>NW_026991712.1:149422408-159422408 GCF_029215605.1 Mirounga angustirostris
GAGAAGCAAACTCCCTGCTGAGCAGGGAGCCTGATGCAGGACTCGATCCCAGGACTCCAGGATCATGACCTGAGCCGAAGGCAGTCGCTTAACCAACTGAGCCACCCAGGAGCCCAAGAATAGAGATTTTATCTGTCTTGCTTACAACTGTATACCCAACAACCAAAGCAGTACCTGAAATATGGTTGTGCCTTCATGAATGTTAATTGAAAGAATACTCTCTCCTCCCCTGCAAAGAACTTCTGATGTAGCTCAGTTCAGCAATTCAATGTATTAAAATTGTATAGAGTGAAAGACACTGGCTTATGGATATATGGATGCAGTCCCTTCCCTAAGAAAGTTTCCAGTCTAGTGGGAAGGATGGGCCACACACACAAAAGTCAGAGGAAAATAAAAGTCATCAAAGAGGTACAAAGAAAATGCAACTGGAAGTCATAGAAACAAGAAACCTGATCAGGGAATTAAAACTGATGGTCAATCAGCAAAGGTGCTTGTTAGGAAAAGGCCATTCTCATAATTATTGAAAACATATCATATGTTTCCTACAGTCATGAGTCTGTCTGAATACTGGCAGTTGGAGAATTTGAGTTTTTCGTACTGCTCATTGCAAACCACAATTTGTCTTTTTTTTTTTTTAAGATTTTATTTATTTATTTGACAGAAAGAGAGAGAGAGTACAAGTGGGGAGCGGTAGGCAGAGGGTGAGGGAGAAGCAGGCTCCCTGCTGATCAGGGAGCCCGATGTGGGGCTCGATCTCAGGACCCCAAGATCATGACCTGAACTGAAGGCAGACACTTAACTGGCTGAGCCACCCAGGCACGCCATAATTTGTCTTTTTAAAAGAAGTCCATGGGGCTCAGTCGTTAAGCATCTGCCGTCAGCTTGGGTCATGATCCCAGAGTGCTGGGATCAAGCCCAGCATCAGGCTCCCTGCTCCGTGGGGAGTCTGCCTCTCCCTCTCCCACTCCCCCTGCTTGTGTTCCCTCTCTCGCTGTGTCTCTCTCTATCAAATAAATAAATAAAATCTTTAAAAAAAATAAAAGAAGTCCATGGATTTCAATGTACATAAGGAATATTTTCTTTATTATCCTTATTTATGTGACTTTTCAATACTTTTCCATATGAGATAGCAAAATGGAATAGAAAGAACTTGATCCTAAAATTAAAGAGCTGAGGATGAGGTGTCCTAGTTTTGCCATTTTGGCTATGGCTTGGGTAAGCCTTTGTAAGACTTAAATTCCTCTTCTGTAATCATGAAAGTAATCATCTCTAACTAATTTAAGGAGCAAATGAGAATATATATGAAGGGAACAGCAGCCAATAAAAGTTACCTTCCTTCCTTTTCTTGGGATAGCCTCTTTCCTATAGGTTACAATTCAACAAAATTTGTTGAGAACATGGCACCTATTTGATACCTTCAAGAAAGCTAGAGATGAAGAGACAGTTTTTATCCAGTAGCTAGCCTGGGGCATGAAACATGCATGCAACTGAGTATAATACAAAGCTGTTCTCTTCTTGGATATCTTTTTTCTCATTAATTCTGCTACCTATTGAGTATCTACCCTGTGCAAGGGACTGTGCTAGGAGAGTGATATACCTTTTCACATTTAATCATTGTAATAACCCTATCAGTGTATTAACCTACATATTTCGCAAATAAAGAAAGTGAGATTCAAAGAGATTGACCAACTTGTCCAGCATTAATAGTATCAACCGGTGAGCATCTGAGTCCATATAAACACATGTCTATCTTTTTGTTATGCTACATGGCCACACTACACACCTCTCATAAAAACTTGATATTCTAGAAACATTATTCAGCGGAAAGCTTCATGTTGCTGCTATCTTCTGGGATAAACCAAGTGTAGGGATCTTGAAGCATCATGATTCAGACTGAGTGAAAAGATTTACATAGTGTTAATTACTACTTCTCTATTAGCTTCTTGTTTTTTTTAAGATTTTATTTATTTGTCAGAGAAGGAGAGAGAGAGAGCACAAGCAAGGGGAGCGGCAGGCAGAGGGAGAAGCAGGTTTCCTGCTGAGCAAGGAGCCCGACGGGGGACTTGATCCCAGGACTCTGGGATCATGACCTGAGCCAAAGGCAGACACTTAACTGACTGAGCCACCCAGGCGTCCCCTCTATTAGCTTCTTAAGAGCAGCAACCAGGTCTTACTTATCTTTGTAGCCCTAGAAACTAGCCCAGTGCCTGGTACACAGAGGTGCTTAATAATTATTGCTTGATCTGAATTACATATTCTGTTGAAATTGACCTAAGTTCCAAGGACTGTGCTAAGAACCATCACCTACCTTTTCTTCTTTAATCCCCACAACAGTCCTTTAAAATGATTACACCCATTTTATGGATGAGAACATTGGAACACAGAGTTATTGAGTGGCTTGTCCAAGGTCACACAGTTAGTGAACAGCAGAACCAGAATTGGAATCTAGGTCTTTTCAGCCCTGATCTATTCCACCCCAGCTGCAAGCTATATTTGCATTGTCTATGTCTAAATAAATGTCCTGGACATGACACAGGCAACACCATCAACTACTGAATCAGTTTTAACTTTTGTCAGGGTCACCAGAAATCAGCAGGCTCTACTTAGCTTCAAATGTCAAAACACGGGTCCTCAGGAAAAGCCAGAAGCAAGGGCAGTTTTTGATTCCTAAGACCATATCTAAGTGCACAGCACTCTGTCTACATTCTACACCAACTGTCCAACTACATGCTTTAGATCATCATCTAAAATTAAACATTGCAGAAATACATCAGCTCTCATTCCCACATTCCTCAGAGACTGGCCTCTCGTGGAATGAGGTAGCAGCTGAAGCAGAGCAGAAAATGAGGATTAGATTCAGAATCAGAGGTAGAGATGATATTAACCATTGAACATCATAAGTTCATCAAGAGTAGACACTTGGACTAATTTATCCTGCCACTTAGAATACCAATAAATGTTACCATAAAGATATGATTTTTAAAAGATCACTCTCAGCAAAATTGAGAACAAATTGAAGAGGGGTAAGACTAGAGGCAGGAAGACAAACTGACTTCTAAAAAGCCAACCAAGCAGTGGAAAGAGTCTAAATTTGGTCAGTGACAACAGGGATGGAGACTGGGAAAGATACTGTACTGTATATTTATTGAGAAATATTTTGGAGATGAGATTTTAAATCTCACTAAGCAATGGAATTAAATGAAGATGGAATAAGAGGAATCAGAGACAATACCAAGGTTTCTAACTTGTGTATAACTGAATGAGTATTTAAGCGATCAGGTTTGTTTGTTTGTTTTTTGTTTTTTTGTTTTTAAGGAAGAACAAAAATGGCTTATGTTTCTCCATATGAAGTTTCCTTCCTCTACACAGCTGTTTAAAAATGTGATTTTTTTTAGTTTCTAGCAAAGATGATTTCCAACTTTTCCACAGCCAAAATTGTAGGTGCAAATTGCTTCGTAAGGCATTCTGTTGTTGCTGGTTTGCTGCCCTCTCTTCTTAAACTTCCCACCAACTGCTTTTTGTTGTTGCTGTTATTATTGTCATGTTTCTTAATTGGCAGTTGTTGGGAATCAAATAAAACAATGTTTACAAGGGGCGCCTGGGTGGCTCAGTTGGTTAAGCGACTGCCTTCAGCTCAGGTCATGATCCCAGAGTCCTGGGATAGAGTCCCATATCGGGCTCCCTGCTCTGCGGGGAGCCTGCTTCTCCCTCTCCCACTCCCCCTGCTTGTGTTCCCTCTCTCGCTGTGTCTCTCTCTGTCAAATAAATAAAATCTTAAAAAAAAAAAAAAAAACAATGTTTACAAAATGCTGCCTTCTTAAGGGAAAACAGAAACCGATCAAAACTTGACTGTCCTTTGCTGAGTGTAGAGGAAACAGAAGATCAAGTGTAAATATGGAAAAAACAAAATAAGACAGACTATTTTGTCCACAAACAAGTCCTAGTTCTTTCCCACTCTTTCTTCTAGCTAGAGAGTAAGAAAGTGAAAAATGTGGTTATGGGGCGCATGGGTGGCTCAGTCATTAAGCGTCTGCCTTTGGCTCAGGTCATGATCCCAGGGTCCTGGGATCGAGCCCCACGTCGGGCTCCCTGCTCTGTGGGAAGCCTGCTTCTCCCTCTCCCACTCCCCCTGCTTGTGTTCCCTCTCTCGCTGTCTCTCTCTCTGTGTCAAATAAATAAACAAAATCTTAAAAAGAAAAATGTGGCTATGATTTTGAGACAGAAGGGAGCTGGAGAAGGGAGAGAAAATATTTTAGATTTAGGCTTTCTAATGAGAGAAAAGAGGAATGCACTCATCTTTTGCCGCCCTCACGTAATGTCCCCTTGAGATCCTCATCCCAGTTACCCCGGGCTTTAAACATTTCAGAAACATCCTCCCTCTCTCAGATGGAATTGACCCCTCATTCCCTTGTACTCCACCTGTACTCTGAACAAACTTCTAGCAGAGAATCTGGAACACCCTGCTGCATCTACTGATTCACAGAGTCTGAGTGCCCACTTGACAGTGGGTTCTTTGAGGATTTAGTCATATGTACCTCCTCAAATTTGGCACAGTACATGATATGGACAGTGAAGGAACAGTGGAAGCAATTTAGCAGCTGTAGGCAATCTGGATGAAAGGTGAGGGGAAGTTGGTTTGCTGGAAACACAATTTTTACTTGTATTTTATATTTATTTGGATTGGCTTAGAGGAACTAATAGAGATTAAGGAACTAAATCTCCTAAGCCACCCTCCTCAATAAATGATAGTCAAAAAGTAGCTCCTCCAGGGGCACCTGGGTGGCTTAGTCAGTTAAGTGGCTGGCTCTTGATTTCAGCTAAGTAAGAGCTAGGGTTCTGGGATTGAGCCCTGAGTCACGCCCTGGGTCAGGGTCCGCACTCAGTGGGTAGTCAGCTAGAGCATTCTCCCTCTCCCTCTGCCCCTCCTTCTGCTCGCTCTCTCTCTCTGAAATAAATAAATAAATCTTTTTTTTTAAAAGCAGCTCCTTTGGACTATAATCTTCTTGAGGTCAGTGACTTACTCACCTCTATATGTCCAATGTTAGAAAACTGCCTGAGTCAGCAGCCCACACTGAATGTCTGTGAAACTGATCTGACCTGAGCTCTTGCCTTTCTCTTGTTATTCCTTCTCTCTGGATTGTCCTTTCCTTCCTTCTCTGCTTTGGGAACCTTTTCCTCAACATTTGAGTCCCAATTCAAATGACAATTTCTCTTTGAGGTCTTCTTTGGACACCCACTCTATGCCAACAGCCAGATAGAATTAATCTTACCCTTTACCTTGTCCCCCAGCAGATTACACACTCCTCTAATACAGATAGCAATATATTTTATAATGTCTTGAATGAGTTCATCCACAATGTATTGTGACCGTGCATGCGACATCATCAGGATATATTTTAGAACAATTCTATCTATCGTGACCGAATGGATGCCATGCTGTAGTCAAGAAGACCACAGTCTGTAAGAGGAGTCTAGAGGAGAGAGGCTAAGGACTGGATTAAAGAAGGAACAGAAGGGATGAAAAGGAAGGAAGACAATGGAAAGGAGAAACGTTAAGGGATTAGGAAAAGGGAGGAATCAGGTTAACTCCAAATTTCTAGCTTGGGAACTCTGGAAAAGGTGTGGATTTGGGGAAACTCTTGATAAATGTAATGTTGGACATGTTGAATTTGAAGGATGTGGCACATCCAGATGGAAGTAGATGTTCACCAGGCAAGAGGAAATACTAATTTGGAGCTCAGGAAAGAAACCTGAACTAGAATTATAAATTTGATAGTTTTAATCCATAGGTGGTAGCTGAAGGCATGGGAAGCATTGAAATCACCCAGAGAATGTGGACTGAGTATATGGGTCAGGATGGAACCCTGGAAGACACCAACGTTTAAAAAAAGGGTTGGGGGGGGGGTGCGGTGGAGAAAAGCCAAGAAAAAAGACTGAGAATGAACAATTAGAATAAAGGAAAATGAGCGGACTTGGGGAAATGAAGGCTGAAGGAAAATATTTCAAGGTCATATGCAGGAAATTAAGAGGTCTCCTCCTCAAGGGACTCTTTCTGTGTGAATTAGAAGGTCATTGGTAGATAATTAGAGGGGAAGTATGGGGTGGGGGTGGGGTAGGGAAACAGGGAGTAGACCAGATAGTGAACTTTAGAAAGAGGATGAAGTGTAAAAGGCAGGTGGGAGGGGCCCTGTGAAATGAAAAAAGATTTCCAAGTAGCAATGGGGGCCTAGCTGAGTTTAAGGCTACAAACTATTAGCAGCACTGGCCTATCTGGTTGTGGGATTATTTTCCCTGCAGCAATTCTTAGCAACTTGACTGTAGGCACAGAAGAGGTGCATAATTGGAATTATCCAAGTTAGGGGGATTTAGATGGTAGGCATATGGCAACAGCTAGGAAGAAAGAGTTGAGAGTTGGTTGAGTTGGAGAGGTCATGAGATTTAGGCTGACTATGGCAGAAAAGGAAAACAGATAAGGAGAAAGGAGTCAAGAGACTGGATAGGATCTCCTGCGAGGTTTGAAGTTTTAGTAGAATTAAGAGAGCTTGGAGGAAAAGAAGCTTAAATAATCGGAGAGAGGAGTTTCAGATTTTACTAGTAGAACAATTTCAGGTGATGGAAGGTTGAGGAAATAGCCATAGGAGTGGAGAGCTGAAGTGTGTTGGGAGGTATAGACTACAGGAGACCTGGAAGTCAAGGAATTGTGAGGCCACTATACTGGATAAATCATTCACATGGAAGTTGACAGGACCCATTTGATTGCAGGGGTTGGAGTTGAAAAGAAAGCTGTGGGACAAGTGCCACAACCTTAATGAAGGAAGTTGCTAAATGCCAATGACAAAAGGACTCCTCTGTGATTGCCCAACTTTCCCAGGGGCCTAAGCAGAAGACTCAAGAAGGCTGAGTTTTGTAAATTATTTGAGTTTTATAAAATATTTGTGGCTATAAATGATCTATGGTACCCTTTCACAAAGACCAGCATGGACATTCTTCAGTTACTGCAGCAAAATAGCATCAAGAACTTCTAGGAATTTACCAATAAGGAAGTAAGCGGAGATTTATATGCTAAGATGTTTTTTGTAATAATGAAACCCTGGAAATAACCTAAACGCACAATAATATGGAAAAGGTTAAATACGTTATAATAGATCCATATAATGGGCTAAGGAATAGCCATTAAAAGTTAAGATATAATGATAAGTGAAAAAAAGTTATAATATAAAATTATATATGTATATATATCAATAGGTATAAAATGGTTAAATATTATATGCAGGGTATGATTCTAATTTTATAAAAATGTTTATAGCTTCCTGGAAGACTGTAAGGATGTATAGAAAAACATCCGAAGTCGGTTTGTAGGATTGTGGTTGACTTTTTTTTCTCTTTATCCTTCTACTGTAGTCTCCAAATTTTCTACAAGTAACAATTGTGTTTATAATGAGAAAAAAAAGGTCATTTTGTGAAGGAATTTTAAAAATAATATAATAAAAAATACCACCAGGTAATTACATCAGCTCTGAATTTGTCCAGTATTTGTCATTTATAGTCATAATATGCCTGCCTTCTTAAGGATCTGGAACAAGCAAGCATCACAGTTCAAACAGTAATATCCTGTCACAGCCTCTGTCTTAATCAGGATGCCTGCAGAATTCCTTTGCCCTCTCCTTCATTCTGTATCCATCTGTCCCCATGTGAGCTGACCCTGTAGTATGTCACCTTTGCAAACTTAGAGACAAGTCACCGAAGCCATGAATTTGCAGTGTATTCATTCACTCCTTTTTTCAGGAAAGTAGCCTTCACTGAGCAGCAGTTCTGTGTCAAGCCCTGGACCAGCTGCTAAGGATAGAGATGAGTCATGCATGGTTCCTGTCCTCAAGGGGGTTCAGACTGTGTTGCTGCACAAGGTGATTTATGCTAAACCAGTGGTGAGCAAGGCTGTTAGGGGAGCACAAGGAGGCACCTAGTGACAGCCAGCCTAGTGTCTGTCAGCCAGCCTTGTGACAGGGTGGAGTTTATCTGTGTGCTAAGGAAATGAGTAACCTTTCCTTTTCATGTCCACTGCTACCATCTTGGCTCAAGCCTGCACTATTTCGTGCTTGGATCACAATAGTAGCTTAGAGTTATCAACTCCATTCTTGCCCTCTTCAACTTGGCTTCCATACTGACTGTAAGAGACATTCATATTTCTTTTAAAAAAAAAGACAAAATTTGGGCACCTGGGTGGCTCAGTTGGTTAAGCGACTGCCTTCGGCTCAGGTCATGATCCTGGAGTCCCTGGATTGAGTCCCGCATCGGGCTCCCTGCTCGGCAGGGAGTCTGCTTCTCCCTCTGACCCTCCTCCCTCTCATGCTCTCTGTATCTCATTCTCTCTGTCTCAAATAAATAAATAAAATCTTTAAAAAAAAAAAAAAAGACAAAATTTAACTCCTTGCTTTCCAATTTTGCTTTTTGTGTCACTCCTCTCCTCACATCCAAATATGACACTAGTTTCCTAAATTCATCTTACTGATGATCTATGTTACATCTCTGCTATTTCTGCCCACTCTAGGTGGAATATCTTTCCTCCTCTATGTTTGTCTAGAAAATACCTACTCATTTTTTAGGGTTCTGCTAAAAGATCTGTTATATCTTTTATGAAGATGTTCTTGATTTCTCTCCCAACTAATTAAAAATCACCATTCCCTCATTTGAATTGCTACTATAGCACTTGTAACACTTTTTTTTGCACTTATTGGTTTACACATCTATCTTTACAGACAGGAGAATAATCTTATTCATCTCAATATCCCAAGTACCTACCTCAGAAGCTGGCAAACATTTTCTGTGAAGTGCCAGATAGTAAATATTTTAGATTTTGCAGGCCAGACACTCTGTACCACAACTACTTAATTCTGTCCCATTGTAGGGCAAAAGCATAAGCGAATGGGCATGGCCACAGTTATTTATAAAAACTAGCAACAGGCCAGATTTGCCTTCTACCCATAGTTTGCCCATCTCTGACCTAGTATATGATGGACTTACAATAAGTACCTAATGAACTTCTTCTCAACGTAGAATGAAGTGGTAGAGGCAGGATTTGTATCTCATTATATTCTGTAGCAGATGTTAATGGTTTCTTGTCCATATTTTCTTGACATTCACTTCTATACACTGAAGGCCTCTTACAAAGAACACCTACAGCTGTTTGCTTTGAAGTTAGTTTGTTTGTATTTTAACTTTGTGGCCAGAGAACATACTTGGCTTGTGCTGACAGCAAACTGGGAATTTCAGAGATTTAATACCACCAGATGCAGCCCTGAACTCAGTCATGGATAGTGAGTTGGTGACTAATACCCCAACTTCCTCACCCCTCCATTAGGATACCCTAAATGTGTCCTATACTGTCACCCAGAGCTCCCCTGCATAATTGAGCTTCAGTTGGCTACCATGGTAACTAGCTTGGTAATGTATACATTTTTGGCCTTCGCTCCCTGACTCACAACCCTACTCCCGCCCAGGTTTTCTGACATCCTAAGTAAGTTATTTGGATTCTAGCCCAAACCAAGACACACATTCATTCTACTACACCACAATGTTTAGCCAGAAGACCCTAGTTAAAATGTTTTTGGTGCCTAAAGAGTAACATATAAATTATTAGTATCTCTCAACATCACTAATCATCAGAGAAATGCAAATTAAAACCCCAATGCACCTCATATCTGTCAGATGACTAAAATCAAAAACACAAGAAACAAGTGTTGGTGACAATGTGGAGAAAAAGGAACCCTTGTGCACTGTTGGTGGGAATGCAAACTGGTGCAGCCGCTGTGGAAAACCATATGGAGGGTCCTCAAGAAATTAAAAATAGAGGGGTGCCTGGGTGGCTCAATTGGTTAAGTGTCAGACTCTTGGTTTTGGCTCCGGTCGTGACCTCAGGGTCATGGGATTGAGCCTTGCATCAGGCTCTGTGTTCTGTGCAGAGTCTGGTTAGGACTCTCTCTCCCTCTGCCCTTCCCTCCCACTCTCTTTCTCTCTAAAATAAATAAATAAATCTTATAAATATTCTCTCTCTCTCCCTCTGCCCCTCTTTACCTCTCCCTCTCTAAAAAATAAAAAAATAAAAATAAAAATAGAATTACCATATGATCCAGTAATTCCACTACTGGGTATTTACCCAAAGAATATAAAAATACTAATTTGAAAAGATATATACACCCCTATATAGCCAAGATATGGAAGCAGCCCAAGTGTCCATTGATAGATGAATGAATAAAGAAGATGTGGTATATATATACCATGGAACATTACTCAGCCATACAAAAGAACAAAATCTTGCCATTTGCAACAACATGGATTTATCTAGAGGGTATAATGCTAAGTGAAATAAGTCAGAGAAAGACAAATGCCATATGATCTCATTCATATGTGGAACTGAAGAAACAAAACAAACAAAGAAAAAAAGAGACAAACCAAAAAACAGACTCTTAACTACAGAGAACAAACTGGAGGTTACCAGAGGGGAGGAGGATGGGGGATGGGTGAAATAGGTGAAGAGGATTAAGCGTACACATGAGCCTCTTTTTTTTTTTTTTGAAAGATCTTATTTATTTATTTGAGAGATAGAGAGAGAGTACAAGCGGGGGAGTGGCAGAGGGAGAAGCAGGAGCAGGTTCCAGCAGGGAGCCTGACGCAGGGCTCAATCCCAGGACCAGGGGATCATGCCTGAGCTCAAGGCAGATGCTTAACTAACTGAGCCACCCAGGCACCCCTAAGCATCTGACTCTTGATCTCAGCTCAGGTCTTGATCTCAGGGTCATGAGTTCAAGCCCCTCTTTGGATTCCATGCTGGGCATGGAGCCTACTTAAAAAAAAAAAATAAATAAATAAATAAATAAAAGATATATATATATTTGACAAAAAATTCACAAAGCTCTTTTTTTCTTATGAATAAAGTCTTATTATTGTGTTAAAAAATAAATAAAATACTGACACAGAATAATCCAGCTATCATTTTTTAAAAAAGAAAAAAACCAGGGCTCTTAGAGGCTGGAACCTAGAATAGGCTCTGCTATAGTATATGTGCTGCTGAAGCGAGCACTAGGCTCTGCTATAAACCAGCTGTGTGACCTTGGGGAAAACACTTAACCTCTCAAACAAAGAGATTTTGTTCCCTTTCTGGGAAATAGAGTCAATATCACTCACTTCACTTGGTTTTTGTGAAGATGAAATAAGCTACTGTATTAATAGTGTCCCATCGGGCTCCCTAAATGGAACGCTTAACATGGTTTTCTTTCTTTTTTCTTCTTTTTTTTTAACAACACTTTTTTTTTTTTTAAAGATTTTATTTATTTATTTGACAGACAGAGACACAGCAAGAGAGGGAATACAAGCAGGGGGAGTGGGAGAGGGAGAAGCAGGCTTCCCGCCGAGCAGGGAGCCCGATGCGGGGCTCAATCCCAGGACCCTGGGATCATGACCTGAGCCGAAGGCAGACGCTTAACGACTGAGCCACCCAGGCACCCCACATGGTTTTCTTTCCAAGTCTAAAAATCTTTTTCTCAGTCCTCATTCTCCTTGGCCTCAGTTAATTTATTATATGGGTATGCAGTGTTGTTATTACTAATAATATTTTGTTCATTATCTTTTTCACCTGCATATAGATTGTGTTCTCATTTACATTGCTAGCTTCCAAGGGCAGGGATTTTATCTTATGCTTATTTATAATTAAATGAACTCATATATTTGAAAATGGCTTACAGACTGTGAAGTGCTTTGTTATTATTCACCTCATTCCATCAAGATGTTTTGAACACCCACTGTATGCCAATTATTATGCCATATGTTAAGGATACAGAGAGAAGTAATAATTGGTCTCTGGGGGTGCCTGGGTGGCTTAGTCAGTTAAGCGTCTGACTTCGGCTCAGGTCATGATCTCAGGGTCCTGGGATCAAGCTCCACTTCTGGCTTCTCACTTAGTGGAGAATCTGCTTACCCCTCCCCCTGCTCATACTCTCTCTCTCAAATAAATAAATAAAATCTTAAAAAAAAAAAAAAAGAATTGTTCTCTGATTCAACAGTTTAGTGAAGGAGACAGCTTATGCTGGTGTATAAATAAATTACCACACAGTGAGATGTGTTAGGGTAGGGGTAAGATGGAAAGGCTGTGAGAGCACCAATAATAGAACTGATTTTCCCGAGAGAGACAGCCAGACAAAACCAGGGTCCAGTGCCACTTCCACCATTCACTAGCATGAGACCTCAGCTAAGACACTTAACCATTAGAGCTCAGGTTCCTAACCTGGGAACTGAGAATAAGCATACATTCCACACAAAATTGCTCTGAGGATTAAATAAGGAGATGATAAATGCAAAAGATCCAGCATAGTATTTCTATATAAGTATGTCCAGCACAAGTGCATTCCTTTTCTTCCCTTCTAGAAAGGGAAGGTAAGAAAGTCTTCCAAAGGATGGGGCGCCCGGGTGGCTCAGTTGGTTAAGCGACTGCCTTCGGCTCGGGTCATGATCCTGGAGTCCCGGGATCAAGTCCCGCATTGGGCTCCCTGCTCGGCAGGGAGTCTGCTTCTCCCTCTGACCCTCCCCCCTGTCATGTGCTTGCTCTCTCTCATTCTCTCTCTCTCAAATAAATAAATAAAATCTTTAAAAAAAAAAAAAAAAGAAAGAAAGTCTTCCAAAGGAAATAGCATTTGAACTGAGCTTACCAACATGAAAAGTTCGCATTCTTACTCAGGAGAAACTAGTACTTGTAGAGTAGCTACTAGGAATAGG
Source organism: Mirounga angustirostris (assembly GCF_029215605.1). Lineage (NCBI taxonomy): Eukaryota > Metazoa > Chordata > Mammalia > Carnivora > Phocidae > Mirounga > Mirounga angustirostris. The sequence continues at coordinate 149,435,174 of NW_026991712.1, forward strand.
TACTCTCTCTAGGGTTTCCCAGAATGAAGAGGGGAAGAATATTCCAAAGAGAACAGTATAGGTAAAGACACAACATTTTGAAAGTATGTATTATGCATTTGGGAAATGGCATATCCTTCTGGATGCAGTGGGGTTAGGGGAACCAGTGAAACCATGGTGGGAGAGAAGGCTAGAGAAGGAGAGCAGGGCAGGATTGGGTAGCTGTTTGCAAAATTCTTTTACTTCTGTTATCTATTGTTTGGAATTTAATTGTCCAGCTAACTCTTGCAGAACTGCAGACACACTGTGTTTAGACAGAAAAAAAGTTCACATGGATCCACCAGGTTTCAACCCTTAAGTGGGAGCATATCAATTACAAAGATCTAACCTCCTCTCTAATTCCCAAGACTACACAGTGATTTCCCAAACACGGGCCGTGGTACATAATTTATGCACTCACTTTGTAGCTTTGTAGTTAAATCTGCAGAGGATCTGGAGCTATGCAGCAGTACGGTACAACTCCTTGCATGTGTAAACATACCACACACGACTATAAAATTGCTGGTTTTCCAAACTCCCCTCTCCTATCTATATGGTTAATAATAGATCGCGTTCTACTATACCACCAATGACAGCTGCACGATAGATTGTGTTACAAACGCAATTAGGGGACCAAGGCATGGATGCACTGGCAAAAAATTACACAGGATATGAACTGATTGACCCACATAATCCCTGCTGACCCAAATTCCTGTTACAGTCAGGGTCTGTACATACACTCCAGCTTTCAGCTATCTATGCTGTATGTACTAAACTGTTCTCCAGGACTTCTGGTGAAAGAAATCTGACAGTTGTCGAGTGTTTACTGTATTCTGGCACCGTTTAGATAATTTCACATTCATATTATTGAGTGCTTACTCTGTGTCGAGTGCTCTAGGTACACAGCTGAAAATAAATTAGACTTGGTTTCTGCCCTCGTGCAGTTTCCAAGTATCACAAATAATCCTGTAACAACCCTCCAAAACTGGAATGTTTAAGGAGAAGAAAATGAGAACTAGGTGAGGTCAGCAATTGGCCCCAGAGCCAACTTACCATTCGGCTCAAAGGCACAGTGCCTAGAGCGCAAGAAAACGTTTTAACATTAATTTATTTTTTTTTAAAGATTTTGTTTATTTATTGACAGAGAGAGACACAGCAAGAGAGGGAACACAAGCAGGGGGAGCGGGAGAGGGAGAAGCAGGCTTTCCGCCGAGCAGGGAGCCCGATGCGGGGCTCGATCCCAGGACCCAGGGATCATGACCTGAGCCGAAGGCAGATGCCTAATGACTGAGCCACCCAGGTGCCCCAACATTAATTTATCTTAAAACCAGAAGAAAATAATGAATATATAATAACGAATCCAACCTGCATTATGTTTGTCTTTATGCCATGCAGTCATAAATATGTATATAAACACTTTTTCTTATGAGGAAGGGGCTCATTAAGGCAAAGGTGCCTGGGACCGGCAAAAGTCATAGTATGGCCGTGACTGGCCCAAGATGACGCTGCACGTAGGTGATAGAACAAGGTCAGGGAGGCCCTGGTAAGCCTGACGTCCCTTTTGATTAGATGCATCAAGAGGATGGCCTTTATTCCTCTCCTGGTGCCTGGTTCACAGGGGTAGCCCAATGAATGCTGAATTAAATTGCATCGAGTCACTCCGAAGTGCTCTATACAGTGAACAATCAACAGTACATTCTTTTTTTTTTTTTAAGATTTTTATTTATTTATTTGAGAGAGAGAGAGAGAGAGAATGAGAGAGAGAGAGCATGAGAGGGGGTAGGGTCAGAGGGAGAAGCAGACTCCCTGCTGAGCAGGGAGCCAGATGCGGGACTCGATCCCGGGACTCCAGGATCATGACCCGAGCCGAAGGCAGTCGCTTAACCAACTGAGCCACCCAGGTGCCCTCAACAGTACACTCTTACAAATTGAAGAAAATCCTGTGGATGCTGCAAAAATCATGTGGGCCTATCTGATCTGGAAAAGAAACCTGTAAATGAAATCTATGCATTTTATCAATTTGTACAAGTTTTGGATGAAAAGATTAAAACAGGCAAGCAAACAAAGATATTTGTCTTCTACGATGTATTAGACACCTGACAAATCTCTGATATTGGTATATCCTAAAAATAAATATAATTATGTGTATAATAAAGTTTAAAGATTCACCCATTCGTTTAACATTCCCTCTGCTAAGAAGAGAAAGTATAAATACAAAGAATCCCCACTGTCCTTGAGGAGCATGTGGTCAACTTAATATACTTGTTTCACAAAAAAATGAACAGACTGTGTGGAAATGTTACAAAGTAGTATGAGTGATTCCAACTTCCTGAGCTGAAACATAATACCAGCATTCACATGGTGAGCATAACAGTGGTAGAGATTATTACTGTTAAGAGAGCACTCTTAGTGTTCATCTTGTCCCATTCCTTTCAAAACCGGGGAGCCTGAGTGGCTCAGTTGGTTAAGCGTCTGCCTTCGGCTCAGGTCATGATCTCAGGGTCCTGGGATCGAGCCCCGCATCGTGTTCCCCGCTCGGCCGGGAGCCTGCTTCTCCCTCTCCCACTCCCCCCTGCTTGTGTTCCCTCCCTCACAGTCTCTCTCTCTGTCAATTAAATAAATAAATAAAATCTTTGAAAAAAACACAAAAAACCCAAACCCCACCAGTGCCTAGGGCAGCAATTCTCAACTGGGGACCGAGTTTGTACACACATGCCCAGAGAGACATTTGGCAATGTCTGGAGATATTTTTAATTGTCACAGCTGTTGGGGGTGGTGTTGGGGGGGTGATGCTAGTGGCATCTAGTATGCAAAGGCCTGAGATCGTGCTAAACATCCAACAAATGCAAAGGACAGTCCCCCACAACAAAGGATTATCTGGCCCAAAACGTCACTAGTGCTGAGTTTGCAAACTGGCTAGAAGAACCAAATCCAAATCCAAACTCCTGCTGGTGTTCAAGGCTGGGACAAATTTGGCCTTTCCCACCTTTTTACTGTATTTCCTGTGTCTTCTTCTCTTGACCCACCATCTTCCCACGAGCCTTATGCTTCAGCTGTATCAGACCGTCACAAAATTTTAAAGAGTGATTAAGCACTTGGGCTCTGAAAGTCAGGCAGACCTGGCTGTAGATCCAGGCTTTACTACTGGTCATCTGTGCATCCTTGGATAAGTTACCCACCATCTCCGAGACTTAGTAACTTCTATAAAATGGGGATGACTATAGTTGCTGTTATTGTGAGAACTGCATCCTGCCTGCCTATACTGTCCTATCTGCCTTTGTCTCCTCAGAACTTGGCACGGCATTCTGCCCACGGTAGGTGATCAGTAAATATTAGTTGAATTGCAGTTTTGACACTCCCTTTAAGAGAAGAACACCTTGTCGATGGGTAAAAACTTAAACTTCTAGAGGAAATTCTTTCTTTAGGGGCCAGTCTTGGTTTCCTTTGCTGTCTCCACTTTCTCTGCTCACCTCTCAGAGCTGGGGTTCTCCAGGGGTGGGGTACCTGGCATAATTCTTGGCCAATCACCCCTCCCTCTTAAAAAGATCTCATCTAGCTATGTGGCAAAAACTACTACTTATATACCCCCAAATTTGTATTTATAGCCAGGAACCTTTTTCATGAACTCTGGATTTATATATTTTAAATGTCTACTTGATATTCTCAATTGGTTAAATGTTAATATCCTCAACCTAGCACACAGCAGTCAAAGTGATCCTTTTAAAATGGAAATCTGATGATGGCACTCCTATTAAAGGCTTCCCATTGAACCCATTATAAACTCTTCCCATGGCCTATAGGCCTGTTTGGGGTCTTGATTTCTCACCTCCTGACATTGTCCACCTTGCTCACTGTGCTTAAGCCACACTGGCCACATTTCCAATGCTCAAATGAAACAAACTTATTCCCCATCTCAGAGCCTTTGCACTTGATGTTGTCTCTGCCTGGAACACTTGCCCCCAGATAAATACATGGCTTCTCATTCAAAGCTCAACCAGGGTCACCTCGAGAAGGACTTCCCTGCCATCTCCCAGCCAATCAGTCTTCCCCCATCTCCTTCTAACTCGCTAAGTCATAACCTTGTTTTACTTTTTCAGAATGCATATTGTTAGCTGCTATTTATTGGCTTTCTTGATGATTTTGTTTCTCCCACTTGAAGGTGGTCCCTGTAAGAGCAGGAGACTTGTCAATCTTGTTCTCCACTGTATCTTCCGCACCTAGCCCAGTGCCTGGGACATAATGGAACCTCAATAAATAGACATTGAGTAGATGAATAGTGGAATCAAGGGCAGTGAAAGCACTGGAATGTGAAGACCTTTGTTCTAGTCCCTATTTCATCTCGGTGTGACCTTGGCATATTACTTTGCATCTCAGAGCCCGTTTGTTCGTCAGTAAAGCGAGCATAACACCGACCCCATGAGACTGGTGTGAGAATCAAATGATATCATGCATGTTAAGTGTCTGGTGCAGTGCTTAGCATACAGTATGATGATCAACAAGTATTAGTGCTTTTTTCTCTCTTAGATCCTCAGTTTCCTGACAACAGGGGAAATTCCACTGATTGCAGGGTATTAAGTTGTTGCAGAAGTCACATTAAAACTTACAAATCTTTCCCTTCCCTGGGCCTTTGCACATAGTATTCCTTCTGCTCCTCTCTCCCCTCTGCTCATTTCTTCCTGCCTGGCTAACTCAGAGTCACCTCCTCCAGGAAGACTTTCCTGAGATCTCATACTGGATTAGGGCCTCTTCAGGTCCCTCTAGGACCTTAGGTGTTTCTATTAAACTAAACAGATACCACACTATTGTTGTTCTGCATAGGTCCAGAGGATTGATGGATAGATAGAAGGTAGGATAGAGGGATAGAGGGGAGGAAAGAGAGAGGGATAGAGCGCATGCGCGTGCACCGAAGGCATGATGGAAGGAAGCATGTGAGAGCACTTGGAAACTGACCACACCAACATTAAGCAGGCTCGTGGGACCCCAGAGGCCAGCCCTAGCTGGCTCTGCCACACCCCCACTCCCTAGGAACCCTGCCCTGTAGCTCCTTCAACACTTAGTTTTCCCCCTCCACCTTGGTCTGTACTCTCAACAACGATTGGCTGCGGGGCTTATTACCCTAAGGTCGCAAAGGAGAGGCAGCCAGGTGCAGCGTGCAGGTGATCTCAGCCCCTGCGCCAGCGTCCAGGCAGAGGTGGCGACATCCGCGGACCACCTGGCATGGTAGTGGCTCTCCAAGGCTGAGCACTAGGATGCCCGCCCGCGGGATGAAGAGGCCGCAGCGGCTGCTGCTCCTGGCCACCCGCAGGCTGGGGGTGTGGACGCGGAGCCGGGTCTATTTGTGCAAGCAGATTGAAGACCAGGGTAAGGGGCCCGCACCAGGTCGGGGGTGGCAGGGTAGGGGAGGATGTGGAAAGGAGATGTGAGACCAGACCCTACCTGCTGTTCATCAATCACCTGCCCCTCCAGTCTGCAGTTCATATCCCTGCTGGTTCCTTCCTGACTGTGGGGCCCTGGGTGAGGAGCTCACCCTGCCTCTGTTTCAATTTCCTTCTCTATGAAATGAGGACAACAATATGGATCTTGCAAAATTGTTCTGAGAATGAAATGAAATAAGGTATGAAAAGCATTGGGGCGCCTGGGTGGCTCAGTCAGTTACGCATCTGCCTTCACCTTGGGTCATGATCCCGGGGTCCTGGGATCGAGCCCCACATCAGGCTCCCTGCTCAGCTGGGAGCCTGCTTCTCCCTCTGCCCCTCCCCGTGCACACACTCTGTGTCAAATAAGTAAAATCTTAAAAAAAAAAAAAAAAAGGTATGCAAAGCATTGCCCCCGTATATAGGTGGGCAATAAATGCTTGTTCTCCTCCCTTCATCCTAAAAACACAAACAAATAAACTCTAGAGGGAAAATGTGAGCACTACTTGTGATAGTGAAATTTTTTGTATTTCATAAAATATCAGAGCTCAGAAGATCTTGAAGGTTGCCTTGCCTAACCCCCTCCCTGGAACGTGTCATGAGCATCAGGGAATTATGGCAGAGTTTACTTACTGAAGGACAGATGTTTAATGGTACTGCTTCATCCCATAAAATACTCTCTCTGTGTGTGTATAAAATCTGATTGATTCTTTAAGAGTGAGGTGAGTAGGGCACTTGCCTAGGAATCAGGATTTTTTGGAGTTGAGTCCATATTCACCTTGAAAGCCTGGATAAGCCCTTTCCCTCTCCCGAGACTCAGTTTCCCCATCCATGATACAAGTAACACTGTGTTGAGAACAAGGTGCAGAGGTGGTACAGAGATAGGAATGAATAAGGCCAGGCAAGGGGACTGGATAGGAAGACTTCAGGGAGAAAATAAAACCAGAGCAGCACTTTGAAGGATGAAGAATTTATCAGATGAGCAGGGATGGAAAGAAACGCATTCCAGTCAAGAAGAACAGCATGTACACAGCTCCAAGTTATGATACGGCCGGCACTGGCAACTTCAGGGAACTGGAAAGTATGAAGGGGAAGGTAGTTAAGGTGAGGCTAGAGAGGAGGCAGGACCTAGATCAAGGGAGTTAAGGAGCCTGGCCTTTCTCTGAGCAGTGGGGAGCTAGTGACAGTGGTAAACAGAGGAAAAACAAAACAAAACAAAACAAACAGATCTGGCCTGGGTATTAAATAGAGCACTTTAGCAAAAATATGGACGATATATTATGAAGCTGACCAAAGTTCAGATTGGAGACAGAAAAATCATTTGGGAGACTATGGCAATCTTCTTGGTGAAAAGTGGAGAGGCCTACATGGGGGCATGGGAGTGGTGGGGAATATTAGGGGAGGAGCAACTAGGAGAGATGGTTAGGAGTTGGCTGACAAGTGGGATGCCAGAAGCTCACAGTTTCACTGACTGGTTGTGGGGGAATCTTCTGACAAGGCACAAGCCTCACCCAAGTGTAGGTTGGTAGTTCCCCATTTCCTGATTGACCTCAGCTATCCTTTGCAGTAAGCTCTGTGAGGCTAAGCTTCTGACTGCTAACTCCTGGGCCCACCCCTCTGCCTGGGGCGGCTTTACTCACACTGTAATTCCTCCTGTCCAAAGGCAGAGAGCATGTACAAACCTGCAGTCACTTCCCAAGGACTGAACTCCCCTTACCCAATGTGGCAGGAGTGAAATGCCCAAGGATGTCACTGAGAAATATTTCTGAAATTCTCCTCGGAATCAAAGGAAGAACGGCTTCAAGTCCCAAGTTCCAAGACAGTTGATGAGGTTAAAATCATGAATAAAACCCAGTGTTTTATGCATAGGAAAGATTGCTCTACATGACCTCACCTTCTCCAGGAAGCCTTGCCTAGAACTCCCCTAGTTCCCTCTACTTCTGTGCTTTTTGTGTTTCAGCCCTGCTCACACTGTGGTTGTTTATCTACCTGATTCTCCTGTGTTGCCAGCATCCAAGTCAGTGCCTGGCATAGAGAGGTGCCCAGTAAAGGATTGTTGAATGTTGAACCCTTTGACACACACACACAACCAAAAAATCACACACCGTGAAGAGAATCGATGTTCCAAGAAATCTTCCTGCAGTAGGATTTAGAGATATGTACTTGCTGAGGTCAAATGTCTACTTTAAAAGAATCAACCCAAAATATGATAATTATGCCAAAAGGAGAGAGAGGTCAGAGGAACGTGCTGAGGGGCTGATGCTGCTTAGACTGCCGGCGCAGGATTAGCTAGTGGGTCACCAGGGTTCTAAGGTGTATCCTCGATTTAGTAGATCCAGAAATCTAATACTGCTAGGGTATTCAGACCTAGGAAGATCTAGGCACCGACTTGTTCTACCAAACTCATGAGTGGCTGGTGTATAAACCATGTCCATAAATTCATGGGCATCTCAGATTTAACATGTCTAAAGCAAGCTCTTGTCTTTGCAAAACAAACTCTAGACTTGTTCTCTGCCGGTCTTCTCCATGTTAGTAAATGGCCCAAACATTTCATCTGGTTGTTTAGGTCAAAAATCTGAGTCATCATTGATTCTTTTATTTTCTTCTCCTTTACCAAATCCACCAGCAAGTCCAATTGATTCTACTTTCAAATTATATTTTGAACATATTTCTAACTCCCGTATTGCTACTCACCCTAGTCCAGGCTACCATCATCTCTCATTTGGCCTATTGCAGTAACTTGAATGACTTCTTTGCTTCTGTTTCTGCTTCTCCCTAGTCTCCTCTCATCAGAATGATCCTTTGGAAATGTAAATCAGATGGTATCCTTCTGGAACTTAAAAACGTCCACTGCCTTCCTGTTAGATTTAAAATAACATCCAGCCTTCTCACCATGATCTACAAGAACCTCCATGATCTAGAGGCCCCTCCCTTCCTCTACAGTCTTATCTCTTTCTTCTGTATTACATTCCATCCAGATTGTCTTTCTTGCTGTTTCTCAGACATCCCAAGCTTAACCCCATTTCAAGTCCTTTGTACTTGCTGTGACTCCTGTCTAGAATCTTCTTCTTTTAGGTCTTCACGTGGTTTATTCCTTCTCACCATTCAGGTTTCTGCTTAAGTGTCTCCTTTTTTTTTTTTTAAACTTTTTTTTTTTAAGTAATTTTATTTATTTATTTGAGAGAGAGAGCACAAGCAGGGTGAGGGGCAGAGGGAGAAGCAGACTCCCCGCTGAGCAGGGAGCCCGATGTGGGGCTCGATCCTGGAACTCCAGGATCACAACCTGAGCTGAAGGCAGACACTTAATGACTGAGCCACCCAGGGGCCCCAGGTGTCTCCTTCTTGATGGGCCTTTCTTCTTCATCCTAGTAAACATTAGTCCAACATACACAGTTATGTTATCCTCCTTTAAGTGACATTTTTTGAAAACTCAACTTTCTTGAGGTATTGTTTATTTATTTATTTAAGATTTATTTATTTTAGAGAGAGAGAGAGTATGCAGGGGGTGGGGGCAGAGGGAGAAGGAGAGAGAGTCTTAAGCAGACTCTGTACTAAGCACAGAGCCCGACACGGGCTCAATCTCACAACCCTGGGATCATGACCTGAAATCAAGAGTGGAACGCTTAACCAACTGCTACCCAGGCTCCCCATTTGAGATATAATTTATATACGATAAAATGCACCCATTTGAAGTGTATGAAGTATATCATTCATTGAGTTTTGAAACTGTGTGACCACCACCACAATTAATATGTAGAACATTTCCATGCCCCCTAAAAGTTCCGTGTGAACCTCTGCATGATTAATTTTTTAGAACACTTTTCACTATATGATAAGTTTCTTATTTGTGCATTTATTCATTGATTCTCCCTCTTTCGTCGCTGTTACTTTAGCTTTCTGATAACAGAGTGCTTCTCTGTTGTGTTCATTGCTCTATCTGTAGCCCCTAGAATGACACATAGTAGGTGCTTAATTTTTTTTTGAATGAATGAAAGAATTGCCCTAGAAAGTGACCCTTTCTAGAGATAAGAATGCTCCTAATAGCCAAGATAAACCCTTCCTGGTTGTCAGGGACACAGGAAACCAAATGCAATGAATCAGAACTTAATTTCTGTTGAATGCCTATTGTGTAACAGTGGATCTTTTTTCTTTATACATTATTTTATAGAATTTCTCAACAGTTCTTTCAGAAAGATGCTACTATCTCTCTTTCACTGATGAGAAAACTGAGTTTCAGAGAGGTTAAATGACTTTCCCAAGGTTGCACAGCTAATGTCAACAGTGGTTTAGAGGCCAATAGAGCAAAGTCTGGAAAACATTCACGCATTTTATAGTTAGAAGGCCATGTGATGACTCAGTGGAATGATGGAGGCGGTAGGCTGACTATAGTAGGTTTAAGGGTAAATGAGGACCTAGAAAATGAATAGAACAGGTATGGGCGTGTTTTGGAGAACTGAGAGAAGTAGAGATCTCAGTTAGGTAATTTGGAATGCAAAGTGAGAGTGGAAGGTTTGGATGAAAGGTAAATGGGCAAGTGAGTTGAGAGGAGTGAGTAAGGTGAAAGATCCACATCTCCTTCAACATTACAGACTTGCATTTGGTGCAGTACCTGGCACATAGAAAATGCTCAATTAAAATTTTGTGGAAAGAAGGAAGAGGGAGGGAAGAAGGAAGCACTGTGAAATTTAGATAGGAAGGAGCCAACCAACTGGAAAAAAAAAAAATGGAGAGGATCAAAGAGCAGGTGTACTTCAAGTAACAGAGTATGAGAACTTGAGGATAGGAGGCCACGATCATGCAGGGGAAGTTTGAGCTTGAAATTTCAGAAGTGGAAGAGTTCCTGGTGATGGTAAGACCCAATGTGTGAATGTAGGGGCAGATGGCTAAACTGCTGTGGGGGGAAGGTCGGTGGAGTTGGGGGTACATTATCAATAATTGGGAACATTTGGAGACAAACCTAAATGTCCAATGGAAGGGGCCCAGTCAAATAAAATATGATACAAACATAGAATGTTTGGGAAGCCTTTATTGTAGTAGGGAAATCTTTATGATAAAAGCTTAGATGTAAAATGAACAAGATTGTATCTAAGATATACATTGTCACTATTATAAAATAGATTTGTGTGTGGAAAAAGGAATAGAATATACTAAAATGTAAAAGGTCGATGTTGGAATTCCAGATGACTTTAATGTTTTATTTCCTACAATGAACTGGAGTTAGTCTTTTAATAAAAAAAAAAAAACACTATTAAAAAATTAAGAGAAGTGTTTTGCTGATCCATTTCTGCTTGGAACTAAATTTCCTCCTCTTAAACTCTAGTTTTTATAGCAAAATTGTATCAGAAACCTTAACTAACCTTTATTAAGCACAGTATTACTCAGTAGGCACAATGCTTTACACACTCCAGTCCTCACCTGAACTCTGCAAAGTAGCTATTTTTTTCCCCAGTCTATAGACAGTCTAACTGAAGCCCAGAGGAGTTGAATAATTTGTCTGATGTCACAGTTATTAAAAGGCAAAGCCAGAATTTGAACCGAGGCTATACGATATAAAAACTGATCTTTCTTGCATTACCCCTGCTCCCTACCTCACTGCCTCCCATGAGTCCAGTAAGTTGAAGTCCTTCTAGTTCACATTTTAAGCAGTATTTAGCAACCTCAAAGAAGGTAAATCTTAGTTTCTTCGATGTCAATACTAAAAGGGCCCTGAGAGCTCATCTAGCCCCAAATGGCTTCCTTCTTCCCATAGACAGATGAGAAAACTGAGGTCCGGAGAGAGGATATGACATGGCAGGGCCATTTAAAGGGTTTGTTCCAGGGTTTGATTCAGGCTCCTTTCTTTCTGCTGTTTTCCCAGACTATTCCAGGCCACAGGGCAGCTCAGCAACCAGAGGGCCTGCCAGGCCTTTAGAATCCAACCCTCTCATTGTACACAGAAACTGAGCCCCAGGTGGTTTTCCCAAAGTCACATAGTGGCAAAGATGCTTGTTGACCGCAGGTCTCTTGCCTCCATAAAGGAAGGATTGGCCACTGCTACCCGCTGCCAAGTGTCAGTTAGCCAGCAGGAAATAAGACCAGTGGCCTCAGGGGTAAAATGAGCTTTTGGAATCTGAGACCTTGCATAGAGGCTGGCACATTAAGATATGCAGGAATGTTGGTTGATTGAATTGGAGAATCACTGAATTAGTGATACAAATAAGTGTGAGGGGAGGGCTAAGGCAACGGCAGTGCCATTTGTAAAAGTACAAAATCAGGCAGAAAGAAAGAGGACTTCAGATGAGGATCTAAATGATGCAGAAGTCACAAGGGGATTGTGTGTGTGTGTGTGTGTGTGTGTGTGTGAATGTTAATTCTGTCAACTCTTAGACTTGACCATGAAAACTTGGCTGAAGAGACATTCTGAGACAAAGGGCCTCTGTGCCCAGCTGGCTCAGACCCACGGAGGACAGCTCAGAGGGCTGAGGAGCAGCCTGCTGCTCAGGCCTCCAACTGATATGCGATTGGGACCATCTGCCAACTGTGGGTACTTGGACATGCTTGGCCTGAGGAAAAGTCACCCTGGACAGATGCCCAAACCAAAGAGGCTGGATCCAGCTGGCCTTTCCAGGTCTCAAGTACACACTGATGGTAAGGGTCTCTGCAGAGGCCGCAGGGATGTAGAGGTGGGAGCAGGGGCCATTGTTAACATACAGAAAACAACAACAAAAAGGCTGGAAGGAGATATATCAGAATCTTGACAATGGTCACCTCTGTGAGGTAGATCATAGGTGTTTTTACTGCTTATCTGCTGCCTCTGGGCTTTTTACATTCTCTACAATAAATTATTTTGCTTTGAATAATCAAGAAACATAAAATAAGAAAAATAGACACTATTTGCCTGTCTTTCTCATTAGACTGTGAGCTCCTTGAGGGCTTGAGGGCTCAAGGAATTATGACTTACTAGTACTTTGATGTTTAGCACTCACGCTGGAAGAGTATAGGAGGTCTGTAAATATTTAAGTGAATGATCTATATGGTCTTCTACTTCAAGCATTTAGGCTCTTATTCAATGCCCACTTTGGCATTGTGCTTGGCTATGTGCTTCCAATGGCCTCAGACTTGGCTATGTGCTTCCCAGGGTATAGTTGATTAGAAATGACAACCTGTAAAATGAATGGAGGACCTACTAGAGGTGCCCATTCAATGACAGCAAAACTAATTATTTTTAATAATTATTATAATCACAATAATCTTTATTATTATTATCTTATTTAATTGGGTCCTCATGCCAATCTGTCATTCAACAAACATTGAGCACCTACTATGTGTACAGGATTACTTTCTTTGAAGAGTTTAAATATAAACCTTATTTACAGATGAGCACACAGATTCAGAAAAGTGATTGGCTCTAGTCATATACAGAAATAGGTGGAAAGGCTCAGATTGTTATCCAGTGCTGTTTATTACCCCACAAGGCATTTTTATCAGCTGATAAATATTTGAATGGCTATGGTCTATGTGGCAAACATGCAGACAGACTGGCCGGTAAAAAGAAAGGAAAGTAAGTGGGCGGATAAGCTGGTAGACAGGTAAGCAGGGACGTAAGTTCCCTGGTCTTGAGAATTGAGTAGAGGCAAACACATTGACCCCAGGGAGAAGTGAGTGCTCACAGCAGAACCAAAACAATGGAGAGAGAAAAATTTCAAAGCAAACCCATACCTCTGCTGTACATTACAACCTAATACAGAGTTTGAGTATTCAAGAAACTTTGTATTTTGTTTAAGGTTCTCTATACAAGGGGCGCCTGGGTGGCTCAATTGTTAGGGTCTGCCTTCAGCTCAGGTCATGATCCCAGGGTCTTGGGATCAAGCCCTGCATCGGGCTTCCTGCTAGGTGGGAAGCCTGCTTCTCCCTCTCTCACTCCCCCTGCTTGTGTCTCCTCTCTCATTGTCTCTCTCTGTCAAATAAATAAATAAAATCTTAAAAAAAAAAAAAAAGATTCTCTATAGAAGAGGTCAGAGTCTTTTACAATGTTTACAAAAAGTTTCCATTGAAAGTGGTAGGTAAAATGTTGGCACCCAAAGAACTAAACTTTAGTTCTTCTAGCAAATTTTCTTTTGCAAAATAAAATCTGATGATGCTGGATAAATGTTGCAGATATATTTTAATGTAATTATACAAGCATTTTCTAAAGGACCTATTGTATCCCAAGTTCAAGACTGGGTGTTGAGGAAGGCACAACTTTTATCTTCAAGGCTAAAAATATTTCTCTCTATCTTTGATGTTATATATCTTTGTATACATATACACATGTGTACAGATTCTGCTTCAAGTAGTATTTATTGAGCACTTACAATGTGCCTGACATTGTGTTGCATGCTATTTTATTTAATTCTCCCAGAGACTCAATGAGTTAGGTTACCTCTTTCTATAGACAAAGAAACTCAATCTCAGCAAGGTTAAAGATATTCCTAAAGCTTGTGGTGGAGATGAGTCCCTAGCCCAGTCTTTGGATTTGAGCTCCATCACAAGCTAGACATGGTAGGAGGTGCAATGTGGAGATAAGTTCATTTGACATAGGAATCATGGTTATGTGGCCTCCTTGGTTTTTCTCTCTACAAACTTGGATATGATTATGTGCTTATATCAGCTAGATGTACAAGGTTTCCAAACTCCTGTTACTTTTTGTTGATTGGATCTCTGGGGACATACAATATTTGACCAATGTGAAGGACAAACTTATCAGAGGAAAAAAGATAGTAGCATCCAACCTTCGTTGATACGCAGGTCTCTTGCTCTCAGTTAGTAAGAGCTCTCCTTGAGCTGGCCCCTATTTACTTTCCTCTCTTCTTCCCTGAAAACTATACAGTACTCTTTGCATTTCCCTTGAAACACCATGCTCTTTGATGCCTCTGGGTCTTTTTATGTGCAAGTTATTCCATTTAGAACACCCACTCCTCACCTTTTCTGCCTTTTCAATTCTTACTTCTTCAGGCTTGCATTCTCTGAAGTCCACCCTGTCTTTGGAGAGCAGACAGTGCTTTTCTGAATTTCACTGTCCTTGTGCTTCCTTCTATCACTGTCCTTACCACACTGTATTGTAACTCTCTACTTGTCTGTCTCTTCCACCAGACTCTGAGCTTTCTGAAGCTCATAGGTCCCTAAAGGGAACTTGTCAGATTCACGTCTGTGTGCCTAGTGCCTTGCACAAAGTGAATATTCAAGAAATATTTGTTGAATGAAGGAACAATGAACCCAGAGCCAGGGTGCAGAAGAACTGGGTTCTAATCTCAGCTCTGCAGCTGACAACTTTGTGTCTGTAAGCAAGTCATTTCCTTCTCCAGGCTTCAGTTTCCCTGCCTGTAATATGAGGTCAGACGAAATGACCACTAAGAGTCATTCTGGCTTGAGCCTTCTGTGATGTTTAGATGTTATGATGCTAAGAAGAAAAGTCTAAAACATTAAAGTTGAACTTTATTAACCATGTGACACTGTTCTCCTAACAAGAAAGGCTCCTTATTTTGGAACATCTTTAATTGTGTCAGGTTTGATTTGTATCAATACTGTTCACCCAGAAAAATAATTACTCATAAGAAGTTCTGAGTTCTGCCCTAACCTTTCTTACCATAGAGTTCAAGATTAAAGTTGTACAACTGTTTCTACATACTCGTTAAATTCAATGAACATTTGTCAAATGGATTAACAAATGGGTCAATCTTATTTGCAAAGCTGAGAATCTTATGGAATAGGCAAAAGGTAAGGTCATACATACATCCATTCAGCCATTCAACAGATATTTTGGCAATTAACTCTGTGTGAGATACTGGGACACAATGGTAAGTAAAATAGCTACGGAACTTACCAGCCTGGTGGTGTCTGGGGAAGACAGACATTACTCAAATTATATGCAAATAATTTTATTAATTACAAACTGTAAAGGACTATGTCTCTTACCTTTGCTGTGCACTCTTTAGGTTATAAAGGGCTTTTCACACACTTCACCTCATGGGAAGCCATATAGCATAAGGGTTAAAAGTAACGATTTTAGTGTTGTATAGGGCTGGGTCTGAATCTGGCTTGCCCACTTACTTACAAACTGGGCTCTTGGACAAGTTTCTAAGCTTCACTTTTCTCATCTTTTGAATGCGGGAAAAATAGCACATTCATCACAGAGCTATCATGAGAATGCAATGAGCTAATGCATGGGAAGCACTCAGCACAATGCTTGACATATGGTTGCTGAACAGTAGCTGTTAGTATGATTATACAATTTTTTGTTCTTCATAGCACTTTTCCCTGCATCTCCCTCTTATTCCAAAAGAAAGGCCGGGTCTGAAATCAGACAGGTTCATATCTCAGATCCACCACTTACTAGATACAAAATGAAACTAATAGTATCTTTTCACAGCATTATCCATCGGAGTAAATGAGGAGAAATTTTTAAGGGACCCACACGAAGGCCAAACATATAACAGGTCTTTTGACTTTGGTATTAATCCTTATCCTTCATGGGACAAATTGTGGTCAGGGAAGTGGTAATCACTCCAGTCTAACCACAGCAACGTTAGATGGAAAGGAGCTCTTGGGGCCCCACTGTCAGGAGTAGTGGG
Organism: Mirounga angustirostris; assembly: GCF_029215605.1. Classification (NCBI taxonomy): domain Eukaryota; kingdom Metazoa; phylum Chordata; class Mammalia; order Carnivora; family Phocidae; genus Mirounga; species Mirounga angustirostris. The sequence goes on from NW_026991712.1 coordinate 149,451,195, forward strand.
TGAGGTGGCCACTGAGATGTCTTGGCCTGTCTAACACTGAGATCTTGGGAGGGATAGGGGAAGACTGGGGAAAGCAAACCCACTCCCTGGGCCTCATGGGGGAGGTAGTTGAGTTGTTAGGTTTGAGTCACAGGAGCTGACAGAACCAGCTCAGAGTGATCTTCCAGGATGTGCGATAAAGTGGGGTTTTCAGGGGCAGAGCTAAGGCAATAACCCTAGATATTGGGTAGTGGAATTTGAGAAATACCCATTCAGCTGTGGGGAGAGATGAAATGAAGGCTACACCCAAGGCTTCTTCCATCTCAAGCTGCCAAATTGCCCTGTGACTCTTGGACCCCTGTGGGACCGGGAAGTGGGAGTCAGCATAAAATCAGAAAGAAGGAGGCATAAAATCAGAAAGGCACTGAATGTTTGGATGGAGTGCCAGGTCCCAAAAAGAATGCCTCTTTGTCTGTAGGCCATCTATGCCAAAGCAAAACAAATTTATCAGCATCTTCTCAAAATTGCAAGGGAGAGTCTAAAAAGTTTAAGCAATAAAAAAGGGCAAATGGAAATTGATTCTTTAATATCATCATTACTAATTCAAGAAGTATAAAATGGTATTACTAATCTCTTTACTTGAGGTGAAGTGATTTTATTATTTTACCTTATTAGACATAAATATGTATAATGGCTTTGTTCCCCTAGCCATATTTTTTCTATTTTTAAGAGAATGCCTCACGCCTTTCAACCATACATTGCCATGGTGGTTTTTAGGACTTCACTCCTACAGAGGAGGGTAGGTGGAGCATTAATGTGTACGTGGCTCAAATATTTGGTAGTCAAGCCTTTCCACATGGTAGGGCACAAATGGTAGAGTTTAGGCATCAAATAGTGAATGGGATTTCAGAAATATCAGAGTTATCCCATGATATTCCCTTACTGTTCCTGCAGGCTTGGTCAGCCTTAGCTGCATCTTACTGTCTTTAAGAAAACACAAATCAGGGGTGCCTGGGTGGCTCAGTTGTTAAGCGTCTGCCTTCGGCTCAGGTCATGATCCCAGGGTCCTGGGATCGAGCCCCGCGTGGGGCTCCCTGCTCAGCAGGAAGCCTGCTTCTCCCTCTCCCACTCCCCCTGCTTGTGTTCCCTCTCTCACTGTGTCTCTCTCTGTCAAATAAATAAATAAAATCTTTAAAAAAAAAAAAAAGAAAGAAAACACAAATCATTCTATATGTTCCTTAATTCTTCTTTACCCCATGGATGGATGGAAAAAGTGACGGGTGGAATCTAAACTTATGCTGGATTATGGTAATTTCAGTTTACCACAGGAAAATTTTATGGAGACAAAGGAAAGGATAAAGGTAAATGCTGGAATTCAGCAATATACTAATTGACTGGAAAAAAGTTCTGACTTTTATACAATTGTTTTTACACATGTTATCAATTCATTTCTCTTCATTAGAATAAAAAAAGTAGTAGATGGAAAAGAATGAACTGTCCACAAAAATAATAATGTCCACTTATTAAATAACAGGTATTCAGGGGCACCTAGGTGGCTCAGTTGGTTAAGCGTCTGCCTTTGGCTGAGGTCACGATCCCAGGGTCCTGCTCAGCAGAGAGCCTGCTTCTCCCTCTTCCTGCCACTCCCCCTGCTTGTGCTCTCTCTCTCAAGTAAATAAATAAAATCTTTAAATAACAGGTATTCAAAACTAAACTCTTAGACCCATTATCCCCATTAATCTTCCTAACAACTTCATGAGATGGTTACTATTATGTTCCCAGTTTTGCAGAGGGGCCCCAGAAAGGATGGGTAATTTGCCCAAAGCTATATACACAGCTAGTGAGAGGCAGAGCTGAGATTGGATTCTAGGTCTGACTCCAGGACTGTGTTCATTACTGCTGGACTAGCCTGCTTTTCCCCCACCCTGGGATTTTTTATATAACACTGTACTTGAAACAGGGAAAAGCACTGTATAACCTCCAAATGTTGCTTTCCCCTAGAGCAGCTTGATACAAAGGAGAGTGGAGCAGACAGACCTAAGGCTAACTCCCATGACTCACTAGCTGCATAATTTGGGCAAGTCTTTTCACTTCTCTGAGCCTTGATATTAGATAGAGATGATAATCATCAACTGCCATGCTCATCAGACAGGGCTGCTAGAAGAGCCAAATAATATAATGAGGGAAGGGGGAGCTCTGAGGACAAGGTCTACAAGCAAGGTTTTATTTATTTTTTTTTTTGTCTGAGAAAGCTTTTATCCTATAAATAGAATCCATTGATTGTCCCCAGGAGTAACTTCCCATCTTTTCTCTCCTGGCTACTGTTATGAATCTCATTTTCATGTTTATTGAAGGACAGAATTACAAACTGGCTTGAGCATTTAAAATCTCATTTAAATCCACTCTGGAAAATTGTTTCCAAAGGAGAGAGAATTGCAGACGGGGTGACTCGTGGGATGTCAGCTTCTTGGTGGCTCTGGGGGTAGTCTGCATAGCCACCCATTTCCCCTCAATTTGATTTCTTGTGTGTTGCTCCTCATGTCTCATCTCGCTCAAGTTCATTAGGTTCCCCTTGGTTGTCTAGAAGGGCTCTTGGGTACAAATGAGGCTCAGTAATGGGGGGGATTGTGTTGGACTACATAGCAGGATCTGGTAGAGCCGAGATTCTGCTCATGGTCTTCTGCTTATGGGTTCAGTGCTCTTTTACTTGGGCCCACACCCTTTCCCTAAAGTCTTCCCTGGCTACTCTAGCCTCACGTGAGGTCTTCGGGAAGTAAGCATACTCTTTAAACTACAGACAGTTCCTAATGCAATACAGACATGAAAGTGCTTAGCACTTAGCACTGGTGTGCAGTAAGCGCTTCAGAGACAGCTGAATCAGGAGCTGTGCTTCTTCTATGCAATTTAACACTTATTTATTGAACACTTCTATGCCAGGCCTTGGCCTAGACGCTAGGAACATAAAGATGCCCCTGCTCTTCAGAAGCTTAAAAACTATTCAAAGAGACTGAAATAAACCTCCTTGCAACCTAGTGTGACCCAGGGAAGTACAGAGAGCTATGGAATCATGGAAGATGGATCCTCTCTAAGCACGAATAATGATAGCCCTTTGCATTTTATGTTGGCAGTTTACAAAGTGCTTCTCACAGCTCTTACTCATTTGACTTTCATGGGATCCCTATGAGGTAGGAATAATTATCCACATTTTCTGATGAGGCAACTGAGGCTCAGAGAGTTAAAGTGACAGACAAAGTCAAACCAGTAAGCTGGATAGCAGCATGCAGCATGGGATAACGGAAAGACCGCTGACTTGGAAGTCAGGAGACTTGGCTTCTGTGTCTGCCATTTGTGACAATGTGATCTTGGATAATTTTCCTTCTCTGGGGCTTAGTTCCCTCATCTATAAGATAATGTACTTAGACTAGAAATGTTCTGTGAGTCTCGGGATAAACAGGGCCTTGTTTTGTAAAGCTGCAGAACAGTATTTAACTATCTTGAAAATTGAAGGCAGAATGGTATAAGGGGGAGAAACATGGATTAAAATCCCAGTTTAGTTCCTTATTTGCCATGTGGGCCTAGGGATGTCACTCCACCTCCCTATAACTCAGACTCCTAATTTGTAGAGATAATACCCATTTTGCAGAGTTCCTCTGAGGCTTGAATAAGGTAATGTGTCCAGCATAGCACCTGGCGCATAGTAGGTGTGTAAGAAAGTACCAAAGATTGGTGAGACCGAGTACTGGGTCTCTCTGGCTGTTCTTTGAGTATTTAAGCCTAAAGATTCTGTGCTCTCTGCTCCCAGGTCTCCAGACCAGTGAAAATGCCAAGTTTTGTGCCCTTTCATCCAGGTTTAAGCCATTCAGCATGAGAATAACACCTTGGTGGTCCAGTTTTCAGTAAAACATGAGCAAGGCATCGATTGTGGTGGCGGGTATGTGAAACTCTTTCCTGACACCCTGAACCAGGAGGATGTGCATTCAGAATCCGAGTATTACATCATGTTTATAAGCTTTCTGATAGCAGTCAGTATAAGCCCCATGAGGTCTTAATGAGAGCCACTGTAATTATTGAAGAGACTCAGATTGACCTGAAACAGGAAATTTCTAATTCACCTTCCTACGCAGTAAAATTCTTCAACAACCTGAAAACAAAGCACTTTAAACCTAAGTGTTAGTATAAGTAAACCAAAGAGGTAGAGAGCCACATGGCATTAGAAGGCTGTAGTACAGAGAGACAGTCCCCAGTTCTCAAAAAGGGAGAAAGGAAACATAAACTGTGTAGACAGTCTCAGAATGTACCTACTACAGTAGGCTTTATGCTCTGAAGGAGGTTCCAGCCCTTGATGAGGGAAGGCACAGAAGGTCAAGGAAATCACCTTTATCTAGCATTTATAATGAGTCCAGAGTATTGCATCTCCAACCTCACTATGTCACTAGGCCTCCTTGGGGCAGTCTAGGTCTTACTTCACTCCAACCTTGAATGGTGGTTGAGATTTAAAAAACCAACAAACAACAAAAACTAACCCAACTCCCAAAGCACTGATGAAGAATGTGAATTTTACTGAATGTTTTTATACAAAGTCAGAGGAAAGTGTTGCACCACATTTTGTTACAGCAAAATTTCCTTAAAATTCTCCTTAAACATTTCTTTCTTTTCCTAGGGAGTTTTACATCTCTTGCTTCAAGCCCTTACCAAAATCTTCCTCTTCAGCCTCTTTCCCTTTTTCTGTCTGCACCCCCTCCTCCCAACTCTTTCTCTCTCGTCTTTCAATCTTGTCCATGCATAGAATGATATAGCACTCTGGGGGCCTAAATGCCCCCAGAGTGCTATATCATTGCCCATCTCTATTCTCTTCAGAATCCACCCTCATCACAAGGAGTTTATGTGTGTGTGTGTGCGAGGTGGTTGTATAGGGAAATTGAAAATAAATTTTCAAATGTGATTTTTTTCATATGAATATTATTTTTTCAATGGTCAAACAATCAAACCATTTTCAGCTGTTATCAGGTCCATTTTACAGATGAGGAAACAAAGGCAAGAAATTTGCCCAAGGTGAGTAAGTGGGAAGCCAGAATTTGAACCCAGTCCATTTGGCTTAAAGCCTGTGCTTTTTTCTATTCTATACTTTGCCTTCTATTTGGTGGGGACACAGGCAATGTGAATTGTTTTTTAAAAGGCAGAATGAAAGACATACTTTAAAAAAGATATTGGTGAGGAGCTATGAGACCACAAAAGATGCACGACTCAGTCCAACTGGGGGCTTTTTGGAGGGGGTATTAATTGCTCTTTGAAGAATGAGTTAGATTTTAATAGGCAGAGAAGGAGGTGGAGGGAATATAATGAAGACAGAGGAAGCTGTGCAAAACTTCAGACACATGAAATAGAAATGCAAGTAGAAAAATGATGAGACCAATATGGCTAGAGCACCGTGTGTGTGTGTGTGTGTGTGTGTGTGTGTTTAGGATAGTCAGAGAGCAATAACATGGGGAATGAGGTTGAAAAACTAGGTTAAAACCTATTCTCAGAACTTTGTCACATTAAGCTCTCTAGGCTCAGAGCCACTGATCAACAATTGCCTCTGAAGTTTTCACAAAGCAGAAAGAACCCCAGGCTCTGTTTCTCGGTTGGCTTGGGCTGAATCCCAGCAATGCTACTTATTAGCGCTTTGACCTTGGGCGAATTGCTTAACTTTTCTGAGCCACAACTTTCCCAGCTAAAGGTGGAGATAATAACAGCTGCTAAATGGAGAGAACTAAATGATTTGATATAAGGTACCCTGGCACAGGAGGGGCTTTCTGATTGGGTTTGGTCAATGGAAGCCTTGGCAGGAGATCAGAGGGAGGCAAGAAAGCTGTGTCTCTCAACTGAAAGGCACAGCCTCCCTCCTGGCCATCCTCCCCAAGGGACTTTTTTTCTTCCAGGTTCTGGTAACTACTCTTGCTCCTTGCAAGGGTAGGGGTAGGAATAGCCCTACTGTTGCTAGCTGACAGCACAGTACTATTCCTATGTCTTCCCAATGTCCTGCCCCCTTCTTTGTAAATAGTTCCTTTATTAAATTCCCCTCAAGGAATCCTAAATTAGAGTGTGCTATTTATTTCTTGCTGGGACCCTGATTAATACATAGGCTATGTCTGTCTTAGCCTCAGACCTGGCAAACTGCCTAAAAATGATATAAAATCACGCATTAGGATTTAATTTCTAGGCCCTGACATCTGTGGCTTTGGCAACAACAAAATACAGGTCATCTTTTGCTACCAAGGGAAATACCATGAGAACAAAAAGACCATCAAATGCAGGGTGAGTATGTGGGCTGGTCCTCAGCCTGGGGGGGAAGGATAAGCATTTTATATATGTTATCTCACTTGATCCTTACAAGAACCCTATAAATTAAATACCATCAGAAAACAGATATAGAGGGGTGCCTGGGTGGCTCAGTCAGTTAAGCATCTGCCTTCGGCTCAAGTCATGATCCCAGGGTGCTAGGATCGAGCCCCACATCAGGCTCCCTGCTCGGCAGCAAGCTTGCTTCTCCCTCTCCCGCTCCTCCTGCTTGTGTTCTCTCTCTCGCTGTCTCTCTCTCTCAAATAAATAAATAAAATCTTAAAAAAAAATAGATATAGAGAAGTGCTACAAATTATAGAAGTTCACATAGGAGCAGTTTCTAAAAGCCTAGGAAGTCAGATAAGGTTCCCGCTTGGAAGAATATTTGGCAAGGTCTATTTGCCCACTACTAGATATTGAAAGGATGGGGGAGATGGGGAGTGCTGAGCTTAAATATGGGTGATGGGTATATCTTAGTAACATCCGGTTAGAGAGATCTAGGTTGGTTGGAGGATAGTAGCTGGATTTTATTAACAACTCAACAGGCATTCACCAATGCCAACTTTGTGTTGGGCCTTGGGCTAGGGATAGAGTGAGCCAGACATGGCCCCTGACCTCACAGAACTCACAGTCCAGTGAAGGTACAAATCAAAAAAAGGACAGGACTGCTTAGTTTGCTGAGGGTCTGGGGAAGCACAGAAGAAGCCCCCTACATAACCTGGAGACTCAGGAAATGCTTTTTAGAGGATTTCCCTGTGCTGAGTTTTGAAAGATGAGCATGAATTGGTTTTGTGAAAGAGTGACAATTTTAGGGAGGATTTAATTCCTGGAAGAGGTAATCACATGAAAAAAGTCAAGAAGACTTGAGAAATTTGCAAGAAATTTGGCACAACTAGAGTGCCAGAGAGGAGCAGGAACTGAGTCTAGAAAAGCCCGTAGGACTTGCGTCATTAGAGAACTTGTGTTCAGGCTCAAGGCCTTTGTTAGCAGGACTGTACATGCAGGGGCTTCCTGAGGTCCTCCTCTGGGGTAGGTCTTGTGCTGGAAGCTGCAGACACAACAAATGAGTCAGACATGACCTCTCCAGTCGAGAAGCTTACAATCTAGGGGGAGAGACAGAAAAACAGACAAGATCAGAGAATGAACACAGCCATGATGGAAGAAGGGTAGGGGCTAGGAGAAACCAAAGGAGTGTGTACTTAGGAGAATGAGATCCAGAGTCTCTATTGGGGTTAACCACTGAAATGGGATGAGAGATGTGGTGAAGTATGTTTGTGTATATGTGGGGGGTGGCATTCAGGAACTGTTTTCAGTGGTGCATTTAATGCTTGAGGTCCAAAGATGTCCAATATGGGCTGAAATATTCCCCATCCCCTTTCTAGATCAATAAAGACATTGACCTATACACTCTGATCATTTGCCCCAATGCTACTTATGAGGTCAAAATCAATAACTAGCAAGTGGCAGCTGGGGTTCTGGAGGATGACTGGGACTTCCTACCTCCCAGGAAGATAAAAGACCTCTGTGCCTGGAAACCAAGGAAATGGGATGAATGTCTGCAAATAGAGGATCCTAAAGATAAGAAGCCTGAGATCAGACAGTGTTTGTCAGGGAAGCAGGTGGAGAGGTCAGCTATGGGGCTGGGAAAAAAAGTCTGGGGAATAGAAGCAGAAACTGGGGCATTAATCCCTCAAGGAGGTGTCCAGCTAAGTATTGGTATCCAAAGAGGTGTGGAGGAAAGAGGAAAGTAAGTCACATTTGTTGAGACATTATTGATCCTTCTGTCAGCCTCTGTGAACAGTGTGCTCTGAATAAGGAAACTGACACTTAGAAAATGAAGTGACTTGCCAAGTACATATACATTAGCACCAGCATTTGAACCTGAATCTCTGATTCCAGAGTTATTGATATGGGGAGTGTATGGAGTATATTCACTGATTTATTATCATTCACTGGGAAGCTCTACTAGATATAGCTATGGATAGGACAATCCAGGGATTGAGAATCCTCCTGGGATTCAGAATCTTTTTCTCTCAGAAGGTTTTTTTTTCTCCTGTATTGGGTTTGTTTACAGAATCTTGAGATGGGCTTTCATAGGGGTAAGGACAGGAGGGTGGCAGGGTTAAGGAGCCAGGTCTAGCCTGACTATATGGATCCCAGTTTCATCCCAGCCCACTCACCTGTCCTCAAGGAGGAACATTTTGTTTTAGGACTGGGAGGACTTTGAATACATCCCAGACAGAAACGTCAAGAAGCCAGACGACTGGAATGAGGCAATGGATGGGGAGTAGGAAGGACCTCTGATACCAAACCTGAAGTATAAGGTGAGGGCGCCTCTCCTTGCAATGGGTATGAGAAATAAGACAGAAGAGATGTAAGGTTTAATTAATAGAAAAGAAACTCTGAGATCCTGTGGTCTTCTCTCACCACGCCCCACCACCCACTGCCCATAAGACTGCAGCCTCATCTGGGCCCTCCTCTCAGGGCTGTGCCTCCCTGGGACAGGGTGTTCTGGTAAAGGTCAATGCTGGAAGGGGGAGGTCCAGGAAGTGCTAGACAAGGGGTTTGTCCAGAGTGGTAGAAAGCAGCTAAAGGAACATGGTCAAAACAGGAAATGGGTCTGGGGTCAGGAACTGGAAATCTCAGCACTGATCCTGAAAGGGAAAAGTGGGACATGAATGAACCAAAGGTGTCAGGGGTGGGGATGGGGAACTTCTCTTCAAGGGCTAACTCCTGACCTCCTATCAGAAGTGAGAAGAAACTAAAGAAATCAGCGATCAAATGGTCCAGAGATAAAACGACACCAGCATGATTTTATTTGGCCACAGTTTCCTGTGTTACATATCAGGAAGAGAATGGCCCCAAGTCCCAAAGTCCTTAAATGGTGTTCCCTGTGAAGCTACATTTTCTTAATTTCGTGAAGAATTTAGGCACAGAGATGGGACCAGGCTCAGAATGGGTTTCTGTCACCTTGTTCAGCTCCCTCTAGGCAGAAAGGAGAACTTGGAGGAGTCTCATGCATTAGCTCAAAAAAAGAGAAAGAAACTACAGGAATCCTGCTCTGGTACACAATTGTCTTTATGAATTGATTGGTCTTATGGGAAAATACCGATGCCGTGTTCACTCTTTGGTTCTTTGTTTAGGGACAATGGAAACCTCAGATCATTAACAATCCCAATTACCAGGGGGAGTGGATTCATCCAGAAATAGACAAACCTAAATGTAAGCCTGACCCCACCATTTGTCACTATTAGAACATCAGAGTTCTTGGCCTGGACCTTTGGCAGGTAAAGTTCTCTGGGCTCAGAGCCACTGATCAACAGTCCCTCTAAAGTTTTCATAAAGTGGAGCTGCAGGCTAGAAATCACAAGACTTGAACGAGTCTTGATATTTCTAAGCCTCAAACTGCTCATCTTTAAAATGGGACTAATTATATTTGTCCTGATAACAACAATAGCTAAAATGTACTGAGTCCCTACCATGTACCAAGTACCATATTAGAGACTTTGCAAATACTACCTGATTCTCACTATGAAATCTCCTATTTCTAAATGTGAAAACTGAGGCTCAGAAAAGATAAATAATTTGCTCAAAGACACATTTGGTGAAACGAAAAGCTGAGATTTGAGCGTAGGTCTTTCTGAGGCCAGATTCAGGCTTCCGGTACTTTATATTGCCTTCCAGTACTTTATATTGCCTTGCTGGTCCTGCATGATTCTTGGGGCTAATTTTGGGCAAAGGGAATCATCAGAGATGTGGTAAAATTTTGAAATATTAAAATCCCCAGGGGCACCTGGGTGGCTCAGTTGGTTAGGTAGCTGACTCTTGTTTTTGGCTCAGGTCATGATCTCCAGGTCCTGGAATGGAGCCCGGCTCAGGCTCCCCACTCAGTGGGGAGTCTGCTTCAGGATTTTCTCTCTCTGTCCCTCCTGCTGCTCTCTCTCTCTAAAATAAATAAAATCTTTAAATAAATAAAAAATAAATAGGGGCGCCTGGGTGGCTCAGTTGGTTAAGCGACTGCCTTCAGCTCAGGTCATGATCCTGGAGTCCTGGGATCGAGTCCCGCATCGGGCTCCCTGCTGAGCAGGGAGTCTGCTTCTCCCTCTGACCCTCCCCCCTCTCATGCTCACTCTATCTCATTCTCTCTCTCAAAATAAATAAATAAAATCTTTAAAAAATAAATAAAAATAAATAAATAAATAAATAAATAAAATACCCAGACAGATGTCAGATGTGATTGACCCAGCCATGATGGCAATTCTTTTTTTAAAAAAATTTTTTTAAGATTTATTGATTTATTTTACAGAGAGAGAGTGAGAGAGAGTACAGGGAGGGGCAGAGGGAGAGGGTGGGTGAGAATCTCAAACAGACTCCCTGCTGAGTGTGGAGCCTGAAGCAGGGCTCTATCTCATGACCCTGAGATCATGACCTGAGCCAAAATCAAGAGTCAGATGCTCAACTGACTGAGCCGCCCAGGGGCCCCATGATGGCAATTCTTGACCTAGCCTTTCTCTCTCTTCCAATCATCTTTCCTGGCTCTGGTTGGAAGGGAAAGAGGAGGGCTCAGATACTCAGGCCTTCATGGAGTTGTTCTCTCTCTCTGTCTCTCTCCCCTGAGACCTGTTATTGAAGATGGGAAGGATTCTTTCCCAACTCAGGGGAGAAGAGAGCACCTCAAGTGCTGGCCCTAGAATGAAGGCCTTAGCCCAGAAGGCCTCTGAAAGACTACAATCTATACAAAAAACAAACAAAAACAAAACCCCTGCAATCTACATAGTCTTGGAATTCCCTTGGAGAGTAAGGGAATTCACTTTTGTTAAACACAGACCTGGGATCAATGCTTTACCTATGTTACCTCCCTTAATTCTCATAACTCTGTAAAATAAGTACTATTGTCTCTTATTATCCCATTTTACATTTGACAGAATTGAGACTCAGGAACGTCAAGCGATGCACCCAAGAGCACACAGCTAGCGCATGGTAGAGACAGGAATCAAACAAAGGTCTGTCAGCCTTTATTTACTACTATACAATAGAGCCTCTAGAAACTTGTCTTTGAGTGTATCCTGGAAGGTTCCATAGCCAGGGAAATCTGAATCTGACCAGCCAGGGAAATCTGTCTATAGTACAGGGCTGCCAAAGGGCTCTTGGACAGACACCCACTATATGAAGTTTTCTTGGTTTATTTATTTTCCACTTTATTTATTTCCACTTTCTTGGTTTCCTGGCTCAGTGAGACCAGCATAGGAGTGCAGGGATATAAATTGCCACATGCACAGCAGGGGTTCAGGAAAGAAGGAGGGGAGGGAGGAAGGGAGGGAAGGAAGGAAGGAAGCAAGGAAGACATGTCCTTTCCTTCCTTTCCTATCTGAAGAATGTGAATACAGTTTGCACAAGTTCCCATTGTTATCTCTTTTTTCAGTTGTCTCTTTTTAATAAATAATAAGAACTTTCTATATCTTGTGTAAATATGTGGTCATGTTAATATGTCTAATCTGATTGTTTCCTTAAAATGCATTGTAGTTTTTTTCACTGAAAACATTAAGGTATACATTTAAAACTGTATCTTTGTTAAAAATTTTGTACAAAATTTTAAAATGATTTGGCACTAATTGTTTTGAGTTGTATCAACTTCTCCAAGCAGGCAAACCTTCTGTCTGAGAATTTAAACCATGCTGAAGGAATGCTTCTCACACTTTAATGTGCATATGAATCACTGGAGGATCTTATTAAAATGCAGATTCTGATCCAGCATGTCTGGGATAAAGCCTGAGAGACTACATTTCTAAAACTTCAGCATTATCTCTTTAGATTGTTGTTTTTCTTGTGACAAAGTTCTGCATCATGCTCACATTATCCTTGCAGGCATCCTTTCCTTCTCGGTTCTAATCAGGTCTGATACTCCTAGGTCTTACTTCACCCGACACACTTAACCAACTGGACACATCCAGTTTACCACTGGATCCCTGCACCTTATTGGAAAAGCCTAGTGACTTTCAGCCTGGAGATAGGTGGGAATTCCCTCACCTGTCCCGGCCCAGCTGGGGTTTCCAGCCTTCAGAGGCTCTGTGAGCCCAGTTGTCCTCCTGGTGGGACCTAGCCTAGAAAGCTGGTCAACTTTCCTGCCTGGTCCCTGACCCTTTCACCCTTTGTTCTGACTCCTCGATACACAATCCCCTTGCTTTTGTTGTTGTTGTTGTTTTTAAGCAGAAGTAGTTGCATCGTTTCATCAGGTAGAGGCTGGGAAAAGATGGCCACAAAGAAAGAAAATTCTTTCTCTTGGGTGCCAGGGTGGCTCAGTCAGTTAAGTGTCTGCCTTCTGTTCAGGTCATGATCCCAGGGTCCTGGGCTTGAGCCCCACATTGGGCTTCCTGCTCAGCGGGGAGTCTGCTTCTCCATCTCCCCCCCCCCCGCCCCACACACACTTGTGATCTCATACTCTCTCTCAAATAAATAAATAAAATCTTAAAAAAAAAAAAAAAGAAAATTCTTTCTCTTACTTTTGGGACCTCTTACGATCTTTGAAGGAATAATGACACAGAAGGCAATGGTGTAGCTAAGCCACAAAGCAAACACATTGATGTCCCTTAAGTAGTATGGTCTGTGAGGCTGGAGGACTACTTACCATCTCCCTTTTACTGATGAGGAAGAAGAGAGCTCAGAGAGGTGACTTGACTTGTCAAGATGCGATAGCCAGTAAAGTGCCCAAACCTACACTCTTTCCATTTTATGATTCCAGTGGGATATAGCACAGGAAACAGGTAACTTTCAGTGAGCTAACTTTTCAGGCTTTACAGTCTAACCAGGTGCTTTCTTGTGCATTGTTTTCTTCTAAGAGCTGTATGAAGAAAGCAGGTAAGGTCCAGTTTCTTCCATTTGTCAGATGAAAACATGGAGGCACAGAGAGGATGTATGTAGACCAAGATCATTCCACTAGCAAGTTTTAGGAAGCAAAACTGGCCCTTGTGTCCTGATTTTTAATTGAATGCCGAACCATGAGTTTAGTGTGAGGGGGATGGGAATAAAGGGGCACTGAAGAGAACAGGGAAGATTAGAAATATTTTTTGTGGGAGTAAGGAAAATGGAAGAGCCAATAAATGAGCTGTTCTCTAGCCAAAACTGCTGATAACTCAAAAGAGAAAAAAAAATCACAAAGGTAAAAAAATCTCTTACAGTTGTACAAGGAATTATTAAAACCAGCTAAAAAATGGCTCAGAGCAAATAACAATCTCTATTCAAAGCAGCTATTTTGTCATTTATTCTATTGGAGGCAGGGTTGGTGGGATGATATAAGCCAAATAAAAGTCTTCTCATCAAAACAAAACAAAACAAAACTTTTTTCAAACCTTGGAGGAGGGACACATGATAACTCATGTTGCAAACTTTCTTTGGGTCACACAACTGCTCCCACACAATTAACTAACATACTGCTAAAGCAAAGAAATACAGAATGACCCTCTTTTTGCTCCTTCTGAAACAGATCCAGATATTGAAAAGTTATGATAATTATTGCGATTTACTGAGTGACTATTATCTGCCAGACACTGTGTTTTACATATATTATTTCTAATTCTTATGACAACACTGCAAGGGAGTTATTCTCAATATTTTACTTATGAGGGAAGAGGCTCAGGGGAGTTGAGTAATTTGCCCAAAGTCATACAGCTAGTATGTGGTTGAGCTGGTCTGTCTGACTCGATGACTCATGCTCACTGTATTCTGTTCCTTTATCATTAAATTAACACACACTGGACTTATATATATGCCATTGACTTAGTTCATCTTTTCCTTTAATTGTAAATACTAAATATATTATTTTAAGAAAACAGAGAAATATGGTAGAGAATCTAAGTTCTGCTCATACTTCTTGTCAACCCTTTTTCTTTTGTTCTCTTCATTTTTCTGATTACATTAAAGAGAGAATCTTTAAAAGGGCATCTCCAGGTGGCATCAAAGGTAGGTCCCATCAGTATGAGCTGGGGCAAGAGCCACTGGGCAGCAATTTGGAGCCTAGTAAAGTGATGAAAATCTCTTCATAATAGTGGTCAGAGGTTTGAGGAACACAAATCTTGGGAACTAGTAAATTAACTTCCTTCTAGAGTGGATCAGCTAAGGTGGTACATTTTGGACCCTCTATATTATTAATCACCTTTGTATTCCCCCATTCTGCCTCAATTATTGATTAAAATCTCTGGGCCCATGGCCTTTGAATTTGCACTTAGCAAGTGAATTTTTAAGCCCTTCAACCTCATTCTAATCCCACTGTTCTCATTTCAATAGGTAAAATCAGGTAGCATCTTTGAAAATTGCCTTCTTACAAATGATGAAGAGTTTGCTGAAGAAGTTGGAAATAAGACCTGAAATAAGAAAAGTAAGGTATTCCCCCACCCTGAATTCCAGATGTCTGACTCCTCAGTTGTGCAGTGTTCTTTACATTTGCAAAAGCAGCCTAATAGTCATTATCTCTTTTGCTGGTCACATTTTCCTGAGAGGAGGGGGGAGGAAAGAACTCACATTCATCAGACTTATGTATATGCCATATATATAACAACTTTGTACTTGAGCACTTTCCAAAAGTTATCCCACTTAGCCCTCAAAATCACCTAACAAGACAGATATTACTCCCATTTTTCGGATCTGGGAACTGAGATTCAGAAAGTATATATAAACTGCCCAAGGTCATGCCCAGCCTTAAACTTGGTGAATTAGAAGTCACACTCCTCTGTGTCATGCTCCCTGCTCACAGTGTGGTGATCTAGAAGGCGGCTGCTGAACCTATACCTAAGCATGCCTTGGAGAAAGAAGGAAGGTGTTAGTGGTGTTCACCAGCTTTCCTGCTCTCCTAGAACTGTTTTATGGGTGGAGTAATAATTGGGACAATGGCTTCATGACTACCTGGTTCTGTAGGAAGGTCCATTCAAGCAGGTTTGTGGCCAGTGGCAGGTCTGATTACCCAGTAGGCAGATTAAGCTCATGCTTAGAATACCAGCAAAGCACAAGCACCCAAAAAAACCTTTTTGAGAGACTTTTGTACTTATTATTTCCAAAGAAGCATTGAAGTAGTCATCATGGAAAAATAAAAATCTATGAAGCCTTTTTACACTTTTTAGTCTGGTTTTGTTTTGTTTTTACTTTGGGGTTATCATCTAATATTGTTTTGTTGAGGCAATATTACATATTGGTTAAGAGCATGAATTTTATTTTATTTTAATTTTTTTAGAGAAAAAAATTCTTTATTGAAAAATAAAAGGAAACTAACTCTAACCCAGCCAAATTTACAGATCAAGGGAATTCAGTGCTTATTTATATACTATATCAGAAAAGCTGCTATCTGACATGAAACATTACCGAAGATTAAAAATGATATTGCTAAATATATATCTTTTAAAGAATGATTGCTACACAGTTATAGGATCTATAGTGAATTCCAGTTTCAGTAAGAGCAAGAGCATGAATTTTAGAGTTAGATTGCTGAGGTTCAAATCCAGGCTCCATCACTTACTAGCTGTATGACTTTGTACAAGTTATTTAACCTTTCTGATCTTCAGTTTACTCATCTATAATTTGAGAATGATGATAGCAACTCTCTTATAAGTTCCTGGCATACAGTAAGTGCTCAATGTATGGTACCCATTGTTATTAAACCATACATTCACTCAATAAATATTTATTGAATGCACTGTTATAGGTCCTGAAGATCTATCAGTGAAATAAAATAGAAGTTTCTGTCCTCATGGGGATTACACTCAGTTAGGAAAGACTAACAAGAAACATATAAATAAGTCAATACCATATGTGTGAGATAAGCTATGGAGAACAATAAAGCAATAGAGAAGGCTATGATCATGAGGTTTTTGCTCTTTTATTATAGGGGTGGTCAGGAGAGGCTTCATTGAGTAAACAACATCTAAGAGACTTGGAGGAAGGAGCAAGCCAAGCAGGTATCTGGGGAAGAAAACCCAGGGAGAAAGAATAGCAAATGCAAAGTCACCCAAGTAGAAGCATAACTTGCTTACTCAGGAGTAAGAAGCCCAGCGTGATTAGACCTGAGTGAGAGAGAATGAGAGTAGTTAGGTCCGTATCCCTGAGTAAAGTGGGGAACCACTGGAAACATGTTTAGCAAAGGACTGATATGAACTGGCTCATAGTTTAAAATATTACTCTGGCTGCTATGTTGTAAAAGATGATAGGAATAAAAAAAGACTAGTAGAACAAAGGCAGAAGCAGGTGATAGTGGTGGAGGTAAAAAGAAAAGCTCAGATCCATTTTGAAGGCAAAACTCACAGGAGTGATGGATTAGATAGGGAATATGAGTGAGAGTAAACAAGGGTGGCTCCAGGGTTTTTTACTCAAGTGACTAGAGGATGAAGTTACTGAGATAGAGAACAAAGAAGGAGCATATCTGGGGGTGGGGGTGGGGACAGAAATAAAAGACCATAATTGTTAAATGTTAAGTCACATATGATTATTAGAAATCCAAATGTCAAAGAGGCAATTGAGTATGAGTCTGGTTAAGAAATATAAATTCAGGAATCATAATCAGCCTACAGGTAATACTGAAAACCCCCATGAAGCTGGGTAAAATTCCCTAAGGAATGAGTAAAGGAGATTCAGGGATAAGTTTTGGGGTACCTCAATATTTAGAGATCAAGAAGATAAAGTGGAACAAGCAAACAAGACAGAAAGAGTAGCAAGTAAGGTAGGAAAAGAACCAAGAAAGAGTAGTATCCTATAGATCAAGTCTAATATTTTAAGGGGAGAAGGAATGATCACTGGTGTCAAAAGGTCAAGAAAGATGAAGACTGAGAATAGACCAGTGTTTTTAGGACATGGAAAATGTTGGTCAAGATTTTTTTTTAATATATATATATAGAGAGAGAGAGATCCTCCTGCCTACATGTATGCTAGTGGGTATGATCCAATAAAGAGAGAAATCAATATAGGAGACACAGAGGAGAATTTCTGGAGCAACATCCTTGAGAATATGAGAGTGGATGAGATCTAGTGCCCAGGAAGATGAGTTGGCTTTCCATAGGAGTATGGATATTTCATCCATAATTGCAGACATAAAGAATGAAAACATGAGAGTAAAAACAGGTGGGTGGGTAGATATGGTACTGAGGGGTTTTCATCAGTTGAATTCTCTGGGAAGCAGACACCAAGATGGAGCTAGAAATGTAGGATATTTTTGGGAATAATGTTGGGGAGAGATGAAGGGCAGAGGGTACAGAAATAGGTAGAAAAGTCTGACACCTGCAAAAGAAGGATTGGGTAAGAATTGCTGTGAGGGCAGCACAGCTCTGAGAAAGTCTCAACTACCCAACAGGGCTCCAGTGGAAAGACTGCCTATAGAGGAGTTCTCTGTCAGGGATGGCCAGACCCTAGCACCCCCTCCATGCTCAGCCACTGTCTGGGGGCTGCTTTGGAATAGCATGTCCTAGGTTCAAATGCTGCAGTCGATCCCCAGGCTCTACAGCTACGAGCCAACAGCTCACTGCACTCCTCACCACTGACTGACAGGTTCTTCTTCAAGGAAAATCCATGTGGCATAACTGCATGGCTGCCACAGAGTATGTGGAAAATTTCTTCTGATTGTGAAATAGGAAGTGAGATTTAACAACTTAACCTGAGATTGAGAAAGATGTGTTGGAGGTTTGAGGAGAAGAAGATGTGAAATAGTTAACCAAGGAGAAGTAGAGTGAATCAACCACAGAAATACAGTGGGCTTACTGCCTCACCTGAATTTAGTCATAATGAGTTTAAAATGAGAACAACAGGTTTGGTTTTATTGTTTTCTCTAGCTATTTTTTCCTAGGTGCAAGCATGGAGAGTTGGATTTAACCAGAGTTGAGGGTTTGCTTAATTAAGGGAGGGCAAGGGAATTGAGGATGTTTGCAAGAGAGTGATCACACAAAAATAAAGAAAGGAGAAAAGGGAGGACATGAGCTGGTTGAGGTCTAACAAAAAATAGATAGGCTCCAAATGGCCAACAGACACATGAAAAAGTGCTCAACGTCACTCGGCATCAGGGAAATCCAAATCAAAACCTCAATGAGATACCACCTCACACCAGTCAGAATGGCTAAAATTAACAAGTCAGGAAATGACAGATGTTGGCGAGGATACAGAGAAATTGGAACCCTCCTACACTGTTGGTGGGAATGCAAGCTGGTGCAGCCACTCTGGAAGACAGTATGGAGGTTCCTCAAAAAGTTGAAAATAGAGCTACCCTGTGGCCCAGCAATTGTACTGCTGGGTATTTACCCCAAAGATACAAATGTGGTGATCCAAAGGGGCACATGCACCCCAATGTTTATAGCAGCAATGTTCACAAGAGCCAAACTATGGAAAGAGCCTAGATGTCTATCAACAGATGAATTGATAAAGAAGATGTTGTGTATATATATATATATATATATATATATATATATATATACACACACACACACACAATGGAATATTGTGCAGCCATCAAAAAGAAAGAAATCTTGCCATTTGCAACAACGTGGATGGAACTAGAGGGTATTATGCTAAGTGAAATAAATCAATCAGAGAAAGACAAGTATCATATGATCTCAGATGTGTTGGAGGAATTTGAGAAACAAGACAGAGGATCATAAGGGAAGGGAGGGAAAAATGAAACAAGACGAAACCAGAGAGGGAGACAAACCATAAGAGACTCTTAATCTCAGGAAACAAACTGAGGGTTGCTGGAGTGGAGGGAGGTGGGAGGGATGGGATGGCTGGGCGATGGACATTGGGGACGGTAGGTACTATGGTGAGCACCGTGAATTTTGTAAGGCTGATGAATCACAGACCTGCACTCCTGAAACAAATTATACATTATATGTTGAATTTTGTAAGGCTGATGAATCACAGACCTGCACTCCTGAAACAAATTATACATTGTATGTTAATAAAAAGAAAAAAGAAAAATAGATAGGCTCAATGGATTGTTGTAGGTCCAGGTGGAGCTGAGGAGTTGGTGGAGTTGGTGGTCTCTGGTTACCTTTGGCAAGAGCAGTTTTGGTAAAGAAAGGAGGGTGGAGACTGATGAGCGAGTAGAGCAGTGAGGGGGAAGTGGAGAAATAAAGATCTTAATTGTAGCCAGTGCTTTCCAGACATAAGAAAATGAAGGCCTGATTGAAAGAGAAAGTTTTTTTCTCTAATAAATGTGGGAAACACAACAAGATGTCAAGCATTTGCTCCCAGCAGGATTCTAGAAGGCCCCAGCCTACTGGGCTTGCAGGTTCTCAGTCTAGCTTTGTCCCCCAAAACTGGGTAAAAGACCAGTTGGCTCAGGAACGCTAGGTGAAGATTAAAGCCCTAGAGGAATTTAGATTGTATCCCTTCTTTAATGACCCTTTGGGTAGAAAAATCTATGAAGTTGACTCTAGGGGTCAAATTCTGGGACCTAGATGAACACATTAGCGAACATAGAAGGAGTCCCATTTCTGACCTATGGCAAGTTTGTACTGATCACAGGTCAAAAGCAAATTCAAAGAGTTCCATAAAGATTGTGTTACTGGATATAGCAGAAACAGGACCAGACTCAGATCCAGAAAACCTGGGTTTCTAATTCTAGTTCTACCGCTCACCAGCTATACAGCTTGGGCAAGTCATTTAATCAGTCCAAACCTCAGATCCCTTATCTAGGAAGTGGGACTAGTAATATTTACCTCATAGATGGTTGTGAGGAATAGAGATAACGTGTGTAGATTGTCTAGCACTATGCTTAGCAATGCTGTAGGCATTCAGTAAACGATTGTTGAATATGAACAAGTTTTATTTATGAACAAATTACACACACACAGGGTTGTCTCCACCGCACACATACTGAAAATTTGTATGTAAACAAACACCATCCCAGAAATCTTTAAGAGTGTGGGAAGACACCCAACATTTCTAAAGTGAGTTAACTTTGTTTATACCATCTGTAAATTATTTTGAAATTCTACATTCTAAGCAGTACAAAGAGAAGAAATGGAGGGAACTACGTGAAGAAATGGAAAAAGAAAACAGGCAGGAGAAGCCAAGAAGAAAAAAGAAAAGGAGGAGGAAAGAGAAGATGACATCTGGGGAGTTGAAGAAGAGGGAAGTGGAGAGGATTCTGCTGAGGAACCAGGAAATGACAGGCAGCGGAAGGAAGATGATGCCAAAGGAGCCATTCTGGGTAAAAATGAAGAAGTCTGTGTTGACCAGAGGGATGAACTGTAACTGGGTTAAAAAAAAAACAACCTTACACTCAGAGGCAAGTGATGTTGCTTGGAAGGAGAAATGTTGATGAGGTTAGCAGAATCTGGGGAGCAAAAGTATATGCTCTTTTTGAACAAATTTTGGATTTGTATTTCTACTCTACCTCCTTTAGTCTGTATGACCTTGGGAAAGTCACAACACCTCCTGGGGCTTCTATTTCCTTATCAATGGAAAGGGAGTGATAATTCCTATTTCATGAGGTTGTGATATGGACTAAATGAGCCATGTGTGTACATTGCCTGATATAACTATATAGTCAACAAATAGTCACAATTCCTACTATCATTATCGTGGTGTTTAGGAAATTAATTGTTGGTAAATAAGCTTCTATATGAACTTGATCCTCACTTTCAATTTATCTCAGTACATCCAGGGAATTCTATTTTGTGTAAATATCTGTATTACTTAGTATTTACTGAATAGTTCTGATGGTTGTACTTGTGGGTGATGATGTTTTCTTCTTACAGATGTATCAAACACTTAAACACAAAATCGGACTTCCTCTTAACATAAAGAAGTTATTTTGTCAAAGTCCTTTTGCTTCTCTGCTGTTTTGTGCCCTAATTTTTAAATAATTGTTACTTGTTTGCAGGGTTGCTGGTCTTACACTTATCTTTTCTTCCCACCTGCTCACAACATCACTATCATAGGCATTCACATAGCTCTTTACAGAATGCAAAGCACTTTCCCATAAATTTGAGGAGTTCCTGCCATGTGCTCATTTAACCCTCACAGCAGCAATTGTAGAGGATACCATTATTATCTTCATTTTACAGATGTAGAAACTGCTTAGAACAGGCAAGTCATTTGCTAAGGGTAAGGGACAGGTCCAGTATCTGAACTCAAGTTCATCTGGTTCCAAAGCTTTTCCTTCCGTTGCACTAGGCTGTTGAATGAGTGAGCAAATAGCTCTTATATTGAATACAGATCGTAGGCATCATCTGACACAGAAGAAATACCATTTTAAGATAAATAAGCAAAATGTAGTTTTCCTCTTTAAAATTTTTTTCCCCCAAAAACCAAACATACAGAGAAGCAATTGAGAGAAGTGTGACAGTCTTTTCATATTAAGAAGTGATACAGCTAATGTGACAGCCGGCTGTTTGAGGCCACTGAGGTGGATTCCTGGCTCCATTTACTTATCAGCTATATTTTCTCAGGCAAGTGCTCTAACTTTCCTGTGTCTCATTTTTCACATTTGTGAGATGGGGTTAATAACAGGACCTACCGCAAACTCAGCTGTGAGGATTAAATGCTGACTCCTTCCTGCCTTTGTTTTACAAGAAGTACACCAAGGACTAATTCCAGGCTAGCGGGGGGGGGGGGGGGGGGGGGTGTCAGGCCCAGACCCAGCTGTCATATGATAGCACAGGGCTACAAATATGGCCCCGGAACACAGTAGGTGCTCGATAAAAATAGTTGAAAGATTGAACAAAACTCTGCCTGGTGTTTTCAGGGAAGATTTCATGAAGGAAGTGACTTTTGAGCCAGATATTGAAGAATGTGTATGAGTATGTCTGTGGACCAAATTTCAGAGTCAAAGAGCGGGGCACCCAGGTAACAGGAGTTGGGTGGTGAGTCAGGGAGGAATAGCAGGTATTCCTTCTCATTTTTTCCCATAGGTTGGTGCCTAGTGTATTTTCTGAGCCTTATAATCTTTGGAATATTCTGGCTTGGGAAACTTGGCCTTTGTAGAGGAGGCAAAACTTTACCTCTGTCCTTTTGGGGTCTTTGGCCGGGCCTGAAAATTGAATTGACATAACGCAGATGAACAGGAGAAAAGCATACACATTTACTTAATATAAATTTTATGTGACACAGGAGCCCTCATAAGGAAATGAAGGCCCAAAGAAGGGGCAAAACTTAAATGCTTTTAAACTAGGTTGAACAAACAGAGACAATTGTGGAAAGATAACGAAAACGTACAGGGAGGCTATAGGAAGATAAGAATTATTTTAACAAGGTCTGCTTGTGCAGAATTCTCTGTTTCAACTTTCTGTCCTTGATGATAAGAATGTTTCTTTTCTCCTGGTAGATGGAGAGCAGCTCTCACGTGGGAGTTTATCTCCTGTTTTCAGGAAGAAAAGAAATCAGAGTGTCTCCATTGTATCTGCTGTTTTTCAAGTGCTTTTCACTAAAAATAATCTTTATACTAAAGTGGCATTTTTGGGGTGGCATATTTTGGCACCCTTCATTTTTATACCTATTTATTTAACATAAGCATCTTCCATTGTGAACAAGAGTAAAGCTTTTGGTGCCTGAGCCTGAATATTGTATTGGGGCTGGAGGGCTGGCTTGTGGGTAATCTATATTTTAGGCATTCCAGTTTGATGCGAGCATTGTTTACTACCAATGTCTGCCCCCACCAGATAAAGATACTGATTTTCATGCAAAAGAGTAAAAGAGTAAAAAAAAAAAAAAAAGACTAAACAATATGGATCTATTTAAATATTTTTTAAAGCTGCTGCTTTGGGAATCTTAAACAAATTTTTTTTAAGTAAGGGGTGACTCTGCAGTTCGGTTGGTTGGGCATCTGACTCTTGATTTCGGCTCAGCTCATGATCTTGGGTTTGTGAGATCGAGCCCCACATCTGGCTCCATGCTCAGTGGGGAGTCTGCTTAAGATTCTCTCTCTCCCTCTCCCTCAGCCTCCCCCCACTCTCTCTTTTTCTCTCTCTAAAATAAATAAATAAATCTTAAAAAGAAATTAGGGGCTCAGTTGATTGAACATCCAACTCTTGATTTTGGCTCAGGTCTTGATCTCAGAGTCATGAGATTGAGCTTTGTGGCAGGCTCTGTGCTCAGTGGGGAGGCTCTCTCTTCCCTCTGCCAACCCCCTCTCCCCCTGGCTCACTCTCTCTCAAATAAATAAATAGATCTTAAAAAGAATTAAAGCTGGGCGCCTGGGTGGCTCAGTTGGTTAAGCGACTGCCTTCGGCTCAGGTCATGATCCTGGAGTCCCTGGATTGAGTCCAGCATCAGGCTCCCTGCTCGGCAGGGAGTCTGCTTCTCCCTCTGACCCTCCCCCGTCTCATGTGCTCTCTCTCTCTCTCTCATTCTCTCTCTCATATAAATAAATAAATAAATAAATAAAATCTTTAAAAAAAAAAAAGAATTAAAGCTGATGCTTTGGGGCATGCAACTCTTGATCTTGGAGTTGTGATTTCAAGCCCCACATTGGGCATAGAGCTTACTTACTTTATTTATTTATTTTTTAAAGATTTTATTTATTTATTTATTTGAGAGAGAGAATGAGAGAGAGAGCACATGAGAGGGGGGAGGGTCAGAGGGAGAAGCAGACTCCCTGCTCAGCAGGGAGCCTGATGTGGGACTCGATCCCGGGACTCCAGGATCATGACCTGAGCTGAAGGCAGTTGCTCAACCAACTGAGCCACCCAGGCGCCCCGAGCTTACTTTAAAAAATAAAAAAAATCATTCAAAAAAGCTGCTGCTTTTACATTTATTAAGTTGCTTTTATATTTATTTTGATAAATTGTACAAACATTATTTCAGAAATTAAGGTAATTTAACAAGGGAAAATACATGTATAGTTCCACCCTTTCTGCACAGACTTGGAAATTTTTTGTATTTCCTTCCAGGTCTTGTCTTTTGAACACCACCATTCTGCCACTGAAACATAATCCTCCAGATGAGGTTTTTGTTGTTGTTGTTTAAGATTTATTATTTATTTGGGAGAGAGAGAGAGAACATGAGCACAAGAGTAGAGGGAGGGATAGAGGGAGAGGAAGAGAGAGAGAATCTCAAGCAGATTCCCCACTGAACGTGGAGCCTGGCACAGGGCTCTGTCTCACAACCCCAAGATCATGACTTGGGCTGAAACCAAGAGTCAGATGCTCAACTAACTGAGCCACCCAGATGCTTGAAGTTTGTTTTTTTTTTAATTCTGATTATAGATTTTATTTTAGAAAATAACAGGTATTCGATATAAAAATTTGGAGTCTATAAGCATATTAAGAAGAATAAAAAAATTTCTCATTATCCCCAAATCCAGAGACAACTATACAATACCTATTGTCTTTCCTCCCAGTATTATGTTCATTCATTGATTGGATGGTTTGACTTTAGTTGTAGAGGGTTTAGTTAACCACACCCCTCAGTACATGGCATTTTATCATCTTAGGTTGGTATTATACTTTTAAGTTTTGTTATTTATTTTTTCCCTTTTAGTCCCCTCCCTTCCCCCACACAGGTAACTAAGTTTTACTTGGTGTATATCTTTTCATTTGTATATGTTCTTATAAAATGTGAATTTTGTTTGGTATGGATGTATTTTAATTTATGCAAATGGTACAGTGTTTAAATCTCATTTTGTTTCTTCAGACTTTTCACTGAACACTGTTTTTCAAATGCATTCATATTGCTGTGTATACATCTAACCCATTGCTTCTGATTGCTGTGTAATTCTTCATGATATAAAATTTTCTATATTTTAGTCATCTATTCTCCAGTGATAGACCACCAAACAGGTTGCCTTTAAGTCCTCACCGTCATAAATAACACTGTGATTAATATTTTAATCCTTTGTGTGTCTGCATAAGAATTTCTTTGAGATATATCCCAGGAGAGGAACTGTGGGTTCCTAGAGTATGTGAGTTCGTAATTATCATAATTTATATCAGATTGCTTTCCATAAAGGCCATAGCAGTGTACTCCTGCCACCATGTGTAAGGATTCCAGCATCCCCACAACTGCACCAGCAAGCATTATCATTCTAATTTTTATAGTTTGATAGGTGTAAAACAACAGCACATTGCTGTTTCAATTAACATTTCTCTGATTTTTTTTAGCATCTCTTCATATCCCTTTTGATTTTTGAATTTCTTCTCTGTTCATGTCTTTTGCTTATTTTTCTCTAGAGGTTGTTGTTCATATTTACTTGCAAGAGTTTTGTATGCTAAGTATTTCAAATAACTTCTCCCATTCTCTCATCCAGTTACTTTGTCTTTCATCTAGTTACAGCGTGTTTTGTTAAATGGGAATCCTTATTATTCATCAATATTACTGTGTTATAGTCTGTGACTTTGAAGTTTTGCCTTTCCCTTCTCCTTGGCCACAAACTATAATAGTCTTCTATTTTTTTTTAAATAATTTTTTCACATTTATTATGTCTTTAATTCTCCCAGAGTCCAGCCTTGTATGAGGTGTAGAATTGTTAAAATATGGTAATTTTAGGATTCAAGCCTTGATGTATCGGTTTCTGAGAGGGAGATATTAAAATCTTCAGTTACAATTATGCATCTATCTATTCCTCTCTGCCATTCTGTGTGTCTTAAGACTATATAATTAAGTTCACCTTTGTGTTTGCCTGTTGTTTCTTTTATGAATATATAATTACCTTTTATCACTTTTTATCTTTTGAGACTAAAATTTCTTTTTGACAGAATTCAGATCACAACTCAGTTCATATCTTCCTCATGTATCTCTTTTCATCTTTTTATTTTTAATCTTTCTATCCTTTTATGTTTTAAGTGTGTCTCTTTTTTTTTTTTTTTTAAAGATTTTATTTATTTATTTGACAGAGAGAGACACAGCGAGAGAGGGAATACAAGCAGGATGAATGGGAGAGGGAGAGGCAGGCTTCCCGCGGAAGAGGGAGCCCGATGCGGGACTCGATCCCAGGATCCCGGGATCATGACCTGAGCCAAAGGCAGACACTTAACGACTGAACCACCCAAGCGCCCCTAAGTGTGTCTCTTATAGCCAATTTATTGTTGGATGTAATTTTTAAAAATTCAATTGGTGAGATTAACTTATTTGCATTTGATGTAATTAATATATATTAAGATTTAGTTCTACCATCCATTCACTACGCATTCCTTTTTATTTTTTATTTCCACCATTGGCGAGGCTGAATTTTCTTCTGCAGGTTTAAATTTTATATATAATATTATACTTCTTGTGGTAGTTAGCCACTGGCTTCAGACTCATACCCATGGGTTTAGAGAGTTCCTCCATCTTAACAGCTTGGACAAAAGCCTAAACAAAAGTTCCAAGCTTGACACTCAAAGATCTGATGTGTCATGTGCTCATGTTGATCCAATCACTATTGCTGAGATGCTAGGTACTTGATTTCTAACGGAAACACAGGGTACCATTACAAAGGAAGAATGGAGGCTGGGAGACCATAGAACAATGTATGTCCACTTCATACTAAATCAACTTCTTCAAGCCTCATTTTCTTCATCTGTGAAATGGCAATGATAATACCTATCTCAAAGGGGTGATTTGAGGAGCAAATCGGGTAATAGATATGAATTATTACTCTTGTGAATCATACAGTGCTATACAAAGATTAGTTTTAATTCTTGCTCTTGCATTTCTCACATGGTATCATTTGTTTATCTCTATGTATTTGTATTTATTTGTATTGTGTATCTGTATTTATTGTTGGTATTTATCTTTACTGCCAAATGGGAAAGTGTCATCCTAGCCAGCACTCTCCCTAAATTGTGCCAATGCCTGTAGAACTGATTTTTTTCTTTCCAGAGAACAATGAATGGGCAAGATGTCAGGATGGTGTTTGACTGGGGAGTAAGTTTCTATCCAAAGAGCCCTGAAGTTTCAGAGCAGGTTAACTTGCTAGTAGACAGCTGAAAGCTTGGTGCAATAGAGCCAAACTGGGCTCTGGTTCTTTCTCTGCCCCAAATTAGTTGTGTGGCCTTAGGCAGATCACATAAACTCTCTGAGCCTGAAAAATGGATGTCACAAGAAGATCTACCTCTTAAAGTTGTGGTAGGGTTAGATAAGATTATATGTAAAATGCCCTGGCCTTAGACACTAAGTCTTAAACTTGTGAGACACATACTCAAATCTCTTTCTTGAGCACTTATCAATTTCCATTCTGCTACATCATGGCTAGGTTGAATGCAGGTTCTTTCTCATCTCTGAAGTACATTGAATTGCTCTGTTTTCTTAGAGAATAACTGTTGTTTCCCTCAAGGTCCCATGTCTTCAGAATTTAGGCCAGGAATACTTGCCAGCAGAATAGAGTCTCACAAGAGATTCTGTTTGTTATAGGCAACTGAAGTTGATAATTCTTTTTTTTTTTTTTTAAGATTTTATTTATTTATTTGACAGAGAGAGACATAGCGAGAGAGGGAACACAAGCAGGGGGAGTGGGAGAGGGAGAAGCAGGCTTCCCGCTGAGCAGGGAGCCCGATGCGGGGCTCGATCCCAGGACCCTGAGATCATGACCTGAGCTGAAGGCAGACGCTTAATGACTGAGCCACCCAGTCGCCCCTGAAGTTGATAATTCTAATTTTTTTCACATGTGAAGATTTCGATTCACCCTAGACTGAAAGTGTATACCTGCTAAGTTTACTGGACTAGGCTCTTCTACTACATGATTGCTCAGAAACCTATAATAATCCCGTGAATTAGGTACTAATATCCCCATTTTACTGACAGGGAAATAGAAGGTCATATAAATTAAGTAACTTGACCAAGATGACACAGTTGAGAAGAAGGGAGACAGTCTAGTGTAATGGAAGGAAGATGGGCTTTGGAGTCAGAAAGATCTAAATTAGGATCCCAGCAGGACCATATACTAGGTCTTAAACTTGGAACAGTGACCTAATCTCTTAAATCTCAGTTTCTTCAGTGCGGATTAGAACATCTACCTCAAGTAAGTTTTGTGAGGTTGAACTGAGATAGTATTTGTAACACAGAGTGCCTGGCACATGGTAGGTGCTCTCTAAATCCTTTGGTACTTGATAAGTGTATTGGGAACCCAGAGCCTGTGGAGCCCACCTATAGTGCTATTTTAGAGGAATCTTCAATCATTATCAAGCTTCTTTAGAACATTTGACGAGACATTCAAATGAGGCAGTGAGATATAGTGAAAGGAGCCCAGGCATGGGAGTCTAGAATCTGGGATTTGGTGCTACCTCTTATTTAGTATGTATCTGACTTTGGGCGAGGAAATTGAGCCTCAGTTTCCTTATTTGTAAAATAGAGACAATATTCTTTGCCTCACAGGGTTGCTGGACTTACGCATGCACACGGATGCAAACACTCTTTTTAGTCTTAGAAATGTAAATATGTGGGCTGTAAATATGAGGGCTTTCAATTTGTGTTTATTATTCTCAGAGGGAAGGTAAACAGGACTCAAGATAACCTGAGCCCTGCCTCCTAGAGAACAACTATGGGGGAACTTGAACCTTAAGTGAGTCCTGATTAACTATTTGCCACCACTGCTGCTGGGGTTGCCAATTGTGCTCAAATATCAATCATCGTGCCTGCTAAATCCTCAGCCCTGCCCAAAGGCAGCCCTGTGCAGGACGTCCCCCCCGCCCACACCCTGCCCCACACAACTGTTTGGACCAGGACTGGGAATCTGACCCAAAGGCAAGCAACCCATGAGCTTGTCAATGACCTACAAATGTGGTCTGTCTTCTAGAAAATGAGTTGGACAAATCAATATTTCTCTCTCTGGAATTTGAGTTGGGAAATATGAGGTGATTGAGGCAATTAGTAGCAATAGAAACTATGACCAAAGGGATGCAAAGAGAGAGGTCATGAGGTTGAGTAGGGGTCCGTGTGAGAGGAGATGGCGTCTAGGCTGTGACAAACCAAAGTGATGAGGAAGCAGAAATTATGAGTAAGCAGAAGCTATGAAGTAGAACACAATAACATATGTTTATTCAATACATGTTTCTAGAGTTCCTCCTATGAACAAGGCACCGTGTTAGGCTCTGAAAACACAAAAATGACCAAGACACAGCCTCTGCCTTCTTTGCACTTAATTTTAGTGGGGAAGAGAGACAAAACAAGTAAGCAAACAAGTAATTAGAAATTGTTTTAAGGCCTAAAAAGAAAACAAATATGAAGCTGAGATAGAACATACCAGGAAGGGAGCCACTTAAGAAATAGCACCATAAGGGAAGTTCTGTCAGAACAGATCATTAAAGCAAGACCTAAAGAATGAGAGGGATCCAGGGAGAAGAGTAGTTGAGGTGGAGGATAAGCAATGCTGACTGGCAGGAAAGGGCTTATCACGTTCAAGGAAGCTGAGAAACAGCAAACAAAACAAAACAAAACAAGCCAGGCTGCTGAAGGAAAGGGAAGGAAAGGGAACAGCATGAGATGAGTTTGGAGGGGTAAGCAGGAGTCATGTCCCAGAACCTAGCAGGCCTATGTATGGAGTTGGGAATTTAGTTCCAGTGAAGTTAGTCCCAGTGAGCCCCAGTGAGAAGCCATGAAAGTATTTGAGGCTTAGTAACCTGATCCAATAGCATGTGTAGATAAGCTTGAGGGCTAAAAAGTCACTCTGGGTTCAAACCTACATTCTACCATTTACCAGCTGTGTGGCCTTGGGCACATTACTTAATCTCTCTGTGCCCCAGTTTCCTTTTCTATAAAATTAGAGATAGAATTGGGTTTTACCTCATAGGGTCATTGTGAAGATTAAATACATATAAAGTGCTTGCAGCAGTTCCTGGCACATAATAAACACCCAATAAATGTAAGCTTGTATTATTATTTTGTTTTCAAAAAGGTCATGGTAGCTACTGTATAGAGAATGAATGTGGGAGGGATAAAAGGGAAGCCAGTTATGAGGTTGATGAATAGCCTAGGGAAGAGATGATGAGTGAAGTGGTAATAGTGGAGACAGAGAGAAATGGACTAATTTGACATGTTTTTAGAGGTAAAATATTCATATTTTGCAGGTGGTTTGGACACCGTGATTGAGGAAAATAGAGGAATCAAGACTGACTCCTAAGTTTCTAGCTAGAGCAACCAGGTGGAGGGAGGTGACATTTACTGAGAAGGAGCTTGGAGGAAGCAGGTTTGGCAGAGAAATTAGGAGTTCTATTTTAGACCTGTTAAACTTAAGATGTCAGTGAGATCCAAGGAGATATCAATCAGGCAGTTGGTTGTAAGTTTGGAGCCCAGAAGAGAGGTCTGACATAAAGATACGAATTTAGAAGTCATTAGAATAATCAGCATTTGAAGATATAGAAGTAGTAGAGATTATCAATTATCAGTGAAAGTGGAAAACTTTCAGCACAAGTTTGAGAAGGAACAAAATATTTATACAGTCTCAAAATACCTTTCCAAAGATTACTCATTATTTACATAGAGAAAAATGATAACTTTACAGTGAAAAAAACTGACAGATGCCACCTTAACCAACTGATCAAAGTGAACACCATCAATAATGGGACCAAGTGACACCATGTTTTTTCTCATCTTATGCACTGAGGACATAATATCCCATGGGTAGTATGCCTGCTCCCTCAAAAAAAAAAAAAAAGAAAGAAATTGAATTATAAGAAAACATGGAAAAAAAAACAAAGAGAAAATTCTACAAAACACTGGCCTGTACTTTTCAAAAATGTCAATATCATGAATAACAATAAAAGACTGGGGAACTCTCCCAGATTAAAGGAGACTAAAGGGTCATGACAGTTAAATGCAATGCATGATTAGGGATCAGGCACTGGATCAGAGGAAAAACTACTAAATAGGACAGTATCAGGCCAATAAGTGGAACTTTGAATATGGACTAAATATAAGGATTTTATCAATGTTAAATTTCCTAAATTTGATCATCATACTGGGAGTGGGGGGAGGAATGCAGGTATATAAGAGAATGTCTTTTTTCTTAGCAGATACCCACTCAAATATTTAGGATATTAGGAGTAAATACTCCAAATCAAATAGTTTAGGAAAAAATTGTATATATGCGTGCATTCATACATGTATGCATACACACAGATAAAGAGATTGTGCCAAATATAAAGTTCTGATGCATTGGGGTAAAGAGCATATAGGAATTATATGTAATATTCTTGCAACTCTTCTGAAAGTTTGAAATTATTTTGAAGTAAAAAGCTTAAAAATAAATTGGAGATGAGGAAATAGAAACAGAATGCAGATAACTCTTTTGAGAAATTTGTCTGTGAAGGGGAGTAGAGAAATAGGACTGGAGAGGGAGTCAAGGTTATAAAATAGCTTGTTAAAGATAGGAGAAACTAGAACAGACTTGTACGCTGATGAGAACAATGATGAGCCTCAGCCCATCCTTTATAAGATAAGAGATTCGATCAAAAACACTCACCTCAGGCTCCTCTGAAAATATTTTATTCCTTAAACTGCAACCAGCAAGACATTTGGGTCACCACTTGAGGGCAGTACAAAATGATGTTACATGTCCTTCTGGTGGTTTTACTGTCTCAGCTGCTGCAACAAAACAAAGCCCTTTATGTGATTTTCTCTCAAATGTGTTGTATGAAATAAACCTCCTAACATACCACTTTTTCCAAATGTTTTAAACAAGAAAAGCCCAACATAATTCATAACAGGGGTTTGGGGTGAGGAGAGAAGGGGTGAGAAAGAGGGTCTCATGCTTAGAAACATGCCTGGCACATATTATGAGTTTAATACAGAATAAAAGGTAACAGGAAGATTAGAGCATGTCAGAGCTAGAAGCAGCCCTAGAGAAGGATGAATTTAGCCTTCTCATTTTATAGACAGGACCTTGGGTCCAGAGGAGGGTCCAAAGCCACAATAATGTGATAGGGAAGGTAATGGTTTCAACACTTACCTGGTTAGTCTATAAAGACAGAGTTTCTGATACTTTCCAATGACATCATAAATACAGTCTGCAAAGGGGACCGACACCATCATTGGCATTGATACTGAGTTCCCAAAAAAACTGTGACCTCCGTTGTGAGACTGTGCCCCTTGTGTCTTTCTCTCTCCTGGGAGGATATGACTCTTCACCTTCAACTCTTGTCCACTTCACCTGGTCCTAATGTTCTGGACAGGTTAGTTCTGATCACAGCCAACCTATGTCTCACCCCTTTCTGGCAGGGCCCTAGGGGGTAACATGTTAGACTTTCCTACCAACACTGAGGGATGAAGGTTGAAGCTGGAAGATGACGTTGGGAAAAAAGTGAATGGGCATGTGTCAGGACACTATTTGGAAAGAAATTAACAGTATCAGTGCAATAGACTGGAGATGATCTTACAAGGACAATCAGAAAATCCTAGTGAAACACAAAACTCTAAATATGACATAAGTACATAATGGAAAAGAAAGCAACTTTAGACTAATTAAAATACAGAAACCAATATGACTTCTTATCATGCTAATAAGTGGGCTCAATTATGCAGAAGGGCCCCTAACCTCACTATTAACTACAGAAGAATGCTCACGCACTAGCTTTGCATTTCAGAGATCTCCTAACCTGGCCCCAGCCCATTCTCTAGTCTCATTCCCTGCCATAGTTCCCATTCCATGCTCCAACCACTATTTCTGAACACTCACTGCAATGGCTTAAGTCCTGTGGTATATCAGGCTATGCTTTGCACTTGCTCCATTTTGAGGTTCACCTCAAATGACACCTTCTTTGGATGCTTTCCTTGATCTGACCCTCACATTTACTTGAAGATTCCTTTTGGTTCTTACAGGCACTGCATATACTTATCTTGAGCATTCATTTCTGCCTTACCTTTGGTACTACATAATGAGTACTTTGATGACATGGATTGGGTCTTAATACTCCTATTATTTTTTAGGGATTGTTTCCATTTATTAGTAATCTACCAATAATCTTTCTTATCTTTCTACCACTCCAGTCTTTCCAGCTCACTCCTTCCAACACCCCAATTCCAACAGTTCTCTAATAGCCCCTGCGCCAGTGATCCCAACACCTCTTGACCATTCCTTACCCATCTTATGTCCTCACTTGCCTTCTTACCCACTTAAATTCCAAGGTCCAATGTTAAAATCATTCCCTTGATATGTCTTCTTCTCTTTTACTCTTCTTGCTTTGTTATTCTGCCTCACAAAACCCCTACTCTGGACAATCTAACTCTCCATCTACTCTACCTTTTGGAAGGTGGTTGAAGAAAAACCCACAACTGTCAACTGGATTATTCAAATTCATTACCACTAACCTCAGGTAAGCCTTTAGTGCTATCTGGTAATCATTTTATGTTAAAAGTCCATCCACTTTCCCTAAATGATTATATTTTTTCTTCAAACTTCCAGCACCTCTTTTTTTTCTCTCTCAGTAGATAACCACCCACCTGCATCATCCATGCCTGCATGGATAATTACACCTCAGTGGTACTCTGAAAGCCAATTCTTGCCTCTGTGCTCCAGCAATTCTCTCTCTTGTCTATATCATCAGTATTTCCCTTCCCAAAGTGTCATCCCATCAGCTTAAAAAAGTGCTATGGTGGGGTGCCTGGGTATCTCAGTCAGTTAAACATCCAACTCCTGATGTTGGCTCAGGTCATGATCTCTGGGTTGTGAGATGAAATCCTGCAGTGGATTCTGGGCTCAGTGGGCTGCTGAGAGTCCGTTTGAGATTTTCTCTCTCCCTTTGCCCCTCCCCCCACCCTGAACAAGCCCACGCGCGCGTGCGCACACACATTCTCTCGCTCAAATAAATAAATAAATCTAAAAATAAAAGTGCTGGAGCATCTGGGTGGCTCAGTCTGTTAAGTGACTGCCTTCAGCTCAGGTCATGATCCCGGGGTCCTAGGATCGAGCCCCGCATCGGGCTCCCTGCTCTGAGGGGAGCCTGCTTCTCCCTCTCCCACTCCCCCTGCTTGTGTTCCCTCTCTCGCTGTCTCTCTCTCTCTCTGTCAATTAAATAAATAAATAAAACCTTAAAATAAAAATAAATATAAAAATAAAAGTGCTATGGTATCTCTCATCTCATCTTAAAAAAAAGAAACCTCGGGGCGCCTCGGTGGCTCAGTCATTAAGTTTCTGCCTTCGGCTCAGGTCATGATCCCAGGGTCCTGGGATCGAGCCCTGCTCAGCGAGGAGTCTGCCTCTCCCTCTCTCACTCCCACTGCTTGTGTTCCCTCTCTCACTGTGTGTCTCTCTGTCAAATAAAATCTTAAAAAAAAAAAAAAAAAACCTTTCTTGACTCCATATTCCCTTCTGGCTACCACACTGTTTCTCTCTCTGCTCTTCATTTCAGCCAATATCTCAAAGAAGTATCTGTGTTTCTTGATTTCAAGTCCTATCTTTTCATTCTCTCTAGAGTCCACTTTAATCAGGTTTTACCCCCTTTACTAACTGAAACTGTTTTTACCAAGGTCACCAAAGACCTCCGTGTTAATAAATCTGGAAGTATTCTCAGTTCTCATCTGACTGGCCTTATGATTAGATCTGATAATTTGCTAACTCCCTCCTTCCTTCCTCATTTCTTCCTGAAACACTTGTGTTTACTTGGCTCCAGGACAGACACCATACTTTCCTCGTTTTACTCCAAGCTCACTGTTGGTTGCTCCTTCTCAGTTCCTTCTCTTTTGCTAGTTTCACTTCATTTCCTTGAACTCTTAACATTGGAGTGGCTACAGTTGGACTTCTTGGATCTACAGACACTCATTGTACAGATGGTCTTACCCAGTCTCATGGCTTTAAATGCCCCCATATGCTATTGACACCCAAATTTGTATCTCCAACTCAGATTTCCCCCATGAACTCCAGACTCTTATTCCAATTGCATTCTTGACATTTCAGCTTGGATGTTTAAAAAGTATCTCAAACTTAATGCAAGACAAAATTCCTGACATTCTTCCCAAATTGGTTTCTTCCACAGTTTTCCCTATCTCACTCAATCACTCCAGTTGCTCAGACAAAAACCTGGCATCATCCTTGACTCTTTTCTTCCTCTCATACCTTATAGTTAAACCTTTAGCAAATCTACTGGGCCCTACCTTCAAAATATTTATTTACTATTTTTTTATTGTTATTTATTTATTTGACAGAGAGGGACACAGCGAGAGAGGGAACACAAGCAGGGAGAGTGGGAATGGGAGAAGCAGGCTTCCCACTGAGCATGGGAGACTGATGAGGGCCTTGATCTCAGGACCCTAGGATCATGACCTGAGCCAAAGGCAGATGCTTAACAACTGAGCCACCCAGGCGCCCCGGGCCCTACCTTCAAAATATATACAGATCTGACCACTTCTTACCACTTCTTCCCCCAAACCCTCATCCTCCTCACCATGCTAACTCTCTGACCTAAGCCATTATCATATCTGGATTGTTACAATGATATCATATTTATTTTACTGCTTTCTGCTCTTGTTATCTGTGACCTATTTTTCCCACAGTAGTCCAAATCATTTTTTTAAACCTAAGCCATACCATGTTCTTCCTCTACTCAAAACTCCAGTAACTTTCCATCTCATTCAGTGTAAAAGGCAAAGTCTTTACAATGGCCTACAAGACCTCACTTGATATAGGATACTATAACCTCTCTGACTTCCTTTCTTAATCATTCACCCTTACCCTCACTCTGCTCCAGCCATGTTGGCATCCTTGATGTTTCTCAAACCTACTAAGCACATCCCTGCCTTGCACTGATATTCCTTTTGCCTTGATTGCTCCCCACCCTAGATACATTCTTCGTCAGTCTCTTACTTTAAGTCTTTTCTCTAATGTTTTCTGACCACCCTTGAAATCTCAACCCCTCCCCCTTTCTTATATACTCTTCCATCTATCTTTCTCTCCTGATATATTTGTCTCCTTATCAACTTAGGATTTTATATATACTATATATATTTATACATTTATGAATAATTTATATAAGCTACCTGAAGGCAGAGTTTTGTTTGTTTTGTTTACTGCTATCTCCTCAGTACCTAGAATAGAGCTTAGCATATAGTAGTTACTGAACAATTATTTTTGAATATATGAACAAATCCTCATGATAACTTTATGAGCTAGATTCTATTTTTTATAGCTTCTATTTTATAAATGAGGGAACCAAGGCTCAGAAAGGCTTAGGAACTTAACTCAAATCACACAACTAGCAAGTAGCAGAGCTGAGGTTGGATGCAAGATGTCTTTTTCTTTAAAGCCCACAACTTTAACCACTATGGTATTCTACCTTCTCTATACCTTTAGAATCAGTCCTCTTAAGTATATCACCACTGTGCTATAGGTTTGGCCCCAACAACTCTTACCTGTATTTCTTTAAAGCATCCTTGACCCTATTGCTCCATCCTTTACACAGAGCCAGAGTGACACATCTTTTTTTGTTTTTAAATGTACATTTAAGTGGTTTTTAGTATATTCACAGAATTTCACAACCATCATCATTATCTACTTGCAGAACACTTTCATCACTCCAAGAAGAAACCCTGTGTCCATTAGCACTCACTCCCGTCCCCCTTTCCCTCAGCTTCTGGCAACTGCTAATCTAATTTCTATCCCCATGGATTTGCCTATTCTAAATTTTTTTTTTAAGATTTTATTTATTTATTTGAGAGAGAGAGAGAGAGAATGAGAGACAGAGAGCATGAGAGGAGGAGGGTCAGAGGGAGAAGCAGACTCCCTGCCAAGCAGGGAGCCTGATGCGGGACTCGATCCCGGGACTCCAGGATCATGACCTGAGCCGAAGGCAGTCGCTTAACCAACTGAGCCACCCAGGCGCCCTGCCTATTCTAGAGATTTCATATAAATGGAATCATATAATGTGAGGCATAAGAGTCTTTTACATCTGGCTTCTTTCACTTAGCATAATGTTTTCAAGGTTTACCCATGTTGTAGCATGGATCAGCACTTCATTCCTTTTTAAAAAAAATTTTTTTTAAGTCTTTATTTATTTATTTGAGAGAGAGGGGAGAGAGAGAGAGAGAGCATGAGTGGGGGGGAAGGGCAGAGGGAGAGGGAGAGGGACAAGCAGACTCCCCACTGAGCAGGGAGCCTGATGCAGGGCTCAATCCCAGGACCCTGAGATCATGACCTGAGCCAAAGGCAGAGGCTTAACCAACTGAGCCACCCAGGCATCCCAGTACTTCATTTCTTTTTATTACCGAATAATACTTCATTGTGTAGATATACCACATGTATTTATCTATTCACCAATGATGGACATTTGTTTTTACATTTTTGGTTGTTATAAATAACATTATTGTGAATATTCATATGCAAATTTTTATGCAGATATATGTTTTAAATTCTTTTGGCTATATACCTAGGAGTAGAATTGTTGGGGCATATGATAATTCTATGTTTAACCCTTTGAGGAACTGCCAAATTGTTTTCCAAAGTGGCTGTATCATTTTATATTTCCACCAGCAATGTGCGAGGAGTCCAATTTCTCCACATCCTTGCCAATTCTGGATGATTGTGAACAATCTCAACAACATTCTTTTGCATGTAGATATGCAGTTGTTATTGTCCATTTAAAAAATTATAACCATTTTAGGGGCGCCTGCGTGGCTCAGTTGGTTAAGCAACTGCTTTCAGCTGAGGTCATGATCCTGGAGTCCCTGGATCAAGTCCCGCATTGGGCTCCCTGCTCGGTAGGGAGTCTGCTTCTCCCTCTGACCCTTCCCCCTCTCATGTGCTCTCTCTCTCTCTCTCATTATCTCTCTCTCAAATAAATAAATAAAATCTTTAAAAATAAATAAATAAATAAATAATTATAACCATTTTAGTTGGTGTGAAGTGCTATTTCATTGTGGTTTTGATGTGCATTTCCCTAATGATTAATGATGGTAAGCTGTTAGAGCATATTTTGTGCACTTTTTGGCCACTTGTATATACTCTTTGGGGAAATGTTTATTCAAATAATTTAGCCATTTTTAAAATTGGGTTATTTATCTTCTTATTGTTGAGCTGTAAGGCTTTTTATATATTCTGAACAATTCATTTATCAGATATATGATTTACAAATATACCCTCCCATTCCTTGGATTGTCTTCACTTTCTTGATGGTGCCCCTTGAAGCACAAAAGTTTTTGATTTTGATGTTCAATTGATCTATTTTTCCTTTTGTTGCTCATGCTTTTGGTGTTATAGCTAAGAAAGCATTACCTAATCCCAAGTCATAAAGATTTATATCTACATTTTCCTCCTAGAGTTTTAGAGTTAGGAAACTTACTTTCCTCTAAGAGCTTTATGGACTTACAACTTATATCAACCTCTATAATAAACCTATTTTGAGTTGGTTTTGTATATGGAATGAGGTAGTTGCCAAACTTTATTCTTTTGCATGTGGATATCCAGCTGTCCCAGTACAATTTGTTGAAAAGACTATTCTTTCCCCCATTGAATTGTCTTGGCACTCTTGTTGAAAATCAAGGGGCACCTGGCTGGCTCAGTTGGTAGAGCGTGAGACTCTTGATTTCAAGGTCATGAGTTTGAGCCCCATGTTGGGTGTAGAGACTACTTAAAAAAAAAAAAAGAGGGCTCCTGGGTGGCTCAGTCGGTTGAGCGACTGCCTTCGGCTCAGGTCATGATCCCGGGGTCCTGGGATCGAGTCCCACATCGGGCTCCCTGCTCTGCGGGGAGCCTGCTTCTCCCTCTCCCACTCCCCCTGCTTGTGTTCCCTCTCTCGCTGTGTCTCTCTCTGTCAAATAAATAAATAAAATCTTTAAAAAAGAAAAAAAAAAAAAAGAAAAGAAAACCAACTGGCCATAAATGTATGGGCTTATTTTTGCAGTCTCAATTCCATTGTATCAATTTATATGTCTTTCCTTATGCCAGTACCACACTGTCTTGGTTACTCTACCTTGGTGGTAAGTTAGAAATGAGGAAGTATGAATCTTTCAACTTAGTTCTTAATTTTCAAGATTGGCTATTCTGAGTCTTTGAATTCCAAATAAATTTTAGAATCAGCTTGTGAATTTCTACAAAGAAGTTAGCTGAGATTCTAATGGGGTTGCAAATGAATCTGTAGATCAATTTGGGAAGTATTGCCATCTTAACAACCTCGAGTCTTCTAATCCATGAACATGAAAAGCCTTTCCATTTATTTAGGTCTTTAAAAAAAAGATTTTATTTATTTATTTGAGAGAGAGCAGAGAGAGAGAGTGCGTGCGCACAAGCAGGGGGAGGGGCAGAGGGAGATGGAGAAGTAGGCTCCCCCCTGAGCAGGGAGCCCAAAGGGGGCTCAACCCCAGGACTCTGGGACCATCCTGGGATCATAATCTGAGCCGAAGGCAGATGCTTAACTGACTGAGCCACCCAAGCACCCCTTATTTAGGTCTTAAATTTTTTTCAATGATGTTTTAGAGTTTTCAGTTACAAGTCTTAAACGTCTTCTTTTATTTATTTACTTTTTATTTTTATTTTTTTAAAAGATTTTATTTATTTATTTGTCAGAGAGAGAGACCACACAAGCAAGGGGAGCAGTAGGCAGAGGGAGAAGCAGGCTCCCTGCTGAGCAAGGAGCCTGAAATGTCTTCTTTTATTTTTTTATTTTTTTTAAAGATTTTATTTATTTATTCAACAGAGAGCACAAGTAGGCAGAGTAGCAGGCAGAGGGAGAGGGAGAAGCAGGCTCTCTGCTGAGCAGGGAGCCGGACGTGGGGCTCAATCCCAGGACCCCAGGATCATGACCTGAGCCAAAGGCAGCTGCTTAACCAACTGAGCCACCCAGGCGCCCCTGAAATGTCTTCTT
Organism: Mirounga angustirostris; assembly: GCF_029215605.1. NCBI lineage: Eukaryota > Metazoa > Chordata > Mammalia > Carnivora > Phocidae > Mirounga > Mirounga angustirostris. The sequence continues at coordinate 149,491,160 of NW_026991712.1, forward strand.
TTAAATTTATTCTTAAGTACTTTTTCTTTTTGATGCTATTGTAAATAAAATTGTCATCTTAATTCACTTTTAGATTATTCATTACTAGTATACAGAAATAAAACTGATACTGATCTTAAATCTTTCAGTCTTGCTGAACTTGTTTATTCTAATAATTTTTTTGTTTCTTTAGGATTTTCCAAACATACACGATCATCTCATTTGTAAATAAAGATAGTTTACTTCTTCCTTTCCTATTTGAATGCCTTTTATTTCTTTTTCTGGCATAATTGCCATGGCCAGAACCTCCAGTACAATGTTGACGAGAGTGACCTTACTTTTTTTTTAAGATTTATTTATTTGTTTATTTTATTTATTTATTTTTTAAGATTTTATTTATTTGTTTATTTGAGAGAGAGAGAGAAACAGCATGAGAGGGGAGAGGGTCAGAGGGAGAAGCAGGCTCCCCGCTGAGCTGGGAGCCTGATGTGGGACTCGATCCTAGGACTCTGGGATCATGACCTGAGCCGAAGGCAGTCGCTCAAGAACTGAGCCACCCAGGCGCCCTATTTATTTGTTTATTTGACAGAGAGAGAGAGAGAGAGAACACAACCAGGGGGCACAGGAGAGGGAGAAATAGACTCCCTGCTGAGCGGGGAGCCCAATGCAGGGCTCCATTCCAGGACCCTGGGATCATGACCTGAGCCAGAGATAGACGCTTAACCAACTGAGCCACTCAGGCGTACAAAAGTGACCTTTCTAAAACACAATTTTGGATTTTTATTTCCCACCCTTGAAGTCTTTCAATGACTCCACATTGCTCTTAGAATAAAGATTTCACGGGGCGCCTGGGTGGCTCAGTCGTTAAGCGTCTGCCTTTGGCTCAGGTCATGATCCCAGGGTCCTGAGATAGAGCCCCGCACCAGGTTTCCTGCTCGGCCAGGAGCCTGCTTCTCCCTCTCCCACTCCGCCTGCTTGTGTTCCCTCTCTAGCTGTCTCTCTCTCTCTGTCAAATAAATAAAATAAAATCTTTAAAAAAAAAGGAATAAAGATTTCACTTCTCATTTGCTTATGATGCATCTCACCTTAGCTTTGCATCCTTAGCAAAATCCAACCCAACTGAATCACAATACTTTTCCCAGCTCTTTGCTCTTTCTTGCTTCTGGGCCTCTGTGCACATTATTCCCTGTGCCTGATACGCTCCCTTCTGCATCCATCCCTTGCTTCACCAGGGCAATTGCTACTCATGCTCCAGATATCAGCTTATATACAGCTTCTACAAGGAAGCCTGCTCTCCCTTGTCCCATAGCATATGTGTATTTCCACATTATTGGGATCTTATTCTTTTAACTTTATTACATTGCATTTATAATTGCCATTTTGCTTGTCTGGCCTCCTCTCTAGGCTATGTGCTCTTTGAGGGTGGAGACTTAATCTTACTTTTGTAACTCCTCTGCCTTACAGAGTGCTTGGGGCATAGTATGTCATAAAAACTTAAGTTGTTGGGGCGCCTGGGTGGCTCAGTCATTGCGTGTCTGCCTTCGGCTCAGGTCATGATCCCAGGGTCCTGGGATCGAGCCTCACATCGGGCTCCCTGCTCCGCAGAGAGCCTGCTTCTCCCTCTCCCACTCCCCCTGCTTGTGTTTCTTCTCTCGCTGTGTCTCTCTCTGTCAAATAAATAAGTAAATAAAATCTTAAAAAACACCCCCCCCCAAAAAAACAAAAAACACCTTAACTTGTTGAATAAATTAATAAATGGGAAGAAGCCCATTTATCTGCTCTTTGTAAGTTCCATGCTTCAGTAAACCTGTCATTGGTAGTTCTAATCAGTGGTCTGAAAATGTGCCCACCAGGCTAGGAGTTTGCAGGATGTTGTTCAATGTTCTCTTGTGGGCCTGAGATAATGTTCCCTTGAAGTTCCAATCAGAATCTTCTGTTAAGTAGTAAAAAAAATTGTTTTAACAGTGCCCTTTGGGTGGACATTTAATTATAGGGATAATTTGTTTTATATAGAATTTCAGATTTATAGCCTTTAAAAAACAATTGGTTTTCTTGAATCCAGTTCTTCAAAATTGATGATTTTCTAGGCCCCACTGCATTTTGATGTAACAAAACTACCCAAAACATGTAGTGAGGTAGGGAGTATCATTGCCATTTCATCCACAAGGGGCAGAATAGTTAAGTAACTTGCCCAGGTTCCTGGGGGCAGAGTCAGAATTCGAATGTAAGCCTTTCTGACAATAAATCCATACTTTTAACCATTTACTTCCTTCATCTTACCTACTTATAATGTATAATTTTGCAAAAAGAACAGCTGTGTCTTACTTGAGGCTAAGCTTGACACTTAGTAAGCCAAAATTGTATATTGTCAGAGTTATCCCTGAAAAATTCTAGAACTTATTCAGTATAATATACAGACATATTGTATCTGCATAAGCTCAACACAACCAATTATTTTCTTCAGGCTTAAATCAAAACCTTGCCTCTTTGGTTGAGTATCAGCTGAAATCCTTGGCTTGCATATAGAGATAATATTGAAAGTAACAACAAAAACCCCTTTCTTCAAACACTGAGCACTGAGGGTGTATAATTACATTCCTATACAGTTAAATGCAAACACGATGCTACTCCCCTTTTTACATTTACTGATTTTCTGGACTGTAGGATAGAATGGATAGTGCCTCCAGTAAAATATGTACCTTTTTTTTTTTTGTATCTTTCAGTGCCAAATGTTGCTATGAATCAGGATAATCTCCTCAGACTTTCAAAATTTGACAGATTTATTTGAGATATCTGTTATGGGTGAGACACTGACAGGGTTTACTAGTAAAGCTAAAGAACATGGGGCAGTTATAGAGATAATTAAATCCTTAATTATCATTGCCATAACCATAATGTGATAGTCCCCATTTGTCGAGCACTTATTCCCATGTGCCAGACACTGTGTAATGTGCTTTATAAGCATTGTCCATTTAATTTTCTTTATCACTCTGATGTAGTTTGCATGAAACTGAGGCTCAAAGACTTTTAATAACTTGTCCATGGTGTTATATCTTATAAATGGAGGACTTCAATCCAATCTCAAATTTGTCTGATTCTACAGCCCATCCTCTTAACCATTGTCCTGATGTCAGGGTTTCTGACTTCCTTTTAAAGGGGTAAAATAGATTCCAGATTGTCCTTTTAAAAAATCAAGGGGATTAGATTAAAAAATGTCATCAACACAAAATAATAATGGTCCCTTTTGTGTCCAGTAGAGATTTTGCTTGTCTGAGAATCTCCAGACAGACACATTTCCCTGAGCCTCTTCTGGCCCAGCCATGATTCCTTCTGAGTATATCCTAATATGTCCTCTATCTTTCTCTGCTCGTTCCTCCCTCTCCCATCCCCACCATGCTCCATTCCACAAAACATTTCAGCATGCTCAGAACATACTTGCTCTGCTGTGCTTTGCTGACTCATACTTTACCTGGAAAGACCTGGCCCCATTGGAGGTGTTGCTCAGGAGTTTGAGAAGTCCCAGAGGGTTTTAAATAGGGAAATGACAAGATCTGGTTTTTGTTTTGTTTTGTTTTAAAGATTTTATTTATTTGAGAGAGGGAATGAGATAGAGAGAGAGAGAGCACGAGAGGGGCAGGGTCAGAGGGAGAAGCAGACTCCCTGCTGAGCAGGAAGCCCAATGCGGGACTCGATCCCGGGACTCCAGGATCATGACCTGAGCCGAAGGCAGTCGCTTAACCAACTGAGCCACCCAGGCGCCCTGTTTTGTTTTGTTTTTTTAAAGATCACTGTCTCTGATAAGGAGAGTTGATAGATGTGGGTACAAACATGAAACTAGTTAAGGAGTTTCAGCTGTGGTCCAGGAGAGAAAGGATGGTGGCAGTGGAGACAGTGAAAAATGGTCAGATGTAGAATATATTTCGAAAACAGAATTGGAATTTCAGATATATATAGGAGGTTGAGCCAACAAAACTTGCTCATAGATTGGACTTGGGCTATGAAAGAAAGCACAGAATAAACGAAGAAAGGCTATGGACTGAACAAGGCATCCTCTATTTGTGTTATAAGATATTCAATACACAGTCATCATCTCAAACTGAGACACAACTGTGATTATGGCTTAGAAAATCTTTGACTGAAAGAGTTGTTTGTCATTATGTGTGTATGTGGAGTGTCTTAGTTTTCACCAACTACGCGAACCTGCTAAGTGCAGGATTTTGTGCTAGGTATTTTCACAAAAGTTGCATCATTTAACTTCCCCTAAACCCTTAGAAGGAAGAATTAATATCCCCGTTTTAGAGAAAGAAACTAAGACGTCACTTATGATTTGACTGAGGTTACACAGTTCATAAGGAACTGAGCTGAGATTTGAAGTCAAAGTTGACTCTAAAGCCCATGTTCTTGTCACTGCAATGATTCAAAGGTACAAAATCAGAATTCCCCAAACTTTTCTCTGCATTACTTGAAGCCTCTGTTGACTCTCATGTGTCCTACTTTAGAGCCCAAGGCTGGCAAACAGGACAGCTTTGTTCTGTCTGTAGCCCATCCGCTGACTTGCCTTGTGATTTAGGGCAAGCTTCTTAATTTGATGGTGTCTCAGCATTCCCACATGTTAAGCAGGGCTAGTAATTAGTGATGGAGACAATGCTTTGAAATCTGCAGATGAAAGGACCTGCAGTCTTGAGCACAAATATTTTCTTTCCAGTGGTGTTCTTTTGGTTTCTTATAGTTTTCAGGACCCTTCATAAGAGGAAAAAAGAAAAAAAAAAAAAAAAGAAAAAAGAAAGAGAAGAAAAGAAAAGAAAAAAAAAGAAAAGGAAAGGAAAAAGGACAAGTATAAAACTGCATTTGCTTGCTCACTGGAAGCCAATGGAACTTTAGGGACATAAATGTAATAATCTTCCTTACTCTCTAGTACTCGATAAATATTACTAATGGATGAATTAATTTTATTAAAAAAACCATTAAGGTAGGTTTGGAAAACTACTGATGATCTTTAAAAATGATTTCTATTTTTGTTTCTGGTTTCTTAAACCCTAAATATTCTCTAGTAAGAAGAAAAAGGAGCTAATACTTATCTAGTGTCCACTGTGTGCCGGGCATCAGGCTAACTGCTTTCACACGTAACTTCACTTAAGCATCATAACAGCACAATCAGGTAGGTGCTATCAATACCTTCAGTTTATAGGAAACAATGGCTTGGTATAGTTCACTGACTTGTCCAAGGTCACAAAATTAGGAAGTAGCTGAGCCAAGACTGGGCCAGATTGGGGCTTCCCAGTTCTAAATTCAGGCTCTTCCCAGGACACCCCATTGCCCTGAAAAATTAGTGATGGAGACAGTTTTGAAATGTCCTATCACACCCTGGGTGTATGTGGCATTTAAAAATCTCTTACTGCTTGTTCTTTTCAGTTCCTGGCACAGGGACAGTTATTTGTATAGCACAATTGTTATTATTGTGCAGCCTCACATATTCTTTCTGCCCTGGGCAAACATGAACAATAATGGGAGATATTTATGCAACGGACAGCTTGGAAGCATGAGCTCCAGATTATCATTACAATTGTAGTTTAATTTTTTTTTTTTCTGTAGCTTAGCACCATTTATATGGGAGGCCTTTCTCAAAGTCTCATGCAAATAAACTGGTTCTTTGTGTATTCAGAGAGCTCCTCAGTTTTTTTTTTCCATAGTTTCAATCAAGCATCCTGTATTTCTAAATGCTGACATCACAGATACGCAGTATTCATGAGGAGTTGATATAACAGTCACCTCTAAAGTTGGAATATAAAGAAATAAAAGCAGCTCTGGTGTCCCGGAAGGGTTGGTTGGGGAGAAGGAGTAGGATAGAAAGATGGAAAGATAGGCTGATGACAAAGTTGTTCAGGATCTAAGTTCTCCTCTTCAGGATCAGGGCTATTATAAATCCAGGGCCTCATCTTCAGCTTTCCATGGTCAAAAGCACCATTTTATCAAGTCTTCTTGGTGGTGATCAATGTCTACAGGACACCAGCAACATGCCCTAGTAAAAGGCACTTTTAAGTCAGAAGACCTATGTATAATTTCTAGCTTTGTCACTATGAATTTGGACAAATTCCTCTTCTGTAAAACAAAATTAATAATAATCCCCATAGGGTTGTTGTGAGGATTAAATGAAATAATGTACATGAAAGCAGCATCTGTTGGTTGTCAGTACGCAGATTTAAGTCATCAGACACAACTTTATTACCTAAGGAACATCTACCTTTCCTATAACAGGGATACATGTGTCAGCTGTTCAAGGCACTCCTTTCTTAGGGCCAATGTAACTGCAAAACTCTCTTAGTAATTGGAGAGTTGTCTGAGGGGTAGAGTTAAATGGTGATCTTGAAGAATGGTGTTCTTATAGCTACCATGAATTAGGCATCTACCCCAGTCAAGGCTCTTTAATAGGACATTTATGCATGATTTGTAGTCCTTATATCATCCCCATAAGGTAGGGATTATTTTTTTTTTAAAGATTTTATTTATTTATTTGAGAGAGAGAAAGAGCACAAGAGGGGGGAGCGGGAGAGGGAGAAGCAGACTCCCTGCTGAGCAGGGAGCCCGATGCGGGACTCAATCCCGGGACTCCAGGATCATGACCTGAGCCGAAGGCAGTCGCTTAACCAACTGAGCCACCCAGGCGCCCCCATAAGGTAGGGATTATTATCTCCAATGGACACATGAGGAATATGAGGCTTAGAGATCCAGAGACATTAAGTTGCCCTAGGAAAAACAGGCAAGTCCTTTTTGTCTGCTCCATGAAGCTCATTCTTGTTACAATGAATTAGATCACAACGTATCTTCCATTAGTTACATTTTACTCTCCTAAAATAGATTTGGGATATGACCCAGTGCTTTGATGAGATCTGGGACAGGCATTTTCAAACTGTCATTGGTGTGTCATTTAAAAAGAAATCCAGTCCTAGAAGTTCTAGGCCTTTTTAGGAGTTTGGACCATCACTCCTATCATCCATCACATGTCGTTTTAAATTTAAACCAGAACCAATGAGTGGAAAAGGAAGCCAGTACTAATTATTGATGATTTTTAACTTGTCTTCCCTTGCTGAGGGCTCTGATTATCATTATAATTATTTTAATCAAGGCCCAAACCTGCTTTAAGTGGCCTTTACTGAAACAAGTTATCTACAAAGTATTTGTTCCTTGGTTTTTTTATCTGTGAAATGGGGATAAAATAAGGATGCGAATAATAACTACACATGACATTATGCATTTAATTCATTTCAACAAACCTTTATCATGTGCCTATTTGATTCCAGGAGTTGTGCTAGATGCTGTATGTGAAAACATATATAAACTGTGAAAAGCAATTCTGAAAAAATAGAGTGTATTGTTTTTGATTTACTATAAATCACACGATTATAATGGTAATAATTCCTTATGTTTCCTCCATATTTTCCACACTGATCTGCTCATTTTTTTTTTTAAGATTTTATTTATTTATTTGACAGAGAGGGACACGGCGAGAGAGGGAACACAAGCAGAGGAAGTGGGAGAGGGAGAAGCAGGCTTCCTGCGGAGCAGGGAGCCTGATGCGGGGCTCGATCCCAGGACTCCGGGATCATGACCTGAGCTGAAGGCAGACGCTTGACTGAGCCACCCAGGTGCCCCTGATCTGTTCATTTTTTTTTAAAGATCTATTTATTTATTATATATAGAGAGAGTGAGTGAACAGGAGCAGGAGGGGCAGAGGGAGAGTCTTAAGCAGACTCTGTGCTGAGTGTGGAGCCCAATGCAGGGCTCGATCTCATGACCCTGAGATCACAACCTGGGCTAAAACCAAGAGTGGGACATTTATCTGACTGTGCTACCCAGGCGCCCCTGATCTGCTCATTTTTATATATGAGAAGCTGAGGCTCAAACAGGTTAAATGGTTTGTTTGAGGCCACACACCAAATGATTCCCTATTCTCCTTACTAGCTGCATACTGCATTTCTGGAAAACGTTATACACAAGGAATTCCACTCTATTCACCCAAGAGTAATATCTTCTTCTACTTCATATTGTTTGGAGGAACCTCTTTGAAGAGCAAGTGAATTTGTATTTCCCATAGTAACTTATTCCATGGCTTTCAGATTTCTTAACCTACATCTACATCTACAACTACCTCCATCTTTAGGTATTTTCATATATGTTATCACATTCATCCTCACCACAACCCGAAGGTTGGTTGTACAGCTAGTAAATGGTAGAGCCAGAATTGTAACCTGGATGTTTCTGGTGTCTAAGCCCTGTTTATTCCACTATGCTATACTGCTTTGGTTATTAGCTGTATAACTGGGCAAATCAATTAACCCCTATAATCTTTTTTTCCCCCTATAATCTTCATTTACTGCATCTATAAAGTGGGGTTATACCTTTTAGAGTTGTGAAGCTCAAATGTGATAATGTAAAATAGAAAAGTCAAATTACTACAAATTACTACTCTACCTGGTAGAGTAATTTAAAACAGTATCTCCCCTCCTCCCTTGAGTTAAAAAGAATAACAGCAGAAAGAGACCCATGGAGACTGTTGAATAAGTGGTTGTTCACCAGACCTACATGGCTGGCTCTTTGTGGCTGAACCTTGTAAAAAGGGGTCTGAGCAGAGTCAGGAGTTTCTGGGGGCACTTCTGGGATGGTTTGCCCATTTTGGCAAAGGACTATAAATTAGGTGAGGCTTACTCCATCATGGGCCTTGTTCAGTTGGCCATCCTGGTATATTAAATGGGGACTGCAGGGCGCCTGGGTGGCTCATCGGTTAAGCTTCTGCCTTCGGCTCAGGTCATGATCCCAGGGTCCTGGGATCGAGCCCTGCATCGGGCTCCCTGCTCAGTGGGAAGCCTGCTTCTCCCTCTCCCACTCCCCCTGCTTGTGTTCCCTCTCTTGCTATCTCTCTGTCAAATCAATAAATAAAATCTTCAAAAATAATAATAAATAAATAAATGGGGACTGCTATGATAATGGTGACAAGGTCATGGGCCTGATTAGAGTTGTGGTTTGTTGGTGTGGGAAGCCACCATGACTGAGAAAGGAAGACCAATTCTGGGCAAAAACATTTACTGAGGCCTACTCTGTGGTAGGTTAACCTGTGAGTGGGGTGTAGTAATGAGTCAGTCCCCTGTCCTCAAGGATTTTACAGTGTGGTGGGGTAGAGAAAAGCCTTTAATTAACTCTTAAAAACAAGGCAGAGTATAATAAGGATCATATCAGAACAACTAAAAGGTGGGGTGGGAGTTCCTAGAAGGCTTCTTGAAGTAGGTGGCATATAAGTCAAGTCTTTAAAGATCAGGGTTTCTAGTAACTTGTTGTTTATTCCAACTGAAGATGACAGTATGAGATAGTGTAGGATGTATTATGTGTAACACAAGCAGTAACTGAGGCTTTTTATTGAGTACCTGCTATATGCTAAGGTCTGAGGATATAGAAATACATCAGAAACTGTCTTTGCCAGGCGCCTGGGTGGCTCAATTGGTTAAGCGACTGCCTTCGGCTCAGGTCATGATCCTGGAGTCACAGGATCGAGTCCCGCATGGGGCTCCCTGCTCCGCAGGGAGTCTGCTTCTCCCTCTGACCCTCCTCCCTCTCATGCTCTCTGTCTCTCATTCTCTCTCTCTCAAATAAATAAATAAAAATCTTTAAAAAAAAAAAAGAAGGAAACTGTCTTTGCCATTGAGAACTCTCAGTCTAGAGGGGTAGACAAATGTAAAGTCATTAGAGTGATAATGACTTCATAGGGTAGAGAAGAAATGTCAGAAAGAAGAGTGTGTAACTCTGACTTGGGGAGGTCAGGAGTTGCTTTGCAAAGGGGATAGTACTTGAGTGTGCCTTCAGAAACTAGGAGAAGTTTGTCAGGTTGACTATGGGAAGAGTTAGGAGTGCTGCAGGCACCTGAGCAGGTCCCAGTGCCCTTTCATTAAACAATGTAAGTGTGGCAGGCAGCAAGCAGGCAAGGACATTATTTATCATCCCTCCCACTTGGATTTTGACTCTTGGACGGAATGACTTAAAAGTGTTCTTTTTCAACATCATATTCTAATAGCAGATGGTTAAATGAGAGGTTTTGGAGTGAGACCTGGATTCTAACCTGGCTCCCTAATCAGCTGTATGATCTTAGGTAAAATACTTATTTGTGTTTCGGTTTCTTCATTTATACAACTTACTTGTGTCTTAGTTCCTTCCATTCAGACAATTGAAAAATTAAGTGTCTAGCACAGAATCTAGCATATTTTAATAAAGTACTGTTATTTCTATCATGATCTCATTTAATTTTCACAAGCAACCTTTCCACCCTTTCTTTGGGTAGAATTTCCCCCATTTTTCAGAAGCAGAAGCTTAGAGTAGGTAGGCGACCTGCTTAAAGTTTACGGCACAATCTGTAGTAGTCTCCGCCTACGCAGCCCGTCCGCCTTACTTTCATGTCCGCGCCGGGTTTTCGCAGGCGGCCCTGGGGGGGGTGGGGTAGGTTCCTGTCCGGCAGCGCTAAATCCGGATCCAGGATTTGGGTGCCGCCGCGCTGGCGCCAGGCGGGCGGGGCCAGGCGGGGCGGGGCGGGGCGGGGTGGGGCGGGCGAGAGGAGGGAAGTTGTCGAAGTTAGGGGAGACGCCCGCCCGCCTGCCCGGGCCTCGCCTCTGACCGCTCCCTCCGCCTCCTCCCCGCCCCGAGCCCCAGTCCGCCCGTCCTTCCTTCCCCTCCCGTGCATGATGGAAACACCATGGCTGCGGCGGCCCAGCTCTCCCTGACACAGGTAACGCCGCCTCCCGTCGGGCTCGGTGGGCCGGTGTCCCCGGCCCAGCCCCCTCCCCCACCGTCCTGTAGTTCACCGACCCGGGCAGTTTCTCTCGCCGCGGGCGGGGTGGCCGATGGTGAGAGCGAGAGCGTGTGTATGTGTGTGAGTGTGAGACTGTGTGACTGAGGGAGGGCGCCATCCCGAGCCCGCAGCTCCGTCGCAGCAGCCGTGACCCCGCCCCACGCCCCCCTCCCCCGCGCCCTGTCCCGCGGCCCCTTCGTCCCACTGCTGAGTGGACTGTGCCCCCTGCCCTGTTCAGCCGTCGCCTGGCGCCTCTCACTCCTTGCAGCTTTCACCCAGCGAGGAAGTTTCCTCCTTCCAGGCCAGAAGTACTCCAGGTGAGCTCCTGTTGAGCTCGCGCGGATCAGCCTCACCCCCAGTTCAGCCCTCGCCCCCCACGAGGCTGGCTCTCTGGGCTATGCAGAGCGCTTCTCTTCGTTAAAAGTCACCTTCCCGACCCAGACGCCCAAGGCCCCCTTTAAGATAGCCTTTCCTCTCTAAACCGGCCTTTTCCCCCTGGAGTCCAGCGAAAGCCCTCTCTTCCCCCAGCAGTTTCCGATAGTCAGCCCCTCTTCCAAATAAGTCTTATACTCCCCAAGTACTTACCCTGCTAGCCTCTTCCTGAATTCAGCCTCTTCGCCTCCTGATCAGGTTTCCTTCTGAGTTAGACCCCTAATTCCGTCTCTTTCTGCTTCCACTCTTACTGGGTGGGGGCTTTCTCTTAATCGCTGCCCACACGGATAACAGGGAAACATCCTTCAACAGGTGTGATGGTTCCTCCAATCTTGGCGCTGGGAAGACTGTAGAGATCACTCATTGTGGGGGAACCTGTTCTCAGGGTCTTTCCTCTTGCCTTTCTGTTTCCTTCAGAGACCAGTCCTTATGCTTCCCAGAAAACCTTGTGCTTCAACATCATTCACTCTGGGAACCTCGTTTCTCCCTCTCTGTAAAGAAACCCAATTGTAATCTTCTCATGATGTTCAGGATGATGAGGACTTGCACCTGTCAGCCCCTTCCTGCTCCTCTGACCAAAACTCACCCCAACCATAAACTTCTCAGCTTGTTCTCTCCAAAGCTGGTGACCATATACTTCCCCGCAGGGGCCCATCACAGCCTTCCTTCCTGCCTTATATCTCCCTGCCACCTTGTGGTCTCCTTGGCCTAGATTTGTCAGTGCTTATACATTTGGGCCATAGAGTTTTCTGTGTTGGAGCAAAAGGCTTTGGGATATTTCACCTAGCACTCTGGAATAGAGAAACTGAGTGAGAAATGTTCTCTTTAGGAACCTGGAGTCGCATATAAACATGTGCCTCAGGTAAAGTAACTAACTTCAGTTTGCAGGAATTCTGTTTCATAAGTGAAGTTTGTTTGTTTCCCAGTTTTCTTGATGTTGCTTATCCTATTTTGACAAGCAGATAACAGGGAAGAATCCTTGGAATGTAGTGGTTTAGTTTTGGTGGTGAATCTCTTTGGAAGGGTTCTCCTGAGATTTAAATTTGAGGAGTGGCAACATTGACTTTTGGATGTTCACTTTTTATGAGTAGACTCATAACTAGAGTTAGTGACTTGCATTATACAAGATCCTGTTGGCAGGCTCTTGCTCCCTGGCTGTGTTGGCCAATTCAGGCAGGAGTTTTCCCGTCTTGAAGTTTTTGTTCTTGAAGTTTCTATAGATTTGTTTCTTAGTTGTTTGCATACTTTATTCTCTCCCTGGGTAATGTTTTTAGTTTCTGTTTACTGTCATTTATCTCTGGAGATTTTCTTTAGGTCTGTCAGTTTTACAGACAGTTAAATAATTTAAATATGTTCTTGTGGTTGTGTATTTAAATACTAACATGTACACAGAGTAAATACTGAATCAGGAATATTATCCTTAAGAGTCTCACATATGAGAGAACATACGTTGATGATTCATTTATATTGATAATTCAAATTAAGTCAATTTAGAATATTTTGATTTTAAGACATTAAGAGGCAATAAGATATATGTTAAGGGACAGAAAAAGAACCTTTTTAAGTGTTAATATACCCTAATGTGCCTCCTATTTTAAAACTTTTCTAATTTGTATTTTTTTTTATTTTTTAACTGCTTGAAGCAAATAAACGAAGGTAACATGCAACCTGGTTTCACATTCATTATTGATCTATTTGTGTCATGCCCCACCGTCCATCCCCAAATATACACACTTAGGCATACTCAAGTGAGAAATCCTCCAGGGCAGGGACATCATTTAATTCATCTCTCTTCCTCAGTGCCCATCTGGAAGAAAGTGATTAAAAACTGTCTTATGAATGACTGAAAATTTTAAAGGGCTCTGTGACAGTTAAAAGATTAAACAGATGCTGGCGTTAGTTTCTGCCTCTGGTCATGAGATAATAATGACTTTGGAGTAGGTTCTTTCATTCAAAAAATATTGGTTACGTACATATTATGTGCTAGGCACTATGCTGGGATTGTCTTTATAGTTTTTTGCCTTTATCAGTTAAGCAAAACTGACAGTTTGGGGGGAAAATGTGAAAAATATTTTAATTTACTCCTTCCTTCCTCTTTCTCTGCATAACAACCAACCCACCAGCTCCCAGCCACCAAAATAAATTATTTAAATTATCATATTCTAGCTACTAGAGAGGATAGAATACTAGAGTTATGAAATTTAGATCCAGTCCTAGATCTGCCAAGAGCTAACTCTATGGCATTGAGTTAGATCTCCAAAGCCTGAGTTTTCTTAATTTTAATATTCACTCAACAAATATTTGTTGAGCATTCACTGTGTGCTAGGAATTATGTGCTAGGGACTGAGGATGTAATAGGAACAAAATAAATAACAATTCTTGGAGACAAAACATGGAACTTACATTCTAGTAGGAGAATTTGAATTAGCTGATCTAAGGCCCTTTCCAACTGACATTCTTTTTTATAGATTATATTTTATGATTTGTAGCTCTAGTGGGACTTTCCCAGGGTACTTTAGTGCTGTGTAGTCTTAGTGTTTCTTCCTTCCTTCCTTTCTTTCTTTTTAAAAATTTTAAGTAGGTTCCGTGCCCAGCGTGGAGCCCAGTGCGGGGCTTGAACTAACCACCCTGAGATCGAGACCCAAGCTGAGATCAACAGTTGGATGCTTACCAACTGAGCCACCCAGGTTCCCCTAGCCATAGTGTTTTCTAATTTCAGTTGTCTTCACTAGACATTCTATTTTCTTCTAATCAGTGAGAAGTAAAACTTGAATGAGAAAGTTCTTGTGATTTTTGCTTGTGGTGATAGATTATAAAAAAGATATTAATACTTTCTCTCTTTTTAAGCTTTTCCAGTTGCCCATTTCCTCTTCAAGCCTGTATTCTTAATAATACTACTGCTATCAGTCTTTTTTACTATATGTAAGGAATGTTTACTATATACACAAGAGTGTTACAATATGCAAGGAATTTTACTTCATTTAATTTAAGAATGAGGGAAGTAATTTACATGAGCTAGTAAGTAGTAGATCTGAGATTTGAACCAAGGTCTGTAGGATTTCAAAGCTGTGTATTTCACTCTCTTTCTCTGTGTACAAGATGCTTGGCATGTCCAGTGCTCCCTTGTGTTTTTGATGCTCTTTTTTGGTAAATGCCCTATTGTCCTAATTAGTAAACTTCTTGAGGATGGAAACCAGGTCTTTTGACTCTGAATATCCAGTGTCTTTTATGATATGTTGACAGTACAACTGTGGGTATACAAGTGGTGTTCTTGGTGATGATAAAAGTTTTATTTTATTGAAATATGACATGAGTATTTTAAATGATATTCCAGCAGTTCAGCTTTATGCTGAGGTTTTCTTGTTTAATTTACCAAGGATTCTTTTTTAATAATAAAAAAGCCCTTAGAATGGGACTTAATTGAAAAAAAATCTTAGTATATGGTCTAAACCAATAAGTGCTATAGGTATACTTTTCCTTTTAATGCTTTGTTTTTTTTTAATTGCAAGAGTGATATAACTGTATTACAGAAACTGGAAATTGGAGGAAAAAGTCTCGTAATTTTACAGTTTGTGGTGTTTATTTTCAGTTTCATTAAATAAAAAATACATGATATGTTAATAAATGTGTCATCTTAGTGGTCTGATTTAGCAATTATGACAGTAAATATCAGGACACGATATAAAAATTACATGTTCTCAGAGGCAGAAAGAGAGTATTTAACATGATGTATTGTTTGAGTTCCTACTATGGGAAGGGCACAATAACGATATTTTCTTTTGTGCTTGCAGTTATAGTCCAGTATACTCAGGAAATCCATACTTCTTTGAGTGATATCCAACCGTTCTCAAAAATGGCTTGGAATGTTCAGCATTTGGGAGGAGTTGTCATAGTTAAAATTAATTAGGAACAGTTGGGTTTGTTCAATACAGAGTCTCCCAGGAGTAACCTAAGAGTGTATTCCTTTGTTTTCACTCTATTTTCAGACAGAATGGTAATGGACTAAAATATAGTAGAAAAAGATTGAGCATCTTTATTTAGTAACGAATCATAGTTCTAATCTCCTCTCTCACTAATGGTCTGATTTAAGGACTTAACCTAAGGTGTTTTACTTGCTCTTCAAGGAATTAAACAGACTTACACACTTCTTTGTTTTGTGAGTTTTGCACTTAATAATATTGGAACTCTGGAAACTAGAAACAGGAAAATGGGTTGAGTGAGAGAGAATGAAAGAGAAAGAGAAATATCTAGTTACTTGGAGAATTGGTAGAACTAAAGGAAAAATTAATGCAGGCAGAGTTCATTAGGTAATCCCATACACTGGAATTTCATGTTAAAGTGGTTGAACTCTCATCAACAAGATAAAATATTATGCCTTCATTAAAAATTATGTTTATTAGGAGCTTGTAATAATATGAAGAATGTTGTAATTTGAATGCTGTATTACAGCAAAGTGGAGACATTGTATTTAGAAGAATGATCTAACCCAGTTAAGCATGCACAGAAAAAAAGACTGAAAAAAAAACCAAGATTTTATAGTAGCATGGTTATAGTTTTTATTTACCTTCTTTTCAACAGTGAACACATATTTCTTCTGGAATCTGCTGATTTAGCATTTCTGTGTGACAACTTTTTTTTGAATGTTTACTGTTAAATTGAAATGAATGACTATATATAAAGTGAAAATCTATTCTAAGATTGCATTTATACTCGCATTTCATCTTAAACATTCCTACCTTTGCATTTAGAGAAATTGGTCAGAAGAATGATAATAATAACTATCGTTACAATTGGTGTAGTGTAGAGAATTGTCAGAGGACTAATTTATAAATTTGTGTGCTGCTGTATAATTTACAAAGCATTTTATTCTCTCATTTGATTTTCACAATAACTAACACGCTAGGCTATTATCATTTCACATTGGACAATACTAAGGCTCAGAATTTGCGACTTAAGTTTTACAGTCAGTAAATAAAAACATAAACCCGCGTTAAAAAAAATTCAAACAATACCAGTGAAAGTCTTCTTCCTGCTCTGGGCTCTGAGTCTCCTTCCTAGAGGCAGTCATTCTTGCCACTTTGTTCTGTGTATTTCCAGCAATAATCTGTGATGTATATGTAAATATGCATGATTTTTCTTTTGAGTAAGCTGCGTATTGTTTCATGGCTTATTATTTATTTATTATTTTTTTTAACTTAATCTAGGAGGTTGTTCTCCACCAGCACATATGGATCTCCCTCATTATTTTCAAAACTTTAGGATCTTTCCTTATATGAATATTGTGTAATTTATTTAACTGGCCACCTAATGATGGACATTTATGTTGCTTCCAATTGTTTGCTATTACTAACAGTGCTGCAGTGAATATTCTTTTTTTTTTTTTTTAAGATTTTATTTATTTGACAGAGAGAGACACAGCGAGAGAGGGAACACAAGCGGGGGGAGTGAGAGAGGGAGAAGCAGGCTCCTGGCTGAGCAGGGCTCGATCCCAGGACCCTGGGATCATGACCTGAGCTGAAGGCAGATGCTTAACCACTGAGCCACCCAGGCGCCCCTGCAGTGAATATCTTTTACATACCTTTATGCACAGGTTTGAGTAGCTACTTTAGTTTTTGGAAGGTATAATTGTTGGTCCAAAAGGATATTTGGATACATATTGCTAATTTGCATTTGCAAAGGTTGTACCAGCAACTCAAACCAGTTTGAGTGTGCTTTTCCTCTTCCATAGCTTCATCAATACAGTATATTAGCAAACTTTTGTTCATTGCCAACTTGATATAGAAAAGTGATGTTAAAAGTTGGCCTTATGCACTGTATTTCCTATCACATAAATGTGAATTTTTTAATATTTTGTTCAAAAGTAAGGTAGAAGTGAGATATAAGAAACTTAACTTTGTGATATAAATAATGCTTTCATGAATTGAGAGTGCAATTAAAAATTTAAGGTTGAAGCTCTTTTAAAAACTTGTTTTTTATATGGTACATATATACAAAGAAAAGTAAGCCTCACTTCTTCCCCCTTTAGATTGGGGATTTTGTAATGGGAATTTAACGGTACCAGGAGTCTCTCATCCAGAATAATCAAGCTGCTTGTATATTGTTATGTCTCAATAAAAATAAAAATTTGGCCAAGAACAATGAGGCAAGACCATACTTTTTTTGGGAAAACCTTCTATATTATAATACTTTGGATTTTTTAGATCATGGTTTTTCAGCTTTGGCACTATTGACATTTTGGGCCAGGTAATTCTTTGGTGTAGGAGGGCTGTCCTGTGCATGTGCGATGTTTTGCAGGTTCCTTATAATGAGATGCTAGTAGCACTCTTCCCATTTGGGACAATCAGAAATATCTCTAGATATTGCCAGATGTTTCCTGGGGGACAAAATTGCCCCTAGTTGAGCATCACTTGTTTATATATATACTTTTCAAACTTACTGATCCAGTAGGCATATAGGAGATAAAGAAGTATGTGCTTTCTTGGGATAGGGTTGGGAGAATAGTTTATCTTCATATTTTTATTCCTAAACCTGCCATGAGGCATGAATGGCTAATTGTGCATAGATTTTGAACTTAAAAAACTTAAATGGTAAGAAACTGCAAATTGTGAATTTAATTTTATATGTGATTTCTCTGCCTTTCTTAGTGCGGTTTTTAGTTGTGGAACAATTCTATCTAGTGGGCTAAGTATTAATACAAAGATATGGGAAGGAAAACATTCTTACGCCGTTATTGAGAAAGAAGAGGACTGATGTTTCTTAAACTCCTAATAAGCAATAGATACTTTCAGGTTATTTATGTACATTATTTCACTTAATCTTCATAGTCTTTATAAAGTTGCAGTTAATCTTCTGCATTACTTAGGGTTGTGTTGTAAGTGGTAGCTTTTTGAGATTTGAACCCAGGCACATCTTTTTTTTTTTTTTTTTTTAGAGATTTTATTTATTTATTTGACAGAGAGAGACACAGCAAGAGAGGGAACACAAGCAGGGAGAGTGGGAGAGGGAGAAGCAGGCTTCCCGCGGAGTAGGGAGCCCGATGCGGGGCTTGATCCCAGGACCCTGGGATGATGACCTGAGCTGTAGGCAGATGCTTAATGACTGAGCCACCCAGGCACCCCCAGGAACATCTGTTCTTAAACACATTTGCTATACTGTTTCCTGTAAACAGTCATTGACAATAAGTCAGACAACTATGAAAATGAACATTCACATGATATTCTGTTCCTCCATTGTTATGTAAAAGGAACAAATTATTCAGAGTGAGGTGTGTGTGTATGCTTGTGTGTGTGAGAGAGGGAGGGAGAGAGAGAAGAGATCAATATTGGGATAATAACAATAATTAATACTTATTAAGCACTTATGTGTCAGGCACTGTTTTTAATAATTTTTACAACCTGATGAATTTTTCAGTAATCCTTCCAATTTAAATGGTATGATAACTGGATCATCCTTATTATCTTTGTTTCACAAAAAGAGGAAATTTAAGCTCAGAGGTGAAGTAATTTGTTCAAGGTCAAGCTGCTGCTAAATAGTAGAGCCAGAATTGTGAGCTAGGTAGTGTAAACAGTTCATATAAATTGAATGAATGTGTTTTTGAGGGCAGAATAATAGCTCTGACAGATTTAATTATGTACTAATGCTTGGTTAACTGAACATATGTTCTAGGCTGCAACATCTTTTTATGTGAAAATCAACTCATCATTATATAGACCACATCTCTAGAAAGTGATTATTAGGGGCGCCTGGGTGGCTCAGTCGTTGAGCGTCTGCCTTCGGCTTGGGTCATGATCCCAGGGTCCTGGGATCGAGCCCCACATCGGACTCCCTGCTCCGCGGGAAGCCTGCTTCTCCCTCCCACTCCCCCTGCTTGTGTTCCCTCTCTTGCTGTGTCTCTCTCTGTCAAATAAATAAAATCTTAAAAAAAAAAAAAATGAAACTCCTATAAAAAAAAAAAAAGAAAGTGATTATTATACCAGATAGTGGAGAGTTTTTGTAGACTTGATAGAAGGTTGATAGAAAGTGTTATATTTTGCAACCTAGGAATTTATTACTCATGAAAACCTAAGCCTGTCTCGGTTTGTGTACATCGTGCCAATATTTATTTTCAAGCTAATATTCTCTTGGACATCATAGTTTGGACTTGGAGTTCCTTCAGTATTTTAATGCTAACGATGATACCATGTATCAAAAAAAAATTCCCTAAGAAACAAACTGTTTTATTAAATAAAACCGAGAACCACTAAGTTTAAGGATTTCTGACACTCCAGATAGAACATTGTAGAGAGCTAGGGTGAGATAGTGGGAGATCTTGGGCTTTGCAATGAATGTCTTAGGTTAAATCCTTTATTTGATTGTGTAATAAGTTTCTTAGCCTCTGTTTTTCTTTTTGTTTTTTTAAGCCTATAAAATGGGGGATATACTTAACTTGCAGGATTTGTCATGAAAATTATGTGAAATAATGGATACAAATGTCCAAGATCAGTTTAAATGGTAGCAGCTAATACCAACTACAACAACAACAACAACAACAACAACAACAACAACTGCCAGCACTAGCCAAATGTTTATAGTCGGTGGATTTTACTTATTTATAGGGCCATTAATTTTTATGAAATGTTGTACTTAGAATTTTCACAGATCATTGATACCAAGGATTATTGGTAACTTCATTTTATCTTGTATTCTGTAGTTACAACACAGATATATCATTAGGCATATATGAAAAATGTGAAACTTCTGTGCACCAAAGATGCTTCTGTTATTGCTGGTTGATCTCTTTTAGTTCAGAAACCATTTACTGAATGCCTCCTGTGTTGTCATCTCTGGGTTAGGCCTTACACATACAAGGAGAGTGAGGCCTAGACTCATGCATGCACTGACCTTCCTTTGTCTTTTAGGAGATAAACACTGACTTTCTGGGATGATAAGTGCCTTGAGAAAGGGTGATAGAAGTAAGACACTGGGGTGCTATGGAGTATTCTGTGATTATGATGGAACTTTTTGTGGTAGTTTAGTTTTTGAGTTGCTTGACACCGTAGATGACAGTTTAAATTGTACTTGACAGCATGAAACCATAGAACATTTGACTCAAGTCAAAATGTATTTTGGTGCATAGGGTCCACATTGGGGGATATGCCATTTTCTTATGATTTATTCTCTGCTTTTTTTTCTCTGTAATAAAGCAAGAATTTTTAATCTAGAGCATAGGACATTAGGGAGGGGTTTCAAGGATAGGCTTCAAAGAATCTGTGACCTACTCTAAATACTATGTAAAAAAATTAAGAGAATCAAGTTTTCTATCCCAGGGATACTCAGAGAAGTTTTATTTTTATTTAAGATTTTATTTATTTGAGAGAGAGAGAGAGCACAAGCAGGGGAAGCGGCAGGGAGAGGGAGAACAGATTCCCCACTGAGCAAAGAGCCTGACGCAGGGCTTGATCCCAGGACCCTGGGATCATGACCTGAGCTGAAGGCAGACGTTTAATGACTGAGCCACTCAGGCGCCCCGAGAAGTTTTAGATAGTGGGGGGAACACTGGATTTAGTACAAGACAAACCTGGGTTTGAATTCTCCCTCTGCCATTTGTACTTTCTGTGGGTGCCCATGGCAAGTTACCTAAACTCTTGGAACTTCCTTTTCCTTATGGATGATATATATATATTGTTGAAATACAGGAAACATTCAGTAAATAGAAGTCCTGTTGTTGTTATTGATACTTACATGCAGAACTCATATAAATACTATTTTAGATATTTTCATTTCCAAAGTTCTTCACTCATTGAAGAAAACTTAGAACATGCAGAAAATTAGAAAAAGGATGGATCACCATCTACCCCATTCTTTAAATTTTAGTTTTTTTTACTTTTTTCCTTTACATGTTTTTTACAATGTAGTTGTAACCTTGCTTTCTAACCACACATCACATACATATATTCATATAAATGTATAATTTTATATTCTGTTTTCTTTAACTTAATATTATAGGTGTTTTTCTATGTGGTCTTCATAGCATTTTTTTATGTCTTTAGAATATATTCATTAATTGGATGTTTT
Organism: Mirounga angustirostris; assembly: GCF_029215605.1. Classification (NCBI taxonomy): domain Eukaryota; kingdom Metazoa; phylum Chordata; class Mammalia; order Carnivora; family Phocidae; genus Mirounga; species Mirounga angustirostris. The sequence continues at coordinate 149,512,452 of NW_026991712.1, forward strand.
ATAGTTTACTTATGCCCTATGTATACAGGCAATTTTTGTATCAATTATAATTAATGCTGTTGTGAATAACCTTTGACATACCATTTGCTGAATCCTTTTTTGTAGTGTTCTACATGGTACTTACTACATAATTGAATTATTTTTCTGTATATACCTTTCAGTTTTGAAGTTAAGCTTGAGTGATTTTTGTTTAGTTTATAAGATCTTGAATGGCAAAGCAGACAGCAGCAGTATTTTACTCAGGAACAGTAATTTCAAAAATGCTCGTGAAGGAATTAAGTTGAATGTATTTAATTTGGTTTCAAACTACATTTATAGTTTGTAAAGTTCACTTAGCATGGGAAATTGGCATTGAAAGTTGTAGCTTGAAGAGGATTGGATGATTTCAGTTTGCATATAGTTTTCATTCTTCTTTGCAGGTTGGGTTGCTTTCATTCTTAGTTTTGTTCTCTACATTCTGTTCCATGTTTTATGTTTTTTGTTTTTTATTATTCTGGCACACTTTCATGCAGGGCCTTATAAGACCTGGGGGTGGGTTCTGGACCATCTGGCACCTTAAAACAGTTCAAAAACTTAACTCTATTGACTGTACTTTGAGCCAGACTTGTTTGAAATGTCCTGGTTTTTCTCTGTGCTTGATGGGTTTTTTTCTTTGTACACTCACAGCTTTTTATGACTATTTTGTTCTTTATTTTAGTACAGAAATTTTACCAGTATCAGTGTTCATAGATTAAGGTGGACAACGCTTATCTTCCTATAACCATACACACACACACACACACACACACACACACACACAACTCTAATAAAGAAAACTTCCCCAAAACATTCTATTTTAAAAATAAGTGTATGATTGTCATGACTTATACATGTTTAATAAATATTAAAAATTGATTATTTTTTAGGTAATAATTAGTTTTTCATCATGAGGCTAGGTGGAAGGAAGAGCATACTCTGAAATTGTAAATTTACTGAATTTGTTTCTATTACTAGTTTAAAAATATTTCATATGTGAAAATTAATGGTATTTTTGACCTATATTTGCATTTAGAAATATGAGCTATCAAACACTATTAAAAAGTAGTAGAGGTATTCAATTTATAAAAATGTTTAAAAATTGTTTGGTTGTTAACAAGCTTTCTTTGAGCTTCCTGCCATATTTTCTTTAAAATTTTTAAAATTTATTTTTTAAACAAACAGTGACATATAATTTGTATATCATACAGTTTACCCATTTAAAATGTACAATTCAGTGATTTTTAGTCTGTTTATAGGTGTGTGCAACCATCACCATAATCAATTTTGGAACATTTAATTGTCTCAGAAAGAAACCTCGTACCCTTTAGGTATCGTCCTCTTCTCTTCCATGCTTTCCCCAGCCCTAAACAACCACTAATCTATTTTCTGTCTGGACTTTTCCTAGTCTGGACTTTGTGTGAATGGAATCATGTACTATGTGGACTCTTGTGACTAGTTTCTCTCACTTAACATAATGTTTCTGAAGTTTATCCAAGTTGTAGCAAGTACCAGCACTTCATTCCTTTTTTATGGCTGAGTAATACTTCATACTATGGTTATACCACATTTTCTTTATCTTTTTGTCTGTCAGTGGACATTTGGGTTGTTTCCTCCTTTTGGCTATTATAAATAATATGCTCTGGACATTCATGTACAAGTTTTTGTGTGGATATATGCTTTTATTTTTTGCTGGATATTTATCAGGTCATATAGTAGCTTTATGTTTAATTGTTTGAGGAATTGTCAGACTATTTAAAGCACCTGCACCATTTTGCATTCCCACCAGCTGTGTATGAGGATGAGGACTTTTCCACCACTTCAGTTCCAGCTGTGGGCAGAATCCTAGTGGCTGTGAAGTAGTATCTCTTGGTTTTGATTTACATTTCCCTGATGATAAATGTTTTCTAGCATCTTCATGTGCTTATTTCAGTCATTTGTATATCTTCTTCAGAGTAATGTTCATTCATGTCCTTTGCCCATTTTTCAATTGGGTTATTTGTCTTTTTATTATTGAGTTGTAAGAATTTGTTTTATATCTAGATACATATGTTGCTTGTGAGGTATACGTCGCTTGTGAGATAGATGATTTGCAAATATTTTCTCCCATTCTCTGGGTTGTCTTTCCACTCTCTTGATAGCATCCTTTGATACATAAAACTTTTAAATTTTGGTGAAGTCCAATTTATCTATTTTTTTTTTCTTTTGTTACTTGTGCTTTTGGTGTTTTATCCAAGAGTTTTTTGGCAAATATCATGTCATGAAGATTGATCTCTCTGTTTTCTTCTAAGAGTTTTATAATTTTAACTTTTATATTTAGGTCTTTGATTCATTTTGAGTTAGTTTTCACATATGGTGTGAGGTAATGGTCCAATTTCATTCTTTTATATAGGTCTCCAGTTCTCACAGCACTGTTTGTCAAAAAGACTGCTTTCCACACTGAATAATCTTGTCAAAAATCATTTGACCAGGGGCGCCTGGGTGGCTCAGTCAGTTAAGCATCCAACTCTTGATTTTGGCTCAGGTCATGATCTCAGGGTCCTGTGATCCAGCCCCAGGCCAGCCTCTCCCACCCCCCACCCCCCACTCCTGTATGCCCATGTGCACATGCTCTCTCTCTCAAAAAAAAAATTCATTTGACCACAGATGCATGAGATTATTTCTGGACTCTTAATTCTCTTGTGTTGATCTATATGTTTATCCTTTTGTAATAAAACACTGTCTTGATTATGGTTGCTCTGTAGTAAGTTTTGAAATTGGGAAGTGTTAGTTCTCTAACTTTGTTTTTCTTTTCAGGATTGTTTTTTCGAAACTCTGGATTCCTTGCAATCCCATATGAATTTTAGAATTGGCTTGTCATTTTCTACAAAGAAGTCATTTGGAATTCTCATAGAGATTGCATTGAATCTGTAAATTAGTTTGGGGAATATAGTTATCTTAATGTTAAGTCTTCCAATCCATGAGCATATGATTTTTTTCTATTAAATATATCTTCAATTTTGTTCAAGTTTGGTACTTTTTTGTAAAATTTATTCTTAAGTATTCTTTTTTATTCTTTAGTTATTTGAATGGAATTGATTTCTTAATATCATTTTCATATTGTCATTGTAAGTGTACAAAAATTCAGTTAATTTTTGTATATTTACCTTGTATCCTACAACATTACTGAGCTCCTTTATTCTAATAGTTTTTTAGTGGATGCCTTAGGAATTTTTACGCACTATATAAGATCATATCATCTATGAACAGAGAGAGTTTTACCTCTTCCTTTCCAATCTCTATGCCTTTTATGTATTGTTCTTGTCTAATTTCCCTGGCTAAGACCTCCAGGACAATGTTGAATAGCAAGTATTGAGAGTAGACATTCTTGTTTTGTCCCTGATCTTTGGGGGAAAGTGTGCACATTTATATACAGTACCTTGAAGATGCGTAGTTAAGCAATTGATTGTTCAAGAAACCTAGTATTATTTGAAAGGGGTTTAATTCACATTTTGGTTATGTAGCTCAGGGGTTCTTGAGAGTGAACTTGTATATCAACATCACTGAGAACTTCTTAGAAATGCAAATTCTTAGACCTTTCTCAGTCCTACTTTGAATCAGAGTCAGAAACTTGGGGGTGGGGGATTTACTTAACCTTTTGCATGATAAAGTTCATATTTTGAAAAAATTACTAATGCTACTAATGAGTAACATGCAGGGTTTTAAGTATATGAAGCATGTGGTATTCACAAAGACTGTTTAGAGTAGGTATTTTTCTCTTTCTTTCTCTCTCCCTTTCTTTCTTTCTTTTTAGCATATGTAGACCAACCCAGGGAGGTTGTCAGTTTTCTGTGCTTTTGGGCAAGTGGTTAAAAGAGTGAGCTCTGGCATTGTACTGCATGGCTTGAAATTCTCATTCTGCCATTTACTAGCTATGTGAATTTGGGCAAGTCATTTAATCTCCTTGTGTTTCAAATTCTTCTTATGTAAAATGTGAATAAGAGTGTCCACTTTATAGATTGTGAAGATTAGATGAGATAATACAGGTAAAGTGCTGAGAATAGTGCTTGGCCCATAAGTAAGTCCTTAATAAATAAAAATATCTGCTTTTACAATTATTATTGGTCAAGAGGACCCAGCCGTGGCCCATTTTTCATGAATTTCTTTACATTTTTCTTGCTGTGCCTGAGTTTTTCTTCCTCTTCTTTGCTTTACTCATTTGACAGATACTGTGTACCTCCTCTGTGTGAAGCACTGGTGTTTGTACTGTGACATACATAGTAAGCCACATGGCTTACTTATAGTCGTTGGCCCCATGGGTTAATATTTCTGGTGAAGGAGACCAACAGAAACAAATAGATAATAAATATGTCCAATTGTGATAAGAGCTAGGAAAAACAAAGAGTGAGGTAAGAGAAGAGGGTGCCATCAGGAGCTAGTTTAGATAGGGAGGTTAGAAAGGCCCCTCTGAGGAAGTTATATTTGATCAGAGATCTGAATGAAATAAGTGAGCCATTGAGTATCTTTTTTTTTTTTTTTTAAGATTTCATTTATTTGAGAGAGAGAGGAAGCAAGAAAGAGCGAGCACTAGCGGTGGGGAGGGGTAGAGGGAGAGGGAGAGCAGACTCCCTGCTGAGCAGGGAGCCCCATGTGGGGCTCGATCCCAGGACCCTGAGATCATGCCCAGAGCCGAAAACAGCTGCTTAGCGGACTGAGCCACTCAGGTGCCCTACCATATGTGTACGTATGAACATGTTCCAGGTAGATGAAACAGCAAGTGCAGGGTTCTTGAGATAGGAGTGCTCTTTACAGTTGCTTGACTGGTTCCTTTAAGATTTAATTTAGGTGTCACTTGTAACTGACTTCCTCAGCTTTTGCTATTAGTTATACAATAATTCAGACGTGACTTTTATTGACTTTTCCTCTTTGGCTTCCCTTAGGTATCTCTGATTCCATAGCAACTGTGTTTGCTCCCTCTTGTTGCATTTATCACAATGGATTGTTACTGTTTTTAGTATTCCCAGTATCTAGGCATATAGATGTACAACAAATGTCTAAATGCATGAATTTTCAACTTTGTATTTCCCCAGTATGTTTCTCTCTGTACTTTGTTTTTGCCTGGTAATAACGATAGTAAGTACAGTTTATTTGAATACTTTCTTATTTGTCTAGCAGTCAGCTTAGTGCATTAAATACATTTTTGTATTTAGCCATTGTGTTATAATTTCTTTCTCTTTCTCCTTTTTTTTCTCTTAAGGCTAAATGACAGGAGGACAAACAAGTTGTCCTATTTGTTCATCTATCAGAAGTGCCTAGTACAATGACTCATGATAGATGAACAGTTGTGTAAATGGGAAATGACCGATATTAGTATGTTAATGCATTGAGTTTTCTACTGAATCACATAGACTGTATAGTATAAAGCGTATTTGTATAGTAGTCCATAGACCCTGAATTAGGAATTTTAAGCAAAATAGATCATTTTGGATATCTCTAACCTTCCTAGCTGCTTTCCCTCAACAATACCTCATCGAGTCAACTGTTCGTGTAAGTGCTCCAGCCGGAGTTATTGTATTTCCTCAACTAGAAATTGAAATGAATGGTCCAATAATTATACAGAACACTTGAAATTGAGACTGGATGAATATTACCTCAGTACCCATGCGCCAAAATTATCCCTTCCTCCAATTCCAGTAGAAATTCTTATTCCTAGTACTTTCCAGATAGAGGTTAAGCAATTAGTTTCTGGTGTAGGTAATTCTCTGCAGAGGCTGCATGAGTGATCAGTAGACAACCCCCAGAGCAACACTTGAATTTTAAGAGAGGAGTGTGCTAAGTAGGCCAAATGACAAATTGGTGGAATATGTGTGGCTGACAGTAGCACCCTGCTAGTATTTTACTAAACTATGGATTGAAAAGCAACAGATCTTTTCACATTATAGTATAGGTAAGTTGACAATATTTTTCCAGTCAAAGGTTCAGTCATTTGGCTGAAAAAGGATGCGTTCTATTTCCTGGCTTAGGGATTTATTCCCAGGAAAAGACAGTGAAGCACTTGCAAAGATGGTTCATATGAAAATGAATCAATATAATATACCACATTAATAGAATGAAGGGGAAAAAACCCCACATGATCATCTCAATTAATGCAGGAAAAAAGCATTTGACAAAATTTCAACACCCTTTCATGATGAAAATACTCGATAAACTAGCAATGGAAGGGAACTTCCTCAACATGATAAAAGCCATATATAAAACCCCACAGCTAGCATCATACTAAGTGTTGAAAGACTGAAAGCTTTTTTCTTACTATGAGGAGCAAGATGAACATGCCTGCTTTTACCATATCTATTCAACATAGTAATGGAAATTCTAGGTAGCTCAATTGGGCAAGGAAAAAAAAAAAATAAAAAGCATACAAATTGGAAAAAATAAAATCATCTCTGTCAATGACATGATTTTTTAAAAAATTTATTGTGGTAAATAACACATAACATGAGATATACCTCCTTAACAAAATTTTAAATGAATAGTACAGTATTGTTAACTGTGTAAGCACAATGTTGTACAGCAGCTCTCTGGAACCTTTTCATGTTGTATTACTGAAACTATTCACACTGAATAGCAGCTCCCCATTTTCCTCTTCACCCAGTCCCTGACAACTTCCATTCTGCTTCTTACTTCTATGGGTTTCACTGCTTTAGATACCTTATATAAGTGGAGTCATGTGGTATTTGTCCTTCTGTGACTGAATTAATTTCCCTTAGAATGTCTTCATGTTTCATTCATATTGTAGCATATACAGGATTTCCTTCTTTTTTTTTTTTAAAAGATTTTTTTTTTTTTTTAATTTGACAGGGAGAGACACAGCGAGAGAGGGAACACAAGCAGGGGGAGTGGGAGAGGGAAAGCAGGCTTCCTGCGGAGCAGGGAGCCCGATGCGGGGCTTGATCCCAGGACCCTGGGATCATGACCTGAGCCGAAGGCAGATGCTTAACGACTGAGCCACCCAGGTGCCCAGGATTTCCTTCTTTTTTATGACTGAACAATATTCCATTATATATATGTACTGCATTTTCTTTCTTTTTATTAAGTTTTTTATTTTAATTTCAGTTTTGTTAACATACAGTGTCATATTAGTTTCAGGTGTACAATATAGTGATTCAGCAATTCTGTACTTTCTCAGTGCTCATCATAATTGTATTCTTAATCCTTTTCGCCTATTTTACCCATCTCCCACCCACCTCCCCTCTGGTAACCATCAGTTTGTTTTCTATAGTTAAGAGCCTGTTTCTTGGGATGCCTGGGTGGTTCAGTCGGTTAAGCGGCAGCTGCCTTCGGCTCAGGTCATGATCCCAGGGTCCTGGGATCAAGTCCAGCATCGGGCTCCTTGCTCAGTGGGGAACCTGCTTCTCCCTCTGCCTGCCACTCCCCCTGCTTGCCACTCCCCCTGCTTGTGCTCTCTCTCTCTCTCTCTGACAAATAAATAAATAAAATCTTTAAAAACAAAGTGTTTCTTGGGGCGCCTGGGTGGCTCAGTTGGTTAAGCGACTGCCTTCGGCTCAGGTCATGATCCTGGAGTCCCTGGATCGAGTCCCGCATCGGGCTCCCTGCTCGGCGGGGAGCCTGCTTCTCCCTCTGACCCTCCCCCCTCTCATGTGCTCTCTCTCATTCTCTCTCTCTCAAATAAATAAATAAAATCTTTAAAAAAAAAAAAAACAAAAAACAAAAAACAAAAAAAAAAACAAAGTGTTTCTTGGTTTGTCTCTGTCTCTTTTTTTTCTTTGCTTGTTTTGTTCCTTAAGTTCCACATATGAATGAAATCCTGTGTGTACCACATTTTCTTACTCCATTTGTTGATACACAGTTAGGTTCTCTCTACTTCTTGGCCATTTTGAATAACGCTGCAGTGAACATGGGAGTGCATGTCTCTTTGAGAACCTATTTCAGTTCTTTTGGATAAGCACTGAAGAAGAGGGATTGATGGATCATATGGTAGTTCTATTTTTAATTTTTTGAGGACCCTTCCTACTGTTTGACATGATTTTTTATATGTAGAAAACTCTAAAGATTCCATAAAAACAGTCGTAGAGCTAATAAACAAATTTGGCAAATTGCAGGATACAGAATCAACACACACAAAAAAGGTTGCATTTTTATGCAATTTTTACTAGCAATGAACAGTTTGCAAAGGAAATTAAGAAAGTTGGGGTGCCTTGGTGGCTCAGCTGGTTAAGCATCTGCCTCCGGCTCAGGTCATGATCCCAGGGTACTGGGATCAAGCCCCGAGTCGGGCTCCCTCTCCTCCCTGCTCCTGTTCTCTCTCGCTATTTCTGTCTCTCTCTCTCTCTCCAATAAATAAATAAAATCTGTTTTTATCTTATTCATTGGAGAGAGGGAGAGACAGAGATAGCTCGAGAGAGAACGAGCGAGGAGAGAGAGAAGCAGGCTCCCCACGAAACAGGGAGCCGGATGGGGGGGGCTCAGTCCCTGCCCCCAAATCAAATCTTTGAAAAAAAAAAGGCAATTTTGGGGGTGCCTGGGTGGCTCAGTCGGTTGAGAGGTCAATTCTTGGTTTCGTCTCAGGTCATGATCTAATGGGTCTTGAGGTTGAGCCCTGAGTTGGGCTCTGAGCTCAGTGGGGAGACTGCTTGAGATTCTTTTCCTCTCCCTCTGCCCCTCCTCCCACTCACATGTGCGCCCATGTGTGCTCTCTTTCTCTCTCAAATAAATAAATCTTTAAGAAAAAAAAAAAGAAAGCAGTTTCATTTGTAGTAACATCAAAAAGAGTAAATACTTTGAAATAAATTTCACCAAGGGGACAGAAAACTTGTACAATGAAAACTAGAAGACATTGCTTTGACTTAATTGATTATGATACTAGAGAAATAAGAGTGGATAAATGTATAAATGTATATAATTTGGGATTAATAAAAAAGTTCTTTTAAATTATCTCTATTTTCATACTAAGTTGTGTTAAATAGGTGGCCCTTACAACTAAAGGTGTCTTAGAATTGGAACATGTGGTAATACCTCTCTGAGCGTTATGGAGGTTCAAATGATACAATGCATATGAAAGATGCTAGTAAGATAATGATGAAAATAACAACATTGATGATAAAGACTAGTAAGATAATGGTGAAAGTAACAGCATTGATGGTAGAAGCAAAGGAATGATTAAGAGCAAAAAGTCTTACAATCAGACTTCTTGGATTTGAATACTGGTTCCAACACTTAACTAGGTATATGACTCTCAGTTCCTCAGTTTATTAATGTCATTTTCCTCATCTGTAATGGATATAATAGTAGATGCTTTCTCAGGTTAAATAGGCTTAATGTGTAAAGTGCTTAAGACTAGAACTTGGTGTATAAGAAATACTCAATAAGGATTTAATATACGTTACTTATTATGAAGCTATAATACACTGTGTATGTGTATGTATGATTTTAAAATGTGTATTTAAATTCTTACTTTATGACTTAACTTACCTTTTTTTTAAATTTATGTGTTTATTTAAGTAGGCTCCACACCCAGTGTGGGGCTGGAATTCATGGCCCTGAGATCAAGAGTCACATGCTCTTCTTACTGAGCCAGCCAGCCAGAAGCCCCTTAATTTGCCTTTTTAAAAAGCAGCATTTCATTGCTGGGTCTCTGGTACCCCATTCTTTTGGGTCTCTGGTTCCCCATTAATTGTGAATTTTTTTTTTGTTTTATTTGTGCAAATCTACTGAATGAGCTACTCTTCATATGTCTCTATTAAATTTCAACATGTTTGTTTGCCTTTGATAACTATGGGCCAGCTTTTACTAATCAAATCTGTTAGTTCTGAGCTATTAATCATCCCACCCAACTGAGTGTCAGTGGTAGACTGTGAGGGTTTACCCTCTTTCCCATTTTGTAAGTCACCATAATGAAACTTCTTTTTACCAAATTCTTTGCTATTTTAGAAATGAACAAACAACTAATAAACATGCAAACATGCATGTTTTCTTAGTTCACTTTAAGAAGTTTATTTAAGAAATGGTGTTTATTTCAAATTATACTTGAGACAAACAAAGTAAGGTTGTGTGGATATTTTTTTAAATATTAGGTCTCTAGTATGAAAAGAATTGAAATAACAGAGATTTCTGTTGCTTTATTCTTTGAGCTGTATTTTTCTGAAAGCCAGTCAAGAAGTATATAAAATTCACTTTATAGCTAGTTTTATTGCTATAGCAGAACCTTTTTATGCAAGTGATAGGAAACGCCAGTTCTTAAGTGGAAAGGGAATATGTTTATATAGTTGATAGGTCTGGGAGTAGAGCTGGCTTCAGATGTGTTAGGGTCTCAATGATATTACTTCTCAGTTTTTTTTTCATATCTTGGCTCCAGTCTCAGGCAGGGTTTCTGTTGTAGCACTAAGATGATTGTAAAGCTTCAGGCTTATATACTTTATAACTACTAGTACCATGGAAAAGAGAATCTCTTTCTGAGAGCTCCCACAAAAGAACTGAGATTTTCTGATTGGTCCACCCAAAGTTCACATTTCTCCCTGAAATAGTTGCTGTGGAGAATGGGTTGAAGAGTAGGTTTGCCAGAAAGAATTGAGGTTACCAGTTGTTAAGGGTTGAATTGTGTCTCTCTCCCACTCAAATTCATATGTTGAAGTCCTAAAATGTGACTTTGCTTGGAAATAGAGTCATTATAGATGTAATTAGTTGAGATGAGGTCATACTGGAATAGGGTGGGGCACTAATCCAGTACAACTGATGTCTTCATCAAAAGCAGAAATGTGGACACAGACATACAAGGAGAATGCCATGTGAAGATTGGAGTTATGTTGCCACAAGCTAAGAAACTACCAGAAGTAGGAGAGAGGCCAGGAACAGATCTTTCCCTGGTGCCTTCAGAAGGACCTTGGCCCTGCCAACACCTTGATTTTGGACTTCTGGCCTCGAGATTGTCAGTAAATTTCTGTTATTCTAAGCCACTTAGTTTGTGGTACTTTTTTATGGCAGCTCTAGCAAACTAATGTAGTGATCATGAATTTGTAGTAATACCAGTCTTTCCTGTTGAGTGACTTTCTCAGTTGCAGCCTCAAAGAAAAGAGTGTAGTTGGGTTCATCCAGGTTTGGGATTTTGCTATATTGGTGTGACCAAAAGACAAGAGGAGTAAGAGAATTCAGGTTATTGACAAGAATATTATTGAAATGGTACATCATTGTATCTAAACTGAGTAAGAAGGAAAGTATAGTAAAAGAGGGTCTGGTGGTTCAAAGTCAAAATAAGAGGTCTTATGGAGGCAGAGGATGATAACTTGAAAGAAGACATTATGTTTGGAGAACAAGATGCTCGAAGTATAATTTAGGAGGAAGAGCGGGTGCAGGTAAAGGTAGAAGAGCCAGGAAGGATGTTACCATAGGAGTAAGAGAGTTACTGGGCCATACCATATGTATAATCCATGTTTTGCAGTGACCACTGGAGTTAAGAGGTCTAGGAAGTAAGAAGCCAGGTTGTTGGATGGGTTGTTTAAGTCCATGGTGAAGTAATCCATTGATGATGAGATTCAGAGTAGAGAGGAAGACAGTGAGTCAGTTGCCGAAACCAAAAGATGCCAATGTTAAGGAAGACGAGAGAGTAATTTTGTTGAAAGGTAAGAACCTCAAAAGAGTAGAGCTTTGTTTGCTTGTTTGTTTATTTTAAATAGGCTCCACGCCCAGCATGGAGCCCACCGTGGGGTTTGAACTCATAACCCTGAGGTCAAGACCTGAGCTGAGATCCTGAGTTGGATGGACGCTTAACCAACTGAGCCACCCAGGTGCTCCCCCTTTTTAAATTCAAGTTAGATGACATATAGTATAGTATTGGTTCCAGGAGTAGAATTTAGAAATTCATCACTTAGATATAACACCCAGTATTCATCCCAACAAGTGCCCTCCTTAATGCCCATCACCCATTGTTTTGTTTTTAAAACAAAAAGTTGAGTAGTGTAACTACAAGCTGCAGAGGTAGTCAAAGAGGAGTTTATTCCCATTTCTGGGCCCTGAGATAGGCTGGATGTTAAAACTGTACTATTTGAGAGTGCTATAAGGGAGGTAAGAGATTGAGTTTCATTTAAATTAGGGAGTTGAAGGTAACATTCTGAGAAAAGACGTATCTGACTTTGTCTTCAGGAGAGGACCAGGTGTTATTTCATGTTGGGAGGTGGAGGGAAGGTTCTCAGAAGAGATTGAGGAAAAAATGACTTGCTTACCTTTTCCTTTCTCTCTATACTAGACAATAAACTTCTTGAGTGTAGGGACTATGTATCACTGTGCCTAGCTCAGTCTTTGGGAAGTAGTAGGTTGTCAAAAAATGTTGAATGAATGAATTTATATTCCCAGCAATATTTGAGAATTTACTGTAAGAAGGAATTTCATTAATAATCATTCATTCAACTACTATTTATTGAGGGTTTCCATATGTAGATACTGTGCTAGGTATTGGGGATATGATGGTGAACAAGATAAGTATGGGCTTCTGCTCTCATGGAGCTCATCTTATAGTGAGGGCCACAAAAAAAAAAAAAAAACCCACACAGACAAAATTAAAACAAGTTGTATTAAGGTCTCTGAAGGAAACAAGCAAGGCTGAGGTAGAAAATAAAAGAGAAAGAGGCGCCTGGGTGGCTCAGACGGTTGAGCGTCTGCCTTCGGCTCAGGTCATGATCCCAGAGTCCTGGGATTGAGTCCCGCATCGGGCTCCCTGCTCCTTGGGAGCCTGCTTCTCCCTCTGCTTCTCTCTCTCTCTCTCTGTCTCTCATGAATAAATAAATAAAATCTTTAATAATTAAAAAAAAAAAGAAAAGAGAAGAGGACCTACTTTATGATGATCCAAAAAAGTCTTGGAGTGGGTAACATAGCTTAAGCTAAGTCCTAAAGAAAATGAAGATACCAACTGTGCTTTTCAGGAAGAGAGAATGACACCTGCAAAGGCTGTGAATTGGGACAGAATTTGCTCTTTTAGAAGAACTGAAATATCAGAATGAAGTTAGTGGCCCTAAGTGAGGCTGGAGAGGTGAGCAGAAGCTGGATCATGCAGGGATTCTAAGCCATGGCAGAGTTTGGATTTTATTTTTTGTCAAATGAGAAGGCATTGAGGTTTTTAAACAGGTGAATATTATTGTCCTGATTTATATTTGTATATGACCACTCTACAGTCCATATGGAGAAGGAAGAATAAGGGCAGAGAGGGTAGATAAAAGTTTATTACAATAGTAAAGACAAGATACGGACTGAGATATGGAGAGAGGTGGATAAGTTCAATGGTATGTTTTGGTATTAGAGTTAATAGGACTTGCTGATGGATTGAAAAGAGAGTGAGAGGTAGGCAGACTCAGGTATTTGGCTTGTGCACCTTTGGTGGTTGGTGGTGGGGGAGGAATGGGTTTTTAGAGAAAAAAATTCGTATGTCTGTCAGATGTTTGGGAGATAGCCAAGTGGAAATGTAGATGATTAATATAAAAGTTTGGAGTTCAGAGAAGGGGTCTGAAGTAAAGATAACAGTTTGATAGTCATCAGCATAAGTGTGGTATTGAATAATAGGAATTGATGTGATCATCTGGGTTAGTGTAGAGAAAGGACCTGAGAGGTGAGGTTGTTACTGTCCTCTGTAAAAGGTGAAGTGTTATACAAATGCAGGAGATAGTTATTTTGTTTCATTTCTTCCTTATTTGAATTTTTATATATTCATATATTATTCATACTTAAAGATAATGCTTCTCCCAGTGATTTTATTTTGGGCTGTCTAGACTGGCATGTATAGGGCTTACTATCTTCTGATGAGAGACCAAGCTACTCTTTGTGTTCATTCTTTGTCACTCTGCCACTTAGATTTTTGATCAGGTTGAACTGGATTTAACAAAAGCTGGTTCATTATTGGCCTGAGTTGCTAATATGGTCTGTTTATGCCCATTGTTTTTCAGTGGGATACAGCTATGTCATCTCTTGAAATCCTTTTGTCTACTTAAAGTACCTTTACCTTTCATTTCTGATCCTCTCCAAAGCAAATATATTCTTAGATCTAGATTTTGAAAGCTTTCTTTACAATACTGTTCTTGGAGTATTCCTAGGTTTTTGCCTGCTATGTTACCAATTTATAATGGTTTGTTATGGGACAAACATGAGATGTTAGCATGTTTGCAGAATAGAACATTGCAACTTTAAGTAGAGGATAAGCTGTTTTGGGAGCAGGAGCCCTGTATGATTTTTATAACCCCAGATACCTAAACCTATTACTCTGTCCCTAGAAGGCATCTAGTACATGTTTATTAAATTATTAAATGAGTTGTGACTCAGAGCTGAGGGTTGATACTGTGCATTCTTTTTTTTTTTTTTTTTAAAGATTTTATTTATTTATTTGACAGAGAGAGAGAATACAAGCAGGCGGAGCAGCAGGCAGAGGGAGAGGGAGAAGCAGGTTCCCCATGGAGTGGGGAGCCTGATGTGGGGCTCGATCCCAGGACCTTGGGATCATGACCTGAGCTGAAGGCAGACGCTTAACTGACTGAGCTACCCAGGCGCCCCAGTACTGTGCATTCTTTAAGTGAACTGCCCAGATGGCTGCTTATGTTTCCTTGTGCTCCTTCTCGTCAGCTTTTCCTCTACTCAGCTTCAGGGCTTTTTTCCTTTCTAAAGTTCCTTATTACTGACATTCTTTTGACTCTTCAGACATCCTCAGATTGCTGTTTCTTTTGTCAGTTTGGATTGCTCCTTTTTATTTTTTCATTCTTCTGTTTACTATTCGTTTTTATCATGTTTTCCTTTGTATTTTGAAATACACAAGTCTGTTTTAGACATCACAAGACTGTCAGAAGATTTTAGTCCACTTTGCAAGCCATTCACATTGAGGAAACATACGTGTCTAAATGCATAGGCTTTTCTGGTTGTATTCATTTGTTACTTTAGTCTTTGGAGCTGCTGTTCCATTATTAAAGGAGTTGGTGGTTGTGGTTGTGATGGAGTAGTTGAAAGTATGTCAGGGCTAGTTCCCCTTCTGGTTCCTCGGTTCTCTTGAAAATGGAGTAATAGAAGGATGTATTCTAAGTAGCTGAATTTTTGTGTGTTAATATGTCAGAAATACTTACATGGAAAATTGTGTGCATAATGACACTTGTTTTTTTTATAACTTTTTTTTTATGTCTACTAGTACTGAATTGTTACTCATTTTCTTAAATTTTTAGAGAGAGCAAGACAAAAAAGATTTTGGGTGGTTTATTTGGAAAAATAAAGTCTATTCCATTGTCTCCTTTTCATTACCTAGACTTCTGTATCTGCTTGCCTTTATACACAGTGTTCTTCCTGTCTGGATTGCTACCTCTCTACTTCGTAATGGTTTCCAATACTACCTTTTCATGGGAAGTTGCAAAAAGTACTATAGAGAGGTGGCATATACCTTTTACCCAGTTGTCCCTAATTGTAATACCTCATGTAACTGTAGTACAATAGCAAAACCAGGAAATTGACATTGGCACAATTCACAGGCCTTATTCAAATGTCATCGGTTTTATAGGTATTTGTGTGTGTGTGTGTATGTATGTAGTTTTATGCATGTGTAGTTTTATCAGGATTCATGTAAGTAACAACAATTAAGATAAATGTTCCATCACAAAGATTTTTCATGTTACTCCTTTATATTCGTACCCACTCCCCTCTTCATTTTGTTAATTTATACACTGGTTATTCTTTATCATATATTATTCACTGGTTATTCTTTATCGTATGACCTTGTGATTAACAGAAAAAAGATAAGCGTCATGTTTTAGAAGTTATCTCTTTATTTTTACCCTTTTCCCCCACATTGTACTGTAACCATTTACAATAAACCTAACTCTAAAGTTTCAGTTCCTTTTGTGCTTTATAGACTCATGGTCTCTTGAAGTCCTATGATGTAGCATCTACCCCCCACAAAGCCCCCAAAAATGAAACTAAAAATTCCATATGAAGCAATTCTTGACATTTATTTACTAACCTATGAATTTCCCTAATAACCAGGACCTCCTCCTCTTTTTTTTAATTACCTGGTATTCTTTGGTATTAGATTACCTATATGTTTTGCTAGATTATGTTGCAATAAGAAGTAACCCAAAACATCAGTAGCTTACAATAACAAAAGTTTAATTATTGCTCACATTATAGGTTCCCTAGTAATTAGCTATGGTTCTACTCCACGATTCTTTTTCATTCTAGGATCCACACTGAAAGAGCACCCCCTGTTTGTGACATACTGTTCTCTTGGTAGAGAGAAAAGACCAAAAGTTGATGGAAAATACAATAGCTCTTAAAACTTCTACTTGGAACTGGAAGTTTCTCTTATTTCACTGGCCAGAGTAAGTCACATGGCCAAGCGAACTGTAGAGTTGTACTTGCCAGAGAGAGGCACTACAAGTCACATGACAACAGGCAGAGATGTTAATACTTTGATAAGAGGAGAATAAATGATTGAGAATTATAATGCAGCCTGCCTTAGGATGGAATAGTATGCAAGACTTTTGTAATAACTTTTTTCTTACTGAAGTTTATTATACTTTAAATGATTTTTTCTTAATAAAAATAACAGCTCTTTTTTTTTTCTTTGTCGCATTATTTAGGATATTGGTTCAAGCCAAAATCACAGTGATAAACAAGAGAGAGTTTATCTCCCTTGAGCAACTGTCCAGGTAGGGTAAGTGGTATAGGGCTGATATGGCATCTTCATGATAGCATCCAGGACCTAGGCCCTTTTTCTCTTGTCATTCTTTTATTCTCAACTATGTTTTCCATCTCTGAATCTGGACAGCTGCTCCATATTCTGCTACCATATCTGCATTCTGGCAAGCTAGAAGAAGAGCTAGGAGGTAGAAAGCATTTTTCTTCCCTGTAGGTGCATGAACCTGGAGTTGGACACATTATTTCCTTTCTTATTCCATTGAGGAGAACTGGGATTGTAAGCGAGGTTGGGAAATGTAGCTTTAGCTAGGTGTCCACATGTCCAGGTAAAGCTTAGGGGTACTGTTCCGAAAGAAGAGAAGAAAGGATATTAGGAAACAAGTAGCCATGTCTTTATTTCAATTAATTTAACTCATATAAGACCTATGAGAAATAGATATTACTAGCACTTTATAGATGAGGAGACAAGCTTTTTATTTTATTTTTTATTTGTTAGAGAGAGAGAGAGAGAGAGAGAGAGCACAAGCAGGGGGAGGGGCAGAGGGACAAGCAGACTCCCTGCTGAGCAGGGAGCTCTATGGGGCCCAGTGTGGGGCTTGATTCCAGGACCCTGAGATTATGACCTGACCCTAAGCCAGGTGTTTAACTTACTGAGCCACTCAGGCTCCCCAAGGAGACAGGCTTTTTAAAGAGGTCAAATAAGTTGTTCAAGATCATCTAAGAAGTGGAATGGACTTTGAATCTAGGCCTATCTCAAAACTTGAGTATTTTTTTTTCAAAACTATATTTGCTTTCTAATATCTATTATTTATAAGCACTTGACATTTTTTTCAGAGTAGTAATAAATAGCTACTGACTCTTTAGAAGGAATTCTTACAGGGGTGCCTGGGTGGCTCAGTTGGTTAAGCGACTGCCTTCGGCTCAGGTCATGATCCTGGAGTCCTGGGATCGAGTCCCGCATCGGGCTCCCTGCTCGGCAGGGAGTCTGCTTCTCTCTCTGACCCTCCTCCCTCTCATGCTCTCTGTCTCTCATTCTCTCTCTCTCTCAAATAAATAAATAAAATCCTTAAAAAAAAAAAAAAAAGAAGGAATTCTTACATTTATGAATATTTTACTTTGTGGCAGCTAATGAGAATTTATTATATAGCTAATCAATAAATAATTGCTTTTAAATAAGAAAAGGTCAGATTTTTATTTTGACAACTTTAGTTTAAAAGTTTTCCTTTAGAAATTAATTTAGATGCTAGGGGTGCCTGGGTGGCTCAGATGGTTAAGCGTCTGCCTTCGGCTCAGGTCATGATCCCAGGGTCCTGGGATCGAGCCCCGCATCAGGCTCCCTGCTCAGCAGGGGGCCTGCTTCTCCCCCTCCCTCTGCTTCTCCCCCTGCTCATATTCTCTCTCTCTCTCTCTGTATCTCTGTGTCTCGAATGAATAAATAAAAAAACCTTAAAAAATTAATTTAGATGCTAAGAATTCACAGGCAATTTTGAATACTGATTTCAAATTTAGGGATTTTTATATTTTTCCTCAAATTGAAAATACCTTTATTGTTTTATTTTAATTATAAAAATAGGAAATGCTTAGGGTGCCTGGGTGGCTCAGATGGTTAAGCGTCTGCCTTCGGCTCAGGTCATGATCTCCAGGTCCTTTGGGGAGTCTGCTTCTCCTTTTCCCTCTGCTGCTCCTCCTGCTTGTGCTCTGTCTCTCTCTCTCTCAAATGAATAAATAAAACCTTAAAAAAAACAGGAAATGCTTCTTATAAAAAATTTTCAGAGAATATAGAGTAGTATAACGAAGAATGTAAAAATAATTTATAATCCCATTATTCAGAACTAATCACTATTACCATTTTACTATGCCTTTCAAATTTTTTTCTCTCTGCATTCATTGTGTGTGTTGTGTATCTGTGATTTCTTTTTGATCTAATTTGATCAATTTTCAGGAAAAACATTTTTTTACTGAGACAAGCTGAAAACACTTGGTTTTTTTTGCTTGATGAGTGAATTGGCAATTTGGATGGCTTTTTCCATTCTCACTTAGCTGTATCGTATTAGTATACTAATCAGCACAGGGTGTACTTTAGAACACTTGAGTGAGCTAATGCCTTCTCAGATGTGTTTATGTAGTAACCAATGAGTCTGTATTGTGATGATTAATAAAGTACAGTTTGGAGCTCAGAATTTTTTCCTGTGTATGAGATTCCCACCCCCCCCACCCCCGGGGGTCCTAAAAATTCAACTGAATTATCTTTTTTTTCTTCAGATTTTTTTTTATTATGTTATGTTAATCACCATACTCAACTGAATTATCTTTAAAAATTAAGTCTTCATTATTGATGGTATGTATTTTATTTGCTTTCTCTAGCAAAGTATCTTCAACCTTATCTGTAAGTAGGATGAGTATGTAATTTTTCACTCAACCTGGACATTTTTGAGAATGAAAAGGATACTTACAAATATTTAAAATTCTGGAAGTTTTTAAAAATTTTTTTATTGTTATGTTAATCACCATACATTACATCATTTGTTTTTGATGTAGTGTTCCATGATTCATTGTTTGTGTATAACACCCAGTGCTCCATGCAGAATGTGCCCTCCTTAATACCCATCACCAGGCTAACCCATCCTCCCACCCCTCTCCCCTCTAGAACCCTCAGTTTGTTTTTCAGAGTCCATTGTCTCTCATGGTTCGTCTCCCCCTCCGATTTTCCCCCCTTCATTCTTCCCCTCCTGCTATCTTCTTCTTCTTTTTTTTTTCTTTAACATATATTGTATTATTTGTTTCAGAGGTACAGATCTGCGATTCAACAGTCTTGCACAATTCACAGCACTCACCATAGCACATACCCTCCCCAATGTCTGTCACCCAGCTGCCCCATCCCTCTCACCCCCCACCATTCCAGCAACCCTTAGTTTGTTTCCTGAGATTAAGAATTCCTCATATCAGTGAGGACATATGATACATGTCTTTCTCTGATTGACTTATTTCACTCAGCATAACACCCTCCAGTTCCATCCACGTCATTGCAAATGGCAAGATCTCATTCCTTTTGATGGCTGCATAATATTCCATTGTATATATACACCACATCTTTTTTTTAAATTTTTTATTCTTATGTTAATCCACATACATTGCATCATTAGTTTTAGATGTAGTGTTCCATGATTCATTGTTTGTGCATAACACCCAGTGCTCCTTGCAGAATGTGCCCTCCTTAATACCCATCACCAGGCTAACCCATCCTCCCACCCCCCTTCCCTCTAGAACCCTCAGTTTGTTTTTCAGAGTCCATTGTCTCTCATGGTTTGTCTCCCCCTCCGATTTCCCCCCCTTCATTCTTCCCCTCCTGCTACCTTCTTCTTCTTTTTTTTTTCTTAACATATATTGCATTATTTGTTTCAGAGGTACAGATCTGAGATTCAACAGTCTTGCACAATTCACAGCACTTACCAGAGCACATACCCTCCCCAGTGTCTATCATCCAGTCACCCCATCCCTCCCACCCCACCCCCCACTCCAGCAACCCTCAGTTTGTTTCCTGCGATTAAGAATTCCTCATATCGGGGCACCTGGGTGGCTCAGTCGTTAAGCGTCTGCCTTCGGCTCGGGTCATGATCCCAGGGTCCTGGGATCGAGCCCCACATCGGGCTCTCTGCTCAGCGGGAAGCCTGCTTCTCCCTCTCCCAGTCCCCCTGCTTGTGTTCCCTCTCTCGCTGTGTCTCTCTCTGTCAAAATAAAGAAATAAAATCTTTAAAAAAAAAAGAATTCCTCATATCAATGAGGTCATATGATACATGTCTTTCTCTGTTTGACTTATTTCGCTCAACATAATACCCTCCAGTTCCATCCACGTCATTGCAAATAGCAAGATCTCATTCCTTTTGATGGCTGCATAATATTCCATTGTATATATATACCACATCTTCTTTATCCATTCATCTGTCGATGGACATCTTGGGTCTTTCCACAGTTTGGCTACTGTGGACATTGCTGCTATAAACATTGGGGTGCACGTACCCTTTCGGATCCCTACTTTTGTATCTTTGGGGTA
Organism: Mirounga angustirostris; assembly: GCF_029215605.1. Lineage (NCBI taxonomy): Eukaryota > Metazoa > Chordata > Mammalia > Carnivora > Phocidae > Mirounga > Mirounga angustirostris. The sequence goes on from NW_026991712.1 coordinate 149,533,162, forward strand.
AATACCCAGTAGTGCAATTGCAGGATCATAGGGTAGCTCTATTTTCAACTTTTTGAGGAACCTCCATACTGTTTTCCAGAGTGGCTGCACCAGCTTGCATTCCCACCAACAGTGTAGGAGGGTTCCCCTTTCTCCGCATCCCCGCCAACATCTGTCATTTCCTGACTTGTTAATTTTAGCCATTCTGACTGGTGTGAGGTGGTATCTCATTGAGGTTTTGATTTGGATTTCCCTGATGCCGAGCGATGTTGAGCACTTTTTCATGTGTCTGTTGTCCATTTGGATGTCTTCTTTGGGAAAATGTCTGTTCATGTCTTCTGCCCATTTCTTGATTGGATTCTTTGTTCTTTGGGTGTTGAGTTTGATGAGTTCTTTATAGATTTTGGATACCAATCCTTTATCTGATATGTCATTTGCAAATATCTTCTCCCATTCTGTTGGTTGTCTTTGGTTTTGTTGACTGTTTCCTTTGCTTTGCAAAAGCTTTTTATCTTGATGAAGTCCCAATAGTTCATTTTTGCCCTTGCTTCCCTTGCCTTTGGCGATGTTTCTAGGAAGAAGTTGCTGCGGCTGAGGTCTAAGAGGTTGCTGTCTGTGTTCTCCTTTAGGATTTTGATGGACTCCTGTCTCACATTTAGGTCTTTCAACCATTTTGAGTCTGTTTTTGTGTGTGGTGTAAGGAAATGGTCCAGTTTCATTCTTCTGCATGTGGCTATCCAATTTTCCCAACACCATTTGTTGAAGAGACTGTCTTTTTTTCATTGGACATTCTTTCCTGCTTTGTCGAAGATTAGTTGACCAAAGAGTTGAGGGTCCATTTCTGGGCTCTCTATTCTGTTCCATTGATCTATGTGCCTGTTTTTGTGCCAGTACCATGCTGTCTTGATGATGACAGCTTTGTAATAAGAGCTGGAAGTCCGGAATTGTGATGCCGCCAGTTTTGCTTTTCTTTTTCAACATTCCTCTGGCTATTCGGGGTCTTTTCTGGTTCGATACAAATTTTAGGATTATTTGTTCCATTTCTTTGAAAAAAGTGGATGGTATTTTGATGGGGATTGCATTGAATGTGTAGATTGCTCTAGGTAGCATTGACATCTTCACAATATTTGTTCTTCCAATCCATGAGCGTGGAACGTTTTTCCATTTCTTTGTGTCTTCCTCAATTTCTTTCATGAGTATTCTATAGTTTTCTGAGTACAGATCCTTTGCCTCTTTGGTTAGATTTATTCCTAGGTATGTTACAGTTTTGGGTGCAATTGTAAATGGGATCGACTCCTTAATTTCTCTTTCTTCTGTCTTGTTGTTGGTGTATAGGAATGCCACTGACTTCTGTGCATTGATTTTATATCCTGCCACTTTATTGAATTCCTGTATCAGTTCTAGCAGTTTTGGGGTGGAGTCTTATTGGGTTTTCCACATAAAGTATCATATCATCTGCAAAGAGTGAGAGTTTGACTTCTTCTTTGCCGATTTGGATGCCTTTTATTTCTTTTTGTTGTCTGATTGCTGTGGCTAGGACTTCCAATACTATGTTGAATAGCAGTGGTGATAGTGGACATCCCTGCCGCGTTCCTGACCTTAGGGGGAAAGCTCTCAGTTTTTCCCCATTGAGAATGATATTCGCTGTAGGTTTTTCATAGATGGCTTTTATGATATTGAGGTCTGTACCCTCTATGCCTATACTCTGAAGAGTTTTGATCAAGAAAGGATGCTGTACTTTGTCAAATGCTTTTTCTGCATCTATCGAGAGGATCATATGATTCTTGTTCTTTCTTTTGTTAATGTATTGTATCACGTTGATTGATTTGTGGATGTTGAACCAACCTTGCAGCCCAGGGATAAATCCCACTTGGTCGTACACCACATCTTCTTTATCCATTAATCTGTCGATGGGCATCTTGGCTCTTTCCACAGTTTGGCTATTGTGGACATTGCTGCTATAAACATCGGGGTGCACGTACCCCTTCAGATTCCTACATTTGTATCTCTTGGGTAAATACCCAGTTGTGCAATTGCAGGATCGTATGGTAGCTCTATTTTCAACGTTTTGAGGAACCTCCACACTGTTTTCCAGAGTTGCTGTACCAGCTTGCATTCCCACCAGCAGTGTAGGAGGGTTCCCCTTTCTTCGCATCCCCGACAGACATCTGTCGTTTCCTGACTTGTTAATTTTAGCCATTCTGACTGGTGTGAGGTGGTATCTCATTGAGGTTTTGATTTGGATTTCCCTGATGCTGAGCGATGTTGAGCACTTTTTCATGTGTCTGTTGTCCATTTGGATGTCTTCTTTGGAAAAATGTCTGTTCATGTTTTCTGCCCATTTCTTGATTGGATTCTTTGTTTTTTGGGTGTTGAGTTTGATAGTTCTTTATAGATTTTGGATACTAGTCCTTTATCTGATATGTCATTTGCAAATATCTTCTCCCATTCTGTCGCCTGTCTTTTGATTTTGTTGACTATTTCTTTGCTGTGCAAAGCTTTTTACCTTGATGAAATACCAGTCGTTCATTTTTGCCCTTGCTTCCTTGCCTTTGGCGATGTTTCTAGGAAGAAGTTGCTGCGGCTGAGGTCTAAGAGGTTGCTGTCTGTGTTCTCCTTTAGGATTTTGATGGACTCCTATCTCACATTTAGGTCTTTCAACCATTTTGAGTCTGTTTTTTTTGTGTGTGGTGTAAGGAAATGGTCCAGTTTCGTCCTTCTGCATATGGCTGTCCAATTTTCCCAACACCATTTGTTGAAGAGACTGTCTTTTTTCCATTGGACATTCTTTCCTGCTTTGTCGAAGATTAGTTGACCATAGAGTTGAGGGTCCATTTCTGGGCTCTCTATTCTGTTCCATTGATCTATGTGCCTGTTTTTGTGCCAGTACCATGCTGTCTTGATGATGACAGCTTTGTAATAGAGCTGGAAGTCCGGAATTGTGATGCCGCCAGTTTTGCTTTTCTTTTTCAACATTCCTCTGGCTATTCGGGGTCTTTTCTGGTTCCATACAAATTTTAGGATTATTTGTTCCATTTCTTTGAAAAAAGTGGATGGTATTTTGATGGGGATTGCATTGAATGTGTAGATTGCTCTAGGTAGCATTGACATCTTCACAATATTTGTTCTTCCAATCCATGAGCGTGGAACGTTTTTCCATTTCTTTGTGTCTTCCTCAATTTCTTTCATGAGTATTCTATAGTTTTCTGAGTACAGATCCTTTGCCTCTTTGGTTAGATTTATTCCTAGGTATGTTACAGTTTTGGGTGCAATTGTAAATGGGATCGACTCCTTAATTTCTCTTTCTTCTGTCTTGTTGTTGGTGTATAGGAATGCCACTGACTTCTGTGCATTGATTTTATATCCTGCCACTTTATTGAATTCCTGTATCAGTTCTAGCAGTTTTGGGGTGGAGTCTTATTGGGTTTTCCACATAAAGTATCATATCATCTGCAAAGAGTGAGAGTTTGACTTCTTCTTTGCCGATTTGGATGCCTTTTATTTCTTTTTGTTGTCTGATTGCTGTGGCTAGGACTTCTAATACTATGTTGAATAGCAGTGGTGATAGTAGACATCCCTGCCACATTCCTGACCTTAGGGGGAAAGCTCTCAGTTTTTCCCCATTGAGAATGATATTCGCTGTAGGTTTTTCATAGATGGCTTTTATGATATTGAGGTCTGTACCCTCTATGCCTATACTCTGAAGAGTTTTGATCAAGAAAGGATGCTGTACTTTGTCAAATGCTTTTTCTGCATCTATTGAGAGGATCATATGATTCTTGTTCTTTCTTTTATTAATGTATTGTATTACGTTGATTGATTTGTGGATGTTGAACCAACCTTGCAGCCCAGGGATAAATCCCACTTGGTCATGGTGGGATTTTTTTTTAATGTACTGTTGTATCCTATTGGCTAGTATTTTGGTGAGAATTTTTGCATCCATGTTCATCAAGGATATTGGTCTGTAATTCTCCTTTTTGATGGGGTCTTTGTCTGGTTTGGGGATCAAGGTAATGGTGGCCTTGTAAAACAAGTTTGGAAGTTTTCCTTCCATTTCTATTTTTTGGAACAGTTTCAGAAGAATAGGTATTAATTCTTCTTTAAATGTTTGGTAGAATTCCCCTGGGAAGCCATCTGGCTCTGGGCTTTTGTTTGTTAGGAGATTTTTGATGACTGCTTCAATTTCCTTAGTGGTTATAGGTCTGTTCAGGTTTTCTATTTCTTCCTGGTTCAGTTTTGGTAGTTGATACATCTCTAGGAATGCATCCATTTCTTCCAGGTTATCTAATTTGCTGGCATATAGTTGCTCATAATATGTTCTTATAATTGTTTGTATTTGGAAGTTTTTTGAAATATATTTTTTTGGCCATTAAAATGATTTCATTACATTGGTAGATCAGTATAGTAGTTCTAGTCAAACATGATTTTCAAAAAAAATTTACTAAAACATTTGTACTACATTATAACAAAATTAAGTCATTATATTGGTTATCACAATATTAAAAAACACATACAGAATAATAATTTTTGGTATCATATTTTCTATCAGTTTCTTAGCCATACCTGTCTCTAATATTGTGTCACTAATACTTTTCTGAACAGTGTAATTATTTTTCAGTATAGTTTAGTTTAAATTTTTTCATGAAAGTAGTTTTCAGAGTTACATATTGGGGTTTGTAGTTGTTAACCTTTACAGTTTGTTCTCTATAACCAGTAATATTTTTAATTGCTAATATACTCTATTTTTTGTGATGTACCTGGTTAGCTCAGGAAAAAACTTGCTAAATGGAGACTATTCTTAATTCTCATTTTTTGTTATTGAAAATTATAAATTTGTCAGCCCCAGTAGTTTTACAGGTTTTGTTTTTCTTTTTTGCCTCTATTAAGGTACTCTTTTTGACAAATATTTTTATAAGATAAATCTTGTCACAAAAGTTGTCCCTTTTTATGATTATTTTACATGTTCCACTAAATTTAAATGCTGCAAAATTGTAGGCTTTCTGTAATTTCATTTCGTTCCAGTACCGGTGTCAAATACTTCTTCCACTCCTTCACAAGCTTATAAGGAGTTAGCTGTCTAAAGTTGCTTGTGTCTGAGGATACTTTTCAGTGAGTCTTCTGCATGCTGTTGTTGAAAAGAAGGTGTGATATTGTATCTGTGAAGAATCAGGAAAAGAAAGATGGAATTATCACTAGTCCTCTTTCAGATTTCATGGCTTGTTCAACTGGATAAAGCACTTACACTACTAGTTGATACCTTGGCCAGAAGTTAGATGTATACAGTAGAGATGTACTAAATTCATTGTTGTTTATTTTAAGGTATTTTAATATAGTGACTAGTAATAATAGTTCATTTAAGAAAATGCAAAATCTGGGGCGCCTGGGTGGCTCAGTCGTTTAAGCATCTGCCTTTAGCTCAGGTCATGATCCCAGGGTCCTGGGATTGAGCCCCACATCGGGCTCCCCGCTCTGCGGGAAGCCTGCTTCTCCCTTTCCCACTCCCCCTGCTTGTGTTCCCTCTCTTGCTGTGTCTCTCTCTGTCAAATAAATAAATAAAATCTTTAAAAAAAAAAAAAAGAAAATGCAAAATCTGAGGCAAATGGTAAACTGAATGGTATGCTGGGACAACAGATTGTAAACTAAGACTGTCCTGAGCAATCCAGGGCATGTGGAAAGCAGCATGGTATTGTGAAAGAGCATGGAACTTGGAGTGGGATAGATCTGCATTTAACTCTGGGCTTTGCCATTTAACAGCTTGGATAAGTAACCTCTTTGAGGTTAGGTGTGTTAGGGTTTTTCAGAGAAACAAGACCAACAGGATAGACACACACACACACTCAGATACACTGTGATTGATTTTAAGGAATTGGCTTATGTGATTGTGGATGCTGGCAAGTCCTAAATCTGTATGGCAGGGCAGCAGGCTGGGGACCAAGGGAAGAGTTGATGTTGCTTCTGAATCTAAAGGCTTTCTGGAGGCAAAAGTCCTTCTTCCTCAGACAGGGTACTTTTTTTTTTTCTTAAGGCCTTCAACTGATTGGATGAGGCCCACCCACATTACTCAAAGTCTACTGATAGAAATTTTAATGACAGTAAAAAAAAAACCTTTAGAGTAACATCTACATGGGTGTTTGACCAAACAACTGGGTTAGCCTAGCCAAATTGACACATACAATTAACCTTCACATTAGGTTTCCTCATTTGCAAACTGGAATGATACTATGTGGCTCACAAGGATACTATGGCTCACACTAGGTTTCTTCATTTGCAAACTGGAAGGATACTATGTGGCTTACAAGGATTATTAGCATAATGTGTTCTCAAAGTTGGCACTCAATGAATGTTGATTGCTTGCTTGCTTCCTTCCTTCCTTTTAGATTTTATTTATTTAGGGGTGCCTGGGTGGCTCAGTTGGTTAAGCAGGTGCCTTCAGCCCAGGTCATGATCCCAGGGTCCTGGGATGGAGCCCTGCATTGGGCTCCTTGCTCAGCAGGAGCCTGCTTCTCCCTCTCCCTCTGCTTGCCACTCCCCCTGCTTGTTCTCTCTCTCTCTCTGGGTCAAATAAATAAATAAAATCTTAAAAAATATATATATTTTATTTATTTATTTGACAGAGAGTATGGGGGGGGGCAGAGGGAGAGTGAGAAGCTGAATGTTGATTTTTTTAATCCAGTTTTATACCCATTAAGGCTATAGGCCCAACCTTGATGCTTGAAGATTTTTTTCCTGTTTATCTTTGTATTTCTATCTAAGCCTCTCTTGCCCCCTCATCTACTTAATAAGTCCTGTCAAATCTATCTTACAAACATTTATTCAGACCATACCCTTCTTTTCTGCCATTGCCAATGTTCAGATCCTCTACTGGGCCCATTAAAATTATTTCCTAAGTAGCCTTCTACTTTCCATCCTATTTTTCCTCTTCACAAATAATCACCTAGACCTAATACTATGTTAATAACTCTTGAATCTGTCCCTTTGTCCATTCTCATTTTCTTTACTTTTGGCATGTCAATCCCTTCTTAAGTTGTCTTCTACAAAACTTCAAAATCTTATCTCCAATTCCTACCACCATTCAGAACTCCTTATTATTTTCAAACGTAACTGAGCTTTCTGTTGATTGCATGCTTTGTGCATGCTCTTACCTCCATATAGAATCACCCTCTCCCCTTCCCCTTCATACTTCAAATTCCTGCACTGATGTCACTTCCATGAAGCCTTCTTGGACTCCCTTCCTGGTTCCAGAACACTCTTACACATTCATGTCCAGGTGAACTTGAGCCTTCAGACATTGATACTCCTAAGCTGCCTTTCACATTAGATAGTAAACCTGTTTATTAGCTGACCAGGGAACCCTTTGAACTATGGTATGAATTGAATGGCACTCCTTGCCTACAAGTGTTTCAGGTCTGATGATATAAATGTAATCTTTTTGTATATCAGTTTATGTATTCACTTGATTATTTTATCAAAATGGTTTTTGAATTGTATTCATAGGGACCTTGGACACTTGGGTAAAAGATGAATGCTGAAGGCTTTGGGCCTTTCACCTGTCTTTAACCAAAGCATTTCACCCCTAATTTGTTATATGTTGGGTTTCTTGGTAAAATTTTATATGAGGAAAAGAAGTTTTGATACAAAAAATAATTTTAAAATTCTTGTTTTATTTTGTCTGCTTGATTCTTAATATATATGTCTGCCTTTATTCACTTTCCTTTCCCCCTCGAAACTAAACCAGACTTTTCAAAATCAAGGATATTTTACTCTTACTCATCTTTGTTTCTCAAATATCTGTTGAAAGAATGCAAATATACTAATACAGATTATTGAATAGCATTTAATTTTTAATTATTTATTTTAGTTATCAAGTGGGAATCCTGTATATGAAAAATACTACAGACAGGTAAGATTTTTGTTTCTTTGTTGTCCTAGATTGAATATAAAAATACTTCCAACTCTTGATGGTATATTTGCAGATCACCAGCCATCTGAACACATTTGATGTGTCTTGTTTTCAATTTCTTGTGCTTTAACCTCCTGCTTTGACTGCTTAATGCTTTTGACAAGCTATCAGAAAAATAAAGGAAAGAGATAATTAAGCCCAAACACTTAATTGCTTAAATGTCTGTCTATCCATATTATGTATACCATTAGATATGTTATAAAATCCATGTAACATTAGATATATTAATCTAGATATAAATATCCAAATTAATTTTAAGCCAAATAGAAAAGACTTTTCTGGGTTTTTTTTGTTGTTGTTTTTTTAAAGATTTTATTTATTTATTTGACAGAGAGAGAGACTGTGAGAGAGGGAATACAAGCAGAGAGAGTTGGAGAGGGAGAAGCAGGCTTCCCGCGGAGCAGGGAGCCCGATGTGGGGCTCGATCCCAGGACGCTGGGATCATGACCTGAGCTGAAGGCAGACGCTTAACGACTGAGCCACCCAGGCACCCCTTTTCTGTTGTTTTTAAGACTTATTAAAGGTTAGGGACGCCCGGGGGGCTCACTTCGTTAATCGGTTGGCTCTTGATTTCGGCTCAGGGCATGATCTCAGGATTGTGAGATCGAGCTCTCCCCCTACCCCCACCTCGTGGGGTTCCATGCTCAGAGAGGAGACTGCTTGTCCCTCTCCCTCCGCCTGTTCCCCTCCCCTCCCTCGTGCCCTTTCTCTTGAATGCATGCTCGCTCTCTCAAATAAATAAAATCTTATTAAAAAAGACTTGTTTAATTTTCACAAAGTTAAAACTATGATTTTCATACAAATATGAAATGAACATGTGTCAAGGATTTTATTTACCTCAATTAATTACTGGAAGAACCAGTAAGACGTAAAAATGAGAATATGAGTTGTAGAGATTTATATTCTCCACCAGACAAAATTCATTTATTGGTATGGACAGGAATAATTGCATTGCCATCAGTTTTCTGTAATTTAACTTACACTCCTACTAGGGTAAAAGAGCCTAGTCAATAGAAAGTCAATCAGGGGTGCATACATCAAATTTCTTGAGGGTGTAGACAATCTCATTTGTGCATTTCCAAATACTGGATCATTTTTCCTAACAATCTCCTCGCCTGTGATCATGATCACAGAAAAGGCTATAATTTGACCTGGCTATTTACATAATTACAGCAAGTTTATTAATGAACCATCGTAAGTCTCCTTGGGTATGACTTGCAAATCTACAGACATATAGTCATTATTTAACAACTTCTGAGCCTGGAGAATTAATTTCTACCTGAAATTTCTAAAGAATCTTGGATTGTACTTTTTAAAGCCTTTGCTATTTTTCCTCTGTCCTGAGACTAGAACCCAAACCTTAGAATTTCTTTCCCCCATATTTCATCTGCAGCACATATAAATTTAAATGAATTCTCTCTTCTTGAGGTTTCCCATATCTGCTAACGTTCCTAGCCTGCTAAGTGACCTTGCTTTACTATCTCTGAGACTGGGACCTTATAAACCAGGTTGCAGGCCAGTTTTCTTGGGAGGGCTTTCTAGACATTGTCTCTGCATAAGTCAGTCCTTTTTCCTTAATAGTGGCTTTTTCTTTCTAAATAAAAGATACCTATTCTCACATAGGCCTTATTTTTTTTTTTTTAAGATTTTATTTATTTATTTGACAGAGAGAGACAGCGAGAGAGGGAACACAAGCAGGGGGAGTGGGAGAGGGAGAAGCAGGCTTCCCGCTGAGCGGGGAGCTGGATGCAGGGCTCGATCTCAGGACCCTGGGATCATGACCTGAGCCGAAGGCAGACGCTTCACGACTGAGCCTTCCAGGCGCTTTATTTTGTGCAGTTTATTTATTCAACTATATCCTGAGAAAAAGAAAAAATTATTTAGCCTGTTAACAACTATATTGCCATAAAAACAAGGACATTCCATTGAAAGATTTGTTTTTGAGTTCTGAAAGGTCAGTGAAAATCAGATACCATTGAAAGCTATTTCATTCAGTTTACAAAAGCAGAGCCTACTAAATTGAGGGTTAAAGATAACATAAGGAGAAAAAAAGAAAGGGCTTTTCTACATATCCATTAGAAAACAGAATATTAAAAATAATACCAGTGGTATTCCAAGTTAATAATCATAATTAAATATTCCTCAACAGTTTATTCAGTCCTGTGTAATTAATTCTTCTTCCCCTGAATCTTGGGTCAGGAGTCTGCTTTCATGAAATAAAACTACTTCTAGACTGCATAGTCCCAGATATTCTGCTTAGTTCACCAGTACAGTCTGAGAGTTGTCTAAAGCGATATCAGCTCAGAAGTCTTTATACAAAAGTCTATGTTTTGCAGGGTTAATAATTCAGATTATGTGGGATAGTTCTTTCCATGAGGCTCTGAAACCGTCTTACTTTGTCTTTGATGAAGACACAGATTCTAATCTGTAGCTTATGGCAGAGCAAGCCTTTGGGCAAGTGTCAGAGTATAACAGAAACTCCTGTACATGACAGAGACTAAATGGCTGTGTTTAATTTATGATAGTAACCAAAAGAATGGAAGATAGTAAAATTGGAATATGATACATAAATATTTCATGAGCGTTTGATCAGTGTTTCCCTTGATGGTCTTTCTGTTTAGGTCATGCTAGGGATAATGTCCCCCCACCCCAACCGCCCAGTCAGGGAGTAGGCAAAGAAGAAGGAGTTCTGCAGATTTTTAGAGGCAGGTTTCTCAACTCTTTTTGTACTTCCTTGTTACCCCAAATTTGGATTGGGCAATTTTTTCTTTTTTGCTGAGTGCCTGATTTATCCCATGTTCCAGCACTTGAAAGAAAGGATTTCTCTTTTGCATCTTTGCTGGGATTGGCCTGTCTGAAGTGCTTTGTGTATGTTTACAACAAACAATCTTTTAACTAAACTGGAAAAACAGCTAGCTCACAAATATCCTTGAATCATGTTACTTTTCCCATGACTTTTTTAAAATTTACTTTTCATTTTTACAAACAATTTTACTTTAGGAAATTTTTACAGAAGTGAAAATCATTTTTTTTGAGCTGTTTTTCTGTTTTAAAGGAAAATCCCTATCAATTAAAATGACGTGTTTCTGTTAATGTGCTTTAGGAACTTAAGAATTTTTAAAATGTTTCCTTAAGTTTATTATGGAATCACTGCTGGTTTTAGAGCTGATACTGCTTTGATTTTTTTTTTTAAGTTTTGCAGTTTCTAAGAATAAGTATAAAAGGAGAAGTTAATGATTTAAAGATGTTTGAAAAAAACAGATAACATATACAGCTATTCCCATTTGTCAAAAGACCTCTCCAGAAAATGCTACCCTTTTCCTCCTATTAATATTAAGTTTTTTAGAATTTATTTATTTATTTATAAATTTATTTGAGAGAGAGCAAGAGAGAGAGCATGAGCAGGAGGAGGGACAGAGGGAGAGGGAGAAGCAGACTCCCTGCTGAGCACAGAGTCCGACGTGGGGCTTGACCCCAGGACCTTGGGATCATGACCTGAGCCGAAGGCAGACACTTAACTGACTGAGCCACCCAGGTGCCCTGAATTTATTAGAATTTAAAGGGTACCGGGTGCCTTGGTGGCTCAGTCAGTTAAGTATCTGCCTTCGGCTCAGGTCATGATCCCAGGATCCTGGGATCAAGCCCCGCATCGGGCTCCCCGCTCTGCGGGAAGCCTGCTTCTCCCTCTCCCACTCTCTCTGCTTGTGTTCCCTCTCTCACTGTGTCTCTCTCTGTCAAATAAATAAATAAAATCTTTAAAAAAAATTTAAATGGTACCTATAGAAGACTTAGAGTCAGAAGATATATGTTAACGTTGTGACTCCACTAATTTTGCTGTACTTCCTCTGAGCTTCAGTTTTTCCATTTGTGTAATGGACGTGATAAAAAACTTTGTAAATTGCCAGTGCTATTGAGATGGTATTCTACACATGTGGTTCTCCATATATTTCTTGCCTTTGTTAGTCAAAGGATTCCTGTTCCCTTTCTGAAAAAGCCAGTTCCCAAGTCATAGGGAGGAAGGCAGGTAAAATGATGATAATTTTGTCTTTGTGGTTGTCGTCAGCTTATGGTTTGTATCTTTTCAGGTTGATACAGGCAATACTGGACGGGTATTGGCTTCTGATGCTGCTGTTTTCCTGAAAAGATCAGGGCTTCCAGACTTGATACTTGGGAAGGTAGTATTTGTTCATTTTATTTTTATTTTTATTTTTTTAAAAGATTTTATTTATTCATGAGAGAGAAAGAGGCAGAGGGAGAAGCAGGTTGCCCAAGGAGCAGGGAGCCCAATGTGGGACTTGATCCCAGGACCCTGGGATCATGACCTGAGCTGAAGGCAGACGCTCAACCATCTGAGCCATCCAGGCGCCTGTATTAATGAATATTTATTTAGTAGTATAAATAAATTGGATGCAGATTTAGAAAGATACCGTCAAGAAACTTAGAAGTAAGAATTGAATCATTGAAGCAGTTACAGTAATGCAATGGAGGAAATTTGTGGTGCAGTGATTTACCCTTTTGAAAAGTAAGGTGTTTTTCAGATTTTTAGAAAACCAGTTACTTTTTAGTGGGATGAAATGAGGAAGTAAAAGTACATTTGGGTATTGTGGGGAGAAACAGTGCAGGCTGGGAACCTTGCCACCCACTCAGAGAGTTGGCTCTGTCTCTGCTTCCTCTATTATAACTGTCTCTAACTGTGTTTAATTTGTGGTGAATAGAGTTGGGGATGAGAGGCTTAGAAAAAAGCACAAAAAAGTGGAAAGTCCCTCTCCTGGCTAAATCTCCTTGTGAATCCTTATACATGATATTGATAATAGTTATTATAAATTAATAATTTAATTATTCACAAATAAACATGAACTATTTCAGCTTGCCCATAAGGAAGAATATCATCTTAACATGAAACTAAAATCAAGGTAATAGGTTCTAGTAGAAAGAGCATTGGATTTGGAGTTAGAACCTGGGTTAATGAAAAAGGCATTGGACTTGGAAGTTAGAACCTGGGTGTCACTACTTTACTTGATGCCTTGAATGTTCTTGAGTAAGTATCTCCACTGGGCCTTAGTTTCTTTGTGTAGGATTGCACTAAATGACCTTTAAGGTTTCTTTCCACTTTCAATTCTATGATTCTTAAATCTGAGGACCAAAGAGAATGAAGTTGTAAATTACAGGGATTTAATTTATCTTTAAGATGATTTTTGTTTAAAATATAGATTGACTTTTTTTTTTTTTTTCTGAATTTCAGATTTGGGATTTAGCTGACACAAATGGCAAAGGAATCCTGAACAAACAAGTAAGATTCAGAGATACATATGAAAAATTTTTTGAGTGCTTCAGAATAAAAAATAACCAGAATTTTTTTCTAATTTTAAACTAGGAGTTGGTTTTTTACCAACATTAGGGTTTTGCAAAGGCAAGTGTTACTACAATATATTGGAAAATATTTCCAATTCAGTAGACATTAAAGTAACTGATTCCCAAAGGTTAGTGTTCATTTGGTGACATTGTTCTCCTGGAATGTCTTAGTCTGTTGGGGCTTCTCTAACAGGATAACAGGGGCTTCTCTAACAGGCTAACACAGACTGGATGGCTTATAAATAGCAGAAATTTATTGCTCACAGTTCTGGAGGCTGGAAGTACAAGGTCAGGCTGCCAGCCTGTCTTCTTGGTCGCCGACTTCTTGTATCCTTATAAGGCAGAAGGGGCTAGGGATCTTTCTGGATCCTCTTTTTTAAAGCACTAATCCCATTCATGAGGGCCCCACCCTGATGCCTTAAGCACTTCTCAAAGGCCCTACCTCCTAATACCATTACCTTTGGAGGTTAGGATTTCAACATTCAGTTTCTTGTACAGTATACTTGTGAGTATTCTGGTCTAGGTCTTACTTTTGGCGTATAAACCAAAAAATGGTTTACAGGCCATAAGTAAATCCTAGACTAGAAATACATGAAAGCGATTATGGGTATTGGATACCATCAGTGTACTTTGAAATTCAGCTTGTTGGGGATGAATTTCAGAGTTCCATAGGACTGAATTCCAAGCTTGTTGCATGCTGATACATTGGCTGAGCACTGCTACTCAAAGTTAATTCCCCCATATGGGATAGCTGAAGCAGCATCATACTCAGAAAAGGGATGGGAAATTTAGATGAGAGGGTCAGAATATCCAGTCCCTTAATTAAGATTCCAGGGTTAGATTGTAGTCCCCATTGGAGCCCCTGAGCAAGAGGGCCAGTTGGTCCATTGGAGACATAGGAAGACTAACTTCATATGGGCAGCCAGGGTACTGTGCGCCCAGTCAGCAAGTATTTGAGTACCTTTTTTGAGTCAGGCTTTGGAAGTGCAGAAGTGTACATGACAGATGTAGTCTCTGTCTTCATGAGTTTGTAGTATAATAAATTCTTCACTGATATTCCTGGACGTTGGATGTTGAGTTTGAATTGTCTTTGTTAAATCCAGGTGGCTGGATTTGTGGGTCTGCAGTTAAACTTTTTTTTTTTTTTTAAGATTTTATTTATTTTTTGACAGAGAGAGAGAGACAGCGAAAGAGGGAACACAAGCAGGGGGAGTGGGAGAGGGAGAAGCAGAGGGAGTGGGAGAGGGAGAAGCAGGCTTCCCGCTGAGCAGGGAGCCTGATGCGAGCCTGATGCGAGGCTCGATCCCAGGACCCTGGGATCATGACCTGAGCTGAAGGCAGACGCTTAATGACTGAGCCACCACACGCCCCTGCAGTTAAACTTTGATATTTGCATTGGAGAAATAGATTTTTGAATTAACATCAAAGAAAGGAAAGAAACCAATATTTATTGAGTTTCTATGTGCCAAAAATGACAGTAGGTGTTTTCTTTCTATAGTATGGTTTTTATTTTGTTCCTCATAATACACGGCAAGGTAGGTATTAGAAAAATTTTGCAGAAAAATTTTATTTAACTTGCCCATGGCCTCACAACTTTAAGTAGCAGAACTAGAATTTAATGCAGGACTATTTCACTTCAGTGCCCATCCATACTATGGGGGTGGACCTGATTACCTAACAGTAATTGAATCTCTCATCAATGAGAAAGGAAAGAGGGTTGATGTTGGAGTACTTAGAATACCAGCATTTATTTATTTATTTATTTATTAAAAGAGTTTAATTATTTGAGAGAGAGAGAGAGAGCAAGCACATGAAGGGGGAGGGGCAGAGGGAGAGGGAGAAGCAGACTCCCTGCTGAGCAGGGAGCCCGAGGCAGGGCTCAGTCCCAGGACCCTGGGATCATGACCTGAGCTGAGGGCAGATGCTTAACCAACTAAGCCACCCAGGCACCCCCAGAATACCAGCATTTAAAGGTTGGAGGAAGCATTGACTCCAAGAGAAGAGACTTGAAAGGTCAGAGAAAAGGTAGAAGAGTTTATGAAGCTATGTTGGTAGAAGAGAGTTTCTGGGAGTTATACTGTCCAGACTTCCAAAAGAATAAGTAGGATGAGGTGGGTTTTTTTGTGTTTTGTTTTGTTTTTTTGAGGCTATTGTATTTGGTAGCTAAGAGGTTATTTGTGACATAGGCATTGGTTTCTCTAGCTAATGGTGGGAGTTGAAGTCAGATTGTATAAAAGCTTGTGGAGTGAATGAAAAGGGAAGGGGAGATCTTGAAATACCATCTTTTCAAGAAATTTGTGAGTGAAGGCAAGGTATTGTATAAAGCAGACAAACCTGCAAGGTTCTAAGAATAGGTTAGGAATTGGGTAAGAAGGGTATAGGTGAGAATAGGAGGTTTGAGAAAAGTGGTGATGGGTTGATTGCATCAGCAACTAAGTACTAAGTTCTAAGTGATTATAACTGGAGTAAAAGCATTTGTTATGTCTTTTCCCAGACCTGACTTTAACTCAGAACAGCTGAAAACCAGTTGCTTCAGCATCTCTGCATTTATTTATTAAATTTTAGACTGAGGTTTCAAGTGCCAGAAATCCAAGGACCTTTGGGAGAGATTTTCAAGTATTTTAAGTTAGGCAGTTATGTAATTGTTTTAGATGCTGTACAGTAGCTCTGTATTCTCTGTAGCTTTCCTGGAATAGCAGTGGTTGAGTCACTTCAATGATTGGCCCTGTTTCAAAATTGTCATCTTAAATCCAGAGATGACTTTTGATAACATTCAGTTGTTATTTTTTTCTAGGCATTTTCCAGGCTCTTTTTCCTCAATTAAATGATAAGAACAATTTTTAACATCATTAAATATTTTTGAAGCATGTATTAATTTTGTATAATTTCCACTCTCTGTATGTATCACAGTTTATTTAAGTATTTTCCCATTATATTAATACATTTTGCTATTTATAATGTTAGGAACATCTTTGTACATAGATGTCTTCTTAATTTTAAAGCAAGTGTTTTCAGGCAAATGTGCTGTTATATTTGTTGCTACATAAAGATCTTGGAATAATTATGAATTGTTTTATATTTTCAGATTGCAAGTGTGTGGATGGATGGATGGATGGATGGATAGATAATGCACTTAATTTCATGCTTCTCTTTCTCAGGAATTCTTTGTTGCTTTGCGTCTTGTGGCATGTGCCCAGAATGGATTGGAGGTTTCATTGAGTAGCTTAAACCTGGCCGTCCCTCCACCAAGATTTGTAAGAAATGATCTTAAATTTAAATTGTATTTAATTTAAAAAATGATACTACATGATTTAAAAATTAAAATTGCCATATTAAAAAATTCCTCTAACCCCTATCAGCCAGCTACCTGATTTTCTTTCTTAATGGCTACTGCTGTTATTAGTTTCTTATATATCCTTCTAGACTTATTATATGTGTATATAAAGAAATATAAATACCCACTTCCTCATTTTACATTGATAGTAGTATACAATTAATAAACATAATTCTATACCTTTTCAAATAATGTTTTAGAGATCTTTACATAAAAGCATCTTTATTCTTTTTATAGCTGTATAGTATTTCCTTGTTTCTATTTACATAAAATTTTTAAAGTTTTTATTTAAATTCAGTTAATTAACATACAGTGTAACACTAGTTTCAGGTGTACAATATAGTGATTCAACACTTCCATACAACACCCAGTGCTCATCACAGCAAGTGCCCTCCTTAATCCCCATTGCCTGTTTAACCTATCCCCCCACACCTCCCCTTTACCATAATTTGTTTAACTTCCTGTTGATAGGTTTTTAGCTTGTTTCTAATCTTTTATTATTAAAAAAAATGCTGCAATGAAAAATGAACTTGGGTATATGTCATTTTGTATGTGCAGAAATATATTTATATGTGCATATTCTCAGAAGTGGAATTGCTGTTTCAGAAGTTTGCTCATTTGTGCAATTTTCATATATAATATAAACTTGTCTTCCATAATGGTTGTACTCATTCACAATCCCGCCATCAATTGGTTGAGTGCACTTTTGCTAACATACTGTTGTTAAACTTTTTGATCCTTGTCAATTTGAGAGGTGACAAATGGAATGTTAAGTGTAGTTTTAATTTGCCCATTTGGTTTTATAGAGTGAGTCTGAATAGTTTTTCTCATGCTTATGGGCCATTTACATTACCTTTATGTGAAATGTCTGTTTAAAGCTTTTGCCCATTTTTTTTAGATTATTGGTCTTTTTTTTAAATTGAATTCTAGAGGCTACACTCATACACACACAACACACATATTTTTTTTTCTCCAGTTTGTCATTTGTCTTTTGACATTTTGATGTTTTTTTCCCATAAGGAGGTCATTGTTCTTTATGTAAATGAGTTAAAAGGATTTAATTTTTTTATGGTTTCTTTTTTCACGTTTATGTTAGTCTTGATATCAAGTATGAGTATGGATTCAAATTTATGTTTTTTTCAAGATGGCTACTTTAGACCTAATACAGTTTATTAAATAACCAGTTTTTTCCTTACTGATTTGAAATGCCACCCCAGTCATGTATTTTGGTTTCTTTTTGGATTTTTCTGTTCTTTTTGGTCTGTTTATCCATATGCTCATCTCATATTGTTTTAATTGTCATATTTGGTAATTTGTTTTTACATCTGATAGGGCTATTCCTCCCTACCCTATCCCCCTTTTCAGAAGTTTCATGGCTCTTACTTTTTTTTGGTTTGTTTGTTTTAGTATTTATTTATTTATTAGAGAGAGCATGAGTGGGGGGCGGTTAGGGTTAGAGGGAGAGGGAGAAGCATATTCTGAGCAGGAAGCCTGACACAGGGCTCGATCCCAGGACCCTGAGATCATGACCTAAGCCGAAGGCAGACACTTAACAGACTGAGCCACCCAGGCGCTATGACTCCTAGTTGTTTTTAAATTCAGTATTTTAAAAGTATTTGGTCTGAATATTATGAATTCAACTTCAGTTTTGAGAATTTCTGCATTTGTAGGTTTAGGCATGGAATCAGAGGGTTAATTTAGGGATTTGTTGCCTAACTATATTATTAAAAAATGTTTCAATATATCCATCTGTCTCTACAAGCAGATAAATATAACAACTTGGGCATGCTGTTAATAGGTTCATGTACTTGTAACTTAAGAAATCTTAAGTTGGGTTCTTGTCCCAGTTTGCTTTCCTTAAATAGTGTTGGGAAAAAGTCATCAGTTAACAGGGCCACAAATATTTTTGTTACATTGAGATATCTTTATCTTGATATCAGTTGTAATAAGATTTCTTCTATAACACTTAAATGTTTCAGTTAGTGCTCTAATATCATTTATGCAGCTAACTCAGATAACTTTGTTTTTGTTTCATTTGTATTTAGATGAAAGTCTAATAGAGTCAATGTTAAAATAGTGTCCTGTGTGCTTTGAGTTCCAAATTTTGTATGAATGTATTTAAATCCAAGGACCACTTTTTCTTTGTTGTTTATTGATGTGAGGTTTTCAACTCTTCATGTGCTCTGTTTTCCTTTCTAGCATGATACCAGTAGTCCTTTGCTAATCAGTGGAACTTCTGTAGCTGAGCTCCCATGGGCTGTAAAAGTAAGTAAACTTTGTAACTGCTTTTTCCTTACCACTGCTTTGCTTCCTACCCACATAATCCTCTTCCCCTATTTCCAAAATCTATTGTAATCTGCATGAGATTTTCATTTTTACTGTAGGAGAAATACTAGTACTAGAAATCTTTTGAGAGATGTTACTGTTCTGTCAATCATTTTGTGACAATATGGCTTAATCTCATTTCTGTTAGAGTATAAACTAAAAATGGTGATATCATAATATTATTTTATGAATAAGTAGTTTACCCCACTGGTATTATTTCCTGTTCAAAAATTATGATTAACCAGATAATTCTCCTTATGGCTCTAAAACTAACAATTTTGTATTAAATCTTTTTCTGAAGTGGATCATTTTATCTGTTTGGAGACATCACACTAGTTATAGCTATCTTACCAGATTTTTTAAATTGTAATTTTTAAATAATACTAGAATATAGCAGATCAGATGACCTTTAATAAATATGAATAGTTTTGTCAGAAAGTCATTTGGTTTGTAGGTCTATGCTTGTGTATTTTTAACTAATTCTAAAAAGTATAGGGACCTGGCTTTGGGCAAATCACAAATGATAGGGTTTTTTTTTTTTTTTCCTTAAAGATTTATTTATTTATTTTAGAGAGCACACATGCAAGAGGGGGGAGGGGCAGAATGAGAGCATCTCAAGCAGACTCCGCTGTGAGTGCAAAGTCTAACTTGGGGCTCAACATGGGGCTCGATCTCAGAACCCTGAGATGATGACCTGAGCAGAAATCAAGAGTCTGCCTCTCAACCGATGGAGCTACCCAGGTGCTCCACAAACAGTAGTTTTTTATGTTATACAGATAACTTCCCAGGATTCTAGGGAATGCCTGTTATCAATAAGAAAAGGAAATCTAGCTTTGGGAAAAATGGGGGAAACTTGATGTTTATTCCTATAGTGGTTATTTTCTTTTTAAAATCTGAGTTTGAAGTGTGACTAATACCATGTTGAGAAAGTCATAGAATGTCACTAACTAGCTGTGTGTTCTCTCAAAAGTTATTTCCTTGCTATGGATTTAAGTGAGGGTTGGACTAGATGCTCCTCTCAAAGCCCTTCCTATCACTAAAATATTTTGATTAAGCTAACAGAAAAGCAAACATAGTGTTCCAGCTACAAAAGGAATGGAAGGGATACTGGACTCTTGAGTAACTTTTAAATTGTTATTTATAATAATATTTTTTGATGAAAGCAAAAAGTATTTTTAAATAATTTTTAAGAATATGTTGCCTGTTCTTTGAGGATTTGATTTTTATAACTGCAGTTAAATGCTTATCACCAGTATTAACTTGTGATCTTTTTTACATTATAGTCTGAAGATAAGGCCAAATATGATGCAATTTTTGATAGTTTAAGCCCAGTAAATGGATTTCTCTCTGGTGATAAAGTGAAACCAGTGTTGCTCAACTCTAAGTTACCTGTGGATATCCTTGGAAGAGTAAGATATTAAATTCTAAATGTAATTTTTATGTATCTTACTTTTGTATCTACCAGGAGCATTTATAGCTCATTGTTAAAAAAAAATACTTAGATCTTATTTTGAAATTATATTATTATAGAATTTTTTGTGTTCTGATTTAGTATGTAAAATTGCCAATTTTATTTGATATTCCCTCTAAGATATGAGTGCTTGAAATTAGTTATATATGTAAGCCCTTTGAGTAGATCCTTTTTTCTTTGTGCTGTATGCTCTGACTTCCCAGTTCCTTGATTTAATTTCTGGAGACCGTCTTTATTTTGTATCTGCCTCCTACTTAATAGCTGTATCATGGGGCCTTGCCATAAGGAATTGTTTCATCTCTGAAATAACTAGTTCTACTCTCTAAATAGAACTTCACACCTTTCTAGATCTCTTTCATAACTACTTGGAAGACCAATTCTTTGACTTCACAAGACTCAGAGTCCTTCACTTTCTCCATTTTTCAAATTTATTTTTTTTCCTCACCCAACTCGGTCCACAGTTTCATGTTGGTATCTTTAGCTCCCTTTGCCATGTTTTCTAACTTTCCCCTGAGCTGGTGAAAATCCAGCTTTGTGTTAAGCTAGTTACGTGTCTTCTCTGTAGTTGCATATGGACTACTGAGAGTCTAATAAGATTGATACCATCATAATTTCATGATCACCAACTTTAGCTGGGCTTTCCCTACTCGTGGGCTGTTTCCATAGTGATTTCTCTCTAGGCCTCTTAATACAAACCTCATCTATTCTCATTAAACCTCCAGCCATTTCTTTAATCCCTTGCTTAGTCATAATACATAGGGTCAAATCCTGTCTGCACCATTTCTTAGATGTGTGACCTTGGGTGAATCATCAGAAAACCGTGTTAGTTTTTTAATCTTTAAAATGAGCATGATTCCCAGTTTATAGGGTTGTAAGGATTGAATGTGATAATGTGTGTATTTAGCCCAGTGCTTCGTATGTATTCTTTGATGCTAGCTGCTGTGATGCTGATGGTGATAATGACTTACCACCACACCACCAGAAGTCCTACTGGATCAGTAGTACTCGATAAATACTAATTTAAAAGCCATTTTCTCTACTATATGGTCAGTATGAGATTTCTTTTTTTTTTTAAGATTTTTTTATTTATTTATTCATGAGAGACAGAGAGAGAGAGAGAGAGGCAGAGGGAGAAGCAGGCTCCCAAGGAGCAGGGAGCCCGATGCGGGACTCGATCCCAGGACCCTGGGATCATGACCTGAGCCGAAGGCAGACGCTTAACCATCTGAGCCACCCAGGCGCCCAGTATGAGATTTCTAAGCTATAAATATAATCCTGTTATTTTTTGACTTAAAAACTAATCCTCTTAGTAGCTTCCTGTTGCATTAGGATAAAGTCCACATTCCTTCAAGGCACTTAATGACCAGACACTTGCTTATCTCCATTCTCATCTCTTACCAATATACTTTCTCTTCCTGCCCCAAGTAAAATTTTGTTGTTGAATGACTTCAATATCTTCTTTTCAAGAATTTAACATAGTTTTATAGCTGGTCTAAAGGTATGGAATCTACTCTATATTTAAACCAAATCTACTAGGTTCTTTTAGATTTATTTTTCCCTGGACATTAGTTGGTTCATAATTAATAATACAGTATTCACTGGATTTATCTTTTAGTTTATCAGAGATTCTGTATGGAAAATAATAATGGACTTAGTTGGAAATCTTCATGTTGAATACTGATTCTTTAACTTAATAATGGTCGCATGATCCTAACTAAGTCCTGTCACCTCATGTCTAAAAGCAGGTTGATAGTACCACATGGAGTTGTTGCATGAATTAACTGAGGTGATGTTTCTGAAAAAGCATTGTAGCTGTTTAAAGTGCTGTGTACATAATTGTTTTCTTGAGAGAAACAAAATATTTTCTTTAAAATTTTGTAAGGAATTTTTATTTAAAAAATACTTGTATTAAGAACTATTACTTTTTATAATAATGTTAATACAGAATATAATAGTGATATAATAAAATGTTCAGCATAAATGAAATTTCTCTGAGAAATAGATACTTTAATGTTTAGATGAAACTTTTGCGTGCGTCCCTCTTCCCCCCCACCCCCATTTATGTATTTGGTGTTTACAGGTAGCACATGAAATGAAAGAACATTAATTTTTGTCAGTTCTTTTCTTTTTAAGGTTTGGGAGTTGAGTGACATTGATCATGATGGAATGCTTGACAGAGATGAGTTTGCAGTTGTAAGTAACCTAATGCTCTTAAAATCTTAAACATCTTAATGGTTTTTCAAGTGAGAATTTCCCTGTTTATCCTCAGAGGAAAACTATATTTCCTTAAGATTGTTGGTACGTGGATTTTTATCTAAAGTGTACAGGTAGTCAATAAATATTTTTAAACAAATGGATAATAGAAAATGTATGTTCTTACCATCTTCATTTTATTTGACTTTAAGGTACATAGGATTATCTGCTTTGGATAATATACTGTAAAGATGCTGAGTGGTATTGAGCCTTTGTTTTCCATCTTAACCAGGCACCACATCTCAGTACCTCCTTCTGCTATGGAATAATTTTACTTCATATATGCCCCCAGATTTTCACATTTGTTTTATTAAAAGAAAACATGGATAACACTGTAGTTGCACTTCATTTATAGAGTCAGAGAAAGTTTTGACATCTTATCTGAAGACATGTCATCTCTGGAAATTGGAAGTTAATTCCAAATAGAGTTGTGGTCATCTCTTCCTTAAAGGCTAGATACAACTCTGCTGTGAGCTCATGAATAGTAAATCTCTAATCCCCCTTTTAATCTCTTACTTGGAAATCTGTCTGTTCAGATTTTCTGTCTTTATTTTGCTAAGAAATTACCTATTTCTTTGACTTTTTGAACTCATGACAGATTGGCATTATTCTTTTAATCTCTTCTGGGGTTGTGGTTGTGCTACTTTCTCATTCCAAATCTTGTGTATTTTTGCCCCCTCTCGAGAGATCTTTTGTTTAATTGAATTTTGTCTAGTTTTAAATCTTTTAAAAGAGCCATCTTTTGGATGTAATCATCCTTTCTATTATGTTTTGACTTTTTTATTCTTCTCTGCTTTTACTTTAGTTCTTTCTTCCTAGTTTCTTTTGGTTTGCCTTTAAAAAAAAAAATTTCGGAAAATGAGTACTAAGTCCCTTTATTTTTTATCATCTTTAATATTGAAAACATTTAAGGTATATATTTTCTCTTGAGTACAGGCTTAGCTGGATTCCATAGATACTGATATAAAGTATTCTCCTTTTTGCTACTTTTTAGATAATTTTTAGGGTTTTTTTTTACTATCTGTTTAGGAATATATTTCCTAATTTCAAAGTAGTTAAGTTTGGTTGGTTTTTAGTTACATATGTATATACTTTTAGCTTGATTAGATTACACCTCGAGAATGTGGTCTTTAAAATCTCTATTTAAAAAATTTCTTGGGGGGCACCTGGGTGGCTCAGTTGGTTAAGCGGCTGCCTTCGGCTCAGGTCGTGATCCCAGGGTCCTGGGATCAAGCCCCGCATCAGGCTCCCTGCTCAGCAGGGAGCCTGTTTCTCCCTCTCCCTCTGCCTGCCTCTCTGCCTACTTGTTCTCTCTCTCTAGCTCTCTGTCAAATAAATAAATAAAATCTTTAAAAAAATCTAAAAAAAAAAAATTTCTTGGGCGCCTGGGTGGCTGAGTCGGTTAAGCGGCTGCCTTCGGCTCAGGTCATGATCGGACCCCGCATTGGGCTCCCTGCTCAGCGGGAAGCCTGCTTCTCCCTCTGCCTGCCACTTCCCCTGCTTGTGCTCTCTCTCTGTGTCAAATAAATAAATAAAATATTAAAAAAAAAAATTTCTTGAGGTTTTCTTCTTTACCAAGTTCATGACCTGTTTTTACATATGTTCCCTGGATGTGTCAGCATTTCTGCTCAGAAGATACTACACCTCTAAAAACTCATCATATCAATTTTATTGATTATGTTTTTGTTTCTCGTTTGCCTTATTTTTCCTTTTTTGCCCTTTCATAAATTCTGTTTATCTCCCAAGAGTCAACTAAAATAGGAAGAATAAGTATTATTACATTTGAAAAAAAATTGAGAAATGGAAACTTAAAGTGTGACTTGAGTTGATGGTCTTTAGTCCCTAGTATTTTTATTTTAACTTGAGTGATAATTGGGAAGTGGCAGGGGATACCCACTCAAGTGGTGACAAAAGTTTTCCCAGCTATATATTAAAGGTTGATTCAATGTTTGGCGTTTTTTTTTTAAAGATTTTTTCTTCTTTTTTTTTTTTTTAAGATTTTATTCATTTGCGAGAGAGAGAGTGAGAGACAGAGAGCATGAGAGGGAGGAGGGTCAGAGGGAGAAGCAGACTCCCCGCTGAGCAGGGAGCCCGATGTGGGACTCGATCCCGGGACTCCAGGATCATGACCTGAGCCGAAGGCAGTCGCTTAACCAACTGAGCCACCCAGGCGCCCCCAATGTTTGGTGTTTTGGGGAAGGAAAGTGGTATATTGAGATTTGGCTGATGTACTTTGAAAGACTGTCAAACTCTATGTATTAACTTTTTATAAATAGCTTTTGTGTTAAGAATATTGGCAAAAAATCTTTGCATTGGTAAGATGTGTAGAGGGATTTTTTTTCTTATGAAGACAACAATTAAAAATTTCAAAGAAGCGTTTGTATAAGCATAGTTAAGATAGATGGAGAATAGTATTATCCTCATTTGATTAATGGTAGTATGTGCTAAGGTAAGTGATTAAACACAGTTTATCTTATATGCCCTGAAGCCTTTTACTAGGTAACCTACTCTTTTTTAAAATAAAAGTAAGCCTTTATTGAAAGAATAATTTAAGAATGAATGACGCATTTATAGGAAGTTACTACTTAAAAAAAAAATAGTGAACATCCATGTGCCTTCTAGATTTACTAATTTTAACATTTTGCACATTTGATTTCTTTCTATGTGCATTCCTCAGAAATGCTTACCAACTTTATCATGCCTTTAATTTTGGATTCCAGCTCATGTGATATTTTTTTTTTTAAGATTTATTTATTTGAGAAAGAGAAAGTGTGCACGAGTTGTGGGGGAGGGGCGGGAAGGGAGGGAAAGGAGAAAGAGAATCTCAAGCAGACTCCCTGCTGAGCATGGAACCCGACTGGGGGCTCAGGGCTCGATCCCACCACCCTGAGATCATGACCTAGGCCAAAATCAAGAGTCGGATGTTTAACCAGCTGAGCCACCCAGCCACGCTTCATGTGATATTTCTACTGCCTCTGTTCTCTTTTTATCTGGATTACCTGATATTTCTTATATTTAAAATGTATCTCTTGAATACATTTTACTGTGTATTCACATTGTTGCTGTGTTTCAGTTTTTTACCTAATTTGACAGTTTTGTCTTTTTTTTTTTTTTTTAAGATTTTATTTATTTGAGAGAGAGAGAGAATGAGAGAGAGAGCATGAGGGGGGGAGGGTCAGAGGGAGAAGCAGACTCCCCACTGAGCAGGGAGCCTGATGTGGGACTCGATCCCGGGACTCCAGGATCATGACCTGAGCCGAAGACAGTCGCTTAACCAACTGAGCCACCCAGGCGCCCGACAGTTTTTGTCTTTTAAGATAATGATGCAGATATTGATTTTATTCCCCCTACCTTATTTATTTAACATTATTATTTTCTCTTTTTTTCCTGTTCCTATTGTTCCTGGTTATCAAGTAGGGATTCATTGAATTTTCCCTTCTTATTAAAGTGGAAATTCTGTTATAATGTCTATGCCATTAATGATTAATAACACCTATCCCTGTACTTAATCATACTTTCTCCAGTAGCTGAAAGTAAGTTAATCTTCACTCCAGTATAACAAGTCCTTTAGATTATTTTCACTTCTTTCTTCTTCACCTCCTAACCCCAGAAGATTTTAGAACATTTTTTGGTAACTAAAATTCTAGATTTTACTTGGTTAATTTAGTCCTTTCGGTTCTAGGATTTTCCTTGTGGTTTTGTCAATATCAGTAGTCTCACTAGCATTGTTTTGGTAGACTTTGCCTGATAAATCTTTTTCCTTCTTTTTATTTCATGAATGGGGCAACATAGTGCATAGTATTTTTTTTTTTACTTTTCAGAATTTGTAACCTTTTTTTAATTGAAATAATATAATTAACACACAGTGTTGTATTAGTTTCAGGTGTACAACATAATGATTCAACAATTCTATACATTGCTCAGTAACCACAATAACCATAATAAGTATAGTTACTGTCTGTTACCAATGTTATTACAATCTTATTGATTATATTCCCTATGCTCTGCTTTTCATCTCTGTGACTTATTTATAACTGGAAGTTTGTACTTTTTAATCTCTTTTTATCTATTTCACCCTCCCCGCCCCGCCCCCCCGCAACTACCGGTTTGTTCTCTGTATTTAAGAGTCTATTTTCTTGTTTGTTTTCTCTTTGTTTGTTTGTTCATATATTTCTTAGATTCCACATGTGAGTGAAATCATGGTATTTGTCTTTGTCTGACTTATTTCACTTAGCATTGTATTCTCTGGGGCTATCCATATTATTTTATTTTTTTAAAGATTTTATTTATTTATTTGAGAGCGAGAGTGCACAAGAGAGGGTGGGGTCAGAGAGAGAAGCAGGCTTCTCTCTGAGCAGAGAGCCTGCTGCTGGACTCGATCCTGGGACTCCAGGGTCATGACCTGAGCCGAAGACAGTCGCTTAACCAACTGAGCCATCCAGGACTATCCATATTATTGCAAATGGCAAGATCTCATTCTTTTTTTATGGCTGAGTAATATTTCCGTGTGTGTGTGTACCACATCTCTTTATCCATTCATCTATCAGTGGACACTTGGGGTGCTTTGCTATTGCAAATAATGCTGCAATAAACATGGAGGTGCATACATCTTTTTGAATTAGAGTTTTTGTTTCCTTTGGGTAAATACCCAGTAGTGGAATTACTGGGTCATATAAGATTTCTATTTTTAATTTTTTGAGGAACCTCCATACTTTTTTCCACAGTGGCTGCAGCAGTTTACATTCCCACCAACAGTACAGCAGGATTCCTTTTTCTCCACATCCTTGCTGACACTTGTTATTTCTTGTCTTTCTGATTCTGGCTAGTCTGACATGTGTAAGGTATTATCTCATAGTGGTTTTGATTTATATTTCCCTGGTGTCTCCTTTAGTATATGGTAGTTTTTCTGTTTTGCTTCTATGACTTTGGCGTTATCAAGGAGCACTAGCTAGGTATCCTATAGAAGGTCTGCCAATCTAGGTTTGTCTGATGTTTTTCTCATGGATAGATTAGAGGTATGGGTTTTTGGAAAGAATACCACAGGTGTGAAATGCCTTTCTCATCACACTTATCGGGATGCATAGTGTCCACATGCCATTACTGGTGATGTTAATCTTCGTCACTTGGTAAAGATAGTGTTTGCCAGATTTCTTCACTATAAAGTTATTATTTTCCTCTTTTCCTATTCTATTCTCTGGAGAGGCAGACTCTTGCCCTTTTTACTTTGTATTCTGTCTTCATATCTTTGTACTGGTTTTTACATTCTTACTAGGCCTTAAGTTTTTCTGTTAAGTCTAAATTTTTTTTTCCATTAAGTCTAAATTTTAGTAGCATTTGTTGGGTCCTCATGTGAAGAGCTTTTGGCACTTTGAGATTTATTAACTGTATTTGTATTACATGTTCACATTGTACTGAAATTAACTTGTTACGTATTTGCTGGTTCTATCAGGTAGTAAACATAAAATATCTTTTTAGTTTTCTGTTTCTAGTGCCTAGCACAGTGCCTGGTGGCTAGAGATTTCTCAGTAAATATTTTGTTGAATTAAATTGATGAAGAAAACTTGTATTACTTGGCATACATAAGAAATGCCCATTATTTTCATCCCAGAATGCTATTTTAAGAAATTAAAACTGGCAGTTCAAGTGATTGAGTAGATGAATGAGCAAATAAAACTCTAAAGGAAACTCCTAAAATAGTGGTTCTCAAAGTATGGTCTCCCATCAGCAACATCAGCATTACCAGAGAATTTATTAAAAATGCAGAGTCTTAGGCCTTAGCCCAGCCCAACTAAATCAGAATGTCTGGGGTAGGGTCAGAGAAGCCCTCGCAGAGATTCTGATGGCCACTAAAATTTGAGAAATGCTCCCTAAAAGGACAGAGAATAAAAAGAAAACAAAGTGAGAAGCTACTGGTAATTGACTGCAACAGTAAAACTAAATCCCCTTTCCCTGCTATCACTGAGAAAGCTTAGGCTTAATTTTGCCAGATTTTTTTTCTTTTTTTCTTTCGATGAACATGGTGCATCATTTGATTTAGTTGCCATTTTGTTTCAATGGCAGGCTTTGATTAGGATGAAGTACAATATAATAAAAAAAAAAAAAATCACAACCCAGCAGTATACTGTTCACTTTTTTGTTTTATTTGGTAGAAAATTTTTTGGCTTCAGTTTTGTCAGGGAAACTATTTTCAACACAACATGAAATTAATGATACTTTTTTTTTTTTTTAACTTTCAAAAACTGTGTTGCCTATTGGCAGCAGATAGCTGACATAGCTTTTTTGCTTCTAGTGTCTCCTTTTCCAGGAAGTGACTGCCATCTGCATCAAGAGGAATGCTGACCTTTAATGTGCATGTTAGTCACTTCTTTTAGCTCAGTGCCAATTTAATAATATTGCCTATATCACGAATTTGGTTGAAAGTATGTGCTAGCCAGATTGTTTTCACTCTGGAGTTTCAAGCTTTTGAAGATAATAAAGTTTGTACTGGTGTTTCTAAAACTAAATTGAATTCTTCAAGTTGACTAGTGAATGGGAAGAAGAGAATTCTTGGTTTGGGCCAAATGGTTAAATATGGTCCCAGGACAAAGAGCATCAGCATCCTTGGAGACTTCTTAGAAATTTAAAATACCAGGCCCAACCCAGACCTAATGATTCTAGAATTCTGGGAGTGGAGCCCAGAAATTTGTGCTTTATAAAGTTGTCCCGGTAATTCTGATACCTCCTACAATTTGGGTCCCATTGGGTGTAAGTTTAGTTTTATCCTTCGTGGAGGAGAACATGGTATTGTAAAATTATATGTGTGCTCCTAATGAAGCTATCAAATCTGAGAAAAACAAGAGCTTTGTAGCCGGATCTTTGTTTGAACCCTATACTATCTTAAAAGGTATCAGGCAAGTTACTTAGCATCTCTGAGCTTCAGTTTCTTCATACATAAAATATTTGTAATCACACAAATCAGGGATCAGTGTTGTTGTATTAGATGCTCAATAAATACTGATTTGAAAGCCCCATAAAACTTAGAATTGTAAGCAAACTTTTTTTGGGGAAAAATGTTACTTTATTTTTAATAAAAGATTTTGTTGATTTATTTGACAGAGAGAGACACAGCGAGAGAGGGAACACAAGCAGGGGGTAGGAGAGGGAGAAGCAGGCTTCCCGAGGATCAGGGAGCCCGATGTGGGGCTCAATCCCAGGACTCTGGGATTATGACCTGAGCCGAAGGCAGATGCTTAACGACTGAGCCACCCAGGCGCCACCGAAAAATGTTATTTTCAGTGGAAGAAAAATAATTAAGTACTTAAGCTTCCTCCCAGTTGCTGTTGGAATCTTTTTGGAGGTTCCAGGTTGCTTTTTTTTTTTTTTTAAAGATTTTATTTATTTATTTGACAGAGAGAGACAGCGAGAGAGGGAACACAGCAGGGGGAGTGGTAGAGGGAGAAGCAGGCTTCCCGCTGAGCAGGGAGCCCGACACGGGGCTCGATCCCAGGACCCTGGGATTATGACCTGAGCCACCCAGGCGCCCCAGAAGTTCCAGGTGGCTTTGAGCAATTTCATATACTTGAAGGTTGTCATGGAAACTATCTTTTGAAAGTCTTGAAGGTGTCTTGAATTCTTTAAAATGAGGGAATATCCTGGAACATTCTATATGTAGGTTGTTCCACTTTGTGCAAATGCTTTATTTAATAATAAAAAATAATTTTAAATAGGTAATACATTCTCATGGTTCAGAAAGCAGTGCAATATAAGAAGATATTCAGTGGAAAAAAACTCAGTTCCATCCTTGCCCTCAGTGCTTCATTTATACCCACTCTGTAATCAACCACTTTTCTTAGTTTCTTGTTCATTCTTCTAGACTTCTAAAATGCAAATATAAACACATATGAATAAATATTACTCCCTTACTGCAAAAGATAACACACTATACACACTGTTATACACATTAACACTGTACTTGGATATCTTCACATAGAGAGCTCTATGATTACTAACCCCCCCGCCCAGGTCAGCTTTAATTGAAGAACTACTTTACATACAGTGAATTGCATTCAATTTAAGTATATAATTTGATGAGTTTTGATAATTGTATATATTTGTGAAGGTACTGCAGTTAAGATAGAGAATGTTTTCAATGGCTTTTGTTCGTTGGTTTTTGTTTTTGCTTTTGTTTCATAGTATTTTATTGTATAGCTGTATCATAATTGTTTAAAACCAGTCTTTTGTGGTTGAGCACTTGGGTGCTGCTACAAAGAATTCTGTGATTAACAATCTTTTTCACACAGTGTTTTTTTTATGGAGGCAGGTAAGTCTGAGGATAGATTCCCAGATGGGGGATTGCTGAGCCAAAGGAGAAATTTGGTAGTTGTTGCCAATTTGTCCTTCATAGGCTTGGTACCAGTTTGAGCTCCCACTAGCAATGCCTGAGGGTGCCTGTTTGCCTAGTGTAGTTAAGAATGTGCTTTATGAAACTTTGGATTTTTGCCAGTTAAATGGAAAATGGTATTTTAATACAGTTTTAATTTGAAGTTTTCTTGTGAAAGTGAGCATATTTTTGTATATTATAGACCATTTGTAGTATTTACTTTTCTGTAAAATACCTGTTTTTACTCTTTACCCATTTTCCTATTGGATTTTGTTTTTTTCTTCTGTTAATTTCTAGGGACTCTTTTTAGGGAGATTAGCTCTTTCTTTGCAAATATCTTTTTCCCAGATTGTTTGCTTTTGACATTGCAAGATCTCTAATTGAAGGGTGTGTGTCTGAGTTTTTGCTACTTTGGATATATTCCTAAAAGTTGCTTAGCTTTGATTTATTTCCTTTTCTCCTTTCTTCCTTTCATCTCTCTCTCTTTTCCTCCTTCTTTCTTTCCCAGCCTAATTTCTTAAAAAAAAAAAAAGAATTTGAGACAGCTTAAAGCTGCTTTGTGTGAACAATAATCAGTTCAGTGGGTCGGTGTTGTTAAATGATTTTAATATATATGACCCTGATTCATCTCTCTTGAAGGCCATGTTTTTGGTATACTGCGCATTGGAGAAAGAACCTGTGCCAATGTCCTTGCCTCCCGCCTTGGTGCCACCTTCTAAGAGAAAAACGGTCAGTATATCAGGCTCTGTGTGGTTGATCCCCTCGTCAGCATCAGCCGAGGAACCTTACCACTCCTTACCACCTGTAGGCATTTTACCTACCAAAGCACCGTTAAGACAGGTATAGATCTATCAGTGTTAAAGGACTTTTTTTTAAGTGCATGGCATTTAATAGTTGATTGCTTGATGAAGACAGAAGGAGCAATCAAAGGGATCAAAGATTTAGAGCACCCTCTGGTTGAACCTGCATAATGTCATGTCCCGGAGAAGACATATAATCCTTCTCCTGCATTTGGCCTTACTTAGGTCATATGGATGTTTTATTGGCTTTGCCTTAATCTACCTGGAATTAGAGTTGGAGACAGAAGATACTCCATGCTAATCTGGCATGCTTGCCCGGGCATAGTTAATAGATATTTTTGTTTTTTTAATCCCCAGTTAACTCTTGATTCTTAGGGATCAAATTATCCAACTTTGGGTTGTCGAGAGCCTTTTTTCCTCCAGCCTGCTGCTTGTCAGGCTGAGTAAAGGCAAATAATGGCAGGATATGCAAATCAGCTAATTCAGCTACAGCTAAGAATGCTGAATGAAACTATAAAAAATGGGGATTGAGAATTATCTGAATATTTTGTTTATACAGACTCTCACAGTTACCCATATTAATGTGGTCATTCATAAGTCAAGAGTTAACTATGCTTGAATTTACTCATTACTTAAAAGGAAAAAAGTGAAATGGGCATCTATAAGTATAGTCCCAACTAACCTATATTTTTCATCTGTAATTTTCTCTTCACCACAGCATTTTGATTAGGGTGTGATGGAATGGTACAGTTAGTGGGGTGGAATTGCTCAGAATTTTGACAGATACTATCATGGATTGCAAGAATGACATTTCAAAGTCTGTTTCATTCTGACAGAAATTCTCTCTCTCTCTCTATATATATACATATTTACTTATTTTTATTTTTATTTCTTTCCTGTAGTGGGTTGTATCCCCTGCAGAAAAGGCTAAATATGATGAGATCTTCTTGAAAACTGATAAAGATATGGATGGCTTTGTGTCTGGATTGGAAGTCCGTGAAATCTTCCTGAAGACAGGTTTACCTTCTACCTTACTAGCCCATATTTGGTAAGATTTTATTTAAATTGATTTAGAAAACAAATATGGTTTTGTATAACTCTAGTTTTGTGCATTCTTATTTTTAGGCATTTGTAAATTGGACAGTTTTGTTTCAGAATTTTTTGTAGAGAAAATTTAAATATGAGAATTTCTTCTGGATAATGGATAAAAGCTTGAGAATGGATTACCTGTTTTATAAGATTGACAATGTCAGTTAATGATTATTAAAATGTTAAAATGCAGCATTTGTTTATATCAATTAAACTTAAATTTTTAAGGGAGAATCAAAAAATCTGAAATTTAAACAATATACAAAACAGTATCTTCAAGGTGTGCTCTTATAATTCTGTAGGTCATATGTATTCTGTTATACCTTTACAAAGTGTAAAGGTCCTTAAAAAAGACAAACTTGAGTGTCTCTAGTGCATACCATGTTAAATGAGACCATGCATATGAAAATTATAGTGTGCCTGTTGTCAATCCACCTGACTATACCAGAGGTTATGTTGAGGTTTTCATGAGGCAGCAAACATCAGATGTGGAACCACATAGCTGCAGAGATACTTAGAAAAGAACAAATGAGGACAGTAGGTCTGCCTTAAGAGGAACAAGAACTCAAGACTGGGAAAGATTAAATATGTGAAACTAATAATAATTGCCACTTTCAAGAGCCTAGGCCAGACAGTGTGCTCAATAAATGGCAGTTGTCATGGGCTTGGCAATATGCCCAGACTTTATGTACTTTACCTTTAATTCTCACTGTAACCTTGCAGAATGTGTGTTATCTCCACTTTATAGATGAAGAAACTAAGGCTTGAAGAGGTTAAAAAAAATTGTTCAAGGTCACAAGAAGAAATAAGTAGAGAAGTTGGAATTCAGGGTTTCTTTGACAACTTACCCATAGTCTGTTCATCAGGCCACATTGGGTTTCAATGAATGAAACAGATCAGGACTTCAGAAAGCTGAGCTTTAGAGAGAGAGAGAGAGGGGGGAAGGGAGGAAGGACAGAAAAGAAAACAGGATAAAACATTTGCTGTTTCTCTTCAAGTGATTTTTTTTTTTTTTTTTTTTTTTTTAAAGATTTTATTTATTTATTTGAGAGAGAATGAGAGAGAGCACATGAGAGGGGGGAGGGTCAGAGGGAGAAGCAGACTCCCTGCCGAGCAGGGAGCCCGATGCGGGACTCGATCCAGGGACTCCAGGATCATGACCTGAGCCGAAGGCAGTCGCTTAACCAACTGAGCCACCCAGGCGCCCTCTTCAAGTGATTTTGTAAAGCTTTCCACATTGCTGCCTTCTCTTCACATGTGATCTCCATTTGCAGCTGTTGTTTCTGCTTTGACTTGGTGATCCTTATATCCGCCTACTCCCTAGAGTTGCAGGAAGCAAGCCAACGTGGAAATTTTTGCTTGTTTTAGAATCATTCTAATGCCACTAATGAACCAAATTTGTTGAAACTTAGGTTTCATTTTTAACATCTTTTTATTTTTTATTTTTTATTTTTTTATTTGCGAGAGAGAGAGAGACAGAGAGCATGAGAGGGAGGAGGGTCAGAGGGAGAAGCAGACTCCCTGCTGAGTAGGGAGCCCGATGTGGGACTCGATCCCGGGACTCCAGGATCATGACCTGAGCCGAAGGCAGTCGCTTAACCAACTGAGCCACCCAGGCGCCCCTCATTTTTAACATCTTTTAATGTTGAGAACGTTGGGATTCTTTGGCCCATCACAACTCTTACTCTGTAGTGGTTCTGGAAATTGGTAAGGAAGCACAAAGCAAAGCCGGATAAGAGACCTCTGCTCAGCACCAAGGTGAACATTCTCTTTCTCTCTCTCTTTTTTTAAAATCATTTCAGCTGATCTCTCTTTTCTAACATTTGAGTTTAAGTTTTGGACAGGCCAAACACACAGAAATATGAGTTTCTTTTTTAATTCAACTGATAATTTTTAAAAAGCTATCTAGTCCTATTACTTTTTCCCTGGATTTTTAGAATAGCAATTGTAGCATTTATATTCTGTTTGTTTTCTTTATTTGTACAGGACATTATGTGACACAAAGGACTGTGGGAAGCTTTCAAAAGATCAGTTTGCCTTGGCTTTTCACTTAATCAATCAAAAGTTAATAAAGGGCATTGATCCTCCTCACATTCTTACTCCTGAGATGGTCCCACCATCAGACAGGGCCAATTTACAAAAGGTAAGACAACTTAACAGAAAACCTGAGTGTATTAACAGAAAGAAACAAGTGCTGTGTTAGATGACAGACTTGATTTGAATGAAACGGTGGAGAAAATGTATCTGGCTAGGAGTAGAGCAGTATACTGTTTGTGGTTCAGTTTGTGTCTATAAATATGTTCAAATGCCTTGTATGACATCGTTGGGCTGCAGTTCATTTACCCCAACATTCATTACATATATGGCAACCATATTTTCCAATCTAAAAATTGGAAAAATGTGTCTTTTTCCCCCCTCTTGGATTTGTGAATTTTTATGAATAAGGTATAAAATTTAAATGAAATGTATAGGAATTAAATTGTTGTGTTTCATTTGATGATTCACTCAATACAAATTTGAAAACAAAATCTAGGAGATTATGATTGTTTGGTGTCAATTTTTTTTTTTAAGATTTTATTTATTTATTTGACAGAGACACAGCGAGAGAGGGAACACAAGCAGGGGGAGTGGGAGAGGGAGAAGCAGGCTTCCCGCGGAGTAGGGAGCCCGATGCGGGGCTTGATCCCAGGACCCTGGGATCATGACCTGAGCCGAAGAAAAACATTATGTTGAGAAGAAATCTTTGTGGTTTTTGCCATGCAGATGACCTTCTTTTCCTGAGCATATGGCCAAATTTCATATCTGAACAGCTAGAAGCAGGTTTTAGCAACTTCTGGTTTCTGGCCAGCAGCGGGAGTTTTCAAAACTCCTTGTTTTAGCCATGCTATGCCTTGATTTTTCTCTCCTCCTCCAGACATCCTTCCTAGCATAGTATATTTACAATATCTTGGCCTTAATAGAGCTTCAAAAGGACTTATATTGTCTAGAGGCTATTTGCCTTTAAAAAATACATACCTTGGGGCGCCTGGGTGACTCAGTCGGTTAAGCGTCTGCCTTTGGCTCAGGTCATGATCCCAGGGTCCTGGGATCGAGCCCTGTGTCGGGCTCCGTGCTCAGTGGAGAGCCTGCTTCTCCCTCTCCCTCTGCCTGCCGCTCTGCCTGCTTGTGCTCTCTCTCTGTCAAATAAATAAAATCTTAAAAAAACAAACAAACAAAAAAACCTTGCATTTTTAAATATGTTAAGACCTATAAAGTAATTATTGCTGTGGTGATTCTTCAGAGTTAGATGTAATAGAAGTTGTCAAATGTGTGGTGTAAGGAGAGCTGTCCTTAAAATATCAGTAGACTCTTTTGGTTTTACAGTAATTTTGTCACATAGGTTAAAAAAAAATCCCATTTTAACCTAATAAAAGTCAAAATTGATTTTTTTATAAGTCAACTAAATGGAAATTTATAGCCACCAGGTTTGGAAATTACTTATAAGAGTTTTTATCCTTATTTTTTAATAAAATAAGTATTTGATTATCTCTTTTGTGAGTTTTGGGGGAGGGGAGAGCATTTTGTGAAATTTTTGAAATTTCTTGTGACATAGGATATGGGTTCCCTAAGTTGTGGAAAAGGCTACAAGGGATGCCACCCAGAAAGATAAAAGTTACAAATTTGTATGTGTGCTCTCTGCTATAACTGTATCTCAGTTGTTTCATCCTTTTTTTTTTTTTTTAACCTATGCAGACTTTTTCCCCTTGTCACCTTCATTTTATACCCACTAAGTCTCCCACCAGTGCAAACTACAGATATGACAGAGCTTTCTGAAGCAAATGACATTAGTAGACACTCCAGGTTGCATCTGCTGTACAGAGTTTTTAATAGATTTGTCTGAAGTCCATTCACCAGAGCATAGACATCTTTGGCTATTTATAGCAGATACCAATATTATACATTAAAATGGGATTTTATCATTATTGTCTTACCTATTAACCAAAATTTTTAACCTAAATATTAAAAATTTGCATTTGTTTTATCTTTCAAATAGTCTCTTTTCTCTTTATAATCTAATTTTTTTAGAACTGCATTTTTTTGCAGCTTTGACTAATCATTTTTTGAATATTGCTTTCCTTTCTGTGTTTTTTCTAGTTTGGACTATTTTTTCCATTCTGCAGCACTCTGCTTTTCGCCTTTCTTGTACTGTCAGTTTCTTAACTCTACTCTCTCAAGGTTAGAGCTTTACTTTTTGCCTTTTTTAGCATTACAGTTTTTGGTTTATAATTTTGAAATTAGAAGCTTTTTAAGTGGCAAAGTTGATGCAGAGAAAATATCTAAACAGCATGATTTTGTCACATGTCTGTCACTTGGTCCTCGTGTGCATTTTAGATGGCCTTCCTTAGGCTTTTTGATCCACTTAAAATCACTAAAGTGGAATTTTTGTGTAATGCACAAAACTGGGTGAGAGAAAATATTTTGAAAGAAGAGGACATGCTACATCTTTCTCCATATGCCCTTCTTATACTTTATATACTATTAGCTGAACTTTTTCCATGTTTGTTGGTTGGATGCCATTTTATTACTTTAGAGTGGGAGTTTAATTTCTGTGTTAGCAGTTGAGGAGTGACACAAGCTATACCAGCTGCAGTACACTAATCTTCCTTCTAGAGTCATCTGTGGTATCACCTAACTTGTTTGAGGTTAAACTTATTTGTCTCACTCTTCTTATTTGAGATTTTTAATAGTGAAAGACTGTCAACTGTGAATCACTTTTTTTGAGTTAGAGTGACAGAGGTGTGGAAGTCATGAGTTTCTTGGTATACTTGCACCTTTCATAGCGAATTTCTCAGTAGCAGTTAGGTGATATAAGTTACTCTTGGTGATAAAAGTGAGACCAAGTCCTAATTTTTCATTTTGTTCAACTGTCAAACTGTCTGGCCAGGCTTAGCTCATAAATCAAGTTTAGACAGACTTAAAATTCTAGTGAATACCTGTCGTCCTCAGAAATCCACTTTAAAATTTCTAATTTAATTTAGGATGATAAGGGTCCCTGTATTAGAGAAACACAGTAAAACAGTAAGAGGTACATTTGATAAAAATTTGTAGTTAATAATAAAATTGAGACTAGCATTAATTGAATCCTAATAGATGAATTTTGGTATTGATAGACAAAACATCTGAGGACTAATAATGCAGTGTGCCTAAAGAAATATGGAGGAAATTATTTGCCAGATTTTATTGACATACCTGTTTATCAAGTTGGCTTTTAGGGTGATGGTTTCATTTACCTATATGATCTTGATATGCAAGTGCTAAGGGGCATAATGTGAAATAGACTTGAATTTAATCAGTGGTCTCCTAATCAATATCTCCTATTTGCTGGGTTCAACTTTAGGCAAGTCATTTAAATCTAGTTCCTTAGCTATAAAATGGGGTTAGTAATAATATCTGCCATACCTACAACCCAGTTTTCAGATTAGTTTTGAGAATTGATTAATGGATTTGAAAGTGCTTAGTAAATTGTAAATCATCATATACATGTGAAGAGATGGGATATTGGGAACTTTTAGGTTTCTTCTTCCGTTATCCAAGTTGGTGACATACATTAAGTCCATAACAACATAAGTATTAATTCTAAGTTTTATGTTCTGCTAATAAGGTCCTCAATATATTTTAGTTTTACATATAGGCCTCAATTTTAACATTTCCTAATGGTGGTTAGGTTGGTTGTAGCACTGGTTGTAGCACTCGAGGTAGGTTAGGTGTTTAAAGGAGCAGTTATCTTCTTGCCCTGACTTCAGCCAGATATATAACGCATCAAAAATGGTTCACAAACCATTGTGAGCCAGGGTGGAAGCAACTCATTGGGAGAGCGTCCATCTTAAGAGTATATTCTGTTGAGGAAGTTAATTATAATAATACCTTACATTTGTAAAATGTTAAAAGTTTTAGAGTGCCTTTACATACATTATTTATCTCATTTAATTTTTTAAAATATTTTATTTATTTATTTGATAGAGACACAGCGAGAGAGGGAACACAAGCAGGGGGAGTGGGAGAGGGAGAAGCAGGCTTCCCACTGAGCAGGGAGCCCGATGCTGGGCTCGATCCTAGGACCCTGGGATCATGACCTGAGCTGAAGGCAGATGCCCCTATCTCATTTAATTTTCAAAGAGAGGGCAGAGATTATTTCCCTATTTTATAGTGAAGATCGTGCAGCTAGTAAAATGGCAGAGCCCAGAATAAACCCAGCTAGATTTTCTAACTACAGGTACCATTCAGAGACCAATTTTGACACTTTCATTATTGAAAGAAAACCATATGTAAAGGATGTCATGTATGAAAACAGTTTCATATATGGTGATATTAATATTTACTATGGAACATCCTGAGCAGTTGGTTCTACTTTAAATAGAGTAGGCACTAAAATTGGTTAAGAAAAGTAAATGTTGAATTGAATAAAATCAACTACCATTATGATTCTGAGATTCAACAAAAATTTGTTTACTTACTTTGTGCCAGATGACACAAGTACACATAAGTCAATGTCCATCTCCCCCCAAAATTTATTCTTTAATGGAGAATTAGCTTATAAATCTGGTATCTGCTTTACTTCAAGGTTTAAACAGGCGCTAGGATCAAGTGACAAAGACTTTGGGATCTGAAGTGGTGGTACCTATTATAGAGCAACAGCTTTTAGAGAATTTAAGGGAAAATGTCTCCGTTTATAACTGTGTGTGTGCGTGTGTGTATAAAATTACACTAGATATGATTTTCTTAAATGAATTTAAAGTATTAGTAATACTGTAAAATGTGTAATAATCTGTATTCATGTAGTGCTTTTAAACATTTTTAATACTTCACCATATATAGATTTATAGTAATAATGTTATAATTGTGAACTTTTTGTTTTTAGAACATCATAGGATCAAGTCCTGTTGCAGATTTCTCTGCTATTAAGGAGCTAGATACCCTTAACAATGAAATAGTTGACCTACAGAGGTATGTAAAGTAAAATTACAGCTGACTATGTAAATACACACACACACACACGCACACACTTCTGTTTTTAATATATATCTTGGTAAATGCTACTTTATTTAAGTACCATAGTTCTTGAATTGGGAATCCATGAAGCCTGTTTCTTTTTTTTTCCAGTATAACCTATCAAATCTAAGGCAACCCTTTAATTGCAGGATGCACTATTTTCTTATGTACCACTAAACTAAAAATCACTGCCAAATAAACAGTGGCATCAGCTATAAATACTATCTGACTTTAGGCAGTGAAAAATGTGTATCTTAGAATGAATAGAAAACAGTTTTCCTCCAGCTTTAGATATTTGAATAGCATATTAGAAAAACATTATTTAATACATTTTATGGAAGGAGTGTTAAATGCATATACTATGCCAAGAGCTTTCATAACTGTTACCTCATTTGCTTCTCACAGAAACCTTATGACTTGAGTTAGATTTTATTGTTCTTCGTTTACAGTTAAGGAGTTCAGGTGCTTAGAGAGTTATTTTGCCCAGTCATACAAACCTGTCAGCAGTAGAACTAATAATACCTGATCTCAGGACTACTTGATTTGGAGTTAAGTCTTCTCTCTTATACATAGGTACTATGTAGAATGGACTTAAATACAATTGGATTTGAATCTAAATACAGCAGGCACTATTGATATTTACTAGAAACTTTATGGTAATACTATAAAAGTGACCTCCTAAAATTACTTTTTTAAAAATGAGACCATTTTCCATCTACAAGGCATTGGGTTTAAATATCACTTTATATTTACACAAACCTTTTTCTGTTTTTAACCTTCATAACACTTTGAAGCAGATAATGGCTGATACTTTATTTTATTGATGGTACTGAGACATAAGGGGGTTGTTGAATGATTTATCTGGGCCATATGGCAAGAAATAGCGAATGATCTTTCCTCATTCATGAGGTTACATTAAAATTGCTATAGAGAAACTTAGTTGTTATGATTTTTCAGTTGCAAGAAAGAATTCAACCCAAGCTAATTTAAGTGAGAGTGAATTTATTGACTTGTGAAATTAAGATCTCTTAGAGGTAGAGATGGCTTAAGGAATAGCTTCATACTGGGGTTCAAATGATATAATCTGTTTTCTTGCTCTATTTATTGTCTCCACTTCCACTGGGTTGTTCCAGTCTCAGATGGAATTTCCCATTATATTGTCAAAAGGGCTATAGCACACCTAGCCTTGTGTATTTGTAATTTCAGATCTAGTGGAGTACCTCTTTTCTGGCAGTTCCTGCAAAATCCCTAAGATTCCATGTGATTGTACTTGCTTAGGGCCATGACTGTCCCTGAAACAGGGGCCAGGGATGTATAGTTTATTGATTTGCCATGAACTCTGTCATGGGAGTGGTGGGAGGGTAGTTTGTTACTAGGACCACATAAGAGGAGTGGGTATCCTGACATGAAAATTCTGCCAGAAGGAGGTATGGATTCTGGGGAGGTAAATGTCTACTGAAGGCAGCATAGCTTCAAATCCACAGTAGTTTCTTTTTTTTTCTTTTTTTTTTAACTAACATATAATGGATTATTTGTTTCAGGGGTACAGGTTGTGATTCATCAGTCTTACACAATTCACAGTGCTCACCATAGTACATACCCTCCCCAGTGTCCATCACCCAGCCACCCCATCCCTCCCACCCTCCACCCCTCCAGCAACCCTCAGTTCGTTTCCTGAGATTAAGAGTCTCTTATGGTTTGTCTCCCTCTCTGGTTTCGTCTTGTTTCATTTTTCCCTCCCTTCCCCTATGATCCTGTCTTGTTTCTCAAATTCCTCATATCAGTGAGATCATATGATACTTGTCTTTCTCTGATTGGCTTATTTTGCTTCGCATAATATCCTCTAGTTCCATCCACATCACTGCGAATGGCAAGATTTCATTTTTTTGGTGGCTGCATAATATTCTATTGTATATATATATACAACATCTTCTTTATCCATTCATCTGTTGATGGACATCTTGGCTCTTTCCACAGTTTGGCTATTGTGGACATTGCTGCTATAAACATTGGGGTGCACGTACCCTTTCGGATCCCTACTTTTGTATCTTTGGGGTAAATACCCAGCAGTGCAATTGCTGGGTCGTAGGGTAGCTCTATTTTCAACTTTTTGAGGAACCTCCATACTGTTTTCCAGAGTGGCTGCACCAGCTTGCATTCTCACCAACAGTATAGGAGGGTTCCCCTTTCTATGCATCCTTGCCAACATCTGTCGTTTCCTGACTTGTTAATTGTAGCCGTTCTGACTGGCGTGAAGTGGTATCTCATTGAGGTTTTGATTTGGATTTCCCTGATGCCGAGCGATGTTGAGCACTTTTTCATGTGTCTGTTGGCCATTTGGATGTCTTCTTTGCAGAAATGTCTGTTCATGTCTTCTACCCATTTCTTGATTGGATTCTTTGTTCTTTGGGTGTTGAGTTTGATAGTTCTTTATAGATTTTGGATACTAGTCCTTTATCTGATATGTCATTTGCAAATATCTTCTCCCATTCTGTTGGCTGTCTTTTGATTTTGTTGACTATTTCTTTGCTGTGCAAAGCTTTTTATCTTGATGAAATCCCAATAGTTCATTTTTGCCCTTGCTTCCCTTGCCTTGGCGATGTTCTAGGAAGAAGTTGCTGCGGCTGAGGTCAAAGTGGTTGCTGCCTGTGTTCTCTTTTAGGATTTTGATGGACTCCTGTCTCACATTGAGGTCTTTCATCCATTTTGAGTCTATTTTTGTGTGTGCAATAAGGAAATGGTCCAGTTTCATTCTTCTGCATGTGGCTGTCCAATTTTCCCAATGCCATTTGTTGAAGAGACGGTCTTTTTTCCATTGGATATTCTTTCCTGCTTTGTAGAAGATTAGTTGACCATAGAGTTGAGGGTCCATTTCTGGGCTCTCTATTCTGTTCCATTGATCTATGTGTCTGTTTTTGTGCCAGTACCATACTGTCTTGATGATGACAGCTTTGTAATAGAGCTTGAAGTCCGGAATTGTGATGCCACCACCTTTGGTTTTCTTTTTCAACATTCCTCGGGCTATTCGGGGTCTTTTCTGGTTCCATACAAATTTTAGGATTATTTGTTCCATTTCTTTGAAAAAAGTGGATGGTATTTTGTTGGGGATTGCATTGAATGTGTAGATTGCTCTAGGTA
The DNA here is from genome assembly GCF_029215605.1 of Mirounga angustirostris. Lineage (NCBI taxonomy): Eukaryota > Metazoa > Chordata > Mammalia > Carnivora > Phocidae > Mirounga > Mirounga angustirostris. The sequence continues at coordinate 149,576,251 of NW_026991712.1, forward strand.
GCATTGACATCTTCACAATATTTGTTCTTCCAATCCATGAGCATGGAACGTTTTTCCATTTCTTTGTGTCTTCCTCAATTTCTTTCATGAGTATTCTATAGTTTTCTGAGTACAGATCCTTTGCCTCTTTGGTTAGATTTATTCCTAGGTATGTTACAGTTTTGGGTGCAATTGTAAATGGGATCGACTCCTTAATTTCTCTTTCTTCTGTCTTGTTGGTGTATAGGAATGCCACTGATTTCTGTGCATTGATTTTATATCCTGCCACTTTACTGAATTCCTGTATGAGTTCTAGCAGTTTTGGGGTGGAGTCTTTGGGGTTTTCCACATAAAGTATCATATCATCTTCAAAAAGTGAGAGTTTTACTTCTTTGCCGCAAATCCACAGTAATTTCAGTGATTAGCCTTAGTATCATCTATCTCTCTGAACAATATGACCTGACATTCTATAACATAAGTCTGGGCACAATGTCATTGTGTAGTTTTTTGTTTGTGTTTTCTTTTTTGTTGTTTTTCTTTAGTTTTGAGGTTATCTGCCTTCTAAGTTCTGTCATATTCTTATTTCCTGCTCAAAAATTGGCCTTTGTCTATTTACATAAAGCCTCTACTCTTGGCATCACAGAAAGTAAAAAACAAAAACAGAAACAAAACTCTTGGGGATTATATAGTCCAATTTTTTCCTTACTCATGAAAAAAACTCAATCACACATCAAGTCGGCAACAGTGCTGTATGGCGCCCCAAAGCCAGTTGTGTTAAGTTATAGTTCTGCATTCTTTCTCTTACATATCTGCCTCTCATTAAGATTTAAAGATTTTTTACTTCGGTTCAGAATAGAAGAAGTAAACATTTCATTATTGAGTCTATAATGGTGTGTAGACTTTTCATATGGTCTATATATGGTCCATTAACATTTTTGCTTGCCTTACGTGTAATATACATTGAATAATAGCTAGATTTGAAAATACTTGTCTTCTGTGCCTCTCGCAGATATGCCCCAATATTCTAGGACTTGCTTGACTTCCAACAGTAATTAACATATGAAATGTTTTTGTACTGAGCTTTAATAGGAAATAGAGCATCATACATAAAGTGTTCTTGCCAGTGCAGACATTTTTAATATTAGTTACATTTTGGTAAACTGAGCTTTCACTAACTTCTATAACCATAATGTTAAGTTATACTAGTGACAGTCTTCTATAGTGAATCACAACTTAAACATAAAAACATATCTAACATTTTGTGACTCTCTTATTAAGAAAATCATAGAGCTCCAAAACCTTGTTAGGTTTTAGGTTGTAGTCATACTGTATAAATGTGTAAAACACTTATACATGATTTGGCATTTGTGAAAATATTTTCCCCAGGCTTTTATTTTAGATGAGATCTACAGTGTAGGCAAACTTCCATCATCTGTCAACCCCAGTAATGTCATAATGAGACTCATCAACCCATGCTAAAATTATGGTTGTTAAAATTCACTTTTGTAAATGGTTGTGTTAGGTCACTATATCACCAACTCTTCAAGATACTACATTATAAATCTCGGTTTTTGTTATTGTGAATAACAATTTTTTCTGTGCCATAGTATTACTCTTCAGCCTTTGAATTGTTTATTAATATATCAGGATGTAATAAGTATAACTATGAAACAGGAAAAAAGAATTTAAACAGATTTTGCTTATGGCTTTTACTAAATTGCTATCTGACAAAAGATTAGCCCCTCACCCTTTAAAGATTTTATTTATTTATTTGCTAGAGAGACAGAGAAAGAGGAGAGAACGAGCAGGGGGAGCTGCAGGCAGAGGGAAAAGCAGGTTGAGCAAGGAGCCCGATGTGAGACTCTAGCAAAGGACCCTGGGATCATGACCTGAACTGAAGGCAGATGCTTAACTGACTGAGCTACCCAGGCACCCCTAGATTAGCTCCTTCTTATTTGCTGGTTTTTAGATGAAGATATGTAATTTCAGGCCAGGGACCAAATCTACAAATAAACAATAAATAATATGGAATTATAATGAGTATGTAATGAATATGGTGCTTTACAAATTTATTTTTCCCCTCTTGATGATCGTTATAATGCATACTTGTAACCATTTTGAAAATACAGAAAAGCATAATAAAGAAAAGAGTATGTTTCTTAGAATAATATTTTGTTTTGACCATTGAAAATCAAGAGATAAGAAAAGCAATATATATAACCTCAAGAGTTAGTTGGGTAAAGAATGTTCTTTGTCACTAGTCAGAAAATGAGACGTTTCTATCTCTGGTTCATGAAGTTGTTTTCTTGTTGAAAATATTTAAGACATTGAGAGCCTGAGGCAGGATGCCTTTTTGTCATTTTTTTCTTTAAATTTTTAATATAATTTCTTCAACATTTTCTATATAGGAATTTAATTCTGTCCATCAGGTTAAATTAGCATGATATTTTTAACTTAAGGAAAAGCAGTAGTTGTAATACCAGGGCAGTGGTGCTGGGAGCCTCGTGGGCATGGTGCCATTTGTTACTGGCAGTCGGGGGTGGCAGCGACACAGCGCTGAGTGTGCACCAAACCGCAGCAGCAGCACCACCTCCGTCTGCTGTTCCAGTCCCTGCGCTGGGGCAGCCACTCTCACTCCCTCTGCTCTGTCTCCCTTCATTCGCACCGTGGCTGATCAGCTGACCGAAGAACAGATTGCTGAGTTCAGGGAAGCTTTTTCCCTATTTGACAAAGATGGTGATGGTATCATCACAACAAAGGAACTTGGACTGTCATGAAGTCACTGGGTCAGAACCCAACACAAGCCAAATTGCAGGATATGATCAACAGGGTGGAGACTTATGGTAATGGCACCATTGATTTCCCGGAATTTTTGACTCTGATGGCTAGAAAAATGAAAGATACAGTGAAGAAGAAATTGGTGAGGCGTTACGATGGGTGTTTGATAAGGATGGCAATGGTTAATCAGTGTGACAGAACTATGTCATGTCATGACAAACTTACAGATGAAGAAGTAGATGAAATGATCAGAGAAGTGGATATTGTTGGAGGTGGACAAGTCAACTATGAAGAACTTGTACAGATAATACTGCAGAATGACCTACTTTTAACACCTTCCTCCTGCCCCCAGAAGAATTAGAAGAATCAGACTGAATCTTTTACTTACCTCTTCCTCCCCCTGCCCCCCCAAAAAAGTTCATTTACTCATTCTGTTTCTAGATAGCAAAACTGCATGTCAAAAGTGTGTTCTGGCCATACACACAAAATCTGCATGTATTGCCTGGTGGCCCTGTCCCTTAAAGATCAAGCTATGTATCAGTTTTATAATATAAATATTTGTACTACCTTAATGATCAGGAAGCAATTAGTGGACTCCTTGTAGTTCCATTTGCTAATGATTAATTCACTGGGCTGGCCAGTTTTTCATGCATACAGCTTGACAACTGAGCACATTCAGGCATTTGTATTAAAAACGAAAAATGAAAAAACAAATTTAAAACCTATCCAAATGGCTTCTAGTTCAGTTTGTTAGTATCAATTGTCATAACTGGTTTACTCAAAACAAACATTTAAAATTGGCTTACCTCAGGATGCGTGCAGAAAAAATGGGTGAAGGATAAACTGTCTAGATGTAGCCCCTCTTGTACTTGGATATGCCCCGACCCATGGTGACGCCACATATCCTGGTGGCATGCTGCATGTATTAGTTTAGCATTATCCTCATTGCGCTTGAGTGAAATGCGTGTCAGGCTGTCACCACTCACACAAATTTTTAAAAAGAAGCCTTTACCAAGGGAGCCTCTTTGGACTCTGTGTTTTTAAAGCCTTCTGAACCATGATGTGGAGCCAGCAGAGAGTAGGCTGCAGCTGTGGACTTTAGCACAATCATCAACATTGCTGTTCAAGAAATTACATTTTCTGTCCATTCCAAGTTGTAAATGCTAGTCTTTTTGTCCAAAAAAAGACCATTTACTTAAAATATAGTTGGGATGTCAATCTTTTCAAATACTGGATCTCCTACTTGAGCCTAAGACCTATATTTTTCATTTGCCTTCTAGAGAATGTCCAGTAGACATGACTTCCCAATCTTCCCCTGACCACTATCCTTGTCTCATTTATTTGCTTTTCTCAGTGATGTCACCATTCATCTAGTCACTCAGGCTAGAAATCTGAGATTTTTCTTCCTCTTATCTGTATTCTTCTATCTTTGAAATATTTCTTGAAATCATTCCTACCTTTGCATCTCCTTTGCCTGATCACCTCCTTCTGATCTTTCAGATCTCACCTTAGACATCATTTCCTCTGGGCAGGGGGGAGCCTTCTCTGACTTGTTTACCTCCCAACCCTCATACTAACCAAATCTTAACTAATTTTAATATTTATAGTAGTCATAGCATTTATCATACTTTATTATAATCATCTCTTTTATTTGGATCTCTCACTAGCCAATGTACTTCTTAAGCATAAGGACTATTTGCTTGTTCACTGTTCTATCCTTAATGCTTAGCTTATATAATAGATGAGAAAATAACTTTCAGTATTGTTGAAATCTGTCCTATCTGTACTATTATTTCTGTCTTAGTTTTACTAACCCTTTACCTCTTCTCTGGATTACTGTTGTAACCTTCTAATTGACTCTGTGCTTTGTGTCTCTCCTTCCTTCCTTTGCACCTCCAAATGATGTATAAAATACAACTCTGATCCCTTAGTGATTTCCTATCCCCAACTGGATCCAGCTCACTTTTCTGAGCATGACATAAAGTCTCTTCTTTCATGGTTCTCCTTTGGCTTCCTGACCATTCTTTTGTCTTAGCCATCTCCCACAGTAAAGGAGAATACTTTTCTTCTAGGGCACCATCAAGCTCCTTGAGAGCAGACACCATGTGTTTCCTTTTGCACTCTCAAGTTGAGCATAGTGCTCTGCATTTTGGTTTTATCCCTTCTCTCAAGCCATGTGGTTGGGTGGACCTCTCCCGTCAACATGCCACACATTTTTACTCTTTGCTTCTCATCCTGTTGTTCCCCTTTGTCCGAGCATACCTTTTACCTTGTAAATTTTTACTTACACTTTAAGACCCAGCTTAAACATCATCTGCTTTGTCAAACCTTCACTGAAATCTTGATTGCTAATTGCTTTTTTCTTTCTACTTCTAGAAACTTTATTCCTTTGTGATAGTACTCACCATATTTTATTGTGGTCTTCATTTTAATTTGAACTCCTTTAGGGCAGGGCCTATGTCTTATTCACTTGGATAGGTCTAGAAGTTAATGCACACAGTACCTGACACCACAGAATCTCAGTATAGGTTAGTTGGTTGAATGAATCAATCAAAGTATGTTATAAATATTAGAATATTTCCCAGACTCAATTCCTGTCAAGTTTATGGCAGATTAGAAGCCATGTATTAAAGGATGAAAAGACAAAAGATCTTCTGAATAATAGCTTATTTTCAAGACTGTAGAAGAGGATTTTATAGACAAAAGGATTTTTAATCCTCCCAGGGACATTAAGTATTATATGGGCTGATTTTTCATATTTTTTTTTTTTAAAGATTTTATTTATTTATTTGAGAGAGAGAGAATGAGAGAGAGCAAGCACATGAGAGGGGGGAGGGTCAGAGGGAGAAGCAGACCCCCCGCCGAGCAGGGAGCCCGATGCGGGACTCGATCCCGGGACTCCAGGATCATGACCTGAGCCGAAGGCAGTCGCTTAACCAACTGAGCCACCCAGGCGCCCTGATTTTTCATATTTTGACGACCTATTTTTGTGTTAGGGATTCCTCTGAGAATCTGATGAAGGCTTTTAGGCCCCTCCCCTCTCCAAAAGAACATGTGTATCCATGTACACCATTTTGTATTTATTTCAGGAGTTCCCAGACCCTTAAAAACTATCCATGGATCCATTTTTAAGAATACTTGCTCTGAAACTAAAATGTCTCAAATAGAGAAGTTCTTGACAGTGAAAAGTCAAGACTTGCTTCAGTCACTAAGATAGCATAGTGGTGGTGAATTGTGCTGAGGCAGGAGTTAATATTTATTTGTCTTCTATCAGCTACTACTTCCTTCCTGTCTCTGTCCTTTTAGCAAGTACATCAGGAAGTAAAAGCTACATCCTGTCAGGCCAGTTTATTATCCTGGTCTTGGGCCAGTAAACGGGATAGATAATTAACAATAATAGTTATTAGAGATTTTGCTATGCCTGCTTTATATAATTTCTCTTACTTGATTCTTGCAACATCACCTAAGGATAAGTAGTTTTATCCTGATTTTTCAGATGAAAAATAGACAAGTCTTCTTTTCTAAGAAGCTTTCCTTGGTATCTACCTCAGCTCAGAGAGCATTCAATTTCCTTCTCTCAGAATGCTTACAATACTGAATTATATTTCTCCTTCTAGTAAATTCTGAGCCATGTGTGATAGCACAGACTGTTTCTTATTTCTAATGAGGCAATATAGTATATTATTTCAGAGCATGGCTTTCCAACCAGATTGCCTAGTTTGGCTCCTGACATGACTTAGCCTAAGTAACTTAACTATCTGTGGCTCAGTTTCTTCATCTGTGAAATGGAAATATGACTAATATGTAAAATGCTTAATATCTTTCTTGGAACATGATAAATTCTCAGTATACATTCATAGTCGTTGTCATCGTCATCATCATCATCTCCAACAACCAGCTTAGCACTTTAATGAATAGGTGCTCAGCACACACTGGTTCCAGTAACTGAACGAATACTCTCTTTCCCTGGTTAAAGGGATACTGGAACTATGTAGCCAGGGAGCCAGAATTTGTGTTCCTAAATATATAGATCTCTATTTCAGTCATATTTAGGAACTGATTTAAGGCAGCATTAGCATACAGTTTGAACTTTTAAAAAATTTATGTTTTAGGGGTTTAGTTCCGTTCACATACCATTAGAAACCATTAGCTCTGAAGAGAGCATTGCTTATACCATTGAATCTGGAGCTCTTTTGCTTATATGATCCGACCTGACCTCTTTCTGGCCCTGTAAAGATCTGTGGTAGTATCAGATCTCAATCGTGACTACCTCAATAGTAGTGAGACTGATTGAATAGTTGAAGCTCTAGGTTGTAGTGTGCTTTTGTTGGTAATGAGTCAATCTAATTTTCACACACAGTGCATGGCTCAGCATTTAAAACCTTTGTTTAGGGAGACTTCCCTTATTTGAAACCCTCCCTGCTAAAGTTTGAGTCTGCACTGTCTAATACAGTAGCCACTAGCCACATTTGGCTATTGAGCACTTAAAATACGGCTAATCCTAATTAAGATGTGCTGTTAGTGTAAACTATATTGGATTTCAAAAAAGAATGTCAATATTTTGGCTATACTGGATTAAGTAAAACATAGAATAAATTTCACTTGTTTCTTTTTACTTTTTAATATCTGGAAGTTCGATCGTTTAAAATTATGTATGTGGCTTACATTGTATTTCTGTTGGATTGCTCTGGTCTCAGTCATTTATTTTTATTATTTATTTATCTATCTATTTATTTATTATTATTATTATTTATTTTTTATTATTAATTAATTAATTAATTATTATTTTTGCACACTCACTCTCCCTGTATACTTTTTTCATTATTTTAGGACTTCAAAAATTTTGAAATTGTGAACTTTCCACTCAGGCATGAGCTGGTTTATCATTATTTGTTTTTCTTTTTTTTTTATTATGTTATGTTAATCACCATACATTACATCATTAGTTTTTGATGTAGTGTTCCATGATTCATTGTTTGCATATAACACCCAGTGCTCCATGCAGTATGTGCCCTCTTTAATACCCATCACCAGGCTAACCCACCCCCTCATCCCCCTCCCCTCTAGAACCCTCAGTTTGTTTCTCAGAGTCCATAGTCTCTCATGGTTTGTTTCCCCCTCCGATTATTTTTTATTTTTAAAGATTTTATTTATTTATTTGACAGGGAGAGAGAGAAACAATGAGAGAGGGAACACAAGCAGGGGGAGTGGGAGAGGGAGAAGCAGGCTTCCCGCTGGGCAGGGAGCCCGACGCAGGACCCCATCCCAGGACCCGGGGATCATGACCCAAGCTGAAGGCAGACGTCTAACCACTGAGCCAGCCAGGCGCCCCTGGTCTCAGTCATTTATATTCTATAAAAATTATATTTGCTTTTATTATTTTGTGGCACTGGTAGCTTACTAAGGGGCTCTTACCTCTTTTAAGAGAGCAATAATTTTTAAGATGTGTTAAAGTCTGTCTTTGGGAAACAAAAATAACTACCAAGAAATTTCAGCTCCTGAAGGATAGGAGTCAGTTTCTACCCACATATTTAAGTCCTAAATGCCATCACTGTGGATGCTTGATTGCAACTTTTAAAAAGCCAGTAAATATTGTACTTTTATACCAGTAAATAGTATAATGGTAATAATAATAGCTGACATTTATTAAGCACTTAATGTGTGCTGGGCATTGTGCTGAAGTCTTTCTAGATGTAATATAAATTAGTCCTTCTTATCAACTTTATTACCCCTGTTTTATAATTAGGAAAATTAAGGCCTTGTTTTACATTTCTTTTCTTTTACTTTTTTCATCTCCTTTTGTCCTGTCAGATACATAGAATAAATTAATTATTTGGGGTTTGCAGAATAAGCTTTTATTTCTCCTTTTAAAAATGAACCATCAAATTTTGGATTCTGCCACTGACAGGGCAGCAGCTGTGTGAGCAACACCCCAAAGTTTGTGTTTTCCTTGATCCCAGCTAGAGTTTCTTTTCAGTAATTTTTGCCTGTGAATACATTCTCTTGAGTTATTTTTAAAAAATAAAACTTGTTAAAACAGTCAGCTTTGCAGAATTAAGAAGTTTAGTTATTCCCGTAGAACCATATGCACTTAAACTGTTACAGCATCTGTCTTACTGTTTTATGATTAATGGCTATGTTTGTTTCCCCAGCAAACTATCCGTAGGGGTCCAACATCAGTCTTGTTTGGCATTTAGTAGATATTCAATAACTGTCAAAAGAATGAAATAATATACAGTCATATAGAGATTATATATTTAAGGCAACTTTTAGAGAAATTAAATACTTAAAGGTACAAATCAATGTCTTTACTCTCAAACTTTAACTCAAGTTTTTATCAAGTCACTGTGAATTCTTAGAGTGAAAGGCTGTCTAACTTTCAAACCAAAAGGCTGGTTTAAGTACAAGTCAAGATTTTCTTCTCAACTCTCTATAGTTGTTACTCTACTCTAGCTCAAGACTTCTGACAGTTCTCAAGATAAGCAGAGTCAGAGTGTTCTATTGCCTTTCTAGCAGTTGTCATCAGCTTTCTGAGCAATAAGAGCCTCTACTTCCTCTCTTCTTCTACGGAGCAGAAGTCAGCAGAAAAAGAAGAGTTATGTTGCTAAATAATGCCTTTCAGGGTTCAAAAAAGCACAGCTCAGAAACCTTTAGGGACTCTCCTTTCCTGTATATTAAAAGACTATGTCTTTACCTAGTACTGAAATTCTTTTATTATCCTACCTTGATTTTCAATTCCAGCTTCATTTATCACACATGAACTCTCTATCCTAGATATTTAATCTATCTAGAATTTTCTCACCTCTGTGCTTTCTTCTTTTTCATTATTTTTTTATTGTGATAAAATATACATAGCACATTTACTATTTTAGCCATTTTTAATCATGTAATTCGGTGTCCTTAAGTACATTCATGTTCTTGTACAACTATTACCACTATTCATCTCCAGAATTTTTTCATCTTCCCAAGCTGAATGATTTAATTGGACTTGATAGCAACTTAACTTTAATCACATATAAAATTCTACTCCTATAAGTTCTGTCCCCTCCATTTTGTTATTGATGTCATAAATCATATCTTTATACATTCTGTATCTACTAACAGATATATAATTATTTTTTATGTGTTTGTCTTTTAAATCCTGTAGAAAATTTAAAGGGAAGTTGCAAACCAAAATTACAATAATACTGGTTTTTGTTCTTGCCCATGTATCTTCATTGGAGATCTTTATATTTTCATATGGCTTCGAGTTACTGTCTAGTAGCATCCTTTCATTTCAACCTGAAGGATTCACTTTAGCATTTCTTGTAGCACAGGTCTAATGGTGGGGAAGTCACTCAGCCATTGTTTATCTGGGACTATCTTAACTTCTCTCTCATTTTGGAAGGACAGTTTTGCCAGATAGTGTTTTCTTTTTTCTTTTTTTTTTTTTTTTTAACACTTACATATATCATCCCACTGCCTTCTGGCCATCAAAGTTTTTGCTAAGAAATCTACTGATAATCTTATTGAAGATCCTTTGTATGTGACTAGTCTTTCTTACTGCTTTCAAGATTCTGTCTTTCAGCAGTTTCATTATAATGTGTCTCAGTGTGGTTCTCTGGGTTTTCCTGCTTGGAATTTGTTGAGCTTCTTGGATTATAGATTAGTGTGTTTTATCAAATTTGAGAAGGTTTCTTCTTAGTCTGCCTCTTAGTCTGCTGTTTTGCTGACATCTTGTGTGCTTTCTTGCATAAGTTCTCCTTCATTTTGAAATGCCACTTTTCTATCTGACATTCATTATTTCCTTCAAGGCTTAGCTGAAGTCTCACCTCCTTCACAAAGCATGCCCAGGCTGGAGTAATTTCTGTTGATAAACATACCACTTACTATCTTTACAGCTTATCTTGTGGTTAATGAACCTGCCTTCACTGATACCAAGCAAGCCTTTTCTGACCGTCTCCAGGGAGAGTCAGGTACCCATGTACTGTGTTCCCACAGCAACTTGTGCTTGCCCGTTCTGGCACCCAGTACACTGCATTGTGATTATCTTTTTATATTTTTCTGCCAAACCCTTCATATACATTGAATTCTGCATTTCTTAATGGCAGGTACCTACCTCATTGTTTTTTGTAGCCCTAAAGTGTAGCACAGTAACAAGTATATAGTAAGATTCAGTATTTGTTTGTTGAATCAGTAGATAGGTCTTAAAGTTCTATAGGGATGTATTATTGAGTTTTGTTGTGTATTTTCTTTTTCACTCCTTGCAGCAATCCCCCCATATGATATATGAAGTAGATACTATATTCAATTTATTTTAAGGAATTGGCTCACACAATTGTGGGAGCTGGCAAGTCTGAAATGTGTAGGACAGGCCAGTAGGTTGGAGACTCAGGGAAGAGTTGATGTTGTAGCTCAAGTCCAAACACAGTTTGGACATAGAATTCTCTCTTCCTTGGGGACCCTCAGGTTTTTTTTTTTTCTCTTAAGGCCTTAAACTAATTGGGTGAAGCCCATTCATACTATGATGAGTAATTTATTTTACTCAAAGTCTACTGATTTAAATGTTAATTTCATCTAAAAAAATATCTCTACACCTGCCTGGGTGGCTCAGTTGGTTGAGTGTCTGACTCTTGGTTTTGGTTCAGGTCATGATCTCATGGGTTGTGGGATCAAGCACCCTGTCCGACTCCACGCTCCCAGACTCACTGGGGAGTCTGTTTGAAAATTCACTCCCTCTGCCCTTCCCCAACTCTAAATAAATAAATATTTAAAAAAAAAAATCTCTACAGCAACATCCAAATACCTGTTTAACCAAATACCTGGGTACCATGGCCTAGCCAAGTTAATGCATAAAGTTAACCATCATCAGGGGGGAAAGGAGCCAGAGCCTAAAGCCCTACCAGGATTCTCTTGTCTGCTTGCCTTTCACCTCAGCTTTTTTGGGTTTTTTTTTGTCCATTGAGGCATTTTATTTGCATGTATGTATTACATCTCCCTAGAAAAAGAATCCCAGGATCTTCCCTCCTGTGTGTTTTCGTCTTGCTTCTTCATGGTCCATGATGCCAGCTGAGGTTGTCAGTATAACGAAACCAAACTGGCGGGACGGAAGCAGGTTATTCTGCCATTTTTCTAGATCTTTCAATTGTACATCAAATCTGGGGCTGATCACTCCACACTTGTTTAACCTGCCCATGAGGTTCACAACAATTTTCCCCATTCTGTGATCATCAGTGATTTCAAATTCGCCAGTGTAACCATGCTTCATCATCACAGTGAGAAACCGGACGATGACTTTGGAGCATAGCCTAATAAGAACCTGGCGTTTGCCTCTCTTCTCAGCATTGTTAATGCTCTTGAGAGCATCTGCCAGGACATTCATGCGCACTGTTATGGCGGGACGGAAAGACGGCAGAAAGAGGACCTCACCTCAGCTTTTTATGTGAAAATTTTATTATCATTAGGCAGGGACAACAAATATCCCCAGCACCTGGACTCACATTTGCCCGTCTTCATCATTTCACAGGAATAATTCTTCCTGAGAATGAATGAGATAATCCATGTAAAGTGCTTATCACATAACACCTATTGTGTAGTAAATGTTTAATAAGTGCCAGTTTCCATAATTATAATATTATTATTATAATTATTATTATTATTAGTTGTAATGATAGTAATAGTAGATAGTATAGTGGTAATAATAGTTTTCTATTAGTTCCAAATAAAGGCATCCTAGATAAAGATCCTGACTGCCTTGTCTTGAATTAATCCCTGTGATGGTGAGTTGGTGGAATGTGACTGGTTAAGCTTTGGTCAGGAGCCAATCCCTGGCCAGTGATTGCTCAGAGAGGTTGACTCTAAAAAGATGGCATCTTCTGCTTGACTTGTTCAGGCAGAAAGGTGATAGGTAAGGGAGAAAGAGAGGAGCAGTCTCCCAAAAGGATTTCTGGGTCCTAGGAGAAGGGAGGGTCAGCCAGAACAAATAACTGTTACTACAGTGATTTAAGTAAGATGCCCTGTGATGGAGTCAGTATTTGAATTCTGGGCTATTTTACACCAAATCTTACGCTTTGAAAACCATATAATGAGTTTCTAAAGGTAGAGAATTGTTATTTGAATATTAAGCAAGATTTGGGGGTAGAAATTTCAGTGATTACATTATATATTCTATGCATTAGATCAGTGTGTTCTAAACTTTATTGCAACCCATAATTCCTTTTAACAAATTTAAAAATTACTCCATCAGTGTTATTTAAAATTATAAGTAATGTTAATGTTATCAGCAAAAAGCAAGCACAGCATAGGCTCAAAGCCTGCTTTTTTCCTAATTACGTGACATCTTGTACATTTTACCTTGCAAATCTTAAGATGGTAGAGATATTAGCATCTGCATAATGAAAATTAAGACTGAGGCTGTGAAAGTTATGTGATCATCAGAGTAAAAAAACAGCTGTTTCATGGCAGAGCCAGATTAGAATCTGAGTCTCCAGTTTTTAGTCCCATTTTCTTGTTCTCTGTAAGACCTAGATGCTTTACTAAAGATTATCGTAGTGGGGTGCCTGGGTGGCTCAGTCCTTAAGCATCTGCCTTCAGCTCGGCTCATGGTCCTAGGGTCCTGGGATCGAGCCCCGCATTGGGCTCCCTGCTCCGTGGGAAGCCTGCTTCTCCCTCTCCCACTCCCCCTGCTTGTGTTCCCTCTCTCGCTGTGTCTCTCTGTCAAATAAATAAATAAAATCTTTAAAAAAAAAAAAAAAAGACTATTGTAGTAATGAGAATAGTAACAAGACTAATGAGAATAGCTTGCTTTTCTGTGTTTGCTTGATAGATTTTGGCAGTTAAGCTACTTAATAAGATGATCCCCAAATGTGCCCAAAAAGATTTTTATAAATAAGTTTCAGGGTTGAAAAATACACCTTCATGAGTTTCTTTTTTTCTTTTTAAGATTTTATTTATTTATTTGTCAGAGAGAGCACAAGCAGGGGGAACGGCAGGCAGAGGGAGAAGCAGGCTCCCTGCTGAGCAAGGACCCCAATACGAGATTCGATCCCAGGACCCTGGGATCATAACCTGAGCCAAAGGCAGATGTTTAACTGACTGGGCCACCCAGGCGTCCCTCTTCATGAGTTTCTAACTAACTGGTTTTTGGTTTCTAACTTGTTTCTCTTTTTATTGCTCTATGGTTGGAAAATAATGGATATTTATATTCAGGGAAAAAAACTAAAACTATGTTTCTGGGAAGGGCTTTGAAGGTGACTTAAACCTGTTTTTCTGACGATGTTGGTATTCTATCAAAATTAAGACAGATCGCTCACTCGCTTCTTCCCATAAACAGAGCCTGGGGAAATGAAAGTGAACTTCATGGACTTGGGTCCCTGAGCCTGACTGTCCTTGTGAATAGCTTTGACTCCTTCATAGTAGGTTTATGCAGTTGTCAACTTTAGGCTTCTGAAAGCCTAGCTTGGGTTTTGCTTTTCTTGCTGGTTTACATACTAGTTTCCACCGAATCAGAACCAGCAGCTTTTGGAAACTAGGGAGCCTTATCCCCAGCCTTTCTTTATTTAAAGCATTGGTATTTGTGGGTTTTTTAGGATGTGCCAGAATCTTGGGAGTGAATAGGGTCACAGAGATAGTCTAAGATAGAAGGTATGTATGATCATTTCTTTTCCCTTCTGGAAGTTTCTAAGCTGAAGGCAATAGCTTTCCTGTCATCCAAGATGAGTAGTGCTTTGGCCAAAATGCTCACACACCTATTTTTGAAATATATCTTAAATCTGTTTTACCCACATATATTGGTGGGCTCCTTGGAAAACTGCATATAAATATTTTTTATTGTGGCACAGAATCTTGAAAAGAATTAAGTTTTTGAGGGGTGACTGGGTGGCTCAGTCGGTTAAGCGTCTGCCTTCAGCTCGGGTCATGATCCCAGGGTCCTGGGATCGAGCCCTGCATCGGGCTCCCTGCTCTGCAGGAAGCCTGCTTCTCTCTCCCTGCTTGTGTTCCCTCTCTCTCTGTGTCTCTCTGTCAAATAAATAAATAAAATCTTAAAAAAAAAGAATTAAGTTTTTGAATTATTAATGTTAAACAGAATGCTTTGTATAGTTATGCATCCATCACTTGTAGAAAAATATACGTTATTTGAAAGAAAGGAGAATGTAAGAAATATGACCCAGGTCCCGTTCTCTTGCACCTAAGCATCTTCAAGCACCTAAATGTACTTGCCCAAAATGAGAAGGATAGCTATAGAGGTTAAAAGTCTATGGACTCGGGCGCCTGGGTGGCTCAGTTGGTTAAGCGACTGTCTTCGGCTCAGGTCATGATCCTGGAGTTCCTGGATTGAGTCCCGCATCGGGCTCCCTGCTCGGCAGGGAGCCTGCTTCTCCCTCTGACCCTCCCCCCTCTCATGTGCTCTCTCAAATAAATAAATAAAATCTTTAAAAAAAAAAAAGTCTATGGACTCTACATCTGAAACTAATGATGTATTATATGTTGGCTAATTGTATTTAAGTAAAAAAAGAAAAGAGTCAATGGAATATCACAGAATAACAATTTGGCATCCCTGAAATTATAATCTAAGTTAATGAGAAATATGAGAAAATAATTTGATTTTTAGTCTGATTTGTAGGACAGATTTTCAATTGTGATGGTTTTAATAGAAGGTAATATAACTGATTTTTTTTTTTTACACATTTTCTCTTTAGTAATTTACACATTTACACATTTTCTCTTATACTAACTTGGTTTTGATAATAAAGGAATTATTATGAGGCCAGAATTTTACTAGATAAAAGTGGGTCAAAAGTTAAATTTAATTGATCTCAGTACTATGAGAATTAATGTCTGACACTCCCATATTTTGTTTAGTTGGAAATGGTCTTTGGGATATGTTTGGAGATATCACTACTGCTACCCTCACTCCCACACCCAAAATTATGAAGCGGAATCTGTACTTTCTAAGCTTCCTCCATTTTACCAAAACACAGACTGTATTTGCTGGTTTGAGCTGACAGTCCTTTGTAATCTGTTTTCCTTTTTCACCAAGCAAGCTTCCTTTTTATTTTTTTTAGCTCTCTTACTCTTCTGTCTTGGCTGCGTTGTCAGCTCACTGCTTTCTTGCAGCCCTGTTTTCCTGCTGCACACTTGATCTTTGAGCAGACACTGTCAGTAACAGCAGTTAACAGAGAAGCAGAAGGGGTTGAATACAAACATGCACATTAGTGTGTGCCGTGCTGATCTATGATACTGTGTGATGTTTTCTATTTTTGTTATTAGCTGCTGTCAGAAATTGATACTCACCCTGTGTGGAATGCTTCTGAGAATTTGGGGTTGGGGAAGGGGGCTAGTTTTTCATGTGACTTATCTCTGACATGCTGCAGCAGGAGAAAACACTCTTCTGCTCACTTAAGGAGGAAAGGAAAAATTTCCAAGATTGAGCTTGCAGAATTTGTGTGGTATATTTAGATTTTTCTTCCTGTGATTTCTATTTTTTTTATTTTATCTGATTTTATAAGGGAAGTGGGGGATGACCTTTGCATAATAAGTAGATTGAGGTATGGGAGGAGTGGGCTGCAACAATGATTCGCATGGTAAGGGACTGTTTAAAATCTCTGCGACATCATGACCCACATTGCGACCCATCTGACAAATGGTTAGTGAGCTCCTTGGCCATCTCAAGTATTTAAAAGTAACAGTATACAAATAGCTTTTATTCTTGGGCTTTTTTTTTGTCCTTACAAATCTTAAGAACATTGTGCCTGCATATCCAAAACAGTTGATTTTTGTCTACATTTAAAATATCACCTCAAAAAGGGTCGAGAAATATAAATATAGCATTAAGTTGTCCCCTAAGTATCTCCTCTGGTCTAATTTTCCCACTTGCCTTTATGCTACAGCTTAATGGAGCCTGAGCTTATGTTTTGGTGATGTCTGGGATGAAACTGAAATAATAGTCTTGAAGCTCTAAGGAGAAACTCTACAGTACTAGTTTGGAGGACTTCTTGAATGCCATCCCCCCTTCTTCATGTTGCCTTCTTTTACCTTTACCCCCACCCAAAAATGTATTGCTGCAGAGTTCTAGGGATTTTTCTCTCATTTTGTAGAAAAGAAAAGAAAAAAGGAAGAGAGCAAGTCAGTGTGTGTGTGTGTGTGTGTGTGTGATTTCAGTACAAGCAGTTATTACATCAAAAGAAATAGCTTTATATTGTATTTCTGAATCTAAGGTTGCTTAGGACTCATTCGTTAGGAATCTAGCTCTGATGGAAGCATGTAAGAATTTAGATAATGGTATCTCAGACTACCAGTGATCCTAGTATGTTTGATCTGAAGAGTATAGAAAGAGATAAATGCTAATGCAATTCTTTTTTTTACTTAGTATACACTGTTTTATGTATTTGATCAACTGGAATTGATAAGTGGTCCTAAAATAGTTTTTTTGAGCAGAGCGGTATTTGATGGAGCAAATGGACTGTGTATTGACAGTCTTATCCATTTCTTCTATGTTGTTTCATTCTAAAAGTGGTACACACCAGTGATTTAAGGGGAAATTAACACTTCATTAAATGTCCTTTTCCTTAATATTGTTGACTATTTCTATTAGCCATTTTCATTTGATTTGACATGGTACTTAAGGGTTAAGCTTACAGAGCTGATGCAACCCCTCCTTTTTTTCACCAGCAATTTTCATTGGACATCATTTCCATAGCAACAGTGAGATCAGTGCAACCTGAGTGTTTCATTGATTATTTTTCTCCTCTTCCTTTTTTAATCTATTCTCTTTTCACCACATTTTAGTGAGAAAGCAATTTTTTTTTTTTTTACAAACGGCTTATATTGATTTCTATTCCATAAATAATTAAAAGAGGGTGGAAAACTCTGCCCTTCACTTAAAAATTGAATGTTTCACTATGTATTTAAAAAGCGATTCAGGGTTAGGAGGATGGATAACCATACCAGCTGTAGCTGATGTTCTCAAATATTCTTGCATTGTTTGCTGGTCTTCTAGGGAAAAGAATAATGTGGAACAGGACCTTAAGGAGAAAGAAGATACTATTAAACAGAGGACAAGCGAGGTTCAGGTAAGTGAACTGTTAAATTCAGTATTCTATTTCTGATTTAGGAGGATTCATTTTAAATATATAGGGTCATTTACCATGTGATGGTTGTGGTATTGATGAGTAGGTCAAGGGAATACCCGTTATTTATGTGATATAAATATTTGCCTTTTGCAAAATGATAGTTTTTCTCTGAATTCTGGCCTGCAAAGATTATACTACAATGAGAAAGCAGTATTTTTAGCATAAATTTCTGGTTTTGAAAGTATTTTTAAGATAATATTTACCTACATATTATATCATTAAAGGTAAGTTTGAGTGACTTACGATGTAAATATTATTACACCAATAAAATTAAATGAGTGAGATCATCATCACCATCATCATCATCATCAAAACACAAATTGCTTTTTACGAATGTGAAATTTTGTTAGCTAAGGAGACCTAGTGTTTTTAAAGGGCTGTTTCTCATAATACTATAATACTGATAGGATGGGAAATGATATGAAACAATTTAAAATAGCATTTTGTAAGTTGCTTAGTAGCCAGGCTATCTTAAACTTCAGCATAATGAGATTTAATTCATTTTCACTAAGTGCTGCATTATGTACCTTCATTTTACAAATAGAAAAGGTAATAAAACCTCAGTTTCTGATTGAGAAATGATATAAAAAGGGGTATTTCAAACATTAAAAATATAGAAAATTGAGCAGTGTTGCATTTAGAGCAGTAAATATTGCATGTTACCATGTTATTGGGGCACTGTTTCCTGAATGTTATACCAGCACATACAGGAGGTTGGATGTAGAAGCACTGTTGTCAGTTGCCAGTAAAAGCATATGGATGGGCCTTTTAAAACATGTTACTTGTATGTTCGATTTTCTTGCTTGTGCTGATAGTTTTAAATGAATGAAAGCTCTGAATTGGTAGATCCATTGTTTTGTTTTGATGTAGGACATACACCAGAGATAGTCTGAGATGTATTGTGCCTGGGTGGAGAGAATGATTTACTGAGAGATTGAGGAAGAAGCCAGAGACTTCTTGTTACAAGTTGGCTATTTTATTAGATTACTACATTTATTATATATACTGGAATTTTCCTAAAGGTGATGGAAAAGTCAAGAGATCATCACTAATATATTTCCCTTTGTGGTAGTGAAATGGGGGGTGGTTACCTCAGTTACATTATTTTTGTGCAGTTTTTGAGCTTAGGAAATGAAAAGAGACACAGACTTAAGCAATTATTGCTGAAAATAGCTTAAGAATGGAAGATAAAATAATCTATAAAAGTTTCCTCAATCTGAAGAGATAGATATAGTTACTGATAAAATACTGGACAGCTTCTAAATTTAGCCAGATAGTGTTTCAAAGTATGCAGGTTTTTGCAATGGACAGTATTTTGTTATTTATGTACATCTACCTGTTGGTTTTTCCCTACTGCATCTTTTGAGAATGTGAATTTAAAAGGCTGGTTTAGAACAACACTGAAATTTATATTGTTCTTTCAGGCTAAATGGGCTATCCTTGAATATTTGATTTCTTAAAATTTTAGAAGTTTTTTATCAGTCAAGATTTCTTCATGATTTTTTTTTTTTTTTTGTCCTTTTTCACTTAGTGGTGATGGTAAGGCATATGTTAAATCTTAAACTTTGCTAAATCCAAAATGTATAATTAGCGGAGGGAGTCTATTTAATTTTTCTGTATTGGGTGCTGTAAATAAAAGGCACGTGGAGCATGCAGAGTACAGACCAATTTGTAATGTTTGAACATAAGTTTGTTGAAAAGATAACATTGGATTAAAGCTTTGTATTAGTAGATTCATGACTCATTCCACCCCAATACAGGTATCTATGTATTATACATGATAATGAGACACTAGACTAAGAATGACATGGATAAGTAACATCTACATGTAATTAACACTTTTCATTTTAGTGATTATTCTCAGTTTTCTGAAGCACATGGTAATAAGTAGATTTCATTACCTATTGATTAACTCTGATTTACCCATTGGTAATGAGGCACAGACTAAGGAATAACATGGATAATTAAAATCTGTAAGTAACTCTTAAGTCCTAGTGCTTTATTTTCTAATTTCTCTGGCAAAAGGCAGTTTACTGGAGTTATTAATTAATCGCAAAATCAAAGAACTTCAGTGCTTTCTGACCTGACTTTCTAATGTAGGTGCTATTGAGAAATGCCATAATGAAGACATCAGGAGAAAAGTAAGGGAATTTTGACCTATTAGTGAATGTCTGCCTAATCCAAACTCGGCTTTTCTGAGTGTTCTTGCTTTTATCCATATTTATAAAGTCATAGATAGTAATTATATGAGCTCATATCTCCAGCACAGAAACCAAATTTTAGATGCAACCAAAGTGCCAAAAGACTAGTTCTTTTTTGTTTTGTATCTCTATAGTCTTTAGTCCTAATACAGGTAAGTTAGAAATAATCTGCTATATAATTAATTTCTAAATTTTTGTTTCCTATCTATATTCCTATGAACTACGATCTTGAAAACTTTAAGTTCAAGATTTTTTTCTTGAAAAACAAACCAGCAGGTAACTTCAACTTTTTTTCCTGAAATGATCACTTTTAACGCATATGAGGTATTCTGCTAGTTCCTCAAGTTCTATGGAGAAATTAGGCCCAAAGTGATCCAAGGGGAAAAAGCTATAAAAGGCCATTCTATCTCAAAGGTATATGGTTTGGACTTTTGTTTGTTTGTTTGTTTGTTAAGGGGAGAAGGCAGACCCACATTCTTTCCTACCTTAAACTGCCTATATACAAATTTATTAAAGTTTTTCTTCTGAAAGTGAACAAATTAGGAATTCACTCTTCTGTGTGCTTTGCTTCAGTGTTGCATAGAAGTTTGTAGGAACAACATGGTATCTGACAAACTTGAATTCAGATTCTAGTTCTGACTCTTACAAGGTTTGTAATCCTAAGTAAATAATTTAACCACCCTATACATTAGCTCTCTATTCTGTAATATGGAATAATAAAAATACCAAATACTTAGAGTTGCTATAGGAATAAAATGAGATAATGCAGTTACAGTGCCTCAGAGAGTGATTGGTACCAGGTAAAAGTTGAATAAATGTTCTGATTAGTAGTAGAATTCTATACCCTATCATCTCCTTATTATCTATCCTCCAGCTCTTCCTTCTCTGACTTCTGCCTTCACTTAGGGCTATCTGCACACAGGACTCACCAATTTGAAAATACCTTTTTGTTTTTTGTTTTTTCTGTTATTACTGGCATGTTAGCTACCAATCTGTTTTTTTCTTTTCTTTTTCTTTTTTTATGTGGCCATTTTTTCCTCTTCCTATCCTTTCAAGTAATCCTCTTTAGTCTGCTGTTTACCCATGCTTTAATTTTTCTTCCCAGAACCAATAATAATCTTAAGGCCAGATCCATTGGTCTTTCCTGCATTGGTTCCTGCTTTCTTGAATTTTGTTCTCTTAGATATTCTCCTGCCTGTCAGACCCTTTGCTTCTGTTGCCTTTGTCAGGGATTGACTGATACATGCCTCCACCTTGTTTCCTTCCTTTTTCATACCCCCTGTCATCCATATGCTGGTGACTACCAAATATTTATCAAGCCCTCTACTTTTTAATCTCACATCTCCAATTAGACATTTTAGTGTTTCTCATTGCAAAGTCAGTGTATCTAAAATGAGTCTCATTTTGTTGAAAATAAAATTGGCTTCAGTTTTGGACTTTCCTATTTCTGTCAGTGTTTTCTTTCTCCTTATTGCCACCCTTTTACCTAACATCTGAAATTTTGAAATCAGATCATAAGTGCTCTTCTTGCCATCCTCTTCTTGCCCTTCTTCCTAAACCAATTTTAGTATCATGACTCTCAGCTGTGAAAAATCTTGACTGCTGCCCACTGCTGCTGTTAATGATGAGAGGATGTCCTATCTCATGGGTATATTGGAGGTAGGAAAAAAAGATGAGATACAAATCCTCCTCTTGTACTACTTGTTTTTTTATTGGCTGCCTCTAAACTGTGCCATACACATTCTCTTTCTTATTCCTATGCTTATATCTGTTGTTGTGATCTAGAATGTTCCCTACCTCCCTGCTTATGTGAATTCTGCCCATGCCTTAAAGCCCAGCTCAAATCCCACCACTTCTCTAAATAAAAGTTTTCCTTCTCTGTCTCCTAGTCTATATTAATCTTTCCTATGTTGGAACTCCCAGAGGAGTGTGTATTTACTTAGATGATATGTCCAATATGTTACCTTCTTGTGCTAGTATAGTGTGTATGATTCCAGTATCTTCCAGCCTCTATTGTAAACTCCTTAAGCTAAGAAATTGTACTGTGGAAAATTTCTTTCACTATATTTAATAATATATTATTACATGGAGATAAATTTAAGGAAGCTGTTGACCATAGAAATGAATAAACTTCAGTTTTGTACATGAATTAAAAATAGGACAAGACACACCCAGAAGCCCTACACAGAAAGGATTGGGAGCATGGTAGGTTCACACAGAGTCAGACTTTTCCATAAAGTTCATACTTGTTCATGCCACTCTCATGCAAAAGAAGTTCCCACTTGTTTATACTTTATCAGTAAATGTTCAGTAATCATAGTAATTGTCCTTTTTTTGTTTCATTTTAATCACTTAGGGGTTTTTTTTTTTTTTCTTAGATGAAGAGGGATGACTTATTTTGGGTAGAAATAAAATTAGATACATGAGCTCAACATTCTTTTCCTAGCGATAATGCTCTTAGAACATGCTGGGAAGCATATGATTGGGAAATAAAGGCAGGCTATTGGTGAGGATTTCTAACACCCACCTAGTTTAATAGACTTCCTTTCTGTTCTTTGACCTAAACATCTTGCTCTATAGTTGATACTTTTTTTATATTAAGAATACTCCTCAGAGTCCATTGTCAGCTGAGGGTTCTAGAGGGGAGGGGGTGGGGGGAAGGGTTGGCCTGGTGATGGGTATTAAAGAGGGCACGTTCTGCATGGGGCACTGGGTGTTATACGCAAACAATGAATCATGGAACATTACATCAAAAACTAATGATGTGTAATGTATGGTGATTAACATACCATAAAAAAAAAAGAATACTCCTATAGGGGCACCTGGGTGGCTCAGTCGGTCGAACATCTGCCTTTAACTCGGGTCATGATCCCGGAACCCTGGAGTTCCTCATTGGGCTCCCAGCTCAGCAGGGGGGTCTGCTTCTCCCTCTACCCCTCTCCACTGCTTCTGATCTCTCTTTGTCTCTCAAATAAATAAATAAAATCTTAAAAAAGAAAAGAATACTCCTGTAACTTCCTTTTTGAGAATTAGGCCAACATAATGAATGTTTTCTAGATTATTTCTAGTTTTGGATTAGTCTGTAGAATTTTTAAAATCAGTTAAATAGCATTTTTGTAAGATTACTGAAATATTTAAAATTCCCCTTGCTCTCTTTAATAATTCTTCAGGTATAGATATACTAGTATAAGTACATGTCTTTATATATGCTTTGGGGTTTTTAAATAAGTATTCATAAGTTAGTGGTAATTTTATTTTTTACTCTGTATTTTATGTGAAACAGATGCAAATGTATTCATTTTGCTAATACTTAACAGCTTTAATACTTAAGTTACTTCTTAAGTCGTATACCTGACTTGGATTGCTAAAATAAATTTTACTCTTTTTAATATAGCTAAGAGTTTTTATGTATTTGCTTAAATTCTATTTTCATTACCTCTGTTGCACTTCATGGGGTGTGGAAGGATGGGGATGAGTTTATAATTTTCATTAACTTGTGTGATTTCTAGAAAACAGGACATTTTCCTTGAAAGTTCTTCTTAAATAAAGCCAAGATACTAACTCAAGGATCCCTTCATTTCGTGATGAGGAATCTTGGATGTGGCTGCTTTGGTATTTTTCTAAAACAGACCTTGGCACTGTGTTACTGTAGTTTTGTTCACTCCATTCTTGCCAGTCTCTTAATTGCTGCTATCCTTCTTTCTTCTGTTGATGGCACAGATAGGCAAGTAGAGCATGACCATGGAAAATAGAGCATAACTAGGAAGGCTTCTGCAAATGTCTTCAGTCACTTACTTGATGGGATGGCATTTGATAGTGCTGAGGTCACGCACTGAATCAGAAGAGGATTTTCCCAAAGGGCTACCTTAAAGTTAAGAGACAATTATCTTAGTTTGGTGGAAGATACTGTTTGCTAGGAGAGCCTGCCACTGCCCTAGTCAAGGGTGGGAGTGGGAGCGTTGGGGAGGTGGGCAAGGAGGGGAGATGTGCATCTGTTGCCTTCACTTAGTCTCAGGATAAGCAAATCTATACCAAAAATAAAATAGCCAAGTTTATCTGAATACTGATGTTGATAGGGAAATTGCATTGCAGTGGTGGTAGTATTACAAGTAATTTTGCGGTGAAATTTTGATTCTGATTCTTGTAGTATGTATGTTTGCATCTGTTCGTTTTGATTTTGTGCAGTTTAATAACTTTAAGTTTGCTTACTGAAAAAGTAGGCCCTTTGTGTATGGATTAATGTTAAGATTTTTTAAGAGATGATTTTTTAAAAAAGATTTTATTTATTTATTTGAGAGAGCGAGAGCAAGAGCCAGAGAGCACTAGTAGGGTGAGAGCACAAGCAGGGTGAAGGGCAGAAAGAGAAGCAGACTCCCTGCTGAGCAGGGAGACCGATGGCAGGGCTTGATCCTGGGACTCCAGGATCATGACCTGAGCAGAAGGCAGATGCTTAACTGACTGAGCTACCTAGGTGCCCCAAGAGATGATTTTTTTTTTTTTAAGATTTTATTTATTTATTTTGACAGAGAGAGACAGCGAGAGAGGGAACACAAGCAGGGGGAATGGGAGAGGGAGAAGCAGGCTTCGTGCTGAGCAGGGAGCCCGACGCGGGGCTCAATCCCAGGACCCTGGGATCATGACCTGAGCCGAAGGCAGATGCTTAATGACTGAGCCACCCAGGCGCCCCAAGAGATGATCTTTTATCATATTTAGAAATAGACATGAAGATGGGGCCCCTGGGTGGCTCAGTCAGTTAAGCATCTGACTCTTGATTTTGCCTCAGGTCATGATCCCAGGGTTGTGAGATTGAGCCCCACGTTGGGCTCTGCACTGAGCATGGAGCCTGCTTGTCCTTCTCCCTCTGCTCCTCCCCTGCTCTCTCTCTCTCTCTCTCAAATAAGTAAATAAAATCTTAAAAAAAAGAAATAGACATGAAGAAACATTAATTATAATTAGTTTTAATATGGACATCTATCCAGCTTAGAATATATCACTAAGGTGAGGTATTTTCTCAGTAACCTTTCCCTTGAAGCCTATACTTTTGTATTACTGTGTGGATTTTTACTATAGCTAAGAAGTGAGGCTGGGAAATTGTAGTGAATTTGTTTGCTCTGTGGAAAAGAAAAGGTCAAGAATGAGTAAATATATTGGCTTGTTTATTCCCTTTCCTTTTGCACAAACTTATCTTCAAAGAGTGTATTTAAAGTGGCTCACTAAAAATACTAGTTTTGAAAAATGTTTCAATTTATTAAAGGAAACCAGCATTATTCCTACTATTGGTAGTTTTTACATAAAAATTCAGTCACATCTGAATATTTTTATACTGGTATGAAACCGCCAGAGATATGTGATACTTTATATGTGAAACTGCAAACTTGACATTTTCAGATTATACAAGCAAATGGGTCCATAGTAATCTTATAAAATATAGAAAAGTATAAAAAAACCCCTACAATTTCACATTCTAGAGAGAGCCATTGTTAACATTTTGCTATATTTTTTATGAATATACATAAATGGCTTTATATTTATTTGTGATTATACTGTACATGCCTCATATTCAGCTTTAAAACATTAGCATTATGTTCTAGACATTTTCTTTTTTTTTTTTTAAGATTTTATTTCTTTATTTTAAGAGAGAAAAGAACAGGAGGGAGGGGAGGGGCAGAGTGAGAGAGAGTCTCAAGCAGACTCTGCACTGAGTGCAGAGCCTGACTAGGGGCTCAGTCCCACGACCCTGATATCACAACCTGAGCCAAAATCAAGAGTCAGCTGCTTAACTGACTGAGCCACCCAGGTGCCCCGCCCCTAGACATTTTCTTATGTTATGTGACCCATTTAAGGTAAATTTTATTTTTAATTAGATTTACAATAGAAGTAGAGACATCAAAATTGCATCTATTTATAAAGACTAGATATTATTAGAGATCGAGTCTAAGATTTTTTGGTGGGGGGAGGGTTGGGAGAGGGTGGGAAATCAGACTAGAGTATTTGAGGATGGGAATAGGTAACAGATATTTCTTTCCTTTTCCCACCCCTAAACATTTTTAATTAAAGGGAAAGAGAAAAAAGTTTTTCCACAGGATTCTTAAAAAATGCTTTTTAGGTTAGCATATCATTATATATAAACTATATAATAACTTTATGACCAAAGTAAGGTTTTTATGATGGATTATATTCCTAAACCAATAAAATTACTTGAGCTCTAGGTGGCATTTAAAAAAATATTTTATAATTTACTTATAAGAAATTTTCAAACCATTGTAGTTTTCCCAGTTACTGTGTTAAAGTAAAGCTATTATTCCACCTTCCTGAAGAGTAAGAATAGTACATAATATTATGTAAAAAACACAAATATATAAGCTTAAAAACACAAGAAAGGTATATGCCACAGTAATGTGCTAATAAGGCAGTAAAGATTATTTCCATATAATGGAAATTTTAAATGTCAAATCAGTCTTGGTCTATAGACTATAAAAATATTGAACCAGTATAGAAATTTAGGTATGATTTTAATTTAACAGAAAGCATTTTATCATAGGTCAGTTTGAGGCTCCTATTCATATTTACTTAAATAGTTTAAGTGCAGAGTGAAGCTTTTCACAGAATGGTAAAAGAACATAAAATCCTCTCTTTCTATCAACCTCTGGCACATTTTCCAAGAGTTTCTACCAGGTACTAGAGGCTTTGTGATAGTTACACATCATTGTTTAATTAATCCTCTGGAATGTGCTACGCATTGTACTAGATTGTGGAACCTCAAAGAAAGATGAGACATTGGCTCTGTCCTTCAGTTTATTGTTTACAGTTTATTGTTTACAGTGTCCTACAGTTTATTGTTTATTGTTTACAGTGTAGTATGTGTGATAATAGAGGTTAAGTACAAACTGCTATAAGAGCACAGTAAAGAAAGCTCAAGGTGAGTCAGAGGAGATTAAATTTGGCTGGGCTTTGAAGAATGAATAGTGTTTCCAGGTAACGATGGTGTGGAAGGACACTCAAGGCAGAGGAAATGGCTTAGGAAAGGCACAGGGACATTGAAGTATATTGTCTCTTGGAGAAAGAAGATGGTTTATTGAGGCTGGGGCACAGATGAATATAAGGAAAAGAGGGTAGTAGAAGAAGAGGAAGGATAACATGGAGCCCAGAATTGAAGGTTCTCATGTATCTTGTAGGCAGTTTTACTTTATCCTACAGATAAGAGGGACCCATTATATATTTTGCAGAGGGACTAAAGAACTCTACTTTGCAATGAGTTTTTTCTTTTTTTAAGAAAGTTGGAGATTTGGAATAGGAAGACAGAAAAACAAAGTATGAATCAAGGAAGGGACAATGAAAACTAGTATGTATTTATTGAGAGCCAATGCCAGGTGCATATCTAAGACTATATCTTCATTTTGAGTATGGATCAGTTAACCATATAGGCAAGGTTAAAAATTTAGGCATGAAAAAAATTTAGGCATGCTGGCAAACTAATGATAAAGTACTAGTGGAGCTTACCATTATGAATCTGTAATCACATAGACTCATGGAATGTCCACACAAGAAGAGTCTTTCATGATCATTCATTGTGTGGGCCTTTTTAAAGGAACTTTTTAAAGAAAGCAGCATGATAGTAATTTTACTTTTAGATTAATCAGTTGGTTGAGAAAATATAAGTGAAAATCAGTTATTAAAAGCATTATTCAATGTTTTACCTAATCACAGAAGCATCTACATATATTTGAAAAATAGCGTACTTGTGAAACATTTAGTCTATAGACACTGTATAGCTTAGTGATTAAGGACTCAGACTCTGGAATCAGAACCTAGTTTGAATCCATTACCTGCTAACTGTAACTTTGGATAAGTACTTGTCCATTTGTGCCTCAGTTTTCTCATCCATGAGATGTGAATAACAATAGTACCTACTTCATAGATCTGTCATATGGATTATAAATGAGTTAATATATGTGAAGAGTCTGGGACAATACCTAGCACATTTTAAGGGCTATTGTAGAAGTCCTTGTTTTGAATGCAGTAATTCAGAGACCTTCTTCTAAGTTTTTCTTTTGTTGTTCTTAGATTCTTATTCTGATGAATGATTGATGGGGTCTTTGAATAGTATGTTATTTAAAAGATATTATTTTTAGAAATTTGTGTTCACAATTTTATTTCACCCTTTTTGAGATTTCTGCCCACCTGCTGCCAAAACATGCCTTAGAGTTATCAGTCCCTTCTTCCTTACTTGTGGTTCCTGGAGAGAATTAAGTCCTAATTCCTTTGGAAACCTTTTTATAAACAGTGAATTAATCTCTCCCTTGTGTATCTACAATGGTATTAATATTGTACCATTCTTCAAAGAATTGGGAAAATAGTCACTCAAATGATTTTTTGTGGTCCAGGTGAGGAAGCCCAAATGTTAGAGGACATATAAATCAGGCCATCTTGGCTGCTCTGTTTTATGGTGGTAATGATAATGGCAGTGCTTTCATCTATCTCCCAAGGTCTCTTTTGTATTTTTTTTTAAATAGACTTTTTTCTTTAGAGCAGTTTTAGGTTCATAGTAAAATTAAGCAGAGGGTACAGAGATCTCCCATTGTAATTTTTTAGTTTCTGTAGCCTTTATCATTAAGCAAAAAGTATAGTACATAAATAAATATAGCATTTTCAAAATGATTTATCTTTAGGAAATTCCTTCCTACACTGAGATCTCTATTTTCGTCTATACATTTTTTTAAACTTTATCTTCCATACATTTTAAAGTTTTGATTTTCATGCTTAGGTCTGTAATATACCTGGAATTTATTTTTCTCTCTGGTGTGATTTAGGGACTTCATTTTATTTTATTTTATTTTTTACCGTACGGGTATGCCCAGGATATTTATTGAGTATTTAATTCTTTTTTCTTTCCAGTCAATTTTTTTTTCCAAGTTCACACCAGACAGGTAATGTGCCGAGGTTGTAACAAGGTTTGAGGGGATGCACATGTCACACAACAGCGTGAACACCCAATCATCATGCTTACGAACTACAAAAGGATCCTCCTTCCAGTCAATTTTAATGTCATATTTTCACATCATTATTTCTGTATATGCCAGATCTGTGTCTAAATTCTCTTTTCTGTTCCTTTAATCTATTTGTCTATCCTTGTATCAACATCAAACTGTCTTAATTATTTCAGTTTTCCAATAATTAATACCTAGTAGATTAAGTCCTTTTACATTTTATTATGCTGTTTCTTTTTCTTTTTTCTTCCAAATGTGTTTTAGAACCAACTTGTCAGGCTCCTTGCAAAACCTTGTTAGGATTTTCATTGGAATGTATAGATTAATTAGGAAAGAACTGACATCTTTATGATACTATTCATCATTTACTAAATATCTATGGAGCACCTCTGGTATACTGGGAACTCTGAATATAGCAGTGAACAAAACTCACAAATATCTCCTGACTCATGGAGCTTATATTGTAGTGGAAGGAAATAGACCATGAACAAGATAAATAAATTATATGCTCTATTATTCATAATAGCCCAAACTGGGAGCAATCTAAGTGTCCATCAAATGTGTATTCATACAATGAAATACTACTCAGCAATAAAAAGGAACAAACTAAAACCTATACATTGCAACAACTGAGACAAATCTCAAAAATACTATAAGAGGTGTAAGAAGCCAGATATAATAGATTATGTATTGTATGATTTTCCATTTATGTGAAATTTCTACAAAAGGCAAGAACTGGAGCGACGGCAGATCATTGGTTGCATGGGGCTTCAAATGGAAATGAGGATTGACTGCAAAGGAGTAAGATAATGGAAGTGTTGTAAAACTGGATTGTGATGATGGTTGCACAATTGTATATTTGCTAAAACTTAATTGTATGCTTACAATGGGCAAATTTTATGGTATGTAAATCAAATCTCAGTAAAGCTGTTTAAATGTTATACCAATACAGATGAGCCTTGAAAACATGCTAAGTCACAAAGAAGCCAATCACAAAGAGCCAGATGTTGTATGATTTCATCTGTATTAACTATCCGGAATAGACAAAGCTTATCGAGATAGAAAGTAGATTGGTGGTTGCCTAGGGCTGGGGTGATTGGGAGGGAAATAGAGTGACTTGCTAGTGGGTATGGGGTTTCTTTTTGGGGTGATTGAAAATGTTCTAAAAAAGTTGTGATGGTTGCATAACTCTGTAAAGGCACTAAAAATTGAACTCAAAGGCATTGAAATTGTACACTTTAAATGGGTGAGTTTTATGGTATGTTTATCTCAATAAAGCTGTTCTAGAAAATGAATAAAATTACTGCTATATATGAAGGAGACTTAGGGGAGGGAGGTGGTGGTAATGGTACCGCACTGTAGCCTCATTGTGGAAAGGTTATAGTTGAACGAAGACGTGAAAGTGATGAGCGTTTGAGCCATATGGATACCTGGGGGAAGAACTTTCTAGGAAGAAGGGATAATTAATGGAAGATCCTGAGAAAGGAGCCTGTCTGGCATGTTTGAGGAGCAGCAGTGAGGCCAGAGTGGCTGAGCAAGGGAAACGCAGTAGGAAATGAAGTTGGGAGATGCAGGGCCATTGTGAGGACTTTGGTATTTACAGTAAGGGAGATGGGGATTCAATGCAGAATTTTGAATAGAGGAGTGACTCATTTGATGCAGGTTTTTTACAGTGACTACTGGGCTGAAAATAAACTGTAGGTAGCCTGGGTAGAAGCAGGGAAACCAGTTAGAAGGCAGCAATCCAAGAGAGAGAGAACAGTGACTTGGACCAAGGTTGAGGGAAAAAGTGGCCAGATTTTGAATATATTTTGAAGGAAGAAGCAATAAAATTTGCTGACAGATTGGAGATGAGATGTGAGAGAAAGAGTCAAAGAACATGCTGGATTTTTTGGCCAGAGAAACTGAGAGGGGGAAGATTGAAGATAAAGCAGATTTGGGTTGGGGGGAAAATGCCAGTTCTGTTTTTGACATGTTCGAGAAGCTCATCAGACATCCAAAGACAGATTTGAGTAAGCAAATCGGATTTTAAAATCTGGAGTCTAGGGAAGAAATCCTGAAGTAAAGACAGTATTTAAAGCTGGGATTCCTCCAATCTACCAACACAATATATTTAATAAGACTTTATTTTCCCTTGGGGCGCCTGGGTGGCTCAGTCGTTAAGCGTCTGCCTTCGGCTCAGGTCATAATCCCAGGGTCCTGGGATCGAGCCCTGCATTGGGCTCCCTGCTCAGCAGGAAGCCTGCTTCTCCCTCTCCCATTTCTCTGCTTGTGTTCCCTCTCTCGCTGTCTCTCTCTCTGTCAAATAAATAAATAAAATCTTTAAAAAAAAAAAAAGACTTTATTTTCCCCTAAGATAGGCTTTTAAAAATTGTTAACCTTCCCCCTCTCCAAAGATAATAAATATGTTAATTTTCTTGTATTTCAGGATCTGCAAGATGAAGTTCAAAGGGAGAATACTAATCTGCAAAAACTCCACGCCCAGAAACAGCAAGTACAGGAACTCCTTGATGGACTAGATGAGCAGAAATCCCAGCTGGAGGAGCAACTGAAGGAAGTTAGAAAGAAATGCGCTGAGGAGGCCCAGCTGGTAAAGTCTGGCCATTCGCTGCTGCCTGTATCTGTACCTTAGTTGCTTTTCCTGGAAACATTTCTTTGCTTCTTGTTGTTGCTACTGTTGTAGTCAGGTGGCAATCTAGTCAACAGCTGGGGCACATGAAGGAGTTGGAGCCCTCCTGTTCATCTGGAAATTGTAGTACTACTTTTCCAAATTTTAGCTGAAAGTGTGGTACCTATGTCTTCAAGTCCCCTCTGTTTCTCTCTTAATTGCCCTTCTCTATCAAAAATATGTACTTCCAAAAAAAAAAAAAAAAACAACCCACCAAAACAGTAAACTGAACAAATAAACATATTTGCATTATGGAACATTTTAATGACAATTCTTTTTTTTTAATCCCCGTTTCTTGTCATTCACTCCCATGTTACAGATCTCATCCCTGAAAGCTGAATTAACTAGTCAAGAATCGCAAATCTCTACTTATGAGGAAGAGCTAGCCAAAGCTAGGGAAGAGCTGAGTCGCCTACAGCAAGAAACGGCAGAATTGGAGGAGAGTGTGGAGTCAGGGAAGGCTCACCTGGGACCTCTTCAGCAGCACCTGCAAGACTCACAACAGGAAATCAGTTCAGTAAGTCTTTGTGGCAATGAGAAATATGCTCAAATGGGGCCTCACCGTATCCTCTTAGTAAATAATACTTTCTTGGTTTGTGTTCCTTTTCCCTCACTTTTCATTCATTTTATACAAGTACATTTCTTGTTGCCTGTCGTGAGTTAAAATTGTCATACATCTTGTACATCTGATTATTATCACTGGAGTCATGGCCAGGGGTATGGGTTTAGGTTTAAGTCTGGCTCTGCCACTTAGTGCCTGAATCATCTTAGTATCAGATTCCTCATCTTCAAAATTGGAGATTTAACAGTACCTCTACCTTTTAGGTCTGCTGTAGGGATTAAATGAAATGTAAAGGACTAAACGCTGTGACACAGTTTAGCAATAAATGCTAAGTTTTGCTTATTTTTATAAATACCGCCCCCCCATGAACATTTGCTTATTTGGAGACCTTTATTATTTTAATTAGGGAATTGTTCTTTATATAGATAAACATGCTGTGTTGTGTGGGTCCAGAGTATAGATCTTTTGCTTTGTTATTCTAGGCTTCCCTAAATGGAGAGTAATATTTTATAGAATGATAGTAAGATGGGAGGAGAGAGATCATGTAGCTCATTCTTTTCATTTTGAATTTGAACGAACTGAAGCCAAGGAAGGTTAAGTAATTTACCTATGGTTACATTGCCTTTAAAAGAGCCACAGCCTAGAATCCAGATCTTCTAACAGGTAGTCCAGTGTTCTCCGTTAATTATTATGTATAATGAAGTCCTACCCCTTGATATGCTTTCTTCTCCTCTCTTGTCTGACAGGTGAATACCTACTCACTCATCTTGCAAGACATAGCTTAACTTTTTATTTCAATATAGCATTTTCTGAACCCTGCCTGTATTGGACTCTACTTCTATTACAGCAATAGTAACATTTTCCCCTGCATATTTGTTTATGTATAGTCTGTCTCCCCCAGCTGACTGAGCTTTTTGGTCTAGGAACTTAAACATTTTTTTTTCTCTCTTATCATTTAGCACAGTTCTTATCCTGCTGTAGGTACTCAATAAACAGGTATCCCAAAAGAAGGCTGTCCTAGTGGGAATGCTACCAGCTGAATGAATAATCTTTAAAATAATTTTCTTCTTCGAGTTTATTTAAAATTGTTTTTTTATGAATAATTTACATACCATAAAATTAACAGGTTTTAAGGATACAATTCAGTGATTTTCAGTAAACTTAGAAGTGCTCAATCATCACAATCCAGTTTTAGAACATTTCTATCACTCCTAAAAGATCCCTTGCACCCATTTGTAGTGACTCCCCACTTCTACCCCTAGGTAAGTACTAATCTGCTTTCTGCTTCTATAGGTTTGCCTTTTCTGAGCACTTCATGTAAATGAAATCAAACACTATGTAGTCTTTTTCATGTGGTTTCCTTCACAAGCATAATGTTTTTGAGGCTCGTGCGTTTTGTAGCATGTATCAACATTATATTTCATTGTATATTTATAAAGCATTTTGTTTATCCATTCACTGATTAATGAGCATTTGGATTCTTTCTATTTGTTGGCTATTATGAATAATGCTGCTATGAACATTTGCATTGTTTTCATTTTTCTTGGGTATGGAATAGTTGGTTATATTGTGAAGTTATGTTTAAGGTTTTTTTTTAACTTTAAATTGCCAGGGCGCCTGGGTGGCTCAGTTGGTTGAGCGACTGCCTTCGGCTCAGGTCATAATCCTGGAGTCCCGGGATCGAGTCCCGCATCGGGCTCCCTGCTCGGCAGGGAGTCTGCTTCTCCCTTTGACCCTCCTCCCTCTCATGTACTCTCTCTCTCATTCTCACTCTCTCAAAAATAAATCTTTAAAAAAAAAAATAAATAAATAAATAAATTGCCAAACCGTTTTCCAAAATCGCTATACCATTTCACATTCCCACTAGCAATATATGAGGGTTCCAGTTTCTCCATAATCTTACCAACACTTTATTGTCTACCTAACTGATTTTAGTCATTCTAGTGGGTATGCAGTGGTATCTCATAGTCTCTAATTTGTATTTCTCCTTTTCTTTTAAAATTTTTTTATTAACGTATAATGTATTATTTGTTTCAGGGGTACAGGTCTGTGATTCATCAGTCTTACGCAATTTACAGCACTCACCATAGCACATACCCTCCCTAATGTCCATCACCCAGCCACCCCCTCCCTCACACCCCCCTCTACTCCAGCAACCCTCCGTTTGTATTTTTCTAACAACTAGTAATGTTGAATATCTTTTCTTTTTTTTTTTTTTTTTTAGATTTTATTTATTTATTTGAGAGAGAAAGAATGAGGCACAGAGAGAGCATGAGAGGGGGGAGGGTCAGAGGGAGAAGCAGGCTCCCTGCCGAGCAGGGAGCCCGATGCGGGACTCGATCCCGGGACTCCAGGATCATGACCTGAGCCGAAGGCAGTCGCTTAACCAACTGAGCCACCCAGGCGCCCCTTGAATATCTTTTCATGTGCTTATTAGCCATTTGTATATCCTCTTGGATGAAATGTCTGTATAAATCTTCTGCCCATTTTTTAAAAATGGATTGTCTAATTATTATTAAATTACAGGAGTTTTAAAAAATATCTTCTGGATAGAAGTTCTTTATCAGATATTTGATTTGCAAATAATTTCTCCCAGTCTCTGGCTTGTCTTTTCATTTTCTTTAAGTTTTTTGAAAGGGAACTTCTTTCAAAGGAAGGAACATAAATGAGAAAAGTAGAAAGGACTCTGGATATTATAAATTATCACTGAGAAAATAAAACAGTGTTTCTGAGCAAGGAAAATAATCTCAGCAAACTATACTACCAAGCGTGCCAGATAATATTTGCTATCTGTAATCTGTGGAAGGAATTATATTATCTATATCTGTGGAAGGAATTGTATTATATCCTTGCATCTGATCTCCAAACCTTAAGAACAAACATACCAGGGGGCACCTGGCTGGCTCGGTTGGTAGCGCATGTGACTCTTGATCTCGGGGTTATAAGTTCAAGTCCCACGTTGGGTGTAGAGTTTACTTAGGAAAATAAATAAAACAAACAAACAAACCACACACACACACACACAAAATACCATTTTCTTACATTTGACGTAGTGACTTGTGTGTCTTTCCCACAGAGGGCAATATTTTCCCATGGGCCTATAAAAAAATGAAAATCCAAATTGTAAATTATCCTGAAACTTTAATTGCTCTTTAAAGCTAAACTATAGCTTTTCTGGAAAAAGGAATAACTGAGGAAAAATTTCTGACTTGCTGAATTTTCATTTATACTTCTTACCTTGTATTTATGGTAAGAAAAAACAAAGAACCTTTGTACCTCTGTATCTTACTTACACAAAGATACTGTTTTTATCAAAATGTTTCTGGCAATCTGATAATTTATTGCATTTCTCTTGCACAGTTTGCAAAGAGCTTGTGTTGTGTGATTTTTTTTTTTTTCTATATCCTCTAAGTTTATGCAGAGACTAAGGAAGAGACAGGCTAAGTGATAGGTATGTGAGAGGGCCAGACACAGGAATGCCTAGTTTTGTTCAAGATTTTATTGTCTCAGAAGTAACTATAAGAAATAAGCTGTGTAAATAGTACTCTTTGGTAGGCAAGTATTTCCATGTACTGCTTCATCTATATGATGGTTATTATTTTCGTGTTAAGGTTTTAAATTTTAGACTGTAAAGGTTTAGTGGATATTGAAATTGTTTTAATGGTCATGATAAAATTTTTTTAAAAGATGAAGTAAGACAGGAGTGTTCTGGAGTGTTCAGAGCTTTTGAGTCTTTGGTGCTGCTGACCACCAAAGTGTTCATTACTTAGGACTCCATGAGCTGACCCAGCTTGACATACTGGTAACTAGAAGCGAATAAACATCATCTTATTGCTCTTCAAACGCATGCGGCCTGAGGTGTTAAAATCATTTTGTGAGCTTCATAGATTCAGTCAGGGACAAGAAAAAAGTCAGAAGGACCATGGCTGGGAAAATAGGAAATACTGGGCAGCCCTGAAGCAGATGGACAAGAGGAGAGCTCTGCTTCTGGTCCCCACAGAAAACATCTCCCTGGCCTATAGAGTCGGTGATTGTGCCCAACTCAGTGAGAAACACTGCCTTATCCATAAAACATAAAATTGTTTTCTCCATATAACATAAAACCGTTTCATACATGCACATTTGTTTTCCTAATATACATTGCAAGTTTTTCATGTATAAAAATATTAAATTAACTATTGTTAATAATAGAGTACTACACTATGTGCATCTTTTTTTTAAAGGTTTTATTTATTTATTTATTTGACAGACATAGCGAGAGAGGGAACACAAGTGGGGGAGAGGGAGAGGCAGGCTTCCCGCTGAGCAGGGAGCCCGATGCGGGGCTTGATCCCAGGACCCCGGGATCATGACCTGAGCCAAAGTCAGACGCTTAACGACTGAGCCACCCAGGCACCCCCACTATGTGCATTTTTAAAATAGAAAGTGAAAAGTCTGATAATTCTACCTCCTGGAGAAAAACAATGTTTGCAGCATGGTATCTTTTTCGAATTCTGTCTGTACGTAGATGCACCTCTCTGTGTGTATCTGTGCATTCATATGTATACCTATACAAGTTGTTTTTGTTTAGAAAAAATGAAGACATACTTTGTATACAAAAAATAAGAATGAAATAAGACAATAGGAAATATGAGGGTGCATTACATGGAATAAGGATACATATTACTTCATGAAACTTTTCCACAACTGTATGTGCATGTGTGTGTGCATGTAAATTATGCATGTGGATGAATGTGTCTGTATTACATATATGTGTTTATGTATGTATATACACACAGAGAGACCTATCCAAATACATATATTTACTAGGTTAGGGTGTAAAATCTATTTCTTTCTATAGATTAAGGTAAAAAAAAAGTTTATAAGCCACAACTCAATATCACTAGGAATATACAAGGCATGTGCTGTGTATTACAAATGTCTAGTATTTTGGATTGTCAGTTTAAATTCTAAATACAGTGCAATTTGATAGATGCATATGCTTACTGATACCCACGGTTTAAATTTATAAGCACAATACTTATGTCCATTTGGTGAACATAAATTAAGCACTTACAGTATATACATCATTGTGGTAGATTTTGGAGGTACAAAGTTGATAGCAAAAGTTCTGGTCCCTACCCTCAAACAGCTCAAGGTCTTTAACTTTTTAAAAATGGAGTGAGTTAGTGGAAAAGAAACAGGGAAACTTAATTGGTATAATAGTGAGAAATGTAGTGTGCTAGGCACTTTTATACACATTGTCCATTATTTACACAGACCTTTACATTTTACAGAGTTCTTTCAAATATATCTTTGCTTAACTTAATCATCTGTGGAGATAGTTCTTACTTTATGGATTAAGAAATGAAGGCTTGGAGGGGCGCCTGGGTGGCTCAGTTGGTTAAGCGACTGCCTTCGGCTCGGGTCATGATCCTGGAGTCCCTGGATCGAGTCCCGCATTGGGCTCCCTGCTCAGCAAGGAACCTGCTTCTCCCTCTGACCCTCCCCCCTCTCATGTGCTCTCTCTCTCTCGTTCTCTCTGTCTCAAATAAAAAAAAAAAAAGAAATGAAGGCTTGGAAAGGTTACTTCGACTAAGATCACTTAACTAGAAGGTGACAGAGCTTGACTGACATCTGTTTTCCCAGTTGAATATAGTGTTCTTTTCCCAGGTTATGACCCTGAAAAGATCTGTGGTAAATTACAGATTCCAAAATGAGCAACTTAAAAACCTTATGCAGGAAATAAGATTAGGGGAACTGAGCCTTGATTTATGAAATGTCAGTAGGAAATTTTTATGTTTGCTAAAAACAAAAAACACAGTATGGTAATAAAGGGAATTCCAACATAATGTAAAAAATATACTTTATGAAAACTGGGAACTGTTCAGTAAAATTCCATTCATTACTCCTTTTCACTAGAAACATTTTGATTTTGCCCTCTCTTCAATTTCTTTGAGATATTTATTAATTTATTTTTCTTTATTATAGATGTTTCTATCAATGAGCATCAATTTTTTCCTGCCTCTGCTCCCAGTGTTTTTCTTTTAATATATATTACAGTTTATTAAATTCTGCCTCTCTTTCCCA
Organism: Mirounga angustirostris; assembly: GCF_029215605.1. Taxonomy (NCBI): domain Eukaryota; kingdom Metazoa; phylum Chordata; class Mammalia; order Carnivora; family Phocidae; genus Mirounga; species Mirounga angustirostris. Next base: position 149,614,605 of record NW_026991712.1, read on the forward strand.
CTATTGTTCCAGGAATATAAAGTCACTTGGATACTGGAATCCAAAATGCTTTGTCCTTTAACGTGTTTAGGATAGCTTAGGTTTAGAGACCACTTCCTAGGGCTCTAGCCCATTAATAAATAATGCCAGAGCATAGGACAGTAGCTCATTTTACCGTAGTCTTCACTCCTCTCCTTCCCAATAGAAGTATGAATGGCTCCAATTCCTTGTGTGCTCTCCCTCAATTTCCTTTATGTTTCCCAAAGCTTCATCACAAAATCTTCTCTTGTTCTGTTACTTTGCTATCTTTTTCCCAATACCCTGATCCTTCTAAAGGACACCAAAATGTAGATATTTGAATCAAAATTCTTGGAGCTTTCAAAAGATGTGCAAAAGCAAATCCATATATACTGGAATGTCAAGAGAACTTACTAGGATGGATTACTGAAATCTCTCCAAGTCATGCTGCATTCCCAGAGGATTCTCTTAATGGAAGCAAATTTATTTTTGACTGAGTCTAAGGATGTAGCTATTTTTATGTTCCGTGTCCTTCTAGTAATAAATTCTGTTCTGTATTTCTACTTTGTGTTGACAGATGCAAATGAAACTGATGGAAATGAAAGAGCTGGAGAACCGTAATAATCAGTTAAATTGGTGCAGTAGCCCACACAGCATTCTTGTAAATGGTGCTACAGATTATTGCAGCCTCAGCACCAGCAGCAGTGAAACAGCTAACCTTAATGAGCATGCTGAAGGCCAAGGCAACCTGGAGTCAGAGCCCATACACCAGGAGTCTCCAGTGAGTCTAATAGTTCTATAATCTTCATAATCAACTTCAGAAGAAAAAAAATTGATTCAGGTCAAAGTTTTTGTTGACATCATACTTAATATAAATATGGGACCTTGCCTCATCTGAGAACAGTTGATTTTTTTTCCCCCAGAGGGAGAGAGTAGGTACTGATCCAACAGTTCTGACACTTTTAACTAGTGTAAAAATGTAATTTTAACCAATCTATTTGTTATAAAGTGTGTTTTCAAAACAGTAGCTCTATAGATAGTAACTTTTAAAACATTTTTTTAAGTATTCTCACCCAATGCTGAAAGTAATTCTTTATTTCATAATGTTGAGGACATTTATTTACCAGTTATTTAGAGAGCACACAGCAGTGCTGCTATTATATGTGAGAGCCGCAGAGACAAAAAACTGTAACCCTGCCTTTAAGCAGCATGTAGTCTAGTGGTGTAACACTGTGTGAAAGGGCTGTGATATTCAGGTAGGCCAGCTTGGAGGGGGGCTCAAGACTGTATAGAGAAAGCTTTATAAGTGAGCTTCAAAGTAAGAAATGTTAAGCAAAGAAGAAGGTGGTATATTCCTGGCAGAGAAAACGGCACTGGCATAGGTATGAGATGGGAGAAACATGCGGCACAGGGTCACAAGAAGTTCTCGAAGGATATCTTGTGATGGTGGGGGGAGTATTGGTAGGAGATGAAGCTCTCTTATAGTGGCTCTCTGCATTACCTCTTACTTAAAATATAGATGGCTGCACCCCACTACAAACTTGCTGAATTAGAGTTTCTGGGATGGTACCAGGTACATATATTTTTACAAAAAATTCCTTGGGTGATTATGATGTGCACCTGGATAAAAATGACCACTTTTAGGTCAGAAAGGGACAGAGAGTAAGAAATTTGGATTCATTTTGAAGCATTGGGGGATTTATCTTACTGCAGTGAGTAGCCGTTGAAGAATTTTAAGCAAGATGTGACCTAACTGCATTTACCTTTTAGAAAAATGTAGAAAATGACTTTGAGAGTGTGACTGGACACACAGAGATTTGTTAAGAGACTATTGGAGTGGTCTGTGTGAGATTGTTTTAGCCTAAACTTAAGCAGTAATAGGAGGGATAATGAAGAGAAGAATACAAGTTTGAGAAATACTAAAGACATAAAATTAACAGACTTGATTTGTATTTAGGTGTTGCAATCTTGGATACATTATACAATGTTCTTTTTAAGTGCAAAAGGTTATCCTTCAAAGACATAGGGTGGTATGAAATGGAGATTTCCCCTGCCACTTCTTAAGCCCTATTACCTACTCATCTAAATCCAGAAAACAAGGGAATGCCATCGAAGGACCTTTAACCAGAAGGATCATGATCAGACTCATATTTTAGATCTATTCCTTTAGCTACTATAAGAAGGATCAGTGGGAAGGGCACATATTGGAGGCAAGAAGGCAGTTGGAAGGTTACGCTGGATCAGAATGGTGATACTGTAAATGGATGATAGTGACAGTGAGGATAGAGAGGAATGGATTTGAGAAGGAGGTAGGAGGTGAACTCAGCAAGACTTGGAGGCTAGCTGGGAGATGACCAGAGAGAAGTGATTAAGTGGTTAAGTTTTCTGGCCTGAGTGACTTTGATGCTTGATGATACCATTTTTCTAAGAAAGATTTTTTTTTTTTTAAAGATTTTATTTATTTATTTGACAGAGAGAGACACAGTGAGAGAGGGAACACAAGCAGGGGGAGTGGGAGAGGGAGAAGCAGGCTTCCCGCGGAGCAGGAGCCCAATGCGGGGCTCGATCGCAGGACCCTGGGATCATGACCTGAGCCGAAGGCAGATGGTTAACGACTGAGCCACCCAGGCGCCCCTCTAAGAAAGATTTTAAGAGAAGAACTCATTTAATGAATGCATTCTGCTTGTCTTCTGTATTTTTAGCAATTTTTGGTTATCCTTTGTCACTTTCCTCTGCCAAGTAGAAAATACATTGTTAGTCCATGTAGCATTAATATTTTGTAGGCAAGAAGTAGTCCTGAAATACTGCCTTCTGGTGTGACTGATGATAATGAAGTGGCGACAACAGCTGTTAATGAGAAAGTTTGCCCTGAATTTAATAGTGACAGACATTCAAAAGAGGTAAAAATAATTTTATATGTAACTATTCTCATTACTGGTTTTCCTAGATGGGTTATACACTGTTTTAGGCTAAGGAAAGAAAAATGCATTAAGTGAACTTTATGACTACAGAAATGTTTGTTATATTACCATCCATTGATTTTTCAAAGCATGTTATTTTATTTTAAAATGTTACATCTTAAAACTGGTTCCTAAAAGAATACTTTTTAATTTAAAATTATTTTTAGGGAGATCCATTTAATGTAGAATCAAGTTCACTGACAGATCCAGTTGCAGATACAAACATGGATTTTTTCCAGTCTGATCCTTTTGTTGGCAGTAAGTACTCTTATTTTTATATTATGATTTACCAAAAAAAAGTCTTTTTAATGTAACTGTATAAGAATTAGGGCTCAGTTTTGAGATCCTACTCAAAGTAGAGGGGTGTAGAGATATGATATGCTTATATTTGCTGGAATTTGTCCTCGTCAGGCAACTAACTCCTTGGACTAAGTGACTGATTATGTCTGAGGAGCCCCTCCTGATTAAGAGCATGCTTCTTCTTCAGAATAAGGACCAAAAGAAAGATATTATGGACCAGCAGAGGAGATTAGGTACTCTTAAGTCAACCAGCAATTTTTTTTTTTTTTAAAGATTTTATTTATTTATTTAATTGACAGAGAGAGAGAGAGACAGCGAGAGAGGGAACACAAGCAGGGGGAGTGGGAGAGGGAGAAGCAGGCTTCCCACAGAGCAGGGAGCCCGATGCGGGGCTCGATCCCAGGACCCTGGGATCATGACCTGAGCCGAAGGCAGTCGCTTAACCGACTGAGCCACCCAGGCGCCCCTCAACCAGCAATTTTTTACTAAAGTGCCAACACCCTGCTTTTAAAACAGTGGAATCTATAGCAGTTAGAACCTGGATCCCTGCCCTTAAGGGGCCTATAGTGTTGTTGAAGAAATATAAGTGTAATAAATTGAAATACCTGATGTCAGTGTAAACTATGTTAAATACCACTGGTGTCAAAGCTCTTTTTGCATTTTATTTATTTCCAGATCTATTTGTGAAACTGGTCAGTTTACAACAGTTTTATTTTTTTCTCCAAGTTTTTATTTAAATTCCAGTTAGTTAACTTACAGTATAATATTAGTTTCACGTTTAAAATTTAGTGATTCATTACTTACATACAACACCTGGTGTTCATCACAAGTGCTCTCCTTAACACCCATCACTGATTGAACACTCCCCCCACCGCCGCCCCAACCCACCTCCCCTCTCGTTACCATCAGTGTGTTCTCTATAGTTAAGAATCTGTTTCTTGGTTTGCCTCTCTCTTTTTTCCCCCCATGATCATTTGTTTTATTTCTTAAATTCCACATATGAGTGAAATCATATGGTATTTGTCTTTCTCTGACTTATGTCCCTTAGCATAATACTCTCTAGCTCCATCCATGTTGTTGCAAATGAGAAGATTTCATTCTTTCTGCTGGCTGAGTAATATTCCACTACATATATACACACACACATATAATACATACATACAACCCACCTCTTCTGTATCCATTCATCAGTTGATGAATATTTGGTGTGTTTCCATAATTTGGCTGTTGTAGATAATACTGCTGTAAACATAGGGGTGCATGTATCCCTTCAGATTAGTATTTTTGTGTTCCTTGGGTAAATGCCTAGTAGTGCAGTTGCTGGATCCTAGGGTAATTCTATTTTTAACTTTTTGAGGAACCTCCATACTGTTTTCCAGAGTGGCTGCACCAGTTTGCATTCCCACCAACAGTGCAAGAGGGTCCCTTTCTCTGCATCCTTGCCAACACCTATTGTTTCTTGTGTTGTTAATTTGAGCCATTCTGACAAGTGTGAGGTGGTATCTCATTGTAGTTTTGATTTGCATTTCCCTGATGAGTGATGTTGAACATCGTTTTATGTGTTTTTTGGCCATCTATATATCTTCTTTGGAAAAATGTCTACTCATGTCTTTTGCCCACTTTTTTTTTTTTTAAGATTTTATTTATTTGAGGGCGCCTGGGTGGCTCAATTGGTTAAGCGACTGCCTTCGGCTCAGGTCATGATCCTGGAGTCCCTGGATCGAGTCCCGCATTGGACTCCCTGCTCAGCCGGGAGTCTGCTTCTGCCTCTGACCCTCCCTCCTCTCATGTGCTCTCTCTCTCTCATTCTCTCTGTCTCAAATAAATAAAATCTTTAAAAAAAAAAAAAAAGATTTTATTTATTTGAGAGAGAGTACGAGTGGGACAAGCAGAGGGACAAGCAGACTCCCTACTGAGCATGGAGCCCGATGCGGGGCTTGATCCAGGACCCTGATACCATGACCTGAGCCAAAGTCGTATGCCTAACTGACTGAGCCACTCAGGAATCCCTGCCCACTTTTTAATTGGATTATTTGTTTTTTGGGTATTGAGTTTTACAAGTTCTTTATATATTTTAGGTACTAACCCCCTATTTTTATGTCATTTGCAAATATCTTCTGTGGAACATCTTTCTGTTTGCTTATTGGCCATTTGTATAACTTCTGTGGAGAAATATTGATTCAAATAACTTGCCCTTTTTTTATTGTTAGTCTTTTTATTGTTGACTTGTAAGAGTTCTTCATATATTCTGAATACAAGTCCCTAATCAAATATATGATTTCCAGAATATTTTCTTGTATTTTGTGTTGTCTTAATTTTGATGAAGTCCAGTTTATCTATCTTTTCTTTCATCACTTGTGCTTTTGATGTCATGTCTAAGATCCAAAGTCATGAAGATTTACTCTTAGGTTTTCTTCTAAAAATTTTATAGTTTTAACTATTACATTTCAATCTTTGATCCATTTTTAGTTAATTTTGGAATATGGTATGAGATAGGGGTCCAGCTTTATTCTTTTGTTTTTTGTTTTTTTTTTTTTTTTTTAAGATTTTATTTATTTATTTGACAGAGAGAGACACAGCGAGAGAGGAAACACAAGCGGGGGGAGTGGGAAAGGGAGAAGCAGGCTCCCCACAGAGCAGGGAGCCCGATGCGGGACTCAATCCCAGGACCCTGGGATCATGACCTGAGCTGAAGGCAGTCGCTTAACCAACTGAGCCACCCAGGCGCCCCCAGCTTTATTCTTTTGTATATGGATATCCAGTTGTCCCAGCACCATTTGTTGAAAAGATTATGTTTTCTTTCCCCATGGAATTGTCTTGACACTCTTGTCAAAAATCAAATGACCATAAATGTAAGGGTTTATTTCTGGACTCTAGTTCTAGAATTATTTATTAAAATAATTTTTTAGGCTCAGTGTCTTTGTTTCTGGAGTAGTGATGGAAATACCCATTCATTATTCTTATGAAGAGTAGAGAATCTTGTTAGTAAAATTGTTGCTGTTGTGCCTGTCTTTTCCCTTCTGTTTGTAACCTCAGCTTGTGATCAAGGGGTAAGTATAGTTGGCTCCAATTAAAATTTGCTTCTTTTGGGGCACCTGGGTGGCTCAGTTGGTTAAGCATCTGCCTTCCATAATCCGCTCAGGTTATGATCCCAGGGCCCTGGGATCGAGCCCCACATCGGGCTTCCCTGCTCAGTAGGAAGCCTGCTTCTCCCTCTGCCCCTCCCCCTGCTCGTGCTCTCTTTCTCTCAAATAAATAAATTAAATCTTAAAAAAAAAACAGCAGTCATTAAAAAAATTGCTTCTTTTATGAGGTATGTTGATGTTCTGCCTTTACTCTTTATTATTTTAAATGTTTCCTACAGATGCATGGCATTTAGTGTTTTGTCTACTTTGAGGTAGAGCTAATGAAACAGACTGTGCTTTAAGAAACTTTGCTTCTGTTTAAAGTTACCTTTAAGTAATGGTGTCACAACAGTAAACATTATTATTGTGATTTCTGCTTATTTATTTTATCACAGGTGATCCTTTCAAGGATGATCCTTTTGGAAAAATTGGTACGTATATCATTGAGGTCCAACTTAGCTGTAATTTAATTCTGCTTAATTATAAACTTATGTTGTATTTAGAAATGAGAAATCAAAGTAAGGTAGTTATAGGAAGTGGGCTTCCTTTTTATTCAGTTTTTAAACTGATGTAAGGCGCCACTAAAATGTTGTATGTGCCTGGCATTTTCAGAGGGAAAGTGGTAGATTCTTGTGAATTTGCTTAATGAACCATTAGCTTTATTTATTTATTTATTTATTTTAAGATTTTATCCATTTATTTGAGAGAGAATGAGAGAGAGAGAGCCTGAGAGGGGGGAGGGTTAGAGGGACAAGCAGACTCCCCACTGAGCAGGGAGCCCAATGCGGGGACTTGATCCTGGGACTCCAGGATCATGACCTGAGCCAAAGGCAGTCGCCCAACCGAGCCACCCAGGCACCCGTTAGCTTTATTTTTAAGAAAAATGACATTAGTGTTTATATTTTGATACTTTTAATAATACTTAGACTGATTTCTCCTTGGTAGCCAAGGATTAGATGCATATAGTGATCTATGCTACTATAGTGTTTAGAACATTTTTTTTTCCTAAGATTAGAGCATATGAATGGGGGGAAAGGAAACATCTTAAAGAATTACTAAATGTCAGGCTTTATAAGATAGTCTTTCCCTGGGATTTTACATTAGAATAAAGCAAATCTTGTGTACCATTTGTTACGCTTCCCAAACCTGTTCCAAATAAGTTTATTAGGTGAAAGACTATCTTTTAACAAAATCACAAAGGAATTTGTGATTCCTCCTCCCCTAAAATTAGAATCACCAGCTTAGAAGAATTTTTAAACCTGGCATACAAGTAATCTTTGTGTAATAAGTATTGGAATGATTGATTTGCTTTGGGTGAATGATGAGCAAGTAGGAAAACGAATATGAATTAAAGCTATTTTAGGTGCAACTGTCTATATTTTTTTATAATCAATAATCATAACACCAAGTACCTTAATTTAGATTCTGCAGAAGTTCAAAATATCTTTTAATTAAGGCAGTTATCATACCTTCAGGTGATAGGAAATTTAGTGTAGTAGTTTTTAGTCTTTAATATATGTGCTGTATTTTCTTAGATCCATTTGGAGGTGATCCTTTCAAAGGTTCAGATCCATTTGCATCTGACTGTTTCTTCAAGCAGTCTTCTGCTGACCCTTTTGCCACCTCAAGTACTGACCCTTTCAGTGCAGCCAGCAATAGCAGTAATACATCGGTAAGTGGGAGGGTTAAAAACTGTTAAATGGAGAACAAGCATCCTAAGTGAGTATCTTGAAATATAGTGTTGAAAGGATCCTCTTTTAGATTACTTCTGATGGGCTATGTAAAAATGTCAATCTCATCCAGTCCATCTAGTTTTTGTTTTTTTTTTGTTTTTTTGTTCAGACTGGCATTTCACAGCTTTATCACTCCCTGTAATTGGCTGGAATAACTTATTTCATCTAAAAATCAAGTCCATCCTTAATAAGGATCAAATATTATCCCATTGGGGATATTTAAAATAAATGATTTGAAATCCATTAATAAATAAAGCTTTTCAGAAATGTGTGGTATGCATTATTGAAATAATAAAATAATAAAAATCAACCTTAAAATAGCATTGATGTTTTAGAAAGATAAAATCATTTATATTATAGACACATTTTATATATATTATATAACACATACGTGTTAATCTTGTAGAGAAATACAAATTCCTACTAAATGTCAGACTCTCTTGTAAATCTTCACAACCTGCAAAGTAGGTGTTGGTAGCCCTATTTTAACAGTAAGGACACTGGGACTTGGAAGTAACCAAGGTCATACAGCTCAGTGGCTTTTAAAAAGAAAATATATTATGGCTTTTTAAACATACCCAAAATAGAGTCATATAATCAAATATTTTAAGAAACCTCCATGTTATCCATTACCCAATTTAAATAATTATGAATGGTTTTGGAAGTTTTTATTTTTTATTTGGAGACTTATTTTTTTAAGCAGCGTGTTTCACCCAAAAAAGAACAATTGATTTGATGGGCATTTGGAGCAAAAATTTTGTCTTTTAATTCTCTTAGATTAAGAATACTCCCTTAAAAGAGGAATTGATTGTTTTAAAGTTGATAGATTTTGTATTCTTTAATTGCTTTCTTACTGTACTCAGTAAAGAGCTATTTGGCTAACAACTGGTATTTTCCATTGATGTAAAAGTGAGCAAGTGCCTCTGTAACTGAATATTTGTGGTTTCCACAGGCTACTGGATACTGTGTTTTCCTACAACACTTAGTTTGCAGTGTGGACCCATTTGCCAAATTCTTCTAAAATTGGCTGCGACCTGAATTTTTTTCCTCTTACCTTATTCTAGTCTCTTATTCTCTACTCTTATCATTAAAGAGCAAGAAAACCAAAGCAGCTCTTCCTAATTTAAAAATAAAACAGGTGTCTCCTATTCTTCTCCCCTGATGAAAATTTTCCACCATTTGCTCTATTTACTTTTTCTCTTCCCTCCCCAGTTTGTGAAAGCAATATTGCCCTTGCTGACTGCTCTTGATTTCTCCATTAAAAACAAAACAAAAAATCAAATTGGCAGTATAATAATAGCTTTGTTTATCTCATCTCTTCCATGTACCAGGCATGGTGCTAAGCTCTGTTCATGTGTTACCCATTTAATCTTCACACTATTCCTATGAAGCTCATGTTACCATCCTCATTTTTAAGATAAAGTAAATGAAGCTTAAAGAGGTTAAGTGATAGTAAGTGGTAGAACTGAATTCAAACCGTGGTCTATCTGACCAAAATCTAAGGTCTTCACCCCTATAGCCCAAGATTTAAACTTAATTCTTCCCAGCTACAGAGCCCTTGTGTTTTGTGATCTTCCTTCTTTTTAAACAGGCCTCTGATTATGTTTCTAGCTCTCTCCCCAAAAGTCTTTCCTATTCCCTCAAGGCTAGTCTCTGCTCTCAGAGGGACATAATTTAAAAAACCAAAGTGAAACAAAACAACTGGCATTTCTTACTCTCCTAGCTGGTGTATGGTAGCATACAGTCAACGTGGGGGATAGATGACTGATGTTGAAGAGCGAGAATTTCAGTGATAAATTTGGCGACCTTGTAGGAGGATTTTGGAACATTAATTCTATAAAATACCACCTGAATTGTAGTTATGAAAATTCCTTTTATGTACTAAATTGCCTAATTATCAAACTGAACGTAACCTAGAGTTTAATGGCCTCTTAATCCTTCATAGGCTACGCATTCATTCCATCCTGTTCCCCTTGCTGTCTCAATGGTCTTTTAGGTGGTGGCACAGTGTATGAGGAAGGAATAGAAATTAAACCTGACACTTATGTAGGCCTGCTTTTTCTATTTCTCTCTGTGATGGCAAATAAAAATCTATAAGCTTTTGTTAAAAATCAGGCCTATTAGGTTGTTTTTCCCCTGAAAGTCAAGAGAAGAAGCAATAATAGTTGGTGACTTAAGTCAGTGACTATCTCTCACACTGGTGTTTTGACTATTATATTAGGAACCATGTGACTATACAGACCACCTTAATGTTTTTCTTTTATTTCTCTTTATTCATTCAATAGATATAATAAGAATATAAGCCATTATGCTAGTTTTATAATAATATCATTGGCATCAGTTAAAATAAGTACTATCATCCTCAGTTCTAAAAACTTCATTAGTATTAATTACATCTTTCTGATAGTAGTTTAAATGGGTTCTCTCGCCTTTTTTTTTTTTTTTAAGATTTTATTTATTTCAGACAGAGAGAGAGCACAAGCTGGGGGGCAGGGTGAGGGGCAAAGGGAGAAGCAGACACTCCGCTGAGCAGGGAGCCCAACGTGGGGCTTGATCCCAGGACCCTGGGATTATGACCTGAGCTGAAGGCAGATGCTTAACCAACTGAGCCACCCAGGCGTCCCTGGGTTCTCTTTTATAAAGAGAGAATGTACTACAAGTCCTGGTTAGCAATACTTTTCTCTTTTCAAATACATTTGTTTTATTTGGAAATTTATCAGTTGAGCTCTGTGATATCATTTGACATTCAATTGTAATAACCAAATTTCTTAATGATTAGAAATAGAGCCTGTAATACAGATGACATTGATAGCCATGAGTCAGAGGAGATAAATGTTCCCAAACCCTTTTCATGCCCCTTTCATCTAACTGTCTGCTAAGGCTTTCATTAGCCTCTTAACAAGGGCCTGATGCCAGAAAGAGAAGGTTCACTTTTCTTCCTAGATATATAATTGGTTTGACTGTGATTAAAAACCAAAATAATTTAGGAAAACAGTTCTATAGCAGGAATCTCTGGCTTCTGGTAAAGTCCTCACTCTGTAGCCACTCACACTTGCCACTTGGTCCAGATTCTTACATGGCTTATTATTGAAAGTAGCAGGATCTTATTAGCAGAGCTCCCTCCCTTCCTCTCTCCCTTCTTTCCTCCTCCTTTTCCTCCCCTCTTCCTCTCCCCACCCCTCTACCCCCGTCTTCCTCTGGTACATGTGTATGTTCCTCTGATGGGCAGAATGCTAGAATTATTTTTAGATAACTAGAAAATAAATCTAGCTTCTGATATTTAAGTACTAGGATATTTAAGAGTTAGAATAGTATGCGCCTAAAGGCAGCATGTCATCCTGGAATAGGAGAAGAACCTTAATGGAAAATCTAGTGAAATCCAAATTAAGTCTATAGTTTATAGTTTTGTACCAGTGTTAATTCCTTAGTTTTAATAGATGTGCCATGATTATATGAGGTTATGAGGTACTAACATTAGAGGAACCTGGGTGAAGGATATATGGGAACTCTCTGTATTATCTTTACAACTGTTATAGAAATCTAAAATTACTTCCATGTAAAAAGTTAAAACAGTGTGTATCTGTACTAGTAACAAAATTATGAAGAAAAGAAAAAAGATGAATGCCACCAAAGTCAGGGTAATAATTACCTCTATAGAGGAGGGATGGGATTGTGTTTGGAGAGGGGCACGTGAAGACTGCTCAGGTGTTGGCAGTTTCTTGGAAGGTGATTACATAGGAATTCATTTGATAGTTACTTGTTAAACCATATATGTTTCATATACCATTTTGAATGTATATTATATTACTCAAAAGATTAGAAAATGATATGTGTCATTTCAGTTTAATAAGATTGCAAATCAGTAAGGGGAAACATTTATTCCTAATGCCTTGTATTTCTTAATTAAGAGTTGGTAAAGAATATTTTCTTTGATGTGGCCATGAGGTTTCAGCTATGAAATATTGCCTCTCTTAGTCATGATTTTGTGTAATTTGTTTAGGTAGAAACATTGAAGCACAATGATCCTTTTGCTCCTGGTGGAATAGTTGTTGCAGCAAGTGATTCAGGTAAGGAAATAATTGATCAGTTTCTTTGAACAGTCAATATGACTCTTTAAGCTTCTTTTTCTGGTCTCCAAATATATTTGTCCTATTTACTTACGTAAGGCTGTAAAATTATTGCATAGTTATAGCCAATTGTAATCTACCAGTAATAATGGTGGCAAGTGTTGGCATATCACTTTCTACTTTTCTTATCATTTATTTATCTCATTTATTATTCATGTTAAAGATCTTACTAGATGGGAGTGGGAGACAGGCTTCCAGTTATGGAATGAATAAGTCATGGGAATGAAAGGTACAGCATAGGAAATACAGTCAATGGTATTATAAAATAGTGTTATATGGGGACAGATGGTAGCTGTGCTCATGGCGAGCATAGCATAATATATAAACTTGTCAAATCACTATGTTGTACACCTGAAACTAATGTAACATTGTGTGTCAGCTATACTTCATTAAAAAAAAAACTTACTAGAATATGTACTCTAGCCAGTAAAACCAATATAATTTTTTTTTTCCTTAATAAAAGGCAGCGTTGGCAGTTTCAAAGTCAGCAATGACTCTTATAGATCTTGGCCTAAAATGAAAAATTGCTTCCAGTAGGTAATGATAATAGCTTTACAAATAGTGGGTAAGATCTTTAATAATACAGAGAAAATCGAAATGTTACTCTAGCATCCAGTCTTCATGCTTTATTTATGGCAGCTAATTTTCCATTTTATCCTTTTAAGTAATATTTCCATTTTAAAGATCAGGAAACTGAGGACCAGAACTTTAAGTAACTTGATCAAGATTATATAGTTCACTAGATTTGAACCAGGTGAAGCCAGGATTCAAAACAAAGTCTGACAAAGACTAAAAGCTTCTGCAGCTTTCTCACTACTCATTTAAAAATAAAACAGACCAACTATTGTGTAGGAGAGCAGGGAATTAGAGGGAAGTGGACTCAAACCTGTAAATACCTCAAGTATCATGCTGATACAGGATTCCTTATTTTTCCAGATGAAAATAAGGTGAGTTATTCAGTACACAAATTTGCTGATGTGACAAATTTGCTGATGTGCTGAAGTTGAGGATCATGAGCATAGAGAAAGATTAGTAGAAATGCCTTCACAATTTAGATTTCTGGTATTGTACAAATTAAAACAAGATGAGATTTAGCACTGTGTGTTGTTTTCAGGTTGAAATTTAACTTCCAAAATGAGTAACAAAAAGGAATTGAATATAAAAAGCAGATATGTCGAAAACAAGATTTAATGTAGTGCTAGGTATTGATTTAAACCAAAACTTAGAATAACAGCAAATAAGATTTCTAAAAGACTTATTGTAGTAAGAGTGGTTAAATTAATATATTTTTAAAATACATGTGCTTTGGGTGCCTGGGTGGCTTGGTTAAGCGACTGCCTTCGGCTCAGGTCATGATCCTGGAGTCCCGGGATCGAGTCCCGCATCGGGCTCCCTGCTCGGCAGGGAGTCTGCTTCTCCCTCTGATCCTCCATCTCATGCTCTCTCTCTCTGTCTCATTCTCTCTCTCAAATAAATAAATAAAATCTTAAAAAAATAAATAAATAAATAAAAAATAAAATAAAATACATGTGCTTTTTTTAGACTCTCATTGAGCTGATGAATTAATATATAGCTAGGGATATTGTATGATTAGAAAGGATAACCTAAGAAAATGAAAAGTTAATATATTTATACAGGTGACCCTTGAACGATATGGGGGTTAGGGATGCTGACCCTCCCCCCACATGCAGTTGCATATCTGCATATAACCTTTGACTCCCCAAAACCTTTACTAATATCCTACTGTTGACTGGAAGCCTTACCAATAACGTAACCAGGCAATTAACACATATTTTGTATGTTACATATATTCTTACAATAAAGTAAGCTAGAGAAAAAAATGTTATTGAGAAAATCATAAGGAAAATACATTGACAGTACTGTGCTGCATTTATTGAAAAAATCTGCATATTAGTGAATCCACACACACCACACCCATGTTGTTCAAGGGTCAACTGTAATTAACTCTTGACTGAAATGGTAATTGCCATAAAGTTCATTAAAGCTGCAAAAATTTAAAGGAAAGGGAGATCACCTCCATTTAGGGTAAGTCATGAATGGTTTCAAAGCAGAAGGTAGCTTTTGTTGTGCAACCATCACAAATCCAGTTTATCTACTTTTTCTTTTTTTGCCTATGCTTTTAGTGTCATTCCAAAAAGTATAGCTAAATCCAATATCATGAGGGTTTTCCCCATGTTTTCTTCTTCTAAGAGTTTTATAGCTTTAGCTCTTACATTTAGGTCTTTGATGCATTTTGCGTTAATTTTTGTATTTGTTTTAAGAGTCTGACTTCATTCTTTTAGAGTGGATTTTCAATTTTCCCAGTACCATTTGTTGAAAGGACTTGACCTTTCCCCATTGAATGGTCTTGGTATCGTTGTAGAAGATCATTTGACTGGGGCGCCTGGGTGGCTCAGTAGTTAAGCGTCTGCCTTCGGCTCAGGTTATGATCCCAGCGTCCTGGGATCGAGCCCCACATCGGGCTCTCTGCTCAGAGGGAAGCCTGCTTCTCCCTCTCCCATTCCCCCTGCTTGTGTTCCCTCTCTCGCTGTGTCTTTCTCTGTCAAATAAATAAATAAATTCTTAAAAAAAAAAAAAAGAAAGAAAATCATTTGACTGTATATGCAAGGGTTTATTTCTGGACTCACTCTTCTGTTCCGCTGGTGTAAATGTCTATCTTTGATACCTGTAACTTTGTTATTCTTTTTCGGGTTCCCTTGAGATTCCATATGAATTTTAGTATGAATTTTCTATTTCTGCAAAAAAATATCATTGGGATTTTGATATGGATTGCTTTGAATCTGTAGATTGCTTTGGTTAGTATTAACATCTTAACATTTTCCAATCCATGAAGTGGGCTGTCTTTCCATTTAATTGTATCTTCTTTAATTTCTTTCAGAATGTTTTATAGTGGTCAGCATACATGCCTTCCTTGGTTAATTCTTGAGTATTTTATTCTTTTTCATGCTATTGCAAATGAAATTGTTATCATCTTAATTTCCTTTTCAGGTTGTTCATTGTTAATATATAGACATGCTACTGATTTTGTGCATTGATTTTGTATCCTGCTACTTTGCTGTTTATTCTAAACAGGTGTTTTTGTGGAATTTTACGGTTTTCTACATGTGAGGTCATGTTGTATGCAACAGAGATAATTTTACTTCTTTCTTTCCAATTTGAATGCCTTTTTTTTTCCTTGCCTAGTTACTCTGGGTAGGACTTCTGTGATGAATTGAAGTAGTGAAAGTGGGCGTCCTTGTCTTGTTACTGATTTTAGAGAAAAAATTTCAATCTCTCACCATTGAATAAGATGTTCACTGTTGGCTTTTCATATGTGGCTTTTACTATGTTGAAGTAGTTTCTTTTTCTAGTTTGCCAAGTGTTTTTATCATGAAAGGATGTTGAATTTTGTCAGATGCTTTTTCTGCATCAATTAAGAGGCTAATGTGGGTTTTTTTTTCCTTTATTCTGTTAATGGGGTGTATTATATTGATTGATTTTCATATGTTAAACCATCCTTACATACAAATGAGCACCTGTATCTTCCTAGTCTGCCATTTAGCTTGCATCTTGATTTGAATGAGAATCTTAGAAGCAAAAACTTTTTTAAAAAAGATTTATTTATTTGAGAGAGAAAAGGTGTGCATGCACATGCACAAGTGGGGGAGGGGCAGAGGGAGAGAATCTTCTAGCGGACTCTCTGCTGAGTGGAGCCCCATGTGGGGCTCAGTCTCACGACCCTGAGATCATGACCTGAGCTGAAACCAAGAGTTGGTCACTCAACCAACTGAGCCACCCAGGCGCCCCCAAAAAACTCTTTTGAATTGGATGGGCTACATATTAGTGTGTCTGGGGCAGAGTTACACAGACCTTCCACGGATTCAGAAATACCAGAGGTCTAAACTTTTTTTCTTTTTTTTTTTTTTTAAGCCATACACATAAGGTCATCCAAACTTCGCTTTTGCATTTTCCTCATTTAATCTTTACAATGGTTATAGAGACAGGTACCGTTCGTTCTCATTTTAAAGATGAGAAAAATGAGACTTAGGTCAAGCAATTTGCCCAAGGCTGTAGTAGTTGTTGCCATGCTCAGTGTCCAATCCATGTCTTATTTCAGAGCTCATTCTATAGTCACTTCATTATGGTGCCTCTGCCTTATCTTCTCATCCAATCCTGACAATATAAAAATGGTAGTAGGGTGATGCCACAGATTTTTTTTTCTGTCAAACTTAATATTGCTGCCCTTTTTAGAGCTGGAAAGAATCTTACACATGCTATGGGCCAAGAGTTTTCATATTATTTTTCACAAAACTAGCTTCCAGAGAGGTCTTCAGAGAGTTGGCAAATTATTGTTTCATATTTTTTAAGTGTCTTTAAATTTTTAAAAACTGCAATTTAATTAAATGGATGCATTCATAAATGTTACAAACCATATTAACATTGTAGTGCATTGGTGCTTTAACGTACTCTCAGGTTAAGTGGTTTTTGTGCAAACCTCTGGATAAAAATTATTTTAAACTACTCAGATTGCAAGACTCTTGTTTAAAAATGTGTATAACTACTTCTTTGGGTGAATTGTTTTTCAAATAGAGCAATCAAAACCAACCGCAGAAATAAGTTCAACTCCTGACTTTAAACATTTGTGTTAATAAAAATTGCTTTGTTTTCACTGTCATTGTGATAAGTAAATAATATAAATTCGAACTTAAGATGATTTTAGAGTTAAGGTGCCTAGGTGGCTCAGTCTGTTGGGCAGCTGGTTCTTGGCTTCAGCTCAGGTCATGATCTCAGGGTCCTGGGATCAAGCCCTGTGTTGGGCTCCATGTTCAGCAGGGAGTCTGCTTGAGGATTCTCTCTCTCCCTCTCCCTTTGCCCCTCTCCCCAGCTCTCTCTCTCTCTCTCTAATAAATAAATCTTAAAATGATTTTAGAGTTAATTTTTAAAATCCCATTTATTTGTTTCATATATTGGAATTTCATTTAAAATTTGAAAACTGTTATCAAGCCTGATTTCCTAATATATGAAAGGAAAAGCTAAGCCCCAGAGGCACTTACCAGTTTGCTTCTCAATCCATGCCCATTGATTTTCCTCTGTGTTATCCTGCCTCTTCACTTATCTACTATGTAAGTGAGAAAAAAAGAAATCCTTGGGAACCCAAAATTTCATAAAGGGTACTGGGAGTATAGGGAATATAATCAGATGAAAAATGTTAAAAAATTAAAAGCATTTTAGTAAGAAACTTGTAGAAGATCCATGAAAGGCTCTTGGGGATTGGTGGAGATAATTCAACCTTACTATGCTCTTATTTCAACAACGAAAATAATTAGGAGTGGGTAATTTGAAACAATCACAAGCAGTAACTTTGGAAATCATCAAGTATAGTAGCTTTTTGGTCTGAGGACCCCTTTACACTTTTAAAAATTAATGAAGACCCTCAAAGAGGGTTATATCTATCAGTATTTACCATATTAGAAATTGAAACTAAGAAACTAAACATTTTTTAAGTCAATTAAAGGCAATGATAATAAACCCATTACATATAAACATAAATAACATATTTCTTTAAGAAAACTCCAAACCAAAAAAAAAAAAGAAAGAAAATTGTGACAAGAGTAGCATTATTCATGCATTTTTGCAAAGCTCTTTAAATGTGTGCCTTATAGGGCACCTGGGTGGCTCAGTTGTTAAGCGGCTGCCTTCGGCTCAGGTCATGATCCCAGAGTCCTGGGATCGAGTCCCACATCGGGCTCCCTGCTCAGCGGGAAGCCTGCTTCTCCCTCTCCCACTCCCCCTGCTTGTGTTCCTGTTCTCGCTGTCTCTGTCAAATAAATAAATAAAATCTTTAAAAATAATAATAATAAAATAAATGTGTGCCTTATAAAAAAGAAGATAGCTGGATTCTCATATCTACTTCTGCATTCAATCTCTTGCACTGTATTGTTTTGCTTGAAGTATGTGAAATGAAAAAGATCTGCTCTCACACAGATATGTAGTAGAGGGGTATTTCAGTAACCTTTTTAGGTAATTTTGGATATTCTTCTTTGATACTATACCAAATTTCAACATATTTTAGTTTCTTTAAAGTTAGTTGCAATGTGGTACGTGAAACCATATCAGTGACCTTTTCATGCTCTCTTACATGAAAATCCATTGGTTTTTCTTGCACTTTGAATGAATTTTTTACCTATATATGATTCTGTAATTTGCATTGATCATTTTGGAAATATTGGTTCACTGCTGACACATTTCATTATAAATATTTTAAAAATTATATTTATTAATATCACCATCCATCTTACCAGAGTCTTTAAATATTGGTATAGTGTTAAGATTATGGGACAGATACAGCTTTCTAAGATTCTGATTTTTACTTGAAAGCTTGAATTTTTACCACCAGCAACAAATACTATCAGTTGTTTTCTTTAAAGTGACAGCCTCACTGTTTGTTTTGGAGGAAATGTTGCCAAATACCCAAATCTGAATAACCATTGTTTAGCTGTTACTTCTTTCAAGTAAAAAGGGTATTCCATGAAAAAAGCAGCTAGTTCAACTTGTTTTGCACACCATCATGCAAGTGCTTTTCCTCCAGATAACTATCATACTTTCCTACTCAACAGAAGTGCTTTGTGTATATTTCCCATTTGTTACTCAGAATTTTAAAAAGATGTGTACCTAGAGGCACCTGGGTGGCTCAGTAGGTTAAGCATCCATCGTTGGTTTCAGTTCAGATTGTGATCCTTAGGGTCATGAAATCAAGCCCCAACTTGGGCTCTGCGCTCAGTGCAATCTGCTTGAGATTCTCTCTCCCTCTCTTTCTGCTCTCTCCATTTGTGTTCTCTTTCTCTCTAAAATAAATAAATAAATCTTAAAGAAAAAAAGATGTGTACCTAAGGATCATGACTTATTAAAACTAATAATTTTTATCAATTCATCAAGGACAGACATTTTTTTTTTAAGATTTTATTTATTTATTTGGCACAGAGAGAGAGAGACCGTGAGAGAGGGAACACAAGCAGGGGGAGTGGGAGAGGGAGAAGCAAGCTTCCTGCAGAGCAGGGAGCCCGATGCGGGGCTCGATCCCAGGACCCTGGGATCATGACCTGAGCCGAAGGCAGATGCTTAACTGATGAGCCACCAGGCACCCCAAGGACAGACATTTTTAAACACAACTGGCCTTTTTTCCCCCCTGCCAAGTTTGTGATGGTGCTACTACTGCCCTGATTCGCTGTAAGACACTAGCAGTTCTATCTACATTGTTGCAAATATTAACACATTAAGAAATATAAATAACATCTTAATATTCAAAATAATTTTGACCTTATAGATCTCGGTAAAGAGGTCTTGGGGACCTCCAGGTCCATGGACCACACCTTGAGAACTCCTGATCTAATATGAACTAAAAGATTTTTCCTGTTGCCCTGGTCTCTGTTCCCTCAGGACAGCTTGCTCCCAGGAGGCATCTGGGACAGATATCTCCTTTTATTCAAACAAAACAGGATCAAGAGAATAATCTCAATGTCCTGGAGAAAAAACTGAAGAGTGGAGGCTATCTTTTTAGTTATGTATTAGCCTAGTGCTTCTGCTCTTCTCACACTACACACTTTTTATGGTAGTGATGTCTAGTTCTGTGCCTTCAACTACAGCCTGTTTCTTAATGACTTCTTGATTTAGTCTTCCAGTGTTGAACTCTCTCCTGAACCTCCAGTACCTTCAGGTTATCTGCTGGATATTTCCCCTTAGGTGCCAAGCTCAACAGTGCTTAAAATTGAAATAATCATCTTTTCCAGTTAGTCTCTCCTTTAAAGTATTAGTATTTCTACTTTCTGTATTAATGATACTATTAGCCAATCATCTTAGACTTCTTCTCTGCCATACCTCACCTCCAATAAATTGCCAAGTTCTGTTGTTTTACCCCCAAATAGACCCTGATTGTTCCTTCTTATACTCAGTTTTGTTTGGACCGTCATTTTGTTTTATCTGGACTGTGGTATTAAATTGCCTTCATTCTCTCTACCTGCCAATCTGTCATCTACATGACTGCCAGAATTGTCTTTTTTAACATTTGATCATGTTACTAACCACAAATCTAAGTCACTAGCCCTGTGTTCCACACATGTGTGTGTATAATTTTTTAGTTATTTATATTAGTTAATATAATGTTTAATATATATCTATATTATATTTATATTATATGTATATATATTTAATGGTCTTTTACTTAATGTGTCACAGGTATATGTCTGAAAGTAAAGTTGTCCACCTGATGAAATAAAAAACATTACTAAACATCTTCTTGACATTCCATCCCTGTTAATAGTATTACCATCTACTCAGTTGCCCAAGCAGAGATTTGGGAGTCATCCTAAGTTGTATCCCTACTTTCCCACCCCAGAGCTTCTGGGACATAGCAGAGTCTCATCAGTTGAATGCTGAAGAAATGAATAAATGATTTGTCTCAAATCTGCTATATTATTGTAAGATTTTGAATTGAATGGAAGCATAAACAGTCTAGAGGGGGGTTGTCATCATTAGGACATGGGTGTTTGAAGCCAACAGCCTGAACTTACTCAGATAAAATGCTAATTCCTTAGGTTTTCTTAGTCTCCATTTCCTAAACAATAAAATGAGGTTAATAATTATACTTCATGGGTTTGTTTGGTAGATTAAAAGAGAGAATGTATGTTAAAGTATTTATTGTGATACCTATCACAGTAAATGGTAGCTGCTATTACTATTATTACTACTATTTTTTAGTTTAATGGTTTCTAAATCCTGACTAATGTTACTTGGAATATACTCTTTGATAGTTCCAAGTCAAATAGGGATGAGAGAGAGAAAATGAGAATGAGAATTGTTGCC
Source organism: Mirounga angustirostris (assembly GCF_029215605.1). Taxonomy (NCBI): domain Eukaryota; kingdom Metazoa; phylum Chordata; class Mammalia; order Carnivora; family Phocidae; genus Mirounga; species Mirounga angustirostris. The sequence goes on from NW_026991712.1 coordinate 149,635,706, forward strand.
AACTCTCTTTTCCTGGAAAGGATTCTTTCCAGTCTAAGATTGTTTTCTCTTCTTTTTAGTTTTTAAATCCTTTTGTTTGTGAAATGAAAGATGGACTCCTTTTTTAAGTTCTTTTTAAGTTAAGCAAATCTCTGTATGTTGTTGTTTTCTCTATGTGTGTTGGTTTTAATATATTTATTTAGTTTACTAAAAATAAAATCCCAACATCTGGAAACCACTGAGACTCAGAGAGGTGGCATTACACACCCAAGGTCACAAACAGGACTTTTGTCCTCTTACACTCCAATATCCCTCTTCTTTTTCACCAAGAAATAAAGTGTTTAGCCAGAAAAAAAGATTAATCCTGCAGAACAGGAAAAATAGAAGCTTTCAAAATAAACTAAAAACCTAAGGGTGAATTTTTGTTCTTAAAAATTAAATGATAAATCACCCATTATGATAGAGATAGAAGGACATCAGATATTTTTAATATTTTGACTCACAATGGGGTCTTTTTAGCATTTACTCCTTGTGAGTAGACACGTTGCAGACTAAAAGAATACTAAAGAAAGCAAATGCAGGTTACTCAGTTTCTACATATACTTTATTTTGTCTTGTAAGAGTTCTTTTTCCATTTCATTATAGATGGGATTAGTTCTGGTGCCAGAAGATTTTTTGCATGGAATATTTTACTAACTCCTAACTGAGGAAATGAGAAGTCTTTCCAACTCTTAATTAAAGCTTTATAACATCCTGAGGATTTAGAGGGGAACTTGTGGTCTCCCCAGAGCATCTTTGACTCTAGAGGCAGTAAAATGCCACGTAGGTCTTCATTTTTACAGGCAATGACTCAGGCTAAGCATACAGATGTTCATATGTTTTATTATTCTTAGCCTCTGCCTTCTTTCATGTTTCTTCTCTAATTTTCTCTATTTCCACAAACCACAGGCCATGACTGTCTCTTCAAGGCCACTTATTTTTTGCCTGGAAAAATGTGTGTGCATGAGCAGGTGTGTATTTGTATATTTGTGTATAGTGTGTATATGTTTCTCTCTTCTCCCACCTCCTTTCTGTCCACAAGAAAGTAAAACCCTTTTTGGAAAGTCTTCTTGGCCTCTTTCACATAAATCTAGCTGTTGCTTTTCCTTTACTCTCTTTGAACTTTAATACTTAGTGTGTAGCAGTTGTATACATATGTATCACTCAAACCATGAGTTCCTTGAAGGTAGATGTTGTGTCTTATTCTCCTCTAAATCCCCAGTACCTAGTCTTGATGCTTAGTAAATGTGAGTGGATGAGTGGGTCAGTGAGTGAGTGAGTGAATGATTTGGAGACCAGCTTGAGAAAATGGATTCTTTATTAATGACCAACACCTCAGATTATTCATTGAGTATCTCTTAAAGGTTTTCTGAGTTTGAACTTGATTATCTGATGACTTGTGCATGGGTCATGGAAAAAAAAAATTTCTTCCTTTTCCCAGGATTCTCTGGTTAGATACCTATTCTTGGTTATTATTTGTGAGCCTTAAAACTGGTTTCCCTTATTCCTTGTTGGTCAGCTGGTTATGCTAAGAAGTATTATGGTATCTGTTTGGAAGATCCTTAATAAGTAGACAGTTTCTGTCTCCCTTTTCTCTCAGTATTTTCAGTGAATATGAGCATCTTCTATTTATCAGACCTTTTTCTAGGCCTTGACGATACAGTAGTGAACAAAGCGAGTTCTCGTCTTTATAGGGTTTATATGGGAAAGATAGGCAATAAACAAATATGTAATATGTCAAGTACTGATGAATGCTATGAATTAAATCGGGATAAGGGGATTAAAAATGATATGCCTAAAATGTAGCTTTAAAGGAAAAAAATACCAGGAAAAAAAGCTGTTAAGCATGCTAAAATAATTGATAAGGGTTATTTCTGATAATGAAATTATAGATGATTTTTTAAATTATGCTTTTATGTAATTTTCCGAAGTGTTCATCGCCTTTATTCTTGGGGAGGAGAGGGTGCCAGTGAGATCACATTTGCATTTAAAGCCTCATTCTGATGGTCTATAGCTTCTGTGTGATCAAGAGGAAGAAAGCCACCTACTGATTCCTCTCTGAATATTTCTGGGAATCCGCAGCACATGGTCTGGAAAAGTTCATACCCAGTGAGTCCTTCCAGTCTCTGGACAGGCCTTTACTTCATATCAGTCATGATCAATATCTGAGGAGGTGGTTGCCAAAGTCTTAATTCCCCAATTTGGGCAAAAGTCCTTTGTCATTCATCCAGGACACATTCCCCACTGTTTGGACCAATGCCGAATAGGTCGTTTTTTTCTGATGAAGAAAGTGTAGAAAAACTCTAGTAAAACTATAAGTAGCATATTCTTTATATACAAATGTCATGTATTTTATTAATGTATTTCACAGTGTATACTTAACATTTCAGTCAAACTTGACCTAACTCAACACTGTTGCCATGAGCATTATAACTTCTTGTAAAGGCTGTGGCAGAGAAAAAGCATGAAGCAGATTTTTTAGTTCTCTCCAGTGAAAGGAGCCAACTCCTTTTCCCTCATCACCTCTCTACCAGTCAGGAGAACATCTGCACCCTGGTTGTGCCTCAGCTGCTTGTGGCATCAGGAATTACAAGGCGCAGAGAAGGAGAAAGAAAGGAAAGCCTAAAACAACACCCATGACTAGGCTGGGCCCCAGGCTGTGGGACTTAGATATGTCATTATAAAAAAGCATCTTTTATGGCTAATGCCGTAGAATTTCTTATAACTCTGGACTTTCAACCTCCTCTTCAGGCTCAGAGTTGTTGGTCTATCTCTAAAGGGCTAATTTTCTTTATGCTTCTTCCCACCCTCTTTACCTGCTTCCTCCACCTCATGACTGTCTTGGTGACAAAGCAAGCAAAAGTAATATATACCTTCTTGCCCCTCTTCAGTTTATGTCCATGGTATACTGATTTTTAGAGGTAAAGATACACTTTACACATTTAAATGGGTATGTGGGCACACTTTTGTTTTAAGACTGATTTGATGTAAAGATGACGATTTGAGGGAGAACAAGGAAAAATTTTCAGTGCCTCTTTGCTCTTTCTTACCCTGTCTCTTGCAATTCTCTTTCCCTTCCTTCCTTTGTTTCTTTCTATTTTCCTATATCAAGTAACAATTCCTATAAACATTCTTAGCCTTTATGCCTGAATAGGGGAAACCTATCTCAAAGTAGATCCATTCATTCCAGCCAAAAATGTTAATCCATTTGGTAAGTGCAGTGTGATGGAACAGATAACTTCTCATGCCTGGGAGCAGGTTAAATAATTACTTTTGCAGTTACTGTTCCCTCTGCCTGGAATATCTTTATCTTTCCCACCTCGATCTATTCCTTATTTAAAAGACCTAGCTCAAATGTAATAGTTTCTTTGATACATTTTCTGATTCTCCCAGTTAGTGACTCCTACTGTGGGGTTTTCATACCTCTCTAATAGCTCATTTAAGATTGTTTTATTATTGTTTTTTACATGTGTCTCATTAGACTGTGAGATTTGGGGGCTAGGAACTGTCTTTTCTTATTTTCTTAGATCTGATATTCAAGAAATGTTTTTGACCATTCTTCTTGGATAAGCCTTATTCACTGTTTTTAAGGACTTTACAATCTAATGTGATATATCAATCACAGATAATCATAGTACAAACTAGAATGCAGTCACTGCCACAAAGAAGAAAGAAATCACTGCTTGCTATGGGAATTAGAGGTTTTCCCAGGCTTAGTGGATGAGGTGACATTTAAAATGCACCCTGAAGGATAAGTGTGAAATGTGGAATTAATGGAATCTACCTTCTCTTACTTCCTGATAGCTTTATTAGAAATAGTTTCAGTGCATGGGAACTATATTACTTGACATGTATTCCAAAGCCTTAAACCTAGAGTTAGTTTTCTTGTTTTTCATCTGAAATAATTCATCAGTTGATTTATACAAAAGAGTGTATTGTGTGTGTGTCGGGGGGTAGGTATCAATTTGTTCACTGGATTTAAGTCATAAATTCAGGAATGATATTTAGGATTAGATCTTTTTCATCTGTCTGAACGTTAACCAACCAAAAAAGGACATGAAATTTTGATGCCTATTGCACTGATTTTCTTTATTCATTTTAGCCACGGATCCCTTTGCTTCTGTTTTTGGAAGTGAATCATTTGAAGACGGATTTGCTGACTTCAGCACATTGTCAAAGGTAATCTGCAGTGATTAGTGGGAAGTTTCCACCAATGGAGCAGTCCTTCCTTCCAATTATGTAACCCTGTCACAGACATCTCAACTTGATTTTAATGTTGATTTCAGATAGAAATGATAGATGTAATTCAAGTAGACATATTTCCATACATAAGGACTATGGTGATGGTACAGGTAATTATAATTTTCTACTGACAGGTTAACTCAACAACTTCATTTTAAGAGTCTTCTGCCTTTTTAAACATATTTCTTCCAGTTGAACTAATTTATCCCCTGTTGACTGGGTCAATAGATGTAAAATTTGGGCATTCATGCCATCTTCTCTGCATTGATTACTTCATTTTGTGTTCTGAGGCTGTTAGGGTTAGTATTTTTTTTTTTTTTTAAGATTTTATTTATTTATTTGACAGAGACAGAGAGAGGGAACACAAGCAGGGGGAGTGAGAGAGGGAGAAGCAGGCTTCCCGCGGAGCAGGGAGCCCGATGCGGGGCTCAATCCCAGGACCCTGGGATCATGACCTGAGCCGAAGGCAGACGCTTAACTGAGCGTTAGGGTTAGGGTTAGTATTAAGATAATGAATACACATAGTCATATGTGTATTCCACTATATGTCCACTACCTATTTTCCAGTGTAGCTGTATGATTGATTCAGGCCAAAAGAGTAAAATTAGAGTATATGTGAAATTGTCTATATCATCAGTTCTCAGCTGGATTTATTTTCCCTCCACCCTCACCCTCAATTATTTGGCATTGTCTAAAGACCTTTTTGGGGCGCCTGGGTGGCTCAGATGGTTAAGCGTCTGCCTTCGGCTCAGGTCATGATCCCAGGGTCCTGGGATCGAGTCCCGCATTGGGCTCCCTGCTCCTAGGGAGCCTGCTTCTCCCTCTGCTTCTCTCTCTCTGTCTCTCATGAATAAATAAATAAAATCTATAAAAATAAATAAAGACATTTTTGGTTGTCACAACTGGGAAGGGGGACTATTCATATCTAGTAGATAGAGACCAGGGGTGCTGTTAAACATCCTACAATACAGTATCCAGCTCCCCATAACACAGGATTACATCCAGCCCACAATGTAAGTAGTACTGTAGAGAAACACTGGTCTAAAGAGATCTAAAGTCACAATGTCTGGGGCGCCTGGATGGCTCAGTAGGTTAAGCGGCTGCCTTCGGCTCAGGTCATGATCCTGGGGTCCTGGGATCGAGCCCCATGTCCAGCTCTCTGCTCAGCAGAGAGCCTGCTTCTCCCTCTCCCTCTGCCTGCCACTCTGCCTACTTGTGCTCTCTCTGTCAAATAAATAAATAAAATCTTAAAAAATAAATAAATCTTTAAAAAAAATAAATAAAATCACAATGTCTGATTCATTATAGAAAAGTTAATTTCTCATTATTAGAAAGGCAGAGTCTTCAGACCCTCATTAAGACTTGTTATTCTAGAGGCGCCTGGGTGGCTCAGTTGATTAGGCATCTGCCTTTGGCTGGGGTCACGATCCCAGGGTCTTGTTATTGAGCCCTGTGTTAGGCTCCCTGCTCAGTGGGGAGCCTGCTTCTCTCTCTCCTTCTGCCTGCTGTTCCCCCTGCTTGTGTCCTCTCTCTCTGTCTCTCTGTCAGATAAATAAAATCTTAAAAAAAATAAATAAAATTTTTTAAAAAGACTTATTCCATGGGATTAATTTGCTTTTAAAAATTGACTTTCGATTTTATTTATTTGAGAGAGAGAGAATGAGAGACAGAGAGCATGAGAGGGAGGAGGGTCAGAGGGAGAAGCAGACTCCCTGCTGAGCAGGGAGCCTGATGTGGGACTCGATCCCGGGACTCCGGGATCATGACCTGAGCCGAAGGCAGTCGCTTAACCAACTGAGCCACCCAGGCACCCTGGAGTCTGTTTTTTAACATCTTACCATAAAGGGGTTTTTACTTAACCTTTTTTTCTCTCTTTTAACAGGATTTCTAGGTTAATTCCATGTGTTCAGAGAATGTGGTCTTTGTGATTTTTTGTTTTTTGAAATTTATTTAAAACATTTTTAATCCAGTCTGCCATTGCTTGTTAATTGAAACAGTTAAGTTCGTTCGTGATTAGTGTTCATTACTGATGAATTGGAATTTATGCCTACCATTTGCTTCCTGCTGCTTATTTGTTTTGCCTGTTTCTGTTTCTTTCTGTCTTTGCAGTCCTCTTTTGGGTCGATTTGCTATGTTTTCATCCCTTTTTTCTGCCCCTCCCTCCCATGTTTGGAGGTTGTTCACTGTTTCCAGTCTTTTGGTGGTTATCCTGTTCATTTCAACATGTACATTTAACTTACCCAAAACTAAAGTTCACTCACAGCTGCATCTTCTTCCTGCATAATATAGAGGACCTTAGAAGACTTGGTCCCTTCTTATCAATTTTTAAGCTGTTATTTTTGTGTGTTTTAATTCTTTTTCAAAAAAGGCCTGGGGTGCCTGGGTGGCTCAGTCGTTGGGTGTCTGCCTTCGACTCGGGTCATGATCCCGGAGTCCTGGGATCGAGCCCCGCATCGGGCTCTCTGCTCAGCGGGAGGCCTGCTTCTCCCTCTCCACTTGCCCTGCTTGTGTTCCCTCTCTCGCTGTGTCTCTCTGTGTCAAATAAATAAATAAAATCTTAAAAAAAAACAGGCCTTTGAATCTTTCAAGGTATTATTGCTATTTCACGTAGTTTAAAAGGTCAGTGTTTGTTCAGATTTACTCACATGTTTACCACATTCTGTGTTCAACATTTGCTTGTGCATGTCAGACCTTCTGTCTGGGATCATTTCTTCTTGAAGTGCGTCGTTTAGATTTTCCATTAGGGGAGGGCCACTACTTTTGAGCAGATTTTCTTAGTCTGGAAATGTCTTCATTTAGCTCACATTTTGTAGACACGTTTTTGATGGGTATACAGTTTTGTGCTGATAGTTTTTCTCCCCCCAAATTGAAAATGATATCCACTTTATTATTGCCAGTAAGAAGTCACCTGCTATCATAACCACTGCTTCTTTGAAAATAGTGTCCTTATTTGCTGCTTATAAGATTTTTGTCATTGTTTTTTGGGATACAGTTAGGATGGATTTCTTTTTTCTCTTAACATTTTGTTTATTTGAGAGGGAGAGAGAGAGCGAGTGTGCGTGCATGCACAATTGGGGGGTGCAGAGAGAGAGGGAGAAGCAGATTCCCCGCTGAGCGGAGACCCAGACGTGGGGCTTGATCCCAGGACCCCGAGATCATGACCTGAGCTGAAGGCAGTGACTTAACCGACTGAGCCACCCAGGCGCCCAGGATCGACTTCTTTACATTTGTTCTGCTTAGTGGTCTTTGGGAATCTTGAATGTTTGGGTTAGTGTCTTTTATTCTAGAAAATGCTCATCTGTTAATCTCCTCAGATATTGCTTCGGCTTCATTTTCTGTCATTTTTCTTCCTGGGACTCTACTTATATACATGTTTTAACCATCTTGTTTTCTTTTCCATATCTCGTAATATTTTTTTCTTTAAAAAAAAAATCACTGTGCTTAATTATTTATGGCTTCTTAAGATCTATTTGAGTAGCAGACATCAGAAAACATCACAAATACAGGGGTACCTGGTGGCTCAGTCGGTTAAGTGTCCGACTCTTGGAAGCAAGAAAAAAATAGAAGAGTTCGTGTGAGACTGATACTATTTCGTCTATAAATTCTTGTAAAAATTCAGCAGTGGAGTCATCTGGGTCTGGACTTTCTTTAAAGGAAGATTTAAAATTACAGGTTCATTCTTTAAATGATACAGAATTATTTGTTTCTTCCTATGTCAGTTTTGGTATGTTGTGCTTTTCAAGGAATTTGTTCATTTTATTTAAGTTGTTTACTTTATTGGCATAAAGTTCATAATCTTTTTTTTTTTAAGATTTTTAAAAATTTATTTTAGAGAGAAAGTGCATGCACATGCATGGGTAGGAGAGAGGGGCAGAGGGAGAGGGACAGAATCTCAAGCAGACTCTCCACTGAACGCTGAGCACAGAGCCCAAATATGAAGATCGATCTCAAGACCTGAGATCATGATCTAAGCCGAAATCAACTGAGCCACCCAGGACCCCCCATGACCTTTTTTTTCTTAATCATGCTTTTAATGTCTTAAGGGTCTGTAGTGATGTACTTTTTTCCATTTTTAATGTTGGTAACTTATGGGTGTGTTCTTTTTTCAAAGGTCGGTTTTCCTTCGAGTTACCAACTTTATTTACAAGGAACTGACTTTTAGCTTTGATTTTTCTGTTTTATGTCTGCGTTCTGTTTTATTTCCACTGTTAATATTTTTTTCTCTGCTTAATAAAAGCTTTTATATTATCTTTTGAAAAAAAAAAAAATTGACTTTCGGGCGCCTGGGTGGCTCAGATGGTTAAGCGTCTGCCTTCGGCTCAGGTCATGATCTTAGGGTCCTGGGATCGAGTCCCGCATCGGGCTCCCTGCTCCTTGGGAGCCTGCTTCTCCCTCTGCCTCTCTCTCTCTCTCTCTCTGTCTGTCATGAATAAATAAATAAAATCTTAAAAAAAAAAATTGACTTTCACGTTGTCTTTAATGTTTTTCAAGATGCCATTTTCTTTGTCATTAGTATTAAATCTTTCCTATATTTAAGTGCATTGGGAAGTGTGGAATCAGTATTTTTTTTTCTTTGATTATCATTTGGATCAGATACTCATTTGAAGAAAAACATATAGTCCCTTTAAAATGGACCTCAGGTGGTTTTGTACTGCCTAAAGCTTGAAAAACTTTTAATCCAGAGTTGACTTGTTTTGGTATGATCTGTTGCTTTAGTAAGTAATGATGTTATAATCACTACTCATATAGAATAGTTTTTTAAAATATTTCTCCCTTTTGGCTCCAAATGCAAAGGTTAACATGTTAGTGCTCTCAGAATTGAAATAAAGCTGCATAATACTGAAGATCATTATTCTAAATGTTACATAACCATATATATTTTTTGGTTGGTATAATTTATATAACCACATATACACATTTCTTTTCAAACAAAGGTCAACAACGAAGATCCTTTTAGTTCAGCCACATCGAGCTCTGTCAACAATGTGGTCATTAAAAACAATGTGCTTGAGGAAACATCAGTCAAAAGTGAAGATGTACCCCCAGCACTGCCACCAAAGATTGGAACTCCAACAAGACCCTGCCCACCACCACCTGGTATGAGAGTTGGTATCTTTCCTAAATCAACTGAGATGCTTTTTCTCTTTCTGAAGAATATTGGTGTGAGCCTTATAGACTTAAATAAAGGGCTTTCAACAAAACAAGTCAAAAACCATGGCAGAAGCCTGCTACTGTCATGTGTTCCGACCTCAGTGCAGAATGACAGACATGTGCCTAAAAGGCCAGCATGTGTAACGTGAACCCCTTTTCTGGCAAGAGCTCATTTCTTTTTAATTCATTTTAGAGAGGGCAGTAAATGAAAAGAGGACAGTATCAGTGAAATGGCTTGCTTTCTGGAAACTCATTGATTACCATTTGCACAACAGTTTCCTTCATTTTGGTACTTTAAATTAATTTCTGTAAGAAAAGATTAATTTGAAGTCCCGTTCTTTTCCTGACCAATGTGAAGTCTTCCTTAAATCTTTTAATGTGAAAATATATGGCCTTTTTGGTGTCCAGAATTCAGCAACATAACAATTTAAAAGAAAGTATTGTTTTTCTTGAAGGAAAATAATATCTTTACTTACCTAATAAGAGACTCCTTTATTTTATAAAAGTAATTTTTTTGTCCAGGAACAAATTCTTAATGCTTTTAGTGTTTTGTTTTTAACAAAGATGATAAAGTTCACAAGAAGTGGCTAACAGGGCAATCCCCTGAGTAGGTGTAGTACTGCTAGGCTGTTCTGTGAGAAGATACGTCTGATACATGGTTATTTTAATAATCATGTATCATTCCTTGGTAAATTTTTAGCCACAGTAGTTACAGATTTTTATGCTTGCCTTTCATAATAACCTCCCTGTGGTATTTCTTGGGCAGATAATTTTTCTCTTTTTTGACTTAAAGTGTACAATTGTTAATACTCAATTATCTGTTGAAAAATCAGGTAAACAAATTAAGTGACTTCTATCTTTTAAGGAAAGTAGCCTATATCATATATTGCTAGAGGCTAAGTTTGTCAGAATATATTAAAAAACAAATGAGCCAACAAACAATCTAACTAAAAAATGGGCAGAAGATCTGTGATTCATCAGTCTTACACAATTCACAGTGCTCACCATAGCACACACACACAAAAAAAGGGCAGAAGACATGAACAGACATTTCTCCAGAAAAGCATACAAATGGCCAACAGACACATGAAAAGATGCTCAACGTTACTTATCATCAGGGAAATGCAAATAAAAACTACAATGAGATACCACCTCACAACTGTCAGAATGGCTAAAATTAAAAACACAAGAAATAACAAGTGTTGATGAGGTTATAGGAAAATGGGAACCTTCATACTCTGGTGGTGGGAATTCAGACTGGTGTGGCCAGTCTGGAAAACAGTATGGAGTTTCCTCAGAAAGTTAAAGATAGAACTGTCCTAGGATCTAGCAATCACATTACTGGGTATTTACCCAAAGAATACAAAAATACTAATTCAAAGGGATACATGTACCCAATGTTTATAGCAGCATTATTTACAATAGCCAAATTATGGAAGCAGCCCAAGTAAGTGTCCATCAATAGATGAATGGAGTAAGATGAATGGTGTGTGTGTGTGCGTGTGCATGTGTGTATGTATATATATGCAATGGAATATTATTCAGCCATAAAAAGAGTGAGATCTTGCCATTTACAATAACATGGATGGATCTAGAGAGTATAATGCTAAGTGAAATAAGTCAAAGAAAGATGAATACCATATGATTTCACTCATATGTGGGATTTAAGAAACAAAACAAGTGGATAAAGGAAAAAAGAGACAAACGAAACAAAAAAACAGACTTTTAACTATAGAAAACAAACCGGTGGCTACAAGAAGGGTGGTGAGTGGGGGATGGGTGAAATAGGTGAAGGGGATTAAGAGTACACTTAACATGATGAGCACTGAGTAATGTACAGAATTGTTGAATCACTGTATTGTATATCTGGAACTAATATAACACTGTATGTTAACTATACTGGAATTAATTTTTTTTTTAAATAAAAAATGAGTCAATTTGCCATTTAAGTTTTACACGTATATGATGCCAATAGCAAAGTTATTTTTAAAATCCTAAGTAAAATAATATACTAGTGCGTTAAGTAAATCTAAGGGTCTTCAGCAAAGTGAGTATATATCACTATAGAAGTATTAAGGAAAAAAGAATGATTTGTTGGAGAGAGTACTGAACTGGGAGCTTAAAGATCTGGCTGTTAATTCTGGATGTCCTCAGACTAGCTCTGTGATTTTGAGTGTGTAATTTCATATGTTTGGGCTTCAGCTGTCTGAGCTGTTAGATGGTGGCAGTAACTCTAATTTGCCTACCTTCCCAGGAATGTTGGAAGGATCTAATGAGATACGAACATCTTTCATAAGCTGCTACACTCATGGAAAGACTGTTATAATTGCTATTACCAGTTTAACACATTTTAGGAAAAGTGAATATTTGAAAATATTTTAACATGTATATTTATCATTTTCTTTCAAGAAGTACTAAGTTAAGACTTTAAAATTGAAGAACTTGAGAATGGTGATGAGTTCAGCAAGGGTACACTGTTGTTTGGTCAAATATGAGTTTATCCACAACCACAAAGATTTAGACCCCAGACTTCAAAACATCTCTTTATTCTTCAATTTGAAATATTGTAGATGGCAAAAAGTAGGTGAGGTTTTCCAAGGTAATTCTTAATCGTGTTCCCAGGTGTTATATATAGATCTAGAGACAAAATCAGAAGAATATGGTCATTTTTCAAAGGTCATTTGCCCTTAGACTGCCACTAGTGGACAGCTGGATCAGGCTGAAGTTACAACAGCAGAGGCCATTTCTGTCTTTATTTTTTGTCATCCTCATCCTGTTTCATCCTTTCCTCTCCCTCTCTTTGGGAACACACTGCTTTGGGGAAGACAAGGTTTACACTCTGGGCAAAAATATGATTCCTGGCCTGTTCCCTTCCCCTTTGCTATTTTTTCATTTAGCTACATAGAGCTGGAATGTATTTGAGAGATTGTGTGTGAAAATTTTGAGGACAGACTGTTGGTGTAGTCATTTAAGACCATACTAAGAATGTATATTTTAGGCACTTACCTCCATTCCCCCAACCCCAGTTCTTTAGTGCTCTCTGTGTTCATGTTCTTGTGTGTTTGTTTGCTCTATTTGCTGGTTAATTGTAATGATTTTGATCCAGGGAAAAGACCCATCAACAAATTGGATTCTTCTGATCCTTTTAAACTGAATGATCCATTTCAGCCTTTCCCAGACAATGATAGCCCCAAAGAAAAAGATCCTGATATGTTTTGCGATTCATTCACTTCTACTACTACTACCACTACCAATAAAGAGGCTGACCCAAGCAATTTTGCTAACTTCAGTGCTGTAAGTACTGTGAATGGGCTGTTTGGGGGAAAAAATCTTTCCATTTACAGTTTAAAGAGTTTTCAGTGATTACTTTGGAGTCTGCCAAATTTGCGTCATTTTCAACTAAATTTACCAACTTACTAAAAATGACCTATATGCCTCCCCCAACCAGAATTTGATTCTGTTTCGATGCTTCTAACATTGTTCCATGGCACAAATGATTTTAGTAGTCTTAGTCCTTGTGATGTGTATACCAGTTGTTTTGCAAACCCTTCTTTTAGTCTACTTAGTAAACAATATAAATAAAATCTTGACATTTACTATTTTGCAAATTGTTATGGATGATGGGCCATTAGAGAGTCATTTGTCTGCCCACTGGATGAATAATGGCAATAATGAGCTTGTGTATTTGTAATTGTGTATGTTTGTTTGTGTATAGAGTTTTGATGATTTCTGGAGACCTGTCAGTAACTATTATATGAGGGGATAAAGCCAGGGATCTTTGAATAGAAAGCGAAACTCTGGTTTTTATATAGTAGCGTTTTTAAAATGTAAATGTCAATTTTATGAAGTAAATACAGTTGTCAAGAGCTAAACAGTCTTGGGGCATCTGGGTGGGTCAGTCAGTTAAGTGTCTGCCTTCGGCTCAGGTCATGATCCCCAGGTCCTGGGATCAAGCCCGGTATCGGGCTCCCTGCTTGGTAGGAAGCCTGCTTCTCCCTCTCCCACTCCCCCTGCTTGTGTTCCTGCTCTCGCTGTGTCTCTCTCTGTCAAATAAATAAATAAAATATTAAAAAAAAAAAAGAGCTAAACAGTCTTTAATTATTTGGACAGTTCTAATTTACTAACCTTCCATATTTACCCTGCATTCTCCCAGAGCTGACTAAAATAAATTTTTTTCATTTCATCCCATTGTGGTATTCCTCTATATGACAGGACTTCAAACCAAGTAAAATTTTTTTATTTAGTGTCTCTCAACATTGCTGTTTTAGTTAGACAAAAATATTTCCCTGACATAACGTTAAGGTTTAAGGTTTTATTGATGTTAAGTGTATGGTTTTATTTAGATCAAGTCAAAAAGTTCTCAGTGCCTGCAAAAGTCTTTATAATGCATTAAAAAATAATTTGGTCCACATCTTGTTTATTATACCCAGTACTTCTTGTTTAATATATAGCAAAATCAGCATATTCTTTGCTACATAGTTTTTCTGTACCCGAGAGCAAGGATAAGGTAGGAAATCAGTGGGATTAAGTTGAAATGATTCATCATGTGAGGATGCTCCCTGAAGTTGAAGTTATAAATGTTACATTAGATTAAAAGGCTAGCCCTCCCGTTGATAAATATCCTAATTCACCTTAAGCATTTCTACTTTTTAAAAGTGATTTAATGTTTAGTTTTATAGACTTTCTTTTTTTTTTTTTTTTTAAAGATTTTATTTATTTACTTGACAGAGAGAGACACAGTGAGAGAGGGAACACAAGCAGGGGGAGTGGGAGGGAAAGAAGCAGGCTTCCTGCAGAGCAAGGAGCCCGATGCGGGGCTCGATCCCAGGACCCTGGGACCATGACCTGAGCCAAAGGCAGACGCTTAACGACTGAGCCACCCAGGCGCTCCAGTTTTATAGACTTTCTATCAGTAGACTGCAATAATTTTTAAAATTAAACCACATTTAATAACTGGTAAAACTAAATGTGTTTTCAGGGGAAAAAAAATTAATAAGTAACAAATAAGACTATTTCCAGAGTCCTGTAGGTGAAACAAGTAGTGAATGTTCTTTGTAACAACTATTTTCCTTCTTTTCTTTTTGTTTTACTCATTAATGTTCATCCATCTTTTAAATGACAGTATCCCTCTGAAGAAGATATGATTGAATGGGCCAAGAGGGAAAGTGAGAGAGAGGAAGACCAGAGGCTTGCCCGACTAAATCAGCAAGAGCAGGAAGACTTAGAACTGGCTATTGCACTCAGCAAATCTGAGATATCAGAAGCATGAAGAATTCTCCTGTTCTTTGTCAACCATACAATATTCTTCTTCCTGAATACTGAAGCTCTTTACAGTGTGTATCAAAACTACCTATGAGCATGGGAATACAAAAGGTTTGAGATTCCTATAAATGTGACAAAAGTTTGTTTTTGTTCCTAACTCCATTTCAGATTTGTCTTCCTGCCCCCACCCCCCGCCCCCATCAAAGCAGTAACCCAGTCAGACAACATCACCTATGCTCCTGTTCTGATGTGTATTTACTGTGAGCTTCTGCCTGCCTGTGCTCCTTTTACTTGTAAAGCTAGAGTACCCAAGCTTCTGCCTTCTGGAATATAGAGAAATAGTTTCATCCCTGTGCTACCCTTGTTCTGTAGTTACTCTGATGATAGCCAGTGGGTTTCTTAAAGTTTGCAGTATTCTTTGATTTGAATGGTTGAGGGAGGGGAAGGGAAAGAACATCCTATTTCTTTGATGATAGTGCAAATTGGCTAGTTTAAAGCATATGTTTGTATTTCCTTATAATTAAAATACTGTTCAGTTTGTTTTTATAGGAAAAATACTTTGCATAAATTGACTCCACTATTGAAAAAGGGATGCTTTAAGGTTGAACCATTATAGCTTCAGACTCAATCTTTTCCTAAATAAAAATGTTAAAGCCTCATATGTGAATTATATTTTTTAAAAATTTTCTCTGGATTTAAAGAATTTTAGATGAACAGATACCTCTCCATAATTTTAAGTGCTAGACAGTGGAGAAAATGTATCACTTAACATATACCCATCAGTGTAAGGTAAGCAAAAATCTAACATAGCAGTTGTTCTGCCATTGCTCTGGCACTGTCCCCTTTAGTTCATGGTAGGTTTATTTTTGTACTTTGCAGAAGAAACTTCAGCATGTGAGAACTGGAAGGTACTTTAAACTTTTTTATATATATATTTTGTTTTCTTTAATGAAGGCTCACTTACTTGAAATGTAAAAACTTTCACCGAATACAAATGGGAAAAGTGATGTGTATTAAATCATATTATTGCTTTTTGTCCATCTTTGTATTTTAATCTCTTCCTGGTTTTTACCTATAAAATTGGCAGGCTAGCAAAAAAATCCTGTTTTTTTTAATTGAGAGAGAAGAGACCTGTCAAATTGTCAAAGCTCTTCATGTATTAAAAGTCTATCTCCTGTAAAACTGACCTAGCAGGCAAGCTGAATTTGAAATAGACTGTGATGTAGGCTGTAAACTGTGGAATAACCTTAGTTTTCTTTTAACATCAGTTACTGACTTAGGTAATGTATTAAATACCAAGATAAAGAAAAATGCACCTACAAAATAATTAAAAGTCTCTGTGGTCACCAAGTCAAGGTGGTATTGATCTGTGTTAATCAGAGTAACTTATTGCCTAGTCTATGAATAAATTCCAAAATATCCAAATTCATTTCATCTTGAAATGGTGCTTTTTTTCCTCTCCACACACAGTTGGACTGCTGCAGTTTAAAGCAAACTTACACCACGTTCTTGCACGCTAACTTTTTTCTACTTTTATAAATTGAAACATTTCAGGATAAAAGTCCTACATATGAAGCAAGGGCTGAATCATCGTAAGGCTTTAATTTTGATAAACTAATCCAGTGGCCTATGGATATACCGCTAAAAGTTGATTGAGAAGGTAGTGTTGGGAGCTGTGATAGGTAGTCGTTTTGGGGTTTTTTTTCCCTTCCCCTTATACTTCAGGATAAAGGTAAGTTGACTTGAATAACCTTCTTTTGCACTGGGAAAATGAACAGATGTTTGAAATGCTTTTAAAATATTTTTTTTTAATTAAAAAACCACTCTGGAAAATATTAAATATCTGTAACTTATAAACACCAACCTTCAATGTAATAAGTGTACCCTAATCTTCTGTATGTTTAACTGGATTACACAGACTCTTATCTTTTGTTAAAATATGTATACTCAGTGGACCAATATAATATTAAAGTATGTATATATTATATAAATATATATATCGCTCTTTCTCTCCATGCTCACTTGTGGAGGATGAATGTTTTAGAGTCATTTGTGATTACATTTTACGTCATTGACTCTGGCCTGTGCTTTCAGAGGACAGACAAGTATTCCTGAGAGCTCAGTGGCACTACTTACAAAGTTTTAACCACCTTCTACATACTTGTTAAAGTTTAGTTGGGCTCTCTTTATAGAATTTTCTCTTCTGTTTCAAACTTCTAAATTGTAGCCTGTAATTATGAGAACAATAAACTTTAAGTAACAATAAAGCATACTATCCATACATTCTATTTGAAATGGAGTTTTGCAGTTCTCTGTTATGTCCATGCTGTGTCCAAGGAGGGGTAGGTATACAATCAGCACAGATTAATATGTGTAAAGTGCTTGAGGCAGTGCCTGGTGTAGAATAAATACTCAACAAATGCTAGCTATTATTTTTAGTTATTGTCCTGCTTCTGTGAAAGAAAGATGGAAAATGTATATGCATAGAGACAGAGCCTGAAACACAGATAGTTTGTATATATTTGTTGAGTGAGGATTTGTGACATGGATCTTAGGAGGGCACCATGGTATAAAAAATTATTTACAGTCCTGGGATAGAATCCCTAGTCTACCATTTTTGAGAAAGATGACTTTGAGAAACTTACCTAACCTCCCTGAGCCTCATTTCCGTCATCTAATGAATATCATACTTAACTCATGGGATCATTCTGAAGGATTTGACTTTGGCAGCTTTTTAATATTACATATTTTAATCAAACAAAGTCTGCCATGTTATTATTAGTAGTGAAAATAGCTATTGTTTTCCTTGTGGCAGCAGTGCAAAAGTTGAGTATGGCAGGACAGGCATTTAGAAAGTTTCTTTCCCTCTTTGACCAAGTTTTAGTTGAAAGGAATGCAGCTAAAATTGTAACCAAAGGAGAGGCATCATGCTTCCAGAAAAATCTCAAGGAAAAATCCTGCAAGCGACAGTAGTAGCTGTTGGATCAGGCTCGAAAGGAAAGGTGGAGAGATTCAACCAGTTAGCGTGAAAGTTGGAGATAAAGTTCTTCTCCCAGAATAGAGGCACCAGAGCAATTCTACATGACAAGGATTATCTCTTATTTAGAGATGGTAACATTCTCAGAAAGTATGTAGACTAAAACAAGTCATTGTTGAAATGATTTTCATGTGAAGGAAGCTGCCCATTCCACTGAAGTAAGGTCTGAAATCTTTCCATGTAAATAATTTCCATTTCTGTTTTATAATAAACTAATGATATCTCAAAAAAAAAAAAAGAAAAAAGCTATTGGTTATTGGATACATGTTGTGTGTGAAGCACTAAACTAAGCACTTTATGTGTGTCTTCTTGTTTGATCTTTACAACAGACCTAAGTCTGTTGTAATAGCCTCTATTTTGAAATGGGTAAACTGAGGCTCAAAAAATTAATGTGCTTCGGATCTTAGGGCTAAGAAGTAGACGCGCCAGGAATTGAACTCTGGTCTCTCTGATTCTAAAACATGATACTCTTTCCAGTTTACCATGCTTTGTCTCATTTTGTGTGAAAAAGTTTGCTCCTAGGAAATGCTAGGAATAGGACATGATAAATAATAACAACAAATAACATGTTAAGCACCAGGCAGGATCCCTAGTGCTTTACATACATTAGTTCATTTAATCCTCAACAGCAGTAACTCTAATGTGTGTGTGTGTGTGTGTGTTTAATAACAATAACCATCATTGTCTCCATTTTACAGAAGAGGTGCCCTAAGCCATTATTATGCAGCTAGTAAGTGGCAGAGCTAGCCACTTTTGAATTCAGGGAGCTGACTCCAGAGTTTTAAACACTACTTGCTATTTCTGTTAAAGGGGTGAAGCCAGAGGAGAAATATCATAAAAAGAAGAATCCATGTGATCTCTGCTCTTGATTGATGAAATAGACCTACTACATAGCACATGACATCTTATAAAACATTTTCTAATTCATTCTCCTATGTAATCCTTAAAAGGATTTAATACAGTTTCTGACATACGAAAGCATTCAACCATTGTTAGTATTACCATAAGTGATAAATAAGTACATAGGGGAGATGGCCAACATTGCTTTTCTTAAAGAAATACAAATCTTTAAATCACAAAGGTTGCAAAAATGAAAACTGGTCAGTGCTAGTAGAACTCTGGAAAGTACATAAAAAGGTAGGCAAAGAGTAGTTTTTGAAAAGTTTGCTGCACAACTGGAGGGACAGGGCGTTCTGGGCAGAGGCCAGGGCTGTGTGTAGAAGACAGGGTAGGACACGGTGTAGTGTACTAGCTATCAGCAAGTACTGAAGGAATTCGCTGTGACTAGAGTTTAGGTCTGGGCAAAAGAGTGAAGTGTTTGTGTTTGTGTGTAAGAAAGATCTTAATGGTGGTGATTTGGAGGATTACTTTAGGAGGAAACCAGGCAAGGCCAGGAGAGCAGGTGAAGGCTGCTGGAGTCATTCAAGTGAGATGGTAATGAGCTAAAAATGTGGCTGTGTCTGAGGCCTGAGAGATGGGGACCAATTTAGGAGAATTAGCAGGCCTTCAAGTCTGATTAGACGTAGACGTTCAGCGGAAAGGCGTGGTTCACAAACTTTAGTGAGCATCAGGATCACCTGGAGGGCTTGTTAAAATACAGATTGCGACCCCATCCCCGGAGTTTCTGATTTCAGTAGGTCTAGAGTGGGACCCAAGAATTTGAAATTCTAACAAGTTCCCAGATGATGCTAAAGTTGCTGGCCCCGGGGAACCTAACTCTGAGAACCACTGGAGTAGAGGCTGACTTCCAAGTCTCTGTTCTGCAAGTTTTATTAAATCTACTCATTTAGTTTGCCATGCTGTTGCACATTGTCATTCTATACTTGACCTCTGGATTCTGTTTCATAATGTAAAGCACTTCCAATCTTTCTTGTGGTAGAGTTATTTAAAAATAATAATTGGAAGCTAATAACACTATGTGCCAGTACTATGTGAAGGACTTATATATAATGATTCATTTTACTCTCCATAACAGTCCTTTAAGTTAGGTGCTATTATTTCCAGTTTAAAGATGAGGTGCAAAAAGGTTAAATAACTTGCCCAAGATCCAGAACTAAAAAGTACCCAAGGTAGGATTCAGTACCCAGGAGTCTGACTACAGAATCCATGCTCAGTCACTCTTCTGTACTGAAAAAACTTATTTTAAGATACTTTTGATGCATAGATCCATAGTGTACCTCTTACTGGCTAAAATCCCCATAAGCCTGAGTGTTGGAAATGTACAGTGAGAAAATCATTGTCATTCCATTCATCTTTTGCTAAGGTGTATTGTGTTCTAGGTACTGTGCTGGTTTAGGGACAGAGAAGACTTTTATGAGGCTCTTGGATTAGTGGTGATACAGTAGGAGGGATAAACACCTACTCAACTAATTCCACAACATTGCATACTGAGGATTAAGATAGGAATGCTGGGATACCCAGAGGAATTGGGGAAGGCTTCCCAGAAGAGGTGCCCCCAGGACACAGTATAGTACTTCTAGCATTAGTAAAAAACATGGATGGTGACTCAGAATTTTTTATAAGCATAGGTCTCACAAGGCCACCCTGGGAAAGGCTGACAGTCTCTTAGGAGGCCTCATGTGAGTAGCGTTTATTACTTAGTGGATTCAACCTGGCCCAGGTCTGCCCTTCAAGTTCAGAAACCTGACTTTCATCAGTAAAACAGAGACAGAGCTTCCATTACTGACGGGACTGATGTAGAGACCAGAACATCAGTTTCCAGCAAAAGTTGCCACAGGGTTTAGAGCACCCACAACTGGCTGAACAAGACTCCTCCCTTGCCAGTGGTGTCTGGATGCCGCCTGCCTCTGAAACTCCTCTCTCTCCGCAGCCAGGGCTGCCTGGCCCTCTGATGAACATGTTTTTCCGATTGCTATGTTTAATCAGGTTACAGTCTGGTTTGGCTGGTTGGGTAGCGATAGCTAGTGTCTCTTTGGGGTGACTTTACATATCTTTGCTTTCATCCATTGTGGACTTTATAGTTTAACTCTTCCTGAGGCTGACTTGCCCAATTTGAGTTCTTAGTGAAGTATCTCAGCCCCCCAGCTTTGATTCCACCCTTTCATTGACCATACTATTTATTGAGTGTATATATACCAGGCCTTCTCCCTGACGCATCCTCCTCCAAACCATCAACATGTCCTAACAATCTGCCTTTTAAATATCTCTCAAATCTATCCTCTTCTTCTCCAGTGCCACCGCCCCAGTTCAGGTCTTCATCATCTCTCTTGTAGACTTTGCCAAAGCCTCCTAATCTCCTTGCCATGGGTCCCTGTTTTTCTGTCTGCTTCCAAACCATCCTCCATGTCACAGATTCATCTAGAATCAAAATCTGCCCCTAACACTCCTACAATACAACATGACACTGATTCCCATCACACTCAGGTTAAAATTCTAAACCCTTAAAAGGCTTTTCCTTCATAACTTTAATTTCTGATTGGTACTTAATCAGTAATGGCTTAAACGTGTAAGCTGTTTTTCCCCCCCTTAAATCTTAAGAAAATGCTAATTGAAGGAAATAAAGGTACCTCCGATCTGATTATGGAGTAATGGAATCCTTTTGAGATGTGCTTAATTTTATACTCTCTAACTTGATGTTTTTCCAAAACAGGTAGGACATTAGTTGGGTTGGGAAATCAGTTTAGTGAATCAAGCAGCATGGAAAAAATGTAAACAGAGTAGTATAGTAGAATGAACTCCCATGTCCCAGTAATCACCTTCAGTAATTGCCAATTCATACCCAGTCTATCTATATTCCTGCCCACTTTCCTCTCAAATCATATACTTCTTATACTCCATTTGTAAATTTTTCAGCATGTTTAAAGTCAGCGTTTAAAAAATGATGAAATAGAATTTGTTATTGAATATGTATGTACTGGGTCACGAGAGAAAATGTTTGAAAGCCACTGATTTTTTCAACATCTCTTTTCAAATAAGAAATGTAGGTAGATCCTAATGTTATGTATCCAGGTTAGTAATATAAAAGATTATTTTATGGAGGGGAAGGTGTGTCTTTGCAGAAAGACCCCACCTATTTTTCTTCCCCACCCCAATAAGTATATATAGAATGTGTTCAGCTGCCCAAGACCTAAGGGCTTAGTTTCAGCTTCTGCTTCCTCTGGAGTCCCAACTTGAGAAGACTGAGTTGTTCTGTGGAAAGGAAAAGGGATGAGGAAAAGTAGCTAATACTTACTGAGGAGCTTCCCTGAGCCTGGCACCAAGGCTTTTAATATACATTCCCCTATTTAATCCTCACAACACTTTTAACAGAAAGAAAAGTTTATAGAGAGATGGAAATGACTTAGCAAAGACACCCCCACCACCCAACCCCCACCTAGTAGAGACCAAGCCAGGTTCCAGCCCAGGTGCCTCAGCTCTGAGACCTTCCACTACCAGCCTGCCTCTTGTATGTCTGGTCTTAAAGGCAGCCCTTTGGGCCTAAGTGGCAACAGAGATCAAACACAGTAAACCTGGGCTCTAAGCAAGAACTGATGTTCTCAAAGAAAACGCTGATTCATCTCAGCTTCTTGAGAAGGTTCCTAGCCTTGTAGAAAGAACCCAGATCTCAGAGTATTATGAACAGGCATCTAAATTCTGGCCTTCCCATCTGCTCTGTGACTGTGGGTATGTCTCTTAACCTCTCAGATAACGGTTACTTAATAGGGTTGTTGTGAAGATTAAAGATGATGGATATAAAGTCTTCATTCCTGTGACATGGCAGATATTCACTAAGTCAGGGCTGTCGTGTCTGTGTTTGAGAAGACAGAAAAGGTAATACTACATTTTAGGAAAGTGTGTAACCATGGTTAAAGAGAATATACATACGTCAGTCATCTTAAAAGTTTGATACAGAACACTTCATTCCTCACTGATTCTGAATAAAACTCACATAGGAGGTGCACATGACACACACATGTTCAGCACTATTGTGTTTTGTTTGAATTCACTCATCTAGCCCTCGCAACAACCCTTGTGGTGGGTGCTTTTCTTTTCCGCATTTTACATAATTCCCGTTTCAGATGAGAACATTGAAGCAGAGAGAGGTTAAGTAACTTGCCTGAAGTCACATACAGCTATCAGGTGGTGAAGCCCAGATTCTAACTCAGGAGTCTGGCTTCAGAGCAAGGGAAAGAATAAAACCCGCTCTACCTTGGGGTTGTTATGAGATTCAAAATAAGATAAGCTTTGGGAAAATGATTCGTAAATGCCATGTGCATTCTAAGACGGGCTGGCAGGCAGACGGGCTGGGGTTAAGATACAGACTCGAGGATGACTGCTTGGGTTAAGTCTTCACTCTGCCACTTAATTGGCCTTTGTGAGCTTGAGTAAATTACTTAATCCTCTGCCTCATTTTCTCAACTATAAAAATTGGAATTGTAAAAGGAAATACCTAATAAGATTGTTCTGAGGATGAAATAAGCTGGTATATCTGAAAAGTTTAGAATAATGCCTAACATAGCTCTAGACAAACAATGGTGATGACGATGAAGATGATGAAGGAAAAAGTGAACAGGAAGAACAGGAAACAAACCTTGAAGTTTAAGAAACCTGGGATTGAGGGCACCTGGGTGGCTCAGTTGGTTAAGCGACTGCCTTCGGCTCAGGTCATGATCCTGGAGTCCCGGGATCGAGTCCCACATCGGGCTCCCTGCTCGGCAGGGAGTCTGCTTCTCCCTCTGACCCTCTTCTCCCTCTGACCCTCCTCCCTCTCATGCTCTCTGTCTCTCATTCTCTCTGTCTCAAATAAATAAATAAAATCTTAAAAAAAAAGAAAAGAAAAGAAGCCTGGGATTGAATCCCAGCTCCTGACTTTATCTTAGGAACATTTCTTAACTTCAGACTCAAATATTCTCATGAGTTGTTGTCCCAGTTAGAGTGTCTGTAAAGGTGAGTATGTAAAGTGCCTGCCACAAAGTGGAAACTTTATAAATATGAGTTCCTTCTTTGTGTACTCTGCTCTGAGCACCTACTAGTGTAGCAGTGGTGCCAGGCTCCATGGAAGACACAGATGTGAGACATTCTCTATTTTCAGATAGAAATCTGAAGATGAGACTGGTCATTGATAACTAAGGATTAAAAAGTATGTAGTGCTAAACGCTGTGAAGAAGGCAGAAATGTAATCTCCGAAAAGGAGAGATTCCTCCACTGGGGAGATCTAGAAGGGCTTCTTGGAGGAAGTATTAGCTGTGGGCTCAGAGGCTGGGTGGGACTTTAATTCCAAATGGGATTTGACTGGACTCTGGGCCTATAGGAGGCCAGGCTTCTGAGGCCCTGTGATATTCATGCCTGTGAGCCCAGGAAGAAGTTGGCTATCCGTAATGCCAATGCTGCCAAGCTGGATAAGGCTCTGCGGGCTGAGGGATTTGGGCCCCTAGGTGCACGTAACTGGAATTTCCAGATCTGGAGGTTCTAGCATTGTGGTCAGATAGGCAGCATTTTTGGGTCCTGGTTGATCTGCCAAGACCATGACATGAGTTCTCAGAGAAAGGGGGAAAGGTCATATTTTCTCTGCTGCCTACCAAGGAGAATTGAGAGAAACTGCCCAGATAATCCTTGAGGCTTCTGCACCCTGCTTTGCCCAGGCCTCCCACTCCATCCCCAGCCCACCTGCAGACCTCAGGCAGGATTAGGGGAAAGTGCCAGATGGGGCAGACTTGGGTGTAAAGACCTAGCTCCACAGCTTAGTCTCAAGAGAATTCAGTTTTCCCCTCGGAGCCCCCGTTTCATCAACTGTAAAATGGGAGTAAATACTTAATAGGATGAAATTAAATGAGAATTTGTTTCAAACACCTGGCTTAGGGCTTGGCACATTAGAGTATGGCTCAGACTTGTCAGAATCAGTCACCATTAGTTGACACACGATTTGTGTTGCACAAGTGCCTACAATACAGACCCAGCCCAAAAGGAGACAGAAATGGTCCCCTCAACCCCCATCCTCTCACTGAGAAAAGTCTCCAGGGACCCCTGAATCCATCCTTCACACTGGACCTGGAGTGATCCTCCTCAAGGCGCTCCCTGCTCCTAGTCCTTAGTTGAGCTCCTATGGAAGCCTCCTGTCCCAGTGCCTTGCCTGTCAGCAGCCTCTACTCCCAGGCCAGACAGCTCCTTCCTACCTCCCTGCTCCCCTACCTGCCCCCCAGCCGCTCCTGCAGGCCCAAGCCCCAGACTCCATCCAGGTGCGGCCCTGGCAAGGCAGGGTTGTGTACTTAAGCAGAAGAGAAAGGCGTTGCTGACACCATCGCCCCTCGGCTCACTGGACCAGACTGGGACTGGAGAGGCTCGGGGCAGGTCCTGGTGCTGCCACTGGCCTTCCGTGTGGTCTTCGGACAAATCCCTGGGCGTCCTGGGCCTCAGCTTCTCCTCGTGACTAGTGATGGGTCTCGACGGCTCTGGACGGAAATGGGCTTGCCCTGGGACCCCAGGTCCGCTCCGGGGACACCGACGTCCCTGGCAGGCAGGGAGGTGCTCGGCCGCGGCGGGGAGGAGCCGCCGGGCCCGCCCCGCCCCGCCCCGCCCGCCCGCCCGCCCGCCCGCCGGGTCCAGGAGCTGCGGCTGGAGCCGCGGCTACAGCCCACGCCGCCACGAGGGGCCGCCCGCGCCCCCGTCCAAGTCCGGCCCGCGTCCATGGCGTTTCTGACCGCCTGGAAGGGGGCGGCCTCCGGGAAGAGCGACCGCAGGTACTGGGCGGGGACGGGGACTCGGCGGGAGGCGCGCGTGGGAGGGAGGGGCGGCTGCCGGCAGCCGACGGGAGGGACAGCTGTGGGGGTACAGCTGGAGACCGCAGTGCGCGGGCTAACGGCCGGAGGGCCGGCGGGGGGAGGTGCAGCCCAGTGCGTCTCACACCCCCACGTGCCCGCTGCTCGCGTGTTGCGGCCCCCGGCGGGGCTGGGCCTGGGGACGAGGGTTGCGGACCCCCGCTCCCCGGTCGCCCCCGAGCCCCGCTTCCAGTGCCGTCATCTGCGCGCTACCTGCGAGGGTACCCAGGTGAGCTGGCCCTCGGGCGGGCTGGGAGTCAGGTTTGGGCAGCCGAGTCAGCCCTCAGGGGTGCTTGTCACGCCCCTGATCCTCCAGAGCGCTGCATGAGTGGAGCCATGGGCACCCTTTGTGCCGGGACAGGTGAGAGCAGGCACACCATCCGCCCCCCAACCCTGGGTTGTCCACATCTGGGGGCAGCACTGTGGGGGGAAATCTTGGGTGTCAGTGCTGGTCCAGGGAGGAATTATGTGCCCTACAGCTCCTCCAAGGTCAACCCATCAGGGCTGTCATTGTCTCCTTTGTGTTGTCTCCTCCCCAGCTGTCCCCACCTCCTGGATGAGTTGGTGTCTCCAGATGTGTTCCCTTGAGAAAGAGGAGAGGGGGCAGTCCTGACCTCTCTTCTGAGCTTAGATACCCAGTTCCTTTCCTTCACATACTTAAAGTTCACCCTCCATTCTCCCTGAAGAAGAGCAATCCAATGTCTCTATGTCAGTTTTCTGTTTTAAAACTTCCATGACTCCGGGCGCCTGGGTGGCTCAGTCGTTAAGCGTCTGCCTTTGGCTCAGGTCATGATCCCAGGGTCCTGGAATCGAGCCCCACATCGGGCTCCCTGCTCAGCAGGGAGTCTGCTTCTCCCACTCCCCCTGCTTGTGTTCCCTCTCTCACTGTGTCTCTCTCTGTCAAATAAATAAAATCTTTAAAAAAATAAATAAAACTTCCATGGGTCTCTATCACCTAGAGGTTAAAGTTCACGGCTCTTGAGGAGAGAGGTTGTGACCCACCTAGGCCCGTTTCCCATAGCTTCCCAGTGCTCACTCTGGTCCAGCAACACTGACCGCTTTATAGTGCTCTCACAACTGTGCCAGGCTGCTCAGGGTTGCCTCTGTCTGGAGTGCCATCCTCCACTCCTGACATTCACATCGGTAAGACTCAACTTCAGGTGACCTCTTTTCGAGAGCCTTTCTGACCCCACCCTTGAGTCAGACTCAGGGGCTTTCGGCATCTTTGCTTCCTTCTCGTGGTTCTCATTCAGTCTTTTAACAAACATTGTTGAGCACATACTGTGCTCCAGGCACCGTACTAGGTGCTGCAGATATGGCCTTACTTCAGAGACACAACTCCCTGCTCACAGGAGACCATGTTCGAGTGGAAAAGACAGACTACACAAATAGGCAAACAAACAATGCTGTGTGAAGCTTAAAAGAGGGCCATGTGATAGACAATAAAAATAGACCATTCCCAGAAGTGAGGGTAGCTCATATCAAAGGGTGATTTGTGTCTGAGGAGCAGAAAGGAGATCCTTGAGGTGAATCAGTGTCTGATGGGATCCAGGAGGCAGGCTGCCCCGAACAGAGCAAGGAGTTTGGATTTCACTGTGTGTCGGGAAGCCACTAGAGGGCGTCAGGGAGAGGATTTACATATTTAAAGATGACCCTGGTACCCCAGGAAGAAAGGATTTTGCTGGGGGATGGACCATTTCAACACTGAATCGGGGTCACCTTTTTCTGTCTCCCCACTACACATGCAGAAGGGACAAGGGCTTAGAGAGTGCTTTGGCTTTGATGAGGACATGAAGGGACAATTTCTGAGGAAGGTGAGATACCCTGGCTGGGGTAGAAAAGAAGTCTTATGTCCAGATGAATTTCTTGCCTGAGGCCTGCCCTGCCTATGAAAACCTGGTTATGCTCTGTCCTGTAGGCACCAGGCACCTTCTGAGTTTCAAATGTGTGTATGTTGCTGATGTCACAGTGTGGAGGGAGGTAGGGAGACCAGAGGGGAGGCTGGCGTGATGATCCAGGATGGATGTTGGGGTGTGGATTAAGAGAACGCCAGGGTAGTGGGGGTGGGGGGGTGCGGGGTGGAGGGGGAGGCTAAGGAGGAAGAACTGCTAAGTGGTGAATAGACAGGCTGAGAGGTGAGACTCAAAATCACTAATGATGGAAGGGAGGTGAGAGACAGTGAAGAGGAGAGGGAGAAAGAAGACTCTAGCCAAGTAGAGGCCCCTGTATCCTCTATGGGCCTGGATGAGGGAGTATATGGGAGGGCCTGAACACATGTGCCTTTATACTTCAGGTGGAACTTGCTGGACACAAAAACCCAGAGAATACTCCCAGGTGTCCCCACAAAGTCTCATATCTGAGGCACAAACCCAGGTCTCCATTCTCCCAGCTCAGGACCTGTGACTTCACCCTTACCCCTCACCCACCACACTGCCTGGTCTCCCATAGCATGGCCAAGGGTAAAGAGCTTGCCCAGCCCCTGGTCTGCCACTTACTTACTGGCTCTATGGCCTTGATTCAATTACTTGGTCTGTGTGAACTTGTTTACTCAGCTATAAAATAATAGCTACTCACTGAGTGGTAGGAAGACCTAGTGAAGTCACATTGGAAAGGACCTCACAGACAGCCACTGGGGCATATTTGGTGTGAGTTCACTTCCTTCTTGGCAGTGGTATGAGGTAACTAAGGTATTCCCATTGAACAGAGGGGATTCTGAAAGGTTTGGGAGTCAAGGGTGGGATTCCGGGCACCAAGATGGGTATAGCCAGGAAGTGTTAGGAGAAAGAAATGATGCCCACACATCTTACAAAGGGGACTGCCACCTACTCATGCTACAAACAGGGCCCCTTCCTAGCCAAACCAGTAGCTACCCCCCCACCCCCAACCCCCTTACCTCGCCACACCCCACCCCATGGCTGCTCCTGTAGGAGGCAGCACTAGGAGCAAAGGGGGAAATATGGATGGGCAGATGGCTTTTGGGAGAGTAAGCGGCAGAGCTGCTGTGGGGGGAGGGGCCTCTCTGAGAATGGAGGGGCCCAGCCAAAGAGGCCAGGGTCCTGGGGCTGCGGTCAACTGCCCCAGTTTCAGGAGCTCTCAGATGCCTCCAGGTAGGCAGTTTCAATTTTGGTGACTGGAATCCTGGAGTGGCTTTGGGGTTCCTTCCTTGGGACAGGATCCGGACTGGAGGCCAGGGTTGAGTGTTCACCTCTTTGAGTTTCAGATTCTGTGAATTAAGGCATTTGTGAACCATGAGACTTCAGGATTTAAAATTGCCGTGCTCTACGATATTGAGGTTTCTAATCCCAGGGTTCTGATCTACCTTCTGCTGTCCAGAGCAGCTGCTTGGGGTATGAGAGGGCTCGGGTGTGGGAGGCACACTGCAGCCTTCAAACCCTCCATCTCTTGGGAGGATGCCATGGGAAACCCAGAGGTCACCTTTGTCCCTTGTTATCAGGTACAGAGGGATTCCGACTTGGGACATTTTTGGTCCTGTCTTGAGGTCAGTTGGAAATAGATTATGTAGGTTGCAGTGTTAGCTCTGCCAGCATGCCAGTTCCTGATTTATCTCCAAATCTGTGATTTGAGTTGCTTGTCCTTCCCCTGAATATTTCTGCTGCTCAGTTCAGCTTCTCTCTGCGGTCAGCTCCATTCTCTCCTAATGCTCACCTCCTTCTTCTCCATTCCGTGCAGGCATGGCTACTAGCAGCTTCCAAGCTCAAGTCCTGGGACAGTAGTACCCTGAGCCACACAGGCGGATTTGGGGTCCTGACTCTGGGACTTTCTGGCAGTATGACTTTGGACAGGTTATTTAACTTCTCCCTACTTCACTCTCCTCATCTGTAAAACGCGGTTAATGTTAGGACTTGCCTCACAGGGTTGTTGTGAGGATTATATGAATTCGTTTATGTAAAGCACTGAAAACAGTGCCTAACACATAGTCAGTGTGACCCAGGAGTGTTACTGATAATTGTCATTAGTCCCCCAGGCCAGAAGAGGAAGGGGCTCCTCCACCAGTCTTGTTTGAAAAAGCTCAGGGAAATATTCCAGTTGACCCTCCCTTCAACCAGTCACTGTGCCCCGAGAGGTAGAGTCAAATAAGAGGCACCTACCATTCTGCCAGTGGGGCTGGGGAGGAGGGAAGGAGAAGAAGTACCCCTAAGAACAAGTTGTGGGGGTGGGGCACGATATTGTAATTAACTGTGGCCAATAAGGAGGGCCCTAACATAAAGTCATAGCTTCATGAAGTACCCAAAATATGATTTGCTTGGACCTTCCTCTGAGGGTCTTCAGTTGTTGCCACCCTGGGAGCTGGGAACTAGTCCCTTGTGGGACTCTCTTGCAATTGTGACTGCTGGCTCCAGCCCCATTCTCAGCCTGACTACCACCACCTGGGGGGGGGGGGCGGGGTTTACAGGGCAAAGGTCCCTGAAGCTCATCACTTTATCACCCCAGACCAAGGGTGGGACAGACCCTTCTCCTAATACCTCTCTACCTTGACCTAAAACCAATCTGTAACTTTTTAATACGTCTTAGGAAGCAAGGAATGAGTAACAGAAGATTTTTAGGATTCTACGGCCCCTTGCCAAGCCCCTCAGCCATCCTGGAAGGAGCCTAACTGCAAAACTTCCACATCTGGAGGGCCCCGTGGATGTCTTCCCACATCTTCCTTCCTTCCCACTTCAGATGAAAATGGCAGTTCAGAAATCTATTGTATTTAGGTAAAATCCTTCCTACCCAGTGGCTGGATTTGTCCCATGTACCCCAGGAGGGCAATTATATTAGGACTTATGACAGTGAGTGGGACATCAGGTGCCCTATCCAGGTAACCCTGAGCCAGATGCTCCATACCTTGTGAGTCCCTTTTTCCCCATGGAAGGAAGTTTGTCCCTGCTTGTTCCCTCCCACAGCCTCAGGTGTCCCTCTCCCTCCCTTCCAGAGTCTGCCATGGCAAGACCCTCCCCCTGCAAGAATTCATCCCTAGGTAAGAAACACCCTCCCCCAGAGAGAGCATCTAAGTCTCAGATTGAAGGTAACTCTGCTGTCTTTCCAAGAAAATGGGTGGGTGGGTACTTCATCCACACCTGTGTAACTGAAGGGCACACCCAAGCACTGTCCCTGAGCGCAGGACAAGCCAGTCAAAGAGGGATGACCTCTCCCCAGGCTCAGTGCACAGCGCTGCACGCAAATCGTCCCCCTTCTCCTTCACTTGCCACTGCTCCTTCCAGCCCAGGTTTCTCTCCGCTGGACCCTCTGAACTAGGCCTCGGCCTTTACAACAGCCCTACTGCCTGCCACCCTGTTGCCTCAGTGATCTGATAACAGCGAGATCCACCCTTGGCTGAGCCCTGATTTGACATGCCTCACCGCCTTCCACCAACCTCAGCTCTCATGGGGGAGGTCTTCTTGTCTCCAATTCTAATAGATGAGGAGATGGAGCCTCCTTGTGCTTTCTCAAATGCATACACATTGGGGTTTTCTTTTTAGTACTACCTTTGTATTCTGCTTTTTAAATATTTTCCCACCTTCCAGAAAACTCAGTCATGCAACAATTACTGAGTGCTTACTGCATGCCAGGCACTGTTCCGGGCACTGCAAATATATTAGAGAACAAAACTGAAAAAAAAAATCCCACCCCTGTGGAGTGTAGAATTTAATAGGTAGACAGAAAATAAATGAATAAGGAAAATATTCAGGAGGTAAGATAGCAAGTGCTATGGAAAAAATACTGCAGGATGAAGGAATAGGGAGGATGAAGGCAAAGGTTCCATTTTAAATAGAATGGTCAGGGAAGGCCTCACGGAGAAGGTGACATTTGAGCTGAGATCTGAAGCCCTTTGGTGGAGGAGTAATCATGTGAATATCTGCAGGAAGAGCATTCCAGGCAGAAGGAATAGCAAGTGCAAAGGCCCTGAGGTGGGAGTGTGCCTGACATATTCGGAAAAAAGCAAGAGGCCAGAGTGGCTGAATATGAGAGAGAGAGAGTAAAGGGAGATGATGTCAGAGAGAGAGATGGGGGTACAGGTCATCCAGGGCCTCAAGGCCATGTGGAGACTTTAGCTTTTGCACTGAACAACATGGGGAGCTAGTGTGGGGTTTTGAACAGACGAGGGACATGATCAGATCAAATGGGTGTGGTTCTGTGTGGAGAAGACAATAAGGGGACAGGGGTGGGAGCAGAGAAACTACTTGGGAAACAATGTAGTAATCTGGGCAAAGAAATTCTCTATAAAATTTAAATATCTGCAGAATATTTGACCCTATAAATTCACTATAATTCACTGAAATAATTCTTTATTGATGGACATTTAGGTTATTACTAGCTGTGTCCTTATTATAGAAAACACTGTGATGAACATCTTTGTACCAGCAATCTTTATGTTTGTGACTATTTCTTCAGACATATTTGTTGCCTAGGTGTATTGGGTCACCTTTCTAAGGTTTCCAGTCCAAAATTCCAGTTCCCCTTCTGAAAGATGGTGCTGCTTTCTACTCCCCGTGGCAGCATGGGAGGTAGCACATTTGCCATAAAGATACGTGGCAGGTGTCCGTCCAGTGGATGTCCTTGTGGCCCTGGCCAGGAAGAAGACTTCCTCTTCTCTGGACAGCCTTGCATGGTTCCAAAGCTCTTTGGGGTCCATTTGCTCATTTAATGTTCACAAGAATCCTGTTATCCCTGCTTTATAGGTGAAGAAACTAAAGCTCAAAGATTAATGGTAAGGCCCTGTTCCAAGTGCTTCATGTATGTTACCACATTTAATCCTTGCAACAGCCTAATGAGGTTGGTGCCGTCATCATCCCCATCTCAGAGTTGAAGTCACTGATCCAGGGTGTCAGAGCTGGGGTGCTAACCTGCTCTCTGAACCACTCCCTGCCCTGCCTCAAGCTCGTAGAGTGATTTGCTTGGGGCTGCACAGCTAGGTTGTGGTGGGGCCAGGAGTCCAGCCAGATCTTCCTGGCTCTGCAGCCCAAGTTCTAACCCCTGACAGGATGCCACTCAATGCCTGAAACACCTCATTGGAGCTCTGCCTCTTTTTGTCCAATCAAAACTGTTCCTGGTCCCTTGTGCCTTGACTGGGGCTCCTTCCTTAGATCCACTTTCAGCAGCTCTGGGAGACCAGACTTTGGTACAAGAGCTCAGATCCCAGAACCAAGAACATCAGAGCAAGGAAGGGCCTTGAGCTCCTGGCCCACCCTTCTCTCCCCTCTATATGGGGAAAAGAGGAACCTAACAGCCAGAGTGGGGCAGTAACTTGCCCAAGGTTACACAGCTAGTGAGGGTCAGAGTTCATGAGGAGGGAGGAGGCTGGCCCAACAAGTAGGTGACCCTCTGGTCTTCCCTAAGAGCCCCTGCCAAGGGATATTTCAGAACTGTGACTGTCACAGCCCTGTTCAAGGGCCCTTTGTTGATGGGTCTGTTGATTGTGAATTATTAACCTGCCCAAGCCCGCAACCTGCTGGGTGGGGCTCACTCACTTTAAGAAAACCTGCTGTATAGTCACCAGCCCAGCTGGGTTGGTGGGAGGTCTCTGGAGTCCAACTGGCTAGTTCTGGGCTGGTAGAGAGAGCTAGTCCGGGATTGCTTCATGCCAGGGAAAGGCCTGGAGAAAGGGACTGAGAAGAGGGAAGAGGGAGAAGGGGGAAGGGGCCGAGGCATCACCTGAGTAATGCTCAGTAAAGCCTCACAGCATCCCTGCGAGGCTGGCACTGTTATCCCAGATTTACAGATGGGAAGACAGGACCAGAGAGGTAGACGCAGAGCAGACTTCACAACTTAAGCTATTTCTACAACAATGGCCTCACTTTTCACATGCTCACACCCCCATTTCTGTGGCCCACCCCCCCCTTTCCACACACTTTTCCTATAGGATAAGGAGTTAAGACCTGAGTCCAAGTCACACTTGGTCCAAGCCACTGTGGGATGGGAGATAAAGCCACTATGGAGCTTTTTGGAAATCCTGAGCTTTCACTAAACAGATATTTATTGAGGGCCTTCTTAAGCTGATAGATGGTACAGGTAAAAGTAGTCTATGGAGGTTCTCAGGGCCATCAGGTGTGGTGAGCCCAGCGATTTGTTCTTGCCATCAGGTGTGGTGAGCCCAGCAATTTGGGAGAACATGCAAGAGGAAGCAGGCCTGGCAACTTCAGGCACAAAGCACCAGGAAACTCCCCCAGCAGGGGAGGAAGGAACCTGGGACTCAGTGTACTCTCCTGATCCCCAGAGCTTGGCTATCGCCTTGAGGTGGAAATGGGCAGGTGACCTGGGTTGGGAGGCAGAAATAATGGTGACTCCCAGGCTCCCCAGGGTTGGGGCTGAGCCAGAGCTCCTGGGGGCTGGGAGCTGCCCGGGTGGAGCCCTTCTGAAGGGTGGACCACTCTGCTGCCCTGACTCATCAGGTGGGTGGCTCCAGCATCTTTGCCACTGCTATGTGGGGAGAGTTCCAGCTCCGAAGGCAGCTTGGTTGCTTATCTTGCTTAGCTTCAGTTTTCATCTACAAAAGGGGAGAATAATAGCATCTGCCTCACGGCCACCACCACCAGAGCACCGCACAGCACTGTGTCACCTGCCAGGTACTGTGCTGGGCATTTTATTTATTTTTAAAGATTTTATTTATTTATTTGACAGAGAGATAGAGAGCACAAGTAGGCAGAGAGGCAGGCAGAGGGAGAGGGAGAAGCAGGCTCTCGGCTGAGCAGGGAGCCCGACGTGGGGCTCGATCCCAGGACCCCGGGATCATGACCTGAGCTGAAGGCAGCCGCTTAACTGACTGAGCCACCCAGGTGCCCCTGCTGGGCATTTTAGATACAGGAATTCTTAATCCTCACAACCACCCTTTGAAGCAGGCAGTATTTCCGTTTTACTGATGAGGAGGTGGTTAAAAAGAGAAACCCCCAAGAGAGGTGGTTAAAAGCGAGCATTAAATGAGATAGCCCGTGTTCTACACTTAACATGTGTTGCGTGTAATAAGCCTTCGGTGAACATCAGTCATTATTATGATTACCTCAGAGGGAAATGGTAAAGTGCTAGGCCAAATGTTGGTATTCTGTGATTCATCAGAAACAGAGATGTCTGACCAGACCGGACCCTCCAAAAGCTCCCAGTCTAATGGCAGAGACAATCACATACACACCTCACTCCACCACCATCACACACAGATGGTGTGGTGTCACCCCCCCGGTGATGAGGTTAGGTCATAGGGGGTTAGGGCAGTGTGTACCCAGGAAGCCCCTTACCCAGCCAGGGAGGGAGGGCTTTCTGGAAGATGTGCTGTCTGAACTGAAACCTGCAGGGCGAGGAGTTTGGACGTATGTCAGGCTCTTAATAAATGTTGGTCAAATGCAATAAAGATTTACCTGTAACTAACGTAGCGTGAAGCTTCAAAACCGTTCCCTCACCTGGCCCTTACTGGGGCTCTGGGAGGACTCTGGCAGTTTTATATTGGTAAATTTGTATTCTTTTTTTGAAAAAGAAGGCTTCCGGGGCGCCTGGGTGGCTCGGTTGAGCGACTGCCTTCAGCTCAGGTCATGATCCTGGAGTCCCTGAATCGAGTCCCGCATCGGGCTCCCTGCTCGGCGGGGAGTCTGCTTCTCCCTCTGACCCTTCCCCCTCTCATGTGCTCTCTCTCATTCTCTCTCTCTCAAATAAATAAATAAAAATCTTTAAAAAAGAAAAAAAATTAAAAAAAAAGAAAAAGAAGGCTTCCAGTTGTAAACTTCTGGATCAAACCCTGATTAAATGAATAATAAGTGACAAGGGAGGAAGGTGTGTCCCAGGTGGAGGGACGAGCATGTACAAATGCCCAGAGATGGGCATGGCATGCGATAGGGTGCCCCAGCCTCATTATTGAGGCTCCTCTTCATACACATGGCTGGTCTTCTCACCAGCCTCACAAACACCAGCTGACATGGGTGTGCCTCTGCCCACCCCCATTCTGCTTTCACCCATGCTGTTCTCCCATCTGGTACACCCTCTCCACGACTTTATTGTGTATAAACATTCTAAACTTCAAGGCTCAACTCTGTGCCCACCTTCTCCAGGAAGCTCTCCCCCCACCCCTCCAGTCTATGTTGCACTCCTGATCTGGATTCCTCCAGATGATGGTGTATGTCATCATAGCCTGCTCCTTGTAGTTAATTACCTTTTCTGTGCCCATGTCTGAGAATGCCAGACATAGGATGATCCTTGCAAGTGAACATCTAGCCTCTGTTCACATATGGGCAGGATAAGAACTCACCACCTTTCCAGACCACCTGTGAGATTTAAACAGTGATCTTCTAAACCTCTCCCCTCTGCCACCAGGCCCAATCTACCTGGCTTTCCTGGGACCTACTCCACAGCCTTCTTCCTACCAGGCCTGCCTCTACAGGCTCCTCCTGCTTCCTATTCTGACATCCTGGAGCTAAGGGTTGCTCCAGGGGCGCTGGAGTCCCTCCTCCTCCTGTCCCCTGCCTTTGTAAAGGGAGAGTTCTGATGGCAGCCACGTGCTCTGATGAGTCATGGTTAAGAGCATCTGGGGCCTGGAAGTGGTGGCTGGTTAACGCTTCCTGGACCAGTGGCGCATTGTGCCAGAAGGCCAGGTGGGCTTCAACCCTGGTCCTAGACAGATACCGTAGGGTGTGCACACAGTGAGCATTTGAGGAGTGTTATGGGTGACTTCATATAGGGGTTGGGGACTCAGAGGGGAGAGGACCAAGGGGGAAAGAGAGACAAGAGTGTCCACCCTGGAGTCAGGAGGGCCAGTTCCAATCACAACTTGCCATTTATTAGGTGAGTTAACTTGAGCAAGTCACAAACTCTGTGCCTCGTCTCTGTCTGTAAAATGGCAGCTAGGGGGATGATTTGAGAAGGCGAGTGTGAACTGTGTGAGCACAGGGAGTGCTAAACTGCGTTATTTTCTGCCGCCTTGTGTGCTGCACGCAGTCAGGCAGGGGGCAAAAGGGAATATTAAAACCCAAGCCTGACTCTGGAGGCTGTGTCTTTCTCAGCATGAATGCCCCCCCCCCAATGCAGTAGGATGACGAAGGGCTCAGGTGGGGGCCGCTGCGAGGCGGGAGCTGGGGGGGGAGGGGAGAGTGACAGGAGGTGGACCTCAGGTTTAAGAGAACTTTCTGGCCACAAATAGGTGGGGCTGTGTGAGGAAGGAGCGAGCTCCGGCCCCTGGGGGCTGCGCGGCGGGGGCACTCGGCATGGGCCCGGCGGACCTTGGGCGCCCGGGCCTCTCACCTGTGAGAGCTGAGGGTGGGGGCGCCTCCCGCGGCCGCCCCCCGCCCAGCCCCAGCCTCCAGTCGGCCGCAGACGGGCGGCGGCCGCGGCCCCACCGCGCGGGCAAGCGGACCGAGGCCCGGCCCGGCCCCGCTGCCTTCCCCGCCCCCGGCGCGCCCCTCCCCGGCCGCGGCGTCTGCGGCTCGGCCGCACAGCGCCCGGCTCGGGGTTCCGGCGGCAGCACCTGGGCCGCGGCTGGCGTCCGGCGGGGCACCCTGCCCGCCCCCCTCCGCGATGAGCTCGGCGGACGCCGCGGACTCCCTGGCCGCGGGGTAAGTGCGCGACGGGGGCGGCCCGTGGGGAGCGGGACGGGCGCGGGGCCCGGCCTCCCCCGCGCCTCGGCCCGCACTGCGGCTCCCAGCCCCCCACCCCAGCCCCCCACCCCAGCCCCCGGCCTGGCGCTCCGCCGGCCTCCGGGAACCGCCGCCGCCGCCGGGAGCGGGGAGGGGGCTGCGGACGCTCGCGCCAGCGGAGTAGAGGCTCCGGGATCCTGGGGCGGGCACTCCCCTCTGGGTCCCAACTTTCTCACGGAGCTGTAGTAATGGCCACGTCAGGGCCGCCTTCCTCCCCTTGTGGCATTTACACCTGTGGTGAGCTCTGTTGTTTTCACCTCCGTTACTGTTGAGGAAACTGAGGCATAGCTCTTAAGTGGCTTGCCTTCCGTTACCCAGGAGGTGAGCGGTGGGCCTGGGATTTGAACCCAGCTCTCTCTGATGCTAGAGCCCCCACCCCCGTGCCATACTGCCTCATCTTCGGGATATCTGAGGGAGTTAAAAGGCTAAGATATGAATCAGCTGTGCCCATCCGGCGCAGCAGGAACTGGGGTAGTAAAGGTGGGTGTTGTCACTTCCAGTATGGCTCTCCTGCTCTTCCCCACCCCACTGAGGAACCCGGTAGAATCCCTGCACTGCCCCTGTAGCAGTGATCGCTGCTAGCAGCTGGGAGACCAGGAGCCGCTGGCCCTTTCCTGGGCGCAGGTGAGTAGGGGGCGGCTCCTGAGGGCCCAGCTGGGCAGTTGCTGGGTGGAGATCCGGCTCAGGTGAGCTGGGAGGTGTTCCCGCCCTACCTGGAGCCTCACCACCAGGGACAATATTTGCCAAGGGCCTCAGGGCTAACATGTGAACAGGAGGTGACAGGGGCTGGTGCCAGGCCCAGCTGGAGGCCTCCACAGCGCCTGTGTGTGCATCCCGGATGAGGGCTTAGAAGTTGGGTCACTGAGGGACATTCTGGGCCCCGGGACGGTGGCCTGGTGAGTTTTTCCCTCACCATGTTTGTTGTATGATTTGGGCCACATCCTTTATCCTCCCTGGACTTCTGGTCTCTCCTTTGGAAAATACAGGGAGGCCAGGCCTGGCTGCTCCCTTCCTGCTCTGAGCTGAAGTCTGTACATCTGGAGCCTGGTTAGGTCCCTGTGCCCAGCCCTGACTAAGCACCACCCTAGTGTGCCCAGAAAAGAAGCTGCCAGGAGAGAAGGCAGGCATGGAACAGGGCACCTATCAAAGAATACTGAACTCCCAGGCTAGAAGCCACATCCATCCCTCTTCCTTCCACACTCATATCCCTGCCTGAGTCCACTCTCCAACTGCAGGCCCCCCTGGCCCCTCCATGGGCCTTTAGGGCAGCAAGCTCAGTCTTCCAGCACTGGCGGATCTTCCTCATACTGAACCATACCTGCCCCCCACTGCATGCCCTCCAGGTCCCTCTCTTCTTTGAGGCCACACAGGTCCATCTGCCCCTGTCTCTGGTCAGTGCCATCCCGGTGGGGTCTGAGCAGAACAGAGGCAAAGCAGTTCCACCTTCACAATAGGTACTCAGTCACCCAACAAACACTCCCAAGGCCTGCTCGGGGCCCAGCCCAGTATATGAGGGTCAGTGGTAAACAAACCAAACTTTAAATCTCCACCACTTTAAAAATTATGAAATATTTTAAGCCTTCAGAAAAATATAGCAAATAATAAAATAAACTCCATGCCCTTGCCACCAGCTTTTTCAGATGTCAACATTATGGCCACTTATTTCATATTCTTCTTGTTAAGAAATAAATTATAGCAGAGACGTTTGAAGCCTCTGTGGACCCTCTCCTCTGCCCTCTCCAGAGATAACTGCCGTCCTGAATTTTGATTTTGGCATTTGCGTTTTTATCTTTTTAATTTTTTCTATTTGAGTATAGCTGACACACAATGTTACATTAGTTTCAGGTGTACAAACATAGTGATTCAACTTCTCTATACATTATGCTATGCTCACCACAAGTGTAGCTGCCATCCGTCATCCTACAACACTATTACAATATCATTGGTTTTGTCATTCTGTTTTTATTCTTTCGCTGAGTATGTATAAGTCTAAGAAAATGAAGCTTGTTCTGACTTCAAAATTTTTATATAAATGGGGTCATCCAGCATGAATCATTCTGCAGCTTGCTTTTTCTCACTGAGCTTCAGGTTTCTGAGATGTAGCCTTCTTGATCCTTGCAGCTCTGGTCCCCACTTTCCCTGATGTATGATATACCACCCAATGTAGGGTCCCGCATTTATTTATCGGCCTTCTTGATGGACACTGAGGTGGTTCCCAGAGTCTTGCTATTCAAACAGTAAATACTCTCAAAGGTCGTCCTTTGCGCATATGTGAGTTTTCTTTTCGGTTGCCCCACAGGAGTGGAATTGCTGGGTCATAGGATATGTACATTCCATGTTTTAAAGTTATTTAGTTTTCTTATAAAAGCAGTGTTTCTTCAGACATAATGGAAACACATATTCGTACAAACGGGAAACACATTCTCGTAGAAAAAAAGTAACAGTGGCTAACATTTCTTGAGTACTTTTACTGTGCTTACATTGTCTCAGTCATTCTTCTCAACAACCCTAGGAAGTAGGAACTGCCATTCTCGTTTTCTTGATGAGGACACGGAGGCTCATAGAGGTTAAAGAACCTTCCTAAGTTTCTCTAATGAGTAATTGCTGAGCTGCAGTTTGCGACCAGGGTTTTCCACTTTCAGAACTCTTTTTTTTTTTTTTAAAGATTTTATTTATTTATTTGAGACAGAGAGAATGAGATACAGAGAGCATGAGAGGGAGGAGGGTCAGAGGGAGAAGCTGACTCCCTGCCGAGCAGGGAGCCCGATGCGGGACTCGATCCCGGGACTCCAGGATCATGACCTGAGCCGAAGGCAGTCGCTCAACCAACTGAGCCACCCAGGCGCCCATCCACTTTCAGAACTCTTGAAGGCCACACTGCCCTGTCACATCACTCCATGCCATGTCATACTCACTTCATTCACAGCTAAGGGGGATTCTCGGAAGGAGAGTCACAATCATGTGCAATTGAGAGAGGTCACTTTGGGATGGGTTCCCGTGGACAGATCCCCTCCCAGCCCCCCACCCCGGACAGAGTTCCTCCTGAATGGTGGAGCAGGGAGGAAAAGCCACCTCTGGCTCCAGTCTGCTTCCTGAATGACTTCCTTGCACTGCGTCTACTGCCCCAGTGGGGATGGAGAGGTCCCCCTGCTCCATCCATCCTGTGCATCAGGTGTCAGGGTAGCAGCTTCCAGACAGATGAAAGCTGGGAAGGGGGAGGGAAGGGGAGAGTGGGGTGACTCCAGGCCGCCTGACAGCTCCCTTCTCACTCCAGCCTCAAGCCTCCCTCCCCTACGATGCCAAAGCTCCTGGCGTTGGTCACCAGCCCTGCTCCATGCTCCATCGAGCTCAGCGGCACCCCAGTGTCTCAGGTTCTCCAAGGCACAGTGGAAAGGCCACCATCAACCCCTCAGGAGCTCAGTAATGTATTAACCTGGG
This sequence comes from Mirounga angustirostris, assembly GCF_029215605.1. Classification (NCBI taxonomy): domain Eukaryota; kingdom Metazoa; phylum Chordata; class Mammalia; order Carnivora; family Phocidae; genus Mirounga; species Mirounga angustirostris. The sequence continues at coordinate 149,676,220 of NW_026991712.1, forward strand.
CTGGCAAGGTGGCTTGGAGCAGAAAGGCCTTGAAGACACGGACAGCCTGCAGAGAAGTGGGGACCTCAGTCACAGCCAGGGGAGGAGAAAGGTTTGGCAAGCTTGCTTTTTTTGGAAAGCATTTCTGTCTTCTCCCTAGGTTCCTTATCTTCATTGTCTTTGTCTCCTTATCTGTCAAATGCAGATAAGCGTGCCTGCCTCTGGGCTGGTGGGAGAATTGAAACAAGGCAGTCATCAGTTTAGAACCTGAAGTGAGAATCTCATGGTGGTGAAGGGGTGGTTATTAATGCCATCATTAAGTCAAATGGGACCAGTGTCCCCAGCCTTCCTGAGCTCCCTAGCCAGCCGGGACATCCCCACCTCACACCACTTAGCAGGCCTTCCAGAGCCTGTCTTGCCACCTCACCTGTATGGCTCGTGCCTCTTTATCACTATGGTATCATGACTCTAGCTCCTTGCTTGCCTTTTTCCCCTTCTTGGACTTCTTTTCCCATCTTGTCCTCAGATCAGTGCCATCTTTTCCAGAAAGCTTTGTCGAATGCCCTGTCTCCACTTCTGGGCCATCAGTGATCCCCGTGATTGCAGCCTTGATGGTTCTGGCTGTCATTGCCTCTGCCTGCATCTGTCACTTCTGTAGACTGTGAACTCTTCAAGAGCAGGGCCGGGTCTGGGCCAGAACCGGAGATGAGTGGGTATTTGTGGGATCAAAGGAAGGAGGAAATCAGCCCCAGGGCCACCCCAAAGCAGCTCCCGGTCTGCAGAGGTCATGTCAGACCCACTTAAGCAGTTAAGCAGAAGAGGTACTGGGGCTGTCAAGGGAGGGAATGCCCCTCTGTGCTATGGGTCCACCTGTCTTTCTCTCCACATAGAGCGAACAGGCAGAACGTCTTTCTTGATGGGAGGCAGAGGTGGTGGTGGCAGTAGGGTGTATGCAGAAATGGGAGGTAGGCTCTTGGCTCTGGAGTTGTTTAGAGATGGTCATAAGCCAGGACAATGGACTTGACTTCTTGGAGCTGAGCTGGTGGGTGGGCACTGGCTTAGGCAGAAACTTGGTTAGAACCCATGCTTGGGCATGTGATCGTGGCCTGGTCACCTCTCCTCTGTGCCTCATCTGTACTGGGGATAATAATCCTACTTCACAGGCTTTGTGAGGGCTCAAGGAGAGAAGCCCAGTTAAACGCTCAGGGTGGTAGGTCCTCACTGCCTCTTCACCCGTTCATCCAACAGAATGGGCAGACTGAACACCAGTCACTAGGCTAAGCCCTGGGCACAAAGGAAGACACTGTGTCTATCTCATGAAGAAAGGGACAGGGGCTGCTTCTGGTGGGGCCTTTTCTGCCATGGAAAGAAAGTTGGTCTTTATCCTAAGAGTAATAGGAAGCCAGTGAAGGATTTCAAGTTCAGAAGTGACATGGTCAGATTTGGGTTTTAAACAGGTAACTTTGGCTATTGTGAGAAGGATGGGTTAGAGGGAATAATGCTTCCGTCATTCTCCCTTATAAAAACTCCCTAGAGGCTACATGGGTTACTTCAGCCATCCTTTAAAATACATTCCTGAGCTCCCACAGAAGTAACAGAAATCCTCTCAAGCCAAGAATATAAAGGATGCTGAAATCAGGCTGATAAATGAGATGAAGCCTCAGCAACATGAGGGTGTTGACAAATTCCAGAAATCCAGAACCTTGAGTTTTAATGACCACTCAAGGGATGATAAGTAAGGAGTTGGGCCGACCCAGTGACAGTGTGAGGAGTTGAAACCCAGCCCTCCTACCACCACCACATGCATCTGGAACCTTCAGAGGGCTACCCCCTCAGCAAATAGACCAGAAAGAAATAGCCACCTTCTCACAAAATGTGGGACGACAGGTCTGGTGGAGAAATTTATAAATACGAATCTGCCCTCACACAAATTTTGTGTTTGAAGACATACTCCCTTTGTGGTCCTGGAGATACTAACCCAAAAAAGTAACTTAAGTATCATCGGATGGTAGCACCCCAGGGAATCTGGCCAAAGTAAGTGAAAATCCTCTCTGGAGGAATAGATTTTTCTCCTAAGATCCCTTTGGGATCAGCCAATAAATAGGAGCTCACGGTAAAATTACAAAACACAAGGAAACAAGTCATTGTGAGCAGCAGACACCCAAATCAAGAAACAACAGAATTTGTTTCCCTGAGAGTCTAAGATGCTAGAATTAAGATCTAGAATATAAATATTTTAATAAACATGTAAAGAAATCAAAGATGGACTTGAAGCAATAAGTGGGGAACAAAACACTGCCCCAAATGACCAAGCAGATTTGAAAAGGAAACAAGTGGAATTTCTGGAAATGTGAAAGATAATCATTGAAATTAAAAACTCAGGAAAAGTAGCAGATCAGACACACCTCAAGAGAATTAGTGAAATGGAAGATCTGAAGAAATTACTGAGAATCTCATGGAGTCAGAGATGGCAAGAAGAGCGTTAAGAGACTTGAAATATTGAGCAAAACAGTCCAACAGAGAGAGAGAAGGGGTAGGAGGGGCGAGAGCAGAAGGGGCAGTCTTCCATCAGACCCAGGTGGGGGTGATGGCGGTGCCCTGGAGCTCGCTGGGCTCAGAAGGGGCTGGGTTGAGAGATGGTCGGGAGGCAGAACTGACAGCTCAAGGAGAGGGGTGTATTAGGGCTGACTCTCAGATTTCTGGCTTGAGAAACTGGGTAGAGGAGTGTCATTTATTAAGATGGCAAAGACTAGGGGAGAACAGCTTTGGGAGAATGAACAAGAGTTCAGTTTTGAACAACATACATGTTTTGATTTGCCGGGACGATCCGCTGCTGCATCACGGAAGAGATATTCAAGCTGGACCCTAAGGCATGTGTGGACTTTTATCTGGTAGAAAGGGACTCTCTCTCAACTAACTTTTGGGGAAGGATCTCTTTTTAGTGAAGTCATCAAGGCCGCTTTTGAAATCTTCTCTCAAAAGAGACTCCTTGAAAAGAGATGTCCTCAAGACCATCCTCAAGATAGGACTTTTGGGATCTCCTAGTTTAATCTCTTATTTTTCAGATGGGGAAGCTGAGACCCAGAAGGGTCAAGGATTTGTTCTTCTCGTTCAATCATTTTTTTTTTCATTCATTTAACAGATACTTATCAAAAGCCCACTTTGTACCAGATACTAGATGCCGGGGATACAGCAGTGAACAAAACAAGGATTCTTGCCTTTGGGAAGCTTATTTTTAGTGGAGGGAGACAGACAATAAGCACAAAATAAGTAAAAATAAATAATAAATAAAAATAAAACTGTGTGTGTGTGAGGGTGATGAAAGCCATAGAGAAGTATAAGGACTAGAAGATGGTCTGGTCCACTGAAATGCTGTTGGAAAGGTGACCCTTGAGGATAAAGGGCCCTGGAAAGGCCTTACAGTCTGCTGCACACTACAGCCCATTGTGACAGAGCTTCTGGGGTTCTAGAGTGCAGGCCCGAGGAGGGCAGGAGAGAGAAGTTCTGGAGAAGGAGGAGGGAAAAGGACTGAAGTGGGATTCAGTGGGTGGGCTGTGCCCCCCTGGGGGCGGTGGGCAGAAAAGCGCGATGGGTCAGAAGGGCCATAAAGACTCCCTTTACCCTTGTGAGGGGTAAGATAAATTTGTTCCTGAGGCTTCCTTGCCCTCCATCCTCTGCTCCTCCCCAATCCCCTCCACCAGATCTCAGATGACACCCCCATTCTGCTCTCCTCCCACCTTTAGGAACACTTAGAGGTGGGTCCAAGTTGTCTTTGTGTCCCAGTACAGAGCGGGCAGCCTGGAAGAGCTTGTGACAGGCACCCAAGGCCCACAGGGAGGTCTCATGGGCTCTGTGGGGCTCAGTTCCAGCTTGGAGTGGGGTTGAGGTCTCCTGGTCACTTGAGTGTCTCTCCCAGCAGGACTTCTGTGAGCAGCCTCCATGAGGCCCTGGACCAGTGCATGATCGCCCTGGACCTCTTCCTCACCAACCAGTTCTCAGAAGCACTCAGCTACCTCAAGCCCAGGTGAGGCTTAAGTCTAGGTTGGGGGTGGGGGCCCCGGGGTGTATGTGTGTGTGTGTGCACGTGTGTGCGTGTGTGCACACACCTGGGTACACTCGGGAGTCCACGTGTAGAGGGATGGGGGGAGTTGTCTGGTCATGGAGAACTAGAAGTCTTATGTAAGAGGAACCCCGTGTAACTGACTGCCTTCAGCCTTCTGGGTCACCATGACCCTCTGAGTCCCATAAAAGTAGGGGCTCAGGCTCCCCATTCTACAGCCCTGAACAGCCAGGCCCTCCCCAAGGTCATTGTGACTTCCTTCCTTTTAGGTTCTCATGGCCTCTTCAACTTTGATTTCTTGTTACCACTGAATCCACTCGGGGTTTCTCCCTGGTCAGCTCTAACACAGCTGCTTTTCCTCATTTTTCCCCAGAGCACTAAAGATTTGAGTTGCCGTTACTCAAGCCCTTTAGGGTAATAATGTCGGTTAATCATTTAGCCATTTCTTCCAGTGTTTACTGCCTTCTTGCTAAATAATATGCTTATACTACTCTTCCTTTATCACTTTTTTCAGTTTTTTAAAAAGATTTTATTTATTTGTCAGAGAGAGAGAGTGAGCGTGCGCATGCTTGAGCACAAGCAGGGGGAGCAGCAGGCAGAGGGAGAAGCAGGCTTCCTGCTGAGCAAGGAACAGGATGCGGTCTCAATCCTAGGACCCTGGGATCATGACCTGAGCCGAAGGCATATGCTTAACCCACTGAGCAGCCCAAGTGTCCCCTTTTATCAACTTTTTAAAGACAAATTGAGCTAGAATTCATACACCATAAAATTATGGTTTTTTTACCTTTTACTTTTAAACATCTATTGGTAAACAAGAATTTAGCTTTCTTACTTTTTTTGTAATATAATAGTTCATTTTTTTAAAGTTGGTCATTTCTTTTTTTTTAATTAACAAATAATGTATTATTTGTTTCAGGGGTACAGGTCTGTGATTTATCAGTCTTACACAATTCATAGCGCTCACCATAGCACATACCCTCCCCAGTGTCCATCACCCAGCCACCCCATCCCTCCCACCCCCCTCCACTCCAACAACCCTCAGTTTGTTACCTGAGATTAAGAGTCTCTTATGGTTTGTCTCCCTCTCTGGTTTCGTCTTGTTTCATTTTTCCCTCCCTTCCCCTATGATCCTCTGTCTTGTTTCTCAAATTCTTTTATCAGTGAGATCATATGATACTCGTCTTCCTCTGATTGACTTATTGCACTTAGCATAGTACCCTCTAGATCCATTTGCAAGATTTCATCTTTTTGATGCTGTATAATATTCCATTATATATTTATACCACATCTTCTTTATCCATTCATCTGTTGATGGACATCTGGCCCTTTCCATAGTTTGGCTATTGTGGACATTGCTGCTATAAACATTGGGGTGCATGTGCCCCTTCGGATCACTACATTTGTATCTTTGGGGTAAATACCCAGGAGTGCAGTTGCTGGGTTGTAGGGTAGCTCTGTTTTCAACTTTTTGAGGAACCTCCATACTGTTCTCCAGAGTGGCTGCACCAGCTTGCATTCCCACCAACAGTGTAGGAGGGTTCCCCTTTCTCCGCATCCTCGCCCACACCTGTTGTTTCCTGACTTATTAATTGTAGCCATTCTGACTGGTGCGAGGTGGTGTCTCAGGTTTTGATTTGGATTTCCCTGATGCCGAGTGATGTTGAGCACTTTTTCATGTGTCTTTTAGGCCCTTTGGATGTCTTCTTTGGAGAAATGTCTGTTCATATCTTGTGCCCATTTCTTGATTGGATTATTTGTTCTTTGGGTGTTGAGTTTGATAAGTTCTTTATAGATTTTGGATACCAGCCCTTTATCTGATATGTCATTTGCAAATATCTTCTCCCATTCTGTCAGTTGTCTTTTGGTTTTGTTGACTGTTTCCTTTGCTACAGAAGCTTTTTATCTTGATGAAGTCCCATTAGTTCATTTTTGCCCTTGCTTCCCTTGCCTTGGCGATGTTTCTAGGATGAAGTTGCTGTGGCTGAGGTTGAAGAGGTTGCTGCCTGTGTTCTCCTCAAGGATTTTGATGGATTCCTGTCTCACATGTAGGTCTTTCATCCATTTTGAGTCTATTTTTGTGTGTTGTGTAAGGAAATGGTCCAGTTTCATCCTTCTGCATGTGGCTGTCCAATTTTCCCAATACCATTTGTTGAAGAGACTGTCTTTTTTCCATTGGACATTCTTTCCTGCTTTGTAGAAGATTAGTTGACCATAGAGTTGAGGGTCCATTTCTGGGCTCTCTATTCTGTTCCATTGATCTATGTGTCTGTTTTTGTGCCAGTACCATGCTGTCTTGATGACAGCTTTGTGATAGAGCTTGAAGTCCAGAATTGTGATGCCACCAGCTTTGCTTTTCTTTTTTTTTTTTATTTATTTTTTTTTTTATTTATTTTTTTTTTTTTAAAGATTTTATTTATTTGACAGAGAGAGACACAGCTAGAGAGGGAACACAAGCAGAGGGAGTGGGAGAGGGAGAAGCAGGCCTCCCGCTGAGCAGGGAGCCCGATGTGGGGCTCGATCCCAGGACCCTGGGATCATGACCTGAGCCGAAGGCAGACGCTTAACGACTGAGCCACCCAGGCGCCCCTGCTTTTCTTTTTCAACATTCCTTGGGCTATTCAGGGTCTTTTCTGGTTCCATACAAATTTTAGGATTATTTGTTCCATTTCTTTGAAAAAAGTGGATGGTATTTTGTTGGGGATTGCATTGAATGTGTAGATTGCTCTAGGTAGCATAGACATCTTCACAATATTTGTTCTTCCAATCCATGAGCATGGAACGTTTTTCCATTTCTTTGTGTCTTCCTCAATTTCTTTCATGAGTATTTTCTAGCTTTCTGAGTACAGATCCTTTGCCTCTTTGGTTAGATTTATTCCTAGGTATGTTATGGTTTTGGGTGCAATTGTAAATGGGATCGACTCCTTAATTTCTCTTTCTTCTGTCTTGTATAGAAATGCAACTGATGAATTTAGCCTGCCCTACCTCCCTTCCCTCATCCTCCTCTCATCATTATATCACAGTATCTGGCTAAATCAATAATGTTTACATTATTATAATTTTGGTAACTAATGCTCATTGCAGAGACAAGTTATACATTGTAAGATTACATTTCCTTTCTGGAGTTAATAATTGTCTTGTCTTTTCATTTGCCTAATTTGCTATATACATTTATCCTGAACTCTTTCTAGCCTTTTCCCTGGAAACCTGAACCGTGGAAGACAGATGTGTCTATTGGCCACCTCCCAGCTATCTCCTAGAAATCCCTTTGCTTCTCTCCCGTTTCCTTGACCTGGCTTTTTCTCTGGGATCCTCCCTCATTTTACCACAATGTGTCCTCCAGAAACTTCCTAGGAAGGAGTTGCATGAATATAATTTCTCCCCCCTCAGAATTTTGAAGGCATTGCATCCCTGTTTTCTAGCATCTACTGTAACCATGGGAACCCTAATTTCTTCAAACTTTGCATGTGATCATTATTTCTTCCCCAGAAATGTTTAGAATCTTCTCTTTTATTCTTGCAAATCTGAAATTTCACAATGATGTGCTGAAACATAGGTCTTTTATTTGGAGCCTTTCAGTTCTGGGACCTTCTCTAGCATGACCACTCCATGTTCTGTCTCCCTTTCTCAGGCTTTCTTTAAGTCAAACACTGGACCTCCTGGACCCGTCCTCTTCTAAGCCTCCTGTTTTCCCTCTAATTTTGCATTTCTTTCTCTTTTTTTTCCTCTTATTTGGGGGAGATTTCCTCAACCTTATTATTAAATCCTTCTATTGAGTTAGAAGAGGTCCTTCTATTTTCTTTTTTTCTGTGATCATATGATTAATTTCCTTGTACTCATTGTTCTCTGAATGTTCTTTTTTTCCCTAAAACATTTTATCCTTGGTTTATAGATGTACTCTGTTCTTTGTGTATATTTTTGAAATATGAGAGTCCTTAGGATAGGGCCTGGCATATAGTAAGCACTCTAGTAAATATTTGTTGTTACTATCACAGAATATTGTCTCCCAAATATTTTAATTTTTTTCCTGTATAATCTTGGCTTTCTCCAGATTCCCTTTTTCTGTGTAATGGGGGAATTTTCTGGTGCGGGCTTTTCTCAAATGCCTGATGGCCCCTGGTTGTCTGGTCATATTTAAGAGCTAGTTCTTGTCCTTGTAATTGGTGGGATTGGCTTTTGGATGGCCCAGCAGTCCCCACACCTTATCCCCACCCTTTGAGGGGATCTGGGCTTGAGATGGGGCAGGGGCAGGTCTGCAGCAAGAGTGTAGCCACCATCTGAGGTTGGCCAAGCTCCATCTTGCTGCATCCCTGAACATCTAGGTTCCCTTCCCAGTATTCTTTTTCAAGATTTTATTTATTTATTTATTTGTCAGAGAGAGAGAGAGCACAAGAAGGGGGAGTGGCAGACAGGGAGGGAGAAGCAGGCTCCCTACTGAGCAAGGAGCCGATGTGGGGCTGTATCCCAGGACCCTGGGATCATGACCTGAGCCGAAGGGAGACGCTTAACTGACTGAGCCGCCCAGGCGCCTCTCCCTCCCAGTATTTTTGAAAGACTCCCCAGCTCCACTTTCCTTCTGGTCATTACCTGTCCCTAAGCAGGCTCTTCCCTACCACCTCCCCCCACACCTTCCACACCCTCTCCCCACAGCCCCCTTGTGTGGAGGGGCTGCCTCACCCTCCCTCACCTCAAGAGGGCACTCTACCACAAGTCCTACAACTCAGGCCTGACAACTTAGGCCCCGGAGAGGAAATCCTTGCCCTGAACGAAGGAGACACTACAGAGAGACCAGCCTTTCCATGAGGCTACCTTTTAATGTCATACTTAAGGCAGTGAAGCTGCCCCTTAGCCCCTGCCCCATTCCAGAAAAGAATCTTTCCTTCCTTTTTCAGTTTAAGAGCGTTCTCTCCAAACAGTAGATGTTGTTAGCACACTCCCAACCCACATCCCCATTTTGACAACCAAAAAATGTTTCAAGAAATTGCCAGATGCTAGGGAGCCAGGGGGAGACAGGAAAAATATCTCCCCATCTTTATTAAGAAGCACTGGTCTAGGGGAAATAATTCTTGCTAAAAATGGCCTCCCCTCTTCATTTATAGCCATCGAAGTTTCAAAAGATGTTGGGGTCCAGTTTCATTCACTGTTCCTCATTGTGCAAGGTCCTCAGGGATAATGGGCTCATCAGGCTCCAAGCCTCATGCCCCAGTCTGGGCATCTGTTTTCTGTGTTTGTCACTTCTATGAGTAGCTTCTAGTTTATTTTATTTTGCTGCTTGCTGGTAGAGGAGGGAAGGGGTGGAGGCCACTAGGCTTAGCTGACCCCCACATGGCTTGAGGAGTCCCAGGTCCCAACACCCTGCTCTTCTGACGGCTCTTCCAGTGCCCTCCCCAACTTGACAGCTGGTCTGGGCCTAGAAGGTAGGACCCCAGTGAGCATCATGTCCCAGAGCTGGGTTTCGCTCAGAGGTGAGGGGGTTCTTACTCTCAGGGGTCAGGATTCTATAAGCAAACAAGAACTTGTGGATTGTAAACTAACTTGGGGTGCCTGAGGTTTGGGGAGTTGTCCTACCCCTGTATCTGCTTCACAGATACTGCATTTGTTACAAATTGAAGGTTTGTGGCAAGCCTGCCTCAAGCAAGTCTGTCCGCGCCATTTTTCCAAAAGCATTTACTCACTTTGTGTCTCTGTGTTACATCTGATAATCCTTGCAATATTTCAGACTTTCCCATTACTACTATATTTGCTGTGGTGATCTGTGATTGGTGATCTTTGATGTTACTATTGTAATTGTTTTGGGCCACCACTATGTAAGACAATGAACTTAATAAATGTTGTTTGTGTTCTGACTGGTCCACTGACCAGCCATTCCCCCATCTCTTGCGTTCTCCTTGGGACTCCCTATTCCCTGAGACACAACAATATTGAAATTAGACCAGTTAATTTCAGGACCTGCCGTGGCCCCTGAGCGTTCAGGTGAGAGGAAGAGTTGCACGTCTCTCCCTTTAAATTAAAAGCTGGAAATGACTAAGCTTAGTGAGGAAGGCATGTCAAAAGCCAAGACGGACTGAAAGCTAGGCCTCTTGCACCAAACAACCAAGTTGTGAAAGCAAAGGAAGAGTTCTTGGAGGAAATTGAAAGTGCTACTCCAGTGAACACACGAATGATAAGAAAGTCAGCCAGCCTTACTGCTGAGGTGGAGAAAGTGTGAGTGGTCTGGATAGAAGAGCAAACCAGCCACCACATCCTCTTCAGCCAAAGCCTGACCCAGAGCAAGGTCCTCGCTCTCGTCTACTCTGTGAAGGCTGAGAGAGGTGAGGAGGCTGCAGAAGGAAAGTTGGAAGCAGCAGAGGTGGGTTCATGAGGTTTAGGGAAAGAAGCCGCCTTCATAATGTGGAAGTACCAAGGTGAAGCAGCCATCTGGGTTTAGATGCTGCAGCAGGTGATCCGGAAGCTCTGGCTCAGATCACTCATGACGGTGGCTACACTAAACAACAGATTTTCAGTGTAGACAGAACAGCCTTCTATTGAAAGAAGATGCCATCTAGGACTTCCATAGCTAGAGAGGAGAAGTCCGTGCCTGGGCTTCAAAGCCTCAAAGGACAGGCTGACTCTCTTGTGAGGGGCTAATGCAGCTGTGACTTACAAGTTGAAGCTCATTCTCCTTTAGCATCCTGAAAATTCTGGGGCTCTTAAAAATTATACTAACTCTGGGGTACCTGGGTGGCTCAGTCATTAAGCGTCTGCCTTCGGCTCAGGTCGTGGTTGCAGGGTCCTGGGATCAAGCCCCGCATCAGGCTCCCTGCTCAGCGGGAAGCCTGCTTCTCCCTCTCCCACTCCCCCTGCTTGTGTTCCCTCTCTCACTGTGTCTCTCTCTGTCAAGTAAATAAATAAAATCTTTAAAAAAAAAAAAAAGAATTACGCTAACTCTATCTTCCTATACTCTTTAAGTTGAATAACAAAGCATGTCCTTTTACAAGATGGTTTACTGAATATTTTAAGCCGAGTGTTGAGACCCACTGCTCAGAAAAAAAGATTCCTTTAAAATACTACTGTTCACTGACAATTCACCTGGTCAACCCAAGAGCTCTGATGGAGCTGAATGGGCAATGAGATGAATGTTGTTTTCATGCCCGCCAACACAGCATCTGTTCTGAACATCCATGGTTCAACGAGTCATTTCGACTTTCAAGTTGTATCATTTAAGTAATCTATTTGATAAGGCTATAGCTGCCATAGTGAGTGATTCCTCTGATGGATCTGGGTGAAGTAAATGGAAAAACTCTAGAGAGAATTCACCATGCTAGATGCCAGTAAGAACTTCGTGATTCATGGGAAGGGAAGAGGTCAAAGAATCAACATGAGCAGGAGTTTGGGAGAAATTGATTCCAACCATCATGGATGACTTGGAGGGGTTCCAGACTTCAGGGGAGGAAGTGACTGCAGCTGGGGTGGCAGGAGCAAGAGATCTAGAAGTGGAGTCTGCAGGGGGCACTGCGTGGCCGCCCTCTCAGGATAAAACTTGAGTGGGTAAGGAGTTGCTTCTTATGGATGAACAAAGAAGGTGATTCCTTTTCTTTTTTTTAAAGATTTTGTTTATTGATTTGAGAGAGAGAGCATACAAGAGAGCGTGAGAGAGAGCGCATGAGCAGGGGGAACAGCAGAGGGAGAGGGAGAAGCAGGCTTCCTGCTGAGCAGGGAGCCCGATGCGGGACTCAATCCCAGGACCCTGGGATCATGACCTGAGCTGAAGGCAGATGCTTAACCAACTGAGCCACCCAGTGCCCCAAATAAGGTGGTTTCTTGAGATGGAATCCACTCCCGGTGAAGATGCCATGAAGGTGGTTGAAATGACAACAAAGGACTTGCAATATCACATAAACTTAGCTGATAAAGCAGCAGCAGGGTCTGAGAGGACTGACTCCAATTTTGAAAGAAGTTCTGCTGTGGGTAAAATGCTGTCAAACAGCATCGAGTGCTACAGAGAAATTGTTTGTGAAAGCAAGAGTCCATCAGTGCAGCAAACTTCACTGTTGTCTTACGTTAAGAAATTGCCACAGCTTACCCGTCCTTCTGCAACCACCACCCTCATCAGTCAGAAGGCAAGATCCTTCACCAGCAAAAATATTACAGCTCACTGAAATGTCAGATGCTGGTTAGCGTTTTGTAGCAATGAAGTATTTTTTAATTAAGGTATGTATTTTTTTAGACATAGTGCTTTACACACCCTGGACATAATGCTATTGCAGACTTAATTAAGCTTCTGTGTGCACAGGGAAACAAAAAATTGATTTCACTTGCTTCATTGCAATCTTGACTGTATTGCAATGGTCGGGAACCAAACCTGCAATATCTCCCATGTATGCCTGTTCCACGAGTCTCAGTCCAGAGCGCAGCTGAGGGGCTGCAGGGGTGGGCTGGGGAGGAGCCAGGATTCCCAGCCGCAGGTGCGTGTTCTGGCATTGGGCCTCAAACTAGAAATTCCACTTTGCCTGCCAGGGGCCCAGGCGGGGCTGTCTGTCTCTCCTGGGCCCGGCACCAGACTGGGTGGGTGGGGCTGAGTCTCCTGCCTCACTGGTGTGGGGGGCGTTGCTTGTGAACTGGAGAGGCCTGGAGTGGGAGGGGATTATCTGGGGGGCGGGGGTGGGTCTGGGTACTGCCAGGGAAACATCTCCTGAAGGAGAGAGTTTCTGTCCAGGGCAGTGACTCTTGACCCTGGCAGACACAGAAGGACTCACATTTATTGAGCATCAGCGATGTGGCCCTGGCCTGGGTGTGCTATTTAAGCCACCCGGAGTCCTGGGTGAGAAGGATTATTGTATCCATTTTACAGAGGAGAAACTTGAGGCTCAGAGAGGTTTAAGATTCACCAGGATTACACAGCTGGTCACTGGCAAAGCCAAGATTTCAACCTGTGTTTCAGGGACTCGGTAGCCTGAGTTCTGTCCCCACTTCAGGCTGTGGCCTCCTTTCCACAAGCCACTGCCCTCAGATTAAGCATTTCTAGCAAAGACCTGGGAGGTATCCTGACAGCTCCAGGGCTGGTGAGGGGTGGACCAGCCTTTGGTTTCCTTTACAAACATTTGACTCCCCAGAAGGAGAGGAGCTGGGGTGAGGCCTTTTGAGCAGCAATGGAAGAGTCAGACCTTGGGAGAGTCTCTTCCCCTCCCTGTTTCCCCCTTTCCCCACCACAGGGGGTCAGGGAGGTTATGGTGATCAACACATGCCAGCTACCTCTGGAGTTCTAGGAGTTGGTGCTGTCATGTTCCTTCTCTCTGGCAGAACCAAGGAGAGCATGTATCACTCGCTGACGTATGCCACCATCCTGGAGATGCAGGCCATGATGACTTTTGACCCTCAGGACATCCTTCTGGCTGGCAACATGATGAAGGAGGCACAGACGCTGTGTCAGAGGTCAGGGCCAGGGGGCGGGCAGGGATGAGGGGTTGTGAGGGCCATCCTTCTGTTACCTTCGCCTATCCCTATGCCTAAAATGCCACTATTAATGATGCTCCTTTTGGCTAAGAAGATGTGTCCCCAAGTGCTAAGAGCTGTCCCTGTCAGCTCTGCTTCAGGAGCCTTGTTGTCTGAGCCAGTCTCTAAGCAACTGCCAGGGGCCAGGCCTAATTTCATGGAGATGAATTCTGGCTCTGTCGCGTAATAACTCTTTGATCTTGGGCAAGTCCCTCTCTGGAATCAACTTTCTTCATATGGAAAATAGGTATTAAGATCGGGCCTTTGTGGGGACTGAATGAAGTCGCTGGTCACAGGACCTGGTGCATAATTGGCGTTCAGTACACATAAACTGCTTGACTGAATGAATGAATGGACGGATCCTCAGTGTTGTGCGCAGGTAGTATTGTCTTTCGCTGGGCACACGCGCATGCTGGCCCTAGGCCGGCCGCCATGCTGGGCACTGGCTACCCAGGGAAGCATCCGACCTGGCCCCTCTGACACCGGAGCTGGCTGGCCTGGGAGAAGGTGCAGCCAGTGACTCCCAGCCTGATGCAGGGAAGTTCCAGGGGCTGTGGGGGTCTTGCCAGAGGAGTAGGAAAGGTTTCCTGGAGGAGGCGAAGCTGGAGCTGGGTCCTAGAGGGTGATGAGGAACTGGCTGGGGCTAAGGAGGGAGGGGAGGGGCTCCAAGTAGGGGTGACAGCAGAAGCAGGGGCGTGAGAAAGCCTGGACTCAGTTGAGCGTGTGTGGAGTCCCATGGGAAGGGTAGCAGATGCGTCTGAGCCCACCCGGGCCCCTGCTCACCCTCACTGAATGACTTGAGGCCCCCCTTTCCTCTTCAGGCACCGGAAGAAGTCCTCTGTAACCGATTCCTTTAGCAACCTGGTTCACCGCCCCACGATGGACCAGTTCACAGAAGGTGTGGCATCTGAATGTCCTCTCACCCCCGCTGACCCCAGGCCACCCAGTTCCTGGCCCAGGGAGGGGTGGGGAGGGGCACCTAACCTCCCAGTTTCACCGAAGGGGCCGGGCCCCGGCCTAGGTGCTGGGACACAGATGGGTCAGACCTGGGGCCTTTGGACAAGCTGCTCTCAGGTGAGTTGTGGGGGTCAGGGGGTGCTCACTTACCTGATGGCATTACCTGCTGAGGACCCAGAAGCTGGGGAACGAAAACGCTGTCACGAGGTCCATGTGCTTGGCTCCTCAGGCCAGGGTGGGCTTCGAACTGTGTGTGCAGTTAGGTTTACTGGCCTGATGATCTCAGTGATCTCCTGTGCCCCAGAGGGGAATGTGGCTTTGGAGGCTGGCCTGCTGGGATGAGACAGCTGAAAGCAGTGTGAGGGATGGTCTAGGCCACCTGTGTGCCGTGAACGCCTGTGGCCGGCCTGGCGGTAGCAGCGGCCAGCCGTGGGGGGGGGGCTCGGGGCTCTTCCATGCAGGAGCAAATGGCCTTCCCCACCCTCAAGAGCCCTTGAAGTTTCCAGCACAAAATAATGAATATGACAGTGCCCCTCCCTCCTTCATGCCTTCCAGAGCTCCCCGATGCCCACAGGCCAAATGTGCAGCCCTCCACCAGCATTCAGGCCCTTTGCAACCAGACCGCTGCCCCTCATCTTTACCTGTCCCCTAAGTCTCTCCCTACCTTACCCTGTTTCAGCCTTCTGTGCTTGGCTGTCCCCAGACATCAGAGTTTTTGGTTCTCCCAGGCCTCTGCCTTGAAAGCTCTTCCTGCCTCTTCCTTCCATTCCTTTTCAAGTCAGATGGCTCGACCGAATGTCCTTTCTTCTGGAAGTCTCCCCAGACCCCCTGGACTGTGTTAGTTTTCCTTCCCTTACTCCTACAGCCTGTGGGCTTCCCTGGATCAGGATCTTCTTTGTTTATCCATTCAACCCAGCACCTTCTCCCTGCCTGGCACTGCGGGGGCTTGGCGCACAGCACCTACAGGGGTGCTCGGAGAACAAGAGAAGGAAGCCCAGGGCCCTGCACTGCCACTTGGGGTGATGGGCTGGGGGGAACCAGATGGAAGGCAGGTGGGGGGGATGTGAGCTAATTTTGGACAATGGTGAAAGCTGTGAAGGAGCCGGACCCCTCCCCCCATGGTGGGGGAGGGGGAGGGTGCTGACTCAGGCTCCCTCTGCCTTCTGGGAAGTAGGGCGTGGAGGATTTGGCCCCTGCCGCCTGCCCAAAGTCCCAGGAGGCCTCAGGGCTTTGGTTCTCTCCTTGCAGAGGAAATCCATGCTGAGGTCTGCTATGCGGAGTGCCTGCTACAGAGAGCAGCTCTGACCTTCCTGCAGGTAGGAGCCCTCTCCTTGTACAGAGGGCCTGGGGGTTTCCCATCCGTCACCATCTCGAAGCCGGAAGTAGCTATAGCAGCCCCAGCCAGCCTCCTTGCGGTTCCGGAGGACTGAGGCTTGGTGACCCCAGCACTAGCAGCCCTGGCCAGGCTCACTGGCCGCGGTGATGGGCTTTACCCCCCACACTGAGCACACGTGTCCCACCCACTGCGAGGGTGCGCTGCCGCCGTGAGGGGTGATGGGCACTGGCACAGAGCCTGCTTTACACTTGATCCATTCAACACGCAAGTTTGAATGGATCCAACTTGATTCTGAGACGTACCAGGCTTTGTGTGCACATTACAGCTATGTGGTTTTACCTACCTTACACCGAATGCATGGTCGTTTTTTTGTTTTTTTAAAGATTTTATGTTTCAACAGAGAGAGAGAGAGAGACAGCGAGAGAGGGAACACAAGCAGGGGGAGTGGGAGAGGGAGAAGCAGGCTTCCCGCCGAGCAGGGAGCCCTATGTGGGGCTCGATCCCAGGACCCGGGGGTCATGACCTGAGCCCAAGGCCAACGCTTAACGACTGAGCCACCCAGGCGCCCTGCATGGTCGTTTTTACATAAGTGTGCATAGATTATTAAATCGTCACCTCACAGGCCTGCAGAGGGGAGGACTAGAGGGGAGGAGCCACTTCCACAGGGTCATCTGATTAGCACCTGGCAGAGCTGGGATTTGAATGCAGGTCTGGTCAGCCTGGAGCCTGTGCTCCCCACCACACAGTGGTAGTTATGAGCGCCACCACCTCATGATTTCACCAGAAAGCCTGGGTTGTGACATGTAATCATGTGAATGTGGGTATTGGGGTAGGGAGGCACATATGAATTTTATTATTAGGGTACTATTTTTTTTTTTGTTAGCTATTGTTCTTTTTGTACCTCAGGTAATTAGAATTAGATTAATCCTAATTCGTCATTAGGATCACTGTTAATAATTGCATTGTGAGTGGCCTTTTATTTGTGTATTCTATTACACATAATAAACACCCATGAGTTCCCCCACCCAACCAGAGAACAGAACACAGCTCGCAAGTCCGCGAGGCCTCTGGGCTCCTCCCCACCCTGTTCCCTGCCTCCCTTCATGGGGAAACCACTGCCTAGAGTTTTATTTATCATCCCCCACCTTATTTTTTAAAAATAGTTTTCTCAGCTTCCTATTCATGTCTGAGCAGCATATTGTTATGTTCTAGTTGGCTTCAAGGTTCTTAAGCCCTCAAGCTGTGTGGGACTTGCTTTCTTTACTCGACCTTATGTGGTTGTATAATATTCCCTTCTACGAATATAGCAGTCTGTTTATCCATTCTCCTGCTGAAGGGCATTTGGGTTGTTTCTGGTTCCTGGCTGCTATCAACGCTGGTGCTGTGAACATTCTTGAAGGTGACTTCTGCAGCCCATGTTCATCATTTCTCTTGGGCATACCCCCCAGGAATGGAACTACAGATGGGCTGTAGGTATTGGTGCTTTAAATTACAAATGTGATAAATAGCTGCTTGTTGTAAAAAAAAAAAACAAAACAAACAAACAGAAAAATTAAAAAAAAACAAAACAATGAGCATCCCTCTCGCTTTCCCACAGTTCCTCCACCTGGAGGAGGCCTGTTACCCACTGGGAGTGCCTCCTCCAGGCCCCTTGCCAGGCACTTAGAATATGTAACTGTGAGGCTGTGGTTGAGCCCTGGGCATTTTGGAGGTCTTGTTTGGCAAGGAAATCCTCATCTCAAGTTCCAGGGCTTAGGGAGGCCTGGTTTGGCCAACCCCTGACCCCATCCTCCCAGGACTCCTTAGAGAGCTGGGCCCAAGGTGGGGCAGGCTGGGCCCGGAGCCTTGTACGATGCCTCTCAAGCCTGTGGCTCCCCACCCAGGCCTGGCTCTTAGCATCTCTCCCTCCTGCAGGATGAGAACATGGTGAGCTTCATCAAGGGCGGCATCAAAGTTCGAAACAGCTACCAGACCTACAAGTGAGTGGGGCTGGTCTGGGGGCGCTTGGGTCCACAGCGTCTATGACCCTGTGCCCCTCAGGCTGCTTTGTGGGAGGTAGAGAGCAACTTGCTGGTGGCAGGAAGCCTAGAATGCCATGTGACCTCAGTCAAGATTTCTGCACCCCCAGGACCTCAGTTTTCCAGAATATTATTCCCCTGGTTTTCTAGGTATATCTGTTCATTTGGTTCCCCTAAGTCTATGCCTGACCCCGAGCAGGGGAAAATCAGACAGATTGTGGACAGTGTGGTGTGGTAGGGGCTTGGAGGAAGGCACAGGGACTGTCATTTTGAGAACAGCAACAGGACCCCTACACATCTGTTAAGGCCCAGTCCAAATGCCACTTTCCGCATGAAGCCTTCTTTGGACCCCTCCAGTACACACTCACATGCTCCTAAGGGCCAGATCATTTCCATACCATCTTAGCACTGGGCCAGCCATAGGCCTTGTTCAATGGATAAAAGAAATAAGCCTCAGTCCAAACACTTCTACTTAACATGGCACTACAATTCTTATCTACAATTCTAAAATCAAAAAAACTTGGAAAGCCCAGTTTCTTCCCTCAAGTTTGGCATTAAAACTCATTTTCCATTAAAAGTTGACTTGAATTGACTTGAGACTATGTATCATCTTATTTTCCCCATCTAAAGTGACTGTTTCCCTACAGAGATACTGTGAGTCTGATTTCAAGGTACTGCTGGGATATAAGACAGCATGTAGTACATGGGCGTTGCATTACCTGGTGGGTCTGTGCTGGAGTCGTGCTCTGCCCCCACCAGTCTCTTCACCAGCTCCCAGAGTGATGTTTCCAAAGCACAGACCTTGTTAAGTCACCCCCTTACCAACTCCTGACACCCCTCTTGCTCTTAGAATAAAGTCCCAGGTCATTGCTGAGTCATTCCTGGGAGCTCCTCCTGCCCTCCGAGCAATATCGTCCACCTCATTCTGCCTCAGACATGTGGGCCTTCCCTCACTTCTTCAAACATGCCAAGCTCATTCTACTTCAGGGCTTTTGGACATGCTGTCTCTTTGCTAGGAACACTCTTTCTGTGCCAGGCTAACCCTCCCCATCCCTAGGGTTTCAGCTCAAGTGTCAGCTTCTCAGGGAGACCTTCCCTGAACCCCAGACTAGGTCAGGCCCCAGGAGTCTTCTCCTTTGAGGAGCTCCTCACCCTCACAGTGACTTGATGGGGTTCCGTCTCCTAGAGTGGGAGAGTTGTGAGGACAGCAGCTTGGTGGCTTTGCTTCCAGATGCCCTCCCTTGCCTGGCACAAAGAGACCTCAGTCCGTGTTTGCTGACTGAAAGCCCTCAAGATGCTCATGGCCCTGGAAGGAGGCGGGCACATCTTTAAAGCCTCTGTCCTACCCCAGGCAGGCTGGGATATGGACTCTGTGTGACTGATGACCAGGAAAGAGAGGGCTGGATTTCAACCAAGAGGCCCCAGGTAGACTTCTTGAAGGATGGGGTGTTGGAGTTAGCCTAGTGGCTCTTCACTGGGGCATTTGGCAATATTTGGAGACATGCTGGTTGTGACAGCCTTGGGGGAGGTTGCTCCTGGCATCTAGTGGGTGGAGGCCAGGGATGCTGCTAAACATCCTATGATAGTACAGACAGCCCCCCACCTCCACCTGAACGAAGACTTTATCCAGCCTAAAATGTCAGTAGTGCCAAAGTTGAGAAACTGTTCTAGAGAGAATGCAGAGCATGTGCAAATACCTAGACGTTGGACGAGGCAGGTGTGCTAGGGCTGATAAGGCTGACATTCAGGGGCAAGGAGTATGTTATTATGGAGATGGGGTTAGAAATTCCTCGAGTATCAGCTCTCTGGATTGCCAGAACTGTTATCAGTCTACCACCAGGGAGTTCTGAGAACAGCTGGGAGTCGGGGGCAAGCTTAGTCCCCAGCTGGAATGGGACCTCGCCCCCGCTATGTGGCTGAAACAAGACTGTGCCTCTCTCCACAGGGAGCTGGACAGCCTTGTGCAGTCCTCACATTACTGCAAGGGAGAGAACCACAGACACTTTGAAGGAGGTGTGAAGCTTGGTGTGGGAGCCTTCAACCTGGTGAGTGGGAGTGCCCCTACACCTGCTCTCTGCTGGCCTGTGGTGCTGGGTCCCATGCTGGCCCGGGGACCCAGCAAGAAAGCAGACCTGTTGCCAGCCTCGGCCACTCAGAGCCGGGGTGGGTGGGAGTGGGTGCTGGCGCTGGCTTCAGAAGTCCGTCTGTGCATTTCTTCCCAAGTCAAGTTGAAAGCTTGAAATGCACATGGCGGCGGTATTTATAGGACCAGAAAAAGACAAACACAATAAATCAGGGCCTTTTCTACCCTGGAGAGCTGGTGGTTAAATATTGACCAGTAGCAGGAGAAAGGCCTGGAAGCAGTGGGCAACGCACAGGAACAGAAAGCCAAGACCCCTTCCTGGGGGATGTTGGGGAAGGTTCCATGGAGTAGGGAATATCTGAGCTGGATCTTGAAGGATCTGTAGGCGGGAAGGGCACTCAAGGCAGAAGGAACAGTGTAAGCTAAGCGAGGCAGGGAGGCTCTGAAGCTTATTCTTGGGAGGAGGAGATGCTCATCAACAGTTTAGACTCCTGGCCCCGGGTGTCCGGAAGTGCATATGAGGCAGGGTGTGGCTCTCTCCCCACTTGGCAAAGCCTGTTCCAAGAGCAGGCCTTGGGGCCGGGGTCCCTGCCCCACTCTGGGTTCCAGTTTCCTTGTATTTGAAGTGGGAAACTGGGTTCCAGTTTCCTTGTATATAAAGTGGCCCAAGTGCTGAGAAGTTCAAACTGCAGAGTTCATCAGATGCTTTAGCAGGTTATAGCCAGGCTGTCCTGGGTTTGAGAACTGGCCCCCCTCTGATGAGCTGCGGGACCCTAGGCATGTCCTGTCACTTATCTCTGCCTCTCTTTTTCTATCTATGAAAAGGGACAGTGATCTTTCTTGGCAGGACTGTTCTGAGGATCAAATGCAATGACAGAGCCCCTGGTGCAGAGCAGGGATTCAGTGTGAAACACCAGCTTTCATGTGCTTTACAAACCTTAGTTTGATCCATCTTCATGGTACCCCTAGGAGGAAGGGGCTATTATTATTCCCAGATGAGGAAACTGAGGCACAGAAAAGCTATGTAGCTTGCCCAGGGTGACCCAGTGGGTGTGGTGAGATTAGGATTTAGACACAGTTTGCTCCTAGTTGTCACACTGAGGTGCTTCTCCATCCGGGGAAGTTGGCTTTCTGGGAAACCTTGGCCCTCCTTGTGGGCATTCTGGATATAGGTGCTCCCCCAGGATTACCGTGGGACTCTGGAGCTTGGGGAGTCGGACGGACAGCTCCCACCCCTCCACATGCCCACCTGCCTCTGTTCCTGCAGACGCTGTCCATGCTTCCTAACAGGATCTTGCGGCTGTTGGAGTTTGTGGGATTTTCAGGAAACAAGGTAACCGCCTGTCTTCTGGGACTTCTGACTGGCTCAGCTGGACAGGGTGGGGCTGAGGGGCCGCAGGCCCTGTGTGTTGGTCCTGGCACAGCCCCCCTCAGTTGTGGCCCTGGACAAAGCCCAGGCCTCTCTGAGCCTCCGTCTCCTCTCCAGTGAAATGTGGCCAGTGATCCCTGCCCAGCCCCACACAGGGTGAAGAGGCTGTAGGGTAAGGATGGGTGTGAAGGGCAGCTTCGTGCAGTGGCCTGGAGTCATGTTCTCTGAGCCTTACAGGTGTCAGGAACCTAGTCCTCCTCCCTTTGGAAGACTTTGAGCAAGTTCTTTCCCTTGAGATCATTTTCTTATCTGAGAGATGCCGAAGAGAAGCACTACCATGCATCAGGCCCTGAGGGCAGAAACCAGAGGACGCAAGCACCCAGAGACTTTGCTAAAGGCAGGAGTCTGAGTACTAGGTAGCAAATCAGGAGAGCTCCCTGGTAGAGGAGGCCCCTCATTGTAGAAGGAACCGTGGCCTGGGAGTCAGGAGTCCTGGGTCAGTCCAGCCTCGTCTCCTCCTCCTCCTCCGGGTCTTTTTGGGTAAAACAAGGGGCTTTTTTGTTTTAGACTGATCAGTGTTTCTCAAACTTGAACTTCCTCTTGCCTTTCCTGATTTTTGCCACGACTGTAGACCTCAATATTATTATTTATGTATTATTTTTCCCAAAAATGGCTCATATTTTTTACTTAAGTTTATCTAAAGGAAACACTACTACATAGAAAACCCATGTTATTTGGCATGATAAGAACATAATCATAACCATAAGCAATCTTGTGAGAGCAGGCTGTAGGATCTACTGACGCCGTTTTCCTGTGGGAAGAGGTGTTGAACACACACCAGCACGGGACTGAGGCTTTCTCCTGCATACCATCAGGACACATAGAGAACTGGAAAGGGAAGACCCTCACTTGGGACTCTGAGCCTCATGTCTGTCTGGAGACCTGTCCATGGTCCATGGCCCTGGTCCTGGGAAACACCAGCTAGAGGCTCCAAAGGTCTCTTTTAGTTTTGTTTTAAGAAGGCCCTCGAGTCCTGAGAAGGATTTCGGGATGATGACAGGAGGGAAGAGCATGAGAAAGGCCAAGAGGTGGGACGGTGTGGCCTGCCTGGCTAGGAGGAGAGGGTGACGAGACCAAAGTGGGAGAGACCTCAGACACTGGCTTTGGCTTCATCTTTACCCTGAAGGCAAGGAAGCTATGGAGGGTTTGAGGCAGGGGTGAGGTAGGTCAGATTACCCTGGAGGGCAGATGGGGGCAGAGACTGCAGGCAGGGATACAAGTGGAGTCTGGCCTCTCCTCCTCCCCAGCCAGGCTCTAGAGCCTTCTCCTTCAGGAAGCCTTCCCAGACTGCGGTCCTCGTGGTCCCATCTGTGCTCTGAGCCTCTGGTTAGGATTATCTGCCTCAGTGGAGTCTGGCCTCTCTTCCTCTCCGACCAGACCCGGGGCTGTTCTGGGCCTCAGTGCTCACCCTGGGGGCCAGCAGGTGAATAAAGGCAGGAATGGGGAAGGGGCTGTTGAGGAAGGAGGGGACACCTGGAGCCAAGCCTCCGCCCTGGCCTTGGCACCCCAGGAAGGTGGCTGAGGCAGCGAGAGGGGCAGCCTGGCTCAGGGTGGCCCAGCCCGGTGCGGGGCTTGCGGGCGGCTGACCTGGCCGGCGGGCTTCCGGACGCGCAGTGCAGCGCTCTCGGGCCCCTGCCCCAGCCGCACGGCCCTCCCAGCTGCCCGGTGGGCCCCCCGGCCCCCACCGCACCCTGGGTCTGGCCTCAGCCTGTGGGTCTCTCTCCGCCAGGACTACGGGCTGCTGCAGCTGGAGGAGGGCGCCTCAGGGCACAGCTTCCGCGCTGTGCTCTGTGTCATGCTCCTGCTCTGCTACCACACCTTCCTCACCTTCGTGCTCGGTAGGAGCGCCCCCCGGGCGCCTGGGGCTGGGCTGGCTCCCAGGGCAAGGAGCTGCGGACCCTGCGGGGGGCGGGGGGGAGGGAGGGGCGGGGCGGGACTGGGGGCGGGCGCTGGGACCAGAATCAGCAGAGCACCGTCAGCTGTCTTGGGGCCTGGCCTGCCGACCACTCACTTCCTCACCGTGTGCCCAGGTTCCAGCCTCCGTTTTGTCCTCTGGGAAATGGGGATGGTCATGCCCACCTTGTAGAGGGTGAGAGGACACTGTAGGCGGGCCCGTGGGGTTCTGGGTACCACCCTGGTGGGCATGGCTCTTGGGTATTGAGCCTCGTGTGCCGGGGCGAAACTGGCACCGTCTTATTTAATCCTCACATCACCCTGGAGGTAGGAGACTTATTATACCCATTTCCCCGAGAGGGAAGAGGAGGCCCCGAGAAGTCCCTGGTCGATTGCTGGGGGGATTCCAAGAGCCAGTGGTGGTGATATGTGCTGTCCCCTCGCCTCCTTCAGGTACCGGGAACGTCAACATCGAGGAAGCAGAGAAGCTCCTGAAGCCCTACCTGAAGCGATATCCTAAGGTGAGCCTCCCCCCTCCCCCGCCAAACCCGCCCCGAAACCTCCCCCCGGCCCACGTGTGCCCTGCGCACCCACACAGACCCGCGTGCGTGTCACTGCAGGGTGCCATCTTCCTGTTCTTCGCGGGGCGGATTGAAGCCATCAAGGGCAATGTTGACACAGTGAGTGACGGGGGTCTGGGCCAGGGCTGGTGACCCCTTGTGGTCTCCCAGACCAGCGGGCAGAGACTGGGAGGAAGGCTCCAAGAGAGAACCAACAAGAGGGCGGGGGGCGGGGAGAAGCCGTTCCCAACGGGACAGTCTGGGGAGATGAGGGAGGAGGTGGCATCCGCGGTGAGTAAGATCTGACAGGGAGATGCAGGACTGCCGCATTCCCGCACAGGGGGGCCCTTCGGTGAGACAGAGGCGTGGAGGCCCCGCTTGTTCAGGGCCTGGTGACAGGCACTGTGAATGGAGCAGCGGTGTCAGGGTGTGAGGTGGGCACCTTGATGACCTGGCCAAGGAACCTGAGCTCCGTGGATGGGAGGGAGCCATCGAAGGGGCTCGAGAGGGGAGGGACCCAGGTCTGGCAGAATCCCCAGGAGGGACTGCACAAGGTAGAGTTCTGGGGTCTCCAGCTGGCCCTGGCTGTGGTTCCTCAAGCGGCAAGACAGATGCCCCGAGTCCAGGTCCTTTCTTGGGAGCTACTGGAAGCTTCCTGAGTTTGTTCTGAGGCACAGACATTGTATTGCTTTCATATTAATACTTTCCACTGCCTCCTGTCCTTCCATTAGAGCTCTTTCCCATCCTTTCATTTTGTGCCCAAAGACTAGAGTCCCAGGAAGGGGCAGTAACTGGGCCCGGGGTTGTCCTATCAGTAAGACTTAGTGGGTAGACCCAGGCCTGGAGCCCGGAATTCCCATCCCATCCCCCCAGCGCTGCTGCCCCTCCCCCGCCCCCGAGCCTGGCACAGGGCTGGGCGGCCGAGCGCTGGGGGAGGCTGGGCCTGCCGTGGAGCGGGGCAGGGCGGTGGGGCCACAACGCTGACCAGCAGCTGCCCGCAGGCCATCCAGCGGTTCGAGGAGTGCTGTGAGGCCCAGCAGCACTGGAAGCAGTTCCACCACATGTGCTACTGGGAGCTGATGTGGTGCTTCACGTACAAGGGCCAGTGGAAGATGGCCTACTTCTATGCCGACCTGCTCAGCAAGGAGAACTCCTGGTCCAAGGTGGGCTGACACCAGGTGCTGGGGCCGCTGGGGGGCCAGGCCAAGCCAGCCTGGCCACAAGCCCCCAGACCCAGGGCCAAACCCTTAACTGAAAACAGATGTCTCAGCTGGAACTTAAACCGAACCATAAGTTCTAAGAGGACTCAGGGTTGGTAGGAACTAAAGACCGTGAGGAGCAGATAAAGTTTAGAACTACAGTGTCAGTCAAGATTTTTAGTCACAAGGGACGGAAGCATGGCTCAGCTGTCTAGGTGAGTGCTGTCCGATAGAACATTCTGTTATGGTGGAGGTAGCCCCCAGGTACAGGGCATGTTGAGAACCTACAGTGTGCTGGTGTGACTGGGAACCTGGCTGCTTTCAATTTTATTTAATGCAAATTTAAAAAGTCACATGGGGTTAATGGCCACTGTATATGGACTATGCAGGTTGAAAACACCAAAGGCTCTTTAGTTCACAGAACTGAAAATTCTAGGCACAACTGATTTCAGGTAGGGCTGGATCCGGGAATTCAAATTATGTCATCTGGGTTGACATTTTTCCATCTGTGGCTGTGCTCTGCTCTATGACATCTTTGCTGTGCAGGCGGGTTTTCTCCATGTGACAGGCAGGGTGGCCACGGACCGCCTGCCCCTAACTCACATCTTCCCTTTGGTTTCAACCATAGTCCCACAATCGAGGCTCACTGGTCTGGCGTAGGTCACATGTCAGTGCTTGGGAACAGGGGTGGGAAGACTCCTCGTGGATCAAGAGTAGGAGAGGGATGGTTCTCCAGAAAAAAATGAGGGGATGTCCCCAGAAAAAGTGTTGGTTGGTGGGAAGAGGCATTAGAGATCCTATGAAGGCAAAATAAAGCACAGCAGATGCCCACAATAGGTGAAAACTTGTAACATTATGGTAAGTGGTAAAGTAAGTGTTAGCCATTATCATCACAGTAATGATAGCACAGAATGCTCAACTAAGACTCTTAGAATCATGGAGATCATCAGAGAGCATCCAATTTGGTATTGGCAAATATAGAGAACATGGGTCTCAATGACCTTAAACCCTGATTTCTCATCCCTCCCCCACCTTTTCAGTACCCCTGTCCAGGGACAAAGCTGAAAGGGAATTCTCTGGGTCTGGGGCAGGCGGGGCTGGAGGAGGGGGCAGGCTTTCACTGAGCTTACTGTGTGCTCAGCACTTGCTGTTTCTTCCACATACACCCGATGAGGTAGAAGTTACCTCCATTGGGCACACAGGGACATGGAAGCCAAGAGAGGGTATGTGACTTTCCTGGCCCACACAGGTGCCGGTGACAGACACTGGATTTGAAGACAGTTCTGTGTGACTTCAAGGCCTTTGCTTTTCCCTTGTTCCTTAAGTCCCACTGAGGAGGCCCTTCTTGCCCTGAGACCACCATGCTGTTGAAGGTGTTCCCTCAGACCTAGCGCCTTTGGGCCTGAGATTCACTCCTCATCCCCTCCCACCCCCAGTGGGAACACCACCTCAGGGAACCTTGTTGAACTAAAGTGACCTAGAAGCCTTCCTATGGAGGGAGGCAGGCAGCTGGGCTCACATACACAGGGAAGAAGAGGCCCGGGGTGCCCTCGCAGCTGCTGGGAGGAGCTGAGGTGGGGCCAGGCCTCCCAGGTGTCAGGAAGTCTGGCTGTGAGTCAGCTCCATCGCCAGCTCACTGTGTGGCTTTGAGGTGGCCAGCCCCCCCACCCCCTACCCACAATGCTTTCCTCAGAAGTGCTTCCTGTGAAAGTGGGGGTTGTAGTACCTCGAATTCTGGGGCCTTGTTCATTCCTATTCTGCGGCACTTGGCCACCCGAATCCACCAACTTCCAGCTCTAGGAACTTAGCGTATGGCCACTACTCAGCCCCTCTGCTCGGCATCCCTCTTCGACTGGACTGTGCCAAGTCATCCGTGTGGGGCCTTCGCATTTCCCCCAGTGCATGCAGCCTGAGATGGCCACACGCATAGTGGAGACAGTGGTATGCTGAGTGCCGTAGTGAGGGAATCTAAGGGGAGCTCAGAGGCAGCCCTGGGCAGGCCAGCCAGGAGGACAGAAGAGGAGAATTTAGGGTGGCAGAGTGGAGGAAGTGGAAGGGTACTCCAAGCGAGGAGAGCAGCAAGGACCGAGGCTCAGGAGCTAGGGTGCTGCCAAGAGGTTCTGTGTCACCAGGTGAAGGGCTTTGTGGGTGGGAGTGCAGGGTTACTGCGGAGGGACTTTCCCCCTAAGTCACTAGCTGTAAGCTTCTTGAGGACAAGGACTGTCTACACAGAGCCTGGTAGAGTAATCCAGCAAAATAAATGTGTGGAATCATTGGGCAATCAGATAAGCCTGGGGAGACAGGACTCCCACCCAGGGAGGTGGCTGTTTTCCATCAGAGTGGCCCCGTAGCATCCCTTGATAACTTGGGTGCCTGTGGGTCTCAGAACTCTAGGTCACTGCATCCATCCTAACTTCTGGTGACTCAGTGAGGGTAAGTTGTTTGGGTTGGGGGAGGGGTGGCAGAAGGCTCTTAGAGGAGGCCAGCGGATGGGCCTGGTAAGGAGGGACAACGGCATCCCAGGCAGAGGGATGGCACAGGTGAAGGCCTGGGAGTTTAAGGACTGATGGGGGAGAAATGGCAGAAGAGGAATCAGAAAATCAGGTCACAAAGGGCCTTGAGTGGCTGTTTGGGCTTTAATCTGAGAGTGGGGGAGCCCCTGATGTTTGTGGCTTAGATCTGTGCCCTGAGAAATCCCTCCTGCAGTTGTTGGGCACCCCATGGGCCAGGTCCTGAGGACATCCAACCGTAAACAAAGCAAAGACCCCTCCATCTCAAGGCTCATATTCTAGTGGGAAGAGGGATAAGAAACACACAAATAGGTGTACAGTATGTCATCAGGCTGGTATATGCAGTAAAGAAAAATCAGGCAAGGCCTGTCTGAGAAGACACCAGAATGAAGTGTGGGAGCAAGCCATATGGATTTCTTAATGAAGAGCGTTCCAGGCAAAGGACACTGAAGATGCAGGGGTGGGGAAGGTGAGTGCATCTCAGGTGTTCTGGGAACAGCCCAGAGGCTAGTGTGGCTAGAGTGAGTGAGGGGGAAACAACATGAAGTTGGAGAGGAAACTGGGGGAGGAAACAGGGTAGGGGCTTACAGTCCATTACAGGGAGTCTGGATTTTATCCTAAGCATTCTGGGCTACCAAGATTTCAAAGAGGAACTGACATGACCTGACTTAAAAAGATCAGAGTGGGGTCGCCTGGGTGGCTCAGTTGGTTAAACATCCGACTCTGATTTTGGCTCAGGTCATGATCTCAGGGTCATGGGATAAAGTCCCATGTCAGACTCCACTCTCAGCTTGGAGTCTGCTTGTCCTTCTCCCTCTGCCCCTCCCCCACTCATGCTCTTTCTCTCTGTTAAATAAAATCATTAAATAAAGAACAGACTGGTGGTGGTGTGGAAATGGCCTGCAGGGACAGGGATGGGAGCAAGGAGGTGGGTTAGGAAACCATATGGACAAGGGCAGTAGAAAGACATCCCTGGTGGCCTGGAGCGGGGATGTGGGATGGAGGCTGGTGCAGTGAGTGCGGGCGAGGCCAGTGGGATTCAAGAGCTATCGAGGAGGTCAGATCATGAGGACTTGCTGACTCAGTGCCAGGCAGAGAGGGAGAAGGTAAGGATGACACCAGGAGGTTAAAGATGGGATGAGCAACAGGTTTCAGAGGGGGAGAGATCTTCCCACCACCCCTGCAAAGACCAGCTTTTCCTCATTTTGTGAAGGGTAGATGGAAGTATGGAGGGCAGAGTGGAACTAGGAGTAGCCCTGAGCTTCAGCCTGAAAGGGGCCCCCAGGTGGAGGCTGCTTTCTGCCTTCTCCTGAGACTCGACTCCACGATGTCCTGCTCCTTTTCCTTCTCCACCCCCCTGTACTTCTTTGTGAGCCACTGCCAGGTTCTTCCTCCACAGCCCCTGGTGGCAGGAGCTGAGGTTCAAGGCTCGGCCACTGGGGGGCAGGACATAGCCAGGTTTCTGGAGGGCTGGACTCCTGGGGAAGGGGAGCAGCTTTCAGGGATGTACCCTGGGGTGGGGATGGGGGTCTCTGCACAGCTGCACCTTCCCTGTCAGGGCTGGCTGTGGATCCAGTGGGCAAGGCCCTGGAAGCACACAAACCTGGGGTCACTTCCAGCTCTGCCCCCAGAAGCTCTGCAGTCCCAGCCAGGAAGCAGAGGCAAGGTACAGATTCCTTTCTGGCATTGTCTTTGGGATCAAGTGAGGTGAAGTGTGTACAGTGCCTGGCACACAGGAAGGTAGTTCTACGCAGGGACCCTGACTCACTCTTCTGGCCTCCCACCTCTGTGTTTAGGCATTCCATACTTGCCGCTACCTATTTGTCACCTTCTTACCACACATCTCGGCCCCTCCCTGGCTTTGCTCAGGCTGTTCCCCTCGTCCGGAAGGTCCTTTCTCAGGTCTCTGTGAATCATCCCATTGGCTCTCAAGAGTCCAGTCTGAAGGAATTGCTTCCCAGAAGCCCTTACTGCCCTTTGTGTGTCCATCCTCGCCTCAGCACTGCCCCGCACACCCACTCGTTGCCCGAGCCCTTCCCCCCGCTGCATCAGAGGAGAGGGGGAAGCAGCTTTGATGTGGGCCTCTCCAGGACTTAGCTCCCAGCTTGTCCTCAAGGTGCTTCAGCTTCCTCACCCTCACTTTCTCCCCTGGCTACCGGGCTGGCCTTGTGAGGTCTGAATGAGGTGTGTAGAGGGCGGGCTGCTTACATCTGACTCTTGCTCTGCTTTGCCCAGGCCACCTACATATACATGAAGGCCGCCTACCTCAGCATGTTTGGAAAAGAGGATTACAAGCCGTTTGGGGATGATGAAGTGGAGTTGTTCAGGTGGGTCCGGGGCCTCAGCCACATCTGCCCACAGCCACCCTGAGCTGTGGGCACCGGGGAGGGAGGTGGCGGGCTGCTCATCTCCCCTGGCTCTGAGCTCCCTGACCCTCCCCCAGGATGGCCCCATGTGCCTCATCACCACCACTTCCTACTGCTGCTTGTTCCAGCCCTTTGAATCTGTTCAGAGGGCTCCCCCGCCCCGGCCTCAAGAAAGGGGTTTTGTCAACATCCTTTCCACTGAGCCTCTTTCTTCTGGTCAGTGGGATACATGTGTGGACACTGAGGTTCAGAGATCTGAGGTCCCTTCTGCTGAGTTAGCCCGCTCTACTCAGAGAAGCACAGTAGAGAACCAAAATGTGGGAATCAAACAGGATCAAATCCAGCCTCTGCCGTTTCTTAGCTGTGTCACTGTGAACAATTTCAGCAGCTATAAAATGAGAATAACCACTTCTGCCTTGCAGGGTTGTTTTGTGAATCAAATAGAGACTATATTGAAGAGCCTGGTGTAGGGCCTGGAGCCACTGAATAGCGGCTGTTTTTATTCTTATCTGTGCTGCTGATTGCCTTGTGCGAAGGGTCTAGAGCAGGGCTCAAGCCTCAGCAGGCTGAGGATGGAGCCTCGGGCCTTCTTCCAGTCCTGGGTGAGGGCTGACCCCAACTTGCAGACCTGGGAGTGGTGGTAACCTGATCTTCCCACTAACTGCTGTCATAGTTGTAGGGTATTTTATCATTTACCAAGTGCCTCCACTTCACCATCTCATAGCTCTTCCAGAAAGCCTGGGACAGTAAGTATCTGTGGGGGAGGAAGGATCATTTTCCCTCTACATTTCTAGGTTCTTGGCTAGAGACTGGCTGAGATACTCCCCCCACCCCTAATAATAAAAGATTAACAGGAGAAAAATAGGCCAGAGTTTAATAACATGTATACCTCCTGTATACATGGGCGAGACCCAGGAAAACTGAGTCACTGAAATGGCCCAAGCCATCACCTTAAATATCATCCCCAGCTAAAGATAACAGAACATGTTGGGGGGTGGAAAGCCAGTTCTGAGAGGTTTTCAGGCAAAGCACAGTAAAGGAGGTAAGGTGGTCCTGCAGATTTAAGGCTCTGCTTTCTCCTTTAAGAGTTTCTAGGGCTTGTCATCCTCTTCCAGGTACAGAGGAGAAAAGCCCTTATTATTGGGAGATCTCACTTATAAGTGTAATTGTCTCTTACAAAAGGGCAGCTGCTACTAGGTTTTCAGAGCTTTTCCTGTATCTGCTGTTCCTTAACCAGCCTAACAATCCTTATGCCAAAGAGGCATATTTCAGAATGACAAATTCTCCCCTTCATAGCACTATCTCCAATTCAGAGATGAGAAAACGGGGGCCCAGAGAGGTTCCACACTGAATAAGCAGGGGAGGTGTTTGGCAGGGAACCTCACAACTAGATCCAGCTGGATGGCTCAGGCCTGAGGGTTACAGCCACACCCAGTGACTGTGGCAGAAATCGGAGGGTGGGAATGGAGCTGGGTGGGTGAGGCCCCAGATGTGGAGGCTTGCCTAGCTGCACGCATGTTACTCTGCCCTTGGAAACAGCTAAGGAGGCCACAACTCGCGTGGCAAATTAATTAAAGGTTTGAGCCATGCAGCTGTGGGCAGGTCCTTCCTTTTCTCTGGGTGTTAATCGTGGAACTGGGGTCAGACTTCTGCTGGGCCTTTTGGGCCTGAAAGTGGAAGCAAGACAATTAGCAAAGCAGGCCTGGGGTGTTTGCTGACATTCTCACCTCTGCCAGCTGGTGTGGACGAGGCCTCTCACCTAGCCTCGGGAAGTGGTCGGGTTTGGAGGCAGCGCTTGTGATACAAGGCCACGGCCACAGGCTGTTGAGTCCGACACAGTCCCTCATATAAACTGGGGAAACTGAGGCCCAGAGAGGCGCCAAGCAGAGGCTGGGCAGGCTGGAGATCTCAGTCCTCTCTAGCTTTTTTCTTCCCCTCATCTCTTTCACAGAGCAGTGCCTGGCCTGAAGCTCAAGATTGCGGGGAAATCTCTACCTACAGAGAAGTTTGCTATCCGGAAGTCCAGACGCTACCTCTCCCCCAAACCGATCTCGTTGCCAATCCCTGCTCTGGTGGGTAGGAGGGTCTAGACTGTCCCTGTACTTGTTTGGATTGTGGGGATTAACTGAAAGCCAGAGATACTGCTACGGCCAGGGGGAAGTGGATGGGGGAGAAAGACCTTCATGCCTCAGGGCCCTGAAAAGGATTTCACAATTTACCTGGGTCTGTGAGGGAAGCACACAAATAGGCCAGAGCCAGCCCCTGCCTGAGAAAGTACTGGTCTGGTGGGGGCAGGGAGACAGGTGAGCAGGCTCCAGGCGCCTTAAGGTGAGAGAGCAGGCCCACACCCCTGTGCTCAGGCAAGGACATCACTCAGCTGTTTGTGTTCCCACCCATCTGTTTCAGTCTTGTCACATGATTATAACTGTTTACACTGTCCCCCTCACTGGACCAAGTTTTTCTGAGGCCTAGGACCATGTTATAGGGCACTGACTATGTTCTTTACACCCATTGCCTCATTTGATCCTCACAACAACCCTGAGTATCAGATGCTGGTGGTATCCCCATTTTACAGATGGGGATAAGGCCTAATAGATAAGTAGAGAGAGAAAATATCTAATAAATAGGTAAGATATAAGTAGAAAGATAAAATTACTCATCCAGGTCACACAGCTAGTGAGTTGAAGAGTTAGAATTTAAACCTAGAATGGTTCTAGAGCCCAGATTCTGAACTGCTGTTATGATGCCAATTCCATGCATGATTTGAGCAGGCATCAGAGAAGTTCCCAGCTCGTTAAGAGCCTTTGTTGTTCAAATACTAAGGTAGCCAAAAAAGTGGAAAGGGCACTGCTTTTTTTTCTGGTCCCAGCTCCACTATTCACTAACAATGTGCCCTTGGATAGGGTTCCCCTTCCCTTAATATAAGATTAGGAATGATACACATCTTGCCCATTTTATAGAGCAGTAATGAGAATTAGCTGATAAACAAATATTTTATGAATCAGAAACTGAGTATCAATATAGAGCTTATTATGTATCCTAGATTATTTCTAAACACATTTTGAAGCTGTTTATAGTTTAAATTGTACAATAAAACTATTATCATATGGGGGGGTGATGGAAAGGGCAAGAAGTGACTATACCAGAAATTTAGGAGAATTTCTCAAACTATAATCTGCAAAATGCTATTTATGCCTAAAATAGTTTCTGTGATTAAATATATTTGGGAAAGACTGGCCTAAACAAAGTTTATACACTGTGGACCTTTTGGAGCCTTTATATAATATGTATGGTAAGTCTCCAAGAATAAGCTTGAAGATGATTTTTTTTCCCCTAACTTATTTGGCCACAGACCTCTTTCTTTAAAGGAACATTTGCTAATTTGGGACCATATACACCATTTGAGGAATACTGGTTCTAAACTTAAATTCCCTCCCTAGAACATAATAACAAGAACCAAAACAATAACATCTTTTTAGAACTTTTTGTATACAAATCACTTTCACATCTATTACCTGGTTTCATAGTTTAGGAAATGCTAATGGAATTACTATAAATGAACATTTAATTTAGAATTCTGAGATTCCTGGCAGTGGAGGAAAGAAAGGAATCCGGATGTCTTGCATAGTTTTCATGATGGTAACTCAAGCCCACTGCCTTGGGAGAAGAGAGACAGGGTGACAGTCTTAAGAGCTATTGGAAATCCTAAAGTGCTTAAGTAAATACAGTTCCTCCAATATGGGAGGTCCTGCCAGATGAGCAGGGAAGAGGACTTCCTGGAGAATGTGGGTCATAGCCTGGTCCTCAAAGTATAGGGGAAGAGTTTGGACACAGAGAGGTTGGGAGAGAGCATGATAACCACCCAGGGAAGCCACGAGCAGAAGAGTAGTTAAAAACTATGTGCAGGGCACCTGGGTGGCTCAGTTGGTTAAGCGACTGCCTTCGGCTCAGGTCATAATCCTGGAGTCCCGGGATCGAGTCCCACATCGGGCTCCCTGCTCCACGGGGAGTCTGCTTCTCCCTCTGACCCTCCCCCTTCTCATGTGCTGTCTCTCTTAAATAAATGAATAAATAAAGTCTTTAAAAAAACAAAACAAAACTATGTGCAGCTATGAGCAGAACAGTGAGGATATGGGTCGATCTTAAATCTGCATTGGTGTAAGGTGAGATCCCAGTATCAGTGATGAGGCTCCCTGCCATGGCCCTTCGAGCCCTTCATAGGCTGGGCTGAGATCTGTCATAAAAGATTAGAGCTAGAAGGGCCTTTAGTGATCCTCTTGATCTGAGCTGCCCATTTACAGCTGGGGAAACTAACACCCCACTGGGGAGGAAATCTTTGGACTGACTTGCTCCCCTGCTCTCAGGAAATGATGTACATTTGGAATGGCTATGCTGTGATTGGGAAGCAGCCGGAACTCACAGACGGGATACTTGGGATTATCACCAAGGCTGAAGAGATGCTGAAAAAGGGCCCAGGTGACTAACCCCGGCCCTTGAAACTGCCAGGCTGAGTCAGATCACAGGTCTTTACAGTTAAAGTTTCCCTCTAGTAAAAATGTCCTTCCTTTCTTCTCTACCCTGGTTAGTGTGGTCCTTTTCCTTTTCTAAGACTGAGCTTCAATGGCAGCTTCTCCAAGCTGTCCATTGTCCCCCAGGTAGGGTCAAGGCCTCCTCTGGGCTCCCACAGCCCCTGGGCTTCCTTCAGTCAATCCTGATCTCACTACATTGTCACTGTTTCAGTATCTGTCTTTCCTTCCCAGATGCGAGCTTCCTGAGTACAGTGACCATGTGGGAGTTACCTCTCTGTCCCCAGGGCCCAGCAGAGTAGGGGATCCATGAGTAACTGTTGCAGAAATAAACAAGCCTGTCTTCTTCCCTCACTCCCCTATTCTTAGAGAATGAGT
This sequence comes from Mirounga angustirostris, assembly GCF_029215605.1. Taxonomy (NCBI): domain Eukaryota; kingdom Metazoa; phylum Chordata; class Mammalia; order Carnivora; family Phocidae; genus Mirounga; species Mirounga angustirostris. The sequence goes on from NW_026991712.1 coordinate 149,710,982, forward strand.
ACTCAGTGGATGATGAGTGTTTGGTGAAGTTGCTGAAAGGCCTCTGTCTGAAATACCTAGGCCGTGTCCAGGAAGCTGAGGAGAATTTCAGGAGCATCTCTTTCAAGTAAGTGCCTCTGTGGCTGCTCCCACTCCAGGTGGCCTACTGCTGGGGCCCATGTCTCCTGGGTAGAATATGCAGGGTCTCTCCTTCCTCACATGCACTCCAATGCTTGACTCTAGCCTACCCCCAATTCACTACACTTGTACTAGTGTCTGTTCTATGCCAGGATCCTTGCTGGGCACAGATCATTAGACCTCATTCCCTGGGGCCACCAGATTGCCCACCTACAGGAGTCCATCCACACTGAAGTTTAGGTGAATGGTGCCTCCTAGAGTTTGTAATCCAAGTCTGCACTTGAGGAGCACAAATGTTACAGAGAGACAGCTGTAGGCAACTCAAGTCTGGTATGATCAAGGCTGTGTTAAGAGGAAAGCAGGGAGGACAGTAGGTGCCCTGAGGAGGGACCTAAACATAATGCAAGATACCAAGAAAGGCTTTCCAGGGATGCCATTTTAACTGGGAAGTTTATCAGGCAGAGAAAGCAAAGCAGGAGTTTTAAGTGGGAGTAGGTACAGCATGTGCAAATGCCTGGACACAGGATAAACACCCAAGGTTGGGGTGACAGTGATTAGGTCCTTCCCTGCTTGGGTGAAGTTATAGAGGGAAAGGGTTATAGATGAAATAAGGGGTACTAGACTGAGAAGGGCCTGGATGTTTTGCTTACAAGGCTACTCTTTATCCTGCAGACAGAAAAGATCAGGAAGGATACTGAGCAGGGCAGGTTTGGGTTTTAAAAGAGTATCTGACGCAGCATGGAGTGTGGGTCAGAAGGGCCAGCCTGGAGACAGCAGACTTCCTAATTTAGTAAACCATTTAACTTGGACAAAGGGGGTTGGGGACAGTGGGCATGGGCTAAGGACATGGCATGAGCCATAAGTTATCAGGGAACTGAGGCCCTAGGTGCAGAGGACTGGAAGGCTTTCCTGTGGATCATAAGCCTTTCTACGGCTATGTGGTGGGAACCTTCCCCAACTAGGATTCGTTACCAGGAAACCCCACGTGAAGGCATGGATTAGATCCACTCGGGGAAGGCTCAGGAAGACTCTGAAGGATATCTCAAGGGCAGAGCCTGTAAGCCATGTCCTCCTCTGTCCCACAGTGAAAAGAAGATTAAATATGATCACTACTTGATACCAAATGCCCTGCTGGAGCTGGCCCTACTGTTTATGGAGCAAGGCAGAAATGAAGAGGCTGTCAAACTCTTGGAAACTGCCAAGTAAGGCGTGGTTAGCGTCGGTCTGTCCTTTGTTCCCTAGGAGCTCAGGAGCTTCACTCGGGCTGGGGCAGCAGAGCACAGAGAGCAGGGAGGAAGGGTGCTGGTAAGGGCATTACGGCAGGCCAGAGGCTGGGCCTGTGTCCCTGGGAACCCAATTTTCACCTGGTATAGGGAGGCTTCTTCAATTTGCCAGTGAGGATTGGAATCCCAGAAGCAGGGAGTGAATTATCCAGGGTCACACCACAAGCCAACTGCTGGGCTGGTAGGAAGACCCAGGTCTCCTGCCTTCTAGCCCCATGGATTTATTTCTTAAATTCATTCCCTCAAGTTACTCAACAGGAGTAAGAGTGGTTCCAGAGGGTACAATAACAGGGCGAGGGGTTACACATCCTTTCGGTTTTTCTCTACTGGACAAGGCCCAACTCTTTGGACAGAGACAGGGATTTAAGTGTCTGAAAATCTTCCTTGGCCTGCTAGTCCCCTACAGTTCAGACTGAAGGAAAAGCACTTCTTAGACCAGCCTCATATGCCTGATTCTCTGGTCTTTTCCAGGCAAAACTACAAGAATTACTCCATGGAGTCAAGGACACATTTTAGAATCCAGGCAGCCATACTCCAAGCCAAGTCTTCCCTAGAGAATGGCAACAGATCCATGGTCTCATCAGTGTCCTTGTAGTTTTCTGCAGCACTCCAGGCTGGAAGACAGAAACAGCCGGACAGAGCTGGAAACATTTCAAAAAGATCCCCTCCCCCTGCCCTGCCTTTGGGGTCCACCGGTGCTCCAGTGGGATAGCATGACATAGGTATCCATGCAGAAGGGAAGCCGGCATTTTCACCAGTGTGGCCAAGGGCCTTTACCAAGGACGGAGCAGGTGGAGTCCTCTGCCTGCCCTGTCACACATACGGGTACTTGTTTTTCACTGTGATGTTTAAGAGAATGTATGACCAGTTTACATTTTCCTTAGAAATATGAATGGGATCACAGTTGGCTTTAAAAAAACAAAAAACAAAAAACCCACTACCTGTAAATCTTTGTTTTTAACCCATACTAATCTGGAGGTAAATCTATACATGATGCTTTTCAAAATTCAGTAATGTCTCAGCTTCCAGGGCCAGGAGGACCATTAAGGCTTCTGAAGGTTGGGCATAGATGTTGCACACTGACACCCACTACCTTACTTCTTACACTTCATTTTCACTCCCTTAGTAACTTTCCAATTTAAAAAATGAAATGAAAATTATTTCACTAAAAAGACATGTGAATCCATCTGTAGGAAAAAAAAAAATCTTTACCAGTAAGGAATGGGAGTTGCTGAGGCCTGACAGAAGGGGAGCTGTGTGGCCCTTTCTGTGCTAAAGCCAAGAAGTTGGTCGGGGGAGGTTCTCAGACACCAATCTGCATCCTCACTGTATGCCAAACAAACAGCTGGGAATAATTTACAAAACAAAAATCTTCTGTACTTCACTAAGAGGTACAGTCATTTACTGACAGCATTTGTCTTAGAATGGTTATTCCTGGCCCGTTGTGTATGTTTTAGATTTTTCAGTTAAGAGAAAGATATTTAATAAAACTTATACACTTAAGAGATCATGCAACATCTATTTCAGTAAAATATGTGTTGCCTGAATTCTTGGGCAAGGCAGAAAAGTCTGGATCAGAAGCCATATGGCCCAGGTATGTTTTATTTAGACAACACAATGCCTTAAATGTTTTTAAAATAACATTTAAAAATGGGGATATTTCACAAATCTGGTTTCTGGCCTCTTATTTAAAAAAAGAGAATCCAATCTGGCAACATTGGGCTCATCCCTATAAGACAACAAGGCAACAATCAAGTTGGAGCGGAGTAGAGGCTGCTCTCCACACTTATATTAACCTTCTGTCCCTGAAAAGCATCTGAATTTGCAAACTCTGGGACTGTTACAGCGAGAACTCAAGTTCAGTGACTAGACACCAAGCTTTACCATTCATAAGCTAATAACAGCATACTTCATCTTAAACCATTTCCCTGGTGGAAAAAAATCATGTACATGGTAAAAATATTCATGAGTGAAATGTGACTCCTCAAATACATGAATGCAATTTCTGTAAGGGAAGAACCACAGACAGTTTCTCCAATCTTCCAGCATTGCTGGATTTTTAGCAAACACTTCTGAACATTTGCCAGGGGCTGGGTAGATTATTAACATAGTCAACCAGCCTTCTGTGACTAATAATGAAGTCATAGGTTTTAAGTAAAGCAAATTCTCATTAGGAAAACAGCATAAAACCCTCAGTCAGGATCCTCTTTTGCACTTAGTACTGTCAGAGCAGAAATGCTATGAAAAAAAAAATTTCTCATTTTGTTAGAACTAGACACAAGAATGCTTTCCACTGAGAGCAAGCCCTCTGCAAGCTTGCTCTCCAAAGCCTGGATTCTCGGAGACCAGCCTGTTTCTAGGTTGTTGGGCAGGGCAGGGTGAGAGGAATGACTAGAACCAGGCTGCTGAATGAGGGTGGCCTTTTGTGGTTCCTTCACATATTGGAACACTAATACCTACTGCTGTATAAAGAAAACAGGGCACGGGTCACAGGATACCAAGCACAACTTGCAAAACTGCAGTTAACAAAAAACTTTTCTTTAAACATTCATTTTAGGCACTTTTATTTTTAAAAATTTATGCTAGGATGGTTTCCTTGTCAATGTTATTACTGATTTCCTGTTGGGCTTCATTAATTAACCAATGCCACCTTACCTCTGTCTGCTGCCATGGCTACAGTCTGGCTGGTAAGAGAAATCAGTGGGGTTTTGTCTCCTTTATCCCACCTGCAGCTTATGAGATAGTCATATTAAAAACATGTTTGTGAAGTTGGGTGAAAATGTCAGGTGTCTAACACCATATCCTTGTGTGGAAGCTTTGAAGGTGAAAATTCTCTCCTGGGCTTCTTGTTCTATCTTCTTTCAGCCATTTCTGGTTGTTAATTCTCTAATAGTGCAGAGATTTCCAGCTCTTATGCCCTAGAGAGGGAACCATCAGGTGGACAATTCTGGCCTAGAAGTAAGGAGACCTGAAATCTAGTCCCTGCTTTGTTACTAATTTTCAGAGTGACCTTGGGAAAGCCATGGACCCTCAAAAAATAAGTAATTTGCACTAGATTAAGGCTCTTTCCTGCTGTCAATGGTTCTAACTCTGGTCAAGTATATTTTTGGATTTTCATATCCAAAGTGAGACAAGAGATATATACCTCCCTACCTTTTGCCAAAGCCTTATATCCACTCAACCAGAAATGATAGGCTTTCTCAGTCAAAGGCCTCTATAGTAGCCCAGCACACTTGGAAAGCAAATAATCTTGATTTGGGGAAAGTCTAAATCCTGTTACACAGAGGAACTCCACCATTAGGAAGTAGCAACTGTGTACCATGATCTAAACAGGCCCTCAGCAATGGAAAGTCTACCTCTGCCTCTCACTGGTCACAGGCCCTTGGACTCACAGGGTGGCTGCCAGCAGTGTGCTGGTCCCTATCAGCTCTCCCATGTGTTGGCAGGATTCCCTACTCCTTATCTCTCAAGTCAGAATGGGAGTATTTCCAAGACAGCTTTCGTCATTGACAGCAAAAAGTCATAAGCTGACAGCTAAAGCAGGACCCTAAGAGGCCAATGCCAACACAAGACTTGGCTGAGGCCCAGGTGAAAGAGTTCCAGCAACTGAAGAATGACACCAGGTGGTTTTCAGAAAGCCTCAGCCTGCTGAGTGCTAGAATCATGAAGAAAAACAAATCCAGGGAGACTTTTCTCTGGAGTTACTCCCAAATTTTTCTTCTAAGATGATGAGGACTTTTTCTTTGCTTCAAATTTAAAGCCTAACTGTGAGCCTTTCAACAACTGTTTCCTTATGTCTCTAGCACCATCATAAGAATTCACTAATAAATGAGAGGTGCTTAGATTCTGAAAACCAAGCAAAATGGGAACTTCTCATACACACCTCAGATGCAGTTTTCCAAGGCTGGAAAATGCCTTTTTGCTTTGGTTAGCATTAGCTCTTTTGAAATCTAGTGCAAAGTCCATCACTGCCCAACAGGTTAAGTCCATAAACAAGGAACCTCATTTCGGGGCTTGAAAAATCCATTTCTAAATGAGGAATGTATGAATTGTTTCTACTATATAAAACCAACTGTTAAGTGACAAAATATAACAGAGCCCTTCTTTTGGGAAGACAATTACTAAACGTTCCTTTGGACTTCTAAAAAGCTGACATTCAAGTTTAATCAGACACATCACAGCTAACACCTCACAAATAACTGGATTGGATTTTTTCGACACATCATTAGCAAATCGTTCAGAACACCACATACCATATGCTTTGGGTGGAAAAATAATAGCTAATACTAAGTGCTCACTATTTACCTCTTGCTAGTCTAAGCATTTTACATGTATGTAATTCTCATAACCATCCTATGAAGTAGGGACTATTACAGATGAGAAAACTGAGACACAGGTTAAATAACTTGCCTAAGATCACACAGCTATTATGCAGCAGAAAGATTTAAAGCCAGGCAGCTGAATTCTAAAGCCCATCCTTTGCTAAACTGCTGGTTAAACCGTAAAATTATCAGGTTAAAGTTGGATCTGACTTATATTGACCTCTGGGCCACTCACTATTAAGGATGGAAAAGTTACTGGCTAATAGCTCAAACACCAGAAATCCATGGCTTGGAACACATGGAGCATTTTTGTCTGTGTGGCATGGTTCTGGAATTGGCAAAATGTAGCCTATTTCCACACCTCTACAATAGACAGTGCTGGAGGCGAATCTCAATGTCTTTTTGATAGCATAATCCAGGCTTCCCAATTCACACAATGTCTAAGACTTGCTTTTAGATCCTAAATGACAGGGTGAACTCTTATGAGGCCTCCCCGAGAAAAGCTGGGCTCATTACTTTTGCAAAGCCAACCAAATCTTATAAGCATTCAGCCTTCACCACTAGGACCAGACTCTTGAGGCAAACCCTCAGTTACCTTTTTCAACTTCTTTTTCTCAGGGACAAGAAATTTGGAGCCTACAAGCACTGATGTTATAGAAGGGATCCGAACCATACAGGTGTTGCTCCTCCTTTGATCACAATTAGTTTTAGATGCTTAAAGTCTATACCTTATTGATAATGCTGCTTCATTCATACACAGACAAAAACAAACTTTCTGTGGAGGCATCCAAAGATGACTAAATCTTCCAGTGGACAGAAACTTAAAAAAAAATGTAGAGGACAGTTATCTCTCCTAAAGTTGCCTTGAAAACTTTATGAAAACAGTAAATGGTTTTAGTCTGTCAGCAACATTTATCAGATGGATCCAGCTGTTGTCCTGAGCTAATGCCTATTGCTCAGAGTGATAAAGCAAACAAGAACAATGTGGACAATTAAAACATGCAGATAAATCCAAATCCCTTTTGTACAGTTTTGCTGAAGCCCCTAACAAAAATTTTATGGATCAGGAAATGGGTTGTAAAGGGACTTGTGGATTTTGTTTCCATGCTAAAAAGCAAGGAAATAGCAAAAGGTAAAATGGAAAAGCAAAGTCTGGATATTCGTATCTGGAAAATCAACCTCTGAATAATCAATGAGCACCCAGTCGTGCTGTTATTTTTTAAACTACCACTATATAATTTATAAAAGGACTGGGTAGAATTAAGTGGGCTAATCATTTTTGTGGGATGTTTTTTGAGACCCACAGGCTCTCAGAAAACAAATTACAAAGTATATATTAAGTTAATATTGCCAAATACATGTGCCTTGCCCATTTATTAACATCTGTATGTCATTTTAATATAAACCTTAATGTGTTGTAATGTAACTCCCAGGAGCTTAAAAAAAGAGGTTCTTTTTCTCTAGTAAAAATACTTAATGTGCTGAGCTAATAAACAGCCCAGTTAACTTTCCCTAAATACATAAAATTAACTTACATATCTTTCAAACCACTTAGAAAAAGTACTATTTTAAGATATTTATATTATACAATCAAACATTTACAGTTACTCCATTAAATCCTTGTTTCACTTGAATTACCACACATGAAAGCCATAAATCTGAATTGTGAGCATTAAACCACTGACTAACCATAGGCAAATACATGTTTTCACCTACAGAACTGAGAAAAAAATTTTTTCAGAGACCATTTTTAATGGCTCTCAGGAAAATCTCATTTAATAGTAGGTCATTCAGTAATTACATTCAATGCAACAATGAAAATTTAATAGTTGGACATTTTTACTCTATACTTTAACAATCATTTATTAATAAGCACCTAGGTTTTGTGTACACCTTTAAGGAAAAAAATGTATTTAAGGAGATGAATGGGTAGATCCAATCTTTAAACGGGCAGACTAGCCTATACTTATGGATTCATTTCTGAAGGGAGCAGGAACATAGCCTTCATGAATAGAAGAGGCATGAAATTGACGGAAACGAGACCTCAATGCCAAATATTTAGGAACTGAGACTTAGAGGGAAGAAATTAGAAGGAATTCAACTAAGTCCCCAAAGGGTTAATATAACATAGGAAGAGACAGCTCAGGACACTGATGGCTCTTATGCCCATACTTCCCATGATGGAGACATCCAGAACGGCCTGTGTCTTAGGGAAGTGTTGTTGAGTGTAAGATTAGCGCAGAGCAGCTGCATAGAGGGTACAGAAGGAGGGATTATAAACGATCTTCTCTGACTTTCTCCCATCCAGGAAAAGAGTAGCTGATCTTTACTTTCAGTGAGTAAATTTAAAAGTACTTGAGGAGATACTACTAACCAATCCAACTTTTATGTCCACAGTTTCAAAATTAAAGGCTTACAAAATTACTTGAGGTTACTACAGTGGCTACAAGTGTAACCTCAGTTGGCTCTGAGAAACTGCTAGGCAATGCCTTTAAGCAGAGGTAACCACCGAACTGCCTACATTTCTGAATCATGCCAAAGAAACTTACCTTCATTACTGTTTACCATTTCAGTCTCAGAAGTACACAGGCAGGTCTGCTTTTTTAAAAATGCATCTTTACTTATGACAAAGCTTTGTATGCAAAGAATGTTTTAACACAATGCTCACTGTATTCTATAAAATCATATTGGCTTATATTACGCAGGGGACACTAACAGTAGGGGCAATCTTCTCCTGGCTTAAGAAATTCCCTATAAAGTACACTCAGAGGGGGCGCCTGGGTGGCTCAGTCGTTAAGCGCCTGCCTTTGGCTCAGGTCATGATCCCAGAGTCCTGGGATCAAGCCCGGCATCAGGCTCCCTGCCACAGGAAACCTGCTTCTCCCTCTCCCACTCCCCCTGCTTGTGTTCCCTCTTTCGCTGTGTCTCTCTCTGTCAAATAAATAACTAAAAAATCTTAAAAAAAAAAAAAAAAAAACCCAAAACTCAGAGAATTGAAAGGGTTTTTGTGAGAAGTATTTCAACTTGTTGGGTTTACACTTAAAAGATTCTTTTACTTTTTCCTGGTCAGGCTTTTCAGGTATTTCAAATCCTACAGCCACCTCTGAACACATCTTGCCCAAATCTAAAAGTTGCACCTATTATTTGGCTTCAGAAAATTTGAAGCTATCAAGCTTCTAAATTTATGATTAGATGGTATTAAATACCACACCAGAAAAAAACCTTCCCAAAAAGTTTATAGACCTAGAGATTAAATTTATATACCACTTTAAAGAAAGAATTAGGTAATTTGGGGAATATTCTCATGTAATCAACTCTAACTGTAGCCCTTTACAACTGTATTATAACTTTATTTAAAGTAGTAAAAGCCAAAATTGATAGTTCTTAACATGGTGTATGGAAATCAAAATTAAAGAATACAAAGTACCTTAAAAATTTTTTTCAGCTCAATACTAGTTCCTTCAATATTACTACCAAACTTCTGTGAAATAGCCTTGCAAAAAGACTAACAGCAACATTAGATGATTTTTTTTTAAAAAGTTCACTTACCTATTTTAACAATCTAGAAAAAAGGAAAGTCTGACTATAATACTTGATGACACAGACATCATGTATTAAGTAGAAAACACAAGGATAAAAAAAAGTAATATCACTGAAAATATTGCACAACTTCAGGTTTTCCTCCAAATTTGCTTTATGTAATTGGGTGGATATAAATTAATGAATGAAAACTTAAGCAAGATACATGTAATAATTTAACAGAACCTGATAATCTAATTTTCAATTTTTCTCAAATTCATCTTTAAGTCTTTCCATCATGGGGCTCATAAGAAAATTAACCAACATATGGATACCACAGTCTAATGTCAAATCTTTAGAAGTATTTATGACATACTGAATTCCTCTACAATGCAATTATGAAGAACCCTCAAGATACTTGTGTTTTGTATGTAGAAAAGTGTTAGAGTCAAATATTCAACTCAATATAAAATAACATTTCTGATGTTAGATTGAGATTGCTTCTCTTTTGCTAATGAATGATTCTTAGCTGTAATATCATTGAGCTGAACAAATAAGTCACCTTTGAGTACATAAGGAAAAATAAACACATGCTAAATGGATAAAACATTACAAACTACATCTTTACTAGACCATCTCTACCTCTAACACTTCAGAAGCTTAGAGATTCAGAGTGCTCTTACACTGAAAAAGATAAAGGAGAAATTCCCTCTTTGAGATCACAACTATGAAGTCATGTGGTTATACAAATTCTGCATTTGTGTGCAAAACATGAAATACGTTTATCTTAATTCTCCCTGCTTAGACTTGTCAGCCAGCAGGACTTTCCAAGAAACAGAGACTGAGATGTGTTTTATGTAACTTCAATAACCTCAGCACTACAATAATAAGAGATGCAGTATCCTTTTGCTATGGTTCAAGACAATAAGGGAAGGAGGTCACAAGAATAAATCAAAGCTATTACAACTGAGCAACTTTTCTCAGTTTCACCATGGTGCCACTTTCATTTTACATAAGCATGGTGGCATAATTCAAGCTCAATAAATCAGAAATCTTAGTATTTAAAATTTACCTTGACTTTTAATTATTACCATATTAACAACCAAAATAATTAGATAAAACACATGGGAAAGGGTAATAGTAAACCCCACTTTACTAGAGTTGTTTTTTGACATTAACTCAGTTTTTATAGAAAAGGGATAGTGCATCTCAGTTTGCTTACAAGCTAGGAGATCACTTTGAATTCTGCATTTCCTAACTGCAAACAGATATAGCACTTATAACAGGTTATAAATAAACTGGTTTTCAAGCATAGAGCCAGCCCCAACGATAATACAGTATTTAAAAAGACCTAAGGCAATGAATTCCATTTCCAATGGAAAAAAAGAACTGTGCAAACAAGCTTAAAACTACTTTTTTTGTGCCAGTGTTATAAAATGTAGCTTTTAATAAAACCTTGACCCAAATGCCAGCAACTTCAGAAAAGAATTTGGGTGGGGGGAAAAAGAGTTATTTCATTTAGGAAAAACAACCACTATCTTTTTCCTAATCTTCAACACACACAATTTAAACATATACAGCTGCTGTAACACTTTACACAATTCCTATGTACTGGAGCATAACAAGATCTAAATACAATTATATTTTTAAACACTGGGTCAAGGCTTTACATAAAAATACCATCCTACTTTTCCCCCTAAGTTTCTAAAATATCACGTATTTTTTCCCCAACATCTGCAGCCATTCAGGAATTTTTAGGAAACTTTTGTGCATGATCTTAATTCCTAATCCCTGGCTCTTTGGGCTCAGTGACAAAAGATCAAAACCACCAAAAATGATGGTTCACTTGTAGTCAGACCAGAGACCCTGGCTCAATTAGTCTCGTAGGACGAAAGCAGTGCTGCATCAACTGGCTCCATGCAAGAGGGGCACGTGAAGGATCTCATCAACCAGTCATCTATACAGTCCAGGTGATAGATGTGCATGCACGGCAGAAATCGAATCGGGTCCCCATAAACAAAGTCCATCATACAGATAACACACCTGTTGGGGGTGAGGGAGAGAAATCAGAAAGCAGTTTTAGAGAAGTGATATATCTAGAATACTCTTTAAAATCCCATTCCAAAGACTATGTTAATCTAAACAGATGAAAATGGCTTGCCTGTCATCCTACCACCAAAGCATGCAAACTGATTTTTTTCCTAATGAGCATTAATCCACCGACGATCTCTTATTTCGATCCCCTGGAAATTTGCGTGAGTTTGAGAGCTATCAACAGAACAAAGAGAAATGGACCACATGGGGATCAAGTCCATTCCTAGAACTGTGCATACAAAACATCTACCTATTATAGAAGACACCCGAAGAATGTGATGCTTCAGGTAGGAAGCCATCAGATTAACTTTATGTGAACTCAGTTTTTAGTGTAAGCCCAGGAGTAAAATAGTTTTCATTTTAATAACTATATATGTTTATAGTAATATAATAACTATACATATTTCTCTTAAAAAAGAGAAAATGTTATGTAAAAACCACCACTAATTTCAGTTTACTTACTGGGCTGCTGTAGCTAAAGATCTCTTTATTAACCCTAGTTTCAAGTTCACTGAATTCTACAGGTTTAAGAAGCAACCCAATGCTGTAGTATTTCAGAAGTTAGTATTCAGGACAAGTTATTATCTTAAGTACTAGCACTAAATGGTGCTATGGCTCAAATAGTCAAGCATCAACTTAGTTAATTAGATTATGTCTTTGTTGGCAAGACCATTCTCAACCTAAAAGGAGAATGTCCTCATTAGGGATTCTCAGACAATGAGCTCTTAGGACAAAAACTTCCCAGAAGTAAAATTTGATACTCAACTCAGTCTTAATAAAATTATTCCTCAAATTAAAAATAGGTATAAGATTTTCCTCATTATCACTAAAACTCCTTAATTTTAATGGCTGCATAATCTACCAGAGTATTCCTATGCCACAATCTACTTAACTATAGTTCTCCTCTAAATAAAACCAAGGTGAATATCTTTGTGTATAAAGTGTCAGGAGTTGGAGTGAGATACACATTTTAGGATAGATCTGTCTCAAAGGATATAGACCTGAGAAGGTCTATTGCCAAATTGCTTTCCCAGCTGACAGGGCCACCAGCACACTCATGCAGGTGAATATTTTTAACTGACATCAACTGTCATCCAAATGGACACAGACAACATATAAAATGGTCAGAATTCACATGATTTCTTAACTTTTTTTTTCAATGAAAATTCTTAATTGCTGTATCTCAGATATGTTCTGTTGCATGAACTGATTATCCAACTTCTAAAATGCAGGAGAATATTTTTCAAAAGCAAATCTCTGGAGATAGACCTTTGAAACATGTATACATTTATTAAAACTTACTCCCGGATCTTTTTTTCTGATCCATCCCTTCCAGGGTCATAAACTCCTTTAGGCAGATGTTGTATAAGGCCTATTCTTTGAGCTATCCTAATTTGTTCCTCTTCAGTCAGCTGAGTTGCTAGGCGAGTCTGGCTAGGTGTTGGATGATAGACCGGAACTGGAACTTGTTCCTAAATTTTAAAAAAGAGAAAATGATTATTTTTTAAACATCTGCTTTCTGGGGGTAATGTTTTCCTTGTCTCTTTTTTTTTTGCTTAGTGGGTGAGAGGTGACCTTGGAGAGGTAGGCTGGGCTAGTGTGCAGTAGTATGAGATTGTTTTACTCTGCCTTAACTTTAGCATACCTGACCAAGTTTTAAAATATAAAAACAGGGGCATCTGGGTGGCTCAGTGGGTTAAGCGTCTGCCTTCAGCTCAGGTCATGATCCCAGGATCCGGGATCAAGCCCTGCATAGGGTTCCCTGCTCAGCGGGGAGACTGCTTCCCCCTTTCCCTCTGCCCCCCCAACTCATGCTTGCTCTCTCTCTCTCAAATAAATAAAAATCTTAAAAAAAAAAGATAAAAACACAATCTTCACTGAAAAACTCACAAGGAATGTTGTTTGAAGTATTTCCACATGAATATATTGTTCCTGATATACAAATACAGTAATTCATCTATTTATATATCAGGAACAATACATAATAATTAATAAAATGGACTGTATTCAATATTCTCTGTAGGCTGTATTCTGTATTCAATGGAGCTTTATAGTCTCAGTATACCATTATTTACATTAAAACTGATCACTATAGACTCTTATTTGTAAACTTTTTTCCCCATACAGACAACCTTAAAATTTATTTAGAAAGGCTGGGTATTATTGCAATAAACTTTTTGTAAAATTCCTTTTAAGCTTTTGGATACATATTTGGATATGACAACTGAGCCAGAGGAGGCCACCCTTTCTCCCAAATGGAAAACATAAGTTTTTAGGGGATGTAAATAACCTCCATAATCATCCAGAACATCAACTGAAGCTGCTTTGAACTAATGGCTTTTGTAGTCGAAAATTGAGAGCACCCATAATGAGAAACTTTATAAGGGCTCAAGGGTAAGTAAGTATCTTTTCCAAAGAGAAGCTTTAGGAGAAAGTCTCAGATACATATAAATTAGGCTCAGATACCGAATATTTAATTCAAGGAAAATGAGACTTTTCCACAATGTCTCCTAACATGCCACTATGTCCCTTTAAAATAGCCTTATTTGTAAACACTCCTTTTCTGACAGTAGAGTTTATTAAAGGCAGAACATTAGACTTTAAAGATTCCTATATATACACAATGGAATACTGCTCAGCCATCAAAAAACCGAAATCTTGCCATTTGCAACAACATGGATGAAACTAGAGGGTATTATGCTAAGTGAAATAAGACAATCAGAGCAAGACAATTATATGATCTCACTCATATGTGGAATTTAAGAAAACAGAGTGATGAGCACTGGGTGTTATATGCAACTAATGAATTGCTGAACACTACATCAAAAACTAATGAGGTACTATTATGTTGGCTAACTGAAAATAATTAAAAAAAACAAAACAGGATCATAGGGGAAGGGAGGGGAAAAAAACAGACAAAATCAGAGAGGGAGACAAACCATAAGAGATTCTTAATCATAGGAAACAAACACCATGTTGCTGGTGGGGAGGGGGGAAAGTGGGTGGGGTAACTAGGTGATGGACGTTAAGGAGGGCATGTGATGTAATGAGCACTTGGTATTATGTAAGACTGATGAATCACTGATCTCTACCTCTCAAGAAAGTACTTTATTCCTTTTCTGAGACTTTTTTTTTTTTTAAGATTTTATTTATTTATTTGACAGAGAGACAGCGAGAGCAGGAACACAAGCAGGGGGAGTGGGAGAGGGAGAAGCAGGCTTCCCGCTGAGCAGGGAGCCCGATGCGGGGCTCGATCCCAGGACTCTGGGATCACTGAGCTGAAGGCAGACGTTTAACCGACTGAGCCACTCAGGCGCCCCCTTTGCTGAGATTTAGAACAAATGTTTAATTAAAAATCTCAAAACCCAGTAAATCCTTTATCAAATAAGAGTATATCCTCTAGTACAAATAAAATGCCAGTAGTTAAAAGTCTCATGTCTTCTGAATTTCCAACATCAAATCATTAATGGTTACTTAAGTACTTTCATACTTCTACCTCATCATGTGAATGCTTATCATAACTCTGTTGTATCTAAATAAATATTCATTTAGTGCACATTACATAGAAAGATGACACCGTGGCTCTTGGATCCAGATAACCTTGGCTCAGGTCACTTCTCTACCACTTAACAGAGTAACCTTGTTTAAGCTATTTAACCCATCTGGATTAGATTCTACCTTATAGGGTTGCTATAAGGCTTAAATGAGGAATAGTCAACCTTGAAGTGGCAAGAAGTTAAATGAGTATAGGTATTAAAACTATTAACATTGCATTCAAAGAGCTATTATCTATTGTTGCAGGCAAACTAGCTATTTCCTCTAAGTTCCATGCTTTTCCATCTTACTGCCTTTGCTCTTGCTATTCCTCCTACCTTTCCCTGCAGTCCCCGGTCCAAATTATACCTTGTCCAGCAGGTTGTTGACATGAAATGAAGCCTTCCCCAATCCTCCTCCCTACCACCCAATACTGACAGTCTCTAGCCTCAGCTTAACTACGTAGGTGTTGTCTACCTATACGAGAAATAGGAATATTATACAGAATACAGTGAAACTTCAGTTAACCTGCGCAGTCAAATGAAAAAAAGACTGTCAATTCTAGCTTTTCCAGAAAAGTTAAATACCAAACTGACTGTATTTCTCTAGTACAGCTTGGAAGCCTTCTTTCAGCCCTGTGTATCTATAGCACTATGAGCACAGGCAATTTTTGCTTTATAAACATTTTTTAAATGCATATTTCCTTTTAAAGGAACTTTGTACATACAAAAATTTTCAGTTTGTAGTTCAAATTCAGAATGTTACATGCAACATGTATATTAAAACCCTAGTTTATGCACTAGAAAAATAACTGTTGAGCAGGCTTTACAGTGCATATAAAAGTTATATTACCCCTTAGTCATTCATGATTATATATGACTGTTGACATCTTTGGTTTAAATACCTCTTCAAGGTTTTAACTATAGGCAAACTTTCAATGTAGAAGTTTCATGGTTGAGTCAAAAAAAACTGCAACTTACTAGCTTTAAGACCCTGTACAAATGGCACCTGGCTGGCTCAGCTGGTAGAGCATATGGCTCTTGATCTTGGGGTGGTGAGTTCGAGCTCCATGTTGAACCTACTCTAAATAAATAAATTAAAAAAGACCCCCCTCACCATGTTTTTTTAACCTCTCTGAGACTCAGTTTCTTCATGTGTAACGTACTAGGACGACTGTAAGAATAAAATGGGAAGTGCAAGTGTTGTCCCTGGTACAAGTACACATAAAAAAAGCTCATTAAGGGGCGCCTGGGTTAAGTGTCCGACTCTTGATTTTGGTTCAGAGTCGTGGAAGTCTGCTTGTCCCTCTCCCTCTGCTCCCCCACCCCTCATCATACTCTCTCAAATAAATCTTAAAAAAGTTCATTAAATGTTAGCTATTATTGCAGTTCTACTATTATATGACTATGGAACATCCCAATATTTAAGAAATGGATTTGATTTATAATTTTACATGTCAATTATACCTCAAAGCTGAAACTGAAACAAAATTTAGTTTTGAAAAAGAAATGGATTGGACTATGCAGAGGTATGTGAAAGTTTTCAAAAATGAATCTTAGAATTCATCCAAGACCAACTCTCTCATTTTATAGGCCTAAACCTGCCTACAGTCATGTAATTACTGACAATATTACAATCAGAATTTTGGTCTCCCTTTTATTTATTTATTTATTAAAGATTTTATTTGACAGATGAGAGACAGCGAGAGAGGGAGAGGAAGAGGGAGAGGGAGAGTGAGAAGCAGGCTTCCTGCTGAGCAGGGAGCCCGATGCAGGGCTCGATCCCAGGACCCTGGGATCATGACCTGAGCCGAAGGCAGACGCTTAACGACTGAGCCACCCAGGCGCCCCAGTCTCCTTTTTTTAAATCAGTAATTTCTACTATAGCATTCCTGGTTGCCAGATAGCAAGGAGACTCTGCAAGTTAAATGATCTGGCTTGTGTCCATTTACATTACTTTGAAGAACAGTACACTGAAATGACATTTTAAGAAAACCACAAAATAAGGCATATTTCATAAATGGTTCTATAAGGGTTTATCATCTGTGATAAAGGTTTTATAATTTCCATAACTTCTACAATTTAAGAATTTCAAAGAATATCAAATCCATCCTAAATTGCCCCTGTAAAATAGATTCTATAACTGATAGAAAAATAAACTCCAAAGTCTTATCATAACTTCCTGTCTGTCCTCTGATTGAAACTCCTGAGGTAGGTTATATCAGGTAGTTCTTACTAAGGTTGAGAGGTCAAATTCTGCTACTACTAGAGGACAGTTTCTCCTTATGCTCACTTGGGGATTTCTGTTCTCTGGTATCACTTTCTTTACCTGGTGTAAAAAGGTAACATGGCCTACTAATCCAATGGGTTTTTTGAGCATCAGAACTATCTCATTTATAATTACAATATTTAAAACTGAGCTACAATAGTGGAATGGGGCTGGAATGGAATGTGACCTAGGAGGGATGAGGATCCCCATTCTACCCCCCTACCAGGGGCATGTTTGCAGAATCACAGAAATCAATGGAACACAGTTTTTAAAACACTGCTATCCAAGAACATGGGATTTTTAATCTAAAAAATTGTAAGACTGGAGTCTGTTACTTACTATGGTCACTGTTAATATCTTTAGCAGTCTCTTAATATCGCTGAATAAAGATAAAAGCACCGCTTTAGGGGCGCCTGGGTGGCTCAGTTGGTTAAGCAACTGCCTTCGGCTCAGGTCATGATCCTGGAGTCCTGGGATCGAGTCCCACATCAGGCTCGCTGCTCAGCGGGGAGTCTGCTTCTCCCTCTCACCCCCACCCCCATCCATGCTCTCTTTCTCTTCATTCTCTCTCTCAAATTAAAAAAAAAAAAAATTAAAAAAAAAAGCACCACTTTAGAGGGTGATGATGCAATCATAAGATAACAATAAAGAGCTTTATAAATATGTCAACATTTCCAAGTTATTCTAACCATTTGTTTTCTCCCCATCATCAGTGACTCTGGTTTGCAGACTTTAAGCTAACAGCTATTGTCCCTGGATCTCTGGCTTGTCCCTGAATATGATTTCTTTGACCTCTGTTATGACCTCTACCAGGTCAGTGTTTTTCAACCCTTGGATTACCACTTCCAGGCTAGGCTACCCTCCTGATTCTCAGTCCCAGTCCAGCTGACTAGCATGGCACAGGATGACACACATATGAAGTCACACTGGAAAAACGTGTATTGGTAATAAGGGTCTCCAAAATCCTTGAACATACCTACTACAAACAAAGAATTGTTTTAAATTGTTTTAAAGGTAATAATCTCTAAGCATGTACTTTAAGAGGCTACATTTCCTTGGTCTTCCAGCTCATGTGTACAGTGAAGAAAGAACAGAAAAGGAAAGCCCTACTTTAAGAAACATATTAATACATATTAAAAATAAAAACCCTATCTTTTAATTACACATATTATGGATGTATTTTCTTTGGTATTTTTTGTTAAAGCAAAGGAACCCTCTAAGCACCATCGAGGTATTTAAAATGACTCAACATTCTAATTTCAATTTACATACAACTTTTCTGAAAGCCATAGAGGGAAGGAAATGACTAAGAACTGCTAATATTTTAAAGATGGATATGGCCTCACCATTCGGTTTAACACATACACCTAATTTGAATTTCCATCATACTTGTTAAAATGGCTTGTTGTGTGAGTTATTGTTTACAGACTAGAGATCCAATGGTATTTGTGGCAAAATGGAATCTTACTTCTAATGCCAGCTAGAAGACATTGAATGGACGATAAGACATGGATAAAAAACAGCAATTTTTAAAAGATTTGGATTCTGGGACAGTTCTCACCATTTCCTACTTGATGGCTCACTGTACCTAAACACTGTGTAAACAATTTGATTTATGCCGAACACCTGCTTCCCTCCTGGGAGTCTGTAATTTTGGTATGTCCTAGGCAGTGGGTGCCTACTCAGTATTTTGGGTTCCCCTAGTAGACAACCCTTCACACATACTGGTACAATTCAATGCTGGGGAAATTAAGTGTATCCTGTGTGACTCCACTATGAGAAGATTCTTGGAAGCTTGGGTCTATTTCCTATGGACTCGTGCTCCTTTTTCCTCTGCTGATTTTGATTTGTATTCTTTTGCCATAATAAATCAGAGCTGTGATTACAACTATATGCTAAGTGCTGTGACTCCTCCTATGAAATCGAAGAACAATCTAGATAACGTTCAGAGTGATGGACAGTTCCCACATTGACTTCTTTGCTTTCAGTTTATTTGGTCATGTTCATTAGAAATTCTTAGTGGAAAAAATTCTCCTTTGTGAAAAAGGTATGTTTTGACAATGGTGGTTACACAGTACTTGTGATTTATTCCTTTTCTCAAAGTAAAATTTAAAAGATCCCTGAAGGAACTATTATTTTGAACATGACTTAGCATACTTTTTCTGTACTTTTAAGACAGAGATGTTGTTTTGGGCTGAACGGTGTCCCCTAAAATTCCTATGTTGAAGTCCTAATCCCCAGTATCTCAGAATGTGACTGCATTTGGAATCACTAATGCAACAGATTTTGTCCTGGCCTCTTCTCCTGTCCTATACCCTTCACCTAATAACTATGTCCATGCTGACAACAAAAATTACCACTTCGATATAAATGATTCAAAAATTTATATTCCAGTCTAAATCTCCTTTTTAAATTCCAGGCTCTACTTGACAGTTCCAACTCAGATGTCCTTAAAGTGCCTCTAACTCAACATGTCCCAAAATGAACGAACCTCCTCCAAAATCTGGTCCTCTTTTAGGCGTCCCTATCTCAGTGAATGACAGGACCATCTTTCTAGTTCTGTAAGACAGAGACATCCTTGGCACTTCCCTCCCTCTTACTCTTCCATATGTAATATATCACCAAGTTCCAGTGAGTTAATTTTCTACTGAAAAACTGACAGAATCTGTTTATTTTCGTATTTATTGCCAATACTCTTAAGTTCCCATTTCGTCCCTGGTGTATAATATTAGCCAGCAAAATCTCAATTTGTTCTCTATCCAGAAGTTAGAGCAGTCCTTTCAAAACAGGCTCAACTCTATTCTATGCCCTCCTCACACATACTTAAAACCCCTTCATTCAATAGCTTCCCACTGCTCTTAGGATGGAGGCCAAAGTCCTTAATAAGACTTCCAAAGCCCTGAACAGTCTGGTTTCCTACCTGCCCTCCTTCCTGATCTAACAACTCACTGCTTTCTAGCCCCACTGGTTTTCCTTCAGCTCCTTTTTTAGAGCCATGATCTCTCCTACAGGAAGTCACAGTACCTGCTGTACTCTACGTGAAACACTTTCCTCCATCACTACTCTGCTTAAATAACGCCTTTTCTTTCTTCAGAGCTCAATTCAACTTCTACCATCTCAGAAACCTTTCCTAACTAACCATTCTCCTCTATAACAGGCTTTTATACACCAAGTAACTTTTCTTTTTTTTTTTCTTTTATTTATTTATTTTTTAAAGATTTTATTTATTTATTTGAGACAGAGAGAATGAGAGACAGCATGAGAGGGAGGAGGGTCAGAGGGAGAAGCAGACTCCCTGCCGAGCAGGGAACCCGATGCGGGACTCGATCCCGGGACTCCAGGATCATGACCTGAGCCGAAGGCAGTCGCTTAACCAACTGAGCCACCCAGGCGCCCCAAGTAACTTTTCTTCACAGCATTTGTCATAGTTGTAATTTTACATTTAGTTATAATTTGCATGTTTGTCTTCCCCACCAGACTGAGATCCACAGTAAGAATTCACTTTGCCTGAATAAAGCAGATGAATAAAAGGTCAATTAAAAACCTTACCTACTAACAACTAAAAACAATCACCCATTAATTTACTCTAGTGGTTTTTTTTCATTCGTGTTTCTTTACATTTCCTGGAACCCCTAGCCAATTGTTAAATACTTAATAAAGTTAGTGTACATGCCATAATATTGGGATTATACAGTTGTTTTTGTCTTGCTAAGTATATTCTATAAAGAATGACTGATAATAGTACCTACTTTCACCACTCCCCCAAATGTGAACTCTAAATAAGATTTTGAATACCTATTGAAAATGTTTACCAATTATTCATTTCCAATGTACAAGGACGCTTACAAAAATACTATGAATCAGTTTATGAAAATCTAAATCACTAAACTAATTAACATAAATGCTAGCACCTTCAAGGGTGATTCACTTGGCTGCCCTCACCTCTATGATATAATTCATGAGGTATTTTGTACTTATGCTAAAAAGGTGTTATTATCTGCATGATTATTTGATTATATTTCCTCATCACTGGACTATAAGTCTGATAAGGGCAGGGACTGTGTCTATTTTGCTTACCAATGTATACTATTTACTAAACACAGTATCTGGTACCTCACAGGGATTTGATAAACATTACTGGATAACTGAATGATTTATATCAAAGCACTCATGTTCCTGTAATCCATGTCATATATTCATACCAGGATTTTGTAAACATGCTATGAAAAAACTGCTAATGATTTGGATTAAATAAAACCAAAAAGAAAACTCAATGTAAACTATAACATTCCAAGTGAAAATACCTAGTTTCTTGCCTCTTAAATTTCTACCTACCTATCTCATAGGAACTTCAATACATTCAAAACCAAACTATCTCTTTACTTCCACAGTCCTTCTCAAACTCAGAATTTATATGCCTACTATAGGTTAATGATAGAGAAGTACAGTAGAAAGAACACAGACATCTCATGTAATCTCAGCTCTGGCACTTACCAGGTATGCAACCCTAAGCAAGTTACTCAGTACCTCCAGGCCTAAAGTTCCACTTCAGAAAAATAGAATACCTATCTTAAGAGTGTTGTAAGGAATAACTAAGGAAATATAAGTGAAGTACCTACTAACACAGGGACTCAATATTTAGGCCTTCCTAAAACGGCACCACCATCCTTCCTGATTCCTCTGACTTGCCCTCCTTCCACTTATCTCCATCATCGACTTTAATGTATTATCTTAACTACCATTTCCTCAATGTTGATAGGAGACACATATATTTGCCCTGTGAATTTAAATTTTGTGAAAGGGGGATTTCATAAAAGAAGCAAATATCAATTTAAACATTACCTTTCTCCTTAATGCTTTAATTCTCCACATCTTCATGCAAAAAAAAAAAAAAAAAAAAGAGAGAGAGAGAGAAGCCAAAAAAAAAAAAAAGCATTTGCAGTAAAGAAAAAGAATTAAAATTAAAGTGTGTTAGGATAAGAAATGCAGCATCACAGGAGGGAGGAGAACAGAAAAGGAACAAAGGATTACAAAATACGCTGAGGCAGAGCAAAGAGAAGACAGGGTCAGTCACAAAAAAGCAACGTCTGATCTGATGAGAAAACTCTCTGAAGCAGTTGTTTGTTAATATAGAATGTTTAATTATTTAATATATGTTGTTTGTTACAAAGCATCTATAAAATGATAAATGCTGTGAAAAATATAATGGGCCCTAATCTTAGGGAGTATACAAGCCAAGAAAGACAGAAACATATCAAAGTGTAAACATGTCTATTTGAAAGGCAGTGCATTAAAAGTTGAACCCAATTTAGGGAATATGATACAATTTTCAGAAACTAAAACAATGCAGTGGGTAAGTGCCTAAATAATGTGCTGAGGCTGGAAATAGTACAAGTCTGGTTTGTGGTAAAGGAAAAAT
Source organism: Mirounga angustirostris (assembly GCF_029215605.1). Classification (NCBI taxonomy): domain Eukaryota; kingdom Metazoa; phylum Chordata; class Mammalia; order Carnivora; family Phocidae; genus Mirounga; species Mirounga angustirostris. Next base: position 149,733,538 of record NW_026991712.1, read on the forward strand.
AAAGTCACTGCTAAAGAATGCAGCTTGTCACCAAAAGCTGTATCCTTTCCTCCAGTAGGAAGTAAGAGTCAGCTCTTCTGATTTTCTCCTTACAGCCTCACAAGCTGCTGCTGGCACCACCCCCTCCCCAGCTGCAGTCTCCTACTGGGAATGTTTTCTCTGAATTTGCCAGACTGAAATTTAAGGCCATAAAATGGAAGACTTGGAATGGACAGTCTCAATGCATATTCTAACTCTGATATTCAGTGAATCATGACCCAAAAAAACTCCAAACTAAACAACCAACCAGCCAAACAAAGTCCTCAAAGATTAGCATTAATGCAATTCCTAAATCATAAGAGGTAACAATTATACATATAGAGGGGATAAGAGACGGCATTCCATCTATGATACTGACAAATGATATGTCATTTTTGTTAAGAAAGTATACAAACTAGAGTGATCTGCATGGAAGAAAAACACTGATTACATGGAGGTGGTTTGGCATTTGCTTATTTTTTTAAAGATTTACTTTTTAAAAAACGATTTTGAGAGGGGAAAGGAGAGGGAGAAGCAGACTCCCCGCTAAGCACAGAGCCCCACTCGAGGCTTGATGCCAGGACCTGAGATCATGACCTGAGCTGAAGTCAAACGCTTAACCCACTGAGCCACCCAGGCGCCCCTTATCTGAGAGAGCGAGAAAATCTCAAGCAGACTCCCTGCTGAGCAGGAGCCTGAAGCAGGGCTCAATCCCTGCTCTGAATGTCAAGAATCGGACATTCAACTGACTGAGCCACCTAGGCGCCCCATATTTGCTTTTTTTTTTTTTTTTAAATGAAAAGTTTGACTTCTTTTCACTACATAAATATTCACTGAGGACTTACTACACAGGGTTATTTACAATATCCTAATTGGGGGAGGGCTGGTAAGGCATTATCACCACAGGTACTCTGTATTAGCAAGTCATTAGATAAGCTCATTCATTCATCTAAAGCTCAAGACAACTGAAATCAAGGCCACATTTTGAGCCCAAGCATGAATTAAAGTATTTCTTGAACACCCAACCACCCACATTTCAGATGCTGTTTTAGGTGAAGGAGATTTAGTAACCAGGTAAGGTCTGTCCTGAAACCTAAATCCCGTATAGTAAGGGAATCCAGAGATAGTAAACAAGTGAAGATAGCTATCTCACCCACAGCTCCATACTATCTCTCAATTGCCCGTGAGCTGGCAACTTCTGGGACAGGCATACATTCCAAAGGCCCCATAGGCTAGCCAACATTTGATGACTTACACCTCCTGGTTGGTGAAAAGAGGGTGAACCAATCAGATTCCTTCTTCTCTTAGAATTGGAAAACTCAAATCAACTGACCTGAAAGGTCATCGAGCAACAAATAAGAGGCATGTAAAAACTGGGGTTATGAGGAGACATATATATTAAAGATAGGTTAGAAATGTTGAGTGAGGGGAACCTGGGTGGTTCAGTCGTTAAGCATCTGCCTTCGGCTCAGGTCATGATCCCAGGGTCCTGGGATCAAGTCCCACGTCAGGCTCCCAGCTCAGCGGGGAGTCTGCTTGTCTCTCTGTCCCTTGTGATTGTGCGCTCTCCCTCAAATAAATAAAAATTAAAAAAAAAAAAATGCTGAGTGAAGCAGACATTACTAGAGCCCACAAATAAAAAACACTGAAACCCCTGAGTAAAAGAAATGGGAGAGTGGCTGCTTTGGTTCCTTGACAGCTTTCTGCTTCTAATCCATGTGTATCATTAAAATACAGCATCTTTCCTCTAAGTCAATTTTGTCTAAAATATGTCTCATAAGCACCACCACCATTTTCTTTCCTAAATTAGGGCTACCTTTTTCTTCTCAAGCAAACTGGTTTCCAGAGGGGAAATGGCACCCAAGTACTGACAAAGAATTTTTTTACCAGTGGGGCAGATCTCCAGCATAGTTGTGGGCCAAGAGCCATTCCTCTGACTTAGTGCATGAGTTATTGTTGTACAACTGCTGGGCTACAAAAAATACTAGAATTTCTCATTTAAGCATTCTATCTTTGAATCTTATCAGTTCAATGAATAATACACATTTCAATAACTCTTCTTTCTTAAATGGCAGATGCAAATATAAGACTCCTAGTTGAAAGGTAAGAGTAATATGCCCAAGAATTCTTTGCAAAACCAACCAGAGGCAGAATATGTATAGCCTTGAAGGAGTTAATAAATGAGAGCTTAAAAAAATGGTATTAATTCCAAAAAGAGTAAGTCTGTAGCAGCTAAAGTTGGCTTTGGAGCTCAGGAAGTCTGGTATTGCATTTACTGCACTAAGTTCTCTAACAGATACCCTCACCCTTCTTTTTTTTAAGGTTATTTTTTGAAGGACCCAGGGGTAACATCACCAATAAAAATTAATTTCCTCCAAAGATTGCTAAACTTCAGTTGTAAGAATGTTGCAGAATTCTTTGAAGTGTCTATTTCTTGGATTCAAAGTTTGAGGCTATAAGGAAGGCCAGTCCATTAAATATACACATTAAAATACACATTCTGATTTCAAAAAGCATTGAAAAGTTTAAAAAAAAATTTTTTTTAAGTTTATTTAAGTAATCTCTACACCCAACATGGGGCTTAAACTACAATCCCAAGATCAAGAGCCACATGCTCCTCTAATTAAACCAGCCAGGCTCCCCCCAAAACAGAAGTTTTTAAAAGTACATCTCAGCATTAAGGAAATACAGTACCACTTTTATAAAGACCTACATTTAATATAACACTTACTGAACTATAATTCACACAACAGAATTAACTCATTTAAAGTATACAATTCACTGGTTTTAGTATGTTCAGAGTTATGTGACCATCACAATTTCAGAACATTTTCATCATCCTCAAACGGAACGCTATCTATCAGCTGTCATTCATCATTTTCCCAAATTCTCCAGCCCTACGCAACCACTAACCTGCTTTCTGTTTCTACTGATTTGACTACTCTGGGCGTTTCATATAAATGAAATCATACTAATTTGGTCTTTGGAGGCCTAAAACTTAGCATGTTTTCAAAATTTACCCATGTTGTACCATGTATCAGAACTTCATTCCTTTTTACACACATTTACACACCACCAGCTGTATGTGTTTAGCCATTTATCGGCATCTTGGTTGTTTCCACTTTTTAACTATTACGAATATGCTGCTATGAGCATTTGTGTACAACTTTGTGTGGATGTATTTTCATGTTTCTTGGGTATACACCTAGGAGTACTGTGGGTCACATGACAACTATGTTCAATCTTTTGAGGAACTGCCAAATTCTTTTCCAAAGTACTTGTACTTATACTGGAATTCAAATTTAAAAAGTTAAAAACAACAACAACAAAAAAGTACTTGTACCATTTTACATTCCCACCAGCAGTGTATGTATGAGTTCCAATTTTCCCACATCAATACCAAATCTTGTTTAATTATTATAGCCGCCCTAGTGGTTTTCATTTGTATTTCCCTGATAGCAAATGATATTAAGCATCTTTTCATGTGCTCACCGGCCATTTGTATTTCTTCTTAGGAGAAATGTCTATTCAGATCCCTTGCCCTTTTTGAAACTGGGTTTTGTCTTTGGAGTTCTTTATAGATCCTGGACACAGTCCCTTATCAGATAAATGATTTGCAAATATTTTCTTGCAGTTTATGGGTTGTCTTTTCATTTTCCTGATGGTATCCTCTAAAGCACAAGTTTTAAATTCTGCTGATGTTCATCTTATATGTTTTTGGGTCACCGTTGCTTCTTGGTACATCCAAGGCTTTACTTAAACCAAGGTCATGAAGACTTACTCCAATATTTTCTAAAAGCTGTGCAGATTTAGCTTCCATTAGGTACATGAACAATTGAGTCAATATTTGTATACGGTGTGAGAAAGGGGTCCAACTACATTCTGTGTGGACATGCAGGTGTCCCAGGACCATATGTTTAAAGTTGAAAAGGCCTACATTTTAATGTGAGATTTTTCCTAGAAGCCTAGTGAAATATTTTGGGGTGCAGGTGAAAGGAGTAAGAATCTTATAAGACTGCTTATCTGAAGGAACCAGGGTGTCTTAAGGATGCCTAAAATTAGTCTGACCAAACAGATTTTCTACATCCTCTAGTCCTATCAGTTGCTGCAGCTTCTACATAGGTAGTTCCTACTTTCTGCAGTCAAATGCTCTACCACTGAGCTATACCCCCACGGTAGTTCCTACTTTCTAATGCATTATTCAGTACCATATCCCTAACACTTGCCTTCTAATTGTTCATATGTGTTTCATGTAATATATCCTAACAAAGAAAACAAGAAAAATTATAGCTGTCTTATAATGATCCTCTTTAGAAACAGATACAGAGAATGCCCTGGATCTCAATGTTGAGACTATATGAAATACCAAGTATCAGCACCTAAAAGTCTGAAAGTGGAAAATCAGGTTTAATCTTTGGATTTTTCAAGTTCAATTCCACAATCAGGTCATCAGGAAACTGTTTTAACTAGTAAGAGAAATGGAAATTAGCAGAACATGGAATACAGAGTGCTTAAGTCCTCTTGGTAATGCACCCCCCCCCAAAAAAGATTCCTAACCTGACCTCAACAGTAGAAATATAAAACAGGTTAGGATTACTAGAGATTACTAATCTTAGAAACCAAATGTGAAATTGTTCTAGCAAGGTTATCCAGTGATGTAAACAGAGAGGGCCAGGTATTTACAAGTATTTTCTTTTTTTTTTATTAAAGATTTTTTTTTTTTTTTTTTTTTTTGACAGAGAGAGACACAGAGAGAGAGGGAACACAAGCAGGGGGAGTGGGAGAGGGAGAAGCAGGCTTCCTGCGGAGCAGGGAGCCTGATGCAGGCCTCGATCCCAGGACCCCGGGATCATGACCTGAACCGAAGGCAGACGCTTAACAACCGAGCCACCCAGGCGCCCCTACACGTTATTTTCAAACTGAAACTGACAGCACACTACTTTTCCCATAATTTCTACATGAGAAACACATCCAAACATCTCCTCTACCTTTACCACCACCAGGAATCAAGAAATTCACCTTGTAAAATCAAAAACCCAAATATACAGGTGAATATAAACTTAATATTTAATGGCTTTTAAAAACTAGAGCTCTAAAGACTGCGGCAACATGAGAAAATGCTTATAAAGTGATATTAAAAAGTAAAAGGATGCAAAAATATTAGTGTTATTATGCATACATTAAAAAATCTGCATTTGAGAAAATCATACACATTGAAATGTTAACCATGGTTGCAACAGAGTACTGAAAATGAGTTAATTTTTATTTCTATGCTATCATGTTTAATTTGCAATTATAAAAAGAAAACTTTTATAAAGCTGGTATCACTAATAGCTAATTTTAAAAGTTACTGCTACAAAGTCTAATTTATAGGGGCGCCTGGCAGGATATAAATCTATGCACAGAAATCAGTTGCATTTCTATACACTAACAATGAAACAGAAGAAATTAAGGAGTTGATCCCATTTACAACTGCACCCAAAACCATAACATGCCTAGGAATAAACCTAACCAAAGAGGCAAAGGATCTGTACTCAGAAAACCATAGAACACTCATGAAATTGAGGAAGACACAAAGAAATGGAAAAACGTTCCATGCTCATGGATTGGAACAAATATTGTGACGATGTCTATGCTACCTAGAGCAATCTACACATTTAATGCAATCCCTATCAAAATACCATCAACTTTTTCTCAGAGCTGGAACAAGTAATCCTAAAATTTGTATGGAACCAGAAAAGACCCTGAATAGCCAGAAGAATTTTAGAAACGAAAACCAAAGCTGGTGGCATCACAATTCCAGACTTGAAGCTCTATTACAAAGCTGTCATCATCAAGACAGTATGGTACTGGCACAAAAATAGACATAGATCAAGGGAACAGAAGAGAACCCAGAAATGGATCCTCAACCCTACGGTCAACTGATCTTCGACAAAGCAAGAAAGAATGTCCAATGGAAAAAAGACAGTCTCTTCAACACATGATTACACAGAAATAAAAATTAACTCATATTTTCAGTACTCTAATGCAACCATAGTTAACATTTCAATGTGTATTTATTGTTGGGAAAATTGGACAGCCACATGCAGAAGAATAAAACGACCATTTCCTTACCACCACACAAAAAAATAGACTCAGAATGGATGAAAGACCTATATGTGAGACAGGAATCCATCAAAATCCTAGAGGAGAACAGAGGAAGTAACCTCTTCGACATCAGCCATAGCAACTTCTTTCATGACACTCTCAAAACGCAAGGGAAACAAAGGCAAAAATGAACTATTGGGACTTCATCAAGATAAAAAGCTTTTGCACAGTAAAGGAAACAGTCGATAAAACCAAAAGACAATGGACAGTATGGGAGAAGATATTTGCAAATGACTTATCAGATAAAGGGCTAGCATCCAACATCTATGAAGAATTTATCAAACTCAACACCCAAAGAACAAATAATCCCATCGAGAAATGGGTAGAAGATATGAACAGACATTTCTCCAAAGACATCCAAATGGCCAACAGACACATGAAAAAATGCTCAACATCGCTCGGCATCAGGGAAATACAAATCAAAACCACAATGAGATACCACCTCACACCAGTCAGAATGGCTAAAATTAACAAGTCAGGAAACCAGATGTTGGCAATGCAGAGAAAGGGGAACCCTCTTACACTGTTGGTGGGAATGCAAGCTGGTGCAGCCACTCTGGAAAACAGTATGCAGGTTCCTCAAAAAGTTGAAAATAGAACTACCCTACGACCCAGCAATTGCACTACTGGGTATTTACCCCAAAGATACAAATGTAGTTATCTGAAGGGGCACGTGCACCCCAATGTTTATAGCAGCAACATCCACAATAGCCAAACTATGGAAAGAGCCCAGATGTCCATCGACTGATGAATGGATAAAGATGTGGTATATATGTACAATGGATTATGCAGCCATCAAAAAATGAAATCTTGCCATTTGCAATGACGTGGATAGATCTAGACGGTACTATGCTAAGCGAAATAAGTCAGAGAAAGACAATTATATGATCTCACTGATATGAGGAATTTGAGAAACAAGACAGAGGATCATAGGGGAAGGGAGGGAAAAATGAAACAAGACGAAACCAGAGAGGGAGACAAACCATAAGAAACTCTTAATCTCAGGAAACAAACTGAGGGTTGCTGGAGTGGAGGGGGGTGGGAGGGATGGGGTGGCTGGGTGATGGACATTAGGGAGGGAATGTGCTATGGTGAGTGCTGTGAATTGTGTAAGACTGATGAATCACGGACCTGTACCTCTGAAACCAGTAATACATTATATGTTAATTAACTGAATTTAAATTTAAATAAATAAAAAAAATACAGAGGCGCCTGGCTGGTTCAGTCAGGGGAGCATGCAACTCAATCTCAGAGTCATGAGTTCAAGCCCCACATTGGGTGTAGGGATTATTTAAATAAATTTTTTTAAAAAATTATAAAAACCCAATTTTTAAGCTAAAAAAAAAGAGACAGCTCGCAATGTATATTTAATTCTGCTAGGAATATGACTTGTACACAGTGGAGTCTAATTCCACTTTTTAAAAATGGAGGTGAATTCACGTAACATAAAATTAACCAATTTAAAGAGAACAATTCGGGGCGCCTGGGTGGCTCAGTCGTTAAGCGTCTGCCTTCGGCTCAGGTCATGATCCCAGGGTCCTGGGATCAAGCCCCCCATCGGGCTCCCTGCTCCGTGGGAAGCCTGCTTCCCTGTCCCACTCCCCCTGCTTGTGTTCCCTCTCTCACTGTGTCTCTGTCAAATAAATAAATAAAATCTTAAAAAAAAAAAAAAAAAAGAACAATTCTGTGACCTTTAGTACATTAACATTTGTGCATCCACTACCTTTCACTACTTCAAAAATACTGTAATCACTCCAAATAAAACTCTGTACCCATTAGGTAGTACTACCCATTCCCCCTTCTCCAACCATAGGGCCACCATCTGCTTCTATGGACTTGACTATTCTGTATATATCTTATAAATGGAATCACAGAATATATGACCTTTTTGTGTCTGGCTTCTTTCACTTAGCATAATGTATTCAAGGTTCATCTGTGTTGTAGCATATATTAACTCCATTATATTAAGATATAGTGAATCAGTCAAATATATATATTTGAGAGTTCCCTGCATGTAAGATATGAATATTACCTAAACAACATTTGGTTTCAACAATGCATCTTGGGATGCAAAGGTATATGAATCAGTGGAAATTAACTTTGTTTTTTACACTTAAAGTATAAAACTACAAAACAAGAAGGATTGTTAACAAACTTCAAAATATTTTTAAAGTTCACAAACCACTCATGATTTAGAATTATGTGATGATATCCAATGACTTGTACTTTTTTTTTTTAAAGATTTTATTTATTTATTTGACAGAGAGACAGGCGAGAGAGGAAACACAAGCAGGGGGAGTGGGAGAGGGAGAAGCAGGCTTCCCGCCGAGCAGGGAGCCTGATGCAGGGCTCGATCCCAGGACCCTGGGATCATGACCTGAGCCGAAGGCAGCCGCTTAACCGACTGAGCCACCCAGGTGCCCCAATGACTTGTACTTTTGATAGCACCTCTATTTTAACAAAAGATTAACTGAGAGATAGGTACATACATATGCTGTGTGTCATAAGTCAGGAAAATTTGGTTCAGTCTGGTGTTAGAAAAGAGCTGTGTGATCTTGTCGCATCCATTCAAATCTCCAAAAGTAGAGGACAAATGTTCTTAAATATTTGGCCTTTATATTAAATTGCGGACACTGAGGAATTGAGCAAGATGTAGAACCTATAGGCTATATTTTGACAGTGGTAGACAAGATATATTGAAGGCGGCAATGAAAGAAGGTAGAACAGAAGTTAGACATAACAGACCAGAGGTTGTTCATCTGAGGTCCAGGGCTTTAGGGAGCAAATACATTCCTTGAAAGTGCATGCAAAATTCTGTGCATCTTTCTACAGAGGATTTGTAGCTTACAGTTTCTCAAGAGTTAAAGAAAGGATTAAGAAACACACGGACTTAAGATGGTTGCCATAGAAAGAGAAAAAACCATCTGAAGGAATATGAGGGAAAAATTCAAATAATGGGGTTAAGGGAAGTCTTGATTTGAGAACTGAACACTCAGGAAGCCCTCTCAAACAACTAACCAAGTTCCCTCCCCCACTTCAACCCTCCTCTGGCACCATACCTATGACTTTATACTGTTTAATTTTTTTTTTTTTTAGATTTTATTTATTTGTGAGAGAGAGAGAGAGTTCACAAGCAGGGGGAGCGGCAGGCAGAGGGCAAAGCAGGCTCCTCCCTGAGCAGGGAGCCCAACGCAGGACTCTATCCCAGGATGCTGAGAGATCATGACCTGAGCCAAAGGCAGACGCCCAACCAACTGAGCCACCCAGGTGTCTCCTGTTTCATGTTTTTATCTTATACTTGGTATCCAGTGTGAGTGACATCACAGATACCCTGAAGTTGCTGAAAAAATTACCACTTTGAAGGTGTCTTCAGTCACTTTGCAAACAAGTAACTTGGGCTTAATCAAGGTTTCTATTTTATATTAAAATTACAAGTCTAGAACTGAAAAACAGAAAACTGAAATGCTTTGCAAATTATGCAGTCATGTCTTACAGTTTCTAAACCCAAAACAGTTCTTGCCCTCTAGATGGGCTAGATCCATTTAACGATGAATGGAGAGGTCCCATTTGAAGCTATCAAAAGTAGTCCTAATTCTCTATTAAAAGGTAACTTCTGAAAGTGACTTTTCAACTGACAAAACATGTAGTTTCAGGAATTTTCCTGGCTGTTGTCTCCAACTCTAGTCCAGTGACTCTTCACCTCCATGACCGGATCAGATTTCCCTAAATGAATTCCTGCTCATTTGACCAAATACAAATCTCCACACATCAGCTCTTTAACCCTAAATATTCCATTTCTATTTGCTGGTCCCAAAACAGAGCACCTCATTCTGCACTCAAATTTAGGCCCCTTAGATGTCCCAGAGTCAAACTTACACCCCTGTCCACGTGTGTACCTATCTCCAGTTAATCTTTCCATCTTATTAAAATAGAGGTGCTATCAAAAGTAAAAGAACAACCTAAATGTCCACCAAATAGGGAACTGGTTAAATATATTACATAAAATTAATTCAGCCCTAGGGAAGAATAAAACTTTTCATATACTGACAGATGGAAAAAAAGCAAGGTGCAGAATTGTGTGTGTAGTGGGCTTTTTGTGTAAAGGGGTCAGGAAGGACCCCTTTCTGTATTTGCTTGCATGTGTATAAAATCTCTTGGATCCACAAAAAACATAGTTGCCTACGGGATATGGAACTGAGTGGCTACAAAACAGAAATAAGATGTTTTCATCTGTACTCTAACAGAATTTGACTACATGAATGGACCACTTATTTAAACATAATTTTAGTTATAATCATATATATATATATCTTTTTTTAAAGATTTTATTTATTTACTTGACAGAGAGAAACACAGCGAGAGAGGGAATACAAGCAGGGGGAGGAGAGGGAGAAGCAGGCTTCCCGCGGAGCAGGGAGCCAGCCCTATGCGGGGCTCTATCCCAGGACCCTGGGATCATGACCTGAGCTGAATGCAGATGCTTAACAACTAAGTCACCCAGGCACCCTATAATCATATATTTTAATCATAAAATCATAATTGTTTTCTTTTATGTAGGCCAATTCTTCTATCTTTATGTGGATTCTATCTGCTTCCATCTTCTCAGAAAACTTAACACTGTGGGTTTTTGCTGCTTTCCCTATTCAACTTTTCACTAGATCCTTCCCATCAGCTTATAAATATGATCAATTCCTTCTCACTAAAACAAACTCATCCACCTTCAATTCCACATTCCATTATTGCCCTGTTTCTATATCCCAACCAGTCTTCTCCCAATACGTCCTGTTCTTGCTCTTTTTATATCCTAATATCCTGGATACATTCTTTTCATATAATCCATTACTAAATTGCCTTTCTTCAATATCAACACTATTCATTCATAACTCTTCATCTCTATTGCCAACACCCTACCCAACAATATCAGCTAATACAGGGGCTTCCTAACTAGTCTTCCCTTGTCTACTATCCCCTTCCTATTTGCTCTCAGAGATCTTTCAAATGCAAGTCTAATTTACATAATCATCTCACCCATAACTCCATTTAAAATCCTTTAGTGGCTAGCTTTCCACTGCTTTAGGATAAAGTCCAAAATCCTTAAGATAATAAATGTAAAGGACTCGGAACCAGTCAGCTTAATGACCACACCCAGGGTGCAAACGTGTACCCACTTCTCTAAAATGCTGCTTTACAGACCATGTTTGAATTCCTAAGCGATCTTGTTTGAGATGCTGGACATACAAAATATTTTAATGTATTTCACAATATTATCTTTTTGGCTTTATATCTTGGAATGTTTTCTAAACAGACATAATCTACTGTGAGTTATAAAATCAGTTTTAAAGATCAAAAGACTTTTTAGAAAATGAAATAAAATATACAGAATACATGCAAGGGCAACACTGTTTTATGAAATTTGTTTCTGGTTTTATAAACAGAAACATGGTATAAAATGTACTTTTTATTGAGGCGCCAAGAAATGTTTGAAAGCCTATATTCTTAGCAATTTTTTGAAATTATAATGCTGCCATTTTCCTCGTGATATTAAAATTTCTCATCTATGACTTAAGAAATTATACAAGTTAATTTAATAGATTTCAGAATTTCAGCCATTTTAAAATGGCATCATTTCATAAATGAGGTCTGACAATTTACCTAACAGTGTTGCAACAAGAAAATTTAACCGAATTCCTGTACCACACACCTATCAGAACTCTGTGGCTCAAACCCCAAAGGCTTTGTGGTTTCTGGCAGCAGTGTTATGAGCTCATGACCTGCAACTAGAGACTGCCTCTCAGGGATTCTTAACCATCTTTGTGGCACAGAAACCTTTGGCAATCTGGTGAAAGTTATGGACTACTTCTCAGATGGTGTTTTTGAATACATACATAAGATTACCAAGGAAATCAGTTATCTTAAAATGCAGTTAGTTCTATCCATGACCTTATAGGGATCTGTGGGACCAAAGGGTATTCATCAAAGATTACACTGAGCTTAAGAATTTAGAGCTTATAAAAAGTCATAGCTAATTAAAGCATGTTTTAAGGGATAAATAAAAAGCATTTTGAGAAATACAATCTAGGGAGAGAAAATTCCAGATAATGAATGAAAGACAGTTGGGAAGGAGAGGGAGAGGCATATGTGAAAAATGAAACACTGATAAGCTTACCTCAATCTTTAAGGTTTCTTTTTTTCAGTTTTTCTACTCTCATATGCATGTGGAATTCATGCCAAAATTAACTGACTTAAGCAAATTTGAGCCAAGGAAATTTTAATAATTTTTTTAAAAAAAAAGGTACCATGTATACAAATTCCAAAATACTTTATTCACAAATAAAAATGCTGCTTTAGTCAGAGGAACTGCATTTGGGATCTTTCTACCGGCAGCTGCTAGGAAATACGACAAGCTTGATTATCTGGCTTTCCAATATGCAGAACGAGAGGCACAGCAAGGGCAGATGCATTAACAGCAGATGAAGAACCATCTGACAGTGGGAAAAGAAAATGAGGGGGGAAAATGATAAAAAGCAGGTGCAAGAATTAAAATTAGAATAGGCTTCACCCAATAATAAATAGTCCTACATAATTCAAGACTCTGGAGATACCCCTCTATTATTTTCAGAGTATAATAAACTAATCTAATAATTCTGAATCAATAAAATGAGATGAAAGTCTGCTCAGAAGTCAATATTTCAGTGATTTATGGGGAAGGAGTGACAATGCAAAGGGAGGGTTGTGAAGTTTGATGAAAAAGGACCCAGTTGAGTGTTACTCTCAGTAAGAGACTGTTACTACCTTTGGTAAGTATACTGGAACAAAAAATGTTGACAAAAATGCTAAAAATGTATAATGTATTTTAGAAAGTTTTCTACCCCAAACTTATCCAAAATAAATCCCTGTTTGAACTGGTCAGTATTACTTAAATCTAACTGCAATTATACTTTCTACATTGGATCCATTACAGTCCCCTGTGTGATTTTACTACTCCATCTCTTTTTTTTACTTTATTTTAGAGAACTGTTTTCTGGACCTCCTTGCTCCTCCATTACCCTGAATGGACTACTTAGTTCCCACAGCTTCAGAGCCCACTTTGCTCCAAATCTACTTCTATTACTTCCACATTTAAAAAACACCACAATAAAAACCAGAATACAAATGACTAGTGGAAATAACACTAAATAAAACACATCCACACTTTACTGCAATTAGCCTCAATTAATAGACAGGAGCTAGTGCCTTAATACCAAATGATGATGAATATGCCATTTCTTATACTGATTTGGTTGAGAAAGGTTAGACAGGAAGGGGAATTACCAGTTGATAGAAAAGACATGTAGATACCAAACACACTTTGCTACCTTCAATACTGCACTGAGTTGGCAGGGCTGCTTATCCTCTAATGACAAAATAGATATTAAGCACAGAGGTATTTTTGTCAATTTAGCAGAACACTGTTGTGCTATATGAAACCTACCTTTATATGATTTACGAAATATTTTTAGAGGACTCACTTCATTATAAAGGAATCTCATTACTTCAATTATCACTGTTAAAGCCACTTCATTCCAATATCCCATTCTTCCGACAGATTAACTTTACTAGAAATGGACTCCATGTTCCCATGATTTGCCTTTGAGCCAAATCTGGTGTTATTACAGTTTCATTCTTCCACCATTCCTTTGCCATGCTGTGCAAATTACCTCTACTGTCTAAAACTCAAATCTCACAGCTGCCTGGCTCTGCTGTTAAGGCTGTTTCTTCATCTAGAAGATGGAATAATATTCACTTCCATAGAATTATTATGAAAATTAAGAATTTCTAGTTTCTGGTCTGGCATGTAAGGAGCTTACAAACTGCCACTCCACTAACAACAATGAAAAAAAAATTGAACAAACAAAAATGAACAACTCTTTTTATCTGTCACAGAAGTGATGTCACAGGGGAAACTGCTGACCCCAAAATTGGGAGAAACAGACAAGTGGATACAGAAAATAAAAACTTACCAAAGCAGAAACCCATGAGCAGAACCAGTGTTGGGGTAGGAAAACCTGAACTGTAACCGATAAGACTGCTGGAGGTTCAGCTTGGACAAGTCTGAGTTAAGACTCTAGGGCAGTGCCCCCACCTCTCTCTTCAAGAACTCTACCAGGTCCTCATAGTAAATATCAAGAGAAAAATCCCCTCATGCTTTTAACAGGGGTAGGGAAAAGGAGGCCTGCACTCAGGAGAAACCTTTGCCAGAGCCAACCTGCAGAGGTTTTATCAGAGCCTAACCTATCTGAACAAATGGAAATACTCAAATCCAACTGGCTTTAGCCTACCACATGGAGTAAAGGAAATATGCAACCTCATCTCCCTCTTGCCATCCTGTCCCACTAAGGGTGAGGGGGTTGACACTGAGAAGCACTGCGAACTACAAATTAAAACCAATGAAACATACCACTGTACACCTATTAAAATGGGAAAATCCAAAACACTGACAATATCAAATGTGGAGCAACAGGAAATCTTATCGCTGGTGAGAATATAATGTGGCACAGCCACTATAAGACAGTTTGGCAGTTTCCTGCAAAACTAAACAAACTCTTACAACATACGATCCAGTGTTCCATGGTATTTACCTAAAGGAGGTGAAAACTTATGTCCACCCAAAAACCTACACATGGATGTTTAGGGCAGCTTTATTCATAAGTGCCCAAATTTGGAAGCAACCAAGATGTCCTTTAATAGGTGAAAGGATAAACTGCGGTATATCAAGACAATAGATTACTATTCAGTGCCAAAAAGAAATGAGCTATCACACCATGGGTAGACATGGAGGAACCTTAATTGCATATTACTAAATGAAAGAAGACAATCTGTAAAGGCCCCATGCTGTAGGATCCCAACCATATGACATTCTGGAAAAGGCAAACCTATGGTGACAGTAAAAGGGTCAGTAGTTGCCAGAGGTTAGGAGGAATGAGGGATGAACAGGTAAAGCACAGAGGATTTTTAGGCCAGGGAAACTATTCTGAATGCTATTAATGGTGGATCTATCTCATTATACCTTTATTCAAACTCGGAGTGTACACAAAGAGTGAACCCTAATAAAAACTATGGACTTTGGATGATAATGATGTTTCAATGTAGGTTCATTTAAACAAAAAAGGTTCAAGTGGTCACATCAAAATCCCAGCTGGCTTATTTACAGAAATTGACAGCTGATCCTAAAATTCATGTGGAATTAAAAGGGACTATGAATAGCCAAAACAATGTTGAGTAAGAACAAAGTTGGAAAATTCACACTTCTGATTTCAAAACTTATTACAGAATTAGTGTAGTACTAGCATTAAGGAGAGACATAAAAATCAATGCAACAGGGGTGCCTGGGTGGCTGAGTCATTAAGCATCTGCCTTCTGCTCAGGTCATGATCCCAGGGTCCTGGGATAGAGCCCCACATTGGGTTCCCTGCTCCGCGGGGAGCCTGCTTCTCCCTCTCCCACTCCCCCTGCTTGTGTTCCCTCTCTCGCGGTCTCTGACAAATAAAATGAATAAAACCTTTAAAAAAAAAAAAATCAATGGAACATAACTGAAGAGTCCAGAAATAAATCCTTGCACTTATGGATGACTGATTTGGGGCAGGAATGCCAAGACAATGGAGGAAAAATACTCTTTTCAACAAATGATTCTGTAACAATAACACAGTCACTTGCAAAAGAATAAATTTGGGCCTTCCTTACATAAAAATTAACTCAAAATGGATGTGTACCTAAAATGTGAGAACCAGAAAGAAAACACAAGAGTAAATCTTTGTGACTGTGGGTCAGGCAAAACTTTTAGACACAACATCAAAAACTCAAATGACAAAAGAAAAAAATTGGACTTCATAACTTTTGTGCTTCAAATAATACCAGTGAAACAGTGGAAAAAACCCACAAAAGGGGCGAAAACTTTTGCAAGTCGTATCTTACAAGGGACTAGATTATATGAAGAACTCTTGCAACTCAATAATGAAGACAACCCAATTAAAAATAGGTAAAGGATTTGAATAGATACCTCTCCAAAGAAGATATACAAATGGCCAAGAAGCACATGAAAAGATGCTCAACATTATTAGTCTTTAGGGAAACGCAATCAAAACCATAATGAGATACCACATTATAGTCACTAAGATGGCTATAATAAGACAGTAAGTTTTGGCAACAATGTGCAGAAATTGCAACTCTTATGCACTGCTGGTGGGAGTGTAAAATGGTGAAAGTGCTTTGGAAATGGTTTGGTAGTTCCTCAAAAGGTTAAACATGGAATTACATGACATGGCAATTCCACTGGTAGGTGTGTAACAAAGAGAAATGAAAATACATCCATATAAAAACTTGTACACAAATGTTCATAGCAGCATTCTAACAGCCAAAAAGCAGAAACCCAAAAGTTCATTAACTGAACAATGGCTAAACAAAATGTGGTAGATTCATACAATGGAATATTTCACAAGAAATAGGAATGAAGTCCTAATACATGCTATACCACAGATGAATCCTGAAAACATTATGCTAAGTGAAAGAGGCCAATCACAAAAGACCACATAGTAGTATGCACATTGGTATGCATTCCTCATGGGGGAAATGCAAGTTAAAACCACAATGAAAGACTTCTACACACTTACCAAAATGTCTAAAATAAAATAGACTTGTAACACCAAGTGTTGTATGGATGTAGAGCAAATAGAATTCTCATACACTGCTGATAGGAGTATAAGTTGATGGAACCACTTTGTAAAATTGTTTATCAATTTTGAATGCATCAACAAATAAGATGGACTGATAAGGTGTCAAAATAAATACAGCAAAATGTATAGAATCTAATTCGTAGGAATATGGGTGTTCAAACAATTCTGTCAATTTCTATTTTTGAAAAATTTCTGTAATAAAATGTTACAGGAAAAACTATGTACCCAAAATTAGTATGTATATTATGTACATAAAAAGGTCACAGCAGATTTATACGGCCAAAAGCTAACAGAACCCAAATATACATCAATAGTAGAATGGATTGGAAAAAAATATGTAAAAATATATTTATATAATTGAATACTGTATAACAATGAAAAATTACTGCTACATAAATACAACATAAATGAACTTCACAATGTTGAACAAACTATTCTATTTAAGTTCAAAACAAGGCAAAACAAATATATGGTGATAAGGTCAGAATAGTGGTTATCTTTGGGGAAGGGATACTGACTGTTGGAGGATGTATGGGGGAGACTCTGGGGGTTGGAAATAGGCCATATCTTGATGGTGATTATAGTATGTAAACGTTCACTGGGCTATATAGTTAAGATACTGCTAGTCATACTGTAAAAGATATAGTCTTCATTGTACATAATCAGTAAGGTTTATTTACACACACACACACACATTATTACACTTTAATGTACAGGATTATACAACTCTCTAATTCATGTTCACCTACTGATTACTCTTTTGGCTCTAAGCTCCCCCACTCATAGTTTAATCAGGGCAGCTCTTTTGCTTCTATTCCTTCCTTACACTGATGTTCATGTAAGACTTCACTTAAAGTCTTCAGAAACTAAAAAGTAAATCTGATTCACTGCCCTGTCACAAATTGATCCCCCAATTTCAAAAGTCTACAGCAATTTAATAATTATATACCATTTCATACCAAACTAATAAACACTTCATGTATATACATTAATCTCATTCCCTTAGCTAAAATAGTAGCTCTTTAGGGGTAAAGGGCTCATTTTCCTTTCCCCTTGGCGCCTAACAAACTTGCTGACTGATAGAAGAAACTGGTTATGGAGCATCCTGGTTTCTATCCTTAAAGTCTTACTCACTCAATTTATGATAAACTGCTTTTTTCACCACAAATAAGAATTATACTGTTATACAAAATTACATGTAATTTTAACTAGTTGTGTCAGTTATAAAAGTCTCACTCTTCTTAAAGCCATTCAGTTTCATAAGAATTCAGAAATTTTTCAATAAATTAAGAAACAAATATATCTGGAGGACTGCTTTTTTCATTCCCATACTTTCAAATCCCTTAGTTAATTTACTGTATGCTCTCTGGATTAAGTAACAAGATAATTACTCAACTGGCCTTTGGGAACACACTCCAGGTTGGCTATTTAATTAAAAGATAGGTATATGTGCATTCATATTCAATTGAACTCAAAAGTATTCTTGATCAGTTAAAATAAGGAACTCTTCGAAGACTTCAAAAACATACCATAAAGCCAAATTGAATATCAATATCAAAAGGTCAGGCAGATTATCCAAGAGCCGGATATATTTAGTTCTCCCTAATCACTTTACTTTTTCAATTCCATGCAGCAATCTTTTGCCATTAAAAACACACACTCTGGCTGTCTATTAGCCAGCTTTTCCTTCTATCTTTCACTCACATTTCCACTCTTAAAGTCCTTGGTATCTCCACCACTTCGTTTATATCACAACTGCAAAAATCCTGAATTCTGAGCATATTACTATCATAAATATTTATTATATTCAGTATTAAAAGTTACTGGTAAGGGATCAACTTCTATAAATTTGTTACAGCCTATTTTTTAATAACCTATTTGAATACAGGACAGAAGTACATCATCCCTAACTCTTTGCTTGAAGGAAGGTTATACATAGAAAATAATTATATTCAGAAATGGCTCCAGGCAAGATGACAAATATAACCTGTAATTTTAATTGTATTTACAATTATCTTCCTTTCATTCCCCTCCTCATTTATAGAATTTAACTTGGCTAAGGCACAGTAAAGACAGAAGACAAAAGAGAAAAAGTGGCACAAGTTGAAGAAAAATGTCAGGGAGAACCTAGTCATTCTGTGACAGTTTTTCTATTTAGAAGCCAAATAAGATTAAGATCTTTAAAAGAATTTCATTCTACCTAAAGTATTAAGATTTTAATCGAAATTTTATAAAATATGGAGATTTCTAGAAAGTACTAACTAAAAAATATTTTAAGGAAGTCAACTTCTCAGATCTTATGCACCAAGTAACTCATTACCCCTATCTTCTCAAGTTACCCTATAATTAGCCCTAGAATTAAACACTGACAGACTGTCCTACTCTTAAAGGTACATACATTCTTTTTTTTTTTTAAGATTTTTTTTTTATTCTTATGTTAATCCCCATACATTACATTATTAGTTTTAGATGAAGTGTTCCATGATTCATTGTTTGTGCACAACACCCAGTGCTCCATGCAGAATGTGCCCTCCTCAATACCCACCACCAGGCTAACCCATCCTCCCACCCCCCTCCCCTCTAGAACCCTGTTTGTTTTTCAGAGTCCATCTTCTCTCATGGTTCGTCTACCCCTCCGATTTCCCCCGCTTCATTCTTCCCCTCCCCAGTGTCTATCACCCAGTCACCCCATCCCTCCCACCCCACCCCCCACTCCAACAACCCTCAGTTTGATTCCTGCGATTAAGAATTCCTCATATCAGTGAGATCATATGATACATAAAGGTACATACATTCTTAATGGCAAAGAATCAGCCTTAATTAAAGGACATCCAGATGGGTTTCGGGTATAAATAACCCCTGCAACAATGGTGACAAATAAGCAAATATCTTTAAAAAAAAAAAAAAAAAGGCAAGCTGAACTACAGTACACAAACCAAACTCAAATGAAAAAGCTCACATACTTTATAAATAACAGAACAAAAATGAATAGTCAGAAAATAATGTGGGAGAGAAAAATAGCAGAATCCTTTATGGTACACAGGCCAAAGCACAGGATTCTGGAACAATTTATATAGAAACAAGAACCATAAAATCTCACACTCTTACAGAAAAATGCAATTAACTGATTTTCACATTTATTCAAGTATTTGAGTGCCTGTTATGTGAAAAGAATAGTTCTAGCAAACTACTGAGCTGAATCATCAGAGTTGGAGTCTAGCAGAGGAGATATGACATTGTTATAAATAATTAAAATCAAGGAAGGGTAAAGTGTCCTAAGAACGGTAAACAAAGTGCTAAAGGAGTTCATATTAAGATGTTATTCAAATTGGGGGAAATCAGAAATGGATTCATGGCATATTAAGTTGGCCCTTGAAACTCTGAACTTATACCGGGAACAATTAAGGGAAGAGAATTCTGGGCAATGGGAACGGAAGAGCAAAGGCAGAGGCTGGAAAGCAGAAGGCATATATAGAATATAGCACACTGTTCAATTTGACTAGAGTCTAAGTTGTATACAAGACTACAAAAAGCTGGGCGCCTGGGTGGCTCAGTCGTTAAGCGTCTGCCTTCGGCTCAGGTCATGATCCCAGGGTCCTGGGATTGAGCTCCACACCGGGCTCCCTGCTCTGCGGGAAGCCTGCTTCTCCTTCTCCCACTTCCCCGGCTTGTGTTCCCTCTCTCGCTGTGTCTCTCTGTCAAATAAATAAAATCTTACAAAAAAAAAAAAAAAGACTACAAAAAGCTGGAAAAGTATATTAGGAGCCAGATCATGACTGACTGCTAATACAGAGATCTTCAGTAATAAGTCATGAAGAATCACTAAGCATTAAGAGGCAAGGGGTCTGATCTGGAGAGATTTATCTAGCATTGAGGAATGAAATGAATGGGGAAGAGAGGTGACATCAATTAGGTTACCTGGAGAAGTAATGAGGACCTCAATCATGGTGCTAACAGTACAGAAGGGAGAAGGCACAGTTCTAAGTTAGGCAGTAGGATCTACAATGTGTAGGATGCCATTACACTCAACTGAGATATTTTTAAAATCTTAACACATCATTCGCATTTTTTAAAAAGATTCATTTATTTATGAGAAAGTACACACACAAGAGTGGGGGAGAATCTCAAGTAGACTCCCCACCAAGCACATAGCCTGTAGTGGGGCTTGATCTCATGATCCCGAGATCATGACCTCTGCAGAAAACAAGAGTTGGATGCTCAAGTGACTGAGCCACCCCAGGGCCCCCACATCATTCTCACTTTTAAAGAAATTGTAATCTGGAAAAATCATTGTTAAAGCACTAAAAGCTAATTAATCATGCAATACATGATTTCCAGATAAATATTACAAACAAAAATTAAAATGGTCAGGGGAGGCTTTATTAAAAAGGTTGGACCTGATCTGCACCTTAATGAAAAGACAGAACTTTAAGAGGGGAGGGATAAAATTTCACACAAAGGAAACTTTTAAGTTAAATAATTCAATAAAGATGAATATATGCAAAATACAATTTAAGTAATTTCCAACAAAAAGGTAGATAAAATGTAATACATTAAAAAAATCTTCAATTTTTCATATTGCTATCAGAGAAACAAGGTATTATTACAGCTTTAAATAGTTAAAAATAAGTATTTTATTATATTCTAGACTTAAAGGAGGATTACTTTTAATGAGTTCTATAGGAAAATGAGTTTTTTTTAAAGTATCTTGAAACTTTATTCAGTCACAATTTGAAATATCCAAAATGTTTTGTTATTCATGAAAGAAGTTCCTCAAAACACATCACCTAATAACTCTCTTCATATTTTTCATGTAAGTGACAAACAGGATTTGAACTCAGATCCATCTGACTCCAAAACCAGAGCTACACTTGCACTCACTGCAGTATTAACTTATTTTCTTGATTGTAAAATCCCAGATGAATTAATCACAGTCAAAGGACAGGACAGGAGGAAGAGATCAGTAAATCTCAAACTATATAATGACTGCAAAACTGAGATACCAATCTTTGTATTTATATAAATATTTACACAGCACACAAATACTGTAAAGTGGCTTTTGTTGTTGTTCAATGAATATTAAGCTCTTTTTAACAAAGTGCTACTACTGAATTAGCATGACAAATGAGGAGGGGGATCTTAAGAGTGACAGTACCCCACTGAGGTACTTCAACCTGTTCACATATTTCTTTCAGCACTGGGCTACCAGTTGGCCTTTCCTCTTATGGACCCTCATCCTCCAGCCTTTCGTGGTTTATCTTCCCTCTCACAACCCTTCTAAGACTGCCCTTGATGGGCAGATTTCCTTTGTATTCTTTTTAAACATTCAGGAAGGACAGAGTAGAGGGTGTGCCCAATTTCTTTGTTTTTACCTTATAATTCAAGAAAAGCTCTAACCTCTTCTCTCCCATCTCTTTAAGGACAAGGATTCAAGTACTTTCTCATAAAGTAAACATTTTGTTATAGACTATACACAGAGTTAAAAAAAAAAAAACCCTAAATTTTATAATTATTTTAAACCAATTCCTATATTACTGAAAATTGATTTTTAGGATTCCTTAAAAATGATCCATAATAAAGGAAAGAAGGCACTAGGAATATGCACAGTTCTTACAAGACATTATAATTGCATTGGCCTCAAATATATTAATTCATTTAAAAGAAATCCATTCATTCAACCAATAACTGAGTGTCTAATGTGTGCCAGGTACTGTTCAACAATTTAAAAAAACTCCTTTCCTCAAGGAGCTTAGCCCTCGTGGGAGAAGACCGATAATAAGCAATAAACATAAGTAAAGACAGTGTGTTAGAAAGTGATAAATGCTATGGGGAAAAAATAGAACAGGGTACGGGAGAATTCCAGGGTGTTAGGGCAGGTTGTAATTTTAAACAGCTTACACTGGGGGAAGAGGGAAATGCCTTAATGATGAAAACATACATAACATCCAAGTGTTATATGTGCTGCTTATGGAAGTGGGGGGCAGGGGTGGTACACAAACAACTGAGTGATGGAATCACAAAGGGAGGAAGGAGAATATAGAGACTTGGGAGAGGTGACAGGAGAGCTGAGTCCTTAAAGAGGATTAGATGTTCACCTGGCCGACCTTGGGGGAAGGAATCCTAGCAGAGGGAGCAACTAGAGCAAAGGCAGAGAGATATGAACACACTCGTGTTATCTGGCAGGCCTGGAATACAGAATGTAAATATGGAGGCTTCTATATGCCACAAGTAAGACTGGACTTTATTGGTATATATGAAAGGACCCTGAGGGTTTTATTCAGAAAACCAGCATATGTGATCAGGTTTTTCTGGTGTGATGAGACACTGGTTTACAAAGAAATGAGAAAAGAATAACACTAGATAATGATGTCACCACATGAAACAACAAAGGAGACTGCCCAGTTAGAAAACTAAACCCCATTCAGGAAAAAAATTAAGCCACTTAACTATCCAAGCCCCTGCGGACAAAAAGTTTTTAGCCAGGATCATTGAAAACTGAAAAGTAGAGGAAAGGTTTTTATATATATTATGGATTATAACATCTACATATCTGTTTTGAGTTCAAGAGATCTTAGCTTTTTATTAATTGTGTAAACATATATGGGACTGATGACTGCTGTACAAAAAGCAATGAAACTGTTTAGGAGCAAGTCTTTGATACAAAGGGAGAACCACGAGTAACAGAAGGTATTTAAGTCAGGTTTAAAGGTTTCCAAAGTTCAAGATACTCAAGTTTTATTGAATCAGCGCGTTTAAGAGGTGTGTCATAGGGGTGGAGCAAAAGGAGGAGGGATTAAAATTAATACATAGATATATATAAACAAGTTAACTCTTGATGTCGCTGGACTAAAATCACCACTTGAAGCTCTTTTCTCATGTAGAAGAAATGAACACCTACCAGATCCAATTAACATAAACACACAGGGTATAGGGAGAGGATGATCATACATGACAATGTAAATGGGGTGGGGGCCAACCACCTATCCAGAACCCATAATCCAGCTGGCGGCGCGATGAGGAAATCCATTCCCCAAACCTCACAGCTCAGACTACACGATTTAGACATAAAGGCAGAAAAATGTCACTCCCAAATTCCACAAGCGAACCACCAGTCACTGGCCAAGGGGATAGAATCACATACTCAAGGGGACAGAATCCCAGAACTCAAGGACAGAATACCATCCCCACACCGTTC
The DNA here is from genome assembly GCF_029215605.1 of Mirounga angustirostris. Lineage (NCBI taxonomy): Eukaryota > Metazoa > Chordata > Mammalia > Carnivora > Phocidae > Mirounga > Mirounga angustirostris. Next base: position 149,757,607 of record NW_026991712.1, read on the forward strand.
TTGAGCGGAGGTGAAGGATCCCCCCTATTCTAGGAGTGGGGAGCAATCACCCTCAGTCCCTGCCCTAAGGGGGTCGACGCCCCCGCGGCCAGGCCCTGACGAGACCAGGGGCAGTGACAGCCCCGAAGCCCCCTCAACCTCGGCCAGGAGCTGCCACTACTCCTCGCACCCCCTCCTCCCCAACACACAGCCTCCCCTACCTGATATGGCGGCGGCGGCTCCTGATCCGGCTCCGTCCCCTCGCCAAAACTAGCCCGGTCGGACTGAGACTCGTGAAGCAGGGAGATGTCATCCGAAGTGGGGGATTTGAGGCAGTTCCCCATCTTCCGGGGCTAGGATGTGTGATCTGGGGGAGGAAGAAAGCAGTGACGGGGTCGTTCGCACGCTCGCGGTCAGCCTCGGTCAGCGAGGTGGGGTCGGACAGCAGGCCGGGGCTCAAGCGGCGGCGGCTCCCCCGCCCCCCGGCGCCGCCGAAGGGCCGCTCATGCCAGCCCCCGGACTTGGGGGCTCAAGGCTGGGCCGCGGGCTCCGCTGGGGTCGCGGCGGTTGCCTCTTGAGAGGCGGCAATGGGGGGGGGGGGCGGGGAGACGAAGCACTTCCCCACCCCGCCCCCCCGCGGGGCGGCGGCGGCCACGGAGCTGTTGGGCCTAATCCAGGTCAGGAGGGGGGGGCGCGGCCGTCGCGGCTGCCTCAGCTGCTGCCTCAGCTGCTGCTACCCCTGCCGACGCCGGAGCCGCGGCCGCGGGCCTCATCCTACTCCGCCTCAAAGCGGCGGCGGCGGCGGCGGCCAGAACGAGGCCAGCTGCGGTCCTGCGTCACGCCGCCGTGCGTGCTCTGGTCCCGCCCCCGGCGCCGGGAGCCGTGGGCGGCTCGGGCTGCGCGGCCGCGCCCCCTTCTCCGCCTCCCGCAGCTGTTCCTCGGGCTGCGTCAGTTTCTGCGTCTCTCCCTGACAGTTGGCGCGGTACCTGACTCAGAAACCTCTCTCCAGTCTCCCGTGCCTCCCCGCTTCCACTTCTCCATCGCAGCTGTCTCTGTTCTTACCTGCGCACTGTTCTGACGGTCTTCTCACCGCCTTCTGCCAAGTGATCGATTTATAAACCCTTATCTGAATGTGTCACTCCCGTGGTTAAAATGTTAAATGGCTTCTTCCCCTTTATCCTTTCAGAATAAAGTCCAAGCTCACTAACGAACCAATCCACTATTTGTACAGTTGAATAATCTTTTTTAAAATGTAAATCTGATCCCCCATTTAAAACCTTCAATGGCTTCCTAAAACTGTTATGACTGCTATGACTAAGTATTCTTAAGTGTTTTACAAATCTGACTACTTCCCCAATCTTCATTAGCAACATTGTCTCCTCAAATATTCTAAACTCCAGGCTGTCTAAATAAAGTACTTCTGGTTATCTTAGAAGACTGTTCCCACTGGCTGAGGCCTTTAGGCATATTGTTTTTCTTTTTTTTTAAGATTTTATTTATTTATTTGACAGAGAGAGACAGCAAGAGAGGGAACACAAGCAGGGGGAGTGGGAGAGGGAGAAGCAGGCTTCCCGCAGAGCAGGGAGCCAGATGCGGCTGGATCCCAGGACCCTGGGATCATGACCTGAGCCCAAGGCAGACGGTGAAGAACTGAGCAACCCAGGCCACCCACGCATATTGTTTTTCTGACCCTAGCTCACTTCTTCACTCCAGACCTTCTACCTCTCATCAGGCTAACCATTATTCCCACTTATCCTTTCTACATTCATCTTTGTTTCCTCTAACCCTCTAGTCTGGGTTAGTCACCTCTGTGCTCTTAGTCCCTGAGCCTTTCTCTGTCACAACCTAATCAAGCTGAATCATCTGTCCCTCCTCTGTGCATGGCCTGACACATTGCCTAAGGTAGAGTAGGATTTCTTGGTTGAATGAACAAAGAGCCCAAGAAGCAATGTGTGGGAAGGAAGGAAACAAGAAAGATGAGAATGCTCTCAGAAGACAAGAAGTGGGTCTTGACTCCCTTTCTTTTATTCACCATTTACTGATTATTTTTCTCCCCTCACAAGATCCTATGCTAGGCACTAGGGAAACTGGTTTACCAGATCTGGCTTGTCTCTGTTGGAGCCCAGAGTCCAGCTGGGAATACAAGTAAACAGATGAGTTCCTCTTCTCCTCCCCGCCAAAGGTTTTTAGAGAGCCCTAAGGAGAGTGATTAGACCATTTGGGTGAGGATCAGAAACCATTCTTGGAGGTAGGACTCTGTTAAACTGGTATGGGCATGAGTACTCTAACTGTGGAGTCCCTATTCTACAAAATTACTTACTTAAATGGACTCATATCCCATATTAAATATGGGATATGCTGCATTCTCTCTTCCTCAAGACTTAGCTTCCTTCCCATTAATATCTCCCACCTAAATATGGGATCCTTTATGCCATGTTTGTATCAGAATCTTTCATACATCCTCAAGAATCATTACTTAATTCTCCAGCTTGAAAAGTAAAATCATTGGATTCCCTGGGAGAAAAATTTCAGGCATTTGGCTCTCCCCGCCCCCCCCCCCCGTTGCCATTTTCCTTGTCTCCTCTGAACTCTTACAACAGCTTCTTAATAAAGCCTTTGCTTCTATACCATGAAACCATTCTCCACACTACTGCCATGAAAAATGTAATCAGAGAGCTTTCATAGACTTGTGGTTCAGAAATTTAGCATGGCATTAAGGCCTTGCACCATTTGGTCCCATCTTCATGTCCCATGTGACTCCAACTCCAACCAGGCATCCTACACTCCAGCCATTTTCACACTACTTGCTATGCACTCAATTTTCACTATGCTTTTCCACCTTTGACCTTTTGCCATGCTGTTTCCTTCTGTTGAATTCCATCCATCTTTTAAGACCCTCCTTAAAAACTACTTTCTTCATGTAGCTGTCCTCGATTTCACTTTATTGGAACATGTGTAACAATAGAAAATAAATGGGATCTATTATTGTATTATATATAACTGTGTAATATATGAATATTTTAACACAATTTTAAATATGTAATCATAACTGACATTTATTAGCCTGAGCCAGACATGTAAGAGCCCAGAAAGGGATATATTGGTATTCCCATTTTGCAAGAATAGAAACATGGATTCACATGGATTCAGGGCTAAAGCCAGGATTTTAATCATGTACCAGTTGCCATTGTTAGGTATGAAAAAGGACTACAACTTTTTTCGTCCTGGTATTTCTCAGTATGTAAAAACAAGGGAATGGGGAAGACATCTTAAATGCCTTTGGCATCCACATGTAAGGAAGTAGCTATTCAATGATCTTTCTTCCTAACTCAGCTTTAGAAAGGAGCTCTTGGAGAGTGCCCTGTAGACCAGAGTGTGACCTAATCACAAAACATAATTTAAAATCGAAAATAGTAATAATCAGGACTACTGCAGTGACAAAGACTCTCCTTGACCTAACTCTAGTCAGCCTCCTCTAAGGTCCTCAAGGCCGTAAACTTGAGTTCTGTCCTAGGGCTACTTATTCCAGTTTTAGCAAAAATCTGAGTCAGTTTAACCCCACCCTTGTATCTGACAACCTTAGCCAGCCTTCAGCAAAAATCCTATCAAGGAGGTTTAGCCAGAATTCCTCTTAGCCCTGATGTTTCCTCTTAGTAATTTTCTATCCACTGATCCCACCCTGTTCCTTGCCCATAAATCCACACTTGTCCTTTTGTATTCAGAGTAGAGTCCATAGATTTATTTGGTAGACAAGTTTTAGGTTCATATCAATATTGAGCAGAAGGTACAAAGATTTACTATATACAGCCTGCCCCTACACATGCATAGCCTCCCGCATTTCAACATCCTGCACCAGAGTGGTATATTTGTTACAACTGATGAGCCTACAATGACCCATGACTAACACACAAAATCCTTGCTTATGTTAGGGTTCACTCTTGCTGTTGTACATTCTATGGGTTTGGACAAATTTATAATGATGTGTATCCACCATTATAGCATATACAGAATAGTTTCACTGATCTAAGAATCTGTGCTCCACCTTCATCCCTCTCTTGCCCCTAAAAGTCATTGATTCTTTACTGTCGCCATGGTTTTACCTTTTTCAAAATGTCATATAGTTGGAACCATACAGCATGGAGCCTTTTCAGATTGTCTTCTTTCACTTAGTAATATACCATTAAGGTTCTTCCTTGTCTGTCCATGACTTGATAACTCATTTCTTTTTTGCACTGAATAATATTCCACTCCCTGAATGTCCCACAGTTTACACTGAAGAACATTTTACTTACTTCCAAGTTTTGGCAATTATGAATAAAACTGCTATAAACATCCATGCACAGGGTTTTCTTTTCCAATTTTTTTATTGTGGTAAAAAACACTTAACCTAAAATTTACCACCTTAACCATTTTTTTTAAAAGTAGGCTCCACACCCAGCATGGAGCCCAACGTGGGCTTGAACCCACAACCATGAGATCAAGACCTGAGCTGAGATCAAGATCAGATGCCTAACTGACTAAGCCAGGCAGGCATTCTTCACCTTAACCATTTCTAAGCATACAGTTCAGTGGAATTAAATACATTCATAATATTGTGCAACCATTACCACCATCCATCTCCAGATCTTTATTCATCTTGTAAAACCAAAACTATCCATTAAACAATAACTTCCATTCTCCTCTCTCTCCAGCCACTAGCAACCACCATTCTGTCTCTATGATTTTTAACTAAGTATCTTACAGTATTTGTCCTTTGGTGACTGGCCTCAAGGTTCATCCATGTTGTATCATATTACAGGATTTCCTCCCTCTTTAAGGCTGAATAATATTCCATTGTATGTGTATACCACACTTTGCTTATCCATTCATCCATTGATGGGCACAGGTTTCTTCTATGTTTTAGTTATTATGAATCATGCTGCTATGAACATGGGCATACAAATGTCTCTTTGAGACCCTGATTTCAATTCTTTAGTCATATACCCAGAAGTGGAACTGCTGGATCACATGGTAATTCTGTTTAATTTTCTGAGGAACTGCGACACTGTTTTCCACAGAAGCTGTACCATTTTACATTCCCGCAGAAGTGTGTCTGCAAGTTTTTGTGTAGACATAAGTTTTCAACTAATTCTGGCAAATACCAAAGAGCACAATTGCTGGATTGTATGTTAAGAATATGTTCAGTTTTGTAAGAAACTACCAAGTTGTCTTCCAAAGTGGCCGTGCCATTTTGCATCTCCTCCAGCAATGAATAAGAGTTCCTGTTTCTCCATATCTTCCCCAGAATTGAGTTTTGGCCATACTAACAGGTGTATAGTGATAAACTCATTTAATTTCCATTTATCTGAAATTTTCCTTTCACATGCTTATTTGCTTATTTGCCATCTGTATATTTTAATTGGTGAGGTTTCTGTTTTTTTTTTTTTAAAGAGGGTTGTTTATATTGTTGTTGAGTTTTAAGAGTTCTTTATATATCTTACAGAACTGTCCTTTATCAGATATGTCTTTTATAACATTTCCTTCAAGTCTATGGCTTGTCTTTTCATCCTTTTGACCCTTTCATACAGCAGAAATTTTTAAATTTAATTAAACTCAGCTTATCTATTTTCTTTCATGTATTGTGCCATGCTTTGTATCTAAAAAGTCATTGCAAAACCTAATGTCATGTAGATTTTCTTCTATGCTGTCTTCTAGGGGTTTTATGTATTTGCATTTTACATTTAGATGTGATCCATTTTGAGTTAATTTTTGTGAAGTGTGTAAGGTCTGCATCTAGATTCATTTTTTTGCACATGGGTGTGTAGCCATTCTAGTACATTTGTTGAAAAGACTATCTTTTCTCCATTGTATTACTTGCCTTTGCTCCTTTGTTAAAGATCAATTGACTGTATTTGTGTGGGACTATCTGGACTCTATGCTGTTCTACTGATCTATTTGTCCATTCTTTTACCAATACCATACTGTCTTGATTACTATAGCCTTATAGTAAGCCTTGAAGTAGGGTAGCATCAGTCCTCCAACTTTGTTCTTCTTCAATAATCTGTTGGTTATTCTGAATCTTTTGCCTCTCCATAAAAATGGAGAATCGGGTGTTGATATCCATAAAATAACTTGCTGGGATTTTGTTTGAGATTGCCTTGAATCTATAGATCAAGTTGGAAAGAACTGACATCTTAACAATATTGAGTCTTCCTATTCATGTACATGGACTATCTCTCCATTTATTAAAAAAATTTTTTTAAGATTTTATTTATTTATTACGCAGAGAGACACTGTGAGAGAGGGAACACAAGCAGGGGGAGTGGAAGAGGGAGAAGTAGGCTTCCCGCGGAATAGGGAGCCCAATGTGGGGCTCTATCCCAGGACCCTGGGATCATGACCTGAATCAAAGGCAGACACTCAACGATTGAGCCACCCAGGTGCCCCTTTCCATTTATTTAGTTCTTATTTGATTTCATTCATCAGAATTTTGTAGTTTTCCTCAAATAGGTCTTCTACATATTTTGTTAACTTTATACATAAGTATTTCATTTTGGGGAGTGGCTAATGTAAATGGTATTTCAATTTGACTTTCAAATTCCCCCTGTTTATTGCTGGTATATACAGGAAAGCAACTGACTTTTGCATATTAGTCTTGTATCCTGCCATCTTGCTATAATGACTTATTAGTTTCAAGAGTTCTCTGGTTCATTCTTTTGGATTTTTTTACATAAATGATCATGTCATCTATGAACAAAGTCAGACTTATTTCTTCCTTCTCAGTCTGTATATCTTTGATTCCTTCTCTTGTTTTATTGCATTATCTAGGACTTCCAGTATGATATTAAAAAGCAGTGGTGAGAGGGTACTTACCATATTCCTTATTTTAGTGAAAAGCTTTGAATTTCTCACCATTTAGTATGATGCTAGCTGTAGGGTTTTTTGTAGATAGTTTTTATCAATCTGAGGAAATTCCCCTCTATTCCTAGTTTACTGAGAGTATCATGTATGAGTGTTGGATTTTGTCAAATGCTTTTTCTGTGCCTATTGATATGATCATGGGATTTTTCTTCCATTAGCCTGTTGATGTGCTGAATTACATTAATTGATTTTCAGTTGTTGAACCAGCCTTGCATACCTGGGGTAAATCTCACTTGGTATATAATTCTTTTCATATTGTTAGATTCTATTTGCTAATTTTTTTTTTGCTAACTTTTGAGGATTTTTTGCATCTATGTTCATGAGAAATATTGGTCAGTAGTTTTATTTTCTTATAATCTCTTTGTCTGGTTTTGGTATTAGGGTAATGCTTGCCTCATAAAATGGGTTAGGAAGTATTCTCTCTGCTCTATGTTCTGAAAGAAATTGTAGAGAATTGGCATAATTTCTTCCTTAAATGTTTGAAAGATTTCACCAGTGTACCTACCTGGGCCTGATCTTTCTGTTTTGGAACATTATTAATTGTTGATTCAATTTCTTAAATAGGTTTATTCATATTTTTAATTCTTCTAGTGTGAGTTTTGGCAGATTGAGTATTTCAAGGAATTGGTCAATTTCACCTATGCCATCAAATTCATGGGCATAGAATCGTTTGTGGTATTACTTTACTATTCTGTTAATGTCCATGGGACCTGTAGTGATGGCCTTTCTTTCATTTCTGATGTTAGGAATTTGTGTCCTCTCCCTTTTTAACTTAGTTAGCCTGGCTAGAGGCTTGTTGATTTTATTGATCTTTTCAAAGAACCAGCTTTTGGTTTGATTTTCTCTATTCATTTCCTGTTTTCAATTTCATAAATTTCTGCTCTAATTTTTATTATCCCTTTTCTTCTATTTACTTTGAATTTAATTTGCTCTTCTTTTTCTAGTTTCCTAAAATGGAAGCTTAGGTGACTGATTTTAGCTCTTTCTTCTCTTCTTTTCTAATATAGGCATTCAATGCTATAAATTTCCCTCTAAGCACTGCTTTTGCTCCATCCTACAAATTTTGTTAAGTTCTCTTTTCATTTTTATTTAGTTCAAAATATTGTTTAATTTCTCTTGAGATTTCTTTTTTGACCCATGTGTTAGTTAGAAGTGTGTTGTTTAATCACTAAGTATTTTGGGATTTTCTAGCTATCTTTCTGTTACTGATTTCTAGTTTACTTCAATTATGGTCTAGAGCAGACATTGTATGATTTCTATTCTTTTAAATTTTGTAAGGCATGTTTTATAGCCCAGAATGTGGTCTATTTTGGTAAATGTTTCGTGTGACCTGAGAAGAATGTATATTCTGGTGTTCTTGGATAAAGTAGTCTATAGATATCCATTATACCCAGTTGATTGATGTTGCCATTGAGTTCAATTATATCCTTACAGACTTTAAACCTGTTGGATTTGCCCATTTATGATAGAGTGGAACCAGATATTAAAGAGATATTGCAGGGGTGCCTAGGTGGCTCAGTCAGTTAAGGGTCTGCCTTCAGCTCAGGTGTTGATCCTGGAGTCCCGGTATCAAGTCCCAGATTGAGTTCCAGGATCGAGTCCCACATCAGGCACCCTGCTCAGCTTCTCCCTCCGACCTTCCCCCCTCTCGTGCTCTCTCTCTGTCTTTCAAATAAATAGGTAAAATCTTTAAGAAAAAATAAAGAGATATTGCAAAAATAAAATGTTATTTATGCTAACATATAAGGGGCTTGATATTGTTATTTTTAAATGAATTAAATATTTTTTTATATTTCTCAGTTTTCTTTTCTTTGTTTTAAAGATTTTATTTATTGGAGAGAAAGAGAGAGCAAGAGAAAGAGAGAGCATGAGCAGTGGGGAAGGGTAGAGGGAGAGGAGAAGCTGAGCAGGGAGTCTGACACTGGGCTCCATTCCAGGACCCCAGGATCATGACCTGAGCCAAAGGCAGACGCTTTACTCACTGAGCCACCCAGACGCCCCTCAGTTTTATTTCCTAACATGATGTATACTGATAGATATAATTTATATAAACCAAAGCTCATTGGAGTCCTCAATAATTTTTAAGAGCATATAGGGGTCCTAAAACAAAAAGTTTGAGAATTGCTAGTCTAAAGCCTTCCCACTCAAATGTGATCCATAGATCACCACTACCTGATTTACCTAGGAGCTTATTAGAAATGCAAAGTCTCAGACCCTACCTAAGACTGAGTAAATGAATGTACATTTTACCACGATCCTCAGATTTATATGCACATTAAAGTTTAAGGAAAACTTGACCCAGGAAGGTTAAAAGGTCTTCTTGACACTTGAGCTTTGTAGGATGGCTGGGAGCAGCTGGGGAGGACTGAAGACAAGGACTCAAGCAGAAGGGAAAGCTTAGATGAAGGCATAGTGGACAGAAATAGGAAAACTGCAAATAGAACATATCTAGATTTTTGTAATTTTTTTTCCAATTTTTTTTATTGTGGTAAAATACACATAAAATTTACCATCTTAACCATTTTTAAGTATACAGTTCAGTGGTTATTAAATACATTAATAGTGCTGTGCAATCATCACCACAATTCATCTCCATAACTCTTCTATTCTTTTTAGAATTATGTTAAAATACATATAATATAAAGTTTACCATCGTAACCATTTTTAAGGGTACACTTTAGTGGTATTAAATACATTCACATTGTTTTGCAGCCATCACCACAATCCATCCCCATAACTCTTTTCATTTTGTAAAATCAAAACTCTATACCTATTAAACAGTAACTCCCCAGTTATTGCTGTGCACAAGGGTTCCAGTTTCTCCTCATCATTGCCAACACTCGTTTTCTGTTTTCCTGATAATAGCCATCCTAATAACTGTTAGGTGATATCTCATCGTAGCTTTGATTTGCATTTCCTGAATGATAAGTGATGCTGAGTATCTTTTCATGTGCTTAATGGCCATTCCTTTTCTTTGGAGAAATGTACTCAAGTCTTTTGCCTACTTTCAATCATATTGTTTTGTTTTTGTTGTTGACTTTCAGGAGTTCTCTATATATTCTGATTCTTAATCCCTTATCAGCTATATGATTTGCAAATATTTTCTCCCATTCTGTAGGTTTCCTTTTATGCAATTTAATTTAAAAAATTTAAAAATTTAAAAAAATTTTAATTTTCATGAAGTCCAATTTGTTTATTTTTTCTTTTGTTACCTGTAATTAGTGTCATAGCTAAGATATCATTGCTGAGTCCAATGTTGTGAAGTTTTAGCACATGTTTTCTTTCAAGAATTTTTAAAATTTAGGTCTGATCCATTTTGAGTTAGTTTTTTTTTTTAATATGGTGTTAGCTAAAGGTCCAAATTCATTATTTTGCTTATGTATACCATTTTTCCCAACATCATTTCTTGAAAAGACTGTCCTTCCCCATTGAATGGTCTAGGCACCCTTTTCAAAAATCATTTGATCATATTATGTGAGGCTTTATTTCTGGGATCTCTATTCTACTCCATTGGTCTATATGTCTGTCTTTACGCCAGTACCACACTGTTTTAATTTTTGTTTTGTAAGTTTTGAAATCAGGAAGTGTGAGTTCCCCAGTTCTTCTTTTTCAAGATTTTTTCGGCTATTTGGGGTCCCTTGTGATTCCATATGAATTTTAAAATGTTTTTTTCTATTTTTATATAAAACTGTAATTGGCATTTTGATAGGGTTTGCATTGACTCTGTAGATTGCTTTGGGTAATATGGACATTTAACGATACTAAATCTTCCATTCCATTCCATGATATGTTTCCATTTATTTATGTCTTCTTTAATTTCTCTTAGCAATGTTTTGTAAGGTTCATGTACTAGTCTTTCATCTCCCTGGTTAATTCCTAAATATTTTATTCTTTTTGATGCTATTACAAAAAAATTGTTTTTGTAATTTCCTTTTCAAATTGTTCATTGTTAATGCAGGTGACCCCTGAAGAGCACAGGGGTTAGGACTGCTGACCCATGTGGTTGAAAATGCATATATAACTTTGACTCCCCCCAAATTTAACTACTAATAGCCTACTGACCAGAAGGCTTACCAATAAAATAAACAGTCAACACATATTTTTGTATGTTACATGTATTTTATACTGTATTTTTACAATAAAGTAAGCTAGAGAAAGCAAAATATTATTAAGAAAATCATAAGGAAGAAAAAATAAATACTGATAGTACTGTACTATAAAAAATCCATGTATAAATGGACCCATTCAGTTCAAACCCATGTTGTTCAAGGGTCAAATGTATATAAAAAATGCAACTGATTTTTGTGTTGACTTTGTTTCCTGCTACTTTGCTGAGTTTATTAATTAGTTCTAATATGTTTTCTTTGGTGCGTGGGTTCTTTAGGGTTTTCTATGTATAAGATTATATCATCTGCAAATAGAAATAATTCTACTTCATCCTTTCCAATTTCCCGATGTCTTTCTTTTTTCTGCCTACTTGCTCTGGCTAGATCTTCCAGTACTATGTTGAATAGAAGTGGTAAAAGTGGGCATCCTTACCTTTTCTGAGGAAAAGCTTTCAGTCTTTTACCATGGAATATGATATTCACTGTGGGTTTTTCATACATGGCTTTTATTATGTTGAGGTCATTTCCTACTATTCGTAGTTTTCAGAATGTTTTTATCATGAAAGTTTGTTGAATTTTGTCAAATGCTTTTTCTGTATCAGTTGAGATGATCATGTGGGTTTTTTTCCTTCATTCCATTAATGTGACATATTATATTGATTGCTTTTTCATATTGAAAAATCCTTACATTCTAGGGATAAATTACACTTGATTGTGGTGCATAATCCTTTTATGTGCTGCTGACTTTGGTTTGCTGGTATTTTGTAGAGGATTTTTGCATCAATGTTCATAAGGCATTGGTCTATAGTTTTCTCGTAATGTCTTTTTCTGGCTTTGGTATCAGGGTAATGCTGGCCTTACAAAATGAGTTAGGAATTGTTATCTCCTCTTCAGTTTTTTGCAAAACTCTGAGAAGGATTGGCATTAGTTCTTTAATGTTTGGTAGAAATCACTAGTGAAGCCATCAGGCAGGCCCAGGGCTTTCTTTCTAGGAAGATTTTTTATTGTGAGTTCAATCTCCTTACTAGTTATAGGTCTATTCAGATTTTCTGTTTCTTCACAATTTAGTCTTGGTAGGTTTTTTTTTTTCTAGTAATTTGTCCATTTCATCTAGATTATTCAATTTTTTGATATGCACTTGCTAATAAAACTCTCATAATCCTTGTTATGTCTGTAGAATCAGTAGTTATGTTGCCACTTTCATTTCTGATTTTAGTAATTTGAGTCTTCTCTCTTTTTCCTTAGTCATCTAATGAGAGTTTTGTCAATTTTGTTGATCTTCTAGTTTCATTTAAACTTCTGGTTTCATTGACTTTTTTTTCTATTGTTTTTGTATTCTCTATTTCATTTATCTGTGATCTATATTATTTCCTTTTTTCTGTTAGCTTTGGGCTTAGTTTGTTCTTCTTTTTCTAGTTCCTTAAATTGCAAGGTTAGTTTGTTGATTTGAGATCTTTCTTGTTTTTTAATGTGTTTATAGCTATAAATTTCCCCCTTAACACTGCTTTTGCTGAGTTCCATAAGTCTTGGTATATTGTGTTTTCGTTTGTCATTCATCTCAAAGTATTTCCTAATTTCCTTTGTGATTTCTTCTTTAAACTATTGTTTGTTTAAAAGTATGTTGTTTAATAAACACAATTTTGTGAACCTTGCAATTTTCCTTCTGTTATTTATTTCTAGTTTCATCCCATAGAAGATACTTTGCATAATATTTATATTTTTAAATCTATTGAGACTTAATTTGTGGCCTAATATATGGTCTACCCTAAAAAATGTCCCATATGCACTTAAGAAGAATATGTATGCTGTTGTTGTTGAGTAGAGTATTCTGTATATGTTTGTTAGAGGAGTTGGTTTATTGTATTAAGTCTTTTATTTTCTTACTTATCTTCTGTCTGTTATTTCCTTCCTTTCATCTTCTGGAATGGTAGTCCTAGTCATTATCATGAGTAGGGTATTGAAGTCTTCAACCATATAGAATTGTCTATTTTTCCCTTCAATTCTGTCAGGGGGAAAAGAGAAAAATGAAGGAGCAGCAAAAAAGGGGCACCAACACTTTAAATTCCCTGGAAGTCACTAGTTAGAGGGGGAGGGGCTTGCAACAACTGGAAGGTGCAACAATAATGGCTGCCCACCTCTTTGTCTGTACCTCTGTGATCAGAAGCAGCAAACAGCAATCAGAGCACAGATCCCCAGTATTTGGAGGACAGAGTTCCTTTTGCTCACCCTGGCTTGTACAAGCTGCTGGTGGTCAAGCTGCTCCAGAAACTTGTGCACAGTAGCCTGCCACTGGGGGTGGAGGTTGGACAGCTGCTACTGTGCTGAGTTGAAATTGACTGAAATTCACCACAATTTATCTTCCAAATCTTCCCCTAGAAGTTATAAGCAAGGCATCAATAAACTCTAGAATTCCAAATACATAGTTATATGAGGCAGATTCTGCTCTGCAGTTGTTGTCTAGGTGGGGAGACAGAATCTTGGCACTTCTAACTTTGCCACCTTTCCAGAATACTCTCTTGGTAACATTTTGCCCTCTAAAAAATAAATTATGGTGATTACAATATCTTTACATTAAAAACCAGGAGCTAATATATATATATTAACTGAAGGACAATCTTGGAAACAATGATCTAAATATTTGATCATAGGAAAATGACTAAATAATCATATACTCACTTTAAGATGTATTCTCTAAAATTGTCATTCTCTACAACATTATTCTCTAGTCCCTTGCCTTACTTTGTTTTTCTTTATAGCACCTGATATTTTACTATGTATATATTGTTCATTGTATGTATCTGTCACTAGAATTAAGACCATAGGGTAAAGTCTTTGTCATTTTCACTACTGAATCCTCAGCATCTAAAATAGAACCTGGCAAATTATAGGAACTATGTAAATATTTTTTGAATATATGCATAAATGAAGCATGAAAAGTTCTTGGGAAATACGATTTGGTAAAAAATACAGAAAATTAAATGTTTTCTCTCATTAAAACAATGAAAAAATGACAAAAATGACAAGACAGAGTTTGGAATTTAGGAACTTGGAGACAATGGTCACCAAGGTAATGTGGAGAAATGGAAATGATATTCTGCTAGGAGACAAGGTTGTAGGCAATGTTTCCTCTCTCTCTTTCTCTTTATTCCTAGTATTAGTGTTTCAAAATGGTTTGTGCTATGAAAAAAAAACTTTAAAAATTCTTTTCCTGAGGCGGGCACAAGTATGGATAGAATATTATACTTGCCACCCTTATTCTTGACAAATGGAGCTATATATTCCAGAGTGGGAAAGAATAGTCCTTGGAGCTTTCAGAGAGGATAATAAGCACTGAGAAGGAGGATGATTGCTTAGTGTTTGAATAGTAAGTCACATGATACATTAGAATCAAGGGATGTGGGGAGAAGGAAGTAAGAACTAGCTTCTGGGTCTGTGTCCACAGGCTCTGTTCTGAATTTAACAATGGAACACCAATAATCAGGCAAGGCCAGAACACAGAGTTTCACATCTTATACATGTCACAAAGATGCTCAAGCCAGGAAACAAGTGACAACTAAAATTCAGACCTTACTCTACTTTCTGAGCCACTGAAGCCTGGTGTAGGACTGTATCTGCCCAGAAGATGTACTTTTTTCTAATTTTCACAAAGGCGTCACAGAGGATAGGTAGTGGAATGGGCCACTGACTTAGTGTGCTGGAGTCTGATGCCAAGTAAAATAACCTCTTAGTTGTACCACATCAATCTCTACTCTAAATAAGTAGTAGGGTCAGGCTCAATGTGTAGTTTTCAAATAACCCATGAAAAGCATGTGATTAGTATTCATCACATACAGTCTGTTACCCAGACTTGCACACATGCTGAAATAAGTTTATATGCTGGATGTAAATATAGAACACTAAATGGCCTACTTTCTTCTAAGCCTACTGCCATGATTTAATGAAGAAATTGGGGTGGAAGGCTTGCATATGGGAACATAGAAAGAAAAGCTTTGGAGTTACAACTCTTGGATTCATCAACTGGAAAAACATTAAGTTGAAGTCTCCAATCACTTTCTCCTTATATCTCTCTGACTGCCTTAGGAAAAGACATTAAATAATTTCTGAGTGGTTTGTATTTCTCACATCCTCTACAACAACCATGTGAACTCAATGTTTCCCAAACATACTGTGCTCTCTCACCCTGCCTCCCCTTGGCCCATGCCTAGAAAGTCTTTCATTGTCTCCTCAGCAAATTCTCCTCAGCAAATTCTTTGATGCTCCTCCTATTAAGAGATGGTGTCTATATCCTTTCTACCTGTATCTGAGTAGAGACTCTGGTACTGTTTTAACTAATAAAATATGGCAGAAATAACAGTGCTGGTTTCAAAGCCTGGGACTTAAAAAACTGGAAGTGTTCATTTCCTATCCCTTGGAACATTGCCCCTTGGAGTTCTTGGGTGTCAGGTAAGATGTTTGACATCCTTCTGGAGGGACCTCATGGACAGGCTTTGATACCACATGTAGAGAGAAGGGCCTGACTGAGCCTAGCTTCTGTGTAAAGGAGGTGGACTTAGCTGAACCCAGTCTTCCAGTTGTCCCTGCCAATGCATCAGTCATGTGAGTGAAGCTAGGATCCTCTAGACTAGCCAAACTTCCAGCTGAAGAACATCCACTGACTCCATTTAACTCCATGTGGAGAAGAAGAATCAATTGGTCATCCAAGCTTATGCCAAATATTAACTCACAAAATTAAGATACATAATGATTTTTTTAAAAAAGCTATTAAGTCCAACAACTGATAACCAGAACAGAAGCTGATACCTGGAAATGGGGTACTTCCATAACACAAAACCCAAGACATTGGATATTGACTTTGAGACTAGGCAATGGGTAGAGACTTGAAGGGCCTTGAGGAAATCTGTTAATGAAACTTGGAATGGGTTGGAGAAGACTGTTGGTGAAGACTTACAGAACAGTCAAGAAATTGTGTTTGGAAGCTGGAGGAAGATTTGGCAAATGGTCATTTATAGTAACATGGAAAATAGAAAGATACCTAATGAACTTGAGGATCTGACTGGTGATTTGCCAGGCAGAAAGTACAAAGCATTAACTAGCTTTTTCTAGCTATCCATGATAAAATATGAGAAGAGAGAGGTAAACTAAAGAAGGGCCCAGGGTAGTATTTCTAGCCTATTTCCAGCACAAGGATCTCAAAGGAATAAATGGCCTCTTGTTACAGGTCAAATCCAAGGTGCTGTCAGCAAAATAAGGTCACAGGGTAAAAACAAATCAAGGGTGCAACTGTAAAATCTTTTTTTTTTTAAGATTTTATTTATTTATTTGACAGAGAGAAAGAGCACAAGCTTGGGGGGGAGGAGGCAGAGGGAGAAGCAGCCTCTCCACTGAGCAGAGACCCTGATGCAGCACTTGATCCCAGGACCCTGGGATCATGACCTGAGCTGAAGGCAGACTTTAACCGACTGAGCCACCCACGCGTCCCTGTAAAATCTTTTAAAACCTCAGAAAGATTTAAGGCTCTATCTTATAGATCCTTTATAAAATGTTCTTAGGGGTAAAAAAAAATTATTTCTGGGCACCTGGGTGGCTCAGTTGGTTAAGCTACTGCCTTCGGCTCAGGTCACGATCCTGGAGTCCCAAGATCGAGTCCTGCATCGGGCTCCCTGCTCAGCAGGGAGTCTGCTTCTCCCTCTGACCCTCCCCCCTCTCATGCTCTCTCTATCTCATTCTCTCTCTCAAATAAATAAAATCTTTTTTTAAAAAAAAATTATTTCTAAGAATCTTAATGCTGTGCCTCATTGCCCCTCAATGTTAAACAACAGGTTTTCTAAGAGTCTTAAGTGTGTCATTCCACAGCAGCTTCACAGAGCACCCAAGGTCAAGAAAGGCTCTCTGAAAGAGATTTGTGGGTGTGTTTTCTGCATAATGGGGCAGAGTATACTTTGATACACAGGAAACTCCCTGAATTTTAAAAGGATTACATTAGCTTGGCTTGAAACTGACAGAGACAACACAAAATGAAAAGAGGTCTTTGGACTCCCAGTCAGCTGTGGGCAGAGAGCAGGCTGAGAAAACTACTCAACTACAAAAATGGGTTAGTTGTTATAGAAAAAAGAGGAATGACTCAGAGGGCAAAACCAAAAGTCACAGACACTCTTATTCCCAGGGAGCAGAACCAGGCCTTAATGAAGGAACTGGCAACATGTGCCTGGCTAGATTTCAGAATATAGTAGTGACTGCTATGTGCTCCCATTCCCCCACCCACCACCACCACTGAACCAGAGTATCCGTTATAGTTATTTTATGCCTGTCACCATTATAGTTGGGTGTGTAAGGGGAAGATAACTTATCTCTTAAGTTCAGAGATCTTCAGGTTGAAAGGAACAATGCTCCAGAAGCTACAGCTGAGGAATTACATGAGGCGCTTCATCCACACCGGGAACTTATTCAGATAATGTGCTCATGGACCTTAATCCTGAGTCTGACGCTATAATGGGCTGTTTTGAGGGGTGGGTCCTTTGAGGAGGTGAATGCATTTTGCATGTGGGAAGAATATAAATAATTTGTGGTCAGAGGGCAGATGGTGACAGATTAAAGATGGCTGTAAATTCTTTGATCCTTTTACCATTGTCAAGTTTTATGTCTCCTCCTCCAGAGTCTGGGTGGGCTTTAGATTGTTTTGAGCAATAGAATACTAGAAATGACACTGTGCTAGTTTCCAAGCCCAAGTCTTAACAGACTGTTAACTTCCACTTCCTGTCTCTAGGGAACATTGTCTCTTTGAGCCCTGAGCCACCATGTACCCCGCTGGAGAGATCACACTGAGACTGTCTGTAGGGTAAGAGGGGCCCAAATGAAGCCAGCTTTCTAGCCATTCCTGTCAAGCCTTGAGGCATGTAAGTGAAGCCAAATGAATACCTTTGAGTGACCTCAGTTGACTCCATGTGGAGCAAAACAAGCAACTAACCGAGTCCTGACTGGATTCCTGATTCACAATTGTAGGAAATGATGAAATGGTTATTGATCTAAGCCACCAAACTGGGCTGCCTGGGTGGCTCAGTCGGTTAAGCAGCTGCCTTCGGCCCAGGTCTTGATCCCAGGGTTCTGGAATCGAGTCCCACATGGGGCTCCTTGCTCAGCAGGGAGCCTGCTTCTCCCTCTCTCTCCCTCTGCTTGTGCTCTCTCTGTCAAATAAATAAAATCTTTAAAAAAAAAAAAAAAGATAAGCTACCAAACTTTGGGATAGTTTGTTACACAACAGTAGATAACTGAGATCTCCATGACTTTGGGTCAATCTTTTCTCTCTAGAACTATTTCTTCAGCTTGGGCAGTGTTGGGCTCAGTTAGGTGAACCCAAAAGGCCTTAATGGTTCTGATTTTCAGTTCCAAAGCAGTTAAAGGTGGTTGGATTATTCCAGATGGCATTTAGACATTTGTTAAATGATCAGAGGAATATAGACTACATATAATTATGTACTCAATAAGTATTTTAATGAGTTTTGAAGGATGAAAAAGAACTAAGTAGAAGTGAAGGAAGGACACCAGACAGAATGAACAGCATGTGCAAAAACTCAAAAACCTGGACAGCTTAGGAAATTGCAAGCATTTCAGAATTGTTGAAGTAGCAAGTACAAGGGAGAACAGGGGAGATGAAGCTGCAATGATAGACAGGACCAGATTATAGAGAGACTTATGTGCCTGGCCACGCATTTTAGGCTTTATCTGCAGACCCTGGAAGACCTTGAAAGGAAAATTATCACTGAATCCTCAGCAAGATAAATGTATTATCCCTCTTTTCATAGATATAGAAACTAAGGTTTTGTTACCTGTCCAAGATTACATAATTAGTAGGTGGCTGATCCAAGATTGGAATCCATGTCTAATAGCTCTGAAACTACATTTTCAAAGACTGCAGAAGGGAATATAACTTTATTTTTTAAAAAATCACGTTGAATATATTCTTTGAAATTGTATAAAGTAGGAGAGATGTGAAAGTAAATGTCATAAGCAATCTGAATTGCTTATGATTAATTTTCCTTGGGGGAAATAGAAGAAATGATTAATTTTCCTTGGAGAAATGAGTAAAACCTCTCAGAAAAGAGGACATCTTATTTATGTATTTATGTATGTATTTATTTATTTTCCTTTTTTTTAAAGATTTTATTTATTTATTTTGAGAGAGAGAGAGAGTGGCGGGGGGTGCAGAGGGAAAGAATCTCAAGCAGGCCCCATGCTGAGCACAAAGCCAAACTCGGGGCTCCATCTCATGCTGGTGAGATCATGACCTGAGCCAAAATCAAGAGTTGGTCGCTTAACCAACTGAACCATCCAGGCGTCTCTTATTTATTTATTTGTTACTTACTTACTTATCATTTATTGTTATTTTAAAGCAGAGCTAACATTATTTGAGCTCTAACTATATGCCTGGCATTGTTCTAAGTGTTTTCCATGTATTATCTTATTTATGTCTCACAACAACCCTGTGAAGTAGGTACTACTACTTTCTACTATTATTTTTAAAGCAAAGAGAATTTAGGTAACTTGCTCAAGTCTCACATTTTGTAAGCCTGGATTGGATCCTGGTGGACTGGAATCATGCTTTTAATCATCAGCAGGAACATTTAAACTGGGTTTTAAGATAGGGAGAAGATTTGTGGGCCAAAGGCATTTAAGAGAGAAAAGCGAATGCAAATACTTGATGCAAATGTTTGTTGGCATGAAAGTTCCCTGTGTTCGAAGAATAACATTTCAGGGAAGCTGAAATTTAGAGAAAGAACATTGTGTATGTGTGTGTATAGTAGGAAGTGGAGGGAGAATGAGAGAAGAACGGTAGGTGAGGGTGCTAGAAATATAGTCTGGGGCCAGGTAATGGAAGGCCTGGGGTGCTAGACAAAGGACTTGATCATCTAGGCTATGGGGAAGCGTTGAAGTTTTTCTTTCTTTCCTTTTCTTTTTAAAAAAAATTTTTTTAATTTTTTAATCAAAGGAGTACCACAATTAGGTCTATATTTTAGAAAGAACAATCTGGTTGAAAGGGAAAATGGATGGAATAGAAGAGACTGGAGGCATACAGAAAGTAGTCAGGACTCAGCTGTAATGTCTGCCATCGAGGCCTGAGCTAGGATGGTGGTAGTGGGGATGGGGGAAAGGGAAATGAGCAATATGTGGGCTAGTGCTTGTTTTCATAGCTAATAGTTAGTTCCTACTGGGCATAATTTTGAAAGTTGATTAAATGTAGCCTGTTTTGCTTGGAGAGGTTTGGATAAAAAGCTTCTTTTCCTAATTTGAAAAGTCAGGAACTCTGCCTACAATTCAGTGGTCCACACAGGGCAGGCAAATCAAACACGCTAAGGCCATTAAAGGACACACATATAAGAAGAGTTTGAATACTTGGGTGTTTTCCTGGCCTTCCCATCTACAGCTATTTGCATTATTTCTACCTCAAAGACAAGACCCCAGCTGCATTTTTTTTTTTTTTAAGATTTTATTTATTTATTCATGAGAGACAGAGAGAGAGAGAGAGAGGCAGAGGGAGAAGCAGGCTCCCAAGGAGCAGGTAGCCCGATGCGGGACTCGATCCCAGGACCCTGAGATCATGACCAGGCAGACGCTTAACCATCTGAGCCACCCAGGCGCCCGCCCAGCTGCATTTTAACAGGCATATTCCTGGATTTTAAAATGTCTACCGAGGCCACAAAACTTTACCCGACCAAAATAAAACTGAACAAAGGCTGAGGCAAATCCTGCATTCTGCACATCCTGCCTTAACATGACAAAGGAAACTTGCTGACACCTCCAACACTTTTCATATCAATTCCATTTGCCTGGAAAGCCCTCACTTCCATTATCCTCCTCTATGATGGGCTCAGACCCACCTCTCCCAAGGCAAAGCCAGATATGCACTTCTCTCTGCTCCTCTAGCACCCTCCATATTTCTCAATTATAGCACTTGTCATCTGTTTAATAACTATGTGATTTCTTATCTTTCTCTTTCACCTGTACTGTGAACTGTTTAAGGGTACAGATTTAATTTTGTTCATTTATTTATCTCCAGCGTCAGGCAAGACACCTAACACATAAATGCTTGTTAAGTAACTGGCAGTTAGCACGTAAACATATGATAAAAATCTTCAGTTAAAGAAATTCAAATGCAAATGAAATACTGTCAAAATTATTTTAAAACTTAAAAAATAATCAAAATAATGCATTCATGTTGTTTATAAAATCAAAAAATTCTATCAGAGTTATGGTGAAAAACTGTGATCTCCAGCTCCTCCCATCCTTAACCTCAAGCCTCCTCCCCAAACTCTTTTGGCTATTTCTTCTGGTATTTACCTCCATTAAAAGATAACATGCTTACACTGATTCTTTTTGATTTATCAACTTTAGATATTATCTTTTGATTCCTATTGTGAAAAGTGAGGGGTCAGCCCTCTCCCATCACTCTAGGCCCCTATTTCCTCTCTCTAACATATATAAAATATAATTTTTTACTAAATCAAAATTCACTGTTTGAATTATTGTATTATTTACTGCCAAGCTAAGCACTGTACTATAATTCTATTTCCTTTCTTGTACACTTTTCTTACTGGAGATATTAATCATTTTATCTTTTCCTGTGCTTTGTTCTCTATGTCACTATTTTCTACATTATCGAATATATCAGATAATTCATCTGTTCCATTTATTTTCCTGAAGATACACATTCTGGAGCCCTCCATTCTCCTATTCCAATCTTCAAACATGCTAAACAGTTGCCACCCCAGCATTCTCCTTTACTATCATAACAGAGAATTTTCTTTGCCACTCTCCTGTGGTAGATGTCCTTTTTACCAAGCCCATGTTTACCTTTTTCTCCCTCATTTTGGTGGCACATATGCTATCAGTGTCATCTGTTTGTCCTGAAAAAGAGGTATGGGAAGTAATTTTTTTTGGAGACTTTGGAAGTCTCAATATGCCTTATTTTTACCTTCCAGCTTGACTGGCAGTTCTCTGCATATAGAATTCTAGCTTGGAAGTAATTTCGACACAGAACTTTTAAGGCACTGTTACTTTCTTTTCTAGTTTCTATTTTTTGTTGTTGAGACATTTCATGTCCTTTGGGTTCTCTCTCTATACCTTGTAGGATACCATTATTTTCCCTTCGTAGCTTAAGGATACTTTATCTCCCAGTATCCTGAAATTTCTTAAGGATGTACCCTGACATTTTTTTAAAAAAATTTATTGTGCTCAGCTTTTAATACATCTTTCAAATGGAAAACATGTGTTCTTCAAATTCTGGAAATTTTTTCTTGTGTTCTTTCTTTAATAATTTCTTTTTCTCGGGGCGCCTGGGTGGCTCAGTTGGTTAAGCGACTGCCTTCGGCTCAGGTCATGATCCTGGAGTCCCGGGATTGAGTCCCACATCGGGCTTCCTGCTCAACAGGGAGTCTGCTTCTCCCTCTGACCCTCCCCCCTCTCATGAGCTCTCTCTCTCTCAAATAAATAAATAAAATCTTTAAAAATAATAATAATAATTTCTTTTTCTCTATCTCTTTACTTTCTCTTTTTGAAACATACATAGCTGGATTGTGGATCTCCTGAATTGATCTTCCAGTTTTCTTCTGTCTTCTTTGTCGAGCTGTTTGTCTTCCTGTTCTGTTCTTGGGGGAAGATTTCTTCCATTTTAATTTCCAACTCTTCTATTGATTTTTTAAGTTTTCTGCTTTCATGTTTTTAATTTTCATGAGTTCTTGTTTTCTTTTTATTCCTTTTTTTCTTAAGAAAGCATCCTACTCTTGTTTCATGAATGCATTATCTATTCTTACTCTCTAAGTACATTGATGATCATCTAAAATTTTTCTTCTGTTCCCTAGTTTGTCTGCTTTTTTTTGAGTTCCATTTCTTGATTTCTTTTGGCTTCTCCCACTTTGGAGGCTTCCTTCAAATATTTGGTGAATTTTTGAAGCCCTTTATATTTAGTAGTGAGGTACTAAAACATCAGTTGGAAGCTCCGTGTGAGTAGATGGGATTTTCAACTGGTGGCTTCGCTGTAGGGTAATAGGGAGGTTACCTGATAATTTTGCTGGTTACCTCAAAATATCAGTATCTATAGTTCTTTTTTCTGAAGCTGGTCAGTTTCTCTAGATTCTCCCCTTGAGTA
Source organism: Mirounga angustirostris (assembly GCF_029215605.1). NCBI lineage: Eukaryota > Metazoa > Chordata > Mammalia > Carnivora > Phocidae > Mirounga > Mirounga angustirostris. The sequence continues at coordinate 149,780,731 of NW_026991712.1, forward strand.
GCAGAGGCAGGTATGGCTGCCTGGCTATCCAAGTACTCTAAACTGTGTAGGACTAGGGGCCAGAAGTCTCACCATTCAGTGAGTGTATATTCATTTAATTCCCCTGTTTTCTGTTGGCACTTCTCTGCCCCTGCTAAGTGCCTAATTTCTCTGGGCTTTGGCGTCATGGGTGCAATTTTCCCATAGGTCAAATCTCTGGTCTTCTGCCAGGATAGGGAGATACACTAGCCTGGTTGGATGAGCTGGGGGAAGGGACCTGCAACTCTAAGTTCTCTCTACACAGACATTCAACCAATATCCACACCTCATCCCTGCCTTCCACAATAACTTGTGCCTCAAATTACTGAGCCTTTCTCAAATGGCAGTACAATGTAGTCATTAAGAGAATGGACCTTGGGGGCGCCTGAGTGGCTCAGTCGGTTGAGCGACTGCCTTCAGCTCAGGTCATGATCCCAGGGTCCTGGGATCGAGCCCCGCATCGGGCTCCCTGCTCTGCGAGGAGCCTGCTTCTCCCTCTCCCACTCCCCCTGCTTGTGTTCCCTCTCTCGCTGTGTCTCTCTCTGTCAAATAAATAAATAAAATCTTAAAAAAAAAAAAAAAAGAATGGACCTTGAACCCAGATAGCCTGGGCTTGAAATTTGGACAAATTATTTGACCTCATGCTTCAGTTTTCTCAGATGTAAAATGGTGAAAATAATAGTACCTACCTTGAAGGATGTTGTGAAGATTAAATGAGTTTATATATGAAAAATGCTTAGAATAATGCCTGATATCTACTAAGATATATAGTAATATAATATTATTCTTATCCTTATTCGTGTCTATAGCTTCCAACTGGAATCTCCCCTCAGCATATACTTCAGCTTTCTCAACTCTACTGACTTTGCCGTCTTCTAAAAATTTGTCTATTGGCAACTTTTTCTGCATTCTTTGCTCATGAGTTGATAGCATTAAAACAAACATTTGTTCTCATTTTATTGATAGTTTTGGAGAAGAGGGAAGATAAGCACACATACAAATTATAATATATACATATTATGTATAAAACATACATAACATGTTATATATTATTATATGTTATTATACTAGAACTGGTTCAGTTGACCAAAACAAAAACACTGAAATCATAACATCAATGTTGAAATAGGGAACTCATTTATTGTTATCAATATGAATTCATATAGTTCCTTTAGAATATAGAATCTATATTGAAACAATAAAATGCTTTGACCTGTAACTGGCTCTCCATTGAAATTATTTAGAGGTGAAAAATCAATAAACAAAATGTTATTCATTTTAATGAAAAATTAGAGGTCACAAAAATTTCCAACAATCTTAGGATGCTAAAATTTAGTACATGTCTTACACATCTAACACACAGTTGATAATATTATATAGTAATTATTTTCAAATATGACTTATGTTAAAATTTAAATATTATAATATAACACTAAGTGCAAAGAAAAGGACACAAACATATGTTCACTGTGGGTAAGCAATGTAAACTTTATATGTTATAAAGAGAATATGCAAAAATAAAGCCAGTTGTTTTAGAGAGGTAGAATTAGGGAGGTTTTGTTTTTCTTTTTAAAAAATTCCTTTTATGTTGTTATAAAAATGTTTTTATAATTAAAAAAAAAAAACAACCTCAAGCCTAAAGCTGACAAAAATCATAGTGATTGTGTCTACCAGACCCCTTAGATGAAGAGGAAAACTAAACCATTCAGCCAAACATCTGAAAGTTTCAGAACCGCCAGGTCTTTGATGTTGGGTAGACTAAACAACCAGATGTTTGACTGAAGTTTTCCATTTTCATCTGAAAAGCTGACATCACATAACTATAGCCTGAGTGTATTACTGCTGTCAGTCACCATAAAGTTCAATGAGTTGTTAACACAGTCCCATGCAACTCTTTTGGCCTTCCTCATTTGGTACTCATAAATATCATCATTAGCTTGCTCTTTGTTTTAGGTGTTACATGACTCTTTGATTATTCTTCATTTTCTAAAGAATAAAGGCTAACCTCCTTAACCCTTCCTAATGTGGCTCCAACTGCATCACCAGCCCCACCTCTCATCATTTCCCTCCCTCACAAGGTCCATATTCTCTAGATGCTGGAAATACAGTCCCTGATTCTCAAGATAGTCATAGTGGTATTATTATTATTGTTGTTGTTGTTGACTAGAGAATATTAGTATAATCATTGAGCTATTATGAGCCATAGTGATAGGGCTTAGTGTAAACTATTGAATTTAATCTTCACCATAACTTTTGTAGCATTATTATTTTCACTTTACCAATAGTGAAAGAGAAGCTAGAGAGATTAAGCGTCTTGCCCAAAGTTATATAACTTGTAAGATACAGAGCCAGGACTCAGTCTATTAAAATCCAAAGCTTGTGCTCTTAATCACAACACCATAGAGACAGGTTTACTAATAAATTTACTAAGGTATTATGGTGGCTATGTAGAAGTATGGAGAGAATAAGGATTATAAAATGGCAGAAAATAGATAGGCAGAGGTTTAGCCCAATTACTATTTGTAAAGTGCCTACAATGTTCTGGGTCCCATCCCAAGTACTAGACACAGAGGGAAGTCACATATGATCCTTGCCCTGAAGGAGAAATCAGTCTGATAAGGGTGTCAGGCACCTAAAATTAGTTGGAAAGTGCTGGCATTCAGAAATGGAGCCCACAGGAGTGATGGTGTCATATTTCCCCAGGGCTTGGCTGGGATATAGGGTCTCAGGGTAAAAGTTCCAGGAAAAGGAGAAAGGGAATAGAGAGATCCTAGGTACTAAGTAACTTGAATTCCTGAGTGCCCAGGGAGATCATTGTCTCCTCACAGGAAAACTTGAGGGATGAAGAAAGAGGGGAAACTGTTATCCATCCGAATCAAGAAAGCACTAAGACATATGACAGTCACAACTATTCAAGACAACAATAAAAATTCATTTATTTTACTAGTTCATATTCTGTGCCTCTTTTGTGCACCAGGGATTCAGATAAGAGTCAGACATAGTCTATTGCTGGTCACTGTGGTTGGCTCATTCTTTCTACAATTAAGTATGGAGAACCTACTATGTTCATTGTTCTAGGCATTAAAGATACAACAGTAAACAAAACAGACATGTCTTCTGTTTTGGAGCTTACATTCTACTAGGGGGAGACAAGCAAATAAATATGTAAAATATATAATATTTTAGATGGTGATAAGAGCCAGGAAGAAAAATAAAGCTGGGAAGGGGGACAGGATGTATCGGTGAGATGGAGAAGTCAGGAAAGGCCCCTCTAGGAAGATGATTTTGAGCAAAGACCTTGCATTTTCACAAAAAGGAGAGTAGAGCAAGTGCAAAGGCTGTGAGGCTAGAATATTGCTTGATGTGACCAGGAACAGCAAAGAGGCCAGTGTAACTGGGGCAGAGTAAGGATTATAAGAATTTTGACTTTTATTCTGAGAAAGATGGTTAGCCATTGGAGGGTTTTTGAACCAAGGAGTGATAATGATCTACTTTTTGATTTCAAACTTTCATTGTGGTTGCAGTGTTGATAATAAACTGAAAGAGGATAAGGGTGGAAATAGGGAGACCAACCTCACCAGGTTATTGCAATAATCCAGAGGAGAGATGATGGTGGCTAGGATCAGGAAGGTAGCAGTAGAAGTAATAAGTGGTCTGCTTCTGGATATACTGTTTTAAAGGTATACTTGGTAAGTTTGATGATGGATCAAGTTGGAGTGTGAAAGAGTGGAGTCAAAGATGACACCAAGGTTCTACTCTAAGGAAATGGAAGAATGGAATTTTAGTATATTTTGATGAATAAGACTGAGTAAGAAGCAGATTTTAGGGGAGAGACCTGGAGCTCAGTTCAGACACACCAAGCTTTATATACATATTAAATATTCAGGTGGAGATGATGAATAGATAATTGGATATATGAATCTGGAGTTCAGGGGAGAGGTCCAGGCTAGAGATAAAAATTTGGGATTCATCAACATATAGATATTTGAAACCACATGAGGCAACTAAGGAAGTGAGTATACAGAAGAAAAAAGTCCAAGGACTGAGATCTGGGCACTCCCAACATTTAGAGGTCGGGACATGAGAAACTAGAAAAGGAGACTAGAAGGAATTATTAAAATTAGAAAGAAAACCAGAAGAACATAGTTTCTAGGAATCAAATGAAGGAAGTGTTTCTGGAAACATTTGCAGTAAAGGGGAGCAGGAAATAGGGTTGAAGTTGGAAGGGAATATGAAGTCAGGAGAGGGTAATTTTTAAGATGGGAGCAATACTAGCATTTGTGTGTGTGCTGATAGGAATGATCTAGTTCAGTGTTTCTCAACTTTGGCACTATTGATATTTTGGGCAAAATAATGTTTTGTTGTGGAGGGCCATCCTTCGCATTGTAAGATGTTTAGAAACATCCCAGGCATAGTAGATGACAGTGTCCTCCCCTCACCTCCTCAGTTGTGGTAACCATAAGGGTCTCTAGATATTGCTAAATGTTCCCTGGAAGGTAGAGGGAGGGGAGTTGGCAAAATCACCTGTGACTGAGAACCACTGATTTAGTGGAAAAGAAAAATATTGGTGATGCAGGACAGAGAATGGGAGAATTTCTGAGGCAATATCCTTGAGTTAGTGAAAAGGGATGGGATCTACTGTCCAAGAAGAGGGATTGGTCTGCTAGTTTCATGGACTGTGAATCTACATTAACAGAGAAAACTGAGGATATGGGCACAGATGCAGCTAGGTGGCTAGTTGTGATGGTAGGAACCTAAGGAAGTTCTTTTCTAGTTGCCTTTGTTTTCTCAGTAAAGTAAGAAGCAGAGTAAGCAGCCAAAAGCAAGCACACAAAAGGAGGTGGTGGAGGTTTTAGGAGTTGGGAGATCTGATGGGAGATCATCTAGGAGAATGAAAGGCAAGTTGGACTAGTGAAATGTATTGTAATTGCTGAGCAGCTTTACTATTCAGAAGTAAAGATCCATTAAGAGTAGAGTAAGACTAATTAACATTGTTATGTGTTTTTTTTCCCAGTCATACTCAGGGCTCTTGGTGCACAGAATAAACTCAGAGTTGGATATAGGCAGGGTTGCATTCTTACCAAAGAATATCATGAAATGAAGGGTGGCCAGGGAGTTGAATATGAGCAAGGGAGTGATTATAATGATTGACCATAACATTTAAGCTGGGTAGGAAGGGAAGCAAGGACATGAAGGGGGAAAAGGGACAGTAAAAATGTGGTAGCATCATCAGTGGAATATAGATCCCTGTGGGATTGTTGGAGTTGAAGTACTAAAGACAGTGAGTGAGATGGAAATATAGGGGGTCAGGGTAAGGATAGGATCTAGGGTATGACCACAGTAGTGAGTTTCAGGGTAGGGTGAGAAATGGAGTCACAAAGACAGATGCATAGAACCAAAGAGATGCACAAAGCCACAGAACATCAGAGTCCAGAGGATGAGGAGGGACAATAAAACCTTACTGTAGTAACTAACATAAACAATTAGCAATTTCTACCCTACCTGGGATGATTATCCTAAAACTCTTTGTGGTAATATTATTTATTCCTCTTGCCACTGACTGATTTTGAGATGGCCAAGTAGATAAGGGAAAGTCTACAAGGAAGCTTATGGAAAATGTTTTCTTATTCCAAAGAATGGGCTGGTTCCTCTTCTTCCTCTGGATTATGTGATGCCTGAAACTTATGTAGCCACTCTTTTAGCACCCTAAGGATAAAGTTAACATTGAAGATGTCAGAGAGATGGACAGAGCATGGGCTATTGATGAATTGTTGAACCACTGTATCAACCAATCTTGGAGATTGCCCTACTCATAGAGCAATATTCCTATTTTGAGAAATAATAAGTTATCTTATTGTTTAAGTCAGTTTGCATTAGGTTTCTGATATTCACAGCCAAAGCATCTGATAACCTGTCCTTGAGGAGCCCCTTGCCTGTGGGAAAGCCAACATGGAAACAGACAAACACATCTCAGTATGTCACATGCTGGAAAACCAGGGGGCGGTGAGATCCTTGTGTAGGTGCCTAGATTGAGAGTCAGGGAAGCCTACCCAGGTGGGAGTAGTCCTTAAAGGTCAATAAGAATTTGGAAGGCAAAAGGGGGTTCCTGGGGAGAGAGAACTGAATATGTGATGGGGCAACGTTAAAACAACAACAACAACAACAAAAAAAAACCCTCAAAACTTAGTAGTTTTACAGCTAGCTAGGAATTCTAGATGACCTCAACAAAAATACTAACACTTGATATATATTTGCCAATCAAAAAAGTCACATATGTCAGAGGTTCATTGGTTGCCTATCCAGCATTTACCTTCCCTCTCTCCCTTCCTACCCATATCCATTTTTTCCTTTGGGAGCTACTCCTCCCTCCCTGTGTGATTGATTCCAACCCCAGTTCTAGAGGTAGCCTCTGACTGACAGAAACCAAGCAGAGTAATCTTATGCCCCTTGACATGGTGATTTGTTCTGGTAAATGAGGTACAAATCAATCAAATTTGGCAGTCCTGTGGGTACAGAAGATAGTTCAAGGGTAGTGTAGTCTAGTTTGGGACTTTTACTCACTGGTTTTGAGAAACGATGCTCTCTCTCACTGAATGTAAACTACAAAGCATATAATCTTTCTGCTAGATGCTGATTTGTGTCCATGGGCGATGCCAGTCCAAGGATTACAAGCTACATAAATAGGAGGTCAGAAATGAGACAACTGAGGAGAGCAATTGAGAAGCCCTGACTGAACTGCACTGAAGTCTGCCCAATTACTTGATTTTCAGTTACAATTGCTAATAAATCCTTTCATTCGTTAAGCCCATTTGAATTGGATTTTCTATTACTTGAAACTGAATGGTCCCAATTTGAAACACATATACAGAAGATCAGTATGTTCATTAGTAACCTACATTATATATATATATATATTTTTAAAAGATTTTATTTATTTATTCATAAGAGACAGAGAGAGGCAGAGGGAGAAGCAGGCTCCCCGCTGAGCAGGGAGCCCAATGTGGGACTTGATCCCAGGACCCTGGAATCATGACCTGAGCCGAAGGCAGACGCTTAACCATCTGAGCCACCAGGCGCCCTCTACATTATATTTTATATTAGCTGGTATATATGAGCAATTCATACATAACATAATGTTTTGTATCTTTAATTTCTTGGACACATAGATGACATACAGAATGCCTGATTCCACACCAGACATCTGTCTACTCTAATGGCTTGGGATGGGATACATAGATAAAACTTAGGAGAAGTGGACAGGGGACAGTATTTTATCTTAAAGATAATGGAGAGCCAGGGGAAGGGGTTAGGCAGGTTAAAAAACAAAAGGTAACAATTTCCATGGTTTTGAGGATAAGCCTTTTCAAAAAAGAAATTCTTTTTCTCTGCCTTTTTCTTTTAGTAAAATTCTTATTGAGTTCAGAATCTACCAATGTATTCAATAGCTATTTATTAAGCATTTACCATGTGCCAGTCATAGTTGTAGGAACTTAGGATATAGCAGTGAGCAAACCAGGAAAAATTCCTGCCCTTGAGGAGCTTAGGTCTTTTTCAGGCCAAACAATATCCTCTCCAGTATGTCTGCCTGAATTCTCTCAATCATATTTATTATTTTTTAAGATTTTATTTATTTATTTAGAGAGAGTGGGGGAGAGAGGCAGAGGGAGAGGGAGAGAGTGAATCTCAAGCAGACTCCACACTGAGCGCGGAGCCCATGTGGGGCTCGATATCATGGCCCTGAGATCATGACCTGAGCTGAAATCAAGAGTTGGACACTTAACCGACTAAGTCACCTAGGCACCCCTTTCTCAATCATATTTAATATATCCTTCTGCTTTATGGCATGTTGTACCATTGTAATTAAAATTATGACCTGCTTTGGGGTGCCTGGGTGGCTCAGTCGTTAAGCGTCAGCCTTCGGCTCAGGTCATGATCCCAGGGTCCTGGGATCGAGCCCTGCATCGGGCTCCCTGCTCCGCGGGAAGCCTGCTTCTTCCTCTCCCACTCCCCTTGCTTGTGTTCCCTCTCTCACTGTCTCTCTGTCAAATAAATAAATAAAACCTTTAAAATAAAATAAAATAAATTTTACACTCCTGTAAAAAAAAATAAAATAAAATTATGATCTGCTTCAAGTTAGAGGTATTGCTTAGAGGTCTCCTTCACTAGACCAAAGGGTTCTTGGGATCACAGTCTATGCTGCTAATCTGCCTCCCCAGCACCAACCTGGTTCAGAACAAGTGCCACTACGTATTCGTTGAATGAGCAAATGACTCTGTCTACAGTCCTAAAAGGGCAAGACCACATGGTGCAGCTCTCACCGTAGGCTCTGTCAGGCATTCATTTGGAGTGGATGGGAGCCAACCTGTCATGGACTTAGGTGATCTGGGAGTCATACAGAAATGACATTCCTAATGAGTGATTATTACTGATAAGTGATAATAATAAAGTTCTTTTGTATGACTGTGGGCATGATAGTAAATGAAAGTCTGGATAATTGTATTATGAAATTCAAACAGCTGTCCAGCTTAATGAATGTAAATGGCTCTTTGATGAAGAAAGGGAACATACCAATGAAAATGGTGACTGCAAGTGTAAAAATATTTCTTTGGTTAAAACTTAAACAACTCAAATGCTGGGTCACATATGCACTTAAATATTTTATAAATTATTATAACTTAGGGGCAAAGACCTCTGGTTTTCCTAAAAACAAAAAAGAACTACTGTAAAGATCCAAAGCATTTGTTTCTGCTGGATGTCAAAGGGTTGCTGCTTTATTGCTACACCATCAACAGAGGGAGGCCATGTTACAAAACCTTATATAATTTCCTTACTGAATTTTGTACATTGCTAGAAAGCCAATAGAAGAAATAGAAAGGAATGGAAGAAGTAGAATAGAACAGTTAAGGTACTGGACAATTTTGGTTTTAAACTGTACTGGGAAACTGGAATCCCTCTCATGAAACTGAGTTTAAGAGGGATGATGGTAAGTTAAAGGTATTTCAAAATAGCATACACGTAGGGGACTTGTTTTTAAATCATTTTACATACCACCAGGGTGATCCTTTATTTTTAAAGTATACAGTTATATTACTCTCCTGTTTAAAACCCTCCTGTGGCATCTTCATCACTCATATGACAAAGCCAACCTTATGGAGTGGTGTTAAAGGAGATAATCAATAGCATAGTGCCTGGCACAGTAAATTGTCAGTAAATTCTTAGTATCACTTTTCACTACTGTGTCTTTTATTGTAGTGATCCTTCAGAGTAGAATGCTTTCCAAACTGCCCCATTCCTACTACCCCCATCTGGTCAGCTCCTTTCTTGTACTAGAGGCTTCAGGATCCCAGAAGTTTTGCTTCATTCACAGTCTGCATGCTCTTCTGTAGTGATATGTTCAAAAAACGTGTCTCTCCAACTTGAGAGCAGAGGCCAGATCCCATAAATTGTTCTGTCTCTATTGCCTAGCAATCAGGTGACCAACCACCCAGGTTTGCCTGGGAGTGTTAGCACTCTAAGTTCCATGTCTCTGGAACCCCACAGTTCCAGGCAAACCAGATAGTTGGCCACCCTCCCAAAGATCCTGATACATAATAATAGTTCAATCAATAAATTTGTTTTCCTAGGCAAATTATCTTTGGTGACTCATTTTGCTTCATGGGTTTAAATTTCTCCAATTATAACTAAAAATTTTAAACAAAATAATACCTAAGCCCCTTTTTTAAATTAAAAAAAAATTTTTTTTAAAGACTTTATTTCTTTATTTGACAGAGAGAGACACAGCGAGAGAGGGAACATAAGCAGGGGGAGTGGGAGAGGGAGAAGCAGGCTTCCCTCTGAGCAGGGAGCCCGATGTGGGGCTCAATCCCAGGACCCTGGGATCATGACCTGAGCTGAAGGCAGATGTTTAACAACTGAGCCACCCAGGTGCCGCCTAAGCCCCTTTTAAACTCTGATATTTTAGAATTGGATGTTATATTTATTCTGCCTACATTCATCATTTTATCTTATCTGTACCAAGGGAATTTTAACTGTATTAACACCCTAATTTTTTAAATTAAAAACATTTTTAAAAAATTTATTTATTTTAGAGAGAAAGTGAAAACATGAGTGGGAGGGGCAGAGGGAAAGGAAGAGAGAATCTCAAGCAGACTTCACATTAAGCACAGATTCCTCACAAGGCTCAGTTTCAGGACCCTGAGATCACAACCTGAGCTGAAACCAAGAGTCAGAAGCTCAACAACTGTGCCACCCAGGTGCCCCAAAAAGATTTTTTTAATTGATGTACAGTTGATACACAATGTTACATTAGTTTCAGGTGACCAACATGGTGATTTGACAACTCTATATGTTATTCTATGTTCTCCACAAACATAGCTACCTTCTGTCACCATACAATGCTATTACAATACCATTGACTATATTCCCTACACTGCACTTTTCATCCCTCTGACTTATTCATTCCATAACTGAAAGCCTATATCTTCCACTCCCCTTCACCCCTTAAATTTTTTTAAAAAGTACTGCTGAAAATACTCATGAGAAATCAAATGAAAAGTAGAATATAAATCTTGTATATATGGTATAATTCCAATTTTGTAAAATATGTATATTTTTATGTTTTATTGAAGAAAAGAGGATGGAATTATGAATACATTTATTAATAAATTCTCCCACTTTCTGAATTTTCAAAAATTTCTACAGTGATCATATGATTTTATAGTCAGTTAACAATACCTACAAAACACCAATGTTTGTGGCAGTGGGTGTCCTTGAAATAATTATTTTTCAGGAAATTGTTCTCTTTGCATGAAGTTGTTAACAAAGGTTAGCTAACTGATTACAAGTTTCCTTTAACAGTGCTTCTCAAATATTAATGTAGGTCTGGGTTGGGTCTGATTCTGCCTTTCTAACAAACTTCCAGGTGATGCCAGTGCTTCTGGTCCCTGGACCACATTTTGGGTAGTGGGCTTTAGTGTATATGAATTCTAATTCATGTTTGACTATCAATTACAACTTTTTCAACCATACTGTGCCTTTGGTAGTGCTTCCCCAAATGACACACTGGGGAAATATAGGAAATGTCTCATAATTCACCTTTCTGAGGTGTAGTGGTTGGGAATTCCTGCCTTTGAGTTAGTTGTCTTTTGTAAACAAGAAGTCAAATGCAACAATATATGTCTGACCAACCAAAATACCAGAATCCTATGTTAACAGATGCAACAGTTGTGTTTCATAAATAGTGTTTGAATGAAGGAATGAGACTATATCATAATCCCTAACATTTGAATACTTTCTGTAGATTTAAAGCACTTGTTCTCAAATTTCAGTGTGTCTAAGACATACCTGGGAAAGTAGCTGAAATGAAGATTCTTGGACTCTGTCCCCAGAAATTCTGATTCTGGGCAGTGGAATTCAAGAATTTGTATTTTTAACAGGTATTCAGATGATTCTAATGTAGGTGTCTCTGGACCATATGCTGAGCAACACTAGTTTTAAACATAAAAAAAATTAACACATACCTATGGTAAGAAATACCTTTGGGGCGCCTGGGTGGCTCAGTCGTTAAGTGTCTGCCTTCGGCTCGGGTCATGATCCCAGAGTCCTGGGATCGAGCCCCGCATCAGGCTCCCTGCTCAGCGGGAGGCCTGCTTCTCCCTCTCCCACTCCCCCTGCTTGTGTTCCCTCTCTCGCTGTCTCTCTATCAAATAAATAAATAAAGTCTTTAAAAAAAAAAAAAGAAATACCTTTTATATCATGATCCAGTTCACACACACATTTATATACATATATATCTAAAAGAAAACTTTCATAAATACTGACCTTTACTATGTGTCCCACCTATGTGTCATATCATAGCCTGATATTTTCTATTTTATTTAATTTCCTTACAAAAACATTGCCCACAACCAACCATATTGATTTCACATCATTTATCTCTTTTAACCTTAACATCAGTGCTGCAATGTAAGCACTCTTAACTGAGTATTTCTTATTTGGAAACACAACCTTGGGGAAGATTAATGTGCTCAATGTAACACATTAAGTAAGTGGCAGAGGTGGAATTCAAACTCAGAATGCCTGGCCTTAAATGGCCCTTCTCTGCCCTCACCCTCATACAAACATCCTGAAAAAGCCTAGCAAATCTCCAATTCTGGAGTACATTCAGACAACTCCTGGCTTCCCCAGTTGAATCCTATCACCTTTGAATAGCGATTTGAAATTTCTTTTTTTTTTTTTAAGGGCAGCAGCAAAATGTTTTATTTAAAGGAATCTCATTGGCGATCCTTTTTTGAATTACCTTTGTTTATTTCTTTTATTATTATGTTCAGTTAGCCAACATATAGTACATCATTAGAAATTTCTAAGAGAAAAAGAATTTGACTCAACTTGGACCAGGTGTGATCCATTCTGCTGTAGTCAAAAGATGCTGAGGGTGGGGTCACCTAGTATAGTCATGGTCACCTAATCCCTACAGCAAGGGTTGAAGCTGGAGGACAGTGATTTCAAACAAAGGGCAAAGGGCTCAGCAGTCACAGAGAAACACATTTACTATATCTGTATTCCTCCTCATTTGAGCAGGGTAGTTTTTTAGCTCCCTTTCCAGGTCCTCACTGCAGCATCATACCAGGAGAAACTAGAACAGTATAATCCAAGTCTCCATCTCCCAACCCCTGCCAAACTTCTGCCCTCCTCACCTCCCCAAATGCACAGCAGGGATAGTCCTGGAAGTTCTCAACTGAGGCAAAGGAGAATGCCAAAATGAAAGGGGCATCTCCTTCAGTCTTTGTGACTGAGGACAGTGACTGACTTACTGGGTCAATAAAGATCTTAGGAGATTCAACAGTAGCTGATTCTTCTCTGTGTTTGAGGTTGTCACTGTTGTCCCTTTCTTCCCTGGGTCCCAGCATCAGGTTTTTGCATAAGATTCTCAAAACCTGACATTGTTACATAATTCAAACTTCCCCAGTTCCAAGACACTATTTTAACCTTCTGAAAAATGAAAAATTGCAAAATTTCTCTCAAAAGTTGTTGAATAAAGAAAAAAGGATTATTAGTGTTTTTGAAAAGTATTCAAAATAGAAAATTAAGGGGTGCTTGAGTGACTCAGTTGGTTAACCATCTCACTCTTGGTTTCGACTCGCATCATGATCTGAGGGTTGTAGGATCAGGCCCCAAGTCGGGCTCTGCACTCAGTGGGGAGTCTGCTTGGGATTCTCTCTCTCTCCCTCTGCCCTTCCCTATGCTCATGCACTCCCTCTCTAAAAATAAATAAATAAATAGTTTTTTAAAAGTAGAAAATTAATGTGACAGTTCTCTGACACATGTTCCTTCCTATAAAGACTAGCTATGGAAGTTTCAATGATGCCAAGAAACATAAGACTAAGTAAATCAAAAGGCTATAAAAGCATATGGAATTTTTAAATAGCTAAATGCTTTTTGGACAAATCAAAGAGTACTTTCATCTAAATCCCTTGTTTTCTTCCCACCCTTAAGGAAGACTGACAATTTCTTTTTTTTTTTTTTTAAAGATTTTATTTATTTGCGAGAGAGAGAATGAGAGACAGAGAACATGAGAGGAAGGAGGGTCAGAGGGAGAAGCAGACTCCCTGCCGAGCAGGGAGCCCGATGCGGGACTCGATCTTGGGACTCCAGGATCATGACCCGAGCCGAAGGCAGTCGCCCAACCAACTGAGCCACCCAGGCGCCCCTGACAATTTCTTTGATTAAAATAATAGTTTGAAGTGTTTTTTTTTATTTTCTTATTTTTTAAATATTTTATTCATTTATTTGAGAGAGAGAGAGAGAGCACAAACAGGAGGGAGGGGCAGAGGGAGAGAGAGAAGCAGACTCTCTGCTGAGCAGGGAGCCCAATGTGGGACTCGATCCCAGGACCCTAGGATCATGACCTAAGCTGAAGGCAGACACTAAACCAGCTGAGCCACCCAGGCACTCTGAAGTGTTTTTTAAAGAATATTTTTAAGGTTTTGGGTTTTTTAAAAATATTTTATTTATTTATTTGAGAGAGAGAGCAAGAAAGAAAGCACAAGCTGCAGAAATGGAGAAGCAGGCTCCCCACTGAACAGGAAGCCTGATGTGGGCTGGATCCCAGGACTTTGGGATCATGACCTGAGCTGAAGGCAGATGCTTAACCAACTGAGCCACCCAAGTGCCCCAAGATTTTGTTTTCTATTATTTTCAATATTCTTAAAAGTCTTCCTTTCTTTAATATGGTAAAATAAAGATTGATTTTTGACTTGTCTTATAAATAGAATTTAATAATGTTTACTTCTAATTAAACTCTAAAATGTTATTAAAAAAACGTTCCCTAAACCCTAACTCAAAAAGTATTTTCCTTTTCTTCCTATTCCCTTTAAGTCTTTATATGCTGTGTTTGTATAAGGATAATCCTGGGGAATAGAAAATGTTGTGCTGTTCTTTGGCTCCTTAATGACAACAGCAAAAAAATAGTGCTTTCTTTTGCAGGAACTTATTTGCTTGTGCATAATCATTATAAATAGTATTTCTATGTCTCCTACATATTACAATCATGTCTCATACTCTTTCATCTGAAAGCATTTTGATGTGTATTATTTGATGTGTATTAATTAAAATGACTATTATTTTAACAAACATTCATTTGTTCATTATTATTCATATTTACCGAGTGAAGATAGCATCTACATCCCACCAGAATCATGCCAAAGTCAACCCAATGAGCATCTAAAAAATAATACACATTTCCAGTTCCAACTGGTAAGCACTTTAAACAATACTACTATTACTTTAATAAATGAATACTATGATTTCTCTTTAGAAAATAATGTCTCAGGAAATAAATGTTTCACAAAAAAAAATTAACAAATTAATTGAAAACTTTTTAGGAAGGAAGAGGTAAAGATACAATTGAATTCTATTTTAATGGCAGATGGGGAGAGGGGATAGTTGTATTTAAAGGTAGGCTTATCATTGAATTTCTTAAATAATTTCATAGAAATGTGACAAAATATTTTAATTTCATTCAATAAATTACTGTTGCTTCACCTTCTTCAAAAATAAATAAATAAATGTAGGCTTAACACCAAAAGTTGATGGTACTCAAAATTACCCTTTAAAATGTCAAATCAGAGAGGAGGGGGCCAAGATGGCTGAATAAGAGGACCTTAAACTCACCCATCCCCTGGATACAACTGGATAACACTCACATCAGTGTAAATAACCCAGAAAATAACCTAAAGACTTACAGAACAAACCCCACAACTAAAGGTAGTGAAGAAGCCACATCAAAGAGGGTAAGAAGGACAAAGACTCAGTAGGGAGTGAAATGGATGGGGAGCAAAATGGACCTGTAGGTGGGAGGCAGCTGTAATGTGGAGAAGGAAGAGAAACAGATTATCACACTGAGAAGAGAGGAAGACAAATCCCCAAAACATTTGGCTTTGAAAATTAGAGGGGTGGGGGCACCTGGGTGGCTCAGTTGATTAAGTGTCCAACTCTTGGTTTTGGCTCAGGTCATGATCTCATGGGTTGTAAGATTGAACCCTACATGGGGCTCTGCACTCAGTGGGGATTCTGCTTGAGATTCTCTCTCTCTGTCCCTCCTGCTACTCTCTCTCTCTCTCCCTCTCTCAGAAGAATAAATAAATCTTTAAAAAAATGAAAAAGAATATTAGAGGGGTCAAATTCCATGAGTGCTTACAACAGGGAGATTTAAAGCCTGGAATTTTAAAAATCAGAGGGCTCAGCTCCAGGAGAGCCCAGAGGGTGATAGGAAGCTGAGTCCCTGCCC
This sequence comes from Mirounga angustirostris, assembly GCF_029215605.1. Classification (NCBI taxonomy): domain Eukaryota; kingdom Metazoa; phylum Chordata; class Mammalia; order Carnivora; family Phocidae; genus Mirounga; species Mirounga angustirostris. The sequence goes on from NW_026991712.1 coordinate 149,796,536, forward strand.
TTAAAGAAATAGTATGACAAACAGCCCTCAGAGATACAGCGTAGAAGTAGCAGTTTGGAAACCACCTGGGGCACATGGGATGTAGAGTTATTCACACACTTCAGAGCTCAGCCTGAAGGGCAGGGTTCCCAGAGGGATTTCCCCAGGAACAGGCACCATTTTCCTCCCCTAACCCCCAGCATAAACACACAACCACCTGCAGGGACCAGCAAAGTGCCAATATTCACTACCTAACTTTCTTACAGCAAACTCCTCCCCTCCCCAACACCTCCCCGCACCCCATGCTATAGCAGATCTATCCCTTCCAGTCACATTTGCTTCAGTCCAGGTGCTGCAGTTCCCCTCCCTCAGAAGACCAGAGTAAACCTTGCCAAGGCTGCAGTTCCCAGGTCAGTCAGCCCTGGGGAAGACTGAGGCCCACCTTGTTAAAATTGTGTGCCCAATCCTCCTAGCCCTGGTCCCAGGGGCTGCAGGAAGTCTCATTTCAAAAGTAGACCTGAGTGCTCCTTGTTAAAATGGCACACCCCACCCTACCTGTGGAGCAAACACTGCCCCCACTAGGCAAAAACAGCCTCTACAGATGACTGGACTGAAGGAAAAAGTAGCCAGGACTCAACAGCAGGGCAAATGCAATACACAGAGGAATTACCTAAAGAACCAGGTCCTGGTGAACAGGGGACACTGCACTGCAGGGCACTACAGGACCTCTTCTTCGTAAGGCCATTACTTTCAACAGTGAGAGATGTACCTGACTTTCCTAAAACACAGAAATAGACACAGAGAGTTAGACAAACTGAGGAGACAGAGGAGTATGTGCCAAATGAAACAAGAGGACCAAACCACAGTAAGAGACCTAAGTGAAATGGATGTAAGTAATATGCCTGATAAAGAATTTAAAGTAATGGTCATAAAGATACTCACTGGACTTGAGTTCAAGGCTCACATTGGGCTCCACACAGTGTGGAGCCTACTTAAAAAAATTAAAATAAAAAAAATAAAGATACTCATTGGACTTGAGAAAAGAGTGAAGACATCAGTGAGACCCTTAACAAAGAGCAAAACATAAAAAAGAAACAATCAGAGATGAAGAACAGAATAAATGAAATTTAAAATATATGGAATAAATAGCAGGCTAGAAGAAGCAAAGGAATGAATTAGTGACCTGGAGGACAGAGTAATGGAAAGTAATGTTGGTTTTGATGTGGTGATCCACGATCCATTGTTTTCGTATAACACCCAGTGCTCCATGCAGTACGTGCCCTCCTTAATACCCATCACCGGGCTAACCAATCCCTCCTCCCCCATTCCCCTCTAAAACCCTGTTTGTTTCTCAGAGTCCATAGTCTCTTATGGTTCATCTCTCCCTCCAATTCCCCCCCACCCCATTTTCCCCTTCCTTCTCCTAATGTCCTCCATGCTATTCCTTATGTTCCACAGATAAGTGAAACCATATGATAATTGACTTTCTCTGCTTGACTTATTTCACTTAGCATAATCTCCTCCAGTCCCATCCATGTTGATGTAAATGTTGGGTATTCATCCTTTCTGATGGCTGAATAATATTCCATTGTATATATGGACCACATCTTCTTTATCCATTCATCTGTTGAAGGGCATCTTGGCTCTTTCCACAGTTTGGCTATTGTGGACATTGCTGCTATGAACATTGGGGTGCATATGGCCCTTCTTTTCACTACATCTGTGTCTTTGGGGTAAATACCCAGTAGTGCAATTGCTGGGTCATAGGGTAGCTCTATTTTTAAATTTTTGAGGAACCTCCAAACTGTTTTCCAAAGTGGCTGTACCAACTTGCATTCCCACCAATAGTGTAAGAGGGTTCCCCTTTCTCCACAACCTCTCCAACATTTGTTGTTTCTTTCCCTGTCCATTTTTGCTATTCTAACTGGTGTAAGGTGGTATCTCAATGTGGTTTTGATTTGGATTTCCCTGATGACTAATGATGATGAACATTTTTTCATGTGTCTGTTAGCCATTTGTATGTCTTCTTTGGAGAAGTGTCTGTTCATGTCTTCTGCCCATTTTTTGACTTGATTATTTGTTTTTTGGGTGTTGAGTTTGAGAAGTTCTTTATAGATCTTGGATACCAGCCCTTTATCTGTAGTGTCATTTGCAAATATCTTCTCCCATTCTGTGGGTTGCCTCTTTGTTTTGTTGACTGTTTCCTTTGCTGTGCAGAAGATTTTTATCTTGACGAAGTCCCAAAAGTTCATTTTTGCTTTTGTTTCACTAGCTTTTGGAGATGTATCTTTTTTTTTTTTTTTTAAGATTTTATTTATTTATTCATGAGAGACAGAGAGAGAGAGAGAGGCAGAGGGAGAAGCAGGCTCCCAAGGAGCAGGAAGCCCGATGCGGGACTCGATCCCAGGACCCTGAGATCATGACCTGAGCCGAAGGCAGACGCTTAACCATCTGAGCCACCCAGACGCCCTGGAGATGTATCTTGAAAGAAGTTGCTGTGGGCGATGTCAAAGAGGTTACTGCCTATGTTCTCCTCTAGGATTTTGATGGATTCCTGTCTCACATTGAGGTATTTCATCCATTTTGAGTTTATCTTTGTGAATGGTGTTAGAGAATGGTCGAGTTTCATTCTTCTGCATGTGGCTGTCCAATTTTCCCAGCACCATTTGTTGAAGAGACTGTCTTTTTTCCATTGCATGTTTTTTCCTGCTTTGTTGAAGATTATTTGACCATAGAGTTGAGGGTCCATATCTGGGCTCTCTATTCTGTTCCATTGGTCTTTATGTCTGTTTTGTGCCAGTACCATGCTGTCTTGGTGATCACAGCTTTGTAATATAGCTTGAAATCAAGCAACATGATGCCCCCAGCTTTGTTTTTCTTTTTCAACATTTCCTTGGCGATTTGGGGTCTTTTCTGATTCCATACAAATTTTAGGATTGTTTGTTCCAGCACTTTGAAAAATGTCATTGGAATTTTGATTGGGATGGCATTGAAGGCATAGATTGCTCTGGGTAGCATAGACATTTTAACAATGTTTATTCTTCCGATCCATGAGCATGGACTATTTTTCCATCTTTTTGTGTCTTCTTCAATTTCTTTCATGAGTGTTTTGTAGTTCCTAGAGTATAGATTCTTTACCTCTTTGCTTAGGTTTATTCCGAGGTATCTTATGGTTTTGGTGCTATTGTAAATGGAATCATTTTGCTAATTTCTCTTTCTACAGTTGCATTGTTAGTGTATAAGAAAGCAACTGATTTCTGTGCATTGATTTTGTATCCTGCCACATTACTGAATTCCTGTATGAGTTCTAGTAATTTGGGGGTGGAGTCTTTTGGAATTTCCATATAAAGTATCATGTCATCTGCGAAAAGAGAGAGTTTGACTTCTTCTTTGCCAATTTGAATACCTATTATTTCTTTTTGTTGTCTGATTGCTGTTGTTAAGACTTCTAGTACTATGCTGAACAATAGTGGCGAGAGTGGGCATCGTTGACGTGTTCCTGATCTTTTTTTTTAATTTTTTTTATTTAAAGATTTTATTTATTTATTTGACAGAGAGAGACACAGCGAGAGAGGGAACACAAGCAGGGGGAGTGGGAGAGGGAGAAGCAGGCTTCCCGCCGAGCAGGGAGCCCGATGTGGGACTCGATCCCAGGACCCTGGGATCATGACCTGAGCTGAAGGCAGTCGCTTAACCAACTGAGCCACCCAGGTGCCCGACGTGTTCCTGATCTTAAGGGAAAGGCTCTCAGCTTTTCCCCATTGAGGATGATAATCGCTGTGGGTTTTTCATAGATGGATTTTATGAACTTGAGGAATGATCCCTCTATCCCTATACTCTGAAGAGTTTTAATCAGGAAAGGATGTTGTATTTTGTCAAATGCTTTTTCTGCATCAATTGAGAGGACCATATGGTTCTTCTCCCTCCTCTTATTAATGTGTTCTATCACATTGATTGATTTGCGAATGTTGAACCACCCTTGCATCCCAGGGATAAATCTCACTTGGTCGTGGTGGATGATCCTTTTAATGTATTGTTGGATCCTATTAGCTAGGATTTTGTTGAGGATTTTGGAATCCATATTCATCAGGAATATCGGTCTGAAATTCTCCTTTTTGATGGGGTCTTTGCCTGGTTTAGGGATTAAGGTAATGCTGGCCTCATAGAATGAGTTGGGAAGTTTTCCTTCTGTTTCTATTTTTTGAAACAGCTTCAGTAGAATAGGTATTATTTCTTCTTTGAATGTTTGGTAGAATTCCCCAGGGAATCCATCAGGCCGTGGACTCTTGTTTTTTGGGAGGTTTTTGATCACTGCTTCAATCTTGTTACTGGTTATTGGTCTATTCAGGTTGTCAATTTCTTCCTGTTTCAGTCTTGGCAGCTTATAGGTTTCCAGGAAGGCCTCCATTTCATCCAGATTGCTCAGTTTATTGGCATATAGTTGTTGATAATAATTTCTAATAATTGTTTCTACTTCTTTGGTCGTGATCTCTCCCCTTTCATTCATAATTTTATTAATTTGGGCCTTCTCTTTTCTTTTGGATAAGTCTGGCCAGTGGTTTATCAATCTTATTAATTTTTTCAAAGAACCAGCTTCTAGTTTCGTTGATCTGATCTACTGTGTTTCTGGTTTCTAATTCATTGATTTCTGCCCTAATTTTAATTATTTCTCTTCTAATGCGTGGCGTAGGCATTGTTTGTTGCTTTTTCTCTAGTTCTTTAAGGTGTAGAGCTAGTTGGTGAATTCGGGATTTTTCTATTTTTTTGAGTGAGGCTTGGATGGCTATGTATTTCCCCCATAGAACCGCCTTTGCAGTATCCCATAGGTTTTGGACCGATGTGTTTTCGTTCTCATTGATTTCCATGAATTGTTTAAGTTCTTCTTTGATTTCCTGGTTGACCCAAACATTCTTGAGCAGAGTGGTCTTTAGCTTCCAAGTGTTTGAATTTCTGCCAAATTTTTTCTTGTGATTGAGTTCCAGTTTTAAAGCATTGTGGTCTGAGAATATGCAGGGAACAATCTCAATCTTTTGGTATCGGTTGAGACCTAATTTGTGACCCAGTATATGGTCTATTCTGGAGAAAGTTCCATGTGTGCTCGAGAAGAATGAGTATTATGTTGTTTTAGGGTGGAATGTTCTGTAAATATCTATGAGGTCCATCTGGTCCAATGTATCATTCAAAGCTCTTGTTTCCTTGTTGATTTTCTGCTTAGATGATCTTCCCATTGCTGAGAGAGGAGTATTGAGGTCTCCTACAATTAACGTATTGTTATCAATATGACTCTTTATTTTGGTTAACAGTTGGCTTATGTAGATGGCTGCTCCCATGTTGGGGGCATAGATATTTACAATTGTTAGATCTTCTTGTTGGATAGATCCTTTAAGAATGATATAGTGTCCTTCTGTGTCTCTTATTACAGACTCCATTCTAGCCATTGTCTTCACAATTGCTAGCCTGAATTCCCTCTCCGACATCTTGGTTATATCTGCATCCATTTGTAAATCTGCAGCATAAGTCATAATCTCTGAGTCTTTTCTATTTTGGGGGCTCCTCCTCCTAGTCATTCTGTTGATGGGTGTTTGAGGGAATGTATAGAGTCCAAATTATTGATCACAACCCAAGCAAGATGCACCTGTTTTCTTGGGACCTTAGGGTTGCTGGCCTCTTGTTTTCCCAGCCTGTCTTCTGCGGGAGGGGCCTGCTGTGCTGTTACTCAGGCAACCCTGTTTGGGCGGAGTTGCTCTGCCCCCCTGTGGCAGGGGGATGGGTTCAGCAGGAATCAGTCTTTGGGGCTTTTGTTCTCTGGCGGCTTTCTGTGTCTCTTCCGTAAGTCAGAGCAGAAGAGACCATTTCCAACCCTCTGCCTCAGAGCAGAGAGACCGCAGTCTGTTCTTCAGTCAGCTCTCCAGGCCACACCATCTCCGTTTCTGTCGGGGCTGCTATAAACTGCAGCATCCTGGGTTGTGCGCCCCTCCGCAGCACTCCCAGTCCTGCCTCCAGGTCGGGCACGTCTCTGCCCTTTGTGCTTCTAAAACCGCCAGCCACTCCCAGTTCTTGCACGCAACCCCACTGCTTGGGCCCGGGGGCTGCCCTAAAGTCCTTTCCCCGCTGCTACCGGTCTGCGAGTCTGTGCCCATCCGCAGCGCGCGAGGCTGTCGCTCACCGGCGGGGTAGGATCCCCAGGGCCAGGCTCCCTCCCGCTGCCGTTTATCCTCCGATATCTGCCTGCGCGGAATCACGGCTTCCCGCTTCATACCTCAAAACCAACCGCCTGCGATATTCTGCTTGTAGAGATCCAGATCTTCTTACATCTCAGGCTGGTTTTGTAGGTGCTCAGAGTGGTCGGTAGATATGCAGCTCAATTCCAGGGACCAGTTGAAATAGGGTCCCCTACTCCTCGGCCATCTTTCCCCCCTCCTTATCCTGAAAGTAGGTGTCTTAAAACTCGTAATATTACTTTAAGTTTAAATGTTTTATTTACATCTAAACCGAATTTAATATAATTCTACTTTCCTGATTTTAATGGAAACAAGCTTATCAATATTTTCAAAATCTACTTGTAAAAAAATTTACCATTAAAAGTTTGTAAAAACATGTATATAGAGGTGCATATTTTTCCTTTCACCTCGGGCTTCACCATTTCAACATAGCACTGTAAAAACCTAACTCCAGAGCTTAAATAATTGGGCTATAGCTTTGGCCAAAATGAATACTTTTAACATATCAGTTTTTCATCCCTTCTCTTCTCTTCAAATTATTCTACATTATTTAGTTTTAGGATGTAAAATAGGAGGTATAGTTTCTTCTTACTTTGTAACTATCTTGTATGTAAAACATCATATAGTAAGTAACTTTTCAGAATATATTACAGATTACTTAGTTTGCTAGCCTGTACTCGCATCAACCTATCAACAATTTACATTAAAAATTTGTCTGCAGGTGCCTGGCTGGCTCAGTTGATAGAGCATGTGACTTTTAGTCTTGGGGTTGTGAGTTTGAGCCCCATGTTGGGTATAGAGATTACTTAAAAAAATTTTTGTCTCAACCCAAATGTCCATGAACAGATGAGTGGATAAACAGAAATGTGGTATATGTACACAATGTAATACTATTCAGCACTGAAATGGAATGAAGTCCTGTTATGCACTCTAACATGGATGAAGCTTATAAATGTTAATCTAAGTGGAAAAAGCTAATCACAAAAGATCACATATTGTATGATTCCACGAACATAAAATGTCCAGAATAGGCAAATTTAGAGGGACAAAGGGGTGCATGGGTGGCCCAGTTGGTTAAGTGTCTGCCTTCAGCTCAGGTCATGATCCCAGGGTCCTGGGATTGAGCCCTATGTGGGGTTCCATGCTCAGCGAGGAGTCTGCTTCTCCTTCTCCCTCTCCCCCTGTTCCTACCACCCCCACTTGTGCTCTCTCTCACATTCTCTGTCTCAAATAAATAAAATCATATATTTTATATATAATATGTATATATATTATATATAAAATCATGTATCATATATATCATATATATAATGATGGTAGGGGGAAAATGGGATTGACTATTAATAGGTATGGGATTTCTTTTTAGGGTGATGAAAATATTCTAAAATAGTTTGTGGTTATGGTTGGAGAGTTGAGTTATACATTTTAAGTGGGTGATTTATATGATATATGAATTATATACCCAGAAAGCTATCGTACATAAAACAAAAACAACCCATCCCCCATCAGTCCCTATTTCACTCAAAGCACACACAAACACAGATGCACCATCCATGAATCCAATCCTACTTGTTCAGGTCATGATTCACCACATCTTGAGAACCTTCCCTGACCTCCAGGCTGAGTTAGGGATTACTCAACAATCCCACATTCCTCCTTTCTGCTATCACAGCACACTTCACATACGGCATTTGTACTGCTGCATGCATGACTCCCTGGGGATGGAGGAGTCAGACATAGTCTTGCCTTGAAGAGCTCAACTATAAACATGATCTGAAGGGCAAGATCAAAGCTAGAGGGTGTTTGGGGAACAAAGGAAAAAAAGTAGTCAATTCCAACTTGGTGGGTTGGGATGGGATTAAAGTGTAATAAGAAAGGCATCCTTGAGATGTTTAGGAATCAGTTGTATCTTGAAGGATGAATCAGACTTGGACAGGCAGACATTGAAGCAAGGTTAGGAACATCACATTGGGAATCATGGAAGTGACTCAGGACCAGGAGTCAAAATCCTCACTCTGCCCCGTGTAACACTTGGAAAGTCCCTGCTCCTTGCTGGGCCTCAGGTTCCTAGAAATTAAAGGTAAGTGTTTGACTAGGTGGTATCTGATACTCTTGCTACTATGCTGAGCTCCTATAGTCTTATGTTCCCCTATATTATTTCATTGATTCAGCAAATATGTATTGATCACCCATTATGTGGCACTGAGAATACAACATAAGGGTACAACATAAGGCATTTTTATGCGGCTGGGGTGAGTGTCATCAAGGTCAAGTGCAAGCTGCTATGAAAGTGAGTAACAAGGAGATGTGCCCAACTGAGAAGGAAGAACACTCTTTCTGAGACTGTGGCATTTGAACTGAGATCTGAAGGATGAGGAGAGTGGGTGTGTCCCATACCAGGTAGAGGGGGATAGCACACAAAAAAGGTCATGGTCATAAGGGATGAGGCTCAGTTGAGGGGCTGAATGGAGCCAAGTGACACAGCAGTGGAAGTAGGAATGGGGCTGGAATGCGAGTGATAATCAGATCACCAAGAGCCTTGTAAGTCACAGAAAGAACTTTGATCTTTCTCTTAAGAGTAATGGGATGTGGAAGCAACCTAAGTGTCCATAGATAGATGAATGGATAAAGTAGGTGTGGTATATCATACAATAGAGTATTACTCAGCCATAAAAAAGAATGAAATCTTGGGGGCGCCTGGCTGGCTCAGTCACCAGAGAATCTGACTCTTGATCTTAGGGTCATGAGTTCAAGTCCCACGTTGGGTGTAGAGATTGCTTAAAAAAAAAAAAAAGAATGAAATCTTGCCATTTGCAACATGAATGTACCTAGGAGGTATATTGCTAAGTGAGGTAAGTCAGACAGAGAAAGATAAATACTATATGATTTCACTTATATGTGAACAAACTTCTAGTTATAAAATAAATAACAGAGATCAAAAGTACAGCATAGGGAATATAGTTAATATTGTGATCACTTTGTATGGTGACAGATGGTAACTATACTTACCATGGTGAGCATTTTATAATGTATGTAATCATTGAATCACTCAGTTGTACACCTGAAACTAACATAATATTGTATGTCAACTATACTTTTAAAATGTGAAAAAAAGAGTAATGGATGGATAAACAAAAAGTGGTATATTCATTAAATGGAATATTATTCAGCCATAAAAAGGAATAAAGCACTGACCCATGCTATATTATGGATGAATCTTGAAATATTACAAAATCTTGAAAACATTATGCTAAATGAAAGACCACATATTGTATTAAATGTCCAGCATATGCGAATCCATAGAGAATCCATGAAATACTCTAAATTTGAAGTAGGGCGAAAAAAAAGTTTCAAAAAAGGAAAAGAAAAAATACCCAACTCTTTCGGTGTTAGTGTTAGTGAAGGAGAGCCACGTGGCATGGTGTTTGTAGTTGAAGGGTGTATAGGGAGTTGTAGGAGCCTTTCCCTTTAGAAAGCATCTTGTTTGCCGCACAATCCAGACTCAGCCTCAGCCCTCAATGGTGGACAGGAGGTGTTTCTTAACAGCTTCCTGGATAGTCACATACTACAAGGTAACTCCTTTCACCATCCAGGAAAGAGTACAACTTATTTTCAATTAGACTGCAAATGCTACATTTTATTGATTCATAGAAGAATTTTTGTTATACTATGTTTCAAAATCTCCTGTTTGTTCAATTCAGTAAATTAAAAGGCCACTTTTATTTTTGTTGGTCTAGCTTTTGTGTGTGTGTTTAAAAATAACACCAATGAAGAGAGAAGCATGTTGTTAAAATTCTGATTTAAAAAATAGTGCTGCCAAGACTCTTTTGTGGTTTCAAATAGAAGAGCTAAAATATAAGAATCTATAATTTAATAATTATCTACCCTCTGAATTTAGAAACTCTAAGAATGAAACATAATTCTAAAAATTCAGTTATAAAAATTATCAGCCTTAACACTCAAAAAGACATCTTTAGTAGATTCAAAGAAGGATATAAAATATTTTAATATCTGATATTACTATTTGAGGAGACATAAACTAGCTGGCAAGTTTAGATCTCCTCAAGAATACTGGTTTCCTAAAATTTACTTTGCAACTTGGTTTGTTAAAGCACATGATATCATTTATGGCTTAAATAATCTATACTTAGGGAAAGGGACAGGAAAACTGTGTTTATTCTTTAAAATTAAAGCTTTCTATATCTTGAATTTTAAAAATTTCAATTTTGACCTTGGGTATAGGAAAAATTTTCAATACTCTTCTATTATTTTCTTTCCAAAACACCTTTCTCTATTTAAAAATATTCGATGGCACCTACTGCCTGTAGAATCAAGCCCAAATCTTAGCTTGGCATTCAAAGCCTTCCACAATCTGGTTGTCTATTTTTCTAGTCTTATCTTCCATCATTCTGTCCCTTGCCAGACTCCCACTCCTGCTACATGAGACTAGGATTTAATCCCGAAACAAGCTCCCTCTTGCACGTGGATGTGTAATGCTGACCTCACTGCCTAAGTAGCCCTTCTACTTCTCTGCCAAGCAAAATACTGGTCATAGGTCAAGATCTAGCTCAGATTGCTTCTATCATACTACAACAAGTTCTTAAATGATTTCCCTGCAGTCCATCTTGTATATCACCTCTAAGCCAATCTTATTAAAACAATTGTTTTTATCCTTTTTTTTATAAAGATTTTATTTATTTATTTGACAGAGAGAGAGACAGCGAGAGCAGGAACACAAGCAGGGGGAGTGGGAGAGGGAGAAGCAGGCCTCCTGCCGAGCAGGGAGCCCGATGTGGGACTTGATCCCAGGACCCTGGGATCATGACCTGAGCCAAAGGCAGACACTTAACAACTGAGCCACCCAGGCGCCCTGTTTTTATCCTTTTATTATCAGCCAATGACTGGGAGTTCTAGTTCAGTATAGCAAACTAAACAATTTAGATGTGGGAAATTCTTCAGCATGTGACTCTTAAGAATGAGGACATTCTCCTACATTATAACAAAATAACCACATTCATGAAATTTAACATTGATATAATATTACTAATACATACTTCATAGTCAAATTTCCCCAATTGTTCCAATAATGTTCTTTATAGTGAGAGAGAGAGAGAAAGAGGTCTAGTCTCCAATCAAGTATATCATGTTGCACTTAGCTGACATGTTTCTTTAGCCTCATTTAATAAAGAACAGTTCCCTAGCCTTTTATTGGTTTTTCATGACATGGTTGTTTTTGGAGAATCCAGGACAGTTGCTTTGCAGAATATTCCTTAATTTGGGTTTATTTGATTGTTTTCTCATGATTAAATTTAGGTAATTTGGGGAGCACCTGGGTGGCTAAGTTGATTAGGCATCTGCCTTCGGCTCAGGTCATGATCCCAAGGTCTTGGAATCAAGCCCTCCGTCGAGCTCCCTGCTCAGCGGGGAGCCTACTTCTCCCTCTCCCTCTCCCTCTGCCACTCCCCCTTCTTGTGCTCTCTCTCTCAAGTTAATATGTAAAATCTTTAAAAAAAAACTTAGGTAAAATTGGAGGGGGAGGGCAGGAATACTGCACAGGAATTGTGTCCTTCTCAGTGCATCATAATGGGAGGCAAATAATGTCAATTGGTCCCATTTTTGGTGAAATAAATTCGATTACTTGGTTTTTAGAAGTCAGCTCTGGTGAGGGATGTCCCAGCCTGAAAGGCGCTCAGGTGGCTAAGTGGGGCAGAATCCTAGGTGGGACAGTATGATCTCAGGACTCACAGGAAGACCAGGCATGCCTGAGTGCAGCAGAGTTCCTAGGCATCAGAGCACAGAAGCTGGCTGCAAGCAGTGAGCCCAGGAGTGGGCTTTCAGTTTGGGGTTGCCATAAACCGTGAACCGGAATACAGTCAGGCGACTGCTCTCCATGCAGGGGTCCAACAAGCAACAGAACTGACAAGACCCCCATTCCTCACCTGGGAGGAGTGGCACAGGAGCACACTGCAGGAGTCTGTAAGGTTTGGAGACTAGAAAAGGGGTCGTGTGCCTGAGATAGAAATGCCCGGTCACAGACTGGGTGAGCACAGACTACAGACAGAGACCAATGAAGCAGGAGTGATTGACTGCTTTTCCCTGGGGTGCACTGAGGAATGAGGCCCTGAGCTTTCAGCTCCAGGGCCAGAGATTCGGAGGCTGCCATTTTCATTCTCATCCTCTAAAGCTGTGCAGAAAGCCTTTGGGAACAAAAGCCACATAGAGAAAACCAGAGCAGCTTACTTAGCCTGGCCCCCTGGCAAGGGCAGTGCAATTCCTCCCAGGGCAGACTCTTGAGAATCAGGGAAACAGGCCCCTCCCCAAGAAGATCAGCAAGAACATCCAACCAAGACCAAGTTTACTGATCAATGAGAACTGCAAAACTCCAGTGCTAGAGGAATATAGCATATAGAATTTGTGTTTTTTTCTCCATGATTTTTAGTCTTTCAATTTTAATTTTTTTCTCTTTCCTTTTTCAACCAATTTCTTATTTTATCAATTCATTTTTAAATCTTTTTTAATTTTCATTTTTGTAGTTACATTGTATCCCTTCATTGTATTTAATTTTATTTTTGTATATATATTTTCTTTCATTACAATTTTGGGATGAAGTTTCTTCTAACAGACCAAAATACACCCAGAATCTAATGTATGGCTCTGTTTTCTTCACCTATCTGATCGTATTTCATACTTTTTTTTTCTTCTTTTTTTTTGTTAAAGTCTTTTTTAATTTTCATCTTTACAGTTACGTTCTATCCTTTCAATGTATTTAATTTTATTTTTGTGCGTGTGTGTATATATATGTATATATATATAAAAGTTTTTCTTTCCTTATAATTTTGGGATCGAGTTTTTAATAAACAGACCAAAATACACACAGGATCCAGTGTACTGCTCTATTCTGTCTGCTTGTCTGATTATATTCTTTTTTTTTTTCTTTCTTTTCTTTTGTTTCTTTAAAAAAATTTTTTTTTTCAGTCTTGGGTCTCTTCTGATTTGTTTAATGTATATTTCCCTGGGGTGGTTGTTGCCATTTTAGTATTTTGTTCTATTGTTCATCTGAGTGCATCTTGGCATTGGACAGGAGTCTGTAGGGTTTGGAGACTACAAAGGAGGTCATATGCCTGAGACAGAAATGCTTGGACAGAACGACAAGACAGAAAAACTCACCTCAAAAAAGAGAACAAGAGGCAGTACTGACTGCCAGGGACCTAATCAGTATGGACTTAAGTAAGATGTCAGAACTAGAATTCAGAATAACGATTATAAAGATACTAGCTGGGCTTGAAAAAAGCATAGAAGACACTAGTGAATCCTTTTCTAGAGAAATAAAAGAACTAAAATCTATTCAAGTTGAAATAAAAAAGGCTATTAATGAAATGCAATAAAAAATGGAGGCTCTAGGGATGCTTGGGTGGCTCAGTTGGTTAAGCGTCTGCCTTTGGCTCAGGTCATGACCCCAGGGTCCTAGGACCGAGTCCCACATCAGGCTCCTTGCTCAGCAGGGAGCCTACTTCTCCCTCTGCCTGCTGCTCACCCTGCTTGTGCTCTCTCTCTCTCTGACAAATAAATAAATAAATAAAATCTCTTAAAAAATGGAGGCTCCAACTGCTAGGATAAATGAGGAAGAAGAGAATTAGTAATATAGAAGACAAAATGATAGAGAATAAAGAAGCTGAGAAAAAGAGAGATAAACAACTACTAGATCATGAGTGGAGAATTTGAGAGATAAGTGATACCATAAAGCAAAACATTAGAATAATTGGGATCCAGAAGAAGAGGAAAGAGAGAGACGTGCAGAAGGTATATTGGAGCAAACTATATTGGAGAACTACCTTAATCTGGGGAAGGAAACAGGTATGCAAGTCCAGGAGGCACAGAGAGCCCACTCTCAAAATCAATAAAAATACGTCAACACCCCGACATATAATAGTAAAACTTGCAAATCTCAGAGACAAAGAGAAAATCTGAAAGCAGCTCAGGACAAGAGGTCTATAACCTACAAGGGTAGAAACATTAGATTGTCAGCAGACTTATCCACAGAGAGCTGGCAGGCCAGAAAGGAATGGCATGATATATTCAGGGTGCTAAATGAGAAAAATATGCAGCCAAGAATATTTTATCCAGCTAGAATGTCATTCAAAATAGAAGCAGTGATAAAAAGCTTCCAGGACAAACAGAAACTAAAAAAAATTGTGATCACCAAATCAGCCCTAGAAATATTAAAAGGGATCCTTTAAGCAAAGAGAGAGCCCCAAAGTAACATACACCAGAAAGGAACAGAGACAATATACAGAAACAATGACTTTGCAGGTAATACAACAACACTAAATTCATATCTTTCAATGGTCACTCTGAATGTAAATGGGCTAAATGCCCCAATCAAAAGACACAGGTATCAGATTGGATAAAAAAGCAAGACCCATTGATAGGCTGACTGCAAGAGACTCATTTTTCGGCCCAAAGACACCTCCAGATTTAAAGTGAGGGGGTGGAAAACCACTTATCATGCTAATAGACATCAAAAGAAAGCTAGGGTGGCAATCCTTATATCAGACAAATTAGATATTAAACCAAAGGCTGTAATAAGAGATGAGGAAGGATACTATATCATAATTAAAGGGTCTATCCAATAAAAAGATCTAACAATTGTAAATATTTATGCCCCTAACATGGCAGAGCCAATTATATAAGCCATTTAATAACAAAATCAAAGAAACACATCGACAACAATACAATAATAGTAGGGAACGTTATCACCCCACTCACTGCAATGGACAGATCATCTAAGCAGAAGATCAACAAGGAAACAAGGGCTTTGAATGACATACTGGACCAGATGGACTTCATAGATATATTCAGAACATTGCATCCTAAAGCAAAAGAATACTCATTCTTCTTGAGTGCACATGGAACATTCTCCAGAATAGATTACATATTGGGTCACAAATCAGGTCTCAACTGATACCAAAAGACTGGGATCATTCCCTGCATATTTTTGGACCACAATGCTTTGAAACTAGAACTCAATCACAAGAGTAAATTTGGACAGAACTCAAATACATGGAAGCTAAAGAGCATCCTACTAAAGAACGAGTGGGTCAACCAGAAAATTAAAGAAGAATTTTAAAAAATTCATGGAAACAAATGAAAATGAAAACACAACTGTTCAAAACCTTTGGGATGTAGCAATGGTGGTTCTAAGAGGGAAGTATATGGCAATACAAGCCTTCCTCAAGAAACAAGAAAGGTCTCAAATATACAACCTAACATTAAACCTAAAGGAGCTGGAGAAAAAACACCAAATAAAGCCTAAACCCAGCAGAAGAAGAGAAATAATAAAGATTAGAGCAGAAATCAATGAAAGAGAAACCAAAAAACAGTAGAACAGATCAACAAAACTAGGAGCTGGTTCTTTGAAAGAATTAATAAGATTGAGGGGTGCCTGGGTGTCTTAGTTGTTAGGCGTCTGCCTTCAGTTCAGGTCATGGTCTCAGGGTCCTGGGATCGAGCCCCACATCAGGCTCCTTGCTTGGCGGGAAGCCTGCTTCTTCCTCCCCTGCTCCCCCTGCTTGTGTTCCCGCTCTCGCTGTGTCTCTCTCTGTCAAATAAATAAATAAAAGCTTTAAAAAAAAAAAGAATTAATAAGATTGATAAACCCCTAGCCAGACTTGTCAAAAAGAAAAGAGAAAGGACCCAAATAAATAAAATCATGAATGCAAGAGGAGAGATCACAACCAACACAGAAGAAATACAAACAATTATAAGAACATATTATGAGCAACTATATGCCAATAAATTAGGCAATCTGGAAGAAATGGATGCATTCCTAGAACATATAAGCTACCAAAACTGAAACAGGAAGAAATAGAAAACTTGAACAGACCCATAATCAGCAAGGAAATTGAAGCAGTAATCAAAAATCTCCCAACAGGGGCGCCTTGGTGGCTCAGTCGTTAAGTGTCTGCCTTTGGCTCATGTCATGGTCCCAGGGTCCTGGGATCAAGCCCCACATCAGTCTCGCTGCTCGGCAGGAAGCCCGCTTCTCCCTCTCCCACTCCCCCTGCTTGTGTTCCCTCTCTCGCTGTGTCTCTCTTTGTCAAATAAATAAAATCTAAAAAAAAAAAAAAAATCTCCCAACAAACAAGAGTCCTGGGCCAGATGGCTTCTCAGGGAAATTCTCCCAAACATTTAAAGAAGAATTAATACCTATCCTTCTGGAGCTGAATCGAAATGGAAGGAAAACTTCCAAACTCTCTATGAGGCCAGCATTACCTTGATCCCCAAACCAGACAAAGACCCCACCGAAAAGGAGAATTACAGACCAATATCCCTGATGAACATGGATGAACATGAACAAAATTCTCACCAAAATACTAGCCAAGGATCCAAGAGTACATTAAAAGGATTATTCACCATGACCAAGTGGGATTTATTCCTTTGGTTCAACATCCACAAATCAATCAATGTGATACACGACATAAATAAAAGAAAGGACAAGAACCATATGATCCTCTCAATAGATGCAGAAAAAGTATTTGACAAAGTACAGCATTCTTTCTTGATTAAAACTCTTCACAGTGTAGGGATAGAGGGAACATACCTCAATATCATAAAAGTCATACACATAAAGCCCACAGCAAATATTCTCAATGGGGAAAAACTGAGAGCTTTCTCCCTAAGGTCAGGAACATGGCAGGGATGTCCACTATCACCACTGCTGTTAATTATAGTACTAGAAGTCCTAGCCTCAGCAATCAGACAACAAAAAGAAATCAAAGGCACCCAAATTGGCAAAGAAGAAGACAAACTCTCACTCTTTGCAGATGACATGATACTCTATGTGGAAAACTCAAAGACTCCAGCCAAAATTGCTAGAACTCATACAAGAATTCAGCAACATGGCAGGATAAAATCAATGCACAGAAATCAGTTGCATGTCTATACACTAACAATGAGACAAAAGAAAGAGAAATTAAGGAGTCGATCCCATCTACAATTGCACCCATAACATACCTAAGAATAAACCTAACCAAAGAGGCAAAGGAACTGTCCTCAGAAAACCATAGAACACTCATGAAAGAAACTGAGGGAGACACAAAGTAATGGAAAAATGTTCCATGCTTGTGGATTGGAAAAACAAATATTGTGAAGATGTCTATGCTACCTAGAGCAATCTACACATTCAGTGCAATCCCTATCAAAATACCATCAACTTTTTTCACAGAGCTGGAACAAATAATCCTAAAATTTGTATGGAACCAGAAAAGATGGTTCCTGATGGCTATTCCCTGAATAGCCAGAGGAATGTTGAAAAAAAAAAGACCAAAGCTGGTGGCATCACAATCCCAGACTTCAAGCTCTATTACAAAGCTGTAATCATCAAGACAGTATGGTACTGGCACAAAAACAGACACATAGATCAATGGAACAGAATAGAGAGCCCAGAAATGGATCCTCAACTCTATGGTCAACTAATCTTCGACAAAGCAGGAAAGAATGCCCAATGGAAAAAAGAGTCTCCTCAACAAGTGGTGTTGGGAAAACTGGACAGCCACATGTAGAAGAATGAAACTGGACCATTTCCTTAAACCATACACAATAGACTCAAAATGGATGAAAGACCTAAATGTGAGACAGGAATCCATCAAAATCCTAGAGGAGAACACAAGCAGCAACCAATGTAACCTTGGCCACAGCAACTTCTTGCTAGACACGTCTCCAAAGGCAAGGGAAACAAAGGCAAAAATGAACTACTGGGACTTCATCAAGATAAAAAGTTTTTGCACAGCAAAGGAAACAGTCCAACAAAACCAAAAGGCAACCGACAGAATGGGAGAAGATATTTGCAAATGACTTATCAGATAAAGGGTTAGCATTCAAAATCTATAAAGAATTTATCAAACTCAAAACCCAAAGAACAAATAATCCAATAAAGAAATGGGGAGAAGACAGGAACAGACATTTCTCCAAAGAAGACATCCAAATGGCCAACAGACACATGAAAAAATGTTCAACATCCCTCAGCATCATGGAAATACAAATCAAAACCACAATGAGATAACACCCCACACCAGTCAGAATGGCTAAAATTAAAAAGTAAGGAAAAGACAGATGTTGGTGAGGATGCATAGAAAGGGGAACCCTCTTACATTGTTGCTGGGAATGCAAGCTGGTGCAGCCATTCTGGAAAACAGTATGGAGGTTCCTCAAAAAGTTAAAATGGAGCTACTCTATGACCTGGCAATTGCACTACTGGGTATTTACCCCAAAGATACAAATGTATTGATCCAAAGGGCCATGTGCACCCCAATGTTTATAGCAGCAATATCCACAATAGCCAAACTATGGAAAGAGCCCAGATGTCATCAACAGATGAATGGATAAAGAAGAGGTGGTATAAATATATAAATATACATATACATACATACACACACACACACACACACACAATGGAATCCTACTCAGCCATCAAAAAAACGAAATCTTATTATTCACAACGACGTGGATGGAACTAGAGGGTATTATGCTAAGCGAAATAAGTCAATCAGAGAAAGACAATTGTTATATGATCTCACTGATATGTGGAATTTAAGAAACAAAACAGAGGATCATAGGGGAAGAGAGAAAATATAAAACAAGATGAAATCAGAGATGGAGATAAACCATAAGAGACTCTAAATCATAGGAAACAAACAGGGTTGCTGGAGGGGGAAGGAGGTGGGGGGACGGGGTAACTGAGTGATGGACATTAAGGGGGCACATGAGGTAACGAGCACTGGGTATTATATAAGACTGATAAATCACTGACCTCTATCTCAGAAATCAATAATACATTATATGTTAATTAATTGTATTTAAATTAAAAAAATAAGAAAACAAATTTGATCACTTTGATCACTTTTAGTTTTCAGTGGAAAAGTAGTTTCTTCTCTTTTTGTACATAATCTATGAATATGTACAGATACTTTGAGACTGTGAATATCATGTTCTCAACTATCTTAAACTTAGTGTTTTAGTACACATTGACTTCTTGCATAAATCATTACTAAGCAGATTGCAAATAGTGATTTCTTAATTCTATCATTCTTTCTACATTTATCAGTTGGCTTTCTGTCCTTACCACTTTAATTTTTTTTAAAGATTTTATTTATTTATTCGAGAGAGAGAGAATGAGAGACAGAGAGCATGAGAGGGAGGAGGGTTAGAGGGAGAAGCAGACTCCCTGCTGAGCAGGGAGCCCGATGCGGGACTCCAGGATCATGACCTGAGCCGAAGGCAGTCGCTTAACCAACTGAGCCACCCAGGCGCCCACCACTTTAATTTTTTAAAAAAGTTATCAGGATGGATTCATGGATCCTTTTTTTTTTTTTTCCTTATGTTAATCCCCATACATTACATCATTAGTTTTAGATCATGGATCCTTTTTTACTCAATATGTTACAATTTATTATTACTCAAATTTCCCCTAATTTGACAAGTGGGAGCCTCTTTAAACTAGCTCAGGTGTCCTTCTGACATAGTCCCATCAATTTATGAGTACGCTCTTACTTTAGGTGCAAGAAAATGTTTCAGGTTTACTTCATACTTTCCTTGCCCCAGTCCTATAATTAATCATTTCTTTCTTTTTTTTTTTTTTAGGATTATTTATTTATTTATTTGACAGAGACACAGCGAGAGAGGGAACACAAGCAGGGGGAGTGGAAGAGGGAGAAGCAGGCTTCCCACTGAGCAGGGAGCCCAATGTGGGGCTCGATCCCAGGACCACGGGACCATGACCTGAGCCGAAGGCAGATGCTTAATGACTGAGCCACCCAGGAGCCCCTAATTAATCATTTCTTCAAGGAATATTGTTCTTTTGAGTGGAGAATAGTTTTTAGAAACCAAGTCTGGGCATTAACTGTGTTGATACATGGGATGAGGTATCAGTATTAGGAAATATAGTATGAACACATATAGTATAAAGATACTAATGCTAAAAATAGTATTACAAGTATCAATGTAAATAAATAAATACACGCACAAACACACAATGTATATACATACATACTAATACTTCTAATTCCAACCCAATACTACATCACAGGCTTTTTTTCTTTTCTTCTGCAACCCTAGTCTGCATGAAGGTCAGCTAAGTCTCCTCTAAGAAGTGATATTTGAGATGAAATCAGAATAATATTTAAGAGCCAGATATATAAACTCTAGAAGCAGATCTTTACAAGCAGACAGAACAAGTACAAAGGCCTAAGGCAGAAATAAGTGTGGTACATTGGAGAAATGGAATGGCCAGGGTGGATGGAATGTATTGAACAAGGAAGTGTTTCAAAACCAAGTCAATGAGGCAGGAAGCAGTTGCCTCACATAAAGCTGTATAGGGTATGTTAAGGAGTTTGGAATGTATTTTAGCACAGCAAAAGGACATTGGAAGTTTTTGAGAAAGGGATTATGGTAATCTGATTTATATTTCAAAATATTACTCTGGATGTTGTATAGAGAATGAATTGTTCAAGGGCAAGAGAAAAAAAGCAGGGAAATAATTATGACACGTGACAAGATAAAATGATGACTAAAATTAGAGTAGCAACAGATGAGATATAAGAGAATAAATCTGAGGGATATTTTGGAGGCAGAGCTAACAGGAATAATCCTGAATTTTCAAATGGTTTTTATACATCTACTATGTGCTATGCATTGTGGTAAATCCTGGGGATAGAAACATTAAGACGAGACAAACCCTATTTGTAAGGGGTTCATAATCTAGTGGTTGGGGGATAGATACATGAATAACTTTAATGTAGTGTGATGAACACATAACCATAGAGTTAACAATAACATCTATTGAATTCAGTACTAGATAAAGTGTAAGTACAGAGGAAGAAGGAAATGACTGTGCCTGAATGCAGAAAGTGGTTATAGAAGACTTCATAAAGGACATAGAGAACTGTCTTTTTTTCCAGTTTGTTGAGATATAATTGACATATAACATTGTGTAAGTTTAAGGTGTACAACATGCTAATTTGATAAATATATATTGTAAAATGATTACCACCATAGTGTTAGCTAATACTTCTATCACGTCCCATATTACCATTTCTTTTTTGTGATGACATTTAAGATCTACTCTCTTAGCAACTTCTAAATATGTAATATTACGAGTATTATTAACTACAATCACCATGCTGTACATTACATCCCCAGAACTTATTATTCTTATAACTAGAAGTTTGTACCCCTTGACCACAAAGAACTATCTTCTAAAGATAAAGGAGTGCAGAATAAAATAGACATAGGTGGATGAAACAGCTTGGTGAATTCCAGAAATCCTTAGGATGACTAGAACCTAGAGTTTAAGAAAGGGATTCGAGTTAGGTGGAAGCAATTGAGGGGTTTTAAGTGAGGTGAGATAATATTAGATTTGCATTTATAAAGTATCACTCTGGTTTTATAAGAAAAAAGATTTGAGAAATAGGTTGATTTCCCCAACTGAGTTCTTGAAAGAAGTTTCCACACTACAGAGGTGGGAAGGGAAATTCAGTTTGGTGATTTTTTTTTTAATTCCAGTACAATTAATTACAATATAGTGATTCAACAGTTCCATATTACTCAGTGCTCATCAAGATAAGTGTACTTTTTTTTTTTTTAAAGATTTTATTTATTTGAGAGAGAGAATGAGAGAGAGAGAGCACATGAAAGGGGGGAGGGTCAGAGGGAGAAGCAGACTCCCTGCTGAGCAGGGAGCCCGATGCAGGACTCGATCCTGGGACTCCAGGATCATGATCTGAGCCGAAGGCAGTTGCTTAACCAACTGAGCCACCCAGGCGCCCAAGATAACTGTACTCTAAATCCCCTTCACCTGTTTCACCCATGCCCCCACTCACCTCCCCATCTGTTCGTTCTCTGTAGTTAAGAGTATGTTTTTTGGTTTATCTTTTTCTCCTTCTTTGTTTGCCATTTTGTTAAATTCTACATATGAGTGAAATCATATGGTATTTGTCTTTCCCTGACTGGCTTATTTCGCTTAGCATTATGCTCTTTAGATTCATCCATGGTGTTGCAAATGGCAAGATTTAATTATTTTTGTGACTGAATAATATTCCATTGTGTGTGTGTGTGTATACATATATGTATATGTACCCCAATAAACAGAGGGGGTGAATGGATCCTTTTGAATGCATGTTTTTGGATTATTTTTGGGTAAATACCCAGTAGGGTGATTACTGGATCAAAGGATAGCTCTATTTATAATTTCTTGAGGAACCTCCATGCTGTCTTCCAAAGTGGCTGCACCACTCTGCATTCCCACCAACAGTGGGATTCCTTTTTCTCCACATTCTCGCCAATACCTGTTACTTTTTGTGTTTTTTATTTTAGCCATTCTAACAGGTGTGAGGTGATACCACATTGTGGTTTTGATTTGTATTTCCCTGATGATCAGTGGTGTTGAGCATCTTTTCATGTGTCTGTTGGCCATTTGGATGTCTTCTTTGGAGAAAGGTCTGTTCATGTCTTCTGCCCTTTTTTTTTTTTAAAGATTTTATTTATTTATTTATTTGAGAGAGAGAGAGAAAGAGAGCACAAGCAGGGGGAAGCGGCAGAGGGAGAGGGAGAAGCAGACTCCCACCAAGCAAGGAGCCCAATGCAGGACTCGATCCCAGGATCCCAGGATCATGACCCAAGCTGAAGGCAGATGCCCAACTGACTGAGCCACCCAGGCGCCCCCTTCTGCCCATTTTTAATTGGACTATTTGTTTTTTGGGTGTTGAGTTGTATCAGTTCTTTATATATTCTAGGTATTAACAACTTATCAGCTATGTCATTTGCAAATATCTTCTCCCATTCAGTAGGTTATCTTTAGTTTTATTTGTTGTTTATTTTGCTGTGCAGAAGCTTTTTATTTTGATGTAGTGCAATAGTTTATTTTTGCTTTTATTTCCCTTGCCCAAGGAGACATATCTAGAAAGATGTAGCTACAGCCAATGTCCAAGAAATTACTGTCTGTCCTCTCTTCTATGATTTTTATGATTTCAGGATTCACATTTAGGTCTTTAATCCATTTTGAGTTTATTTTGGTGTATGGTGTAAGAAAGTGGTCCAGTTTCATTCTTTTGCATATAGCTGTCTAGTTTTCCCAATACCATTTGTTGAAGAGACTGTCTTCTTCCCATTGGATATTCTTTCCTGTTTGTCGAAGATTAACTGACCCTATAATCATGGGTTTATTTCTGGGCCCTCTATTCTGTTCTATTGATCCATGTGTCTATTTTTGTGCTGATACTACAGTGTTTTGATTACCCAAGCTGTATAGTATATCTTCATATCTGGGATGGTGATGCTTTCAGTTTTTTCTTTTTCAAGCTTGCACTGGCTATTTGGGGTCTTCTATGGTTTCATACAATTTTAAGATCATTTGTTCTAGTTCTGTGAAAAATGCTGTTGGTATTTTGATATGGATTGCATTAAATCTGTAGATTGCTTTGGGTAGTATGGACATTTTAACAATATTTCTTTTTCCAATCCATGAGCATGGAATATCTCTCCATTTTCTTGTGTCATCTTCAATTTCTTTCATTAGTGTTTTATGGTTTTCAGAGTACAGGTCTTTCACCTCCTTGGTTAAGTTGATTCCCAGTACTTTACTATTTTTGGTGCAATTGTAAATGGGATTGTTTTCTTAATTTCTCTTTCTGCTATTTCATTATTAGTGTATAGAAATGCAACAGATTTCTGTATATTTGATTTTGTACTCTGTGATTTTACTGAAGATCCATTTATTAGTTCTAGTATTTTTTTTTTCTGGAATCTTTAGGTTTTTTTATATATAGTATCATGTCATCTGCAAATAGTGAGAGTTTTACATCTTTCTTACTAATTTGGATGCCTTTTATTTCTTTTTGTTGTCTGATTGCTTTGGCTAGGATTTCCAGTACTGTGCAGTGAGAGTGGACATCCTTGTCTTGTTCCTGATCTTAGAGGACAAGCTCTCAGTTGTTTGTTTGTTTTTACCAGTGAGGATGATGTTAGCTGTGGGTTTTTCATATATGGCCTTTATTACATTGAGGTATATTCCTTCTACTTTGTTGAGGGTTTTTAACATGAAGGGATATTGTACTTTGTCAAATGTTTTTTCTGCATATATTGAAATGATCTATTGTTTTTATCCTTTCTTTTGTTGATATGATGTATTATGTTGATTGATTTGTGAATATTGAACCATCCCTGTATCCCAGGAATAAATCCCCCTTGGTCATTATTAGTGGTTGTTTTAATGTATTGTTGGATTTGATTTGCTAATATTTTGTTGAGGATATTTGCATCTATGTTCATCAGAGATATTGGCCTGTAGTTCTATTTTTTAGTGACTTTATCCAGTTTTGGAAACAGGATAATGCTGATTTTTTTAATTAGTATCAGTATTTGTTTATTCTGGGAACTCACATCTGACTTTTTATATTTTTCGTGGTACTTCTGTGGATTTTAAAATATAAAAGCAAGCAAAGCAGATATTTTCCCCAAAGAACACAAGCTTTACTGCTTTCCAGTTTTTTTGTTTTTAATCTCTGGGCTGCTAATGCAGATATTATCATAATCTTCAAAAGCATCTGACCATTTCTTGAAGACACAACTTAATGCATCAGCTTTGACAGATGCTTTTATTTCCAACTTTATAGAGGTAAAACTGAAAAATAAAATTGTATATATTTAACATGTACAACATGATGATATACGCACACATTGTAAAACATTTACCACAATTAAGTTAATTAACACTTCCATCACCTTCCATAGTTACCTTTTTTTTAGTGTGTTTGGTGAGAAAGTTTAAGATCTACTCTCTTAGCAAATTCCAAGTATACAATACAGTACTGTTAACTATAGTCACTATGCTGTACATCAGATCCTCAGGACTTACTCATCTTATGCTTGAAAACTTGACTGTTGACTAATATCTCCCCATTTCTCCAACCCCAGCTCTTGGTAATGGTGATTCTACTTTCTGTTTCTATAAATGCATTTTTTTTTTTCAGATTTCACATGTAAGTGATAGCACATAGTATTTGTCTTTCTCTGTTTGGCTTATTTCACTTAGCATAATGCCTTCCAACATTCCAGTGTGTGTGTGTGTTATTTTCTTTAGTCATTCATTCATTGATGAATATTTAGGTTGTTTCCAAGTTTGGGCTATTGTAAATAATGCTGCAAGGAACACAGGGGTACAGAAACTTCTTCAAGATACTGATTTTGTCATTTAAAGAAGAATTAATACCTATTCTTCTGAAACTGTTCCAAAAAATAGAAATGGAAGGAAAACTTCCAAACTCATTTTATGAGGCCAGCATTACCTTGATACCAAAATCAGACAAAGATCCCATCAAAAAGGAGAATTGCAGACCAATATCCCTGATGAACATGGATGCAAAAATTCTCACCAAAATACTAGCCAATAGGATCCAACAGTACGTTAAAAGGATTATTCACCACGACCAAGTGGGATTTATTCCTGGACTGCAAGGTTGGTTCAATATCTGCAAATCAATCAATGTGATACAATACATTAATAAAAGAAAGAACAAGAACCACATGATCCTCTCAATAGATGCAGAAAAAGCATTTCACAAAGTACAGCATCCTTTCTTGATCAAAACTCTTCACAGTGTAGGGACAGAGGGTACATACCTCAATATCATAAAAGCCATCTATGAAAGACCCACAGCGAATATCATTCTCAATGGGGAGAAATTGACAGCATTCCCCCTAAGGTCAGGAACACGGCAGGGATGTCCACTATCACCACTGCTATTCAACATGGTACTAGAAGTCCTGGCCACAGCAATCAGACAACAAAAAGAAATAAAAGGCATCCGAATTGGCAAAGAAAAAGTCAAACTCTCACTCTCTGCAGATGATATGATACTTTCTGTGGAAAACCCAAAAGACTCCACTCCAAAACTGCTAGAACTCATATAGGAATTCAGTAAAGTGGCAGGATATAGAATCAATGCACAGAAATCAGTGGCATTTATATACACCAACAACAAGACAGAAGAAAGAGAAATTAAGGAGTCGATCCCATTTACAATTGCACACAAAACCATAAGATACTTAGGAATAAATCTAACCAAGGAGGCAAAGAATCTGTACTCAGAAAACTATAAAATACTCATGAAAGAAATTGAGGAAGACACAAAGAAATGGAAAAACGTCCCATGCTCATGGATTGGAAGAACAAATATTGTGAAGATGTCAATGAGACCTAGAGCAATCTACACATTTAATGCAAGCCCTATCAAAATACCATCCACTTTTTTCAAAGAAATGGAACAAATAATCCTAAAATTTGTATGTAACCAGAAAAGAGCCTGAATAGCCAGAGGAATGTTGAAAAAGAAAACCAAAGCTGGTGGCATCACAATTCCACACAATTCCACAAGCTCTATTACAAAGCTGTCATCATCAAGACAGTATGGTACTGGCACAAAAACAGACACATAGATCAATGGAACAGAATAGAGAGCCCAGAAATGGACCCTCAACTCTATGGTCAACTAATCTTCAACAAAGCAGGAAAGAAGGCCCAATGGAAAAAAGACAGTCTCTTCAACAAATGGTGTTGGGAAAACTGGACAGCCACATGCAGAAGAATGAAACTGGACCATTTCCGGGGCGCCTGGGTGGCTCAGTTGGTTGGGCGACTGCCTTCGGCACAGGTCATGATCTCAGGGTCCTGGGATCGAGCCCTGCATTGGGCTCCCTGCTCAGCGGGAGGCCTGCTTCTCCCTCTCCCACTCCCCCTGCTTGTGTTCCCTCTCTCACTGTCTCTTTCTGTCAAATAAATAAAATCTTAAAAAAAAGAAGAAAAAAGAAACTGGACCATTTCCTTACACCATACACAATAGACTCAAAATGGATGAAAGACCTAAATGTGAGACAGCAATCCATCAAAATCCTTGAGGAGAACATGGGCAGCAACCTCTTCAACCTCAGCCACAGCAACTTCTTCCTAGAAACATCACCAAAGCAAGGGAAGCAAGGGCAAAAATGAACTATTGGGACTTCATCAAGATAAAAAGCTTTTGCACAGCAAAGGAAACAGTCAACAAAACCAAAAGGCAACCGACAGAATGGGAGAAGATATTTGCAAATGACATATCAGATAAAGGGCTAGCATCCAAAATCTATAAAGAACTTATCAAACTCAACATCCAAAGAACAAATAATCCAATCAAGAAATGGAGAGAAGACAGGAACAGACATTTCTCCAAAGAAGACATCCAAATGGCCAACAGACACATGAAAAAGTGCTCAACATCGCTTGGCATCAGGGAAATCCAAATCAAAACCTCAATGAGATACCACCTCACACCAGTCAGAATGGCTAAAATTAACAAGTCAGTAAACGACAGATGTTGGTGGGGAGGCAGAGAAAGGGGAACCCTCCTACACTGTTGGTGGGAATGTAAGCTGGTGGAACCACTCTGGAAAACAGTATGGAGGTTCCTCAAAAAGTTGAAAATAGAGCTACCTTATGACCCAGCAAATGCACTACTGGGCATTTACCCCAAAGATACAAAGGTAGTGATCCGAAGAGGTACGTGCACCCCAGTGTTTATAGCATCAATGTCCATAATAGCCAAACTACAGAAAGAGCCAAGATGTCCATCAACAGATGAATGGATAAAGAAGATGTGGTATATATACACAATGGAATATTATGCAGCCATCAAAAAAAATGAAATCTTGCCACTTGCAGTGATGTGGATGGAACTAGAGGGTATTATGCTAAGCGAAATAAGTCAATCAGAGAAAGACATGTATCATATGACCTCACTGATATGAGGAATTCTTAATCTCAGGAAACAAACTGAGGGTTGCTGGAGTGGTGGAGGGTGGGAGGGATGGGGTAGCTGGGTGATAGACACTGGGGAGGGTATGTGCTATGGTGAGCGCTGTGAATTGTGCAAGACTGTTGAATCTCAGATCTGTACCTCTGAAACAAATAATACATTATATGTTAAAAAAAAAAAAAGAAGATAGTAGGAAGGGAAAAATGAAGGGGGGGAAATCGGAGAGGGAGATGAACCATGAGAGACTATGGACTCTGAGAAACTGAGGGTTCTGGGTGGGGGGATGGGTTAGCCCGGTGATGGGTATTAAAAAGGGCACCTTCTGCATGGAGCACTGGGTGTTATACGCAAACAGTGAATCATGGAACACTACATCAAAAGCTAATGATGTAATGTATGGTGATTAACATAACAATTAAATGAAATTTTAAAAAAAGATACTGATTTTGTTTCTTTCAGATATATATCCAGAAGTAGAACTGCTGGACAATATGGTAGTTCTTTTAATCTTTAGGGAACCTCCATGCTATTTTCCATGATGGCAGTAATAATTTACATTCCCACCAAGGATTCCCTTTTCTCCACATCCTTGCCAATACTTGTTGTTTCTTGTGTTTTTTATTTTAGCCATTCTAACAGGTGTGAGGTGACATCTGTGACATCTTGTGGCTTTGATTTGCATTTCCCTGATGATTAGTGACTTTGAGCACCTGTTGGCTATTTGTATGTCTTCTTTGGAAAAATTTCTCTTCATATCTGCCATGGCTCACTCTTGAACTATTACATGCATAGGTGAAAATCCAAGGTATCCTGGGGCAAAACAACAGCTGGAGAGCTGAAAGAACCAAGCAGATACTTCAGTTATTGTCTACCACAGTGGAGACAGATTTAACCTATATAAGCTTACTTGATTTAAGAGAAAAAGCTCTAAGACTGACAAATAGCTCTAACTTGAATCATCACCATATAGAGATGTGGTTCCTCAACCGGTTCCCAGATTTGAGCTAGTTCTCAGGCTCAGAGCCTTTTAGATAAAAGATGGCCTTTGAGGAAAGGCCCAGCTGCTTTGCTAAAAATTTACATTGCAAATTTTATTACATAGTAAATCTTCCTCCTACACTTCCCCCCAAATATTTGCAGCCATTTGCCAGTGTGAGAGTGCATTGAGCTAAGGGAAATACCCAGATTTAAAAAATAGATTACCAGATACGGGCTGTGAACTGACACTAATTCCTGGAGATCTGAAATGTCACAGTGGTCCCCTAGTCAAAATAGGGGCCTATGGAGGTGTAGTTTTAGATTGGTCCATCTCAGTGAGCCCAGTGGGTTCCAAACCAAACCTGTGGTTATTTCCTCCAGTCCTAGAAAGCGTAATTGGAATAGTCATACTTAGCAAATGACAAAATCTCCACACTGGTTCCCTAACCCATAGAATGAGGGCTAGTATGGTAGCAAAAACCAAGTGGAAGCCACTAGAACTGCTTCCCCCTCCCAAAATAATAAACCAAAAGCAATACACATAGAGAGATTACAGATTAATGCCACTCGAAAGATTCAGGAGTGGTGATTCTTACCATATCTCTTTTCAAGTTGCCTATTTGGCCTGTGCAGAAGACAGATAAATCTTAGAAAATGAAAATGGATTGTTCCAAACTACTTAATCAGGTAGTCCCTCTAATTATAGCTACTGTTCCTGGTGTTGCTTCATTGGTGGAGCAAATCAATACTTTCTCTTGTATATGCTATTCACCTATTCCTCCAGCAAATACTTTTTTCTTTATTCCTGTTAGCATGGACCACAAGATGCAGTTTTATTTCATCTCTAAGGGTCAGCACTAACACCTTCACTGTTCTACTGCAGGGCTAGATTATCTCTCTAGCTCTCTGTCATAATCTAGTATAAATGGGCCTTAATCTTCATTCCATACAAATGGACACCACAGGACATTTGTGATATCATGCTTACTGGACATGGTGAACAAGCATCAGTAACTACCCTAGATAATTTGGTAAGATATATGCATGCCAGAGGGTGGAAATAAATTCTACAAAATTCAAGGGCCTGCTGCTTCAGTAAAATTACTAAGCATCCAGTGGTCTGGAGCATGTCCGGATATCCCTTCCAAGATGAAAGACTAGTTGCTGCATTGGATACCTCCAACCACTAAGAAAGAGGCACAATGCATAGTGGGCTCCTTTGGATATTGAAGGTAACATATACTTCATTTGGATGTGCTACTTGGACCCACTTGCTGAGTAACCTGAAAGAGGTTCCAGTTCTGAGTATGGCCTGGACGAATAGAAAGCTCTGCAACAGATACAGGCTGCTAAGTTAGTTGTTCTGCCACATAGCAGATCCATGCTATGTGAAGTGTTTGTAGCAAATAGATATACTCTATGGAGACTTTAGCAGGCAACTCTAGGTTAACAAGAGTCTACAGGATTCTAAACGAAGCTATGTTATCACCTGCCAATAATTATTCTTTTGGAACGTCCTCTGGCTTACTATTAGACTAGTAGGGACTTAACATGTGACCATGGCCACCAACTTACCTTTGAGTTCAACTGTTCACCATGAATTGGTGTTGTCTGATTTGCTAAGACATAAAATTAGGCATGCAGATCTGCACTCAATTACAAATGCCATTAGGATATATAAAATTGCATTTGAGCAGATTCTTAAAGCACAAAGAAACTGCATAAGAAAATGGTTAAATACCCATGGCTCTTACTCCAGCTACATGGTCTTCTCTCTTTCACCACATACCTGTGGCATCAAGTAGAGTTACTTACCATCATTTGACTGAGAAAAAAAATACTTGAGCCTGATTTTCAGACAGTTCTACATGATATGCCAGCATCATCTCAAAGTTCACAGCTGGAGTACCAGAGCCCTGCTCATGTATGGCCTTGATAGGCAGTGGTGAAAATTTCAGTAAGCATAACTTTGAGCAGTGACCTAGCTGTATAGCCTGGAAGGATAAATGTTCCAAGATATAGATTTTTACTGATTCACTGGCAGTGGGTAATGGTTTGGCTGAATGGTTGGGGACTTGTAAGGAATACAATTGGAAATTAGTGACAAGGAGTCTAGGAATGATATATATAGGTAAGTTTCTCTGAATGGGTACAGAATATGAATATAAGTGAGTTTCAAGTAAATGTTCCCCAAAGAGCAATATCAGAAGAAATGTTAATAATTAAGTGGACAAGATGATCCATTCTGTGGATGTCAGCCTCTTTCAAAAGCTACCCTTGCTACTGCTATGAATAATAAGCTGTCCTTTGTCACTGACCCAAGAGACACAAAACTATTGAAGGCTAACTTGTCAGAGGGCATGAATGGCGAAATCTCAGATCCTTCACAGTTCTTGAAAATAAGATTATTTTAGACTGGTTTAATTTCATGTGTACTGCTCATTAGTCTTTTCAAAGAGAACAATTATACAGCTATGATATAGAATAACATTTTCATAAACAAGTAAATGTGTTAGGTTTTGAGAAATAAATTCAATCTATTCTATGATAATATAACAATTACTTTATATGCATAGATCTCTTTATTTCTCATTTGTAATGACAAATATTTGGTTAGGATGCTTTGGTCAGGGGCGCCTGGGTGGCTCAGTTGGTTAAGTGATCGGCTCAGGTCATGATCCTGGAGTCCCGGGATCGAGTCCCGCTTCGGGCTCCCTGCTCGACAGGGAGTCTGCTTCTCCCTCTGACCCTCCTCCCTCCTATGCTCTCTGTCTCTCATTCTCTCTCTCAAATAAATAAGTAAAATCTTAAAAAAAAAAAAAAAGGATGCTTTGGTCATAGTAGCAGAAACAAAACTCTTTCTACTTTATGCAGAAAGGATAATTTATTATAAAATTACAAGGGTACCTTACCAACAGTTAAACAACAGTTTAAATTTTTTTTAAATTTTTTTTTAAAGATTTTATTTATTTATTTGACAGACAGAGACACAGCGAGAGAGGGAACACAAGCAGGGGGAGTGGGAGGGAGAAGCAGGCTTCCCGCTGAGCAGGGAGCCCGATGCGGGGCTCGATCCCAGGACCCTGGGATCATGACCTGAGCCAAAGGCAGACGCTTAACGACTGAGCCACCCAGGCGCCCCTAAACAACAGTTTAAAACAGGACACTAATAAATATCAAATTTTGCTAGCTTAATCAAACAGGGGGATTTATTATTAGGATACAAGGGTGCCATACCAAGCCAAGGGCAGGCTTCATGAAGGGCTGGAACAAGGAAATGGAGGACTATTAGAAAGCAGGAATCACATTCTCCTGATCTCTCATCTCAGCTTTTTACTTTGCAAGTGCTTCACTGCTCTCTCACTGCAGATTTACGATTTTTCCTCCCCAAACCACAAGGTGGGACATGGCAGCCCATAGCTCCCAAGTTTGTTTCCTCTATTCCAGAGACTAATCAGATCAAAGCTAGACTCTCTTATCTTCAATCTCAAATTCCTAGGAAAGTTTTAAGATCTTACCAAATTAGAGATGACTTTTCTGGGATAGGAAGATGGACTCTGGGACGCCAAGAGACAGAGAACAATTTATATATATGCTGTTCCTTACAGACCCTAAGTTCAAATAGCTTATTTAGATGTAGGAGTGGATATTAGAGAGATGTTCTCACAACCAGTAACTA
The DNA here is from genome assembly GCF_029215605.1 of Mirounga angustirostris. Lineage (NCBI taxonomy): Eukaryota > Metazoa > Chordata > Mammalia > Carnivora > Phocidae > Mirounga > Mirounga angustirostris. The sequence continues at coordinate 149,829,232 of NW_026991712.1, forward strand.
GTAGAAATAATGAGGTGGTTCAGAAGAGAGAGGTGTTCTAATCTTTTTTAATATTTCCCATGGGACAGAATCAATTGACATGGGTAATGCTACTATCTTAATTGAGACAAATTTTTTTTCATTTTTTGTAATAGGTATGATTTATCTCTTGGGAAGATAAGCACAAATGCTGGCATGAGTAACTTAAGCACAAAAATTAATATTATATTTAATCATTTTCCAAGAAAGAAAGAAAAGGAGAGACTGATTACATGGAGAGTATTTAGGAGAAAGGGAAAAAAAAATTAATTACATGGTGGATTTCAGAAATTCCTCAGGACCAAACATAGAAATCTGACCAAGGGTCTCTCAGATTATCTTCATTAAGAGGTTTTGGAAAACTCATCAAACTCAGTAAATTTCCTTCATAACCCATTTGGAATTATTCCTAATGAAATGATAAAAATATGTAAAAAAGAAAAAAAAAAGGATTTCTCAGATTAGAGAGGAACTCTGATTCATCTAGCTTGAATCAGCTGCTTAAGAACATAGCTGCCAACATTTCCATCATAGTGGAGTAAGGACTGGGAAACCATTCTGAGAAGCAGACATAGGAAAGGGCAAAGAAAATTATTTTCTGGATTCTTCAGTGTTCCAGGCTCCCCTAGAAGAGCAAAATTATATTGTTTACCAAAATCATGACAAAATAAAATTTGAATGATAGGAAATTTATGTATTTAAAATTCAGAAAAGCTGATGGAAATATTCTGCCCAGCCCTACCCATATTGAAATAAAATTGAAAATGTCAGAAGTATAAGGAAATGCTGTCAAAGTTTTATTCAAAAGTCTATTTGTGCTGAAGATTTCTTAAAGTATTTCTCTTGTATGCTGAAATACATTCATATTATTTATTATGTCCTTTGATGAGATACAAGGAGTTAAGCTTAATGTTCATGATGTCACTCTACTGCTTCCTGTAATTTTGTTTCTAGAAATAAGAATTGGCAAGGGAAGTAGGACCACTCTATGGTAATGAACAAGTAATAGTATGGACATGTTAAGAGCCTCAGAAGCTGGTAATTCAGTTTTAACTTTCCATCACTTCAGTATATACAATGTTTCAAAAGAAAAAAGTCATTCAATATTATGTTGAAGGTTTTGTATTTCAACCTCTGTATTTCTTCGTGAAAATATTTCCTTAATGCTGTCATCTTTCTGATCATCATAAAGTGTCATGTTCAGTACATTTTCAGTACAATCTTCTAATGAAATTGTTGACAGGTATGAAAATACTTTTTCCATTAGAGGTTCCCTGAGAAAAGGAATTGGAGAGCTCTTTTTTGCTAGAGTATCATCAGAAAACCAGTCATCAGCTGCTTCTATACTTTGGCTGTAATAAGAATCAGATGGTATTGTTGATAAGCTTAAGGTAACACTGCTGGGATGTGTTGCCAAGCTAGTCTCTGAGGGGTCAGAAATGACCTTTTTTGTTGCAAGGCAGAATTCATCTTTAGAGTGATCTTTTATTACTGTAAAAGAAAATTAGATTTACTATGAATATTACATATTCATCAGCCAAATCTTACTTATAAGGACAATATTTCTTTTTCAAATTCAGACTTTTTAGGGTTAAAATGGACAGGAGGATGCAATAGTGAAAATTCTGAGTTGCTATCATCATCTGTGCGATGTTAAATATGTAACTGGGGATTAACAATTTCACAATGATGAAGAACAGAAAAGGCTATTCTAAATAAAATCAATCTGCTTTAATAGGAGATTTTAAATAGGCTAGAAGGCTCAGTTCTGGAATGTCCCTTAATATCAGAAAACATAGTTTCTTAAATATTTATAGATAAGTATTGCCTGATTTTTAAAAAATAAATTAAAAAAATACATGCCTCTGTAAGCAGGCAGATTACAAAATGTTTGGTCCACAGTGGGAAGGGCCTATGGGTTGGCTTTACACCAATTAAAATAACAACTAATATTCCTAGAGTGCCTTACAATATGCAAAGCAGTTTGATATATTTCCATATCTCATTTATCCTGTAAATAATTTTTCAAGGAGGTTATTATTAGAACCACTTCATAAAGGAGAAGACTGAGATTTAGAGATGGATGACTCACCACAAATCAGATACACAACAGACTTCACCTAGACTTCTAGTACTCTAAGATTCATGCTTCTCCAATTATTACATTATTTATGCTGCACAGTTGATATTTAAAAATGTTAAGTTTTAGAAAATATCACACTATATAGTATCCTAAGGACCTTTTATAATATTTTACATATTGACTTTTTTTAACATATTGACTTTTGAAATTAAAGTACAACATTAATTTTTAAAGCTGTTCTAAATACCTTATTATATTTTATATATCCAACGTTTCTTATATTATGTAGGACGGTAATGTTTTGAGGTACTAAGACATCATGTACAGTATCTAAAGGATTATAAAATACCCATGTCTTTTGACCCTCTAGGATTACCATATGGCATTGACTATGATACTTCTTCTGTTTTTGTTTTTTTTTTTTAAGAGATGGGGAGAGAGAGAGGGAGAGGATGAGTGGAGGGAGAAAGAGAGAATTTAAATACGCTACATGCCCAGCGTGGAGCCCTACGCCAGGCTTGATCTCACAACCCTGAGATCATGACGTGAGCTGAAATCAAGAATTGGATGCTTAACCCACTGAACTACCAAGATGCCCCTGACAATGATACTTTTGGGTATAAATAAGGAACAAAAATTTAAATTTCACATTTTAATTTAAGATGCGACATTGCAAGTCTTGTTTTTTAAGAAACATATGCCCACGCACATACTAATACATTACTGTTTCCCTTGAATTTCCATAATATTAAAATAATATTTAGATAGCATTTAGGTAGGCCTCTTGGTTCTTTAAGATGCAAATTGCTTTAAGTTGATTATGATTTCTTCTAATAAATTGTTGAGAAAAATTACCTTTTATATGTGCGGTTTCCTTTTTTCTTTGCTCCTCCTATATAAAAAAAGTTATTTGTATTTAAAAAACTGAATGTTTCTATGTAATTTGTTTAATATATTTAATGTATATTTATATAAGAATAATATATTTTAACTTCATAATAAGTTTTTGATGGAATTTTTTTTCCACGATGAGTTTATTTCACCAAAATATACTGACAGAAAAAAAAGTGTTTAGGTCTCATCTGGAAAGAATGTGAATTGGTTCAAGAAGGCAGTCTCAGGATAGGGAATGAAAGGGTGAAATAGAGTTCATAAGGATTATTTCTCCCTCTCCTCACTAACTCAGAGTCACTTGATTAGAACTAGAGAGGTCTAAAAAAGGAGTTAGAATTCCTAGACTTACTCATTTCATTAACCAACAACAACAAAAAAGTGAATTCTGGCTGAAGACTTTTATAAAAGTGTGCTATTCTTTTGAAGCAAATAAAACAGTTGCTCAAACAATATGTTCCATATGTGTTCTGGGAAGTGTCATGGTGTAGTAGTTTTCAAACTCCAGGGCATCAGAATCACCTGATGTGCTTATTAAAATGCTGATACTTGGGCATAATATCAGACCCTACTAAAACAGATTCTCTGGGAGGGGTTTGGGAATATCCATTGTAACACACTCTGCAAGTGGTTCTGATTAGGTTTTCCTACTGCATAGGGTGTTTGGGATGGAGTGGGTAAAGATGAGGCTGGAGAGATAATAACATTGTCTTCTTGTGTTTTAGGAGAACAGTGTTAGTACTCCATGCTGATCTGCATTGTCCTATCCCCCAAAATGGTTTGCTTAAGATATACATATATATAGGGTATGTATGTGTATGTGTGTATATATATTATGTATATAATACATATATTTCATATATGTCTTATATGTATATAGGATAACACATAAGTACTTTTTTCACAATCAACTTTACTTATTTGTCACTTTTACCTTTTATTAATATAAATGCCAGTATAGGGTCCTGACTTACCTTACCTGGACTTAGGACCAATTCAATTTGTGACTCCTATATAAATTATATTAGAACACTGCCCCTCAGACTTTTATGGCCCTATATTTTACCTGGGGAATTTGTTCAAATGCAGATTATAACCCAGTTGGTCTGGAGTGGGGTCTGAGATTGTGCATTTCTAACAGATGCGCCCAGGTAATGATGAGATTGCTGGTCTGGGGACCACGGAATAAGGCCCTAGACTGATTGAAATTCCACCCAAATTTAAGGGAATAGCAAAACAAACATTCTTACATATTGCTACTTATAAATAGGTAGAATTTTTCTGGAGGGCCATATAACAAATCTACTTCTAGAAATGTATTATGCCAGGTTAATAATTTTGGATTTATGTAAATATTCAGTTACCAGAATGTTCTTTACAACATTGTTAAGCATTTTTAAAGTCTGCAACTTAAAATTCTAAAAGAAATACTTAAATGTATTATGATACATAGATAGTAGTACAATCAATATTCTTCCAACTATTAAAAATGATGCTATAATTCCAGAAGTAAGGGCTCAAAAAATGACAGGGACATATAAAAAAAGACAGGGGGGACGCCTGGGTGGCTCAGTCGGTTAAGCGTCTGCCTTCGGCTCAGGTCATGATCCCAGGGTCCTGGGATCGAGTCCCGCATCAGGCTCCCTGCTCTTCAGGGAGCCTGCTTCTCCCTCTGCCTCTGCCTCTCTCTCTGTCTCTCATGAAAAAATAAAAAAAAAAATCTTAAAAAAAAAAAAAAAGACAGGGAAACATCCTTGAAGGGGTTCCCACTGGTTAAATTTGGGCATCAAAATAAGTATAGTAATGGATTATCATCTGCTGAATAACACAGAAACCCATGAGTCTACACAGATAATAAAGACAGAGAGCTTTTTTCTTATAGTAGAAAGCCAAATGGAAGATGGAAGTAGTAGAATTAGAAAAACATTATTTGCTACAGTTTTGTAAAGATCAGTTCAGGCAAGAATAATTTATATAGCTGGTAAGTAGAGTTTGATGAAGAAAGATATTTTCATGGTTATTACTTGGTTCAAAGTGTCATCACACAGGTTATTTAATTGCTAGGGTAAAAACAGGAATAATACAATGGGTGAATAGACATCATGTGTGATAAACTAAAATCATTAGTGAAAAGCAGATGAACATTGTATGTCTTCAGATGTGATAAAATGAATCTGATCACAAGGAAAGTCAAAATGAGTCTATGATCTATAAAGTAACTGTATTCTTCAAAAGTGTCAATATCATGGATGATGACAAAAGGACATTTTAAAATATTTTGAACTGAACAATGATGAAAACAAAACATAAAAATTTGTGAGATGCAGCAAAAGCAATGCTTAGAGGAAAATTTAAATATTAGATGTTTATATTATAAAAGAAGAAAAGTCCAAGAATAATAAAATTGAATATTTCTAGCAAGACTGATTTAGGATATAATCAGGAATGAAATGAGTGCCATCACTAAAGATTCTACAGATATTAGAAGGATAATAAGTGGATACTATTAAAAACTTTATGCCAATAAACTTAACAATTTAGATTAAATGGACAAATTCATTGAAAAACATAAATTTCTAAAACATACAAAATAAAACATTTAAATATCTATTAAAGGTCCTATATTTATAGTCAAAAACTTTCTCTGGAAGAAAACTCTAGACCTAGATGAACTCATTGCTGAATTCTAGGAAAACCTTTGAGAAAGCAGTATTGCCAATTATACACAAAAATTTTTCAAAAAGTAGAGGAGCAGGAAATATTTCATAGCTATTTTGTGACCAGAATAACTGTGATTTTAAAATCTAACAACAAAGAGGGGCATCTGGGTGGCTCAGTCTGTTAAGTGTTTGCCTTTAGCTCAGGTCATGGTCCCAGGGTCCTGGGATTGAGCCCGGCATCAGGCTCCCTGCTCAGCGGGGAGTCTGCTTCTCCCTCTATTCCTCCCGCTGCTCCTGTTCTCTCTCTCTCTCAAATAAATTCTTTAAAAAGTCTAACAAAGATATTATAAGATAAGAAAATTATAATGTCCCTCAAGAAAATAGATGCAAAAGTGACTTAAAATATATCAGTAAATCAAATCCAATGGGTTTATTCCAGGAATATAAGGTTGGTTTAACATTTGAAATTCAATGTAATTCATACTAACAAAAGAGAAAATCCATGTGAACAATGTCAAAAGATGCAGAAAAACCATTTGGCAAAATTCAGCAAACTTCATGACTAAAAAAACAGAAACAACAAACTCTCATTAGACTAAGAATAGAAGGGAATTTTCTTGACCTGACAATATGCATCTACAAAAATTCCATAGTTAACCTTCTACTTACTGGTGAAGAGTTGAATGTATTCTCTCTGAGATGAGGGATATAAAAAGGATAACTGTTCTCGACACTTCTATTCATCATTGTATGTGAGGCCTTACCCAGTAAAACAAGATAAAAAATTAAAAGCATAAAGATTAGAAAATAAGTAAAATTGATGTTTTTCACAGATGATATGATTGTGTTGAAGAAAACCCTATGGAGTCCACAAAAAAAAACTACTAAAAGTAATAAGTAAATTTATTTATAAAGGTCACAGAACACAGATCAATATAAATATCAATTGCCAAAGATGGCAATTCACTCCAATCTTATCTATAAACTAAATGTAATTCCCATCACAATCTCAAAAAGATTTTTTGTAGCTAGAGATTAATTTATCTTAAAATTTATATGAACAGGCAAAAAAACAATAAAAGCTAAAAAAAATTGACAAAAATGAAATTGGAGGAACCATACTGCTCAATTTTATGACCTACTATGTAGCTAGAGTGTGGTATTGGTAGAAATAGACACACAGGTCAGCAGTACAGACAGAGATCCAGAAATAGACCCACACATATTTTTCCAACAGATTTCTGACAAAAGTTGCAAAAGCAATTCAATGTAAAAAGGATAGCCTTTTCGATAAATAGTGCTGGAACAATTAGACATCAGGAGTCCCCAAATGAATTTTGACTTACACCTCATACCTTATTAAAAAAATTAACTAAAAGTGGATCAAAGATAGAAATATAAAATGTAAAACTTAATAGCAAAAACAATCATGAAAAAAAAAGTTGGAGAACTTCCTGAAATTAAAACTTACTTCAAAGCTATAATAATTAAGAAGATGTGGTACTGATATAAGGATAGATACATAGATCAATGGAATAGAACTGACATTCCAGAAATAAAAGTTCACATTCATAGTCAATTGATTTTTGACAAGTGTTCCAAGACAATCATTGGGGAAAGAATAGTCTTTTCAACAAATGGTGTTGGGACAACCAGATATGTACATGCAAATGAATGAAGTTGGGCCCATACCTCACACCATATCAAAATGCAACTCAAAATAGATTAAACATTTAAATATAAGAGCTAAAACTATTAAAACTCTTAGAAGAAAATATAGGCATAAATCTTTACATCTTAGATTAGAAAAAGGTTTTAGATATGACACTGAAGTTTTTAATCTTGATGAAGTCCCAATAGTTCATTTTTGCTTCGGTTTCCCTTACCTCCAGAGACATGTCTAGTAAGAAGCTGCTATGGCCAACGTGAAAGAGGTTGCTGCCTGTGATCTCCTCTAGGATTTTGATGGTTTCCTGTCTCACATTTAGGTCTTTCAACCATTTTGAATTTATTTTTGTGTATGGTGTAAGAAAGTGGTCCAGTTGCATTCTTTTGCATGTTGCTGTCCAGTTTTCCCAACACCATTTGTTGAAGAGACTATCTTTTTTCCATTATATATTCTTTCCTACTTTGTCAAAAATTAGTGGACCATATAGTTGTGGATCCATTTCTGGGTCTTCTCTTCTGTTCCACTGATCTACATGTCTGCTTTTGTGCCATGACCATATTGTTTTGATTACTACAGCTTTGTAGAATATCTTGATATTTGGGATTGTGATATCTCCATTTTTGTTCTTATCAAGATTGCTTTGGCTATTTGAGGTCTTTTAATTTTAGGATTATTTGCAAAACATAAATTTGATCTGTTCATACGTTGGAATACTATAAAAAAGTCTATAATGAACTATGGGTATATGCACCAACCTGGATGAATCTCAGAAACATAATGTTGCACAAAAAGGTAAGAGTATATTAGACATGGAGTCTAAAAACATGTAAAATTTAATAATACATTGTTCAAGGATCTATAGTATTTGTGGTAAAACCATAAAGCAAAGCAAAGAAATGGTTAACTGCAATTACAGGATAATGGGTCCTTCAGTGAAGGGTGGGGGTACAGACTGTAAGAGATAAATGAAGACTCAGGACATCTCAAAGGTACTGGTAATATTCTATTTCTTATTCTGGGTGGTGGGCTTAGTCTTTAAATTGTTTATGGGTACTCTTCTGTTTATATGCTGTATTTCACAATAAACGCTTTTTTAGAAATGAAGCTGTAGTTCTAAATATTAAGCCGTATCTTTTGTTACAATTTTCATCCTCCTGCCTGTCTGTCTCTAGGAGGTGAGGAAGAGGCCACTACACAGGCAGAAATTGAGATGAAAAAAAGAGGGGCAATATGAAAAAGAATCCTTTTGTACTGAAACTGACTGTGGCTGAAGTCAGCACTACTTTATTCTTTTCATACCATGTTTTCATACTATGTTTTATAATACCTTTTTTTCTGAATTAGGTTCCTATCACTATCAAGAATTCTGGCTAATACTTTATATTTACTTGTGTATTATTTATCTCTCCCATTAGACTATAAATCTCATGGGAATAGGGACTCTTGTCTTCCTTGTTCACTACCAAATTTCCAGTTGCCTAGAACAGTGCCTGGCATATAAGCCTTCATCAGGTATTTGCTGAATGAACAATAAACAGTTAAACAGTACTACTATATATGTACTTCTTCCATCATAGTACTCATGACATTTTTGTAATTATCTGTCTGTATCTATCATTAGGTATGAAGACATCATTATGTCTGTATCTATCATTAGGTATAAAGACATCATTATACTACAGTACCTAGCAAAATGCCTAGATGTGTTGGGTACTCAGTAAATTCAATTAATACTAAATACGTACATAGAAACATTTTTCTCTGCAATGCAATCTCAATTTCAAACAACCCTTCATTTGAAAGAACTATTAATCTTTAGAATTGATTTGATCATTAAGCCCACCTGCTTAAAACCCCCCAGTAATCATAATGGTAAACTTGTATGATGCTCATTATGTGACCAGGCATGATTCTGAGTGTTTTTTACATACTAATTAATTTACTTCCCATAACAATTCTATGGAGATAAAATCATCCTCATTTTGCAGATGAGGAAACAGACACACAGAAGTTAAGTAACTTGCCTAAGATTATACAGCTAGTAGTGGTAGAGCCAGGATTCTAACCTGCATCAACTGGCTCTACAGTCTATGCTCTTGACCCTAATCCCATAATGCCTCCAGTGGATCTGTAAAGCCTATGGAGTAAAATCCAAAATCCTTAGGCTGTAAATGAGGTTTCTCACAACCCCATCTCCAGGATCTTTCCCCACCACTTCTCTCTATGAACCCTAGGCCCCAAACACTGTAACAATTTTACTGAATATGTTACTTACTTTCATAGCTGCAAGCCTTTGAACATAGAATGAATGTCCTTTGTTCTCTTTCCTCCTGGCACACTTAACATTCCTTTCTCAAAATCCAGCTAAAAATTTCTTCTCTGTGAAGCCTTCCTCAATTTATGCTCCCTTGTCTGCACTTCTTCAATTCTGTGGCTCTTACCACATTATGATGTAATTTTTAGCTTATATGTTTTTCTTCTCTACTAACTTTGGGCTCATCTAGGTCTGAACTCATATCTTATTTGTTTATGTAGCCTCAGTGCCAAACCTAGTGTTGTCATATTTAAGGCACTTGAAAAATATTTGTTCAACAAATGAACACTGAGTTCAATTTGAATTCAATATTCAATAGGTATAATGAAACTTTGATATCCTATCAATTTGTTGCTATTTATTTATTAATGCTATAATAATAATGATGATGCTATAAACCACTAATATTTGTTTTGTTTAGTTATATCATAGTTTTACATTTCTACTGGTATCTCCCCCTTGTTTTACTTTGTCCATATAACACTTGTGTATGGTGTAAGAAAGTGGTCCAGTTTCATTCTTTTGCATGTTGCTGTCCAGTTTTCCCAACACCATTTGTTGAAGAGACTATCTTTTTTCCATTGTATATTCTTTCCTACTTTGTTGAAAATTAGTGGACCATATAGTTGTGGATCCATTTCTGGGTTTTACTTTGTCCATATAACACTTGTTTTACTTTGTCCACATAACTCTCTTTTGACACCACATAACAAAAAGTTAATTATGTGTCTTCCTTTCCCACTTGTACTACACTAGCATATCTTACCATCTTTAACTGGGGGTTCCCAGAGCTTAGAATATAATGAAGTCTTAATAAATCCTTGTTAAGTTTTACTTAATTTCAGTTAGTTGGTTTTGTTAGATTATCTGATTATCTGAGTATCCTCTTATTTCCAAATCGCTTTCCTCTGATGGGCCTGGCAATTTTGCTTTGTTTTTCTTATGCCATTTATCTTCATCCCTGTAATAATCCCCATCTGAGGAATATAGGTTCTTAAGCTAGAGATGTAGAGAAACAACTACAAAAGCATTTTCTTTTAGTTTTTCAGTTTCCTATAATATAAAAACTAACTAGTCTGGGTAATTTAAATTTAGCTCCACGTTACTATCTCTCAAATTTAAAAATAGCAGTGGATACTCTGTCTTTCAAATTTAAATGTTAATGACAATTTCTTTTTTTTTTTTTAAGATTTTATTTATTTATTTGAGACAGAGAGAATGAGATACAGAGAGCATGAGAGGGAGGAGGGTCAGAGGGAGAAGCAGACCCCCCGCTGAGCAGGGAGCCCGATGCGGGACTCGATCCCGGGACTCCAGGATCATGACCCGAGCCGAAGGCAGTCGCCTAACCAACTGAGCCACCCAGGCGCCCCGACAATTTCAAACAATGTTAATGACATGGTATCAAATAAATTATTTGAAAATATTTCTATAAAATATCATACACTACCTGTGATTGGAATTCTCCAGTATGAAAATTTCGAGAAATAAAGATACATTGAGAATGACTTTTAATCTTTCCCTTTAATGATCTTTGCCTGCATCTCTCATCAATTCCTTTAAATTTGGAATTTTGAAATATTTCTCTGAAAAATATTTTATAGAGAATTATTATCAAACATGAGTTCCATTATAAATCACTTAAATTATTATTTCCAATAGTTATACATAAAAGTTTAAAATCAGAATTACTATATATTTATTTTTAAAACACCAATCAACATATATATTCCCTTCTCATATGTTACTGATTTCACTACACCTATTTTATTCATAGAATGTAAATTAAGCTACTTCTTATGCAGTCATTCCAAACTTAACTATTTATTTTATTTATTTTTTTCAAGGAATTATGGCCTTTATTTTTTTTAATTTTATTTTATTATGTTAGTCACCATAAACACTATTTAAAAAATAATGCTGATTGCCATTTCTTCTTACAAAAGTACTAGAAAATTTCTAAATTCAAGAGACTGTATTGCATTACTTAATGAGGTACAATTAGGATTCACTCATTCATTGAATTCAGTTCATTTAACAGATATTTATTCAGTACTATGTGTCAGGCATTATGCTGCATGTTGTATATATAGTGGCAAGGAAAAAAAAGCACAGCCACTACCCTCATAGAACTGTTATTGCTCTCGTGGAAGTTAAACACTATTAAGGAAGACAGACATTAATAAAATGCTGACAAGAAAATGAAAAATTACAACTTTGGAAAGTGTTATCAAGGAAAGGTACCTGGTGGACTGTGGGAGTATGCAACAAAGGGAATTAATCTGGTTGAAGAGGTTAAGGAAGGCTTTTCTGAGGAAGGGATGATTGAATTGGGCATTTGAAGCAATAGTTAGTTATTAGGTAGAGTATTGTGGAGGAAGGGAGATGCAGAAGAAAGAATGTTCCAGTCAGAAAGCATATCAAGTATAAAGACCTAGGGGCCAGATTAGGACAGTGCAACAGAAGCAGTGAAAGCAAGAGAGAAGTGGGAGATGAAATGGGCAGACCATGTAAGGCCTTAAAAGTCATGCCACTTGGGCACCTGGGTGGCTCAGTTGGTTAAGCGACTGCCTTCGGCTCAGGTCATGATCCTGGAGCCCCTGGATCGAGTCCCACATCGGGCTCCCTGCTCGGCAGGGAGTCCACTTCTCCCTCTGACCCTCCTCCCTCTCATGCTCTCTGTCTCTCATTCTCTGTCTCACAAATAAACAAAATCTAAAAAGAAGTCATGCCGCTTGTCTTTATCCTAAAAGCAATGGGAAGTCCTTTATAATATAGTGGGGAATGGGATGGAATGGTCTGGTAACTTGATTAGATGTGTATTTGGAAAATGTCTGGCTGAAGTGTGAAGAGATTTAATGAGGATGATAGCAAAGGTAGAGTGTCAGTTATAACTTGTACTGCAGTAATCTATGTGAGGGATAATGATAACTTAAGTAAGATGGTGGCAGTGGTAACTGAAAGAAAAGGATAGATTTGAGTGATTTATGAGGTAAATAAATATAACTTGGTGATGGTTCAAATTTGGGGGAAGCATGAAAGAGAGAGGAATATATCAAGCATGTCTTCAATTTTTAGAGAGAAAAAAAAAACCCTTCCTTGACCTCACATTCTCCTCCAGCTACTTCCCCATTTGTCAACTCCCCTTCACCAAAAACAAAACAAAACAATACAAAACAAAAAAACCCATCTTCCTTAAAGAGAGATCTATACTTGATTCAATTCTCTTACCTCCTGCGTTTTATTCAAATGTGAGCTTCTGAACCCATCACTCCACCAAAACTGTTAAAGGTCATCAATAACTTCCATGTTGACAAATCCAAAAATTATTTCTCCATCCTCATCTTTCTCAACTTCTTAAGCACTTTCAATATCATCTCCTCCTTCTTGAAACATTTTCTAATTTTTTCCCTCTATTTCTTTTAAAAATTTTAAATTCCAGTATTGTTAACATACAAGGTTATCTTAGTTTCAGGTGTAAATATAGTAATTCAACAAGTCCATACATCACTCAGTGCTCATCATGACAAGTGCACTGCTTAATCCCCATCACCTATTTCACCCATCCTCCCCTTCACCTCCCTTCTGATAACCATCACTTTGTTCTCTATAGTTAAGATTCACTTCTTGGTTTCCCTCTCTCTCTCTCTTTTGTTTTGCTCTTTGTTTTGTTCCTTAAAATCCACATATTAGTGAAATCATATGGTATTTATCTCTCTGACTTATTTTGCTTAACATTATACTCTCTAGCTCCATTCATGCAAATGGCAATATTTTATTCTTTTTTATGGCCAAATAATATTCCATTGTCTATTATACCACATCTTCTTTATCCATTCATCATTCGATGGACACTTGGGCTGCTCCCATAGTTTGGCTACTGTAAATAATGCTGCAATAAACAGAGGGGTGCATGTATCCCTCTGAATTCATGTTTTTGGATTATTTTGGGGTAAATACCCAGTAGTGCGATTACTGGATCATAGGGTAGCTCTATTTATAATTTCTTGAGGAACCTCCATACTGTCTTCCAAAGTGGCTGCACCAGTTTGCATTCCCACCAACAGTACAAGACAGTTCCTTTTTCTGCACATCCTCTCCAACACTTGTTTCTTGTGTTTTTTTTTAAGTCATCCTGACAGGTGAGAGGTAATATCACCTTGTGGTTTTGATTTGTATTTCCCTGATGATCAGTGGTGCTGAGCATCTCTTCATGTGTCTATTGGCATCTGGATGTCTTCTTTGAAGAAATGTCTGTTCATGTCTTCTGCCCATTTTTAAATTGGACTATTCGTTTTGTGGGTGTTGAGTTGTATAAATTCTTTATATATTTTGGATACTAACCCCTTATCAGATATCATTTGCAAATATCTTCTCCTGTTCCATAGGTTTCCATTTAGTTTTGTTGATTATTTCCTTTGCTATGCAGAAGCTTTTTATGTTGATGTAGTCCCAATAGCTTATTTTTTCTTTTATTTCCCTTGCCTCAGGAGACATATCTAGAAAAATGTTGCTAGAGCCAATGTCAGAGAAATTACTGCCTGTGCTCTCTTCAAGTGGTCCAGTTTCATTCTTTTGCTTGTGCCTGTCCAGTTTTCCCAACATCATTTGTTGAAGAGACTTTTTCCCATTGGATATTCTTTCCTGTTTTGTTGAAGATTAATTGACCACAAAACTGTGGGTTTATTTCTGTGTTTCCTATTCTGTTCCATTAATCTATGTGTCTATTTTTGTGCCAGTACCATACTGTTTTGATTACTACCACTTTGTAATATAATTTGAAGTCCGGAATTGTGATACCTCCAGCTTTATTTTTCTTTTTCAAAATTGCTTTGGCTATTCAGGGTCTTTTGTAGTTCCATATAAATTTTGTGATTTTTTTTCTAGTTCTGTGAAAAAATGTTTTTGGTGTTTTGATAGGAATTGCATTCAATCTGTAAATTGCTTTGGGTAGTATGGACATTTTAACAATAATTGTTCTAAGCAATGAGCATGGAATGTCTTTCCATTTCTTTGTCTCTTTAATTTCTTCCATCAATGTTTTATAGTTTTCAGAGTATGGGTCTTTTACCTCTTTTTTTATTCCTAGGTATCCTATTGTTTTTGGTGTGATTATAAATGGGATTATTTTCTTAATTTCTCTTTCTGTGGCTTCATTATTAGTGTATTAAAATGCAACAGATCTCTACATATTGATTTTGTATCCTGTGACTTTACTAAATTCATTTATCAGTTCTAGTAGTTTTTTGGTAGAGTCTTTAGGGTTTTCTATATATAGTATCATCTGCAAATAATGAGAGTTTTACTTCTTCCTTACCAATTTAGATATCTTTTATTTCTTTTTGTTGTCTAATTGCTTTGGCTAGGACTTCTGGTACTATGTTGAGTAAAAGTGGTAAGAGTGGACATCCTTGTCTTGTTCCTGACCTTAGGAGGAAAGCTCTGTTTTTCCCCACTGAGAATGATAATAGTTGTGGGTTTTTCATGTATGGCTTTATTATGTTGAGGTATGTTCCCTCTAAACCTACTTTTTAAAGGGTTTTTATCATGAATCAATGTTGTACTTTGTCAAATGCTTTTTCTGCATCTATTGAGGTGATCAAAGTTTTTACTTTCTTTTATTGATGAGATATATCACACTGATTATTTTGTGAATATTGAACCACTCTTGCATCCCAGGAATAAATCCCACTTGGTCATGGTGAATGACTGTTTTAAGTATTGGTGGATTCTATTTGCTAGTATTTTGTTGAGATTTTTGCATTTATGTTCATCAGGGATATTGGCCTATAGTTCTCCTTTTTGTGGTATATTTATCTGGTTTTGATATCAGGATAATGCTGGCCTCATAGAATGAATTTGAAAGTTTTCCTTCTTCTATTTTTTAGAATACTTTGAGTAGAATAGGTATTAACTCTTCTTTAAATGTTTGGTAGCATTCACCCGTGAAGGCATCTGGCCCTGGACTATTGTTTGTTTGGTGTTTTTTGATTACAGATTCAATCACCTCACTGGTAATAGATCTATTCAAATTTTCTGTTTCTTCCAGTTTCAGTTTTGGTAGGTTATATTTCTCTGAATTTATCCATTTCTTCTAGGTTGTCTAATTTGTTGGCATACAGTTTTTCATAATCTCTTAAAATTATTTGTATTTCTGGGATGTTGTTATTTCTTCTCTTTTGTTCTTTCATTGGTGATTTTGTTCATTTGAATCCCCCCCCCCCTCCTTTCTGGAAGAGTCTGCCTAGAGGTTTATCAATTTTGTTGATCTTTCAAAGAACCAGCTCCTGGTTTCATTGATTTGTTTTTTTTTTTTTTAAGTTTCTATATCATTTATTTCTGCTCTAATCTTTATTATTATTTCCTTTCTTCTGCTGGTTTTAGGTTTTGTTTGTTGTTCTTTTCCTAGTTCCTTTAGGTTGTTTGAGGTTTTTCTTGCCTCATGAGGTAGGCCTGTATTACTGTAAACTTCCCTCTTAGAATTGCTTTTGCTGGGGGTGGCCAGGTGGCTCAGTCTGTTAAGTATCTAACTCTTGGTTTGAGCTCAGGTCATGATCTCAAGGTCATGAGATTGAGTCCTCTGTCAGGCTCTGTGCTGGGAGTGGAGCCTGCTTAAGATTCTCTTTCTCCCTCTCCTCTGCTCCTCCTTTCTCTCTCTCTTCCTCTAAAGAGTAAAAATAAAAAATAAATTTAAAAAATAATTGCTTTTGCTGTATCCCAAAGAATTTGGACCATTGTGGGGGTTTTTTTAAAGATTTTATTTATTAATTTATTTGAGAGAGAGAAAGAGAAAGACTGAATTGCTGTATGAGTTCTAGTAATTTGGGGATGGAGTTTTTGGGTTTTCCACATAAAGCAGGGAGGAGGGGCAGAGGGAGAGGGAGAAACAGACTCCCTGCCAAGCAGGGAGCCCAACCCCGGGGCTCAATCCCAGGATCCAGAGATCATGACCTAAGCTGAAGGCAGACGCTTAACTGACTGAGCCACCCAGGTGCCCCTGGACTATTGTGTTTTCATTTTTGTTTGTTTCCATGTGCCTTTTATTTTTTTTATTTAATTTTATTTTATTATGTTATGTTAGTCACCTTACATCATTAGTTTTTGATGTAGTGTTCCATGATTCATTGTTTTCGTGTAACACCCAGTGCTCCATGCAGAAGGTGCCCTCTTTAATACCCATCACCAGGCTAACCCATCCCCACACCCCGTCCCCTCTAAAACTGTCAGTTTGTTTCTCAGAGTCCATAGTTTCTCATGGTTGATCTCTCCCTCGGATA
Organism: Mirounga angustirostris; assembly: GCF_029215605.1. Taxonomy (NCBI): domain Eukaryota; kingdom Metazoa; phylum Chordata; class Mammalia; order Carnivora; family Phocidae; genus Mirounga; species Mirounga angustirostris. The sequence continues at coordinate 149,846,144 of NW_026991712.1, forward strand.
CCCCACCTTGATTTTTCCCTTCCTTCTCCCAATGTCCTTCATGCTCTTCCTTATGTTCCAAAAATAAGTGAAACCATATGATAATTGACTTTCTCTGCTTGACTTATTTCACTTAGCATAATCTCCTCTAGCCCCATCCATGGTGATGTAAAAGTTGGGTATTCATCCTTTCTGTTGGCTGAGTAATATTCCATTGTATATATGGACCACATCTTCTTTATCCATTCATCTGTTGAAGGGTATCTTGGCTCTTTCCACAGTTTGGCTATTGTGGACATTGCTGCTATGAACATTGGGGTGCATATGGCCCTTCTTTTCACTACATCTGTGTCTTTGGGGTAAATACCCAGTAGTGCAATTGCTGGGTCATAGGGTAGCTCTATTTTTAATTTTTTGAGGCACCTCCACACTGTTTTCCAAAGTGGCTGTACCAACTTGCGTTGCCACCAACAGTGTAAGAGGGTTCCCCTTTCTCCACAACCTCTCCAACATCTGTTGTTTCTTGCCTTGTCAATTTTTGCCATTCTAACTGGTGTAAGGTGGTATCTTAATGCAGTTTTGATTTGAATTTCCCTGATGGCTAATGATGATGATGTGTCTGTTAGCCATTTGTATGTCTTCTTTGGAGAAGTGTCTGTTCATGTCTTCTGCCCATTTTTTGACTTGATTATTTGTTTTTTTGGGTGTTGAGTTTGAGAAGTTCTTTATAGATCTTGGATACCAGCCCTTTATCTGTAGTGTCATTTGCAAATATCTTCTCCCATTCTGTGGGTTGCCTCTTTGTTTTGTTGACTGTTTCCTTTGCTGTGCAGAAGATTTTTATCTTGATGAAGTCCCAAGAGTTCATTTTTGCTTTTGTTTCACTAGTTTTTGGAGATGTATCTTGAAAGAAGTTGCTGTGGCCAATGTCAAAGAGGTTACTGCCTATGTTCTCCTCTAGGATTTTGATGGATTCCTGTCTCACATTGAGGTATTTCATCCATTCTGAGTTTATCTTTGTGAATGGTGTTAGAGAATGGTCGAGTTTCATTCTTCTGCATGTGGCTGTCCAATTTTCCCAGCACCATTTATTGAAGGGACTGTCTTTTTTCCATTGCATGTTTTTCCTGCTTTGTCGAAGATTATTTGACCGTAGAGTTGAGGGTCCATATCTGGGCTCTCTATTCTGTTCCATTGGTCTTTATGTCTGTTTTTGTGCCAGTACCATGCTGTCTTGGTGATCACAGCTTTGTAATATACCTCGAAATCGGGCAATGTGATGCCCCCAGCTTTGTTTTTCATTTTCAACATTTCCTTGGCGATTTGGGGTCTTTTCTGATTCCATACAAATTTTAGGATTGTTTGTTCCAGCACTTTGAAAAATGTCATTGGAATTTTGATTGGGATGGCATGGAAGGTATAGATTGCTCTGGGCAGCATAGACATTTTAACAATATTTATTCTTCCGATCCATGAGCATGGAATGTTTTTTCATCTTTTTGTGTCTTCTTCAATTTCTTGCATGAGTGTTCTGCAGTTCTAGAGTATAGATCCTTTACCTCTTTGCTTAGGTTTATTCCAAGGTATCTTATGGTTTTTGGTGCTATTGTAAATGGAATAATTTTGCTAATTTCTCTTTCTACAGTTGCATTGTTAGTGTATAAGAAAGCAACTGATTTCTGTGCATTGATTTTATATCCTGCCACATTACTGAACTGCTGTATGAGTTCTAGTAATTTGGGGGTGGAGTCTTTTGGAATTTCCACATAAAGTATCATGTCATCTGCGAAAAGAGAGAGTTTGACTTCTTCTCTGCCAATTTGAATACCTATTATTTCTTTTTGTTGTCTGATTGCTGTTGCTAGGACTTCTAATACTATGTTGAACAATAGTGGCAAGAGTGGGCATCCTCGATGTGTTCCTGATCTTAAGAGAAAGGCTCTCAGCTTTTCCCCATTGAGGATGATAGTCACTGTGGGTTTTTCATAGATGGATTTTATGAACTTGAGGTATGTTCCCTCAATCCCTATACTCTGAAGAGTTTTAATCAGGAAAGGATGCTGTATTTTGTCAAATGCTTTTTCTGCATCAATTGAGAGGACATATGGTTCTTCTCCCTCCTCTTAATGTGTTCTATCACATTGATTGATTTGCGAATGTTGAACCACCCTTGCATCCCAGGGATAAATGCCACTTGGTCGTGGTGGATGATCCTTTTAATGGTGGATCCTATTAGCTAGGATTTTGTTGAGGATTATGGAATCCATATTCATCAGGATTATTGGTCTGAAATTCTCCTTTCTGATGGGGTCTTTGCCTGGTTTGGGGATTAAGGTAACGCTGGCCTCATAGAATGAGTCTGCAAGCTTTCCTTCTGTTTCTACTTTTTGAAACAGCTTCAGAAGAATATGTATTATTTCTTCTTTGAATGTTTGGTAGAATTCCCCAGGGAATCCACCAGGCCCTGGACTCTTGTTTTTTGGGAGGTTTTTGATCACTGCTTCAATCTCATTACTGGTTATTGGCCTATTCAGGTTGTCAATTCTTCCTGTTTCAGTCTTGGGAGTTTATAGGTTTCCAGGAAGGCATCCATTTCATGCAGGTTACTCAATTTATTGGCATATAGTTGTTGATAATAATTTCTAATAATTGTTTCTATTTCCTTGGTGTTAGTCGTGATCGCTCCCCTTTATTCATAATTTTATTAATTTGGGTCTTTTCTCTTTTCTTTTGGATAAGTTTGGCCAGTGGTTTATTGATCTTATTAATTCTTTCAAAGAACCAGCTTCTAGTTTTGTTGATCTGATCTACTGTGTTTCTGGCTTCTAATTCATTGATCTCTGCTCTAATCTTAATTATTTCTCTTCTAATGCATGGCTTGGGCACCATTTGTTGCTTTTTCTCTAGTTCTTTAAGGTATAGAGTTAGTTGGTGAATTCGGGATTTTTCTCTTTTTTTGAGTGAGGCTTGGATGGCTATGTATTTCCCCCTTAGGACCCCCTTTGCAGTATCCCATAGGTTTTGGACTGATGTGTTTTCATTCTCATTGATTTCCATGAATTGGTTGAGTTCTTCTTTGATTTCCTGGTTGACCCAAACATTCTTGAGCAGAATGGTCTTTAGCTTCCCAGTGTTTGAATTTCCTGTTTTTCCTTCTCAGATATTGATTCTTCCTATTCTTTTGCTAGATTTCTAAATGTTGGTGGGCTGAAGGGCACAGTCCTAAGTTCTTTTCTTCCAACAATCACTCCCTGGTTAGTCTCACCCAGTTCTATGACCTTAGATACCCTCTATACATTGATATCCTAAATCTTCAGGCTTAAACTCTCTTCTGAAGTTCCTACAAGTATATCTGAGTATTTGACATTTCTAATGGATGTCCAAAAGACTTTTCAAATTGAAACTCCTAGTTTATCACTATTCCCTCAACTTGCTCCCCTCTCTAATCATATTCTCATCTCAGTAAATGGCATGATCAACCACTCAGCTGCTCATTGTAAAAACGTAGGTGTTAGCATTAATTCTGCCATTTCATTTATCTTCCCTTACCTTATCTAATCCATCAAACCAGCCCTGCTAACTTGACCTGCAAAACACACCCCAAATCCAACCTCTTCTTTTTATCTCCTCTACTTCCATATTAGTCTAAGATATTATCTTTTAAAAAAATGAATTAGAACTCTCATATATTGCTGGTAGAAGCATGTACCCACTTTGGAAAACTGTTCAGCAGTTTGCTACAAAGTTAACCACATATGATCCAGCAATGCTACTCTTAGGCATTTACCCAAGAGAAGTGAAAGCACATGTACAAAAAGATTTATACAAGAACATTCATAGCAGCCTTACTCCTAAGAACTAAAAACTGGAAATGACCCAATTGTCCATTAAGAATAAAGTGAGGTATATTTATACAATTAATAAAAATCATCAATAAAAAGAATGAAATACAGATAATACAATGACATGAATGAATCTCAAAAATATTATGTTAAGTCAAAAAAGCAAACATAAAAAAGTCCATATGATTCCATTTACATGTAACTCAAGACTAGACAAAATTAACCTCTGGTAATAAAAATCAGAATAATGACTGCCTCTGAGTGGGAGATGGGGAGTGATGCCTGGAAAGGAGCATGAGGGAACTTTCCAGGGTGATGGAAAGTTGTATATCTTGACTGGGGTTGTGATTACATGGGAATATATTTGCTGAAATTCATCATCATACATTTAAAATCTATGTATTATACTGTATGTGAATTATATCTCAAATTTTCAGTTTTATAAAAATGTACATCATCTATAGGTGACATTATAGTGTCCTTAAAAGAGAGATAATATTACTACCTCATGGGGTGGTTAAATGAGATCATGTATAAAGCACTTAGAACAGTGCCTACCATGTAGTAAGCCCTCAGTGTTAGCCATTATTATGCTGATAATGTCATTCTCTGGCTTAAAACCTTATGATGGCATAAATAATAAAATCCAAACTCCATATTTTGGCCTACAACATCCTATGTGATCTAGCCCCCATCTACATCTTCAGTCTCATCATTATTTCCCTCACTCACTACAGTCTATACACTAGCCTTCTTTCCCTTTATTGAACAATACTGAGAACATTCCCATGTGGGGTCTTTGTACTTGCTAACCCCTCAGCTGAGAGAGCTCTTTGACAAAGTCTTCACATGGTTGGCTCTTTCTTTTAACTCTGATCTCAGATTAAATATTGCCCACTTGAAGAGACATTCCCTGACCATTTTATTTTTCATTATCTGTCTCCTCCCAGTGGCACCGCTAGTCTATGAAACAGAAACTGTCTGACTTGTTCACAGTTGTATCCTCGGTACCTAGAACAATGGCAGGCACCAATAAATATTTGTTAAAAGAATGAATAAGTGAATAATTTCCAGTTTTCTGACTTGTGCAAATGAATAGATAGTATGCATTCATTTGCTGAGATAGGGAATACTGGAAGAGTGTGTGCAAGAATGTGTTACAGTTTACATTTTTAAACATCAAACAAAGCAAATACTGAACAAAATAATCAAAACCACCAAATTTTAGGGTTTTCTGTCTCTGGCAAAAGACTACATTTAGACTATACCAAAGCATTCTGTCAGCTCTTCTCTTAAATATCTCCTAAAGAAAGAAAGTCTTTTTGTCTCAGTAATGTTTTTAACCTCTAAATTAGAAATCAAAAATTTTTTAAATTTCTAGCCTTATAATTTGAACACACATCTTCTAGAGAATAAAATATGTCTTATTATTCCTTAAATTTTTAATGCATGAAGATTGCTATTACAGTACTCAGACTATTATACTAGTAGGACTTGTCTTTCTGGGCTATTTTAAACATGTAAAGCTTTCCCTCCCCAATCAAAGTGTCTATAACCAAACCTCAAATTACAGAATCAGTGCTATTATAGTTATTTAATACCATTTGAAAAAGTCTTTCACTGAATTTTTAAGAGGAAAAAAAGTTAAGCATTCTAATAAACCTTACCTTCGTTTGCAAATCAGGAACCACAAAGCTGATGCCAAAGCAAAGAAACCAATTCCCAAAGTAACAGCACCAGCAGCCAGAAAATAAGTTAAGTGGTTAAAAAAACCTATACAAATAAATTATAAAAGATTATTTCATGCATGTATCTTCATTCTCTAGGTAAAATTAAATGACATAATAATATGAATGCTATGACATACTGTAGTGTTAAAACATTAACCAGGAAGTTGGGAAACCTGAATTCTAGGCTCCTGTGCAATACTAACAAATTTCAACACAAGGCCTCATGGTGAGTAGGGTCCAGGGTGCATTCCTCTGACCCTGCCTCGATTTGATATCTAGGTTTTGTTTGTTTTTGTACAGCTGTCACCTCCTTTTTTCTTATCTAGCTTTCTGCTTTCCCAGTCTAGCTGTAAATTTTTGTTATTTTTCCAGTATCATTCTTTGCAGTCCTCCAACATAAGACACTTTTCATTTTAAAATTTGTATTATCAATCACTACAAGAAGGCAGATGGAGGGTAATAAAGAACAAATATGAGGAACTTTAAAATATTTTAGAAATCTTCGTTTTATCTCTATTTTATCTCAGGAACAATAAAAGATCATGGCCAAAAGCTAAATAAAAGCAATATAAAATAATAGCATATCACAAGTTTAAAATTGGAAAAGCCTATAGGAATTATGTGGTATAACTCCTTCATTTTACAGATGATAAAATTGAGGTCTAGGTAAGAGCGAGACCTGAACTGAGATTAGGCAGCAGATTAAAGCCAGTCTTCTGTTTTTTTCTATTATCTTATCCCTTCTATAAACCATCTTAATAGTGGTATGTATTGAAAAGAATTAGGAATAAAGAATGCACGAGGTATTTATAGACAGGTTGGTCAAGTATTCCTTAAGATTCTGAAATCTGATACCTAACCATAAAGCAAGCTGTAGGAAGCTTTCACAAAAAGCTGTATAGAACCCAAAGGGCCTTAAAACAATTTAAGAGTACAGCTGACCCTTAAACAATGTGAGGGTTAGGGGCACCAACCTATGCACACTCACAAATCTACATATAACTTTTGACTCTCCGAAAACTTAACTACTTATGTACATACATATATAAACAACAGCCTACTGCAGACTGGAAGCCGCACCAATAACATAAACAGTCGATTAACACATATTTTGTATGTTCTATGTATTATATACTGTAGTCTTACAATAAATAAGCTAAAGAAAAGAAAATGTTATTAAGAAAATTATAGGGAGGAGAAAATACATTAATAGTCCTATACTATATTGAAAATCATCCACATATAAGTGGACCCTCACAGTTCAAACCCATGTTGTCCAAGGGTCAACTGCATATTACCTGGGAAAAAAGGGTTTAAAAGTATAAAACTATAGAGAACAAACTGATGATTACCAGAGGGGATGGGTTAAAAAGATGATGGGGATTAAGGATGCACTTGTGATGAGCGCCAGGTGTTGCATAGAAATGTTGAATCACTAAATTGTACACCTGAAATTAATATTATACTGTATGTTAATTAACTGGAATTTAAATAAAATCTTAAAAAAATAAAACTAATGGAAGATCTTTATCTGTGAACTTATTATAAGTTCCACTAAAAATATGACATGATAAAGACTTTGTATTTCCCATATTTTTGTTTCCTAAGTAATTTCCAGCTTCCAAGATGATGCCTCTCAAATCATAGTTTTCTTTGGGTTCAGAAAATGTCTATATTTGGGAATTAATTAATGGTACCAAAAAATTATAGAAGGCTATTTATCAAAGTGATACTTACAATACAAAAAAAAAAAACTTCTAAGTAAAACAATTTAGGAAGGCAATTAAATAAGTTATGATGATGTTACATATGAAAAATATCATATTCTTTAATTATTTAGTGCAGGGTTTCTCAACATCAATACTATTGATCTTTTGGATCAGATAATTTGTTGTAGGGATTGTTCTATGCATTGTACCAAAGATGTCTACAGGCAAATGTATTCTGGGGGGCAAAACTGCCCCAGCTGAGAATCACTGGCAGAGTGGTATAACAAAATAGACAGTATTCACTGATAAAAGCAAGATTGGTAAAATGCATATTTTTTAAAAATTAAAAAGACATAATCATACTCAAATATAAGATAAAGATTTCTAGGGGCACCTGGCAGCTCAGTCAGAAGAACATGTGACTCTTGATCTGGGGGTCATGAGTTCGAGCCCCACACAGTGTGTAGAGATTACTTAAATAAATAAAACTTTGGGGAAAAAAAGATAAAGATTTCTACGGACAAAAAAATAAAAGCAACACAGAGAAATAAGTAGAGGCTAAAACCACAGGCATATGAAGCACCGAGATCTGCAAGCAAGAATTAGCTAGAAGAAGCAGAGAAAATCACTGAGATAAGACCTAGACCAAATCATCCTTTGGCACTGTGAATGACTCTACATTAACAAAATCTCTGAGGGAAGGGGGTCCTGAACCACTAATAGAAGACCAAGAAGGAATCTTAGAAAATGAAAAATTCAAAAATTTTAAGATAAATTCTTCTTTGAACACAATTAATGAGATGAAATATAACACCTAATTACTTAAAGAAATGAAACTCACCTAATTACTTAAAGAAATGAAAAATATAAGGAAATATGAGATTGGAAAAGATTAAGAATATATAATATAAAAGTAATAGGGTTCCTAAAAGAAAAAATAGAGTAGTAGAAAAGCAATATTCAGGGAAATAACCTAAGAAGGATTTAAAAAATTTTTTAAATTTATATAGTAAAATTCATTTGTGTGTGTGTGCAGTTCTGTAAGTTTTGACAAATACAAAAAATATCTGTCACAGCACCATAACCAAGTTACGTGAGACTTCCATCACCTCCCAAAATTTCCTCATACTGCCTCTTAGTGGTCAAGCACTAATTTCTGGCAACCATTGTTTATTTTCCATCCCTATTCTCCATCCTTATACTTTTGCCTTATATGAATTTCATATAAATGGAATCATACAGCACGTGGCCTTTTGAGTCTGGCCTTTTTCACTTAGCATAATGCATCTGACATTCACTTACATTGTGTTGCATGTATTAATAGTTTGTTTCTTTTTATTGCTGAATAACATTCCATTTTACAGATGTACCACAGTTTGTGCATTCCCCAGCTGAGAGACATTTGTTTGTTTCCAGTTTGGGGTTGTTAGATTAAAGCTACTATATATTTGCATTAAGGTGTTTGTTTGAACATAAATTTTTATTTCAGTAGTGTCATGTAGTAAATATATATTTAAATGTGTAAGAAACTGCCATGCTGCTTTCCAAAGTGTCTGTATCATCTTGATTTCCCACCACCATTATATGATAATTCCACTTGCTCTGCATCATCACCACCGCTTGATATTGTTAGCTTTATTTCAGTCATTCTAATAGATGTACAGTGGTATCTCACTGTGGGTTTTTTTTTTTTTCTCACTGTGGTTTTAATTTGCATTTCCTTAATGAATAATGATGTTGAGCATCTTTGCATGTGCTTATTTGCCATCCATATGTCTTCTTCAGTGAAGTATTTGTTTACATCTTTGCTGATTTTTTGGAATTCCTCAAGTCCTTGGTCAGAGACATGATTTGGAAATATTTTCTCCAAGTCTATGGCTTGTCTTTTCAATTCTCTTAAGAGTGTCTTTCACAGGGTGCCTGGGTGGCTCAGATGGTTAAGCGTCTGCCTTCGGCTCAGGTCATGATCCCAGGGTCCTGGGATCGAGTCCCGCATCGGGCTCTCTGCTCAGCAGGGAGCCTGCTTCTCCCTCTGCCTCTCTCTGTCTCTTATGAATAAATAAATAAAATCTTAAAAAAAAAAAAAGAGTGTCTTTCACAGAGCAAAACTTTTAAATTTTGGTGATGTCTAATTTATAAAGTTTTTCCTTGTATGGATTGTGTTATGATCCTATCTAAGAACTCTTTGCCTAACCCAGGCCACAGAGATTTTCTCCTATGTTTTCCTATAAAGGATTTATAGTTTTATGTTTCACATTTAATTTATGATTTATTTTGAATGAATTTTTACATAGGTGTAAGGCATGGGTCAAGTTCCTTTCCCCCCCCTTTGGATATGTATATCCAGTGGCTCCAACACCATTTGTTGAAAAGACTATCCTTTCTTCACTGAGTTGCTTTTGCACCCTTGTCAAAAATCAAGTAGCGGGCGCCTGGGTGGCTCAGTTGGTTAGGCGACTGCCTTCGGCTCAGGTCATGATCCCAGGGTCCTGGGATCGAGTCCCGCATCGGGCTCCCTGCTCTGTGGGGAGCCTGCTTGTCCCTCTCCCACTCCCCCTGCTTGTGTTCCCTCTCTCACTGTGTCTCTCTCTGTAAAATAATAAATAAAATCTTAAAAAAAAAAAAATCAAGTAGCTATATTTGTGTCAGTCTCTTTCTGGAATCTTTATTCTGTCCTCTTGATATATATTGTCTATCCTTTTGCCAGTAACAACAACAACAATAATAACTGATATTCATATAGTAAATACTACATGCCAGGCACTGCTCAGTGTATTATATATTTAAACTCCTTTAATTCTCACAACAACTCTGAGTTAAATACTATTATTTCCTCATTTTCTAGATGCAGAAACAATTGAGACAAAATAAAGTTAAGAAACTTGCTTGAAGGCACACAACCACTAAGTGAGGGAACAATAGTAATCTAAAAATTGCTAAGGTCCTTCCTTATCTAGATAGGGTGGAGAATAGAGACCCTTAATATCTTTAGATCTGTTAGAAAAAAACCAATTAAGTAAGGATGCTAAATATTTAAGGATATCATAAAAAAAAGTATCTAAATGGCCAATAAACATATGAAAACTTCATTAACAATCAGGGAAGTACTAATTAAACCACAATGAGGTAATAACAACTACTCTATACGATGCCTAAAATGCAAATGACAGAAAATGTCAATTGTTGCCAAGGAGGCAGAGTAACCTGAATTCTCATTCACCATTAGTGCGAATGTAGTTTTGTACAATACTTTGGAAAATTGTTTGGCTCTATTATTAAAGCTGAACATATGCATACCCATGACCCAACAATTTTTAGACATTTACCAAAATGATACGTATACATATACATTCAGAAAAATATGTACTACGTTTATAGCATCACTATTTGAGACAGCCACAAATTAGAAACTGCACAAATGCCCATCAACAGTTGAATGGATAAATTTCAAAAACTGAATTGATTTAAGAAACCAAATATTCTATAAATGGGAAAGAACAGACTACAACTATGCACAACAAAATAGATAAATTTCATAAATAATGTTGGGCAAAAGAAGGCCGACATAAAATTCAAACACAGGTATTTGGGGAGTTCAGGAATGCTGGTAATGTTCTGTTTCTTGAGCTGGGTGCTGGTCACATAGGTGTGTTCAATGAAAATTCATCAAGGTTAACACTTAAGACTTATGAATAAACTAGATATATATGTATCAGCATGAATAGAACTGAAAAACACAATGTTCAGTGCAAAAAGCAATTCCCATAAATTCATGTTCAATTATTCCAATTATGTATTGATTCCATGTATGCACATTAAAAGAAAACACAAAATAATACTATTTCAAAAAAATTAATGTAATAGAAGTATTAAAATACATTAAATTCATTATATTTGTTGTGTCTGGAGAGGGAATGAGGGGAATGGGACTATGGATGGAACATAAGCTTAGACTTTATCTGTAATGTTTTATTTCTATAAAAAACTAAAGATCTGAAGCTTATATGATCAAAAACCATGTATTTAGTAGATTACATGGGTGTTTGTTATCCTTTGTCCTTTTCCTTTTTCTTTGCACTTTTCTGGTTTCCTCAAATATTAAAAAAATATATAAAAATAATATAATTTCAATTTTGTGAAAAAGACAGAAAGAAGGAAGGAAGGAAGGAAGGAAGGAAGGAAGGAAGGAAGGAGAAAGAAAGAAAGAAAGAAAGAAAGAAAGAAAGAAAGAAAGAAAGAAAGAAAGAAAGAAAAAAAGAAAGAAAGAGGAGAAACATTTGTATAAGGAAAATAATCAACAATGGTTATCCCTGGAGTAAGGGCTTATAGTTACAATTTTCTATTCTAGACTTTGTGTGTGTGTGTATTATCTACCATGAGTATCTAGAAAATTGAGAAAAAAAATTTTTGAAGCTTCTTATGTAATTCCTGACACCTTTACTTCGATACTACAAGTCTCCTTATAGAACTTTATTGTTATCACTGTGATTATAGCCCACTTAGCTGTCTCCCCTGAAGATCCCTGCCCTCCTCTATCTTTTCTTTTTTTTTCAAATCTCCATTAAGCAAGAAAATAGGTGTGATTAGTACACCATCATAGTCCCTGGTTTAAACAGGTCATTTACATCTCAGGGAAATCCTTATCAGGTATAAAGAACCTGAAAGTTTCCAAACCACTTTACCAAGAGAAAGACAAATTACATATTTGTTAATACCTTCAACAAGTCACACATTCTCTCTAAATCAAAATGTAAAATGAAAAGGCTGGACTCTGATCATTAAGATCCCTTTCTCACTTTAAAGTTTTAGTCAATATATATACAAAGGTAGTATTTTTACTTTCTTGATTCTGCTCTTAAGTATCCTGTCTAAAGTAATGACTTTATTGGGGTGCCTGGGTGGCTCAGTTGGTTTTAAGCAGCAGGCTCTTGATTTCGGCTCTGGTCATGATCTCAGGGTCCTGGGATTGAGCCCTACATTGGGCTCTGCGCTCAGCGGGGAGTCTACTTGAGGGTTCTGTCTTTCCCTCTCCCTTTGCCCCCCCACCCCCGCTCATCGCGTGCACCTCTCTCTCTAAAAATAAATAAGTAAATCACAAATAAAGTAATGACTCCTCACTTTCAGCAGTTACTCTATCATTTCACTTTGTTTCTTTGTCTTTAATAATTACTATTGTAAATAATTTTCTTTACTGGTTTATTGTCTATTCTGTCTTCCTCTACCAGAAGATAAATCTTTTTCATTATGGTATTCTTGGAGTTTAGAAAAATGACTGGTTACTCAAGAAATGATTGAATATTCAATAAACGAATGATAGGCACTGTGCTAAATGCTAGTATTACAAAAATGAATAATATAACTATGTTGTTTATAATATAAGTATGTAATAATATAAGTATGTATGTAAGAAAGTCATACATGTGAAAAGGAATAAATGCAATTAAAAAGTATATAAGTGTTATAAAGGAAGAAATAAGTACAAAATGTGGTCACAGGTAGATTTATAAAAAGGGTAAATTTTTAAAAGCTCCATAGTTTAGTTAAACATTGCCTGAGAATTTTCTATTGCCAAACCTTTGTCAAGAATTGGTGATTGAAAGATAAATAACACATGATCACAGAGTTTATAATCTGCAGGAGACAAGACATTTAAATGGATATATTCAGGGGTGCCTGGGTGGCTCAGTCGTTGAGTGTCTGCCTTCGGCTCAGGTCATGATCTCAGGATCCTGGGATCGAGCCCCACATCGGGTCCCTGCTCGGCAGGAAGCCTGCTTCTCCCTCTCCCACTCCCCCTGCTTGTGTTCCCTCTCTCGCTGTGTCTCTCTCTCTGTCAAATAAATAAATAAAAATCTTTAAAAAAATAAAAAATAAATGGATATATTCATTAAAATATTCTAAGTGCTATGATAATGACCTTTTGACAGTGCTAAGACAACAGGAGTTTGACCAAGTACAGGTACAGTCCTAGAGATAACACCTCAGCTGAATCTTACAAACTGAGTAAGAGATAGCTAGGCAAGAACATTCAGTCCTTTTTTTAAAAGATTTTATTTATTTATTTGATAGAGTGAGTGAGAAAGACAGCACAAGTAGGGGACAGAGGGAGAGGGAGAAGCAGGCTCCCCACTGAGCAGAGAGCCCAATGCAGGGTTCAATCCCAGGACCCTGAGATCATGACCTGAGCCGAAGGTAGCCAGCTTACCCAGGCACCCCAAGAACATTAAGTCTTAAATCTTAAAATAAATAAAACTCTCTCTTGGCAGCACCCTCCAGCCTTTTTTTTTTGGTACTATTTGCAGTCTAAATGAGAATTCCTACTTCTTCACATCTATTTCCAAGGCCATTAATAACTTCATTAACACAAAAATCAAAAGGTCACTATTGGCCACTCTCTCTTTTGCCTTGGCATCAGTAAAATAAATTCACTTAGTTTTCCTTCCATTTATGTATCTATACCTTTATTGCCTTTGTAGGTCCCTCTTTGTTAGCCCATCTATCCTTTAACATATGTATCTATATCTATTCTTTATATTGATATAAAGGATATATCTTTATATAGTTATAAATGTATGTATGTATATATCTGTCCTTTAACATATCTGTCTAGATTTAGATAGATATATAGAGGTATTTAAAGGATATAGATAGATATAGATGTTATCTATATACACCTATATCTATCACTTTTCCCAGAATTATTGTAGGAGTGTTTTCAGATTATTTTTTGCAATAATTCCAGAACTACAAGTCCTGTTTTATTTTTTGAGTATTCACAAATTACCTGTTTATTATACTCTTTTAGAATTTTGCCAGATTTCAGTCTCAGGTTTACTCCAATTCAACAAAAATCTTTATTTATTTTTAAGATTTTATGTATTTATTTGAGAGAGAGTGAGCAAGTAGGGGAGGAGCAGAGGGGGAGGGATAAGGAAGGGAAAGAATCTCAAGCCGACTCTGTGCTGAGTGTGGAGCCCCTTATGGGGCTTGATCTCACAACCCTGAGATCATGACCCAAGCCGAAACCAAGAGTTGGTCACTTACTGACTGAGCCACCCAGGTACCCAATCAACAAAAATCTTTTGAACACCAAATATGTGTAGAACACTGTTTCAGATATCAAGTGAGGGATAAAAAGCCATTTAAATAAGAATGACTCCTTGCCCTAAAGGTTTAAAAATCTATAATGAGATATAAGCAAGACCGATACGCAACCAGTATAAAAAGTTGACCATACTTTTTTAGTTAGTGTTTGTTCCAAGTGGTTATAAGACTAACTAGATCTGTCTGCAAATATAGAAAAGTTACTTACTGTGCTGGCTGGACTTTAATGTTCTTATTTGAAAAATGGGAGTCATACTATCTATCTTACACAATTAGAATTAGAAATAAATGAGATAATGTTGCAAGGAATTAATAACATAAAAAAAACCAGGAAGACATCTCAAACTTAACATGCATATACCAGGCCATAAAGCAAGAAAGACTCAACAAGTTTTATAGAATCATTTTACACATACCACATTCTCTGAAAATTATGAAATTAATAACCTAATATATACCCTAAGAAAAGCTCCCATACTTGTGAAATTTAAAATCACACTGTAAACAACTCACGCATTAAAGAAGAAATCAGTGGAAGTTTAAAAATACATAGATGTAATGAATAATGATATGTACAAAGACTTGTAGCAACAAAGCTGGAGCCAAATTCAAGGGAAATGTATGGCCCTAAATGCATATATTAGAAAAGAAAGCTGAGGGGCGCCTGGGTGGCTCAGTTGTTAAGCGTCTGCCTTCGGCTCAGGTCATGATCCCAGAGTCCTGGGATCGAGCCCCG
The DNA here is from genome assembly GCF_029215605.1 of Mirounga angustirostris. NCBI lineage: Eukaryota > Metazoa > Chordata > Mammalia > Carnivora > Phocidae > Mirounga > Mirounga angustirostris. Next base: position 149,861,244 of record NW_026991712.1, read on the forward strand.
CATTGGGCTCCCTGCTCGGCAGGAAGCCTGCTTCTCCCTCTCCCACTCCCCCTGCTTGTGTTCCCTCTCTCGCGGTGTCTCTCTCTGTCAAATTAATTAATTAATTAATTAAAAAAAAAAGAAAGCTGAAAAATAATGAGCTTATCATTCAAATTGCAAGTTGAAAAAGACCAGCAAAATAAGCCCAAATAATGTAGAGAAAAGAAATAATGAACAGAAATTAATGGGATAAAAATTAAGATTTTTGGTAAAGACTAGTAAGATTGACAAATCTCTAGTTAGATTAACAACCAAGTAAAGAAAGGTATAAGTAAACAATATTTAAAATGAAGAAAGAACATAATTACAATTACAGCAGAGTTTAAAATAAGAAAATACTTTGAACAAATTTATGCTAATACATTTTAAAACTTATACAAAATTATATGTACCTAAAAAGTGACTCAAGAAGTAATAGAAAACCTAAATGAACATGTATCCATTAAACTGAATCAGCAGTTACAAAATTTCCCCCAAAGAAAACAGCAGGCCCCAATAACTTTACAATTTCTACTGTATACCCATGATTCAAGTATTTCTTATCTTATACAAGCTCTTCCAGAAAATAGAAAGAGATTTCTGGTTGTTTGTCCAAATACATTTTCCTCTTCTTCCCAGGCAAAAAGCTAGACTACTGTGTCCCAGCTTTCCATACCATTAGGTGAAGCCATATGACTGAGTTCTAAACAATGGAATTTGAATGGAAGTGATGTCATAAAAACCTCTCAAGCACCTTTCTCCATGTTCTTTCTCCTTTGAGGTTTGACTGGGATAGAAATTATCCCCAGGGAACTTTGGAGCCATGTGTCACCATGATCTAATTAACATTTATAGAACACTCAACCCAAATAAAATGAAAACACAACATTATCAGGATTTTTGCAGAACTTAGGGGAAAATTTACACCAAAAAACTGCAGTATTAGGAAAAAATGTGTGAAAAACCTTAAAAACTAAAGTAGAGCAGATTAAGCCCAAAGTAAACGGAAGAAAAAGAATATTAAAAAACTAAAGTGAAAACCAATGAAATAGAAAACAAAACAATCCATATGAAAAAATCTAGCAATAGATATGCAAAAAATAAAGAAAAAGGAATCCAACTATATCACTAAAGAAAGCCAACATACCATGGAAGAGAGCAGGAGAAGAAAGGATGTAGGAAATCTATAGAAACAACCATAAAACAATAACAAAATGGCAATAAAAACATATCTATCAATAATTACTTTGAATGTAAATGGACTAACTGCTCCAATCAAAAGACACAGGGTGGAAAAGTGGATTAAAAAAAACAAACAAGACCCATCTATATGCTGCCTGTAAGAGACTTATTTCAGACCTAAAGACACCTGAAGATTGAAAGTGTGGAGATGGAGAAAGAGTCATCATGCAAATGGATGTCAAAAGAAAGCCATAGTAGCAATACTTGTATTGGACAAAATAGACTTTATTTTATTTTTTTTAATAGTTCAATTTATCACCTTTTTAAAAAATATTTTATTTATTTATTTGACAGAGAGAGACACAGCGAGAGAAAAAGCACAAGCAGGGGGAGTGGGAGAGGGAGAAGCAGGCTTCCCGCTGAGCAGGGAGCCCGATGCGGGGCTCGATCCCAGGACCCTGGGATCATGAGCTGAGCCGAAGGCAGACACTTAACCAACTGAGCCACCCAGGCGCCCCACAAAATAGACTTTAAAACAAAGACTATAACAAGAGACAAAGAAGGACACTATATAATAATAAGCAGGACAATCCATCAAGAAGATATAACAATTGTAAATATTTTATGCATCCAATATAGGAGCACCCAAATACATAAAACAGTTAATAGCAAAATAAAGAAAATAATTGATAATGATACAATAATAACAGGGGACTTTAACACCCCACTTACATTGATGGAGAGATTATAAACGTTGATGGAGAGAAAATAAATAAGGAAAGAGTGGTTTTGAATGACACACTGGACTAAATGGAGTTAACAGATATATTCAGAACATTCCATCCTAAAGCAGCAGAATACTTTTCTTTCTTTTTTTTTTTCTAAAGATTTTATTTATTTATTCATGAGAGACACAGAGAGAGAGAGAAGCAGAGGGAGAAGCAGGCTTCCTGCTAAGCAGGGAGCCCGATGCGGGACTTGATCCCAGGACCCTGGGATCATGACCTGAGCCGAAGGCAGACGCTTAACCATCTGAGCCACCCAGGCGCCCCCCCCTTTTTTTTTTCTAAAGCAAATACTTTTCAAGTGCACATGGAACATTCTCCAGAAGAGATCACATATTAGGCCACAAGATAAGTCTCAAAACTGAAAAAAAATCAAAGTTATACCATGCATCTTTTCTGACCACAACACTATGAAACTAGAAATTAACCACGAAAAAATTTGGAAGGATCACAAATACATGGTGGTTAAATAACATGCAACCAAACAATGAATGGGTCAACCACAAACTAAAAGAAGAAATAAAAATTACATGGAAACAAATGAAAATGAAAACACAATAATCTAAAATGTTTGGGATGCAGCAAAAGCAATTCTAAGAGGGAAGTTAATAGCAATACAGGCGTACCTCAAGAGGAACGAAAAATCTCAAATAAACAACCTAACCTTATGTCTAAAGGAGTTAGAAAAAGAACAAACAAAACCCAAACCCAGCAAAAGGAAAGACAGAATAATATTATAGCAAAAATAAGTGATATAGAAACTAAAAAACCCAGTAACAGATCAATGAAAACAGGAACTGGTTCTTTGAAAAGATCAACAAAATTGATATACCTTTAGCCAAACTTATCAAAAAGAGGGGAGGAAGGGAGAAAGAGAAAGGACCCAAATAAAATCACTAATGAAGAGGAGAAATAACAACCAACACCACAGAAATACAAAAAGTTGTAACAGAATATTATGAAAACCTATATGCCAACAAACTGAACAACTCAGACGAAATGGATAAATTCCTAGTAACATATAACCTACCAAAACTAAAGTAGGAAGAAATAGAAAATTTGAACAGCTTACCAGCAATGAAACTGAATCAGTAATCAAAAAACTCCCGAAAAATAAAAGTCCAGGATCAGGCAGCTTCACAGGCAAATTCTACCAAACATTTAAAAAGAGCTAATACCTATTCTTCTCAAACTATTCCAAAAAATAGAAATGGAAGGAAAACTTCCAAATTCTTTCTATGAGGCCAGCATTATCCTGATACCAACACCAGATAAAGACACTACAAAAAAAAGAGAACTACAGGTCAGTATCTCTGATGAACATAGATGAAAAATCTCAGCAAAATATTAGCAAACCGAATCCAACAATACATTAAAAAAATCATTTATGATGATCAAGTGGCATTTACTCTGGGGATGCAAGGGTGGTTCAATATAGATAAAACAATCAATGTAGTATGTCACATCAATAAGAGAAAGGATAAAAAACATAGGATAGTTTCTTTTTTTTAAGTTTTTGTTTATATTCCAGTTAGTTAATGTACAGTATAATATTAGTTTCAGGTATACAATATAGTGATTCAACACTTCCATACAACACCCGGTGCTCATCACAAGTGCCCTCCTTAATCTCCATCATCTATTTAACCCTCCCCTACCCACTTCCATTCTGGTAACCATCACGTTGTTCTCTATAGTTAACAGACTGTTTCTTGGTTTGTCTTTCTCTCTCTCTCTCCCTTCGCTCATTTGTTTTGTTTCTTAAATTCCACATATTTGTGAATTCATATGGTATTTATCTTTCTCTGACTTATTTCACTTAGTATAACACTCTCTAGTTCCATCCATGTCATTACAAATAACAAGATTTCATTATTTTTTATGGCTAAATAATATTCCATTATATATTTATATGTGTGTGTGTATACATACATACACACATATATATATATACATACATACTACCTCTTCTTTATCCATTCATCAGTCGATGGACACTTGGGCTGTTTCCATAATTTGGCTATTGTAGATAATGCTACTATAAATATCAGGGTGATGTATACCTTGAACACATTTAATTCAATCCCTATCAAAATACCAACAGCATTTTTCACAGAGCTAGAACAAACAATCCTAAAATTTGTATGGAGCCACAGAAGACCCCGAATAGCAAAAGCAATTCTGAAAAAAAAAAAAAAGGAAAATGAGGAATCACAATTCTGGACTTCCAGTTACATTACAAAGCTGTAGTGATTTAAACAGTATGGTACTAGCATTAAAAGAGACACATTCAAAAAGAAGGAATGAATATACAATGAGAAAAAAACAATCTCTTCAACAAATGATGTTGGGAAAACTGGACAGCCACATGCAAAAGAATGAAGCTGGACCACTTTCTTTGGCTATCTACAAAAATAAATTCAAAATGGATTAAAGACCTATATGTGAGACCTGTAACCATAAAAATTCTAGAGAGCACAGGCAGTAATTTCTCTGACATAGGCTCTAGAAACATTTTTCTAGATATGTCTCCTGAGGCAAGGGAAATAAAAGAGAAAATAAGCTATTGGGACTACATCAAAAGAAAAAGCTTCTGCACAGCAAAGGAAATAATCAACAAAACTAAATGGCAACCTATGGACTGAGAGAAGATCATTTGCAAATGACATATCTGATAAAGGGTTAGTATCTAAAATATATAAAGAACTGATAACAACTTAACACCCTAAAAACAAATAATCCAATTAAAAATAGACAGAAGACATGACCAGACATTTCTCCAAAGAAGACAGCCTAATGGCCAACAGACACATGAAAAGATGCTCAATACCACTGGTCATCAGGGAAATGCAAATCAAAACCACAATGAGATATCACCTCACACTTGTCAGAATGGTGAAACACAAAACACAAGAAACAAGTATTGGCAAGGATGTGGAGAGAAAGGAACCCTCTTGCACTGTTGGTGGGAATGCAAATGGTGTAATCACTGTGGAAAACAGTATGGAGATTCCTCAAAAAGTTAAAAATAGAGCTATACTTTGATCCAGTGTTTGCACTACTGGGTATTTACCCCCAAAATACAAAAACACTAATTAAGAGGGATACATGAACCCCTATGTTTATTGCAACATTAGTTTCAGTAGCCAAACTATGGAAGCAGCCCAAGTGATCATCAATAGATGCATGGATGAAGATGTGGTATACCAACAGACACATGAAAAGATGCTCAACATCAGTCATCATCAGGGAAATATATATCAAAACTACAATGAGATATCACCTCACACCTGTTAGAATCGCTAAAATCAAGAAGACAAGAAACAACAAATGCTGGCAAGGATGTGGAGAGAAAGGAACCCTGGTGCACTGTTGGCAGGAATATAAATTGGTAAAACCACTGTGGGAAACAGTATGGAGGTTCCTCAAAAAATTACAAATAGAATTACCATACATTCCCATAATTCCACTTTTGGGCATTTACCCAGGGAAAATGAAAACACTAATTCCAGAAGACATATGCACCCCCAGGTTTATTTCAGCATGACTTACAATAGCCAAGATATGGAAGCAACCTAAATGTCCATCAGTAGATGAATGAATAAGTAAAATGTGCTGTATATATACAATGAAATATTGCACAGCCATAAAAAGGATGAGATCATGCCATTTGAGACAACATGGATGGACCTAAAGGGTCCTAAATGAAATAAGTCAGACTGAGAAAGACAAATACCATGATTCTACTCATAAATGGAATCTGAAAAAAATGAGTAAACAAAAAACAATCAGAACTACAAATACAATGAATAAACTGATGATTGCCAGAGGGGAGGGGGATGGGAAGTTGGGTAAAATGGATGAATGGGAAAAGTAGATACAGGCCTCCAGTTATGGAATGAGTAAGCCGCAGGAATAAAAATCAGAGCAGAAGGAATATACTCAACGATATTGTAATAGCTATGTAATGGGACAGATGATAGCTATACTTGTGGTGAACACAGTATAACATATAAACTTGTCAAAATTAGTGAAGTTGTACACCTGAAACTAAAGTAACATCATCAATTATACTAAATTAAAAAAAAAAAAAGATGTAAGATACACACACACACACACACACACAATGGAATGTTACTCAGCCATAAAAAGGAATGAAATCTTGCCATTTGCAACACAGCAGATGGATCTAGAGGGTATAATGCTAAGTGAAATAAGTCAATCAGAAAAAGACAAATACCGGGGTGCCTAGGTGGCTCAGTCATTAAGCGTTTGCCTTCGGCTCAGGTCATGATCCCAGGGTCCTGGGATCGAGCCCCACATCGGGCTCCCTGCTCCGCGGGAAGACTGGTCTCCCTTTCCCACTCCCCCTGCTTGTGTTCCCGCTCTCGCTGTGTCTCTCTCTGTCAAATAAATAAATAAAATCTTAAAAAAAAAAAAAAGAGAAAGACTAATACCATATGATTTCATGTGGAATGTGGATGTGGAATTTAAGAGGCAAAACAAATGAACAAAGAAGAGACAAACAGGTACGCCCCGGTGGCTCAGTTGGTTAAGCATCTGACTCTTGGCTAAGCATCTGACTCAGCTTAGGTCTTGATCTCAGGGTTGTGGGTGTAGGCCCTGCGTTGAGCTCTGTGCTGGACAAACAAACAAACAAACAAAAAACAGCCTCTAAAATATACAGAACAAACTGCTAGTTACCAGAGGGGAGGTTGGTAGGGGATGGGTGAAATAGGTGAAGGGGATTAAGAGTATATTTATTGTGATGTGCACTGAGTAATGTATAGAGTTGTTGAGTCACTACATTTTACACCCAAAACTAAAATAACACCATATCTTAATTATACTAGCATTTTTAAAGTGAAAAATTTTTTTTAAATTAAAACTTCTGCTCTTCAAAAGATACTACTAAAGGGTCCTGGGATCGAGCCCTACATTGGGCTCCCTTCTCTGCGGGAAGTCTGCTTCTCCCTCTCCCTTGGCCTGCTGCTCTGCCTACTTGTGCTCTTTATCTTTCTGTCACATAAATAAATAAAATCTTAAAAAAAAAAAGATGCTACTAAGAGAATGAAAAGACAAGCCACAGACTGGAGAAAATCTTAGCAAAGCACATATCTGATTGAGGACTTATACCCAGAATATGTACAGAGTTCTCAAAACTCATCAATAAGAAAACAAACAGTCCAATTAAAAGTGAGCAAATGATATGAACAGACCCTTCACCAAACAAGATATACATAATGGCAAATAAGCATATGAAAAGATTCTCCATATCATTAGGCATTAGAGAAAGACAAATTAAAATCATAATGAAATATCAGTACACACCCATTAGGATGGCTAAAATTAGAAAGACTGACCATACCAAAGGTTGGCAAGGAGGGGGAGGAATTGGAATTCTCATACATTGCTGGTGGGAATGTACAATGGTAGAATCACTTTGGAAATAGTTGGATAGTTTCATGAAACGTTAAACATATACCTACTATATGATTCAGCCATTCTATTCCTACATATTTATCCAATAAAAAAGGAAATATATGTTCATACAATTTTTATAGCAGCTTTATTTGTACTAGCCAAAAACTCTGTGGTAGGCAGAATTCTAAGATGGCCCCAGATTCCCAGCCCCTGGTATACGTGCACCTTTTCCCAGTTATTCAAGAAGCATTAATCTAGTACTACTATTAAAGGATTTTGCAGATGTTATTAAGGTCCCAAGTCAATTGAGTTTAAGATAAGGAGATGATCCATGCCTTAAACTTATGAGTAAGATAGAGAGATGATCTGAGTGGGCCTGGCCTAATCATATTAGCCCTTTAAATCTGGGCCTAGAGGTCCTCAAAAAGTTAAAAATAGAACTACCTTATGCCCCAGCAAATGCACTACTAGGTATTTACCCAAAGGATACAAAAATACTGATCCAGAAGGGCACATGCACCCTGATGTTTATAGCAGCATTATCAACAATAGCCAAATTATGGAAAGAGCCCAAATGTCCACTGACTGATGAATAGATAAAGCACATGTGGGGTATATATAATAACCACATACATATATGAATATTAGTCAGCCATTAAAAAGAATGAAATGTTGCCATTTGCAATGACGTGGATAAAGCCAGAGTATATTATGCTAAGCAAAACAAGTCAGTCAGAGAAAGACAAATACCCTAAGATTTCACAACTATGTGGAATTTAAGAAACAATACAGATGGACATAGGGGAAAGGAGAAAAAAAGAGAGGGAGGCAAACCAGGAAACAGACTCTTAATTATAGAGAACAATCTAACTGAGGGTTGCTGGATGGGAGATGGGGGGGAGGGGATAAATGAATGATGGATATTAAGGAGGGCACTTGTGATGAGCACTGGGTGTTATATTTAAGTGATGAATCACTAGATTCTACTCCTGAAAACAATATGTTTTCTATATGTTAACTAACTAAAATTTAAATAAAAACATGAAAAAAAGAATCTGGGCCTAGAGTTCAGAGACTGGGAAAGTCAGAGATTGAAGCTTCAGGGGAATTTGTATGTGGTAAATTCTCTAGAGGGAGCCATGCAGCAAGAAATGAGGGCAGCCTCTAGCAGCTGAGAGCTGCCCTTAACTGAAAGCCAGCAAGAAAATGAGGACCTCAGTCCTACAACTAGAAGGAATTGAATTCAATTAACAACTTGAATGAACTTTGAAGCAGATTTTTTTCACCAGAACCACCAAAAAGGAATGCAGCCCAGCTGACATCAGGATTTCAGCCTTATAATACCATAAGTAGAGAAATCTGGCCACACTGTTCCTAGACTTCTGCTCTACATAACTAAAAACTAACACATGGGTGTTGTTCTAAGCAGCTAAGATTGTAGTAATTTGTTAATCAGCAAGAGAAAACCACTACAAACTGGAAACTCAAGGGTCCATCAACAGATAAATAAACAAATTGTAGTATATTCATACAATGGAATACTCTGACCAATAAAGAGAAATAATCTATTGAAAACACACAACAACAGGGATAAATTTTAAAATAATTCTGCTGAGTGAAAGAAGCCAAAAAGAGAGAGACTACATACATATGATCCCATTTATATAAAACTCTAGAAAATGCAAACTAATCTATGGTGACAGAAAGCAGATGAATGGTTGCTAAGAGATGGGGAACAGCGAAGGATGGGAAGGAGGGATTACAAAAGGGTATACAAAAACTTTTGGGGATAATGAATATACTCATTATCTTGACTGTAGTGATCTACATGTATACATACTTTGTCCAAAGTGTCATAAATATGTATTTCAATTATTTCTCAATAAAGCAGTTTTTAAAAGTAAAAACAAACTATATTTTAAAAGAAGAGATAGAAAGGAAAAATTTGAACACAATGAAAATGAAATTAAAGACTACATATTAAAAAATAAATAGAGTCTCTGAGAGGTATTTTTGTTTTCAGAACCAATTTAAATTCTGCAATGAGAGATGGATCTGAAACCTTGCTAAAGTAATCATGGTTGATCCTCATTATTTGTGGATTCCATATTTGTGAATTCATTTGCTCAATGAAATTTATTTGCAACCCCAAAATCAATACTCACAGTGCTTTTAAAGTTATTTACAAGCATGTGAATGGGCAGAGTGGTGAAAAATTTTAGTCGATGTGCATGTTTTTAACTGAGGTCAAACAAAGCAACATTCTGCCTTCTTACTGTAGATCTCATACTGTCGACAATTATCCTTTTTGTGATCTATGTAGTGCTATGGTTTTTGCATTTTTGTACTTTCTGTTGGTGATTTCACTGTTCAAAGCCTGAAGCATAATGCAAAACACTGTCTAGTATTCCTGAGTGCATGAAGGCTGTGATGTGCCTTACAGAATAAATGTATGTGGTAGATAATTCTCATTCAGCTATGAGTTTTAGTGCTGCTGTTGACTGAGTTCAATGTTAATGAATCAACTAACTATCCCTTATAAGGTGTCTTTAAGTAAAAACACACATAAAACAAAACTATGTATTGACTGGTTGACAAAAATGTAATCAGAACATAACCCTATATTTTTCCGAAGGAGCAACAGTTCAGTATTTGTTAATTCAATGTTCACAGCAACTTTATAGAACATAACTACCATGAGGAATGAGAACTTTTATTCTCAATAATAAATAAAAATGATTGAGGTTCTATAATTGAATGGCTTATATGGGTAGTCAGAGGCTTTAGAAACAATTATTTCTCTGATGATTTCTGCTTTGCCTACTTGTTAATGAAGTAAATTAAATCCAATGAATTATGCAGATTTTTAGTGTCTTATTCTCCACTGAAGATATTCTGATCTTTCTCCATTTTGCTCAAGTTTTCAACCCCATCTACCACTATCCTTAAGTTCAGATGACCTCTGTCCATTTCATACTTTAAGCTTCACTTCCAATGAGAATGCCTCAAGTCCAATGAGAACGCTAATTCTTCTTTAAAAAAAAAAGATTTTATTTATTTATTTGAGATAGAGATAGAGATAGACCGAGAGCAAGCATGAGCAGGGGGAGGAGGAGGGGCAGAGGGAGAGGGAGAAGCAGACTCCTGAGCAGGGAGCCCAACGTGGGGCTAGATCCCAGGACCCTAGATCATGACCTGAGCTGAAGGCAGACGCTTAACTGATTGAGCCACCCAGGCACCCCAAGAATGCTAATTCTTAAACCCCTTTTCTTTAAGGAAATTCAGGAATTCCTGTTGCTGGGAAATTTTCCCTTCATCTAGATTGTAAACTCTTTTAGATCTAGGTGCAGAATGCCTTTATTGCACTCCCTATTTGCTGCACTCGAGGGAAAAAAAAAAACAACCTTCAAGAATCAGGAAGAAGCAATTGGGCATGGCATCTGCAAAGGCAAAGTTAACAGAAGAAGGCTTTGAAATATATTTCAAGGTCAGTAGAGACAGATGCTCTTTTAGCATAAAAATATCTAAAAATTATGTTAGTAAGAAGAATATGAATATGATTCCTTTCCTCTGGTACACATGCCCTGTGTAATCCTCTTTCCTTGGATGCAGAAAAAAAAGTCTTCACGGGGTATTTTTCAAAGGTAGAAGGAATGTACAAGAGAAGCAATGCTGCTCCAGGCATATACTTTGTGCAAGGGAAGCTAGATTTAGGGGTACCATGCTCAACTTTTCATCTCCCACATGTATATTCTGTGTGATTGGACTTTATCATTGTAAAACTGGAATACAGAACTAACTGAACCTTGTTTGGGCTTCCTTATATGTTTATTCAGAAGAGAGGGGAGCATTTTCATTCCCTTTTCCAATCAGTGTAAGATAACTTAAGAGTAGATGACAGGGGAAAAAAGAAAATCTCTCCTGGAACTCATCTGGCCTACTAAACAGACCTACTTTAATCTTCCATGTTATCATATGTACACTAAAGAGGTAAAGGGGGCATTGTCAGCTTATCTGCGGGGGAAACTGTATTATGCTTAAGTGTAATGAAAGAGAAAGGGTCATAAGCATTTCAAAATTATTTCAAATATTTTTTTCAAAAGAGAAATAATTTGTTGCTAGAAAGAAGACTTGTTATAACCTCACAATGAGATTCCCTTACACTCTGCATAACCTCTTATTTGAAGAGGTCCCTGTGATGTACAGTACCATTACACCTAAAACTGAAAGAAGTTTTGGGCAGTGGGGAAAACTGCTTTGATCCTTCATTTCTCACTCAAGATAAGTATGGTGGTCTCAGGTGTTCATATTCCTGATGACAGTTCTTTTATATTACACGCAGAGAAATATTGCCTTCGGAAACTTTTCTCTACAACCTGGGATATATTTCAATGCAATGCATAAGCCTAAATAATAAAAATTGTACAACTGCTTAACTGTCAAAGGCATAGCCTGTGAAGTTGTTGGACAAATATAGAGCCTATAGACTACTTGTTAAAACCTTAGAGTATTAATAAATAACACAACAAAAGTACCAACATATACTCAATTAGAGGAAAAACATTGTGATCTAAAGCTTACCAACAGTTATTATGACCGTTTCATCATCTGTGGAGCACTTCTTTCTTTTACTTAAGGTACTTGAAGGAGAAGGCTTAAGAAAGTCCCATTTTGATGATGAATCTTCCATCTCATTAAAGAGCATGTAAAATGAACTGCTAGTTTTCTCATCTTGTTTACCTGGCATAAGACTCTATGGCTTTCGATTTTAAATCCATCAGAAGAAAATTCTACATTTGTGAAAAATGTTCCTGTGTTTCCCTCTGATGCTTCATTTCTGTAGTTAAAAAACAAACAAACAAGGTATTTATGAGAAAACTATAGTTTTTCTAGCTTTCAACTTGTTAGGAGACTGTCATGAATCTTCTAATAATTGTAGTGATTACCCTTTTTGATATATTTGCATCATTTGAATAGGATTTAATAACTCAAATGTGATGATGACTATAGATCACATTTCTAGACTTACATTTTGCTTCTTTTTCAGAATATTTTTTACTTTAGATAACTGTCTCTTTTGTGATTCATTTTTGCCACTTATCAACTTAAATTCATCATATATGACTTTTGATTCTTTCCTGACATCTTCCATTTGGCCTTAGAAACTTATTATTTTGGGGCACTTGGGTGGCTCAGTTGGTTAAGCATCTGCCTTCGGCTCAGGTCATGATCCCAGGGTCCTGGGATCAAGTCCCTCACCCGGCTCCTTGCTCAGCGGGAAGCCTGCTTCACCCTCTCCCTCTGCCTGCTGCTCTGCCTACTTGTGATCTTTCTTTCTCTCTCTCTCAAAAATAAATAAATAAAATCTTAAAAAAAAGAAACATTATTTTGTAGATCTGAGTGAAGGTCTTTCAAGATGTTCTGAAAGATCAGTTATTGCCAATTTAAATGAAAATAGGAATTTAGCTTTTCTTGAATAAATTCTAAAGCTGCTCTACTTTTGTTTGCTTTTTTAATAAGCCCTATTCCAAATCTGTTATTTGCTATATTCCAACACTTTCTTGAGTTACCTTTTTATGCTTATTCTATTACAATCAAACCTACATTTTCTGTAACTTGGTGACTCTTTTGAACTCTGGTTGATTTTTGGTTCACAGAGGTTAAGAAGAATGAAGGACTTTTGCTTTCCAGTTTGGGCAAATTTTGGTAAATGATATTTCTGAGAACACTTGCCAAGTGTTTCTACCATTTATTAAACTACTTAAAAATCATAATCCTTCATGACATGCTTTAAATAAAATACTGTGGGTGTTTTCCTTTATTTTTCTGTTTAACACATAAAACATTTTTAAAATGCAATGACTGAAACAAATCATATGGTTTCTATGTTCTGAAACTCAGATAAATTAACTTTGAGTTAAGAGATGTTAGCAATGTACTAAAAACATAATTTCTGTTTCATTTTAGTTTGAAATGTTTGTTTTCATCATCCTGAAGAGCATTGGTTAAATTTAATACTGAGATGCTGGGGCGCCTGGGTGGCTCAGTCGTTAGGCGTCTGCCTTCAGCTCAGGTCATGATCCCAGGGTCCTGGGATCAAGCCCCACATAGGGCTCCCTGCTCGGGGAGGGGTCTGCTTCTCCCTCTCCCACTCCCCCTGCTTGTGTTCCCTCTCTCGCTGTGTCTCTCTCTGTCAAATAAATAAATAAAATCTTTTTTTAAATTTTATTTTATTATGTTAGTCACCATACATCATTAGTTTTTGACACTATAAATAAATAAAATCTTTAAAAAAATTTAATACTGAGATGCTTACTAAGTTTTTTTTTATTTCCATGTGCTTTCCTCAATGCATATACCAATCATGTGTCAGATCACATTGTTAAAAGAATTAGTATTCTTTTCAATTGCCTTCTTTCTTAAAGTTATTTAAAATTCCTTTGTAATATGTAATCTATACCTCTGTATTTCTTCAAACTTATAATTCCCCACAACATCGCTTTTGCTGTTTATGTAGAACTAAGTTTCTTTACTCTTGTTTATTTATTTTTTTTTAAGATTTTATTTATTTGACAGAGAGAGAGAGACAGCTAAAGAGGGAACATAAGTAGGGGGAGTGGGAGAAGGAGAAGCAGGCTCCTGGCTGAGCAAGGAGCCCAATGTGCGACTTGATCCCAGGACCCGGGGATCCTGACCTGAGCCGAAGGCAGACACTTAATGACTGAGCCACCCAGGCGCCCCGTTGTTTTTCTTTTTAAAATAGATATTTTTATGTTTTCACTGATACTCTTTCTAATTTATAAAATGATTCTTAAAATATTTCCAGATAAGAGTTTCTGTTGCCAATTCTTGCCTTTATTTCATATTTTTTGTTGAAACTCTTTGTTTTTCTAACATCCATAAAATCATTCTTCTCCCCAATACTTTAATAAATTAAATTCTTTGAAGTATGGCCTATTCTGAATTTGAAGATGGTAGTTGCCTAATACATGTAGTTTTATTCAGCACAGATATTGTTTCCCTCTTATTTGACCTGAAAAGCATAATAAAATACAATTATAACATAATAAAGCAGATGTTTTAAATCACTTCATTATATAATATTAAATCATTAATTATTACAATTAAAATTATTTCATAAAATTCTATGAATTAGTCAGAAATGCCACTGGAAAAAAAATCTGCTAAAGAATGTAATAAGAGAAAAAACTGGAGGTGTCACAATTCCAGATTTCAAGTTATATTACAAAGCAGTAGTAATTAAAACAGTACCATACCGGCAAAATGATAGATACATAGAGACTCAAACATGCTGTAGCTGAGAAGTATGTGAACAGCAGCCTGGCTCAAACCCTTACCTCACTGATCTATGGATTTCTGTGTGTTTTGAGCCCTGCCTGCAGTGGACCATAGAAGCAAAAAGAGCATCATGGACTTGCAAAATGGCGGCCATATATCTGTCTGCTATATTAGACCCTGCTGGTGCCCACGAGAGGATCACAGAAGTGGAAAACATCCACTCTGCATTACAGAACTCAATAACCTTTGAGGATGTGGCCATGGACTTCACCCAGGAGGAATGGGCATTGTTGAATTCACATCAGAGAAAACTACAGAGATGTGATGCTGGAGAACTATAGATACTTGGCATCTCTGGAAAAGCAGCTCAGCAAACCCACTCTGATCACCCAGATGTAACAAGAAGATGAAACTAAAACAGGTAACTGTTCAAATTGGATGGTTCTCCTTAAAACCAAACAATCACGGGCGCCTGGGTGGCTCAGTTGGTTAAGCGACTGCCTTCGGCTCAGGTCATAATCCTGGAGTCCCGGGATCGAGTCCCATATCGGGCTCCCTGCTCGGCAGGGAGTCTGCTTCTCCCTCTGACCCTCCCCCCTCTCATGTGCTCTCTCTCTCTCTCTCATTCTCTCTCTCAAATAAATAAATAAAAAATCTTAAAAAAAAAAACAAAAAAACCCCAAACAATCACAACATAAACAAGATATTTTGGAGAAGGAAGCACTCAGTAGCAAGAAGAAGGAGCAAACTCATGGAGGCAGATCCATTGAGCAGAATAAAATTGCCTTGAGCATGAAATCTAGCATTACTCAGAATCAGAGAATTTATCCTGGAAAGAAACCCCATCAACTCCTTCATCTTGGGAAAGCCCTCAGAGATTTTTCACACCTTAACCCACATGAGAGCATTCTTTCTAGGGAAAAATTCAATGACTATAAAAATGATAAAAATACCTTCATTAGTTCTTTCTTAGATGTGCACAAGAGACAACATACAAAAGAGAAATCCTATGAATGCATTGACTCTAGGAAAGTCTTAAATTCAATCTTATAACGTAAGCATGAAAAAACTTGCATTAGAGAGAAACAATGTAGCCAGTGTGGTAAGGTATTACAGAACCATTTATCCATTGCATTGCACATGAGAAACCATAGTACATAAAATCCTTTTAAATATAACCAATGTGGGGAAGTCTACAGTTCAACCTTTTTTTTTTTTTAAAGATTTTATTTATTTATTAGAGAGAGACACAGCCAGAGAGGGAACACAAGCAGGGGGAGTGGGAGAGGGAGAAGCAGGCTTCCCGCTGAACAGGGAGCCCGATGTGGGGCTCGATCCCAGGACTCTGGGATCATGACCTGAGCCGAAGGCAGACGCTTAACGACTGGGCCACCCAGGCGCCCCGAACCTCTTATCTTACATGGTACAAGAGAATTCACACTGGGGAGAAGCCCTATGAAAAACCTTCAGAGTGTGGAAAAACCTTCAGAGATAGTTCACTTCTCAGACTACATGAAGGAATTCATTCAAGGGATAAACCCTACAAATGTGATCAGTGCAGCAAAACCTTCAGTAGAAGCTTTAGGCTTACCACGCACAAGATAATATATACCAGAGAGAAGCCCTATGCCTGTAATGATTGTGGGAAAACCTTCAGTATTCTTTCATACCTTACAAGACATAAGAGAATCCACACTGGAGAGAAATGTGTTGAGTACAGCCACTGTGGAAAAGCACACCTGTGGATACATACTAGGGAGAAACCTTACAAGTGTGATCAGTGTTGGAGAATTTTTAGAATGAGCTGTAATCTTAATGTGCACAAGAAAATGCATGCTGGAGAGAAACCATGTACATGCAATGAATATGGGAAAGCCTTCAGGGATCACTCATGCCTTAAAGAACATGTGCGAATTCACACTGGAGAGAAACTTTTTGCATGTAATCAGTGTGGGAAAGCCTTCAGAGTGAAATCTTTCCTCACTTTGTACAAGAAAATTCACATGAGAATGAAACAATATGAATGTAAGGAATATGGGAAAGCCTTTGGTGGCCTCTTACCTCATAGGAGACATATGAAAAAGCACACCAGGGAAAAGAAACCCTTCAAGTATAGTGAGCATGAAAAAGTTTTTAGGAGGCATATATCCCTTACAATACACATAAGAACTCACACTGGAGAGAAACCCTATGAGTGTGATCAATGTGGGAAAACCTTCAGTGTAAGGTGTAATCTTACTGTGCAAAAAGAGTCCATATTGGTGAATAGCCTTAACAATGCAATGTCTGTGAACATGCTTTCAGTAAGCTCTCATCCCTTCAGCGGCATCATGAGAGCACTCATGCTGGGTAAAACTCCTAGTAATGTCCATATGCAATAATTTTTAGTGAACTCTCATTCTGTAAGGCATAAAAGCAAATGCCAACTGCAGAGAAAAACTGAATGTAAAGAATGGGAGAAAGCATCTGAATAACAGACCTATGGGAGAAATATGTTATGCAATGACTGTGATAAATCCTTATTCATACCTTAGATATGTGACCACTTGATGCTGAAAGTAAAAACTTATAATGTCTTCAAGGCTTGTTACTTGAGAAAAATAAATGCCTAATGTTTTAAGCCAAAAAAAAAAAAAAAAAAAGACACATATATCAATGGAATAGAATGGAAAACCCAGAAGTAAACCTACAATTATTTGGCCAATTAATCTTCAACAAAGGATGAATGAATATACAGTGAGAAAAAGACAATCTCTTCAACAAATGATGTTGGGAAAACTGGACAGCCACATGCAAAAGAATGAAGCTGGACCAGTTTCCTTCACCATACACAAAAATAAATTCAAAATGGATTAAAGACCTAAATGTGAGACCTGTAACCATAAAAATTCTAGAAGAAAGCACAGCCAGTAATTTCTCTGACATTGGCTGTAGCAACATTTTTTCTAGGTATGTCTCCTGAGGCAAGAAAAATAAAAGCAAAGATAAGCTATTGGGACTACATCAAAATAAAAAGCACACAGAGAGAAAAACACCATATGACTTCCCTCATGTGTAGAATTTAAGAAACAAAATGGATGAACATTCAGGAAGGGGAAAGAAAAGAGAGAGGGGGGAAACGAATCATGGGAGACTCTTACATATAGAGAGCAAACTGAGGGTTGATGGAGGGAGGGCAGTGGGGAATGGGATAGATGGGTGATGGTTATTAAGGAGGACACTTGTTATGATCAGTGCTGGGTGTTATATTCAAATGATGAACCACTGAACTCTACTCCTGAATCCAATATTGAACTAACTAGAATTTAAATTAAAAATTTGTCAACTAACTAGAATTTAAATTAAAAAAAATAAAATAAAAAGCTTCTGCACAGCAAAGGAAACAATCAACAAAACTAAAAGGCAACCTACAGAATGGGAGAAGATATTTGCAAATGACATCTGATAAAGGGTTAGTATCCAAAATATATAAAGAACTTATACAACTCATCACCCAAAAAACAAATAGTCCAATTAAAAAATGGGCAGGGGCACCTGGGTGGCTCAGTCTGTTAAGCATCTGACTTCGGCTCACATCATGATCTTGGGTTCCTGGGATTGAGCCCTGCATTGGACTCCCTGCTCAGCGGAGATTCTGCTTCCCCCTCTCCCTTTGCCCCTGCCCCTACTCATGCACTCTCTCTCTCTCAAATAAATAAATAAATAAATAATGGGCAGAAGACATGAACAAACATTTGTCCAAAGAAGACATCCGATGGCAAACAGACACATCAAAATATGTTCAACACCACTGATCAACAGAGAAATGCAAATCAATACCACAATAAGGTATCACCTCACACCTGTCAAAATGGCTGAAATAAGAAATACAAGAAACAACAAGTGTTGGCGAGGATGTAGAGAGAAAGGACCCCTCTTGCACTGTTGGTGGGAATACAAACTGGTGCAGCCACTGGGGAAACAGTATGGAAGTTCCTCAAAAAGTTAAAAATAGAACTACTCTGCAATTCAGTAGTCACACTACTATTTATTCCCAACATACAAAAACACTAATTCAGAGGGATACATCCCCCCTATGTTTATTGCAGCATTATTTATAGTAGCCAAACTATGGAAGCAGCCCAAGTGTCCATTGATCAATGAATGGATAAAGAAGAGGTGGAATACAATTCAGCCATAAAAAAGAATGAAATCTTGCCATCTGCAACAACATGGAGAGAGCTAGAGTGTATAATGCTAAGCAAAATAAGTCAATCAGAGGAAGACAAATACCATATTACCTTACTCATATGTGGAATTTGAGAAACAAAACAAATGCGCAAAGAAAAAAAAAAGAGAGAGAGAGACCAACCAAGAAACAGACTCTTAACTATAGAGAATAAACTGATGATTCTCTCAGAGGGTGGGTGGGGGAATGGAGAGAATGGTGGGGGAAGGATGCAGTAAGAAAATTAACCATAAAAAAGCCATAAAATGTAGTAAGAAAATTAACCATAAAAGCTGCCTGATGAAAATGTGACCCCATTAGTTTAATTTAGGAAAATAACAGTCAAAACCACTTCATCTAGCAAATGCAAATAGTGATAGTATCTACATTATTAAGGATTGTGAGGCTTAAATAAAATAATGCATATAAAGTGCTTAGTATAGTATCTAGTACTCTAAAAACTTAATAAATGCTAGCTATAATCACTCCCCCTACTCTCCATGCCCTCTCTCACCTTCACCTCACCTCAGTCCCAATCTGCTTCACCTCTGAAATTTTAACTCCTATGTTCTACTCTTTAACCATAATATGCTTTTCTCTGATCATTATTCCAGCTTTTACTACCTTATCCTCCCATAATTTTAATTTTACCTCCTTGATATTCCTAAACCTTTGACCCTCCCATTTCCCCCCCAATTTATTATTACTCTCTGGCTTTACTTCTAGCTCTACTTTTTTCCCTATCCATCACAAAATCTCATAGTCCACAAATTTAATTATACTGCCTTGGGTTTTGTTAAACCCTAGAGGTCTATCAGTCATAGGATCTGATAGATTGTCATGGGATCTGATAGAACCCACCAAAAACTGTGGGTTCAAATTCTGGCTCTGTTACTTACTAGCTGTGAGAAATGAGCAAGATGTTTATTCTTTTTTTGATATATATAGAATGACAATTGTTAAAATTAAATGCAGTAATGTATATAAAGCTTTCACCATACAGGCTACAAATATTCGATCTTCAATAACTCTTAGTTCATTTCTCTTCTTCTCATTCCCTTCAGTAACTATTCCAAAATTTCATCTTTTTATTCAAACTCTCATTTAATCTCTTTCTCCCACTAACTCAGCAGATGACTTAATTTCCTATTTCATAGAGAAATCTGGAGCCATTAAGTCAAGACTCCTTTAATTTCCTCTAAGTTACTTATAATTTAATCTACATTAGTATTTCTTTCCAGTCTTGAAGAATCTCCCTTCTATCTATGGCTTAATGTTCCTCCTCAGCTCAGAAACCATTAACCATCACTTCTCTCTTTCTTCTGTACCGTTTCTTCCTCTTCTCTCCCTATTGACCTTTTCCCTTCACATATAAACATCCAAAATCCTCTTCCTTCTTCAAGACAAACCCTTTATTATTCCTCATGGCCAAGCCTCTTGGAACAGTTGTTCACTCTCGCCATCTCTGCTTTCTCACCTCCTATTCACTTCCAACTCACTCTAATGTTACTTCTGTCCATACATTCTTCCAAAGCTTCTCTCAGTAAGGTCCACATTGATCTCCATATTACCATGGCCAATGGATACTTTTCTACATTAATGACACAGTTTGTCAATCCCTCCCTCATTCTTGTAATTCTTTTCTTCCTTGCCTTCTATGCCGTAAGTTTCTTCAGCTTTCCATTTCTTGATTTAGTTTTATCAGGCTCATCTTTTAATGCCCATCTCCCAAATGGCATAATTCCCTCAGACTCTATTTTAAATATTTGGGTTTTTTTCTTTCACAGTAGTTGGGTGATCCATCTGAATCTATGACTTTAATTACAACACCTATATGCTGATGACTATTAAACTTTATTTCCAGTCTAGGTTTCCACTAAAACTAGAAATCTTTTACTCAACTAGCTATCCCATCTCTCCTCCCAAATGTCCCATAAATACCTCAAATTCAATATACTGAAAACTAAACTCCTATTTGCTTCTACACATATAGGACATATTTTAGAAAATAATAAAAAACCATCTTCCACACAATTACCAAGGCCTTTCTCAATATAGGACCTTTATTTAAACACAAAAAATAATTATTTCTCTTTTTTTCCAAGGATCAGTACATAATTAATTCTATTCCAGATGCATAGGAAATTAATCCATTATATATAATAGAAGCCTTAGGGCCCTAGGGTTTAATTCTCCTGCAGAACTCAGTTGAGACAGGATTCATTTACCTTCCATATCTATGCACCAAGTTAGTAGATTTTACCTCTTATCTCTGGTATCTCCATGCCTTCCTCCTTCACCTTTGCTGGCTAATGCTCTCATGCTTTTCTGGTTACCTACTCTAAGAGCCTACAAAATTGGGTTGGCCCAAATCTAACTCTCTAATTTGATTTCCTGACATTTCCCTTTAGGCTTATTATGGGACAGCCATACAATGTGTCCTGTACCTCCCTGAATATAATGCATTCTCCTGGGCTAAAGTCTCTGTGCCTTTGCTATTATTTCCTCTCTCAGGTATCCCTTCAACCCCTTCATCGCATGAACTTTTTTTTTATTTAATTGCACAAGCAAGTGATAAGTACACATTCTTTAAAAGGATTCACACAATACAACAGAGTAAAAAGTTAACTATTCCTTTATCTTGACTTCTCTCCTCCAATACCACACATATACACACATACACTTTCTTCTCTACGGATAACTATTATTAACAGTCTGGTTTGTATCCTTCCAGACTAAATTCTGGAGTTAACTCCTCCTATTTGCTTCTATAAAGCTTTGGGTTTACCTTTATCAGAGTATCATAATATATTTTAGTTGCTTAACTTTTGGTTTATACCCAACCTTAACTGTAAAATCCTGAGAGTGGGGCTTTCTTTTTAATATTTAAAAGATCCCCCATTTGTCACAGTGCTTCAAGCATTTTTGTTGAAGGATAAATTACAGTCTTTGTTCTCATTACGGTCTAGTGGGGAGACATAAATAATTCCAGGGGAAGGAACGGGGTATTTAAGAATCAAAGAGTTATGTAAAGAGTTTAGGAACTCTTCTAGGTAACATGACAGCTAAGCATCCAAATAAGTGTGAATATAAGTACACTAAAGGAAACAGAAATGTGTTCCACAAATAGAGTGACACCATAATTAGATGTCAGTGTGTACTAAAAATTTTAAAAAGAGAACAAACTGATGGTTGGCAGGGACGGGGGAGTGAAATGAGCAAAATGGGTAAAGGGGAGTGAGAGGTACGGGCTTCCAGTTATGGAATGAATAAGTCACGGGATGAAAAGTACAGCATAGGGAATATACTCAGTGGTATTGTAATAGCACTGTATAGTGACAAATGGTAGCTACGCTTGTGAACACAGCATAATGTATAGAGTTACAGAATCACTACATTGTACACCTGAAACTAATGTAACATAGTATGTCAACTACAATAAAAAAAATAAAAATAAAAAGAGGTGCTTGACTATTATTATACAACGTTATTATATTAACATATACAAAGATTTTTTCGGTTTTTTTTTATGGGCTAGGAACTTAGTATCACTCTAGTTATAATCTCTAATTATTATCTTGTTTGCAGAGAAACAAATAAGGCTTAATGAATGTATCAGATATCATCAGTGGCCTGCCCATATGTGGCAATTACCATTAGTGTTATACCAATGGTTTCCTATTTCAACCATCTTTCTGCCTGAAGGTTTTCTCTACCAACAGGAGCAGGCTACTTGAGGGAAGTACCAGTGAGTTGAGACTCCCAAGAATAACCCTTAACCACTGAGGGAGGGGAATTGGTAGATAAAGATCCCAGTTTTCTTGTCCCTCAGTGAAACAATTCTGAGTTTTATTCTATATAGCCCCTTAAAGGATCACCAGTAGAATTGAGTACCAATTGCCCTCAGTAGTAACCTGCTCATTAACACACTTCATTGGCTTTCCTTCCCTCCTTGTCTCACTTCCTCACTATGCTTCCCAAATTTCTTTGTATCCCTATCCTTGCCTCAGAGTCTTAGTTGTGGGGAAACCCAATTTAAGGTAAAGAAGTTGCTTAAAGTCATACATAGCTAATAAATAGTGAGCCTAGGTCCATCTGACTTTACATAACCCACATTCTATTATATTTATACCAACTTCTAATGGGTTTTGAATTTTTGTTTTCCTATTCACTAAGCACATTAGGAAGGCTCACAATTAAATTTACATGTGGCATAAACTCAGCGAAAAGTGGGAATACAGAGGTTCACAATAGAATACTTACTTAGAATATACATTCTTGACAGTGAACAAAATGAATTGCATTTAGAAAAACATGTTCTATGCTTTATTTGTTCATAAGGTTCAGCATATCTTAATTCTGGAATAAGTTAGCCATAGATACTGCCGTGTACACTGAAAGTGCTTACACTTTGTTACCATTGAAGTCTCTGCAAAAGTAAGCTCATATAGGAAGGAGAGGCTCTTGGATTTTACCTAAATTTGCACGTGGTAGGAAGTTGGTTTCTTTGCGGAAAGTGTTCAGATGTAAGGAAGGGTAAACAAGATTATCTTATTATTCCAAAGACTATTCTGGAAGGGCCAGAATAGGGCAATATTTTTAGATTTAGCACTTTCATCATCCTTTTAAGAAGATTCTTACCTTTCCCTTACAAACAGGACAAGAGCTCCTCATAGCAAGCCAGAGGAGGTAACTAAAGCCTGGAGTCTTCCAGGGACCCTAGGTCCGAAAACGGTCATCAACTACAAAATTCCAAAGCCCAGTGGGTGCCAAAAAGGGAACGAGAGAAAATGAGGGCGAAAGTGGGTGCCACTTCTCAGACCTGCAGTAGGTGACTCCACTGAAGCCAATCTCCACAGGAGCGAGAAGAGCGGGGGCACTTTTTCAGAAGTTTTGAAGTTTGCTGGGGCGGCAAGAAGGAAGAAAGAAACAAGATCCGGCTGGAGCAAGTGAGGAACTGCACAGCCAAGGTCAACTACAGCTACTGCGGCCACGGCTCTTGGGACAGCCTGGAGGTGAGGCGCCAGGTAGCCTCTCCGGGACTGGGCGGTGTCTTCCCCGGAAGTGGAGCCTCGCCGCCGGAAGCAGGAGCCTCACAGGCGGGAGTCAGGGCTAGAGGGCGCTAAACTCCGGCCGGGGGCTTCGGAAGTTGTAGGTAAACTCGGGATGCTTGTGCAAGTTGGCACCAGCTCCTGGGTTTATGTAATCTGAGTGAAGAGGACAAAGGCTTCCAGTATGCTTCCAGTGGGCCCCTTCGAGTCAGTTTCTGCGGTCGCCATTCTGTCCTCTGCTTCTTTTGAAGTAACCCGCTTCCACAGCCTCCCAAACCCAGTGGGGTGTCCTGTCCCGGGGAGCTTCGCTTTGCCCCCGGCCCCCTCCTCTGGTGGTGAGAATTAAGAGCCTTAAACTGTGTCTTCCCAGGACACACAGTATATTCTAGTCACTTGCTATCAGCGTTTAATTCAGCAGCGTGTAGTGGATTTATTCATGCATCAAAGTCCTGAGAGAAATTAACGTTAAAAGTCTGATTTGGATTTTTACCGACTTTGGTATATTGATTTCAGTAATTTTTTCAACCAACACATGGCACTGAGCATTTGTGTGTCAAATCCTGTGGAAATGAAACATTTTTTGCTCTCAGGGAGCGTCCAAGATAGGTAAAAATACTCGATTGGAGCATATCAATACTTCGTATATAATAAATTCAATGAGAATTTATTAAACATCTATTCTGAATTAAGCTCTGCTAGGTATTGGTCATAGAAAGTGAATCAATCTTTGGTCTAGAAATCTGAGCTCACCTTCTTGGTGGAAGGAAGAGACAGAGCACAAAACAATTATTTTTAAAAATGTAAGATGAACACTTGGTAAATGCTACTACAAAAGATTCAGAACAATTGTGAATACAGGAAACAGAGAACTGAGTTATACATCTAGAGAGAATAGGAAAGTCTTGGTAGAGAAGCAACATGTGTAGTAAGCCCTGGAAGAAGAAAGGTTATGTTTACAAATGGAGTTCTGGCTTAAGGTTTGTACTTTCCAACGGAGCTAACTTGAGGTTTTTGCTCCATTTTTCTCTAATTTTCTCTTGCTTTCCAGTCCACTTTGCCTTCCACCCACCTACAACCCAGTTCTGTTTTCTTCGAAGTAGCTTTGGCCAGGGTATATCACTTCCAATGATAATTACCTCTTATTAAAATACTTATTTCTTCATAAACATTACTTGTAAAGAAAGAATTTTTATTTTTTTTTTAGAATTTGTTTTAGTCAAGTCAACAAAGCACAGTTCCGGTGGCCCATCTGCTAGAACACAAAAATAGCCTCAGTATGCAGAAACAGATGTTTAAAATGGTATTCATTAAAATGAGATTCCACCTGTAATAGAAAACAGAAAGTGGATGCAAAAGGCATGTTGTAAGCTGGCAGTGCTTGCTTTCTGCCTTCCATTCCCTTCGAAATGTATATTTGTGGGTAAAATCTTGCTAATAAGAATATACTTCTGGCTTTAATTTCTAGTGATATGGGTTATTAGTATTATTGAAACACAATCATCCTAGACTCATTTGGAGGGTAGCAATCATAAAAAGAAAAAAACAACCCTCCAGGGTACATGTCTTCTTACTAGTGAACAAAATTATCTTGGGCAGAAAATTAATGACTACTCTATATTAGCAACAAAAATGAGCATTTACATTACACCTTCTGTGCCAGGTGCTTTATTGTATATTTTTACAAGAACCCTATGAAGGAGATATTATCTTCACTTTATAGATGAGGAAATTGAGTTATATATTAAATACTGCCCCAAACCACAACTACATTGGAATCCAAGATTCTCAGATTCTTAAGCCAATGTACTTTTTCCACTATTTCATACTGTCTTTGCAACAATGAAAGCACATAGAGGTTAAAAACCCTTCTCTATCAGATAGAGTATCTGGCATGTCAATCTAGGTTTATCTGATTCCAAAGCCTATGCCTGTGTACTTCTGCATATTTTTGGCCTTTGCCTCCAAGTTCATTTAGCCCCATCTATAGTGTGGAGGAAAAGAAGAGAACATCTAGTGAAATAGGCAGAGTTCTAAGTTACCATTAAGCAAGCCCAGGCCAGCATTTCCTGAACTGTGAATAGTTCAGGAAAACATTATACAGACTGGTGAAAATACGTTAATCATTTTTTAATGTATATAAAATGTAGATTAATTTTATTACTTCTTAAACCATATTCTTTCATTCATTAATCCAACAGATATTTGTTGATTTCTTATTTGTGTGAGACTTATAATTAATCAGTTACGTTCTGATTGGAGTTACATTCTGATTGGAGATTAAGGCAGTAAGCAAGATAAATAAATATCAACAAAATATGTTGCACATTTAGATGATAAATGTTAAACATCAAAGTTTAAGTGTGGAAAGGAAAGGAAGTGTGTGGTAGTGATTGTTCCAGTTTTAGGTAGGATAGCCAAGGAGGACTTTACCTAAAGGAAATAGGAAAAAAGAGCCAACTTGGTATCTGTGGAGCTTGCATTCCAATAGATGGAGATTAATTGCAGAGGCACTGAGGCCAGTGTGGTAGGAACAGAATATGGGGGAGGTAGCTAGTAAGATGAAGTTGGAATGATAAAGAGAGGGGGTTCAGATCATGAAGGCCTTGTGGGTAATAATAGACTTTGACTTTTACTCTGAATGAGATAGAAATTGTTGAAGGATAATGAACTGATGAATAACCTGATCTGCTTTTTTTTAATTGTGGTAAAACATACATGATATTAAATGTATCATCTTAACCATTTTAAAGGTACAGTTCAGTAGTGTTAAATATACTTACATTGTTGTGCAGCTATCACCACCATCCATCTCCATAACTCTTTTTAAAACTGAAACTTTATGACTATTAAACACTGATTTGTCCTTCTCCCATCCCCCTAGCCCCTGGCAACCACCATTATACTTTCTATCATTAGGATCTTGATTAAGTACCTCATATAAGTGGAATCATACAATATTTTTCTTTTTGTGACTGGCTAATTTACTTAGCGTAATGTCTCCAAGGTTCATCCATGTTGCAACATATTGGAGAATTTCCTTCCTTTTTAAGGCTGAATAATAGTCCATTTTATGTATATGCCACATTTTCTTTATTCATCTATTGATAGGCATTTAGGTTGTTTCTATATCTTGATTATTGTGAAAAATGCTGCCATGAACAAGGGTGTACAGTTATCTCTCTGAGACCCTGATTTCATTTCATCTAGGTTATCCAAATTTTTGGCAATTATACATAGTACTCTTTTACAGTCCTTTTCATTTCTGTAGAATCAGCTTTAATGCCCTCACACTCACTTCAGAGTTTAGTAATTTGGGTCTTCTCCTTTTTTTTCTTAGTCTATTTACCTAGAGGTTTGTCAATTTCGTTGATCTTTTTGAAGAACCAACTTTTGGTTTCATTGATTTCTCTATGGTTTTTCTATCCTCTATTTTGTTTATCTCTGCTCTCATCTTTATTATTTCCTTCCTTCTGCTAGCTTTGGGTTTAGCTTGTTCTTATTCAAGTTTCTTACGTTTTAAAATTAGGTTGTTGATTTCAGCTCTTTCTTGTTTTTTAATGTAAGCATTCACAACTATAAAATTCCTGCTTAGCACTGCTTTTTCTGGGGCCCATAAATTTCGGTGTATTGTGTTTTCATATTCATTCATTTCTAAGTATTTTCTAATTTCCCTTGTGATTTCTCTTTGATCCATTAGTTGTTTAAAAGTGTGTTGTTTAATTTCCATGATTTTGTGCATTTTTAGTTGGCTTTATGTTATTGGCTTTTTTATGGTATTGGTCAGAGAAGATGTTTTGTATGATACCTATCTTTTAAAATCTACTGAAACTTAATCTGTGGCCTAACATATGGTCTATGCTGGAAAATGTTCCATGTGCATGGAAGAAGAATGGGTATGCTGTTATTGGCGTATGGAGTGCTCTGTATATGTCTGTTAGATCTAGTTGGTTTATTGCATTGGTTATGTCTTCTATTTCCTTACTATCTTGTGTCTGGTTGCTCTATCAACCAGATTATTGTGAGAGAGGTATTGAAGTCTCCAGCTATTATGGTACACATGTATATTTCTCCCTTCAATTGTCAGTTTTTGCTTCATATCTGGTCTGTCATTAGGTGCATAAATGTTTAAAATTGTTATTTTTTTTCTGTATTGAAACTTTTGTTAATACATAATGTTCTTTGTCTCTTATAAATGTTTTTTATTTAAAATCTCTTTAGTCTGATATTAATATAGCCACTTCTGCTCTTTTGGCTAGTATTTTCATGGAATATCTTTTTCCATACTTCCACTTTCAACCTGTTTGTGTCTTTGGATCTTAAGTGGGTGAATCTCTTGTAAACAACATATAGTTAGGTCATGTGTTTTTAATCTATTCTTCTAATCTCTGTCTTTTGATTGGGAGTTGAATCCATTTATACTTAAAGTAATTACTGATAAGGAGGGATTTGCTTTTGTCATTGTGTTCTTTGTTTCCTACATGCCAGCTTTTTTGTCCCTCATTTCCTGCATTCCTGTCTTCTTTAGTGTGTAGTTGATTTTTTGTAATGAAGTATTAAAACTCTTAATTTCTTTTTGTATATAGTCTATAGCTATTTTTGGTTACCATGGGGATTACATTTAACATTCTAAAGTTATAACATTCTAGATGAATTTATAGCAGCTTAACTTAATAACATACAAAAACCCTGCTCCCTTACATTTCCATCTCCACTCCTTCTGGTTTTTGTGTCATAAAATTTCATCTTTATACATCGTGTGCTCCAAAACATAAACTAATAATTTTTTAAATGCATTGGTCTTCTGAATTATATAGAAAACAAGATTAGAGATATAAATCAAAGTTACAGTAATATTAGCTTTTACATGAATATATTTTATCTTTAAATGTATTAGTCTATTAAATTATGTAGAAAACAAAAAGTTATATACCACTGTTACAGTAATATTAGATTTTATAATTACCCATGTGTTTACCTTTATTGAGATCTTTATTTCTCCTTATAGCTTCAAGTTACTATCTAGTGTCCTTTCATTTTACCTTGTAGGATTTCCTTGAGCATTTTTTGCAAGGCAGGTGTAGTGGTTATGAACTCTCTCAGCTTTTGTTTATCTGAGAATGTCTTGATTTCTCCCTCACTTTTGAAGGACAGTTTTGTCAGATATAGGATTATTTGTTGACACTTTTTTCTTTTTCTTTTTTTTTTTAAGATTTTATTTGTTTATTTGACAGAGAGAGAGCTAGAGTACAAGCAGGGGAGCAGCAGAGGGAGAGGGAGAAGCAGGGTCCCCGCTGAGCAAGGAGCCCAATGCAGGGCTCGATCCCAGGACCTTGGGATCATGACCTGAGCCGAAGGCAGATGTTGAACCAACTGAGCCACCCAGGCACCCCTGACACTTTTTTCTTTTAGCACTTTGAATATATTAGCCCACTGCTTTCTGGTCTCCAAAGTTTCTGATGAGAAATTTGTTGATAATCTTATTAGCGATCCCTTGTGTGTGATAATTTGCTTATCTCTGGCTGCTTTCAAGGTTCACCCTTTGGCTTTTGCAAGTTTGATTATAATGTATTATGGGTTTCTTTGAGTTTATCATACTTGGAGTTTGTTGAGCTTCTTGAATATATTCATGTCTTTCCTCAAATTTGGGAAGTTTTCAGCCATTATTTATTCAAATATTCTCTCTGCCCCTTTCTCTTTCTCTTATCCTTCTGGGACTTCCACAGTAAGTATTAGTGTCCCACAGGTCCCTTAGGCTCTGTTCACTTATCTTCAATCTTTTTTTCTTTCTGTTCCTCGGTTTTGACAATTTCTATCATTCTATCTTCAAGTTCACCAATTCTTTCTTCTGCCTGCTCAATCAAATCTGCCTTTGAATCCCTCTAGTGAATTTTTCATTTCAATTACTGTCCTTTCAGCTTTGTAATTTCTTTTTAGTTTCTTTTTAGTTTTTTAATCCATTGATATTTCCATTTTGTTCATATATCACTTTCTTGACTCTCTACATCTTTCTTTAGTTCTTTCACCATCTTTAATATAAGAGTTTTCAAATCTTTGTCTAATATATTTCCTATTAAGTCTTTTTCAGGGACAAATTCTGTTGATTTACCTTTTTTCTTTTAATGGGCCACAATTTCCTATTTCTACATATACCTTGTGATATTTTTTTTTGTTATTGTTATTGAACATTGGTCATTGAATCTAATAATGTGATAACTCTGGCAATCAGATTCTCTCCCTTCCCCAGGGTTTGCTGTTTTTTTGTTACTTTAAAATTTTTTTTTCTACTTTTTTGATTGTTTTTTTCTGTGCTGTTTCCATGCCAAGGATCAGCCTAATAAGTAAACTTAATGCCTTCTAAAGTCTTTTCTGGGCATGCACAGTCACTTTGTGATTTTCTCCATATATTCAGTTGTTTTTGAATGTACTAGTCTTTAAAGTCTGGCTACTGAAAGGAGAAAAGCAAAAAAATGAAGGGTATTAAAAAAAAAGGGACCAGCCCTTTAAATGTCCTGGAAGTCACTTCAGCTAGAGGGGGAGGGGCTTGCAACTCTTGGAGGAGGTGTAACAACAATGACTGCCAGACTCTTTGTCTGTACCTTTGTGATCAGGTGCAGCAGTCAGTCATCAGAGCACAAATCACCAATATTCAGAGGACAGGTACCTATCCTAGCTCCCACAAGCTGTGTGCAAGATGCTTTAAGAACACATGTGCAGCTGCCTGCCATGTGTCTGGGGTTTGGGGGAAGGTAGCTGCTACTGTGCTAAGAACTGAAATTGACTAAAATTAACCAAAATTTAACTGTCCAGGCCTTATCCTGGAAGTTGCAAGCCTTCAACAGACTCCAGAGTTTCAAAATTAGTTACATCAGACAGATTCTGACAGTGCAATTGTTGTCTAGGTGGGGAGACAGATTCATGGTGCATCCTATTCTGCCATCTTCCCCAAATCTTCTATTATGTTTTAACAGGATCATTTTGGCTACTGTGCTGAGAATGTACTGAGGGAAAACAAGGGAGGAAGCATGAACAAATTATGAAGTCATTGCAGTAAGTAATCTAGATGAAAGAGCCTCAACAGGAGATTGGAGGGAGGGATAAGACTAAGGTCAGGGTTGGGCGCCTGGGTGGCTCAGTTGGTTAAGCGACTGCCTTCGGCTCAGGTCATGATCCCGGAGTCCCGGGATCGAGTCCCACATCGGGCTCCCTGCTTAGCAGGGAGTTTGCTTCTCCCTCTGACCCTCCTCTCTCATGTTCTCTGTCTCTCATTCTCTCTCTCTCAAATAAATAAAATCTTAAAAAAAAAAAAAAAGACTAAGGTCAGGGTAATTATTCCCCTGCAAGGAGATTACTTCCTGCAAAGTCACATGGCCGTGTCTCTTGCCTAACAACTATTGTTCTTTTCAAGATACCTAATTAATTCTTTCCTTCCAAATTATGATAACTTCCCTTTTCTCTTTGGGGTAGTGACAGCTTGGCTACTATTAAACTCGGGGTTAATGAACTATCTCTTGTGGTTTCCCTGTACCTTCATCTTACAAATATTCCTTTATAAATAAACCCTCATTGAATTATCCTTTTTCAAGTGTTGCATGTATTTACTGTTGAAACCCTAACTGATACATGAATTCTTCAGTTCAAGATGCAATGTCTTAAGTATTCTCAGTAAATTAAGCTTGTGAATTATGTACACATAATCTATATAACTGCACTTAAAAATCTATATGATGTATCAGTTATTGACAGAAGTATGTTAAAATCTCTCATTACCACCATACCCTATGTCTTTGAGAACCAAGATTCTCAGTATGGAAGAGGGAAAATAGAGAAGTAATCCAGAAGATTGAAGAGGTCATATAAAAACACTGTAGTATTAAATTTGAATTGGGAGTGTTAGTATGAACATGTGAGGTGTCATAGAGATGTGTGTATGTATATGTACATATACATATATATATGTATTAGTTTTGTCCACTAAAAAGGAATAGAAAAATGAACAACCCAGTAATAATGAGCAACCCTAGCACCCACATTCCCAGATTGTAGTCTAGAATTAATATTTGCCACTTAAAGAAACTAGAGCTTCTTAGAAAAGAGTTTTAGTTCAGGAAATGTGCAAGATGAGCCTACAACATCTTGTCATACTAGATAGCAAGGAAGCTATCAAAGACTACTAGTATCAAATCTAAAGGACACATGACTGAACTTGAAGAGGTTCCCACTGGCCAGATATTGGACCAATTGAGCTTTAATGAAGATCAAAAATACAATAGATTGAAACTCATAGAACCCATGAGTTCATAGTGACAAAAAAAATTGATCACATTCAGAAAATGATAGGAAACAAATTTGATACTTCAAACTTGACAAAGGGAAAGATCAAGAATTTATCCTGTCTTTCCTACATGAACTATATCATTTGGTACCCAAATAATAGACAAAGAGTAGCATCACTTTAATGAAGTATTTCACCCAATAAAAAAAAAGAAATATTAGCATTAGAATATCAGCATTTTGGAAGTCTCAGTGAATTAATGGTTATACATTTGGCAGCAATGATTGTTATATCACAACTAGATATGGTGTGCCTCTTAATGAATGACCACAGCATTTCCCATGATCTTGAATGTGAATGAACCTGAGTCTATTGAAGCCAGTGGATCTAGCTATCAACTTGCAGGAAATAATAGGAGTCAGAGGAACACACTGAATTGTGTGTTCTTCTCACCTAGTTTCAAGGGTATTCACCTTATAATAATTCATAGACTATACATTCATGTATTACTCTTTGTGTTTCATTTTACAATAAAAAAGAATAAAAATCTTGCACTATGTTGGTAGAATTGCTTATTTTTCCTTGTAGTTCTGTCAATTGTTGTCATGTGTATAGGTATGTCATATATATGTACATATATATGTATATGGTAATGGTGAGAATTTATACATATGTATGACAGATTTTTAGGTACATATGGGAATTATTTAGAATTATTAAACTTTTGGTAAATTATGTTGTTATTCTCTTTTGTTAATATTTTTTCCATTGAAGCCTATTTTTGTATTAATATAATGATACTAATTTTCTTGTGGTTAATATTTTCCTGGTATATCTTTGTCCATCTATTTAGTTTTTAACTTTACTGTATTCTTTGGTTTTAGATATTTCTCTAGTAAACCAGATATTGCTAGATTTTCTTTTTTCATACACTGTATCAGTCTTTGTTTTTTTTTTTTTTTAAAGATTTTATTTATTTATTTGACAGAGAGAGAGAAACAGCATGAGAGGGGATAGGGTCAGAGGGAGAAGCAGGCTCCCCGCTGAGCCGGGAGCCTGATGTGGGACTCGATCCCAGGACTCCGGGATCATGACCTGAGCCGAAGGCAGTCGCTCAACCAACTGAGCCACCCAGGCGCCCTCAGTCTTTGTTTTTTAACTGAGGTTTTATACACCTTTATGTATGGCAATTATTGATATACTTGGATTTGTCTTATCTTATTTTGTGTTCTCTCTTATCTTGTTTTTTGTTTATTTTTTCTGTTTTCTTTGCAACTTGTGAATTTTGGTCATTTTATATTCTACCCACTACTATTTCAGAAAGTATCTACTCTAGCGCTAATGTATTAGTGCTTATTTTTTAAGATTATTTATTTATTTATTTATTTGAGAGAGAGAGAATGAGAGAGAAAGAGAGAGCATGAGTGGGGGAGGGTCAGAGGGAGAAGCAGACTCCTCGCTGAGCAAGGAGCCTGATGCGGGACTCGATTCCGGGACTCCAGGATCATGACCTGAGCCAAAGGCAGTTGCTTAACCAACTGAGCCACCCAGGCGCCCAGTGCTTACTTTTTATATTTTTATTTTATACTTAACATATCAAAGACGAAAATTATTTAATATGTTTATCCTTTTCCCAAACAACACAGAGATTCTAGAATACTTTAATTAATTAATTAATTTTTCTGTTCACATTACTTAATCTAAATATTTGAGTGGCAGACATTAGATTTTATTGCATAAGTCCTGAAATATAAGCATAAGGACAAATTAAAAACAAGCATTCTTGGAATAAATGAGTCAGTAGAATAATTTTTTTAAAAAGATTTATTTATTTGACACAGAGAGATATAGTGAGAGAGGGAACACAAGCGGGGGAGTGGAAGAGGGAGAAGCAGGCTTCCCGTGGAGTAGGACGCCCGATGCGGGGCTCAATCCCAGGACCCTGGGATCATGACCTGAGCCAAAGTCAGACACTTAACAACTGAGCCACCCAGGCGCCCCCAGTAGAATAATTTATATCAAACTTTCCTGACTTACATGTTATTTTTTCATGTACTTGACTTCTGCTTTTTTTTAACCCTGATGATGTTGTTATTATTTTTAAAAATCAGTGTTTGCCAACACCATCTCTTGAAGAAGTTGTCTTTTTTTCTATTGGATATTCATTCCTGCTTTGTCAAAGATTAATTGCCCAAATATTTAAAAGTTCCTTTCTGGGTTTTCTATTCTGTTTCATTGATCTATGTGTCTGTTTTTATGCTGGTATCATACTGTCTTGATCACTACAGCCTGTAATATAACTGGAAAGCAATATGCAAAAAAAAAAAAAAGAAACTTGACCACTTTCTTACACCATACAAAAATAAATTCAAAATGGATGAAAGACCTAAATGTGAGACAGGAAACCATCAATATCCTAGAGGGGAACGTAGGCAGTAACCTCTTTGGCTTTGGCCATAGCAACTTCTTACTAGACATGTTTCCAGGGCAAGGGAAACAAAAGCAAAAAGAAACTGTTGGGACTTAATCAAGATAAAAAGCTTCTGGATATTTGCAAATGACATATCAGATAAAGGGCTAGTATCCAAAATCTATAAAGAACTTCTTAAACTCAACACCCAAAGAACAAATAATCCAATCCAGACAGAGAAGACATGAACAGACATTTCTGCAAAGAAGAACATCCAAATGGCCAACAGACACATGAAAAAGTGTTCAACATCACTCGGCATCCGGGAAATCCAAATCCAAACCTCAATGAGATGCCACCTCACACCAGTCAGAATGGCTAAAATTGAGAAGTCAGGAAATGACAGATTTGGTGAGGATGCATAGAAAGGGGAACCCTCCTACGCTGTTGGTGGGAATGCAAGCTGGTGCAGCCACTCTGAAAAACAGTATGGAGGTTCCTCAAAAAGTTGAAAATAGAACTACCTTATGACCCAGCAATTGCACTACTGGGTATTTACCTCAAAGATACAAACGTAGTGATCTGAAGGGGCACATGCACCCCAATATTTATAACAGCAAAGTCCACAATAGCCAAACTATGTAAAGAGCCTACATGTCCATCAATAGATGAATGGATAAAGAAGATGTGGTATATATGTACAATGGACTACTACTCAGCCATCAAAAAGATGAAATCTTGTCATTTGCAATTACGTGGATGGAACTAGAGGGTATTATGCTAAGCCAAATAAGTAAATCAGAGAAAGACAAGTATCATATGATCTGATTGATATGAGGAATTTGAGAAACAAGACAGAGGATCATAGGGGAAGGGAGGGAAAAATGAAACGAAACGAAACCAGAGAGGGAGACAAACCATAAGAGACTCTTGGTCTCAGGAAACAAACTGAGGGTTGCTGGAGTGGAGGGGTGGGTGGAGGGATGGTGTGGCTGGGTGATGAACATTGGGGAGGGTATGTGCTATGGTGAGCACTGTGAATTGTGTAAGACTGATGAATCACGGACCTGTACCTCTGAAACAAATCCAAAAGGGCACATGCACCCCATGTTATATTTTAAATAAATAAATAATTAATAAATAAATAAATAAATAAATAAAACTTCCAAAAAAAAAAGATAAAAAGCTTCTGCTCAGCAAAGGAAACCATCAATAAAACTAAAAGGTAACCCACAGAATGGGAGAAGATATTTGCAAATGACATATCTGGTTAAGGATTAGTATACAAAATCTATAAAGAACATATCAAACTCAACACCCAAAAAACAAATAATTCGGTTAAAAAATGAACAGAAGACATGAATAAACATTTCTCTAAAGAAGACATATAGATGGCCAATAGACACATGAAAAGATGCTCAACATTACTCACCATCAGGAAAATGAAATCAAAACCTCAATGAGATATCACCTCACACTAGTCAAAATGGCTAAAATTAACAACACAGGAAACAACAAGTGTTGGCAAGGATGCTGAGAAGGGGAACCCTCTTACACTGTTGGTGGGAATGCAAACTGGTGCAGCTACTCTGGAAAACAGTATGGAGTTTCCTCAAAGAGTTAAAAATAGAACTACCCTATGATCCAGCAATTGCACTACTAGGCATTTACCCAAAGCATACAAAAATACTGATTCAAAGGGATACATGCACCCCAATGTTTATAGCAGCATTATCAACAATAGCTAAGTTATGGAAACAGCCCAAATATCCATCAGTTGTTGAATGGGTAAAGAATATAATACAGTAGAATGTTACTCAGTCATAAAAAAAGAATGAAATCTTGCCATTTTCAATACAACATGGATGGAGCTAGAGAGTATTGTGCTAAGCAAAGTAAGCCAGAGAAAGCCAAATACCATATGATTTCACTCAGATGTGGAGTTTAAGGGGAAAAAACCAAATGAACATGGGGGGGAAAAGAGAGCAAAACCAAGAAACAGACCCTTAACCATAGAGAATAAGCTGAGGGTTACTGGAGGGGAGGTGGGCAGGGGGATGGGTTAAATAGGTGTTGTGGATTAAGGAGGGCACTTGTGATGAGCACAGGGTGTCATATATAAGTGATGAATCACTAAATTCTACACCTAAAGCTAATATTACACTGTGTGTTAATTAACTGGAATTTAAATAAAAACTGGGAAAGAAAAAAATCTCCTTACCTTTTTGGATAAGAATTATTTATTATTCTTTTTAGGTTTAGAATTATTCATCCCATCTTGCATATTCATCCCACATCTCACAGACCTTCTATCTGTGTTTACTTTCTTTCTACTTGAAGTTTCTCTTTTAAAATATTTTTTACTGAGGATCTGTTTGTAACAAATTCTCTCAATTCTTTTATGTTTAAAATTATTTTTAGTTTGAATTTGTTCTTAAGTGATATTTTCAACAATGGGAATTTTAGGTTGAAACGTAATTTCTCTATTCTCATTCAGTTTCTGTTGCTAGTATTGACAAGTCAGCTATAGGTCTAATAGCATTCTTTTCATGGGCATGTTTTTTCTCTCTGGCTAGTTTTTAGGATTTTCTTGGTCTTATATTCTAGTTTCACTATAAAGTATTTAAGTAGAGATTTTCTGTTTATCACACTTGGTATTTGTTGGGATTCCTGAACTTATAGATTGGTGTCTTTTCTAAATTCTGAATAATTCTAAGGCATTATCTTTTAAAATATTGCTGCTTCTCCATTCACTCTATCCTCTCCTTCTGAAAACTAATTAGACCTTCTTAATCTATCCTCCATGTGTCTTTTTTTTTATTATGATATGTTAATCACCATACTTTACATCATTAGTTTTTGCTGTAGTGTTCCATGATTCATTGTTTGCGTATAACACAAAGTGCTCCAAGCAGAATGTGCCCTCTTTAATACCCATCACCAGTCTAACCCATCCTCCCACCCCCCCTCCCCTCTAGAACCCTCAGTTTGTTTCTCAGAGTCCATAGTCTCTCATGGTTCATATCCCCCTCCAATTTCCCCCCCTTCATTTTTCCCCTCCTGCTGTCTTCTTCTTTTTTTTTCTTTTAACATATAATGTATTATTTGTTTCAGAGGTACAGATCTGTGATTCAACAGTCTTGCACAATTCACAGCACTCACCATAGCACATACACTCCCCAGTGTCTATCACCCAGCCACCCCATCCCTCCCACCCCCCACCACTCCAGCAATGCTCAGTTTGTTTCCTGAGATTAAGAATTCCTCATATCAGTGAGGTCATATGATACATGTCTTTCTCTGATTGACTTATTTCACTCAGCATAATATCATCCAGTCCCATCAACGTTGTTGCAAATGACAAATTTCATTCTTTTTGATGGCTGCATAATATTCCATTGTATATATATACCACATCTTCTTCTTTTTTTTTTTTTAAGATTTTATTTATTAGGGAGAGAGAGAGAAACAGCATGAGAGGGGATAGGGTCAGAGGGAGAAGCAGGCTCCCTGCTGAGCCAGAAGCATGATATGGGACTCGATCCCAGGACTCCAGGATCATGACCTGAGCTGAAGGCAGTTGCTTAACCAACTGAGCCACCCAGGCGCCCAATATACCACATCTTCTTTATCCATTCATCTGCCGATGGACATCTTGGCTCTTTCCACAGTTTGGCTATTGTGGACATTGCTGCTATAAACATCGGGGTGCACGTACCCCTTCGGATCCCTACATTTGTATCTTTGGGGTAAATACCCAGTAGTGCAATTGCTGGATCATATGGTAGCTCTATTTTCAACTTTTTGAAGAGCCTCCATACTGTTTTCCAGAGTGGCTGCACCAGCTTGCATTCCCACCAACAGTGTGGGAGGGTTTCCCTTTCTCCGCATCCCCGCCAACATCTGTCATTTCCTGACTTGTTAATTTTAGCCATTCTGACTGGTGTGAGGTGATATCTCATTGAGGTTTTGATTTGGATTTCCCTGATGCCAAGCGATGTTGAGCACTTTTTCATGTGTCTTTTGGATGTGTTCTTTGGAAAAATGTCTGTTCATGTCTTCTGCCCACTTCTTGATTGGATCATTTGTTCTTTGGGTGTTGAGTTTGATAAGTTCTTTATAGATTTTGGATAATAGCCCTTTATCTGATATGTCATTTGCAAATATCTTCTCCCATTCTGTCAGTTGTCTTTTGGTTTTGTTGACTGTTTCTTTTGCTGTGCAAAAGCTTTTTATCTTGATGAAGTCCCAATAGTTCATTTTTGCCCTTGCTTCCCTTGCCTTTGGCGATGTTTCTAGGAAGAAGTTGCTGCGGCTGAGGTCAAAGCAGTTGCTGCCTGTGTTCTCTTTTAGGATTTTGATGGATTCCTGTCTCACATTTAGGACTTTCAACCATTTGGAGTCTATTTTTGTGTGTGGTGTAAGGAAATGGTCCAGTTTCATTCTTCTGCATGTGGCTGTCCAATTTTCCCAACACTATTTGTTGAAGAGACTGTCTTTTCCATTGGACATTCTTTCCTGCTTTGTCCAAGATTAGTTGACCATAGAGTTGAGGGTCCATTTCTGGGCCCTCTATTCAATTCCACTGATCTATATGTCTGTTTTTGTGCCAGTACCATACTGTCTTGATGATTACATCTTTGTAATAGAGCTTCAAGTCCGGAATTGTTTATGCCGCCAGCTTTGCTTTTCTTTTTCAACATTCCTCTGGCTATTTGAGGTCCTTTCTGGTTCCATACAAATTTTAGGATTATTTGTTCCATTTCTTTGAAAAAAGTGGATGGTATTTTGATAGGGCTTGCATTAAATGTGTAGATTGCTCTAGGTCTCATTGACATCTTCACAATATTTGTTCTTCCAATCCATGAGCATGGAACATTTTTCCATTTCTTTGTGTCTTCCTCAATTTCTTTCATGAGTATTTTATAGTTTTCTGAGTACAGATCCTTTGCCTCTTTGGTTAGATTTATTCCTAGGTATCTTATGGTTTTGGGTGCACTTGTAAATGAGATCGACTCCTTAATTTCTCTTTCATCTGTCTTGTTGTTGGTGTATAGGAATGCCACTGATTTCTGTGCATTGATTTTATATCCTGCCACTTTACTGAATTCCTGTATGAGTTCTAGCAGTTTTGGGGTGGAGTCTTTGGGGTTTTCCACATAAAGTATCATGTCATCTTCAAAGAGTGAGAGTTTGACTTCTTCTTTGCCGATTTGGATGCCTTTTATTTCTTTTTGTTGTCTGATTGCTGTGGCTAGGACTTCTAATATTATGTTGAATAGCAGTGGTGATAGTGGACATCCCTGCCGTGTTCCTGACCTTAGGGGGAAAGCTGTCAGTTTTTCCCCACTGAGAATGATATTCACTGTGGGTTTTTCATAGATGGCTTTTGTGATATTGAGGTATGTACCCTTTATCCCTATACTCTGAAGAGTTTTGATCAAGAAAGAATGCTGTACTTTGTGAAATGCTTTTTCTGCATCTATTGAGAGGATCATGTGGCTCTTGTTCTTTCTTTTATTAATGTATTATATGACATTGATTGATTTGCGGATGTTGAACCAACTTTGCAGCCCAGGGATAAATCTCACTTGTTCGTGGTGAATAATCCTTTTAATGTACTGTTGGATCCTATTGGCTAGTATTTTGGTGAGAATTTTTGCACATATTCATCAAGGATATTGGTCTGTAATTCTCCTTTTTGCTGGGGTCTTTGTCTGGTTTTGGGATCAAGGTAATGCTGGCCTCATAAAACGAGTTTGGAAGTATTCCTTCCATTTCTATTTTTTGGAGCAGTTTCAGAAGAATAGGTATTAATTCTTCTTTAAATGTTTGGTAGAATTCCCCTGGGAAGCCATGTGGCCCTGGGCTTTTGTTTGTTGGGAGATTTTTGATGACTGTTTCAATTTCCTTAGTGGTTATAGGTCTGTTCAGGTTTTCTATTTCTTCCTGGCTCAGTTTTTGTAGTTGATACATCTCTAGGAATGCATCCATTTCTTCCAGGTTATCTAATTTGCTGGCATAGAGTTGCTCCTAATACGTTCTTATAATTGTTTGTATTTCTGTGGTTTTGGTTGTGATCTCTCCTCTTTCATTCATGATTTTGTTGATTTGGGTCATTTCTCTTTTCTTTTTGATAAGTCTGGCCAGGGGTTTATCAGTCTCGTTAATTCTTTCAAAGAACCAGCTCCTAGTTTCGTTGATCTGTTCTACTGTTCTTTTGGTTTCTATTTCATTGATTTCTGCTCTGATCTTTATTATTTCTCTTCTCCTGCTGGGTTTAGGCTTTATTTGCTGTTCTTTCTCCAGCTCCT
The DNA here is from genome assembly GCF_029215605.1 of Mirounga angustirostris. Taxonomy (NCBI): domain Eukaryota; kingdom Metazoa; phylum Chordata; class Mammalia; order Carnivora; family Phocidae; genus Mirounga; species Mirounga angustirostris. The sequence goes on from NW_026991712.1 coordinate 149,902,206, forward strand.
TTAGGTGTAGGGTTAGGTTGTGTATTTGAGACTTTCTTGTTTCTTGAGAAAGGCTTGTATTGCTGTATACTTTCCTCTTAAGACTGCCTTTGCTGTATCCCAAAGATTTTGAACAGTTGTGTTTTCATTTTCATTGGTTTCCATGAGTTTTTTTAATTCTTCTTTAATTTCCTTGTTGACCCATTCATTCTTTAGGAGGACACTCTTTAGCCTCCATGTATTTCAGTTCTTTCTGACTTTCCTCTTGTGATTGAGTTCTAGTTTCAAAGCATTGTGGTCTGAAAATAGGCAGGGAATGATCCCAATCATTTGGTACTGTTTGAGACCTGATTTGTGACCTAGGATGTGATCTATTCTGGAGAATGTTCCATGGGCAGTAGAGAAGAATGTGTATTCTGTTGCTTTGGGATGGAATGTTCTGAATATATCTGTGAAGTCCATTTGGTCCAGTGTGTCATTTAAAGTCTTTATTTCTTTGTTGATCTTTTGCTTAGATGATCTGTCCATTTCAGTGAGGGGGGTGTTAAAGTCCCCCACTATTATTGTATTGTTGTCGATGTGTTTCTTTGCTTTTGTTAATAATTGCCTTATGTAATTGGCTGCTCCCATGTTAGGGGCATAGATATTTACAATTGTTAGATCTTCTTGTTGGATAGACCCTTTAAGTAGGATATAGTGTCCTTCTTCATCTCTTATTACAGTCTTTGGTTTAAAATCTAATTTGTCTGATATAAGGATTGCCACCCCAGCTTTCTTTTGGTGTCCATTAGCATGGTAAATGGTTTTCCACCCCCTCACTTTCAATCTGGGGTGTCTTTGCATCTAAAATGAGTCTCTTGCAGACAGCATATCAATGGGTCTTGTTTTTTTTATCCAATCTGATAGCCTTTGTCTTTTGATTGGGGCATTTAGCCCATTTACATTCAGGGTAACTATTGAAAGATATGAATTTAGTGCCATTGTATTGCCTGTAAGGTGACTGTTACTGTATATTGTCTGTGTTCCTTTCTGATCTATGTTGCTTTTAGGCTCTCTATTTGCTTAGAGGACCCCTTTCAATATTTCTTGTAGGGCTGGTTTCGTGTTTGCAAATTCCTTTAGTTTTTGTTTGTCCTGGAAGCTTTTTATCTCTCCTTCTATTTTCAGTGACAGCTTAGCTGGATATAGTATTCTTGGCTGCGTATTTTTTCATTTAGTGCTCTGAATATACATGCCCGTCCTTTCTGGCTTGCCAGGTCTCTGTGGATAGGTCTGTTGCCAATCTAATGTTTCTACCATTGTAGGTTACAGATCTCTTCTCCCGAGCTGCTTTCAGGATTTTCTCTTTGTCTCTGAGACTCGTAAGTTTTGCTATTAGATGTTGGGGTGTTGACCTATTTTTATTGATTTTGAGGGGGGTTCTCTGTCCCTCGTGGGTTTTGATGCCTGTTTCCTTCCCCAAATTAGGGAATTTCTCTGCTATAATTTGCTCCAATATACCTTCTGCCCCTCTCTCTCTTTCTTCTTCTTCTGGGATCCCAATTATTCTAATGTTGTTTTGTCTTATGGTATTGCTTTTCTCTCGAATTCTGCCCTTGTGACCCAGTAGTTGTTTATCTCTCTTTTTTTCAGCTTCATTATTTTCCATCATTTGGTCTTCTATATCACTAATTCTCGCTTCTGCCTCATTTTTTATTGCACTTCATTAATAGCCTTTTTGATTTCGACTTGTTAGATTTTAGTTCTTTTATTTCTCCAGAAGGGGTTTCTCTAATATCTTCCATGCTTTTTTCAAGTCCAGCTAGTATCTTTAAAATCATCATTCTGAACTCTAGTTCTGACATCTTACTAATGTCTGTATTGATTAGGTCCCTGGCAATTGGTACTGCCTCTTGTTCTTTTTGTTGAGGTGATTTTTTCCGTCTTGTCATTTTATCCAGAGGAGAATAGATGAATGAGAGAACAAAATGCTAACAGGGTAACAACACCCCCATAAAATATACACTAAACAAATCAGAAGAGACCTAAAACGGGGGGAAAAGAAAGGGAAAGAAAGAAAAAAGAAAAAGATAAAGATAAAAACAAACAAAAACAAAACAAAACAGAATATGATCAAATATGATCAGGCAGGCTGGTGCATAGATCAGTGCCACACACTAGATTTTGGGCGTATTTTGGTCTGTTAGAAGAAAGTGCCTCCCAAATTTAAAAAAAAGGAAAACATATATGTACAAAAATAAGGGTTAATACAATGAAGGGATGGAATATGACCGTAAAGATGAAAATTATAAAAGATTTTATAAAAGGAATTGGTAAGATAAGAAGTTGGTTGAAAAAAGAAAGAAGAGGATTTAAAAAAAAAAAGGAGAGAATGTGATCAGGCAGGAGACTCGAACAAAGCCATATGCTAGAGATTTAGGGTATATTTTGATCTGTTAGAAGAAACTGTATCTCAAAATTTTAAAGAGAATACAACTTATATATATATACCAAAAATAAGGGTAACTACTATGAAGGGATAGAATATGACTCTAAAAATGAAAAATAAAAAATATTTTTTAAAAAAGGGATTGATAAAATGTTGGTTGAAAAAGGGAAAAAGAAAAATTCAAAATAAAAAAAAGACAGTTAAAAAAAATTTAACTTTGAAAGACTAAAGAATCATGGTAAAAAAGCCATGAATTCTATGTGCAGTATTCTCCTAGTGCTGGAGTTCTGCTGTTCTCATTGATCGGTAAACTTGGTCTTGGCTGGCTATTCTTGCTGATCTTCTGGGGGAGGGGCCTGTTGCCATGGTTCTCAAGCGTCTTTGCCGGAGGCGGAATTGCCCCTCCCTTGCCAGGGGTCCGGGCTAAGTAATCTGCTCGGGTTTGCTCTCAGGAGCTTTTATTCCCTGCAAGCTTTCCGTACAGCTTTGGAGGATGAGAGTGAAAATGGTGGCCTCCCAAACTCCACCCCAGAGGAGCCGAGAACTCGGGGCCCCACTCCTCAGTGAGCCCCCAGAGAAAAGCAATCACTCCCATCTCCACGGTCTCCAGCTGCACTCTGTGCTCCCCCAGCATGTGACCAAGCGTTTCTATCTCTGGCACACGACCCTGTCTGGAGTCTCCAAACCCAGCAGATCCCTGTGGTGCACTCCTGCACCACTCCTCCCAGGGGAGGAAGGGGAGTCTCCCCGGATCTGCCACTTGTTGGGTCCCTGCTTCCAGAAAGTGGTCACTTTTCTCTTCAGAGAGTTGTTGCTATCCTTTCCTTTGATCTCCTGTTGAGTTCATAGGTGTTAAGAATGGTTGATCCCTATCTAGCTGAATTCCTGGGACCAGACAAAATCCAGGTCTCCTACTCCTCTGCCATCTTGCTCCGCCCCTCAATCCTCCATGTGTCTTAATCACTTTCATTTTTTCCTGTGCTAAGTGTAAAATAATTCCTTCAAATTCATCTTCCTGATCTTCATTTTGAGTATAACATTTCCATTTCTAGAAATTCAGTTGTTTTCCATATTATGTTTATTTTTTTAAAAAAATAATCTCTTGTCCTTTATCCATATTCTCAATTCTTTCTTTTTAAAAAATATAATAAACCTGAATATTTTATGTTATGTTTGTAATGATTCTGAAGTCTGTGGATCTGATTCTGCTACCTAATTTTGTGCTGGCTTTCATATGTGATATTTTGTTTCCTTGGGTGTTTTATGATTTTTTTTTTTTACTATGAGCTTATGTATTTTTGAACTTTTTTTTTTTTTTTAAGATTTTATTTATTTATTTTGAGAGAGAGAGAATGAGAGAGAGCGAGTACATGAGAGGGGGGAGGGGCAGAGGGAGAAGCAGACTCCCCGCTGAGCAGGGAGCCCGATGCGGGACTCGATCCTGGGACTCCAGGATCATGACCTGAGCCGAAGGCAGTCGCTTAACCAACTGAGCCACCCAGGCGCCCTGTATTTTTGAACTTTATCTGTGGGAATTCTTTGAAGGCATTCTAAGGAATTTGTATTTGCTTTGGTGAGACATGCAGCCATATTAACAGATAGTACTGTCTTATTTATCTAACTTACTCTTTTATTTTGCTTTGAAATAATATTAACATACAGATAGACTGCAAGCACAGTACAAAGAACTAGAAATCCCACTAAAGCTTCACTAATTGTCCCAGTAATGTATTTTATAGCAAAAGGATTCTTGTGGTCAGATTTCTTTTATTCTCCTTTAATATAGAAGAGTTCCTTAGTCCTTCTTGACTTTCAGGATCTCAACAGTTTTGAACATTGCAGGAGAGTTATTTTGTAGAATGTCTATTTGTTTTTTTCTGATGTTTCTTCATAATTAGATTCAGGTTATGCATCTTTGCAGGAACATAAAAAAATTCTTGGATTTTTAAATTACATCCCATTAGGTAGCACGCATGGTGGTTTCTTCCATCATTGGTGAGGTTAACCTCTGTTTTGAGTAAGGGATCAGGTTTCTCACCATTATGATTAATAAGTACTTGTTCAGAGATATTTTGAGTACCTTTCAGCTCCAGGTCCATATTTCATTTTCTGCTCTGTAAAATGGAACTTGAGCCTGTAAACATTTTTCTTTTGCCTGATGATACAATGTTAATCTTTGTCAGGACAGGGTGCTGGAGATACACTAAAGAAAAAAACTGGTTTCTCTTCCTGGTTTGAGTATGCTTTCCTCAGTGGGCTTCTGTAGTAAGTGGCTTCTGCAATGTGTGGCAGCCAACAGCATTTAGTGACCATCAGCATGTGGTATCTTACCATTAATGGCTTCCTTTTGTTCCCTAGAAGGCAACTTTCTGCACACTGTGCAGCAGCCCCCGTGAGTTCTACCAGTGGGGCACCTTCCTAGATGACTTCCCCTGGTACCTCAGTGTGCCAGAGCTACACCATATCCAATTAGGGCTAGATCACAGTCTGGGTGGAGCGCTTTTTCAGATTTATTACTTCCTTGAATGTTCTGCTCAGTCCTGGAGGTAGTGCTACTCCTATATCTCCTATTCTACTATTCTTTAGAGTTCTCTTTTCTTCTTGTTAAATAATTCCTTGTTACAATTCATAATCCTTTACACTAAACTTTCCCTGTTTAAATTACTGTGTAGTTTCTTTCTGCTAAGTGACCCTAACTAGTCCAGATTTGGTACTGGGAATGGTCCCAAGAGACAGACCAGAAAAAATTGAATTTGGGGATTTGTTTAGTCATGCCCTTGGGCTTAAACGTAGTGCTGAGATCCTTGCCAATAGGAAGTGGGATGCTAGTAGTTCATGTTATGCAATTATCACCACAAATAAACATGCTATTACCTACAGATGATTGTCAACAAATAACAACTGAAACAACTCACCTATTAGGCCAAGTGACTGCTGCATTTGAACATTATGATAATGATGACTAAAAGAACTAGTATGGAATATATCCTATTGACTGTATTGAATGTTTACAGAAAGAAAATGACAAGTTCAAATCTTTTATCTCTCAGCTGAAGTTGTGATCTAAGAACTAGAGAGCTGCCTTGATAGTCATAAAATAATCTCTTATGTCCAATAGCCACAGGGCTGATATTCCTAGAAAGAAAATGTAAAATTTAATCACATATATTGCTGAATTACAGTGTCAGTAGAATTCATAGTTCCACCAAGTTTCTGAGGAAAACTTAGAAAATTAATTGGTGTCTTAGTCTGTTCACACTGCTATAACAAAGTATTACAGACTGGATAGCTTGTAAACAACAGAAATTTATTCCTCACAGTTCTGGAGGCTGAAAGTCTGAGGTCAGGGTGCTAGCATGGTTGAGTAAGGGCCATTTAATGCATTGCAGCCTTCTCATATCTTCACGTGGTGAGAGGGGCTAAGACATTCTTCATGATTTGTTTCATAAAAGCACTAATCCAATTCATGAGGCCTCCATACTCAGGACCTAATCACTTTTGGAGGCCTCACCTCTTGACACCATCACATTGGGTGTTAGGATTCCAATATATGGATTCGGGGACTGGGGGACACAAACATTTAGACCACAGCAATTGGAAAGAATAGGATCTTAAAACTTGGAATGGGGACATTTGGTTGAACCCAGATGTAACTGACAGTTGAACTCTCAAGTCACTCTGGACCTCACTTGATAGGAAAGTAGTTGCCCTTTTGTTTCTGAGCAGACTAGCCTTTCTTTTCTAGAAAACCTTGTGATAACCCCCTCATATGGCACAGATGCCTTGAAAGGGGATGCTCATTCTCTTCAAGACCCACCATAGCCCCTCCCTGTTATCATTAGACCCTAATTAAGGGTCAATTTTCACCATGCTCCATAGGACCAAGTACACACTATTACCCAGGAAGAAATAGCTTACACACTACTAAAAGGATTGAAAGGCTTTACTAATATATATCAGCAGAGATCTGGGAAACATGGGAGTAATTCTGAAGGAATTGGACCAAGGTAAGTGGAATACTACACTGGATTAAATGCATTAACTAGTGAGAGCTTAACAGCTTACTTGATATGTTGATGGAACTTGGACTCAACAGTGGCTTATGTTTAATAAAGTTGAGATACCAGAGCTTCCCTGGCATGATATGCGTAAGTGCCACCATCAAAGACTTTAAAGAACTTGAAGATGGAACATTTGCCAAGACAGACAACATTCTGGGTCATAAAACAAACTCAAGAGATACAAAATAATTGCAATAATACAAAGGATATTTCTGAACACAATAGAATTAAACTAGGAATAAGTAACACAAAGATATCTGGAAAACACTACTAAATAACCCATGGTCAAGCAGAATGTCTCAAGGGAGATTAGAAATATTCTAAATTGACTAAAAATGAAAACATAGGTAACATTAGTGGAAACAATGAAGTAAGAACTCCAAAAATCCTCCCCTCTTTAAAAGCAAAGAAAACAAATGGCCAAAATTGTCAAAATCAACTTTTTCTAGAACTCTGGAAATTAACCTAATGTTTGCAACAATCCAGGGACCATTTGTTTAAGAAAAGTGGTTAAAAATAAATAAATAAATAAATAAAAAATAAGAAAAATGGTTAACTTTGTAAGCACAGCAAGCCTTGAAGTATGTTAATTTGCCTTATTTCCTTTTTTTTTTTTAAGATTTTATTTATTTATTTGTCAGAGAGAACAGGAGGAACATCAGGCAAAGGGAGCAGCAGGCTCCCCACGGGGCAAGAAGCCCAATGTGGGACTCAATCCCAGGACCCTGGGATCATGACCTAAGCTGAAGGCAGACACTTAACTGACTGAGCCACCCATTCATCCCAATTTGCCTTATTTCCATCTTCCTCTCTCCAGCTCGGTGATACGCTTGGAAACCAACAGATTCACAGTCATGGTGAAAATCAGAAGCCTTCCATCATGAGAAGGAGCTCCCACAAATCTCTATTGTCAGAGAATTGTCATTATTGGCCTGACAATTCTCTGGGAAATCTCATTCAGGGGATTTGCTTTATTTCATCTGATTCAGAGCTCACCCAGTTTGAATAGCCTATGCCTTGAAGTATTTGTCATAAACAGTCACAGGCAACTGTTGAACATCAAGGCTGCCTAGGGTGGTAGTAACAGGGCAAACAAGAAGCTGACCAAAAACCTTCAAGGAAAATTTGAGGAATGAGATGCCCATACAGGGTCTTAAAAAACTCTGACATAGACCTAGAAATTTATAAGGCCATGCACATGCATAAGGCTGTGAGCACAACAGAGCTGTGTGTATGTGCAGAAAAGACCTGAAAAAGCTTTAAGCTCTCACTTTTGACTGACCCTGAGTCTAAATAAGGAGGAACTGACAGCTAAAGTAGAGTTGTAAACCACCTGCCTGAGTGTTGAAAGTGTGCCCCAGTGCATACACAGGGCTCCTTGGCAAAGACTAGGAGACTTGCTGATTCCAAGCATTTAAGAAAGTCTCTGTAACTGTTAGCTGACCACTAAGGTAACTGAGCAGAGCCTTCAGAGACCACACATGAAAAAGAATACATACTTTACAGGGGCACCTGGGTGGCTCAGTCATTAAGCATCTGCCTTCGGCTCAGGTCATGGTCTCAGGGTCCTGGGATTGAGCCCCGCATTGGGCTCCCTGCTCAGCGGGAAGCCTGCTTTTCCCTCTCCCACTCCCCCTGCTTGTGTTCCCTCTCTCGCTGTGTATCTCTCTGTCAAATAAATAAATAAAATCTTAAAAAAAAAAGAAAAAGAATACATACTTTACAGAATGTGTTAAGGAAAGTCATTAAGCAAGTAAATAGCAACAATAAACAACAACAATAAATAAACAACCATCAATAACAATAAACCCTGGGGGGTGGGGGAGAATCTGATTTCCATAGCTGTCACATTATATTATTTAAAATATCTGGAGTTTTTTTTTTAAGATTTTATTTATTTATTTGACAGAGAGAGACACAGTGAGAGAGGGAGTACAAGCAGGGGGAGTGGGAGAGGGAGAAGCAGGCTTCCCGCCTAGCAGGGAGCCTGATTTGGGGCTCGATCCCAGGACCCTGGGATCATGACCTGAGCCGAAGGCAGACGCTTAATGACTGAGCCACTCAGGTGCCCCTAAAATATCTGTTTTTTTTTTTTTTTTTTTTTTTTTTAAAGATTTTATTTATTTATTTGAGAGAGAGAGAATGAGAGACAGAGAGCACGAGAGGGAAGAGGGCAGAGGGAGAAGCAGACCCCCTGCTGAGCAGGGAGCCCGATGTGGGACTCGATCCCGGGACTCCAGGATCATGACCTGAGCCGAAGGCAGTCGCTTAACCAACTGAGCCACCCAGGCACCCAAAATATCTGTTTTTGACAGAAATTTTTAGATTCAAAGAAACAAAGTATGAATCATATACTGGAAGAAAGGAGCCAATAAAAACTGCCCCTGAGAAAGATCAGACACTAGACTTACCTAAAAAAAAATTACTTATTTTTAATGTTTAAAGAACTAAAGGAAACTATTTCTTAAGACCTAAAGGAAGGTATGAGAATGATGCCCCACTAAATAAAGATTATTAATAAAGAGATATAAATTATTTAAAAGAACCTAATAGAAATTCTAGAGTTGAAAATGACTGAAATGAAAAATTTACTAGAGGAGTTCAAAAGCAGATTTGAGATGGCAGAAGAAAGAATTAGTGAAGTTGAAGATAGGTCAATTGAAATTATCTAGACAGAGGAACAGAAAGAAAACAAGTATGAATAAAAATAAATAGATCTGGGTGCCTGGGTGGCTCAGTTGTTAAGTGTCTGCCTTCGGCTCAAGTCATGATTCCAGGGTGCTGGGATCGAGCCCTGCATTGGGCTCCCTGCTTGGCAGGAAGGCTGCTTCTCCCTCTCCCACTCCCCCTGCTTGTGTTCCCTCTATCTCTGTCTCTGTCAAATAAATAAATAAAATCCTTGAAAAAAAAATATGTCCTGAGATTTGTGGGACACCATCAAGTATACCAGTATATACATAATGGTATTTGTAGAAGGAGAGGAAAGGGAAGGAGAGAAGATGGGAGAGGAAGGGAGGGAAAGAGGAAATATACTGGAAGAAACAATGGCTGAAAACTTCCCAAATTTGATGAAAAACATTTATCTGTGTATCAGAGAAGCTTGAGATTCCAAAGAGGATAAACTAAAAAAGATTCATACCTAGACACAACACAGCCAGCTGTAGAAAGCCAAAAGCACAGAATCTTGTAAGGAGCAAGAGAGAAGCAGCTCATTATATGTGAGATATCCTATAAGATTAACAGCCTACTAATCTTCAACAAAGCAGGAAAGAATATCTAATGGAAAAAGACAGTCTCTTCAACAAATGGTGTTGGGAAAACTGGACAACCACATGCAGAAGAATGAAACTGGACCACTTTCTAACACTATACACTAAAATAAACCCAAAATGGATGAAAGGCCTAAATGTGAGACAGGAATCCATCAAAATCCTAGAGGAGAACACAGGCAGCAACCTCTTTGACCTCAGCCATAGCAACTTCTTGCTAGACACATCTTCAAAGGCAAGGGAAACAAAAGCAAAAATGAACTATTGGGACTTCATCAAGATAAAAAGCTTTTGCACAGCAAAGGAAACAGTCTACAAAACTACAAGGCAACCTACAGAATGGGAGAAGATATTTGCAAATGTCCTATCAGATAAAGAGCTAGTATCTAAAATCTGTAAAGAACTTACCAAACTTAACATCCCAAGAAAACAAAAAATCTAGTAAAGAAATGGGCAGAAGACATGAACAGACATTTTTTCAAAGAAAACATCCAGATGGTTAACAGACACATGGAAAGATGCTCAACATCATTGATCATCAGGGGAATACAAATCAAAACTACAATGAGATATCACCTCACACCAGTCAGAATGGCTAAAATTAACAACACAGGAAACAACAGATGTTGGCGAGGATGCTGAGAAAGGGGAACCCTCTTGCACTGCTGGTGGGTGTGTAAGCTGGTACAGCCACTCTGGAAAACAGAATGGAGGTTCCTCAAAAAGTTAAAACTAGAACTACCCTATGATCCAGCAATTGCACTATTAGGTATTTACCCAAAGGATTAAAAAATAGTGATACAAAGGGGCACATGAACCCCAGTGTTTATAGAATCATCATCAACAATAACCAAAATATGGAAAGAGCCCAAATATCCATCGACTGATGAATGGATAAAGAAGTCGTGGTATTTATATACAATAGAATATTACTCAGCCATCAAAAAGAATGAAATCTTGCCATTTGCAATGACTTGGGTGGAGCTAGAGTGTATTATACTAAGCAAAATTAAGTTAGTCAGAGAAAGACAAATACCATATGATTTCACTAATATGTGGAATTTAAGAAACAGAACAGGTGAACACAGGCAAAAAAGAGAGAGAGAGAGGCAAAACCATTGATTTTGGCTCAAGTAATGATCTCCAGAACATGAGATGGAGTCCTGCATCCACCTACATGCTCATCGCACTGTTAGCTTAAGATTCTCTTTCCCTCTCCTTCTGTCCCTCCCCCCATGCTCTATCTCTCTCTAAAATAAATTTTAAAATCTTTTTAAAAAAAACAATACTACATGATTCCATTTACATGAGGTATCTAAAATAGTCAAACTCACAGAAACAGAGTACAATAGTAGTTTCTAGGGACTGAGGGGAGGGGGAAAGGGGGAGTTGCTGTTTAATGGATATCAAGTTTCAGTTACTCCCTCATGAATACATTCTAGAAATCTATTGAACAACATTGTGACTATAGTTAATAATACTGTATTATACACTTAAAATTTTATTAAGCAAGTAGATCTTATGTTAAGTGTTCTTAGCATAATATTTTTTTAATTTTTAAAAGACAAAGAATTTTAAGCTATAGTACTTAATAAAAGTATTAACAGGATATTGATGCTTGAAAGTTACTGTTAAGAAAATTTGGTCTTGGGGCACCTGGGTGACTCAGTCGGTTGAGTGTCCAACTCTTGATTTCTGCTCAGGTCATGATTTCCGCGTCGTGAGATCGAGACCCATGTGGGGCTTCACGCTAGGTATGGAGTCTGCTTAAGATTCTCTCTCTCCCTCTGCCCCTCCTTCTCTCTCTAAAAAAAAAGAAAATTTGCCATCTATTTATGTTTTATTCTTATTTATAGCTACCTGGAATGTTACAATAATATACCTAGCATTTCTGTACTTTCAAAGTATGGTATTACTGGAAGAGTTTTGTCTCAAAATGCAATAATATTAAGTTGAGTACATTTTATATTTTGCATGTGAAAAATTAAACAATTTTAATTTGGCATACATATAGGACTTTGAGTAAATATATTTTTAAATTCTATTTTAATTTCTGGACTAAAATCTCTGATATCTGTCTGAATTTCTTGGAAGCAGGATTACGTTGTGACAAGAATTTGGATTTTGAAGACTTAAGTTAAAATTATGACCTCTTACTAGCTGTGTGATCTTGGTGAGTTATATAACTACCCAGAGTCTCAATTTTCCTCAACTGAAAAGTAGAAATAATTATACCCACTCAAAAGATTGTTGGGAGGATTGTATTAGGTAATGTATCTAAATGCTTGGCATATAGTAGGGTTTACAAGAGATGCTATTCCCCTTTCCTTTCTCTTTTGTGTAAATACAGTAATGAAAAGTTTTGTTTGCTTTTTTTAGAGAGAGAGCATGCATGTGAGGTTGGGGGTTAGAGAGGGAGAGGGAGAGAAAGAGAGTCTTAAGCAGGCTTCATGCCCAGTGTGAAGCCCTATTTGGGGCTCAATTTCACAACCCTGAGATCCTGACCTGAGCCAAAATCAAGAGTCAGATGCTTGACCAACTGAGCCACACATGCACCCAGATTATGAAAGGTTTTATTTTATTTTATTTTTTTTAAAGATTTTATTTATTCATTTGACAGAGAGAGAGACAGAGAGAGAGAGGGAACACAAGCAGGGGGAGTGGGAGAAGGAGAAGCAGGGCTCCGGCTGAGCAGGGAGCCTGATGCGGGGCTCGATCCCAGGACCCTGGGATCATGACCTGAGCCAAAGGCAAACGCTTAATGACTGAGCCACCCAGGCGCCCCATTGAAAGGTTTTAAATGTGATTGTAAACTCTAAATTCTGAAACTTTACAATTCTGAAACTTAAAGTGTTACAGAAATCACTTTCAGTAATTTTTTTGAAAAATCACATCAATTACACCAGTTCTTTTTCCTCATACTCTCTGAAGAAGTCATCAAAACATTGTGATTAATATTTTTCTTTTTCTTTTTTTTTTTTTTAAAGATTTTTATTTATTTATTCATGAGAGACAGAGAGAGAGAGAGGCAGAGGGAGAAGCAGGCTCCCAAGGAGCAGAGAGCCCGATGCGGGACTCGATCCCAGGACCCTGGGATCATGACCTGAGCCGAAGGCAGACGCTTAACCATCTGAGCCACCCAGGTGCCCAATATTTTTCTAATTAAAATATATTTAGTATATTTTCCTATCACAGTCAATAAATATTTAAATCCTTCATATTAAAATAATATATAGTTTTGATGTTGTCAGAACTTGGTGTGCTTTGGTATATCTCCTTTAATATTTGACAATTGCCAGTATGTTTCATTCTACCTCAGAAAAATTAGATTCAAAATAGGTTGTTCATAGACAGTAAGTGATTAAACTTTAATTTCTTAAACATTATCCCTTTTTAACCTATTCTATCAATTCCTACCTTTTAACAGAGCCTGAAGTTAGATCAATAAAAAATTACAGTGGCATACACACACATTTATATGTATTTCTTTAAGGTTTATTTAAGTAATCTCTACATCCAACATGGGGCTTGAATTCACAACCCTGAGATCAAGAGTTGCATGCTCCTCTGACTGAGCCAGCCAGGCACCCCTATATTTACATATATAAACAAACATATGTGTACACTATACACACTAAATACAATCTATTTAGTGTATTCAGAACCAATTGGCCAGTTTGAAACAATATAAGCAGTTAGTACAGAAAATGCCTTAAAAAGAAAAAATAATGATGCTGGAGCTGGTTCAAGAGTTCACTTATATAGTTAAAGCCCTTTGAAAGAGATTAAAGAAAATTACTTGCCAACATTTTAAGAACTTAAACTTTGTTTTAAAACTTTTTTTTTTTTAGATAGATTCACTTTCATTGTTCCCATATAAATGTTTGCACAGCTCAGCTATTTGATAAAATATCCACAAGATGGTGCCATGGTTAACATGTTAACGTGGGAATCTGAGAACTAGAAGGGAGAAAAGTGTTTGACATACCATTGTATATGACAAAATCACCACCAAATTTTCATTCGTTATAATAATACTAATTTTGCATTTCAAATGTTCAAAGTATTACATTTTAGTATCAAGTTTTCTTATTGTTTGTAAACATAATTTTCAGAGAATGTTAAATAATGAAATGATATCAAAATGATAATAGGGACATAAATTGGATCTTTTATACTTTACAAATTAATGGATATGTTTTTAATGATCTCTTGCTCCATCTTTACTGCCAGGATTAGAGTAACATTCAAATGGCATAAACTACTGTAAGTTAAACTTATATAAAGGCCAGGTTTTTGCTATGGAATGTTTTATGCCCCCCTCCAGTTCATATGTTAAAGGATTAATCCCCAGTGTGAAGGTATTTGGAGATGGGGCCTTTGGAGGGTAATTAAGTTTAGATGAGATCATGAGATGGGGCCCTCATGATGGGAATAGTGCCCTTTTAAGAAAAGACATCAGGGCGCCTGGGTGGCTCAGATGATTAAGCGTCTGCCTTCGGCTCAGGTCATGATCCCAGGGTCCTGGGATCGAGTCCCGCATCGGGCTCTCTGCTCCTTGGGAGCCTGCTTCTCCCTCTGCCTCTCTCTCTGTCTCTCATGAATAAATAAATAAAAATCTTTAAAAAAAAAAAAAAAAAAAGAAAGAAAGAAAGAAAAGACATCAGAGAGCTTGCTCTTTCTCTCTCCACCATATGAGGACGGAGCCAGAAAGTGGTTGTCTGCACTCCAGGAAGAGTTCTCGCCAGAAACTGGTTATACTAATACCCTGATTTTGGACTTCCAGCCTTTGGAATTGTGAGAAAATAAATGTCTGTTGTTTAACCCACTCAGTCTATGGTACTTTGTTAAAGCAGCCTGAGCAAGCTATGACAGTCTTTAACGACAACAACAAAAATTTGCTGGAAAGCAGTTATTAAAAAATAAGGCCTGTTTGCACAGTAGATGGAAATTGGTGTAGTTAATAATAATTATTATTTGTAGTTAACTATATATAATTGTTAATATTTAAGGCTGTTACAATTTGAGTTCACCGTAGCTGTAGTAATAATGGTTACACTGATGAAATATCTAATATAATCATCTTAAAGGAGTGTTCTGAAGGAAAAATTTAGAGGAAAATTTGATTAGTGGGTGGGGAGGATTTCCAAAAATAACCAAAGGTGTACAGCAAGAATGCTAAAGAAGGAAGCCAGAAATGGGTAAAAGTGAAGTGAAAAACTTACTGCAGAAAAGAGGAAGTGTGAAGCTATCTCTAATTGGTTTTCCTAAAAACACCTTAAACACATTATTTTAAAAATTTATCACTAAACTCTTATCTCTTTGCATTTTTCTATTATGCTGTGTAACTATTATTGTTAGCTATACTGGAAAACTTGAAGTCTTTGATTCCTCAGTTCTTTATTTGACATAACTTACCCTTCACAAGATTTTCCCAATTCTTCCTCTGTGCAATAGGTCTAATATATATTTTTACCTCATTTTAAAATTACTTATTTAAAAAACCTGTGTTACTTATTTAAACTTATATATTCTCCCAGATTTTAATTTAGTAGCCTATTTCCAACATAATCTATTGATTAAGAACTACCTTTCATAAATTCTGTTCTGGTGTTGTTATTGTTCAGAAATTGTTTTCTTTTGGACTTATTCTGAGCTTTACAACCCTTCAAAATTACTGTCTCTTTTATCTTTCAATAGTGATTTCTCATTACTCATCATCACATCATAACACTTAAAATAAAAACCAGTTGATGGTATGGGTAATTGGTATCTTTTAAAAAATTTATTTTGAAATAATTTCAAACCTAAAAAACATAGTAAAAATAGTACAACATTTTGCAGGGTGCTTGGGTGGCTCAGTGAGTTGAACATCTGATTGATTTTGGCTCAGGTCATGATCTTGGGGTCCTGAGATCGAACCCCATGTGGGGCTCCGTGCTCAGCCAGGAGTCTGCTTGGGATTCTCTCTCCCTCTCCCTCTACCCATCTCCCCCAAATAAATAAACAAATCTTTAAAAAAAAAGAAAGAAAAATTAAAAATAGTACATTTTGTATACCATTCACTCAAACTCACTAATTTTTAATGTTTTGCTAGTTTTTCATTATCACTCTTTCCTTTCTTTCTACACACACAAGCACACACATATATTTTTTCAATTTTGTATTGTGGTAAAATACACTTAACATAAAATTTGCCCATATTAACCATTTTTAAGTGTACAATTCAGTGGTATTAAATACAGTTATAATATTGTGTAACCATCACATGATATGGAGATGGAGCTGTGGAGATGGATAGCTCTCAATCTTGTTTTCATCTTGTAAGACAGAAACTCTATTCCTATTAAACAATAACTCCCGGGCGCCTGGGTGGCTCAGTTGGTTAAGCGACTGCCTTCGGCTCAGGTCATGATCCTGGAGTCCCGGGATGGAGTCCCGCATTGGGCTCCCTGCTCGGCAGGGAGTCTGCTTCTCCCTCTGACCCTCCTCCCTCTCATGCACTCTGTCTCTCATTCTCTCTGTCTCAAATAAATAATAAATAAAATCTTAAAAAAAAAAAAATAACTCCCAGGGTACCTGACTGGCTCAGCTGGTAGAGCATACAACTCTTGATCTTGGAGTTGTGAGTGTGAGCTCAACGTTGGATATAGAGATTACTTAATAAAAAAATAAAATGAAATGAAACAAACAAAAAAAAAACCCAACTCCCCATTCTCCCTTCCTCCCAGCACCTGGAAACTACCATTCTACTTTCTGTCTCTATAATTTTGACTACTATATCTCATATAAATATAATCATACTGTGTTTGGCTTTTTGTGACTGACGTTTTACTTAGCATGATGTTCTCAAGGTTCATCTATGTCGTAGCATATTTTGGATTTTTTCCCTTTATAATGCTGAATAATACTCCATTGTATGTATGTACCACATTTTGTCTATCTATTTATCTCTCATGGACACTGGGGTTGCTTCCACATTTTAACTATTGTGAATAATGCTGCTATGAGCATGGGTGTACAAATATCTCTTTGAGGCTCTGCTTTCAATTCTTTTGGGTATATACCCAAAATGGAATTGTGGAATTGCTAAATTATATATACATATATAAAATTTATATTTTTATATGTTTATATATGCTTAAGATATACATGTAATTTAATATGTAATATATTATATAGTATAATATATGTAATATATATATAGTTTCCTGAATCATTACCTAATTTAAGAAATTTTACATTAGTATTATCTAAGGTACAGTCCATATTCAATTTTTGGCAGTTGTCTCAGTAGTGTCCTTATGGCATTTTCCCCTGGATCCAAGATCTAATCCAGGTTTACATTGCACTTTGTTGCCATGTCTCTTTAGTCTCCTTTATTCTGGAATGCACTTTTTTTTTCCTTTTAAGGAGGCTCCTCGCCCAGCATGGAGCCCAACATGGGGCTTGAACTCATAACCCTGAGACTGAGACCTGAGCTGTCATCAAGAGTCAGATGCTTAACCGACTGAGCCACCCACGTGCCCCTGGGATGGATTTTAACAATTTTTTTTGTCTTTTATGATACTGATGCTTTTGAAGAGTATAGGATAGTTGTTTTGCAGAATAGCCTCTGATTTTTGTTTGTCTGAAGTTTCCTCAGGGTTAAATTCAGGTTATGTATTTTGGCTGAATCATAATGATAATGTCAATTTGTCTCATTACATCTGCTACATTATAAATTCCATTAGTTATTGGTTTGTTTTTCTTATTCTACTTTTTTAAAAAATCAGCAGATATACGTATATTCTCTTATTTCCCTTTATTTCTTATATAAAAGATAGCATATTACATTTATTTTTACAGTTTGCTTTATTCACTTTACATTATATTCTAGAAATCCCTTCATTTCAGTTTATACAGATCTTCCTCATTGTTTTTTACAACTGCATGCTCTATTGGGTGGATGTGCTATAATTTATTCATCCAATTTCCTATGTATGAGCATTTCTGGTTTTTTTTCAGTATTGTTATTACAAATAATGGGAAAATGAGTAACCTTGTGCATATGTATTTTCATATTGTTGTAGATGTGTCTTGAGGGTAAATTTCTAGACATGAGATTGCTGGTCAAAGGATAAATAAATAAATAAATAAATAAATATAAAAACATAAAATAAATAATAAACATATATGTATATACATAATTTGTTAGATAATGCCACATTCACCTCAACAGGGAAAGCACTATTTTTCATTCCCATCAGCAAATGTATGAGAGTGCTTATTTCCTGAAACTCTCACCAAAATAGTGTGTTGAAAAGCTTGTGAAGTTTGGCAAATCTGACAGGTGAGAAATGATATTGCAGTGTAGTTTTTAGCCTGAAAAGCTCCCTTTAGTATTTTATTTCTTGTAGTGCAGGTCTGCTAGTGAAGAATTCTCTTAGGTTTTGTTTATCTGAAAAAGTCTTATGTTCTCCTTCAATTTTGAAGGGTGGTTTTGCTGATATAGAATACTTGTTTGACAGTCTTTTTTTTTTTCTCAGCACTCTGAGGATGTCACCCCACAACTCCTTGCCTCCCAGATTTCTGACTGGAAATCAGCTGTTAATCTTATTTAAGATCTTTTGCCTGATGAGTTGCATCTCCCTTGCTGCTTTCAAGATTCTCTCTTTGGCTTTCAACAGTTTCATTATAGAGTGTCTAGGTGCAGATCTCTTTGAGTTTATTTGATTTGTAGTCTATTATGCTACTTGCATGTATAGATTTTTTTTTTTTAATAAAATTTGGGAAGATTTTGGCTACTATTTCTTCAAATAGTCTTTCTGACCTTTCTCTCTCCTTTTCTTCTGGGACTCCCATTATACATATGTCAATATGTTTGATGGTGTTTCGCAGGCTTCTGAGACCCTGTTTATTTTTCTTCATTCTTTTTTCTTCCTGTTCTCAGAATCATCTCAAATATGCATTCTCATATGCATAATGGTATGTATATATAATGCATAATGATAGTACAAGAAAGAGAGGAGAAAGAAAAAGGAGCAGAAAAAATGCTTGAAGAAATTATGGTCGAAGACTTCCTGCATTTGATGAAAAACATTAATCTATACATCAGAAAAGCTCAACACACTCTAAGTATGATAAACTCAAAGATATTTATACCTAGACACAACCAAAGGCTTCTTCAAGCCAGGTTTACAGTTTCTTTGGCAACACATTTTCCTAAAATATTTAGTAGGTTTCTGATATACTTACAGAGAGTTATAGGTGTTATTAATCACAGTCCAGGTTGTTTTCTTTTCTTTTTTTTAAGATTTTATTTATTTATTTGACAGAGAGACACAGCGAGAGAGGGAACACAAGCAGGGGGAGTGGGAGAGGAAGAAGCAGGCTTCCCACTGAGTAGGGAGCCCGATGCAGGGCTCAATCCCAGGACACTGGGATCATGACCTGAGCCAAAGGCAGACGCCTAATGACTGAGCCACCCAGGTGCCCCTCTATATATTCTTGAAAATAAGGTGTATTCTGCTGTTGTTTCATGGACTATTCTAAAAAATGCCTTAAGACAGTTGGTTAATGGTCAAGTTTTCTCTTTCCTTGTTGAATTTTTGTCTGGTTATTATGTCAGTTATTGAGAATAATGTATTGACATCTCTACCCCAAACTGTGGAATTGTCAATTTCTCTGTCAGTTTTTACTTCATGTATTTTTGTGCCTCTGTTGTTAAATGTGTGTAAATTTTTACTTGTTTTCTATTCCTGATGTACTGAGCTTGTTAACATTATCAAATGTGCCTGTTTGTTTTAAAATATATTTTATCTGTGGGGCACCTGGGTGGCTCAGTCAGTTAAGTATCTGCGTTTGGCTCAGGTCATGATACCTGGGTCCAGGGATTGAGCCTCACATAGGGCTCCCTGTTCTGTGGGGGGGCTCCTTCTCCCTCTCCCCCAGCCTGCTGTTCCCCCTGCTTGTGCTCTCTCTGTCAAATAAATAAATAAAATCTTTAAAATATATATGTATATATTTTATCTGATACTAACATAGTCATTCTGATTCTCTTATGGTTACTCTTTGAATGATACATCTTTTCCCATCATTTTACTTTAAATTTATTTGTGTCTTTAAATTTAAAGTGTGTCTCTTGTATATGGCATATAGTTAAATCTTGCCTTTTATACTGCCTTAAATTATCTGTCTTTTAACTCTGGTGTTTAGCCCATTCACATTTAATTAATTATGATATGGTTAGATTTACATCCACTATTTTGCTATGTGTTTTCCAAATGTCTAATGTATATTTTTTCTTTATTGCATTCTTGTTTCCAACAAATACATTTTAGTGTACCATTGCAATTCCTCTGATTATCTTTTTAACTGAATATTTTGTGCTTATTTTCATAATATTTGTTCTAGGGATTACAATATGCATCTTAATTCATGACTATCTGCTTAAGGTTAATACTGACTCGATTCCAGTAAACTATTATAGCTACATCTTTGGTGCTACTACTGTCATACGTATCTATATATGTTATAAATTCAACAATATAATGTTATGATTGTTGCTTCATACAATCTTGTCTCTTAAAGAAATTAAGAAATGAAAAGAGAACTATAGATATTTATACAGGTTTTTATATTTACCCATATATTTACCAGTTCTAGCAGTGGATTTAAGTTAATGTCCCGTATCATTTCCTTCCAGCCTGAAGGACTTCCTTAGTATCTGTTATAGGGAATGTCTACTAGGAGTAAATTCTTTCAGTCTTGTTTAATATGGGAATACCTTTACTTTTCCTGAATTTTTATTATATAATTATTTGGTGATAACATTTTTTTTCTCCCAGCACTTTGAATATGTCATTCCACTGCCTATTGTCCTCCATCATTGTTGATGAGAAGTCAGCTGTTAGTCATATTGTTGTTTCTCTATACTTGATGAATCTTTTTCCTCTTGCTACTTTCAAGATTTCTCTTAGTCCCTGTAGTTTTTTGACCTCCTTGAATATCTAAATTAATGTTTTCTTTGTTTAATCATATTTACAAAGGTTTCAGCCATTATTCTTCAAATAACTTTTCTGCCCCCTCTTCCCTCTTCTCTTCTTCCAAGACTTTCACTACATGTATGTTGGTACACTTAATTTTGTTCCACAGGTTTCCGAGGCTCTGCTAATCTTTATTTAGTAATTTTACTCTGTGCTTTTAAATTTGGATTATTGCTATTGATCTAGCTTCAAGTTCACTGATTCTTTTTTTTTTTTTTAATTTTTTGGCACTGAAATTGCAGTTGAAGGGTTAGGGTTAGGGTGAATTTTTCATTCTAATTATTTTACATTTCTAAAATAAAATCTACAAACTCTAAAATTTGCATCTTTTTAATCATTTCTATTTATATTGATGTTCTATATTTGTTCCTTCATTATCATCATATTTTTCTTTAACCTTTAAACATGGTTTCCTTTAATTCTTTGAACTTATTTATAATAACTGCTTTGAGGTCATTTTATGCTAAACCCAACATCATGGCCCACCTAGATTCAGTTTCCATTGATTGCACTTTTCCTGAGTATGGATCATATTTTCCTATTTGTGTGTGGATGCAAGCAGCCCCAAGCAAGAACTCCACATACTGCAACTACTCAGTGGTTCTTCACAAACACTTTTCAATTTGTTGCTTCCCTCTGGCCTATTTCCAGAACTGTGAAAATTGTTTTTTTAGCAATTTTGTCCATTTTTATAGTTGTTTTGAGGTGAAAGGACTTGTCAAAGTTTTCATTCTGCCTCAGCTAGAAGTCCTTTCCTCTTAATTCTGTATTTTTAACAACACAAAGTATTATTTTTGTTGTTATTGTGGCTAATAGGCAATTTTTGTTTAGATTTCTCTACTTGTTTATATATATTCACTATTTCTTTATGTATTGTAGACTACTCTGCCAGGCTCATTTTGTTTATTCCTAAAATTAATCCTTTAGAAGATTTTTAGTTTAGGTTTCTTGGTAGTAATCTCTCATATATTTTTTTACTCTAAAAGCATTTTTTTAAAAAAATCATTATTGAAATATAATTTTGCTGTACAATTTTAGGTGGGTTTTTTCCCAAGCACTTTGAAGATACTCCATTTTTTCTGCTTCCTTGATTGCTTCTAAGAGGCTTCTCTTCTCCATGTATTATTCCTTTATAAGTGACCTGTCCTTTTTTTGGCTACTGTTAAGGTATATCTTCCTCCTCTATGTTGCTTTTTAAATTTGTCAGCAGTATATCTAGGAGTGGATTTTTTTGGTTTTGGGTTTTTTTTGTTGTTGGTTGTTTATTATCCTGCATGGTACATGCTATGGTTGTTAGATCTGTATATTCGTGTATTATTTTCAATTCTGGAAAACTCCAAGCTATAATCTCTTGGAATACTACATCTCCTGTATTCTTTCTTGAAATTGTCTTAGACATATGTTAGCTCTTAAATTCTTTTTTCTGTTTTCTTTTTTAATCTTTTTGTGCCTTATTATTGGAAATTGCCTTATAGTCATCTACTTTCTATTTTATATCTCTTATCCAGTTTTCTGTAGCTAATCTGTTAACTCATAAACTGATTTTTTAAAACTTCTTTTATTTTACTTTTCATTTCTAGAAGCTTTATTTACTTTCAAATTTGCCTGATCATTTTGATAGTTTCTTATTTATTGATAATTTTAAAATATCATGCTAATAATTTAATTTTTGTATTCTTTATCTGATCCTCTAATTTATGAAGTTTTTGGAGGTCTAAATTTGTTATCATTTTGCTGACTCTTACTCATGGTAACTTGTTTCCTTATGTGTTTGGTATTGTGAGTTCACACAATTTATTAAATTCAATATATAGAATCATGAAGGTCTAAATGTGATTGCTTTCCTTCAAAGAGGATTTATGCTTGCTTCTAAATTATTAGAAGCAAGGGTGGTATAAATATGGAACTATTTTAGCTCTGCTCATGAACTCCAGTTAATTATTTGAGTCTCAAATTCAGCTCTTTTTCTTCGAGGCAAGACCTACATTCTGCCTCCCAATATTAGTGTTGGTATTGGCATCTAACTCCAATGGAACCTCCACTTCAGAATTTACTAACCCCTCACAATTCAGGTTTCACATCACTGTGTCTTTATTTTGGCTCTTGGAAATTTCCTTCACTTTATTGAATGTCCAGCAAAGCTTTAAAAAAATATGCTTGTTGTATTTTATCCAGGATATCATTACACAGTAGTAGGAAAGCCCTTCAGAGTATGTAGTCCAACATTTTGCTGGAAGCAGACCTTTCAATATTAATTTTTTCAGAAGAATTTCTGAAGGTATTATGTTCCAAAAAATGTTTATTTTGATTGTTAATGTATTAAGTATACAAATTGATAAGGGGAGAGATAGCATTTTCTATACATATATATTTTTTCTATTTAATTTGTTTCCTTTATGTCCATCATGTTTATGCTTTTCAGTATAAGTCTTGCATGTTTCTTAGCAAGTTCATAACTAGACATCCTTCAGATTGTTTTTTTTGGTGATAGTTGTCAATGTAATGTTTTTATCATATATAGTAAAACTTTCAATTTTTGCATATTATGTAACCAACTACTTAGTAAAGATTCTCACATTTCTAAAAGTCTTCAATTGATTCTCTTAGATTATCTACATATTCAATCATTTTATCTGTGAATAATAATATTTTTGCCTCTTTCGAAGTTAGTATTTTTGATTTTGTAATTTTGTCTTTTGCATTGGCTATGACTATCACAAACCTACATGTTCTTGCATTAAAACTTTCCAAAATACAAGATACCTATGTAGCATACACTGAAACTGGAAATTAAACAATTGACCATAAAACTATCTATGTGCAGGTGTTTTAGTCCTTTAGCTATTATTAGAAAGGCATATTATGCCAACAACAAGTTGGTTTTAGATTTGTTTTATTTTTGGACTCGGCTTCCAAGTGATTAAATTAATTGCATCCTGAATTTGATCTCTAGAGAGATTCATGGGTTGGAGTCTCAAAAGGGGATCCTCAGCTCTCCACAAAAATGCACAGTATCAGATTATTTTTAATTATTTCAGTAATATCTAAATCTCTTTTAGGCACTGAAAGAGGTGCCTTAATCTTTAGGAGCACTGTTAAATAATCCTGTATATGTCTTTTCTCTAAAGTAATATAGTTTTCCTTAACCTTTACTATTAATTCCTATTTTCCAACACTTTCATCATTTTCATGAGTATTCTGTAAGTCTTCTCTAAAAGCTCTGTCTTTCTGAGGTTATACAACTTATTGTTGGCTCACAATCAGTCTAATAAGTATCCACCCAGGATAAAGAGGGATAATTATGAATAGTTTGCTACATATTGCCCTTCCTTTCTGGATGCTAGGATTTTATTTGCATCTTTAATAGCTTTACTTAATTAGACTTATTTTCAGGTTGTGATGCTTCATTCTTTAAATCCTTTTCAGCCTGGGTGGCTCAGTTGGTTAACCATCTGCCTTCAGCTCAGGTCATGATCCCAGAGTTCTGGGATTGAGCCCCACATCAGGCTCTCTGCTCAGTGGGGAGTCTGTTTGTCCCTCTCCCTTTGCCCCCTCCCCAGTTTGTGCTCTCTCTTTCTCTCTCAAATAAATAAAATCTTAAAAAAAAAAATCCTTTTCAGTCATACTTGCATATAGTCTGTGTTCAATAAGAAGTCATATCAACTAAACCTCTTCTCTTCTTTGGACAATGTCATTAGAAAGTGTTAATAGATCTTTATTAGAATAAGGAAACCATTATATTTTGTGTCTAGATTTCAGCTCACACACTCTCTGGACCCAATCGCTTTTGGCAACATTTAGTGGACAACATAGCCATGTTGACTTGATAATTAAGCAGTAAAATGAGTACTTAACTATATTAAAAACAATACTCAGGAAGTAAGAGTTATAGGTGTGTTTTAAACTTGAGGAAGTCTTTCGGTCATTAAAAAACTAATGATAAGCCCTAGAGAGATGGCTAATTCTATAACTGGGGTGAGAGGTACACGGTCTGAGCCAGAGAAAGTAGTGCCAGAGGGGCACCTGGCTGGCTCAGTCAGTGGATTGTGCAACTCTTGATCTCAGAGTCGGGAGTTTGAGCTCCATGTTGGGTATAGAGCCTACTTAAAAAAAAAAAAAAAAAAGAGTAGTGCCAGAAAATAAGAAAGTGCTCAAACACTCACCCATAATGAGGGGGATATGTTGAAGGGCTTACGTAGTCCTCTGAAAGAGCTCACAAAAGCCAAAGCTGGAGGGGCGCCTGGGTGGCTCAGTCAGTTAAGGGTCTGCCTTTGGCTCAGGTCATGATCTCAGGGCTCTGGGATCAGCCTCGCATTGGGTTTCCTGCTCAGCGGAGAGCCTGCTTCTCGTTCTCCCTCTGCTGATCCCCTTGCTGTGCTCTCTCTCTCTCTGTCAAGTAAATAAATAAAATCTTTTAAAAAAAGCCAAAGCTGGAAAAAGTTGAACAACAAAATAAATGAATTAGCATTGGATTATAACTCAAAGTCTAAAATAAACATCCTTAAGCCCATACTGGTATAAATAAATGAATACATGAGAGAGAATAGACAAGTATTGCATGCACGATTCCAAATAACTTACATAGATGATCTACTTTTAAAGGGATGAAGCTGGAAAGAGCCCAGATCAACAGATGAATGGATAAAGATGTGGTGTATATATACAATGGAATATTACGCAGCCATTAAAAAATGAAATCTTGCCATTTGCAACGATGTGGATGGACCTAGAGGGTAATCCTAAGCAAAATAAGTCAATCAGAGAAAGACAATTATCATATCATCTCACTCATATGTGCAATTTAAGAAACAAGGCAGAAGATCATAGGGGAAGAGAGGAAAAAATGAAACAAGATGACATCAGAGAGGGAGACAAACCATAAGAGACTCTTAATCTTAGGAAACAAACTGAAGGCTGCTGGAGGGGAGATGGACATTGGGGAGGGTATCTAGGGGCAGATGCCCCTAGACTTTTTTTTTTTAAAGAGGGAAGGTGAGGGACGCCTGGGTGACTCAGTTGGTTGAGCGTCTGCCTTCGGCTCCAGTCATGATCCCAGGGTCCTGGGGATCAAGTCCCGCATTGGGCTCCTTGTTCTCAGGGAGCCAGCTTCTCCCTCTGCCTGCCGCTCTTCCTGCTTGTGCACTCTCTCTCTCTGACAAATAAATAAATAAAATCTTTAAAAGAGAGAGAAATAGAGAATGTGTGATTTTATAGTGGAGAATCCTGGCAAACACTAGCTCAAGCCAAGTGACTAAAGCTAACATCAACAATGATAAGTCATACTGATAGTATTGATAGTAGTCATATTGATAAGGTTTGATGAGATGGTATTTTACCTCTGTGGTCTTCCTCCCCAAAACCCATAACTTCAGTCTATTCATGCCAAAAACATCAGGTAAATTTCACAGAAATACCTGGCCAGTATTCCTCAGAACTGTCAAGGTCATTAAAAACAAAGTCTCGTTAAACACTACATCAAAAACTAATGATGTATTATATGTTGGCTAATTGAACATAATTAAAAAAAAGAAATTATATTAACAAAAACCAAACAAACAAAGTCTGAGAAATTGTCACAGCTGAGGATAGCCTAAAGATACATGAGTACTAAATATAATGTGATGTCCTGGATGAGATCCTGGAACAGAAAAGGACATTAGGGGAAAATGGGGGAAATCTGAATAAACTATGGATTTTACTTAATAGTAATGTATCAATATTGTTTCATTAATTTTGACAATATATCATACTAACAATGTAAGATGTTAATAATAGGAAAACTGGATATGGGATATATGTCTCTGTACTATCTTTGTAATAATTTCATACATCTTAAACTGTTACAAAGTAAACAGTTCATTTAATAAATAATTTTATTTATTTTTTAAATATTTTATTTATTTATTTGACAGAGAGAGACACAGCAAGAGAGGGAACACAAGCAGAGGGAGTGGGAGATGGAGAAGCAGGCCTCCCGCAGAGCAGGGAGTCCAACACGGGGCCCAATCCCAGGACGAAGGCAGGTGCTTAATGACTGAGCCACCCAGGCACCCCAGTAAATAATTTTTTTTATTTATTTTTTTTAAAGATTTTATTTATTTATTTGAGAGAGAGAGAGAGAATGAGAGACAGAGAGCATGAGAAGGAGGAAGGTCAGAGGGAGAAGCAGACTCCCTGCTGAGCAGGGAGCCCGATGTGGGACTCGATCCCGGGACTCCAGGATCATGACCTGAGCCGAAGGCAGTCGCTTAACCAACTGAGCCACCCAGGCGCCCAGTAAATAATTTTTTTAAAAGTCAGTAGTAGGGCTTTGTTTCTTTCATGTTTGGTATTTAAATGACTATCTTGGATAAATATTGATAGCATCCCAATGAAGATCGATGGAGAAAAATGAGAAGTGATAGCTAATTTGTTAAATAAGACGATTGGGATTTTAAAAGATCTCAATGGATTGGAATGATAGACTGATCTTCAGTAAGATTCCATTTCATAAGGCTAAATTTAAATTTATGCTCAAAAATGAATTGCACAAGTAAATTATGTTTGCTAGATGTACCATATATGTGAAAAAATCCTATAGGCTTTATTTTATGATAAACTTGATGCAAGTCTGTAAATTTTTGCTGTCAAAAAAAGTCAGGGCTCCTGGCTGGCTCAGTCATTAGATCATGTGACTCTTGTTCTCGGGGTCATGAGTTTGAGCCCCACATTGGGCATAGAGATTATGTAAATAAATAAAAATATGGGGCACCTGGGTGACTCAGTTAAGCAGCTGGTTCTTAATCTCAGCTGAGGTATTGATCTCAGGGTTGTGACTTCAAGCCTGCATTGAGCTCCATGCTGGGCATGGAGCATACTAATAAAATAAATAAAATTAAAATAAATAAATAAATAAATAAATAAATTAATAAATAAATAAATAAATAAATAAATAATAAGTATTCATCTATAGCAACAGGATTTAGAATGAATGGTAATGTTGCTATTCTCTTACAGTCAAAAAACTCCTTGACTATGAAATCAGTTTAGGAATGGTATACTTTAAAAGATACAAGGCAGATTGGAGCAGATCCAGAGGAGAAAAAGTACAAATGAGGAACACATTTTAGAACACAGTTTCTTCACCTATTTGAAAAGTAACACTGTGAAAAAACTGAGGTTAATTTCATGTGGCTTTAGAAAATAGGATAGAAATAGGATAAAAGTTCTAAGGAGGTAGATTTCAGGAAAAAATTGATTTCTGAAAATAAAATTGTCTAACTCAATATGAGTTCTCTCTCACTGAAGGTGTTCACATAAAATCTCTATTTTAATTTGTTGAAGATCTTGAGGAATTCAAATATTTATGGGGAGTTTTAGTAGAATGAAATGCCCTTAGGTTTTATATTCTTCAATATTTCATTCAATTAAAAAATTTCAAAATACATTATTATTTCCTGTGTCAAAAGCCAAACTCTGCCTACTGAATAAAACAAAGCATAAAGATAAGTTCATTTCAAGGCTTTTGACCTGC
Source organism: Mirounga angustirostris (assembly GCF_029215605.1). Classification (NCBI taxonomy): domain Eukaryota; kingdom Metazoa; phylum Chordata; class Mammalia; order Carnivora; family Phocidae; genus Mirounga; species Mirounga angustirostris. The sequence continues at coordinate 149,930,483 of NW_026991712.1, forward strand.
AAGCCAGGAACTCAAGGATACAGAAGCAATGAATTCAAAGTTGCTCACAGACTAAGAGATTTTTATGAGATAAATGCAGAAATTATTTGGCTTTTTCAGCCGATTGGTTGGCTAGTATTTTTCTTTTTTTTCTTTTTAAAATTTATTTATTATGTTCAATTAGCCAACATATAGTATATCATTAGTTTTTGATGTAGTGTTCAACGATTCATTAGCTAGTGGCTTTCTTATTTGGATCAGGTTAGTTGAGTCAGGGGAACAAGGAAGTCCAGAGATGGTATAAACAGACTTGGAGTTTGGAGATTGGCTGTTGTCCTCTGCTGATTTCCAAGAAGAGCTGTAAATTCCTATAAGGTTAGGTTGTTTGTTTTATGCACCTGCATTGACCCTTCCCATTTTGTCCTTGACATAAGTGACTCCATTTTAGTTTAGTTCTACACTTGATACTAGTTAATCTTCTGAATATTAAATATTAGGCATTGGGGAAGCAGCATAGCATATAGTGAATAAAATGATAGTCTTTGGAGCAATTGTCTGGGTTCAAGTCTGGTTCTGCCATTTACTATGTTGGTGAGCTGGGGCAAGTTACTTAACTTTAATATGTTGTAGGCTTTACCCAGACAAAAGCAATTTGTTTCCTTATTTGTAAAATGAGAATAATAGTACCTACTTCATGTCTTTATTATAAGGATTTAATGACATCATATTTATAAAATGCTTAGAGTAGTAACTGATACTTTGTAAGCATTATAAATGTTGAAATATAATGAGGATTTTTAGTAAGTTTTAAGAGGCCCTAGGATGAAAGTTGCAATCTTTATTTCATATGGTGCAATTAATGTTAAAAAATATAATTTTTCTTCTAATTTACAACTTTTGGTGCTGTTTTGTTATATTTTTAAATAAAAGGGAATCTGTTCATGCCACAATTGTAAAATAATCTAGTAAGATCAGTAAATTAATGATCCTCTGCTATGTAGATATTTATACATTAAATTCTTAATTACTTTATTATTTCCCCCTACATTTGCTCTACATCAAGTGTAAATTCCAAAGTGTTTCTCCCCCAAATTATTTTAAGCCCTGTCTTTCATCATTTTTTTTTGCTCACCCCAAATGCAACAATACCCTTGCTTAATCAACTTAACTTATGTATCTGGAATTGCAACATAAAAGTCCCAAAACAGCACTTGAGAAACTATGATTTATACTTAATGTGTTACAGGTGGCTTCTTAGGAGAAATGCTTATTTCTTGCATCATTAAAATGATAAATTTCTAAATTCTCAAGTTGCATTTCTGTTAAAAGTTTGCTGTAGTTCATTTACTTCCAAATTTGGTTTTGCATACACATTCCCAAATAATACTCTTGACCTTAAGTTTACAAGAGCAAAATTACTATTAAAATCCTAGTAGAAGTAGATGATATTAACAAATTCAGCAACAGGATTTCCTGCTATTAAAACATCATAAGTTATTTAGACTAAACTGTACCAGATTTTGTTCTCAGGATTGGTAAAAAACAAAAAACAAAGCAAAACAAAAAAACACATCAGATCACTATCAAAACCAATAAGATGACCTCACTGTTATTAGGAATTCTCAATCTCAGGAAACAAACTGAGGGTTGCTGGAGTGGTGGGGGGTGGGAGGGATGGGGCAGCTGGGTGATAGACACTGGGGAGAGTATGTGCTGTGGTGAGCGCTGTGAATTGTGCAAGACTGTTGAATCACAGATCTGTACCTCTGAAACAAATAATACATTATATGTTAAAAAAAAGAAGAAGAAGAAGAAGATAGCAGGAGGGGAAGAATGAAGGGGGGGAAATCAGAGGGGGAGATGAACCATGAGAGACGATGGACTCTGAAAAACAAACTGAGGGTTCTAGGGGGAGGGTGGTGGGAGGATGGGTTAGCCTGGTGATGGGTATTAAAGAGGGCACGTTCTGCATGGAGCACTGGGTGTTATATGCAAATAATGACTCATGGAACACTACATCAAAAACTAATGATGTAATGTATGGTGATTAACATAACATAATAAAAAAACCCAATAGGATGGTGAGAGGATGGGTTAAACAGGTGATGGGGATTAAGGGGTCTACTTGTGATTAGCACAGAGTGACGTATGGAAGTGCTGAATCACTATATTGTACACCTGAAACTAATATAACATTGTATGTTAACTAACTGGAATTAAAATAAAAACTTAAAAAAAAAAACAGTAAGAATGTAACGGATGAGGCAATCTTAAATATAAGTTACACCAAAGAAAGCAGCTGCTATAGATTTTAACATGTGATCTGTTACATTGATTTTTGCGAGGTTTTAGCTTCAAATTCCAATTTTAATAAAAAAGATTTATAATGAAATAAGGGCAATAATCATGTCTTGAAAACACATTTGACTATACCTTTGCTAAGTTAATGTTTTACAATTTAAAAGCTACTTTAAAAATGAATATAGAGACCAAACACATGGTTTCAATAAGCTTTGGTGTGATACAGCAACATCTTTTGCTGATTTAAAGATAAAGAGTATATTATACTACAGTAATACAGCTAGGCTGTATTATGCACAAATTGTCAATCAAATGCCCATCATTTTGGTACAAGATAATTAATCCTATATACTCTGTATGTAATATTTTAGGAAAGTACTGTTTTAATAATGAAATGAAGATGGTTATTTAAAAATTTTTTAATATGATAAATGAACTTTAAAGATGTATGAAGGCAATAATTTCTGTATCTTCTAATGTTTAATGACATTCTATTCATGATGAATGATCATATGAACAAGCTATATTAGCCTTATTTGCCCATTTGTTTTTAAGGTTTTTTATTTATTTGACAGAGAGAGAGACAGTGAGAGCAGGAACACAAGCAGGGGGAGTGGGAGAAGAAGCAGGCCTCCTGCGGAGCAGGGAGCCTGATGCGGGGCTCGATCCGAGGACCCTGGGATCATGACCTGAGCTGAAGGCAGATGCTTAATGACTGAGGCACCCAGGCACCCCCTTATTTGCCCATTTTTATCTCTCCTGATTACTTTTTTTTAAAAAAGATTTTATTTATTTGACAGAGAGAGAGATAGAGCAGGAACACAAGCAGGGGGAGTGGGAGAGGGAGAAGCAGGCTTCCCACCGAGCAGGGAGCCCGATGTGGGACTCGATCCCAGGACCCTGGGATCATGACCTGAGCTGAAGGCAGACGCTTAACGACTGAGCCACCCAGGCGCCCTCTCCTGATTACTCTTAAGGAAAAATTGTGTATCTACTGATTATTGAGCCTTCCTTGGGCAAAATCATCTATCCTCTATTTAAATCACTTGACAGCTAAAATTGTTTTTGGGAATACAAACAACTTTCTATATTTAAATATCTCCCTGAAGGAAGTAAATTTAATGCCATCCTTGTAGTATTCAAGTCAGGAATTATGGAGTTGTGTTTTTTGAGCTTCTGGGTAATAGAAAAGCTACAGACTCTACCTTAAACATATAGAAGAAACTCAATACAGTAGCCTACCAGGATTTTCCCTAATTGTTTTCTTGTTCAGTCACTTAAAAAAACTTTTACTGTGCCTAATTTATGTCAGACTATGCTATGTATTAATAATATTTTTTAAAAAACATAACATGGTTGTTCTCAAGGACTTTACAATTTAGTGAGTCATACAAGTAACAAAAACTTAAAATATAGTTTGAAAATGCTATGATAAGGTATGCAAAAACATAGCAAAGAGGTATCCTAACTGTACCTCCGATGGCTTGGGAAGGTTTTTTGAATGAGATACTAATTGAATCAAGACTTAAATTGTATGTAAAGTATTCAGGAAAATTTGGTGTAGGATAAGGTGAAAAGAATATTCTAGGCAGAGAACAGCATTTGCAAAGGCAAAGTTTCAAGAGTGTGTGGCATATTATTAAAAACACTAAATACTTAGGTATAACAAGTAAACAGAAGCCTGTTGGTAGAATTAATAAATATTTCTGGAAAGACAAAGTCCAAGTCAAGAAGTATCTTCAATGATGGCGCCTGGGTGGCTCAGTTGGTTAAGCAACTGCCTTTGGCTCAGGTCATGATCCTGGAGTCCCAGGATCAAGTCCCACATCGGGCTCCCTGCTCGGCAGGGAGTCTGCTTCTCCCTCTGACCCTCCTCCCTCTCATGCTCTCTGTCTCTCATTCTCTCTCTCTCAAATAAATAAATAAAATCTTTAAAAAAAAAGTATCTTCAATGAAATCCTATAAATTAAGTATTTATTCTGAATATGACACATTGTCAGATGTTTAATGATAGCCATCCTACCATTTTTCCTTAGCTATAACATGCATGTAGCAAAATATATTAAGTGTATAACTATGAATTTTTTCTTCCTGTTTTGTTATTTTTTATTCAATATAATTAACAGTGTTATATTAGTTTCAGGTATATAATATAACGATTCAAAATTTCTATACATTACTCAGTGCTCATCATGATTAGTGTACTCTAAATCCCTTGTATCTGTTATCTATTTCACATATCCCCCCCTCCACCTCCCCTCTGCCAACCACCAGTTGATTTACTATATTTGAGTCTGTTTGTTTATTTGTCTCTTTTTTCTTTGTTCATTTGTTTTATTTTTTAATTTCCACATGTAAGGGAAATCATATGGTATTTATCTCTGTCTGACTTATTTCACTAAACATTGTACCTTCTAGATCCATCCATGTTGTTGCAAATGGCAAGATCTCCATCGTTTTTATGGTTGAATAATATTCCATTATATATGTGTGCCACATCTTTATCTACTCATCTACCAATGGACACTTGGGTTGCTTCCATATCTTGGCTATTGTAAATAATGCTGCAATAAACATAGGGGTTCATATTCTTTTGAATTAGTGTTTTTGTTTTCTTTGGGTAAATACCTAGTAGTGAAATTACTGGACCATATGGAAGTTCTATTTTATATTTTTAAAAGAATCTCCTTACTGTTTTTCACAGTGTCTGCATCAATTTGCATTCCCACAAATAGTGAACGAGGGTTCTTTTTTCTCCACATCCTCACCAACACTTGTTATTTCTGTCTTTTTGATTCTAGCCATTCTAACAGGTGTGAGGTGATATCTTGTTGTTTTGATTTGCACTTCCCTAATGATTAGTGATGTTGAGAATCTTTTCATGTGTCTGTTGACCATTTGTATGTCTTCTTTGGAAAAATGCCTATTCAGGTCCTTTGCCCATTTTAATAGGATTATTTATTTTTTTGGTGTTGAGTTGTGCAAGTTCTTTATATATTTTGGATATTAACCCCTTATCAGATATATCATTTGCAAATATCTTCTCCCATTTGGAAGATTGCTTTGTCATTTTGTTGATGATTTCCTTCACTGTGCAAAAAGTTTTTTGTTTTGATATAGTCCCAATAGTTTATTTTTGTTTTTGTTTCCCTTGCCTGAGGAGATATATCTAGAAAAACGTTCCTATGGCTGATGTCAAAGAAATTACTGCTTATGTTTTCTTCTAGGAGTTTAATGGTTTCAGGTCTCACGTTTACCATCTTTATTCCATTTTTAATTTATTTTTGTGTATAGTGTAAGAAAGTCATCCAGTTTCATTCTTTTGCATGTAGCTGTCCAGTTTTCCCAGCATCATTTGTTGAAGAGACTGTCTTTTCCTCATTGTGTATTCTTGACTCCTTTGTCATAGATCAATTGACCATGTAAGTGTGAGTTTACTTCTGGGCTCTCTATTCCGTTCTATTGATCTTTGTGTCTATTTTTTTGCCATTACCATACTGTTTTGATTACTACAGTTTTGTGGTAAATCTTGAAATCTGGGATTGTGATATCCCCAGTTTTGTTCTTTTCCAAGATTGCTTTGGCTATTCAGTCTTCTGTGGTTCCATACAAATTTTAGTATTATTTGTTCTCGTTTGGTTGCAAATGTTCTTGGTATTCTAACAGGGATTGCATCAAATCTGTAGGTTGCTTTGGGTAATATGGACATTTTAACAATACTGGTTCTTCCAATCCATGAGCATGGAATATTTTTCTATTTGTGTCATCTACAATTTATTTCTTTATTTCTTTTTTTTTTTCAGTGTGCATTTTCCCCCTGAACTCTTTCTTTCTTTTTCTTTCTTCCTTCCTTCCTTCCTTCCTTTCTTTCTTTCTTTCTTTCTTTCTTTCTTTCTTTCTTTCTTTCTTTTTCTTTCTTTCTTTCTTTCTTTCTATTAATTTTTTATTTAAATTCAATTTAGTTAACATATATATATAGTATATTATTAGTTTCAGGGGTAGAATTTAGTGATTTGTCAGTTGCCTATAACACCCAGTGCTCATTACATCAAGTGTCCTCCTTAATGCCCATCATCTAATTACCCTATCCCCCCACCCAATTTATTTCATTCAGTGATTTATAGTTTTCAGAGTACAGATCTTTCACCTCCTCATTTAACTTTATTCCTAGGTATTATATTCTTTTGGTGCAATTGTAAACGGGATTATTTTCTTAATTTTTCTCCTACTTCATTATTAGTGTATAGAAGTGAAATGGGTTTCTGTATATTAATTTTATATGCTGTGACTTTACTGAGTTCATTTATCAGTTCTAGTAGTTTTTTAGTGGAGTCCTTAGAGTTTTAAAAATAAACACCTTTTTAACTATTACCCATATTAAGATGTGCAATATTTCCCACACTCTAGGTTTTCTCATACCCCTTCCCTATCTATAACCACCCCTTACCCAGGTAACCACTATTCTAACATATTATCATGGATTAGTTTTGCCTGTTCTTGTGCTTTTTTAAGACTCTCTTCTTTCACTCAACACAAAATCTGTGAGATGCACCCAGGTTAATGCATGTAATACTAGTGTTTTTTCTTATTGCTGTGTAGTCTCTTTTATGATTTTATCACAGTTGTGTATCCATTCTACTGTTCACTAACATTTACATTGTTTTCTAGTTTTTTGTTACAATAAAACTACTATAAAGATTTTTTTTGGATGTGTTGATATATTGTTTGCATTCTTCATTAGATCTGTTGGGTGGATTCTCCTGGAGTGAAATTGGATGTTTAGGTTTAATAGTTACTGCCAAAAAGTTTTCTGAAGTGGTTATGCCAATTTACACACTAACCAGCAATGTATAAGATTTCTTTTTTTTTTTTCCTTCAATTTTTTATTTAAAGTCTAGTTAACACACAGCACAATATTAGTTTCAGGAATAGAATTCAGTGATTCATCACTTATATACAACACCCAGGGCTCAACATGACAAATGCCCTCCTTAATACCCATCACCCATCTAGCCCAACACCCACCCACCTCCCTCCATCAATCTCCATCAGTTTGTTCTCTATCTTTAAGAGTCTTTTATGGTCTCTCTCTCTTTCTGTCTCTCTCTTTCTTTTTGAGCCCAAATGTCCACTGACTGATGAATAGATAAAGAAGATGTGGTATATATACACAATGGAATATTACTCAGCCATGGGAAAAAGGATGAAATCTTGCCATTCACAATGACATGGATGGAGCTAGAGTGTATTATGCTAAGTGAAATAAGTCAGTCAGAGAAAGACAAATACCATATGCTTTCACTTGTGTGGAATTTAAGAAACAATACAGATGAACATGTGGGAGGGGGGAAAAGATTTCTATTTGATTCATATCTTCATCAATACTTGATAGTCTTTTACATTACTAGCTATTCTGGTGGATGCAAACTGGTATTTCATTGTAGTTTTGTTTTTTGGTTTTTTTTTTAGATTTTATTTTTAAGTAATCTCTACACCCAACATGGGGCTCAAAGTCACAACCCTGAGATCAAGAATTGCATGCTCTACTGACTGAGCCAGCCAGGTTCCCCTCACTGTAGTTTTAAAGTGCATTTCCCTGGTAATAATGATTTTAATTTTTTTGGTCATTTGGATATCTTCTTTCAGAAGAACTTGTTCAATTCTTTTGTTATTTTTTAATTAATTTTTTTCCTTTCATCTTATTTGTAGGAGTTCTTTGTAAACTCAGGATAAACTCCTTTGTTAGATGTATGTACTGTGAATATCTTTTCTGGACTATAGCCTTCCTTTGTACTGTCTTACTAGTGTTTTTGATGAACTAAATTTCTTAATTAAGTTTAATTTATTAGTTTTTATTTTAGAGTTAGTGTTTGTGGCCTGTTTAAATCCTTGCCTACCATAAGATCATAAAGATAGTCTCCTATGTTTTCCTCTCTAAACTTAATTGTTTTAGCCTTCACATTTAGAATCATGATTCATCTCAACTAATTCTTATAGATGGTATGAATAGGGGTTAAGGTTCATTGTTTCTCAAACAGGTGTCCACTTTACCTAGCACTATTTTTTAAAAAATCCTTCTGCCACTTAATTGCAGTTACAGCTTCATTGTAAATCAAATGACTATATATTTGTGAGTCTATTTCTGAACTCTATTCTGTAACAGTATTGGTCTATATGTCTATTGTCTTAGTTCAGACTGCTATAACAAATTACCATAGACTGGCTGGTGTGAACAACAAACATTTGTTTCCCACAGTTCTGGAGGCTGGAAGGTCCAAGATCAAGATGCCCACAGAGCCAGTGTCTGGTGAGAGCCTGCTTCCTAGTCTGCAAATAGCACTCTTTTAGTATCCTTACATAGTGGAGAGCAAAGAAATAAGGAGCAAACTCTCCTGTCTCTTCTTCTAGGGGCACTAATCCCAGTTATGATGGCTCCATTCAAGACCTAATTATATTCCAAAGGCCCTACCTCCTAATATTAACATACTGGAGGTTAGAATTTTAACATATGAGTGGGGGAGGGACACAAATGTCTATTCTTTTGCCACTACCACAGTGTATTAACTAATGTACCTTTAAAGTAAATCTTCAAATCTTGTTATTCAGGATTATATTGGCTATTGTAAGTCCTTTGCATTTCCATATAAATTTTAGAATCAGTTTGTTAAATCTTCACAAAACTCAAACCTTTTGGGATTTTGATTAGGACTGTGACACATAGATAAAATTGGGAGGAATTGACATCTTAATGATATTGAAGGTTTTTTTCTCTGTGAACACGAATTATCTGTCTTTATGAAGGTCTTTAATTTCTCTAAGAAATGTTTTATAGTTTTCAGTATAGCGGCCTTTCACATCTTTGTTAGATTTATTCCTAGGTATTTACTTTGCTCATGTTATTGTCAATGGTGTAGCTTTATAAATTTTATTTTCCATTATTTATACCTAATATATAGAAATACAATTAATTGTTACATAATAACCTTGCATCTAGATACCCTGCCAAAATCAGTTATATTTTGTATATTTTCTTGGGTTTGCAATATATAATCATATTATCTTTAAATACAACTTTTATTTTCTATCCAATCTTCATACATTGCAAAATTTTTCTTATTGCACTGCCTAAGACCTCTAGTATAATAATAGCTTATAGTGAACATTGATGTCACCTTCTCAAATTTAGAAGAGACATAACCTAAGTGTAGGTTTTGTGTAGATAACTTTTATCAGATTTTAAAGTTCCCTTTTTTTCTTAGTTTTTATCATGAATTCATGTTGGACTTTATAAAATGCTTTTGCTGCTGCTGCTGCTGCTAATGGGATGATTGTATTGTTTTCCTTTTTATTCTGTTATGTGGTAAATTAAATTAATTGATTTTTCAAATGTTAAACTATGCTTGCTTCCTGGAATAAATCTAACTTGGTCATGATATGTTATCCTTTTTACATATCACAGGGTTTGATTTGTTAATACTTTTTTTTTTTTAGAATTTTGGTATCTAGTTTCATGGGAGATATTGGCCAATAATTTTACTTTTTTACAATGTTTTTATCAGATTTTATAATTAGGGTTATGCTGGCTACATAAAACAAGTTGTAAAGTGTTCACTCTTTCACTATCGTCTGAAGGAGATTGTTAATATTGTTATTATTTCCTTCCTTAAATGTTAGCAATAATTTACCAGTGAAGCCATATGTGATTGGGGTTTTTTTGTGGGGAAAGGGTTTCAGTTTTGAATATAATTTCTTTAACAGGTATAAGACCATTCAGATTTTTTTCTTTTTCTTTCTTCCTTGTTTTTCCTTTTGCTTTCTCTCTTTTTTTTTTTTTTTTTGCTTTATATATTTTGAAGCTACGTTATTAAGTGTATATAAACTTAGGCTTGTTGTGTATTGCTTTTGAATCAATACTTTTAATCATTATCAAATGTCCCCTTTTATATCTAACAATACTTTTTGTCTTAGGTTCACTTTTTCCCATGTTAACATAGCTGTAAATTTTCTTTGATTAGGGTTTATTTTCAACCTTTACCTGTTCTCATCTTTATAGCATGTCTCCTGTAAACAATGTATTATCAGGTCTTGTTTTTTAGTCATTCCTACAATACTTTTCCTTTAATCAGTGTCAATGTACATTTAAGTACTGATATATTTAGATTTAAATCTATCATCTTGCTATGTTTCCTATTTGTTTCATCTATGTTTCCTTATTTCTCCTTTCCCATAGTCCTCATCTTCTTCTTTTAGGCTAGTGAATTTTTAGTTATACACTTGATATTATTACGTTAAGGATCACTTTAAAGCAGGGTTTCCTCAGCCTCAGCACTATTGACATTTTGGAACAGATAATTCTTTGTCTGTCTGTGCACAGGAGACTGTCCTGTGCATTACAGGGTGTTTACCAGCATCCAAGACCTGTACCCAGTAGCAGCATCTTTCCATCCAAGGTTGTAACATCCCCAAATTTCCAAGACATTTCTAAATGTTCCCTGGGATGGCCAAATTAATCCTGTTTGAGAACCACTGCTCTAAATTAGTGCTAACAGAAATATAACACAAGTTATATATGTAATTTTAAAATTTCTGGTGCCCACATTAATAAAGCAAAAAGAAAGAGGTGAAATTAATTTAAACAATGTTTTTATCTAACCAAATATATTTAAGATATTAGCATTTCAACATGTAATCAATATTAAAAAATGTTAATGAGATATTTTACATTCTTTTTTTCATACTATGTCTTCTAAATCTGGTGAGTTTTACTTTTGCAGTGCATCTTAATTTGAACTAGCTACCATAGGGGCACCTGGCTGGCTCAGTCAGTGGAGCATGCAACTTTTAATCTCGGGGTCCTAAGTTCAAGCCCCACATTGAGCACAAGCCTACTTAAAAAAAAGAAGGAGGAGAAGAACAACAACAACAACAACAACTAGCTATATCAAGTACTTAATAGCCACATGCAGCCTAGTAGCTACCAAATTGGACAAAACCTTAGAGATGTTGATATTTATTCTTGACTTATTATAATTGTTAGCACATAAGTCAGGAAATTCAGTCGAAGTAAATCAGTACTTCTATCACAATAGAAGAATCTTACAATAGTTTAGCTCCATTTTTTCCTGTCCTCCCTTTGTGACATTGTTGTCACATGTTTTATTTCTACATATGTAATAAACCCTGCAAGACATCATTGTTTCTTTTTAAAAATCTGTATTCTTTTGTACTAACCCACATATTTACCCTTATGGTATTATTTATTCCTTTCTGTAGTTCTGTACTTCTGGGATCATTTCCTTTAACTTGAAAATCTTTTAGAATTTATTATTGTGTGAGGCTATTGGCAACAAAGTCATTTAGCTTTCCTTCTGTCTTTCTGTTACATTTTAAAGAATATTTTTTCTGGGTACAGAACTCTAGTTTGGGAGGGTGTTTGTTTGTTTAGCAATTTAATGATGCCATTACATGGTCTTTTTGGTTTCAGCTGAAAGTCAGTTTGAAATCTTATTGTTGCTCTTTTAAAGAGAATTCTTTCTTTTTCTCTGAATTCTTTCTAATATCTAATAAAGATATTAGTTCTTTTTTTCAGCAGCACATCTTCTTTATCCATTCATTTGTCAAAGGACATTTGGGCTCTTTCTATAATTTGGCTGTTGTTGATAATGTTGCTATAAACATCAGGGTGCATGTATCCCTTTGTAGCAGTACTTTTTGGGTAAATACCTAGTAGTGCAATTGCTGGATTGTAGGGTTGTTCTGTTTTCAACTTTTTGAGGAACCTCCATACTGTTTTACAGAGTGGCTGCACCAGTTGCTTTCCCACCAACAGTGTAAGAGGATTCCCTTTCTCAGCATCTTCACCAACACCTGTTGTTTCCTGTGTTGTTAATTTTAGCCATTCTGACTGGTGTGAGGTGATATTTCATTGTAGGTTTGATTTGTATTTCCCTGATGATCGATGATGATCAATGATGCTCATGTGTCTGTTAACCATCTGTATGTTTTCTTTGGAAAAATGTCTATTCATGTCTTCTGCCCATTTTTAAATTGGATTATTCATTTTTTGGGTGTTGAGTTTGATAAAGTCTTTATAGATTTTGGATACTAACCCTTTATCAGATATGTCGTTTGCAAATATCTTCTCTCATTCCATAGGTTGCCTTTTAGTTTTGTTGATTGTTTCCTTCAGTGGGCAGAAGCTTTTTATTTTTATGAAGTCCCAATAATTTATTTTTGCTTTTGTTTCCCTTGCATCAGGAGAAAGAAGTTGCTATGGCCAATGTCAAAGAGGGTACAGCCTGTGTTCTCCTCTAGTATTTTGGTGGTTTCCTGTCTCACATTTAGGTCTTTCATCCACTTTGAATTTATTTTTGTGTATGGTGTAAGAAAGTGACCCAGTTTCATTGTTTTGCTTGTGGCTGTTCAGTTTTCCTCATACCATTTGTTGAAGAGACTGTCTCTTTTCCATTGGATATTTTTTCTTGCTTTGTTGAAGATTATTTGACCATAGTGTCATGGGTTCATTTCTGGGTTTTCTACTGTGTTCCATTGATCTAAGAGTGTGTGACTCTTGATCTTGAGGTTTTAAGTTTGAACCCCGCATTGGATGTAGAGATTACCTAAAAATAAAATCTTCTAAAATAAAATAAAATAAAAATCTCTTCAAGTTTTAAAACCATATTTGTTAATAGTGATTTTAAAGTCCTTATCTACTATTTCCAACATATGTATCATCTGTGGTTCTGGTTCTGTTTGTTTTTTATCTTGATTGTTGGTATCATTTTTTCTCTTTATGTGTATTGTAATTTTTAATTATATGCAGACATTTTGTATAATGTGACCATAGAGAGTACTGGTGATGTTATTTTCTCCCAGGAATAGTCCACTCTTTTCTCTGCTAACTAAATGAATTAAGGTAAAGATCACTTCAGTACAATCTGGAAATGAACTAGGTGAAAGCTGAATTATACTTCTAGTGAAACTCAGTCCATCTCTGACTTATCCCTGATCCTTAGAAGGGGCCTCTAAGCTTTTAATTGGAATTTTAGTAAGTCTGCAGACTGACCTACTGTGGGAGAAGCCTAACACCCTACTGGACATTCATTCAGAGGTTTGAACAACATGAAACCACAAGAGATTTCACTCTACCTTTTCAGCCCAGCCCCATCCTTTAGTGTGACCATTCCAGGCTTTTGACTGAAAGACTGGTGAGTCTCTGTCTTCTCAGCTCTCAAAATTTCTTTGGAAAGTTTTACGTTTTAAACTTAATCTTTTGCTTCTCTTCTCATACAGTTATGAAATCTGGCAAATTTATTGGGAGGGAGAACTGCTGTGTGTTTGTTGCAGGCCTATTTACTTTAGCAAGACTCTTTGTCTTCCTGCCCCATGCAATTTCACTTTTGCTCCCTGGCCCAGGCCCTCCAGCTTCCTGCTCCACTCAGTTAGAAAATGTCCCATATGATAAACTGGCTCCATATTTGGGGTATCTCTTTTTTTTTTTTTCAAATTTTTATTTAAATTCTAAGCATTAACATATAGTGTAATACTGGTTTCAGGAGTAGAATTTAGTGATTCATCACTTACATATAACACCCAGTGCTCACCATAACAAGTGCCCTCCTTAATACTCATCATCCATTTAGCCCATCCCCCCCATCAACCCTCAGTTTGTTCTCTTTCATTAAGAGTCTCATGGTGGGACACCTGGGTGGCTCAGTTGGTTAAGCATCTGCCTTTGGCTCAGGTCATGATCCCAAGGCCCTGGGATCAAGTCCCATATCCAGCTCCTTGCTCAGAGGGGAGCCTGCTTCTCCCTCTGCCTGCCGCTCCCCCTGCTTGTGCTTGCTCTCTCTCTCTCTGACAAATAAACAAAATCTTTAAAAAAAAAAAAGTTCTCTTATGGTTTATTTCCCTCTCTCTTTTTTTTTTCTATTTGGTGTATCTCTAAATTCCAATCCATCATGCTAGCCAATGTGGTTGTCTAATGCTTTTCTGCTTCTTTTTTCTTCCAGGGGAGTCCCTCTAAACTAGGCCAAGCCCAATTTCTCAGTGTCTAGAATTAGCAAATATAATAAGGAAAGAAAAATGTTGGCTATTATCAACTTATCTGGAGAGGACTCTTCACATTAAAAGTTTAATTCATCTAAGTGAAAACTGATGTATTTAAAAATATTTTTGGAATTTATCTATTTGTTACAGCAGAACATTGGTTTATCCTTCCCACTGTATCCTACCCACAAGTGGAATTATCATGATTTAAAGAGAATTTTACAGGTTATGAATTAAGTTGAACTGTTTTCATGTATTTATGGACATTGGATTTTCCTTTTTGTGAAATATAAGTTACATCTTTTGCCCCTTTTTTCTACTGAGTTATCTACTTTTTTAAAAAGATTTATTTATTTATTTTAGACAGAGATTGAGAGAGAGAGAGCAGGGAGATGGGGCAGAGGGAGAGGGAGAGAGAGTCCCAAGCAGACTCTGCGCTAAGTGCACAGAACAACATGGGACTAGATCTCATGACCCTGAGATAACGACCTGAGCTGAAACCAAGAGTCAGTCGCTTAACCAACTGAGCTACCCAGGTACTCCTACTTTTTAATGATTTAAAGGAGTTTTTATATATTCTTCTAGAATGGGTCCTCTGTAAGTTTTATGTATTGCAAATATATTCTCTCCCTCTGTGGCTTTTTTTCCCCCAATTTTCTCTGGATATGTAATATATCATAATAAAAAAGTTTTGAACCTATTTTAGACATGTTGAGATTAAAATGCCTGTAGACAATCCAAGTGGGAATATGTAGGCCACAGTTACAGATTTGGGAGTATATTTGGCACTTTCTATGCATTGCCTCAGTTTTTCCACTAGTCTTCCTGGCCCTCGGCTGCTTGGTCAGCCCTTGCTACTGCCTGTTTGGTCAATTATACAGACTGCAATATCCAAGTTGTTTCACAACTGAATCTTGAAGTCTCCTTCTCCACCCACAAATTCCAGACTCAAGTGAAAGATCATGCCATAGAGTATGAGATCTTGCTTACCTAGAAAGTATAGGAGAGGCCAAATGACTGGAAAGTATAGGGTAGTTAACTCTGTCAGGGGAAAACTTTGACAATGGGGACAGGACAAAGGAGTGTCCAGCCAGTAGATTCTCCTTTCATTCTGCTCCAAAAGACTTCACTGGGTCTGGTGTTTCTGTATAACCTGTCTGGAGATACCGTTTGGATAAATTTCTGGCTGTCTAACTTTGAGAAGTAATGGCCAGCTTAGCAATGTAATACATTGTTTTTGCTACCAACTTTTCCCTACCTCACTGCCCTTTTTCCTCAGTCTTTTTCTTTCTTTCTTTCTTTTTTTTTTTTTTTTAAGATTTACTTATTTATTTTAGAGAATGAGAGAGTGAGCATGCATGAGCAGGGGAAGGGCAGAGGAAGAGAGAATCCCAAGCAGACTCCCCACTGAGCACAGAGCTGAAATCAAGAATCAGATGCTTTCCTGACTGAGCCACACAGGTGCCCCTCTTTTTCCTCAGTCTTAAATTAATAATTCAGCTTTGCCTCAGGATTTGTTTTCTAGGGAACACAGGTGAATATAACTTGTAAGTTAGTAGTCTTTCCTTCTCAGCTTTAAATTCTATCCACTTGGGACACCTGGTTAAGCGTCTGCCTTCAGCTCAGGTCATGATCCCAGGATCCTGGGATCAAGTCCTGCATTGGACTCCCTGCTCAGCAGGGAGCCTGCTTCTCCCTCTGCCTGCCACTCCCTCAGCTTGTGCGTGCTCTCTTTCTCTCTCTGACAAATAAATAAAACCTTTAAATTCTATCCACCCTGAAGTATCCAATGTTATTTTCAAGTCCTGCTTAAATGCTGCCCCTCCATTTTACTTCCTGGGTTCTTTTTTTCACTCAACTCTCAAATAACTTTTCTTCTTTTCCTGTGTCACTTACCATATTCTACCTTATAATTGTAGGCTCTTTACTAACAACCTGGACCTGGTATAGTGCTACCAGAAAGTCATTTTATTATTTCCCCCTGATTCCTTCAAGACTACTCTCAGCTTTTTCTTTTCCATCCTTGGATGATATCTCAGGAATTTCCATAGCTTTTCGGGTTACTTTCAGTAATTAAAAAAAAAGTCCTCCTGGTCCAATAAATAAAGTCTTTTGTTTGAAACTAAAAATGTCCAGTCCAAACTCTCCTACTTCAAACTTGCATACAGCTTAAACTTCTCCTTTATCCAACTTGATCTGTGACATGTAAAACCCTGTGTTGGGGAGAGTAATGTAATTGACTTCTGTTCTACTTTACCACCTTGCTCTTTCACTCCTTCCCTATTCACTAGGGTATATCTGGATTGGAACAAGGGAGAGGGAGGAGAGGTAAGAGGCAGAAAAATCTCACTTAACTGAAGTTATAATCTGCCTTCAGGGTCTTCTTTATGGCAGTGGCATAATTAGTGGCTCTCTCTTTCATAAAGTACATTTGTGGGCTTTTTCAAAGACCCTTCTTTCAATTCCTAGGGATTCTCTCAGCAACAGCCAATTACTCTCCCAGCTTATTAGTTACAACTCCCCTCAACCTTAGTTTCTTTTTTTTTTTTTTAAGATTTTATTTATTCATTTGACAGAGAGAGAGAGAGATAGCGAGAGCAGGAACACAAGCAGGGGGAGTGGGAGAAGGAGAAGTAGGTTTCCTGCCGAGCAGGGAGCCCGATGTGGGACTCCATCCCAGAACCCTGGGATCATGACCTGAGCCAAAGGCAGACGCTTAATGACTGAGCCACCCAGGTGCCCTAAACCTTAGTTTCTAACAGTTCACCTATCTATTGAATTCACCTCACCCTCCAATCAGTCCTGTATGGAGTCTCTCTCAAGAAAACCCAAGCAGGTTCACTGGCTTTCTTCAGAACAGTGGTAAGAATTTAAGTCAAACTTCAATAAGTTGGCACAAAATTTTCTTACATTTATTCTGAGTTCAGTGCCTTGACATTCAATAACTGTTAAATTTTGTTATTCAGGGACCCTCTGGATATTTTAATACCTCTGCCAGAATTTGAGGTGTGGCACAAAACTCTCAGCCTTTGGCAAGATTTCTTCCCTCTTGCAATATTCACTACTTTACCACAAACTTCTTCCTCGGGACAATGAGAAACAATCTTGTGATGCCATTTGTCCCTGTTTGTATTAATTGTTATAACAAGCCCAGATCACATAGGTCATCCTTCTTACCTGAGAGTGTATTTCCATTAGACTATGTATATTTCATTACCTGACTCCTTTTCCAGCCTACCTCTGCCACTCACTACCATAATAGCACTCTAGACCTTGTCTTACCTGTAACTATAATCTTCCTATAATCTCAATTCCAAGCATCCTACTCTCCAACCATCATTTGTCTTTCCACTCACTCCCTCTAGGGTAGTAACTCTAATAAGTCTTAAAGCCGCCTGAGACTTATAATTTATTGTTTCTGTGACCTTTTAATTATCCTTCATCCACTTATGACCTCACACTTTTCTTACCTAATTTAAATTCCATGGCCAGTGATTACAATTCTTCCCTTCCACACATCTTCAACCCACTTGCTTCTCTCTCATTTTGTCATATTCCTGTGACAAAACTTGTTAAATTCAACTCTCTTTATACCTTTTTATTACACTCACCATGCTAAATGTGACTGGAGAAAAACACACAACTATACTGACTATTCTTATTTTAAATTTATAATCAGGAATCAATAACCTTGAAGGTGCTCAGAAATCATATTACCTGCAGTTTTTACCCTTCCATTCTCCTAGAAAACTATTTCTACCTGTTTCCTCAGATCTTCTACTCCTCCCGCCTCTTTAACACTTCCTTCTAATAACTTTACTTCCTATTTTACTTTAAAATTTGAAGCAATCAGGGACACCTGGGTGGCTCAGTCGGTTAAGCGTCTGCCTTTGGCTCAGGTCATGATCCCAGCGTCCTGGGATCGAGTCCCACTTCGGGCTCCCTGCTCAGCGGGGAGCCTGCTTCTCCCTCTGCTTGTTCTCTCTTTCTCTCTGACAAATTAATAAATAAAATCTTAAAAAAAAAAAAAGAAAGAGATCTTACTCAGCTTTGATCTCTTAAAAAATTTTTAAAAATAAAAATTGAAGCAATCATAAGAGAACCTCCATAGCTCCCTCCACACTCTCCTGGTTTCTGTGTGACAACATCTTTTCAGTTCCCATTGCTGGTTTCTCTTAATCTCTCTGACCTCTAAATATTTGGAAGTCCCAGGGCTCAAACATTTTACTTCCTCTTTATTCCATCTAACCTTACACTTTCAGGTATTTCATCCAGCCTAATGGCTTTAAATATCATCAATGTGTGGACAATTTCCAAATTTATAGCTCCAACCAAGTCTTCTTCTCTGAACTCCAAACTTTTGTATATTCAACTGCCTACTCATCATATCTATTTGGATATATAATAGGAGTCTCATATTTTACATCTCACTCCCAAACTTATTTTTCCTACAGTTTTCCCAATCTCCATTCTATTTGTTTAAACTTAAAAACTTTGAGGCAAATTGTACTGTCCCTTTCTTTAAAACATATTCAAAATTTTGCTATTTACCACTATCTCCACTGCTACCATTCTGGTTCAAGTTATCTCTCCTGCCTAGATTATTGCAACAGCATCCTAACTGGTCTCTCTGTTTCTATCCTTGTCTTTGTCCTACTTCTCAACATAGCAGCCACAGTCATAGTTTTAAAATAGAAGTCAGATCATTTTATTTCCCTGCTCAAAGCTTTAATGGCTTCTTCTCATCTCACTCAGGGTAAAAGTAAGGGTCCTGACAGTAGTCTCCAAGATCATACATTATCTGCCTCACTATACCCCAGTACCTCTGATGTCATCTTTCTATTTTCCCCTCACTCACTCTACTAATTCTACAATATTTGCTTCATTACTGTTCTCTGAATATGCCCATGACAGACATACTCTTGCCTGAGGGCCTTTTCACTTATTTTTCCCTCTGCCTGGGAAAGCTTAAGAACACTCTTAACCCAGATAGCAATATGGCTTATACCTTTTAGATGTTTTCTCAAATTTTACCTATCAATTCCCTCTATGATCACCCTATTTAAAATTGCAACTCCCTCAATACTTTCCTTTTCTTTTGCTGTTTTCCTCATAGCACTTACCATCTTCTAGCATACCACAGATTTTATTTGTATATCTTGGTTTTTGTCTTGGTTCTCTCTCATAGAACAAGGGTAGAATTTTTGTCTGGTTTGTTCTTTATCCCTAGAGTCTGGAAAAGTGCTCAACCAATGATAGGCACTAAGTACATATTTGTTGACTACTCACAGGATTCCAGACTTTTTACTAGATGCTGAGCCTACTACTATCAGCAGACATCATCCCTGATCTCATGGAGCTTACAGCCTGACTCAGAAAACCAACTTTAAACATAAAATTATCCAAATAAATATTCAAGTACAGTTATAATAAGACTCACTGAAGAAAAGTACTGGTTGATAAAAGCATTAAACAAGGGGCCATCTAAGCTGCTTTACGGAGTCAGGAAAGGTCTCCTCATGAAGTGATATTTAAGTTGATACCTGACTGATGAGGTGGGGAAATGCACAAAAAGTAGAAGGAATAGCATGTACAAAAACCCTGAGGCAAGAAAGAGCTTGTCCTTTTCAAAGAACTACAAAATCTGTAAGGTTATTGGAATATAGTGGTTGAATATATTTTCAATTTGTGTTTCTCTGAAAGCAGAGTCATAGACATGGTCTTGGATGCAGGCAGTTTATTTAGGAGGCAGGTAGTTTATTTAGGAGGTCATCCCAGGAACCAGCAGGGAGGGAATAAATAAAGTGAAATAGGGAAGGAGGAAATATAAGGGCATGTTGAGTTTTTTGTAATCCACTTTAAAGAAGCTGGAGCATTTATCCATGAATCCCACATCCTATCAATTACGTTACCCCAGAAGAGGTTAAATCCCCCCACTCATCTGGGTTGTGCTTGCCAAATGGGCTAAGCAAACTCTCATGATGTCTGGAGAGGGCCCTAGGGAAGAATATAGGAAAATATTTGAATAGGACAAGGGAAATGTGAAGTGATTTGGGATGACCTTGTAGATATGGCTAATGTCAGAGATGGGCTGTGGGTATGTGATATGGGTAGTACCAAAGACATCTGCTACAGAGGAGGAGAATGCCATTATTATATATTTTTTCTAATTAAGAATGGTGTTACCTCAGAACATGAACATCTAAATTTGGAATAATTACATTTCAGTGCCTAACCTTTTTCCATTTCAAAATCAAATTCAGTTTTTAGTCTAGTTAGGATGCAGTGAGAATATTTTTTACACTTATATTTATTGATTGATTTCCTATTACATGAAATGCCCTCATGGAATTTAGTCTATTTGGAGAGAGAAGACAATTTGTAATTTTGTAAGATATACAAATTGGTGAATGATTCAGTAAAATATAAAAACTAAAGTGCTATATATAGAGATATGGAGTGTTCAGGAAGGAGAACATTCTCAACCTCATTCTTTTTTTTTTTTTAAAGATTTTATTTATTTATTTATTTGAGAGAGATAGCGACAGAGATAGTGAGAGAGCACGAGTGGGGAGGAGAGGGAGAAGGAGGCTCTTCGCTGAGCAGGAAGCCCAATATTGGGCTCAAAACCAGGACCCTGGGATCATGACCTGAGCCGAAGGCAGCCGCCTAACAACTGAGCCACACAGGCACCCCTGGATAGTGAAAATCTTTTATTATTGAAATATAATACATATATAGCATTATATTAGTTTCATGTATACAACATAACGATTTGACATTTGTCTATATTGTGAAATGATTACCACAATAAATATAATTAGCATCCATCACCACATAGTTACAATTTTTTTCTTGTGGTAAGAACTTTTAAGATCTACTCTTAGCAACTTTTAAATATACAATACAGTATTGTTAACTATAGTCACCATGCTGTACATCACATCTCCAGGACTTATTTATTTTATAACTGAAAAGTTTGTACCCTTTGACCACTTACACACATTTCACCCACCCCCACCTCTAGTAACTACCAATCTGTTCTCTGGGGGGATGGGATAACTGAGTGATGGGCATTAAGGAGGTCACATGAACAATCTATGAGCTTGTTTTTTTGTTTGTTTGTTTGTTTGTTTTTTTTTCCAGGAACATTTTATTTTTATTTATTAATCATACTTGGCTCTTATAAATCAAAAAGCATTGCCTTTTTTAAAAAAAAATTATTATTATGTTCAATTAGCTGACATATAGTACATCATTAGTTTTTGAAGTAGTATTCAACGATTCATTAGTTGTGTGTAACACTCAGTGCTCAACACCACACATGCCCTTCTTAATACTATGAGCTTAGTTTTTGTTTATTTATTTGTTCATTTAGATTCCACATGTAAGTGAGATTTATGGTTTTGTCTTTCTCTGTCTGTCTGACTTATCTCAGTTACCATAATGTACTCAAGGTCCATGCATATCATTGTGAATGGGAAAATTTCCTTTTTATGGCTGAATAACATTCCATTGTGTGTGTGTGTGTATATATACACACACACACATATGTATCCATTGGCTATATATATGTATATATCCATTCATCCATCAATGGACACTAGATTTATTTCCATATCTTGGCTATTTTAAATAATGCTGCAGTGAACATGGGGGTGCATATGTCTTTTCAAGTTAGTGTTTTCATTTCCTTTGGATAAATACCCAGAAGTGGAATTGCTGGATCATATGGTAATTCTATTTTTAATTTTTTTGAAGAGCCTCTATATTGTTTTACACAGTGGCTGCTCCAATTTTGCATTCCCACCAACAGTACACAAGGGTTCCCTTTTCTCTACATCCTCACCAGCACTTGTTATTTTTGTCTTTTTTCTTTTATTTATTATTTATTTATTTATTTGAGAGAGAATGAGATAGAGAGAGCATGAGAGGGGGGAGGGTCAGAGGGAGAAGCAGACTCCCTGCTGAGCAAGGAGCCCGATGCGGGACTCGATCCTGGGACTCCAGGATCATGACCTGAGCCGAAGGCAGTCGCTTAACCAACTGAGCCACCCAGGCGCCCTGTTTTTGTCTTTTTGATAATAGTCATTCTAACAGCTGTGAAGTGATATCTCATTGTGGTTTTGATTTGCATTTCCTTGAAGATTAGTGATGTTGAGCACATTTTCATGTATCTGTTGGCCATCCATGTCTTCTCTGTAAAAATGTCTATTCAGATCCTCTGCCCATTTTTTTAATACTTTGCCTAGCCAGCACACATTTATTTTTTTTATTTAAATTCAAATAGCCAACATATAGCACATCATTAGTTCAGATGTAGTGTTCAGTTATTCATCAGTTGCATGTAACACCCAGTGTTCATCACATCATGTGCCCTCCTTAATGCCCATCACCCAGTTATCCCATCCCCCCACCCAGCTCCCCTCCAGCAACCCTCAGTTTGTTTCCTACAGTTAAGAGTCTCTCATGGTTTGTCTCCCTCTCTGATTTTTTCCCATTCAGATTTCCCTCCCTTCCCTTATGACCCTCTGCACTGTTTCTTTTCTTTTCTTTCTTTCTTTCTTTTTTTCTTTCTAGAAAGTCTTTATTTGTCTGTTATGAATAATTGTTTTTTATGGTTATCCCAAATGATTTTATAAATTTCGTAATTTTTATATGCCTGACTGGTATCCATGAAATATCAAAAGTACAATCCCCATCCAAAGAAACAAATGGACGTACTGAAAGGCTCTGATTAAATTGATTATTTTCAGGAATAAAAGTAACTATATCCTCTTTCATTAATTAGATGGTGGTTTGGTAAAATTTTTATACTTTTAATGGTTTTTGGTTTTCCATGATGTTTTCTTAGGCAACATTCCACCAAATTACAGCTTTCCAAAAGTTGTAGTTTCATGTATAATTCCTTAGTATGATAATCATTTTCATTTTAAAACCAGAATCAGGCTGAATGTAGCTTTCTTTTTGAATCTAAAATTTATGCTAAATTTTAATCTAAAATTTAAGACACTGATACTCTAGTGTCCCATTACCTTTAATCAGAAGTAATAACACTCTTGTTGAAAAGTAAATTATCAAACAATGAAACTTAAGGTTGTAGTAAAAGTGAAAAAAAGGAAAGGAAAAAAAACCCTTGTCTTTTTTGTTAAGGCTTTATGGAATAGAATTTGTATTTAATCAGAATGACTAAAGACCCTTTTTTGGCAATGAAAGCAAAAGAAGCAAGTCAAATTGTTAGATCTCTTGTTTTTTTGTCATCTACTTATACTGCAACCATAACTATGTATAGTGCATTAGTATGAAATACTTTTGAAATACATAATTTTTAAAAAATGGAACCTATACAAAAATCACATACTGTTGGATAGGATGTTGAAATGACTGGTGTGTAATATTTTTTAAAACCTTCATTTTTGGTCAGCACAAATTTCCTTTAATTTTCATTTCCAGTAGGATTTCATTTTGAGGTTTAACATGTATGAAGCCAGTATAAAGTTTTACAGTGTAGTAATTCTGGATTCCAGGTCATTTAAGATGAAAACTGAAAGGTGAAGTTTACTTAAGAAAATTAATTTTCTTCTTCTGTAACATCTAAGTCTTCATCCTCTTCATCATCATCTTCTGCCTGTTGATCCTTTCTTAGTCGACAGGTAGATACCTGTCCTCTTCCAGATATACACTTAGCTGAGAGTGATCTCTGAAGAGATGACTTTGAATTTGCTCTTACGATATCTAAAAGAGATGCATAATCTGGTGGATACAGAGAATTTCGGAAAACCTCCAAATCTTCTCCATCAATCTTTTGTATGTTTTGGTAGGCAGCAGTGTAGACCTCTAAAGCTTTGCCATGAAATAACATTTCAATTGTGATAAATTCTGAAAATATAGTCTTTATATCCTTTATTTTCTGCTTTTCAAAATTGTCAATAGTTTCCTACAGATGACGAGTTGTTTGGGTAGCATCCATTGTAGCTCTCTGCAATTCAGTTTTTGCCTGTGAAATAACATGTGGCTCCCATGGGTTTCGCTGATGTGTTCTTTCTGAGTTAACTGTTTAGCTTCTCGATTCCTTGCTGTTAATGTTGCTTTGAGGTCATCTCATTTCATTTTTACAATGGTTCCATAAGCTTTCAAAGGTTCAACTACTTTGGCTTCAAGTCTTTCAACCTCTGCTTGTCGATAATCCTGAAGCTTGGCAAACTCATCAGCAAAGTTTTTCAGGCCCTGCTTTAAATTTGGGGTTTCTGTAGAGGCATACACGTTGATTTCATTCACCAGTAGGTCTGCTTTGTCTCGCGGTCTGGCAGTTTTCCGCACATAAGCAGCAAAGATTTGGCACAGCTCTCCGAAATGCTTCTCCACATTTGTGACAGCATCTTGCAGTTGTCTGGTTTGAACGTCCCGGTTTTCCATGCTGCGCCTCAACATCTTGCCTTGCACTTGGCCCGGGGACCCTGATCCCGGCCCAAAGACTTGGGCTCAGAGGCGCCCGAGCGTGCGCCCCCTCTGCACTGTTTCTTAAAGTCCAGATATGAGTAAAACCATATAATTGACTTTCTCTGACTTATTTTGCTCAATACCCTCCAGTTCCATTCAAGTTGATGTAAATGGTAAGATTTCATCCTTTTTGATGGCTGAATAGTATTCTAATATATATATAAAACACATCTTCTTTATCCATTCATCTGTTGATGGACATCTGGGCTCTTTCCACAGTATGGCTATTGTTGACATTGCTGTTATGAACATTGGGGTGCAGGTGCCCCTTTGATCACTACATTTGTATCTTTGGGGTAAATACCTAGTAGTGCAATTGCTGGGTCATAGGGTAGCTCTATTTTCAACTTCTTGAGGAACCTCCATACTGTTTATTAAACTCAACACCCAAAAAACAAATAATCCAGTCATGAAATGGGCAGAAGATATGAACAGACATTTCTCCAAAGAAGACATATAAATGGCCAACAGACACATGAAAAAATGCTCAACATCAATTGGCATCAGGGAAATACAAATCAAAACCACAATGAGATACCACCTCACACCAGTCAGAAAGGCTAAAATTAATTAATAGCAAATATTTTCTCACCTTTGGTAGGTTGCCTTTTAATTTTGTTGATGATTTCCTTCACTGTGTGGAAGCTTTTTAGTTTGATGTCATCCCACTTTTTTTTGTTGTTGTTGTTGCCTTTGCCTTTTTAAAAAGATTGATTGATTGATTGATTGATTGATTTAGAAAGCATGAGCCAGGGGAGGGGCAAAGGTAGAGGAAGAGGGAAAATCTCAAGCAGACACTGAGCTGAGTGTGGAGCCCAATATGGGGCTTGATCTCATGACCCTGGTAGCATGACTTGAACTGAAATCAAGAGTCAGACACTTAACCAACTGAGTCATCCAGGTGCCCCTGTCTTTGTTTTTGGTGCCAGATCCAAGAAAGCATTGCCAAGACCAATGTCATGGAATTTACTACCTATGTTTTCTTCCAGGAGGTTCTTTTTTTTTTAAAGATTTTATTTATTTATTTGACAGAGAGACACAGTGAGAGAGGGAACACAAGCAGGGGGAGTGGGAGAGGAAGAGCAGGCTTCCCGCGGAGCAGGGAGCCCGATGCAGGGCTCGATCCCAGGACTCTGGGATCATGACCTGAGCCGAAGGCAGACACTCAACGACTGAGCCACCCACGTGCCCCATCTTCCAGGAGTTTTATGGTTTCAGCTCTTATGTTCAAATCTTTAATCCATTTTGAGTTGATTTTTTGCACAGTGTAGTGGTCCAGTTTCATTATTTTGCATATGGCTATCCAGTTTTCTCAACATCATTTATTGAAGAGGTTCTCCTTTCCCCATTGTGTATTCTTGGCTCCTTTGTCATAAATTAATTGACCATATATGCATGGGTTGAAAATCTTTTGTTGATAACAACAGCAACAAAAATTTTTTAAAGATTTTATTTATTTATGTTTCAGAAAGAGAGAGCACAAGCAGGGGGAACATTCTACATCAGAAAAATACAAACCAAAACCACAATGAGATATCACCTCATACCTGTCAGAATGGCTAAAATGAACAACACAAGAAACTACAGGTGTTGGCAAGGATGAGGAAAAAGGGGAACCCTTTTGCACTGTTGGTGGGAATGCAAACTGGTGTAGCCACTCTGGAAACAGTATGGAGGTTTCTCAAAAAGTTAAAAAATAGAACTACCCTACAGTCCAGCAATTGCACTATGAGGTATTTACCCAAAGAATACAAAAATACTACTTCAAAAGGATACACACACCCCAATGTTTATAGCAGCATTATTTACAATAGCCAATTTATGGAAACAGCCCAAGTGTCCATCAATAGACGAATGGATAAAGAAGATGTGGTATACATATATAATAGAATATTACTCAACCATAAAAAGAATGAAATCTTGCCATTTGCAACAATATAGATGGAGCTGGAGAGTATTATGCTAAGCAAAATTAAGTCAGTCAGAGAAAGACAAATGCTATATGATTTCACTTATATGTGGAATTTAAGAAACAGAACACATGAACATAGGCAAAAAAGAGAGAGACATACAAAGAAACAGACTCTTAACTATAGAGAACAAACTGATGGTTACCAGAGGGCAGGGGGTGAAGGGGTAGGTCAAATAGGTGATGGGGATTAACGAGTGCACTTGTGATGAGCATCAGGTATTGTATGGAAGTGTTGAATTGCTATATTGTTCACCTGAAATTAATATTACACTATATGTTAACTAATTAAAATTTAAATTAAAACTTTATAAAAAAATAATAAAAAAATTAAACCAATGTGTTGTATACCTAAAACTTACTAAATGTTATGTCAGTTATACCTCAATAAATATTAAAAATAGCAAAAATAATTAAAAATTACAGTACAGAAAAATAAAAAATAAAGGATTAATAATTTTTAATTTTATTTATTTATTTTAAAGAGAGAGAGCATGAGCTTGGGGAGGAGGGGCAGAGGGAGAGCGTGAGAGAAAATCTCAAGCAGGCTCCACACCCAACATGGAGACCAACGTGGGGCTCCATCTCATGACCCTGAGATCATGACCTGAGCCAAAATCAAGAGTTGGACGCTTAACCAACTGAGCCACCCAGGTGCCCTGAAACTTTTAAATTATTTTTAAAGGGGAAAGAAACTTATACTTACAAGTTGTCTGTTGTAGTAATCAATACCATTTTGTTTTTGAGCTATACCTTCTGCTGTTTTGTCAACGACTTCATCAAAATTGGCCTTCTTTGTATATTCATATTCAATAGAGAATACAGTCAGATTTATCAATCTTTATTCACTGTTTTTTTTTAAGATTTTATTTTATTTATTTGACAGAGAGATAGAGAGAGAGCACAAGTAGGCAGAGCAGCAGGCAGAGGGAGAGGGAGAAGCAGGCTCCCTGCTGAGCAAGGAGCCCAATGCAGGACTCGATCCCAGGACCCTGGGATCATGACCTGAGCCGAAGGTAGCTGCTTAACTGACTGAGCCACCCAGGCACCCCATATCTTTACTCACTGTTGATTGAAAAGCTCTTTTTATTGACTTTAATTTTGAAAAGTTTCTTTCAAATGAAGCAACATATCTACAAATAGTAAAAGTCTTAAGTAGAAAGGATAGGCTTGGCAGAGATTCACAAAAATCCTATTTCACAATAAACTCTAGAAATTACATGTCTTTGTTTCTTCAGTATTGATTTTAGCAGTTTTCAAATGTCTCTGCTTTTTATTTTATTTTATTTTTAAAGATTTTATTTATTTGACAGAGAGAGAGACAGCAAAAGAGGGAACACAAGCAGGGGGAGTGGGAGAGGGAGAAGCAGGCTTCCCACTGAGCAGGGAGCCCGATGTGGGGCTCGATCCCTGGGATCATGACCTGAGCCGAAGGCAGACACTTAACAGCTGAGCAACCCAGGCGCCCCTGCTCTGTATTTTAAATTTTAAATTTTAAACACAAATAAGAACTCCATATTGTTATGTAAAATGAAAGAATTCAGGGAACTGAAGTTTGTTCTTTACCTTTACAATCTTTGTGTTATCATTTTTGTATCAAATTCACTGTTTAAATGCAGAAATAGGGGTTGAAGACAAGAACAGCATCTGTAGGGAACTCAAGCAATTCTGAACCATTATGAATTTACTCTAAAACAAATGTGTAGCTGTGTTTGAGGGTGTTGGATGCTGATTCCAAATTGACTTCCATATAGCATATGAAGTTTCAATGACAAAAATTAATGATAAATTATTTTTAAGATGATTAAAAATGTGCTAATTGGAAGTTTATGTACATATTAATGTTTATTTGTTATTGTTTATTATGTTATTTTTAGTTTCATGGCAAAATTGAGAGGAAAGTACAGAGATTTCCCATATACACCTTGCCCCCCACATGTATTGTTTCATTATCCCATTATCAACATCTCTCATCAGAGTGGTACATTTGTTACAATTGATGAACCTAAACTGACACATCATAATCACTCCCAAATCCATAGTTTGCTTTAGGATTAACTCTTGGTGTTGTACTTTCTATAGATTTGGGTAAATATATAATGATATGTATCCATCATTATAGTGTCATACAGAGTATTTTCACCTCCCTAAAAATTTTCTGTGCTCTTCCTATTCATCCCTCCAAACACTTTACCTCTGGCAACCACTGACTGTTTTACTCTTTACATAGTTTTGCCTTTTCCATAATGTCATATAGTTGGAATCATACAATATATAGCCTTTTCAGATTGGCTTCTTTCACTTAGTTACATGCATTTAAGGTTCCTCCATGTCCTTTCATGACTTGATAGCTCAATTTGTTTTAACACTGACTAATATTCCCTTGTCTGGTTGTACCACAGTTTATCCATTCACCTACTGATGGCTATCTTGGTTGCTTCCAAGTTTCAACAGTTATGAATAAATGTGCTATAAATATCCAGGTGCAGGTTTCTGTGAATATTACTTCTCAACTCCTTTGGGTAAATACCAAGGGATGCAATTACTGGATCAAATGAGAAGAGCATGTTTAGTTTTGTAAGAAACTACCAAATTTCCAAGGTGGATGTACCATTTTGCATTTACACCAGCAATGAATGAGAGTCCCAGTTGATCTACATTCTTGCCCAAATTTGGTGTTGTCAGTGACCTGGAGTTTAGCCATTCTAATAGGTGTGTAATGGTATGACTTATTGGTTTTTTGGAGGAAGATTATAAATGTAAAGTACCATTTTCATCATAGGATATCAAGGTTACATACCACCAACATGACATAGGACTGCTGATGTTGACCTTGATCTGCAGACCATTGTGTTTGTTAGGCTTTCTTACTATAAAGATATTCCTACTCCCCAACTTTCCATATTGTACTTTTAGGAAGAAAGTCACTATGTGCAACCTACATTTAAGGAGTAGGAACTTAAGCTTCCCTTCTTTTAGGTTTGAGTATCTATATATTTGGAATTCTTCTGCATGGGAAATTTGCCTATTCTTCCCCATTAATTAATTATTTTAGTCATG
Source organism: Mirounga angustirostris (assembly GCF_029215605.1). NCBI lineage: Eukaryota > Metazoa > Chordata > Mammalia > Carnivora > Phocidae > Mirounga > Mirounga angustirostris. The sequence continues at coordinate 149,960,340 of NW_026991712.1, forward strand.
TATTTATATCATTATGGACTCATGGATATTTATTTTATACTTTGGGTTATAATTTGATGCTACTTTTATTTTGTTGCTCAAATTATTCCATTTTTGGCCATTTAAGAGTTCTTTCAGTAGGCTCCTATGTCCCTTTGACATATCCCACTAGTGTGTATATGAGTGTGTTTGTATGTGTATTAAACAATCCCTTACTTTCTGACACCACAAGCTGATCCAGGTTCATCTTGTATATTGTCTTCCTCAGTCATAGAATAAGCCATTTTCCAAGGAACCCTGGTTCCTTTTCATGAAAATGGTACTAGATGCCAAGATCTAGGCCCTAAGTGTGTTTATTGTATTTGGGGTGTCATTTCTTCTAAGCTCTCTCAGTGGACAGAACAAAGAAGTATGTGTGCATGTACTAACCCATGTGTGTACACATATCTACAAATATTTCTATATTTAACCATCTGTACCTATAGCAATTAAACATTCATTCTTACTGATGTCTCCAACTTTAATACATTACCACATTCATGATTCTATGTATCCTGTTCCCCTGGCTTGTCTGTAACTTCCCATTCATGAAAGGAATTATATATATATATATGAGATTATTTAATCGTGTGAGATAGGTGTTAGTATGTCATTTTATAGTTGAGGAAACTGAGGCTCAGAGATGATACATTTTTTCTAAGACATAGCAATTAAGAGGTGGAAGTAAAATTCCTTCTGTGAGAAAAAGAACACTTAAGACACAAAATTAAAACATTGGTTTGTGCAGTAGGCCATCTTGGTGAATTGGCAAAATGCATTAAATCTATGTTGGTATGACCCAGAATTAAACACAGATAAATTTGAAATTATGTCAGTTCTTTCAATGTTGTGTGCACATCTTTGAGGACCAAACTATTATATTGAAGATCTGTTCTTAATTGTACATCACCTCATGAGTCAACTGCAAAACTGTTTAAATTTGTTTTATATCTTCTAAAAAAAAGCATGACTTGCTCTTAAATCATAAAGATCATTTTGTGTTGTATACTTTAAGTCAATCGACTGAAGAATAATAAATAGGAAATGGATTAGCCAGGGAAATTGCATAGTCATATTTTTCCTGACCCACTTAAATAATCCAAAACAACAACCATGTCCCCCAATTATGGTTTATTTTGAAATATTAATTTTGACTGGTCACTGGAAATGGGGCTCTGTGAACAAAGAGCTTGGGAAACATTGCATATCTATCAATCCCCTCTTGTAAACTCACATTTGCTTAGTAAGGTAGTTGAGAAAACCTGCAACAAAAAATCAGTTCAACTTTTGAATAACTGCTTCCAGATTTATTTGTCCATAGAATGCTGTTTTCATATAAAGGCTATTAACATCTCATACATCTATACTTGGAACACAATTAGTTCTTCATTTTACAAGAGAAGGAACATGGTTTATTTTTTCTATTTTCAGAATCTGAAACAGGGCCTGGCATATAGTAGGTCCTTAATATTTGTCAAATAAATGAATGAACAAATATTTATTGAGCCTCTACTATATACCAGTCACAAGGAATACAATGCTGAAAATATAAACATGGTCTCTGCCCTATGCAACTTACAGCCTAATGGAGAAGATTATAAATAAGTAAATAAAAAATTAAATGTTAAGTAAGAGCTGTGGAAACACAGATAATGTTGAGATGCAGCATAAAGGAGGTGATGGGGATGGTAGATCTTTAAAGCATTTACACAAACAAGTCAGTAGTTAACCAGAATTTGAATATTTCTAACATCAACTTTCATTCAGAATGCATGTTGAAATAGGTTATGTTAATTAAGTTCTTGCATTAAGTGGATGGCATGCTCAAAAGAACTTAGATTAAAGACTATTTACAGAGATGTGGACAAGTTTAAAGGAAGAAACAAGGGAAGAAGAGGATCTCAAGAACCAAAAGACAGCCAGGAGTCATTAGCACTCTTAGACCTGAAAAACAAGGAAGTCAGTGGGAGCAAAGCATTGGGGGTTGACTGAAAAAAAAATTATATTAAGCATTAGGTAATATGCAGGCAGTACAAACACCATCTATATAAATAGACAAAAACTGTGATTCCATTTAGACAAAAAGCAGATTTGTCTTCTTGACTGTCTCAGCACTTATCACAATCCTCACATATAGTGGCACTCAAATGTGTATTGAATATATAAATTGCATCTAGCTCAGTCTTTCACACATGGTTTCCTATAAACTATCAAATAATCATACAGACTAGTAGCTATCAGCAACAGGGATGCACTGAAAAAAGTACTTACCATCTGCCCAAATACTTAAGGTACCAAGAAAGAGTGGGCTGGGGAAGGCAAAGCCAACAGTTGAGAATACTGGTAAGAAATGTCCACTTTTGGGGTATCTAGGTTGCTCAGTCGGCTAAGTGTCTGCCTTCAGCCCATGTCATGATCCTAGGGTCCTGGGATTGAGCCCCGTGTCAGGCTCCCTGCTCAGCAAGGAGTCTGCTTCTGCCTTTTTCTCTGCCCCTCCTCCCACTCGTGCTCTCTCTCTCCCTTGCTTTCTCCCTCTCAAATAAATAAAATCTTAAAAAAAAACAAAGAAATGTCCACTTTTACTAGCTCTCTTACTGTTATTAGCCCTGGGATACTGCATCATCCCTTGTTGGTTTCCTTAAACTCTGCTCATGCCTTTGTAAATATAATCCCTTTATTAAATTTGTCCCAAACAAACAAACAAAAAAATTACATCTAACAGATGTAACTTTCTTGAACAGCAGTAATTACATGAGTTATAATTTTTCTGAAATTTTGCAGTTAAAAAGTCAGGATAACTTTTATAAGAGTCAGAACATTTCAAATTTAGAACTATGTTCTATTTGGCAATTATATATTTCAAATTAAGAAAACTATTCTCTTGTGGGTCTAGTGAAGAAACCAGAGAAATCAGCAATAAACAGAACAGAGGTTTAAAAAACTACTGGCACAAAGGTGTAAAACAGGTCTTCTTTCATGTTTACTTTTAAGTGTGTGAACAGTGAAACAAAAAGCACCTTAGAAAAAAGTATGTTTGCCATAAAGAGGAATTTGCCATGAATTTTCACATATAATCACTTTGTTCCATTCCATGCGAAAAAAAGATAGATTAAGCATTAGTGACCTTTTTAAAAGAACAAACTGGCTCTAGATAACTTAAAATATCTATTTAAAAAAAGGATTTGTTTAGGTCATGTGAAGTAATTTACATTTTAAAACATGCTACACATGAAAATGTAGAGCATTATGGGCACCTGGGTGGCTCAGTTGGTTAAGCGACTGCCTTCGGCTCAGGTCATGATCCTGGAGTCCCTGGATCGAGTCCCGCATCGGGCTCCCTGCTCAACAAGGAACCTGCTTCTCCCGCTGACCCTCCCCCCTCTCATGTGCTCTCTCTCTCTCGTTCTCTCTGTCTCAAATAAATAAATAAAAAAAGAAAAAGAAAATGTAGAGCGTTATAAGCACTAAATTCTAGGTTTATTTTTCTTTTCTTTTTTCCTACTTAATCTACTATATATGTATAGAATTATGTGATGTTTGTAACAGAGATCATGAGCAATTAAATGACCACGCTGCAACATTAGAGCCAAAATTGTCTTTTTGCCAGAATCCACTTATGCAAGTGCTTAGGTGGGATTGACTCAATACTCCCCGAGATGGGTAAACTCAGGTTTGGCCAGACAAAGCCACAGTGATTACTTCAGAGATTGGTTACTTAAAATCAAGGAGGCTCAATGACGAAGAAGGAAGGAAGTCATAGGATTCATAATATATTTTGATGATGTAGTGGGCAGGATTTGCTAATAGTTAAGATGGTTAAGAGAAAGAGAAGAGTCAAGACTAATGAACCTGAGCATTTGGGTGATGGTAGCCATGTACTGAGATGGGAAACACAGAAGAAACAGGTTTTATGGAATAAAAATTAAGGATTTAGTTCTGGACATTATAAATTTGAGATGCCTATTAGACACACATGGGTATAAGACATGTCCAGTTAACAGTTGCACAGATGAATTTAAGATAAATTTAGAATTCCTTAGTGTAGATTCCTAGCAGTAGAGTTGCTGGATCAAAGGTTATGTGCATTTTTACTGAGTTGTGCCAGAGCCAGCTTCTACTGGCTCATAAGAGTTGATTGTTAAATTTTCAAGAATTTTATGAGCCAATTATTTGAAATAGTCATTTTAAAAAATTAAATTACATAAGCTTACAATTAAATACATTACTTTTTTAAAAAGGACAATAGGGGGTGGTGTCAGAGGAGGTCTAGTAGAGAGCCAGGATGTTCACCACTGCCAAACAATAATGAAGTTACTTTGTTCTCCCCCATAGTGTCCATGGGAGGTCCTATTGGGAGCACAAATGAAGCACACCTATCTTTCCTAGGCAGATTGGTATTGGTTGGAGCACTAGTGGGGAACCAGAACTTCTCTCCTTGCCCAGCAGTAATGAATAGCCCCCATCCTGCATGTAAACAGAGTCCAAATTGGAAACCTGGACTTGTGCCCTGACTTCTACCCCACCTTGCAGTAATGAGGTGGTGGGCACATCCCTTCCCCTAGCCATAGAAATGTCAGAGAAAGCTGGCTAAAACAGGATAAATAATATTCATGGCTCAATCCAACACCTAAATAAAGGGACAGAGAAGCATGGTAAGTTAAATTCAACAGTGAAGCAACTGGCAAAATCCAGACAGTATAAATACCCAGTTTCTGCAATAACAATAAAACAACAACAAAAATTTTGTAAGAAAATTTTCAAAGGAGGGGAGAGAGTCCTTACAGACTAAAAAAGACTTGAGATTTATTGGTGAAACACAGTGTGGACATTATTAGGATTCTGATTGAAATAGTCTGTCAAGAGAAATAAGACAAGAAAAATTTTAAAACAATGTTTAATGGTAATAAAGAATTATAGCTAAAAAATTACTGCTAGTTTTTTCATACTTAAAAAATAAATATTTAGGGGCACCTAATATTTAGGGTGGCTCAATCATTAAGCGTCTGCTTTTGGCTCAGGTCATGATCCCAGGGTCATGGGATCGAGCCCCGCATTGGGCTCCCTGCTCAGCAGGAAGCCTGCTTCTCCCTCTCCCACTCCCCCTGCTTGTGTTCCTTCCCTCACTGTCTCTCTCATTCTGTCAAATAATAAATAAATAAAAATCTTTATTAAATAAATAAATAAATAACAGCCAGAGTTTCAAAACCCCAAGATGTCAAAGTTTCAATCAAAAACCACACATCACACCTGGAACTAGGAAAACCTCAAGCTAAATTACAAATAAACAAACAAAAAAGATAATCAATAGCTACCATTCTGAGATGACAGAGATTTTAGGTCTATATGACAAAGATTAAAGTAGCCATCATAAAAATACTTCAAGAAACAAATGTAAAAACATGCTTGAAACATGGAAAAACAAAAATTCTTGGTAAAGAAATAGGAAATGTACCACATCTTCTTTATCCATTCATCTGTTGAAGGGCATCTTGGCTCTTTCCACAGTTTGGCTATTGTGGACATTGCTGCTATGAACATTGGGGTGCACAGAGCCTTTCTTTTCACTACATCTGTGTCTTTGGGGTAAATACCCAGGAGTGCAATTGCTGGGTCATAGGGTAGCTCTATTTTTAATTTTTTGAGGCACCTCCACATGTTTTCCAAAGTGGCTGTACCAACTTGCTTTCCCACCAACAGGGTAAGAGGGTTCCCCTTTCTCCACAACCTCTCCAACATTTGTTGTTTCTTGCCTTGTCAATTTTTGCCATTTTAACTGGTGTAAGGTGGTATCTCAGTGTGGTTTTGATTTGAATTTCCCTGATGACTAATGATGATGAACACTTTTTCATGTATCTGTTAGCCATTTGTATGTCTTCTTTGGAGAAGTGTCTGTTCACGTCTTCTGCCCATTTTTTGACTTGATTGTTTTTTGGATGTTGAGTTTGAGAAGTTCTTTATAGATCTTGGATATCAACCCTTTATCTGTAGTGGCATTCGCAAATACTTCTCCCATTCTGTGGTTTGCCTTTTTGTTTTGTTGACTGTTTCCTTTGCTGTGTCCACATATACAGTGGAATATTATTCAGCCATCAGAAAGGATGAATACCCAACTTTTACATCAACATGGATGCAACTGGAGGAGATTATGCTAAGTGAAATAAGTCAAGCAGAGAAAGTCAATTATCATATGGTTTCACTTATTTGTGGAACATAAGGAATAGTATGGAGGACATTAGGAGAAGGAAGGGAAAAATGAAGGGGGGGATATCGGAGGGAGAGATCAACCATGAGAGACTATGGACTCTGAGAAACAAACTGAGGGTTTTAGAGGGGAAGGGATTGGGAGGGATGGGTTAGCTCAGTAATGGGTATTAAGGAGGGCAGGTACTGCATGGAGCACTGGGTGTTATACAAAAACAATGAATCGTGGATCACTACATCAAAAACTAATGATGTATTGTATGCTGACTAACATAACATAAAAAAATAAAATAAAAAAAAGTCAAAGAAAAAAAAAAGAAATAGGAAATATAAGGATGGACCAAATGGAAATTTTAGAATTGAAAAATATAATAACCAAAATAAAAACTCAGTGGATGGACTCAACAGCAGAATAGAGGGATCAGACAGAAGAACTAATGAACTACAAGATATAAAAATAGAAATTCCTCTATCTGAACAACAAAGAGAAAATAGACCAAAAACAACAAAAACAACAACAAAAGAACAGAGCCTCAGGAACCTGTGGGACCATAACAAAAGATCTAATGTTTATGCCATCAGAGTCCCAGAAGGAGAAGAGAAAGGGGGCATGGTTAAAAAAGTACTTGAGGAAATAATGGCTGAAAACTTCCCAAATATAGGAAAAGACACACACCTACATATTCAATAATCTGACTAAATCCCAGAAAGGCTAAATCCAAGAAATCTAAACAAAACCCATCATAGTTAAACTTTTGAAAACTAAAGACATTAAAAATCTTGCAAGCAGAGAGAGAGAAACAACACCTTACGTATCAGAGAAAAAAGCAGTTCAAATGACAATAGATTTCTCATAAAAAACCATGGAAGTCAGGGACGCCTGGGTGGCTCAGGGAGTTAAGTGTCTGACTCTTGATTTTGACTCAGGTCATGATCTCAGGGTCATGGGATTGAGCCCTGCATCAGGCTCTGTGCTCAATGGGGAGTCTGCTCCTCTCCTTCTTCCCCTCCTCCTGCTCTCTCTCTCCCTCCCTCTCTAAAATAAATAACTAAATAAATCTTTTTTTTTTTTAAGCCACAGAAGTCAGAAAGAAGTGACACAAGACTTTTAAAATACTAAAAGAAAAGAACTCTGAACCCAGAATTCTATATCCAGCAAAATTATCCTTTAGGAATGAAGGGAAAACCAAGACATTCTCAGATAAAGGAAAACTAAGAAGTTATCATCAACAAACACACACAGAAAGAATGGTTAAAAGAAGTTCTCTAAACAGGAAGGAAGGGACTAGGGGCTCCTGGGTGGCTCCGTCAGTTAAGCATCTGCTTTAGGCTCAGGTCATGATCCCAGGGTCCTAGGATGGAGCCCCCAGGTGGCGTTGGGCTCCCTGCTCAGCGGGTAGTTTGCTTCTCCCTCTCCCTCTGCCCCTCCCCCCCACTCGTGCTTTCTCTCGTTCTTGCTCTTGCTTGCTCTCTCTCAAATAAATAAAATTTTTATTAAAAAAAGAAAGAAAGAAAGAAAAAAGGGACAAGAAAAGCTGACTTGGAGTATCAGAAAGGATGAAATAATACAGTGAGAAAAAACATAATTAAATATATTAGATTTTCCTTCTTTTTTTTGAGGTTTCTAAAATATGTTTGACAACTGAAGCAAAAATTTTGATACTGATGTGGTTGTACGTGTGTGTAGAGGAAATATTTAAGACTATTTTATTATAGGGGCGCCTGGGTGGCTCAGTTGGTTGAGCGACTGCCTTCAGCTCGGGTCATGATCCTGGAGTCCCGGGATCGAGTCCCAAATCCGGCTCCCTGCTCAGTGGGGGTCTGCTTCTCCCTCTGACCCTCCCCCCACTCATGTACTCTCTCTCTCTCATTCTCGCTCTCTCAAATAAATAAATAAATCTTTTTTAAAAAAAGACAATTTTATTATAAAGGGGGGAAGTATAAAGGAAAATGAAGGAGAGTATGGTTTCTATACTCCCCTCAAACTAATAAAATGACATCACTAGACTGAAAGGTTATGTATGTATGATATAATACTTAAAGCAATCCCTAAAAAGGCTACACAAAGAGATCCACCCAAAAACACTATAAAAAATAAAAATGGAATTCTAAAAATATTCAAGCAACCCACAGGAAGGCAGGAAAGGAAAACAGAAAAATGAAAAACAGGACAAACAGAAAGTTAAAAATAAAATGACAACTTAAGCTCTAAAATGTCAATAATTTCCTTAAATGTAAATGATCTAAATACAAATTAATAGAGGTGGTCAAAGTGAATTAAAAAACACAATCCAACTATATTACGTTTATAAGAAACTCACTTCAAATATAATGAAACAGTCAGTTTGATAATAAAAGAATGGAGAAAGTAACATCATACAAACATTAATTAAAAGTAAGTGGTGGGCGCCTAGGTGGCTCAGTTGGTTAAGCGACTGCCTTCGGCCCAGGTCATGATCCTGGAGTCCCGGGATCGAGTCCCGCATCGGGCTCCTTGCTCAGCGGGGAGTCTGCTTCTCCCTCTAACCCTCCTCCCTCTCATGCTCTCTGTCTCTCATTCTCTCTCTCTCAAATAAATAAATAAAATCTTTAAAAAAAAAAAGAAAAAAAAAAAAAGTAAGTGGTAGTGTTCCTAGCCACTGCCATGCCATGGTCGCTTGCTCACACCAGGGCCACCTGTAGCTCCCTGAGCTCCAGCTGAAGGAAAAGAGCGGAAAGTAAGGAGGTCTCTATACCATGGCTCCTACAAAGTGGACTGCAAGGTTGCAGCTTTTGGTGCTTTGTAGGAGGCAAGTGAGGCCTATCTGGTGTGCCTTTTTGAAGACACCAATATGTATGGTATCCATGCCAAACATATAACAATTATACCAAAAGACATCCAGCTAGCATGCCACGTAGGTGGAGAACATGCTTAAGAATCCACTATGATGGAAAACATTTCAGTCTTTAAAAAAAAAAAATCTCTTCTTGGTAGTTCTGAATGTTAGATATTTTTTTTCCATAGGGTCAAAAGGTACCTAAAGTATATGACTGCAAGTGGAAAAATAGAAGACAGAAATCAGGTAGTGGCAGTTTTTCCATTTTCATTTGTGTGTGAATTTTTAATATAAATGTGGGAACATAAAGCCTTAATGCAAGTCAATGTTTCAGTGAACAAATTTCAGTAGTTCAACTTTATAACAATTATAAATAAACCTGTTAAATTTTTAAAAAGTAGTAAAAAATAAATAAATAAGTAGTCATGACTATATTAATATCAGATAAGGTACACTTCAGAGCAAAGAAAATAACCAGGAACAGAGAAATACATTATGTAATGATTAACCCACCAAGAAGACATAGCAATCCTAAATATATATGCACCAAACAACAGGTCTGCAAAACATGTAAAGTAAAAACTGGTAGAACTGAAAGGATAAATCAACAAATCCACAACTATAGTTGGAGACTTAAACACTCATCTGTCAACAACTGTTACGTTGGATAACAGATCTAAATATAAAAGCTAAAGCTATTAGAAGAAGAAAAAATAAGAGAATATCTTCATGGTCTTGAATTAGGCAAAGTTAATGCAGACAGGACCCAGAAAACCATAACAGAAAAGATTGATAAAAATGGGCTTCATCAAAATTTACATTAATCAATTAACAAAAATTAAAACATCTGTTTATTGTAAGGATATGCACATTTTATTTATCCATTTATCAGTTAATGGACACTTGAGTTGTATCCACTTTGTTGGCTATGATGAATAATGCTGCTATGAACATTTGTGTGCAAGTTTTATGGAGTATGTTTTTATTTTTCTTTGATATACACACTGAGTAGAATGGTAATTCTTTAACAATTTGAGGAATTGTCACATTGTTTTCTGAAGTGGCTCTATTTAACATTCTTACTGGCAGTGAATGAGGATTTCAATTTCTCCACATCCTTGTCAACACTTATTATAGTCTTTTAACTTTTTAATTTTTTGTAAGACTTTATTTGAGAGAGGGAGGGAAAGAGAGAGTGGGGGGGCAGAGGAAGAGGGAGAGAGAATCTCAAGCAGACTCTACTGAGTGCAGAGCTCTATGTGGGGCTCAATCTCATGACCCTGAAATCATGACCTGAGCCCAAATCAAGAGTCAGATGCTTAACCAAATGAGCTACCCAGGTGCCTCTATGATAGTCTTTTAGATTACAGCCATCCTACTGGATGTGAAGTGGTATCTCCTTTGGGCTTGATCTGTGAATGATATTGATCACCTTTTATATGCTTATTAACCACTAGTATATCTCCTTTAGAGAAGTATCCAAATTGTTGTGTCCATTTTTAAATTGGATCATTTGTCTTTTAAAAATTTTTAGTGATGATTTTTTTTAATTCCAGTATAATTGACATACAGTGTTATATTCATTTCAGGTGTACAATATAGTGATTCAACAATTCTATAAATTACTCATTGTTCATCATGATAAGTGTACGCTTAATCCACTTCACCTATTTCACCCATCCTTGCACCCACTTCCCCCCCTGGCAAAGAACTGTTTGTTCCCTATATTTGAGTCTGTTTTTTAGTTTCTCTCTTTTTTCCTTTGTTCATTTATTGTGTTTCTTAATTTCCACATAGGAGTGAAATCATATGGTTTTGTTTTTCTCTGTCTGACTTATTTCACTTAGCATGCCCTCTAGTTCCATCCATGTTGTTGTAATTGCAAGATTTCATTCTCTTTTATGGCTGAGTAAAATTCCATTGTATATATATGCCACATCTTCTTTATCCATTCATCTATCAATAGACACTTGGGCTGCTTCCATATCTTGGCTATTGTAAATAATGCTGCAATAAACATAGGGGTACATATATCTTTTAAAATTAGTGTTTTGTGTTTTGGGGGGTAAATACCCAGTACTGGAATTACCAGATCATATGGCAATTCAATTTTTAATTTTTTGAGGACCTTTGTACTATTTTCTTCGGTGGCCGTGTCAATTTGTATTCCCACCCACAGTACATGAGGGTTCCAAAAGCTGTAGTAATCAAAACAGCATGGTACTGGAACAAAAACATACACATAGATTAATGGAACAGAATAGAGTCCAGAAATAAACTCATGCTTTTATGGTCATTTAATCTATGACAAAGGAAGCAAGGATATACAATGGGAAAAAGATCATCTCTTCAGTAAATGGTATTGGGAAAACAGGACAGCTACATACAAAAGAATGAAACTGGACCACTTCCTTACACCATTCACAAAAATAAACTCAAAATTAATTAAAGACCTAAATGTGAAACCTGAAACAATAAAATTCCTAGAAGAAAACACAAGCAATAATTTCTTTGATGTCAACTATAGAAGCATTTTTCTAGATATGTCTCCTCTGGCAAGGGAAACAAAAACAAAATAAAGCTATTGTATTTACTAAAATAAAACTATTGGGACTACACCAAAATAAAAGGCTTCTGCACAGTTAAGGAAACTACCAACAAAACAAAAAGGCAACCTACTGAATGGGAGGAGATATTTACAAATGATATATCTGATAAGGGGTTAATATCCAAAATATATAAAGAACTTATACAGTGCAACACTAAAAAACAAATAATCTGATTAAAAATGGGCAGACAACCTGAATAGATAATTTTCCAAAGAAGACATCCAGATGGCCAAAAAACACATGAATAGATGCTCAACATCACTAATCATCAGGGAAATGAAAATTAAAACTGCAATGAGATATCACTTTGCTTTTTTTCCTTTGATAATATTGATATTTTTGAACAGTCGAGCCAATTGTCTCATAAAGAACTCAAAATCTTTATCTGATTGCCTCTTCAAAATTAGATTCAGGTTAAACATTCTTGGCAAGAAATTTCCTATGTAGTATTGTGTGCTCTCTTTGTATCACATCAGGAAGTACCTAATGTCAATTAATTCCCTCATGGTCATGCTAAGTTTGATCACATGATTAAAGTGGTGTCCAAAAGATCTCTCCATTGTAATAATAACTTTCTCCTTCATGATTAAGTAATCTTCGGGGTGATCTTTTGGGATCATGTAAATATTCTGTAACCCATCAAACTTTCATACAATAATTCTAAGTATTGCATGAGTAATTACAAGATAGGATTTCTTAACTCTGTCGTTCATTCTTCTTCCTTTTTTTTTTAATTCAATTAGCCAAGGTATAGTACATCATTAGTTTTTGACATAATGTTCAATGATTCATTAGTTGAATCATATCATGTGCCCTCTTTAATTCCCATCATCATTCATTCTATTTTTCTTTTTCATTCAACACTTACTTCCTGGGTGTCTACCATGTGCTAGGCACCATCCTAAGAATCAAAGATAGTTAAGTGACCAAAATAAACACATTTCCTCATTCTCATGGAGGAAAATAAATAAGGAAATAATCTCTTCTCAGCACTCCAGGAAAGAGTTACATAAAATATCTAAAGAATAAGTCCTACTTTTATAGATCATCATCTTTGTTCTGAGTAAAGGGCAATAGACACATGCCTGGGTTCTTTTGTTGTTTTTGCCTCTCTCTTCCTCTTTAAAAAACTGGCAGTTCATACACCATAGAATTTACTTTTTCAATAAAGTATACACTTCAGTGATTTTTTAGTATCTTTACAAAATTGTGCAGTGATCGCCACTTTCTAGTTCAAGAATTTTTATCACCCCTAAAAGGAATTTTGTACCCATTAGCGTCATTCCCTATTTTTTCCTCCAGTAGCCCCTTACAACACTTAATCTACTTTCTGTCTCTGCAGCTTATTCTGGACATTTTATTTAAATGGAATCATATGGGGGCACCTGGGTGGCTCAGTCGTTAAGTGTCTGCCTTTGACTCAGGTCATGATCCCAGGGTCCTGAGATCAGGCCCCTCGTCGGGCTCCCTGTTCCGTGGGAAGCCTGCTTCTCCCTCTGCCACTCCCCCTGCTTGTTGTGTTCCCTCTCTCGCTGTCTCTCTCTCTGTCAAATAAATAAAAATCTTTTAAAAATTTAAAAAATAAAAAAATAAGTGGAATCATACAGTAGGAAGTCTTTTGTGTCAGTCTTCTTTTACTTAGCATAATTTTCATCCACGCTGTACCATTTATTAGTACTTCATTCCTTTTTATGACTAAAAATATTCCATTGTATGGATTTATCATATTTTGTTTATACATTCCTCACTTTATCTCAGATTACACAGCTTTTCCTAAGTTTTTAAATGGCTGCATAGTTTTCCATTGTGTAAATGTGTCACAGTTTATTCTAATCAGTCCCTGTGGCTGGATATTTAGGATATTTACAATATTTTGCTACTACAAATAATGTTTATTTGTAATGCTATTACAAATACACATAATAAAATATTTGTGCATGTGTTTTTCCTATCCTTTTTTAAAAATTTTATTTATTTATTTGACAGAAGAGAACACAAGCAGAGGGAGCAGCAGAGGGAGAGGGAGAAGCAGTCTCCCGGCCGAGCAGAGAACCCAACGCGGGACTCAATCCCAGGACCCTGGGATCATGACCTGAGCTGAAGGCAGACGCTTAACCGACTGAGCCTATCTTGAAAGTGTATTTCCAGGTTAAATTCATAGAATTAAAATTATAGGGTTAAAACATGAAAGCATATGTAGTTTTGTTATGTGTTGCCAAATTCACTTCATAGAGGTTGTACCATTATTTTATTCCTGTCATTAATGAATAGAGTGCTTGTTTCCCCATAGCCTAACCAACTGAGTACACAGTACATTTTTTACCAAATTTTATTTTTTTACCCAACTTTTCAGTGAGAATTATATTTTTACTTTGCATTTATCTAATTTTGAATGAAGCTGAATATTTTTTGAAATGTTTAAAGATCATCCTAGAGTATCCAACATCATCTGACCTGCCCCAGATGAGAACCATCTAGCTAATCCACAGAACCTATTAAACAATAAATCTTGTTTTAAGCCATTAAGTTTTGAGGTGGTTGGTTACACAGCTAACTCAAATAGTCCCATTGGCCAACACAAATCATATGACTGAGCATAACTACAAGGGGCTGGGAAGTACAGTGTGCCTCCTAAGGGAAGAATCGCTAGTTAACCTGGCAAAGAATATAGATAAACAGAACAGTGAGTAATTGGTCCTATAGTTCAATCTAGCACAGTGTTGTTCTTTTTTCCCTATCTTTATCAAATTTAGCATTTGACAGTTTTCCTTCTTTTATGATGCTCTGCAATAATTTAGGTAGCACTGGAATCATTCGCATGTGAGAGGTTGTATAATTCCCTTGTCAAAACATCTGACCTGATGCTTTTTTGAGAGATATCTCTTCAATGATTTTCTGTTTCTTCTATGCAAATTGGTCTATTTAAGCTTTCTATCTACATTGGAGTTAATGTGAGTAAATTTTATTTTAGTAGAAACTCTGCATTTTAAATTATATTTAAATGTGTTTGCATAGAGTTGTGCAAAGTAGTCTCTCATAATTTGTTTTGCTATTCTCTATATCAGTGTTTATTTCCCATTTGTCATTTCTTATTTTGTGTATGTGTGCTTTCTCCCACTTTATCAGGTAAGCTAGTGGTTTTCTATTTTATTGACTTTTTTCCAAAAAAACAGAAATTTTTATTTCTTATTATTAGTTATGTAATTTCTCTATGTGTCTCTATGTGTTCTACCTCAATAGCAACTGCTTTTATATTTATTATGCCTTTCCTCTGCTTTTATTTGATTTATTTTCCTTTTCTAGCTACTTGAGTTGAAAATTAATTCATATTTTTATTGATAAAAGTATTTAAGGCTATAGGCTTTCCTCTGATCACTACTTTAGTTGTGTCACTTAGATTCTGATATCTAGACATTATTTTTTTTTTTTAGAAATTCTGGAATTTTCATTTGTTTTCCCCTTTTAACCAAGAGTCATTTGCTAGAGAGTTTTTAAAGTTGTAGTTGGAAGAAACTTTTTAAAAATTTTTCACTCTTGGGCGCCTGGGTGGCTCAGCCATTTAGCATCTTTCTTTGGCTCAGGTCATGATCCCAGGGTCCTGGGATTGAGCCCCACATCGGGCTCCTTGCTCAGCAGGGAAGCCTG
Organism: Mirounga angustirostris; assembly: GCF_029215605.1. NCBI lineage: Eukaryota > Metazoa > Chordata > Mammalia > Carnivora > Phocidae > Mirounga > Mirounga angustirostris. The sequence continues at coordinate 149,975,629 of NW_026991712.1, forward strand.
CTTCTCCCTCTCCCACTCCTCCTGCTTGTGTTCCCTCTCTTGCTGTCTCTCTCTCTCTGTCAGAAAATAAATAAAAAATCTTTAAAAAACAAATTTTTTCACTCTTGGGAGCACCTGGGTGGCTCAGTCAGTTAAGTGTCCAACTCCTGATTTCAGCTCAGGTCTTGATCTCAGGGTCATGAGTTCAAGTCCCATGTGAAGCTTGAACACTGAGTGTGGAGCCTACATAAATAAATAAATAAATATATAAATATATAAACAAACAAATAAATAAATAAATATTTTTACTCATAAAATAAAATAAAAAGTAAAGGGGGCACCTGGCTGGTTCAGTTGGTAGAGCATGTGACTCTTGCAACTCTTGATCTCAGGGTTGTGAGTTTGAGCCCCATGTTGGACATGGAGATTACTTAAAAATAAATAAATAAATATTTTTACTCTTGATTTCTAGTTTTCTTAGATTGTAATAAGAGAATGTTGTTTGTAATATATCTACTTCATGGTATTTGTTGAGATTTTTTTTTGACTCACTATGTGACTTATTTCATAAATGCTTCATGTGCACTAGAGAAGTAGGTACATTTCCTATTACCAGGGTGTAAAGTTTGATATATACATTAAAGCTACCATAACCATAGCTGTTACATTGTTTAGAACTTTTTTATTTTTACATCTTCTGTTAAAATTGACATGATAGATTTAGAATCACGTATTATAGATTCATACAATTAGTGTGTTTCTATTTCTCCTATACCTCTTTTTTTTTTTTTTTAAGTAAGCTTGTTTGTATTTACCTGGTATATCTTTGACTATCCTTTTTTTTTAGACTTTATGGTTCACTTAATTTGAGGTATGTCTCTTAAGTAAAGCATAGGTTGACTTTTGTTTTGTCCTGAAATATGAATATCTTTTTCTTTTTTTTATATCTTTTTCTTTTAATAGGTGAAACAAGTCCACTTTATTTCTTTATTTATAAATATTTTATTTTTCTTAAGTAATCTCTATACTCAACATGAGGCTCAAATTCACAACACTGAGATTGAGTCACATGCTCTACCAACTAAGCCAGCCAGGTACCCCAGAACAAGCCTATTTATTTACATTTGTTGATATGATCTATGTATTTGATCTCAACTGAAATAATACAAAGTATATTTTGTAATCACAGATAGTGGAAATAGCCCATGGATCAAAAAGGAAGTCATAAGGAAAGTTAGAAATATTTTTAATTGACTGAAAATGAAAATGTAACTTATCAGAATTTGTGGGATGCATGGACATTTGAGAAACTGTTTCTTTTATTTTTTTTAAAGATTTTATTTATTTATTTATGAAAGAGAGAGAGAGAGAGAAACAGCATGAGAGGGGAGAGGGTCAGAGGGAGAAGCAGGCTCCCTGCTGAGCCGGGAGCCTGATGTGGGACTCGATCCCACGACTCCGGGATCATGACCTGAGCCAAAGGCAGTCGCTTAACCAACTGAGCCACCCAGGCACCCCAGAAACTGTTTCTTTTAGAAAACAAGAAGTGTCCTGAATCATTAAGCTCTAAGCTTTCACTTTAAGAAGAAAAGAGCAAGTTAAACTGAAAGCAAGGCGCCAGAAGGAAATAATAAAGGTAAGAACAGATATCGGTGAAATTGAGAACAGAGAAACAATAAAGAAAATCAGTGAAGCCAAAAGATGGTTCTTTGAAAAGTTCAATACAATTGATATATTCAATTGATCAAAATAAATAAATAAAAGAGAGAGAAGATATTAATTGCCAATATTAAGAATGTAAGAGGGGACATAACTTCATATACTACATATATTTTAAAAATAAGGCATATTATGACAAACTTATTTTCAAAAGTTTGACAACAAAAATAAGATGGACAAATTCCCTGAAAGTCACAAACTACCAAAGTTTACTAAATGAAATAGATTGCCTGAATAGCCCTGTATCTATTTTAAAATTTGAATTTATACATAAAAACTTTGCCATGAAGAAGTTCCAGAGGGCTTCAATGATTAATTCCACCAAACATTTAAGGAAGTTATAATACCATTCTATTTAAACTCTTTCTGAAAATAGAAGAAGAGAGAGCACTTCCCAACTCATGAGGTTAACATTACTCTAGTATCAAAGCCAGAAAAAGATGTGTCTTAGTCCATTTGAGCTGCTATAACAAAATACCATAGACTGGGTGACTTATAAACAACAGAAATTTATTTCTCATAGTTCCAGAGGCTGAGAAGTCCAAGATCAAGGCTCTGGCAGAATCAGTGTTTGATGGAGGCCTGCTTTCTGATTCATAGGTGGAAGAGACTAGGGAGCTCTGTGGGGTCTCTTTTATAAGAGCACTAATCCCGTTCATGAAGTTTCCACCCTCATGACCTAAGTAGTTCCCACAATCTCCTGATAGCATCACATTGAGCATTATGTCTCAACATATGATTTTGAGGGGACACACATCCATCTATAGCAAGATGTTAATAGTAAAGAAAGCTATAAATCAATACCCCTAATGAACATACTCATAAAAATCTTTAACAAAATATTAGCATATCAAATCCAGTAATATATAGGAAGTATGATCAAAACCAAGTGGGGTTTGTGGGGTTTCTCCTAGAAATGCAAGGATAATTCAGTATTTGAAAATCAATATAACTCACCTTCTTAACAGGTTAAACAACAACAACAGCAACAAATAATCACCTCAATAAAAGCAGAAAAAAGTTATCAAAGTCCACATCCATTTATGATTTTAAAATAAAAAGTGTAAGCATACTAGGAAGAGAAGGAAACTTCCCTAACCTAATAAAGGGCATCTATGAAAAATCTAGAGCTAATATCATGGTGATAGATTAAGTGCTTTCTTCCTAAAATCAGAACTAAGGCAAAGATGTCTACTCTCATCACTTCCATTAAACATTGTATTGGAGGTGATAGCCAGTGCAGAAAGGCAAGAAAAAGAAATAAAAGGCATACAAATTGGAAAGGAAAAAAATAAAACTCTTTACTTATAGACAATATGGCTATCCATGAAAACCTACCAAAAACAAAACAAAACAAAACAAAACCCAAAAACCTAGAATGATTAGTAAGTTTAGCAAGGTTGGAGGATATAAGGTCAGTATAAAAAAGTCACTGTATTTCTCCCTATGACCCAGTAATTACACCACTGGGTATTTAGCCAAAGAATACAAAAGCACTAGTTAAAAGGGTTACACGCATCCCTATGTTTAGAGCAGCTTTATTTACAATAGCCAAATTATAGAAGCAGCCCAAGTATCCATCAATAGATGAGTGGATAAAGAAGATGTAGTATAATAGACAATGGAATATTATTTAGTCATGAAAAAGAATGAAATCTTGCCATTTGCAACAACATGAACGGAGCTAGAGAGTATAATGCTAAGTGAAATAAGTCAGTCAGAGAAGGACAAATACCGTAAGATTTCACTCATATGTGGAATTTAAGAAACAAAACAAATGAGCAAAGGAAAAAAGAAGGGAGAGAGACAAACCAAGAAACAGACCTAACTATAGAGAAGAAACTCATGGTTACCACGGAGGAGGGAGGTTGGGTATGGGTGAAATAGGTGATGTGGATAAAGGAGTGTACTTGTCATCATGAGCACTGAGTGATGTATGGAATTGTTGAATCACTATATTATACACCTGAAACTAATAATAACACTGTATGTTTATACTGAAATTTAAAAAGTCACTATATTTCTGTATGCTAGCAATAAACAATTGCAAATTGAAATGAAAACAACTTAAAAATGTGAAATGTTTAGGATCAAGTTTGACAAATTTTATGCAATATCTATATAGAAAGTGGCAAAATATTAATGAAAAAAATTTTAAACCTGAATAAGTAGAGAGATATTCATGGTTAGAAGACTCAAAATTATTGACATGTCATTTCTCCCCAGAATGATTTATAGATTCGACATAATTCCAATCATTTTTTGAGAATTTGACATACTAATTCTAAAATTTGAAAATGTATATGGAAATCAAAGGATCTGGAATATCAAAATTAGATTTGAACAAATACAGTTGGATTGGTTTCAAGGCTACTTGATTTCAAGACTTATTATAAAGCTATGATAATCAAGACAGTGTTACATTTGCATAATGATAGACATATAGTTCGATGGTACAGAATAGAAAGCCATAATTAGGCCTACATATATATGGTCAATTGATTTTTCCAAAAAAAATGTCAAGATAATTCAATGGTTAAGGATCGTGTTTTCAATAAATGATCCTAGAATAACTGGATATACAAGGAAAAAAAGCCTTCAACCCTTACCTCAAACCATATATAAAAATTTATTTGAAATGGATCACATACCTAAATGTAAATTATAAAGCTTTGAAGCTTCCAGGAGAAAAACTTTTTTCCCCTGGTTTAGGCAAAGATTTCTTGGAACACACAAAGCGTGAACAGGAAAATTTAAAAATTGATAAATTGCATTTCATTAAATTAAAAACTTCTCTTCAAAAGGCAAGATTAAATGAAAAGACAACCCACAGACTGAGAGACAATATTTACAAACACATACTGATAAAGGTCTTGTATCCAGAATATACAAAGGACTTTCAAAACTCAGTAAGAAAATAAACAAATGAAAAACAATAAAAATGGTCCAAATATTTGTACAGACACTTAGTTTAACTTTTCCTTGAGCATACTACTATTTGGGGGGGGGATGGTTCTAGCTTTATAAAGGGGCTTTTGGTCAGTCTTCCTACTTCATGATTCCCCTAACCATTGTCTTTTAGCCTTTCTTTAAAACCAAAACTTTAGGTTACCAGGTGTTATGGGCTGAATTGTGTCTCCCCGCAAAAGACCCTGAAGTCCTAACCTCCAGTACTTGTGAGTATTATCTTATTTGGAAATAGACTTAGCAGATAATTAATATAAGATGAGGTTTTTAGGGTGGGCCCTAATTCATTATGACTGGTGTTCTTATAAATAGGGGTAAACTGGACACACATAGAGGAAAGACAATGCCAAGACCTAGGAAGAATACCATTTACAAGCCAAGAAATGTCTGAGGCTACCAGAAGCTAGGAGAAAGGAATGGAATAGATTCTTCCTCAGCCCTCAGAAGGAACCAACGTGATTTCAGACTTCTACCCCTTAGAAATGTGAGAAGATACATTTCTGTTGTTTTAGCCACCCAGTTTGTGGTACTTGTTATGGCAGCCCAGGAAACTAACACATTAGAGATCAGTAGATGCCCCTAGAGCACCTGGCATCAGGACTCACTTTCCCTCATTTTTTGTCTCTGTAGATTTCTCTTACTTTCTTACCAGCTCACTTTGCATGCCAAAACATGTTTTAAAAAGTATTTTATCCAACAAGTTATTTGCTAATTTGGGGATTTTTTTTTTCTTTTCTTTTCTTTCTTTCTTTTTTTTTTAGAAAATCTAATCTTCATTTTGTCGGAAATGAAAGTCTACCTGACTCTTCTAGAGTAACTTTTTGAAAATGGAGTTTGGTTTCTCTCAGGCACTTATTACTTTCCAAGTCCAATTTATTATTTCTTTTGTGCTTTCATTATACCTAACATCCTATTATATTCTGTATATGGTATTTTGTTTCCCTTACTAAATTGCCAGTTACTCACCTTTGTATACTAGCATATAGAAAAATACCTCACATATAATAGGTAATTAATAAGTGGTTATTAAATGGAATGTACTTGTATATTGGTCACATGTACATATGTGTATATAGCTGCTAGGAGCAATGACTTTAAGTCTTAGCTCAAAATTTTTATTCTTAATCCACAAATATCTGTGTTAGTCAAGGTTATGTTTACCTAAGAGGAATTTTCTTTTCTTTCTGGTTAATATAACTAAATATAAGTCTCAGGAAACCTCTTGGTTTATGTCAAAACAAGTTTCCTATATTAGACCATAAAATGACTTATTAATAAATATTCCTAATTGTTATAATGCTGTAATGTAAATGTAATTATACCCATTTTACAAACGTAGAAATGAAGATCAGAAAGGTTAAGTACCCATTGCAAGGTGAGATACATATAATGTACCAGAGTTGGAAATAAAGTTTATTTGGCTCTAAAACCATTCACTCACTAGCCTACACTGACTACTTATTATGGATCCCATTATGTTATGATTATGAAACTCCTAAGTATTTTTCTATTCCCATTTGAATCAGAGTATCATAGTCACTTATTCCAAAATAATGAAAGATACCTTTCAAAACACCTACTTATTTATGCTTTTAATAATATATTTCATGTCCTTGCAGTTACTTTCTATTGTTCACCTGATGTATTTGCTAGATATAGACACCTTCAGAGTACATGCTGGAAAAACAGTCAATTATTTTGAGGTGGCTTTTCCTTTTTCTTCTCAATAAGGGAAGTTTTCCACTATAGGATATTTAAATCCATATCTTAAGTCTTCTAATAAGATTTTCCCTAATAAAACTGCTTTTTTGTGTGTGCAATCTGCACCACAAATTACCATGCACTCAGACCTTGCTTTCCAGTTGTTATGTGTATGCCATATGTAAACTTTATTTACCCAAATAGTTTTTAAGTTCCTTAAGGTCAAGAATGGATTTTCTGTTATTTTGTATTCCTCATAATGATAATTGCCACTTACATGAGAGGGGTTATGAATATTAAATTAGGTAATACAGATACAAAATAATATTGATTTATTAACATGCTTGATTTTGTTCCTTTTCTCTCTCCTTTTACTGAATTGTAAACTGAATTAGTATGTGTATAAATTAAGAAGTTCCAAAAAGAAAAGACACTTATTAAAGTGTCCCCTATTTTCTTTATATATATACAGTTTAATAGCCTACTAAATGATGACAAAATTCAATTCAGCACTTTTTATATGCCAACATATTCATAACTACATAAAATGTCTTCAGAGAACCATCTCAGATCAATTATTATCGCACATCCTAAGCAGGGAGCCACTTGTTTTTTAGGATGTTCATATCTCTTTTATAAATATTTAGGATTTTATTCCCTACAATATTGGATAAGAAGGCAGCAATCTTTTAATCTAATGAAAAGAGATTTAAATATTTTTTCTTACGTTCTTTTCCTCAAATAAACAAGATTATGATGTGAGAAAATTTTTCTTGGTTGATTTAATATGACTGTTATTCTATAATTTGAATTCTATGTCTGAATTTTATGTTTTGATTTAATTTCTCTTCTGTCTATTCTGTTGCTGAATAAAGAGAAACCTCGCAACGGCCATACAGAGTTCTTTTGTTTAAATTCTATATATTTAAACTTAAAACAATGATATAAAATATTATTTTACTTTAGAAATGTCAAATTAACTTTACATTGATCCTAAATATAATCTGGGGTTTTTTTTGTAGAAGACAAAATGTGCTACTAAAAATTTCCATATCTTCATCCTAATAATTCAAGAAGGACATTTTCCTTAGAAAGTACTGATCTTTAAAATTCTTTTACGTTGATAAGCCACAGCATTTACTTGCTGATCTTAGGATATGGTGCATGATATTTCAATAGGATCTGATGAACTAAAAGGCATCTTGGAGTACTTTTTTGTGGAAATTTTAAAAATTAGAATATTAAGTTTGTGTTGTGTATTTTATAGATGCAAGTCATATGTCTGAAGAACTGTGCATTTTAAATCTTTAAAACATAAGACTTTCTTAAGAAATTGAAACCAATCATTGATCTTCAGCTGATGTTATTATGTGCAGTTCTCTTTTATGTTGCTACATTAATATTTTCCCTGTGACATCTGTGATGTCCTTCTGGATGCAAAAAAATATATACCTCTTCCTTGAAGTGTCTTTGAATAAAGTTATTTGCTTTTCTAGTAGGTACATTGTGTATTTAAACAACTATAGACAATGTATACTAGGCTCAGAGCCCTTTTGATTACTCTTAAGCAAATTAGCCAGCATTCAGTCAATTCAGTGCTCTCTCCCATGTGGCCCTACTTGGGTTTCACATTAAACAGCCCCTCAGTTTAGTCCAGATGTCCAACTGTATCACTCTCCCTTTCAGAATCGTGCTGAACTTGCTCTTTTGGGACAGAATATGTGTCTGTTGTATTTAAGTAAAACATAATATATACGTAATTTTAAAATATGACTGTAAATAGTAAGTGGTTATTTTCTAGCTATATGTTTTAAGAGCATTAAGCAAGTGAAAGAGTAGAAAACTTCACTGGAAACTGGAAACTTATCCATACCAAGAAAATTAACTTGTTTATATTTCCTATGGTGGTACAATGAAAAGAAAATTTTGATCTTGTTTGCCCTGCTTTTGAATTCTTGGGCAGATGTCTTTTTACTAGTCTTGTTTTGTCCTTGCTTTTGGATTAGTTAGCAAATTGCCTATCATGTAATTGAAATTAAATTAACCTACAGTCATGGCTACCCACATTTTAAGTATCCATTCTTCCTCTTGTCACTATCACAATTCTATTTCTATTATTTCAAATTTGATTATATTAATTGTGGATGTTAAGTTGCTTTCATATACATTTGCCTCATGACAGGAATTTGAAACAATAACCTAGGAAGAACTAGGACCTGCATCAGTATTTTAAGTTCTCAGATTTTAATTTATATCCTTCCCTGGATCATTAATGAAAATGATTTCACCTATATCTAAAAAATTATCAGCTAACATTTCTATAGCAGATCATGATTTTACATCTTAAAATTATAATATAAAGTGAATTGATAGTATTTGTTCAAAATATCTATTTGCTCAGTAGTGAACTTTAGTAAGAAATATCTAAACATGCACACATGTACATAAAAATACCCATATAGGACAAGACTACAAAGTATTACTTTGAATACCTGCATGATAACAACCATATGCTTTTAGATGAACATAGAAAACTCTGGTCCGTGTGCCAAGTGCAAAATTTAACTGTAAAGTAGTGACCACTATAATTAAAATATACAATTTACCAGTAGAGAATAATTTATTTAAAAAAGCCATTGCATTAGATTTGATATCATGGTGGTACAATGATATTTTGTACCTTCATATTTTTCTCTATCAACATTTTAACTTTTTATTGTTAAAACAACTGGTCTTATCTTAATATGGCAAATTAAAATATATTATTTTCTGAAGACCAGAAATTTAAGATTTTCTAGATCTTGATCCTGCACTAAAAGTCTTAGCATATGTCAAAATATTAAATAGGTTTTAAGATTCCAGGAAATTTATATTCAAAACATAAATACACACTTGCTACAACGTAATATCCACACTTTTTTCACTTTATTTTAAATAAAATACAGATTGAGTGCTTTTTCACTTATAGGCCTATGATAAATTTAAATTAATGGGAATAACAATTACTTTTTAACGTCACAATATATGATTTTTAAAGTTGAAGTAATGTTTGTGAATAGAGAAATAGATGGCTGAGGAAACAGGAATAAAAGAGAATTGGAAACCTCTTTCTACATGCTATTTTTGTCCATCACCTAAAATGTGGAGGCAAAAAAATACAAAAAGTAAAAAAAAAAAAAAAAAAAGGGCCAGCCAAAAATATAGGTGATTATGTAGTGAAGTGTTTTTTAAAAAGAGCACTATGTTTTAATTACATTTTACTTAGCAGTGGAAAAGAGACTCTGGAACCATTACTCCTATATCTAATGATGATTATTATATATTATTATCTTGACAGTTAAAAATCATACCAGAATACACACTGTTGCTTATTTGAGTATTGAGATAGGAAATACTATACTATTAATCATCATCAAATGTTGCTTACTTTAATAATTTGAACTCACTTATTCTCCTAAAATATGAAGTTTTAAAAATTTCATCTTGAATCATCACTACACTATAATAACTGATTTGCAAATTAGTTATTCTAGGACTTTCAAATGTTAACATTCAATCATATCTTTCCTAAGTTTTGACATAGAAGAAATGCATGTTCCTTTTAAAATGGCCTGTATAGGTTTGGTCTGAAGTTTCTGGATTAGCAGAATGGACATCAGAACGGACATCAGTTGCATCATTGACAGTCACTTTTTAGTAAAAAATCTGAAGGAGAAAACTATGGAACAAGAACTATTTGGGCCCAAATGGCTTTTACAATAGTTCCAAAATGTAAGACAGGGAGATACTGTTGTATTAGCTATACACAGAATAGCCAAATTATAGAATAATTATTCTTAAAGATCAGTGAGTTATTTTTTAATTTAGGAAATTATGTTTCCAAAGCATAAATTTTAAACTCAGGGCAGACTTCTTTATCAGTGAGTTGTGCACATTGTACATTTAGAAGAAACAGGGGAGTAGACTGTATTTTAATACAGTTGTGATAATTTGGTTGCATTTCCAAATTAAAATTTTAACATTATAAGAAGTTGTCAGTTTTGCTTTATAGTGAACTATCACTATATATAACTAATCTGAAAAACTAAGGCATATAACTAAAATAAAATTAGCATGATATTGCTTTATATGGTCAAGATAAAGGACCTATTTTTTCCCTAAGTAACTACTGTACTGATTAAATATAAAGAAGAACAGAAGCTGCGTCTCCAAACATGTCGGTGATTTTTTTAGCTTTTCACCTATCAATTCCAGAAACTGTCCCATTATTTTCATGTTAAAAGATAATTAATATCACTTTAATTATACCAATTAAATGTGTTTGAGGTCCAGGTAAATCATTTCTTCTTTCATAGTATTGGTTATATGTAGGATTCCTTCTTAGTACACAAAAGAAATGACGGGTAGTTTGGATAAGGATTGGTGGTTTTTTTACTTCCTCCGCAAAAGAGCTGATATTTTTGGCCGACTGGTTTTTTGGGGGGAGGAGGGGGTGAGAAAGAGATAAAGGCTGTACACAGAATTATAGAATAGGCCTACACTAAAATTGTTCCTTGACCAATGAGGATGAGGGCTGGGAGAAAGAGAGGTGAGGTGGATTAACTGAAGTGTAATAATGGCAGTGTAGTTTGTTGTTGTTGTTTTAATGTACAAACACTTTTCCCGTCTCCTGTCCCCCTCCTTGTCTGTGCTGGTACCTCTGGACCGTTCAGAAGCCATTTTAGAACTCAGGAAGCAAAATATGTGAGTTCCACTTGTGCTTTTGCAGGTGCTGTGGTGGCAAGGATAACCTTTGCTCACTGGCCGGGTGTGTTACCATGCTGTTATTTCATGTCTTTGGGAATTAAAGACACTACAGAAAATTCCAAACCCACATCCTAACACCTGAAGCTTGCACAATGTTTCTGTAACAGATGGCAAAACATTTCACTGGAACCTTAATTTACCAAGTCAATATCCAGATCTGGAGAGTTTTTATTCTTTGAGACACCGCTTGAAGATCCATACTCGATATTCGGATCTATTCCGGGTAAAAACAGAACAAGAAGACCCCTTCTAGGTGTTCTGCACGCCCGGGCCCCACCCAAAGTGCCGGCGGGCCTGCAATCTCTGTATTTCGCGCCGAGGGTCTTTCCGAAAGAACGTGCATTTTCAGTCCTGGACGACTACTAGTTTATGGGGGAGGTGCGGGGGGGAGAAGGCAACACCACAGGGCAAATTCCCGAATAGTCTAAGGGGCTGAGAAGCCTGAGGTACATTTGCCTCCTCGCAGTTGGACGCAAGGCTCGGAGCCCGGCTGTCCTCAGCTGTCACGGGGGGAGGAGGAGGGAGTGCTGGCATTGGCATTGGGCGTGGAGTTGCTCCAGCCGCCGCGCCGCGTCCCGCCGCCAGCTCACCTCCACGGAAAGCTAGGCACTCACCGGCCCGCTTGCCCCTGCTCCCACGTCGCCCTCCCGCCCCAGTCCTCAGGCACAGGTCGCCGGGACCATCCAGTGGGATGGCCGCCGCCTCCTCAGGGACCGCTGCCTGAAGGCCAGGGCCGAGGGACCCCGGCCGCCCCGGTAGCCCGCAGCTCCGGGGCGTTGTGGCAGCGGCCGGCAGGCGCCGGGGCCCGCTCCCCCTCCCCGCCCCCAGCTCCCGCCTCCTGCCCGCTGAGCGGTGCACCCGCTCGCCCCAGCCGGCTGGCGCAGCAACGCACACACTCACTCCGAGGGCGCCTCCAAGGTTACCCGCGGGGTGGGGGCTGGGGCAGGCTCCGGCCACTGGCTTTCTCCGCTGCTTTCCTATTGCCGCGGCCCTTTCGCCGCTCCCGGGCGACCGGGATCCAAACCCCGAAGCAGAAAAGGCTCCAAAGTCCGGGGAGGGAAGTCGAGCTGGGAGGCAGACAGGCGTCCGGGCGGGGGGCGGCCTTAGCTGGCTCTGGGCGCCCGGAGAGCCGGGTCAGGCGAGGTCGCGGCAAGAGGGGGCTGTGGCTCCGGCTGGCGCGCTCTGAGCCACGCAGCCTGGGCCTGGGGCAGCGCGCAGGGGCTGCAGGCAGCACCGAGGCGCCCGAGACGCCCCGGGCCCGATGGGGGGCAGAGACAAGCGGGCGGCCAAACCTGCCGAGGAAACTAACTAAATAAAAGGAGACTGTTATTTAAGGCGCGGAAATTTGAAATATTTGGACAGGAAGAGAAAAGAAAAGAAACCTTAGCGAGGGAGGGAAAAGAAAAAAAAAAAAACGCGAGCTAACGGTTTTGAAACTCCCCCACCCCCACGCCGGGCTTTTCTGCGCGCCCTGAGGGAGCTCTGGGCTCAGCTTCCTCACTGGGGAGCCGGAGCTGCCGTTGGCGTCTGGAGAGTTTCGAAGGGACAGAAAGGATGTCTTCGCAGCCCCTGCATAGACGGCTTGGCTTAGGTTGGCAATGGGCAGAGCTTTATTCCGGGTCTCAGGCTTGAAGATTGTCTCCTGCCTCTCTGAGTAGGTCCCTCCGTGGATCTGCTTTTTTTTTTTTTTTTGGAACTGCCGTGTAAAATCAAAACAGTCTCGAGATAGCAAGACCGGGACTCCCCTCCTCCCCTCCCCCCCGCCGGAGTCTTTCGATGAAGGTAGCTTAGGGCAGTCAGGAAAGCTGACGGTACGACCCTTTCTCGCTCCAGCACTGTGATCTTCCAGCGCTTCTGGACTATTACTTTTACCCCCCGGCAAAAGCCGAAAGCACCTTTTTGGGAACTGAGATTTCGAAACCAGTCCCGGGCTACGGATTCCACAACGTTCGTTTCATGATCAGGAAAATTTATAATATTACCAATTGAATTGCTTTTAGATTTTATTTATTTATTACTCACCCAGGGTGGTGTGTGTGTAGGAGCTCATCACCCCATTGTGAGATGCGTAATGTTTATCAGAAAACTATTGATTCACTACCGAAAGATGGCAAAATGAGGTTTGCTCAGTGGCTCAAGGACCAGAATGTGGCCTGAGGTGCGATTAGTGTCCCCCACGTATAAGCTTGAATTCAATTTACCGGGCAAAGGCTGAGCCCGAGTTTCCAGAAGTGGATGCGGATGCAGTGAAGAACTGAATTTGACAGCGCATCCCTGCTTAAGTATCCTCCATCCTTTACATAGCGTTGTCTCCTGGGATTCTGATCATTCTGTCCATTTGCGCTTGCCGCTCCTCTCGGTATCTGAATTAAGTTCAGACCCTTCTCTACCTCAGCTCGTTACAGATTAGATCCCATTAAACTCAACAGCACCTTCTCTTCCATCGTATACATCGTATACATTCAAAGCCTTGCTGAATATTGTCGAGGTTTTTGAGAGATTGAATAATGGCTTTTCATATTTCCTAGAGGGGGACCACATAACTCATTTCTAAAATACTTAGATTAGTAAAGCTATTTCCTGCAAAGAGCCAAAGAAATGTGCCGATGTTTTAATGCTTAGCAAATTTTAGGCTAATGAAGAGAGCACGAGAGAGCTCCCACTCCCCTTATGTGCTCCAACCACTTAAGAACAAAGCAACTGTAGAAGTACTTCTCAGCTTTATAGACACCCTATGCCTCTAGATTTGAAATCTCTAAAGAGTAATTTTAATGCTAAAACTTGGATACTGAAAAGTTAATTAAACTTCACTTTAAATTTGGAAATGTCCATCTTTACAGTTGCAACTTGTAAAAAGGGTTGTTTTTATTTTTTAGTAATAAGCTTGTGTTTAGAAAGTATTGTTTTCCCAAGCAGTGTATTTTGTATACTGATTCTGGTTTTAAAATTCAAAACACAACACTTTTCCTTCAAAACATCCCAATTTCTACTTTTTTCTAAACTTTAAAATTTAATATTTTTAATTTAATTTCATGTTGCTGTCAAAAATTAATTAATCAGTAATTTGTGGTTAGGGGTGGCAGAAGTCGAAGTCTTACTGAACTTAAGGAAGGTGAACTTTAGTGATAAGTGAAAAGGATAAAACTTTTTCTCCTATATTCTTTTATACTATCACGGAAAATAAATTATTGAAAACCACTTGCCTGCGACCATTCCAATCCTTGTTAGGGCAGGCATCAGAACCATGTCCTTCAATAAACCTTAAAGTATTTTCTTCTTTTTGGAGGCAGGCAGGGAGCTTATACAGCAGAAGGAGAGAGCTTTCACATAAAACATCTTTGTTCATGTCAGAGATGATGAATAAAGTATTTATAAATTTATAAATGGTAACGGCATTGAAATCCTTTGGTGAAAATCTTTAATTAAAATTAAAGTAAGTAGTAGATGCTGGACAATTCTCTTGGAAATTTGATATTTCTATTTCAATTTTTTTTTGTTTTTAGCTAAGTGTAGTCTTAAGATTTTATAAGCCTTTACTAAAAAGTTTTGTGGAAATCAAGTACCATATATAAGAGTGGCCTATTTACTGATTGTAAAAGTTTCTATATTTATTATACTGCAGTTAAGACACTTACATGTATATATAATTAATTAGTTAAGACCCTTACATGTAATTTATATATTTTTTTCTTGCTGCACTTTTTATCCCCTAAAAATTTGTATTTGCGTTATGTTTTAAGACTTAACATTTTGTAATGTTACATTTCTGACATGCAGGGAGAAAAAATGTGATAGTATACTTATGGTATAATTTTGGGAAATGTATTATTTAACCAATTGTTTCACTTTGTGATCTAAAAAAAACAACTAGTGGGAAGCACTTTTACGGTGGTACTTTAAAAGTGACTTTTAGAGCTAATATATATTTGTTTTCAGATCGCTACCTCTGAAACCCGTTTTTCAACTATTATCTTAACTTTGAGAAAAGGGGAAGATTGAACATTAGGAAAAATTCACATTGCAATAATTTCAGCTCTTCAAAAAATGTTGTCCTTATTTTGTTGTAAAGAGAAATACGAGGCGCCAAGTAAAATCTTTGGAGGGAGGCATGAGGAAAGAAAGAATAACTCAATCATCAGTAGAATATGTCTAGCTTTTTACTTGGTCTACTTTTCTAATGTTGAGACTTACAACATTGTGATCTTTTAGTACACTTCTTAGCAAGTGGCAAACTATGTGGGGGTAATAGAGTGGAAATCACAGAAAAACATTGTCCTGTTTTGAAAAAGTGTTTTAATTAGGCAAAAGAAGCATCAGGACAAACCATTTTTAAAATAAAATCTCTTAAGCTGGGTTTTGAGACTGGCAAAGGGAGAAGCAAGGAAAAAGTCAAGGCAAGATAACATATTCAGGAGAAAGCCAAAGCTATTTGCAATTACATGTTAGAACTCAGGATTTTGCAGGTGAAAAGGATGTTGCTTAAATATATTCATAAACCTGTAATAAGATTTCCACTTTGCAGTCTGAGAAGATTTAACTAGCTGCTTAAAATATGACAAAACTGAATTTTAACAAGTGATAGTAAAATAGGACAGCCAACCAATTAACTGACAAAACAGAAGGCGGTGTGGGAGAGCCCTCCCCACATTCATTGCAAATTTGAAGCTCCCTCAGCCTGGTTTCCCTCCATCAGGCTAACGATCTCGTTCCTCCGGTAGAGCCTGGCCAAGTCGCAGGCGGTGTCCCCCTTATGGTTCCGATGCCCCACTTTGCTGGCCGTGTGCTTCATGAGGAACTCCACCACAGGGAGGTGGCCTTCTTTGGCAGCCAAGTGCAAGGGCAGGTTCCCTTCATTATCCTCGATGTTAACATCAGCTTGGAACTCCAGCAAAGTCTGTAAAGTGTCCAGGAAACCTGCTCTGGCTGCATCGTGAATGACAGCGAAACCAGTTCGGTCTTTCAAATCGGGATTAGCACCTCTAAGTAGTAGTCTCCTGGCAATCTCGGGATTTCCAAGTTTCATAACCTAGGAAAGAAGAGAAAACGGGAGAATTCTTCAAGTGCTCTTACAAGAATATTTTAAAATATCCATGTCTCCTCTTTATATAACTTTATTTTTGGTGAAAGAGTGCTTGGGGAAGACCCACCTGGTGGGGTCTGAAAGGCTCAATTGCAGGAAAGAAAGTCCTAGTAGGTAAAAGTAGAAGAAGACCTCTAAAAATTGAGCTTCTATGATGGAATATCTTAAACGGGCCCAAAAGTAGGATAAATTGATCAATAAAATATAACCAGTAAAACTTGTAGAAAATTCACCCCACAACTCAGTTTCCTATCTCCCATGAAGAGTTGTGTAATTTCATGAATTTATTAAAATAAAAGAAATGGAGTTTGAGAATCTCTTGTTTGCTTGCTTATGCTCATAAAACATAAAACCTGGGTTATTAATTCTGAAATATCAAATGTAGATAAAATTTATTTTCTAAATAGCTACTGAAAAGAAATAAGGAGAGTGAGTTTCTTTAAACCCCCCAAGAAGTGTTTCCACACCTCAGACACCATCACCTAGTATAAAAATGATCTATTAAAACACCGGACCTGATATTTTCTTAAATTATTAATTTTCACAAGTTCTCTCCAAAAAGATATAGCTCAAATTTCCAAGTGTTTTTTAAAAATATTTTTTCTTTGCAAGTTACTTCATATTGGCTACCGGGTGTGTTTGGTGCTTAGAATCCTTCACCTGAAATTTTAAAATGTTACTGATTGTTCAAGTGTTAAATAGTCAATGGTATTCTACACTGCTTATGATACTGATTTGTCTAAAGCTGAGTTCATGATATGCTATGTATTAGACAGGAGATGATTGCATGGCAACCGTTCTTGAAAAGAATGAAACAGTGATCCTACTATATCACTTACTGTTTCTTAAAGTTCTAACTAGCTTCCTGATTTTTAAGTGAGCAAACGAAGAGAAAATAAGATATTTAATGTGTATTTTGAGACAGACAACTTTGTCTTGTGGTTTGAGTGCATTTAATAATCAACTGGTGATGCCATCTTATTTCCTTTTGCAGTTATTATCAGGCATTTAGGAATAGCTATTTGTAAACTGCCACCATTTTAAAAGTCAGAATGTGGTATTAAAATTTGCTATCAACATACAAATAATTCACATGACAAAGACTTAACCTACTGTTGTCTGAATACATTTCACTTTAATAGGGGCCTCTGTTAGGCTCTCCTAATTATAAAATGTCTTGTAGAGCAGCATGCAATTATATAATACATAAAATTTAGTTGTGAAAAAAATGTAGTCTCATTAACATGCCAGAAAATAGTTCAGCATTTTAACTGGTTTCATTTATATTTAGGTATATTCATAACAACTTAAATTTATAATAAATAGATTACATAGTAGATACTCAAATGTTTGTGAAATTAAATATCCATTGAAAAATCCATACAAAGTTGATCTATCACTTAAACTGTTTATTTATAAAACAATCACAAATTAAGTAATAAAATATGTTTAGAATAAATAATATTTTATAAATGCAAACTATACAGATGGCCAAGATATCACGCTTCCCGGTTGATAAAACCCTGGGGACTTAGCCCTTCCTTTGGAGCAGTGGTAAAAATGATACATAATTTATTTTTTGAGAATTTCAATAAAATATACTTTTTGGTTAAAAATGAACACATTCTAATTTTTGCCACATCTACCTCTAGAGATTGAGTCACATTTAAGGACCTGGACTGGGAAAAATAAGGGACAGACACCTTGGATCTTTGTAAAGCAAATGTGCGATTAAGGCCTTTGATATTATCCTGATTGAAAAGCTTATACTAGGAAGGGGGGGAAAGCTTTTGCAACAGAGTTAAATGAACATAATTACAGAAGAAAATTTGCCATCTTCCACAGAAATAATAGTAATTTTGGAAATGGTTTTGAAGAAAGTTCTTTCTTGAATTATGACACAACTTCAGAGTCAGGATTATACATATGAAAATAAGCCTTGAGACTTCTGTTTGTGTATGTTTCATTATATGTACTAGGGTTAAGCCACAATAAGTGGGTGTTAGTATATTGATAAGTGTGGTTAATATAAACAAGATTGCAAAGTTGTATTAAAAATGCCAAAACTTTTTTTGTCAGTATTAATCTCCCAGTCTTCCTGTTCGTCAAAAGTCCTGTAAGATCTTATTCTGAACATGGGTTAAGTTGCTCATTCTTTGTGAGATTTATATAACCTTTTGGGTTTTCAATAGGAAACTTTTCAATGTGTTAAATTTGTAGCATTGTTATCACCACCAAACCTATTAAAAACTACTAGGTGGACAAAGAAAAAAATTCCTTATTCCACAGAACCTACCCGAAATAACAAGATTAAATAATTTGGTATCTATGCATAAGCTTCCTTAATACTGAAATTTTTGCAAGGTCAGTATATTGTTTTAAAATGCACAGACTGAACTTCGTCTGTTAATAGTGTATCTCCTGCCACTTAAATTTCTAATTCTTGTAAAACAAAGCATTCTAAAACCTTCTCCCCAAAGGATTTTCAAAAACAGCTTCAAGTGTTGCATTTCCGAATAAGAATAGTTCATAAGAATACCATCAGAACTCTGATAAAGCAACTATTTGAGACTACTTTGCCATTTTTCTATTTCTAAGCCTTTCAACTAAGTTACTTGATAACTAACATTCAGAGGAGGAAAAAAAAATATCAGGTACAATACTTGGCAGCTGAACATGTTTCATTTCTTGCTTGTAAATCTAATTACTGAAAATTAGAACATACCACCACATGACCGCAGAGACAAAAATACTACAAACTGAGCTCTGATTAGAAAATTCAACTTTTTATTCCTCCTCAATCCTGAATGGGTGGATGGTATTACATTAACTGTGAAATGTACATCCTGTCCCCGTGCCCAGGCCACCCATTCCAAACGAGGAAAGGTCGTTTGTCAAAACTTGAAGCATTTGAAGGAAAAACACCCTCGCCAGTAGTCAGGAAAATTAACGTTAAAGTCAATTATTGGAGCAAAGCACGGAAACCACTAATAGCAGTGTATTTACTTCAAATAATAATCATAATAATGTGTTTACAGAGCTGTCTTAAAAAAAAACACACACACCTCGGCGCTGCTACGACTACTTTTAAATCCCAACCGTCACAAAAACATTCCAAAAATTAAGACCAAACCTGGAACCCATTTGATATCGAGGAGGTTATTGAATTTGACGAGTTTGTTCAAAGTACGTCATTTTGGGGAGTTGGATCCACTTAAAGATATAAAATATGGCAACCAACTAGGCTTTAAAAAGTGAAATTTTGTACCCCTGAAAGCTTAAAAGCCGTTATTCCAGAAACCCGGTCACGTAGGCAACATTGTTGACCTGTTTTCCCCACCTCTCTGGATACCAACCTGCAGCGCAGTCCTTCCAAATCCATTTTGTGCATTGACGTTTACATTATTTTGCAACAAACTAGTAAGTTGCTCTAGGTCCCCCCTGGCAGCTGCAGACGCCAACTCGTTCCCCCAAGGCTCGGCCATTCTTTAGGGTCCTGACGATCGGGAAAAGATGAATTAGTTGTTTTTCTTTTTCCCCTTTCCTTTGCTCCTAACCAGGCTGCATGATGGCATCGGAGACTGACAGAAGGACTGGGATGGTTAATCTGGAGTAGAGCTTGGTAGTAAATACTAGTAAGATCTGCCTGCCAAAAGCCCGCCCCTCGATTCACACGTGATTATTCAGCAAAACTGAGCCATTGGAGAGGGGCTCCGCTCCTCGCTTTTTAGCTTAACCCCTGTGAAGAATTCTGGTGACTCAACAGAAAGACACACAGACATATATATATTCCTGGCAAATTACTCTGGACGTAAAATGTAGACAGAGATGTCACGTATCTACACTACAGATCTCTGTGAGGAATGTGTGCGGAGACTTAAGGGACTAGATCAGGGCACAAAATACCGCGGAAGAAAAGACATTTCGGGGGGGAAAGAAAAGGCATTAACCCACCCTTGTTCACGGTGGTGACTTGAGCCGCGCGAGCCAGAACCGCTGGGGCAGGTCCTCGGAGGGGCTCGGTCTCCATCCGTCTCACCGAAGGGGTAGTGCTGAGTCCTCCGCAGGGAGAGCGCCGCGGTGGCTGGATGCTGACGTGCTCGGGAGGGTTAAAGATGATCGCCAAAGGCAAACGGGAGTAGCAGTTCCGTGGCCCTCAAGTTACAGGTCTTCACGACTCTTCAGTCGCCTCCGCTTCTCAGGAGGAGCCTTTATTCGCGTTCCGGCCGAACTGCTGGCTAACGCCGCATGGGCAGGCTGCGTAGCCCGCCCGCTGGGCTGCCGCAGCCCTGCGGAGTCTCAGAGGCCGTGGGAGCCAGGCTCGGAGCGCGTCTCCGGAGACTGCCCGGCGCGCGGCGGGCTCCGGGCAAGTCGGTCATGCCGGCCCCACCAGGTCCCGGGACTCCCAGCAGCGTGAGGAAGGGAGCGAGTGATGCGGGAAGCGTCTATGGGGCCCGGGCTGCTGGGGCAGCGCGCGGCAGCATCGCGGATGCACAGGGCAACCCACCCGTAACTTCCCGCCTACGACCGAGCCAGTTCAGACTTCCCACTGTAGACGCTCATTGAGCTGCAGCCGCCGTCTTTTCCTTCCTTTCCCAGTTTTCTGGGGGCCTCCGGAGATCGAGAGCGACCAGAGAAGCGCAGGCCAAGGTCTGAGTATGGGCAGTCGCCACAATGCCAGAGCGCAGCCAGTCCCACCGCCCTCTCGACGAGAGCCCAGCGACTCCGACACCCGGTGCCACTTCGCCAACCTCTCGCCGTCCCCCGGCCTGTGCCCCCAGCCTGTGCCGCCGACAGGGCAGCGGCCGCCAGCTAACTGTGCCCCGGAGCCGAGCCGGGCAGCACTGCTTCCTCCAGAGCCGCAGCGCTCCCAGTGACAGTTTCTTTTGTAGCTGGTTCCCCCAAATCGCCGGTCCCTGCTCTCTTCACCCCTACAGACACTTGCGCGTTGTCCTCCTTTGAGCTCTTTTCCTTCCCTCCCTCCCTGGCTTCTTTTTTCGCTCAAACAATTGCTGCTTCTGTTGCCGCTGCAGAGACGGTGCCGGTTTCTTCTCTCTTTTTTCCGACCTCATCAGCTTTTTTTGAAAAGAAAAAAATTGAGCGCTTTTTGAGTTGAAAAACCCGCCCCCATTTTAACGGCAGAGTTTTAAGGAGGCTCGGCTGAGTTGCAGCGCCGCAGGAGCGGGAAGGCCGGGCACCGCCCACGCCCCGCCCACTGCCCAGGAGGCGCTCGCGCTCGCAGGCTCGCTCGCTCCGCCCCCCGCCCGCGCCCTTTCTCCCGCCTCCTCACTCCCCACAGCCCTCCCTGAGTCTCAGGCGCTGGTTCCCACCCTCCCGCCCCGCGGCCAGTCCCCAGCTGAATCGGCGTTCTGCCCCGCGAAGCCGGGTATGGCCTTCTCAGGCCGGCTGGCGGGATGGAGTCTGCGACACGAAACCTCGGACTCTTGGAGCCCGGCGGGGGCGGGTGAGGGGGAAGAGGCTTGTTAATTAAGACGGCTGCGGAGAGCCGCAGGGCCTTAGAGGCTCGGCGGCGGTGGCTGCTGGAAGGCGGAGAGCGAGCTGGCGCGAACCAAGTTTTCCCCGGCCCTGGCGGGGCAGGCCGGCTCGCCTCCGCGCTCCCCCACTAGGCTCTCGAAGTTCGGGCGGCCAGGCCTACCGCTGCCGCCGCCTCTTCTGGGGCGCGCACCGTGTAAACTCCACAGCCTTTTCTCACTCCCGGGCCTCGGCCTCGCACCTGCCAGATCAGCGACCGGGTCGTGGTGGGCAGAGGTGGCCGTGGGGCTGGAGGAAGAGACCCGGACTGACAGCGAGAACAGTGCTTAGAAAAAGCAAACGTCTTTAATAGACTGATTTTTACGAAAACTAAAGACAGTATAGGGAAGAAATCATGACGAACTCTGAACTCTTAATGTTTCAGGGACGAGAAACAAATATTCCATTTCTTCGGGAAAAGGGAGAAAAGCAATCAACTTGAAGGCTAAATTTACAATAAGTCTTAGGAAGCTTTTCTAACAAGGCCATTTCTTTATTGCCAAAGTTCTCTCTTTTTCTACTTATATGGGGGCTTGTTTTTGGGGGGGAGGGAAGGGTGTCCAACTGTAAAGGAGCAAATAGTCTGTTCCCCAGTCATTTATTTCAGTCATCCGAGACACCAGGTGTCTGTACTTCTAACCTCCTCTTTTAGCTACGTAAGATAATTAACTACTGGCTTATATATTTTTTGCTCTTAAAAATAGCCAGCACGGTTACATGATGCACCCAGTGGTCAAAATGAAACCAAGCAAAAAATGACAAGTGGTCTATAGAGCCGGCCTCTACTAAACATATTCCCCCAGTAACATCTGTACCCAGCCCCTTGAAGTATAATGGGAGTATTAGCAACAAAACACACCAGAAACATCGATAATCATCTAGCAACAGATTGGCTAGTAGGTAGAGGGAGAGTTGAAACTGGGAAGAATCTGGCAGTATTTTCTTTAACAGAAGCGCTGAGGAAAAAAATAACTAGAGTTCTTTCCTTAGGTAACTAAACTTGAATTGTGCATCAAGTATTAACTACAACACCAGAGATTAACTCCTCTCATTTCTTACATGTATTTAGACATTTCAAATTTATGAAGAGTTGCTTTCTGGCATATATTATGATTTCTTGCTAAGAGAAGGTATTGTAATTAGGAAGAATCTTAAATTATGCTCATTATGTATAAATACATATGTGTTATAATTTTCGTGAAATATTTTGGCTGAATAACTGAGTAAATAAAATTATGGTAATTTAGGTTGCATGCAGAGCTAGATTAAGGATTTTTGGAGGTCCTAAACTAACTGAAAAGATTTTGATGGCCCATCACCCCACCTCATATGTAAATAAAAACAAAGCCAAAAAATAAGAGTAAAGAAGTCCAAAAAAATTGTGATTTTCCCCATGATGACTACTTCAGTGCTTTTGCTGAAATACTAAATTTAAATTCTTTAAGGAAGGCTTTTTGGTTTTTTATTCTGGCTTTGCTGGTGCTCTAAAGCATGTGCTTAATCTGCTTACTGTATAAACCACAACTGGCAGCATAGAGATTCCAGTCTTAGTTCAGAGAGCATAAGTAACCACTCTAAAGTACCTCCAATGAAAATCTAATATTTATTAAGTATTAGTTCACTGAAGTATATTCAAAGGTGAGTATCTCTGCCTTTAATAAGTTTACATTCTAATATTCAAAGGTGAGTATCTCTGCCTTTAATAAGTTTACATTCTAATATGATATATGAGAAAGATCCACAGTTAGGCATCTGTTATATTGAAAGTAGTGGTTTCTCTTTTAGCATAATAATGACATGTCTTTCAAACACCAAAAAAGAGGCTTTATATTAAATACTAAGTTATAGAAATCTTTTTTCCCCCAGCAGTTCATACTCATTTTTAAGTGCTTATAGAAATATAATTTATCAGATTATTTTGTGCTTTTCCTCATTGACTCAATTATGCAGTTTCTCAGTGATTAACTTATGGAAATGTGTATGTGGTATCTATAATTTCTTTACTGAGTATCAAAGTCTTCCTTTTTGTTGTATTTATAGATCCAACAGAGGTGGAAAACAGACCTCAGGGACCTTTTTACCATTTCATAATTGTGACTTAGACATTTTATTTCTGAATTTCAGTAGGTTTTTTATATGGGTACTCCCACCACTTATGAAAGTCATTTTGTATAGTAAGTAAATAAGTGCCCAGTAAGCAACTCAAAAGCTTAAATATAATAGCAACAATTAACATTTGTATATTGTTTCATAATTATAACATCTGATGATATGCACACATTATTTAATCTTCACAACTCCAAGTTAAATATGGTAATTATCTCCACTTTTTAGCTGAAGGAATTGAGGCTTGCAGAGATTATGACTTAAAGCCAGTAAGTAGTGGATATAGGATTTGGACTCAGATCTTGGGGCCCCAAATCTTATGCTTTTCCCATTAGTTAAGAGTCCAGGATCAGACACTAGACTCCTAAAGAAATTAAATCATTAGATGAAATATATTTTTGATTACTCAAGTGTGGATCTAATTCTGTAGTAGCATTAATCTTCTCATGAATTATATTAGAAGTGAGTAGTGTTAAAAAGCTTAATTAACTTAACCAAAGGATTAAGGTTAACACCACCATAAGTTATGTTGATAATATGTGCCCTGGTAATATGTGATGATGGCACATCACTTCTGTGGTATTCTTCCTCCCAAATCCATAAACAGTATAATTCTGACAAAACTTAGGCAAACCCAAATTGAGGGATGGTCTATAAAGTTCCTGACCACTACTCTTCAAAAGTCAAGATCAAAAAACTATCACAGATTGGAAGAGGCTAAGGAAACATGACAACTATATATACTGTGGTATTCTGGATTGGACCCTGAAACAGAAAAAAGACATTGATGTAAAAATGCAAATAGAGTCAGGGCACCTGGGTGGTGTAGTCCATTAAGCATCCGACTCTTGGTTTTGGCTCAGGTCATGATCTCAGGGTCCTGGAATCGTGCCCCGCATCAGGCTCCATGGTCAGCATGGAGTCTGCTTGAGATTCTCTTCTCCCCCTGCCACCCCCCACCCCGTCTCAAATTTTAAAAATGCAAATAGAGTCTCTAGAAATTGATTAAGGGTATTATGCCAATGTTAATGTCTTAGGTTTGATAGCTGTACCATGGTTATGTAAGATGGTAACATTAGAAGAAGCTAGATAAAAAGCAAATAAATATAAATCTAAAATCATGTCAAATGAGGGGCACCTGGGTGGCTCAGTCGTTAAGCGACTGCCTTCGGCTCGGATCGTGGTCCTGGGGTCCTGGGATCGAGCCCCGCATCGGGCTCCCTGCTCCGCGGGAAGCCTGCTTCTCCCTCTCCCGCTCCCCCTGCTTGTGTTCCCTCTCTTGCTGTGTCTCTCTGTGTCAAATAAGTAAATAAAATCTTTAAAAAAAATAAAATCATGTCAAATGAAAATTCAGCAAAATAACTTTATCACATATATTTGAAAGAGAGATGAAATAGAAGTTCTTTTTCAAACAGTAATGGTAAGATCAAAGAACATGGAGATTCTAGAGAAAGATTTATATTTGAATTAGGCTGCTCCATAATATAGTAAATTAACTATGAGAATGAATTAAAATTATTTTCCTTTGCTCATGCTTATGTACAGAGAATCTCTATACATTTTTATTCTCAATTTGTGACAGTGAAATGAAATTGTTTCTAAGAAAATTCTGGGGAAATGAAAAATGAACTATTTTTTAATTCAATATTTATTTTTCTTTCATTTCATTCTCTGCAGTGGACAATCATTTTGGATGCTGGGTACCCAACCATGAATAGCTAGGTCATAGGGAAGAATCAGTCTCTTCAGGAAATGTACAAACTTTGCAACATGGAGGGTGAATTGCAAGGATGCAACAGGTTCAGTGGAAAGAGCACTGGTTTTGACCTAGCCTTGAATACTACGTCTGTCACTTTGTAACATGACTTTGGACACATTCTTAACCTCTCAGAGCAGTTTTTTTATTCTGTAAAATCATTGTCAGAATAAGATAAGGTGTGTAAAATACCTGTACACACTAGACATCCAATAAAAGTTAATAAATTCAAAAATATTGGTTATTATTATATACCCAATACTTTGCTATATGTGAACTATGGTGAATATAAAAACATACTGAATGAAATGGCTTATAATCTCAAGGAACTTTCAACCTTTGGGGAGAGAATAAAACATGAATAGATGAAACTGTTAGAGAAAAAAAAATTACAGAATTCCCCACAGCATTAAATTGTGTTGTAAAGACAGTAAAAGCAGTGATTAGAAAGGAGAACAATCCTTGTTTGTTTGTTTTATGAAAGCAGTAGCCTTGAGAAAAACATTTAGGAGTTGGTATACAGAGTAGTAGTAACTAATATGTTTGGAGAGCTTTAAGGTTTCTGAAGAGTTTTCACAAGCATTGTATCAATGTTCACAATTACTCTATAAGTTTTATAAGCCCCATTTTAGAGATAAAGAAATTGAGACTCAGAATTTTTTTTGTCAAGGGGCAGAATTGGAACTGAAACCTAGTAATGCTGACCATGAAATTTCTATGCTTGTTTTGTAAAAATATTTTATTTTCCATGCATTTTCATATTTGTTTTTTATCACCTGAAACAGTCATATCAGAAGATGAAGTCAGAGATACTAAGTGACCCATCCAAGTTCCCCCAGCTAATTAGTTGGAAAAGCAGTACTGGAACTTATATACCTGAATGTGTAGGGTATGCTTCCCATCTTTGCACATTACCACATTATTTTAATTTCCAGATGGAGAGAATGGAGGGGGAAAGGGACCAGCATTGGATTTGAATGGGTTCTGCAGTATACACACATCATCACAGAGAAAACCCTCAACTTTTCAGGGCTGCATTAATCCTGGCCATATAACTAGAGACAATTATTCACCCGCCTTGTTCTGAGAATGACATGTATGAATGGGCCAACTGAATTACCACACTTAAATTGCTGGTACTGTGTTTCACCTCATGATTCACATTTGTGCTATATTTTGGAATTACTTCCTATGGGATGGCAATTTAAAAAGACATTCAATTCATGTGACTACGGAGAGTTCTATTCCTGATCTACCTAATTCTGGTTTAAGTACAGATTATTGCATGAGAGTTGTAGGTCAGACTATTTTCATTTAAGAAAACACAGGATGAACCTAGATCTTTACAACACCAGAGTGCTACCAGAGTGCTCTTCTTTGTCTTCAGGGAATACAAAGATCTAGGCCTTGGTCTATATGGTGATTTCACTAGCACCTACTTTACAGCACAAAATCAGCAATCTTACTCCACACTTTCAGGGTTTAATGTACTTTCCAAGGCAAGTCAATGCTCTATTACAGTCCAGACAATGATATTTTCCCAAGTCAAAGTTAAACATATCCCACCATCACTTTTCCTCCAGTGAGGATGACAATTACAAATTGCCACACTTCATTACATAGTCTTTGACTATTCTTGTCTCAAAGCCGTTCAACTTCTGACCATAAATTGAAACTTTTGGTAATTGGTATTTTAATATAATTTCTTCATTTATGGAAGTATTTTAAATGGATTATATACAAAGCTGGACTCAAGTTTTCCCCATTTGTAAGATGTTGCCTTAGGTCTAAAAAATAAATGCTATGCTGCAGGAATAGAAAAGTTTTTGTCATAACTAACAAAAAATGCTCATCTTTTTCTTGGGATCGATAGTCTCACTTTTCTCGGGATCGATAGTCTCACTTTTCTCAGCTTCCATGTTCCCCCACGTCGATCTTGGGAGCCTGGTTATCTCTGTGTTATCGAGAGTTTAAGGATGCATGAGACAGGGGGCTTGGGATTGAGGGTGACAGTGTGTAAGCAGGTTTTGGTAGCGAGGTTGAACCTAAAAGACTGTAAATGAAGTTGTATTTTGGTGAACCTTTGTTAGAGGAAATGTACATTTATGAAATGCTGTTTGTAAAACGGGTTGTGAGAGTGTTGAATTGGTTTGTGGGGCTTGATGCGTTACTTATGTGACTATGTAACTTCGTAAGGCTTAGAAGCTGATCCCCGCCTCAGCCAGGAGGAGGCTGTACCCTGAAGCCTTTGCTTAATTCCAAACCGGAATAACCTGTTGCGGGACTACTAGCTCCCGCAGTTGCTAGTTGGGGGTCCCCGCCAGCGGCGCGCGGATCCCCGCCCGGTAGTCGCGCGCCCAGCGCTTGACAGGAAGGCAGTCACGTGGCAGCCGCAAAGCGGCGCTTTGCGACCTCGATGACAGGCAAAATGTGCGACAGCCTTGGCGCCGGCCAACCAGGGGCGGAGGCGGTGGCCAGGGAGGAAGCGGAGGAGGCGGAGGCGGCCGTGGGGTTCGCCCGCCTGCTCGTTCGCCTGGTTTCCCCGCCCCCGCCGGGCTCGCCGCTGCTGAAGGGAGCCGGTTGCGCGCTGTCGTAACCTGCCCTCATCCTGGCCAGCAGCAGCAAGACCGGACCCTCATCCAGACCAACCTCCCTGTCAGGGCGGCTGCGGCGCGGGCTCCGCGGGGCGCAGGCGGGCGGCCCGGGCGCCTGAAGGTTACTGAGTGCATGAGCGCCTAGCTTCCCGCGCTGCCCCGCCCGCCGGCCCGCCGGTCCGCCCGCCGGCTCGCCCGCCAGCCCCTCGGCGCCCGGCGGCGGCGGCGGCGGCGGCGACGGCCGCAGGAGGCGCCGTTTCCCTTCCAGGTGCGCGCTTCGCTCCCGGAGCCGCGGAACTCGGCGGCCGCCATGGCGTCCAACATGGACCGGGAGATGATCCTGGCGGATTTTCAGGTGAAGTATATGGCCTTGTACCTCTTCCACCTCCAACCTCGTGGGTTCCCGGTGCCAGAAGGGTTGCCTTTCCTCAGGGTTTGTTAGAGCATTGCGGTGGTGTGTGGTTTGGGCTTTTATACGGTACGTGGCGCGCGGGTACGCGCGCGCGCGCGCGCGTGTGTGTGTTTGGGCTTTTATACGGTACGTGGCGTGCCTGTGTGTGTGTGTGTGTGTGTGTGTGTGTGTGTGTTGTGGGCCATCCGGGAACGTGCAATTCTTATGCTGGTTTGGGTGTGTATAGAATTTGTATGTACGGATTTGCAGGGTGAAGGGATGTTATGATACTTGGTTATGTGTGTGGACTGTGTAGTGTTTCCTGTATTATGTGGAGAATGGGTAGAATTTGGGGGTATTAAGCGGGGCTTTTAAGTATGGGCTTTTTGGGAGTTTTGGGTTATGTACGTGGGAGAGTGCTGTATGGAGTGTGGGTGTGGAGAGTGTGGTGTTGTGGGTGTGGTGTATTAAGGGGTGAGTAAAAAAGAAAGGAGGAGGAGGAGGTGGTGAAGGTAGTGGTGAGGGTATGGTCTTTTTCAAGGAGAAATAAACATTCGAGACTTTGCCTTATTGGAATCTTTGGAGTGTATAGAAGGTAAGGAGGAGGCAAATAGACTGTATATATCAAAGTATCCTCGGTGAAAATTAAAAATTACATATTTGCGGATTCCCTTCCCCTACAGATTTGAATTGCTTGGTGTGTGTCCTAACTCCAGGAATAATTTAAAGAATAAGCAAAGGTTATTCCTTTACTTATCCCAACTGTAGTCACACTAATATATGAGTATCTTAAGGAGGCCCTTTGAAAGTAGAGTTGTACACCATTCATGAAAGACTTGTAGTTAGAACTAATACCCTGTGCACACCACCTTTGCCTTTTTATGTTTGATGAAGATATTGTAGTGAGATTTTTTTTTTTAAAAGATATTATTTATTTGTTTGACAGAGAGAGACACAGCGAGAGAGGGAACACAAGCAGGGGGAGTGGAGAGGGAGAAGCAGGCTTCCCCGCTGAGCAGGGAGCCCGATGCGGGGCTCGATCCCAGGACTCTAGGATCATGACCTGAGCCGAAGGCAGACGCTTAACCGACTGAGCCGCTCCGCGCCCCATTCATTTTGGCATTAACTTAGAAGCTACTGTTACGTATAGGCAGACTTTTCTCTCTGTAACAGTCATCATTGCACATGGTCTAACACTAGCATAGAGGTGATAGTTTTTCTTACTGAGATTTTGTTTGGCTTCTCTTCTCCCTCTTTCTCTGATTTTCCTTATTTCATAACTTAATATTGTGATGGTCATTTCCAGAGTTTGCTCTTTATCTTACCCAGTAAGGGTATCTGATTTATTGGGAATGTGGATATATCTGCATTTGATTATACTGTAACTTCCAAACTCAGAAAGAAGTGTTCTGAAAATAAAAGTTGATCGCAAGATTTTGGTGTTTTGTAGGATTAGAATTTGCCTGAGATTTTTTTTTTTGCCTAAGTCTTTTATTCTCTTTCTTTTTTTCATTCTCCAATCTTTTATCTAATGTGGGATATGGTCATATGAAAAAGGACTCTATTTCTAGGAGTATTTTATCCTGTTATAAAACTGCTTTATAGAAATGTCTTTAGACAACAATGGTCATAGTTTACCTCACTAAAAGCTTTAAGGTAATTATAACTTTGTTTTGATTTCACCAAATTTTTTTACTTACTCTAACAACTTGTAGCTGCTTGTTTTCTTATTTGTGATAGTTATTATGTTTACTGTGAACTTTATATTGGCCAAGGACAGGAAATTTAGGATTCTTGTACTCAGAGACAAAGTAAGATTTTCTGACAAGCATTTGGGATTTTATTTTGATCACATTAATACATTCTGTTTTTCTCTTCGAACCAGTGGCATGATGTGAACAGTTCTTTACAGAATGGGAAAAAGCTATGGCATTCTCAATGTTTGCCAGATGGTGAAAGTTTATTTCATATTGTCAAGTAGGTAAGAACGTTATTGGTAGAATAAAAAGTACACATAAATAAAATATGAATAAAAAGAATACACATACAGAATAATACACATACAGAATAGAAAGTATACACATATTAAGTACATTAGCCTTTTGTGTTTTTAGGAACCTTGTATTCCTCTCACAAATGATTCCAGATCAGTTTGTTCTTGTGGACTTACTTTTTAAAATCAATTATTCTTCCTATTTTTTAATATTATGTAAACTTTTTTATAGGATTAACTTCTAAAAATTAGCATTTATCCAGTTATCAGAAACTAGGTAATTTTAAACATTGAAGTTCAAGTCTTGTAGATACTTGGATGATGCTGGTTTCGCCTGTAACTGTAAATCAGTTTCTCCCCAAAAGTGAACACATGACTGTGAAATTAATAATTTTGAGAGTTCAGTGCTGCCTTTGTAGAAAGGCACATGATTTTTTTTAAAGTTTTTATAAAAAATTCTAGTTAGTTAACATACAGTGTCATATTAGTTTCAGGTGTACAATATAGTGATTCAGCACTTCCGTGCAATGCCCAGTACTCATCACAAGTGCACTCCTTAATCCCCATTACCCATTTAACCCATTCCCCCCACCTACCTCCCCCCTGGCAGTCATCAGTCCGGTTCTCTATAGTTCAGTGTTCACTTCATGGTTTGCCCTCCTCTCGCTCCTTTTTTGAGAAAGGGACATGATTTTTAAATATGATCAGATTTTAAAAAATAAGTTTCAGATTTTGATTATTGTTAGGTAATAGGTTCTTCTAAAGACAGTGCCTAAATATGAAAAAACTTTTTTTTTTTAAGATACATTTATTTATTTGAGAGAGAGCCTGGGGGAGTGCTCTTGTGTGCTCAGGTGGGGAGAGGGGAGGGGAGGAGCACAGAGTGGACTGGAGCTGGGGCTTGATCTGACCACCCTGATATCATGACCTGAGCTGAAATACAGTTCCATGCTCAACTCACTGAGCCACCCAGGAGCCCCGGAAAAACTTTTGGGAAAGATTTTTGTATATTAACTATTTCAACTCAATGGAGAAAGGACTTCTGTTGAAACTGATCAGTGAAGGAGTAGTTAACAATCGTAATTTTAAAAATAAATTACCTGGTTTCTTATAACTGGTAAGTAGTGGATGGAAGATTGCACCTCAGACTTAATGAGACAGGTTTGGAATTTTGTAGATCAGTGAACTCATTACAAAGGAAATGTATTACAAATTGTCCTCTAAAAGATTCCTCCCCCTGAAATAAGAACAGCTTTCAATTAAAAAATTTTTTTTAAAGATTTTATTAAGGGAGTGAGTGAGAGAGAGAGTGAGCACGCACGAGCTGGGGGGCGGGGGGCGGGAGGGGCAGAGGGACAGGGAGAAGCAGACTCTCCTGCTGAGCAGAGATTCTGAGGTGGGGCTGGATCCCAGGACCCCAGGATCATGACTGAGCCGAAGGCAGACACTTAAACTGACTGAGCCACCCAGGCACCCCTCAATTAAAATTTTTAAAAAATTGTGGTGAATATATATAACATAAAATTTGCCATCTTAACTTTATGTGCCATTTTTAAGTGTCCAGTTCAGTGACATCAAGTACATTTACATTGTGAAACCATCACCACCCACCGTCTATCTCCAGAACTCTTTTTATCTTGCAAAACTGTAACTTTTTTTTTTTTTAAAGATTTTATTTATTTATTTGAGAGAGAGAGCACATGAGAGGGAGGAGGGTCAGAGGGAGAAGCAGACTCCCTGCCGAGTAGGGAGCCTGATGTGGGACTCGATCCCGGGACTCCAGGATCATGACCTGAGCCGAAGGCAGTCGCTTAACCAACTGAGCCACCCAGGCGCCCGCAAAACTGTAACTTTAACCATTAAACAGTAACTTCCCATTTTCCCCTGGTCTCCAGTCGCTGGCAACCACCATTCTATTTTCTGTCTATGAATGTGAATATTCTAGGTACCTTATATAAGGGTAATCATGCAGTATTTATCCTTTTGCGACTCTCCTATTTTATTTAACATGATGTCTCCAACGTTCATCTGTGTTGTAGTATGTGTCAGAATTCCCTTCCTTTTTAAAAGGCTAAATACTGTCTATGGCCGTACCACCCTGAACGCGCCTGATCTCGCCTAAAAGCCTGAATACTATTACACTATTAAACAGTATGTGTATACAGTAATCCCCCATTATCTTTGGTTTTGCTTTCTGTGGTTTCAGGTACCCTTGGTCAACTGTGGTCAGTATGTGTATATAGTAATCCCCCATTATCTCTGGTTTTGCTTTCCATGGTTTCAGTTACCCTTGGTCAGCTGTGGTCCAAAGGTAGATGAGCTTCCTGATGTATAATAAGAAGGTCAGTAGTAGCCTAGTGCTACGTCACAATGCCTAGGTCATTCACCTCACTTTATCTCAACATGTAGGCATTTTATTGTCTCACATCACCAAAGAAGGGTGAGTACAGTACAATAAGAGATTTTGAGAGACCACATTCATGTAACTTTTATTGCAATATACAGTATTGTTAAAATTATTCTGTTTTATTATAGTTATAGTTAATCTCTTACTGTGATGGGTTTATAAATTAAATTTTATCATAGGTATATAGGAAAAAACAACATACATAGGGCTCAGTATTATCCTTGGTTTCATGCATCTGTTCGGGGCCTTGGGACATAACTTGCAGATAATGGGTCACTGCTGAACCACATTTTGTTTACCCATTCATCTGTCAGTGGACATTTTCTTCCATGTTTTGAATATTGTGAATCATTAATGCTGTTATGAACATGGGTGTACAATTATTTGTTTGAATCCCTGCTTTTAATTCTTTTAGGTATATATCCAGAAGTTGAATTATTGGATCATATGGTATTTCTGTTTTTAATTTTTTTGAGGAACTGCCGTCCATACTGTTATCCATAGTGGCTCACCACCAAAAGTTTGAATGGAGACAATGACAGCATCATGTTTAATGAATTATTTGTAAATTCAACTCTGGGCAATGAGTTTATAATTTGGAATAATCTAACAAAAATCATTTCTTTTTTTTTATATTTTATTTATTTGTCAGAAAGAGCACAAGCAAGGGGAGCAGGAGTGGCAGGCAGAGGGAGAAGCAGGCTCCCTGTTGAGCAAGGATTTCCCAGGACCCTGGGATCATGACCTGAGCTGAAGGCAGATGCTTAACCGACTGAGCCACCCAGGTGTCCCAAAAATCAGTTTTAAATGTAAATAGTGTTAGCATAGTATGCTACTGGTAAAGGAATGAATAGAGTAGTACACCTAGAGTTCTGGCTGGCCAGAGCCAGGAGGGGGTGTAAAGGAATTTCCTGGGTTTAAAAAACAGGCAGGCATTGATGAATCAGGACCTTTTTTTTTTTTTCCTTAATGTCTTTTTATAACAGAGATGCATTCAGGTGACAGTTCCAATCTTGTTCTTTTTGTAATTGTAGAATTCTTTGCCTTTTTTTTTTTTTAAAGTTTGAGGTGTAGAGCAAAAATCATTTGATCACACAAACTTTTGAGATATATTTGGTTTGCTTACAGATGTGAAAATAGCTATCCAAATGGAATTGCAGTTGCTATCAAATAATTTCAGTAATATTAATTATTTTGGGCCCATATGAACCAAAAATGAGTATTCCCATTTCCCCCTTAACCTTTTAATTACTGTAGTGCTAATTTCTTTTTCCTCTAAGATACATTTTTATAATATAATTTTTTTGAAAACAAAAATGGTGCTAAAGCTATTTAGGTTAGTCTCACATATTTTTCTATTTATATTTCTGTTATTGTATAATACAGAGATATAGATCATAGCTTTACTCAAGTCAAGGAAAAAAAAGGAACAACTTTTACTAGTAGTAATATTTTTTTTTTAAGCAACAAAACCTTATCTGCCTTGCTAAAAAAATATTTTTTCTGAACCTAGTTCTAGTGGTCACAGAGTGAGTCTATTTCTTCTCTAATTTGGCTTTGATTTTGATGTTACTTTCAGTTATGTTTCCTGGATGACACAGTTGTGCCTTTGTTTTCCTCTCCTGGTCTTTCAAGCTAGTAATACCTTTGCTGCCTAAATTGCTGTATGCATTTTCATATATTGGACTATCATTATGGGACTTTTAAGTTTTCTCTTGCCTATCAGCTTCTCTTGGAAGCATGGACTCTTCCATGAGACTACCAGTAAGTCACTTGAAATTCATTTCTGCCCCTTCATAACATTTCTGCCTTCTAAATGAAGCTGTGAATCTTCTTTCTTTTTTTGGTTTGACAGACTGTGCAAGTAGAAATGGTATTGATCCGCATGGATAGGTATTCTTTGTGATGTTGTGGTTTAGGGACCAAACTAAGTATCCATGGAACATCATATTTATTTCCTGGAACGTTACCTTAGGCAAGAGATTGAGTACTATGGCTGAAAATAGTCTTGTTACTGTCCTTTCTTTCCTTTTTCCACTATCCTCTTTATTCATTAGAGGGACAGGCATTTTGTGTTTGTGTTTGGATTGTTGGTCATTGGGATAATAGGTTTGGCATGTAGAATAAAGTTTAGTAGTTAGTGGTTAAGAGCATGGACTCTGAGGTCAGATTGCTTGGATTTAAATCAAGTACTGCCACTTGGACATCTTGTGATCTTTGACTACTCATTTCACAACTCTGCCTCAGTTTCCTCATATGAAAAATGACTTAATGCATGTAAAGTGATTAGAACAGGTGTCTGGCATAGAAAGAGTTAGATAAGTTTTAGTTATTTTCATTTTTGATAATTTTAAGGTATATACTTGTTCTCTGCAAGAGACATCTATTTCCAGTTTCTCATTTTTCCTTTTGTGGAAATTGAGGCCAGAAGAAGGAAGTGACTTGTCCAAGTTCATGGGTTGATTTGAAACAAAGATTTTATCCAGGTACATGGAAGAGTGTTTATTTTCTAGCTTAATGTGTCAGATGGCTTCGATTTCTAGAGGAAAACAAGACCCACCTTTCAGAAATTTTTCCAAATGATAAAATTTACGTATAAAATGAATTAACAATACCTGGCATATAGCAGACATGCCAGAAGGGAGGGAGGGAGGGCCTGGCACTTTGATTGTTCCTAGACTAGCATTCATTCCAGTCTAGTGCCATGCTTCTAAGTTTACAGGTGGTCAGAAGCCATGGAATGCAGAGTCTTTAGATTTGTTGAGCATAGTTGGGTTGATGCCTGTGTTTGCCAGACTGCGTTTATGGACTCTGTAGATGGGGGGTCAGGAAACTATAGCCTATAAGCTGGCTTCCTGTTTTTATACATAAAGATTTATTGGAATACAGTGATAGCTATTCTTTTACCTATTGTTTGTGACTGCTTTCTTGCTGCAGTGACAGAAGTGAGTAGTTGAGACAGAGACTTCATAGTGCACAGGCTTAAAGTACTGTCTGGGCCTTAAGATAAAGTTATTTCAACCCCCCTCCCCCCACAACAAATACTTCTCTTTCAAAGTTTTAGTAACTGCAAAGTGCTAGAATGTTTGAATGCTTCACGAGTAATATTATATGGTTATACACCACTATAGGAGGCAGTTGTTAAAACATTGCACTTAGGCAGACTAGAGCTCTAGTTTTTTGCTTTGTTTTGTTTTGGTTCTGGTTCTCTGAGCTAGTCCTTTATCCTTTCTGGCTTTGAGTTATTCAGTCTATGAAATGGAGATTTGTGTAGAGTTATATGTACCTGAAAACAGGAGTGGACTAAATCAGGTATTCATATAGAGCTTGGACAGTCACTTGGCAGCAGGGGTGTTTGAGGACATTCAGTTATAATTTAGGTAATTCATCTGGATTAGGGATCAGCAAACTACATCCTGAGGGCTAACCTACCACCTGTTTTCGTCAGTAAAGTCTTATTAGAAGACAGTCATGCATATTTGTTTACATATTGCAAAGCCTAAAATATTTACTCTGCCCTTTACAGGATAGCTTGCTGATCCTTGATCTATATTAATGGTATTCAATTGTGGGTGATTTCTGTTCCCCAGGGGACATAAGGCAATGTCTAGAGAGATTTTTGGCTGTTATAACTGGGGGGTGCTGCTGGTATTTAGTGGGAAGATGCCAGGAATGTTGCTAAACATTCTGCACAAGACATCCCTTCACAATGAAGAATTATCCACTCTAAAATGTCCAGAGTGCTGAAAAACCCTGATCTAAATTACTAGTTCTCAAACTTAAATTTGTATAAGAATAACCTGGAAAGCTTTGCTAAACTATAGGTTGCTGGGCCCCACCCCAGGTTTCTGAATGAGTAGATTCTAGGTGGGGCCTGAAAATTTGCATTTCTATCAGATTCCTAGGTTATGCTGCTGCTGATCCAAGATCTACACTTGGGAACAACTGATCTAGATGACTTTAGAAGTTATATCCATTCCTGTGATTTTTTTGATTTTGTTGTCTTAAGTACTGTTTCATTTTTATGACTTAAGAAAATTGAGTATTTTATTATATGCCCTGTGCCAAGTGTGGGGCTTGAACTCATGACCCCGAGATCAAGAGTCACATGCTCCACCATCTGAGCCAGCCAGGCCCCCAGGCTCTGTGCCTTTATACCCTTATTTTTTGTGGCCCTTTAGAAAAACTATTTACCTTTCAAAACCTATCAGCTGCCTTTTGCTGATAACATCAGTATCATGTGCCCAGTTTTAGGGTTAATAATTTTGTCTTATGTATCTTTGGTATGTTTCTCTTGAGTCTTTTTAAAAATTTTTAAAAAATATTTGTTTATTTATTTATTTTTAGAGCGAGAGAGCACATGAGCCTGAGGGGCAGAGGGAGAGGGAGAGAGACTCTCAAGCAGACTCTGGGCTAAGGACAGAGCCTGATGCAGGGCTTGATCCCAGGACCCTGAGATAATGACCTGAGCCAAAACCTAGAGTCAGACACTTAACCCAACTATACCACCCAGGTGCCCCTCTTCTTTTGAGTCATATGCCAGATTGTCAGTAATCACTTTACATATTTCTTTTCCCTAATGTCAGCTCTTTGAGTGAACAACTGCCTGGGTCTTAACCATCTTTTCCTACAATATCTATAAGAGGTTCTCATGAATATTTTTTGAAGGAATATTATGAATATTAGCTCTTATGGTACAAATAGAGTAGAATTGTAAGTTTGCATGTATAGTTGACCCTTGAACAATACAGGGGTTAGGGGCACCAATCTGGGCCGCACATTTGAAAATCCACACATAATTTTGACTGCCCCCAAATTTAACCAGTAATGGCTTATTGTTGACTGGAAGCCTTACTAATAATATAAACAATCAATTAACACATATTTTATATGTTGTATGTTTTATATATCGTATTTTTACAATAAAGCAAGCTAGAGAAAATGTTATTAATAAAATCAT
Organism: Mirounga angustirostris; assembly: GCF_029215605.1. NCBI lineage: Eukaryota > Metazoa > Chordata > Mammalia > Carnivora > Phocidae > Mirounga > Mirounga angustirostris. The sequence continues at coordinate 150,013,620 of NW_026991712.1, forward strand.
AAAGAAGAGAAAATACAGGGACAGTACTGTACTGAAAAAAAAAAAATCCAGGTATAAGTGGACCCACGCAAATAAAAATGTGTAGTTTTCAAGGGTCAGCTGTATTTTTAAGCATCTACCATTTGTTGACATATGATTTTGAATAATAAAATCTGCCATTGAGAGAATAAAAATTGGGCTGTTTTATTGAACTGAGGATTATAACTTTAAAGTGACCGATTTATAGAGAAGTACAAAACACCTCCCTTCTTGTTTAGCTTTTATAGAGGGCTCAATAAGGTAATGTGGCAAAATATAGGGCTCGAGGTCAATAACTTCGGGAAATTTGCTCTGTGTCAGTCACTCTTCACTTTCAACTTTTTTAAGGCAGAAATTTAAATTTCAAATCAAAATTGTTTACCATGTTAAATCATTAGTCATCGGCTTTAAGGTGAGTTTGAGATATTTTAAGAAGTGTTTGGCAGGGTGCCTGGGTGGGTCAGTTAAGTGTCTGCCTTTGGCTCAGGTCATGATCCCAGGGTCCCCTTCCCCCACTCTCTCTTTCTCTTTCTCAAGTGAATAAATAAAATCTTAAAAAAAAAAAAAGAAGCAGTTTGGCAACATTAACAGAATAATTGTACCTGTCTTCATACTTATTGTGGTTATAGAGGAATAATTGAGGTAGAAAGGATGAGATGTCAAGTTGTGGTAAGAAAAGCAGAAATGTTTGCAGGTTATGTGCATCTTAATGGCTTTAGAGTTAGGTTCCAGGCACCTGTTTTTTTTTTTTCCTTCTCCATTTTACCTTGGTTCCCTGGACTCTAATGATTGAGCTGTAATAGTATAATGTTAGTGAGAGGAAAGCTTTGTCTCTTGTGCCCTCTTGGCTACCCACCTTCTTTCTCACAAGGGAAAAGTAGTGCTTGAACTTGTTTTTTAAAATATAATTTTATTAGGTGGATACACAATTGAGCATTCTTATTTTAGGTTTAATGGGGGAGGAATAATAAAATTAGCATCTAGCTTTTGATTGCTTTGTATGTGTCAGGTACTGTGCTAGTCTCTTAACAGCTAAATTCTACAGTGACCCTGTTGGGATCCATTGATACAGTTCTCCATGGTTTCTGTATGTCTTGTGATCAGAGACACTGCTTTTGTTTTCTGCTCTTTTCAAGGATATTTGTATAGTGAGCTGCCTTGGAAGATAGAGGTAGTGTCTCCCTTTGGAGCAAAGGGTATGCATGCGTATCCTTTGAATTTTGAGAGATTTGGTTCTGTAGGCTCTGGGTTCCTCTTCTAATGCAGTCCATTGCATGTGTAGTTATCACTTGGCCTACTACATGTTGCACTGTGGGCAGTGGGACTGGGGAACTACATAAGAAAATGCTGATATTCTGACTATGAATATTGTCATGAGTCATAAAGTTCATTGTCTCTAACCCAGAATTCTATGTCTTCCTCCATGAAGCTGGCAGGCTAACTTGTTAGTTTACAAGTAGGATAAAAAAGATCAGCTCTTTCACTGCTTTAACAGTTTTGGCAACAAGGATATTATGTTGATAGACACATGGTTTCTTGGAAGAGGAAGGGTGAGGGCATGGGCTGGTTAACAGAATTTGGGGGAAGGCCATGGGAATTGATTCTGAACATGCTGACCAAATTGTCAAGTGGTTCTCTACTTTATTGCCTGTTAATGAGGAAGAATTAGGAAGGTGGTTGCAGACTGAATACCAGGAAGTGGGTTCAGAGACAGCCTGGACATTCCTCTAGTTGTTGCTAACTCTTAACAACCCTCAAATACCGTCTCTGGTAGATGGAATTTTTTTCACCAATCTGTCAGTCAGATTCAGAGTCAGACTACCCCCCCCCCCAGTGTAAAACTAGTACTAAGATTTGTCCTGGCTGGGCAGAAGGTTCTGCCTCTTTTAGACAACATTTACAGACCTGTGTATATCTACACTTGAGTGTGAAAGGAGGCAAATTTGCAACCTCCTTGGGCACAAAGCAAAGTTGTTAGAACTTTCACTGGTTTGTCTGAGAGATGAGAGGATGGGGGTTCATAATATCTATGGCTCAGTCCTTCCTTTGGAGGAATCTTTATTCCCTACTTCAAAGCCACTGACTCAGTGGGGTCCTCAATTCATAGAGGTTTCCATAAACCTGGGCCTGGTTCACCAGTGGTTCAGCCAAGCCAAAACTGATTGTGTCTGCTTGTCTTCTGGGGCTGTTCAGCCTCTGCGCCAGCTATGCAGACTGATAGTGGTTGTGATTGCTTTGTTCAGTGGATAGAACTCAAGGCTGTTCTTATAGCTCTGGCCAGTACTGTCCTTCATGAAACTTGTATTTCTTTTTTTTTTTTTTAAAGATTTTATTTATTTATTTGACAGAGAGAGACACAGCGAGAGAGGGAACACATGTGGGGCTTGATCCTAGGACCCTGGGATCATGACTTGAGCCAAAGGCAGACGCTTAACGACTGAGCCACCCAGGTGCCCGAAACTTGTATTTCTACCGCCCTTTGGCCTGTTGCCAGTGGCCTAGCTATTTGGTCTGCCACTTGGAAAGTATAGACTGGCAGATTAAAGACAGCTCTCTTTGAAGCTGTGAACTATGGAAACAAATTACAGCTGCTGATCAAACTGTCTGGATCACTCATGTAGATGCCCACAATAAGGGCCTGTTCTCTAATGAAGCCCACTGGAATCAAGCTTCTGATTGAGTCTGCACTGCCCAGAGCTATCATTGTTGTCTGGGTCCATCCATCATATCAGATGTGATAACACATCAGCTATCATAAACTGGGTGTAGACTTAAGGACTGTATTTCTGATGCAGAGGGTAGCATTGCTATACTTGTGATTTCTGCCAAAAATTGACCTGCTTGTCACATAATGAGAGAAGCCACATTTAATGGGATGTGGCCCCTGCTTGCTTTTAGCAAATTTAATACATTGGATCTTTGACCTCCCATTCATAAGTATCAGTGCTGCCTCACTGCTGTTGATACTTTTTCTGGTTATGGAATTGCTGTTCTAGTCCAGTTAGCTGACTGACCACACCATTTTGGCCTGTGAAACTAATCTGTGTTATGCTTTTGGGCTTTCTGGACCATTTGCAGTCTGACAGTGGTGCACTTTTTGTCTCAAAAGACACTCAACAGTGAGCTTGATAATCAAGATACTTGAAGGACCTTTCATGCTCCCTACCATCCACAGGCATCTGGTATGTGGATAAATGTTGAACGTTGAAACATCTTTTTCCTTAGTAAGTCAGGCCACTGAATGCAGCTATGCCAGAAAGAGATCATCTCATCTTGGTCACTTCATGACCCAGTGGTAGGGATGGAAGGGGTGGGAGGTTATATAGTCCTGTTTTGAAAATTCAGGTTATTATTATTATTTTTAAAGATTTATTTATTTATTTGAAGGAGAGAGAGAGAGAGGGCGGAGGGGCAGAAGGAGAGAAAACCCTAAGCAGACTCCGTGTGGAGCGCAGAGCCCAACGCGGGGCTCAGTCTCAGGACCCTGAGATCACACCCTGAGCCGAAACCAAGAGCTGGATGCTTAATTGTGCCACCCCAGGCATCCCTTGAAAATTCAGATTCTGTCCTATTTCTGGGCATGAAGCTTCTTTTTTTCTCCTAGCTGCAGCACATGGCCAGCCTGTTGGTACACCTTTTTAAAAAAGATTTTATTTGAGAGAGAGTGAGAGAGAGAGAGAGAGAGAGAGAGAGAGAGAGAGAAGAGAGTGCACAAGCTGGGTGAGGGGCAGAGAGAGAGGGAGGAGCAGAACCCCCGATGAGTAGGGAGCCCCATGTGGGACACGATCCCAGGACCCTAGGATCATGACCTGAGCTGAAGGCAGATGCCTAACCTCCTGAGCCACCCAGGTGCCCCTGTTGGTACACCTTTTATGTGGCAGTTTGACAAAAGGTGGCGTAGGGATTCAAACTTAATTCTCGTTCAGCCACCTGGATTCTCACATTGGTTTGACATGGTCTAGACCTTAAGGATAATGACCACTGGTTGAGTACACTGCTTGCTGAGTTCCCCTACAGTGGCCCATGTGGGTCAGTGGGGACCATAAATGGGTTTCTGTAGGTTTAATAAAAATTCTTGCTTATCTTGCTTGTCTCACACCTGACATTTCTAGGGGAAAGACCTAAGTATGAGTAGGAGAAGATTGTAAAAAAGATGAAATTATAGCTACTTGAATGGAACATACTGATTTTGTGGCAGTGGGGGGAAAGCCAACAATCTTGACATCTAGGAAGGAACACCTTAGACCCCAGAAGAAGCTTTGGGGAGGGGAGAGACCTTCAGAACCACACTTTAAGCTTTCCTTATGAAGGAAAATGTCCTGGTGCTTTTCTCCAAACTGTTACAGGCACATTAAATTTAATTGACTGCCGGGTCTGCCATCCTCCCATTAGATTGCTCAGCTCTGATCACCATTTGATTGTCATTCCCTTTAATTTTACTGGGAAATCTATTGGAAACAGCAAGGGTTGCCCCAGCTCCTATACCTTCCATGCAAAACACCTGTCATTATATCCTCATGTCTACCCACATGTCTTCCGTAGCCTTCACTCAGATATTCTGTGGGGCAGATTACTAGTGGCCTGGACAGTTGGGACAGTTTGGACTGACTGCCTTCATTCAGTCCTTTGAAAAACAAGAACTAGACTCAATTATTCAAACTGAATTTGGGAACTCTAGGGCTGCCATCTGGCTGGGAGGCCATGTTGGGACACAGGTTGACTATGTCTCCCAGGCTGAGGTAGGTCCTCCTAAAAAATATGGACTCTTGCACCTTTGAGTGTTTAACAGAACACCACTAGTAGATCTTAGAGCCTTTGGTGGACTGTGGAGATCTCTCCAAAATGAGACTATCCTTGATTTTTTGGGGGAAGCTTCCCAGAGTCGTAACTGATTTGTTATTTATGTGCATCCGTAGACAGTTACCTCCATGAGGGAAGTTACTGAATTAGAATAGGTGGTTCAGAATTTGTTCCTGACCTTTAGCTGACATGATCAGTGACACACGTTGGCCCTGGAAAGCATTCTTATTAGCCTCAACTCACTGACCAGCATTGTTATGGATGATAAAATTGCCCTTGTAGGCCGAAGCAGAGGCTGTATAATTGTTAATACATCTTGTTGTTCCTGGATTAATGCCTTGGACCAAGTGGAAAGGTTAATACAGAACCTCAGGGATAAAGCCACCAGACTTTCTGAGGTAGATCCTGATGTCTTACGGGATTTCTTCAACTTATTTGGGGGTGGGACTCTGAGGAACATGGTTGAAATCAATTCTGAAGGTTGGCCTTATCCTACTGCCTGTTGATAGCTGATTTAATTAAATGCTGTATGAAACAAATTGAATGGATTTAGTCCCAGTCCCTTGTCAGTCAGATTAATCAGAGTGGTCATTGGAATCGTATACTCATGAGAAACTTTGTCAGCAGCCAAGATGGTTTAGAAGTGAGAGAGACAATTCTCTTTGTCTCATATTTCAGCACATCTTTTGAATAGAGACAGTGACTGTTCCAGCCTGTCTTTTCAAGGGTGTTTTATTGTGACCAGCCTAGATAATGTCTCCTTCCAGACCAAAGGACAAGTTTGCTTGCATTCTCGGAGATAAGGATACTTTCTCCCTAAAGCAAAAGGTGGGCATGCTTACTGTCCATTAAAAGAGATTCAGGGTTCCTCTCCTGTAGTGCATGTGCAGGTGTCACCTGGCCCACTCTGTATGACCCTGTGGGCTAATGGGAGTTGGGAACCCATGCAAGAAAATGCTGATACTCTGGCTACTGCTATTGTTGTGAGTAATAAAGTACTTTATTCTTGACCTAGGAGTCTTGTGTCTTCCTCTAGCATCCATGAAATTGTAACATGTTAAATTGTTAACTTGCAAGTGAGTAATATATTAGATCCTTCATAGTTCTTAACACCCTGTAAACTAGGCAGTCCTTTATTATACAGATTGATTTTGGAGATGGCAATTATAATTACTACTAACATTTACTCAGCATTACTTTGGCCTATATGATAAATGTCTTATCTGCCTTGTCCAATCTAATTGGTATATACCATTTAATTTATGATAGCCATTATTACTATTCCCATTTTAAAGATGAATAAGTGGAGGCCTCTCGGGAGGTTAAGTAATTATCTAATGACAGGTAGTCATAACAAGGCTGGGTTTAGAACTCAGGTCTGCTCTACTCCAAAGTCAAATCTGTGATCTTATATATGTACATTTCTCAAATGGGTATGCTAGGGAGTACTCGAAGTTACAGAATAAATATCAATGTCTTGTAGCACCAGTTTACTAGAATAACTTAAAAAGAAATATGTGGTTTTTTAAAATTAAAAATAATTATGAAGTAAATATAAAAATTGCATGAATTTTAAAGAGTAAATGAAATTTCAGAGAAATTGTAAGGATGTGGCTTTTTTTCTTTGGGTCATTTCCTCCCCTCTTCCCATTGGGGGACATGTTTCCTTTCCTCTATCATTATGACTACAATAGTGGAAAAAATTAGTAAGTACTACACTTTATAAGGTTACCTTTAAAAAAATCAAAGCTGCATCCAGTTATTTTTTGATTCCTTCATCCTATTGTAGCTTTGTGAAATACAAAAAGAAAGAAAATAAAGTTTTTCTGGTGTCCCTGGATTTATTGAGGCTAATAGAGGGATCAAAAGATGAAAAACTGGGATTAATTGACCTCTATTTTTTTAAGATTTTATTTATTTATTTGAGAGAGAGAGTGTGTGTGCTGCATGTAAGCACAGGTGGGGGGGCAGAGGCAGAGGGAGGGGGAGAAGCAGACTTCCCGCTGAGCAGAGAGCCTGATGTGGGGCTTGATCCCAGGACCTGATCATGACCTGAGCCGAAAGCACATGCTTAACCGACTGAGCCACCCAGGCGCCCTTGGCTTCTGTTTTGAAGTTTCATGTGGCAGTGATTGCTATTAGGATTATTTAGGTACTATTACGATCACCATTAGGTTGCTATTAGGATTACTTTAGTAAGAGATTATCCTGTCGTTTTTTTTTTTTTTAAACTTCACTTTTACATTTACCAGTATTTGTATTGTGTTGGTATAAGTATATATTTATGTTAAGTATTTTTGTCTCATTTTTCTGGGAGTACTGTCAGTTTGGGGTATATTCCTAAGGTCTAGTACTGAGTCTTGAAACAAAAGTAATGATGTTGTGACAAAAATAGTAGGATTGTGGTGCCTGGGTGGCTCAGTCAGTTAAGCATCTGACTTTGGCTCAGGTCATGATCTCAGGGTTCTGAGACTGAGCCCCCTGTTGGGCTCCTTGCTTGGTGGGGAGTCTGCTTGGAATTCTCCCTCTCCTCTGCCCCTACCTCTGCTCGTACATGCTCATAAATAAATAAATAAATGAATAAGTGAATAAATAAATATAAATAAATAAAATCTTAAAAAAAAATAGGATTGATTCCAGCTAAGGCAAGCTGGCTCCCAGTTGAAACCCAAGAACTTTGTTTTATTTATCATTTTATTTTATTATTTAAAAAAATTTTTTTAAAAGATTTTTTAAAAAATTTTATTTATTTGAGAGAGATAGAGCAAGAGCAAGGAGGAGAGGCAGAGGGAGAGGGAGAAGCAGACTCCCCACTGAGCAAGGAGTCTGAAGCGGGGCTTGATCCTAGGACTCCAGGATCATGACCTGAGCTGAAGGCAGGCAACCAATGGAGCCACTCAGGCGCCCCCATTTTATTTTTTTATTTTATTTATTTTTTTTAGGGGGGGCAGAGGCAGAGGGAGAGGAATCTTAAGCATGTTCCGTGCCCATCACAGAGCCTGACATGGGGCTCAATTGCGTACAGCACTGACGTCATGATCTGAGCCGAAATCAAGAGTTGGATGCTTAACCGACTCAGCCACCCAGGCACCCCTTATTTTATTTTAAATTCCAGTATACGTAATCAAGAACTTTGTTTTAAACTACATTGTATTTTAGAAAAGGAAAGCATTATTTAGTGATTACTTTGGAATAATTTAGTAAATATTTTGCCAAAACTGAGTGGCTATTTGATGGAATTAAATAATTGCATTTATTAAGTGTGATAATGTATTGGGTTATGTTTTAAAAAAAGGAGTCCTTAGCCTTTAGAGATATATACTGAAATATAGTGGGTGAAGTGATATGATATCTGAATTTACTATGGAACAGTCTGGGAGGGGTTTTGGGGGTAGAGTTGATGGGGAGTGAAATACTGGCTGTGACTTGGTAGTTGTTGAAGAGGATATTGTGTTCATGGCTGTTCATTTTACTATTATCTCTATTCTTTTATATGCTTAAAATTTTCCATAATAAGTAAAAAAGATGTTCTGTCAAAATAAAAATTACTTTGAGGGAACTGTAAGCTTTAGTATAATACTTTCATGTTCTAATGGGCTACAGGATTAGAGGAGTGGCTATGAGATTATTACAAGGAAGTAATAACATAGCAATCATAGTAATGTTATATAATCATAATATCTTGCCAAAATGGTTGGTAAATATTTGTCTATATTTGTTGTCACTGGAAAATTTAAAGTAGTTAAATTTTATTTGTAAAAAGTCTTGGCTGTTGTCTTGGCATAAAGGTTTCCTAAAACTAATCAATTTTCTAACCAAGATGAAAGGTATAAACTTACAAGAAATTAACTTTCTGTTGTAAATTTGATTAACTGAAGGCAAGTGTTACTTTGGCAAAGAGGTGCTAGGAACTTTTTTCTTTTTTTAACCAATATTTTGACAAAATAAGAAACCTAAAAAGGTACAAAAGATCCCGTTAAGCAGAAAGAAAAGGCCAAATTAGATGATGTGTCATTTTCTGTGTGTATGTTTAGATTTTATTTATTTTTATTATTATTTTATTATTTATTTGAGAGAGAGTACGTGAGCGCAAATGGGGAAGAGAGAGTGAGTATGTGAATGCGAGCCGGGGGAGGGGCAAAGGGAGAGGGAGAGGGACAAGCAGACTCCCTACTGAGTAGGGAGCCTGATGGTGGGGCTTGGTCCCAGGACCCTGAGATTATGACCTGAGCCAAAGTCAGATGCTTAACTGACTGAGCTACCCAGTCGCCCCTAAATATGGCTTTGTTTTAAGAACTGAGAAATACTTGGGGTGCTTGGGTAGTCAGCTTGTCTGACTCTTGGTCTCAGCTCAGGTCTTCTCAGGATGGTGAGTTCAAGCCCCTCGTTGGGCTCCACGCTGGGTGTGGAGCCTACTTAAAAAAAAAAAAGCACAGAGAAATACTTCATGTTATAACACATGCATGGAGAATATGTAAAATTACATCATGGATTATGCCAAAATAAAGTATGTTTTTATTGTTTAGATTAAAGATTTTATTAGATCATAAATCCTACCTATAATCCAGGATTAATTTAATTTGCTAAGATAAAAACATTGATATGCCAGGAAATAATCACATGGTTTCTACTAGAGGATTTCTATTTCTTTCCTTTTTTTTTTTAAAGATTTTTATTTATTTATTTGAGACAGAGAGAATGAGATACAGAAAGCATGAGAGGGAGGAGGGTCAGAGGGAGAAGCAGACTCCCCGCCGAGCAGGGAGCCCGATGCAGGACTCGATCCCGGGACTCCAGGATCATGACCTGAGCCGAAGGCAGTCGCTTAACCAACTGAGCCACCCAGGCGCCCTTTTTTTCTTTTTTTTTTAATCTGTGCAGTGTGTGTGTGTGAGAGTGTGATTGTAGCAGAGCCTTGGCATTTCCAGAGGATGGATTCTGAAGGTATGTTGACTTAACATGGATACAGAGTCATTCTTTGATGAAAGGGCAATAGTGACATGCATAGTTGGCCTTGGGGATTCAGTTCCACATGCATTTCTCCTGAGTTTTTAGGAAACCTTAATGAAGGGGGCACCTGTGTGGCTCAGTCGTTAAGCATCTGCCTTAGGCTGAGGTCATGATCCCAGAGTCCTGGGATGGGCCCTGCATTGGGCTCCCTGCTCAGCGGGAAGCCTGCTTCTCCCTCTCCCTCTCCCTCTCCCTCTCCCTCTCCCTCTCCCTCTCCCTCTCCCCCTGCTTGTGTTCCCTCTCTCACTGTGTCTCTCTCTGTCAAATAAATAAATAAAATCTTAAAAAAAAAAAAAACACCTTAATGAAGATAGCTGCAAGGAATTTCCTGCTGGCCATGACATATCTCACAGTTGCAGCTGCTGTATTTTACCCATGGGGCAAGTATGAAATTGTGGAGTCAGGGATCTTGGTTGGTTTTCTACTGTTGTTTTAGTAATCCCAGATAGGATGCTCTGGGCTTTCCCAACAAGGTATTTACTCAGAAATACCTCTGTTCTGGTTGCTGTTATAGTCAGATTAAGTAAAATAAAAGAGATGGGAATAGCATGAGTTTTGGTGGTGTTAGTGATAGTTTTTGATAAATGAACAGCATCTTTAATTCTTAGTGCTTTAAATCTGTAAGTATGTTACTGAGGGTATACCAGACATTCATTTGTTCAACAGGTACTTGAATGACTTCACATGTGTTGTGATGTGAGGATGTTAGGAATACAGAGAAATATGAATTGCCTGACACTGTCTTGATTCGTATTTTCTCTTGATGAAAATTTATTGAATACCTGCTTTGTGCCAGACATTATACTAGGTAATTGGGAGATCGCTACTTCATAAGGCAGTTAAAAAAGCTAATAAAAGTTTACCTCTGTATAGCTTATTTATTTACTGTAGACCTGTAGAGAAGTTCTTTTCCTGTCACATGAAGGCAACTATGTTACCATTAACTCTTACTATCTGAGCCCTAATTTTCCAGTGCTTTCCACTACTCCTTATCACTTGTTTGCTTTCCTCTGGATGCTTTTACTTATTAATGGCACACTTCAAAGGAGAAGCTTGGGAGTGAACACAATATTCAAAAAGAGGCTTGGAGTAGAGCAGAATGGCCTCTCCCCTAATTTTGTACATTATATTACTATTAATGCAGTCATTACGGTTTTGACACATTTTTAATGGGTAGTAACTTAAAACTCTACATGAATAGGTAAGGCATATCTCCCTCATCCTAAATTCAGTCATTTGCATTTCTCAAGCTAAGTGGAGAACTTTATATTTATCTTTCTTAACTTCTGTCCCTCTACCTGCTCTTAATCATCTGTCTAGAAATTTGTTCCACATCACTTTTTTTTGTACATTTCCTTTGGCTTCTGCATCTTCCTTCCTTCCTACTGGCTCCCTCTTTTCAACCAATTTCCAGTTTAAAAAACTTGCCAAGCTTCAATCAGTTTAAAAATATTCCTCATCGATTTTACGTCCTATTCTGAATGTTTTCATATTTCTCTCTCCTTCCCCCCCTGTATTTCTCTTAAGAGTTAATGTACCTTAAGGGTCTTTCCCTGTTCTCTTTTCCTTTCTACCCTATTCTGTCACATATGGTTTCTTTGCATAATCGTCCTTTCTTTAGTTTTAACTATCCAATATATATATATATATATGCTTTTTTTCCATTATATATATGCTATTGACTCCTAACCCAGCAGCCTCACTCCTAATTTCTCTTGAACTCTATTTTCATTTGCTTCTATAAGATATAAAGGTCAGGTTCATTGGTGTGCTAACAAAGCTCTTTGTGATTTGGCCTTTTGTAGGCTATACTTTTCCCATTACTTTGTTCTGCAGTATGCTTGTAATTTTCTTGAACTTATTTCTGTCTCTTTGCTTTTGCCAGTTCTCCCGTTGCCTACCTTCCAGTCTTCTATTTATCCCTTAGAGTTCTGCATAGGCATTATTTCCTGTGAAGGCTTTTCTGACAGTTACTTACTCCCTCTATATTTCTCATTCTTAGACATGCATCTGTTGTTGCAGCTATCACATTACTTTGTAAATACTTGTTTACTTGTCTTTCTTACTAATTTGTGAGTTCCTTACAGCTAGGAATTAGATCTTACTCATTTTAGTATTCCTAATGCCTAGTACACTTTCTGGCACCTACTGTGTTCTCACTGAATAGTAAATTGAACTGAAGTAGTTAGTTTTGAGCCTGTTTAAATAAGACGAAGATGAAAAGGATATGATTGAGTTTTTGGATTCTCATTTTGTCATCAGAATACTAGCCATTTAGCTTTGTGTCATTTGCATATGTAAATGAGTATCCTGAGATTTAGAATTGTGTCAGTTCATCTCTGTATTGTTAGTATCTAATGCATGCCTGCCAAATATCAGGTTTCTAGTGTTTATTGAACTGAAGCAAATTAAATTAAAATTGATGAAAGCATTCATGCTACAAAGATAGTATATGACTAGTGGCATTCATCTTTATTTCTGTATGTTATCTTTAAGAATAAATGAGAAAAAATTTTTCAGTTGCCTTATTGAAATCCAGATTTAGGGGATATATGTTATATTCCTGATCTGTAAGTCAAATTATTAAAAAAAATCTTGGCATTATTTATTATGATGATCACACTTTCCCTTCTAAGCATTTATAGGGCAACATTTCTTTAAGATTTGTTTTAAAATGTGGCATGAATTGATGACAAAGTAATAGTGGTAATTGTTTTAATTTTTCTCTTTTTTTCCTCTTTTAAAGTGCTCCTAGCATTCCTTCTGTTAAGAAAAAAATGTCCCCAAAGATGTCCTCTTGGTTGTGTGGATATTATTGGCAAGATTTTTCAGTACCTTTGCATGTAGTTGTTACGAGACATAACTTTACAGATTCAAGAAGCTCTGTGGACAGCAAGTAGGATTAATACTAAGAAAGTCATACACAGGCACATGGTAGTCACATTGCTGAAAAACAGACATAAAAAGAAAAGTTTTAAACACATTCTATGAAGAGAACAATGACAAGAATGGTAATTAACTTCTCATCAGAAACAATGTGATAAATACAGGGGACAATGGAATGATATCCTTAAGTGCTAAAAGAAAAAAAATTATCAAACTGGAATTTTAAATGTAGCAAAATTATCTTTCAAAAGTGAAAGTGAAGACATTCTCAAAAAATAAAACGAGAGGGTTTGTTGCCAACAGAGCTGTACATTATCAGAAATGCTAATGGAAGTTCTTGAGGCTGAAGAGAGGTGATACCAGGTGGAAATGCGGATCTATGGAAGAAGTGAAGATCACTGAAAATAATATATATGTGGGCAAATATAAACAATTATACTTCTCTTTTCATAGTTTTTTTTTTTTTTTAAGATTTATTTATTTAACCTGGGAGGGAGAGAGAGAGAGCGTGCACGTGCATAGGGGGAGGGGCAAAGGGAGGGGGAGAGAAAATCTCAAGCAGACTCTGTGCTGAGCGCAGAGCCCAACTTGGGGCTTGATCTCACGACCCCGAGATTATGACCAGAGCCAAAATCAAGAGTTGGATACTCAACTGACTGCACCACCGAGGTGCCCCTCTTTTCATAATTTCTTAAAGAACAGTTGACTAGCACAAAAATAACAATACACTGTGGAGTTTTATATTTTATGTAGAAGTAAACTACATGACAACAGTAGCTGAAAGAAAATACATAATTAGACTTTCTTATAAGGTTCTTACATTATATGGGATGTAGTAATAATATTAACTCAAGGTACACTGATAAATTATGGATACATATTATAATTTGTAGAACAACCACTAATAAATAGAAAAACTGTGGTGAAAAAGCCAATAGAGGAGATAAAAATAGAATACTAAAAAATAGGCTCAACCTTAAAGAATGTAGATAAGGAAGAATAATGGAACAAAAACAATTGGGACAGATTATAAACAAATGATAGACAAACTCAGTCATATTAGTAATTACATTAAATGTAAATAGACTAAACAGTAATCAAAAGGTAGAGACTGCCATCAGCAAAGGTCCCTGAACTCACCCCCACCTCACCCACTGATATTTCCAAGAGTGTGACTTGGACTCAGCCACCACTTTCTAGGAGCCAGCCTGTACTCTTTTTACCTGCTTCCCTCACCCCTCCCACCCCCCATTGTAATTAAAATTGTTTAAGGAAAGGCAAAAGGAAAAAAATAGAGACTGTCAGATTGGATAAAAATAAAAACTGATCTATTGTTTACAAGAGGGACATTTGAAATATAAAGACCCAGTTAGGTTGGAAATGTAAGGATGAGAAAAACTATACCATGTAGACATTGATCATAACAAAGCTGGTGTGATTAATATCAGACCAAGTAGACCTTAAGATAAGGAGTATTTTATGGTTTTTGGTGCTATTGTACATGGAATTGTTTCTCTCATTTCTCTTTCTACAGTTGCATTGTTAGTGTATAAGAAAGCAACTGATTTCTGTGCACTTTGGAAAAGTGTGGAGGTGCCTCAAAAAATTAAAAATAGAGCTACCCTATGACCCAGCAATTGCACTACTGGGTATTTACCCCAAAGACACAGATGTAGTGAAAAGAAGGGCCATGTGCACCCCAATGTTCATAGCAGCAGTGTCCGCAATAGCCAAACTGTGGAAAGAGCCAAGATGCCCTTCAACAGATGAATGGATAAAGAAGATGTGGTCCATATATACAATGGAATATTACTCAGCCAACAGAAAGGATGAATACCCAACTTTCACATCAACATGGATGGGACTGGAGGAGATTATGCTAAGTGAAATAAGTCAAGCAGAGAAAGTCAATTATCATATGGTTTCACTTATTTGTGGAACATAAGGAATAGCATGGAGGACATTAGGAGAAGGAAGGGAAAAATGAAGGGGGGGAATTGGAGGGAGAGATGAACCATGAAAGACGATGGACTCTGAGAAACAAACAGGGTTTTAGAGGGGAGGGGGGTGGGGGGATGGGGAGGGGGGTGGGGGAATGGGTATTAAGGAGGGCACGTACTGCATGGAGCACTGGGTGTTATACGAAAACAATGGATCATGGATCACCACATCAAAAACTAATGATGTATGGTGACTAACATAACATAATAAAAAAAAAAGATAAGGAGTACTAAGTAGAAATAAAGAAGTTCTGGCTTGCTACTTTTCCACTTTCTAATCCTGGGCAAAACATGTGGCCTTCTTTTATTTTCTCATCTATAAATTGCAATTAACATATGAGCTCTTATGTTAGGCATTTACCTGCATTATTATCAATCCTTGTAATAGCCTTGCAAGATGATTATTATTTTTCCTAAAGTCACAGGGTTATTAATAAGCTGTGATTGAAAATTTTCAGTGTTGGCATTAAGATATTATTGTTCATCACTATATTTTATTTTTTAAAATATTTTATTTTTAAGTAATCTCTACACCCAACACGGAGCTTGAGCCTACAACCCCAAGATCAAGAGTTGCCCACTGATCCAGCCAGGCGCCCCATCAATACATTTTAAAGATGCCCCTCTCCTGAAATACTTCGTAAACTACAGCCCCAAATTCCCTAAGTCAGTGTTAATTTACTTAAATTTTGATTAAGGTAAATGAAAAAAGGCAAAATAACTTAGATTATTTGAGTCCATTCAGAAAAAGATATTGGCATTGTAGAGCCTACTGTGAATTCTTTATATAATAAACAGCATAATGCATGTTATTTGCCTTAGAGTTGTAGACTATAAATTAACTGATACTTGTTTAGTCTTTTCCATCATATTTGTGGTTTCTGGTCAGACTTACACTTTGCAATTTACAGTAATGCTATAAAAAAGCCAAGAATGATTTGTTCATGTTTTTAAAGAATTTTACAAAACTGTAGACGTACTTTGTTGTGTGAAGTACTATGATGCCTGGGAGCAGGAGCTATATATTTTACCCATAGTATTTCCAGACACTGCTTAGCACATGGTAAATACTCAAATACTTTTGGTAGCGTTTTTTTTTTTTTTCCTGTTTATTGTCCCCTAAAAGTCTTGTGTAAAAATTAGTATGTAATGAAATTCCCATGAAGATGTGTTAAATGTTTGCTCCCTCTTGTGGTTATAAAGGAGAACGTAAGTTCTTACAATGAAATCTGTTCTCTAGTTTTTGTTGTTAAAAGATGTGTGTAAAAATTACCAAATAGTGTGTAAAATTTACCAGAATTTTTCTCTTTTTGGAGGGATATTAATCCATATACCTTTATCAACTCAATAAATTTTTTTATTTCACACTCATAAGACATGCAGAATTCATGCTCAAGTATAATTTTTTAATGTCCAGGATAGTTTATATACTGTTAATTCAAGTCAGAACTTACTAGCACTTTTGGGCACACATTTTCTGCTTTCCTGCATATAAATTATATGAACAGTGAAATAACTTTTTTGTGTTTTGAGAACTATATTAGTTTTAGATATATATGAGAATATTATTGAGAGTATTGTTTCCTAATGGTGTTAAACGTTCCTTGTTTTGATCAAAGTAAAAACAAAGCCTATTTTTTTTTGCCTTCACAGCTTTTAAATTCAGAACACCTGACCAGTTTTTTTTAAATGCATAATATTTTTATTCTAAATAATTAATGCAACTAAGACTATAAGCAGCTGGGCCTTGGGAATGCTTTGACACGTAGAAAAATCTTTTTAACACATGTCTATATATATCCTTGACATTCTTTTCTTTATATACTTAACAGACTTCCAGATTACTTTGTTAGACCTCTTCATTTTGTTTACTTCTGTCATTAATAGAAGTTGACTTTCCTTTTGAGACTATTTTTGGAATAGAAACAATATTTTTACCATTTCAGAAGAATTGTACGGTATGTGCCAAAGACAAATAGCATGCAATAAATGTGCACTGTAAAGTGATGTTGTACTCTCAGCAGGGCTCACTTACTAGACAGGTGACTTGCTCCTGAAACCAGTCTAGCTGTGATCATGATCTAGATCCTCACCTCAGCAAAATCACAACTATCTGTCATTAATTGAAGCAAACAAAAAACAAACAAAATGTTGTGGTATATACTCACATAGCAAAGAATACAAATCATAAAAGATTCATGAACTTGCACAAAATGAATACATCCATGAAACCAACGCTCAGGTTAAGAAAACAATATAAAGTACAACTTCAGAAGCCTTCTTCTAGTCATTATCCCCTCATGCTCTAGGATAACCCCAGTACTTTAAATCTAACATATATATTAGTTTTGCATGTTTTTAAACATTACATGCAGGAATTTTTTTAAACCATTTGTAAGTGTAGAATTCAGTGGCATTAAGTACATTCACATTGTGCACCATCACCACCATCTATCTAGAATTTTTACATTTTTAAAAATATTTTATTTATTAGAGAGAGAGCGAGCACAAGTGGGGGGGTGTGGGGGTGCAGAAGGAGAGAGAGAGAGAATCAGACTCCCTGCTGAGCAGGGAGCCTGACATGGGGCTTGATCCCAGGACTCTGAGCTGAAGGCAGATGCTCAACCGGCTGAGCTACCCACATGCCCCAAGTTTTTCCATTTTCTTGAATTAAAATTCTATAACAATTAAACATTAACTCTTCATACCCCTCTTCTTCTAGTTCCTGGCAACCACCATTCTACTTTTTGTCTCTAATGGATCTGACTCTTCTAGGTACCTCATATAAGTGGAATCGTAATATTTGTCCTTTTGTGTCTGGCTTATATTACTTAGTATAATGACCTCAAGGTTTATCCATGTTGTAAGCATATGTCAGAATTTCCTGCCTTCTTAAGACTGAATAATCTGTTGTTTGCATATGCCACATTTTGTTTATCCATTCATCTGTCAGTGGATATTTGGGTGATTTCCACCTTTTGGCTATTGTGAACAGTGCATCTGTGAACATGAATGTACAAATAACTATTCAAGTTCTGCTTTCAGTTCTTTTGGGTATACCCAAAAGTGGAATTGCTGGATCAAATGGCAGTTTTATGTTTAATTTTTTGAGGATGTGGTAGACTTTTTCATGTGCTTATTTTTTATTTTGTGACCTTATTAATTTATCAATGTAAGAGGTTTTTCTTTTTTTAAAGATTTTATTTATTTATTTGACAGAGAGATAGAGAGAGAGAACAAGTAGGCAGGAGGCAGGCAGAGGGAGAGGGAGAAGCAGGCTCCCTGCTGAGCAGGGAGCCCGATGCGGGGCTTGATCCCAGGACCCTGAGATCATGACCCGAGCCAAAGGCAGCCGCTTAACCGACTGAGCCACCCAGGCGCCCCGAGGTTTTTCTTTTTAAAGAATGCAGAGGATGTTCTACATACAGTCATTTATCTGTGATAAAAGATATCTTTACTTCTTTAGCACTTACAGCCTTTTTCTTGCTTTATCACATTGGTTAGTTAGGATCTCCCATATATGTTGAATAGAAGTAGTGATAGCAAACATCCTTACCTTGTTCCCAATCTTAGGAAGAAAGTTTTGGTCTTTCACTATTAAGTATAGTGTTAGTGTAGGTTTTTTATAGATTTCTTTCATCAAGTTGAGGAATTTTCTTTTGTTCCTAGTTTGCTAAAATTTTTTTTTTATTACGAGTGAGCGTTAAATATTGTCAGATTTTTTTTTTAAGTTTATTTATTTATTTTTAGTAATCTCTGCAACCAACGTAGGGCTTGAACTCATGACCCTGAGATCAAGAGTCACATGCTTTTCCAACTGAACCGTATAGATTCTTTCCATTATTTTGTTATTATGGTCAGTTACACTGATTTCCTCATGTTAAATCATATTTGCATTGCTGGAAGAAACCCCACTTGGTCATTGGTCATGATGTGTTATCCTTTTTATAATATATATATATTATAAACATGTATTATTATATACACACGCATATATACATATATTTTTGGACTTTTGCATCTGTATTTGTGAGGAAAATTAGTCCAGATCTGGAGAAATTATGGACCTATCTCCTGCTCCATGTCAGTGAGGTAAGTCAGTAGATCAGTGATAGTCTGTATGAGCTACAGTAGCACCGTGTGCCATATCTAGACTTTTTGAAGGTGGTAAAGCCTGCTGCTTCTCATCTGCCTTCTAAATCTTGCACAGATTTTTTAAAAATTAGGGCCACTCCTGACCTGAAACTACTCAGGGAAGAAATTTTTAGAAATGTAGTTTCAGCTTAGATAAATCTGAGATCATCTTGGCCATACTTCCTATACCTTTTTGGTTTTTTTTCTTGTTGTTCTAGAGATTAAAATATAAATGGCTTACTCTACCCCAGTGTGTCTTGAATTATATACCACTTCATGTATAATAGTGTAAGAACTTTATAAGGGTGTACTTCTATTTTTCTGTCCCAGTCTTTGTTTTATTCTTGTCATGTATTTTACTTCTACATGTTATAAACCTCATAATTTATTGCCGTTATTTTTGCTTTAAAGAGTTAATTGTCTTTTAAAGAATCTAAGAAACAAGAATTATCATGTATTTACCCACATATTTACCATTTTTGGCAATCTGTGTACATTAAAGTTTCCATCTGATATCACTTCCCTTCAGCATGAAAAACTTTTTACTTTTTCTTGTATGCAAGAAAGATCCATTGGTGAGAAGTTTCCTCAGCTTTTGTTTATCTGAATATTTCTTTATTTTGCCTTTTCACTGTATATTTTTTATTGAGGAATTAGATGTAGTGGTAAACCATGTTGGGTATATAAATACATTTTGGCAAAGTATGAAAATCATTAGGGAAATCAAGTTTCTCTTATCTCATAATTTTATTACTCTGCTTTTTTAATAAGTAAAAGTCCATTTCTTTGGATGTTTATAACTTAAAAATGTTAATTTATGTGAAATTCACATTCAGTGGCATGCACTTATCTTAAGCAATTTTTATAGCTGTATATACCCCTTTAACCATCACCCTAACAAAGATAGAGAATATTCTGATTGTTCCAGAAAGATTCCCTCATGTTTACTCCAGTCAGTCCCCATGCCTCATAGGGAATCACTGTTCTGATTTCTATCATTGTAAATTAGTTTTGCCTTTTATTGGATTTCTTTCCCTCAACATAATTCTTTTGTGTTTCATCCATATTTTCATAGATATGTAGTTTAAAAAATTGCTGAGTAGTATTCCGTTTCCCCAATAAAGATAGAGTACATTTTTATTGCTCCAGAAAGGTTCCCTCAAGTTGTCATCTTTTTTTTCTTTTTTTAAGATTTATTTATTTTGAGAGAGAGAGTGGGTACATGAGCAGGGGGAGTGGCAGAGGGAGAGGGAAAGAGAGAATCTTAAGCAGACTTCCCACTGAGCATGGAGCCTAATGTGGGGACCCTGAGATCATGACTTGAGCTGAAATCAAGAGTTGGATGCTTAACTGAGCCACCCCGGTGCCCCCCATCAAGGTGTCTTCTAATCAATCCCCATGCTTCCTGGAAAATCACAGGTCTGATTTCTATCACTATAGATTAGCTTGCTTGTTATTGGACCTCATATAAATGAGATCATATAGCATGAAGTCTTAATCTGACTTCTTTCACTCAAATGAATGCTTTTGAAGGTCATCTGATAATATGTATTATGAATATTTTCTTTCAGTCTGTGTCTTGCCATTTTATTTTATCTTAGAGCTTGTGTTTTCTGAGGTCTTGTGCTCTGGCTGATCCTGAAGCGTAATTTTTATATTGTAAGACTGCCAAAAATTATGCTCTTTTATTTTTTACTAATGTTTTTAGCTTTCTAACCTGTAGAAGCCTAGAATTTACTAAATGTTATTTCACAGAAAACTGGCATTATGTTTGAGGGCCCTCCAGATTTTCATAAATAGCACAATGAGGCACATAATAGTATAAGGTAGAGTAGAATTAAATGCAAAATGATTGTTATAGACAGAATCATAAAAGAACAGAAAAGGAAGAATTGAATTTTTAAAGGGCTTCATATATGAGGGACTTTAAGCCTTAAAGGCTTAAAATCCAAGTTACCTTTTGGCTTTTTCTCTCACATATCAAAATGGAATGTGATTAAATCCTAAGTCAATCTCTCAGGCTTTTTATTTTGAAGCCCTAATTTTAGTAGTTTTGGAAAAGCAGTTTACCTGTGGGCTAAGTGTGAAAAATTGATAGTGGACAATTTGAGACTAGCAGTAATTCACTCTGCTTATTATCATTTGCTTATTTAGGGGGAAATTTTGCTTATATCAAAAAGTGCTTTTTATTGGCCTATATAATTTTGTATACTTATTTATATGCCTGTGGTATCATAAGCAAAATTCTGTTTGGTATACTTGAAAGTGAATGAAGAAAAAAAGATCTAACTTTAAGATTCTGCTAAAATTGAATCATAGTTGTAAATGCAAGGTTTGGATATTTTTATGAAATGTGATTCAAATAATGAGAGAGATTGGCCAATTTATCCCAATTCTGTGGTTTGGTTCTTTGCTCTGCAGACTTAAATATTATTTGTTCTTTTTTTTTTTTAAGATTTTATTTATTTATTTGACAGATAGCAAGAGCAGGAACACAAGCAGGGGGCGTGGGAGAGGGAGAAGCAGGCTTCCCGCCGAGCAGGGAGTCCGATGCGGGGCTCGATCTGAGGACCCCGGGATCATGACCCCAGCTGAAGGCAGACGCCCGATGACTGAGCCACCCAGGCGCCCCATGTTATTTGTTCTTTATCTGTTACCCATCAGTGATAATGTTCTGGGGAATTGGTTCGGAATAACAGCTTCACAGGAGGCAGATTTGTTAATTAGAATATTAATTTACAACAGGATAGACACTTTTACATTGACCACAGTACTTGTAATCATTATTCAGACATCCTCTTCCTGGTATTAGGATACCTGAGAAACCAGTTTGGTTATCAGAATATGGATTGGTAAGTAAGGAAGCAGAGCAGAACAAAGTACCTCCATTTGTTTGGAGGTTGGCTTACCCAGGCTATGCTAAGTCTAGGGAATTACTCTTGCTTTATTTCTAGTGTTGAGATACTCATACAATTAGTTCCATGAATACTATCTTTAGTATCTTTAAGATATCTTTATAGTAACTTTTTTGGTCAGTAATGGACAAATTCTTACTTTCTGATTCTTCTTTCCTTATACTTGGTGTACCTTTTTGTTAGAAACTTGTTATATTGTGATTAGTTTGATTGATACTTTTGCTGCTGACAGTTTATTCTTCTTGATGAAACTCGGGAACAACCCAAGCCTTCCTAAGACTGTGGTACAAATACTCTTCCTTTTTTATGTTAACATCTTGACGAAATTTGCAGGGTTGT
Organism: Mirounga angustirostris; assembly: GCF_029215605.1. NCBI lineage: Eukaryota > Metazoa > Chordata > Mammalia > Carnivora > Phocidae > Mirounga > Mirounga angustirostris. The sequence continues at coordinate 150,035,722 of NW_026991712.1, forward strand.
AGTGGAAAGATTGATCACTTTGATGTTCTGGCTCTAGATTCAGATTCTGGTTCTGCTACTGAGTAGCTGAGCAACTTGGTAATGCTGTTTGATCTCTTTGAGCTTGTTTCCTCAGTAGTACTTAATTTTGTGAGGATGTTGAGAGGGTTATGAATTAATGTGTCTAAAATACTTGAACAGTGAGTGCATAAGAAATGTATTTCTATGAAATTCATCCATCCATTTATCCTTTCAACAACTATTAATTGACTGACTTACTATGTGCCAGGCAATTTGCTATGCACAGGGGTTACAACACTGACCATGATGGTCAGTGATCTGTGCATTTTTGGCATTTACAGTCTAGTGGGGGGTAGAGGCACATAAACCAGCAATTGTAATACTATGTGATAAGTGCTATACTAGGTGGTAGAAGCATATTTATAAGTGTTTTTAGAGATACCTTAAAAAATGCAGTGTCATAATAATAAAGACTTTTCAAGACCTGAGTTCCCCAACTTACTAGCAGTGCCTGGTTAATTTTTGTGAATTGAATGCATGTACAACTTATATGAAGGAGATGTTTGTATGAAAGATAGATACTGAATTGATACAATTCAATTTTGGTGGAGCTTCTACATTTTGAGATTTTTTAAAGAAAAATTTAAAGTTTTAAGAAAAACTTTCGGGCGCCTGGGTGGCTCAGTTGGTTAAGCGACTGCCTTCAGCTCAGGTCATGATCCCAAGGTCCTGGGATCGAGCCCTGCATCAGGCTCCCTGCTCTGCGGGAAGCCTGCTTCTCCCTCTCCCATTCCCCCTGCTTGTGTTCCCTCTCTCGCTGTGTCTCTCTCTGTCAAATAAATAAATAAAATCTTTAAAAAAAAAAAAAAGAAAAACTTTCAAAGAAAAGTTATTTAAGAAACTGAAACTGGGTCAATGATTGTTAATATTTCCTAATATCAGACTGTTTTGTGATAAAATGTGTGTGCATCTGCACTGTGGTACTGTTTGGCATTTATTTGCATTGACCAATTTGTGAGTAGATTACATTAGTACAGAATCATATGGCAGCTTATTTTGGGAAATAGTAGAGACGTGCTTTATTTTTCTTAGTACACATACATTGTCAATAAAAGCATCTGTGTAGGTTGTTGTAATCAGACTAATGATGTTAAAAAGAACAATAACAGAAAAGCAATGCTTGGTAAAATTTAAAATAGTATAATTTAGTAGCCCTGATTTTCATTTTTACTTTTTTAGGTATGTATGTGTGTACGTATGTATATAGGTAAGTAAGCAAGCCTCTACGCCCAACGTGGGCTTGAACTCATGACCGTGAGATCAAGAGTTGCATGCTTTATGACTGAGCCAGCCAGGTACCCCAGTAGTCCTTTTTAACAACAGGAACTTTTGCACTGAGTTGAAGTGGCTTACCTGAAAATATCCAGCTGGGGATTAGGAGGTAGGCAATGCTCTGTTTTCATTGTGCTGGTGGTTCTCAAACTTTAATCAGTATAAGAATCACCTGAGGTGGTTAGTAAACTAGAGCCCTACTTCCAGAAAGTCTGATTCAGTCGTGCAAGGCAGAGTCTAAAAACCAGTGTTTTTAATAACCATCCCAGGTAAACCTGATGCAGGAGTGATAACACTTTTATCTACTATGCTGGCCCCTGTGCTGTGATAGAGACCTGTCATGTTGCTGCTCAAGGCCTCTCTCCTCTTTCTGAAGTTGATGACCTTCTTGAAATCAAATTGTCCTTACCATTGTAGCACTGACAGTAATAGTCTGCTCTGTGTTGTGCTCCAGTCCTCTAAGTGCTCTGCTTTTGAGTATCCCTTGGATATATCTGATTTTTCTCATAATGTGAAGACAACGCATCTATTACTCTTTTTTCATTTTCCACAATTCTTAATTAAAAATTTATGTTTTAATAAAAATGAATTAATTTTAGTTTCCTAGCATGACTGCTCTTACCCTGTTTTATCTCTTCTTTCCACTTCCTCTCTTCTTCTCTACCTCTTCCTTCCTCCCATCACTCCTGTTATGTTTCTCTGACCAAGCTATGAGCTTCTTAAGCCTGGAATAGAATTGGTGCTTAATAAATATAATGAATAAGTGAATAATAAGTCTTGTATTTTCTAAATATTATTAGTTCATATATGAGTTTCATGGTTGTTTTACCCATTCATGGGAATAGATTTTTCTTAAGAGAAGCAAGATAATAATAAAGGTAAAATTCAGGGTAATAGTTAACTTAGTGGAAAAAGGAAAGTGATTAGGAAGTAGCACTCTGAAGGCTTCGAGGCTACTAATGATGATGTAATTTTTTAGTTGGTTGGTGGGTGCATTAGTATCAGTAGGTATTTGGAAACTGGCTATTCATCTTTGCTCAAATAGGGAAGAGTGAAATATAAACTATTAGAACCATTTGTAATGTAAGTGGGACCGTCTGTGTATTTGGGATGGTAGACTCTAAAATGAAATCCACTGGGAGATTTGAAAAGTTGGCTTCAGTGAGATTGGTAGGAAACTCTCAGCACAACTAAGCAATACCAAAGGCTTAAATAAATGGCTTTTTTTTTTTTTTTTTTGGTTTTGGTTTTGGTTTTTGTTTTTTGTCAGGTGAAAGAGCAGAGGGAGAGGCAGAAGGAAAATTCTTAAGCAGACTGCATACCCAGAGTCACTGTTACTAGGCGCTGTTACTCTATCTTTGAGAGTCCTTTAAACATCTTTTGTTGTTAAATAAAGTATTTACATGGTTACAAAGTGAAATCTACGCGCATCAGAGTATAGTCAAAGAAGTCTAACTTCTTTTCCCTTTTGCCTTTTCCTCCTTTTTTAACATTAAAAAGTCCTTTATTTTCCCATTGAATAAAGTAAAAGTGAGTATGTTTATATTTTTATATTCTTATCAGTCTTAAATAAATGATAGTACAGTACACCACCTTTTCTACAGCTTTTTTTTTTTTCACTTAAGGGTATATTCTGGAAGTCTCTTCATTGTAATATATAGAACAGTTGCTCATTCCTTTTTATAATTGTATAGTACTGCTACAGTATTATTTAATTTTTTTTATTTTTTTTAAGTTTATTTACTTAAGTAATATCTAGCCTCAGCATGGGGCTTGAATTCATGACCCTGAGATCAAGAGCTGTATTAAGGAGGGGACGTACTAAATGGAGCACTGGGTGTTATACGCAAACAATGAATCATGGAACACTACATCAAAAACTAATGATGTAATGTATGGTGATTAACGTAACATTAAAAAAAAAAATTGTAAGCTCTTCCGACTGAGCCAGCCAGGTGGCCTGCTAGAGTATTTTTTAAAATGTAAATCCTAAATAGTATTTCATTCCAAACTGATGCTATTGTTGAACAGCAAACCACCCTAAATTCAGTGGCTTAAAACAGTTACTTACTTTCATTCAGGCATTTGCTGTGAGTTGACTGATCTAGGCTGTTTGTGTGGGTCGCTCTGCTTCATGTTTGAGGTCTTATTGGACTATCTCCTGAGCAGGTTGGAGCTCAGATATGTTACATGCATATTCATTCTGTCATCCTCTTAAGGGACTACAGATAACCCAGTGATTATCTGGGTTCACATCTGTGATGAATACAGATATAGGAGGGCAAGCAGAAACTCTTAAAGGCCTAAGTTCAGAATTGTCGTAATGCCACATTCAATCATATTTCAAAATCAAGTCATAGATACAAGCCCCAAAGTTACCTTTTTTTTTTTTTTAAAAGATTATATTTATTTATTTGAGAGAGAGAGAGCATAGGGGAGGCAGAGGGAGAGGGACAAGCAGGCTCCCCACTCAGAGGGCCCGACAGTGCTCGATCCAGGACGCTGGGATCATGACCTGAGCTGAAGGCAGACGCTTAACCGACTGAGCCACCCAGGCATCCCTCAAAGTTATCTTCTTTTTTTTTTTTTTTAAAGATTTTATTTATTTATTTGAGACAGAGAGAATGAGAGAGAGAGCACATGAGAGGGGGGAGGGTCAGAGGGAGAAGCAGACTCCCTGCCGAGCAGGGAGCCCGATGCGGGACTCGATCCAGGGACTCCAGGATCATGACCTGAGCCGAAGGCAGTCGCCTAACCAACTGAGCCACCCAGGCGCCCAAAGTTATCTTCTTAATGTTGGTCTTACTTGGCCACTCTATCAGAAATTTCAATCCCTTCCCAGTGTTTCATATCCCCCTTCCCTGCTGTAATCCTTAATTTATTATTATCTTAAATATGTGTGTATTTAAAATACTTAAATCTTGTTTATTGTCTGTATCACCCCTTTACAATGCATGTGTAATGAGAGCAACATTTTCTATATTTTTATTCACTGTATATCCTGAACCTAGAACACAGTTGATGCTCAATAAATATTTGTTGAATGAATAAATGAAGGCATGAAGTGAAATAAGACCTGTCCTTCATTAGTTTTTTTTCTTATACTACCCTTTCTTGTTGTCGAGGTATACTTCTATAAGATAAAATGCACAGATCTTAATAGTACAGTTTTATAAATGTCAATAAAAGTATATTCATGAAATCATAACTCCAGTTAAGATGTAGAACATTCCTATCACTTTAAAAGGCTTCCTCATGTCCTTTCCTGTCATTTCTCCAACCTCTAGAGGCAATTGCTATTCTCATTTCTGTTGCCATAGATAAGTTTTTTGTACTTTAGAATATCATGTATATGGAATCATATAGCATATATGTTTTTCTTATTTCCTATTCTCACTCAACATAATGTTTTTGAGATTTATCCATGTTGATGTATGATCAGAAATGCATTCCTTTTTACTACTGAGTAGTATTCTATTGTACAAATACATCACAATTTATTCATTTGTTGATGGATATTTGGGTTGGTTCCTTTTTTGACTATTATGGATAAAGCTGATATTAACATTCTTATATAAATCTTTTTGTGGATATTCATTTTATGAAGGTTTTTATTTCTCTTGAATAAATACTTAGAAGTGGAATTGCTGGGTCATAAGGTAATGTATTAACTGTTTAAGAAAGTGCCTAATGGTTATTCAAAGTGGTTTACCATTTAAAATTCTCCCAACAATGTATGAAACATACCAGTTAAAGTTTTTTGTTTTATTTTACTTTGAAAGTTTGTTGATTTATAAGTATTCTTCCTAAGAGGCAGTATGGTAGGGAGAAAGAATAAAGACTCTAGAATTAGTCTGTGGAAAAATGTTTTAAGTATTAAAGCAGTCTTGCTGTCTGAGAACCATTCTCCATATACATATGTATGTGGAGAATATATATACAAATATGCATGTGTGCGTGTGCGTGCGTGTATGTGTGTATGCCTCAATATCTCAGACAGAACTCTAGATGCAGTTTTTTCCTCTGTGCAGTATTTACCTAATTTATGAGGATTAGAATTGGCATGTAGTTTACCGGTTTGAGATGGTGACATAAGAGGCTCAACTCAGCTATTCTCATGGACACACCAAGTCTACAGCCACATATGGAAACATTCCCTTTGAAAGAAGTACGGAAACAAGCTGAGTGACTCCTACTCATTGGGTAAATGAGATAAAATTCATCAAAAAAGATGAGGAGAGGCTGAGAAACAATCTTACCATAAAAACCAACTCCTGGTTAGCAACATACCTGGGAGGGAAGGAACAACTCCCAGCTTCTTCCTGAAAAGAAAAGGTTTTGGATCCCACATCTGGTGCCCCGACTCCTAAGACTTCCATTTGAGGGATGTGCCCCCAAAACATCCTGCTTTGAAAGAAAATAGGGCTTGTGTTCATGAGACCCATAAGGCTATAGTGAACTCAGAGGCAGCTCTTGAAGGGCTTTTGTTGACTTAACTGTAGCTAACCCCCCAGGGCCAAGCACACAGGTAGCAGACTGAAACGTACCCAGTCTTTCCATGAAAGAGCCCCTCTTAAAAGCTTCAGTCTGGGGGGCAGGCTTCTAATTTAAGACCTATTTAGGGGCCAACTGCAATAGTCTCCAGAGACCACAGAGGCTAGCAGGCACCATCTTCCTGCTCATCCTCTGCCTTGCACCAGGTCTTCACTATCTCAGAAAGGAGCTCACGCACACATCTGGCACCAGGGTTTTTGCAGCTACTGACCAGGGATGCCCCTTGATTGTCTGATTCTTGTGGCCAGCATGGCTTACATTCATGAGTACACAGGACTGTAACAAACAGAAACAGTTTTTAACCAGCAATCCTCCAGGGCACGTACAGAGGCAGCAGGCAGAAATGCCTAGACTTTTTGTGAAAGAGGCCTATTTGCATATTATAGTACTGCAGTCTGAGGGGGAGGCTTTTATTTTAACACAAATCAAGGAGCCAACTGCATCTTCAGAGAATGGGGAGGCTGATGGGTGCCATCTTCACGCTTACTCTCTGCCTTGTGCCATATCACTGGTGGATCCACGAAAGGAGCTTGTGCACACATCTGGCAGCCCAGCTTTTGTGGCTGTTGTCCAGGGAGACATATGATGATAGCCTGGCTCTGGTGGCCAGCAGGGCTTGTGTTCATGGGTTCATTGGGAAGGTAGCAAAGAAACAGTTCTTAAGTGGCTGTCACCCCAGTGCGGACAGATATACCCATCCACAATCTTTTCGTGAAAGAGATATATTTACTCACTTCAATAGCTGCTGCCTGAAGATCCAGCTCTTAATCAGCCTACATCTAGCTGCTGAGATCCTCCCCTTTGGGATACTGACAGTTTTTGGCACACCTTCAACTACTGGGAGCCATTAAGAACAAAAAAGTGTGCTTGGATGATCATAAAAGTTTGAGAGACAACCAAGAGCTATGGCAGGATTGAAAGATAAAGTTCATCTCCTACATAAGACCACTACATCAAGACTGGAAAGGGTAGCTGTTTCATCTAATGCTTAGCAACCGGCCCAGAGAGTCAAGGAAAATGAACAGAGTATATTCCAAGTGAAAGAAAATGGTAGAACCCCAGGAACAGATCTTAATGAAACAGAGATAAGTGATTTACCTGAAGAGTTCAAAATAGGGGTGCCTGGGTGGGTGGCTCAGTTGATTAAGCATCTGCCTTCAGCTCAGGTCATGATCTCAGGGTCTTGGGATTGAGCCCTGTGTTGTTGGGTTCCCTGCTCAGCGGGGAGTCTGCTTCTCCCTCTCCCTTTGCCGCTCTCCCCAACTCATCCCACGCATGCACGCGATCTCTCAAATAAATAAAATCTTTAAAAAATTTTTTTTAAAAAGTTCAAAATAACGGTCATAGAGATGCTCACTGAGGTCAGGACAGCAATGCATGGCAAAGTGAGGATTTCAACAAAGAGATAGAAAATACAATCAAGTACCAAAGAGATATCAAAAGAGCTAAAGAATACAACAATTGAACTGAAAAATTCAATAGAGGTATTCAGAAATGGACTAGATGAAGTAGAAGATAGCGAGCAGCAAACTTGAAGACAGGGCAGTGGATTCATCGAGAGGGTCAAAAAGGACAAAGAATGAAAAAGTGAAGATAAGGAACTTATGGGACAACATCAAATCAGTATTTACATTATGAGTCTTCTCAGAAAGAGAAGAGAGAGAAAGGGGCAGAAAACTTATTTGAAGAAATAGTGGCTAAAAGGGGCACCTAGGGGGCGCCTGGGTGGCTCAGTCGTTAAGCGTCTGCCTTCGGCTCAGGTCATGATCCCAGGGTCCTGGGATCGAGCCCCGCATCGGGCTCCCTGCTCTGCGGGAAGCCTGCTTCTCCCTCTCCCATTCCCCCTGCTTGTATTCCCTCTCTCGCTGTGTCTCTCTCTGTCAAATAAATAAATAAAATCTTTAAAAAAAAAAAAAAAGGGGGCACCTAGGTAGCTCAGTTGGTTAGGCGTCTGCCTTCAGCTCGGGTCATGATCACAAGGTCCTGGGATCGAGTCCCACATCAGGCTCCCTGCTCAGTGGGGAGTCTGCTTCTCCCTCTCGCTCTGTTCCTCTCCCCTGCTTGTGCTCTCTCTCTCTTATTCTCTCTCCCCACCAAATAAATAAATAAAAAAATATTAAGAAAAAATACATAGTGGCTATAAACTTCCCAGACTTGGGGTGGGAAACAGACATCCAGACCCAGAGAGTTTTTTTTTTAAGATTTTTATTTATTTATTTGAGAGAGAGAGAATGAGAGACAGAGAGCAGGAGAGGGAAGAGGGTCAGAGGGAGAAGCAGACCCCCCACTGAGCAGGGAGCCCGATGTGGGACTCAATCCCGGGACTCCAGGATCATGACCTGAGCCGAAGGCCGTCGCTTAACCAACTGAGCCACCCAGGCGCCCCAGACCCAGAGAGTTTTAAATAAGTTAAACCAAAGAGACCCACACCAAGATACATAATAATCAGATTGCCAAAGTTAAAGATAAGGAGAGAATCTTAAAAGTGAAAAGGGAAAAACAACTTGTTATATACAAAAGACAGCCCCCCTCCCCCATAGGACTGTAAGCAGATTTTTCAGCAGGTACTTTGTAGGCCAGAAGGGAGTGGCATGGTATATTCCAGATGGTGAAAGAAGAATTGCCAACTAGTAATACTCTGCCTGGCATAACTTCAGAATTGAAGAAGAGATAAAGAGTTTCTCAGACAACAAAAGCTGAAGGATTTCATCACCAATAGATTGGCCTTACAAGAAATGTTAAAGGAACTTCTTCCCCCCCCCCCCCCAGCATTGCCGTTTACTTTTTGGGGGAGAGGATAGGAGGAGGGAGGAGAGAAACAGTCCCAGGGAGTCTCCGGAGTGTATGAGACTGGTAATACAATGATGGGATGTGATGGAAGGTCCCCAGGATCCTTTTTTTTTTTTTTTTAAGATTTTATTTATTTATTTGAGAGAGAGAGAATGAGAGAGAGCACATGAGAGGGGGGAGGGTCAGAGGGAGAAGCAGACTCCCTGCCGAGCAGGGAGCCTGATGCGGGACTCGATCCCGGGACTCCAGGATCATGACCTGAGCCAAAGGCAGTCGCTTAACCAACTGAGCCACCCAGGCGCCCCCCCAGGATCCTTTTTGCTATTGGTTTCTAGACTTTGATGAAAATGATATGACACATGTGTAATTGGCTACCATGTGGTATTCAGTAAACGTCAGTTGCCTTTTCTAGCCAGGCTCTCCACAGGCTATACCTAGGTATCTCCATCCTTCCCGTTTCAGGGAATGAAGCTCACCTACAGAATGAGGGAACAAGAAGTGCAGTACAGTTTGGGTAATGCAGTTGGCTAGCTGGCTTGGTGGCAGGGCCTCACTGTGTCCCCATCCTCCCCATGCAGCTCTGCCAGGATGGGGCCGAGAGTAGAGGTTCCCAAGAGGCTTCCCTGAGGCCTAACCAGCTTGTCTTAGAAGACTCCATGTGGAGGGCTATGGGCTGCAGCTCTTTAGTGTACAGTCCTCTCTTTTTGACGATGATAATTGTAGGGAAAGAAGTGGACACAGATGCTGATTTCACAGGCGGTCTTCAGGGTCTCAACAGCCTTGCTGTGCTCAGTGTCTTGGAAATCCATGTTTCACAGCTAGGACTTTGTCCCCTTCCTGATGTCCAATGTGCATCCGAGTCAGGAATCACCTTGGAGATAAAGATGCCTGGCTGGGAGGGCTTTCCTCCTCGGATATTAAATCCCAACTGAGTTCCAGGGGGCTTCTTCAGTGTGACAATTTGGGGCAGAAACTGGGTCAACTCATTGTTGTAGTCTGGGTGATAAACCCTCTCAAGAGGCAGAATCTATGCTGGGGGATTCTCATAGGCAGGCAGGAAGACCCAGGGGTAGTCATTATAAGGAATCTGTCTGTCCATCTCCAGCAAGGCCCCATAGGCCTCAGGAACCTCAGGCTCCACTCCTAAAGGAACTTTTTAAAGCTGAAATGATAGTTAATTAGTACAGGAAAACATGAAAGCATAAATCTCACCAGTAAAGGTAAATATATGGTTAAATTCAGGATAATCTAATGTTGTAATGGTGGTGGATTAATCATTTATAAATCTAGTATGAAGATTAAAAAGACAAAAATAGTAAAAACAACTAGCAACAGTAGTTTTTTTGATGGAAACACAAGATTAAAAGATATAAATTATGACATTAAAAACATAAAATGTAGGAGGGGAAAGAGTAAAAATGTAGAACTTTAGAATGCATTCAAACTTAAGTTGTTATCAACTTAAAGTAGACTGTTACAAATATGTTTTATGTAAGCCTCATGGTAACCATAAAGCACAAACTTATGGTAGATACACGAAAAATAGACAGGAATCTAAATACACCACTAGAGAAGATCATCAAATCAAGAAGGAAGAGAGCAAGAGAAGAAGAAAGGAACAAAAGGATTACAAAATAGCCAGAAGACAATTAACAAAATGGCCGTAAGTCTGTACCTGAATAATTACTTTAAATGTAAATGGACTAAATTCTCCAATCAAAAGACAGTTGCTGAGTGGATACAAAAACAAGACCCAACTATATGCTGCCTACAAGAGACTCACTTCAGCTTTAGGGATACACAGAGACTGAAAGTGAAGGGATAGAAAAAGATATTCCATGCAAATGGAAACAGAAAGCCGGGGTATAGACTCCACGACAAAGACTTTAAGAAGACACAAAGAAGGTCATTATATAATGATAAAAGCATGAATCTGACAAGAGGATATAATATTTGTAGATACTCATCACCTAACATAGGGGCATCTAAATATATAATGCAAATATTAACAGGCCTAAAGGGAGAAATAGACAACAGTGCAATAATAGTAGGGGACTTTAATACCCTGCTTCATCAATGGATAGACTATTTAGACAAAATAAAGAAACATTGGCCTTTAAGGTTAACATATTAGACTAGATGGACCTAACAGACAGTACAGAACATTCCATCCAAAAAGCAACAAAATTTATATTCTTCTCAAGTGGACATGGAGCATTTTCCAGGATAAATTACTTGGTTACAAATGTGTAGTAATTTTTTTGCCTTCTGACACACTCATCAGAGGAGTAGGGGAAAACCGAAAGAGCTCCCTTCACAAGTGGCAGGCACCATTATCTCCTAATTCTAAATCACTAGGTGAATAAAAAATAACTGTATAGGCTCCTCACCTTGTCAGATTCTTTCCACAACATACCATGTGGCAAATATGATAGCCTCATTTCTGTATGACTGAGAAAAACTAAGTTTCTTTTGATAATCATTGGTTTAGTGTAATTACTAGCACCTCCAACAACAATAGCAGTAACAGAAAAAACAATATATGAAAGAGAAAGAATAGCCAAAATATGATTACACTTGTATAAGCCCTTCCATCATCATGTCAAAATCAAATTAACTCACCAGGTGCTCCCTCTCTTTGGTGTCATAGGCCCTAAGATATGCCCTACTTTCTTCTTTGAGTAATAGCTATGATTGTAGTCTCATCCCTTGAGATTTTTCTCAGAAATAGGACAGGTCCTCAGTTACTATATATATTATACAGGTCTTTTTATAGCCCAGGTCCCATTAACCAGCATTATATCCTGAAGCATCTTGAAGCTAGAGTACTCCTGTTCAGTGGGAGTCCTCTAGGGAGGGGGTTCCAGTATGGTGGCTGAAGCCCCAGCTATCCACAGAGATGGTCATGCAACATACATGAAAATCACATTTCCTTGCCTGTCAAAGAATGTAGATTCAGACTACCTCATACTCTTTTTGAGATTTGCCATCTTTTTTCTGCTTCTTTCTCCATTTTTAGCTGCATTACCACTCTGGGGTAAAACAAGATCTCTATCTGTTGAGTAGCTTAGTAACAGTCAAACAAGATATCTCAGTTGGCAATTGAAAGGGGAAAGAGAACTGGTTGGGAAAATTTAATTTGAGAAAACAGCATCTGAAACCACCATGCTGTATACATAGAAAAAAGTTTATAATGTTGCATATACTAATTGTCAGTGTCATGTATATTCTAAATACTGTAGAAGTTAGGAAGAGAGCTACATAATGATGGACAAATGATAGCTCATTCTTAAAGATAAGGTTAAGGAAGGAAGGGATAGACAATACAGATAGGAAAATCAGAATGGGAAACATAGGGTTCATATGTATGTCATATGTTGGGAGACAAAATTAACTGTAGTCAAGTGGAATAGGTTTGCAGAGGCCAGACTATAGATAGGCTTTGAATACTATGGAAGATTTTTCTTTTTTTCTTCCTTTTTTTTTTTTTTTTAAGATTTTTTAAAAAAAGATTTTATTTATTTGAGAGAGAGAGAGCCAGAGAGGGAGTATAATCAGAGGGGAGGCTCAGAGGAAGAAGCAGATTCCCTGCTGAGCAGGGAGCCCGATGCAGTGCTCAATCCCAGGACCTTGGGATTATGACTTGAGCTGAAGGCTTAACCAACTGAGCCACCCAGGCACCCCTGTGGAATATTTTTCAATAGAAGAAGTGAAATGGTTAAAACAGTATTTTACGAAGATTAATCCGATATTGGTGAGTAGAATGGATCAAAAGAGGAAAATATAAAACACAAAGAGTACTACAACACTATCATAATATTTCAGATATTTGGTACTGAGAATCTAAATGAGTGTAGTGATATGGAGTGGAATAGATGTGAATTAAAAAAAAAAAATCCCTAAGAAACAGTGATCAAAATTAGGTGACTGAATAGGAAAGGGATTAGAAGTTTGAAGAAGTGACTGAAAGATGATTAAAGTTTATGTCTGAATGAGTGGGAGAATGGTAGTTCTGTTACAGTAAACAAGGAAGCCTTTAAAATGTCTTTCATCTTAAATTTTCCTTAGGGTTCTTGTGATAGGAAGAATAATGGCTCCCTAACGATGTTCATATCCCAATCTCAAGAATTTATCAATGTGTTACCTTACATGACAAAAGCTACTTTGAAGATGATTAAGTTAAGGATGTTTAGATGGAGAAATTATGCTGCATTATCCAGATGGCCCCAATATAATCACAAGGGTCCTTCTAAGGGTTTGGCAAGAGGGTCAAATTTAGAGAGAAGGTGACTTGACAACAAAAGCAGAGAGATGAAAGGGTTTGTAATGCAAGACCAGGCTCCGAAGATTGAGGACAGCCTCCAGAAGCCTGTAGCTTCCAGAAGCAAGTAAACATTTTTTCTCAAAGCCTCCAGAAGTGAAGCAGCCCTGTTGATAACTTTTTTAGGACATCTGACCTCCAGTATTGTAAGGTAATGAATTTGTGTTGCCTTAAGATACTAAGTTTTGTGGTAATTTGTTAAGGGAATAATAGGAAACTAATACCATTCTCTCAGCCCTCCCTCTTGGGTAATGTCATCCATGCCAGTGGCTTCCCTTACGACTCATATGATGGCTATCAAAAATAAAATTCTAGGCCCATGTTTCTAACCAATGGACTGCACATCCTGAAAATCTTACAGTTGCCTCAAAAGTATTGGGTTCAATTTGTGTAAACTGTGAATAGAAATGTCTCTCAAATCTGATGTGTCCCATTGCCACTATTCCCCCTAGAATTTAAGAAATTGAGGTAAAGAACACAGAACATAGCATTTACAATCTTAACCTCCTTGAAACTTGTTTCTCATTGTTAAGATGGATATAACGGTATCCACTTTTTAGGGTTGTTGAGAAGATTTAATGAGATAATGTAAGTTGCTTGGCTTACAATAAATAACTTGTTTGCTCTGAATGGGTAAGAGTTATGCTGGGTGTTCCAAATGATTTTGAATGTTCTCCATTGGCCTCATTTCCCTAGTTTGAGAATTATGTCAGTTGAGTTTGCTGATAGTTAACTTTTTTTATCTTATCTGTAGGTCTTAGGGTGAAAGAGAAGAAACCATCTGGAACAGACACCTATATATCTGACTCAAAAGGCTATGAATAATTTGACTAGAATCCTAGCCTTTTATTGGTTTCTTGGGCTTTTGAATGATAATTTAGTTCCTTGTGTAATACTTAGGGAGGCAGATAACTTTGATTATTAATTTACAGCATTTATAATTCACCAAAGCAACTTTTATACTTGATTTATTAAGTTAATTTTGTCTCACAGAGCATAGCCATTTTTGTTAGTCATCAATAAACTGAAGGGGGAAAACAGCTAATTGGAATGAGGAAGCATTTCTTCCAGGCCTGGAAGGTGCTTTCAAAACCAAACTGTTACATTCAATATAAAGTCGATATAAATGTAACTAGTAGAACATTTAGAACCTAGGTATTACACAATATATAGTATTTTTACTTGATGTTTTTTTCTGTTCAGGATTTTATCAAGGATACTGCATTACATGTAGTTGTTGTCTGCTTAGGTTCCTCTTGCTGTGATAGTTTCTCAAGCATTCCTTGTTTTTGATGATTTTGATGATTTTCAAGAGTCCTTGTCAGGTTGTCCTTCAGTTAGGATTTGTCTAATGTTTTTCTCATGATTAGCCTGGAATAATGTTTTTTTGGGAGGAAAACCACAGAGATAGATTACCATTTTCTTCACATGACAGCATTGTTGATACTGACCTTGACCACCTGGCTGGGATAAAGTTTAAGTTTTTCCACTGTAAAGTTACTCCCTCCCTCCCATTTATATACTGTACTCTTTGGAAGGAAGTTGTTATGTGCATCTCACACTTAGGGAGTAAGGAGTAACACTCCGTCTTTGTGAAGGCTGAGTATCTACATAAATTATTTGGAATTCTACATGGGGGGTTTGCCTCTTATTTATTTGTGCGCGTGTGTGTGTTTCAGTCAGAACTCATGCATATTTATTTTATACTTTGGGTTATAATCCAGTAATAATTTATTTTGTTGCTTGAATGTCCCAGTTTTGACTATGGTCTTTCAGTGAACGACTGCATTCTTCTTACATATCCTTATCATTGTGTGTGTGTTTTGTATTTGAACACTTACATGTTCTCTGGCACTGCAAGGTGTTCCAGGCTAATCTTCAATATAGCCTGTCCCAATCCTAGAATCAGACATTACTCCAAGGAACCCTGGTTCGTTTTATGGGAGAATAGTATTAGAAACTAAGATGTAGGTGCATTGTTCTTGATTTTGACCTACTTCCCCCCAAACATACCATAATTTCACGCATCCATGATGCTTTCTCTGTGCAGAGTATTCTCTACCTTTTTTCTGCCTGGAAACTCCCATTTCATCTTTCAAAAGCCTATTCAAGGACTACTTTCTCTGGGAAGTAGTTCTTTGATTCTCTCTGAGTCATTTACTCTCTTTTAAAAATTCTTTTACACATTTTGCATACTGTTAAAGTTGTTTTGAAGTTTTTATGTGTAATATTAATTTCAGGTGTATGATACAGTGATTCAACCCTTCCATACATCTGGTGCCCATCACAATAAGGGCACTCCTTAATCCCCATCACCTATTTAACCCATTCCCCCAATCAACTCCCTTCTGGTAACCATCAGTTTTCTATAGTTAAGAGTTTGTTTCTTGGTTTGCCTCTTTCTTTTTTCCCCCTTTGTTTATTTGTTTCTTAAATTCCACACATGGGTGAAATCATATGGTATTTGTCTATCTCTGATTTATTTGCTTAGCATAATACTCTCTAGCTCTGTCCATGTCTTTGCAAATGGCAAGATTTCATTCTTTTTGATGGCAGAGTAGTGTTCCATTGTATATATATACCACACCTTCTTTATCCATTCATCAGTCAGTGGACCCTTGGGCTGTTTCCGTAATTTAGCTATTTTTTTTTTAAAGATTTTTTATTTTGTATTTGACAGAGAGAGAGTACAAGCAGGGGGAGCGGCAGGCGGAGGGAGAGGGAGAAGCAGGCTCCCTGCTGTGGGGCTCGAGCCCAGGACCCTGGGATCATGACCTGAGCTTAACCATTTGAGCCACCCAGGTGCCTCCATAATTTAGCTATTGTTGATAATGCTGCTATAAACATTGGTGTGTATGTATCCCTTTGAATTAGTAATTTTGTATTCTTTGGGTGAATACCTAGTAGTGTGACTGTTGGATTGGATATCCTCTTATAGTTTTGTTTGTTTACATATGTATTTGCCCTGCTAGACAGTGAGCTTTTTCATGACAGTGGTTGGGTCATTCTCATCGTTTAAAAAAACCTACAAAACAAACAAAAAAACCCATTTGTTTTTGAGAGGAAAAGAAGTAGTGGTGGTGATAATTAAAGGGGGACTTGGGTGAATGGTTTTTTCAAAATTAGAATTTGAAAGAGAGCATACTGCTTACTATACTTAAGCTCTTTTGCTTTTCATACAACTGTCACTCAATGTCATTTGAAAAGGAAGACCCATTTTGTTGTCTTAATCAGAATATGGTAAAAAACAAAGATAACAAATAGACCTCTAGGCATTTTAAGCAGGAAGGGGTTTAATACAGAGAATTAGATGCTAATGAAATCTTTGGCTGGGTTAGAGAAAAGGCCTTTGCTTTCAGGAAATAAGTGATTATAGGAATAGCTATAACTTCTGCCTGTGATCTTAACTATTTGCAGTTCTGAAGCCAGTGGTTTGTAAGAGCTCACTTGGAGGCCATGGCAAACTTCATGGTTTCAGTCTGCTCAAGGTTTTATCTTTTGCTGCAAGGAAGGATTCATTTTATTTTATTTTTTTGGTCTTTACCTAGGATTAACTGTGAACCTGGGGGATTTTTCATATACATGACAACTCATATGACTGCCTTTCTTTAAAGGTGTCTTATTTTTATCATTTTTTAAAAAATATTTTTATTTATTTATTAGACAGAGAGAGATACAGCGAGAGAGGGAACACAAGCAGGGGGAGTGGGAGAGGGAGAAGCAGGCTTCCCGCCGAGCAGGGAGCCTGATGTGGGGCTCGATCCCAGGACCCTGGGATCATGACCCGAGCCGAAGGCAGCCGCTTAACTGACTGAGCCACCCAGGCGCCCCATTTTTATCATTTTTTGTTTAAAGCTGTGGTTAATACTAACCAGGGATGGGTGCTATTGTTAAAGAATTTGTTTGAGTGGGAGATATGAACTAAACAGATAGAAATACATGTATTTGTCAGTATGTATTTGTGTGTGTTTGAAGAAATTCTGTTTGTTTTCAAGGAAAGCCATACATGTTGTTCATTTTGACATCTTATTAAACTTTTGCTTTTTTGGTCACTTCTAGTGTGCTTCCGAAAGCTTGCATGTAGTGATGGTCTTGTGCTTGAGAGTGGGCACCCACTGCTTTGTAAACAGTACTTATATAAGGCTCCAAGTCTTGAAAGACTTAAAATAGCTGTCACACACTCACTTTTTGGCTGCTTTCATGGCCACGGTGACTTTGTTAGCATCAGCTGTCTTTCTTTTTCTCCATGGCCTTGATGACCCCAATGGCCATTGTTTGCCTCATATCATACACAGCAAAGTGACTAAGGGGCAGGCACTTTGAGAAGCTTTCCAGCTGGGTCCCCATACTTCAAAGCTTTGAGTTGTCTTCAGGCTTCTTGCCTGAGCTGCAGTTAGTCATCTTCTACAACTCAGCAAACTTGCAGGTGATATGGGCCATGTGGCAGTACTGTGATGTGACAAGAATGGTTGTGATATGACAGGAGTGGTTGAGAATGGTTACCTGAGAGACAAAGGTACCCACCTCTGAAGGCAGGCTGTTTCTTGCAGCCTTTTGTCCCACCTGATGTTCTTTACTGAAGTGCTTTTCATGTTGATGCCCATGCTGTAGTTGGGCAGGGCCTGTGGTGCATGCATCTCTAGAGACTTGACCTCTGTGGGTGATGTTGCTGGGGGCAAAGGTCACTACCAATCTGTACTTGACAAAGGCTGATTCCACTCCGCCCATGGGCTTGGTGTTGATGCCCCAGTCTTGTAGATGACCTGCAAGGGCATGTTGGTAGGTCAGGCTTGGGGGGTGGGGGGAAGAGATAATGGAGACCAGCACATCTAGCAGTGTCATGCTTGCCACATTCCCTTTTTTCCTGGTGGTCTTCCAATCTTTGAACCTGTGTGTCTTGCTGTTGGTAGTCAGCATGTTGTCCCTGTGCCAGCCTGAGATGGTCACAAAGGCCATAACCTCAGAGTTACAATCAGTCTTGTCAACGTAGGCATTACCTCCTTGATGATATTATCAAAGCACTCTTATGAATAAGATAATTATAAAATTATAATTTTAATATAAAATGCATTAAGATGACAGAAAAATAATTTAGGGAGAGAGTTGTTTTAATACCTAAACAAAGTCTATTTCAATATGTTGTGTTAGGAATTTGTTTATCTGGTTGCTAAGGAAACTTTTGACCTTTGTTTGACATTCTTTTTTTTTTTTTTTAAGATTTTATTTATTCATTTGAGAGAGAGAGTGCGAGTGCACAGGTGGAGGGGAGGGGCAGAGGAATGGGGAGAAGCAGACTCCCCACTGAGCAGGGATCCCAGTGTGTGGCTCTATCTCAGGACTCTGGCACCATGACCTGAGCGGAAGACAGACACTTAACTGACTGAGCCACCCAGGTGCCCCGACATTATTTCTTTAAAAGAAAAATTGACTCTTGAGTTTAAATAGAAATTCACTTTAGTAATGTTTAAAATCTCTCCATACCACTTGCCTTTTTTAAAAAAGTGACATAAATTTTTCAAAACCTTAGTGCTGTATAAAATTTGAATATTTTCCTCTTACCCAGTCACTTAATGGAGAGAGAGAGGAAAGCAATTGAAAGGCAGTAAGGTGAGTGCATTTGCAAACTTAGAATTTTAAAAATCAAAAAACTAAAATTTCAAAATTTAAAATAAAAGTGTATACTCATACATGTATCATCTGAAATAGACCCCACTGTGTCAAATCAGACCTAATGCAATGGTATAGATATGATGACAATATAGTACATGCACTGAAAAAATACATGACACCAAAAAGGTGACATTACATGTAGCCATAAGATAGTCAAATTTTTTTCTCTTCATTCATTTATTCATTTATTTAACATCTATGTGCTTGGCACCATGCTGAGTAGTTGGGGATACATTTCTCATTAAAATCTGGTGGTCATACAAACTTAACATGAAGATTTGGAAGAAAAATCTGATAAACCAGGAAAAACTGAAGGTGTGAATGTCTTACAACCCATTAAGTTTACATATTTAAAATCTATCTATACCAGAAAACATACTGTTGGTTTTTATAAAATGTACTGAAGTATAGATTCAGATTGGTAAGATTTATCTAGACTTTAAAAACACAAAATGATGTTCTTTCATATCTGAATTCATATATATAATGTAAAAATATAAAACATGCTGGTGTAACTCTCAGACTGTTGGAGAAGGAAGAAGGAAAGGATATAAAATAGAGAAAGATTAGGGACTTAAACCATCTGTAAATTTTTCTCACTTAAAAAATGGATTTGAAATATTTATGACAAATAATAAAATTGTTAAATGTGGGTGGAGGGGTATACCAGGGTATGGAATGTTTTTCCTTTTATGTTCAAGAAATTTTATTATAAAAAGGAAAGAAAAATAGTGAAAGACTTTTATATAGTGTGAAAGACTGAGCTAAAGACCCTCTCTGTTAATGCTTAATGAAATCAACCAACAAAATAAAACAGCAATAACTACAAAAAATTAAACATGTTCAAACTAGAGAGCAAGAAAGCAGAGTTCTCAGATACTAGAACTCAAAAGGGAAATCACTGCCTTTGGAGTGGCCAGTTGCTGAAGGCAAATGGCCTTTTGAACTTCATATAGATAACAGTATTGCTGGACGTTGATCTCATGCCTGGAGTTGAAGGCTAAGACCTTAGGCCTGTATAAGCAAGGAGTTGTAAAAGCCTGGTGTCTGTCTCTGAAATAATATCTGGTAAAATTCTACCCATAGATTCAGGGATGTGGTAAAGAAAGGGAGTTTTGACTTAGGAACATTGGTGGAAAAGGCATCATCCTCAAAAAACTGGAACTACAAGATTATATCAAAAGGTTAAGTCTCTGAATTTAAATAAGAAATAAGAATAAGACAAATAAGAACTGGTCCAGAACTAATGAAATGCTTAAAGTTTCAGCCAAGGTAAATGCAATAGACACTTTGTAAGGACACCACCAAACCCAAAGCATGAAAATAAATCCTGCTGAAGATGAACTTAATGTCAGAAATTATATGCCACAGAGAAGCCACAATCACAGTCAGCAGATGCCAAAACTGAAGAACTAAGAACTTGAGAATTGATAACAATGTCAAAGAGACTTTGAAGTGGATGTTTAAAATATGTGAAGCAACAGAGAATAGAATTCATAAGATAGAAACAGTATAGTGACAATTATAGAATGGGTTTTTAAAAAGAATCTGTGGGCATCTGACTGGCTTAGTTGGTAGAGCATGCAACTCTTGATCTAAGGGTCATGAGTTCAAGTCCCACATTGCATGTGGAGCCTACTTAAAATAAAAAATAAATAAAATATTTAAATAAAAAAATAAAAAGAATCTGAAAGAAAATCCTGAAAGAAAAAAAAAAACAAAAACGGAATAGATGAGTAAATTAGAAAGCTACATAGTTAAAAAAAAATGAAATAGGAGATTAGAGCAAATCATCACAGTAAAATATAGAGATCATTTAAAAGATGACATAGAAGCTAGAATGAGATGCAGCTACATGACAAGTAGGAGATATGACAAGGAGAATAGATTATGTGGGAGAGAGAACACCCAAGTAAATAAAAGTGGAGGATGTCCCAGATTTATAAAAATACCTTTAAACATCAAACACTATGCCAGAATAGCAAAATCAAAAATAACTGCTAAATTCTTTATAGATTTTGGATACTAACCCTTTATCTGATAAGTCATTTGAAAAGTCTTCTCCCATTCTCTAGGTTGCCTTTTAGTTTTGTTGGCTGTTCCCTTTGCTGTGCAAAAGCTTTTTATCCTGATTAAGTCCCAGTAGTTCATTTTTGCTTTTGTTTCCTTTGCCTTTGGAGACATGTCTAGCCAGAATTTGCAATGGCCAAGGTCAAAGAGGTTGCTGCCTGTGTTCTTCCCTAGGATTTTGATGGTTTCCAGTTGCGCATTTAGGTCTTTCATCCATTTTGAATTTATTTTTGTGTATGGTATAAGACAGTGGTCCAGTTTCTTTATTCTGCATGTGGCTGTCCAGTTTTCCAACACATTTATTGAAGAGACTGTGTTTTTTCCATTGGATATTCTTTCCTGCTTTGTTGAAGATTAGTTGACCATAGAGTTGAGAGTCCATTTCTGTGTTACCTATTCTGTTCCATTGATCTATGTGTCTCTTTTTGTGCCAGTACCATACTGTCTTGATGATTATAGCTTTGTAATACAGCTTGAAGTCTGGAATTGCGATGCCTCCAGCTTTGGTTTTCTTTTCATCATTCCTTTGGCCATTTGGAGTCTTTTCTGGTTCCATACACATTTTAGGATTATTTGTTCCAACTCTGTGAAAAATGCTGGTTATATTTTGAGAGGGATTGCATTGAATGTGTAGATTGTTTTGGGTAGCATAGACATTTTAGCAATATTTATTCTTCTAACCATGAGCATGAAATGTTTTTCCATTTCTTTGTGTCTTCCTCAATTTCTTTCACAAGTGTTCTATAGTTTTCAGAGTACAAACTCAACACCCCAAAAAATAAAAAATCCAATCAAGAAATGGGCAGAAGACATGAACAGACATTTCTCTAAAGAAGACATTCAAATGGCCAACAGATACATGAAAAAATGCTCAACATCACTTGGTATCAGGGAAATACAAATCAAAACCACAGTGAGATACCACCTCATGCCTGTCAGAATGGCCAAAATGAACAGCTCAGGAAACAACAGATGTTGGTGAGGATGCAGAGAAAGGGGAACCCTCTTACACTGTTGGTGGGAATGGAAACTGGTGTAGCCATGCTGGAAAGCAGTATGGAGGTTTCTCAAAAAGTTAAAAATAGAACTACCCTATCATCCAGCACTTGCACTACTGGGTATTTATCCAAAGGATACAAACAGCGATTCGAAGGGGCACATGTGCCCCAGTGTTTGTCACAGCAATGTCCACAATAGCCAAACTATGGAAAGAGCTCAGATGTCCACTGACAGATGAATGGATAAAGAAGAGATGGGAGATATATATATATATATATATATATATATATATATATATATATATCGATCACACACACACACACACACACACACAGGAATATTACTCTGCCATCAGAAAGAATAAAATCTTGCCATTTGCAGTGACATAGATGGAACTAGAGGGTATTATGCTAAGTGAAGTATGTCACAGAAAGACAAATACCATATGCATTCACTCATATGTGGAATTTAAGAAACAAAGCAGATGAACATAGGGAAGGGAAGGCAAAATAAAATAAGATGAAACAGAGAGAGAGGCAAACCATAAGAGACTCCTAACTATAGGAGACAAATGGAGGGTTGCTGGAGGGGAGGTGTATGGGCAGATGGGGTAATTGGGTGATGGGCATTAAGGAGGGTACTTGACGTAATGAGCACTGGGTGTTGTATGCAGCTGATGAATCACTAAATTCTACCTCTGAAACTAATAATACAGTATATGTTAACTAGATTGAATTAAAAAAATAAACAAAACAAAATAACTGCTAAAGGCTACCAGACTGAAATAGTTCGAAAACAAATAGGAAGATTGTAAACCCAGTCATATTTCATTAAATGTGAATGTTTTAAATACACCATTAAAAGGCCAGAGATTGTCAGACTGGATAAAAAAGACCTGACTAGGCTATCTACGAGATGTGCACTGTATAAATAAAGCAACGGTTATGTTAAAAGTATACAAAAAACCATATTATGAAATTATTGAAAAGCTTAAGTGGTTGTTTGAATAGCAAACAAAATAGACATTAGGATAAGGGATATTACCAAAGGTAGAAGGAACAAAACGATAAGAGAATCTATTCTTCCAGGAGATAATATCCCGCGTTTGTGTACATTCAATGTATCAAGCAAAAATGAGCAGAACTGAGGGTAGAAATAGACAAATTCAAAATTATTACTGGAGATTTTTTTTTTTTAAAGATTATTTATTTATTTATTTATTTGAGAGAGAGAGAATGAGAAGCAGAGAGCACGAGAGGGAAGAGGGTCAGAGGGAGAAGCAGACTCCCTGCCGAGCAGGGAGCCCGATGCGGGACTCGATCCCGGGACTCCAGGATCATGACCTGAGCTGAAGGCCGTCGTTTAACCAACTGAGCCACCCAGGCGCCCATTACTGGAGATTTCTACAGTCTTCTCTTAGTGATTAATAGAACAAATAGGATCAGTGAAGATATAAAAGATTTGAAGAAAACTATCAATAACTAGACTTAATTGGTTTATTGAACTATAATATTAATTTGTTATAAATTTATAAAGTACTTCACAACAGTGGAAGAATACAGATTTTATTTTAGTGCATATGAAATATTTAGCAATACAAACCATTGGCTGGGGAAAGAAGTCTTGATAAATTATAAAGGATTGATACCATATAGAAGTGATTGATGATGGGGTGCCTGTTGGCTGGGTTGGTGGAATATGCAACTCTTGATCTTGGGGTTGTAGGTTTGAGTCCCGTGTTGGATGTAGAGATTACTTAAGAAAATCTTTAAAAAAGTGATCAGTGATGGGATAATTCTTCATCTTCATGAGATGATTCTTTTATTTTTTACCAAGAATGAAGAAGCCATTACTAAAGATCCTCCAGATTTAGAAGTATAATGGGAGAATGTGTTCTCTGACTATGATGGAATTAACATAGAAACCAATAACAAAAAGATGTGTGGGAAACCTCTAAATATTTGGAAATTAAGTAACATCATTTCAAATATAATGCATGGTCCAAAGAAGAAATTATGAGGAAATCTAGAAGGTATTTTGAGTTGAATGATAATGAAAGCACATATATCAAGATTTGTGACATAGGAAAAGCAGTGATTAAAGGTAAATATGGGGGCGCCTGGGTGGCTCAGTCGTTAAGCGTCTGCCTTCAGCTCAGGTCATGATCCCAGGGTCCTGGGATCGAGCCCTACATCGGGCTCCCTGCCCAGCAGGAAGCCTCTCCCACTCCCCCTGCTTGTGTTCCCTCTCTCGCTGTGTCTCTCTCTGTCAAATAAATAAATAAAATCTTTAAAAAAAATTAAAAAAAAAGTAAATATGGAGCTATAAATGCTTACATTTAGAAGAGAAAAGATTTAAAACCATTGATCTAAACTTCCACTTTAAGCAACTTAAATGAAAAATAAGTGGAAGGAAGCAAATAAAGATAAATGCAGAAATGAGTGAAATAAAAAACAATAAAAATAATGGAAGCAAAAATACTGGTATTTTTTTCTAGGTTGTCCACTTACATTTTTAATTCACCAGATATTTTTTATCACAATTATTTTATGTTAATGGCTTGAGTTTTTTTTATCACTTTTTTATTGAAGTTTAACATACTGAAAAGGGCACAAATCATTAAATGTATCCTTCAGTGAATTTCTTAAAAAAATTTTTTTAGAGTATAGCTGATGCACAATATTGCATTAGTTTTAGGTGTGCAGTATAGTGATTCATCTTCTTTATACATTATGCTATGCTCACCACAAGTGTAGCTACTGTCACCAGACAATGCTATTACAATATCACTGACTATATTCCCTGTGTTGTACTTTTAGTTCCATGATTTACTCATTCCATAACTGGAAGCTTGTATCTCCCACTCCTCTTTACCCATTTCACCCATCCCTCCATCCAGCTTCCTTCTGGTAACCATCAGTTTGTTCTCCATATTTAATAGAAATCTAACTAGGCTGATCTAAGAGTACCTCCCTCCCCACACACAAACACATTACCAGTGATAGGATAATTCTTCACCTTCAGAAGATAATTCTTTCACACTTCATTAGGAATGAAGGTGGGGGCATTACTATAGATCCTCCAGACCTAAAAGCACATTAGGAGAGAATTATGAATGGCTTTTGCCAGTTCTTTCAACAATTGAGAAGATACATATTACTCATATTAAGAAATACATTTGAATATATTTATAACATTTAAAAAAAGTAAATTGATCATTAAAAACCTTCCTTAAGAAAACTCTAGGCTGGGCGCCTGGGTGGCTCAGTTGGTTAAGCGACTGCCTTCGGCTCAGGTCATGATCCTGGAGTCCCTGGATCGAGTCCCGCATGGGGCTCCCTGCTCGGCAGGGAGTCTGCTTCTCCCTCTGACCCTCCCCCCTCTCATGTGCTCGCTCTCTCCCATTCTCTCTGTCTCAAATAAATAAATAAAATCTTAAAAAAAAAAAAAAGAAAACTCTAGGCACAGATCACTGGTGAATTTTGTCAAACAGTTTAAGGATGAAAAAAGTACCAGTCTACGTAGACTATTTCAGAAAATAGATGAGGACATTACCCTTGTACCCAAATCAGACAAAGACACAGGAAAAGAAAACTATAGACCAAAATCCTTGTGAACATAGATGTGAAATCCATAAAATACTAGCCGTTGAATCCAGGGACATGGAATTTAATATATCCTGACTGAATGGGGTTTATCTGAAAAATGTAAGATTGATGTATCATTTTATTTATGTATTTATGTATTTTTAAGATTTTATTTATTTATTTGACAGAGAGAGAGAGATAGCGAGAGCAGTAACACAAGCAGGGGGAATGGGAGAGGGAGAAGCAGGCATCTTGCCGAGCAGGGAGCCTGATGTGGGACTCGATCCCAGGACCCTGGGATCATGACCTGAGCCGAAGGCAGACGCTTAACGACTGAGCCACCCAGGCGCCCTTGATGTATCTTTTTAAAGTCAGCCAATGGAATTCACCATATTCATAGGTTTAAGGAGAAAATTCATATGATCACCTCAATAAATACAGGAAAATATTTCACAAAATTCAGCACCAAGTCATGGTAGAAATTTTTAGGAAGCTGAATAGAAGGAAAGCTCAGCCTGATAAAGAGTAAATGAAAAACCTATAGCTAATATCATAGTTATGCTTTCCCCCAAGACAAGATAAAGACAAGAATGTTTGCTCTCATCACTTTTATTCAGCATTTTTTTTTTACATTTCATTTATTTATTTTTATTATTATGTTACATTAATCACCATACATTACATCATTAGTTTTTGATGTAGTGATCCATGATTCACTGTTTGTGTATAACACCCAGTGCTCCGTGCAGTACATGTCCTCTTTAATACCCATCACCAGGCTAACCCATCCCTCCAGCCCCCTTCCCTCGAGAACCCTCAGTTTGTTTCTCAGAGTCCATAGTCTCTCATGGTTCGTCTCCCCCTCTGATTTCCACTTCATTCTTCCCTTCCTGCTATCTTCTTCTTCTTCTTTTTTTAAACATAAAATATATTATTTGTTTCAGAGGTACAGGTCTGTGATTCAATAGTCTTACACAATTCACAGCGCTCACCATAGCACATACCCTCCCCAATGTCTATCACCCAGCCACCCCATCCCTCCCACCCCACTCTAGCAACCCTCAGTTTGTTTCCTGAGATTAAGAATTCCTCATATCAGTGAGATCATATGATACATGTCTTTCTCTGATTGACTTTTTTCTGTCAGCATAATACCCTCCAGTTCCATCCACGTCGTTGCAAATGGCAAGATTTCATTCCTTTTGATGGCTGCATAATATTCCATTGTATATATATATACCACATCTTCTTTATCCACTCATCTGTTGATGGACATCTTTTTTTTTTTTAAAGATTTTTATTTATTTATTTGAGAGAGAGAGAATGAGAGAGAGCACATGAGAGGGGGGAGGGTCAAGGGAGAAGCAGACTCCCTGCCGAGCAGGGAGCCCGATGCGGGACTCGATCCAGGGACTCAGGATCATGACCTGAGCTGAAGGCAGTCGCTTAACCAACTGAGCCACCCAGGCGCCCCTGTCGATGGACATCTTGGCTCTTTCCATAGTTTGGCTATTTTGGACATTGCTGCTATAAACATTGGGATGCATGTTCCCCTTTGGATCCTTACATTTGTATCTTTGGGGTAAATACCCAGTAGTGCAATTGCTGGATCGTATGGTAGCTCTATTTTCAAGGTTTTGAGGAACCTCCATACTGTTTTCCAGAGTGGTTGCACCAGCTTGCATTCCCACCAACAGTGTAGGAGGGTTCCCCTTTCTCTGCCTCCCCGCCAACATCTGTCGTTTCCTGACTTGTTAATTTTAGCCATTCTGACTGGTGTGAGGTGGTATCTCATTGAGGTTTTGATTTGGATTTCCCTGATGCCGAGTGATGTTGAGCGCTTTTTCATGTGTCTTTTGGATGTGTTCTTTGGAAAAACGTCTGTTCACGTCTTCTGCCCACTTCTTGATTGGATCATTTGTTCTTTGGGTGTTGAGTTTGATAAGTTCTTTATAGATTTTGGATACTAGCCCTTTATCTGATATGTCATTTGCAAATATCTTCTCCCATTCTGTCGGTTGTCTTTTGGTTTTGTTGACTGTTTCTTTTGCTATGCAAAAGCTTTTTATCTTGATCAAGTCCCAATAGTTCATTTTTTGCCCTTGCTTCCCTTGCCTTTGTCTTGATGATGACAGCTTTGTAATAGAGCTTGAAGTCCGGAATTGTGATGCCGCCAGCTTTGCTTTTCTTTTTCAACATTCCTCTGGCTATTCGGGGTCTTTTCTGGTTCCATACAAAGTTTAGGATTCTTTGTTCCATTTCTTTGAAAAAAGTTGATGATATTTTGATAGGGATTGCATTAAATGTGTAGATTGCTCTAGGTAGCATCGACATCTTCACAATATTTGTTCTTCCAATCCATGAGCATGGAACGTTTTTCCATTTCTTTGTGTGTTCCTCAATTTCTTTCATGAGTATTTTCTAGTTTTCTGAGTATAGATTCTTTGCCTCTTTGGTTAGATTTATTCCTAGGTATCTTATGGTTTTGGGTGCAGTTGTAAATGGGATCGACTCCTTAATTTCTCTTTCTTCTGTCTTGTTGTTGGTGTATAGGAATGCCGCTGATTTCTGTGCATTGATTTTATATCCTGCCACTTTACTGAATTCCTGTATGAGTTCTAGCAGTTTTGGGGTGGAGTCTTTTGGGTTTTCCACATAAAGTATCATATCATCTGCAAAGAGTGAGAGTTTGACTTCTTCTTTGCCGATTTGGATGCCTTTTATTTCTTTTTGTTGTCTGATTGCTGTGGCTAAGACTTCTAATATTACGTTGAATAGCAGTGGTGATAGTGGACAACCCTGCCGCATTCCTGACCTTAGGAGGGAAGCTCTCAGGTTTTCCCCATTGAGAATGATATTCACTGTGGGTTTTTCAGAGATGGCTTTTATGATATTGAGGTATATACCCTCTGTCCCTATACTCTGAAGAGTTTTGATCAAGAAAGGATGCTGTACTTTGTCAAATACTTTTTCTGCATCTATTGAGAGGATCATGTGGTTCTTGTTCTTTCTTTTATTAATGTATTGTATCACATTGATTGATTTGCGGATCTTGAACCAACCTTGTAGCCCAGGGATAAATCCCACTTGGTCGTGGTGAATGATCCTTTTAATGTACTGTTGGATTCTATTGGCTAGTATTTTGGTGAGAATTTTTGCATCCATGTTCATCAAGGATATTGGTCTGTAATTCTCCTTTTTGATGGGGTCTTTGTCTGGTTTTGGGATCAAGGTAATGGTGGCCTCAAAACGAGTTTGGAAGTCTTGCTTCCATTTCTATTTTTGGAACAGTTTCAGAGGAATAGGTATTAATTATTTAAATATTTGTAGAATTTCCCTGAGAAGCCATCTGGCCCTGGGCTCTTGTTTGTTGGGAGATTTTTGATGACTGCTTCAATTTCCTTAGTGGTTATAGGTCTGTTCAGGTTTTCTGTTTCTTCCTGGTTCAGTTTTGGTAGTTGATACATCTCTAGGAATGCTTCCATTTCTTCCAGGTTATCTAATTTGCTGGCATGGAGTTGCTCATAATACGTTCTTATAATTGTATTTCTTTGGTGTTGATTGCGATCTCTCCTCTTTCATTCATGATTTTGTTGATTTGGGTCATTTCTCTTTTCTTTTTGATAAGTCTGGCCAGGGGTTTATCAATCTTGTTAATTCTTTCAAAGAACCAGCTCCTAGTTTCGTCGATCTGTTCTACTGTTCTTTTGGTTTCTATTTCATTGATTTCTGCTCTGATCTTTATTATTTCTCTTCTCCTGCTGGGTTTAGGCTTTATTTGCTGTTCTTTCTCCAGCTCCTTTAGGTGTAGGGTTAGGTTGTGTACTTGAGACCTTTCTTGTTTCTTGAGAAAGGCTTGTATTGCTATATCCTTTCCTCTTAGGACTGCCTTTGCTGCATCCCAAAGATTTTGAACAGTTGTGTTTTCATTTTCACTTGTTTCCATGAATTTTTAAAAATTCTTCTTTAATTTCCTCGTTGACCCATGCATTCTTTAGTAGGATGCTCTTTAGCCTCCATGTATTTCAGTTCTTTCTGATTTTCCTCTTGTGATTGAGTTCTAGTTTCAAAGCATTGTGGTCTGAAAATAGGGGAATGATCCCAATCTTTTGGTACCGGTTGAGACCTGATTTGTGACCTAGGATGTGATCTATTCTGGAGAATGTTCCATGGGCACTAGAGAAGAATGTGTATTTTGTTGCTTTGGGATGGAATGTTCTGAATATATCTGTGAAGTCCATTTGGTCCAGTGTGTCATTTAAAGTCTTTATTTCCTTGTTGATCTTTTGCTTAGATGATCTGTCCATTTCAGTGAAGGGGGTGTTAAAGTCCCCCACTATTATTGTATTGTTTTCAATGTGCTTCGTTGCTTTTGTTATTAATTGGCTTACAAAATTGGCTGCTCCCATGTTAGGGGCTTAGATATTTACAATTGTTAGATCTTGTTGGATAGACCGTTTAAGTATGATATAGTGTCCTTCCTCATCTTTTATTACAGTGTTTGGTTTGAAATCTAATTTGTCTGATATAAGGATTGCCACCCCAGCTTTCTTTTGGTGTCCATTAGCATGGTAAATGGTTTTCCACCCCCTCACTTTCAATCTGGGGTGTCTTTGGGTCTAAAGTGAGTCTCCTGCAGACAGTATATTGATGGGTTTTGTTTTTTTATCCAATCTGATAGCCTGTGTCTTTTGATTGGGGTAATTAGCCCATTTACATTCTGGGTAAGTATTGAAAGATACGAATTTAGTGCCATTGTATTGCCTGTAAGGTGACTGTTACTGTATATTGTCTGTGTTCCTTTCTGGTATATGTTACTTTTAGGCTCTCTTTGTTTAGAGGACCCCTTTCAATATTTCTTGTAGGGCTGGTTTCGTGTTTGCAAATTCCTTTAGTTTTGTTTGTCCTGGAAGCTTTTTATCTCTCCTTCTATTTTCAGTGACAGCCTAGCTGGATATAGTATTCTTGGCTGCATATTTTTCCCATTTAGTGCTCTGAATATATCCTGCCAGTCCTTTTCTGGCCTGCCAGGTCTCTGTGGATAGGTCTGTTGCCAATCTAATGTTTCTACCATTGTAGGTTACAGATCTCTTCTCCCGAGCTGCTTTCAGGATTTTCTCTTTGTCTCTGAGACTTGTAAGTTTTACTATTAGATGTTCGGGTGTTGAGCTATTTTTATTGATTTTGAGGGTGGTTCTCTGTGCCTCGTGGGTTTTGATGCCTGTTTCCTTCCCCAAATTAGGGAAGTTCTCTGCTATAATTTGCTCCAATATAGCTTCTGCCACTCTCTCTCCTTCTTCTGGGATCCCAATTATTCTGATACTGTTTCATCTCATGGTATCACTTATCTCTCCAATTCTGCCCTTGTGATCCAGTAGTAGAGAGATCCAGATCTCTCTTTTTCTCAGCTTCTTTATTTTCCATCATTTGGTCTTCTATATCACTGATTGTCTTTTCTGCCTCATTTATCCTGGCAGTTAGAGCCTCCATTTTTGATTGCACCTCATTAATAGCCTTTTTGATTTCAACTTGGTTAGATTTTAGTTCTTTTATTTCTCCAGAAAGGGTTTCTCTAATATCTTCCATGCTTTTTTTAAGCCCAGCTAGTATCTTTAAAATCATCATTATGAACTCTAATTCCGGCATCTCACTAATGTCACTGTTGATTAGGTCCCTGTCAGTTGGTACTGCCTTTTTTTTTTTTCCGTCTTGTCATTTTATCCAGAGAATAGATGAATGAGAGAACAAAATGCTAACAGGGTAACAACTCCCCCAGAAAATATACACTAAACAAATCAGAAGAGACCTGAAAATGGCAAAAGAGAAAGAAAGAGAAAAGAAAAAAAAAGAAAAAGATAAAAACAAACAAAAACAAAATTAAAAAAAGCAGAATATGATCAAATATGATCATGCTGGTGCATAGATCATTCCACACATTAGATTTTGGGCGTATTTTATTCTGTTAGAATAAAGTGCCTCCCACAATTTTAAAGAAAGAAAAGTATATATGTACATAATTAAGGGTAAATACGATGAAGGGATGGGATATGATTGTAAAGATGAAAGTTATAAAAGATTTTATAAAAGGAATTGATAAGATAAGAAGTTGGTTGAATTAAGAAAGAAGAGGATTTAAAAAAAAGAAAGGGAGAGAATGTTATCAGGCAGACTAGAAAAAGCCATACACTAGATTTAGGGTATATTTTGATATGTTAGAAGATACTGTATCCCAAAATTTTAAAGAGAGAACAACTTACATATGTATACCAAAAATAAGGTTAACTAGTATGAAGGGATAAAGTATGACTCTAAAAATGAAAAATAAAAAAGATTTTTTATAAAAGGGATTGATAAGATGTTGGTTGAAAATGGAAAAAGAAAAACTTGGAAAAAGAAAAAGAAAAAGAAAAAGAAAGTTAAAAAAAAATTAACTTTGAAAGACTAAAGAATCATGGCAAAAAAGCCATAAATTCTGGAGTTCTGCTCTTCTCATTGATCTGTAAACTTGGTCTTGGCTGGCTATTCTTGCTGATCTTCTGGGGGAGGGGCCTGTTGCCGTGGTTCCCAAATGTCTTTGCCTGAGGTGGAATTGCCCCGCTCTTGCCCGGTCCCAGCTAAGTAATCTGCTCGGGTTTGCTCTCTGGAGCTTTTGTTCCCTGCAAGCTTTCCGTTCAGCTTTGGAGGAGGAGAGTGAAAATGGCGGCCTCCCAATCTCCCCCTTGGAGGAGCCAAGAACTCGGGCCCCGTTCCTCAGTGAGCCCCCAGAGAAAAGCAGTCAATCACTCCCGTTTCCCTGGTCTCTGGCCGCACTCCGTGCTCACCCGGCCAGTGACCGAGTGTTCCTGTCTCTGGCACACGACCCCATTTGGAGTCTCCAAATCCAGCAGATCCCTTCCATGTGCTCCTGGGCCACTCCTCCCGGGGGAGGAATGGGAGTCTCCCCTGATCTGCTGCTTGTTGGGTCCCTTCTGGAAGAACAGTGGCCCGACTGTGCTGGGGATCACAGTTTATGGCAACCCTGAGCTGAGAGCCCACTCCTTGGCTCCGTCTCTGCAGCCAGCTTCCCTGCTCGGATACCTGGGAGCTCTGCCGCAATCAGGCATCCCTGCTCTTTCTGTGACTCCGAGGGTCCTGAGACCACACTCTCCCAGCGAGGGTTCCACCGTCCGCTTAGCCACTGGAGCGACGTCCCTCAGCAGAGCTGACTTCTAAAAGTTCTGATTTTGTGCTCTGCTGCTCTGTCACCTGCCGGTAGTGGCTGACAGAGGCCCATTCCCCCACCATCTGTCTTCACGAATATTGCCTCAGATTCACATCTCTGCACGTCCTACCTTGCAGAAAGTGGTCGCTTTTCTGTTCAGAGAGTTGCTGCTATTCTTTTCTTCGATCTTCTGTTGAGTTCGTAGGTGTTTAGAATGGTTTGATCCCTGTCTAGTTGAATTCCTGGGACTAGACGAAATTTAGGTCTCCTACTCCCCCTCCATCTTGCTCCTCCCCCCTTATTCAGCATTTTACTGGAAGTTCTATCCACTTATTATTCTATAATAAGTCAAAGAAAGGAAGGGAAAGACTTCAGTTTGTAAATTGAAAATGAAGAAGAAAAAAGTATTATTATTGTTGTATGACATGGTTTTGTGCAGTTAAAATCATAAGGAATCTACAGGAAAAACTACTTAAAGTAAGTCAGTATGTAATTTTAAAAATTTAAAAAATAACTTTAAACTAAATTAAAAATACCACTTACAATAGCATTCAGAAAACACTTGGGGATAAGTTAAAACATGTATGGGATAAATATTACTGAGAAAATAAAGAAAAATTAAGTGGACAGATTTTTATTCATCAGAAGTCTCAGTATTGTTAAGATATCACTTCTCCCCAAATTTATTTCTATATATTTTATTCATTTAGACCATATCATAAATGGAATTATTTTCTTATTATCCTTTCCAGATTATTCATCGCTAGTGTATGGAGATACAACTAAATTTTGTGTGTTGATCTTTTATCCTGCAACTTTGCTGAATTTATTAGCTCTAACAGGTGTGTGTGTGTGTAGTCCTTAGAATTTTCTATGTTTAAGATCATATCTGGGAATAAGGGTAGTTCTACTTCTTCTGCTCTGATTTTGATGTGTTTTATTTTTTTTCTTGCCTTATTGATCCAGCTAGAATTTCCAATATAATGTTGCACAGAAGTGGAAAGGGTGGGCTTTCTTATCTTGTTCTTGATCTTGGGGTAAAGGTTTTTAGTCTTTCATCATTGAGTATGTTATTAGTTGTAGGTTCTTCATAGATACCTTTTATGTCAAAGAAGTTCCCTTTATTCATAATTTATGTGTTTTTATCATGAAACATTGGATTTTTCAAATACTTTTCCTGCATTGTTTGAACTGATTTTATTTTGTTTTGTCTTTCCTTCAGGCTTTATATGGGTGTAATGATTCCTCTGTGTTGAACCACTTTTGCAATCCTGGAATAAATCCCCTTTTAATATGTTCTGGTTTGTTAGTATTTTGTTGAGGATTTTTGCATCTATATCTACAATGGATATTGGTCTGTAGTTTTCTTTTCTTGTGCTTTGTCTGACTTTGTTATTAGGATGCTTCTGACCTCATAGAATGACTTAGGAAGTTTTATCTCTTTAGTCTTTTGGGGAAAATTTATAAGATTAGTGTTAATTCTTTATATGGTAGAATTCAGCAGTGAAGCCATCTGGTCCTTGGCTTTTCTTTAATGGGATGCTTTTGATTACTGATCTAATCTCTTTGTTATAAGTCAGTTTGGATTTTCTGTTTCTTCTTGAGTCAGTTTTGGTAGATAGTATGTTTCTAGGAATTTCTTTCATTTCATATAGGTTATCTAATTTGTTGAAATGTAATTATTCATAGTATTATTTTCATATTTTTATTTCTGTGAGGTCAGTAGTAATATTCCTGCTTTCACTTCTGGTTTTTGTAATTTGAATCTTCTCTCTTTTTTTCTTACTCAGTCTAGCTAAAGGTTTGTCAACTTTGTTAATCTTTTTGAAGAATCAGTCTTTGGTTTTTTTGATTTTCTCTATTTTTTTCTATTCTTTGTTTTATTAGTCTCTAATTTTTATTATTTTCTTCCTTTTGCTTGCTTTTAGTTTTTTTTTTTCTGTTCCTTAAGGTATAAAGTTAGAATATTGATTTTAAATCTTTTTTTATTTAAGATTTTATTTATTTGAGAGAGAGAAAGTGTGCAAGTGGGGTGAGGAACCAGAGGGAGCGAGACAAGCAGACTCTGCACTGAGTTCAGAGCCACATGTGTAGATCGATTCCATGGCCCTAAGATCATGACCTGAACTGAAACAAAGCGTTGGACACTCAACTGACTGAGCCACCCAGGTGCCCCTTAAATCTTCTTTTTAAGAAGATATTTACAGGTATAAGTTCCCTTTTGGTCATAATATATTTTGTATGATTTCAGTCTTTTAAAATTCATTGAAACTTGTTTTCATATGTTCTATCTTAGAGAATGTTCCATCCACACTTGCGAAAAATATGTATTTATGTTTTTTTTCGGGTAGAGTGTTCTATAAATATTTTATCTATTCAGTTTATACTATTTCTCAAGTTCTCTATTTCTTTATTGATGTTTATTGAAGGTAGGACATTGATATATCCAGCTGTTGTTGTAAAACTGTCTATTTCTCCTTTCAATTCTGTCAATTTTTTCATTTATTCTGGAGGCTCTGTTATTAGGTATGTATATATTTCTTATTTTTATATCTTCTTGATGAATTGTTTATCAGTATATAATGTCCTTTTTATTCTCTTATAAAATTTTTTTAGTTAAACTCTACTTTATCTGATATTAGGATAGCCAGCCAACCTTTCTTTTGGTTATTAATTGCACATGTATTTTTCCATTCTTTCACTTTTCACCTCTTTGTATCTTTGGATCTGAGGTGAGTCTTTTGTAGACAGCATATAGTTGGATCATTTCTTTTTATCCATTCTGCTAATCTCTGCCTTCTTATTGGAGAGTTTAATCCATTTACACCTAAAATAATTACTGATAAGAATGCCTTTAGTTCTGCTATTTTGTTATTTGTTTTTGGCCTATCATTCTTTTTTCCTCAATTTTCTCAATTCTTTACTATGTCTCCTTTTTGTTTAGTTGACTTTTTTGTATTGTAGTTTTGATTCCTCTCTCATCTATTTCTGTATATTTTTTAGTTATTTTCTTAGTGGTTACTCTAGGGGTTATAAATAGCCTGTCCAATTTATAACAATCTATTTTGAAATAATACCAGCTTAGCTTCTGTAGTATATAAAAACTGTTCCCTGTACAGCTCCATCTCTCCTTCTTTATGTTCATTTTTCTTCTTTCATTTTTCTTTGTGCTCCCCAGACTAGATAATTGCATTTGATCTACCTTCAAGTTCTCTGATCTTTCTTCTGCTTTCTCAGAGTTGCTATTGAAACCCTGTAGTTAGTTTTTCATTTCAGTTATTGTACTTTTCAGCCCCAGAATTTTTTTCTTTGGTTCCTTTTGAAGTAATTTGTATCTCTTTATTGATAGTCTCTATTTGTTGACACATTGTCTTTCTGGTTCCCATTAGCTCTTTGTTCATGGATTCTTTGAACTCTGAGAATATTTAAGATGATGATTGAAAGTCTTTGCCCAGTAAGTCTAATGTCTCTTCTTCTGCAGTTTCTGTCTGTTTCTCCTTTGAATGAGTCATACTTTCTTATTTCTTAGCATACATCACTATTTCCTTTTTAAAAAGTGATTATTTTAAATATTATAATGTAATAACTCTGGAAATCAGATTCTTCCTCCTCCACCTTATAGTTTGTTTTTTTGTTGCTTTCTGTGGGTTGTTGCCTGTTTACGGACTTTTCTAAACTATTTTTGTAATTATTTTGGTGATGAGCTGACTCTGTCTTAGTCTGCTTGGGCTACCGTGACAACATATCATAGAACAGATTTATTTTCTCATAATTCTGAAGGCTGAAAGTCTGAGATCATGTTGCCAGCATGACTGGTTTCTGGGGAGAACTCTCTTCCTGACTTGCAGATGGCCACCTTCTCCCTTGGCTCTCACATGGCAGGGAGAAAGAGAGACAGAGACACAGAGACAGAGAGAAAGGAAACACCCACTGGTGTCTCTTCTTCTAAGAGGCACTAATCCCATTATAAGGGGGCATTAATCCCATTATGAGGGCCCTACCTTCATGACCTCATTTAAACCTGATTATCTCCCAAAGGCCCCCCCCCCATCTCTCAGTTCCATCACAGTGGAGATTAGGGGCTCAACATATGAGTTTTGGTGTGTATATGGGGGTGGGGCACAGACATTTGGTACATAATGGTCTCTGAAATCTTTTCTTCTTTAGCTGTGGTCTGCTAGTAGTATGAGAGAGATATCCTTGAATATCTGAAGTAAAAAAAGAAAATAAAAAGAAACAAAAGAGAAAAAAAGAGAAGGAAGAAAATCCTTTCTTAGTCTTTGCAGACTGGCTCTGTGTTGGAGCGCTCTAACACTTAGGCTGTTTACACATCTGTCTTTACTTCCTGTTTGTGCTGAGCCTAGAGATGAGCCAATAGTTTTCTCAGGTCTTCTCTGAGTAGGTTTCTTGCCTTGCACATATGCATGGCTTTCTAAATTCCCAGTGTTTTTTAATGTCCTAATTTCCCAAAGAAACTCTCTTGCCATTTTTTCTTTCAGGTTTTTGGCATGTCTTGTTGTTTGCCTCAACTGGAATATTTTGTCCCAGGTGGCAGTGAGGTTTTCATTTGCCTTAAGAATTTCTCTGAAGAGGGGCGCCTGGGTGGCTCAGTCGTTAAGCGCCTGCCTTAGGCTCAGGTCATGATCCCAGGGTCCTGGGATCGAGCCCCGTATCGGGCTCCCTGCTCAGCAGGAAGTCTGCTTCTCCCTCTCCTACTCCCCCTGCTTGTGTTCCCTCTCTCGCTGTGTCTCTCTCTGTCAAATAAATAAAATCTTGAAAAAAAAATTTTTTTTTTCCTGAAGAATGCCCTCTGCATAGCTGCTTTTCTGTACTAAGAGATTTTCAAGTTGATAAAATAAAGGAGAGAGCCTTGAGTCAGTCCTTCAGGTAGCCCTGTACAGGTCACAGCAGACAAAAATTCTTTGAGAACAGAGTCTGCTCTGCTCCCTCTAGAACCAGGGACCAGGGTTCAACTGTTGGAATGTGGGCTAGTATATTCAAGACTGCCACAGAGCCAGGAGTGGGGAAAGGGAAATAAAAACATCGCAAAGCTTTCACACTGTTTTGAAGTACCTTTTCATGTTTCAGCATTTGTTTGATTGATGTAAACCTTTGACTAATTTCCAGAGTTCTGAGAAATTTGATTCTGACAGTTTTTGCTCCATTTTTAGGTGTTTCTATGGAGGGGATAGGCTCTTGGAACTACCTCCTACATGTTTTTCTGAGGGGAAAAAAGGGTGATGTCATCGAGGAAGTGTATTTTGCTGGTGCTTTCTGATATTTGTTGTTGTTAGGCTCACAGTTACCCCCTATAGTTTTTCTCTCCTGTTCCTCCTGTGCAGCTTCTGCCCTATCTTAACTCTTCTTAGCTGCTTTTATGAGTATTTTAGAACCTTTGGGTTGTTCCTGTTTTTTCATTCAGTTTAAAATAAGGATTGCATTTTTTAATGTCTTGTTTGCTTTGTTGCATTTTTATGGTATCCAGGAATCAAATTTTGTTCCCCTTACTCCCCAGATTTCCCTCTTAATGCTTGTTATCAACCCTTACTCCTACCCCAAGCCTCTGGTAATAATAAATATGTTTTCTGTTTTTATAATTTTGTCTTTTCTAAAATGTCATGTAAGTGGAATTATACAGTATGTATCCTTTTGAGCCTGGCTTTCACTTAGCATAATGCATTTGAGGATTTCTCCACATCGTTTTGAGTTCAAATCAATAATTTGTTCATTTTTGTTGCTGAGTAGTTTTCTGTTATATGAATGTATAGTTGAAGGACATTTGGGGTGTCTTCTGTTTTCAGTGATTATGAATAATGCTGTTGTAAACTTTAATTTTATAATTTCATGTGAACGTAGTTTTAATTTCTTTTGGATAAGTAAATACCTAGGAAGTGGGATTACTGTGTTATAACTTTCTTAGAAATTGCTAACCTGGGTGGCTCAGTTGGTTAAGCAACTGCCTTCGGCTCAGGTCATGATCCTGGAGTCCCGGGATTGAGTCCCGCATCGGGCTCCCTGCTCAGCAGGGGGTCTGCTTCTCCCTCTGCTCCCTTCCCTCTCGTGCTCTGTCTCTCATTCTCTCTCTCTCAAATAAATAAATAAAATCTTTAAAAAAAAATTGCTAACCTGTTTTGTAAAGTGGCCACATAATTTTGAGATACCTGTGTACATCACACATATTGTCAATGTATGAGAGTTCTGATTTTTCTGCATCCTTACCATCACTTGATATTGTTAGTGTTTTGGATTTTAGCACTCTAATGTATGGAAGGGGAATCTGTGTTTGTTTTATATTTTTCTTTTTTTTTTAAGATTTTATTTATTATTTGACAGAGAGAGAGATAGCTAGAGGAGGAACACAAGCAGGGGAAGTGGGAGAAGGAGAAGCAGGCTTCCCGCAGAGCGGGGAGCCTGATGCGGGGCTCGATCCCAGTACCCTGGGATCGTGACCTGAGCTGAAGGCAGATGCTTAATGACTGAGCCCTATTGACTAATGCTGTTGAGCATTTTTTCATGTATATTTGTATATCTTCTTTAGGGAATTTTCTGTTGAAATCTTTAGCTATTTATTATTTATTTTAATAGAGTTTTGAGAATTCTTCTTATATTGTGGTTATTAGTCCTTTGTTAGATGTGTTTTGCAGTTATTTTCTCCCAGTCTGGCTTGCCTTTTCATTCTCTTAACAGTGTCTTTCAAAGAACAGTTCTTAATTTTAAAGAAGTCCATTTTATCGAGTTTTTGGGTTTTGCTTTTGCTGTTGTATCTAAAGCTCATGAAGATTTCTTCCTATGTTTTCAGTACTAAAAATAGAACGAAAGTCATAAATAATTAAAACGTTCTTAGTATTCATGTTAAAAAAGTAAAAAGCAGGTGGAATTAATTTAAACGTTATGTTTTAATTAAGCCAACATTTTCAAAATGGTCATCTCAATACACATTGAATAGAAAATTATTATTACTATATTTAAAGATTTTATTTTTAAGTAATCTCTATATCCATCGTGGGGCTTGAACTTATAACCCTGAAATCAAGCATTGCACGCTCTACTGATTGAGCCAGCCAGATGCCATGAAAAATTAATAAGTATTTATTTACATTTTTATTTTTGTACTAAGTCCTGCTCTCATGTGTATTTAACACAGCACATATTAAGTCAGTTGAGGCGCATCTCAAGGGCTCACTAGCCATGTACGTCTAGTGGTTACCATAGCAGACAGCACAGATCTGCAAGTCTTAGAGTTTTAGGTTTTACTTTAAATCTGTTATTTAGGGGCTCGAGACCGGGCGCTGAGGGCAATGGCTGCGCGCCGGCTCGAAGACGAGCGTCTCCGGGCGGGGGCGGGTGTGGAGCGTGCCGGGGCCGCGCGTGGCCTCTGAGAGGCCGGACGGCACTGCCGGGAGGCGGCGGCGACAACGACGGCGGCGGTGACGGGAACCGCGCCAGGGGTGAGGCACTGTAACCCCGTTTAATTCTGCATCTAGAAAGCCCAAGACTGAAGAAGATCAGAGACATTGACTAACCTGGAAACAGGGACCTCTTTGGAACTTTGCTTTCATCCATAGTACCGTTTTAGAACTATCATTGAGTGGAATTGATTTCTTCATCTTATTTTGTTAATTGGGAAGAACATGGATTCAGGGATTTTACGTTTCCCTTTAGTTTGCATGAACTCGATAGGAAACGGAGCCCTTAAAGGGCTTGGGAATAACAAGAAGAGATTGAAGACACAAGCTTGCTCGTGCTCTCTCTCTCTGTTTTCCCTCCCCCTTGGAAGAAAAGGATTTACAACTCAACCTTCTAACAGCTGCGGCCCACCTTTAGCCATCAAAAGAAAATAAATAAAATTAAACCACCATTGCCAGACTACAAGCCCTGAAGTCAAGGTGTGGGAGTGGTGGCATTGAGAAAACTGCCTAAAAGGGACAAGGAGTGCAGTAAAAAATCTTCTCTTTAAAACTGGCAGGGGCCTCAGATTCCCTTTTGGATTAAAATAGAAACACAGGGCACACCTCTTTTAGGTGCAGCTCACATTTGGTGGAGTGTGGTAGTCGTGGAGGTGCTAGAGTGTCTCCTCAGAAGAATTTTTCCTTGCCCGAAGTGGTCTCCCCTACCCTGATATTCTCCCTGCTTGCCTTTTGAAGACTTGCCTCCATCCATGAGCTATTCCCTGACCTGTCTGACGGCCCATGTTCTCCACCTGCAACCATTTGCATCTGTACAGCCTACTGTTTGTCTCCAGTTTTTAAACTGTACAAGTTGTGTTTCTTAATCT
The DNA here is from genome assembly GCF_029215605.1 of Mirounga angustirostris. Classification (NCBI taxonomy): domain Eukaryota; kingdom Metazoa; phylum Chordata; class Mammalia; order Carnivora; family Phocidae; genus Mirounga; species Mirounga angustirostris. The sequence continues at coordinate 150,076,521 of NW_026991712.1, forward strand.
CTCCCTCTTGCCTTGTTCTGGGGAGTGGTTATTCATCATTTGGAATCACCTTTCCCCCTCCCATGTGTTTTCCTTCATTTGAGATCTTTTGACCTTTGGTTTTCTTTGGGAGGGGGAAGGGTGATAATTTTAAATTTCTGTTTCCCCGGTTTCCTTCTGTACTCTTTTTCTCCGTTGTTCACCTCATCTCATTTTCTTGTCTGTTCTGCCACTGTGTGGGCCTGGGCTATGCGGCAGGGCAGACCTCCCATCAGAGCTCCAACATGCCCGCAGAGTATGGAAAGAGTTTCAAGCCCAGCAAGTATGTTCTGGTCTCAGCAGCCACCATCTGCTTAGTGGGAGCTATGACCCTTTTCTTTGCCTTTACCTGTCCAGGACTAAGCCTCTATGTGTCACCTGCAGTGCCCATCTGCAATGCGGTGGTTTTTCTCTTTGTGCTGGCCGACTTCAGCATGGCCACCTTCAGGGACCCAGGGATTTTCCTTCGAGCTGAGGAGAATGAAGACAAGGAAGATGACTTCCGAGCTCCCCTTTACAAAACAGTGGAGATTAAGGGCATCCAGGTGCGCATGAAGTGGTATGCCACCTGCCGTTTCTACCGTCCTCCTCGATGTTCCCACTGCAGTGTCTGTGACAATTGTGTGGAGGAGTTTGACCATCACTGCCCCTGGGTGAACAACTGTATCTGTTGCCGGAACTACTGCTATTTCTTCCTTTTCCTCCTCTCCCTGACAGCACACATGATGGGTGTGTTTGGCTTTGGCCTCCTCTCTGTCCTCTACCACATGGAGGAACTCTCAGGGGTCCGCACGGCTGTCGCAATGGCAGTGATGTGTGTGGCTGGCTTATTCTTCATCCCCGTAGCTGGCCTCACGGGATTTCATGTGGTGCTGGTGGCTAGGGGACGCACAACCAATGAACAGGTTACAGGTAAATTCCAAGGAGGTGTGAACCACTTCACCAATGGCTGCTGTAACAATGTCAGCCGTGTGCTCTGCAGTTCCCAGCACCCAGGTATTTGGGGAGACCAAAGAAAGAGAAGACGATTGTCATCAGACCTCCCTTCCTTCAACCAGAAGTGTCAGATGGGCAGATAACTGAAGATCATGGACAATGGCATCCAGGGAGAGCTGAGGAGAAGCAAGTCTAAGGGAAGCTTGGAGATCACAGAGAGCCAGTCTACAGATGCTGAACCCCCACCTCCTCCTAAGCCGGACTTGAGCCATTACACGGGGCTACTAACACACCTCAGCCTGGCTACTAATGAGGATGGCAGCCTCCTGGGCAAGGACAGCCCTCGCACACCTACCATGTACAAGTACCAGTCGGGCTACAGTAGCAGCAGTACGTCAGCCACCATGCCTCATTCCTCCAGTGCCAAGTTGAGTCGTGGGGACAGCTTGAAGGAGCCGACCTCAGTTGCAGAGAGCAGCTGCCATCCCAGCTACCGCGTGGAGCCCAGCTTAGAGCCAGAGAGCTTCTGTTCTCCCACCTTTGGCAAAAGCTTTCACTTCGAGCCACTATCCAGCGGCTCACGCTCCTCCAGCCTCAAGTCAGCCCAGGACACTGGCTTTGAGCTGGGCCAGTTGCAGTCCATTTGTTCAGAGGGCACAACCTCCACCTCCTATAAGAGCCTGGCCAACCAGACACGCAACGGAAGCCTGTCTTACGACAGCTTGCTCACTCCTTCGGACAGCCCCAATTTCAAGTCCGTGCAGGCAGGGCCTGAGCCAGACCCACCTTTAGGCTACACCTCTCCCTTCCTGTCAGCCCGGCTGGCCCAGCAGCGGGAAGCCAAGAGGCACCCACGTTTGGTGCCAACCGGCCCAACACACCGAGAGCCCTCCCCGGTCTGGTACGACAATCTGTCGTGCCATATTGTGGCCTCCCTCCAGGAATGAGAGAAGCTGCTACGCCAGTCACCCCCACTCCCAGGCCGCGAGAAGAACCAGGCTTGGGGGACTCAGGCATTCAGTCAACGCCGGGCTCAGGCCATGCCCCTCGCACTAGTTCCTCCTCAGATGATTCAAAGAGATCACCCTTGGTCAAGACTCCACTGGGACGCCCAGCTGCCCCCCGTTTTGGCAAGCCAGATGGGCTAAGGGGCCGGGGACTAGGGTCCCCTGAACCAGGCCCAGTCGCCCCATACCTGGGCCGATCTGTGTCTTACAGCAGCCAAAAAGCCGGTGTCACCCCAGCTGGTGTCTCTGAGGCAGAGGAAGTAGCCTTGCAGCCGTTATGGACACCCAAAGATGAAGTACAGCTCAAGACCGCCTACAGCAAATCCAATGGGCAGCCCAAGAGTATAGGCTCTGCCTCCCCTGGCCCAGGCCAGCCGCCCCTCAGCAGCCCCACAAGGGGTGGAGTCAAGAAGGTGTCAGGGGTGGGTGGTACCACCTATGAGATTTCCGTGTGAGCCTTCGGCACCTCCCTTCCCCCCATGCCTCTGCGCCTACACCAAAGGGCCCCAGGTGGCCACCTTCCTTTCCTCAAGGGATTCCCCTCCCCTGCATGGACATTTTTTTAAACCACCGATTCCAAGAGGATGAGGAGCGTTTTATAAAATGCAGTGGGGATGGGGAGTCAGAGAGTTGGGGCCCTGAGACTGGGGTAGCAACCCCCTTCACCTTTTAAGACCTTCCCTTCTTTAACCCCTGGACCAGACTCAGTGGACATTTGTGCAATTGCTCGCCCTGGAGGGAACCAGATCATTTTTAAACCAGAAATAATTATTTTTATTATTGTTATGGATTCTGTTTTTTTCCTCTGCATTACCAGGTGTGTGTGTACATATATATATATCTATATATATATATTATAAATATCAAAGAAATTATATATCTATCCTGGGATGGGAAAATGAGGGAGGGGTATGTAGGAGGAGGGGTATCTTACTCTTTCGTTCCTCAGACCAGCAGGAAAGACACGGAGACATCCATCGAAGTCTTCCTTTTCCCAGTGGTTCCCTCTCTTTTGTCCCAGTTACCAACTAAGGAAACCGCACCCCCCTGTTGTTGGTGCATAGTGATCAGGAAAGAAACCTTGGGAGAGGCGAGTCTGGGGGTCTTGGTCAGAGGAAGGAAGGATTTGGAGAGGAGAGTTAGTTTTCTAGGTTCACTGGCACTTAGTTTCCCCAGGAAAGGAGTCACAGCCCCATGACTTTGGTGGTGGTGGGGAGATCAGGAAAAGAGCTTGACTGAGCTCCAGAAACAATATTGGATAATGCCCCCCCTTCTTAGGGGAGAGGGATTAGTGTGGGCTTCTTTAGTCCCCTCAGAGCCTTCCTCCAACTCATACGGTTAACATTATTTTTAAATCCAAGGCTGGGAGAGACGAATCCAAAAAGCAATATTTTTCATCACATGGGGCGCCTGGGTGGCTCAGTTGGTTAAGCGACTGCCTTCGGCTCAGGTCATGATCCCAGGGTCCTGGGATCGAGTCCCACATTGGGCTCCCGGCTCAGCGGGGAGGCTGCTTCTCCCTCTAACCCTCTCCTCTCTCATGCTGTTTCTCTCTCGCTCGCTCTCTAATAAATGAATAAATAAAATCTTAAAAAAAATATTTTTTATCACATGCCGAAAACGGGATACAGAGAAGGAGTGGCAGGCCTAGGCCCCTCCGATTGTCCCTTGGGGGTTACCCCTCAGCCTGCCTCAGTATGGTGCTGGGTAGTGGGGGTACCTGGGTTCTAACCTCTAAAAAGGGGAGACCCCAGCCTCTAGACAGAGGCCCTCTTATTTTTTATTCTGATTAGCCATTTTAAACCAACAAGGAATAAAAAGAAATCCTGATCTAAAATAAATAAATAAATAAAAATAAATCTGTTCCTTATTTTAAGTTAAATTTTGTATAAAGTATAAGGTATAAGGTATGGATTGCAGTTTGTTTTATATGGTTGTCTGTCAGAAACGTTTTTTTTAAAAGTAGGCTCCATGCCCTGTGTGGAGCCCCATCAGAAACTTTTTAATAAAAGTTCTGGGCAATTAGAAATCTCGAGATCATTCTGGGCTCCAAAGCTCAACATTTAAACATACTTTCTTTTATTGCTTTAATTTATTGTCTTTTGTTTCAGTGCAATGTAAATTTATTTTGTAATTAACAATTTTCAAACCATATTTGTAAATTGCTCAGAAGTGTTAGGCATTTAGTGGCTTTATTCATATACCTTTCTAAAACTGAAATAACACATTATGCTTTTTATATTTTTAAGATTCACCTCCCCATTCCCAAACTTGTATCTAAAATTTTCACTTTGCTTCCAGGCATGTACTGGCATTGAAAACATTGATGAAGCTATTACACTGCTTGAACAAAATAATTGGGACTTAGTGGTAAGTACTTTTTATCTTTTCCCTTTTTTCTAGCTTTATTGAGATATAACTAATGTATAACATTGTGTAAATTTAAGGTGTATAATGTGATGATTTGATACACATACATATTGTGAAATGATCATCACAATAAGGTGAGTTAACATATCCATCACCTCATGTGGTTACTTTTTTTGTGTGTGATCAGAACTTTTAAGATTTACTCTTTTATCTATTTACAAGTATACAGTGTAGTATTGTTAAGTATAGTTACCTTGTTATACATTAGATCACCGGAATTTATTCATTTATACTTGGGAAGTTTGTATACTTTGATCACCTTCACTCACTCTCCCTAGCAACCACTAATCTAATCTGTTTCTATGAATTCCATTTTCTTTTAGATTCCAAATGTAAGTGAGATCATACAATATTTGTTTTTCTCTCTCTGAGTTATTTCAAGAAATTTTTTCTTTTTTTGGACCAGTAATCAAATTTTATTAATTTTTCAATGTTTTTAGTGTTCCTTATAGATGATTTAGCATACCATAGCCCATTTATAGCTCTAATCTAAATGAATAAAATCTAAATGTCTTTAATATGAAGTTTGTAATTAGTTCAGTATTAAATTACTAAATTATTATGAATTCTTAGATAATTTAAATAATTGTTAAAGTTGTTCTCTTATGTTACTGTGTATTAAGGTTCCTCTTTCCCTGTGATATTTTGGTGGAGATGCTTGGTAGGAGAGAAAATGCAGACTTGTCTAAATGTCAGAATAAATCTATTTGATGTTTTCCCTTCACTTCCTGGGGCCCACACTGATAATCACTCCTTTCTAAAGCTATTAAAGAAGTGACATTTTGTTAGATGTTTTTAAAAAAAATTTTTTTAAATGAACTTCAGAGAGTTTATTATAGAAGTCTTTTAGTTTTTTGAGTGGGGGGAGGCAGTAACTCAAAATCAAATCCTGGCACAGCACTACACATTCACTGAATTGTAATTTACTTACAGTTGCAAGGCAAACTAAACATGAATTGTTTACCAGTATAGGAGCAGCAGTGGTTGTGTTGGGATGACACAGGTGTCCTCAGTGCCTTTGAAATCCTAAAAAAGTCTAAGTTACAATTTTGAAGAAGTGTTAATTTTCAAAGGTCAAAACTTGAAATGTGTGCTTATAGAATTGAGATTAGATATGTAGATAGCTTCAAGTCCATGCATGCATGGACTTATATAATCAGCTATCAATTGTCTATGTTTTGTGTAGATTTACTATTAACTTTTTTTACTCAAAATGTAAAAAGCCTCTATTTTCTACTTCTACAAGTAATCAACATTTTCTAGTATATTATTCAAGGGTATTTTCTCTTAATTGTGTGATTAAAATTACTTTTTATATAAATGAGGTAATTCTACTCCTACTATTTTGTAATCTGCACTTTTCAAGTAACAATCCATCATGAATGTCTAAGTAAATGTGATTGCTCATTCTTTATAATGTTCATTTAATGTTTGCATGGTATTCCAAGGGGTGGTTATAGCATAATAATTTTACCAGTCAGTGCTATGCTGTTATACATTTGGGGTTTTTGCAGTATTTTGCTATTAGACACATTACTTTAGAAAATATTCTTGGACATTCATCCTTGCATACTTAACCCATTATTTTCCTAGAAGATACTGAATAAATTCAATTCATAAGTGTATTTCTGTGTCAAATTGTCTATGTGTATATATATATACACATACTTTATATATATATGTGTGTGTATATATATATATATATAATTTATTTATTTATTTAGGTTTTTGGTAAATTGCCTTCCAGGATGGTTGCACTAAATTAAATCTCTGTCAAATATATACATTTTTGAGATTGCTTATTTCATTAAAGCAGAGCTTCCTTATTTTTCATTTAGGGCATGTTAGGGCATTTGTCAAAATTTATAAATGTTTGTATGGCCTGACTCCAAATCCATGCTTTTACCATGCTGTAATCTTTTAAAAAAATATTTTTATATTTTTAAAAAAGTTTTTATGTTAATCACTTGCTACTCATCATGACAAAGATACTCTGTAATCCCCCATCACATATTTCACCCATCCCTCTGCCCACCGCCCCTCTGAGGTGACCACTAGTTTGTTCTCTATAGTTAAGAGTTTGTTTCTTGGTTTCTGTGTGTTTCTCCTTTTTTTTCCCTTTGCTCCTTTGCTTTGTTTAAGTTACACATATGAGTGAAATCATATGGTATTTGTCTTTCTCTGACTGATTTCACTTAGCATTATACTCTCTAGCTCCATTCACGTAGTTGTAAATGGCGAGATTTCATTCTTTTTTTTTTTTAAAGATTTTATTTATTTGACAGAGAGAGAGATAGCGAGAGCAGGAACACAAGCAGGGGGAGTGGGAGAGGGAGAAGCAGGCTTCCTGCCGAGTAGGTAGCCTGATGTGGGACTCGATCCTGGGACCCTGGGATCATGACCTGAGCCGAAGGCAGACGCTTAACGACTGAACAACCCAGCGCCCCGAGATTTCATTCTTTTTTATGGCTGAATAATATTCCATTGTATGTATATACCACATTTTCTTTTTTTTTTTTTTTTAAGATTTTTTTAAATTTATTTATTTGACAGAGAGATAGCACAAGTAGGCAGAGCGGCAGGCAGAGGGAGAGGGAGAAGCAGGCTCTCTGCTGAGCAGGGAGTCTGATGCGGGGCTCGATCCCAGGAGCCTGGGATCATGACCTGAGCCGAACGCAGACGCTTAAGGACTGAGCCACCCAGGCGCCCCCTATACCACATTTTCTTTATCCATTTGTTGATCAGTGGACAGTTGGGCTGCTTCCATAATTTGGCTATTTTAAATAATGCTGCTATAAACTTTGGGGTGTATGTATCCCTTTGAATTAGGGTTTTTGTATTCTTTGGGTAAATACTCAGTAGTGCCATTGCTGGATTATAGGGTAGTTCTATTTTTAACTTTAAAAAAAATTTTTATTGTTATGTTAATCACCATACATTACATCATTAGTTTTTGATGCAGTGTTCCATGATTCATTGTTTGTGTAGGAGCAGACCATGTCCTCTTTAATACCCATCACCAGGCTAACCCATCCTCCCACCCCCCTATTTTTAACTTTTTAAGGAACCTCCACACTCTTCTCCAGAGTAGCAAAAATAAACTATTGGGACTGCATCAATATAAAAAGCTTCTGCACAGTGAAGGAAACAATCAACAAAACTAAAAGGCAACCTATGGACTGGGAGAAGATATTTGTAAATGACCTATCTGATAAAGGGTTAGTATCCAAAATCGTAAAGAACTTTTCAAACTCAACACCCAAAAACCAAATAATCCAGTTAAGAAATGAACAGAAGACATGAAGAGGCACTTTTTCAAAGAAGACATCCAGATGTCTAATAGACATGAAAAGATGCTCAACATCACTCATCATCAGGGAAATACAAATCAAAACCACGATGAGATATCACCTCATACTTGTCAGAATGGCTCAAATGAACAACACAAGAAACAACAGGTGTTGGTGAGGATGCAGAGAAAGTGGGAATGTGAACTGGTGCAGCCCCTCTGGAGAACAGTATGGAGGTTCCTCAGAAGTTAAAAATAGAACTACTCTATGATCCAGCAATTGCACTACTAGGTATTCCCCCAAAGGATACCAACATACAGATTCAAAGGGGTACATGTACCCCAATGTTTATAGCAGCATTATCAACAATAGCCAAACAGTGCAGAGAGCCCAGATGTCCATTGACAGATGAATGGATAAAGAGGTAGTGTGTGTGTGTACACACACACACACACAGACACACACACACACACTGGAATATTACTCTGCCATCAAAAATTGAAATCTTGCCATTTGAAACAATGTGGATGGAGTTAGAGTGTGTTATCCTAAGTAAAATAAATCAGAGAAAGACAAATACCATTTGATCTCACTCATATGTAGAATTTAAGAAAGGAAACAGATGAACATACGGGAAGGGGAAGAAGAAAAAAAGGAGAGAGAGAAACAAACTATAAGGGACTTTTAATGATAGAGAACAAACTGAGGGGTGATGGAGAGAGGTGGGTAGGGGATGGGCTAGATGGGTGATGGGTATTAAGGAGGGCACTTGTAAGAAGCACTGGGTGTTGTATGTAAGTGATGAATCGCTGAATTATACTCCTGAAACCAATATTGCACTGTATGTTAACTAACTAAAATTTAAATGAAATAATTCTAAAAATAAATGTTTATGTTCTCATGGCAATGAATTAAATAAATAAATACATGTATGTATGTATGTTTGGTAGAATTTGCCGTGAGGCTATCTGGTCTGGACTTGTGTTTGTTGGGAGTTTAATGATTACTGATTCAATTTCATTGCTGGTAATTGGTCTGTTCAAATTTTTATTTCTTCCTGTTTCAGTTTTGGTTGGTTATGTAGGTAATATGTTTCTAACAATTTATCCATTTCTTCTTGGTTGTCCAATTTCTTAGTATGTAGCATTTCATAATATTCTCTTATAATTGTATTTCTCGGGTGTTTGTTGTTTTCTCTCATTTGTGATTTTATTTATTTGGGTCCTTTTTCTTTTTTTCTTTATATGTCTGGGTAGAGGTTTATTCATTTTATTGATTTTTTTCCATGAAACAGCTCCTGGTTTCATTGATCTGTTCTGTTGTTTTTTTTTAGTTTCTACTTCATCTATTTCTGCTTTAATCTTTATTATTTGTTTACGTCTGCTGGTTTTAGGTTTTCTTTGTTTTGGTCTTTTCCTAGCTTCTTTAGGTATAGGGTTAGGTTGGTTATTTGAGATTTTTTTTCTTGCTTCTTGAGGTACGCCTGTATTGCTGTAAACTTCCTTCTTAGAAGCATTTTTGCTGCATCCCAGATGTTTTGAGTCATTGTGTTTTATTTTCCTGTGTTTCCACGTACTTTTTAATTTCTTCTTTTATTTACTGGTTGACCCATTCATTGTTTCGTAGCATGTTATTTAACCTCCATGTATTTGTGGTCTTTCCAGATTTTTTCTTGTGTTTGACTTCATAGTGTTGTGGTCAGAAAAGATGCATGGTATGACTTCTATCTTTTAAAATTTGTTGGGGCTTTTTTTATAGCCTAATATGTGATCTGTTCTGGAGAATGTTCCATATGCACTTGAAAAGGATGTGTATTCTGCTGTTTTAGGATTGAATGTTCTGAATATATCTGTTAAATCCCCCTGGTCCAGTGTGTCATTAAAAGCTGTTGTTTCTTTGTTGATTTTCTGTTTAGATTGATGTAAGTGGGGTGTTAAAGTCCCCTACTGTTATTGTATTACTATTGATTAGTTCCTTTATGTTCAGTTATTAACTGTTTCATGTATTTGGGTGCTCCCCTGTTGGGTGCATAAATATTTATAATTGTTATATCTTTTTGTTGGATTGTTCTCTTTATTATTATATAGTATCCTTTGTCTCTTGTTATAGTCTTCAATTTAAAGTCTGTTTTGTCTGATATAAGTATTGCTACTCTGGCTTTCTTTTGACATCCACTTGCATGGTAAATGTTTCTCCATCCTCTCACTTTAAATCTGCAGCTGTCTTTTGCTCTGAAGTAAGTGTCCTGTAAGTAATCGATAGATAGGTCTTTTTTTTTTTTTTTAATTAATCCAGTCTGTCATCCTGTGTCTTTTGATTGGAGTGTTTAGTCCATTTATTCAAAGTAATTATTGATAGAAATGTATTTATTGCCTTTTTATTACTGGTATTATGCTTATCTGAAGATTTTCTCTGATCCTTATCTTCCTTTCTTTCATAGATTGCTTGTTTTATTTAGTGATACATTTGGATTTCTTTCTCTTTATTCCTTGTGGATTAATAGTTTTTGATTTTTGGTTACCATTAGGTTTGTATATAACATCTTGTGCATATAGCAGTCTATATTACGTTGAAGGTCATTTAAGTTTGAACCCATTCTTTCCTCCTTTCCTCCTCATGTTTAGGTATATGGTATCATATATTACATCCTTTTATATTGTGAGTTCCTTGCCTGGCTTTTTACATAAATACTAATATTTACTACTTTTGTGTTTCCTACCTTCATGCTGCTGTTTTTTTGTCTTTCCTTTTCACTCAGAGTCCCCTTTAATATTTCTTGCAGGGCTGGTTTAGTGGTCATGAATTACTTTAGTTTCAGTTTGTCTGGGAAATTCTTTTATCTCTCTGTTGTGATTGATAGATAGCCTTGCTGTATAGAGTATTCTTGGCTGCAGGTTTTTCCCATTCATCACTTTAAATATATTATGCCGCTCCTTTCTGACATGGAAATTTTCTGCTGAAAAATCCACTGACAGCTTTATGGGGTTTCCTTTGTATGTAACTGCCTTCTTTTGTCTTGTTGCATTTAATAATTTTCTTTCTCATTGTATTTTGCCAGTTTAATTACAATATGTCTTGTGGGTCTGCTTTGTTGATTTTGATGAGGGTTCTCTGTGCCGCCTGAATCTGGATATCTATTTCTTTCCGCAGATTAGGGAAGTTTTCAGCTATTTTTTCTTTTTAACTTTTTTTTCTTTTATTATGTTAATCACCATACATTACATCATTAGTTTTTGACGTAGTGTTCCATGATTCATTGTTTGCGTATAACACCCAGTGCTACATTCAGTACGTGCCCTCTTTAATACCCATCACCAGGCTAATCCATTCCCTGACCCCCCTCCCCTCTAGAACCCTCAGTTTGTTTCCTGAGATTAAGAATTCCTCATATCAGTGAGATGATATGATACATGTCTTTCTCTGATTGACTTATTTCTGTCAGCATAATACCCTCTAGTTCCATCCACGTCGTTGCAAATGGCAAGATTTCATTCCTTTTGATAGCTGCATAATATTCCATTGTATATATATACCACATCTTCTTTATCCATTCATCTGTCGATGGACATCTTGGCTCTTTCCACAGTTTGGCTATTGTGGACATTGCTGCTATAAACATCGGGGTGCATGTACCCCTTCGGATCCCTACATTTGTATCTTTGGGGTAAATACCCAGTAGTGCAATTGCTGGATCATATGGTAGCTCTATTTTCAACTTTTTGAAGAACCTCTGTACTGTTTTCCAGAGTGGTTGCACCAGATTGCATTCCCACCAACAGCGTAGGAGGGTTCCCCTTTCTCTGCCTCCCCGCCAACATCTGTCATTTCTTGACCTGTTAATTTTAGCCATTCTGACTGGTGTGAGGTATCTCATTGAGGTTTTGATTTGGATTTCCCTGATGCCGAGCGATGTTGAGCGCTTTTTCATGTGTCTTTTGGATGTGTTCTTTGGAAAAACGTCTGTTCACGTCTTCTGCCCACTTCTTGATTGGATCATTTGTTCTTTGGGTGTTGAGTTTGATAAGTTCTTTATAGATTTTGGATACTAGCCCTTTATCTGATATGTCATTTGCAAATATCTTCTCCCATTCTGTCGGTTGTCTTTTGGTTTTGTTGACTGTTTCTTTTGCTATGCAAAAGCTTTTTATCTTGATCAAGTCCCAATAGTTCATTTTTTGCCCTTGCTTCCCTTGCCTTTGTCTTGATGATGACAGCTTTGTAATAGAGCTTGAAGTCCGGAATTGTGATGCCGCCAGCTTTGCTTTTCTTTTTCAACATTCCTCTGGCTATTCGGGGTCTTTTCTGGTTCCATACAAATTTTAGGATTCTTTGTTCCATTTCTTTGAAAAAAGTTGATGATATTTTGATAGGGATTGCATTAAATGTGTAGATTGCTCTAGGTAGCATCGACATCTTCACAATATTTGTTCTTCCAATCCATGAGCATGGAACGTTTTTCCATTTCTTTGTGTGTTCCTCAATTTCTTTCATGAGTATTTTCTAGTTTTCTGAGTATAGATTCTTTGCCTCTTTGGTTAGATTTATTCCTAGGTATCTTATGGTTTTGGGTGCAGTTGTAAATGGGATCGACTCCTTAATTTCTCTTTCTTCTGTCTTGTTGTTGGTGTATAGGAATGCCGCTGATTTCTGTGCATTGATTTTATATCCTGCCACTTTACTGAATTCCTGTATGAGTTCTAGCAGTTTTGGGGTGGAGTCTTTTGGGTTTTCCACATAAAGTATCATATCATCTGCAAAGAGTGAGAGTTTGACTTCTTCTTTGCCGATTTGGATGCCTTTTTTTTCTTTTTGTTGCCTGATTGCTGTGGCTAGGACTTCTAATACTATGTAGTGGTGATAGTGGACAACCCTGCCGCATTCCTGACCTTAGGGGGGAAGCTCTCAGGTTTTCCCCATTGAGAATGATATTCGTTGTAGGGTTTTCATAGATGGCTCTTATGATATTGAGGTATGTACCCTCTGTCCCTATACTCTGAAGAGTTTTGATCAAGAAAGGATGCTGTACTTTGTCAAATGCTTTTTCTGCATCTATTGAGAGGATCCTATGATTCTTGTTCTTTTGTTAATGTATTGTATCACGTTGATTGATTTGCGGATGTTGAACCAACCTTGCAGCCCAGGGATAAATCCCACTTGGTCATGGTGAATAATCCTTTTAATGTACTGTTGGATCCTATTGGCTAGTATTATGGTGAGAATGTTTGCATCTGTGTTCATCAAGGATACTGGTCTGTAATTCTCCTTTTTGATGGGGGTCTTTGCCTGGTTTTGGGATCAAGGTAATGGTGGCCTCATAAAATGAGTTTGGAAGTCTTGCTTCCATTTCTGTTTTTTGGAACAGTTTTAGAAGAATAGGTATTAATTCTTCTTTAAATGTTTGGTAGAATTCCCTTGGGAAGCCATCTGGCCCTGGGCTTTTGTCTTTTGGGAGATTTTTGATGACTGCTTCAATTTCCTTAGTGGTTGTAGGTCTGTTCAGGTTTTCTATTTCTTCCTGGGTCAGTTTTGGTAGTTGATAGTCTCTAGGAATGCCACCATTTCTTCCAGATTATCTAACTGACATATAGTTACTCATAATATGTTCTTATAATTGTTTGTATTTCTTTGGTGTTGATTGCGATCTCTCCTCTTTCATTCATGATTTTGTTCATTTGGGTCATTTCTCTTTTCTTTTTGATAAGTCTGGCCAGGGGTTTATCAATCTTGGTAATTCTTTCAAAGAACCAGCTCCTAGTTTCGTCGATCTGTTCTACTGTTCTTTTGGTTTCTATTTCATTGATTTCTGCTCTGATCTTTATTATTTCTCTTCTCCTGCTGGGTTTAGGCTTTATTTGCTGTTCTTTCTCCAGCTCCTTTAGGTGTAGGGTTAGGTTGTGTACTTGAGACCTTTCTTGTTTCTTGAGAAAGGCTTGTATTGCTATATCCTTTCCTCTTAGGACTGCCTTTGCTGCATCCCAAAGATTTTGAACAGTTGTGTTTTCATTTTCACTTGTTTCCATGAGTTTTTAAAAATTCTTCTTTAATTTCCTCGTTGACCCATGCATTCTTTAGTAGGATGCTCTTTAGCCTCGATGTATTTGAGTTCTTTCCGACTTTCCTCTTGTGATTGAGTTCTAGTTTCAAAGCATTGTGGTCTGAAAATAGGCAGGGAATGATCCCAATCTTTTGGTACCGGTTGAGACCTGATTTGTGACCTAGGATGTGATCTATTCTGGAGAATGTTCCATGGGCACTAGAGAAGAATGTGTATTTTGTTGCTTTGGGATGGAATGTTCTGAATATATCTGTGAAGTCCATTTGGTCCAGTGTGTCATTAAAGTCTTTATTTCTTTGTTGATCTTTTGCTTAGATGATCTGTCCATTTCAGTGAAGGGGGTGTTAAAGTCCCCACTATTATTGTATTGTTTTCAATGTGTTTCGTTGCTTTTGTTATTAATTGGCTTACAAAATTGGCTGCTCCCATGTTAGGGGCTTAGATATTTACAATTGTTAGATCTTGTTGGATAGACCGTTTAAGTATGATATAGTGTCCTTCCTCATCTTTTATTACAGTGTTTGGTTTGAAATCTAATTTGTCTGATATAAGGATTGCCACCCCAGCTTTCTTTTGGTGTCCATTAGCATGGTAAATGGTTTTCCACCCCCTCACTTTCAATCTGGGGTGTCTTTGGGTCTAAAGTGAGTCTCCTGCAGACAGTATATTGATGGGTCTTGTTTTTTTTATCCAATCTGATAGCCTTTGTCTTTTGATTGGGGTAATTAGCTCATTTACATTCTGGGTAAGTATTGAAAGATACGAATTTAGTGCCATTGTATTGCCTGTAAGGTGACTGTTACTGTATATTGTCTGTGTTCCTTTCTGGTCTATGTTACTTTTAGGCTCTCTCTTTGCTTAGAGGACCCCTTTCAATATTTCTTGTAGGGCTGGTTTCGTGTTTGCAAATTCCTTTAGTTTTGTTTGTCCTGGAAGCTTTTTATCTCTCCTTCTATTTTCAGTGACAGTCTAGCTGGATATAGTATTCTTGGCTGCATATTTTTCCCATTTCGTGCTCTGAATATATCCTGCCAGTCCTTTTCTGGCCTGCCAGGTCTCTGCGGATAGGTCTGTTGCCAGTCTAATATTTCTACCTTTGTAGGTTACAGATCTCTTCTCCTGAGCTGCTTTCAGGATTTTCTCTTTGTCTCTGAGACTCGTAAGTTTTACTATTAGATGTTGGGGTGTTGAGCTATTTTTATTGATTTTGAGGGTGGTTCTCTGTGCCTCATGGGTTTTGATGCCTGTTTCCTTTCCCAAATTAGGGAAGTTCTCTGCTATAATTTGCTCCAATATAGCTTCTGCCCCTCTCTCTCTTTCTTCTTCTTCTGGGATCCCAATTATTCTGATATTGTTTCATCTTATGGTATCTGGTATCAAATTCTGCCCTCGTGATCCAGTAGTTGATTCTCTCTCTTTTTCTCCGCTTCTTTATTTTCCATCATTTGGTCTTCTATATCACTGATTCCCTCTTCTGCCTCATTTATCCTGGCAGTTAGAGCCTCCATTTTTGATTGCACCTCATTAATAGCCTTTTTATTTGAACTTGGTTAGATTTTAGTTCTTTTATTTCTCCAGAAAGGGTTTCTCTAATATCTTCCATGCTTTTTTAAGCCCAGCTAGTATGTTTAAAATCGTCATTCTGAACTCTAGTTCCAGCATCTTACTAATGTCCATATTGATTAGGTCTCTGGCAGTCAGTACTGGCTCTTGTTCTTCTTTTTGAGGTGATTTTTTCCATCTTCTGTCATTTTATCCAGAGGCGAATAGATGAATGTAAGAACAAAATGCTTACAGGGTAACAACGACCCCAGAAAAATATACACCAAACAAATCAGAAGAGACCTGAAACCGGGGGAAAGAAAGGGAAAGAAAGAAAAAAGAAAAATTAAAAGATAAAAATAAACAAAAACAAAACAAAACCATAATATGATCAAATATCAGGCTCGTGCATAGATTAGTGCCACACACTAGATTTTGGATGTATTTTGGTCTGTTAGAAGAAAGTGCCTCCCAAAATTTTAAAGAACGAAAGACTCATATACGTACAAAAATAGGAGTAAATACGATGAAGGGATGGAATATGAGTGTAAAGATGACAATTATAAAAGTTTTTATAAAAGGAATTGATAAGAAGTTGGTTGAAAAAAGAAAGAGGAGGATTAAAAAAAAAAGGAGAGAATGTGATCTGGTAGGAGACTAAAACAAAGGCATACACTAGAGATTTAGGGTACATTTTGGTCTGTTAGAAGAAATTGTATCCCAAAATTTTAAAGAGAGAACAACTTATATATATATACCAAAAATAAGGTTAACTAGTATGAAGGGATAGAACAGGACTTTTAAAATGAAAAATAAAATAGATTTAAAAAAAAAAAGGATTGATAAGATGTTGGTTGAAAAAGGGAAAAAGAAAAATCCAAAAAAAAAAAAAAAAGAAAAAAAAGAAAATTAAAAAAATTAACTTTGAAAGACTAAAGAATCATGGGGAAAAAGCCATGAATTCTATGTGCAGTATTCCCCGTGTGCTGAAGTTCTGCCGTTCTCATTGATCAGTAAACTTGGTCTTGGCTGGCTGTTCTTGCTGATCTTCCGGGGCGGGGGTGGGTGGGTCGGGCCCTGTTGCAGTGGTTCTCAAATGTCTTTGTCATAGGTGGAATTGCCCCGCCCTTGCTGGGGGCCGGGCTCAATAATCTGGTTGCGTTTGCTCTCGGGAGCTTTTGTTCCCTGCTTGCTTTCCGTACAGCTTTGGAGGAAGAGAGTGAAAATGGCGGTCTCCCATCTCCGCCCCGAGGAGCCAAGAACTCAGGGCCCCACTCCTCAGTGAGCCCCCAGAGGAAAGCAATCAATCACTCCCGTCTCCCTGGTCTCCGGCCACAGTCCTGTGACCAAGCGTTTCTATCTCTGGCACCCGACTCATTGTGGAGTCTCCAAATCCAGCAGATACTTGCGGTGCCCTCCCGTGCTGCTCTTCCCGGGGGATGAAGGGGAGTCTCCCTAGATCTGCTGCTTGTTGGGTCCCCGCTGGAAGAGCAGTAGCCCGACTGTGTCACAGATCACGGTTTACCGCAACCCTGAGCTGAGAGCCCACTCCTTGGCTCCGTCTAGCAGCTGGCTTCCCCGTTCGGATACCTGGGAGCTCTGCCGCACTCAGGCACCCACGGTCTTCCTGTGACCTCGAGGGCCCTGAGACCACACTGTCCCAGTGAGGGTTCCACCCCCAGCTTGGCCACTGGAATGACGTCCCTCAGCAGAGCCGACTTCTAAAAGTTCTGATTTTGTGCTCTGCTGCTCTATCACTTGCCAGTAGCGGCTGACAGAGGCCCCCTACCCCGCCGTCTATTTTTCTGAATATCGCCTCGGATTCCCGTCTCTGCACATCCTACCTTGCAGAAAGTGGTCGCTTTTCTGTTCAGAGAGTTGCTGCTATTCTTTTCTTTGATCTCCTGTTGAGTTCGTAGGTGTTCAGAATGGTTTGATCCCTATCTAGCTGAATTCCTGGAAGCAGACGAAATTTAGGTCTCCTACTCCTCCACCATCTTGCTCCTCCTCCTATTTTTTATTCAAATAAATTCTGTGCCCCCTTTTTTCTCTCTTCTTCTGGGACTCCTTTAGTCTGAACATTATTATGTTTGATGGAGTCATGATCATTACTTTCCATTACTCTGTCTTCTAGGTCATTAAGTAGTTCCTCTGCTTCTTTCGGCCTCTTGTTCATTCCATCAGTTGTGTTTCTCATTTCATTTATTGAGCCTTTTATCTCTACTGTGTTATTTTTTATCTTTGTGTTAATTGTCTCACTGATGTCTACCACTTTTTTTTCAAGTCCAGTGAGTATCCTTATGATCATTGCTTTAAATTCTTCATCAGTAATGTTACTTACATCTGTTTCGCTTAGACCTCCAGCTATGGCCTTGTCTTCTTTCATTTAGGACACATTCCTTTGTCTTTTCATTTTGTCTAAGTTTCTGTGCCTGTTTCTGTGTGTTAGGAAAGTCATTGATATCTCCTGTCCTTGAGGGTAATGGCTTCATGGAGAAGCCCTCCAGTGCCGTACAGTGTAATCTGTTCTGTTGCCCAGGGCCTGGTGCCCCTGGGAGTGGCTCCACGGGTGTTGTTGTGTGTGCTCTGCTGTTTTGTCCTGACCACTTTATCCTTCAGGTCAGTTGTCTGTAGAGGCTCTCTTTGCCTGGTGTGAGTAGTGTTTCATCCTTGGCCTGAATGTGGCATATTTTAACTAGGTGTGCTCTGGTCTGCTTGTGAAATGAGACCTGTCATTGCTGCCACTGGATCCAAGGCCTTGCAAAACTCCTGGGTCTGGAGTCATGGTGTTGGCATTGTTTTGGGTTGGTCTTCTTGGGGAGGGGCTTTCACCCTTGGGAGTGAGGTAAGTGTGATTGGGAGGTGTGGCTCTTCTGGAATGTGGGAGGCAGGGCTTGGTTTAAACAAGTTAGGTAGTGACTGGCAGCACTGTGTTGTTTCCCACAGGTGGCCCTGTGTTCATGCTGAGGGGTGGGGAAAGGAAATGCCACCTGTTAGTTCCTTTTTTCTGGACGGGGTCTCTCTGTGAATGCTACCTCTCTGGACATGCTCCGGAATGAGCACATAGCTGGTTTACCATGTGCCTCAAGTGCTCTTCAGAATGCTGTCTCCACACTGTATGTCCATGGGCTGTTTGTCCTGCTTTCTTTTTTTTTTTATTTTAATATTTTATTTATTTATTTGACAGAGAGAGGCACAGCAAGAGAGAGAACACAAGCAGGGGGAGTGGGAGAGGGAGAAGCGGGCTTCCCACTGAGCAGGGAGCCCGATGCGGGGTTCGATCCTAGGACCCTGGGATCATGACCTGAGCCGAAGGCAGGTGCTTAACAACTGAGCCGCCCAGGCGCCCCCCGTTTGTCCTGCTTTCTATTCAGGAGCAGCCACAATGTCCTTTGAACTCTCCCAGATCAAAGTATGTTGACCTTTAAAACTCCAGGCTCTAAGTTCTGCTGGTTGTAAGAACTCCCGAAATTTGGGCCCTGTGGCTTTGCAAGCGAACTACTGTGGCCTTTTCATTTTCCCATGTGCTCTCCTGTGTGCAAGTATGTCTCTCACCCTTCTCTGCACTGCAGTGGCCATGATCTGTTTGTTTCCCAACCTAGTCTCTGAACTTCGTACCTTCTTCAGTGTGGCCTCTTTTCTTCCTTTAGTTGTGGAGTTTGTTCTGCCAGTCTTCAGGTCGATTTCTGGTGTATTTTAGGTGATTTGATAGTTCCTTCGTTGTATTTGTGGTAGGAGGTGAGCCTAGGGTCCTCCTACTCTGTTGCCATCCTCCTAATCCATTGTGCTATATTTTTATTAAAGCACTGTATAGATGATATGTCCATGATTTCTATGTGGAGGTGGGAAGTGTCGGGAACTTATTCAGAATAATGTCCCAGATTTCTTGTCTTGAAGTTTTTGTTTGTTTTGTTTTGTTGTTTCTTTTGTTGTTTTTTGTAGTAGCAAGTGCATTACTTTATTTAGTTTGTGTATTTTTAGGGTATCCTTTGGGGAGGCTGATGCAAATTGTTGCTTTAGATTAAAAATCCCACCAAGCCACTCTTGCATGGTATTGATGAGAGGAGTATGGGATGGAGTGAAGTGAGGTCATGGGCTTGGAATAATGGACTACAAGTCTTTCATCTGAAAATTACCCTTTGGGGGTAATGTAAATTCTTTCCTAATGTCCTTTCTGTTGGTCCATGTTCATTAGCTTTGAAGGGTAAAACGTCAGTTGGCTCTGCATATTTTCTTAATCCAGTCTATCTAGAATATTGCAAAAGACAATTTTTCCAGATAGTGTTAAATAATTGAATGATAGAAGTATTCTTCAACTATTTCTGAGTTAACTTAATTTTGGAAAATATTGTAATAGCACTTGGGTTAAAAACACTGGTGTTAAATTTCTGCAGAAAAGTAATTTCACACTTTAATGGGCCCAAGCAAAAGCATCAGGCTATCTCTCACAACCTTAAACTTTGGGTTTCTTTTGAAATAAATGTCCTAGCTGGCTTTTTTTCTGCAACTAATCCATTTGTATCCACAGTAAAAATTTGCTGTGCTGTGTAACTATCTTGCTCTATACATTTTCTCATTTTACTGTTTTTCTACAACACTTACTTTATCTTGTTGTTTTTAAAAAATGAAACGAACATTTTAAATAACTCATTATTCAAACTTTTCATTAGGTTCATGGAACTTTTATGGTGTTTTATATATTTTGCCTGTGCATTGTATTTTGTCTTTCTAAATTGTGATTTTCACTGCTCTATGTTTTATGGACCTTACGGAACAGTTTGTATAATTTGAGTTTTAAACCTCAGACATGTCTATATTTTAAATTTCCTGTACGTAACAGTTGGACCTCTCTTCCTCTGTTTTTGTGCCTATTTTGCTAGAGAAGCGTAGAGGAATTTGAGTTAGGTACCACAATCTCGGATTGTGATGATTTTAAGAAAACTCAAGAACAAAAAACTCATTATGTCAGTACTGAGTGCTTATAGTGTATCCAGATTTATGTTAGATACAGTGGGAGCTTAAAAAAAATTAACATATATGGTATCTGACTTCGAGAAGTGTACTGAAAAATTAATAAGACATATGGTCTCTTAGACATGTGTTTTATACTTAGAAATGGTAATAACTTCCTGAAAAATGATGGTTGTGCATATTTTAGCTATTTTATAGATTTAGACACACAAGTAAAAATATTCTATGTGGAGATATAGCTGAGTCCCAAGAATTTTAGTCATTAATCACTTACCCTGATCCTGCCCCTTATTTTCATTATATAGGTATTGACAAACTAGTGCTTCCAAACCCTGTTTTAAATACTCTCCAGTTGACTGTATTTATTTTGGGGTAACTCTAGGTTGGGTTATATATGCTAAAATTCTGAAAGCAAAATGACATGAACTTTAATTCTGTTGGGAAGTATCTCAGCTACTGTTTTACATGAAATGAAGACTAATTGTACTCTGCCTTCCTCCATCCACCTCAGTCTTTGAGTTTTCACCTTGTCCTGCACTTATATTTAAGAGAGGATTAATGTTGTTATAGTTGATTCCTTCCTATACTGAAAGATGAATATGTAAGAAAGAGTTACTGCAAATGAAGTAGAATCTTTTACCAAGGGATTGCTTTCTTACATGGAAGCATGCTATGTGATCACTATAAATTCTAATCTAGGCTCCAGAATTGACCCACTGTTCCTTTTTTTTTGTTTTCAGTATAGAAGAATTTGTGCCAGTGGAGGATAGAAATCTATACAGTTTGTGTTAATTTTGAGTAATCAACATGTGAGGCAGGTAACTATAGTGAAAATCCATTGCTTTCATCTTGAATCAGAATCCCTGTCTTTTCAAATCTCTTGTCATTATTTTATTGAGTATAGCCTAAGTTACTTCTTTCTGAACTTCTGGACTTCTTTATATAAAATAATCTGTTTGGACTAAATCATAGCCAAGGTCTCTAGATACATGAAATATTTATGAAGAATTGATTTATGTCCTAATTCCTATTGAGATTCTATAAAAATCAGTCAACTGTGAATAGTAATATAAGCAAACATTTTAGTAGAATTTCATAAGTGTTTGAAATACTTGTACACATACCATTTTGTTTAATCTTTTTAACAACTTTATGATGTAGATAATGGCAAGACAAGATGCGTGTCAGTTGCTTCACAGGTCTGTATATATGAAACTCCTTTAATAAAATAAAATTTTCAGTAAGTTCTAGGAGATCCAGGGAAAGATATTTGACATATACTTGATAACCCAGTGCTAAGTGAAATAAAATAAAATAAATGTTAACCTAGTCATACTGCATTTTAAGTACTCTATGCTCTTAGGAAATGATTTTTGAACTTTGCACTCTAGTTCTGCCCTAGTTTTCTGCCTGTGCTGACATAGCTGTTTTGCTGAAGAAAGACTCTATTCAGTGTGCTTGTATTTATCTTTACATGTTTCAAAGTAAGGCAAAAATGAAACAAATCAGCCTATCTATTTTTGGATCATTACTGAATTAGTAGTCCTCAGTGATAGATTTGTACTAATAGTAAGTTTATAATAAATTGATAAACAGTGAAGAGTGAAACACAAGGAAAATTACTATGCACATAATTTGTCACATTTTAAGGTTCACTGAGGTGCCTTGAGATATTTCCATTCTACCAATTTTCACTTTTGAAGAAATGTATCTTAGTGATTATCCTAAAATTCCTTAGAAATATTTCTTCTACTACCCTACTCAGGATGTGGTTAGAGTTCCTTGAATGTGCACTGCTTTTCTATTTTATACAGTGTTATGAACACCTGCAGTTTTATGAATGAACTAGTTTAGCCAGTGATATAATGAGTCTCTGTTGTCATCAGAAAGCAGCCAAGCATTGAGTGCTGCCCTTCATCAAAGGCCATTAGACACTGGCTTATATTTGCACACATCCTTGTTATGACAAAAGAGAAGTTATTATGAAGGAATATCTCATTTTATCAATTACTTCTCCTTTGCTATAGCCTTCTTTGTTTTTCTTCTTTTTAAGGGACTGTAAGGCCATTGTTCTACAGAAGTTTTCAATTTTTCAGTTTGTAATTCGCCTACCATCCCATGTCTACTGTCAGTCCTTTTATTGAGGGTGTACTTTGTGCTAGGTATCATGTCAAGTGGTTTACCTACATTATTTCATTTAATCTTCACAGCAGTTCTAAAAGGTGGATAGGTAGGTGGATATTAGCTTCATTTTATAGATGAGAAACTGAGGCCCTATAAAGTTAACTGTCCATGCTTGTGCATCTATCTGATAAGGAGTAATGTTGTGATTTTGAACCCTTGTCTTTCAGTCCATAAAAATGTTCATACCTTTAAAGTCATGGTTCATGATTATTAGATTCTCTATACCCAGTCTATTTATCTTCTCTTTACTCCTATATTTTTCTTTTTACCACTCACAACTAATTTCATATTGTCAAATGAAAAACTTTTGCTGTAGTTATCTCTACTGGTACTTTAAATATGTTTATGCGTTGTTTTCAAGTGGATTCCAAGATTCTTTTTTTTTTTTTTTAAAGATTTTATTTATGTATTTGACAGAGAGAGACACAGCGAGAGAGGAAACACAAGCAGGGGGAGTTGGAGAGGGAGAAGCAGGCCTCCCGTGGAGCAGGGAGCCCGATGCGGGGCTCGATCCCAGGACCCTGGGATCACGACCCGAGCCAAAGGCAGACGCTTAAGGATTGAGCCACCCAGGTGCCCCTAGATTCCAAGATTCTAGAAGAAAGGGATTTTGTTTCTTATTATCTTGGCACCTGATACTTGTTTAATAAATGCTTATTTGAATGATTGCTTTTATTAGTAGTACACTTAAATTTTTTAGTCTATTTTCCATCTCTGTCATTTGCATATTTGAAAAGTCCTTACTGTTAAGTCTTCTCTTACTGCTATTACTATTCCTTATCTGGCATAATGCAGTTTGAGGAAAGAGGGAGGAAAACCCAGATACCCAAGGAATATGATTGAGCTGATTTCATTATCTCACTAATAACATTTAGATGGTCTTCTCCTCTTGTAGCTTTTTTTTTTTTTCAAAGATTTTATTTATTTATTTGAGACAGAGAGAATGAGAGAGAGAGAGCACATGAGAGGGGGGAGGGTCAGAGGGAGAAGCAGGCTCCCTGCCAAGCAGGGAGCCTGATGCGGGACTCGATCCAGGGACTCCAGGATCATAACCTGAGCCGAAGGCAGTCGCTTAACCAACTGAGCCACCCAGGCGCCCCTCTTGTAGCTTTTTAAGCAATATGTTTCACAAACAAATTGTTTCTGTTTTTTTTTTTCCCTTCTGTTTATTTCTGGTTGTGCTAATCTGGTTGAACTATCATAAAGAAAGCTCCTCACATGACCTAATCTGTTTGAAGTTTGAAGTTGAAACTCTGCATCTCAATAAAGAACTTAAGTGCAGTGAAAGACTACTGCTATTTCGGGGTGCCTGGGTGGCTCAGTCGGTTAAACATCTGTCTTTGGCTCAGGTCATGATCTCAGGGTCCTGGGGCCAAGCCTGGCATCTGGCATCTGGCTCCCTGCTCAGCATGGGGTCTGCTTCTCCCTCTCCCTGTGGCCCTCCCCTGCTCATGTGTGTGTGCTCTCTCTCTCTCAAATAAATAAATAAAATTAAAAAAAGACTACTGCTATTTAAAGTGTGATTAAGTGGATATGAAAGAATTGTTTTCTAGGGACGCCTGGGTGGCTCAGTTGGTTAAGCATCTGCTTTTGTTCGGCTCAGGTCATGATCCTAGGGTCCTGGGATCAAGTCCCATGTAGGGCTCTTTGCTCAGTGGGGGGCCAGTTCCTTCCACTCCCCCTGCTTGTGCTCTTTCTCTCTGACAAGTAAATAAATAAAATCATAAAAAAAAAAAAAAGAATTGTTTTCTACCTTTCAGAGGAAACTTAGGTTTTTACAAACATGAAATTCTCAGTTTACTAACCTCACAGTGGTTCACATTACCAAAACAAAACTTTGAGGTCTACATTTTTACCCCTGACTGCAACTTGACTTTCTGCTTATTTTTTCATTGGAATTTGCTCCATGTTGTGTTACTTTTCGTTTAAATATAATCTAGTTCTAGAGTTACTTCCTTGCATGAACCAAATATCTCTTTTATAAAACCTATGGTAGGTAAAAGTTTAGAGACTTTAAGACCTAGTAAAAAGTGGTGTGCTAATGTGATGGTTAATTGATAATGTGCCCATTATTAAATGAAATTTGGAACTGTGGCTAGTATTTATTGTTTTCTGATTTCTAGTATACTTGTCTAACCTATGTTTCAGAACACAGTTAAAACTATTTAATGAAATCATGAGGAGTCAGCTCACTGAGGTGAAACTAAGCTGAAAGCTTCATGCTAATTCTGAAAGAGGTAGTATATGCTACTTAAAGCTTGAATATTTAAAAGAAAATTAAAATTTAAATGGTTTTGTTTTTAAAATTACTCAGTTCAACTGGATGCACTTTAATCTTGATATTTTATAAAGCTTGCTAACCTACAGGTTAGCTTGATTTTAAAAATGGGTTTATTTTCCCCAAGTTGCCTTGCTATATGATACTTAACTAATTTATTTCTGTTACTGGAATTGGTTTAAACAAAATATCATTGCAGCAAAGTCAGTGGTTAGCACACCTGTAAATGTGATGACTTGCAGTTCCTCTTGCTGGTTTCAAGGATCAGTGGACATAAATCAGTGTGTGCTTAGAAAAAAAAGTAATACGGCAGTTAAAATTCCGGTTTTCATAATTTTTTATACTGACATGTCAGTTTTTAAAAATTTGCTACTTAACAATAATAAAATTTCTTAATAATTTTAGTTACACTTCTTTATTTAAGTAAGAGGTAGTTAAAATGTTCACATAAAAATTTATGTTTTCTAATATCTCCCTAGGTTATCATTTTCTTCATTCTCTTATTAATTTTTTTAATTAAAAAATTTTTTTGCAGTACGACTGTTTAACATCTACCCTCAGCAACTTCATTTTCTTTTAATAATCTATTTTTGAATTTTGTTGTCTGGTTTGTGTTTTGTTTAACTTGATGTTTTAGTAGTTTTTTATATTTTTGGTGTACTCATCTAATACTTCTTCCTTTCTTGTGCATGGGTTTCTTTCCAACATATACTTGTTCTATGTCTTAAAAACATAGTTCCATAGTTCTTTAGATACCAAGGTACTCTAAGATAAACTATGTTTTATTTATATCCAGTTTAGTTAGGTACTCAAAGAACAACTCCACTGTTGCTTGGAGTTGTTGAGTACCTCTGTTATAGAATTTGGGCTATCTTTCATAGCTTAATGTTGAAAGCCCTCTACCATTTAACCCTGCCTATTCATTATGAA
The DNA here is from genome assembly GCF_029215605.1 of Mirounga angustirostris. NCBI lineage: Eukaryota > Metazoa > Chordata > Mammalia > Carnivora > Phocidae > Mirounga > Mirounga angustirostris. The sequence goes on from NW_026991712.1 coordinate 150,102,162, forward strand.
TGAGCTTCCATAACTCTAGAGCATATATGACTTCATACAGCCAAGTTAGCCTATAATCTCAAACATGCCATAAGTATTCTTATTGCCAAGTTTGTGCTTTTCCTTTTCCTTGTTGATCATTCAGATTTTATCCTTCCTTTAAGGCTCACTTGAACTCTAATCTTTTCTATTTCCTAGCAGCCTCTTCCCTCAGTGGGAATGCTTGTCTCCGAAGCTTTGTATCCATTATTGTGGTACTACACTCATCTAATATTTAGCCTTTGCTCCATTTTTCCTCTTCCCTTCACCCCAACATGTGGTCATACACATGCACACATTTAAAGAGAATGTGTAATATTGTTAAAAGAATTAAAATGGCTTTCATCTAGGGGAACCTGGGTGGCTCAGTTGGTTTAAACGTCTGCCTTCAGCTCAGGTCATGATCCCAGGGTCCTGGGATCGAGCCCCACATTGGGCTCTCTGCTCAGCAGGGAGCCTGCTTCTCCCTCTGCCTGCTGCTCCCCCCGCTTGTGCTCTCTCTCTCTGTCAAATAAATAAATAAATAAATAAAATCTTAAAAAAAAAAAAGACTTTCAACTAGAGTGTATAAGGAAGGACTTTATGGGTAAGTGTACGTGTTGATTCATAGATATACCTAGAAAAATGCAGTATGTTATACCTGTAATAAATCTATGGTTCGCAGCTATGTAGAAGATATCTTTGAAGATAATTGAATAGTCCTAATGTATTACTACATTATGACTAACATGTTGGCTTTTTTTTTTTTTTAAACCAGTAAGTTTATTATCTTTTTCTGAGTGTCACAATTGAGGTATAGTTCTAGAGGCCAGTAGTCTCTAATAGTCAGAGGTCTGTATTTTAGGGATATGGCAAGTCTAATAGCACTCTCATAAATTCTCGGCTTGAATTTTTTTCTTCGTAACTGATTTAATGCACAGAGGATGAATATTTTTAAAACATAATGACTAATAATAGCATGTTTAGAACATGAGATTATTTAAAAATGTTAAGGAATCATAGAATAGTTGCAAAATAGTTCAGGGTTCTTGATACCCTTTATCAAACTTCTGTTAACATTGACATCTTACATAACCACAGTGCAGGTGGTAACAGTTGGTACAACTGGCACAGTACTATTGGTAACTTTAGTACAATACTATTATAATATTACTGATTTACTATTGGTACAGTATTATTAACTAATCTATGGACCTTATTTGAATATCACTAGGTATTTTACTAATGTACTTTTTTTGATTCAAGATCCAATCTAAGACCCACAATGCATTTACTTTTTGTGTTTCTGTAGCCTTGTGCAGTCTTTGACAATTCCTGGGTGGTTCTTTGTTTCATGACCATGACACTTTTGGAGAGTACTGATCAGGTATTTTGTAGCATATTCCTGAGTTTGGATTTCTCTGATGTTTTCTCATAATACACTGAACATATATGTATTCTTGGAAAGAATATCACAGATAGGATTTTGTGCCTTTCTCACTGTACCAGGAGGTACACGATGTCAATATGTCTTACTGGTGGTGTTAACTTTGACACTTGGTTCAGGTGATGTCTTCCAGGTTTCTTCACTGTAGTTACTATTTTCCTCTTTGTAATTAGTAAATATCTTACATGGAGATATGCTGAGACTATAGAAATATTTTATTAAAGTTTTGTGTGCTAATTTTATCTCTTCTGTTGATTTGTCATTATACTTCTTATGAAATTATTTTTAGTAGTTGTCCTAGGTTTTACAAAATAATCTTTAAACAATCAGAATCTACATTTAAATAATAATATACTGCTTCATGTGTAGTGTGATGGCCCTACAGCATTGTATTTCCAATTCTCTCCCATTTTTTGTATTGTTATTGTCATGTTATTTTAGTTTTGCAAATTGTATAAACACAATATGTTGTGACAGTTTTTGCTTCAGGTACTCAGTTTTCTTTTAGAGCAGTAAAATGTGAGGAGAAAATAATTTTATTTTACTTAATATTTGTTTCCTTTGTGTAGATTTAAGTTTTTATCGGGTATCATATTCCTTCTGCCTGAACTACTTCATTTAGTATTTCTTGTAGGGTAGGTTTGGTGGTAATAAATTCTCACAGTTTTTTGTTTTTCTGAGAAAGTTTTTATTTCTTCATTTTTGAAAGATGATTTCAGTGGGTATGGAATTCTGGGTTGACAGTTTTTTCCCCCTTCAGCACTTTAAGTTGTATTTTACTCTCTTATTTTCTAGCTTGCATGGTTTCTGGAGAGAAGTCTGTTTATTTTCTTATATTTGTTCCTCTGTTTGTAATGTCTTTTTCATCCCCTCTGGCTGCCTTCAAGATTTTCTCTTAGTTTTTCAGCAGTTTGAATATGATCTGCCTAAGGGTGTGTGTGTGTTTGTGTGTGTGTGTGTGTGTGTGTGTGTGTGTGTGTAGCTTTTGTAGTTCTGCTTGGTATTCTTGGATCTGGTTTTAAAGATTCTTTTTTATTTTTTTAATTGAGATTAATATTGCATACAGTTAACCATATTAATATGTACAGTTCAGTGGTATTTAGTGTATTCACAATGTTATGCAACTGCAAGCTCTCTAGTTGGTTTTGAAAATTCTTCATTTTTTTCTCCTCTTTTTTTCTATATTTTTGACTATGTATGTATTAAATATAGTAATCTTAAACAATACAGGCTTCAACTGTGTGAGTCTGCTTATACATGGATTTTTTAAAATATAGTACAGTACTGTAAATATATTTTCTCTTCCTTATGAGTTTCTTAGTAACATTTTCTTTTCTCTAGTTCACTTTATTGTAAGAATATAGTATATAGTACATAGAACACACAAAATATGTGTTAATCAACTGTTTATGTTATTAGTAAGGCTTCAGCCAACAGTAGACTATTAGTAGTTAAGTTTTTTGTTTTTTTTTTTTTTAGATTTTATTTATTTATTTGACAGAGAGAGAGACAACGAGAGAGGGAACACAGGCAGGGAGAGTGGGAGAGGAAGAAGCAGGCTTCCTGCTGAGCAGGGAGCCCAACATGGGGCTCGATCCCAGGACCCTGGGATCATGTCCTGAGCCAAAGGCAGACGCTTAACGACTGAGCCACCCAGGCGCCCCAGTAGTTAAGTTTTTGTGGAGTCAAAAGTAGTGTGGATTTTTGACTGTGGGGGGGGGGGGTTGGCACCCTTAACTTCCTGCATTATTCAAGGGTAACTTTAGTTTGATTTCATCTTACAGCTCTTGGATTCTCTTATGTTTTTTCCCCTTCTCTTTTTCTATGTGTTTCAGTTTGGGTAATTTCTCAATACCTATCCGCAAGTTCACTGATTCTTTCCTTGACTGTGTTAATTCTACTGATAAGCCTGTTGAAGATATTCTTCATCACTGTTACAGGTTTTTTTTTTTCCTCCCTCCAGCATAGTTTCCAACTCTGCTGAAATTACTCATCTGGTCTTACATGTTATCTGTTTTTTCTGTTAGAGCCTTTAACATATTAATTGTTATTTAAACATATTAACTATTTAACATATTCAGTAGTCATTTAATATTCCCTGTCAGTTTTAACATCTGTGTCCTACCTGTGTCTCTTTCTGATTACTGCTTGTACTTGCCTGTGTGCTTTTCTGGCCTTTTGATATGCTTTACAATTTTTTTCTGAAAGTTGGACATTTTATGTAGGATAGTAGAGACTAAGATCTAGAAATGGGCATGCCATTCTTTATGCTAAGACTTTTGTGCAGGTGTTTGACTTGATCTAATTTTGAGTTCGGTTGGACTTGAGATTTATTTCTCCTTTAGCTTTACTCAGTGAAGGAGATGGAAGGGTCCTGACAGAGTTTTGTGCCCTTCCCACAGTGTCTGCTGCTCTTCTCCCTTTGTTCTCTACCTTAGTAGAGACTTTCTCAAGACTGCCAAATTCTTCTTGTGATACCTTGTGTTTAGGGTGTTGACTGGTTTGTGGGAGTTTTTTTTTTTTTTTAATTTTCACTGCTCCCTCAGCTTTTGGTTTTTCCTTTGAGCTGTGCTTTGGAGAGGGTGTCTCTTGCAAGTTACTTGTTACTCTGCAAGCTAGACTGGTCATGGGGACTGGCAGGCATTCTCCATTGTTTTGATAATACTTAAGTCTTCTGCAGGCATTGAGTCCAAGGGTTTTGGGTTTGTGGCCTTCTCCAAGCTCCTGTCTCTCTCCAGGTGTAATTCTGAGCCTAGCATGTTTTCCTGCCCCTCTTTGTAGGGTAGAGGATTTTCCCTCTTTTTACTTTTCAGGTCACTGTGGATATCACCAGTGTCCTAAGGTGACAATGTTTGTTGCCCTTCTCTCAGACTAAGGCTTTTGTTTTGTGAGGGAGATGGAAGGGTCCTGACAGAGTTTTTGCCCCTCCCACAGTGTCTGCTGTTCTTCTCCCTTTGTTCTCTACCTTGGTAGAGACTTTCTCAAGACTGCCAAATTTTTTTCTGTGAGCACTTGGTGGTATTTACAGAGCAAAAACCTGTAAGAACTTTCAGAACTCCTATATTTGCCTTAACTCTCTCTCACCAGTACACTTTTAGTCTTTACCAATTTGTCAATCATCCTAGTGTAACTCTTACCCTAGCAAGTCCGTGCTCACATTTTGTCTTTCTCTGCATGCTACTGTCTTAGATTTTATGCCAGTTGTTCACCCTGTGAATGGGGTCCAGAAAAGTTAGGAACTTGGGTGCTCTCTCTTTCCATTATGAGGTTGAAAGTAATACTTTCTCTAGTTCTCTAATGATCCAGTGTCATTATTTTGAAAAACTGTCATTTCAGTTTTTCTTCTTTCTCCAGTAAATGTTTAGTAGGTGGTTTTAAAATTTCCAGATGTAAGGTCCTTTCTATTTTCTTATTTTTGTTAGTAACTTCTAATTCCATTGTATTAGATTTAGAGAGTATTGTTTATAACATTTCTACTTGGTGGAGATTATGTTTCTTTGTAACCTAACATATGATTGATTTTTGTGTTTGTGTCATTGGCTCTTGAGAGAAGGTATGTTCTTTATTATCAAAATGTAGATTTTAACATATATCCGTAAGATCTTCTACCTCCTTTCGTATGTTTTGTCCACTTGATCTGTCTTGTATTGAGAGTGCTGTATTTAATTAGTCTACTATTATTAGTGTATTTCTGTGTCTTTTTAAATATCCTATAGTTTTCTATAATGAAGTTGGTTGCTGTTTTATTCCATGCATGCATATTCATTTTTTAAAAAATTTTATTTATTTATTTGAGAGAGAAAGTGAGAGAGAGCGTGCATGCACAAGAGGGGGGAGGGGCAGAGGGAGAGGAAGAAGCCGACTCACTGCTGAATGTGGAGCCTGACACGGTGCTCAGACCCAGGACCATGAGATCATGAGATCATGACCTGAGCCAAAGTCAGACACTTAACCAACTGAGCCACCTGGGTGCCCCATGCATGCATATTCATAAGAGTAATATCTTCATTGTGATTTGTGGCTTTTAGCATTAAAAAGTGACCTTTGTAAATAAAAGTGACCTTTGTTACATTTAATATTAGATGGCTACTCCTACTCCTTTTTTGTGTCCATTAGCTTGATTTTTTAAAAATGATTTTATTTATTTATTTATTTGACACAGAGAGAGAGAAAGAGCACAAGCAGGGGGAGTGGCAGGCAGAAGGAGAGGGAGAAGCAGGTTCCCTGCTGAGCAGAGAGCCCAGCACGGGACTCCATCCTAGGACCTCAGGATCATGACCTGAGCTGAAGGCAGACAGATGCTTAACTAACTGAGCCACCCAGGCACCCCCATTGCTTGATTTTTAAAAAATTTTTGTTTTAGTCATTTTGTTACTTTGTCTTAGGTGAATCTCTTGTATATAGCATATAGTTGAGTCTTGTTTCATGAGTGAAATTGAAAATGTTTAACAGTTATGTCCATTCATATTCACTAATGCGATTGAAAATGTTTAACAGTTATGTCCATTCATATTCACTAATGCGATTGATGTGTTTGGTCTCAGTGCTGTCATAACATTTTGTAATCATTTGCTATGCTTTCTATCAGGTGTATTTTCTTTCCTTTTATTTACAGTTATTTTTCTTAAATTATTGGTATTTAAGAAGGCTTGTATGTTCTTGTGGTTACTTTTATACTTGAACTTTTTTTAATGCTCTTAGTTTCATATTTTCTTTTTAGCTGTTTACTGTGTGATTTATCAATTTTAAAGTATTATTTAAGCCTACCTTTTGCCTGTGTAACAATTGGTGTTCTTATTCTATTTTCCTTCTTACATTAATATTTTATACTTTTTCAGAACATTTAAATTTGTCCGTTTGTCTTTCTCCTTTCATCTCACATCTGTTTTAGTGGTGTATATTTATATATTCTTAAAATACTTATTTTTGGTCCTTTCACTAAAGTTTTCTTAGTCATCAGTTGGTTGGATGAAGTTCTTTCTCTAGTAGATTTCTCAAGGGCTCATTACTGCAGAATTTCCTAAGTTCTTACATGTTGAAAAATTTTTTTCTGTTACCCTGATATTTGAAGTTTGGCTGCATATAAAATCTTTGGTTCATATGTTCTTTATTTTTGCTTTTATTTATTTGTTAATTAGAAATAGACCTTTTTTTTTTAAGATATTATTTATTTGAGACAGAGAGAGAATGAACAGGGGGTGGGGCAGAGGGAGAGGGAGAAGCAGACTCCCCACTGAGCAGGGAGCCCCATGTGGGGCTTGATTCCAGGACCCTGGGATCATGACCTGAGCCAAAGGCAGCTGCCCAACCTACTGAGCCACACAGGTGCCCCTAATTGTGTTTTTAAAACCTGCTGCTTCATTGTCTTGCTTTATATATTGGTTTGGAAACTGATGGCAGTCTTAATCTTTTGCCTTTGTAAGTTAATGATCTTTGCCTGGAGGCTATGAGGATTTTATTTATATTTGAAATTTAGTAATTTTAGTAAACTATGTCTCAGAGTTGGTCATTCTGGATTAATTTCCCCAGGCCTCCAGTAAGCCTATTCAATATATAGATTCATGTCTTTTTGTATTTCTAGAAAGCTTACTTAGATTATAGTTTTTTAAATTTTATTTTTATTTTTAAATTTTTATTATTTTTTTAAGTAGGCTCCACGCCCAGCAGGGGCCCAATGTAGGGCTCAAACTCATGACCCTGAGATCAAGACCCAAGCTAAAAAGAAAAAAAAAAAAGACCCAAGCTAAGATCAAGAGTTGGATGCTCAACCGACTGAGCCACCCAGGCGCCCCTCTTAGATTACAGTTTTAAATTTTAGTTCTGTTCCATTGTTTTCTGTTTTAGGAACTTGACAATATGAATATTATTACTTTGTCTCTCTTCCACTTTGAGTACTTTCTTTCTGATCCTTTTTTTTTCATTATGTTATTTTCATTCTCATGGTTGTTTTCTTGCCTTTCTTCAGTGCCCCTCATGAAATTTTGGTTGGCATCTCTTTTTCCATGGGTACCTTGTGACTTATTCTTCATTTCTGAGAATATCTTATTTTTTCCTTTTTCCTGAGTACCATCAGCTTTCTTTCCTTTCTCTCTGCCTTTTTGATTATTGTTCATAGTTTTAAAATTTTCTGATTCAAGGTGGTTTTTCCTCAAATGCTTATTTAACAATATTTAAATACATTGTTTGGATTATTGATTTACAGCTTTTCTTTGCTTCATGGTAGTTTTTTGGAAGGGAATTTCCCTCAGTAGATACATATGAAATTTCTTTTCCTGATTTTTTTTTCAGTAGCTCTTATATATTGGTTGATTTGTGTGTGTTTATGTTCATTTTTATGGTGATACGAATGACAATATTTTTATTTAATGGCGCCCTCTTCTGTCAATTTAGCAAAGCTCAGATACTTCAGTCAGTTTTTTGGTTGGTTTGTTTTGGTGTTTGGGGGGAGTTGAAGGGTGGTAAAGAGTAATGCTTGATTTTATGATTCTCTTTTTGTCTTGTAAGACACTAAACTTTCCCATTTTGCTTCTTTTCCCCTTTACCACTTGACTATCAAAGGGAGCCTTTCACTTTCTTTTTGCTTTTTTTTCTCTTTGCAATAGCTTTGTGTTTTTTAGACTGCCCCTTTAAGTCATTCCTGCCCTTTTAAATTGTGCCTTTATAAATCCCTTTCTTGTAATCTTTGCTCTGATCTGTTTTACGTTTTTATTTTTTATTTATTTTATTTTTACCTTTTTTTTTTAATTTTACGTTTTATTTATTTATTTATTTATTTATTTGAGAGAGCCGAGCAAGTGAGAACATGAGTTGGGAGGAGTGGCGGGGAGAAGGAGAAGCAGACTTCCCACTGAGCAGGGGAGTCTATCCCAGGCCCTGGGATCATGACCTGAGCCGAAGGTGGATGTTTCGCCAGCTGAGCCACACAGGCGCCCCTGTTTATACCTTTTTAATGTTTTCAGACAGACAGAACTTACGCACTCAGGCAGTAGTTTTAGCGCAGTTGTAATCTTCTTCTCTAGCTTTCCTCTTATGTATTCTCCTCAATTTTGGAGGCCTGTCTTGTGGGGTAGGGATAGGATGAGGAACATGAGAGACCATGCACTAGGATTTGGTAATTTTCCTCTTTTTATTCACAGTTACTTTGAAGTTTCAATATTCTCTTTCTGTAAGTCATGTTGAAGGCATCATTTTTGTTTACCTTTATTTCCCCTTTGTTGTTTAGTATTGTTTTGGATGATGTAACAGTCTGGCTTTAATCAGGATATAGAAAACCACACAGTAGGTTAAACAAGTGAAATTTAATATAATGAATTATTAACTATGATAAAGGAATAAGTATAAGATTTGAGAAAACTCTATACTGTACTCTAGGGCTAAGAGAGAGTACCTAAGGAAGGACAAACTTAGAAGGGATTCAGACCTTTTTGGAGAGTTCAGCCCATTGAACAGGAGAGAAGTTCACTCTTTGGCCAGACCTGAAATGGTTTGTAGTCACTGGGTAAGTAATTGTCACCCTCTGGTGGAAGATGAGGGGGGCAGCAAATCAGCCATCATATGCAGCGGGCTTGCATGGAGTTGGGAATCCTCTGATCACATAGGTAGGCTGAGTGCGGAAGATGGGGGACTTGAAGAAGGAGCTGCAACATGGTGTGATCCCTCTGGCCACAGGCAGCTGTGCACAGGGACTTGCAGGGAAAATCAGGGGGTGGTCAGTGGGCAGAAAACTTCTGGGCACTTTTCCAGTTGAGATGGCTGTGGAAAGATTATCATTAAGCCAAGACTGCATGGTTGTAGACAGACTATGTTCTGGGCTCAGGACTGGGGTAGCACTCTGTTGGGTGTCCTCACTTCCCACCCATATTGCCAACACCTGTGCTGCAGCTTGAGACTACAGGAGAGAGCCTTTTTCCCTCGGCAGTGTCCTTCTAGTATTCTCTACTGACAAGACGTTATGCTCACTTTAAAAGAGATGTCAAGGAATTCTTTCTTTCTTTCTTTCTTTCTTTCTTTCTTTCTTTCTTTCTTTCTTTCTTTCTTTCTTTCTTTCTCTCTCTCTCTCTCTCTCTCTTTCTTTCTTTCTTTCTTTCTTTCTTTCTTTCTTTCTTTCTTCCTTCCTTCCTGCCTTCCTTCCTGCCTTCCTTCCTTCCTTCCTTCCTTCCTTCCTTCCTGCCTTCCTTCCTTCCTTCCTTTCCTTCTTTCCTTCCTTCCTTCCTTCCTTCTCTTTCTTTCTTTCTTTCTTTCTTTCTTCTTTCTTTCTTTCTTTCTTTCTTTCTTTCTTTCTTTCTTTCTTTCTTTCTTTTCTTTTCTTTTCTTTTCTTTTTCTTTCTTTCTTTTTAAATCACTGAACATAGTTAAAGTGTATGTTTGGACCTAAGAGTCAAATAAATGACACAGATGGAAATACTGGATGGCAGATAGTTAGGCAGCCACTGTTGACTTCAGTTACCTGGAAGTCCCACTAAATTCTATGTATCTGTACCTTTTTTCTCTTTTCTTTCTTTTTCCTTTTTTTTTTTTTTTTTTTTAAGATTTGATTTATTTGACAGAGAGAGAGACAGCGAGAGACGGAACACAAGCAGGGGGAATGGGAGAGGGAGAAGCAGGCCTCCCGCTGAGCAGGGAGCCTGATGCGGGGCTCAATCCCAGGACCCTGGGATTATGACCTGAGCCAAAGGCAGACGCTTAACGACTGAGCCACCCAGGTGCCCCTCTGTACCTTTTCTTAAGTTCGTCATTTGGAATGCCATCTTTTGGTACTTCAGAGCTTTCCTTCCTCCCAGCGTGTCAAAAATTTATCCTGCCTCAGGCACCCTCTGTTATAATCTTGACTTTAGCTTTTTTATTACTAATCACTGCCACCTCTTCTGTAATCTTAATTTCAGGTATTCCTCTTTCCTATCCCCATCTCCTACCCTTTAATAACTTGACTTAGAAAATCCTTCAAGCACACTAGGATCTATTAATTCATGGGTCCTGTCACCTTTACACTGTCTTTCAGATCCTGTGTATCCTACTTTCCTGATTTTTTTTTTTTTTTGGTCCCGTCATTATATTGATACTGCAGGGCCAAAACTTGAAGTCCAGGTCTTCTGACTCTAGATTCATATTCCCATATTCCACTGTACTAGAGATGGCAAACAGTTTTAATATGTAAGCCAGCTCTGTTCAATTTTTTTTTTACTGTGTGCAAAGACAATTGATAATGTCTGCCTCAAGAAGTGTATTATGGTTTATGGGATCATGTCTAGATTTAGCAGGAAAAAGTGATATAATTGCTTCTGAATAGCTGCAATGGACATATATATCTCACTGTAACCACATTTATTTCAACAGGTCTTAAAAATCAGTAGTGATGATCACTGGTATGTTTAAGAAGCAAATTTAGATTTTGGTTTTAGACAAAGATAACTGGCATTGGTAACATCTCTCTTCCTTCCACTTGCTGTGTTCTATAAAGCTGATACATAATTCCAAAATGATTATATCTCCTTCACTTATTAATTGGAATGAGAAGCCAACCTTGTAAAGATCTGAAGGAAAAGCACTGTAGAAGCAGAAGAAAGAACAAATGCAAAGGCCCTGAGGTGAGGGCCAACATATTTTTGAGGAAGAGATAGAAGTCTGATGTGGCCAGAGTGCAGTGAGCAAAGGAGAGAGAATGCTAAAAGTCAGAACAAGAGTTAGGGACCTGATTTTGTAGGACCCTGTGGATGAATATTTTGGGTGTATCAGTAACATTTCAATTTGATAACTCATAGTCCAAAAATGATTTTCTCATTAATGCATGAAACATTTAAATACATGCTTAAGAATGATATAAAATTATATTAGTTTGGGTTACAAAGTAGTGTTCTCTTATAGTGGACCTCAGATGACAAGCCATTTAATACATACAGGAAGAAACAATGGAAAAGCTCCTACTGTTCTGAAGAAATTATTACCCAGACCGTCAGTTCTTTTTGTGTCTGTCTTCGACCGTTTGGACTGTGTTGATTAGAGGCTCAATATCTAGAGTTTTACATTAGAATGGAAGTATTGGTTCTGGCAGTCAGTGTGAAAGAGTTACAAGTACTCTGAATGAGTATATGAGGTTCAGTGCAGTTAGTGTTATCTGGACTCAGTACTCCTATTTAGGGTGACAAGACTTGATATACTTACATAAAGTATAACAGGATCTTTTGGTCAGTAAATAAAATGAAGTCCAGAATTCCAAATAAGTTAGAAAGTATAATGAGGCCTTTGCATTCCTAGTCAGTCAGGAAATGTAACAGAGTCCAAATCTCTTACTTAGTCTGGAAATGTAATGATCCAGCATTCCTAGTTAGTCAGGAAGTATAATAGTCCAGCCCTTAGCCAGATATTGCTTAGCAACTGGTATAAAGGTTTGATGGAAGAAAGGAAACAGAAACTAATGGTCAAAATGGAGTTTTGGAATCATTAATTTATTTAAGCCAACTTTTGATTGATCTTAAAATTTTATGCTTCATAGCCGGATTTTTCTTTTGACCTTAATAACTTATTTTTAAAAATCTTTAATATCTGACTTTTCATTCTCTCCAAGTATTTTTGTCTCATATTAATTGATGACTAATTCAAAGTGTTGCTTTTCAATTAACTTCATATCTTTTTCTTTGTTTTTGTTTTGTTTTGTTTAAAGACCTAGAGTTCTTACCTTATCTTCCTTTTTACTAAAACCTTAAAGACAAACAAATGAAACCTTACAGACAAGGAAACAAATGAACAGGCTCGGTTTAGCCTGTTTCTTCTGATTAATTTGAACCGAAGGCAGACACTTAACTGATTGAGCCACCCAGGCACCCCCATTTAGGTCTTTCTTAATTTTTCTCTGTTATAAACAAAATAGTGGAGCAGTAAATACTCTTACATTTACTGTCTGACAATTTCCTTGCAATATATTCCTAGAAGTAAAATTGCTCAAATTTGTATGAATTGCCTGGTTGCACTTGAGAAATGGACCAATTTATAGATAACTTAACAGTAGGCATTATGGAACATTTTCATTAGTTATAATTTTTATAAAGTGAAATGCATAGATCTCAAATATACAGTTAGATGAGGGTGCCTGGGTGGCACAGTTGGGTAAACCTCTGATTCTTGGTTTTGGCTCTGTCATGATCTCAGGGTCCTGGGATGGAACCCCGTGTTGGGCTCTGGGCTCAGCACAGAGTCTACTTGAGATTCTCTCTCTCTCTCTCCCTCTGCCCCTCCCCTCATGCTTGCTTGCTCGCTCTCTAAAGTAAATAAATCTTTAAAAAATATATACTGTTAGATGAATTTTGACAATTCTATACACCTACATAACTAATATCTCCATCAGAATATAGAACATTTCCATAATCACAGAAAGATTCCTTGTTAATCTTCTTCATGTGTTTGTCGGCCATTTATATTCTTAAGTGATTTATCTATTCAGGTCTTTTGTGTATTAAATTTGGATTGCTTATTTTCTTATTCCACTGAATTATGCGTTCTTTATATATTCTTTATATATAAAAATATTCTAGTCCTTTGTCAAATATATTTATTATGATATTTTCTTCCAGTATATGGCTCATCATTTCATTTTCTTTTTTTTTTTTTATGTTTTTTATTAACCTATAATGTATTATTTGTTTCAGGGATACAGGTCTGTGATTAATCAGTCTTATACAATTCACAGCGCTCACCATAGCACATACCCTCCCCAGTGTCTATCACCCAGCCACCCCATCCCTACCACCCCCCACCACTCCAGCAACCCTCAGTTTGTTTCCTGAGATTAAGAGTCTCTTATGGTTTGTCTTGTTTCTCTCTGGTTTTGTCTTGTTTCATTTTCCCCCCCCTTTCCCCATGGTCCTCTGTCTTGTTTCTCAAATTCCACATATCAGTGAGATCATATGATAATTGTGTTTCTCTGATTGACTTATTTCGCTTAGCATAATACCCTCTGGTTCCATCCACATCGTTGCAAATGGCAAGATTTCATTTTTGATGGCTGCATAATATTCCATTGTATATATATATACACCACATCTTTATCCGTTCATCTGTTGATGGACATCTAGGCTCTTTCCATAGTTTGGGTATTGTGGATGTTGCTGCTATAAACATTGGGATGCACGTGCCCCTTTGGATCATCACATTTGTATCTTTGGGGTAAATACCCAGTAGTGCAATTGCTGGGTCATAGGGTAACTCTATTTTCAACTTTTTGAGGAACCTCCATACTGTTTTCCAGAGTGGCTGCACCAGCTTGCATTCCCACCAACAGTGTAGGAGGGTTCCCCTTTCTCTGCCTCCTCGCCAACATCTGTGATTTCCTGACTTGTTAGTTTTAGCCATTCTGACGTCACCATTTCATTTTCTTAATGGTGTCTTGTGAAAAATAGAGGATTTTAATTTTGATATTCAATTTATGAACTATTTTATTGTTCCTGCCCTTATGTCAACTGGATACCCATTTGTTCCAGTACCATTTTTGAAAGGATTATTCCTTCCTCATTAAATTCCTTTATCGCCCTTTTTGAAAAATCAGTTAAACTTATAGAATTGTTCTATTATATCTTTGAGGAATGGGTTTGTTCATAGTGTTGAAGTATAGGGAATCAGGATCCAGGCTTTTAATAGTCTTCAAGTTGATTAATTTTGATAAGCCTTCATTAAAAAAATTTTTTTTTGCCTTTTTTCTGTATCTTAGGATGGCTATCATAGAATCTGATTTGTAATATACTCATTTTCAGCAGAACATGTTCAGATTTTTTCCCTCTCTTTTAAAAATTACTAGTATTGCCAAATTATCTACTGGTATTGAGGGATAAACAGGTTAATAGCCATCTGGAAATAGTTGTTAGAAGGACCTGACAGGTAATGAGCATCCTTAGGACACCCTACTCTTCCTTTCTGTGAAAGCATAAGATGCTGTGCAATTATCAAAATCTGATAAACAATACTTAGGCCATTTCTCCATTGCTAATGCATATTTGCTGACATCTTTTGTGTTGTCATGCCAGCAGTGACCAAGACCTTATGAAATTCTGGTTGAATAAAACACCTGGAGATATAATAATTTATAGATATATGAAAAAAGACTCAAGTCTATAAATACCAGACTTCCTGCATACCAGAAAGTTTTGTGTATTTTGAGTGCTTGGGAGTATGTGGAGAACTTGGAGTATATGGTTGACTACCCAGTAGTGGCCCTTTGCTTGATGTTAGTGTCACTAATATAAACCAATGTAAGCAGACATATTTTGTGAATATGTCGCAACTGGATTTTTGTTGTTTTTGTTTATAAAAATAATAGTATAAATTTAGTTACTACAGATATGAACTCCCTTCTTCTTGTTTTTCTTGCATAGTGCCAACAAAAAATGTGCAGTCATTGAGCAAAGGGCAGGCTAATAGATGTATATTCCTTTTTAAGAAAGTGAAACAAAACAAAACAAACCTTTCAGTTCCTTGCTGTAGAGAGTTCTTTGTGCTTTGAACACATCGAAAAAGAATAGTTTAGGAGTAACTCATACTATAGCTAAGTTAGTTGAATATATTCCCCCTAGTATTTTAATAATGAACACTTATTTCAGTTGTTTATACCTTGGTAATGAGTATTGAAAACTTATCTTTAGCTTTTAACTTTACTATCTGAAAGATTTGTCTGTGTTATAAATTTGAATTTGATTTAGGTACTTTTATTGTTATAACTTTAAAAAGAATTATTAGTATTTAATAGTAATAGTGATGTATTATTTATAGTTGCCACATTTTAGGAATTTTCAAAATAGAATGAAATCCTGTGTATATATCACTCTGAGCGAAGATTATGATTTTCAAAATTTTATATTTGCACAACCAGTAGCATTTATGGTAGCAATTGATTGTCACAGATATTTTCCAGGAGATTCAAAAATAATTTATGTTTCTATTTACCATCCTATACATGCCAGTGTATGCATTTATACTATAGCTATGGTTACATGGACTTACCAGGATAAAATTTTTTTAACAATTGAGAGCTTTGAAAGATAACAGTTGTTGAATATTAGTTATAAATTTTTCACTTTTTTTTTTTTGAAAAAAAGAAACATCTACCATCTGATGGTATTTACACACTTTAGCCCAGTGGTTCAGTCTGTAAAACCATCCTGTTTTAATACACCAAAGAAATGTTTGCGGGGGGGGGGGGGGGAAGAATGTTTGCAGAGTTGAGCATGCCTTTATGATTGATTTTTTTGGGGGGTGGTGGTGGGAGGCACTTTATGGTTTTAAAGGGCACATAGTATAAAGGAGCTTCCTTTTCCCAACAGTATTTTCTACTATTTTCATAAAGCTGATGGCTGAATTGAGTTTACGGATTGGGTATGTATTTGGCACAAATTGTTCTGGGTGTCAGATCACAGAATTATGCTTCAGTTGTTGTCTTTGAATTTACATAATGAAAGTTATTTGACCAGCCTTTCAGAACATGTAGATTCCACATTAAATCAATACATGTAGATTCCACATTAAATCAATACATGTAGATTGTTTAGAACATGTAGATTCCACATTAAATCAATACATGTAATATATTATAAATTTCATAAAGAAGAGCATCACCTATGTAGTATTCTTGCCAAATGTTTAAATGAAATCTAATCATGAGGAAATAATCAAATACAGTTGGCAGATTATTGTATAAAATTTTTAATGGCAT
The DNA here is from genome assembly GCF_029215605.1 of Mirounga angustirostris. Taxonomy (NCBI): domain Eukaryota; kingdom Metazoa; phylum Chordata; class Mammalia; order Carnivora; family Phocidae; genus Mirounga; species Mirounga angustirostris. Next base: position 150,118,298 of record NW_026991712.1, read on the forward strand.
GTAAAACACACACACACAGAAGAAAAGGAAAAAAGTTGGGGAAACTGTTCTAGATTAAAGGAGACCAAGCAACAAGATAGCTAAATGCAGTGCATGACCCTTAACTGGATCTTGATCCAAAACAAAAACAACAAGAACAACAAAAACAGTGCACACTTATTAAGGGACAATTGGGACAGTTGGAGAAATTCATATATGCACTATATCCTACATGCAATATAATGTCAATATTAAAATTTTTGAACTTCATAATGGTATGGTTGTTACATAGGAGAATGTCCTTTTTCTTCAGATTAAATGCTGGGGTAGTTTCATAGTATCTACAGTTTACTTTTAAATGTTTCAAAAAGAAAAGGTGAGTGCATAAGGCCAGAGGGAATGAAAGTAAATTTGGCAAGTGTTAACAATTACTGAATCTATGTGAAAGGTGTATTGGTATTCATTGTGTTATTCTTTCAGCTTTTCTCTAGCTTGAAAATTTCAAAACAAAAATGCTGGGGACAAAATCTCCACACAGAGTAAACTTAACAGTTAGGATGGTGCAACTTACTTTATTTTGTCTGATTTTTATCTGTAATCATATGTTTTGCAAGAGATTTTTAAATATGTTATATGCTCAATAATTACTAGTTGGGATTCTGCATTTTAATAATGTGATTTCATGATTTTAGAATGTCTCATAGTTTAAAGAACATATACAGTGGGTTATATACATTCTGTTTTCCATTTTGTAAAATAGATGAGATAGGTGGTGTTTTCTTCATTTTAGAAACAAACAATTTGGGGTTTCAAGAAAGGTACCCAAGGACATAGCCAGCTACCCTCATGCCCAGACTTCTCTCCTAAGCCTTGGAATCCGCTATCTTATCATTCATTACACACTTCTCCTGGATGTTCCACAGGTATCTTTTTTTTCTTTTTAAGATTTATTTATTTATTTATTTATTTGAAAGAGAGAGAGAAAGAGAGAGAGAGAGCAGGAACAAGGGGGCGGGGCAGAGGGAGAAGCAGACTCCCCGCTGAGCTGGAGCCTGACTTGGGGCTTGATTCCAGGACCTGGAGATCATGACCTGAGCCAAAGCTAGAGGCTTAGCCACACAGGCTGTCCACTTCATTTCCTTTAGAACCTCCATGCTGTTGACATAATGAACTTTCTAAAAAAGCAAATCTAGTCATATTGCTTCATTTCATTGATAGGATGAAAACAGCAAACAAAGCACTTCATATAATCTAGACCCTACCTACTTCTCTTTCCGCATCCTTATATGCCTCCTGACATTTACCTTACTTTCCAGTCACACTGAAAACTGATTTGCAGCTGCAATAGTCTTTCATGGCTGCATGCCCTCATATTTGTTATTACTCTAGCTCTTTCACTCTTTGCCACATAATGTGTTACACTTACTATTCAAGATTTGAAAGTATAAGTTCCCACTGTAGGTCTTCATAACACCTTCACTGGCTGAATTAGGTGCTTTTTCTTTGCCCTGTGCATATTTCTGCTATAAAACTCCATTTTAACTGTTTCCATTGCCTTTTACTATAAAATTGTGAACTCCTTGAGGGTCATAGCTCACACATATTAAGTGTTCAGTAAATGTTAATGGACCTTCATCTAATCTTAACACTATGAAGATACTTTTCCTTAGAGACACTGGCATATATCAGTTTTTCATAGAGTTGTTGTGACTTTTATATTTATGTGTTTAATTCATCCCCAGTATTGGAATGGTAATTGGAGAACCTGATTTCTAGTTTTGGCTCTGCCCCTTTTTTGGTATACTCTCTTAGGCAAGTTAGTGTGACTTTCTAGGCCTTAGTTTCTGGTTGATGACAGGTTGAATTAAATGTTTTCTCACACCTACCCATTTTTCCCAGTGACTCTGATTTTATGATTTCATCTGGGAGGTTTTTAAGCAGAGATGTGACACATTGATAGCAGTGTTACAGGAGTTTCACTTTGACAGAATGTAAATTGGAAGGGTATAGAATGGATAGATGCAGAGAAACCAGTTAAGAAACTAATGTGGTTTAATGAGCATTTCATATAGGATCAGTGTTTGGGAAAGGAGAAATAATTATGAGAGAAACTTTACAGTTTGAAATGGTGAGGGCAGAATGAGTTGTCTTCTGCCTAGTCCTTCCCCTCAAATGGATTACATGATTCAAAACCTGTATTGACTTCTACAGAGAACTAGATTTTCTATTTTGAGAGAAATGAAACTAGGGGAATAAATGGCTTAAATTTTCTCTAATTTCTACCTTAGCTTCAAAACAGAATAAAAGATAGGAACTTTATAACCAGAGCATAGCTATTTCCAGATTTACATAGAAAATATGTTATTTTTCACTTGAAGAAACCACTCCCTAAAAACACAGAAAGAAGGTTATCACTCAAAAGAAGCATAAAGACAGAAAAAAGAGGTTTGAAAATCCTAGTTTGAAAAAAACAAAAAACCTCAACTATCTAAACATGCTGCTCATCAAGTTCATAGGCTGTGAAGTTTTGGTTTTGAAATTTTCCTCACTGGGGCATACGCTGTGGAGAAGGTCTCCTTGTTAGTGTTATTGCAGTTGCACACTTAAATTTAACAGTTGTTGAGCTTTCAAACTTGTTCAGCTGGGAGCTTTAGAAAATACCTCTCCTGTACTATAAGGATGCTACTGGGGCTTATTACCCCAGACAATCAAGAAATCCAGAAAACTTTGGTAACAAAATTGATACTAAATATGAGAAGTGCCATGGATGATCACTTTTGTTCCTGTCACGACAACTGTTACTTTCTGCCAGTAGAGGACAATAGAAACAACTGTTGAGGCAGCTGTTGCTAATGTTACTACCACTCTAAAAGTTTTACATAATGCTTCCACTTGATTTACAAATTTGTTGAGAGGAAATGTGTTGGTTTTCTCCATTTCGCCCTTTGTATTTTCCATGCCACACTGCACATTGATATTTCTAATAGCAAATATATTAGTTTCCTAGGGCTGTTTTAACAATTTACCACAAACTTAGTGTCTTAAAACAAGAGAAATTTATTCTTTTACAGTTCTAGAAGCCAGAAATCCAAAATCAAGTTGTTGGCAGGGCCACACTCTTTCTGAAGGATCTAGGGAGAGTCCTTTCTTTCTTGCCTATTTCAGCTTCTGATATCTTCTTGTGGTCTTTGGTTTGTGGCAGCGTAACTTCAGTGTCTGCCTCCAGTTTCACATGGCCTTCTTCTCTGTGTATACTTTTTGTCTCTGATAAGGATGCACTCATTGAATTTAGGACTTACCTTTTTCTAGTACTATCTCAGTCCTTACCTTGTATCTATGAAGACCCTATTTCCAAATAAAGTCACATTTTGAAGTTACAGGTTGACATGAGTTTTGTTGGCATGCCATTCAATCCACTGCAGGAGAGTGCTGGCAATTTGAGATAACTCTTATTGGTGGAGACCTTGTTTTCTTATGATCATATTCATTCATTTGTTCAACAAACATTTAATAAACCCCAACATTATACCAGGGGCAGGTTTAAAGGAAGATGGATCAGATTATTTACTCTTAAGGAGCTCTCACTGTAGTTGGAAGGCAGATACAGACCTCAGTATCTATGATACAATGGGACAAGCAGGGTAATAGAGGCTTATATTCAATGCTGAATACACCTATGTATTCATCCAGTATTTGTTGTGGAGGGACCCAGGAGCGATCAGAAAAGCGGGGGGGAGAGGGAGAAACAGACTCCTGGCTGAGCAGAGAGCCAGAGGTGGGGCTTGATCCCAGGGCCCTGAGATCATGACTTGAGCCGACGGCAGACGCTTAACTGACTGAGCCACCTAGGCGCCTTGTTCTGATTTTTTATAATATAAACACCACAGAGAATATCCTTGTAGAAAAATCACGTAAAAAAAATTCCTTATTATTTCCTTAAACCAAATACCTGAGAATAGAGTTGTTAGTTTAAAGGGATCTCTCTCCTTGAGAGAGATACTCCTTTTTAATGCTTTTGATAGTGTATCAAATTAACCTCCAGAAAGGCTTCATCTATTTGCAAATGTAAGAAAGCCTTTTTCATTGATTGTTATCAACACTGGATATTTTTGTGTATGTGCCCATGTGCATGTGAGCATTTGGCAATCTGATAAGTAAGCATGTTATCTTGTTTTAAATTTTATTTCTTTAGTTGAGATTTTGACCCCCCCCCGCATATGTTGGATTGGTCATTTATATTTATTTCCTGTGAAGTTTGTATCTATTGTCCATTTTTTCAGTTACTAAAATATTTTTTAATTAGTTCTATAATTCAGTCTATTAAAGACATGGAGTTTTTTTTTTTAACAATCATGTATGTTCACCTTTTTTTTTTTCCTATTTTGTCATTTGTCGTTTAAATTTATTTATGGCATTCTTGGATGTCACAATTATTATTTTCATGTGGCTAAATCTGTCAGCTTCTTTTTTTAGTTTTTCCTTTGTTAGTATGCTTATATTTTTTACTACAAGATCAGATCAAACATATGCATGTATTTCTCCTAGCGCTGTTGTGTTTTCATTTTTTTTATATTTAACTCGTTAACCCACATAGGTTCTGTTATTGTAAAATAGCTCTATAACTTTTTCCCTCAGTTAATCAGTTCTTTTTTTTTTTTTTTAAAGATTTTATTTATTTATTTGAGAGAGAAAGAATGAGACAGAGAGAGCATGAGAGAGAGGAGGGTCAGAGGGAGAAGCAGACTCCCCGCCGAGCGGGGAGCCTGATGCAGGACTCGATCCCAGGACTCCAGGATCATGACCTGAGCTGAAGGCAGTCGCTTAACCAACTGAGCCACCCAGGCGCCCAGTTAATCAGTTCTTAATTTTAGTTAATCAGGAACATTTTTTGTTTACAACTCCTGTATTTTCTTTAACTTGAAATGTCACCTTTAGCATATGTTGAATTTTTCTGTATACTGGGGTTTCTTTTGGTCCCTTTGATTTTTGAAATCTGTTCTTGAACTAGCTTGAAGTGGTTTTCCTTAAGGTAACTTTATAATACATACTTGCTGCATATGAGAGACAAATGTTTTTTCATTACACTTCTTCTGCAAAAATGTTTTGCCTTTTTTAGCTGTTTTTTTTTTTCTTCCAGATGGGTTTTAGAATCATTTTGTTTAGGTTACAAAAAATATTGGTATTACTCTTGTAATTTCTTTGTTCTTATAAGGTAACTTGGGAAGAATTGGCATAATTCCAGTAGTCTTTCCATTCAGGGATAGCTTCCCATTTCTTCATATTTCCTTTTAATTTTCTTTAGTAAAATTTTAGATATTTTTATTTTAAATGAGATGAGAAGCCACTGGAGTTGATAAATAAGACTTTGAGCCCAGGAGGAAGGTACAGTACAGAACAGCTTATCTATGTGATAAACTAGTAACAAATTTTGTTCAGATTATAAAATGTAGGTTGGTGAAACTTGGAAATGTTTTATAAAAGATGTACTGATTGCTGAAGTGGTGAATCTGAATTCATCTAGTTAGTGGTCAATCTGATTTAATGATTGTCACAAAATTTATAAGAACAATCTTTTTAAAATATCTTTGTGTCTTAAATGACACCCTTGGGATCATGAGGAGAAGGTTAAACAGACTGTGTTTAATCTAAATTTCTATGATGTGGATGCAGACATCTTCCATCAGCCTGCCTGACCCTAAAAGGGACATAGTAAGGTGCCAAGGTTTGGGTAGTGCATGTGTGCTAGATTCTAATGACCAAACTATTATTACTTTTGTTACCTTGCAATTCTTTTCAAACTACTAATAATGCTTTTTTTTATTTAAAATGATATATTTTTAAATTTTACTCACTTGCAAGAGCAGTTTGGCTCCTGAGGTTTAAACAACTGAAATGCTAGCCCTTGGTTTGTCAATTGGCAGCTCAGTTACAAGATGCAATATAGCTGCCCAGATTTAGAAGAAACAAGTGGAATAGGAAAAAAGAGAAGGGTGTGTGGGTAGTTTTTTGGTTTCCTGATATTTCCACTCAATGGTACAAAATGCTCTGAAAGAGGAATGGACTTTTGGGAAGGGGTGTTGCCTTTAACTGCCTTTAATCCTGAGCAGCAGTCTCAATTTCCTACTTACCCTGGCACACATGCCTGTTTTTCTCTTGTGGAATGTGTTGGGGAACACAGCAAATGGGTGTCAGCACTGTTGAGGTTAGGCTGTAATGAGAGGTCGCTTATTTGAGGGTGAATCAATTTATGGTTTATAGCACACAATGTTAGTATTTCACAGTAGGTAACACTGTGAAAGTCAAATTGTGAGACTTTACTGAATAAGTAGTTAAAGGATAGTGCCTTTTTTGTGTATTCTGCCCCAGCAGAACAGATCTTTCTGACTGGTCTGGTTCCACTTTTCACCTTCATGTTAGAGTACGGCTCCTTGCAGTAATGTTCCTCCCTTCTTTGCTCCCTTCCACATTATGACTATATCATACTACCTCTTTCACAGAAGTGGTTACACGACTTAAATTACTGTGGGCAGAGTATGAGAGGTCCAGTTGCTCTGTATCCTTGCCAGTACTTGGTATTGTCACATTTTTATTTTTATACTTTTTCTTAAACGTAGAGGCATTTGATCAGGGTTTTAATTTGTACTTCCCTGATTACTAGTGGTCATTTGGGTATGCTCCTTTCTGAGTACCCATTTAAATCTCTTACTTTTCTATTGGAGTGTGTATCTTTTTCCTGTTGATTTGTGGGAGTTCTTTATGTTTTCTGGTTATACGCTCTTTGCTGTATGTGTTGTAAAGATCTTCCATTCTGAGGCTTGCCTTTTACTCCTTTAATGGGGTCCTTAACGAGGAGGAAAGGCTAATTTTAATGTAGCTGCATTTTTTAACTTTTCCACTTACTGAATTTGCTTTTTAGGTCCCATATTTTAAAGAAATCTCTGCCTAGTCCAAGCTCATGAAGATGTTCTTCTAGATGTTTTCTTTAGAAGCTTTACTGTCTTTGTCTTTTACATTTAGAGTTGTAATTTATCTGGAGTTGATTTTTGCGGTTGTATGAGATAGGCCCAAATTTTTTTGTTTTTTTTTGTGTTTTTGGTCATGGATATCCACTTGACTTACTGTCATTTACTGAAAAGACCATTCTTTCCCTGCTTCTCTGCAGTGCCGTATTTATCATAAATCAAGTATTCTACATGTGTGGATTTGTTTCTCAACTATTACAGTTCCATTGCTCTGTTTGTCTTTACTTGCTTCAGTACTACCCTGTTTTACTGACTGTAAATTTAAAAAAGAATATTGATAATCTGGTGGGGGTGTAGATTTTGAAGCTTTGTCCTTTCCAAGATTGTCTTGGTTGTTCTTGATCTTTGCATGTTTATATATATGTATAATCAGGTTATCAATTCATACAAAATAATCTGCGAGAATTGTAATTGAAATTATATTGAATTTGAGGATGAATTTGATAAGATGAATCTGAAAGAGAATTAACATCTTTACAGCATAACATCTTCAAATCTACAAACACAGGGTATTGCTACCATTTTTTGAACTTGTGTTTATTTTTAATTTTTTAATTTTTTAATGTGTTAGGCATCATACAGTACTTCATTAATTTTTGATGTAGTGTTCCATGATTCATTGTTTACATATAACACCCAGTGCCCATTGCAATATGTGCCCTCCTTAATACCTATCACCATGCTAACCCATCCCCCCTCCCCGAAATTCTGTTTGTTTCCCAGAGTCTCATGGTTCATTTCCCCATCTGATTCCCCCCCTTCATTTTTCCCTTCCTTCTCCTAATGTCCTCCGTGCTATTCCTTATGTTCCACATATAGGTGAAACCATAACCATATAATTGTCTTTCTCTGCTTAACTTATTTCACTTAGCATAATCCCCTCCAGTTCCATCCATGTTGATGCAAATGGTGGATATTCATCCTTTCTGATGGCTGAGTAGTATTCCATTTTATATATGAACCACATCTTCTTTATCCATTCGTCTGTTGAAGGGCATCTCAGCTCCTTCCACAGTTTGGCTATTGTGAACATTGTTGCTATGGACATTGGGGCGCATGTGCCCCTTCGAATCACTACATCTGTATCTTTGGGGTAAATACCCAGTAATGCAATTGCTGGGTCATAGGGTAGCTCTATTTTTAACTTTTTGAGGAACCTCCATACTGTTTTCCAAAGTGGCTGTACCAACTTGCATTCCCACCAACAGTGTAAGAGGGTTCCCCTTTCTCCACATCCTCTCCAACATTTTTTGTTTCTTGCCTTGTCAATTTTTGCCATTCTAACTGGTATAAGGTGGTATCTCAATGTTGTTCTGATTTGAATTTCCCTGATGGCTAATGATGTTGAACATATTTTCATGTATCTATTAGCCATTCATATGTTTTTGGAGAAGTGTCCGTCCATGTCTTCTGCCCATTTTTGATTTGATTATTTGTTTTTTGGGTGTTGAGTTTGAGAAGTTCTTTATAGATCTTGGATGCCAGCCTTTTATCTGTAGTGTCATTTGTAAATATCTTCTCTTATTCCATGGGTTGCCTCTTTGTTTCGTTGACTGTTTCCTTTGAATCTGTATGTGTAACTTAATAAGCTAAACTTAATGTCTATTTCTTATACAGCCTTAAGAAAAGTTTACATATTCAGGCTGATCAAATATTTTCATTATCTTGTCACTGAGAAAACGAGAATCATCTTATATTTAGACATGTACAATAAATTCTTTTTAAAGATTTTTTTTTTTTTTTTTTAATCTCGGAGAGAATGGGAGACAGAGAGCATGAGAGGGGGAGGATCAGAGGGAGAAGCAGACTCCCCGCTGAGCAGGGAGCCCGATGTGGGACTCGATCCCGGGACTCCAGGATCATGACCTGAGCCGAAGGCAGTTGCTTAACCAACTGAGCCACCCAGGCGCCCCATCATGTACAATAAATTCTTATTTTTATTTTAAAAGCAGCTAGATTCATCCACTCTAGCCATTAGTCACAAGGCCCAACTCAAGTCTCTCTTCGATCCCCCTGCATTCTCAGTCATTCTCACACTCTCAATTTTTATTGCCTAAACCTATTTGAAGACACTTAGTTTACACATATATTTTGTCTTATAATATTTATGCTTTTTTTCCCATCTATGTGTTTTTTGTCCTCAAATAGAATCTAAGCTCACATAGGCAAGCCATAAATTACTTCTTTGCATTCACCATAGCACTTAGAGCTGAGTGATTTCTAGAAGACAGAAGGAAAGCTATGGATCTAGGTTCTCCAGATATCTAAGGAATGACAAAACAAAATTTTTCTCAATCTATTATACAATAGATTTGCAGGACAATTCCTCAACCTCAATAAATTTGAGCAATTTGTACAAGGTCAGCACTACTAAAATTCAGGTTCTTTCCAATTCTGAATTGTTGATCCTTTACTGACTGATTACCATCTGATTGACACACTGTTTAAAAACTCTAACACCTTCCTGACACCATTACCCTCACCCTCCTCCACTCCTTCCACTGCCACCACCAGAAGGTATGAAAGGTGGAGGTGAGGAAGATGGAGAAGGAAAGATAGTAATAGTTACTGGCAGCAAAGAATATACGTGTCCAGGCACACAGTTTCATGGTAAATTAATCCGTGTCCACTTTGGAAATGTCTTAGGTACTAATAATTAGATAATAGCACAGACATTTCCACTCAGAAAAGAATCGCAATTAACAGAAGATAAGGGATCACAAATAATTAAGGCCTAAACGTAAGCAGTCTGAATTATTTATCATCCTGCCAAACCAATGAAGGGAAAAGGCTCCAGGCTGATGAGAATCAAAACTTGAGTAAACCCAAATCTTTTATTCACTGCTTAATATCTTCGGGGACAGGAATAAAATAAATATATAGAGAGAATGCAATACAGTAATTACTAATTCCAGTTCTAGAGTTAGAGATCTAAGTTCAGATAAGAGGTCTGTCATTGACAAAATGTGTCATTTTAGGCAAGTCAGTATGCAAAATAAGGTGATAATAACACTTATTTCCTAGGGTGGTTATGAGAATTGATGAGAAAAATGGATACAAACTACTTAGGATAAGACCTAATGTATGGAAAGTAGCCAATATGTATTTTTTATTTGAAGTAGGAGAGGCTGAGCTTTTCCATTTGGATTTGATGCTCTGGGCCAAGCAATTTCAGGTAATAAGAATGTTTGATTGGAAGTCAGGAAACTTGGGTTCATGATCTGGTTTTCTCAATAACGTGTTCTTTGACCTTGGCCAATTTCTTCATCTCCTTGGGCCTTTAAGTTACCATATCTGTAAAAATAGAGGGGCTGGGCTAAATAATCTTGTATTATTCAGCATTCTCCAGAGAAACAGAATTAACATGGTATGTGCATATATGTATATGTGTATGAAGAGGGAGAGGGAGAAGAAGAAAGGGATTTATTTTAAGGAATTGGCATATCCAATAATGGAGGCTGGTAAGTCCAAAATCTATAAGGTGGGCCAGCAGGCTGAAAACCTAGGGAAGAGCCAATGTTTGCAGTTCAAGTATGAAGGCCATCTACTAAAGAATTCCCCCGTGCTCAGGAAAGGCCAGTCTTTTGTTCTACTGGGCCTCCAACTGTTTGGATGAGGCCCACCCACATTATGAAGGGCAGTTTGCTTTACTCAAAGTTTACCTGTATCAGGAGAGGGGTCAAGGTGCTGGATATAAAAGAATGAACAAAAAGAGATATAGTCACCAAAACCATAAAACTCCTAGGGAAAAACATAGAGAAAAAGCTTTGTGAGACTGGATCTGGCAATGATTTCCTAACTATCACACCAAAAACATAAGCAACAAAAGCCAAAAAGGGGGGGCAAAGGGGAAGGATACATGAAACTAAAATTTCTGTGCATCAAAGGACACAATCAACAGAGTGAAAAAACAACCTATAAGATGGGAGAAAATATTTGCAAATAATACTTGTGATCCTACAACTCAATAACAAAAGATCAAATAATTCCATTTAAAAAACGGCAAAGGACTTGAACAGACATTTCTCCAAAGATGATATAGTAATGGCCAATGAGCATATGAAAAGACCCTCAACATCACTGATCATCAGAGAAATGCAAATCTACTGCAGTGAGACATCACCTCACACCCATTAGGATGGCTACCACAAAAATTAATAAATTAAACTTTTAAAAGTGTTGGCAAGGATTTGGAAATATTGGAGCCCTTGTGCCTTTTATGCACTGTTGATGGGATTGTAAAATCGTGTAACTACTATGGGAAACAATAAGGACAGTCCTCAAAAATTAAAAATAGAACTAACATATGATCCAATAATTCCAATTCTGGGTATACATCCAAAAGAATTTAAAGCAGGGTCTCAAAAAGATATTTGCATACCATGTTTCTACAGCAGCATTATTCACAACAGCCAAGAGGTGGAGGCAACCCAATCACCACTGATGAATGAATGGATAAGGAAATTGTGTTATATACATAAAATGGAACATTATTCAGCCTCAGAAAGGAAAGAAATACTGTCAGAGGCTGCAACATGGATAAACCTGGAGAACATTATGCTAAGTGAAATAAACAAATCACAAAAAAAACAAATACTGTATGATTCTACTTAACTGAGGTATCTAAAGTAGTCAAATTCATAGAAACAGAAAGTAGAATGGTGGTTACCAGGCAGGGTCAGGGCGGGTGGGGTGGTGGAGGGGGAGATCGATAGTCGTCGTTTAATCTGTGTAAAGTTTCAGTTTTGCAAGGTGAAAAAGTTCTGGAGATGTGTTTCACAACAATGTGAATACTTTTAACACTGTCGAACTATACACTTAAAAATGGTTAAGATGATAAATTTTACGTTACATACGTTTTATCACAATAAAACAAAATTCATTAAAAAAAGATTTCTGCCAAGAAATAAAGAGAAAAAGAAGGGAAGGAGGATTAAAATAAATATTCTCTGAAAGTAGTTTCCTTCCTAAAATGTCAATAATATATAAACTTTAAAAATACTTACATTAGCAGATTCTTATATTGGTTAATTGACAGTCAACATTTTTTAATACAGGGTTCTTGTCAAAAGCAGGTGAAAAACAACTAGTAATGTATATATGACAGACCACTTAACTAAAGATTAATTGCTCCTCATTTTGAATAAGGGTCTCTAATCCTTCTGTATCTCTAATATTCCTCAGCACTCTATTAAAATTTCTCTCATACCAAGCAACTGGGTGGCTCAGTCAGTTAAGTGTCTGCCTTCAGCTCAGGTCATGATCTCAGCCCCACGTCAGGCTCCCTGCTCACCAGGGAGTCAGCTTATCCTTCTTCCTCTGCCCCTACCCCCATGCTCTTGTTCTTGCTCACTCTCTCTCAAATAAATAAATAAAATCTTTGAAAAAAAAATTCTCTCATACCAAACAAACATCAGACCTGGTTTCTGCCCTTATGGAACTTAGAATATAGGAAATGTTACAGGTAATAAATAAACAGTAAACATATAGATAAGTATCTCATCAGTTTCCAACAAGGAAAAGTAACCAATACCAGACAGATCAATAGAGGGACTTCAATAAGGAAAACTACTTTTAAGAATATTGGAAGAACTAAAAAGGTTGAAAATGTACGCTAAGTGCAAGAAGGCTCACACAAAATGTTAAATATTGTATAATTCCTTTTATATAATATATCCACAATAGGAAAATCCACAGAGACAGAAAGTAGATTAAAGTTTACCAGGAGGTAGAAGGAGGGGGGAAAGGGAAGAATTACTTAATGGGTCTGGGTGTTTTTATGGGTAATGAAAAAGTTCTGAAATCAGAGTGAGCTGATAGATGCAACACACTGGGAGTACAATAAAGACCACTGAACTGTACACTTTTACATGGTTAATCATATGTTATGTGAATTCTACTTCAATTTAAAAAAAAAAAGTATGTCAGGCAACCTAGCAATAAGCAACAGGAAGTCCCTACTACCCCAAAAAGGGTGGCGATACCAAGAAAGAAAGTATACTAATAGAGTCTATAAGCCAAGGCCACCCAGTTGGAATGGGGGCCATGGAAGAGAGGCTGCCCAGCAAGAGATGGAACTCTTGAAAGAGCCAGAGACACACAAGAAATGGAATCACTACAAGAGACTCCACAGAAACAGGAGAAGAGTAAAAATAGCCTTGTATCTCACTCTCCCATCTCTTCACACTGCCTGTCGTAAGAGGATGGCTAAAAGCTAGATATCAAGAGAGCTTGGGGAGGGGCTCCTGGGTGGCTCAGTCGGTTAAGCGTCTGCCTTCGGCTCAGGTCATGATCCTGGGGTCCTGGGATCGAGCCCCACATGTGGCTCCCTGCTCAGCAGAGAGCCTGCTTCTCCCTCTCCCTCTGGCTGCCACTCTGCCTACTTGTGCTCTCTCTCGCTCTCTCTGTCAAATAAATAAATAAAATCTTTAAAAAAAAGAGAGAGCTTGGGGGAATGTAGCTTATGTGGGTCAGCCCAGTAACTCAAAACAGAGCAGGAGACAGTTGGAAAACTGTCAAATGATGAGCACAACCATACACTAAACTAAGCAATACAGAGGAAAAGAACACAGTGCTATGACAGAAATATCTGTGATCAAGAAAAACTCTCTGAAGAGGTTAAATATTTGTTAAGACCTAACAGACACTCAGATGTCAGTTATTTTAAAAACTGGGAAGGAATATTTGAGGTAGAGAAAACTGCATGTGCAAATGTTGTAAAGGTAGAAAAAAACTTAGTGCATTTGAGAAACTAAAGAGAGAAGAATTGGCAGAGGAGAAAAATTCTTGCCAACCAAAGTTACAAGTGAAATGGCCAAGATCTAAAGATATTAGTTAGATTTATGACCAGTGTTTGAGTTACTGCAAATCCTTAGACATATTGGGCCAACATCCCTTGAAGATTAGTCTGAGTCAAACATCTAGACTTCACCATCAAAATGCCTTCCATTCAGAAAAAGCCATCAATAAAACATGATATCCATGCATCAGTTAGTTGAACTGAACTCTTAAAGTAGTATCACTGTATATAAATTACGTATATTATGTAAATTATGCCCCAATTAAAATTTTTTTTAAATTATAAAACAAGCAAGGGGCAGCTGGGTGGTTCAGTTGGTTAAGCATCTGACTCTTGATTTCGCCTCAGGTCATGATCTCAGGGTTGTGACATCAATCAAGTGCCACGGAGGGCTCTGTGCTCGGTGTGGACCTGCTTAAGATTCTCTGTCTCTCACTGGGGAGGGTATGTGCTATGGTGAGCACTGTGAATTGTGCAAGACTGTTGAATCACAGATCTGTACCTCTGAAAAAAATAATACATTATGTGTTAAAAAAAAAAAAGATAGCAGGAGGGGAAGAATGAAGGGGGGGAAATCGGAGGGGGAGATGAACCATGAGAGATGATGGACTCTGAAAAATAGACTGAGGGTTCTAGAGGGGAGGGGAGTGGGAGGATGGGTTAGCCTGGTGATGGGTATTAAAGAGGGCACATTCTGCGTGGAGCACTGGGTGTTATACGCAAATAATGAATCCTGGAACACTACGTCAAAAACTAATGATGTAATGTATGGTGATTAACATAACATAATAAAAATAAATAAAAATAAAATGGTAAACAGCAAAAAAAAAAAAAAGATTCTCTGTCTCTCCCTCTCCCTCTGCCCCTTCCCCCAGCGCTTCCATGTTTTCTCTCTCTTTCTTAAAAAAAAAAAAAAAACCCAGAGAAAAATGGCAGATTACAATCAAAGAAATGGCAGTGAGAATGGCCACTAACTTCCCATCAGAAACAAAAAAGGCCAGAAGATAATGGAATGATATCTTCAACTGATGTTCTAAAGGGAAAGTATAATCAACCTATTATTCCATACCTAGGGAAGATATTTTTCAAAAATAAAGGAAAGGGAAAAATATATGTTTCAGACAAACTAAACCTGGAAGAGTTTGCCCCCATATGATCTGCACTAATGCAACCTCTACCGTATATACTACAGCAGAAGGAAAAGGATACTAAATTGAACGCAAAGATGAAAAAAAGAACAAAGAAAATGGGGGGAAATGTAGGTAAATCTAAATGAAAATTGACTGCATAGAACAATGATAATAATTTGTGGGGTTTAAAATTTTTCTACAAAACTAAAGTACCTAACAAAATAAACAGTATATATATAAGTTGAGAGGAATGTAAATGGAAAATAAACAGTTGTAAGATCCTTACAATATATTAATTTTAGAATTTGATGAGTCAGATATCCATTGTCTGATTTCCAAAGAAATTTGCCACAAGATTTTTAAAGAGTATATAATTACCAAATGGAAAGAGGAAAGGGATATGAAGGAGTAACAAAAATAACCAATGTAACAGAAGAGGGAAAACAGAACATTTCTACAAAGCACATAACATCATATATTTCACCCAAAATATATGAGTAATTACATTAAATCTGGCTGTTGAAAATGATAAGCTTGAAATGCAAAGATTATATAGATTAAAGATGACTCATCAACCAGCTGTATGTTATCATGAAGCAACACATTAAAATATAATAACACAGAAAGGTTAACAAAAAAGGGTAAAAAGGTTAACAATAAAGGGTAAAAAGAGATATACCAAAAAAACACTACCCAAAACTGGTGTACCTATAATAAAATTAAAACAGAATATAAAGCCAAAAACATTCCTAGAGAAAAAGAAAATAATAAGGGAAAAGGTTCAGTTTGCTAGGATGTTATAATAATTCTATATTTGCATGTATCTAATAGTACAGCCTAGAATGCACAAATGAACAGCATCACCCATAAAAATTAACAAAACCACAATCATTGCAGGAGATTTCAATATATCATGTTCAGTAATTGATAGAACAATCAAAAATAAAGATTTAGAAGATTTGAACAATTTAAAATACTTGATCCAATGGACATATATAAAATACTACACCTAACAACTGCATAGTGAACATATTTCTAAAAACAAAACAATAAACAAATTGGATCACAAATTAGGTCATTAAGCAGTGTATTAGTTATCTATGATGTAACAAATTACCACAAACTAAGCAGTTTAAAACAATAAATACTGATTATCTCATAGTTTCTGTTGGTCAGAACCTAGGCATGGCTTAGCTGGGATCTCTGCTTCAGAGTCTCTCACAAGGCTGCAATTGATGTGTCTGCCAGAGTTGGATCTCATCTGGAGGCTCACCTGGGGAAGGATTTCCCCATTTCCAGGCTCATTTATATGGTTTTGGGGATGATTCCATTACTTTTGGGCTGTTGGAGTTCTTTGCCACTATTCCTCACCAATACAGTCACTTGCTTCATCAAAGCCAACAAGAAAGTCTCTAGCAAGACAGAAGTTAAATCCTATGTAATTTAATTAAAGAACTGATATCTCATCACTTTGTTGTACAGACAGTGCCCAACTTACCATGATTCAACTTACAATTTTTTGATTTTATGATGGTGCAAAAGCAAAACACATTCAGTAGAAAGTGTACTTCAAATTTTGACTTTTGATCTTCTTCTGAGCTAGTGATATGCAGTACAATACTCTCTTGTGAAGCCAGGCAGTAGCCGCAAACCACAGCTCCCACTCAGCTATATAATCACAAGGTTGTGATTACACTTACAACCATTTTGTTTTTCACTTTTAGTATGGTATTCAATAAGTTACATGAGATATTCAACATTTTATTATAAAATAGGCTTTGTGTTAGATGATTTTGCCCAACTGAAAGCTAATGTAAGTTTCTGAGAGTGTTAAGGTAGGTGTATTAAATGCATTTTCAACTTACGGTACTTTCAACTTAGAATATTTTCAACTTATCATGGATTTATTGGGACATAACCCCATCATAAGTCAAGGAAGATCTATCACAGATCCCACTCAAAGTGAGGGAAGGGTATTAAACAAGTGTATGAATATGCAGAGGTAGGAATCACAGGGAGCCATCTTAGACTCAGCCTGTCACAGAAAGTATCAATAAATTGCAAAGGACTGAAATCATACAAAGTGTACTATCCCATACTAATATAACACTGTATGTTACCTATACTGAATTAATTATTCATACTGCTGTAATTATGGTGCAAACATTAACAAAGTTTACTTTTAAAAAAATGTTTGAAATTTTTTACATATACTTATTTCCATGTGAATTCTAAATAAATACTTGTGAATATGATAGTTGCCATTCCTCTGATTAAACTCTCCACTATGTCCTGTAATAATATATTTCTAAAAAATTGGTAATTGAAATATCTGGATCTCCTATGGATCTGTTTCTATTGTCTGTTTCTCTAGGTTTTCAGGAAAATTTTTACTTTATGGCATGCCTTATTATTTTTCACTGAGTAGATCAATGGAAACAAAACACTGAGAGATATGTTTGAGGTTCAACTGGTTTTTACTCCTGGAAACATCTAGGCAAAAATATAGATCATCTTACTGTAGTCAAAAATGGAGATGATTCAAAATTGGGCCTCATTTCTTCTGAGTGCTGGTCTATTTTCAGTTTACCCTTATTCCTTAGGTGTATTGCTTCAAGGTCCCAAATGAAACTGTCTGGGGTGTTCACTAGAGTTCTTTGATAGGACCTGACCTGTACTCTCTCTCATCCCTCTCACCCCTAACCCTGTGAAATTATGGAAATAAGAACTGAATAATAAAGCTGAAATTAACTTTGTAGATGGATTTAACATCAGATTAGACTTAACTGAAGAGATAATTAGTGAATATGAAGTAAATCAGAAGAAAATTATCCAAGTGAAGCATGGAGAGACAATGGAATAATGACTAAAAGACATATGGGGCAGAATGAAAGATATTACACATATGTAATTAGATTCTAGACTTAAAAGAGAGAGAGAATAACTCACAACCTTTATAAAAGGGACATTACTAATATTTCCAAAAATTGATGGGCATTAAGAGACATACTAGGGCGCCTGGGTGGCTCAGTTGGTTAAGCGACTGCCTTCGGCTCAGGTCATGATCCCAGGGTCCTGGGATCGAGTCCCACATTGGGCTCCCGGCTCAGCAGGAAGCCTGCTTCTCCCTCTCCCACTCCCCCTGCTTGTGTTCCTGCTCTCGCTGTCTCTGTCTCTGTCAAATAAATAAATAAAATCTTAAAAAAAAAAAAAAAGACATACTAAATAAACCCTAAGAACTCCAGGCAAGATAAATAAAAAGAAAGCCACACCTAGGCACATATTAGTTAAATCTCTGAAAAACAAAGAAAGAGAAAATCCTAAAAGCAGTCAAAGAGGAAAAGGTTTACCATCTAGGAACAAAAATAAATACAATAGCTGCTTTCTTCCCAGAAACAATGGAAGCCAGAAGAAAATAAAATGTCTTCAAAGTAATGAAAAAAACAAGCTTTCTTAACCTATAATGCTGTTTCCAGTTTAAAAAAATATACTCTTCAAAAATGAAGTTAAGAAAAAAAAAATAAGGTGAGATAAAGACATTTTGAAAACATATTTAAAAAGAGAATTTTTTTGTTAATACACCCACAATAAAGGAAAAACTAAAAGATATTCTTCAAACAGAAGAAAAATGGCATGAGATGGAAGAAAATGCAGAAGGGAATAAAAAACAACAGAAAGAGTAAAGAGAAAGTAAATCTAAATGCATATTGGCAGTATAAAACAATAATGATGTCTTATAGGACCTAAAATGTATACAGAATTAAAACATAACAAAATACATAAAACTTAAGAAAACAATAAATGGATATTAAGTGTTGTTCTAATTCCTTGCTTTGTCTGAAAAGTAGTAAAACCCTTCATTTATATTAGGTTTTAAAAATTCAGGAGTACATGTTTAACCTCTATCATAATCACATTAAGAAAAGGGGTGCCTGGGTGGCTCAGTCGTTAAGCATCTACCTTTGGCTCAGGTCTCATGATCCCCGGGTCCTGGGATGGAGCCCCACATTGGGCTCCCTGCTCAGCGGGGAGTCTGCTTCTCCCTCTCCATCTGCCCCCTGCTTGTGTTCCCTCTCTCGCTGTCTCTTTCTCTCTGTCAAAATAAATGGATAAAATCTTAAAAAAAAAAAGAGAATATATAATAAACAAAGATTGTATATCTTTGCAGGATACAAGGTTATGATATAAAATCTACTCACCTCCCTATATACCAGCAATGAAGAATTCTAATTTGAAATTAAAAACAGTATCATTTACATGAGCACCCCAAAAATGAAATATGTAGGTCTAAATCTAACAAAATTCCAGGCACAGACAGTTTCGCTGATGAATTCTACCAAATATTTAAGGATGAAAACACCAATCTTATATAAACTCTTCTAGAAAAAGAGAGAGATGCAACATTTTTTCTTAAGATTTTATTTATTTATTTGACAGAGACACAGCAAGAGAGGGAACACAAGCAGGGGGAGTAGGAGAGGGAGAAGCAGGCCTCCTGCGGAGCAGGAGCCCGATGCAGGGCTTGATCCCAGGACCCTGGGATCATGACCTGAGCCGAAGGCAGCCGCTTAACCACTGAGCCACCCATGCGCCCCGAGATGCAACATTTCTGAACTTGACCTATGAGTGATGTTGCCAGATAAAATACAGGATGCCAAATTAAATGTGAATTTCAGAAAAGCAGTAAGTATTTTTTAGTATAAGTATACATGGGATTTTTATTTGCTAAATCTAGCAACCCTTTATGAAGCCAGATAAGCTTGCTACCAAAATATGTTAACATTACAAGAAAAGAAAATCATATGCCAGTTTCTCTCACAAACACAGATGCAAAATTCCTAAATAAAACATCAGTAAAGTGCATCCAGAATTAAATGAAAAATAATATATAACATTCAAATATCAACCAGTGTAATTCACAACATTAACAGAATAAAGAAGAAATTTTTTATGGCTATTTCAATCTATGCAGGGCAAGCACTTAATAAACCTCAATTCAATTATAATTGCTAAGAGATATTCTTTTTTAAAAAAAGCACAGACAGAAATTTCCTTATCTTTATAAAGTGTTGCTACAGAAAACCTACAAGTAACATCACTTCTAGTTTAAACACTGAAATCTCTGTAAGAATGGGAATAATTCAGAGAGGCCCTCTAGTACCACTCCTTTCACTAAACACAAGTTCACTTCTCAAACTGAACACCCCAAAAACGAATAATCAAGTTAAAAAATGGGCAGAAGACATGGACAGACACTTCTCCAAAGACATATGAATGGCTAACAGATACATGAAAATATGTTCAACATCATTAGCCATCAGGGAAATTCAAATCAGAACCACATTGAGATACCACCTTATACCAGTGAGGATGGCAAAATTTGACAAGGCAAGAAACAAAAAATGTTGGAGAGGATGTAGAGAAAGGGGAACCCTCTTACACTGTTGGTGGGAATGCAAGTTGGTACAGCCACTTTGGAAAACAGTATGGAGGTTCCTCAAAAAGTTAAAAATAGAACTACCCTATGACCCAGCAATTGCATTACTGGGTATTTACCCCAAAGATACAGATGTAGTGATTCGAAGGGGCACATGTGCCCCAATGTCCATAGCAGCAATGTCCACAATAGCCAAACTGTGGAAGGAGCCAAGATGCCCTTCAACAGACGAATGGATAAAGAAGATGTGGTTCATATATAAAATGGAATATTACTCAGCCATCAGAAAGGATGGATATCCACCATTTGCATCGACATGGATGGAACTGGAGGAGATTATGCTAAGTGAAATAAGTTAAGCAGAGAAAGACAATTATCATATGGTTTCACCTATATGTGGAACATAAGGAATAGCACGGAGGACATTAGGAGAAGGAAGGGAAAAATGAAGGGGGGGAATCAGAGGGGGAGACGAACCATGAGAGACTATGGACTCTGGGAAACAAACAGCGTTTCAGAGGGGAGGGAGTGGGAGGATGGGTTAGCCCAGTGATGGGTACTAAGGAGGGCACGTATTGCATGGAGCACTGGGTGTTATATGCAAACAATGAATCTTGAACACTACATCAAAAACTAATGAAGTACTGTATGGTGACTAACATAACATAATAAAATAAAATTTAAAAAACAAAATAGTAAAATTATATAATATAAAATGTTGCCTTAAAGTATTACCTTTTTTACACTTGCTTCATGAAACATTATTCAGACCTTTCACATGCATTTTAAACATTAGCATCTTCTTCACTAACCAGAGTTAGTCTCCCAATTTTTCAAAGCACATGATCTTAATTTTTGTTTAAGTGGTTTGAGATAGGAGCATTTAAAAAATCTGGATATGGTACTTTTCCTGGGAATTTTAATCTCAAGTCACAAGAACTCATTTGCTCTTCATGAGCTCTACCCTGAAACCCTTTCAAACCCAGTCTTTAACAGGCTTATTTATAATGGCATCTAAAGTTTTAATTGTAAAATTATTATCTCCCCTCCCATTAGAAAATCTGTGCTGAAGTTCTTTGCCATCTTTTTAAGCTGATCACATCAGGGAACCTGTTTTCAGTATCCAAAACTTGTATTGCCTGAAGTTTTAGACTGTGTGTCTTTTTTAAACAGTTTTTTCTTCTTCCTAAATAAAATAGTTTTAAGGACTCAACTATAGGGTAATTTCCTTTTTCCTTTGGGACAGTTTTGGGAAAAGAACTTTGCCATATATGCACTGTCATCATTTAAAGTGGATCAAAGTATTATAAGTGAGCAAGTGAGTGAGGTGAAGGATATGGCTGAAGTGGAATGGAGAGTCTAGAACAGTGTATATAGACACATCCAATATAGATGTTACTACCCTTATGTGGGTATTTCAATTTAAATTAAATGGCTAATTTAATAATTATGTTAATCATTAAATTATAATTCAATTCCTTGGTCACACTGGCTATACTTTCAAGGGATCTATAGCCACACAGGCTGGTGGCTGGTGTATTATACAGTGCAGATATAAATTACTTCTATCATTGCAGGAAGTTCTTTTGGGTAGCTGTAGTCTGGAAGGTGTTCTGTAACCTCAGTAATTTAATTTAGTTGATTTCTAGGAATGATCATATTGATGGTAGTAGTCAGACTTCTCCCCTTACCCATAATTCAACACCCCAGCCAACACTTTCCCTTCACCCATACAGACACAGATCAAAGATGCATTAATATCTCAGTTTCTAAAATAGAGTTAGTGATCCAAGGTTATTAGTATTGTTAGTATAGTACAGAGATTTATACTGTGTTCATCTGAAACACAAGGTATACCCTTTCCTCTATGTTGTTGTCAAGGAAAAAAAAAACCCAAATTGCTTTGTGGTGAAAAGATCGGTACTTCTGGGAGTCAGAGAGGCCTGAATTTGAATGTTACTCTGTATAATCTTGGATAAACCACTTATTCTCTCAGAATCTTCATATGCTTGCTTCATGGAGTGAGGATTGAATGAGACGTGTAATGATGTGTAATTTATTGTACATAGCTCCTTGCACATTACAGATGCTTCCTTCCCTCTTTATTCCTCTAAGTCCAAAAAGACATCTAATGAATATTAATTCACTAATACTTCCATTCATAAATTCACCAGAAGATATTTATTGAGCATTTACTATATGCAAAGATTTCTTCTCTGTGGTAGGAATATAGCAGTGAACCAAAACAGGTAAGAATCTCTGTCTTCATGGTGCTTACATTTTCACAGGAGGAGACAGACTATAAATGATATAAATAAGTAACATAGTGTATCAGAAAGTGATCATTTCTTTTTTTTTTTTAAGTTTTATTTATCTATTTGAGAGAGAGAGAGAATGAGTCAGAGAGGAGAGCACAAGCAGGGTGAGGGGCCGAGGGAGAAGCAGACTCCCTACTGGATATGGTAGTCTGCTTCTCCCTCGGCCCCTCACCCTGAGCTGAAGGCAGATGCTAACCAACTGAGCCACCCAGGTGCCCCAGAAGTAATCATTTCTAAGGGAAGGAAGAAAAAAAAAACAAGGAAGGAGGATAAAAGTATGTTGGGTGGGGTCTGTAGTTTTCTAGAAAAAGTGGGCAGGTGACAATTGAATAAAGACCTGGAGGAAGGGAGTTAGTGAATGTACTGTCTGGGGGCAAGACCATTTCAGGCAGGGGGAATAGTAACCACATATACCCTGAAGTGGGAAATCAGGCTTCCAATTTTCCAGGAATATCAAGAAGACAAGTGTGGCTCAGGAAAGGAGAAGGAGGTGAAGTAAGAGATTAGAGGAAGGAGAAATAAGGCATATTAAGGATGTTGTCTTTTTATCTCAGAGTAAAAAGTGGAAGATTTTGAGTAGAGGATTGACATGGTCTGACTTATATTTTAATAGCTTCATTATGGCCACTCTGATGAGAGAATACACTAAAGATGAGCAAGGGCAATGCAAGGAAATCAGGAGGCTAATGCAGTAATAGAGGAGAGAGAAGATGGAGGCTTCACATTGCACATAACAGTGCAATGTGATCAAATTCTGAATGTGTTTTAACATTTCAGCTCTCAGAACTTGTGAATAAATGGGAAGGAGGAAATCAAGGATAACACCAAGGTTTTTGACTTGGTCAGCTGGAAGATTGGTGTCATTTATTGAGATGGAAACACTTTCTATATTCTACTCTAATGTATTCTTATCTTACTTTTCCTCCTCACTTCCCAAGGTTTGGGGCTGTCTTGTCCATGTGTTATCCACAATACCTAGTACATTTCTTCTTTTTTTATTTAGTACAGAGTAATTGCAACCTACTTTCATGAATTAAATTGATTTTAGATGTTCCATCAACCCCAAAATGGAGACAGCTATATTTAGGACCGCTAATAACAAGGAAGAGTGTTTTCCTTATGTTGCTGCTTGTAACAGAAAGCAGATTTGGCTTGTTGGCTTCCCTTTAATACTGCAGGATGTCTGCCTCCATAAATCCTTCATACTGCTAACCTTCAACATTTCTATCTTTTTTAGGTTTTTAGCTTATAATCTGAATCTAGCAAAGGCAGATTAGTTGACATTTTTTCCTTTCTCTTTTTACATTCATTGAATAAAGCAGAAGGCAATAATTTTATACTAAGTGGAAGAGAGAGGGGTGAGTAGGTCTTTATGTGATGCTAACCAAAGTCTAAGTACTACCATGTTTCCTCAGGAGGGGCAAAGAACCTGGGGAAGGGAAGCAAGTGACTGTCACAGAAACCACCTTTCCTAATTTTTGCTTTTAGTAAATGAGATATTGGTTGCCAATTCCTTTTGATCTTAGCTATATGGTTTTCCCAGTTTGCAGTTTGGTTTTTCATCCATAGATATTTACTTGAGTAGGGTAAATCTCTCAAGTACCATTATTAATCTTTGGATCTGCCCTGTATTTCTTTGTCCTTCATTTGATCTGCACCAGTCCTGATGCTGCATGTTGAGCTATTTTGATAGTGATATCTACTTGGAAGGACTCAGTGAACATTTTTTGCATTTGACTAAAAACAGATTGTGGGTGGCTATATGTCTTAAATTGTTCTGCTGTTTTCTTTCCCTGAAGGAAAAAAAAAATCAACTTAGAACTTATTAAAACTAAGTATTTGGCTGTTAGGAGCTCTTTTAGGGTTGCCAACTGTAATTCTTTTCTACTAAAAAAATAAACAACAATAGGTGGATTTAAAAGAACAGGTTAAAAAATTTAAGTTTGGGATTGTAGGATTGTTAAACTACTCACTTTTCTTGTATGTTGGTTTCATCATTTTATCTGTAAGTGATAGAGTATTTTGATGATGTAGACCATTATTTAAATAGTGAAGAGAGAAAACATCTCCAGAAATAAGTTGTCTGCAAAAGATAAGTGTTGTGAGTGGAAAAATTTGTTTTTTTATAGTGTCCATTCCTTGCTTTCAGAATTTTGTGATTAAAAACTATTTGTGATTTTATTTTATTTTTTTTGCCAAGTCAACAATGATTTATTTATTTATTTATTTATTTATTTATTTATTTATTTATTTATTTATTGTCCCTCATACTAACATCTTTTATTAAAACTTTTTATTTTTTATTATTTTTAAAATTTTTTAAATTTTAATACACATTTATTTGCTATATCCTTTTTTATTATTAATATATAATGTATTATTTGTTTCAAGGGTACAGTTCTGTGATTCATCAGTCTTACACAATTCACAGTGCTCACCATAGCACATACCCTCCCCAATGTCCATCACCCAGCCACCCTATCCCTCCCACCCCCGTCCGGGCGCCTGGGTGGCTCAGTCATTAAGTTTCTGCCTTTGGCTCAGGTCATGACCCCAGGGTTCTGGGATCCAGCTTTGCTCAGCACGGAGCCTGCTTCTCCCTCTTCCACTCCCCCTGCTTGTGTTCACTCTCTCGCTGTATCTCTCTCTGTCAAATAAATATTTGTGATTTTAAACAAGAATAAATCTTGGTATGACAAACATGGGTGGATCTAGAGGATATAATGCTAAGTGAAATAAGTCAGTCAGAGAAAGACAAATACCATATGATTTCACTTATTGTGGAATTTAAGAAACAAAACCAAGAAAAAAAAGAGAAACAAAAAAAGCAGACTCTTAAATATAGAGAATAAACGGGTATTTATCAGAGGGAAGGTGGGGGGGATTAAGAGTATACTTACTGTGATGAGCACTGAGTAATGTATAGCATGTTGAATGAACCATACTGTACACCTGAAACTAATATAACACTGTACTTTAATTATACTGGAATTAAAAGAAAACAGTGCAAAAAAAATCTTGGTATGACAAATGTTAGAATAAAGGCAGTTCACCTTTATTGAATATTTTACAATGTATCAGATACCATTTAAGCACTTAGTGTATGTTAACAAGTTTGATAAAATCCCAATGAACCAGTAGGGTTATCACTCCCATTTTACTGATGAGAACTGAGAGAGAACTTTCTCAAGATTATACAACTATAAATGATGGGGCTTAGAAATCAGTGGCTTTCTGGCTTAATAGCCTTCTCCTCACTTTGAGCATATTTAATAACATGAGTTTCTGAAGGATCTATGCCTTTAGATAACTTCTATGCCCACTTCTAAAATAATAAATGGTTTAGTGGGAATTAATAGATTGTATATAATGTCAGAATAAAGGATTTTGTGTAGATCTCTAAAATGTTCAAAGTTGTTCCCTAACCTCACTGTGCATAAGAATCACTTGAAGAGTTTTTGAGGGGAAAAAAAAAATCTGGACCCCTTCCAGACTACCTGAATTTGAATCACTGGGAGCAGGACTTCAGTATATCTGTCTTTCTAGCCCAGCATGAGGCAGACATTTATGCACCAGTGATATATAGTATGTAACAAAATAGACTAAAACAAAAACAATATGTGATGAGGATGAATAATTATGGTGGCTAACATTTGTAGAGTACTTTTGTATTATCTCATTTAATCCTTATAACAGATAACCTTGTAAATTAAGTTGGTATTATTACCTCCAGTTTGTAGATGGGGAAACTAAATCTTAGAGTAGCCAGTTAACATGGCCAGAGTCACACAGATAATAAACACATGATAGACCTAGAATTTGAAAACAGATCTGCCAGACTACAGGACATAGAACATCCCATAGTTGACCTATTAAATTATAGTAGATTATAGATCAGAGAGAACTAAGTACTGAATATGAATTGTTATTGTAGGTTTTTTTTTTTTTGCTTAAAAAAGAAGGTATCAAAAGCATTTATAAAATTTACTGTTTGTATGCCATCTCCTTTTTATCCATTTTCTATTAATGACAGTAGATCATCATAGTTGGTAAATTCCCTAAGAGCCAGTTTCACTTTTAAAAATTTGGTTAATGCGTATATGTAACTGTAACTGAGATTTGTATTGAGGCTCAGATGTCTATATATATCTCCTCCTACTTCTCTGATACTTCCGTTTAATATTTTGTCTGATTCTATTTTTCCTACATACTCCTTAAATGTTGACATTCCAGAGTTTCCATCATGGGGCTTTTCTTTTCTTTGTTCACATTATCCCTCATTTCAGATAAACTTAATCCACTCTTAAGACTTTTGCAAAGACTTTAAAAAATACGGTTTTGTAACACATAACATGAAATGTATCATCTTAATCATTTTTAAGTATATAGTTCAATAGTGTTAAATATATACACATTGTTGTGAAACAGATCTCCAGAATGTTTTCATCTTGCCAAACTGAAACTCTATACCCATTAATCTACAACTTTCCCTTTTTCCCTCCTCCCACTCCTGGTAACTACCATTCTACTTTCTGTTTCTATGAATTTCACTATTCTAGGGACTTCCTGTGAGTAGAATCATACGGTATTTGTCATTTTTTGACATTTGACATTTTTTGGCTTATTTCACTTATAATGTCCTCAAGATTTATCCATGTTATAGCCTGTGATGGTATTTCCTTCTTTTTTAAAGCTGAATACTATTCCATTGTATGTATATACTGTATTTTCTTTATCCATTGCTGTTGATGGGCATTTGGGTTGCTTCTACTTCTTCACTATTGTGAATTGTGGTGCTGTGAATATTGGTATACAAACATCTCTTTGAGACCCTGCTTTCAATGATTTTGGATACATACCCAGAAGTGAGACTGCTGGATCCTTTGGTAGTTCTGTTTTTTCCAAATACCTTTTTTTTTTTTTTAAGAAAGAACAGCATGGAGGTAGAGAGGGGCAGAGGGAGAGGGACTGAGAGAATCTTAAGCAGGCTCCACACTGAGTGCGGAGCCTGACATTGGACTCGATCTCATGACCCTGAGATGATGAACTGAACCAAAATCAAGTCAGACGCTTAACTGACTGAACCACCAGGCACCCCTTTTCAAGTACTTTTAAAGTAGATGACTCATGACTCCAAACTCGGTATCTTGAACTCACACATTTTAGATTCTTAACAATCTGTTGGACATCTCTATATGAATGTCCCATACTTCATACTTCAGTTTTACTTCAGTAAAACTGAAGACCTCAGATCCTCTTCTCACCAGCCTGTCCCTTTGCTCATGTTCTTGGGTTCATGGCATGCATTCATTTATTCATTCATGTGTTCAGTATATGTTAACTCACACAGCCTAGGGATGAGGCACTGTTGGTGTTGAGGACACATCAGTGAACAAAATAAAGTCATTTGGGTCTCACATTCTAGTGAGGGAAGACAGATAACAAACAAGGAGACAAATAGGTAGAGTGTCATGCATGGCTAGAGGAGTTCTCTTTTAGATGGGATGGCTAGGGAAGGTCT
This sequence comes from Mirounga angustirostris, assembly GCF_029215605.1. Taxonomy (NCBI): domain Eukaryota; kingdom Metazoa; phylum Chordata; class Mammalia; order Carnivora; family Phocidae; genus Mirounga; species Mirounga angustirostris. The sequence continues at coordinate 150,146,504 of NW_026991712.1, forward strand.
CTCTGAGATGACCTTTGAGTAGAAACCTTACTGAAGTGAGGGAGTGAGATATGTGGATATCTGAAGGAAGAGCATTGCAGGCAGAAGGAAGAATAAGTATAAGGGGTTTAATGTGAGAGCATATTTCACTTGTTCAGGAAATTGTAAGGAAATCAGCAACTAGAGTTAGTGAACCTCAGGGATAGTGGAAGAAGATGATGTCAGAGAAGGAGCTGGAGGCAACTAATGTAGTCTTTAAGGTCAGAATGAGGTCTTTGACCTTTACTCTGATGTTATGGGAAGGCATTAGAGTAGGGAAAGGGTTTTGACTTGACATTTGTAAGTATCATGCTGGCTTCTGTGTGAACAGGCAGTAAGCAAGTGGGGCAAAGATAGAAGCAGGGAGACCAGTTTGGAAACTATTGAAATACCAATCCAGAGGAGAGATGATGGTTTAGACTAGGGTGGTAATAAAAAAAATTGGTCAGATTCTACATTTTGGAGGTAGAATAAAGAATTTCTCATAGGTCAGATGTGGAATGTAAGAGAACGGAATTGAGGATGACTATATGATTTTTGACTTGAGCTATGGAATCTCTAGAATTGCTTGCCAGTTGTGATGATTGGGAGGACTGGAGCAGGAACTGCCTATACAGTCACCCAAGCCAGAAGCCTGGGCATCATTCTCAACAATTTTCTCTTTTCAATTCGTATTTCACAGTGCTGACCAAATGATGTTCCTTCCTGAAGGGCAAATTTCAGTTGCAGCAGTTGCCTGCCCATTATCTTCAGGTTAAGTAAAACTTTTAATGCCTGTATTTATACTGCTTCTCATAATCTAACTCTTGCTTACCTTTCCAACTATCTCCTCATTGCTTCCTGACCCAAACCTTTGTTGAAGCCACACAAAACTACTTTCCACTTCCTGAACAGACTTACCCCCCCCCATTTTTTTTTCCCTTGTCCCTGACTGCTCTTACTCAGCTTTTTACCCCAGAAGAGCCTTGCTTTAACACTTGGTTCAAATATCACCCCTTCCCAGCTTTTTTTCCTGGCATTCAAATTACTTCTACTCTTTTGCCTTCATATAGTATCTTATATATTTCTCTCTTGAAGGTTATAATAAATGGAAGGAAGAGTCATCAGCTTTTGAGTCATACAGTAGAGTACTTGAAGAAGGCTTAGAAAAGGGTCATCATAGTGATTAACATATTTGGAAAGTAGGAATTTGAAAGAACATTTTTTTTTTTTTGAAGATTTTATTTATTTATTCGTGAGAGACAGAGAGAGAGACAGAGGCAGAGGGAGAAGCAGGCTCCCCGCGGAGCAGGGAGCCCGATGCGGGACTTGATCCCAGGACCCTGAGATCATGACCTGAGCCGAAGGCAGACGCTTAACCGACTGAGCCACCCAGGCGTCCCTGAAAGAACATTTAGAAGAATTTAAATATAGTAGATTATTGGAAACAGTCTGTTACAGATACTTACAGAAAATCAAGTAATTATTTATGGGAAAAAAAAAAAAGATTTTCCTTTCTGCCCAGAAAGAAAGAGGAGAAAATGGTGTTAAGCATCTTTTTGAGGCCTCATTGGCTTCCCACCATAATCTCATTGTCTTTCTTTAGAACTCTACAATTTAGTGTGGACACTTAAATCTACTACTTTTGTTTCTCTGGCCTTTTACTTGCATAGCTGAGAAAGTTTCATTCCAAAATGGACCCTTTTCTTATAGCTCATTTGATTAACATAATACTAATGAGGTCTGTGAAATAAGAGAAAAAATATATACTGGTCTCTGTCCCCCAGTTCCTGGCACAGAGCTTCTAAAATCCTTATAATTTCTTAAGTGATAAGAATCTAGTGGTATCTTTTGTTCTAATATTTGGTTTTTGACCTTGGTTCCTGTTGTAGAACTCCTAAATCCCTTGGGGAATTTCCTGGGTGATAGGAGTGTCTTTTGTTCTATTGAGGAGACTTTTGGCTCCTGGATAGCTTCAGGATGGGGGCTGATCACCAGAAAGACCAAACCATGATTAGAAGCTTGGAGCTATCATTCCTACCCCCCATCCTCCAGGAGGGGGAGAAGGACTAGAGATTGAATTAGTGATTATTCATGCCTATGTAATGAAGCCTCCATAAAAATCCCAATAATATAGGTTGGGAAGCTTCCAGGTTGGTGAATACATGAAGGTGTGGGGAGGGAGAGTGTGCCCAGAGAGATAATGGAAGCTCAGCATGCCTTCCCATGTGCCTTTCTCCAGGTGTCTCTTCTATCTGGCTGTTCCTGAGTTATATCCTTTTATAATAAGCCAGTAATCTAATAAGTAAAATGTTTTCCTGAGTTCTTTGAGCCACTCTAGCAAATTAATTGAATTGAAGAGAGGGTTGTGGGAACCCCTGATTTATAGCCAGTAGGTCAGAAGCACAGGTAACAGCCTGGACTTGTACTTAGCATCTGAAGGGGGAGTAGGCTTGTGGGACTGAGCCCTTAACTTGTGGGATCTAATGCTGTCTCTAGGTAGATAGTGTCAGAATTGAGTTAAATTGCAGGACACGTAGCTGGTGTTGCAGAATTGCTTGATGTGTAGAAAACCCACACATCTGGTGTCAGTTGAAATAGTGTTGTTTGTAGTAGAGTATTGAGAGTAGAGTAGACACACAGGATAGTGTTTCATCCTCATACAAGGTAAAAGGTGAAAATTCCACAATTCATGGCTGTAGAATAATGGCCTCTTCCAGAACTTCTCATTGGCTCTACTCAAGGTAAAAACACGAGGGGGAGATGATTTTGTGAATTTAGCATGGACACTTAAATCTACTACTTTTGTTGTTTCCTCAGTACCCAGAATAGTTCCAGGTGAGTAACTAAATATTTGTTGGGTGGGTTAATGTTGGAATGAATAAATGAAATATTCAGATGAATGAATGAGATGTATGAGTGCTATGTAAGTAAATGGAAAATCATAGAGACTTTTAAAGCAAACCAAGAAACAGACTCTTAACTATAGAGAACAAACTGATGGTTACCAGAGGGGAGGTAGGTGGGGGGTGGGTTAAATAGGTGATGGGGATTAAGGAGGGCACTTGTGATGAGCACTGGGTGATGTAAGTGTTAAATCACTAAATTGTACACTGAAGCTGATACTACACTGTATGTTATCTAACTGGAATTTAAATAAAAATTTGAAAAAAAGAAAAATCATTGAGAAAAAGGTGGTGTGAGTCAAATTTTCTTGAAGAAAATGTTTCACATCTGGGTCTTCATCTCCATTAGGCAATAGTAGACATTCCTTCCTTCATGATCCCATATTGTCTTTCACATTAGAATTAGTTGTTTCTGTAACTGCCTGTCCTGGGAGGAACATGTCATTTTTGTTTTCCCTCTGGTCCTAAAACACTGTTCAGTGAATAAAAGAATGAATGAATTTGAACTGGTGGAAAAGAGAATGTTCTGTGTAAAGGATCAGTATGATTGGGTGAGAGAAAGTCTGGGTTTGTTGGAAGAATTCACTTGATGGCAAGATCAGAGCTGTGAATGCTAAAATACTAGTACTTTGTGGGTCCGAAGTTTATTTTTTAGGCATTTTGAAATTATTTGACTCTGACATGCCATAGAGTAATAATTTCAAATTGAACAAGAGTTTACTAATTTAGGAAGTATTTTTCTATATTTTAAGTATTTTTAGGAGATGGAAAAAAGTGGTTAATAGACACAACAAAGCAAGTATTACTGGGGCATCTGGGTGGCTCAGTCAGTTAAGTGTCTAACTTTTGATTTTGGCTTGGGTCATGATCTCAGGGTCTTGAGATCAAGCTGTGCATCAGGCTCTGTGCAGGGGGTGGAGCCTGCTTAAGATTTTCTGTCTTCCTCTCCCCCTCTGGAAAAAAAAGCCAGTATTAGAATAATTATTATTTTCTTAGTTTCACAGGCTTCCCAAACATGTGGGATATGTAGAGTTGCCTATATTTTTAATTCTATCAACTAATAATATATATGATTATATATATATAATGAAAATGTGTTTATCATTTCTATTTTCATAAAATTCTAAATATTTTCTTTTTCTATTTGTTTATAAATTCTTATAACTTAAATGTATTAAGTATTTAGTTTTACTGATCTGTAATCAGTAATTTAGAAATTGGCCAGGTGAGGAGGCTGCTAATAAGAATAAAGCTGATGATATGGGGCACCTAGGTGGCTCAGTTGGTTAAGTATCTGCCTTTAGCTCAGGTCATGATCCTGGAGTTATGGGATTGAGCCCCACTTTGGGTTCTCTGCTCAGTGGGAAGTCTACTCTCTCTTCCTCTCCCTCCCCCCGCCCCCACTCATGCTCTCTTTCTCATTCACTCTCTCAAATAAATAAATAAAAATCTAAAAAGAATAAAGCTAATCATAATGCTGTGATGTAATCATTGAAGCATCACTGAAGAAACATCTGGAAAAATGGTGGTCTGTTATTAACTAATCTGTATTATATTGAGAATAATGAGTATTATACTGAAATTCCTATTTTTATACTTTCACACTATTTCAAGTTGTAATTTATTTCCCATGTATTTCTTAGTCTTTTATAATTTAATTTTTAGTAAAACTTAAAAAGTATGTCTAATAATCTCTTAGGCCTCATATTATTAGACTATTCTCACATTTTTCAGTTTTGTCTAATCCTTCCTTGTAATACCTTCTTTGCCCCTTCTATGACATATTCCTGGTCTTTCCCTCATATCTAACCCTTCTATTTTTATTGTTTTGTTTTTGTCTTTAGCTTTCTCTCCTCTATTTCTTATATGTATGAATTCCCCAAGACTCTATCTCTGTCTCAACTTCTCTTCACCAAAGAAGAAGGCTTATTAGGGGGAGGGAATTAAAATATTTTTAGGGCTGCTTTTATTTGCCTTTAAACATATATTGTTTTACTTAACCTGGCTCTGAATTTTTAAATTACTTTTTGTCTCCATTTGGATATTACCTGAACTGCTTATAGTAAAATTAATTGTTTAAGGGGCGCCTGAGTGGCTCAGTCGTTAAGCGTCTGCCTTCGGCTCGGGTCATGATCCCGGAGTCCTGGGATCGAGCCCCGCATCAGGCCCCCTGCGGAGCAGGCGGTCTGCTTCTCCCTCTCCCACTCCCCCTGCTTGTATTCCCTCTCACGCTGTGTCTCTCTCTCTGTCAAATAAAAAAAAAAATTTTTTAATAAAAAAAAATTAATTGTTTAATATATTTTTGTCCCTGCTAGAAGGTAAGCTATGTTACGTCCATTAGTATATCTCCATTGCCTAGCCCAGAGCTTGGTATATAGTTGGCAATTAATACATATTTGTTAAGTAAACAAATGATATCCTACTGTCACTTTGAAGTTAACATGTTCAAAATTGAACTCATCTGAAATTTTCCTTTGCTTCTATGCCCACTCATTGTTCAGTGTCCAGATCAAATGCCATCTCTTTTCTGAAACTTTCCTTAATCCTCACAAAAATCTCTCTCCCTATTCTATATTCCTTTAGCAAATTATACTTTTATTGTACCTTCATTCTGGATTACATTTTACATATTTATGTACAAAATAGGTTGAGGTCAGGGACTTTCTACCCCAAAGCAGATACATTATTTAACATGATCTAAGGTCTTAGAAAAGGAAAGTGGAGGTGTGTCACTGTTCCTTCCGCATAGTATTGCCCTCTACCCCATCTTACTACTTTCCCCTTATCCTTCAGTCTTTTTTTTTTTTAAGGTTTATTTATTTATTTGAGAGAGAGAATGAGGGAGAGAGAATGTGTGCACGTGCACGAGCAGGGGGAGGGGCTGAGGGAGAGAATCTTTAAGCAGACTCTCTGCTGAGCATGGAGTCCTTCATGGGGCTTGACCTCACAACCCTGAGAGCATGACCTGAGCCAAAACTGAGAGTTGGATGTTCAACTGACTGAGCCACCCAGGTAACCCCGCTTATCCTTCAGTCTTAATTGAGACATTATCTCATCTAGGAAGCTTTCTGAGCCTTGGTCAGGTGTTGACCATGTGACTTTTGTTTTTGTATTTGTTTTTTAAAGATTTATTTACTTTAGAGAGAGAGAGTGTGGGCAGAGGGAGACGGGGAGAGAGAATCCTCAAGCTGACTCCCTGCTGAGCACAGAGCCCAACCTGGGGCTTGATCCCAGGACCCGAAATCATGTCCTGAGCTGAAATCAAGAGTTGGTTGCTCAACCGACTCAGCCACCTGGGCACCTCTGTTTTTGTTTTTTTTTGTAGTCCTCTAGCATCATTAATTTAACAAATAAGTATCGAGTGCCGTTTAGTGCCTGTGTTGTGCTAGGCAACTGGGATAAAGTAAAGAACAAAATTGTTATTATCTTGTCTGTCACATAGCCTACACCTTACAGAAAAAGGCAGACATAAAACAAATAATCACCAAATAAGTAATTAAAAATTACTATGAAGGAAAAGCACAGAGTTCTATGTGAGAGTAAGGCTATGTAGATGGGGGGGGGGTTGATTAAGAATTCTTTGAAAAAGTATATCTAACAAATTTCAATTATGATGATTAAGATTTAGCCAGACAAGAAATGGGGAAAAGGCATTTCAAACAAACATAGTATATCTTCAAAAGACCTAAGAAATAGAAGAACTTGATGCCTTTGAGGAACAAAAAGACAGGCCCATTTTGGCTGAGGAAATAGTATTAGCTCATTATACAGATGAGGAAACTGAGGCTCAAAGAGGTTCAGTGAGTATAGAACATATTAAGGTCATAAAATTAATAAGTGGGAAAGTCTGGTTTCAAATCTTGGACTTTGTAAATCCTTAGTATTCTTTCCATTATACCTTGGCATTCCCGAGTGAAAATTTGAACAAAATCTTTCCAAACTCTGGTATTTTGTTTCTTTTCCAACACCATAGAAAATTCTTTTACTATTTTCTATTTTTTAGCAAAGGAGATATTTGTATGTGGAGCTATTGCTGTCAAAAGAAAAGGGATAATTGATCTGGCAGTAGGCAGAGATACTTCCATTGAGTATGTGGCTTTGAAAACCCATTTTAGCATTTGTTTGACTCAAAGGATTTATGAGCCTCCAGAGTTGTCGGGGTTCTGTGGAATCCACTGTCTATATTAATCTGTGGTTATCTTTGGTTTTTGCTAGTGGAGCATTACAGCTCTCAAAATTCATAGCAAGCATCTTACATTCTACTTTATTTCAATTTAACAGAATAACATTGTAAACTTGACCCACTTCTGGCAAATATTTAAGTTAATGTTTCACAAAATAACACAACCTCCTTTTGGGAATTGATTTCTAGGCAACTGATAAAGCATTGAAGTGTTACCTTTTTTTTTTTTTCTTTCTCATTTTGATGTGGACTTGGATGGGCAAGGGGAGGGAAGAAGTTGTTATGATGCAGAGGCAAATTTGGAAAGGCAGAGTTTTTTCCTCCAGAGAATCTTTGTTACCCTGTAATGAACTGCCTACAATCCAGGATGTTGCAGCCTGCTTGCTTAGTATCCTGCAGAAATGTCCATATCATGTCAGGTCTGTGCTATGTTCTAAGTAACTGGTGACTTGTTAGCTTAGAGACCAACTTCAGGATTGTTTTATATAAGGAAACTTCCCCCGTGATACTCCTGCCTCCTTTTGTAACCTGGTACAATCGTGGTATTTGTTTATCAAAGAACTCTTGCCTCTATGTTTTTTCCTTCTAAATGTTCTTTTTACTAAGAATATTAATTATAACATGAAAGAATGAATTTATTCCATGAGCTCATTTTTAAATTCTTACTGGAATTTTTCATTTGTGATTTTATATCTCTCTCCTCTCAATCTGAAGAAGGAAATAAGTTAAAACTATTATTTTAAGGTACTGATTTTACTTGTTCTGACGTTCTTAAACATTGGTTTTTGTGAGTGTTTTGCTTGAATGAAGACTGTGGAATTAAGCCTTTTATGACTCAAGATTTGGGGGTATTAAAAGCCAAATGCATGGTTTTTTTTGGTTTGTTTTGCCTTTTTTTTTAACTTCCTAAAATACGGTTTTATTATAGTAAATAGAGAAACATTTTAGAGAATATTTTGTGTTATTAAGGAAACATTTAATATTTTGTTTAAATTTTATATTATTTTACTTTATTTTTTTTAAAGATTTATTGATTTATTTATTTGACAGATAGATAGAGAGACAAGTAGGCAGAGTGGCAGGCAGAGGGAGAGGGAGAAGCAGGCTCTCCATTGAGCAGGGAGCTGGGTGTGGGGCTCGATCCCAGGACCCCAGGATCATGACCTGAGCTGAAGGCAGCCGCTTAACCGACTGAGCCACCCAGGTGCCCCTAAATTTTATATTATTTTAAAAGCTTTTATTTATTTGACAGAGAGAGCAAGAGAGCACAAGCCTGGGGAGCAGTTGGAGAGGCAGAAGCAGGCTTACTGCCAAGCAGGGTGGGGCTTGATCCCAGGACCCTGGGATCATGACCTGAGCCGAAGGCAGACACTTAACCATCTGAGCCACCCAGGCGCCCCCTAAATTTTATTTTTCAAAGTATACTTATTTCCCTGTACAGTGTTCTCCACCCCACACATCCCTGAGCATTTTTCTGTTTTGTTCTTTTTTTTTTTTAATGGTCTTCTCTGTTTTTTGTTTGCAGGCAGCTATCAATGGTGTAATACCCCAGGAAAATGGCATTCTACAAAGGTATGTTATAAAGTGCCTAATGGTAGGATGAGAATTTAGCCAAGCAAAAAAGAGACAATTGTTAATTTTTTTGTTTAACTTTTTGATAGAGCATTTGATCTTTGGTGTAGAAGCTCTATTAGTTACTGTTCTTTCAGATAATTTTATTATATCAGTTTCCTAAAGTTTCCAACTTTTAACTATATAAGGTTATTTCAGAATGAGTGATACTATGTTTAATGGTGGTTTTATTTTATTTTTAAAAAAGCTTTTCAAGGGCATCTTCTAATTCATAAAATGGAAGGAACTGAATCTCTGTAGCTCTAGAGCATGGTTATTGTCTGCCTATCCAGGCTTTATCTTCAGCCTTACTACATTCTGTTTTTTTCTTCACTTTTGGTTTCTAAATTAAGTATATGATAATTTGCAACAATTTGCATAAGTCCTTAATTGATGAAACTTCCCAAAGCACTGAACTGTTTCACCTGAAGAATGCATTGTTAACATGTGGAATGGTCTTCGTGGTTTTGTGTCATTGCCGGAGGGTAAAATTGGAAGATGATGCCAAGAGAACTATAAGTTACAAAATAATTCCTTAAATTAGAAATAACTTTTCATAAGTTTTCTTTCCTTAAAATTGGAGACTGGTTTGGATTAAAAGAGGACACTATAGAGTCATAGGAGGTAAAACCATTCCCCCTTCCAAGTGTAGTTTAATTACTTGATTTTTTCCCCCCTCTCTTCTCAGTTCAAACTTTGGCTTGAATTTTGGTGGCTAGGATTTCTAAGTCACTGAAGCATGATCTGCTGAGTGCAGATGAGGCAAACAGAAACAGCAGACTAAGACTGAGGTTGTTTTGGAGAGGAAGAAAAGTGCTGTTGCAAAACCATCAAAAAATTCACCATGAACTGCAAAATGTGCTATACTTTATAGGAAACTGTATATTTAGAAAGGAAGCAAATTCTGTTTGGTACTTGTACTACCCTTAGTAATTAATAGACCTTCCCCACCATTTTTTAAAAACTGTCAGAAAAAATTTCATCCAGAGTAAATGTGGCTGATTTCCAGAGTCTGTACCAATTTTTTGTTGTTGTTGTTCAAAAGCATTAGTTTTATTGAAATCCTTGTCTAGAAAGCAAACCAGGTGATTACAGGAACTTCCTTTATGATCATTTTTTTCCTTGGTTTAGAAAGTTTTAGACTTCTAAATATGGCTTCAGTTTTATTCTTGAGTAAATGTTATTCCACTTTCTGTTCCAAAGTTTTTGCTTGTTAAACCCTTGTGGATTCAGCTTCTGGGTTCTGAGTACATATTGGATACATCTTAAAATTAACAGTATTTTGCTGTGGGTGAACTCTAGAAATTTCCTCATCCCTGGAAACATCCCATCTCTCCTGTCACTAATGGTACTTTTTGCTTAATATTTTATAAGTAGAGATTCAGCACTAAATTGATTTCTAAAACTATAAAATTTGGAGTTTAACGTTCATCAGAGTAGGTTTTTGTTTTGTTTGCTTGTTTAATTAAAGGAATGAATCATATGTGCATAGAAGAAAATCGGTTGTATCTAGCAATAGTCTTCAATTCTCTCCCTTCCTAACTTTGTTATTTAGGTTTGAAATCACTGTGGACTTGACGTAACTGAAAATTCCTCTTGTGTATCTCCTAACCAGAGGAAAATGAAAGAGGGCTCTTTGTTGCTTTCTCATTGGCTTAACACTGAAAGTGGAAGACTTAATAGTAGGAATGGTATATGTAGGTAGTTAAAAGGATTTTTGTTTTGTATGTTTTACTTTTGTAGTGTAGTCTTTGAATGCAGGTGACTCTTAATTTGTCGGTTCATACTTCGACAGAGGAAAGAGCTACTAAAAAGATTTTTTAATATGAATTATTTTTGGATGGAGAAGAGCCCAATCCCTGTGCTTTATAGCTTTTCTTGAAATCAGATTTTTGTGTGAATTCAAAAGTGGGAATATGGTTTTTAATGTTCCCATAAAGTTCAAAGCAAAGAAACTAACATTTTTTAAATGCTTAAGGCACTGTGCTAGGTAATTGATATATTTTTCATCATTTAATACTTACTGTAACTCTTAAGAGGTTCATATTTCATAGTGAGGAAACTTAAGGTTGGAGAGTTTACATAGTTTTGTCCAAGCTCACAAATGTAGTACATGGTGAAATCTGTATTGTCTCATTTTAAAAGCCATGCATTTTTTGATACCACTCTGCCCTATTCAGGGTCAGCAAACTAGTCATGTCATACCTTTTTTTAAAAGATTTTTTTCCTTTGGGTAAAAAAGTTGGAATTTAATACATGTGTATAAGATCTTTCTCCCATAGGTTTGTTTTACAGTTACTATTTTAGTTGTAAGCAAGTAAAGGCAGATATTATTATCCCTCATTTTACAGGTAGAGAGAATAAGGCATGAAGTGACTTGGCCCAGATGATACAGCATGATGTTGATGGAGTCAGGATATAAGCAAGTCTTCTGCCTCATCCTCCAAGGCTTATTTTACTAGACATACTGCTAATACAACATTTTATATACTGTGTGACTTATGCTGTCATAAATGTAAGCCATTCAGTCATAGAACATCAAATGTGTGCATGTTTATTTACTACATCTTGGTATAATACTTTATTTATTTAGCATATTGTCCAGAGCCTTTTTAAACATTATTTTTGGAGACAGTTATTGTTAGAAGGAAGTGCTAATGAATTACTTATGTTAGTAGACAGCACATGCTATATTTTCTAAAAATTTTATGAATCAGTAGTATAATTTTCCTCATTGACTAAGTGGGTAGTATTTGTCAACTCATATTTATTTTTTTGACCCAGACAGTCTGTATGTTTCTTTATCCATTGTTTAATTCATTGAGGAAACCTAGAGAAGACTAGGCATTTTTTTTCTAGTTATTTGCTGTTAGGTTTTCAGAATATATAAATGCTGAGGTTTTTGATACAGATAATATCCATTTTGGTCAGTTAGTTTCTATTTATTGTCTTTTCTGATGCTCATTTAAGAATCTGATTTAAAAAAAAAAAAGAATCTGATTTTTTTCTAAAGACAAATTTATCTTTAAAACACATACATGTTTTTGTTTTGTTTTTGTACCTAGAAATTTTACCTTGGGATGGTTTTTTAAAAATTGAAATAAACATGTACAGAGTTTCTGTTTGCTTTGTTCATTGCCTTCCAATGATATGTGTGGTTTGTAGAGCAAAGTTGACTGAGGATAAATACACTCCTTTAGTTGACCTTTAGATCTAAAATAGATTTCTCCATAGAGTTTCCCTTGCCAATCAGTGTATTTTTTTTTTAAATTATTGATTAACTAGAAAAGAATAGTGAATAGATCAGATTATAGAATGGTATCTTCATAGATGAAGTCTTAAAAATACCTTTTTTTTTTTTTAAGTCAACAATTTTGGATGTCTTTGTACTCTATGGATACCATTGAATATTAGTCAAAATTGATAGGATCATTAACTGGTAGTCTCTCTTTTTCCCTCTTTTTTTGTTTTTGGATTGTAAATTCATTATTTTTTATTGATCTTGAAATAAAATAATTATAGCCAATAAGAAAATTCTCAAGTGAAAACTTTCTAAAAAATTCTCTTGGGTTGACAACACACCAAATAGCCTGCTATGATTAGAAATGTTAAACTGTCTCCTAGAGTTAGGGTTTGGTAAAGAAAAAAAAAGGCACACTAGAGTGTTTCAAACACAGGGAATTTCATATAGGGAATCAGTTCCAGAGATGTGGAGCAGATTGAAAGAGCAAAAAGGGAATACTGAGACAATTCAGATATAATGACGTCAGGAAACAGCTGGACTAGCAGGCAGGCCCAGCTGTGGGTGGGGTGGTCCTGCTATGCTTGAGGAAAGGTGCATAGGTCAAGAGAAGATTTACAGCTGCAGCATCCTCTGAGTAGGGTGGGCACAACCTGGACTGTGTGGACTGGGTCCAGGGTATTGCAGGAAGCCTGCTCTAGGACAGGTCTGTCTGGGAGAGCTCCCTGCTAACCATTAAAGGACACAAAGTCACTCCTAGTATTAGAAGAAAAAAGGAAAGTGATTGGGAGAGATTGAGGTTAACAAGACTTTGAAGCCCAGAGGAAGGGCCCTAGCAACTTGACCCTAGACATAAGAGAAAGAAATCCTGCTCAGCTGATGCTGGTACCTCTGCAGGATGCAGAGGCTTGTTTTGAAGTACTGAAAGAAGCTAGAAGCTAACACCAGTGGCTGATGCTAAAACAAAGTGGGTGTCATTGTTAGAGTAATGTCACTGCTAGGTCACTGGTGTTAAGATCAATGTGCAAAACAGAAGAAGAAGAAAATTTTGTGTGTGTCTGTGCACACACTTGTGTGGTGCTACATTTTTGTTACTGTTACTGTTAAGGCCATGATTAATATTTACCAGTTTCTTCTTCCACTCTTTATATTCCCTCTGCCAGCAACTCAGATAGTCAAGTTTCTTTACTTGGTGGGACATCTCAAACATTTATTCTGAAATAGTCAGAATCCTCAGTGGACCTGCCTTTTTTAAATTGGCTGTAGTTTTCCACTAACTCATAATTGGAAATGCCTCAGAAAATAGTTCATTGTATAGCAGCAACCCAGTTTTTTCTTGGTAATCAGGACCTCCCACCTCACTTCGTACCCCCTTATTTTGCTAGTTGATTCAGTAATATGAAGAGTAGAAAATGGCCAAGTGGCACTCTCAGGTTCTAATTCTATGAAAAGTATTGTGGAAACATTACATACTTGGGAACCATGACCTCTGAACCACCAGAGCCCACAGTAGCAGGAAGCAAAAATTCTGTTGTTATTAGGAGTAATAAAAGGAACCACTACTGACACTTAATTCTCATACCCATGTTTTCTGGCAATATGAGAAATAGCACTGTGTTTTGGTCACTGATATAAAGCATACACTACATCCTTTAAGGTGGAGACCCAAGTTTTGAGTATGTTGTCTCCCAACTGTCTTCAGCAGGACAATTCACTGTTCTGACAACTAGGTGCTTCTGGCTAACAGTATATACGAATGATACCAGCACTACACTTCTTTTGCTGTGAAATGAGTTCCTTGATTAGAACCAGTGTTGTGTTTGAAGCCTTAGATCAATAAGGCATTCCCTCAGTACATGAATGGTGGTGCTGGCAGAAGTATTGCTGTCAGAAAAGTCAATTTCATATCCAGAAAAGTATCTTTTTAAGGGAGAACATATTGCTCCCTCCTCCATGATAGAAATGATCCATTACCAGATCCCTAAGTAATGATGCCATATTGGGGACTCAGTATTAGTCTCTGTTGTTTGCAGTGTAGACACTTGGTAGTTTCCCTAGCCAGATTCAGACGTGATAAAGGGGAATTGATGTTGTATCTATGTCTAACCTCCACTCCTATTGGCATGGCCACATTATATATTAATGCAATTAATATATAATTAATGTAAGCTGACTTACATCAATAGAACAATGTCATCTTATGCACATTGAGAGCCTTTTTTTCCAGTGGATAGCCTGTAGGCAACATCCCCCACAGAAACATATATTCACATTTTGTGTCCATTCTGAAAGTTCCGTTTTCATATCTTTTCCCCAGATTCCCTTGTCACCCAACTTTTATTTTTTCCAAGTCCTGATCAGCTGGCCAACCTATTGTCTGTTGTCCATGGTTCAAATAGATTTGTACCTCAAGCAGTCTCTTTCTAAATGAAAAAGTCAACCTGTGGTACAATCCCAAGTTCTCCCCATTAGGAAGCTTTTCTTTCACTACTGTCTTCCTGGGTTATCTTTGGGGGCTGTAATGCTTTAGCGTTTGTTTTTGGTTGGTATGAGCATGTATATTATATAAACATCTTTTCCTTTCCCAGTCCAAATCTTTTCTTCATCATTTAACTTAGTTATCTCTTATTATCAATGGGAAGTGCAAGATATAGCAACTGGCCTTTTACCCTGATTGCTTCTGATCACTGGACCCCAGAAACCTCACCAAGGTGGCGGGCCCCTGCATTTTTGTGGCACGTATCTTCTACTCTCTATCATACATGTGTCTTATCAAAGCACCCAAGTACTTGCTACTCTTCTCTTCAGGATCAATTCACATTGTTATCAATGTAATGTTGTTTTGTGGAATGTCTAGGTCATCAAGATCTCTCCAGACTAGATTGTTATGCTCGAGAGCAGGAGAGTTGATGTAATCCTCTGAAAAAGACAGTGAAGGTATATTGTTTACCTTGCTGGGTAAAAGTAAAATGCTTGTCTTGGTGATTGCAAATTAATATAGAGAAAAAAACTATATGCAAGATCAGTTGCTTCCTGTTACTAACCTACTAACCCTTCCTACATAGTAACCCTAACTCCACAGATCAGGAAGTCAATATAGAATGTCTGCTGGTTACTGAGTATGTCTCTTTCGGTTATGCGTTCAGAATCTGGAGAAGAAATTGCAGGGTAGTTTGACAGATTGTTTGAACATGGTATGTGTGGATTTGGGCCCAAACTTCATTTACCACCATAATCTTCCACTTTTATATCCCCAGGAATTAATATCAGTTTAGAGTTAGCATCTAGTAATCCCCTAAAAATTTAGATATTTTCCTTTTATCAGTACACAAACACCCTAGTAAATGGCTGCAGGCCTCTTAGGAAAAGTCTTAGAGGAAAATTTCCAATGCATATGTGTGGTTCCCCGTTGCATGGTCTTTGTGGGGATCAGGGACTTTATGTCTCTGAAACAACTTGTGTTTGGAAACTGAGAGTGGCTATGACTGCCCATTGTGTTACAGACATTAGGTTTTAGGCTATCAGGTCTAGGGTTTAGATCAAGTAATATTTTAGTCAATTGACTTTTAATTTGGTTCCTTAGAAATAATCATGTTCTGGGGTGCCTGGGTGGCTTAGTTGGTTAAGCGTCCAACTCTTAATTTCAGCTCAGATTGTGATCTCAGAATCTATGAGATTGAGCCCTTTGTGGGGTTGGGTGTGGAGCCTGCTTAGGATTCTCTTTCTCCCTTTCTCTCCGTCCCTCTCCCCCACCGTGCTTGCTCTCCCTCTCAAAGAAGAAAAATAATTATGTACAGTTAAACACTTCTAAAGATCTCTGCAGGTTGAAATCTTCTGATTGCCACTTCTTGTCTATGCTGTCCATTAACATAATTGCTCCCACCTTTTTCTTACTAAATTCTGCCATTTGACCTGAGCACTTTGGGATCTCATGCCCATTAAGGAAACTTATTCAGTGGTGTCATCTCCTCATGTCATTCCCAACCCATGGAAGACAGCCACTACAATTTTTCAAGAATGCAGACCTCCCCTCCCCCCTTACTAATGTATTTCTTAATGCTTTAGTGCAATGTCCTCTGGGACCTCATGGATGATGTAGTAGGAGGATGTATGTATGTTCAGATTGTGCATGGTGAATCCACTTGAGCATTCTTATTTTTCTAAGCATCTGGATTTCTTCTACATTTTGCCAGGAAAGTTTGGGCATTTCATCTTCATTAAATGTAGACTCCTTTGGGACTTAAGTTTCATTCAGTCAACAAGCAAACTATTAGAGGACTTAGAGCTGCTTAAGCAAACATGTTATATTTGGCCCTATCCAAACTCTTTTGGTCAAATTCACTTCAAATTCATTTCCTTACCTATTCCCTAGGTTTTTGCTTTATCAAAATCTTATAATTATTTTGGATATAAGCCCTCTCTCAGTTAAGACATTGTACTTATTCTCCTGGAGCATGCCTAGATCTGATTTTAGAGGCAGTAAGGAATGGTGGGGGTAGGTTTCGACAATAGGCATCCTTTTCCAAGGCAATGGTCCAAGTAAGAGCATTACCAGTTTTTTGGTTTTTTTTTAAGATTTTATTTATTTACCTGAGAGAGAGAGAGGGATAGCACAAGCAGGGGGAGTGGGAGAAGGAGAAGCAGACTCCCTGCGGAGCAAGGAGCCCGATGTGGGACTCGATCCCAGGACCCTGGGATCATGACCTCAGCTGAAGGCAGACGCTTAACGACTGAGCCACCCAGGCGCCCGAGCATTACCAGTTTTCAGGCAAGAGGAGGCTAACTTCAGTCATGGGAAGAGGAGTTGTTTCTGTTTACAAAAGAGGTTCAGAGGGACTCTGTGGGTTCAAGATTGTAACCTTCATCTGAATTCACTTGGGTATCCCTATTCCACATTTTAGGGTCCCACTCCTTCTAAAACAGTGCTGTAATTTTCACAACAGAGGCTTAGAAAGTATATGTACTCAGCTTTCACTGTAGTTATGTAAGCTGCAAAATTAAATTTTGTGTTTGGGATTCTCAGTAGGATCATACCTGGAGGACGGGAAATAAGAAAGTGCTACTTCAAAAGCTCTAGCTTTCTTATCATGGCTTGAACTGAAAGTTAATAACCCAAAGTATGTCATTTTCTTCTGTTAAGCTTTCCAGAAGCAGCCAGCTCAAGGTCTTTATTGTTATTATTACTACCGTGATGGCCAAGTCAAATAGTCATTTGTCCCCTTAGGCACTTGTTTTAATAGGTATGTGATCATAATGAACTATAAGTGGTAATTCAATTAATCATTATGCCAGTGCATGATCACTAGTATCTCATTTTCCATTGGCAAAGAGCTCATCAGTGTATTGAAGGTCAAGGACGTAATCAAACCAATTCCTGAATCCTGTTTCTGGGACACCTCCATTACCAAAAAAAAATTTTGGGTATTTCAAGTTTAGTGTAGGATTGGTTACACAGGTGTGGAAGACTAAAAGAGCAAAAAGTAAAACTGAAGTAACCTATGTATAATAGCTGCTTCAGGAAGTTACCACTCTTAGGTCTAGGTCAAAAGGATTAACAGAACTTTAAAGCTCCGAGGAGTCCCTTGGACCTGAGTGAGGATCAGGCCTCTGTGGAATGCACACTGTCTAGCTGTTATTGGTGTCTGAGGGGATGTCAAGAAGCTGGTTATATGGATACTGAAAAAAGCCAGGAGACTGAAAGCTACAGGATGACACTGATAGATGGATATGCAAATAGGAAGAAGGAAGGCTTTCCTCCTCTCCTCGTAACACGATCTCTATCTAATAGTATCCCCTATTTGCAGAATCTATTGGGGAAACATGCCAAAGGACAAATAGAATTTTGCAGAATGCTAGCCCCAGCATCACACAATAGACTACAGAAGGATGAATTTGTAGTTAAGAAAACAGTAAGTCAGGGACCAGCCTATTAACTTTAGCTGTTTTTCCGAGGTTCTGAGAAGTTGTGACAAAATTGAGAGATATGAAATATTGCACACATTCTCTTCATAGATACTCACTTTGGATTCCAATAGTGATAGTCTTTCCTGCTTTGGACATTTTCTTTTCCATCTCTTACTTCTAAGATTACTTTTCTTGAATCTTAACAACTGGGAGAAAGTGTAGGTTTTTGTCTTTGGATCAGTGATTACTAGAGTATCTGAACTCTCATCATTTTCACACTTTCTTGGCTATGATGTACAATGAGAAATACCTGGAATCCAAAACACACATATGCAAATATGTATCTGAATCAAAAGTTTTGGGAAACAATACATGGTCCTAATTATTAAGTGCCATGTACTGATCATTTGTATCCTATCCTATCCTATCCTATTCTTTAAAAGACGATCACAACTCACAAAAATCAATTTTGTAATCTAAATTTGGTAAACACTAATCAGAGCAATAGTGTGAAGTAAATGTAAATATTTTTTCCTGGCTTGTTGGTATCAGTAGTGCTTATTTGTGTGTTTTTGGTCGTTCTTGTTTTTGTTGTTCTTGTTCAGGTTCCCAATCTGTTGTTTTCCCGTAAATTTAGGGTGAGAAAAAAGATGTTTTAGAAATGAGCTTGTAGTTTGGTGGTGGTGGAACATATATACAAAATGATGTTTCAGTGGAAGCATTCCTTATATTCTCTTCTTCCTTACTCCTCCCAGTGAGGGGGAAAAAAGTGACTATATATGTAAATTAAGTGAGAGAAAAGCCAAATTCTTTAATAATTATTCCTTTACTCATTAGTTTGTTAAATATTTAAGTACTTTCTCTGTAAAATCTTGAGCTCCAGGCAGAGGATACAGCCATTAAAAACACAAATGTGAACTTTGCCCTTGTGGAACTTATATTCTCTGGGGGGTCCTAAATGTCAAATGATTAATACCAATTATAATTGGTAGTGGTGAGGAATTAGAACCAGTCTGAGGTAGTAAAACATGCTCTGAGTTGAAAAAGATTCAATCTGAGATATGAAGGGTAAATATAATTAGCTAGAAGAAAGATAGAATATTGGGATGATATGGGAAAGAAAGAATATTCTTTGAAGGAATAGTCTGTGTTCCCCTATGAAATGGGAAGGATCAAGGCGAGACGGAAGAAATGAAAGGCTGTTAATGGCTGTTAAAAGAGAGATTGGAGATAGCCTAGCACAAGCTAAGGATGGGGAGGTAGATAGGATTTGGATCATATAGGGGCTTATATGCCTCTTTAGCTCTGTATGAAGAGCAGAGGGGAATATTGAAGAAAATGACATGAAGACATTTCTATAATTTCATTTTTGTGGTGGTAAGGAATGACATGCAGGGGAGCAAAGGAACCTTCAGAGAGATTAGTTAGGAGGCTGTTCCATCAGTCCATGTAAGAGGTGCTTGTGGCTTGCGCTAGGGTGTCAGCTTCAAAGGGGAAAGGTGGATGACTTAAGTAAAAGATATTTAGGAGGTAAAATTGAAAGGACTGACTAGATATGGGAGTTGCGAAAAGGTATCAAGGATAATGCTGGAAGTTTCTGGCTTGGGTAGCTAATATGAGGAACAACGGAGGGAGGATCAGGCTTGGGGAAACATTAATGAGTTAAACTTTGGATATACTGAGTTTGATGTTTGAGATCTTACTAGGTACCAGGCAGTGTGCTAAGCTTTTCATGTAAATACCTGATTTAATCCCTACAAATATAATTAATTTTCCCATTTTAGAAATGAGATAACTATTAAGTGAGCAGAACAAAGATTTTATTTTTATTTTTTAAGACTTAAACATGTTTAAATGTTATTAAGAAGAATCCAGAAGAGAAGGAGATGTTGAAGATACTGGAAAGGAAAAGCATACCATAATGTAAAGCTAATTAGAAGATGGTTTTAGAATGATGTTGCCTCTGTTCTATAGAAAGAGAAAAAGAGTATATATGTGGGTTAGTTTGTGGATTTGATGTCAAAAAAGTAAGGGAATTTCATCTTGATGGCATCTGTTTTCTATGCAAAGCAGGAAAAAAATTATCTTTTAAGACTGAGCAGTATGATAGAATGGAGGTTTAAGGATGGTAAATTTCTGAGTTTTTTGGAAAGTAGAGTTAATCAAATAATGTTTCAGCAAGCAAATGAAAGTGAATGAAGAAGACACTGTTCTTAATTCAAAATTAATGTTTTACTAATATTATAACAACATGGGGCAAAACTCTGATTAAATGCTAAATTATATGTATGATACTGCTAATAGACATAGAAGGGCAGGGATGGGAGGGAGAGTAATTTGGCTTTCAGTCACTAGGAAAGATTTTATGGAGGAAGTAAAACTTTAGTTAGGCCTTGATGCACAGGTAGGTAAATTTGATTGGAAGACCAACACAAGCCAAATATGGAATGGGTCCTTAGTGGTAATCTGTAATGATTTGGTTGATGATAATCTTTCTTTCTATGTCAATATTTCAGTGACTATGGAGGTGAAACTATACCAGGACCTGCATTTGATCCAAGTCACCCAGCTTCAGTTCCTGCTCCCTCTTCCTCTTCAGCATTTCGACCTGTAATGCCATCTAGGCAAATTGTAGAACGGCAACCTCGGATGCTGGACTTCAGGGTTGAGTACAGAGACAGAAATGTTGATGTGGTACTTGAAGACAGCTGTACTGTTGGTAAGGTTTTTCCTAGCATAAAGCCTTCATAAATAAACAATTTATTAGGTAAACCTTTAGTTTATATTCTTTTCTTTTGAGTTGACTGCCAATAAGAAGGGAAAAAAGGCAAATTGAAACTGATATTTTCCATACAGATAATTATGCTGCATTTTAAAATACTGTGTTGATACTGAGGCAAGTTTGAAAATAATTCTTTTGTTCCACTTATATGGAATGGTATAAGATGCTCTTTTAGGGCAGATGCAAATCAAACTTTTAAGTATATTGTGTATTATACTTTATTGCTGAAATTCATTCTATTTTCATGCTATGGTTAATGAGAGATCAGAGAAAAGTTGAATAAGTGCTTCAATACTATCCTTTCAAAGGAAACTTAAGTGTATGACTGCCATTATTGGACAGATTTTACCCGATTCCTTTCTTTTCTTTGCTCTTTCTTTTTTTAAGATTTTACTTATTTATATGATAGAGAGATAGCGAGAGAGGGAACACAAGCAGGGGGAGTGGGAGAGGGAGAAGCAGGCTTCCCACTGAGCAGGGAGCCCCATGCGGGGCTCGATCCCAGAACCCTGGGATCATGACCTGAGCCGAAGGCAGATGCTTAACCGACTGAGCCACCCAGGTGCCCCTTTTTTCTATAGAGAAACTATGTTGAATTCATAATTGATTCAGATTACTTGACCCATTAATGGAATTTTGCCTTAAATCTAAATTCCAGATATTTCTGAAATTTTGCCTTTGTTTTTTTAAGGAAGATTCTTGCCTAATTTTATTTAATTTTTTAATTGAGGGCACTTGGGTGGCTTAGTAGGTTAAGCATTCAACTCTTGATCTCAGCCCAGGTCTTGATCTCAGGACTGTGAGTACAAGCCCTGTGCTGGGCTCCAGTTGGGTGTGGAGCCTATTTAAAAAAAAAAAAGAAGAAGAGGTATACTGCAGAGAAAAGTAAAATTGTTAAAAGATTGATCATTCTCAAACACTAATCAGATTGTTATTCCCTTACTTAAAGCCATTTAGAAACTTTCCATTGGTTTAGGATAAAATTAAAATCTTTCACCATGGCCTGTAAGTCCCTGCTTGATCAGGCTCCTGCTACATCTCTGGTTTTCATCTGTTACCACTTTCATCCTTGCTCACCATGCCTAAATTGTTTTGGACTTGTTTCAGTTCCTTGAATAGGTTATTAGCCCACTCAAGGCCTTTGTACATGTACCTTCTTCTGCCCAGATTTCTTTACTTCATTCATTTTTTTCCCATGCTCATTCCCATGCCCCCTGTATATTCCTTCCCCCACCCCAAATTGTGGTAAAAAAGCACATAATGTATCTATCCTTTTAACACATTTTTAAATGTACAATTTTTAAATGTACAGTTGTTAACTATATGCACATTGTTGTACAGCAGATCTTTAGAACTTGTTCATCTTATGTAATTGAAACTTTGAAATTTGAAAATTTGAAACATCAAATAGCAACTCCCTATTTTCCCCTTCCACCAACCCCTGACATCCATCATTCTACTTTCTGCTTAGATGAGTTTGACTACTTTAAATATATCATATAAGTGGAATCATACAGTATTTGTCCTTCTGTGTCTGGCTTATTTCACTTAGTATGATATCCTCAAGTTTCATCCATGTTGTAGCATTTTACAGGATTTTCTTTCTTTTTTTTAATGTTGAATAATAATCCATTATATATATACTACATTTTCTTTATCCATTCACCCATCTGTGGACATTTAGGTTGTTTTCACCTCTTGGATATTGTGAATGCTACAGTGTACATGGGATTGCAAGTATCTCAAGATTCTGCTTTCAGTTTTTTTTGGATAAATACCCAAAAGTGGAATTGTTGGATCATATGTGGTTCTATTTTTAATTTTTTGAGGAATGTCCATACTGTTTTCCATAATGGGTGCACCATTTTAACATTCCCACCAATATAAAATGCATAAGGGTTCCAATTTCTCCACATCTTTGCCATCACTTGCTATTTTCTGTTTTGTTTTTGATTTATACTGGTCTTCTTAACAGGTATGAGGTGATATCTCATCGTGGTTTTGGTTTGGATTTCCATGATGATTAGTGATGTTGAGCATCTTCTCATATACTTATTGGTTATTTGTATGTCTTCTTTAGAGAAATGCTTATTCAGGGCCTTTGCCCATCTTTAAATCAGGTTATTTACTTTTTTGCTTTTGAATTGTAGGATTTCTTTATATATTTTGAATATCAACTCCTTGTCAAATATATGCTTTGCAAATATTTTCTCCTTTACAGTCTCGTTGATTGTTTCCTTTGCTGCACAAAAGCTTTTTAGTTTAATCTAGTCCCACTTGTCTATTTTACTTTTGTTGTCTTTGGTTCTGGTGTCATATCCATGAAATCATTGCCAAGACCCATGTATGAAGCTTTTGCTTTATATTTTCTTCTATGAGTTTTAGGGTTTCAGATCTTATGTTTAAGTCTTTAAACAATTTTGAGTTAATTTCTGTATATGGAACAAGATAAAGGTCCAATTACACTCTTTTGCATGTAGATATCCAGTTTTCCCCACACCATTTGTTAAAAAGACTATCCTTTCTCCATTGTGTAGAATTGGCACTTGGTCAAATCATTTGACCCATATGCATGGATTAATTTCTGGGCTCACTATTCTGTTCCATTGGTCTATATGTTTTTCTTTATGCCAGTACCTACTGTCTTGATTACTTCGTAAAATGTTTTGAATTCAGGAGGTATGAGGCCCCCAGCTTCATTTCTCTTTCTTGAGACTGTTTTGGCTATATAGGGTCCTTTGTGGTTCCTTATGAATTTTAACATTGTTTTCTGCAAAAATGTCTGCAAAGATGCCATTGGGATTTTGATAGGGATCACATTGAATCTGTAGGTTACTTTGGATGGTATGGATATTTTAACAATATTAAGTCTTTCAATCCATTGAACATGTGATGTGTTTTCATTTGTTTCTTCTGTACTTTCTTTCAACATTGTTTTATTGTTTTCATTGTACAAATCTTTTGCTTCCTTGGTTAAGTTTATTCCTGTGTGTTTTATTCTTTTTGTTGGTATTGTAAATGAGATTGTTTTATTAGTTTCCTTTTTAGATTATTTGATGTTAGTGTTAGAGAAATATAACTACTCTTTGTATGTTAATTTTATATCTTGTAACTTTGCTAAATTTGTTTATTAGTTCTAGCAGGGTTTTTTTTTTAAATAGAATCTTTAGGGCTTTCTATGTATAATATCATCTAGAAACATAGATAATTTTATTTCTTGCTTTCTGATTTGGATGCCTTTTATTTCTTTTTATTGCCTAATTGCTCTGGCTAGGACTTCAGATACTCTGATGAATAGAGGTGGCAACAATGGGCATTCTTGCATCGTTCATGATCTTTAGAGGAAAAGATTTTAGTTTTCACCACTGAGTATGATACTAGCTGTAGACAGTTCATATATAGCCTTTATTAGGTTGCAGTAATTTTCTTCTGTTTCTAGCTTGCATATTTTTTATCATGAAATGGTGTTGAATTTTGTCAGATGCTTTTTCTGCATCTATTGAGATGATCATGTAACATTTTTCCCTTCATTTTGTTAATATGGTGTATCACGTTGATTGATTTCCATATGTTGAACCATCTTTTCATAACATGCATGAATGTTATTTGGTTATGGTGTATGATCCTTCTAATGTGCTGTTGAATTTGGTTTTCTAGTATTTTGTTGAGGATTTTTGCATCTGTATTCATCCAGTTGTTGGCTTATAGTTTTTATTCTTGTCTTGTAGTGTCTTTGCCTGGCTTTGGCATCAGGGTAATGTTGACTTCATAAAATGAATTTGGAAGTGTTCCCTGCTCTCTGATTTTGGGGATGAGTTTGAGAAAGAGTGACATTAATTTTTCTTTAGATGTTTGGTAGAATTCTCCATTGAAACCATCTGGTGCTGATTTTTTCTTTGTTGGGAAGTTTTTGATTACTGATTCAGTCTCTTTACTAGTTATAGATTTGTTTAGATTTTCTGTTTCTTTGGATTCAGTCTTTGTAGGTTATATGTTTCTATGAATTTACCCATTTCTACTAGGTTATCCCATTTGTTGGCATATAATTGTATATAGTAGTGTCTATATTCATATTTATTTCTATGACATCAGTTGTAATGTCTCCTTTTTCCTTTCTGCTTTTACTGAGTCTTCTTTTTTTTTTAGTTTAGGCTAAAAGTTTATCAGTTTTCTTGATCTTTTCTAATATCAACTCTCAGTGTTGCTGATTTTTTAAAATTATTTTTCTATTCTCTTTTAATTTCTGCTCTAATCTTTATTATTTCCTCCCTTCTTCTAACTTTGGGCTTAGAATGTTCCTTTTTTTAAAGTTAGTTGAGGTGTAAAGTTAAGTTGCTTGTTAGATCTTTCTTCTTCTTTTTTTAAATGTAGGCATTTACTGCTGTAAACTTTCCTGCTTTTCCTACATCCCTGAATTTTTGGTATGTTGTATTTTTGTTTGCATTTGTCTCTAGATGTTTCTTAATTTCTCTTTTGATTTTTTTCTTTGATCTTTTGGTTGTTTAGGCATAAGTTGTTAAATTTCCACAGATTTGTGAATTTTCCAGGATACATGACATGTTGGTCACAAACAAATCTTTTTCTTTTTTTTTTAAAGATTTATTTTTATTTTCTTTTAAAGGTTTTTATTTATTTATTTGAGAGAGAGAGAGCATGAGCAGGAGGAGGGGCAGAGGGAGAAGCAGACTTCCTGCTGAACAGGGAGCCTGATGTGGGGGTCGATCCCAGGACTCGAGGATCATGACCCAAGCTGAAGGCAGCTGATTAACCAACTGAGCCACCTGAGCGCCCCTAAAGATTTATTTATTTATTTGAGAGAGAGAGCTTGGGGGGAGTGGGAGAGGGAGAGAATCTCAAGCAGACTCCCTGCTAAGTGTGGAGCCTCACACAGGGCTTGATCTCATGACCCTGAGATCATGACCTGAGCCAAAATCAATAGTTTGATGCTTAACCAACTGAGCCACCTACCTACCCCAGGTCACAAACAAGTCTTAATAGATTTAAGAAGATTTAAATCATATCAGGAATGTTTTCCTACCATATTATAATGAAACTAAAAATCTGTAGTAGTTTCCTTCTGCTTCTTTCTTCTTAAATTCATTAAGACTGATTTACAACCTGGGGTGCCTGGGTGGCTCAGTCTGTTAAGTGTCTGCCTTCGGCTCGGGTCATGATCCCAGGGTCCTGGGATCAAGCCCCACATCAGGCTCCCTGCTCAGCGGGGAGCCTGCTTCTCCTTCTCCCTCTGCTACTCCCCCTGCTTGTGCTGTCCCTCTCTCACTCCCTCTCTCTGTCAAATAAATAATAAATTAAAAAAACCTTAAAAAAAAAAAAAAGACTGATTTACAACCTAACATGGCATCTACCCTGGAGAATGTTCCATGTGTGTTTGAGAAATATGTGTATTTTGCTGCTTTTCAGTGTAATGTTTTGTATATGTCTGTTAGGTCCATTTGGTCTACAATATTGTTCAAGTCCTGTGTTTGCTTATTGATCTTCTGTGTGGAAGTTCTATCCATTACTGAAATCCCCTACTATCATTGTTTGCTTCATATATTGTGTGCTTTGATGTTGGGTGCATATGTGTATATAATTGTTACATCTTCCTGGCGAATTGACTCTTTTATCGTTATATAATGTCCTTTCTCTCTTGTGAAAGTTTTTGACTTACAGTCTATTTAGTCAATATAAGTATGGCCACCATCCTCTCTTTTGGTTACTATTTGCCTAGGATATTTTTTTCTATCCTTCCACTTTCATTCAGTGTGTCCATGAATCTCAAGTGAATCTCTTGTAGATACCATATAGTTGGATTTTTTTTTTTTTTTAATCCTTTCAGCTAGTCTGTGTCTTTTGTTTCGGGAGTTTTATCCATTTACACTTACAGTAATTACTGGTAGGAAAGGACTTACTATTGCCATTTTGTTGATTATTTCCTTTGTCTTGTAGCTTTTGTTCCCTCTTTCTCTTGCCATCTTTCTTTGTTTGTTGATTTTTTTTTTGTAGTGTCATGCTTTGATCTTGTTCCATTTTCTTTTGTGTATCTTCTATAGCTGTTTTCTTTGTATCTTTTAATCTTCTTTAGCTGTTATCTTTGTAGTTATCATGGGGCTTACATAAGACATAGTTTTAATAATCTATTTTAACCTAATAACTTCAGTCATCTATACAATGAGTCTTTATCCCCTCCCTTCGTTAATTAATATCACAAATTAAATCCTTTCATATTATGTACCATTAACAATTTATAGTTATACTTATTTTGTATGCTTTTGTCTTTTAACTTCTATACCAGATTAAGTGATTAATCATTACTGTTACAGTATTCTGTACTTGTCTAGAATGTTTTGTAGTTGTCTATATATTTACCATTAACAGCTTTATACTCCTGTGTTGCTATCTAGTATCCTTTTGTTACAACTGGAGTACTCTCTTTTGCATTTCTTATAAGGCAGTGTTGAACTTTCTCAGCTTTTGTTTATCTGGAGAAAGTCTTTATTTCTCCTTAATATATGAAGAACAGTTTTCCTGGACATAGTATTCTTGTTTGGTTGTTTTTTTCTTTCAGCACTTTTAATATATCACTCTATCCCCTCTGGCCTGCAAAGTTTCAGTTAGAAATCTGCTGATACTGGGGGCTCCCTTTACGTGATGAGCTTTTCACTTGTTGCTTTCAAGTTCCTTTTTGTCCTTTAATTTGACAATTTGATTTTAATGTTTTCTTTTGGTATGGACTTTTTAGGATTTATTATTTTTTGGATCCTTTATGCTTCATGAATCTGGATGTCTATTTCCTACCCCACATTTGGGAAGTGTTCACCATTATTTCTTCAGATAAGCCTTCTGCCCCTTGGTCTTATTTTCTGCACCTCCCAAAATGCATATATTGGTCCTTTAATGGTTTCCCATTAGTCCTCTGGCTTTTTTCACTCTTTCTCTTGCTTTTTTCTTTTTTCTCTTCTGACTGGGTAATTTCAAAAGACTTGTCTTCAAGTTCACATATTCTTTCTTCTGGTTGATAAGTGTGTTGTTGAGCCCCTTTAGTGACTTTTCAATTCAGTTATTATATTCTTTAGCTCCAAAATATGCTTGGTTCTTTTTTTATAAGTTTCGATCTCTTTGTTGATATTTAAAATGAATTTATACTTTTAAAATTACCAAAACCCATCTACTGATGTTTGAAAAATAGTTTTACAATTACAAATTACAATAGTAATTAGTCAGAATTGACCTTGCTTATTGTTCATATAGATTTTCAATAATATTGCTAAGGCATCCTTGGTGTGTTAGTAGGAAACCCCTTATATAGGGTTTTACTAGGCTTTTACTTCCTAGTTTAGTAATGAATATATTTATTATAGGGGAAAGAATTCAGTACCATATCACACTTTTTCTTTTACTTAATATTGTCTCAGATTTTTATCCATTTAAAAAAAAACAGGAAAGAAGTCTTATACTAAATAAATTCTAACTGCTATTTTGTAGCATGTGGCTGAGTAGTTAGCAGTGTCTCATTTCAAAGTGACCTGATTTTTTTTGTTGATGTAATATTTGGTATATGGTGGAAGTAAATGGATCACTTAAACCACCCTTTTCATTGGTTCACTCAGTTGGAGTGAAATCCCTGCTTATTTCAAAGATGGTGATCAGAAATGCTGGCTTCTCTGGATGATATATGTTAATGTTATACTTTAAGTCTATCTGAATTTGGAGGATAATCTATGAAACTATTTTAAAGCTTTGTTATAAAAACATGTGATAGAATTTCCAGAAATCACATTTGTTAATCTGTTCGATTTATAATTCATTGTAAAAGCAGACTCATGCCCAAGTATGGTAGAGTAGAAAGTCAAGTCATCATTCTGTTTGAAAACAAATAAAATTAAAATAGTTACAAACATAAAAATAAAATGTGATTCAAAAGAAATTATATACAGATATTGTACAGTACACAGCTTCTCCTTATTATTCCAGTTTTTTATTTGTTCTCGATTATAGTTATTCTTTTATTATGAATTGCATGCCAGTCAAAGAATCATGTCATGCATCTTCTCTGTGTTCACTGTTAAGTTTGTTAATATGCATCACTGTGGAAGTTATGTGCAGAGATATTTGGGACTTGATGGAAAATTTTTTCTTCTTTCACTGCATTTGGTTGATTATGTTCTGTTAGTTTTATAGCAATATTATGTGAATCCTTCCTTTATTTTTATGACCTCTGTTACTTCAGGAGTTAATCTCTGTCATGAATTATTAACATAATTCCTCTAATTTCTATTCTTTCAGTTTCTTTATTTTTCTAGTCTGTATTTTACATAGTTGTCCTATAATGATATTTCTAGACTGTAAATCTTCTTATACATCTTTCAGAGGTTCCTTATTTCCTATATTCTATTTGATTTGCCCTTCCTTGTTTTAGTTTTTCTAGAAAACTCACACTCATATTTTAATATTACATACAAATATCTCCTTTATGAAGCCTTTCCTGACCTCCATGGACATAGTTAAGTTGATTCATTCATTGATTTTAAAACATCTTATTCTTTCTTTGTGTTTCAGGTTTCCTTTGTGAATGTTAACTTCTCAAACTGAGACTAGGTCTTATTCTTCTCTAAATTCTCCAAGCACAGTGGTTAGCACAGAGCAGTATCTGCTGAGAAAATAAATGGTTCAGTAAATGAGCATATGTATGTATTTGTTTGTATATTAAAATATTTACCATAGGGAAATTTAAAAATATACTCAGTAAAGTTTAGGTGACCTGAAATATAATTGTTAAATACTTTATAATAGACCAGCTTACTGTTATTAAGGAATTGGATAAATACTATTTTTTCTGTGTATGTATAAATATTAAAATGCAGAGAGATGCTAAATAAGATCCAGTTTTCCATGTTATTATCAGAAGACTCAACAATGTATAAAGCAAGCCTGAAGGCAGCCAACAACTTTATATCACAGTGACACCTAGTGGTAATTTTATTGGTCTGTTAATATTTTTAATGTGTTATTTAATTATTTATTTGTTTATTTCTGCAGTTTTGTTTTATTACAGAATCCATCTGGGTTTTCATATCTTTTTTTTTTTAAAGATTTTATTTATTTATTCATGACAGAGAGAGAGAGAGAGAGAGAGAGGTAGAGGGAGAAGCAGGCTCCCCGCAGAGCAGGGAGCCCGATGCGGGACTCGATCCCGGGACCCTGGGATCATGACCTGAGCTGAAGGCAGACGCTCAACCATCTGAGCCACCCAGGCGCCCTGGGTTTTCGTATCTTGAATAAATTTTAAGAATTATTTTAAAACACTTTTTTCTATAAAATACTATCTAGTGTGAAGTAGTATGATCTTGAGGGTAGGAATTACTGTGTATTTTAATGCCTATAATATGTAGCACTGGATTTAACCTAACATACAGGTATTTGTTCAGTAAAGTTTGTTGAATCAGTGCTGTCAGCAAATCTACTTTTGCTGGGTCTGTTCAGCATAGCCTTAGTTTCATTTCTGGAATGGAAAATAGAAAAATAGGTCTGTCATTAGTTTAACCATTTACCTCATTTTCTGTTTTTAATCTACTTTCTTAAAACTGCTTTTATTATATTGGTTAACATTTTAGTTTAAATGAATCAGATTGAGTATGGAAAGAGTTAAAACATTTAGCAAGTGCAGTTTGAGCCTAAAAAGTAGTTTAGGATATTTCAAACTAGTTTTTTTCTTCAATCTATGAACTTCTTAGTTTTCAGTCTTGACTCTGTAACTCAGATTAAGTATGTAATTTTTGGCATATGCCTTTACCCCTCTATGTTCAGCCACCCTTTATGAATAATAAACACCTATAAGTGGTTTTTGTTGTTGTTATTAGTGCATGTGAAAAGAGAGAAAGATTAGCAATCTTATTTGTCTTACACAGATGTTGTGGGCATGAAATAACAAGAGGACTGATCATAGCTTGTACTTGCGGGGAGGGGGTGTCTGCAAATGTTGTGCATTAGTTGCTTTGTTCTTTGGTCCATCTGCAAACTAATGTTTATTGCCTCCATGCCAACAATTGTGCACTCCCCAAATTATTTATAAGATCATTTCATTATCTAAATAAGCAGCATCTGAAATTGGGCCTTAATATGCATACTTAATTTTTATTTATGCATTAGGAATTTTTTTTAACCTAGTTTCACATTTCTAAATACTGTATTTTCAGTAAAACAATCTTTTTTTTTTTTTTTTAATAGAGAGGTATTTTTCCTTTCTCTCATTCTTAAGTCCCTGCTGTTAGCAGTTTGGTATAGAGTTTAAGGTTGCCATTTTATAAAAAGCCTTTAAGCTTTATTTTAAAATCATTTTTCCCTCAGCTACTTTTATCACTCATGTCATTTTTTTGTTGTCTTATCTTCAAAACAAAGAAATGAAGATCAGAAGCATAGACATGTTTTCTAACATCTTATTTTGTACCATTTATCTTTCAGTCTCTTCTTCCTCTAATAATTCCCTATCATCTTCCTTCGAAAGACTCTGATGACTTTTTTAAAAAAGATTTATTTATTTATTTATTTATTTATTTATTTATTTATTTATTTATCAGAGAGAGAGAGAGCGTGAGCATGCGCACACAAGCAGGGGGAGCTGCAGACAGAGGGAGAAACAGGCATCCTGCTGAGCAAGGAGCTTGATGCGGGACTTGATCGCAGGACACTGGGATAATGACCTGAGCCGAAGACAGGCGCTTAACCAACTGAGCCACCCAGGCGTCCCTTTATTCATTTTTAATACAGACACACACACACACACACACGTATAATCATATTACCTGTTGTACACTAGCCACTATGCTCACTGTACTTGTTTCCTATACAACACTTACAACAATACTGTGAGGCAGTCATTGTTATTCCTGTTTCAAAGATGAATAAACTGAAGCTCAGAGAATTCCTAAATCACAAATTCAGTCTTTTTTTTTTTTTTTAAAGATTTTATTTATTTATTTGACAGAGAGAGATACAGTGAGTGAGAGAACAGAAGCAGGGAGAGTGGGAGAGGGAGAAGCAAGCTTCCTGTGTAGCAGGGAGCCCGATGCGGGACTCAATACCAGGACCCTGAGATCATGACCTGAGCCGAAGGCAGACGCTTAACGACTGAGCCACCCAGGCGCTCCACAAATTCAGTCTTAAACTGAATCTAGAACTCATGATCTTTCCAATGAAATAATTTCTGTTATGAAAGTAGGTAGTGCTATGAGGATATTGAAAAGGAAGATTCAGTTTTAACTGGTGTCTTGGAGTAGGGAAGGGAATAAATAGGGCTGTTGAGGGTGGTCAGGAAAGATTTCAGAGGGACCAACTTATGAAATATGAATCAAAATATGTTATGTGGATGTAGTCGTCAGGAAGTTTATTCTAGATAAGGAAAGCACAGAAGCAGGAATGATAATGGGGTGTCTGGCAGAATAATGAGGAATATGCAGTCTTGAGCATGAAGTTGGGGTTGTGGTCTTCAGTTAGTTGAACAGTTCACTTCAATGGAACCTCTCCTTTTCCACCAGTGACAGATTTATGCTATGCTTCCCTCCCCTGATCCTACCTTAAGTTCCTACCTCTGCTCTTTTATACTCATTGACTTATTATTTTCACATTACCTTGAGATAGCCAGAAACTGTATCCCCACTTTATAGTTGTGAGAACTGACAAAAGAGAATAAGTGACTTACTGGTTCATGGAGATAATGACTGTGGAGGGATCTGTAAAACTGTCTAGTCCACATGGTCACAAATTAAGCAGTATTTTACACATTTTTGTCTTAGGGTCATCTCGTGCATGCTTAAATACTTTTAGCAGTGGAATGCTTATTAATTTTAAGGCATTACTTCATTTGTTCAGCAACTCTGTCTAAAATTTTATAAATAAAAACATTTTATACACCAACCACATGCAAAAAATGAGGTATCAGTTGCATGTGTTTGTTTTTCCTTATTTTGAGTTGCCACCTGTAAGCTCCATTCCTTTGACCTCACTCTTCTTTCAGAGACAGACCTCACAAGGTACATATATTTTCTCTCTTGAGTATTCTTCAGCTATTAAAAGACAGTACTGTTTTTTTCTCCCATTTCTTCGGGCTAAACATCTTTAGTTCATTCAACCATCCCAGAGTTGTATTGAAATTAAAATACAGGGACGCCGGGGTGGCGCAGATGGTTAAGCGTCTGCCTTTGGCTCAGGTCATGATCTCAGTGTCCTGGGATTGAGTCCGGCATCAGGCTCCCTGCTCAGCGGGGAGCCTGCTTCTCCCTCTCCCTCTGCCTGCTGCTCCCCCTGCTTGTGCTCTCTCTCTCTCAAATAAATAATAAAATCTTAAAAAAAAAAATTAAAATACATACTCTATGGGGATATAACGTATAAAGCATGGTGATTGTAGTTAACAGTGTTGTATTTATATTTGAAATTTTGCAAAGAGAGTAGCTTTTAAAAGTTTTCATCACAAGAAAAAAATTGTAATTATGTGAGGTAAGTGATGTTAACTAAACTTAGTGTACTAATTATTTTGTAATATGATCAAACCATTATGTTGTACACCTTGAACTAATATATCAATTATATCTTAATGAAACTGAAAAAATACGTACTGTAGATCCTAGTTGTTGTTAGTCCCATATTTTCTGAGGCATCACTTTCAGATACTTTTCCAATTTAGAACTGTGATTCATTTTAGGAGGTCAGTGCTGCATATACAATGTGACACTCATATGAATGCCCACCTTGGATTGAGAGACCGTAGTTGATCTATCCTCTTCCTTGAGTGAGGAATGTCATTTCTTTCTTTCTTTTTTTTTTTTTAAGATTTTATTTATTTATTAGAGAGAGAGAGAGAGAGAACAGAAGCGGGGGAGGGGAGGAGCAGAGGGACAAGCAGACTCCTTGCTGAGCACGGAGCCTAACATAGGGCTTCATCCCAGGGCCCTGAGATCATGACCTGAGCTGAAATCAGATGCCTGAGTCACCCAGGTGCCCCAGAGGCATGTCATTTCTATTAGTGTAACCTGTGTTAGTTTTTGGAACCTAATCTCACAGCGAGATGGTGATTGGTATTACTTCCTGCCCTGTGCTCACTCTGTTTATCTTTGTAAAGCAATTGTTTCATGGTTTCTCAACAAGTCTGTCTTTCTGTTACACTCTGAGTTCTTTAAAGACAGACATAATTTCTTCTTATTTATTTATTTATTTATTTATATGTTTTTATTTATTTGACAGAGACATAGCGAGAGAGGGAACACAAGCAGGGGGAATGGGAGAGGGAGAAGCAGGCTTCCCGCCGAGCAGGGAGCCCGATGTGGGACTCGATCCCAGGACCCTGGGATCATGACCTCAGCTGAAGGCAGACGCTTAACGACTGAGCCACCCAGGCGCCCCTCTTCTTATTTTTATATTGTGCTTGGTGCTTGGCAATAGTAGGCATTAATAAAATATTTGTTGAATGCCTTTATGGAATAATGGGATTAGCGATGGTCTAATACTAAAACTTTTAGGTTAAAAATATCTTATCCATGGGGTGCCTGGGTGGCTCACTTGGTTGAGCGTCTGACTCTTGATTCAGCTCAGGTCATGATGTCAGCATCATGAGATCGAGCTCCAGGTCAGGCTCCGTGCTGGGTATGGAGACTGCTTAAGATTCTCTCTCCCTGTCCCTCTATCCCCTACCCCAAAAAACCCCCCAGATCTTATCTTGTTCCTCTTCCTTTCTTCTAGTTTACAATGTTTTCTTGCTTAGGACTTCCTTTTCTACAGTCCTAACTCCTGTATGGCTTGAATTTCTGATTAGTTCAGACTGTTCTACTTGCTTTTCTAAGACCAACTTGTTCATCATCTTAGTGGGCTGGAGTCTAGAGAAGAGAAAGCAATAGGAAGATTTATGGCATTGCTAGTTATTACCTCTTCTGTCAACCCAACAATCTATTGTAAAAACTTAGTGCATCTTGGTATTTTAGGATTGTTGTACTTTTGAGTTGATCCTCTTCCCTCTACTTTTCTCCCAACCCTCTCTCCCTTTCAGTCATTTATGCCATTAGAGGATGTTAGACTATCCCACTGATAGATTTGGTTTGGAAACTTCTTTATAAACTTGGAAAATAGGTTTGAGTTTGGGGGGACTAAAGAGACATAGCCATACTTTATTTAATTCTTGGTCCCAAAATATAAAGATTTAGGTTAATTCAAGGATATGTGATAACCCAAGAAAAATAGACCAAATTACCTAGCCCTCTTTTCTTGGCTTGGTCATTGCAATAACTCAAACCCGGATGTAAACTAACATCAACCAAAATTTCTCCAGGATTCTTAGACATGTAGAAAGCTTGAAATTTTTGTTTGTTTGTTTGATTTTTCCTAATCAGATTAGATCCTTTGCCACTTAACTGTTCTGTTGCAGAAATAACCAACCCTCAACTAGATAGCCTCCCAATTATTTTCTCTACCTCTAGGGTTTCTTCATTCTAGCTGATCCTTCATGTTCTTGCTCTACTTGTATTTGTTTACACATTTGTTTATTCACTCAATAAGTATTTTCTTTGTTTTTTTAAAATATTTTATTTATTTATTTATTTATTTATTTGAAAGAGAGTGAGAGAGAGAGAGAGAGCATGAGCAGGGGGAGGGGGAGAAGCAGACTCCCCTGCTGAGCAGGGAGCATGACTTGGGGCTCATTCCCAGGACCCTGGGATCATGACCTGAGCTGAAGGCAGTTGCTTAACCAACTGAGCCACTCAGGCACCCCTCAATAAGTATTTTCTACTCTGATCCAGGCACTGTATTCAAGCCTAGATATAGAATGGAGGAGAAAACAGGCATGGTATTTGTCTTCACAAAACTTACAGTCTAGTGAAGGATATAGATATAATCAATTTATAAGGAGTAATTTGCAACTTATGTTAAATGATCTCTCAAAAATATAAGTATAATCCTGTCACTCCTGTGATTGAAAAAATTATCATGTACCTTATCAACAGGTTAAAAAAGAAAAACCATATGATCATTTCATCACATATAGAAAAAGCATTTAACAAAATTCAGTGTCCATTTGAAAAAAACTCTCCAAAATTAGAAATAAAAGTAGATTCCTCAACCTGATAAAAAACATTTATAAAAATCCTACACTTAGCATACTTAATGGTGAAAGATTGAATCCTTCACCCTAAGATTGAGAACAAGGCAAGAATGTTCACTCCTACCACTTCTATTCAACATTGTCATTCAAAGCATCATTGTCATTTGAAAATGACAGAATAATCAAGGTAGAAAACCCCCAGGAATCTACAAAAAAGCTACTAGAAATAATAATTGAATTTAGCATAGTCATAAGATACAAAGTCAGTATATAAAAATCAATGATTCTTCTTTACACTGCAATGAACAATTGGAAATTAAAATTTAAAAAAATACTTTTTTTATAATATCATTAAAAAAAAGACTTAGGGATAAATTTAGCAAAGAATATGCAAGGCCTTACACTGAAAACTATAAAACATTGCTGAGAAAAATTAAAAACCTAAATAAATGGAGTATTATCATGTTCATGAATTGTAAGACTCAATAGTGTTAAAATGTCACTTTTCCTCACATTAATCTGGAAAATCAGTGTAATTCCAATAAAAATTCCAGCTTTTTAAAAATAAAAGATATTGATATATTGATGAGTTGATTCTTTCTTTAAAGATTTTATTTATTTGTCAGGGGAAATGAGTGAGCACACAAGCAGGGGAGAGTCAGTCAGAGGGAGAAGCAGACTTCCTGCTGAGCAAGGAGCCTGATGTGGGATCATGACCTGAGCTGAAGGCAGACACTTAACTGACTGAGCCAGGCATCCCATGATGAGTTGATTCTAATGTTTATATTAAAATGAAAATGGTGTAGAATAGTTAAAACAGTTTTGAAAAAGAACAAACTTGGATATCTTCATACCACATAATTTTAAGACTGATTGTAAGACACTAGTCATGACAATATGTTTTTTGCAAAAAAGATAGACAAATAGGTCATTGAGACAGAGAGTCCAGAAATAGACCCTACATTTACCTGATCAGCTTTTTACAACTTGCCAAGATAATTCAACTCTGTAGGAATAGTCTTTTTAACAAATGGAGCTGGCACAATTGGACATCCAAATGCAAAAAAAAAAAAAAAAAAAGGGAAGCAGCAAGAGCATTAGCAGTAGCAACTTAACCCTTACACCACATATCAAAATTAACCCCAAATAATTCACAAACCTAAGTGTAAGAGATGAAATTGTAGAATTTGTGAAAGAAAATCTTTGAGACTTTGGGTTAGGCAAAGATTGTTTCTTCCCCAAATAGGACACAGAAAGTACAAACTCTAAAAGAAAAATTAAAATACTGAACTTCATCAAAATTTGTATACACTGCTCTTTGAAAGACATTCATTCTTATTTTTTTTTTTTTAAAGAATTTATTTACTTGAGAGAAAGAGAAAGCTTGCACAAGCAGGGGGAGGGACAGAGGTAGAGGCAGAGAATCTCAAGCAGACTCCCTGCTGAGTGTGGAGCCTGATGCAGGGCTTGATCTCATGACCCTAAGATCATCACCTGATCCGGAACCAAGAGTTGGATGCTTAACTGACTGAGCCATCCAGGCACCCAAAAAGACATTCATTCTTAAGAAAATGAAATGATAAGCTGAAGACTTGGAGAAAGTAATTGCAAAACACACACCTTGTAAAGGACTTGTATCCAGAATATCTGAAGAATTCTGAAAACTCAATCTTAAGAAAAAACCCAATAAAAAATGGGGAAGAGATTCTAATGGATACTTCATCTAAGAAAACAGGTAGAAAGTAATCATGTGAAAAGGTGTTTAATGCCATTAGTAATTAGGGAAATACAAACTAAAATCATAATGAGATACAACTACACACCTGTTAGAATGGCTAAATTGAGATGCTTAGGTGGCTCAGTCATTAAGCGTCTGCCTTCGGCTCAGATCATGATCCCAGGGTCCTGGGATCGAGCCCCACATCAGGCTCCCTGCTCTGCGGGAAGGTTGTTTCTCCCTCTCCTGGCCCCCCCCCCCGCTTGTGTTCCCTCTCTGGCTGTCTGTCAAATAAATAAAATCTTAAAAAAAAAAAAAGAATGGCTAAATTTAAAAGCCTAAATACAAAGGACTGGCAAGGATGCAAGGAACTTTCATATATTGCTGTTAGGAAAGGAAAATGGTAGGAACACTTTTGAAGACAATTTTGGTAGACAATCTTATAAATTAAAACATATACTTAACCATATGACCCAGAAATTCTATTTCTAGGTATTTACTCAAAAGAAATGAAAATATGTCCCCACAAAGACTTGTACGTGAATATTCATTGCAGCTTTATTCATAATGGCCCCAAGCTGGAAATATCTCAAATTGTCCATCAACTGATGAACTGTGGTACAACCATGCAATGCAATTCTGCTTAGCAATAACAAGGAATAAACTACCAATGCAGGTAACAATGAATGAATCTCAAAATACTATACTAAATGGAAGGAGCCAGACATAAAAAGGAATCTGTATAATTTCATTTATATAACTTTCTGAAAAGGCAACAAAACTAGTTAATGAAATCAGATTAGTGGTTGCTAGGAGTTAGGGATAGGGGAGGGCATTGACCGTAAAGGGGAATATGAGGGAACATTTCACGGTCATGGTAATGTTCTTTATCTTGACTGTGGTGGTGGTTTCACAGGGGTATACATTTGTCAAATCTCATTTCATCAAACTGCACCCTTTTAGGATAAGTTCAAGCTGATTAACTTGGCTTATATATACCCTTTCCTATCTGATCTTATCCTACATTTCTAGCCTTACAGTTTTCCTTCCCTTATAAGCACCCATTTCTCATTTCATTGTGTACCTACTGTGTCCCAGTTACTCTTCTAGCTCTTAAGGATAGGCTTGACATTAAAATGTTTTAAGCTCTTTAATGTGAGCAGCTTGAGACATTAAAAAAATACAATCCCAAGAGGACAAATTAAGCAGTTGCATAGTATGGCAGAAAGCTACCTTTAGGCAGAAGTGATTATTAAGTTAAACTAGAAAGGAAGCGTCCATGTTGTTTGCCACAGAAAATGGAGAGCCCATAGCAACATGGAACTGATTACCAACATGCTTGAAAACTAAGCCGTTTCTTTTATTCGTCCATCCCTCTCATTCTCAGGTTCTACAAGTTGCTAAATTTCACAGGAGTGTTTCTAATTTTGTGTGCATAAAAGTCAACTACAGAGAGAGTTGAGGGGCTGATTAAATGTTTAAGTCCTGGGCTGAATCCTATAGATATAGATTCTAACTCTGTAATGGAGTAGAGCCCACAAATCTGCATTTTTAAAAACAAACAGCATAGGGTGCCTGGGTGGGCTCAGTCATTAAGCATCTGCCTTCGGCTCAGGTCATGATCCCGGGGTCCTGGGATTGAGCCCCGCATTGGGCTCCCTGCTTGGTGGGAAGCCTGCTTCTCCCTCTCCCACTCCCTCTCCCATTCCCCCTCTGTTCCTGCTCTCGCTAACTCACTCTCTCTGTCAAATAAATAAAATCTTTAAAAAAAAAAAAAAGCATAGGTGAATCTGATGAAATTGATTCAAGAACTACATCTTGAGAAACAATGCTAAAGAGTCATTTTCACAGGCTTCTGTCTTGTGCATCACCTTTTTCATTATCAACACAGGCAGTTTATGCTTTATTCACTATTCTTGTCTTGCTGTTTTAGTGTCCTCTGCTAATAGGTTTTATCTTTTCTGTTCCCCATTCAATTCTTTGCTAGACTTTCTTGCTAAAATCTGTAATGAGTTCCCTATGCTACTCAATATACATGGTTAAAATCTGTCACTAGAAGAAAGCCTTTCAATAGATATTAGTTGCTTTGTTTACCCTTTCTTTATTGAGTCCTGGAATAGGAATTGTTTCTGTTTATAAATACTTCATTTCCTTTGCATTCCTGCTCCAGTGTTCATGGTAGAAAATTTTTGAAATAGGCAAAATATGAAAAAAGTAGAAATTGTCAATAATTCTACATTTAACTACAGTTAACATTTTGTTGCATTTAGTTCCAGTTTCATTCTATGTCTATTGTATAAATATATATTTTACAAAATTGAGATAGATTATATTTAATGCTTCATAATCTTTTTTCACTTGTAGTATTGTATCATGATCATTTTCCATGTTATAAAATACTCTTGAAGTATAGTTTTAAAAGCCTGTACTATGATTTATTGGACCACTTCCTTTTTGCTGTTTGAGTCCCCCTCTATTCCTGATCTTTTAGTATAATATACTGCAGTGAACTTTGTTGAACCTCTGTGGTTACTTTTCTTAATATAGATGCCTAGAGGTGCAATTCTACATGAAACGGCACACCCATTTTTGAAGTTTTAGGCATATTCTACCAAATTACTCTTTAGGGAAGTCTTACTAGTTTAAATTGCCATCAGTAGTATATTAGTTTATTATTGCCAACAATTTGTGATATTAAAAAAAATCTCAAAGACCTAAACATAAGAGCTCAAACTCTAAAACTCCTGTAACAAAATATAAGGGAAAAGCTTCATGAAATTGGGTATGACAATGATTTCTTGTATGTGATACCAGAAGCACAGGAAGAAAAGAAAAAATAAGTGAACTAGACTTCATCAAAATTAAAAACTTGTGTGCATCAGGGATTCTATCTACAGAATGAAAAGGCAACCTACAGAATGGTAGAAAATACTTGCAAATCATATATCTGATAAGGGTTTAGTATCCAGAATATATAAAGAACTACAACTCACCAACAAAAAGAAAATCCACAAACAATCCAACTGAAATTGTTCCCACCACAAAAAAATAATTGTGACCTGATAGAGTTGTTAAAATGGTAATCAAATTCCAGTATATAAATGTGTCAAATCAACATATGTACACCTTAAACTTACACAGTGTTATATGTCAATTATATCTCAATAAAATATAATTAAAAAAAAAAGAAAATGGGCAAAGGTGAGAGTGAACATCCCTGTCGTGTTCCTGACCTTAGGGGAAAAGCTCTCAGTTTTTTCCCATTGAGGATGATATTCACTGTGGGTTTTCATAAATGACTTTTATGATATTCAGGTATGTTCCTTCTATCCTTACACTGCAGAGAGTTTTTATCAAGGAAGGATGCTGTGTTTTGTCAAATGCTTTTTCTGCATCTATTGAGAGGATCATATGATTCCTGTCCTTTCTTTTATTAATCTGGTATATCACATTGATTTGTGGATGTTGAACCACCCTTGCAACCTAGGAATAAATCCCACTTGGTTGTGGTGAATAATCCTTTTAATGTACTGTTGGATCCTATTAGCTAGCATCTCACCATTGTTGTTCAACATGGTACTGGATGTCTTAGCCTCAGCAATTAGACAACAAAAAGAAATAAAAGGCATCCAAATCAGCAAAGAAGTCATCAAACTTTCACTCTTCACCATTGACATGATACTCTATGTAGAAAACCCAAAAGACTCTACCCCAAAATTGCTAGAACTGACAAGAATTCAGCAAAGTCACAGGATATAAAATAAATGTACAGAAGTCAGCTGCATTTCTATACACTAACAATGAAGCAGATGAAAGAGAAATCAAGGCATCAATCCCATTTACAATTGCACCAAAAGCCATAAGATACCTAGGAATAAGCCTAACCAAAGAGGTAAAGGATCTGTACTCTGACGACTATAGAACACTTACAAATTAAGGAAGACAGAAATGGAAAAACATTCCATGCTCATGGATTGGAAGAACACATATTTTTGTTAAAATGTCTGTGCTACCCAAAGCAATCTACACATTCAATGCAATACCTCTCAAAATACCATCAGCATTTTTTTATAGAGCTGTAACAAACAGTCCTTAAATTTGTATGGAGCCAGAAAAGACCCTGAATAGCCAAAGAAAAGTTGAAAAAGAAAACCAAAGCTGGAGGCCACACAATTCCAGACTTGAAGCTGTTTACAAAGCTATAATCATCAAGACAGTATGGTACTGGCACAAAAACAGTCACATAGATCAATGGAACAGAATAGAGAACCCAGAAATGGACCCTCAGCTCTATGGTCAACTAATCTTCTACAAAGCAGGAAAGAATATCCGATGGAAAAAAGGTCTCTTCAACAAATGGTGTTGGGAAAACTGGACAGCAACATGCAAAAGAATGAAACTGGACCACTTTCTTACACCATACACAAAAATAAACTCAAAATGGATGAAAGACCTAAATATGAGACAGGAATCCTTCAAAATCCTAGAGGAGATTGCAGGCAGCAACATCTTTGACCTTGGCCACGGCAACTTCTGGCTAGACACATCACCAAAGGCAAGAGAAACAGAAGCAAAAATGAACTATTGGGACCTCATCAAGATAAAAAGCCTTTGCACAGCAAAGGAAATAGTCAACAAAACTAAAAGGCAACCTACGGAATGGGAGAAGAGATGTGCAAATGTCTTATCAGATAAAGGGCTAGTATTCAGAATCTATAAAGAACTTATCAAACTCAACATCCACAAAAACCAAAAAATCCAGTCAAGAAATGGGCAGAAGACAGGAACAGACACTTCTTCAAAGAAGACATTCAGATGGCCAACAGACACATGAAAAAACGCTCAGCATCACTCAGCATCAGGGAAATACAAATCAAAACCACCGTGAGATACCACCTCATGTCTGTTAGAATGGCCAAAATGAACAGCTCAGGAAACAACAGATGTTGGTGAGGATGCAGAGAAACCCTCTTACACTGTTGGTGGGAATGGAAACTGGTGCAGCCATGCTAGAGAACAATATGGAGGTTTTTCAAAAAGTTAAAAATAGAACTACCCTATGATCCAGCAATTGCACTACTAGGTATTTATCCAAAGGATACAAACACAGTGATTCGAAGGGGCACATGTGCCCCAATGTTTGTCGCAGCAATGTCCACAATAGCCAAGCTATGGAAAGAGCCCAGATGTCCATCGACAGATGAATGGATAAAGAAGAGATGGGATACACACACATGCACACACATACGCACACGCACACACACACATATATACATACACACACAATGGAATGTTACTCTGCCATCAAAAAAGAATGAAATCTTGCCATTTGCAGTGACTGATGGAACTAGATAGTATTATGCTAAGTGAAATAAGTCAGAGAAAGACGAATACCATATGCATTCACTCATATGTGGAATTTAAGAAACAAAACAGATGAACATAGGGGAAGGGAAGGCAAAATAAAATAAGAGGAAAACAGAGAGGAAGGCAAAACCATAAGAGACTCTTAACTCTTGGAAACAAACTGAAGGTTGCTGGAGGGGAGGTGGATGGGGGGGATGGGGTAACTGGGTGATGGACATTAAGGTGGGCACTTGAAGTAATGAGCACTGGGTGTTGTATGCAACTGATGAATCACTGAATTCTACCCCTGAAGCTAATAATACAGTCCATGTTAATTAAATTGAATTTAAATAAAAATATTAATTGAAAATTAAATTAGGAATAAATAAAAATGAAACAAAAAAATGAGCAAAGGACTTGAGTAGATATTTCAGCAGAAGATATCAGATGGCCACTAAGTACATGAAAATATGTTGAACATTATGAATCATTAGGGAAATGCAAATCAAAACCAAAATGAGATTACCACTTCACACCCATCAGGATTACTATTATGAAAACAACAGAAAGTAACAAGAGTTGGTAAGGATATGGAGAATTTGGAACCTTTGTTCACTGCTGGTAGGAGTATAAAATGGTGCAACCACTGGGGACACAGTATGACGGTTCCTTGAAAAATTAAAATTAGAATTACCACATAATCCATCAATCCCACTTCTGAGTATATACCCAAAAGAATTGAAAGCAGGGACATTTACAGAAGAATAGAACAAGAAGTAGAAGCATTGCGGGGCACCTGGGTGGCTTAGTTGGTTAGGCGTCTGACTTGATTTCGGCTCAGGTCATGATCTTGGGGTTGTGGGATCGAGCCCTGCGTCAGGCTCCATGCTCAACGGGGAGTCTGAGATTCTCTCCCTCTTACTTTGCCCCTCTCCCTGCTCACATGTGCATGCTTGCTCTCTCTCATGCTCTCTCAAATAAATAAATCTTAAAAAAAAAAAAAAGGTAGAAGCATCCCATGGGACCATTGGCTGATAAGTGGATAGGCAAAATGTGGTATATACATACAATAGAATCAGCCTTAAAAAGGAATGAAATTCAGCTGTATGCTACAACATGGATGACAATTGAAGACATGCTGAATGAAATAAGCCAGACACAGAAAGACATATATTACTCCATTTATAAGAGGTACTGATAATAGTCAAATTCTAGCAAGTATAATAGTGGTTATCAGGGGCTGGGGGAGGTTGGAATAGGGAGTTATCGTTTAATGGGTACAGGGTTACAGTGTGGGGTGATGAGTACGTTCTGGAGATGGATAGTGGTGAGTTGCACAGCGTGAAAGTACTTAATGTCACTGAACTGCACACTTTTAAATGGTTAGAGTGGTGTATTTTATGGTATGTTTTACCACAATAAAGAAAGAAAATAAAAAGCTTTGCCAGATTGGAAATAAATGACATCTTTTGTTTTCAATTCACTTTTC
The DNA here is from genome assembly GCF_029215605.1 of Mirounga angustirostris. Lineage (NCBI taxonomy): Eukaryota > Metazoa > Chordata > Mammalia > Carnivora > Phocidae > Mirounga > Mirounga angustirostris. Next base: position 150,190,765 of record NW_026991712.1, read on the forward strand.
TTTCACTACTAATGAGTTAATACTTCACTGATTTATTGGCCCTTTTATATGTGAGTTTATGTTGCTACTGACTTAAAAATTTTAATTTATAAGGCCTTCTTATATGAATGAGATGATCCTTTTATTCATTACCTGTTTTGCAGGTATTTTCCCAATTTACATTTTTATTTTATTGTGCTTTTGGAGAGAAGGAAGTTTTTTATTTTGACAATATTGGACTTTTTCTTCATAGTTTTTCCCTTTATTTTGGTAATTAGGAAGCCCTTTCCATCCTGACTTATTCAGTTTTTGTATTTTTCAGAGTGCTAAACTTAAGGCCTTACACTTAGTAGATATAACATGGATATGAGGTTTTAGATCCAGAAGAGCCCTTAAAGGCCATTTAGTCTAGCTGCTTTATTTTACAGATACAAAAACTTAAACTCAAGATGGCTGCCCTGCCATGGTCCCATAGTAGTTAGTAGACCCCAGAACAGATAGTAAATGTCTTTTGATGTTCAGCCCAGTCTGTTTCCACTAAACTTAAAATGATTTTCTTGTATGGATGGCAAACACAGAGTGTCTTTATTTGGGCAAAGTCTCTATAGTACAAGAAGCAAAGAAGTAAATAGCAAACACAGTCACAATGAAAATTATTTGATACCTTTATTGGCCAGCATGCTTCATAAATTACTAGAACTTTTGCTCCCTAAAAACTTATTTTACATAGTTCCCTTATCTATTAATTATAATCTTTAGGTTTCTTTCAGTGTTCAGGGGAACATTGATGTTTGGGGGAAATAAAGACTTATGCCATTTAATCTCACAGACACATTAGCTTTTAGAGTAGTCTGAGAGAGTGTTTACATGCATTGTTGGATGTAATCTCAAGTTCCTGTAGGACCCAGTGACACACTATAAATAACCTTGTAAAAATGAGCAGCATTTTCTGGAATCCTTTTGTCTCAGAACCCCTAAATATCCATGTATTTATGATTCTTTTGATAATTATGTGTTATGTTAATGATCTTTTTGTTCAGATTTATATGCTTGAGCAGCAAGTTTCAGGAGCTGCATCTTTGAATCTGTGAGGTCAGAATGTGGTATAGAGGGAGAAGCAATAGAGTATTACTTTGTAGTTTTTGCCATTAAAGTCCTACTTGTTCTTGGGTAAGTCATATTTCAGAGTGGTTTTAAACAGCATCTGAGATGGGTCCTTTCTAGCCTTAAAAGTCTAATGTGCTTCTTCTGATACAGAATCTTAATCTGATTTTTCTCAAAAAAATAGCTTTCATAGTTCAAACGAGTATTCATAGGGACTAGTAGTTTATAATGCTTGAAATAAGGAAATGATTGGAAGCACTAAAAGATTTCTGACTTACAAACATGTCAGTGGAATAAAGGGGAAAGAAATTCACTTTTGAGGATTATGCTTTGGAAAAATCCATATGATACATTATCACACATTTTGTTTCTTCTAGGTGACAGGTTTGATTTCCTTATTGTGGAAATAGGCTATCATTTTTGGAGGGGGACAGTTTTAATTTTTTGGCACCACCTTGTGCTGTCATTTTTTAATTTAAAAAATAGCAACAGGTGGCATTACAGGTGTCCTTAATATGAAATGTATTCATAGCTTTTTTTCCTTCTAATTAATGTGGAATTTGAGGCCCAGAGGCCTACAATTTGCCTTAATAATAGTTACCTAGTGATTGAACTGGGATAATGCTTTTTATCCTAGTGATCGTAGCATTGTAACAATGTGCTGTATTCTGCTTGGAAGTTATTAATACAGTCCCTGTATCCAATTTTCACTACATATTTTCCTCTGTGAGAGGAATTAATTGGAATGTATTAATAGCCATTTGTTTTATATTGATAGAATCCTCTTTTTCTTCTCCCCATATTTAGTTGCCTTTACAAACTATAAAGATTTAATAGTACATATTCCTTCCAAATGACTTGAAAGAAGGTAGTAAATTCTATAGACAGTGTGTTTGTTAAAACTTAGGAATCTGAAGGAAGATAAAAACAGTTAAATAAAATGTTTCTTAGGCTTTAAATGGCAGGTAAAGTGTTTATAAATCTGTTTTCAGTTTATTGTACCTCTTGCCAATGATTTCTCTATTGGGCAGGCAAAAATCTGTTTAGACTAATTGCTGACTATGGTTTGAGGTAGTCTTTTTTTCCTTTCCTTTTTCTTTTTAGCTTTCTTGCCACAGAAACTGGAAAACTAGAGAAATGTTGCTGTTAAAACAAAAAAAGCCTGGGTGGTTCAGTCAATTGAGTGTCCGACTCTTGATTTTGGCTCAGGTCATGATCTTAGGATCCTGGGATTGAGCCCCTCATCAGGCTCAGCGCTCAGCAGGGAGTCTGCTTGAGGATTCTCTTTCTCCCTCTCCTACTGCTCCTCCCCCCAATCATTTTCTCTCTCTCTCTCAAATAATTTTTTTTTAAAAGAAGTGTTTCTTTTTTTTTAAAGATTTTATTTATTTATGAGAGAGAGAGCGAGCCTGAGCAGGGTGAGTGGCAGAGGGAAAAGCAGACTCCCTACCGAGCAGGGAGCCCTATGTGGGACTTGATCCCAGGACCCCGGAATCATGACCTGAGCTGAAAGCTGATGCTTAACCGACTGAGCCACCCAGGCACCCCTCAAATAAATCTTAAAAAAAAAAAAAAGCAAATTATACTCAGAGCAATGTTTGTAATATCCTTATTAATGTATAGAATAAATTGATAGATGAAATAATTTATTGTTCATGTTAATATAAAACCACATGAATATAAAACATCGTAATTTCCAATGTAAAGGTAGGCATTATCGTGTAAAATATAATTAATGTGCCTAAAAATAGCTGAATATGCTTTCATGACCTACATCTCTGATTGGTTAGTTTTTATGAAACTTTTTCAGACCTGGGAAAACATTGGCATTTTTGTTGGCAGTAACTTTGAGAAATAAAAATTATAAGAATTTCTGTATCTGTCCCTAGTGGAATAACTGGTGTGGTGCCTGCTGAAAGCACCCATAACAACTATCTTTAGGTATTGGACAATAGGCAACATAATGGACTTGTGATCCCTGAGAAAAGGGAAACAAACAGGTGAGCTCAATAGTTTCCTCTGATTTCTGCCTGGAGGAAATTTCTAGACCATTGTTTACAGAAAGGGAACCCAAGCAGAAGGTAATAGTCTTGTTGAGATGAAAAAAAGCGTTCGGAGATCCATGATGCTTAGATGACTGGAATGTTCTGGGCAGAATACTAGAGAAAAGAGTGCTACATGGAGAAAAACTCCAGAAGTCTGGATTGTGCTTGCCTCATATCTTTGGCTGAATAGTAATCTGCGCAATATAGGCTAACTTGAACAATTCCTTGAGCTCACAGGTAGGGTTAGGAGACTATTAAATTCCTTCCAGCTGGAGGAAAGAGGCTCTGTTGAACATATAGGACAGTAGAGACTCCAGAGGAGTATTTTCTGTTAGTAATTAAAACTGAGAAATTTTAAAAGTATTTCTTAATTAGTAAATAACAAATTAGAACTCATCATATGTTGACATAAATAAGATTCTTCATGAAAAATAATTACTTTTACAAATAAAAAAATGGAAAGGGGGCATTGTTTCACATTTTTTGTAAACTCTTCAATGTCTATGTAGAAGACAGCTAGATTCTTAGATCTGCTACTTTATGCTGTTGAAGTATGTTATTTCTGTTGAAGTATGTGAAGAAATGGTGTCACCAACTGATATATAGTTAGAGAAAGGAGGAGTATTGTAATCAGGTAGTATTCTTATAGTTTTATTTGATATTCTTATTTGATAGTACAACCAAAACCTGGTAAGTGGTAATTTCTTAAAAGTTATTGGTAATGTAAAATCTGAAACCACATCAGCAAAATTTTGGTATTGTTATATTAAAATTCACTGGAATATTCAACTTCAGTATATGGTTTTCTAATATCTGTGTAATAGTTGTTTGGGTTTATCTTTGTGTATGGTGTAAGAAAATGGTCCAGTTTCATTCTTCTGCATGTGGCTGTCCAATTTTCCCAGCACCATTTATTGAAGAGACTGCCTTTTTTCCATTGGATATTCTTCCCTGATTTGTCAAAGATTAGTTGACCATAGAGTTGAGGGTCCATTTCTGTGGTCTCTGATCTGTTCCATTGATTTATGTGTCTGTTTTTGTGCCAATACCATGCTGTCTTGATGATCACAGCTTTGTAATATAGCTTCAAGTCAGGCATTGTGATGCCCCCGGCTTTGTTTTTTTGTTTTGTTTTTTTTTTTTCCAGCAAATCCCCTGGTGATCTGGGGTCTTTTCTGGTTTCATACAAATTTTAGGATTGCTTGTTCCCGCTGTGTGAAAAATGCTGATGGTATTTTGAGAGGGATTGCATTGAATGTGTAGATTGCTCTGGGCAGCATAGACATTTTCACAATGTTTATTCTTCCAATTCATGAGCATGGAATGTTTTTCCATCTCTTTGTGTCTTCCTCAATTTCTTTCATAAGTGTTCTGTAGTTTCTAGAGTAACGATCCTTTACCTCTTTGGTTAGGCTTATTCCTGGTATCTTATGGTTTTTGGTGTTATTGTAAATGGAATCGATTCCTTAATTTCTCTTTCTTCAGTCACACTGTTAATGTATAGAAATGCAACTGATATCTGTGCATTGATTTTGTATCCTGCCATGTTGCTGAATTGCTGTATGAGTTCTAGCAATTTGGGGGTGGAGTCTTTTGGGTTTTCTACATAAAGTATCATGTCATCTGTGAAGAGTGGGAGTTTGACTTCTTCTTTGCCAATTTGAATGTCTTTGATTTCTTTTTGTTGTCTGATTGCTGAGGCTAGGACTTCTAGTACTATGTTGAACAATAATGATGATAGTGGGCATCCCTGTCGTGTTCCTGACCATAAGGGAAAAGCTCTCAGTTTTTCCCCATTGAGAATGATACTCGCTGTGGGCTTCTTGTGGATGGCTTTTATGATATTGAGGTATGTTCCCTCTATCCCTATATTTTTTAATCAGGAAATGATGCTGTATTTTGTCAAATGTTTTTTTCTGCATCAATTGAGAGGATCATATGGTTCTTGTCTCCTCTTTTGTTAATGTGATCTGTCAATTTTTTCACTTTTCTATTGTTATGTTAATCACCATACATTACATCATTAGTTTTTTTTAATTAATTAATTAATTTATTTTTTAAAGATTTTATTTATTTATTTGAGAGAGAGAGAATGAGAGACAGAGAGCATGAGAGGGAGGAGGGTCAGAGGGAGAAGTATTTTCTGTTAGTAATTAAAACTGCTGAGCAGGGAGCCCGATGCGGGACTCGATCCCGGGACTCCAGGATCATGACCTGAGCCGAAGGCAGTTGTCCAACCAACTGAGCCACCCAGGCACCCCTACATCATTAATTTTTTTTTTAAAGCATGAGATTTTATTTTATTTTATTTATTTCTTTATTTTTAAAGATTTTATTTATTTATTTTGACAGAGAGAGAGACAGCGAGAGAGGGAACATAAGCGGGGGGACTGGGAGAGGGAGAAACAGGCTCCCCGCTGAGCAGGGAGCCTGATGTGGGGCTCGATCCCAGGACCCTGGAATCATGACCTGAGCCAAAGGCAGACGCTTAATGACTGAGCCACCCAGGTGCTCCTACATCATTAGTTTTTGATGTAGTGTTTCATGATTCATTGTCTGTGCGTAACAGCCAGTGCTCCATGTAGAACGTGCCCTCTTTAATACCCAACACCAGGCTAACCCATTCTCCCACCCCCCTCCCCTCTAGAACCCTCAGTTTGTTTTTCAGGTCCATTGTCTCTCATGGTTCATCTCCCCCTCCGATTTCCCCCCCTTCATTCTTCCCGTCCAACTATCTTCTTCTTTTTTCTTAACATATATTGCATTATTTGTTTCAGAGGTACAGATCTGTGATTCAACAGTCTTGCACAATTCACAGTGCTCACCATGGCACATACCCTCCCCAATGTCTATCACCCAGCCACCCCATCCCTCCCATCCCACTCCCCACTCCAGCAACCCTCAGTTTGTTTCCTGAGATTAAGAATTCCTCATATCAGTGAGATCATATGATACATGTCTTTCTCTGATTGACTTATTTCATTTAGCATAACACCCTCCAGTTCCATCCACGTCATTGCAAATGGCAAGAACTCATTCCTTTTGATGGCTGCATAATATCCCATTGTATATATATATACCACATCTTTTTTATCCAGTCATCTGTCGATGGACATCTTGGCTCTTTCCACAGTTTGGCAATTGTGGACATTGCTGCTATAAACATCGGGGTGCACGTACCCCTTCGGATCCCTACATTTGTATCTTTGGGGTAAATACCCAGTAGTGCAATTGCTGGGTCATAGGGTAGCTCTATTTTCAACTTTTTGAGGAACCTCCATACTGTTTTCCAGAGTGGTTGCACCAGCTTGCATTCCCACCAACAGTGTAGGAGGGTTCCCCTTTCTCCGCCTCCCTGCCAACATCTGTCGTTTCCTGACTTGTTAATTTTAGCCATTCTGACTGGTGTGAGGTGGTATCTCATTGAGGTTTTGATTTGGATTTCCCTGATGCCGAGCGATGTTGAGCAGTTTTTCATGTATCTGTTGGCCATTTGGATGTCTTTGGACAAATGTCTGTTCATGTCTTCTACCCATTTCTTGATTAGATTATGTGTTCTTTGGGTGTTGAGTTTGGTAGTTTCTTATATATTTTGGGTACTAGCCCTTTATCTGATATGTCATTTGCAAATATCTTCTCCCATTCTGTCAGTTGCCTTTTGGTTTTGTTGACTGTTTCTTTTGCTGTGCAAAAGCTTTTTATCTTGATGAAGTCTCAATAGTTCATTTTTGCCCTTGCTTCCCTTGCCTTTGGCGATGTTTCTAGGAAGAAGTTGCTGCAGCTGAGGTCGAAGTGGTTGCTGCCTGTGTTCTCCTTTAGGATTTTGATGGACTCCTGTCTCACATTTAGGTCTTTCAACCATTTGGAGTCTATTTTTGTGTGTGGTGTAAGGAAATGGTCCAATTTCATTCTTCTGCATGTGGCTGTCCAGTTTTCCCAACACCATTTGTTGAAGAGACTTTTTTCCATTGGACATTCTTTCCTGCTTTGTCAAAGATGAGTTGACCATAGAGTTGAGGGTCCATTTCTGGACTCTCTGTTCTGTTCCATTGATCTATGTGTCTGTTTTTGTGCCAGTACCATACTGTCTTGATGATGACAGCTTTGTAATAGAGCTGGAAGTCCGGAATTGTGATGCCACCAGCTTTGCTTTTCTTTTTCAACATTCCTCTGGCTATTTGGGGTCTTTTCTGGTTCCATACAATTTTTAGGATTATTTGTTGCATTTCTTTGAAAAAAGTGGATGGTATTTTGATGGGGATTGCATTGAATGTGTAGATTGCTCTAGGTGGCATTGACATCTTCACAATATTTGTTCTTCCAATCCATGAGCATGGAACGTTTTTCCATTTCTTTGTGTCTTCCTCAATTTCTTTCATGAGTATTTTATAGTTTTCTGAGTACAGATCCTTTGCCTCTTTGATTAGATTTATTCCTAGGTATCTTATGGTTTTGGGTGCAATTGTAAATGGGATTGACTCCTTAATTTCTCTTTCTTCTGTCTTGTTGTTGGTGTATAAGAATGCCACTGATTTCTGTGCATTGATTTTATATCCTGCCACTTTACTGAATTCCTGTATGAGTTCTAGCAGTTTTGGAGTGGAGTCTTTTGGGTTTTTTCACATAAAGTATCATATCATCTGCAAAGAGTGAGAGTTTGACTTCTTCTTTGCCATTTCAGATGCCTTTTATTTCTTTTTACTGTCTGATTGCTGTGGTTAGGACTTCTAATACTATGTTAAACAGCAGTGGTGATAGTGGACAACCCTGCCGCATTCCTGACCTTAGGGGGAAAGCTCTTAGTTTTTCCCCACTGAGAATGATAATCTCTGTAGGTTTTTCATAGATGGCTTTTATGATATTGAGATATGTACCCTCTATCCCTATACGCTGAAGAGTTTTGATCAAAAAAGGATCCTGTACTTTGTCAAACGCTTTTTCTGCATCTATTGAGAGGATCATATGATTCTTGTTCTTTCTTTTATTAATGTATTGTATCACATTGATTGATTTGCGGATGTTGAACCAACCTTGCAGCCCAGGGATAAATCCCACTTGGTCGTGGTGAATAATCCTTTTAATGTACTGTTGGATCCTAGTGGCTAGTATTTTGGTGAGAATTTTTGCATCCATGTTCATCAAGGATACTGGTCTGTAATTCTCCTTTTTGATGGGGGTCTTCGTCTGGTTTTGGGATCAAGGTAATGGTGGCCTCATAAAACGAGTTTGGAAGTTTTCCTTCCATTTTTATTTTTTGGAATAGTTTCAGAAGAATAGGTATTAATTCTTCTTTAAATGTTTGATAGAATTCCCTTGGGAAGCCATCTGGCCCTGGGCTTTTGTTTGTTGGGAGATTTTTGATGCCTGTTATAGGTCTGTTCAGGTTTTCTGTTTCTTCCTGGCTCAGTTTTGGTAGTTGATACATCTCTTGGAATGCATCCATTTCTTTCACATTATCTAATTTGCTGGCATAGAGTTTCTCCTAATACGTTCTTATAATTGTTTGTATTTCTGTGGTGTTGGTTGTGATCTCTCCTCTTTCATTCATGATTTTATTTATTTGGGTAATTTCTCTTTTCTTTTTGATAAGTCTGGCCAGGGGTTTATCAGTCTTGTTAATTCTTTCAAAGAACCAGCTCCTAGTTTCGTTGATCTGTTCTACTGTTCTTTTGGTTTCTATTTCATTGATTTCTGCTCTGATCTTTATTATTTCTCTTCTCCTGCTGGGTTTAAGCTTTATTTGCTGTTCTTTCTCCAGCTCCTTTAGGTGTAGGGTTAGTTTGTATATTTGAGACCTTTCTTGTTTCTTGAGAAAGGCTTGTATTGCTATATACTTTCCTCTTAGGACTGCCTTTGCTGCATCCCAAAGATTTTGAAAAGTTGTGTTTTCATTTTCATTGGTTTCCATGAATTTTTAAATTCTTCTTTAATTTCCTGTTTGACCCATTCATTCTTTAGTAGAATGCTCTTTAGCCTCCATGGATTTGAGTTCTTTCTGACTTTCCTCTTTCTAGTTCTAGTTTCAAAGCATTGTGGTCTGAAAATAGGCAGGGAGTGATCCCAATCTTTTGGTACCAGTTGAGACCTGATTTGTGACCTAGGATGTGATCTATTCTGGAGAATGTTCCATGGGCACTAGAGAAGAATGTGTATTCCATTGCTTTGGGATGGAATGTTCTGAATATGTCTGTGAAGTCCATTTGGTCCAGTGTGTCATTTAAAGTCTTTATTTCCTTGTTGATCTTTTGCTTAGATGATCTGTCCATTTCAGTGAGGGGGATGTTAAAGTCCCCCACTATTATTGTGTTGTTGTCAATGTGTTTCTTTGCTTTTGTTATTAATTGCCTTATATAATTGGCTGCTCCCATGTTAGAGGCATAGATATTTACAATTGTTAGATCTTCTTGTTGGATAGACCCTTTAAGTAGGATATAGTGTCCTTCCTCATCTCTTATTACAGTCTTTGGTTTAAAATCTAATTTGTCTGATACAAGGATTGCCACCCCAGCTTTCTTTTGGTGTCCATTAGCATGGTAAATGTTTTTCCACCCCCTCACTTTCTGGGGGTGTCTTTGGGCCTAAAATGAGTCTCTTGCAGACAGCATATTGATGGGTCTTGTTTTTTAATCCAATCTGATAGCCTGTGTCTTTTGATTGGGGCATTTAGCCCATTTACATTCAGGGTAAGTATTGAAAGATATGAATTAGTGCCATTGTATTGCCTGTAAGGTGACTGTTACTGTATATTGTCTGTGTTCCTTTCTGGTCAATGTTGCTTTTAGGCTCTCTATTTGCTTAGAGGACCCCTTTCAATATTTCTTGTAGGGCTGGTTTCGTGTTTGCTAATTCCTTTAGTTTTTGTTTGTCCTGGAAGCTTTTTATCTCTCCTTCTATTTTCAGTGACAGCCTAGTTGGATATAGTATTCTTGGCTGCATATTTTTCTCGTTTAGTGTTCTGAATATATCCTGCCAGTCCTTTCTGGCCTGCCAGGTCTCTGTGGATAGGTCTGTTGCCAATCTAATGTTTCTACCATTGTAGGTTACAGATCTCTTCTCCTGAGCTGCTTTCAGGATTTTCTCTTTGTCTCTGAGACTCGTAAGTTTTGCTATTAGATGTCGGGGTGTTGACCTATTTTTATTGATTTTGAGAGGGGTTCTCTGTGCCACCTGGATTTTGATGCCTGTTTCCTTCCCCAAATTAGGGAAGTTCTCTGCTATAATTTGCTCCAATATAGCTTCTGCCCCTCTCTCTCTTTCTTCTTCTTCTTGGATCCCAATTATTCTAATGTTGTTTCATTTTATGGTATCGCTTATCTCTTGAATTCTGCCCTCGTGATCCAGTAGTTGATTCTCTCTCTTTTTCTCAGCTTCTTTATTTTCCATCATTTGGTCTTCTATATCACTGATTCGCTCTTCTGCCTCATTTATCCTAGCAGTTAGCGCCCCCATTTTTGATTGCACCTCATTAATAGCCTTTTTGATTTCAACTTGGTTAGAATTTAGTTCTTTTATTTTTCCAGAAAGGGTTTCTCTAATATCTTCCATGCTCTTTGAAGCCCAGCTAGTATCTTTAAAGTCATGAATCTGAACTCTAGATCTGACATCGTACTAATGTCCGTATTGAGTAGGTCCCTGGCAGTTGGTACTACCTCTTGTTCTTTTTGTTGAGGTGATTTTTTCCGTGTTGTCATTTTGTCCAGAGGAAAGTAGATGAATGAGAGAACAAAATGCTAACAGGGTAACAACGTCCCCAGAAAATATACTCTAAGCAAATCAGAAAAGACCTGAAGCCTGGGGAAAAGAAAGGGAAAGAAAGAAAAAAGAAAAACAAAAAAAAAAAAGATATAGATAAAAACAAACAAAAACAGAACAAAACAAAAAACCCAGAATATGATCAAATATGATCAGGCTGGTGCATAGATCAGTGCCACACACTAGATTTTGGGTGTATTTGGTCTGTTAGAAGAAAGTGCCTCCCAAAATTTTAAGGAAAGAAAAACTTATATATGTACAAAAATAAGCGTTGGTATGATGATGGGATGGAATATGATTGTAAAGATGAAAATTATAAAAAATTTTATAAAAAGAATTGATAAGAAGTTGTTTGAAAAAAGAAAGAAGAGGATTTAAAAAAAAAAAAGGAGAGAATGTGATCAGGTAGGAGAATAGAACAAAGCCATACACTAGAGATTTAGGGTATATTTTGATCTGTTAGAAGAAACTATCTCAATTAAAGAGAGAACAACTTATATATATATGCCAAAAATAAGGGTAACTACTATGAAGGGATAGAGTATGACTCTAAAAATGAAAAATAAAAATGTTTTTTCAAAAAAGGGATTGATATGATGTTGGTTGAAAAAGGGAAAAAGAAAATTAAAAAAAAAGAAAGTTCAAAAAAATATTAACTTTGAAAGACTACAGAATCGTGGTAAAAAAGCCATGGATTCCATGTGCATTATTCCCCTAGCGCTGGAGTTCTGTTGTTCTAATTGGTCGATAAACTTGGTCTTGGCTGGCTGTTCTTGCTGATCTTTTCAGGGAGGGGCCTATTGCCGTGGTTCCCAAATGTCTTTGCCGGAGGCGGAATTGCCCCAAAGTAATCTGCTCGGGTTTGCTCTCGGGAGCTTTTGTTCTCTGCAAGCTTTCCGTACAGCTTTGGAGGATGAGAGTGAAAATGGTGACCTCCCAATCTCTGTTCCAGAGGAGCCGAGAACTTGGGGCCCCGCTCCTCAGTGAGCCCCCAGAGAAAAGCAGTCAATCACTCCCGTCTCCCCGGTCTCCGGCCGCACTCCGGAGTTTTTCGCGCTCACCCAGCCTGTGACAAAGCGTTTCTGTCTCTGGCACCCGATCCCATGTGGAGTCTCCAAACCCAGCAGATCCCTGTGGTGTGCTCCCACGCCACTCCTCCCGAGGGAGGAAAGGGAGTCTCCCCAGATCTGCCACTTCTTGGGTCCCCGCTGGAGGAGCAGTGGCTCGACTGTGCCGCGGATCATGGTTTATGGCAACCCCGAGCTGAGAGCCTGCTCCTTTGCTCCATCTCTGCAGCCGGCTTCCCTGCTCCGAAACCCAGGAAGTCTGCTGCTCTCAGGCACCCCTGGTCTTTCTGTGACCCCGAGGGTCCTGAGACCACACTGTCCCGCGAGGGACCCCCTGCTTAGCCACTGGAGCGACGTCCCTCAGCGGAGCAGACTTCTAAAAGTTCCGATTTTGTGCTCTGCTTCTCTATCACTTGCCAAAAGTGGCAGATGGAGGCCCCCTCCCCCGCCATCTATCCTCCTGAATATTGCCTCGGATTCACTTCTCCGCACATCCTACCTTCCAGAAAGTGGTCACTTTTCTGTTCAGTTGTTGCTATTCTTTTCTTCGATCTCCTGTTGAGTTTGTAGGTGTTCAGAATGGTTTGATCCCTATCCAGCTGAATTCCTGAGACCAGACGAAATCCAGGTCTCCTACTCCTCCGCCATCTTGCTCTGCCCTTGTGATCTATCACATTGATTGATTTGCAAATGTTGAACCACCCTTGCATCCCAGGGATAAGCCACACCTGGTCATGGTGAATAATCCTTTTAATGTACTGTTGGATCCCATTGGCTAGGATCTTGTTGAGTATTTTGGCATCCATCAAAATCCTGAGGAGAACATAGGCAGTAACCTCTTCAACATTGGACACAGTGACCTCTTTGAAGACACGTCTCTAAAGGTAAGGGAAACAAAAGCAAAAATGAACTTTTGGGACTTCATCAAGATAAAAAGCTTTTGCATAGTAAAGGAAACCGTCAACAAAACAAGGAGGCAACCCACGGAATGGGAGAAGATATTTGCAAATGACAGTACAGATAAATGGCTGGTATCCAAGATCTATAAAGAACTTCTCAAACTTGGGGCACCTGGGTTGCCCAGTTGTTAAACCTCTGCCTTCAGTTCAGGTCATGATCCCAGGGTCCTGGGATCGAGCCCCACGTCGGGCTCTCTGCTTAGCGGGAAGCCTGGTTCTCCCTCTCCCACTCCCCCGGCTTGTGTTTCCTCTCTCACTGTGTCTCTCTGTCTGTCAAATAAAGAAGTAAAATCTTCAAAACAAAACAAAACAAAAAAAGAACTTCTCAAACTCAACACCCAAAAAACAAATAATCCAGTCAATAAATGGGCAGAAGACATGAATAGACACTTCTCCAAAGAAGACATACGAATGGCTAACAAACACATGAAAAAATGTTCAACATCACTAGCCACCAGGGAAATATGAATCAAAACCACAATGAGATACCATCTTACACCGGTTAGAATGGCGAAAATTAACAAGACAGGAAACAAGTGTTGGTGAGGATGTGAAGAAAGGGGAACCCTCTTACACTGTTGGTGGGAATGCAAGTTGGTACAGCTACTCTGGAAAACCGTATGGAGGTTCCTCAAGATGTTAAAAATAGAGCTACCCTACCACCCAGCAATTGCAGTACTGGGTATTTACCCCAAAGATATAGATGTAGTGAAAAGAAGGGGCACCTGCACCCCAATGTTCATAGCAGCAATGTCCACAATAGCCAAACTGTGGAAGGAGCCGAGATGTTCTTCAGCAGATGAATGGATAAAGAAGATGTGGTGCATATATACGATGGAATATTACTCAGCCATCAGAAAGGATGAATACCCACCATTTGCATTGACATGGGTGGAACTGGAGGGTATTATGCTAAGTGGAATAAGTCAAGCACAGAAAGACAATTATTACATGGTTTCACTCATATGTGGAACATAATAGCATGGAGAACCATAGGGGAAGGGAGGGAAAACTGAATGTGAAGAAATCAGAGAGGGAGACAAACCATGCATGATTCTGGACTCTGGGAACCAAACCGAGGGTTACAGAAGGGAGAGGAGTTGAGGGATGGGGTAACTGGATGATTAAAAAAAAATGTTAATAGTGTTCACCAAAAAAATAAAAAATCAATCAATAAAATAAATAAAAATAATGCCACAATGAGTAAAAAAAATAGTTATTTGGAAAATACTGGTTCGGTTAGATCAACCAAATATTGAAACATGGCATTATATGATATCAGTAAATCACATTTATTAATATCACTGATCTCACAGAAATGTATTTTAAGTAAGGGGAAGTTGTAAAGCTCATAATGACATATACAGATTTTTTAAAAATTTGGAATTTAGTTTGAAGGCTCAAATTTTGTCATTGACAAAAAGTTGTCATTTGTTTTCCTTGAATTGACAGGTTTACTTTGTTCCTTTTTTAAGAAAATGTCAACTCTGAATAACATAGTGTGACATCATTTGCTCAAGTAAAAATGGTGTTCTTTGAAAAAACAGTTCACCTCACAGTGTAAACATGTCCTTTTCCTCAGTACAACGGTTGTGCTTTAGTATGTAGCAGAAATGCCTTATGGGTGCTTTCAGTTTCATCACACATAATATTAAAAGCCCCAAGATTTGATACAAATAATAATTTTTGTTACTTCATGGCTTTTTTTTTTAATACAATATTTATTAGTATGCAATACAGTGACTACTAGTTCAGCTTAGCACCACTACTTTTTATTTCTTATTATTTATTTATTTGAGAGAGAGCAAGAGCAGGGGGAAGGGGCAGAGGGAGAGGAAGTGAGTGTCTTAAGCACACTGGGAGCTGAGCGTGGAGCCCAGTGTGGGGGCTCAATCTCATGACCCTGAGATCATGACCTGAACTGAAACCAAGAGTTGGACGTTTAACTGACTGCACCCCAGGCGCCCCAAATTTTGTTTTTGTTTTTGTTTTTTTTTAAAGATTTTATTTATTTATTTATTTAGAGAGTATACAAGCGGAGGAAGGGACAGTGGAAAAGGGAGAGAGAGAATCTCAAGTAGACTCCACATTGTTTGAGGAGCCTGACATGGGCTCTATCTCACCACCCTGAAGTCATGACCTGATCCAAAATCAAGTGTCAGATACTTAAACCAATTGAGTCACCCAGGTGCTCCTTAGCACCACTACTTTGATTTGCCCGCAGTTTTACTTAGCATTACTTTTGTACAATCAGTCTCAAGAAATCTCAGGAATCTGTGAACTATACTCTTGAGAATCACTGCTTTAGATCCATCCTAAAAATGTTGTAAAGGAGTCTAAAAAGGATCAGCCTGATATGGGTGAAAATTAAGGGCTTGTCAGAATAAACTTCTACACTCTTTAAAGGCACACCACTAAGTGTAGACACTCATTAATGTAATTTTCATGATGAATGGTATTTAGTCAAAAACTAGTAGACATGAGGGGTGCCTGGGTGGTTTAGTCATTAAGTGTCTGCCTTGGGCTCAGGTCATGATCCCAGGTTACTGAGATCAAGCCCTGCATCGGGCTCCCCACTCCACAGGAAGGCTGCTTCTCCCTCTCCCACTCCCCCTGCTTGTGTTCCCTCTCTCACTGTGTCTCTCTCTGTCAAATAAATAAAATCTTAAGAAAAAAAACACAATAAACTAGTAGACATGAGAAGTAGCCAAAAGTGATTCATAACCTGAAGAAAAATTTGAAAATAAAAATACGTCAGTGGTAAAAATAATAGAGTTAGGAGATGATGATTTAAAAGTTATTATAACTATTCTTAAGAGTTTAAAGGAAATCAAGAATGCAATGAGGAAAGAAATGAAAAATACTGAAAATTAACCAAATGGAAATTCTAGAACTAAAGTATAACGTTTACCCAAAAGGAGTTAAGAGGCTAGATGCTGTTGACAAAAGATCAATGAATTTGAGAACATAGCAATAAAAACAATGCAAAGTGAAGTGCACACAGCAAATATATTTTGTATTTGTATTTTTGCTTCATGTAGGAGTGGAGGTAGATAGTGGAATGGAGCCTGAGTGACCCTTGGGGGACATAAAGAGTGGCCTAATGTGTGTGTGAGTAAAGTTCCTGAACTAGAGGGGCTAGTTAGAAAGGGGGAAATTTTAAAGAAAGAACAGAAGAAAACTACCCAAATTTCATGAAAAATATAAACTCACAGATATAAGCAGCTTAGTAACTCCATCAGGAGTAACTCAAAGGAAACCATATCAAGGTACATCATAATAAAATTGCTGAAAATCAGTAGCACAAAAAATTTAAAAAGTAGTCAGAGGTGAGAAAACACAGACACATTGCACATAGGGAAACATTTAAAAATAATGATTACAGAATTCTTATCAGAAGCAGTGCAAGCCAGGAGATAATCAATGATATTTTCAAGTGCTAAAGGAATAAAATGTTAACTTAGAATGCTATATCCAACAAAAGTATCTTTCAGAAATGAAGACTAAATATATTTTTCACACAAACAGAAGCTACAAGAAATGTTAAAGGAAGTTCCTTAGGCTAAAAGGAAATGATAACAGATGGAAAATTAGATCAACACAAATAAATGAAGAGCACCAGAAATTGTAAATATTTGGGTACATATGAGAAATTTTTTATTTATAATTTTTTAAAAAGAGAGACATTTGAAAAGTGAAAGTAATTACAGTATATTGTGGCATTTATGAATTATATAGAAGTAAATGTATGAAAACACACAAACAACAGGAAAGGAGAATATAAGTATACTGTTATAAGACAAGTCCTATATTATTTGAAGGCAGACTGTGTTAAGTTAAAAATGCATATTGGGGTGCCGGGGTGACTCATTTGGTTAAGCGTCTTGACTCTTGATCTCAGCTCAGGTCTTGATATCAGGGTCATGAGTTTAAGCCCTGTGTTGGGCTTCCTACTGGGTGAGGAGCCTACTTAAGAAATAAATAAAAATGCAAATTGTAAACCCAAGAGCAATCACTAAAACAGTGAAATGCAGAATATAGTTTTTAAGCCAAGGGTTGAAATGAAATGGAATACCTAAAAATAATAAATTCAAATGAAGGTAGAAAGAAATACCAAAATAAAAAATAAGGTAGGACGAATATAAAACAATAAGGCCATGAATACAATTTATATAAATTATCTCACATTCTTTTCTTTCTTTTTCTTTTTTTTTTTTTAGATTTTATTTATTTATTTTAGAGAGAGCATGCACATGTGTGCACACATATGGGGAGGGGTAAAAGGGGAGGAAGAGGAAGAGGGAAAGACTCCCAAGCTTACTGTGCACCGAGCTGGGATTCCGATGCAGCTCAATCCCTTGACCCTCTGAGATCATGATCAGAGCGGAAACCAAGAGTCAGAAGCTCAACTGGCTGAGCCACCCAGGCTCCCCTATCTCACATTCTTATTAGGAGGTAGAGGTTGTGAGAGTGGATAAAAAAGGAAAACCAAATATATGTACAAGAAACCCACTTTAAATATAAAGTATAATATTAAAATATATATAGGAAAATGCTAATCAGGATATGAAATGTTACGTTAGTAACATATTACTATATTATGTTAATATTAAATGAAGTACTTCTGGACAAGGATTATTATTAAGGCCAAATGGAGACATTTTGTGATGAAAATGGCAACTCATCACAGTCATCACAAAGACATGGTATCATAAATGTGCCCGTGTCTGGGGCGCCTGGGTAGCTCAGTCATTGAGCGTCTGCCTTCGGCTCAGGTCATGATCCCAGGGTCTTGGGATTGAGCCCTGCATCGGGTTCCCTGCTCCGTGGGAAGCCTGCTTCTCCCTCTCCTACTCCCCTTGCTTGTGTTCCCTCTCTCGCTGTGTCTCTGTCAAATAAATAAATAGAATTTAAAAAAAATGTGCACATGTCTAATAACAGAGTTGGAAAGTATATGAAACAAAACCTGATAGAACTGAAATGAGAAATGGACAAACCCACAGTGGTAATTGGAGATTACAGCACTCCTTTCTCATAGTAAATGTTCAGACCAACAGCAAATACGAACAACATATCAACCAGTTTGATCTATTTGAAGTGTGAAGACTCCTCATAATCACAGCAAAATACACGTTCTTTTCATATGCAGTTGGTACATTCATTAAGGCATAAAATATACTCAGCCATAAAATAAGTCACTAAAAGTTTAAAAATCATGTGAAGTGTGTTCTCTAACAATAGTGGAATTAATAGAAATCAAGAGTCTGGAAAATCCTGATATATTTGGAAATTAACATATTTCTAAATAAACAAGGTCAAAGAAGGAATCACAAAAGAAATTAGAAAATATTGTGAACTAAATTAAGATGGAAACATGGCATACCAACATTGTTTGATGCTGACAAAGTGGTATTGAGAGGGAAATTTGTGGTTCAAATGCTTAATTACAAAAGAAGAAAGTTCTAAAAGCAATGATCAGCCCTTCTACTAAGAAGTAGGAAAAGTGTCCCCTCCCCTCCTTTGACTTATAGCAACAAGATTTACCTTCACTCCTAAAACAGCTAAATAAACCACCCAAAAGGCTTAGAAGGAATACCATTAGGAATAGTATCTGTGCTCACAAGCTAGAAAAGAAAACCTCATAATTCATGAAGCTTGGATAGAGTATTCAAGGCTTTTGCATTGGTAATGGGGAATAATTAGCTTTAGATTAAGTACTACTTGGTTGATACTCACTGACATCTTAATAGAAAGACCCAAGCACATTGAACTGTTTCCAAGTAACTTACCTGCATTTTAGAACAAAGCCCAAGAATATAGGAAAAAAAAATATTCAGTACCCATCAAGGTAAAATCCACAATGTCTGGCATCCAATAAAAATTGCCAGGCATTCAAAGATTCAGAAAAACCTGGCCCATAATGAGGAGAGAGATTAAAAACAACTCAGAACTGACATAGATGTTGGAATTAGCAGGTATGGACATTTTAAAATAGTTTTTATAGCTTTCTTATGCTTACATTTAAAAGAGAGAGGAGAAGGGTCAAAAATGTGAGCAAGCCTGTGGTTGCCTGTGGTGGCAGAGTTCAGTAAACTGGGTTTAGTGCAAGGTGATATTTGAGAATGATGTTGTGAAAGAGGCCATAAGAAGTCTTCTTGAGAACCTTTATAACGACAGGATGTTTCGCATTAAGAGAGCACTGGACCTGCCTATGAGGCAGCAGATTTTGCCTAAAGAGCAGTGGATAATATGAAGAGGATAAATTCTACTTTGAACCATATCTGAAAGAAGTTATTTGGGAAATAAAAGAGAAGAATGGGCAAAGAAATAATCATGGAATTGAAATCTGTGGTAGCAGCTGTCCTACAAATATTTTTAAGAAGTTGGGTAAACATGAAATGTACAATTTAGAACTATTTGAGCTGCAAATGTATTACTTTAAATAAATGTCTAATGTAATTATAAAAAAATAAAAATAAAAAAGAGAAAAGATTTAAAATAATAAGTCATTGCAAATGTTAAAATGGCCCAAACTGAGTGTCTAGAGATGAAGACCATGATATCTGAGATGAAAAATTTACCAGGTAAGATTAACAGACGGCGAAGAAGAAAAGATTAGTAAATTTGAAGATAACACAGTAGAAACCACTTCAGGAAAGAGTTTGACAGTTTTCTACAAAGTTATTATACAATGCCCATTCCTCTTCTAGGTATTTACCCAAAAGAAGTGAAAGCATGTCTATGAAGACATGTACATTATTGTTTATGGCAATGTATTTGTAAAAGCACCAAACTATAGATAACCCCAAATGCCCATAAACCAGTGGATGGATAAACACTTTGTTGTATATCTATATAATGTAGTACTACTTAGGAATAAAAGAAATGGACTGTTGTTACACACAACAATGTGGGAGAATCTCAGACTTTTTTGAATGAAAGAAGCCAGATTTAAAAAGTATATTAATGCAGTTCCATTTATATAAAATCATAGATAATTCTAACTAAACCATAGTTACAGAAATCAAATTAGCAGTTCTCTGGGGATGAAGTAAGGAGAGTGTAGAGGAATTACCAAGGGGCATAAAAAACCTTTTTATGCATAAAACTACAAACTTGCGTATGATGAATTTCACTTTTTGGATATATTTATCAAAACTTACGAGATTGTAGATTTTAAATATGTGCAGTTTATTTCATGTCAATTACAATAAAGCTGTTAAGAATTTTTTTAAAAAAGAGCAAATAAAATTCCAAAGTAACTATAGAAGGAAGCAAATTTATATGTGTATACACACAAACAGAAATCAATAAAGCAGAAAATGGATAAATAGTAGAGAAAATGAACAAAATAAATAAAACTTACAGCTGTTTTTTGAGTAGATGAATAAAATTGATAATTCACTTGATACTGTGAATAAGAACAAAAGAAAGAAAGCACAAGTTGTTCATACTGGAAATGAAAGGAACTTTTAGATGTTAAATGGGTTATAAGGCAACATCAAGAACAAATTTATGCCAGTAAGTTTAAAAGATATATCAAACTTTAAGAAGCTATAAAGACTATTTTAAAGGTACAGATTACAGCCAACAGAAGAAAAAATAAAAAATCTGAATAGGTGTGCATCAAATATATAAATTGAATTGATAATCAAAAACCTTCCCAGAAAGCAATCCCAATATTAGATGACTTCACTGGTAAAGTCTATCTAATATTTAAGGAAGAAATACTAGCAATCATTCATAAATAGAGAAAGGATAATGTATTTCCTAATTCATTTCATGAAATCAGCATTACTCTAAGATTTTTTTTTTTTTTTTTTATTCATGAGAGACAGAGCGAGAGAGAAAGGCAGAGGGAGAAGCAGGCTCCCAAGGAGCAGGGAGCCCGATGCGGGACTCGATCCCAGGACCCTGAGATCATGACCTGAGCCGAAGGCAGACGCCCAACCATCTGAGCCACCCAGGCGCCCGAAATCAGCATTACTCTAATACTAAAACCAGACAAAGACATTACAGGAAAAGAAAAGTACAGACCAATATTTCTTAAAATTATAGAGGCAGAAATTCTTTACAAAATATTTGCAGGTTGGGGTGCCTGGGTGGCTCAGTTGGTTAAGGTCCAACTCTTGATTTTGGCTCAGGTCATGATCTTAGGTTCATGAGATGAAGCCCCAAGTTGGGCTCTGCACTCAACATGGAGTCTGCTTATCTCTCTGCCTCTGCCCCCACCCCGCTCGTGCACTCTCTTGCTCAGTTTCTCAAATATAAATAAATAAAATCTTAAAAAAATATTTGCAAGTTGAATTCAGTAAAATATAATAAAATACACATGTATATAATATACCTCATGGTCAAGTCAGTTTATTCAGGAATGCAAAGCTTGTTTAGCAGCTTATAAATCATTGTAATTCACCATATTAGAATAATAAATGAGAAAATTCATCTGATCATTTTAGTAGGTGGAGGAAAAAGCACTTAATGCCCATTCATGTTGTAAAATAAAAAAAACTCACAACTAGTAAGAACAGAGGGAAACTTTGTCATCCTCATAAAGCACATTGCTGAAGAACATACAACTAATATACTTGATAATTAAAGACTAAATTCTTCCCCCCCTTAAGATTAAGAACAATGCAAGGTCCACTTGTAACGCATCTATTCAGTGCTTTATAGAAGATAGGCAATAGCCATTAAGCACACAAAAAGATGATCAGTGTCATTAGTTATTATTAATCATCAGAGAATACAAATTAAAACCATAGTTAGAAACCACAGCCACTAGAATGACTAAAATTAAAAAGACAGAAAATTCTTTTTGTTGATAGTGATATGCAGCCATTGGAACTTTGGTGGGATTCATGATGGTATAATCACTTGGGAAAACAGTTTGGCAGTTTTTAAAATAAAGTTAATCATACAGTCTAGCAATTCCATTCTTAGGTATTTATTCAAGAGAAATCAACACATATTTACAAAAGGGTTTACACAATGTTCATAGTAGCTTTATTTGCAGTAGGGAAAAAAACATGTTTATCAGCAAGAGAATATATAAATTGTGTAATATCCATATGTATTTTATTTGTTGTAACAAATGACTCAAAATTTAGTGATTTAAGAAAACAATTTGTTATCTCACAGTTTGTGTAGATGAGGAATCCAGGCATGGTTTAGCTGGTCTCTTATGGGCTGCAATTAGTATGTCATCTCAAGGCTCAACTAAGGAAGTATAAACTTTTGAGATCACTGTTGTGGTTGCTGACAGGATTCATTTCCATGTTGGCTGTTAAGCCAGGACTCAGCTCTTCACTCACTCTTGGTTGGAGGCTGCCCTCTGTTCCTTACTGTGTTTGCCTCTCTCTATACCAGTTTACAAGGCAGTTGGTTTCATCAGAACAAGTAAAGGGCAAGAGAGAGGGTGCTAGCAAGATGGAAACCATAGTCTTAAAACTGATTTCAGAAGTCACATCCCATCACCATTATTATATTCTCTTCATTAGAAGTAACTTGGTACAGCTCATACTCATGGGAGAGGGAATTACAAACGGCATGAATACCATGAGGGTGGGGAGCATTGGAAGTGATTTCAGAAGCTGCCTACCTTACAAAATAATGAAATACTACTAAATAATGAAAAAGAACCTTATTGGTACACACAACAGTGTAGATGAATGTCAAAAACATTATGCAGAGCAAAAGAACCCAGGCATAAAAGGTAACAGAACTAATCTTTAGAGTGAGAAGGAAGATCAGTGGTTGGGTGGGAGGTTTTTGTTTCAAAGGGGTATGAGTATCTTTTTGTGCTATATCCCCAGTGCTTATTATATTATAACTGGAAGTTGTATCTTTTGAACACCTTCATCCACTTCCCAACTCTCCACTTCTAGTTACTACAAATCTGATCTCTTTTTCTGTGTGTTTCTTTCTTTCTTTTTTTAGATCCTCATATAAGTGAGATATATAGTACTTGTCTTTCTATATCTGACTTCTTTCACTTAGCATAATGCCCTCAAGGTCTGTTCCTGTTATCAAAAAAGGCAGGATTTCCTTCTTTTTTACGTTTGAATATTGAAATGTACACATACATCATAACTTCTTTATTCATTCATCCATCAGTAGACACTTAGGTTGCTTCAGTATTTTGGCTATTGTAGATAATGCTTCTATGAACATGAGGATGTAGATATCTCTTTGACATAGTATTTTGTTTCCTTTGAATATATTGCTGGATCATATGGTAGTTCTGTTTTTAATTTTTTGAGGACCCTCCATGCTGTTTTCCCTAGTGGTTGTGCTAATTTACAATTCCACCAGCGGTGTACAAGGGTTCCTTGTTCTCCACATCTTTGCCAGCATTTATTATCGCTCGTCTTTTTGATAGTAGCCATTCTAATAGGCATGAGGTGATATCTCATTGTGGTTTTGACTTGCATTTCCCTAATAATTAGTGATGCTGAGCACCTTTTCATTTACCTCTTGGCCATTTGTATATCTTTTTTGGAAAGATATCTGTTCGGTCCTTTGCCCATTTGTTTT
The DNA here is from genome assembly GCF_029215605.1 of Mirounga angustirostris. NCBI lineage: Eukaryota > Metazoa > Chordata > Mammalia > Carnivora > Phocidae > Mirounga > Mirounga angustirostris. Next base: position 150,214,207 of record NW_026991712.1, read on the forward strand.
TAAAGATTTATTTTGTTTATTTTAGAGAGTAAGAACAAGGGGGAGGGACAGAGAAGAGGGAGAGAATCCTTAAGCAGACTCCCCACTGAGTGCAGAGCCCAATGCAGGGCTCAATCCCAGGACCCTGAGATCATGACCTGAGCCAAAGGCAGACGCTTAATTGACTGAGCCACCCAGGCGCCCCATGCTTACCCATTTTTAATTGGATTGTGTGTGTGTGTGTGTGTGTTTTACTATTGTGTTGTGAGTTCTTTATGTATTTTGGATATTAACTCCTTATCAGATATATGGTTTGCAAATTCAGTGGACTGCTCTTAATGACATCTGCATAGCTTCATTTTTCCAAGTAACATATTAGGATGCTGTAGTGGCAGTGCCATCTTGTGTTAAGATCTTTGGTGTCAGGCAGACCCAGATATGAATACTGGCTCTGAAACTTGCTGCATTCTAGTACTTCACTGACCTATATTATTTTGGATATTCCTAAAACAATAACTACTGTTTATTTAGAATCTATACTGGCCAGGTACTATGCTAGACATTTATGTGTGTATTACCTTAGTTAATACAAATCAAAATAACCAACATTTTTTGAGACACATCTAATATAAAATATTTCCATGTCTTATGTGATTTAATGCAGCAACCCAATGAAGTGTTGGTACTATAATTATCCCCACTTTACAGAAGAAGAAATTGAGACCAACAGAATAAGTTTTTAAAATATGAGGAAATCGGGTTGCTATCAAGATTCTGGTTTCATTTTCTATTCTTCTCTACCTGTGGAATTAGACTTTTTGTATGTTACCCAAGCTTGTTGCCAAGAGTAACTGCAACTTCAACTTAAGATCTCTTTTTGTTTTTTCTTTAAGAAACTTCTTTCAGGTTGTGAATGCTAAGAGTATCTCCAGGAGTCTATAGAAGTGTCAGGTGAAGATTGGTTTCTAAGAGGAAAGCACTGGGCAGACTTGCAAGAGCATAAGCTCAATTCCAGACAAGTACAGCTCTAGAAATACCAACCTTAGCCATAAATGAAAAGGCAATGTTTATATATATTTGATATAAAAAGTATGGCTTATTTTTTCTACCATTTCCATAAAAGAATAATTCTTTGTCAGCAGTGACATTTTTTTGAAGTCCAAAGTTGATAAAAGTTTGTGCTTGTAAAATATATTATGATGTTTAATCACTATCAAAAGTGCCCAGACAGGAATTTTCTTTGGGGAAGTAAAACTTTGTCACTAAGGCCATGAAGTGTTTGATTGTAGCACTGCTTACTTTGGCAACTGTATTTCCATAGTACTTGTGTAGCCTGGAATTATTTTTCCTCTTTTAATATATAACAATCAGTTTTTTTCAGTATTTAATCACTTATTATAAATGGGGTTGAATTATATGTTAATCTAAAAGTATAGACTGGGGGCACCTGGGTGGCTCAGTAAGTTAAGTGTCCTACTTTTGATTTTGGCTTGGGTCATGATCTCAGGGTTGTGAGATTGAGCCTGCATCAGGCTCCATGCTGGATATGAAGGCTGCTTAAGATTCTCTCCCTCCCACAGAGGTCGGTTCTACACCTTCGGTCGTGTGTTCTCTGGGCTGGTGTCCACTGGCTTGAAGATCAGGATCATGAGACCCAACTACACCCCTGGGAAGAAGGAGGACCTGTACCTGAAACCCATCCAGAGGACAATCCTGATGATGGGCCATTAGGTGGAGCCCATTGAAGATGTGCCTTGTGGGAACATTGTGGGTCTGGTGGGTGTGGACCAGTTCCTGGTGAAGACTGGCACCATCACTACCTTTGAGCATGTCCACAACATGCGGGTGATGAAGTTCAGCATGAGCCCTGTTGTCTGGGTCGCTGTGGAGGCCAAGAATCCGGCTGACCTTCCCAAGCTAGTGGAGGGTCTGAGATGGCTGGCCAAGTCGGACCCTATGGTGCAGTGCATCACTGAGGAGTCTGGAGAGCACATCATTGCAGGGGCTGGGGAGCTGCACCTGGAGACCTGTCTGAAGGACCTGGAGGAGGACCATGCCTGCATTCCCATCAAGAAATCTGACCACGTAGTCTCCTATCGTGAGACTGTCAGTGAGGAGTCGAATGTGCTCTGCCTGTCCCAAGTTCCCCAACAAGCACAACCGGCTGTACATGAAGGCACGGCCCTTCCCTGATGGCCTGGCTGAGGACATTGACAAGGGCGAGGTGTCCGCCTGGCAGGAGCTCAAGCAGCAGGCCCACTATCTGGCCGAGAAGTATGAGTGGGATGTGGCTGAGGCCTGCAAGATCTGGTGCTTTGGCCCGACGGCACTGGCCCCAATGTCCTCACAGACATCACCAAGGGTGTGCAGTACCTCAATGAGATCAGGATAGCATGGTAGCTGGCTTCCAGTGGGCCACCAAAGAGAGGGCTCTGTGTGAAGAGAATATGCGTGGTGTGTGCTTTGATGTCCACGACGTGACCCTGCATGTGGATGCCATCCAGCGCGGGGGGCACAGATCATCCCCACTGCCTGGCGCTGCCTCTACGCTAGTGTGCTGACTGCCTAGCTCCAGCTTATGGAGCCCATCTACCTTGTGGAGATTCAGTGTCCGGAACAAGTGGTTGGTGGCATCTACGGTGTCCTGAACAGGAAGCGGGGTCAGGTGTTTGAGGAGTCCCAGGTGGCTGGCACCCACATGTTTGTCGTGAAGGCCTGTCTGCCCGTGAATGAGTCCTTTGGCTTCACTGCTGACCTGAGGTTCAATACTGGCGGCCAGGCCTTCCCCCAGTGCGTTTTTGACCACTGGCAGATCCTGCTGGGGGATCCCTTCGACAACACCAGCTGCCCCAGCCAGGTGGTGGCCGAAAGATGCAAGCGCAAAGGCCTGAAGGAAGGCATCCCGGCCCTGGACAAATTGTAGGCAGCCCTCCCCTGCCTCCACTACCCCGGATGGGACTCAGCACTGTATCCGGCTGACGATCGACCATAGCAACAAGCCCTCGCACTCTCCATAACACCTTGAGATTGTCCACGGGGACGCTCTACCTGACAGGTTCTGGGGCCCACTCAGTGCCATCACTCAATGTGAACACTTGATGCCATTTCTTTCGATATTTATTTCAAGATTTCAGAGGCAACAGAAATGCCCTGGCAGCAGGGACTTATTTGGCCGGTGGGGGTGGGGGAGGCGGCATGGGACACTGAACACTTTTTTCCATTTCAGAAACTCAAATGTCCAAGAAAAAACAAAACAAAACAACGCATTAAGAGGTTTATTTGGGTAAATGGTCCGTAGTGGATTTTCCCCTCAGAAAGGGGGAAGGAACAAGCAGGTAGACCTTTCTCTTTGGACAGAAGCTAGAAGGCAGGAAACTGTGCGGTGTCACCGTGAGCACCTGGAATAATAAATTTGTTATGGTGGTGAAAAAAAAAAAGATTCTCTCCCTCTCCCTTTACCCCTTTCCCTGCTCATGCACTCTCTCTCTCTCTCTCTAAAAATAAAGTATGAAAAAGTATACTTTTAAAAATAAAGTTTTTTTTAAAAAGGCTGGATTAGCAGCAACCTAATAGAAGTAGATATATGCAATACTTTTATATTCTGATTCAACAATCTGCTTAATATACTGTAGTTCTAGAAATTAGCTGATTGATTTATAAGTAGACTTGATTCCTGAAAAATAATTTGTGGAACACTGGGAAAATTTTGATTCCTGTTTTTCATTAGCATCATGTTCATTTTTGCCTTTTTACCTTTAAGTCTTTTGTCTTCACTGAATAGAATAACTTTTGGTGTGGCACTCCTTCACAACCCAGCTATCCTTCAATCTGGGTTTAAGTCTCATCTCTCACATAAAGCCTTCTCTACTTATCCAATACATTTTTTTTTCTTTTCGAAATTCTGTTGCTTTTCTCTTTAACATAATTTAAATTGTCTTCTAGATTATATACATTGGCTTTATTTTTCAGCTGCTTTCATGGATGTTATTTCCTTTTATCCTTAGACCCTGGAAATAGTTAAGAAAGGCAATATTATTCTCCATTTTATGATACAAAAACTAAGAATAGATATTCAATTTCTTCAAGACCCAAATCTTCATTCTAAAATCTGCTTTGCTTATACTATACCACTTCAAGTTTTATACTTTACCTGCTATTCCTACCACATGCTGAGCACATAGTGGTATTGTCAGTTGATTGGTTTAAAATACGTTGTTTCTAATCAAAGCCCCAATCACTGGTATCTATTTCTTTTAAAAAGCTATGTAATTAATTAACTAGTTAATTAATTGTAGAGTCTTTTGTCATAATTAATGTTGAAGCCTGAGTTCTTCAAAGGGGCAACATTTGTTTAAGATTTGAAGTTTGGGGGGCGCCTGAGTGGCTCAGTTGGTTAAGCAACTGCCTTCGGCTCAGGTCATGATCTTGGAGTCCCAGGATCGAGTCCCGCATCGGGCTTCCTGCTCGGCAGGGAGTCTGCTTCTCCCTCTGACCCTCCCCCCCTCATGCTCTCTCTCTCTCATTCTCTCTCTCAAATAAATTAAAAAAAAAAAAATCTTAAAAAAAAAAAAGATTTGAAGTTTGGAATATGGAAATTTTCTTATTTATTCATCAGACAAATGTCATTGACTGTGTACCATATTCCTAATATTTGTGGTAGCCCTGGATATGGACAAATGTTGATTGCATTATTTTGTTAGTAATATTCAGTCTTTTCTTATTTATACAGGAGAGATTAAACAGATTCTAGAAAATGAACTTCAGATACCTGTGTCTAAAATGCTGTTGAAAGGCTGGAAGACCGGAGATGTGGAAGACAGTGTGAGTTTCTTAATTGCCTAGAAATAAAAGAAAGTTAAGTCATGCAATTGACTAAATGATACATAAAAATTGGTTTTTATTAGTTTTGTTACATATGACAGAAGTAGATTTTGGTAATAGTAACTTAGTTTAAGGAATCAGCCAACAGTGTTTTTCAAGTTAAAACATTTTCATGGTAAACCAACAATAGTTTTGAATGAGTTAGGTATGTAAATGAGAACACTATATGGCATGTTTTTCCTATTTCTAACTGTTAATATAGGAGTTAGTTTGGTACTCTTTTTTGAGAGCTTTTACTTTTTTATCAAACCTCATAGGGTGTCAGTAAGTGCCCTGGAATAATAATTTACTGAACAATTACTTACTGGCCTGAAAGAAGTCATATACAATGTATACATGTATGTCAATATTGATAATGGAACAAAGATAATAATAAGACATTTTTTTAAACTTGGAAAATTTAATGGTAAGAATCTTTGTTTACTTGGGTAGTGGCAAGTACATGGAATGAATTGTACTTTAAGAATTTTTATAAAGTGTTGCAATTTTAAGGCAGTAGTTGCTGTTCTCAAGGACCCAGTAGCAGCCTCAGGTATTAAATATTTCACATTCTGTTTCTTTGTCTGACAGAGAAAGTGGGGAGGGAAGGAAAGAAATGAATTAACGCTAAAGTTTTAGATGTTTGAAGTGCAAATAATTATCAAATCTTTTCATAGTTACTAACTTGATATTTCAATATCTAGGCATAAACTTAGAACCTTCAACTTTTGGTTCAGTTCTTTTTCAGTGACTTCTGGTAGACATTGTACTTATAAATATATGTGAGTTCATTTGGTATATGGAGATGTTTGGAGTATTTCTTTCTTTTTTTTTTTTTAAAGATTTTATTTATTTATTTGACAGAGAGAGAGATAGCGAGAGCAGGAACACAAGCAGGGGGAGTGGGAGAGCGAGAAGCAGGCTTCCTGCCGAGCAGGGAGCCCGATGTGGGACTCGATCCCAGGACTCTGGGATCATGACCTGAGCCGAAGGCAGACGCTTAACGACTGAGCCACCCAGGCACCCTGTTTGGAGTATTTCAATAAGATATTTATGTGAATTTCACATTAGCAAGATATTTATAAATTTAGGTAGAAGTTAGTGATGTACTATTTTAGGGCTCAGCAGACTTTCTATACAGAACCAGGTTATAAATATTTTAGCCTTTGTGGGCAGTACAGTCTCATTGTAGCTACTCAGTTCTGCTGTTGTAGTGTGAAAGGAACCGTAGACCATATGTGAAAGAGTGAGCCATGACTGTTTTCCAATACATCTTTATTTGTGGACACAGAAATTTGAATTTTATGTAATTTCACATATCATGAGATACTCTTCTTTTGATTTTTTTCCCCCACCATTTAAAAGATGTAAAAATCATCCTTAACATCGTAGGCCATATAAAAATAGGCAGTGGGATAGATTTGTCCCATAGGCATAATTTGCTGACCCCTTGTGCTACATGGCTGTTGTAATTGAAACATAGGTTAAAAAATAAAAAGAAATGCTATCTGAGTAAATCAACAACCTCAGCAGAAATAAAACACTAAAATGCATTAGTTTATATGGCTGTATCATTTATTTGTTCATTTATTGAGAAATCTATGGATATGAATCATTTGCACATGGCATTTTCAGTAGTTTGTAAAGAGAAAGGCAATTATTTTGAAAATTTTCTTAAAGCTGTCTGTCCTAATATTTGAACATAGTCTTTTGTCACCAACAATATTTTCAGTTACTTATTTCTATGTACTCTTTTCCTAAGGTGATTTCTGCTATTCCTATGCCATTAATTTTCTGATTGCTCCCAAATTTATATTTCCAGGTTATACTTCTGTGAATTCATGTATCCAAACTGGTAATTCACTTTGGTACTTGCATACCTTATGACATCTTAAGGTTAGCATGTTTAAAATGGAGCTCTTGGTTTTCCTTTCCATACCATTTCTCTACTAGTTTCCCCCCAGTAAACAGCAGCACTGTATAGCCACTGCTGAGTCCAAAAATACGGGCATCCAGTCTTTTCCCATTTCAAACAACACCTAATCCTTTGGTAAGTCCTATAGCTTCTGTCTCCAAAATATATGTCAACTATGGTCACTTTTCAGCATTTTTATCATGCTGCCTAATCTAGGCCATTAGCATCTTTTGCCTGGACCAATGTAATAGCTTCATCATTGTTTTTCCAGCTTCCTTTCCTGGGTTCTTCCTTACATTCTCCACACAGCAGCCAGAATGATCTTTTAAGAACATAAATTGAATTATATCACTCTCCTGTTAAAACAGTTTTTTACTGCACTTTGAATAAAATTCAAACTACTCACCATGGTTTAAAAGGCATTGTATTTTTATGCACTATTCACCTCTGCAACCTCATCTTCAGCCTTTCTTACTCTCACTTTCCATGATGCAGCCATAGAAACCCCCTTTTAATTCTTCTAATAGAACCAAGCACTTTATATCTTTACCTGCACCTTCCACTGCTTGGAATGCTTTGCCCCCAGTTCTTCACATGGGTGTGGCTCTATTTTATCCTTCAGGTCTCAGTTTAAACATTACTTTCTCTAACAGGCCTCTATAAAATTAGGTTCCCATCCCAGCAATTTCTATCATAGTCCCATGAGTAAATGTTTGTGGAATGGATGAATGAATGACTTAAAGGAAGTATCCATTTATATAATCATTCCGTATGTGATTTAAGGGGGAAGATTTAGTGGAAAATCTTTGGATGGTGGTGTAGCAAAAGGACAGTAGTGACTTGATCAAGTAGTAAGAGTAAACATTTATCAGTAATCCAACAGTTAAAATAATGAAAGATAGAAAGGTAAAAAATAATTTTCCTATGTACATATGCGTGTGTTTTGTTTGCATGTTAACTCTAGAGAGGTAACACAGATCACTTCCAAAAGGACTTACAAATATTTGATATAAAGATTCGGAACTTAAAGGTGAAATTATGAGTAATTGCCTACTGCAGTGTTTTTGCAGATCATGGGTTACAAATACATTAATGGGTTGTGAAGTGAATTGAGTGGGTTATAGTCAGCATTAAAAAAAAGAAATAGAGATGGGCGCCTGGGTGGCTCAGTTGGTTAAGTGACTGCCTTCAGTTCAGGTCATGATCCCAGGGTCCTGGGATCGAGTCCCGCATCGGGCTCCCTGCTCTGCGGGGAGCCTGCTTCTCCCTCTCCCACTCCCCCTGCTTGTGTTCCCTCTCTCGCTGTGTCTCTCTCTGTCAAATAAATAAATAAATAAAAATCTTAAAAAAAAAAAAAAAAGAAATAGAGGGCGCCTGGGTGGCTCAGTTGGTTAAGCGACTGCCTTTGGCTCAGGTCATGATCCTGGAGTCCCTGGATCGAGTCCTGCATTGGGCTCCCTGCTCAGCAGGGAGCCTGCTTCTCCTTCTGACCCTCCCCCCTCATGTGCTCTCTGTCTCTCTCATTCTCTCTGTCTCAAATAAATAAATAAAATCTTAAAAAAAAAAAAAAGAAATAGAATAGAAGATGTCAGAGTACATTGCAAGTAGTAAGGGTATTTTTACTTAACATATAGCTAATATTAGTCAAACGAAGTCCCAATGTCCATGGAGTAAGACTGTGTACTTAGTAAGATGAACCTTCTTGTGGAGGGATCAAGAATGAGTTCCTCATGTTTTATGTTTGGGTAAGATCAGCCTCCTGTCTCTACTTCCATCTGCAGGGTTAAGAGAGATTCCTAGACATTCACTCCACTTGCTTTCCAACACTTGCAGCCTTAATATTATTGTTTGATTAAACCAGGACTAATTTTATTACTTCTTTTCCCACTGTTTATCACCCCTCACTCAAATTTCCGTAGTTTCTGCATAGGCCATATCTGTCTCTATCCTTTTTCGTTTACAATACCTGAAACCTGTTTGCTATTCCCTGTGGAACTAATTTTATCACTAGCCAGGTTCCCTCTGTTGTCAACCTCTTCCCTGCACATTCCTTTCACCATCTTCCTCTGACTGAAACCTGCCTTCCTAAGGACATTGTTCTCTATAGCCTTCCCAGTGTTTTTTTTTTTTTTAGACACAAAAGTGAGTATTTAATGAGAATAAGGAGATAAATCACAACGAATTACAAATTTCACAAAGCTAAAATATACCTCAAACATCACAAAAGGCAGAAAAATAAAGTATTTGCAATAACTGCCTGATGCATCTCTGTAATACTTTTTTTTCCCCCCCCACTTTTAGGTTTGTTGCACACTCTTTGATCACCTTTTGATGTGATAATAATTTTATAATTGAGTGTTTAGAGAAGTTTCTTTCAACTTCAAATTCATTGGTAATGTCCTGTAGCTTTCTGGGATTTTTTTTTTTTTTAATTTTATTATGTTATGTTAGTCACCATACAATACATCATTGGTTTTTGATGTGGTGATCCACGATCCATTGTTTTCGTATAACACCCAGTGCTCCATGCAGTACGTGCCCTCCTTAATACCCATCACTGGGCTAACCAATCCCCCCTCCCCCCTCCCCTCTAAAACCCTGTTTGTTTCTCAGAGTCCATAATCTCTCATGGTTCATCTCTCCCTCCGATTCCCCCTCCCCATTTTTCCCTTCCTTCTCCTAATGTCCTCCATGTTATTCCTTATGTTCCACAAATAAGTGAAACCATATGATAATTGACTTTCTCTGCTTGACTTATTTCACTTAGCATAATCTCCTCCAATCCCATCCATGTTGATGTAAAAGTTGGGTATTCATCCTTTCTGATGGCTGAGTAATATTCCATTGTATATATGGACCACATCTTCTTTATCCATTCATCTGTTGAAGGGCATCTCGGCTCTTTCCACAGTTTGGCTATTGCGGACATTGCTGCTATGAACATTGAGGTGCATATGGCCCTTCTTTTCACTACATCTGTGTCTTTGGGGTAAATACCCAGTAGTGCAATTGCTGGATCATAGGGTAGCTCTATTTTTAAATTTTTGAGGAACCTCCACAAAAGTGGAGGTTTTCGAAAGTGGCTGTACCACTTTGTGGTACAAGTTGTTGCATTCCCACCAACAGTGTAAGAGGGTTCCCCTTTCTCCACAACCTCTCCAACATTTGTTGTTTCTTTCCCTGTCCATTTTTGCCATTCTAACTGGTGTAAGGTGGTATCTCAATGTGGTTTTGATTTGGATTTCCCTGATTATAGCTTTCCCAGTGTTAATTGCTTTTCTTTAGCAGCCATCATACCACTGGATTATCTGGTGAAATATGTGTCCTGATTGTACCTCACTTCCACTTCCAGACCTTTATCAGTCCTTCCTCTCTTAAAATCTTCAGCTTTGAATTTCATGTTAAAAGGTCATCACCTATTTATTGAGGTCATCTCCCTTCATTTCCTGATTTTTGGGTCCTGGTCTATAATTGCCCCCCTTAATTCTTAGTAATTTAACTATCTTTATAAGTGGTTCTTCCAATACCTTGGCCCCTTAGTTTCTTGAATTTCTTTCCTACAGAAATCTTTTCCTCCATCCTGCATCAGCTATATCTTCCAGTGGTCCTATCATTTAATTATAAATTTCAAATCTTAATTTTAGGCTTCCATTTTCTGCTTACTATCTCTTATCTTTCTAGCTCATTTTCTTTGGTATCTTTACTCCAGCAATCCTTCAACACTATTTAGGCCTCCAGTCCATTGTTTCTACCATCTGTTTGTGATCATTACCTCCTTCATGTCCTCTCTTCCTTCCTTAGAGTGGATTAAATCCCACAATTAATCATTATAATCACTTTCTTGCATAGAGTCTCAACTCTTTCTTTATGGATCCTGCATGACAAAAGTCCTTATTTTCAATAAATCCAACTCCATCTATTCTGTGCATTACAGTTAAATGTGGCTACAGACAAATAAAATCATTAATGTATCTTTAAATTCATGATCATGATGTTTAGAGCGTCCCTTAATGTTGCTAGGCAGTCACAGTATATTTACCTGGTTTATCCACATCCTAAATGGTTATTTTATACTTATCCTCTCCTCAGACCTTTAAAGCACCTCTCCCTTATTCTCACTTTCAGCTGATAACTTGACTTCCTGTTTTGTTTCACTCACAAAATAAAGGCAATACAAGAAAATTTCTATAAGCTTGGTCTCTCTTTACTTACCTGCATCTTACACACATACTCTTCTTTTGTTACTCTGGATGGCCTGTCCATTCTCCTTTCAAAGACCACACCTCCATATTTGCTTTGGATTACATTCTTTGTGTCCTCTGGCCTATTCAAGGACTTCACTCTTAATTCTTCCGTGTGTTTCCTGTATCATCAATATTTTCCTCTAGTAGGTCATAATAGAGTATAACCACAAACATGATGTTCTTTCTTCCATTTTTCTCTTGATCCCACTTCCCCTTCCAGCAGTCGCTCCATTCCTCTAGTCCCCTTGATAACAAAACTTTCCCCAAAGACTTGTTTATATTTCTTGTCTCTATTTCTCCCCATGCCTCCTGAGCCCAGTCTAGGCAGAGAATTGCTAGTGCTCTTATCAAAGTACCAGTGAAGTGACCACATAACTAAATTCAGTGGTGATCTTATCCAGTGTAATGATTTTTAAGTGCATCTATATGCATAGTTTTATATGTTTAATTTATATCTCCACCCCAGACCCGTTCCCTGAATTCCAGATTAATATATCCATCTGCTTATCTTTTCCACTTAAATGCCTAATACACATTTCAAACTTACCTGCCCAAAATAGAAGTCCTCATCTTCATTCTTTCCCATTTCAATTGATAGTAACTTCATCCTTCTAGTTATTCAGTCTAAAATCTTTAGGATCATTACTGACTCCTTTTCTGTCATAACACATATTCAATGTGTCAAGAAATTTTTTGGCACTATCTTCAAAATATATCCAGAATCTAGCTATTTTGCATCACTTCTACTACCATCACACTGACATAAACCATTATCACCCTTATCTTAGTATATTCCATTAGCCTTCTGTGTGCTTCTACCCTCCTCTGCCAACCCCTTCCCATCTGTTTTCAACATAGCTGACAAAGTGAATCTTTTTAAATGTGAATCTGATCATGTCACTCCAGTAGTTTACCTTTTCATTAGGAGTAAAAGTCAAAGCCCATAGCTCAGTACATTTCTTGTCCCTACTGTGACTGTTCTCTCTCTGACCTATCTCTACTAATGTTCATTTGACTTCAGTTACATTGGACTTCTTGTTGTTCCTTAAGCATTTTGTGCTGTTTTCTTTGCCTGACATATTCTTTTTCTGTATTTTCTCATGAATTGTTTTGTCACCCCTTTACATCTTTGCTCAAATGTCACATTCTCCAAGTAAGCTCCACCCTGATCATCCAGTTTAAAATTACATAACTTCCCACCCCCATATGCTTCACCCCCCCTTCCCTGATCTATCTTTAGTCCAAAAAATTATCACTTTTTAATATTCAGCTACATAGGTTACTTACTTTATTTATTCCTACTAAAATGTAAAGCTCTATAAGAGAGATCAGGGGATTTAGACTGTGCTGTTCACCGCTATATCCTCAGTGTTTGGAATAGTCCTGGCACAGAGTAGGTGGCTCAATAAATATCTGTCGAATAAATATGTATGTCCTGAGTTACGATGTAAAGATATAAAATGTGTTTCTTAATGCATTTTGCTGTCAAAAAAAGTTTGAGGGGTGCCTAGGAGGCAGAGTCAGTTAACTGTTTGATTCTTGATCTCAGCTCGGGTCTTGATCTCAGGGTTCTGAGTTTGGGCCCCACATTGGGCTCCATGCCCAGTGTGGAGCCTACTTAAAAAAAAAAAAAAGGTTTGAGCTATGTTAGTATTTACCATCAAGTTAGGAATTTGAAAGGTATGTAGTAATTTTATGGCCAAAAAAATTTAGTGAACTTTTGTATGGTTTTCAAGATGTAGTTCAGATGTATCCCAAGAGTAGTTTATTCACCCTGGATGGATCATTTTAACATAAAAATTCTCTGGAGAAAGAGTTAAGTGACCTAGGTAACATTTACTAGAGATCTCATCCAAGTTACCTTATTTCTCAGGCTGCAGCTCCTCATCTATAAAGCCATTGGGTTGAGTTGCTCACTATGATCTTTTCTAAGTCTTATGATCTCTAAAAACCTACATTGCTAATTTTTGCTATAATGATCCTGGAACGAAGTGCATATTAGTTTCAAGGATATACTTCTTCAGTGAAGAAATTAATGACTCTTAACTGTGTTCTTATCTATTGTATCTCATCATGAGCTAAAGATTTTGTATTTTATTTTTAATGTTCATATTTATGCTTATATATATATATATATATAGGAGAAACAAGTTACTTGGTTTCAATAGTTCTGCATTATTCTGTTTAGGAAATTGTCAAAAGTTTCAAAAAATTACAATATTGAAAAAATTTTAAGAACTTTAGGGAAAAAATGAACAATATACAATCAACAGTCATTTTTTTTGTTTGTTTTTAATTTTTCTTTTTCAGACGGTCTTAAAATCGCTACATTTGCCAAAAAACAACAGTCTTTATGTCCTTACACCAGACTTGCCGCCACCTTCATCATCTAGTCATGCTGGGTAAGGTGTTTACTTTTCCTGAGAATCTGAAATGAAAAGCTTGATTGTTAAGTTGCTTTAAGCTGTATATAAATATCAAAATGAAATAAAATAAAAATCTTGCTGAAGCTTTAACTTACCAACAACTATTAACTACATAAAATTTCAAACTATTTGTTTTGGGTAGTTTGATTTTAGTGGTGGAATTTTTTTTCCAAAGAAAATCTTTAGCAAAACTCCATTATGGGAAAAATAGTCAAAAATGATACTGTTCTGTTTGAAGGGGAAGGACTAGTGTTGGATGGAAGAGATTGAGTAAATGGAACTCTAGCTTCTCCCATGGCTAAAGAAGGCATACCTTTGAGGAAAATTCATCAGGCACTGCAGAATACAGCTTGAAAAGCATTGATACAACATTTTTATTAAGATTTTATCTCTTTTTGGAATAAAGTATCTCGTTCTTTTTTCATTATTCACAGTGAAACTCGGGACATTTATAGAATGATTAAATGATTTTAATATTAAATTATGGCATTATTATTGCTAGGTGGTACATGATGTTAGTGATAGAGTAATAATTTTGTGAGTACAGTATCATTCCAGAACTATGTTTAAGTTGTTTTTAGGTTTTCACAGTTTTTATACACATTTACTTCTTTTTAAATACTACTTGGTGATTTTGTGTAGACCTGTGTACCTAAACTTGGGATATTATCAAACTTTGCCTACCACGTATCAAATATTTTTATTATTATATAGTAGAAGGAAAAAATTACTGTTTTTCTCTACTGTACTACTTACAGAACACTTCTGGCTACCAAATATGTGGCAATTCTTCAATACCAGCTTGATGTTCTATAATTTAAATAAATTCTGGAACTATCTACCTGGAGATAGCATCTAATCCTATAGGTTCAGGGCTCAGTTTCATAAGACTGCTCCCACATCGGATACTACTTCAAGTCTAGGTTGTCTCCTGTGCTTCTGAACAACTGGGTATACATTGGAGGTTCCCACAACCCCCTTCCTGGGTTTGATAATTTGCTAGAATGACACACAGAACTCAGAAAAGTGCTCTACTTACTATTACCAATTTATTATAAGACATATTTTAAAGAATATAGATGAACAGCCAGATGAACGAGATAAATAGGACAAGATCTGGAAATGTCTTGAGCACAGGAGCTTAAAGTTGGGGGTGTGTCACTCTTACAGCACATAGATGCATTCTTGTTCACCAACTTGAAAGCTCTTTAAAACCCATCAGCTAGGGTTTTTTATAGAGGCTTTATTACATAGGCACTATTGACTAAATTATTGGCTATTAATAATTAACTCAACCTCCAGCCCCTCTGCCCTCCCTACAAATGTGGAGGCAGGGAGAATGCAGGTAGCTGAAAGTTCCAACCCTCTAATCACTTGCTTGCTTTCCCTTGCAACCAGTCCTCATCCTGAGGATTTTTTCTCAAAGTCATTAACTCGTGAACAAACTCTTGTGTGGCTGAAAGGGGCTTGTTATGAATAACAAAAGATCCCTTGCTCCTTCCACCTGTATCACTCTCATCATTTAGAAAATTCCAAGGGTTTTAGGAGCTCTTGGGTGGGGGGAAGGGGGAGAGAAGACCAAATGTATATTTCTTATTATAAATTATGCCATTACAGGTAGATAGTAGCAAAAAAATTAAACATGGCTTGTACCAAAGTAGAAATCACTGAACTGAAAAAAGTTAAATCTAATGTAATTGTATTTGATAGTCTGTTAATAGTTCATTTTAGGTTAAGAATTTAAACATTTCTTCGGTCACTGTTTATTTTCTGTTAAGGTCACATATTAATGGGAGGTTGAATTTGCACATCATTACACACAGCCAAACAGTACTGTAGTCCTTGTGTTTATAGTAGTTGTTATCAACACTAGATGAGATTAAGTTAAACAAGGAGTTATATGTATGGTTCTGTATCTAGTTAGGGCATTATTTTTGTAGTTTAGTTAACAAGAGTGTAATCACTGTTACCCAGTATGTAATCCACATAATTATGAGCAGATAGGAGACATTACTGGTTATAATCTATTGCTTTCCAGTCACATGATTAAATGGATTTATCAAAATGTCTTCCTGGGCTAATGGAAATATTCTTCATTGCTATGTGGCTGATCTTCCTTTGATTGTCTGATTGTCAAATTGCTCAGTTCCTAGGCAAGCAGGGCCTTACAGTGCTTATGAAATGCAGTGTTTTATTGGAGAATGAGTACTTAATATAGCACTAAAGTAGTCTTCCTTAGTTGGCTTTATGAATTTTTTTTTAAGTTTCTATTTTAATTCCAGTTAGTTAACCTACAGTGTTATATTAGTTTCAGGTGTGCAATATAGAGATTCGCTAATTCTTTGCATCACCCGGAGCTCTTCACAACTAGTGCACTCCTTAAGCCCTATCATCTATTTAAGCCATCCCCCTACCAACCTCCCCTCTGATAACCATTAGTTTGTTCTCTATGGTTAAGAGTCTGTTTCTTGGTTTATGTCTCTCTTTTTTTCTCCTTTGCTCATTTGTTTTGTTTCTTAAATTCCACATAGGAGTGAAATCATATGGCATATGTTTTTCTCTGACTGACTTCGTTTGCTTAGCATTATACTCTTTAGTTCCATCATGTTGTTGCAAATAGTGATTTCATTTTATTTTATGGCTGAATAATACTCCATTGTATATATATATATATACACCACATCTTCTTCATCATCAGTGGACACTTAGGCTGCTTCCATATTTTGGCTGTTGTAAATAATGCTGCTATATATATATAGCAGGTGCATGTATCCCTTTGAATTTGTGTTTTTGTATTCTTTGGGTAAATACCCAGTAGTGCAATTGCTGGATCATAGGGTAGTTCTATTTTTAACATTTTGAGGAACCTCCATACTGTTTTCAGAATGGCTGTACCAGTTTGCATTCCCACCAACAGTGCAAGAGGGTTCCTTTTTCTCCACATCCCTGTCAACACTTGTCTGACGTTTTTTGATTTTAGCCATTCTGACAGGTGTGAGGTGATATCACCTGGTGGTTTTGATTTGCATTTCCCTGATGTTGAGCATCTTTTCACATGTCTGTTGGCCATCTGTATATCTTCTGTGGAGAAATGTCTGTTCATGTTTTCTGCCCATATTTTAATTGGATTATTTGGTGTTTGGGTATTGAGTTGTACAAGTTCTTTATATTTAGGATACTAACCCTTTATTGGATAACGTCATTTGAAAATATCTCCTCCCATTCTGTAGGTTTACCTTTTGATTTTGTTGATTGTTTTCTTCAATGTGCAGAAGCTTTTTATATTGATGCTGTCCCAATAGTTTGTTTTTGTTTCCCTTGCCTCAGGAGACATACCTAGAAAAAAGTTGCTATGGCTGATGTCAGAGAAGTTAATGCCTGTGTTATCTTCTAGGATTTTTATGGTTTCAGGTCTAACATTTAGGTCTTTCATCCATTTTGAATTTATTTTTCTGTATGATGTAGAAAAGTGGTTCTGTTTCTTTCGCATGTTCTGTCCAGTTTTCTCAGCAATATTTGTTGAAGAGACTGTCTTTCCCATTGGATATTCTTTTCTGCTTTGCCAAAGATTAATTGACCATATAGGTGTGGGTTTATTTCTGGGTTTTCTGTTCTTTTCCATTGAGCTATGTGTCTTTTTTTTCCAGTAATACTATTTTGATTACTACAGCTTTGTAAAATAATTTGAAATCTGGAATTGTGATGCCCCTAGATTTGCTTTTCTTTTTCAAGGTTGCTATGGCTCTTCAGGCCTTTTGTGGTTCCATACAAATTTTAGGATTGTTTATTCTAATTCTGTGAAAAATGCTTGTGGTATTCTGATAGGGATTACATTAAATGGGTAGATTGCTTTGGGTAGTAGAGACATTTTAACAATATTTATTCTTCCAATCTATGAGTGTGGAATGTCTTTCCATTTCTTTGTGTCATCTTCAGTTTCTTTCATCAGTGTTTTATAGTTTTCAGAGTACAGGTCTTTCAGCTGTTTTGTTAGGTTTATTCCTAGGTATCTTACTATTTTTGGTGCAGTTGTAAATGGGATTGTTTTCTTAATCTCTTTTTCTGCTGCTTCATTATTGGTATATAGAAATGCAACAGATTTCTGTAGATTGATTTTGTATCCTGCAACTTTACTGAATTGTTGTGTCAGTTCTAGGAGTCTTTTGGGTTTTCCATATATAGTATCCATATATAGTCGTATGCAAATAGTGAGTTTTACTTCTTGCTGATCTGGATGCCTTTTATTTATTTTTGTTGTCTGATTGCTGTGGCTAAGACTTTGAGTAATATGTTGAATAGAATTGGTGAGAGTGGGCATCCTTGTCTTTTTTCTGCCTTTGGGAGAAAGGCCCTCAGTTTTTCCCCATTGAGGATGATGTTAGCTGTGGTTTTGTCATATATGGCCTTTTGTATGTTCCCTCTAAACCTACTTTTTGAGTTTTTATCATGAATGAATGTTGTACTTTGTCCAATGCTTTTTCTGCATCCACTGAAATGATCATATGGTTCTTATCCTTTCTCTTACTGATAACGTGTATCATGTTGATTAATTTGCAAATATTGAACCATCCTTGCAGCCCAAGAATAAATCCCACTTGATTGTGGTGAATGATATTTTTAATGTATTGTTGGATTTTGTTTGCTAGTATTCTTTAGAGGATTTTTGTATCTATGTTCATCAGAGATATTGGCCAGTAGTTCTCTTTTTTTGTGTGGTGTTTTTATCTGGTTTTGGTATCACGGTAATGCTGTTGGCCTCATATAATGAATTTAGAAGTTTTCCTTCCATTTCTGTTTTTTAGAATAGTTTGAGAAGAATAGGTTATTAGCTCTTCAAATGTTTGGTAGAATTTGCCTGTGAAGCCATCTGGTCCTAGACTTTCGTTTCTTGGGAATTTTTTGATTACTGATTCAATTTCCTTACTGGTAATTGGTCTGTTCAAATTTTCTATTTCTTTCTGTTTAAGTTTTGGTAGGTTATTTGTTTTTAGGAAATCCATTTCTTCTAGGTTGTCCAATTTATGGGCATATAGTTTTTCATAATATTCTCTTATACTTGTTTATATTTCTGTGGTCTTTATTATTTTTTCCCTCTCACTTGTGATTTTACTTATTTGGGTCCTTCCTTTTTTTTCTAGATGAATCTGGCTAGAGGCCTATCAGTTTTATTGATTTTTTTTCCAGAGGACCAGTTCCTGGTTTCATTGATCTCTTCTGTTGTTTTTTAAATTTCTATATCATTTATTTCTGTTGTAATCTTTATTATTTCCTTCATTTTGCTGGCTTTAGGTTTTGTTTTTTGTCCTTTTTCTTAGCTCCTTTAGGTCTAAGGTTAGGTTATTTATTTGAGATTTTTCTTGCTTCCTGAGGTAGGCCTATATTGCTGTAAACTTCCCTCTTAGAACCACTTTTGCTGCATCCCAAAGGTTTTGAACCATTGTGTTTTCATTTTCATTTGTTTCCATGTACTTTTTTTTAATTTCTTACTTCTTTGTTGACCCATTCATTGTTTAGTAACATGTTATTTAATCTCCATGTATTCGTGGTCTTTCTAGATTTTTTCTTTTCTTTTTTTAAAGATTTTGTTTATTTATTTGACAGAGAGAGACACAGCAAGGGAGGGAACGCAAGCAGGGGGAGTAGGAGAGGGAGAAGCAGGCTTCCCGCCGAGCAGGGAGCCCAATGCGGGGCTTGATGCCAGGACCCTGGGATCACAACCCGAGCCGAAGGCAGCTGCTTAATGACTGAGCCACCCAGGCGCTCCTCCAGATTTTTTCTTGTGGTTGACTTCTAGTTTCATAGTGTTGTAGTCAGAAAAGATGCATGGTATGACTTCTTTTTAAATTTGATGTGGCCTGTTTTGTTTTGCCTAATATGTGAGTTATGCTAGAGAGTGTTCCACGTGCACTTGGAAAGAATGTGTATTCTGCCGTTTTAGGATGGAATGTTCTGAATATATCTGTTAAATCCCTCTGGTCCAGTGTGTCATTCAAAGCCATTGTTTCCTTGTTGATGATCTGTTTAGATGATCTGTCCATTGATGTAAGTGGAGGTGTTAAAGTCTCCTACTATTATTGTATTTTTATTGATTAGTTCCTTTATGCTTGTTATTAACTATTTTATGTATTTTATGTATGTATTTTATGTATTGTAACTATTTTATGTATTAAATATTTGTATTAGTTATATCTTCTTGTTGGATTGTCCCCTTTCTGTTGGATTGTCCCCTTTATCTCTTTTTACAGTCTTTGTTTTATTTATTTTTTTTTAAAGATTTTATTTATTTATTTGAGAGAGAGAGAATGAGAGACAGAGAGCACAAGCGGGAAGAGGATCAGAGGGAGAAGCAGACCCCCTGCCGAGCAGGGAGCCCGACGTGGGACTCGATCCTGGGACTCCAGGATCATGACCTGAGCTGAAGGCAGTCGCTTAACCAACTGAGCCACCCAGGCGCCCTACAGTCTTTGTTTTAAAGGCTATTTTGTTTGATATAAGTATTGCTACTTTGGCTTTCTTTTGACATCCATTTGCATGATAAATGTTTCTCCATTCCCTCACTTTTAGTGTATGGGACTCTTTAGGTCTAAAATGAATCTCTAGTAGGCATCCTGTAGATGGGTCTTGTTTTTTTATCCATTCCATCACCCTTTATCTTTTGATTGGAGCATTTAGTCCATTTTAATGTTGTCATTTTATTACTTGTTTTGTGAGTGTTTCTGAAGATTTTCTCTGATCCTTTCTTGTCTTTGTCTCTTTCATGATCTTCTGGTTTTCTTTAGTGATATATTTTTATTTCTTTCTCTTTATTCTTTGCATATACATTAGTAGTTTTTGATTTGTGGTTACCATTAGTTTTGTATACAATGTCTTCTGCATATAGCAGTCTGTGTTAAGTTGATCATCATTTAAGTTTGAACTTATTTTTTTTTTTACTTCTCCCCACGTTTGAGGTATATGGTGTCATATATTACATTCTTTTATATTATGAGTTCCTTGACTGGCTTTTTACAGAAATATTCATTTTTACTGCTTTTGTGTTTCCTGCTGTTATGCTGTCACTTTTGGTCTCTCCTTTCTACTCAAAGAGTCCCTTCTAACATTTCTTGCAGGCTGGCTCAGTGGTCTTGAACTCCTTTCATTTTAGTTTGTCTGGGAAACTCATTATGTCTCCTATTTTGATGATAGCCTTCCTGGATAGAGTATTCTTAGCTGCAGACTTTTTCCATTCAGCACTTTGAATATATTATGCCACTCCCTTCTGGTTTAGAATGTTTCAGCTGAAAAGTCCCCTGCTCGTCTTATGGGTTTTCCCATGTAAGTTACAGTCTTTTTTTTTTTTCTTGCTGCTTTAAAATTTTTTCTTCATTACTATATTTTGCCATAGTTTAATTATGTGTTGGTGTGAATCTGCTTTTGTTGATATTAATGGGGGTTTTCTGTGCCTCTCCTGGATATGGATATCTGTTTCCTTCCCTAGATTAGGGATGTTTTCAGCTATTTTTAAAAATATTTTATTTATTTATTTGAAAGAAAGATAGCAAGAGAGAGAGCATGAGCTGGGGGAAAGGGAGAGGAAGAGGGAGAAGCAGGCCCCCTCCTGAGCAGGGAGCCTGACACGGGGCTCACTCTCAGGACCCCAGGATCATGACCTGACTGGAAGGCAGATGCTTAACTGACTGAGCCACCCAAGCACCTCTGTTTTCATCTGTTATTTCTTCAAATAATTTCTCTGCCCCCTTTTCTCTCAAATGTTATTACATTTGATTTAGTCACTGAGTTCCCCAAGTCTTTTCTTGTTTTGCATAATTCTTTTTTCTCTCTTTTGTTCATCTTGATACTTTCTATTACTCTGGTCTGGGTCATTAATTTGTTCCTCTGCTTTTTGCAGAAGCTGTTCATTCCATGAAGTGTGTTTCTCATTTCATTTATTGATCTTTTTATCTCTGCTATGTTATTTCTTATCTCTGTGTTAAAGGTCTCACTCATGCCCTCCAGTCTTTTCTCAAATCCGGGGTGTATCCTTATGATCACTACCTTATATTCTCTACCAGGCATGTTACTCATATCTGTTTTGCCTAGTTCTCTGGCTATGGCCTTGTCCTGTTCTTCAATTTGGGATAAATATTTCTGTCTTCTCATTTTGTCTAAGTCTCTGTGCCTGTTCTTGTGTGTTAGGAGTCATCGATATCTACTGTTCTTGAGGGTAATGGCTTTATTAAGAAACCCTCTAGTGCCATGCAGTGTTGTCTCTCCTGTTCTCCAGGGCCTGACACTTCCAGGAGTGTCTCCATTGTGTGCTGCATGTGCTCTGTTGTTTTTCCTGGCTGCTTTATCCTCAGGTCAGTCGTCTATAGAGGCTCTCTTTGCTTATTGTGGGCAGTGTTTGGTCCTTGGCCTGAATGTGGCACTTTTTAATTAGGTGTGCTCTGGTATATTTGTGACATGAGACCTGTCACCACCACCGCGGAACTGAGGCTCCACAAAACTCCCGTGTTTGGAGACATGGTGTGAGCACAGGTTTGGGCTGGTCTTCTGGAGCAGGAGGCCACCACATTGGACTGATGCAAGCATTATTGGGAAGTGTGGTTCTTCTGGAGCATGGGGGGGTGTGGCTTGGTTAGGTATGAGTGTCCATGCTGTGCTGGTTCCTGCAGGTGGCCTTGTATTCATGGTGAGGGCAGGTAGTGAAATGGTGCTGGCCAGTTCCTTTGTTCCTGGAGTGGTGTCTCTGTGAATGCTGCTTCTCTGGGATGCACTCTGAAATGAGCAAATAGCCTACCCACTGTGTGCCCAGGTGCTCTTCAGATCACTGTTTCTACTCTGTGTCCTTGGGTTGTTTGCTGCTCCAAGAGGAGCTTAATGCCCTCTGGGTTCTATTCCAGCGAAGTCTGCTGACCTTTAAAACTCCAGGCTTTAGGCCCTGCTTTGTTGCAGGAACTCATGAAATTCAGCCCTTCTTGCTTTCCCAGCCACCTGCTATGGGGATTCATTTTCCCCTTGTGCTCTCCTGTGTGCTAGTCACTCTTCTCCAGGACCCAGATTCCCTCCCCATTGTGGCGGCCACAGTCTCTTTTTCTCCCCAAACCGTGTTTCTGCACATCCTACCTTCTTTGATGTGGCCTTTTCTCTACCTTTAGTTGTTGAGTTTGTTCTCCCAGTCTTCAGATGAATTTCTGGGGTATTTAGGATGATTTGATAATTATCTAGTTGTATTCCTGGGACAAGGCAAGCCTAGGGTCCTTCTATTCTGCTATCATCTTCCAACCTGGCTTAATGGATTTTTACCAAGTTATAATGATGCTGTTTCCTTTGTTGGAACAGTATGACAAAAAAAATTCAAAGCCAAACAGAAGACATAAATGCACAGAGTATCTGGGGAGTGGGAGGAGGGACATGTAGAGCTCCTCTTAATGAAAAATCATGTTAATGCACATTTTATTAAAATCTAACTAAAATCCAAGTTGTTTTTCTTTTAGTGTGTTAATCTAATATATCTTTCTATAAAAGTAGGGATTATTTTCCCTTTTTTGGTAATGTATATTTTAATTTTGATTTCATGGGAGACAATTAAAAAATCCATGCAGAACCTTAAATTAATGGTTATAATTATTTTTAACTTGTGATTTTTGTTTTTTGTTTCAACAAATAAAAATAAGTTTTTGACATCTTAACTATAGAGTCTACAAACAATTTCCTATTGAGTTATATAACATACTGTGTTCTCTGATATGGTAGATAAAATTTGTAATTTGTTACCTAATTTATAATCTAAAAAGGAGAAAATAAAGGATAACTGTGATTCTTAATGTTATTTGAGAATTGGCAAATGAATAGAAGAGCTCTGGAATTGGTTGTCATAAGTAGGAGATATTATTATGTATATAATAACCCATCCCTTTCTTTATCTCAGATTTAGGAATTTTGAAAAAGTAGTATTTTTTATTTACATGGTTGGTTTGATGTTTAGTTGGTTTTATTATTTATTTTTGTCTGAGATGAGTCAATATATATTGGAAAATGGAGGGGAATTGGATAATAACCGACTATAATGAGGCTCTGCTGCTAGATTCTACCATTGCAACTCCAGTGCAATGGAAACATTAGATTTTTTTCTTTATAAAGTATCCGTCTTCTCTTAATGGGGTGCCTGGGTGACTCAGTTGGTTAAGTGTCTGCCTTCAGCTCAGGTCATGATCCCAGGATCCTGGGATCGAGCCCCGCGTCAGGCGTCAGGCTCCTTGCTCAGCTCAGCAGGGAGTCTGCTTCTCCCTCTCCTCCCTGCTCCTGCTTTCTCTAGCTCTCTCTCATGCATGGTCTCTCACAAATAAATAAATAAATAGAATCTTAAAAAAAAAAAGTATCCGTCTTCTCTAAATGGACTAGAAAATACTGGTATTACAGTGTCACTCCTAAACAAAATTTATTATAACCAAGTCAGAAAAGTGTTATGATTAAAATCTATCTCTCAAGACAAAGGATGCCAAGATATAAGTATTATGAGAAAAAGCCTGGATTAGTCTCCCAGTTTAGTTGGGACCCTAGATTTTTCATTTATTATAAAATGGGAAGCACTGTTTTTAGTTGTCAAAGCGGTTGTAAAAATTCAGTAAGCATTAGTGGTACATTATATGCGAAAGCATAAATCACAGAGCATAATAATTAAAATGATTTGTTTATGCTAATAAATACCATTAGTAATCCTTTTCATTTAACTGTTACTTGATTCTTACCATAAGCCTACAAGGATGCAGATTGATTTTGATGCATCTATTTTATAAATGAGGAAATTGAGGTGTGTAGAAGAGTTTTGGATCATTCAGGGTCAACAGTAAATACTTCTGACTCTGAAGTCTCCATGTGAGTCTCCATCTAGTATAGTTTTCAGATCCTCAACAGAAAGTTACAAGATTTTACTCTAAAGATGCCTTTTCTTTTGGAGGCAGTTGTTTAGAAAGAAATTTTTTTTTCAGTCTTGTAATTTGTTATATACTCTTTGAAGGTCATTTATATACATTATTTCACTCATTGTAATTCTTCTCAGGAGTATTCATGAAACTTCAGTGTGGGATTCACTTCTTTTTCAGCGTATCCTTAATCATTTAGTAAAATGTAGATATAAAATAACATGCTTTTACATTTTTTACTGACAAACCACTTCATTCTCAAGGTTTGGTGAGAACTGTAGATCTAGAGAACACTACATTTTAAACCATGTCCTATAAGAATTTTTTTGTTGATTTTATACTGCCACTAGGGGGTGCCTGTTAATTGAGTCTTTTTTTTGTATTTACAATTTCTGAAAAAATAAAAAACTAAGAGCAGAAAATTATGATATGCGTATCTATAATTACATTTAGAATTATTTTAAAGTAAATTATATTTTTCAGAAAACAGAATATGAAGCTTTCTGAGAATATAAGAGCAATCTCTTTAATCATAACCTTTATAACAGTTGAAAATCATTTAAAAACACTTCTTAATAGATCACATTTCACTAATTAATAGAAAAGTGAAGCAGTACCCCAATGGCAAAACTTGAAACTATACTGTAAGTCATAGTAAACTTAGCAAAGCAAAGATAACCTGTTAATTATACATGTTTCATATTATAAGATTTAGTTCACCAAAGATTTAATTATTACATGCTGGATAAGCCCTGTCCTCAAGTAGCTTATACCCTATTCATTAAAAGTGTAAGGTTTTTTCTTAATTTGTCTCTTTACAGAAATTTTGCTTAGATACCACTCTTAATGTTCTGTCTGCCACTCAGATTGATTCATTCAGTAAGCTTCTTTTTTCATCTGCTCTAAAGGCTGGTGTTCCTGAGAGTTCTGTTCTCAGCAGTCTCTCCTACTGTAACTTCTCCTGATATCTACTCTTAGTCCTTCATTTTTCAAATATGTATAGATGACACACAATCTGTTTATCAACCCATATATCCTAGTTGCCAATGGAACTTTTCACTGGTGTGTATCCACATGTAATTCAAAGTCATATGTCTAAAAGTAAGAAAATTTTGAGAAATCTATACTATTTCCTATATTTTTTGTTTCAAATATACAGTGGTGCAAAATACTGCAGTGTATTCCAATTAGGATGATAATTATTTAAAAGGTCATTGAGTTTGGCATATTAATTGATAACTTTGTTGAGATTATTTTTGGTAGATAAGAATGAGAACCAGATTATAGTAGATTTTAAGGAATAAGAGAGAAATGAGGAATTGGAATTACTATTATTTCAGAAAAGTCAACTGTGAAGGGAAGGAGAAGTTGAGGGATGAGTAGGGTCAAGAGACTGGAGAATTAGAAGTATGAGGAGAAAGAGACAGCAGATAAGGAAAATTTGGAAAAGTAAAACCAAAAAAGAACGATTGGCCAAAAAGGTTACAGCAGTGGCTTAGCTTGAGCTACTGTAACAAAATACCATGGACTGGGTGACTTAAACAACAGACATTTATTTCTCACAGTTCTTGAGACTGAAAGTTTCAAGATCAAGTTTCCAGCAAGTTTTGGTTTTTGTAGAGAGCTTTATTCCTAGCTTGCAGACAACTGCCTTCTTGCTGTGTCTTCACATGGCAGAGATTGAGAGAGAGAAAAAAAAAAGATAGTAGGTGTGTGCGATTAAGCAAGTGAGTTCTGGTCTCCCTCTTGTAAAGACACCAAATCTATCGGAGTAGGGCCCCACCTTTACGAACTCATTTAACCTTAATTACTTCTTAAAGACTGTCTCCAAATAGTTATATTGGGGGTTAGGGCTTCAACATAAGAATTCTGGTTGGAAAGGGGGAAAATGCAGTTCAGTCCATAGCAGGGAGGCAGAGTAGAGTCCAGGGATTAAGTATTTGAAATGAAGTTAGCTAGCAGATTTAGAGAGAGTAGGAAAGATAGAAGATAGAAGGGAATAATGATAAAGAAAAATAACCTGCATACTTCTAGAAGAAAAAAGAAAATGGGAAAACTTAGTCAATACATCAGCAAGCAGTAATATGAAAAAGAAGCACAGGAAAACAAGGAGAGTAGAGAGCAGAAAATATGGTAGCAAAAAAAAAAAATAATCAAGTATATCAAAATTTCAGTAAAGTATCAAACTCTGCTATTAAAGATAAAAGCTCTCAAATAGGATTTTAGAAATAGTCCACTATATGTTGTTTACCAGAGAATCATCTTTTGAAGAAATGGCATAGAAAAGAGAAAATAAAGGGACAGAAAATGATATTCTAGCCAAATCTTAGTTAAAAGAATGTATAGCAATACTAGTATCACATAAAATTGAATTTAAGGCAGATAGCAATGAGGGCCAGTTTACCAAGAAGATAGGACAGTTGTGAACTTGTGTGCACAAATCAGCAAAATTGGCAGAATTACAAAGAGAAACAGATCAACCAGTCGTATACAAACATGTTTCAGAAACTAATGAATTAAGCAATATATTTTTGCAGGCTATAGAAGATTTGAATAGCCATGTTAAACATAAATGGAACACTTACGAAAATTGGTCATTCCTAGAACACAAAGCCAGTATCAAAGAATCACTATCATACTGACCTCATTCTCTGACCATTATGTAATAAAATTAGAGGTGAAGTAATAATAAAAGATATCTCTGAGATTCTCCATATATTTGGATACTACAAATGATTTATTTCAGAATTATGGGTCAAAATGAAATCATACTAACAACCACTAGATATTTAGAAGTGAACATAAGTGAGAGTGCTAGTACTAAAACTTAGAATACAGCAAAAGTGGTACTTTGAGGGAAATGTGTGATCTTAAGTCCACTAATTAGAAGACAAGAAAGATAGAAAACAATTGAATTGTTGTTCAACTTAAGAAAATAGAGAAATAACAACAGAGTAAGTCAGAAGAAAACAGAAGGAAAGAAGTACTAAGTAGCAGAAATTATTGATAGAGGTAATCAACAGCAAATTAACTCTTTGCTTGGAAAGTCAAGCCAGGAAAAAATAAGAGTACAAATAAAAATACCAGGTATGAAAAAGGGGACTTAACTATAGATTCAGAAGAGATTTCTTAATTAATAAAGTAACTACTAATTAATACTAAAAAATTAAATTGTTTTAAAACAAAAATAAATATGTATAAATAATAAAATGTCTATCTTTATATCAATAAAACCTGAAATTGAGATGAAATGGAGAGTGTCATATAAAATTAAAAGTACTAAAATTAGTACAAGAAGAAATAGATAACCTGAAAAAAATGATAACCATTAAAGAAACTGAATTAACCGTCAAAAATTTGATATGCCACTCCTTCCCCCTCTCCTACCCCAGAGGATTTCCATGGTGAAATTTTACTAAATCTTCACGAAACAGAATATTCCAATCTTAAATTGTTCCCAGAGGGATTGCTACCTATCTTATAATGCTCATAGAATCTTGATACCAAAACCAGAAAAAGATAATGTAAGAAAATTATCTCAACTTGTAACCAGAGACAATAAAAATGAGTAGGTAAACTTTTCTTTGCCACTCTCAGCTTTCCCATTTAATCTCTTTTTTCCCCTGTCCCTAATCCACTACGTTCAAATGGCATTTCTCTCCAAATTCAAATGGTGTTACTAATATTTAAATGAACCAGTAGCCCTCTTTTGAAAACATAACTTGATTATGTTTCTCCCCTGCTCAAACCCCTCTACTAGCTTTTCATCACACTTAGAATAAAATCCAAGTTCCTTACTATGACCTATGAAGGATTTACATAATCTTGTTCCTGACCCTCTCCCTCATTTCATCTCTCTCTTATCACTCTCCTCCTGGCTCATAGCTTGCCAGCCGCACTGGCCTACTTGCTCTTCTTTAAACATTCTAAATGTGCTTCCACTTCAGGGCATTTGCCTATTCCTCTGCCTGGAATGATCTTCCATCAGTAATCAACTTGGCTTATTTCTTTACTTTATTCAGTCCTCTACTCAAATGTCACATCCTCAGAGAGGCTTTTCTTGATCCCCCTGTCTAAAACAGCCCCTCTGTCATACTTTCTCCCTTTATCTTGCTTTATCACTGCAATGCATTACTTTAGTAATATGTTAATATTTCTTGTCCATTTTCTTTATCACAGTGTAAAGCTATAAGCAATCAGGGACTTTTTTTGTTCACTGGTATATCCTCAGCAGCTAAAAGAGTGCCTAAAACATACTAGGTACCTAGAAATATTTGTAGAATAAATATTGTGAAGTGACACAGTCCTAAGGATATTTGCCTCTTAAAGACCAAAGCTAACGAGTGAAGTTCTAGTGGTGGGATATGAAGCATTATGCAGAACGGAGATGAAATATCTGGGGAACAGAAGATCTTAAAAATGCCTCATAAATGTAATGAGCTAGACAATCTTCACTTCTTGGCATGAGGTTAGCCTTTATTTTTGTCCAATGTTCCTTATGGTTTTTCTTCATCAAAATATGGAGTAATGGAAGGAGCTCTGGCTTTATAGAACACATAGACTATTCAGTTCTATATTTGCCCTACACTGGCTTTTTGGCCTCAGGCAACATTTTTCCTCTCTGAGACTAGTTTCCTTAGTATTATTTCATGTATAGTTATCTTCTCCAACCAGATCCTGAGCTGTGAAAAGCAAGAACATTCTTAATGAGCATCTCCCTCAGTTTATGAAAGTGTTAATGTATGTAAAAAGCCCTTAATAACATATTTTTGTAGTGAATATGAAGAGTTTCATGACTAATTGAGGAATGTGGTTTTTGGTCCATGCATTTGTAGTCTCTCCATTGGCTGTTTTCCTAATTGTCAAATTCATCATAAAGTGTTTTTCAGATAAATTGAGAGTCCGTCTATCATGTTATTCATGAAGGATGTCTATTATTCACTCATTTACCAGAGACAGATTGAGTACCATCTTACAATGTGTTAAGTTATTGTTCTAGGTACTAGGGATACAATAAGGAACAAGATGACAAAGTGCCTGCTTTCATGGGGTTTACAATATAATATGTGTAGAGGTGGGGGGACAGGCAACAAACTATAAAAACATAAGAAAAAATATTAGGTGATAATAAGTGCTTTCTAGAGAACTGAAATAGACTGACATGATAAGAATTGGGTGGCTACTCTAGGTTGTAAGCTCAGGAAAGGCCTCTCCGAAGATTTACTGTTTAAGCTGAGACATGATGGTTGAGGAGCCATTCAAGTGAAGAGCAGAAGAAAAAGTATTCTAGGTAAGGGAAATAGTGCCAAAGCTTTCAGGCCATATATAAATATAGTTGGAGAAGGTTGAATATTTTTGGATTTGGTATTACTAGTGATCACTTGCTAGAAAAGGATTGAGGGGATGTCTTGGTAATAAGACAGTCTTTTCAACTTGTTTTGGTCTTGTTCTAATAAGTGATGAAAATGTCCAGTACCATTTTAGTTATATAGATTTTCTTCATTTAATGGAAAGGTGACAGAAAGCAAGGTGTCCCTTGTATAGTAGTCCCTTTTACTAGTAGTAATTGAGACATGGTGTTGAACTTTGACCTTTTATACTGGGAGGATGGTTCCAGTTAATATTTTAATGACTTCTATGAGGGTGTTTTTGAGCTCTGGTCATGCAAACATATGTTCTGCTTGTGTGGCCTCTGAGTTGTGAAGTTGCTGTTAACTATGGCTTTGAATTAATTGCTATTGTACAAGCAGGGTTAAATCCAGGGTGCTAATTGGGACTCTTGTGATAGTTGAGTAAACCACTGGTGTTAATATATATGGCTTTCTTTCTTTCTTTTTTTTTTTTTTTTTTTGTCCATGGAAAACCATTGGTGGGAAATCAGGTAATGGTAGTCTTGAATTAAGCAAGAGTGGGGTATTATATTTTCCAATGGGTGCTGTGGAAGGAATTGAGGAGTAATGAGTCAAGATATCTGAGTTGTAGCCCCAGCTCTGCCACAGAATCACTGTATGACTGTAGATAGGTCACTCTTCTGCTCTGGGCCTCAGATACTACCAGAAAATAAAGAGATTCTTCTAGATTCTTAGGCATCTGTGGTGCCATTCATTCTTCCTTTCCTCTAGGGTTCTAATCAGTGGATTATACACACAAAAATTCGTATTTAAATTAGAAAACAAAACTGCTTTAATGGCCAGACAAGCACACAATAGAACATGTGGTTGGTTGGGTGAGTGGGTTTGTTTATTTGTTTGTTTGTTTATTTTTATAGTACATCCTTAGTTTTTTATGTAGTGTTCAATAATTCATTAGTTGCGTATAACACCCAGTGCCCATCACATCACATGCCCTCCTTAATGCCCATCACCCAGTTTCTGCATGCCTCCACCCACCTCCCCTTCCACAACCCTCAGTTTGTTTCCCAAAGTCAAGAGTCTGTCATGGTTTGTCTCCCTCTCTGATTTCTTCACATTCAGTTTTCCCTCCCTTCCCCTATGATCCTCTGCACTATTTCTTATGTTCCACATATGAAATTGTCTTTCTCTGATTGACTTATTTCACTTAGCATAATACCCTCCAGTTCCATCCATGTCGATGTAAATGGTAGGTATTCATTCTTTCTGATAGCTGAATAATATTCCATTGTATATACGAACCACATCTTCTTTGTCCATTCATCTGTTGAAGGACATCTTGGCTCCTTCCACAGTTTGGCTATTGTGGACATTGCTGCTATGAACATTGGGGTGCAGGTGCCCCTTCTTTTCACTACATCTGTATCTTTGGGGTAAATACCCAGTACTGCAATTGTTGGGTTGTAGGGTAGCTCTATTTTTAACGTCTTGAGGAACCTCTGTACTGTTTTCCAGAGTGGCTGTACCAGCTTGCATTCTCACCAACAATGTAAGAGGGTTCCCCTTTCTCCACATCCTCACCAACATTTGTTGTTCCCTGTCTTGTTCGTTTTAGCCATTCTCACTGGTGTAAGGTGGTATTTCATTGTGATTTTTATTTGTATTTCCCTGATGACAAGTGATGTGGAGCATTTTTTCATGTGTCTGTTGGCCATTTGGATGTCTTTGGAGAAGTGTCTGTTCATGTCTTCTGCCCATTTCTTGACTGGATTTTTTGTTTTTTGGGTGTCGAGTTTGATAAGTTCTTTATA
Source organism: Mirounga angustirostris (assembly GCF_029215605.1). Classification (NCBI taxonomy): domain Eukaryota; kingdom Metazoa; phylum Chordata; class Mammalia; order Carnivora; family Phocidae; genus Mirounga; species Mirounga angustirostris. Next base: position 150,245,697 of record NW_026991712.1, read on the forward strand.
GATCTTGGATACCAGCCCTTTATCTGTACTGTCATTTGCAAATATCTTCTCCCGTTCCGTGAGTTGCCTTTTAGTTTTGTTGACTATTTCCTTTGCCGTGTAGAAGCCTTTTATCTTAATGAAGTCCCAATAGATCATTTTTGCTTTCATTTCCCTTGCCTTTGCAGATGTGTCTTGCAAGAAGTTGCGTGGCCGAGGTCAAAGAGGTTACTGCCTGTGTTCTCCTCTAGGATTTTGAGGATTCCTGTCTCACATTTAGGTCTTTCATCCATTTTGAGTTTATCTTTGTGTATGTTGTAAGAAAATGGTCCAGTTTCATTCTTCTGCATGTGGCTGTCCAATTTTCCCAGCACCATTTATTCGAGAGACTTTTTTTCCATTCGATATTCTTTCCTGCTTGTCGAAGATTAGTTGACCATAGAATTGAGTATCCATTCCTGGGGTCTCTATTCTGTTCCATTGATCTGTGTGTCTGTTTTTGTGCCAGTACCATGCTGTCTTGGTGTTTACAGCTTGGTAATATAGCTTCAAGTCAGGCATTATGATGCCCCCAGCTTTGGTTTTCTTTTTCAACTTTCCTTTGGCTCTGTGGGGTCTTTTCTGGTTCCATACAAATTTTAGTATTGCTTGTTCCCGCTGTGTGAAAAATGCTGATGGTATTTTGAGAGGGATTGCATTGAATGTGTAGATTGCTCTGGGCAGCATAAACATTTTCACAATGTTTATTCTTCCAATTCATGAGCATGGAATGTTTTTCCATCTCTTTGTGTCTTCCTCAATTTCTTTCATAAGTGTTCTGTAGTTTCTAGAGTAACGATCCTTTACCTCTTTGGTTAGGCTTATTCCTGGTATCTTATGGTTTTTGGTGTTATTGTAAATGGAATCGATTCCTTAATTTCTCTTTCTTCAGTCACACTGTTAATGTATAGAAATGCAACTGATTTCTGTGCATTGATTTTGTATCCTGCCATGTTGCTGAATTGCTATATGAGTTTTGGCAATTTGAGGGTGGAGTCTTTTGGGTTTTCTACATAAAGTATCATGTCATCTGTGAAGAGTGAGAGTTTGACTTCTTCTTTGCCAATTTGAATGTCTTTTGGTTTCTTTTTGTTGTCTGATTGCTGAGGCTAGGACTTCTAGTACTATGTTGAACAATAATGGTGATAGTGGGCATCCCTGTCGTGTTCCTGACCATAAGGGAAAAGCTCTCAGTTTTTCCCCATTGAGAATGATACTCGCTGTGGGCTTTTTGTGGATGGCTTTTATGATGCTGAGGTATGTTCCCTCTATCCCTATATTTTAAAGAGTTTTAATCAGGAAAGGATGCTGTATTTTGTCAAATGCTTTTTTTGTATCAATTGAGAGGATCATATGGTTCTTGTCTTGTCTTTTATTAATGTGATCTGTCATGTTGAATGATCTGCGAATGTTGAACCTCCCTTGCATCCCAGGAATAAATCCCACTTGGTCGTGGTGAATAATCCTTTTAATGCACTGTTGGATCCTATTGGCTAGTATCTTGGTGAGTATTTTGGCATCCATGTTCATCAGGGATATTGGTCTGTAGTTCTCCTTTTTGATGGAGTCTTTGTCTGGTTTTGGGATCAAGGTAATCCTGGCCTCGTAGAATAAGTTTGGAAGTTTTCCTTCCCTTTCTATTTTTTGAAACAGCTTCAGTAGAATAGGTATTATTTCTTCTTTAAATGTTTGGTAGAATTCCCCTGGGAAGCCCTCTGGCCCTGGACTCTTGTTTTTTTGGGAGGTTTTTGATTACTGCTTCAATTTCTTTGATGGTTATTGATCTGTTCAGATTTTCTGTTTCTTCCTGTTTCAGTTTTGATAGTTTATAAGTTTCTAGGAATGCATCCATTTCTTCCAAATTGCCTAATTTGTTGGCATATAGTTGCTCATAATATGTTTTTACAATTGTCTGTATTTCCTTAGTGTTGGTCATGATCTTGCCCCTTTCATTCATGATTTTATTAATTTGGGTCCTTTCTCTTTTCTTTTGGGTAAGTCTGGTCCGAGGTTTATCGATCTTACTAATTCTTTCAAAGAACCAGCTTCTAGTGTTGTTGATATGTTCTGTAGTTCTACTGGTTTCTATCTCATTGAAATGAAATTCTCCTGCTTGGTTTAGGCTTTATTTGCTGTTCTTTCTCCAGGTCCTTTAGATGTAAAGTTAGCTTGTGTATTTGGGCTTTTTCTAATTTTTTGAGAGAGGCTGGTGTTGCAATGTCCTTCCCTCTTAGGACTGCCTTTGCTGTATCCCAGAGGTTTTGAACCAATGTGTTTTCATCCTCATTAGTTTCCATGAATTTTTAAAATTCTTCTTTAATTTCCTGGTTGACCGATTCATTCGTTAGCAGGATGCTCTTTAACCTTCAAGTGTTTGAGTTCCTTCCAAATTTCTTCTTGTGACTGAGTTCAAGTTTCAAAGCATTGTGATCTGAAAATATGCGGGGAATAATCTCAATCTTTTGATATCAGTTGAGACCTGATTTGTGACCCAATATGTGATCTGTTCTGGAGAAAGTTCCATGTGTACTTGAGAAGAATGAGTATTTTGTTGTTTTAGGAATATTCTGAATATAACTGTGAAGTCCATCTGGTCCAGTGTGTCATTCAAAGCTCTTGTTTCTTTGTTGATCTTCTGCTTAGATGATCTGTCCATTGCTGTGAGTGGTGTGTTGAAGTCTTCTACTCTTAATGTATTATTATTAATGTGTTTCTTTACTTTGGTTATTAATTGGTTTATGTGGTTGGCTGCTCCCATGTTGGGGGCATAAATATTTACAGTTGTTAGATCCTCTTGTTGGATAGACCCTTTAAGTATCATATAGTGTGCTTCTGCGTCTCTTCCTGCAGTCTCTGACTTAACATCTAGTTTGTCTGATATGAGGATTGCTACCCTAGCTTTCTTTTGAGGTCTATTAGCATGATAAATGGTTCTTCACTCCCTCAGTTTCAGTGTGGAGGTGTCTTTAGGTCTAAAATGAGTCTCTTGCGAACCATGAGAGACTATGGACTCTGAGAAACAAACTGAGGGTTCTGGGTGGGGGGGAATGAGTTAGCCTGGTGATGGGTATTAAAGAGGGCACGTACTGAATGGAGCACTGGGTGTTATATGCAAACAATGAATCATGGAACACTACATCAAAAACTAATGATGTAATGTATGGTGATTAAAATAACATAATAAAAAAAATAAAAATAAAATAAAATAAAAGAGTCTCTTGTAGACAGCATATGGATAGGTCTTGCTTTTTTATCCAATCTGATACCCTGTGTCTTTTGATTGGAGCGTTTAGCCCATTAAAATCAGAGTAACTATTGAAAGATAGGAATTTAGTGCCATTGTATTGCCTGTAAAGTCCCTATTTCTGTAGATTGTTTCTTTCTGGTCTGTGTTACTCTTGGGGGTCTCTCTCCGCTTACAGGATCCCCATAATATTTCTTGCAGGGCTGGCTTGGTAGTCCCATATTCTTTCATTTTCTGTCTGTCCTGGAAGCTCTTTATCTCTCCTTCCATTCTGAATGACAGCCTTGCCGGATAAAGAATTCTTGGCTGCATATTCTTTTCATTTAGTACCCTGAATATATTATGCCAGCCCTTTCTGGCCTGCCAGGTTTCTGTGGATAGGTCTGAGGTTAGTCTGATGTTCCTCTGTACATAAGGAATCTCTGGTCTCGAGCTTCTCTCAGGATAGCCTCTTTTACTCTAAAATTTTCCAGCTTCACTATTATATGTCGGGGTGTTGATCTATTTTTATTGATTTGGGGCAGGGTCCTCTCTGCCTCATGGACATGAATGCTTATTTCCTTCCCCAGATTAGGAATGTTCTCAGCTTTGATTTGCTCAAATATACCTTCTGGCCCTCACTGTCTCACCTCCCCTTCAGGCACACCAATAATTCTGACATTTGTTTGTTTCAAAGCATCATTAAATTCTTAAAGCCTTTCTTCATGGGCTCTGAGTTGTCTCTCCTTTCCTCTACTTACTTCCTTTCCATCAGCCTGTCTTCTAGATCACTTACTCTCTCTTCTGCCTCATTCACTCTAACTGTTAGAGCATCCAATTTAGACTGCATCTCAGTTAGCATTTTTAAGTTTGGCCTGATTAGATCTCATTTCTGCACTTGGAGATCCTCTACTGTCTTTTATGCTTTTTCAAGCCCAGCTATTAACTTAATAATTGCTATCCTGAATTCCATTTCTGACATCTTACTTATGTCCATATTGATTAGCTCTGTGGCAGAGAACATTACCTCTGGTTCTTTCTTTTGTGGTAAATTCCTCCTTCTGGTCATTTTGCCCAGAGAAGAATGGGTGAGCAAGTGAGCAGAGTCCAAAATATCAATCCCAACCCAAGCAGAGTACACCCTAGGCAAATCCAAGGCAGCTGGAAACCAAAACAGAAAGCAAACAAAAAGAACAGAACAAATGAGAAAAAGAGGGGGAAAAAAGGCGGGTTGGTGGGGAGAGAGTATAATCTCACAGGATGGACAAAGCTTGTTTGTCCATCACTTGTTCCTGAGTGAATTTTCTTCTGTGTGTTAGAAGACACTACTTCCCAAAATTGCAAGGAAAGCAAAACTTACCTATATATAAAAATAAAATTGAATAGAGTGTAAAAAGGACTGAAATGAAGCCTATGTCTGTTAAATGTAGATGTGAAAAATAAAAGTTACAAAGCAACTTAAACATAAGTTGGTAAAATAAGAAACTAGCTGAAACGGGAAAAAGGTAAAATAAAGAAATGGAAAATTTTAGACTGAAATATAACTGAATTATGAGGAAAAACCTCAAACTCAATATATTATTTTCCCCTGGCGCTGGAGTTTTACAGTCTTGTGGGATAGGTAACCTAGTTTGCACTTAATATTCCAGATTGTCTTCCTGGGGGAGGGGCCTATTGTGCTGCTTCTCAGGTATCTTTGCCTGGGCAGAGTTGTACTGCCCCTTGCCAGGGGGCTGGGCTCAGTGTAAGCTGGTCCTCTATGTGGTTTTTGTTCCCTGGAGGTTTTCCATACCTCTTTAGAGGATCAGAATAAAAATGGCCACGCCCTGACCTCTGGCCCAGAGCCAAAAGATCGAGGTCCCCCCTCTTCAATAAGGAACAAACAATCTTCCCCTTTGGGTGTGCCAAACTCTGCACACTCTTGTGGTGTATGCCCGCTGTAATCCTCCTAGGGGGAGTCTGAGGGACCCGTGCATGTCACTGCCCTTTGTGTGCCTTGGGACTGAGAGGGGTTGCGGGCTTGTGCATGTACCCCACTCCACTGCTCCCAGGCCACGGCTGGGTGTCGCTGTACTGTCCTTTCCGGGGCTGCCACCACCCTGAGAGCTGTTGCCCAGTTGTGGGTGCAGCCTTTTCACCCCTCCCAGGGGATAGTAAATAGCCCACACATTCCAGTCCTTTTCATGGTGCTCAGGTAGAGAGCCGTCACCTAGCCGGCTCGCCGTTTATGGCGACACAAGCTGAGAGTCCCCTCCTGGAGTCGCTGACCATAACTAGTTTCCCCTCTCCATTGCTTGGGCGCTCTACCTGTTCAAGCACCGCTGTTTGTTCTCTCTGCTGGGATCCTGAGACCATAATGACCCACCTAGAATTCTGCCCTTTTCATCCCCTGAGCCCCTTTCACAAAGTGAACATGTGGTTTGTACTTGAATCCTAAGTGGAGTCTTTGACCTTTCACTCCAGATCTAAATCTTAGGAACTACATACTTAGGTAGCCTATAGAAGGAGTTAAGACTGGGTCTTTAGAGCCTGATGGCCTGGTGCAATACCCACTGGTGCCTCACCAACCCACTTACAGTAGGATTGACAGCTTAGAGAGCTCATGGCAAGCTTTGTTCAGGTCTGTCTACCACAGAGGGTAAGAAGTAGGAGGGAATTCAGTGCACTGGGGCATAAGAAGTGAAAGAGAAGCTGCTGGGGTTTAGTCCCTGCCTTCTGTGAAACCTAACCTAGTACAATGTGACCTTGTGAATAATTCCAATAGTCTCTTCTCTTCCTCTGGGAGAAACAAGTGTAGAATAGGGAAAAATGCTACAAGTGTCCTCATTAAAACTTCCTTTGTGGGAAGAAGTGTCATGGGCAGAAATAGTGTACCCTTATGAGCAGAGGCAGAAATTTGAAGAAAAGCAGATGAAACATTGTTTGCAGGATCCTTGAGGTCTCTAACTCCACATTTGATATGTGCTTCCCTACACCCATTAAGCATGGTATGATAAGGGAAGGACTGAAGTATTCCTCCTGTCTGTAGCTTCTTGTAACCATCCAGCAGTTCTGGTAGTAAGTATCCACCTGTGCTCCTAGCCTTGTTTCTAGCAAAGAGGTGTATTGATATTCATATAAACATAGTATACCTTTTTCTTTTTCTCGTTCCAGTCTGTCCCACCCTATACTGAGACCATCCTAGACACTCATCTGCCCCCATTATCCCAACTAAGAAAGAATTTGTGGGATTCAGTTATTTGAAGGACATTCTGAGAATGCCTGCAAATAACTATCATTCTATTTCTGTTTGCCCAAACACCTCACAATCTCTGCACAAATATTACTCCTTGTAATATTTTTCACTCTTTTGTGTGTATCCTATTTTCACTTTTGGTATATTCCCTTAGTGCAAGAAGAGTCACACCTGTAAGAGCTCTGTCTTAGAATGAGAGGAAAGCTGAAGGATATCTTCTTTGGAGGGAGTTAAAGCAACCTTCTAATCCAGTCCCATTTTATGATTGGGAAAACTGAGGTACAGAAAGAAGTTAAATGGTCTGTTAAGCCTTAGCTTCTTCGCCCAGAATGATCAGGTTGATAATTTCTGCCTCCTTGTGCTTTGGAAAGAGGCAGTGTGATTAAATAAGAACACATGTGAGCATTGGGCAGGTCACAGAGCTAGTTAATGGATGAGCCAGGACTTGGCTGTCATAGAACTCTTAACTAACTCTAAACCACTCAGAGTGCCTCTGAGCACTACTCAAAAGGTCAGAGTGAATATGGTCCTCAACATAAAGTCTCATTTCAGCCTAGTTCATGTGTAAAGTAGATGTTCAATAAATCCTTTAGACGGATAAGACAAAGTGATACAGTTCCTTTAGGAAGAAACAAACAGCTTTCAATGGGGGAGGTTTTTTTTTAAGTATTTTTATTTTCAAACGAGGGGGAAAAAGCCACAAAGACTTTAACCTTTAAATAATTTGCTGAGATTTCATTTGAAATGGTGTTCTATGAGTGTGTCTTCTTCATGGTGGCTTTTTATTGATCGGTATTCATGAGATTTTAGCAGTGTGGTAGAAAGAAATGGCCTATATATGACAGTTTTCTGAAAACTTCATATATTCAAGTAAATGTTTTTAATGGATCGATTAAATTTTTCTTCCAAAATGCTTTACAAAATAACTTTTTTGTTATTGTTTTTACAAAGTATAGTTACCTGTGGGAATATTTTACCAGTGTTATAATCATTATAATTGATATCAGTTTGATATATCATTCTTAGAGTAACTCATTATTTCTCAAGAATAAATGGATATAAGCAATGTTTCCAGTACATTATTGTGATTGCTGTTGAACTTAAATTTAATTCTAGTGACTATTATTATTAGAGTTTGTAAAAGTAAAATTAGGAAATACTGGTTTGGTAAATGTTTCTTAATAAGGGGTTACTGAAAAGTGGCTCATTTTAAGAAGAGGATATTTCCCTGAAGTTATGCATCCTGGATGAAAGAAGAAACTTGTCCCCAATTAAAGCATCGATGGAGTTCACAACACATCTAATTGGATTGATGTACCAAACCCATTTATACAGTTTACTGCCTATTGATGGGTTGGTGACTACTGAGATTAGCTTAACATCACACTTTGAAAAAGAATTGCAGGTATTCTCTATAGTTGATTTAATGAACAGTCAGAAACTTGGTCACTAATTCATGAAACAAATATCAGTATATATGTAAATGTAATTTTTTTTGCTTTCTTCCATTTTGTCTACATGGATAGAATTATGTTTTGACAGTTTTGCTATAAACTACTTGATGGATCACAATATATCACTATCACCACTAATTACCACATTTTGATTAATCTTAAATACTTTGGTTAATACATTTTGCTGTATGCAATATGTCACTATATTGATAAACAGTAATTATAGACATAAAGACACCTGAACTTGAAATTATCATGAAAAATGTTATTAAGAATTATGTGAAACCAAATGTTTGTTTATCTAGACATATTTGCCAGCAAAGAAAGCAATTAAAAGTAGCTGCAGAGTAAGAGGCTAACCTTCGTTAAACGTGGTTTTAAGATTGTTACAGAACTTGTGGTGATGATAACATGGTGTCTTGGAGGATGTTAACAACTGTAGCAGAGTGTTAATTAAGAATGATGTAATCTGCAGCTCAGAATTTATAGTATCATATGTTAGTTTAGCTGGACAGGAGCAAGACCTAGTTTCAGTTATGATGAGGGCTCAAGTTGTATTTATAGTGGAAAGATTAACATTTTATTTTTATGCTGTTCCTGAGACAATTTAAAAATCCTGAATGAAATACAGTCAAATGTAAACATCAAGTCCCTAGCTCATTTACATATGTGCCAGATTTCCAAACTGATTGCTATTTGAACCTAATCTGTCATTGCTGGCTGCATTAGCTACAACAAACATTACATTTACATATTGATTTCTTATTTTGTTTTAGTGCAAATAATCCATAATTATAGTAAATTTGGTCTTTTGTTGACAAGAGCTCATATGACTCTGTAAGTTTAGAATGGAAATTTAAATTGCCATGTGTGATGCTTTTTAATTTAAAATCTTGATGTATCTGAAAGGATAAAAAGATCACTGTAGATCATAAAATATTCCCAGAAACAAAAAGAACATTTTGTAGGGCCTTTTGGAAAGATATAAATTATAAAGTATTAATGAAAAATTCAATAGCATATTCCAAGATTATTTACATTTTTCTAATAAAGATTCACAGTAATTTGAAAGAAATTACTGTTTTTGCTTCAAATTCAGGTCATATTTAAAAAATAAAATCTACTGGAAATGAACCCTCTAAGCCTATTATTTTTTACTGATATTTTTGTTTAAAATATCTAGTACAAGAAAAGAAATAGCACACACACATAGCAGGATTGAAACAGGAGATATTTTTGATCCCTATATTGGTGTTGATGCTTTGCTTATTGTAACTACATACACAGCATTGATTTGAGAAGTATGATTTCATTGGCAACAAACCATATGTGTCAGTGGAAATACAGTATTATTAACTAGCAGTGGCAATAAATCCATGGTTTCCATTTACATTGATTAAAAAGCATGTTGTATTTTTGAAGTTAAAAATATGGGACCCAGGGTGTCTGCGTAGCTCAGGTCATGATCCCGGCCGGGGTCCTGGAATTGAGCCCCGCCCCCCCCTTACTCTGTCATTCTCTCCCTCTATCTCAAATAAATAAATAAATAAAATCTTTAAAAAAAAAAAAAAAGGGACCCAGGGTACCTGGGTGGCTTAGTTGTTAAGTGTCTGCCTTTGGCTTAGGTCATGATCCCAGGGTCCTGGGAGCAAGCCCCGCATCGGGCTCCCTGCTCAGTGGGAATCCTGCTTCTCCCTCTCTCACTCCCCTTGCTGTGTTCCTTCCCTCGCTGTGTCTCTCTCTATCAAATAAATAAATAAAATCTTAAAAAATAAATACATAAATAAAATAAAAAATGGGACCCATTTAATTGCAAGAATGGTAGCTATCAGACTGTTCAAGTATTTCTTTTCATGGTTTACATTTTTATAGAGATAAAATTTACATACAATAAATGCACAATTGTTTTTTGCAAATTTATTTACAATTAAAAAATTTTTTTATTTGAGTGTAGTTGACACACAATGTTAGTTTCAGGCATACAACATAGTGATTCCACAAGTTTATACATTATGCTATGCTCACCACAAGTGTAGCTACTGTCTGTCACCATACAATGCTATTACAATATCATTGACTATATTCCTTACACTGTGCTTTTTATTTCTGTGACTTATTCTATAACTGAAAGCCTATATCTCCTACTCCCTTTAACCCATACCCCAACCAAAAATGCACAGTTCTGAAGTTTCTTCCAGTTACAAGAGTTTTGACAAAAACATATTGTTTTCTACCATGGATTTTAATGAGTGAGATTCTAATTTGGATGTGTGTGTGTGTGTGTATGATTAACAGCCATTTAGAAGCTTATGCACAACTGATAGCAGTTGTTTACATGGTGCTATGAATACAGAAACTCTAAAGGCCCTTACATTAGTCAACTCAGGCTGCTATAACAAAATACCATAGACTGGGTGGCTTAAACAACAGACATTATTTCTCACAGTTCTGAGGCTGGGAAGCTCAAGATCAAGGTACTGGCAGATATGGTTCCTGGTGAGAGCCCTCTTCCTGGCTTGTAGATGGTTGCCTTCTTGCTGTGTCCTCACTTGGCAGAGAGAGAAAAATCTCTGGTCTCTCTTCCTCTTCTTTTAAGGACACTAATCCCATAATGGGCCCTACCCTCATGATTTAGCTAAATTTAACCTTCCAAAGGCCCTACCTGCAAATACCATCACATTGGGGATTAGGCTTTCAGCTTGTGAATTTAGCGGGCTCAAGGGATAGGGGAGGAAGGGTGGGACACAAACTTTCAGTCCATAAGAGCCCTGAAACCTGTCTGAATTTGTTGTGCTTCCTAGTTTGGTTGTTTAATCTTGATGGATTTATACTTTTATAACAGTGTTTCCCTTGGAACTGGTAATTAAGACCAGTGTAGCCTGGCCAAATCTGCTAGCTGAAGAATTTAAGAGGGAATTCCTGATTCAAGGATTGCTGGAAAGGAAATCCTTAAATTACTGTTACTATCCTTGATTCAGGATAGCCTGCCTACTACTGTGCTGCCCTGTGAAATGGGCCTGCTGCTATTTGGCAGGAAGAAAGCCATTTGTCTTAATCAGGAATTAACAACAGGTATATAGATACATGATGATCAAATGATTGTTTCACTACCATAATGCAGCCTTAAGTTAACCTTGAAAAATCACTGCATCATACATATTAAATAGCCATGTGCTTTCTGCATAAGTGAATTACTAAAGTGCTCTCTCAATGTGAAATAAACTCAGTCAAGACAGTAGACTGTTAACATTTATTTCATAATGTTGCTTTTATCAATACTTGATCCATAGAGGCTAATAATTTATGGCTTTTTATGTCCACATGTATAAAAATATATGTAGCTTCAGATTTATTTATTGGGGCCTATGTGTTAAAATTTGCTATACATTATTTTTCCCTTATTAAAAAAAGCTAGGGGGGAATATAAAATGTGTTAAACTAATCCAGTGAATTAAAATGAAACTGGTACCTATTAGAAGACAGATATTTTATAGATGACCTCTTGATTTCTGATAAATATTAATAGTTAAATTGGAATAAGATCTCCCCAGGCAGAGGAGGACATTCTGTTAATGAAAGGGCACTAGAAGTGTAAGACTTCTGGACAAAAAAGAAAGCAGAGAAGGGATGTTCTACCAGAACTATTTCTAGAATTGTGTTGGTGACTTCAATATTAATGCTTAGTTATAATACTGAGAATTTTAAGGGAGTGGCTGGGCTTCTTTTCCTTCCTTCCTTACTATAATTCCCTCTTTTGTATCCTCTCCTCCCCCAATTGTAAATATTTTATTATTTATTTATTTATTTAATTTACTTATTTAGAGGGGGAGAGTGGGAGGAGGAACAGAGGGAGAGGGAGAGAGAGAGAATCCCAAGCAGACTCTATGCAGAGCGTGGAGCCCAGTGCGGGGCTTGATCCTGTGACCCCGAGACCATGACCTGAGCTGAAATCAAGAGTCAAAGGCTCAACTGACTGAGCCATCCAGGCTCCTACCCCCCCCCCCCATTCCCCACCAATTTTAAAATGAAGAAACTGGCTAGGGGAGTTATGAGATGGTATATATGAAAATATCTAACACTTTATCTACTAATTGCTTAAAAATGTTAATGTTCATTGTAATATCATGTAGTGTATTATATTTTTTGCACATAGCCACTAGCTTTAAGCTTGGAACAACGTATGTGATTCTTATTACAATTTGAACGTTAATTTCACTCTGAGTTTGAAGGTAGAGTAATGGTAAGTATTAACAGCCCTTGTCTGTTTATAATAACAAAGTCATTGTTTTTTTAAGATTTTATTTATTTATTTTAGAGAGAGAGAGGGAGCATGTAAGAGCAGGGGGAGGGGCAAAGGGAGAGAGAGAAGCACACTCACCGCTGAGCAGGGAGCCCGATTCGGGGCTCCATCCCAGGACCCTGAGATCATGACCTGAGCCGAAGGGAGATGCTTAACCGACTGAGCCACCCAGGCACCCCCAAAATCATCTTCTTGTTGGTAAATGCAAATGTTCTAACTGAAAGGAAAATCATGATGAAGAATAAAAAATTAAAAACCTTACAGTGAGGAGAGAATAGATATTCTATTGAAACCATTTCTTGCTATGGGTTAAAATTCAAACTGTTTTTAAAAAGGTTGTACATTTGCCTACACCTTTCCTTCTCCCTCTAATTGAAGAGAAAACATGCCATTAAAAAAAAAAAAATCATTTCATGGTATTTCTCACCTACCCACTTTGGTTGGCAGTCATCCTCAGAGCTACTCTAAAGGTCAAAAGTTGAAGTAGCATGAATGACTTTGCATTTTAAAAGAGAGACTGCTTGAAGGTGGATTACCTGAGGCTAACTATCCTAATCAACCTTTAGAAGACACTTAGAAAATTGCTCCTAGGTGCGCTAAAAGGTGAGGACTCAATTCATTCTGCTAGGTTGCAGCTAGAATCAGTTGCCTAGATAATATTTTAGCAAGTCTTTGCAGATTATGCCAATCACCACAGTAAATTCTTTACAGCTTTCACCCCTATTTCATTTCAATCCCCCCCCCAAAAGAAAAACCCCTCAGAAAACCAAGAAACAAAACTACTCCGTTTACATGCCAGCTTCTGTGGAAAGCCTCTGTGGTTAAATTTAGCTATTCTTCCTTTTTATTTACATAGCACCCTGGGAGAAGGGGTATTAGAGTTCTTAGCAAACAGTACCAAAGATGAGTTGTAAGTTTGCTTGTCTCCCAGTCTCTCAATAAACTCAATGAAGACAGAACTATGATTTTATTGGGTTCCCTTCCCCAGTACCTGGAGGACAAATCCTGAGTTAGACCTGGGTCACCGTTACTTATTTTCTGTGTGTCATTAGGCAAGTAGTGTAACATCAGTTTTCTCATCTGTAAAATGGAAAATGATAATCATAACTTCATAAAGTTGACATGAAGTTCTTAATGCCTGATACATAGTAGCACTCATTAAAGGTTAGCCATCATTGTTAATGGCTAAGTAAATGAGTCAGGCTGGAGTCTGAGGTCACAGATAATACCCTCAGCTTACTCCTCCAGATGAACCATTCTTACAAGGAACATGAATGTGGTATAGCAACCCCAAGCAAGACCTGTGTAAAAAAGAACGTTGTGAGTCTGGATAACATTAGGCATAATATACAATTATGTTCAATGCATCAAAAAAATGTTTCATTCTTATTGTAAGATTTTAAAGTATGGGTACCCTTCAAAAGTGTTCTGTTTTCAGTAATTTATATGATAGGCCACCTTAAAACTTATATGCAATAAAAATTCCTACTTGGCTTTCTAAAATTTAATATTCATAGTTCTATGAAGAATTATTATCCTTTTTCTGAAGAGGAAATTGAGAATTTACAGAATAATTAAGTACCTAAAATGGGGCCTTATGTGGTAGACATTCAGCAAATATGTTGAATGTATGACTGACTTTTCAAAATCAAACAACTAGCGAGTAGTGGAGCAGGGACTCAAATCTGGCTCTGTGACCTTTGAGCAGTTTAAAGCTATAAATATTTTCTCTTGCCAACTTACCCTCTGCCAGGACTATTGAGAAATTGTAGAACTGGACTAACGTGATTTTTTTTCTTTAGAGAGAGGGGCAGAAAGAGAGGGAGAGACAGAATCTTAAGCAGCCTCTGTGCCCAGTGTGGAGCCTGACACAGGGCTCAGTCTCAAGACCCTGAGTTCATGACCTGAGCTGAAATCAAGAGTTAGACACTTAACTGGCATGTGAGCCACCCAGGTGCCCCAAAGGTGATGTTCGTCTAAAGTAGTCTGGCAGTTAATGCTGGTCCTGGCAAACCTTTTTGCAAAGTTATTGTACAAGTCTGCCAGTCAATATCAAGAAACATATCTAAGGAATTACATAAAAGCAAGCACTGAAAGTATTAAACATATGTGTAGATCCATATGTAAAGATAAAGGAGGATCTATATAATAAGACTTAACAGAATTCTGAGCTTCTTAGCCTTGCATGTGAAGCCCCCATAATGGTGGTCTTTAATTTTTTAAAGTTTTCTTTTTCACAAACCCTTCTTCACATTTCCTTATACTTCTTCCTCATTGCTTTCTACATCTTTCTCTATGTTTTCCAGTCTCTGTCTCTGCTCAAACTAGTCTATGCCTGAAATCATCTTCCATATCTGCTTGTCAAATTACTATCCATTCTTCACATTACTCCAGAGTACTGTCTCCTTTCTTCACAATCTTCACATCTCTTTTAAATTCTGTGAATAGTCTGTCTTGACTGTTACAAATAATAGGAATCAAATAATTATAGGAAGAATGAATGACTTGTGAACTCCTAGCAGGCAGGAGTCTTATTCATCTTTGTATTCCCAAAGCACCCTAGCCATTTGGGAGATAGGATACTGATGTGTAAAGAACATAGAATGAAATATAGTTTAGAAACTTGGTTCATCTTTCTGTACTGCATGACCTTGGGCAATTACTTAACCTTTCTGAACCACAATTTTGTGAATAAAATGGCAAAAAATATGCAGTTATATGCAGTTCAGAATATGCAGCTCAAAAAATATGCGGTTATATGCAGTTCAGAATATGCAAAACTATTCCTTAATTGTGTATAGGATTCGATTGAATCACTTTTGAATATGCTGGTTGCCAAGGGAAATACTGATGAGTAATAAGATATTTATCCTCAAAAGGCTTATAGTCTTGAATTAAGGACATCCACACATGAAACAAAGCAAACTATACAGAATTGCTATATGAAGTATTAAATGCTAATATGCTATAATTAGGTATTAAATGAATTATATGATAAAAGAATTCAGAGAAGAGGGAGTCTATAATAAATACAAATGGTAGGCCCTGAGGTAGCCTGAAAGCTGTGCAGTGTTGGTGGGGTAGCTGCGAAAGGGGATGAGAACAACATGAACAGAGATTGAATTGAGTGTAGTGTGATGTTTTTGACATGAGAAGTTAGCCAAGCTTTAGAGCAAAAGCCAAATTTTGTAGAATAGTTGTGAAAGGCCCTGAAATTCCAAGTAGACTTTCCATTACTTGCCACTTTTGACCCCAAATTCATTTAATATACAGATATTGAACATTGACCCAACCTACTGTTTGGGCCTCATTATACTCCTCCCACACACCCTTCATTGTGGTCATAATGAACTTTTCACAATTTCCTGAACACTGTGATTTTTTCTGACCTTACTGTACTTAATGTCTCAGCATCACTTGGCATAATTACTTATGCTCTCCTAATTGAAACAGTTACTTATACTAGACTTTCTTGGTCTTTCTCTTATCTCACTCCCCATTTATCAATCTCCTTTGCTCTGACTCCTCTTCCTCTGCTTGATTTCAAATGATTGGAATGCCCAGGGCTCCATCCTGGCCTCTCTCCTTTTCTCTAAGCAACCTATTTCTCTAGGTTTATTTCTTTTGCCCACAAAATCTAAATATGGTCAGTGTGCTATGAACTCTCCTGCTCTTGAGCTGTCTTTGTTGACCTTTACCTCTGTACAGATGTACATGATACCTCTTTTTGGATATCTAATGGGCATCTTAAACTTAATATATCCAAAACTTCACTCTCAGTTTCCCCACCCAACCTGTTCCTACCCCAGTTTTCCTTGTTAAATCCAATTCCATCCTTCCATTTGCTTAGGCCAGAAACTTGGGGTTATGTTTTTCTCTCATTCCATTAGTAATTTGTCTGGCTTCTACCTCTAAAAGATACCTGAACCTGACAACAC
The DNA here is from genome assembly GCF_029215605.1 of Mirounga angustirostris. Lineage (NCBI taxonomy): Eukaryota > Metazoa > Chordata > Mammalia > Carnivora > Phocidae > Mirounga > Mirounga angustirostris. Next base: position 150,261,865 of record NW_026991712.1, read on the forward strand.
TTCACCCTCTTTGCCTCTACTACCCTAGTCCAAGTCACCACCACTTCTTGCCAGGACTAGCCTCCTAAGTCTCCTAGCTCTCCCTGCCTTTACTCTTTCTTCACTGTAGCCTAAGCAGCCGGAATAATATTGTATACATGTAAATGTAAGTCAGTTCTTAACTATTTCCCTGTGTAAAACCTATTTCCCTGTGGCTTTCCGTTGCAATTACTATAAATATCAAGTTCTTTACTATGGTCTGCAAGGACCTACATGATCAGACTACTGCTATCTCTTTCTTATCATAGCAGCCTCAACTTAAATGGCACTTCCTCAGAGATGCCTTTCCTAACTATTCTGTTGAAAATAACTCCCTTCACCCTGCCCCTCTGTTACCTTTTTAATTGTAATCCTGTTTTATTTACTTCACAGCACTTAGTATTCTCTCAAATTACTTACTCATTTATTTGGTTATTGTCTGTCTCCTTTACTGGAATATAAGTTTCATGAAAGCAGGGATCATGTTTTTCTTGTTCACTACTGTATCCCTAGCACCTAGAACAATGTCATAAATATACGTAGGTGCTCAATAAATACATGTTAACTGAGTGAATGAACATGCTGTGTTCTTCCATTTATTATTTCCTTGTCTAAAAAGTGCCACCCTTCTTTCTTCCCCAAACGAAGCAAAAATTTCATGCCTTCCAAATGATAAACACAAAGCTCCTACTTACCTAACTTCATATTTCAACGTATATTTTTCTTCCCCTCTGAAGCTTTCCCTAACCATTTCCCCTTTCTCAGTTGTACCTATTACATTTTACTCTGGCTGTTTATATATCTGTCTACCCTTCTTGGATTGTGAAGTTTTTTATGGACAGACCTATATATTTGGGTTGGTTTCCTTAGCACATGGAATAATGCAAGACATTGACTTAATGTTGATAAATACATGACTCAACATCAAAATCTTAACCCCATAGTAGTTTTCCAGAAAGTAACATTGCTTTCTGAGATACAAAGATGGATAAGACTCTTGCCTTCTGGAAATTCACAATTTGTTCATTGTTCAATAAATATTTACCTGCAGTGTGACAGGCATTATGCTTAACTGCTAAGGATACAGTGACAAAGCTTCCTGCCTAAAGAAACTCTATTTTAGTTGGGTATTATTTCCTTTGATTTTGATCAATAATATTTCATGCTGTATATTGGTGTTTCCTAGGTATTTTTAGTCTGTAATTAACCTGGGAACTCTATGGGAGACAATGGGAGAGACAGATTAACTACCTAATCCTAATCTTACGTTGCATGTATGTTTATTGCATAGTTACAGAATAGCAAAGGAGGAGTAATGGAGGCCAGAACTGTGTAGCACACCCAAATTGTTTTCCCAATTCTGCAAGCATGGCACAATTATACCCAAGGCTGCCAGTATAGATTATTCATACATTAACAGTGGCAGATTTTTATTTTCAGTGTTGATAGTGCTTTTTAATATTGTTATAAACAAATAGAACCATGACTAATGTTTCTTAATTTATGTGGTTAATTTCATTTACTCTTCATGGTTCGGACACATTTCTAACATTTTGGTTAATGTTGCTCTGAATTCTCCAATTTCTAAATTCTGTGTATTCGTGAGTCCTAAGTGAAAGCACAGATATTTTGAAGGAATTTTGATATAGCAGGTAAAGTTCTGGAGATTTCAGTATTTTCTGAATTTTGACTGAAACCATATTTCTATTCTTATACAGCATTCATGAGTATAAACAATATTTTATATTTCTGTTCTTCTAAAACACCTATTTCACTTGGATTTGAACCAGAGTCTTTGAATATACATCTTAGTAGCATATTTGGAGTTTTATATAATTGAAAAAATTTGGTTCTCTTAGAGGAAGTACATATGCAGACAATAGTATATGACTTCTAGAAAATTCTTATGTATGCAAAGTGTTTAGAATTGAAGTTTAAAAACACCTTGGTAGAGAAGGAGTTAACAGGTTAGCTCCCCTTGGTTGCTCTCAGCATGCTCTCTTGCCTTTAGGAGCTGAAAAGATGATAACATTGGGCCCGGACATGCCTGTGTGGAGGTTGTGGTACTCCTGGGGTTTTTGCAGCTAGCTGTAAAGCAAGCTAGAACATGTTCATCTCAGAGTTCCTTGTTTTTCTTTCAACCCTTTCAGTGCCCTGCAGGAGTCATTAAATCAAAACTTCATGCTGATCATCACCCACCGAGAAGTCCAGCGGGAGTACAACCTGAACTTCTCAGGAAGCAGTACCATTCAAGAGGTAAGTTATGTCTCACAGCTAAGGAATAAAGGTAGCTCATTATAGCTAATGTTGACCCTGTTAAAGAGGGCTTATCTGTTCTAGTTGGAAACTCTCTTTATGTTTCATTATTGGGTTCTTAATTTTAATTAACTGGAGCATCAATGATTACTGTAGATCTATTTAATGACTTGACCCAGAAAGATAGATGTTATAAATGAGAGCTCTTGATAACTCTTAAAATAGTCAACTTAAAACCTTGCTTAAAAATAATTCATTGTTATATAATGTATTTTACGGTTTTATAGTAATAGTTAAAAATATTAATTTGGAAATTGTTGACAGCATGCATTTTTGAATATGCCTATATTTTATTTGAAAGGTTGCTCTCAAATGTATTATTTATAATGTGTACCCTGCCTTTTTCCAAAAGGAGTTTGAGGAGGCTTTTCTTTAGTAGCTCAATCCCAACATTAGGCAATATTCGTGAGATGCTGTTGGAGACTGTCAGTCTTTAGCTTAGAATATCTGAGATATAGTGTCAATATTTTCTTCAATGTGGCCAACCAGGGCCACTGTTTCAAAAAAGAACCGCCCCCAAGAGAGAAAAGGTACCTTTTTGCCTGTGGCCCCACCCACTTAAAAGCCAGTAATTTATCTCCATCTGGGTAAAATGTATAAGGCTTTGACAGGATTGTGTTTAGAAACACTGAAATGACGATTATGACAGTTAGGTTTGTTAATTGTGAAGACAACAATTGTTTGTCTACTGATATTTTTATAAAGATAATTATGCTCAATCTTGGATTATTTCATAAAATTTTTCTTGGTCTACATTGTTTAAGATAATTATTAATGTCATATTGAAAGAATGAGTTGTTTTCACCTAATCATTTTTCAGATGTATATGAATTGTTTTAGTAGTGGTTAGACTATTAATGGTTTCCTTTTGGATGTTTTGTCAATGAATTTCAACTTCTGAATTTGCCATAAGTAGCTCATTGTTTAAAGTTTATTTTCTCTGTTTATTACTTAAATAGTTTGTTGACTAGTAACTAAAATCTTTAAAATTTTTCTTGGCCCCTACTTTGAATCATAAGTTTGAATTATTTGATTTTTTTTCCAGAATTTTAAGTGTATTAATTGGCATTTCATTTTAACCTCTATAATGGGTGTTCTAGTCTCTAAATTTTCAATTCCTTGGAGAATCATTGTTGCTTTTACTTTAGAAATAATATTTAACTATGGCTCTATAGCAGATTTCTTCTGGTAACTTCATGGTAGTAAAATTTAAATTACATATTGGATGTAATTAAATAAGGAAATTTAGTTTCAAAACAACTCCATTTTAATCAAGAAAAGCAAAAATAATACAAAGTAAATTTCATTTTGTTGTTGATTTACTTTTTTAAATTGAAGACTAGTACAATGCTTGATGGATAAATATATACTGCTGTATTTTTTTTCTGATTGAAATTTTTATAGCCAGAATTTTTTACCTTTTTTTTTTACATTTTTTTTAACATTTCTCTAGTTTAAGTGTGTTTCAACTTTCTCCCACAAGAGGGCAGAAAGGACTATTAAACTGATAGTCTAAAAATGTCATTCAGTGTTTTCAAATTAGCTTCTCTTATATTAACAAAAAGGAGCATAATGGCCAAGTTATTGTTTGATTTACAGATAATTGGCATATTGCAGGGAGGAGACTTAATTTCACCCTTTTAAATTAAACAGGGAGATTTAAAAAGACATAAAATATTCATTAATGTTCGGTGATTATAAAGTAGTGGCATATATTTATTTTGCCTTTATTACTGTTTCGATGGGAAAATACTGCAAATATTTCCGAAATCGAGTTGGCCATACTGACAAGTTGAAATGTTTAAGCAGCGTTAATGCAATCTGCTCACACCTGATATCCTATGCAGAATGATTCAAAATGACTACATCAATTATTAAAAGAAATATTTAAAATTCTGTAAATGTGCCACTGTGTGCCACAGTTGGCTGAAACTGTTCTCCATGGCCTGCTATTTAGATTATCCAATATATTTTAAGCTTCAAGGACTTGAAAACAGTAAACCTTTTTCATACCATTTTCTAAATGAAAAATGTCCCAGAAATATTTTTGCAAAGACAGATATTCTTGTGTATTTCTTCACAAGAGTTTGGTTTCTTCTTTTTCTTTTTTCTCCCCCCCCTTTTAAGTTTATTTAAAATAATATTTTGAAATTCTAGGTGCCAGGACAAAATAAACGCAATCAGTGCTTTTTGTGAGTAGACAGGTACATGGAAACTCCTTTATTCTGTACAATTTAGTAAAAAAGAATATAGGATTATAGTCTCTGGGCCTAGGATCACACTCTGTAGGCCTAGTTCAAAGACTTTTCTTCTTCAACTTATGGAATATTTGGGGGCTTGGGGCTGGTTCGGGAGGAGTAGTTGCTCTTATGCTACAGCCATGCAACCCACAGTGACACTTAAGTATGTCCTTTTTTGTTGTGTGATTGAAAGTCAGTTTGCAACACAATAAAAATACAATGTCAATATGATTTTGCAGTATGGTTTGATAAATGTTAGAATTTTTGCTATTAATATGGAAGCTTAATGATGCCATATATCTTAAATTATAAATTAATTTCTGTCATCAGTTTCAGAAATCTCTTTTCAGTGTTGTTTAATAGTTCCAAGAATGAATTCTGACCAATATATGAGAGAAAGGAAGAAAAAAACACCTGATTTTTTTCCAGGGTAGGAGTATATTATTTTTGTTATAGGTGAAAAAACAGCCCATTTTTTGCTGTTTTTAAATTTTGAAAGCCTTGCGTATATAAAAAAAAAGCTTTTGTAATATTTTTCCCCCAGAGACAAATTTGTATTAAATGAAATAGTGTTGAAAAGGCACTGTGATTTTAACTTTATTTAGACAAAATACATTTTTTAAAATACTGAATTAGAAAATAGAACTTAGATGCAGTTTGAATTTCAAATAAACTCTTCAGTGACCATATGTTCATGCAAGTTAGTGGTGATAAACCGTAGTTGTGCAAGTGTTTGTTCATTCTGGCTCTGTGGTCTCTTGCCTCACAATGCATGACTTATGTCCTTTGGGTGCTCTAGATTTTAATTTAAGCTAGTTAGATATTGAGGGTTTTTTTAAACTCTTTACAAATCATTCCACTTACATTATCCTTCTACTTAAGGAAAAGGCAATGATAGTATAAAAAGGTCAGTGTGGAAAGTTGCAAGTAGTCCTAGAATAAAAATCCTTTCTCTTTTTCCATTTCAACAAATTGTTTATGAAATTATCAGATAATATGACAATTACTTTGTGACAGTCATCTTTCCACCTTTTTGGGTCCTGAAGTAGCTACTTACCACACTTTAAAACAGTGAATTTCTTTGAAAATTTAAACAAGCTTACCTTATTTTAATGAATTTTCTACACTGAGAATTCAGATTTTTAAACAATTATACAGATTCTCGTAATACTGTCTAATACTATTAAAATCTGTGATTACAAATGCACTTGGGATTGGTTAAATTAAGGGAAAAAAGATTGATTTGCCTAGTGCAAATCCTAAACCCAGGTGTGGAAAAGGATATGAAATCCCTGAAATCAAGCCAACTTTTCTTGGAAACCAATTCTTTGTTGTCTATATTACTATTGCAAAAGCTTCTATTAGGCAGAATACCCACTTTTCTTTGCCGATGTCATACAAACTTAAGGAATACACACATGACCCAGAAAAACAATAATAAGAAAACTAATTATTTTTGGCATGGAATCATGGAGTATTACTTATCTATCTGTTATAGCGAGAAGCATGATAAATAGCTATTGGAATTATTTAAATTCTCTTCCAAGTTTTACTTTACCCTAGAATTCTCACTGTTCTTATTAATGTTGATTTAGCTCTTAAGGGGAATGAAAGGTGAAAATTGATGACCTATAAAGATATAGCTTGCATAAAATAGTAAAACATTTCACTACTAATATTAGTGATTGTCAAGTGAGAAGCCAGTAGTTTGAATTAGCAACAAGAAGTGAACTAAATATATAAATCATACCAGTCTTTAAAAATAATCTTGGCTAAATAATTGTGAAATCATGAGGCTAGTTCTGATTCTGCAAATTTGAAACTTGGGTTGGGTTTTGTGCCTATTTTTCTATTTGCTACTTTCTGAACTTGCTTGATTAACGTATATTTCAAACTCTTCTTTGATGCTAGAGATCATTAACAGTATTAAATATGTAGTTTTTTAGAGATTGTACTAATAAGCAATTTTCTGGTATTGGGTTGACCATAACTGCTTAACTAACATGCCCTTTCTGTAAATGTTTTAGGTATAGTTGTTTTTTGTTTGTTTTGTTTTGTTTTTTTGTTTGTTTGTTTTCCAGTTTAGAGAGGGCGGGGGTGCTGGCACAGAACTGAAGAGTAGACTAGCTGAGAATGTGCATGTGCAAGAGGGTAAATTAAATTGTGTGCTTATTTAATTAAAAGTTTAAGTGGTTTATAAATTTACTTCAAGATAAACGGCATATATAAACTCAATTAGAATGAACCCATTTTAATTAGCATGTATCATAGTTTGATTTTTTAAAATTTGAAATCACCAATGACATCTTAGCAAGAATGAAAGCGATATAATTTCTTAAGCAGTCGGGCAATGAATTCAAGCCTTTATTCAGCTTTGAGAAAAGGACATTATGAGTTTCTTTTAAATATGCGTGTATATTATTAGTTTCAAGTTGAAATTTATAATCTGTTGAAGTCATACCACTTTAAGTGAACAAATTGCTAATGATCATTTTATAAATATTGAGGTTACCTGTTATTCCTAGTAAATCATCCCCTTAGGAAATAAGTTTAAGTAATATTTACAATGCAGCCATTTGGAACTGACAAGTCTTTTTCTCTCCCCAAAAGTATTTTAGAATAATCTCTCTGGGAAATTTTTTTTAAGCCCATGTAAGTATTTCTTCACCTACTTTTCAAGAGGATAGAAACAATGAAATTTTGTTAAGAATTAAGGGCAATGCTTTGGTCCTTTGTTACTTAAGATATGTGTATCCTAACATCTGCTTAGCTGACCATGTTTCATAATCTGTGATTTGTGTGTTGGTAGTTTTGAAATGTCTGGGTTAAGAGAAATTATGTTCAGTTATCAGAAACTAATAAACATAAGACATTTTTATATGCAAGAAAAGGCAGAGAGTAAATAATTGCACTGGTGACCAATACTGTAATAATCCTGTTTTACAATATGCACTTGACAGGTTGTAATAGTGCTAATTGAAGAGACTAATTCACACTTGCTTCATTCTATTCAAAGGCAAAATCAGCAGCTTGTTTTGCTTTTGACCAGATGGTCCTCATGAACACCTACTGTGCACTTTAAGTGCTTTACTAGAATTACAAAGGCTGGGGGCTGCGTTCGACTCCAAATGATTGGAGAAGAGAGAGGGAGACAGAGAGAGAGAGGGGGAAAAAAACCCCTCTGTGCTCAATGGATTTGGTGCAAGTAAATTAATTCTAGTGGACCCATTACACACTGAGCCCCCTTTTCAAAGCTCTGAGCCTCCTCGCTTGCTCTGTAGCAATGAGAAAGAGAAAGAGAAAGGCAGATTACTGCAAACAGAAATAAAAAAAAGGGCTATGAAAGGGAGAAAAGAGGCCTTGAAGCCTTTCATATCATTTGAGTTTTTCAAGTGCGTTATTTTTGGGGAGGGTGGATATATGAAAAGCCAATTGGAGTTTTTTTTGTTTTAAAGTGCGCTATTTAAGCACCATGAATATAGGCGCAAGAGCAACAGTTGACTGAGTTTACTGTGGTGAAGCTTTGTGTCCGAGGATGAATCAAATTCATTATATTCAACTCTTTGTGTTTTAACATGAATGTAGGGTTAGTTTCACAAGACTGTGTCTGTTTAGGATAATTATAATTTAATATTTTCCTTTCATAAAGTTATCACTGTAGATGTCTAAAATTTTAATCAAAGCAGATTTTGTACATTGACTTTGAAGCACCCTGACAGTTTAAAATTCAAAGGAAAGCTTTTTTAGTTTTCAAAAGAAAAGAAAGGCTCATTCTAATGGCATTGAAGCAGAGATTATTATAACTAATTAGAAGTCACACATCTGTTAGCTTTTGGTTTGTGACTTACTTATGTATTTTTTGAGTAAAATATATACTTTAAAAATATATTGCTGTTATTGAGTGAACCCAAAGGGATAAAATTCACTTAATGGAGAGCCATTTATTTGAGCCAACCATTTTTGCAAATTTCTACACGGTCCCATAAAAATATGTAGTATATTAAAGTCCATTAAATGTGAATGGAATTGTATAATTAATAACCTGAAATTGGAATACACTTCCAAACAAAATATTCTCACATAGTTCTTCTTAGGATAATTCTGATTATTAACCAAAGTTATTATGACACAACAAGAAAATTAGCTAGCCCAGATTGTGCAGATTTATAATTATCTTTAAAGCTGTTTATGTACAATTGTAATTTGGAATACTGACACTGTAAAATAATGAATTCTAAGCTATGTGGGTTAGATAAGATACAAGGGATTACATCTAGGACATGTCAATTTTGTATGTTTTTATACTTTTAAGTTTAATACTTGTGGTACATTGTTGTTGCATGGTCTACCTTTGTTTGATGTCATACTGACACTAATTCAAGTGCATTTTTATTATAGTTACTAGCAAAGAATACAACAAAATCATGCCAATAATATATAACTTAAAGATAATTGTAAACAATTCATAGAGAAGACTGTTTCTAGGTTTGGCCTATCTCTTTAAATGAATGTCTAGAATTTATACTTTAAAAAGCATAAAGTACTAATAATGTTTTACATATCAATATATGTTAATCACATTCTTAGGAAATAAAATGTAGAAATGTAAAAACAACTACAAAAACATTTGGGTTTTATTTTTCAAAGACTTAATAGTAGCATGCCTTCTTTAATATTTAAAATAAAATTTGATTCATTTCCTATTAATGTCATTACTTTAGGACTTCATTCATTGAAATACAAGTTTTGAGGTGGGGAAGAATATAGGGGGAATCCCCAGACCTTCAACCAACAAAACATATAATGAAATTTATAAGCAATGAGGTGTTAATGAATTGATATCCTTTGGGAAAAAAGGATTTCTAGAAAAAATATGAATGATTAGGAAAACTTACTGAAAAATTTTTTGCAGTGGACTAAAAATGAAAGTAAGACTACTAGATTCTCTTTCTTGTAGGTACCATAAAAAGCTATCTTTAAATCTAAAACTTCCATTAGCAGATATGGTTTGACCATGACCATGCAGTCACTAACTTAGGTGGCGCTAATTCTTTGGTTTCATAGGCACAGTAGTTGGAGCCTTTCTCCTCATGAAGAAGAGTTTATTTCAGTATTAAAATATTAACCCCTAGATTCCTGAATGCTAGAGACAAGTTTCTCTCCTGTAGGGGAAGGGTTGGAAAAGGCTACAGTTTTTTTTTTATAGACTTGGTAGGTACCATGTTACTTAAGCTGAGAAATATTTTAACATTTAAATATCCTCCAGCCATAAAATAAGAATAATGACCTCATTCTTCTCCCAAACCAATCCCAGAAAAAAAAAAAAAGAGAGCGAGAAAGAAGTAAATCAAAGGATGGGTAAGTGAATATAAGGTGCTCATAAACATAACCTAGATTGAGTCAAGGTATATTAAGGCCTGCATGTTGAAAATTATTTATATGTTTATCCTTATATACCAAAGATTATTTGTCCGTAACCCCTTAAACATCTGTTTATGATCATTTTTCTTTTGTCTAATGTGTCTTGTGTATGACTTAATACCATCTAGTCAAGGAGTTCTTTTTCAAACATATTTAGTATGGAAAATAAAACTTTAAAAAGATTCTATAACTCAGTTTAGAGCTATATTACCTTATTATTACCCTCAATACATTCTTTTTAAAAAAAAAAAAAAAACGATTTTTAAAAGAAAAAAGACTTTAAAAGCTTGTAACAAACATTTTTTATAAATGACAAAATGTATTCCTTGCTTTGTGGTCATTGCGTGACCAGACAGTAGAGTACTGGATTGTTCTAAGGTTTTTACAGCTGCAAGGCAAAAGCATCTGTTCGTTGCAAAGCCGGCATTGTTTAATTTTGACACTGACTTTTCCATGCGTCTTGTACCAAGCACTGGATTAGATGCCACTAAGATGAAATTTGTTTTAAGTTGCTCCCAAAGTGCAGCTGTCCCCATATATGGCCTTGTAGCTTAACCAAAACAGACAGACATAGGATCAATCAGAATCTTTGTACAGGGTCACCTTACTAGGCTAGAGAGGCTCAGAGAAGGAATGTTAATGATATTTATTGTGAATAACTGCAAAATTTGTTTACAAACTGATTTAGTGTATGTAGAAGTATATCCTTCCCATTTTTAGGGCAACAGAACCATTTTTAAATATTAAGCTTTTAAACTGGGGTATCAAATACTATCGTGCCTATATATACACAGGCACTATTCTTCCACATTTGATTATAAGAAAAATGATCAGTTTATTGGTCACTAAAGTAGTAATTGACTGAAAATAAAACTCAATCTAAAATGGCTCTGCTAAAATCTTGAGAAGTGGACATTTTTATAGAATGATAATTTTTCTTTAATGTTTCAAGTGAATGAAAAATGAAAGAGCACCTCACTTCCCGGGTTTCCTGGGATTGTGTGAATTTCTACCCAGCTGGTCCAAATTGATTGATACAGGGCCAAATATTTGTCTGCCTACATTTCAAAGTCTATAATTTGCTAATGAATTGTGGTAATAATCTTTCATCATACATGAAAGATTTAGCCAAACAATTTGCTAAGTATGTATTTTGATCATAAAATTTTTGGACTTACACCAAGCTTTACATCTGTTTTACAGCTTATGCATGGGGGTGGAGGGGGAACAGGGGGAGAAATAATACTGAACATGAGCACTTGATGGAAAGGGAAGAAGGAATTGAGGGAAGAAGGAACTTTGGAAAAGAGTAGTGCTAGGAAAGTCCTATGAGTGACAGTGGAAAACAAATTAGATTTGCACTTAGAGTACAAAATAGAATTTTTTAAATGCCAGCAGTTTTAGCCTGTGATGTCCAGAGGTGTGGTATGTATCCAGGTAGATGAAGTCAAGGAAGGAATTTTTTCCTTTTTGGCTACAGCTATTCTGTACATTGATTATGGAATAATTTCCTTGAAACTTTATGCTAGAAAAGTCAAGTGCCCACAAATTAAAAGTAATTGAAGGCATAAGAATAAAAGCCAGATGTTTAGAGACTTAAAAAAAAACAAACAGTGACGACATAAATATGATTTGACCAATTCCAGAAGAAGGTGAAAGAGGAACCTCCTAGTTACGCTTTTGACATGACTGTAGGCATCCACGAAAATACTTTCTCCCTCTAAAATAAAGACTGTACAAAGGACAATGGGGGCTCATATTTGTATGTGTGTGTGTGTGGGGGGGTGATATTTAGGATTAAGTATCCTCCATTTGAGAAAGTGTAAATCTTAATTATGTATTTTTGAAGAGCAGCATAGGATAGACTCCAGAGAAAGCCCAGGATTAGCCAATGGAGTGAGAGGACAAGAAAATGTTCTAAGTAAGATTCTATTGTATATCAGTAATTTCTGTTTCATTGTTAGAATTCAGGGTGCTATGACTTCTTATTTGACTGATATAGTCTGAATTGTTTTCAAGTTGTCTGTAAGGAGAATATTTAATAATATTGATAAAGTTTTCCTTGCCTTGCAGATAGGTAGTTTTAAAAAAAAGGAGGTAGCTAGAAAGAGAGAAACATATTATAGAAGAGACTGGACCTTCCATTTTATAGATTTTAAAGATAAGCAGCTTTAGAATTTTTACATACCTATTGGACTTCTTGATTATGTCACATTTCCAGAGCATTATTTCTGTCCACTTATCTAATTCTCTTTTCTCTGATAGAGCTAAGCCTGTTCTAAATGTTAATACAGTGAATGTCTATCCAAGATGGCACCATTGGAAACTCCTAATGCATATAGGAAAGTTAAAAGATTTATATGTCAGACTAGAGCTTTATTTCAAATGAATTGAAATCTTGTTTTACAGTTGACTTTCTCAGGCTCTTTCCTTCTATTTTGTGATTTTTTTCTGTTTCACCGATTTGATACTTGTCGTAATTCTTTTGTGAGCATAGTTACCACATTTATGATAGTGCAGTTAATATAGAAGAGATAACTATAATCATTATGAAGGAAAGAATTATCAAAACTGAGGGTTATAGAAGGGAGGGAGTGGGGGGATGGGGTAACTGGGTGATGAGTATTAAGGAGGGCATGTGTTGTGATGAGCACTGGGTGCTATATGCAACTAATGAACCGTTGAACACTACATCAAAAACTAATGATGTACTATATGTTGGCTAATTGAATATAATAATTTAAAAAATCATATTTAAATAAAATCAATTATGAGTGAGATAGTGACATTCCAGATTCTCTTGTTCACAATTTTATAAAAATTGCATTTCAAAAACATTAAAGTTATAGGTTATATATGTTAAATTCAAATGTTGAATGCTGTTGCCATTTGTTTCTAGTACTTTGGATATTCTGTTATCAAAAGCACTTTACATTTACATGCCTGCCTTTGCCTGATGAAAATGTGAAGTATTTCCAACTAAGAGGTATGTTTGTAATGTCAGTTAAACATCGGTTCATTTCTGTTGAATCAGGAGGTATTTCCCTTATGCTTCACATTGTAAATGAGGGAATTTTAATAAGGTGTATTTAAGGCTATTTTTTTGTGGGTGAAAATTTTTGTTGCTGATAACAGGTATGCACATGGATCACTGTGCTTGGATTTTGAAATTTCAGAAATATAGTAAAATGTCTTATGAGTCCTAATTTCTATTGGTAATTGTAATTTCAAATATTGTGACCAATGTTTGTATATAACGAATGAGCAATATGTGGAGCATGACTCTAAAAGTGATTGATATATTAACATGCTTACATGTCATAAATTTAAATGAATGTTGATGCCTTCAAATTAGTCATCTTTGTTATTGATACATATATTCTCTGTTGCTCAGAAGTTATTCTAGATTTCTAGGAACTGGCTTTAGAGACTATGATGCTTTTTAAAATTTTTCTTCTTGAATGACCTCATGTATGGCCAATCTTTGTCATATGAAGGGGAGAAATTGATTTGTTGAAACTGCCAAAAGTAATTGGAAGCCAGATGTTGAGAGGCAGGTGGTTATTCAATCTGGGTAGTCAAATTTTTGGTTATTCTCTCTGCTTTGAGCTTCTCCTCTCCCTGTAAATATGTATCTGTCTTAGCATTTACCACACTCATTTGCAGTTATCTGTTTACTTATTTTTTCCTCCTATTAGACTAAGAGCATCTTAAGAACAGGAAAAGTATCAAATTCATCTCTTTATTTCTGGACCTACCACTGAATTTGTTAAAGAGTTGGTATGCTTAATGAATGACTGAATTAAAAAAGAATCTATAACTCAATGAGATTATTTGCATCTGAAGGCATTTGCAAAAGTGAAGTCATTCAAGGCTTTCTGAGTATTTCAAGCATTTTAAGTATTAACGTTGACATAAATAGGTACTTTCTCAAGGGGGTTATGAGAGATTTCTCTGATTTAGCTATTTAAACTCTCACTTATTTGTTAAAAATGAGACTGAGAATAGATAGTTTGCACAAAAAGTGTAAAATAAAATTCTGACTTTAAAATAGATTTATGTCATCCTTAATTTGTAATATCTGCCAGGTCATTTCTTGGTGTTTTCTTTGTAAATGAAGTTATAGCTGTTTTTTTTTTGTTTTTTTTTTTTAATTTTTTAATTAACATATAATGTATTATTTGTTTCAGGGGTACAGGTCTGTGATTCATCAGTCCTACACAATTCACAGCGCTCACCATAGTACATACCCTCCCCAATGTCCAGCACCCAGCCACCCCATCCGTCCCACCCCCCCTCCACTCCAGCAACCTCACTTTGTTTCCTGAGATTAAAAGTCTCTAATGGTTTGTCTCCCTCTCTGGTTTCATCTTGTTTCATTTTTCCCTCCCTTCCCTTATGATCCTCTGTCTTGTTTCTCAAAATCCTCATATCAGTGCGATCATATGATACTTATCTTTCTCTGACTGACTTATTTTGCTTAGCATAATAGCCTCTAGTTCCATCCACGTCATTGCAAGTTATAGCTGGTTTTTAAAAATTGTTTTCCAAATCTAGGGGATGCAATCTTCTAGATTTTAATCTAACTATTTCTCAATTGGCAATTAGTTAGCTTGTGATAGTGGAAAGATCATTACACTATGGTGTATGGAATCTGAGTTCTTTTTTTCTTTTTTTAAGATTGTTTATTTATTTATTTAACAGAGAGAGAGAGAGATAGTGAGAGCAGGAACACAAGCAGGGGGATTGGGAGAGGGAGAAACAGGCTTCCCGCTGAGCAGGGAGCCAAATGTGGGGCTCGATCCAGGACCCTGGGATCATGATGTGAGCTGAAGGCAGACGCTTAACGACTGAGCCACCCAGGCGCCTGGAGTCTGAGTTCTAATCTTCCTGCTACTAACAAGCTGCACGATCATCTAGCCCTGAGTGGCTTGATATTTCTTTTTCATATGTATGACTTTTTCATAATGTAGAACTGCAGAAACTCAAAGTTTTTGCTGGTGAAAATATAAAATGTCTTAGAACTTTAAAGTATGCATAAAATCCCTGTGTCCCATTGAACTTGGTGTATCCTTCTATTGCAGCACCTCTATTCTTTTGTTTTGTGTTTATTTTCCTTCTTATGGTAGGTTTCTTGAGGGTAGGATCTCAGTCATTTAATCTTCATATTTATAGCACTAAATGTAGTACCTAGCACCTTATAAATGATTATTAAGTGAGGAAGTATTTACATGAGTCACCATCCAGTAGCTGAAAAGAAATTGGGAAACCTGGATTCTATATCTGATATTTTGCTTTCTTAGCTATATTAGTTTGGGTAATTCATATAACTACTCTGGGTCTGGGTCATTTATGAAAAATAGGAAATGGTTTCAGAGGAGTTTTCTGCTTCTAAAATTTGGTCATTACATATGAATTTAGAAATTTAGTATGTGCTTCAGTTGAACCTTGTGTGTGAGGTTGGGATGGGGGAGAGAGAACTGGTCAGTAGGTAGTCACTGTGTATGTAAATGTGTATATATGTCACTGTGGAATGTAAATATCCCTTTAATACTTAAGGTGTTAAGAGGTTCAAGGTTGAAATAGAGGCCTCTCTTGCCATGGTGTTTGAATTTATAGAATTGAGATTTTTAATTTTTATCTTAAAGTAGACTTTAACCTTGAATACATATGATCTAACAAGACTTTAAAGGTTAGTTGCATAAACATAACAAGTCTTTCTAATATGTAAGATTTTTAAGTATTGAGATACGTAAAAGTAAATAGTAGTAGTTTAATGTCATTAGTTTCACTTGTGGTAAGTGAATTAAAATTTTATGAGAATATCAAGGTTATAAAGATAACTACCATAAGGATACACCTATAGATCAATGGAACAGAATTGGAAGTCCAGAAATAAATCCCTTACACTCAAGTTCAGTTAATTTTCAGCAAGGTTGCCATGACAGTTAAACATGGAAAGAATAGTGTTTTCAACATATGGTGCCAGGACAGCTGGATATCTACATGCAAAATGAAATTGGACTACTCTTTCACATCATATGTAAAAATTAATCAACTGGATCAAAGACCTAAATATAAAAGCTAAAACTGTAAAACTCTTAGATGAAAACATAGGAATAAATCTTTGTGACCTTGGGCTAGGTGATGGTTTCTTTAGATATGACATCAAAAAGACAAGCAACAAAAGGAAAAATAGGTAAATTGGACTTCATCAAAATTTAAAAACTTTTATGCCTCAAAAGATACCATCAGTGAAGTGAAGAAAATACTCACAGAATGGAGGAGCATATTTCCAAATCACTTATTGATAAGAGACTTGTATCTGGAATATAAAGAACTCTTACAGCTTAACAATGAAAAGACAACCTAATTTAAAAATGGGTAAAGGATTTGAATGGATATTTCTCAAGAGAAGATATGCAGTGAGTATGCATATGAAGAGTTGCTCAACATCTTTAGTCATTAGGGAATTGCAAACCAAAACCAGAATGAGATAGCATTTCATATCACTAGGGTGGCTAGAATAAAAAGAATGACAGTAACAAGTGTTGAGAGAGAACTGGGGAGTTTTTGCATAGTGCTTCCATTAGTTTGTTCTGTTACTGTGAATGTAGTAGAAGCATATTTGAGCGTGGAGTAAGTACATCTTATGAGAATAAAGATATTAATTAGCCTGTTAGAAAAATATATTCTCTGTGAGGAAATTATCATGTATCTATAATCTAGTGGAGATCCACTAAAAGAGGGAATGGTTTTTATTTCACAGTAATTTGAATGAATTTCTACAGAGATTCTTGTAGTCAGTGATATTCTAGCTGTTGACCTAACATTAAGTTGTTGATTACTTCACTGAGGAGAAAGGAGAAGGAAGCTTCACGTTGGGTTAGTGTTTTATACTTTTCAACTTCCTTTCCCTGCCTTACTGCATTTGATTCTTATAGCATATGCTAATGTCAGGCCTGCTGCATATGGCTGTGCAGGTTGAAAATGGAACCACTTGAAGCTGTGAAATACAATGATCTTGATGAGGCTGTGAATGTAGGACTTGATGAATGTAGTCACTCTTCCTTCTAGATAAATAGGGGTACTGGGGCACCTGTCTGGCTCAATCGGTGGAGCATGTGACTCTTGATCTTGGGGTTGTGGGTTTGAGCCCTATGTTGGGGGAGAGATTACTTTAAAAAATAAAATCTTTGATAGATAAATAGGTAGATAGATAGATAGATAGAGGTGCTGATGCAGGTTATAGGTAAGTGGTATAAGAGTCCCCAATAAAGTCATTGTTTTTTCCCATTGTATGATTCGTAGTACTTTAATTTATTTCATTTCCTAAATCTTTAATCCATTCACATTGTCTCTGAGAAATAGCCTACCTCACCCTCCTTCTGTCTCACTATATAGACTCTTTCCTCATCTGTAAGATTAGCAGTGGTAATATTACTTGCCTAATAGGTATTATTTATGCAAATGAAAGTGAGACAATAAACGTGAATATAACTTTAGTAACTAAAATACTTTTTATAGGAATTATTCTTCTTTCCATGTACCTCAGATTTTACTAAGTGACATTACTTGTCTCTTAATGTGCCTCACTTTTTTTTTTTTAAGATTTTATTTATTTGACACAGAGAGAGAGACAGCGAGAGCAGGAACACAAGCAGGGGGAGTGGGAGAGGGAGAAGCAGGCTTCCCACCTGCAGGGAGCCCAATGCGGGGCTCCATCCCAGGACCCTGGGATCGTGACCTGAGCCGAAGGCAGACACTTAACTACTGAGCCACCCAGGCACCCCAATGCCTCACTATTTTTAAAAAGGTTTCTTTAATTCTTCTCCTTCAGCTTGACTCCTTCTCTTCAAACTGTTCAAAGACCCTTTCCCTCTCTCCATATATATTTCAGGAAGACCATACTCAGCTGATAATCCTTCAGGAAATCTTCTTTAATCCTCTGTCCTTTTATAGATATAACCTCTCTTTACCTCTTCATTTTGCCCTTATATGCCACGATGTGATATTGTGCCTCATACACTCATTTATATACTTGTCCTAGCTCATTGTTCAGCTCTTTGAGGAGAGGGGGGCTATGTCCTGTTGATCTGTATGTTCTCTACAGAACCGAACAGAATGCTTTAAGAATAATAGGGGGAAAAATAATATAGAAGAAAAAGCATTTGTTGAAATTGAGTTCCATTCAGTTGTTCCAACCATAACACTTAACATATGCATCTGTTATAGCACTTATTGGTGTTAACTGCAAAAATTTGATTGAAGTCATTAGTTGTGCTGGAGCTAACTCCTGTCAGCGCAAGAAAGCTGATTGTTAGATACTCAGGAATTTTGTGAACCTAATAAACTGTTGATAGTTTGAAATTGGCCACAGTTGGGAGTATTTACACCATGTAAATTGGCAAACTTCAAATCATGGCTTTTTGTTTTGGGAGAACCAATTTACCAGCCATCACTAGTTGTGTCTCTCTAACCCACAGTAGTCTGTGAATTCCTTCGATTCATTTCTTTCTCAATGCCTGCCCTATGATAGGAATACTCTTTGCAGAATTAATGAATAAATAAGTGATTGAATATATCAGCTGCCTTATTCCTCTACTGTCTCACTCCTGCTGGCAGAGACTGAATTTCAGAGTCTAGTGTATTTTTTGAGATCGGAAATGGCCCATTGTCATGGTTCAAAAAAGGTGTCTGTTGGAAATCAAGTCTATTAAACACAGATGTTTCAATAGCACAGTAAGGATGGCATTTCTGTCCATTATCACCTTGTTAAGCTACTCCTGCTATGATTTTGCTGCCTACTAAGTTTTTGGCATCCATTGCTTAACTGACTGACTCACCTTTCAGTTTCCAAGTTGGAAGCCAATAGTGTGAACCATCTCAAATTAGCTGAAAGATTTCCTTTCACGTTATAAGAGGTAACTTAACTGATAAATTCTCTCTAGTCATAGATGCTATCAATACCTACAAATGAAAATACAATGTCTTGGACCTTCAAATATTACTAAAAATAACTGTATTAAAACAACTTGAACTATTTTTTCATTAATGTTACTGTCAGTTTTATTAAAAGTGACATTTATATAAAATGAAATTTAAAGATAATGTTAAGAATCATTTGGATTTTTTATTTTTTCTAAAATATCCTCCATAATCATGATACATATAAGTTTTAAAAAAATGCTGTGCTTTCTGGCCATTCCATGTGCCATCTATAGCCATCTAAACTGAAAAATGCTTTACATTTTTAATTTCCTTTAAATTTTGAAGAAAGTAAACATACTCAGATCTCAACACTAAGTATTAAAAGAATAGAAAGAGCAGCTTTGTGAAGTTCTGTTTTATGTTCTATACATTATATTTATGTTACTTACAGTACTTTTAAATCCCTTTCAAAAGTCTGAGATGGGAGTGCCTGGCTGGCTCAGTCTTGATATTGAGGTCGTGAGTTCAGGTCCCACGTTGAACATGGAGCTTACTGAAAAAAAAAAAAAAGCGGGGGCTGAGATGTATTGAATAGGTAGCAGGTTAATTCTTGTAACTGAGGAGGTGAGTAGGCTAATCACCAACATAATTTTTTTATTTCTGAAGTTCTAATCTCACTTTACACAATAGGTTAAATATTTTGTTGGTAAAATCGAGACAGACAGAAAATGACATTACACAACATGCATATTTGTTGGTTTTATTGAAAGTGTGAAAAATTTCAAACAGTTCTAATTAGGTGCAAGTGCACTCTTATCTCTAGAGGTACATCTTTCAGTATCAGCTACTCAGTTGCATGTTGAAATTCTGTGCTGTTTGGAATTTGTGCATTGCAGATACTGAAGATGTTTGATTCAAGAATAATAATAATGGAGGGGTGACATTTTAATAAAATCTTGCTTATTCTGTGGAAAAGTTAAGAGATAGAAGCTATTCAGAAAAATGTGAGATTCCTGTTTGGGTTAAAAATTTATAGTGTGCTAGTATTTGTTTTCAAGTGTGTGTGTGTTCCAGAATACTGTTGGATCATTTCCAGAGATTAATAGGCATTTGAAATTTATAATCAAAACATGAAAAGAATAACTACTTTTTATTTTTCAGACAAAGTTAAGGTCATCACAAATTTTGGTAGAAATGAAGCATACAACTAACTTTTCTTTTTTCAGGTATTTTATTAAAAAATCTGATTATGTGTGAGAGATTCTTGTTATGGAGAATACTGCACTGAGTAATTGTTTTTACCAGATGATCCCGTAGGTTACTTTTGGCTCTAAAGTTCTTGGAATCTGTGATGGATTTTCAAAGTGTTTCCTTAATAAAATGAACATTATAACTTCTGCTTAAGGTATCTTTTCTTTAAAATGAATTTTAGCCAAAGGATAATAAGAAACGAGCTTTAAAAAATTATAATTAATATTTAGTGATAAAACAAATTGTCAGTAACACTTGAATGCTAGTTCTACAAAATATTAATTAGATGTTCCTGTTATCATACACTATCAGAGCTTAACATTTCTTCAACTTGGAAAGCATTATTTTAATCTTTTAACATTCCCTAAGTCTGTATCGTAATTAATTAAATATGAAACAAAAATGCTTTCTTTTGTTGAGCACCTACTATGTATACTAGGTACATCATAGTGAAAGTGGTTTTCCTTTTTAGCTAGATTTTATCTCAGGGCAAAATATTATTTATTGTGAAGCAAAGGTAAAAGTTTTAGGCTCTAGCATTTATTCATGTTTAGGTCATTTACCAGAAATGTATTGTCAGTCTGTATGGTGTTGTTATTAGATGTATTAACTGCTAAGATGTATGGTTAAGACTGTACTTAAATGCTTGTACAGAAACTATTTTATTTTTTAGTATTTGCATTTAGAATATCTGTGACATACAGTTACATGTGGAAATATATAGCAGTTACCAATATTTTTATTTTGTTTATTGTACATTTTAACTGCACAATGTTATGATTTTATTAATCGGTAAAAACGTGTTTTAGGTAATACTAAATTGAAATACAACTTATAGAAATAAGATAGAATTTACTGAGAATTATCACTTTGCCTCCTTAAGTGTGTAAGACTCTTGCCTACTTTTTACTTACCCTTCTATCTGGAACATCTTTTGTATGTTTGGCTCCTCATTCTTCAAGTCTCAGCTTCAGTGTCTTCCTAGAAAGACCTTCTCTGCCATCATTTCCCCAATCTAACTAGGTTTCCACTACTTTGTTAGTTTCCATCATTAAGTTCAGTTTATTTCCTTCATAGGACTGATCACAAGTTGTAATTATGTGTTCTGCTTACTTGTCTTTCCCATTAGACTATATGCTTCATGGAAGTAAAATTATGTCTGTCTTACTCCCCAGCATAACCCAAACACCTAGTTCAATAACTACAACAAAATTTTGCTGCCTCTAAGAAACTTGTCCACTCAAACTCACTGTCTTTTTACCTTTGTGAGGGGAGGCACTTTATGCTAGATGTACCACTTACTAAATTTGACCTTGTGAAGTTATTTAGTCTCTCCATGCCTCAGTTTCTTCATCTCTGCAAAGATGACATATTTCAGGAGTTTGTTATGAAAAATTAACTTTATTAGTGCATTTAGAGCTCTTAACACAATAAACACTAAATACAGATATTTAATATTTAAAGATGTACTAAGGTCTGGATTGCATGAAAATTGTTCATCATTGTGTCCATTGCTCTCTTTTTTGTTGTAAGCTTCAGGAGGAGAGTAGTAGGTATGTTTTACTTATTTGTCTGTACTACTGTATGTCTGCAGTGTTCTGTAGCAAGTTAAGGTCTAGTTCAACATCCATTAGATACTTAATTCCATATCCTAAATATCTACAGAGTAATAAAATTGTTCTCTTGATGTCTGAGTGTTGCTATGAACTAAAAGCAAACAACGTCACCTTTGTTCTTCCTATTTACCAGAAGCTCCAACCACTCAGAGCTGCTCTGCATTCTTAGACACACACCCCTGCAACTTCTTGTACCTTTCCTTGTTCATGCTCTCTTTTGCTCTGACTGCTTTTACATTCCATGTCCATATCTAGAAAGTTTTTAAGGTCTGTGCTCAAAGATGCCACTTCTATAAAGCTTTCTTTAATCTTCCATAGAGGTAGAATGACTTTTCCTCTTAGCTCTTTGTTTGTGACTTTTTGGATACCTAATAATGTAATATCTTACATTAGAGTCATTTGTATAAAGCTCTTCCTATGTAAAAGAAATACGGACTTCTATTTCAACAAATATTCACAGCACTCTTACCATTTGCTAAGCACCATGCTAATAGCTTATAGCACAAGGATAATTTGCATGTGGACTTCTAAGGAAATAAACCCATATGTATTAAAGATGATTTAGTGCTGTAACAGAAGTCTATTGAAGATTGTAGGGACTGACATTGGCTTTACCTATATGGTTTAAAAAGGCCTTCTCAGGTGGTAATATTTGAGGTGGACGTTTAAAAATGGGTAAGAATTTTCCAAGGGGACAAGAGGAAAAGCATGGAAGCATGAAAGTAACTGTTTTAAGGAAATACCATTTTTCTGATATATGTAGAAGAAAAGGTTCCTTTTATTTTCTAGTCCTGTTGGGGTCTACCCAGTATAGTACTTGACATATAGTGAGTTTTTAATGTTTGAATAATGAATAAGCACAAGTGGTATGTCTAGCACAAACCAGCATAAACTGCAGTCTTATCTTTTGCTTCCACTTTATTTTGAACTATCTTTATTTTCAGTCGGTTTCTTCCCAAGTGCTGATACAGTGGCTAGTACATACAGTTCCAAGTTTATTCTGCAAGTTTAGTAAGTTTAGTGAAATTTGCCTCTCTCGTAGTTACAGTCAAATTTCTGCTACTGATTTAACTGGCTCTGCTTGGATCACATATTCATCTTTAAACAAATAACTTGGTGGGTGAGAGGATAATTAGTTCTTAATTTGGAGAAGTGGGGACCAAGTCATTCTAAGTGCAATGGGATGCTTTTAGAGGTTTCAAAAAGAAAAATTACATGATCTAGTTATGTTTTTTAAGATACTATTTTTGCTGCTATGTGTAGAATAGATTGCAGAAGGCAAAAGTGAAAGCACCTAGACTTTTGTGGTAGTTATTGTACTTGTCCAGGTGAGAGATGGTGGTAGTCTTGTTTTGGTTACGAATTAAAAGGAATGAACGGTGAGATTAAGGTGAAAATGAAAGATGATTCCTAAATTTTTGACTTGAGTAACTGAATGGTAGTGCCATTTATTAAAATAGGGAGGACTGGGTATGAAAATAGTTTAATTTTGGATATGTTACATTTTTCATTGTTAAATATCTGCATAGAGAAGCAAGTATATCAATTGGGCAAATACTTAGATGTCATTTTTCTCTATAAAGTGGAAATAAGGCCATCTAATAGGGATACTGAGGGATATGTTCATGTATAAAGCATTTGGCATCTAATAGTTGAATAAAGGAATGAATGGTGTTGAAATTCAGAACTACAGCCTTTTTTTAAAAGGAACTGGCTTCCCTTCCCTCAGTAATTTTGTTGCCACATTTAGCAGTTATAAAACAATGTACTTTGTGTTGATCATATTTGGTAGATAAAGGATCTGGCATAGGAAAATATATATTTTAAAAAGCAACTAGTTTTACTTTATCAGATTGTCTATTTCTTGCCTTCTTCCTTGTGTTTTTAGTCCTAAAAATGGTGTTTTGTGAAATGTGTAAGATAGAGAAAAAACGGATTCCCTATAGTACCCTGGTCAAACACTAATGAACTTGCCCTCAGATATATGCTTGACATTGTCTGACCCATGAGTTAAATAAAAAATGACAGTTGTGGTTTCAGTAGTGTACAGTTGCCTGCTTACTCAGTCCCTGTACACTTGCCTATGAGGCTAATGCTATTTGTACTTATGAGAGATTGGGGATATTCCTGATGCAGTTTTTAGATTTTGTATTGTGGGGTATCTTAAGGGTGGCACAGGTGGAGTTAAACCTGCCTGGAGCAGGGGAAGGGCCTGACATCAAGTGTTAATTTTGAATGTGTAGTGGTTATATCAAATAGTCAAACACAAATTATTTTCCTTTTGTAGTTTACATATCTGGCCTAGATATGCTTCACAATTCATACTTTTCTATACTTAGTAATATGAAATAAAATGAAGAAATTATTATGCACACTTAGGTTGACATTTTAAAGTGTAACAACAATTTTTCCATCATAGTGTTAGTTACTATTTTTTAAGTTACTCAGAAAGTACATAAATAATATTTTCATTGTAAATGGCTCAGGAACTCAGAAGCCTTAAAAAATAAAAATTGACAGCCCCTCTTTGTGAGTGGTATGGATTTCTCTAAGATAGCTACCCAGAAAGGGAATGACAGGGTTGAAGGATACATTAATTTTATTTTAATAGATATTGCCAAATTTACCCCTTCAAAAAAGCTTTACTTTTTACTTCACCCACCAGCTATTTGAGCATGCATATTACACCAACAGTGGATTATGTCAATATTTTTAGTTGTTTCCCCTTTGAAAGGTGTGAATGGTATTTTTTTTTTTAAGGTTTTTAAAATTTATTCATTTGAGAGAGATACAGAGACAGAGCACAAGCAGGGGGAGAGGCAGAAGGAGAGGGAGAAGCAGGCTCCCCATTGAGCTGGAGCCCAACATGGGGCTCGATCCCAGGACCTGGAGGTCATGACCTGAGCCGAAGGCAGACACTTAACCATCTGAGCCACCCAGGTGCCCCGTGAGTGGTATGGTATTTTTTAATTTGCATTTTCTTAATTACTAATGAAATTAAGGATTTTAAAGTGTGTATTGGTTTATCTTGATGGTATTATAGTTTCCAAACCAAGTTACTTTGGTATTTACTGAATTACAAAGTTATTAGTTAATGTGCACATAGTAATGGTTGAAGTGTAACGACGCTGAAACACTTGATTCATGTTGTTTTACTATAGACTAAGTATATATTGTAGTGTATAATTTATTGCCTTTTCATGTATATCACAGTGGGAATAAAATATAGAGAGGCACTTATTATCATTATTATTATTATGTGATCTTGGTTAAGTTACATATCCTCTCTGTGCCTCAGATGTCTCATCTATGGATGAATGGATAAAGAAAATATGATTTATACACACAGGGGAATACTATTCAGCCTTAAAAAAGGAAATCTTGCCATTTGCAACAACATGGATGAAGCTAGAAGACATTATGCTAAGTAAAATAGACACAGAAGGACAAATACTATGTGATATCACTTATATGAGTAATCTAAAATAATCAAATTCATAGAAGCTGGAAGTAGAATGGTGGTTGCCAGATGTGGGGAGGGGGAGGAGGAAATGGAAAAGTATTAGTGAAAGGGTACAAAGTTTCAGTTATATGAGATGAGTAAGTCATAGAGATGTACTGCAAAGCATAGTGGCTATAGTTAATAGTACTGTATTGTATACTTAAAACTTTGCTAAAAGGGTAGACATTAAGTGTTCTTATCACCAAATAATAGTAATAATAGTGATGAGAATAAATAAAGAGGTTAGAAGGAAACTTTTGGAGGTGAGGGATAGGTTTATGGCTTAGACTGGTGATGGTTTCACCGGTGTATACTTACCTCCAGTTCATCAAGTTGTTTGCATTAAATATGTACAGCTTTTTCTATTTTAATCATACTTCAATAAGTTTTTAAAAGATATTTATTTATTTATTTATTTATTTATTTATTTATTTATTAGAAAGTGGGAGAGCAGGAGGAGCAGAGGGGGAGGGGCAGGGAGAAAGAATCTGAAGCAGACTCCACACTGAGCACGGACCCTGACGCAGGGTTCAGTCCCCCAACCGCAAGATCTTGGACTAAGCTGAAACTAAGAGTTGGATGCTTCACCAGCTGAGCCGCACAGATGCCCCTAAAGTCGTTTTTAAAAAAAGAAAATTTATGAAAATTGTTAATATCTGTAAAAGTGCTTAGAATAGTGCTTGGCCATAGTAAGTGCTATTTGAATGCTAAATTAATCAAATTAATAAATTTATTGCATATTGAGTAAATGCAGTTCTTTAACCCACTAGGATCTCAGCATTTAAAAAAAAACTTCATGATACAAAAATGTACTACAGCTCAACTGTTAATGTCTAAAGCTCACATCTTGAATATGTGCTGTATAGGTAGTTGCCAGGGCAATTATTAAATTGAAAAGACTATCTAAAATTTTCTCTATTTTATGAAATGAGTTGGGTGCAAAAGTATTAGTTTTATTTTTCAAATATTCTGTATGACTGATCTTCAGAAACTAAGACTTTTATTTGGAGCAATGAGTAGTGTGATATGGTAGGAAAAAACCCACAGATTTTTGAAGTTGGAAAGAATAGGGTTCAAATCCAGCTCTAGCACATAATAAAGCCCTTTCTGTACCCACAGGATTGATGTGAAAATGAACTGTAGTAACATATGCAAAGTGTGTAGACCAGTGCCTTGGCACTCAATAAATGGTAGCTGCAGTTGTTTATAATGGTCTCTTCTCTGTGTGCTCCTAATACTTTGTTGATATCTTTATCATACTAATCATCACATTGAACCATGAATATTTGTTTCTGGGTGTAACCATCACAGGGCTGTGACTTCCTTGAAGGCAAGAATATTGTGTCTTTTTCTACCTTTGTATCTGTCCTGCAGAGGTTGTAAACTGGCCAACTGCAAGTTTGGCTATCAGTTTTGGTCCGAGAGTGTTTTAAATTTGAACTGGTTGCCAACATTTAAAAGCTGGGAGGCTTCACATTTAACAAACAAAACAAACCAGGATTCCTGGCTTCTGGCTTCTCTCAAAGAATGAGAAAATTCTGGCAACATCGAACCCCAGATTTTTCATAGCAGCAATCAGCTGTTCTGGAGTAGCAGCCACCTCATTGGATGAAGTATGCTCTCCTGTTTGCCATAGTCCCCAGCACCCCAGTATTGCTTCCTCAAAACTAAATCTAAATGCCATTTGCCTGTCACATTTCACTCATTTATATTCCTGTCTGGCTGCTCTGGACACCTGGATTTGAGAAAGCTGCTGTTGTGACTTTCAGAGACTAGGACTTTGGAAGTGCTTAAGAAATCTTTGTTGAATGGATGAATGAAAGAACCATGAACATATATATACAGGTATAGAAAGTTTACGATTTACTTTTATTTATTTATTTATTTTTTTAAAGATTTTATTTATTTATTTGAGAGAGAGAGTGAGAGAGAGAAAGAGCACAAGAGGGGGGAGCGGGAGAGGGAGAAGCAGACTCCCTGCTGAGCAGGTAGCCTGATGCGGGACTCGATTCCGGGACTCCAGGATCATGACCCGAGCCGAAGGCAGTCGCTTAACCAACTGAGCCACCCAGGCGCCCTAGATTTACTTTTAAATGCACAAGGTGGTAAGGGTCTAGCTGTGCTTTAGCAACAGCTATTCCCATCATCTTTTTCAATTTAGAAGGTGTGGTAGTGTTGGGGTGTCAGAGAATGATGCTCTGAAATAACTGGCTTTCATTGGATGTGATTGCCAGGCTGCCACAATTTTCAAGAATAGATATCCTCAAATTTATTAAGTACTGGCATAATGCAGTGAAACATGACAAAAAATAAAATATGATCAAATGCACTTGCCTTTTATTTTGGAATGCATGACAATATCTATTCACTTGAGCAAAAATGTACAAACAACACCCAGCTGTGTTTGAAGACAGGGTATCTTTGATCAGAATCTCTGAAATATCCCTTTGAGTTTAGCTATTAGTATAATAAACTTTATTAATTTGTACCTGACAGTAATTTGGGATTTATGATTATTTAGTCTAGTTGAACTAATGCATGACCCAACCTGTGAAGGAAGAGTTAGCCAAGTAAGTGAACTGTGTGGGTAATATTTCTTTGGTAAGGGATGTAAAGGGGGGGGGGGCAGTAATAATCTAATGAAAAAGAACGGACTTTTCTAGTTTTAGTTTTGGGGGAAGTATCATGGTACGGTGAAAAAGATAAAGTGCCTCA
This sequence comes from Mirounga angustirostris, assembly GCF_029215605.1. Lineage (NCBI taxonomy): Eukaryota > Metazoa > Chordata > Mammalia > Carnivora > Phocidae > Mirounga > Mirounga angustirostris. The sequence continues at coordinate 150,289,875 of NW_026991712.1, forward strand.
GAGTCCCATACATTTCCTTTTGAATCCTGTTTATGCTACTTATTTGGAGAGTTTGAATCCTCAGTTGCTTTTTCTGTTAAAAAAAAAAGAATAAAAGCTGCGTTGAACTTGATAGTAAAAATTAGAGAGTATATACGTGTATCTAAAGCACCTGACAGTACCTTTGCATTTCATATTTCAATGCCTGGAACATTCTTTCTGGGATAAGTACCTTCTCATTCAGGATTCAACTCATCTAAAGTAGAGAATGACTGTGGGAGTCTAATATCACCCTTCATAGAACTTAACTAATCTGAAATTATCTTGTTTATATTTTTACTTATTTCTTTTCTGTCTCCTTCCTTACTGCCCCCCCACCTGCCATATACATACTATAGAATGATTTAAACTCCATGAAGGCAGAGACTTTGTCTCTTAGTCACTACTACAAAATAGTAGCTTCCTCATTGTAGACACTCAGTAGATATTTTTTGACTGGCTGGACAGCTATGAATGCTCATGAATTATTAGCAGTCAATGAATGTATTTGTTAAACCTAAACAGGTTTATCTATTGTTTATAAAATCCAGTGAGAAATTCTCCTCGTACTTTGTTAGCAGTATATTATGTGCTTTCTTTAAAAGTATTTTTTAAGTCACCCTTATTTTTAGCATTAATAAAAAGATGATCTGCTTTTTTAAAGGAGGAGAAATGTTTTATATTTCATTCTTAACTCTCTGGTCCCATCTGCATTTTTTTTTCATTCATTCATTCATTCATTCATTTTATTTACCTTTAAAAAAAATCCTATAACAAGTATATTATAGCCTTTCTCACATATTTTCTTATAACCAGATGCACTTCCTCAAGGGAGTACAGAGGTCTGCATTTTATTCACCCAGCACTTTCTTTGCTTTATTGTAATCACTGAAGTGATAGATGCTCAGTAATAACTTATTGAATCAATATGGAACTGAGTATGAGACTGGTAGTGGTTATAGCATCTATTATATCTGTCTATTTCCAGCTCTGCTCCTATGAATGCTTTAGGAACCTTGGCCCAAAAAGAAGGCATTAATTTTGAATCACCACTCTCTTAAATGAAAAACTGCCAGATGTGCAGTTAACATCATTTGTTGTAGTAACATCTAAATCATTGTAATTATTCCCAGGTAACCATTTTGTGAGTGAGGGAAGGAAGGAAGAAAGGAAGGAATTGATGAATAATTAGACCTACATAATGTGGCAGCTATGTAAATCAAGCTTATATTTTTTCCTAAAGAATATTTGACTATCTTGGATGTTTAAGGATTATAATATAGCCCATATTGCTTTTTTCCAAGTACAGTATTATTTATGTGTATTCTGTTACTATTCCTTCAATTTCAGAATACTAAAGCAGTTAGTTCCTATTGGTACTTATTAGGCTACTTTAACATTGTTAAAAACAATAAAAGTATATGTGTGAAAAATTAATTTAGCACAATATTTCTATCTTTATGTCTCAAGGACTATAAAGAAATAAGAATGAGATAAAGTATGTAAGTATATAGTTTTATCAGTAGTATGTTTTTATGTTGTTCACAGTGTTCTCTACTTAAGTAATCTTAATATACTGTTCAGTAGGGTAGGTACTATTCACATGTGGCAATTTAAATTTAAATTTATTATAATTAAAGTTAAAAATTACGTTCCTTAATCAACTACAGCTGTGTTCTAAATGCTTAGTGGTCACATGGGACTAGTGGCCACCCTATTGGACAGCACAGATAAAGAACATTTCTATCTTCATAGAAAATTCTGTTAGCACTGGTAGACCATCATACACACAACTCCTTACCCTTTATTTTGCCACATTGTACATTAGATTCTTTTGTTTATAATTTGAAAATGAAGTTTAGTATTTTCTAGAAATACTACCTTGCTAATTTCTTGAAATCTTTTCCCCAAAATCATTGTTTTATCAACTATATATTTAAAACAGCATGTTCTTTTTTTCCTTTGTTTTTCCATTTATTAAGATAGTCAACACCTGACATTTTCACTATTATTTAAAACTCTTGAGTTCTGTGATGAATACAGTTGAAGTAATACCTCTAGGTATTATTAACTTGTAAGACAACATAGCATATGACAGTGTCTCCATGCACCTCATATACAATGAAAAAAATACTTATTAAATGGTGATTTTTCCCCCTTTATCTTATTAAGTAAATTATATGGTCCTTTTATATGGAAGCCTCCATAGTTAGAGATGTAAAACAGCAATTTCTTGGTTCTATAGCATGACATAGTTCAGAGCTGAGATTAGAGAAACCCCGTAGAGTTGTTAATACTTGAGGGCATCCCCAACTAGAAAAGTATGTGAATTTAGGCATGAGAGGAAGGAAGGATCTGCTTTAAATTTAGTGTAGGGTCACTGAATCTTAATGATAGATTAAACAAGGGAGGTAGAATAATGAATAGGGGTATGCAGTGTGTAGCACTAATACCAGAAGTCCATCATTTGTGGCGGTTTTTTAATGTCCTTTCCCATATGGTTTTGAATAGAGTAGGTTATGGCAGGGATGAGCTAAGGAATAGCTTTGTTAATGAATAAATAGGAGTAATTTTTTTTAATGGGAGACTTCAGACAATTTATTTAGAATGCCTGCTTATTTAATGAATCATGATTTAAAAAAAAAACACATTTTCTGATCTTAATACATTAAGATCAAAATACATTGGCTAGGGTATTCCTGTTATTTTCTTTATAAAATAGCTATATTTACATTTCAGAGCCAGCCCTAACAGTGAAATCCTTGGGTTGGGATTGTAACTGCCTTAATTAAAACCCAGTTGTGTGGAGCTTCTGCACATTGGCAGCGTTAGTCCTTAGTTAGGGTTTGGTGTGTAGTATTAGACTTTAATTCATAGTGTCAATTCACTTTGATAAGTTTTAATTAAATTGTCATTTGGAACAAGTTTCCTACTCTACCTCATTCACCTAAAATTAACAAAGTATGTGATTATGTTGCCCATCCTCTTATTACAATTTTGCTCTTAGTCAAGGCTGCTACTTTCCTTAAGATATCCTCCCTGCCCTCCCACCCACATATCTCTTGGAGAGAGTAATACTGAAAACTGATCTTGGAAAGTAGCAAGTTAGAATCAGAAAACCTAACTGGACGCACTTCTAAATATCATTCAGTGCTGCTGTTTGGAGATTACTTAGTATTTCCGAAAGGAGAGGTTAAATAGGTTGTCTCTGATGCCTTGGTTAAGCAGAGTGAAGGGAAATGTAACTCTCCTGACTCCAGGGCCCCAAATGCAAACACTGGCCTAGTGTTCCCAAACTTTCTCCTTGATGTGGATGACTTGAATGGTTTATTTTCACTTGATGAGCCACACCCCCAGGCCACTTTAGTATTCATGGCAGACCCCAACACTAAGTCCCTTTGTTGTCTTTGTTTTTTGCATTTTTTTGTTAACAAGAAAAGATAAAATTATAAGAGACCTGATTATAGACTGAGCTTCCATTGCTGATGGTTCCCACCACTTTTTTCAGCATCTCAGAGAAAGGCAAAGGCCTGGATGGGCAACAGAAAGCAGCAAAGCAAACATAAACATCATGTCTAAGCATCAGTGTGGTGCTACCAGAATGGGTAAAGGATACACAGTCTTTATCAAAATATAAAGATGGGTCTTTGCCCAAAACAGTAGGATTGGCAGCATTTTAAAAAATTTGAAGTTTCCTCTAGAAGCAATGGTCTTTTCTTTAAAAAAATTTTTTTTGAGAGGAAAGAAGAAATGGATTAAGAACTTAAAATCTGCATTATCATCCTGACTTAGACTAACTGAATGACATTTGGACAAGTAGTTTAATTTCTGTGTGTGTGTGTGTGTGTGTGTGTAAAATTTAAAAGAAAATGCAATTCTATGATAAAACAAATTGGTAGAGTAGATTAACGTCATTGCCCCACAATTTTACATTAGAACCCGTAGAGATTGTAAGTAAAAACAAATTCTTGACCAGAATTTCACTTGTGCAAATCAAAAGCATTGTCCACATCAAAAGAGGGGTTGGCAAGAGGGCCCAACTATTGAAAGAAGGAAAACTAGAATAATAAGGTAGGGCATAATTTACTGTAAATTGGCAAAGTAGAAGAAGCAGACCTATAGTGTGAATGTCTTCAAGTTCTTTTATTCTAGGCAGAACTCTTACATTAGCATGGGGTGGTAACTCAGAAGGCTTTGGGCAAAAGCTTATAAGAGAAAGAGCCTTTGCTACCTCTCACTTTATAGTTTATTTACTATTAACTGTTCTTTTGCCTTGATTTATTTTCCTTGAAAATTTTTTATCTTGCTATTTCTTTCCCAGCTGTGTGTGACACCAGGAACTGCCCTCATACTGTGAAGGCCACATTCAACTGTTGAAACAATAACAAGTTGCTATTTGATCTGGCAGTTGTCCTTCCTCTATAGTGCTTAAAAGTACAAAATCTGCAGCCTGTAACTTGCTCTTCATTGCCTGTTGCAGCACAACAGGTGTGAAAAGGCTCTCTGGGTCTCATGACAGAGCTTTTTATTTGTAGTTGGTTACTCTTACTTGTTACCACTTAATGCCCACCATTTAGAGTAAGTATAAATGGTCTCATAGAAAATTCTTACACATTGCATTTATAAAAGTGTCAGGTGGGAAAGAATTTTAAAGATATTAAAGAAATTTGAAGATTTATTACAACCCTTTATTTTACAGAAGAGGAAATTCAGGCTAAGAGAAGATTATGTCATAGTCCAGAAAGAATCTAGACTTTAGAATCTCCGAGAACTAAATTAAATCCTAATTTAATTAAGTAGTCACCATAGGTAAATTATTTTATTGTCTCTGAGCCTCAATTTCTCATTTGTTAAATGAAGACAATAATATATGTAAAAGGTTGTTGTGAAGATGATATGTTAACATAAAACCTAGTTCCTGGTTTGTAAAAGATACTCAGTAAATGTTCGGTTGCTTCTCTTTCCTTCCCCTTTACTTTGTTCAGGGTTATTTATAATTAGTAGCACAGCTGAAAATGAAAACAAGGTTGTTCTGACTCGAAGGGCATGTCTTTACCTTGAATAAAAATAAAGCAAAACAAAATTCTTATTACAGAAGTAATAGAAACTTAGAAAAGATAGAAAATAAAAATGAGTCATAATTCCATGATACAGAGGGAACAAATTTTATCTTGTGTATTTTTTTTCTGTGCATACACATAATACACATACACATATGTAATATATATAATATACACATATATATGTGTATATACGTATGTAACTTAATAACAAGCAGAAATGTACATAATTTTGTAACCTGGTTTTTCTTTAATATGTAACAACTTTTAATGTTAGTAAATATTCTTCTATATCAAGGTCAGCAAACTTTTTCTGTAAAGGACTAAATAATAAATATTTTAGGCTTTGCAGGCCATATAGCCTCTGTTGCATCTGCTCAACTCTGCCATCATAAAAATTCAGAAGCAGCCACAGACGTTATTATATAAACAAGTGGAAGTGGTAGTGTTCCAACACAACTTCATTTACAAACACAGCAGACTGAATTTGGCCTCGAGGCTGTACTTTGCTGACCCTGGTTCTACATCATCATTTTAATGGATGCATGATAATTTGTTTATTTATTTATTTATCCTATTATTGGATATTAAGAATTGTGCCAATTTTGTATATGTCTGATGATATACAAGGTGCAATGAATGTCCTTATAGTTAAATATTGGGTTTTACACGTACGATTATATCCTTAAGATTAACTTATATACTACTTCTGACATTATATTAAATTGTCTGCTAAAATTCAGACTTAAAAATCAAAACATTTCTTACATACAGGTATTTCTGGATTTATATAATCAATCTTTGAAGTAATACATAAAATTGCACTTTATAAAATGGTTAAGTTAAAGTAAAACTCCTAAAAATGTTCTTATCATTGTGCAATTATTTCTAGGATTGACTTTTGACTTAATTGTGGAAGGAATTATAAATTGATTGATTTACTTTATTTTAAAAGGGGAAATTTTAAGAGCATTTTTTGAGTGACTGATATATTCATTGCAGGCATTAAAAAACATATCTATTAGACCATTAAATAGTTTGAAAAACTTTGCGCTCTTAGTGTTTCCATAAAGAATAGAGAGGAGATATTGCCCTCTAGGATAAGGTCTCGACTGACTGATATGAGGTTAACCTCTTGCTATTTTTCCTTTGGGTCTTGTTTCTCTAGCCTAAGAGAGTGACAAAAAACAAAACTGTTTAGCTTTTCATTTGCTTCAAACATGGTTCTCTGATGTTTAGGAACATTTCTTCAATTCAGCTGATGTATAGAGGTGTTTTCCACATTTACTTATTTATTTATTATTTATTTATCATGACCGATATATCACTTATTGTAGATTTGCAATTTTACTGTGTTGTCCAAATATATATTATAGCCAGAAAGCAATCACACTTAAGCTTAAGGCAGAAAAACAGAAGAATAACACAGATTTTCAATGATGAAGATTATTATTTCTCAATTATTTCAGTGCTATAAAGTCTGTAGTAAAGAGGTAGTGGGGTGTCTCATTAATTTCTTAAACTAACAGTGATCACTTTATCATTCAAATAAAATTATAGCATGTCTAAAATTTCTGTAACAAATCATTATTAATCATATTTATTCTCAGAAAGGATTGTCTACATTAGGCACAAATTCAAAGAACTTTAGAATGAATATTCTAGAGAGGCATGGTTATCTGGGAAAGCCCATGATTCACACATCCTCAAAACAGTGCTTCTTAAACTTTGGCTTAGTAAGAATTACTTAGAGGGCTTGTTAAAATACAGATTGCTAGTCCCCAGAGTTTCCAACACACTAGGTCTGGGATGGGTCCCCCAAATTTTCATTTCTAGTTTTCAGGTGATGTTAGTACTTTTCTCCAGGTACCACACTTTGAGAACCACTGTTGTAGAAAAATAATTGTTCTATTTATTGTTGTTGTTTATGGTTTCAACTTCTGCAACTTCATAGTTTCTCGAGACCTTTTTTTTCCCAGAAAGCTCTTAAAATTTAGCATCTTTACTATTTGTGAAATATACTCAGCCTTGCTCATCTATAAACATTTTCTTAGCACTGTAGGAATTCTCTTTTAAAATCCAGGCTTAACCTTTAGCTAAAGATATGAATTTATTTTAATTTGTGATCATTAGTTCAGTCACTTTAAATATGATCTATCTATTTTATATCATTTTCACCCACACCAACCTTTTAGGATAGGCAATTATGAATATAACCATGTTTCTAATGAAAGTGTTGAATCTTATCCATGGTAGTTTTTTAGGATGGATAAAATCCATTTCCAAGTATATGCATTCAAATGTATTTCCATATTTGATTAGCTTTATTGTCATCATTCGCAGTAATGCCAATTGTCAAACTTCTTTACTGACAAGTAAGAGGTAGAATAAGTTTTTTAAGTATGGTATACAAAGCAAAACTTAGTTACAGTTGTTGGAATGAAGAATTCAGTTAGAGCCAAAAGATGTTTTAAAGAGCAGAATACAGTCAGTTCAAAGCCTGATTGAAAGCAACTTCAGTTTTATAGTTTTCTTCAAACAACATCTTCATTGTTTTCTGGAAAGATGGTATTTGAGAAAAAGAAATGTCTCGAGTTACTGTTTTTATGAGGAGAGAATTGCTGAGTCTTTTAAATGGTTAATGAGAAGAAGTAATAGTTAAACACTTGGAGCATTGATTTCTGATTTGAATTCTCCAACACAGGCCAGCCCTGAGGGAAGGGGAAAAAAAGCTTGCTAATTAACATTTGATTACTGATGCCACCTTCTCATTCCCCTTGCACCATCCGGTTTCAAGTGTTTTTGTTCAGGAAGGATTTTTAGGAGGGTTTTAACTTGCATCTTAGTAAAACAAATCCATCTGCAACTGCAGTGAGTATATAATGTGTTAAAAAAGAAGAAAAAGAAAAGTCCTTAGATATAAAGTATGTGTTCAAAACCCAGTCTGGATCAGGAATGATTGGTTTCTTAACTATAAGCCTTTCACAGCACCAAAGATTGCTAGGAAACTGGAAGGAAGCCTAGTCTGTATGCCTTATTTTGATTTAAACACCCACACACAAATACTTACTTGTTCAGTGCAGTTACTATTTAGCAAACTCCTAACCAGAGCATCATTTGATAGTGTGAATGAAGTACTTAGAGTTCAAAGTTTGATATAATTAAAATTTGGGTAAGTTCAGGTTCTAATAGGACCAAAGGCCTTTTTCTTCTGATTGATAAGAGAATGAGATAGATGTCCGTTTCAGGGTGCTTTTTGGTAAGGGTTGTAATTTGCCATAGTATTCTTAATACAGAGAAATTAGGAACTAGAATACTCATAAATTTATAGCTGTTCTAATCCCATGGAAATTAAGTATTTTGTTTCTTTTTTTGCTATATTAAAATGTTTGATATGTGAAGAATCCTGAGCCAGATTTCAAAATTTTAAAGATGTTGACATAAATTAATGGAACTTTACAACTGTATCACTTAGCTAGTAGTATTCTGGCAAAACCATAGCCTCACGGATAACATTTGGTTGATGGAATAGTTATTTGGGAAACCAACATGACTGGCTTTACTTTTAAATGAGATTTCATAAGAGGAAACAGTTATTTAGCCTTTTAAAAAGTGTAGACTTTTTAGTGTAATAAAAAACAAAAGCTAAGACTTTTCTCATCTAAGAAAAAAATTCACCTAAATGCTTATTATAAATATGTTATTCTTACATGAAATTAATTGCAGTTTTCCTTTTGGATGATTGTATTAACTCTTTACTATTTTTCTTCCATGTTCATTTTAAACTTTCCCACATTAGTTCCTTCTCTTACATATAGAATGCTCTTCTTTTCCTTTTCCTAGGATTAACTCCAATATTGTCATAAAATTTTAGAATTTTGAAAATCAGAAGTGATTTGTTTTATTCTCTTCTAATATTGAGTAAACTAAGTCTCAGAGAGATTTCACCAACTTGCCCACAATAATAGCTGGGCAAAATTAGGACTAGAAATCTAGTTCTCTCCTCTCATTATGCCATAATACCTCAAACCTTGTGCCTTTTCTACTATCAGAATCTGCTTTCTCTTTAAATGACATTTAAAATTCCCTGAAATGTTTTTCAGTAGTTTGATCAACATTTAGCACACAAGGAATGATTTTATTAAGGCTGACAAGTTTTAACTAAGTTTTTTATATTTCAGTTTGAATAGCTACAAACAACTCATTCGAGGCTAATCTGAGCCTCAAAATTTAGCCTTTAGCAGAGTAACTTCATAAGAATTTTTTTCTAAGAAATTCTGATAAAATTTAACTAAAAAATAAAATAATTTGAAAATTTATGGAACTCAGAAGAAAACTTTGTGGGAGATGAAGATCTTAATATAATTTTATATTGAGCAGGTCAAAATAAAAATGATCTTTTCCCCAGTGCTGTATTTATCACTGAAAATGCACATGAGGAAATACGAAGTTTGAAGTTAAGAGCATTGCTTAGCTTTATATATTAATTATAGTATAATAAATAGATGTTTATTATGAAAAGCAAATCAGTACTGTATTAATTCTGTACTATTTCAAGTTAATCTAATTTTTTCTTAGTCACAAACAATTATCTGAGGCAAGGGGAAGAAATGAAACTATCCTTTTAGAAAATCTAGAAAACAAACTCTGAAAAGTCTGTTGTCAATGTAGAATACTTGATCCATATACAGTATACTTTGCAACATAACTTTAATGTTCAGCTGGTAATCAAAGCATTTATTAAATTTCTTCAGAACTAATTGAAACATTTGCATAGTTTAGCAGCCTGAAATCTCATAGATTTAGAGCTTAATGCATAACCAAAATTGAAAAGATTATGAAGGTTCAGCATGTTACTGAGCCAATGCTGATCAAAGAAAATGTGTAAGACAAAAAGGCCCTTAGGAAATGTTACCCTGTGAAGTGCCACTTGTCCTTAACTGGAATTTAACACAAATCTCTAAAGATGAAACTCCATCAGAAGTAGCACAATAATGGCAGCTGGGCATGCCAGCTACAACATCCCAGCCTGTGTGTGTGTTCTTTCTGCCTCTCTCAAGTGCTGTCAAATCTCTCAAATCAATCAGTCTCTCAGTTTCTCTCTCTTCCTCCCTGTCCCCTTTCCCTCTTCCCTTTAGTCCTACCTTTCTCCCCCCAGCCTCTCACTCTCCTTCCTCTGTTTCTCCATCCTTCTTCCCTTTCTTAGAGAACTCTGTTCTTCATATGATTCATGATGACCTTAAATTCATCTACATCATTTTATACACAGCTGTATTTTGTTACTCAGGTTTCCTAGAATACTAATTTTTTAAAAGAATCATTTTTTACTTTTGTGTACATTTGGGATTTTTTCCTTCTCTGCAAAATTGTGACGTAAATTTTTAATTAAGTAAAACCGTCAATGAAGATAATGGAATTTGAATATCTCCATTAGTAAAACCATCACTCATTTTGTGGTTTTGCTCTCGTTATCACTTATCTTTCTTTCATATAATGGTAAAATCTGCCTAGGGTTACAACACTGATAAAATAGGAAATTATTTTTGAAAGACTGGTTTGTTTTCACTTAAATTGTTGTTTAGTGATTGCGGTTTAACACATGATTCTTTTTGCTTAATCTCAGAAACTCTGTCAATTTAGTTTTTCATTGGAACAATCAAACATTAGCCTAATATGCTTTCCCTAATATGCTTTACGTTGTACTGTCTCAGCCAAGTTCTGTCCGCATTAACCAGTTTATTCTATGACAAGTTGCTTAACAGATGTCATTCTGGGAAGAACAATGAAGCCAAATACTTGTGCAATGGCTAACATTACTCTAACTTTGATCACTTTTGTTCAGCACATCAGTCTGGCGTTGTGCTTTATACCAACATAACACTATAGCCAGAACATGCTTTTCAGGCTTAGAATAGCAAAGGAATGTTATTCAATTCAGTGCAGTTACAGATGAGTTAATGGAAGAAGAAAAATACTGTTTATTTCATAATACCATATTGTTGTGTTTTGGAATTAAGGTGGAATTTAAAGAATCCCACTCCAGAGTTATTTGTTTATATACTCAACCCATAGTATTTGTGTATACTCTTCAATGCTGGGGTAGGCTTGCTACCTTTCCAACAGATGTAAATATTTGTCTTGTCTTTCTCTCCCCCCCCCCCCCCAATAGCTGAGGAAACTTGGTGTATCTAGACAACATAATTCAAAAATAACTTTAAGAAAGGAATTTTTTGTGTTGAGGCCTAAAGTCTCCTCATAATGCCTTTTCTGTCCTTTCCCTTTCTTTTATTAATATAATGCTTTGGGTTTATGAAACACCCTGTTCCTTAAGAGCACTAATGTTTAAGCATGACAGAATAGTCTTGGCTAGTGGAAGTGGTCAGAAGTTTGCCCAGTTGCATTTGGTTAAATTGTTGTGTTGATAATAACTAATGAAAATTTCCAAACTTCATGCAGCTGGCCATAAACAAAATACTGCATGGTAGACTGACCATTGCTAAGAACCTCTGAAGAAAAGCTGTTTGTTTGAATTGAGTGGGGATCAAGCCATGCCCCCAAGCTCCTCAGTTCTCACTTAGTCTTTTTTCACAGGTGTACATTAGAGATAAAAATAGATTGAGTTCTGAGTTTTGTTTTGTTTTTCTTTTCCCCAGTGAGTATATATCTCTATTTCACTGGAAGGATAACTTAGATGTGTTTATGTATAATAAACAGTAATGTGATACAAGATGCTGTAATTGGATAATGTGATACTTTAGGCTTCTGCATTTTTTTTAAAACATGAATGAATACTGCTTGTTTTCCATATCGAAGTGGCGTTATAGAACAGATTATGTGCAACATTTCAGTACTAGCTTTACTTGTTACAGTCAGGTATTCCTGTAACTAACTTGAAGAGTTAGTTAAGATGGGTGATCTCTCCATTCTTAGGACTTGTTATTTTTTTAAATTTGTACATTCAGAATGAAATAGAATTTCTGTGTCCTATTTAGAAGTAAAGCTAAAGACAGAAACCACACCTCTTAATTACTGGGTAACATAGAATTTAACCTTCCAACACTTTATTTGGAGAAATTACTTACCTCCTGTCCTTTTAAAATGAAAGGTACAATGTTGCATGTTGAGAAAAGTAGTTTTTCATCTTTAACAGTATTTAAAAGTATCATTACCCTATTTTCAGGAGAAGCCTAAATAATATGTTAACAGATGACTTTCAGTTAATAAATATTCTGTTGAAATAGTTTTTAATTTGGGGTGATATCAAAGAAATAATCTGTGCTGCTTTATTAAGTTTTTATATCTTTGAAACTTCCACCAAACAATAAAGATACCTTCAGGCTTTTCCTCCTGCCCTGTCCAAAAAATAAAACACAACAACCAAAAACTACATAGAAACTTGAAGTATATCTTTTGTTTATTGCACATCATGAGTCATTTAAAGATTTAATACATTAATAACATTTATAATTATAGTCCATCATAGATGAACTGTGTACCTGAAGTTTCCTGACTGAAAAGAAACTTGAAGTCATCCGGGAATATAAAAACAATCGGCAGAGGGAGATGTTTATTGAACCTTTATTTCCCCTAGTCTTCATTGAGAATCTGCTTTTAAATTTGATTTAGAATTTTTTACAAAATTTTTCTGACTTCTGTTTTCCTAGTTTCAAATTTTTGTTTCAAATCCAGAAAAGGAAATACAATGAATATCACATAAGTGGCAATGATCATAAGTCATGTGGAAACCTTATTTTAATTGTGCTGTCTTTTTCTTTGTATAGGTAAAGAGAAATGTGTATGACCTTACTAGTATCCCTGTTCGCCATCAATTATGGGAGGGCTGGCCAACTTCTGCCACAGATGACTCGGTAAGTGACAGTTGAGTTATCAGTTTTTTATTCTCTTCTCTCTTTTGCCACTTTCAGTCTAATTGGTTGTGATAATAAGCAGAATCAAATGCTTTGAATGTTCCATTGAAAGAACCTTATAAATCAAATAATGTGAAAATAAGGAGTTGTGATAATTTGAGTTCACTTGCAGAACAGATATCATAAACCAAGTATATCAACATTCTTTTGGTAATGTTATAGTATCAATATCAGGAATTTGATGCTGCTTGATATAATTTTTTCCTTAATGAAAAGAATATATTTAGACGTTCCTAATGAAATATCCCAAGCACAATTTTTTTCCTAAATTACAGTTGTCTCAAAATCAACCTAATCATTATGTTTAATTTCAAAACTACATTTCCCATAGTAGGTTGATACTTTTTTAAAATGTTAATTTTTACAGTAATATTAATGGCCCTTTATTCTTAAAATACCCATAATTTTCACTGCCATAAAAAGCTAGAGGAAAAGATTTAGTCTGTCATTTTTACCTGTTATTATATCTATTTACAATAATTATCCTATTGTAAATTTTGAAACCTTTCCTGTCTCTGCCCTGTTTGCAGTGATTATTCTTTTCTCAGAAAGTAAATTTTATCATCTAAGGGGGCCAGCTGAAATTACATTTTGGCCACTTTTACCCATAATCTTGTTCTAACCAGATACCCTTTCAAAAAAAAAAAAGAAAGAAAGAAAGAAAAAGAAGAAAAGGTAAAAAATGAGAATGTTTCAAGAATTTTGAAGTTAAGTCCAATGTTTGTAATGAATAGGGCTAAAAAGAAATTGAGACTTTGTAAACATCTTTTAATAATAAATACCCAAATGATTATAGCTAGGAAGCAAATTACCTTTTTTTATTTTCTGGTAAATACTGTGTTTCTATATGGATAATAATTATTCCTTCTCTCTCAATACCACCATCATACATTTTGTGGAAGATAGAAACATTTTTAAACAATTTATGTAGATGCTGAGTCTAAATTATTTCACAATTTAAACACCATGCTTTTGGAAAATGCTTTGTAGGTTTTAGAACTTTAAGAATAAGCAGAAAATAGAGGAACTTTTTTTTTTTAAGTGGAAAAACTTGTTTACATATAGTCATTTATTTCTAAGCAACTGATCTTAATGTTGATATAGTAAATCATTAGAATTATTGACTGGTTATCCATGGCTAACAGGTAGGGATGTGGTTGTTGTTTTTACTTTGGATTTTTTTTTCCCTATTGGATAAAATTTGACGCGTTTGACAGAAAATGTGCTACATTTATTTTTACAAAAATAAGAGTAATGTTCATAAATGATAGCTTTCTGTTTACCTGGAGAGACATGGAGAAAACAGAAATGTTCTTAACATTGTCTAATAATCTGTTACAAGAAATAATAACATTAATAGAAGAAAATAATTAAGATCTGACCATGTCACTTAAATTCTCTGAGCTTCAGTTACCTCACTAATTTGCGGTATTGTTATGAGGAGGATTAGTGATAATATATGTATTGTACCCAGCTCACAGTAGACACTCAATAAATGAGTCACTATTATAATTAATATTAACATATAACATTAACTCAGAAAAGTATCACATGCAAGAATTGACTGGGTTATATAAATGAAATGGTGTTTGAGATTTGCTTCAAAATAACTTGTGGGGTTGGGAGTGTGAGTAGAGATACAGGTAAATCCAAGTGAGCCACATATTGATCATTGTTGAAGCTGGATGATGTGTATATTCAGTTTATTACACTGTTTTCTCAAATTTTGTATATATTTGAAATTTTCTATAATACAAAGTTTAAAGCAAAAATAATTTTAAGAACATAGGTGATATAGTCCAGAAATGTGGGACTTCACAGGGTTTGAAAAGCCAACTGCTCTGAGACCCCATACTTGAAGACACCTATTACATTTTGGTTACAGATTCAAGTTCCAAGAGTGATAGGCAAATTTAGTGAAGAATTCAGTGATAAATTCTTCTGTAGGCTCATGCCCTATACATTTTAGGTGTTAAAAAATTAAACTGAGTCGACAGAGTCTTTTATGAGGCCCATGTTTTAGTGATTGTTATAACATTTAACTTTTTACCAAAGAGTTCTAATGCAATTTCATTCCCTGTAGGAGAATATGGAAAGCAACTTAAACTCACCATATTCAAAACTGTAATACTACCTGGTGTTGTATCTAAGTCACAGCTAACACAAGAGGGAATCTCTATTAAGAGACTTGATTCTTTTTGCCTCATTATTCATATTTGCACCTTGTCCCAGAACCTGTGAAGTGATGCCTGCCCACACCTCCCCAGAGCAAATGTTGCCACATTGGCAGGATGTTGCCTTGAGCTGCATGATTTGATACAACAAAGATGTTTAGGGCCCGTTGCTTTTAACTGGTGCCATAGCAGATCCACTAGCTCCAGTACTTAGGTTTTGGCAAAAATGGCTTATAACTGTAGTCTTCTAAGGAGATCCCAGCCAAAGAAATGTCATGAAACCTTTCTTTCATTAGGATTATAAAAACTCATAAAGCTGGTGCTTGTAATCTATATTGTTGCAGGCGATGGTGTTTTTTTACTTGTTTAAATCACTAAGTGGAGGCATCTGCTACAAAACAAGATCGTCCTCACAGCTTAGGGCATGAATTGGGTACAGCTGAGAAATGTCAGCTGTGTAAACAGCCTGAAATGTGTTACCAACAAAAATATAATTAATTTCTTTCCAAGACAGTGTGCCATAACTTAATACTTAGAATGGTTTAACTTTCAGAGAAAGCACCTGAACATTTTCTTCCCAGTGCCAGAGTAGAGGATTGATTATAAAGGTCATTAAAAGTGAGGTTAGTTTGCACTTTTCCTGCTCAATTGCGGATATTTGTGTGGCTTTGAATATATAGTAACTTACCAGTGGCTTCTGTGAATTTATGGAAACATCTTAGATCAAGAAGTTAATGGATTTGAGACGATGCAAGTATTCTAAAATTAGATCGTGGTGAGAGTGCACAACTCTGTAAATTTACTAAAAATCACTGTATTGAGCACTTAAAAATGAGTAAATTTTATGGCATGTAAATTATACCTCAAAAGCTATTTTTTAAAATGTTAATGGAGAGAACTAGATTAAAATACGTTTTTCATTTACATTTTTATGTTGCATAAGAAATTTTTTGCAATAACACAGGAGGTGTTTTCTTTAGCGTACTTCTCATTAACCTTTGACTTAGCAAACGGGACAAAGAAATAGACTTCTTATAATTAGATTCTTGTATAATCTTGAGTCTCTTACCAACCTGATAGACTACACTCTTTTGACATTTTCAGTGCTACTCAGTGAAGTCAACAATCATTTAAAACATTGTTGTCCCGTCTCCCTTCAGAGTTAAAATATTTTCTTTGCTTGTAGCTGTACTCTAATGGGGTATGGGATACTGTATGAATTGTCAATAACTCTTTCAGTTCCTTTTGCGCTCTTTCACCAGGGAAATAGGTATCTAAAGCTGCACCAGTAGGGGAATGTTTTCATGCTGTGACAGTTCAGCTGTGAGAACAAGGAGTTGCAAGTAGGCGAAATCTCATTTTACACTTTAACAAGGAAGCTCTTGGTTTCCAGAGAGTAGAAATAATTTTAACACTCTGAATTATGTCTGGACACCTTATTTATTGTAATGCAGACAATTTGAATATATGTAGTTTTTAAAATTCCAAGTTTTAATAATGCTTATATAAAGGAAGAAAAAATCCTTCCATTTTTTTATTAAAAATTTTTTTATAGTTTAATGTATTTTAATAGCAAACTTACAGGAACAGCACAGAAGAGAGACAATAGTAAAAACATGTACTTACATGTAGGACAACTCAGAAAAGTATAGTTAATGGATGGAATACACTGTATGATAAAAATGCTACAAACATCATTTAGTTGCCATCAATAAGAAATTTACTTGTTTTTAAAAAATCCAAATGCTGGCATTGTGCAGAAAAATTTAGCAGTTTTATTTATAATTGTTATAAAGTTGAACTGCTGAAACTTGTTCACTGAAATATTTTGACTTGTATTAATGCTTTATGTCCCTGCATTTATATTAAAAATTCACACACAAATGAAAATGGAAAAACTGCCAATACCTGATTTGTGTCCTCTGTTTTTCCACTTTCAACCATATACTTAGATATCTGTTGACCCCATGGAAAAAAACATATCTAACATTCAGAACTACCAATAACAGGAAGAAGAGAAAAAAAAATTTTTTTTAAAGAATGAAATGTTTTCCATCATAGTGTGTTCTTAAGCACATTCTCCTCATGTGCGGTGTGCTAGCTGGATGTCTTTTGGCATAATTGTTATACATTTGGCATGGATAGCACACATGTTGGTTTCTTCAAAAAGGCCTATCAGATAGGCCTCACTTGCCTCCTGCAAAGCACCAGTATCTGCACTCTGGAAGCACAAATCTGTTTTGAAGTCCTGGGTAATTTCTTGCACCAGCTGCTGGAAAGGAAGTTTACGAATCAGAAGTTCAGCGGTCTTCTGATAACGTCTAATTTCACACAGTGCCACAATACCAGGCCTGTGACGATTAGATTTTTTCACCCTTCAAGTAGAGGGTGCACTCTTGCTAGCGGCTTTTGTATCCAGTTGCTTCCTCAGTGCTTTATCACCAGTAGATTTGCAGTCCACTTTGTAGGGGCCATGGAAAAGACACCTCCTTACTTACTCCCCTTCTCCTTCAGCTAGAGCTGGGTGAGCAAGAGGTGGTGCAGCAGTGGCTGCAAACACAATTTAATCCTTCAGGTTTAATCCTTTTTTATTGTGTACCTTATTTTTTCTTTTGAATTTACTAATGGGCTTCTATGGTTCCATCATTGGCTAAAGGAATGTTAACTCAGAATTGAAGAAAATAGGAATTTTATTTTATTTTTTAAAGATTTATTTGAGAGAGAGAGAGAGCAAGCGAGCAGGGAGAGAGGCAGAGGGAGAGGGAGAGAGAATCTTTAAGCAGACTCCCCACTGAGCATGGAGCCCAATGCAGGGCTCAGTCCCAGGACCTTGAGAACATGACCTGAGCTGAAATCAAGGGCCAGACCCTCAACCAACTGAGCCACCCAGGTGCCTCTTGAGAAATTAGGAATTTTAGAATCAGTTCTTTAGGCATGTGTTAGGAATCAGAAAGCTGCTTATTAAATATTTTCACATTGAAAAGGAGATCATTTATAAGCAGAATCATTACACAATGGTTTTTCTATAAAATAAAAACAAAACAAAAACCACACACACACACACACACACACCCTCCTTCCTTTTTGTAGTTTTAAATAAAAAGAATTTGTGAATGTTAGGTATGTTATCTACTTTGATCCTTCTTGTGGGAACAAAACATTTTCTTCTGTAACTTCTCCCTGATGCATTGGGTTTGGCACGTGTCAAATTATGGACATTCCCTTGCCACTGGCTGCCTGCCCTCCACTTTACAGGAGCTGCTGTCTGAATAGACTCTCACAATTACCACATACTTACTACACTCTAGTTACCTACTAAGTAAACTCATAAGCTTCCACTATAGTCATTCCATCCATTGTTCCAAGGTTAACATTCTGAAGTGCATAATGAATCACATTTAGCCTTGCTTACTTATCTTCAATGGCAACCCAATACTTGCTGATTTATGTACAGATTTTTATTGCTGGCACTCAAAACCCTTCATTCTTTGGTCTGAAATTTCTCTTCTAGGTTTATTTTCCCATATAGGCCCAGAATAAATGCTCAGTAAATATTTCTCAGTGATTGAATATGATAACATATATATCTCAGCTTTAGCTAAATACTCATTTTGCTGTTCCTGAAATATACATGATACTCTCTCCTACTCTGTGTCAGTTAATCATACTATTCCTTCTGCCTAGAATACCTAGAGCAATAATTTCCTTCCTCTAAGACTTTTCTTTTTTTTTCTTTTATTATGTTATGTTAATCACCATACATTACATCATTAGTTTTGATGTAGTGTTCCATGATTCATTGTTTGCGTGTAACACCCAGTGCTCCATTCAATACGTGCTCTCTTTAATACCCATCACTAGGCTAACCCATCCCCCATCCCCCTCCCCTCTAGAACCCTCAGTTTGTTTCTCAGAGTCCATAGTTTCTCATGGTTTGTCTCCCCCTCCAGTTTCACCCCTTCATTTTTTTCCTTCCTACTATCTTCTTTTTTTTTTAACATATAATGTATTATTTGTTTCAGAGGTACAAGTCTGTGATTCAACAGTCTTACACAATTCACAGCTCTCACCATATCACATACCCTCCCCAATGTCTATCACCCAGCCACCCCATCCCCCCCACCCCCCACCACTCCAGCAACCGTCAGTTTGTTTCCTGAGATTAAAAATGCCTCATATCAGTGAGATCATATGATACATGTCTTTCTCTGATTGACTGATTTCGCTTAGCATAATACCCTCTAGTTCCATCCATGTCGTTGCAAATGGCAAAATTTCATTCCTTTTGATGGCTGCATAATATTCCACTGTGTATATATCCCACATCTTCTTTATCCATTCATCTATTGATGGACATCTTGGCTCTTTCCATAGTTTGGCTATTGTGGACATTGTTGCTATAAACATCGGGGTGCACATACCCCTTTGGATCCCTACATTTGTATCTTTGGGGTAAATACCCAGTAGTGCAATTGCTGGGTCATATGGTAGCTCTATTTTCAACTTTTTGAGGAACCTCCATACTGTTTTCCAGAGTGGTTGCACTAGCTTGCATTCCCACCAACAGTGTAGGAGGGTTCCCCTTTCTCTGCCTCCCCGCCAACATCTGTCATTGACTTGTTAATTTTAGCCATTTTGACTGGTGTGCGGTGGTATCTCATTGAGGTTTCGATTTGGATTTCCCTGATGCCGAGCAATGTTGAGCACTTTTTCATGTGTCTGTTGGCCATTTGGATGTATTCTTTGGAAAATGTCTGTTCATGTCTTCTGCCCATTTCTTGATTGGATTCTTTGTTCTTTGGGTGTTGAGTTTGGTAGTTTCTTATATATTTTGGGTACTAGCCCTTTATCTGATATGTCATTTGCAAATATCTTCTTCACTCTGTCAGTTGTCTTTTGGTTTTGTTGACTGTGTCGTTTGCTGTGAAAAAGCTTTTTATCTTTTTTTTTTTTTAAAGATTTTATTTATTTATTTGAGACAGAGAGAATGAGATACAGAGAGCATGAGAGGGAGGAGGGTCAGAGGGAGAAGCAGACTCCCTGCCGAGCAGGGAGCCCAATGCGGGACTCGATCCCGGGACTCCAGGATCATGACCTGAGCCGAAGGCAGTCGCTTAACCAACTGAGCCACCCAGGCGCCCCAAAAGCTTTTTATCTTGATGAAGTCCCAATAGTTCATTTTGCCCTTCCTTCCCTTGCCTTTGGTAATGTTTCTAGGAAGAAGTTGCTGCGGCTGAGGTCAAAGTGGTTGCTGCCTGTGTTCTCCTTTAGAATTTTGATGGACTCCTGTCTCACATTTAGGTCTTTCAACCATTTTGAGTCTATTTTTGTGTGTGCAATAAGGAAATGGTCCAGTTTCATTCTTCTGCATGTGTCTGTCCAATTTTCCCAACACCATTTGTTGAAGAGACTGTCTTTGTTCCATTGGACATTCTTTCCTGCTTTGTCGAAGATTAGTTGACTATAGAGTTGAGCGTCCATTTCTGGGCCCTCTATTCTGTTCCAATGATCTGTGTGTCTGTTTTTGTGCCAGTACCATACTGTCTTGATGATTACAGCTTTGTAATAGAAAAGACCCCGAATAGCCAGAGGAATGTTGAAAAAGAAAAGCAAAGCTGGTGGCATCACAATTCTGGACTTCAACCTCCAAGACTTTTCTTTAAGAAACTTTGCCTATATGCCTCTTCCCATGCCACCTTCCCCAATCCTCTTAGAAATAAGTTTATGTTTCTGTTCTGTTTTTTTTTTTTTTTTTTTTTTTTTTTTAAGATTTTATTTATTTACTTGACAGAGAGAGACACAGCGAGAGAGGAAACACAAGCAGGGGGAGTGGGAGAGGGAGAAGCAGGCTCCCCGCAGAGCAGGGAGCCCGATGCGGGACTCGATCCCAGGACCCTGGGATCATGACCTGAGCTGAAGGCAGTCGCTTAACCAACTGAGCCACCCAGGCGCCCTGTTTCTGTTCTGTTTTTAAAAAAGATTTATTTATTTATTTGAGAGAGAGAGCACACATGAATGTGAGAGAGGGACAGAGGGAGAGAACCTCCAAGCAAACTCCCTGCCAAGCACAGAGCCTGACAACCCATGAGATCATGACCTGAGCAGAAACCAAGAGTCGGACGCTTAACCGACTGAGCCACCCAGGTGCCCCTCTGTTCTTCTACTTAAATTATTTTAACTTTCCCTTATTTGGTTCTTTCCTTCCTTTATTCCTCTCACCTGGCTCTATTACTTACCATCTGAACAACCACAAACAATTAACTTCTATGGGTGTCAGTCTATAAGTGTAGAACACAGATAATTACTCCTAGAGGTATTGTGAAGACTGAAAGAGTCAGTAGTTATAAATACAGTTACTCCTAAGTTTATTTTGAAGATCAAAGTAGTCAATACAAGGTAATGTCTAACATAGTTAACCTTTGGCTGTTACTGTTTTTCATCCATCTATCTGTTCATTCACTTGACATTTGTAGAACAACTCTTATAGGCCAGTAAACATGCTGGCCCTGAAAGTTGCAAGAATAAGGTCCTGTTCTTCAGGTCCATTCCTCAGGGATTGCAAAATATAGTGTGAGACAGATGTATAAGCAATGACAGTTGAAGTTTATGTAAATGCAGAGGGATCGTTGAAGAGGGAGCAGCCAATTTTGCTGACAGATGGGGGTAGTGAAAAAAATGACTTCCCAGAGAAAGGGATATTTGATTGTATTTCATTTTGTATTCTTATGTTCCTCTCTTTTGTAAATTCTAAAAATTGAGAGTAAGAACGCTCTTCCTCATCTTTGTATGCTCTATGAGTCAAACGTAGAGTACATTCACTCATTAGAATTGTTCAGAGCTCCATTAAGTTGACATCTATGACAATAAACAACTAAACAGTGAATTTATATTTTTATAGTAAATTGATAAACTGAGAATCGGGTTTATTTTCTTTCTAATAAAAATTAAATTATCAAAATTCAGTGTTTCTTTAGTGGCAAGTAGAATAACATAGTTGGGGTTGGGGGGCAGGGCAACACCCAGCTGTTTTGTACCACTGTGTGATGTGTGTGTGTCAGAGCAGGGCAGTCCAAGTTCATCGAATCGCAGTATTGCTCTTATTTGGGTAGGTTACTTACAGTATGAATTTCGGTTTCGTCATCTGCAAAATGAGGATGCTATTGACACCCTTGGAAGTCTATTGTGAAGATTAAATGGATTAACATAACAGGTTGAAACATGAAATTGCCACTTTTTAAGAATGAGATAATTGAATATTAACAATTTCATATGGTTTTACCGAATAGGTAAAGCACATAATATGCAGGGTTTGGCAATTATAACTGTCAGCCCAAATCCCACTCAACATCTATTTTTGTAAATAATGTTTTATTGGAACACAGTCACACCCATTTGTATATGTATTGTATACAGCTTCTTTTACACTATAACTGATGGCAGGGGTGTGTGGTTACAACAAAATCACATGCCCACAAAACCTAAAATATCTACTGTTTGGACCTTTACAGAAAAAGTTTGCCAACCCCTCGTGTAATGTCTGGCATTTAGTAGGCATTCAACAAACATTACCTCCTTTTCCCTTGAGTAAGCACCTTCTTTATATCACATACACATGCAGAATCAGAAACATTCTTTGGGTAGCTTCAGGGCCATTTTATGCTATTTAAATTACTCTGTTGGCCTGTCCTAGGTCAGACAAATTTAGGCAATCTTTGAATGTCTTCACTGGCTCTTTCTTTATTTGGCAAGGTTATAGATAATGTTGCTTCTGATGGTAGTGAGACTCTGTAGCTTCAGAGCATACATCCTTGTCAACATATAGAGTCTTTGACAAATAACACAGGCAAAGACTAAACAGCCAGAAAGAACAGCTTTGAAAGCAGAAGAAAGTTTGATTGATTTGATTGATTGATTGATTGATTGATTTGAGAGAGAGAGAATGAGAGAGAGCGAGTACATGAGAAGGGGGGAGGGTCAGAGGGAGAAGCAGGCTCCCCACCGAGCAGGGAGCCCGATGCGGGACTCGATCCAGGGACTCCAGGATCATGACCTGAGCCGAAGGCAGTCGCTTAACCAACTGAGCCACCCAGGCGCCCGAAAGTTTGATTTTTAAAAGGAGTGAAAAGTTGTGAAATGGACTATACCCTGAACAGAGAGAGTGAGAAATTTGGGAGGGTGGATGAAACATTCAAGGGACATATTTACTCAGTAAATATGAGGGCAAACACATGGAAGTGAGACATCCCCCAACAGGAAATTTACAAGCACTATAATCAGATGCTGTGAATCTTTTTTTTTTTAATTTTTTTTATTTATTTTTATTTTTTATTTTTTTTAAGATTTTATTTATTTATTCGAGAGAGCGAGAATGAGAGAGAGTACATGAGAGGGGGGAGGGTCAGAGGGAGAAGCAGACTCCCTGCTGAGCAGGGAGCCCGATGCGGGACTCGATCCCGGGACTCCAGGATCATGACCTGAGCCGAAGGCAGTAGCTTAACCAACTGAGCCACCCAGGCGCCCCAGATGCTGTGAATCTTGATTTCAGTTTATTAAAATCCCAAACCTGTAGACCACTGCTTCTCGTAACTGCTATGAAAATGTTCTTCCTTCTATAAACAACTAGAAGACTGGATAAAATATGTGATATATAACTATTTTCAGATATTAGACAACAGGTAGTGCAGGACTCTGAAGAAGGAAACAAAGGAGCCCTATGGTGGTCTTACATTCTTACACCTCCAATCCTGGAGGCAATTTCTGGATCCCAGAGTAGGGAGAAGAAACCAAAGCAGAACCTGCTATTTTACTGAGTTTGAAGAGACAGAGTGTTTAGGGAAGTCAAGGCAGCTAGACTTTTTGCAAGGTAGAGTACTAGCAGAGGAAAAACCTCTAGAAATCTAATAGTGTCCCACATGGCGTTTAGCTGAGTAACAATCTGTGCATGCATCGGGTGAAATTCCAGGAGGCTGGACAACCAATGACTGCCAGGAAAAAGAACAATTAACTGAGACTTGTAAGGCAAATAATTCTGAGCTCACACAGAACTGGGAATAATCTGAGTTCCCGCCAGCATAGTAGAGACACCTCAGTGACTACATGAGGCATTCAGGAGATACCCTCCAAAAGAGTCACACATAATGGAGTGAATAAACAAGCGCTAGGGTGAAGACTACTTTAGGATCGCTGTTTTACACGCTTAAAAACAACCTTCAAAAGGAACAAGTTGATTAACAAATTAACAAATTGCCTCTAAGAAACAGAGTCCAGCATCCAGTCAAAAGTTACTATACATATGAACAGCAGGGAAACCTAACCCACAATCAGGAGAGAAATTAGTCAAAAGAAATAGACCTAAAAGTGACTTAGATAATGAAATTAGTACATTGGGACTTCAGCTGTTATAAATACTATGAATATGCTCAAGGATTTAAAAACATGAACATACTGAGGGGAGAATAGAATATATAAAATGGAATAACATATCATTCTAGAGATAATATAATATCTGAAATGACAGTTTCAGTGGATGGCTTAATAGCAGATTAGAAACTGCCAAAGAAAAGACCAGTGAACTTGAATATATAACAATAGAAACTACCTAAATTGAAGCACAGAGAGAAAAAAAGACAAGAATAAATGAACAAAGTATCAGTGACCTCTAGGGTAAAATTAGGCAGTCTAACCAACATGCAGTTGGAGTCCTCAAGGGAGAGAAAAGATTGGGGAAGGAGGTCAAGACAAAAAATCCTTGAAGAAATAATCTCTAAAGTTTTTCCATAGCTGATGAAAACTATAAAACTTATAGATCTAAAAAGCTCAATGAACTCCATGAAGGGTAAACACAAATATTTCTACATTAAGGAGTATCATTGTCAAATTGCTGAAAACAAGTGATAAAGAGAAAAAACAATTTCAAAGCAGAAAGAATTAAAAAAAACACAGATTACACAGGGGAACAAATACAGACTCTTTAGATTTCTCATCAGAAACAATGCAAGCTAAAAAGCTAGACATTTTTAAAGTACTGAAAGTTAAAAGAAATGATAATTTAGAATTCTATATAAGGTGAAAATAATCTTTCAAAGTGAAGGAAAAATACTTTTTAAAATAAAAACTGAAAGAATTTGGTGCCAGCAAACCTGCACTATAAGAAATATTAAAAGAAGTTCTTTAGGCAAAAGGAAAATGACACCAGAATAAACTTTGATCTATACAGAAGAATGAAGAGTGCTAGTAATGGTAAAATGTGGTTAAGTATAAAAGACATTTTCCTTCTGTTTTTAATTTCTTTAAAAGATAACTATTTAAAGAAAAAATAACTAATACTGACTTTTGGACATACATAGAAATAAAATATATGACAACAATAGCATGAAAGACAGAACAGAATTGTAGTACGGTTCCTTTTTTTTTAAATATTTTATTTATTTATTTGAGAGAGAGAATGAGAGAGAGAGCATGAGAGCGGGGAGGGTCAGAGGGAGAAGCAGACTCCCCGCTGAGCAGGGAGCCCGATGCAGGACTCGATCCTAGGACTCCAGGATCATGACCTGAGCTGAGGGCAGTCGCTTAACCAACTGAGCCACCCAGGCACCCTGTAGTAGGGTTCCTTCTTATACATGAAGTGATATAATATTAATTGAAGATAGTCTGTTATACTAAAGATACATATTGTAAACCTTAGAGCAACCACTAAAAAAAAGACAGAAAATATAGTTAATAAGCTGTTAAGATAGATAAAATGGAATACTAAAAAAAGAATTATCCAGAATAAGGCAGGAAAAAGGAAAAAAATGGGATATGTACAAAACAAGTAGCAAGATGAAAGATTTAAATCCAACCACATTATAATTACAATAAATATAAATGGTCTGTACATTAAAGGGCAAAGATTGTCAAAATGAATTTTTAAAAGCAAGACTCAGCTGTATGCTGCCTATAAGAAACATACTTTAAATATAATGACAGTAATAAGTTAGACATAAATGAAATGGGAAAATATTTACAAACACTAAACATAAGAAAGCTATAATGACTGTATTAATATCAAAGTACAGAAAAAAGAGTATTATCAGGACTAAAAAGAGACGTTTCATAATGATTGAAAGGACAGTTCAAGAAGGTATAACAGTCTTAAATGTGTATGCACCTAATAAGAGTTTCAAAATACATAAAATAAAAACCGACAGGACCAAAAGAATAGACAAGTTCACAATTATACCTGGAGATTTCACATTCCTATCTCAGCAATTATAGGAAAATGACAGATAAGGGTATAGATTTGAGCAACTCTTAACAACTCGACCTAATTGAAATTTATAGACACTTTACTTAACAGTAGCAGAGTACATAGTCTTTTCAAGTGTACATGGTACATTCACCAGCATAGACCATGGCCTAGACCATAAATAAAGTCTTAATAAATTTTAGAGGACTGCAATCAAGTGTATTATATCTGACCAAAACAAAATTAAATTGCATATTTTATAATTTATGTAATTTATAATTTATATAAGTTATCTTTATTCTTATGCACTGTGTTTAGTAGTTTGTTTCTTTGTATGTCCAATATAATCAACAAAAAAGCTACTAAAAGTGATAAGTGAAATTAACAAGGGCATAGCCTAAGATTAATATACCAAAAAAAAAAAAGTACTACATTGAAGATGGAGTTTTTGAAATATTATACCATTCATGATTCCACCCAAAAACATGAAATATTTAAGGATAAATCTAACAAAATATATGCAAGATCTGTACACTGAAAACTACAAATTATTGCATAAAGAAATACAGTCATACCTTGAAGATATCATAGGTTTGGTTCCAGACCACTGCAGTAAAGCAAATATCGCAATAAAACAAGTCAAACAAATTTACGAATTCTTTTGTTTCCTAGTGCACACAAAAGTTATGTTTACCTCATACTGTAGTCTGTTACAATGTACATACCTTAATTTAAAAATACTCTATTGCTAGAAAAATGCTAACCATCATCTGAGCTTTTTTAGCAAGTTGTAAATTTTTTGCTGGTAGAGGGTCTTACCTTTATGTCGATGACAGCTGACTGATTAGGGTGGTGATTGAAGAAGGTTGGGATGGCTGTGGCAGTTTCTTAAAATAAGACAACAATAAAATTTGCTGTACTGATTGACTCCTCCCTTCATGAATGATTTCTCTGTATCATGTGATGCTGTTTGACAGCATTTTACCCACAGTAGAACTTCTTTCAAAATTGGGGTCAGTCCAGGGTGCCTGGGTGGCTCAGTCATTAAGCGTCTCCCTTCAGCTCAGGTCATGATCCCAGGGTCTTGGGATCGAGCCCTGCATCAGGCTCCCTGCTCAGTGGGAAGCCTGCTTCTCCCTCTCCAACTCCCCCTGCTTGTGTTCCTTCTCTTGCTGTCTCTCTCTATGCAAAAAATAAAATCTTAAAAAAAAAAATTGGGGTCAGTCCTCTCAAATCTTGCTGTTGCTTTATCAACTAAGTTTATGTAGTATTCTAAGTCCTTTGTTGTAATTCTAACAGTCTTCATAGCATCTTCACCAGGAGTTGATTCCTTTGCAAGACCATTTTCTTTGTTCATCCATAAAAAGAAACTCCTCATCTGTTCAGGTTTTATCATGAGAATGCAGCCATTCAGTCACATCTTCAGACTCAACTTCTAATTCTAGTTCTCTTGCTCTTTCCAACCCATCTGCAGTTAGTTCCGCCACTGAAGTCTTAAACCCCTCAAAGTCATGCATGAGGGTTGGAATCAGCTTTTCCCAAACTCTTGTTCATGTGGATATTTTGACTTCTTCCCACAAATCAGGAATGTTTTTAATGGTATCTAGAATGGTGAATCCTTTCCAGAAGGTGTTTGATCTGTTTTGCCTAGATCCATTAGATGAATCACTATCTGTGGAAGTTATAGCCTTACAAAATGGATTTCTTAAATGATAAAACTTGAAAGTTGAAAGGACTTCTTGACTCATGGGCTGCAGAATAGATGCTGTGTTAGCAGGCATGAAAATAGCATTACTCTTGTTGTATATCTCCATCAGAGCTCTTCAGTGGCCATGAACATTGTCAATGAGCAGTATTATTTTGAAAGAAACATCTTTTTCTGAGCAGTAGGTCTCAACAGTGGGCTTAAAATATTCAGTAAACTGTGTTGTAAACAGATGTGTTCTCATCTAGGCTTTGTTGTTTGATATAAAGAGTACAGACAGAGTAGATTTAGTGTTAATTCCTAAGGGCCCTAGGATTTTCAGAAAGGTAAAGGAGCATGGACTTCAGCTTAAAATCACCAGCTGCATTAGCCCCTTGCAGGAGTCAGCCTGTCCTTTGAAGCTTTAAAGCCAGGCATTGACTTCTCCTCTCTAGCTATGAAAGACTTAGATGGCACCTTCTTCCAATATAAGGCTGTTTAGTCTGCGTTGAAAATCTGTTGTTTAGTGTAGCCACCTTCATTATCTTAGCTAGAGCTTCCAGATAACTGCTGCAGCTTCTGTATCAGTACTTGCTGCTTCATGTTGCAAGTTCATATTATGGAAATGGCTTCTTTCCTTAAACCTCACAAACTCCCCTCTGCTAGCTTCAGATTTTTCTTCTGCAGCTTCCTCACCTCTCTTAGCCTTCACAGAATTGAAGAAAATAAGGATCTTGATCTGGATTAGATTTTGACTTAAGGGAACATTGTAACTAGTTTGATCTTCCATCCAGACCACTCAAACTTTCTCCATATCGGCAATAAGGCTGTTTCACTTTCTTATCATTCATATATTCACTGGAGTAGCACTTTTAGTTTCCTTCAAGAACTCTCCCTTTGCATTCATAACTTGGCTAACTGGTGCAAGAGGCATAGTTTTCAGTTTATCTTGGCTTTCAACATGGCTTCCTCACTAAGCTTAATCATTTGTAGCTTTTAATTTAAAGTGAGAAACATGCAACTCTTCCTTTCATTTGAACACTCCGGGGCCATTGTAGGATTATTAATTGGTGTAATTTCAATATTCCCTCTCAGAGACTGAGGAAGCCTGTGGAGAGGGAGAGAGATGGGGGAAAGCTTATTGGTAGAGCAATCAGAACATACGTAACATTTATCAGTTAAGTTCACTGCCTTATATGGGTGTGGTTCATGGTCCCCTAAAACAATTATAATAGTAAAACACACTGATCATATATAACCATAACAACTATAATAATAATGGAAAAGTTGGAACTACTGCAAGGGAGAGGGAGAGAGTATATTAAGCAGGCTCCATGCCCAGTGTGGAGCCTGACACAGGGCTTGATCTCATGACCCTGAGATCATGACCTGAGCTGAAATCAAGAGTTGGTCGCTTAACCAACTGAGCCACACAGGTGCCTTTAAGTTCTGTTTTTAATAGTGGATTATGATGAAATGTCGATTTAAAACCATAACTGATAAATGAGAAGGCAAAATGCAGAACCAGTATTCAACTCCAAATCTGCTCCCTCCCTGATGCCATGTACCTTATCTTGTACCATGCTATTTCTTATGTATTCCATGTTTCCCAAGATAGTTTCAATTTTTGAATATCCAGTCAAATTTTTTTCCAGAACTGCACTAATACTGGTTTGAAGTATAACAGTTATTCAATAAAAGGCAGAAACAGAGAAACAAAATTTGTCTTTATTTTCCTTTATTAGATTAGCATTTATGTGTCTTTATTAGATTCACATTTATGTGTCTTTGGGTGTAATTGAATTTTTGACTTTCACTGTAGCACTTTGGTTTGTATATGTATGTGTTCTTGAATAGTAGCCATATGATTGATTAATGTGGCAGGGAATGTGCAGCAATACTCTATTTTGCTACCCACAGTTACTTAATATAGTGCTAGGTAGGCATACTAAGAGACACTTATATAATGATTTTTAGTTTACAAAGCATATTTCATATACATGATCTCATTTGAGCCAAGTAGTAGATTAAATAATTTTTGATAGAAATAGTATACAGTAGAATACAGTTGGTATTATTATAAATTATCCTCAGTGTTATTTCAAACCACTTCTTCTAACTAGCTCTTAGAGTAGTTGTAATAATGTATTTGTTTGTATACACTTTGCTCTATAAGACTATGAACTCCTTGAGGGCAGGAAGCAGATCTTACTCATCTTTGTGTCTCAGGTGCCTAGCATAGCTCCTGGCACAAAATAAACAGTAAATGTTTCTTGTATTTATATTAAATGTAATTCTGAAAAGTCAAGTGATTGGCTCTAAATTGCAATAAATAACTCCTAGCCCAGTACTCTAATATATATTACTGCTTTCTTCAGATGTTCCCCTGCTCTTTTTCAAGAAACCAAGCTCTTTTCCTCTGTTATTGAGAAAGGTCTTATTGGAACCCTTGTACTTGACCCTATTCTATAACTGAGAAATGAAAGGTTGTTTATAATATATATGTACACTACTTAATCTCTGGCATTTGTGTTTGCAAGTTAACATGCTGTCTATTGCATTTGAACAGCTGTAACGTATGTGATAAGATTTCTTAATAAGTCATTTTTTGAGCAATGGAAATATGAATCTGGAGAATAATGTTCCCAGCTTGTTAAGTTGTGCTTTTGGACTCTTGGGTTTTAAACAGTCAGTTGCCTATAATTCTCTGTTTGAGAAAGGTAGTGAAGATAGCATTGTAACCTGTTTCTGAGCTAACAGAGATTCCATGGAATTTTTTGATGTGCAAAGAAAAGGGCTGTTTGCAACTATGTTCAATTGGCTAAATTCCTATAAATTTTCCAACAGAAAGAGAAGGCTTAAAATGAAAATTTATGCATGATAAGTAGTTTTTTTAGTTCAGGGTGACTTAATCAATAGTCTTATCAATTGCTGGCCCACTTCATGACACTGTTTAATATTCTACATGTATAATATATAAAGGTTTTTTTGGATAAACATCTACAAGAGATTGTTGGTACTGATTGTTCCCACAGCCAATGAAAGTCTTTTTGTTCTTTTATTGTATGTTTGTTGACAGTTGTGATCAACACGGAATGAACTGCTTTACAGTTTATTACTTTCAAAGTACAAATTTGAATGCTGTGGATTCAGATGTATAAAAGAGATAAAATTACAGACAGCTTTGAGTGGCAGTTACATATCAAACCTCATGGGGGTTTGACAGGCAACGAATATCGTTATTAGACGCTTTTTCCATAATTGCTGACATTTATCCAGTGTTTCACAGTATTTGCTAATGTATTAATGCAGTCAATCTCTGAGAGGCTGCACATGCCTTTTTAGCCCTGGCTTTTATGGGATTCTGAAATTCATAGACCCACAGATACTTATTCCCTGCTGGTTGCCGTAGTGACAGAGCTCAGAGATAAGCCAAGACAGAGCCCTTTTGTGATTGCTTTTCAGGTGACATTCAGCGGCAGCTTGAGTAGAGTGTCCTTTTATAGTTCCTGTAATTCAGAAAATGATAACAGCTTTCTGCTGCTTAGAAGGGAAGTCTGTGGACTGCTCCCGGTGGGATTTCAGTTTGCTGTGCCACTTCATACCAACATCAGCCTGATAAAGTTCTTATTATTGTGGAGATTTCAAAGTGCAAGGGGACTGAATTAATTATGACAGGTTAGAAAATACAGGACTGATGCTACAAATAAAACTTTAAAGAACCAATGCATGTTCTCTAACTATATGTAACATTAATTTGGATATTTTAAGTTATTAGTGATGATGTAATTAAGTACTTGCTTAATAAGTAAATGCATCTGACCTTTAAATTGCTGGTGAACAATGCCAGCTGTTCCATCTCAAAGTTTAGAAGTTATCTTTTATTTCTGTGTATCATTTTCTCATTTTGAAACCATTTCCTCAATATCTTCCTGTTTTAGAGGCAAAGAGCTGTATTTGGACACTCTCAGAGTTATTTTAATTTCTTTTCAGTATTCTCAACAGTGGAATAATTAAAAATGAATGTTTTATAAATAGCAGCTTATATAAAGTACTTAAAGTTCAGAAGAAAACACTATTGATGATAGAGCATGGTGGTGTGGGCAGATCAAGAAATTGCTGGAGAAAATAGAATCTTACCTGGAAGGCATATAGATGCCCTAAGGAGCCATGTTTTCCCCCTAGACTCTGGAAGCTAGGAGAGTTAATAGTCTTGATTCTGGAAGAAGGAGAACTCCAGTAACAATGGGTATGTATGAGAAGCCATGAGAGCTAGAAACAACTGTCTGTGTAGTTGATTTTATTGAAAAGAGGCAAAAACAAACAAAAAACACCCAAGAAGAAGCAGGAACACTAACCTGAATTAAACCATGCAAATCTGAAGGAAGGTATTAAGCGCTTATATATCTTACCCCTAAATGTAATTTCACAGTTAAACGGGAAGCAAGCAGAATGAGCTGAATAGAGAAGTAACTAGAGAATCTGAAGAGATGAAAAAGAGTAGATGTATTCCCTGATTTGTAAATTTCTAGTGAACCATGCTAGGTGAACAAGCATATGGATAGCACATGAATGAGGACTCAGAATAGAAATTTGGCCTAAAACATCTAATTAGTTATCTTGGATTAGGTATGCAATTGAAAAGGTGGAGATCTGATTTGTGTTACTTGTTTCTAACCTTTCAGTCTCATTTAGAGCAGATGTAAACTCAACCGTCATAAAATTCAATATTTGTAATTCAGACAAAAAAGGGTAACCTTCAGACTAGTGACAAATAAATATGGCATTTTCAAATGATGTTTAGTAGACCTTTATTAACAGTGTGTTACTCCATGGTGTTCATTGCATTTCTTACTTTTTACAGTTAGCTTAATCAGTCATCTACTTTGATATATTAAAGAAGAGAAAGAGAGAAGAGAGATCTGTAAGAGTTGTACTATTATATGATATGCTTTTCTGTGTTGTGGTTATCTACTTAGGGAATCTCTTAAAATTTAATTATCCACTAAGAAGGTCTTTAGGACCATATCACCCTCACAGTATTTTAGAATTGATAAATACCAGCTTATAATTATTACTAAAAACAAAACAAACAAGCAAACAAACCAGAAAAATAAGACCTATAGGGTAAGGGAAAAGGGCATAATAGTCTTTTGAAAAATGTAAAGATTCCGTGTTTAAAAATGGTTATTATATTCAGGGAACTGTTTCTTTCTTTTTTTTTTTTTTTTTTCATTTTTTTATTCTTATGTTAATCCCCATACATTACAACATTAGTTTTAGATGAAGTGTTCCATGATTCATTGTTTGTGCACAACACCCAGTGCTCCATGCAGAATGTGCCCTCCTCAATACCCACCACCAGGCTAACCCATCCTCCCACCCCCCTCCCCTCTAGAACCCTGTTTGTTTTTCAGAGTCCATCGTCTCTCACGGTTCGTCTACCCCTCCGATTTCCCCCGCTTCATTCTTCCCCTCCCGCTACCTTCTTCTTCTTCTTCTTTTTTTTTTTTTCCTTAACATATATTGCATTATTTGTTTCAGAGGTACAGATCTGAGATTCAACAGTCTTGCACAATTCACAGCGCTTACCAGAGCACATACCCTCCCCAGTGGGAACTGTTTCTTTTTATTAACATAATCACTTGTTTCCTGAATTCAGAAGCAAAAATTTCATCATGATGTTTGTCTATTTTCAGATGATTATAAACTCAAAAATAATTTAATGAAAATTGGCCTTTTGCAGCATGACATCAGATTTTGCAGCAAGAACATTTAAATAACTTTCAAAAATTGAAGTTTAGTTATTTTAATACAAAATATGTTAAAACTGGGGCACCTGGCTGGTTTAGGCAGTAGAGCATGCAACTCTTGATCTCAGAATTGTGAGTTCGAGCTCCATGTTGGGCATAGAGATTACTTAAAAATAATAATAAAATAAAAATGTTACAGCTAAAAGTGGAATACATTTGTGACTTGACCCCTAGGAAATTAAAAAAAAAGAAAAGTCTAGATGAAATGTAACCATTTCTCTTCACCTCTGTAATTATTATTCTTTTTGTTATTAATAAAAATAGTAATAACAGGAATGATACCCATTTTTCCTACTTTGTTCTAAACATCTTGCTGGGGCTTTATATACTTTATTCCTAATATTCCCATTAATCAGTTCTGAAAGGTAGATGTTGTTATTGCTCATTTACACATGAAGGAACTGAGGCTCAGAGTCATTTAGTAACTTGTCCAACAATGCACAGAGAAGAACTGGTAGAAAGGGGATCCTGGCCCAGGTTTGACTCTAAAGGCTACTTCTTTCCATTGTACCAAAAGGGATTTCCTTATGAACCCTCAGTCCCAGGTTCTTATTTTTCCTTCCCTGTATAGTTCTCCAACTTCACTTATTATGAACATTCAGATATTTTCCTTAAAGAATCTGTTTTGTTCCATAAGATTGATCCCTTTGCCTTAAGCTCATCTTAGACTTGTCTCTCTAGGAATGATAACATTAGATAGTGCTTTAAAAATACTATACACAAGATACTAGTCTTAGCAGTGTATATAATAATATAATTCAGTCTTTCTGACTACCGTAGGAGGTGAAGTTTATTGTTTGTCCCATTTTACACAAACAATACACAAACATGCGTATTGAGGCATATTCATATGACCTCATAATTAATAAGTGGCAGTGGTATTTGAACCCAAGTAGAATAGAGTTCATGGCCTTACCACATTGTATGCCTCTCGTTATAGCAGAGGTAGATGAATGACAGGACATCTGTGAAAGCCTATCTGTTGTGTTCCATGATTCATTGGAACACTACATCAAAAACTAATGATGTACTATATCGTGACTAACATTACATAATAAAATTAAATTAAAAAAAAAAAAAAGAAAGCCTATCTGTCATCTGTGTTCCTCACCGTGGCGTTCTGTTCATTGTGGAGCAGCTCACAGATGAGCATGCCACATTCATTGTGTCAATAATTCTACTTTTATGGAATTTGAGGTGGAAAATGGAAACTAGATCTTTCTGTAATTTACTGTGAAGGATGACCACTGTGTGTACCACGTCTGCCAATCCTTTCTCTTTCTTTTAGATTCATTGATCTATAGACAGTTGGCAACTTTATTTCCTCACAAGCTTTTAACATTCAAGGAGAAGGTATCATCATTCTAACCTTTTTCATCTCTAATGCCAATAGCTGAGGGTTTACCAATTGATCCATAAAACTCCAGAAATGATATTAAATGTCATTTCCATTTTAAACACGGAAGGAAGATACCGTGGCTAGTTATTTAAAAACTTGTCCAATTCCACAGAGACAGGATTAAAACTTGGAAGCTCCTTTATACTGAACATTAGAATATTGCCACTAACTAATCCCACACTTTGAAATCAGGTAACTGTGTATAGGAAAAGCACTGGATTTAGAGGTCAGAAAACATTGATTCTAATCTAAGCTGAGTATAAGATCATCTCTATACCTGTGTTCAGTACCCCATTCCCATTTGTCTTCTCAGAACTATACATTATCAATGATCTCTTCTTTAGTATTTTAACTAATGTCATTGTGCTGGATATTCTATCCACATTTTAAGCACAAAAAGCCTCTCATCATAAAAGAAACACACATATACACACCATAAAAACAAATATATATAAAAACAAATCCTCCCCTGGCTTTAACTACTACTTTCTCTCCTACTTTTTGCAGCCAAAATTCAAAAAGAGTTATCTGTATTTACCATCTCCATTTTTTCTGTTTGACTGATTCCTCACCTCACACCACCTTCACCTTCAACCCATTTCTCCACTGGAATAGCTTTTCTTGAGGTACCGTTGACTGCCATGTTACTAAACCAAGTTGACCTCTCAATCCTCATTGTAGCTCTGCTTGATTTCTTAACAGTGTTAGAGGAAAAAAAAAAAACCTTTTAATTGAAATACATTCATTCAGAAAATTGTACACCTCATAAATGTACAGCTTGATGAATTTTCATAAAGTAAATACCTTCATGTAATCAGCATCCAGACTAAGGAAGAGAACATTTGCAACATTCCAGAAAGCCCTCTCAGGTCCCCTTCATCCAAAACTAAGACCCTAAATTAGTTTGTCTGGCTTTCAACATATGTAAATGGAATCATATGTATATACTGTTTGTCTTCTTTATGCATTCTTTGCTTTCTCTCTTCCTTCTTTTTTTTTTCAACCTTATGTTTATGAGGTTCATCCATATTCTTATATGTAGTTATATTTGATTCATTTTCATTGCTTTATAATACTCCATTATGTGGATGTTCCCCATTATTCATCTATTTTACTATTAATGGGACAGGCATTTAGGTAGTTTCCCCTGCTGGGCTATTTTCTTTTTTTTTTTTTTTTTTTTTTTTTTCTGGGCTATTTTCAGTACTACTTCTCAGCAGCATTAGATCCTGTTGAAAACTCCTCCTTCCTGGAATGTTCTTTCTTTGCCTCCCAGGATACCATACTCTCCTGGTTTTTCCCTTGCCTCTGTTCCTTCCTTTTTGGTCTTGTTTGGAAGCTCATCCTTCTCTCTACCCAATCACTAAATATTTGAGTTCCCTAGGGCATAGTTCCATGTACTCATTTTGTCTCATTTTGTGTGTTCTTTGTAGGCATTCTCATCATACCTATAGCTTAAATTGTCATCCATGTGATGGTGATTAATAAATTTATATTTCTAGCCCAGTCCTCCCAGGTCAGTTCCAGAAGAGCCTTCTTATCGCCTCTTAGAGGTCACATAGTACCTTAAATTCAACATAACCAAACTTGAATTTATATTTTTCCCTGGCCATACCTGGTCCCCTTCTAAAGTTTCCTGATTCCATTAATGGCATCACTATCCGTCCAGTTTCACAAGTCAGATAGGAGTTACTCTGGGTACCTCTCTTTCCCTTGCTGAGTTTATCCAAATATTCAATTCTTGTCAATGTTAGCACTATATAGCTCCCATTTATTCAATTCTATCCATCTCCACTGCCACCACCCTAATACAAGATACAATTTCTTAAATCTGGATTATTGGAAAAGCCTACAGACTGGGCTCTTGTATCCACTTTCCCTTCCCTTCAAGTCTACACTTCATACTACATCAGGATTATTCTTTTAAAAAAAAATATATGTGTATGCTCAAGTAGTCTCTCTGTTTAAATTCCAAATAAAGACCAAAATCATTAGCATAACCCACCGGACCCTGCATAGTCTGATTTCTGCTTACTTCTTTAGTGTTGTCTTATGTTTTATTATACTGTCTCTTGTTTTTTAGCTACACTGGTCTTCTGTGAGTTCTTCTAATGTACCATCATTGGGCCTTTACAAATGTTGTTCTCTGTACCTGAAACAGTTATACTCCCCCAAGATCTGTGCTTTATAAGTCTTACTCATTCTTCTGACTCAACCATTTCTTCATGGAAGCCAGTCTTTCTTTGCATTTACCACAGGTGTGGTTTTATATAAGTGATTATTTCACACTTTAAACTGTAAGCTCCACAAGGACAGATGTCTATTTTTTATTCACCATGTGTATCTAATACTTTAAGAGAGTAGGTGCTCAATAAATGTTGGTTGAAGGAATAAATGTTTCTGAGCCTCAATTTCCCATTCTTTCAACTACTCAGCATTGTTGTAAGGTAAAAATAAGACTCTCTACGTGGAAACACCTTAAAATTTAACACACTGAGGAAGTTAAGGAGTTGATATCATTATACCCAAGCAGATAGATTCTTTCTGCTATAGATTATAATTCTTAAATTTTGCTGTGATACTGGAATTATGCAAACAAATGGCAAGAATAATTATTATTTCAGTTCTCATTCTTTTGTTCCATTGATCTGTCTCCCCTGTCATTCTGTCATTCTTGCCATAGTTTATTTAGGTTCCCATCATTTTCTCCCATTTCCCTATTTCAGGTCTCCTTCTCTTACATCAGTCCATCTTCCCTTCTTTATTGTAATTATCTTTGTTAGATGCATTTGCATCATATTATTCCCTTGTTTCAAATCTCTGTGGTTTCTCATTGCCTATAGGATAATGTCTAAGCTCCTTAATGGGACATATATGATTCTTCATAATTAGACTTATCCCCTTCTACCTGTATCTCTCACTATTTTGTACCTTATCTGTCCTCCAACAACACTAAATTACTTGTTTCTTAGATGTGTTGCCTTCTTTCTTGCCATTTTGCCATTACCTATATCATTTCCTTTTCTTTTAAGGTGCTTGCACTCCTTGTGGTCTGCTCCTTAATCAAATTATTCTTTCTAGATTCAGCTGGCACTCTTCTGTGATATTTTCCCTTGAAGTCTTCAGGCAAAGTTAGGCATTTCCTCCTCTTGTTCTATTAGGGGACTTAACCACATTGGTAAAACTAGTTATTTACACTTCTTATGTGTAAGTACATTTCACTACTTGTTTGTAGACCCTTCAAAAGCAGTGATACTATTCTCTTTATCTCTCTATCTATAGACATATACTTGATATTTAGTGACAGGGTGATTAGAGGAGAAGAGTGACTAGAAGAAATGAAGAATGGTCAGACTTTAAAGTGAAAAGATGTTTGGGGTCAAATTCATGTTGTATAGTGGAGTCCTTCTACCATTGTTGTTAAGACTGAGGTCAGCTGCAAGATCTTGGTGCTGTGTAGAGGGACGAATTACAATGCATTTGACTTTGGCTAGTTAAGGTTCTTATTGTGTCATCAAGATCAGCTTAACAGTCAGATTTTTTTTTGCATATCTACTTAGTACATGGCACTTGAATTTTACTTTGAGATCCTATAAGGCAATCAAGGTGAATATATATGAAAAGTTAAAGTTAAGATAATGCTAATGTTATGTAGTGCATAGGATGAGGCTAGTAAATGCTGAAGGAATAAAACCATTCATCTGTTTTTCAGTTTTGAAGTCGTTTCATGTAGACGAACTCATTTTTCTTTCGTAATTTTTTAAAAAAATTATTTATTTTAGAGGGGGGCAGAGGGTAGGGAGAGAGAATCTTTAGCAAACTCTGTGCTGAGCGTGGAGCCTAATTTGGGGCTTGATCTCACGACCCTGAGATTATGACCTGAGCTAAAACCAGGAGTCGAACCCTTAACTGACTATGCCACCCCGGCTCCCCTCTTTCATAATCTTTTAATCAGGCAGAAGAGTTACTGTTTTTCCCTTATAAATAAAGAAACTGAGATTCAGAGAGGTAAATGACTTTGGTAAGAACACTAGAAAGTAATAAAGTTGTAGAGTCTGGACAAGAATCCAGTTCTTCTGACTTGACTACCAGAATGCCTCCCATGGAACTGCATGACCTTTCTGTTTGGCTGTACCACCACAATGCCATTTATCTTCTGATCTGTGAGAAGTTTTTCAGCCTGGGCCAAAATTTCTGAAACTTTCTAAAGTACAGTCAAAATGGAACATTGTCCCTTAAATACCACAATAAAAATGAAAGAATATCATTTAGCAAAGTCTTCAAGTGCTCTTTACTTGGTAGGGGTTGGTCTGTCTGTTGACCTAGTTGATACTTTAGGCTCTGAGGGAATGAAACTCAATACAGACTCTGTAGTTCGGAGATGGTAAGAGCAGCAGGGTCATGATGTAGGAGAAGATGATATTAATGAGCCTAGGGTGTAGAGTATGGTATAATATGGACTTAGAAAGTCAAAGATGATGAAGTCATAGGAGAGGATTTGGGGAATAAGAGTAGAATCTACAAGAAACTCCAGGCTGCCTCTCATTTGGGCCTAATTGTGACTACCATTGCTTCCAGATATACACAGCTATACTCTCAAAGGTTCCCCAGAGGAGCCATATTCCCTTCTCCTCACAGTATCCCCAAGGACATCCCACTCTGGTAGAGAGTTGATCACTGCCACTTGTCTCTGAGCTGGCTTTGTGTGTACAAAATGGCAGCCTATTGGTTCTTAAGCCCCCAGGAACTCACCTTAGTGAATGCCTCCTGGGTTGGCAAAACAAAGAAGATGCTTTTGTTATCCTTCTTTCCTAAGCAGACTTCACCCAAGACTGGCTATAGCATAGTATTTTTTCCTCCCTGGCCATAACTGACTAAAAGTTTTAGTGTTAGGAAATTGGAAAAGGTTAAGTTTGAGTGATATTATCGTAATTATGTCAAATAAGTTTGAATGTCATTTTAGCTGGGGAAGATTTCATATGACATCATTTAGGAGGCTCTTGGGTTAGGCAGTGATGAAATGTGTGAATATCTTGAATGACAAAGTGTGGGGAAAAAAGAGTATGATACATGGAAGCAAATAGGCCCAGCTCATAGTCTCTCCTCTGAACTTGCCACCTGTTTGACCTTGGGCAAGTTATGTAAGTCCTCCGGACTTTGGTTTCCTTAGCAGACAAATGAGTTATATTAGAAAACATACATGTGAACATATAATTAGAAGATCTTAAAGTAGCTTTAGACGGAGTTACTAATTTTACTAAGCCTATGTTTCCTCCTCTGTCATATGGGAATATTAGCAACTTTAAGATGGAATGAGTTAATGAATATGGATTGCCTGGCTAAATAAAAGTTAGTTTCTTTCATATGGGTGAACAGATATACATTCTAGACTTAGAACAACTTGAATTAGAATTAAGTCTCAACCCCACCAGGGGCAGTTCGTCTCTCGGGACTTCTGTTTCCTACACTTGATCTTAGCCAAAAGGCCGAGAAGTGATCGGGACTTCTGTTTCCTGAAACAGGGGTAATAATACCTACCTCATAGAACCCTTTGTTAATGGGAAGTTGGTGGAGGAATTTAAAGTGCCTGGTACCTAGTAAGTAGGTGCCTAAAAAAATATTGGAATCATCTCTAATCTCCATCATCTTTCCCACCCCCAATTCCAAGGTTTCCCCTAACTCTAAAATTCTTTGATTCTATACAATTCTAATGCATAAGTCTTTAACAAATGAATCAACTAAAAATGGGTAAAATTCAAATAATATGCAACTCCTAAATGACAATCTTACTAGTGTTTTTCAAAAAATAAAGCTTTTTCTTCTCATTAGTTCTTGCTCCCACTTTGCTGAGAGATCTCCAGATACTTTGTTTTGCTTTATTTTTGTTTTTGACATTACTGTATGTTGATAAAAATAATGTATAAAATGATTTATTCCTAGCTTCTGGAAAAAAAAATTTTCACTAAAAATGAATTAGTTCACTAAAAAGTTTTATCTCACATTAAAGAGTCCTTTTTTTTTTTTCCTTTACTGTACTACTTTTCAGAAGTCTATTCAGCTCAAAGTTAACAGGTTGATTAGTATTTGGAAAATAAGGCTTATAATTAGCACACAGAAATGATTACTGTGTATTTTAAAGAGTTAACACTTTAGCACAACTTTCATTTTATATATATTTTTTGGCATTGACATAAAATAAGCGCTGCAGGTATGAATTTGCCCACTAAAGCATGCCTGAATCAGGAATAAAGCATTATTTTATCATGTGTCAAAATATTTTTGAAAGATTATTGGATTTGAGGATTTTCCCATTTCTTAATACAAAAGATTATTCTTGGTGTGTGTGCGTGTGTGTGTGTGTGTACAAGAACCCAGTGAACCAGTGACTAAACACATGCACATGTATCTAGAGAGATCTAGAGAACTTACTGGTTTTTGTATTTATCAGTGTGAGTCCTAAAAAATACAATAGTAAAATAATGCTTATGTATTATTACTCCTAAGTGAGATGTA
The DNA here is from genome assembly GCF_029215605.1 of Mirounga angustirostris. Taxonomy (NCBI): domain Eukaryota; kingdom Metazoa; phylum Chordata; class Mammalia; order Carnivora; family Phocidae; genus Mirounga; species Mirounga angustirostris. Next base: position 150,331,691 of record NW_026991712.1, read on the forward strand.
ATTTACAGTGTATTAGGGTATTTTTATGTATAGTATACATTACTGGATAGTTTTTATACCTATCTGAAAACATTTTTATTAGCCATATTATTATATATCCTCATAAATTTGAGCCATCATATTTTACAATGTAGAGTTGAAATGACATTTGTATACTCTAATTCCTATGAAATCCATAGAGATGAAATGCATTAGAAATTGAAGATAATTATACAGAAACATTAAATATGAAAGAATAGTATGCTTTATCAAAAAATGAAAATATTTAAGTTCAAATTATGTTGATGTTGAATTTGATGGTCTATATTTTACTTATTTTGACTGGTGGTTTCAGGTCATCAGTTACTACTGAATCAAATTTAACCTGTCAGAATTATGTCAGAATCCTTTTGGTCCTTAACGCTTTTCACTCAGACGCAGAGGTCAATCAGCACTCTGATGATACTTTTAGTATTTCTTATCTCACTTTGGAGTGGTTTCCAGGCTTTTTTTTTTCCCTAGGTAGATATGTATTTCTCTAGAAAATTACAAGTATCTTTCATATCTTTGGCGAGGAAAGTAGGTAAAGTACTCATGTAAATTAAAGTAATAGACATTTATTATGTGGCAGGTCTATCAAAGTAAGCTGCTAAGCCCTATGCAGGCTAAAAATGAGAATATAAGATTCAGGTTGTGTCCTTAAGGACCTTAGGGTCAAATACCTACACAGAGACATAGGCAAAGTTGAACCACAAACCAAGAATTCTCAAGGTTCACAGTAAGGGCATAGGAGTTGAGCAGACGAATCACAGGATTGGAATGGGCCAAGCATGGATTACCCATCGAGGTGAAATTCTTTTTTTCCTAGTTTCTAGATAGCACCCATTTATTGGCTGTGCGTAACTTGATATTCAGACTCTGTTTTTCCGGGAGGAAAAGCCATGACAAGATGCACAGCAGCACTATGTCCATGTGGTATGACCAAAGCTGTTAGCATAACTGCCTGAGTTTTGCCAAGGAATTAGATGCTGCTGGAAAAATATCCAGAGCTCCTATGTTTGCTATCCAAAGAGTTCCACAGTATTGTGGGGTAAATGGCATCCCACTATTGACTAGATATATGCCAAATGGCTGGTTGGTACTCTTTATGCATACAAAGCAGGTTTGAGATGTATCCCTGCATATTTGAAGAGTCTGTCATTATGATGAGCTAAAGTCACCACTGATTACCACTGTAGCTATCTAAAATAATGAGGTTTTCCACAAGAGAACCTCTTTATCAAACTTAAAATGAGGAGCCAACTTGAGGTAAAAGCACCTTCTGACCAAAGATTTTGTCTTGATTTTCTGTGAATATGTTATGATTATAGAATAAAGCAAAAGGCTTGTCTTGATAAGATCCTGGGTTCTTATAATCAATATTTCATGTTGACTTTATATGTTTTTGTTAATAAATGACTTTCTAAATGTTAGAAAAATGAAGAAAAATACCTTGAGGGTTTTTTTCGTAAGTTACCCCTTCTATATTTTGGCTTGAGAAAAATTCTGCATTTCTAATGCACTATCCATGTATATAATAGTTTTAAAATTTTGTGGAACTTAATATTAAGATAATGAAATTATGTTGCCATACCAAAATTACAATGGTTTCATCAATGGATGTGGTTTTCTGTAAACAAGCAATTACTTTCTTCTGCTGAATTCCTGCTCACTGTCATTATTTTGCCCTTTGCTTTTCATGAGTGTTTAATACTTCTAGATTCTGTTTCAAAGCTAGTTTCTACAAGCTCTGACTTATAGCTTTCAGCCAAGTTGTTGGTGTGTGTATGCCTATGTGTTTGTGTTTGTGAAACAACACTGAATTCCTTTTAACTTTGGTCAGGTAATGGACACTAGGCATTTGTTAGTCAAATTGTGCATGTTTTGATGAATACAGATCCATTCATTGTTGCTTTGTTAGTGCATATTAGCATTGATTATGATATGGACATGTTTATTTCCTAGACTTTCTGGATCTTCATCTAAATAATAGCAACAAATAGTGAAGTATCCAGAGTTTAGCCATCATTATTCAGTGTTTCCTTGAATACAAATCGAAGTAAAAATGGAGTAAAAGACCATTTTATTTATTTTTAAAATCCCCTATCAGGGGAGAGTAATTAACTCAAGATCCACAATTAGCCTCACAGCAGTCCATATTAACCACCTCCAACCATCCCAGGTCTTTCAGAGGTGGCATAATTCTGAGATTATTTAGCACTTGAAACAGAGAGGCTTATAATAACTAGCTTAAAACACATTCAAGAGTGTGAGGTTTTTCCTTTTTCTTTTTATGTTAATGTCTGCCTTCTCTAATGATAATTTTCTGGTTTGTAAATGGAAAAAAACACAAATATTAGGAGAGAATTAATGCTTCCTTCCTACCTGGTTTTAAAGCTATGTATTCCTTTGGTAAATCTGGAAGTAGCTGCTTTAACTGGAAATTTCATTATTGAACTAGTTACATGACACAAAAAGAATCAACAAAATGAATCACATATTCAAGCTTGAGAGAAAACCATGAAGAAAACTTAGGCCCACTGTTAAAGTATAATTGCTGGCTCTTCCTTGTTTACTTTTTTGGTTTTGTTTTGTTTTAAAGGAAATGTTCGGTTGCAGAGCATTCCTGCATAATTCATATATAGCACAAAGCTCGACCCTGGGAACCTTTTCTGCTGCTCTCTGAATGTTCTTTGTGCAACCTACTTTTACAGGTTTAAATTACATTCTGTGACACTGTTTTTGTGGTTGAATTAGAAACTTTTTTTTTTTTTTTTAGTTAAACCTGTGATAAGTAATTGTCACAGTTAGCGCCCTGGTACAATGCTAATTTGAAGTGACATGTCCATACTGGCCCTCCGTAACATGAAGAAGCCTAACAGGTGTGAGGGGTGTGGCTTCCCATGGGCTCTGTTGAACTTCTAACCAGAGAAAAATAGCAGAAAAAGTGAAATGAACCTTGAATAAAGCTGTCAGCAGTAATTATCTCAGCAACACTTTGTGGGGAGATAAAATAAGCACTGGTGCTTTTATAACCTGAACACACTGCACCCAAGATAGATTTTTTTACCCATTTAACCTAAACTGCTAAATACCTTTCAAGAGATATTTTTATAAGCCTAATTAAACAATAACAACAATAATAATTATCACAAAATATAAATTGTTGGAAGACAGGCATTTGTTTTTACTTTAACATGTGGCTTTTTGGTATTTGTTTAAGTAGTTTTGGTAACAAAAGTTTTGTTTTTTTCATTCTTCTTGTTTTGGTAAGCCATTATGGTATGAAATCTCAAGTATTGTATAGAAAATTACATTATCTTCTCAGAAAGAATACTTTCACAATTAATGTTTGAGAGTTTGGTTTTCAGTTACTTTGAAAAGTATTCAGAGTATTGGACTGACCCATATGAGACAGGATAATATATGTGAATGAGCTGAATGAACTGCAGGACATCATAACAACACAGCTGCAAACACTTCCTTGGACAGGTATAAGAGTACTCTATTTCTTGAGTGGAAGATTTGATAAGCCTTTTTCCAGTCTGCTTTCCAGGCACCAGCCATTGTCACTTTCTTTGACAGTAGTATTTTTAAAGTATACTTTAAAAACTTCCTTAAAAATAATTCAAATGACATAATGACTATGTTTGCCTGACCTGAGAAGTACAGATGAGTTAAAGTATGATTTTTCTTTACAAATGTCCAGGCTTTAGAAGCTAACTGTGCAAAAAATAGTTGAGATTTTGCAACATATACTGCTCTCTTTATTTCTTTTATTGCCTTTCTTTGGCTTGAAATAGAGTTATGATTTCAGGTGATCTGATGATATCTGGAGACTTTTAAGTTTTTTTCATAATTTAACTTTACCATGTTCCCACACCCAATAATTTAGAGGCTTAACAAGCTAGCCAGGTTGGTTCACATTTAAAGTGGAGGTGATGTCATTTAAAAAAAAAAAAAAAAAGGTTAGGTGGGAGTCAACATGTTAGTCCTGACTCTGCTGTATTTATTAGCTTTGTGATCTTGGGTAAAAAATAAGAACCTCAATTTTTTTTCCTGTGGAATGGGACTCGGCAAATATGCCAGGTACATTCTCACTAAGGGGATAACAAAGATCAGATATAGCAGGATAAAATAGAGCTAACATGTATATACTTTATTCACAAACCAATGGTTATTAACTTCATCAAAAGAGAAACTGTTCACCATTGGCTATATCCCTAGCACTCAGCTGATTTCCTCGTGGATGCTCAGTAACTATTAGTTAAGTGAATGAATAAAGTTGCATTTTGTACTCTACTTAAGACAGGTTTAGTACTCTCTGTTTGTCTACTCCCCAGAGTTATATAGCAAAATCCCTACCATATGTATATATGACACACACACACACACACACAGACACTCTTTAATCCTCACAACAGTCTTATGACTTAGAAACTTTACAGAGGAGGGAATTGAGGAACTGAGAAGATAAGAGAGTTGTCTAAAGTCACACAGCTATTAGCCAGCAGAGTCAGGATTTCAAATACTGGCAGTGTGACTTTGGAGTTCAAGTTCATAATCACTATGCTTTTATACCTCTCTGAGGAAGTACAGTGACAATGATTACCAAAGAAATTGTCTTATGGTGACACAGGTTTCCCCAGAAACTTCCTTGTTACAAATATAAATGATTCAGGAGACAGGGGAGTACATTTTGGTGAGATTCCTTCCTTATTCATTGGGACACTTTCTCTCTCTTTTGTCTCCTAGAACAGCAGGTCCCCCGATCCATTGCACCCACTGAAACAGTATTGCTGCCTTAGGGGCTACCTCTTCCCCAGTGACAGAAATGGCATACAGGGCAAGGGCCTGGACAGACTTCCACAAATGTAGGATAACAGAGCTTTGATTCCTAGATATTTGGCCCTTCCTTCAGGGGGTCCTATTCCTGGGCCAAGCTTTTCACCCCTTTATTCCAGACCCTGATCTACCCATGTAAGACTTCTGTTTATAAAATTCCCACTGCCTCCTTCTACTCAGCTCTCACCTGGGATTCTCGTCCTCCCCTCAGGAACTGGCTGACTAAAAGATGTTTATTTCTGGAAGATTTGGCCAAGTTTCACGAGGTATGATTGAATACCAAAAGATACCAGGTGTTTTTTGGGGCACCTGGCTGGCTCAGTTGGTGGAGCGTGTGACTCTTGATCTCAACATTGTGGGTTCAAGTCCCATATTGGGCTTAGAGCTTAACTTTAAAAAAAATTTTTTTAAATGATACCAGCTATTTTAGAGAACAGAGAAAATTTTGAGATTGGGAGGTTATAGGGGCCTTAAGGAACGTGATTGAGCTGAGGTTTGAAGAAGTGCTTTCACTTTTCTCATATGATCCTAACATACCTATGAAACAGACAGGTAGAAAAGAATGGGGAGGGAAACCCAGGCAAGAGTAATGGCATGAGCAAAAGCCTAGGAGTAGGTAAGTGCAAGGCATATTTTTGGTTCATTGAGCAAACAAATGTGTATATAGTACAAAAAAGTAGTGAGGGATAATAGCTGGAAAGATGGGTAAGCAGTGGCCTTGAAAGATTTGTTCAGAGTGAGATAAAGGAACTTAGAAATCACCTAGTCATGTTTTTTTTCATTTTACAGGTGATGAAGCTAAGAGAAGAGAGTTGATCAAGGTCACACAGTAAGAGGCAGAGTTAGAATTTTAATCCACATCGTTTTATTTATGTACAGTGTTCTTTCAGTGTATTAGCCCTCCAATATTTTTATACACATGGAATCATATCATAGGCAGCATTGATGGGAGAAAGTCTTAAAAGGGCACCATGCAGCCTTAAGACATAAAAGAACAATACTTTATTTGCTTTAATGGTGGTGACAAAAGAGGAGTAGCTTATGGGCTGGTTAAATGTATTTAAGCTGAAAGTCCTTGGTAGGCTTAACTAGTCTCCCGCAGTCACTGCAGCAGATAGGAGCACTCCTTTCCTCTCCCCTGCGCCCCAACCCCCACTACTCCCCGCAGGCTGTTTTCCTCTCCTTCAATCTTGGTTAAGTTAATCTCATAGGAATTAAATGGGAAACCTGTAGCAAGTTTCCACTTTTGGACATCCCTTGTAAAATATCCTTATAAAAATCTGTCATGGGGCGCCTGGGTGGCTCAGTCGGTTAAGGGGCTACCTTCGACTCAGGTCATGATCTCAGGGTCCTGGGATCAAGCCCCGCCTTGGGCTCCCTGCTCAGAGGCGAGTCTGTTCTCCCTCTGCCTCTGTGATCTCTCTCGTGCTCTCTCAAATAAATAAATAAAATCTTTTTAAAAAAATCTGTCATAAACAGGTAGTGAATGTCAGAGATGGGCTCTTAGGTTCACTTAGAGCCAAAATATATCTAAACAAACATACTCCTCACTGGGTGATACTTAGAAGAATGTCATACAAGGTCTTGAGAGTAGATAAGAAACCCCTAAGTAAGCTTAGCTTGTTCACCTAGGAAGAAAATATTTTATTAAGTATTAGTCCACATCTTATGGATACCTTTGATGTGGAAAAGTTTAAGTAGTACATTAGGCTGTTCCGTGTATATTTCAGAACACATATCAATTAAGTTAAATGTAGTTGACATAAGGTGTTATTAAACACTTATCTGATATCAATACTGTCATCTAGGCTTAAATTCTTAAAGACAGAAATAATTGGGCATTGCATCTGAAAACACCTATATGATAATCCTTTCTTCTGACAAAGAACCAAAGATGAAGTGTGTGCTTTTTGTTGTTGTTGTTGTTTTAGTTGAAAAATTAAGTCCACTATGCTTGGCACTTATTCACTTCCCATCTTTTTAATGCTGTCAATAAAGATATTATTCCCATTACTCAGATGAGGAAACTGGGGGGTCTTATGAGGTCAAGCAGCTTCCCTGGGAAATGTATTAAATATCAAAGCCAGGATCCAAGGCCAGGTTATCTGTATCCAAATGCCTGACACAATGGGAACTTAAATGTTTATTGCATAATTAAGTTATAGACTTTGGGTAACTATATGGTTCATATAACTTACTCAGCAACTAGTTCTAAATTATAAGTAATTATGGGGAAGAAGGGCAAGTTAAAGAGAAATCTGCACGTTTCAGATTACTTTTTTCCCCCTCACCTGTCCAGTGGGTTCCAGAAGCAGTGGATTTTTTAAATAGGTTCTTTTCTCTTTTCTGCCCTCCACCAGAGGGTGCTCATAAGCAATTAAATGAGCCAGCTCTAGAGATTGGAACTGAGAGACAAGTGCCATTTTAATTCACAGCATGGATTATTGGCCCTGTGCAAAGTAGCAGACTTTAAAACGGAACGCTTGATTCAGATGAAATAGCTTCTTTGGCTTAAAGTTGTCTTGCAAATAATAACTAGTCTGCCTGCCTGAGCTTGTATCTTTATAGAGGTAAACCTAACCATTCTCGCTAAATAGGTATGAGGAAAATTATGCCAGTAGGCAGCGTTAGGCTGGTCTGATAGGGCTATATTCTTATATAACTTAATGTTCAGAAGTACTCTAGTATTCTGAAGTACTTCAGAAGCTCGCCTAGTGTACTCACTGGAATCAAATAATGAAATGCAAGAATGTTGTTATTGTCTATATATTTAGTTTTATAAAAGTATATCTTTTTAGAAATTTTGTTAATTCTGCTGCAGTGGGTAAATCTTTATCTCCTTATGGTATAGTCTAGTTTTAGGAGCTGGGATGCAATAGAAGACTTTAAAAAAGAAAACTTTTGTCTTGAGCAACCTCTCTTTGATAGAATGCTGGATAATGTTGGACCAGTGCAGGGAAGTATGAAGGTAGGCAGTTATAATGTGTAAAAGTATCATCAGGTGATTCTCCTTGTTTTCAAAAATCCCAGCATATTTTAAAAAATATTTTCAAAACTTTTAATAAATTTATTCTTTGTACAAAAAGACAATTTAAGTATGTTATGTAGAATTTACAACTTGTCAAAGCTACAGTTCACATCTTGGGAATATTCACATGTAACTTATGACACTAACTATTGGTTAAATGGAACCAAAATAAATTAAAAATATTATAATGCAATCTTTTTATTGAAAATTGTCCTCTGCAAATGTTCACTGAGGACCCAAGAAGATGCCCAGCTTATATAGCTTATAATTGAGAGTGTAGTTATCCAAGAATGCCACAAATATGTTGCTTCACTAAGGCATTTCTGCATACCACTGCATTAGGAACTGCTATTTATTTTGACAGTCATTTCCTCAAAGATCAGTCTCAAATCATTATTTATTTGAAATTCCTTTTTTCTTTTTTGTTTTTTTTAATTTTTAATTGAAGTATAGTTGACATTTAATTTCAGATGTACAATTATATACAGTACAAAATGCTCACCATGGTAAGTGTATTTACTGTCTGTCACCATACAAAGTTATTACAGTATTATTGACTATATTCCCTATGCTGTACTTTTCATCCCTGTGATTTATTTATTTCATAACTGAGGTTTGTACCTCTTTATCTTCTTCACCTATTTTCAGCCATCGCCCTACTCCCCTCCCTTCTGGCAACCACTAGTTTGTTCTCTGTATTTATGAATCTGTTTTTCTTTTTGTTTGTTCCTTTGTTTTGTGTTTTAGATTCCATTTGTAAATGAAATCACATGGTATTTGTCTTTCTCTGTCTGATTTATTTCACTTAGTGTAATACCCTCTAGGCCATTCATGTTGCAAATGGCAAGATTTCATTCTATTTTATGACTGATTCCATTGTATATATATTTACCACATCTCCTTTATCCATCCACCTATTGAGGGACACTTAGGTTGCTTCCATATCTTGGCTGTTGTAAATAATGCTGCAATAAACATTGGGGTGCCTGTATTTTTTCAAATTAGTGTTTTCATTTTCTTTGGATAAATACCCAGAAGTGGAATTACTGGATCATAAGGTATTTCTATTTTTAGGTTTTTTGTTTTTTGTTTTGGGGAAACTCCATACTGTTTTCCACAGTAGCTGTACCAATTTACATTCCCATCAACAATGCACAAGGGTTCCCTTTTCTCCACTTCCTTGCCAACACTTGTTATTTTTGTCTTTTTGATACTAGCCATTCTGACTGGTGTGAGATGGTATCTCATTGTGGTTTTGATTTGCATTTCTCTGATGATTAATCATGTTGAACATCTTTTCATGTATCTGTTAGATTAAAAGAAACAAACAAGAAAACAAGTCAGGAGCATTTTAAATTATTTTCATATATATTTCCTAAAAAATTTTTTTTAGAAATTTGGGATAATTAAAACAAAATATAGTATTTTGCAACTAGCTATAACATCTTTGAAGAACAGATTAAGAGTCAAGAGAACACGCTTGTGCTATCATTAAGCTGTGACTTGGGGCAAGGAACTTTACCTCTCTATGTCTCAGTTTCCCCTTAAATAGTAGTATTAGACTAGATCTTCTTGTGAGAAACTACCTTTCATTTGGAATCTATTAGAGATGATGGGGCTACTGATAGAAGATGCTTAAGAGTAGGCTGGTGATAAACTCTCAGGGGAGTCCCATTACTAGCTTTGAATGGAGCAACGGATGCTTGATGGAGATAGTATGGTGGCAGCACTTAACTCAGCTAAGACTTAAAGATCTGTGGTTTCTGGGGCTCTTGGGTGGCTCAGTTGGTTAAGCATCCAATTCCTGATCTCATGTGAGTTCAAGCCCCCCATTGGGTTCCACTCTGGGTGTGGTGCCTTCTTAAAAAGAAAAAAAGATCTGTGGTCTCCTTGTTGGGATATGAGCAATTGATGAATTCAAAGACCCTTCCAACTCTAATACCTTATGAGTCTAAAATGAAGCCATCTACAGCAGCCATCCTTGTTTCTTTCAACTCTGCTTGCTTGCATGATAGCATTCTTGTTTTTGTACACAGCAGAAAGTCTCAGAATTTGCTACTGTTGGTATTTATTTCATTAAACGTTACCAACTTGCCAAATCAGTTGAGGACTCTAATACAGCAAGGCCAGGGTGAGAACACAGTTTTTAAGCTGTTTACACAAGAGTTTTGTAGATAATTGATCTTGACCTCCACATGTCTTATAATATACCATTCCATTGGTTCCAGATTATTATTAGTCACTTCCTTTTTAACAGTGTGCCTTTTTTTTTTTTTTAATGAGGTAACTAAACTGCTATTTAACCCTGCTACAAGAATGTGGCAGTGGACTAGTCCAGACAAGTGGATGTGCACTTGGTGACTAACATTCTTAATAAGCTTGCTTCAACCTGCCACAAATTAAAGCTCTGTGACTTTTCTAACACATAAGTGATTTAAAAAAAAAAAAAAAAAACTTGGATTGTGAATAAATAAGCTTTTTTGATTTGCACTCTGGTTGGCAGTAAATGAAATTTCAGCGTCATGATTCAGTTTGGCTTCTAACTACTTTAATCTGTCTAGCTGAAGAGCATCTGAAAATTTTAAAGGGGGTGATCCAGCAGTTATCTTTAGGGCTTCTTTTTCATAAAAAGCTTTGGGTTGGTCAGAAATGTGTGATGTAGTTAAAACTCCATGGCTTTTGGAATAAAATCTGGTTTGCCACTTAGTAGCTAATTAGTCTTAGACAAGTTATTCTACCCCTCCAAGGCTGTTTCGCGATCTATGCAATCATGTTTATCTTTAATTTGCAGGATTATCATATATGGTAGATATATATTAAGCACTTAAAATATAGTACTTGACAAATTGATGGTATCCAGGAATAGCTATTTTGATTAAGCCAAAGAAAGTATTCTTGTTTATCAGTCCCTCAGACAACATATAGTAGGGCCTTAATAGTTGTTTGATTGAATTATTTCTAAATGCCTCTGAGATAAATCTTTCTGAGTTTGAGTTTTGGCTCACTACTCAATAGCTGTGTGACCTTGGGCAATCTGTGTAAGGCTTAGTATCCTTATCTTTAAAATGGGGATTATAATAATACCTATCAAGCAGGGTTATTGTGACAGTTAAGTGGAGTAATGCATATAAAGCACACACATAATACCAGTATATATTAAGCTCTCAATAATAGCAATTATTATTAAAGTATTTTTTAAAACTACTGAGTGATTTCATGGGTATTTGTATATATATTCCAAACCATATCAAATTATATATTTCAAAATGTGTATAGTTTATTGTAGGTCAGTTATACCTCAATAAAGTAATAATCAGTGATACGTGTGTGTGTATCTTCATTGTACTACAATGATTGTATTCAATGCTGATGCCCAGTAAGACTCCCAAACCTAGATGGAACTAGGTTCCTAGATGGAACCATGCCGCTGCCTTGTCAGGATGGTGACAAGCTTGAAATATGGTTTTAAATTTTTTTCTTATATTATTTTTTAAAACACAAGGCAATTGTATTTTACAAACTAATTTTTAAAAGCTGTTTGGGGCACCTGGGTGGCTCAGTCAGTTAAGCATCTGCCTTCAGCTCCCTGCTTAGCAGGGAGTCTGCTTCTCCCTCTGCCCCTCCCCCTATTCATGGGTGCGTGTTCTGTCTCTCTCTCTCTTCAAATAAATAAATAAAATCTTTTTAAAAAGATACAAATAGTGAAGCTATCGTTTTATAATTTTTAGGTTGTGTCACTAAGTGTATCACATGCAGGGCAAGGATCCTGCGGGTGACTAAACTGAATCTTCTTGGTAATGCATTAAGATTATAGTTCATAAGAGCTAGAAGGGATCTAAGAGGTCATTCATGTGGGTTGCTCTCAGGGAGGAGTATTTTATTTTATTTTTTTAAATTTTATTTTATTATGTTATGTTAGTCAACATACATCATTAGTTTTTGATGTAGTGTTCCATGATTCATTGTTTGCATGTAACACCCAGTGCTCCATTCAGTACATTAATACCCATCACCGGGCTAACCCATCCCCCCACCCCCCTCCCCTCTAAAACCTTCAGTTTGTTTCTCAGAGTCCATAGTCTCTCATGGTTTGTCTCCCCCTCCAATTTTCCCCCCTTCATTTTCCCTTCCTACTTTTTTTTTTAACATCTAATGTGTTACTTGTTTCAGAGGTACAGGTCTGTGATTCATCAGTCTTACACAATTCATAGCGCTCACCATAGCACATACCCTCCCCAGTGTCCATCACCCAGCCACCCCATCCCTCCCACCCCCCACCACTCCAGCAAACCTGTTTGTTTCCTAAGATTAAGAATTCCTCATATCAGTGAGATTATATGATACTTGTCTTAGTCTGATTGACTGATTTCGCTTAGCATGATATCCTCTAGTTCCATCCACGTTGTTGCAAATGGCAAGATTTCATTCCTTTTGATGGCTGCATAATATTCCATTGTATATATATCTATCACATCTTCTTTATCCATTCATCTGTTGATGGACATTTTGGCTCTTTCCATAGTTTGGCTATTGTGGACATTGCTGCTATAAACATTGGGGTGCTTGTACCCCTTCAGATCACTACATTTGTATCTTTGTGGTAAATATCCAGTAGTGCAATTGCTGGGTCATACGGTAGCTCTATTTTCAACTTTTTGAGGAACCTCCATACTGTTTTCCAGAGTGGTCCCACCAGCTTGCATTCCCACTAACAGTGTAGGAGGGTTCCCCTTTCTCTGCATCCTCGCCAACATCTGTCGTTTCCTGACTTGTTAATTTTAGCCATTCTGACTGGTGTGAGGTGGTATCTCATTGAGGTTTTGATTTGGATTTCCCTGATGCCGAGCGATGTTGAGCACTTTTTCATGTGTGTGTTGGCCATTGGGATGTCTTCTTTGGAAAAATCTGTTCATGTCTTCTGCCCATTTCTTGATTGGATTATTTGTTCTTTGGGTGTTGAGTTTGATAACAGGGAGGAGTATTTTAATAGTCTTTTCAGATCATTGTGGATATTCTTCTTTGATATTAAACCAGAACTCAAAGTGATAGTTTTCTAAATGTTAGTTTTGATATGGAATCTGCAGCCATATCAATATACTTTTTGTACTGTCACAGTAAGATCCATTGATTTGTCTTGCACTTTAAATAGATCCTTTACCAGTGCATAATTTTATAACATCATGTATTCATTGTTCATTTGGAGAGTATTGATCCTCTGAGTTATGCAGATTTTCTAACAGTAAGCTATTCCATATATATATATAAAAACCTGTTAATATCACCACGGACCTCATCAGAAAAGTCTTTAAGGGGGTGCCTGACTGGTTCAGTTGGTGGAGCATGCGACTCTTGATCTCAGGATTGTGGGTTCAAGCCCCATGTTGGGTGTAGAGATTACTAAAAAACAAAATCTTTAGGGGCACCTGGGTGGCTCAGTCATTAAGCATCTGCCTTTGGCTCAGGTCATGATCCCAGGGTCCTGGGATTGAGCCCCGTGTCAGGCTCCCTGCTTCAGTGGGAAGCCTGCTTCTCCCTCTCCCACTCCCTCTGCTTGTGTTCCCTCTCTTGCTGTGTCTCTGTCTGTTAAATGAATAAATAAAATCTTTTAAAAAACCCCACACAACCAAAATCTAAAAAATAAAGGGGTGGGGGAGGAAAGTCTTTAAGCATTAGGAAGCTGTTATATTTTTGGTGGCTGGTAAGTTTTCCAAAATTTTAATTTTTACTTGAAAACTCAAATTTTGTCATGGGCAGTTAATACTCCCAGACCTGTTCCTTAAAGTAACAGGCTTGCTTAATTCATTTTGGAAGAAAATCCTGTCAAATATTACTTAAGTCCAAATAACCATAGTTTGCCTGCCAGTCATTTCAGTAATCATAGGGCTCTATGAAAAAAGTAGTTCATTCAGCACACAAGTCAAACAATTACACAAGTGCTTTTTCCTCAACACAACCATCATACTTCTTCATGCAGCAGGAGTTTTATACATACTTCCCATTTGTCACATAGAGAATATTAAAAGAGGTGTACTCGAGAGTCAAGTTTAATTAAAAGTAATATTTTTTACTGATTCAGCAGGAACATTCTTAAGTTAAACTGGCATTTTTAAAGATTTTTTTTTTTAATTTGAGAGAGAGAATGAGAGAGAGAGAGCAGGAGAGGGGGAAGGGTCAGAGGGAGAAACAGACTCCTTGCCGAGCAAGGAGCCCGATACGGGACTCGATCCTGGGACTCCAGGATCATGACCTGAGCCGAAGGCAGTTGCTTAACCAACTGAGCCACCCAGGCGCCCTAAACTGGCATTTTTACAGTGAGTTTGGCAGTGGAGACTTTCACACAGTTTGGTGTCACTACCTTGATTTGTGTTAAGGTACCAACAGTTTTGCCCACCATTGCTTTTTCACTGTCAGTGTAAAAACAGTGAAAAAGTGAAATACCATCTAAATATTATTATGAAAATGATTTTGACCTTGTGGAACCTCTAAAAGGATCTCAAGAACCCTGTGTCTATAAACCACATTTTGAGAATCATTAACATAGTTAATATGTTCCTAAGAAAATACTAAATACTTTCTATAAGAAAAAAAAAAACAACTTCAAATAGGCCTTAAGAGTATTTACAAACTGATGGGATATCTACTGTTTGGCAAATCAATTCTCATTAAAGCCATCTTACAGAAGGCCTTTTAGGAAAGGAAATATTACCCATTTTTATAGAAGAAGCTGAGGTTTGAGATATGAAATATTGATTGGAGTAAATAATAGAACAATAACTACCAGAAGTGAATTTGAACTCAAGACACTCAGACTTTAGAAGTCCTTGCTTTCAAGAGAATCAGAAGATAAACCACAAATTGGTAGAAAAGATCTACAAAAGATACTCTTAAAACTCAACAAGAAAATGAACAACCCAATTTAAAAATGAGCCAAAGACCTTAACAGACATCTTACCAAAGAAGATATACAGATGGCAAATAAGCATATGAAAAGATGCTGCACATCATATGTCATCAGGGAAATGCAAATTTAAAAACTACCCATTAAGGGGTCCCTGGGTGGCTCAGTCTGTCAACTCTTGATTTTGGCTCAGGTCATGATCTCAGGGTTGTGAGATTGAGCCCCGCATAAGGCTCCATGCTGGAAATGGAGCCTGCTTAAGATTCTGTCTCTCCCAGGGTGCCTGGATGGCTCAGTTAGGCATCTCACTTTGGCTCAGGTCATGATCTCAGGGTCCTGGGATCGAGCCCTGCATCAGGCTCCCTGCTCAGCAGGAAGTTGCTTGTTCCTCTCTCTCTCTGCCTCTGCCCCTCCTCCTGCTTGTGTTCTCTCTCTCTCTCTCAAAATCTTTTTTAAAAATTCTCTCCCTCTTTCTCCGCCTCTACCCCCCCACTTAAAACAAAACAAACAAACAAACAAACAAACAAAAAACACCTTTTAAATGACCAAATTCCAGACCACTGACACCACCAAATGCTGGTGAGGATGTGGAGCAATAGGAACTCTCATTCACTATTGGTAGGGATGCAAAATGTTACAGCCATTTTGGAATACGATTTGGTAGTTTCTTAGAAAACTAAACATACTCTTACCATGTGACCTAGAATGTGCTTCTTGCTATTTACCCAAAGGAGTTGTAAATTTAGTTCCATACAGAAACCGACACACAGATGTTTATAGCTGCTTTATTCATAATTGCTGTAACCTGGAAGCAACCAAGACATCCTTCAGTAGGCGAATGGATAAGCAAACTGTGGTACATCCAGACAATGGAATATCATTCAATACTAAGAGGAAATGAGATTTTAAGCCATGAAAAGACATGGATGAACTTTAAATGCATATTACTAATTGAAAGAGACCAATTTGGAATGACCTTCTGGAAAAGAAAAAACTATGGAGACAGGAAAAAGACCAGTGGTTGCCAAGGGCAGTGAGGGGAGGTGGAGATGAATAGTCAGAGCATGGAGGATTTTTAGAGTGGTGAAAATACTCTGTATGACATTATACAATGGATAAATGCCATTATACCTTTTTCCAAACATATAAAATGTACAACACCAAGAGTGAACCCTATTGTAAACTATGGACTTTGAGTAATTACAATGTGTCAATGTAGGTTTATCCTTGGTAAAAAACACCATTCTGGTGAATGATGTTAATAATGGGAGAGACTATGCCTGTTTGAGGACAGGGAGTATAGGAGAAATCTCTGTATTTTCTTCTTAATTTTGTTGTAAACCTAAAATTACTCTTTAAGAAAAGAAAGTCTTCGTAAAAAAAAAAAAAGAAAAGAAAGTCTTCGTAAACATGTATTACGAAGACTTTCTATGTTGCCTTTCAACAACATAACCCATTTACATATATAATAGTTTAATTTAATTAAACCCATGACCCATTTAATACATATAATAGTCAGTGAGAGTAAAATTCTTTTACTTCAACCTTTCTCCATCCCTAAGCATTCAGAAGATTATACTCTCAGATATGCTTTATTTAAAGGTATAGAATTAAATAATAAAGGAATTTTGCCATGACTTCATTTTGAATTTGTGACTCTGTTTTGAACCTCTGTATCTGCAGTAATGGAAAGTCAGAGAATTACAGTCTAACATGGCCAGGAAAAAAACTGAATAAAGCCTTGAAATAGATTTTGCAAATGAGTCACAGTTCTTCATTATATTAGGTTAAAGCTATCTTGTGACTGAGAGAGTACCATTATGTATAGGTTAATTAACTAATATAATGTATGCAAATTTAAATTTTTTAAGGTAACCCCCTTCAACTATAAAGTCAAACAAACCTGCAGCCCTAATCTTTTTTTCCAATTCCTTGCAAAATAAATACCCCAATGATAATAATATCAATCCTTTACAATTGTATAATCATTTGGTTTCACATACATTATCTCAATCTTACTGGATCTTCATACCAACTCTGTGAGAGAGAACAGATTGATTACCCTATTTTGTAAATTAAGGACGGGTTCTATTACACCATTCTCTAAATAAGAAAACTGAAATACAGAAATTCTAAGTGATTTTGTCCATAGTCATTGGACAACTCAGCCTTCTGACTTCACATCTTTTATGTGAATTTAGGTTATGAGTCCCATCAAACATTTACTTTAGCCCTAAATTCTTGAAATCACTGAGTAACTATTGTCCCTTCCAAGGGGTTGCTAGCCCTACAGAGACTGCCCCATCTTTCCTCCCTTGTATTCCTTTTTCTGTGCCTGTTCCTATGTGCATCTTTTGTCTTTCTAACTGGTATATATGTTCCTTTAGGACACACTTCTATTTAATCCACACTGGACGTATAGTAACTCAGAAATTCCTGACCCTTTAACTTCCCAGTGTATTGTGATTAGTAGGATCTGAAATAGAGTGATGCAGAGGCCCACTTGGTCAGCTGTAGGCTAAGGAGAAAGTGCTCGCCGCTCTCCTCTTCAGGAATTATTAGTAGCTATGGGGAAGGTTAATGTTGAAAACTGTGGAGAGAAGCCCATTGAGGAGCCAGCCCATCTGTAGTACTGTGTACTTTTTTTTTTTTTAAGATTTTATTTACTTATTTGACAGAGAGCGAGAGCAGGAACACAAGCAAGGGGAGCGAGGGAGAGGGAGAAGCAGGCTCCCCGCGGAGCAGGGAGCCCGATGTGGGGCTCAATCCCAGGACCCCGGGATCATGACCTGAGCTGAAGGCCCACGCTTAACGACTGAGCCACCCAGGTGCCCAGTACTGTGTACTTTTAATGAGCACTTTCCTCCAGCTTCTCCTAAAGTATGTCTTTTAATTTATACATGATTAGGCTGTTATGCAAAGGTAGTCACAGTAGAATCTAATCATCATCTCTTTTCTCCAGGTCCTAAAAATGATGATCATTGGAATGATAACAGGTCTTCTGCTTATTCAGTAGTTTCAAAGCCAGCTTTTACTTACCTTAATACATTTAACCCTTTCAAAAGTCAATTGAGGTAGTTAAGGCAGGGATTATTCACCTCAATAAATGGAAAATTCTGGAGTAGAATAGAGAAATGACTTCCCCAAGTGCAGGAGGCTGGGAAATACTTGAATTGAGATTTTTCTGGCTCCCAGTCCAAGTCTCTTTCCATTATACTACACTGCTTCTGATTGTCAGTGACATTTACCATCATTATTATTTCATTACCAGAGGATTTTAGGGTGGGGGAGGAGGACTTTTTTTTTGTAATGAAAAATATTGTGAAAGTAACGTGACTTGAAATTTAGCCTGTGCTTCTTATACAAATTAGCTTTGCTTTTGTTTATCCTGAAATAAAATAAATTGAGCCAATTGTGACAAATGTTGATGAATATGACTGAATAGAATGACAGAATTGATACAGTTTTACTTTTAAAAATTATTATTATTAATCAGGTTTTCTAGCATTTGTAAGAGACAATGCCAAAACATCTAAATGCCAAAACTAACTAACTAACCTCTCTCTAACCACGGGGCACCTGGCTGGCTTAGTCAGTAGCACATGAGACTCTTGATTGCAGGGTGGTGAGTTAGAGCCCCACATTGGACATGGACATTATTACTTTAAAACATAAATAAAATAAAATGATTAAAGTGGCAAAGATTATACCCCAATTTAAAAAAAAATTTAAAAACCTCTAACCAGACTAAAGAAAAAATAATCAAATACAAATGATTTTTATCAGTATAATCTATATGACAGCACACACCTCACATGATTGAAAATACCTGTGTATTCATGTGACATTTGCCTTTTTCATTCAGTATTTGTCTTCAGATAATTAGCTTGATTATAACACGTTTGAATTGTAGTTATAACCAACCCACTATTGTGTCCGTGGTTGGTCTCTATAAATTTACAGATATTTGGGTTTCCTCATATATCAGTGTAATTCACACCTCCCCAAAAGTTACCAAAAGTGTTCTCAGTGTGCTAATGGAGACTCTATTTTATTTCTAATAATAATAAAAGAAACATGATATCATCATTACATTAAATACACAAATGTGTCATTTCATGAACACCAAAGAAAAACACCCTCTTTTGGCTATTTAATATTGTTTTAATTCCTCTAAATATACAAAAGTGACATGTACTCATATTTGCTCACATTTTCCCAAATTTAATTTAAACCTCAAATTAGTTATTTAATATCTGACCCACTAAAAACTTCAGTAGGAGTAAATATATTTGGCTTTAATTGTGTTGGCTAAACTAGGCAGATTCTTTAGGTAATATATCATAATGGTAATAAAAATTAACTGAGTTCACTGAATGTTTGTGTGCCAGTTACTGTGCTATGTGCTTTACATATATTGTAGATTCCTAAGCTATAACAATCTGATATTGTGGATTAATATGATTAAAACATAAATGATATTGTTACCATCTGTAGAAACTTTTCTTTTTAATGCCTTCAGCAAACACTATTGCAGTATACCCTCCAGAAAAGATTTATAGAGTGTTTCCCTGGGAATTAGTAAACTGAAGTATTATTCTAATTGGAAAAGTAACAGACACACTGGTGGTGGGTGGGGGTGTAGAGATATATATATATATATATGATTAGCTTTATTTTAGGCCTATTACGGTTTCCTGGAGCACTAGTCTTTTGCTTATGAAAAATAGCCTTGACTAAAAATAAACTTCGGGACTACATCAAAATAAAAAGCTTCTGCACAGCAA
The DNA here is from genome assembly GCF_029215605.1 of Mirounga angustirostris. Lineage (NCBI taxonomy): Eukaryota > Metazoa > Chordata > Mammalia > Carnivora > Phocidae > Mirounga > Mirounga angustirostris. The sequence continues at coordinate 150,351,267 of NW_026991712.1, forward strand.
AGGAAATAATCAACCAAATTAAAAGGCAACCTACTGAAGGGGAGAAGATATTTGCAAATGATGTATCCAATAAAAGATTAGCATCCAAAATGTATAAGGAACTTAAAACAACTCAACACCCCAAAAACAAATAATCCAATTAAAAAAATGGGCAGAAGACATGAACAGACATTTCTCCAAAGAAGACATGCAAATTGTTGACAGACACATGAAAAGATGCTCAACATCAACTCATCATCAGGGAAATGCAAATGAAAACTACAATGAGATATCATCTCACACCTGTCAGAATAGCTAAAATCTAAAACAAAGAAACAACAAGTGTTGGTGAGGATGTGGAGAAAGGGGAACCCTCTTACACTGTTGGTGGGAATGCAAACTGTCTGTGCAGTTTGTGCAGCCAGTCTGGAAAACAATATGAAGTTTCCTCAAAAAGTTAAAAATAGAACTACCCTGGGATCCAGCAATTGCCCTACTGGGTATTTAGCCAAAGAATACAAAAATACTAATTCAAAGGGATACATGCACCCCAATGTTTATAGCAGCATTATTTACAATAGCCAAATTATGGAAGCAGCCCAAGTGTCCATTGACTGATGAATGGATAAAGAAGAGGTGGCATATATATACAATGAACTATTATTCAGCCATAAAAAAAATGAAATCTTGCCATTTGCACTGACATGGATGGAGCTACAAAGTATAATGCTAAGTGAAATAAGTCAGGCAGAGAAAGACATACCATATGATTTCACTCACATGTGGAATTTAAGAAACAAATGGGCGTAGGAAGAAAAAATAGACAAACCAAGAAACAGACTCTTAATGATAGGGAACAAACTGATGGTTATCAGATGGAGGTGGATGGGGGGGATGGGTGAAATAGGTGATGGGGATTAAGGAGTGCACCTACTGTGATAAGCACTGGGTGATGTATGGAGTTATTGAATCACTTTGTTGTACACCTAAAACTAATATAACACTGTATATGTTGACTATGCTGGAATTAAAATAAAAACTTAAGACCGCTGGGACCATTGATGACTGAGTCGGTGTTGCAGCTTTTGTATTACTCCCTGGGCACTGCAAGCAGGCCAGGCATCGTATCACCTTACAGGTGGTATGGAGGAGAAAACCAAGGTGTGTGTTGGTAATCTGGGGACCAGTGTCAGCAGAGGAGAGTTAGAAAGGGCTTTTAGTTATTATGGTCCCTTAAGAACTGTGTGGATTGTGAAAAGTCCTCTAGGATTTGCCTTTGTGGAACCTGAAGATCCTAGACATGCAGAAGATGCAGTTTGAGGCCTGGATGGGAGAGTGATTTGTGGTTCCTGAGTGAGAGTTGAATTATCAACAGGCATGCTTTGGAGATCTGGTTTTGATAGACCACCTGCCCAACGTTCCTTTGATCCCAATGATAAATGCTATGAGTGTGGCGAAAAGGGACATTATGCTTATGATTGTCATCATTACAGCCAGCAGAGGAGAAGCAGGTCACAGTGTAGATCACATTTAAGATCCAGAGGCAGGCGATACTCTTGCTCATGTAGCAGGAGCAGGAGGTCAAGATCAGCATCTCCTCAACCATCAAGATCTGTGTCTCTTTCAAGATCCGCTTCACCCAGAAGATCTAGGTCTGGTTCTATAAAAGGTTCAAGATGCCCGTCGAGGTCAAGGTCAAGATCCAGGTCTGTTTCATTACTAAGAAGCAGCCAAAGTTCAAATATCCCATCTCCAAAAAGAAGTCATTCCCCATCAGGAAGTCCACAAAGAAGTGCAAGACCTGAAAGAGTGAAGTTCTCAAGTTCACCTTTTAGGGAAGAGTTATTTCGTTTACATTATTATAAGGGATTTGTGATGTCTGTAAAGCGTAACTTAGGAAGGTTATTTCAATCATCCAGTCAAAATGGATCTGGATTATAACTGTAAATTCACAGCAATAAGATAATATAAATTTTTGTTAAATGTATTAACATCCTGGTGGTCTGAAAATGTGGGTTTTTATTTGGCACATTTAAATAAAATGTTTCTAGCTAGAAAAAAATAAATATAAATTAAAACTTAATAAAAGAGGGGTGCCTGGGTGGCTCAGTTGGTTAAGTGTCTGCCTTCAGCTTAGGTCATGATCTCAGGAGTCGGCCTCTCCCTCTCCTTTGCCCCTCCCCCCCACTCCTGCTCATTCACTCTCTCTCTCGCTCTCTCTCAAATAAATAAAATGTTTAAAAAAAAAAGTAATTAAAAAACCAGCAGATTAGAGAAAAAAAAAAAAAAGAAACCAACCCTGCCGACATCTTGATCTGAGACTTTCAACCTCCAGGACTGTGAGAAAATAAATTTCTGTTGTTTAAACAAACAAACAAAAAAATAGCTTTGACTCTTGTAACGTGCTATATATGGAAGAATTTCAAACTTTCAAAGCCTTCCTGGGAATGTAATACCTGGGCTACTGTGATAAAGATTAGAGCAGAGATCAATGAAATAGAAACCAGAAAAACAGTAGAACAGATCAATGAAACTAGAAGCTGGTTCTTTGAAAGAATTAATAAGATCTATAAACCACTGGCCAAACTTACCCAAAAGAAAAGAGAAAGGACCCAAATTAATAAAATCATGAATGAAAGGGGAGAGATCATGACCAACACCAAGGAAATAGAAACAATTATTAGAAATCATTACCAGCAACTGTATGCCAACAAATTAAGCCCTGGAAGAAATGGATGCCTTCCTGGAAACTTACAAACCACCAAGACTGAAACAGGAAGAAATAGACAATCTGAATAGACCAATAACCAGTAACGAAATTGAAGCAATAATCAAAAACCTCTCAAATTCTACCAAACATTTAAAAAAGAAATAATACCTATTCTACTGAAGCTGTTCCAAAAAAAGAAACGGAAAGGTTCCAAACTCCTTCTATGAGGCCAGCATTACCCTGGCCCCAAAAGGAGAATTACAGACCAACATCCTTGATGAACATGGATGCCAAAATACTCAACAAGATCCTAACTAATGGGATCCAGCAGTACATTAAAAGGATTATTCACCACAACCAAGTGGGTTTTATACCTGGGATGCAAGCGTGGTTCAACATTTTCAAATCAATCAACGTGATAGAGCACATCAATAAAAGAAAAGACAACCATATGATCCTCTCAATTGATGCAGAAAAAGCATTTGACAAAATACAGCAACCATTCCTGATTAAAACTCTTCAGAGTGTAGGGATAGAGGGAACGTTCCTCAATATCATTAAAGCCATCTTTGAAAAGCCCACAGTGAATCTCATCATCATTGGGGAAAAGCTGAGCGCTTTTCCCTTAAGATCAGGAACACAAGAGGGATGCCCACTCTTACCACTGTTGTTCAACATAGTGCTTGAAGTCCTAGCCTCAGCAATCAGAAACAAAAAGAAATAAAAGGCATCCAAATTAGCGTAGAGTGAGCTTTCTAATCTAACTTCAGAAATCTAGAAAATATTGGGGCACCTGGGTGGCTCAGTCCATTTAGTGTCTGCCTTCGGCTCAGGTCATGATCCCAGCATCCTGGGATAGAGCCCTGCATCGGGCTGGCTCCCTGCTCAGTGGGGAGTCTGCTTCTCCTTCTTCTGCCCCTCCCCCTGCTCATGTGCGAGTGTGCGTGCGCTCTCTCTCTCTCTCTCTCAAATGAATAAAATCTTTTTAAAAAAAAGAAATCTAGAAAATATCAAAAGGGGCTTTTGTGAGACATGGCCTCATTTTGTTTACAAATGGTGGATTCTTCTTTTTGCAGATGTGTCTTGCTGAATCAGGGCTGTCTTATCCCTGCCATCGACTTACAGTGGGCAGAAGAGCTTCACCTGCACAAACCCGGGAGCAGTCCGAAGAGGTAAGCCTGTTTGCCAAGCTTTTCAGTGAATAGGAGGCCTGTCTTCCACCTGCCTGCCCATTTCCTATTCTTTTTTATCTGCCATAGCAATGAATAGATAAGTTAATGTAGCATGAATAAAATCTCAGTAAATTCTTGAAGGTAGGAACTTTTCATGCGAGTTTATTGTTAATGTGCTCCTTCTTGGTCTATAAGTTTCATGTTTCAACAGACAGAATTCAGGTGGATTGGTTGAAATGAGTTTTACTTAGAATTGACAGGTTGACAACAGATTTTCTTCATTGCCAACTATATAGTTGAGTACATTTACTAAGACTGATCCTGAAGGTCCTTTAACTCATTGAGCTAGAGCACCTTCTATGAACCAGGTATTGTGCTTAATACTAAGTAACAAAGATGAATAACAATGTATCTATACCAAGGTGCTCAGAGTCAAAGGTGATAGATTAATTAATTATAATGGCAAACTAATAAAAGCAGAGATAGCACATAGAGTGCTATAGAAACAGAAGAGGGACAGATAAGATTGAACATGTTTAGGTATGGGATGTACTTGTGTGTGTCTTTGTGGGTCTGAACAATGTTAAAAGACAGTATCTTTTCCATGGCAACAGTAGCACTCGGTGTCCAACTGTGACTTTGATTAAAAGGTAATGGGAAAGATAGCTTGGACATTACAATTTATCTGTTAGAAAGCATTTATTGAGCTCCTACTATGTGTTAAAGAAAAATCATCACCATCACTTAAAAAGTGTATGTGATAGAGGTCATAACTAAATAGCACAGAAAAATGTTACCTTAGTGTTTTTCAGTCCAATAAAACCTTTTTCCATTTACATTCTATACAAAATATGGTTGTGAATTTTTATTTAAACTGACTGTATTTTGGACACTCATTATGGAAGCTGCCACAGGACCTCTCCAGCCATCCTCTGAATATGTATTTATATCACTTAAATATGTGAAAGGGAAATGGGATGCATAAGTTACATTCTGTAAAATGATCATCCTGTGAAATGATAATTTGCAACTCTGGTTTTTAACATTTTTTTAGAAATCCACAAAGAAGAAGGGGTTTTCCCGTGCTACAAATATTACTGTATTGTTTTCTTAGGCCTCTAAAAATGTTAATTTCCTTTAAAGAGCCCACACCATTTTAGTTAGCATTTTATCTCACTAATCCTCATGAAAGAAAACATGATATTGAGTTTCACTGCTTGGCAGAAATTCCCAGAAATAATTTATTGAAATACTTCTTTCTAATGTGTGAGTGTGTTTCTAATGCTGAAGTAGGTTGTGCTTCAACCCTGTAATGGATAAATCTACTACATTAAAAGGTGGCCAACTAGCTCCACCCAAAATTTTAAATTCTGTGCTCTGAAAGGTGACAGATACCTGTTTCACTTCATTTTATTTCCTTCTCTCACTCTTACCATTGTATGTGTTATTTGGATGGTCCCTTCAGCAAAAAGAAGTCAGTGCCATACAGTAAGAAATAGTGTTTATGAAAGGCTGGCATACTCTTTAGGTTAGAGAAGAAGGTAGAATGGGATTAGGAGGCTTTGCTAAACTAAAAGAGCTGCAGTCCTGGGAACATCTTAAAATATGATTATTTGTGATGAAACCATTATTTTTCTTCCCCTGGTTAACTGTAAATATCACCTTTTTAGGGAACTGGTGAGAAATGGGCAAGTGTGACTCGGGCTTTTATGCTGCCATAGAATTATACAACTGGAAGGGATTTTTAAAATTTGATTTCCACTCTTCTATCCATTCATCCCTCATTCATTTAAATACTAATGGCTCCTAGGTGCCCATCATTAGGACCACAGTCTGTATGCTAAAAGAGCTCACTCAAAATATCCCCTCAAAATATACCTTTGTTTTATCTTCAATAACAAGGCAACCAGTTCCATTGTTGAGCAGCTCTGTCTGTTGATATCTTCCTTAAACTGGAACCTGTGTCCTTGTAGCTTCCACCCAGTGGTTCTGCTTCTTTTTTTTTTTTCTGCTTTTAACCCTTCTCCTACATGATTTCAGGTTTCAGGACAACTACCATTTTTCTATTGATTGTCTGAAGCCTTGAGTTAGGACGAAGATATTTGAGACCAGTAGTTAAATTTAAGCTTTGATTTTTATGGATTATAGTTACGTGTCCTCTGGCTAGAGGAATTTTATTTCTTACATCCTCCTTCCTCTCCTGCAACTATATTTTTTTATGATAATTCACCATTTTTTCTTTCCTTCCCAGCCTTCCCTTGCTCCTGAGCCCCCTTTTAATGATCTTTCCATATCTGAGTACCTAGCTAATACCTTCCTCTCCTTTCTCCAGCTGCCTGGGTGGAACAGGGTAGGGACCCATAGACCCAGGCTTCTTGAGAATTGTCCAATCCTCAGTTGATAGTGGAAGAGAGAGGGGAGTGCCACAAGAATAAAACAAACAAACAAAACAACAACAACAAAAAACTTCAAATGTAGTAGATGCTAGTTAATTAGTTAATAACTTCAGTTAAGGAAACGTCTATTAAATGCTCACTATGTGCTAGTCAGATGAATATAAAACTGGTAATTTCATATTATGTAATGATAAAATTGAGCAAGCACAAGATACTAGGGCACAAATGTGGGGGTTGAAGGCATAACACTCAAGAATGTTTGCAAGCAAAAGCCATGTCTGCCTTATGCACCTCTGAACACCTAGTGTAGTACCTGGCACATACCAGCCACAAAATAAATATTGGTGAGTGAGTATTTTTTTAAAAAGAAGAAGGAGTGGGGGAGAGAGGAATGAGTTGGGGGAGGAGGATGAAGAAAGACTACAGGAATTTATATCCAAATCTAATTATAAAGAATGAGGCACAGTCAGCCAGATGAAGAAATATGGAAATAGTATTTCATTCAAAAGAAACAGCATGATCTGATGTAGTATATGCACAGAGATGAGTGCAGTTTGGTGTTCGTGCAAAATAAAGTGGGAGACAAAGATAAGAGATGAGGTGAAGGTGAATAGATCTTAGGTCTTACAGGTCATGTTGGGAACTTGAACTTTGGGCAGCCACAGGAGGCTTTTCAGTGACAAATGATTTTCTTTCCCCAAATACACATTTTAGAGAAGAGTACTTTGCTGCTGTGCAGAGGCTAGATATAAGGGAAGCAAGACTGGAGGCAGAAAAATCAGGTATGAATCTATTGTACTAGCACAGTTAAAGGATAATGAGATCCTGAACTAGAACATAATTTGTAAAAATAGAGAAGGATATGGGTTCAGGAAGTACTTTGGAGGGAAGATCAGTAGGACTGGTGACTGATAGGATCTGTGGGAGGAGAGAAAAGGAAGCGATAAGAATGATACCTAGGTTTTGGTTTAAGCGACAGAAAAGAGTCATTCGGTATTCATTCAGTAAGTTCTGATTACATGCCCCTCTATGCCTGGTACTGATCTAAATGTCAGGAATGTGGCTGTGAACAAAGCAAAGTCTTTGCATAAAGGATCTTGTACCTAATAAAATGAAATTGAACACAGATAATTGCCAAAAATTTGTATTTCAATTTTTAAAACTTGGTGAGACAAGTATTTAGCTTGTCTGCTGTGGTCCTACCATTAGTATGTGGTATTGCACCACAGGCAGACAAGCTAAATAGTAATCATGTTACTTCTGAACATTTCCATCTGAATGCCCACTGCAGACTCACTCTGTACAAAATTGAACTTCCCATATCTCCCCAGAAACCTATTTCCTCACCCATATTAATGATCACTATCAATCCAAGCCAAAAACTGTTCATTCTAATCACTGAAGGACCTGCTATTCTTTGAAACTGTCCCAAATGAACTGATACATTGGATTTTTATAACCCTTTCCTTTTGACTATTCAAATAAGTATATTTTTATGTCTTCCTTTAGAATTTCTTGAGGGCCTGAACCATGTTTTATCTATCTCTGTATCCCTAGCTTTTAACCTGTTGCTTTGATATAAGTAGTTGATGAAAAGAACATCTACTTCAGTTTTAAGCTTGCCTTAGTGCCGAGTATATATGAGTCTAAATTTTGTCTCAAACAGTTTGGTTCTTTCTCCTCTAGGAAGTTTGCTCTGATTTTTCCCATTCCTCGTGCATTAAATGTTCTCCTCTGAACTTAACCTGTCATAACACTTATCACTAGGTATTACAATTAACTGTATATATTATATAGTGTTCTTTAAGAGCATATAGACTATCTTTCACATAGGTCCAGGCAGTGTGGCATTTACTAGGGTTTGGTAAATGTTTGTTAAATGATAATGGGAATAAATGAATGCCAATAAACAGCCAAAATAGAATCACGAATTTTTTAAGCTGTTTTTTAAATTCTGAGTAAATAACTTCTCTGGATTCAAAGAGTTTTAGGGCTGCCATGGCTGAACCAAGAGATTATGTATTCTCATCAGCAAACATTAATGAAAAAAAGATTGTTTATCTCATTTTTTAGAAAAAGCTTTTCCTAACCTGTTAGATGGCTGATAAGAAAATGTGAAGAGATTGGAAGTTCCTTATACATAATTAAGCAGCTCATTCTTGCAGATACTTCAATAATTCATATTTGAAATATACTTTTTTCAACAAAATTGACTTTTTAGATAACTCCCTTTAAAGATGTTGTTGTTGTAGGATTTTGCTTTCTGGATTTTAAGAGATTTGGGAACTCTACACTTTATGAAGACAAAATGAATAATGAGTTAGTTACATAGGCACAAAATTAAAATCACTATCCCAGTATGATATAAAGTTCTGTTGTTATGGAAAGGGGCTACTATTTGATTGGAAAACTGGATTAGGAGAAGGAGTTTAGATGTGGTGGATAAGGTAAAAGGAGTGAGAAGAAAAGATGATATGTAGAACAAGGCTTTTTCTTCTCTATGTCCTCCAACCCTTCTTAACCTGATGCCTCTTAAAGGGAAAGATGAGTGTTAGGCAAGACTAAGTGAAGGCTGAGATGGTAGCTTAGCTGATAGAGAATGTGACAAGATTCATCAGACTGGACCTTTGTTTCTTTCCACTAGCCTGTGAACCTGGCTAAGTATCCTAGAAGAGTATGTAGTGTACCTTTTAGATCCTAAACCTTTACCCCTTTAAGAAACTGAGACTCAAAGTTCAGGGAACTTCATGCTCCAGATATCTGTGTGCCTGAAACACAGGGAAATCAAGCACAGTAGTCATCCTAATAGATGTGTGGTTTTGTAGAGGAGGCTCCCTTACTACTTTGAAATGAGAAGGGGTTTTTGAATTTTTAAGCTGTTGAATTGCTGAAATCAGGAGATCTTTGCCCTACAAAGTGAAACACTAAAGTAAGATTAGGATCGTAAGTAGAACCAAGGTGTCTGTGAGAAATAGTGGTGCAGTCAGAATAGCAGATAGACTGCTTAGGACAAGGACCATTCATTTTTACTCCTTCAATAAGTATTTGTTCATTATCTTCTTTATTCAAACCACTAGGAAGACTTTCTTTCAAATAAGACGGAGAATGTTACAATTCTGGGCATTAGTGCTTGGTTATGCCCAAGGAGGAAATGCTAAGCTGAGTCAAATGGAGTAAATATCTTGGCTTCTTCATTTGGAACCATTAGACTTGCTAGGTCAGTAGTTTTAAAATTGTTCCACAGTGTCCTGAGATCCTTCAGAGGTACCCCAACTATCAAAGGGATATGAGAAAGAAAAGGCCAAGCCTAGGAGGAGCATTAGACTCCCCATTGCCCTCTGGCTGCATCAACCAGAGTAGCCTTACTTTTGTCTATTGTATGCACTATAATTTTACATAATATTTTCCTTGGGGCCAGGGGAGAGAGGTAACCCTGTGAAAAGAAGTTTGAAAACCATTGATAAGAAGATCTTTAAAATCCCTTCTAGTTTGGGCGCCTGGGTGGCTCAGTCGTTAAGCGTCTGCCTTCGGCTCAGGTCATGATCCCAGGGTCCTGGGATCGAGTCCCACATCGGGCTCCCTGCTCGGCGGGAAGCCTGCTTCTCCCTCTCCCACTCCCCCTGCTTGTGTTCCTGCTCTCACTATCTCTCTCTCTGTCAAAAAAAATAATCAATCAATCAATCAATCAATCAATCAATCAATCAATAAAATCCCTTCTAGTTTAAAATCTGTAATTTTTATGACTAGCTAACCTCTAACATCCCTCTAGCCAAGTTTTATAAGTCTTTGATTCTAAGTTTCTCTTAATGCTTTTCTGGCAAATATTTATCTCTAAGTTAGGCTCTTTTGCATAGACCAGAATCAAATAGTTTCCCCATTTTCACAGCTTAAGGACATAGTGCCATATTTTAAAAGATAGAAATTTCATATATTAAATAGTCTGTGTAGACTTCATTTATCGAACATAGGACAGACAGGCATTTAGCCAGGTACCTTGCTGGGACCCCCTTCTCATCCAAGGCATAAATATTTGTCAGTATTCACAGTTTGGATGTTTTAGATCTCAGTATTTTGAAATTCCATTCTTACCTAGAGATAGCAGCCTAGTTCATATTTTGAATCCGATGTTTTTAATTGTAATACTTTAAATCTCAACTGATGTTGCTGAAAACAAAATAAACGGAGCATGTTTATCAGTGCCCAGCATGTAGTAAATTCTCAATAAATGTTTATTGAATAGAAGCACATCTCATATTTAATAGCCTGCACTTTACAAAGAGCTTTTATATAGTGTATCTCCAATAACACTGAAAATAGTGTACCATATTCCACTAATGAAAAATTTGAGAACCATTGCAGTAAGGAAGTGGCAAGTTTGAAATGGAGATTACTGTGAGCTTTTTAAAAGACTCATATAGCTTGCTTTGTCTTTGACCTGATTATACCCATCTCCTCATTTATTGAGCAAATATTTATTGAGCACTTAATTGTGTACTATGTTCTGGGGATAAAACAGACAAAAATCCCTGTCTTCATTGAGTTTGTAAGCATCCTTCATTTTCCCTCAGGTTCCAGCCTTTAGTCTAGGGGTATCACAGCAAGTTTAGAAATATATATAAGCCTTAAAATGAAAAATATTAAGCTTTACTCTAGCAAATGGCTTCTTACTTAATAGAACTATTGTAATACTAATGTCCTATTGTGATTACTTAACTTATATTTTGGAATTTGATTTCCTAAAGTCAATATAAAACTAATCAGGACTTTTCTTAAATAGCAAAGCACCGATGTTCATATGGTTAGTGATAGTGATGGAGATGACTTTGAAGATGCTTCCGAATTTGGGGTGGATGATGGAGAAGTATTCGGCATGACATCATCTGCCCTGAGAAAATCTCCAATGAGTGAGTATTAATAGCTCTTTGGGTCCAGCACTGTAATTCTACTTCCTACTGCAGAAACTTATGAAGAACAATGAACTTAAAAATCTCTTACTGACTTCCCAGGTTTGGAGAGAGAAAATATAGCAAGTAGGCACATTATTCATTAGAACCAGATCCTCTTGAGTTTTGGTTTTATTAAGCTCAACAATTCCCAGTGCTTTAGTAAAATTCATTAAAAATGCAAGGGAATGTATAACTTATGTTTCACGTATATTTAGTTATGATTCTTTCTCTTTACTTTAAACCTAGAGGTTGATAAACAAATAGCTATATTTTCTGTGACTGTACTTGTTTCCCGGCATCTTAGTGGAGATATCAGTTTTAAGAATAGTAATAATTATTTTTCCATTCGGTGGTACCACCTTTGGCAGGAAAAAAAGGTAAACTAATGTGCCATCTCCTTCTCTTTAACTTTACAAGATACATACTGTAGAATCACAAGCAGTATTATATTCAAAATTACCATTAAAATCAATCCGTAAATGGCTCATTTACTCAGTGAAATTAGGGAACTCCACTGGGCAGAAATAGATGTGATATTTACTTAAAATTGACCATCTTTCTTATAAATGAGATTTTTGAAAGAACTTGAGATCCTTTTTATATAATTTATTCACAAGATGTCATTTTAAGAAAACATTGAAATCCTAATTGATGACTGGCACGTACTTGAAATGCTTAGCAGGACTGTGTCAGTTGGCTTTCCAAAATTTATGAGCTTGGAATTTTTTCAAGGTTCTTTTTTAAGGTTTGATGAAATCTTCTAATGTATGTCAAGTTAAAATGTCTCCTCAAATATATCACAGAAGCTAAGATTTAATTTTATTTCCTCTTTATTGATTAAATATATTTCTTATATGTGGGATTAGATGTTATGTGGTTTGTTTTTTGTGTCTATTTGTTTTGTTTTTTTTGTTTTTGTTTTTTCTTTTGTTTGTTTTTTAGTGCCAGAAAACGCAGAAAATGAAGGAGATGCCTTATTACAATTTACAGCAGAGTTTTCTTCAAGGTAGGGTTAGGACATTAACTATATAAAATTGATGTTCTTTTAATGCTACTGTGATTTTTCTGGAGCAATTTTAATCATAGATTGTCTTTAATTTCTCTGTAAAGTATTCAAAGGATATATTTATCAGTTTATGTAGTCCTGATAGTTTAACACATACTATTCAGTGTCAGATAACTAGTAAGCCATTTATGCCACTTCAGAGATGTATTTATCATCTTATCTCTATATCTTTATTGAAGGAAAATAAATGTGTCACTAATTAATATATTGACTATATTCCCAAAAGGACTAGGTTATAGGATACTAATTTTTGGTATATCCTAGAATAAACAAAATATCCTTTAAAAGAATATTAAATTAAAAAATAATTTAAAAATTTTAAATGTAAGTGAATTTTTTCTTTTAATTTTTGTTTTGGAACTATTAACATTTCTTCTTTTAAGAGGCTAATATAAAATGTTTTATATGCATTTGAGATTCTTATAAGTTGTTTAAGAGGATTTAAGTATTTAACCCTAAATTTTTGTGTAAGTGATATTTCTCTTTAGTTCTGTTTTCTAATGTAATATAATTTGGAAACTTTGCAAGATTACAGTTTTTTCCCTCTCTGTTGGACTTCCAGAATAAATGAACTAATAAAATGGAAAGTTAAGGTTACTATAAGGAAAATCTTATGAAAGTGGATAACCAGGAATTGCTACCTATAAATGGCATGGTTTTGTAGCACTTATTAAATCCATTTGCTAGATGTACTTAAAATTCCAGTATTCTAATATTATCACTACAGGCCAAGATGAATTTTAAGAACTAATGAAGCTCATTCCCAAGCCTTTAAAGAAATGTTTTAATGTTTGGTCTATAGTTAAGAGACATTAATCCCAACATTTACTTAAAAGATGCTGATTAGACTTGTGAAACTTTGAAGTAAATTTGAAATGTATTTAAATTAATAGACATAATTTTTCCTATAGATATGGTGACTGCCATCCTGTATTTTTTATTGGCTCATTAGAAGCTGCTTTTCAAGAGGCCTTCTATGTGAAAGCCCGAGATGTAAGTGCAATCTTACCTTTTGTGATTAAAAAATGCATCCCATAGGTTTACCACCAGGCCTCAGGCAATGCTTAATGTTTTCTGTTTTTTTCAGATTGAAGACTTGATTTTGTTTGTGGTTCATCTACCAGCCTAATCATCACCAAGATGCCCATTTCAGAGGGGCAATAGTGTAATAGGGTATTGCTGGCTCTTGTAGATGGCCTTGTCAAGCTCTGAAACAGGAGTTTTTTTGTAGGGGGAAAAAGGGAGCCATGCTTAGAAGGGACCAGGCTACATGTGTATGTTCTTTTCAGTTATGTGATTGACAGGTTCTTTCTAAATGCCCTTTCAGTCTTTTCCCAAAATGATTCCATCTAATAGTATATATCTAATAACTGCAATATTTTTATCTTAAAAGTTACTTTAGACAACAAAAATATAGAAATGGGCATTTTGATCTTAAAGTAAAGTAGATTGGCATTTATAACAAGAATTCCGAAGGTACATTTTCAGCAAGAAATTTCTATGCAATCACTCTGTTTATATGTTGAGCCAGCAGTGGAGACCTCAGTAATCTGGCTCCTACCTATATGCACAACTTTAGCTCTTTCCATTCCTTGCCTTACACTTAATAAATCTAGCAATGATGTACTGTTTGTGTTTCCCCATAATCTTACTCTTTGGTCATGCTTCTCTGCTATAAGGAATGACTTCATTCTGCCCTTTACCTGGTTAACTTCTGCTCTTCCTCTGAGACTTAATTGTCCCTGACTCTTCCACTATTTGACAGTTGGATCCACCCCTTAGTACTTTGTACCGATACCCTCTGCTCATCTTACTGTTACACTTAACACATTGCTTATCATTATCCATTCTCTCTATATATGCCTTCTCAAGAGATTCGATTTTCTTTTTGGCAGTGACTGTACCATCCCTGGTAAATATTCTATGTATTTAATGAATGAAGGAAAAAAAGAGAGTGGGAAGGAAGAAATAGTGTGTAGATAGAGTAGAGGGCAAGTTATTGGAATTAAAGAGGGCAAGGACTTTTGAGAGTAGAGCGCAAGGATGCCTCTGAAATTTCTAGTTTCCAGTTTATCTTAAACCCTGACCTAAAAAGAAAATTTCATTTTAAACAAATTTTAAAAATTGACAATAATTAGTGATCAAACTTAGAGCAATGAATGGGTTTAATGAAGTGGAATAGAAACACAAACTGTTCTTTATCCTAAGAATAGTGGAATAGCCCATTATAAATGCTGTGTTAGTCTATTTTTTAACTATTAAATTTATATAAAATGGATGTCATTTTTGAAGAAATAAATATTTATAATAATACACATTTATAGTTTCCATAGGTTTATGGAAAACACTGAAAAGCAAAAAGAAAATATTCTAACACAGATTAACAGTTAACTTTATGATACATGTTCTTTCCATATTTTTAAATATATTTTGATGAATACTTTTATGTATGCTTAATATTATTGAGTCATGTTATAATCCTGCTAAAACAGTTTATTTTCACCTTTTAATATTACATGGTCATTTGCTTTTTTTTTTTAAATTTTTTATTCTTATGTTAATCCCCATACATTACATCATTAGTTTTAGATGAAGTGTTCCATGATTCATTGTTTGTGCACAACACCCAGTGCTCCATGCAGAATGTGCCCTCCTCAATACCCACCACCAGGCTAACCCATCCTCCCACCCCCCTCCCCTCTAGAACCCTGTTTGTTTTTCAGAGTCCATCGTCTCTCATGGTTCGTCTACCCCTCCGATTTCCCCCGCTTCATTCTTCCCCTCCCGCTTGGTCATTTGCTTAATTATATTTTATAATATTTTAATTTTTTATTAAAACAATTTTTAATACAGAAAAAGTAAAAAGAATAGTACAGTAAACACCCAAATCCCCTATCCCTAAATTTAATAACTAATAAATTTTGCCATGTTTGCTTCTTTCATATGCAAGCATCCCAAAGTTTTAATGGAGATAGAAGCCTTAATAACTTCAAAAGTTTAACTACCACACATTTATAAAAGAGCAGCATTTGAAATGTAATTATTTACATTTTTATACTTATTTAGGTTTGTGATTTTGATGAATAAATTTTTTATGATAAATTTTCATTTCCTCTCTGAAAATGGCAAACATTGACTGGAATAGAAAATAAGTATAAAATTTATTATTCAAAATATATAAAAACAAATGTAAAAAAATTAAAGTTTCACATGATTTTTTTTTAACTTTGTAGCAGTTACACTTTTGAAATAAAACTTAAACTGCATGAAAATATTTAGGATACCTTTTTATATTCAATATTTTTTGTTAAATTACATATCTTACACCTAAAGACATCTGTATGTGTTTTCCAAAAAATAATGATATTCTCTTACATAATCATAATACCATTATCACATGTAACAAAATTAACAGTAATTCCCTAATATCACCTAATATCCAGTGCATATTCATACTTTACCAGCTGTCTCCAAAATGTCTTTTTAACTATTTTTTTGAAACCACAGTCTACTCAAGGATCACAAATTACATTTGGTTGTTAGATTTTTAAAAATATTTATTTATTTTAGAGAGAGTGAGAGAGGGCATGGTGGTAGGGGCAGAGGGAGAGAGAGAATCTCAAGTAGACTCCCCTTTGAGCGGGGAGCTTGTCACAGGGCTCGACCTCATAACCCTGAGCTCATGACCTGAGCCTAAATCAAGGGTCGGACACTTAACCGAGCCACCCAAGCGCCCTGTGATTGTTAAATTTCTTAAATCCCTTTAAACAAGCACTCTCTCCTCCTGCCTCTCTTTTTTCCCCCATAACATTTGCTTAGTGAAGAAATCATGCTTTGTTATATTCAGGTCAAAATTTTTTTGCAAGAATGCTTTGTAAATAATACTGAATACTTCATTAAAACAGGACTCTAATGGTTATAGAGTCTCATTGTATGGCCATGTTATTATATTTAAACAATCACTTATTGGACATAAATATGGTTGAAAGTAGTTGAAGTAATCGGAAAATGTTAGGGCCTTTGTGACTTAAACTGTAGCTCCCAAAATAAGCATAGATGTCTTTTAAATCCCACTTAAAAAGCTACCCTAAGATACACTGTGTATACCTTAAACATTTTAACTTTAAATGAAGATACTTGTTTAAATATACAGTATATAATAGACAAAGAAACTTTTGCTAAGTGTCTTATATAATAAACTGGCATTTGATGATCCCCAGAGGAGAATAAACTCTTGCATATTAGCTTCTGGATATTTCTAATGAAATAATTGATTGTTTGCTTTTGACTAGGGTCTTGGTATTTTATTTTATTTTATTTTATTTTTATTTATTTGAGAGAGAGAGAATGAGAGACAGAGAGCATGAGAGGGAGAAGGGTCAGAGGGAGAAGCAGACTCCCTGCTGAGCAGGGAGCCCAATGCGGGGCTCGATCCTGGGACTCCAGGATCGTGACCTGAGCCGAAGGCAGTGGCTTAACCAACTGAGCCACCCAGGCGCCCCGGGTCTTGGTATTTTAACAAATGAAAGTCATTGGTTCATGTAATTAAATGTTTTGCTTCATATTAGATTCGTACCAAAATCCTTTGACCTCTTTGGAATGCTAAATTGTCTGTATCTTTTTCCCCTTGCCCAAAACTTTTTCTTTCCTCATTTCTCTTTTCCAGGTTAAAGAACAGTTTATACATCGTTTAAGACATTACTGTAAACTTAAGTAAAATTGATCCACATGATAGATACATTTTTCAGATTTAAATCTATGCAGATACATTCATTATGGTCATCAGCCAAGTTACACACATACACACACACACATATCTCCTTTTAATTAAAGAGTACTGTGTACGCATAGAAATAGTACTGCTGCTACAGATTTATATGGTGCTGTATGGTTTATAGAGCATCTTTCCTATATGTATCTTATTTGAACCCCACAACAAACCAGTGAGATAGGGACATATAATATCAATATTCCTATTGTATAGATGAGGAAGCTCAGAAATGCAACAGAACTTAATCAAAGCACATCAGTAGTAAGTACTAGAGGCCAAATAAGAGCTCAGGGTTCTAACACAGGTAAGTACGATTTACACTGTATCACTATATTTCAGTTTTCAATGGTAACTACTATACTGCAGGATTCAGTGATCAAACGTCATTTCTCCTTTTCAGATTTCACATTTGAAAGTTAAAACAAGTCTTTGTCAATATTATTTTTTAAAACTTGTGAATGAATCATTTTTAAGAAAGCAGTTTGCTGATGTTCACATATTTTAAAGCAAGTGTGACCGATACTGTGGCATTCTGACTAAATTTCTTTCATCTTAAATATCACATGTTTAATTTAAACTGTGGGAGGCACATTAATTTTACCAGGGCAACAGATGAGCCTCAAGCACCAGCATTCTTCACTCAAAGTGAGAAATTGAGTTCCAAGAGTAAATAAAAACAAGATTGAAGGTTTAAATCCTCTGCTAGGCTTTTTGAACTTATATACTCATTAAATGTTTATTGGAGTGGTGGGATTACAAAGGATTTGGGGAGCTTCATCAACTGGTATATAGTTAATCACTAAGTAAAACACTACATTTGATAAAGTGTTTCTCACGATGCCACATTCAATCCATCTTAATGAAAACTGCTTCAAACTGATTTCATTTGAGAGCACTTGGTGGTGAGAGTGCCCATAGTTCCTTCTGCCTTTTTCATGAGGAATTTAAAACACTGTCCAAAGCAGTGCTCCAACTTCAGTGAAACAAGTATTCTAAGGTCTTGTGTTTAAGCATATTGTGACAGAGTTTTGACTTCTGGCAACAGGTCCATCAGTTATGACCTCCTCTCATGCCCTTAACTGTTAGAGATGTTCATTCAGTTGAGGGCCATAAATATTTATCACATGCCTGTTAAGGACCTGGAATATAGAACTTTCCTGCCTTTGAGATGCTCATACTCTAATGGGGAAGATAATATCAACAGATTCATATAGTATAGTACGTTATAGCAGCAAAGAGGAGAGGTACTTCATCTACCTTAGAAAGTTTAAGGAGATTTCTTAAGGAGGTACATCTACCCTGAATCTTATGAGTCATACTTAGCCAAATAACAGAATTCTAAACAGAAAAAAAAGGTCAAAACCAAAGGCAAGAAGATTAAAATGAGAGAACTACAACGAAAAACTTAAGACCAAGAGTAAAAAATGCAAGATAGAGAGTTGGATTGCAAGGCATGAGGTGGGGAAGATCAGAAGGGGCCAAGGCATGGAAGGGTCTAGCATTCCCTGTCATTTAAGAGATATTTATTGAATAAAGCTTATATTTTATCTTTAGGTAAGTGAGAGCCAATGGTTAGTTACTGTAATTAAGGTTGCAGAAGCGTTACCACTGGCCACACCATGATTCCCTAGGAGTTTCTTAACCAGGGTTCTTTTTCTCCTTATAGCCTCCCCACCTCTCATTCCTGCTACCTCTGAATTCTGTACAAAACAGAAAGTGCCCTATAGAATGATTAGACATTTGTAGTAAGTAAAAATCAACAGCAATAAAAATCTCAGTGCCAGGGTTTATCTCCCATGTGAAGTATTGTTCCTTTCTTAGTTCAGTTCCTCCCCTTGGGAGACTGGGCTTTGATTTCAGTAATCCTGTTATACTTCCTTAGATCTTGACTTCAGATCCAGTGATGTTTCCAAATATTACACATAAATTAAGGAAACCACTGCTCAATTACTAATTTCCCACTTAGTAACTCTGTGGCCCCAAACAAGTAATCAGCCTATTTCTAATCTAGGAACTAAAAAACAAAAGGGAGATAATGATATGGTTGTTTTGAGGATTAAATAGGATGCTATCCATATATGCACCCAGCACCGTGGCTAATTGCTGTGAAGCAGTTTTGGACTATTTGAGAAATGTTTGTGAAAAACAAACTGATTTATTCATGCAATTCATGAACTAATTCTAAGAACAATTCCAGAAAGGAATTTTAAGAACCCCTATGAGCATTTACAGCACTAAAATAAGTGCTTTACTTTAACAGTATTTGTGATCAAGTTTTATTACATTTACTTTTAAAAATCAGCCCATTTTAAAGTAGTGCTGTTTCTATTATATCATGTTAAAAAGAAATCTGAATACCATCACTGATCAATACGTTTTAAGAAAAATAAGTTCTACAGAAATCTGAAGCCACAGCTGTAGCTGGTAGGTTTCTAGCCCTCCATTAGCCAGAAAAAAAGAGGCAAACAAACTTATTTGTGCTTTAGAGAATATGCCCAGTCTGATTATCTTGTCTTTGTTTTCTTTTCAATTTAAATTCCTTAAAGGCAGACAATGTCCTTGGAGTAATTTTATATGACAGCTATGAGAGCAGCCTGCACATGTGTGAGATAATATAATGCTAATATACTTTGTTAAGTATGTTCATTCTACAAATAAAATATTTGTTGTAAAAAGAAAAAGGAATACAGGTGCATTTAAAGTAGAAAACAAGTTACCACATAATCTGAAGCCTGAAAATAATCACTATTAAATATTATTTTTACTTTTAAACATGATTTTTTAAAAATCTCCAAATATGTGTATCAGTAAAAAAGTTGACATGTTTTACATAAATAAAACCATACCAAATATGCTGTTCTATAATTAGATGTTTCCATTACACAGTATATTGTTAGCACCATATTTAGAATTTGCCTCAAATTCTCCTACTGAATTATCAGAACTACCTAATTAAAATTGTAGAAAACTTTACTGTCCATATTTAAATTATTTTTTAGTTAAAAATTTAGTAAATTAGTTTTAAGATATGCTGCTTTGTAAAACATTCTTTTCAATTTACTGCTACTCACCATCTTTTAAAAACAATTTAACCATATTTGAAAAGCATTATAGGTAAAATTTATTAAAATATCAGAAGCAAGGCTGATTTTCATTTATGGGCTTTATCCATATTTGTATCATTTTTCCCAAAGGGCCTTTCCTGGCCCTAGAAAGTATTTGTTATTCATATTACTTATTTTAAAAGGATTAAAAGCTAAGTTTGATCTCTATAGTATTTCAGTTGTAAATTCAAGAAATCTGTTTCATATCTAATCTTAAACACTAAAAATAAGAGGTATGGTAGAAAGCATACTAATCAAAATTCTTATATTTGGGTTCTGGTTTTTCATTTACTAACTATGTCCAATTAACCAGATTACTCTTCTCCTCTGATCATCAATTTCTGCATTTAAAAATTTGTATTGTAATACTTCACAAGATTGTTTAACAGAAAATTAACATATTTAAAACATCTTTGAAATGTATGTGAAACATCTTTAAGATTGTTTGCTTATAAGTAGGTGGACATTGAATAAATCAGGCAAATTTGGATTGGAAACTAGGCCCTGATACTGACTGAGCTATGTAAGCAAGCCTCCATTCTCCTTTCTCTGAAATGGGCTAAAATTACCTTGACAATTAAACCACCTTGGAAAATGAGCCCTTACATTAACAGTAACCAAGTTATTCAGATATACATGTTAGAGAAGATAAATAGGCCTGTTTAATTTGTATATATGGTACTTGGAACAGTAGAGGATAGGGCTAAAATAAAGAAGTAGACTGGGTCTACTTTTCATTATGGAAATCCCTGAAGACGAGCTAAAGACTTTTGTTGTTGTTAGGCAGTGGTTAGCTTTGGAAAGTTTTTGAAGAGGTCACACTGTCAGAGCTGTACCGTAGACATAAGTAATGTGGTAGTAGTTTGTAGGATGGATTGGAGGGGAGAAATTGGTGGCATGAGACTGAGCAACTGTATATATTTGTATCTTGTGTAGTTGTGGAATGTCAGGCATTGGTTAGAAAATCATAGTACAGTGATAGCACAATATAGTTCGCAAACTTTCTGGCTCCTAAATTTCACAGCCTATTAGCTTTTGTGTACCTTTTTATACCTATGTATCTTCTAGTATCCTGACTCTCCCATATCCTCCTTAAAGTGCCTAACAAAACTGAAGAGAATAATACTGCTTCTGACATAGACCTAGGCTAATGTGTTCTGGCCTTTCTTTCCTTTGTGGAGCATTTCAGTAGGATCTGTTGATTTTATATTTGCCTTGTCATTTACAGTCTTTTATAAGGAACCTGTATTAAGAAAATCAAAGTATTTCTTTTTTTTTTTTTAATTCTTATGTTAATCCTCATACATTACATCATTAGTTTTAGATGAAGTGTTCCATGATTCATTGTTTGTGCATAACACCCAGTGCTCCATGCAGAATGTGCCCTCCTCAATACCCACCACCAGGCTAACTCATCCTCCCACCCTCCTCCCCTCCAGAACCCTGTTTGTTTTTCAGAGTCCATCGTCTCTCATGGTTCATCTACCCCTCCAATTTCCCCCCCTTCATTCTTGCCCTCCCGCTACCTTCTTCTTCTTCTTTTTTTTTTTCTTAACATATATTGCATTATTTGTTTCAGAGGTACAGATCTGAGATTCAACAGTCTTGCACAATTCACAGCGCTTACCAGAGCACATACCCTCCCCAGTGTCTATCACCCAGTCACCCCATCCCTCCCACCCCACCCCCCACTCCAGCAACCCTCAGTTTGTTTCCTGCAATTAAGAATTCCTCATATCAGTGAGAAGAAAATCAAAGTATTTCTGATGTTAAGTAGTGCATAGTATCTTTATTAAAGATACTGGAAACTTAAATTTCTCTAGCATATTTAATTATGAAAAACTCCATAAATCAGTAAGAAGACAGCAACCCATTATGGGTAAGCAATATAAGCAAGTACTTCACAGAAAATATGAAAAGATGTTCTTACTTTCCATAATACAAAAAATACAGATTAAAACTACACTAATATATCATTTTCACATATCATAATAGCAAAATTTTTTCTGCATATATACCTAAGCATATGAGAAATAAGATAAATACAAGGATAATTATTATATAATTGTTTAAAATAGCAAAAAATTGGAAATACTTTAAATGTCATTCATATCATGGGATACTATGTGACCAGTAAAAAGAATGAAGCCACTTCATATATATTGATGTGGAATGATGTTCAAGATATTTTGCGAAGTGAAAAAAGTGAGATGCATAACAGTGTGTATAGTACATCCTCTTTTGTGTTGTAAAACTGTGTACATAGATTATAAAAAATACAAAATACATCGACCAACCACCTGCTATGACTTCAACCATCCTGGGTCTCAAATATATGTAATATGGCACGCATGGCATTTCAGATAGATGTACCCTTCACTATTGCACTATTACAAATCCCAGTAGGCTATGCTGCATGGGTTAAATGGACTGGACCACATGTTAACAGTGAAGGCTCTCCCTGATCTTTGCATGAAGGCTAGATAGCAACCTCCATGTCTTCTTTTGCCTTCATGCCTACTTGGCCTTTCAAAAACAGTGTCCCCCTCTTCTCTTCTCACTAACCAGATGTATAAGATGGAGCTTTCTGAATAGCCAGTTAGGTCATTTACGTTAGGCTAGTGTTAATTACAGTCCCTTAAAGTGTAATTCAGGGTCCTTTGGAGGCTGTGAGAGTCTTTCTGATGGACCATGAACTAATCCATAAATGCATATCTATTCTTTAGATCATCTAGGTTAATAGTACAGTTCCATGGACTATCATTTCTATGTATGACTAAGGATTTCTTATAGTTAGTCTATTGTTAAGAGTTAAGATTGGGTTTGGTTGCTTGTAACAGAAAAATAAAAATTAATAGTGGCTCAAACAAAATAGAAGTTAATTTCTCTATTCCCTTCAAGAAGTCCAGAGGTAGTCTGTCCAGGCCTGGTATGGTATATCACAGAGTCAGAAACTCAGATTCCTTCTATCATGTTGCTCCACTGTGTGGTACAGTTCAGGTTATGTCATGATTCTGGATGTAAGCACTTCTGCTTACATTAACCAGAACTTGGTTACATAGCCACCTTTGTTTAAATGGAGGCTGAGAAATGTATTCTTTATTTCAATCAGCCATTAATTCAACCTAAAAAAATACGTAAGAGATTTCCTTACTAAGGAAGATGTGGAAAATATTTAGGGACTACAGTCTCCACCATTCCTATTAAATGAATAGTTAAGAGTTACTACAATTCTGTATGCTTAAACTTAGCTTATTTTTATAATTCACAGTGTTCTACTTTGAAATCTGCCAGACAGTACTTGATAGTAGTAAAAAGTTACTGAACATGTACACCCACAAATCGTTAGAATTCTTGACTTTTCAGCAAGAATGCATTATTATCTATATATTTTAAATTAAAAATTACTGTTAATAATCTCCAATTCTTTATTGCTGTGGTTCCCCCACCACTGGAGTATGGAAATGATGAGATAGGTAGGCTATGGGTCCTTTTTCTCTTCTTCAGTAGCCTAAAAATGGGAGAAGGAAGTGTTTGTGTAACATTGCCTTTCATCCACATTCATGTTGTTCTGCCTGTTTAACAGACCACTGTTAACCAGGGGTAGTGTTATTCCTCTCAAAAGAGAAAATCAAAAAAATCCTGCCTGCACTTCTATGAGGCTGCTCTTCCAGTCCTTGGTACTGCTTCTAGGTGTTCACCTGGAAAAGCAATGGGATGAAATCTTTGATCTGGCCCAAAACTGCCTACTTTCTTGCCTCCATAAGCCCTCTCCCGGCCTTCCCAAAGAGCTTGCCTGCCTCTCTACAGTTTGCTGTAATAGCCTATCACTTGAACTTCTAATTTCCTTATTTGTAAAAACTTTAGTCATATGTTGGTTTTCCTCAAAAATATTTTACGACCTGAGTATTACAGTCTGAACAATGAAAACTGATAAAACTCTGTACCCAATGAGCATTTGTCAGCTTATTATATGAAGAGAGTTTGATTTTACTTTAGGCTTTTTTTCTTTGTTTGTATAACCTGTGACTTTCATATGAGAATTCAACCTACATAAGACTCAAATACATTTGTGTCCTTAAGAATTCAGAGTTCTATCCCAACATCTCATTAAGGAAGTGAGAAGAAAAAGACACCTTGGCATCTTGGCATCACCTCACCTTCAATATCTGGCTGTTTCCTTTTGGAACCTCTCCAATTGGTTGCTGCCTATTGGTCCCTGAACTCAGCTTTGGGAGCCAAAAATGCAGAGTGTCAATGATTCTTTCCACAAATCAATCTGCACTTATTCTTCGCTCTTTAAAAGTTACTAGCTTGGAGTTCTTTGAACATATCAGGCTACTGACATTACTGGGCCTTACCAAACTTTTCTCTTTTTCTTTTTCTCATTCTTCTTTTCTTCGTTATCACCTAAATTTAAAATTTAGCTTAAAATCAAAGATGTCAGTTAATATATCATGTTTTTAAAATTTAGCTCAAGTATTCCCTTCATAAGGAAACAGCCAGGGCGCCTCGGTGGTTCAATTGGCTAAGCATCTCCCTTCAGCTCAGGTCATGATCCCAGGGTCTTGGAATCAACTCCCGCATCAGGCTCCTTGCTCAGTGGGCAATCTGCTTCTCCTTCTCCCTCTGCCCCTACCCCCGCTCGTGCTCTGTCTTGCACTCTTGCTCTCTCACTCTCTCAAATAAATAAATAAAATCTTTTTTTTTAAGAAAAGAAGCAGCCAATCAGTGTTCATGCTTAGACCCTAGGACTGCCTCTATTACAGCACTCACATTACCACTCCCATCTAGACAGAGTATTGAACTTCTGACCTCCAGAGCTATATAGCACCCAAAGCATAAAAAAGTGAGGTAGTTTCCTAAAGTCACATAGCCAGGAGGTGGCAAAGCAGGAATTTGAACCAGATGTTGTGGCTTCATGGTGCCCTGCCTCTAATCTCACCTTAGTTATGTTGAGTCATGGTTTCATGCTGTGCTGGGCCTATGAACATTCATAAATAGGAATAGGATTATAGAAGTGAGCAGTGTACTGGAATGATCCTAATTGGAGCCAGGATTTTTTTTTTTTTTTAAGATTTTATTTATTTATTTGAAAGACAGAGAGAGAGCACAAGCAGGGGGAACGGCAGGCAGAGGGAGAAGCAGGCTCTTTGCCGAGCAAGGAGCCCAATGCGGGACTCGATCCCAGGACCTTGGGATCATGACCTGAGCCGAAGGCAGACGATTAACCAACTGAGCCACCCAGGTGTCCCTGGAGCCAGGATTTAAAACAATAAATAAGACAGCTACAAGGGGCATTTTGAGGTGGTTGGAGAAATTTGAATATGGACTTTATGTTAGATGATATTGTAACAATATTATATGTCCAAGGTATGATAAAAATATTATGGTTATGTAAGGGAATGTCCTTGTTTCTTAGGAGACAGACACTGAAGTATTTAAAAGGTGGAGGTGTCAAGATGTGTGCAACTTTAAATGTTTCAGGGAAGGAGGCATACAATGAATGATAGAACAAATATGGCAAAATGTTAATAATTGATAAATCTAGGGTAAAGGATGAGTGAGTGTTTATTGTTGTATCAGTGTATCAGGTCTTTGTATCAATAAACCATTCCCAATTTAAAACCAAAAAAAAAAAAATAATAATAGTGATATGATTCTGATGATTATGGTGATGATAATCATGATAGAAAAGAAGGAAACAGAGAAAGTCAGGTCCCAATTTATATAAAGGAAATTATTTTGTTTTTAATATATTTTAATTCTTACACTGGAAAATTTATGAACTACCATTTATAGAAATTATTTATCCTATCAACCTTAAAATTTTTGAAAACATGGACTATAGATATTCTGGTACTCAAAAAGAAACTAGAAAATTTCCTTTTCAGTCCATCAGCAAATATTTTCTGAGTGTGTGCTCTGTGCCTGGCTTATTTTGAGACATAGCCAGCTCATTTCTTCCAGCTCTAATGTTCTATGGTTCTGTAATGCTAAGTGTCAAATACAATAGCTACTGTAGCTCAAGGCCAAATCACATTGGTTGCTGTCAGCTTGGCATTTCCTAAGCATCAACTTAGTACCTTAGCTCTTGGATTTGAATGTGAAGATTAGTGAGGCCCTGAAGGCAGGGACACAATTTAGCATCCCAAACATTGCTAGTAAGAGAAATGAAGGCACTTCATAATCTTTAATAAATTTTCAGGGCTATCATTTCTCTTGAAATTGCTTTCAAATCCTTTATTTTGAATGGATAGTTCTGGAATCATCCTAACAACTACATTTCATTCAGCACTTGCTATGGGCCAGGTGTTGTAAAGGAGGTACTTTACCTGCTTTATCTATAATTCTTGGAACAAATACCCATCTTGCCCCATGGTCACACAGCTGGTAAGTGCAAAACTGGATTTAGCACAGAGCTTTTTTTACCTTTACATTATGTTACCAAAACCTAGATCACAAAGAGGGAGTCTGAGGAGTGTAGCTGGGCTGCTTGCCTTAGTTTACCAGACTTATACCCTCTCTGCCAAATTAGAAAGACAAATAAAATGTTTTTTTTTTAAGTGTCCCATTCTTATCACTTATCATATGGTACTGCAGTTTAATTTTTGCTTCCCCATACACCAACCCCCGCCCCCCAACTCTTTGAGGCCTAGGAAACTTTGTTTTATTCATCTTTATGTTCGCAATGCCTAACACATCAGTGCTCCGTAAATGTTATTGAACTAAATTATTAATGGGCCAACAGGAAAAATGGTTATAGTAATGGGAAACAAAACATTTTCTCATGCTTTTCCTATGTACTAAATGCCCTTTCTTCACAAAAGCAGTTTTCTGATATGCTGAACCCTGTTCGGGCCTGTGTTTAATTGAGCTCAATAAAATAATCAGAAATCTGAGTCTGGGGCTCATTTAGTTGTGCCTGTAATCTAATCAGAGATTTATGTAGCCCAAATTTAGTGGCATTTGCATATTTTTAAGAGTTTTATATTTTGCTTTTTACTACTGTCAAAATAGCGGAAGAAAAATTTTTGTTGAAAGCTTTTTATGTTAGAGAGAAAAGATCATTTTAAGATTATTCAGTTTTCCTTTTCAAAGCTACTATGGGAGTCCCCCCAGCCTGAAGATTCTCTACTGATTACTCTCTTTATCATCTCCTTTCTCACAGTTTAGAGCTTAAAGTGAGAATTTTTTTTAAGTGTGTTTTCCTGGCATCTCATGTTTAACAGTGTCAGGGGTTTGTGTCCCTGGAACGAAAACTGTTTCTCCAGAGCCTTTTTTCTCTCAGCTTCCAGTGAAAAGAGGGGCGAGGCGAGCCAGTCGCTTACCACAAAGCAATGCCACCACAAAGGAAAGATTAAGGGTTTAGAGAGAGGTCAATGTGGGTTTTTCTCTAACTAAACACTTTCCTAAAGTTTCCTTGTGGAAAAATAATGAAGTCATCTCAGAGTTTTTAAAGAATTTTTATTTCTTTTTCACCGTCTGCATTCGCTTGTCTTCTCAGCATGGATGTTTAATCTTCCTAGGCTTTGTGAATTGGCCCAAATGAATAAGTAGTGAGCTGTCTCTCTAGGAGCTAGAGGCTTATTCTAAGGGCCTAATCACTGAGTAAACACATCTTTGCCCTCCCTCTCACAACTGCGATATAATAGTCGAGATTCTAGCACAGTAACCTGGATATTGCAGGGACCAATGCTTTGAAATGCAGAATGGTTGATCCTCCAAAACAGACAGTGCCTGATCTTCGCCTGCCTCTTTCTTCTTTTTTAAATTAAATATTGCCAAAGAGATGCTGTTTTATTGCTTGATATTGTGCATTAGTGCCCTGGATTTCCAAGTTTAGTTTCAGTCAACACTGTCGACTGCACTTAGAGGGAACTCTGCATGTTGGGTTTCTTAGTAGCCTCTTCAGCACATGTGTGTTTGGTTTGGAAGAGCATTTAAATTAAATCAGTGAGATAGCAATGTAAATCGCTAATCTCTTTCCCAAAGTCTAAATGTTCCATTGCAGCATTCTTGAGAGAAATGGGCGTTTTAAAGATTTGCCATTGCCATTGTTTGGTTAGAAATATGCTGATTTAAAAGTGGACAGCTCTCTTGTTCCCAGTGTCTCATTAAATGTAGTTGCTGAGATACGATCAAGCAGAATTAGAGGTTGACATCTCTCTGTCTATTCAGCTAGAGAGCTCCTAAGAAGAGGAGCTCCGAATTTGTTAGTGCGGCCAGGTTCACGTTCCTTTCCCTAAAGCAGCATATTTCTAGATTCTTTTACTGAAAGTGGTTTGCATGCTGCTGCCATTTGGGGTCTTTTTTTGCCAGGGGGTTGATAATCAACATTCAAGTTTCTTTCATCAAACATGCCGAGACCTATGCTAGCTTTAGGGATGCAGAGAAGACTGAAAGAGACCCAGCCCTCACCCTTGAGAGACTTTGTCTAGAGGGGAAACTGATAAACAATGATGATACTAATTGGGAAGAGATAGAGGCCCAGAAAAGGAAGCTCTTAACTCTGCCAGAGGGAATCAGGGAAGGTTTCATAGAGGCATTTGCTTTGAGACTTAAAGGATGAGTAGGAATTTACCAGAGAAGTATCTCTTCAACTATGTATCTGATTACAAACTTATAGAAGCCAGCTACTGTTACCTTCGGACATCAATATGGATGAAGAAACCCTGAGTCTTTCTTGCTCACCATTTTATTACCATTGCTTCCTCCTCGGCTCGACACAGTATTTCAACAAATGCTTGTTGAATGAATGATTAAATGAATTGACACATGGAAACAGCTACTGTTGGAGTAACTGAGCTACTTATACTCAGGAATCCTGTCCTTATTCCCATTACCTGTTGTCTCTGAGGCCCCAGAAGCACTAATGTATGAGCAGCGGCCAGTCTGGCATCTTCATATTCTATGAGCACTTCAAGCCTTGAGTACAGTATGGTTGATTTTCCTACTACTGCTGTAGTATCAGAGAAAGAGTACTAGGCATGGCGTCAGGAATCCTGGTTCCAATCCCAGATGTACTACTTACTTACTAGTTGTGGTAGAATTTAGGACAAGTCTGCTTTCTAAACCTCAGTTTCCTTGTATGCTAATAAAATTAAGAATACTACTTTACAGGCTTATTCTGGGGAGATAAGTAGATAATGGGTGTGTAATTAAAGTGCTTCCTATTTGTAGTAGAAGATTTGGGGATCTTAATCTACCTATATACCTTAGTACAGAATTTACCTTGGAAGAAAATATTTTAATGATTACTTTTTTATTATTATTATAATTTGGATTATTTATCAGGATAATTCCAAGCATCAAACTTCAGTATCCTTTCATCAACGTGAGCCTTATATTTTTCTGTAAGTGTCCTACTTTTTTTGGAATCCCACACAGTGAGTTTTTCTTTATTATTATCACATCCTTATTTAATATGAAGGGAAAGACCCTAAGCTTCCTTAAAATTTTCCTTTCCAGAATTTCACAGATTGGTTTGTATATTGTCTTTACCATAAAATTTATCTTTCCGTTTCCTGGCAACTGACTGTTGTTAAACTCTATAAGGTGGCACCAAGAAGTTTGTCAATAACAATGTAAGCTCTTTAATCATCATTGTCACTGTTATTGTTAAAGTTAACATGTTGTGGGGCGCCTGGGTGGCTCAGTTGGTTGGGCGACTGCCTTCGGCTCAGGTCATGATCCTGGAGTCCCTGGATCGAGTCCCGCATCGGGCTCCCTGCTCGGCAGGGAGTCTGCTTCTCCCTCCGACCCTCCCCCCTTTCATGCTCTCTCTCTCTCTCAAATAAATAAATAAAATCTTAAAAAAAAAAAAAAAGTTGACATGTTGCAAATTGTATTGCTCCATTTCAGTTTTTAGTTTCAATTATTTTATTGACTATCCAACTATGACAGAGGACACTTTTAAGAGAGCAAATGCCATTTCTTGAAAGCAAGTTTTATCAAGCAAAGAGGAAGGAATAATTCTCCATATGAGAAACCACAGACAAATTTTCTGGAATATTGACTAGAAAGAATTCATGTGAAGCGAACTATTTTCTACTATCCTTCCATTGACAATTAGATGTTACATGCTCTTACATAAGGACTTTAATATGAGAACACATTAAGGGCTTTGAAAGTACCTGTGGAAGTAAAAGACAACTTCATTTCAGACCTTTTCCTTTCAATTAGAAGAGACTTTCCAGTGTTCAGATTAAAAACAAAAAATACTAAGAGAGATTTTGGCAACCAGTCTTAATCAGTACTTTTTCTGTGTACAAAGTTGAATAGTTCAAAATTAATTTTCCCTTTGTAAAGTATGTTTAATATGAAGAATTGTAAATCCATTTTATTTAAAGAAAATGCAATTCCGTTGCATATTCTGCTTGAGTTAGGCTTGCACATGTTAATAAGAATCTGTGACAGTGGTCTATAAAACAGAATATAATCATCCTACCCTCTTTAGGGTTTAAGGAAGCAAAATTTATTCATATTAGTAAATGCTATAGGAAGTCCAAGTGTCAGGTACTCTTTTAAAGAGAGTAGCATTTAATTTTTGTCTTTGCTGTTTATATCGACAAATTATGCTTTTCCAAAATTCAAGAAATCTTACATTAATGGATATTTTAATTCATCAGTCTTTCTTCCTCTTTTCAGAGAAAGCTTCTTGCTATCTACCTCCACCATGATGAAAGTGTATTAACCAACGTGTTCTGCTCACAAATGCTTTGTGCTGAATCTATTGTCTCTTATCTGAGTCAAAATTTTATAACCTGGGCTTGGGATCTGACAAAGGACGCCAACAGAGCAAGGTAATACTGTTGTTCACAAGTTATAAGTTGGGCTTCTATTTTTTTAAAAAAAGTTATCATTGTATTTGGTTTCTTATCATCTCATAAACATTTTCGTCCTCAGCATTAAATTCTCTACCATTACATTTAATTATATAAAAGCTATTTGTTGTAGCTAACATGCAGTTATTTACAATGGGAAAATATACCTCAATTTATAAATGATTTCTAAATCCAAGAATAACCCAAAAAACAAAACCAAAATACATCGTTTTCATCTTTTTGCAGTAAAACTGGTACAGTACATATCTATGTACTTACTGTATATTCCAAGGTTCTTATCTGTTGTTGAATATTTAGAGAAAATCTGTTTTTAATAATGTTCAGAAAAGGCAAGGCAAGTCTAACATATAATCTTAGTAGTAAGTTTATTTTTTAATAATTCCAGTGAAGAAGGCAGTACATTCTGGACTAGTCCATGGAGTTGGTAATAGCTTAACTCTAGCATATACTAATTGATGTAATTGCTTTATTGCACACATTCTTTTGCACACATCCATATTCTCAGTAGGAAAAAAAAAGTCCTTTTCCTTGCTGTCAGGATAAATTTACTTAATTTGTTAATCATAATATCTATAAATGAATAATTTTTCATATTTTGCCTATTTGAGTTTCCCATCTGAAATACATTTCATCATGTTTAATTACACATGTGGCCATAACATCCAGTGATGTTACTTTGGGTGTGTTAACACAATAATAATCACAGGCTGCTGGTTTATGAACAGGGAGATTAAATTAATTCATTTCAAGGCAAGCCTATTGTAGTTACCTAATTTAAATGTTTATAGAACAATTAGAAATCATCTGATTTTTTTTATTATTTTATAGCTCACTGAATTTTTGCTCATCATTTAGACTTTGTTTTATGTAGTCTAAACCTGAAAAGAAAGATGATTCTTCCCTTAAATGTGAAGCAAAAGAATGTTGAAGCAATTTTTTCATCTAATACTTCATTTCTTTAAGCAAATGGTTAGGAAATTTCACAGGATGACTTCGTTCTGCATTGGAAATGTTCCCTGTTATACATAAATAAAGAACCTTTAGCACCTGTATTTGTTTAAATTAAATCAGGTTATTATTCACACTCAGTTAAAGGTGATGAAAAGC
Source organism: Mirounga angustirostris (assembly GCF_029215605.1). Lineage (NCBI taxonomy): Eukaryota > Metazoa > Chordata > Mammalia > Carnivora > Phocidae > Mirounga > Mirounga angustirostris. The sequence continues at coordinate 150,383,365 of NW_026991712.1, forward strand.
AGTGCCAAAAACAGATAAAAATGCAGCATCGAAGGGCTTTCATGAGGCAAAATACATAGACTGGAGACTTGGCTAAATCTTTCACCATTCACTGGCAGTAAGGAATCTCCTCCTTTCCTTTTATCCACAACTTGATGGAGAAGGAAACACTATTTCTAAACCATCTGTAGTGGCTAAGTTCAGCAGGCTACCTGCTGTTATTTTGTTCTATCCTCCATTTAATTCCTTAGTTCCTTTTATTTTACAATGACAAAAAATTGCAGTGTAGTTTCTTTTGAAAAACAGTGTTTGAGGGTTTTTTTTTATGACTAGCAATCAACAGCCATGTAATTGCTTTGTTATGTTTTACTAAAGAAGTCTGTTAAGTAGCACAACTTTGATACACTAGTAATAAGAGTTTGCAGGTTACAGAGACACCTGTGGTGACCAAAGCGACAGAAGCTGCTTATTAGAAAGAGCCAGTACAGCTGTGTCCTATTAACTCCTTATGACACTTTTTTTAAAACACAAAATAAAGGCCTTGTTTAAGGCTTTAGAGCTATTTCTCAATGAATTGCAGGACCAACTAAGAGGTATGATAGGCTATTTCAATCTACATTTTTAAAAATATGGTATCTCATTATCGTTATCATTACATTCATAAAAATGAAAAGAAGTGATATTAAAGACTAAAAATAGAAAGATGTAGGAATTTGCTTTAACAAATATTTATAGGAACAAGAAACAGGGCCAATGGGAAGAAAGAGAATGTTATAATTTCTAGAATTTAGGATACTGGCAATCCTTACTCAAAATCAAATTCTATCCATATTACAAATTAAAAACTTTTAATTTAAGGTATTACATTTCTCTCTATAAAGCAAAAGAATTATGTAGATGCTTTTCATGTACAGCTCCTCATTATTATTATTAAAGCAAATGGAAAAGTACACATTTTACACACACAGGATAAAAATGCATTGAAATGGCATATTCCTAAAAGAGAGTAAAAGTGGATTTCTTTTTGCTATATTAAACTGTAGGAAAATTTTAATTAATTAGTCTGATTTATTGTCCCAAAAAAGGATTGGCTTAGCACCGGTTTTCTGACCACCCATCATAGAGTCAATCTAAATATAATTGTCTAATTGAGTTTCTGTCTTTGTGATCTTACTTAGATTTTTTTAGCACCACATTTTACCCAGAGATGTTTGTCATAAAAATTTATTGCATTGTCCATTTGATACTATTAACACTGAGTAACAAAACCTCAAGCTTTCACCCTCAATTCAGTAGAAGACTGCTGCACTAATATTTATTGGTCAGTGAGCTACATTTCAAAAGTTGCTGTGCCATCATTTGCATATTACCAGAGTTAAAATATGACAGATCAATATGTGAAAATATAGAAGAGATTTCTAGGTATCACAAACTAGATTGTTGCTCTGAGTTTCCTTTTAACTGTGATTTTCTTATGACATATGTAAAAGTTTAGAAATAAATTCCTTGTGGATGGCTTGTCTCATCCCATGTCCGGCTCTCCTAGTTCAAACTGATCAACACATTTTTAAAATCCTGAGCCTGTAAGCTGGTTAGTCTAGATGACTCCTTAGTAATTTTTCTGGGACCACACCCTGACATGATAGGTAGGGACATTTGTGCCCAAGATGGGGAGGGTCTTGCCAAGCATATTTACTTTTCCTTAAGAAATACTCTGCTGGGGGCGCCTGGATGGCTCAGTTGGTTAAGCGTCTGCCTTCAGCTCAGGTCATGATCTCAGGGTCCTGGGATCGAGCCCCACATCGGGCTCCCTGCTCAGTGGGAAGCCTGTTTCTCCCTCTCCCACTCCCCCTCTGTGTTCCCTCTCTCGCTGTGTCTCTCTCTGTCAAATAAATAAATAAAATCTTAAAAAAAAAAAAAAAAGAAAAGAAATGCTCTGCCAGGGGTACCTGGGTGGCTCAGTCGTTAGGCGTCTGCCTTCGGCTCGAGTCATGATCCCGGGGTCCTGGGATCGAGCCCTGCATTGGGCTCCCTGCTCGGCAGGAGGCCTGCTTCTCCCTCTCCCACTCCCCCTGCTTGTGTTCCCTCTCTCACTGTGTCTCTCTCTGTCAAATAAGTAAATAAAATCTTTAAAAAAAAAAAAGAAAAATACTCTGCCAAACCTACAGAAACATTAGTCCTCCTCAGTTTATTGTGAATCTCTCATGTGTAGAAGATAAGTGAAGGGTTTTGAACTAAGTGAATGCTTTGGTAAAGTTACCAGAATGTGAGTGTCAATTGTGGTTATAAGTTAAATTTCCTGATTTCACTAACAAACTAGAATAAAAAAGAAATAGATGTCTATCGAATGTCACTGTCATACACCTCTGTGATGTTGATGATTTGGATTTCCCACTCCAAAATGATTCTAATAACTTTCTAAGTTGAATACTTAAGTTGACCAACCTATATCTGTATGAAATGGATTAGAGTAATTTCTGGATTGATCTTGGAACATTCCAAATACGAATTGGGACATCAGACTGTAGCAGTAATGATTATGTGCCTATCTTCTCCCTCACTAAATTGTGATCTTCTGGATCTTATTCATATTATTTATCTCATTCAACAAAACACTTTAAATTTACAAAATTCTAGGAGAAAGAAACTCAATAAGCATTTGGCAAATGAATGAATGCATCCAATTCCACCAAAGAATGTGTTTATAATTTCAGTATTATATATCTAAATGTAGGTTTCTTTCCTGGAAAACTCTGTACAGTCTCGTTGGCTGCCATGTCTACTTGGAATTCAGGTCCATTCTTTCTTAAAGCAGTAGGCAATAAGCCCTTGGTTAGTTTTAGGAAGTGCTAGAGGGTATAATTTCCTAAATATCCATCTGAATAATGATCCTGAAAGAAACAGTAGGATATATCTGTAAATGAAAGAGCTAAAAACAGATAATAGTATAAACAAGGAGATCCCGCAACTCACTTCTGAAAGTGGCTAAAAGAATATCTTAAGAAACATATATTTCCTTCATATTTATTCATTGAGTAAACATTTACTGAATATTTCATGTGAACCAGGAATGGTGCTTTGCACTGAGGGTGAGAAGATGAAAAAGATACAGTGCTTACTACTGGGTATTTACCCCAAAGATACAAAAGTAGGGATCCGAAAGGGTACGTGCACCCCGATGTTTATAGCAGCAATGTCCACAATAGCCAAACTGTGGAAAGAACCAAGATGTCCATCGACAGATGAATGGATAAAGAAGATGTGGTATATATATACAATGGAATATTATGCAGCCATCAAAAGGAATGAGATCTTGCCATTTGCAACGACGTGGATGGAACTGGAGGGTATTATGTTGAGCGAAATAAGTCAAACAGAGAAAGACATGTATCATATGATCTCACTGATATGAGGAATTCTTAATTGCAGGAAACAAACTGAGGGTTGCTGGAGTGGGGGGTGGGGTGGGAGGAATGGGATGACTGGGTGATAGACACTGGGGAGGGTATGTGCTCTGGTAAGTGCTGTGAATTGTGCAAGACTGTTGAATCTCAGACCTGTACCTCTGAAACAAATAATGCAATATATGTTAAGAAAAAAAAAGAAGAAGAAGAAGAAGGTAGCAGGAGGGGAAGAATGAAGTGGGGGAAATCAGAGGGTTAGACGAACCATGAGAGATGATGGACTCTGAAAAACAAACTGAGGGTTCTAGAGGGGAGGGGGGTGGGAGCATGGGTTAGCCTGGTGGTGGGTATTGAGGAGGGCACATTCTGCATGGAGCACTGGGTGTTATGCACAAAAAATGAATCATGGAACACTAGATCTAAAACTAATGATGTAATGTATGGGGATTAACATAAGAATTAAAAAAAAAAGATACAGTGCTTAATGCTCAAAATACTCATAGTCTAGTAGAAAGACATGGAGCTAATACGTAATATTAAGTATGCACAAGGTGCTTGGGGAATACAGGTGAAATTCATAGGGAGTTACTCTACCTGAGTGGGCTAAAGAAGGACTTGAAAGAAATGACATACAGAAAAATGAAATTAGAAGTTTTGTTCTTTTTATTTAGAGATTTTTATATTAGCAGCATTCCTAGTTTATTGGGTTGCAGATATTTGCTATTTTTATAAAAGAATATTGGTATTTTAAGCCTCATAATTAAGTATCAGAAATGAAGGATCAGTGGCTTACATAATTGTGGAGGAGAGGGCCCTGGCCAGCTAGTGTAATCATATATGGTCTGAACCAGATTGAGGATTAAGGTCAACCAGCAGGATGGACAGATCCCAAGCAGTTGTTTTGTTAATGATTCATCTCCAGTATTGGCATATGCTTACAGGCAGACAGTGGAGCAGAGATCAGATACTCTTTTGGATGTAGAGACATGTAGAAAACTATCATGAATTTAACAATAAAAATATATTTAAGGACAATATACTATTAGTAAACAAATGCTTGTGCTATAAAAGAATAATTTCTTAAAATTCAGGACAGGTGTCACCTCTAGGAAGCCTTGCCACTGTCCATCCTTCTCTTGCCTCAGTCTGAGTTAAAATGCACATTCTTTATGCTCCGATAATATCCATATACTAACCTATGATGGAATTCATTACACTGTCTGTCTCCCTGTTAGGTTGTCAGCTCCCCAAGGGAGCTATGTCTATAATCTCAATGTGTTACACAGTGCCTTTGAAAAAGTGAGTGTTATATTGAAAAATAAATAATCTCTAATAGTCTTATTGAATAATGAGAGAGACCAGCTTGGGTAGTAGAAAAAGCAAGGAAATGCTGCTGTATGACTCTTTTGTGATCTTCCCCCATAGCCATTAATAGGACTGATAAAGCAAAAGCCTTCATTTTCCTTGTAGAATGAACTAACAATGTCCAGACCAGGTACTTTGTGTTCTGCTGGCCCTGAAGCACTTGAGAATATTGTGGCCTGTGCTCTGTGCACCAGGCACCCACACATCATCTGGAAAGAGACTTGAATTCCAGCCTAGATGAGTTCATCCAGTGGTTCTAGAGTTTCTTCCCCAGATTCACCAAGTCTCTGATAGCCCTGAAACAATTGGCCCCTCGGATCGGGCCATTCTGGGATGGAACTCTGAGCCTTCTGCAGTGGTGATGGTGCTGATTAAAGTAAACATGTCCACAGAACCAGATTGCTAGCCTGGCTACATGATGACATATGCCACAGAGCCAGGCAAGTTCCATTTGGGCACCATTTGAATTAATTAAATATAGATAGTACTATATAAAGCACAATAAGCGTTAATTTCCTTCCCGCTATTAGAGTTAATTTGGACATCTGTTGGTTGCGTGGGAACATTGGCACATGACTGCCCTTGGTGTGAAGCTGTGTTTTTGGCTCTAGTTGCTTCATCAAGAAAAGCTACATAACAGGGCACCTGGGTGGCTCAGTTGGTTGAGCGACTGCCTTCGGCTCAGGTCGTGATCCTGGAGTCCCGGGATTGAGTCGCTCAGCGGGCAGTCTGCTTCTCCCCCTGACCCTCCCTCCTCTCATGCTCTCTCTCTCTATCTCATTCTCTCTCTCAAATAAATAAATAAAATCTTAAAAAAAAAAAAAAAGAAAAAGCTACATAACATGTGGCACACTAAACCACCAATATTAACCAGTAATAAGTGAGTTAATAGGTATCTCTTTTTCTGACCAGGAGGGCCCACAAGGCAAATGTCTCCATTCATCCAGGATAGGTACTGGTTTATATGATACAATTCTAGAAAACTTAAACATTGAATTTGACTAGAATAGTGCCAGCTGAGGTCACCAGCCAGCTATGAGTTGCTTATATGTAAGTTTCTGAAGTGGAAATGTTTAGCACATCAGCATACATGCTACAAAGTGTTAAATCAGGCATCGCACACTACTTCTAAGCTGTGTTCTGAGTAGCTGCAAACAGTTACCTAGGAATTGCTGACAATTACACAGGTTGCATGTAACTTATACAGAGTGTTGTATTAAATTTTACCTACACAGTTAGTACCAATGTTCACAGACAGAATTATTAGCTTTTGAACTGCATGCCCTTAGGTGCAGTATTTCAGATCACTGTAAACTTCTGCTGCTATGCTGACAGGTACTTGTTAGCCTTAATATTCAAGTGATAGTTTTCCACATTACTTAATCTTTGCAAGAGTTAATTGACTTAAAGCTCTTATTATCAGTAGGCTGTCTTCACCTGCACTTTCCATCTCAGTAATTAGCCATATTCACAGTGGCATACCCTTAATTCCAAACTACTCAGTGCTTCATGCCTGGCTGAAGCCTAGATGACCATGTTACTCTAACCCTACACCTCCATTTGATCCAGCAAATTTAGCCCAGGTGTGGGGTCTGTGTGGGAGACTAAGGAGTGTTAATTTCCAGCTGCTACCCTAGGAGCAGATATGGATTCTGCAGAAGTAGCTGATAAAACAGATGGATATGTTGTGGTCAGGGAACCAAGACTTCATAAGAGTCTTCATGCCAGATTTCCATATAATTTTCCCCAAACTTCTCTATTCCCTTTGTGCTACGTTTTCCTTCCAGTACTTTTAAAGGAAATGTATTGTCATCCTAAACATCCCAGGTCAAGGGCTTAATTAATGCTTTAAAATAAAGGTTCCAAAACACCAGGAGAGTTTGTCATTTTCTCCCTGGTTTGTTTTGTGAAGAGGGAGGAGAGAAGGTGAGGAGGAACCCCTCCTGTTCCATGATTACATCCTACCCACTCATTTTCTCCTTTTCTCCTCTGCTTTTGATTTTTAGTGGCAGTCTTAACAGAATGTCAAGATCAATTTGCAGCATGGTTTAACTCAAGGTTTGCGTTCTGCCAGCAGCAATTGTCCCTGCAAACAATGCCGTGTGTTCTTGTAACTTCAGAAGCTTTTAGAAGGATCATGGCAAGGGCAGCATCTAATGACTTTATTAGTGTAAGGTTTCAAAATGGGCTCCGTAATTGTTCATATCTCTTTGTCAGCAAGTCATAATTACTGCTCAGCATTGTCCAAGGGTACACTTGTGAATAGTTTTCTAATAGTACTGAAAGGAAGGGAAAGAGGGGAGGATAAAAGGTGATAGCCTCTTATGACTGAGAACAAGCCAGTCTGTATATAGATGATGGCTAAACTGTTTATAATACTTTACTCTTTTTAAAATGGAAGATTATCCTTTTTAAAATGTTCTTTTGGGTAATTTGAAATGACTAATTTGGAAGCCTTTTTTACTGTAATTTAGATACTTCCCACACTACTACCTAGTACTACAATCATAACTGCCTGGTGCTACATGCACTAAATCTGAATCAGGCTATGTATTTTTCCTTGACATTAATCTAATTATTGCTATTTAGGAAATGTGCATTTAACTCAGATACAGTTTTCTGTGTGTTTTCACAGTCTATGTGAAAACTGTTGTTAGAAAAGAACAATACAAAGGTGATAACTGTAGACAAGATAGTCCAAAAGAACATTGTAAGTTTTTATTAAATCTTTTTCTCACGCACTAGACCTTTCTTGTTACTCTTTTGGGGTTCTCCTTGGTCTTTCTGCTAAACCCTTTGTGTTTTGAATATTCTAAGTATCTTGATTGTAAGAGTTACAGAATTAAAAGAATCATTGCCTTCTCAAGATATATAAAGGTTCAGCTTAATGCCAAGCCTTTGTGCTCTGTTGCCAAATTTTTTCCTGTTCTGTGACTCTGTACATTCATGTACAGTTCTGTGCAAATATTCACTCCCAATAGCTAGTTATCCTAGTATTTTAGAATATACAGATTCAAATAAATATGACTGCCTTAGATATTTAATCCAGTGTTTATATAGAATAAAAAACATGAGTTTTCTAACGAAACAAATTCTAAAAATAAGACATCTCCAAAATGAAATTTTTTTTTAAGTAATATATACCCCATCAGGGCTTTTACCTTTACTTCTTGCTTAAAATTGAAAAGATCTCAAAAAATTTATTTTTTTTTCTTAACTGCTTTGTTAGTACTAATAATTTTTATATTCATGGTTGTTTCTGAAGAGTTTTTACTAATCATATCATCTGTGCCACTTAAATCAGTAGCACAGTTCTCCTCTTCCATAAATACTGATGGTAATACACTCAGAAAAATTATAATGGAAACATGTTAGTTCAGTCATATAAAACCAACTATGGAAACTGGTTCCTCTGACATTTTTCCAGGATTTTCCTGTCAGTCTACATAGATACTCAAAGAGGTTTTAGTGCCCAGTTATCTTAATGATCTAATCTGCTAAATATACCACCAAAAATTGAAAGAGGAAATAACTGTTAATCTGGAATTGGGGAGTCAGGTGGAATCCTGTTTCTTATTTGTTTGGGTAATTCATTAGGAAACGGTTTGGTATCCTTTCCTCAAGGATGTGTCTTTGAACTTGATTGCATTATAGTAATAGAGAAAAGTGACAAAATAGTTTTATATTATTAACAAATAAAGGCTTAACCTTAGGGATTTTTGTGAAAAGCCTTCTGTTAATTTATCTACTATTGGCTGATTCTGTCTGTAGCCACACCAACAATTTAAAGAATCCTTCTAAACAGTCTCCTTCAATGTATCTTTCTTTTCCTCAATGCATGATCAGCACCAAGAAAGTCCTCTAACATTCTTTTCTACACATCTCAACTAAGGAAAGAGTGAAGCAAGCTTATACGAACTATAAAGAAGCTTTGATTGCTGTGTCTCAATCTGAGAAATTATATTTCCAACCCAGTATCAAATCAGGTATTGGTGGCTCTGAGCAGCACCCAAATAAGTTACTCAACAACCACAGCAACAAAAATTTATTTGGCTATTATGAAAGCTATGTAAGTATTAACTTCTTATTAGTTCTTAAAGCAAAACCTATACAAATTTAAATATGTCAGTTGCTGTTCTTGAAAGACTATGATAAACTATTTTTTCATTGTTTATACAGATAGTCAGACCTCATTCATAAAATGTAGCCCTATTAGGAAGTGGGACTCAGTCAGTCTGGGAGTATGAAGAACTCAAGGAATATTAGGCAAGTGGTATAACATTTTCAGATCTTTTTTTTTTTTCATCTCTGAAAATTGGGGGAGAGGACGCTAACAGCTGATCTATTTGACCTAAGACTTTTGACCTTTATCTCTAAAATTCCCTTTCTGATGACTTAGACACAATTGTTTTCAATAGAAAAAAGAGAAGTAAGCAAGATTTTGTTTTTAAAATAAATGTTCGTAAAGTATGTAAGTAGATTATAGCATACTGCGCTTGCCAGTTTGTGATGATTTAGTTAGTGTGACCTTAGTGGAGTGTAGCTAAGGAAGCCACAATCATTTTCTCCCTCTTTCACCAATAAAGATAGCTTCCTTACCCTTAGAACTGTTCTCCAAGCTCATGCCATTCTTGACAGGAGCTTCTACTGAGAGAGTATCAGTAGCTAAGAACAAGACTATCATTACTGCTTTTGTAAAAAATCAAAACACATAATAACTGTAACCATTAAACCTACTATGTGCCAGACTCTCTCTATATGAGCTCCTTTAATGCTCACTGTATATGCATTACCTCATTTAACTACAATTCTACAAAGGTCCAATCACATATGTGGAAACTATTTTTGGCTCAGAGAAGTTCTATAATTTACCCAGTGTCATGTAAATGGTTGTACCAGGTATAAATCCCAAATCAACCTATGCTTTTCTGCTTCATAATGCTTCTTGCCCCATGACCTTGTCAGGCTGGATTATTCAACAATGAAAGTGTACTGAATAACTGTATGCAAAACCTTGTGGGAGTTATAAGAGAAATATAACACATGGACCTTTTGCACAAGGAACAAATAAACATGGGATTCACTAAATCTTAGAGTTGCAGGTTAGAGAGGTATTCTCAATATCCAGGCGGCAGGTATTTTTCCTCATGATGTGCTTAACTGATGTTACTACAGTTGCTACCTGAATACTCCTAGGGACAAAGAAATTAAAGCTTCAAAAGATAGTGTATTTTTGAGCTACTCGAAAAGTCAGAAAAGGTTTTTGCTACAGTGTTTCTTCCTCTGGAGGGCTTCTGCAACTTTCTCCCTTTTGGTTCTGGTTTTGAATTAATAAGCTTAACTTGGGAATTAATAAGCCTAACTTCTGTTCTGCATTACAGTCCTTTATCAATTTGACCACAGCTATCTTGTTTACCCTATTTTTCTTGCTTTTTCTTACCAAGTATGTTTGTTTATTTCCATTGTTCCTTATATGCTAGGATATCTAGACCCAGCCCATTCAGAAGGTGCTCAAATCAAGCTCCAGAGCAAGTTTATCTCATGCTATGCTCAATTCTATTCTGTAATTTTATTATTGACTCCTATTGAATTGAGGTAGTCAACTAAAACCCCCTACCAGTTTCTCAGATATGAGGCTGCCGAGAATAGTCTGGGTCTGTGTTGTTACTAAACTAGATCTCTGCCATTCTCTACTAATGCAGTTGACTGACAGCATCTTTTGAAGTTCAGATTCTATTAACTCTCCCAAGAGTTATCACTCACAAATGATGCTGTAACTCCTGTCATTTCTACTGTTATCATTCTTGATAATCCTCTCTGCTCCTAGACATATCTAACTCCAGAAAATTTTTTTTCTTCTCCTTATTTACCAAACTTGGATGTAGTCATCAAGAGAAGCTTTATCACATCATATATTTTGATTTCAAGCACCTGGCTCTCACCAGCACTTCCTATTCCTATCTTACTTGATCAAGTGCTGAAGTTTTTTTTTTATATCATTATGCCCTCTAATCTGTTGACCCCACCACTTTACTTCATCTACCCTTTTCTGTCTCCAATCTTCATTTCCCTCTTTGTCCTATTTAGATTTCAAGGTCCATCATTATCATCATTGTAATATCTTGAATTTCCTCACCTCTGTCTCCCTCCATTGTACTCATTTTGTTGAACCCAACTATTCACCTTCTCTGTGCCTAGGCCTTTGCACTTGAACACTGCTGGAGACAGTCACACTCATTTTTTTTTCTAAATAAACAGAAACTTCAAGCAAGCAATAATGCTGAGAAAGCCTACTGTGAATCTCTAGTTTTTCTTTTCCCAGATAAGATGGCTATTTCATACTACTACTCATTCGTTAAACATCACATGTCCCTCGCTTCTCCCTTTCCCAGCTGTCCTTACTAGTTGACTGAGAAAACAGAAGTCATTAGATGGAAATGACTCTTAATTTTCTTTCTTCAGGTCTCAATGTAAATGTCTACTCTTCAAAAAGGCCTACTGAACCCTTTTAGAGGAAGCTTCTTCACCATCATTCTCTTTCATAGAACTCTCTTAGAACTTTCCATAATAAGCCGTTATTTTGCTTATTAAAATTTTGTTTTCTAATTCTTCCATTAGAATGTAAGATTACTAAGGGCAAGAATTAACATTAGTCTTCTTCACTTTGTTTCTTACTCCAGTACTCAATAATTACTTGTTGGATAATATAAAAATGCAGGAGTGCCTGGGTGGCTCAGTCGTTAAGAGTCTGCCTTCAGCTCAGGTCATGATCTCAGGGTCCTGGGATTGAGCCCCACATTGGGCTCCCTGCTCCAGGGGAGGCCTGCTTCTCCCTGTCCCACTCCCCCTGCTTATGTTCCCTCTCTCGCTGTGTCTCTCTCTGTCAAATAAATAAATAAAATCTAAAAAAAAAAAATGAATGGGAAGAAATTAGAGAGCGAGACAAACCATGACAAACTCTTGACTCTGGGAAACAAACTGAGGGTTGCAGAAGGGGAGGTGGGGGGGGATGGGGTAACTGGGTGATGGGCATTAAGGAGGGCTCATGATATGATAAGCACTGGGTGTTATATGCAACTAATGAATCACTGAACACTACATCAAAAACTAATGATGTACTATATGTTGGCTAATTGAATTTAAATTAAAAACAAAAAAAAACAAAATTAAACAAAACAAAACAAAAAATATATAAAAATGCAGAACAGTGTAATGGTTGAGTATGAATTAATTTGGATTTAGTCAAACTAAGATTGGAATTCTAGCTATGCCAGTAGGCCACCATAGTGACCTTGAGCAAGTTGCTTAAACCCTCTAAGTTGCAGTTTCTGTATTGGAAAATGGAGATTAAAAACTATATCCCTTAGAGAACTTGTTAGAAATAAGTGGGATAATTGATTTTTGAAAAGGGACAAAGCACAGAGTAAGTGCTCAGTGCATTTTATCTATATATGTATATTTTATTTCTTTATCTCAGACATTTATGAAAATGTTGACAAAGCCAAATGGTAAGCTGTTTGAGACCACCTTCAGTTTGGCAGCACTCTACAGGTTCAATTTCTCAGTGACAAAGGATTTATCCAACTTAGCCTACATTTCTGAATCTTACCCTGAAGGATACTTTGAGACACCTCGTCACTTCTTACTGAAGTCCAGATAGTTGAAACTTAAGGAATGCTCCTGAGTTCTCAGCCTGGTAACCTCATAGTTAAGTTAGGTTTATTGTGTTCTTTTTTTTTTTAATTTAATTTATTTATTTGAGAGAGAGAATGAGATAGAGCATGAGAGGGGGGAGGGTCAGAGGGAGAAGCAGACTCCCCGCTGAGCAGGGAGCCCGATGCGGGACTCGATCCAGGGACTCCAGGATCATGACCTGAGCCGAAGGCAGTCGCTTAACCAACTGAGCCACCCAGGCGCCCGGTTTATTGTGTTCTTAATAACCCATGCTGTCTTCTAGTTATCGCTATGGTATTCTAAGCATTCATAAGCCATTTGTCTAAGTGACTTTTCTAGCTTCTGTAGAGGACTGAGGTCAAGTTTACTAATCTGTACTTTTTGAAACTCATGGTATTTACTTGTTTTTAGGGATGCAGATTCCTCAGATGATAGTCATTTTTATCATCATTCATTCTAGCTTTTTACTGACACATTTATTCTACTACCTATCCATTTCTTTGTCCAGTATTTTGTCGTTACTTTGTCCAGTAACGTACCTATCCATTAAACATTTATAAACACCTGGGGTGACTCAAGTTTTTGAGTTTCTACTATGTGTCAGGTACAGTTTATTGTACTGTATTTATTTATTGAGTTTCTACTATGTGCCAGGTACAGTTATGTACTGGAGTTTACAGTTTACTATTTGTAGTTCTCATTGATTAATAAAAAAAATTTAACAGTCCATCTCAAGATTTCCTGGCACTGAATTCAAGAAAGAATTTTTTTGCATGATTATCTATTTGAGAGTCATTTAAGAAATAAAATAGACAATTATTTTCTACTGTTGTTTTGCATACGACATATTATTTTAAATTTAAATAGATGGTTCTTATATCAATCCTCTGTAAAAGCAGAGGGCTTTGTATTAAATATTTTTTCAGTAATGGTAATTGTTTTAGGGAGCTTAGGTGATATGGTCCTTAAATATTCCTTTTTGATGATCTGACTCATAGCTGGTATAGAACTTAAAGGAAAAGCCTATGTAGTCAACCTGTTCATGTAGCTCTCTTTGTCAAACATCAGTTATCTCAAGTGAGCCTTTGTCAAGTGCTGGACTGTAATCCTTTCTTGCTTGAAAGCTTTAATGAGTGACTGAGATGCTAATATATTGGATTGTTGGTCATTTATCTTTTAAAGACTTTCTTCCTATGTATGAGATTTCTGCTTATACTCTCCCACATTTTTTTTATCCATTAGGATGATAGTAGGTGGGGAGATGGGCTAAATAGGTGATGGGGATTAAGGAGTGCACTTGTTGTGATGAGCACTGGATATTGCATGGAAGTGTTGAATCACTATATTGTACACCTGAAACTAATATTACACTGTATGTTAACTAACTGGAATTTAAATAAAAACTTTTTTAAAAATCAAATACAGGGTGCCTGGGTGGCTCAGTTGGTTAAGCGCCTGCCTTTGGCTCTGGTCGTGATCCCAGGATCCTGGGATCCAGTCCCACATTGGGCTCCTTGCTCACTGGGGAGTTTGCTTCTCCCTCTACCCTTCCCCCCTGCTTGTGATCTCTCTCTCTCTCTCTCTATCTCAAATAAAATCTTTATAAATAAATAAATAATCAGATACATAAGGAAATTATGTATAGATGTCAATGTTCCAAGAGAAGCCAACCAACTCTAAAATAAACCATGCTGAAAATTTTTTATATAATAATAAAAATCACAAAGTCTCCAACTTTTGCAGGGGGGGCTGGAAATCAGGGAACATGACAATATGAAAAAATAGCTATCTTCAAATCTCTGCCCAGAATAGGGCATGATCTTATGTTACAAGGATGCTGATGCATACCGTAGAAGTTATAAAGCAATATAATACAGTGCCAAGCATGGTGCTAAGCATAACTCCTTGTTTAGTGATGTGAGTCTGATACTGCTGTTATAATTTATTAGGAAACATTTTGCCATATCCACGAGGGGGTGGATAAAGGAAAAACTGATTTTGATTCTGAAGCACATAAAAGAAAGGAAAAAGAATATTAAGTAATCTGCAGACCAATTCTAAAAATAGGTATCATTATCTTCATTTTATGTATTAGAAAGCTAAGGCTCAGAGCAATTAAGTTATCCAAAGAAACAACTAGTAAGTGATAAAACCAGGTTTGTTTGATGCCTAAGTCTGTTCTTCCTACAGAATTACACTGCTTGCAATGCCATCCAGGCACCCCTAATATGTTAATGTTTCAATATTTTACACGTCTTCAAAATCACATTTTCGGTCAGTGGGTGGTGACAGGATGAAATTATGTGAAAACTGCAGTATGCTAAAAAATCAGAAGGGAAGCTTAAAGTCATGAACTTGTGGACCAATACCTGCTTATTTTGAGGGTCCAAATGCCTATGGTGATAGAAGCACAGTGGAAGGGGCTTTAGAGACCATGATAATTCATGTCAACCGTCTTAATTAAATTGATTTCAGAAGTGGTTGGAAGAGGAAAAGGAAAGTTGTATGATCAACATTGTTATAGTGGAGATAAAAGTTACCTAGGCTGAATTGGCTTATTCATGTAATAAATATAATTAGTCACTAGGTGCTAGGAATGCAGAGGTGAATAAGGGATGATTTGTCTCCTTCTAATAGCTATCTAGGAGTACCATCATGGAATACAAAATTCTCCCTGACTTCTGGGCCCCTTCTCTGAATCTCTCCAGCATTTCATCTGAACCACTAAATCCAGGCCCCAATTAAATACCAGATTATGTTTCCTGTTTACAGGCCTTGATTTGCCAAACCCAAAATATCCTTAGTATCTTAAGGACAGAAACCATGTCTTATCTTGTCATATATTTAGTAGGCCCTCCTAGATATTGATTGATTGGTAAAAGTCAGAACACAGAAAAAATATTATCTATCATTTAACCTAAATTTGCTCTCTTACACAGCCCTGGAAAATGAATCTTCTCTTTACATTGCTAGAGGAAGAATTTTTGCATTTGATAAGAGATTGGATTAGATATTCTCTGTTATTCCTCCCAGCTAAGATTTATATGAGGTACTTAAAATGAATGTTTATGTTCTTACTAGTGGTGAGAAAAAGCCAATTATCTATTTATGATTATTATCCTTCCAAAAAATTAGTATAAATAATGACCCGATAGTCATTAAACTGTCAGTGCCTCAAAGCCTTTTCATTTGAGTGAAATAAGGAGATAAATTAAGAAGTTAATTGCTTTTTTAAAACTCTGTCTACTAATCATTTGAGACAATTTAACAGTTTACTGTTACTGGGAAGTCCAATAAACCTCAGACAGGTAAGGGATGCTTTTTAGATTAAATCTTCCCAAAATCTCACCTGTGTTTTCTTAAATTTATCTTTAGTTTGGCTGTGTTCTAACATGCATACAGTATTTGCATTTTCACGGAGAGACATTATACCATCCTTTTAGGAAATGATTGATACATACTGATAATATGGATCAGTAGTCATTAAGTGATTTTACCTTTTTACCCTATAATTCCACTGTACAGACTTTTTGTCTTAAGGAAATACTTCTGGTTATTTATCCCAGTATTATTTATAATGATAAAAAACTAGAAAGGAAAATCTAGCTGCAGGTGAATAGTTATGAATATAGCAACATATACATCTACTCAATGGAATATTATTCAAACACTTAAGTAACATGCCAGTTCGATTACTGTTGCATAGAAGGCTAAAAGATTGTATTCATTCATATAGTGATTACCACAAAAAGGAAAAGATATATTTGAACAAAAGACCAATAAAAAATAGACAAATGTGATTAATATTGTGTTAAAAGTTTATGGAACTGTGATACTCTATGTGGAAAACCCAAAAGACTCCACCCCAAAATTGCTAGAACTCATACAGGAATTCAGCAAAGTGGCAGGATATAAAATCAGTGCACAGAAGTCAGTTGCATTTCTATACACTAACAATGAGACAGAAGAAAGAGAAATTAAGGAATCTATGCCATTTACAATTGCACCAAAACCCATCAGATACCTAGGAATAAACCTAACCAAAGAGGTAAAGCATCTGTACTCTGAAAACTGTAGGAACACTCATGAAATAAATTGAGAAAGACACAAAGAAATGGAAAGATGTTCCATGCTCATGGATTGGAAGAACAAATATTGTTAAAATGTCTGTGCTTCCCAGAGCAATCCATACATTCAGTGCAATCCCTATCAAAATACCATCCACATTTTTTAGAGAGCTGGAACAAATAATCCTAAAATTTGTATGGAACCAGAAAAGACCCCAAATAGCCCGAGGAATGTTGAAAAAGAAAACAAAAGCTGGTGGCATCACAATTCCAGACTTCAAGCTATATTACAGAGCTGTAATCATCAAGGCAGTATGGTACTGGCACAAAAACAGAGACATAGATCAATGGAACAGAATAGAGAGCCCAGAAATGGACCCTCAACTCTGTGGTCAACTAATCTTCAACAAGGCAGGAAAGAATACCAGTGGAAAAAAGACAGTCTCTTCAACAAATGGTGTTGGGAAAATTGGACAGCGACATGCAGAAGAATGAAACTGGACCATTTTCTCACACCATACATAGAAATAGACTAAAATGGATGAAAGACCTAAAATGTGAGACAGGAATCCATTAAAATCCTAGAAGAGAACACAGGCAGCAATCTCTTTGACCTTGGCCGCAGCAACTTCTGGCTAGACACATCTCCAAAGAAAAGGGAAACATAGCCAAAAATGAGCTATTGGGACTCCATCAAGATAAAAAGCTTTTGCACAGCAAAGGAAACCGTCAACGAAACCAAAAGACAACCTACAGAATAGGAGAAGATCTTTGCAAACGACATATCAGATAAAGGCCTAGTATCCAAAATCTATAAAGAACTTACCAAACTCAACACCCAAAGAACAAATAATCCAATCCAGAAATGGGCAGAAGACATGAACAGACATATCTGCAAAGAAGACATCCAAATGGCCAACAGACACATGAAAAAGTGCTCAACATCACTCGGCGTCAGGAAAATACAAATCAAAACCATAATGAGATACCACCTCACACCAGTCAGAATGGCTAAAATTAACAAAACAGGAAACAACAAATGTTGGTGAGGATGTGGAGAAAGGGGAACCCTCTTACACTGCTGGTGGGAATGCAAGCTGGTGCAGCCACTCTGGAAAACAGTATGGAGGTTCCTCAAGAAGCTAAAAATAGAGCTACCCTATGATCCAGCAATTGCACTATCAGGTATATACCCCAAAGATACAAATGTAGTGATCCGAAGGAGCGCCTGCACCCCAATGTTTATAGCAGCAATGTCCACAATAGCCAAACTATGGAAAGAGTCCAGATGTCTATCGACAGATGAATGGATAAAGAAGGTGTGGCGTATATATACATGGAATATTACTCATCCATCAAAAAAAAGAAATCTTGCCATTTGCAACGATGTGGATGGAACTAGAGAGTATTATGCTAAGCGAAATAAGTCAATCAGAGAAAGACAATTATATGATTTCACTCATATGTGTAATTTAAGAAACAAAACAGAAGAGCATAGAGGAAGGGAGGGAACAAGACATAATCAGAGAGGGAGACAAACCATAGGAGACTCTTAACCATAGGAAACAAACTGAGGGTTGCTGGAGGGGAGCGGGGTGTGGGTGATGGACATTAAGGAGGGCACATGAGGTAATGAGCACCGGGTGTTATATACAACTGATGAATCACTGAACTCTACCTCTGAAACTAATAATACACTATATGTTAATGAATTGAGTTTAAATTTTAAAAAAGTTTATGGAATTGATGTTACATGCAATTTTTATTTTTTAAGGGACTTACTATCTTTCAAATTTGATATTTATTTCCTGACTGGCTAATAAATGCACATTAATCAAAACTCAAAAGGCATAAAAAGGTATGAAATGAAAAGTCTCGTACTTACCCCTGTCTCGAAGTTACCCTCCCCAGAGGCACTGTTATTTGCCCACCCAGAGATTATCTTATATTTATTAGCAAGCTAACATATACTTAATTTTCCCCAGTTTTACACAAATGGTAAACACTTTATTCAACACACTGCATTTTCCACTAACATTAAATGTTAAAGATATTCCATATCAGTTCATAAAGAACTCTGTTTTGTGGCTAAATATTATCCCTTTAAATTCCATAAGGTACTATAATTTATTTAATAAGATCCTTCCTACACATGGACATCCAACAGTCTGCTACTACAATTCAATAGTAACAGTATACATAGATGATTTCCCACATGAAAATATAGACTAAATTCCCAGATGTAGGAGTGCTAGGTTAAGAGTATGTGTGCATTCTTTTTCTTTTTTTTTTTTTTAAGATTTTATTTATTTATTTGACAGAGAGAATGAGATAGAGAGAGCATGAGAGGGGGGAGGGTCAGAGGGAGAAGCAGGCTCCCCGCTGAGCAGGGAGCCCGATGCGGGACTCGATCCCGGGACCCCAGGATCATGACCTGAGCTGAAGGCAGTCGCTTAACCAACTGAGCCACCCAAGCGCCCTGAGTATGTGTGCATTCTTTAACAGATGAATATAGCAGGGGGGAAGAGAGGCAAACCATAAAATAGACTCTTAACTATAAAGAACAAACTGAGGGTGGGTGGAGAGGAGGTGGGTGAGGAATGGGTTAAATGGGTGATGGGTATTAAGGAGGGCACTTGTGATGGGCACTGGGTGTTGTATGTAAGTAATGAATCACTAAATCCTACACCTGAAACTAATATTACACTGTATGTTAACTAACTGGAATTTAAATAATAATAATTTAAATAACTTGGAAGAAAGAAAAGGGTATGTGTGTGCTGTTAATTTTCATAGATATTGGCAAATTACCCACAAGGGAGTTGGTACCAATTTCACTCTAATAGTGTACAAGTGTGCCTATTTCCCTATAACCTTGCTTTATTAATTTGACATATGAAAAATAGTTTCTTAGTGTAGCTTTATTTTTTTTTAAGTTTATTTATTTAAGCAATCTCTACACCCAGTGTGGGACTGGAACTCACAAACCCAAGATCAAGAGTTGTGTACTCCAACAACTGAGCCAGCGAGGCATCCCTCTTAGTGTAGCTTTCATTAGAAGTTAATTCATTATGAGTTATTTTGAGTATCTTTTCACATGTTTATGAGCCACTACTACTTCCATTTCTGGGAGCTATCTTCATAAATTGTTGATTTTTTCCTTATTGTTGTAAAGAGTTCTTTATATATTAGGGAAGTTAGCCCTTTTTCTGTGCTTTGAAATTCAGAATTTTTTCCCCTGTTTATCATTTATCTTTTGGCCTTGTTAAGCTGTTTTTTACCATATAGAAATAGTCAAAATTATCAATTTTGTCTTTTATGCTTCACTCTGCTCTAGCTATACTAACCTCCTTTTTACCTTTAAAATATGCTAGATACTCTCCAACTTCAAGGTCTTGGTATTTGCTGTTCTTTCTGCCTGGAATTCTCTTCCCAGAGATAATGTGTTTCACCTCCTCCTTCACCTCTTTTGAGTCTTTAACCAAAACCAACAACTTTTCAGTGTGATATGTTCCCTGACTATTTTATGTTGCAGCCTCCCCTTCCCTCCTTTGTTTTTCTGTATCACCTATAGCTCACAGGCTTTAGAGGTATATTTTTATTAGTCTCACAGAGACATTGCAGCTCACCTACACAAATGAAGCAAGTGAGAATTAACATCTTCAATGTGGTCATCACCTCAGGAGAGTAGATATATGCTCCACTGAAGCTGCTATTGCCCAAAATATTTTGGGGACAACTTCTTAAAGAATTGCATTCCAAGACAGCTTAAAGCCTTACAAGGAAAACAGTCCTGTGTCCTGAAAGCAGTGTTTCTCAGTGTGGTCCATCGATCACTTATATCAAAATCACCTGGGTGGGTTGGCAGCTTATTAAAACAGGCAATTTCCTGGGCCTTTCCCCAGATCTACTGAATCAGAATCTCTGAGGGATGGGGCTGAGGAACTTACCTTTTAGAATAAACTCCCTAGGGGCACCAGGGTGGTGCAATTGGTTAAGTGACCAACTCTTGGTTTTGGCTGAGGTCGTGATCTCAGGATCATGAGACCAAGCCCCATGTTGGGCTCCGCGCTCAGTGTGGAGTCTGCTTCAGATTCTCTCTCCCTCTCCCTCTGCCCTTCCTGCTCATGGGCTGGCATGCTCTCTCTCTCAAAATAAATAAATGAATTCATTCATTCATTCATCTTGAAAAAGAATTTTTTTTAACTCCCTAGGTGATTCCTAAGCCATTAACATTTGAAGATCACTGCCTATAAAGTCAGTGTCTCCCAACTTAGTCATGTACCTTGTTTACCTAACTCAGTTTGAATCAGATGTAAGACTATTTCCAAAAATCAAAGCCACCCTCAAAGGACAAAGGGGCATGTGCCAGGGATGCTGAAGGTCATTCCCAGTGGGAACTCCAGAAATGAGGTGACCAGTTGCAGACTCACAGAAATGATGTTGTGGTAGGAGACAAAACTCTTTGGCTGGCCTGATTTTGGTATGCTTAGCAGTGCTAGTAACTTGGTAAGTGTCACTTCACACATTAAAGAACCTTGGCTTATCAGGGAAATTCAAATCAAAACCACACTGAGATACCACCTTACACCAGTTAGAATGGCAAATATTGACAAGGCAAGAAACAACAAATGTTGGACAGGTTGCAGAGAAAGGGGAACCCTCTTACACTGTTGGTGGGAATGCAAGTTGGTACAGCCACTTTAGAAAAGAGTGTGGAGGTTCCTCAAAAAATTAAAAGTAGAGCTACCCTATGACCCAGCAATTGCACTCCTGGGTATTTACCCCAAAGACACAGATGTAGTGAAAAAAAGGGCCATATGCACCCCAATGTTCATAGCAGCAATGTCCGCAATAGCCAAACTGTGGAAAGAGCTGAGATGCCCTTCAACAGAGGAATGGATAAAGAAGATGTGGTCCATATATACAATGGAATATTACTCAGCTATCGGAAAGGATGAATACCCAACTTTTACATCAACATGGATGGGACTGGAGGAGATTATGTTAAGTGAAATAAGTCAAGCAGAGAAAGTCAATTATCATATGGTTTCACTTATTTGTGGAACATAAGGAATAGCATGGAGGACATTAGGAGAAGGAAGAGAAAAATGAAGGGGTGGAAATCAGAGGAGGAGACGAACCATGAGAGACTACGGACTCTGAGAAACAAACTGAGGGTTTTAGAGGGGAGGGGAGAGGGGGGATGGGTTAGCTCAGTGATGGGTATTAAGCCTCCTTAATTGCATGGAGCACTGGGTGTTATACGAAAACAATGAATCATGGAACACTACATCAAAAACTAATGATATACTGTATGGTGACTAACATAACATAATAAAATAAAAAAAAATAAAGAACCTTGGCTTTAATTTTCCTATTAAAGGGAAAAGGGGAAGAACGGAGAATTGTGTGTTGGCTAGATAGGTAGATGATCTCTAGGTTCCTTTCTCTGTCTTATGTTCTGGTTTTTCTGCTGATGATAAAAAAAACCCTCGACACATGAATGAATATGTATAAGTAACTAGGATTATTACTATAGCAAAAGCTGCTAATTTGGTCTGTTTTAAGAGGAAGAGCCTTCTTAATTAAAAAATAGTTATTTTAGTTCTATACCCACTTTTTAATTTTTCTTTTATTAAAGATGAGTTGTTTGGAAAAGCAGATTCTGATTGCATTTAGCTATATAACTGTATTGTGCCTATAATATCCACTTTTAAATGTGTAAAGTTTGTAGTATCACAGCTGCAGCATCATGTATTTTCTTATTTTCCAAATATTAATACTTGCCCTTTTATTCTCTAAATGAATATAAAACCAGCGACTATATTTTTTAGTCAACAGTTCTTACTATGCAAAGTATCAGTGTTGGCCCATAGATAAAAGCTATCATTTTAATCCTGAAAGTAGTTGTGATAAAAATGTTAAATATTATTATGCAGTTAATAATAAAATAGTACCAATGTTAAGGGCATACCATATTTTGAGCATAATTCTGAGTAAACTTTTTGTATCTTATAAGAATATGTGTTTTAAAAATAAGTGTTATTCCCATTTTGCATCCGAGGCTTCTTTGGAGGTCATATTGAAATGTAATAATCAGGAGGCCTCACACAGTCATTAGCAGTTTTCAGCTTCCATTTTTTATCAGATGTGCCTCCTTTTACATTACCTGGTTTATTGTAGGTAGTCAGTAAATGTTTGTGGACTTTCACCACTCTCCCCCTAATTTGCTGTTTCTTTTAGTATATATTTTATGTTGAAATACAGCTTAATAAAAGTCAGTGACTGGTTTAATTATGACTTTGAAAGAAACTAAAGTATATCCTGTTTTGAATTAAAATGAGATTACTTTTTCCCATATCTGATTTATTAGTAATCCTGGTTTCCATTAGCAAGATAGAAAAGATCTATGCTTCAGAGACTGAAAATTTTACTAATGATTAATATATGCTAGCCATTAGATGTTCTGCTTGTTTTTCTCCCCAAACTTCAGATTAAAAGATAAGATCGTATCTTTCTAATTTTAGATGTCTAATAATAAGAACTGGTGAATAGGGCGCCTGGGTGGCTCAGTTGGTTAAGCGACTGCCTTCGGCTCAGGTCATGATCCTGGAGTCCCGGGATCGAGTCCCGCATCGGGCTCCCTGCTCAGTGGGAAGCCTGCTTCTCCCTCTGACCCTCCCCCCTCTCATGTGCTCTCTCTCTCTCTCATTCTGTATCAAATAAATAAATAAAATCTTTAAAAAAAAAAACTGGTGAATATGAGCTACTAATTATATTTATAGTTTCTTCAGCAAGGCAGAAGTTTGAGACTTCTCACTCACTAACCCCACCATCACTACTACCACCCAGCTCCCAGGGACCAATGAGTTGCTTTATAGTACCTGATTTGTGATTTGTTTTCTCTTCATTCATTTTCTCAACCCTTCGTTTTTCTTCCCCTTTCTCCCTAACCCCCTTCCTCCCACCTTCGCTTTACCCTCTTAGTGAGGGCGTTTGTTCTTTATCTTTTCAAATTTGTCACTTTAGCTTTTGGTTTTGGGGGTTGATTTGGCAACTTATTTATTCCCTCTTCTCAAATAGATACATGATGAGTAGGTTGTTTCATTTATTTAAATCTTTTATAATTAAAATAACAAAGCCATTTCTCCTTGCCACAGACCAGTTGCCATTGCTTCCCCTTTTGGTTTTGAGATTGCAGGAATCCAATTGCTGTGGAAACCAATTATCCCTTCATGACACCTGATTCTCATGAACACCATATGCAGTTGGACTGACAAGTTTGGTGCTGCCATTAGATGCACCAGCACACTTTTGTTTTTAAAAGGGAAGACAATGCCGCAGTTATGAGAACCACATTTTTTCTCTTGAAACAATTTGTTTTTCCCTTGTCTGTTTTTGTGCTAATGTTTTGAACTGTATGCGGTGAATGATAACTTCGTGCTGTGAATGATGTTGAGAGGAAGAAGCAGAGTCCCCCAAGCCATGAGAAAGATTTGATATCTGCATTGTGAAGTTCTTATAAATTGTAATGGAAGGAACTAATAAGTAGGAATTTTGTAATTTGGGGCTGTCCATTGGCCCTACAGGCTCTCAATGATTATAATTTGAAAATCTCAAAGTAAACATGATTCGGATCTTAGGAAGATTAATTTAGATTAATTAAAATTTTAACAAAGTCTCTCTTTGATTAGAACAAATTGTTAGTTAAGGCCACTAGGAAGCATCAACTGGCTGCGGGATCCCTGTGTATTTCTCAGCTACTTCCAAAACATTAGAATGACTTGCCAATACCTGGCAAAAAACTGATCACTTTGTTGTTTTTTATAATTAATTGAGCAGCTAATGTACCTTTGAAGGCTCTATCTCTCTTGAATATGTTTTATGAAGTTTTGAAATTTGTGTTGTATATTAATTTAAACCTAATAAGATACCTATATTTTCATAATTATTTTTCCTTCTAGCTCATTTTCATAAAAAGACAATTTGGGAAGTACACAATTTCTGGGCAAAATTACCTTGAAATTGAATTCTTTAAGCCATTAAGCTAGCCAGTCTGCCTGCCTACCTGCCTCCATCTCTCTTTCTTTCCTTCATTTTTTGGGGATATCCTGTTTAGGTAGTATTTAATATCACTTGTGAGGCTAGTACTGTGATGGGCATCTACTGTGTGATATCCACTTAATCCATTGGTGTGAAAGCAACAAGGACTTATTTTCTCCCTTTTGTAGGGAATGACATTCCAACTGTTTTTTGACATCTTTAAATTCAGAGGTCAACAGTGATCAAATCAGGATCAAGATAGACTTCAAATATTTTCGTAAGAGCAGAAAGAAAAATGAGATCCTAACTTTCTAGTGTTCTGATCTACACATCTCTATTGATGAGTTAAAGCTATATGGGTATGAAATTTGGTACCAGAGGCTTAGGCTGCTTGAGCACCTTTTATCGTGTAATAGTTCTGGAATGTGAAGATCTGAATTTTCATGGGAGCACTGATATGGCCAACAATGGATTTCTTAGGGCCTTGTCATTTCAAATTGCCATGAGGTCTGGTTATTGCTGCTCTAAATGTAAATATGAAACCGCCTCCCAATGAACTTATTGCGGTGGTGCTAACTTGTCTTGACACTCTTGCTGACAGTTCTAGTGGCCCTTAACATGGTCTACTTTTGTAGTCACAGCACAGGTTTTATGGAGAATTCAGCCTAAATTTCTGGAATGAATTTCTATAGACAAGAGATATATTGGCTTTAAAAATTAAGAGGTTTGATTCTGTTTTGAATTTGGTTATCAAATGAATCTGAGCACATGACATTTTCATGCCGTTTGTCTTTTCAAATAGGTTTACCTTCTAATGCATGTGACAACAGGATTTTGCTCATCAGCTAGAACATACATTTCGGAGGAGTTGTTACCTAAAATATTATCATAAGGCATAAGAAAACACACGATTTAAGTTGCCTTTCATGAACATAATTAAGAATTAATAAGCCAGTACCAGTGGCTAGTCCCCAGAATTTCCACTGTTTTGCCTTTTGTGACCTGTGTTATTAAAAGTCCATTATTTTTACAGACTTTATTAAATTGGATCTTATTAAAGCATTCTATATTTGCATTTGGTCTTTCATAATTCATTATTATTATGACATTTACTTTTTACCATCAGATCTGAAAACATATCATAAGCTACCCTTTTCTCTTGAAAGAAATGCTAATTTCAAACAGTCCTCTAATAGAAGAGAAAAGCTTTATCAGTTTTTTCATTTATTCCAGATCGTGTTAAGAATACTAATGCTAGACTTCAGTATGCTAATATCTCTGAGCTTTTTTTGGTAAAAGCTTAGAATTATTATTTTTATCCCATGGTAAGTATGAAACCAGAAGACCTGCTACTACTGGAGAAAACACAATTCTAAAGTACAATTCTTGATTCTAAAGACTTGTGAAAATGTTGCTAAATCCTGTTTAGACTAGGATGCTGCCAGTCAATTTAACTTTGTACCATACAATATTTGTCCTATTTAAGAAATTATTTTCTCTTAAAATTCAGTTTGTTTGTTTTTCTCATAGTCTAGGTCAATATAGCTTGAAACGTTTAAGACTAAGAATCCTACGCTGTCAGCCCCAGACACCATTTAGGGTGTGCTGCCTGCCTTTCTATATGGTAGTCATTTCTATATCATTTAAGATGCAGTTGAAAACTCAATGTAGCAAGATTTTATATATTGATATCAGACAGGCTATCTAATTATTACTAACATAATTAGTAAAATAGTGAGTTTTCTGTTGGGGTACTAGTAAATTTATTAAACTCTGAAATGAAATTTACTTTGGCTTTTGTCTCATTTTAGATTTCTGACAATGTGCAACAGACATTTTGGCAGTGTTGTTGCACAAACCATTCGGACTCAAAAAACAGATCAGTTTCCACTTTTTCTGATTATTATGGGAAAGCGATCATCTAATGAAGTGTTAAATGTGATACAAGGTAAAGTACATGTCACAAGGGGAGTAGAGTGTCTTCTTGTGTATGTGATAACATTATAATATTTACCATCAAAGTTGACTGTAATTCTCTATATGAGTGCACATCTTTGTATTTTCAAACATAGAATATCCTAAAGAAGAACATCTTCAAAAAATATAGGATCTATGAAAAATAAAATATGCTGCATGAAAATCTAACAGAAATTTCTTAATAAAGTTGCACAGCCCTTTGGACAGAGCATAATCATGTTAAATGTTCAGAATTGCTAAGTTCTCTAAACTAGCAATCAAGTCATAATCAGTTGTCAAATATGACATTTCTTATACATGTATTGATTTCTTTCTGTAATGTTGATTAGTTGAAAGAAATGCTTAACTTCAGTTATCTAGAAAATCCAGTGACTGGATATTGCAAATTAATTGTTCACACAGTTGTAGTTGTTTCCCCTTAATTGTGTGAATTTGTGTCTAGGATGCAGCGCTAAGGCGTGAAGCTATAGGAAGCCTATGAATGTAATTGCATTATATATTCTTTACAAACAAAAAACGTGAATTTTTTTTACTATTACTGATAAACACCAAGGATTATTATAAAATATTACCTTATTTATAGCACAACTTAAATTGAAAACAGTATATCTTTTCTATGCCCCAGGGAAAAAGATGTTTCAAGGGCCCCAGGCTAAAGCTTGTGTTTGAGATACTTTATTTTTACAAACCCTATTTAAGTCAAAAGTTGTATAGCAGATAATATGATGGGGGTGTGTGATGTAAATTCTAGTGCCTTTAAAACTCAAAATAAAACCTCTGGTATTTTATGTTTGCTCTGTAACTAGAACATTGAGTTTCATAAACAGTGCTAAAGAAGATCTGCAGGGGGAATGAATTGCATAGGGTAAATGGATAATGAAAATAATATTTCATTCCTGTTTTCCCTGTCAGAGGCAATATTATAATAGTGGTTCTCAAAATATGGTCCGTGGTTCTGGAGGTCCTCTAGACCCTTTCAGTGGATCCATGAGGTCAAATTATTTTCATGACAGTAAAAAGACTTTTCCATTTTTTTACTGTGTTGACATTTGCACTGGTGGCACAAAATCAGTGTTGTGTAAAACTATTGGCACCTTCACACAATCAAGGTCATGACCAAAACTATACCAGTAGTCGTATTCTTTACCTCCATTTTGTGCAATTAAAAAATTATTTTATTAAATTTTAACCCTTTTTATAGTTTGTGTGATACAATAAGAGGTATGGAGAATGCGTTTCTGCTGCATTTCAGAGTACAAAGGTAGTCTCAAAGAAAAGCACTTGTGTGGTTGCTTGAGCTGAACTACTAGTCATTTTTTCTTAGAGAACATCACTTTTACTTGAAAATAACTGACAGACAAACTATACTTAGATAGCCTGGGTATTTGGCAAACATTTTCTACAGAATGAACAAAGTGAGTCTATCACTTCAAGAAAAGAGAACTGACAGTACTTGTTGCCAATGATAAAATTTGAGCTTTTAGGCAAAATGTTATATCCTCCACCATAAGATTGACAGCTTAAATAATTTTCTGATGACATCAGCTGTAATGTTAATATGATTTTTTTGATATCATATAGTTATGTCAACATTGAAGATAAATGCTTAAGTTAGTAAACCAATATTTTCCACATGACCAGTGCATGATGTTATAAAATAATGCACAGGTAAAAGATCCATTCAAAGAGTGAGATAGGTCAGTGGATCTTAATATAGCAAAGTACAAAAAGTTCATTAATGGTTTCAAATTCTTCACATACTTGAAGAAACTTCCACTTGTCAGTTTGGGTGTATCAAAGAATATTTATAATTATTTATTACAATACTCCTCCCTTTTTCAACTATATATCTATGTGAGGCCAGATTTGCTTCATAAATTTCAGCTAAGGCATAAGACAACATATTGTAACTGGTTTAATATAGAAGTGGATGTGAGAATCCGGTTATGTTCTCTTAAGCCAGACGTTAAAAACATTTGCAAAAATGTGAAAACAATACCATTCTTCTCACTAGACTTTTCCCTATGGAACATAGAGCCATTTTTCATAAAAATCTTGTATTTATAAACATGTAATGGGTTTAGTATTGTTACTTTTAATGAATTGATAAATATGTTTTAAGTATTTCAGCTTTAATTTCTAACACAGTAAATGTTGATAAAAATAACCCACATAAAACTTATTTCAGGATCTCAGTAGTTGCTAAGGGTGTAAACAAGTTCTAAAAACAGAAGTTTGAAAACCACTGCAGTTCGTCTCCCCCTCCGATTTCCCCCCCTTCTTAACCATGAGAGACTATGAACTCTGAGAAACAAACTGAGGGTTCTAGAGGGGAGGGGGATGGGGGGATGGGTTAGCCTGGTGATGGGTATTAAAGAGGGCACGTACTGAATGGAGCACTGGGTGTTACACGCAAACAATGAATCATGGAACACTACATCAAAAACTAATGATGTAATGTATGTGATTAACATAACATAATAAAGGAAAAAAAAAGAATTTAAACAATAAAAAAAAAAAGAAAGAAAGGGAAACTCAAAGATTTGCCCAGTATCCAAATCTACATTGAAGGTACTCCTAAACTTTTTGCCATTTGTTATATCTATTCATAATAACTACCAGTGATCGTGTGTCCTATATACAGAGGTAGTATTATCTTCATTTTACTGTGAAGGGAATTGATCCTTAGAGAGCTATAGTCAGTCACTCATTCACTTATTTATTCATTTACTAAGTGAATATTTATTAAGCCCTTGTCACATGCTAGGCAATTTCTAGGTACTAGAGATCATATAGTTTGTAAGTAGCGGAACTAGAGTTAGAACTATGACTACAAAACTAGTTCTGCTTTCTCAGTACCATGATTTTTTTTGTTAAGGACCACACATGCTCCCTAACATGCTGCCAGTGGTCATAAGGAAAATTGAGAAACAGACCATTGAAAGACAATGTTAGTCCAGCCCTACTCCAAAATAACACTAACAAGGATACTACTTGTCCTATTTCATCAATGGGACAGGAAGACCTCTGCTCAGGCCCTGAAGGAAGATGGGTTCTTTGCCCATAGTCTTGAAAGAAGAGAAGAATTGCTATATCTCTATGGATTTCTCTGTTGTAGATGTATCGAAAGCAAGCAACAGGAGAGTGCATTCAGGAAATAGCATATATCTGCTATAGGCTTGTTATGGCCTTGGACAGGGAATAAAATAGCATTAAGGAAAATCAAACATTTTAATACTCTCATAAAACCAATATAACATTGTATGGTAACTAACTGGAATTAAAATGAAAACTTAAAAATAAATAAATACTCATAAAGTTTATAGTATAGTCATTTGAAAGCAGCTGAAAGAGAAAAATATCAACTGGGCAAAAAAAGAACTCAGTTTTTTTAGAAAATGAATTACTATCTGCTTCACCAAAGAATTTTTAATGATAGGAGATAATTCTAAATAGTGTATTGAGGTGGCAAAGAGAACAGGCTTTTGAGTCACTCATTTAGTTTCAAATTCTTGTCCCACCACTTACTCAGCCTGACCTTGATTGCACAGGCTACTCCAGCTCTCAAGGCCTCATTTTTCCTTCTCTTTAAAGTCAAAATCCTAATGATACCTTCAAAGAATTGTTGTGCAGGTTAAATGAGGTAATATATATAAAGTGCTTAGCCTAATTACTGGCATATAAACAAATGGTAGTTGTTGCTAGTATTTTTAAGTAGATAATGTTTCTGTAACTTGAAAGAACTTTTGATTCTCATTACTTGGACATTGTTCTTCATAGAGCTGAAAATCTTTCTCATTAACAGATGGTTCCTTCAAATCTACTGTATTTGAAATTTCAACTGCCTATACACTGCTTTACTCTTTCACAGTGAACATATGAAACTTTTCAATGAAAATATGAAAGTATTTTAACAGATACTAGCATAGTATGTCATTTTTATTAGACTGTAGCTGTTCCTTACTGATTAATTCTAGAATGATTTTTCCATTTTATAATAACTTCACTAATGTGAAATTTGGCAATCTCCATGTGTTGCTAGGTAACACCACAGTGGATGAGTTAATGATGAGACTCATGGCTGCAATGGAGATCTTCACGGCCCAACAACAGGAAGATATAAAGGATGAGGTAAGATGAAAGGTTAAGTAGACCTTTAATAGGATTTTGATGAAATAATTTGTCAAAAGGAGACACTTGCCTATGTCATGATTGATAAATAAGTATGATGAAGATGCATTTCCAGATTAACCAAGGACTTTTATGCCATTGAGTTTACCTTTCAGTCCATTCTTTTCATGACCCCAAGACCCAACAATTTGTTTAACTTTATGGACATTTATACTTGTTAGATTTGGAGTGGTGGCAGGAGGTCAATTTGCAGGAAATGAATTCTGAAGCATATTTACAAAAGAAATGACAGTCCAGGAAATCCTGTGCACTATGTGGTTTTTTCACTCACTTTCAGGATCCTTTTACTCTTTTAAATATTGAGGTTGATTAGCAATAAACACATTTTACATTTCTGAAGCACTGTGAGAATTAGTAAAAGATCTCCAGAATTCTGAATTTCTCAGTCTCCTGGATATATTCAGTTGGTATAGATGGCATGAGTGTGGAACCTCAAATAAAATAATAATAACAGCAATATTGATCATGACAATAGTACTCAACTCTTACTGAATATTTATAATGTGCGAAGCACTGAGCTAAGCACTTTACATATATTATCTCATGTGATCTCAAAACAACCCCATGAGGTTGTATATGAGTCACACAGAGTTCTGGCAGAAAACACATGGCACTTTCAAACTGGTTTATATGAGAACAATTTAACAAGAGAACTGTTTATAAAGGTAAGGGCAGGGTTTATGGAAGTCAACAGTGGATAGTACCGACTCTAGGGCTAAAGGGAGCCATTACCACCTGTAGGCCTAAAGGCCTTGGAGAGGGTGGTATATCGAGAGGACTATATCTGATAGAGGAATATAGCCAGCGCTTGGTGACCTGTTAGGGAGAAAACCAGGGAATAGCTTTATTTTCCTTCCATACTCTGATCTTCTGCTAATATTACCTACCTAACCTGTATGCTCAAAGGTGAGAGAACCTCCCTGGGCAAAAAGCTAGGTGGAGCATGGATACTGAGGGGCAAATGGGAGATAGTCTAGCATAGATTGGTACTATATTATCTCCACTTTTCAGGTGAGAAAACAGAATCAAAAGGATTAGGGGCGCCTGGGTGGCTCAGTGGTTAAACGTCTGCCTTTGGCTCAGGTCATGATCCCCCAGGGTCCTGGGATCTAGCCCCGCATCGGGCTCCCTGCTCCACGGGAAGCCTGCTTCTCCCTCTCTCACTCCCACTGCTTGTGTTCCCTCTCTCGCTGTGTCTCTCTCTGTCAAATAAATAAATAAAATCTTTAAAAAAAAGGGGTAGTTAAGTTAATTTACCCAAGATCACACAACTAGTAGGACCTATAATAATCTCAAGTAACTATTAGTGCTCTATCAGTCAAAAAATTTCCGGATTTGGAGACTAGCCTAAAGATAAAATATGAAACACATGTTAGCATTTGTTAATTTAAGATGCTCAGTTCACAGGTATTTCTTAAATTGTCCTTCCTAATATTTTTAACTGAAAGAAATCTTTCATGGACAAGTAGGGAGAGTTTGATTTCTGAGCAATGATGAAAAGTTTCCAGCTATAGTGAGTGTTTTCACTATAATACCCATTGGCTATTGCAAGTGGAAAACATGTAGACAATTTTAATATAAGGTAGAACCATTGTATTTTACCTTACTTGCTTGTCTCTTTCTTCTGTTAGACTGAGTTTAAGAGCCAGAGTTGTATCATATTCACATTTATAACTGTATCCTCTAACAGTGTACCTAGGACAAAGTAGCTACTCAGTAAATTTTTATTAAATGACTGAATAAATTAATACTTGGGAAGAATTCATATGAAATAATGTTACTTGAAAAAAATAATTCTTGATTGCAGTGGTGTAAAACCTGATGTGTCCATATTAACAAATATGAAAACTTAGAGTGCTGTAACTAGTTTAGAGTTTTATACACATTAGGTTTCTTTTATTGCGGGAAAAATGATGTTTGTAATTTTCCTTAATAGTCAGTGTTTCATTTACTCAAAGAAAAGGTAATCAGGTATATGGTGGAAAGATGTTTATCTGTTACTCTATAAATTGACAGTGACATTTTGAAATAATGAAGTACTGTACTTACTTAGGAATTTGTAATAATAGGTGTGTTGCCATTCAAGATTACGTTTATCCTGGAATAGAGGCATTGATTGACAATAATTCACTAAACACATTCTTCAGCCATTTAAATCTTGAGTCTCATTAGTACTAGATTTACAGATTATGCTGTATAATAATATGAATGCACAATATTTGCATGCATATTCCCAGTTCATTCTTTCATCTTAATTTGTGTTCCTCGTAATTCATTGGTAAAGAAATTGACTTTAATTCCTTTAATACTGAGCACAAAATTTAATATGAGGGTTACAGGAAAAATCCAAGGCTCCATATTAATTGAAATTTTTATTGAAATTTAACTGCAAGAGGTAAGGATTTCTCTTTGTTTTTAGAGTGTCTTCATGAAAGTTATCATTCAGTGCACAAGTAGAGTTCCTAAGAAAAGCCTTTCTAGGTTCAAAGACTTGTTTTGGATTATGCGTAGATCCTAATGGATTTGGTATCTGCTGAGTATGTGACAAGAAACACTGTCCCTTGTAATTGTGATTTTGCCTTTACTCTTAAAAAAAATTTCCAGTAACACTTTACCTGAAGCTTGCAATGAAAATCAAATTCATAAACAGGTTTGGAGAATGGCTTCCGAGGCCTGAATTTATGTAAACTTAACTTTGGTTCAGTTACATCCATCACTTCAGTGATTCCATTGTATTAGTGCCACCAGGGATACCTATACTATACAGCGTTTTTATTAAATAGAACCAAGCCCAAACATTATACTCTGAATGATTCTTTAATAGCCCAGAATGGACTAACCTTTATATCACTAATTATTCTATTTCTAATCAGGAAGTATACATTACATGAGTCTCTTGTTTTTGATAGAACTGCCAATATAGCTTTATTCACAGACATTTTCATTAGTGGTATTAGTTTGGTTTTTTAAATGTTAACTGAGTATCTATCAAGTATATAGCACTGGGCTCAGTCTTGGGGACAGAGGTACTTTGCCACAATGTAGGCTTATTGGCAAATATCACTACATGATGGTAGCCTGTTTAGAATCAGAACATGTAGACTCTATTTAGAATCAGAACATTTAGAATCTGTTTATGCTTACAGCCTGGTTCCAAACAGTAGATACTTTCTAACATGTAAATAGATTCAGTTATTTTCATATGCCCTATTTTCTTTCGCCATTAGTAATCCAGAAACCTCTGATTACTAAGAGTTTATGATACTTTTAGTTCCTAATCTGTTTATTATTTCATTCATTTCTTTGTTCATCCGTTCAACACTTAACTTATTTAGAATCCTCAGTATCATAGGTGCAAGGATTACTTCTTTCCAGATTTTCTATTTCTTCCTGATTTAGTCTTGTTAGGTTGTATGTTTCAAGGAATTGATCCATTTCTTCTTAAATGATCTAATGTATTTGCATATTGGCATATAATGGTTCATAGTAGTCTCTTACAATCCTTTGTATTTCTGTGCTATGAATTGTAATATCTCCTCTTTCATTTCTGATTTTATTTATTTGAGCCCTCTTTTTTTTCTTGGTCAGTCTAGCGAAAGGCTTGTTAATTTTATCTTTTTTAAAAAATCAGCTCTTAGTTTCATTGATCTTTTCTTCTTTTTGAAATATAATTAATATAAAATGTATTAGTTTCAGGTATACAACATTGATTCAGTAATTCTATATATTATTCAGTGTTCACCATGATAAATGTAGTCACACTGATCTTTTCTATTGTCTTTTAATCTCCATTTCTTTCTGCTCTGATCTTTGTCATTTTTTCCCTTCTGCTAACTTTGGGCTTTGTTCTTTTTCTAGTTCCTTGAGATGTAAAGTTAGATTGTTTATTTGAGATCTTTCTTCTTTCTTGATGTAGGCATTTATCACTATGAGTTTCTTGCTTATAATTTCATTGGCAGTGTCCCATAGGTTTTGGTACATTGTATTTCCATTTTCATTTGTCATAAGGTATTTTTTTATTTCTTCTTTGATTTCTTCTTCGACCCGCTGGTTGTTCAGCATCGTGTTGTTTAAGCTCCACATATTTGTGAATATTCCAGTTGTCTTCTTGTAATTGATTTCTAGTTTCATACCATTTTGGTTGGGAAAAGATTGATATGATTTCAGTCTTCTTAAATTTATTAAGATGTTTTTGTGTGTGCCCTAACATATGGTTTATGTTATGGACAGTGTTCCATGTGTGCTTGAGACAAATGTGTATTCTGTTGCTTTGGATAAAATGTTCTGTATATGTTTGTTAAGTCCACTCTGTCCAGCACATCATTTTATTCAAATGTTTCCTCATTGATTTTCTGTCTGGATGATATATCCATTGATGAAATTGGGGTATTAAAGTCCCCTACTATTATTGTATTGCTGTCTCTTTCTCCCTTTGAGGTCTGTTAATATTTGTTTTCTATATTTAGGTACTCCTATGTTGGGTGCATAAACATTTTAAAAAGGATTCTTCATCCAGTGTTTTTTCTCCATAGTTAGTCCCAGATCACAGAAGATAATAATTTCTCTCATCTTGATTTGTATATTCATTTCATAAATATTTATTGATCTTTTCCTACATACTAGACACTGTGTAAAGCACCAGTACCACAGCTATGTGCAAGATAGATAAGGCCATTGAGCTTACAACACAGCAGTTCCAATATAGTCTATGAAGTAACCAAGTAGATAAAGCCCTGGGAGCACCTAGTCAGAGTGAGCTAGACATGCTGTGTGGGCAACTTGACATACAGCACACAGAAGGGCTCTCATATTCTCCAGGGCCAGCTATGAGGTAGGTAGAACAGGTGAGAATGAAGATAATAATAACAGCCACTCTTCAGGTTCCTGCTACATGCCAGCCATAGGTATTTCTCAGTGTGATTCCTAGACTACCAGAATACTTAGCTACCTACCTAGGATTCCAGGCAGTTAGGTATGACAAGCAATGTAATCAGTTTTGTTAACATTTTCTTTTGTTAACATTGAAATGTAAAATAAATTGTGATATCCCTCCAAATCCCATTTCATTCATCATATCTGTTAAAATTTGTTAGACTGCTCGTGTACAAGAAAGATTGCATTGGATATTTTGTTTAGACAAATTCATTTAACTGGGGCAGTTTACTTTGGCTTCTGAACTTTTATGTCATTCACATGTTATTGTTAAATTTACATTCATTTTTCCTTGCTTAAATTAGTTATATTATATTCTTAATTCCCCAAAATTGATCATGGCTGAAATGTGGTTCATTGAAGCATAAACATAATGATGAAAATAGTATAATATATATTGTAAATCAGTATAACATAGTTCAAACTAATTCAACATTAGTGTAAACATAATTGAGAGAACTCCAGTGCTAGTATAGACGATGCCAGGACAGCTGACTCTAAATGTGATGATTTCATATTAGCTGCCATAAAAAAGAAAAATTTTTTTGATTGAGAGGCAAATATGTGAAAGTTGATTGTATAGGAGAAACAATCCATTTCCCACTAGTGCCACTATTTCTGAGGTTTTTCATAAAAGCATGAAGCTTTCAGAGTTTTTGTTTCATTATTAAATAAAGGCCAGTGACCTATCTTTCTGTTAAATCAATGGATTTTTTTTTTCAGTACAAGAGAAAAATAATACCACTAAAAAAAAAAAAAAATCTTAATTGTGCAAGGCAGAGAAGTGACCAAACCACAGATGAGAAATTGTTTACAAAGTGCATTCCTTGAGGTAAAAATGAATGCAAATCCTACTACTGCCAAAAACTGTAAATTCATCTCCAAAGTTAACAATAAAAAAAATACTCAACAAGACAATAGAATGATTTCCTGGGAAAGTACTTTCTCAAATTACACTGTTGAGTGGCATGCAATGGCAATAGGATGGTTTGTGGAAGAGCAATGACCACATTCTGCATGTTATGCTGCTTTATAGTTAGATTACCACTAAGATGTGCAGAATAAGAATCAGTTTTTAGCATATTGCTATTTGTATGTATACAAGGTAGAAGTAGTCATCACTGTTCATTCTGTTTATCAGTGAGAAATATATATTACAAGAGAAGTTTTTAATTTAATGATTATTTTGCAAACTTTGAGTTAGACTTAAAAAGATGAGGTAGAATTGGTACTGATGACAAACTAACTATATTTCAAAGGACACCATCCAGAAAGTGAAAGGACAGTCCACAGACTGGGAGAAAATCTTCGCAAATCATATATTTGGTAAAGGACTTATATCTAGAATATATAAATAATTCTTACAACTCAATAATAAAAAGACAAATTACCCCCATTTAAAAATGGACAAAGGATCTGAAAAGACATTTCGCCATGGGAGATATACAAATGGCCATTAAGCACATGAAATGATTTTCCACATCATTAGTGATCAAGCAAATGCAAATCAAAACCACAATGAGATAATACTATCCCACACAAACTGCAATGGCTGGAATCAAAAGATAACAGGTGATGGTGAAGATATGGAGAAATCTGAACCCTCGTAGACTGCTGGTGGGAATATAAGATGGAGCAGCTAGGGCGCCTGGGTGGCTCAGATGGTTAAGCGTCTGCCTTTGCCTCAGGTCATGATCTCAGGGTCCTGGGATCGAGTCCCACATCGGGCTCCCTGCTCCTTGGGAGCCTGCTTCTCCCTCTGCCTTTCTCTCTCGCTCTGTCTCTCATGAATAAAAAAAAAAAAAAAGATGGAGCAGCTGCTTTAGAAAACAGTATGGTAGTTCCTCAAATGATTAAACATAGTTACCATATGATCCAGAGTTTACTGATAGTCATGTACCTAAAAGAAGTGAAAAGATATGTCCATACAAAAATCTGTGCATGTGTAGCAGCTTCTTTCTAGATATGTCTCCTGAAGCAAGGGAAACAAAAGCAAAAATAAACTATTGGGACTTTATCAAAATAAAAAGCTTTGGCACAGCAAAGAAAACAATCAACAAAACTAAAAGGCAACCTATGGAATGGGAGAAGATATTTGCATATGACATACCCAGTAAAGGATTAGTATTCAAAATATATAAAAAACTTATCAAACTCAACACCCCCAAAATGAATAATCCAATTTAAAAATGGGCAGAAGACATGAATGGACATTTTTCCAAAGAAGACATACAGATGGCCAATAGACACATGAGAAGATGCTCATCATCACTGATCATCAGGGAAATACAAATCATGACTACAATGAGATATCGCCTCACACCTGTGAGAATGACTAAAATCAACAACACAAGAAACAAATGATGGCAAGGATGTGGAAGAAAGGAACCCTCTTGTGCTGTTGGTGGGAATGCAAACTGGTGCACTCACTCTGGAAAACTGTATGGAGGTTCCTCAAAAAATAAAAATAGAACTACCCTACAATCCAGCAGTTGCACTGCTGGATATTTACCCAAAGAACACAAAAACACAAATTCAAAGGGATACAAGCACTCCTATGTTTATACAGCAGCATTATTTACAATAGCCAAGATATGGAAGCAGCCCACCTGTCCATCCATTGATGAATGGATAAAGAAGAGGTGGTATATATATATATATATATATATATATATATATATATATATATACACACACACACACACACACACAGTGGACTACTATTCAGCCAAAAAAAAGAATGAAATCTTGCCATTTGCAACAACGTGAAAGGAGCTAGAGAGTATTATGCTAAGCAAAATAAGTCAGTCAGAGAAAGACAAATACCATGATTTCATTCACATGTGGAATTTAAGAAATGAAACAAATAAGCAGAGGGAAAAAGGGAGGCAAACCAAGAAACAGACTCTTAACTACAGAAACTTATGGTTACCACAGGGGAGATGGACAGGGGATTGGTCAAATAAGTAATGGGGATTAAGGAGTGCACGAGTTGTGATGGGCAGCAGGTGTATGGAATTATTGAATCACTATATTGTACACCTGAAACTAATATTACACTATATGTTAACTGGAATTTAAATGAAAACATTTAAAAAAAATCTGTGCATGATTTAAAGCAACATTATTCATAATAGCCAAGAGGTGGAAACAACACAAATGTCCATAAAGGAACAAATGGGTTAAAAAAAAAAAAAAGTGACATATGCATACGATGGAATGCTATTCAGCCATAAAAAGGAATGAAGTTCTGATAGATGCTACAATATCAGATAAATCTTGAAAACATTATGCTAAATGAAGTAAGCCAGTCAGGGGAAAAAAAAAAAAAAAACACAATTAGGCAAGAAAAATAAAAGGCATCCAGATTGGAAAGGAGTAAGTGAAATTATCTCTTCAAAAATAATATGATCTTATATGTTGAAAACCCTAAAGATTCCACACAAACTATTAGAGCTGATAAACACATTTGGCAGAGTTACAGGATATAAAAATTAAAAATCAACCAGTTGTATTTATATACACTAACCAGGAAGATTTGAAAATGAAATTTAAAAAACAATTTCACTTATGATTGCATCAAGAATAACAAAATACTTAGAAATACATTTAACCAAGGAGGCCCAAGCCTTGTACACTGAAAACTATAAAATAGTGCTGAAAGAAATTAAGAAGACCCAAATAAATGGAAATACTCCCCTATTCACAGGATTGGAAGACTTAATGTTTAGATGACAACACTATCCAATGCTATCCATAGATGCAGTGCAGTCCTTATCAAAATCCCAAAGGGGTATTTTTTTCAGAAATAGAAAAACCCATTTTAAAATTCATATGGAACATCAAGAAACCCTGAATAGCCAAAACAATCTTGAAAAAGAAAAACAAAGTTCATGGATTCATACTTCACAATTTCAAAACTTACCAAAAACCTACAGTATCAAAACAGTGTGGTACTAGCATAAAGATAGACATGAAGACCAATGGAATAGAAAAGAGAGCCCAGAAATATACAGTTGGTTTTCAACAAAGGCACCAAGACCATTCATGAGGAAGGAACAGTCTCATCCATAAATGGTGCTGGAAAAACTGGATACTCAGACACAAATTGTGAAGTTGAACACAAACCTAGC
The DNA here is from genome assembly GCF_029215605.1 of Mirounga angustirostris. Taxonomy (NCBI): domain Eukaryota; kingdom Metazoa; phylum Chordata; class Mammalia; order Carnivora; family Phocidae; genus Mirounga; species Mirounga angustirostris. The sequence goes on from NW_026991712.1 coordinate 150,423,133, forward strand.
ACTGTATACAAACATTAACTCAAAATGGATCAAAGACCTAAGTTTAAGACCTAAAACTATAAAACTCTTAGAATACAACACAGAGAAAGATCTTCATGACCTTGGATTTGGCATTAGTTTCTTAAATATGACACCAAACGCACAGATAACATAAGAAAAAAACAGGTAAGTTAGGCTTCATAAAAATTAAAAACTTATTGGTGTATAGAAATGCAACAGATTTCTGTACATTGATTTTGTATCCTGCAACTTTACTGAATCCTTGTATCAGTTCTAGTGTTTTTTGGTGGAGTCTTTTGGGTTCTGCGAATAGTGAAAGTTTCACTTCTTCCTTCCCAATTTGGATGCTTTTTATTTCTTTTGATTGTCTTATTGCTGAGGCTAAGGACTTCCAGTACTATGTTAAATAGAAGTGATGAGGGTGGACATCCCTGTCTTGTTCCTGACTGTAGAGGAAACTCTCTCAGTTTTTCCTCATCGAGGATGATATTAGCTATGGGTTTTTCATATATGGCCTTTATTATGTTGATGTATGTTCCCTCTAACCCTACTTTATTGAAGATTTTTATCATGAATCAGTGTTGTACTTTGTCAAATACTTTTTCTGCATCTGTTGAGAGGAACATATGGTTCTTATCTTTTCTTTTATTAATATGGTGTATCACATTGATTGACTTACAAATATTAAACCATCCTTGCAGCCCAGGAGTATCCCACTTGATTGTGGTGAATGATTCTTTTAATGTACTGTTGGATTTGATTTACTAGTATTTTATTGAGATTTTTGCATCCATGTTCATCAGGGATATTGGCCTATAGTTCTCTTTTTTAGTGGAGTCTTTGTTTGGTTTTGGAATCAGGATAATACTGGCCTCATAGAATTAGCTTGGAAGTTTTTCTTCCATTTCTGTTTTTTGGAATAGTTTGAGAAGAACAGATATTAACTCTTCTTTAAATGTTTGGTAGTGGGGCACTTAGGTGGCTCAGTCAGTTAAGCGTCTGTCTTCAGCTCAGGTCATGATCCCAGGGTCCTGGGATCGAGCCCCACGTTGGGCTCCTTGGTCAGCGGGGAGCCTGCTTCTCCTTCTCCCACTGCCTGCCGCTCCCCCTGCTTGTGCTCTCTCTCTCTCTGTCAAATAAATAAAATCTTTGATAAATAAATAAATAAATAAATGTATGTTTGTTTGTTTGGTAGTGGTGCAAGTCGGTTAAGCGTCCAACTCTTGGTTTCAGCTCGGGTGATGATCTCAGGGTAGTGAGATCAAGCCCTGGTTTGGGCTCTGCACTCATCAGGGCGTCTGCTTGGGACTCTCTCTCCCTCTCCCTGAGCCCCTCCCCACTGCTCTCTCTCTTTCTCTCAAATGAATAAATATATCTTTAAAAAAAAAAAAAGTTTGGTAAAATTCCCCTGTGAAGCCATCTAGCCCTGGACATTTGTTTGTTGGGAGATTTTTGATTACTCATTCAATCTCTTTGCTGGTTATCAGTCTGTTCAAGTTTTCTATTATTTCCTGTTTCAGCTTTGGTAGTTGATATGTTTCTAGGAATTTATCCATTTCTTCCAGGTTGTCCAGTTTGTTGCCATATAATTTTTCATAATATTGTCTTATAATTGTTTGTATTTCTGTGGTGTTAATTATTTCTCCTCTCTCATTATCAACAATAGCCAAATTATGGAAAGAGCCCACATATCCATCGACTGATGAATGTATGAAGAAGATGTGGTGTGTGTACACACACACACACACACGCACACACACACACACACTGGAATATTACTCGGCCATCAAAAAGAATGAAATCTTGCTATTGCAACAACATGGATGGAACTAGAGTGTATTAGGCTAAGTGAATTAAGTCAGTCAGAGAAAGACAAATACCATATGATTTCACTCATATGTGGAATTAAGAAACAAAACAGATGAACATAGGGGAAGGAAAAATAAAAGATAAAAACAGAGGGAGACAAACCATAATAGACTCTTAAATGGGATGACTGGGTGGCTCAGTCAGGTAAGCATCTACCTTTGGCTCAGGTCGTGATTCTGGGGTCCTGGGATTGAGCCCCATGTCAGGCTCCCTGCTCAGCGGGGAGTCTGCTCTCCCTCCCCCTGTGCTCCTCCCCACCATTCATGTGCTCTCTTTCACAGTGCACTCTAGCTCTCTCAAATAATTAAATAAAATTTTTTTTAAAAAGAGACTCTTAACTGTAGAGAACAAACTGAAGGTTGCTGGAGGGGAGGTTGGTGGGGTGATGGGCATTAAGGAGGGTACTTGTTATGATGAGCACTGGATGTTATATATAAGTGGTGAATAACTAAATTCTACTTCTGAAACTAATACTACACTATATTTTAGCTAATTTGAATTTAAATAAAATTTAAAGAATTTTTCTTCTAAAGAAAATTTTTCTTTTGGAAGAAAAAAATGATTTCAAAAGGAAAAAAGATGTGAGATATATATACATACATATGTGTGTGTGTATATATATATACACATATATATAATGGAATACTCAGCCATAATGAAAAATTGCCATTTGCAATGACGTGGATGGAGCTAGAGAGTATTATACTAAGTGAAATAAGTCAGAGAAAGACAAATACCATATGATATCACTCATGTGGAATTTAAGAAAAAAAACAAATGAGCAAAGGGGGGAAAAAGAGAGAGGCAAACCAAGAAACAGACTCAACTATAGAGAACAAACTGATGGTTACTGGAGGGACGCAGGCAAGGGTATGGGTTAAATAGGTTTGGAGATTAAGGTGGGCATTTCTTGCGATGAGCACTGAGTGTTATATGTAAGTGATGAAGCACTAAATTCTACACCTGAAACTAACATACAGTTACACTATGTGTTAACCAGCTGGAATTTAAATAAAAACTGGGAGAAAAAATTAAAATCTTTTGAGCTTCAAAGGACACTACTGAGAGAGTGAAAAGACAACCCACAGAATGGAAGAAAATACTTTCAAATCATATATGAAAAGGGTTTAATATCCAGAATATATAAAGAACTCCCACAACTGAACAACAAAAGGCAAACAACGCAATCCAAAAATGGGCAAAGAACTTGAATAGACATTTCTCTGAAGACATTCAAATGGCCAACAAGCACCAAAAAAAAAGTGTTCGACATTATTAGTCATTAGGGAAATGCAAATCAAAACCACAAGGAAATACCACTTCACATCCGCTAGGATGGCTATTATCAAAAAGAATGGAAATTAACACAAATCAGCCAGGATGTGGAGAAAGTAGAACCCTTGTACATTGCTGATTGGAATGTAAAGTGGTGCAGACACTGTGACAGTTTGGAGATTCCTCAAAAAGTTAAACATAGAATTACCAGATTACCCAGCAATCCACTTCCAGGTATAAATACCCAAAGAATTGAAAACAGGGACTCAGACACTTGTTCACAAATGTTCACTGTAGCATTATTCACAACAACCAAAAGGTGGAAACATTCACCAGCAGATGGGTGTGTTTAATGCCACTAAATCATACACTTAAAATAGTGAATTGTATATTATGTATATTTTACCGTAATAAAAAAACAAAACACTAACAACATACATGGATGTTTAGTACTTTTGAGCTGAGAAGTGAGAGGTTGCTGTGGGCTGGCAACATGAGAAGTTCTTGATTCTTGGGCTCAGTACTTGCCGGAAACTACTGGGAACTGACACGGAGTGGAAAAGATTCCACCCCTGCTTTCATGAGCTTTAATCCTGAGCAGTTTTTCATTCTGTATTAAATTCCAAACTTTTACTTCTTAGGGAAGCAAGGATGTCAGTTGAAGTACCTTAAAAAAGAAAGCAAGAATATGTTGAGTACCTGCTAGTGCCAAGCACTACGTTAGATACTTCCTGCAAATAATCACTTTTGGTTTTCATGATAACCTTGTGAAATAGTTATTATCCCCATTTTATTGACGAGAAAACTGAGCATACAGTAGTTATAAATAGTTTGCCCAAAGTCACACAACTGTGTCAAAACCAGAATACATACTTATGTGCTTTTCATGCATCATGATCCCTTGTAAAGCTGAGTTACATTTAAATTGAAGATTTGTAGGATAAATGAACACTGGGTGTTATACACAACTAATGAATCAAAAACTAATGATGTACTATATGTTGGCTAATTGAACGTAATAATAATAAAAAAAATCTCAAGATTTGTAGGATTAATGAAGCAGTGCTCTTATCAAGATTAGGTAGAATCAGAGTGGGCTGACCTGAGGAGTAGGTCAGACATTCCTAGATTCCCAGATACCATATTCACTTGAGTAGAATAAGAAAGTTTGTCATAACTGTCTACTCTTGTGCATGGAATAATGCTCACTGTTAAAAAGTTATATCCACACCCTATTTATTTACATTTGTTGCTCTTAAAGTGCCTGCTGATGGATTTGTTCAGCCATGCTTGACACCTTAGAGTAGAAGTTAATAATTTGTCATATATGAAACTAATGTAAAGAGATTTATGACTGAACACTGGCATTACAATTCAACACACCTGTTCTGAGCCAGCCCTTCACATTTTTTCCTTCCTTTGCCTGAGGTAGAGACTTCTTCATGGATTACAGTAACACTTTTTGACAAGCTTAGACTGGGTGGAGCTGCCTTGTAATGACAGAACACAATTGATGATATCTCAGTAATGCATTCTTTTTTGATTTGGACTGTCAACATTTATTACTGTAAAGGCACTCATTGTTAAACAGCTGGTCCAACCTGCCCACTTTTTGTTTTTAGTAGAAGTCGAGTCTAACAAAATATGTTTATTTTTCTAGTTATGCAATATTAGCTAGTTTGGGGGGGGATATATAGAGAATAAAAATTCTTTTATGTACCATTGTTTTAATTTTAGTGTTCTCCAAATAAAAAATTAAAACCTGCTGCTTTTTCTAAAGTGTTCTCAAGTGGCTGTTGAGACCTTCCCAGTGTCATAAACCTGACAGGCATCCAAAGAAAACGTTAACTGAAACTCTCTTAAGGCACATCCTTTAAAAAGATTCAGAAGAAACTTTTCCTGTCTTAAATATGACACTACCTAAATCCTTATCTTTAGAGACAGGCCTATTCCTTGTGAATTTTTCTTTCCCACGGGGCAATATATCTAATTACCTGTCATGCCAGCAAACAGGTAATTGCAATATAGTATGAAAACATAGCAATGCCACTAAGTACAAGATACAGAGGTGAACAAAGAAAACTTCTTAGAGGAGGAAACATTTAAGTCTTAAAGGATGATACATAGATGTTCACCAGGTAAACCACCATTAATTCATTTCTTTGGTCCCTAAGCCAACACATTTTTATTAAGGGCCTGCTACATGCCCACATTGTGCTAAGCTCTAATGGTTACAAGGATGACACAGTCCTTAGATGTTCAGTGACATGCAAACAAAGGATTCCAGTATAATGGTAAAATTCCTATGGTGGAGGTATATGTAGATTGTTAAATCTGCCCATCAGGGTTAGAAAGAAAGGCCTCACCAGGAAAAATTCTTTTAAGCTGAAACTTTAAAAATTAGCATTATAGCAGGTAGACTTGTGAAGAAGTGTCTTCTGGAAGAAAAAGAGATACTTTTACAATAGATGGGTAGTTTGGAAGACTACCTCATCAGCCAAAGAAGACACATTTACACATTCTATAATTAAGATATAATTGAGGACTACTTGGTTAGATATTTCAATTCAATGATAACCATATATACCCCATTTCCTGTTAATACTTGTCTTTGCAGACCATTTTTACCATAAAGCATACCAAACAAAGTTAAGTCAAAGAAAAAATGATTCTCCACACTTATAAAATTTTGTTACTGTTAAAGGTGTAAGTGTGTTTATGTATGTAATGTTTCAGTGTCTGGACATAATAAAGGAAGACATCCTAGAGAAAATTTTAGCAGACTAGAGAAAACTATTTTAATAGAGGATTTGCGTTTGGAATTCTTGGCTATGCAGTGTTGCTTTATTGAAGTCAGTCAGTGCTTGTATACTAAAATATTTATCACAGCTTTGCACAGCTTTGGAGACTTAGACTAAGAATGCTTATTATCCTTGAGTTAGAAGAGAGGACACTAAGATGCCTGATGGAGAACAACATGAACTCCAAGTCATTTGCTGATGCGAATACAAAATTCTTCAGCCATTCAGAAAAAAGTTTGACCTTCCCTCAGAAAGTTGACCATACACTTAACACACAACTCAGCAACCTCATCCCTAGGTATTAATTCTAGAAAAGTGAAAACTTAGGTTCACACCAAAACCTATACATGAATGTTCATAAAAACTCTGTTCATAATTGCCAAAGCTGGAAACAATTCAAATGCCCTTCATGATCCTTCCATTCACCTTCACTGGGTGAATGGATAAATATACCCCTACTGAGTCAGTTTTCAATCTCTTCTTGTATAAAATAGTACCTACCTGGGGTGCCTGGGTGGCTGTCGGTTAAGCATCTGCTTTCAGCTCAGGTCATGATCCCAGCGTCCTGAGATTGAGCCCTGCATTGGGCTCCCTGCTCAGTGGGGAGCCTGCTTCTCCCTCTTCTGCTCCCCCTGCTTGTGCTCTCTCCCTCTCTCTCTCAAGTAAATTTTTTAAAAAATCTTTAAAAAAATAAAATAGTACCTACCTGATATGCATGTTTGGAAAATTAAATAAGATAATACATGTAAAGCAGGAACTAGTACCTAGTATTTGAAGTATATAAGTAAGTATTATCTATTGCTGTTATTTTTACTCTAGTCTGGGCTGAAAAGAACTTTAGAAATCATTTAATCTTAATTTCATTCTACTGTTGAGGGAACTTAAGAGTTATAGAAATTTTCCCAAACTCACATACAGAATCAGGCCTTTGTTGTTAGTTTTTCTCTTTTTAGTGCTATTTTCTCTTTACTGAAATTAAATATCTCTCTTATAATGGGACATCCAGTAGGTGTGGGGGGGTTGGAGGAGGAAAGATTTTCAAATGATTTGGAATTGTAGCCTTTTGTTTTTAAATGACATTTTCCTTTTTTTTAACTGAGATATAATTGACATCATACAACATTATATTAGTTTTAGTTGTAGAACATAATGATTCAATATATGTATATATTGTGAAATGATCACCACAATGAGTCTAGTTAACGTACTTCACCATACATAATTATAGAATTGTTTTTGTGATGATAACTTTTAGGATTTACTCTCTTTGTAACTAACATATGCAGTACAGTATTACTACCTATAGTTGCAATGCTGTATATTATATCCCCATGACTTATTTATTTTATTACTAGAAATTTGTACCTTTTGACCACCTTTACCCATTTCAACCAACTCCACCTCTGGCAACCACCAACTTTTCTCTGTATGTATGAGCTTGGTTTTTTGTTTGTTTGTTTTAGATTCCACATGTAAGTGAGATGGTACAGTATTTGTCTTTCTCAGACTTATTTCACTTAGCATAATGCCCTCATGGTCCATCAGCATTGTCACAAATGGCAAGATTTCATTCCTTTTTATGGCTGAGTAGTATTCCGTTGTATATTTATATTCCATTTTCTTTATCCATTCATCCATTGATGGACACTCAGGTTGTTTCCATATCTTGGCTATTGTAAATAATGCTGCAGTGAATATGGAGGTACACATGTGGTTTAGAGTTAGTATTTTTGTTTTAGTCAGATAAATACCTAGAAGTGGAATTGCTGAATCGTATGGTAGTTCTATTTTTAATTTTTTGAGAAACCTCCATACTGTTTTCCATTGGCTGCACCAATTTACACATTTTCCTTTTAAAATAAATTATCTTATGGGGCGCCTGGGTGGCTTGGTCACATGGACGTCTGGCTCTTGATTTCAGCACAGGTCATGACCTCAGGGTCCTGGAATCGAGCCCCATTTTGGATTCCACATTCAGCAGGGAATCTGCTTGGGGATTTCTCTCCCTCTCCTGCTCCCCCTGCTCATACACTCTCTTTCTCAAGTAAATAAATTTTAAAATAAAATAAAATAATCCTATGTACTTTTGCTAGAAAAAATGATTCCTTAAATCCTTTTTCATAAAGCTCTTATATGCATATGTATATATTTGATTTTACTACTTTAGCATTGTAAAGAGGGTTTACCCTTAGGAGAAGATGAACTAGAATAACTGTATTTAAAGTGCAAAGAATACAATGTATACAATCTATTCACTGCATATATTCCAGGTGTAACTGAGACAGAGAACATACACTTTGTAGTCCTGAACTAGTTTATTCATGCAGAGCAATAGAAAAATTCAGCTTTGCAAGCAACCCGAAGTGTTGTGTTCGAACATCTCTTATTTGGGAAGGGGGTGAAAACTTCTCTATAGCTTTTAAACCCAAATATCAATTTAAATGTATAGCTGTAGCTATCTAATTACTGTTTACTTAGGGGACTAAACTACACAATTTCTCTTTGAAAGTCAGGACCAGCCAACCATGGAGATCAGTCCTTTATATGCCTAAGAGCCCTTTCATGATGACAGCCTTCTGTCAAAAAAGGAACTAACAAATACCTGCCCCCTCACTCCCTCATTCCACTTGGGAGGAACTACCCATTCCCCATTCATGTGCTTTCTCTTCAATCACTGAACATAGGTTAGCTGGTAAAATGCTTGCTGTGCACTTCAGTACAACAAAAATTCAGTGCCTGCCATGTACCAAGCTACACTGGGAGACACAGTTTCTACCTTTCTACCCTCAGAGAGCTTGCCACTTACCTCTAAAAATGAAACCTCCGTACCTGAAGCAATTAGAGAACAATTAAGTTCAAAGCAGGGAGACGTATTCCGCATACAAGTGGAATGGAAGAAAGTTCATTCAGAAGATTAAGAAATAAGAGTAGATTAAAAGAATCTGAAGAGAGATATGGTTTGAATTAGGCCCTGGGTAATTGAAAGGAAGTCCTTGCCTGAGAATAAATAGCTCATTGTCTCATGAGAGGCAACTATAAATTAGTCATTAAGAGTTTATAGTGCCATAGTGCCTGAATTCAAATCCTAGCTCTGCCACTTAGCAGCTGTATAACATTGAAAAAAATCCCTTAATCTCTGTGCCTCAATTTCCTCAATTAGTAGTTACTTGATAGGATTAAATCCATTGATACATGTAAAGTGCTTAGAGTAGTACCTGGCATCTAATAAGTACTTATGAAATATTTTCTTTAATAATCCAAACTGAGTTTGGAATAATGAGTAGGAAGTAATCATGTGGACTAAGGAGGAAGTACTTTTAAAAATGTGGAAATGTGATACAACTTGGAGTTGTGAAATGGCTTGGGACATGTAGAAAATGAGAAGTAGGGATGACTGGGTGGCTCAGTCAGTTAAGCGTCTGCCTTCGGTTTGGGTCATGATCCCAGAGTCCTGGGATTGAGTCCCACATTGGGTTCCTTGCTCAGTGGGGAGCCTCCTTCTCCCTCTGCCTGCCGCTCCACCTGTTCATGCTCTCTCTCCCTCTCTCTCTCTGTGTCAAAAAAATAAATCTTTAAGGTTTTTTTAAATTTATTTTATTTATTTGACAGAGAGAGACACAGCAAGAGAGGGAACACAAGCAGGGAGAGAGGGAGAGGGAGAAGCAGACTCCCCACTGAGCAGGGAGCCTGATGCAGGATTCAATCCCAGGACCCTGGGATCATGACCTGAGCCGAAGGCAGACGCTTAATGACTGAGCCACCCAGGCACCCCAATAAATAAATCTTCAAAAAAAAAAAAAGAAAATGAGAAGTAATTTAGTAAAGCAAGAAGGGAAGGGTTGGTAGAGGAAAGGGAGGAGAGAAGAGGCTGAAAATGTGCATTAGGGCCACATGTTGAAGGTACTTCTATGCTCTGCTGTAGAATTTGAACCTTAAACTGTGGGCTGTGGAGTCTTTTTCATTTCTTTTCAGCAGGAAGTTGACATGCTTAGATTTGTAATTTAGGAAACTAATGCTGATGACTATGACTATCACTTTGTTGGTATCTTTATGTTAGTACTTATCTTGATGTTATAATTTATCTGTTATTTTGTTTTCTTTTTGAGGTACAGTGCTTTTCGAAGTGTGGTCCATTGAGCACATATTTGTTACAACTACAGATTTTTGAGCTTCTATGCTAGACCTACTGAATTAGAATCTCTGCAGATGGGCCAGAGAATCTGTATTTTCACAGCTTTCCTATATAACAAGAGATTCTTGTATATCTTAAAATTTGAGAACCATTGGTTTAGTGAGAAGAACATAGCCTTTAGAAACAGATAGACCTAAGTATAAAACCTGATTCAGTCCCTTATAAGCTCTATATCACTGGCAGATTATGTAACCAGTTTGAGTTTCGATTTCCCCATATGTTGAGTGGAAATAGTAATACCCCATTGTGGGAGTGAGAAGAAACAGCATATGTAAAATGACTAACTCACAATAGGCCCTCATATATATTGCCTTCCTTTCCAAGTTCATCTATCTCCTCCATCTAGTGAAAGAAGGAAACTATGTCTTATTCATCTTCTTGTTTCTAGTTCTTTTTTTTTTTCTTGTTTCTAGTTCTTAACACAAAGCCCAACATATAGTAGGTGTACATAAGTATTTTATAAATGTACAAGTGAATGAATGAATGAGTGAATAATGAATTTTATGGGGAGGAACTAGAAGTTAGGATACCTGTTACGAGGTTAATGCCATAATGTAAGCAAGAGATGACAAGGGTCTGAACTAAGGCATCATGCTTGAAAAATGTGCAGGTTTCATTCTAGATTACCAAACAGATATGTAGATTCTCTCTGGATTGTTTTAGCCTTAACATAAACTCTCACAGGTTAGCCCATTTCCTTTAAAGCAAACACTGAGACAGCAGTCCATCGTTTGAAATCCTGCCACTAAAGAAATTAGCAAACCAGTCTTAAATCCAGCTTTTCAACTCACCATACCACTTCTATCCAGATGAAAAAGAATCTTTTCTAAACATCTCCACCGGAAATTCCAGAGACTTACATTCTAGCAAAGCAAGACCGTCTCAGTTAGGACTTGGAAGTTACTTGCTACTTGTGAATTCAGTTCTCTGTTTTCATAGTCCTACAATGGACTATTTTAAAATTTCTCTGTTTAAAACTTTGGATAATTAAATTTTAAAAAATAACCAATTAGTCTAGCATTTAGACTCAGTCTTTGATATAATAGGTACCAAACATATTCTTTCAAGAATGTAACCTGAAAGAATGTTGAGTGTCAGGTTTGCCGTAATCCTTATTTCACTGTTTTTGAGCACAAGTAGTTCACTAATGATTTTACAGGCAAATCAGTTTAACAAATATAAACTTATAATACAAATGTCTGTAGAGCCAATTGTTCATTCACTGTTCAGTTTTTAAGGATCTGCAAAATACCATGCACTGTTTGTGACTAAGGATACAGAAATAATAAGGAAAAGTCTCTTCAATTTGCTTAGGGTCTGAAGAGAGAAATAAACATGTGAGTAGATGATGACAACTCTACAGGATAATACAAGGCTGGAGGTACATATCCATCTCTTCCTATCTTGCTCTTCTCTATGGAGAGTCCGTTGGCAATAAAATAAGTTAAACCTATATTTTTCTTTTTTTTTTAATTTATCCTGTGTATTTTATGTATTTAGCAAATATAATATACATAATATAAGGAACATATACATCATATTTATATCCTGAGATGCATATTTTCCACATTTTTTTGTTTTTTTTCTTACTATGTTATGTTAGTCACCATAGAGTACATCATTAGTTTTTGATGTAGTCTTCCATGAGTCATTGTTTTTCTTATTATTCACTTCATTCAGCAAGGGTAAACAGCTTATTCCCAGGAAAATCATTCCATGACTATCTCCTACACCATTTGAAGGACTATATTTGCAGTAGTTGGAAGCAAGAAAATTTAGAGGGGGAAACACATTAAGCATGGAGATTGAAGAGAAATGAAATGACAGAAAAAGCTATAGATGAGATACCAGGTGGCCTACATTCTAATAAGCTCTGTGACCCTGGGAAAATCACTTAAACTTTCTTAGTCTCAGTTTTCTCATCTCTAAATGGGGATAAAAGTCCCTTCCTGGCTAACCTAATTATTGTGAGTATCACATGTGAAAGTGTCTTAGTGAAAGTGCTTTTTAAACTTTGGAATATAAGACTTTAAAGGATTAAAAGTCTTAGGTAAAAATATAGGTGGGGATATTCATTAATACTTAATCTATTTTCCTTTCCAAATACTTAGTTAATGGTAGCTTTGATTAACAAGGAAATGAGATGTTTCTCAGAATGGAAACCACAGTGATAAATTAGGCCTCAGGCCAAGGAATTCATTCTTTTTTTTTTTTTTTTCTTTTTTAAGGAATTCATTCTTACCATGGAGTAGATCAGGCCTTCTAAGTCATTCCTGATTCCATTAAGAAAATGATAATTCCTTCCAGTCTGCAGTCTTTGTACGTTTCAGAGCCATGTCCCACCATGTGTTCCTCTGTCTAATCCTCATAGCCTGGGTCACCCAAAAGTTGAGCAAACTTAGGGGTTTGCTCTGGGCCCTTAGGTTAAAGAACCTTCCTCCACTAGAAGCTCCTACAACCTGCAACTTAGAATGTCATTGTCTAAAGGCTGACTAAGCAGTTATGGACTCAGCAGAGTCAGTTCACCAAATAGACAGGAAAAATAGAGAGAGGGGGGTATAATTTGACTTTTCAGAAAATTCAAAGTGGTCATGAGAAAAATCAGAATTTTGTCAGACTTCTGAAATTTATTTTATAGTTTAGTATAAGCTTTTCTTCTAAATTACACATGGTGCATAACTCATACTTAGGACCACTCATGTTCTTATCTTTGGCACTGGGACACTTATCAGAGCCCTGGTACATGGGCAGTGACTTGGATGAGGTACAGCAATCAGCCAGGGAACAATGGAAAAATGCTTCGGAGACCTGAAGCTTGTGTTCATATAATTGTTCATGAACCTTTCCCTGCCTTCCCTCCTCTACCATTGCCAATCTACCCATAGAAAAATGATGCTGTTAATGAGTGATGATTTGCCCCAGGTCCTCCCCAGTCAGTCCTTAGAAGAAACTTAGAGAAATTCAACTGTTTGGACTGAGATTATACATCTAGTTATTAGAAGGAAGAGGATTGATATTATTAGGGTGATGATGGTGATGATGATGATTAGGATAACATTTATCAAATGCCCACTGTAGTCCCAGATACTATACTAGGAGATATATATTCATTATTTCATTTCATCCTTTCCATAATCTAGCTTATGGGAGGTATTTCTCCCATTTTAGAGATATCATTGATCAGTGTTTGAAAGAGGTCAAGGAACTTACCCAAGGACATAGAAAATAAAGTGGCAAACCTAGAATTCAAACCAAATCTGTGTTTTAAGCCTGTGACCTTTTCCTTGTACTGTTCTGCCATCAGGATGGGATGAGGACTACAATCCAAGTTGTTGGTTGGAAAACAAATGTCTTGGCTGCAGTACACCATGTAGCCAATGCTATCAGGCAGCACTTGTTTTGAATGTCAATTTAATGCATCTTTTCAAGCAGTGCTTTCATCATTTATACTGCAGGTGCAGAAAAATAAAAATATTCCTCTCTCTTTTTCCACTTTGTTGATATTCAGTTCTTGGTTCTGTTGCTATCAAGACAACAGCTCATATAATTTCCCTCTGTAATTCTGATACTTGGGGGTTTTTAAGGCAACATTCACATAACAAAATTAATCATTTTATTTTTTTAAACTGTTTTTTAAGGTTTTATTTATTTAAGTAATCTCTACACCCAACGTGGGGCTCAAACTCACGACCCTGAGATCACGAGTCACATGCTCTACTGACTGAACCAGCCAGGTGCCCCCAAATTAACCATTTTAAAAGTGTACAATTCAGTGGCATTTTGTACATTCACAGTGTTGTGCAGCCTCCATCTAGGTCTGAAACATCTTCATTACTTCAAAAGCCTCTGGCAGCCACCATTCTACTTTCTGTCTCTATGGATTTGCCTATTCTAGATATTTCATACAAATGGAATCACAAAGTAGTGATTTTTTTTTTTTGTCTGGCTTCTTTCACTTAGATTCCTCCACACTGTAGCATGTGTCAGTACTTCAGTTTTTTTATGGCTGCATAATATTTCATTGTATGGCTATGCCACACTTTGTTTATCCATTCATCTGCTGATGGACATTTGGATTGTTATTTTTCCCTTCCTCTCACCGCCCCCTTTTTAAATAACAGCCATCCTAGTGGATGTAAGGTGGTATATCATTGTTTTGATTTGAATTTCGCTAATGACTAATGATGCTGAACATCTTTTCATGTGCTTCTGGCCATTTGTATATATTCTTTGGAGAAATGTCTAATTCTGATACTTTAAAAATAGGAGATACTGTTTAAAAAATCTTATTTTGTAAACAAGATTATCAGAATATTCTGTGGCCTAAGAAATTTTCAAAAATAGGCTCTTAAATATCTGAACTCCAGTTCTATTCCAATTAAATCAGAAGATGAAGGTTAAAAAAAAAAAAAAAAAAAAAAAGCTTTCACCTCCCAAACATTGAGGAAGAAATTGAGGCACATTCTTACATCTTTCTGGTGCCTAATGAATTAGTCCCCTTAGAATAATTTAATTACTAAATTCTCTGCTTTCTTGGTTCTCATACTAACCAGGTACTTACTTAGAAAATAAAATGATCAATTTGGCTTCAGTAGCAGGTTATGAAAACTTGGCTTTTTCTTTTTTTTTTATTATGTTATGTTAATCACCATACATTACATCATTAGTTTTTGATGTAGTGTTCCATGATTCATTGTTTGCGTATAACACCAAGTGCTCCATTCAATACATGCCCTCTTTAATACCCATCACCAGGCTAACCCATCCCCCTACTCCCCTCCCCTCTAGAACCCTCAGTTTGTTTCTCAGAGTTCATAGTCTCTCATGGTTCATCTCCCCCTCCAATTCCCCCCCCTTCATTTCTCCCTTCCTACTATCTTCTCTTTTTTTTAACATATAATGTATTATTTGTTTCAGAGGTACAGGTCTGTGATTTAACAGTCTTACACAATTCACAGCGCTCACCATAGCACATACTCTCCCCAGTGTCTATCACCCAGCCACCCCATCCCTCCCACCCCCTACCACTCCAGCAACCCTCAGTTTGTTTCCTGAGATTAAAAATTCCTCATATCAGTGAGATCATATGATACATGACTTTCTCTGATTGACTTATTTCGCTCAGCATAATACCCTCCAGTTCCATCCACGTCATTGCAAATGGCAAAGGTAGTGATCTGAAGAGTTATGTGCACCCCAGTGTTTATAGCAGCAATGTCCACAATAGCCAAACTATGGAAAGAGCCCAGATGTCCATTGACAGATGAATGGATAAAGAAGATGTGGTATATATATACAATGGAATATTATGCAGCCATCAAAAGGAATGAAATCTTGCCATTGGCTTTAAATTATTATATATTTGAATTCTTTTACTTTTTTTTTAAATTTTTTTTTTAAGATTTTATTTATTTATTCATGAGAGACAGAGAGAGAGAGAGAGAGGCAGAGGGAGAAGCAGGCTCCCAAGGAGCAGGGAGCCCGATGCGGGACTCGATCCCAGGATGCTGGGATCATGACCTGAGCCGAAGGCAGACGCTTAACCATCTGAGCCACCCAGGCGCCCTGAATTCTTTTACTTTTTGAGATCACTGAATCTACAATTGCCAGGGACTGGCTTGTCTGTTTTGGTGACTTGAAGAAGTCAGTTAATTATCCTCCCAGTTGAATTCGGTCTACATTTGTTGACTAACTACTCTGTGCCAGGCACTGTGCCCAGTCATCAGCATGAGGAGTACCCTGAAAAGAAACTTGTCATTCATACAGATTATGTTACAGAGGGTAGTCCTGGAATAATCTAACACCCTACACAAGAGGACCATTTTCCTCAGTAGAGCTATATTTCTTAACTCCCATCCTTGCCTATTATCCTTTCTCTCAAAGCTTCTAACCATCTTTTAAATCTCAGAACCCAAGATAGAGGTAATAATAACTAATGGAAGCAAGAGGAAAGTAAAACAAGAGGATTTAGCTTGCAAAGGCTATTGACACTTCTGAGATCCATGATAGTTTCTAGAGCAGGTACATTAGCTCCCTTTCCCTTTCTTTCTTCTTAAATATGTAATCACCTCCTTTCTTTCTTCCTTCCCTCAATATACATGAGGATGAAATCAAATAATAATATACAAACTAATTAGAATAATACACAAACTAATTAGAAAAGTGGCATAAAGTAAGCATTCACTAAACATTAACTACTATTATTATCCAGCAAGTGCCAACTTGGTGGTGGTAATGTATGCTGGAAAAATTCAGAGATTAATAAAATAGTGTCCTTGCCCTCTAAATTCTCAGTCTAATGGAAGAGACAAATATGTAAATCTATAACTATACTATGATGTGAATAGAACACAGAAGTGAAGCCATTCTACCCAGGGGTGGGGGTGGAGGGAGTACCTGTGTCTACCTGGACACTTAAGGTGGGCCTGAAAGACAAGTGTGATTTTTGCCCAAAGGGAAGAGTATTCCAGACCAAGGATAAAGGATATATAAAGGCAGGGAGGCATGCAAAAGCCTGTTCTATTCAGAGTTATATATGGCTAGAACATAGGATATATGGAAGGGAGAAGTGGACAATGAAGCTGATAAAGTATGTGAGGGCAGCTATGCTAAGAATTTGGGCTTTAAATTGCACTACTGGTTATTTACCCCAAAGATACAAAAGTAGGGATCCGAAAGAGTACGTGCACCCCGATGTTTATAGCAGCAATGTCCACAATAGCCAAACTGTGGAAAGAGCCAAGATGTCCATCGACAGATGAATGGATAAAGAAGATGTGGTATATATATACAATGGAATATTATGCAGCCATCAAAAGGAATGAGATCTTGCCATTTGCAACGACGTGGATGGAACTGGAGGGTATTATGTTGAGCGAAATAAGTCAAACAGAGAAAGACATGTATCATATGACCTCACTGATATGAGGAATTCTTAATCACAGGAAACAAACTGAGGGTTGCTGGAGTGGGGGGTGGGGTGGGAGGGATGAGGTGACTGGGTGATAGACACTGGGGAGGGTATGTGCTCTGGTAAGCGCTGTGAATTGTGCAAGACTGTTGAATCTCAGATCTGTACCTCTGAAACAAATAATGCAATATATGTTAAGAAAAAAAAAAAAGAAGAAGAAGGTAGCAGGAGGGGAAGAATGAAGGGGGGGGAATCGGAGGGGTAGACGAACCATGAGAGACGATGGACTCTGAAAAACAAACTGAGGGTTCTAGAGGGGAGGGGGGTGGGAGCATGGGTTAACCTGGTGATGGGTATTGAGGAGGGCACGTTCTGAGGAGCACTGGGTGTTATGCACAAAAAATGAATCATGGAACACTATATCTAAAACTGATGATGTAATGTATGGGGATTAACATAAGAATAGAATTTAAAAAAAAAAAGAAAAGAAGAATTTGGGCTTTATCCTGAAGGCATGGGGAAATCATTGGAAGTTAGAGTGTTGTAATGTGATTTTGATTTTAGAAAGGTAATTCTTTTACTGACACTATACTTTCAACAATAGAAATTTGATAATAGCAGTATATAACTACAGAGTCTCCATTAAAGTAACAACAAAAATCCTTTGTCCCTTTTACATGAAATTAAAAGGACTCTTTAATGTAAGGACTAGTGTAACATCATTCTCTTTCCCACAGTACCTGGCCCAGTGTATTATTTATAGTAGATGTTCAACAGAGTCATTGCCTGAAAGCCAAGATAGCAAGTGGTTCACAACAAAAAAATTCTATACCTAAGCCTCTAAAACAGCTGATTTGTTCAGATATGTCTAGAGTTAGAAAGTATTCTTCCATTTTTTCTGGAAACCTAGGTATATAATTCTCTTGCATTCTTATGTTTAGTCAAATTATTTTTATCAATAATTTGAAATAAGTGGCTGTGAGACTTTTGCCTTTAAATCTTTAATGCTGTCAGAGCTAGGTTATGGCTTCTGATTTCTTGTACTGAAAAAATTACTCTTTCCATCTGACCTTTCCTTTTCCTGAAGCTTTCCCTAAATTTCCATGAACTGTAAATCTCATTAGAGTTTTATTCCCTGCTTACTAAAAGTTACAAAAGCTGAAATCAACATTTATGATGATTTAAATGGGTCATCAAACTTTTTCTGTGAAGGGTCAGGTAATATTTTTAGCTTTGAGGGCCATATACTCTCTGTACACCTACTCAACTGTGCTATTGTAGCACAAAAGGAATCATACATAATACGTCATGACTATGCTCCAGTAAAACTTTTATTTTCAGAACCAGGCCACAGGCCAGTTTTGGCCCTAAGACCATAGTTTGTTCACCTATGATTGAAAAGAAGCTTTCTCTTCCTGTCTTATCTACTTTCAGGAAGGAATCCTAACTAGAGAAGTAGCAACCGAATGTAAAAGATTTTACTGGAGACCATTACATCATTTCTGTTACATACACACACACACACACACACACACACACCCAAAAAATCTCCAGAGCATTTGGCTGGACTTTCCATGTAATGGGCCTGCCATATGGGAGAGGAAATACATTTTTCTCTCTCTGTTATCTTTCTCAGAGTGTATGCTCTCAATGGACATGTTCCTATGTGAGCAGTCTACATGACCACTTAGGAACCTATTGTGGGGTCTCAATTCAAAAGCACGGGTCTTGTCTCTCAAACTTCTGCCTGGCTGCTGATGGATTAAGTCCTAATCCTAGTAGTATTTAAGTATTCTTCTCTACCCATGTATATGAACTTCTCCCATTTATGGCTTTCCTGCAAGCAAAAAAAATCCCAACCACTTGTCACTTAAACAATATTAGATATGTTACCTTCAAGCAAAGAGATTCTTGCTTTCTGTAAGATGCCCTTCTTAAACAGTGCTTTTCAAAATTAAATGTGCATAGGAATCACCTGGAGATCTTATTAAAATTTATGTTCTGCTTTCATCAATCTGGAATGGGGCCCAAGAAATTCTGCATTTCTGACAAGCTTCCAGTTATTTTCAGTCTGCTTGTCATTGAATCACACTTTGGCAAGGTTTTAACTACTACTTCTGTTACTACAGCCCAGTCATTCAAGGTCTTATCATTGGATTAGCAGAATCGAGAATCAGAGCTGGTGTTTTTCAGGTGAGGTGGCATTCAAAGCTCTACTCCTTGATTATGGGACTTCAACCAATTGATATGTTTATTCAGCTTAGTAGTTTCTAACTAGAGGTTACCATTTGAAATGGTCTTACCCATTTAATATTATCTCATACTAGAAAATTCAAAAGCATTATCTCTTTGAGTATTGCTCCCTTTTCTATACTACCCTCTTCTAGAATTCCTAGCAGATGCATATTAGACACTCTGATTATATCCTCTGTGTCTTTTAACTTCTCTGTCATATTTTATTTCTCTGTATCTCTCTGTGTTGCAATTTAGGTGATTTTTTCACATTACTTCCACTTCATTAATTCTCTCTTCACCTGTGTCTAAGCTGCTGTTTAATCCATCCATTAATTTTCTAGTATTATTAATCATTTATTTTCTAAAGCTATTTTGGAGTATAATTGATACATAATAAACTGAACCTATAAAAAGTAAACAACCTAAAAGTTTCTGCCATATTTATACTCATTAAACTCTTACTACAATCAAAATAGTGAACCTGTTCATATCCATCACTCTCAAAAGTTTCCTCATATACCTTTGCAGTCACTTCCTCCTGTATCTACCTGCCAACCTTCCAAGTCCCATGCAAGCACTGATCTTTCTGTTACTGTAGATTTGTTTGCGTCTTCTCAAATTTTATAAAAAACTGTATCATACAGAATATATTCTTCAGTGTGGCTTCTTTCACTTAGCCTAATTATTTGAGATTCATTCATGTTGTTGCATGTATCAATAATTCATTCCATTGAATTGGTTAGTAATATTCCACTATATGGATATACAGAAATTTTATTATATTTTTTAGTTCTAATATTTTTTAATATAAGTAGAATTTACATAACATAGTTAATTACTATAATGTGTGTCATTCAGTGTATTCACAATGTTGTGCAATGACCATTCAGCAATATTAACAATGGTACCTTTCAGAATAATTTAACAATTGCATTTTAAAATTTTGCATAAATGCCTTTTTAAGACCAGTTTTTAAACAGCAAAATAGCTTAAATATGCTATATTTTTCTTTCTGATTAGCTCATCTCTCTCACACACACATGCACACACACATGCACACAGAATGCTTGAATATTCACCCATACTAAATAGCAATATTCCAACAGACCTAAATGCTTTATTCATTGTTAGCTATCCTGGATCCTAAAATAGGCTACTAACATGTAGGACAAGTCTTCCCTCCAGTAGCCACTGAGTAATATGATGGCTATTTGTGCTTATAAGGTAACTGCCTCCCACTCTCTGAAGTCCTATGAAGAGGAATCATTACATTATGACAGAAGTTCCAATACCTGTCTGCTCTGAACAAGCAGTGGTTCAGTGAAAGCACCTACTGCCACTTTCAGTGGTGTTTGTATTTTTTCACATTTTTTTGTCCATTCACCTATTGACAGACATTTGGATTATTTCCTAGTTTGGGACTATTACAAATAAAGCTGCTATGAACAGTTGTATATAAGTTTTTGTATATGCTCTCATTTGTCTTGGATAACCACCTAGGTGTAGAATGACTAGCTTATATAGTAAGTATATGCTTAATTTTTTAAAAACTGCTAAAAGTGTTTTCCAAAGTGGTCGCACCATTTTATCATGAGTGCATGAGAGAGAGTTCCAGTGCTCTACATCCTTGTTAGCCCTAGGAATGGTTAATCTTTTTAAATTTAAGACATTCTAGTAGACTCTATATAGTAGTGCCTTCTTGTAGTTTGAATTTGCATTTTCCTAGTGATTAATGAGATCAAGCTGCTTTTCATGTGCTTCCTTGCTGTCCATATGTCTTTATTTTTGTCCACTTTTTAAATGGGATTATTTGTTATTTTTGGATTTTGAGTTACCTGTTCTAGATAGAAGTTCTTTATTTGATAAGTAATTTGCAAAGATTTTTCTCCCAGTTTGTATCTTAATTTTCATTATCATTTTCAACTCTCTTTAAGAGAGCAGAAGTTTTTAATTTTGATGAAGTCCAATTTAGATTTTTTTTAAATCTGTCCCGCTTTTAGGTCATATCTGAGAAATATTTGCCTAATTCAAGGTAACTATTTTTTCTATATTTCTCCTAAAAGTATTATAACTTTAGATTTTATACTAAGGTCTATGATCCATTTGAGTTAAATTTTATATATAGTATGAAGTATGGATTGAAGTTCTTGGGGATGGAGGGAGACATGGATATCTCATAGTTCCACCACTATTTGTTGCAAAGACTATCCTTTCCATTGAACTGCCTTTACATCTTTGTCAAGAATCAGTTGATTATATATGCATAGATCTCTATCTGGACTCCATTCTAATCCATGACTCTTTAATCCATGAAAATGGATGTATTTCTCCATTTATTTAGGTCTAATTTCTCTCAGCAGTATTTTGTAATTTTCAGTGTACATCTTTTTGTCAAATTTATTCCTAAGTACTTCACATATTTTATGCTATTATAAGTGGTATTTTTAAAAATTGTAAATTCTGTTTGTTGCTAGTATATAGAAATGAGGTGTTGTATATCAATTTTATATCTTGCAATCTTACCAAAATCACTTATTAGTTCTAATCGCTTTTTGGTAGAATCCATATAATTTTCCATATCTCTAATCATTTTATTTGTGATAAAGAGAGTTGTACATCTTCCTTTTCATTCTAGATGTCGTTTATTTCCTTTTCTTGCCTTAGACTTGAGAATCAATCAGTGTGATTCACCATATGATTATCTCAGTGGATGTAGAAAAAACATTAGGCTAAAGCTAATCCATTACTGATAGAAACTTTCTGTAAAATAGGAAAAGAGTAGAACCTGATAAAGAACATCTATTAAAAAAAAAAAAAAGAACCTACAAGCTAATACTTACTGGTGAAAGACTGAATGTTTTTTTACTAAAATCAGGAAAAAGGCAGGAATGTCTGTTCATATCACTTCTATTCACCATTGAATTAGAGATCTAGCCAGTCTAATAAGCAATAACTCTCCATTCTGCTCCCTTCAGTTCCTAGTAATCTCTGATTTACTTTCTGTTTCTATGAATCTACCTACTCTAAGTAACTTATGTTAAGTGGAAACATACAATATTTGTCCTTTTCTGTCTGACTTCTTTTAGTATAATGCCTTTAATGTTTATCCATGTTATAGTATGTATCAGGACTTCCTTCCTTTTATGGCTGAATAATATTCCATTGTATCTGTATACCACATTTTGTGTATCCATTCATCTGTTTATAACACTTAGGTGGCTAGTGTGAATAGTGCTGCTATGAACATGTACTTATTGGCCACTTATATATCTTCTATTGAGAAATGTCTTTTCAAGTCCTTTGCCCATTTTTTGATTGGATTGTTCATTTTTGTTGTTGTTAACTTATAGGGGTCCTGGATATTAAACTCTTATCAGATAATATGATTCACAAATATTTTCTTCCACTCTGTGAATTGCCTTTTCACTCTCTTGGTAGTGTCTTTCGATGCACAGAAGTTTTTAATTTTGATGATACCTAACTTATTTATTTCTTTTTATTGCCTATGCTTTCATTGTCATACTAAAGAAATCATTGCCTAATCCAAGGTCATGAAGATTTTTCACCTATATTTTCTTATAAAATGTTTATAGTTTTAACTCTTAATTTTAGGTCTTTGATCCATTTTGAGTTGATTTTTTTTTAAAGATTTTATTTATTTATTTGAGACAGAGAGAATGAGAGAGAGAGAGAGCACATGAGAGGGGGGAGGGTCAGAGGGAGAAGCAGGCTCCCCGCCGAGCAGGGAGCCTGATGCGGGACTCGATCCCAGGACTCCAGGATCATGACCTGAGCCGAAGGCAGTCGCTTAACCAACTGAGCCACCCAGGCGCCCGAGTTGATTTTTTTATGAGGTTTAAAGTTAGGGCCAGGGGCGCCTGGGTGGCTCAGTCATTAAGCGTCTGCCTTCGGCTCAGGTCATGATCCCAGGGTCCTGGGATCGAGCCCCGCGTCGGGCTCCCTGCTCAGCGGGAAGCCTGCTTCTCCCTCTCCCATTCTCCCTGCTTGTATTCCCTCTCTCGCTATGTCTCTCTCTGTCAAATAAAGAAATAAAATCTTTTAAAAAAATAAATAAATAAAATAAAGTGAGGGCCCAACTTCATTCTTTTGTAGCTTTCCCAGCACCATTCATTGAAAAGACTGTCCTTTCTCCCTTTGAATGGTCTTGACACTCTTGTCAAAAATAAATTTATTGGGGCGCCTGGGTGGCTCAGTCCTTAAGCATCTGCCTTTGGCTCAGGTCATGGTCCCAGGGTCCTGGGATCGAGCCCTGCATTGGACTCCCTGCTCAGCGGGAAGCCTGCTTCTCCCTCTCCCACTCCCCTGCTTGTGTTCCCTCTCTCACTGTGTCTCTCTCTGTCAAATAAATAAATAAAATCTTTAAATAAATAAATAAATTTATCATGTATGTGAGTTTATTTCTGGGCTCTCTATTCCATTGGTCTAAATATCTGTCCTTCTGCCAGTACTATAATGGTTTTTATTATTATTATTATTATTTGAAGTATAATTAACATGCATTGTTATATTAGTTTCAGGTATACAGTATAATAATTTAATAATTCTGTACATTACTCAGTGTTCATCATGGTAAGTGTATTCTTAATCCCCTTTATCTGTTTCACCCATCTTACCTACCTACCTCCCCATTAGCAGTTTGTTCTCTGTACTTAAGTCTGTTTTTTTGTCTCTTGTTTGTTTTGTTTTTTTAGATTCCACATGTGAGTGAAATCCTATGGTATTTGTCTTTTCTTTGTTTAACTTATTTCATTTAGCAATATATCATCTAGGTCCTCCATATTGTTGCAGATGGCAAGATCTCATTCTTTTGCATGACTGAGTAATATTGCATTATAGTTAAGAATGGATAAATTACTACAGTGTTTTTACTACTGTAGCTTTATAGAAAGTTTGGGAATAAGGAAATATGAGTTCTCCAACTTTGTTATTTTTCAAGATTGTTTTGGCTATTTGGGGTCCTTTGAGTTTCCATATGAATTTTAGAATGGGTTCTTCTGTTTCTTTAAAAAATGCCACTGAGGGGGCGCCTGAATGGCTCAGTTGTTAAACATCTGCCTTTGGCTCAGGTCATGAGCCCCGCATCTGGCTCCCTGCTCAGTGGGAAGCCTACTTCTCCCTCTCCCACTCCCCCTTCTTGTGTTCCTTCTCTCGCTTTCTCTCTCTGTCAAATAAATAAGTATAATCTTTAAAAATAAAATAAAATGATAAATAAAAAATGCCATTGGTATACACTCAATTGTTTCTTAAGAAATTTAAATAGTAAGAAAAAAATGTCTCTTAATTTACCCACAAAGCTCCCATTTCTAGTCCTCCTCTGTGTAGATCCAGATTTCCATCTGGTTGGTATGATTTTCTTTCTACCTGAAGGACTTCCTTTAACTTTTACTGTAGTACACATGCTGGTGACTAATTCTTTACGCTTTGTATATCTGAAAAAGTCTTTTTATTTCATCTTCAATTGAAAGGTATTTTTACTGAATATAGAATTCTTAGTTGACACATTGTTTTCTTTCAGTGCTTTAAAGATGTTGCTCCATTGTCTTATCACTTGCACGGTTTCTGAGAAGTCTGCTTTCATTCTTAATTTATTCCCCTATACATATCATGTCTTCTCTGGTTTCAAGATTTTTCTTTTTCTTTTTAATTTTATGCAATTTGGTTATGCTGTTCCTGGATGTAGCTTTCTTCATGTTTCTTTCACCTGGTGTTCATTTAGATTCTTAGATCTGTGGCTTTTTAGTTTTTATCAAATTCAGAATACTTTTGGCCGTCATTTCTTAAAATAAGGTTTCTCTCCCTCCTCCCCCACACCGTATTCCCAGACTCCAATTATACTAATACTATACTGCCAAAAGTTATCCCATAGATAACTTTCCAGTTCCCTACCTTGCTTAGGTCCAAAATAAAATCTTCTGGTTTCAATTGGTCCTCTAGGTTACCAAAATGGGTAATCTACCTTGTCAGATTCTATATTACCTCCTCATTTGCAGCACTAATTTTTCAGTTTCCTCTTTATTTCTGGTACCCAGGTATTTCTCTTTCTTTGCTTCTTACCTTCTTGCATGCTAAGTAATACTTTTTAAATATCTTTGTTATATTTTATCTAACTCTAAGTATTTATATTGAGAGAATTTCAAGTTATCTTGGTCCATACCTTTTCGGGGATACATATCAGGGCCATTTCCCTGCTTACCAGGTTTTACTTATCAGGGCAAAGAGCAAGGTGTACATTCTGACCTGGGCATTCAAGAAGAACAGATAAATAACAAATACCATATGTGTATATATGTATGTGCATACTTGTATATGTATTTGGTAAGTATTTGAGACAAGCCTAACCACTATAGGCTGCTTCAGTTTGATAATTTAGAATTTTGCATTAGTCTTTTGGGTATTAACTGATGATTACTAATTTTAAACACTACCAAGGAGTAACAAGTTACACCTAAATTCCATTTCTGTTTAAGCTGCTCATTTAGGAACCATTTGACAGCTGAGAATGTTTTCATTAATTTTAATGGGTTGTAGAAAAATATGACTCAATGGCTACTGTCTCAGAGAACTATACCGAGCCACCTACTATGTCACAGTGGGAAAAAAACATAGGCTTTGGGGTGAGAAAGACTAGGTTTGAATTCTAATTTTTGCACTTCTTAACAAGTCATTATAATACTCAGGATAAGAAATACATGTAGATAAACATTACTAGTTTGAATACTTAGAAGCTCCAGAACTTCCATTCATTCATCAAACAGATACGTATTTAATGCTTGCCATATATAAGATGGTACCCTAGATGCCATAGGGAATAGAAGGACATATCAAATGGAGTCTTTTCCCTCTCGGAGCTTACAGCTCAGGTAGGGAACAGTGAGACAAATATATAAATGAGTGTAGCACAAAGCAGTATGAGAGCAGTGACAGGTATGCTATAAATGAAAGGCTCTAGTGGAGGCTATCACTTCATTCTGAGCAATCCAGCTTCACATTTTGGTGTGATAAAGAGTATTTTGATGCCAAATAGCCCAAGCCATAGCCCAAGCAGCACCTGAGACCTATTTCTGAACTTGATTATCCAGCTGTTCTACTTCCACACAACATACATGTATTTCTAGTCACTTTGTCTAATCTGTCCACTCAGATTTAGCAAGGGGAAACTCCACAAGGACTGTATTTGTACGACACCGGAGAAGTTCCAAGAGGCACATCTATAGAATATGAGAACAAGTTTGTACATGAAATGTTAACCACAACACCTGGAATTTTCTTTTTAAAAATCTAATTGTATAGAATAATATGGGGGAGATGCCTGAGCAGTGTTCTCTAAATCCCCAGATTGGAGATGACAGTGAACAGGACAATTAGAGAAACAAGTATAAAATCTACAAGACAGAAAAGAAGAAATGGTAGCCATTCACAAGCAACTACCAAACACATAAAAAGCTCTGACCATGATAAGTTTAGAAAAATTCATCCTGAGCCACATGCCTGAGCTAGCCCTTCTATTTGCGATAGTCAGGGAGAGCTGTGAGCAAAGGAAAGAGCATTGGATTGCAGCTGGGAGGGGAGAGGAAGCTGTCAGGAGATCTGGATTCAAGTCTAAGCTCTGCCACCTAATGGGTAGTCTTGTATAAATCCTTTATCCTCATATGATTTCAGTTTCTTCATCTATATAGTAGCTCTTTTGTACATGTTGGTCTCTTATATTTCTAAAAGTGTATGAAAAGCTGGTAGATTTTTTTTTTAAGATTTTATTTATTTATTTGACAGAGAGAGACACAGCGGGAGAGGGAACACAAGCAGGAGGAGTGGGAGAGGGAGAAGCAGGCCTCCCGCTGAGCAGGGAGCCCAATGTGGGACTCGATCCCAGGACCCTGGGATCATGACCTGAGCCGAAGGCAGACGCTTAACGACTGAGCCACCCAGGTGCCCCAAGCTGGTAGATTTTTAATGACAGAGATGACGGAGCAGGAACTATTCCAGGTGGAAAGAGAGTGACAGTATTTAAGGAACAAAAGGAAAATAATAGAAAACTTGAACACTGAAATCTTCACAGTAAGTCAGTAGGCTCCATAAAATAATGATGAAGGTGATCCAAGGATGACTATCTGTGTCTTCCCTTAGTAAACTATGGCCTGTCTCTGTATCCTCAGTGCTAGTGTGATGCCTAATATAAAAGGAGAGGGGTGGGGGGAAGGAAGGAAGGAAGCAAGTTAGCCTGTTCAGGAAGTCCTCTCACAACAGGTGCCACATTTTGTGGCAGAGGTCCCTGTATTTAATGGCTTTTCATATCTGCAACAGTCTGTTTTAAAACAGAGCTGTTTACTTAGAATGCTTTTATTATCAACTATATTTGTGTTCAAAGGGCTTCCAGCTGTGGTAGCTTTTAGAAGGTCCCTTTGTTGTGTGTACATAGTGTCATAACGTGTCATTTCTGCCCAGCCAGTTGATTTCATTGACTCAGATGGGGCTGCTTTGTGGATGAGCTGTCTTCTTCCTTCTTAATTTTTACTGCAGACAATAAATATTTTATGCATGGAAAGACAATTTATTTATTCAACAAATGCTTATTAAACACCTCCCCAAAACTAGGCAATGTGTGAAACACTTGGAATATAGAGGTGTATAATATAGGCAAGGTCCCTGCCTTTACGATGCTTACAGTGTCATGGGGGAATCTCACATTAAGTAAATGATTATATGATAATTAATTAATTGCAATTGTGATAAATGTTTTAAAGGGAAAGTACAGAATGTTACAAGAGAAACTTTAACTAATTTGGAGGGCCAGGGTCAAGAAAGTGATGTAAAATTAAAATTTTAGACATCCTAAGTGTTTCTCCATTTGAAATATAGAAAGATAATATTCCCATAGGTTATACTGATTGTATTAGGGATTTCTGAATTTGGAAAGATAGACTTGTCCACAGAGGCATAAAATCCTTAGAAATCCAGTCCTTTAATTTAATAAATGACTGAAAAGGGACACGTTATTTATCCTAGAACACACAGCTTGCTACTGGCAGGGATTGGACTTAAACACAGATCTGCTAATCGCACCCCCCCCATTACCTCTCCTCAGTGACTTAAAAAAATAAAGACATTATATATCAAATATAGATCAACCATGGCCAAATTAACTATTAAGTGGCCATGGTGTACAAACTTGGATATTGAGTGGGAGAAGGAATTCAAAGTAATGAATTAAGCAAATGCTAATATAAATAGAAATGCACAAAATATACCTTATCAGGCTGATTGTATCTGGTCACAGTAAAACCTAATGTATATACCAAAGTGGGAAATATCCAGCTGGAATTAGTGAAAATATATTTAAAGGTATATGCTTCTATTTCTCTAAAATATAAATACTAATGGCTTAGTACATGTCTCCAAATAGATGTTTTTAAAACCTATTTTTATTCATGTGTAATATTATATGACATGTAAATTATCCTTGAATGCTTTGCAGCCTGAGTGGTCTCTCAGGTAGTTAAATATTATTCCTGAAACTGTGTTCCACCATATAATTCACATAGCATACCCTTTCATCATAGATAATACAGCAATTAGCTTTAGGCCAGCAACTTATAATTCTTCCAGATTTTTTATTTAAAAGATTGGGAATCAGTGAAATGTTACTATTTATATCAGAGATTTTGGGATTAGTTGAATCATTGAAACTAAAAGGAGATTGAGACTTCAGAGAGAAGGCCAGTCTTGAATAGGTATCAGTGAGAGCACCTAAGTATATACTGACTTGGGGAGCCAAAAACTTAGAAAGTACTAAGTTAAACCATATGAAATTTCCATTTTTAGAGGTCAAAAACAGTCAAATATTGGTGACTTTATATGATTCGCTCAGCTATTACACAAAATGGCCCAAAAGGGAACCTATATTCTAATGTCAACAGGTGTGGCTATTTATTAAATTTAAGTACATGTACATTGGCTATACTTCAAAATTTAACAAATGAGAAATTACGGTAGTTGAATGAACTTTTAATTTCATATGAAGTAACGATTTAAATGTAGGTAGATGACACAATCACTTCAGAAGCTAAAAATGTTTTAAAAGATCTCCAACTTGGATAACTGCTAAGTCATCCACACTTCATGAGTGTGAGCGTTGTGGGGAATACTTAGTTCAATAACCAAGCTTCACTGGTGTGATGTGGACTGTAGTTAACCAGGGTATTTTGCTTTCAGCCGCTTCTTATGCTGACCAGAGGCTTACTTTCTAGTCCTTTACTCTCTCCCAGTCCTTAGCCCCAGTGGTGACAGTCTCCAAGTTTATCTTAGAAAAATCAGGAGAAAAGGGGAAGGGAACTAATCATTGTAAAAATGAACTGTCAGGTGCTTTGCAAGACAGTTTATGTATTATTGCATTTAATTCTCACAACAACCCTATAAAACAAATACTATTTCTATTTTACAGTTGAAGAAACTGAGATCCAGAGAGGTTAAATAACTTGCCCAAGGTCACAGTTTATAAGTGGTAGAGCTAGGCTCCAGACATTCTTATTTCACTATCTGCTGTGCTGCTCTTCTTGCTTGTTTGCTTATTTCTAACCTATATACTTTAGAAGTGCCTTATTTAATTCTAATAAATTCACACAGGAGTAGACAAGGGGATTATCATTGTTTTCTTCTTTTAAAAAAGTAATATAGTAAAACACATTTGAATCTTTTCCTTTCTTCTAAGGATGAACGTGAAGCCAGAGAAAATGTGAAGAGAGAGCAAGATGAGGCCTATCGCCTTTCACTTGAGGCTGACAGAGCAAAGGTAGGTTTGGTCAAAGGACTTCTGAGATAAAGAACTCAATCCTAAATAGTCTTTTATTATTTAATTGCCAGTCCTTTTATCACTTTGATCCCTAAGAATGTTGGGTTTGCAATGGAGTAAGCTAGATTCAATTAACAGAACATAATTCTACCCTTGGTTCTTAAAGAATGGTTCATTTGACAACAAAAAGTTTTTTAAGAATCATGAAATATGAAAACAAAAATGGGCCTAATATTTATTTTCCTTGTCTTTTAATCAGTCTGTGGTAAAAACCTAGCAATGTTTTAAAAGCTCTTCATGTGATTTCTACTGTGCAATCAGGGTTGAGAACACTGAGAACCATTAATTTATTTAATATTTCTTGAGTACCTACTTCTCTACTGGGCATTGAAGGAGAGGGAAATGAATAAGCCACAGTTTCTGCCCTCAAAAGAAGGCTCACAATATGGTGTAGAATAGATTAACTCAAAAACACAGTTAGCTATAATACTTACACAAGGGTCCTAAAAGTCATAAGGGAAGCCCTGAGTTTTTTGAGAGATTAGTGAACAGGAGTTTCAGTGGAAAGTCTGTTCCAGCTTTTCTGGAGAGCTAATAAGTGGGAATCTATTGGAGAGGGTTTCATGAAAGAGGTTGTATATGTGTACTAAGTAGAAAAAAGGGGTAGGAGACAAGAGGTGGTATATGCTAGCCGCAAGGAGCCAGAAAGCATGGGTGCATGATAGAAGCTGATGTGACTAGAGCTTGATATTTGGGTACAGGAGAAGTAGCAGAAAAGACCAGAAAGGAAGACCAGAGAAAGGTCTTCTGATGGATCTTGAATGCCACACTACCCAGAACTACCCAGGTGTTTGAATGGGTACTCAACATGAGCTGAGAGCTATGCTTTGTTGTTGCTTCCATTTCCATTCTTGTTCCAGAAAAAAACATTTCTATTATCACAGTGCTGGGAGTGAGTTCTTTTTTTTTTCTTCTCCTTTTTAAGTAAACCAGTGTTTATTGAGTGCTGGCTTCCTTTCTCTTTCATTGACAGAGGGAAGCTCATGAGAGAGAGATGGCAGAACAGTTTCGTTTGGAGCAGATTCGCAAAGAACAAGAAGAGGAACGTGAGGTAGGCATAATTTCAAGTAACATTATTCAAAAGCTAGGTTTATTTCCACTGCAGTTGATAACTGAGGCTGTTAATATTTCTTATGACTTCTTTCCACCTTTTCCAGACTCGTTTTAGTATGGAAAACCTAACCTTTCCTTAAAAGAATCATTCCTGCTCTCTTGTGTGGAACTCTTAGAAAGCTTGACCTTGTACTAGATTCATGGTTTTCTGTTGTTTTCAATTGCTTTTCCCTTTTCTTGCATGACCAGTGCTCGCATCCCTCTTGGATATTGTTTCATCCCAAGAATACAGAGACTGTATTTTCTGCCCTTTCCCAGTCTTCATTTTCCCCACCAAAAAACACTGTGAGTTACTTCTGTGACATCTTGCACTGGGCCCCTATGTATGGGAAATCCATTTAACATGGTTTATTTTTACCCCCAAGTTCATGTCATGTTCATAATAATAGAATTTTTCATTCACTCATCTTGCAAATATTTTTTTGAATACTTAGTACATCCCAAAATCTGTTAGGGGGTAGGGATACAGATGTGGGTCATCCCCACCAGGAGTTCATAGTCTTCTAAAAATAGAATTACAAAACTATGTGTAAAAGTTGTAACAGAGATTTGCCTAAAGTGCAGTGGGAACAAAGAGAAGGGGTGTCACAAAAACAGATTTTTAGAACTTTTTCGAGACATGGGATTAATAGCAAGATTTACTTATAAAAAGAGAAAGCCATCTAACAAGTGATGGAAAGGCCCAAAGGGCCCTAATTTGAGCTGAGGAAAACTCTATTAGTCATCATTCCCGGTCAGAGGATGTTACCTAGCACTTATTCGATATATGTTTTTTGAAGAAGAACTATGCTAAACACTGAAAGAGAAACAGAAGATAATAAAACAGTTTCTGCCTGCAAGAAGAGATTGCATCTTGTAGGGAAGATACAGCATGTCTACAAGTAACAGCAAATCAAGGAAAAACTGTGCCAAATAACATAGAAGTAAGAGCAAAATACTTAGAGAGTTCATTGGCAAAGTAAAAATCTGTTAAGCTTTGAGAAACAGACCACACTATAGAAGTAGTGATATTTGAGTCAGGTCTTGAAAGATGTATAATATTTCATGGTTTGGAAATCAAAGTTTATTCATCTTCATACACATTATTAAGTGCCTATCACATATGTACAAGATACTGTGCCTGACAAACCCTGGTCTCTGTACACTGAGGACTCTTAGTAATGGAAGGTAGAAAATATTTTATTGAACATCTTCTGTGTATCAAGTACTTTTCTAGCTGCTTTACATATGCTTACTCATTGACCATTAAAACAAGCTACAAGGTTAGAGACTTCTTTACAAGTGAGAAAACTGAAGCTCATTGAAAAGTCACACATAGAAATGGAAAAACAGCTGAGATTCTCACCTAGGTCTTTATTGGTCTAAAGTCCATGCTCTTTCACTTACTCCATTCCAGTACAAGGTCATATATCATTCTGTGTGTCTATAGGAATCATGTTTGCAGAGTTTTACAAAAGTTAAGAGACAGATTTGTCATTATGCTTTTAGGCTATTTCAAGAAATATAGTTTAAAAATTTAGGACTCTCGTTCTTTCCTGTTCTTTCACAATGCACATGCTGTCTCTCAATAGTGTATCTTCAACCATATACTTGATAAATGTCAAGTGTACTCAATTAACTGCATGTCCTGGATCTAGAGCTTGATGGTACATGTACTTTCTTCTGATGGTTTACCTTTTTTACCCTGGGCTAAAATTTTTTCTCTTTCCCAATACAGATAAAGCCTGTTCTCTCATAGAAGACCCCATAAACATCCTTTAGCATACCTCAACATATATGTTCCCGCTGTAAACATGTGAGAGGGTGGGGCACAGAGGGAGGGAGAACAAGTCGTATTTTGCAACTAGTCGTTATTATACTTAAAGTCCAAAAAAACCAAGTTCAGCTAGTGCTCCAGAGAGTCACAAATAAAGACTCTTATAAATCCCACCATTAAGAAACTATTTATCTTCTGTGTATCTTGATTTAATTAAGTCTTATCCAAACTTATTTGACCCTTTTCTTTGTGGAGCACCAATTAACATATTTCAGCACGCTCATGTACAACAAACAGTTCTTTGGGAAAGCTGGTATTGTGCAACCTCTGAAGAAACTGAGACTCAGGAAGATTATACAGTTTGCCTATGGTCACCAAACTGGTTGGATACATAATCTGGACTAGAAGCCTGGTCACCTGACTTTTCACAGTAATATTGCCTCTCCTTCTAACCAGAAATCCTAACCCATATAATTGTATTGAAAAACAAGAATGGTTTTATTATCTTAATTATCTCTAGTATTTCAAAATCCTTTGGAAAGATGGAAGTATTGTGTAGTCAGATCACCTTGGTTACAGGGAAATTCCTTAGTGGTTGGTCTCGCTTTGTTGTAGTGAAATCAGTAAATTAAAGTCCTAGAAGAAAACAAAATCTTCATGATCTTGAGTTAAGCCACGATTTCTTAGATCTGACACCAAAAGTATAATCCATAAAATAACAAGTGTCTAAATTAGACTAAATCAAAATTAAGAACTTCTACTGTTCAAACGACACTGTTAAGAAATTCAAAAGACTGGGGAGCCTGGGTGGCTCAGACGGTTAAGCATCTGCCTTCGGCTCAGGTCATGATCCCAGGGTCCTGGGATCGAGCCCCACATTGGGCTCCCTGCTGAGCGGGGAGCCTGCTTCTCCCTCTCCCTCTGTCTGCTGCTTACCCTGCTTGTACACTCACTCTCTCTGTCAAAAATAAATAAAATCTTTAAAATAAAAAAAAAAATTGAAAAGACAAGCCACAGACTGAGAAAATCATATATCTATTGTCCAGAATACATAATGAACTGTTAACATTCAATAATAAAACAAATAACCCAAATTTTTTAATGGGCAAAATATTTAAACAGACACTTCATCAAAGAAGATCTACACAAGGGCAAATAAGCACGTGAAAAGATGCTTAACATTATTAGTCATTAGGGAAATGCAAATTAAAACCATAATAGGTACACACCAATTAGATGGCTTTTTGAAAGAAAAAACTACTGGCAAAGATGAAGAACAACTGGAACTCTTATATATTAATGATGACAGTCATTAATGATAGCACATCCGTTTTGGAAAATAATTTGGCACTTTGTTTTAAAGTTAAATATATACATACCATATGACCAAGCAGTCAGGCTCCTGGGTATTTACACAGATGAAATGAAAGTTAACAGTAAAATTTAGGTTCACACAAAAATCTGTGCATAAACGTTTATAGTCACTTTATTTGTAGTCACCAAAAACTGGAAACAACTCAAGTGTCCCCCAACTGGAGAAGGAGTAATCAAACTGGTATATCTATCTATACAATGGAATACCACTTAGCAATAAGTAAGAATGAACTACTGATACAGTCAATAATATGGATGAATTTCAAATGCATTACACTAAAAGAAGGAAGCCATTTATATGACATTTATATAACATTCTAGAAAAGGTAGAACTGGGGACAGAAAACAGATTGAAGTTGCCAGGGGCTAGGAATGAGGGAATTGCGGCGGGGGGGTGGGGTGGGGGGGTGACAGAACTGTTCTTTACCTTGATTGATGATGATATGCATTTATCAAAACTCACAGAACTATACATTTAGAGGGATGGGTTTTACTTTATTTATATTATACCTCAATTTTAAAATGGGAAAAAAATCATTCTCTGGGCTACTCAAAGCCATGTATGATTTACTCACCCCTCTCCTTTGATTCCTTCTCTAACCACCTCCATCCCCCTCTTCTGATCTTTCTGCTCCAGCCACATTATCCTCAGTCAAGCCAGACACCAGGGCTTGGCAGTTACTGTGACTTCTGCCCGTAATACTTCTCTCTGATCTGAATGTCCATGTGACTCCCTCTCTCTTTTAGGTGTTTGCTCGCTGGCCTACAGTTTTTTGCTTATTGAGGTTTACAGAGTTGTTGGTTTGTTTTATGTGTGTCTGTGGGTTTTTTTTTTAAGATTTATTTATTTTAGAGAGAGAGAGAGGGAGAGTGTGTGCTCCTGGAGGAAGGAGCAGAGGGAGAGAATCTCAAGCAAACTCCCTACTGAGTGTGGGGCTCAATGCAGGGCTCATCGGTCGAGGAGCTCCATCTCCCCACCCGTGAGATCATGACCTGAGCCAAACCCAGGTGTTGGAGGCTTAACCAACTGAGCCACCCAGGCACCCCAAGGCTTACGGAGTTTATAGTTGTACCCTTCCCTCCTTTCTACCAGCCTCCCTGCACTCTTTCCATAGCACTCATCACTTTGTGACAAACTGTACATTTTCCTATGTGTGTATTTGTTGTCTTTCTTCCACCCTACTAAAATATAGCCTCCATGTAAGCAGAATTTTTTTTTTATCTATTTTGTTCACTGATATTTTCCTATCATATAGAACAATGCCCGGCACATAGGAGGTGCTCAGTAAGAATTCATGGAATTAATAGCTGTTAGCTTTAGCCTATTTCAAACTCTGCCTCAACCAGCTATAAACTGTTACTTGGTGGGTACTCATAGAAGCCTAGAAGATAATATGTGCATGCATGTATTTATGTATTTGTGTATGTATGTGTGTAAATTAAGTCAGTCCTTGATTTTTATTGTAAGAGAGTGGTGTGAGTATATATTATTTTTCCTGTTTAAAAAAATATAATTGTGTAGAAACTATCTTTTCTGGGTGTCTATCTTTACTACCAGATTTCACTTCCAAGAAGTCCCCATTTCTCATCCCTCAGATGTGAATGTTTTGAGTATTCATATTTTTTAGTAAAACAAAAAGTCCAAGGTCAATTTTTATTTCCAACTTATACTAGGTTTCCTTGCTTTGTTACAAACATAAAATAATGCAAATAAAAAATTATATTTGTTGAGCAAACCAAATTGAAGTTTAACAATGGTCTTTATACTATGACTGCTATTCAAGTGTAGGTGTCCTTTATGTCATTGTTTTATAACAATGTTTACTTATATGAGGCCTTTGTTTTTAGCCAGTATATTTGAAACTGAGCTACTGATGTATATTTGTTCTTTTTTACCGGTAAAACTTGGGTATTCAGATCCCAAGGTTGCCAACTTACCTAATATCTCTTCATTGTTTTCCACATTGGGACCACTGGTGTGGGATATCTGAGGTCTGTTTTCATTCTGGGGAAAAGCTCTACAGACTGGGTGCATTGAGGAAGCGGATAATGTCTGCACAATGAGTGGGGTAATGAGCTACTGTTGTTTATTCTTCTCTAGTATAATTGGTTGAGTTCAGACAATAATGTAGCATCTGTTGTTATACTGTGCAGGGAAATGTCAAAATAGAAAGCAAGCAGACAGGTGGATTAAATGGAGAACAGGAGGAGAAACCAGGAAATACCATATTAAGTTCTGATTTAAAGTAGGTGCAGAGGGATTATAATAATGATAATGATAACAACATCAATAACAACTGTCA
This sequence comes from Mirounga angustirostris, assembly GCF_029215605.1. Taxonomy (NCBI): domain Eukaryota; kingdom Metazoa; phylum Chordata; class Mammalia; order Carnivora; family Phocidae; genus Mirounga; species Mirounga angustirostris. The sequence continues at coordinate 150,459,828 of NW_026991712.1, forward strand.
TCTGTTGAGCACAATATTACATCATGAGGTTCCATGCTAGGGACTTACTGAGTGCTGGCTATGTGTTAGCACTTGCTAAATGTTTTATAAACATTACTGCATTTTATACAAAAACCTTTTTGAGAAAGGTATTATCAGCCCTATTTCTTCTATGGGGTAACTGAAGTTCATAAAGACTGTCATATGCCTAATAGCCAAGATTTGAACCTCTGTCTGTCATACCCAAAGCCTATTTCCTAGCCAGACATCACATTTAATTATTAAAGTTTTTTAAACTGCAGATAGTGGGGCACCTGGGTGGCTCAGTCGTTAAGCGTCTGCCTTCGGCTCAGGTCATGATCCCAGGATTCTGGGATCGAGCCCCGCATTGGGCTCCCTGCTCAGCAGGAAGCCTGCTTCTCCCTCTCCCACTCCCCCTGCTTGTGTTCCCTCTCTCGCTGTGTCTTTCTCTGTCAAATAAATAAATAAAATCTTTAAATAAATAAATAAACTGCAGATAGTGATTAAGGAAGATAATTTTTAGGAAGGGGATTAAAGGACTTCTGAGATGCTTGATCAGGGTGCCACTTACATAGGTATGTTCACTTCTGAAAATTTATCAAGTTCTACACTGTTGTACGCTATCTCTATACAATGCACTTTTTCATATACATGTTACATTTCAATAAAAACTTTAAAACAATGACAAAGTGCATGACTTTGGACAAAAGATAAAGCATTGTACAATATAACAATGATTCAAGTTTTGTAAAAAAAGTTTAAAATATATATGTTTATATAAAAATATGCACAAAAAATTGATGGAGAGCGTGGTGATGAAAAAGTTTTAGAAAAAAATGGTGGTGATGGTAACACAACATTGTGAATGTACTTAATGCCACTAAATTGTACACTTAAAAATGGTTTAAAAAATTAATGGGTGTAAACACTCAAAGGATAGCAGTGGCTATCTCTCGATGGTGAATCTGGTAATTAATTGTAATGCTTTTCTTATCATTTATTTTTGCAATGATTATATACATTATGTTTATAATCAGGAAAAATATTTTTTAATCTCAAAGGCAGTTTTTTTAAAGTTTTTATTTTAATTCCAGCTAACATACAGTGTTATATTAGTTTCAGGTGTACAGTATAGTGACTCAACAATTCCATACATCACCCAGTGCTCATCACGATAAGTGCCTTCCTTAATCCCCATCACCTATTTCACCCATCCCCCTGCCCACCTCCCCTCTGGTAACCATCGGTTTGTTCTCGATAATTTACAAGTCTGTTTTTTGGTTTGTCTCTCTCTTTTCTCTCATTTTTCCCTTTTGCTCATTTGTTTTGTTTCTTCAACTCCACATATGGGTGAAATCATATGGTATTTGTCTTTCTCTGACTGACTTATTTCACTTAGCATTATACTCTGTAGCTCCATCCATGTTGTTGCAAGTGGCAAGATTTCACTCATGTTACTTGATTATAATAGTTGTAGGTTGGGGTGCCTGGGTGGCTCAGTCATTTAAGCCTCCAGCTCTTGATTTTGGCTAGGCTCCATGCTCAGCACAGAGTCTGCTTGTCCCTCTCCCTCTGCTCCTACCCCTGCTCATGCTCGCTCTTTCTCTTTCTCTCTCTCTCTTTCTCAAATAAATTAATTTAAAAAAATAGTTGTAGATCAATTGAGGGAATATTTTGTTTTTCTATTGATGACAAATTGGGAACATGAAAATGTCAAAGTAACCAGGCAAGAATATAACTGTGAGACTGAGCATGCTGATACCGGACTTACCTAAGGAGCTTCCTGGAGTACTAGAAACAAAAAGGTTTTCGTGAATTTCTGCCATAGATTCCTACATCAGAGACCTTCTAACTTCTAGTGGAGTATCTAACAGAATGTATCATGAATGTGAAACAATGCAATATTATATGTTGAGAACCAGGAAACCTGGGCTCAAGCCCAGCTCTAATCATGAGATCTCTCAACAGTTTATTCCACCTATTTGAATCTGTATTTTTACCTGTGAAATGAAGAATTTGAGCCATCTCTAGGTCCGGAAATCTGGACTTGGCCAAATCCCACAGCAAGTTAGTGACAAGGCTAGAACTAAGACTATGGTCTCCTACCTCCAATAAACCTGATATTTTAATTTCTTTCCATTCCATTCCACTTTCTTTTTATTGTAGCAAAATACATATAATAGAAATTTGCCTTTGTAGCCATTTTTAAGTGTACAATTCAGTGGCATTAATTATATTCATAATGTCATGCAGCCATCACCACTATTTCCAAAGTTTTTCATCATCCCAAGTGAATCTTTCCACTCCATTTTGATGTTAATATAATATCTAGTATTCTACAAACTCTTTAGTTATTTTGATTTGGGAAATCTGTGTTTTTCAAATATATTATTTACATGTGTGTCTTCTGTAAATGTTTCTAATAGCTTTAATTCATACCCTAGAAAGGAAGCAATTAGGTATTTGATACCTCTTTCCTCAATCACAAGCACCTGAGCCCTTCAGTAAAGAACAATTAAATTACATTTATTTTCTATGTGATTACCTATCAATTTAATAACACATATCATCAAGGTGGGACTTATTTTAATTAATTGCTTATTGGGCTAATATTAAGAAAATGAAAAACATGATTCTATTGTCAAGCATCAGACTTGGTTAATAAATGGACAGTAACTTTTTGATGGGTTTATACAAAGCAGCAGTTTTCTTCTAGGCTCTCCCTGCCCCATTCCCCACAGTCCTATATATCACACACTTTGACACCTGGTTTTTGCCTTCTTTAGGCCATCCGGCTCTCCTTAGAGCAGGCCCTGCCTCCAGAGCCAAAGGAAGAAAATGCTGAACCCGTGAGCAAACTGCGGATCCGGACCCCCAGTGGCGAGTTCCTCGAGCGGCGATTCCTGGCCAGCAATAAGCTCCAGATTGTCTTTGATTTTGTAGCTTCCAAAGGATTTCCATGGGACGAGTTCAAGTTACTGAGTACCTTTCCTAGGAGAGACGTAAGTTCACATGCCTATTTTAGGAAATGTGTCCAGTGGGAGATATCCCATCATTAAGGCTGGACAAAATAGTCCAAGAAAAGTCCCATGGTACAGCCTACTACAAGACCATACACCTAGGAGTACTTTGTTCTGCACACCATTCTGTCCTCAGGCTTCGGAGAAGGTATGTCTTCCCAGGCCAACAGACTTGTGCCCAGGAGCCTATAGAAGAAATTAGGTACTAGGTCTTTCTTCCTTCCTAGCTATTTTCCCTATTCCACCATCCATATAGGCTTTCCCAAGATCGCATCTTTGTATACCTCAGAATAGATCTGAGAATTGTGTGCCTAACAGCTTAACAATTCAATCAGAATCAGTGAGTATAGGTTCACTAAGACATGCTAAACCAAGAGTATTTTGTGATTTGATAGTTCTTACTATCCTGGAAAGTCACAGAGGATGACCTGTATTCACTGTGTTTCTGTATTTCAGCATGGTATTTGATAGTCTCTAATAGTATCCTGGGGCAAAGTAGAAAGATATAAATCTATAGCTAGGTAGTTTCATTGCTTATTAAATGATGGTATCCAAAAAGTGTTGACTAAGTGATTATCCTCTCCCTAGAAGGAACCAAGAGGTTCTATATTTAATCCCTTATTACTCACCATGCTTACTGGAACTTACATGAAGACTTTATCAGATTTATAGATTATGAAAAATAAGATTCAAGAAAACCTTAAAATACTAAAACAATAGAAATGAACCTATAAGGGGGCGCCTGGGTGGCTCAGTTGGTTGAGCGACTGCCTTCGGCTCAGGTCATGATCCTGGAGTCCCAGGATCGAGTCCCACATCAGGCTCCCTGCTCAGCAGGGAGTCTGCTTCTCCCTCTGACCCTCCTCCCTCTCCTGCTCTCTGTCTCTCATTCTCTCTCTCTCAAATAAATAAATTAAAAAAAAAAAGAAATGAACCTATAAGAATTTTACAGAAATATTCAGAGATAGATTCCCACAGTAAATTTAGAGAATTAATTACTCACATTTGGGATGGAAAGACCATGTGTTATCAGAGGTTATGGTTGAATTGAGCTGAATATACATTATTGTGTTGTGGCTGCTAAGAAAATGCTAGCTGCGTTTCTGGAGGTATAATCCCGAGAGGATAACTTAATGGTCCTATTCAACTCTGTACTAAAATAAATTCACTCTCAAAGAATCCTTAGACTCCATTCTGAAGCCTGAAGGAAAAAAAAGCATGTCTAGAGCAGGGCTAGTGGGAAGACGAGGGAACTGGGAATCATATAATTTGAGGAACATTTCCTCTAGAGATGGAAAGGCCATGGGAGACTTGATTGTTGTCTTCAGCTACTTGAAGGCCTGCCATGAAAAAGAGGGATCTTACTTTGTGAGGCTCAAAGGACAGAACTGGGACCAATGATTTGAAAGTTACAGGAGGCAATTTTGGCCCAATATAAGAAAGTATTTTCTAAAGAGGGAATGAATATCTTGTATCATGAAGTAGTGGTTTTCCTGACATTGGAGATAACCAACACTACTAACTGATTCCTTTTCAGCAGTACTAGACTTATGTGGAGAAGGATTCATTCCCGGTGTTCCTACTTTAAATAGGGTGGGGCTTAGACTAGCTTACCTCTAAGATACACAGTAAATCTTAATAGTCTATGATTCCATTTAATTGATCTAATATTTATGAGATCTAGTAACTTAGACTTCATCTAAAACACAAAACCAAGAATTTGATTAAGGTTCATCTTAGTCCCTCACAGTGACTGTCAGATTTGTAGAGTAGAGACAGAAGCCAGTGGTATATGTTTAGCCCTACCACTCAGCCACAAAATTCCTAGGTGGGATGAGGATCCTACTACTTATGTCTAAGCCAAGGAAACTAGAATAGACCCTAGGTGCTGGCCATTGGCTCCTGTCTTACTAGCCCCACCTACTGCTCCAAGCTCTTCCTCTTTGTTCATATATAACACACACAAACATGTTCAGGGAACACATGTGTGTACATGCTCTGTGTACTGCATAGCCAGGTAAGAAACTACTTTAATTCTGACACTGAAGTTAAACTCTAAATGTATAAACACTTAGGAAAGAGCCACTAGCAAGGGGTTCAAGATCAGCCTGGTTCTCATACTTACTGTTCTATGATGAACATCTCTCTTAAAGAACTTATAAAACTTAGGAGCTAACTTAGTCTCTCCCAATTCTTGTTTTTTTGTTTGTTTGTTGTATTTAAGTATAATTAACATATAACTTTATATTAGTTTCTAGTGTACAACATAATAATTCAGTATTTGTGAACATTGTGAAATGATCGCCACAGTAAGTCTAGCTAATATCCATCACCATACATATTTATAAATTTTTTTTCCCTTGTGATGAGAACTTCTAAGATCCCAACCCTTGGTTTTAAGGCACTCCCCTTCTGGGCCTTTCATTTGAAAATGAAAGTACTAGAAGAGATAGAATCTAAGGACTTTGCTGGCATTTAAAATTAAACTTTATTTTCTTTCAAATTAATTTTTAAACCTGATTACTGGAGGTAGGGTTGGGGGGCAAATCTCTAAAGAAGCTGGATTTTATGGTCAGTATTAGTGACCTCTTCCCACAAGGCAGAAATGTAGACTGTACAAAGTTGTTGTTGCAAATAAGCAAGGGAACTGTGAGGTGAAATGCAGAAGGTTCTTGAGCCTGCTACCTACCCGCTTCAAGTTCTACTGATCCAGCACTCAGCCTTTTCAGTGCAGACTGTGTTAACTGTGGATTTGCCCTAAATGGAGGATCAATCACCTAGTCTTAGAGAAAATGTACTCTTTTTTTTTTTAAAGAAGTGTTTTTGTTTCTTTTTTTGAGATTTTATTTATTTATTTGACAGAGAGAGGCACAGCGAGAGAGGGAACACAAGCAGGGGGAGTGGAAGAGGGTGAAGCAGCCTTCCCGCTGAGCAGGGAGCCCGATGCAGGGCTTGATCTCAGGACCCTGCCATCATGACCTGATCCGAAGGCAGACGCTTAATGACTGAGCCACCCAGGTGCCCCCAAAGCAGTTTAGATCAAGTTTGTCCCAGTTTCCCAGAGGAAAAGTCTAACCAGAGGCTTGCTTCTCTAGGAGGAATCAAGAGCTTCCCAATATCCATCACAGGTCCATTTTATGGTCCTTGGTCAACCTGATATTATCTGCACAGAGTGGTTTTTCTAAAGCCCTATTCTGATCATTCCCTTTGTTGTTAAAAACTCATTAATAGGGACGCCTGGGTGGCTCAGTTGTTAAGCGTCTGCCTTTGGCTCAGGTCATGATCCCAGGGTCCTGGGATCAAGCCCTGCATCGGGCTCCCTGCTTGGCAGGAAGCCTGCTTCTCCCTCTCCCACTCCCCTTGTTTTGTATTCCCTCTCTCGCCGTCTCTCTCTGTCAAATAAATAAATAAAATATTTTTAAAAATAAAAATAAATAAAAACTCATTAAAAGCTCCTTATAGCCCTGGGATGAGGATAGACCCCTTAGAATGTTTTTCAAAAACTCTTCACGGTCATACCTACCTTTCCCACTTTAAGTTCTGCCTCTCATTACGTATTTCTGTCACCAGGAGATAAGAGATTGCTCACTATTCATGGAAGACACAAAAGATTCTCATGCCTCTGTGCTCTTGAACTGTGTTCTCTCTTCCTTGAATATCCACCCTCCCCACTTTTCCTGGCCTGTTTGACCTCATCTTTTTTTTTTAATTTTTTATTGTTATGTTAATCACCATACATTACATCATTAGTTTTAGATGTAGTGTTCCATGATTCATTGTTTGTGCATAACACCCAATGCTCCATGCAGAACGTGCCCTCTTTAATACCCATCACCAGGCTAGCCCATCCTTCCACCCCCCTCCCCTCTAGAACCCTCAATTTGTTTTTCAGAGTCCATCGTCTCGCATGGTTCGTCTCCCCCTCCGATTTCCCCCCCTTCATTCTTCCCCTCCTGCTGTCTTCTTTTTTTTTTTTTCTTAACATATATTGCATTATTTGTTTCAGAGGTACAGATCTGAGATTCAACAATCTTGCACAACTCACAGCGCTTACCAGAGCACATACCCTCCCCAGTGTCTATCACCCAGTCACCCCATTCCTCCCACCCCACCCCCCACTCCAGCAACCCTCACTTTGTTTCCTGAGATTAAGAGTTCCTCATATCAGTGAGGTCATATGATACATTGACCTCATCTTTTAATGCCCAGCTCAAATGTCATCCCCTCTCAGAAGCCCTCCCCTCCTCCCAAGCTCCTCACCTATGTACCCATTGCAGTTTGTACATTCCTCTGTCATAGCACTTGTTCTGTTGTTCTATAATTTTTTACAAAGGCTGTCCATATCATGTTCATGTCTACCTCCCCTGAAGTTCCCATCATGGTACCTCACACATAAGTATTTAGTTACTGTTGTCAAATGGTAATGATCTCCAGTCTGACCTAAATCTCTGATTCCAGAGTGACCTAGAGAAGCTGTTCCAAATGAGAACAGAAGCCCTAGGCCCACCCAGATTCCAGACCCAGACCTAAACCCAGAAAGCCCACCCAGGACTCCTTAGACCTCCTAGAGTCACGGGTAGGATGAGAGTTAATGGCCCTTCATCCTTGTCTGAATGCTCTTTCAAGTCAAATGACTAGTGTTTTTGCAAGGCTATTCTGTTAACAGCCACCTGTGTCTGCAAGGATTAGGATCTAATTTGTAAAAGTCATCTTAAATTACAACCAAACTAAAGACTGTTAAAAAGCACATCTTAAGACTTCGCCTCTTTAATAACAAATAACGTAAGACTTAACTCTTATTGTGTCTTCAGCCTTTTCTCCACAAAGCAGAGACTGATTTCTCACCATAGGACCTGGTAAACGTTCTTCTGCACCCCCACCCCCCCAATCAAAACAATACTTCATGTTAAGATTTCCCAGCTGTCCAACTATTTACCACATGTCTGGTGGGTATACCACTGAACTGAGCACTGTGGGACAACCAAAACAGCAGCAGACACAGGCCGTCCTCAGAAAAGCTGATTGTCAAGGTGCTGGGAACATTGAGTGACTTGATTTTTGCTGTTGCTGTTATTGTCGTTGTTGTTTTACTGTCTGTTTTGCTAGCAACAGTTACCAAGAGAAGAAGTATTCACTACCAGAGCTTTGGCCGTTAAGCTCTACCTCTTGGATGTGTTAGAGCCATGTGAACATCAGTGGCCCATTTGCTTACTTGGGCATTGAGAGGTAGTTGGTATTGAAGTAGTTGAGTCCTAAAGTTGAGGAGTGATCCTAACCCCTACTTCCCCTGCCTCGGAGTCAGAGTAAGGGGCCCCTGACAGCTTCCCAGTTCCCCTTTGGACTTACTGGGCACTGACCCCGTGCCACTCAGTGTGAGGTTGTCAGTATCCTCCAACCTTCCTTTTCCCTTTTCTCTCCTTCTTTCCCAGCCCTCCCCTTCTTTCCAGTCCCATTTTATCCTTTTTATTCTCTTTCCTTCTTTCCACTCTTCCCTCCTCCTTATCTTTTTATCCCCCTTTCCCCTTCCTGCCTCCTCTGTTTTTCTTCTTTTGTCTACTCCTATCCATATCACTCAGAGAAGCTCCATCTGCAACTGGAAAATGTGGTCTTCTGTTTATAACATGACTAGGGAGTACTGGGGAAGGAGGATGGTAATGGCAGATTAGCTTCAGGACTAGTGAGTGCCCTGTGTGCCTTGTCACTTAGGTAATCACACAGCCCTCATTCTTCCCCCGAGAACATGTCTTCCTCCAGATCTATAGATGTGAACCCCCTCCCCCCAAGCAGACGAACATGCATGCGTCCCAAAATACAATATAAGACACTTTATGTTCTAAAAGTAACGTATATATTCCTATTTTTCTCCTGCTTTCTAGTTTTTTCCCCCTCCATAACAATAGCTTATCATTTTTTTCTTTCTCCCTCTATGTTTAGAGGAAATGTATAAACAAGCTTCTAGCAGGGTTTTTCACAGAGTGAAAGGCCCTCAGTAAATGTTTGTTTAAATTAACTGGGGGGAAAGCCTTTCAAATTTAGAGTATGTGGATTCCTTCCTCTGTCACCCATCCACCTTTATTACATTAAGCACTAAGCTCAGCACTGGGAAGACAGTGCTGAGAAAAATGACATAATTCTTACCCTTGTAGAACTTACAGTCTGTATCCACAAACCTACTGTTGGATGATGTTTGACTTTATCAATAACACAAGGATATCCAATTTGCCACCATAAGGAAATATAAGTAGTTTAATTTGTACTTCATTCATGTATTTGTTCTTCCGTATGGCAAAACATTTGCTGAGCAGCCACTCTACCAACCTCCATACCAGACGCTAATGATACAGAAATAAAAGATATTGTTACTGACCTCGAAGAGTTCACATTCTAGTGAAAACACATTTAAAACAAATTGCGTTATAAATTATACCCATAGTTGGAAGGATAGGTAATTTCAGCCTGCAGTGGTAAGGGAAGGCATTATAAAGGAAATGAATTTGACCTGAGCCTTGCACAGAGAGATGTTGGGTGAATGGAAACAGAATAGCATAGTTAAAAATAAAAGTTTTGGTTGTAGTTAGACTTATATCTGAATCCCACTCCATCAGATACCTGCTGTATGACATTGGGCAACTTACTTGGCCGTGCTGAATGTTTATCTCTTCACTTTTCTTTCTTTGAAAGAAAAATAATAACATCTAGTTCAGAGAGTTGTTGTAAGAATTAAATAAGTGAATGTAAACTACTATGTCCCTACCACATAGTGAACAGTATCTGCTATAATTATCTTAAGTGAAGAGAGGCAGAAGAGGTGGGAAAAGCTTATAGCTAAAGAAAGCATGGTAGCAGTGAATTCTTTCTTTAGAGCAATGATGGATATTTATGTTAAAAAATACCCAAATGTTCTAAACCAGACAAAATAATGTGTCATTGGAATCACTGATATATTTGAAAGGAATCTCAGAGATACCAAGGCCAATGCTGTCATTTTACATATGGAGGAATCAAAGCATGATCAAATGATACACTTTACTTATGTCACATGATAAATAGCAGAGCCAGCATTAAAACCCAAGTTTTGTTATGGCCATTGCTTTTTAAGATCACTGGCTCCTTTTAAAACTCTGCTAATAGATTACAGAGCTCCACTTTAAAATTAGAGCAATAGGACAATAAAACTAGAAGATCAACATTAGAGACCACATAGTAAATGCAATAAATTGCAGCTCCAAGCACCAAGTTTTAAAATATTCTGTATTTCAATGACTTTCATATGTTAATGCCTCTAATATTGCAGTGGGATTGATTTTAAATTTATATTAGACTGTCTGATTTAAAAAAAAAGAAAAGAACCAGAAGGAAAAACTTTAATGCCATTGAACTACCTATATCTTAAAAGCTTTGTTTTCAAGATAAAGCAAGATGAAGCATCTAATCAGTGAGATACATGTTAAAGTTACCACTGCTGAGCTTGCTCCATTCCCTCCAGGTATTTTAATAGCACCACATCTAATTATTTGAGGTTTTCCAATATCCCTAAATGATCAAGATTTAGAGAATAAGAATAATGATTGTGGATGGAACACAACTAATATCTAGTCGGTCACAATATCAGTCTGCCTCTAAGCTTCTCTCGAATCTCTTCTTTTCCTCTCCTTTCCCACTGTCCCCACTGCTCACATCGTCATAGCTGGATTAAACCTATGGTTTCCTTCCCCTTGACTCCAGTCTTGTCTACCCCACCTCCCACCCATCCTCCCCACTGACTCCTGAGTTATTTTTCTGAAACATAAATTTGATGATATCTCCTTCCGGCTTAAAAGCCATCAGTGGTTCTAAAGGCCAACAGTCCAAATTCTTTACCAAAGCATACACAATCTCACACCATCTCCTCTTCCTGCTCAGTTCTTCTCCCTCCCTCCCATTACTTCCCCACCACATGCATCTCACCAGTAAGCCACAAAAACCTGCTTGACTGAAAGAAACCAAGAGATCGTACTCAGGTGCAAAATGCATTCACAGGGTTATCTCAGTCCTTTTCTTGTCAGCTTAGGGAGGTAGCAAGGCAGGCGGTATTAGTGTCAGTCAACAGATGGAGAAAATGAGGGCCTGGGGTGACATGGCTTGCTTGAGAGCATACATGTAGTTGATGACCATGGAGGACTAGAGCCCAAGCCTCTTAGTTGCTTTATTTTCAAAAGTGATGTTATAAGGATAGATGTTTCTGGAGTATTTTGACCACAGGACACTTGCGTTTATAGGTTGAAGTCATCTGGTAAACTGTTTACATAATATTTACAACAAAAGAAACTAGGTAACAAAAGATTTAAAAGAATAATATAGCTACTTCTTAAATAGGTCTTACAGGAAACTCTCATCTGGTATAATAGCCCTCTAATTAAAGGGGAAAAAATACTCCTTCTAGCAAGGGTGATTTATATTTCTTCAGGTTATTTGTTTTGTTTAAGAAATGTATAATTTTCTAAATTATAAATTTTAGTAATGAAATGAAGCATCCTGTGCCTTAACAATGCCTTACACACTAAATCAATCTGAAAAGTTTTTAAGTGTCTCTTAAATGATTGAGGAGATGGAATAGAGGGAAGGCAGTGATATAGAGGAAGGAACTTTGGACTGGGAATCAAAAAGGGTAGCTGGGCAACCTTGAACAAGGAACACCCCCTCTCTAAATCTCAGTTTTCTTCTCTATAAATTAGAAGCAATAAATTCTGGCCTCTCCTAGGACCATAGCATGGCTCAAATAAGGTGATGTATATAAAAGTGTTTTGTAAACTGTGAGGTACTGTCTAAATATGAAAAATGATGATCATGATGACTATCCAATAACCAAACATTCAGAATAAAAATTTTTTAATAATAGTATTTATTGAGGGTTTACTATACTAGGCACTCTTCTCGGTGCCCTATATGCATTATCTCATTTAATCCTGAAAACACAGGGAAAGGGAAGGAAAAATAAAATAAGATGAAAATAGAGAGTGAGGCAAACTGTAAGAGACTCTTAACTCTAGGAAACAAACTGAGGGTTGCTGGAGGGGAGTTGGGTGGGGGAATGGGGTAACTGGGTGATAGGCATTAAGGAGGACACTTGATGCAATGAGCACTGGGTGTTATATGCAACTGATGAATCACTAAATTCTACCCCTTAAACTAATAATATAGTATATGTTAACTAAATTGAATTTAAATAAAGAAAAGAAAACAAACAAAAACTATTCTGAAGGTCAATATCCTGTCCTCACTGAGATGGGGAAATTCGGGCACAAAAGAGGTTAAGTAACTTGCCCAATGTCATAGTAAATATCAGAACCAGATACAAACGTAAGTTTGTGACTCTGGGTCTGTGCTCCTAATCCCTATGCCATCATTCCTCCTGATTTATTCCAAAGGAAGGAATAAATTAGTGAGGTAGTTTATCATCTAGAAAAATACTTTAAATGTGTAAATGAAGCTCAGTTTTATACATTTGCAAAGATTTCGTCTTCTCTGATTTCTTCATATTGTCTTTGTAATTCCTATTATAGAGTCACAGCCAGATGTAGGTAAAGTATACACTTAGTTGTATTTCACACTCTGTTTACCAACAAACTTTTTTTTTATTATGTTATGTTAATCACCATACAGTACATCGTTAGTTTTTGATGTAGTGTTCCATGATTCATTGTTTGCGTATAACACCCAGTGTTCCATTCAGTACGTGCCCTCTTTAATACCCATCACCAGGCTAACCAACAAACTTTTTATTTTTCGAGGCATGTGCTAAATGCCAAAGAATAAGGCATGGTCCTTGCCTTTGAGAATACCCTGGCTTCTCATACAAAAATAATCCTCATAATGCAGTTCATGCAATGGGTTCTAAGAGTAGTCAGACAAAAAGGGCAATATAACTCAAAGTTGACCAAGATCCCTGCTGACCTGGGTGATCAGGAAAGGCTTTGTCCAGGAGGTAGCAGATGAACAAAACTTTGAGATGGATAGGATTTTTGTTGGACTGATAAGGGGACAACATTCTCCAGCAGCCAGGATAGCTTGAAGAAAGAAGCTAATGTTAGAAAGCACAAGGCATGGCTAGATGGTGGAGTGCAGTCTAGATTAGTTGAAAAATGGGACTTGTATAGTAAAGTTCTAGGAACGGGAACTGTATAAAATCTAGACTACCAGGCAAGGGAGCTTGGCTTTATTTCATATAAATTTGTTGAGCAAGGTAATGACATGGTCATCATGGTTATAATCAAAGTAAGATTACCCGTACATTATTTCATATTTTATAAATTCACATTGCCTGGCACATTGTAGGTACTCAAGAAATGTCAGTCCTTTGATCTCTTCCCTTACTACCCTCATTATCTAGGTGATCTCATTCAGTCTTGTGGCTTTATATGTCATATATACAGTTAAAACTCCAGAAGTGTATATCTTTAGCCCAGGCTCTCCCCTGAACTCTGGATATTTGTACACACAACTGGCTATTCAGCACCTCCACCTTATGAGTAATTGGCATTTCAAATTAAACATAGTCAAAACTAGGGGCTCCTGAGCATCTGCCTTCAGCTCAGGTCATGATCCCAGGGACCTAGGATTGAGCTCCCTGCTCAGTGAGGAGCCTGCTTCTCCCTCTCCCTCTGCCACTCCCCCTGCTTATGTGCTCACTCACTCTCTCTCTATCAAATAAATAAATAAAATCTTTTAAAAAAATAAATAAACATAGTCAAAAATAAACTCTTGATTCCTACCCTCCCCTAAACCTGCTCCTCTTATATTCTTCCTCAACTCATTAAATGACAACTTCATTCCTTTTTTTTTTTCAGGCCAGAAACCTTGGAGTCATCCTTGACTCGTCTTTCATTTCTCCATCCAACTCATAAGCAAATTCTGTTGGTTTTACCTTCAAAATATATCCTAAGTCTACTTCTTACTGCCTCCACAACTAACCCTAGGCCAAGCCACTGTAATCTCTTGTCCAGATTATTGCAGTGGTATTAACTGGCTGCTTGGCCTCCACCCATGCAACTCCCCTACCCCCTTCAGTCTCCTTTTCTAAAAACCAGAGAGACTTCAAAATATATATATAAGGCAAATCACTTCTCAAAACCCTGTAATGGGAGTTCCAAGCTTTTAAAAGGCCCTCCCTGATGTGACTCCCTGGCATTTCTCTGACTCCACTCAATCTTTTCCAGTTACCTTGGCATGTTTGCTATTTGTGAAATACAACAAAACATTTTTTAACTTCAGGGCCTTGCATGTGCACTTTCTTCCTCTAGAAATCTGCATTGCTCATGTCCTTCCTTCAAGTCTCTGCTCAAATGTTGCCTTTTCATTGAGGCCTTTTTGACCAACCCATGTAAAATAAGTCTTCCTTCCCTCCTTTCAGCTCCCACCTTTCTAACTGCCAACACTTATGCTATCTACCGTTTATTGAGTTCCCACTGTGGATTAGGCAGTTATACTATGCACTTTACAGGCGTCATCTAATTGAATCCTTACAACCAACTTATGAATTTGGTATTATCTTCACCTTATAGTTGAAAAAATGAAAGGCACAAAGAAGCAGATTTCAAACACATGTCCAAAATCTATTATATCAGGCAAATCTTATTCCCATTGTACAGATACAGGAACTGAAGCTTGTAAATTAAGTGTTTTGTCCAAGATCACATAGCCAGGAAGTGGAAATTAAATATGAAGGTGCTGATTCTTTCCATTATATCTCACTGGCAACCTAGAAAGATAAATTGACATGAAGAAAGACTGAAGCCAGAAGAATAGTCAAGGGATGTTGCAGGACTTAAAATGAGATTGATAAAAGTGCAGCCAAGCAGGGGAAGATTAGAGAGATGCTTATACATAGTCTGCTAATACCTGGAATAAGTATTTTGATAAATGGTTCCATAGTTTCTCCTATCGTGTCTGTACTTAGAGTCAGAGAGATCTTGGTTCTAATGCTGGCACTTCCATCTATTTGCTGAGTTACATTGAGTACATTATTTCTCTTTGCTATATTTTAGTTACTTCATCTTTCAAGTGTGGATAATGTCATGTGTCCTCACTACTATATTGTGATGATAAGATTAAAAGTGATAATGAAAACACTTGGTAAATGGCAGAGGCCCACGCTGCTTGATTTGGTAATGCAGAGTTCCTTTTATCCATTTCCAGCAAGTCACTGCTTTTGCCATATCTCTAACCTTTAAAAAATAAGTTTTGACACACATTTTCATTCCTAATATGAGGGTGACCTGCGTTTTGTCACTTGTGTTATAACAGACTCTTCCCTGGAAGGGAATCCACTATTTATTGCAGTCTCCCTAGTATAGGAAAAATGTGTTCCGAGTATTGGCAGTCAACAGAGAGACAGCACAGTGATAAAAAGAACCTGTTACCAGGTGGACGTTGGGCAAGGCACACAACCTCTCTAAACTTGTTCCTTTGTCTGTACAAGGCAGATAATAATAGCTATGTGTGAGGTGGTTGTAGAATTAAGAGCGGTGATGTGAGGGCAAGGACACAACACATGGTAGATGCTCAGGACATGTGATACTTTAAAATGTGTAGACTTTGGGACACCTGGGTGGCTCATTCGGTTAAGCATCTGCCTTTGGCTCGGGCCATGATCCCAGGGTCCTGGGATCGAGTCCCACATCGGGCTCCTTGCTCAGTGGAAAGCCTGCTTCTCCCTCTGCCTGCTGCTTCCCCTGCTTGTGCTCTCTCTCTGTCCCCCTCTCTCTCCAACAAATAAATAAATAAATAAATCTTAAAAAAATAAAATAAAATGTGTAGACCTTGTGCTTGGAAGAAATAATGTAGCTCACCGGCTGGACATGCCCCTGGGCAAATCTCTATGTGTAGGATGAAACCACACCATCTCACTTTCAGCATATTTTCCTTTAAGGGAGCATTTTTTCTCCTCCTTCCTCCATGTTACTGTGGCCACAAAGCAGAGTACTGTTAGTTGAGATTGCATGGAAATAGGACTGAATACCAAAGAGGTTTGCAGTGGAATGTGTTGGTACAATTTCCTGCTTAGTTTCAAGATGAATTGGGTCTGAGCTTTCCAAAAGAGGGTGGATCTCTGATGTGAAAGTTTTATTTGAAATTTTTGTGGCTCAGGCCGTGTCATATCAGGATACACACAAGAAGTACAATCTCCAGAAGGCATACATGGTCCGTGGAAACAAAATTTATGATTAATTGCTAGAGCACCCCAAGCAAGACACGCATTAGGCCCAGTGTGTTAACTGCCCACCCATAGATTCTCAGTCAGTCCAAACAGTTTAGTTCAGCACTTGGTTTCAGAGGGACTGCCTAAGGCAAGCAATCTCAAATAGATTTGCTTGTCCAGAATACCAGGTCATCTGCCTCGTGAGTGTATATAACATCTGGAGGTGTTCTGTATGGAAGTGAAGGAGCTGGGACAACTGCCTTCTGTCTCTTAGTCACACTGTCATGTGTGATTGTAGACTCAGCAGTCAGTTTGAATTCAAAGCACTTGCAGGAGCTTAGAAAGCCAGCATGGGGAGTTTTCCTTTAGGAAGAAAGGAAAGTTTCCAGGAACAGTTTAGAAAAGCAAAGATTTTAATGCTTTCCTCCTCCCCTACCCCATGCCAGGGTTTTGTTTTTGTTTTTTCTCCTTTGTTACAAAATCAGTATATTTCATTTAGCAATCATAATTTTACTTTTTTTTTTTTAATCATCCCCTACTCTCATCTAGACCTTTTCTCTGGAAGGATTGTATTTGCAAGAGGGACAGAAGATTTTTATAGAAAATCATTTTTACACAACTTCACCAGAAAGATACATCATATTTAGGAATTGGTCAGGTCAAAATCCTGAATTACAAAGAATTTTCAAAATGGGTTTACATAACCTCCCACCCCTTTCATCCTGTTTGTTTTTCTGGTGAGCATCCTAGAAAATATCAATCCCTTTTTGGGAACAGCAGCATTTAATAATCAGATTGTCTTTCTGAGGTGTGTATACCAGGAGAAAGGTGAGAAAAGTAGAGTTTATTAGTCTTTTGTTGCAAACTGCAACTAAGCTGGGAAGTTGAGCACAAGTCAACAGCAGTGAGACATCTCCCAAAGGAAGTCAGGAGTCCAGTCTGTCAGGAATGGGCAGAGGGGTCACACTCCTTGTGGTGTGCCCTATCCCAACTTGTAGCTTTTGGCAGGAATCACAAATTAGGAATGCAGTCAGTCTCTATACCTAATATAAACCAATCAGCAACTTGATTTTATTTTATTTTATTTTTTATTTATTTATTTGACAGAGAGAGACAAAGCAAGAGAAGGAACACAAGCAGGGGGAGGGAGAGAGGGAGAAACAGGCTTCCCGCCAAGCAGGGAGCCCAATGCAGGGCTCCATCCCAGGACCCTGGGATCATGACCTGAGCCGAAGGCTGATGCTTAATGACTGAGCCACCCAGGCGCCCCAGCAGCTTGATTTTAGATGGTCCTACCAAAAAAACAAATCCTTTCCTAGAGGCATTTGTATGTGACTCAGATAGTACAGGCAATACTCATCATGTTTTCAAATTTCAGGCCCCACAGAGAGGTGTCCTAAATTTACAACAGTTCCAGGTTCAAAGTAATGTTCATTGAGCTTATGCTTGCTTTCAGTTCAGCACAGCACATTCTGATGCTGAAACAGCTCACAACAGACAGTGTCAGGTTTTTGTTTAGAGTCAGGTCTAGACAATTAGGATCTGTGGATTTAGGATTCCAAAAGAAGCCAGCAACTTTTCTTCAGCAGCAGCAAAGCCAAGATGCCACAAGACCAGGCAGCAGTGTTCTGAGTTCAAGTGACAAGCGAGGCTTTCCTAAGCCCTTTTGTTATTGTCCAAATTTACCTACTCAGAAATATGCACACCACACAGGGAAATCATCAGCCTCTAAAGATCAGAGATCTGATTTTATAAGAGCTCATTAGCAAACCAAAAACTGTTTTTAAAACTCCCAAGGTGTGTCTCTATCTGGAGACTGCCTCTATGTCCCATGTTATCTCCCTTTTTCTAGAGGCTTCAATAAGCAAAAATCTGGAAACATTTTCTATTTCCAGTACTCAGTTTAAATTTTAACCCACTCACCAGTGGGTGAATCAAGGAAGTAGTGTTCTACTAACACAATTTTTCAGCTTTCTTTAGTCAGGATGATTCCTCTAGCATTTATGAAATTAAAAGCATATAATTCTTTATATCCATTTTTACCATATATCCAGATACAATAGCCACAAGACCATTATTTTTTTAAATCCCCCCTCTTCTCATTGCACATTTACTCAAACACCTAGCAATACTTTTAGCATTTATAGGGTTAATATTAAAGCTGTTGGGGAGGATCCTTGCTGGAATGCAAGGGAAGATGGGAAGGGAGCAATACTTGGCTATTGCAGCAACAGAGGTGACAACAGTTAAGCTGAAGAAATGGCTGGAGTATTTTTCTCCCTTTTTCCCCCCTCTGGTTTATCTAAAATTGTGCTCCAGCCCTGGGAACTAATTTAACTCTTTTTCCTCCCCTACTCGAAGGAGAGAACAATGCAGACTTTTAGCATTTTTTTGCCTATCCAAAGCTCACCTTTGGAAATTTTGTGATCCTTTTCTCTTGCCACCTGAGAGAACAAAAACCAAAGGCATTACAAGGCTGCACTTTTTCCCCTCACTCTAGTTAGTGCAGCCAAAAGCAATTAGGGAGCCATGAAGCCAACTCTCCTGGATTGGATCTATCATTTTAAAATTCCATAGGTAACTTTTACGTCTCACAACCGATAGCAGCTGTTTCATGCCATGTATGAATGACTTCATATCTACTCAGGCACCAAAGGTTGACTATTCCCTATCCCATCAAACTTTCTTTTCTTAAACAATGCTTTCACCATATTTCAATGAGTCAGGTTGGGCTTTTTAATCCCACTTCTGACACCAACTGATACCATAACCACTCCAAGGTTTAATGATTGATTCCTTAGCAGAACTCATAGGACTGAGCATATAGTCACACTCATGGCTATGATTTATTACAGCAAAAGGATACAAAGCCAAATCAGCAAAGAGAAAAGGCAAATGGGGCAAAAAGTCCAGCAGAAACCAAGCACAAGCTTCCAAATGTCCTCTCCTGGTAGAGTCACATGAGACACATTTAATTCCCCCAGTAATGATTTGAGATAACACATGTGAAATGTTGCCAAGCAAGGAAGCTTATTAGGAACTGAGTACCCAGAGTTTTTAGTTGGAGACAGATCATGTATGTACCCTCTGCAGTGACATATCCCAAAATTTCAGAATCCCAGAAGGAAAGCAGGTATTCAGTATAAGTTACGTTGTTTGCCCAAACAGTTTAGTCATAGTGAGCCACTCTTACCAGTTCTGGGAATGGTGGGAAGCCTCTCCAAACCCAAGTTCCCAAATGCCAGCCAAGGGCCAACCTTGTAAGCAAGCCTTTCAAAAGAATAGCTGTCAAGTCTGCTATGTTAACCCTTCTCTGCACATATAATTTAATTATTTTTTTTATAATTTTATTTTTTAAGATACTTACATCTCAAATTCATCTCTGGGGTTTACTACTGGATATATGGGTGGAACTCTGTAAACTGGGAAACTTCTAAGCATTTGACTTTTTACTTTCATTTGTAACAGAACTTAGTCCTTTAGTAAAGGGTAAAAATAGCCTCAGAAGAATACAGTTGATCCTTGAACAATATGAGGGTGAGGGGTGCCAACCCCCTGTGCAGTCAAAAATCCACATATGACTTTTAACTCCCTGAAAACTTATGTACTAATAGCCTACTGGTGACTGGAAGCCTTACCAATTTAACATCAACTGTCGATTAACACATATTTTATATGTTATATGTATTATATACTGTATTCTTGCAAGAAAGTAAGATAAAGTAAAGAAAATCTTATTAAGGAGAAAATACATTGACAGTACCATACCATATTTATCAAACAAAATCTGCATCTAAGTGGACCCGCTCAGTTCAAATCATGTTGTTCAAGGGTCAGCTGTACTAACAGGCACCAGCTCAAGTCACCAGTATTAACAAAATACCAGCTGTATTTTCCAAGGGGATATTCAAGAGAAACTGAGGGGCGCCTGGGTGGCTCAGTCATTAAGCGTCTGCCTTCGGCTCAGGTCATGATCCCAGGGTCCTGGGATCGAGCCCCACATCAGGTTCCCTGCTCTGTGGGGAGCCTGCTTCTCCCTCTCCCATCCCCCTGCTTGTGTTCCCTCTCTCGCTGTGTCTCTCTCTGTCAAATAAATAAATAAAATCTTAAAAAAAAAAAAAAAAGAAACTGAGGAACGCGCAGTCCATCGGAGATGTTTTAGAGAGCCAACATATTCAATATAAACTTGCCCCCAAATCTGCAGTGGTCCTTCAGGCTTCAGCCACTTTCCCTCACTGCAGAGGAAGAATACTTTCTTCAAACTGGCTACTTAAAGGTGGGATTATTGGTATTTATTTTCCCTTGCTTGTTTTATAAGCAAATATAAATCAAACTGTAAAGATGATTTATTTAATACTACCTCTTCTTTTCAGTCACATTTCAGAGGCATTGTAGCCTGAAACAAAAGCATATACAGGCTATGGAGTCAAATGGACCTGGCCTTGAATTCTGGATCAGCTCTTCATTGAGCGATCTTAGGTTACTTAATCTCTTGGTAAAAATGGGAATAACAATACCTACTTCAAAGGGCTGTTGTGAGCATTAAATGAAAAAATGAACATAAGATGTTTAGTACATATAGCATTTACCACAGAGCATGAATATAATGATAGTAACTGGTATGATGGTAATGGTGATTATTTCTCTCGCCACCTTATTTTTTCATTCATGTTTTGGTTTTAAGAAGACAAAGAATCTTTGTCCAATTTTAACTTTTTGGAAACCTCCAGTTTTCAAGTAAGGATATCAAACCCTAGTAACAATAGTTTGAGAGTGGTGTTCAACTAGAAATATCTAGAGTTTAATATCTGTCTTCTGTTTTACCAAACCAGCAGATTTCTTTCATAGCTGGAAACATTTCTGTATTAGTCTGTGGCATCTTTCCTAGGGTGAGACACAGGCTTATTTCCTCCTGGAGATTTTTACCTCATTTATGTCAGGGTCCTCTAGGGTCTGCTGTCTGTAAGCTCATGTAGGGCAGTAGCTATACTGCATCTTATTTGCCTTTGCACCTCCAGTTTCTGACACTGGCCTTGCACAGGCCTACCACAGAGTAAGGACCCACCAAGATGTGAGTGGATATAGGATGGATAGAAGGATGTAGGGATGGCACACTGTGGTGGGTGTGTGAGGATGATTATGACATGGTCTTGGTCTAAAAGGCCAAGTCTGGTGGGGGAGATAAGGCAGGAAATCACCTTAGCAGGCACGGGACAACACATCCTGCCAAGTGAGGCACAACATGAAGAAGAATACACTGTTTGGACTGAACAAAAAGGTATGTGTCAGTGGTACAGATTATAGTAAGCAGTATACCTGAGGTTAAAAAATTACTGTATTCTTATTTCATTCTGGAGGCTATAGGGAGCTGTTGGTTTTAGAACTGAAGAAGTACAGTCAGTTTCCATTTTTCATAGTAGTTATGTTGTATAAAGTTGCCACAAATACTTAATATTGCTCCTAAGAGAAGTACAGAGTTAAGTTCCTATGAGCCTCTGGTTACAAGTTTTCATCAACCAATCAATACATAACTTTGTTTTATGTGTGTTTCTGTTTTTGAAGACACTTTATTTAATATATAATGTTTCATTAACATTGAGCTCATGGCCAGCAATACTATAACTCATGCCTGAATGAAGTTTGTCTAGCACACACATTTTCTCCATAAGGCATTTCACAGCCTTCTTAAACTTGGGAACACCACACAGCACTTCAGGAGTATGCTTCGGGGCCATTTGGAACAGCAAAATTACCCAAAAACACAAAAATGCAAAAACCATGACACTAAATCTACCAGGAGAAGGACATTTGTTTATACTGTGAGAGCTAAAACAATAAAGCAGAGTATTGCGTGGTTCAACCTCATTTGGGAACATGGGTATCAGGCAACTCACATTTTTCACCACACTGCACGTGTTCTCACATGACCATGAAAAGTCCTGCAGGTATGGATTTTGGAGTTACAAATGAATGTAAACGAGTAGATGAATTTGTAAATATTAGAATCTGGAGTCATGAAGACCAACTATAATATGAGCTGTGTAGCCTTTTAGGAACCTTTGCATAGCATTTTGCCATTTTCAAAAATACTTCTACCTGTAACTTATAAGTTAGTCTACATTTATTAATTTAATGAACATTTAATACATACCTAGTTTTTTTTTTTTTTTAAGATTTTATTTATTTATTTGACAGAGAAAGACACAGCGAGAGAGGGAACACAAACGGGGAGTGGGAGAGGGAGAAGCAGACTCCCTGCCGAGCAGGGACCCCGATGCGGGACTCGATCCAGGGACTCCAGGATCATGACCTGAGCCGAAGGCAGTCGCTTAACCAACTGAGCCACCCAGGCGCCCTAATACATACCTAGTTTTACCAGGTACTTGCTAGGCACTAAAGATACAAAACGTGACCAAAAGCCCTTACAGATGAACGAACAAATAAAGATATTCAAAGGTCAAAAGTGTTGTGATAGCCCATGCTGGCTATAATGGGAACCCAAGGAATAGTAGAGGCTTTAGTTTTATTTGGAGATCAGTAAAACTTCACAGAAGAAACAGGGTTTAGACAAAGTATTTTTAGAAAGGAATAGCAACTGAATTTAAGTAAAGAAAAAAAGAATAGCAATCAAAAGGAGTGAACTCTGATATATGAAACAACTTGGATGGGTCTCGAAGGCATTATGCTGAGTGGAAAAAGGCAATCTCAAAAGGTTGCACATACTGGATGATTCCATTTATATAACCATTCTTGCACTGACAAAAATATAAGGATGGAAAACAAGTTAGTGGTTGCCAGGGAATAAGGATAGAGGGTGTGGTTGTAGGGGATGGGTGTGACTATAAATTTCATAGTTTTATTCTGTATCTTAATTGTGGTGGTGGTTACACAAATCTGCACATGAGATAAAATTGCATATAACCATTCACATACACACACTCAAATGAATAGACGTAAGAACTGATAAAATATGAAGGAGGCCTATAGTGTAGTTAATAGTATGATACCAGTGTCAATTTCCTGGTTTTTTATTATACTATAATTAAAAAGGTGGTACTATTGAGGGAAGCTGGGTGAAGGATACAAGGCACTCTACTATTTTTGCAACATTCTAGGAGTATATAGGTTTTTCAAATTAAAAGTTAAAAAAAAATAAATGGACATTTGCCAAGCAGAAGTATGAACAAAAACCGTAGGAATATAAGCCAGCATATGTTGGGGAATTGCTGTTCTCTGTGATGGAATTTAGGATATGAAGTTGCACACAGAAGGAATTGAAATAGATGAAAAAATACTGAAGAGTCTTCTATGTATTAATCTAGCAAATATTATTTGAGCACCTCTTATGCATGAGACATTGGGGATATGGTAGTGAATAGGCTAGACAAAGGTCTTGCCCTCACAAAACAAGTCTAGTGGAAATTTGAACTAGTTAAGATAGGTGTTAACCCTTGTAATAAAGATGAGAAATTTAGGCTTATAGCTGCCAAGTGGCTAACACAAATTGACATAGCTAATAAGTTGCAGAGGAATGGCTCCACTTAGGTCTTTTGATTTCATATTTTTGCCTTTTCCTTATTGTCTAAAATTTGTGGATTATTTTTATCAAGAAGGATTAGAGTAGGGAGAGCCTGGAAAAAGGAGACCAGATAGGACTATTACAGTAGACAAGACAATAGGCTGTGGAAATCTGAACTAAGATGGCATCAGTAGGAATGAAGAAAAGGCAGCAGAATCAGGAAAAAGGGAGAATCAGTGAGATTTGATGATTGTCAAACTATGTCCGGTGGGAGGGTGGGGGTGGAGAAGGAGGTAACTTAGACGTTCCCAGCCTGAATGTCGAGATGGTATTTACCACGTACAGAAATCAAGGAAGACAGATAAGGAAGCAGATTTCACTTGAGACGGATTTGTTGAGTCTGGGGTACCAGGAGAAAGTCTAGGTGGTGCTTTCTAACAGAGGATAGAGATTTAAACCCTGAGACTGGCTCAACACCAGAAAATGCCCCTGGCAGTGACTGGAGTGGATTTGAAGGAGATAGTGATAGACAGTATAGGGTAGTGGTTAAGAGATTGGATTCTGACATCCCAGACTGAATCTCAACTCTGCCATTTCCTAACTCCTTGATCTTGGGCAAATTACTTAACCTCTATATAGCTCAGTTTCCTCACCTATGAGATAAGGATGATAGTACCTACTTCATAGGGCTGTTGTAAAAATGAAATGAACTGATACTTATAAAACACCAGCATGTAGTAAGTGCTCAGTGTATCTAAGCTGTTATGATTAAGTTGATGGCAGGAAGAAGAGGAAAGATTTTTATAAGAAAACGCATCATTTAAAAGATCAGATTAAAAGAAATACACAAAGGAGTTTTAAAAATATGTTTGAGAGAATTAAGCCATTTCATGGAAGCTGAAGAGAATTCAGAGCCTTCACAAAATCTGCTTTTGCCCTTTCTACTCTACAAAGGACTTGGAGTGGTAGGGAGTAATGACAATGAATAAAAAACATTTATTTTTGTGCCATTTTGTGTATAATCAAGTATATTAGTTCTCTGAAAGATAGATATTATTACCACTTTACAGGTAAGGACATGGAAGCTTAGAGAACTTAAATTTTTCAGGCTTGCACAATAAATGTCAATACCAGTATTTAATTCCCAAAACTCAGGTCCTTTCCCCATACCATACAAACATAAAATGGCATGACTGTTACTGATTATGTATAGGTATGTTGATGTATTTAAACCTTTACAAAATTATTTACTTTGCCCCAGAAGTTAATTTTATAAGGGGTTTATAAAGCACTATACCATTCAAAATTGCTATATCAGAAATCAAACTTTTGAAGGCTTTACATACAATCCAATCTGACTCCATCTGGCCATAAATAAAAAATCATTAGTTCTGTGCTCAATATTCCAGGTGCTTCTGCAGACATGCTTTACTCACTTAAAGTCTGTATAATAAACCCATTGTAAATACAAACAACTGCAAACGTGTATATGTGCAGATTAACCTTTTCTAGACACTCCTTGTAATTTTCAAAGCCAGTGCTGGAGTTCCAGAGTGCATTAGCACTTGCATCAACATGCCAAATCCTCCCCTGGGCCTCACTGCAGTGCCAGACCCAGCCCCAGACCCAGACCCAGCCTAGCCCCAGCCTCCTGCACCCTGACCACACCCCGATCTTTACCTAGCAGCAGGACCTCAAAGCTACAGGTTTAATGTCTGTGGCTGAATCCCAAAGCTGAAGATTCCTTTGACACTTCCAAGTTTATTTCACTTTCTTCCTCTAGTTGGCTTTAACGTAAGAGCCCTTTTGTAAACAGGCTTTCCTCTTGCATGTATTTTAGACTGTGTGAACTAGAAAAGACCCCTATTTTATAGATGAAACAACCAAGATACAGAGAAGAAAAGGAACTTGATCAAGGCCTAGGAAAACCAAAAGATACCAAAAGCAGAAATGCTTGGTCCCAAGTTTACATAGTCACAAAATGAAGGTAAGATATATGTTTTTTAAACAAAAAAAAAAAACAATTATACACATCAAATTATTTGGGATTGTGTCTTTATTAGAGTATTCCCTAGTACTGTGCTTGGCACATAGTGGGCAACTAATACTGAATTATTATGTGTAAAAGTGTAAGTCAGAAAAATTGTTAATTCGATTGTAGGAGACAGTTGTGCATATTAGAATGAGTCAAGAAGAAGGACAAATAAGGAGCTAATTGACACCCTGGGACTGAGATGCTTACCTTCCTCGTGCCCCCCTGCTGAACCTCTTCCCTATCATAGCCCTTTACTGGTTTGAATTGCAGCGGGCTGATTTCTTGTCTGCATCCTGTCCTAGGTTCTCCATTCCTTGAGGACAGAGATAGTGCCTTGTTCACTGTTGTGTCCCAGTGCCTAGCGCAGATTCCAACATTGTAGTAAACACTCAGGAAATATTTGTTTAGTAAATAAATGAAAAGGAATGAAGTATTCCTACCCATTCATGCATCCACTGTTTTTATTTGGTTTTTGCTTTCATATTTTCCATCTCACCAGGCAGAAGCTCATGGTATCCTCATGGCTTGAGCAGAGGCAAGAGAAGGACTGCAGTATAGTGACATTCACCCTCACTTATTCCTGGTTTCCCTCCATGTCTCTCCCCCTACCTCCATGTTTCTCCCTGCCCCCTCCCCCTGCACAGTCATGGAAGAGAACTCCAAAGTCTTAGGGGGAACCATGGAATCTCTGGAATTTAAGCTCTAGAAGTCACCCATCTGGTTAAAATGTTCAGGTGTTTTTGTTAACAGCCAGTTGCTAGCCTCTCATTTTGACATCTCCAGCAGGACATTCTCAGAAGATTGTGATAGACTAGGAAGGGAACTAACCTGGGAGCCAGGCATCCGGGGCAGAATCTCAGTTCTTTCAGCCATTTGTTGTGTGATTTCAAGCAAGGTACATACTTCTCTGGGTCTTATTTTCTTCATCTGAAATATGAAGAGATTAAAATAAATGCTTTCTTAATCTTCTCTCAGCTCTGATACTATGTGACTCTATGATTAAATGACCTGCATATAGATAACACCTGCCCTGTTGACAGCACTATTCTGAAAACTAGAGCAAAACCATTGGCTTTCTGGTCGTACTGGCTTTATTTAAGATTGTCTTCTCTCCTTTTATATGAGAATGTCTCTGTCCCAGGCAGTTTATGGGGACTTAAGCTTTTATTTACTGTAGCTGGAGGCTCCTATAAGCTGGGGCTTTGACAATATTTCACATTTATTTATCTGAGCCAGAGCTTAGGATCAGGTGGCAGCTAAGTCACTTAAGGTTATTCAGATGCATTGAAAATGTTCCTTAATAATTCAGAACCAGTTTTCTCTGTTTAGAGTATTAAGATTTTTTAAATCCTTCTAATTAGCCAATTCCAACAGCAGTTTAAATAGACAGGGAAAAATCTGTCCCTTCTGAAAGGGCAACTGATGCAAACTTATTGTCAGTCTCTATGTCTGTGCAGCAGGACTGACTGAGGCAAGGGCCAGAGTCCAGAGCCAAGGGACCTGTTAATGGTATTACTGACAAGCTCTGCCTGCTGTTGCAATGAGGCTAGGGCGAAGGCGCCTGGGAATACAGCTCTTCTTGACTCCCTTTCTTTGGATTGGTGGACACTCCTGGGAGGAGTGGGGAACCCCCATTCAGTCATTCAGTAGGTCAGTCTTTCAACAAACATTTGTTGAATTCACACTGTTCCCAGCAATACACTAGGCTCTGAGGATAGATAGCCAGTGAAACCTCATTTTGTGCCCTCAGAATTCAACCTAACTGGAGAGACAGACTCATAGACAAACCTGAGAGGCACAACAGACAAATAACTCGTGTGAGACTGTAGCTGATCCTTTGAACTAGATCCTCCAGAAATGGGTAGCC
Organism: Mirounga angustirostris; assembly: GCF_029215605.1. NCBI lineage: Eukaryota > Metazoa > Chordata > Mammalia > Carnivora > Phocidae > Mirounga > Mirounga angustirostris. The sequence goes on from NW_026991712.1 coordinate 150,487,446, forward strand.
TTGCCTGGTCAAGGAAAAGTACAGTATAGTAGTGCTGGTTTAGCAAAGGAAAAGGTCAACTTGCCAGTGTCTACATTTCAGTTCAAACACTGATCTTAAGTCTGCCAACAGATGTTGGCAACCACCCTGTCTGAGGTGGAACAGAGGTATTAGTGCATCAGATGTGGACTGACCACATGCAGGGCATGTGTAGAATAGGCACTTGAGGGAGAGACCACAATAAACATATATGGCCTCTGTGTTCCAGGAACCCATGGCCCAGTGAATGGGAGAAGATGCCACTTAGGATTAATTCTGTTACCAGGAACCAAAGAATGGGATTAATTTAGGCTCTGTCACTTAGGCCTGGTTTTGTAGATGAAGTAGCATTTGAGATGAGCCTTGAAGGATATAGAAGTTTCAACAGATGGAACTGGGGAGGAGGGACAGTCCAGTAGAGGAAACAACATAAGCAAAGGTTCAGAGAGGAGAAGTATCAGACATATTTGGGGAATAACAAACTGCTCTAATTGGCTAGAGCATAAGGTCTGTGAGGGGATAGTATTTAGAGAAAGAGTATTGGGGCCAAGCCACCACCACCCTTTCAAAACATTTAGCCCCAGATATCACTTATTTGATGTATTTTTTCAAAAGAAAATAGAATAAACATCTATTTTGCCACCTAACTTTACAAATGTTAATAGAGGCTTGCTCTGTATTTTTCAATGTTCCATGATGTACATCTCTGGTTTGATCATTTATATTTATTCAATAAGCATTTATTGAGAGCATATAATGCACTAGGTTCTTTTCTGGAAGCTGGAAATAGAGGAACACACAGTTCCTGTCTTTAAGTTTCTCAGTCTTATCCAGGAGACATTCTTGTAAAGTGCAGTGGAAGACAAGCTGTGTAGATGCTCCTAGCAGGTATCTAAGGGTGCATCAGATATAACATCCTTATTTATTTATTTATTTATTTGTTTGTTTATTTATTTATTTATAATTACAACATCCTATTTAACAGAAGGAAACTCAGAGGAGGAAAAGTGACTTGCCCAAGATCACACAGATAGTTAGAAGCTGTGTGCTAGAGTTAGGGGCCAGGTTTGGAGTCTCTCAAAGGGCGCTTGTTCCCTTCTCTCCTCTACACTGAGCCCTGAACTTCTGTGGACATAAGGACTGAACTGACAGGAAATGAGCATGAAGAAAGTCTGGCTAGGTAAAATACATATCCCCAGCCACCTTCAAGTACCACTTCCTTAGCATCTTCTCTCCTAAATAGTTATTTCTCATCATGGTACCTTTCCTTAAGTCCAGGAGAGTCTGAGAGTTTCTGGTATAAGTTTGGTGTTGTCCAGGCGCCTGCTGGACCAACCTTCAAAGAAAACACCTGTTCTGTTCATGATTCTTGCCTTCCAGTTTCATAAGCTTTTGGGCAGATGAAATGTAATATCAAAATAGCTCAGAGAGAGCCTTGGTAACATTTAAGATATTGAACGTGCTGCATCTGGTAACTAGAAAATTTAATGATCTCCTGCTGTTTTGGTAATTGGATAAGTAAATACATCAGAATAAATCACACCGGCAAGTCTTTTGTATGTCGTTAGGGACTCAACTCTTTTAACTCCTGTTCAAAGCTTCAGCTCTTGAGTGGCGTTTGCATGCAGAGTTACGCACACACCAGCTCATGTGGCCCTGCTTGAGTACTAAAATGCATTCAAAATGCTCACTTTCCCCCTAGCCACTCTGCCTGAAGAGCACGCTGAGCATGCCACTTCAGATCCCTCTGAAGCCAGGGAGAAAAATTTTATCAAAAGTTTAAACTAAGCCTAATAAGACATTCGAGCCCTTCATGATCTATCTCCAAATGGTCTGCCCAGCTATGTCTTCCATTATGGTTGTGCTATAAGCCTTGCCCGAAACACTATCCATTTACAAGTTGGGAAAATGAGGCCAAAGCAAAAGGGGATTATCCTGTTGTAGAAAGGAATCATGTAAGAATTTTAAGTAGGAGAGAGGCAGGATCAGACATTTTGTTCAACTCTCTCAAGTGACAGTGTGAAAGAGAGACCCAGAAGGAAAGAGGGAAATGGTCCATTAGAACCTATTAGGTGTTGGGTAATGTTGTCACCATCTTGCAGATGAGAAATTTGGGTCTTCTGGGGGTTAAATGACTTGCTCAAGAGCATACATGCAGAACTAGAATTCAAAACCCACCAGTGCTTTTTCTTACTGCCTCTCTAATTAGCACTTAAAGGCCTAGCGGTGAAACTGTCAGGAAAACAGTAATTAGGGTTTTTCAGAAGGTTTTTACGCTGAGGTAACAGTTCTGAACTTGACCAGTTAACAGGTTTCTCTCCAAACACAGTGGTAGCATTATAGACCAATCTTTTATCAGAGGCATCTTAGGAACTATTTATACAAGGACCTGGCTGCCTTCCATGATATCAGCCCCTGAAAGTGAGGCACGTCCCCCAGACCAATGCTTCCAGCCTTTTACAAGTCACTGCACACATTGAAAATGTTTGTGTGCCTCATTGGAGTAACTACACTAAGCTGCTCAGGGTTAGAGGCAACCCAGCCCTGAGGATCCTAGTTGCCCTAAGGGATGAGGAGGCTGGCATCCTGGCACACCACTGGGGCTAATCTGCACAGATTTCTCTTGCCACACCATAGAATCCTCATTCATGAATTTGCCTGTACCTCCATTTATTATGCTTTCAGGGACAGTGAGCTTGCAAACCATCTGTAAAGTAGGACTTCCTTTTATGTACTTGAAATCATGTCTTCCAGAGCCCAAGAGGGACTAATCTTGGGAACTGTCTTCCCAGAATGAAGACACATGCATGTTCTCATTTTTTTATGCTATTCTTTTACTCTTTTCCTGCTTTTTACATTCACTCTGCACACTTGGATCTTCTGTTTCTAGACTAAAGAGGCTTTCCTGTCCACCCCCACGCTACTCATCTTGATAGAAGCCTCTCTGTTCTCTCTGAGCTTTCCCCCTCAACACTGTTGTTTAATAGTGTAGTGACCAAAGCCACTATCAAGGATACCAATGCAAGGAGAGGGCCACATCTTTCATTTGGTCTTCAGGGTCTCCCTGACAGTATGCCAAGTTTGAGGCCATTTTGACATTAGTAACACTTTAGAGTTGGTGCCCTCATTAAAAATCCTGTCTAAAGGGGTACCTGGGTGGCTCAGTCATTCGGCGTCTGCCTTCGGCTCAGTATCCTGGGATCGAGCCCTGCATCGGGCTCTCTGCTCGGTGGGAAGCCTGCTTCTCCCTCTCCCCCTCCCTCTGCTTGTGTTCCTTCTCTCACTGTGTCTCTCTCTGTCAAATAAATAAAATCTTAAAAAAAAAAAAAAGTTCTGTCTAAAGGCACAGGCTGAGAATGAAGAATCTAGATTTGGTCCCACATCTGCCGTGAATGCTAAGTAATCTACGGTAAGTTCTTTTCCCTCACTGGACTTTTCTCTCCCCATCTGTTACAGAGATAACCTCTAAAAATCCCCTCCAAGGGTACCTGGGTGGCTCACTCAGTTAAGCGTCTGCCTGCAGCTCAGGTCATGATCTCAGGGTCCTGGGATTGAGCCCCACATCGGGCTCCCCACTTAGCGGGGAGTCTGCTTCTCCCTCTGTGTGCTTGTTTTTTCTCTCTCTCTCTCAAATAAATAAAAATTCAAAAAAATAATAAATAAATAATTAAAATCCCCTCCAGTTCTAACAATCACGGGTTTGTGATAATTGAGGAGCTAGAAATTTGTCCAAATGCCTGACATAGTAATACACTCTGTTTGGGGGAGATATGTGCTTCAGTTACATGAAGGGGATGATCCTTCCAAGCAAGAGACTTAGAATAGTCTAGTGTATGACTACAATACTAATATTACCTGGTGTGGTGATTAAGAACACAGACTTTTGGGGTGCCTGGGTGGCTTAGTCATTAAGCACCTGCCTTCAGCTCAGGTCACGATCCCATGGGATCGAAACCCCGCATTGGGCTACCTGCTCCATGGGAAGCCTGCTTCTCCCTCTCCCACTCCCCTTGCTTGTGTTCCCTCTCTTGCATTCTCTCTCTCTGTCAAATAAATAAAATAAAATCTTAAAAAAAAAAAAAAAAAGAACCAGACTTTGGAGCCAGACCCAGTTTTAGGTCCTTGTTCTGCCACTTCCTGCCTGTGCAGTCTTAGGCAGGTTACATAATCTCTCTGAGCTTCTATTTCTCATTTTTAAAGTGGAGGTAATAGCACCTTCCTCAGAGGGTTGTGTAGTGCTTGTGAACCACTTAGAAGAATTAGCACCCAGTAAGCTCCCAGAATATGGTTAACTGTCACCATTACTATAATGTGATAAAACAAAGAATAGATATGGCAACCTACAAGATAAAATTTTTATCCCTTTGCCACTTTAGTCTTCTCTCCCTTTGTTCTTCCTTTAACTTTTCTTTCATTCTCCCTTCCCATCTAAAAAAAAAAGTCAAGGAAAGAAAATGTCTTGTAGGACCCTATTCTTCGCAACTGCAGAAATCCACCCAGCCTCACTCTGTAGCACACCAGTTACTCTGCCACAGTTTAGTAATGAAAAGAGGAGCATCTGTCATTGTTTTCTGGAAACTCTTGCCCAAGTGCTGCTGCTTTCCTGTGATCCAAGGAGACATATTGGTCCAGCGACTACACAGGAAGCTGGGATGGAAATAAGCTATAGCGTAGTCACATAGTGGGACCCTTCCAGATTGAAAGTTCCTTTTGGGGTTGCATTACCACCTACAGCAAATGTAGAGGAGAAGTTACTAGGAGCTAAAACGCATTGCTGTGCTTGGTGATGATGATGATGATGATGATGATGATGATGATGAAGAAGAAGAATCCCTTATGTTTGCAAAAGACTTTATAGTTACCAAAGCCTTTTCACACTCTGACCAGCATATGACCAGCAGATCAGTTCTTAAGTTCTCTCTCTGATACTTTGTGGGTGTAAGTGGCCTCTTCAGGGATTCCTAGCTCATCAAGAGGTATTTAAAGAATATGGACAGGGGCGCCTGGGTGGCTCAGTTGGTTAAGCGACTGCCTTCAGCTCAGGTCATGATCCTGGAGTCCCTGGATCGAGTCCCACATCGGGCTCCCTGCTCGGCAGGGAGTCTGCTTCTCCCTCTGACCCTCCTCCCTCTCATGCTCTCTGTCTCTCATTCTCTCTGTCTCAAATAAATAAAAATAAAAATCTTTAAAAAAAAAAGAATATGGACAATTAGCTATTTGGACCAAGTTGACAGTAATAAAAAGTAGCCTGTGTTCCTGTGGGGAACAACAAAGCTCATACCACACCAGGGCCATGAGCTATGATACATCTGCAGAGTGCATGCTTTTTTTATGCTCAAGGGAACATTAACTGTTCTCCTTTTAGAAGTAGCATCAGAGGTTAAGAGGCAGTGAAGAGGGATGCATTAGATGTAGTCTGGACGTTCACAAACCTGGGTGCAAATTCTAGCCTTATCTTTTCTACCTCTGTAATCCTGGGCAAATCCCTTAACCACTTTGGACCTCAGAGAATAGAATTCATCTATAAAGTAGGAATAATAGGAGTACTTATCTCATAGGATTGTTACGACAATTTAATTAGATAATATATAGAACAACTAGTATTGCATATGGCACTTATAAAATGCCAAATAAATGGTAACTTTTTTGGTAGTGATGACATTAATGATTATTTTTTAAACTTGTATTTAATACGCATTTTTTACAGCAGTTAACAGAATGGATTACTCCTAGCATACCAAAAAGATTAGTTGTGGGGCACCTGGGTGGCTCAGTTGGTTAGGCATCTACCTCTTGATCAGGTCATGATCTCAGGGTCATGGGTTCCCCACTCAGCGGACTCAACAGAGAGTCTACTTGAGATTTTCTCTCTCTCTTTCTCCCTCTCTCTGCCCCTCCCCCCTGCTCTCTCTCTCCCTCTCTAAAATAAATAAATAAATCTTAAAAAAAAAAAAAAGATTAGTTCTCCCATGCTCAAAGTAAATGCTAATTTTGAACAGAAGCGAAAGCAGATATATATAGATATATATATACAGCTTCAGTATAATTTGGGAATTTACATAAGCAACACCTTTGTGCTGCCTCCTAGGGTAGAAAGAGCTCAGGATTTGAACTGAGAAGATGTGGGTTCAAATGTGAGCTCCAGTCACCAATTTCTAGTTGTATGACCATAAGTAATAACCTTGTTTGAGTTTTGGTGTTCTCATCTGTTAAAATGCGAATAAATTAGTCCAATCTCTTGGAATAGCTCCGGGGTTTAGATAAAATATATGAAGGTAGTGTGAGAGCTATAAAACAATAGTCATTGTTATGTACACATTCTTCAAAGGAAGTTTGTGAGCACATTCATTTTGTATTCAGATAACTTGTTTAAAGAAGCAAGTCTTTAAGAACAAGCTTTGTTGTGGCTTTATGGGTGGGAAATATATTTAGAATTGATTAATGCCCTGACTGGGTGACTCTCATCTTCTAATCAAGGCTGAATAGACTTTGAGAAAAAAAAGATTTGTGACCCTTACATCAAGTTACATCAAATCATAATTGTTAAGCACTTGTTTAGTGCTATAGGGGTATTTGGGGTTTTAAGTGTCATTTAAATAATACCCCTTCACTTAACTTGTTCAAGACTAATTAAAAGACATAAGACCAACTGAAAGAGACATTTGACTGAGGGGGAATACAAATATCACGTTTGTTACTGAGAAAGTTGATTAGAGATTGTGGTTTGGGATCTGCAGCCAGGGGGCTTACTGATATATTCCTTGCCCCTAAATTGACAGACTTGCCCACGAAGTCCTTGGTCTACAATTGGAGAAGCAGATTTGGCTCCAGAAAAGGGAAAGGAAGGGGCTGAGCTTAGATTCTTCACCCACACTCACCAAACAGGTCTTGATCTCACCCTGTGTGAGAGATGGGGAGAGCATCCCAGAGTCCCTCTGTGTGGAATCATGAGTATGAAATGTGTCATAGTTATAAGCTTCATCTTATTAAATCTTCACAGCAACTCTGGATGGTAAAAATGTCTCAATATTATAAATAAACAATGAACCAGAAAATTAAGTAATTTATCCATGGTCATCAGAGAGTTAGGAGGTGTTAGCAATGGAATCCAACCCAAGGCTCTCTCCCTAGGTCATTGGGGATCTCACACCATACAAATGACATCTACTAAGACATAAATAAGACATTGAATCATAATAGCTGCCATGTGTGAGACTCCATGATGGCCATTTTAATCCCTACAACAACCCTTTCACCCAGTAGAGAAGGAAGCTGGAGCTCTAAGCATCTTACTGACATGGCCAAGAGCTTGAATTTGAACCCAAGTGTTTCTATTTCCAAAGCCCCACAGCAGTCCAGTTGACCCCATTGAATCATTAACCCCCACATTTTTAAAAATGCAAAAATTAAAGGGTAGAGAAGAAAAGTGACTTATCCAAAGTTGCACCACTAGAGCCAGAATTAGAACCTGTACATTCTGGTCCTTTACATCCTGACAGCATTAGATAATATACAGCCTTAGCCGTCAGTACAAAGGAATGTAGAGGAGGGGGAGCTTGATGAGAGCTGAAAGGTGAGGGAGTGCTTGCAGAGGCTGCATGGTCTTCTGTCTGTCTATTGTAGATGATGGGATCTAATTGTCTCCCACATCTGTGGGAGAGAAAAGGAGGAAGAAGGGGTATGGATGAGATTCTAGTGTTTGCTTTCTGTGTGAACTACAAAAGGATTGTAAATTTTCCACCAGTGTAGCAAAGGGCTGCTCCTGGGGGTCAGACTGTGCAAGGCTCCATCTGCTCACAGTGCTGCCACCACACAGCACAGTCTAGAAAGTGGTGGTGTTGGTCGCCCAGAGAGGAGCAGCCAAATACTACAGAAAATATGAGAATAGAGCTTTTCTCCCCTTGGAGATGCTGGAATTTTCTGAAATGCAAATTTTACTCTAAAAGCAAGAATACATTTGAGAAACCACTGGTGGTCTATTGCCTCCCAATTCCACACACTGAACCTGAAGGCTATAACTCATGGAGTGAGAAAGAACACTTGAAGGAGGTGGGGGAGTTGTAATGGAAAGCATTAGGAAACTAGTCAGAAGGCTTGGGTTCTGGTTCTGCCTCTAACGTTTATGCTATCATAGGCAAACACAATCTCTAGGTCTCATTTCCTAATCTACAGAGTGTGGCTAATTCCAAATGCATGATTTCCAAGTACCACTGCAGTGCATTTCCTTCATAAGCTGTTAAAATACCTTGGGAATGTTAAAAAAAAAAAAAGCAACCTAGCATGTTTTTTAAAGACTTTATATTGGGGCGCCTGGGTGGCTCAGTTAGGTGTCTGCCTTCGGCTCGGGTCATGATCCCGGGGTCCTGGGATCGGGCCCCGCATCGGGCTCCCTGCTCGGCAGGAGGCCTGCTTCTCCCTCTCCCACTCTCCCTGCTTGTGTTCCCTCTCTCGCTCTCTGTCAAAAAATAAATAGAATCTTTAAAAAAAAAAAAAAATCCCCATTAAAAATAAATAAATAAATTAAATAAAGACTTTATATTTTTTGAGCAGTTTTAGGCTCACAGCAAAATTGAGCAGAAAGTACAGAGAGTTCCCATATACTCCCTTTCATGTGTAGCCTCTCCCATTATCAACATTCCCTATTGTCAACATCCCTCACCAGAGTGGTACATTTGTTACAACTGATGAACCTACCTTGACACATCATTATCACTCAGAGTTTATAGTTTACATTAGGGTTTACTCTTACATTCTATTGGAACTAGAATCTTTTTACTGGAAACTACTGGAACTAGTGATCTTTTTACTATCTCCATAGTTTTGCCTTTTCCAGAATGTCATATAGTTGGAATCATACAATATGTAGCCTTTTCAGATTGACTTCTTTCATTTAGCATTTAAGATTCCTTCATGTCTTTTCATAGCTTAATAGCTCATTTTTTTAGTGTTGAATAATATTCCATTGTGTGGATGCACCACAGTTTATCTGTTTACCTACTGAAAAACATCTTGGATACTTCCAAGTTTTGGGCAGTTATGAATAAAGGTGCTGTAAACATCTGTGTGCAGATTTTTGTGTGGACATAAGTTTTCAGCTCCTTCAGGTTAATACCAAGGAGTATGATTACTGGATTATATAGTAAGAATAGGGTTAGTTTTGTAAGAAACCACCTGTCTTCCAGTACTGTGCCATTTTGCCTTCCTACCAACAATGAATGAGAGTTCCTGTTGCTCCACATCCTCAACCAGCATTTGGTGTTTTCAGTGTTCTAGATGTTGGCCATCTAATAGGCGTGTAGTGGTACCTCATTGTTACTTAATTTGCATTTCCCTGATAGCATATGATGTGGTGGAGCATCTTTTCATATATTCATTTGCCATCTGAAGTAGCTCTTCTTTGATAAGGTATCTTTAAGGTCTTTGGCCCATTTTTTAATTGGATTGTTCATTTTCTTATTGTTGAGTTTTAAGAATTCTTTGTATATTTTGGATAATCATTCTTTATCAGATATGTCTTTTGCAAATATTTTTTTCCACTGTCTATAGCTTGTCTTCTCATTCTTTTGACAGTGTGTTTTGCAGAAGTTTTTAATTTTAATGAAGTCCAGCTTTATCAATTATTTCTTTTGTGGATTGTACTTTTGGTGTTATATCTAAAAAATCAAAGCCATTCTCACGGTCATCTAGGTTTTGTCCAATGTTATCTTCTAGGAATTTTATAGTTTTGTGTTTTACTTTTAAGTCTGTACTCCATTTTGAGTTATTTTTGGAAAGGGTGTAAGTTCTGGATCTAGATCCTTTTTTTTTGCATGTCAGTGTTCAGTTGTTCCAGCACCATTTGTTGAACCTAGCATTTTTTCCTAAATGTGAAAATATTAGATTCGAACTTAACTTTTATTCAATTTCAAAATAAAAGCATTACTTCAGCAAAATTAAGTAAAATAACAAGGACTGATAATAATATCTATGCTATATGACCATGAGTTAATGTTTGTATAAATATGTTACAAACTACAAAGTACTATGCATATATTGCTGCTACTGTTATTTTTAGTATCACTCAGCTCTTGCTCTCAGGTAGCCCCCAGCCTTGTAGTAGTAGTATATTATGCTTAGGTATTTTTTTTTAAGTGAGAGGCAGAATGGTGTGCTTTCTAGAAAGAACCCCGAAATGGAAGTCAGAAACTCTGGGGTAGAGTACTACATCTGCCTCTTAACTGTGTGACCTGGGCCAAGTCACTTGACCTCTGTGTGAAATGAAGGGGTTGGACTTTTGGCATTTAAGGAACTTTCTCACCCTAACATTCTGGGACTCTGTTTGGTATGACGTAGGACGAGATTCTGTCACACTGATTCACATTTTTCTCAGCAACAATATTAGACTTTTTTTAAAAAGGAACTGAAGCCCAAGGAAGTAATAGAAATAAGATGTATATGAAAGTTCCAACTGCTGAGACAATTGATCTTGGAAAGAATAGTTCTATTTGTCCCATTTTTGCTAACATAAACAAGTTTCACAAAACCAAATAGCTAAGGTATTAATTTAATAAGAAAATATATCATTCAGGTTCCCTAAGTATAATGAATAAACTGTCAAGGTGATTGACTTTCCTTTTCTAACATAGACAAAGTCAGGCCAGAACTCTTAACTGAGAATGCTCCTCCTCTCCCAAGGAGTCCCAAAGGGTAGGTTTCTCTGTTGATTTAGAGAGTCAATAATTCAGTAAAGTCCCAGGTAAATGGCAGAACACAAGCTAAGATTGGGTTTTTGTATTCGTATTTTATAAACATTTCAGGGTTGGTTTTTTTTTCCTGACCCTTGATCTTTTGCCATTCTTAAAGTGAAGATTTTATATCTTGGAAGCTTGGTTAGAAACAACCTCAGGGTCATCTCATCCAACTTTTTTCTCTGGGTGGAGCCTGCTCTTAGCCACACCCCTGGCTGAATATTCTAGCAGTTCAACATATGGATTCCAAAACTGGATTCACATCCTGGCTCTGTCTTGAATAGCTTTAAGACCTTGGGCAAGTTACTTAATGTGTTCCATGGGTCAGTTTTCTCATCTGTAAAATGGGAATAATAATTGTATCTACCTCAGGAGGTTATTATGCAAATTAAATTATTTTATAAAGTGCTTGGAATATGCCTGGTACAAAATAAATGCTAACTATATGTTAGCCGTTACTGTTATCTTCATGATCTTCTCAAATATGCCCTTATTTGAATGCTTCTAGGGGCAAGAGAGAATGCACTCACTGTCCCCACCCCACCCTCCTCCTCCATTGCCACAAGGCAGCCCACTGACATGTTAGCCAGAAGCATTCTGTTTAGCATGAGCTTTGGAGTCAGACAGACTTGAGTGTGAAATCTTATTCTATCTACACCTTGATATGATAACCCATGGTATCTTCAGCTATAAAATGGCAGCAGTAATACCTACTTCATTTGGCTTTTTTGAGGACTAGTTAGAGTACTATATATATATGAAGTACTTAGCATGATTCCAGCTACATGGTAGGTACTCAATAAATGATAGTTGCTGCTATGATGATGGTTAGGAAGAACAAGAAGAAAACAGAATAGAAGGAGGAAGAAGGAAGTAGCACAGCCGCACACGAGCAGCTTCAAGAGTCCTTTCTGGCCAGCTGAATTCTGCGTTCCTGTGATCTCACCGGTCCCAGCCCTGCCCACTGGCGCTGCACGTAACATGTCTGATCTGCTTGGCAGTCCTTCAGCTACCCCTTTCCTTATAGCAGCAGCCACCACCACCACTTCTCAGTTCTCTCTTGAACGGGACCCAGAGCATGGCATGATGGTTCCATAGCATGGCCACCTGTCTTGCAGGGGAGAACCCCATCCCCCTAGGTTCCCCTACAGCCTTTTTGTCCATGCAGGCAAAAAAAGAATGGAAGCAGAGGTTGTCCTTGTTCATTCTGAAATTTCTGTCTAAAATGACCTCCGAAGAAGAAAACCATTGCTTCTGATCTGGGGTACCAGAAGGAACAGCCCCCAAACAGCCACGTTTGCTGTGAAGTAGCTCAGCATGGCCTCACTGAAACTATCCAAGGGGGTCTCTAGTTATTGAGGCATTAGCCTAGCAGGGCAGCAGGGCAGAAATAAGAAAGGCAGCCCAGTGCAGACCTGCGCTCCAGGAGGCTTCAGGAAAAGAGCTCCAGCTGTGAAGTGGGACCAGGACCCCTCTCCAAGGCAACATTCCAGCCAGTAATGGCTACCACTCACTGAGCATGTACTGGCTTGAGCACTGTACCAGAAGCTTTACCAACACTCCATTTAACCATCACACCAACCTATGAACGAGAAACTGATTATTCTCATCTTAGAGATGGAGAAACCTAGGCTCTGTGGTTATAGAACTTCAAGGTCTATAGGTAGTAAAGTGAGAACAGGGATTTGCATCTAAGTTTGCTTCAGTCTTTTTAACCATTATACTGTATAGACAGACCCCTACTAACCACGTGGCCTTAAACAAGTGGCAGCCACTTTGAGCCTCAATTTTGCCACCTCTACCTACCTTGCATGGTTGTTACAGGAATTAAATGAAATAACATGAAGTCCCTGGCATGTAATAGGTGTTCAAAAAACTTTAGTTTCCTCCTTTTCAAGTCCCAGCTGTCTCACCCAAAGTGACAGAGAAAATCACTTAACTTTCCTGGGACACAGTTTTCTGAACCTCTAACCCTGGATGTTGACAGCTTAGGCAGGGTGCAGTTTGGGCCCGAGGCTCCAGCCTCCAGCCTCCCTGCCTGTTTTGCTTCATAGCATTTCTGCTGGTGTGCATAGGCTCTGGAACTATTATGATTATGGTTTCTCCCAACAAACATCATATTTACAAACCACAAATAACAAAGCACAAGATGCCGGAAGAGCTCTGGCATGTTAATTAAGAACAATAGCGGAAGCAGCTGGGCAGAAAATACCAACGAGTCTGAAGCAGAGTCTCTGTTGACAAGAGACAGTGCAATATTGTACATTAATTGGGGATGTGGGTAAACATTTGCCGCAGCTTGCCCCCCAGTGCATTGGAAGACAGACAGCAGGCTGGGCCCTCCCCACCACCTTGCCTGCCCATCTGCCCAGAACCCAAGAGATACCAGTACAGCCACTTTGCTCTGGGTTCCGTGTAAGCAGAGAGGATTCTGGTGGTTGATGTGTCTCCTTAATGACCCCCCTGGGCCTACCAGGTTTCCATCTGGATACAGTCGAAGATGAAGATAGTGTTCCTCCTTCAGCTCTCCAGCCTGCTTGTGACACTAGGCTCCCAGGGCCCTCATCCCCCTTGAGTAGAAGACAGTGGAGCCATCTCATTAGGTGTGGCTTGAGTTGAGCAGAGGACAAGATTGCCAGCCTCAGGTGCTATATTCTCTGCGGACCACAGGCCCAGAGTCCCTGTATCTCACATAGCAGACTACCCAGCCTCCCATCACACACAGACCTGTCCATTTATCTGTGTGTCTGTCCATCCTTAGTTATTCACATACACGGTAGCCATCATTGAACACCTGCTCTGTGCTGGACACTGCTAATTGTATATTTTTTTCTCATTTAATCCTCACATCAGTCCTGCATGGTTGATATTAACTCCAAAGACAGAAAGCTAATAGCCAAGACAGCTATGATTTAAACCGGAATCTTTTTTTTTTTTTAAGATTTTATTTATTTATTTCAGAGGGACAGCAGGGGTAGGGGGGGGAGAGAGAGAGAGAGAGCATGAGCAGGGGGAGGGGGCAGAGGCAGAGGGAGAAGCAGACTCCCTGCCGAGCAGGGAGCCTAATGCGGAGCTTGACCCCGGGACCATGACCTGGGCCGAAGGCAGACGCCTAACCGATTGAGGCACCCAGGCACCCCTTAAACCGGAATCTTTCTGGTTCCAAAGCCCACTGTCACTTCCACTAAACTAGTATTTCTTTTTTTTTTTTTTTTAATTTATTTATTTGACAGAGAAAGACACAGCGAGAGAGGGAACACAAACGGGGAGTGGGAGAGGGAGAAGCAGACTCCCTGCCGAGCAGGGAGCCCAAATCGGGACTCGATCCTGGGACTCCAGGATCATGACCTGAGCCGAAGGCAGTCGCTTAACCAACTGAGCCACCCAGGCACCCTAAATTAGTATTTCTCAACTTTTTAAAATTCATACTCCCTGCTGATAAATAGGAAAACTGTTTCTTTCTCTCACTCTCAGATTCATAAATCCTCCATCCCTGCCCCTGGCCTAGGAGTCATAAATCTACTTTAGGATTCCTATATGACTAGCATTTCCCAACTGAGCCAAGATTTGGTCTAGCTTTACTCCCTATAGTTCATACTATTAAATAATGATTTTTTTTATTTCTAAAATAGAAAGTCTTATTATGGCATTGACTATTTTTTCAAACTAAATATCCTCCCCCTCCACCAACAAGGAGATTGTGATACGCCTTCCTAGGGAGACTTTCCCTCAGAGGAGGATATTCATCTTTGGGCATGGTAGAATAGGCATTGTCCAGTTTACTACAGGAAGGTTTAGCCAGAAAATCAGCCCCGAGGACTTAGCTCTTTTCCTACCAAGCAGAAAAGTGCGCCCATGCTGTCAGGAGTTAATGAAGCGCAGAGGTCCCCAGAATGCCAATCAGTTGTTTAGCCAGTACCCTTTCCTAAGGGGCTTCCGTTCTGTGGGTCAAGCTGTGCTGTGCAGGAGGCACGGATCTCCCACCTGCCCAGGAAGAGGTCCAGGCTCCTGAAGCTGTGCCTGCCTGTGGTCACATGCTAGTTCTTCCACTAATCTATGAGCCGTGACCTCTCTGAGCCCTGGTGTCCTTGGTTCTAAGATGGAAATCGCACCACATACGTCCCAGGTTTATTGTGAGCATCTAATAAGATGATAGATTCGGACATGCTGAGGCCACTGCGTAGCAGGCTGAGAGCCAGTGTGCACAGGGAGGACCCGAACGCCATGAGGAGATTGTTCCAATCTTTTAAATGTGTTTTCTTTCTTTTTAGGTAACCCAGCTGGACCCAAATAAATCACTATTGGAGGTAAAGTTGTTCCCTCAAGAAACCCTTTTCCTTGAAGCAAAAGAGTAAACATGGCCCAGCAGTGGAACCAGCCTTCCTTGACAAGCCAGAGGCCTGCATCAAGAGAAGGGCTCCTCGCCAACCCACCTACACGCTCGTCTCACTCAACTCAATGTCACACTTCTGCCTCTTGCAAGATTGCTGGAAAAAAGTAATAATAAACATAGCTACTTAAAATTTCCCATCCACGAGTATATGTTCCCAATCCTCATAGAAAATTACAACTCTGCAGCCCTCCCTTATCCCCTTCACCTCACCCTTATTCAATGACTAATGCACTGTTCAAGTGTGAGTGACCACGAAGTAGAATTTTTACCTCTCCAGTGCCCACCGTTTCCCCACACTGTCTAGGACAGTTCTGTCTGCCCTGGGACACCAGGATGCCATGTATTTGATACGTCTCATTGAGCCAGGGCTCATACACCTCTGCCTTTTTATTTTCACAACTGGATTTCTACTTTGTCACCTAATTTTAAAAGGCATGGGGAAAAAAGTCAAATGGGACTTCTCAGCATGGAGATTAAACGTTGTTGTAGGAAAAAAAGCATATCATTTTTGTTGGTACTTTCTGACTTATTTACTAAGATGTGAGGTTGTGTTTGAGGACTGCATTTGACATATATGCAAGATACTTATTTTAAACTGCAGCTGCCTTGGGTCTCCAGGTTCCATCTAGGAGGTATCTGCTCTTCCAGTGCAGCGTGGAAAACTGTTGAAGCGCATTATGTGAATGTTGAGATAGTGTGAAGAGGACCAGTACCAGGACTTTGGTATCTGGCCCAGATGCAAGAAGCTGCTGTTTGCATTTGGGCAGTTCGAACCTCATAGATACCAGCTCCCACAGAGCTGGTCCATCAGTGAACACAGTTCTCTCCTGCTTTTCTCTCCCTCTGCTCCACCATGTGTTGGGACCTTGTTACTTGGTATTTTAAGCACCTTGTCTGTCATCAAAATCTGATCAGTCACGCCATGGACTCTGAGCCCCGCTATAAAACCTTGCTCCACTATTTCATTCTTTTAACGTTTCAGTATTAGATATTAGATTTGCATTTCAAATGAAAGATCTCATGGCTGAAAATTCTGATCTCATATATTTAAGAGAGCAAACTTGGGGGCTCAGCTCAGAAGACATGTGTTGCCTGAACCTACATATAATAATTTGGGAATGATTTAGTAAATACAGATTTTTGTTAATCTGTGGATTTGGGGTTTGAAGTTTAGTTCATGGAAGCACTATTGATGCCTTCACAGCCAATGATTTCTTTTTAGTCTTGGAATGTTTCTCCATATCTGTTTTTATGTCACCTGTGGTCTCTATCCCAGGGTTTGGGATTCTGATTTTGACATTTTGTATTTGTCCAAAGTACAGTCTAAGTGCTGGGTTTTTCCCCTGGCCCAATTCAAGGGGTTCTCAGAAGACTCTAACCGAAGCCTAAGATATGGCTGGTCCTTTTCCCTCTGCCTGGAAGTGGATATTGGCCAGGAAAATTCCTCCTGTGTCTTTTCTCTGGTGCTCCGACCAGGACCTCCCTGAACACTCTCTCGTAAGAGATGTGTTCCTAAAAGATAGTGCTACATCTGCTTAGAGTCAGGCCTTCTCTGCTCCAGAGGTCTCCCAGGGAGGCTGGAAGGAAAAGAGACCCACTATGGGGGGAATTCAGCTCTACTCCTACCTTCCTTTTTTTTTTTTTGTCCACACCTACCTTCCTAACCTGGTGGACCCAAAGACAGTCATTTCCAATGCTACAGATGCACTAGGGCACCAATTCTTCTTTTTCCAGGTATACCTTAGCTGCCATGCAGAAGCTATAGCCCTTAACCCAGGCCATACTCAGGAACAGAGCAAGAGTGTGGGTGGGAGTTGGAGAGACAGGACTCTGAATTTACTTTCATGGTTAACCTGTTCCATCTGATTTGGGTTTGGTTTCATCATATTGTTCTGCCCTGTCAGCTTCACTTCTGTATTCTAGTGATAGAGACTTTACTCTGAAAGTGATTTCATAAAAGTTATTAAATGCTTCTTGAACGTGTATGAAGTTTACACACCCTTTTTCAACCCTGTCTTGAGAGATTCTTCTAGTTCAGTCTCATGAAATCCTATCCTATAGGCCCCCATTGCTGGGAAAGGCCTCAGCTAATTGTCACTGTTCACTCACATCATTCTGGTCTACTGAGCTCCAGAACCGGAGGCCAAAGCAGTTTTGGGCTTTTTCTTACAAGCACAACATTAAAGGGACTTGCATAAAGTTAGGTTCCAAGAAAAACATCAAGTAACTTGCTATCACAAGAGGAGAATTTCTGCTATCACAGAAATAGCAATGTCCTTTGGCAATTCTTCCTCCTGCCCTTAAACTTCTTTGGGCTTTACATCCCAGCTGCCAGATGCAGTGAGTCAATCAGAACATGGGCTCCGTGTTCTTCTGCCCAGCTGTTTACAGTGAAGTTCCAGGACTCCCTGTCATCCTCACTTCCATTCCAGCTCATTCCTCTGTGTTCCTTGGATTATCAGTTGTATGTTTGGAGCATTAGTTTGAAGATTTAAGGAAGTATTGACAATTTCCCACAGACCCTGAGAAGGTGTAGTTTGGAGAGGTTTCTGGTTGGAAATGTTGCCATGCTCTGGCACCACTAGCTTTACGGGACACACAGGTGTTCATCTCTGAATTAAGCATCCAAAGTCTGAATTGGATGAGAACATCTTTTATGGAATCTTTCTTTTTTTAATGTAGGAGAATAGGATTTAGGCTTTTATAAGTTTTATTTGGTGACATTAGAAACATAAGTTTGCATTTGCATTAAAATTGCTACTCCCAAAGCTACACATACTGACCTGAGTATGCTGGTCAAAGGGATGGGTTTTAAAGATGTTGCAGAGCTCTGACAGATTTCCGCAAAAGCACAGAAGTTCTTCATTTGGATAGGGGAGCGGGTCTTCATTGTCTCCATGAGCAGCATCACTGATGAACACACTTCCGCCATCCCTCCCAGCTCCCCATCCACCCAGTCCCGGGTCCCACAGATGGATGGGACGTGGAATCCTAAATTCAGTTCAGGAGTAATCACATACACGTCACACTTCACAATCTGTGTGACCCTTTCACCTGCATTATCTCATTTGATCTTTTTAAAAATTCTTGGAGGGAGATCTCTCTCTCTCTCCTTTCTTTCGCTCTCATTTCTCGTTCCCTCTCCCCTTTTTTTCTCTCTCTCTCTCATTTCTCTTCTCTCTCTCTCTCTCTCACTCACTCACACACACACACACACAGACTTTAGTGTCTTCCAGTTTGAACCTTGGTTCTGCCACTTTATAGCTATGTGACCTTAAGGTGAGTAACCTCTCTGAACCTCAGCGTCCTGATAACATTCAGGTAGCATTTTGCAGTTTCCCACACCCTCTACACTCATCATCCCAGACCACTGCAGTGCGGGCTCAAAGGGCAGTGCTTGCCTAAGTCACACAGAATGTCAGGACAAGAGTCTGGACTCAAGCCCTAGGCTCTGATTTTCAGGTTCACGGCTCTTCTATAAAGAATCTCTAAATTTCATGTCCAAGAATGGGTCTTGGCATCCCCCACAATTGTGTATAAGAAGCTAAATGTAATTTTCTGGAAGGGAAAATCTGTATGCATCAGATTCTCAGTGGGCAATATTGATGCCAGAAAATTCAGAACCACCATTTACATCATGCAAACACCATCAGACTATTTGGGAAGTTGAATCTGCCCATTCTTTTCATCAAGCCACATTTTTATCTAAATGAAAGCTGCAACCCCCAAAGGGGGGGAGGGTGGAGATAACAACAGTTGGGCTTCCTTGCCTTGAACCTCCCTCTGCATTCAGTGCTTCTCTCTCATCTCAAATAATCTGCTTTGGAAGATGACCCCTAACAACTGCCATGGCTTTACAGCTCCTCCCTGCTGTATTTTGAAAGTGTGGTCTGAAAGGAAATACCAATAAAAGAGACTTGCTCTCCAGTCTTCATTCTGTTAACTCTTAGTTTGCACACTGTTAGTTGTGGTTCTCAGTTTTGAGAGGTGATGTGTGTGGCCAAGAGCATGGTCTCTGGAGCCACGTTGCCTGGGTCCAAGCCGCTCCTGCACTTACTAGTAGCGTGCCCTCAGGAAGTCACTTCACCTTCTTGTGCCTCCGCATTTGGGCTATAAAATGGAAATAATTACAGTACTTGGTTGATAAGGTTGTGAAGATTAAGTGAACTAACATTTAACAATTAGTTAACACGTAAAGCAGTTAGCTATCATCTGGTCTGCAAACTCACACAGGATTACAAAAGGAAAGGAGAGTGGGTGATGATAATGACAACTGGCAGTTTATGGGGGAGGACACAGGAAATGTGAACAGCAGATGCAAGAAGTCCAAGAATACTGCTCTGGGGCCCTCCAGGGAAGGTTAAAGAGCCTTGCACAAAGTGTCACTGTTACTGGTGTCCAGAGGCTAAGCCTGGGGCATCATGGGAAGGAGGGGAGAGGAGACCTAACTTGCTGAGCACTTAGGATGTGCCCAGTACTGTGCTCAGAGCATTACATACATTACCTCGTGTAACCCCACAACAACCCTGTCGAATGGGTGATCCTGACCCCATTTTGAAGCAACAGGCTCAAAGAGGTGAAGTGTGACTTGCCCGAGCTCCACAGCTAATAAAGAGCAGAACAGAGTTTGAGACCCAGACCTTTGACTCTAAAGCTCCTGCTGTTTATGTCAATGCAGTACCACCTTCAGGAAAAGTATGCCCTTTTACCAAAGCATTTCCAATAATCGTAATAATATTTTCTAACTGTTGGTGGATACAAAAATGGGTAAAGCCCCATTTCCATAGAGAATTCAGCTCTCCAAAATGACTCATTCCCCAAGGTGTCAGGGGCCAGGTTTTAAGCAATGCCTTTTATTTTTAAGCACATGCAACATTTTAAGAAGAATCCTGCAGCTTCTACCTCTTGGACATCTCCAAAGTCCATTCCTTGCTCCTTCACCCATTATCCCATGGGCATTTCTTCCGTCAGACCTTTGTTGTCTCTCACCTGGGTTATAAAACCACATCCTAATTGATTTCCCTTTCTCAGTCCTTCTCTTCGAGACCAGTCTCCACGAAGCTGCCAGAAAGAGCTTTCTAAAACCCCTGCCTCAATATGCCACACCCATGCCTTCATACCCTCAGAGGCTTACCATTGCCCTCCAAGTAAAATCCAAACTCAGCTTGCATTTAAAACTCCTGCCATCTGGCCCCTACCTCCCTTCCCATCTACCTCCAGCCATGCCCTCAACACACATCCAGAGTCACCTGCAATCTTCTGAAAGCATCAGCTTTGTATCACCTCTGGCCTTGGACACTATTCCCTTTGTCGCCACCAGACTCCTGCCACCTCTCCATCCTTCACTTTCAGTTTAGACTTCATTTCCTCCAAAATGGTTTCTCTGACCACTGCTACAGCCTCCCCACACCCTCCAAGTTAGGCGAGAATCTTCAGCCCTGTGCTGCCCTTTCTGTACATAGCGCTGGACCACTCTGAATCATAACTCTAAACTCGTATGTTCTTCCTGCCCCCATCCCAGACTGTGAGCCCTCCAAAGGGTCTAAATCACTTCTTATCCTCAAGGCCTAGCAAAATGACTAGTACATAGTAAGCACACAGGAAATTTTGACTTTGTTAACTGAGTTTCAACAAAGAAATGATGTCTGTGTGCAGGTGGTGACTTCATCTCTAACACCTTGCTCATCAGGGAACATTGTGAGAACAGAGACCAGGTCATAATCACCTGTTTATTTCAAGCCAGCCCAGGGTCAGCACGTAGCAGTCATGCACCCAGTGGTTACTGAAGCAGTTAGTTAATTGGAGCTGGAACAAAACCAACTGGAGCTGCTGAGAAGAGACAAAGGGTAAAGGAATTCCTGTTGAGTACCCTGGTAAGCCCTGCACAGTGTCGCCCCCTAGCCATTCTCAGAAGTATTCCGCCAGGTCGCTACTGCTAATATCCTCATATTACAGTTAGGGGAACTGAGGCTCAGAGAAATGATGTCACTGTCCAGAGACACACAGCTAGTAGAGAGGAGCTGAGAATCCACTCTGGATCTGAGCCCAAAGCTCACGCCTGCTCTGTTTCCCCTTATCCATGAGCCCCAGCCCCAGCCCCGGCCCTGAGCTGCTTTAGTAGCTGTAACTTCTAAGCCACAGGTGAGAGTAGAATAAAAATCCCCACACACTTTCTAGGATACTGCACGCCCCTAGTTTTCTTCCACTCCTCTGAAAAATCCCCCTGTGTCTCCTCTGCAGAGTTTTCCTGCTCTGCTTGCCTGTGAAATATCAGCAGCCCTGAATTCCTTCCTCTGCCCTCTGCTCTTCTCAAACTGTCCTTAGATAGGAGGCAATTTGTGCTTCGAGACTCAGCTCAGATTTTGCCTAAGGTATAAAACCCACAAGGGTAAGGTCTGTGTCAATCTGATCTGTTGTTTTATCCTTCCACACAGACCTGGCACTGTATATAGTGCTTGATAAATATTGAACATTTATATCATGTTTATTGAATGCCAGGCACTAAGTACTTCACTCCTCACAACAACCCTGTGAAGTAGGAGCTATTAATATCCCCACTTCATTGGTGAGCAAACTGAGGCACAAGAGATTAGGTAATTTGCCCAAGGTCACACAGCTAGTAAACCAAGGAGCCAGGATTCAAACGCAGGTGTTTTGGCTCCAGAGTTCAGGCTATTACCACTTCACTCCACTACCTCTCCTCCAGAAAGCCTCATGGAATCCCCAGGGCCAGGTTAGGGGCCTCTTCTAATCCCTGTGTTTGCCCCTAGCTGAGCACTTATCCTATTATTGTGATTATTTGCTCAGAAGTCTCCCTCTGTGGATCGTGACAGGTCTGGCCCCTGGGCCTGGCACAGGGCACAGACAGTAAATGTTATATGAATGAATGAACTACAAAACTACCCTATGAGATGGAACATACTATCCTGCTTCATACATTGATAAACTGAGGCTTAGAGAGGTTCAATCATTTGCCCAAAGTCTCATAACAACTATATAACATATCCTGTCTGTCTCCAAAGCAAATCTTTTTTTTTCCATCATGCATTTTCATTAGACCTGCATTTATTTCATTTCTTTTAAGATTTTATTTATTTACTTGAGAGAGAGTGCACGCACACATGCGCCAAAGAGGCAGAGCATGAGCAGGGGGGAGGGTCAGAAGGATGAGGGAGAAACAGACTCCCCGCTGAGCAGGGAGCCTGACTCAGGACCCATCCCAGGACTCTGGGATCGTGGCCTGAGCAGAAGGCAGACGCTCAACTGACTGAGCCACCCAGGCGCCCATTAGACCTGCATTTAGTTGAAGTTCTGTTTAAGTGCCCTTTGCCTTATGGAGATAGTGTCAGTTTTGACTCCATCTATTCATCATTTTAGGCTTTTTGTTAAACACTGGATTCTCAGCCTCTACCCTTGTCCCAGAATCTCCAGGCTGGGATGGGGCCACCAATTCCAGGACAATGTGGTCAACACTAGAGAAGTTCCAGGAGCCATGGGAACCCAGAGAAGGCCCCCAGTTTGGGCAGTTGGATAGACTTCTGGGAGAGATGAACACCACCTAGTGGCTGTGGCCAGAGTCCATTCTGTAATAAATGGCACTACCCAAGCCTGACAATCTGAGATCTGAGAGTTAGAAAATGTAGGCATCCTACAGGATCAAAATGAAGACTGCCTCTCTGGGCTGAGGTCCCCAGGCCCCTAGAAATGTTATCTGCCTTACTTGGGCACACATTGGTAACACTGGCATAGTATTTTTCTGAAGAGTTGACAACAAGGAGAGTCTTACTGAAACTTCTCTGTGTTTGGGGGAGTCTAGTGGAAACACATGTAAAGGAAATCAGGTTTGGAGGCCAGGAATTTTGCTATATTTCCAGAGGAGAGTGCCAAGGTCCCAGCTGGATGGAGCATCCCACATATGTATCATCATTTTCCTACCTGGGTCTGCATGGTCCTTTTCTCATTTCAGAGCATTTCCAAATATAGCAGGTCTACCTCTCCTCATTCTACAGATGGAGCAACTGAGACCCAGAGCAGTGAAATGACTTGAGCAAGGCTCCATTCTGGCATGCCTTCAACCACACCAAGCATCATTGAAGAACTAACTTGTGCAGTATCACCTACATGCCTCAGGTTCTTGATATTAAAAAAAAAAAAAAAAAACGGCGCATTTTATGAGTTTTTTACATGCTATGGGAGGTCATGGACACAAAAGGAAAGACTATGTTCTCTGGTATAAAAGTGGTACTGTGCCA
This sequence comes from Mirounga angustirostris, assembly GCF_029215605.1. Taxonomy (NCBI): domain Eukaryota; kingdom Metazoa; phylum Chordata; class Mammalia; order Carnivora; family Phocidae; genus Mirounga; species Mirounga angustirostris. Next base: position 150,510,836 of record NW_026991712.1, read on the forward strand.
TGGGGGCAAAGAACCCAGCCCCTGCCTTTGCGGAGTCCCACAAGGAACCAGCAGGGCTATGGTGTACCCAAAATAGTGGAGGCCCTGAGAAGAGACAGGTGGGGTTGCTTCCAGAAGCTGGGGATGGGCTCTGGGCTGTGATGCTCCTTTCTTTTTTTTTTTTTTTTTTTAAAGATTTTATTTATTTATTCATGAGAGACAGAGAGAGAGACAGAGGCAGAGGGAGAAGCAGGCTCCCTGCGGAGCAGGGAGCCCGATGCGGGACTCGATCCCAGGACCCTGGGATCATGACCTGAGCCGAAGGCAGACGCTTAACCGACTGAGCCACCCAGGCGTCCCGATGCTCCTTTCTTACTGGCACAATTTCACTTTATGCTTTATATCAAACATGTTCTGATTAATGGAGCCCCTGGAAAGGGTGGTGGGAGTGAACGAGGTGACCTAAGGAGGGAGATGGCCCCGAGTCCCTCTGGGACCTTGAGCACCCCAGGCCTGCCAGAAGGTCTCTGAACCACTACAATCCATCAGAATTCTGATTCTGGAGGGAGTTTTCAAATTATGGTTCAAGTGACCTCCTGTCATCAGCTCCCAGCCTCCCCAGTCATTTTTCTAAAGGAGGCAAAAGGATACTGAGAAGGGACCAGTTTTCCACTCTGGAGTAAGGCAAAGAGAAGAATTCATTCATTCAGCAACTGGCTAACAAATAACGATATCCAATATACCTTGAGTGTTTACTACACATCAGACACTGAGAAGGATTTTCTGTGAATTGTGTTATTGAATCCTCACAATGACCCCATGAAAGCATTCTTTTTACTTCCATCTTACATAGGAGGGAATGTGACAAATGCAGGACTCCACCCCAGGTCAGTTTTCATACTGACAGCCCTGCTCAGCCAGGCCCTGTGACCAAGGGTGCTAAGGATGCATGAAGGATGGCGGGAGACTCCTGACCAGCAGTGAAAGCACAGTCCTGACAGGCGAAGGGGGGTTGTACATGCTCAGAAGGGAGTGAAGTGGCTAGCCCCCAAGAAAAGAGGCTCCCAACACCAAAGGAAGGGCTGCCTTCATCTTCCTACACCTATCCCTAGGGGTCAGTTCCGAGAACTAGGGGTAAGGAATGTGGCCTCAACTCCACCTGCTAATCTCCAACCAGTCTCTTCTACAGATGCAAAGAACAGTTCTCATCCCTCTCCCACCTAGCTGTATGACCCTGGGAAAGTCACTTCCTCTCCATGCCTCAGTTCCTCTGATATGAATTGGGCATGAAGATGGGTGTGTGTGTGGCTTCAGAGAGGGCAAAATGCAGAGGCACTTAGAGAGCTTGCAGCGTTGGCATCTGCCTACTGTGCCTCTGACAAGAAACAGTAGAGCATCCTGAGTGCTGGGTCCTAACTGGTGAGCAGAAGTGTTCCAGGTAACTGTCTGGCCTGGGCCTGGGCACCCGGAGGAGGCATCTCTGCATCCGTGCTGCTGCAAGCCTGGAGTCTGAACCACCCACTGGGGTTAAAAAGAAAAAGAAAAAAAAAGCCCATTTGTCAGCCAGCTTCCCCACCCTGACACGGGACCCGGCCAGGAAAGAGAGTTAACATGTTGGGCTCCTGCCCAACCAGTATCCGGCCCTGAGCCAGTCAAGCAGCTTGGAACTCACCCACCATACACAGCCTGGAAGGAGACTGCACAGTCCCAGCAGGAAATGGGGGGTGGAGGGAGTAGAAGGTGTGTGTAGGGGAGGATGTAAGTCAGAGTAGAACTCTTTGAGGGAAAGACACCAAAGACGCCAAAGAGTGAGTGAGAGAGTGTGTGTGTGTGTGTGTGTGTGCACGCGCGCGCGCGCGCCTGAGCAGATGGATTAGGTCTCTCCCTCCTAGCCCCATCTCCCCCTTTTATCTTCATTTTGGTCGGTGACCTGGGGTTTATAGGCTGGGCAAATGGGGCTGGGGACCCCCGATGCGCACTTCAAGAACGGGTAGGCACTGCACTCAAGCCGAGTCTGATCCGGCCCAAGAGCCTCGCCCTGATGCCCTTCATCTTCACATTCTCCTCTCCCCACATGCGGTGGCCTGGCCGCCGCTGTCCTCCAAGCAATCTGATTCCAGCAAGGAGACGACTCATCCAATGTCACACAGCGCTGCGAAGGCTCTGAGTCTGGGTGGCATGTTGCCCCGGGGGCTGATTCCTGGAATCGCTGTTTCCAAAGGCCCTCTTCTGAGGTGGAGACCATGAGAAGGAAGGTCCAAAGAAGACCACCTTGCGTGTGCACATCGTCCTCAAAGCCTAGGAGAGCCTGCAAATCACTTGGGCCTTTGCCCCATTTCCTATGTGCAGAATCGCCCCTCCCTTTCTTCCTCAGCCTAGTCAATTCCAGATCCTTCCAAACTCAGCTACCGGAGACTGTGAGAACTCATTTAAAATGGGTCAGAAAGGAGGCCAATCTCAAAATAAATATACTATGATCAGTAACTTTCTTATAACCAGTTAGATGTTGGGAAAAGACAGGTGAAAAGATTCTGTTCACAATAGACACATAAAATACCAAAGATTATGCTTAAGAAACAACTACAGGAACAAAATGACAAAATTTACAAAGGGACATAAAAGTCATAAATAAATGAAAGTCACACTGTGTCCTATATGGCAATATCCCATATTGTGAAGATATATAATCTCCCTCAAAATACTTTCTAAAGGCAGTTAAATAAAATTTCCAAAGGGTTTTAAATTTTTACTTTCCCTTTGGAACCAGCTTTAAAAATTCTAAAATATTTTTTCAGAAGACTCTCTTTCCAAAATAGCCAAGAGAATTTTGAAAAAGAAGAATCAGGAATCAGAAAGATGCTTGCCTTCCCAGACATTACAGAACTACAATAAATTTTGAGTGAAGCTGGTGCAAAAGTAAATCATTCCTTAGAAGAGAAAGTGTTGAAATGACCTAACACCATCTGAGAATTTAGTATATAGCATATGGTCAGTGGGGGAAAGGGTGGATCATTAAGTAGTGCTGTGATAACTGGTTAATCATTTGGGGAAAAATTAAGTTACAAACTTCCTTCACACCTTCCACCAAAATTAATTTCAAATGAACTAAAGATTTAAATATGAATAATGAGAATATAGGTGAATGCTCTCAGAAAGTTGGATTTAAAAAACCCTTGGTAGGTATGATACTGTAAATCGAATCTATAAAGAAAAAATGACAGATTTGGTTATATAAAATTGTTTAAAACTGCAGTATAACAACAAAACTGGGTGAAACCAAAGAAAGGAGAAATGCAGCATATGTTACAGATAAGAGGATGCTACTGTCTTTAATATATAAACAGCTATTACAAATTAAGGAAAGGAGAAACTTTATAAGAGAAAAAAACAAAGAATATACACAGAGTTAAAAAAAAAAAAACACGAGTGACTAACACATAAAGAAGAAACTAAGGAATAAGTAAGGAAATGCAAATTACAATGACAAAAGATTCTTTTTTTCCTGCCTGAACTGGCAAAGAATAAAAAGATCGGCAAGATGCACTACTGTTAGTGTGCTCGTTGACACAACCTTTCCTGAGGGCTATTTGACAAGCAGCTATCAAAAGCCTTAAAAAAAAAAAAAAAGCCTCTGGCCAATCAGTCTTATTTCTAGGAATTTATCCTAAGGAAATAATTAGGCAAATTCACAAAGAATGTTCATTGTAGTAATGTTTATTGTAGCAAAAACTGGAAACAAGCAAAATACCTCTCAATGGAAAACTGGCTAAATAAAGGTACAACCATACATGGAAATATTAAGCAATTTTTAAAGTTTATGTAGATATATTGATTAACATGAAAAAAATGTTTATCGGGCTTATGTAAAAACGCAAGTAACAAAAAGCATATTTTTGTAAAGGTATGTACACAGAAAAAAAATTCCAAACATACTTTGCTGAGCTGTCTAAAATGTTTTATAATGTTTTATCAGAACAAGCAATAATAATGTTTCCACTTGGGAAACTTAACGTCTCACCTCAGGGATCCCCTTCTTCAGGAAGTCTCCTTTGACCCTCCTTTCCCCACTCCCACCTCAACCCTGTTTCTCACTGTGAGGTCACTGGTGGGTGACTGTGTCCCTGGTTGGTCAACGAGCACTTCAAGGGGCCATCACAGTTGATTAACTTCGGGCCTCAGGGTCTGGCACTTACTAGGTGCTCAACATGAATGAAATTAATGAAAGACCCCTTCTCTCGCATTTTCGTGAATGATTTATCAATTGAATGGTATCGAACTGATCCTACCCGACTGGAACTGAAGATGAGAAGGAAAAATGCCTGGGTGGGAGTGGGATCTAGGTTCCCATCTTCCTCGAAGCTCAGCAGCACTGTGACCTCGGGTAAGTTACGTCGCCTCGCTGAACCTCGGAGAACTTGTCTCTAAAAAACGTGGAACATCACACCTCCCCAAGGACTGGGTACCAAGCAATGGAGCACACACCAAGCATTTAGCAGGGTAGTGGTATGCATTAGGTGCTCAAAAATAGAAGCAAATAGTTGGGCAATGAACATTACTCTCAGCGCGTTTGTTCCAGGCTCAGATGCACCCAACCAGAAGGTTGTGGAGACAGGAAGCCTGGCGACACTGGGCGGTCGCCGCTCCCGCACGCGCCCTGCGGACTCCCGGGCTTGATCCGAAGGAGCGCTGCGGCCCGGCTCAGGGGCTCCGCGTTGGGGGCTCCCGCCGGGCTCTCAGCTCCGGTGCCCTCGCTGCCCCGCCTTCAGGTGGCTCGCTGGCCCACTTCTCCCCTGGGGAGTCAAAGGCCCGAGGAGAGGCTGAGCACCAGCAGGTCCCGCGGGCCCCAGAGGGTGAGGGTGAGGAGAAGGGCCATCCGTTCGCCGCGCCCAGCCGGAGGCCGCGCCTGGAACCGTGCACAACTTGGGCCTTGGGTAGGGGTCTCCCCTGGTACCCCTAGTTTCGAATTCTCCTCTGTCCCGTACTGCTTGTGAGATGGGGGGCCAGTCACCTCACCTCTCTGAGTCTGTTTTCTCACCTGTCAAGTGGAATAATAGGACTTGCCTCGCAGAATGTGGCGCGACTTAAGACCCTGCAGGGAAAGCGCGAGGTGCAGGGCCCCTCGCAGGAAGAGCGCCGAGAAGTCAAGCGCCAGGATGGCAGAGGGTCTATCTGGCTGCCTGGGCCCCTGGCCCTGGTCTAGGCCGTATCCGTGGCTTTGACCCCGTCAAAGGGCCATTTTAGCGGGCTCGGGGGCGGGGGCAGCAAACCAGGCTGCGCTTCTCTGTCCACCCAGGGGTGCACGCGGCTGAGTCTAACGTGGCTCAAGAGCTGATCCGGAGGAAAATGTTGTCGTGGTCTGTCTGTGTGTGTACAGATGTGAGTGTATCTACACGCGTGTTCGTGCGTCTGTGGTTGTGCGCGAAACAGCGTTATGGGTCGGCCTGCGTAGACTCCTTCTCCCAAAGGCACCTTCCCCCTTTTCTTCGCGCCCCATTCCGGGTAAAGAGTTTCAGCCAAACTAACGGAATCTGGAGCGGCCAAGGGAGGGCTGGGGACAGGAGGGGCGATTCCGTCCCGGAGCCACTGGTTTGGGGATAATTACTTTTAATGTCAGAAAGATTTAGTTTAATATCATCTCTATTAGGCTGCCGGGAGGGTAATTAAACGGGACGCGCCGCAGCCGGCAAACAGATGGCGTCTGCTTGCTCCGAGGCCGCGGGCAAACAGCGCAAAAGTCAATGCCTCTCGGGTCCCCCGTCAGAGCCCCCGGCAATGTTCCTACTCAGCGCCACCGTGCTGCACCTCCAACCCCCTACCGCACCCTCAGCCCCCAACTCCAGCCTCACCCTGGGTCTCCACCGGGCCATCTCTTTGGACCCCACCCTTGCCCAGGCGGAGGTTGGGGCGGGCAGCGAACACGGGTGGAGGCGGGTTTTCGTGGTTGGGAGAGCTCATCCGGGACCCTCAGGCGCCCGCACAGCAAATGATTCCGAGCTAAGAGGAGATGCGGGAGGGAGTGTGTATGTGTGTGATCGTGTGAGGATAAGCTTTCTGCTCTCAGCCACCTCATTTGTCCCGGTGGTCTGGGTTTGTCCGCCTAGGGTCCACCTTCAGGGCCCTGGAATAGGGCTGGGCCCAGGGAAAGGGAAGGCACACGTGTGTGAGCATATGCTCCTGTCTAGGTGTTCAGTCACTGACCAGGGAGTCTGTGGGCGTCTGAGTATGAGGTCAAGTACTAAGTGGAAATTCTAGGATGAGGGCATGATGATGAGAGCCCTGTGAATTCAATCAGACTTTCTGATGGGGTCCTCTTGGGTGGAAAGACAGCGTCAGAGGTATGTGCACCCTGTGGGTGCATGCAGGTGTGAGCATGTACCCAAGATTTTTGCAGAATGAGGTCCCACATGCGGGGTGTGTGTCCAGGTGTGAAGCCACACTCTGGTGCAGGAGGTGTAGGAGGTAGACCCTGCTGCCTCAGTCTGGGCATGTTTTCTCTACCACTTGCAGCTGTGGAGCCACCCCACTCTGGTCTGCCCCCCCTTGGGGACCTCAGTCCAAATCAGAACTAACCCCAGTGGCCTGTGGAGGTATGCGTGCAGTGACCTCCACCCAGCTTGGTTACTCTGTCTCCCTCTATCCATGACACATTCACTCACATGAGCACCCCAACCTCCCAACCTCGGGTGCCCCAGAAGAAAGGTTGTATGTAGGTCCAGGACCTGCTGAGCTGTGAATGCAAGGAAAGAGGAGCCTGCTCTAGGAGTGGGCAGGTTTCCTCTGATTGGGCTAGGCTTCAGGATATGTCCTGGAGGTTCCTCACACACTAGTGGGAGAGCTTGGGGTTCTCAAGTCCTTGTGGCTGAACTCTTGTCTGCCCCCTGGTTCACTCCGCTGAAGTCCTGGAATCCCACAGTGGCCTGGCCTCAAGTGAGGAGTGCCTGGGCCACCGCCCTCTAAAAGCTAGGCATATTCCTATCGTTCAATTTGTTTGGGGTTTAAAACAATTTCTGGAAAACCTTGTCCAATGTAGCTCTGGGGGAAGGCGCCCAGGGTGGTGCGGGATCCAGCCGCAGCCCTCCCTCTCTCCCACACATCCTCCTGCCAGGGTGCAGTTAACTGAGAGATTTCCTTAACCTTATAACCTCAAGGTGTTGTAAGGTGCGGTCTGGGTCTTATACTCCTGCAGGACATATTATCCCAGACTCACTCCCTTACCTCACCCCACATGGGAGACCGGCAGAGCTGACCCCTTGCTCTCTCCCAAATTCTTCTCAGGCTCCAGCGAGTGGAATTTTCTAAGAGCGAAGGGCCTGGTTTATGTTACCATCACAGACTCCACTCAGGGTCGGAGGGCGCTCGGGCGCCGGCCTGGTCAGCTTTCTGGAAGTTCTTTACCCGGCTCTTCTGCACACCACCCTCTCCCCTCCTTCCCTCCCTCCCTCAGCCTGGTCCTCCCAGAGGGCATCCAGGAGGAACCGCGCAAGGCTCCGCGCTCTGAGGTGGGGCCCCGCTTGTCTCGGCGCCTTCCTCCTCCAGTCGCCAGCCCCCAGGTTCAGAGGCTGGGCTGCCGGGGTGCAGCCCACGAGTTGTGCCAGGGGGAAGGGGCTGCATCCCGAGGCCCCTGGACTGAGTCTGCACGCCCCGTACCCCTGCGCCCCAGACGGCGGGCGGGCCAGAACCCCGTGGCCCTGAAAGTTCTAAAGAACATCACGGAAACGCATGGTTGGGAGTGGAGGGAGAACAACGTTTTGGAAAACTCATTTTTCCCATCAATTAAACAAATTTTCTTTACTCTGAAGGAAAGAGAGAAGTGGAGAATAAAAATGAGAGTGAGGGCACATTGGAACGAGGAAAAGACAGAAAGAAAGGGCACAGAGAATCACAGAGAAACCCAAGGCGACCCTGCCCGACGACTGCAGCATTAATTCCAGATGTTGCCATTCAAAAGGGAAACAAAATCCAAAACCTGTTACCTCCTCTGCAGATCAAACTGTTCCTCAGGGCCTTGACGTCAGTAGGGGAGAGGAAGGTGAAAGCTAAAACTACTCCTGGGGGTCGGTGGCGACCTTGTCTCAGGCTCGGAAGGACCGACAGACGGATGCGCGTCCTGCGTGCAAGAGGATCTGGGGAGACAGAGAGGTCACGTTTTACTTTCGTTTAAAAAAGAAAATTAAACTTCTTGTTAATTCGAAATAACACTGACAAAAAGAATCCCACCACCACGTAAAAGAAATCGAGGTGCTGCAGAAGTGAGGAGAGGAAAGAGCAAGAGGGGGCAAAGGGACGGAATTAGGGGGTGGGGAGAGGAAAGATGCGGAGCGCAAGGGACTCGGAGGGCTCCGACAGGAAGCGCAATCTCAGTTCTCTCCGGACTCCTCTTTAAAAACAAAAAATCCTCGTAAACCACACTTACCCTTCTTGATGACTATCATACCGGGAATTTTAAAATGAAGGACCTGTGTTTTAAAGGCGGCAGGAGGAAAAAACAAAACAACAGCCCCCAACTAACCCAAACGCACCGGACTTGGGAGCATACCGTAACAGAGCCGGAAAGAGGCAGGAAAAATCCTCTTGGCATTTATGCCATATACCCTCTCCCTTCCCCACCCCCGAGTCCCCGTTCCACCCCCACCCCGACCGCGGTAATTGAATTGTCACCTGCCCCTATCCCGCCCCCGGCCACCAGGGCCACTTGGGAAACTCGGCCGTGCCAAGCGCCCCCGGCCAGTGAGAGCGGCGCAGCCAAGCCCGCGTCCCAGACGCCGAGGGGTTACACACGGCTACGTAGAGGCGCACCGGACACGGTAATTAGGCGCAATTCACACGCTCTAGGGCGCACGGAAACTACTTGTCACGGTATTTTCAACGCTCCTCCTAGCCCACTTTTCTCCACTCCTTCCCTGGCGCGCCCCTCCCCTCCCGGGAGGCACTCAGTAGAGCTTTTGGAGTTTCGAATCTTTCGGACACTGTAGAATGCGGGGCTCCCCGGGCGCGGGCCCGGCCAATCAGAGCGCTGTCTGCCTCCCCCGGCCAATGGCAGGCGCCACATTGTTGTCCAATTCTGTCTAATGGAGCCCTAAGGAGCAACAATAGAGCAGGCGAGCGGCTCATTGAGAGTCTGGCAGCGCCGGGCAACTGGGGCGCGGCTGTGCGCAGCGTCCCGCGCGCTCCGCGAGGGGACGCCGCGCGGCGAGGGCCGGGTCGCGGGCTCCAGCCAGCCGGTCCCTAACCGGTCCCCTGGCTCGGATTTCCGACGGAAGGGTTGGACTGCGCAGCGTTCTGAGGGGGTCCGGAAGTTCGGACATGGTGACTGAAGGAGGGTGACGTGGTCAGATAAGGGACCAGGGGGCAGGGGGAAGAGGCCAAGAGCGCCAGCAACGCGAGCGGAGCTGGTAGGTGCGTGAAGCGCCGGCGGAGGAGGAGGATCCCGAGCCCAAGGCAGGTAGTTGAGGGACGCAGGGAGGGCAGGGGAGGCGGCCTGGCCTGAGGGCCCTGTTGACGAGGCCCGGGCCACGCCGGCCCTAGGGACTTCGCGGCCCAGGGGCCTGAGGGAAGAGGCAGCTCAAATAGGGAAGGGATCTAGGATACTGGGGCGGAGACCCCAGGACTCTGGCCCGGGCTCTGGCGGGAACCCGGTGACCCAGAGGAGCCCGGGGCCGAAGCTCGGGGCTGGGCCTGCTTGGGCCTTCTGAGGCCGCAGCACAGGTGAGACTCCATAGCCAGGTCCAGAGGCGACTCCCCTGCCTCGGTGCTGTCTCCTGGGCCGTCCAAGTCCCAGGAACCCAATTCCGAGCCCAGAACTCGAGAACCTGCACCCAAATAGGGTCCCGCGGGGGATCCCAGGATGGGGAGGGCGTGTCTGACGATTCTGTCCCTAAAACCGGAGGGGAAGAGACAGCAGTGTGAGACGCTCAAGGAAAGGATCTCCCTCCAGAAATACCTAACTTTCCGCAAGATACCTTTTCCTTCCCGACTACTCTTCCAGACGACAGGGGTAAAAATCGTGCCACAGGTTTTACTCCACCCACAACCTTTGCCTGCAGGGTTTTTTGTTTTTTTCTCATGCACACCTCTCTCCCCCACGTGAACCCTGGGACCCAGACATCCATATCAGCTGGTTTTTGTTTTCCTCACTCCTCAAGCTAACCTTCTGGCTGTGTTTGCCTGACCAAAGTTTCTTGGGCTTAATTTTCTCTTTAACTCTGCCCCACGCCTACTAAACTCATCACACTCATTTTTCTCCACCATTCTCTGGAGGCCCTCTGCACCATGAAACTTGTAGCCCCCGCATTTTCACGGGTCCCTGGGGCCCCACGGCCTAACTTTGCTCCTGAGATGTTTGTTTTGTTATCTAGCCTTCACTCTATTCCTAGAGCTATTCTTTTCTGTCCCTGATTTTTCTAACTCTCCTGCTCCCACCAGCATAAAAACTTCAGACCCAGCCAGCTGAACTCTATGCCTTGTGTGCTTTGATAGCTCTCTCCTTTTCACCTTTCCACAAAACTGAGCAGTTCGCCTCGAATTTTGTTTTGTTTTGTTTTGCTCTTGGTATCTAGTCTGACTGTTGAGTCAAAATTTTCTCTCTAATCCAAGTCCCATCAAACAGACATTTCTCTCTACCCGTCTCGCCCCAATTAAGCTAAACTTTGGGGGGGATAATACTTTCCTTTCCACACCCTCGTTATATCCACCTGAACCAGTGACTTTTCAAAATTTATCTTTTTTTTTTTTTTTTTCCAGCGGAACCACCGATTCAAACGAAATCTTAGACCCAGCGCATAAATCAGATTTAAGAAGAAGAGCTCTGGTGGGAATAGGGTGGGGGAGCTCGGCTTTACAAGGGGGATCCGAAGGTACCTCCTTCCAGCAATTTGGCAACCACTAGCCAAACTTCCGCGACTTTCCCTCCCTAAGCCTGATCTCCTCGAGGGTACGCTGTAGCTTAGCACACCGTGCGCTCCTCACCGCAAGTCTCTTCCTTCTTCCCACCGTCTTCTACGCCAGGTCCTGCCATGGAGCTGCGCTCCGAGCTGCCTAGCGTGCCCGGCGCAGCAACGGCGGCGGCAACAGCGACAGGGCCGCCCGTGGCGTCGGTGGCGTCGGTGGCAGCGGCGGCGGCGGCGGCCGCGTCGCTACCGGTGAGCGTGGCGGGCGGCTTGCTAAGAGCGCCGCCGCTGTTGTTGCGGGCGGCGGAGAAGTACCCGCGGACCCCCAAGTGCGCGCGCTGCCGCAACCACGGCGTCGTGTCGGCGCTCAAGGGCCACAAACGCTACTGCCGCTGGAAGGACTGCCTGTGCGCCAAGTGCACGCTCATCGCCGAGCGCCAGCGCGTCATGGCGGCGCAGGTGGCGCTGCGCCGGCAACAGGCGCAGGAGGAGAACGAGGCGCGCGAGCTACAGCTGCTCTACGGCACTGCCGAGGGCCTGGCGCTCGCCGCCGCCAACGGCATTATCCCGCCGCGACCCGCCTACGAGGTCTTCGGCTCCGTGTGCGCCGCCGACGGCGGGGGGCCGGGAGCGGGAGCGCCCGCGGGGACCGGAGGCGGCGCAGCGGGCGCGGGGAGCTCAGGTGAGCGCGCCGCCGGGCCGGGAGGAAAGGGAGCGGGGCCCAGGCCTGGGGGCACGCGGCCCAGGGACTTGTCTTGGTACTGAAAGAGTGGAATCCCCTCTTCCAAACGCCCGACTGCTAAGAGTTCGCGGCGCACCCAGGCCCTGATCTGGGGCACAAACACATAAATTCTTTCTCCCCTTTCTGAAGAATTTGCCCTTCACCCCCTTCTCTCACCGCGGGCCCAAATGTAGACGCTGGAATCGTATCTCCTCTACCCAAAGGCGGCCGGGTCCCACCTTCCCTGCTCACTTGGCTCGGTCTCCCCAGCGTGGAACCTTTAACCTTGGTTCTGCTCTTCTCCACTTGCCGTGGTTCCCTTCCCAACTCTCTTCAGAAATCCGGCCCTCTCCCAGTCCTCCTCCCCCGCACCCTCCACCCGCTTTCTCTGGGTGTCAGGAACACCTCTTTCCTTTCCCCGTGTGATTTCTTTTCTCCAGTTCCTAATGCTCCCCGGACAACCGCACGCTGCGCCTGCTCCTTCTTTCTAGCTTCTTTCCCCACTTGTCCCCGTTTTCTCAAGAGTAGGCGCTCTCTCGCTTCCCTCGATCCCCATTCTTCTAACCCCCTACTCCCCGTCTGGCCCCACCCTCCTCTTCAAGAATTTCTCGCCTTTTTCTAGGGAGGGAAGAAATTAAGGCTGGGGCCATTGCGGGGCCTCTCAGCCCTCATCTTGGGAGTAAAGAACTTCTTAGGTTTTAATTTTGGAAAGGGTTGATTAGAAATAGGGGCTCTATTTTTGCCTGCAGAAAGCCTTGGGATCTCTTAGATACCCAAGGTGCCTTCCCTAACAAGCTATGTTGCCCAGGGCCAGAGGGTGCCCAGGGCAGGGTTCGCTCTTGGAATGATGGATGTGGAGTGGGGTCCTCTATACAGTAGGTGGTATATATAGGTGGAAGTTATATTGTCTCCTGCTTGAACTCTGGGCCAGGCCACTTTGCCGGGTCACGGACCCGGCTAGGAAGGAGGATAAGGGTGGAGGTGTTGGGGCACAGATGTGGAAGAGGGGAACTGGACATTGAATTTACAGGGCACAGGTGGTTGGGGTTCTGGTACAGAAAGAGTGCGCCCTGGGGGGTAGGGGAAGTGAGAACTGTAGGGGCTCAGAGAGTAAGGAATGCTGGAGAAAAAAGGAGGGGGCGCCGGAGTCCAGTGAATGAGGGTCCTCAGGTTCAGGAAACTGCGGTCCAAAGGGCTGATGTGCTGAGGGTGCCTCACCTCCCCGCCCCTAATCACGCCTCACATCCCCTTTTCTCCCCTCCTAGAGGCCAAGTTACAGAAGTTTGACCTGTTCCCCAAGACGCTGCTTCAGACCGGCCACCCCGGCAGCCCGCAGCCGCCACCGGGGAAGCCCTTATCACCCGACGGCGCGGACTCGGGGCCCGGGACATCTTCTCCGGAGGTGCGGCCGGGCTCGGGCTCGGAGAACGGCGACGGCGAGTCCTTCTCAGGGTCGCCCCTGGCCCGGGCCTCCAAGGAGGCAGGTGGGAGCTGCCCGGGCAGTGCAGGCCCGGGAGGCGGTGGCGAGGAGGACAGCCCGGGCTCCGCCAGCCCTTTGGGCTCCGAATCCGGTTCTGAGGCCGACAAAGAAGAGGCAGAGGCCGCTCCCGCTCCAGGGCTGGGCGGGGGCCCGGGTCCACGGCAGCGGACGCCGCTGGACATCTTGACGCGCGTCTTCCCGGGCCACCGGCGAGGCGTCCTGGAGCTGGTGTTGCAGGGTTGCGGCGGCGACGTGGTGCAGGCCATCGAGCAGGTGCTGAACCACCACCGCGGGGGCTTGGCAGCCGGCCTCGGTCCCGCCGTGCCCCCTGATAAGGCCGCAGTGGGTGCAGTAGCAGCCGCGGACGACGCGTGGCCGGGCCGCGTCGACGCCGCCGCTGCCGGGGGGCCGGGGCTGCCCGCGCCGCTGCAGGCCGGCCCCGCCGCTCCTCCGCACCACAGACCTTTGCTGGCCGGCGCCATGGCGCCTGGGGCGCTGGGCTCGCTGAGCAGCCGCTCGGCATTCTCACCACTGCAGCCCAACGCCAGTCACTTCGGCGCCGACGCAGGCGCCTACCCGCTGGGTGCGCCGCTCGGCCTCAGCCCCCTGCGCCTGGCCTATTCGGCGGCAGCGGCGCACAGCCGTGGCCTGGCCTTCATGGCTCCCTACTCGACCGCCGGCCTGGTGCCCACACTCGGCTTCCGCCCGCCCATGGACTACGCCTTCAGCGACCTCATGCGCGACCGCTCGGCCGCCGCCGCTGCGGTGCACAAGGAGCCCACCTACGGCGGCGGCCTGTACGGGCCTATGGTCAACGGCGCCCCTGAGAAGCAGTAGGGCCAGGGGCCCGGCACCGGGCCGCCCCCAAACGGGGACCCCAGCCTTGATCCCGCGGGCCGCCGGTCCTTCTTTGCCCGGGGCGCTCTGTGCGCCCCGGCTGGGGTGTTCTCGCTCAAAGGTGATTTTCGGTTTTGTTTTGGAAGGTGGGCAGAGAGCTGAGCAAAGGGGGAGCAACTACAGATGCAGGTGTTCTCGGAGAGGGTGCGTGGTCCTGATCCTCATCCTCTGGCCACCTCCCAAGGCTCCTCCAGCCCTTCAAAAGGCCGGGAATTCTTGAGAATTCAGAGGCTGCGGCCGCCGCACACGCTCCTGCCTCTCCTTTTCCTGTGCTCATCCCACCCGCCCGCTCTCCAGTGGATGGCAGGATAGTCCGAGAATCTGTCTTCTGTGTATCCCTCTCCTTATTAAAATTTTTAAAAAAATGTTCGCTCTAACAAATATAAATTTAGGATGTATAAATCTCTTGACACTGAGTTGAGTCTTTGGGACACACACATATATATATCGATATCAATTGTAAAAAAAAAAAAGGAAACAAGTTCTAAGGTGCACTTTCCTCGTTGCGGTATTTGTCGCTCTCTGTTGCTTATGCCAATAAGCATGGGTTTCCTTGGTGCAGTGTGAGTTTTTATATATGTATAAATCTATATATAATCTATACATATATATATACAAGCCAGTGTATAATGTTATAAAATGGAATTCTAAGTTATTAATTGTAATCTGTAGGTGACCTCGGTATTAACGTGAAAAATATTCAAAAACAAGCAAAAAAAAAAGGACAAAATGGAAAAAAGTAGACTATGCGCGCATTGTACTTATCAGGTTTTATAGATTAAATATATTGTAAACTCGGGACAAATCCTGCCCACCCGCCCCTCTTGCCTGCGGCCGATCTCTCCCTAAGATGCGGTCAAGGTGCGCACTGAAGCAGGAACAGAGCAACGAGTGACTGAGCCAGAACCGCCCGCCCGAGAGCCCATCCCTGCCTCCCGGGACTCGCCAAACCCCCGGCCCGAAGGGACGGCAGCGGGAAACGCTGCTGCAGAGAATGGCTCGCTTTGTGCTTTCCTTTGCATAGACATGAGCTAGAAATAAATGTTATTTTCTAAGAAAACAGCACCGGATCCCGTCCTGCTCCTCGGTAGGCCGGATTGAAAAGGTCTTGAATTCGCGTTCGGGCCCGCGGTGCCAGCTAGACTTCAGTCCGGCTGGTGTCCGACCCTCGGGGTGCGGGCCGGAAAACTTTCTGTGGCGTCGGGAAAGGCCCCGCCGACGGGAGTGGCGCGCGGCTCAGAGCCCCGCGAGGAGCGGTGCCCCCTGCGCCTCTGGGACCCCGCGTCCTTCCCACTCCGGTTTTGGGCGCGCGGGCGCAACGGGTCGCCTTGCCAGTGCTCAGGATCCCTGGATTTTGGGCAGAGCCTCTTACGGAATCCCGAGAGGCTGGAGGCCGGATTTCGGTTCTCCCCGGGCCTCAGATTTGGACACAGCCGGGGTCGCACAATGCGCGCTTCCCTTCTCAAAGAGGTTTGGAACCCAGGTGACAGAGGCGGCGGCTGGGGAGGGAGAGCTGCGACCCTTCTCCCACGAAGGCTAGTGGCCTGGGAGTTATTTTGGGGTGGTAGGGGTGGTGGGGCGCTGCCCTCGCCAAGAGACAGGGTGATCCGAAAGTGGCTGTGAGGATGCGCCTTCCAGCCAGACCTCGCTCAGCACCCTAGTTACCTTCCCTCCTCACTCCCGGCTGAGCACAATAGTGGGTCCCCCGCCGACCCCCTCCTCCAACCGCCCCGGGCCTGCTCTGCTCCCTGCAGGGTGACTCCCCCTCTCCGGGAAACAGGGTGCTCCCTCCCCTAGTCTGGGCCCGGCGACATCCCAAGGTAAACTTCTGGGGCCGGCTCAAGTTCCGCCAGGCGGTGAAACTTAATAGCAGGACAAGAAAACGGTTTAATAAAGAAGGGCTTTAATAGGGAACTAATTTGATTGAGTTGCCTAATTCCACTTTAATTGGAAAGGGGTTTGGCTGTTTGGTTATAAAGTGCGAGGGTGACAACGAGATGGAGGTGGGGCAAGAAGGAGCGAGAGAAGAAAGATGGGGGGCAACAGAAGAGGCGAAAAAGGGAACGAAGGTAGGAAGGAAAGAAGAGGGAGAGAGGAGAAAGAAGAGGGAAGAGTTACTAGAAAAAAAAGAGGAAGGCTAGAGAAGCGCAGGAGCTTTTAGAAGTGTGAACTTTCTTGCCCTTCACGCTGCTCTCTCAAGCCTCCCACGTCCTCCTCCTACTCCAGGTTTTTGGAAGCCTCGGGTCCTCTCTTAGTCCAGGTTCCAGCTGCCGCCTTTCTGGCCTCTGCCTTCATCCCCATTCAAGGTGAATCTAAGATCGCTCTGGGTCTCTTGGTTTCAGGAGGGACTTATACTGAGTCTCCCCAAGTTCCTTGTTTCCTGCTGGTGCTTAAGCCAGACCCCAGGGGTTGGCTTGGGGGCCCACATTATCCACTCTTGAGAACATCCAGAGCTTCAAAGATTTCAAGATTAGTATTTTAGTTCATCCTCACAGCAAACCCGGAATAATCTGGTGAATTGTTTATTAATGGGTCCATTTTACAAAGGAGGAAACTGAGGTCCAGAGTGGTTTATAGACCCGTCCAACCAATCCGGGGACTCTGGACCTCTTTTCCTCTGCCCTGTTAGGGTGAACCTCCTCCTCTCCTGGAGCGGTCTCTCCTGGCTGAAGGTGGGGGCTCTGCAGATCCCCCCATGTACTCCTGCGGCTCAGAGAGGGGAAGTACCTTGCCTCAGCTCCAGGCGGCCAGCGCTTTGGCTGAGCTCAGAATGATTCGTGAGTGGTGAAACTTTGAGAGGGTGGAATAGTGGGGTTCCCAGGTTCTTCTCATCCCCGGCCCTGTGAGTCTTGGTGGCCCAGACCTGGGGATGGAACCCCAGGGCTGTAAGTCACAACCTTGACACCTGGCGAAGGGCTGCACCCATGCATGCCCCTGACCCCACTGCCTACTGAGCAGTCAGGAAGACTGAGGCTCAGAAACTGACAGTGACAGGCCCAGGGTTGTACGTTCAGGTTCTGCAGAGTCAGACTCGGAACCCAGGACGCTCAAGCCAGTTTGTTAGGTGGCAGTGGTGGGAGTGGGGCTGGGCCAGTAGGCGCCTCTGCAGCAGGTGGGAGGAGGGTGGGGCCTGAGCTCCGCTGAGTTCCACTGGGAGGATCACTGGGATCCCAGTCATGGGAGGCAGCAGCAGCCTCACCTCTTCTTTGTGGGGAGGAGAAGGTGGGATGAGAGTTTCCTCCTGACCTCTACAGTCCATATTTATTCCCAAACTTTCCCCTAAGTCTGCTGGAGCTGTGCTTGGCCTGGATACTGGGAAGACCTGGGCCTGATCACCATGGGGGAGCTAGGGCTATTGTAGTCATTAAAACTTACTTTCCTCCTCCTCCTCTTTCTTCATAACAACAGCAGCAGCTACAAATTACTGAGTACCTACTGTGCACCAGGTCCTGTACACAGCACATTTCATACAGATCCTGCTCAGTGGGTGAAAAAGAGCCAAGAGCTGGGATCCAGGCTCTGTTTCTGGCTGAGTTTATTCATTCACAATTACTTCAGTTAGCAAATGTTTACTAAGTACTTACTGTATGCCAAACCCAGTTCTAGGAACTTGGGATACACAAGTGTGCGAGACAGGCACCATCTCTACCCTTTAAAACCTCACAGTGTGTGGGGGTGTGGACAGGAGCAACTAAACAGGCAAGGAGGATGCACTGATCAGTGCCCCAGGGCTCAGGGAGGTCTGACCAGGGAAAGGTGAGTTGGGACACTTCACCTCAGCTTCCTCCTCAGTGAAATGGGGTTGATAGTGACTGTCAGTCTGGATGCTGTGAGGATTGATTGAGAGAATGTGTAAAAAAAACTTTTAGCTTAGTGCCTAACTGACCAGGCACATTCATTATAATCTCAGATACTTTGGTGTGGGTATTGTCCCATTTCATAGAGGAGTACACAGTTCAGAGGGATTGAGTGACTGGAGCAAATTTCCCTTATAAATCCTCTAAAGTGTCACAGGTTATGGGAGGTGCCCTGCCTGAGCAACAGGCCACAGTGAAGGATCATCAGATGGGAGATGCTTCTGAGGGAAGGTGAGGCTGCAGCTAAGTCCTGAGGACATTGGTGAGGGGCAGCATTAGTGATCAGGAAATTGGTGAGGGAAGAGCAGGTGGAGAAGGAGGAGGTGGGGACAGGTGGTGATGTTGGACAGAAGTCAGGGGTCAGATCAAGGGGAACCTCAAGCTCCAGGGTAAGGGACCTAGGTTTCAGAGTGAGGGTACTGGGGGCCAGTGACAGCATGCCTGGTGAGATTTGCATTTGGACTGGATACATTGTTAGGGAAGGCCAAACCCATTTAAGGAAGAGTCATGTAAGATGGTAGCACCCAAAAATGACCAGTGGGGGCAGGGACAGGGAGAGAAAAGGTTGACTTCAAGAACTACTGGGAACCAGACCCTCTACTCTTGATCCAATGGATGCTGGAGGGGAGTAAACCAGGAGGAGGGCTCATGGATAATTCCCAGGTATCTGGGCTGCTTGACCCTTTGCAGGTGACAGAGTTGTGGGCCCTTAGAGCAGAGACAAGATTGGAAGGTGAGGAAAAAATTCCAGTGTTCAACATATAGAATTTGAGGAACTTATGGGGCTTCTAGGTGTGGACACCAAATGGTAGAAAGAGTTAGCATGTGGGTGGCAACAGGGCCTTGGGAGGGATGAAGTGGCCCAACCCTTTCTCCACACTGGACATAGGACTCCTTTAATGGAGGCTGTGGGCCTGGGGGAGGGGGGTTGTTGAGACCCCAGACATTGGAGTTCTGCCTCTCACCTTTTTGGTTCATTCCAAGAAGGCTGGCCTCTGAAAATAATTCTCTTAAAATTTTTCACCCTGTGAAGGTTATTGTCCTGGAGCAGGACCCTGGGAAGCCTGTCCCTGCCTTTATTGTGACACCAATGAAGCTTAAACTTAAGGGGTCCCCACCTGTACAGGTCCCTTTCAAACTTTCCCTGCTTTCTACTCCCTGAAGCTTTAGCTTCAGTGGCTTTCTGCCCTCTCCCCACTTGTCCATCCCCACCTCACCATGACCAATGAGCTCATCAGAGTCACCTAACAGACCATGAACTTTCCTGCATCTTTGCTCATGCAAGTCCCTCTGCTTGGAAAGCCCTACCTTTTTCTTCTACTTTGAGGACCATCCTCACTTGCCCCAAGGCCCAGTGACACCAATGGAACTTAAAGTTCAAGTCTTGTCACTCAGAGAGGAAGATGGTGGTGGAGTAGGAGGACCCTAGGCTTGCCTCTTCCCACAAATACAAGATTACTATCCTAAATACCGCAGAAATTGATCTGAGGACTGGTAGAACAAACTCCCCAACTAAAGGTAGAGAAGACGCCACACCAAAGAAGGTAGGAATTGCAGAGACAGAGATGCAACTTGGGAGAGAAAGGAATAGTGGTCACTGCCATGGGGTGGGAGCCACGGTCACAGAGAAGGGCAAGAGACAAACTAGCACACAGGGAAGCACACGGGGAAAACAAATCCCCATAGCAATTGGCTTGGAAAGCAACAGGGCCTGAATTTCATGAATTCTTGCAACCAGAAGGGCTTAAAGCCTGGAGTTTTAAAGGTCAGTGTGCTTGGCTCTGGGAAAGCTTGGAGGACATTAGGGCTGCTTTTGGAGAAAAGGCAGAGCAAACAGCCTGTGGACATACAGCTTGGAAACAGTGATCTCAGGAACGCCTGAAATACACAGTGGGGAGGTTAGCTGTTCATCTCAGAGCATGTCCTAAAGAGGCAGTTTTCATGAAAAGACCTTTCCAGGAACAAAGGAACATAGCTGGCACCATTTCCCTCCTCTGCTCATCAGCATAAACACAGAGCAGTGCCAACACTCACTACCTAATTTGCTTACACCAAACCCCACACTCCATGCTTCAGAAGAACCACCCTTCCCAACTGTACTTGCCTCAGCCCCAGCATGGCCAGCCCCCTCACCCAGAAAACCAGCCCAAAACCCTGCCAACACCATATCTCCTGACCTGGAAGTTTTGTGAGGCCTTGGTTCTGGTGGTAGTGGCAACAGGTCTTATTTCACAAGCAGACCAGAGTACACCTAGTGAAAATGTACCACATCCAGGCCAGGGACCAAACACTGTGTACAACAGGCAAAGAGACCCTCAGCAGACCATTGGCCTGAAGAAAAATGTGTCAGGGACACAAGAGCAGAGTGCGTGCAGCACACATTGGAGGCCCTGGGGGACAGAGGGCACACTGCTGGGCACTTCAAGACCTCTTCTTCAGAAGGCCATTACCCTCAAGAACAGGAGACATAGCTGACTTTCCTAATACAGAGAAGCAGGCACAGAGACTTAGACAAAATGAGAAGACAGAGGAATGTGCCCCAAATGAAAGAAGAGGACAAGGTTACAGCTGGATATCTAAGCAAAATAGATATAAGTAACATACTTGAATGGAGAGTTTATTTTTTTATTTTTGACATTTATTTATTTTAAATAGGTTCCGCACCCAGTGTGGAGTCCAATGTGGGGTTTGAACTCATGACCCTGAGATCAAGACCTGAGCTGAGATCAAGTCAGACTGCTTAACTGAATGAGTCACCAGGTGCCCCAAGATTTTATTTTATTTTATTTTATTTATTTTTTAAAAAAGATTTATCTATTTATTTTAGAGAGAGAGAGAGAACAGCAAGGAGGGGCAAAGGGAGAGAGAGAATCCTTAAGTAGACTCCCCACTGAGTGCAGAACTTGATGCGGGGGTCCATCCCTGGATGGAGCCCCGTGTTGGGCTCCCAGCTCCATAGGGAGTCTGCTTCTCTCCCCCCACCCCTCCACTTATGATCTCTCTCTCTCAAATAAATAAATGAAATCTTAAAAAAAAAAGTATGTTTAGAGGGAATGTACCTCAACATAATAAATGTCACATATGAAAAACCCAGAGCTAACATCATCTTCAATGGGGAAAAACTGAGAGCCTTTCCCCTAAAGCCAGGAACAAGACAAGGATGTCCACTCTCATCACTTCTATTCAACATAGTACTGGAAGTCCTAGCCACAGCAATCAGACAACAAAAAGAAATAAAGAAAATCCAAATCAGTAGGGAAGAGGTAAAACTCCCACTATTTGCAGATGACATAATAACATATATAGAAAACCAGAAAGACTGCACCAAAAAACTGCTAGAACTGATACACCAATTCGGTAAAGTCACAGGATGCAAAATCAATCTACAGAAATCTGTTGCATTTCTATATAACAATAATGAAGCCACAGAAAGAGAAATTAAGAAAACATTCCCACTTACAGCTGCACTAAAAATAAGATACCTAGTAACAAACCTAACCAAAGAGCTGAAAGACCTGTACTCTGATAACTATAAAATACTGATGAAAGAAATTGAAGAAGACACAAAGAAATGGAAAGACATTCCATGCTCATGAGTTGGAAGAACAAATGGCTTTAAAATGCCTATACTACCCAAAGCAATCTACACATTTAATGCAATCCCTATCAAATTACCAACAGGATTTTTCATAGAACTAGAACAAACAATCCTAAAATTTGTATGGAACCGCAAAAGACCCAGAATAGCCAAAGCAATCTTGAAAAGAAAAGCAAAGCTGGAGGAGTCACAATTCCAGACTTCAAGTTATATTACAAAGCTGTAGTGATCAAAACAGTATGGTACTGGCACAAAAATAAGACACATAGATTAATAAAACAGAATGGAAAATCCAGAAATAACCCCACAATTATATGGTCAATTAATCTATGACAAAGCAGGAAAGAATACCGAATGGTAAAAAGATGGTCTCTTCAACAAATGATGTTGGGAAAACTGGACAGCAACATGCAAAAAAAATGAAACTGAACTGCTTTCTTACACCATACACAAAAATAAATTCAAAATGGATTAAAGATGCAATTGTGAGACATGAAACCATAAAAATCCTAGAAGAGAGCACAGGCAGTAATTTGTCTGGCATCAGGTGTAGCAACTTTTTTCTAGAGAGGTTCCCTGAGGCAAGGGTAGCAAAAGCAAAAATAAACTATTGGGACTTCATCAAAATAAAAATCTTCTGTACATCAAAGGAAACAATCAAGAAAACTAAAAGGCAACGTATGGAATGGGAGAAGATATTTGCAAATGACACATCCATTAAAGGGTTAGTATCCAAAATATATAGGGAACTGATATAAGTCAATACCCAAAGAACAAATAACCCAATTTAAAAATGGGTGGAAGTCAGGAACAAACATTTTTCCAAGGAAGACATCCAGATGGCCAACGGACACATGAAAAGATGCTCAATATCACTCATCACCTGAGAAATGCAAATCATGACTACAATGAGATATCACCTAACACTTGTCAGAATGGCTAAAATCAAAACACAAGAAACAACAGGTCTTGGGGAGGATGTGGGAAAAAAGGAACCCTCTTGCACTGTTGGTGGGAATGCAAACTGGTGCAGCCACTCTGGAAAACAGTATGGGGGTTCCTCCAAAAGTTAAAAATAGAACTACCCTACCATCCAACAATCACACTACTGGGTATTTACCCAAAGAATACAAAAACACTAATTTGAAGGGATACATGCATGCCTATGTTCATAGCAACATTATTTACAATAGCCAAGATATGGAAGAAGCCCAAGTATCCATTGATCGATGAATGGATAAAGAAGATGTGGTATATGTATGTATACAATGGAATACTATTCAGGCATAAAAACAAATGGAATCCTGCCATTTGCAACAATATGGATGGAGCTAGAAAGTATAATGCTAAGTGAAATAAGTCAGTCAGAGAAAGACAAATACCATATGATTTCACTCATATATGGAGTTTAAGAAACAAAATAAATGAACAAAGGGAAAAAAGAGAGAGAGAGACAAACCAAGAAACAGATTCTTAACTATAGAGAACAAACTGAGGCAAGGGTAACAAAGGGGGAGTTACCAGAGGAGAGGTGGGTGGGGGGAACGGTGAAACAGGTGATTAAGAAGTGCACTTGTCCTGATGAGCACAGGGTGATTAAAATAAAAACTTACGAAAAAACTCAACAAAAACCAAAAACACCCCAAAACTACTGGAATGGAGATCTGAATGAAGAATGGACTTTAGTTAATGTGAATGTATCAATATTGGTTTGTTAATTGTAACACATGCACCACATTAATGGAAAATGTTAATAATAGGCAAAGCTGAATACGGGGTACATGGGAACTTTCTGTACTGTCTTCTTAATTTTTCTGTAAATCTAAAATAAAGTCTTAAAAAAAAATAAAAGACTTGTTACTTGTACAGGTCCCTTTCAAGGTCTTGCACTTTGTGCGCATGGTCAGATGACTTCTTTTTCTTAAAGTTTCAGGCCCCATTAAAACTGTTACTATTAACTATTACTGCATAATAAATGACCCCCAAATTTAGTGACTTAAAACAATAACCATCTTATTATCTTACGACTTTGTGGGTCAGGAATTTGAGCAGGGTGTGACTGGGTTGGCCTTTTTTCCATATAGTGTTGATGGTGATCAGTTGGTGGTATTCAGCTAGTGGATTTGTTGGTCTGGAGGGTGATAGCTTCAGTCACATGTCTGGTGCTTTTGTGTGGAGGGCGGGAAGGCTGGGCTCAGCTGGACCACTGACTGGAGCACCTATCTGTAGTCCTTCTGTCATGGTGGCCTAAGGGTATCAGACCTCTTGCATGTTGACTCAAGTTTCTAAGAGCAGATGTTCCAGTAAACAAAGTGAAAGCTACATGGCCCTCTATGACTTAGCCCCATAGGTCAAGAATGTGATAAGACTACTATTTCCAAGTGACTGACACCAAAGTCACATTGATTTAAAAAAAAAAAAAAAGGAATTGATGTCCTCTCTGCAAAGGCTTCTGCAGAGAATAAGGCCTGCTGGAAAACCAAGCTTTCAGTATAGCTGAATGTTTGGCCATTTCAGCCCTAAATAGTCTTTGTTTTAGCATTTTAAGGTAGAAGCTTAATAAAGCATGTTACTTGCTTTTCCATTTTCTTTTCCAAGGGATACTGAGATGCTTCAAGCTTTCTTTGATTCAAATTCATCTCAGGATGTACATGATAGGGTTGTGGGATTTTACTGGATTGAGGGTTCACTGTCTCTAGCACTAAAGACTCAATATTTCTGGGATTTTCTGATATATTTTTTAAAATTTTGAAAACCATTTATTATGAAAAATTACAAGCATGTAAGAAAATATACATTAGAGTATAATAAATTCTTATATACTCATCACATAACTTTAATAATTAACGTTTTGCCATGTTTGCTTCACCCAGTTTTTTTGAGGAATTTAAAATAAATTATAGACATTGTGAATTTCCACTGTGAAATACCTCAGTATGCATCACGAAAATATGAGACATGTTCTTACAAAACCACCATATCATCAATACACTATCAATATTAAAAATAATTCCTTTATATCACCTAATACCCAAAACATATTAAGATTTACCCAGTTGCAGGGGTGCCTGGGTGGCTCAGCCAGTTAAGAGTCAGCTCTGGTCATGATCCCAGGGTCCTGGGATCAAGCCCTGCATCAGGCTCTCTGCTCAGCAAGGAGCCTGCTTCTCCTTCTCCCTCTGCCTGCAGCTCTGCCTACTTGTGGTCTCTCTCTCTGTGTCAAATAAATAAATAAAATCTTTAAAAAAAAAAGATTTACCCAGTTGCCCCCACTGGGGACTTAACTTACTTATTACTTACTTACTTACTAATTTACACACACACACACACACAATTGATTTGTTCAAACCAGGATTTGGTCACCTCTAGTAGACACTGTCAGAGTCCTATTCATATCCCTTAGGACCTTTCAGCCACTGATTTCCAGCTTCTGGGATCATTTTCTCTATGTTAAGGGCTTTTAGTCCAGAACCACAGAAGAGAGTGGCATACCAGAGTTGGGGTGGTGGGAGTCATCCTTTTCTGAGGAGACAATGAGAAGATGCATTGTTTGTAGAGAATTAAAAACAATAATAATACGGACTACAAGTTCATCTGCTTTTTATTTTTTAATTTTTTTTTTTAAAGATTTATTTATTTATTTTAGAGTTGGGGAGAGAGACAGAGAGAGTCTTAAGCAGACTCCATGCTGAGTGTGGAGCCCGATGCCAGGCTCAATCTCACAACCCTGAGATCAAGACCTGAGCTGAAAACCAAGAGTCAGACGTTTAACTGACTGGACGACCCAGGTTCTCCGGTCTGCCTTTTAAATGATCACCATAGCCCAGCAATTCTAAATAATCCAGAGATAAAATATTACTCACCTCAAAAACTTTTTGTTGGTGGTTAAACTTCTGAACAATTCTTGCTGTGATTGTTGAGTTTACATTTTGTGTACACGTGCATGTGTGTATGCAGATATGCAGACACATATAAAATGTATTTAGATATACATATATATCACAAATTGTTACTTTATTATTTTTTATGTTTATATACAGTAAACCTGACTTTTCTGTAGTTGATTTCTAAAAGTGGGAACATGCGTATAGATTTGTTAATTGCCTTCACAATCAGGATTCAGATCATCTTTATCACCCCAGAAAACTTCCTTGTGTTACTCTTTTGTAATCAATCGACACTTAACTCCTGTTAAACAGTGACCTGCTCTCTATCTTTAGTTTCTTCTTTTCTGGAATGTTACATAAGTGGAATCAATAGTATGTAGCCTTTGGCAACTGGCTTCTTTCACTCAGCATGCCTTTGAGATTCATCCAAATTGTTGCAGGTGTCAATAGTTCATTCCTATTTATTGCCACATAATATTAAACTATTCAGATGACCACAGTTTGTTAATCCATTCACTGTTGAAAGACATTTGGGTTGTTTTTGGTTTTGGTGATTATGAATGGAGCTGCTATAAACATTCATGAACAGGCTTTTGTGGGATCATAAATTTTCATTTATCCAGGGTAAAGTACACGAGAGTATGATTACCAGGTCATATGGTAATTATTTAGCTTTAGAAGATATTGCCTGTTTTCCAAAAGAGCTATGCCATTTTGCATTCTCAGCAGCAATATATGAGAGTTGCCACATGGTTAAATGCACATGGTTGTCTAGCTCTTTTCTTTTTAAGTCATTTTTAATAACAGTGCTATGGTGTCTTATTTTTTTTTAAGATTTTATTTTTTAAATAATCTCTACACCCTATGTGGGGCTTGAATTTACAACTCTGAGATCAAGAGTCACATGCTCTACTGACTGAGCCAGCCAGGTGCCCTTCTTACTGTGGTTTTGATTTACATTTCCCTAGCGGCTAATGATCTTAAGCATCTTTTCATGTATTTGTTTTCCATCCGTACAGCTTTGCTGAAGTGTCTGTTCAAATATTGTGCCCTTTTAGAAAAATTGAGTTGTTTGTTTTCATACAATTGAGGATTTTCAAATAACAGCTTTTAAAAAAATTACATTCAATTTAGTTAACATATACTGTATTATTAATTTCAGGGGTAGAATCCAGTGGCTCATCAGTTGCATATAACTCCCAGTGCTCATTACATCAAGTGTCCTCCTTAATGCCCATCACCCAGTTACCCCATTCCCCCACCCACCTCCCCTCCAGCAACCCTAAGTTTGTTTCCTACAGTGAAGAGTCTCTTATGGTTTGCCTCCCTCTCTGTTTTCATCTTATTTTATTTTGCCTTCCCTTCCTCTATGTTCATCTGTTTTGTTTCTTAAATTCCACATATGAGTGAAATCATATGGTATTTATCTTTCTCTGACTAACTTACTTCACTTAACATAATACTCTCTAGTTCCATCCACATTGTTGCAAATGGCAAGATTTCATTTTTTAGTTGGGTAATATTCCATTATGTGTGTGTGTATATATATATATATACATACATATATATATACATACATATATATATATACACACACATACACACACATATACACATACACACACATATATACCACACCTTCTTTATCTGTTCATCTGGGCTCTTTCTATAGGTTGGTTACTGTGGACATTGCTGCTATAAACATTGGGGTGCATGTCCGCCTTCGAATCACTATGTTGGTATCCTTTGGATAAATACCTAGTACTGCAATTGCTGGGTTGTAGGGTAGCTCTATTTTTAACTTTTTGAGGAACCTCCATACTGTTTTCCAGAGTGGCTGCACCAGCTTGCATTCCCACCAGCAGTGTAAGAGGATTCCCCTTTTTCCACACACTTACCAACATCTGTTGTTTCCTGAGTTATTAATTTTAGCCGTTCTGACTGGTATGGGGAGGTATCTCATTGTGGTTTTGATTTGTTTTTCCTTGATGCTGAGTGATGTGGAGAAATTTTTCATGTGTCTGTTGGTGATTTTTATGTCTTCTTTGGAGAAATGTCTGTTTATGTCTTCTGCCCATTTCTTGAGTGGATTATTTGTTTTTTGGGTTGAGTTTGATAAGTTCTTATTTTTTCATGCCTTCAAACATAAATACATATTTATTATGTAGTTTCTGTGGATCAGGAATTCAGGGGCAACTTGGGTGTGTGGTTCTGACTCAAGGCCTCTCATGAGATTGTACTCCAGTAAGTAGTTGGTCAGGGCTGTAGTCCTCTGAAGCCAAATTGAAGCTGGAGTTCTTTATGGATTTTGGATACTAGCTCTTTATCTGATAAGACATTTGTAAATATCTTCTCGCATTACGTAGGCTGCCTTTTAGTTTTGTTGACTGTTTCCTTTGCTGTGCAAAAGCTTTTTATCTTGATGAAGTCCCAGTAGTTCAGTTTTCAGTCTTCTGCATGTGGCTGTCCAATGTTTCCAACATCTTTTGTTGAAGAGACTGTCTTTTTTTCATTGGATATTCTGTCCTGCTTTGGCTAAGATTAGTTGACCACAGAGTTGAGGGTCCATTTCTGGGTTCTCTATTCTATTCCATTGTCTATGTGTCTGCTTTTTTGCCAGTACCACACTGTTTTGATGACTACAGCTTTGTAATGCAGTTTGATGTCTGGAATTGTGATGCTTCCAGCTTTGGTTTTCTTTTTCAACATTACTTTGCTATTTGGGATCTTTTCTGGTTCCATACAAATTTTAGGATTGTTCCAGCTCTGTGAAAAATGTTAATGGTATTTTGATAAGGATTGCACTGAATGTGTAGATTGCTTTGGGTAGCATAGACATTTTAACAATATTTGTTCTTCCAATCCATGAGCATGGAATGCTTTTCCATTTCTTTGTGTCTTCCTCAATTTCTTTCATAAGTGTTCTCTAGTTTTCAGAGTACAAATCCTTTACCTCTTTGGTTAGGTTTATTTGTAGGCATCTCATGGGTTTTGGTGAAATTGTAAATGGGATCGATTCCTTGATTTCTCTTTCTTCTGCCTCATTGTTAGTGTATAGAAATACAACTGACTTCTGTGCATTGATTATATACTGCCACTTTGCTGAGTTCCTGTATCAATTCTAGCAATTTTGGGGTGGAGTCTTTTGGGTTTTCTACACAGTGTATCTTGTCATCTGACTTCTTCTTTGATGATTTGGATAACTTTTATCAAATAACAGCTTTATTGAGATATAATTCATATACCATACAATTCACCTATTTAAATTGTATAATTCAGAAGTTTTTAGTGTATTCCCACAGTTGCAAAGCCATCACCATAATCAATTTTAGAACATTTTCATCACCTCCAAAAGAAATTCTATACCCATTAGCAGTCACTACTCATTTGTCCTAAACTCTCCAACCCCACATAGGCACTAATCTATTTTTTGTCTCTATAAATTTGTCTGTTCTGGAAAATTCATATAAACAAAATCATACAGCATGTGGTCTTTTGTGTCTGGCTTCTTTCACTTAGCATAATGTTTTCAAGGGTCATCCATGTTGTAGCATGGATCAGTACTTCATTCTTTTTTATTGCTACATAATATTCCACTGAATAGATACACCACACTTTCTTTATCCATTCATCTGTTGATGGACATTTGGATTGTTTCCACTTTGTGGATATTAAGAAAAATGTTGCTATGAACATCTGTGTATAAGTTTTTGTGTGAATATACATTTTCATTTCCTTTGAGTATACATCTAAGTGACATTGCTGGATTACATTATATATCTATGTTTAACTTTTTGAGGAACTGTCAAACTCTTTTCCATAGCAGCTGCACCATTTTACAATCCTGCCAACAGTGTAATAGGGTTCCAATTTCTCCACATCCTTGTCCACATTTGTTATTATCCATCTTTTTGATTCTAACCATCCTAGTAGTTGCAAAGTGGAGTTTATTTTGTTACACTGATTTATGTATCTATCCCTTTGCTAATACCACACTGTCTTCATTATTGTAGCTTTATTTTTTCTTACTGTAGCTTTATAGTAAATATTAAAATCCTCTGGTGCCATGAATCCTCTGACTTCATTCTTTTTCAAAAAAAAAATTCAGTATTTTAGTTCCTTTGGCACTTCATGTAAATTTTAAAACATGTTTGTCTATATATGCAAAAACTTCTGCTGGGATTTTGATTGGAATCGTGTTGCATGTATAGATCAATTTTAAGGAAGAATGGAAATTTTAACCATATTGAGTATCCCAACCCATGAACATGATATGTCTCTCTCTCCATTTAGATCTTTCATTTTGTTCATCAACATTTCATAGTTTTCATAGATGCTGAATATGTTGTGTTAGATTTATACCTTACTACTACTACCTACTACATTTTGGGAGGAACTATTGTAAGTGCTGTTTTAAAATTTTGGTTTCCAGTTGTTCATTGCTATTAATAGATATACATTTGATATTTATATGCAGCCACTGTATCTTGCAACTTTGACAAACTCAGTTGTTAGGTATAGGAGGCTTTTTGTATATTCTTGGGATTTTCTACATAGATAATCATGTCATCTGTTAGTGGAGATAGTTTTAATTGTACTATAATGTTGAATGAAAGTGGTGAGAGTAGAGATCCTTGCCTTGTCCTAGTCTTACAGGGAAATGATTCATCTTTCACCATTAAATATGGTATTAGTTCTGGGTGTGCTCTTCTGGGTTTCAGGCTGTCCTTAAGTCCAGGCTGGGAGGTACTGAAGTAAAACACAAGGAAACTCACCAATGGTTCAAGTTTTAGTTTCCTTCCCCAACCCTCCTGCTATTATTACTTTTTGGAATTCTCAGATAGCTGCTCCATGTGTTCTTTGTGGGATTGTTGTTGTTGTTGTTGCATACAATGGAAGAGACAGGTGGAGTGTGCTTACTCCATCTTATACAGGAACCAGAACCAAATAAAGGACCACCTTTTAATTATCCTTTAATAAGCATTGTTATTCACATGGAAGTTAATTTAGAGATATCAAGTTATACAGTCAGCCTCCACATATGCAGAATCAGCTACATGCATTTGTTTCAAGATAAGTTTGTGAAGGTCTGGAATCATTGGAGCTTCATGTAGTTCATTACTCCAACCTCTGTGGAACTACCTATTCCTATGTTTATTTATTTTTTTAAAGATTTTATTTATTTATTTGACAGAGAGAGACATTGAGAGAGGGGGAACACAAGCAGGGGGAGTGTGAGAGGGAGAAGCAGGCTTCCCGCTGAGCAGGGAGCCCAAGGTGGGGCTCGATCCCAGGACCCCAGGATCATGAACTGAGCCAAAGGCAAACACTTAACGACTGAGCCATCCAGGCATCCCTATTCCTACGTTTAAACAGCAGATTTGAAATAAATGATAATAGCATAGTGAGTGTAAAGATGAAGAATCAGAACTTGAATTAATTCTGTCACTGTACATGACTTCTTGGAGATTTTATTTGTGTTTAATATTTATTTATTTTGTTTATTTATGTGAAACAACATCCATAATTTTTATTAATTGAAAGTTCATAATTTACACTAAAACTCAGTCTTTGGGCTTTGACATTCTACGAATTTTGACAAATGCATAATGTCAAGGATCACCGTTACAGTAACATACAGAAATCTGTACACCTGTGTTCATTGCAGCATTATTCACAATAACTACAGATGGACACTCCCCCAAAGGCCATCAAGTGACGAGTGTATGAGCATTTTCATTAACAGAAAATCTTTCTCCTTGAAAAAGAATTTTGTATTTGCTGATCAGAATGGACTTGAGAGAACTGCCATGAAAGGCTCGAGCCTTTTCTATAGGTGTCTTCTTTAATTTCCAGGGAGCCATTGACTCAACAACTGTATTCCATCTGGTTTCCTGAAGTCATCAAGAAAACAATGTATAGGATGGTGTGATCCTCATAGTGCTTTATTTTTTCTAATCACAGGTGGATGCAGGAGGAAATGAAATACATATGTATTCTAAAATCAGTCTTTTTTTGAGGCAAAATCTAGGTGATGAAGAAGGTGGGCCTTCCTTGACTGCTTTGGAGAGTCACCCTGATTCCAGGTTCCTGCTGGGAATGGGGGTTGGGAGTGTAGCGAGAGAAACTGACTGTCCTGTAAGAACTGTGACCATGTTCTATAAATCCTGGAAGCAAGTAGGTCATTTAGGTGCTGTGGTTTGTGTGTGTGAGAACTGGAGGGTGTCTATGTTTGAGGCTATGTGACATGATTCTAAGTGTGAGTGCATGTGAGTGCGTGTATTTCCTCAGGAGCTATTTCCCACTTAAACAGCACAATGCAAGTGTCAGAGTTCTAAAAAAAGACACACATTGCACGCTTTATCTACATTAACTCATTCCTCCTTCACTACAGTTGCATCTGGAGGATTCTTCAATATTCCCTTTCCTCCCCAAGCCAAAGGCCTTGTTCTTCATTTCTTTCCTGCTCCTTTACTCTGCCTCCCTGTGTCCACCCAGGAGGGTGGTCTAACAGCAGCTCAGTCCATACTTACTAACCACCCACATGCACACTCTCACACCATGCACACATCCAGTAAAGCTCGCTGACTAGTTGCTGAGCAACCCCACCAGTGCCCTGACAGTTGCTATGAATCCTCCTAGTTCCCACCAAGGGCCTATTGAAAGATCTTCCCAGTTTGAAGGAAGAAGAAGAAGCCCCAAATCTCTCCAAGGTAAACTTGCTTTTCTTTGTCTAAAAGGGAAACATCTTTTTTTCTTTTTCAATAGACTTAAGGTATGAAATTCTGACATCTGGACATCACAGATGATATATACAATTATCTCGGTTTGGAGAGTTTCAAGTGAGAGTGTATTACCAACTGATACCTAATATAAAAGGGTATTTTTAAAAAATGACAATATCAATTACAAACTGTATGGTAGTGAGCATTTTCTCAGCAGAAATTTTCATCCTTGAAAGTAAATTTTGTACTTGCTGATCAAAATGGACTTGAGAGATCTTGCATGAAAAGCTCAAGCTTTTTCCATGTCCTCCATGTTTTGTTCTGGGGTCATTGACTCAACCACTGGTTCCCATTTGGTTTCCACCAGGACCTGAAACAACTAGGGAGATGACAGAGCATAACAGACCCTTGTAGATAACTTTCTTGAATCTAAAGTGAAGCTCAGGACAAAGGTTATGTGCTTTGGATCCTGCCAACTATGCCAAGTAATGACCAAGAAGAAGAGGCTGTGAAATGAATGTCAAAGCAGGTGATGTCCAGGGTCCTTCCAACCACAGTCTTGCTCACTGTATCACTCCAGCACTGATCATGGGACCAGGAGAGCCACAACACACTGAGTGGACCAGGGGAACCTTTTGGTGCCTGGCCAGTAAACAGGCGTGGGAGGGAGCATGGGTGGGACTTGTGTCTAAAATTTAAAACAGTAAAACAAAGTGTGAAATTTGAGGCACAATATTTTTGTTTGGTAAGCATGGTGTAGCTCAGGTAAAAATCAAGTATATTGATCCCAAATCCTTCTTAGTCCCTTGTATAATTTTTCTCTGGATCTTTATGGAGTTCACACTTTTGGAAGTTTTTTTTTTTTTTAATGTGTGATTTTTTTTAATTTTGAGAAAAAGTTATCCATTCCTTTCAATATCATTTCATCTATTAAAAATGCTACTGAATGTAGATATATCAGTGAAACAGACTATCTTAGGCAAATGAAGCTGTGTGCACAGTAAGGACAAATTTGAGAGTTAATGCTAACTTTTGAAATATTGCACAACCTAAAAGAAGGCATGGACATAAAAGGATCAGCTCATAATTTGTTCTTTGCTCCACATGATCTGTGTTCTGACATATTTTATTATTTGGTGTGAAATTTTATTTATTTATTTATTTTTAAGGATTTTATTTATTTGAGAGGGAAGAGAAAGAGAGAGAGCAAGGGAGAGCAAAGAGCAGGGGGAGGGAGAAGCAGACTCCTTGCAGTGCAGCGAGCCTGACATGGGGCTCGATCCCAGGACCCTGGGATTACCACCTCAGCTGAAGGCAGATGCTTAACTGACTGAGCCACCCAGGTGCCCCTTGGTGTGAAATTTTAGATGACATTAATTAGACAGAAAAATATTCACAAAGAGTCAGTTACCCACTGCAGTACTGACATAACAAAAAACCCTGCATTAGCTCCTTTCCTTTCCTGTATCACTTCCTTGCTGCCCTATGGGTCCTTCAGTGACTCCCACATAAACTCAAATCCATATTTCAGAGTTTGCTTCTGGGGGAACCTTTTCATTTAATCTAGAACATCCTTCAATTTGTTTTAAATGACAGTGATTTACTAAAGACACGGAGGCAGTTGTCCTCTAGAATTACCTTTCTTCAGAATCTGTCTACTTGTTTCTTCATGGTGTCATTTAACTTTTTCCTCTATCCCCTGTATTCCTGGTAAACTGGAAGTTAGACCCAAAATGTTGTTTAAAGTCATGTAAAACATTCTTGGTAAGAATTTTTCATTGGCGATGCTTTTTTAGTTCATATTACACAACACAAGAATGCATACCATCCACCAATAATGATGTTAAAATAGATCAGTGGGTTCAGGTGGTGACAGTCTAACTCCTTCATTTCTAAGATGCATTTTTCCCATATGACCTCTATATAATCTGTGTGTTGAGAATTTGACACCAGGCAAATACCTACTTCCCCATTTTGGTAGGCAGAATAACACTCTTCCCCCAAAGATGTCTGTGTCCTAATCTCTAGAACTTGTGAATATGTTATATTGCATAGCAAGAGGGAATAAAGGTTGCAGATGGAATTAAGGGTAATAAGATTATCTTAAAATAAAGAGGTTATCTTGGATTATCCAGGAAGCCCAATGTAATCACAAGGATCCTTTAAAGCAGAAGAAGGAGGCACAAGGGAGTTCAGAGTCAGAAAGAGATTTAGAGATGCTAGCTGCTAGCTTTGAAGAAGGAGAAAAAGACAACTAGCCAAGGAGTGCTGGCAGCCTCTAGAACCCAGAATACCTAGGAATTGGATTCTCCCCTGGGGCCTCCATAAGAAACACAGCCCGCATGACATCCCTGGCTTTAGCCCCTGGGATTCATTTTGGATTTCTGACCTCCAGAACTAAAAGATAATAAATTTATGTTGTTTTAAGCCACTAAGTTTGTAGTGATTTGTTACAGTAGCAATAGAAAATGAATATACACACCAAGCCCTTTTTTTCCCCCAGAGGTAGAATTTGGTGATTCATCAGTTGATATAACACCCAGTGCTCATTACATCAAATGCCCTCTTTAATGCCTATCATCCAGTTACCCCATTCCCCCATCCACCTCCCCTCCAGCAACCCTCAGTTTGTTTCCTACAGTGAAGAGTCTCTTACGGTTTGCCTCCCTCTCTGTTTTCATCTTATTTTGCCTTCCCTTCCTCTATGTTCATCTGTTTTTTTTCTTAAATTCCACATATGAGTGAAATCATATGGTATTTATCTTTCTCTAACTTATTTCACTTAACAAATACCCTCTAGTTCCACCCATGTCATTGCAAATGACAAGATTTCATTCTTTTTGATGGCTGAGTAATATTCCATTGTATAAATATACCACATCTTCTTTATCCATTCATCTGTCAATGGACATCTGGGCTCTTTCCATTTGCCTATTTTTTTTTAAAGATTTTATTTATTTATTTGACAGAGAGAGAGACAGCGAGAGAGGGAACACAAGCAGGGGGAGTGGAAGAGGGAGAAGCAGGCTTCCCGCTGAGCAGGGAGCCTGATGCGGGGCTCGATCCCAGGACCCTGGGATCATGACCTGAACTGAAAGCAGACGCTTAACAACTGAGCCACCCAGGCGCCCCTCCATTTGCCTATTTTTTGCCTATTATGGACATTGCTGCTATAAACACTGGGGTGCATGTTCCTCTTCAAATCACTATGTTTGTATCCTTTGGATAAATACCTAGCAGTGCAATTGCTGGGTTGTAGGGTAGCTCTATTTTTAACTTTTTGAGGAACCTCCATACTGTTTTCCAGAGTGGCTGTACCAGTTTGCATTCCCACCAACAGTGTACGAGGGTTCCCCTTTTTCCACACACTTACCAACATCTGTTGTTTCCTGAGTTATTAATTTTAGTCATTCTGACTGGAATGGGGTGGTATCTCACTGTGGTTTTGATTTGTATTTTCCTGATGCTCAGTGATGTTGAACATTTTTTCTGTGTCTGTTGGCAATTTGTATGTCTTCTTTGGAGAAATGTCTGTTCATATCTTCTGCTCATTTCTTAACTGGATTGTTTTTAGATGTTGAGCTTGGTAAATCCTTTATAGATGTTGGATACTAGTAACCCTTTATCTGATAAGACATTTGCAAATATATTCTCCCATTCTGTAGGTTGCCTTTTAGTTTTGTTGACTGTTTCCTTTGCTGTGCAAAAGCTTTTTATCCTGATGATGTTCCAATAGTTCATTTTTACTTTTGTTTCCCTTGCCTTTGGAGACATGTCTATCAAGAAGTTGCTGTAGCCAAGGTCAAAGAGGTTGCTGCTTGTGTTCTCCTCTAGGATTTTTTTTATGTGAGAGAGGGAGTGAGAGAGAGAGAGAGCATGAGCAGGGGGAGAGGCAGAGGGACAAGCAGACTCTCCACTGAACAGGGAGCTCAATGTGGGGCTTGATCCCAGGACCCTGAGATCATGACCTGAGTTGAAGGCAGATGCTCAACTGACTGAGCCACCCAGATGCCCCTCCTCTAGGATTCTGATGGATTCCTGTCTCATGTTTAGGTCTTTCATCCATTTTGAGTTTATTTTTTGTGTATGGTGTAAGAAAATGTTCCAGTTTCATTCTTCTGCATGTAGCTGTCCAATTTTCCCAACACCATTTGTTAAAGAGACTTTTTCCCCCCATTGGATATTCTTTCCTGCTTTGTTGAAGATTAGTGGATCATAGAGTTGAGGGTCCATTTCTAGGTTCTCTATTCTGTTCCATTGATCTATGTGTTTGTTTTTGGGTCAGTACCACACTGTCTTGATGATTACAGCCTTGTAATACAGTTTGATGACTGGAATTGTGATGCCTCCAGTTTTGGTTTTCCTTTTCATGATTCCTTTGCTATTTGGGGTCTTTTCTGGTTCCATACAAATTTTAGGGTTGTTTGTTCCAGCTCTACACACAAAGCTTTTGTCAAATGTGATTTTCATCCGTTGTTCATCATTAGCTAGAACATTATTCCATGAGGGGTTGCAAAAAAGTGTTTTTTCTAGTTCCATCATTACATCAACATTTTCTAGTTAAAATTCTTTTGTAAGAAAAAAACCTTTCCTCATCAACCAAGGCTGTTTGGTTACATACAATTTGTCATACAGTTTGAATAGGAGAGGCAGGCTAAATGCTTGATTGTTTCCCATTAATTGCCAATAGTCAGATTTTGGAGTGGGTACAATTGCTATGTCCAAGGGTGATAAATGCACTGTTACAAAATATTATTATGATATGTATGACCTCAGTCAGGGTATGTAATTTCTCTAAGCCTTATTTTCCTCATTTGCATAAAGGAATAATAGTGGTCTTACTTCATAGTGTGCTGTGAGGATTAAATGATGATGATGCTGATGATAAATATATTTATGCACCTAATAACATATCTTCAAAATATATGTAGCAAAATCGACAGAACCTAAGAGTGACACAGACAGTTCTACAGTAATAGCTGGAAATACAATACTTCACTTTCAATAATAGATAGAACAACCAGATAGAAAATAAGCAAGGAAGTGTTAAATAGAAATGAAATTCTGATATATGTTACAACATGGATGAACCTTAGAAACATTATACTAAGTGAAATGAGCCAGATACAAAAGGATAAACATTGTTATGATTCCACTTATATGAGGTACCTAAAATAGCCAAATTCATAGAGACATAAAGTAGAAGAGTGGTTACCAAGAGCTGGGGGGCGGGGGTGAGGAATGAGGAGTTAGGGAGTTAATGTTTAATGGGTCCAGAATTTCAGTATGGGATGATGAAAAAATTCTGGAGGTGAATAGTCGTGATGTTTGCACAACAATGTGAATGTACTTAACGCCACTAAACTTGATATCACTTAATGAACTTAATGTCACTTAAATGAATAAACTTAATACCTCCTAAAATAAAGTGGTAAAATTTTTGTATACTGCAATAAAAATAAATTTTTAAAAATATACTACAATAATAATATAGACATTATATTCTAGGCACTGTTATAAGCACTTTCATAATATAAACACACTTACTTAGTACATAAATAATACACTTGGCATAAAGCTTGGCACATAGAAAGTGCTTAATAAATCATAGCTAATAATAATAATAATAATAATAATAATAATAATTGCTGTTTTTTGATTATAGCAATCCCCATTTTGAAAATCTGAGACTGAGGCCTGGGGCCTGGGGAGTTTAATGGACTTGTCCAAGATCATTAAGCATGAAATTTATGGTTCAAGGCCTCCTCTGGCTGCTAGATTCCCAAACCTTCAGTTTCCTACTTTTCTGCTCCCCATGAATTATTGAATTTCCAGCCAGCAACTGATAATGATGGAAAAGATAGAAAGAAAGTAATCCATCAATGCCAACAAACAGTGGTTAACAACCAAGATTTTCAGTGCAAGAGAAAATTATAAAATCAGAGGATTTGTACATGAAAAGATATTCAATGTCACTTTCATCGGGGAAATGCAAAAGAAAACTACAATGGATGCTGTTATCCAACCACTAGAATGACTAAAGCAAAAAAGAGTAATAACATCAAGTATTGGCAAGCTTGTGGAATAATTAGAATTTTCATTGCTGGGTGGGAATGCAAAAATAGTTCAATTACTTCTTAGATATAGTTTGGCAGTATCTAATAAAGTCAAACACACATGTATCATATTTCCCTGAGTCCCACTCTTAGGTATTTATTCAAGAGAGGTAAAAACATATGTCCACATAAGGACGTGTACTGAAATGTTTATAGCAGCTTTATTCATAACAGCCAAAAGTTGAAAACAACCCAAATGCCCATCAGCTGGTGAATGGATAAACAGATGGTGGTATATCCATATGCTATAATACTAATTCAGTAACAAAAATGGATGCAATATTAATATATGCAAAAATATGGATGTATCTCAAAAATATGCTAAGAGGTAAAGCACAAAAAACTATATGTCATATGATACCACTTACATGAAATCCTAGAAAAGGCAAAACTGAAGTGACAGAAAGCAGATCACTAGTTACTGGAGGTTGAAGGAGGAGGGATCAACTGTAAAGAGGCATAGGGAATATTTTAGCGTGTTGGATTTTACACAGTTTTGTCCCAAAATGAGTTAAATTTATTGTATGTAAATTATACATCCATAAAGTTATTAAGAAATCAAACGAGTTAACTAAAACTCTAATAACATTAACTTAAATTGGAAATGTTAGTGTAAACTCATGACTTTTTAAAAATTCAAACTGTGGTGGGGCACCTGGGTGGCTCAATTGGTTAAGTGACTGCCTTCGGCTCAGGTCATGATTCTGGAGTCCCGGGATCGAGTCCCGCATCGGGCTCCCTGCTCAGCAGGGAGTCTGCTTCTCCCTCTGACCCTCCCCCCTCTCATGCTCTATCTCATTCTCTCTCTCAAAAAAAAAAAATTCAAACTGTGGGAAGAGCCAAGATGCCCTTCAACAGACGAATGGAGAAAGAAGATGTGGTCCATATATACAATGGAATATTACTCAGCCATCAGAAAGGATGAATACCCAAATTTTGCATCAACATGGATGGAACTGGAGGAGATTATGCTAAGTGAAATAAGTCAAGCAGAGAAAGTCAATTATCATATGGTTTTACTTATTTGTGGAACATAAGGAATAGCATGGAAGATATTAGGAGAAGGAAAGGAAAAATGAAGGGGGGGAAATCGGATGGGGAGATGAACCATGAGAGACTATGGACTCTGAGAAACAAACTGAGGGAGGGATTTAGAGGTGTAGGAGATGGGGGGATGGGTTAGCCTGGTGATGGGTATTAAGGAGGGCATGTATTGCATGGAGCACTAGATGTTATACGCAAACAATGAATCATGAAACACTACATCAAAAACCAATGATGTACTGTATGGTGACTAACATAACATAAAAGAAAGATTAAAAAAATTCAAATGTATTTATTCTGTCCAATGAAAAGGCCTAGAACTAATGATAATCTAGAGCAAAGAGCACTCCTATCACCCCAAATTTGGTCTCTAAATATTATTCCCTCACCATGATACTGTGGATATCCAGGTCACAGGCTGGGAGTGTAGATGAGCCTGGGATACTTTCTTGTACTAGAAAGTAATTAAGCTATCAAAAAAAGTAACTGAGTCTGTCAAAAGCATAAAAGTTAGCAGGGGCTTCCCCTCACCAAAAAAGAAATAACCTGAGCATCAAATTAATATTAACTATAACTGATTGAAGCACAGATATGGCTCTGCCCTCATGGAGTATATCATCTGGTAGGGAGACATACAATGACCATGCAAATAGGCATACTGAATTAGGCAGACTAGGCCCAGCTATGCCTTAGTAATACCCCCAGATCTGCTTAGCATCATAAAGAAAAGAACAAGATACTATGAAATCAAAAGAACAGTCTTGGAAAAAAAACAGATAGAACTTAGAGAAATGAGAAATATAATCTTTGAAATTAAAATCTCAGTAAGCAGACTAAATATCAGATTAGAAACAGTTGAAGAGAGAATTAGTGAACTGGTAGATCCAAGTAAAATACCCAGAATGTAAACATAGACAGAAATGGAATACAGATTAAGAAACACGGAGGATAAAAGAAAATCTAATAAATTTCCAGAAGATGAAAATAGAATGAAGAGAGAGACAATATGTAAAGCAATTTTGAATAAGAATTTTCCAGAATTTATCAAAGACAGAAGTCTTTAGGCGTAGGAGCCTAAATATCTCAAGAAGGATAAACAGAACTGAATGTATGCATAAACATTGGAGTGAAACTGAAGGACCTTAAAATCAAAGATAACATTTGAAAAATAACAGCAAATGAAGAGATTAACCACAGAGGGTAACAATTAAAATAACTTTAGACTTACCAAAAGCAACAATAGAAGATGGCGGACAGTAGTATTATAATGTCAAAATACCTAGAGAAAATAGGTATCTACTAAAATTTTATTCACAGGTAAACCAGCATTCAAGAGTAAGGGCAAGATTGGGGCGCCTGGGTGGTTAAGCATCCAACTCTTGATTTTGGCTCAGGTCATGATCTCAAGGTTGAGACTGAGTCCCATGTCAGGTGCTGCACTCAGCACAGAGTCTGCTTGGGTTTCTTTCTCCCTCTCCCTCTGCCCCTCTCCCCCATGCTCTCTCTTTCTTTCAAAGAAATAAAGAAATCTTTAAAAAAATAAAATGTTAACATATATAGAGAGAGGGTAATTGGAGATAAAGATCTAAGTCATTGTTTTATATAAAGGAGGGTAAAGATATACTTTAACTTAAAAATAGATAGTCTTTAACTTTAGATTTTGTTAGGTCTGTATCTGTATTAAAATTTTGAAGGTAAGCAGAGGCTGCTGGGAAGATGGCAGAATAGGAGGATCCTGGGCTCACCTCTTGCCATATGGCCACCTAGAGAACACCTACATCAACATAAATAATCCAGAAAGTGACCCAAAGACTGGTAGATCAGACTCTCCGCAGCCCAATGTAGACAAGAGGCCACAGCAGATTCACACCCTCCGATCGCTCTTGGCAAGATCCCATCAAAGCAGTGCCACAAGCCTGACAATGTGCAAGCAGCCCAGACAAGGGCCAACACCGCTCCAAAGTGAGTGCTGCTCCAGGGAGAGGGGAAGATAACCACACACCAGTCTGACTGTGACCCTAGCAGTGGGCTGGGGGCAGGCAGCTGAAGGCCCCACCTACCAATAAAAGCTTCTCAGGGGACAACACAGGGAAGTGCCCTATAGTTTGGTGCTACTTCATCTCTGGCAAACACCTGATCTTACTCAACTCAAGCCCAAGACAGCCCTGGACCAGCCCACTAACACCACAGGCACCATACTCTGCCCACAACAGGCAGAGAGCCATCGCAGACTGCACTGAAGGCAAACACAGCTCCACCACAACGACAGGACACCCTTATAGCAACACACATAGGAGACACCCCTGAAGCACCATTTTCTGGTGAAAAGGAGACACTGCACTGTGGGATACTACAGGACCTCTTCTTCATAAAGCCACTACTTTCAAGTGCAGGAGATGTAGCTGACTTTCCTAACACATAGAAACAGACACAGCAATAGACAAAATGAGGAGACAGAGGAATATGTCCCAAATGAAAGAGCAGAACAAAATCATAGCAAGAGACCTAAACAAAATGGAGATAAGTAATATATCTGATAGTTAATTTAAAGTAATGCTCATAAAGATACTCGCTAGAATTGAGAAAGAAGTGCAGGACCTCCATGAGACCCTCCACCAAGAGATAGGAGACCTAAAAAAGAACCAATTAGAAATATTGAACTCACTAAATGAAAATAAAAATAGACAACTTGGAATAAATAGCAAACAAGAGGAAGTAGAAGAACGGATCAGCAACCTGGAGGACAGAGTAATGGAAAGTAATCAAGCTGAGCAGATGAAAGGGGGAAAAATATGCAAAATGAGAATAGACCCAGGGAACTCAGCCACACTGTCAAGCATAAAAGCTGCATGATAGCATCCCAGAAGGAGAAGATTGAGAAAAGGGGGCAGAAGATTTATTTGAAGAAATAATAGCTGAAAAATTCCTTAATCTGGGGAAGGAAAGAGAAAAATCCAGATCCAGGAGGTCCAGAGAGCCCCCAATAAAACCAACCCAAAGAGGTCTGCACCAAGACACAAAGTAAATAAGATGGCCAAAAGTAGTGATAAAGAGAGAATTTTAAAAGCAGCAAGAGAAAGGAAAGCAGTTACATACAAGGGAAACACCATAAGACTATCAGTGGGTTTTTCAGAAGAAACTTTGCAGGCCAGAAGGGAGCGGCATGGTATATTCAAAGTTCTAAAAGGAAAAAATCTAAGGCCAAGAATACTCTATCCAGCAAGACTTTCATTCAGAATAGAAGGAGAGAGAGAGTTTCCCACATCCTCGTCACACATAATGCCATCAGCCTGTGGGTCCCAAACTCACAGTCCAGCTGCCCTCCTGCCTGAATCAGCATGCACGGCCTGCTACCTGCTCAATGCCAGTCAACACCCCTTTACCTCAGACTGACAAGGACTCAAACTGACACTCTTCCCCTCAAATTCCAGCCCCTGTGCTCAAGTTTGTGCACAAAAGTGGGCATAATTATAACAGCAGGATGAAGCAATCCAAATAATGACACTAATTCTGTGGAATATATAATGGATAAAAAGGAGTGTGCTAGGCTAAGAACATCTCCAACAAGGACATCAAAGAATAATGTATGCAGCATGATTCTGGTTAGTAAAAGAAACAAACCCAGAAAAAATAAAACAAGACAAAATCAGAGAGGGAGACAAACCATAAGAGACTCTTAATCATGGGCAAAAAACTGAGGGTTGCTGGAGTGGAGGGAGGTGGGAGGATGGGGTAATTGGGTGATGGGCATTATGGAGGTCACTGGATGGAATGAGCACTGGGCATTATATAAGATGATGAATTGCTGAACTCTACCTCTGAAACTAACAATACACTATATGTTAATTAATTGAATTTAAATTAAAAGAAGACCCCCCCAATAAATAAAAATTTGAAGGTAGCTCTAAGAATAGAAGAAGAGTGTATAATTTTAAAACAATTAGAGAAAAAGGAATAAAAAATACTCTATTAGAAGGCAACAGAGGAGAAAACAGAAGCATTAACAAAGTAGCAAATATAGGAAGCCCCGCCCCCCACAAAAATTAATTCAAGCATATCAGAAATCACCAAAATGTAATGGACTAACCACATCAGTTAAAAGCAGAAATTATCAGATTGGATTGAAAAAATATGGTCATATGCTTTTTAGAAGAGATGCTTTTAAAACATAAGGACACAGGTGAGGCATGTGCAGAATTTGCTACAGTTTCCCTTTGCAGTGCTGGGATCCAATCTGTCACCACATTAAGTCCACTCTGTTCTGTCACTGATTCTCCAAGGTATATTATCCCTAAAAAAAGATTTACAACAGGAGGATTAGTG
The DNA here is from genome assembly GCF_029215605.1 of Mirounga angustirostris. Taxonomy (NCBI): domain Eukaryota; kingdom Metazoa; phylum Chordata; class Mammalia; order Carnivora; family Phocidae; genus Mirounga; species Mirounga angustirostris. The sequence goes on from NW_026991712.1 coordinate 150,554,349, forward strand.
GGACAAACTACAGTGCTCACTACTATAGTTGACTCTGAGTTTGTAATTATAATTTATCATCTTCCATTCATTCAGGATTTCCCATTTGCTGAGCTTCATCCAGAACTTCTGCTGGTCTATATTCCTTGCCCTGGGGGATAACCCAGACTTCCAACCCCAAGGGATCTTGGTCCTTAGTTACCTTGTTCTTGTAAGGCCATGATTGCTGCAATTGCTTTGTTTTGTTTTTTTATCACCTATCATGGAAGCATGAAATTCTGGACAAACTCCTTCCTGCTCCCATTATAGAGCAGCCCTTCTGTTTCCTTATGATAATCAGGGTTAGTTACTCCTGCTAATATAAATCCCTTTTTGCCCAGAGGTCAAAGAATGAAGGATACAAAAAGACCAAAAGACAGTCATAGCTTTAGGTTCATCGGAGCACTTATGGTCCCTTAATAAAAACATTTCATCCCTGAACTCAAAATCCCTAACTATAAGAGACTAAAGTTGTGGGGAAGGCTAAAGTACAGAATTCCCAAGTAGGTCATAGCATTGGTGGCAAAGAAACCAGTCTTACTTCCAGCTCTTGGCTCCTGGGCCCATGTATTTTGACTTGTGGGATATAGTACCCTATAGAAATTCAAAATTGCTGTTCAAGAGTGGTCATAACTAGAACAGCCTTGGTAAGAGAGAGCCCATGACTTTGAGCCATATATAGCATCCATCTTTGCCACTCTGACAAGATGGTTCATGGGCCTATTGTATAATCACTGGGATGGCCAAAGATAGAGTTTGATGAACACCCATTAGATGAGTCATTCTATTGACCTAGTTATTCAGTGCCTCCTCTGGTGGATCTCTGAGGAGCATTAAATATGACACAAGTACCTTCACACTTCATGACCACTCCCATAGGTTGATCTAAATGCCTCTTCTTCAAACCTCTTTGTTTTTGATCTTTCATTTTTTTTTCCCTCCAGGCTCCTGACTATTCATACAAGCCTTTTACCATTTCCTAGGAGTCTGTATGTAGCCTTACCTTTGTCCCTACCACACAAAATTGATGACATGTACTGCTTGAAGTTCTCCCCAGTGGGTGGGTTTCTTCTACTCCTATGTCATGGAGTCACCTGAAAATGGGTTGTAGTGTAGAAGTCCATTTTCTACTTGTCAAACATTTTGAGTCTACACATCCATGAACCAGGCCCAGGTTTTTCTCCTTTTATCAGCTGTTTGTTGTAAACTTCCTAAGAAGCCATAGGTGAAACTGATGGAGATACCACGATGCTACAGAGATAGGAGACATTGAATTTGGGTCCCCTATTTGTATCTTCTGGACCTTATAAGGCCCAAATACGAAATGTACCATTTACATTGTATGATAGAATTGTTTGGCAGATCTGATAATATCTGGATCTTGATAAGCATCTCTGGTTTCATAGTCATCTAATGTTCTAGGTCAGGTGTTCAGTCTCTCCTAAGGCTTAATAGCAAGCCAGGAACTTGTCTTTGAATGGAAAATACTTCTCTACTACAGAAATATGAATAGCATTCCTCCAGAATCATAGAAGTCTACACTGAAACTCTTATTTGGGGGCTTGTCAGAGATTCCACATGGTCTTCTATCTACCATGGATACCTCTAACATCACTGAGTTTATTGGGCAGCTTTTACAACAACCCAAACCAGCTGTAGAGCCCTCTTAAAATAGGTAGCCTTCTAAGTCACCCAATAAATGGATTATAATACTATAACACTAAGTGTGGGCTGTATCTAAAGTCCAAGGAACCTACCAAGGGCTGTGCCTTTTTCTTAGTTATGGGAGATAAAATGTGCAATAACTTAGCCTTTACTTTGGGGTGATGGGATGTCCCATAATGCCCTATGCCATCAGATTACTAAAAGTTGTTACTCATGTGGCAGGCCCCTTAATCTTTGTAGGATTAATCTCCTACTCTGGTACACATGTTTCTTTCCAAGGTATACAGAGTACTTCTGCTCACAAGATCTGATTAATATGATGTGTTTAGTCTAGTGAACCGGTATAATGATGTTCTGTGGAAATGTCAAAATGACCGATGTTCCTTTGATTACACTGAGACAGAAAGGAGGATAATCATAGCCCTGGGGCAAAAAGATCAATGTGTATTGCTGTTCATCCTAGGTGAATGTGAAATGGAACTCTGAACTGCTTTTGATCTTCCTTTTAGATGGGGATTGAAAAGAACACATTTGCTGCACCAATAAATCTATACCGAGTGTTGATAGATTCTAGTGAAATACCATATCTGGCATAACAGCTGTGGCTGGATCTGCCATTTGGTTAAGTTTCTGGTAGCCCACCATTGTCCACCGTGATCTATTTTTTGCAGGGAATATAATGATAAATTAGAGAGGGATATGGTAAAAATCACCACCCTTGCATTCTTTAATTCACCAATGCTGGCACTAATCTCTGCCATTCTACTCATGCTGTAGCACTGCTTCTGATTCTGTCTCTTGTCCTGCACAGGAGACAGTTTCAGGGGCTCTCACTAGACCTTTTCTCACAGGATGGATTCCATGTAAGATGGACTTGGGCCAAAACTCCATGTATCATCTGACCTACATATAACCTCAATCCAACAAGTGAGCCATGATGGCATGTTGAGTCTTCTGGTAAGAAGTTCAGGCACTTTATTCAATAGCCCTCAAGACTTGGGTGTTCCCCTGGGCGCCTGGGTGGCTCAGTTGGTTAAGCGACTGCCTTCGGCTCAGGTCATGATCCCAGGGTCCTGGGATCGAGTCCCACATCGGGCTCCCGGCTCAGCGGGGAGCCTGCTTCTCCCTCTGACCCTCTCCTCTCTCATGCTGTTTCTCTCTCGCTCGCTCTCTAATAAATAAATAAATAAAATCTTAAAAAAAAAAAGACTTGGGTGTTCCCCTTTCTTCAGTATGTAATTAGTCTGGTAACCGGTTTTAGGGTTTTTTGGGGGGCAGGGGGTAAAATGTATTGTATATACTTGCTGTGGGATTTCTTGGTTCTTCCTCAAGGGGACCTGGCTTCTCCTTCAATTAATGGACTCTGGATCTGAGAACTGGCTCAAGTCTAGAAACTAGGCAAGGGATCATTATTTTCCATTAGGCCAACTGATGATCAGTTTTCTGCTTCTATGCTCTTGATATGTTTTTGGTTCATAAGTGAACACTCTAGATGGCTGCCCATCTGCCTCATCTCTGGAAACACTATGGTCTATTAGCCATCACCACATAACCCTATTGGTATGCCTGGAAACCATGCAGGTGACCTCTTTTGACCACAGCAACCTCCTTACTGGCATCTCCCAAGGCTCCAAGCTGACCATGCCATTGTATGGTTTCAAATCCTGCAGTAACTTCCTACAGTTGATCCTCAGGATAAAGTAACTACTGTTCTCCGAGGGCCAGTGAGATGTCAGGTGTTGCATAAATGCCAGATCTTCTCTTACATTAATACATTTTATCTTTATAAGAGCCTCAACATTTTCATTCCACTGAGGAGAAAACTGAGTCTCGATGAGGTGTGAATGCCTCAGACTAGCACAGAAGCTCCTTCATATTCCAGCCCCTGCCCACTCCTCCTCCCTTCTGAGACCTCTCCTTTGTCCCACCCACACCAAGTCACTTGCAGTTCCCCAAGCTAACCCATCTTCACACCTCCCTACCTTTTTACATGAAGTTTTTTTTTTTTTTTTGTCTAGAATGCTCTTTCCTTTCCAGATCTTGCAAATGCCTTCCTGTACTTCAAGACTCAGCTCAAGTGACACCTCCAGGGAGTCCTCCTGGCCCTGCCAGGCTGAGTTAGCCCCTCTTTGGTGCTGCCACAGTCTTTGTGTTCCTGTAGGAACACTGACCTCTTGGTCTTCCCCCTTGTCTGTTGACATGCTTGTGCCTCTGCCAGGAGAGCCTGTGGTGGGTCAGCGCCATGTTTTGTTCTCGAGCAGCTTACTGATGGAAGGAAAGGACTGAGCTGGACAATGGTGGGAGTTCTGTTGGATGTGCTCACCATCCCTGTCAGGTGAATGAAAGATCAGCCAGGTGAATGAAAGATCAGCCCACTCATTTTAGTTCTCACTCTTTGCCAGCTTGTTTTGTTTCCCCCCTTTTTTACATTTCTATGTTTTCCCAGGGCCAAACTGTAGGCTTCTGGTGAGGGGGGCGGAGGTGGGCAGAAATCCCTGTTTCCTTAAAAGTCAGTCTTTCCTGGATTGGAAGCCCCAGGAGGGCAGGAAACATAGTGGATCCTCTCATCACTGTATCCAGCACCTAACCCAGGCCGGGCCTCGCGTGGAGCGAGATTACATATTGCTGAATAAGTGAACGAATAAGTACTCTTTATGATGTACTCATTTACTGTGCTCTGTGCTGTGGGGAGATGAATAAGGCAAACAGGACATATCTCTGTCCTCAAACTTAGGTTCCTCCAGAAGCCCTGAGATAAGTGCTCTTGTGCAAATATCTTATCTGACAGGTGTTCCCAAGGGAGAGGGGAAATGAGACAGGCAGGCAGTGAGCCAGCTGAGGGTGTGTCACTGAACATGTTACCACAGTGAGCAGCTAGAGCTTCATTGTACAGAGACTCTCTGCGAACTCCAGTGGAGCACATGAGCTTTAGAGTTATCCTGCCCATGGGGTGAGAGAGCTGGGGTGTTTATACCCCAACTTCTGTTGGTCAGTGGTTGAAGGCTGGCATTTGCATGTGAGTGTGTGTGGGGATGGGGTAGGGGTGAGAAATGGGCTCCAGTAGCCAGAGGAGGCCCTTCCATAAAGCAGTGCATTTGCTGGTAGGTGGAAGGTAGGCAGGAAGGGTAAGAGCAAGGGCAGTGCGTGGGGTATGGAGAGTGACTGCTGCATCCAGGGGGTGACAGTCACATAAACATGTCATTACTGTATAGCCAGCCTCCAGATGAAAATCCTGACCAGGACCAGGCAGGCAATGTGAATGAGAAAAATGCTTGGGTTGAGAGCAGTTGTCCCTCTAAAATTTGCATATATGTGCCACTTTGCCTCTTCCTCTGACAGAAAGTCGCCACTGGTTTTGAGGAAGATGAGTGTCTGGGCTGTCTTTAATCCTGGCCCGCTCTTGTAGTTGTCAGACACCTTCAGAAGGGACTATGTCAGTGTTCCCCACTTCTCAGCTCTGGCCACTCATCACCATGTGGGGACCTGGGGTGCAGGGTGGTGTGGGGTCACATGTGGTTTTCTTAAAAGAGAAGTGGTAATTCAGGTATTTATGTAAAATCTCCTGGTTTTAAATGTACTATGTTGCATAGTATCCTCCCAAAACTCACATCTGGAACCTCAGAATGTGACTTTATTTGGAAATATGGGAGGAAACAAAGCCTGCAGGAGGGCAGCTTGCTGGTGTGGGGGGCAAGATTAAATGCTGGTGGAAAGGGGCTAAGAGGAAGAAGAGCTGGGGTGTGGCTTTGGGCAGGAGGAAGGATCCCGCTTTTCAGAGGGTCAGAAAGGCAGGGGGAAGGATGGTGGAGGATACTAACAACTGGTGAAAGGGGAAGCTGGGGTCACAGCTGACTGTGATGCAGGGTCTGGGGTCCCCTGCTGGAAGTGAGACAAGCGGTGAGGGTGGTGCACAGGTGGTTCGAGATCACTATCAGTGGGCACAGCAGGGGCTGACCAGAAGGCCCCAAAGCTCAGTTTCCTACAAAAGCCTCATCATCCCATGCACGTGTTCTTCTTGAGGTGTGTAGTTGGTGGTGGGAGGGGCTTTGTCTCCAAGTTATTGTTGGCTGAAAGACCAACCCGTATCAGGGCGTGTCGCCCTCCAACTCTACAAAGCCTGACAGCAGATCTGATTTAAGTCTCATTTCCTCAGTATCTGCTGTGTTGCAGGCACTGAAACACACATCATTTCTTTCACTCTTTGAAATAATTCTGAGAGTAGTATTATTTCTCTTTTAAAAATAGTAACAGATCTCCTTGCCTGGAGTATCCTGTGTGTCCGGCTGGTCCTGTGCACTGGTCACCTCATTCCATCCTCCTGGCTCGCCCTGTTGAGGAAGAAAGGTTTGCTGTTATCCCCATTTTGCAGATGAAGAGGGTGGGGGAAGGGGAGGGAAGTTAAGTATCTGATCTAAGGGGACCCAGCTTTAATTGGAGACCCGGCTTTTGGAGACTAGGTGCAGCCCTTCTCCCGTTCCAAAGTGCAGCTCTCCAGTGCCATCTGTTTGGTGTGCTCATTGCCCAGATGTTTGTCTCTAAGTCTGGAAACTAAGAGTGGGGCGCAAGCAGGACCAGGATCTTCTCTCTTTGTCTCTGACAGGGATGGTGAGCACATCCAACAGAACTCCCACCATTGTCCAGCTCAGTCCTTTCCTTCCATCAGTAAGCTGCTCGAGAACAAAACATGGCGCTGACCCACCACTGCGTCCCCAGCCCAGGGCCTGCCACCAGGCTGTGCTCAGCAGGAAACGTTGGAACCAAATTTTGGCAGCTTGGGCTGAGCAGGCACTTTTTGTCCCCTGCCGAGGAAGCAGGCATGATAAAAGAAGGGGACAAGCGAACTGATTCTGAATCGTGGTTCTGCAATTCCCTGGCTCTAGATCCGTGTGCTAAGCCATGCAATCTTTCCGAGCCTGTTTCCCCAACTATAATATGGGGGAAATAGTTTTCAGCACCACTCCACAGACCTAGAATCCAAGGGCCCCCTCTCCATGTTGTGAGGATTTAACACTAAACCAAATACTAACTGTTGGCATTTATTGTTTACCGTGTGCCCAGTGCGAGTCTAGCGCTTTGCTTGTTCTCTCGTTTAACTCTCACAAAGCATAGAGAAGTTAAATACTCCAGCCGGTACACGTTCTAGTGCCAATTCTGTACCTTAGTGAGCCATATCATTTCTCATCCTGTTTCTTCATGTCTGAAATGGGTTCACTAAATCACCAGGTGAGCCAGCGGCACCTGCGCATGTGAAGAATCTCTTAGTGTGAGTAGGGCTTCCTCCTTTTTTCGCTCGCTGAGGTCTCTGTCTCCCCGCCCTCTTCATTTTCCTGCCATCTCTTTTTTGTGTGTACTTTCTATCCCTCTCTAGGTCTTTCTCCCAGTCTCGTACGCTCTCCCACCCCCGCAACCCAAGACCCTCTCGGTTTTCTCCGCCTGTCCTCTGCTGCCCCCGTGTGGCTGGAGATGGAAAGGTCGCTCCTCGCGGAGCCACCCTTCCCCGGCCGGGGCGCATCTGAGCACGCAGCTGGAGGTGAGCGCCGGTGCGTCCAGATGTGATGCCCGCGCTGGGGACTCGCTTTCTGCATGCGTCTGGCAGAAGGTCTGGGTCTGTCACCGAGCCTTGGACTTGACTCACACCTAGAACTATCCTGACCTCCTCTTGGTGCGGGGGACAGAAGCCTGGTTCTAACCTCCTTTCTGAGCGAGCCCCCGGAGTAGCCTTTTCCAGAGCCTCAGCCCCAAGGAGGGCCTCCGTCTGTGCGTGCGTCCCTGCCGCCTCTAGAATTTGGTGAAATTTAGTCTTTTGATAGCCTCTTTCGCCCTGCGGACCCTTCCAACACACACCAGGTGTTTCCCTTTTTAATAGTTGCTGTTGTGGTAATGAAAGCTTAAGAACGAATTGGCAGAGGAATTTATTCGCCTTTATGGCACAGTGCCAATGAGCGGCATCTCCAGATACTTTCCTTACACCACACAGCCCCTTCTCAGAGCTTGGTTATCCTCCCGTCAGAAATCTGATGAACATCCCATTCTTAAATTGTTTTACACGGTTGCACAACATTTAACTCTTTCATGTGCTTAAGTATATTTTAAAATTGCACAAGAAATATGTGGTCATTATAGAAAGATTAGAGAACACAACAAAGGACTTCCAATTAAAGATGACAGATTGGACACGCACGCTCTTTCCTGAAACTCCGCTAAAACGACAGCAGGAGATTTTATTAAAATATTTAAAGACACAAGGACAAAGAGAACAGGAGAGAGGACAGCAGCGTTTGGAAGCTGGGAGTAGAGTGCAGACATTTAGCTCAACAGACAGGGAAAGCTGCATCTTAAGCCTCAGTAAACATATACATGCCGCTGGATTTACCTTGGGAACCCCGAAAAGGCTCAGGCACTTCAAGAAGTAGATGGGGCTGAAAACCGAGAGGAGTTAGACCCACTGGTTTCTTCCCCCTGAGGCCACACTACCCCCTCCCCCAACTTGGGCAGAGGACTAGAGGTTTATTCTTTGGAAAGGGTCTCTGGTCTGGGGGGAGGGGCACTTGAGGGTGGGAAAAACAGGAGATTTAAGTGAATATTGAGTCCCCACCACAACACTCCTTTCCCTGCCACATTCAACTCCTGGCACCTGGCAACCAGGCAGACACCTTTAGGCAGGAGACTGGAAGATGAAACTGGGGAAGAGGGGCCCCGCCTAATGAAATAGCCCCAGCAGACACCCTTCCCCCTGGGCCCATTGTCAACAAGGGACCTATGAGCACACAGCTCCCAATCAGCTTTTGAGTTCTTACTTTTACTTTTTTTTTTTTGTCTAATTTCAGACTTAGAGAAAATTTGCAAGAATTCCTCTTTTACTCTTCACCAAATTCCCCTAATATGGACATACTATTTTTTTACTGAACATGATGCCCCTTTGCCCCTGAATAATTCAGTGTGTGTTTCTCAAAACCAAGGACATTCTTTTTAACATTGAAATTAACATTGATTCAGGGCTATTATATCTACAGACCTTATTCAGATTTAGCCAACTGTGCCAATAATGTCCTTTAGAGCAGAAAATCCCAGATCATGTGCTGCATTTAGTTGTCATGCCTCTTTAGGCTCCTTTAATCTGAAGCAGTTCCTCAGTCTTTCTTTGCCTTTATGACGTTGACATTTTTTCAAGAGTACAGGACAGGTATTTTGCAGAATGTCCCTCAGTCTGTCTGATGTTTCCTCCCGAGTTAGGCATTGTTGGCAGGACTATCACACAAATGATGTTGTGTTACTGCATGTATCAGGAGCCACGTGACCTCTGTTTATCCCATTGCCAGTGATGTTAACATTAATCACCTGCTTAACGAGGTGCCTGCCAAGCGTCTTCAGTGTAAAGTTATTGTTTTTCCTTTGTAATTAATAAATATTTATCATCCACCAGTTTTCAAATCATTGAATATTCTTGCCTGAATCAATTATTATCATGATGTTATCTGGGGGTAATTTTCTTTTTTTTTTCTTCAGAGAGAGCACGCGCCCATGAAGGGGGGAGGAGAGGGACAGAGGGAGAGGGAAAGAGAGAATCTCAAGCAGGCTCCATGCCCAGCATGGAGCCCCACACCCAGCTGGATCTCACAACCCTGAAATCGTGACCTAAGCCAAAACCAAGAGTGGGACACTTAACTGACTGAGCCACACAGGTGCCCCTAAGCCACCATTCCTTTTTATATTTATTAGTTGGTTTTCTAGTATAAGGAAGAGCTTTTCCTTCTTGCCATATGTTTATTTATAACGTTATATGAATGTGATTTCCTTGATTTTATTTCAATCAATGAGTTATAGCTGTTACTATACATATGTATATTATGAAATATGCTCGATATGTTATACTGTGTGTGCATATTATGCTCAGTTCTTTCTAGATTTATCCACTGGGATCCCCTTCCTGCTGGCTCTTGTGTCCATCATTATGTCATTCTTTGAGCACTTTCTGTCACAAAGAGATATTCTGGACTCATCTACTTTCTCTGCCCTAGCTGGAAATCAGCCATTTCATCAAAGAGGTGTGTTCTTTTAGTAATGTCTCACAGAGAGACAGCAAAGGACCATCTGAGAGCCAAGGGGAGCATCTAGTAGAAAAGATAGAGACAAAACAAAATAAAACAAATGAAAAAAACAGATAAAAGCCATGTGGCAGAAACAGAGACTAGATAGGGAGATAAAAACTTAAAAAAATCCAACACATTATCATGAATATTTTCAAAGAATCAAGAGAAGCTATTGAATCCATTAAAGAACAGGATGCCATTAAAAGAATGATTAGGAAAGAAAAAAGCTCTTGGATGTTAAATATCCTAGTGCATAAATGAAAATATCAATTGAGGGGTTATGAGACAAAACTGAAGAGATAGTTTGAAAAGTGAGGCAAAAAGACAGAGATAGAAAGTGTAAGAGCAAAAATAAGACAAACCAACCTCCAGATTCTAAAAGGTGGGAGTCCTAGAAAAAGGTCCTGGGGTGGGGGTGCGGGTGTTGGTAGACGTTGGCAACCCCAGCCTTTTTGGAACGAGGGATAGAGCTGTCACTTTGGGTATTTGAAGGCTGCTGGGCAGCAGTATGCTGGCAAATTTTTAACAACTAGCTCTCCAAAAATATGTGCATATGTACACATCCATAAGTTCATGACACATTTTACTGATATGAGTAACACAATTTACAGTAACAACATATACAATATTCTTTATTATAAATTCTATCTAGCCAATTGATTTTCACAGAATACTGCCACTGATTTTTGCCAAACTCTTATATCTGTAACTGATAGCTGTGATTCAACCATAATTTGACAAATGGAGTTGCATTCCAATCTGCTTTTTTCCCATATAAATTTATTACCATTAAATCTGATATGTGTTCTTCTGTAAAACTGTTTCTCAAACCTCATATAAGTTATAGTCATAAATTTAAATCTCTTTCAGCTTCAGCATTACATATTTTGGAATTTCACCTTTTTTAATTTCAAGTTTTTATTTAAATTCCGGTTAATTAACATATAGTTGAATATCGGTTTCAGGAGTAGAATTTAGTGATTCATCACTTATATATAACACCCAGTGCTCATCACAAGTACCCTCTTTAATACCCATCACCCATTTAGTCCATCCCCCATCCACCTCCCCTCCAGCAACCCCGTTTATTCTCTATAGTTAAGAGTCTCTTATGGTTTGCCTCTCTCTCTCTTTCCCCACTATGTTCATCTGTTTTGCTTCTTAAATTCCATATATGAGTGAAATCATATGGTTTTTGTTTTTCTCTGACTGACTTATTTTGCTTAGTGTAATACTTTCTAGCTCCATCCACATTGTTGCAAATGGCAAGATTTCATTCTTTTTGAATGCTGAGTAATATTCCATTGTGTGTGTGTGTGTGTGTGTGTGTGTATCACATTTTCTTCATCCATTCATCAGTTGATGGACATTTGGACTCTTCCCATAATTTGGCGATTGTTGATAATGCTGCTATAAACATTGGGGTGCATGTGTCCCTTCAAATCACTATTTTTGTATCCTTTGGGTAAATACCTAATAGTACAATTGCTGGGTCACAGGGTAGTTCTATTTTCAACTTTTTGAGGAATCTCCATACTGTTTTCAGAGTGGCTGCATCAGTTCACATGGAATTTCACTTATTTGTCAATGATGTGAATGACTTTTTTGCTGCTTTTGCTTTATTAGATAATAATTTTCAAATGCTGAAAAATATTTCCTCAATATTCTGTGTGATTTATGATGTAACAGCTACAGATCTGACATGTTTATAATCTGCATTCTTAACATTTCCCCCTCACTTTCTTATGTCTAGACCAGAGATCAGCAAACTCTTTCTGCAAAGGACTTACAGTAAGTATTTAAGGCTTTGTCAGTGTCATATGGCTTCTGTTGCACCTTCTCCTTTGTTATGTCTTTTCAACATTTTTGAAATGTAAAAATCATTCTCAGCTCACCATAGAAAAACAGCATGTTGGTTGTGATTTGCTGATTCCTGGTCTAAACAATTAACAAAACAATAACTCAAGCCTGACTTTGTAGTGTGGATGATTTCTGTGATATAAATACTCTCACTATGGCTAATTTCAAGCTACTAATGTGATATCCCTGAATATGTTGTGGAGTTGGGGAGTGGTGTGCAGTAACATGCCATTATATAGTATTTGTGCTATACAGATAGATTTAAATCACTTCAAGAGCATAGAAAGTAGCAGAATGTCATGAAATAATTAGGAAGTAATACATTTTCAGTATGTATGTTTCGCCTTTGTTTTTCTATACAACTTATTTAATTGTAAATGGGTATATTTATTTTCTGGTAATGGCGATGTTTAACAACTGGGGAACAGGTGAGGAGAACGGCAGAGGTCTGGTGGGGTCCTAGTGTGGCTGTAGTCTCTAATCAAGGTCAGAACTCAGTCTGTGCCCTTCGTCACAGCTTAGTCTTTGCAGGGCTCCATCTGGGGTTAAGTTTGGGGCTCAATATATGACCTGAGAAAAGTTGAGTGTCTCTCTTGGTGAAGCAGATTGACCCCCGCACTACTGCAGTTTCAAACCTAGACCTCTCCATTTACGAGCCTGGGAGCCATCTCACGGGTCCCAAGGCTAAGAAGAGGCTCAGAGTTAATGTGGATCCCCACCCCGCCGCCCAAACCTGCCACTTCTGTTTCCTCCTGTTATCTCTGCATATCCCACTAGAGGGCAGCAGAGACTTGACTAAAAAAAAAAGTCCGCGGACCCTTCACCCAGGACCCCATCATCTGAGGGCGGGGAGAAGGATTTCCCCTTTTACTTGCACCACCGCTATGGTTCCAGGCTCAGCTTCTAGGATCGTGGAGCCAGACCCACTGACTCTGACCCCTAACCCCTTGCTCCTCCTCCGCTCTGGCTCTGTCTCTCTGGCCAAATACACTTTGGGACGTTGGGGTGGGGTTGATTACATTGGGGTGGGGTTGATTGTACTCCCAGTGCCTGGCATAGAGCCCAGCACTGAGTGGGTGCTTAGGAAATGTTCACTGAATCAGTACTTAGAGGGTGGGGTAATATAGTATATGGGAAAGAAACTGGCTTTATTTATTTTTTTAAGATTTTATTTATTTATTTGAGAGAGAGAGGGTGAGAGGATCAGAGGGAGAAGCAGACTCCCCGCTGAGCAGGGAGCCCGATGTGGGATCCCAGAACTCCGGGATCATGACCTGAGCCAAAGGCAGTCGCTTAACCAACAGAGCCACCCAGGTGCCCCAAGAACCTGGCTTTAAACATGATTTAACAATTTAAAGATCACTCTAGCTGTATGTCTTTAAGCAAGTCACTTAATCTCTCTGAGCCTTTGATTCACCATTTGTAATAGGAAACACTGATACCTAACTTGAAGTTCTGTTGTAAGAATTAAATGAAATGACATGAGGATGGACCCAGTATACACTAGGTGCTTAATAAAAGGAACAATTATTATGATGCAGTTTTGAGGTATGTTAAGTAATCCCATATGGATAAAGGAATAGATGGAAGATGGAAGTGTGATTGCCAGAGGAGACTGAAGGTCATGAAGGAGCCTGAATGCCATGTTGAGGACATAGGGTTTTCTTCTGCCTACAGTGGGGAGCTCCTGAGGAGCTCTTCAGTCTACTTGGTGAGATGAAACCAAGACACAGGAAACCTCTTATCTCAGCTCCTTGGCATTCTCACTTATTGAAAATCCATTGCACGCATGCACGCGCGCGCACGCACACACACATGCACACACAGGTACTTAATTTGGAAATTACTTCAAATTTACAGAAAAGTTGCAAATATAGTAGAAAGAATACCATATCCTTTTTATCGAGAAGCACCTATTGTAAATTGTCACATTTGTTTTATCATTTCCCCCCTCCCTCCTTCTCTCTGTGTATTATTATTTCTGATCCACTTGAGAGTAAGTTGCATACATCGTGACCCTTTCTCTCTAAATACTTCAGTGTAGACTCTGTGCGTTCTTTCTCTGTTGCTGTGGCCGCTTGGGTTCTTCTCGCCAGACTCGCCATGGGTCGAGCTGGACGCGCACTTGGCCGCTGGCTGCGTGCCCGCAGGACTGGAGAAGCGGCTCGGCACGGCCAGAGCAGCCATCCTGGGCAAACCTGAGGACCACGTGAACATGACGGTGCCACCGGGTCTGGCCCTGGCGGCGAACGGCTCCACGGTGCCCAGCGCGCAACTGCTCATCTCCTCCGTCCGTGTGCAGGCACCGCGGAGGAGAACTGCGGCCACAGCGTGCGACTTTCCGGGTTCCTCACAAGGAGCTGGACCCGGGCCAGGATCGGATCATTACGCGCGTTTTCCCCGTGGAGCCCTAGTAGACTGGCAAGAAAGGGACGGTCATGACTTTTCTCTGATTGGCACAGAGGGCGTCCAGGACACCTGTGAGCTGTCCGCCCCTTCCAGAGGGGCCTCCTGGCAGAGTGGGGGCCTGGTGGATACCAGCTTCATGCAGAGGTGCCTGTGACCTCTCGGTCCTCTTCTTCCCCCACCCTCATGTCAAATAAATGAAGAGAGCTTCCTCTTACATAAATAAGCAAACAAATACTTCAGTGTTTACTTTTGAAGGATAAGAATATTTTCTTACATAAGCACAAGACAGCTAACAATTTCAGTAATTTTATTGTTGATAAAATGCTCATATCAATTTTTGACTATGTAAGTGGAATAATGCTCCCCCCAAAGATGTCCACATCCTAAATAAATCTGTGGTTTTGAGTCATTAAATTTGTGATTATTTGTTACAGCAGCAATAGAAAACTAACACTAATAATTTCATCAGTTCTGACTGTATTCCAGTTTTGTCTGTTGACCATTAACGTGCTTTATAGCATTTTCTCCCTCCAGTAGATGATCATACATTGTATTTTTTTTAAAGATTTTATTTATTTATTTGAGAGAGAGAATGAGAGCATGAGAGGGGGAGGGGCAGAGGGAGAAGCAGACTCCCTGCTGAGCAGAGAGCCCGATGCGGGACTCGATCCCGGGACTCCAGGATCATGACCTGAGCCGAAGGCAGTCGCTTAACCAACTGAGCCACCCAGGCGCCCTCATACATTGTATTTAATTGTCATATCCCTTTAGTCTTCTTTAACTTGGATTGGTTCCTCAGCGTTCCTTTGTCTTTTATGCCAATGACATTTTTGGAGATTCAATCTGCCCCTGCCCCTGGCTCCTTTTTAAATAGAATGTTTCTCATTTTGGGTTTGTCTGATGTTCCTCTGTAATGAGACTCAGGTGCTGCACCAGTGGCCGGGACACTGCATAAGGGATGTTGTGTCCTTCTCAGGGACACATCAGGAGGCACCTGTCATTGGTGATGTTCATTTTGATCCTCCAGTCAAGGTGTTTTTGGTATTGGGTGCCATCAAGAAGGGTTCCGTGTGGTGAGAACTGGTGCATCAAGGTTGTCATTGGTCTGCTGGGAACTGGGCACCAGGGGATAATTGATACCTAATATCTGCCTTTGCAGACACCATAGCCTCCCGAGCGACTCCCAAGCGAGTGGGAGGCCAAACAAGTAGACTTAGTCATTCACACGTGCGTTCATTTCTTTTTTTTTTTTTTAAAGATTTTATTTATTTGACAGAGAGAGACCCACAGCGAGAGAGGGAACACAAGCGGGGGGAGTGGGAGAGGGAGAAGCAGGCTTCCCGCGGAGCAGGGAGCCGGATGTGGGACTCGATCCCAGGACCCTGAGATCATGACCTGAGCCCAAGGCAGACGCTTAACGACTGAGCCACCCAGGCGCCTGCGTTCATTTCACACATGCTGATTGAGCACCTATGTGGGATACAAAGGTGAGCAAGAGAGAGCTGGTGTTTACCTTCATGTTGCTGACAG
This sequence comes from Mirounga angustirostris, assembly GCF_029215605.1. Classification (NCBI taxonomy): domain Eukaryota; kingdom Metazoa; phylum Chordata; class Mammalia; order Carnivora; family Phocidae; genus Mirounga; species Mirounga angustirostris. The sequence continues at coordinate 150,569,921 of NW_026991712.1, forward strand.
TCTAGCAGAGAGGATGGCTGATTAAAAGATTGCTGTGTCCCCAGCGTCTAGACCTGTGCCTGCCACGCAGAGCTGCTCAGTAAATCAGGGTTGACCGAATTGCTGAACATCAGCACAGGACCAGTCCTTCCCTACAGACACCGGTTTGCCCTGCTCCCTTAACAGGCAAGGAACTGCAGCTCAGAGAAGGAAAACAGTCCCCTGTGGCCTAACCAGGTGGCTTTGGGGGCTGTAGGCCCTGCTCCTCCCAAGCAGGGTGGGCCAGCGAGTTGGGAGTTTCCAGTCCGTGGGCAGCTGGGGGTTGGTTCATCTGGGAAGGCGCTGTCCCCCCTGCCGTCCTGGGGTGCCTCCTCTCCCCAGCCTGCTCTGGGGTCTGGGGCCCCCTGATTGGGCCTGTGGTTATTTAGTCAGTGATAATATTGGATTTACTTTCATCTCTGAATTGCATCAAATGTCGCCAGTGACATTTAGCTGACACACAAGGAGGAGGCTGGCATTTTTAGATTGTCAGCGTGTTACAGATGTAGAAGCGGATTGTGTCGGGGCGTCTGGTTTATTGTTAATTAGATGGAACAGGCAAGGCCTCCTCAGTGAGCAGGCGGATAAGCCCTTCCACAGCTCCCTCTTCAAACTGACTTCAAATCCCCTCCCGGAAATTAATGAGGCCGCCAATTTTCCCATCATGATGGGAAATTCATTTCAGAAGTTTGGGGAGCAAACACAAAGTGAGTTGTTCTCTATCTGTGGATCTCCTTTATATTTCAGTTATGTCCCGAAAACTTACCATCTTTCTCCTTTCTAATTGAGAGAGAAAATGAGAAGTGACATGGTTAGCGATTCATACTAGTTCAACACCTCCACAGCAACAAATATTTCTGGGATGCTTCCTGGCTGCCTGGCCCCAGGTTCGTTCCTTAACCTCTCTGCCTCGGTTTTCTCATCTGTTAACTGGGGATATTAATAGTCTTACCCCGAGGGTGTTGTGAGAAGTAAATGAATTTAAATATTCAAAGTGCTTAGAAAAGTGCCTGACACATAGTAGGCGCCACGTCCCTTTCTGCGACCACTACCAGCACTGCAATTATTATGGGTAGTGTAGTGGGTGCTGAGGAGGTCCGGAGTTGTGGGAAGCTCCCCCATCCCTCTGGTAACTTATCTGATGGAGGAGATGGACATATCCGCAACCAACTCCTCACATATTGAAATATTATTTCAAGATCCCATGATTGTGGAACTTGAAAGTTCTATGACTTCATATTTTTAAGATTCTCTGAATTCATGGTCCTAACATTCTATGGGGCTATGATTCTACGTTCTGCGATTCTGTGAGGTGATCTGAGGTGACAAACACTGGCTTGTTGTTCCCCAAGCCTGTTTTCCTCACCTCCTGGGACTGTTTCTGCAGCCTCCCTGTAGTTAGGTCTGGCCATGGGGCTGAGTTCTGGCCAAGGAAGGTGGGTGGGAGTGGCCAGGCCCGGCTACGAAACTTCCCATGGAATCCTCCACGTCCTTTCCTTCTCCCTCTCCTGACAGAATGGACAGAATGCCAAGGCCTACTGCCGCCAACAGTGGGCAGAGCCACCATGCTGAAAGAGCCCGAGTCCCTGAATAAACATGTGAGAGGTGGTCCAGTCAGGAGCGTGAGCAGGAACATATCTATTGTGTAAGCCACTGAGATGTCAGGATTCATCTCACCTGGCAGCTAGCAGTTTAGGGCAGATGAGAAGGCAGGTGGGAACCTTCCTGATAGAACCTCCTTCCCGCCCTTTCCTTATTATCTGCCGTCTGCCATCAGTTCTTTCTTGTTGCTTTCCCCAGCCCTGCAACTGGGTCACAGTGTCCCCAACATGAAGGTCCAGGGCTGCCCCATCGGGAGCCCCAAACTCAGCTGTTAGCAGGAGGGGATATAAGACTGGCTGCTGGGATCATGCCCCTGTGGCTTAGTCCCTGCCCCTCCTTACCTGCAGCAAGCATGGGAACCCCAGCTGGAGTTGATGTCATTGCTCTGACGGGGGGCCAAGGACCCCATCCCATGGGCAGGCCCAGGCCTCTCATGCCAGCCCCATTTCCTTTCTCTGTTGGAATGAGCAGGGCCCAGCTCCTTCCCTGGGTAGGCAGGAAGCGAGGTCTCTGCTGGTGCTCTCACCTCCGTCCCCCCTTGTCCACAACCTGTGCCACGCCCCCCTCCTCTCAGCGTGACTGCCAGGTGGGGCAGGTTGCTTCTCCCTGTCCAATAACCGGCCCCCAGCTCAGCCAGAATGTGGCCTGTGGACTCAGGGCACCCCTCTGGAGAGGTAAGATTTTGCTCCAGTGGAATTAGGAATACAGTCTGTTCCTTGTCAAAGGGGACTTCCTGTGATTTATGCTTAAATTTCACTGCAAGAGATTGTATATTCAGCTTGCACTAGCTAGATAAATAAATGGGCACATAGATAAGAGCCTTCGCTTCTGTCAGAGTTTGGCTCACAACCTGGGATCTGAATTTTAAAAACAACCTCATAAACTTCAGCCACTAGGTTACAAAGATAGTGGGGGTTAGGGGAGAGAGGCAAATGGAAGACCCACCACTTCTCTATTTGGCTAGCTTGAACTCCGAAGCCACCTCTTCCAGGATGCCTTCCTTCATTCCCCCAGATGGAATCAGCTGGTCCTTCTTCTAGGCCTCAGTTTTCTCATCTGTAAAAGGCAGATGCCTATTCACAGGGGTACACTAAAGATTAAATGAGATGCTACACACAACACGCTCAGACCAGGGCCCGGCCCTAGTGAGTGCCCAGTTCTATTAGCTGCAGCTCTTGGGGTAGGTGTTGGTGTTGGTGTTAGGCTGGCTCATGAAGATTCCAGTCTTCATGGAGATGCACTGACGTTCTGGGAAAAAGACCAGTGAAGAAAACTTTAGCTTCAGGACACCAATATTAAGGACTTGAAAAAAGGCGGACAAAGGCTATTCCTGGACTCTGGGAAGGGTGTCCAGGAGGGGCAGTAACTGGGCTCAGTTATGTGTCTTCAGTGGAGGGAAGCACTTCTGAGCAGGGACCTGAACTAGTCTTTCAACCCAGCCCTTCAGCAAACACTCATCCTGAGTTCCTAAAGAGAATGGCACTGGTGCTTAGTAGAAACCCATTCATGAAAACTAGGGCAATTTAGAGGCCAGTTTACATGTAAAGAGACTGAAGTTCAGAGAGGGTAAGTTACCTCCCCAAGGTCACACAGTCATTAACTGGCAGAGCCAGGATGGGAACTGCAGTCTCCAGGTCTTTTCCTTGGTCTGGTCCAGGGTCCACATGAATGAGGGCGGCAGCTGTAGGGGTGGAGGATTCAAGAGCAGCCCCCCACCCCCCAGTTGGCCCAACTGGTGCTGGCAGTTGGAAAGCTCTGGATGCCACTGAACAGAAATCATGAGCCTCCTGGGGGCCAAGAGAAGAGGCTGGGGTCTTGTGGATTCATCATTCCGTGTCCGTGGGATGGCCTTCTCCTCTAGCTGGCATGACAGGGAGGCCAGCAACACCGAACGTGATACCTGTTCCCTGCAGATTAGTGCTTGATTGCCAGGGCCATACAATGTACACTGCACATTTGCTTTATGTAAATAACAAAATAGAAAGGCAGCCTCTGTCACCATGCAGCTCTGCTGTCCTTTGGAGCAGGAGGCTTCCCCCTGAAAGATGTTTAGGTACTAATGGATTCTACCTGAGTTGCCATCTAAACAGCAAACATCTTTGCAGCTGCATAAAATCTTTCCCATTTCAGGTGGGTGGCTGGGGAGATGCTGCGAGCTGAGCGGAGGTGGGCTTTACGAGCCGTTATTTTTAGAGCATGCGGCAGGCCTTGGAGATCTGAGCGGGTGCAGATGTTACAGAGAGGTTTTTCAGGTTGGATACAGTCTCAAAAAATGGAAAGAGGCCAAAAGAGGTGGTGATTCTTTAATGGCAGAGCCCGAGATAAAAGGCTAATATATTGGTGCCACCTTTTTAACCTGAATTTTATAGCGATGAAATTTAGCATCCATCTTCCATTATATGTTGTCAACTTTATGGCTGTACCTGGAGTCTCACTGATTTCCTGATGAGCATGTCTGTGGGAATTTGCTCCAACCTGTGTATTAGAGGTGGTCTAAGTGACACAGAGCTTTGAATATATGGAACGCATTTTGGTTTTCTCTCTTCTTGCGGCTGCTGCAAAGTCAGAAGATATATGGACAGCTGACCTCTGATTAATGGTGAGCTCATGGATATGCCTGGGACAGGAATGTGTCCTGAGAATAGGAAAGTCAGGGAGCAGCTGAGTCAACCCAAGGGATGGGAGGTTATGGGATGGACCCCAGTCACGTGATTGGAGGCAGCCCTGCAGAGAGAAAGGCACACATTGTTCCCTGAGACACAACTGGGCTTACGTCTCAGATCCGCCACTTTTGACTGTGAATCTGGGAAAGTCATTTCACTGCTCTGAGCATCAGATTTTTTATCGGGGAGCAAGTAATGGTCTCTGCCTTAAAGGGCTGACATGAAATAAGGAATGTGAAGTTCCAACCACCAATGGGTGCTCCATAAATGCTGGTTTTTATCCCCTCTGGTGACAGCTGGGTTTAATCTAGCTTAGGTGTACTGTATTTCTGTGTTTTCTTTCTCTCCGTGTGTGTCCACTGACTTAGAAACTGGGCTGAGTAGAATAAAGATCATTCATCCCTCTTTGCTCAGTGTATAGCCCTGGCGTGTGGATATTGTGGGTCCTGTTTTCTACTGAACATCTGACTTTTTTAGGTTTGGAATATTGTGGTACAGACTATTTCCTGACATAAGCAATACTTCAGCTGTAGATTAAAATATAAAAGACTCAGTCCTTGGTCTTTGGCCCCAAGTAGGTCCTCAGTAACTATCTGTGCTGGAATGTTAGCTAATGAATCACCAACCAGTGCCTGTCCTCCAGGGGCTCCATATTTAAGCTCCACAGGGATCATGGAGTGACCACCTGCCCCTGGAAGTGGCCGAGCAGATACTAAAAACATCTTGGACTCAGAGAGCCCTTCAGTTTCCTCAGGCAAAGGTTCTGCACCACATGCTACACTGAGCAAAGAGGGACGAATGATCTGAGGAGGTGGGAAGTCTTCACAGAGGAGGTGACATTTGAACTGGTCTTGAAGTTGCAGAAGAATTCTCCAGAAGGAGAAAGAGAAGAGCGCTGCGGGCAAGCAGCCTCTGTAAAACCCAGAGGCGTGAAAGGTGTGTTGCAGTTGTGACCTGAGTGAAACCTTAGAGCAGCTCTGCAACCCCAGGGGCAGCCGATGCTGCAGATAGAGTCCTGCCGCCACAGAGTGGCAGCTGGGATGCTGCTCGCTGTAATATTAGCTCGCATTTATTGAGCACTTAATGTGTGCCTGGCACTATAGTGTTCTGCACATATCAACTTCTTTAATCTCCATCAAGCTTATGAGGTAGCTGCTACCTAGCTAGCTAGCTAGCTAGCTATCCCCACTTTAGAGATGAGGAAACTGATGCCCACAGAAGCTAAATAACTTCCCGAGGGTCACATAGCTAAAGGTGGCAGGCACCCTGCATCTCCCTTTCCTCCACTTTAGTGCACTGCCTTATTTGGTGTTTCCCAAGACAGAAGTGTGTGGACCACAGATCTATTATATGATAAGGCCAGAATGAGCCGCTAATGTGGGAATCATTGTTCGCTGGTGATAAGGCGGGGAAGGAAGAAGAAATCACATGTGATGACAAGGTGAAAAATAAGAGATGGCTAAAATTAAGTGCTATTACTCACACACCTCGGGCCCACACCCACACCTGTTTTTCTTCCTGTTTTCTTCCTTTTTTTCTCCCTGCTAGTTTTTCGTAGGGCTGGTCATAGGTCGCTGGTGATAAGAAACAGGGAGTACGACATTGTCCAGAGTGGCCTCCCTGCGGGCACTGACCTGGCAGGCAGCAGCAACTCCCTGGTGTAGGAACCACTTTACTTCCCGCCTTCCTCCTCGTCTTTCTCTTCTGAAGCTCGACTTTACATTATTACCCCCCTCTTCACATGTTGAAGACACTGGGGATCAGGAAGTTTGTCAATAGTGTGGTGGGTTGGGGTGGCTGTAAGATGGAGGGAGGAGGAGGGAATTGGAAGGGAAAGGTGGGGGAAAGGGAAGGATGGAAAGGTGGAGGAGGGGGGAGGGGAAGCAGAAGGGAAGGGAAAGGAGGAGGAGGAACAAGGAGGGGAAGGGAGGGTGTCACATGGATGCTGCACTGGAGACTCTCTTCTCCATGCCTCTCTGCCTGCCTCTGGGAGTTCAGTAGGTGGGAATTTTCTTTTGGGCCCATAAACCTCAGTGCCAGGTAAAGGCCTGATGCTGGACACTGGGAACCAGCTCTTGTGGGTCTGAGCAGAGTAGTCACTGCTCAATGACTGCATTCAAGTGAACTGGATGGATACACTCACTGAAAGGGGCTGGAGTGTGGTCAGTGACTGGGGGTGAGGCTCAGTTGCAGACTCTGGAGAAGGTATGGCCCCAGGGAGGGGTGGCTGGTGCTGGGTTTTAGACACCGGCAGACCTGTATTCAGATCCCAGCTTCTGCCACTCACGAGCTGTGTTACCTGGGCAAATGACCAAATGTCTCTGGGTCTCAGCTTCCTTTAGGGCTGTTGTGAGGTTTACATGATGTAAATTGTACAAAGTACCTGGCAGAGGTACAAGTTCCTTTCTTCTTCTCAACTGAGTATTAACTACCTGTGTGACTCTGGGCATATCATGCCACTTCCCCAAACTTCAGCTTCTCAATAAAATGGAAGAAATAACGAGCTGTCTCTTGTGCCTACCTCACAAGGTCAAGGTGAGGACTAAATGACACAAGGAGTACTTAACTGAACTGATGGGAGAAGTAATTGAGGTATCGGTTATGTTGCTTCCATCTGAAATCATTGTTTTGAATGCTCTGGTCATAGAGCCATAGGACTGACTCTACTCTTGCTTGACCGTGTCCCTGAAAAACTAAGTGTTTGAAAAACAGGGCAATTACTCTGTGGTAATGGAGGCTTTTGGGGTGTTGTCATGTTCTGCATTTTGATCTCAGGACTGGTTACACAGGCAGGGGCTTTGTGAAAATTAATCATGCTGTACACTTATGACTAGTGCACTTTCTGTATGTATTTTAAACATCAGTAAAAAAAGTTTACTTAAAAATATTTGTGTGTGCTGACTGCATTTTTATTTTATTTTTTAAATTCTTTTTTTGCTGATTGCTTTTTTTAAAGAATTTATTAGATACTAATCTATTAGTATCTTTAAAGAATTTATTAGATACTAATTTATTAGTATCTTTAAAGAATTTATTAGATACTAATTTATTAGTATCTTTAAAAAAAGCAATCAGCTTTTTTTTTAGATACATGTTGAAATATTTAGGGATGAAATGAATGGAATTTGATAAAAAAAACAAGAGTTTGGGAGAAGGTGAATGGGTAAGAATATAGATGAATCTAGACTGGCCAGAGGTTGAGATTTTGACACTGGGAGGTAGGTAGATGCAGGTTCACTATACTCCCTATTTTGTATATATTCAAAAAATTTCATAATAAAAATGTTTTTAATATATTGAGGGATTTGTATATACCACAACAGGGTGGGATTTGTCCCAGGTATGCAAGGCTGGTTCAACACTCAAAAAATTGGTTAATATAACTCCATCACAAAAAGCACAAAAACACACCAAATTAGAAAAATCACACGATTCTATCAACAGGTGTAGAAAAAACATGTGACAAAATCCAACACTAATTCATAATAAAAACTCTCAGCAAAGTAGGACTAGAGGGAAACTTCCTCAACTCAATAAAGAACATCTACAAAAACCTACAGCTAACATTATACTTAATGGTGAGAAACTAGAATCCTTCCTGCTAAGATCAGGAACAAGGCAAGGATGTCCCTTCTTACCACTCCTTTTCAACATCACAGTGGAAGTCTTAGCTAATGCAATAAGATGAGAAAAGGGAATAAAGTAACATATTTAGAAGGAAAGATATAAAAACAGATGACATGATCATCTATGTAGAAAATCTAAAAAGTCTACATAAAGCTCCTGGAACTAATAAGCAATTATAGCAAGGTTGCAGGATACAAGATTAATATACAAAGCCAATCAATTTCCTATATAACAGTAACCAACAAGTGATGTTTGAAATAAAAAACACATTACCATTTACATTAGCAACACCCCCGAAATACTTACACATAAATCTAAAAAATATACACAAAATCTAGATGAGGAAAACTATAAACCTTTGATGAAAGAAATCAAATAAATGGAGAGATAGTCCATGTTTACAAACAGGAAATTCAATTCAATTCTTCCTAACTTGATCTATAGGTTAAACACAATCCCAATAAAAATACAGTAAGTTATTTATGTCAACAAACTGTAACATCTTTATGGAAAGGAAAAAGATCCAGAATATCCAACAAAATATTGAAGGAGAAAAACCAAGTTGGAGGACTGACACTAACCAAATTCAAGACTTTCTATAAAGCTATAGTATCTAGTGAGGTACTGACAAATGAATAGACAAATAGATCAGTGGAACAGAATAGAGAGCCCAGAAGTAGATCCACTTAAATATAACCAATTGATCTCTCAAAAGGAGCAAAGGCAGTACAGTGGAGAAAAGATAATCTCTAACAAATGGTGCTGGTACAACTGGACATCCACATGCAAAAAAAGTGATCTAGACACAGACCTTGAATCCTTCACAAAAATTAACTCAAGGGGCACCTGGGTGGCTCAGTTGGTTAAGCGTGTGCCTTTGGCTCAGGTCATGATCCCAAGGTCCTGGGATTGAGCCCCACATCATGGTCCCTGCTCAGCAGGGAGTCTGCTTCTCCCTCTCCCTCTGCCCCTCTACCCTCCTTGTGTGCTCTCTTTCTCTCTGTTCTCTCTCTCTTTCAAATAAATAAATAAAATCTTAAAAAAAAAAAAAGGATCACACACCATAATCAAGTGGCATTTATTTCAGGGATGCAAGGATAGTTTGACATATGCAAATCAATAAATGTGATACGCCACATTAACAAAATGAAGGATAAAATCATATGATCATCTCATAAAAACTCTCAACAAATTAGGTATAGCTGGAATATACCTTACCATAAAAAAAAAAGCCATATTTGGCAAGCCACAGCTAACACAATACTCAATGGTGAAAAGCTAAAAGCTTTTTCTCTAAGATCAGGAACAAGACAAGGATATACTCTTTTGACACTTTTATTCAACATAGTACTGGAAGTCCTAGTCAGAGCAAGTTGTTAAGAAAAAGAAATAAAATCATCCAAATGAGAAAGGAAGAAGTAAAATCATTTCTGTTTGCAGATGACATGATATTACATACAGAAACTGCACAAACCGTTAATACCAATAAATTCCGTAAAATTTCAAGATACATAATTAATACTCAAAAATCAGTTGTGTTTCTACACACTAACAATGAACTTTCAGAAAGAGCAATTAAGAAAACAATCCCATTTACAATAACATCAAAAAGAATGAATAAATTTAACCAAGTAAGTGAAAGATCCATATACTGAAAAATATAAAACTTTGATGAAAGAAATTAAAGACATGACAAAGAGAAAGGTATTTTGTGTTCACGGATAGGAAGAATTAATATTGTTAAAATGTCCACACTACTCAGAGTGATCTACAGATTCAATGCAATCCCTATCAAACTTCCAATGTCATTTTCTGCAGAAATAGAAAATAAACAATCCTAAAATTCATATGGAACCACAGAAAAAACCCTGAATAGCCAAAGCCATCTTGAGAAAGAACAACAAAGCTGGAGACATCACACTTCCTGATTTCAAACTATATTACAAAGCTATTGTAATCAAAACAGTATGGTATTGCATTAAAAACAGACACATAGATCAATGGAACACAATATCTCTTTGAGATAATGACTTTTTATCCTTTAGAAAGAGAATTGCTGGATCATATAGAAGTTCTACTATTCATTTCTTGAGGAGTCTTGTTTTCTTGTTTTCCATAGTGGCTGTACCAGTTTACATTCCCATCAACAGTGTACAAGGGTTCCCTTTTCTCCACATCTTCACCAGCATTGATCTCTCCTCTGTTTTTTTTTTTTAATTTAAATTCAATTAGTCAACATATAGCACATCATTAGTTTCAGATGTAGAGTTCAGTAATTCATCAGTTGCATGTAACACCCAGTGCTCATCACATCATATGCCCTCCTTATGCCCATCACCCAGTTACCCCATCCCCCACCCACCTCCCCTCCAGCAACCCTCAGTTTGTTTCCCATAGTTAAGAGTCTCTCACGGTTTGTTTCCCTCTCTGATTTCTTCCCATTCCGTTTTTCCCTCCCTTCCCCTATGATCCTCTGTGCTATTTCTTATATTCCTCATATGTATCTCTCGTCTTTTTGGTAATAGCCATCCTGACAGGTGTAAGGTGATAGATATCTCATTGTGTGTCTTCACCCCCCTCCCCCTGCCCCGCAAATGTAAACACGTGAGTGAACTTGGAGTGAATCCTTTCACGATGTACGTGTATATCAAATCATCACATTGTACACATTACATATATTACAATTTTATTTTTCAATTATACCTCAATAAAGCTAAAAAAAACTTTAAAAGGTTAAGAAAAAAATACAGTATATATGAATTACCTAGAACTGTTCTTGGCTCAAAAACATTAGTTAAAAGAGGCTTACAGTGTAGTGGTTGAAAGCTTAAGCTCTGTAACTGGACTTCCTGGGGCCAGTTCTGGCTTTACCATTTATAACTGTAAACTTGGGCAAGATATGGACTCTCTCTGGATGCTTTAGGTTAACATGAGACAGTACAGGCTGGGGATGTAAAGCCTTGAGATCTGAAAGATATCCCCTCTGGACTGGGCGGCTCTGCTTCACTCCTTGTATCACTGGAGTCCTGGCCAAAGGAGAGAAGGCCAAAGGCAAGAGAAGCAGGGTGATGGGGGGAAGGAAAAAGCTAGCATTTGTTGAGATCTACTGTGTTCAATATTCATTCATTTATTCAACAAGAATTTAATCGAGTACCTATCATGTACAGGGAGAACTCTAGTTGCAAACAAGACAGAAGATGGCCCTCAGGAGTTTACATTCTTATGGGGAAGACAGACAACAGGCAAGGAACAGATAAAAAAGGTGATTTCAGATTGTGGTTCCCCCTTGGAAGGGACTGGAACACCATCTATCTCTGGGTTGGGTGGTCAGGGAAGGCCACTCTCAAGAGGCTGCCTCTGAGATCTGAAGGGTCATGAGGAGAAGCCAGCCCTGTGAAGATCTGGTGGAAGATCATTCCAGGCCCTGGCTTAGAACTTGGTTATATTATCTCATGTAATCTTCACAATAGCCTCAGATATAATTATCTCCTTCTGTAGATGAGGAAACTTGACGCTAAGGAGGTCACTTGCTTGGAGAAAGTAGTAGAGACAAATTGAGCCCAGGTCATTAGACACAAAGAACCCTCTGGGTTGTGTTTTCTGAGGAAAATAAAAGTCCAGCATTTTAGCTCATAGAAATAAAAGATTAAATTGGCAATGCTTGCAAATGATGCAGTCTTAAAAACAATTATCTCCTAAGAGGGTCTTTAAGGCAGATGTCCTCCTTCTACACCTTTGCCTGGGCTGGCTTCTCAGTCTGGAATGTCTTTCCTGCTTTTCTCTGCCCATCTGTACCCTCCCATCCCTCAGGGCCTAACTCCAGCTCCACTCCCCAGGAAACCTGCCAGGAGGACTCCAAGCCCTGGCATATCCAAGACATGCCTTCCAGAAAGGGAAAGAGCTTTGTCCAGGTCACTCAGCTGCTAAGGGGTGTCAGAGCCAGAAGGACAGACGTTGAACAAGCCTGGGGCCAACAGAGAAAAGTGCTAAACAGAGATTCCAATCAGTCTTCCTTGTGATCCACATGTCTCTCCCTTGGGACACCCCGAGCTGCTCTGGCCTGATTCACTCTGGGGCCTCATGGGCAGCTGTGTGCTGCTTTCTGCAGGTCTTGGTTCCTGCCCCTCCCTCTCCCAGCTGCTGAGATTTCCTTCTGGGAGGAAGGAGCGTTTTTTTGCTTTTTTGTTTTTTTGGGTTTTTTGCAGAGATGATTCTATTCTTGTGGCCATAGATTACTCCTGACACCTAATTACTGTATATCATCGTGCCATAAAATGATGATTGGAGGTGTCACTGTCCCAAATTTGCGCTCATAAAATACGTGTTCTTTTTGTTTTCCTCCTCTGCATTTGTCTGGGAGAAAAGACAGGCAAATTTATTCTAACTTTTCAGAAGAACTTTAAAGCACAGGAACAGAGGATTTTAGAGGTGGGTGGTTTTAAAAATACCCTGCAGAGGCGGGAGGCCCCAGCCATGCTGATTTTGTGTGGCCCGGGGAGAAAACGAAGACCTTGGTGAAGACATTGACTGCTAACCTGCATTTCTCTGCCTTTGCTGGCCTGGCAAAAACCCCTCCTCCATCCTTTCTTCCCTCCCCATGCCCTGCCATCCTTACCGCCACACCCTCTCTCCCAGTTGGGTCTCTCAAAGGAGTGCTTGAATGTGGTGGGCAAGATTCCCCTTTCAATGTCATCTTGACTTAACTCTCGCCCCTGCGGTCGGCCAGCCCTGCAAACTTGGGTAAACTATACCCCCTCTGGAGTCTTGGTTCCGTCAGATATAAAACACGGAATAACAACTACTACCTTTACCTGGCAAGGCTGCTACGAGGATTAAAAATAGAACAACCCTAAAAGTAAAGAACCTACTACGGGCTGACACAAAAGAGAGGCTCAACACATGTTGCTCCTTTTTCTTCCCTCGAAAGTTCTCTTGCCAGTTCTCTCTGAGAGGGCCCCGAAGTCCTAGAATCACTCCTAACCTTATTAAAATTCCCCTTCTACAAGCTCAGGCTGCAATCAGGAGCCAGTAGGAAAGCATTCTGATTAAACTGGTTGGCAACAGGGGAATGTGGTATCCATTTAGCCCTCCATGAGGCAGCAACAAAGGCATTTTGAAAGAGCAATCTTATCAGTGTAAAGAAACAGAAAAGCTGGCCTGTCCCACCACCCTCCCTGCACAGGGGCACCCTCGACAAGCTCCCTGCAGCCTCTGAAAGGGGTTCAGTCCTCTGCCTCCTGAGGCACCTCCCTGAGGCCTCACACCAGAACCCCAGAGCATACATATCCTCTGGGTCGTGGGAGTGGGACTTTGAACCAAGATGACTTGTCTTGTGAATTGAAACCAACCTGCAGGTGATTCCTGGTCTTAGATGGGGGGCGTGAGGACTTCCAGGCAGGTATGGAGGCCACGGCTGCCTTAGGGGAGCCCTTACCCTATCTCACCTGTGCCTGGCAAATACGTCACCTCTCCGGCTCAACCCATCTGCGTGCCTGCCTCAGCCCTGGCTTGAGATATTTGTTTCCTACTCTGGGATCCCTGTGTCCTGGACTTCTGCCTCCCATCTAGCACTTTTCTCTGTCAGCCCCAGGTCAGTGGCTGTGTTTGGGTCTGGGCCACCCTCTGGCCTGGGATCCTCTCAGTACTCTAAATGTTCGTCAGGCTTGTTCCATGGGTCTCCTAGGCTGGCAGCTTTATGTGGGCAGTGGTGAGCACACAGTAGGTGCTCAGCGAACAATCATGGTAACACAGGCTTACCGCGTGCCACGCACCGTTCTGAGTACTTCACATATATCAGCTCATAAAATCCTCCCAATACTACTATAATGTGGGTACTATTATCCCAGTGTAGTATGGCAATTAAGCAGTGATCCTAGAGCTAGATTACCTGGATTTTTGTCCTAGCTCCACTGCTTACTCTTTGGGTGACCCTGGTTAAGTTACTTAACCTTTCTGTGCTTCACTGTTAAACGGGGATGACTGTACCTACCTCATAATAGGCTTGCTATATGGTTAAATGAGTTCATATACATAGAGTGTCTATATATCAGATATTATTTTGTCACCCATTTTGGTGACAAGAATTGAGACAGAGAGTTTTGGTAATTTATGCAAGGTCACACAGCTGAGAAGGGACAAAGGTATGACTTAAACCCAGGCAGTGGGGCTCTGGAGTCAAGGCTCTTAACCACCTCACTGTCCAGCTCTTACCGAAGAGGAATTTTCCTCTGGAAGGACAGTTGAGGTCTCTCCTCATCCGAAACCTGCAACTGCGAAGCGTATTTAGGCTTCTTATGCGGGCCCAGGCCCCGTGTCTGAGCCTGTTTTCTCGGCATGATCGAAGTGCCAGGCACTCCTGAGGCCTGAAGCTCCACTCTGGGCGGGAGGGGCTCACCCAGGCAGAGCGGGGGCGGCCAGTGGGGGTCGCGGTCGGTCCCGGCGCAGCGACTCTCCCTTCGCCCAGCAGGGGTCAGCCGCGGCCGCTGTTGGCGCCTCGGGTGAGCCGCTGAGAAGCGCCGAACGCAGCCCTGGACTGGGCGCGGGAAGGACCCTTGGAGGTCATATGCACTGAGGCTGGACCCAGGCCCTGGGGTAGGGTGGAGGTCCCGCCCAAGGTCGCCCAGGAGTCCGTGCCAACAGGGCGGGACCCGAACTCCCTTTGTCCCCGGCTCTTTCCCAAAGCCCAAGAGGCCAGTTCGAGGGGCTGTAGAAACCAGGAGGTCTGGACCCCTGAAAGGTTCCACAGGACGTCTGGGTCCCTGTCCCGGTTGTACCAGACGTGCTGTGTGACTTTGGGCAGGTCGTCAACCCTCTCTAGTCCTAGTGTCCGTCCAAGGAGGAGGCTCCGGCGGCCGGCGCGTCCTGTGATTTTAGAGAAGGATCCCCTGTTATTACGGCGCTGCCCGGCCATAAGCTGTCCAGAGTGGGCCAGACCGTGTCGAAACCTGCCCTGATTGCCACGCGGGCTGGGTCCTAACCCCTCCCAGAAGACCACGCAGGGCCCGCCGGGAGCAGAGCACCCGGCGTCCGGCAGGGGGCGCTGCTGCACCGCGCGCGGCTTCCCCGCGTGTCCTCCCAAGGACGGTGTGGACGCGGCGGGCGGCACAGGGGCCGTGGCTGGCAGAGTCCGGTAGCACCCACACTACCGTTGCGTGGCCGAGTTCGGAGACACGATCTTCGGCGGCGGGGGTGGGAGCGAGTCATCAGCACCCTGCTGGCCTTTAGAGAGTTTCTGGTGCTCCGTGTGTAGGTTGGGCTTGGGTTGGGCGGGGGGGGCAATTCAGCAACGCGAGCGCTGGGAAGTCAGGCCTAGCTGCGTGACTTTAAGAGGTGACTGCCCCTGTCTGGACCTCGGTTTCCTGTCTCTGCAAGGGAGTTTCTTGAAGAAGTCGGAGACACACATGTGAAAGTGCTTTACGAAATCTGAGGCCCAGGCCAGATGAACATCGAAAGGCTTTTATTGAAAAATGGGCAGACCCTGCTCAATCAATCCACCTCCCACCTCTGCACCCTGGTAGCAACCAGTTTAGGTTTTTAACTTGTATTTTCTGATATTTACCTACATAATTAAAAGTCATATGCTTATACTGCTATTTCTTAATTTACCAACTTCAGACATCTATTGTCTTCCTGTTGAAATAAAGGAGTTAGCTGTATTCCAGCCCCATCCTCCTGCCCAGTATATCTGGAGCACTATTTTTAGGTAACTCAGTGATCAGCATTCTATTAAGAAAATGTGGCTCTTTATTTCCCCTAAAGCTCTGTCAGAACTGCCCTCCACCTTTCTTCCCCCACAAAAGTTCTGTCAGGTTCCATGTTCTGTTTGGGGCTTCCTTTCCCCAGGAGCATTCCCTCCCATACCACACTGCCCACACTGCCCATACCACACTGCCCAGCTGCAGGAGCTCTCTTCTCCAGGGCTTTCTCCCATGTCCCTGCTTCTTGGTCCTCTGTCTCTGTTAGCTTACTCTCTGCCTTTGGAAATTCCAGTTGCTTCCTAAGAAATCGGTCAGAGGTGGGACATTACTGTATATGTGGACTTAATCTATATTCTACCCTTGTATTTGGTCAATAATTCAGCTAGGCATAGAATTCTGGGTTGGAAATTATTCTCCTTTAGAATGTCCATGCTCTGCTCAGCTGTCTTCAGCACCTATGGTTACCATTCAGAAGCTTCATGCCTTGTGATTTCTGTTTATATGTAACTGTGCTCTCTCTCGGTATTTTAGGATTTTCTCTTTATCCTTGGAATTCTGGAATTTCAAAATCCATGTGACATGTTGGTGACTTTTGTCATTGATTGTGCTGGGCCCCAGAGGGGCCTTTTCAACCTGGAGACTTGTGTCCTTCAGTGCCATGAAATTAAAAAAAAAATCTCTTTAATAACTACTTCTCTCTGTGTCCTCTCTAGAACTCCTATGAGGTGGATTCTGGACCTCCAGGATTGATCTTCCAGGTCTCTTTTCTTTTTCCCTTGTTCTTTTTTTTTTTTTTTAAAGATTTTATTTATTTGACAGAGAGAGACACAGTGAGAGAGGGAACACAAGCAGGGGGAGTGGGAGAGGGCAAAGCAGGCTTCCCGCGGAGCAGGGAGCCCAATGCGGGGCTCGATCCCAGGACCCTGGGATCATGACCTGAGCTGAGGGCAGACACTTAACAACTGAGCCACCCAGGCGCCCCTCCCTCGTTTTTATCCTTCTGTTCTACTCTCTAGATTATTTCCTTGAATTTACTTCTCAATTCTTCTATTGAATTTTTTTATTTCAGATATCATATTTTTTAATTTCCAAGAGTTATTATTTGTTCTCTACCTCCCCCTTTCTCCCACCCCAACATAGATACAGCCTCTTTATTTATCTCTCTGAGGGTATTACTTAGTGACTCCGCCTCCTGTGCTCTCTCCTCCAGTTTGTTTGTTTAGCTGGTTTATTGTGGTCTGTCTTTGGCTGTGTCCTTCACGGTGGAGGGTTCTCTGATGTTCAGTGGTCCTAAGCTTTTGTCCCTAGTTAAGGATAAGGGTCCAAGAAGTTGATTGGCATTGGGTGTGCTGTGAAGGCAGGTGGGTCAGTTTCTCTTTAGGTGGGCTAGGCAGGGCCTGGTCTTTTGGTTGGGGGACACATATTTATTAACAAGGGGAGTTCTTTTCTCTGGCACTGCTCTGTTTCTGTAGTAAGGTAGGATGGATGTGGTTAAGAGAATGGATATGTTTAAGAAGATGGATTCTGGAGCCGGACTACCTGGTTTGAATCCCAGCTCTGCCACTTAGTAGCTGTATGACCTTGGACAACTCACTTAATCTCTCCGTGCCTCAGCTCCCAACTGTAAATTAGACCTAATAAGAATATTACCCTATGGGCTGTTGAGTTCATATACATAAACTCTTAGCCTGGAACATAGTGAAGGTCTGGGGGTCACTATCTACAGCCACATTCTAGGGAAGAGGGCTGTGGGGTCTAACTTCACTAGGCAGATTTTCAGCAGTAGATTAGTGGGGGCAGATTTTCAGCCCTTTCCAGCCTCAAAATTTCATCTCCTACCACCTCCACCCCCTTCCCACCTCATTGGTACACCTTCTGCAGGTCTTATCTAGGTCAGTAGAAACTAGTGCAAGTTTAGTTCATTGAAAAAGTTATTTCAAGTGAGAAACCATTAAAAAATGAAACACACGGGGTGCCTGGGTGGCTCAGTTGGTTAAGTGGCTGTCTTCGGCTCAGGTCATGATCCCAGGGTCCTAGGATCACGTCCGGCATCGGGCACCTTGCTCAGCCAGGAGCCTGCTTTTCTCTCTCCCTCTTCTGCTCCCCCTGCTTGTGTGCTCACACTCACTCTCTCTCTCTGTCAAATAAATAAAATCTTTAAAAAAATGAAAGACAACATTGTAAACATTTTATTTTAACTTAAAACCTACAGATGCTTACTCCCCTTTCTTTGAGTATGGGTCTGTTAACTGGAATTCTATGAGGTCTTTCTTGCACAAACCTCAATGCATAAAGCATTGTCTATCATTTCCTGGTTCAGCTTTACTTTATAGTGCAGCTAGCACTTAAAGGAACTTGTGGAATGATCTGAATACAGATTCCTTCTAGATTTATATCATTTCCTCCCAATCTGTTACAGTTGCTTGTCTGTAACTCATCTGTACATTTTTTTTTATAACAATCTGCCTTCACTGAGTATTTCAACTTAGTTTTCATAAAACAACTCCCTTTTTGCAATCATTATTTTATTGGTTTATTAATATTAAATTGAATCACATAATTACAAAAACAAGTATAACTGGCATAAACAGATTTGGGAATAAGCAATTGTTTCTGGGAAAGCAGATGGATTAACCAGAGGAGATGAATATGGTCATTTGCAGGAACATCCTACCAGACAAGGGTATCCAGCCCATGAAGTTTGTACAGAGAATGGCGAGTGTAGCTATTTTAAGTGTCCTCATTGGGTGGTGGTGGAGCATGAAAGCTTAGGTTGTGTTATGGGTTCCAGCATTCTGCCAAATAAGTACCACTCACTCCCCCACTCCCTTTCAATCCTGAAGAAATTTGTTGAACTCTCTCATCCACTAGAGACTTTTCTTTCTTCTTATCCTCTGGGTTTATATCTTCTCTTTTCCTTACTGTCATTTTAAGGGGAGGAGGTATAGAGAGGGAGAAAAGATAAGCATTAAAGTTCAAATTGCCATTTTTATCCAGACAATTCTCTTATTTAAGACTCTCAACATCCAGGGAGCAGCAGACCCTATTTTTTTTTAAGATTTTATTTATTTATTCATGAGAGACAGAGAGAGAGAGAGGCAGAGGGAGAAGCAGGCACCCAAGGAGCAGAGAGCCCGATGCGGGACTCGATCCCAGGACCCCGGGATCATGACCTGAGCCGAAGGCAGACACTTAGCCATCTGAGCCACCCAGGTGCCCAGCAGACCCTATTTTTATCTCCACAAAGGTCATGCAGCTATCACTGACAGAGGCAAGTTTCAAACTCAGGTCTGTCAGAGGCTGTAGTGGATACTGTGGTGCTGTGCCCAGATCCCCTCCCTAGAGTTAACACACAATCCCCTTGCTGCTGGGAATATTGGTTGCTGGTGGCTCACCGGAAGTTGCCCTTGGCATAGGAACTGCCTCATCCTAGCATACGCTTCATCTTGGTGATTGTTCTGGCCAATGATTGGCTGTTGGAGGGATATAAAAGCTCAACTCACTTTCCTCAGTTTGGAACAATCCTGAGGGGCCATCCCAGCTTCAAAGCTCTCTGTGGGATCAGTTGCAATTCATTGTGGGTCAACTGTCCCTCTGCACAGTTACAGGTGTGACACCAGAGAGCACTCCCCAGTAAGCCTTCTGCACACAACTCGCCACTTCAGAGTCTGTTTCTGGAAGCCCAAAGTAAGGCAGAGGCTGCGGTCCTTGATCTTTTGCAGCCTCTTCAGGTAGTGGAAACTCAGAGCTCCCAGGCCATCTTGGGGCAGGATTCATCAGCACAAGGAAAACTGGGCTCAGGATTGTTGTTGTCTACAACCTAGCAGGGGCTAATGTTCCTGCAGGAG
Source organism: Mirounga angustirostris (assembly GCF_029215605.1). Lineage (NCBI taxonomy): Eukaryota > Metazoa > Chordata > Mammalia > Carnivora > Phocidae > Mirounga > Mirounga angustirostris. The sequence goes on from NW_026991712.1 coordinate 150,589,376, forward strand.
GGGCAGGGATGGCATGTCCCCTGGTGTGGTTGGAGGGCAGGGCCGTTGGTGCACAGGAGTGATGAGGCTGAGCAGGCAGGTGCCATGCAGTTTCAGGTCTTAGAGGGATTTGCAGTCAGTGGAGAGTCATAAGGGTGTTTTACACAGGGAGTGACATGATCAGATCTGGGACTGAGTAAGATGAACTTGACTCCAGGATGGATAGGAGGAGGCCAGGTGGGGACAGGGAGGGCAGTGTGGAGGTTGCTATGGTGGTCCAGCAGAGAGAAGATGAGGCCTGGACCAGGGCAGTGAAGTTTTTCTTAAATGACCCAGAGGATACAGAGATGGTTTTTAGTGATGGACTGCTTCCCACCCAGCACCCCAATCCCTACTACCTGCTCTTTCTCTGTACTTTCTAATGTGCCACGCCATTAACTTACTTGTTATGGTTATTTTCTGTCTCCCTCCACTACAATGTAAACTCCACAAGGGCAGGGGTTTTGTCTGTTTTGTTCATTGACATGTTCTTAACAATAGAAGAGTGCCTGGCACATGGCAGGTGTTCAGTAAATAATGGACGGATCCTTGTGAGGTATGCGGGATTGGGACATGGCATCAGTTTTGTCTCTTGGCTTCTGCCTGGGTGCTTGGATGGATGGTGAGTGCTCCCCGATATGGGGTCGGGAGGAGGGGCTCGATTTTCTAGGTGCTGAGGGGCAAGGATGGAAGGTAGACAAAGTTGCCAAGTGTTGATGTCCAGTAGATCTCAGTTCCCCTAGACTTGAGTTGTTCAGTATTGCTAGGAGCTATGATTTTTGATAGGGTGACCAGAGGGCTTGGGGTAAAAAAGGGCTTCAGTAGGTTCCTAATTTAAAATGCTACTTATCGGGCACCTGGGTGGCTCTGTCCGTTAAGTGTCTGCCTTCGGCTCAGGTCATGATCCCGGAGTCCCAAGATTGAGTCCCGCATCAGGCTCCCTGCTTGGCAGGGAGTCTGCTTCTCCCTCTGCCCCTCACCCCGCTTACGCTCTCTCTCACTCTCTCTCTCAAATTAATAAATAAAAATTAAAAAATGCTACATATCTTTTTGCCCCCCTGGCCCAGTACCTCTCAGCTGAGGACCCTTAGCCCTGAGCTCTGCTGGTGGCTGTAGCATGAATGAGCTCTGTGTTTGGTAGACTACTTCAGCTCCCTGAGCCTCAGTTTCCCTTTGTCAGATAAAGTGAATTGTTTACTCTGAGAAGCCCTCCTGGTCCCCCTGCCAAGGTCTCCTCCCTTCTCTGATGGGTCCAATGTACCAAATGCTCTGTCACATTTGAGTCACCATAGGACTGGGGAAGCTGTCACAGATATGGAACTAACTTATGGCCAGGAAACATGGGGAAGAGATAAACACTTGCTTTCCAGGATAGGAAGCATAAAGGATGGAGCTCTCCATGGTAGTGCTGGAACTTGTTTATTTACTTAACTTTGAAGTTTTTCTTAAATGACCCAGAGATGCTCTTTCCAAGATGCACTGATTTCTTATGGATGTTTAAATGAGGGAGTGTGGCATCTCAAAGTCAACATGTGCAAAACTCAACTCATCACCATTCTTCCCAAACTGTTTTTCATGCTCTCTTAATGGCATCACCATCCTCCACCTGAATGATTATAACCTCCTCCTCCTTCTTTATTATCTTTCTTTGTTGTTGCTGCTGCTTGGAAAGGTCTTTATTTTGCTTTTGCTCTTTGCAAGAAGTTTTATTATGGTAAATTCAAACTCATACAAAAGTAGAATAATATAAGAGAGAGTAATGAACACTCATATGCCTATCATCCAGCTTCAACAGGTGTCAACCCATGGCCTATCTTACTTCATTTACTCCTACCCACTCTTTCCACCCTAACATGCCCCCAGATTATTTTGAAGAAAAGCCTAGACAGCATGTCATCATGTGTATAAATTTAAGGATGCATTAAAATACCAAAGTATAGAAATAAGCCAGTCACAAAAAGACAATAGAGTCATAGAGAGAGAAAGTAGAATGGCGGTTGCCAGGGCCTGGAGGGTGGGAAGGATGGGGAGTTAATTGTTTAATAGGTAGAGAGTTTCAGTCTTACAAGATGGAAGGAGTTATGGTGATGGGCGGTGGTGATGGTTGCACAGCATTATGAATGTATTTAATACCACTGTGTTAAAAATGGTTAAGATGGTAAATTTTATGTCATGTGTATTATACCACAATAAAAAATAGGAAAAAATACATAACTATAATGTCATTACCATACCTAAGAAGATAACCAAAAAGTTCTTTAATATCATCAAATACATAGTGTTCAAATTTCCTAGGTTAATTCATAATTTAATTCTTTTATACTTTGACTCAGAATCCAAATAAGTTCCATATGCTATAATTGGCTATTGGTGTCTTTTAAGTCTCTTTTAATCTGTAGGATATCCCCTCCTCTTATTTTTTCCCAGCTATACATTTGTTGAAGAAACTGGGTTCTTCATCCTGTTGCCTACACCTGGACTTTGCTGATTGCATCCCATGGTGTCATTTGATATGTTCATCTGACCCCTGTATTTCCTGGATATCAGTGGTTAAACATAGAGCCCTCATCAGCTTTTATTTGTGAACAAGAACAGTTCAGAGGTGGTGGGGCGAACTTTTATCATGAGGCACACAAATGTCTAATCGTTGTGTCTCTTTTTGTTGTTAGCAGCCATCCAGCATCATTGCCTAGATCAACTGCTTCTTCAGAATTTGTACAACAGTGATGCTCTAGTTCTATCACTTTTTATTTGTTCTTTAGCTGGACTTCTATGAAGAGTAACATCCTCTTATTAACTCTTTGGATATGCCAAAATACGGTTCATACAGGAAAGGCAGGATAAATGCTTAATTCTTTCCATTTATATTCAGTTTTTAAAATAATGAGTTGGTTCTTTGGCATTACCCAAAGGTGACCAATGAGATGATTTTTCATCATTATGTACTCATGGATTTAAATAAGTGTGATCTGTTTCGATCCATTTCAGTTTTTATCTTTGCTGATGTTCAAATGATCCCATCCCATCTTTGGCTAATGGGAACCTCTTCAACTTGGCTTCTGAGTTTTTTTGATGGTGATGTCAGTAGTCTCTGCTAACTTCCCTGCTTTCTCAGATGACAGGATGTTCCATTTCATACATTTCCTGTCCCACACCTGCAAACAACCATTTCTTCAAGAGCTTGGGGTGGAAGGGGTTTCAATAGTTCCTAGTTTAAAATACAACTTGTCTATTGCCTCCCTTTCTTTTTATTGGGAAATGGCCACAGTCTGGGTACTAGGGGTTACATTACTTTTAATATTATGTTTGATATTTATTAAAGAGTGTGTATCATATATATAATTATGAAGCGGCATAATAAAATGGCTACCCATCAGCTGCTGCCCAACTTAAGAATTGGAACATAAGCAACAACAGTTCATCTTGTGTGTGTTCCTCCTTTGTCTCAGCCCTCAGCCTCCATCAAAGTGGGTGGATGGTGTATTTATCATTTTCTTGCTTAAAAAAAGTTTTATCACATATGTCTATGTCCTTAAATATATGTGTTTAGTTTATAGTTTGTTTTTGAGTTTTATAAGAGTGATATTATAAAGTATGTTCTGTGACTTGCCTTGATTTTACTAAATGTAAATAAAAATAAATCTTAGAAATAGCTTTTGTTTCTTTTTTTAAGTGATAAGTTTATTTTCAGTGATATACAATATCCCATTGGGTGACTGTATCATAATTTTTTTAATCCATTCTCCTGTGGTGGACATTTGAATTCCTCCATTTGAATTTTTGAATTCAATTTTGAATTTGAATTTTGAATTTGAATTTGAATTCCTCCATTTGAATTTTTGCTATTACAGATATTTTGCTAAGATAATGCTATTGTAGGTATTCTTGTTCATGTCCCTGGTGCACATGTGCCAGAGTCTAAGGCAGTGGTTATCAAACATTTTAGTCTCAAGATCCCAAAGAACTTTCATTTATGTGAATTATAGCTATAGATATTTACTATATTAGAAATTAAAACAAACATGTAACCATTTTATTAATTCATTTCAAATGCAATAACAAACTCATTATATGTTAACATAAATCATATCATTTAAATGAAAAATAAGTATTTTCTGGGACAAATTAAGTAAGAAGAATGACATTGTTTAAATTTTTGTAAATCTCTTTAATGTCTGGCTTAAAAGAAGACAGCTGAGTTCTCATACCTGCTTCTGGGTTCAGTCTGTTCTGATATCTTACATCATGCACTCTGAAAAACTCCACTGTATACTCATGACATGAGAGTGAAAAAGTCATATAAAGCCTTTCAAATATATTACGAAAATAGTTTTGACCTCATGGACCCCTGACAAAGTCTCAGGGTCCCTGGACCACACCTTGAGACTTGGGTTTGGTTGCAGGCTGGAATAATCAGTTGGGGGCCTGCGTAGGTTCTGACTAGAGGGGTCTTGGTCCCATCTTGGGATCCAAGGTGCATTTAAAAATCAGTGTAACTGAGCCATTCCTTTTCTAATTATTGTCTGAGTTCTTTCTTCACTCAGTGACTTGAAGGAGAGAGGTGAAGGCAGGGCAGGGTTTGGGCACAATAATATCCAGTGGCACTTGGATTCACCCTGATTTCTAATACTCTCCTGACCCACCAGGATAAACACGCTCAGTGTTTATCCAGGTGGGCCTTAAATCTTGCTGAGTCCTTGGTCCCACTCTGCTGAGGAGAGATTTTATATCATCACCACCACCACCAACATCATCATCATCGTCATTATCATCATCATCATCATCATCATCATCAAATAGCTTCTGCTTCCTGAGCACACCATGTGGATCAGGTCTTGTGTCCTGTGTTAGGTACTCTATATCCAATAGTTTATTGGATCCTTGAAAGACTTTACAGATCAGGTGTTATTATCCCTGGAGAGAGACGGGTGAGGAAATGGAGGCTCAGAGAGTGGAAATGACTTTCCCAAAGTCGCACACCTGCTGATCTGTGGAGTAGAAGGTAGAGTTCAGTGCTCATACCTCTTGATGCAGGACTGTGAGGGGCCAGAGCGGGGGGTCACCATCCCATGGCTAATGTGGTCTTGGGCTTTATGAGAGAAATTGAGGCAAAGGGGGCGGTTCAGTTCCAAGAGTCAAAATCTACAGACTTAGCTGGCTCATCCAAACTCTAGGCCACCACAAAAGCCACTTACCTTCCCCTCAGGGTACTGTTTGCTTCCCTGAGTAGGCTTTTGGAACCCACTGGGCGAGGAAGCAGGAAGGGGGCTGGTAGGATCTGTGTGATCCAGGCTCTGCCCCCTAAGCTTCCTGTGCCTCATTTTCCTCTTCTGTAAATTAATACCAGGACCATCTCTGCTTCTTTCTCAGGACTTTTGTGAGGAAGAAACAGTGTAAACAACAACCTTCATCTACGTAATACTTATATGTCAGGTCCTATGCCAGTCTTTATATATTATCTCATTTAAGCTTCATGACAACCCTGTGCATGAAGTATTTTATTATCTCCATTTTTCAGATGAAGAAATTGAGGCTTAGAGAAGCTGCATGACTGGCCCAAGATCTCTGAGCTGGGGAGTAGTATAGCTGGGGAGTAGTAAAGCTGGGGTTTGAATCTAGGTCTCTTTGGGCTGCTAAGAGTTTTGTAACGGCAATGATGGCAGCATGTGATGGTGTGTGTTGTGGTTTCATGTGAATATGGGCTCTGGGCAATGCTGGTTGCAATGAGCCAAGCTGCTTGCAGGAGACAGATCAGGGTAGTCAGACCAGCTGGTGATGGTTATATTTGCCAAAAGATATGACAGAGAAGAGAAACAAAGGGTGTGTTCTCAGGAGGGATGGTGGGTGTTGGCAGAGGCAGCACACAGCAAACAGCCATTGGGCATATTCTCTGTGCTCTGAAGTCCAGCAATAGAGCTGACATGGTCTCACCCTCAGGGTGCTCCATCAGGGAGGACAGACATCCCAACAGACACCACTTGTGTACTATGTTCTACTAGGATGCAGAAGTTGCATTTATAAGAAATCTTGTGTTATAAGAAATGGAATTATAGAGACAATTGTTTCAATGGGGCAAAACAGGTTAAGGGCTGGATAGTTTCAGACTCACCATAACAAAGTTATTTTTCCTCCAGGAATGTCAATAATAAAGGTGCTTTTATAGCTATAAGTATATGGCTGTAAAACCTGAACATCACAGAGCAAATCCAGCCTTAGACATCCCCACGCATTTGCTCAAGAGGAACATCCTCTCTTTTGCTGTCCCCCCCTGCCCCACCCCAGCACTGTCACTAGGGCAGACTTCTCTCACTTTCCATTCACCTTGACCATCCACTACTGTAGAACAAAGGGCCAAGCTCTGCTAAGCCATCCTAAAGACATCAGACCCTGCCATCTCCAGCCCCCACCATCCCCTTCACTAGTTCCCCAGTAACAGACTCTTCCTCTCCACTGTGATATGTTCAGTGCAAATTGTCCTCTCTAATTAAAGGACCACATCATATTGAATTTACACTTAAAAAGCTCACCATAGGAGAAATTCCTACCTGGTTAAAGAACAGAAATGAGGGTATGTGGAGGCAGTGTTGTGTCACAATTAAGACTGAGGACTCTAAAGCAAGTCTTCATGGGTTGAAATCCTAACTTTGCCACTTAGTAGCTGTGTGACCTTGGGCAAGTCTCTTAGTCTTCTGTGTTTCATCTCTAAAATGGGGAGAATGATAGCATCTATGGTTGTGAGGATTCAAAGAGGTAATGATTGTAAGGTCTTACACAGAACCTGGCACATAGTGAGCACTCAATAAATGTTACCTCTCCCACAGTGCAGAGGGAGGAGAGGTCTACTGAGCCTGGAGTGTGGGACACAGGGAGCAAGGAAAGTCACTGAGGAGATGAGAGACTGGACCTGGATTTGAAGGGTGAATGGGATTGGACAAGAGGATGAGGCAGAGGGAACAGAAAGACATAGCAAGGTTCCTTTGAGGTCCCCAAATGAGTTAGGTGGAGGAATGTGGGAGGAGGAGGAGGAGGAGAGGTTGGATGTAGACCAGTTAGGGGCTATTGCAGGGATCTAGGTGAGAGCTGATGAGGCCAGCACTCAGCCATGGCCATGAGGATGGAGAGTAGGGGTGGCTTCATGAGAGTTCACCAGGCAATAGTTACTTAGAAGACACCTGTATTCCATGATCCTGGTGCCCAGTGCTTTGAAGCATGTAAAGAAAATGAACTGTGTCTAATCTGTTGGGAGTATACGCTCTATTTACAGACATGAAACTGACAAAAATAACTTTAATTGTCAAAAATTGTGAGTGAACTGGCCTGAGTTATCCTACAGTGGTCTTCTATTGACTTGAACACTGTCATCTATGTCATCCCATCTCTGCTGGCTGTCACTCTCACTCTCTCCCACGCCATGTTTCATCTTTGCTTCCCACTGCATTTGACTTTAGTCTCTCAGGCAGGCTGGCCCCACCAGGCTAGAATCATAGCTGAAGGCCGGTCAGGCTTATATTCACACATTCCAGCAACAAAGAGGTATAAATGTCTGATTATGGCTTAGAGCAGTGGTTCTCATACTTTAGTGTACTCAGAATCACCTAGAGGGCTTGTTAGAACACAAACTGCTAGGTCCTAGAATTTCTGATTTAGTAGATGTATTAGCTTGCTAGGGCTGCCATAACGAAGTACCACAGACTGGGGTGGCTTAGACAACAGATTTATTTCCTTACACTCCTAGATGCTAGAAGTCTGAGACCAAGTTGTATGTAGGGTTGGCTAGGTTTCTTCTAGAGGCCTCTGTCCTTGGCTTGCAGATGGATGTCTTCTTCTGATGTCTTCACCCTGTGTGTGTCTTTGTCCTAATCTCTTCTTCTATGGGCACTAGTCATATTAGGGCCTATTTCAGTGACCTCATTTAAGCTTAATTACCTCTTTAAAGACCCTGTCTCCAAATACAGTCACATTCTGAGTACTGGGAATTAGGACTTCCACATATGAATTTGAGGGGGACATAATTCAACCCATAACTGTAGGTCTGGGGTGGGGCCTTAGAATGTGCATTTTTTTAAAAAGTAGGCTCCATGCCCAGTGTGGAGCCCAATATAGGGCTTGAACTCATGACCCTGAGATCAAGATCTGAGTCAAGATCAAGAGTCAGATGCTTAACTGACTGGCTACCCAGGCACCCCAGAATGTGCATTTTTAATAAGTTCCCAGGTGATGCTGGTTCAGCACCCACACTTAGAGAATCACTGGCTTAGAGTGCTTACCTCTCTCCCTGGTACGTATGCACTTGAACAGAAGCAGACTTAGGCTCCAAGAATTACAATGTTAATTGAAAGGAATGCCAAACACTTGTAACTGGCAAAGAGGGGAGAAGGATTGGAGCTGAGGAACTTTTTGGCATTTCCTGAATTACATGGTGCTGGTATTATGGCTTTTCAGCAGCTTGTGGCAGAAGAAAGGGCTCAGATTTTCACATTGGAGACATCGTGAATGCCATACTGGCTTTGTCCTTTCTAAGCCAATTTTGAGCAAGCCACATAATAACTCTGGGTTTCACATTCCTCATCCATAAAATGGGAGTGAAAATAATACCCATAGGGTAGTTGGAGTTAAATGTAATAATCTCTGTAAAGGATCTGGCACTTAATATATGATAGCTATCACTATTGTTTTTTATTTATCCATTTGCTCATCAATATGTGACTAGGAGTCAGAAGACATGAGGTCTAGTCCTAGCCCTGGAATCTAGCTGTGTGTCCTTGGGCCCCACTTAACCTCTTTGAAAAGAATGTTTCTCTCCTACCACCCCCAGTCATGGTTGTTTTGAGGACCAAACAAGATGACATGAAAACGTAAAATTGATCAAACTATGCTGTATGGTGGAAAGCATTCATACAATTTTTTTGGTAATAGACACCAATAGGAGTAAGTTCCTGACTCATAACAACCCCTTCTTCTCTAGCAATAGCGTCAGCCCTATGTAATCCCACACACCTGCCCAGAGTTGCACCCCTAACTCAGCTGGGCCAGTCAGAGGGTTTCCTGGGGATTTTCCAAACTGGAATGAAGGGAAGAAAATCCTAGATTTTCTTTCTGATGGTGGGAGTCATTGGATGTGAGGTTTGGAAGGTGTAAGTCATCACATTTCTTGCCATATGGGGGAAAGCCAGGTCTTTGTTGGATGGAATGATGCTGATATGCAAAGAGAGGCTGAGATGGGTGACAGGCCTAGTGGCATTTGAGCCCCTGGCTCCTGTGGTTCCCAAAGCCCTGCTGCCCCAGTCATAAGAGATATCCCAGTATCCTTCCCCTTTTTATCTTGGCAAGTTTCAACTGGGTTTTCTACATCTGTAACCCTGACAAACACATTCTCACTCAACAAGTATTTATTGAATACTTATGCTATGCTAGCCACTGAGCTAGATGCTAGTCAAATGATGTAACAGATTGGCAAGGCTGTTTTCACTGCCTGTCTCTCCTTAGCAGGAATCTGCAGGGTCTACCTCCATCCCTTGCTTCACCAGAGCTGAGGGCAAAATCTTAGAATCATAGAATCTCAGTCTCCTAGAGTGAGTGACCCAGAGGATGATTAACTTTGAATTCTCACTGACTTCAGGGAAAACCCTTGTATGACAGATATGAAGCTCTCTCAGTAAATGCAGTGGGGGTGACTTTTCCACACTCCTCACTGGGCCTTGGGATGGAGGCCAAGGAGGTCAAGGAACATCTCAAGGGTATCCTCTCATTTGTAGCTACCACTGCAAATTAGAAACAGTTTTGGCATTTATTTAAAAATGCAGATTCCTGGACCCTGCCCAGACCATTCAAATCAGAATCTTTAGGGACAGGACATGGGGATCAGTATTTGTAAAAAGCTTTAGAAGTGTACATCATGCAACCAGTCCCTAGGCCTTTGTGGTGGAGGCCCATGTGTCCCTCTCCTCTGAAAATGAGAGGAACTGGACAAGGAGGGACCAAGGGACATGACTCAGAGGAGTAAGAACTAGAAGGGCTCAGTGTGGGGACAGATCGACCTGGGCGAATTGCTTCCCCTCTTTGAGCCTTGTTTCCTCATCTGACAATCAGGAATGATGATAACTTCTGCCTCATGGAGTTGTTATGAAGAAGAATTTATTCTTTTCTCTTATGGTCAGTCTTCCTCCTATGGAGAAAAGTGAAGCCCCCAAGAGGGGAGGGCTTCAGGTGTTTTTCTTGTATTCCCCACAGGGTTGAGGATGCAGATGGGGTCCAGCGGGTGCCTGGTGATGGGCCTTCCCCTCCTCTCCATCTCCATAGTCATCATGTGGGGCTTCATCCTCTGCCACCTGGGCTGAGGCCCCAGCCTCCTTCTGCATCTTGCCAGTCCCTCCCACAGGTCATGCAGGGAGGAAGACTGGCCCTTCCCAATGACTCCTTCTCAAAACTCCACAAGGTTCCTTGGGTACTCTATTTGCCCTGCCCCCTGCCCTTGCACCTGGGGCCTCTGTTGCCCAGGTATTCTGGGTTAGTCCCAAGTGGGCTGCCTGGGGGTTCCTTCTGGCTTGTTTTCTTCCAACTGTTAATCTACATCCTGCAAAAGGGCTAGTGCTGGGTGATACAGACCCAGGCCTGGACCTCAACTCCAGAGCTCTCTGAAGGCCGCTTTGAAACAGAGTGAGCCAAGAAGAGACACTTGGAATCTTGGGGTGAAATTCCTAGCTAGATGTACTGGAGCAAATTGCCTGTCCTTTTGGGGGGCTTCAGTTTCCTTGGGTGTCAAATGCAGGGATGCTAGGACTGGTAGGGTTCTGTGAGGGTTAGAAATACTGTAGCTGCAATGCCTGGAAAAGGGAGTTGTTCAATTAATGGCAGCATATATCTTTACTTGAGTGCACATACCTGCCTCCCTCACCAAGCTGGGAGATTTCTGAGGGCAGGACTGTGCTTCTCTTTAATATAACAGTTCTGTCTACCAAGCATTTCTTATGACCTGGGCAGAAATTCCACAGGATAAAAAATTATACTTATTTATAGGGTTGTGTGTGGATTAAATGAAGGGGTTTGTTCCCATTTTACAGATGGGGAAACTAGGCTCAACTAGGTTAACTTCCTTTGTTTGTAGCTTTGTATTTCTCCGTCTCTGCACAGGGCCTAGCACAGGGCAGACACTTGAATGACTGAATTTGTAGTACCTGGCATAGCGGTGACTTGGCCCTGTTCACAGGGCATGTGGGAGAGACCCAGGTTTCCCAGCCCCTTCCCTTCTCTTTCCTGGCCTCCCTGGCAGAAAAGGAGGGTGTGAATCCATTGTTGGGCTGGCAGTGAGGAACTGAAAAGTCCAGAGGCCAAGTGCAGGGCAGGAGAAACACATCAGAAACCCCACCCTCCATGAGGGGACATTTCAAGGAGCCAAAGAGCAATCTTTGAAAGCCTGAGTCAGATTCAAGTGGAAGGTGAGGTGGAGAATGGTAATGAAAATGTGCAAACTCCTGCCTCCGCTCTGATGAGCAGAGTTTTCTCTTAATGACCTCAGTGGACAGAGCGGCTCAGGGCTCTCTTGCTTTCTTCTGGTTGTTCCTCTTATTGTCCTATTTTTGCATAGATCTCTCCAATGGGGGGGCACAATTGTTTCATTTTACACAGGGCACCACTGAGGCCCACAAAGGGAAAAGACCTGCACAAGAGCACACAGCCTGCGGATGAGGAGAGCTGGGTCAGACAGACTGTGACCCCTTCCACTGCTGGCAGCACCATGACTTTGGACACGTTCCTTTAGGCTCTCTGAGCCTCAATTTGCTTATTTAAAAAATTGGAAGATATATATTTCTAAATTCAAGTTAGCTAACATGTACTGTATTATTAGTTTCAGGGGTAGAATTTAGTGATTCATCAGTTACATACAACATCCGGAGTTCATTAAATCAAGTGCCCTCCTTAATGGCCATCACCCACTACCCCATCTCCCCATCCCAAAATGGGAACATTAATTTTCTCTACCCCATAGGGTTGACCTGGGGATTAAATGAGGAAATGAGTGCACCTTGGCTAGCACAGTGTCTGGCAAGAATAGGTGTTTCAAAATGTGGGTTCATTTGTTTTTTTGATCTTTGGCTCCTGTCTTTTTCTTCTTCTTTTTTATCAACTGCCCCAACTCCCTTTCAGCTCACCTTTTCTTGTTCCTCAGGCTCTTTATACCATGGTGTCAGCATGTGGTTCTGCTATACAGTTCTTGTTTTCAGAAGCAAGTGAGTGGAAGGAGAGTTCAGTGGACAGCTCAGAACCTCAGGAATCAAACCACATGAAATCCATCTCAAAGGAGACAGCGAATTGACCCACAGGAGTAACCTGCTGGTTTCTGACTTCATTTAGTGTGTGCAAGAGCTGAGGGAAGGAAACTGAATGTGGAGCTGGGAGACTGAGGTTCAAGTCCCAGCTCTGCCACTATATGGCTGTGTGACTCTGGGCTGGCCCTTTCCCCTCTCTGGGCCTTAGTTTTCCCATCTGACAATAAGGAGACAGGCCAGAGGAAGTTCTGATACTCTGAATTTCTAATTTTATTTTAATTATATGTTTCATGGAGGAACTAGGCCCTGGATCGGATGTGATGAATGAATCTTCTTAATGAGAAGTGGAAATCATTTGTGGTTGAGAGCTGTGCCTCAGATCAGAGTGACAGGATACATGGCCAGGCTATATTTTCCAGCAGATTAAGTTAAAAGCTGTGGCCCAAGACTCTGAAATATGAAGAAAAAAGGAGAGGATGACAGGATTTTTTTTCAAAGAAATATTTTCCAGCCAAATGGTGCAACAGATCGCTTCCAGGAATTTGTTCTTGTTCTCTATCGAAGGTGAAGAGTTCAGAACCTTCAAGGAAACAAGAAGCTGTGGGATGGATGAGGAATCCAGCCTGGTGGCTTTGGGCCAGTTGCTGAATCACTCTGAGCCCCAGTTTCCTCATCTCTAAAATGGGGCTGATCTTTCCACCTAGGATGGTCAGTGCAAGGACTAAGTGAAGTATTGAGTGAGACAGCATCCCTCCCATTGCTCATGATTCCTAACTAGGAAGATTGGTTCTGGTCCAGATAGGGTGTGGCTGGTCCAGAGCGTCAAAGAGGTAATTAGGGGGATTGCCAGTTTCGTGACAGGGAGTCAGGATTGCCATTTTAGACCAAGGGTGTGGCCATGGTGATAACCTTACCATTTTGTTTCTTTATATTTATTTATTGAGCTAGTATTTACTGAACACATGTCATGTACCTAACATCTTACTGGTTGCTGGGGTGAACAACAGCCCCTCCTACAATGCGTAAAAGCACCTCCACATCCACGGGCTCCTCTCCACCCTGGGTCAGCCCAGCACAGCAGCTGCTCAAGTGAAGAATGGGTCAGCATCCTTCCCCCTCCCCCTGCATCCAGATGAGCATCACATCTGACCCATTCATTCTCCTGCTGTCACCCACAAAGACTTTCCTCCTGCTGTACTGTTCTAAGCCATTACCCATGTCAGGGATCCGACATCAGCCTCTTCACTGCACGTCTAATCCAGGTTCCATATACCAGCCAAGCAACCCTTCTAACATGCAAATCATGCCACTGTCCTGCTGAAAACTCTTCAGTGGCTTCCTTCTGCCCTCAGCAGAAAGGATACAGCCCTTTATGTGGCTTAGCAGAGCCCCCCACGTCCTGCCCTGCCCACTTCAGCCTCATCACATATGACTCTTTCAGACCAAACCTTACCTGGCAGTTCAGGATGGGCTGTTTCAAGCCTCTATGGCATTGCTGGGCCCCCTCCCTCTGCTGGATTTCACTCTTCCTGCCAGCATCTACTCAATTTTGACCATCAGCTTCTCTGTAAAGGCATTCCTGAGTTCCTCTCAGCAGAGCTGACTCCTTTTATCAACTGTAGAAATAGCTTGGAGAAAGGCCACAAACGAAATGCGACACAGGCCCTCTATATTTGTCTATAAGGGCTGCCACAGAATACATAGACCGGTTGACTTAAACAACAGATATTTACTTTCTCACAGTTCTGGAGGCTGCAAGTCCAAGATCAAGGTTCCAGCAAGGTTGGTTTCTGGTGAGGACTCATTTCCTGGTTTGTAAATGGCCACCTTCTTGCTGTGTCCTCATGTGGCCTTTCCTCTGTGCTTGAACACTCCTGGTGTCTCTTCTTCTATAAGGACACCAGTCCTATTAGATTAGGGCCCCACCCTTATTACCTCATTTAGTCCAATTACCTCCTCAAAGGTCACATCTCCAAATATAGTCACACTGGGGGCTGGGACTGCAACATATGAATTTTAGAGGGACATAATTCAGTCTATAATACTCTTCTTGCTGGAGATCTAAGGCTAGCAAAGAGAAAATTGTTTAGGGGCAAGATGGGGCCATGTGTGTCCTGTGGAGGTGTAAGGAGGAGCTTGGTGGTTAGAGAAGTAGAAGCAGAAGACTGAAACAGTCAGGGATGAGTAGGGGAGGATTTTAGTGGCCTAGGGTGAAGGCAAGGAGGGAAGGGCAGCCTGTGGCTGCACTAAGTGTAATAGGGTGGGCTATGGAAAGAGGTGGGTACAGAGGAGGATGGTGAGCTCAGCCAGGCTGCCTTGACCTTGGGAGGGAGTGGAGAGCAGGTGGTCACTAAAGGCTGTTATCCACTGAGAGAGCTCAGCTCCTTTCAGTCACCCTTCAGCTTTTCCACATAGGGATGCACACCCTCAGTTCTGGGAAGTGATAAATCCAGTTGCCTAATTTAATTGCCTGGCAAGTAGCAGAGCCGGGACTTGAACTCAGGGGTCCCGATCCTCAGTCTGTGGACTTTTCTCAGCAATGAGGTGCCTAGGATGCAAAGTTTAGAGAGGCACATGCATAATCCTGAGCCTAAGTTCCTCCTTTCTTTTCTCACCTTTGCCCTGGCCCAGCCTGGCCTCCTCTGAGGTGACCCCTCTTTTCTCTAATCTCCTCCATAGCAGAGGCAGCAGGCTGCAAGCACCTGAAGCTCATCTTGGCTTTGCTCCTAACCAAGTGGGAGACATTAAGTTAATGGCCCTACAGGTGAAATCAATCCAGTTAAAATTACTGCCCTCTCCTTTCCCTGCTCACTTCAGAAGTCAGCGGTGCGTCATTATCTGTTCTCACTCCTCTCCTCAATTCATGCGTCCCCTCGGCCCACTTTCAACCATGGGGGGCCATGGCACAGAACTGGGGTGGGCTTGGGAGGGGTAGAGGTAGAGCCTCGATCCTCACTCTGCCCTATGGCTTGGGCCAGCTGCTGTCAGAGGGCAGGGCAGGGCTCAGTACTCATAGCTGAACCCTGATTTCAAGTCCTAGCTCTACCATCTCCTGACTGTGTGACCTGGGCAAGCCTCTAGGCCTCTCTGAGTCTCATCTCCTCTGTGAAGTGGGCAAAATAATTTTTGCTGCCCCGCCCCCTTCCAGGCCACAATGAGAGGTTGATGTGAAAAATCTTTAAAAGCTGAACAGGAGCAAGGCAAAATTGGAAATAATGGTTGCTAGCACTTTCATAGTACTTACTATGTGCATCTATAAACCTATGATGTATATACTACCACCACTACCATGATCATCCGCATTTGGAAGACAAAGGAAACTGAGGTTTCTTAACTCCTGGAGCTATTAAATACTAGAGCCATGTTCAAACCCTGGCAATCCAGCTCCATATCTGTGCTCTTAACTACACTGCTATTTTTTTCTTCTGGGACCTTTCCCACTTATTATTAAATGTTAATTAAGAAGGATCAGTTGCTTACTAAAGGCCAGAAACTTTGCATATATTTTTTTCATTTGATCTTTCCAAGGTGATGGCAATTGTTTACCCATTTTGTAGAGAAAATTAAGAAAGAGGGGCATATGGCTAGTGAATGGAGAGTCAGGATTCAAACCTAGGTCTATTCTAAACTAATAACAATAGTAATGACAATATGACAGTATTCATATTAGTAACTGATTAGACACTGCTCTCGGGGACAAGATAACCTGAATTCTCATCTTGGCCCTGCCTCTGATCTACATGTGACCTTTTGCAAGTGCCTCCCCTCTTGGGATCTCACACTGCAGTCTCTGCTTCTAAGATCCCTCCAGCTCTGGCAGGTGGTGATTCACCAGGATTGGCAGTCTGAGGGCAGTTGATTCCCTCAGATAGAGGTATTTGTTATCTGTACATTGGAAATATTTGTGTGTCTCAACCTAATTAGTGAACAAGCTTAATAATAATAATAAAGCCACTCTGGAAAGGGAATTGCTGTTGGAAACAATTGTTTAGAGAAAACACCATTTGTTCCCAGCTCTTGCTCCCTGCTGGAATGCCGGACCACTTGTTTTGGTGACAGATGCCTTTTGACTGGGGTTTTGAAGCATGAGCAGCTGCAGGGATAGAGGTGGGAGATATAGCTGGCCCATTCTCAGCTGGCCTCTGAGGAGATTCCCAAAGTCTCCTGGAGGTGGGGTACACTCTGCCTGCCCTGCAATCATGGGGTCCCCAGATCTCTGGGACAAAGCTAACCCTTAAGTCCTGATACTACCTTCTAGACTGACTCACATCTGTGGTCTTGAGATGCACAGTGACTTGCCCAAGGTCACTCAGCAAGATGGTGGCAGAGCCAGAACTAGAATCTACATCTTCTAGTTCTTTCCATCGTGGCATGTGGTCTTCTGAACCAATGATGATGTCATCACATATAACTTTTTTTTTAAAGATTTTATTTATTTATTTGATACAGAGGGAGCAAGCGAGAGAGAGAGAGGGAGAGAGAGTGCAGGCACAAGCAGGGGAAACGGCAGGCAGGGGAGAAGCAGGCTCCCCGCTGAGCAGGGAGCCCGATGTGGGGCTCGATCCCAGGACCCTAGGATCATGACCTGAGCCAAAGGCAGACGCTTAACGACTGAGCCACCCAGGCACCCCCACATCTAACTTTAGTATCTGGTCTGCCTGTTTGCACAAGGCTTGTCAGGAATTACTAACTTCTTGTGTCCCACTAGTGATCCTAACATTACTGTCATCCTCTGGCCTGGACAGATACCAGGGGGACTGATGCTGGTTATGTCAGGCAGGGTAAGAAGGGCTTGAGTCAAGTCTAATTGTTTTGGTCTTGGTCATATGACTTCCTTTCTTGTGTATGATTGGTGGTTGCCTCCATCCACCAGCAGGTCTTGGTCTGATTCCTCACTTATAAAACAGAGCAGTACTCTCTGTTCTCCATACCCCAGTCACAAGGGCATCGTGAAGATGAATTACATGAAGAAATGAAAAGTGCTTGTAAACTGAAGAGTGATATAAAAATATTATTATTAGTAATGGCCAATATTTACCAAGCACTTTCTCTGTGTGTGTTAGTTGAGGTATTAAATGTTTGCTGCTAGAACACACAACCTTCAAATCTCAGTGGATTAAGCGACACAGGCTTATTCTTACCTGCCATAGTCAGGGGTTGGCCAGGTGGCTCTTGAGAGCAGCTCTTTTCTAATTTTATTTTCTTGGAGTCTTTCCCTTTCAGCCTCACTGACGGGTGAGAGAAGCATGGAAAATGCATGGTGGATATAGAGCCAAGGTTAGAAGTGGTATGCTTCACTTTTATCCACATTCCACTGGCCAGAATTCAGTCTCATGGTTCCTTGTGGGAACTGGGAAATGAAGTCAAGCTATATGCACAGGAGGAAAATAAACCTAAATGGTGGACACATGATATTTTCTCAGCTACAGGGTACCATGCACCTTGTTAATCCTCACAGCAATCCTCTAAATCATTTTATTATCCCCCCTTTTTTCCAGATGAAGATACAGAGACTGAGAGGTCAAATGACTTACTAAAGATGCCAAATTAAAGGGAGTGTGGTGATCTGAATTCAGTCTGTCTGGCTGCAAAGTTCCTGCAATTTATTTTTGTTTCCAGAGAAAACTTCTAACTGTGAATGGATCAGCTTAATTCATGTTATTTATTGAAGGTCTCTTAAGTGCTGAGCACTGTACTATCTCCTATAAGATGTCATAACCATTCCTTTTCCTCTTCTGCATGATTCTAATTCTGTCTAGTCTTTAAGGTTCAGCTTCAGACTGTTCCCTTCAGGATGTTTCCCCTGATTACCCCTGGAAGTCGCTCTTTCCTGAACCTCTCTTGTGCTAGGCTCAATTCCAGGAAATTGTGTGCAGGAGAGAGTAAGGTGCAAAGTGGCCCCTTTTTTTCTTCCAGGAATTGACAACTGAAGTTCATGATTTAGAAAAAAAATACCAAGTCCCCACATTTTAAAGAGACTGACAGGGAGTCAGGGCCACTGCTGGCTGAGACTCCTGGTTTAGAAAACAAGCCCTCCCCATTAGAAGAGGAGGAAGGGGAGAGGGAAAAGCTGTTACGTCCCACCCCATTCCCCTGGAGGAGACAAAAGATTTCCCCTCCCTGAGACAAGGCCCCAAGGGAAGACTAGACTGACATTTTGTTTCTCCCTTTAACTACCTGGCCTGGCTCTGGTGTAGCAGCAGAAGAACAGAGGAGAGATGTGTGGTGGTTTGGCCAGTCAAAAGAAGTAAGGACAAGCTCCCTATATCAGTCAGTTCTCTAATGTGCTCACAAGCCTCTGAGTGGAGGCCCTCAGAGATTAGATGAGATTAGGGACCTCATCAGTGAGAGGTTTCAGGTGATTGAGTTATGAGAGCATGATGGGAGGTGTCAACCAATGATGAAGCTAATCTCAGGGAGAGCAGTACATAGGAGAGGGTCCTCCTCTGCAGAATTTAGGGGAGACTCCCCAATTACACAAGGATTGCACAGACAATAAACCAGGTCAGTGGCTAAAGCTAAGGCACAATTAGGAGAGGACTACCCGTTGTGAGCTGTCACACTAGGAGACCACTACCTCCTGCTTCCCTCTTTGTAACCCAATACCAGAGCAGTGGAAGAGGGAGGGGAAGGTGGGTAAGAGCATACTCTACCCCCCACAACAAGAGCCAGAGGCTTGAACAGGGTTAGGGATGGTGGGGTATAAGGCAGGGAATGACAGAGGTGGGGTAGCAAGAGATTTGAATCAAATATAAGAATAAGAAAAAAATAAGTAAATAGGATTGAGTCCTAAAGAACTCAAATGAGACTGTTCTATTAACTAAAAGTGACTGAAAAGTTATGGCTTCAGACTGAGAGTTTGTTAGGGCAGCCTGCTACCCAGCAGGAAAAAGGAGGGTTCAATAGAGCACAGTTGGTAGCAGTTATTGGAAAAATAAAAGTATTCTAGGTTTACACCCCAATGAACTGAAACTCCACAGTATATCAGTTCCATACTCATCCATTTAGCTACTATTTGATGAGCTTCTAGTCTTTGCCAGACAATGCTCTTGGCACTGGTGATTCCAAGGAGCTTACCCTGGTGAGAAGACAGACAAGTAAATGCTGTGAGATAGGATTTGTGTGATAAATGCCATGAGATAAAATGGTAGAGTACATTGGGGCATGGGGGAGAAAGGGACTCAGTTATAGTTGTGTGTCAGGGGAAGGGCTAGGATGATTTTTGGGGTCAGGAAGAATGAGTGGGAATTGACCAGGTAGTTGCACTGGTGAAGGATATCCAAGTACAAAGGCACAAAGGCATGAAATACTCAGACACATTAGGGGAATTGTGAGGAGTGTGTTTGAGCAATGTATAAGGGGTGCTTATTACTGCCACTTTGCTTCTTATTTTCACTTTATCTCCTTTGCCCAACTGGACTGTACACTTCTTCAAGGAAGGGCAATGTCAAATATCAATTTTATCCCCTTACTACAACTAGCCTAGTTGTACAAATGTAATACTGAGCTGCTTTTCACTAGAGGGAATCCAGCAGAAGTTGCATGATTCTCAGGGCTTGGGGAATTCTGCAGTGGGAGGGAGGAAGATGGGCCAGTATGTGGCTTAGGGCAAGTCATCCCCTTGTCTAGGCCTTAGCTTCCTCCCCTGTATGTAAGAAAATAGACCAGATGATCTCCAGAGTTAGCTTGAAAATAGCCTGAATTTAGAATTTGGGAGATCAGTGCAGTGGATTGGAAGTCAGGAGACTTGGTCCCTAGTTTCATCTCTGCCACTAGCTAAGTGTGTGACCTGCCCTTTCTCCTCCAGGCCTCAATTTCCCTATTTATAAAATAGAGGAGTGGCACACTATATTTCTAAAATCTCTTTAAGTTCTGATCTTCTGTGTCTTTCTCACTGAATTCAGTTGACCTTGTCTTGGCCTGGTGTCCTTGCTCAGGAAGGCCTCACTTTCCTCAATATTCTTCAGACACATTTTCAAACTCTATGGGGTAAGGGAGGGAGATTAGGGCCAGGAGAGGGTATTTGAGTGAGGCAATGAATATTTATAACAGACGCTCCCACCAGAGGACACATTAAGTCTTGCAGCATAACAAAACTGAATTACCATGAAATAAACTTTCTTAATTAAACCAATTAAATTTCTTCCCAGTATGTAATTTAGAAACTCTGATAAACCCTGGTTGAAAAGGTTTGTTTTAGCCTTAAGCTGGCTGAGAAAGCAGGAACATCTGGTTGGTGGTGGAAAGGCCTGTTTAGGCTCCAGGCCATGGAGGCAGCACTATGGTGGAGCTATCCGTGGTGCTGACACAGCCTCTGCCTCACGGCCTCGATACAGGAGGCAGGCAGGCCAGGGCCCAGTGGTGCTTAGGAGATACGCTATTTGAGGACAGCATTTTCCACTCTAGACAGGGTGCACTTTTCTATTCCTATGCTTGACAGCAGCCACTCAGAAGTTAACCATGTATCCTCCCCACCCCCACAGAGCCACTAGAGTTTGAAAAGATGCCATGAATTTTCTTATATTCATGGAATCCTAACTCACATAGCTGGGAAGCGTGGCCTAGTTCAGCTTCCTCATTATAAATAAAGGAAATTGGTCTTCAAAGTGTTAAAATGACTTGACCCAAGGTCACACAAGAACAGAACTCAGATTCAAGGCCAAGTCTCTGACTCTAAATTCAGTGCTCCTTTCACTGGGATGTTCTTGTAGTCAGAGAAGACTTTGAGGGCAGAGGCCATGTCTTGTTCACCTCTGTTTTCCTCTGGAACCTATTTTAGTGTCTGGAAAAAAAATTTTTTTTATTATTATGTTATATTAATCACCATACATTACATCATTAGTTCTTGATGTAGTGTTCCATGATTCATTGTTTGCGTATAACACCCAGTGCTCCATGCAGAACGTGCCCTCTTTAATACTCATCACCAGGCTTACCCATCCCCCACCCCCCTCCCCTCTAGAACCCTCAGTTTGTTTTTCAGAGTCCATAGTCTCTCATGGTACATCTCCCCCTCCGATTCCCCCCCTTCATTCTTCCCCTCCTGCTATCTTCTTCTTCTTTTTTTTTAAACATATAATGTATTGTTTGTTTCAGAGGTACAGATCTGTGATTCAACAGTCTTACACAATTCACAGCGCTCACCATAGCACATACCCTCCCCAATGTCTATCACCCAGCCACCCAATCCCTCCCACCCCCCACCACTCCAGCAACCCTCAGTTTGTTTCCTGAGATTAAGAATTCCTCATATCAGTGAGGTCATATGATACATGTCTTTCTCTGATTGTGGAAACATTTTTGAACAGATGAATACATGCATGTTCTTTATATTCCTCCATAGTCAAATACATTCAATAGCAATCATACCATAATGCCAATTACACTTTTACCTTTGTAAGATTATTATAGTTAACAAAGTGCTTTTTGTCTGTTATCTAACTTGAATCTCACAATCGTTCTGGAAGCAATAATGTTAGTGCCATTTTATATCATAGGAAACTGAGGCTCAGGGGTCTAGTGATTTGTTTAAGGAGTCAGTGAAGAAGCTGGGAGTAATATCCAGCTCTCCTGATTTCTAAGCATGAACCCAGGGCTGCACTTAGCACATGAGGGGGCAAAACCAGAAGGGTAGTACATGGCTCTTGCTCACAAACTGCAATCTAACTGGGGAAATAATCTATACCCTCTAATGTATGGAAAAAAGGTACAGGTACTCAGGAACAGGTAATGGATGAGGTGGCATGGACTAAAGAGAGGTAAGTATCACAGATTGTGACTACTCTGGTATTTCAGGAGAGAAAGAGGCTCTGAAGGCCTGTGGAGGATTAGAGAAGTCTTGAGAGCCAAACTGGTGCTGGAGGGTGAGTGTGCTTTTGATAGGTAGAGAAAACACCATTCTTATGAAATCAAACAATTTAAATGCTGGAAGAAACTTACAAGTTATCACCTCCTACTCCTTTATTTTATAGTTGGTGAACCTGAAATGAAGAGAAATGGGGGATTTGTTTACTATTATAAAGCCATTTATGGCAGGCTTTTAATATGTAGTCACTGGGGACACAGGGGAGGTAAGACAGGATCCCTGCCCTGAGAAGTTTCCCAAGCTAGTAGAAGGAGGAACATGGAAATGAGTAGGTGCATTCAAGTGTCACAGAGATAGAATTTAGGTGGGGCCTCATGCAGTTACAAAGGAGGGGGTACCCATTTTATACAGTAGCACACTCAAAGTTCAAAAGACTACATTTGAAATGGTCAAGGTCAATCGAAGTCAGGTACCATATGTCAAAATCCCTTTTTCTCACTCTGAAACCACACTTGATCTTCATCAAAAGGCCGAGAAGCAATACCCCACTCTGAAACCAATGACTAGAAGGAATTTCTGCCTAGGAGTGGCTTAAGTTGGAACAATAGAGAGAAGCAGGCACTGAATCTGGAATCTGAAGGGCTAGGTTCCAGTCCTGGCTCTGTCTCTTTCTGGCTATGTGGCATTGCCTTGCTACTCCCACTTCAAGGAACGTCAGTTGTTTCATTATAAAATGGAGGGAGGGGCTACTTTGCCTTTTTTCAGAGTTGTAGGGATGATCAGAAGAAAGATCTAAGTACAAATGTTTAGTTAATTATAAAGTGATAAAGCAGTATATATGTTGTTATTATTCCTCCTTATAGAAAAAAAGTCCTGGATTATAATTGAGTCACCTCTCTTGGACCCTGCTTTCTTGCCTATGGAATGAGATGATACCTGTCCCATCTACCTTATAGAAATGGTATAAAATAAAAAATACCCATAATAATAAAATGATAGGTATAAACAAACAAAAAGTGTGACTGAATTCCTGGATGGGGATCAGTGATTGAGTAGAAGGCAGACTGGGCATTGTTACTGTAAACTCTCATTTGTACCTTGAATCCATTTACAAAGCACATTCACAGCCATTATCCCATCCAATTCCCTCAACAGCTGTAAGATGAGCTTATAAGGATGAGCCTATCACAGATGATTAGCTGCATCTCACAGATGAGAAAACTGAGACTCAAGTAAGTGATGAGCTCAGAGGCTGAATCTTAGTATAGCCTCAGAGTCACCTCCTTTCCTTCCTTTCCAACCAGCCCCCAGTCCTAGGGCCCAGAACTCTGTCTTCCTGCAAGTCAATTTGGAAGACAGACCAAAATCATGTTCTCTTGGACTTCCCTCTTGTCTTGGGGAACAGTACTGGTCTCTTTCCCCATTCATTCAGTACTTAGCCCTGGGGCAGCTTGATAAAATCTCTTTCCCAGAAATGGGTTGGAGGTCTCACCTGCATGGGTTGCCCTTCAAACTAATAAACAGAGCCACCTGTACCTTTTTCTTTGTTCAAAGGATTCCAGATGTGAGACTGGAACAGCTGTAACACTCCTTAGGATGCTTTTGGCTGCTCAGGCTGTCTCAGCCAAGACATGCTTTTCTTTGCTTCTGATCTCATTTGAGGACTCTCCTCCCCATTATGCAGGCAGGACCTTAGGGGTTATTGTCTGCTCTGTTCATGTCCCTCCTTTGCTGAAACCCTCCAGTGGCTGGATTACACCAGTCCCTATGTGTGTTCCCTTCCCAGCTTGACCCCATGAAGATGTTAAAGAAGAGAGAATAAGAAAATCATCCTATTTTGGGGTTTGGGGACATAATTGAATTGTGTTTTGTTAGAAGGTTTACTGAAAAGAATCTCTTCCACGCTGTGGCCATGGACGTTTGGGAGACTGTTAAACTGGAGCCTTTAATGGGAGCTGAATATATGGAATCCGGGAAGTATGGTTTGGCTGAGTCTTCTCTCATCATGGGCAGAATCTGGGTGTGAAGCATACAGATCCAATTAGGAGGGGAAAGGATTATCAGGACCAGAGCTGGTCCAGGCACAGGAAACACTAATGCCTGCCACCTGGGGAGCAATTATTGGCAGATGATTATCTTCCAGGGGCAGCTCAGGCACCCCTTCTTTCAGGATGCTTCCCTGATCTCCAGGCTGTGTTGGGTGTGGGGTGGGGCAGCTTTTCTCTGGGCTTCCAGATCCCTGGGCTTCTCTCTGTCTCAGCCCTTAACACACTGTGCTGTTATTGTCTGTGTTAGTGATTACCTCCCTTCACTAGACTGTGAGCTCCCCTAATGCTGGTTCTGGCTCATGTTTGTATTCAGTTCCCAGCACAGGGCCTGGCACACAGTGGGTTTAGCATTATGGTTAGGAGCTTGGGCTCTAGAGCCAGCCTGCCTGTAGTTGATTCCCAGCTTGACCACTCACTAGCCTGAAGACCCAGGGCCAGTCATTTAACTTCTTTGGGTCTTTATTTCCTCATCTGTAAAGTGGGAATAATAATGGTAATTACTTCAGAGGGTTGTTATAAGGGTTAAAAATGAAAAGCATTTCAAAGAGTGTCTAGCATAGAGTAAGTAGTATATAAAGTTTGGATATTATTATTTAAACCTTGATTCTGTATTTAGGATCTTCACTTATTAGGAGGTATGATTCCACGCTCCCTCCTACCCCCCATAGCCACCGACATGCTGTGGGAGTGAGTTCCAAGTGTCTGGGGCTGGGGGGGCAGGCCAGGCCAAGGAAGATTGAACAGGAAAAGTTATCATTATTTTTGCAAAATTTGACCCTTAATGAAGTCTCTGTATTCTGTGACATGAAATGCAATTAAATTGCCTCCTCCTTTCTCTACACCTAATCTGCTCAAATGATACCCATCACCTGGGTCCAGAAGATGCTGAGTAAATACCATTAGTGTTCTATATAGCAACAGGAAGGCCTTCTGAAGACTGATCCAAACTGGCCTTTGCTGGTCTGTGTTGAGTGGCCTGGGTGGGAGAGGAGGATGGAGTCAGTGGAGAAGGGTGAGCAGAAAGTACAAGAAAATTTCCTCCTGGGGAGGCTATGGTAGGATTGTCTGACTGTATACATCTAAAAGACAGAGAATCAGGCACTACGTAGGTGTTTGTAAAATAAATAAAATAAAATAAGATAAATCCCGAATAAATTTGGTGAGGGAGGAGTCCTGGAATGGTCTTTGGAATCTGGCAGTCTTGGCTCTGGCTCTTAATGTATGATCTTTGGGAAATTCATTTGCCATTTAAACCTCGGTTTCCTCTTCTAGAAAGTCTGAGAGGCTTAAAATCAATGTTCTTAAATAAAACTAAACCCAGCATTTTAAAATTATTTTTTATTAACATATAATGTATTATTTGTTTCAGGGGTACAGGTCTGTGATTCATCAGTCTTACACAATTCACAGCACTCACCATAGTACATACCCTCCCCAATGTCCATCACCCAGCCACCCCATCCCTCCCACCCCCTTCCACTCCAGCTACCCTCAGTTTGTTTCCTGAGATGAAGTCTCTTATGGTTTGTCTCTCTCTCTGATTTCATCTTGTTTCTTTTTTTCCTCCCTTCCCCTATGATCCTCTGTCTTGTTTCTCAAATTCCTCATATCAGTGAGGTCATAGGATACTTACCTTTCTCTGATTGACTTATTTCACTTAGCATAATACCCTCTAGTTCCATCCATGTCATTGCAAATGGCAAGATTTCATTTTTTGATGGCTGCATAATATTCCATTGTATGGGTATATATATGTGTGTGTGTGTGTATATATATATATATACATATATACCACATCTTCTTTATCTAGTCATCTGTTGATGGACGTCTAGGCTCTTTACATAGTCTGACTGTTGTGGACATTTCTGCTATAAACATTGGGGTGCATGTGCCCCTTTGGATCACTACATTTGTATCTTTGGGGTAAATACCCAGTAGTGCAATTGCTGGGTTGTAGGGTAACTCTATTTTCAACTTTTTGAGGAACCTCCATACTGTAAAACCAGTATTTTTAAGCTAAAGTAGATTCCCAGAACTCACTTCAGAAACTTTAATTACTTGGGCCAGGAATGGGGCCTAGGAATCTGTATTTCTAAAACAACCATGTGATTATGACTATGTGAACAAAATGCTTCTCCCTGGATTTAATATGTATGGGTTTATAATTTTCTCAAGGTTAAGTTACAAATCTGACCATATCTTTCACCTGTATGAAACTCTTCACTGACTCCTGTTGTTTTTAGGATTAAATCCTGCTTTCCTAGCTTGGCTTTACTGCTGGCTCCAATTTCATGTCTGGACTCATCTTACAGCATTGTCCTCTTCTGCTATGTACTCCAGCCATACAAGAACTGTTTGCAGTATGTCTCTTTCCCACCTCCACTCTTCTGTTCAAGCTGTTCTCCTTTTCTGATGCATTCTCCTCTTTTCTATCTTCTAATGTCTTGCTCAGTTTACTTTATCCTGGATGTATTTCATACCCACTCTAGCCACAGAGATTCTGTCTTCCTCTGAGCTACAGAAGCACTGACACTTGGTACCACTCACTCGTCATGGGCAGACTGCCTTGTATGGTTATTCATGTATGTCTTAGCTTTACCCTGCCCCCCCTGCCTGTTTTTTCCCCTACCCCCCTGCATTAGAGTATAAACTCTGGGAGAGCAAGGATTCATTCAAGGCTCCTTAGCCCCTGCTTTCAGTTAGTAGAGCATCACAGACATTCAAAAAATATCTGAAAATCAATGATGCGATCTCCTTTAGAGTACAAGGCCCTAGACTTGTTAGTTGGTTGTTCATCTTGGGGTGGACCAAGTTTGTTGCTTCTTTCCTAGCTGGGAAATACCCTGTAACAGCCAATCACAGAATAAAAGAAAATTTCATGACTAGCAATATTATTTTCACTTCTAAACTTACCAACCTGAAATTATCACCCATTAATGAGAAGACTGTTTTATAATTTGTTAAAAATGTTAACAATTTATAGTTATTACTTAATATAAAATATTATTATATAATTTAAAAATAATAACTATTGGGCGCCTGGGTGGCTCAGTTGGTTAAGCGACTGCCTTCGGCTCAGGTCATGATCCTGGAGTCCCGGGATCGAGTCCCACATTGGGCTCCCTGCTCGGCAGGGAGTCTGCTTCTCCCTCTGACCCTCCCCCCTCTCATGCTCTCTCTATCTCATTCTCTCTCTCAAATAAATAAATTTAAAAAAATCTTTAAAAAAATAAAAAAAATAAAATAAAAAAATAAAAATAAAAATAATAACTATTATTATTTCCCTTAGCTGTTTAAGGGAAGATGTGCTCATTATGTTCATGCATATCTGTTTAATAGACATAATTACACTGTTAAGGTGTGTTTGAAGGAGATGAGTTTATTGAGTACTTCTGGGCTCTGAAATCCCCACCCAGGACTCCTTTGCCTTCTTCTTCTACATCCCTCAGCCTAGCCTACATGGCTGTCATTAATTCTGCATGCTAACAGCTTTGGTACCTAAGTAAGTAATTGCAATTTTCAATTAAGGAGCCCAGGATCTCTGGAACCCAAGCTGACCCAGACACCAAGAGGCCCCATTGTCCCAAGAGGCTACAGAGGCAAGCTGCAGCTCTGTCCTTAGCTAGACCAGCCAGACTCACCCCAGAGTAGAAGGACTTTCCAGAATCGGAAGCCTTGGACCGTCATTGCCCACCACCCCCGCGGCCAATCATTGTGACTTGGGGGATACAGCTCTGGCCTGGAAGTCAGTTGCCTTAGTAATCATCCCATATTCATCTTTTGCCTATTAGATCAGTGCTTTTCAAACTTGAATGTGCCTACAAAACACTTGGGGATCTTGCTAACGTACAGATTCTGTCTCAGAAAGTCTGGGGTGGAGCCTGGGATTCTGCATTTCTAATGAGCTCTTAGGTAACACTGATGCTATTGACTAATGGACCACACTTTGAGTAGCAAGGAGCTAAACTATAAACTTTACTCTCTGAGCCTCGTCTTCTTTATCTTCAGGATGAAGGTGCTAGACCTGGTGATCTCTGAGGACCTGCCCAGCTCTGATTTTCTGTGATTCTAATAAGTGATAATTATGGCTTTTGTAGCCAGTGTTAATTCTTAATGGCCAAAATATAGAAACAACCTAAATTTCCATCAAACTGGTGAAAGGATAAACAAATTGTGGTATACCCATACAATGGAAAACTACTCACCAATAAAAAGGAATGAACCATTGATATATTTGATGACATGGATGAATCTCAAATGTATTATGTTAAATGAAAGAAGACACAAAAGACAGCATAATGTGTTATGCTATTTATATGAAATTTTAGAAAAGAAAAACTATAAGGAGAGAAATCAGATCAGTGGTTGCTAGGGGCCATGAGTGGGAAGAGGGTATTGATTGAAAGGGGGCTTGAGCAAAGTTCTGTGGAAAGGGTGATGAAAATGTTCTGTGCCATGATTGTGGTGGTGATACATGAGTAGGTACATTTGTCAAAACTCACGGGATTATATACATAAAACTGGTGAATTTTATTCTATGTAAGTTACACCTCAAGAAGGCTGACCGAAGAAAACTCCCCCCCAAACCAAACCCCATAGCTACTGTTCACTGAGTATTCAGTATGTGCCAGGCATTTTACAGATTTGTTTTGCTTCTTTTTACCGCTCCTTCGAGGTAGGATTAACCACCCCCCAGATGGGGAAGCCTAAGCTCAGAGAGGAAATGACAGCTTTCAAATAAGAGGCAGGATTTGAACCCATGTCTGATGACTCCAGCACCTGGGCTGCTTCTGGATGGCTGCATTGACTCCCACATCCCTCATGAGTTCTAAAAGTATCGCAGGGTCATGCCTGGCTCCTGGCCTCTCTACCAGGGACTTTTGTTTTAAGAGGTATTGTTATTATGCATCCCTTTGTTGAACATGGAACCCACCTTGGTTCAAACGTGCCTCTAAAGTGACATTGGCAGCATGGTAGGTACAATAAATCATTAATACACACATTGTTTTATATCACTTTTAATTAGAAAAAAGAGGGTTTTTGGGGAGCACACAGAGTTTGGGTGAGTGGTGGGAGTGGGCCCAGTGGAGAAGGTGGAGTTCCTGGTTAGAAAGTGTGGAAAGCACAGCCCCAGTGGCCCATCACAATTTACCTGGGAGGCTGGGATTATTATCTTCTCCATTTTGCAGATTGAGAACCTGAGGTTCATAGGGGTTGGGCAGCTTCCCTGAGGTTATACAGCTTGTTAGTGGCAGAGACCAGGCTTGAACTCTGTTTTTGTGGCTCCCAATTCCATGCCTTTTCCCTTTCCCACAAGCAAAAAGAGGACACAGAGCCCCACCCTTGAAAAGTTTACAGAGATACAGCAGCTGGCTCACAGCCATAAAAGGACACTGAAAAACAGCTTATAATCATGGTGGCTCAATCAGCTTATAATCAGGTGGCTCAAAATAAAAGGAATTCAGAAGAGAACTGAGCCAGGGAGGGCAGAAGCAGTCAGGGAAGACTTCCTGAAGGAGGTGAGACTGGGTAGGTTAGCTGTGGAGGTTGGGTACAGCTGGGGCAGGCGGATGTGGGGGAGTTATATTTGTGTCTCCACCCCCAGTTCCCTAGGAAGACCATGATCTGAACTATGGGAAGATTTAAACCATGGAGAGAATAGTTGGGATGCACAAGGCTTGGGCCTGGCTAGGATGGCTGGAAAAATTCACTGCTGTTCTCCCTCTGATTCTGTCCTGAGGGCCTTCCCTGTTTGGGAACGGGAGGCAGCAGGAAGGGCATCAGCCAAAGATGAGTAGAAGGGAAGTGGCCCTTTCTTCAGGGCCTTCCAAATGGCCCACCTCTTGGTATCGCCAAGATGGTCGGCAGATCTACCCACTCACTCAGGCCAGGCATCAATCAGATCTTGTTGCCCCAGGGGCTCCAGATGTGGCCTAGGAGCTGCTGGGTAATACTCAGGCACCCCCGCCCCCCACCTCTGACCCCATCCCCACTTGGGATCAGGCTACTCTTCTGGGCATCCAGGAGGCCTGTTGGCTCCAGCAGCTGGTGCAGGATTAATAATTGAGGGTCTCTCCTGAGCTTTGCATCCATCAGGGACTAGTCCTCCTGCTGCCTGCTATTATTGTGCTCTGATCAATTAGTGGGGAAGAAATGAGGTCAGAGAGAGAGCAGGTGTGGGCTTGGCTTTGTTTCTGGGGAAGGGCTAGGCTGGGCTGGGGCTGGTGTGGGGTGGTGATGAGGAAGAGACAATTCTCAGGGCTTTAGGCCATGGGCAGTAGAGAGGAGAATAGACCACAGCAAATACAGGCCTTTTAGCTCAGAGGGCTTGGCCACACTGTTGCCAAGAGATAAAAACAGCATTTGGAAAACATTTGTGCTCCAGGCTGCACAGGGCATTGGGATGGGCCCATTAGCCACTTAATGTCCTGGATAATAACCCTCGGCTTCTGAGAATGTCAGCTGGAAACCCAGACTCTACCAACAGCTTGGAAACAGGCCAGCATCCTTGGCCTCATGTTCAAAGCCCTCTCCATTTAGCCAACCATTCCTACTCGCTTCATCTATAACCTTCTCTCATGCGGCTCTAGGCTCCAGCAACCTGAGCATGTCCTGGGCTCTCTTATTTCCTTTCCTTTGCTTAAAATGTTGCCCCCTTCTGCCTACTCTGCTCCATCTCTGCCTGTCGAAATCCTACTCACCCTTCACTCACCATATTATATATTGGCTTCTTCATGAAGCTTCTCTTAAAGTCCCTATCAGCAGTTGTCTCTTGCCTCTGACCTACAGGATGCCAACACCATTTTTTCTTATATTAAGGGAATCTGAAATCATTCTCCTTTTCCTCTTCAAGAGCACTAGACTCACAGAAGGCCATGATGTGTCCAATTCTGGACAGCTGGCCTTGACTCTACTTGACTTGTTCAGAGACCATGACTTGTCCAACATTATTTTGGCACACAGTAGGTCTGAGGAACTGTGTTAAACCTAATACCCATTTGTACACACACTATTTCTCTATATTACTCTAACCACATGAATGTGTAACTTTTTTCACCCATCAATGCCTTTGCACTTGCTGTTCCCTCTGGCTTAAGTACCCTTCCTTTCTTTTTTCTCTGGCAAGATCCAGCTCCAAGTCAGGTTAATCTGTGCTCTTTCTGTGTCTTGTACTCTTGTCTTTGATGTCATCATTCACGCTGTGCTGTGAATAAGGTAGGCTTTTTCCCCTCAAAACTTAAAGCTTGGCAAGCAGGCAAACGGCTACAGCACAGTCTGCAAATATGGGGTTGACTTGCAGGCTTCAGGCTTTGGTGTTGTAAAAATTCAAATAGTATTAAAGATTATTATTAGTAGTAGCTAATAAGAGGTTTATCTTCTCCAAAATCAGAGCTGCTGCTGTATTGCACAACTGCAGGGCACACCATTGCCATTGTGGTTTAGGCATGTGACTCCACCTGGGCTTGCACAGTGCACAGGTTTTAGAACCATATCTGGCAGCCCTACTCCAATTCTTCAACTGCAGTTCCATTCCCCAGAGGTAGCACTGTTACATTTCTTGTGTATCATTTCAGATGCTTTACACATATCAAACGTTTGTATGTATCCTTTTACACAAATTGGATTATGTCATACATAATCTTGCATTTTGCTTTCTTAATATATCTTGAAAATAATTTCCTATCAGAACATCTGATCTACTCCATTATTTTCAATACCAGTCTACTATTCATTATATGTGTGTGTCATAATTTAGTCCTCTATTGATGAATATTTAGGTTGTTTCCAATCTATTTTATTTTTAAATTTTGTTTATTTATTTATCTTTATTTTTTTATTCCAGTCTATTTTAACACTCTTAACAATACGTCAATGAACATCTCTATGGGTATAACTTTGAATGCTTTTGGGGAGTTAGTTGTCTGTGGGATAAATTCCTAGGAGTTGAATTGTGGAATCAAACAGAAACATGTGTTTCAAATTTTGATGCACATAACCAAATTTCCCTTCAAATGCTTAGCCAAGTCTTCTAAGATGAGTAGGAACAAATAAGGTAAAGGCATGAGCATAAAGAACAGCATGAGTAGAGGCATGAGGGCTTGATAAACCACAGCCTTCTTAGAGGAAATGAATCATATTGTGTGGCTGGATTGTAAAGCAAACATCATTGCATGGTGAGTGATGAGGCTAACCTCTCTGAGGCAGTGGCCAGGTCACTCAGGGCATTGGTCTAAATCTCAGAGGTTTGCACATAATGGCTTGCTGGTCAAGTCTGGCTCCCTACTTATTTTTATTTTTATTATTTATTTATCTATTTATTTATTTATCTGAGAGAGAGAGAGAGAGAGAGAGAGAGAACGAACGGGAGGGGCATGGAGAGGGAGAGAGAATCCCAAGCAAACTCTGCTCTGAATGTGGAGCTCAGTGGGGTGGGGCTTGATCTTACAACCCTGAGATCACAACCTGAGCCAAAATCAAAGTTGGATGCTTAACCAACTGCGCCACTCAGGTGCCCTTGCCTGTCTATTTTTATAAATAGAATTGTATTGAAACATGCCACACCCATTTGCTTACCTTATTGTCAATGACGGCTTTTACTACAATGGCCCAGCTGAGTGGTTGCAACAGAGAACATATAGCCCACAAAGCCTAAAATATTTACTACCTGGTCCTTCACAGAAAATGTTTGCTGTTCTAACCAGTAATACCAGCCTGAGAACAGTAGCAGGCGTTGGAGAGTTTCAAGGAGTAGAGGGACATGGTCAGATTTGCATTTTGGAAAGATCACTACTGGGGTGCCTGGGTGGCTCAGTTGGGTGAGCAGCTGCCTTTGGCTTGGGTCATGATCCCAGGGTCCTGGAATCAAGCCCCACATCCAGCTCCCTGCTCAGCGGAGAACCTGCTTCTCCCTCTCCCTCTGCCTGCTGCTCTGCCTACTTGTGCTCTCTATCTCTCTGTCAAATAAATAAATAAAATCTTAAAAAAAGAAAAGAAAGATCATCACTGTGCAGAGAGGATAGGGGCAACTCATGGGATATATTGGGCTGCTATTTTGCTTTTATCCAGTTCCACAAAGATAATCTCCTGGTCACTTTAAACAAGAGAATACTTTCCTCCTTCTTTGAGCTGATGGGGTATCCTATTCATATCAGAAGAGTTAAGTATAAAGAGCAGGTGAAGAGCTGGGAATAATGATTCACTAGAATTTGAAAGGATAATGCCAAGGGATCTTAACGGTGCATTGGAGTCAGCCTTTCCAGAAGTCAGTCTCAGAATTACTGTTTTCTGAGTCATAAGAATTATGTCCTGGGCGCCTGGGTGGCTCAGTTGGTTAAGCGACTGCCTTCGGCTCGGGTCATGATCCTGGAGTCCCGGGATCGAGTCTGCTTCTCCCTCTGACCCTCTTCCCTCTCGTGCTCTCTCTCATTCTCTCTCTCGCAAAAAAAAAAAAAAAAAAAAAGAATTATGTCCTAATGACAACACAAGACAGACCATGATTGTCCAGGTAAAGGTAGAAAACAAAGAACAAGTATAGCTCAGAGAGGCCTGTGGTAGTAATTGCTTTGACTTCTAAAACAGAGCAGTTTGGGACATCCTCTGGAAGTTTGAAAATTGACATGAACTATAGTGAATGAAGCAGAGAAGAGAGAAGAAGAGAAGGAGGGACAGCAGAGGACAGCAGAGAATGAGGAGCAAGTGAGTAAGAATGGAGATGGAGAAGAAGAAATCGGATAAGTTCCTGTGCATGGGAGGTATAGGTGGGCTATTTACTATGCCAGGAACGCCACACTCATGACTCATTTATTCCTCATAATAACTCTGGAGTGTGGGTAGTATCACTATCACTTTATGCATTAGGAAGCTGAGGTTCAGTGGCAGAACAAGTGGCAGAAGTGGGGTTTTAACCCAGGACTATCTGACTCCCAAACCTGTGATCTTTCTTCTACCCTCGACAGGGCCAAGAGTGGGTAACGGGTAGACTAGGGTAGAGGGAAGATAATTTAGGAAGGCAACAGGACTAGAGGAATCTCACAAAATCCAAGCGCTTGCCAAGCCCAGCCACTCATGCCTGAGCAGCTGGCTGATTTTTCATAAAATAAAAGAAGTCCCTGAATTGAGAAATATGTGTGTCTCCTAGATTGGATTGTGCAGTGAACAGTAGCCAGAGCAAGCAGTAATCCATCACGGCCTGGCGTTGGCGGGTGCTGCCAGCCGGAGCCCTGGTGGAACTGTTGTGAAGGTGACCTTGCAGGAGAGCCAGGGTCCAACCTCCAGCTGCCTCCTGGGAGTCCAGGCATGGGATGGAAGGGAATGGGGTGACAAGTTCCCTCCTCCCTATTTCTGAGCTATTTTCCTCCATTTTCTTTTCAGCGTTTTATATGCCGCACAAATGCTGGTCTGGCAGCAGCTGGCCAGGTCCCAGGAGCTGACGATGGCGCTGACCTGGAGAGATGGACCGAGCCAGCGAGACCCCAAATCCTATACAGAGACTCCATTTATCAGCTCTTGTGACCCCAGACCTAATGTCTTCCCTTGTTGGCTGAATTCCTTATGTGGAGCCAGTCAGCCTGAGATGGGCCCTGGAGTTCATCCCTTCACCTAGGGAAGGCCAGTGGTTAAGGATTCTGGCTCTGAGTCAGTCAGACCAGGCTTGGTGCCTATTTCCTATCTGTGTGGTTTGGGCAAGCTATTAACCTCCTAGCCTCAGCCTCTTCTTCTGTAAAATAGAGATTCTTAGTGTACTTGAGAGAAAGAAATAAGATAATGTAGGTAAATAAAGCCACTAGTTAAATGCCTGATGCACAGTATCTGGACTAAATGGTAGTTATAATTATTTCCTTTATTCTTCAGGGTCATGCTGTCAGATGGGGATTATTTACTCCATTTTACAGAGATCCAGAGATGTGCCCCTCTGTGCTTTTGTGGGTTTAGAAAAGACAGAGAACAAAAGACTTGTTTTCTGGAACTAATATAAACTTTGGTATTGTTTTTTCTGCAATATTGTTGGGCTTTCTGGTCTCCTGAATTCTTGGCTACCATAAAGTGAGTGCTCACCATGTTCCAGGTAGTGCATTAAGCTTTTTTCAAATATTAGCATGTGTTAGGGTATCACTGGCTGCCATAACAAACAAACCCATGAAAGCATATGGGTTTAAACACTATAGAAGTTTATTTCATTCTTGGGTAAAGTCCAGAATGGGTGTTCCTGATGGATAGGAAGCTTTCCTCCAACTGGTGAGTCAGAGATCCAGGCTCCTTACATATTGTGGGTCTGTCAGGTTCAACATGTGGCATTAGAAGCACTCTCTCATCTACATCCAGTGGTAGAAAGGGGAACAAGCATGGAGGATGGAGCTTTTCATGTTCCAGGTCAGGAAGTGGCACACATCACTTCTACTCACATTCCATTTGTTGGAATTCGGTCGTATGGCTCCTCATAATGGTGGAAGACTGTAAAGAGTTATCTATCCATGTGCCCATGAAGAAGACATGGGTTTGGTAAAGAGCTAGGCAATCTCTGTCATACATCATCATCCTATTTTATTCTTAAAACAATCGAGAGAGAGAGAGAGAGAGAGAGAGAGGTTGCTCATTCTGTCTTAGCCAGCACCTCACCATGAATTCCTTCTCAACCTTCCAATATCTACCTGGTTCTTTAACCCTGATGATTTCAGTTGAACCTCCTTTTCTTCTTTCCTCCATCCACTGAAGTTCTCTTGTTCTAACGATTTCCTATAGGGTGCCAGATATTTGTGTAATACCCAGTGCATCTTGTAAAGGGTTTTCTGTTGTATATCTTACAGTAGATGGTGAGGGTTATCTATAATAATAGACAATATTTACTGAGTGATGATGATATGCCTGAAATTTTCCAATCATTTTACACATATTAACTCATTTAATATTCACAACCATTTATTTATGAGGTAAGTTCTCTCAGAATCCCATTTTACAGATGAGAAACCTAAAGTACAGAGAGGTTTAAGTAACTTGTCCAAGGTCACCCAATGGTGGAGCCAGAACTGGAATCCAGCCAGTCTGGCTCCAAAATCTGTGCTGTGGACAGTACCACTACCAATTGAGCAGTATCATGGGTCAGACTCAGAATTAAATGCTCCATATGGATTAGTTAATGAACCTATATGGAGGAGATAATTGTCATTGTCCTTATTTTACATATGAGGAGCTCCAGGATCAGAGGGGTTAAGCAAACTGCCCAAGGTCACGCAGCTAGTGACAGGTCTGAATGAGACCAAAGCCTAAACTCTAAGAACAATGAGATGGGGTCATAATTGTATTTTCATTTCCACCGGAAGTAGAAGGATTCATTTTAAAGAATGAGAGGGCAGATGGTTAGTGTATCATTTCAGGTGGTTTGTGTATATTTTAGAGAGGGAGATAAAGCACTGAGGGAGTAGAGGGTCCTCTAGTTCGCTGACTGTGACAAGGAATCTCGAATCCTTTTGAGTCCCATTTGAATTCTTCTACTCAGGAGTCTGCATGAACTTGCAGAAAACTTGGGCATGTTAGCATTTGAAATATGCCCTTGATCTCGAACAGGATTGAACCTCTCTGAGTCTTATTTTCTTATTTCTAAAGTGGTGATATGACAGTCTGTCTCCATTGTGTGTGTGTGTGTTTATGTGTGTGTGTGTGTTTATGTGTGTGTAGTGTCCTTTACAGGGTCTCACACACAGTACAGTAGGTGCTTAATAAATGGTTGCTCTCATAGTGTGCCAGCTGAGGGGTTGGGTAGCTGGCTTAATACCACAGAGCAGAAAGTGGGTTGAGAGCAGAAGTGCCATCCTAAGGTGAGGTACAGAATGGTCCTCCTCTAAAGGTCAGGAAACTGAGGTTAAGGGGCAGGCGACTGACTTTCCCATGGTCATATAGCCTATTAGTGGCAGCAGCAGCATCCTGACCCAGAAATCTTTCCACAGCTCAGACTCAGACAACAGCCTTTGGATTCCACACTTTGCAGTTCTTCTCTGATGGGTTGAATGACAATCCAGGGGCCCCCAAGAATTACTCTGACCCACAGAGTCCTTTGTTGAAAGATAAATAGTGATTCAACCTTCTGCAGTGAATTGGAGCTACTTCTCCCTTTCTTTTTCAAGGTCTTGGGGGTTATGATGGGTGACTCAGATAAATAGCAATGGTCTGGGAACTGTACTGTGGGGACCCACCAATAATTTTCTCATTTGTTGGATAAATGCATGAGGATAAAACTCCTCACCTATCATGTTGCCCTTGCTCTCAGATGCCTTCTAGCATCTGAGGTTAAAAGTTCCCTCATTCTAGAAGCTGAACTATTCCTGTTGGCCAAGTCTGGACTAATGTTGATGATGTGCTTCTGAGATGGTGCTGCCCACTCACACCCTCCAGCTTCCATACTCCATCTCACCAGCCACTCACCTCCCTGACCAGCCCTCATCTTCCCTGACATGGAGCCTGCTGCAGCCTCTACTTGGCCTCCCTACCTCCCCCTTTGGCCCCCTTCAGCTCACTCTCTGCACTGAAGCTAGAATTGGCTTTCTTGCCATGTCACTCTCTAAGAAACACTTTTGGCTTTCCTCTGCCCACTGAATAAAATGCCAGACTTGTTGGCTGGGCATATGATTCTTACCCTTTGAGGTCTGAGCCCCACCTATCCCTCCTGCATCATTTCCCACATTCTCTGCTGGCCACAGTCCCTTAACATGCCCCACACATTCCCAGGTCCAGGTCTTTGCCCTGATTGTTCTCACTACCTGCAGTACTGGTTCCCCTTCAGCTCCCTAGCCCAAACTCCAAGGACTAACCAAAATACCGTCCCTTCCCTAAATAGTATAACTCCTCCTTCATGAGACTCCCAGCACGCTTTGCATGTGGCTCTTTTACAGCTCTTGCCTCATTGAGTGGTAACTGATCTTGACTTCTCTACTTGGTCTCTTAGTTCCCTACTGGGCACTAAACTCCTGGAAGACAAGGCATTCGGTCTCCTTCATTGGTATGTCTGGGTATAATGGCTGGACTGTACCAACAGAGCCCAGCCAATTGCCAGCGTTGAAATATTTTTATACTGTTTGGCAATAGCTGTCTTGGCCTTTTGCCTAGGACCCTTTGCGCTTCTATGGTCCATCAAGTAAATAGTTAATACTGGGCATAGCAGAGGGCTCTGGATTGGTCAAGCTAGTTGTTATATTTCTAATTTTGCCATGAAAAGCCTTTCACAGGGAATGGGCCTCGCTTCATCCTTCTCTACCAGACAAACACCCCAGGTACCTCCCAGGTCTCGACATCATGAAGAGTTGTGAGGAGTGACTTTGGAGGCCCTGCTCTCTGGAAAGTAACAGAAGCCTTCTCTTCAAGATGTCCAGGTCTGAGTACATGGGAAAGTGTGGGCCTTCACTGGGGGCCTAACTTGGAGGCAGGCGTTAACAGCTTGAGATTTCAGGCACAGGTTATAGGTTGAGGAGGGTTTGATAGTTACACTCAGTTATGGAATCCATGGCATCAAGTGAGGCACTGGGGTTCCAGAGCTGCATCAGAGTGGACTTGCCTTTTGGAGTTCATAGCCTGGATGGGGAGACAGACATGTAAACAAATAATAACAGCATAGGGCCATGATAGAGGCGAGGGTTTTGATGGGACCTTGAGAGGTCCAGAGTCAGGGAGAGCTCATTGGAGATTGGAGAAGGTCAGGTGGAGCTGAGTTCTGAAGGACTGCACAGAGGAGCCCTGCCTTGGCCCCAAGGTCACCCCTTCCTGGGCACTACACTCTTAGAGCAGCAATGCCCCGTCATTGCTCTGTCTCCATCACTGCTGGTCTTCTCCTGCCAAACCACAGCGTGAAAACAACAATAATCAAAACTTAAATAATGCTTACCATGTTTTAAGTGCTTCATATATAATAATCCATTTAATCCTCACAGTGACCCTATGAGGTAGTTGCAATCAATATTCCTATTTTGTAGATGGGGAGCCTGAGAGAAAGAATATTTTTGTAACTTGTCCAAGGTTTTGGAGGTAGGATGTGGCAGAGCAGACAGGCAGCCTAGCTCTAGGGTCTCTGTGGAGCCTAGAGGTATATTAGCCTCCATACCACTTTGCCTCAAACCATCTCTAAATATCATGGCTGAGGCCTTCATCTCTGTGGTGAAAACACAAGGTGATGCCTGAGGCATTTGGAAGGTCTTTTCCTCCGGAGTACATCATGTGGTTGGTAGTCCCCACAGTCTCAGGCACCATTTGACACAAGCTCCTTGAGATCCCAGGTACTGTGTGTATCTGTTGGGGGTCACAGAGAGGGCCCCAGCCATGGGCAATCACATGTTCCCCCCACCCTTGAAGTCAGCATAACCTTACAACCTACAGGAGCTCCAGGAGCCCAGGTCTGACAAAGGATCCCAGAAGCTGCAAGAGTCATTGTTCCCTAAATTGGCCTCATCCTTTATTGTATCTGTGTCCTCACAATGCTCCCTCCTCTTCTCTCAGAGGAGGCTGCATGGGACAAGGTGACATTTAGGTTGGATTGTGAAGGGTGAGGAGGAGTTTTTCATGCAGAGGAGAGGAGCACAGACACTTTAGGTAGAATGAGCTGCCCAAGCACAGGCATGGGATTGTGAAACAGCATGATGTGTTTGGGGAATGAGGAGAGTCAGGGTCGATGATGAGGCTGGGAAGGTAAATAGAGGCTATCACCTTGGCCTTCAGTCATTGGACAATGGGGAGTCACTGAAGAATATGAAATAGTGGAGTTGCATGGACATATTGGTGTTTTATTTATTTTTT
Source organism: Mirounga angustirostris (assembly GCF_029215605.1). Lineage (NCBI taxonomy): Eukaryota > Metazoa > Chordata > Mammalia > Carnivora > Phocidae > Mirounga > Mirounga angustirostris. The sequence goes on from NW_026991712.1 coordinate 150,629,287, forward strand.
TTAAAGATTTTATTTATTTATTTGAGAGAGAGAGAATGAGAGACAGAGAGCACATGAGAGGGGGGAGGGTCAGAGGGAGAAGCAGACCCCCTGCCGAGCAGGGAGCCCTATGTGGGACTCGATCCCGGGACTCCAGGATCATGACCTGAGCCAAAGGCAGTCGCTTAACCAACTGAGCCACCCAGGCGCCCCATATTGGTGTTTTAGACGTACTATGAACATGGTTTCCTAGGGAGGGACTGATGGTCGGCAGCCAGGAAGAAGGCTGAGGCCATAGTTCTTGTATAATAGTGGCCTAAATTAAGGTGGTGAAAGAGAAGGGGACAGCCAAGAAATGTTTGTGAGGACTTGGGACTATTGATTGTGGGGTGAAGGCAGGGAGGAGTTGGAGCTGATGCTCAGGATCCTGGTTTGTGTGACTGGGGGATGGTGCCAGGAGGAGGGGTGCATTTGGGTGGAAGGTAGTGAGATCTCTTTTGGATTCTGATTCAGGTGGGGCCCAGGTGCCGATGTGCCCACCTATACAGGTGAGCTCAGGAGTGGGCTCTGGTCTAGAGATAAAGATCCAAGGGTCCTCAGAGGAGGGAAGAACCTGAAGCCACGGGAGGGAGTAAGATTCCCTAAGGAGAATGTGCCAGTGACACTAGAAAGGAGAACCAGAGACTGGACCCTGAGGGGTGCCAGCAGTTCAGGGGCACCAATCACCTTCTATCTGCCAGGCCTGTTCTTTATGCTGTGAATGCAGCAGGGAACAAGACAGAAGACCCCTGCTTGGAGGTATGTTCTAGTGGGGAGAAGCAGATATTAAAAAAAGTAAAATATGGAGCAAGACAAATAAATGCTCTGGAGGCTAATTAAACAAAAAAGGGTAGGGAGAGTTGATGTGGGGGGGCTGCAACTGTAAATGTGGGGGACCTCACTGAAAAGCTTATTTTTGAACAAAGATTTGAAGGAGGTGAGTGAGGTGGATATCTGGGGGGAGACTGTTCTAGGAAGAAGAAACAGCAGTATAAAGGCCCTGAGGCAGGATGTGCATGGCATGTGGGAGGAATAGCTGGGAGGCCATATGGCTATCACCAAAAAAATGTATAAGTATTATTATTATATAATTATTTTGTAGTTTTTTGTATCTACCCCTGCTCTGTACTGCAATGATTTTTATAGAAGTGATCTTGGGCAGCAGATCCCTTAACCTCTCTGGACCTCAATATCTTTACCAGTAAAATGGGGACAATGATAGTATCCACTTGTTGGTAAAGTGCTTTGCACAGCACCTGCCACAGAGCATTTGCTGCTACTACTAGTATCACTATCATTACTTTTATAACCATCATCTCCCTCTCTCTAGACTGTAAGCCCTTTGAGGACAATGGCTGTATGTAGGTCTTCCTTGCAGTCCAGGGCCAGCCCAGGGCAAGGCTTCACAGTATAAGCTCTATAAAGGGAGTTTTGGGATAGAACAAATGAAAACGCAAAAGGTAAGACATGGAAGGAGCCAGGTCCCTGGTGGCCCCCTGCCCCAGCTCCACAGGCCCCACAGAGCCAGCCAGGGCATGGGTGGCTGGGGCTTAAGCAGGCCCACACTCAACGGCGCATGTGGAGCCTCCAGGCCTGACAATCTATTTGTTATTAGGGTAATAAATAAACAAGTTGCTTGTCAGCACGGGGACTGGCACGAGCGCCTTAGAAGATAAATGCTGCCTCTGAAATAGACAAATATTTACCATCCTCCAGACGAAGTTGTCAGCCCTGCTAAAGGCCTCCGGGGCTTGGAATTAAAGTGAACACTGAGATTTTTTTACCCTAATAGAGATGTATAGTGTACTTCTTCATAATAAAGAATGTGAAACTGCTTGTCCTTGAGCACCTACTATGTGTTGGGGCTTTCTGTCATGCTCATCACAATTCTTTGGGGTAGGGAATGTGATCATCATGTTTCAGATGAGCAAACTGAGACTTGAATGAGTGAAGTGACTCACTAAAGGCCACACGGCTGGTAGTGGTGGAGCTGGAATTTGGACCTGAGCCCTAGCCCAGGCTCTGGGTTGGAGTTTCCTATAGCCAGTAGATCAAGATCCTTAGCTCTATGGGAGGAGTTGAAGGCAAGCAGACAGGCTGCTCCCCCTCATGACTCTGAGGTCACTTCAGCTTCATGCAACAGACAAATGGGGCGCATAAGGGATTATGCACCTGAGTGAGGAGGAGGCACAGGAGGATGGCAAAAGTTGTTTGACTTTTAAGACTGCAGAGCATTAGAGGTGGGAGAGGCCATAGAGTTCCTGTACAGATGGAGACCAAGGTCTAACTCAGCCCTGATATGTTAGCTGTGTGTGCAGGAATCAAGTGACATGATGCCCACTTCACAGGTCAGGAAACTAAGGCTTGGAAGACTAATGACTTGTTTAAGACCTATCATCGTGAAATGGTAGCCTTAGGGTTCCAAGGTGGTGCATCTCCAGATTGTGCAGGTAGAGTGAGGGGAGCACTTACATGCCGCACTGCCAAGATTCAGTCTTGGTTCTGTCAATTATTAGCTGCATGACCTTGGGCAAGTTACTTAGCTCTTAGTGCTTCTGTTTTCTTATCTGTAAAATGGACATACTAATAGCTTACCTTGTAGGGTCATTGGCAGGTTGAAAAAATGTGTATAAAGAGCTTAGACTTAGCAAAATATTAGTAATTATTATTTAATTATTATAAATATTAGTAAGTATTATTATCATTATTCAGTTGTTTGTGTGTCCGTCATTCATTCAGCAAAATTTATGTGTCTGAAGCAGATGCTGTCAGTGCCCACACACATGCCCCCAACATTTACCATTTCTGAGCACAAGGAGCAGGCCAGATGTAGCAGGGTGTTGACATACAGAGCAGCTTTCAGCCAATAAGTAATGGCAGCTGGTGGATAAACACCCCAGCTCCCTCACCCCTTGGGTGGGATATTCTGAGACAAGTTCCACACTGGTTCCTGCAGTTAGGTTCTACTTACTCATGGAGGTAACTTGCTTACAAATGCAACCTTTAGATACAAACATAGTGATTCAAAGGGCATAAGCACCCCGATGTTTATAGCAGCAATGTCCACAATAGCCAAACTATGGAAAGAGCCCAGATGTCCATCAACAGGTGAATGGATAAAGAAGAATGGCATATATGTACACAATGGAATATTACTCAGCCATCAAAAAGAATAAACTCTTGCCATTTGCAAGGATGTGGATGGAGCTAGAGGGTATTATGCTAAGTGAAATAAGTCAGTCAGAGAAAGACAAATACCATATGATTTCACTCATATGTGGAATTTAGAAACAAAACAGATGAACATAGGGGAAGGGAAGGAAAAATAAGATGAAAATGAGAGGGAAACAAACCATAAGAGACTCTTAACTATAGGAAAGAAATTGAGGGTTGCTGGAAGGGAGGTGGGTAGGGGATGGGGTAACTGGTTGATGGGCATTAAGGAGGGCAGTTGATGTAATGAGCACTGAGTGTTATATGCAGCTGATGAATCACTGAATTCTACCTCTGAAACTAATAAAAAAAAATGCACGCTTTATTGGTGCCTTCCCTTCCTTATCTCACTTCCCAATATCCCTTCTAGTGTTTCCTGAGACCATTTCCCAAATACACAACCTCACTTGAATCCTTGTTTTAGAATCTGCTTCTGGGGAAACCCAAACTGAGACAGTTCCTAATGTGTATCAGATCTTATGTTTGGGACTGATTAGGCAGATGAAGTAGAGTTGGGGGGGATGGGGAGAGAATTTCTGTCAGAAGGAACGGCATCTACAAAGGCACAGAGATATGAACTGTGTTTAGTGAAGGGTGGGAAGAGGAGTATGGCTGGGGCAGAGGGCTTACCACCTCATAATTTGACTTTCAGTTTGGCCATGATATGGACAGACTTAGGAAAGATCCCTCAGATGGCCATAAGGAACACTATGCCCAGACAATAGTCTCAATTTAATATTTGAGGACCTCTCTGCAAAGGGTGGGGGTGCTCATCTGCATTTTTAATGTAAGTTTCCAAAGGTGTTCATCAGCTGAAGGTTGGTTTTTAAATAGTTGAATTTCATTAGAAAAACAGTAATTACTGATGGACTCTATTAGGGAAGGTTCAACCTAGAGGATGCAAGGCAGATGAACATTCTTTGAACATTCTCTGGTATAGGTAAGAGACACAGCTCAGTCCTAGAAATGACCTCTGCTCCCCTCAAAGGGCAGGAGTGGGGTCTGGTCTCTTTCTCTCCCTAAACCCTGAACAAGGCTTTCCTTTCCCATTGTTCTTCCTCCAGGAAGAACCTCTTCTACATATACATCACTACTCTTCTCATGTCCCTGCAGTTCTTTTTGGGTGTGCACTCTTTGCTATCCAGTTCAGCAAACAGTTCCTGAGCTTATACTTAAGCAGGACTTTTTGCCAGGCCCTGAGGACCCAAGGATGCCTCAGATGTGGGTCTGTGCCTTCAGAGAATCTCTCACTCTGGAAGAGGAGACGGACATGTAAACTGACAGTGGCTTCTATGGTGAGGAAGATGTCACAATAGAAAGGCAGAGGGAAGGATTAATCAAATCCAGGGAACAGGTCATGGAAAGCATCCCAGAGACAATGAAATCTAAGCAGGGTTTTGAAGGATGTGGAGGAGTTGGGTACTGATCTTCCATGACAAGGTGTGTGCCTTCTTAAGAGGCTGAGCATCAGACTCTGCCAGACTTTCAGCTTCTTCCCCTAACTCAGACCCTCCAAAGATAGATATACTCAGGCTCTACCCCAACCCCAGCCACACCTTGAGTCTCACCCCATCCTGGTAGGGAGCAGGAAGTCACTGAGAGTCCGGGACCAGCACTGCTTCCCCTTCCCACTTTGCTTTTGAATTCCTGAGCTTGAGCTTCTTTCCTGACCATGTGAACCCTGGAGCTCCTTTAGTTTTCCCCAATGAGACCCTTGTATTTATTGTCTGATTTCTTTTATCCTCACAATATTGGATGGGCCCACAGAAGTGGAGCAAAAGTCTCAGGGTCACAAAGCCAGGCAATGTTTGAGTGGGTCCTTGGACCTGGGACAGGATGAGCCCATGCTGCCATTCTAATAAATCAATTTGTTAGAGCCTGGGAGGTGCTGGAACATTCTGATAGAACATTCTAAATTTGTGGGATATCCTAAAAATCAACCAGGCTCCAATTTCATCTTCTTTCTACAAACAAACTCATAATTTGTGATAATTCAGAATTTATGAGCTGGTGTGAAATTTACCTTTGCCTTTGCCATGAAAAATCTTAGTAGAGGTACATATTTTTGAAGAAAAAAATTGCCATGTGGATGTTTAATTGGCACTAAATATATCAACATGATGTGCCCATGGCAAAGATTTATATTCATTCATAGGAGTTAGCTATTCTAAGCATGATTTTGATGGGCAGTAGAATATGCCACTTGTAGAGGTGTGGGGAAGAACATATTTCCTACCTTTCATCCTGTAATTCACACTTTTCTTTGTCAGAGACACTGAGCCCCTGCCCCAAAGCCAGTCACTCTAATTCTGATTATTTATTTATCATTTTCAGGACAGTCCCCTGCCCCTGCCAATTGCTGTGCTGTTACTTGTGTTGAAGATGAAGGCAAAGTGGTGAAGAGGAAGAGTCCTGGAGTCCAATCATAGATCCCCCACTGACTTTGTGCGTCTTTGGATAAATTCTTTAACTTCTTGAATGGCATTCAAGTCTCTATTTACTTTGGCCCAACTTTCTTTTATAGCTCCAGTTCCCACTTATATTCCATATATTCCCTAAACCCTCCAGTCAAACATGCTTACTCCCCATTCCAGGAACGTGATCCATCCTCTCCTGCTTCCTCCTTTACTAGGAATATTCTTTCTTTCTTTTCCCATAAAATCCTGTGCATCTTTCAAGACTCAGATGAAATGCTATTTTTCCATAAGGCTTTCTTCCCCATTGGCTGTGAGCCTCCTCTATCACCTCTCTGGGAGCTTTTAATCACATTCTACCTGGCATTAGACTTCTTATAGACATGTCTTTTTCCTATTACTAGATTATAAGCTCCTTGAAGGCAAAACTGATGTCTTCTATATCTTCATAAATCCACACTGTAGACTTGGGGTATACAGATGTAAGTGGAGAAGCTGGAATTAATACTTGGGGGTTCTGACTGCAGAGCCCCTGTTCCTGTATCCTTATGGAATGGATGAAAGAACTTCATTCTCCTTGGCTTTCAAATGCAGATAATATTTTGTGCTTTGTGTTACCTGTAAAAATGAATAATAAACTCTGAAGTTCTGTTATTCTCAGGAGATTATGGGATGGATCTGGCTTTCTTGGATGAACAGGCTAGAAATTTAGCAGGAACTCAGTTGCAGATCTATGTCAGGGATTTCATCATGGAGCCAAAGTCTGGATTTGGGAATACCCAGGCCTGAGACTGAACATCTTATTCCTGAGCTCTTGAGCTGGTGGGGCTCTGAGGCTGGTTCCCAGTTAGCCTTCTTATACCTCAACACTCACTCTTCCAATCTTTTCACCATCCAGTGTTTATTCAAGAACCATTGGTTTATTCAAGAACCTTCTTCTATGTATCATGCATTGAACTAGGTCCTGAAAATATAAAGATTAACCAGACAATATCTTTACCCTCTAGGGGGAGGCAGACATGTGAACAGACAATGACAACCAAGGAGACATGTGTTATGGTAGAGGAAAACCCAGGGGTCATGGTGGCCCAGAGCAGAGGGTCCAAGGGATTTGAAAGATCACACTTTCTGCCTCTTGCTCTCCCTGGACTGTGGAGTACATTGACTCACTGTGAGATCTTAGATCATGTTTACTCTCTGGCCTTGGTTTTCATTCTCTACACAGCAAGGCATCTGGGCTCAATGGTCTCCCCAGATCTTATCCCACAATACTTACCTCTTGATGACTCTGTACTCATGCTGCTGAGCACCATGCCATTCATCATCATACCTTCCATGTTTCTCAAGAGGGCAGAGGCCTCCTCAGAACCCAAAGCCCCATTAGGCAGAAGCTCTGGCATTGGGGTTTGACTCAGGGACTTACAGAGAGGTTTCAGGCCATCTGTTGGTGTCTCAGTCAGTGCTGGAATGGTCAGGTCTGCTCTGGGCACATTGCCTGCTCTCCTGCTATTTCATGGGGGAGGCTGCTCCCTGTAATCATCGTGTCAGGACCTGGGAGTGCAGTGTTGAACAAAAATAGATGCAATTCCTAACCTCATGGAATTTATAGTCTAGTTGGGGAGTGAATATTAATTAAAAATTAAAAAAATAGTATAATTATGTCATAAATAAGTGTTTGAAAGTAAGAAGCATCGTCCTAGGGGAGCAAGTATAGTAAGGATTGGAAGATGTCAGTGGGTTTAGCAGCATGAGGTCGTTATTGAGAGATGTTTCATCAGAGTTATGGGCCCAGAAGCCACACAGGAGTGGGCTGAGGAGCAAATTGGAGGTAAGGAAGTGGAGACTGTCAGTGTAGGTAACTCTCAATCAGTGAGCACTGAATGACCTGGAAGGAACTTCAGAGGTCTTTCATGGAAGACACTTGAAGAAAAATTACAAAAAGATTCACAGACATCATCTTTGTAATCTTTAGAACACTCTTGTGACATGGGAAGGTCAAATTCCCATTTGACAGATGAGAAAAATGGAGACCCAGAAAGGTTTTGTGCCTTGAGCAGAGTAATCACAGCACAGCCAGGAGTGGATCCCTGCCCTCCTTCTGCTCTGCAAACACTGTCTGTTTAGAGATTATCTGAATGAAAGTGTATTGTTTTCACCACACTCGAGGTATCTTTATTATGTCTTTCTTCTCTCCTCAGTACTTAAGGATTCAGGACCACGGACAGCATCCCAACAGCCTACAAACTCCGAAATAAGCTTAGAGTCTTGGCCAAAGAGATCAGCACTGCCTTTGTAAGTTGGTTTTGTCAACAAACATCAGCCAAACATCTATTAAGTATCAGGTGCTGTGAGAGGTGATGGGGACACAGAACTGGAAAACTGCCTTTAGGGAATCTACCATCTAGGATGGAGAAGACATGGACACAGATAATCACAATAGAGTGTGAGATGTGCACAGAGGTTGTGGGGTCAAGGAAGGCTTCCTGGAGGAGGCCCAGCCTGAACTGAATCTTGGAGAGAGCAGAAAGGTCCCCCTGGTGCAATGTGAGAATAAAGGAGGGGGTGATAGGGAGAGGGAGGGGTTGACTCAGGAGACCGAGTAAGAAGAAGGAGTCTCCCCAAGCTCATTCTAAAAGGCATAGCCAGGTTTTCATCTCACTTGCAAAAGTTGATGGAAATATCCTGGGTTTTGTGTGTTTCCTTTTGGCACTGAAAGGTTTACCACCTCACTAGCTGAAGCTGACACTGTGAGAACTGTGTTGCTGGTTGATGGGGGGAGTTGAAATTTGGAGATAGAGAGAGGAAGGAGAATTTGATTTGCTGAATAGTCACTATGCATCAGCACCATGCTAGGTGTTTCTTACATATTCTCATTTAATTCTCCCAACAACTTGTAAAGTAATGAGGTCCCCAGATTCCATAAAGAGAAACTTTACGAAAGAGGGTCAGAGATACCAATTAACTGTGGCTCATGGCCACACACAAAATAAAAGGGAGAGCTAGAATTTGAATTCAGACCTGCATGACCCCAACTCCTCACATTCCCTCCTCACGCACATGCTGCTTTGGTGGAGACCCAGCTGACAGAGGAGCAGAATAATGGCTCCTGGGCACCCACTCCTACAGCTTCCTGTTCACACACAAAGGAGTAATCACATTAAGTATTGTTTTCTCAGCTCCTAAATCCAGGACCTTTGGAAGGCCACAAATGGACTCAGGATCTGTGACACGGCCCCTCCTGGGCTGGGTGGGTTTTTCTTGTTCCTTACCATTCCACTGTATACCATCTTGCAGAAAAGAGTGCTTCTGTGTCCAGGAATGAAAAATTGAGGGGTTTCATATTGGTGCCAATTACCTTCTTTGACACCCCCGAGGTGCCCTTGGCCCTCAAGTTTTGGAGTCTGCACCATTCTCTCCAGGCCTTTTGCCGTGGCTGTGGTGGTGTCTGCCGCAGAGCCTAAGGAAGCTTTATGGAGATGGTCACACTCCAGTGCCCAGCCTACTTGTTGGAACTTTCCAGAAATATTGCACTGCAGACATTTTCCACGCCGTTATGCTAATGGAATCAGGAAAAATCAATTGTCCTTAAGGAACAGGGGAATGAGACGTGCTGTAAATGCCACGGGATGAGTGATTGGTTGATTGCTTGCCGGTGATCGGAGCGCGTCTCATCCCTACATTATTCTGATGAATTTTTATGGCGTGCCTCCTCTCTTGCTTGCTCCCTTCCCCCACCCCACCCCCCTAGCTGGAGAAGAAGGTTTATGGCTTGCAGCTTCTCAGTTGATTGAATGCAGCTGGCATTGTTGCAGCAGAGGACAAATAGGTACATTTGCTTTACAGGCTGAGAAAAGTGGGTTTGGAGAAATTGCAGTGCCACGTCCCTCTGCAACAAAGGTGCCCTTAAAAATGCAGATATTTTTTATGAAATGACTTTACTCTCCTTCTTGGCTGTCTGTAATCTTCCTATCAGAGGAAAGGGCAAAAAAAAAAAAAGGTTGGGGGAAAGAAATATATGGCTTGCAATTCTGCGGAAATCCGATTTTTCATTCTTATCACAAAGGAAGTTAACGAAGGCATTTCATTAGTATTCATTTTAGGCCGATGTGATTTTCTCCTCTTTGCTAACACAAAAATAAATAAATAAACAGCCGAGCCATGTCTGGGAAATGGCCGACAAGGCAGCCTAGAGCAGAGGTCAGCATTTTCTGGAATGAGTGTACACCGTATTGAGCAAGGTGGCCAAGAAAATGGATCCAGCTCAAATACAGATAATCTGGGGCAGAGAAGAGACAAGGTTTAGGTGGAGATAGGCACCTTGGGTTTCAAAGCTGGTGTCCAGTGTGGCTGTGGCAATTTATGGACTGGGCAAAGCAAACAGGCTGTGACTAATGTTTTCCATGGGGAGTTTGCTGCTATTTTGGCTGCTGGTCCTGAGGCAGGGGATGTTTCACATCTGGTCAGGGCACTGGGGAGCTCCTTCTATTGTTTGTTCTTTCCTGTTTCTTTCTTAAGGGCAGCTCAAGCCTGTTGAGGGTTGGTAAATCATATTGTGAAAATCTGGGAGTTTTTGGCTGGGAAGTAGAGATTTGGGGACACAGCTGTTGTCTTCATCCATCCAGAGGGGCATTGTGGGCAGAGGAACAGGCTTATTGCATTGGGTGCCAGTGGGCTAAACTAGGACCTGTGGGCGGAAGTGACAGTAGGCAGAGGAATCTACCAGATACGAGATCAAATTTCAGATCAAGCATTTTCTGGGTATGTCCATAGGAAGGTTATTAATGCCTCCCAGCCTCAGCATCCTCATATGTATAATCAAGCAAGTTAGAATAAAATCCAATCCTTTTATTATTTTCAAATTATTATCAGGTACAGTAACGTGCAGTGCTGGGAAGTGGGTATTAGCGGCCGCTTTGTAGAGAGGTTCCCCTTCTGAGATTCAGGGAGGTGGTAAGTTGCACAGCCTCTGGGAAGCAGACTCCTGGTCTCTGAGGCCAAAGCTCTTACCCTCACCCAGCCCCCAGCCCTCTTCTTCAGCTGTTTCTCAGTCTACTGTGAGAAGGAGTTGAGATATAGAAGCAGAAAGCTCTTTGTTCTTAGATAAAAATTCTTACCCAGTTTGCCTCAAATACCAAGTCATTTGACACATTTCCATCTCTCTCCTGGGCTGCGCACTCACAGAGGGCAGTGTCCCTTTGTACCCTTTGTGCTCCGTGCTGATGGCTCAGCAATTCCTGACTCGCCTTAATGTGCCATATCCTTTGATGGTTACTGGCCCTGGCCTGTGCTCTTGTCCCCTCATGGAACTTTCTCCCTTGCCCTTTCTTTTTGGCCAAGGCTCAATCATCCTTCAACTCAGATGCCACCACTTCTGGAAAACCTTCCTGGAGATCCACATAGGCCTTTTTTCTCTCCGTGGTCTTGTGGGGTGTAGAACTCTAACTGTAATGGTAACAAAAAGCAGCAAAAAGCAAGGAGTCAGGTTGCCTTGGGTTCAGATTTTGTCACTGATGTATAATCATGAGTGAGTTACCCAAACTCCATGAGCCTCACTTTCCTAGTCTTACCTACCTCCAAAGACTGTTTGGAGGAGTCAGTGAGTATTATTTGTAAAGTACTTTGCTCAGGGCCTGGCACATACGTGACTGCAAGCAATTCAAAATGAATGACTGACTGACTGAATGAATGAATGGAGTTTCCTTTAGGTTGGTTAGAAATCTTGATCAAGAGGCCTGAGGACACATTTTCTTCAGTCCTTCACTCCTGTCTGTATTTCCCAGAATAATAATTAGCCGCACAATGTGCCAGGCAGTTAGTGACAGGCCCAGGATAGAACTCTGAGGCTCTAGTCCAGGCTCTTTCTCATGCCTCCCCTCCCAATCAGGACTTCAGCTGGTCAAAGGCTCATTTCCATCTTCTTCACCTGTCTCCCAGTTGTGCCTCCTACAGGGCAGGCCCCACTGTGGGTGGTCCACGAGCTGTTGTGACAGGAGGGTCATGGAGCTCAGGTGGGGAGATTGGAAGCCCAGTTCAACCCCAACTGCCTGTGACCCCGAATCCATCCACTTTCTCATCCATCATGGGGTGATAATACTTCCTGCCAGCCCTACTGCGCCAGGCTATGGGCTATTGCTGAAGAGGGAGAGGAAGAGGAGCAAGAGGAGGGTGCTTCATCAGCTCTTGTGTGTACATCTAGGGGTTGAAACGATTGCTGTTTTTGCCATGTGGTTGTTGTCATTGTCTCTCAAAAAAGTCCCCACAGTCAGGGTCCTGGAGCCAGTCTCTTAGAGGAGACGGCTCTGCCCTTGAAAGCCACTCTCTCGATCTGGCGTTTCCTGTGGGTAATTTGAAACTGGGGCTCAGAGAACTGAACTCCTGTTAATGGTTTTCAATAAAGAATTAAGTGCTGCTCGTCAGGCTGGCGCTGTGGCCAGCTTCCCGGAAGAGGAGAGGGCTGGGGCGGGGGTGGGGGGGGCAGTTGCACGCGTTTAGGGATGTGTTTGCATTTTCTGGTCAGTTAGGCAGCCTGATGAAAAAGGGATAAGATCAGGCCACAGCAGCCAGAGGGCAGAGTGGAGGGGGGAGCAAGAGAGACCCAGACCTGTACTGTGCAGGCTGCAGGCAGGGAGTAATGGTCACTGCCATTGGAACTAGATGAGTTGTTCCCACAGAGAGCACTTTTGTCAGGCACCTGGATGGTGGCCCCTCCCCTCGGGGCAGCCCCTGTAGAAGGAATGCTGAAGCCTTTCCTGCCGGGTCCCCCTCCCACATCAGATGTCACCTTTATAACAACCACAGCTTTCACTGAGCTTTCTGCACAAAATCACTCCTTAAACTTCATCTGCAACCCAAAGGGGCTGCTATTATTTTCATCACTTTTGCTTTGCAGATGAGGACACTGAAGTACAGGGAGGTTAAGTGACTCACCCAAGGTTACACAGCTTCTGCGCAGCAGTTCTGGGCTTCAAAGCCATGTGGTCTGGTGCGAAAGGTCATGCTGTATAACCACTGTGCCTTATAACCTGCTAATCTCTGCTAGGGTCCCCGAATCATCTTATCTCCAGTTCATGAGGTTAGAAGGGGAGGGTCATTAGCTCCATCTCACGGATAAGGAAGGACTGAGGATCAGGGAGGTGCCGTGTCTGGGAAAGGGGACGTGAGAGAGAGGCAAAGAAGGGCACCCAGACATGGGGAGTGAAATAGAAAGACCCCATGAGAAAGTTTTTTACAGCAGATGCCAAAAGTCTTAAAAACACTCATACCCTCTGACCTGGTATTTCTGTTTCTGGGAGTCTGCCCTAAGGAAAGAATGCTGCTACAAGAAGACAATTCTAAATAAAAAAAAAAAAAGATTGATTATAATATCAAATGATTGGAAGCAATTTAAGTACCCAACCATGGGAAATGGTTAAATAAAATCTGGTGTTTACACCTGATTTGACAGTCTGCAGCTATGAAAAATAGTGCTTCTGAAGGTGACATAGTAACCTGGAAAAATACTTATGTTACAATGTTAAATAAGGAAAGAAGTAAGACAAAATTTTATGAATAATAAAATCTCAATATGTACCAAGTATACAGAGCTGTGTGAAATAATAATAGCTGCTATGTTAGGATGATAAAATTATAGACACTTTTTCTCTGTTTTTCCAACTTTCTATAACGCTATTTAACATTTTAATTATAGATAAGTTAGTGGACTTGGTCCAGGATATTATGTGATGGCCTAAGAGAAGTTACATTCTCTCTCTATGCCTCAGTTTCCTAATCTGTAAAACATCGATAAAACTCCCTTCTTTTCAGGATTGCTATATTTAATGAGATAATAGGTATAATGTTCCTTGCACAGTGCCTGTGCATTGTAGGACTAAGTGATGTCAATTTCTTCCATTTCTCACAGGTTGTTTTCTGACTTACTGAGGTTTGCACAGTGATGATGGGACAGCCAAGTCCAAGCCTGCATTCCAGAGATGGAGGCTCTTCAGAGTCAGGTATAGACCTGTCACTCTTCCATCACCCGATACCAGACAAAAGAAGGAAGGCTAGAGAGGGTCAGCAGGACTCCAAGCCCCAAGGCAGCCCCTGATATTTTTCTTCCTGCCCCTCCCCCACATACCCACCTCCCTAAGCAACATATAGCCCTAAATTAGCCTCTTGGATAGTACCTCCCCAGCACTTTGGCAAGAGCTAGAGACTTGTGTCATTCTGATGCTGCCTGCTGGGGGCCTACAGGTCACCAATTCCTTCATCCATTTGTTCACTCATTACTCATTCATTTACTTACTCACTGAGTCATGTAGAGAGTCAGCTATAACAGATCCTCATTGAGTGTTGACTTCATGTTTACTGGGTGTGGGGCAGGGGTGTGTGAACAAGAGGCTCTCACTTACCTTAGCTTATTGAATACTCATATATGCCCAGCAGAAGAGGTTCACTTAGCAGAGCCTCGCAATTTAAAAGAACAAGATACAGGGCACCAGGGTGACTCAGTCAGTTAAGCATCTGACTCTTGATCTGAACTCAGGTCTTGATCTCGGGGTTGTGAGTTCAAGCCCTGTGTGGAGCCTACTTAAAAAAAATAAAAGAACAAGATACAAATGAATCTTTCCTTCCATAGTCAGTCAGTCAGTCAGTCAGTCCCCTGGTCTTGCCAATTCTGCCTTGGTACCGCCTTTTGGATCTGATCCTTCTGCTCCATCCCTCAGCGTCAGCCACTCCCCTCTCTGCCAGAGTCACCTTTATAAAACCCAAACCTGACCTAGAGAGCATCCCAGCTCTTCAGCCTGGCCAAACTAGTTTCTCATGGTCTGACCTGGCAGCTCATCACACAGCCACTGCCTGCTTCTTCCTGCTTCTCCCTGCTCCTCAATGCCCCTTTATGACTTTATGCTTTACGCACTATTCCTGCTTCCTAGAATGCCCGTTCCTGCATGGCAAATGCCTACCCATCCTCTAAAACCTACTTCAAATCCCCTCTCTTCTTTGGTTCCCATACAAGATTTGCTCTTCCCCCTCTGTGCCCATCTCCCACTGCACTGTGATAATTTCCTGGTCTGTTTGTTCCCCTCTGGCTCCCTTTCCCCCAGGACCATACATCCCTCAAGGGCAAGAACCATGTCTTTTTATTTCTGTGCCCCTGGAGCTTAGCTCAGAGCCTGGCATAGACAGGAGGCCCAGTGAGTGTTTGTTGACTGAATTATGGATGACAGTGTGATCTCAGGGCCTCCACTAGGGAGGAACAACAGGGCCTCTTGACCTCTTGGGAATGGGAAGTGTTTGCAGCTGAATTCTCCTGGCAGACACTTTTCAGCATCACCAGCTGCTCACTCCCCAGAGGCCCTGTCTCTGCTCGGCTCCCTGATGGATATAAGAACATTTGGCCATAAACCTACCTAGCTATGGGATTGCAGCCACCACTTCACAGGGAGCTCACTCTCACAAAGCCTTGACCTGTGCGGCTGGGCATACAGGGAGTCTCATGGTCTGACCCTGCTGCATCTCAGCCCCATGCCATGCCTCTCTGCACCCGCAATACTCCAGGCTACAGCCAGACTGAAAAGTTTCCTGAAGGCATCTTGTGACTTCTCTTTTTTAAATGGTTTCTTCTGCCTGAAATATTCTCCACCTGCCCACCCCTCCACCTTTGCCCGGTGAAATCCTACAGGCTTTTCTGGTTGGTTCAGGTGTCACCTCTCCTCTGGGGCAGGGGCTTGTCCTGTGCACATCCCAGGCTCTGTGGCACCTCCACACAACACGGACATTACCTGTTTATTTTCTCAGCAAGCCTGTGGGCTCCCTGAGGACAGGGACTTGGTCTAATTCACTTTGGAGTCCCTAGTACCTGGATCATGATAGGTGCCTACAAGTATGTGTTGGCTGGCTGGTTGGTAGGATGGCTGAGTGGGTATATGGTGCTAGGACCCTTCCCTGTTGCTTGGAGTCTAACTGCAGTGTGCATGTGAGTGTGAGGGTTCCAGTCTATAGAAAGGGCACACCCAACCCTCAGGCTTGCTGGGCAAATAAAACACACTATCGATGAAACCGAGCTGGGAGCACTCCCAGTACAGCTGTGGGTTGGAGAGAGACCTGGGCTTCAGGATCAACCCTGCTTCCCACTGGCTCTGAACTTTCTCCTCATCTGTCCAAACTCGTTTCCCGATCTCTGAAATGGGAACCACAACCCTTGCTCAGCATACTTGACAGAGTCATTGTGAGGAACAAGTGTGACAATGTCTCTGACATGACTGCCTAAACTGTGAAGTGCCCGGCCTGTTTTTTTCACTCTGAGGGGGAGCTTGGCACTGTGATGTGGCAATGCCCACTAGAGGGAGTAGCAGAGCAGGACAGGCCCTCCTTGTCAGCCATGTGGCTGGCCCAGAAAGGGAATACAGAATCCAAGACGCGTCATGATCAGGTCCCAGGCTCCCCTCACCTCAGGTTTCTCTCCAAATTCAAATGACATCTGGCCTATCTCTGAAGTACTAGAAAAGAAAGAAATAGAAAAGCCCAGTGATGGCACAAGGGGCAGCCCTAGCTCTCTGCATTATTACTGGGGGTGGCTAGGAGCAGGGTGAAAGTATAGGACCTGGGGTTCTTTCTCTTGAGCACTGTTTTATCAGTTTCGCTCAGAATCCTGGATTCCAGGGGTCTGAGGCCATTATCTGGTTGGTATAGGGCACATCTACTCAGCTACGGAATGCCACCTTAGTGGGACAGGGCTGAGGTCTGCACAGATCTCCCTCCATGGATGCCTGAAAACTGCAGGCTTGCCCTCACAGCTGATTAGCTCCCTCTTTGCTGGGGTGAGTGGGACCAGACAAGGAGGCCAGCTGGAGGAGAGCTCTGTAACCCAATTTGCTGTGTAGAGAAGCCAGTCTGTCTGGCAAGAGCTAATTGGAAAGCTGCTTCCTCTGAGCCTGGACCCAGGGGGGCGCTAGGCCTGGCTGGGGTGGGGCGGGGCGGGGGGGCTGTGCTCAGCTAGACCCACATCACTTAGTGCTTTGTGGGAGCTGCTCCCAGCAGGAGAGCACTTAGCCCTGGTAATTGGCCAGGCAGGCTCATCATTAATTCATGCCAAATTGTATTTCTTCTTTTGAGGGAGAGAGAGAGAGAGGAGTGGGGGTAGATGGGAATAAATGAGTTTCTGAAGGGAGGAGCTGTTTTAGGGCTGGGTTTAAGCAGCTTTGACTTGGGACGAAGGAGGTTGGTGATTCATTTGCTAACTTGCTGTTGACCTGAGCAAGCTACTTTCCCAGAGGAGGTCTCAGTTTCCTAATCTGTGGTAGGAGACAATAACTGTGTTCTATCTACTTTGGAGATGGCTTTGAAGATTGAATCCAGATATGAGAGACAGTGCTCTTCAAATGGTCATTTCAATAGGCCCAGGAAGGCAGGGAGCCATTTACATTTCATGTAATTATTGATGTGGAGTGGGTAGCTTCACATCTATCATCTTTTGGATGGACAGTGTTTTCTCATGACTCCATCTTATCTCTTTTGTTGGCTTATTAATTCTTTGGTATGTTATTTTAGTGGTTGCCTTAGGGTTTACAGTATACATCTTTAACATTGCATTACCTTCAAGTGAGATTATAGGACTTCAAATAGAGTACAAGATTCTTAAAATAGTATATACTTCCATTTATCCTCTCCTGACATTTATGCTAACTTTGCCATACATTTGACTTATAAATTCCACAATACATTGTTACTATTTTTATTTAAACAATGATTTTTTTAAAAAGATTTTATTTATTTATTCGACAGAGAGAGAGACAGCGAGAGCAGGAACACAGCAGGGAGAGTGGGAGGGCGAGAAGCAGGCTTCCTGCTGAGCAGGGAGCCCGATGTGGGACTCGATCCCAGGACCCTGGGATCATGACCTGAGCCGAAGGCAGACACTTAATGACTGAGCCACCCAGGCACCCTAAACAATGATTTTTAAAATGTTTTTTTACTGTGGTAAAATATACATACCATAAAATTAACCATCTTAATCATTTTTAGGTGTATAGCTTAATGGTATTAAACACCTTTATAATGCTGTGCAACCATCCCCATCCTTCTCCGTAACTCATTTCATCTTGTAAAACTGAAACTCTGTACCCACTAAAGTCAATTACTTTTTAAATAGATTTAAACAATAATTTTAAAATCTTTGTACATTTACCCCATGTAGTTGCCATTTCTAGTATTTTTTTTATTCCATTGTGAGGATTTCTATTCCTATCTGGTTTCATCTTCCTTCCGACTGAAGTCCTTCCCATAACATTTCTTACAGGACTGTTTTGTTGGTGATGAATTCATTCAGCTTCTGTGTGTCTGAAAAAAATTTCTTTTGCTTTCTACTTTGAAAGAAATTTTCATTATGTATAGACTTCTAGGTTGACAGCTTGCTTTCTATACTTTAAGGATGCTGCTCCACTGTCTTTTGGCTTACATTGTTTTTGATGAGAAATCTGTTTTCACCTTATCTTTGTTCCTTTGTATATAATCTTTTCTGATTGCTTTTAAGATTTCCTTTTATTACTAGTTTTGAGAAATCTGACTATTATGTGTCTTGGTGTAGTTTTCTTCATTTTTCTTGTGTTTGGGGTTCACTGAGCTTCGTAGATCTGTGAGTTTATTGTTTTCATCAAATTTGGAAAAAGTTTCAGTCATTATTTCTTCAAATAACTTTTCTGTCCTCCTCTCCTCCTTCATGGACTCTAATTATTATCAATTATTACATATATTAGGTTGAATGAAGTTGTCCCACAGGTCACTGATGATCTTCTCATTTGAAAATTCCTTTTTGTTTCTTGTGTTTCATTTTAAATAGTTTCTATTTCTAGCTCTTCAGGTTCACTAATGTATTTTTCCGCAGGGTCTAATCTGCCTTTAATCCAATCCAATGTATTTTCATCTCAGACATCATAGTTTTTGCCTCTAGAAGTTTAAAATATGAGCTATTTTTTGTATCTTCCATGACTTTATTTAAACTTTTTGAACATAAGGAATATAATCATAGTATCTATTTAATGTCTTTGTTTCCTAATTCTAATATCTGTGTCAGTTCTCATTGATTGACGTTTCTCCTCAGTATGGGCCATATTCTCTTGCCTCTTTGCATGCCTGGTAATCTTTGATTGGATTCTAGACACTGAATTTTACCTCGTTGGGGGCTGGATTTTTTTTTTTTTTTTTTTTGTATTTTGTAAATTATTTTTGAGCTTTGTTCTGGGATGCAGTTAAGTTACTTGGAAACAGTTGATCCTTTTGGGTTTTGATTTGAAGACTTTTAAGGCAGGACAAGAGCATCTTCTAGTCTAAAACTAATTAATCCCCATTATTGAGGTAAGACCATTCAGAATGTTCTACCCATGCCCTATGAATTGTATGCTTTTTTTTTTTTTCAAATTGCCTGGGGAAAACACGTACTATTTCTGATACTGTGTGAGTGCTTGGCACTGATGGATCTTTCCTGGACCTTGTGTAGTTTTGTCACACATCTGACTCAATACTTGAGGGGAAACCTCCACAGATCTCTGGATTTCTCTTGTTCAGTGCTCTTTCTCTCCAGCACTCTGTCTTGTGAATTCTCACTGTCTTGCTCTCCTTGGACTATCATCTCTGACTCTTCAACTCAGGGAATCCATCAGATTCTCCTTGGGTTCTCCCTGTTCTGAAGCCTAGAATCTATCTCAATGCAGCAAGCTGGGGAAATTGTTGGTTCCACCTTGCCTCTGTCTTGTTCTCAGGGGTCTTTGTCTTTTGTTGCCTAAGATAAACTGTCTTGAAAGTCATTATTTCATATCTTTATCTGTTTTTTGTTGTTGTTGTTGTTGTTTCAGACAACAAGGTAAGCCCTATCCCTACTACTTGATCTTGCCTACAAGTGGAAGTTCCCAGGGAGGCAGGAAATGGGAACCTTTTTAAGAAAATGTGGGTCTAGCTCCAGGCCTTGATAGTATGAGATTTGCAGGGTAGGCTACAGCAGGGTTGGTAGACAGAGTGGAGGACAGTAATGAAGAGGCCAAGATTCTTGGAATCTGTCCCTCTTTCTTCTACTCATAATCTTTAAAACAAAATAAAAAATCCCTGTCATATTGTTCCAGATCCTTCCTAATGCAGGCATCTCCAAAAGGGCTCCTTAAAGAAGAGAAAGGAACCCAGGAAAGGAGAGGGTTAATAAGTGATAATTTAAAATTCTGTAGAATTCCATTTAATCTGGGGGAAGAGGGACTGATTTATTAAGGATATCACCAAATGAGATTGAGTATTGGTAGAAGTACTTTGTGTATATCATTTAATTTAGTGGTTTAATTGATTTGGAGCCCCTCACTGAACTCTGATCTCAATACAAACTTGAACCCTGTTATCAGACTGAGATGTCTCTGTGCAGACACTGAGCCCTAACTGTGATTTCAGATTGGGCTCTGATGCCAGGATACATTGAGTCACATGAATAAGAATAGAATTCATTCAATGCATCCTATTCCCACCATGGTAAACTCCTTAAATGATTTTGTGACTAATGAGTTGGGGGTCCCTTCCTTTTTCTTGGTCTCAGTTCTTTTCCTTTTTAAAAGCTGAGAGTCTCAATGGTCTCAATACTGAAGGCTATATATTCCTCTTGAGATTTACTTGTGAGGTGAACAATGGCACATCATTCTCCCAAACCCTTGTAACCAGCTCTGATCTCTATCCAAGATGACTCTGACATTTCAGTTCTCTCACTGTCCACTGTGAGTTTGGACCTGGAAGGGACAAGAAACACCCAAGAGAAGTCATTTTGCCCAAGACTTTATATATGAAATGCAATCATAATGCTCTCTTAATGTTATATTGTTGTTTGTCTATAACTTAGTAATTAATTTAGTCATTAAACAATTATTTATTGCCCACTTACTATGTGCCAGGCACTTTTCTAGTTGCTAGGAATAAATCAGTGGACAGACAATAAACCTTGCCCTTGTGGGCCTTGTGGTAGAAGACAGACAATAAATAATAAATACAATACATAAGTAAGCCACATAGCATGATAGTATGTAGTAAGAGATATTGCCTATGAAAGTCATCACCACAGTGCCTGATACATAGTAGGTATCAAAGAACCCTTTCTAAAAAGCTAATGTGGTTGAAGCCAATGGGAGCCAAGTATTGAAAAATGATGAGAAATTCACCAAATATGTGAGAGGGGAGTATCTGGCATAAGGAAAAACAATGTTAGAAGTTGGAGATAGGGAATACACTTGGGAAGTACCTGACTACCATCCTTAACAAACCTACATAGTGCTTATGGGGAGAATGTGTCAGGCTTTTAGGACTGGCAGATGGAAGTCATGTCAGTACCATGGAGAGCTCCAAGGGAGGTCAACCTCTGGAGAGACCTCCTGAAGCAAAGGAGAACCCTGGCAGGTGATAAGCTGATTTGCCTGGACAATTCAACCCCAAGACAGAGCAACTCTGTCCTAAATTCAGGCCACCATTATCTGGGTCTGAGTCTCAGAATTGGAAGTTAATGTTACCCTGCCTTGCATTTTCTGCTATTATAGTAGTTGGCAGAATATTGTAGCAATAATATCTCTGGAATTGTTATCTAAAGACCTGGGTTTGAATCATAGTTATACCATGAACCATCTGCATGGCTTTAGATGGGTTAGTTATTCATCTGTAAAGTGAAGATAATGATACTTACAGTGGTGTTGTGAGAGCTAAGTAGAATGGAATTAGCAAAGCATCTTGCGCAGTGCCTGGAACATAAGGGCTACCTTGCTTTTCAACACTTTGTTGAAGGGTGAGTGAAATCTCTAGCAATGTTAGGGCTTCTCTGGAGGTGAGGCATAGGATCTCACTGGCAGATAAAGAGAGTGGATGTTTTAGGCAGAGAGAACAGCAGGAACAAAGGTAGGGAGGCATGAGAGTGGATGGCTTGGCCAGGAAATGAAGAGTAGTTTAATAAGATTGAAGCTATTCAGCTGCTACTTTTATTCTGAGGTCTCCTAAACTACTATTTTCAGCACAGAGCACGCTGTTGAACCTCCAGACTTTATTTCCAGCTAGCCTATTGTGCATCTCAGTTGAAAGATCTACATACATCTCTGACCCACCTTTCCAAAACAGAATTTACCACTTTCCTCCAATGTGCTCTCCTCAGATGACATGTTAGAAGGAAGACGAGTGTCTTATGAATGGCCTTAAACTGGGTGGAAGTTTTCAGAAAGGATATGGTGACCTTATTCTCCTTTCCAAGTGAGAGCAGAAAATGAGAATGGCTTAACTTAAAGCATGAGATAATTGGGTTAGAGAAGGAAGAACTCCCACTATCATAGATTGTAAGAAACTCAAGAGAGGTGATCAAGAAAAGCCATGCAATTCTCTTCCCTGAAAGAGACATTATCATCTAGCTGGAATATTTTCCTTCTTCATCACTACTTAGTCACTATTATAATAATTATTAATATCCTTTTAACAGCAGTTTACATTTGTATAGAGCTTTACAACTTGTAAAAGGTCTAATTTGATCTTAATCGCCACCCTGTGAGGTTATCAAGACAAGGATTATTAACTCATTCCCCCCTGCCCTCATTTTATACATGGAGAAACCTAAACTGCAAACCACAAAAATGATGCAATTGGCAAGAAATCAAGTAGTGCAGTCAGGAGCAAAGCTATGTCTCCCAGCTCCCACTGAGACCCCCCCCCCTTTCTTTTTCCCAACACAGCACTCTGGATGTCAACGGAAAACAGCAAGAACAACAGTTGAATATATGATTAAAGATCCATAGAGTTCCTCTTCCTGGTGCTGACTGCACCAGGGAGAACAGAGACTTTACCTCAAGGAATTCAGGAATTTCGGTTCAAAGTCCTAGAGCTAAGTTATTAGGAGGGAAGGGTCCTGACGCCATGTTAGCTTTAACAAAGAGAATTGGCAGTCATCTATTTCTCAGATGGTCTAGGACTTGACCATTTACAAAGCATTTTTCCACTCCCTATCTCATTTGCCATGCTGCCCCCACCCTGTGAGGGATGAAAGATTTGTCATTGTAATCCCCACTTTCCAGATGCAGATGAGGAGCCTCAGAGAGGTGAATGGATGGACCTGAGGTCCCTGGTCAGCAACTGAGCTGGGCTCTGAATCGCCTTCTCTGGCCTCTTGGTTCTAACTCTTTCTTTCCCTTTCTGCCGCATCCCAGCTGCCTCTGGCCAGACCCAAAAAACAAATCCTGTAATTGAGTTGGAATGTGGGTGCTGGGGCTCGGGAGACAATGTTTCCTGCTTTTCAATCTGTTCTTAATTTATTAAAGTGATGAAATAAGGAAGAAGCCCAGAAGGGGTGGATGTTTTCCATCAGTGAGTCATGGGAACCTGCAGAGGCAGAAGGTCAAGAGGAAGGCGTTGTTGCTCTGGCAGCTCTCCTCCCCTGGCAAAGCCCATGCAGTGCTGGGGCGGGGGTCTTCTCAGAGCTGTCCCTAGGAGTGAAATAAGCTGAAAAAGAGCAGGCTCCACAGAGAACTCTCTCTCTCCCCATAGTGTTACCTCTGACCACTTGAGTACCTTCCCTTTCAACTGACAACCACCTAGGCTCCTAGGAGAGACATCCAGGGAAGATAGAAGGAGACTGGTCCAGCCCCCTGGCCCCTGAGGGGGATCAGGAAAAGCTTACTGGGGGAGGTGACATGGAAGCTGAGACTTGACAGGTGAACAGATGTTACTGGGAAAGGGGGAGGTGAGGAGGAAAAGGCACCAGAAGGAGGTAGGCAATCAGGGGAGGCTTCCTAGAAATGGTGACTGCAGAACCAGTTCTTTAATGACTGGGTAGGAGTTAGATGGCTGATTGAAGAACAGATTATTATGAGGATGGAAAAGGGGTTGTGAGAGAGCATGATATGTGCAGGGATGTCTGTGGTTAGAACTGTGTGGGGAGACGGAGACTGGCAAGGCTGGGCTTTTGTGGCTTGGCTCTCTATGCGCTCTGCTCTTTCAACTGAGGACACTTTTCTTTCTGGCCCAGCTCACATCACCCTTCAAGATCCATTTTAAGTTCAAACCCTTGAAGTCTTCCTTGATCCCCTCTTTGGTCTCAGGTAATTTATTGAGCATGACTGATTTCCCTTTATATACTTTATTTCATTTATTCATTACGACATCCCTGTGAACTTAACTGCTCAGTTCAGTTCAACATCCATCAAGTCCCTATTATGTGCCACACTCTAAAAATACAGAGATAAATCAGACATTGACCCTGCCCTCAGATAGCTCACATTTTAGTGGGAAAACACACCTATTAACAGATACTTTCAATAAAAATGGTACCGGGGACTATTATCTCTGTTTTGCAGATGAGGAACTAGACTCATATTTATTTATTGACTGGCTTTGCCCAGAGTCCTAAGGATAGTAAAAGGAATCCTGCTCTGGGGGGCATTGAAGTCAGTGTTTTGTCTCCTACTCCGGTCAGCTCCCATGATACTTATCATGGTCCATCTGTCTTGAGGATATATAAAAAAAAGAAATGCTGGTAGATTTGACTTACCCCCACACTGTTTTTAGTTCACTGAAAGCAGGATCCAGTGTTGTGAAGTGGTCTCATAGAGAGAGATCTTGTAAAGAGATGGGAACTAGCATTTAAGAAGTACCTACTAAGTGCCAGCCTAGTGTTCTGGTGCCAGGCCCACTTTCCACCCATGTGTCCCTTTCTCTGTGTTTCCAGCACCCTCCCATCCTCATCTACCCTGGTTCTTCTTATGGTGAGTGACTCTTGGTCACTGCCCATTCATCTGTCTATCTCTGTATTCTCTACTTGATCAGTTCGGAAAATTCAGAACCCCGCATAGGATGTGGGCTATTGTCGGAGTTTGGTAATCCTGAATTGGGTTGATTTGAATTTTCCTTGTTGATTTCCACATGCTTTCATAGACTTTGCATGTGTCTCTGTATTTGTGCATGTTGAGCCTGGGTTTCTATATGGACTAACTCATAGCTTGTGTTGTGTGTGTGCAGCTCCTGCATGGGGCCTTGCATTGACTCTGAGTTTCCTACAAGGGCATCCACGGTCTCTTCTAAACCCCATGTATGCCTCCTCACCTCATCAGCATCTTAGCCTGACCCAAATGTCTCTCTCTTCTAGAAATACATTTCAAGGTAACTCATGTCTCCTAGGCTTGATTGAAATACTTCAACACTCTGGGGTTTGGAGCCTGGCCTCTTGGTGCATATCAAGAACTTACATTTGCCAGCTGAGCTCCCCAGCTGTGTGACTGCTGAAAATGTGAGAGGACTTCTTGGTTCTGAGGGAAGATGGGCAGTAAGTCATAAACTATACTTAGCACCCCACCCCTGTACTGTCCGCAGCTCCAAAAACACCCCAGCTGGTTTGTAGCTTCTCTAAGAGGCTGAACCTTTGTGGGGAGGGATAAAAAGGTAGGAATTTGGGAATTGTTGTCTTCAGACAGTTTGTGTTTCTGGGTATATGAGAGAGACACCCCCCTCCCCAGCTGATCATGGTGTTTTAATGACTCAAAATCATGAATATTAAACCGAGGGAAAGTTGACAGTATTTAAATGAGCATCATTAAGAGACACATAAATTAACAGGGTTTTTAGTTCTTGTGGAACTGCCGTTTCAATGTTAATTAAACAACCGGAGTGCTCGGGCGCTTTTGCAGCAAACTGTCCCCAAAGTGTGCTGCAGAATATCATTATGGGTGGCTGCCTCACTGTTTAATTATTTCCAAGTTGATTTTTTTGTTGTTGTTGTTCATTGCTGTAGTAGTTTTATGCTTGTCTTGCATTTGGAAAAGATGGTGGGACTGAACCTCCAAGGAAGCTGTGGTGTGATCCCTGGGCCCATGGCGAAGATCTGAACTGAGCAGTGCTTGTCCCTTCATGCTGGCCTCTGTGAGGGAAACCCCAGCTGACCTTTTGGGCTTCCTAATGGACTGGTCCATGGCTGATACTTAAGTTCAGACAATTTCACTCTTAGAAAGTTGAGGGTCTGGGTTGGAATGGAGCCCTGAGTTGAGGAAGCAAAGACAGGGGTGATGGTGAGGGAGGGGGTAACAGTGGCCTCCATGGGCATGTTTGAGGCAGTGTGGAGTGGAGGACCAGGGGCGCTGGGATCTGCTTTGGACTCCATGGGCCTAAACTAAGTGATCTTGAGGCAATTCCTTCCCCTGACTGGCTGGCACCAGTCTCTTCAACTGTGAAATGAAAAGGTTTCTCAAAGAGGGTGATATTGCCCACAAGAGGGTGAAAAGTAGTTCTTGGGGGATGAAAAAAGCTTACTCTTTTTTTTTTTAGTGTATAAAACATGGAAATACACAGAGTATAAAAGCAGATATATAGTATAACTGGTATTAAAATTTATGGGGGGGTGATTAAGAGAAAAAATGTTTAGAAAGATTTCCTAGGTAGGCAATAATGGAAAAAAGATTGACAAACAGTAGACTGGATGAACCCTAGGAGCTTCATCTGTAAAGAAAAGAAAGTCCTGTGTGAGGTGGCCAGATGGCCGCATACCCTACAATACAGAAATGGTCGTTTAGAAGAGAACCTGGCACATAGGAGACAATATTTATTGAACAAAGAGATGAATGAAGAGGCCCTTCTTACAGCATTCCATGAAATGCTATGAAATTCCATGAAAATATTTATTTATTCATTCTATATCCCTCAGAGTAGAGTCATTAAACAGCATAAGACAATTTTCTTAATGCATTGTAAGTGGAAAAACAACTCTATGGTCAACTAGTTTTCAAAAAAGCAGGAAAGAATATCCAATGGAAAAAAGACAGGCTCTTCAACAAATGGTGTTGGGGAAATTGGACAGCAACATACAGAGGAAGGAAACACCTTACTTTCTTACACTATACATAAAAATAAGTTCAAAATGCATGAAAGACCTAAATGTGTTACTGGAAGCCATCAAAGTCCTAGAGGAGAAGAAAGAACACAGGCAGCAATCTCTTTCTCATTAGCTGTAGCAACTTCTTACTAGACATGTCTCCAGAGACAAGGGAAACAAAAGCAAAAATGAATTATTGGGACTTCATCAAGATAAAAAGCTTCTGCAGTGAAGGAAACAATAACAAAACTAAAAGGCAACCTACAGAATGGGAGAAGATATTTGCAAATGACATATCTGATAAAGGGTTAGTATCCAAAATCTATAAAAAACTTATCAAACTCAACACCCAAAAAACAGTTAAGAAATGAGCAGAAGACATGAATAGACATTTTTCCAAAGAAGACATACAAATGTCTAACAGACACATGAAAAGATGCTCCACATCACTCACCATCAGAGAAATACAAATCAAAACCATGGTGACATACTACCTCACACCTATCAGAATGGCTAAAATTAACAACACAGGAAAAAACAGATGTTAGTGAGGTTGTGGAGAAAGGGGAACCCTCTTACACTGTTGGTGGGAATGCAAACTGGTACAGCCACTCTGGAAAACAGTATGGAGATTCCTCAAAAAGTTAAAAATAGAACTACCCTATGACCCAGCAATTGCACTATGAGGTATTTACCCAAAGGATACAAAAATACTGATTTGAAGGGGCACATGCACCCTGATTTATAGCAGCATTAAGCCAAATTATGGAAAAAGCCCGAATGTCCATTGACTGATGAATGAATAAAGATGTGGGATACATATATATAATGGAATATTATTCATCCATCAAAAAGAATGAAATCTTGTAATTTGCAACATCAATAGAACTTGAGTGTATTATGCTAAGCTAACTAAGTTGGTCAGAGAAAGACAAATACCATATGATTTCACTCATATGTGGACTTTAAGAAACAAAACAGATGAACACAGGAGAAGGGGAAAAAAGAAGAGAGAGGAGCAAATCATAAGAGACTCAACTATAGAGAACAAACTGAGGGCTGATGGAGGGAGGTGGGTGGGGGGATGGGCTAAATGGGTGATGGGTCTTAAGGAGGGCAGTGGGATGAGCACTGAGTGTTGTATGTAAGTGATGAATCACTAAATTCTACTCCTGGAATGAATATTACACTATATGTTAACTAGAATTTAAATGAAAACTTAAAACATTGTTAAATGGAGGACATTAGGAGAAAGAAGGGAAAAATGAAGGGAGAGATGAACCATGAGAGACTATGGACTCTGAGAAACAAACTGAGGGTATTAGAGGGGAGGGGGGTGTGGGGGTGGGATAGCCTGGTGATGGGTATTAAGGAGGGCACGTACTGCATGGAGCACTGGGTGATATACAAAAACAATGAAGTGTGGAACACTACATCAAAAACTAATGATGTATTGTATGGTGACTAACATAACATAATAAAATAAAATTTAAAAAACATTGTTAAATGGGAAAAATATGCAAAACTGGCTATCATCTATAGTTATTGTGGGTATGTAAGTATGTATGTATACACTTGAATGAAATCTAGTACAATGCTTCTGAAGGGTCCGGTTTTCAATCAGGTTGTGCATTAAAACACCTGTGAGAGAGGCCCAACAGGCCATCTGGCAACAGAAAACCGCCTGGAGGTGGGATGGCATCAAGTCTAGGACGATTGAAGTAGAGCCTCTATTCTCCCTCTAATGGTGCCCACCTGGGGAGGCAACACAATGTGAAGGGAGCATAGCACCAGTCTCTTTAAGGAGGGGCCGGGACCTGGGTCTGGAAATGAACTAGGGGCTCCCCTCTTTTGGTCTTAGCTTTCTGGCTGGGCTCAGGTTTACTCACTAGGGACCCAAGTTAAGAGGGCCTCCAGGCAGAGGTGCAACTTCCTTCTTTCAAAAACCCATTTGGACAGGTAAATATTTATGAATTTGAGCGTTGTGGAAGGTTTTAAAAGTCAAGACTCCAGTGACAAAAATCATAAAGGAAAAGATTAATAATGCTATAAAACTTTTAGACATAATATTTTAATATTAAACTATTACAATTACTTAAGATGTTTTCCATAATGGACTGTGAACTCCATGGGAGCAAGTGCTGTGCATACATTTTCCACTGTTTTTTGAGTGGCCCTGGCACATAGGAGGTGCTCAAATAATACAGGTATCCCCTAACTTTTTAAAAGTTTGCATTAGGCCACCTTGCTTTTATTTGTTTATTTGTTTATTTGTTTATTTATTTATTTTTATTAACATATAATGTATTATTTGTTTCAGGGGTACAGATCTGTGATTCATCAGTCTTACACAATTCACAGTGCTCACCATAGCACATACCCTCCCCAATGTCCATCACCCAGCCACCCCATCCCTCCCACCCCCTTCCACTCCAGCAACCCTCAGTTTGTTTCCTGAGATGAAGAATCTCTTATGGTTTGTCTCCCTCTCTGGTTTCGTCTTGTTTCATTTTTCCCCTCCCTTCCCCTATGATCTTCTGTCTTATTTCTCAAATTCCTCATATCAGTGAGATCATATGATACTTGTCTTTCTCTGACTGACTTATTTGGCTTAGTATAATACCCTCTAGTTCCATCCACGTCTTTGCAAATGGCAAGATTTCATTTTTTGAAGGCTGCATAATATGGATCTTCTTTATCCATTCATCTGTTGATGGACATCTAGGCTCTTTCCATAGTTTGGCTATTGTGAACATTGCTGCTCTAAACATTGGGGTGCATGGGCCCCTTCAGATCACTGCATTTGTATCTTTGGGGTAAATACCCAGTGCCACTTTGCTTTTTGGAAAGACCTACATTAGTGCCTGTTTTTGGTAACCAAAAAAAAAAAAAAAAAATCCAAAGACGATTTTTGCTCTCATGAATAAAGGCGAAAAACAAAAATAGTTTTCAGCATTTGTTTTGCAGCAAGCCATTATACAGGCAGCATGCATCGAGTAGTCAGAGTGGCAATGCCAAGCTCCTTCCTGGGAACTACACTCATCATCTCGCCTCCATACTTTGAACTGTGTGAGCATCTGTGCTTTCTCAATTTATTTTCTGCATCCTTTATCAAGATGTGTTAATGTATCAGAAAAGTCTAAGAGAGGTTATTTTTTGGGTCTGGGAATGATAAAAAATTTTTTCCATATAAATAAATGGTAATTGCTTCTTTGCTTTATGTCATTTTGGCTTACAAAAGTTTTCATAAGGACAAGTCTACTTTTGGATCGTGGGGGAGACCTGTAATAATAATACATAATAATAAATAACAGGGAGTTTACCATGCTTTCAGTATGTGTTATGGTTATAGGGAATACTTTAATTAATAAAAAGAACAAAAATGGGGCGCCTGGGTGGCTCAGTCATTAAGCGTCTGCCTTCAGCTCAGGTCATGATCCCAGGGTCCTGGGATCGAGCCCTGCATTGGGCTCCCTGCTCCACAGGAAGCCTGCTTCTCCCTCTCCCACTCCCCCTGCTTGTGTTCATTCTCTCGCTGTGTCTCTCTCTGTCAAATAAATAAATACAATCTTTAAAAAAAAAAAAAAGAAAAAACTGTCTGAAATGTTCATTCTTTCTTCCTTGCACATGCCAGGATTATAGAAAAAAAAGTTCATAAACTATAGGGGATATTGCAAAAATGGCCACAATACTTTGTAAATTCTCCCATTGAGACATGGAGTGCATTTCAGGCTGGCTTGTGTCTTGCTTTGGTCAACAGAATAAATAATATTGGGTGAGTTCTAAGTCTAGGCTTCAGGAGGCCTTGTAGCTTCCTCTCTTGCTATTCTTAAAACACTGAGACTACCACCATTGTGACCAAACGCAGGTTAGCCTGCTAGATGATGAAAACATGTGGCTCAGTTGACCCCATTACCCTCAGCTGACAGCCAGCTAACCCCCAGGAACAAAGCTTCCTAGCTGACCTGCAGCTGTACACAGACAAATGAATGAGCCCAGTCAAGATCAGCAGGAGAATTGCCCACCTGAGGAAAACCTAAATTGCCAACCTACAGGATCATGAACTAAATAAATGGTTGTGTTAAGACACTAAGTTTTAGATGGTTTGTTACACAGCAATAGATAACTGGTAAAGACCTCTTCAGGGGGATATTTAAGACTAATTAGAAGATGTTTCATCTTATACCCTGCCAATAGAAACACAATTAAAATAACCAAACAAAGCTCATCAGGAGATGGCATGTAATGACTCTCATGATGTAGGAGCAACATTTTCAAGAAGAACCATACGGAGCAGGTATTTCCGTAGTGGATAGCTGTCTAAAGGAGAGATTGCTGGAGCTTGGTGGTGGTGGTGGAGTGGTTGTGTGTTGGTGGTAATGATTGTGAAGGTCCAGAAGTTTCTCCATTTCTTAAGGTATGGGTTACCACAATTATTCTTCCTGGGACCCAAACAGCCTTTACTCACCTATTCCTCTCATCTTAATGCCACTGCAACTCTCATACCAAAGAAGTATTCAAATTTCCTCTATATTACTTGACCTCTAGGGACTTACCCATTCCCTTTTCTGTCTCAACACCATCCTGTATACACTATGACATCGAGACCAGTCCTGATGGCCTAAACACACTTCTCTTTCATGCCTGTGTCTTCATATATGTTCCCTCTACCCTGACCTCTTCTTCATCTGGCAAAACCCCACTTATCCTTCAGGGCACAATCATAGAAATTTACCTTTTTTGGGAAAACTTCCTCAGTCAAGCTATCTCTGAACTCTCAGATCTTGATTACAGCATACTGACTCATTATGAGCTAAACTTGTCTTCTCTCTTTGTTTCCTCATTTCCGTCCCTGAACTGTCTCCTCCTCACCTGCAAGTAGAGTCCCCATCTAATTCCTATTTGTTTAGGTCAATTGCTAGCACATTGTCTGCCATAGTGTAGGAACTCAAAAATATCTTTTGAATGAATGAATGAATATTAATTTTTTGAGCAGGGTTTTCCAGCAGGCAAAGTATTTTTTACATCCATTGTCCCAGATATTCTCATTAGCCCCATTTTCTAAATGAAAACAAAAAACAAAAACTGAGGTTCAGTGTGGTTAAATGACTTGTTGGAGATTTCTCAGTGAGTAAGCAGAGGAAATAGGAATCAAGGCTTTTGAGCTCTAAAGCCCAGTCTGTGTAATGCCTGTATTATCATTCATTTGTTTATTCATTCCACAAATATTTAATTTGTGACCAATCTCTGCCAGATCTCCTGCACATCTTCTCACCTTCTACCCTTGCTGCAAATCCTATCAGGATCACTCTTCTCTACTTCCCCATCTATAGCCTTCACTTTTATCTCCCTGGGAAGTCTTCACTGAACTTGGGCTGAGTTATGTATTTATCTCTATTCCCACAAACTCCTTAATTTTCCTCTCATATCACTGTCTTTCCCTTATTGGGCTACAAGGAGTGTAAGGGCTCCCCAAAACCCCATTATGATCCCCATACCCAGAAAGTTCTTGGCTGGGATAGAGTAAGGGGGCCAAGTGAGTGATGAGGCTTGGTGGTGGTTGCAGAGGACAGATCATGAAGGGGTTTCTTAGTCATTTGGAGACTTGGACTTTATCCTGCAAGCAGTCAGAAGCTAGGAATGGGTTAAACAGGTGAAATGCTATCATTTAAAGAATAGAAAAAGTGGTGCTCTTACAGGAATGAGAAGGGATAGCCAGAGAGGCTGGGAAACCAATACACAGGCCTGGGGAAACCAACACAAATGGAAACCTTCTAGCAGATATTGTTGGTATTCTATTCCGGTTTCCTTGGATACCCGCCCCTCACTTCATGTGCTTTCAATAGCTCTTGTGGCTTTTCTTCAGTGGACTGCCCTCGGGCTATTGGACTAGCACTAGCCCACTATCACAGACAGCTAGATGTGTCTGGGAGTTGACCAATGGTTGTTGGCTTACTGCAAAGGAGAGAATGAAAGCCCGGCCCCACTCTCAAGTTGGGATAACTTACACTCCAGAGTTCTCCTGCAGGATTTGGCTAAAATCTACTCTCTGTAGGACTTTTACCTGAGGTCACACCCTTGTTTATCTCCTTTCTTTGCTGCCCTTCTTTTCCTACTTCCTTCCTGGTTTTTTCAGGAAGCATTTCCTTAATCACTTGTACATAAATCCCTACCACAGAGTCTGCTTTGAAGAAGCATACTGGCCCCGGCCAGAGACCAGTCCTGGAACTCAAGTCTCATTTGAGCCCTAATCTCGGCCACAGACTGAGACCTAATCCTGGTCATAGTCTGAGCCTTGATCTTGGTCACAACTTGAGCCCTGACCTTGATCCCAGCCTGAGGTCTGATCTTGCTCATATATTGAACTGTAAACTTGGCTCTAGACTGAGTCTTGATCTTGGTCATAGACTAGACCCTGGATCCATCTAATATGTCTGTTATTTCACAAGGGGATCAGCCCAGCCAACCCTCTTGCTATTTATTTATTTATTTATTTATTTATTTATTTATTTATTTATTTATTTATTTTAAAGATATTATTTATTTATTTGACAGAGAGAAAGACAGCAAGAGAGGGAACACAGCAGGGGGGGTGGGAGAGGGAGAAGCAGGCTTCCCGCCGAGCAGGGAGCCCGATGGAGGGCCCGATCCCAGGACCCTGGGATCATGACCTGAGCCGAAGGCAGATGCTTAACGACTGAGCCACCCAGGCGCACCCCTGTCTTGCTATTTAAACAACTCCTTGCATACATGTTTGCCTCTCTGTTTCACCTATTCCAGCCTCAAAGCTCTATTTGACCTGGAGGTATTCCAACCTCATACCTCTATTAGATCTTGAGCACCCTTCTGGCATGTCTGCCCCACAAGCTGGCACAGGATGGAGCTGTTACAGGCTCCTAACCAGAGCGGGATCGCTGAGTGACCGTGCCCTGATGAAGATGTGTTCACTATGGCTGCATTGTGGGAGGAACAGGAACCAATATGGTCAGATCATAAACTTCTTCTACCCTGGCCATCTCTGTGATCAAAGAGCATTTGAGAAAAGTTATCTTTTTACATGCAGCAGAGTCCCAGGTAACAGTATCTGCTTTTTCTTAGTCAAGAGTCTGCCAGAAGTGGGAGAACAGTCAAGAACTTGAGTGCAAAGACAGTGAGAAGGAGAACTTTTGCCTTCCCAGGCAGAAAATTAATTATAAAATCAGATCATGTTACCAGAATTGTTTATATCTGTGTTTTAAGAAATTTGCCATCTTCTGAATCTAATAGATGAAGCAGTCAGAGCTTGACTGCTACAACAGTTTTTAATTTGTTTGGAAATTAGTCCAAATGATGAAGAAATGCTTTTCAATACAACACAAAGGCAATATAATTGACATGTCTCCTTTTAAACAAAACGACAACACAGTTCTCAACACTGAATAATTAAAGAAATGCGTATGTCAGATACAAGTTGTATACCCATGGTTCTGAGAAATGTCACTTCTAAGGGGATACTAACACTTAACAAGACCTCATAGTTTAGCACTTTGGTGCCTGTATCATTTTACCCTTTGGAACAGAACTAGGAGAGGGGTAGGTAACCTTATCTTCCATTTCAGAGAGAGGAAATTTGGGCTCAAAGGAATAAAGTAATCTGCCCAGGGGCACACAGCTAGGCTAGTGCTCTCTGCACCTTCCAAGCTGCCCCTTTCTGGGTGCGGTAAAGGCTCTGCCCTTATAAAAAAATAGATAAGTGGCTTTCCCCAGTAACTTATGGGTTTTTAAAATGGGCAAATCACTCTGAAGTGTTAACTTGATTGATGATATAGACAAAGTCCATACATTACAGCCTCTTAGCCCATTTTCATGTAAAACTGCATATTTCCTGCTCCGGTTTTATCATCATCAACCCACTGTGTGATCTTGTGCATGTCATTTTTCCTTTCTGAGACTGAAAGATATTGTTAGTATGTTAACAAGTAGTTGTGAATTAGTTCATCAATGACTATGAAGTGTTAAACACTGGTCAAGACCAAGATGTTGTTATGACACCTAGAACCGTGCTTGGTGTTCAGTAAGTCACCAAGCTATGCCTTCTGAGCTGGCCCTGTGCCCATCCTCAGGGCATATCCACCCTCCAGTCTCTCCCTGAGACGTCAGGAGCCACAGAAGAGCATTCCTCAAAAGATGAGTGAGCTTTCAGACATTTCGTCGTAAAGTTTGAGAAAACTTCTCAGACTCGCCAGTGAAGAAGGGAGGGTCACTTCTTGGTTTTCTGCTCCTTCTTCCACTAGGAAATGTCAGTAGATTAGGGAATGGTCTGATGGGGCAGGTTTGCCTATTGGAACTTTTAAAATTGGAATTTTATTTTCATTTTTTCTGGGTCCTATGAAGTAGACAAAATTTCAAAAAGCAAACATTAAAGGAAGGATTTGCTATGAAGAATCAGTATTACGAGCAGATGTACAGAGGTGCAAGTAGGCAATGCTGGGGAGGTGGGTGGGGGCCAGGTGGTCCTAAGGAAGCAGGCTTCTCTGATAATTCAGAACCACTGAAGAGTATTGGGGAGAAGAGTGGCTTTTACTGATTTTCTGTTGGGAGCTTTACATGTCAGTCATTTAACCCTGTGAGGTAGGTATCATCATGCCCATTTTACAGATTGAAAAATAGAAATTCAAAAGACAGAAGTAACTTGCTACAGTCACGTAGTTTAGAAAGGTGAGTCAGGATTTGAGGATTTTAGGCCTGTTCTAATCAATTCCAACATCCTTACTCTCTCCAACACAACTTGCTGCATCTCCCACCACGTCAGTGCAAAAAGATGTATACTCAAGTGGCAAATTTTGAGGTCAAGTTCCTGGGGGTGGGAGCCACGAGGGGCTGAGCAGAAAGGGAGACCAGAACATCCAGCTTCTAATTTCCTCTGCTCCTCCCAACAGGAGGCTCAGAGGCCTTCAATATTAAGTGTGCAAGGCAGTCTGCTGCCCTCCTTCCTTTCTCTCATCTTCTCACCCCTGCTGTTCTACTGGCCTTCCCCCTCCAGCCCATTATCTGGCTTTTTATTGCTTTCCAAGATGTCTGAAGACAGCTTCCTCTAGTGGCTTGGTCTCAGTCCCGATAAGTGATTTGCATGCACAACACACAGCAGAGAAATGGTGGAGCTGGGCTGGAATCCAGGAAGTTAGAGCTTTGTGCATTTTACTGTTTTCACTGTGCCTAGTATATAGTAAGTGCTCAATGAGTAGGAATCCTCTTTTCCCTTCCTGCAGAAACCAATGTCTATCCCACCCAAGGTTCAGAATTTTAGAGCCTGAAGGCACGTTGGCCCCTCCTTTCCCTTTGGGGGTGGCTCTTGTCACTGGCCAGGGTTCAGCCTTTTCTGGAGGCGTGATAGTGCCAGTGTCTGCAGCTTAGGCTGTTGAGGCTGTGGTCCAAGGGTATGGGCCTGGATAGAAAGAGGGTGACTTGGGGAGGCCCTGGCTGCTTTGCATGCAGGATGAGGACTTCTCTGGTCAATTTGCTTTCACTAATGTCAGGCCCCTGCGGCGCCGTTGTCGGTTGCGTAGCAACTGGCCGAGCAGCACGGCAGAGGTGGCCATGCATAAAAGATGACACATGATGGTGGGGCGCGAGGTGACGATTTGCAAATTTAGATACAGTCGCAGCAGGAATATGAACTGGGCCCTCGACAGGCATTGGGGGGTGGGTGGCTCTCTTTGTCTCCTCCCACCTCATTCAAAAAGCCAGGCTCCCACTATATTTACAGAGGTCTGGGGAAAGGGAGCAGAAGGGAGAAAAGGTGGCTTAACTTCAGTCCTCAGAAAGCCAGGGGTTGGGCAGGTGGGGGCTGAGAGGGGAAAAGGGAGGAAAATAAGGTGGGCAGCTATGCCGGCATAGACAGAGACTCGGGGCGTCCTGAGGACCCTTCTCAGGCAGTCAGGCTCCTGGAGACCATCTCTGCCCCAGGCCTTTCCCTGCCTAGTGGAAGGATGGTGAAAACAGTTATCTGGACACCCCTCATCTCCCAGCGGGTCTCCTCTGTGCCACTCCTGGTCACTTACAGGGAAATGAGGTATGCTGGACTTGGCATCCCCAGATCGGGGTTCCAGTCCTAGCCCTGCCATTTCCTGATACTGGGAACCTCAGCAGGTGACTTTAAATCACATTTAATTCAATCCATCCAACAGCAACTGAGCACCTGCTATGAGCCTCATGCTAACCTAGGGCCTGGAGATACAGTATTATAAAATACAGTCCCTGCCCTTGAGGAGCTCTCAGTGTGGTGGGAGAACAGATGTTCAAATCAATAAATTATATTCTAGTGCATTGACTGCAAAAATTAGACAGGTTAGGGAGGAGGTG
This sequence comes from Mirounga angustirostris, assembly GCF_029215605.1. Taxonomy (NCBI): domain Eukaryota; kingdom Metazoa; phylum Chordata; class Mammalia; order Carnivora; family Phocidae; genus Mirounga; species Mirounga angustirostris. Next base: position 150,666,100 of record NW_026991712.1, read on the forward strand.
GATTCTACTCTGAGTTTTAAAGGTAATATAAGGACCGGCCAGGAAAGCAAGGAATGGAGGGGAGCTCCCAGCCAAAGGAAGGTGTGGTCTTAGCAGGAGGTGAAGGGAACTTGAAGGTGTTTGATGTGGCCAGGGAGTAAAACTTAACTGTTTCAGTCTCAATGAAGAAAAGTCTGGTGAACTCTGAAGGTCCTCTTGGATGTGTGGGCTCATTCTCCTGCCCACCCTGGACTTCAGCATACAAGGGAAGGAGTAACAAACCATACAATCATTGATGGCCACCTGGAAGGGCCTGGAAATCCCCTGACCCCAGATCCTTATTTTAGAGAATGGGAGGGACTGGCAGGGGCCACCCCTTGACCTAGGTGGGGGCAGAGCAGGGAGGAGAGAGGACAGCAGTGAGTAGGTGGGTGGATCCTGTCAGTGAGGATCCTGAGGTCCTGCCATGACAAGGAGTGTGGTGGTTTCATAAATAGAGACAGACTCCTTCATGAAGAGCTGGTCTGGGAAGTAACTCCAGTGCAAATGTCACCTCCAAATGCAAACTAGGAGAGGGCAGGTCCTTTTTTGTCCTGCTCGACAGCAGCAGTGCTAAGTGCTTGCTGAGCAGCTGTTGACTGAGTTACTCCTTGCTTGCCTGGGGCTTTGATGCCCACTATTTTATTTGACCCTCTCTAAATCTCTGAGACAAGTGTTGTGTCTCTATTTTGCAGGTGAGGAACTAGCTCAGATTGTAGCAGGAAATTGTCGAAAGTCACACAGCATGTCAGATGTTGACCCCGAGCTTTCTGACAACTCCACCGTGCCCTTGTGTCTCCACACTGAGGACGTTTGCTCTGGAGTGAATTGTGGGTAATTGCAGTAATGGCAACTGATAGAAGAATTACAATGTCAAGAGTTCGGCCTAGAAGGATAGATTGGGGGTCATCACTGAAGAATAAAATGCTTTGGGAAAAAAGATGCAATTTGGCTAAAAACTTTGCCTGGGCCTCCCTGAATGGGATCATGTATCAAAACAGAAAGTGGGCAAAGCAGCTCTCCTCATGCCTCATCACACCTTTCCATCACTCCTGAAAACCACGCAGGAGTTCAAATCCCCACTCTGACACTTATTTGCAAAGTAACCTGGAATAATTCATTTTGCCTCTAGTTCTCGGTTTCCTTCTCTGTAAAATAAGGACAATAATAGCAACCACCTAGTGGAATTATTGTTGTTTTTTTTTTTTAAGATTTTATATATTTATTTGACAGAGAGAGACACAGCGAGAGAGGGAACACAAGCAGGGGGAGTGGGAGAGGGAGAAGCAGGCTTCCCACGGAGAAGGGAGCCCGATGCAGGGCTCGATCCCAGGACCCTGGGATCATGACCTGAGTCAAAAGCAGATGCTTAACAACTGAGCCACCCAGGCGCCCCATAGCGGAATTTTTGTGAGGACTAACTAGATCAACACACGTGATGTGCTTTAAACAGTGCCTGGGCATGTGGTAAGTGCTTAATAAAACAATTACTATTATTATGGAGGAAGGCAATCCAGCTTGGGATAGGAGTTAGAAGATGGAAGGTGGGGAAAGACCTCCAAAGGGAACTAATAACATGAGTTGAGTCTAGAAAGACCTAGGAGTTAGACAGATCAAGAAGAGGAAGGATTTTCCAGACAGGAAAGAGTAGGTGCAAACTACTCTTTCCTCAGAGGCTCAGAGGCTCTATCTGCTCTCTATGTAGCAGATATGGACACTGAGGTGCTGAGAGGTTAACTTCCCATTGAAGGTCATGCAGCAAACAGTAGCAGAGCCTGGCTGGCCTCCAGGCCCAAGGTTGAGGGGAGGGGAGAGCTCTGGGTACCCCAGGGATAGGGCCTGCAGATGAACATGGTCTCAACTCTCTGCTGGGGCTGTGTCTGGGGTAGGGGAAAGGTGGAGAGGTAAGGTGGCCCTTCTCCAATGTCCATGGAGTCAGAGGGAAAGCCAGGTCCTACTTGACCTTTGAGCTGCACTTTGGGGAGAGGGGAGTGGTAAGTCTCATGTGGCTGGAGGGCTGGTGCTTAGAGCCTCTGACAGCTGAGGGGGGCTCACTGAGGGGCCGAGTACATGAGTCAAGCACTGGCCTTGGTGAGGATGCATGATTTGTATTGCTTACAGATCCAGATTCTGAATGTGGGAGCAGGATCCTGGTCTGTTTAAGGGCTGACGTGGTACCAGAGGAGGCAGATGCCTCCAAATCTACATCCCCTTGTGTGGGGCCTGTGCATTTTCAATTGCCTTTATAATCTTTATGGGCTCTGGTATTTGTGAGGAGCTGGACAGAGATTCTTACCTGGAGGGTCCTGGGGTGAGTCCTTGATTGACATGAGCCCAAGAATGTTGGTCTTGGTGATAGACTCGTTTAAGGTATCTTCTGTTCCTGGGAGGTGAGTTGTGGTGGCTAAGGGAGTGGTAGCTCCTTAGGGACAAATGTTGCAGTCTAGAGAAATGCATCAAGGCTTCAAATCTCGGCTCTACCTCCTGGATGTCTGAGCTTGGCTGAGTAATTTACCCTTCCTCCCTTTCCTCATCCATAAAATGGGGATAATAATGGCACCAACCTCAAGACTATTCAAAAGATTACCTGAGGTCGTGGGTGTAAAACACTTGGCAAGTGAATGGCCTGACATAAAGGAATTGCTCAGCCAATGTTAATTATCATAGTAGGGTCTCAAATTTAACTTGTGCTCTAACCTGAATCTGCAACAAGATTGCATTATTTTTTCGATTGATGACCTAGCCTTTCCTTTTGAGCCTCCCTTCTCTCTGCCCTCCGTTAAGTTAGTGGGGAAAATATAGCTTTTAGTTCCAGCCAGGATAAAATTCTGGCTATTTTTTTTAAGTGTCAGTATCTACATATTACCTCATCTGTCTCTTGGAATTCCTTCTGGAAGATTCTCAACTTCACATTAGTCAGACTGGGCAAGGCTCACGTACTTGCCGAAGCAAAGAGAATAATTCATTGACCGTTTCCAAAATATTGCCTCTGCTACCCTTTTATTATCATGATAATGATGCAGGGCTCCTGTCACCACTCCAGGCTGTGGTTAGGGTTGCAGCACATCTTGCACCCCTGGGCCAAACAAGGCATGGGCTCTCCAGGGTGGAAAGGCTGCAGTGAGCCCCTTGAGGGCACCTGGCTGCGCTTGCAGAGGCAGCTGGTCACAGAAGCCCTCACCAGACGGCCCCTCATCTCTACACAGGCCCCATCTGCCCCCACCGCTGCTCCCTGTGCCAAGGGAACCTGCTGCCCCTCAGATCTAGCGACCTGATCTCCAACTGCAGCCCTGGTCTGGTTCTCGCAGCACTGTTCAGAGATTTCTTTCAAGAATATTTAGCAGAAAGAAGCAGCAGCCCCAGGGGCTTTTCTTTAAGTTATTATGTATATATTTCTTTAAGTTATTATATATTTCTTTAAGTTTATTATATTATTATATAATATATTATATTATTATTGTTTTATATATATATAAAACAACCAAAAACCAATTAAAAAAAAATCATTCCCTTCTTTCCTTCTGGAAGCTCTTCTCTGGATCAGCATTCAAATGTCACTCACCAGCCATAGAATCCAGACTCACAGTCAGATGGAGGGCACAGAGGGGCTTGGAGGCATGGCCTGATGGGGGCCACCTACAGACGTCACCGCCGGCTGCGCCGGGTCTGAGGAATCAGTCTGTAGCCACCCAGCAGTTCACCTGCGTCTGAATGCGGCCCCTTCCTGCGGGCCTGCTGCTCTGTCCTCCACCGTGGCTGGAGCAGCTCTGGGATGCTCTGACTCACCAAGTGCAGACGATTTTAGGTGATACTAAGATGGTTTGAGGTGACCTTTAGCAAGTTACTGAACCTCTCTGTGCCTCAGTTTCCTCTCTCTAAAATGGGAATAATGCTACACCACTGAGGTTATTAGACAAATTAAATGGAGAATGAGTTAATTAATTAATTATTTTTTTAAAAGATTTTTTATGTATTTATTTGACACAGAGAGAGATAGTGAGAGAGAGAGCACAGGCAGGGTGAACAGCAGGCAGAGGGAGAGGGAGAAGCAGGCTCTCCGCTGAGCAGGGAGCCCGATGTGGGGCTCGATCCCAGGACCCTGGGACCATGACCTGAGCCGAAGGCAGACGCTTAACGACTGAGCCACCCAGGCACCCCGAGTTAATTTTTTTAAAAAGAAGTTTTAAAACCGCCTCTGCCACATAGTACATGCTATGTAAATGTTTGTTAAATAAACTGCAGGGGTGATAGCATTAAACAGCACTGGTTCGAGGCGCCTGGGTGGCTCAGTTGGTTAAGCGGCTGCCTTCGGCTCAGGTCACAATCCCAGGGTCCTGGGCTCAAGCCTCCACTTCAGGCTCCCTGCTCAGTGGGGAGTCTGCTTCTCTCTCTCTGCCTCTCCCCCTGCTTGTGCTCTCTCCCTCTCTCTCTCTCTCAAGTAAATAAATAAAATTTTTTTTAAAAAAGAAAATAAATAGCACTGGTTCATACACTGAGAAAGTGGATTCCAAGGGGTACGTACACCTTGACTTTGCACTACTATGTCATGAGCATCTTTCTAATACTTGCTTTTTCCCAAATGAGGTGAGGCTTCAGACTCAGAAGCTCTGCCAGGCAAGAGCCTCTCCAGAATTTGTAAACTTTTGTTTTCAATGTATAGATTTTACATTTACTTTCTCTTCCTGATATGTAATATTATATTTATTTATATATATTTTCCATTTATGATAGTGATATAAAATTTATTTAAGATAAAAAGTGAATAAATTTAAAGAAAAATGTAAAAGAAATAATGGTATTGGTGACGTATGGACCTGGCAGAAGCAGTGATACTGGGAAGTAAATTCTGGAAGCAATAAAAGTCTATCTCTCTATCTCTATCTATGATCATCATGATCACTTATCGATCTAATTGATCCTCTTTCTATTGTTAGGGAGAAGAGGGCCTGGGCTGTTGACTTGTGGGTCTGCTCTGAGGAGTGCCTTTCTCTGCCTGCCTCTTATGCGCCCGCTCTCCCAGGGCATGTGGCTTGGCTCTCCAGACACACCCCAGGCTGGTGCCTCTTAACACTCTGCCCCTGCAGGTCTCCCTCCCCTCACTCTCTCTCTCCCTCTCTTTTAATCTTCTTGCCTGGCAGAGTGGCTGTAAATTACCACATTAATTTCCAAATCAAGCCAAGTTCCATAGTAACGGAACAGCTTCCATCCAGACCTGAAAAGATTCATTAGGAAGTTGATTCGATAAGTGCCCTCAACTTACTCCTTCAAAAGAACAGCTGCATTTACCCAATTCTGATAGCTCTCCAGGGGCTGTGAGCCCGACAGCCAGGCTGCCAGAGTGAGTCCTGCAACCCGTGGAGCAGGACAGCCAGGGATTCAGGAGCAATGGACTATGGACCTCAGATGGACATTGGAAATTTGGGCACATCAGCGAGGGGGATGCTGATCTGCCTGCCCCTTTGAGAACTCCTGGATGCCTCCAAGTTTTAGTTGGTAAACTTGTGGGGAGAGGTGCCAGGGGAATGCTTTAGACTCACAGTCAGTCTCAGGATGCTGGGATTGTGACTTTGAGGCAAAAGTGGGGGCACAAGACACCCCAACCTCTTTGTGTCAGGCGGAGGGACTGAATAGCCAGGGAACATACTTCGTGGTTCAAAAGGGCTCATAAAATGTTTATTTTATAAGATTTGAGTCATTTTCATTTTAAATTGTCCCAAATAGTTTATTTGGAGGTTAATGGAAGCTTCTATATTCTCCTCTCTAGAAGGGGAATAGTAATAATACCTTCTCCCAAGGTTGCTGTGAGGCCCAAGTGGGATCATGTACTTAGTACATTGCTTGGCATGAACTTCCATCCGTCTACCATAATGACAATGATGTAGGTGATGATTTACAGTCCACATTTCTGATGACAGCACCACTATCCACTCATCCATTCCTCCTTCTCCCTCAGCATTTCCTCACTCAGCAAGGGAACAGATCCTGAGCTGCCCTTCCCTAAGCATCTCTCCATTCTACCACCTGCTCTCCTTCCCCCCACCCTGCTGAGACTCTTGTCCCCTTTCATTTGCATGCTGGGAACAGTTTCCCAGCCAATGTCCCTGCCCCAGTCAAAGCTGAGAGGGGCAAGTGAAGCAATTACTCCTCCTCCCTCCTGCCTCCCCTTTAAGCAGGAGAGGTTAAGGTTAGGCTCTGGAATGGTTATAGCTCTGGAGAAGACAGACACACAGTCTGATCAGGATCCCCCTCTCACTGGAGGTATGACTTTGGACAAGGGACTTGATTTCCCCAAGCCTATGTAAAATTGTGTGCTGCTTCTTCTTAGCTTATAAAGTATTGTGCGATTTAGTGAGACTGCGTCTGTGAATTGGTTAGCCCAGAGCAAGGCCCAGAGCAAATGTTAGTTAGTCTTCATTTTCCTGGACTCAACCTTGTGCTCAGCCCTGGGGCCCAGAGTTGGGAAAGACTCAGGTGCTGCCCTCCAGGCCTTCACTCTCAGGTGGGGGAGGTGGACACCTGCAGGCACAGCCATAACTCCAGGTACCAGGTGGCTGTAGGGGCTACTCCAAGAGGCTTCCTGGAGAGGCCCACACCAGGAGGTGGGCAGGAGTTGCTTTGTGGCATTGCAGGGTGAGAACGGCGCACGTGAGCGGAAATACTGAAGCTTGAGGCTAACGCCCCGAAGTTAAGTTTCCTGCAGGAGTCTGGAGAGAGAGAGAGGGAGAGAGTGCCCTCAGAGGGCATCTGGCTTAGCCAAAAATGCAGGGAGTGACTTCAGAGCCAGTTTCTTTTTATTTGAGGAAATATTTTGAGGAGACATTGTGTTTATTGCTTTGGCATACTTGATGTGATTTTATTTAACTGTGAGAAAGACAATAATAACAACAGTGGACAACTTTGGATTGTCAGCTCTTCACCATCCTTTGGGTCTCTGGCACCAGGGAATCTAGTTTGCAGATGGGACAACCAAGGCTCAGAGGAGTAGCGATCATTTTGGATGGAGTTGCAGGGCAGTGGTGCCACGTGGAGGACACATGGACTGGTCCTGGGAAAGTGAGGGCGTGGCGTGTGGGGAGGGCCACCCTTCCAGGAACAGAGCCAAGTTCCGCCCTCCTGGCAGAGCTCCCTGCTGACAGGGACCAGTTTCAGGCCAGCAGTATCCTGTCTGTGCTGAAACAACTTCAGGCCGGTGTACAGGTTCCCCGGTTAGAGTCTTCCTAATGGCATTCAGATTTGCACTGCACATTCCTGTAGCCCGCAGTGGGGAGGGAGCCCTTGTTTTAATTTGGCAGAAATAAATAGGTCTGAGTGGAGAGACATCACATATCGGGCTGAACATGGCATTGTCACCCCCTCTAATTTGTTAGACAATATAGCCCTACTGCAGCTTCCAGTGTAGACAAGGAAAAATAAACACATGTATATTAATGAACTTAAAAGATTTCCGTTTATCCAAGCGTGTCTCTTTCTTTTTTATTCAGCATATCATCAGATCAATAATTCGTCCCCATACATTTTAATAACTGGAATTTTCGCTTATGATTGTTTTTCATAATTTTGCATTTATGTTTGACAAGTTCGGGAACTTGTTTAGTTTGAAAAGGGAAAAAGAAAGTCAGGGTTGGTTTCTTCTTGTGTTGTGTTGTCCCAAATCTTAAAAAGCGGTGGAGGTGTGAGCTGAGAGGGGCTCGCTGAAATCTGCTGAGTCTCTTCTGGGTGGTTCTAAGCTCAGGGATGTGTGTGTTGGAATGGGGGCAGGGATTGGATTCTTCATTATTCATTGTCTTTTGTTTTGTAATAAGCCCTGCTCAGAAGGGAGGCCCACTGGGGAATGTGGGGAAACAGTCCACGTGCAGAAGCAGCAAAGTGTCCTCAAGAGGTATCTTGGCCCCACACACTACTAACTTTGAATTCCTTCCCCTCAGGAAAGGCCATTGTCATGGTAATGGTGGGAGGGACCTGATACCCTTGGACACCTATTTCATGACAAGTCCTTTCTGTATTACCATCAAACCCATGACAAACTTGTCCAGCAGGTATTATTATCCTACTTTACAGAAGAGGAAACTGAGTTCCACAGAGGGTGCACGAGTTACCCTGGGCTGCACAGCTGAGAAGGCTCTGAACTACAGTTGGCCTGACTCCTTTGCTGTGTCTTCCCATCCCTGCACTTGCATGTTGTCCTTTCCACTTTGCCATTAGGACCAGCACAGAAAAGTATTCTTCCAGGGAGCATCCTCTGTGGCCTCCTCCCCACTGTGCTTTCCTTTGTCATGGCACTGGGGGCATGGATAAAAATGCCCCACATATATATCCACGGGTTGTCATCTGTTTACAGGATGTCTCCCACCTTAGAATCTAGACTTCTTGGGGTAATGACTATACCTATTTATCTTCGTCTCCAGGCTTGGAAAATAAATATTTGTGGGAAAAAAGGAAGGGAGGGAAAGGAGAAAGGTGGGGAAAGAGGAATGAATTGAGCAGATTCTAAAGTTGCAGTCTTTCTCAATGCCCCATACTCAGGCCAAACGGAGAAGCCTCATTTCTATTTTCCCATCTTCTTTTTATTTTTTTATGAACGTGAAGGTTTATTTATTATTAAAAGCACATTAATATTTTTAAATGAACCAGGTGCTCTGAGTAAGGCAAAGAAGGCTACGACATGATCTTTACTTTCCCAGATCTTATAATGGAGCTTGAGAGACACACATACAGGATACATTAAATAACTAAATAAGGGAGCTTATGATTCAGAAGGGGGGGAAGCAGGAATGCACAGTTATTAAGCATCTGCAATGGGCCAGGAGCTGGGCTAGGTACTTTACATACATTATCTTATTCAATCCTCACACTTGTGCAAGTGGGCATGACAGCCCCCTTTTTATAAACAAGGAGACTGCAGGTTGGGTGAAGAGACTAAGTGACTAACAGAACTAGCTGGTAAAGAATGGGGACCCAGGTTTGTCAAATTTCCAAAGTTTATTCTTAGTTGAGTTCCCAAATGAAGAGAACAGTCAACACAAAGTAGATGGGTTTCTAGGGGTAAGGGAAGCAGGCAGAAGATATTCTGTTGGCTTTGCATCTCCTAACCTGCTCAGCTGCCAGCCCCAAGGTTCTCTTGCATCACTCAAGTCCTGAGCCATCCTGATGCCAGCAGCATGGCTTTTGGCCTCAGCCTTAAGAGTGGGTGGATTCTGGAATTAAGCCCAGAGCCTGAGCCTAGCATGTTGGATACCTGCTGGGAGCACTCTGACCCACATCCTCCTTTGTTTTTGTTGGCCCAATAGATGCTTGCCTCAGTTTCCTTGATAGATGTCCAGTATCCAGCAGAGGCCTCAGCCTTGCCCTCAGCCTGTTTGGCAGACACCTTGATCCTATAACTGGCTATTCCCTTTGATTAAATGAGTAGAAAGAATGATAATGTGTCAGCCAGTGTCTGGTCGAGAAGCAAACCCCTCTAGATATGTCAAGCAGAGAGACTTTGTTATGAAGCTATTGGATGGGCTGGAGAGCAAAAGAAGAAATAAAAGTTGTGCTCCCCAGAAATCAGTACTGAGAGGAAGCCATCACTGCTCTTGGTCTAGAGAAGTAAAAGGGGAGAGTGGAGGCTTCACATCCCTGACATTCCTGGAACTGATATTGGTGCAGCTCCTACAGTCCAAGAGTCCACACTCTCCTGGATAACAGAAGCCAAAAAAGATGCCAATTTCTTCTGGCCGTCTTATGGCCCACGTGTGCCTTTCAATTTGCAGACCCAGACTGGAACCCAGCAGGCAGGGGAGCCTGAGAAATGTAGTTCTCAGATTTCTGGCTCTAGGGGTGCCCAGAAGAGTTGAGAACAGCAGGTATAGAGCTGAAGACCAATGACAACATCCAGGACAGGATGAAAAGAGCAAGGGTTTGGGAATCATATGACTTTGGGTTCATAGCCTGCCTTGGCGTTAATGGGTCCTTGGGCAAATTTACTTAACTTCTTCTGACTTAGTTTTCTCATCTGTAAAGTAGGAATAATAACACTTATACCTTCCTCATAGGGCTATCGTGAGGCATAAATAAGATTACACATATATAGCACTTAATATAGTCCCTGTCCATAATAAGTACTCTCTATAAATGTTAGCTATTGTTGGCAGTAGGATATTTCAGTTTACTTCCCTTCCATATCCACACAATCCTATGTTTCTTGAACTGCTTATCTCTTCTTCCTAACCATTACAAATCAGTGCCCAGGTTCACTAATCGGGGGGCTTTTAAAAATGAGCCAGATCCTCGGAAGATATCGTATATTTGCAGAGAACCTTCCTCTCTATGCTGTGCCAAAATGGGATCCTACCTGAAGTTGTGCTTTTCCTCGCTCTCTTCACCCCAATTTCCCTGGTGATGTCAAGAAAGTTAACAGAGATCAAACAGGATTAAAAAGTAGTCACTATGTGCCCACATTTGTGATCTTGTTGACTCCCCATGACAATCATTAAAGTAGGGATTATGGCCTCCATTTCATAAAGAAGACTGAGGCCCAGAGAGATTGTAGATTCAGGTAACCCACCTTCTGCTTACCATCTACTCCTGTCTCCAAAGCCCCATGGTAGGAATTGCAGGGCTGGACTGCTTGGTGGTGCTCAGTTCCTTTCAGCAAGTGTTTCCTGGGCGCCCACGGGTGGTGGGCATACAGCCAGGCAGCCACTGCCAAGCCCATCCCATCTGGAGTCAACTCACGAGACTCACGCGGCTAGGGGGGGGTTGGCATCAGGAAGAGGACGGTGTGAGAAAAGAACATCTCATGCTGCCCTTGCCCACGCATGAGCCTCTCCCAGTGAAGTTGGATCTAGCCACTTTATTCTGCTTTCTTTCTCTTAAAATGCAATATTGGGCTGGTTCCAATTCAATCCCACTTCACATGGGTTTATCCAGCATCTACACAGATGGGTCGGGCCTGGATTTGCCCTGGAGGAGCTCACAGTCAGGGGAGGCAGATATGTAACAGCAAAGGCAACACTGTGTGGTCAGTGCTTTGTCGACGAAGCACCAGGCTTGTGGGAACACAGAACATGGGCTCCTGATTTTGCCTGGGGAATCAGAGATGGTGTCTCAGAAAGTGCAACTACTGAGCTGAGCCTTGAAGGAGGCAGAGGAGCCGGCTTGATGAAGGAGCTGGGGGCACTGGCCCAAGCAGAGGGAGCAGAATATATGCAAAGGCCATCTGGGGAGCTGAGAAAGGCTGCTGCGGCCGACACATGGAGGGTGAAGGCCCTGGCAGTGAAGGCCCTGGTAGCAAAGGCTGGGGCTGTGAGGGGCCGGAAAGAGCTGGATCATGGAGGGCCTTGTGAGTTATGTCTGTGAGCGTGGACCTCACCTCATCCCGGGGACGATGGACAGCCACTGATGGGTTTTAAGCCGGAAGTAACATGGCCAGATTCGTGGTTCAGAAACAGCATTCTTTGGCCAGAGTGGAGTAAGGGGTGAACCAAACAAGACAGGGAAGTCACTGAGGAGGGGATAGTTGCTGTGTCTGTGGCCTGGACTAGGCAGTGGTACAAGGAATGGGGAGAGGGGCAGATTTGTGCAGGAGATAGGAAGTAGAGGCAACCAAAGTAATAACAGGAACCAAACAGTGAACACATGGAACTCTTGCCACGCGCCAAACACCAGTCTAAAAACTTGACAAGTAACTCATTTAGCTCTCACAATAATCCAAAGAAATGGGCCTGGGAGGGTATATATCATATTCCAGGATTATAGGTTATATACCTAGTAAGTGGTGGAGTCAGGATTCAGTCTCAGGTAGTCTGGTTCCAGAGTCCATGATCTCAAACCCATACTATACTGCTCTTGAGATCCCAGTGCTTACTGTCTGATTAAGCATGGGTGTGAAGGGCAGGGAAGAGTTCACCATGACTCAGTTTTCACAGAAGCTCATGCTCAGTAGAGCAAGGCAGAGCTGAAGGAAGGTGAAGGAAGCACAGCTGGACTCCTCTGTGGCTCATGGCCAGATCCCATTTTCTTTTTGGACCCAGCTTTTTGTCCTCACTTTTTACTATAGTGAATGTTTGTATTCTCATAGTTTAAAAACTAAACACAATGTGATTGATATTTGGTGATGGGGCCTTTAGAAGGGCTCTGCCATCATGATGGGGATTAGTGCCCTTTTTAGAGAAACCCCAGGGATCTCTCTAGCCCTTTCCTCCATTAGAGGACACAGCAAGGAGACAGTTGTCTATGAAGCAGGAAGCAGGGTCTCACCAGACACCAAATCTGCCAGTGCCTTGATCTTGGACTTACAGCCTCCAGAACTGTGAGAAATACCTTTTTGTTCATTTGTTTAAGCCACCCAGTCTATGGTTTTTTGTTATAGCAGCCTGAGAGGACTGAGATACCGTTCCTGGCATCCTGTGGGAGCCTTGACATTGTTCAGCACCATAACTCTGAAGAACCCTGGGAGTTTCAAGCCTTTCTTCCTGAAGGGGTCCTAAGAACATAGAGATGCTTCAGACATGGTCCATGTCATTGATAGTCTTGCTGGGAGCACCCCTGCTTCCAATCCTCCCATCCCCAGCATACTCCATTCATTAGCATGTCCTCTAAACTATCTGGTGGAGGACATTGTATTTTTCCACTTCCAAAATGTTCTGGACCGGGCGCCTGGGTGGCTCAGTCGTTGAGCGTCTGCCTTCGGCTCAGGTCATGATCCCAGGGTCCTGGGATCGAGTCCCACATCGGGCTCCCTGCTCCGCGGGAAGCCTGCTTCTCCCTCTCCCACTCCCCCTGCTTGTGTTCCTGCTCTCACTATGTCTCTCTGTCAAATAAATAAATAAAATCTTTAAAAAAAAAAAAAAAATGTTCTGGACCAATACTTTTGTAAAATTCAATAAAAAAAGTCTCAGCAATATCAGATCACTGTAAAGGTTTCTAAGTCCTTACTCTCACCTTTCCCTTGATGTACTTCTCTCATTGCGGACTGGTAATAGCTCATGGATTAGCCCCAGTTCGCAGACCACATTTTGTTGAGTACTGCTCAAGTCTCTGGCTCTAATTCCACTGCCACCACTCTGGACTAAGCCACCCCTCCACCACTTGCCTAGACTTCTGTCGTAGTCTCCTAAATGGTCCACCCTTATTCATCCCGGAAGGGTCCAACCATTCTGCACCAAGTAGCTAGAGGAATCATTCCAGCCCATAAATCGGACCATGCCATGCCCTTGCTTAAACCCTTCCAAGGCTTCCCATTGTCTTCAGGGTGGTTTCTGATGGGCCCATTTCTACTTCTTGCTTTCTATTTAAACTCTCACTTTCCTCCTCATTCATGCACATTAGGCTTTGTGTCATACCGAACTGCTATAGTTTTAAAAAATGAATGTACTCTCTCATGCCTCAGGGCTTTTGCACAGTTTGTTCTCTCTACATGGAATATCTTTTATTAAAAATTCATTCATTCTTTTAAGCAACACTTATGGGACACCCACTATAAACTAAACATCATGCTAAGCACTGGCACCACAAAGGTGAAGACAATACAGCCCCTGCCCTTTGGAACCCATGATAGTAGGGAGAGAGACAAGTTCATTAACAATGACTACATAGTGGGGCAAGGCAGAGACAAAAGAAATCACAGGGTAGTGGGAGTACAGAGGAAGGTTTTGTAACCGAGAGTGAGGTAGAGAAAGGTTGCCTGAAGCAGATAACGCTTGGAAAGATGGTCAACGAATCAATCAGAGTTAGCCCGGCAGTGGCAAATGCTGGGGTGAGGAAAGGTGATCTGGGCTGAGGAACAGCCTATGCAAAGGCTCAGAGGTGCCAGGCAGGGAAGGGGGTGGAGGAACAGCAAAAGAAGTTTTCCTCATTGCTCAGCTATTCTTTGGCAGGTCGTAGGTTAGGTTCTGGGGACAAAGCACTGGTGCCAACTATCCCATACATAAATACACACCTGAAACCTAAGCAAATGTAAAAACATATATGGAGAACCTTGAAAATATTATGCTAAGTGAAAGGAGCCAGACACAAAAAGTCGCACATTGTATGATTCCATTTATATGAAATATCCAAAATAGGTAAATCCATAGAGACAGAAAGCAGATAAGTGGTTGCCAGGGACTGGAGGGAGGAGAAATATGGAGTGACTGCTTAACGGGTACAAGGTTTCTTTTGGGGGCAATGAAAATGTTTTGGAACCAGATGGATGTTATAGTTGCACAACATTTTGAATGTACTAAGTGCCACCAAACTGTATACCTAAAATGGTTAGTTTTATGTTATGTAAATTTTTTTTTTAAGATTTTATTTATTTATTTGAGAGAGCGAGAATGAGAGAGAGTACATGAGAGGGGGGAGGGTCAGAGGGAGAAGCAGACTCCCTGCCGAGCAGGGAGCCCGATGCAGGACTCGATCCAGGGACTCCAGGATCATGACCTGAGCCGAAGGCAGTCGCTTAACCGACTGAGCCACCCAGGCGCCCCTATGTTATGTAAATTTTACCTCAATTTAAAAAAAAGTATGGAAACACATAGACACATTCATTCTACAGACATTATTGAATGTCTCCCATGTGCCAGGCACCATACAAAGCACTACAGATTCAGGGATAATTCCTGCCCTGAAGGTCCCATATATGTAAATAGAAACACAGATATGAACCCATGCAGACAAAAACATATGCCTCATGAAGACATGCAGACATATTCACTTAACGTTCATTTAACAAATATTTATTGAGTACTTACCACATGTCAGGCAATAGGCCAGATGCTGGGCCTACAGTGGGGAACAAATAGACATAATTACTGTCCTCATAGCTTAAGGACACAAACACATAATCATCTACAGAGGCACACCCAGACTGAAGTACACAAACACACACATACCTCAACAAGGACAGAGCCAAAGTTTACCAGTCACATGTTTTGGCTGGAAGAAATGCGCAGTAACACTCAGACAGGCAAGCACAGCCCCCCACGCTCCCTGACATGCACACACATCCCTCATGCAATCAACGGGAGTTCCATTAAAAGTCAGATTAAAACTGGCTTGGGATTTCAGAGCCTTCTCAGGAGAGGGGAATAAACAGGCCTCAGTAGAAGGGCCTGGAGCATTGAGAAAAAAAAATCCCCAAGTCTCACTTAAGTGATTTTTGGCAGAAATCAAATTAACGGTGAGACTATGGACCACTGACAAGGTGCTCCATCATGCTCTGCTGTGTGAATGTGTTTCTTATACATGTTGTTTTCATTAGCACTTCATTTGATAATGATAAATGGCATTTTCATTTGAAAGGAAAATATTAAAAAGTTCTGATTTGCAAGAGCAAGTTAGAATAAATGATATTATTATGTCCTGTCACTTGTTTGGCTCAGAGAAAATAATAATAACGATAACAAAAAACCCCAGCAGCCTTCCCGGCTGAAGAAACAAGCATTTTTTTTCTCTAGCAGTCCATTTGCTCACCATCAAATCTGTCCTTGGTGCAACATCTGCTGAAAGGTGATGGTTTAGGAAGGTCGGGGAGAAATGCTAGAGACATCAAAGGCCATCAGGGTGACCTTGGGAAGTCCTCAGCCCCTTGTGGGCTAAGAGGGGCAAGGATTGCTCATTGGCTGAGGCTCTGTTGGGACCTGAATGCACTTTCTTGCCTTTGGGTCAGATTTCAGCTTTCTTTCCACCAGTTTATAGAAGCCTGGCCTCCTCTGAACTTAACTTCCAGGACCCCAGAGTCATGGTGGTTGACCAAGTCACTACCTGGCTTACAACCCATGAAGGGCTCCCCATCACCCACGGGATAAAGTCCTAACTCCTTAGCCTGGCATCCAAGACCCTTGGCCACCTTGCCCCTGCCACTAGCCTCAACTCCCACATTCCCCCACTCTCACCTTTTGCTCTAGTTACACTAAACTTCATACCATCCCTTACATATGCTTTCCTTCCTACCCACATGCCACACAGAATCCCTGGACATTTCTTCAAATGAATTCCTAATCATTCTAGCATCGCCCTCTGAAACTATGCCTGAATCATCTTCCAAGAAGGGGCTTCACTTATTGGTTCCCAAGCCTTATTTTTACATACCTCATCATGGATGTGAATGCATGAAATGGCTTGGTGCGGATGAAATGCTGTAAGTTATGGGCATAGTGGTGCAGTTGGTGTGAGCAGGTGTGGTGAAGAGGATCACTGGGGCTGCAGCTGGACTTAACCTGTACAGGGCCAGGTGTCTTCAAAACCTCTGTGGGCTTGCCTACCAGATTGCTCCCTTCTCTGGCTCCTACAGCACTCTGGACTACTCTGCCCTATGACCCATCACATCTTAATGTCTGCAGTTGTCTGGGTCCATGGTTTTGCTCATTTCTTGCCTCTGGATCAGGAGCTTCTTTAACGTAGGGTTTCCTCCATGTTCTCTTGGAGCTCCCAGGGTCTGGCTCAGGGTCTGCTCAAAGTGAGTATTTGTTAGATACTCAAGTGAGGAGATGATGGCATGAAGAAGGGCCTGTCACTTCAATCTAAGCAGAAGTTGTGAAAGTTGAAGCCTGAGGAGAATTGTTGTTGTTTGGGTCACTTTGTTCCTGGTATTTCTTCATATCAATAATGTAACCTTTCTTTTCTCCAGAGGTGAATCAGAGTCAAATAAGCTTGTTTGAAAACCTTGCACATCTCAGTGAGGGTCGATGGCATTAGCATGCATTGGGAGATTTCCAACGTCTGGCTCAGCCCAAGCGACGGATGACTTTCCCTCCTGTCTCCTTTGCTGCAGAGGGAGCTTGGCGTGACGGGAGCGGGCTGACTCTGGATGGAGTGAGAGCTGCTCAAGGTCAGTGACCACAACAATAACACAGGACTTTGAGGCTGTCTTTGGTCTTTCTTCCTAATCACTGGACCACCTACAATCTCATTTGATGCCCTCCAAGAGCCCAGTTCAAAGAACATAAGGTGAGCTCCCACAAAATGCTATACACCCTATTGGGTATTATTGGCAGAAGAAGTATGACTATTTCCATTTTATACATAAAGAGCCTGAGGCTCAGAGAGGGGGAAGAGTCTTGCCCAAGGTCACATAGCTGGATTGTAGATGAATCAGGACTAGACTCCAAGTCAGTCTTGCTCTTACCTAGGTTAAGTGTCTCCTTCTCCCAGAGCATTATAAGTATTCAGCCCTGGAATCGGTGCTAGGGGAGAGAAAGGGCTGAATGAATTGTGGATATTGGGAAAGAGAGGAGAGTTTGTGTTCTGGCTGACACTGAAGGTCTCCGTAGCCAGGCTCTACTTTTGTCTCCAGAAGTACTCCTGCCTCCTCCCTGCGCATTCCACATCTTGGCCAGTACTCCAGTCACACCTAGTTCTCTAAGCTGGCCCTGCCACCTTCTTCACTACATGTCTTTGCTCAAGATATCCCTCCCACCTGGCAGGATTTTCTATCATTTTCACCTGTTAAGGTTCTTAGCATCCTTTAGGATCCAGCTTGTATCCTATCCCTTCCAAGAGACCGGCCAGCTACATATGGTTTGTTATCCCCAAAGCACTATGAGCCTTGTGGGCATGAATTTCTCTAATTCACTCTTGAATTATATCTGACACATAATATGTGCTCAATAAATGTATATGTAATGACAATAACCATAGCATGTTCATTATTAACATTGTAATACTTGCAAAATTTGTCTAAAATGGTGCTTCCCAACAAACTTTGGGTCACCTTCTCCTTTGAGAATCTGTTGCTGGGAGTCACAGACACTCCTGCTAAAATGTACAAACAGAGGAGTCACATTTTATGCAAGGGTTGGATTCTAAAGATGGTCTGTGAGGCAAAAATCACATGGAATCGAAATTATTCTTGAAAATCCTTTGAATTGCCCCTAAAGTTCAGAGTACCTTGTCTACACAGTAGTTATTGGTTTACATTTGGGAGCCATGTAGTATAGAAAAGCTCTTCTTTAAATAATAGAATCACCATTCATACAGCAAGATGCTTACCTATAAAAGAGGCATGAGGAAAGTCACACTTTTTGTAGGATCAGCAGATCTATGCCTGTACATACAAATTTTAGCATCATCTTCAAGGGATTCATGGACCTCAAAGCTCAGGCATGAACCTCAAGTTAAGAATTTTTGATACAGAGCTTTAAAATGTGCATAGTTCTAATCATGCAGCTTATTTTAACCCTCAAAGCCATCCTTTGAAATGGATTTCATTGATACTACTCCTCCTTATAGATGAGGACACTGAGATTCAGAGAGGCAAAATGAATTTTAGTCCAAAGACCTGATCTCTTGTCCAGTGATTTTGCCCAAAAAATCCCCACTCCATTGCCTTGATGATCACCTTGAAGGGTTGGACTGATCCTTGATCCACTTGTCAATAGAAAAGGAGGATGTGTGACCTTAGACTAGTTACTTAGCCACTCTGAAACTCAGAAGCTGTTTGCAAAATAAAGATAGTAATATCCACTGAGTAGTGTCCTTGTAGGATTAAATGAGCCATTAGATGTGAAATTGCCTGGCAGGGTGCCTAGAATACTGCAAGGGCTTCCTAAGGGTTAGCTTTTCTTTTCCATCTCTGCTGGTGCTCCTGGGAAATCAAACAGATAAAAGCCTTCCTCTGCACAGTGTCATCTCCCCTCCTGACCCCCAAAGGTCTTCAAAGAGTTGGAGTCCTGTGCAAAACTGCTTAAGAATATGCAAATGCTTTTCCTTGTCTTTGAAATTTCTGGATCCTTAATGCCATTTATTGAGTACTGAGTGGAGAGCAGAGAAGCAGGCACCAGGGGTCTGTTCCATCACATATTTTGTGTGACTTTGGTCAAATGTCTTCAGTCCAAGAAATGCTTATGGAAAAACAATGCTTCACCCAAGCTTTCAAGGCCCTTCATGAACCTCTGCTTGAACCCTCCAATGGCTGCCCATTTCACTTAGAGTAAAAGCTCAAGTCTTACAGAGGCTTATGGAGCCTGTATCAGTCAGGGTACAGTTGGCTAAACACAACTCAAACCAGGTAATCTAGTAGAGATCGTCTAATGTAAGGAGTTGGTTACAAAGGTGTTAGAAGAGCTGAAAGAGTAACAAAAAGGTGAGGCAACTCTGAGATTAGCAAATGCAGCGGCTGCTACTTCCCTTAGGGATGGAGGAATAAAAGGAGGAGGCCATGTTACTAGAGCCCAAGGGCTGGAGCTGTCCCACCAGAGCCCAAACCTTGGTTAGCCTGTCTGGTGGGAGCTGGAGCCATGGGGAATTGAGGCCCCCGCAAGATATACCACTTGAAACAGAGAGAGAAAGAGAGAGAGATACTTTGCTTTTATCCCCTCCCCCTCTATCCCTTACTAGTACCTCCCATTGGCCAAACCTAACCAGAAGCCAGAGGGCAAGGGAGCAGTACAGAGAAGGATGAATATGAGAGGAAACCAGCTATTGATGGCACAGAACCTTTACAATATGGTGCACCCCTTCCCAGTCCCCTATTATGTCTCTGGACTCATGTCCAAAATCTTATACTTCGCTCACTGTGCTTCAGTCACATTGGCCTCCTCAAGATTCCTTGGGCACTCCAGCCCCTTACATTTGCTATTCCTTCCATCTGGATTTTGACCACATGGCTCCCTTCCTTGCTTCTATCTCTTTCTAAGTGAGGCCTTCTCTGACCATCCTGATTTAAGTTTCTGTCTTCCTCCCCTTCTGGCCCTCCTTATCTCCTTGTTGTAGTATTCTTTTCTCTAGCTTTTATGACCATTTAACAGTCGTTGTGATTTATGTATGTGTATATATATATATTTAGTATTCACCTCCTCTCTCTAGAATGTAAACTCCATGAGGGTAGAGATTTTTGTCTATTTTGTCTATATCCCCAGTGCCTAGAACAGTGCCTGGCAAACAGTGAATACTCAGTATATGTTGAGCAAATGAATGGATGAACCAAGATTTGAACACCCCCTCATTTGTATTCATTTGTTCATTTAATAACCTCTCATGTGGTGGGGGGATTGGAGCAGGAAATGTGAGGAAGCAGTCTGAACAATTAGGATGCACTTCTGTTTCCCCATTCATAAGGCACAAGAATGGAGCGGGAGACCTCAAAGGACCCTTCCAGCCTCACTGTTCTACAAATCTTAGAGTATTTCTCTGGCAGAAATACTTGGAAGATAAAATTAATCCTCTCTTTAATCAGCGGTTCCCATCTCTGCACGTGACTTGTCAGGGGAACTTTTCTCTGATGTTCACACGATGTGGGAACTTGTCACATCTTCCATCTCTGGGAACAACCTCACCTGAAATTGAAAGGTAAATATTTCAGTTGTGAGTCTCTCTGTCATGACTCAAATAATTTTAAAATTGCTTAGATGTCTTTGCCTAACAATGTTCAGATTGTTCTAATGCAGCGGAAAAACGGTAGTTTTAGACACAGTAATATTGATAGCAGCAAGTAATTTCCATGTATTTCTCACAGTTATTGGCACTGGGAGGATTACCAAGGAGAACTTTTTACTTATTAAAAAGACATTCTATGTCAAGGGCCTAGCACAGCACCTGGCAATAGAAGTGCTCACTAGATGATGATGTTTGCAATCATTATTTTCATGGAGTTGGGCTGGGAAATGCCATGCTTATTTCTGGGATGTTATAATGTCATCAGGGATCTCAGCTCAAGGGGATTTTATCACCAGTAGAGCACTTTAGAGACCAGAACAGAGTAGCAGAATGTTTGTAGAAAAGAACTGAAGGTTTATGACTAGGGGTCAATGGATGGACAGCTCAGAGTTGGCACAGTCTTTCCCTCATTCATTCAGCAGAGAGTCTCCAGTGCCTTTGTGAGATTCAACCTCCATCCCTGCCTTCTAGCAGCTCCCTATCTAGTCCGAAGGACAATATAATGCACTGTAAGTATCAGTTAATGGATCTCAGTGCAATGGTAAAAGAGGGTACAGGGTGTTTCCATGCGTCTTTAGAATATCAAAGATGTTTCAAAAACTACATATTGAATGAAGCACAAATTTTGTTTTGCCACCTTCACTTACCAGTTCTGGCAAAAAGGGAAAAAGAACTAATATGGTAAGCAATGATCACAGCATTTAAGACTATATTATGTTAAGAAAAAAAAAGAAGAAGAAGAAGAAGAAGAAGGTAGCAGGAGGGGAAGAATGAAGCGGGGGAAATCGGAGGGGTAGACGAACCATGAGAGACGATGGACTCTGAAAAACAAACAGGGTTCTAGAGGGGAGGGGGGTGGGAGGATGGGTTAGCCTGGTGGTGGGTATTTAGGAGGGCACATTCTGCATGGAGCACTGGGTGTTGTGCACAAACAATGAATCATGGAACACTTCATCTAAAACTAATGTTGTAATGTAAGGGGATTAACATAAGAATAAAAAAATTAAAAAAAAAAAACTCAAAAAAAAAAAAAAAGACTATTATTTATTTATATGGTCATTTTTATTGTCTGGTTCCTCCTGAAGGCCATAGAATTTTACCTGTTCTGTTAACTGCTTTCTCCCCAGCATCTAGAACAATGTTGGGTGCATAACAAGCCCCTGGCAAGCATTTATTCACTGATAGACTAGATATGTATAGAAATTTCTTCTTCCACTGTATAGGAAGAAGAAATAAAATTGGGCCCTGGTTGAGAGAAAGAAGCTGGAGGAGCCCTGACGTCCTTAAAGTCACCAGTCCTTAAAGCATGGTGGTCGGGAGTTGGGGTTGGGGCACAAGGTGGCAGAGATTGGAGGTGTGGCCAGATCCTAGAAGTCTTGAATGCCAGGCCAAGCACCTTGACCTGTGTTCTGAGGCCCTAGAGAGACACTGAAGGATTTTTACCTGGAGTGAGACCTTTTCAGACTCCTGCTCCATGACCTTCTCTTTCTTTCCAAAGAGTTTTCCAAGTTTGTTTTGTGTCACTTGCTTTATTGGACTGGCCCAGTCTTAGTTGGGAGTTCCCTGGCCAGCAAAAGTTCTTCAGCAAGTGAAAGGTACCCAGTTATCTGCTCCCCTCTTCCCCAAATCCAAGTTGACCTAACCCAAGCCCACATTCTTCCTGTAATTAAACCCCAACTCCAGCTAAATTAGGCAAATACTTTAAAATAGTAACTCAAGAAGGATGTTTTAGTAATTGTGTGATGAAGATGTCAGATCTCTATCGCCACATTGCAGTCTGAAGGACAGCTGGGAGGGAAGTCACTTTGAGGGATTTTAATAATGTGTCCAATTCTTGATGTGTGTAAGGATGAGGACGACTGGATGCCATTTTCAGAGAGAGTGGGTCAAGTTTGGTTTGGTGTGTCTGTGCTACCTGCCTTGTATATCAGGGTCTTTTAAAAACATTATTATTATTTTTAAAGATTTTATTTATTTGAGAGAGAGATAGCGACAGAGATATTGAGAGAGAGCACAAGTGGGGAGAAGAGGGAGAAGCAGGCTCCCCGCTGAGCAGAGAGCCCAACTCGGGGCTCAATTATCCCAGGACCCTGGGATCATGACCTGAGCTGAAGGCAGACCCTTAACCCACTGAGCCACCCAGGTGCCCCTAAAAAAATTATTATTAACAAAACTCTATATTCATTGACAAACATTTTTTTAAAGATTCTATTTATTTATTTGACAGAGAGAGAGAGCACAAGCAGGGGGAGAGGGAGAAGCAGACTCCCCATTGAGCAGGGAACCCGAAGACACAGAGCTCCATCCCAGGACCCTGGGATCATGACCTGGGCTAAAGGCAGATGCTTAACTGACTGAGCCACCCAGGCTCCCCAAGGTAACTATTCTTAAATTTCCACCTGTGAGGGGCAAAGGTGCCTGAGATGTCCCCTCCCTCGGGCTTTGTAAGAGGAGGGGCGAGGCAGATATCCCTGGAAGAGGTAGCAACACTTAGTAGAAAGAGTTCATGAGCTTTGGAGTCAGACTGGGCTAGAATCCCACCCTCCCCACAGCCAATCTGTAGATGCTGGAAAGGTAATGGGACTCCTCTGCACCTCTGATTTCTTACCTATAAAGTGGGAAAATACTATGTACTTCAAAGAGGTGTTGGGAGGATCATAGAGAATATACTAAAGCCTTGGGCTCCCGGTTGGTCTTCATGAAAAGGCAGTCATTTTTATTACCTCTGCTCTGAGCTCTCAGACCCCATGCCTGGGCCAGGCCTGGCCATATTAGCATGTGGAAGTCTCTCCTTTTCCCTGACCTGCTTCAGCTTCCCTTGAGCAGCCCTGGGCAACTGTCTGAAAGTGGAGGAGGAGATGTTGCCTGTAGTTACCACCCTGCCCAGCCGGCGTGGACCTGGAACTCCAGCCTGGTTCTTAGGTCCCCGAGGCACATGGGACTGGTCAGCCTGATTCAGATGTCTTGCTCCTTCTGTGATTCCTCTTGGGCGTGTCATGACCTCAAGGCAGCAGTGGCTAGAGTTGGGTTTGGTTTATATTAACTCTCCCTGAGCAGAGAGATGAGGTGCTGAAGCCTTGGCAGAGGGAGGAGGGTGAGAGTTAATGGCCATGGCAGGAGTAGACAAAGTGAGCCCTGACCTGGGGACCTCAACAGGACAGAGTTCCCACTTCCAGGGACTTTTTGGTCAGCAGGTCACTTCTCATCCTGTCTTCTCAAATGCCAGGAACTTGGCTGGCATCTTGGCTGGAACGCCTCAGGCGTTGCTAGGAAATACCTTTTAACTTACACCGTAGCAAAATAGCCCTTGCTGATTTTAACCATATTTAACGCCTTTAAACGCAAACTGTTCTAGCTTTTCCTTTTGCTTACTCCACGTCTTTAACAATCCAGTTTAAATGTCCCCTAAGCTCTGGAGTGACACCTCTGAAGGTCCCTGGCTAATCTACCTAGAATCTGAAGACAATGGTACAAGGTAAGCAGGTCAGAAATCCCTAGATTATAGATGTGGAGTTCAGAGAAGGAGAGATACTTGCTAGAGGCCACATACCATAAGCCTGGCAGAACAGGGAGCCAAATCCTCAGGTTTTAACATTACTCCACATTTTTTATTTAGAAAATTGACAAGACAAGTGAACTCAGTGACCTTGGAATAAAATCCACATTCCTTACTAGGGTCTGCAAAACCCTGCATGATCAGGCCCTGCTCAGTAACCCCAGTGTCTGCTGGTACCTCTGTTTCTTCCCTGTTCTTCTGCCCCTCTAGCCATCTGTTACTTCCCAGATCCCCTTAAACTCATCAGGCCTTTGCATTGATGTTCTTTGCCTGGTTCTTCTATAATGACTCCTTCCCATCCTTCAGATCCCATTCTAAAGCCACTTTCTGAGGGAAAAGACCTCTACCCGAGGTAGAACCCCTCTGTTTTTTTCTCCTGCAGCACCTCCCTTCCCAGCCTTTATCCAATCTGTAATTATTTATTAAATGAACACATGGAAGAATACCTTGGGACCCAAGATGTTCAATTAAGTTAACTTAATTGTTCATTTATTTAGCAAATTTTTTTGAACACCTATTAAGGGCCATTCTTTCAGGAGCTGATACCAATCTCGGCACAATGGGGACACTTTCTAAAGGAAAGTAGAAAAGCAAATGGGGTTAGTGTCACTGCAAGCGTTTTGGCTTGAGAGACTGGTAGGACAGTGCTGCCATTTGCTGAAATGGGGAAGAGAGAAGGTTGGGTGGGTGGGAGGGTAAAATGCTTTTTTTTTTTTTTTTATTGTGGTAAGTATGAGATTCCCCTTAGACAGTCAGGTGGAGATGTCAACTTGACAATGGTATATATGGTGCCTGAGTTCAGGGCAGAGATCTGGGCTGGAAATACATTTGGGAGTCATCCAAACATCAATTATACTAAAAGCCAAGACCCCAGATGAGTGATACTGGGGAGTGAATGTAGTTAAAGAAAAGGTCCAAGAACTCAGCTTTCAACATTTAGAAGTCAAAGAGATGAGGAAGAAACTGAGAGATGGCCAGAAAGGTAGGATAGGAACCAGAGTCTTTGCTTGAGAATGAAGATGGGGGAGGGGGTATTGGAATTTGAGGAATGAGGAGAGGGCAGGAAAGCGCCATCTAGGAGAGAGGGAGAGAAAATGAATTAGAGAAACAGTGCTCCTTCAGGCAGTTTTGGGCATGAAGCTGGTGGTTCCTAATTTAGAGGGAGCCTGATCAGCATCAGCATGTACTTTCCCCTTGTCTGCTCAGCTGTGAAGATGCAGGTGAAGAGTAGATAGAGAGCTAACGAATACAGGGGAATAAGGGCTGGTGAGGACAGCGAGAATGCATGCAAGGTGGGGTTAGATGTTTGACCGTGGAGTTTACACTGGATAGGAAGGAAAGTGAAGGCAGTGAGGCGGGGGAGGGGAAAAGGGACAGTAAAAGGGGATTTGAAGATCCCAGGAGGTTGAGTCCGTTGACTAGAGGGAGCGGGAGAGGAAGTAGGCATGGACAGAGATGCTTGAAACAGACATTAAGGTGTTAAGGCCTGAGGTCTGAGCAGGAAGGGAGTAATGAGGTGGAAGGAGAAGCAAACGCTGAGGAATTGAGAAGCCAGGATATTGGAGGGATCATCTCTATGCATACTGAAATCATCAAGGCTTATGATGGACTAGTTTTGGAGAGAGTCTTAGTATGGTTTGGGGGAGTGTGTGAGATGAGGTACGTGCCTGGCACACAGTGGGTTCTCAGTCAATGTCCTTTGGTCATTTATTTGCTTAGTCTCTGTTCAGGGGCTGGGGCTTCTCCCTCAGCAGAACTTCCTGGAGGGTCGTGGCATAGCTTGGTGGGTGCAGACGGGGGTTGGCAGACATGTGTGGGGGCCTGAGCTGGCGCTGAGGGAATGTGCCGGTACCTGTGCTGAGCCTGCCCCACAGTCTAGGGTCCAGGCCCTCTGCCGGCTGCAGGCTGGACTCCCACCAGAGCCGCATGCCTTCGGCTTGGCGGCAGCAGCAGCAGATGGTGAGAAGTGGGTGGGCTGGGGGGGGATCTGCAACTGATCCCACAGTTGCCGGATTAATGAGGCCTCGTGCCCGCCTTCTTTTCTGCAGTGTGCCAGCCGACAGTAGCTTCCTTTGCTGGGGTGGGTTTGTTTGTGGGAAATTTTTTGGCAGTGAAAGCTCAGCACCTGATGAAAACTTCCTCTCCCCCTCATTTCTCCCCGTCCTCTTCCTCCTAGACTGGTTCTATGTATTTTGGGGCCTCCAACCTTTCCCTGGGGTTCCTTCTGGAGTCAGCATGGTGGAGTTGAGATCATGTAGACCTGCGTCTGCATTTACAAATGGGGCAATTGAGGCTTAAAGAATGTAATCATTCATCCTGTAGCCAGGCTCAGGACTCTACATACATTCCATGCCCTTCCAGTGTCTAGCTACATCCCCCGGTTGACATAGACTCCGTAAGTGAGAATGTGGATGGTTCATATTTGAGATTCAGACATATACAAGCATATCTGATGGGCACTGAGGTCATGGGGTTAGGGACATTGGCAGTCAGATTACAATAAGGACAACAAGGTCCCAAGAGAAAAACACCAAGCTAGCAAACAGGCTCGAAAATAAAAGGCACTGGTTGTGGGCCTTCTTAGCCCACTCTGACCTCCCCCACCCTGGCAAATCCAAAGAACTATTTTACGAAGTCACTAGGGGTCTAAGCGACTCTGTGGTAGGACAATTCCCAGCCAAGTGGGAGAAGAGAAAGGGAGGGTACATCCCTAATGAGGACTGAGAGCGAGAGTGAGCAAGTGAGAAAGAAATGAGCCCTGCAGATCTGGAGGTGAGCAAAGACGCTGAGATCTTTCAGTCAGTGGTGTGGCAGGAACTGAGGCCACAAGAAGCATCAGGGGTCAAAAACAGGTCAGTGCTGCTGGATGGGGAGCCCTCCGATGCATGGCAGACTGATGTAAGCAGCAATAAAGCAAGGACACTATGGAGGCAGGTGGGGATAGAACTCCTAGAAAGGGGGATATAGGCCTTTGTAGGGGCACTGGACATCTGGGGTGGGTCTGAAGACCAACATGGTCTCATCAATGTGGTCAGACTGAAAGGCACAGACAATGGCCAAGTGGGACAGTGTTATAATCAAACTTAAATCAATGAGGCAAAGTTGTCTAACCTTTTCCACATAGTGACATACATACATACCCTGTTTGTCCCAACAGGGTAAAGGGACAGGCTGTTTGGGGCCAGAGATAAATGGCTTGGGAGCTCTAACAGCCCAGGGCCTCACCCAGCTGCTCAGAATGTTGAAGAAATAGAATGAGTACATCAATAAGAATGTGTTCACTGGTTGGGAAACTCTGTAGTAAGGAATGTATTTTTTCCTGTGTAATAGGAAGCACAGGGAAGATAATCCAGGGCTGCTGTAGCAGCTTAGAGATGCCACTGAGGACCTAGGTGTCTCATATGTTTCTAACCTGCCATCCATTGGCAGATGCCTTGGATGTTGTCTTCATAGTTGCAATATGGCCCCTGTAGCTCCAGACATCACATCAGCATTCCAAGGCGGAAGAAAGAAGAGGTGGAGGAGGATGATGGCAAAGGAAAACAGAATGTCAGCTGAGTTTGCTCCCTTTTAAAGAGCTTTCCTGGAGCACCTGGGTGGCTCAGTTGTTAAGTGTCTGCCCTCAGCTCAGGTCATGATCCCAGGGTCCTGGGATCGAGCCCCACATTGGGCTCTCTGCTCAGCGGGAAGCCTACTTCTCCCTCTCCCACTCCCTTTGCCTGTGTTCCCTCTCTCGCTGTCTCTCTCTCTGTCAAATAAATAAATAAAATCTTAAAAAAAACTAAAAAATATAAAGTGCTTTCCTGGAAGCCTCACCAGGGACTTGTTACATCTCGTTGGCCAGAGCTGTGTGATGTGGCCACCTCTAACTGCAAGGGAGACTGAAAGACATGTTGAAGCTGAGTGTTTTGTTGCCTGATAAAATCAGGGTTCTGTTAGAAAGAAGAGAATTAATATGGGCAGTTTTGCATAGCTGGACACAAACCGTGAGGCAGGAAGAGGAGGGGATGAGGCTAGTTAAGCAGTCACAGCCTAGATACTGCAGGGCCTTGGAGTCATGCTCAGGCATCTGGACCGAGTCACCTGGGTGATGGAACTCCCCTCAGGGGATTTAGGCTGGGAAGGGATTTGGTCCGATGGATATTTTAGGCAGCTCATTCTGACTGAGGGGAGGTTCAGGTCTGACTGGACGAGGTGCAGATGTTGAGGAAGGGAGGTCTCCTGTGAGGTTGGTGCCAGAATCCTTGTACATAGAAGGTGTCCACTTAAGTCTCTGAATGAGCTGATGAAACTTAAATTAGGATAGCAGCTGTGAGGAAGGGATGAATTCGAGAAATATTCAGGAGGTAAAATTCAGTTAGGTAATTGATTGGATGGCTGGGGGAAGGGGATGGAATTTAAGAATACTTCTGGGTTCTCCCTCCATTGATTGGGATGTGGAACACAAGATAAAGAGCAGGTCTGGAATGTATAATTTGTTCAAAATCACACAAGCTGGGAATTGAACTCAGGTCTCCTGGACCAGTGTTCCTTCCATTACTTTATTATTTTTTTAACTGTCTTTATTTTTTTAATTCTAATTTTTAAATTTAAATTCAATTAGCCAACATATAGTACAACATTAGCTTCAGATGTAGTGTTCAATGATCATATACTATACTTTATACTCCAGCCTCTATCCTCTGGAGCCTGGAAAAACAGTACACTGATGTCTTTGGGACCCGTTGATTTTTCTCCCCCTTTCTCCTCCCAACCAGGTCATGAGATCCCAAGAATGAAATTAAAATGGTGGTGGCATCTTGCTTCTGGAGGGCCTAGTTTGATAAGGGTATGCTTAGAGGGTGGGCAGAGGGGTCACCAAAAACACCACCCCTGCTCTGACTGATGTGAGGGGGTCAGGGAGTGTCTGGACTGGCATTGGCTTCTCCCACAAGTATTCTTTCTCTAATCCCTGCCTTGTGCTTGGCTGGTACATTAATTTCCTATTTCTGCTATAACAAATTACTACAAACTGAGTGGCTTAAAACAACACCAATTTATTCTCTTAGAATTCTGGAGGTCCTTACCTTTTTCAGCTTGTAGAAACCACCTGCAACCACCTTCCTTAGATCCTGGGCCCAACCTTTTGCTTCTGTCATCACAACTCCTACTACTGACTGATCCTCCTGCTGCCTTCTTGCCGCCCTTGTGATCATAGTGGGCTCACTAGATAATTCAGGATAATCTCTCCATCTTAGGATCCTTAACTTTTGCCCACATTTGCAAAGTCATGTTTATCATGCAATAAGGTAACTTATTCTCAAGGTCCAAAGATTAGGACGTGGACATCTTGGGGGGCATTATTCAGCCTACCACAATTGAGCACCTTCACTGACATTCTTTTTGTGCCCAATCTTGTGCTGACAAATAGGTCACAGTCCTTGCCCTTGATGAGCTTACAGTTTAAGGGTGAAGGCAGAGACGTAAACAGCAAATTACTCTGCAGGCTGAGGGAGGGAAGCATAGGGACTTTGGGAGCCCAGGGGAGTGGTACATAATCTGATCTGGGAAGTCAGGGAAGGAGCTCCAGAAGAGATGGCTTCCATGCTGAATTTTGAGAAATGTGTGAGAATTAGCCAGATGAATAATGGTGAGATGATGATAAGGATGATAGCAAACATTCGTATTGTTATTGCTATTTGCCAGGTTGTGTTTTAATCACTTAACACAAATTAATGCATTTGATTCTTTCAATACCACATAAAGTGGGTACTTTATTATTGTTATTTTATAGATAAGTAAACCAGTCTGAGAAAAGATGATCCATCGGCTGGAATGTGGGTCCTTCCCACTACTCTTACGGTAGAGTTCAAAGTCCTTTCTGTGGCTTGTGAGGCCCTTGGTTATCAGGTCCCTGCTACCACTCCCAGCCCAGCCCCAGCCCCGTCACTGGGCTCCTTTCAGCGGAGCCTCCTCTCCACCTCTGGCCCTTTGTACATTCTCTTCCCTCTGCCTAGGATGGGATATGCCCGCCTTATCCTTCAGACCTCAGCTCAAATGCCCCCAGAAACAGGGCCTTCCTTGTCCTCAGATGGGCAGGTATCCTTGTTACTCTCAGAGCTTGACTTCAACAGCATTCATCCTCAGCTGTACACAAACATCTCTTTTGTCCCCTCATTGTATCCTCAGTGCCACAGAGCAGGTGGTCAATAAATATTTGCTGAATCAATGAAAAACATCAGAGAAAATAAAAGTCTAGCAGAAAGCAAGAGCAAGACCATCAGAGACCATCTAGTCCAACACCTTCCCTTAACTTCTGGGAAACTGAGGCCCAGTGAGGTGCAGTGACTTGCCCAATGTCACACAGTAAATCAGGGGAAGGGCTGAGGATTCTGACTCCTGGTCCTAGGTCACTTTCATGTTTCCCAGTGTGATGCTCCTGAACTTGTCCCAGTGCCCACCTGTCCGAGTCTGATTCATCCTTCCAGGTAAAGCTGATTCCTAAACATCTCTAGGATGCCTTTTTTTTTAAAATTTTTTTTTAAAGATTTTATTTATTTATTTGAGACAGAATGAGAGAGAGAGAGCACATGAGAGGGGGGAGGGCCAGAGGGAGAAGCAGACTCCCCGCCGAGCAGGGGGCCCGATGTGGGACTCGATCCCGGGACTCCAGGATCACGACCTGAGCCGAAGGCAGTCGCTTAACCGACTGAGCCACCCAGGCGCCCCTAGGATGCCTTTCTTATTACACCTCAGTCTCACCCTTCCCTGCCAAAGTTACACCTGACTGGCTTTTTCTCTGTGCTCCCCAAACACACTCTAGCTTTGTTCTCGTTCTTCAGTGCTCTGCTTGCATTTGAGCTCTTCCAAGGCGGGCACTGCGTCTGATTGCTCCATCCCCAGGGAAGCATGCATGTGGCCGTACAGATGTGGTGCGTGAAGTGTGCTGTGAGACAGGAAAGGCGAGGGATATGGGATTGTCCAGGAACCCCTAACCCAGGCTGAGGCTCAGGAGGCAGTGAATCATGAGCTGAACAAGCAGGATTAGCCATGTCGAAGGTGCCTCTGTGTGTGTGTGTGTGTGTGTGTGTTGAGTGAAAAGAGGCCTGTGGCAGTGTGGGGGGTGGGCATTCTAAGGAGAGGAATCCTAGTGTCTGTAGGATGGGATAAGCAGCTAATTACTTGGGGTGGGGTTGGACGACCCAAAGTCCTTTCAAATGAGGAGATGGAACTGACTTCTAAGGGTTTTCCATAGCTAAGTAAGCAAGCAGTGACAGGCCGACTGGGTGACGAGCAGGGGGAGGGCTGCGCTTTACAAATGATCTCACTGGATCCCTTTCTCATCTTGAGACAGAGCTTAGGAGTCTTTCTTGCGCCTACAGCAAAGACGAGTAGGGCTTGGGGGTAGCAGTATTCCTCAGCTATCGTCCCACTGCTGCCCACCTAAGCTCCTTAGCACCTGTCTCCGTCCCTTCACCAACCCCGGAGGGCCTGCCTCAGCTCCCTCTTGCCTAGCCACTTCCCACTGCACTGCAGAGCTGCTCAAGCTGCCTGCCCTGCCCCAAGCCCCCGGCTCGGCGCAGCTCCCGCAAGCCGCTCTTTGCCAGCCAGCCATGGTGTGTAGCCATGACCTCAGCCCTGGCTTTAGCTATTTGGAGCGGGTTGGTCTGTAAGAAGGAGAATTAATGGTGCCAGCAGCCTGTGAATGCCAACCAACCAGGGCCAACACGGTCCCTCTCTTGGGGATCGGAACTGTTTGTTCAGGGAGAATTGGCAAAGGGGCATCATTGAAGAGTCATAGGGAGGAGGTGGAGTGGCGAGGTCACTGGAGTGGCCAGGCACTGGAGGAGGGACCCACAGGGACTGTGGCTGCAGAGGGGCAATTAGAGCCCCTCATGGCATGTGGTATGTCAAGAGAAGCTCAGATTCCACGAGGCCGAGTGCGATTTCCAAGTGCTTACTCTCACATGCATCCGACTAGTTCCTCCCTCCTTGAGGCTGTCTGTTCTTTACATCCACAGGCACCTGCCAAACCCACTTACCCTGCCAAAGGGTCTGGTCCAAGCTCCTTTCCTCTGGGAATCTTTCTGGCTACAGTTTATTTCCTACCCCTGTTGACCCTTGAACAGCAGAAGTTTGAACTGTGAGTGTCCACTTATACATGGATTTTTTATAGCACTGTATTTTATTTTTCTTATGATTTTCTTAATAACATTTTCTTTTCTCTGGCTTATTTTATTGTAAAAATATAGTAGATAAGGCATGTAACATATGAAATATGTGTTAATCAACTGTGTGTTATTGATAAGGCTTCTAGTACTGAAGTTTTTGGGGAGTTGAAAATTATATATGGATTTTTGACTATGTGGTGGTCGGTGCCCCTAGGCCCCATGTTGTTCAAGGGTCAACTGTACTCTTCATCAAGGGCCAGGAACTTGACATGTTTTATCTCTTATCCTTATCTGACCAGGAATCTCAGAGACATGAAATGATTTACCTAGGGATCCAAACCTAGAACTTTCTTTCACTAGAGCTTGTTGTCCTTCTACCAGGCCACACTCTCCTTCTGTTGAGTACCAAAATACTGTTTCACTCCCTGCAAATTTTCTTTTTTTAAATTTTTTTTTAAAGATTTTATTTATTTATTTGAGACAGAGAGAGCACATGAGAGGGGGGAGGGTCAGAGGGAGAAGCAGGCTCCCTGTCGAGCAGGGAGCCCGATGCGGGACTCGATCCAGGGACTCCAGGATCATGACCTGAGCCGAAGGCAGTGGCTTAACCAACTGAGCCACCCAGGCGCCCACTCCCTGCAAATTTTCAAAATTTCCTGTAATTCTCTTTCCAGCACAGAAACTACCTGGCATGGCTAAATAATTGTTTCGTGTACCTTGTCTTTGTGACAAAAGTCTAAATTTCCTTTCCTTTGCTTGTTTGTTTCCTGTCATTACCCACTGCACAGTGCCATGCACAAAACAGGCTGAAGAAAAAAGTGCTGAGTATGTTTGTTTATCGCCGTGTCCCCGAACTCAGTGCCTGGCATGTGGCAGGTGCCCAGAGGAAGGATTCTAGTGTAGACAAGGCATAGGCTAGGTCTCCCACCCGCAGCGTGCCAGACCTCACAGGTAGGTGGGCGTGCAACAAATGGTGGTATTCCACTGAAGGGCCATCGGTGTGGTTTAGTGGAAAGACATTGCACTGGAGCCAGACAACGTGGGTGTAAATTCCAATTCTGCGACATGCTGTGACACCTCGGGCGAGATACTGAACGTCTCTGAGCCTGTTTTCTCAGATGTAAAATAGGGATTATACTAGTGCCTCCTAGGAATGTTCTGAGGATTCAGAGGCAATACAGATAGCGAAAGGAGCTCTCATCATGGTGATACTGTTCACACAGTGCCTTCATCTTGTAGGGAGACTTGGAGGACCAGCTCCAAGGGTGGCTGAGTTGGCTTGTAAACGTTTCTTACCTTTTGGTCCTATCCTCAACTCCTTTCTACCTTACTGACTTTTGGTGGTTTAAATAGACTTGTCAATGGAATTTTCATTTTTAAACACTATTGCTCATCAGTATTTAAAAACTCTCATTTTTAGCTTTTGCTTGCCAATTTGCTGGGAAACCAATGTTATTGGATCTGTTTTCCCATTAAAGATTTGGGGATTAGCCCAGGCACAATGCATTAATGTTATTTCCCTTGTTCCCTACATAACAGGACTCATCTCTACCTTTAATTGTAGTAAGGACGATTTGGTAATTATTTTGGCTCTAAGTATGATAGAATTGGCTCATAGCCAGGGTGGTATAAACTGGGGGCTTTGGGGTCAGGCAGACCTGGGTTTGAATTCTGTTTTTACACCTGCTTGCACAAGATAACAAATCTCTCCGAGTCTCTTTTTGCTCTATGTAAAAGGAGGCTGCTACTCCTAACCGCGTTTGTAGGAGGACCAAATGCTAAATGTATAGTGCCTGGCATATCGGAAAGATAATAAATGCTACTGCTCTTTCTAGAAATAATCTCTTAAACCTCAAGGACTTTGGTGGGAACTGTTTAAAATAATTACATGGTATCCTGGAGTGGCATGTGAGTCTACTTTGCATTTGAACCAGTAGTAGATTAAGCTGGACTTACATTGGGAAACCTTCCTGTAATTAACCTGGGGTTGGGTGATTTTAAGCCAGTTTTCATTCTGCTGCAGAAACAAAAAAGATGAGGCTGAAGAAATGCTATTCCTTTAATTGAAGGAACACTTTTTTGTTCTCAGGTCTATTTTAATCTTAAGTGCCGATTATGCATCACTCTCTCCTGTTAACAGACACTTCTGTAAGTGATCTGCACAGAGAGAAATATGATTCTTACATAAATACTGTACCATGAGAAATTATCTTATTACTTAATATGCCAAAAAGCTAATAAGATAAAGGAATGGTATGAGTCATTTTTGGACAATATTAAAACTTGATTTTAGCTTATGGAAATAAAATGTAATTTCCTTTTATTATTCTCTTTTCCAGGAGAACAAAGGCAGTGGAGGGTGCAGGGATATTATAAAGCTGTGTTCCATGAGCTCTTCTTGAGGCTGTGGAATGGATCCAGGCAGGATGGCCTCAAATTAAGATTTTAATGACTCTTCCATTTAGAAAACACTCTTTTGCTGTTAATGATGTCTTGTCAGGTATGATTTTTGAATTTACAAGTGAAAGTAAAACACCCCATTTCCTAGTCAGTTGTACAAATGCTCACCTCTGTGTGTTTGCTTGTGTATGTCTGTTAAAGAACGAAACGCATAGTGCCCACAGAAAGTAAGGGCAAAACAATTTGAAGAACTGTTTCCGGAATCACCTATGGTGAAGGGCGATTAAGTGCCAAATTTTGACAAGGTTAAAGTAGCCAGACACAAATACTGACTGCCTAGGAGCCCCATGAGACTTTGTGAGTTTCAAATGCACTTTTAAACGTTGTTCTCTGGGATTTACATGTTTTATTTATAAATGAACAAATAATGACTGATCTTGATGAAAGAAATTTAAACAGGAGCCAAGTTGATAAAATATTCTGGCTGCAACTCACATTTGGTTACTGTTTGATCTTCCTTATCAGACGCAGGTAGTTCGGATGCTGGTGGCAATGATGTGGGATGGTTACAAACACAAGCACATGGTTTTTTGCTCTCTTTTCTTCCTATCAGTTTGACAGAAATAACACTAAGTAAATGCCTTCAGCCATCCCTGGCATGCAATTTTTCATCCAAGCAAAACATAATGTACCTAGGACCTAAAAGAAATGTAATAATCTCTGCATTCTTGTGATTCGTTAAAACCTTCCCACAAACACCTACAGAAACTATATAATGTTTGCCTGGAGATTTAAGGTAACAGGCTTACACTCGCAAGATGAATTTTTTTATTAGATGTTAGGCAGACATGTTACGCTGATGCTGGGAAGTGTTGCCAAGAGAGTGTATGTAGAATGGCCTGTTACAGATATTTTACAGACCTATTTAAACACCTACGGCCATTTGTGAAACTTTCAGGATAGATCTGTTGAAAGCTGGGGAGTGAACCCTATGAACTGGTAAGATGATTCCACAAACTTCTAATACTCCAAAATAACGTATCCATTTGTTGAAAGTGCACTAAAATGACACCTTTAAGGATCAGGGGTGGTGCTGATTAGTGATAACTCTTGTAGGTTTAGCGGTTAACATTTTTAGACCCTTATGCTCACGTTTGTGAGGCTCTGCTGTTTCTGGAGGCAGCTACGAGTTTGCCCATTTTTCTTCAGAAAAGGAACATAGGGGCTTGTCTTTAAATAAAGCTAAAATAAGAACCTTTAAGTTCAACTATGTGAAGTTCAGGCTGACTTAGTTTTAATATTTAGCTTGGTTAATTAAAATCCCATTCTTTGCCCTGAATTTAATTATCCCAACCACTGAGGTAATTTAATATAATAATAAAAAAAGGGGCTAATGAGAAATGGAAGAGAATCTGACTATTCCTTCATCTGGCTCAGTGGGAGCATTTCTTCTGCCAGTGTCAGTTTATGGATGGTGATGGTTTATGGGGTATTATGAATTTTCAATTAGTGAGAAAATGGAAACAAAAGACAGACAGTAGATCATCAATGAGTGATCGTATCAGGAAATCACTAAAAAGCTCATCTGTAAAGTTCAGGGCATATTTTAATATGACTTCATGATACCTTAGGCATTTTGTCCTCCCTCTCAGTTGAGCTTAAAATCCATGTTTTTTTTATACACTGTATAAGTCCTTTGCTTAGGGTTTCTACTCAAAGGTAAGAAAGTCAAATATTTGCTGACTTCTACACAAAAATGAATGCTAAAATAAAAAGGTGACCTTTCTTGTTTAGCTGTCACTTCCAATGCAAATGGTCTGTTTCCTTACTACCACTCAAGCTCTACAATCTCAAGGATGAAGTGCTGTGCAGTAAAATCAGACTGGGATTCAAATCCCAGGTGGAAGCTTGCTAGCTGTTTCAAGTTACTTAATCTCATTGTGCCTCAGTCTTGCCATCTGTGAAATGAGGATAGTGCTATCCACTTCTCCCAGATGGCTGGAGAACAAAGTGAGAGAATGTAGAGGACACCACACAGCCTGACAAGATGCTCTGCAAATAGTGACTTCCTTTCTTCTGAATAAGTCACAGATATGCGTATAAATGAATAACAGACATGAATGTACCCTAATGCCAAACGTGCCAGCTTGTTATCAATCAGGGCAGTGTTCCTTACTTTAAAGTACCAGTGATTCACCTGGGGATCTGGTTAAATATAGATTTGCATTCAGCCCGAGATTGGGCATTTTAACAAGCTCCCAGATGATGCGGGTACTGCCGGCTGGAGCCCACAATTTTAGTCGTATGGAACTAGGGGAATGACTTTTGAATACTGAATTGACTTTGAGAGACTGGGCTAAGTTGCAAAACACAATTTTACTCTACCCTTTGTGTGTGTGTGTGTGTGTGTTTAATGATAAAATTATTGGGGAAATCTGAAGATGCTACAAAAAAAGTTTGAATGAACACATTTAAAAATCTGGGAAGCTCAAATCCATTCTACACACTTTCATTTATTGTCTGGACAGATAAAGTACAAATAATTCAAACACAACGAGATTATGAAAAAAAAAACATTTACAATACTTTCCCTCAGAAATCATCTAAACTAGCAAGATTAACATGAAGTCATTCATTATAACTAAAGTATACAACTGCCTGGTCCTAAGATTTTTTTTCCTTTTTTTTTCCCCCAAGAGTGAACACATTATAGAGAAGAGATTTGGCATGCCTTTCCCACTAATGCTTAGCAAATGCATCAAAACTTTGCCAGCAAACTGCGTTCATTCATAGCAGGTGATGTAGAAAGTTTTCCCTGAATGTTGAACGAGTGTTCTCTGAACTGAAATCTGGTGTTTTATTTATTTACTTTTTTTCAAAACCGAAAAGAGGAAAAAAAAATAGAAAAAAAATTTAAAGGAGGAGTCTATGATGCAGCCTTGGTTTTCGTTATCTGTCTACCACTACGACTACTACTACAGAGTTTGCCTCTTCGGTGTGAAAACAACAGTTCTGTCTACATGCACTTAGTGGGTTCAGCATGAGAAAAAACGCACAAAATAAGCACAAGTTATAAATAACCATAACGTTTTATTACCATTAAGACTAAACTTGTATTGAAAAGATTTTATATAACAAGACAAGAAAAGCAATAGCAAATTTAACTATCAACTAGATTATGCATAGCGAGTAACTGTTTCTATTACCCAGGGAAGAGCATGAACCCTTGTATTTTTTTGTTTTGTTTTAAATATATAACCGTACAAAGCACAAACATACTAAAATGATCAGTGCACTGGACGTGGGAGAATGCTCCCTCAGTCATTTTGTTCCCTTAGCTCTGTTTTGTTTTCCCCAATCTGAATTACATTAAAATAAAGACCCAGTTGTTTTTATTTTTCTACTGTGCAGTAAGAAAAAATATTCACAACAAACATGACAATATATCAAACAATAGTTCTACACAAGTTACCTTGATACCTCTTTAACTGTCACTTAAATATCATAAGAAAACATTTTAAGACATATACAAACAAAACTAGCCAAGTGTTACAACTTATAATAAATTAACCCAAAGAAAAAATAACTTTATATATATATATTTATATTGTATATACACATACACACACAACAGAATGACACAATAATATGCTTCTTCCCATAGTTTAAGTAAACAAATAAGTAGTCTAGCCAATCTAGCTATATTTGATCTCGGCCATAGGCATCATCACATCGGCGATTAAATAAATAAGTGTTTCAAGCAACATAAACAGTGTTTCAAATGTACCAACACAGCCCAATTCTATCAGCATGGGCTACAAAGTGAATTTGAAAATTCCTTAATGAATTTAAAGCAAATGTATCTTTTGTTTTCCTCTCCTAAACACATTACATTTAACTATGATACTAAGATATGTAAATAATTTCGTAGCACCTACTGCTCAAACTAAGGAAGTTTTAGATCAAAAGGAAAATTAATCTTTTTAATTTTTGTTCTGCTGACATCCCATACTGATGACTTAAAGAAAAACTGTCTTTCAACTCATCTCCTTGCTTTTGGGTTTTGACTGTGGGGAACTGTGGTACCCTGGGTAGAACGAACACTCCTTTCCCCTAGTAATTAATAATTTTTTTTATTATTATTACATGCTATGAAAAGATATGAAGATCATCTGTTTATAGCCCATCCTTCAAAAAACAGTCTACGAATCCAGTTTAAAACACACATCTTGATCTCTAAAAAGTTACCAGTGCAGTATGAACGCGACAAAGTTGTCAATTTCCCCTAAATTAGCCAGTCAAAATATTTTTTTCTCAAATCCAGATTCTCTTGTAAAAATTCTTTATATTTTATAAAAATAGATTTTTCTTGAAACCCATTTTCAGCAAAGAGACCACCTCTTTGGCAACAATGTTAATGTTATTAAATTGTTAATGTCATCAGGTATCCCCCTTGCCCCCATCCCCTAACAGAAGACTGTTTTTAGTTCACATGATATAAAAGAAAAAAGGAAAAATAAAAAAATTTGTAAAAGTTTTTTTTTTTCATTTTTGCAATTTTTATTATTCCTCTTTAATTTGTGTGGGGTTTTTTTTTTACCAATCTGATTGGATCAACTTTTTTGACAAAAAAGAAAAATCTTTTTTTTTCTTTCTTTGAATCCCATTACTTTGTAAAAATTGTTTTATTTTTATTATTTTTTTTTTGTTTTTTGTTTTTCTTCTTCAAATGAGCGAATGGTCATCTTAAAAAGACCCACCTTCAAGGAAGGTAGTAAAGTTAGCTGGCTGGGTTAAAATCCCTGCACATCGCTATCTATGTATATTATATTCAACAACGACAGCTATGAAAGAACATTCAATGCATCAAAGGTATTTTTTTGTATTTTTTTTCTTTTTTTCTAAGCATTATAAAATCCTTTCCTGGTACACCTCAGGATAATCCAATGTTTTAATACTTAGGCAACACTGGCTTATAAAGTCCATGGTTGAATATAAGCCTCGAAAAGTTTGTTTCTCTCTCTTTTGCGTGTGCGTCTATGTGTGAGTGTGTGTGTGTGTGTGCGCACGTGTGTTTTGTTCGTATATATTTATATATATATTTTAATAAGTAAGGATGGGAAATTCAGGACTTGTGGGCTTTGTTGGTTTTAAAGGAAACTTGCAACACTCGGTCTCCTAGGCGGTACCCGTTGAGGCTGGCAATGGCCATGGCCGCCTCGTCATAGTTGGTCATGGTGACAAAGCCGAATCCCTTGC
Source organism: Mirounga angustirostris (assembly GCF_029215605.1). Classification (NCBI taxonomy): domain Eukaryota; kingdom Metazoa; phylum Chordata; class Mammalia; order Carnivora; family Phocidae; genus Mirounga; species Mirounga angustirostris. The sequence goes on from NW_026991712.1 coordinate 150,705,820, forward strand.
ACTTGTTGGTGTTGAAGTCGCGGATGACCTTGACGTTGTTCACTGCGCCGAAGGGGCCAAAGAGCTGCCAGAGGACACTCTCGTCGGAATCAGGGGACAGGTTGTAGACAAAGATGCACCAGCCTGTTCCCGTGTGACCAGGGATGTTCATTCCCACAAGGCTTGTCATCCCGTCGATGGTGATTGGGGAGAACCTGGGGGGACAGGCAGAAGGGGGGACTGGTCCAGACATCAGTCTGACCACGGATAACACACAGATGCACAGACACAGACATGGGGCAGAGGGCTGAGTGAGTGTTTGCAGGAGAGTCTTCAGGGTTTAAAAACCAAAATGCAAAAAGTAATGTCTGTGGCATTTTTTTCTGAATGGAATGGCTACACTGGCTAAGGTCTGGATATGCCAAGAGAAAGGCTAGGTCAATTCCTAATAACCATAAGGAACTCCCAGAGCAGGGCTCTATCATACTTCTACCATGGTATGTGGTCATAGGGTCCTCCACCCTGACCCTTAGCCTCCCTCCCCCCACAACAGACAAGAAGCTCTTGGGAGGAGGGGCTCTATTTCATTTATCCTGTTGCTCTAGTTATTTTTTATTCAGTGGGGCACATATGGGAATATCACAGACACAGTAACACAGAGGAAATACTCAATAAATACTTATTGATTGCATAAGTGAATAACATTGGTGGATATCAATGCTTGGGAAATTTTATTTATTTTTTAAGGCAGATTAGAGGATGGCCCTAGGAGTGCTCACGTCTACCATCTTTGCAGTCCCCTGACTTATGGTTGTCAAAGATCTCTTGATATTTTGAGAAGAGAGACACATGAGAATGAACAGATATACCTTGTTATTAATCAGATGGGTGGCTCATGTTTCATTTAGCATCTATTCAAAGGAGTTCCCCCCAAACTCCCAAGCAATAATAATAAAGACGTATCACTCCTTGATGCTATATTATCTGGAATTCATTTCTAAGCATCACAGGAATGAGATTTCAAGTGGTTTGTGCATTTATATGTCTTAAATTAGAAAAGCTGAAAACTGTTATTTGCCCTATTACAACTACTTTTGTAGTAGGCTTTGAAATCTCGGTTTTCATGTTATCTTGAAAGGAAAAACAACCCTTCAAATGCTATTCACTGCCTGATAAAATATATCCATGTGTAATTCATAATGGATGCATCGGATTAGGTTACCAGTGCCTACAGCAGAAAAATATTTGTTAACATTTTGTTTTATACCAAACATAGACAGGCATTTGGGCCCTACCCATTGACTAGTGTCTTGGTTTTCATGTGGTTAGGTTTTGGTGTTTTATTTCTGAAGAAAGGGAGGAGGAGAGGAAGAAAAAACTGGAGAGAGAATGGGATAAAGTGTGATCTAGGACTTTTTGTTATTGTTTTGGTTTGGTTTCTGGTTTTTAGAGGGGGGGAGGGGCAGAGGTACAGAGAGACTCCTAAGGAGGCTCCATGCCCAGAGCGTAGCCCGATGTGTGGGGCTCGATTTCACAACCCTGAGATCATGACCTGAGCCAAAATCAAGAGTCAGACGCTTAACTGAGCCGCCCAGGTGCCCCTAGGGCGTTTTAAAAAATAAGCAAATATTCTTGGAGATTTGAAAGTCCTAGGAAAGAACAGTTCTGCATCTAGAATTTAGATAATCAAATGGCTGCTGAAGATATGCTAAACATAACAACTCAACAGGTACTATTTTGGCATTATTCACTAAGTTGATCTTCTCTCTTGTTTAAAAACAAGTAACAAGACAAAACGAATAAACATCATGGTAAGGTATCTTAGGAGGGCAAATCCATGTCTACGATTTATTTGCATTATTTCTGAAGACTGTCTTCTCAACCTTCTCTCCTCCAACTGAGTGAACTGATTCCTTCCAGTTTAAAGGTAGAGAACAGCAAGGTATTTATTTTAAGGCCAAAGTCAGGAGCCAGCAAAGAGGTTTCAAGCAGAGTCTCCACTCTGGTTGGTAATGGCTACCTGGAGCGCTTCGATAGGACGGAGTCCGGCCCCAAAGCTGGGTCTAATAGGAGAAGAGATGCTCTTACTGACTAGCGAGGCTGCAGCTGTGCCTTCTCTGGCCTCAGCACGCATAAGCATCACTCCACACTTGGTCCATACTTGGTGCCGCCTCCCTGAAGGTAGACGGGGGCAGAGGCCAGAGGTGGGAAAAATGTAAAAGCGGGAGTGGGAAGAGGCAAGCAGTGTGCCGACACATGGAAGTAATTCCCAGTTATCGTCACTGGCGCCAGGCTTGAGACTGGCCAGCGAAGCCGGCAGGCCAACTACTCCCTCCACTGTGTGCCGGTTTCCAGAGTCGGGGTACTTACCATGCGTGGCCAAGTGGTGAGAGCACTGGGAGTGTGACTGGGACTATTAGAGACCACATCTCTTTGCCTGACTGTACGAAGGGGAATTAAAGTGTGCAGCTCTACTGAGCAGGATGATGAAGATGCTATGTCCCGAGCAGCTCAGTGGAGCTTATCAAAAGCACATATGGGACTCTCATGGACACAGTGACATAACGCACTCAACTTCCCGAGATTCAGCTTTCAGGCTAGGTCTGGATCACTCTTGTGACTGCATTCAGAGAGCCCCACAAACCTTGATTCTATTTGAGCCCCCAACCCCACAGAAAGGCTTTACATGAAAGAAACCGCAAGTTTAAAACATAATACATGTATAACCAAGGGAGAATTTATAGGAACTGTTAAAACCTGTAACAAAAGAAACTCCTGGTTGAGGTGCACACAGATACACTTCGTTCTCAGGCTGTGCCCTGAAATGCACACTGAGGTGGGGGTGGGAGTCAGCAGGTCATCCACACGTTTATTCATGCTGTGGCCAGGGCTGGTAGTCCAAAATCTAATTTTTCCAATCATAAGATTGTCAACCATGATTAGCAAAATGTTCTAATTTTGATTTGCTGGAATCTGCCCTCTTAACTGAATCTTGGCATTGCTAATGCAAAACAGTTGCTGTGCAAGTTTGCAAAATCAGCTGGAAAGAGTAGGAGCCTTCTCCCTTAGGGGAGCTGTCCAGAGAACCAGATTATCAAGGGCTTGGTAGCTGTGGCACCTGAACCATAGGAGAAGCCCACCTGCAAATAAAAGAAAAAGTGAAACACACAAACACACTTTGTGTGCCCTAAAAGAAACAAAACCAACTGAGGTCTGAAATTAAAATTAAGAATCTGACATGCTGGTGGAGGAAAAAAGAAGAATTAAAAAAAAAAAAAGTAAAGTTAGTGAATTAAAAAAAAAAAATTTCTAGCCCCAGTCTGTGCCAACACGGACATCTGGCAATCTGTGGAGTTTTAATTACCTCTTTACGCCATAGGCCATATTAAGCAAATTGTCCAGCCTGCAAAGAGAAGGAGGGTCTCTGGGTTAATGCCTCACAGATGGCAAGATCGCTCAATGGAACTATTAATAAGAATGCTCCATTTTCAAAGAAGAAAAGCTCAACAACTTTCCCCAATGCTTAGGAGTCTATCCACTGGTAGTTTCCCCCTTTTCTGCCTCCAACTATGAGTAATTCATGTTCAGGTCAATGCTAGAGTTTAAAGCAAGTGTCTAATGAAGCTCCCTTTCTTTCAAGGTCTGAATTAATCCCACTCCCCGCTCCTCTCAGAACATTTGTGTGGATTTCATTTTATATTGTGTGTGAAGCTGTTAAAAGGGGGCAGCTTCTTAAGTCATTCACCTTTTATTACAATTCACCTTTTATTGCAATTAAACTTGTGAATGAAAGGAATACACGTGCATGCACAATGCATATCAGAATGGATCTTTTCTCTTAGTCTAGCTACATTAACTAAATCTTACCACACACATTTTTGGGGGGAAGGAGGAGTTTAGGGGTTAAGATTTTTTACAATTAGCTTACTATTTACAACCTGAAAGCTCCTCCTAGCAAATTGCCATTATGTTATAATCTCCCTCATGTTCAGTATTTTACTTGGGGACAAGCTATTCACACCATGGGGCAGTAGTAACCATAGTTTCCACCATTAGAAACCTGCTGGAAAGGCTTTTTACATAAATACTGCATGTGCTCTCACACAAAATAAAAATTAGATGACTTGGACTCTTCATGAAATCATTAACCCTTTCAAATTCCCAGGACATGGGAGGACGCTACTGAGGCTGATTTTCCTCCTCCTCATGGCCAGATGGAGGGCCTACTATCTTTCCATGTGATGTTTGAAAATGAGGGAAAAAAAAACAAAAACAAAAACCCTTTCATTAAAGAGCAGTTGGGACATGGGTGGAATCAAAGAATTATTTAGAATTATTATGGGTAGGTCAAGAATGTTCTTATCTCTTGTACAATAAAGGCAGTCAAGTTTGGACTGCCCTCATGAAGTGAAACCTGCCTTTCAGAAATGTCCCAGGAGAAGGGAAGTGCCCCATTGCACTGGGAGGGTTGGGTGCCTGAAGGAAACGTTAATAAGACTTAGGAAAATCTTTCTTCTTGTCTTCCCAGAATCTGCTGACTTAACAGTCAGAGTGAAGTTAACACACAAGGGAATACCTATGCTACAGAGTTTCCTGCAGAAAAAAGGAGCACAGGCCAAACCACTCTCCCTGACAAGGATCTGCCTCCTGGCCTACACTTTTCTTTGACTTTATTGAAAGCCACTCCCTCAGCCTTAAGTCTAAGCTGTTGAATGTGGTCACTTATTTGTGATGAACTCCCGTTGGAATCTTCTGGTTTGGTTAAATGTAGGAATTTTGTTTTAATCCAAGAACCTGAAGTTTAACCACAGTCACAGCGGTAAGTTGAAAGGGGGCTTGGAAGAGCATCTGGTCCAACCATTTCATGGTACAGCAGTGGAAACTGAGGCCAGGTGGGGAGGTTCACACAGTGACTCCTGGGGGCGGAGGTTCTTAACACTTGCCCCATCTTTCAGGGCTGTGGGTTTCCCTGGCCCTCGCCCAGCTCTGCACTCGTGTAGCAGGGCCCTTTCCCCCGTGGGTGTGCCTACCTGAACCTCTGGGCCTGGTGGTGAAGTGGGCCAGGGTAGCGCCGGTTGGGGGACTGGTAGAGCTGGGACAACAGGGCCTGGCTGGACTTTTGGCTGGGGTTGTTGGCAAACTTCACAGTAATCGGTTCCGTAGCACCGCTGGGCTTCTGGCCATTCAGCCCTTTGATGGCTTCTTCTGCCTCGATTCTCTTGTCAAACCGGATGAATCCCACCCCTCTGGACACTCCTAGGGAAAGAGAAAGAGCCTTCATAAAGAGTGAACAAACCAAACTGGTTAAACATCTCTGGGAAGAGATGGGCAGGGCCCCAGGGATATTCTGTGGGGAGTCAGCCCATTGGTGGGGCCAAGGCTGAGCCTGGCTCCCTGCATCTCTCTCACCCATCAAAATGCATCTGCCTATGTTTCTGCTATCATGGCTCTGGACAGGTGACTCCCACCCACAGAACACAGGCACCTCTCACATCCATTCCAGCCTCTAAAACCGGCCCGCTCAGTCCTTGTCTCCCTCTAGTTGCTGTAACCCATCACCCACTGTCCAGTTTCTAGTCCTACAATGCGCCCTCCACACCTAGTGACTACATAATCTATTTGACAAGCGAACTCTGACCACATGATACCCTTTAAAAACATCCTTTATACATTTTTCCTAACTTTTCAATTTACCCTGTGCATGGTACCTGTTCCTCATTGCCCCCCACTCCACACACAGAGTAACAACCCCCTCCACCACACACACACACAAAACCCTTCCGTGGCTCCATGTTGCATAGAGATGGAGTCAGACTTATTAGCATGGCATTTAATGCCCCTGATGATGTGACCCCAAGTCCCCCGTGGAGCCTCAGGCCAGCCATACTTGATCTGCCACACATTCCTGGAACTGGTTGTGTTCTTCCTCGAATCCATGCCTTACGATATGTCCTCTCCACCTATTCTACAGGATACGTCATACCCACCTAGAATTCTCTATCCCTCCTTTGTGCCAGATAACTGCAAGTCATCCTCCAAAACCCTGCTCAAACATCACCTCCTTGACGGAGCCCTCACAACAATCCTGGCTGGGCACAGCACATGGGGACATGGGACAGCCCCCGAAGGTGCACATCACACTGGAGTCCTGCAAGGGCAGGCCTATGCCTCCTTCATCCCCGGCAGGGTCCCTCTGCGGTGGCTGGGGGCAGAGCTGGCTTCAGTAAGGGTTTGTCACATGAGTTGAATGATAAACACATGCTAAACTGCTCTCGGGGGGTGTTTTAAATTGGGATCAAATGTGGAGTAGGTGAAAACATTTTGTCATTAAAAATGCAACCCAGGGTGGCTTACATTTCTTACTGAGAGGTGGTGGTTGCCTTTCTTTATGATGGACAAAGTACCACAGTACCAGGCCCTGGCTTCATGTCCCTGCACTGCTACTAACTAGCTGGGCAGAAGTCAGATCCCCCACTTTGGACCTCTCTTTTCTCATGTGTGAACTGAGGCAGCATGAGGTTCCCTCTAGCTCTATCATGCTATCATTGGAGCCGAGCTCTAATACAGGTTCTTTTCACATACAGAAGTAATGTTACTTGGTTGAGGGTTGAAAGAGACTTTGAAGGTCATTCAGTCCCACTCACAACCTAATGCCTGAATCCTCTTTACAGCCCTGCCAAGTAGTTTAGCTGCTGCTGGAACAGTTCCCATGATGGAGATCTACCTCCTAAGACAGCCCATTTTAAATGTGGGCATTTGAATGATAAGAAGTCTTTCTCCTAAGTCAAAAATCTGTGTACGCATGACCCACATCCTTTACCCTAAGTAACCATTATCTCTCTGCTCCTATGGGTCACAGGGCTCTAGCTGTGGCATTGAGACACAAGGAAAGAAATGACAAAGAAACACTTAACCTGTGACTTGATCAACCAGGATTCGAGAGGTGATGATACGGCCATATTGCGAGAAAAGCTGCTCCAGTTCCTTCTGGGTCATCGTTTTGGGAAGGCCGCTAACGTAGAGGTTAGCATCCCTGATTGAGGCAGAGCTCGGACGGGCATATGAGACCTAAGAAAAGGCAAGAGGAGCTAAATCCATTATAGCAACACCCTCCAAGTAGAGGCTGAGTCAACCACTGAGATGGCAGCCCCTCGTCTATCATTCTAACTCGTGGTGTCAGTTTAAATAACTCAGTAGTTCAGATTCTTAGCTACTCTTGTAATAGTAGTGAGAATCAGGAGAACAGTAATAGAGGAACAAAAGGAGAGTTGCCGATAACTTAAAACAAATGCACAGATAAGGGTCTCTAAGTGCAGAACAAAATAGCTACTGTATGGCGGCTGTTAAATGCAGAACTACCCACGCATGGAGTTCTGAAGATTTACCTCCTGCATGTGGGTGTATAGATGATTTACTGTATCCAACACATAATAATCTTTGAATAAACCAAAAAAAAAAAAAAAAAAAAAACCCTCCACGAATTTCTGCTCTGCAGATTCTCTCCTTGCCACCCTCCCCACCCCCAAGCCCTTCGTCTCCAACACATTAAAGTGATCAGGTTCTCTGCAAGATTTTTTATGTCCCATCCTTTGTGTTGTTCCAATCTGCTCTCACAAGGTCTGCTCTCGCAAGACAAAGTGCCGGTGAAATGGGGCTTCATGAACATCTGCTTGTGAAACTGGATCTGTGACCTTGTCATAACATCTGCAAGAGGCAGTTGCCATCTAACTTTGAGGAGGACCAGATAAAGCCACAATCAACAAAATGAGGGCAGGGGGTAAAGGAGGGAGGGAGAGGGCAGGGGGAGAGAGAAGCGAGCCTCACGGATGGTTATAATAAGTTCGACTTTGTAAATTTGTCCTCCCAGATCTCTCAACTGCTTTTTTTCCCCCAAAAAGCTAACACAGAAGTGTAAACAGATCTGAAATTCCATCTGCAAGAAGCCAAATCTGTAGCAGTACACATAAGCAAAGCAAACCCCAGCAGTCATTAATTTTAGACTTTCATTTACTTATTTATTTATTTTTTAAGAAAACAACATCAGACATTTGAAATATAATTTACAGCTAGTCTAACAAAAGCACTTTCCTGCTAAAGCTATTTCTGGGGCAGTTATGGCTCAGAATAGATGATGAAAACAGTCATTTCAGAGCACATCTGACAATGTTAGACAGGAAGGGACCTATATGCCTGAGCATTTTTCAGTTGCGAGTTTTATTTAATTCATATAACCAATTTACAAGGCCTGCTAAGACTACAGGGGTGAGCGAGTGTGTGTATGCGTGTGTACTGTGCACATACATGTGTACAGAAGAAAGTGTACGTGTTAAACTGGACCCTCGTCATCCCAAGAACTAACCTCAGGCAGTGAAGCTGACCTTGCATCTGAGAATGGGTCTGGTGGTGGATCTAGCAAAGAGGAACGAAGGCTGAGCAGACCCCTCACCCTTGGCACTCTTTCCCTCTCCAGGACAGAAATGCTGGGTCCCTTTATGGGTTCCACACTGAAAAATAGATGTTGACTCCACAGATAAAATGATGTGAGTGATGAATCTGGCCCACTGGTCTCCTCCTGCTGATGGAGCGAGTCAGCCTATCTGCAATATCTACCCCTTCCAGCAACTCAGGGGTGGCCTCTGTAAGCTCTTTCCCAGCACAGGGCTGACATGCAAAGGGACCTTTACATGGCCCGTCCTCGGGGAGTGGGGGCTGAAGGACCGAGAGTCTCATGTGACTGCTTGGACAGAGCATCACTCTACATAAGCCTCTCCTACCCCATCCTTTAAAGAACAAAGTCTTTCAGGTTATAACCCAGCAGAACTATTTTTTAGGCTTGAGAAGGGAGGGGTAGGGAGAAGGAAAAAAGACCGTTGTAGTGATATGTTCATCGTAGTAAGAGTTACACCTGTCTCACCCCTGCCAATTACTAGACAAATTAATTATCTGAATGACATTTGTGCTGCCCCAAAACATACCCTCCTACTTCTATGTCTTTGCTTGTGGGGAAAATTTTGCCACCTACTTTCTCAGGCCCTGATCCTATTCTCCTTTAAGGCCCAGCTCCAATGTCATCTTCTCTAGGCAGCTTTCCCTGATCTTACCTCCTCCTAAAAATCCCCCTTGTAGGGCTCTCAGTGAACTGCACCCATGGTACTTACTTAACCCGTTTGGACCTTGATTCACCATCTTTCTATCTAGTCTGCTAATCATCTAGTTGACTGATCTCCTTGTGGTCATGGGGTGTGTGTGTGTGTGTGTGTGTGTGTGTTATTCATCTTTGCGGCTCTAGCTCCCATCATAGAGCCTGGTACCTGCAGAATGCTCAACACCTACGGAAAGAATAAATGAATATACCCACAAAACATAATGAATGATGTGGGCCTTAATGACTCTTTGGGACTAACTGCAGCTTAGATTCCTCCACTTAGGGGGATCAACAAGAGTTAAGCATCCAGAATCATAGCTGTGTTTCCCTATTAAGCTAAGAACTAAGGGACAGGTTTCCTATTCCCCAGTGTCTGGGGTTGGTTGGAAGGACTGAAAGAAGACTGTTCTACGACTAGACACCACCTAGAGGCCTTCTCTTAGCGAACATTTCCCGAGGATCTACTATGAACCAGGCACAGTGCTGTGTGCTGGGAATGCACAACAAGCAAGAACAAGGAGTGGTCTCTTGCCCTAAAGGATTTCCAAGTCCAGTGGGGACAACAGACAACACACAGGAGGTACCCAATAAACATGAGTCGAATGCAAGAATGGTACACATAAGGACCAATTATCACAATGCCCCAAGATGTGTGCTATTCCAGGGCTATATCGCTGGGACTGGAACACTGAGAAGGGGAGACTAATACCCCTTTTAATTAAGGGTTAAAAGGGCCAGGAAGGAAACAGAGCTGAGGTGAGACTGGCGGTGAGACAGGTGTGTGGTGGGGTCAGGGAATGGTGGCCTTATGATAGCCCTCCTCTGCTGTGAGGACAAATAAGATGATGAAGGTCAAGAGCTTAGTGCCTGCTTGACACCCAATAAATGCGCAGTGGATAGTAATGACCTTGACACCCAATGGTCTGGGAAGCCAGAGCTGGGGGAGGGCATGGGCTGGGGACAGACCTGCTAGGAAAAGAAGTTGGCACTGGAGAGTCTATGACAGAACCAAAACCATTTCCCCAAGCCTCATCCAGGGAGAATTACTGACACAGATCACAGCCACAGAGCAATAACAAGTCCCAAAGGGAAAGAGCAGCACTTCGATCATTCACCAAACCTAACTCTTGCTTAGTTTTTCTCCTTTACTTGGAACCTTAAGTCTCTTGTTCTCTTAGTCCCCTGTCCAGGAAATCTGTAGAAGTGGGTGTGGGTAAAAATGGCAGAAAAGGGATCTCCCTACATTGGATATCCAACTGCTCGTCCTGGTATTTGCACTTTTCAAGTATCCTCATACATTTATGAAATCCCGAGTGACTACAGGTGTCAGGCACATGGTTGCACTAAAACATTTCTCAAAACTGATCCACTTCTAGCCCCGGCAGAGAGCCAGCCTTTGCTGGTTTGTTAACCCCATTAAACTAGTAGCCTAGAGCCCAGGGCTTCCAAAGCTGAAGGCAGCACCCTAGAGAATCCCGTGCCTCAGACCATCAGGATCCTACTCGCTTCATTCATCCAGAATCTCTGAAGACAAGACTGGCACTTCTAGGCTGGCACTGATCTTGCTCTGGAGCTCCGAAAGAGCTAGAAGTGGGGACGCTACTCCTCTCTCTCTCGGTAAGGGTGACCCAGAGGCAGGTGACTTTACAAATGATCTTGATAAAAGATTTGTTGTCTCTCCAAACTCCCCATCTCTGCAGGCTTACCCTAACCTCGACGCCCCGCAAGAGTGACAATACAGTGTGGAGTTTATGAGCCCCGACTGTGGGCTGGCTCTGGCACTCACTAGCTGTGTGACCTTGGACAAGTAATTTGATCTTGATAAATCTCAGTTTCTCCTACAAAGGGGGACAATTTTCTTTCGGTGAGTTATTGTAAAGAATTGAGATAATAGATTTGATGTGTATAGTGCATTCCTAGAATTTAGTAACTATAATGTAAATATTATTATGTGGTAAGTACTACAGGCTTTGTGGGCCAATGTGGGACTCTAGCCCCCATTGGGACACACCTTACAATTTTACGGCACAAGCGGACATCTGGGGTACCACCAGCGAACATGTACAGAGGCACCGCCGTCCTCCTCCGTCAGCCTGGGGGAGTCTGGGTCATCCTTTACTACTTCACTGCCATGAATTTCCTCTAGCACATTCCCACAGATTCCACTGTACTTCCCAGTTTCCACAAAGCACTTCCCATTTCCCAAAGTGACTTCGTAAGGCTGCTCTCAGTGATTCTCACCGAGGTGGTACAGTAGGCGTTAGCATCCGTCACTAACGGGGCAGCCAGCCCAGGGCTGCGGGCTGCCCCACCCACACAGCACTCACAGGTTCCGTCACCTGCTCACAGCCAGGGGTCGGCCTGGGCAGGGTGGGAGGAACAATGCAGCCTGGGGAAAACATTTCCCGAGTCCTCTGGCAACCCCTCACCCCCTGTCTAACCTGCCACGGTACAGAAAAGGACAGGGCTTGGAAAGCACGCTAAAGGCTTGGTTTTGGGTACTGGGAGACTGGTAAGATAAGAAAAGGCATCCTTCTCTGCCTTGGGAAGGGGCTCTTTTAATCAAATCCTGGCATTAGAAGATGAGAGTTAATTCATTCCTCCCCTTTCGGGACAGTTCCTGTCTGGCAGGCCCCATGCTAGTGCTGGTGGATCCTCAGCTTCAAGGACCCCACGGCCCGGTGAGGAAGTGAGCAAATAAATGAAGAGTGCAGTACAGAGGGCTGTTCCCAGCAAGGGGTTACTCATTTCCCACTCCCAGTGTTAGCGTCCATGTGGAGGGAGACCCCGGAGTAGCAGTCTAGGCCTCTCAGTCCCCCCTTACCTCCTCCTCTCTGAGGGAGGACTGCAGGGACCACTTGGAACAGGTTTCAGTAAGGGCAACGGGCTCGGGAGCTTCAGCCGCTGCCTGCCTCCTCCCTTCTGGCAGCCAGATGCCAGCTGGAAGCGCACTTTCTGTTTCGGGCTCTATACGATGGGAGCAAGCTCCGCTCTCATATGGGGAGGCCTGTGGTGTCCACAGCACCTGTGACAGGGGCTGTCAGTCTGTCAAAGTGTGGGGTTCTGTGTCAGGAAGCCCATTGTGTTCAGGAAATCCATCCGGGACGTAATCCGTAAAAAAGGTGACCTTAGGATTTAATACGCTTTTCTTTTTTGTCTTATCTCTCCATTGGTTTACAGCTAGGACGTGGGAAACAAGGGCATCACTTGTTAGACCCCTTCGAATTATAAGAAGGATCTCTATCATTGACTGGATGTTTTCATGGGCTAGGCATTCTATTCACAGAACTGCTAATCTCTACAGCCGCGCTTCATGGTAAGTGGAAATAAAGGTGACAGGTGCCGTTGGTGATCCCAGCAGAAAGCATTATCCTTGAAATCCGCTTCACAGAAACTTGGTGCTGGAAGTGGCCTCACAAGTTCTGGGCGAGATCCCACGCAGCAGGCCACCTGCCTTATATGTTACACAGGAAGCTCACTGCTTCATGAGGCGCCCTGCCCCATCACTGGCCATCACTGATTATGGGCAAGCTCACCCTTCTACTGAGTTCAAACGTGTCTCTTCTACAGCTCCCATCCTTCTCTTATTTCTATTCTAGCTCCACACACTAGAAGCATCCTTCCTGTCCGCATCACCCCTTATCCTGTGGGTTTCTCTCACTGATAGGTGCTAGTTGGAGCATCAGGCAACTGTATTTTGAGACAGGCCACTCCAAGGAAGTTCTTGTTTGTGTTACTTTAACTGACACTGAGCATCTATTCTGGAATGGAAAAGAGACAAAGGTTAAGAGCAAGGGTTTTGGGGCTAGAAAGATAAGGAATTAAATCCTGACTACTTACTAGCTGTGTAAGCTTGGGGTAAGTCACTTAACCTTTCTGAGCTGTATCGCTTGAATAACATAGTTTAGAAGCTTTCTAACAGAACACTTGGAGCATTAAACAAGCTAATGCATATAAGATCTCTAGGCATTATGGGGCGCCTGGGTGGCTCAGTTGGTTAAGCATCTGACTCTTAATTTCAGCTCAGGTCATGATCTCAGGGTCAGGAGATCAAGCCCAGTGTCCAAGCTCTGCACCCAGCAGGGAGTCTACTTGAGATTCTCTCCCTCCCTCTTGCTCTGTCCCTCACCCTGCTCTCTCTCTCTCCCTCTCCCAAATAAATAAATAAATCTTAAAAAAAAAAAAAAAAGGTTCCTAGGCACTATGCCTGGCACACAGGAAGTGCTCAATAAATAGCAGCTTTGATATAACTGCTATGGCCTTATGTGAGACGCTGGGGGTACAGAGATGAATATAACAGTCCCTGTCACGTAGAACTATTAATCTAGCAGAGGAGACACACACAGAGACCTATCTTTTCAGAAGATCAGGCTGCAGATTTTCCCCAATCTGTTGTAACACCCTACTCTCTGAGTGAGCACAAACTCCCCAGAGCATACGGATCCCAGGGGGGATATTCATTCCAAAGAGCCCAGGAGAATGACAGTGGAGCATAGACTCTGGCACTGCCAGGGCCTTCGAGGAGCAAACCCTTGCAGGTACCTCAGATCCCACCTCCGGGAGCAGGGAGAGAAGAAAGAAGCCAGCTGGCTCCTAGAAACAACAGCTTTGATTGTGAGGATCGGCTTACCCTTGTGCCCTGCCTACAGGCAGAACAGGTGTCTGCTTATGAGGCCCCATTCCTCATACTTTCCCCCACCTGTCACCTGATACGATATTCTTTTATCAGGGGCAAGAACCGATGGGAATGTTTCTAATGAGCCCCAGTGGTGCCACTTCTCCCTGCTCAAAACCTTCAGTGGTTCTCCAGCACCTTGCGATGGATGATCAAATCCCTCATTTTAGCATTCAAGGCCCTCTCAGATCTGGGCCAACTTCTCACATCCTGCTAACTCTCCATGCACCCTGTGCCACAGTTCAAATTTAAAAAGGTCAGTTTTCTGAATATGCACTTAAGGTTTCTACTTCCGTCTTTGTTCTTGCTATTTGCTCATCATCATGTCAAAATGAACCCCTCCCATCCCTACAGACCAGGCCTGAATGCTGCCTCCTCCAGGAGGCCCAGACACGAAGGACTGCCGTCTCCTTGAACTCTATAGATGATACACATTTCCATGGCTGCAGCTATCACAATGCCTCCATCATGGAGTTCAAGACTATCCAAGAATATCATGAGAGTATCTGGCATACAGTAAGCTGGATAAACATTTCTTTTAAAAAAATGGTGTAGTGATCTGTTCGTATGCCTACAACTTTAAAAAAGTCCACTCATTACCAAGGGGCCTTACTTAGTACAAGGATCTTGCTGCCTGTCAGAAAGTAGAGATGTGCTAAAGGTTTCATGGGCTGGTTGGCGGAAGAGCTGGTCTCAGAGCGGAAGACACTCAGTCTTCTCACTAAACTGCACCTCCTGATTCTTGCTTTATGGAAGACTGATAAGGTGACTATCGCCACGTGGGAGCCCTATTATACTTCCCACTATACAAAGCCTCTATATATGCTGCCTGAGGCTTAATAAGACTCAAGACTCTTTCCTTACTTTTGTAGTGCATCTTTGAAGCATGTACATCTCTGAAACATGTAGATGGGAAAAAGTTTTCCCCTCTCATGTAATTTTCACCTAGGGGTAACCCTATTCACTTTTGTCTTCATTCTGGGGAGCATTACTTGGGCAACCCACTATAAACTCTGATGACCCAGAAGTGAGATATTATTTGTTCCATTTTCTGGATGACAAACTCTGGCTCAGTGAGATCAAGTACTTGTCCAAGGTCACATAGCCGGATGAAGACAAAGCTGGATATGACTCCAAGTTCTGGGATCTTTCCACTATGTCAGGCTAATGTGGACAGTGAAATAAAAGCTATGTGTTTGGCACAGACGGCCACTTTCCTGGAAAGTTACCAAGGTGACAAGATCACGCTATAATATTTTATTAGTTAGATTGTCAGAGCTGGAAGATGAGGAAATGCATCCAGAGAAGTAAAGTAAGTTGCCCAAGGTTATCCTGGTGGTTTTGACAGAGGTGGGACTTGACTGACTCTTCGTCGTAACTCAGAGCTCTTTTGAATGGACAACAAAGGGGAAGGGAAGTGGGATTGGCTCTATGATCTTTGACAGACCAGCTGATTTGCCCTGGGGCTTCATGATAGCAACGGAGAAGAGATTCTTTATTCCCCACAGCCACTGATGTTTCAGGCCAGCACCGTCCAATAGAACTTTCTGGGATCATGAAAATGTTCTAGATCTGTGCTGTTCGATGGTGGCCACTAGCTATATGTGGCTACTGAGCACTTCAAATGTACCTAGCATGACTGAGGAACTGAACTTTTCATTTTACTTAATTTTATTAATTTAAATTCAAATTTAAAAAGCCATAGGTAGCCAGTGGCCACTATGCTGGACAGAACAGTCTGAAGCCCAGAAACCACACAGAAATACCGAATCTCAGAGCTCAGGGGACCTTTAGGTCAGACTCCAGTGTGGTATAGGAATCTCTTCTACATCATCCCCGATGACTCCATCTGAATGTCTGACAATCAGAGACTCACTACCACCCAAGGCAAATGTTCTCCCCTGATAGCTGCACAGGGTCTCTTCCCGAATTCTTGAAACACAGGACTGAGCTTCGGAGTCACTGCAGACTTCTTTTCCCATAGAGAACAGAGAAGCAACCATTGTGGATGAATCTGTCAGTGCAGCACCTTCTTCGCCGTCTTCCCTATTTGCCTCTGGATAACCCTTAGAATGTCTCTTTAGAACGTGGGGCTGAGAATAGGACACAGACACCAAGGACAGGTTGACCAGAGTGGATTCCTATGATCTGGAATCCACAATTCTTCTAACACAGCCAAGGTGAGCTGGTTTTTCTAAGGCAGCTCACATCCCCCTGTTGGTGTCTTTCGCACTTGTAGACAACTAAAGCCCCGCAAGCCCCATTCCACACACTTCTGAAAACCTACGTGTCCTCTCAACCTGTACCTGTCTGCTTTTCTTTTGTAATCCAGACCCAGGACACTGTGGATGACCTTTAAGATACTGGAATCGTAACAACCTCACCGGGCAGAGAGAGCAGGGACGCTCTAGGTCGATCTCTCAAACTCCTACACCTGTATCTGAAATTACTCACTCAGAGGAAGTTAGCAGGGCACTGGGAAGCAGAGCAGGCAAACATAAGCTCTCACAGGACAGAAAGCGCTGCCCGGTGCAACGGGGGTAAACGGGTCTCCAGTTTCTACCGCTGTGGCTGTGTGCTCTCTTAGCTCCTTGGGGATTCAGTGATCCAGCCTCCCCTGCTGACCTTGGCAGGGAAGTGCTCCCACACTGCTCTGACTGTAGCTGTCATGGGGGAGGAGAGAAAAATGCCTTTTTATTATTAATAAGACAGAGGGAGGCAGTCTATCATTTCTGGGTGGGGTGATACCAGTCAGCAAAAAATGATCTGCTAACTCTCCGGGAAGCGTTAAGAGCAAGGATAGGAGAAATAATTGCTTATGCCGAGTGCAAAGAAAAGATGCTTCAGCGGAATGAAGGCCTTTAGCAAGGCAGGTGGATGGCGGGGCGAGGGAGGGTGGGAGGGAGGTGCAGCGACCTGATGACCTTGGCAAGAGGAAGAAGCGGGAGGGGCAGACTGGACCCTGCAAACTCCAGTGTGGGGGGATCCCCTGGAGGCACCGTTAGCGCTATTAGAAGAATAAAGCGAGAATGGAGAAATGGCTAAGCAGCATCGCTGCACACAGATGCCGGAATACAGGAGCTCAGTTTGTTCTCCTTCCCAGAGAAGGGAAGTTTTTTCCTTCTGAGAAGCCCTCACTCACACCTTCCCCCCTTCTCCAGTCCTGCTCCCTCTGGAGCTGGGCTGCTGCCTTGTGATAAAGCTTCCTTCCTACTCTCACAGCCCCTCTCCTGAGTGCCTCCTGGGTTCACTCTGCGTGGCAGAGGCAGCCTTTTGTCCCCTCATCCCTGCTCCAGTCCCGAAATCACTCACACCTCCAGTTTGCACAAGAGCTGTGCTCTGGGAATGTTTTCTTAAAGTCGTATTTTTATAATTTGAGTAATAGCTTAATGCAATTATTAGAAAAAGACAAGACAAAGTCATTTGTAAACCTGTAATGCAATGACAAAAGGAAGGAAATATATAAAAACGTTGTTTACAGTATTGAGTTGGGTATGGCTGATACTGCCTTCATTATATGATAATGTATTTTCCAAATTATTCGTAACTAAGCATGCCTTGCTTTTAAAATGAGTAAAAAACCTCCCAAAAAGCTGATGAAAACCAGTGCCTAAGGCTGACAAAAACCTCCAGCCTGCCAGCCGCTGGTTTCATCCATCAAACACCCCCAGTGACACACCACTGCCAGATGAGCCTTCTTGGAACTTTACTTTGACCGGGTCCCTCTCCTGCTCCAACCTCTCACAGCTTCCTACTTCCTGCTCCTCCACCCAAACCAATGGGAACGCCTGCAGCCCCAAGACCGCCCTATCCCACCGCATTAGAGTTGGTCCTTTGCATGTTTGTGTTCCCCACGAGACAGGAGCCCCCACGGAGGCAGAGCAGTGAACACTTCTGCTCCTCCAACTCAGGTTAAAACCCAAACTTGTGTCCCACTACTCTGAAAGGTTTCTTGGGAGTGACTCCAAACCTTCATATTCCACTTTGGATCACTTTTTACTCAGTTGTAACTTGAATATCAATCCAAACTTTTTGTAAAGCTATTCCTTTCGAAGGTACTACAGACCATCTCATTTTCTTTGTTACTAATTAATACAACAAAGAGCTGCACCACTACAGCTGAATTCAATGGAGTGCTTCCCATGGAGAGGCTGAAATTACAGTGTGAATTCAGAAGCTGCTGTTTTAGAACACGTGGAGAGAGGAGAGAGCCCAGGACTGGGACAGGCATCCGGTGTGGGGTCAAGCCGCACCGGAATCATTTCCTAGAACCCACAGCCATTTCACCCAGTCCTTCCCAGAGTCTAAAATGATCTCTGTTGGAGACAAGTGAGGAAAAAAGCTAAACAAATAGCACTCCCAAAGCCCTAAACAGGGCAAATCATCTCCACTGGGCTCAGAGTTGAAATCCTGAGAAAAGACCCAGTTTCCCAAGTGGAGCACCAGGCTGGTCTGGCAGGCTAGACATGTAAACCCATGGTCCATGCCCCATATCCTCTCTGACACACATGGATGGGGGACTCCCCCAGGGCACTGCCATCCCTAGGTCACCTAGATCCCAGGACCTGGCACAGAGCCTGGAAAGCAGGGGTTCAAGAAGAAACGACCTGAAGTCAGGTCTATCCCCAGGCTGATGGCAGAAGCCCCAAACCACAGGTCTGTTTACTGAAGAAACTGGAGGGACCACACAGTTTGTTTGCTTTTTATATCTCCTCCCCATGCCGGGGAGTATAACCTGTGTGTGTGTGCGGAGCCAATACACACCCATACAACCTCACAGAACGCATGCGCTGCTGAGCAAACACACAGTGTGACCTTCCAACACTTACAACCCACTGCCAGAGTTATTTTTGAAACATGCTTCCTGACTCCAAATCTCACTTGCCAAGTGTGTGATCCTGGGTAAGTCTCCTAACGTCTTTGGGCCTTACTTTCCTCAACTGCATAAAGTAGTGAATAGAACCTTCTTACAGGGCTATCTTAAGGAGTAGAGTTAATATATGTAAAGCACCCAGCCCTAGAGATGTTTTCAAGGATTAAATCCTATCAAGTATGTAAAGGGGCTAGAACACTGTTGGACACAGAGTAAATATTCAGTATAAGGTAGCATTACTATTATTCATTATTCATTATTAGTATAATTATAATAAGTAATCATTATTTCCTTCTTGTGGCAGAACCCTTCACAGGACCTTTGGATGCTAACTCAGGTCAGCTGCTGGTCACTTGTGTGCCTTTGGACAAGTCACCTCATCTTTGAGCCTGGCCACTTTCTCCCACGAAACAAGTTATAATCCAAAGAATAATCCCTCTGTAGTCGCATGTCTGCAAACATGTACTAGATATTTCTAGGAGATCACTGTAACACACGCTTCCAAAGAATGTACTTGTTTTTTCCAGATAGGCACATTATCTGCAGCCATCCATACTACTCGTAGGGGCTTAATTAACAAATCATGCTCTTTCTCTGCTTTGATGCTGTGTCTGTGCCAAGACTGTATTCTCCTCGACGACAGAGGCCTGGCCTTGCCTTCCACGTGCCTTCGGCACTGGGACACAGTCACATGACATCCCCCTTACTAAAGGGGCAGAGAAAATTTGTTAACAGGGAACCATCACTTGTGGGCACCTTCCCCTAGCAGTCCAGTAACGTATCATTCACTTCCAATAGGCAAAACAGTATCTGGGTATTCAAATTGGACTCCAGGGGCTGCAAACTGTTTGTCCACAGGTCAACTACTAAATTTTGTTTGACCTGACCACCTATGCTTTAAAAAAATTTTTTTTTAAAGATTTTATTTATTTATTCATGAGAGACAGAGAGAGAGGCAGAGGGAGAAGCAGGCTCCCAAGGAGCAGGGAGCCCGATGCAGGACTCGATCCCAGGACCCTGGGATCATGACCTGAGCCGAAGGCAGACGCTTAACCATCTGAGCCACCCAGGCGCCCCATATGCTTTAAAATTTTTAAGTTGGTTTCCAACCTTTAAAAATTGAGAGGTATGGCATAAAAAAAAATATAGATCTTGGCTTTTATTGAATAATTGGAAGATCTGGCAATAATCTGGGCTTAAACAATCAGCAATAGCTGAAGAGTAGCTGCCCTTTTTATTGCTCTCCACCTCACTACAGTCTCCACCACTTCCTCAGGGCTTTCCAGAACTATCCAGAAATCTAGTTGTTAATCATGAATCGTCAGAACCTAGGAATTAAAAAAAAAAAAAACAAAAACCTAGGAATTAACTCTTGGTTTGCCTGCATCCGTGTTGTGCATTACATTTAAAGTAGGGTGTTTTGCACGGAGCAGTCCAGAAATGCACCGGAAATGTGAGAAGGAGAGACAAACTTGACCACAGCTTGCAAACATGTGCTAGATGGTTCTGGGGAGATCTCTGTAAAGCATGCTTCCAGGAGGATACTTATGTTTTCCAGACAGGCAAGTTATCTATTCCTTTATGGGATCCAAGGCAAAGAGATAAATCTCCTGTCACTTATCAAAGCAAACTGAAGCAGAAGTAAACAGTGGCCTGAAAGGCAGAAAAGAAATTTTAAAAAATTAATAAATGATGAGACTATTAATAGCACATGAAAAGGGTTTGCTTTTTTCCCCTCCCCTTTAATATGATTTTTACCTTAAACATTGTGTCCCTTCAGGAAAGGGAAGAAAAGTTAATAAAGGAACCTATCACTCAAACTTAATTTTTAGTATGGCAAATAAACTGCTTTAATGAAAGGGCTGAAATCCCTAAGTTTGCACATTAAATTTTCATTCGTAGTAGAGAATGGAAATTATTGATTCAGCCGTGGCATCATGCATTCTGAATCCTACAGTGCCTCGGAAGCCCGCGTTACTGCTGGGTGCAAATGTGTTGGCAGCGTTTTGATGCAGGGTGAGCACAGGGTGGGTGAGGGGGTGAGGCAGACTGTCTCCTCACAGAACAAAAATAATCAATGTTCCTCGTCTGTAAGATCCACCTAGACAAAGAACTGCTTCCGATGGCATGATGGATCAGGGGGTGAATTCTGAGATCAGGAAAGCCAGGTCCAATCAGTCTTCAGGAAGCCCAACAGCTTCATGGAATATATATATATTTTTTAAAAGGCAGAATGGATGTGTGATGATTTGATCCTAAACTCTTGGGAAGGTTTGGGCTTCAAGAAATACTGTAGAAGAAAGAAAAGTACTTTCTCCGTTCAAGGTCAGGGTGTCCATCAAGGGAAGAGTAAGTGTATGACATTCTAATGCTGAACTGGATAGCACAGAAAAATCAATCAAACCCACAAATACAGCCTCAACCTGCTGTGGCCTCAACAAACAGTCAGGGACGTGAGCCTCCCACCTTCACTTAAAGCATAAAAATAGGTATGTTTTCCTTTGAAAGAAATTAATCCTCCTGCCTCTCAAAGGACTACCCCATAATTAAACAACTCTTAATTATTTCTCCATTAGATAACTCACAGGGACTGATTGTAAGATGAGATGGAGGCAGCCTGAGTCAGGCCCATTTTGGGGTCTGTGTGTACCACAGACCGTATGAGATCAGGAAAGCAATCATCTTTAGAAATAAAACTAAACTCAATTGCAAAAGTAAAGCTACTTGAAGGAAGGAAGGAAGGAAGGGAGGGAGGGAGGGAGGGAGGGAGGGAGGGAGGGAGGGAGGCAATCATGCAATATATTCCAAAAAAAAGGTTTTTGTTTTGGCTTTGGTTTTGTTTTGATTACCTCCTAGCTAAGATTATCTTATACCAGTAGTCTCCTCTGTCATTCGGAATGTTGGAGAAGTAGCTCTGTTGGACCAAAAAGTTCTGCTTTTGTGTTTTCATACTCTGAGAGCTGGTGCCATCTATAGATTTCCATTCTGGGAGAGGTTTCTCTTTTGTCCTACTTTGCGTCAGACCTGCTGTCGTGAGGATAAGAGTGCCCAGGAGACACCTCCCTGTGGTGTGATAGGCTATGAAGGATGGGACTCATTAATGGGTTGGCAGCTGCCCTCAAGCAGGATGCTGCCTGGAGGTGGGGGAAGTAGGGGAAGGGAGGCTGAGGAGGAGGAGGCTCCATCCAGGAGACCACCACTGGCTGTGGGAGGGGGCCCTCAAAGCAAGCAGCACCACTTCCTGAAGGATCCCCACAAGGTGAAGTCTGAACCGAGAGAGTGACAGCCCAGTCACAGAAACCTCTGTCTGGAAGAGCAGGCTCTGGGTAACTGTTTCTCTTTTTCGACTTTAAACAATCCCACTGGAGATATTATCTACAGCTCTGATTATTTTCCAATTGCTCGAATGTTACTTTTTCTGTCACTCCTTTACTATGTTCCTAACAATTTTATAGTACCCATCCCTATCACACAAGAGTTTATTTATAACTGATTTTTTCTTTTCAAGTCTCAGTTAGGAGATGAACTGTCCACCCTTAGGTAAAGCTAAACTGTTCAGCCTGGCACACGAGGCCCCTGCCCACCTCCCATCCAAACTTAGGCCATGCTATTCTATATGCTGTTCCCCACTCATAATGTTTACATTCATTTTCACAGCTTCCCATGTGCTGTTCCCTCTGTCTGGAACATCTTCCCTGCCCCAGCTTCTTACCATGGCTCAGTTTTGGCCATCTTTGCAGACTTGGGCTCACAGGCCTTCTTGGTGGGTGCTGACACCCCATCTGCCCTCTGGTCCCTTCCCTCTACTCAGCTTGCATCTCATTCTTTGTAATGATCTGCATCCCCACTTAGTACAGTGGATGATAAATGTCCTTTGCATAAATAAAGAGCACCACTTCCAGCTCCCTCATCGCCTGGATTTATTAGATCAAAGGGATGAAATTTAACCAGTGCTTCCCAATCAGGAGCCAGCGTATCACTTCTTACCTTTATGGTTTTGGTCTGGAGTCTGAGTCCATTTAAAGTGTTGATGGCTTTCTCTGCATCCTTTGGATCAATATAGTTAACGAATCCATACCCTAAACTCTGTCCTGTGGAAACATTTTTAAAAAAAGAGAGAGAGAGAGAGAGAGAGAGAGAGAGAGCTCAGTATCTTTATAGCAGTAACACCTCCCATTGCAGTGAGTCAAAACCCTCCTCTAGTATATGGTTCCTTTTACACCAGGGTTTACCCCAGGTGGAAAAGTTTCCAGTTCTTCCATCTCTCACTTTGGTCAGCCTAGGAACTCACAGGAGTTGCCCAAGTTGGGAATGGGTAAGTGGCCCTGCCCATCCACATCCATACACAAGTGTCCACTTAACCGGAAAGAAGTGAGAAGGTAGTAAAAAGAGAGCAGGTGTGGTTTGTTAGATTTGAACTGAGTCATGGGGCTTTTCCTATCAGCTGTGTGACTGTGGAGAGGAGTCATTTAATGTCCCGTTTTTTCCCCCACATGTCTTCTCTGGAGATAACAGACAGATAGGTTTGTAAGCGTTAATGAGATCTTGTGTATAAAATGCCTACCAAGTACGTTGCCTAGAATATAGTAGCTGCTCAACGAAAGACGGCTATGCTATGCTCAGTCCTGTGAAACTGGGGCGAGCGCTGAATGCAGGAGCTGTGTCTGCTGCCTCAGTCATGCCAGCCACGCCCACACGCGGAGGAATGTAGCAGGATCTGAGCAGCAAAGACGGAGACATTTATAGTGAAGGCATGGCCAGAATCTAAAGCAGTTGCTACAAATCACTGGTTGCCCTCATCATCCTCCCAGCCCAAGAACAGTTAAAAAAAGGGGGGGGGGTGAGGATTCTATTGGAAAGAACTGGGGAGCTCCTAACACAAAGGGGAGAGTGCAAACACATTCTGCAAAGAGGGTTTTAGCTCCTTTAGGTGGAGATGGCATCAACTTGTCTGCAAAGAGAGGTAGCAAGTGACAGGGCTCCCCCCTAAGTGAAATAAAAATAATGTGCTTGCGATCGTGCCACTGATTATAAATAGTCCATCAGCTCTGCCATGTGTCATCAGCCAGAAATATCATTAGGAAACTTTACATTTTCTGACATACCCTTTAAGAAACACAGAGCTCGGGTGGCTGCAAAACCAGCTTGAACTTCCCAGGCAATGTTATTGATCTGTGGGTGGCAGCAGAGCCGAAGGGGAGGAAAATGACAGGACGTCACATGTCAGGGAAGACTGATTACATAAAGCTCTTTTTGGAGTACCCGGGCCAGTCCTGGGAGACAATACAGCAAAAAGCCTGCCATGTCCTGGTGACAGGAGCCCATTTCAGCAGCCAAAAAAATCTTTCCAACAGCTTCTGTTTTGCTGGTAAATGTCTGTGTTTGTGTTGGTTGTAGGAGGGAACCTGGGAAAACAACTTGGGTTCTGGATTGGAAAATGGGTGACTTTGTTATCCTTTATAGGACGCAAGCAAAGAGCATCACGAGGAATGGCTAAGTGCTCATTTTTGTCCCCAAAATGGAAAACCCAAAATGACAATACTTTCCATTGGAATGTTCCTTTGTGTTTTGGAATAACAGGGTTAGAACAGGAAAGACAGGAGCAAACTTTGCCAGATATACCCTTTATAGGCAGAATTAGTAACTGAAGAAGGAGGAGAGAATGTTGAACACACTCCAGCTGCCGGGCCCCTCTGTGTGCACGTGCGCCTACGTGTGTGCACGTGTGTGTGTGTGTGCAAGAGAGTAAAAGTGTGACAAAGAGAGGTGTGTGTGAATTACAAGACCCTGCCACATGTTCTGAGAAACTTTTGCAAATCTAAAAATATAAGAGACATTAGTTTAAAAATATCATTTATCCTAAATTTGGCTCCACCTCATCAAGCCTAACTAAATTCACCTAATTAAATCCATTTTCATCATTCAAATTTATCAGTTCTATTTTCCTTGTAAATAAGAGAAGCCTTAAAAATTGCAGTACTAAAATATTCTTACAATTATTCATTTTAAACAGTTATGCACCAAGTTGAGATGCTTTAAAGGGCATTTTTAAAGCAATAATCTGAATGATAAACCTTAGTTATGAGTTCTAGGAAACAAATCAGACAGTCAATCTATCCAGCTAAATTGAATTTGTATAAAATTAAAATGAATTATGAAAAAATACAGACAAAACACTCACCACTTAACTGCAAACATTGAACCTAAACCCAAATACTTCATGATTCATCACACTGATGGAATGTATGTGGAAGAATTTATCATGCCTACCAGTGGTGCATGTTCCCTGATATACTGTATCTTTCTCTCTAATTATTCATATATTTATAGAAATCTAAAATAAATATAGTGGCTATGATTTTTACATTCTATATTTTATCTTTGTTTTAGACCCTTGCTTGAGGTCCTAGGAAGGTTCCGAAGGTCAAGTGAAAGAAAGAACTCCCTTTTTTTTTTTTTTAAAGATTTATTTATTATTTTACAGAGAGAGAGGGAGTGGGGGGGGGGGGCATGAGATCACGACCTGAGCTGAAATCAAGAGTCAGATGCTCAACCAACTGAGCCACCGAGGCGCCCCAAAAGAAAGGACTCCTGCCCAGCAAGCTGTGTCATATCTACTCACCTGCCTGTATTGGTCCCAAACCCACCATCACCTCAGATTGAAGGCAATTAGCACAACTGTGCTATCATCATCTGTTCTAGGTTTAGAGAGAGACTGCACTTAACATCAGGAATGAGGGTGCTTTTTTTTTTTTTTTAAAGATTTTATTTATTTATTTGAGACAGAGAGAATGAGAGAGAGAGAGAGCACATGAGAGGGGGGAGGGTCAGAGGGAGAAGCAGGCTCCCTGCCAAGCAGGGAGCCCCATGCGGGACTTGATCCAGGGACTCCAGGATCATGACCTGAGCCGAAGGCAGTCGCTTAACCAACTGAGCCACCCAGGCGCCCAGGAATGAGGGTGCTTTTGAGAAAAACTAAAAACCAGGTAAACATCGTTTCAGAAAGGAAGAGGAGGGAAAGACTGGAGATTCTCCTTGATATGAAATAATGAGGTGCAAACTCTGAAACAGAACACTGCATTGAACAAGAGGGGGACAGAGGTGGGAAGCACTGCCGTGAACTGAAAGGCGTGAGATAAACTGCAGTACAGTGAAACTACCTGTGCTTAGCCTAGTTTGAGAACAGTTTCCTCACATGCTTCTTGCCAACACAGAAGGAGTCCAGCTAAGTCTAATAAAAAATACTCGATGGAACTAAGCAATCTCTTTTAAAACACTCTAGAGAGGATTAAATCCCAAGGTAGAAAATATAAAAACCCAAGCCTCATTTCTTTCAAAAAATATTAGTAGCAGGAGAGAGTGAAATGAAGAAGAATTCTATGTTTTAACTTGTCTGTATGGTGGGCATACATTGGTGATGAGTTTTGGGTTTGCAGTTCTATATTTAAATGCACATAGAAAAATATAGATGAAACACATTCACAAAAAATACCAACACTATTTCCATGGGGACCAAGAGAGCCACCATGCTGGGAAGGCCCCAGGGGACACAGTCTGGAGCCTAGAGCAAAGTGTGTGCATAGCTGCATCCCAGAAATAGGTCCATAAGGTCCTCTTATTATTCCTTTTCCCCCAAATAATTACATCTTCCTTTATCAGCAATAGCAAGATTTGACCATATACGTATAGTGACAGTATTTTCAGAACAGAAAATTTTTTTAGACTTTATTTTTGTTCTCAGTTTATGAGTTTATTTTGATAGCAGTTTGGTCAAATAAAACAATTAAACCACTGAGGTTATGTTTACTGAATCATCAATAAAAAATACAATCAATAAAGAAAAGATAATATTATGAAATGAAGGCTTCCACCCAAATTTAGAAACTATCATGAGTACCTGGCTCCTTGATACTCAGGTGATCCACAGTCCTTACATGTGACCACTCCTGAATACTCCTGTCCAGCAGGCATGGATGAGGGATCCCCAGTGACCATGCATGAGCAGGAAATGCATTCTTGGCAGTTTGGGATGGAAACTTAAAATTAGAACATAGTTTCCAAGGGGAAACAGTTATACATAATGGCTACATTTTAAGGCACTTCAGTGTATTTTGGATTAAAGAGGTTCATGTTTTTAACAAGCTTTTCTTAAATCTGAACCTGAATATCTCTGTTTTTATAAACTGCTCATATGCACATGTGCACACATGAACACATGATGCGTCCTCCTACTCTGACATGGCAACATCTCCATTCCGCTGTAATAATGTGTATACCAACTTCTCCCCCTGGAAACCAAACACTTCTCCTCACAAGAACTAGCTTATAAAAGTTTGCTTCCTCGAACATAGTAGGTGCTCAACAAACAGATGAAAGAGTGGGTACAACCAACCCTCATTTCTGGAAGAATGTTTTATATTTGGGGGAAAGGAGGGGACCCAGGGAATTCTTTTTGCATTTGTGGGAAAGGGAGAGCATGACAAGCTGACACCAAGGATCGGAAAAGAAAACACAAAGAATATCTGGGTGGGCTCCCCTCCAGCACAGCAGCACAGATCAGGTGCTGCCCACCCTCGGAGTTTCCAAAGTGCTTTGCGACCCGTTCTGTTGCATCTGACTCTCACAACTACCCCGCGGGTTTTCATTTCATAGATATGGAAACTGAAGGGGCACCTGGGGCTCAGTCGGTTAAGCATCTGCCTTCAGCTCAGGTCATGATCTCAGGGTCCTGAGACTGAGCCCCAAGATGCTTGGAATTCTCTCCCTTTCCCTTTCCCTCCCCTCCCCCCACTCATTCTCTCTATCTCTCAAATAAATAAAATTGGGGCTCAGGTCATGATCCCAGGGTCCTGGAAGCAAGCCCCACATCGGGCTCCCTGCTCAGTGGGAAGCCTGCTTCTCTCTCTCTCTCTGCTGCTCCCCCTGCTTGTGTGCTCGCTCTCTCTGTCAAATAAATAAATAAACTCTTAAAAAAAAAAAAGATATGGAAACTGAAGATCAGAGAAAATAGTGATGTGCCCTCCATTACAGAGCTGGATCTCAGTCTGTATCAGGGGTTGGCAAACTTTTTTACATACTGGGTGAGACAGTAAGTAGTTTAGGATTGGCAGATCCTCTGGTCTCTGCCATGACAACTTTGCCATTACAGCATGAAAGCAGCCATAGACAATAGTGTTCCAATAAAACACATTTAGAAAAATAGCCTTCCTTTGGGCCATAGTTTGCTGACTGTGGTTTAGATCTTTTGACTCCAAATCCAGTACCTTTTGCCATACTCACAGTTACTCCATTTGAACTAAAATGTCACTGACAACGATTCCAAAGCCCTGAAATACCTCTGAGGCTTTTTTGAATCATCTAAGAAAAACTCAAATTATCTTCAATAATTTGTGCTAAGTATCTTTATTGTACTCAAATTCTAGGAATCACCATCATAGCTGATTATAACCCCTCGTTTTCCTGGTCATTCTGGATAGGCACTGTTTTCCTTTGCCTTTGGGGTCCTGGGGGTTATGACAGCAGGACCCCAAATGTGACATCCTCATGGTTGATGGCAGCAACAGAGAAGCCATCCCTTTGCAGGGCTGGCTTGAAGGGACCTCAGCATTTCTGCACTGCCAACCTGCACACTTGGCTCTTTCTTTCTTCAAAAATCGTCATTCTCCAGAAACCTAACAGCTACTCCCCTCATCTGCAAAGCCCCCAAGGGGGCAGCCAGATGGGTAGCTGCTGTTGATAAAAACTTCTGAGTTGAGTAAGGAATTTTTGTGACTGTTAGAACCCCTAGCTCAGGCTGAAATTCTGTTCTCAAAGCACATGATAAAATCCCCAGTCACCTTAAGATCACCTGCAGGGCAGTAATCCGCATGCTGGGTTAACTGCAGCCAACTCTAAATCCCAGGACTCCCTCTCAGGCAGTCCGGAGATGACCTTCCCTGTTGTCAGATGCCTCAAAATCTACCTGAACACACCCTAAGGAGGGTCGGAGAGGCTTGCGCTGTTACTACACGCATACACACGTACTGTACACATATGTACTGTGTGTGTGTGTGTGTGTGTGTGTGAAAACTCTACTTACTGTATAACTTTGGTTGAGTCATTTAAGCTCAATCAGCCTGTTCCTTCGTCTGGAAGCATAGGGATAATCCCTTACCCTCACAATCAAAGCGTCATTGTGAGGGCGGACGATGTTACACACAGACCAACAATAGCTTCCATTTATTCAGGGTCCACCTGGTGCCAGGCACTGTGCTAAGTGACCTACTAATGTTTCTTTATTTAATCCTGTATGAAATGGGTACCATGGGGCCCATCGTGCAAATAAAGAAAATGGGCTAAGACATGTGAAGTAACCTGCCCAAAGGCAACCAGCAAGTAGGGTCCATGGCTAGGATTTGAGTAAGTCCAGGTCTATGTGACTTCTCAGTTCACGCTTTTCTCCCCACAGGGTCTGGCGTCTGTGAAAAGGCCCGGAAGTATCCAGTATCAGGTAAGCATTCAGGGGGATGAACATACCCTACGCTGGGGTCTCTTTCCCTTCTTAACACTGACTGGGGATGCTTTGAGGTGCTGGAGCATCCATGGCTCTGTTCCCACCCCTCCCACCTCTGTGGGTTTTACACAGTGTTGGGCAATCTGAGTCCTGGCTTTTCTTCTGCAAGCTCAGGGTTAGGAGAGACAACTAGTCAGAGAATTTATTTTCTTTTGGTAGTTCACACAATTGCCTCTAAGTATGGTTTAAAGCCTTGGTACGCTCAGTGTGGTCCCTGTACCAGCATCGATGGCATCATCTGGGGACTTGATACAGAAATGTAATGATGTAAGAAATGCAGCTTCAGCTTATTGCTGTGTGGCCTTGGCTAACTAACTTAACCTACCTACACCTTGGTTTCTGAGAAAGCTACACATCCTAATCCATAGCAACAGGGAAGGGAAGTTCTGATAGGGAAGTTCTCAGAATTTCTTTGTATACACTATTTCTTTTCTTCCCCCAAATCTGCATTCCTACTTTGTCCCTTTCGGCTGCAGTAATCTCATCTGTAAAATGAACTTAGTATTAGTTTTCATGGAATTATTAGGAAGATTAAAAGTGATAATGCAAGCAAAGTGCCTGGCATATAACAAATGCTCAATAAACGTTGGTTCCTTGTCTTTTTTCTCCCACACCCCATTAAATACTGCCCTCTATTATTGTCTATGAGAATGCTATCTCCTTAGTGAGGCCCCAACCTTCTTAAAGGTAGAGAATGTTTCTGATGCTTTACTTTTATATCGGAGCACGTGATGTGCAGCAGGCACATAAATTCCATATATAACAGGCACCTACAACATGCTGGATACTATGAGTGGGCCCTAAAATGACCAAATGACCAAGAAACTGTTTCTGACTTCAGGAGACTTAATATGTAGAGGGAAAGATGGATATAAGAATTAATTTTAGTTCAGCAAAAATAATAAATATATCAGAGATACTTCGTTTAAAACTATATATAGGAAGAACAACAAAAAAACTACATACAAGGACAGAGAAGAGATGGAACTGATTCTGACTGAGCAGAAGGCTTCCTGGAGGTGGGGGCATTTGAGTTCAGCTTTGAAGAAACAGGAGAATTTTGATAGGATTTTCCCATAAAGGGATGAGCTTCCAACCTGGGGGCTGAATCCTAGCGCTGCATAAATTTACCCCACAGGTATTTATTGAGCACCTATTATGTGCCAGCCATAGTTCCATTTACTGAGATTATAGCGGAGAACAAAAATATTTGGTTTCTGCCATCACTGAATGTATATTCTGATTGGGGGTGATGGAGCAAGACAAGAAACATAAATAAAATATAAAGTTTGTCATATGATGGTGAGTTCTTGGGAGGAAATAAAGCACAGAAGGGAGAAGACAGTGTAGGGGATGGGGTTGCAAATTTTTAATAGAGGGCCAAATAAGACTAAGGTGACATGAGAGCAGAGACCTGAGGGAGAGGAGGCAGCCAGTTCCCCCTATCTGAGGGAAGGACATCCCAGGCGAGGAAATCTGTGCAAAGGCCCTGAGGCAGGAGCATGCATGGCATGTTGGAGCAATGACAGAAGTGAACGTGAGGGCAACATACCACTGCACTTGTTAAATGCCTGAAAAGAGGGAAGTGGCAGCCCCGGTTCCTTCAAACTGGTTCTATGGTGTTGTTGAATAAGACATGTAGGAAAACCACTCAGCCCCCACCCCACAGCTTTGCAGATCAGGTGAACACTCCTTCTGAAACATCTTTTCGAAACCATCTCTTGATGTGACTCTGTTCCTCACTAGACTGGGGGCAACTTGAGGCCAAGATGATACTTTATTCATCTCTGTATCTTCAGGGCCTACCAAAGGGTCCATGACATTGGTGGATACCCAGTAAATGTCTTTTGGGTGAATGGATGAATATTATCTATTCACAAATGTATTTACATCCTCTTAACCACATTCAAACTCTCATATACCAAACAGAAAGTAACCAGAAAGAGCTGCAAACTCTTTTACCAGGGCCTTACCCATGTCCAGGGGAATCAAGCCCATCAGACACATCTGAAAGACCTGCAGTCTTTAGTCTGAAGGAGAGAAGACTCTAGAGGTGCTCAGAGCCAATTCTAATATTTGAAAGGCTGTCATGGGAAAGCAAGGGTTGACTTGCCATGTGGTGCCCCATGGGAGAGAACAAAGATCAGAGAGAAGAAAGTTAGGGAGTAGATTTCTGCCCTGATAAAAGGAAGAACTTTCTAATACTGATTTATAAGGGTGTGGCTGCCTTGGGAGGTGGTAAGGGTCCCATGACTAGAAGTATGCAAACAGAGACCAGATCAATGTTTTATCAGGGGATGTGGCAGCAGTCAGCAAGATCAACTGATCCCTTCTAATGCTAAGATTCGAAGATTCTAAGTTATATTTTATTTATTTATTTGAGGAACAAGAACCAAATTTCCCATTTGTTCATTTCTTCAAGTATTCCTTGGTGACATCCTTGGCCTGAGACTCTTCACCATAGTCTTTAACCACCACACAACTGCAACCAAACACTTTGCGGGGTTTTCCCTCTCTGTCAGTTTTCCAGAGGCCTACCCATTCCCCTACTTTCTTGTTGCCATCAACCTTAATTAGGTGGATTTGGTGTTCAGCACAAAGGGCCTCCACCAACTTGACATACATAGGCTCATC
This sequence comes from Mirounga angustirostris, assembly GCF_029215605.1. NCBI lineage: Eukaryota > Metazoa > Chordata > Mammalia > Carnivora > Phocidae > Mirounga > Mirounga angustirostris. Next base: position 150,737,678 of record NW_026991712.1, read on the forward strand.
ACAGTTGGATAGAAGCCCACGAAGATGGGCTTGGTGCTTGTCTAAGGCTTTGGCAGCTTTGTGAATTCCATCTGCTAGGCCATCGTGGATGAGGGCAGTCTTTGACACCTCTTGTAAAGCACTACTAATGTCCATGACACCTCCAGCAGCAATGCCTTCCTTGACCATGGCGGTGGGTTATGGGTGGAGCCAAGTGGGTTGAGTGCACCTGAGCCTCTGCCTCTGCACTACTGGGTATCAGCTGGGAAAGAGCTAAATTATATTTAACCCAACACTCCCAACTGGTTTCAGTTTACCCTGATTTCTAACCGAGGAAATAAAAAGAATAGAGAATAATTACGAAGCACCTACTATGGGCTAAACACTTTATGCACATCATTATTTAAATCTTCACAACCTATGAAATGAGCATTTCTATCCCTATTTTACAGAAGGGGAAACTGAACCCCAGAAAGTAGAAATAACATACCCAAGGTTATTTGGCCATAGAATAGCAGCCAGACCCATTTGATTCCAGAGCCTGTGCACTTTTTTTTGTTGTGCCCTGGTTTCTTGAATATGTGCTCATTTGTATGCTAAACACACCTGCTGGACATGCATGGCACAGTGTGCCTGAGACTTTGAGAGAGCTGGGTTTTCTAGTACTATCTCCAAGTCCTCATTCTTTCCATTTAATTCCAATATATACCCTCAAACTATCCCATCCCCACCTTCCAACTTGGTTGTGCCTGGATCTAGTACATCACAGAATGAGTCTTGGAAAGGACTTTAGTATCAATCATCTTCAAGTCTGTTCTATAGATTCTAAAACTGAGGACCAAGGAAGGAGCAGGAGTTCACGGTCTTGAAGGAAAGTCAGACCTATGAATCAATAACGACAGCAGCAGATTATGGTTCAGTGTTATGACAGTTAGAAGGAGAGAGGGCTTTCTGAGATGAATTCAAAAAGATTGATAAGAAATAGCCAGGCAATAGATGGAGGGGAATTCCAACAGGAGGGGACAGCATGAGCACCCATTCCTCAAGGAGAGAGATCTGCCCCGCAGTTAATAGCCATTACTTCCAGGAGGCCGCTGATTGTTGATATAAACCTGAACTGTCAATACTGCTTCCAAGTTGAATCTGCTCAGATGTATGTATGACATCTCCCTAGATCTCTGGCACAGATTCAGGAATCATTAGGCATCTGAAATTTTGAGTGTGTCTGCTTTCTGCCAACAACAAACACTATTGAAAAAGATGGGACCCAGCCGTCCTTATTTTGAATTCCCAAAGTATTTAAAATTACACTGAACCAGTACTAGGTTATTTCCAGAGGTTACATTCTGGCTTCCTAAGTAGATGTAATTTCCCCAGAAGCTGAGAACTCGTCATGTGGCATCAAGATGGCAATGAGCAAAGCACTTGTCCCACAGTGGGCATTCAATATAAGCTTACTGAACTAAATGCATTTCTTAGTGGACCCTAAATCTCTTAAGGGCAGGAACATGAATCTGATTAATTTTGGTATGACCAATGTCTGGCACATAGTAGGCTTTCAAACAAATCTATGTCGAATGGATGAATGAGTTAACAAATTCAACAAGTGAATAAATAGGAACAAAAATAGTTATTTTGGGGGGGCACCTGAGTGGCTCAGGTGGTTAAGCGTCTGACTCTTGATTTTGGCTGAGGTCATGATCTCAGGGTCATGAGATTGAGCCCTGCATCGGCTTTGCTCTGGGTGTGGAGCCTGCTTGAGATTCTCTCTCTCCCTCTGCCCCTCCCCACTCTCTCTCTAAAAAAAAAAAAAAAAAAAGTTATTTTTTTTGAGTGCTTACCATGTGCCAGTCACTGTACTGAGTGCTTTGTTGTTTTTTTTTTCAGCTTTACTGAGGTATAATTGACAAATAAGATTGTAAGATATTTAAAGTGTACATTGTGATGATTTGATATATGTGTACATTTATTTACTTACTTATATTTTTGGTAAGAACATTCAAGTTCTAGCTGAGTACTTTATGTCTATCATCTCATCTCCTCCCTAAAACAATCCTACAAGTAGGCATTATCACTGCCATTTACAATCAAGAAGACCAATGTCCAGAGGCCTCAGATCCCAAGACACAAGTCCATCTGGCTCCAAAGTCCATACAGGCTTTTCCCGATTTCAGAGACAATCTCAACCAAACTGTTCAAGTAAACGTGAAACAAATCCTCTGTTACTGGGGTAAGGCATATGGAAACGCACAGAGTATATATAATGATTTCCAGCAGTCCCCAAAGCAGGAAGGACCGGTTACAAATCTACATTATTCCAAAAAGAAAGCCAACCAACAAATTCTCAAAGGAGTTTTTTTTTTTTTTTTTTACTTCTTTTGGTTTTCCTATAAAACAAGTTGCTCTAAATGATAGATCTCCAAATCTATATTTCAATAATAAACCCCTTAAATGACAAAATGAAACTAATTTAAACCTATTTTTCTTCTGTCTGTTCAGGGAAGAAAGGTGATTCATAAGATAAAAAGCTAGTATCAAGTACTTAGTTTTAAAAAAAGCTGAAAGGGAAAAATAGGGTGTATGCCAGGGATAATAGAAACATCAGTGACAACTACCTCACTCTCAGCATCTATCACACAAAGAGAAGTGTTCAGACTGATGACCCTGGGGCAATGAAACGTTCTTAATCGAAGCAACGTTCAATTAAATTATGTGCAGAATATTCTTTCAGACAGGAAAGAATAGTCAAACATTTAAACATATTTTTAACGAGGGTTGAAACAAAAAGAGGAGGATTTTGGCACACTCCCAGCTAGCCAGAGAAATGAACCAGAATTCTTAATTCTTGGTTAGCTTGCTCTCAGATAAAACAAAAAGGTCTGGATGTCAGACAGGCAAGACTTGCTACCTAGAAGGGGTGTGCACCCACAGGTGATTCCAGAAATGCCGCCGATGTTAGACAACGGTCTAGCAACAAAGGAAGAAGAGGTAGAAAAAGTTATCAGGTTAGTACAAATTACATACACTGTAATTAGCCTTCGGGCAAAATGAGACTGTCTGTGGGTGAAATGTCTGTGGGTGAAAGGAAGTGCTGTGTTTCACACTAAAGACAACAGCTTCCAAAACTCCTATCAGACACTGTTTGTATAAAGCATGTGTGGAGGCTCCTGATATCATGTTGGGATTTAGATTAAATGAGATGAAGTATGTGAGAGGGCCTGGCATGAGGTAGATGCTTCACAGATATTAACTGAATATAAATCTATTAAAACTGTCTCTATCCAAAGAAAATTCATGGCTCTCGATGAAGGAGGTGAGATAAATATCACTTGTCTGTGCAGAGAGAAATCAGGACATCAAATGTGAGCTGGAGAAGGACTTTGTCTGAGCATCTTTGTCAGCGTGTCATTTCTGAAATGGCCTTGGGGCTCTCTGGCCTTGGACTTACCACTAAGAGCTGTGTGAAATGCAGAGATGGGTACTCCATCCCTATCATCAAGGAGTTCACCGACAGTAAAGTACCAGACAGGAAGCTCATGACCATGTTTGGGTCCAACAAATGTTAAAAGAGAAATTCCCCAGATCCATGAAAAAGAAAAGAAACAAGAAAAGCACATTTCCCCTTTTCCTTACCATTCAGTTTACGGATAAGCAATAAGACAAAATCAAGAAATAAAAACCAAAACCAAAGAACTCACGCAGAAACGGGTCCGTAGAGCAGGAATTAAGGAGGGAAGCCATCTTTGATTTTTTTTTAAAGCTAAGGGCTTCTCAGGGAATGGCTATACCGTGCCAGTGTGAGCATCATCACACTGAGTCAAGTACCTGGGAGAGCTGAAAACGAAGGAATGCCCTGGAATGTGTGTGAGAATCACAACATGTAAACACCTTCAATGGCTCAGCTCTTTTGGGCAATGGAAAATGAAATGGCACCCCAACAGAAAACCAAAAGAACTCATGATTTAAATCGTGCCCAGAACATGCTCAGTACTCAGTGACTTTCAAAAATATGCCTAAAACGTGATGGGGCTGCACTGGTGCCGAAGAGACTGGACCCATCTGGCACCATATCTGGTTTCTCTCGGGAGCTAAGAAGACTTTTCTAGGACACCAAGGCCTCCACTTGCACACCCATGTGCAAAAGAGGACCCCAGCTCTTTCTTAAAAGAAATGAGGTCATCAGGTAGGAACTGTTCTAAACTGCCCCCTTCCCTCCTACCTGCAAACCTTAATGGAACTCCATCCCTCCCTCCTGGCTTAGAACAAAAGTCCATAAAATGCTGGAGAATAAAGGTTCCAAGGGGAAGGTTACGAATTATATCATTCCTTTCAGATTTATAATGCACATTAGCACAGACTCAAAGAAGTAGTGATAAAAAGAAACCCCGTTTTAACTTGGTTCACTTCAGTTTCCCCAAACTCATTTGGTTACAAAACCTCTTTTTAAAAAAACATATTACCTATTAAACACCTTTGGGAAGACTTTTAGATGAGATTCCCAAATGACCATTACTCTTTGAAACAGGACTGAATATAATTACCCTGAGCTGGGGGTTCTGGGCCTGTGCTCTGAGTTATAGTTCCTGAGATACTAGAGGGGCCCACAGAAAAAAGGAAACCAAGCCAGAGAGCACTTCTAAAGTCTCTTTTCACTGTAACAGCCTATGATTCTGTTTCTTAGAAGACATCACACAGACTTGCGTCTGGGGTAATCTAGACATAGAACAAAGATGCATAGTGGGGAGGGGGTCAGACATTTGAAGATGTATTTTCATGTTGGTACAAGTCGTACAGGTCTGATTCCTAGCTCACGAGGTGTCAGTGGTCAGCGTGCAATCATTCAAGGAGTTTCACGCGGAGAACCAAAGACCCCCCCAAAAAACAAAACATAATGGTATGTGGCTAATGGACACCCAAGCAGGAGCACACATACAGGTGCACACCTGCACATTATCTCTGCTTAACTAACTATGCACATGACCCTGGGAGCCAAGAGAGTACTGCAGATGAAAAAAGAGACAACCATGGGTTCAATCTTGCTCTGACACTTAGAAGTTGTGTGACCTTGGGGGTGCCTGAGTGGCTCAGTCGGTTAAGCAGCTGCCTTCAGCTCAAGTCATGATCCCAGAGTCCTGGGATCGAGCCCCACATCAGGTTCCCTGCTCAGTAGGGAGCCTGCTTCTCCCTCTTCCTCTGCCCCTCCCCCTGCTTGTGCACACGCTCTCTCTCAAACACATAAAATCTTAAAAAAAAAAGTTGTATGACCTTGGACAAGTTACGTAAGTTTTCTGAGCCTGTTTCCTCACCTCTAAAATAGGGCTAATTATTATTACACCTCACAGAACTGCCGTAAGAATTATATTACTATACACCAGGTGCTGTTCTGAGTGTTTTGTATGTATTGATGCTCACAATAATCCTATCAATATCCCTATTTTACAAATGAGAAAACTGAGACACAGAGAGGGTAAGAATTTCCCTTTACACAGCTAGTAACTAGTAAGGCTGGGATGCTAACTCAAGCAATCTAGCTCTTCATTACCGGGCTATCCTGCCTAGCACAGTTCCAGATTATAGTAGGTGCATGATATTCCCTGGGAAGACACAGACACACACACACAAATACACAATACCCTACACTTCCTCTTACTCTCTGGGATTTAAAATGTGCTGTTTTTGTCATTAGTTTATTACACGGGCAGTTCAAGTGGGCAGCATGCAGACACCAGCTTCCCAAACACAAGGATCCTATGTGGCTGCTCAAGGAACGGAAGAACGAATTCAGCACTGAGAAATGTTAGTTCATTCTGAATGATGACTCACAACCACTATTTTCACAAACAGCCTGCTAATTAAACTTTCTTATGAACCCTGCTAACCAATTTTTCCAATGCATGGAGGAAAAATCATTCATTATAGACCGGAATCCAAAATCTAATATTAACAGCACAAGTAGGATCTGTGGCATTGTAATTTGATCAACTTGAGCATTAATAATAGTTAGACACTGATGTCTGAGAGAGTTAATCAGCTTTTGTTGAGATGCACGTAGATAACTGAACAAAACATCTGGAAAGCAGACTAGAAAGCAAAACTAGCTTATCACAAGGGGTATAGTATTTGCTTTACCCTCGTAAGTCCCCTGCTTACAATGTCCTGTCTTCTAGGTGACCATAGTAATAGCCTGAATTGGAATAGCACTTTAAAGACTTACCAACACATTAGCAGCTCATCTCATGTCGACACAGTAAGGTGGAAAGAGCCAGTGTCATTATCCCCATTTTATGTGCAACAATCTGAGGCACAGAACGGTTTGACCCACTGAAAGTCCCATAGCTGGAATGAGAACAGGGTGGATCCTTCCACTTTATCATGTTGCCACTCATAAAGGTAGCTTGATTTTAAAAACAATCTCAGAAATCATCCAGGCATTTTCAAATATTGAACTAAAGGCTTTCATTTACAGTCTTCCAGAACCACTAAAACTGCTGTTCATTATTACTGCAGCTATTTCTGAGGTTTGGTGGAATACACCCTACACAGCTGCATGCCAGACTCAGGATGAAACAGCAAGAACGCGAGGAGCCCTCTCCGTGAAGGTCTCTTGCTCCCACTGGCAGGAGCATGTGGCCAGACACACATGGGTACACAGACAGTGTGGTCATTCACTTCAAACAACATGAGCTTTGGTTTCCTCATCTAAAGAACAGGGCTGCTATTACCTCTCGGGATTGTGGTCAGGATTAAATGAGCTAACAAACATAAAGCAACTGGCATCCAGTGGTGCTTAATAAATGTGAGTTCCCATTCCACTCTCCTGCCATCTCATACAGCATCTCCTACTTCCTCCTTGGAATTACATAACTGAGGACTGAGCCCGGAACAGATAGATGCCTACTTTTCCTTCCCTCTCTCTCTCCATCTGTTGGCCCAGGGGCAGGACACTTAGTGAGAAGAGGGAAGGACTCGTGAGATCCAAGGGGCCCTTCCCATTTATAGGTTGCTTCGGTTTACGAGTGCCTCCACCTGCGTCAGCTGGTTTGAATGCCAGGTACCAAGCAAAGAAGGTAAGGTAAGGATCTGTCTTCTTACCGTGTGCCGAGAAAATGGAGGTCCATAGAGACAGAAGGACTAATGCCAGGCCAGGCACATACCTATTCAGCGTGTGTGTGAGGGGGGTTGGGGGCTGGTGCAGGACTTCCACTGATGTCTGTCTCACTGCTGGTTAGTTCACTGAACTGTGTCTGGTATTTCTGACAAGGAAGCATTTGGGGGGGCGGTGTGCGCGCGTGTGCGTGTATGTTGGGGAGTGTGGCACACTGGGGTAGTGCTCGCTTTCTTTTGTATTTAGAGTGTGGTCTGTCTCATTGGGAAGGCTCCCCTGACTCGCAAGGGGCACTGGGAAGAGAAAAGGTGGCTGAGGACTAGTTCCAGTTTGCGGGATCAGGACCGGGAAGTGAGAGTAACATTTGATTTTCCTGTTTGCTGCCCAGCTCAGAGTCCGGGGCAATGGGGAACCTGCCAGAACTCACTGTAGGAACCCTTACCAGGAAGATGGAAGCAGAGGACTGAAGTGCCTATGTGTCCAGCTTCAGGGTTTGATGGGACAGGCAAGACTGAAGAAACCCAGAAGCTGGTAATACCTCAGTTCACAGCAGCAAGAACGGAAGCCCAATTCAGAACACCCGCTTTGGCCCATTATTTACAAAAACAGGTACTCCACTCTGGCAGCTTCTCTCTGTCACTGCCTGCCCTGGCCAGAAAAAAACATGTCAATCAATCCAACATGGGTTCAAGCAGAAAGATGAGGAAGGGAAAACTCTATGTATGTGATTTCAGGCTTCATATCCCTCCCTGTATTACATACAGCTGGCAAGTGTCTCCACAGAAGTCTGTGGGCTAATGTGGGTGTGGGGGGCAAGGGGGCAGGGCTGCGATCCTGCTTACCACTTGACAATGGGATCAAGGTTATCACCATCTATTTTTCCTCAATGTAAAGAAAACTTGGGCTAGGTGGTGTTTTACTTCTCGGAAAAGTCCCCTAGCCACATTTAATTTAATTTTCCTTCTGGTTCTCCTTTTACCATTCATTCTACACACATTTTGCTCTACCTTGCTTTTTAAAAAAATCCATGGCTATTTTAATTCTAGCTCTTTTCCATATTATCTTATAAAGCCAACTCAATTCCTTTTTCAATCAAATGGCATGTAAGTAAATAAAAAGGCAAAAAGGAGGCAGGACAGGCAACAAGCAAAGAAAAGAAAAAAGAGAAGAAGAAAGAAAAAGGAAAATAAGAAGCCAAGTGCTCTTGATTCAAGTCTTCCTTGGGCTGCACTGGCCTCATTTGTAAAGTGAGTACAGACATTGTCCATATTGGCTATTTCAAAAGGGTCAGATGAAGTACTAAAAGTAAAAACCTTTGAAAACAAACACAAATGGCAAATATTGGGGATTATTAAGTATACATTTTATTCCATACCACCAATAAAATTATTTAATCTGATTCAAGATGTTTGTGATGAGAAATTCCATTAGCAGCCTTAGGAATTAGAGTAATTACCCTAACTAGCTGTATCCACTTAATGGTAATGGGACCTTGCAGATCACCAGACATCCAACTATAAAACAAGGGCCAAGCAGAAAGCCAAACTTAAAAGTCAGCAAGAAACTGAAGGAGGTGGAAAGAGAGTCACTGAGAGAACATGTACCTGACCCCAACAGGATAAACAATGATTCTCAAATCATAGACACCATGGGGAGTCTGCAAATTGTCCACCTCCTTCTGTATTAGGTTGGGTTATTTATTAGTAAAGTAGAAAAACACAGACTTTGGAGTCTGACAAACTTGGGTTCAAATCTCAGCCCCACCGCTTATTAGCTGTGACCTTGGATAACTTACTTAACCTTTCTGAGCTTCAGTTATTTCATCAACACAAAGGGGGCACTAATGCTTACCCACAGAATAGTCCTGGCTGTTCCATTCACTATCCCTTGAAGAGGTCTCTGAAACTTGGCTCAGCTACTTCCTCTTCACGGATGGATCTCCCACAACCTGCTTTCTACCGGGATCAAGGCTCACTCCTATTTGACACTTGTTCCGAGATCCCTAGCCCACTGTCCTCTGTTTCTCCTCTGAACACCTATAGCTGATGTCTTCATATTCATTCAGCAGAGGCAGAGTGATAAGGTAACAGAAAGACCGTAGACTTTGCAGTCAGACAGATCTAACCCCACTCTCCAGCTAACTGATTCTAAGTCTTGGCTTCCTTGTCTATAAAATGGGGATAATACCACTGATCATACATAACTGACAAAGCTTCAACGAGATAACATAGAATAATATGCCTAACCCTGTAGCTGACACATAGCAGGCATTCCATCAAAACTCTAACTTCACTGTATTGTTATGAGTCTTTCTGTGATAATGAAATTAATAGCCAGGGTCAGGAAGGGTGAGTTTGGACCTTGGTGAAAAACAAAACAAAACAAAACCTTCCACAAGACAGCAAAGGTGGATGTGTAGTGATGTGCATCCCAGCCCCCTCCAGACCTGCAGGTTGTTGCAGGGCTCCCAGATTTGTCCTGACTTCCCCCATCACTGCCCTACAGGCAGCCACATGTGGGCACAAACTATGTCTTATCCTCTCTGGCTTCCTCACAGACCCTGATACAGAATTTAAGAGAAGAGAGGGAAAGGGAATAACATTAATTTGGTCTGAGAGCACAGACACTAAATAAATACTGTTGGCTGACTGAAAATGTTTTACAAATGTAAAAGCCTTATACAAATATATGGTCTTTATCTGATTTTATCTTCTCTCCAAACTAGAAATATCTTCTCCCATCAAAGCTCAATTTGGGGACTGTAGAAAAAATAAAAGGCAACTTAAAGATCTTTAGTTCTTACAAGGAATAAAGACAGATACAGAGTTCATCAGTTAAGAGCGGTAAGGGAGATGTGGAATGGGGTGGGGAAGGCAGACTGAAAAGAGAAATCACCCTGCCACACCTCCCAGAAGACAAGAAAAAAAATGAATTTCCCATTAACACATTTCAGAAAGCACTTTCCTCCTACCCTGAAGCTGATGAATTACATTTTTTAGATAATGTGTGGAAATTTCAGCTTGACATTACCTTCTTCCTTGGTTCCTAGTCTCAATCAATCAGGTCACACAGAGAAGAGGGGAGGGATTGAAGGAGGGAGTATGTGTGGGGTATGTGTATGTATGTACTGGGGGAAGGACGGGAGGCTGTGTGAACAGGGAATTGGTCCTACGAACCAAACAGTCAGCTAAAGTACAGAAATAGAAAATCCTTAAAATACCCAGGCCTGATTCACATCCTAGGTAAAAATCCTTTGAGACATCTCTCCTGGGATGTGAGAATACTTTCCTATGGTTATCTGAGTTTGGAAGCAGGGCAGAACCATCTGATATGGAAGGGAAGATGAAGGCAAAGACAGCCAGGGGGCAAAAGGAAACCATACCTGGTCTGTAATCCTGACTACTGCGATCCTGGGAAAAGAATTATGTCGAAAGAAGCAGAATGTACCTGTACAAATTCTAAACCTCACAGCTCCACTCAGTTGCCAACTTATACTAATTAGAAAGGATGGGAGGTCTCTGATTGCCCCTGACGGGTGTGTAAGAGGCACAATAATTACATAGTTTACTGTCTGCGCTTAACATTCTGACATTTTCCAAGTTCCCCTTAATAAGGGAGACCCCTATTCTCCCATTGTGTAACTCCACTAGGCTGCCAAAGCTTCTCCATAACTAAGTATTTTCCATTCAGCCCAACAATAATCCATTTCCCTCCCCAAGTCAACAAATCAGAATTCTTTCATTCTTCTTTGTGGTATACATATAAGATGACTGCAGGGAGGTGATAAATAAAATGACAGATGCAAATCTGCCTGATTTTCCTCTGAAATCAAGAGACACATTGCACTGTACCAAGCACATTTTCAAAGTCAGCAACAAAATGTGCTGATAAATGCTACTATTTCCTCTACCCTTCCCATCACTAATGGATATCCCTCTGATGTGCATGTAGAAAAGTTCATTTAGCTCATCAATATCTTGGGATTTTCTTGGATTATGCACAATTGAGGCTGGGTTTTAACTATGCTTAACTTTAAGGTAGCATCCATTTTAATACAGTGCTTGCAAAAGAAAGAAAAGGCGAACACAGTGAAGAGTATTTTGTGAAGAAACAAAATCTGAAGTTAAAAACCACTCTAAGTCTGTTCTTCCTCATTCAGGCAAGCAATGACCTGCTTAATTAAAAAACCACTGGTACTTATTTTTTTTTTTAATGCATTGTATACTCTTTATCAAAACAAAAGATTTTGAACTCTAATTCTGTTTTCCCTGAACTAAAAGTTTTCATTCCCTAGGTAACAAAAGCTGAGTTGGCTTGTAAAGGGGAGAAGTCAGTTGAGTATTTTTAGAGAAATTGCCAAAGATAAACTATAAATTAGACAACTTGTGATAGTCAGACAGTCCTGGGTTCAAGTCCCAGCTCCCCTACTTGGAAGCTAAGTCACCTTGGACTAATTATTCAATCATTCCTAAATCCAAGTATCTTCATCTGTAAAATAACCATCTTGAGGTTTACATGAAATTCCATCTACTGATCTCAGCACAATGCTTAGCACATAGTAAGTGCACAATAAACACTGGTTATCATTATGAGTCTCCAAGAAATCCCAATTTACTATTAAATGAGCTACTATGCATAAAGCATCTAATATAGTGCCCAGAATATACATAAGGCACACACAAACATACAAAAGCTGCTGCTATTATTTTTTTGTCTTTGCTAAGTGATGTAAGAAAATATGCCAAAAACTTACCTTAGGGCTGAATTCACATTTTAGGAGTGAATTAAAAGCACTTTCATATTTTAGAATTTTCCAGGGTCTTTTATTGTTTTATAAAGTTACCTCAGATGTAAAATTCAGTCACATTCCCATAGTGCCCTGTAAGTCCAGTTCCTTGACAGTATATGAGGTAACCTACAGCAATTCACAGCCCTCACTCTCCTTTCCGTCTTCACCCCAAGAGACTATTCCATGGAATGCTTCCTGGTCTTGGTGCCCTAATACACCCTCCCACCCCCCACTGCCGTAGTCCATGTCCTGCATGTCACCTACTGAGAGGGACACATGGGATTAGTAGCATTTTCACAAATCCGAGAAAGAACAGAAGTTACCCACTGTCACCAAATCAAAACTGAGTTGGTTCCTTTAATTAGAGATGTGATTCCAGATACAAAAGTGGTGGCAAAGCATTATTCACCCTGATGTCCACAGTAGTGAAGGTATTTTTTGCCTTGTTCTGCCTTTTCCACTGAATGATAACAGTAATTAAGCCAAAGACATGTGTTAGAAAGAAAGAAAAAAAAAGAAAGAGTGGGCTAGAGGTGAGGTTTAGGAAATGCTATCTTTGCCTGTTGGGGTGCAACTCCAACTGGCTTCATTCTTTGGTATGTTTAACTTCATCTGGCAACGCTGCTTCATCTCAGATCGCTGTTTCCAAAGAGGCATGTCCCAGCTCTACTTACTGTGTCCAAATCACGAAAGAATAAAAAAGTCTTCTGTTCTTAGACTGGAATTTTAGCTCTATACTTTTGCTTTCCTTCCCTCTACCTAAATTCTAACCCTATCTTTCAAACCTCTCCCAGCAGCTCCAGCTAACACAGACCTCACCCTTTATCAACCATCTATAGTCCTTACAGTCTGCTCCATACCTGGGGTCACTCCATATATTCAGCTTTATCATGGATAACGTTCAGTTTGGACCACTCTGTCCTTAAAAACCTCCCTTCAGAGCTCTTACCTGCCTGAAATGGATAAACAAATTATACTGCATGGGCACATGAAGAGTAACATCAAGTAAAAATATAATTCTTCTTGATCGCTACGATGCAAATAATCACACAATCTAGATAGGCAGATCAAACTGTTGTTGTACACTGATTTATTTCTGGGGATTTTTTTAGGGGGGGTTATTTTTTTTCTCCTTTCTCTATTCCTTTTAGAGAGGGGTGATGACAAGACAGACAATTATTAAAATGTAATTTAGCGTTCCAGCTCTGTTGGCTTTAAGACATTCCCTGAGCCACCTAACGGTATTCTGCCTAAGCCATGTTTCCTCCCCTAAAATACTGAGCATCTGTAATGCAATCTCAAAGCCCGAAAAAACAAAAAGGCAACAAAATTAAAAATTAGAAATTAATTCAACTCTCTGCAGTTCATGGGAATAACAGAATTTCTACCAGGGGTTTGATGTTTTCTTGCCGGAGTTTCTAGGTTGCACGAAATCTCGCGGGCCACATACCACTTCCCTCTCTCTCCAGCAGCAGGGCCTGCAGGTGGATGCAGGAGAAAAAGGAAGAACATGGCTTCCGGGGCCATCAAGTGTCCACGGCTGCACACAAAAGCAACTTGGGAGACATGTTTTCTCTCCCTGGTACCTAGATTATCCTGATAAGTGTCCTTTCGCAATTGGAAAAAAAAAAATCTAATATCTCTGAGAAGATAAGTAACAGAGATGTCCAGAAGCACGGTAACAGAATCTTAAACCTGGCACTTTCAGTAAATTTGGTTCTACTCTGAAGGCTGAGTTGTATCCCCAGAGGATGATAAATATTGTTATCTTTGCCTCGTGTCATACACAGGAGTCTAGTTGAAAGCCGTGGTGCATGAGGTAGACTCTCCAGAGGGTGGCCGGCAACTGCTATTCAGATGCTCACAATGTTTCATTGGGTTATGGGGTTAGGGTTAGGCAGGGGTCTTCACTCAACACCAGCAGGGGCACCCTGCCTGTACTTCCCCATAAGATCATGCTTTTGCAATCTGGGGGTGAACCCCAGCTCCACCATCTGGTAATACCTGTGCTGCCGGGAGAAGTTACTTGACCTCACAAAGTTTCAGTGTCCTCATCTAAGAAAATGGAGGCTTGGAGACGCCTGGGTGGCTCAGTCATTAAGTGTCTGCCTTAGGCTCAGGTCATGATCCCAGGGTCCTGGGATCGAGCCCTGCATCGGGCTCCCTGCTCAGCGGGAAGCCTGCTTCTCCCTTTCCCTCTCCCCCTGCTTGTGTTCCCTCTCTTGCTATGTCTCTCTCTGTCAAATAAATAAATAAAATCTTAAAAAAAAAAAAAAAAAGAAAATGGAAGCTGTTCTCAGCGTTAAATCAAATAAGGTATGTTCAGTGCTTAGCAAGTACCTAGCATAGAGTAAGTACTTGATAAATGATAGCAATTATGTCCTCGGCACCAAACATTTAAGTCCATGCCCAAATTCCCTCCATGTGTTCTCAAATGGAGCATTCATTGACAACCCACAGCCAGGAGGGAACCCAGCCTAAGCGCAACACCATCAACAACGAGTCTCTCTCTCTTCCTCTTCCTCTCAATTTCTCTCTTAATTTGATAAGCCAGAACCTTCTAAGGGAATCCATTCTCTTAGGGAGTGGTTTGGGCTGGAAAATCTTAATCTTGAATTCTTACCTCTTCGCCACTTCCCACCCCCCAATCCTCCCACTAGATATTTAGAACTCCTTGTAAACTTCACAGGATCGAGATGTATTGAGATCTGTAGGAGGTGTTGGAGGAAAAGGGGGGACTGGGATGTTAAAAATCAGGGCAACAAAAATACCTATGATGTCATTCACCCTGACTTCTGAACCACCAGCAGCAGCCTTTCAACTGGGCTGGTGTTACACCTCACCTCTCCCAGCCTGTGTTATCACTTACCACCAAATGTAGGCCTCAGAGGGTCTTCCATTAGAGCGATTCTCACTCCTTCCCCACCTCCCCACAGCCTTATCTCTCCCTCCTTCTCTGATTTTTAGCGTAGTCAATTAAACCTGAACAACTGGTGGATGGAGGAAATATGCTGCATCTATGGAATGGTACAGCAGGGACCAGTTTCACTGTTAATTTAAAATGCTAGAATTAATTAGGTAGTGTAAATGAAGAATTTAATAAGCGCTCTTTACAACCACAAGTTCTACTTTTATTAAACACTGCTACCAAATGAGGGCAAATATCTCTGGTCTCTCTATATTTCTTTGCCTCATTCCCATAAGTTCTCTGCAAATAAAAACTTTTTTTTTTGCCTGAAATATAAAAAATGCATAATTATAAATTTATGCCTGAATTATATTTCTGCTTTCAACCCATAAGCTTCTTCTTTAAGCTCAGATGCTACTGTATGTCTCTGCTTGTGCTGGAGAGGGTGCTAAACAAACCAAAGTTGACAATTTTGGTTTTGTATACCAAATTAAAGGCTGTCTTCGAAGCTGTCACTCCTATTCAAATCCACTCGGTGAACTACCAAATTAGCATTCTTTCAGTAAAGGAATCTGCTTGTTTAAACATGTGTCTTTAGAAAACAAGGAACAACACCATGAATCAGTACTTTTCAAAGATCTCACTACAGTTCTAAGGGAATTCTTTTGAAAAGGTGATTAATAATATTCACTAATATAGCTGGCAGAGTCCCTATTTAGAAGGTAAGCCTCCACCAAAAATACATTTTCTATACACGAGTGGGAGGAAGAATCATATGGTTAACTGGTTTTAATTTTGTTTGAATTATCATCCTATTATATAAAGATTATTCAGAAATCTAAACATTGGCTTCCTGAGAATGCAGGCAATTCTGTTAAAGGATGGATGATCCAGCGCTCTCAGATAAGATCATCAAACTCCTGGCCCTATTTGGAGACCTTGATAAAATTTCTCTGTTCAGCCGCGCTCCTTGTAACATACTACCTGTATCTATAATAATAACATCTCCCATTTACTGAGAGACCACTAGGCGCTAGGCATTATGCTAGGCAGTACTGTACATATATCCAGGCTCTCATTTCATCCTCCCAGTAAGCCCTTTGAGATAAATACTCTTTTCCAACTTTATAGGTGAGGAAATTACGTTTGGAGGGTTGGCTTTTATTTTCAACAGTCATTTTAGTTTTATGATTTTGCAAAGTGTTTAATTTATATGGGAGACGGATTTACACGTGAAGTGGAAGAACTGGAGAACACATACAGCGACATGCACACAGGTACACTGGATTCCCCTACCGAAAATCAAGATGATGGACCTTCCTATTTTAATGATAGGGTTTCCTTTTTCTAATATAGGCCAGTTGCTTGTCTCTTAAACTTCCCAGCAAAAGGGAAACAAAAGTCAATCCTGAAAAATGCCAGATACTCAGTTGAGTGCGCATGATTTCAGCAGCCGAGCACTGCAGCACAGCGAACAGCTGCCTTGCCATCGTGAGGTAGCCTGGCCGTCTTCTGAGGAAATACACTCACTTCCAAAAAGATTGCAGGGAAACTTTACCCCAAAGAATTAGAGTGTCTGGCAAACATTAGGTCCTCAACAAACACTGGTCGATTCGGAAGAAATCAGAGGCTAAAAATTTCAAGTGTTGAAGTTGTTTGGGTATTGTTTTACTTTCAAGTAAAACGTCTCTGGCTTCTCAAAAAATATCTTCAAAAACTAAACAAAACGAAATGAAGTAAAATACCTCAACTGCAGATCTTCATTAAACTTCTCCTTTCTATTGTGGTGTAGTTTTATTACAGAATAATATGCTATCCTTAGAGCCTATTTCTCCCCAGGGACAATGGGCAGTTGGGAACTCCTTCCAAAGTCCACAATGGCCCCCCTTTAAACCACTGTCTCAGACACATGGACGAACACTGGACACACACAAACCAAATGCCTGAGAAGAAAGGAAGAGATAAAAACTAGTGTGGAGTACAGGGAGGGCAGAGGGCAAAATGGAGAACTGTAGAACAAAGGGCAGGGGTGGCTGATGGAGAATAAAAGGGGATCAAACTGAAGGGTTATTTCACAAAAAGTAAAGCCCAAGGAAGCTTCAACATCCTCATCTGCTTCCCAGTCCTCCCAATCTACAATCTGGTTTTATGTAGAGTACACACATGGGTGCCATCCTCAAATGCAGGATACACACTGCAGACACTCAGATGCATTCACCGTCTGTGTGCATTTCTGCTAAGGTCTGTACATCTAATGGAACAATGTAGCTGCTAATCCTAAACCTAGAATATTGAAGAAGAGCATACCTGTAATTTTGTCTCTCACGAGTTTGCAGGATTCTATTTCACCAATGCTCCCAAAGAGACTCCTGAATTCCTCCTGGGTCATATTCTGGGGTAAATAGTTGACTATGAGGTTGGTTTTGCTGTCATCTGTGGCTGCCCCTGTCTGCATGGGAGAAGGACAGTTTCTATTGTTGCTGGAGGGTCCATTGCTTGTATTGGATGTCGGGCCATTTGACACCTGTGGCTCCATGGTGCTAATTATCTAAATAAAAATAAAAATAATAAAAATAAGCCTCCTGAAATCTTAAAGACACAAGTAAAGTCTCTTTCAAGATTTTGTTTTATTTTATGTTTTGAAAAGAAAGAGAACAAGATAAAGCAAGATGGAGCAAAAGAGACTGGGTTGTGAACACAGCCAATTTAGAAGCATGTTTTTCACCAAAATGTTAAACTCCCCTCGCTATTTTTAGGCCAGCCCGTAGATTTTGAACACAGACTAGAATGCAGTGAGAACTCTCCCATTATTTTGTTAATGAAAAGCTAATTCCTGTTTTCATTACACAATCACTCTCAGAAATGTATACTTAAGCCACACCAAATTATAATTAAAATGTAAAGTAATAATCATGATTAAAATTATAGTTCCATTAAAGCTGAAAAACTAAATATAGAGGGTTACGCTCACAAGATCAAATACAGTACCTGTTTATTAACTATCTCACAAAGTAAAATGACATTAAATTAAGTGGGGCCGTTCCATATGGGAAGGGTTTAGATTTTCACTGATGCTTAAGCACTGATCAAACTTCAGATTTCATAAGCACATGCTGGGGAGCTACGAAGTCATCTAATGGTTTTTCTCCCTAGCCGCTCAGTGACTGTTTCTCCTGGACCTCTAATAAAATAAAAAACATAAAGGAAGAGCTCTCTCTAGGCCTCTACCTTAGGTCCACCACAGCCTGAGGCTATCCTCTCACACTTTACTCAAAAAGTAAAAAGCTTAAATTTAAATTAAATTTGGATTCAAATAGTTAATTAAACAAAGATTTCCACAAATGTGTGAACTGTTCCAGGCAGCATGCATGGGGAAAAAAGAGATGAATAAATCTCAGTCTCTACCCTCAAGGAGCTTAGAGTTTACTGAGGACACAGACTGGCAAACGGCTCCCAGGAGGACAGTGGGCATACAGTAGGGGAGGAATTAGCCCTTCTTTACAGGATGGGATTCAGGGAAAGTACTAAGAAGATGAAGCTGGAATACGTTCTACATGGAAAATGGATGTAAGCTCCCGGAGCCTGGTTATGAAGAGGTCCTGTGTGGCATGACAAACACAGAGAATCACAAAACTGCAGAGCCAGAAGGCACTTAAGGAAATAAAATCTAGTCCAAAACTCTCATGTTTGAGATGAATTCCAGAAACATCCAGTGAATTCTGTCATCAATGGGAAACGGGCAGAGTCTGGGCCTGCACCCAGGTTTCCTGGCCCCAGATGGAGCCCACTTTTCTGCTCTATCCCATCACCATCTCTTACTCGTCCTTCATGATAGGACTTCCGTCGCCTCTGACCTTGATCAATTCTTTGGAAATGGAATCATGCTCTGCCATTCACCAGCTGTGGGACCTTGGGGGAACAGACAGAAACTCTAGAAGGCTTAGTTTTTCTCATTTGAAAAATGGGAACAATGCCACCTGCCTTGCAAGGTGGTGACATGAGGTATAGAAAACACCTGAATGGTGGCGGGAATGTAATTCACCATCATTGATATTTATTAAAGTCACTCTACCAATCGTCTGACGTGACTTCTCTCACTGAGTCCTCACAAGAAGGCAATATTCTCTACATCTCATAGACATGGAAAGCAAGGTTTAGCAGACTGATAACTAGCAGCTTCCATTATTATCACCATTTGGCTGCTAAGAGAATTTTGGGGGGATAAGCACTTTCATATACATGTAGTAAAGCATGCAAACCTTACAAAGAGAACACGATTCACACCAGAGTAATCACCTTTCAGATCGTGATTTAGAACACGACTAGCTTCCCAGAAGGCTTTCTTGTGGCCCTGCCTCCATCATTCACACTACCCCCCAAAGGTAACTGACTTCTAATCCATAGATTAGTTTTATTTGCTTTTGAACTTTATATACATGGAATCACACAATATGTACTCTTTTATGTCTTTTCACACATTGTGTCTGGGTGTCATCCATGTCGTTAGATATAGTGGTAGGTTTTACTTGACTGCTGTAGAGAATTCCATTGTGAAATTATGAAAATATCACATTTTATTTACCTCTTCTATTGGTAAACATGTCAGTTGTTTCTAGTTTTTAACTATTATAGATAATGCTGCTCTGAGCATTATGCACATGTCTCATGGTTTACATACACACACATTTCTGTTGGGAATATTCCTGGGAGTCTATTTTGGGGTCAGAGTATATGCATGTTCTGTGTAGTAGACACTGTCAGTATCTTTTTTATTTTTTATTTTATTTATTTTTTTAAAAGATTTTATTTATTTATTTGACAGAGAGAGACACAGCGAGAGAGGGAACACAAGCAGGGGGAGTGGGAGAGGGAGAAGCAGGCTTCCCGCTGAGCAGGGAGCCCGATGCGGGGCTCGATCCCAGGACCCTGGGATCATGACCTGAACCGAAGGCAGACGCTTAACGACTGAGCCACCCAGGCGCCCCTGTCAGTATCTTTTTTAAATGGTGGCACCAACTTACACTCCCACCAGCAGAGTATCAAAGTTCCAGTTGCTGTACATCCTCATCAATACTCAGAGAATTTTTGGTTTTGTTTTGTTTTGTTTTGTTTTTTTGCTTATTTTCTCACTGAAGCGTAAGTGATAAAGTAAAAAAGGAGTAAGTTTTTAGTCAAGGCAACAGCTGACTTAAGACTGTAGTTCTACCACTTATTAGCTATGTGATCTCAGACAGGTTACTTCAATACTCAGCCTTAGTTTCCTCTTTGTGAACTGGAATAAAGCCTCACATGCAGGTTTATCTTCAGAATGAATGCCTGGAGGCATTACGACTATTATTCTTCATCATGCCCTACGTAGGTGTTACTCTAATTGTTTTCTTTTCTGAATGATCACAAATGGGAAATGAAACCAAAAGAAAAAAAAAAAAAGAAGTCTCAAGAGGAGTCAGGGGAATAAGGCAGACTGAGGAAGGAGAGGAGCTTCTAAGATTCTTTACCATCATGTAAGTAACTTAAGTGGCTCCGCTTACCACATCATCAGAACTTCTTGGATTCAGGTCAACTGTGAGATTCTGGAAGTCTGGTCCACACCGCAAGGAGAAAACAAAGGGTTTCTGAGAAGAATCTTAAATCAAGCTCTTCTCAGCACTGATAGAAGCTGTACCCGAACAAAGCCTATTCAGCTGCTCTGTCCAGGAAAACATGAGGGAGATGTGCCCAAGGGAGGCACATGCTAATGGAGATGATGTCGTAGAGCATCATCACAACTCCTGGCTGGGAGGCAGGTTTCTGCTCTGCCCAACTGTTGGGCCTCCTGGGTCTGAGCAGTGTCTCCATTTGCTGTGTTGTCTCGCTGCTTCACTAAGGCAACAAACCCAAGGGGCACTGCCAACTTGATAAGGAACTGAAAAACAGAATTTATCCAGTTCAGGAGGCTGGGCTGGCAGAACCACAGGGCTACCCAACTGCTACCTTTTGACTTACTGACAAGCCAGTCCCACAATCTCAAGAACACATTCCCTGCTCTCCATCCTTCTTAAGGCTGCCCCACAAACACCTAGAAAATATCCTGCACTGAGGCAGCTTTTGGGACATTAATGATGGAGTATGAAGAAGAATGTAAATCATACCTAAGCGTGCTGAGATTTTATGGGACCATGACTATTAAAGGTCACCCGAGAGCCGGGTTCATCTCTCATTCACTGGATGCTCGCCTCACAGACATGTGTGGTGAAAGCCAGCACTAGTCCATGTGAACATCTCACAGGTCTCCCTGCTCCAGAGAAGCCTAGGAAGTATCAAGTGCGCAGCAAAGTAATTTCAGTTCCCCAACCAGCTTTCTGATCTCCTTACATCTTATGTGGATTTCCTAAATTATGCTGGATGGAGGTGACCCCATCCGTAGGTCAGACAACCCTAATTAGGCCCAAACCTCTGAAAAGGATCCACGAGATGCAGTGTTTGGTACTGAGCTACTTCAACCGACCAGATCTATAAATTAGATCAAGTCATTCTTGGCTTATGGAAATGGAGCACTCTTTGCTCCGCACACACACTACACAGTTCTCGTTTTGTGTATTCAGAAAGAACTGATGAAAATACACACATGCACACAGAGTTTGCTCAATAAAAATGTACTAAACTGAGAAACACTTGCAAATGTGTTAATACACATCATGTAATAAGACCCCTCATTGGTCTTAATGATGCATCCCAGGATACAAGACAGGCTTAAAAAAAGAATCACAAATGTAAAATGTCAGAATGAAATCTGACACACAAGTGAATCGAGAGGATTTTAAAACATTACTTGGAAAATAAGAGAAATTGCCAAGATCTAAAGATATCAAACTCAAGAATATGAAACTATAATACTTTAAGGTTACATGATACATCTTAAAGAGAGGTTACCTGTAATCTCAATGTGGGAAACAAATCAGGGGTAAACATGTGTGTTAGCAGGAAGCATATCCTCCAATAAGCACAGAGACTGGCTCAGCAAGATCAGAACACTTCCTTCTCCAGGCCTTTGATATTCTAACAGCACAATTTTCATTGCAAATAAATATATCAGTTACTCAAGTGTGCCTATGTACTTTCATGAAACCGTCTGTGTGGGTCACATGGCCAACTTTGCAGCTGACCAGGTTCCAAACTCCTGACTTGCCCTCCTTCCCTCTTCCGAATGGCAATTAAGAACAGAATTACAGTGAGCATCCAGGATAGAGCATTGAGGATCAGTTGACGTCAAACTCTAATGGTTGTACAAAGCACTGCATTAAATCTTTTATGTTCCTGTGATATATTTTAAGAAATATTATACAGGCAGAAAATTTCAGGGATAAACTATTAGAGCAGTGCACAATAACGTAGGCACTCACATCCTGTCATTGTAAATGTCAATGGTTTGAATGACTAATTACTCACACTCAACGCATTAACCTCACCCCTCCCACCATTTTTTTTTTTTTTCAGCAAAATATACAACAAAAGCAAGAGGGAAGGCCTCACACATGCAGCTGCTGGATCACCACTCAGGGTCATATCTCTGTGGAGGGAGCTAAGAAGCAGAGGCTGGGCTCAACCTCTTTCTCAGGGTGCTCCTGAAAAAACCAGCCCTTCATAGCATCTCCTTCACCACAATCCTGGGTCCTTCCAGATAGTCTTAAATACCTGCTCAATCCCATCTCTTATTATTGTCCACCCAAGGCATCTGCTACACTATTTCCTGGACTTGTCAGATCAAATGCACATTAAAAAAATAAGGTTTATTTCCACTCTGGCTAGATCTGGGAATGCTAGATGAACAGAGATAGAGCCCCAGAATGCCAAGCACTGTGTTGGGCCCCAGGGATACGGAGACAACAAAGACGAGGAGCTGGCCCTTGCTGAACTGAGTTCACAATGTGGGTGCATGACAGATATCAGAGAACATTAGGGACCACAGAGCCCAAAGCCATAATTTTAATGATGAGGAAACTGAGGACCAGAAAGGGGAAATGACTTACCCAGGGTGACATGGCTAGTTAGCGCAGGAAATGGGACTTGAGCCCATGTCTACACAAGAGTCCACAAGAGTACATGACAGCATACATGTGACAGTGCAGGCATGGACATTTAGATGAGGGTTTGCTTTTCCTTTTCTGGGAGGAGGCAGTGAGGGGTGGCCATATCATAAAAATGTACTTGAACAGACATGAAGAGATGGGTCTACCTCCATATCTTACTGAGTCTGGCACTTAACAGCTCACAAAGAATGGTGACCTGAACTCTGAGCTCCACAGCACACAGACCACATCTGGTTTGTTTATGATAGCATCTCCTGCATGTAGAACAGGGCCTGACGATTGGTAGGTTCTGGATAAAGGACTACGGAATGAATGAAAGCCCTTGCATGCTCAGTAGTTCACTAGATCCCTCAAACAACCCTGTAAAGTACAAGCCAAAAAGGTATGAATGTCATCCCCATTTTACATATAACAAAAAAGGACAGAACACTTACTGAGTACCTGTTATATGCCAGGCATACATTTAGATATTATTTCAAATATAGATTTTAAGAGGCATTCATTCAAGACGAGAAGCTGAATCTTTGGCTGACAAGGACCCCTTTGAGAACCTGTTGAATGCCTTTGCCCATTCTCACCAGAAAAATGCACACACACACACATTTTATGTACACTAACGGCAATCCTTCGTCTCCAGATTGAAACCCTCCAGCTGATTCTAAGAGTAGCAATACAGTCAAAGTGCAAAAACTTCCTTTCCTCCCCAAATCATTCTTTTCATATAATTTCTTGTTCTCAGAATTCATTAATTCATTAACCAAACAAATATTGATTGTTGAAGGGTCTACATGTCAGAGCATAGAGTAAGAATGTCCTATGGCCAGAAGGCCCTTTAAGTGTATTAAGCAAGACCACTTAAAATTCTAAAAATGTACTTAAAGGCTCCTTTAATATTTCTTCCACCAGCTCATTAATTCCTCACAGCTCCCTCTGTCCCCCACTCTTGACAAGGCTTTCATTTGCTCAGATTTGGGGAGAGTCACGCTAGAGTTAGAGGGCTGGTCTTCCTCCTCACATCTAAGGACAGTCACTGTCCCGGGCACCAGAGGAACACATCAGAGGTCCTCCAGCAGCCCCCTCGCCAATCCTGTCAGCCATACTGTGTGGCCCTGTTCCAATATTTTCCATAAAAATGGCAGTCCAATAATATACTGCACGGTCTTGCATTTACACATCTTAACCTACTTTTTACACTCTCAGGTTTTACCTTGTGAGACATATATAAGGTTCTGATTTTATGTTACAGGAACCTGTGCCTTTGTAGAACTCACTACTGACATTCGTCATCCCCAGATAAATATATCAGGGGGCCCTTGTACCCCCATCACGGCCATCCTCAACTTCTGGTTTCCTGGCAGAGGGGTGGCCATGATGCTCGATTCAGGCAAAAGGATCAAGAGAAAAGAACCTAAGAAGATCACAGGAATATGATGCTTCTTTCCCAAACACTCTCCCCTCTACCTCCAGCACCCTCTAAATGTCAGCATCCCCAGAAATGAGAAAGATGTTAATAGAGTGTACTGATTGCAAACATGTCTCAGGTGTGTACATCTAAGACACACACACACGTATTTTATTCAATATTTTAATGAGTATTTAAAGGTGTTTTCTTTCACCATGTTGGAAGGACTTTTGAAAATTTATGTATAAAGGCTAACCCTTATGTAATCGAACAAGCGCTCCTGAGAGCATGAAGAATAATGTTTACCAAGGGCAGTCACCGAATCGAACCATTAAAGAAATAGATTTAAATTATTCATGAGAACAAAAATAAAAGTCCTAATTCTCTTTGTAGGCATTTCCCACTTAACCCTTATAAAATCCTGACACGCAGTATGTTAAACTCCGGTGGTGCAGCCCAGACTACTGCATCTCACCCGCCTTTCAAAAGCCTGAAAAACAAATCCCCAAAGTTAGAAAATTACACAGCAGGCTCTGTGTTCCTGAAGACAGATATTATTTTTAGGAATAATTCCTCACTTCTCTTCTTGCTCCTTGAAAGATGCTAAAAATGTCCATACAACCCCCCAATTTCATATTTTTTAAAAGTTTTGTCCATCAGCTCATAAAATCCATACTCTCCCCTCCTTCTCTTCAAGAGGCTTTACTTCGCTCAAGTCCCTTCAGATTAATGTTTTTTTCTAAACACAACGCTTTCCTGGTTATGATTCAACTGGGAAGGAGACACATGTTATTAATGGGGCCCAGGAGCAGGGACTGAGATTGATGATCTGATCACTCTAGGAAAAGGGAACTTGGGAATATACTGAGCACCGCCCCCCAACCAGATTACAGGTGATGACTCACAGAGGCCCCTGGAGCAGAAGGATCTGGCTGAAGATTGCACTCATGTCCCTCAAAACCATTTGTACCAAGTTTCCGTAATTCTGCTGGAAGGTAACTAGAAAACTCTAGAAAAAATATTTAATTCCAACTGGGGAAAACATGCTGACAGTTTAATACCTTTGGGTAGATGCATAAATAACCTGAAAGACCTACTTACTCTAGAAAGTTACATGGTAATAAATTCTCGGCATATGCTTAAAACAAGTGTGTTCTCGGGCGCCTGGGTGGCTCAGTTGGTTAAGCGACTGCCTTCGGCTCAGGTCATGATCCTGGAGTCCCGGAATTGAGTCCCGCATCGGGCTCCCTGCTCGGCAGGGAGTCTGCTTCTCCCTCTGACCCTCCCCCTCTCATGTGCTCTCTCTCATTCTCTTTCAAATAAATAAATAAAATCTTTAAAAAAAATTTTAAAACAAAAACAAAAAACAAGTGTGTTCCATTCAACACAAGTTTATTGAATGCTATTACAGACCAAGGCATTGCTCTAGGAATCCAGAAAACAAAAATAATTTTGTCCTTGCCCTTAGAGGATTCAAGTTAGGAGGACGGAAGAGGAGGGCAGGTAAACAAATAATTAACTAAACTCAATTGCATATACCCCTTTCGTTAAGCAGTTGCCTCCAGAATTTCTCTAATGACTCCCCCCTCCTTACCAAAGAGCATATACATGAAATACATGCAGACATGTCCTGATACTGAATGGACATGTCCGGCTTCCGGTCTAAATGCTTACGTCCTAGACCACTGACTTTGTAACAAGGAGGCAAGCTTGAGGCATTACTTCTTTGAAACAGCATCTTCTTCACTGTAGAGGCATACCGGGCATGCCAAAAGAATTCTCAGTGGGGATAGGGTTTTTAAAAAATCAGCAGCCGCTGGCGAGAACAAGAGGCATTAATACTTAAAATAGCAGGGCCAGCATGGATATGAAAAGCATAATCAAAATTTAATTTCTCTTAGGCATTATTCTCAAATTCACAGAAATCCGAGTTCTTAATCTTCCTTCCCAGATACATCACACACATTTCCCCTCCTAAATGAATACTGGCCTCCTTTATATCCTACAGTGTTTCTTTAGGGCTTCCATTTGGACCTAAAATGATTTCCGGTATGCCCATCCTGGGGCAGTCCTTGTCAAACCCCTGGGTGTTTTGGTTTTAACAGACTTTTCCAGCAAACTCTCCAGAGCTGAGGGACGGCATGACCATCCAGTTCATCATAAGGACGAGGAGACCCTTCTTTGACCACCCGCCGAGTCCCCAATTTAGTCCTCTTTTCCAAAATGGCCAATAAAATAAAGATGATCCCAAACTTTTGATAAGCTGTCTTTGTTAAAGACACATCTGAAAAGCACAAATGTTTTCATTTCAATATAAATGCAATTTCGTGGCCAAGCTCTTAGGCTTCCTGCAAAAATATTAAACCTAATAAAAAAATCAATTGGAAAACAATTTCTTTCCTATCCAACCCTCTAAGCTCCCAAACTCTGACTGTTTAATGTGGACAAAATAACCAAAATGCCTCATGACAAGCTAAGGACACCTGCTGGGGTGGGAACCAGTCGTGATGGGAGATGTGTTACCTGCATCTTCCATACAAAGAACATTAATGAATCATTTGTAAAACTGCCCCCAGAATGATTAAGTTGAGCTTATCTTCTGATGCATAACCAACAGGCAATGGCACAATTCATGTACACATAAATATTGTGTATTTATAAAATGCCTGGCTCCTGCCTCAGAGTGTGAGCAAACTCACCTAGCTCTAGCTGTACAAAGCAATGGGTTATTCTGTATCTATATCATGATACAGATATCATGGGTCACATGTCTGAATTTGTCTTATGCACACTCATTAAATTCTTCAGAAATACAAATAAAATATTTTTTATTGTTAAAGTTTGTTTTCTTAACGAAGCTGGGTGGAGATGGGGAGGATAGTAAAGGGGAGTAGAAGGAGTTAGTGTCTAGAAAAATCTGCACAGGGCAACCTTCTCTTTGTTAAGAACTGTATAATGCCACTCTTCCAATTGTGCAATTCAAAGGAGAGAAATTATTTGGGGGCATTTTGAAGCTAAAGATACTGAGTGAAATAAAACTGTTCTCAGTACTTCTATGTTATGTATACGTGGCCACGATAAATTAGACCCATGGACAATTCACACCAACGTCATGTTATAGCTACGTGTTCATTACTGAAAAAATCCCGAACATCATTCTGATAAGGCAGTTTTAAATTTGAAAATTACTTTATCACACTTGAAATTTTATTTTTAATTTCTTCCTTCTCTGAATTTTTCTTCTCTTCTTTCTTCCTTTTCTTTTGTTTCCTTTCTTCTTCTTCTTCTTCTTCTTCTTCTTCTTCTTCTTCTTCTTCTTCTTCTTCTTCTTTTTAACAAGAAGGATACATTAGAAAAAAGGACTTTTTGATCTAATAGGAGAATGTTATCCCTCAACTACCTTAGTGAGGCATTTGGAACTACCATTCATCCCTGACACCCCCTGGGAAGGCAGATGGGTATGAGTAAAACTGGACTCTATCATATCAGTTTTGGTGAGAATGCAGACCTGGGCTGGGAGGAGTGTATCTTTGAGTTATTTGTGGACACCTTGTTTACAGAGAACATAGAAATTCAAGGTTTGCAACTGGCAGGCTTTAAGGTGCAGTGAAATAGTCTCTCTCATCATCATTGGTGGAAATATAATTTGACACAATCTTTCTGAACCTTATGTTCAGGTTCTTGGACCCAAGGATCCATTCTGAAGCTCAGACAAGAATCCAGAATTCTAAAGACCAAAAGTATGCACAATTAGATACATTATTAAAAGTGTATCTAAAAGAGTGAAAAAATAGAAACAACCTAAGTGTCCAACAAGGGGGAATGACTAAGTAAGTTATTGTATAGTTTTATGATCCAGTATTTTGCAGCTGTTAAAATGATACGTATAATGGGCTTTATAGCATGAGAAAATGTGTGATAAATGTAGAAAAAAGTGAAATAAAAAAATGATTATCTTGATTATATAAACATGCACAATGTAGGAGGGAAAAATAAAAATGCTAACAATAAAGTGTGGGATTATACTTGTCTCTATCTTTATTTCCCAAGTTTTTTGTTTTAAAGTGAAAATACAGCACTTTTATAATCCGAAAGGAAGTTATTTTTTAAAATGAAAGAAAATGTCAAATCCTTCAAACCATTTGAAGTCACAGTATTAAAAATGATTCCATCTCCTTCCCAGAGCCATCCTTCAGGATCTCTCCCTGGCCACACTCTGTTCCTACATTAGAGGACACATAGGAGCCCAAATGAATAAAAATCGCATTTCTTGAAACGGACTGTGATTCGGTCTCTCCTTCATCTAAATCACTGTGTATTAGCAAGGTTACAATCTGAGTTCACCTTATCGCCTGGCAGCAACCTTCAGGAGGACAGCAAGGAGAGAAGATGATTTATAAGAAAACCGTTCCCTGGATCAGGGAGTGAAAAGTACTGATCCGTTCTAAAAGCTCCTGCTGACAAACTCTGATATTATGAACATTCTGCACTTGGACAAAAGCTCCCACTTTTCTTAATTACATGGTTTGAGCAGGAGCCTGCTTTTAGGATCTGCCCAATCACACAACAGCCATTTATTTTCCCAACTGCAGCTGCCAAAATTTCCCTGATCTCTGTTCTGTGCTCCATCTTCAAGGACATCTTATGAATGTATGACACTAGCAAGCATCATTCCACGCCATGCTTCTTAAGCTTCTCCCTCTCTCTTTCCTGCCTATGGAGATCTTCCTAATACATATTTATTAAACATCTCATGAACAAGAAGCAATGTGGAGAGGCAAAAAAAAAAAAAATCATAAATACCACATATCAGAATATTTGTCTACTTTAAGACAAATACTTTGTTATGACAATGAACCACTAACATTCTTTGTCCTCTGTATGATGGGTTTGCTTTAGTTTTATGGACTCTGCATCTTATAATTCATTGGGTCCCCTCTTTGTAATATTGCTAGGAAAACGAGTAGCAAATCTGTAGCCCTCTGTGTTTAAAGAAAGAGCATAGAATCTCGCTGCAAACTTTTAATTCTTTTTAAACACAAACTTTACCTCTGAATTTATCTTATTTTTTTCTTCTCTTAATTTTCCTGCACCTCAATTTCCTCATTGTTCTGTATTTTAAAAAAGAAAAATAGATGTATTTTTATGATTTGCCTTATAACAACAGAGAATTTTGGATTAGAACAAAGAATAAAGTTAATAGTTATGTCTTCACAAATAATCTTTTGCCTTTCAAGATAATGCTTTGAAATCTCACTAATTCATACTAATTGGGCATGAGTAAAATTGGCATTTTAAAAATTCAGAAATGGTAAGACAGAAATGGTGAGGCTTCAAAATTATTACCTTTATACTAAAATTCAAACTGCATGATATGTAATTCTCAGATAAGACCCTTTTAGGACTAATTTAATAAGTCCCTAAGAATAATTCTAATAGATACATGTATACACTCAGGTACTGAAATGAGTGTGTTGTGTTTTGGTGAGCTCTGTATGTTGTATAAGTGATGAATCACAGACCTGCATCCCTGAAACAAATAATACATTATATGTTAATAGTAATAATAAAAAAAAGAGTTTACTTCTTTGCATTGGGTAACCATGTCCTTTAAAATCACAGATACAAAGTAAATTTGCTTGGCAAACTCCTCCAAATCTTGATATAGTCTTTTTATCCCAGAAATTTATCTTTAAAAAAGTGAAAGGCTAACAAATATTCAGAATCAGCTGTTGTCAAATTAGGGCAAACAATTTTTTTTTTTAGTTACAGGCATATTTTAAAGCAAGTCACAATTTAATAATGACAGTACTGTCCTCCATTTGGACAGCTCCTCCCCACAACTGAAGTTCATTCTTAAAAGAAGAGGAAAGGCAGTACAAAGGGACAAAAGTCAAGCTGTGAATTGTGTAAGACTGATGAATCACAGACCTGTACCCCTGAAACATTATATGTTAATAAAAAAAAAGTCAAGCTAACTTCCTTAACATTAATGAGTTCCTTCAATGGGCCACAAGCCATTATGATAAATGCCTGAGATACAGGAGACAAAAGGGGTTCCTGCCTGCAAGAAAGTAAATAAATCAATAAATAATTACTCTATAATGTCATAAATGTGGTAATGGAGAAGTATATACAAAGTGCCCAGCAAAGTCCCTGCCAGGAACATGGCAAAGGCCCAATAAATGAAGATCCTGTGATAACAATGATTTTAAAAAGTGCTTTGGGTTACACGGGAAAAGATTTAGGCAAGCAATTACCATTAACTCCTTCCAATACTACCCCACTTAGCACATAATAAATGGTGATAGATGTCATCAGGTACATTACTTCACTTAATTCTCCCACAACTTTGCAAAGTAGGTAATTGTCATTCCCCCCACTTACAGTTGGGGAAACCAAGGCTTGAAGAACTGAAGTCACGCTACACAGAATGAAGAAGTGAGGCCTGGAGCAGGCAGTATCCATTCTCACTCCGCCAGAACCACAACCTGAACTCAAGTGTGACACCAAACTCTGTGCCTTTCTGAAACCTCCAAGTCGGAGGAAAGAGTTCCTATCACCATAAAATGCAAACCAATAGTCTTGGAGAAAGGAAACGATATAATCTGATTAAAACCATTCTGGGCTATGTATCTGCTATTAGTCACTAAAACTGTCAAATAAATGGCTGTTATAGGAAAGATCGTGATTGAAAATTCTACATGGCACGAGCATGAAGTTTAGAGTTTGGGTTTGAAAGTGGCTCCAGCCTTGACCTTGGTTTAGACACGTAAGATTCTCGGAGGTGCAATTTAATTTATTCAACTGAAAAATACACACAATTCTATCTGCCTTGCAGGGTTGCTGTGAAGATGAAAAATAACAATTTTTTAAAAGATTTTATTTATTTATTTGACAGAGAGAGACACAGAAAGAGAAGGAACACAAGAAGAGGGAGTGGGAGAGGGAGAAGCAGGCTTCTCGCGGAGCAGGGAGCCTGATGCAGGGCTCGATCCCAGGACCCCGGGATCATGACCTGAGCTGAAGGCAGACGCTTAACGACTGAGCCACCCAGGCGCCTTGAAAAATAACACATTTAAGGCACCTGGCTCAGACCTGGGCACATAGTAAGGACTCAATACATGT
Source organism: Mirounga angustirostris (assembly GCF_029215605.1). Classification (NCBI taxonomy): domain Eukaryota; kingdom Metazoa; phylum Chordata; class Mammalia; order Carnivora; family Phocidae; genus Mirounga; species Mirounga angustirostris. The sequence goes on from NW_026991712.1 coordinate 150,769,058, forward strand.
TCATTCCCCTTATAAAAAATGTTAACATTCTGAAAATATATTCCCATTAAAATGAGGTAGCAAAGTCAACTAAGAGCTGGTAACATTTATCCTTAGAATTTAATTTCTGAAATGGAAAAGAACACTTAAAAATGTTACTACTCATCACCTATGTCAATAGCTATTTCCTTCATCTTCAAAATGTTTCACAAACATTAACTAATAAGTTCTCACCATAATACCAGCCAGGAAAATATAGAGCAAAGGGGAAGGGATTAAGTGAACTTTAAAAAGTGAATAATGAAAGCACCATTTTTAACACTTACAAACATAATTTCTGGTACACTTTGCCTTTTTAAAAAACCCTCTACTGTGAATGGCTTAAAGTTAGATACTTCAAATATAATAAGTGCAGTCATTCAGGTTTCTGATTTCCCAAGAGGGAAACCCTCTTGTTTTCATAGGAAATTTTGGGAAATTGCCACAGTGGGCTCTGGCTATGGATAGCAGAGGGCATTTTTGGCTTTCCACATGGACCTGCTCAGGGTGGAGCAGGTCCATGACCCTGGTCCACCCTCCACTTAGACTGTTCCTTCCTTCCTGTGGACCCCAAGGAGCAGCTACATTGACCAAATGCACTTCAAGAGGATTTTCCAGGGCATGGTTGGAAAGGTGTGATGGGAAGTGCAGAGAAAACACAGAAAGTGTTATCTCCCCACGGAAGCGAGATGAAACCTTACAAAGCCACTGGAAAGAAGCCTTTCAATCACATGCTTGACTCAGGGGATTTTGTGAGCACATTCACACCCAACACCCCATCCCATCTTCATGAAGACCCTGAGGGATGAGTGGGATTTGCCCCCCTCCCCTATCATTTGCATTTTATAGGTGAGCAGACCAAGGGTCAAGGAGCAAACAGAAAGTAGAGTGACTACCCCTGGTTCACAAGGTGCAGAGCTGGGATCTGAACCAAGGTCCTCCTGTCACTGACTCTCATCTTCCTCCTTTACCCACCACAGCCTCCATAAACCCTGGAGAGCACACTCCTGGCAACATCCTTCCGCCGTCGGCAATGGCAAACTAGTACACGCTGTGGTCTCTCCAGTGCCACACTGTGCACCAGCACTCCTGTCCTGGAAAGTTCTCCTCTCCCACCATCAGGCCTAACAAGCCTTTCCCCAGCTCCCATGTCTATCCTTTGCACATGCTTCCCTCACAGACATTTACCGCACAGCCCCGAGACTCTCCATCTTCCTGTCTCTGTCACTGGACTGTGAGCATCTTGAGGACAGGGGCTGTATTTGATTCATCTATAATCCCAGGGACCAGTGCAGAGCTCTGGGCTTTGTTGGTAGAATAAATGAATAAACGTTTGGCTCTCTAGGTGCTCACCTGCTTTCCATAGCTAAATCTGCTCTCCTTGCTCTATTTCCCACTACTCTGCTCTCATCATAAACCTCTCTCATATCTCTCTCACTTTTTCAAAATCATTTTAAAAATAGGAGCACTTTTATCTTTTAAAGCTATATTGCCCTTATCACTCTTGTCTTCAACTTCTTTCAAACTGTCCCCAAAGACTGTGTTTTTAAGGCCGTTTTCATAGCCTCTGTTTCTTTACCCCCACATTCCTTCCAACTCAGATGGCCTCTGCTTCAGGTCTAAACTCCCATTTCATTTTCACTCTGGATCTGAATCTGGCTAAAGTCTAGAGTTCAAGAGTGCCACAGAACATTTCCACCTTTGAGAGTCCCTTCAAGTCACACAAGCCAAACTCAAAGCCCATGGGGACTCAATACTTTGCTGCAACAACTATCAGAGCTCAGAATGCCCTGCATGTTATTTTTTGTAAACAAATGAGTGAATAAACTATCATGCAATTACTTCTGCTTCCATTCAATTCAAATCAATTTAAGCATGTTTCCAATATCTATTGCAGAGTGTAATGATTAGGAACATAGGCACCAGAGCCTGAATGCATAGGTTTGAATCCCTGTTCCCCTGTGTGATTTTGGGCATGTTACTTAACAATTCTGTGTCTAAGTTTTCTCAGTGTTGATAATGTTCATAGGAATGTGGCAAGGATTAAATGTATTATTATAGTTCGATAACTGAGTTCCATGGCATTTGATCCCTGTCCTCTACGAATTTAGTTCTGGAAGGGGGGGCAGCAGTGGTTAGTATACAGATCTATGAACAAAGTCCCAAACTGCAATAAGGCAAGTGCCATACTCTGAATGCCTTCTGTGGTAGGTACGTCTCTTCCATGTCTTTATATATATGCTTCTCTCCTCCCCCCACTAAAATGCTTCTTCCACCACCGTCTAAATAACCTGGCCATTTTGTAAAGTTCAGTTGAAGCCTGCCTCCCTGACCCACATGGCCTAGGCACCTCTTCTCTCTCCTTTGTCGTGGCACTCACCACTCCACATTCAGCCACAGTTTATCTGCCTGTCTCCCCACTGACTGGGAACTCCTTGAGAACAGAGCCTGAATTTTCATTGACTTCTTGCTCCAGGCATGCAGTATACAGGAAGAATTTGACCAAAGTCCGCTGACTGAATCAGTGATCAGAGGCAGGTGCAGGTTGCAAGGAGAGTTTAGAGGGAAAGAAGAGGAGAACATTGCAGGAGACTTCCTTTTTCTCAGCCCACCAGGCTCTGCAGTGTGCTGAGAAAACCATAAGAGAAATGTGTGGTTCTCTATTTTTAAATCATTTTCTTAAGCCTTTTCTTCACTCTACCTGCACTGTTTATTTCAGATGAGTGCAGGCATCAAGATCAAAACAAATGTGAACTAGTGGCCAAGGGCAGGGCAAATAATTTTGGGAGAATCACAATCTTAACATGCCACTAAACAAAAGAGGAAGAAAATATTTAGGGCTTCATCCATTGCTGTGCACAAAAGGTGCATTGCCAAATGTTCAGTTATTCTTCTACTCTCAAAAGTGTTTGATGGAGAGTTTTGCTTTTTTTTTTTTTTTAAGTAATTTAAATCCACACATTGCAAATGAAAACAAAAGAGCTTTGGCACAAGAATAAACTATATCTCAGGGCACCTGGGTAGCTCAGTCGTTAAGCCTCTGCCTTCAGCTCAGGTCATGATCTCAGGGTTGTGACATCAGCCCCAAACTGCATCAGCTCAGTGCTGGGTGTGGAGCCTGCTTAAGAGTCTCTCTCAGGGCGCCTGGGTGGCTCAGTCGTTAAGCGTCTGCCTTCCGCTCAGGTCATGATCCCGGGGTCCTGGGATCAAGCCCCACATCGGGCTCCCTGCTCGGCGGGAAGCCTGCTTCTCCCTCTCCCACTCCCCCTGCTTGTGTTCCCTCTCTCGCTGTGTCTCTCTCTGTCAAATAAATAAATAAAATCTTAAAAAAAAAAAAAAGAATAAACTATATCTCTCTTTTAATCTTAAGATTTCAATCTAATTTTATGCAATAGTACACACAATGGAGAGAGGAGATAAAAATACATAAAATACACATATTTATATTTTAAAACTAATGCTTTCTAGTTGCCCATACTAGAGCATCAAGTAGGCTTATTTACAATTCCAGTTAATACAGGAGTCTTGGCCTGAATACTTCTGACCTATGAAGATACAAATTCAAAAGTAAGCACTTTAACTTAAAACTAGAAAGTAGCAGACTCAAGAACTGAACTCAGGATCTCACATGCCAGTGCTCTTTTGTCAAGCTCTTTTATCTTCCTCTGGCATCCATGATCCTTTCTGGGATGATATATCCTCAGTTTTGAGGTTATCTGTTCTCCTTTTTGAAGGTTATGAAATGGGAAGCAGCTTGCATATTTTATTCTAAATCTCCTCTCCTTATGAGTCCTGCAAAAAAATGACCAATATCTAAAATATACATCCTAGGGGGACTGAACTATTTTTAAAAATGTTCCTTTATTAAATGCCTACTATGTGCCAGGCTCTGAACCGGCTCTTTACAGTCCTTCCACAAAATGGGAGACAGAATATGGGCTCTGGAATCAAACAGACTAGGCTTGGAATTCCAAGTCTGACACTCCCTAGCCATGTGACCTTGTGCAAGTTATGTAAACCACGTGGTGCTCTTTCTTCAAAACGGGAACACAGAGTTGAGTGCTTCCTAGAGTTGTGAGGTTCAATGAGATAACCTAAGTCTGTTCTTTCCGTAAAGCCTGACAGATACACTATAAAGGGTCCTTATTATTGTGATGTATCATTGTTAACTCTATGGGAGAGACCAAGTGACATATAGACCAAGGGGTCTAAAAAAAAAATTACTGAGGGCGCCTGGGTGGCTCAGATGGTTAAGCGTCTGCCTTCGGCTCAGGTCATGATCCTGGAGTCCCGGGATCGAGTCCCGCATCGGGCTCCCTGCTCAGCGGGGAGTCTGCTTCTCCCTCTGACCCTCCCGACCCTCCCCCCTCTCATGCTCTCTCTCTGTCTCTCTCTCAAATAAATAAATAAAATCTTAAAAAAAAAAAAGAATTACTGAGAAAGTGCAGGTGAGTCATGGTAGTCAGGCAAAGTTTCATGTAAATAGACATACTCAAGATCTTCAACCCAAAGTTACAGAACTGTGGTTGGTGAGCAACCGTAGTGTCAAAATCAGTCTTCACAACAGAGGTCTTCGGGTCCAACATCCCTCTCACAGGCTACAGGTAACAGGGCACCTGATGACAACCCATTAATGAACAATCTAACCAACATCCAACTCTATCATTCAGTTAACAATTCATTACTGAGCACCTGCTAGGGGCCAGGCACAGAGAGGAGCCCAGTCCTGACTGCTGATGTGGTGGTGAGATGGCCAAATCAACAAGTGATAATGCAGGGGGCGGGGGGAAGACTGATGGAAGGAAGGACGCTGGCAGTGCTCATAGACGAGGCCCTAACCCAGCGTGAGTCAGGGGCGCTTTCCTAAGTGGGAAGTCACCTCCTCGTTGTCTCTTAAAGCCAAGTGAAGAAGACAGAAGGATGTTTGAGACCAAGGGATCTGTTTGAGCATAGAGACAGATGGAACAGCATCGCGAAGTTCCACAGTGGAGAATGAATGGAAGGTGGAGAGCTGCAGGATGGAGGGCTGAAAAGGAGGGCGGAGGCCGGGCCGCAGAGGGTCTCCTGGGCATTGTGAAGGCGCCTGGGCTTGATCCTGAGCCACAAATCTATTAAGTAGCCATCTCTGAGATCACAGCTCAACTCTGTGCCTGTAGCAAATACACTGGTTCCCCACGAAATACAAACAAAACAGCACTGAGAAAAAGAAAGAATACATTATTTTTTTAGGCTCACCACCAAATTTTCTTTGGGGCCTTACTTTCTTCCTGAATAGGTCACAGGCATTTTTAGCACGAGCGTAGTTTATCACCACCTCGTAATACTGTTCCCCTTTTGTACTCTAAAGTCACTTTCTGTTCAGCAAATGTTACTCTCCCTTTCCCAGCACAGCACCTTGAACAACTTGGTAAATATTTGCTGAACTGGGCTGGATTCATTGAGTGACAACTATATAGGGTAACCCTGACCAACAGGTAAAGCAGGGGCCCAAGGGTAGTAGAAGATAAAAAGAAGACTATCATGGCATTCTTATCCTCAATCAACTTGAACTTCCAATGATGCAAATGAGACATGCATGACAATAATATATGCACCCCAAAGCAGACTGCAAGGGGTGCATTCTGTCAATAGTGGGCTTTGCAGGTGGTGGGGCTGAATCCCACCCTCATGGCAGTTTCACCAGACACTCAGCTCCCTGAGGGCAGGGGGCTATGTCTCCCTTATAGTAAATCCTCAGACACCACTAAACAGTAAGTGCTTAGCAAGGCTTTATTAAATGGATCTATTTAATCTTCACAACAACCCCAAGAAGGAGAAATCATTTTACAAATGCGGAAATGGAGGCTACAGAGGTAATGTGACTTGCTTGAGGTTATGAGGTTAGTATAGTAAAAATAGCAATAACAACAATAATAATTACTATTTTTCATTCTAAGGAAGCCTGCCCTCTATCATTCTCTAAATGTTTCTGCCACAGGATTCTCTTTTCATACTAAGATGGAAAATGTTCTCTCTGCGTGAATGAAACTTGGAGTTCATGATTTGAGTTCCTGAGCTCTGGTTGGCTTTTTGCTGCTGCCAGTTTCAGAAGTTCCAAAGGGCACTGAATGGTTTTAGGGCAGATGGAGCCGCCACTTTCCAGGTAAGGAAATTCTTTGGCACAAAGGTTCCCCAATACTCAGCCACTCCCTTCCAAATCACCAGGTGAGGATTCATCCAATTTCAATTCAATTCAATAAATCTTTATTGAATACCTAAACTATGTGGCAGGTACTTTTCTCACTACTTCCAGAATTAAATACTTAGTATGAAAGTCTTTGTGCCTGTCCTCTTGTGATTAAATCACATCTCACCCACTTTCATGCACAGTAAACCCTCAAGGGCAGAGACCAACTGACCCACCACTCTCTGTAAAGAAGTACAGTCCTAACACAGAGCATCTTAATACATTTTCACAGAACTGAATAAACCTTTGACATTTTGTTCTAGAACTAGACACACCTGGGTTTAAATCAAATCTGGCCCAATTGCTGTGTAACCTTAATTTACCTTTCAAAATCTCAGTTCATCCATAAAACAGGAAAATTAACATTTACCTTTTAAGGTTGTTTTAGGGATTAAAAGGAATGGTATGTAAGGCACAGTGCCTGACTCATAGTAAGAGCTCAAGAAATGAAAGCTAATCTCATTATGTGTAGTCTCACCTCCAGATCACCTCCACTGCTTATTACTATCATTATTATTATTATTATTACTTTGAAGGTTCAGCTAGGTAGCATGACCAAGGTATAAGATTTGCTAGTTAATGAATACTTGGATTAATAGAGAGTCCCAACATATGCCATGCAGATATCATTAACTTTCAAAGATTTAAGATACATTTTCCACATTAAATCTAAAATAATCAGATGCCATCCTTTCTTTAATAATTTGGAAGATACTAGAGATCTTGCATTGCATAGCACTGAAGAAAAAAAAAAGGTGGCTGGTTTTCTTTTGGATAATGCAGAGCTCACTATCAACTAGGACAGTGTTTTTCAAAATTTACTGAACAAAGCAAAAAAGTAAGAAATATATTGAACACACAGCAACTTCACATCACAAGTCAAAACATAGGTACTGAACCCAAAGTTTCATGAAATAATACTTACCCTTACTAAGCCCTAGCCACTGATCTTTTCTTTTCTATTTCACTTTTTTTTAGTTTATGTAAAAATTTATTTGACCATAATGTAGAAAAAGCGATACTATTAAATATGATACAGTTGCGAGAACCTAAATGAAAAGTGTGGGTTTTATTCAATTGCACAATTTGCTAGTGTACCTTCTGGGTATGTGATGCTTAATAAAGAGGAGTGAGGGGCAGAGGATTTGGATAAGCTAGAGACAGGATGATTCTCTCAGAATTTTAAACTTGAGTTGGCCCCCTACGCTGCTGGAGAATGTGGAGTGTTTCAGCTCTGAGAATGTTAACCAAGAAAGCAGAAATATAACAAAGTCAAAATGTCTATCTCACTTATTGTTTTAATTTTTTTTTAATTCTGGTTAAGACCCAGTAAAATAATTGTAGGCAAAACTAGAATCTAGTAATTGACTAGTATTGTTATTCTGTTTTACTAATATTTACTAAAGTTTACTAATATTGTTACTGGGGTGTATCAAGGATACGGTTTAACTGATCCTCCCATCAAGATATGAAGTTGTATTAATTCTCTTTTGCATATGAAGAACCTGAAACTCAGCCAGGTTAGGTGACTTGGACGAATAAACTAAACGACAGAGCCCAAATTCACAAGTCTTATAACTCTGTAGTTCAGACTCTTTAAAAAATTATAACTCAATTCCATAAACATTTATTGAGTACTTACTGTGTGCCCACATTGAAATAAGAGAGCATTTGAGGGCGCCTGGGTGGCTCAGTTGGTTAAGCGACTGCCTTCGGCTCAGGTCACGATCCCGGAGTTCCGGGATCGAGTCCCGCATCGGGCTCCCTGCTTGGCGGGGAGTCTGCTTCTCCCTCTGACCTTACCCCCTCTTGTGCTCTCTCTCTCTCACTCTCTCAAATAAATAAATAAAATCTTAAAAAAAAAAAAAAGAGAGAGCATTTGACAAGCTCTCTGCCCTCCAGGCCTCACAGACTACCCAGGAAGACAGGTACGCCTGGGTACATGAAGTCTGAGGTGGGTACTTCTCTATTCTGGAGGAAATAAGCTGATTCCCCACTACCACCCTCCTTTCTCTGGCCACACATTTTCCCAGGACACGAGCACTGGTACCTGCTGCTGAGAGATGCAGCGTGCCCCTCTTATGGCATACTTATTTACAATCTGAAATAAAGTTGGTATTTTTCCTCCTAGTGCTTTTTGACACTGTAACCCCAGTTGCACCAGTGAGCATCGTCATCATCATCATCATCATCATCATCACATCACACTTTGATCAGAAGAGTGCTTTAATGCCTATTCTCTCTAAATAACCAATGTCTGATTCAATAGTATCTTTAGGGTGACTTCAACTTCTGAGAAATCATGACCCGATAAAGGCAAGTCTCGACCCTGCAAAACAATCAGGAAACCATAATCCTCTGATCTAAGACATTCCAGAGTACTGATTCAAATAAAGTTAAAACCAAGTCAAACACCTTACCCTTCCTAAATGATAGCTTTTACCTATCTCTCTAGCTTTATCTTTACACATCTTATGCTGCATTTACCCCAGACTACTTATCATTCCTTAAGCAAGTGCCCATCTCTGTGCCTTTACTCATAGTCTTCCTTCCACACGGAATGCCCCCTTTTTCCTAATTTCTCTGCCTATCCATCTTTCCTGGCTCCACCCAAATGGCATTTCCTCCGTGAAGGCTGTCTCCTTCCCCCAACAACAATGAATGTCTCCTTTTCTGTATATTGTACCTCCTCTGCTGAGACACTTTTCACATTCTGCCTGTCACTGTCCTTACCCACTATATCAGAATATGTTTTAAATACTGACATTCCAGGAGGCACCTAGAATGTGGTTTATATGCACAGACATGCAATTGTATTTGCTGATTCCACACTGAAAAACTTGATCTAGAAAAGGAATTGCTTTTTTTGTTTTGTTTTTGTTTTTTTCCCCTGGAGAAGTAAACTTTCTCTAGGCTGGATGTATTCCTAAACACTCTGGAGCTAAGACTTCTGCTATTGTTAAACATGTATCCAAAGGCAGGTGGCTGAACTTTATTTTCTATAAAAAGGGGTTAATAACACCTGCCCTAACTGCATTAAGGAGATCAACCTGACACCATAGGGCAAAAATTATACGATGTTAAGTGAATATGAGAAATGATCTCCCTAGTCACAGATCCATTACAGAATTGTGCTGGGAATAGCTGAAGTTCTAGAAACACAAACTTGCTCCTCTGTTCTTGGAAAATTGACACGACGATAGTTCAGGAAGAGTACTGTTATGATTATAGCAACTGCAAGCCCACGTCTCCAAAATTCACCAACTAGAGACCTGCTTAAGAGTTTTTACTAAAGCTCTTCTAAGCTAAAAGTCTTTCTTCTCGCTGATAACCTTAAGCCAGAGGTGTAAAGCAAGAAGGAATTGAAACTCAAGTACTGGCTTAAATAGGGGTCAATTTTTTAATAATACGAACATGTTTCTAGCAAGGAGGTCGTAAGAATATCCACCCGCCCCTCCCCTGCCCAGTCACCTGCTCAAATGGCTCACCCGATCATCTCTTTTTGGTCTTTCATTAATAACTGTGAGATTTTTCTAGGCTAAACTATGCACAAACATCTTCTACTCCTCTCCACATTCAAGCCCCTTTTTCAACTGGCGTTATTTCTGCCCATACAAAACACATTGCAAAAATCAACCAAATTCTTCCTGAGAGCTTGTGTACCACACACAAGGCTGCTTACAAAATCCTTAGAAGAACTTTGGGGAAGCCTTGAAATAGATACGCATGGAAAGAGAAAAATTCTATTGTCTGTTTCACAGTAAAGGGTTTTTTTTTTTTTTTTTTTTTTTTTAAACAGCATAGGGCCTGCAAAATGGTGCTTGGGGGATCTGATCAATTTATAATCCTTCCCCTTATTTTAAGGTTTAAATTGAAGGAAAGAAAATGACTCCCTTTCACATCCTTCCCATGATTACATAAAGTGGAATCCAAAATCCATGACATTAAAATACTGTTCCAAGGAGGTTATGTTTTCAGTTTCTGTCTCGAACCCCTTCAGGTACTACTTGTATCGTTTTCTCGTCCTCACTGGTGACAGCAACAGGTCCTGATTTAGAATAGCTTGTGAATTTTATTTAACGTGCCTGTTTATTCCCCCTTTCAGAGCCTTGGGGAAAAGGCACAAAATTAGGCTCGGCCTAACACCGGTCCTGACACCCCCCATTACCCTTCCCAAGTGCATGTGATCAACAGCTACTTCAGGCCTTTACGGTGACTCTTGTCCTGTCTCTTTCTTTCCTGCAAACGGGAGGGTCATAAATTGAGGGCCAGCATTCTGCTCACATCTCCCACACCTCTTCAGTCAATGTGATCGCTTCTAGAGCTGTTTGCACTGCCAAAGCCATCCATCATCTTGCCTCACCAAGCAGGAGAAAGAAAACTGATGGCAAGTTAGAAAAATCTCATTAAGCCACTTTTTGCCTCAACCTCTTCACCACTCCTTGAAAAATAGAACTTCAAAATTCAGTCTGTTGGGGAAATAAGAGGGATAGAAGAAAAAAGCTAATGTGGTGAAGAGGAAAAAAAATAGCTCCAAAGTAAGCTGGTTTCTGGGCCAAAGTCAAATAACTCACAGGTTATAATAATATATTTTAGACAGCAAAGATGAGACCATATTCATTAGCTTAACCTGATTTTTTTTCTGCTTGACTTCTGAAATTCTTAACAGACTCTTTCATGAAATTAAAAAAAGAAAAAACAGCATCAATTAAAATTAATTTTATGTTCACCTTTTTTCTCTTTTAACAACTAAATCCCAAGTTAATTCTAATTCCAAAGGGGACCATGAATGTACCTTGCAAAAGCCTTTGAGCATGCCAAAAACTTAATAAAGCCACATAATTCCAGGGAAGAACTGAGGGCTTGTCTGTGTTTAAAAATTACTGTGTGTCACCCCCACCCTGCTTTAGTTCTGGGGAGAGGACAGAGACTATGAGGGTAGCATTCAATGTCACTCCTCCTCAGGACATCTGGCATGGGCAGACTGAAAGAGACCTAACATCCTCTAAGCATTTTTAATATTCAGGTGTATGACCGGTACCTTCCCATATTGTTTCTCGTCGGATCCACATAAAACCCTGTGAGTCAGGCCTTATCATCTCTATCTTAAAGATGAGGAAATTGAAGCTCGAAAGCTGAAGGACCTCATCCAAGATCACCCAGTTACTAATAGGGAAAGTCAGGACTCTAGCCCCCAATCCACCTGCCTTCAAAGTCCTTGGCACTTCTGGTTTTGTAAGACAAAGAGCAATCTTTCCAGCTGGTTGCCTGCACAAGCACAACATGAAGGTCCTATGAATCCAGAGGCAGACCTGGGATTCCTTAGCCTCTGAGCGGGCCCCTGACGGTAAAGATGCAGGGACAGTGGTATCTAGCAGAAAAAATCTAATTTTTCTACATATGTACAAGTTGATGTAACATGTTTTTAGTCCCATCTGCACACTGGCCCCCTGGGTCTTAATCACAATAACCAGGTTGATTTCAGTCTTGGAACCCTTTCTACTACAGAGGTGATTAAAATATCATCAAGCTAGAAAGTTATCCTCCCCCAAAGCCACCTAAAACAGAGCAACTCCAAAATAAAACCAATTTACATATTTTAGCCCAAATTAAAAAGTAAAAGCTAAGGATTCCCTTTTAATATCCTGAATAATAAATGCACATTTATGTAAAGCTTCCTTTGGGGAATGGTTACCATGAGGACAACTTTCCCAATATTATTCATAAATATCACTTTTGTGTGGGTATTACAGTAAGAATCTGGACTTGTGGGAATTGTACTGTCTGTACCCAGTGCATCAACAGAGATAATTAATATTGAAGACAAGTACAATATCCAGAATTTTAGATGTGTGGTTGGCTGCATTACAAAAAGTAACATAAGAGGGGATGAGTCAAATCTGGTCAAAATCACACATTACAGGGACTTAGTCGTTTACTCCATTTTAAGTGAGCACTCTCCTAATAAAAGTTTCATTAGTAAAGATTGCAAGTTCTCAGGCTTTCCACGACAGACTTTTAAATAGCACTTAGAGCTAAAGTTTATCATTAAAGCTGTATTTACTACTGCTGCATCTTCAAAGGGGGCACTCGAAAAAAAAAGTTCAACTCAGCCTGTTATTTTTCATGTACAAATTAAAAAGGAAAACTCCAAAGGTTTAGACTGGCAAGCTTAGGAAAACACAGGCTACTTGAGAAGCCATTCTTGGCACATCCCAGAGCACACCGGGGGTCATGGCTGTCTATCTATACCACCGCCCCCCCCCCACACACACAGTACATGGCAGCATCTAAGTGTGTATCACATTACTCTATGACGTCTGTTGATGTGCAAACTTAAAAGTTTGCACAGGGGCATGCCAGGAGGGTCACTATCTTCTCAGGTCCTACCTGGAGGGTGACATGGGGGAAAGGTACTCAGAGTCATCTCTCTGTTAGAAGAACAGCATTTTATTTCTGTAAAATTAACAGGCTCTTGCTAAGCTCCACGGGTAGCTGACAGAAAGACAAGTTCCTCCCAACTGTCTAAACTTTCCTTTTCCTGAAAGCCAGCATCTGCATATATGGGAACTTATAGACAAAAATGTCCAGATGATCTTTGATTTCTATCTTTTGGAGTCATGCCTAGGCTCTTACAAAAAATACAAAAAGAAAAACATTTGTGTACTTGAATGTTCCGACAGATCTCTTCTCATAACTTGACACAAACTGCATTATGTGACATCCAACCTTAAAATCCCTCACTCCAACTTTAGCTCCAATCACAGGGACTTAGACTCTTATTCTGTCTTTTGATCAGTGTCAGAAGAAAAAGAAAAGGTGACCTTGATTTCCATCTTCCAGAGAAATGCACATAGTAAGTCCTCGATAAACACATCTTCATCTAACAGCAAATGATAGCTAGCCTCTACAAGGAACACAGTTGGCAAAATAACTTCAAGGGCTAGTCGCAACAAGACAGTAGACAATAGAAGGTAACTGATTCATAGAATGAGCAGGAGTGGATTCAATGCCACAAAGTGCAGAGAGGAGGCAACCTCCACGTTGTGGTGTGTTTTTCAGAATTCTCCATCTTGCTAGAATTGTTTCTCCGCTTCCTCATATCCTGAAAATAGAACTAAACTTAATAGAAAAAGTATTTATGAATTACATTTTTATAGCTTTAACATGAATAATTAAAAAATTAAACTCAAGCTGAAATGTTATTCTTCAAACCAAGAGTCTCAGGTAAGTTATTTTTAATAGAGACCTATGACTTGTAATCTTTTTCCATTTTTAAAAAATCACATATGCTGGTTTTGCACTTTACTTTTGTGGTTAAAAATAAGGCTTTCCAAAAACAACAAAAAACAAAACGCAAGCACAACAATTACATTGACCTTATTTCTTCAACATTTTCACTGCTTCCTCAACAAAAATTATTTAAAGATTCCTTTATGGTGTTCAGCATTTCGTGATCCGTACGAAGAAAGACCCATACTGAAGGGAAAATATCTCTGGTATTAAATACAACGAGGAACTGAATACTGATCTTCCCCATAGCAAAAATGGTCAGTCCTAAAATGGTCAAGTAAAAGGCAAAATCTTGGGGGTGGAGCATGGGGAGAGAGAAAAAAGAGATAGAGTAAGGGGTTGGGGGAGCCACCAGCATATTAGGAGCAGTGACATTGCATAATTCATTTCTTAATGAATGTACAAGGAACAGCGTAAATATTATCATTAAGCAGAGTGAACATCCAAAGCAAGCTAGCTGGCCGATTGCTTTCTTATTTTTTATTCTTTTGTAACAATTCCACTTCCAAAGTGCTTGATTCCTAACACTGATGCGCCAAAGCTATTGTGAGCACACTGCCTGAATACTTAATGAAGTAAACAACAAACAAAATGGCTCATCTTTGGTGCCCCTAGCTAGCATCCCAAACTGGATATAATTAAAGGTGTGAACAAGCAAGCAAGGAAGTAATGAACCTGCAAAGTCGAGGTTCTGAGAGATTATCGGGCATCCCGCACTGCACCAGTTCAAATTTATCACTCATTATCTCTTATATCGGCAAGTGCAGATCCACATGTTGGTACCCCTCTCCACTCTTGTCCTCCAGCCTTTTTCCTTTCCACTTCTAGATGAGTAATTTATGACAATTACTGCTTGTGACAACTCCCACCCACCCACAGATCACCTTTCTTCTTACCCTTAAAAAGCCACTGACCTACAATAGCCCTCCACCCTTAAAATACACTGAGATTTAAAAAATACGAGGATGTTTCTAAAGCACACGCACACACACACAAAGTCACAAAACAATGCACAAATTGCTAACAGAGCCACCCTACCTCCTACTTGTTTTTACCAATGGTTAAAGATTAGGTTCAAATGCTCCCAAAGAAAAAAACAACTCTCCTTCCACATATACGTACATTTTAATTTGAGCCCAGCCCCTTGCTTGAGAGAGCAGCTTCCAGCTCACAAATATTGTGATGAATCTGCACATTTATAGTTTCTCAAGTGGCAACTAAAGAAAGGTGTTTGGTTTCTAATGCAGGTCTGCAGGGTCTGGATCTATCTTTTTTGATTAAGTTTCGTATTTTTCTAATAAGAAAACTCTTGGAGGAGAAGCCACTTCTTATGGGAAGCCGGCCCAGTTTGGTTTTCTTTCCCTTTTTAGAGGCACATATACTTGCAAATATGTATACACATTTGGTAATACCAAATAAGGAAAACCCAAGACAGGTGCAGGATTCCAGAAACACACATGCTTACACAGATACGCGCACACACACACACAGACACACACACACACACCCACAGAGTCTCCCTCTCTCACATATACATACTTTCCACATATCCATCAAATGGATGGAAAAACAGACAGCGGGCAATAAAAGGTTGACTTCACTTTTAAAAGGAGAATTGGCCAATTCTGTACAACATGGTCCATCTACTGGAAGATAGTAAGATAAAAGCTTAAGAATGTTTGTGTCCCTTCACACCCCCCAAATTCCTAATGACACTGGGAAAAAATACTGCATTGCAGCATTTGCCAGCGCACACTCATGTGTCTAACACCCGCGGGCCAGCTCACCAACAAATGTACATATTAAGTGTCCAGGCATATAAATTAAGTGCCTGGTGGCCACAGATCATTGGAACTGATGAAGAAATTTGTCAAGGCCAAAGTACCTCTGTCCACATACAATGACCTCTATCAAGACCGCCATTCCTTATTTACGGGTACACACAATTTGTTTCGTTTTGTTTTTTTTTTTAATTAAAATAAGGCATTAAGATGCCAAGGGCTAAGTGAAACAACGTATATCCTCATGGAAGGAATAGTATGTGGTCTACATAGAGGAAAAGAATCCACCCACAATAAGGAAATGAGTGCAAAGGGGAGAAATCAAACCAAAGAAAGGACTTGCCCTGAGGAAACCCTTTCATTGCTAGTGGTAATTCTTACTTGAGAAAAACACCTTGATTCACCCACAAATTCTTTTAAAGATACTGAACACACACACAAAGCACTACTCAGGCAATGATTTCTAGATTCGAAATGTCAAATAGATTATCCCCAACAGAAATGCTAAGTTTAAAATACCTGAAGTCTACCACGTCTCAAACCCTTTTTCAAGACTGAGTTAAGAACTAAAATGCAAATGCGTAGCTCATTTTCTTTCTCTTTCCTTAAAAAAAAAAATTCTATTATTATTAGCTCACAACAATCTGGCCTTCGTCTCATCACAAAATCTTTGAATATTCAAAGGACCCAGGAAGGGCTATTGGGAGAGAAAAAAGTTTTAAGGCTTTGGAAAACTATCAAACAGAAGCAAGCTCATCTATATCTGGCCAGGAGGATGACTTGAATGAATGGCAGTTAGAAATGAATGGGACTACAAAAATGAGTGGTTAAGTTGCTCGTTAGGTTTTTTTTATCTGAGATATTAAAATTATAAGTCAGTGATTCTCAAAGCAATTTCTCAGCCATTTCCCTATTTATGTTCATCTTATCTTTTTAAAAATTTAAATATTAAACGATGTAGCCATGATGTTACAATGACATATACGGACATTCTGATCATTAAAACTTCGATGTAGTCAGGTGATATTTGCAGAAATATTTCCGATCAGATTTTCATTTCTTAATAAATGCACACTCAGCCTTATGCTTCCGTAAAGGCACACCTCCACATGCAGGTAGTAGGCATTAATATTTTTAAGACAAAGAAGCAAGAAAGGTCAGCAGTAGAACCACGTGTCTTTTTTACAACCCAAGACAAGGTGACAGTTCTTATGGAAATTATTTTCCCCTAACTAAAAAATGCTAGAAATTTCTCAGAAAAAAAACTATATTAGAGATAATAAAAAAAATTATCATAATTTTTAAGAGACATATAGTTATGCAAAGGTTCAAGTGTATGACATATGACAAAAAAATAAGTTTATTTATTTTTACCTCAAGAGTCAAAACAAATTTTAAAAATCCCCCAATAAGAAGACAAAACAAAAAGAAGCCCCTTGCAAGGAAAAAAGAAGGGGGGGAGGTGAGTGCAGAGATTTGCAATGGAGAGAGTAAAAATTAAGAGTACTTTCAGTAAAGCCAATTATATTTCCTAACCTTTTAAGCATATTTCAGTATTTTTTAATCTCTCATTTTGGGGTTTAATATTAGCTACCTGATCATATATCTAATTTGGAAGAAATCATAACAGATCATGGTTTTTATTTTACATCCTTTTTGCCTGAGCACTATACCTTTCAGTCCTTCTGGTACCCACCATCATGAGAAAAAGAGACTACTAGTAAAGCACACTCAGAGAAAAAGGGAGAGATGCCTGTCACCCAGCGCACGCACGGGTCCTAGACGTTCAGAGACACTAAAAAAAAAAAAAATCAGCTTTTCACTCAGTTTATGCTAAGACCAGACCCAGGACCAAATGCCTTGCAGTTGCTGCAAGGGTGCAGCCTGATGGACCTTGGGGTTGGAGGTATAGAGAGGAAAACGAAGCAAAAGGCCAGAACACAGTTTTTCATTTATTATTTTTAAAAGTAATTTCTACTTGGGATATAAAATGAGAGATACAATGAACTCCCTGGAATTGTAGTATCAACATCTGATTTAGTAAAAACACCAATATCACCTAGCACAAAATCATTGCTTTAGGGTAAATCTATTCTACCTATATTTCTCCAATGGATATTTGCTGGAAATTTCTAAGGAATCATTTGCAGAACCTATCAGCTGTGGGAGTTCACTATTATGCTTCCGTCAACTTCATTCAATATAATTTACATTTTTTTTCAAATGGCCTCACAGGATTCCTTGCGATTTTTCGCACGTACAATTTCACAGCAGGGAAAAGGGGGAAAGAGAGAGAAAGAGAGAGAGAAAGCAAGATTCCCTACCCTCCCTTCCCCCTCTTCTTCTTTTCTCTCTCTCCCTCTGTTTTTTAAACCAAAAAAAAAAAAAAAACAGGAGAGACAGAACAGATGCTTAAAAATAGATTTCTAAAAATCACTGTAAACCAGAGTTAGAAATGTAATTAACACCTATTTATAAAGAATAATTAAAGTTGGGCCGGCCACAAAGAACAGCAAAGATAATCGAGGTCCTGTCCTCCCCCCCTTTTTTACACTGTTTGCAGTGTGTTCTCATGATAGCCACCTGCTCCCTACTCGGCTTTTCCTCTGTTCGTTTCCCCGGCAACCTTTCATTGGGTTTTCCTCCCAGCTATCGCTTTCAGTTGGGCTGCTCGGTCTAATCTTATTTGTTTTACACCCATCAAAACAAGCAGCCAGACAAAGGCAATCCTCTAAGAATGGGAAAAAGACCACAGCTTTGTTATAACATCTATGCAGAGCGAAAAGTCCTCCCCAGGCTTTTCTAGCAAAAAATAAGTGAGATGGATATGAATTTACAGCCTCCCCACATACCCGGCTTTGAAACCCTGTGAAAGCTATTGCTGGTGAAATTCAAAGTCAAAGTGGGCACTCGTGGCATCTGATTGTGCCATTTTGTGCCATATCTTCAGGGTCAGCATCAGGCGACAGGAGCGGCACTCAAGGAGTTTCCCTGCTTCTTTTTTTTTTTTTTTTCCGAAAAAGATGACGCTAAAAATAGATTTACTACTTTGGCAGAAAGGTTTTCTACTTCCCATTCCACATCCCAAAGTCCTGTTTCACAATTGCATCTGCTGGTACTGAACCTCACCTCCTCCACCCCTCATACCCAGCCTTCCCCATCACTCCTAGCAGGAGACTGAAAAAGAAATGTGCCTTTAACTTTAACAGTCATGTAATTCTGCTGAAAGCTCACAGAGGCGGTGGACACGCCAGCCAACAGCAACGGTGACATTGTGATTGTCAAAAAAGACACCAACCTTGCTTGGCTAAATGTGTGTTCGATGGAAGAGGCAGTGTGTGTGCCTTGTGTGCATGCAGTGGCATTACACTTGGAGATGGATTCTGGCTTTCAGAAAAGAGAAATACTAATAAACACACACACACACACGATCTGCACAGTGATTCACGATGCACAGTCCATCATCCTTACACACACACACACACACACACGCACACACACGGCTGGAATCTCCAAGCTGCCTTCCTCTGAATTTTCACTTACCATCTTCAAGCCATTCCACTCCATCTGTGATCAGAAGAAGATGGACCCTCACACAGTGTGTCAAAAGCGGAAAGGAACGTTATGTAAAAGCTGACATTCCTTCTTACAGAGCTGCTGCCCAGAGAAGGAAGCAACAACTCAACACGCCAGGCACCGCTACACATACAAGCCGCCTCCTCTTTTTTATGAGGTCATGACAGGAAACTCTTTGAAATACAAGATGCAGCATTTACTGAAGCCCAAATAAATCACTCTCTTTGCCGTTCTGACTGCGCAGTCCCCCAAAACACAACTGCCCATCTCAACGTTCAGTATCCAGGAACTGCCTCTCGATCTTTAAATTTCCAGGACGGAAATGGAGATTCCTAACCCCGCTGCATCCACCTCCAGCCCCACAAAACCCAGGCACACAGACAAACCCCCTCTCCCTTACAAAAAAAAAAAAAAAAAATCCCCTTTCTGCCAATATGGTCTCGTGTAATATAACCTCTTTCAACAAACCAGCAATTATTTCTGCCCACCTCCCCTCTACACCAACCCCTCCTTTATGTTGAAGGGAAAACTGACAATGACCTGTTAAAAATGACAATCCATTTCCCCACTGCTTTTCAATAAAAGGACCTACCGGCACTCTCTACACAAAAGAGATAGTAAATGTAGGAACCAAACAGCAGCAGAGAACTAAACTCTTGTGCAAGCATAAGACTGGTCAAGGTGTAGATGCTTTTCTTCCCTCCAGCAACACAAACAACAGATTATAAATCTAGTCATACCTACCATAACCATTCTTATTGGCAAATATTGGGTCTCGCAGAGCTTCGACTCTTCTCTTAAAATTTGCAAAGGTTTCAGGATATATTTTTTTAAATGACTACTATTGTTATATATATTTAAAGATCCACAAAACACAGTGTGGATGATTGTAAAGTAAATCAATTATTTGGGGGGAGGGGACGGGGGGGGAGAGAAAAAAAAAAAAAGAAAGAAAAGGAGCAGTGAGCTGAAACCCCCGATTCTAGGATGTAGATAAGAACAACTGAACAGAGCCTTGCTGAAATTGGCTCGAAGCTTCCCCTTTTTACATCCATTTATGGGACCATCTGTCAGCCGAAGCCAGGATCTGATTGGCTGGGGAAACGAAGGGAGGCGTTGCAACATCAGGTGCTATTTAAATTAGCTACTGCCAGATTGACGATGTTAATGATTTGGTGACCTCTACAACAACAGAGACCAGATTTCTGAACTGCTTCTTGTGTCTGGTAATTAAGGCCAGGCTGAAGCAACAACAGCCATACTTGTATTTTTACCTTTTCTCTCCTCCTAGCTCAAAAGTACTGTAACAACTGCAGGTCATCAGCCGGCCGCTTGCAAACCTTACCAGTGGGAGTGTCCTCCCTTTCCCCCCGTCCTGAAGGCTGCACCACCAAACCCCTTTGACAGAGGGCTTTTCCAGTACAGAATATTTTCAAGCACCTTATCTTTCTCGACAGTTGCTTTCTAGCGAAATGCATATTTAATGATCTGCCTCTAGGCTTAAAGATACAACAAAAGCACTTTAATGTGCTGATACATCTACATTTTAACTTTATTATTTCCTAATATTGCTGATTTTTAGGAAGTAATGCTCATTCTGCAGCTAACATGGCCAGCGTTTCAAGAGAAAACAAGTTTGAGATTGTGTTTGCTCCGCGAACTGGGTTCCTACAAGTTTGCTTCAGAAACCTACTTGCTAAAAAAAAAAAAGAAAAGAAAAAAAAGCTGGGGGGAGGTGGGGGGCAGCTGTCAGCCTCACCTTTCTGCCTTCTGTCTGAGCTTTTCAAAACAGAGAATGATGAATGATTTATTTAAATGAATTTATTTCTCAACTTGGATAGGGGCATGATCTGAATTTTTAAAAATGCACTAAAACACGTTCTCTCTTTGCTTTCCCCATGCTCTAAAGAATGTAAAGCATGCTTTTGACAACAGCATCATTTCATGACTGGTGCAGAGTGCATATCTTGCTGAACTGAACTCGTGATTTTGCTTCTCTCCTTCAAAAGATGTCTTTTTTCTTTGGTCTCTTAAAAGACTTGCAAAGAGACATTTAGCAAGTGTGTCGTGATGTACACAGTTTGCATACCTATGTTTTACATTTCATAACCTCTACAATACCAGTCTTCAATAATGTAGTATTTTGTTCTGGTTTGGGTTTTAAAGGGGCTTACCTGAGGAGTTTTTGCTTTACTTCTATCCAAAAAGCTAACTTACCGCTATTTATTTAATTCATAACTTAGTCAATTGGTTCCTCAATGAATACATAGAGGTAACAAATATTACTAAAGAAATAATTCAACATAATTTTAAATCTTTGGCTGGAGTTGACAGGAGATGGGACTGGGCAGAATAAAAATATAGACCGAAAATCATGCTACACTCTGGGCTTCAAGTCCAAGAATAGATGTGTCTGTGAAAAATTATTAGAAAAGAAAATAACCTTTGTGTTAAAAAAAAATAAAACTATTCTCTCCAGCTACTATTTCACAAACACACACACATAAATATACATAGATATGCACACTTTTAAAAATACAGATATACCACAAAACAAAATGGGTTGGGTACACTCTGTGGAGAATTAGACTTGAATATAAATACATTCAGCTGTTAGAAATAAAAATCCATGAAATAGAAAAGTAGAAATGTTAAAACTATAACCCCTTCGAGTGGAACAAGACTGAATTAAGTAAACTTTTAAAATAATTTCTCTAGCAAATATACAAAGAGTCCTACCGAGTCACAATAGTACTACAGTATCTGTTGAACTGTGTTCTAGGGATGAATTCATAGGTTAAGTGTTCTAAAGAGCTCAACATACAGACACAGGGCAGATACAGGTGCCCCAAATCAATGACAGAAACTCTGAGTGTGATCTCCCCAATACGGAAATATTGTGAGAAGAAAACCATGAACACAATGCTGACAAACACACAAATGAAAACAGCTCGCTCCAGAACAAAATATTTACTTTGTTTTTCTCTGGAGGTTAGAAAAGTCAGAATTTCTTAAAACCATTCTCCCCCATCCATACTAATCTCAGCACACTTCATGAGCCATTAATTACCATTAGGTATATCCAAAGATGTTCTGGCCACTCTTCTGAAACAGGAACTGTATATTACAGTATAAATAATTCGCTGGTTTTGCCAGGTTAAAAAAAAAACAAAAAACCATGCACTTTGTATATTGATCACTTCTCCAAAAAACCTCCACTCTAAAGTCTTTCAATGGAATCCTCAAACAAATGCACAAATGTCCTCAGAGGCCTTTTCTCTAAAGACAAAGGCAGAATCCTATTGTTGGGAAAAGTCAACCTTATTATTGCATTTCCAATAGTACCATTCATCTTTCAGAGTGAGGGGCTGACCGCTCCATCAGTGGTGTGACATTTGTAAAGCAACAGATTCTCAATATATTATCTCAAGAATCAGGCAGGCAAGTCTCCCAGTCATGCATGATTTTTTTTTTCCTGCCACAATCCTCCACCACCACAGAAAGAAACTTGTCTCACTCAGGCAGCTAAGCCAACCTAAAAATGATATCCCAAAGCTGTGGGGCTGCTAGCGCCGCTGTATCCCTCTTACCATAAATGAGCAGTTTCTTGACTCATTAATAACAATTTCCCTTAAAAGAAGGAATCTCATATCGGTCAGCCCCTTGCCACCATGCACACATCCCAAAGGTTGCGGACATGTCAGCATCAGTCGCCGGCAGCCAGCTTTCCCACACAGAGTCCAGATGGACTGTACCAGAAGCCAATTCAGCGTTAATAACTACCTACTCCGCGCAGAGGAGAAGCCTTACGTGGCACAATGGGCTAGGAAACAGCAGCCAGCTGAAACTGCAAATAAAAAAGACAAACCAAATTCTCCAAAAGCACCAAAAGGAAGGAACAGAAAGGGAAGCGTGAACTGTATTCCTTGACTTCCATGAAGAAAAAAAAAGAAAAAAGAGAAAAGAAAAAGAAAAAGAATCCTTCATAAACATGGGGGGGGGGGGAATGAGGGGGGGAAAACAGATGCTGCCCAGAAAAAAGTGACAAAATATTACCTCATTATTTAACAAAGCAGCATTAAGCGTCCTGCTGATTTCAAACATCTTGCCACAGATTTTGTTTTAAGAGAAACAGATAGAATCCTTTGCAAAGCACTCCGTCTGCAAAGGGTTCTTCAATTTTCTTGTGCGCCACGGAACAGTCAATATATTATTTCCCTAGAGTTCGCACATTAAAACCTCTAGTCAGTGAGCTGAATTTTCCCCTTATCTCACACACAGTAGACTCCTGTTACATGTACTGCTCTCTTTTGCAAGAGCAGCCTGCCCCAAACATGGCTGGTGTTAAACTACTCTTTAAAGTAACAGTTCACTATATAACCACCAGGTGGGTAGAGTGCACAGATTCAAATGAACCATCTTAAAGGATTGTGTGTTGTTGTTTCTCCTTTTAGGTGTAGAATGTAACACCAGAAACTCCAGCATCCTAACAGGCTTCGTGTCTTGTATCTCTCTGTATCTTGTCAAAATAAATAAATAAAATTTCTTCTCCTGACTTATAGCGAGGAAACAAAACAAAACACCATCACCAATCCTAATAAGAACTGTGAAGAATGAAACACAAACACGCTTTGTTTCATTCAGCAAAGGATGAACATGGAAAATCCAATCAACACAGAGCAAGGCAGGGGGTGGAGGGGTGTACCAAAAACTCCATGGAAATATTTTCCTTTAGCAAAAAGAGAAAAATATTGACTCACGTGATAAAAACCCAATTCAAAAGTAAACATATGGACGAAGCACATACAAGATGGAGGCAAGAGTTTAAGGGTGCAACTTTTCTTCTGAGTAAAGCATTAGGCTTATTTGATAGGGTCTGTCATGATAGGAAATAACCCAACAGCTTTTTAAAAGACACTGAAAAAAAAATCTTAAGCATCTCTTTTAAAAATGCAATTATACGAATAGCTATAAACAACCACAAGAGCAAAGTAATCATATATCTCTCCCCAGTCCTGTTCTTTTTCCTTAAGATCTGCCTCAAAGTGGAACATTTCTGTCCTATGTTATTTTGGGTATATAGCTAACTTGGTGTCTCCTTTGTACAATTCTATTCCAATTAATCTGCTCCTGTGCCAGGAATAAATAGAATGTCCCAAGCTGAAAACCCCAAGTGATGGAGGGTGGATGTTCAAAGATAAAGAACGACCTGGACAAAAATAAATCTCATCCCTTATATTGTTCTATGGCCTGATTTTAAGGAGGATTTTATTACAGAGCGTGCATCCACTCTTCTACGTTCCCTCGTATCTAAAAGAGAAACCAACACACACAGATACCTGGGATTTTGTTTCCTTGGCCAGACAAAATTAAAGCCCCGAAACTTCCACATCCTCTTGCAAACACAGATGTCGAAACTAGTATTTTTCCAGTCCATCCAGGCAATATTTAGCCACACACAACAGTGACTGTCTTCTTCATCTTTAAGTCAAGGCTGCATCACTTAATACCATTTAACCTCCTCGCATATATTAAGTTTCAAGTGACAATTTTTAACTGGGGAATGAGAAGGAGGAGTTGCTCTCATCAAATTCTGGTTGTATGAAATAAGCTAATTTGTACACTCACCATATGTCTTAAACACTAATTAAAAAATGTCACTTTCTTCAAACATTAAAATGTAATCAGCCTAGTAAATAAAATATTCTCAAGTTTTCTTCCCTTGGTGATAATTTAAAGAGTGTTTATCTCAAGGTAACCTCTCTATTTTGATTACCAAGAAAGGCTTTTGATTTGAAAAGGGAAAAAAAGGAGATATTGGGGGCTTGGGGAGTGAGAAGAGAAAACCACAACTGTACATAGCTGCACAAAGGAAAATAAGATGAAGCGGGGTTTTAAGGACCATAGTCTTGTTACCCTAAGGCAAATCCAGCCAATCAATACCACCCATTGACGGTCTACCATCTGCCGTGCTACCCAGCGATGTGGCTAAACAGACCTGTTCCATATGACCGTAGCCGGCTCATTTTCAGTCGATTAGGGCAGTTCCAGAGCATTCACGTGCAATAGCACAAAACTCCAAGTCTGACTGAGCCTCTCTCTTCACACCAGTCCCTCCCAGCACAGCTGCAGACCTTTTCCTCCTGTTCTGGGTGTCTGGATTATCTCTTCTTGCCCCTCAATGGAATTAGCAAAATAGGGTGGGAAGGTAGAGCAAACAGACACACACACACACACACACACACAGATAATTGCTGGCCCTTCTTCACTGTCATGCAGAAATCGGGAATTCCATGTGCTCTGCCCTAATATGATTATGGCACACCATTTAAATAGCATCATCAGTGTCTATGACCTGACATTTTCCTGTAGTGCTATTTCTTTTTATCTTCTCCCTCTTCCCTTGAAAACTAAACCTAAACTGCTGGCATTTCTGTCTTTAGAGAAAATACAATCAGTATGCCCAGACAATGGTATACTTATTTAAGGATTTTTGATAAAACGTAAAGCCTAATTTTCCTTCGATGAATTGTGGTATTGGTTTTGTTTTTTGTTTTTTTCCTATGAAAACCATTAAATCAAATTTTATAGGAAAATGCAAACTTACCCCACAGAGGCAAGAAAGATGCACCAGACTGACACGGACTCTACTGGAAGGATCGGGAATGTACTGTCGAGGTTCTCTTAGAGATATATGACCTGACCATATGATGCTTTTCTCTTTCCTAAGTAGTTTCATCTACTATGGATTGCAGGAAAGAGCTACAAGAATGCTACTCTGTGGGAAAATGTGACAAATGGATGTCTAGTCCACTTAACATTGCCAAGAGTTCACCTGTGCAGGTAAACTAACCTCCAGGTGGATTCAAACTTGATCTTCCTGTTTTCTTTCCATGCTTCTGAGCCTTACATAGAATAGCAGCTGAAAGCAGAAGGTTTCTTTCCAGAATCAATGTACACTTTTTCAAAAGTGCCTTTGACCATACCCTTAAAGCACGAGGACATCTTTCTGGGAAAGGAAATTTAAAGGACAGGAAAACTGCCTGACTTACAAAATTCTGAAAAAGGTAAATACACATTTATCAAAAAAAAAAAAATCTAATTTAGGTGGAGTCCCTGTCTGGACTTTTCACTGTTATATTCTTCATCATAGCCTATGAAAACTCAGTAGGGTCAATGTGCAAACACACGGAGATTTCCGAAGATCCCTGCTTTAAGGGATTTGAGGCATTTCCATTTCAGTTCAGATAAGCTTCACTAAAAATTAAAAAAAAAAACAAAAAACCTTAGTATAAATATAAATCTTTACAAATCAAAGGCCACTGAGCAGATAAATACAGAGTAGCCATACCATCAAAGGATACAGTGTTGGGGCGCCTGGGTGGCTCAGTTGTTAAGCGTCTGCCTTCAGCTCGGGTCATGATCCCAGGGTCCTGGGATCGAGCCCCGCATCGGGCTCCCTGCTCCGCGAGAAGCCTGCTTCTCCCTTTCCCACTCCCCCTACTTGTGTTCCTGCTCTCTCTCTCTCTCTGTCAAATAAATAAATAAAATCTTTTTAAAAAAGGATACAGTGTTTATCCAGAGAAATGCCGTTTTGAAAATAATTCATTATAGAGTTTTTTTAAAGGTTTTATTTATTTATTAGAGAGAGAGAGAGACAGTGAGAGAGAGAGAGAGAGAAGAACAAGTGGGGGCGGGGGGGGGGGAAGGGCAGAGGGAGAGGGAGAAGCAGGCTTCCCACTAAGCAGGGAGCCTGGTGCAGGGCTTGATCCTGGGACCTGGGATCATGACCTGAGATGAAAGCAGACACTTAACTGACTGAGCCACCCAGGTATCCCTCAATATATATTGATATATTGAGGGATATATAATATATATAATCGCTCATTTATAATTCTGTAACTATAAATAAACAGATGTACAGTATTGTAAAAAGCAAGGAAGGTAATTTGTAGAAGGAGGAGGAGAAGGAAGGAAAGATAAAGGGGAAGGGAGGGAGGAGAAAAAGAAATAAATAATAGGACTTATAACAAAGTACAAACAAAAACTATTTTTTACCAAGTCTTGTATACTGAACATTACAGTAGGCACTTGACATGCACAATCTCACATGACATCATAGTGGTAACAAAAGTTATACGGAAGCATTCTTCTAGAAAGATGTTTTCCTCATCTAAAAGTAAGATCTCCCCTCCATCGCTTCATAGAAGAATATGCTTAGTCAATATTTGTTGAATGAATGAGGAAGATGGGTACAGACTAGAAGAGAAAGAAAAACATGTAATTTTTTTCTCATCTAAAAATGACCAAGAGATTTCTTTGTGATGTGCTTCTAACTAAGCATGTCCTCAAAATGTATTTCATTTAATCTATCATTATGACCAGGCTATACATTTGAAGTGAGAGAGACACAAAGGATTAAAGCTGGGAAGCAAAAAAATCTTAGCAGGTAGGATGAGTTCCTGATTAAGTCTTCATTCCCTACTTCTTCCAAATCTGGCAAAACTCCTTACATAGAGGAGTTGCTCAGCAAACACTGGTTGGATGAACTTCTATGTCTTTAGTCCCTTACAGGACAGAGCCTGGCTCCAGGCAACACTCAATTATGAGGAAGGAATAAAGATCAACAATTCCATTCAACATCACCTCAAAAACTATCCCAAGGCCTATTTCATGTGATTCAACTAGGGGGCGCTGAACACCATCTTAAGGGAAGAGATAAACTGGCTCCCTAAGCTTCAGTTTCCTCATCTGTAAAATGGGCACAATAATACTTCCCTTAGGATTTGTTGCCAGGATTAAAACAGATACAGGCTTGGTGGAGGCAGTGCTCTAAATGGCACCTACTATTATTCATAGAGAACAGGGAGAAACTGTATGACTTAGTACCTAGCTGTAAGACAATTCAATCTTGTTAAGGACAATACAATTCAGAGACTCTCAAAACAATTAGACAATAGTAAGAGAATAATAACTAAGAAAGGCTGAATGGTCTGTTCCAGTTCTAATGAAAATGACTGCTGCAGATTAGGACTTAGCCAATAGGCAAAATTCAGTGCTAAATTCTAAGTGTGAAGAATAAAAAGAAATACAAGTCATAGATCCCACCTTCAAGGAGCTTACAGTCTGGTTGATAAAGGAACAGTGTAGGGAATATAAAAAGAATAGTATCAAAATGAAATACTGAAGGACAGTTGATGGTGAGGATGTCATCTGGATTGATGGGGGAAGGCTTCATAGAAGAAGCTGGAACTAACACTAGGCTTAAAGAATGATAGGATTTGTCTAGGAAAATTCCAGATATTTCATATAAGAATAAAAGTGGGGGAGGAGGGCAAGAAGGGGATAGTGGCAGCCAGCTCATTCTAGTTAGACCCCCTCTGGGGTTTCCTCTGAATATATTCCAACCTCTTCCATTTTTTAAAAGTTACAAATAGAGGAATATTATGATATGATGACTGTGGGAGAAGAGACCTTTTATTCAGTAAGTACTTTCATAAAAGGAGCAGGAATTAATATTTATTGCACGTCTATTATGTGTCCAACATTGCACTAGGTACTTTGCCTATAAATCTCATTTAATCTCATAACTCTGAGATTTCCAACAGGGAAACTAAAGATTAGAGAATTTGCTCAAGATCACACAGCTAGTAAGAGGCAAATTTATACATGTCCAACCTCAGTTCATTTTACTACAAATACTACCTTACATAGAAGAGTGTAGATCTAGAGAAATTTAAATCTTACTCTCTATGTTATTCTATACTCAGAAACTAACATTCAAAATAATGTCATTGATGGGGCGCCTGGGTGGCTCAGTCAGTTGAGCAGCCGACTCTTGATTTCAGCTTAAGTCATGATCTTGGGGTCCTGGGATGGAGCTCTACATCTGGCTCCATGCTTAGCAGGGAGCCTGTTTGAGAATTCTCTCTCTCCCTCTCCCTTTGCCCCCCTCCCCCCGCTCATGTGCTCCCCCCCATAGTAAATAAATAAATCTCTTAAAAAAAAGTAATGCCAGGGTGCCTGGGTGGCTCAGTCAGTTAAGCATCTGACTCTTGATTTCAGCTCAGGTCATGATCCCGGAGTCATGAGATCAAGCCCTGAATCGGGCTCCATGCTCAGCAGGGAGTCTGCTTGAGATTCTCTCTCCCCCTCTCCCTCTGCTCCTCCCCAATTCATGTATGCATGCTCTATCTCTCTCTAAAATAAATAAATCTTAAAAAAAGTAATGTCATTGACATCTGTTGACATTATAACAACAATAAAAAACAAAGCAAAACCCAAGAACAAAAAAACCTAACCTATGCTTGCAATTTCAGTATTCTGCCACCAAGTGATGACAGAATCTTGGTCCTATGAGAATTACAAGCGTCACCTTTTTGCCTGCTGTTATTTTGTGCGTGTGCCTCCATCTCTGGAGGGGGAGGAAAGAGTGCCTGATCTTCCAATGGAATTGTCTACTAAAGCCCCAAAACATAATCTTTCCAAATATTTTCCAAATTTTATTTATCAAAAATTCAACTCTGAGCATAATTCTAAACTTCAACAATTTTCAAACAATTCTATCACAGATTATATTCAATGAATTATATTTCTTTGTTACTTTCACACTGTACTGTGAGCATGCAGGGTAGAAATTGTATGTTATTTGCCTTATCATCCCAGCATGAAGAATGTCAGTACCTAGAGCACAGTGGGCACTCAGTAAAAGAACATTAATTGATTCTAAATATTTTAGAAAAACTTTTGAACCAAATGCTTAGGGCACAGTTATTTGGTACTTTATTCATCAACACAACTTTCCTTCTCATGTCACCCTTAAAGCAGGGTTATAAAAAGCCCTTTCCTGAGGTTGGTCATCAGCAGAAGCATCTCTCTCAGTGGTCAGGTACTTCCTTCTGCCTTAGCCAGGGACAGTCTACATTCATTATAAGCCCTGCCCTGCACAGCAGTCTAGTTTACCTTTTCACCCTTCTTATGCCCAGGAATATTGCCTCCTTTCTCTGTGGGAGATGAAGAAAAACCGTGAAAAACAAGAGAGGCATGCTATGTACCTGTCAGAAAGAGGCAACTCTCCGCTTGACCCTTTTTAGTTCTCTTCTCTGACTCTGAAGCTGGGGGAATGATTAACTACTTTTAAGTAGAAGAGTAAAGTTACACATTAGTGCTGAGTAGCTCATTTCCCTTAGCAACCCCTTAGCAACGGCTGCTTCAAGTTCAAAATACCTCCTTGAAAAGGATCACATCTTTAACGAAGATGAGTATTTTTTTTTAATGTAAGGTTTTTGAACAGATGTTTTAACATTACAACCCCCAGAGCCTTGTAGGCTACAAATATCTACTTCATGCTAACTTTCCTTTATGATATTATGTGGTAACCATAATGATGCTGGGCTCCTGTGAAATTTCAGCCCCTAGAAAAGCCCTGGTCCTACTCTGAAATTATTCACAAATACGTAACTTTTGTTTTATCAAGTCACCATTAATCCTAGGTTATTATAGAAATTACACTTAAGTTCTTTAAAAAGGGTTATTGATATTGACCTCGCTGTTCAGTTTGCTCCCTTACTGAGAAGACTGAGTAACTAAAATCACAGTTTTTAAAACCTGCATCAGCTGTATTTATTACATGTAACCTGAGGTTCTGTGGACAGCTTAAAGAAAAACATAAAAAGAAATTCCAACTTTACCCCAAACTGGTACTTACTGGTTTTATTATTCAATACTTACCTTGCTCACTTCATTATCTATAAAATGGATCATGAGATAATCAAATAATCATCACATTTAGTAGTTTTTACATTGTTGGTGAAGTGAGAGTGCTTGCAAAAGGTTTTGTTAGCCTTCAAAAACCCTTAGGAATATAAAATGTGCATATCATATATGTTATGCCTATCATTAAAACTTTAATCTTGCTCAAAAATTTTGAAGCTCTTTTGTCATCTTAAAGGTTTTGTAACTCAGGTAATATATAAACTTCTGCTTGAAATGTGTTCTTTATTACCTATTAGCACATGGGTACCTTGGAGCGCAAAATGCACAAGGGCTTAGAACAATGAACATCTTCCCTGTTGATTTATGTGTGCCAATCCCAAGATGAGGACAGCAAAAAGGCATGTTTTCACTTGGTATTAATAGCTAAACTGTGCCATCGCACCTGACGTGAAGTTTTACGCGTTTCCATGTGTGAGGATACTACTGATGAACGTGCCTAGAGCAACGACCCTTATACATAGTAGGTGCTTGATGCCTGTTCCTGAAAGTAAGATCCATTTTAAATCACTAGGGAACAGGGGCACCTGGGTGGCTCAGTTGGTTAAGTGACTGCCTTCGGCTCAGGTCAGGATCCTGGAGTCCCTGGATCGAGTCCCTGGATCGAGTCCCGCATCGGGCTCCCTGCTCGGCAGGGAGTCTGCTTCTCCCTCTGACCCTCCTCCCTCTCATGCTCTCTGTCTCTCATTCTCTCTCTCGCAAATAAATAAAAAAAAAATTTTTTTTTTTTAAATCACTAGGGAACATACGAGGAGGAGCCAGAAGACCTCAAGGCCAGTTACATCTCTACTACTAATAATTCTATGACCTTGGGCAAATCACTCTCCTCTTTGGACCAGAATCTTTTTGATTAAATAAAAACTGAAACTAGGCAATTTCTGAAGTCCCTGCCAGCTCTAATATGTCAGAGTCAATAAATAAATGGTTTGTAATTAGCAAACAAAATTTTCAGTAAGGTTAACTCAGATTTTCAACTGACATTACAGTGTTAGAATGCTGGCTAAGGGGAAGTCAAGCTTTTTTTTTTTTTTATTAAAGATTTTATTTATTTATTTGACAGAGAGATAGAGAGAGAACACAAGTAGGCAGAGAAGCAGGCAGAGGGAGAGGGAGAAGCAGGCTCCCCGCAGAGCAGGGAGCCCGATGCGGGACTCGATCCCAGGACCCTGGGATCATGACCTGAACCGAAGGCAGCTGCTTAACCGACTGAGCCACCCAGGCGCCCCGGGGAAGTCAAGCTTTTGAGGATTTTGAAATCTGCCTCAAATGAAGAACCAGGTTAGTATCATGTTCCCCCAATATCCATTCTGGTCACCAAAGTTATCTTAATAAAATACAGAACTAGGGCACCTGGGTGGCTCAGTTGGTTAAGCGACTGCCTTCGGCTCAGGTCATGATCCTGGAGTCCCGGGATCGAGTCCCGCATCGGACTTCCTGCTCGGCAGGGAGTCTGCTTCTCCCTCTGACCCTCCCGACCCTCCCCCCTCTCATGCTCTCTCTCTCTCAAATAAATAAATAAATAAAATCTTTAAAAAAAAAAAATACAGAACTAGAGATGGCTGGTTAACATCATTAAAACCAATGGCTTTGACCAAGACCTTGATCAAGTTTAAAGATTCTCTTTGAGCTTCAGTGTCATCATATTCAAAATGGGGACAATAATAATGCCTGAGGTTGTGAGGCTTAAATGAGATAATGCATGCACGGTATGTATTATAGGGTGTAGTACATGCTGTTAAGTACTCAAAGATGCTAAATATTTTTTATTAGGTAGAAATACATAAAATTGGTTTTATATAGGTTAAACAGAATCAAATATTGTCACTTTAATATGGTTCAACCTATGTTGTTACTCTCCTGCCTAAAATACCTTCCATGATCCTCACTGCTTATATCAAGTCCAATTATTCAGTATGGCATTCAAGGCTCTTTGCAATCTGGTTTTCATTTAAGCTTCCTGAGTCCTTTGGGACATTCCCTTCCATATATACAGCCCTACACATGCCAGTCTATTCTCCCATGTCCCTTGGCCCTTCTACCTCATGCCTTTGTTCCTGCTGTTTCTTCCATTTGAAATGCCTTCTCTCCCTGGAGAATCATACTCATCCTTCAAGGCTTCAACCTCACTAAGCAAAATGAGCTTATTTGTTGTTCCAGCTTTTATAGTAGCTTCTTTTTTCTGCCTCCACCACCGCTGTTTACAGGTCTGTCTCCCCGAGCTGCTTTCAAGATACGCTGGAGCAAGGGCTGCTATTCTTACTTGGCTTTGTTTTCCTCCAGTTGAGCACATTGGCTGTCTCGTAGCTGGTGCTCAGTAAATATCTGCTAACGTAAAATGAACATATTCACATGACAGGTTAAGATATGGCTCCTCTCAGAAATAGATAATAAATAGATGAATACCAAAGATGACTCCCAAAAAACTTAACTTTTGGAATCTACCCCTCCATGGAACCATTTTTTTGAGGGGAGAAATCTCTGCCAAAGTAAGGTCTTTCTCCCTCTGGAAATGCTCAAATGACTAAAATCAGAAACTACAGTGGAAGTTGCTCTTCAGGACAAATCCATCGAGCTGAAGCCATGAGCTTTCAACAAAGACTGTTATTTTACTACTAGAGATGGCAGTGCTCTGGCTGCAACCTCATTTAGTGGCTATAATGTGAGAGTTTGCAAACTGAATGTGTGCTTCCGTAGCTGGAGAAGTAACAGTCACAGAGAACTCCACTAAGTCCCTGTCTGGTGTGGAAGGCATGGAAAAGAGGAGGATACGGCTGATGCTGCAGCCCGGAGTATGAATTCATCATTTGCCCACATTCCCACACTCTATGCAACCACGGCTCTGGAAGAACTCTGGGAAGGGCAAGTGCTTAAGAGAATTAATAGTGTATACCAAATATTCTTTAATTAATGTTCCTGCCTATATAAACAATAACACTTAATATTTAATGTGTGTATATATGTTTGCGTGTATAAAATTATATCATTATGTATATAAATGAACATATTCACATGGAATATATACATATACTAGTGTATATATATATATATATATATATATATATATATATATATACACACACACACACATATATATACGTGTATATAATTAGTTTAAAAGGAGAGTCAATAGTTCCGCACTATAGGAGTAGCAGGCTATTTAGCCAGTTCATAATTCCAGAGGAATTACTTTCAAGGTTTTTTCCAGGAAGTACTTTTTATCTAAGTAAACTCTATTAGAACTCTTAACGTATAAGCAAATAAAACAGTACAGCTCTCCTGGTTGGGAAAAGACTTAGTCCCACTAAACCAATCTAGTCTAGTCTAGTCTATACTGCAGTGGGAAAAAAAGTGAATTGGGAATCAAACACTTGGGTTCCAGTACCAATGCTACCACCTTAGGCCCAAGCCTCTTCATCTAGTACATCTAATTCAAAGCATTTGGTAATTGCTATCCAAGATTCCAAGAGCAATGCCTCAGTTTCTGCGGCTTCTCAAGCACACAGGGTAACGATAGCAGTGCTTACTCCTCTCCTACTTTCTACCTACCTTAAAGCTCCACAATTAATCTATATCCCAATCATTCTTCAATTACACAAACACAAAGTTCAACAATTAACAGTGGGGACACAGAAGGTTAGCAACACAGGTTTCACAAATACCCAGAGAAGGCTTAGAACATACTGGAGTGTCTTGATCTCGTTCTGAGAGATATACCTCTCTCTAGTCAAGAAAAATTAACTGTAAGCTTCTTAAGAGTCCTGCCAACCACTTAGCTGTGTATATTCTATCTCCCTAGCTTTTCTTATACCCAATGCTACTCACTTAATTCAAGTCTCTGTATCTCTATCCTGGATTATTATCATCAACATATCCTTACCTCCAATTTTGACTGAACCCCTTTAGCCAGACACATCGACCTTTCTAAAATTCCAGTCTAACCACGTTGCTTCCTTGATTAATATTAATTAATGTTCATCCCTCTTCTGCTGAGATTTCCAATGAAACTCACCTAGCAGACCTCTCTCCACAAGCCAATAGGACATTGTTTCATGACAACAATGTATATAAGTTCATGACACAAATGTATATAAGTTCATAGTATTCTTTTGCATGTCTGTTTCTCCTACTAAGCTTGAGCCCCTTAAAGGGTGGGGCACATATATGATTCATAATAAATGATGGGCGAATAGATTAATAAATGCAACTTTCCCTAAACAAAGCTTCCAAATAGTTGCTTTTCTCATTTTTAAGCTGCAGAGAGCTATAAGTAGCTCTCTTCCCTTTGCAAAGTGGTTTCACGTAACTACTATCTATTGAGCATTTACTATGTTGGGTGCTAGCATTAGCTCTTTATATGCATTAACTCACTTAATATCACAATAATCCTATAAGGTAGGTAACTATTACCATTATCCCTTCATTGGCAGACGAGAACAACTAATGAGGACAGAGAGAGGTTAAATAATATACACTGACTCATTGTAATCATTCAGCAAACATTCACAGAGTGTTTACTGTGCTATTTTTACAACCAACTATGAGCAAGAAAGGATATGTACAATCATCACTTTAAAATAAAGGCCAAGGAGAAACCATGTCTTGTTCATCTTTAGGGGTTTCTAGACTATCCAGAATAGAATCACATTCAATAAATATCTGCTGAATAAGCACTGAATTAGTGCTCCTGAAATCTGGTAGTGGGCCTTTCTACATCAACCACTTTTCTTGACTGATGCTTGAGAGAAGGGACCCCTCCTTCTTTTGGTCAAATCCAGACACTTTGGAGAGTGCAAGAAGACTCTATTAATAATTACACAAAGACAACAAGCATAAACCAGCATTGTCCAAGCAAACCAGAAATCCCATTGATATCCATACTCTCCAAGAATACCCTCTGGAATTATATTTAGGGAAATAGCTCAGGTAAATAAAAATGCACACTTATGTACATATCTTTGTATGAGCTATTCTGTCTGGAACACCATACCGTCCTTCTTCTTCTGCTTAGTGAACACCTACTCATCCTTCAAAATAAAGTTCAAGTATTAATTCCCACAAATTCATTCAGCATATATTTACTGAGAACCTACTATGTGCTGGACACTAAAGATTAGACATTAAACAAGGCACAAAAATCCTCTGCCTTGAGAGTTTACATTGAACTGAAAGCAGACAATAAACCTTCCCAAATTCCCAGATGGAATTAGCAGTTTCTTATTTGACTTCTCATAGAACTTGTTCTCCAGATTACTCCATTCCTCATGGAATTGCAATGGCTGCCTTCCATGTCTACCTTCCACTCAAGAATGTAAGCCCTTTGAGGGCAACAACCCACTTTCATCTATGTTTCCCAGGACTGACTCAGTACTGGGTTACCCAATTGAACTGAAGGCCACATGCTTTCCTTCCCACAATGTCACAGCCTGCTAACATTTCCTTGAGCTCACTGCTTGATTTCTGAACATTTTTAAAACACCAAGCAATTTCTTGGCACCCACCATCTACTGTTCTTTGCACTGGGATGGCGATGTGGCAAGAATGTGATATGGTTCAGGATCTTTCAGCATTTATAATCAGACTTGGGAGGCCAGGTTTATTGATGAGAACAGGGACGGAACAAGACAAGACAGTACATGATCAAGGACTAGATAGATTGTATGGATCAGACTCAAAACATTCCCTAAGTTTTGAGAACTAGGATGTCACCATGGGCCCAGAAATGAGGGTGAACACAAGTATTAAAGATCATCATCCTTCACTTTAGCCCAGCAATGCTGCCAGGCTGCCCCTGGGGTTCACCACTCTCCAAAACCATTCCCAAATGTGCCAGGATATCCTTACATGGGCCACATTCTCTCAAGCTTCTGTACTTTTGCCCAAGCTGGTATCCTACCTGGGATGCTCCTATACCCCTTGTATATCTGATTGTCATTAAGATTCAGTTCAAATGTAGCATCCTTTGTGATATCATCTCTGAGCTTCCTAGGAAAAACTGACCATGCTTTCACTGTGTGTCTAATCCTGCTCCTTCCCCACATATATACCCACTGTACTCTGTCTATACACTTAATTGTATCCATCATTTATTTATCTATAGATCCATCTCCCTCACTAAGCTACAAACTTTTTGAAGGTAAAGACCCTCATTCACTTTTGTATCTCAAGCACAGTGCTTGGTACAGATTTTGTGGATGGACATATAGATGAATGGATCAACATACAGATGGGACTCAGTTATGAGCTGGAGTGTTCCCTCCTCCCCACCAAAAAAAAAAAAAAAAGCATCAGCTGATATAACTTCATGTGCTCCAGCGAAAGAGTCTGGAACTACAGAGATTTGGGTACCAATCCTGAAGTCACTTAATCTTAAATGAAGTCACTTAATCTCTCTGGACCTCAATTAGTATTATCTGTTAAATTGCGATAAAGCATGAAATCCCTACCTCACACAACAATGACTGGGAGTTTTAAATGAGATGAAAGAAGTGAAAATGTTTAGAATAAAATGTTGTTTCAATATAGCATGATTTTGGGTGGGGGAGAAGCATTAGCCACAGTAATGTTATCTGGAGATTTTTTAATTTAGACCAATACTTCTTTCCTTCTAAACTGACACATGGCTGTGCTTTTTCTAGGTCTGCTAACAGGACAAATTAGGTGACACACCTCTGTGCTAGGAGTCTCTGGGGTGAGTTTCTTTTTCTCTTGCTAGATAGGAGAAGGAGAATTTGTCCTCTTTATGGGTCTGGGGTTTCAACTCTCGAAGTCTGAACATTTCTGATGGCCTTGAACTAATTTCGGCCACCATCGACAGAATGGGAGTGGAAAAATCCCCACTACATCTGCCTTGTCAGGGGGTGGAGGAAAGAACTTTCTAAATAGTCTCATTATTGGTCCCAGCTGAATTCTGCTCCTGTTCCATGATGCCAGCAAAAGCATTTTAGTAAGATGCTGCCAGCATCAAAAGCAGATCCACTTACGGTTTCCTGTAAGCGTATCTGCAATGGCAGAAGGTGGCGGGTAGCCAGGTGTGAGTGTGCGTGCTAAAAATCTCCAATACGTCAAGCTGGAAGAACAATTTATGAAATGAAATTCAATGTTCTATTTCTACTCCAAGAACTCAGTTTAAGGCAC
Organism: Mirounga angustirostris; assembly: GCF_029215605.1. NCBI lineage: Eukaryota > Metazoa > Chordata > Mammalia > Carnivora > Phocidae > Mirounga > Mirounga angustirostris. The sequence goes on from NW_026991712.1 coordinate 150,806,858, forward strand.
CGGAAATTCGGCTGGATAAATCGGCTCCAATTCTCCGCTGCTTTACTGAATCAGAGAATCTCGGAGAGAGAAATATCCTCTGTATTCTTCTAGCTTGAACGTGTCCCACCCCACCCCAGCAGGACATTCCAAACAAGGGGTCATCAGACTCTGCTTACATAGTTTCAGTGAAAGGAAGCTCATTCACTACTTTTCTAATAATTTGCCCAATTTGGGGTTAGCTCTGGCCATAGGGCAGGGACTGCCATGTGTCCACCAAAGCTGTTTCCTTTTCTGCCTGGCCATCTAGCTAGACTACAGTGGGGCTGAGCAACTGAGTTCTGGCCATTGGAATGTGGATGGAAGTGATGCACATTCTTCCAAGCCTGGTCCCCAACAACTTCTGTATGATGCTCCATCTTCTCTTTCTTCCCTTGCCTACTGAGTAGATGCAGAGGGTACAATGCTGAACGCTAAGGCCCAAAAGGAGAGCAGAGCCACTAGATGGCAGGGGCCTGGGGCCATGAATGACCGTGTGGAGCACAGCCTCCTGCAGACCCATTTGAACTGTGATATGAATAAAAAGTACCTTGCCTGCATTAAGCCACTGAGATTTGAGGGCTGCTTGTTAAATAATTCATATTCTGACATAGAGACCATTCATCCAATTTTTTTAAGTAGCAGTACCAGACTAAGTGTCTTAGGAGTTCCCGTATCAGCATCTCTCTTAGAAGCCTTAGTGGCACACTTGTATGAAATATATGTATAGTATACAACTATACTAATATATGTATAGTATACAACTATATACTATTTCAACTATAGTATACAACTGCCAACTTTCATGTACTATTAGCTCCTGAGAAGTGGAAAGGAGCAGTGCAGGAAGGCAGGGGAAGAGGGTGTAGGAAGGAAGGAGAGGTGGGGAAGGCCACATCTTCTCAAGGACCAGCCTCCTTATTCATGAAAATTTCCTTGATCTCTTATAATAAGCCTATGGGATAGAATCACCACCATTTTAAACAGGAAGAAACAGATACTCGGGCAGGTTGGTATACATAACCTAAGTATCCTTGGGCACAGCCATTTCCCACTGATTTCAGCACCAGAACCTACCAACTGGCTTCTGTGGACAGACCTTCTCACAACCTCCACCTGTCTGTCTGATGCCCAAACACCAATCTCAGAATCCCTGTTGCTATGCTTTCCATGCTAGGACCCCAAATGCCAGGTGTTTTCATGACTCTTAAAACAAACAATTGAATCCCTTGGACATTGGGTTTCCCAATCTGGCTGCTCTTCTGCAGGTGGCCGTAGCAAACAGCTGTGTTCTCCTGCACCTGGCTTCATCCTTTCCATGGTGGCATCTGCTGAGAAAATGCACCCCTACGGCCCATTCTAACTACAGGAGGGGTATGAAAGAAAGATGTTTTTTAAAAGCCAACACCTGAGAGAATGTTGAAATTAAATCAAAGTCTCAAAAAGTTTGAAAGTTTAAGCCTCTCATCTGTCCCACTGCAGAGTTGGTGCCCTTGCACTGATAGATCAAGCTGGTATCAAAATTGGAAACAAATATTTAACAGTGCAACCTTGGACAAAGTATGAGATCTAAAAATGCATGGCCCTGTGTCTAATAAAGTTCTTAAAATACAGGAAAGCCAACATACATCAAAAGTTTGGATTTGTTTGTTGTTGTTTGTTGTTCGCGTTAGAAGCTATGGAGATCACCTTGGAATCAAAAGGAAAACCTTTCAAAGTTACAATACCTTATCTCTTTAACTGAGCTTGACCAGTTTTTAAGAATCTGCATTAGGTGTCCTCCTCTCTGCCCTCACAGCCTCCTCTGCTTCCTTTCCAACACTGCAGCACTTTTCCCACTGTAATGATCAGTTTATGGGCTTTCTTTCCCACTACATTAAGAGTTCTGCGAGGCCAGGCAGGGACCATGTCGGATTCTCCTCTTTATCCCAGTGCCTGGCAGTGTGCCAGATAATCCTTGAGGAGCTGGTTAATTTTTAGTGTGGTTCATAGTAACAGAGCTACTCAATTCTTTTGCTGTGGAGCCCTCAAGCCTTGCTTTGGATCAGCATCATCGGCTGTGAAATGGGGCTCTGGCTGCACCCAGCTTACTTTACAGAGTAACTGCCAACTTTCAGTAGGAACCAAACACAGTCATTTGAATGGATCTGAAGTATCACTGACAGTCACCAAGGTTTAACTGATTATTCTGCTCTCTAACATTTGGAGAATAGGGTCTGTGGGAGGATATAAGAGGTCCTGGCTGGTTATGTGGGTGGGTGTCCTTTCTTGTTTCCTGGCTTCTAGTGCCCTGAGTGATCCAAGGAGCCTGACCATCCCAGGAGGTGGAGGACATTTGGAGGCTAACATTATGGAAGTAGCATGCCTATCCAGCAGGTGGCTTTCTCTTATTTCAAGAATTTTATGAGGCATAAGGCTGTACATTTTTAGATCTCATACTTTGTCCAAGGTTGCATTGTTAAACATTTGTTTCCAATTTTGACATCAGCTGACTCTATCAATGCAAGGGCACCAACTCTGCAGTAGGGAAGATGAGAGGCACAGAATTTTGTTAGAGATGCTTGTGGAAGAGTTGGTCTACAGAGAAAAGGATGAGCTGGATGACCTCCTAAAAGGATTCTATGATTCAGATGTTTTACACAAATGTTAACGAATAACCCAGCATGGCAGGGAAGACAAAACCAGTACAGTAATGTTGTTCAGGTATTATGTGCATTTGCCTTTAATTAAGAGATTTCGGGAGCCAAGAACTGAGTTCCCAGCCCAGCAAAGACCTCTGGCTGCAGTGACATCACAATGTTAATGCATCCCTTATTCCTGGTTCAGCGGAGGACAGGCCAACTTCCATCCACCAGTTTAATCTGTGAGCGAGGATATTTCCAGTCAACAATAAACTAGTTCTTACAAGTAAAGCAAGTGCTCTAAAGTGCTCACAATCATACACACAAAAGGTATCCAGAATATCAAAGATCTGGGTCTATTGGGTCTAGGAACCAGAATTTAATAAGACATTAAAACTTTTGTCTTAGTCAGCTTGTATTGCCATAACCAAATACCATAGACTGCATGCCTCAAACAACAGAAATTTATTTTCTCACAGTTCTGGAGGCTATAAGTCTGAGATCAGGGCACCATGGGTTCTGAAGAGGGCTTGCAGACTGATCGCCTCGTGTTGACTGTGTGCTCACACCGCAGAGAGAAAAATCTCTCTCTCTTATAAGGCCACCAATCCTATTGAAATAGGACCCCATCCTTATGAGCTCATTTAGCCTTACTTACCTCCTAAAAGCTCTATCTCCAAATAAAATCACACTGGAAGGTTAGAGCTTCAACATATAGATTTTGGAGGGGCACAATTCAGGCCATAGCAACTTTCATACAGAAAGTTCAGTGTCTACTTCAGGTGGTTACAGTTTAAGTCACACCACTAAGATGAAATTCACAAAAATAAAATTATATTTATCCTCAATGGGTTATTTAAAAAAATTTTTTTTATTAAGTAATTTCTATACCCAACATGGGGCTCGAACTCACGACCCTGAGATTAAAAGTGGCATGCTCTACCACCTGAGCCACTAGGGGTCCCCCCAATGGATTATTTTAGCTAAGATTTTAAAAAATATATAATCCATTGGGCGCCTGGGTGGCTCAGTCGGTTAAGCGACTGCCTTCGGCTCAGGTCATGATCCTGGAGTCCCGGGATCGAGTCCCGTATCGGGCTCCCTGCCCAGCAGGGAGTCTGCTTCTCCCTCTGACCCTCCCCCCCTCATGTGCTCTCTCTCTCTCTCTCTCAAATAAATAAATAAAATCTTAAAAAAAAAAATTTAAAAATTAAAAATAAAAAAATATATAATCCAGAAGATGTATGCTGTTTGCTGTTCATAATCAAACTTGTAAAATATATTTCTCTGGAGATTGTAAGAAAAGAGACAATGGAAAGTACTGGAATCGAAGCATGAACCCCGGGCGCCTGGGTGGCTCAGTCAGTTGAGCGACTGCCTTCGGCTCAGGTCATGATCCCAGGGTCCTGGGATCGAGTCCCACATCGGGCTCCCTGCTCTGCGGGGAGCCTGCTTCTCCCTCTCCCACTCCCCCTTCTTGTGTTCCCTCTCTCGCTGTGTCTCTCTCTGTCAAATAAATAAATAAAATCTTAAAAAAAAAAAAAAAAAAAGAAGCATGAACCCCAAGCGTCTTTATTCTGTAACTAACTAGCTGTGCCACCTTGGCTAAGTCCCCAGCCTTTTTTGTGCTTCTGTTTCCTCATTATACCAAGCTGGTGTAAACAAGAAAACACGTTAATTTAAAATAAACCATGTTTCAGAATGCCATTTCTGGTCAGTTGTTTTGAGGATCCAAATCAGTACAGTGATTAGGAAAAGAATCCCCTGCTCCAAAGGGGTCTATAAAAGGAAAATAATGGATGATAAAATAAATATCCTTAATCTATTTAGTTTTTTCGTTTTGTTTAGTTTCAAGCCCATAAGATAATTGATTGCCCCTGCACACCCACCCTCTTCCTTGGTACTAACATTCTCCCTTTGGAAATACAGATAAGAACAATCAGCAACATTTGGGAATCTTTCCCTTTAGCTGAAGAACAGCCAAGGCCAAGAAGTGACTTGAGGGACAGAGAATGAAGGACTGGCCTTGGATCTACAGAACCCCTGAGACAATGCACTGACACTACCGCAGCCCCCATTCCTTCGGGAATATAATACACAACCTCCCTTCCCTGAACAGCAAACAACAAAGGAACACTGGCCACAATCCAATTATGGGGTGGGGTGGGGGGTGCACCAGTCCCAGGACAGCCGGCAGGAGGGAGGGGGTGGGAGAGCTCACAGCAAGAAGAGCTCTGAAAATGTATCTCTAAGATAGAATGCAGGCTTCTGGCTTAAAAATATTAATTCCATTGCAGAGAGTCACCGAACAATTTCCCAAGGATTCCCAAGATCTCTTAAGCCATAAAAAGCATCCTTATTATATTAGTATGCTAAAGAGTTCCTCTGCGTACTATTCCAGGAGATAGAAGGGAGAGCATAAAAAAAAAAAAAGCTGAATGATTCCAAGGAACTAAACAAAGAAACATCTTTAAAGCTTATCTAGTTACACCTAATTTTGAAATCTACTTTTTCAAAGCCAAATTGGAAAAAAGTTCACACCAATTTTAGGGAAGGTACTACGGAACAAGTTATTTACAACTCAAACAATTGCAGTGTTCCTTTATACAATTAAAAAGCACCTTCTGGGGCGCCTGGGTGGCTCAGTCATTAAGCATCTGCCTTTGGCTCAAGTCATGGTCCCAGGGTCCTGGGATCTAGCCCTGCATCAGGCTAACTGCTCAGCGGGAAGCCTGCTTCTCCCTCTCCCACTCCCCCTGCTTGTGTTCCCTCTCTCGCTGTGTCTCTCTCTGTCAAATAAATAAATAAAATCTTTAAAAAAAAAAAAAAGCATCTTCTAAACAAGACATGCTTATCAAACTGTAAAATAAGAAAAAAATAACCATTTATCTACTCCCAGACTTTTCTAAGCTTAAAAGTAATTAACAAGGAAAAATATTGATAGACTTGACTACATGTAAATTCAAAACTTCTGTTAAGTCTAAAACAATAAAAGTTATAAAGAAGATGAGCTGGAAAAATATTTAGCACAGGTATAAAAAAGGACTACTGCTTTTTAAAGCACTGACATAAATTACAAAAGACGTCAGTATAGACTCAGGCAAAACACATGAACAATTATCCGAAAGAGAACTTACAACTGGTTAACAAGTATGGAAAATATCTAACTTCACAACTAGTTTTAAAAGATGTGTACATTAAAACAACACTGATAAGGGGAGGTCTCAGTATCTGTCTCCCTCTTCACTGCCCACTTAAGGAAGATGGGTGCAGGAATAAATCCAGTCAGGTTCAAGAGCTTTTTATTGGATCATATCTCAGGGTAAAGTTTTAACCATGCCATGCATTAAATATTATCAATTTTTAAAGGCTTTGTTAATTTGATATATTTGAAAAAAAAATGGTATCTCATCTGTCAAGGAAATGAAATTGAAATGGCATGTGGACAGGTCTATACCAGCAATGATAGAACAAATAGTCTTCCTTTGCTCTGAACAGGACTTTCCTTACCATTCCAATGCAGATGGGGAAAAGGGACACGGGGCAACCGCACTTTTAGGCTCTGGCCGCATGTAGGCCCAGCAAAAGCAATTCTTTACAAGATCCAGCCCAGATTACAAGGACTGTAGATGGAGCTCATTTGTGCACCTCTGCTTGTTCTCTACACTTATATTTCTCTGTGACCTCACAGGAAAAGGAGTCCAGAAAACGATTTGAGTGTTCTTGGAACTCTGGCTAAATGCAACCTTATATCATCCCCTTATCAAATGAGATTCCTCTATTCATTCAACAAAAATGTCCTGAGCACCTGCAATGTGTGGGCATCATTTGAGTCACTTATCAAAATAGCTAAAGCTGTTTTTTTCAGTCTATTTTACTTTATTTATTTATTTATAAACCACTTTATGGAGGTGATGGTTTCACGGATATATACTTAGGTAAGACTTTTAAAACTGATTACACTGGCAAAGGTACAATGAAAGCAGCATCCTCACGAAGAGCTTGCAGTTATATACATTTTGGGCTGCTGGAATGAATTTTTCTTTTCCTTTTTATGGGTGGGGGGAGGCAGAGGGAGAGAGAGAATCTTAAGCAGGCTCCACTCGAAGTACAGAGCCCAGTGCAATGCTTGATCTCATGACCCTGAGATCATGACTTGAGCTGAAACAAGAGTCAGACACTTAACTGACTGAGCCACCCAGGCTCTTGGGATGAAATTTTTGCAGTAATATGAAGCAAGAGCCTTAAAAATGTTCCTATAGGGGCGCCTGGGTGGCTTAGTTGTTAAGCATCTGCCTTCAGCTCAGGTCACGATCCCGCGGTCCTGGGATGGGGCCCCACATTGGGCAGGGAGCCTGCTTCTCCCTCTCCCACTCCCCCTACTTGTGTTCCCTCTCTAGCTGTTTCTCTGTCAAATAAATAAAATCTTAAAAAAAAAAAAAAATGTTCCTATAGTTTGACCCAGTAGGTGAACTACCATGAAACTACCATAATAATAAAGAAAGCGTATAATACACAAAAATGTCCAGTATAGAATCATGTGTAAGCCCATGCTAGGCTAGACCTAAAAAGATGAAGGTGATATGAGGATACAGCGAAAAGGCAAATAAAATAAACTAATGGTAAGTTGTAACAAATGCTATGAAGAAAACCCACAAGAGGCTAAGAAAGAGAACAGGACCTACTTGAGACAAACATTCAGGGAAAGCCTACACATTTAAGTTGGGGCCTAAAGGCTGAGAAAAAAAAAACAAACGAATCATTTGAGGACTGAGACAAGAGCTATTGAGCAAGGCCAGTGCAAATGTCCCGAGGCAAGAACATTCTTGGCTTGTTCCCGGAACAGACAGAAGGCCAGTGTGGCTGGAGTGTGACATGCAAGGTGGAAGGTGGTATGAGATGAAGTCAGATATAAAGGCAGAGTCATATTGTATAAGGAAAATGCTTATGCCATTATGTTAAGTGAAAACAGGAGGGTCGAAAATTATCTTCACAGTATGATCTCAGCCATGAAAAAATACGCATAAAAAAAGACTTGGAAGAAACATACTAGAATGTTAACAGTGGTTATGTGGGAGAGGCACAAAAAGCATACTGGCTTTGGAACTAGAAAAAGTCCCGAATGTTATATCCAGGCTTTGCTACTTACCACTTAGGAGGATAGATATTTAACCTTTCCAAGCCTTAGTTACCAAATCTATAAAATTAGAATTATGTCACCTCACACAGTGAGCTGACACACAGTAAGCATGCCTGATTTAAAAGCATTTTTTATTATTACTACCATTACCCTTGGATAAGAGGATTATGGGTGATTTATCAAACATAATTCATAATCAGAAAAATACAAACTTTACTTTTTAAATGTTCTGATAGCTAAAGGAAAATGGACTACACTGTGTTAAATCAAATGCCTTTCCACTGCAACAAATGCATTTTCATTGCCATACTAGGCATTCAAGGCAGCCCCAAACATTGAGGGCAATGCAACATTTATAAGGGACCTTTAGCAATAAAGGTTCAGCTATGCAAACATGCAGAGACTCACAATTAACTTGAAATATCAAACAAGTTGTTATTGACCTTTTAGGAGTGTCAACAATGCTGTGGGTTCTCTACAAAATACAAAATTAAGATACATGGCTGCCCAGTTTGGTCCTAAAACAACTTTCAGAAACCTCTAAAAAAAAAAAAAATCACAGCAAGCATTCTTCTTTTTGCTTCAATACAACTGATTTTTAGATTTCCCAGAAACTGAAGAGATGTTAGTAGCAGTGCCCTGGAGAAATTCTTGATTTGCTAACTTTCTTGAAAATGGAGTTTCCCAGGACGACTGGGTGGCTCAGCTGGTTAAGCGTCTGCCTTCAGCTCAGGTCATGATCCCACCCTGGGATCGAGTCTTGCATCCGGCTCCTTGCTCAGCAGGGAGTCTGCTTCTCTCTCTACCTGCCACTCCCCCCGCTCGTGCTCTCTCAAATAAAGAAAATCTTAAAAATAAATAAATAAATAAATAAAAAATAAAATGGAGTTCCCCCCAAATTCTATGTTTAATGAGAACAAAACTGACTGGTGGACCTAGAAAAGGTTAATGAGCTTTGGTGCCCTTCTATAGGTAGCCAGAGATACAAGTTCATCAAGAGAAAGGGAGCAGGGAGCTTTGGGGTCAGACACACCTGGATTCAAGTTATAGTTCAACCTCCAAGAGTCCAGTAGACTTGAGTGGTTACATAATCTCTTTAAGTTTCTGGTTTCCTCGCCTGTGAACTACCCTCTTCTGGGTTAGTAATGATGTACCTAAGAAGACCTGTAGAATACTGGTACCTCATAGGTGCTCAAGGAATGGCAGTAGGTATTATTCTCAGGGGAGGTTAGTTCCTGGACAGTACATTTCACCTTTACCCATCAAAAATGCCGGAATCCTAGGGGAACCCCTGTCTCAAAAGGCTGGCTCTTCCTGTGGTTCATGTTGGTTCACTAAGCACACAACACATAAATATGATTCATTAATATGAGTGGGTAGGTACAAAGGTACATAGGTACACAGTCAGATGGACAGGTAGATGGGTACAAAGAAAGACAGGGAGGGGGGAAAAGGAGAAAGTCTGTTCCAAAGTTAGAGGTCAAATGCTAATTCTAACTAGCAATCTCATGTACAGAAATGAAGACCATGTCTTTCAAGCCAAAAATCAGGGCATGAGGTCTAAAAAGAGTGCTGTCAAGGGACAACGGTTCAGAATATCTAAAATCATGACTTCTACAGAAAGTTGCCTAGTCTTGGAAAAGTGTGTAAATGGCTCTATAAAACCCATCCACACTGCAATATGTGTGTGGGTCATGTCCATTAGAATCACCCGAGGGTGCTTATTAAAATGTATATTCCTGGGCTCCAGCCCAGATCCACTGAATCAGAATCTGGATGAGAGGCTCAGAAATCAGCATTTTTTTTTAAAGATTTTATTTATTTGTTTGACAGAGAAAGACACGGCAAGAGAGGGAACACAAGCAGGGGGAGTGGGAGAGGGAGAAGCAGGCTTCCCGTGGAGCAGGGAGCCCGATGTGGGGCTCAATTCCAGGACCCTGGGATCATGACCTGAGCCGAAGGCAGACGCTTAACGACTGAGCCACCCAGGCACCCCAGAAATCAGCATTTTAACATAGCCCATCAGGTGATTTTGGGACATGGCAAGAGCCTCTAATCTAAGAGAAACAGAACTGAAAGTGTTCTTTTTTTTTTTTTAAGATTTTATTTATTTATTCATGAGAGATAGAGAGAGAGAGGCAGAGGCAGAGGGAGAAGCAGGCTCCCCGCGGAGCAGGGAGCCCGATGCGGGACTCGATCCCAGGACCCTGGGATCATGACCTGAGCTGAAGGCAGACGTTTAACCGACTGAGCCACCCAGGCGTCCCCTGAAAGTGTTCTTAATAGTGTTCTAGATGTGCATGTGAAAGCTGGTGTGTATCTAGCACTTCATCTGCCAGAGACCTCTCTTAATCACACATGACCTTTCCCCATGTGCTGTTCATAGCCTTCTCTTCGGGGATTCTAAAGTTTCTGAAGAACCATCTGGTTCACCAGAGGCAAACTGAATTCATTTTGGTGCATGATTTACTATACTCTAATTCTTTAACAATCTGTAATTATCTACATATGGTAGCTTGACTAAAGAACAATGGACAATCCAGAATACATTACTCTCAACCTGGGGAACAAGGTTTATGCTTTTATCTATCATCTCTGGGCTCTTTCAGCACCTCCACAAGAGGGCAGTCAGGGGAAAGTTTTCTTCTGTCAGAAAACCTTCCTTAGAAGCTCTCCTAATCCTTGGGTCAAAAGTTGGTTCTTGGTTCTTCTTAAAACCAAAACCAAAATCAAGGATGAGATACATTCATTAAGTCACACTTATAATTTAATATTGACTCTACAGGACATAAGTTTTAAGTAAAAGGGTTTTGCATATTACTTCTCCCATTCTTTCTCCACCCTGACCCCGTCACCTCTCCGACAGATCCATGAATTCATTTCCCTCCCATCCAGTGGCTCAGTGGGAGGAAAGCCAGTACACAGCAGCAAGTATCATTGTGGCATTGTGGGGAAGCCAGGGAAGGCTGCCTGGTGGGGGTGACATTTGACCTGAGACTGGAAGGATGCATAGGCAATGAGAAGGCTTTTTGGGGGAAAGGAAATGGCATGCACAAAGATGCAGCAGCATACAAGAACCTGACATATTCAGGGACTAAAAGAGCTTTGCTAAGACTTTAGATTTTATGGTGGAGATGTTAGAGAGTGACAGAAGATGTTTTGGCAGACAAGTGACATGGTGAAATTTGTGAGTTAGAAATATATACAGACACACACACACACATGTATGTTTGAGAGATTTCATATGATGATGGAATTCACAGTGTTCCTGCCTGAGTACATCAGTGTGTGTGTGTGTGTGTGTGTATGTGTATGAAATCAACAATATATTACACCTTTGAACTCCCAAACATAGTTCTTTCTATAAGCAGCTGGTCCTGGAATTGACTCAGAGTTGCTCAATACTCTTGATCTCTGGAACATTCATCTTTCACGTTGACGGCTTTTGCCACGCTGTTCTCATGTCTGAGCTCTGCAAGCTGACAGAACTGACTCCAGGGTCAGTACAGAGTGGGAATGCTAGGGCTGGCACTCAATTATGTTTCATTAACCTCACTGATAATAGGAATGGTTAATGTTAGCAATGTTTAAAAACTGCACTCAGACTTAGAATTTCTCTGAGCCTATATGGAATATAGAGTGTGAAGATAGATAGATAGTCACGAAAGTGCTTCCAGCTTCTCTAACCACCCGGATTAAGGTCAGAGTTCAGAACAGTCATTTTAGCGGAAAGGAAATCAAATCAAACCAAACCAACCCTAGAGGTTTTAAAATAGGATGGCATAAGCACTTTTAAGATGAGATTAATAACAAAAGAGAGAAGGGAAAGGGTGTCTTTGGGGAAGTGAGAGGAATAAAAAACAAGGGGATATACCAACTTCATGATTCTTACTGAGAACCTATTTTAAAAAAAATAGACTCAACTTAGCTGAAATATTTCCTGAGTCCCAAATATATTACTGTTCATATTAACAACTAAAATGTTCCATTTGTTTAGGACTTCCCAGTATGCTTTTACATGTATCAGCTTTCCAAACACCCTGCAAAGTTGCTGCAGTGGAGTCTGCCGGGACCTGCCCAGATCTTCCTTCAGGACCGAAGGACTTTGTGCCCTAGACAGTCCTCAGCTGACAGAACAGACTTGTCTCTCCCAAAGTCATGCCCCTTTCTTGGGGCACCCCACATCCAGTGACAGGTTGACAGAGGGTCTTCTCAGCTTTACGGCTCCTCATGGGCTTGGCTGAGATCCTCATGGAGACTGTGCTGCCAGCCCACTACTCCCTCTGCCTGATCCTGCTTCCTCCCTCCATGCCCCTCCCCTCTCCTCCTCTCCCTTCCCTTTCCCTTCTCTTTCCTTCCCTGATGATCCCAAGAGCACTTGCTAATAAGCCTCCTTCCTGCATGCTAGTCCACATCTGAGTCTGCTTCCCTTCCCAGGAAATCCAACCTGTGAGAATTATCTCAATCTTAAAGATGGAGAAACTGAACATCTTAGACAGTACACTAATTGCCCGAGTTCACCACCTGATGAGAGATGGACAATGACCAGAATTTAGACCCAGCAAATGTTACTCAATGGATACCAGTGTGCTAGGGAAGCAGGGGATAGAAAGATGAATAAGGCCCCAACCCTTCTGAGCCCACAAAGGAGTGAGCAACACAAATACAAACACAGCTACAACCTCTCCGTGGCCACCAACAGAGGCTCCAGTATTAGGCCTGAGAATGGCCCGAAGAGAGAGTGAGGTCAGCAGGGGGTGGGGTTTGCATAAGGAGGGCCCTTTGTTCAGTCCCAGTTCCCTCTGGTACTTACTACCTGCAGAGTGAGCTTTAATTTTGACACCTGTAAAATGGACCACCCTGCTGGCAGGATTGTTAAGGGAACTACTGGTAAAACACATTACAGGAGCTTGGCTTGGTGGGGGGAGGAGGCGTCAAGAATTGATCATGGTCTGAGCATGATTTGTAAATTCCCAAATTTCAATGCCTTTAAGTGAAGGGGGCACTTTCTAGTTCTCCTCTTACTCTAGCACTCCTTACTGACTTATTCTTGGTTGCTTCACACACTGATGTTACCTGACCGGCCCCTGAAGGCAAGCGAGTTTGTCTCTACAATCACCACCTCCACTGCAACACGCACACATACCTGCCGGCATGTATAGATACATACATATAGACGTGCCTAGCATATGTTTACACACTAAATGCCAGGCTCTGTTCTAAGCACTTTATAATTATTTTCATTTCACAGGAGAGGAAATTGAGACACAGAAAAAGAACCAGAATTCAAACCATGGCAGGCTGGCTCCAGAGCTCACCATGTCATAGGGCAGGCAGTCTATGTGTAGTAACAGTTATAGATATGGTCCCCTCTGAGGGTAAAAGGAGATATGAGGTTATTGTGAGAATTAAATGAGATAAGGCAAGTAAAACAGAACACTAACTGGCATGTGGGAAGCACTAGGTAAATGCAAGCTATTATCATTAAGGAATAAGTATCTTTTCCCTTGAATAAATGGCGGCACTCTCTTATATTTGTACGGTATTTTTTTAACTCCCATAGCATTTCTACAACAAGCATGGGGACTGTGATGGTTAATTTATATGTCAACTTGACTGCGCCCCAGGGTGCCCAAATATTTGGTCAAATATTATTCTGGGTGCCTATGAGGGTGTTTTGGATGAGATTAACATTCAAATGAGCGTATCCAGTAAAGCAGATTGCCCTCCCCAGTGTGGGTGGGCTCATTTAATCAGTTGAAGGCCAGAATAGAACAAAAAGATTGACCTTCCTGTGAGTAAAAGGGAACTTCTTGACTGCACGAAGCTGGAACATCAGTTCTTTCATACCTTCCAACTCTAATTGAAACATCAGCTATTTCTAGGTCTTGAGCTTGCGGGCATTCAGACTGGAACTACACCATTAGCTCTCCTGGCTCTCAGGCTTTTGGACACAGAATGGAATGACACCATTGGCTCTCCTGGGTTTCTGGCTTGCTGAAGGTAGATCTTGGGACTTGTCAGCCTCCATAATCACAAAAGCCAATTCCTTATAATAAATCTCTCTATTCATACATATATCCTCAGGAAAACCCTGACTAATCAACCAATACAGAAAGTCTTCTCACCTTTCCCCTCTTATAGATGAGGCTAGAGGTTGAATGACTTGCACAGTTTACAGCTCATCTCCTTGTCCTTCATCAGCAGGACTCAGAGTCCTGCTGATTTTACTTTCACTCATTTGGGAAACATCAAACAACTGTTAGGGGCCAAGCATTTTTACCCCTACATAATTTTCAAATCCACCCCTTCCCTCTCTATTCCTCGTCCTCCTGGCTCTACACTGCACAGCATGCCTTGCAGCCACGACTAGCCAAATACCAGCTCACAGTCTTATCCACATGGTCCACTGAAAATGTCCAGAAGGAAACTGGAGGCACAGGACTCTTACCTGGAAGTCCAGAGTCTGGCACCATGCTAGATCTCTACTGTTCTAAGCACTTAAGGCCTTTGGAACCTGGGGTAGCTGTGGTACCTGCCCAGTTTGGTTATGGCTACCATTATATTTCAGGCAAGACTCTTGGTATTTTCCTCATCCACTAGATCTCAAACCCCAGCAGCTGACCAAAAGTTAACACTGCATATTAATGTTTCATACATGTGTGTGTAGTCACTAAAGGTAAAGGTATAACTGGTTTATTCTTAATTCATCTTTTTATAATTTTTTCATATATATTATTGATTTTGCATTGAAATAGCTTTGCAAAGCATTTTAGCTAGAATCCTTATTTAGCATCTTGCAGACCACAACACCCAGTATAATGATTTTTCACAAAAAGAGGGACAAAAATATTTTTTTCCACAAAAAGAGTTTTTGTTACTTTGCTTTAAAAAAAATCAATAGAGCATTTGTGCCTGTATTAGAGATTAAAATAGCTTTTACCACACAAATACAGTAGGCTTTTTTTTTTAAACACTATAAGAGACTTCGTCAAATATCCTTGCCCCCATCCAGAAAATGTCTAAGTCTCTTAAAAGTTTAAAGATGCAGAGGAGGGTAATGACCAAATATGAAATTAAGGAACCTGAGTTTATATCCCAACTTCACTGCCTACTAAAAAGGACTGGGAGAATATTTCTTCCTCTATAAAATGGAGTAATATACCCCCACCCCTTCCCCAGGTGCTATGAGACTTGAGGAGACTGTGTGTCTGAGCAAAGGGCTGAGTAGAATGCACAGGTGTAGGCACTTTCTATCTTGCAGCTCGAGATATAGACTAGGGCATCATCCACACAGAGAGGATTTTATTTCTTATTTTTTTAATTGTTTTTCTTTTTTTTCAAAATCTTATTTAAATTCTGGTTAATTAACATACAGTGCAATATTGGTTTTAGGAGTAGAATTCAGTGGTTCATCACTTGCACACAACACCCAGGGCTCATCATAACAAGTGCTCTCCTTAATACCCATCACCCATCTCGCCCATGCCCCCACCTCCCTCCCTCCATCAACCCTCATTTTGTTCTCTATCGTTAAGAGTCTCTTATGGTTTCTTTCTCTCTTTTTTTCCCCCTCTTCCCATCTGTTTTGTTTCTTAAATTCCACATATGAGGGGTGCCTGGGTGGCTCAGTCGGTTAAGTGTCTGCCTTCGGCTCAGGTCATGATCCCAGGGTCCTGGGATCGAGCCCCGCATCGGGCTCCCTGCTCCGCGGAAAGCCTGCTTCTCCCTCTCCCACTCCCCCTGCTTGTGTTCCCTCGCTCACTGTGTCTCTGTCAAATAAGTAAATAAAATCTTTAAAAAAAAATTCCACATATGAGTGAGATTATATGGTATTTTTCTTTCTCTGACTGGCTTATTTTGCTTAGCATAATACATTCTAGCTCCATCCATGTCATTGCAAATGGCAAGATTTCATTCCTTTTGATGGATCCCATTTTATATATATGCCACATCTTCTTTATCTATTCATCAGTTCATGGACATTTGGGCTCTTTCCATAGTTTGGCTACTGTTAATAATGCTGCTGTAAACACTGGGGTGCATATACTCCTTCAAATACACACAGAGGGGATTTTAATTTTTCATCTTAATAACTACGGAGTGGGGCATTGGGGATCAATGGTGACTGAGGTGAATAAGACTTCACAGCCTGGCAGAGATGACAGACCACCTGGGAGAGCGACAACTCATCACAGGCTCCAGAGTAGGATGATTTTGACTGACCTCCTAGCTCCTCCACTTCCTAGCTGGGGTACTTTGGGCAAGTTATTTCATCTCTTGAAACTTCAGTGTCCCCATCTGAAAAAAATGGGGCAAGAACAGTACCCATACCTTCTTGTGTTGTGGAAGGACTCAGATGAGGGCTTAAGTACAATGTCTGACACTAGCACGTGCTCAATCAATCTTTGTATCAAGATCATTATTTATGTCATTCCAGAAGTTGCAAAGACCACAGATTTGAGGAAACTTCAAAGTTCGTTGGAGTCCAATTACCAAGAAAAGGAGGATCTATGTACCCCCCCCCCTTGATAAGCTAGAGGAAAAGATGACTTGCCTATAGCCCTTTCTTTTCCAGGACTGTTGTCATTCACAAGTGATGGTGACAGTGAGTGGCTGACACTCAGTGGGTCTTGGCATCTGTCTCATAAAACAGTGGGAAGGCCCAGTAGGGCTGTGTGGACCAAGCATGCCACTGCCTCTTGTCAGGGAAGAAATTATCTAGGCCACACTTTATTTCTCTTGCTTCTGGCACTCTGGCCACAGTGCTTCCTTTCAACGATGGACAGCAATTTGAGAGGGAAAGGAAACAGAAACTTGCATAGGCTAAGATTAGGTCTGGGCACTAGTCCATTTGCCTACTTATTCATTCACTTCAGGATTTGCACTCATTTCTGTCTGATTCCAGAGTCCAGATTCTTACTATGCTCAAGGGCCCTCCTATGCTTACTAAAGGCAAACAGGGAGTGGAAGACAATCCAACAGTTTGTTTTAAAGTTTGCCGAAATTCAAGAAAAGCTAATCCTTAATGCCAAGACACCCAAATCTTTGTAAGTGTTTCAAATCATTTTCCAAGTGTTTAAATAATTTTAATACAAATATTAGGTGCCATTTGTTGAGTATTTACTGGGTGCCAAGCACTTTATATGCATTTATGTCGATTTATATGAGTGCCATTTGATATAAACTATGATCACGTACATTCTCTTAACAGTTCTACAAAAACCCTTATGTGATAGGCAGTCCCTCCCCCATCTCCCTTCTCCAGTTCTGAGCCTCATTTTACTGACAAGGAATCTAAGTGCAGCGGAGGTTAAAGTACTTGAACAAAGTCACACCATCAGTAAGTATAGGGCCTTCAGCACTCCTTGCCTGTCCAGTTTAGTTACAGCCCTGTCATGTTCAAACAAAACTCTTGGTGTTCTCTTCAGCTACTCAAATCCAGTTCTTCCCATCCTACCTTGGCTGCCTCTCTAAAAATCAGCTGCCAGTGATAACCCTGCACCTAACAATTCCTACCCTCTAAGACAGCCACCTAATCCTGAGGAAGCTGTATCCATGGTAGACCTCAATTTGACCCTGATTCTCTGTAATCAAACCGTTCAATAAAGTTCTACTGGTTAAATTAGTAAAAAGAAAAAATGTATAACCCAGGGAAAAAGTGGTTACAAAACGATGTAATTAGGAAGGCTATACATTCCACAAGGAATGGATCGTGTCAGGCACATTTACATCCGTGACCAGGAACACTGTTTGAGTACTTACCATGTGCCAGGCAGCACTGGAGGGGCTGAGGAGTTAAGGAAACTTGATGGACAAACCCCCTCCCCTCATGGAGCTTACCATCAAGTGAGGGGAGAACAAACAAGTAATAAAAAATAAAATAGTTTAAGATAGCAGTAAGTAGTATAAGGAAAAGAATGCAGGGTAAGGGGGATTAGATAAAACAGGGACGAAGGAGAGCTCTTCTGGACCGGGGGTAGGAAGGCTCCCTGAGGAGGGGTCATTTGAGCAGAGGCCTGAGCCAAGGGAAGGAGGAAGCCAGCCAGCCACCTGCGGATCTGAGCGGTGTGGGTAGAGCAGGAAGGCTCAGAGTCAGGGGCCAGCTGGGCATCCTGGAACAAGACAAGAGGGCCAGTGAGGCTGGAGTGGGGTGATGTGAGAAGACATGAGAGGCAGGCTGAGATCAGATAATAATGGATGCTGCAGGCCACAGTTAGGAATTTGGATCTCATTTATTCCACCAACAGTTCTATGGAGGACATGGTATTTACAGAGGAAAACATTGAGGTCTAAAGCGATTATACAGCTTTCTCTGCCCTTATGAATTCTCACCATTTAGCTGTGGAAGTTTCATATTCTATATTCTTGCTATCAAATGAAAACACAGGTCAGTTAAAAGAAAAATGAAAATGATGGGGAAGAAGAGCCCAGAGGAGAGCCCATGCTCCCCCACCCCCCCCACCCCCCACCAAGAACTGCTCTTAAATTGTGCTAAATGAGTAGAAATCTGAATGAGGGCTCCGGAAAATAAACGCAGTGTTCAACCCTCTCTGGCCATTACAGTTCCTTTGCACTTCCCCAAAACTAGAAATACCATCCCCAAAACTGCTATCTCCTCCATCCCAGTGGCCATTATTTACATCACAGATATCATTCTATGTCCAACCACATTAACAGTGCCAAGAAAGCTTCAGAAAACAGGGAACCTTGTTGCCTGGCAAAGCCAGGGGCGGCAAATACGTCAATCCCAGTTTGGTCTAGATAGTCCCTGTAATAATCCTGTACTTAGCAAATTCAGCTAGGAGAAAAAAAAAAGAAACCACAGAATTTCATAGAAGATATTAATAACAGCCCAACACTAAAACAAAAAGGACTTAGAAATGTGTAAAATACTTAGGCAATCCTTTCAATCGGCCTTCTCCAGGAATTCATGAGGGCTGCCCCGCTGTGCGTTATCAAGCATGGAGAGAGGGTCTACAAAGGCAACATAGTACCAAGGTTAGGAGTTTGGGCCCTGGAGACTGCCTGGCTTCAGGGGGTGGTCGTGAGGGCTTAATACGGTAATTCATGTATAACACTTAGTATAATGCCCAGCACATAGGAATAACTAAAAACCAAGCTACTATTATTATTACCATTATTGCACAGATAAATAAACCCCAGACCCTGTGTCAAGGACGGTGAAGTAAATAACATCACTAAGAAAAATATTGCTAAACGAAAAATATTGCTAAACAGAGATGCCAAGAACAAACTGCAAGGGTGTAGGGTCACATATTCGAAACATATTTATTGAGCACCTACTCTGGGCCCAATACCAGTGGCTAGGAATATAAATGAGATTGACAATATGACCCATGCCCTGGAGGAATTCACGGTAACTTTCCTTGCACCCATGGATGGTTCTGAACCAAACAAGTAGTTCATCATAAGCACCCCTGTGTAGTGTCACACAAAACACAAATGGAGTTCCTGGTTTAAAAGATAGCTCTGGGGTTAGAACATACAACCCATCTAGGGAGATAAGACTCAACCAGAAGAAAAAGTAGGAAAACAAGCTAAGTGTGAGAAGGTGTGGGGGCAGGGTATAAATAAATGTTGCAGAAACCAGAGATGAGAGAATAATGGGGGCCAGAGAGATCCAGAAGGGCTTTATTAAACAGGGGACAGAGAAGTAAGGTGTCCTCCTCAGCACAGTGACTAGGTCTCCATCCAGAGCAGGCAGTCTTCTTAGCTGGTAAAATGGTGCTGCTTTTAAAGAAATTGAAATATGACACAGAGGTACATAAACAGAACTTGCATGAAATGAAATTGGTTTTATATAAGATAGCAGGATGTAGTAGAAAGAGCATGGACTTAGAGCCACAAGGCCTCAGTGATTACTGTCTGTGAAATCCTGGATAAAATTACTCTTTCTGAAATAAATAAATGTTTGTGAATAAGTGAAATAAATAGAAATTAAATTACCATATCCTGTTTAAATCAGGTACAGCTCTATGGACAACAAAACCACTCTCCGATCCTAGTAGAGAAAATGTCTATGAAATGAAAGGGGGTTACTTGTAATTCATTTCATCCAGGGGAGCCAAAATTGAATAGGCCATCTTTTGGGGGAAAATTTAGCTGTAGACTTCCATTTAAATCCATAGCCTTCTCAAATGAATACTTGCAAGAAGATCCATGGATTTCACACAACCACACGTGTGATGCTCAGAAATGCGATTCCAAACTCACCTCTTGATCACCTACTATGTGTCAGAAACTGGGACAGGCACCATGTATATAGAGATGAAAAAGACACCGTTTCTGTTCCTGTGCTCCTTTGGAGTTCCATGCCATTGTAACATAGTGCCAGAATCCCTTCCACTACCTACTATTAGCATAGACTTTAACCCCTGAAGCCTCCAGCCACTGGTTCTAGGTCAGTCTTGACTTCCACTTGAGAGCCTTTCAAAAGAGTAGAAGATGGAGGTTTGCCAACTCTCCTGCGCCGCCTTATCCCATCCCACCCACCCCCAAACCAGTCCAATTAGACTGCTCTTCTCCAAACACATTCTTTGTTCTCCCATGTCTAGTCATGTCTGGGTTGGTTTTTTTTTTTAAGATTTTATTTATTTATTTGAAAGAGAGAGATAGAGAGAGCATAAGCAGGGACAGGGGAGAGGGAGAAGCAGGCTTCCCGCCAAGCAGGGAGCCCAGTGCAGGGCTCGATCCCAGGACCTGGAGATCATGACCTGAGGTGAAGGCAGACGCTTAACCGACTGAGCCACCTAGGCGCCCCTCATGTCTAGTTTTTTATTTCAGAAAGACCTTCATTTCCCCATCCTCATCTCTACATAATCCTGACCACCTACCTAAAACAACACCCCCAGGTCTCTCCCCGAGAACCTGTATTATTTTATTTAATAGTTCATTAGCTTGTTATTTATATGCCCTGCTGGAGTGTAAGCTGTGTCCCAGGTACCTAACCCAGTACCTGGAGAAGTAGGTACTCAATTAATTTTTGTCAGAATAAATGATAGAACATACAAACTCCGTATCACTTTATACTTTTCTGACAATACCTGTCTCTTTTGACATGGCAACATATTTATGCATACTTATATGCATAAATATGTCTTCCCTACATGGCAGGAAATTTCTTGAGGAGTTTGTCTGTTTCACCTTTGTATCCTCTGATACCCAAGATAAACCATTTCCTTGGTTAATGCCTGTTGAATGAATAGATGATGCTGTCCCTTGGTTAAGACTATAGAATAAATAAATAATATGATCCCTTCCTCTTCAGGCTTCTTAATCTTGACTTTGTCAAACCTCTACCTCAATCCTCAGAAATATGAACGTATTTGACCGGTAATATGGAAAAGTTAAGGACCCTTTTAATCACATTTCTGCTGCTTGTTTTTAAGAACTATACTTGACCACCAAGTTTAAAGGCTATTTTTCCCCCATCTAACAAACCAGTACTTGGTACAGCTTTTGCAAACAACTACCAATTTCTAGAGGGTAAAAAAGTGAATCAAACCTTTAAAAAGCATGCACTCTTCTAGAGTGCACCAATCTCTGCTTGCTGTGGGTATAAGCTATTTTTATCAGGTGATACTGTGATATTCCTTTTCAACACATGATATTCACTCTTTCAAGCTGTTTGGCACTGCTCTATTTGGTTTCATGTTACATCAATGAGATAGTTTGAGGGAAAAGGAAAAATGGGACATGCTATATTTAGTAGCACCACTAAAACCCTAAATAAAAACTACACAATCTACATCCAGGACCCAACCTTCCAACCCAAGATTAAGGCCAATTAGGAAATGCCTTTATCCAAAGGGTATTTTTCCTAAGAATGTTAATTACAGAAAGCCATTTGCAGTGTCTCTCAAAGTTTAAGGAGTTAAAAGTCATACATAAAAGTCATAGAAGGACCAAAAGATTACAAAACATATTTTGTATTTTCATAGCATTTTTACTCTGGGAAGTATCATCCTAATTATATGTTAAAATGATAACACATCTGGTTACACATCTGGGCATGCTGAGTTTGAAGTGGTCATGTGACAACTATGAAGCACTGATTAAAAAGCACGAAGAACAAAATCCTGGAAGATTTAGGCTGGAGTATCAATGTCCCTACATAAAGGTAGAACATGAAACCATGAAAGTAAATAAAATGACCCTAGAAGAGTCAGGAGAGCAGTAGGCTGAGGAGGAAACCCTACTGCCCAAATGTTAGCAAATCAATGTATCGCTGGAACAGTAAGAAAAATATTCCAATAGAAGTATGTGCCTAAGATAGTTTCTAGCACCTAGTAAAGGCTCAAAAATACTAACTCACAGTCTCATTATAAGACTCAGTGCTTTCAGGCAAAAGGTCTTTGTAAGTTGCAAACCATGGTACAAATATTTGTTTTTATTATTTCTAGATGGAATGTAAAGGTAATGTGGTAGAAGAACTGCAAAACTGACCACAACCTTCACCCCTCCTTGTATCCCATGTCTTTTGCAATGTGACTTTGTAGATCTGACTAACAAGAGATGTAATCTATTTCCCTATGCCTGGATCTGGGCTGGCCTTGTGATTTGTTTTGGCCAATAGGATGCAATAGAAATCCCGCTGTGTCAGTCTCTCTCTTGGATTCATGCCCAGCTGTCACGTGAACAAGCCCTGACTGTCCTTCCAGAGAAAGAAAGACTACATGGAAGGGGCGCCTCGGTGGCTCAGTCGTTAAGCGTCTGCCTTCGGCTCAGGTCGAGATCCCAGGGTCCTGGGATAGAGCCCCTCGTCGGGCTCCCTGCTCGGCGGGAAGCCTGCTTCTCCCTCTCCCACTCCCCCTGCTTGTGTTCCTTCTCTCGCTGTCTCTCTCTCTGTCAAATAAATAAATAAAGTCTTAAAAAAAAAAAAAAAAAGAAAGACTACATGGAAAACAGCCCACTGAGCCCCGTTAAGGCCATCCTGGAACAGCCCATAATCCACTGACCCCACACATGTGAGAGAGCCCAGCCAAGATCCCAGAGCTGTCTACCTGCCCTAGAGCTGACTGCAAATGTATGAATGAGCACAGCTGACATCAAAAGAACTGCCCAGTTGATCTGTATACCCATGAGCAATAATAAACACTCACTGTTTTAAACCACTTAGTTTTACAGTAGTTAATTCTACAGTAATAGGTAACTGATATAAGTAGCAATAAAAAAAAAACTAGCCTATCAGGAGCCTTACTATGTGCCTGGCATTGTGCTAATAAGCACTTTACAGGGATTGTTTCATTTGCTTCTCACAATAACTTTATGCAGTAAATATTGCTATCCCCATTTTATAGATTACAAAATTGTGGTACACCGAGTTTAAGTTAACTTGCCCACTGTTGCATAGCTAGCAGACAATGGGGCCAAAATTCAAATCAGGCAGTCCAACTCCAGAGCAGCATTCAATCCAAGAAAGAGGATCTTCTACTTAATCCAACAAATAAGTAACTTTTTCCAGTCTTTTCCGTGATAAATAATTTGCCCTAACCTTTCCCTGTCCTTCTGATTTTTCCTACACAAAGAGCCATTTCTATGAAGAATAACAATAATAGCAGTGATTTCATTTGCTGATACATTATCTCATTTGATCCATAAACAAACCTGTGAAGTTTGTGTCATCAACTTTGTTTTACAAAGAAAAAGAAAAAAAGATAGAGGGGGAGGCTAAGGGAAACTAACCTACCTCCCTAAGTCACACAGCCTGTGAGCAGCCTAGCAGAGCTGTAACTCCAAGTCTGATAGTTCCAGAGCCCAGGCTCATGTTGCTCTTCTCAGGGTTCTCCAAGCAGTTCAATCTTTCCTGCAGTTCATTTGCCGGTGGCCCCATTGTTTCATTTAGCAAGTGCATACCAAATACCTCCTATGTCTCCAGCCGCAAGACTGGCTCTTGAGGAGGCCTCAAAGCAGTTAACTCCATGTTCTCTGCCTTCAAGGAACTCACAATTAGTTGGGGATGCAAGGCTGAAATTTACAAAAAGCTAGATGGTATAGTAAGAAGTTTAAGAGGTATTAGTAATTGTCAAATGAATGGAATAAATAGATTCCAGAGTTAAAAGGAAAGTGAGAGAAACATGGACTGGCAAGGCCTCACATGGGAGGGACCATGAAGGATGCCCAGGATGGGAGTTCCCTGTGGGAGCACAGTCTTCCACTGCTGTAGGTATGTGATTTTTGTCACAGGATTATCATGGTGATTATATCTTCAAAATATCCATGTGGTGACTATTCAAATCTGGTGGGTTTGGACAAGGGCAATTCCTTGTATGGGGGTAAAAAAGACTCGTTGAGGGGCACCTGGTGGGCTCAGTCCATAGAGTGTGACTCATGATCTCAGGTCGTAAGTTTGAGCCCCACACTGGGTGTAAAGATTTTCTTTTTAAGTAATAGTGCATGGAGCACTGGGTGTTATATGCAAACAATGAATCATGGAACATTACATCAAAAACTAATGATGTACTGTATGGTGACTAACATAACATAATAAAAAAAAAAAGGAAAATCTTAAAAAAAAAAAAAAGACTAATCTGAGAGTCTTAACATACAAAACTTAGAAGGGCTGATAATTGGATTCTGGAAGCTTGAGGTAACAATCAGGTCATGACAATCAACAGATCCAGAAAACAGACAAGAAGTCTATACATTGTCTAGACCAATCCCATTGGGTAATAAAAATGATGGAGTAAGGACCAAGAAGAAATGCAGTCCATGCTTAATGCATACAAAAGGTCAGCAGCTTGTATCTCAGCTTTTAGGGGCCAGGGAAAAATTAGCTACCAATAAAACACCTGCACTTGGGAAAACTCAACCTGTTTCACTTCCAGATTATTTTTTCTGTTCTCAGTATCTAGGAGAGGCCCTCCTGGTTCTGACACAACCGAACTTCCCAGGATTACAGATACCTCCTACGAGCTTCACTAAGTTTGTCCATGTACAGGTAATGATAACCACAGCACAACCCACTAAGTCTTAGTTTCATGGGTTTTTTTTCCAAACATTGATTGTTAAAATGAGTTTCCATTTCAGAAATCTTATCTTCAAATCAGAAAAATATGATGCTTAAGAAAATATAAGTTCCACAAGGGCAATAATTTTTATCTATATCATTCTCCCTCTCTGAATAAGGCATATACTAGGCACTTAACTAATTAAAGAAATCAAATTGACTATCTGGACCCAGAGACTGAAACTAAATGTAGATGGTAAGGTAGAAGGATGGATCTACAGGAATTCCTCAGCATTCTTCTGCCCAGGTAAATGACAGTGCCATAAACCAGGATAATGAATACAGGAGCAGGAACACTTGTAATAAAGACATTATCTCAGAATTCTTACCATTTGTTCAGAGTTCTGTTTTTACTTTTTATTCTTCAATTTTCATGTTCCTTTTATACCACTCTTTCTATGCAGAAACATGTAAGAGAAAAGTGAAAGGTTCTCTACAAATACTGCTACTCACAAACATTTCCCACCTTAATTTTTTGTGGTTTGGTTTTTTCCCCTATATGTCCCAACCTGTCCTCATCCCAGCTGAATGTCACTCCATCCCATATATGTACAATTTTCCATAGAGTAAAAGACTACTATGACAGTCCTTACAGTATTGGTTATCCCCATTTGGTTTGGCAAATTTATTAAGTCTCTTCTCTGTCTTATGAACTAAAGCATGTCTCCCATTGAACAGAACTTATCTAGAAAAGCAGAAAAGCAGGCCCATTGTGATTCCATAGGACAACATTTTGTAACTAGAGGACAGATCACTAAATTCTTGTTTACTCTGATCACTTCTCCCTTATAGAGTGTGATTCTCCCATTTCAAAAATTGGTAAAAATAATTCAAACTTACTTTAATTTGGTAAAAATGTTTTGATTCCACTTGTATTTTGAATTTATTTTATTATAACAATATTCTAACCTTGCAAAATTTGCACCTCAAAAGAATAGATCACATCCTCAGAAGAGAGAGAAATATTATTTCAATGCACAATAAGGATGTCCCATGTATACTAAAGTTTCTTGGGCTCTGTCCTTCTGCCATATGTCTCAAACAACATAGTAATTGGACTTCAAATTACAGTATAGTATTATAGTTAGTATCATTTTCCCCTCAACAAGTGATAGTATGAGTGGACAGGGAGAGTGTGTAGTACAAAACACTCACTTGTAATACAAACTTGGGATCTGACTTCTATTATTACAGTTATGCACCAGGCACTTTCCGGAACACTAGTTCCAATGACCTAAGTAAGATCCTCAAAACTGCTGCTTCCCAGATGACCCTTTGTTCAGAAACTCATGCTGTGAGAACTAAAAGATCTTTAATATCAGAGATGTAGGGAAAAGATGGCCAACTAATCTTCAGGGGGGAAAAAAAAAAGAAAAATCCCTTCTATAATAGGAGCAGAGCAGGCGAACACAGGTCAACCACAGGTGTCCATATATTGGATAAGAGACCAAAGTTGTACGGAGTCCTACTCGGGCCTCTGGTAGCAAAAACATAACTCCATGGCATGGACTCCCTATATAGAAACTCTAGTTGATGGCAACCCAGAATTTTTGCTTTTTATCTCTTCCTTGCTACCACCCTCACCCTATCTTTCTGACATTTTAATTCAAATCAGTAAAAACAACTTCAAAACTTTTCTTATAAAGATTTTGGTTGAAAGAGCCTTACACTGAGTCATTTGCTCAATAAATACTTGTTGATCATCCACTAAGTACAAGGCCCCAGAATTCAGGGGATATAGTGATGAATAAAATCTAGATCCTGTCCTCAAGCAGTTTGGCTTTTTTCCTCAAATGTGGCAGTTCTGCCTGTGGGGTCCACAAGGTTTCATGTGATGATTTCCAACAGAACTCTGATGGGTATGTATTTCTCTTGGCAGACACTAGGACTCAGGGGCAAGGATGATTGATATTGTAGGCAGAGAAAACAACAAATGCAAGTTGGCAAAAGCAAATATGAAGCATGTTTGGTCAACTGCAAATAATTTAATATTGAAGCAAGTAGAGGATTTAAATTGGAGAAATTGAGGTCCATGAAGTTAGATATAAGGGTAAGGATAGATGAAGAAAGACAAGCCAATAAGCTTAGGCTTCATCCTCTGGATAGTGGGGGACAGGGAAATGATAGGGTCAGATCTACATCTTAGAGACAATGTTTGGTGTTGGTGAACAGTTGGAGGGGAAAGTAGGACAAATAGTAAAGAGGATTTTATGGTAGACCAACAGAAAGATGAAAGGGAAAATCACAGATTATTAACTATACACACTATCCCTATTTTTCATCACCATGAATAACCAAAAGCAAACCAGCTAATTGCTTCCTGATTTTGTTTCCATGCTTTTCTTATGAAGATATGACATGTTAAGGAATTCATCTGTTTGGGGGCAAGAAAGAGAACAGTATTTCTTTCTAAAGACCCCTACTTTTTACAAAAGCCTTTCCACATTTAAGGAAATACCAATACATAATATCCCATATAATATACTTTTAACTGGAGACCAAAATGGAAAGGTTTCTCAACAGTATCCACCAGTTGGAATATATTCACAAAGGTATATTTAAAATTAATTGTGCCTCTGAGTCACAAAACTAGGATTCAAGTCCCTACTCTGTCACTTACCAGATTTCTATCATTGGGCAAATCACCCGACTTCTCTAGGTTGTCATCTTGAAAGCTGTGTCTCAGTCAGGGCCCCAGACAGGAAACGGAAGGCATACTCAAAGAGTAAAATTAAACAGGATTTAATGAAGGAAATTCATCAAGGGAGATGAAGCACCCTGGGCCAGCAGGAGTGGAGACCCTCTGCCATCCCTTAGACCTTAGAGAACCCAGAGAGAGAACTATAGCTGTAGGATGGGTAGGGGCTGTGGCCTTCACACACCACTGCTAACCAATAGCCTAGCAGAGTGGGACCTGGGGGAATAAATACCTGGACCTCTCTTTCTGCCCTCAGACATCCTGCTAGTACACCACTAGCTGAATCCTTCCCAAAGCAAGAGGGCAATGGACCCCACTGATGCAATCTATAAAGGTCAGCCTCCAAGGCCACAGAAAGGATGTGGAAAAGGATAGAGAGCAGATCTAGAGGACAAATGGAAGACACCCAGTCCAAAATGTAATAATGGCTATGGTGGACTACACATACATCTGTTGTGAGGGACAAATAATATATATAAAAATACTTTGTAAACTGTAAACAAAATACGCAAATATGATAATTATGAGATCTATCCAATAAGATGTAAACAAGAAAGAATAATGCTATGGTATGGGAATCCTGAGGTTGACACATCTCAAGCTTTCAAATCAAGAATATCCTCTACACTAGAATTTCTTCTTTCTGGTTAAAAGTTCAAGTCATGAGGACAAAAATCAAACTGAGGGGCACCTGGGTGGCTCAGTCATTGGGCGTCTGCCTTCGACTCAGGTCATGATCCCAGGGTCCTGGGATCAAGCCCCACATCGGGCTCCCTGCTCTGCAGGACGCCTGCTTTTCCCTCACCCACTCCCCCTGCTTGTGTTCCCTCTCTGGCTGTGTCTCTCTCTGTCAAATAAATAAATAAAATCTTAAAAAAAAAATCAAACTGAAAAGGAATTTTTCAGTACCAAACATTTAAGTCCACATGAAAAATTGACTCCCTAGTGAAGTCAGTGTGGCCACAGTCTGGCAAGACTCAGTCATCTGCATGCTGGCATCTCCATGTTAGTTTCCTGCCCTTCCCCTTTCCCAGCTCCAGTTCTAACTTTTGCTGGCACCAGGATCAGCAACAATTCCAGAAGCCTATTCCTTTTTCTGCTGAGGTTCAGGACCGGTTCTTATAAGCGCCGATTCATTTGCCAAAAGAACATTCAGCAAGCATACGCAGAGCCCCTACAATGTGCTTAGTATGTAAGTTAAGCATCTATCTACTTATGAGTGGATGATGAACCATGATAATATTTATTCAGCATACAAACATTATAATCCAATGTATATATAATCTTTTTTCCTTCTCGCTCACTCCTCTCTAGCCTACGCTGTCTTCCTTGAAGTTCCTTGAAGCCTTCTAGGTACACCCCTGCCTTAGAGCCTATCCTCTGGCTATTCCCTCTGCTTATTCTCTACATAGCCACATGGCTAACTTCTTTACTGCCATCAAGTTTCTTCAGGTATCACTTTCTCAGTGAGGCCTACCCTATTTAAGATCACAATCTCCCACCCAAGCTCCTGATCCCCTACTCTACTTCTCCTATCCTACTCTACTTCTCCCCACCCCAACACTTGTAACCTTCTAACATGCTATATAATGTACTTGTTTATTATGGCTATTTTTAATGTCTATCTCCCCTTGGACCCTTGCTGACAGGGATATTTGAATTTTGTTCACTGTTATATCCCAAGCACCTACAACTGGGCCTTGCCCATACTGGACACTCAACAAATACTCATTGAATGAATGAGTCAGTCAATCATCAGATCAGTCTTGTGAAATGAGGCTCAGTGATATTAGCAAGTTTTTGTTAATGGAAATTTTAAAAGTCAAAAAAAAGAAAGCTTTGTTGGCATTGAATTTTAAATCTAATAGCCTCATCTCAACTATAATCTGTTCCAAGATTTTTGCTTGTAGGTGAAAACTGATATAAGTGATGATTAATCCCCATTATAATTAAATATAAAAGCTGTAACATTTCTATTAAAAGAAATATAAGATCAAGCATCAAACTGGTATTATAGATAATAAGTGTTTGTAATGAACACACTGTGGGTAACTGTAAATTCTGTCATTACACTAATAAAATGTAAAAATTCCTAAAGCAACTGGGAACTCCGTGGCAGCTGCAACGTCAACACTAGCCACTTTGCCAGTTGTTCAGAGGCTGTGCAAATTAGCACAAACTGAGAGTAACACACATAATGCATTTGAGAGCCATTTTTGCACAACGTAAGTTTAGAGACTTTTTTTCTTTAGATAAAATATCACATCCTGATGCATGAACACAAGGAGCCAAGATGAACCTCAAACTCGTAAGGGAAATAAACCATGAAGTGGGCAGTTCAAGTAGTTCTGAGTAAACTATCTGCAGGCTCTGATTTGAGGAACAAAGGTTGCTTGTGCAATAAATTTGGGTCCATAAATTCATGACTTGAATATGTAGGAAATATGTATTAAGGGATTAGTATAATTATTTTGTTGCAGAGATAATCTGGAAAGTCAAACAAAGGGCTCAAAAGACAGAACTAGGTATTAAGGTATCAAAGGGGTAAATGGTTTCTTTCCAGAGAGCCAAAACTTCTACCTTCATTACCCAAAGTGTTAGAAAGCCAGAAAGATTAGGAAGCCACTGTAGCTAGCTTTCTCAATCAATGAAGGACATGATTTTTAGTGAACCCAGTCATGGATTAAACTCAGCGTAGACAATGACCTTAACTCTTCTTCAGTTGTAATTGACCTTACATGTAAAAGCTGTGTGTGTGTGTACCTGATGGATAAGTTTGGGTTTCTCACTGCAACAGGGAACTACAACATTTAGATCCAAATTGAACTGTTCTAAAACAAGAGTAAAAATCTGACTTATTTCATATTCTATGTGCTGAGCTATTTTGAAAGAACCAATACAGCTTTTTACTAGATACCATGTGTAGTAGGTTGAATTGTGCCCCCCACCCCCAGAATTCATATGCTAAAGTCCTAAAACACCCAGTACCTCAGAATATGACTATTTGGAGATAGGGCCTTTAAAGAGGTAGTAATTAAGGTAAAATGAAGTCATATGAGTGGGCCCTAATTCAAATGACTAGTGTTTTATAAGAAGAGGTGATTACGACACAGACACACAGAGAAAAGATCATGTGGAGACACAGAAGGTCATCTACCAGCCACGGAGAGAAGCTTCAGAAAAACAACTGTTTTTCACAGCATCTTTATAGTGAATTGCCATTAAAACATGCATAATGTTGATTTCTGACCCCCCCAAAAAGATATGAATATATCAATTTTTTTAAAAGATTTTATTTACTCATCTGAGAGAGAGAGAGACCACGAACAGGGGGAAGGGGCAGAGGGAGAAGCAGACTCCCCACTGAGCAGGGAACCCAATGAGGGACTCTATCCCAGGACTCTGGGATCATGACCTGAGCTGAAGGCAGACACCTAACAGACCGAGACCCAGGTGCCCTGAATACATCAGTTTTAATAATAACAGCTAGCGGGGCGCCTGGATGGCTCAGTCGTTAAGCATCTGCCCTCTGCTCAGGTCATGATCCCGGGGTCCTGGGATCGAGCCCCGCATCGGGCTCCCTGCTCGGCAGGAAGCCTGCTTCTCCCTCTCCCCCTCCCCCTGCTTGTGTTTCCTCTCTCGCTATGTCTCTCTCTGTCAAATAAATAAATAAATCTTTAAAAAAATAATAATAATAACAGCTAGCATAAATTAGCATTTACTAAGTGCCCGGTACCATGCTAAAAGCATGTTAGGTATCACTTAACTACAAACAATATAAAGAATTTATTGAAAGAAAGGAAAGGGACACAAAATGACTATGACCTTTCAGAAACTGCTTACTGGATGGGTATGTTATGCAAACAAGCACTACTGGATCAAATAAAACATTTTAATCTGGTTTTTAAAAAGCTATTTAGTAAAAACTAATAGTATATGTAAGTTTCAAATTAAATACCATCTCAGAATGAGCCAAACAATCATTCTTCTCCATGGACCATCACTCCTGACAACAATCTGAAAAATGAGAGGACCTTCTTTCTGTTTCTTAAGACCCAACATATGAAGACCCAACTTATGAAGAAGATATGCTCATATGCAGAGGGGCTTCTGGAAATAAATTACTAGATTATGCAGAATTAGGCTGGTACGTCAACTACCACCTCCCAAAAGATATGTACTTAACACATTTGGAGGTTAATGTTTTAAATTAACTTTATTGAGATGTAATGTACATACAATCAAATGCACAGATCTTAATGGTTCAGTTTGATGGGTTTTGCCAGATGGATACACCCTCTTAATCAACACCCCAATCAAATATGGCATATTTCAATCACCCCAGAGAGTTCCCTCCTGCCCCTTTGCAGTCAATCTCTCTCTCCAACCATAGGTAGGTAGGTATTTTAAGTAAATACAGTAGTAGTGATGGGAATAGCTACTGCTTATGGATAGTTAACAATAGGAGTATTTACTGAATGCCTACATGCCAGGCACTGTACACATAGTATTTCATTTTTTATATACAGAGTATTTCATTTAATTCCCATGTTAAAGGTTATCCCCATTGGTCTACTGGGAATAAAGGGGGAGGTGATGGTAGAATCAAGAAATTAATTATGCAAGGTCACATAACTACTGAGTGGTGGGATCAGACCTGAACCAAGAATATCTGAATTATATTTCCTCTACACAATGGTAAGGAGTTCTCTGTTAATTCAAAACACACACTAGGTAGTGGAATTAGTGAGGCAACCAGCTCTAAATCACAACCCGCCTCTATTACAATCACATCCAGGCACCTCATCTTAACAGGCAAGCAAGGGTTTCAGGGTCTAGTACTAATGATAACTAAAGAGGATTACTTTACAAGTTCTTTAAATGAAAATCTGCACGTAAATCCCTCATATATTTCTAAAGTAGTTGGAGAGGGGGGAAATCCTCTACATAGGTGGGTGGGTCACAACCCCATCAGCCCCAAGAAATGGTTAGTGCCTTAGAAGATGAATGGAAGGAATCCAACCATCCACTTGTTCTTAGTCAACCACAGTGCCACAGCCCACTTCACCCAAGAACCACAAAGAAAGGCACTGTGCAGCACTGCACTGTCACTTTATTAGGGATGAGTGCAGGCAAACATCTGGATTGAACCTTTTGATTCCTCATTACATTAATTTTATTCAGTTTAATATTCTACCCACTCACATTTACAAAACACTTCACACAGACTACTTCCCTCATGAATGAAGCTCCATTCACATTTCACTTTTATTCTGAAATGACTGAGGTTAAAGCTTGTTCAGCGTCAATTTGCAAGTATTATAAAATATGAAAAAACTAGGCACACAAGTGCAGGAGAGTAAAGTGAGGCAGCCTCTTTAAAGGGGTTCTAGTAAAATAAAGCAGCTAGGTAGGGAACACAGGTAGGCTTTCAGGATCCCACAAGGCTCCTGCCAAACTGCGTTATAGAGGCAGGTATTTGAATCCCCAGGGGGAAGATTTTACTTGAATTACCACCCTTGAGCGGTCCCGGCTAACACCTTGGGAATCAATATGACTCACTTTCCCCCAAACCTGGAGTTGTTTTCTAGAAGCCCCTCCCCTCGGCTTCCCTGGGGTCTACCTAAGTCCCTTAACATATGCTGGGGGAGGAGAGCTTCGGTCCCTTTTAGAAACGAATTCTCTCCAGCAAGTTCAAGACTTCAGGGCGTGTGTTTACTAAATCCGAAACGTTTGACAACCCCCAGGCCAAAGGGAAACAAAAACCACAAAACACAGACCGACCCTACCCAACACCTGAGCCTTTTTCCTCGGTTAACCAAGAGCACTGCTTAGTGCAACAGAGGCGCCCTCTCAATCTCATCCAGAAATATCCCAAGCCCAGGTCCACAGCGGGCGGTAATGGGGGGAAAGCATCGGAAAGTGCTGCTTCTCAGCAATTAGCGAAGTCACACAGACAGAGGGGCCCCCAGAGGATCCGCGCCCGCTCGCCCAGCACCCTGGGGCCCTGCTCGCCCGAAGCCGCCCGGACTTTTTGGCGCCACCAGCTAGTTCAGCAAAACCACTCCGAGGACAGCTCGGGAAAGGCGCAGAGGGGAGTGGCGCAGGGCGGCGGCTTCTCCGCGCGGCGGGGTCCACAGTCGCAGGGGAGGGGGCGCGCGCTCTTCCAACTTTCGGTTGTCTCCCCTGAGGCCAGGGGAGTCTCGGGAGGCCAGCGGGTGTGATGGCCCGGAGCCCAGCGGGAACAGAGCCGCCAGATGGGCGGGGGAGGGGTCGCCGGGAGTCCTCCCGCCAAAGGCGCGCGCGGCGATTCCCAACTGCAGGGGCTCCCACTCCCTCCTTGGGAATCGGGGTGGCCGGGCCGGGCGCCGGGAACGGTGGAGTCGCGGCCACGTGGCCGCGCGGCCGCGGACGACCGTGACAGCGGGTGGGCGGGGAGTCAGGGGCGCGGGGCCGACCAGAGGCGCGGCTACCTGGCTCTTGAGGCGCATCTTCCTGGCGGTGCAGTCCGGCGGAAGGCGACGGAGGCTGGGCGCGACGTGGGCGCGGCGCGCGGGGGAACGTCCGCGGAGTCGCACAGCGCTCGCTACCTCGCTCTCAGGCCCAGCGGGCTCGGCCGCTTTCCCACCCCCGCCGCCGTCACTGCCGTCACCCCCACCGTCGCCTCCAGGGGGCGCCCCGCGCGAGAGCCGAGGGACCGGCCCCCGCCAGGCAGGCTTCCATCCTGGTCCTGGCGCTTGACCTGGAGTCTATGCTGGAAAAGGTGAATGAGTAAAATTTCTCCCTTTACTCCAATACTGCTACCTGTGCTTAAATTTTAAGTGAGGTAGCTGCTTTGCGGTTCATGCCCACCAACACCTTTCGGACCACTGTTATTGGCAAAATACTGTGCTGAGCCCTGAGGGTCCAAAAACTTGTCCAATTTGGAATCCTTAGGATAAATCTTACCCTTTGGGTGAAGGCGCACAGGGAAAGTGGCCAACCAGTCTCTGGCAGGCAGTGTGGACACTTTAAGTTGGTCCCTCAAGCCATGTTTGGCCAGTTGACTAGTGTATCCAAGATAAGTCCAAAGAGAACTGAGAAATGGAGACAGGGAGTGACATCACTGAATCCCAAACAACCTCTGCTGTAACTTCTTATTAGAGGCATCCCAGGTGGCAAGGGAAACAAAAGCAAAAATGAACTACTGGGACTTCATCAAGATAAAAATCTTCTTCACAGCACAGGAAACAACAAAACTAAAAGGCAGCCTACAGAATAGGAGAAGATATTTGCAAACAATATCTGATAAAGAGTTAGTATCAAAAATCTATAAAGAACTTATCAAACTCAACACCGAAAAAACAAATAATTCAGTTAAGAAATGGGCAGAAGACATGAAGAGACAGTTTGCCAAAGAAGACATCCAGATGGCCAACAGACACATGAAAAGATGCTCAACATCACTCATCATCAGGGAAATGCAAATCAAAACTACAATGAGATAACCACCTCACACCTGTCAGAATGACTAAAATTAACAACACAAGAAACAACAGGTGTTGGCAGGGATGTAGCGAAAGGGGAACCCACTTGCACTATTGGTGGATTCCCAAACTGGGGCAGCCACTCTGGAAAACAGTATGGAGTTTCCTCAAAAGGTTAAGAACAGAACTACCCTATGATCCAGCAATTGCACTACTAGGTATTAACCCAAAGGATACAAACACACAGATTCGAAAGGGTACATGCACCCCAATGTCTGCAGCAGCATTATCAACAATAGCCAAATTATGGAAAGAGCTTGTGATGAGTACTAGGTGTTGTATGTAAGTGCTGAATCACTGAATTCTACTCCAGAAACCAATATTTCACTGTATGTTAACTAAAATTTAAATTAAAAAAAAATGGCCAAGACTTTTGTGTACTATAATTTAAAATAAATATGTTAATGATAACTGAAGGTAAAAATGTTTGTTGGCCTGAATGATTTGGGAGAGCCCTTTAGTTACTCTCTGGCCTCCTAAATCACATGAGATGTTTGAATGATACAGTGTTAGTCCAGCACTGGGTAATGTGATGATAATTAAAGATAGGAAGGTGAAAAAAAAGGGGGGCAGTGGTTTCTTTGGCACTGCCTGATCTTTATAAAATTTCTACCCTCAGGGCTCAGAAACTCACAGATCTTTGGGTTGCTGAGAATGTCCATTACTGCCCAAAGAAAATCTACCTTGATTCAAAATACAGGAAATACAGGTATGAATAAGAATTATTGGGTTAAAGTAAACTTAACATCATAGTGTTAGAATGAAAATATTAAAGAGGTCTCCTTATCCAATGCTCTTTATAGATGAAGGCTCTAAGATCCAGAGAAGATCTACCCAAGGTCACAAGAGAGGCAGGAGGAAAAATTGTAAAAGTTCTCCTGACCCCTGGTCTATTGATTTCCTTAGTAATTATCAGGATTTCCAAGTTTTTCCCAGTTTTAGGGCTTGATCCATTCAGACCTTCAAATAAACCCAAATAAACTAAAGATAAAAGGACTTGGAAGGCCAAATGAAACAAATTTGATGTTGTTTTCATTATAATAATAGCAATTAGTTATTAACCACTTATTATATTTACATTCCATGGATTATCTCACTTAATCCAAGTTTTAAATGAATTCATACTTAGTGCAGCCTTAAAATGGAATAATCCCGATGGTTATAAGAGCTGTTTTCCCAGTCTCCTTTGACTATGAACTACAAAAGAGTTTTGTTCCTGAGCAGATAGTATATACCAACTCAAAATTCTAACTGGTATCCTTTGACCTGGCAGCTCCATTTCTATAAATTTATTTTAAGGAAGTAATCATTATTGTGTTCAAAGATGAAGCTCTATGATTGTGTACTGTAGCATTCTTTGGAATATGGAAAAATTGGAAATAGTCTTTAATGGTCAACAAATGGGACTGATCATGCAATGCAATGTTCTGCAGACATTAAGAATGATACAGTAGGTAAATCTTTATCAACATGGAGAGATGTTCACAATATATTTCAAAGGGAAAAAAAAAAGCGGATCACCAAATATATGCTTAGAATGATCCTGTTTGTGAAAGGGTAACAGTGGTTATTTTGGAAGGCGGGATTATGAGTGATTTTTAGTTCTTCTTTTGCTTACCTGCATTTTTTAAAAATTTCAGCAGTAAATTTTTATTTTGGAATTAAAATAAATTTTGTTTTAATCACTGTCTCTATTATCAAAGTACCTACAATGAGCAAGGCATTGTGCCAAGATGAGCAGACAAGAATTCGGTGCAGTTTAGCACAGTAAAGAACATAGTCTTAGCTACTATTGTTAGGTTATCAATCAGACCTAGCTTCCAAGTTGTAGCTCTGCCCTCTTTAAGGTGTGTCATCTTGAACAAGTTACTTTGTTGTTCTAAGCCTAAAACCAATAATGATAATAATAGCTAACTTTCATAGAGAGTTGACTTTGTGCTAGGCATTATGCTAAGCACTCTGTATATAATTTCATCCTCATATCAGCTGATGAGGAAATTGAGGCTTAAATTAAGGGAAGTCAAATAACTTGCCCTAGTTTACATAGTTAGATAAATACATCACAGTATGGTTGTGAGGATTAAATGCAAGGAGATACTTAAAGCACTTAGCCTAACACACTGCCAGGTAGATATATATAAACTTGAAACCTGTCATTTTCAATAATTTAGGCACAACCCTCGTAGCAAAATTCTGCTCTTTATAATCATCTTACTACTCAAATCACCTCTCTAGGGAATCTAATTTGTCTATTCAATGTGGTGGGTAAGAGCATGGGCTCTACAACCTGTCTTGTTTTGAATCCTAGCTCTACCACTTACTAGCCCTGGGATCTTGGGTAAGTCACTTAACCTCTTTGTTCCTCAGTTTTCTTGGTTGTAAGATGGGCATAATATTAGAACTGACTTCATGGGGGTTGTTGTTTTTTTTTTTTTTTGGTAACTTTTTTTATTGTTATGTTAATCCCCATACATTACATCATTAGTTTTAGATGTAGTGTTCCATGATTCATTGTTTGTGCATAACACTCAGTGCTCCATGCAGAATGTGCCCTCCTCAATACCCATCACCAGGCTAACCCAACCTCCCACCCCCCTCCCCTCTAGAACCCTCAGTTTGTTTTTCAGAGTCCATTGTCTCTCATGGTTCGTCTATCCCTCCGATTTCCCCCTTCATTCTTCCCCTCCTGCTACCTTCTTTTTTTTTTTTTTTCTTAACATATATTGCATTATTTGTTTCAGAGGTACAGATCTGAGATTCAACAGTCTTGCACAATTCACAGCGCTTACCAGAGCACATACCCTCATGGGGGTTGTTTTGAGCATTAAAGAGTTAACAGACAGAAAGCAGTAAGAACAGTACCTGGTGTACTTAGAGTTCTTTAAATGATAACACATTTTACAAATTGCAAGTTCTTTTTTATATTGATATAAAGATTTTATACGTTCCTTATATTGATATCTGAAGATATTGTTATTTAACACTAAAAGGTTGTGTAAATGCACAACCTGTCAGAATTCATAGGAGGAAGCTGTCCCCATTTAAAAGAAACTCATGTAGCATTTACGTGTGCTTGTATTACTAAAACAGACTTCAAACCCAGACATGAAATATACAAAAAAAAACCCACTAATTCTTTCAGTCTTAACTTTTCCAAAATCAGTTCCAGCCATGAATTCTTCAAAGAAAAGATTCTGGCATATTTAGAACTTCACTTTGTCATGCATTTTGTTTATTATATTCAAAGATTTGATCTATTCTCTGGATTTATGAGGTCTTTTGAAAACAATTGAAAAATTCTACACATAAATAAAAAATAATACATCTTCAATTTTATACTCAAATATGTTAAGGTAATACTACTTATGAAAAATCTCATAAAAAATAAGTCATCTTAGAATTAAGAACCATAGTACAGGAAAATAAAACTATTTCTCATCAACTGAAAATATCTTTTAGGCTGAATTATATTATATATAATACATATGTATATATTATAACATATTAAAATATTAATTTTATCAGCATGATATTAACTATCTAAAACAAATGTTTTGGAATAATGTTAAATTCTCCAAAGTATAATGTTAATTTACATTCCATCCCAATACAAACCATAAATAGAATCTGTTAAAATTTTACAATTATGTCTTTTGTGATTCTAGGATAGTCAACTTCATGTAACAAAGCAATTAGTAAGAGCATGGAAACTTACTTTCTTCCTCTGAAATGCAATTCCTGTATTAAGGGCAATGTTATTTTTCTTTAAAAGTCTCAAATCTTCGCACAAAGGCATCACAAGCTCATTGTGAACCTTAATTATAAGGGCACCTGTGTTTCTTTGTTTATCTGGTTGGTTGGACCTGAGATTTGATTTGCCACACTCCTCCCCTGTCCCGCCCTATTTCTCTCTTAATGAGAACAACTTAGCAATAGCATCTGTACACCCTCCAAGGCTCAAATAATGACTGGGGAGGAACCCAGGTATTAGTTATAATGGAGGAGCATTTGCTGATAACCTTCATGTAAAGGGCTAAAACTCAGGGTAGTAAGGATGAACTTGTAGGATAAATCACTTTTAAACATAGGAGAGGTTTCAGAACATGAGGTCCCACCCTCACCCTTCCACTCCCACCTCCTTCTCCCTCACCCCCCGCACCACCCCACTCTCCTCCCTGGAGAGGCAGTGTGAAATTAGATGGAGTCAGATTAATCCCACCTCTGTCATTCAGAAGCTCTGTGAACTTTGGCAAGCTTTTATTTATTTATTTATTTATTTATTTATTTATTTATTTATTTATTTATTTAATCTCTCTGAGCCTCAGTTTCTGTATCACAGAGATAATAGAGATAAACTGACCTCATAGGTTTTATGAAGATTATTTTAATGTTAATGGAGAAAGTGTGTATAGTAACCATTAATACAAGTTGCTTCTTTTTCCCCTTTCTCCTCTGCATAGTACACATTCAAAAAAGACTCCAGCTATGACCATTCACAGGAGAATAGGCAAGTGTGAAGGTATGGATAATATTTGAGGGATTTGGGAATTTGATTAAGATAAAAAGTGCGTCTATTATTTTCATCATCAACATCTCCTGAAAGAGAAGAAAGAACTTCATTCAGCAAGTATTCACTGAGCACCTACTAGTCTAGGCCTCTAGGCCTCCTGCTAACCACTGACAGTGGAGTTGTCTTCTGTCGTCAAGATCACAGCCTGAGGGGACAGTAGATAAGGAAATGACAGACTGTGATAGTACCATGCAGCACAGTGCTAACAAGTGCTAAAACAGAAGTACCAGGGACCTTAAGAGTGCAGAGTGGGGCATCCAAAGCAGCCTGAGAGAGAGGGGGTTAGGTGAGAGGGGGACCAGGAAAGATTCTTGGGAAAAAAATAATAATTTCAGAATTGAGTTTTGAAGAACAAGTAGGATTTAGAAGGTGAAAGACTGAACGAACATTGAAGCTTGATAGAGGTAAGGTGCCTTTTAGAAAAGACCTGCTCTACATAGCTGTGAGATAAATGGTATATTCCATTGTCAGAATAAGCCTACATTGTAATGTTATTATTATGGATATAACAGAATTTGTGCATTCTCAAATGTTTCATCACATGAGATTTCAATGGAACAATGAATAAGCTTTTCAAGTAAGCCCATGAGCATATGTTCAGAAACATTTTATTAGAACCTTTGATGTAACAGTTTTTACTATTCTTAGTTGCTCCTTAACTGTTGCAGTTTGCACTTAATAGATTAGATAATTAATTGCTTAGTAGTAGAAAATAGCTTGGCCAATCATGACATACAGGAAATGATAAGATATCATTATACCTTTATATAGGTTTCAGTGATGGAAGGGACCTTAGAGATCATTGATATTATCTTTCTCATTGTATAGGCAAGGAAAGGAAGGTCCAGAGAAGTTCAGTGATCAGCCCAAGTTCACACAACTGGTGAGAAGCAGAGTCAGAAATAGAACCCAGTTCTCTCAGCTCTCCATGAAGTGCTTTCACCAATGGCAATGACTATCATATACTGGACGTTTCCAGCGTGCTAACGTGATTAACTGAAAGCTCTAAGTATTATTTCATTTTATTGACATTGCTAGTCTAATACCTATGCCTCGAATCCTTTTAGAATGGAACAAAGAATAAATACTTTTAAAAAAGTAAATATTTGTTGTGTGCATATCAGCGAATGAAGGAACGGTGTACACATAGAGCTTGTTTCATTAGCTGGTTAATGTATTTTTTTCATCGCTAACTTTAGTTTTATATACATCTTTCAAATTTTGTTTCTAAGATTCTCCTCTAGGAGTTGATTTAATTCAGTTCAATTTGATACATATTTGTTGAATCCTTGCATTAGCAAGGAAATCTTTCTTTTCTATTGCATTTTCTCTGGATGTCAGGCTTCATGAGAGGCTCTGTCATGCCAGGAAGGATCACAAGCTTGGTAGTCAAATCCCAGCTCCACAACTAGCCATCTTAGGGATCTTGGCAAATTAACTCTTTTCCTTATGTGTAAAGTGAGGGTATGAAATAAATCTACCTTAAAGGGTTGTTGTATGGATTAAAATGAATGAAATAAGTAAATGGAATCCATTTTATTCCTGGCCATTTGTTCTGCAGATTACTCATACTCATTAGGCTAAGCAGCATTCTGTTAAAGGTCATAAATTGTAATATGTGGCAGATTGTATTTTCCAAATGTGGCTACAACAGTATCTCCCAAACCCACCTGTTCTTTTGCAATGTGACCTTGCTGCTCCCTCACCAAGAGGGGAATCTAATCTTCCTCCCCTTGAATCTTGGTCACTCTTAGTGACTCTGGGTCACATTATCCACTGTCCCTTCTTCCCAGCTGATAGGAATGCAGATGTCAAGATGGGAGTTGAGATACAAGTTGGCAGGACAACAAAACAGAAAGACTCTGGAATCTTGATGATTATGTGTGTTGTCATAGCAGCCGTGGATGATATAGCCAGACTTTCACTTGACTGAGGAACAAACTCCTATCTTGTTTAGGCCACTTATTTTGGACCTTTCTGTTGCAGCAAACCAACCAATATTCTAACCAACACAATTAGAGATACTATAATGAATCTAAGTGCCTGGCAGAAAGCAGGTGCTCCATAGAAAGTAGCTAGCACATTTCAAATGCCAAAAACATCTACTGCCCTCCAGGACATAATCTTACCTTTCTGGGTGACTTTTACACCTAGTTCATTGACCTCTTCCACATAGCCTTCCTTCTATCTCTGCCCTGTGGGCCATCAACAGACAACAATAATCTTTTTGATCACTTAATCCCACTAATCCTTGAACTCCTCATCTCTAATGACTCACTCTCCTTGATTTCAGCCACTCAGCCCCACTGCTGACCCCAGGCTTCATCATGGCATTAAATGACTCCACCTGTAAGTTATAGAATTCTGCCATATTTTTTCTCCTAGCCCCAGCTGGTCCAAGTGGGCCTCCGCTGGATTC
Organism: Mirounga angustirostris; assembly: GCF_029215605.1. Taxonomy (NCBI): domain Eukaryota; kingdom Metazoa; phylum Chordata; class Mammalia; order Carnivora; family Phocidae; genus Mirounga; species Mirounga angustirostris. The sequence continues at coordinate 150,848,882 of NW_026991712.1, forward strand.
CTACAGACCCTGTGCAGTCCTCTATCATAGCGGGTGTCACTTTGCTTTATCAGCTTCAGTTCCTGTGTCGTCTCCCCACTAGACTATGAGCTTTTTGAGGTTGCAGACTGACTTATTCATCTATGTAACTACAATTCCCAGCAAAAACATGTCTACCAGTTGGAAGGCGCCAGTTTTTCCTGCTTCCATGTCTTTGCTTATATCATTCCTCCCTAGGAATATCTCCCCCCTACTGCCTTGCCTTCTTTTAATGTCAGACAAGTCCTATAAGTTTTATCTCAGATGTCAACTCTAAGAAGTTTTTCCAGAAATGACACTTTCCTCCTTTGAAGTTCCAAAGCATTTCAGTGTTATGTCTTTGCAGGCACTTTGATTCTGCAGTCCTCTCAATTATTGAGTATCTACCATTCACTCAAGATATGCTGCCCATTTCACTCATGGCTATCTTTTACTCTTCATAAATACCCATCATCCTAATTTTGTACATAAGGAAACTGAAGCTCGGAAAGGTTAGATGACCTGAGTCTAGAGTCACACAGCTAGAAAGTGGCAGGACCATGATTCACTCCAAGGTCAGTGTTCTTGTGCTGAACTGTGTTGCTCCATATGTACTTTGGACTTTTGTCCCTTGTGTAAATGTCTTGTCCCTGTTTGAGTTCTTTGTGTGAGAAGTTTGTATCTCTTACTTTTATGTCTCTTTTGCTGTCTAGCCCAATCTCTTGCACATACTGAATGCAACAAATTAACAGAAAATAAAATACTGATTCAGGGACTTTCAGAAAACACCTACAAGGCAGTACATAGACTCCTTCTTCCACTCGCATTTTTTTCCTCACTGACTCAAGGGGCCTGGCTGCCAATGGGCTCACACCCTACCCTTCCAGGAGCAGGTGTTAATTCAAACAACCTTATTAACAGTCTGTGGGGTTCCTGCAATAATTACAGTGAGGTTTAAACTATATCCAGTTCCAACAATTCAGCATCTTCTCTCTTTAACACAGTTTAATGATAGGATCTAGAGGAGAAGGAGTGAACAGGGACCTAATATTCTCCCATGCCACCCTATGTCCCCTCTCAGTGTTTCAAAAGAAAAGCACCTGTCAAAAAACAAGAAAACATATTAAATCAGCTACTTAATTCATATCTCACAGTTTATCTGTTCCTTAGCTGTGTAAATGTTGTAATTTTTTAATCAAGGTAAATCCAAAATCAAAGAAAATTTACGAAGCTACAAGTGACCTTGACAGAATAAGCACTCCTTCCCCAGCCAAGTGGTTCCCATGATACCTCAGTAATTCCAAACATTCCTTCCCTTATAAACATCACTCCTCTCCTAGAAAGGAAGGCCTAGACCCCATAAAGTGCAGTTTGGTTTTGTTTAGTGTCCGTTTTTCCCACTTTACTTTGAACTTCCTGAAGCTGGAACTCTGTTAATTATTTCTTATGAACCTAGCTCTTGGCAGAATACTTAGCACAAATTTCACATAGTGAATGTTTGTTGAATGAATAAATAATCTAGCTCAGTGTTACTGAAACTTTTTTAACTGTGCAAAGTAAAGAATATAATTTATGTTCTCTCCTCTCTCATTTTATGAAACAATACTTACCTTTACTAATTGCAATGCACTCTGATGTCTGCTACCAATCCTACACCATCCTATTTCATTTCTTTTAAATGCTGGTTATGACCCAATAAATTGATTTATGACCCTAAGGAGTTCCAAACCTAATTCAAATCATATTAGATTAGGTTTAGGAGCTATGTTTTATTTTGTCATAGGTTATTTTATTTACATCATCACATTTTTTAATTTCAAGTGTAAAGTGAGGGCATACGTTAAAAATAAACATGTGGGGAGAAATTCTTTGCACAGAACAGACAGTAGTTCTCCTCTGCAGGGTTCATAGTTTTTAAAGTTTGCCTCTTAGCCTTGGAAACATCAGGAAAGCTTGGGAAAAGAATGAGTCATTCTTGCCACTGAGTGTTTCCCAAAATGTTCCTTGGGCCACCAAGTAATAACACCTAACACATACTGAGTGCTTACTAAGTCCTAGATAATGTTCTTCTATTCACTTTATATGTGTATCCTGAATTAATCCTCACAAAAACACTTTTAGGTAAAAGTTATTATTATTTCCATTTTGTAGATGAGAAAACTGAGTCACAGAAGGACTCACACTCCTGGAAAATAACAGAGCCAGTATTTGAACCCAGGCATTCTTTTTTTTTTTTTTTTTTTTTAAGATTTTAGTTATTTATTAGAGAGAGAGAGAGAATGAGGGGGGAGGGCCAGAGGGAGAAGCAGACTCCCTGCTGAGCAGGGAGCCCTACTTGGGACTCGATCCTGGGTCTCCAGGATCATGACCTGAACCAAAGGCAGTCGTTTTACCAACTGAATCACCCAGGCACCCTGAACCCAGGCTTCCTTAAGAGGATGTATATGTCATAGCTAGGCTACAATATTCAAATTTTGTCTCTGCCTCTTAGTAATTGTGATATCTTGAACACGTAACTTAACATCTCTGTGCCTATGTTTTCTCAACTATAAAATGAAGCTAATGATAATAATAATAGTTCTTACCCATAAGACTTGTTGGGGAGAGTAAGGCAGTTTATGTATAATACTTAGAAGAATGTCTGGCATATGATAAGCACTTATTAAGTGTTTGCTCTTCCTATGGTATCTTCAGAACCTGCACCTTACACCACTGTACTAAACAACCGTCTTTATTGTTCATAGATGTATCCTCCACAGTGAGAAAACATTTGCCCTGAAAAGGACCCTAGAGGTCAGCTAGCTCTACTTGGCCCTATGACAGATGGTCTGAAGAGGAGAAATAACTTGTTTGTCCAAGTATATGTCGCAGAATTGGGACTGGAAGTTGGGAATCCAGTTTCCCCATCTAGTGCCCTTTCCACTACCCTGTCTCTCCCTCATGTATTTAGTTCCTCAGTTGCTTGTGAACTTTGCTATTCTGTGCACTCCATTTTCTCCATGTAATGACGCTGCTGGGGAATAAATCTAAATGCTGGACACTAGGGAAATTCTTTAACAGGTTATTCCACAAGCATCCTACTTTCTATGTGTGTTTGTTTCAGGCATTTACTATTTATTATAACATATAAGGTTAGAAAACAAACTTCAGAGGAAGATGGACCTGCCAATTCTGGCTCTATCATTTGCTAATTGCTCTGTGCCTACATTTCTCTTCTGGGACCTCCGTCAGCCCCTGCTTAGCCTGCTGCCTTGGCCTCCTCAGGCCTTCCTGTCTCTTCTCCTGCCCCTACAGTCTCTTCCCACAACAGCCTGGTCCCTTCTTAAAAATGTGATTATGTTCCTGCTCTGCTCAAAACCTTTCAAAGGTTTTTCATTATTGGTAGGGCAAGAACCAAAATCCTTAAGGTGGTCTACAGGGCCCTGCTTATCCTCGCTCCTGCCACCTCTCCCATGTATTGTCCCCGGAGCCTGCATCCTTTCACTCCCTGAAAGCACCATCATGTGCCCCACCACAGGAGTTTTGCACATTCTGTTCCCTTTGTCTGCAATGCTCCACCTCAGGATTTGATTTAGTTAATGCTTACCTTTCTTTTAGCTCTTTCAGTGATTTATTTTAGCTCAAACATTACTTTCTTAGGGAAGCCTACCTGTTTCCAAGTCACTCTGTAGAATGTATTATTTTGATAATTTTACTTTTTAAAAAGTGTTCCTTGATTAATCTCCATTTCTTCCACTAGATTATAAATGCTATGGGGATCAGAATAGTATCTTCTTTCTCTCTCTATTTTTTTTTAAGATTTATTTATTTATTTATTTATTTATTTATTTATTTAAGAGACAGAGATAGAGAGAAAACACAGAGGGAGAGGGAAAGCAGACTCTCTGCTGAGCAGAGAGCTCTATGTGGGGCTCCATCCCAGGACCCTGAGATCATGAGCTGAACTGAAGGCAGATGCTTAACCGACTGAGCCACCCCAGTGTCCCACACTCTCTCTTTCTAATTCAGAACCTGGTTATATAAATTAGGCTTTTTCCTATGCATCTAACCTACACTATATGGAATTGTCATAACGACTTGTAAGGTCAGGCTAGTGTGTCTTTCATAGATGAAGAAACTGAGATTCAGGAAGTTAACTCATGAGAGGTCATATTGTTAGTAAGTGGTGAGGTTAGAATTTGATATGAGGTCTTTCCAGTTCCAAAACTAGTATTCTTTCCTTTATACTATATTGTACTATAACCAAGGAAATTTTAAGCTTTGTTACCTATTTGTCAAAAAATAAATTGCCTTAATAGGTATGTTAGCCGAATGTTAAATTTCTTTTCTAGATATGTGCATATTTTTGATAGGGAAAATGGCAAGAATTGTATTTCTACATGACTGTTGTTAGAAAAATGTTACCTCTATACAACTTTCTTTGAAAACAAATATTAATGACTTGGTTTAACCCATCTAAGTTCCTTGTGTCAGATTTCACTTTGTGCGTTTATTTTATTTTATTTTTTTTTAAAGATTTTATTTATTTGACAGAGAGACACAGTAAGAGAGGGAACACAAGCAGGGGAGTGGCAGAGGGAGAAGGAGGCTTCCCGTGGAACAGGAAGCCCGATGCAGGGCTCGATCCCAGGACTCTGGGACCATGACCCGAGCCGAAGGCAGACGCTTAAGGACTGAGCCACCCAGGCGCCCCTCACTTTGTGTATTTTTTTAAAGATTTATTTATTTATTTTAGAAAGAGAGAGAAAGAGCATGAGCTGGGGGAGGGGCAGGGGGAGAGGGAGAGAATCTCAAGCAGACTCCCGGCTGAATGTGGAGCCTGAGGCGGGACATGGGGCTCCATCTCATGACCCCGAGATCACAACCTGAGCTGAAACCAAGAGTCAGACACTCAACCCAGGAGCCACCCAGGCACCCCATCACTTTGTGTATTTGTATGTGTATGGTGTTTTTATTCTGCCATAGAGACTAGTATTTGAGAAATGAAGTTTGTCCTGGAAAGGGTGAATCAGAAGTTTGAGATTTAGATACTCTGGCTGGCCCACATTGCTGAGTTTAGGGTAATGGAATTGTTGTAAACCAATTGACTTTTATTCATGACTTTCTCATGTTTTCTTTATTTTTACTCATTATAGCATCTTTATTATCAGTTTGAAACAGATTTTTCCTTTTGTTAGTTTTATCTTCCCAGAATTTGTTGTAAGGAGGTAAATTGTAGATTTCACTTTGATTCTGATGCTTCCCTGAACTTCAAAGGTAATGTTCCCTCAGAGAGAAGCTTGGATTCTAAATTTTATCTCAGAAAATTATACAGGCAACATATTTGAACTAGCATGGTGGAAAAATCTAAAAGAAGAAATGAATGCAGGAGCTCTCCTTTTAAAGAAGGTACAGATAAGAAAGTAGAATAGGGAAGGAAAAAAGAGCACTATTTGAAGAGGACAGGCCCCCTTAAGTATTCAATGTCAAATCTTACAAAGTAAACATTTTTTCTCTAAGGTAAAAGTTATCTTGAAGGAAAAATGGGAACTGGCTATGGTTTTCAAGGAAAGGAATAGAAAATTACTCTCACTGTAGTTTTTCTTCTGAAAAACAGTGAGCTCATACCAGCTTTTTGGAAATATAGCCCAACATTCTCCTACTGCCAGTGACCAAGCTCTGTCCCATGGAAATGCTGCTTTTATTTGGTAAAAACAAACTGAGAGGGGGAGTAGAACTCCCGATCCCTTAAGTGTGAGCCTCATATCATGACTTCTTCCAAAGAATATAGTACAGAAAGGGGGATAAAGAGTAACTTTACAATGGAGAAACCTGACAAACACTATCTCAGCCAGGTGGTAAGGTCAACATCAATATCATAAATCATACTGATAGTACATAGCCTTGATATGATGTGATGAAGATGGCACTTTACCTCTGTGGTCATCCTCCCCCAAAACCATAACTGCAATCTAATTATGAGAAAAACATCAGATAAATTGCCATAAAGGGGCATCCTACAAAATACTTGAGCAATGTTCTAAACTGTCAAGGTCATTAAAAACAAGGAAAGTCTGAGAACATGTCACAATCACAAGTAGCCTAAGGAAACATGTCAACTACTGTAATGTGGTGTTTTGCATGGGATCTTGGAAAAGAAAATGGACATTAGGTAAAACTAAAGAAATCTGAATAACTCTGGACTTTAGTTAATAATAGTGTATCAGTATTTGTTCATTAATTGTAAAACATACTAATATAAGATGTTAATAATAGAGGAAACTGGGTATAGGGTATATGAGAACTCTGTATACTAGCTTCTCAATTTTTCTGTAAGTCTAAAAGTGTTCTAGGAGAGGCTGGCTGGCTCAGTCAGTGGAGCATGTGACTCTTGATCTCAGGGTCATGAGTTCAAGTTCGAGCCCCATGTTGGGTGTAGTGATTATAAATAAATAAACTTTAAAATAAAGTGTTCTAAAAAGCCAAATCTATTTTTTAAAAAACTAACAAAATGCTTATAGGGTCGTTCAAAGAGCTTTCATGGAGATTGAGGAGAACACAATGAATATTACATAATAAAGTCTAACATTTGTATACTGCTTTCTAATTTAGGAAATGACCTAATATATACTATTTCATTTCATTTTTAAACTGTCTAATGAAGTAGATACAATTAATGACCCCCATTTTGCAGTTAGAAAGAGTAGAGCTTGGAAAGATGAGGTGACTTGCTGGGAATCAAAAACTGATCTGACTCTAGTACCAGTGATCTTTCCACCACATTCCAGTTACATGTCTATCTATTATTGCCAAATGTTAGCAACAATATAGGCACTAACAGCACTAGGGTTTTAATGGTTGATGAACATAGGTCAAGTGAATAATTCCTGAACTCTTTCCTATTTGCCCTTAAAAGACATTTATCTAAGATCCTTATTTGAGTGTTGTTTAGTGGCATCTTATCAGGAAGATGTTGTTTGCCACTGACAACAAGGGCACAGAATGTGTTGCCACTAAAAGTGGGCAGTAGTTCACTTCTCATCAGAAAGCTTTATTTTTCAGGTCTGCACATTTTAGGAATATGACCTTGACTCAAGGCTACTTTAAATGTCTCATTTGGCTTTCCAGAGTTTGCTGATAATAGATGGTGTTCTGTACTTTGAACTGGGGAAGTGTTCAAAGACCAGTGATGGTTTGGGGATCGTTTACAAAGCATTCCAGCTGTGGTGGCCATATGTCGCTCCATCTGCCTGTATTGTGTGGGTATTGTTCTGCAGTGTTTCATAGCATGCCCACTCTTCCTTTTGGATTACAAACTCCTTGGGGTGTGGATGCGGTTTTGTGTTTGGACCATTTTACCTGCTGCAAAACAAAATGTACTCTTTCTCCCTCCAAATCCAGAGGACGTGTGACTCTTAAACTGACAATGGTAAGAACCATGAAAATATACATATGTGAAATTGTGTCTTTTGCAATCAGTTTATTGTGGGGAAGTTGTTGGGGGGGAACTACTATTTAAAACATCAGCTAAGACACATATAGCAACAGCAGCAATTACTGGGTATTATTAAATACAGCTATGTGAGATGCACTTACCATACAGAATCTGTCTCTAATCCTATCAGAAGTTGGCTTATGATTGTAGATCTTGTTGGATGTCCTGAAGGGTAGCTGGCCCAGGTCTCTGCCAGATGTTGGAGAGTGGGTATGGGAGGGAGGTGGACAGAGCATACACAGAGAATTTAAAGAAGAGGACTCCCCCCAATAAATGTTTTTAACTTCCTGTATCACTGGAAACTCTACTGGAAGGAATGTCCAGATTATTTTGATCACCTTTGGGGGCCTTTAGACAGATGACATTTTTAGCACCTTTAGGGTTCACATTATTTATAGGACTTCAGACTATACTCAACTCTTGCAAGCAAACACACAGAAGCCATTTTTCTCTTGTTTTCACCTTATTGTGGAGTCATCCCAAATTACCTGCATTTCCTGAGTCAAGCTATGTTCTCTCTTACCCTCTGCTCCTTACATCTTTTACTGTTTCCTTTACCTAGGATCCTTCCCTTCCTCCCTACTTGTCCTTCAAAACTCAGTTCCCATTTTACCATCCTCTGGGAAATCTCCTTTGATCATTCCCCAATTTCATTACAAGTTTAGATTAAGTGCACCTTCTTTGTATACCCCAAATACCTGACATAAAGCTATCATAGCTTTTGTTTGTTCATTATTTTAATCATTCATTCAAAATTACTTACTAAACATCCACTCTGTGTCAGAAGCTGTTCTAGCTGCTGGAGATACATCAGGGCACAAAACAGGTAGGTTCCTACTTCCAATAGAGCTTATAGTGGGGAAGATAGTCAATAAATAAGTAAGCAAATAATTAAATAGAATTTATGATTTTAGATGGTGAAGAAAAAAAAGCATAATATATTAATGTAATAGTGAGTGATTGAAGGTGGGAGCTATTTTGATTGAGTAGTCAGGGAAGGTTTCTCTGAGGAGGTGACATTTGAAAAGAGACCTGAGGGGCGCCTGGGTGGCTCAGTCATTGAGCGTCTGCCTTCGGTTCAGGTCATGGTCCCAGGGTCCTGGGATCGAGCCCCGCATTGGGCTCCCTGCTCCGCGGGAAGCCTGCTTCTCCCTCTCCCACTCCCCCTGCTTGTATTTCCTCTCTTGCTGTGTCTCTCTCTGTCAAATAAATAAATAAAATCTTTAAAAAAAAAAAAAAAAGAAAAGAGACCTGAATGATGAGAGAGCAAATGATGTGAAGATATGGGGGGAAAAGCAGTCAGAGCAGAGGTGTGTGAAGAACAGCAAGGAGCTTGTGTGTCTGGAGCATGGTGAGTGAGAGGGAATGCTGTAGGAGGTGAGATTGGAAAGGCAGGCCTAGCCAAGTCATGTTGGACACTGAAGGCCTAGGAGAGAACTATATGGGTTGATGGAGCCAAGATTTGGAACTAGACTTGTCACACTCCAAAGCTTGTGCCTATCATAGTATATTACCAATACATATAACATTCTATAGTATAATGATGGGAAGTGAAACCGTTAGGCTCTTCAAAAATATCTAATTAAAATGTATTAAAATGTAATGAAAATGTTTTAGAAAAAATTAATCATATTTATTAATTAGGAAAGAAATATCCAGTATTAGTCATTGACCTATTTTGATCAACTCAGTGAGGTTATAGGTCTTTATCAGACTAAACTATTTTGAAAACTGCTGTGTTTAGAAATCAGAGAACATCTCAATTCTAATTCCAGACTTATGTCACTTGTGATATTCAGCTTTCTTTTCACATATTTTCTTAAAAAGAGTCATGGCCTAGTGTTTTATTACATTGGAATACATTTTCAAATAGTTCTGAGATTTATATACTTTCATACACCATTTTAGGGATACTGTGACTCTTTACTGGACATAGTTAACTTTTATATCAATCACTTCCTCTTAAAACTAATTGAAGAGATGCATATTAATTTGGGTACATCCTGAAATTTGCACTCCAAAATGATTCTGGATACTTAGGTTCATTGGTATCATAATCTGTGAATCTCTTCTGAAACTCTCACTCTATTTCTACATCTTGACTCTAGGATTCTAAATTTTGTTATTCCTCTGAGAACTGGAGAATGAAATTCCAGGCCTCATGTTAAATCTAAATGTCTTCACTTTCTTGAACAAGTCAGCAACTGCCTTGTTTCATTTCCTACAGTTTCAGGCTCAGTGTGTTTAGGTCTTTGTCATAGCACTAAGAAAACTAATTGTAATGACACTGAGGGACCTACCAAAATGGAGTCCTTTAGCTTAGAGTCATTTAGCATGAAGTCTTTTATTTCAGTTCTTTAATAAGTTTAAACAATCAAGTAATCCGATGTCATTAAAATAAACTAGGTTTCCATACCCTACTTTGTCTTCTTCCAAATACACCATAAATAAGTACCCGTTAAGGGCATAAGCATGAGTAAAATTGGAGATTTGATGTGTTCCTCCATTAAACCACAGAGGACTCAGCACAACTAGTTTATACCAAGAACCCTCTTTCTGAAAGAGGCGTGAAAGTCTGGGGTGCACAATGCTTCTCTCCTGATGCAAATAAAACATTGAAAACAATTTCCCCCTTTTTTTGCAGCACTTCATCTGTGATAAGTGCAATCAGCTTATCCATGTTTAAACCAAACTTCTCGAATTTCTTCTCAGCAGATGGTTAAGTTCTATCAGTTCATGTGTCCTGGCTAATTGGGTAAAACTTTTTTTCCCATAAATATCACAGCCAAAATGTTGGCAACTTATCGTGAGACAGGTACTCACATGCTCTGCCACTAGAAGCACAAAGGTGTGAGTTCTAAGGGGAGGACAACTTTCAATATGTTCCAACAGACTTGAAAAGATCATCCCCTTTGACCCAGTTACCTGATGTCTAGAAATCCAAACAAGGAAGTGATCAGAAATGATGGTCAAAGATATATGTACAAGGATGTTCACTGCGGCATTATTTATAACAGAAAAAAAACGTAGGACTTGATTGACCTAAATATCCAAGAAGTGAATGGTTTAATTAGTTATGATGCATCCCTAAGATGGATATTTTGTACCAATGGGAATAATATTTGCAAAGAAAACTTTATGACATGAAAAATTATAAATTAACATTAAGTGATGAAACTAAGGCATACATGATACAGAGTGTAAGATCTCAGTTTAAAAAAAGTAAGTTTGTGTATGGATATAATGCACTTTAAATATATATTTTATTTGTTTATTTAAGAGAGAGAGAGTACACAAGCATGAGCAGGGGATGGGCAGAGGGAGAAGCAGGCTCCCAGCTGTGCAGGGAACCCAATACAGGGCTTTATCCCAGGACCCTGGGATCAGGACCTGAGCCAAAGGCAGACACTTACCTACTGAGCCACCAAGGCACCCTGGGTGTAATGCATTTTATAGTCCCATCTCCACTGGAGTGACTAGGTACTAGGGGGTTGGTGAAGTCTGACCCTTCTTTGACTTCCCTGTCCTGCTAATCTCACTCAAGTGAAGAACCACATAAAGTATACAAATTCTTTATGGAGGCAGCTCTTAGCAAGGAGTGGGAGAAATAGGAACTGGAACCCATCCATCTTTAGCACTTTTAATGGAAAAGTGAAGTTTTCAGACTTGGGCCTTCAAAAAGAGGGTGACCTCTGTGGGAATTTCCATCCTTCAGACCTCTTCCCCTTCTCAATTTCCCTGAACTTTCCCCTTTAACCCAATTTTCTTCCAAATCTCCATGCTCTCATTCCCTCCTTTGGGAATTCTACTCCTCATCTCTGAAGGAAGATAATCTGCTCTTCTGACCTTTTGTATATTTCTGGTTTGGACCAGTTTTCCCTCAGCTCCTACTCTTCTTGGTCACTTCCTTTTCCTAAGAGAAAGACAATCACTATTGATTTTCTCATTAGTTCACCCAATAAGTTATTTCACCAAGGGGTGGGGTGTGTGTGACATTCATATTTCGTGGAGACAATCAAGATTTACCAAGGACAGCATTTCTCTTCTTTTATCAAGTATTTATCCATGCTCCTCTCAGAACAGTAGCCTCTGGCATTATCGTGCTAAGAAATCATTGGTGCTCTCCTGAGCCTGGTTTGTATTTTAAATCCACCAAACCAGCTGTCAATGGCTTTCCCTTTTTGCTACACCGAATTGTGTTACTGTCAATTACATACTCTTCTTTTTTTTTTTTTAAGATTTTATTTATTTATTTAACAGAGAGAGACACAGGGAGAGAGGGAACACAAGCAGAGGGAGTGGGAGAGGGAGAAATAGCCTTCCCACTGAGCAGGGAGCCCGATGAGGGGCTTCATCCCAGGACCCCGGGATCATGACCTGAGCCGAAGGCACACGCTTAATGACTGAGCCACCCAGGTGCCCCCATTACATACTCTTTAATGACATGACTTACCACAATTTAGAGGTAGAAGTAGTAAGGGGACAGATTTTTCAGTTTAAATTGCCACAATGTCTCTTCTACTAGTGAGTTTCCTTAAGCCAATACCAAGTCTGACTCATCCAGAGACCTCCTTACCCCCACTGTCATTGATACAATACTCTGTCCTTCAAATTGAGCTGCCTTTATATTATCAATATGATTTGAGAGTTTGTTATGGAAAAGGCTGGGAGCTAACGGAATGTATTAATAAAAAGCATGATTTTTGGAATCATGCCTGGCTTCAAATCTTCACTGTAACACTTAGTAGCTTTGTTACATCAAGCAATTTATTGAACCTCTCTCTCTATTTCCTGGTTAGTAAAATGGGAGTAAAACCTATATCATGTGCGGAAAAAGGGGACCCCTCCTACACTGTTGGTGAGAATGCAAGCTGGTACAGCCACTCTGGAAAATAGTATGGAGCTTCCTCAAAAAGTTAAAAATAGAGCTACCCTATGACCCAGCAATTGCACTACTAAGTATTTACCCAAAGGATACAAATATACTGATTTGAAGGGATACATGCACCCTGATGTTTATAGCAGCATTATCAATAGCCAAATTATGGAAAGAGCCCAAATGTCCATCAAGTGATGAATGGTTAAAAATGTGTGTGTGTGTGTGTGTGTGTGTATATAAAATAAATGTATGTTTATATATATAGATGTATATAAAAAGATGTAATAGAAATATTTATATATTTATAAGGGAATATTACTCATTCATCAAAAAGAATGAAATCTTGCCATTTGCAATGATGTGGATGGAGCTAGAACTATTATGCTAAGCAAAATAAGTCAGTCAGAGAAAGACAAATATCATATGATTTCACTCGTATGTGAAATTTAAGAAACAAAACAGATGTGGGGCATCTGGGTGGCTGAGTCGGTTAAGTGTCCAACTGACTCTTGATTTCAGCTTGGGTCATGATCTCAGGGTTGTAAGATCGAGTCCCACGTTGGGCTCCATGCTGGGCATGAAGTCTGCTTAAGATTCTCTCTTACCCTCTTCCTCTGCCACTCCCATCCTCTCTCCCTCTCTAAAGAAAAAAAAAAAGAAAGAAACAAAACAGATGAACATAGGGGGAAAAAAAAGAGAGAGACAAACCAGAAAACAAACTCTTAACTATAGAAAACAAACCGAGGTTACTGGAGGGAGGGGGCAGGGAGATGGGTTAAGGAGGGCATTTTTTTTTTTAAGATTTTATTTATTTATTTTGAGAGAGAGAGAACACAAGCAAGGGGAGTGGCAGAAGGAGAGGGAGAACAGGTTTCCCACTGAGCAGGGAGCCTGATGCAGAGCTCAATTCTAGGACCCCAGGATCATGACCTGAGCTGAAGGCAGACACTTGACTGACTGAGCCACCCAGGCGCCCCAAAAGAGCACTTGTTTTGATGAGCACTGGGTGTTATATGTAAGTGATGAATCACTAAATTCTACACCTGAAACTAACATTACACTGTATGTTAACCAACTGGAATTTAAATAAAAACTTGGGGGGAGAAGGTCCGTAATACCTGACTTATTGGATAGTTTTTCCTATTGTGAATGAGTCCCAAAAATATAGATTGGTTGTGGCTGTTGCTAACGTTTACATGCATGGAATCATAAATTATGGGCTCTGTTTGGTCTTGTTATCATCTTCAAAATAAATGTAAGATTCACCTATTTTAAAAGCAAAAACATGGGTGCCTGGGTGGCTCAGTTGGTTAAACAACTGACTCTTGATCTCAGCTCAGGTCGTGATTTCAGGGTTATAAGTTCATGCCCTGTGTTGGGCTCCACGCTGGGCAGGGAGCCTACTTAAAAAAAAACAAATCAAAACAAACAAAACAAAAACAAAAACAAACCTGTATCATGGAGCTATGTGAGAATGTGTGTGTAAGGCATTTGGCACATACTAAGCCCTTATTAATGGTAACAGTTATTTTAGTGAATTGTAGGCAGTCTTAAACAATGTAATATTAACCTTAAGAAAAATGGTTGGGATGGAAACGTACTCTTGAACTGAAAGAACATATCTATTTTAAAAATATTTTATTGTAAAATAAAACACAAATGCAAAATATATAGCTTCATGAGTTCTTATAAGACAAACATCCTTGTAACCACCAACCACGGAGAGAATTTTTCTAGCCCGTGCATGCCCTGTCCTAATCGCAGTTTCCTTCCTACTTGATTTTTTAATGATCACTTCTATGTATTTCTTCATGGTTTTATTATTTAAGTGTGTATCCCTAAACACTTTAATTTAGACTTGCACATTTTTATTTAATAAGTCCCCACAATTGGAAAGAGAGGTAGAAGAAAATAAGTTACAACTCAAGTGATAGATGTAATTAAAATGTATGTACAATGTAGAATGGTGGTACAGTATACTAGTTAAAAGCATGGAATCCAGAGACAAGATGCCTTGGTTCATATTCCACCTCTGCCAATTATTAGCTCTTTAAGCTTGACCATGTTATTCAACTTCTCTGTGCTCATTCTCATTTGTAAAATGGCATCAATAATAATACCTATCTGAGTACATGGAAGGAAATATACAGTATATTTTTCAGAAAATAAGAAATCAGGTAAATGTTCAATTGAGGATCTAAAAAAAGAGGGACAGAGGAAACCCTAAGAAACAAGGAGAAAAAAATAAAGGCATAGAGGTTTAAATTAAATAATGAAGCATAGACTTCGAGTTTTCCCTCAATATTTGTTTTCTTCCTCCTCTTCATTAAATAGAGAACCCCAATTTTTAGAGAACCCTTGGTCAGAATCAGTTTCATGGGCATGTGACCTGTGCAGTCACTCAGGGTGCAGTGCTCAGAGGGCCCCAAGATTAATTTAATGCTCTGCTGTTGCTATCTTGACATTCTTAATACTTTTTGAAGAAGGAGCCCCACATTTTCCTTTTGCACTGGGCCCTGCCGGTTGTGTAGCCAGTCTTGATCTGAGCATACAACTGTCCATGGTAGAGACTCATTTCCCATTCTTTCTTCAGCTAGGAGTGTTTCTGTGAGCAAATTCTGCTCAATGAGATATAAGTAGAATAGTATGTGCAATGCCTCGAATATGTCCTTAAAAGACATTCCTCCTACTTGCTGGCAGAAATATAATCTTAATAGTTGGAATTCTAATAGTCATCTTGGACCAAGGTGGAAGCCATACAAGGTGGAGCAGCAAGATACATATAATTTGATCCTGGACACTTAGAGCACCGTAACAGCCCTGAACTACCTGTAGACTTCTTCAACTTAAGAAAGAAGAAACATTTTATCTTAAGCCATTGACATTTTGAGTTTTCCTGTAACTTGTACCTGAACTTAACCCTGATTAACTAAAAGGGTGGCAGATGGGAGGGAGTGGGAAAGGAGAGAGAGAGAAAACACAAAACTAAAAGTTCTGAATTGATCAATAAGATAGATATTTCTCTAGTAATATCAATCAAGAAAAAAAGAAAATTGAAATAATAAAATTCATAATAAAAAAGAAATATATAGTCACAAGAGAGATTTTAAAAATAAAAAAATGAGAACTTAAAACATCACAAAATTTATATATTTCTGAAAAATATAAAATGCCAAAATTGGCTGAAGAAAAATGTAAAATAACAACCATTGAAGAATTTGAAAAGATAATTAAAAATGTTCCTCTCCAAATTCTCTAGGCTTGGATGGCCCATTTTATTTTCTAACATAAACATTTTAAATAAAATAGTTAACTGAATCCAACAATGCATTAAGAAACTAAGCTGTGATCAAGTAGTATTTATCCCAGAAATGCAAAGATGTTTTAAAATTAGAGTATCTATCATTTGTTTAACCACATTAAAGGAGAAAGGCCATGTGATTATCTTAGTGGATGCAAACAAAGCTTTTGTTTTAAAGTTATTACCTATTTGTAATTTAAAAACTTGCGAACTTCCTCAACTTGACAAAGACTTTATGTCAAACTCTACATTTAATGGCAAAAATTTAGATGCAGTTCTTTTAATATCAGGAAAAGACAAGAATCCCAACTATAAAGTACTTTTTAACACAATACTAGAGGCTCTGGCTAAAGCAGTAATAAAGGAAAAATAAATATATTAAATAATGGGAAGGGAAAACACAACAGCTATTTTGCTGTTGATTTTTCCTATAGGTTAAGAAAAATCTGGGGCACCTGTGTGGCTCAGTCGTTAAGCGCCTGCCTTCGGCTCAGGTCATGATCCCAGGGTCCTGGGTTCAAGCCCCGCATCGGGCTCCCTGCTCGGCAGGAAGCCTGCTTCTCCCTCTCCCACTCCCCCTGCTTGTGTTCCCTCTCTCGCTGTGTCTCTCTCTGTCAAACAAATAAAATCTTTAACAAAAAAAAAAAAAAAGAAAAATCTGAAACAGTCAACAAACTAGTAGACATAATATGAGAGTTCACAGAATTTTGCAATTATAATATTAATTTACAAAATCAATAGCATTTGTCTACATGAGCAAAGCACATAGAAAAAAATTTAGAAAACCCAAGATACCACTTGCAATACTATAAAAACTGTGAAATATCTAGGAAATACACTTTAAATAGTGTTGTCAGGGAAGACTTCTCCAATAATGTAACGTTTGAGATGAGATCTGAATGAAGTGAGAGTCAGTCAGGCAGATTATCTGAAAAAAGAGCATTCTAGGCCAAGGAAACTGCAAGGACAAATGAATTCACACCTTTGATTTTTTTCCTTCCTTTCAACATCAGAATGTTTTCCTTTCTGTTAAGTTCAGTCATTTTTTAACATTTAAATAGTTTATCCAGGTTAAGAAGAAATCCTCAATTCTTTTATAGCTTTGGTGTAGGAGCAGTGTTTTTTGTTTAAAACTTAGAAGACAAGAAAAGAATGGTAACATTTCTAGAAGGCCAAACCAGCAATAAACAGAGTAGAAATACAAATGATAAGCTGAATTAAAAAATATTTTCATTTCTCTTCTTCCCACCCTATACTTCATCTGGCTGACCCCCCTCATCCTTAATACTCAGCTCCAGGGTCATTTCCTACAGAAACGTTCTATGATGGCCATCAAGGGCATCCCTCTTTGATGCTTCTACACTTTTTCAGAGCATGCTTGTATCACTGCTCATACTATATTGTTTGGAAATTGTAAGCTGGATTTTTGTGTGTTCATCTTTTTTCCCCCAGTTTGTATGATTTTTTATATGAGATTACTTGGAGAACATAGGTAAATTTCTTAGCACCATTCCAGTCTTCCCTGGGGCTACTGCTATCTGACTGTGTGACTTACCATAAGTCACTTAAACTCTCTGAATCTCAACTTCATCTTCTGTACAGGATGATGACATTAATACCAATTTTACAATGTTACTTTGAGAATTAAATGAGTTGGTACATGTGAGAAATGTGATTATAACTTGAATATTTCTCTCATTGCATACTGTATATAATTCAGTGACAGGCACATGGAAGGCATCATTTTAATAAATGTTTACAGGAGTGGGTGAATCCTACAGGGAATATTTTGTCAAAAGGAAGGCACCCTGGCTCTATGGTGGGTGGGTGACTGTCTGTGGAGATAAGAAACCTCAGGAAATCCCTGGGGAAGGCAGACCTCCTGGGCAAGCTCTGAATGATAGCATGGGAAAACTAACTCCCAGGAGTCCACGTGGGGGGCATGTCTATCCCACTCCCCATGCTGTGCTGTTTATACCAGAAGGAAGTCTCTGAGGACTTCAGCAGGTGTGAAGTCTATCCTCCTTCCTGCCCTGCTTCCTGAAGAGAAGCTGACACACAGAAGAACTGAACCTGGTCCTTTTAAGGGCGGACTTTTTCCAGACATTTCATTTCTTCTGCCCAGTTAGAATATGTCTGTCAATGCTGTCTGACAGAACTCTCTGCACTGATGGGCATATTCTCTCTATATGCTGTAAATATAGGGTGGCTATTGAGCACTTGAAATGCGGCTAGTCTGACTAAATAACTGATTTTTAAGTTTTACTTAAAATTTAAATTGAACCGTGCAGTGTATGTAGCACATAAAAGGTTCTCATCAAATGGTAATTTGAAATGTCAACAAACACATCTGTACAGAACTGCACCTTCCAATTCTTCTTTGCCTGACTCTAATCAACTCTCCACACAGCAACCAGAGGAGCTGACCAGGTCCCTGACCTTTTTAGAAATTTGTTAATGGGTTTCTATCACTTTCAGGATCAAGTTCCCCATAGAGGAGTTCTCCAGAATCTGTCTTTACCTATTGATGCAGCCTTGCTGTCTACCTCAGACACACTATCCCTTCTTTGCCCATGCTGTTTCTGTTGCCTCAACCACCCTTTTCCCTTGTACCACCATTTTCTTTGTCCAGCTTATTCTTACTTGCCCTTGAAGAGTTAGATCAGACACTCTCCTCTAGGAAGTTTTTCCTAAATATCCCTTTACCTATCCCCTCTACTCCAGGCTGGGTTTTGTGCCTCTCTCTGGACTCCCACAACCTCCCATGCTTTCCTTTATCAGAACCCTGATCATACTGGGTTATAATTATGGATTAAATCTCTTTTCGCTTCTGGATTGTGATCTCCTAGAAACCATAGACAGTGTTATATTCATCTCTTGATCTTCAGTGTGAAAATTAATAAAAGGAAAATTCATTTAGAAAGGAGTCAGGAAGTGGGCAGGGGGCAGCTCTCAAGCCCAGCACTTCTTGATAACTGCAGACTCGCAGGATGTGAGGAGCCTCCCAGGTGAATACTACTTCACTATCCCTGCAGGATGAAGAAAGGCTTTCCTCCAGTCCTGGCAACAGTTCGGCCAATGAGAAAGTCACAACACAGCCAATGAAAAGCCACTATACTTGAGACTCCTAGTTTACTGCAACAGACTTTATGTTTCTAACAGCCTTCCCAACGTCCTCCCTTTTCTGTGTAAGAGAGTGTATCTCTCCTTTGCTCTGGGCCTTGGCTATCTATGGTTTTGCTACAGTTCACTTGTCTCAGATTGCAATTCTCTGTTATTCCTGGATAAACTTTT
This sequence comes from Mirounga angustirostris, assembly GCF_029215605.1. Classification (NCBI taxonomy): domain Eukaryota; kingdom Metazoa; phylum Chordata; class Mammalia; order Carnivora; family Phocidae; genus Mirounga; species Mirounga angustirostris. The sequence continues at coordinate 150,867,827 of NW_026991712.1, forward strand.
TTTATTGGTAAAATAATTAGCAGTTTTATTTTTTAAGGTTAACACTAGCATCTGCACAGAAACTGTCTCAGAAATGGAATCAAGGTTTAAGTTAATTGTTCTAAAATATGCCAGGTTTTTTATTTACTATAATTATACTTATTAAATGCATTTTAACCTGTCCCACCATTTGTGACTTAGAGCACTCTGTGTATTAGGAAGGGCTGGTTTGTTGGAAAAGGAAACTGAGGCTCAATGTCTATTTAAGTGATTTGTGCCCCAGATTATAAAGCTATAAATTCAGAGTTTGAGTAGAATCTTCTCCATTTTCCTATACTTAATGAAGCTCCTTTGTGGTCTTCAGTCCTCAGTAACCCCTCCCATACTGAAATTCCTATAGCCCTCACAGCCTTTATGAGTCAGTCATTAGGATTGATTTGTGAAAGCTTGTCTATTTTCATTTTGATAGTTGTGGTGACATGGCTTGTGAGTTTTTAAACTACTCAAATATGAGGGATATTTCTGATGAGTATTTTCATGTAACTTTTTGTAGAGGTTCTTGTGGTGCCCACACCTTATTTCTGGTTTCAGTGCAGGTGAGTGTGTAGTTCCATGCATGTTGCCAGCCTCCCACCCCAAATGCTTTCCAGTCCCTCTGCTTTTCTGCCTCAAGGCTTTCTTTCAAATCCTAGAAGGCTGCTTAGCCCTGGGCAAGCATAACCAGGAAATGTGAGAGTTCAAGCTGGGGGATGGAGATAATCCTGAAACAATGGGGATGGAAATCAAGAGGTAAATGACCTCGGCTCCTTGTTCTTTGGTGGGACAATGCTGAGGCACATTCCACAGTTTTCAGAGGTTCTCTCCAGTGATCTTACACCCAGTTGTCTACTAAAGCAATTTGCTCAATCTCACACATTTTTTCTTGGCTTTTCCCCCTTCCCTCTTTCATTCTCTCCCCCTCACTTCTGTTTCCTGGGCTTACCTCCCCAACAAATTATCATCACCCAAGTCCTGGCCTCAGGCTCTGCTTTTGGGAAACACATCTGAAGATACTACCTAGCTATATAGGAGCTCCTTTAGAGATAATGCTTTGTCCTATCAGGTTTGTGCTTTAGCGTACTGGACTTCTTGTAGTTTCACTGCTGATCTCTATGCTCTGCTTTGCTCCTGCTGCTCCTTCTGCCAGGCACAGTCTTCCTTTCCTTTGCCTGGCTGACAGTTTTCATTCTTCAAGACTTAGCTAGGGTATCCACTCCTCTTTGGAATCTTAACTGTTTTCCCCCGCCACTTCCCAATTTAGAGTTCCACCTCTATGATCCTGTAGCACTTTAGATACTAGTTAACCTCTACCAAAGCCATTATCTCTCTCTCTCTCTTTTTGTTTCTGTGACCATATCCTTTTATTCAGTTAAGAATATGTATTGAGCGTCCACTATCTGGTGGGCTAACTTCCTAGAATAAGTTGAAGACCAGCTTGGAGGCTGTGTCCCTATGAGGCATGTAAAGCCATTATCTCTCTTCCTTTCTCTGTGAGTGCCGTGAAGAGAAGGGGCCTACCTAGAATGGCACTTGTTAAAAAATTAAGTGCTCAATAAAACTGGTAGGATGTGCAGGAGTGAACTTAGAAGTCATTTTTCATTCCACAAATATTTACTGAGCCCTTACCTTGTGTCAAGCACTATGCTGTATTATGGAGTATACCTAGATGAAGAGACCGAACCCAGGCAACAGGGAGCTCACCTTACCCTTAAGCAAGGAAGATAGAGTAATAATGCAGAAAGCAGTCAGTATTAGGCCAGGGATGCACAGGGGACTGTGGGAGGACAGAGCAGCTCAGGAAAGAGTAATGTTCTAGCTGGGTCTTAGAAGATAGTGGCGATTCACCACGGAGAGATGGGAAAGGGCATCCTAAGTATACTGAGACATACAGCAGCGAAAGAGAAGCCTTTTCTCGGTTTGGGGGCTGGTGAGGTAGAGGGGCGAGGAGCCTGAGTATGGGGTGGGGTGGGCACAGAATGATTGATTCTTGGTGCGTTTCAGTTGAAGACCTGAGTTACCCAGCACCTCGACCTGGGCCGGGCACGTCAGGGGTAGACGCGTTGGGAAATCAAGAAACCTGTCTCAAGCCCCCCAAATTGAGCGCCAACCACAGAAAGGCCAGCCCATCCAGGTCTGTGGTCAGCAGGAGGACCCCCTCGGCAGCAGGCGAGCGCCACCCCAGCGGACCTGGTCTCCGCTACCCAGAGGCGGATGAGCATGCTCAGTTGACAGGACGCGGCGGCTAGGCGGCGGGGAGAGGTGCGGCGGCGTCCCAGCCCCGCAGGAGCCTAGACCCCATAACGCCGGAGCCGCGGGGGCGGGGCCTCCGACGCACGCTCCCTCCCAGCCCGCCTCCCCACACCCCCCCGCCCTAGCCCCGCGCCGCCTGCTGCACGCGGGCAACCCGTTGCCTTGGCAACCGTCGCGCCGCGTCTTCCTGAGGGAGCTCAGTCAGCCCGCGGATCCCGTCGCACGCTCCCCACTGCCCCGCGATTTTCGCGTGGGCTTAGAGGCGGAGGGACAACAAAAAATGGCGGAGCGGAGCCAGACGGTGCCTGAGACAGGTCTGTGGGGGCGGTCAATCAGGGGGAAGCGCTAAGGCAGCACGGCTGTCCTGGGTCTGAGGGGAGAGGAGACTTGGGCATGGCCCTACTCCTGAGGAGGCGCCCTGTGTGTTTGCGCGGTGGGGCTGTGACCTCGGGGTCAGGGGTCAGGGGAGGTGCTTACCGCTCTGAGTGGCGGGGGCATGGACCTCGGAGTCCCGGCGGCGGCGCAGAGGTGTATGCGGGAGTGTGCACACTCCGGAGTGAGCATGGGCCCAGAAAGGGCTGGGACTCCAGGGAAGACACAGGACTCCAATCCTGAGGGGCACCTGTAATGGTGCTGATCGAAGGAGTAGGCTGAGTCATGGAGAGGGGGTACACAGTCCTGTGGAAACATGAGGGCTCCCTAAAGGGCATGGTTTGGTGGAGAGGGTCACTTATTCTGAGGAGGCAGGTGTGTGTGTGTGGGGGGGGTGTTACTTTAATATCAGGCAGTGCCACGGAAGGGGGGTATACACCAAGTATTTGTGTTTTGGGGGAAGTATAGTGCCTTAGGGTCACCCCTGGCCACGGAGAAAGTATGCAAACCCTCCTGTGGGTCCTTATAAAGACAAGAGGCTTGAGGGGACACCCAGAGCCTCAGTCCTTCAGAACCTTACCAAAGGATGCTGGAACCTGAGTTTGAGTGTATATGGGATCAGTGCTCTTGAAGGTCATTCAGAATCACAAAGGAGTGTATATCCACATATCTGTGGGTGAAAGATAAGTCTTTAAGGTGCAGGGAGACTGCTGGGGAGGGGGTCCCAAGGTCCTATTCCTGAGGGGATCCCGTTGTGGGTTTGACTGGGCTTGGAGAGTAGTGACATAAGTGTCTTACAGGGTCTTAGAAGAGAGCTAAGATTTTCACATTCTTGTGTATGTGGGAGGGAGTTTGTACCTGAAAGGGGTTGGGGACTGAAGAACTGAAGCTTTAAGACAAGTGATATCTGTGTGTGTAGCAAAGCAGTGGCTTTGGGGATATGTGTGGTGGTGAGTGATGGAAGTGATACACACAGACTTGTATACGTGTCCTAATTAGGTATTTTGGTTACAAGAGTGACTCACTTGAATTATCCAGCCCTTGGAGGTGGGGAAGGGGGATAGTGGTTATGCTAAGACCATATAGTGACTGGAACTGAAAGCCGAATAAAGCTTTTGAGGTTCAAGAGATTGTTACCTCTCAAGACCTGCATGATTTCTCTTTCTTTCATGGCAGCTCTGTTTCTTCCACCAAGTAGTTCCTCTATTCTTTTTATAGTTTAAGTTCCTCATAACATTACTTTATTCATTCATCCACTCAAGAAACATTTATTGAGTGCCAACTACATGTCAGGTCCAAGTTAGGCAATGGAAACTCTCTGCTTGCGATTCTCTTACCTTGTTTTTTCTTTTTTCTCCCCCTTCTCCATCCCCCATAGACTTACTGCCTTTATACATATTATACAATTTACTTATTTTTCTTGCTTATTGCCTGTTTTCTTCCATTAGAATATAGGCTCCATGAAGACAAGGGTCTTTGTTGTGTTTAACATTCCCACATGTCTAGAAGCATACATGGTATACAGTAGGTTATTATTAAATATTTATTTAAGGAATAACTGAATGACCTGATAAAGTCTACGGGTTCAAGAAACTTTCTCTGAGGAAGTGATATTTTAGCTGAGATATATTGAGTAAATGAAGAGAAGGACAAAGAGTGATCAAGGCAGAGGGAACCATGTGCAAAGACCCTAAGGTAGGAGGAAACATAATGTATTTAAGGAACTGAAAGGAGACAAATATGGCTGCATGTAGGGCAATAGGAGGAGAAAAGAAACTGAAACAGATCTTGCAGGCCTTGTGTACTATGATACAAATTTTGGTCAAAAAACTTAGGAATAATAGGAAGCCATTGAGGGCTTTTAAGGAGCATGACATGATTAGAATCATGAGGAAAACTATAACAGGTACAAGAGTGGATATAGGTGGACCTTTTAGAAGGTGGCAGTGGAGATTGAGAGAAGGAATTGAGAAATATTTAGGAGATAGAATTAATAGGACTTAGTGAAAGATGGGGAAGAAGGAAAAGGAGGTATCAGGGCATAATTCCAATTTTCTAATTTGTGCATCTGGATAGTTGGTGGTGCACTTACGGAGATAAAGAGCAGTGGAAGGGATCTTGGCTGTGTTTGAGAGGGAAGATCATGAGTTTGGTTTTGGACATATGGAGTCTGAGGTATCATTTAGCCATCCAGGTAAGTGGACGGATTGACAGGGCAGTTGAATGTATAAGAAAAGTCTGAGCCAACATGGAGATAATTACTGAAGTCATAAGTGTGGATGAAATTGCCTAGAGGGAGAGTAGTATGTGGGAGGCAGAGGCTTGGGATTAAGTGTTGAATAGCTGCAATTTATTTCAGTGCTTTCCAAAGAGAATGAGGAGAATGGCCTTGAACAGATTAAATGCTGCCAAATGATATTAAAAGGATGACTGAAAAACTAGATTTAGCAACAGATTTAGCATTATTGGTAACATTGATGAGAGAAAATTGATGAAGGTAGAAGCCAAACCATTTAACTTCCGAATCATTATTAATGGGTGCAGTCTTTGTTTCTTAATTCAGATTCCCAAGAGAGAGAAACTGATTGATATACATCATCTTTCCCACCAGATCATGTCATAGGATTGCAAGTCAGTGTAGGATTGGCTGTTTCTGGATTAGATGTCCAGCTATTGTTGGCTGGAGTCACCTGGTACAAAACGTCCATCTGGTGATTTCTCATCTCAGTAGCAATAGCTAACGTTTATGGAATGTTTATTATGTGCCAGATATTGTGCTAAGTGCTTTATATATTTTAATCTACTTCAGCATCATAACTACATTCTAAAGTATTATCTCTAATATTTGAAGAAGTTTTGGCACAGAGAAGTTAAGCAACTTGCTCAATAACTGCAATTAAGTGTAAGATTGTAGGATTTTGGGGCCTATTTTAACATTATCCAGATTCATTATTTGGCTTTCTGTTTGTATTGCAACATACTACATATTGAAGAAATAATAGCCATGATGAAAATTCCTGCCCCACAGGAAATGTTATTCTAAGGTAAGCATATGTTAGCAAGGTGATGTGGAAAGAACTGAGATTCAGATCTTTGTTTAAAACCTGGTTCTATACCTTATTAGATGAGGACCAGGGACTCAAATTTTCTGTTCTAAAGTTCCCCCATCTCTAAAATGGGAATCGTATTTACAGGATAGGTGTGAATCGTATTTACAGGATAGGTGTGAATAGTAGAGGTAATATATCTGAAGTGCCCAATAAATGCTATTTCCTTAGTGCCTCTGAAGCTTGAATATAGAAAATTAAGATGTATTATCTATACTTTACATATAGAAACAAGCTTTAAACATACAGTGGTGAATTTAAGACAGTCTTTTTTTTTTTCCCCGCCATTGGTTTAATTTATTTGCTATCGGAAGAAAGGCAGACACCAAGTTTAGGAGAATGTGGAATTGTTACCTGAACTAAGTGTCATGGGATATGTCCCTATATGAGGTAGATTTTGAGAAATTTCTTAGAGATGTGAAGGGACAGTTAAACTTTTGTTTTTTTTCAAGCATGCAGATAGCTCTGTAAGAAGGTCAGAATTGCAAAAGGAAGTTTCTTTTAAATAATGTACTTTAAAATGAGGACGAGAAAAAAATGAGGACAAGAATGTTAGAATTTCTCTTCTCCAACAATTTGACTATGAAAAATAATAATAAAAAAGAATCCTTGTAGTTAATTAAATGTAGGAGTATTAGTCTCAGGCTAGATTGCACCTGTTTCAATTTCTCAGACTCTTCTCCTTCCTTTCCAACTATCATAAAAGAAAGCTTTTGTTTGAATTACTGGTAAAATTGCTTTCCTGTATTGCCAAGTTTGTTACTTTTGTGGAAGTCCATACTGACCAGAAATTTTAGAATGATGCGGTCTCTTAAAATGGCCTGTATCTTGATCACTTTCTCTGTAAAATTGAGTCTTTTTTTAAAAAAGTAATTTTACGGTATCTGAAATCATCTATAGACAGAATCTTGAAATTTTAAAAAGCCTTAGAAATAAGAATAATATTTTCTATCTTCTGTTAGTAGTTGGACAAAAATAAAGTCTATTTGCAAATTGGGGATAGTAACATCTACTTTTCAGGTAAGAATTAGAGATAGGTTTGGAAAACGTGTAGTGTCTTACACCCTGCTACCCCCAAAGAAATGGTAGCTTAATTGGTATATACGTGTGTGTGTGTGTGTGTGTGTGTCTTTTCCTAAAGGCTTACTAGTAAAATCACCTTTTGGAGATGAGGAAATCCAGGTCTACAATCCCTTATTTGCAGCCTTGGATGCAAATATATTTCAGAATTCAGATTTTTTTGGGGTTGTGGAAAAGTAATACAGCATATGAACTGTTGATTACATAATATCTCCTTGGGATATGGGAAAGTAGCTTGTAATCAAACAACATTAATATCATATTCACACTAAATGAATAAGTTATAAATAGATTCATGTCAGTTTAAGTTAAGTTTTGCCAACAAATTAGTTTTGGCACCAAACCTATGAAAAAATATTTGGTTTTTAGAGATTGATGGATTTTGGAATTGTGGAAAAGGGAATGTGGACTTATGTAATTTTTTCCCTTTTTAGAAATATTTTTAAAACTTTAATTTTTTTGGTCACCTATATATTTTCTGTAACCTCAGTAAGTATAGCTTTATTAAAGTACAGTATTGGGACAGAAAGTACCTTTTGTTTCCATGATGCTTATATGCTTGTTTCTTCTAAGGAGCTCTGAATGTTGCATTTGGCTTTAGTTTCAGTATCATGGCTCAGTGTCACTTTCAATGAGAGATACTAGAGAAATTTATGTATTAAGAAGGTCAGAAGGATGTCATTATTTTGCATACATATTTTTAGCAAAGTCCCAGCTTTGTCTTTGGGTCATTTAAGAACAGCACAGTCTTATATGAGTGTCAGAATATTTTTATTAGTTGTTAAATTTCAGCAATGGAGTAGGTGTTAATTTAGTATTGATTTAAGAAAAATTTTCATCTTTAGCTGAATTTGATTTTTCTGATTATAAGATATTATTGTAAGTGTGAAAGCTTGCAATAATAATTCATTGATGTTACTCACCATATGGGAATATGATAATTTTTACTTTTTGTATTTTGCATTTATTTAATGGGACTCATAAAAGAAATTTCTTTTTTTTCAAACTCTAAAGAAAGATGTTTTTATTTGTCATATATTTTTGAGAACTATCGATTGTGAACATTTGAGTCTCTGAACAGGTTTTCAGAATAATGTAATTGCATGTCAACTGAAGAAAAACAAAACAAGCAAACACAAAAAGGCTCCTATAATTTTATATAGGATTAAAAACTTTTTTTAAAAAAGATTTTATTTACTTATTTGACAGAGAGAGAGAGAAGGAGAAAGAACACAAGTAGGCAAAGGGTCAGGCAGAGGAAGACTGAGAAGCAGGCTCCCCACTGAGCAGAGAGCCTGATGCTGGGCTAGGACCCTGGGATCATGACCTGAGCCAAAGGCAAATGCTTAACTGACTGAGCCACCCAGGTGCCCCTAGGATTAAAAGCTTTTGTATAGAATTGGAAATTCCTAAATAAAGACTTTCAACAATGTTACAAAAAAAATCTCTGAGTTTTGGTGGAAGAAATGGGGAAAATAATCTGCCGTCAATTACAGTTTGCTGCATTTTTTCAGGAATTTTAGAAGTCACTAATTGTAATATATTAATCTCTGTGTCATGGCTTTGTGAAAGAAATCACTATGTTGTGGACTGTGTTATTCATTTTTAGAATTATTTATTTAAAAATATGTGTTGAGAGGTGCCTGGGTGGCTCAGTCAGTTAAGCATCCAACTCTTGATTTTGGCTCAGATCATGATCTCAGATTGTGAAACTGAGCCCCGCATCGGGCTCTGCACTGGGTGTGGAGCCTGCTTAAGATTCTCTCTCTCCCTCTCCCACTGCTCCCCCCTCCCCTGCAATGCACACAGGTACTCTCTCTCTCCCCCTGAAAAAACCTTTAAAAATATGTGTTGAATACTTATTATGTGCCAGGCATTGTGTCCAACTTTGGAAATTCAGAGATGTATTAGACAAAGTCCCTGCCTTCAAGGAGCTTCAATCATAGTGGAGGAGGAATAGAGTTAGAAAATTACCATCCAGTCAATGAAAAGAGTTGTACACAGGATTCTGAGGCTAGAGAATAGTTCTCTGACAGCCTGGGGGTGGTGGTAAGAGTAGTTCAGTAAAGCTACTTGGAGGAAGGACACATGAATTGAGTCTTGAATAATAAGAAATTAGCCCAGTGAGGGGCACCTGGGTGGCTCAGATGGTTAAGCGTCTGCCTTTGGCTCAGGTCATGATCCCAGGGTACTGGGATCGAGCCCCACATCGGGCTCCTGGCTCAGTGGGGAGTCTGCTTCTCCCTCTCCCTCTGCTTCTCCCACTGCTCATGCTCTCTCTCTATATATATCTCTGTGTCTCAAATGAATAAATAAAATCTTAAAAAAAAAAAAGAAATTAACCCAGTGACGGTTGTAGGCAGAAGAACTGGGAATAGAGAGGAGGAATGGAGGGCAGAGAGAGCAACATATACCCAGGAAAGTTGTGTGGTGAGAGAATGAAGCTTATTAAGAACATTGCTAGTATTGCTCATCTATTAACAGAGCTAAAGACTGTATTTCTTTTTATTTTTTTCCTTCTATTGGTTCTTAAACATTTCTGGGGTGAGAGATCTCTTTGGGTATGTTATGAAAAGACAATGAATTCTTTCTCATGAAAATGCATGCTGTGTACAGTCATATGAAAATTTGAAAATAATTTTACCAGGTAATGTCCATCTTCCAAATCTTCTATTTGTTAGTAATGGAGGATTACATTTCAGTTAGTAATAGAGGTTACATTTAAGAATCTGAAATCTTCAAAGTAGGAATACTGAGGTGGAAGGGGTTGATCTAATAACATCTCTGTTAGAGCAGGTCCAAAGCAAATGCTGGTTCCTAAAATTATTTGGTCATCAGTTTTCTTATACTTGTACCTTCTTAGTAGTTTACTTTCTCATTTTGCCTCATAATAGACCTAAAAAAAGACTCCAGGTTTACATAGATGTATTCAAGAGAGATTAAGTGATTAGTTCAGGCTTCTGTGGCTAGAAACCAGGTATTTCTGATTCCAAAGTTCAGATTCTTTCCATTTTTGCTCTCCTAAGTAGAAAAGACATGTATAAGATTAGAACATATGGTAAGGGAAATGTGAATTTTTTTCTTTATATTGACTATTAAAAGGTAAGTGACTTAACCAGAGTCCCACAACTAGGGAAAAGAGGAGCCAGAACTGTAACCTAAATTTCCTTATTCCCATTCAGTACATAATATACTGCCCTAAAATGGAGAGATTTAAATAACCAGGTCTTATAGTAATGGCCTTTAAAAGCAAAGTTAGTGAGGTTCTTGGGTGGCTCAGTCAGTTGAGCATCTGACTCTTGGTATTAGCTCAGGTCAGGATCTCACGATTGTGGGATTGCGGAGTCTGCTTTAGATCTTTCTCCCTCTCCCTCTGCCCCTACCTGCTTACACACACTCTCTCTCTCAAATAAATAAACAAAATCTTAAAAAAAAAAAAAAGCAAAGTTAGTTATTTCAGTAAGCCAGTCTTTTGTCATTTGCAGAGTACCTCCCTTCTTTTAGGCACCTTACATATATCTTGTTTAATTCTCACAGAATTACTGCAAGGGGGTATAATTATCTCCATTTTACATATGAGAAAATTAAGGTTCAGAAATATTAAGTGGTGAAGCTAAGGCTACACAACACATAAGTAGTAGGACTTGAACTACAACCCAAGTCTGTCTGGCTCTATGTCCATACTGGTGAGACAACTCCACTCTGCCTCCTGGCTTTATTTAACCTGGATATAAAATGAATGCCTTTGCTGATGGGAAGGGATGGCACATAGTAGAACTTAAAATAACTCAAAATTTTCTTTTGTTATTGAGTTACTGAGGAAGAGGTAATGCATACCTTAATTTTCAGACAACAAAAAATGCACATCTATTTCTGATTACTGTAATCCAGTAATTAGAAATAAGGGGTTAATGAAGTTTCTTATCTTAGGCATCTCTATGCACTCATTGAGTTAGTTAGTGCTGAATAGTAGGGACTAAAATAGCAATTAGCATGTGCTTGCTATAGTAGGCATTCAATAAATATTTGTGTACTAAATGAGTGGAAACATTTTTTAATCCATAAATTTTAGGTTTAAATATTTGAACTTAGGCTATTGGAAGCTGAGGATGTTAACACAAATGAAGGGAAAAATGGAGAAACTTTTGACATTTCACAAACAAAATGTCCTAGTTGAATAGGACTTAAACACAATATATAGGGAATGGAGCAGCTCATTTAAAACCTCATTTGGGAGACTTCTGGGGAAGATGGCACAGTAGGAGGACCGTAAGCTCACTTCAGCCCACAGATGCAACTAGATAACATGCATATGAGTTTAAATAACCCAGGAAACAACTGAAGCCTGGCGGAACAGACTTCTCAGAGCTAAGTGTAGAGAAGAGTCCAAATGAAAGAAGGTTGGAAGAGTAGAGACATGGTTGGGAGCTAAATGGACTACAGGAGGAAAGAAGGGAAGGATGCTGCAGATGCAGGGAGGGGAAAGAGATCCTCAGACCATACTCCAGGGATGAAGAACCTGCATGGGGAAGATGAATCCCCATAACACTTGGCTTTAAAACCAGAGGGGCCAAATTTCATGGATTCTTATGATCGGTGGGGCTTAACACCTGGAACTTTAAAGGTCAGTGGGCTCAGCTTTGGGAGAGCCAGGAGGGCTAGAGGAAACTGAGTCCCCACCCTTAAAGAGAGAGCAGAACATACAGCCCCTTAGAGATACATACAGCTTAGAAGCAGCAATTTGAAAAAATGCATGGGGTATCTGGGAGAGAGATTCATTAAATAATCTCAGACCATGTGCTGGAGGGGCAGGAATCACTGGGAGACTTATATAAGAACAAAGGAGCTGGTGTGTGCCGTTTCCCATTTCCCTGCCTCCCAGACTAGACATGGACAAAAGGAACCAGCATGGAACCATCATTCTCTATCTAACTTGCTAATGGCATGCCCTGCCCCTGAGTTCTCCTGCAGACACGCCCCCCCTCAAGCCAGGCCTTGGTTCCAGGTCTCCTCCCATAGAAGACCCACACAAACCTCATAAACACCATGTGCATCACCACCTCCAACCTTGCCTACCTTGGTCCCCAGTGGCTGTAGGTCCCTTCCCACAGTAGACTGGTGGTACGACCTTGCTGGCACAGTGTGCCCCACTACTGTATTCTCCTGTGGACTTGCTCCCTTCAATATGCCCTTGGCTTGAGTCCATCCAGAGTGGTGCAACAAGCCTGGCAATGTGCAAGAGCCTGACGGGGGCTAGCACCACAGCAAAGTGACTCTTGCCCTGGGGAGAGGGGAAGATAACCACACACACCAGTCTGACTGTGGCCCCCACAGTGGGCTGGGGGCAGACATTTGGTCTGAGAGCTGGCCGTGCCTACTAGTGAAAGCTTCTCAGGGAACAACACAGGGAACATGACCTATAATTCAGTGCTACTGCATCTTGCAAATGCCTGGTTTGATTCGACTCAAGCGTTAAGGTGGCCCCACTAACAACACAGGGACCTGCTAAAAACACAGGGACCAAACCCTGCCCACAAAAGGCAAAGAGAGCCATTGCAGATGACTGGACCAAAGACAATCATAGCTCAGCCACAATAGCAGGGTACATGCAGTAGACATAGGAGACAACTGTGAGCACCAAGTTCTGGTGAACAGGGGATACTGCATTGCAGGGCACTACAGGACCTCTTCTTCATAAGGCCACTATTTTCTTTTTCTTTTTTTTTTTTTTCTTAAAGATTTTATTTATTTGACAGAGAGAGACACAGCGAGAGAGAGAGAACACAAACAGGGGGAGTGGGAGAGGGAGAGGGAGAAGCAGGCCTCCCCCCGAGCAGGGAGCCTGATGTGGGACTTGATCCCAGGACTCTGGGATCATGACCCGAGCCGAAGGCAGACGCTCAACCGACTGAGCCACCCAGGCACCCCAGGCCACTATTTTTAAGCAGGAGACATAGCTGACTTTTCTAACACATAGAAACAGACACAGAGAGTTAAACAAAATGTGACTTTCCTAACACATAGAAACAGACACAGAGAGTTAGACAAAAATGAAGAGACAGGGCAGTATGTCCCAAATGAAAGAACAGGTCAAAATCACAGCAAGAGACCTAAACCAAATGGAGATAAGTAATATGCCTGATTGAAAATTTAAATTAACAGTCTTACTGGATTTGGGAAGAGTGGAGGAGTTCAGTGAGACCCTTAACAAAGAGATAGAAAGCATAAAAAAGAACCAATTAGAGATGAAGAACTCAATAACTGAAATTAAAACTGACACTAGATGGAATAAATAGTAGACTAGAGGAAGCAAAAGAATGGTCAGTGACTTGGAGGACAGGGTATTGGAAAGCAGTCAAGCTCAACAGGAGAGAGGAAAAAATAACAAAAATGAAAATAGACTCAGAGAACTGAGTGACGCCATCAAGCATAATAACACTTGCATTATAGGGATCCCCAAAAGAGAAAAGAGTAACGGGGCAGAAGATTTATTTGAAGATATAATAATGGAAAACTTCCCAAATCTGGGGAAGTAAACAGAAATTCAGATCCAGGAGGTGCAGAGAGCCACCAACAAAAGCAGGCCAAGGAGGTCCACACCAAGACATATAGTAATTAAAGTGGCAAAAAGTAGTGATAAAGAGAGAATTTTAAAAGCAGCAAGACAAAACGTACATACAGCGAAAATTGCATAAGGCTATCAGCTGTTTTTGTTTTTTTTTTTGTCAGAAACTTTGCAGGCCAGAAGGTAGTGGCATGATATATTGAAAATGCCGAAAGAAAAAATCTGCAGCCTAGAATACTCTATCCAGCAACGCTATCATTTAGAATAGGAGAGATAAAAAGTTTCCCAGACAAAAGTTAAAGGAATTCATCACCATTAAACCAGCTCTACAAGAAATGTTAAAGGGGACTCTTTGAGTGGAAAGGAAAGACCAGGGGTAAGGAAAGGAAAGGAATGGAAAGTAGGAATAAGAAAAGTAGGAAGCACAAAAGCAATAAAATTAAGTATATCTATAAAAATCAGTCAAGGGATTCAGAATATAAAGGGATACCAAGTATATGACACCATATACTGAAAATGAGGGGGAAAGGAGTAAAGAGTGTCCAAATATAAGTGACTATCAGCTTAATATTAGACTGCTATTTGCAGAAGATGTTATATACAAATGTAATGGTAACCACAAATCAAAAACCAGTAATAGATATGCAAAACATAAAGAGAAAGTAATCCAAGTGTGTCATTAAAGAAAGGCACCACACTGTGAGATGAGAGAACAAGAGAACAAAGAAACAGAGAAGTACAAAAAGAAGCACAAAACAAATAACAAAATGGCAATAAGTACATACCTATCAATAATTATTTTAAATGTAAATGGACTAAGTGTTCCAATCAAAAGACATAGGATGACGGGTGACAAAATGGAGAAAAAAGCTAGACCCATCATATGCTGCCTACAAGACTCACTTCAGACCTAAAGACAGATGCAGATTGAAAGTGAAGGAATGGAAAAGCATTTATCATGCAAATGGAAGTGAAAAAGAAAGCTGAAGTAGCAATACTTATATCAGAAAAAATATAAAGGAAAGACTGTAACAAGAGACAAAGAAGGACACTATATAATCATAAAGAGAACAACCTAACAAGAAGAACAATTGTAAGTATATATGTACCCAACATGGGAGCACACAAATACGTAAGGTAAGTAATAACAAACATAAAAGAAGTAATTGGTAGTAATACAATAATAGTAGGGGACTTTAATATACTACTTACATCAATGGATAGATCATCCAAACAGAAAATCAAAAAAGAAACCATGGCTTTGAATGACACATTGGACCAGAAGTATCTAGCAGATATATTCAGAACATTTCATCCCAAAACAGCAGAATACACATTCTTTTCAAATGCACATGGGACATTCTCCAGAATAGATCACATATTAGGCTACACAACAAGTCTCAACAAATTCAAAAATATCTTAGTCATACCATGCATTTTTTCTGACATCGACGCTGTGAAACTAGAAATCAAACACAAGAAAAAAAATCTGGAAAGAAAACAAATACTTGGAAGTTAAATAACATGCTACTAAACAATAAATGGGTCAACCAAGAAATCAAAGAACCAAAAAAATACATGGAGACAAATGAAAATGAAAACACAATGGTCCAAAATCTTTGGGATACAGCAAAAGTGGTTCTAAGAGGGGAGTTTATAGCAATACAAACCTACCTCAAGAAGCAAGAAAAGTCTCAAATAAACAACCTAATCTTATACTTAAAGGTCTAGAATAAGATCAAACAAAACCGAAATCTAGCAGAAGGAAGGAAATAATAAAGATCAGAGCAGAAATAAATGATATGGAAACTAAAAAAACAATAGAACAGATCGATGAAACCAGGAACTGGTTCTTTGAAAAGATCAACAAAATCGTTGAGCCATTAGCTGGATTCATCCAAAAAAAAAAAAAGAGGACTGAAATAAACAAAACAGGAAATGAAAGAGGAGAAATAATAACTGACATCACAGAAATACAAAGGATTATAAGAGAATATTATGGAAAATTAATGCCAACAAATTAGGCAGCCTAGAAGAAATGGATAAAAACCTAGAAACATATAACCTCCCAAAACTGAATGAGAAAGAAATAGAACATTTGAACAGACTGATTACCAGCTGTGAAATGGAATCAGTAATCAAAAATCTCCCAACATACAGAAGTCCAGGACCAGAAGTCTTCACAGGCAAATTCTACCAAGCATTTAAAGAGTTAATACCTATTCTTCTCACACTATTCCAAAAAATAGAAGAGGAGGAAAAGCTTCCAAGTTCATTTTGTGAGGTCAGCAATACCCTGATCCCAAACCAGATAAAGACACTACAAAAAAGAGAACTACAGGCCAGTATCTCTTATGAACATAGATGCAAAAATCCTGAACAAAATATTAGCAAACTGAATCCAACAATACATTAAAATCTCATTCATCACAATCAAGTGGCATTTATTCCTGGGATGGAAGGGTGGTTCATTATTTCACAAATCAATCAATGTGATACATCACATCAATAAGAGAAAGGATAAAACTGTATGATTATTTGAATAGATGTAGAAAAAACATTTGACGAAGTACAACATCCATTTATGATAAAAACCCTCAACAAGTAGGTTTAGAGGGAATATACCTCAATGTAATAAAGGCCCTATATGAAAAATTCAGTTAACGTCATAACTCAGTGGGGAAAAACTGAGAGCTTTTCCCTCTAAGGCCAGGAACAAGACAAGAATGTCCACTCTCACCAATTTTATTCAACATAGTGCTGGAATTTCTACCCATAGCAGTCACATGAGACCAAGGAATAAAAATCATCCAAACTGGTAAGAAAGAAGTAAAACTTTCCCTGTTTGCAGATGACGTGGTATTATATATAAAGAAAGCCTTAAAGTCTCCACCAAAAAACATCAAGAACTGATAAATGGATTCAGTAAGGTCACAGAATACAAAGTCATGTACAGAAATGTGTTGCATTACTATACACTAATAATCAAGTAGCAGAAACAGAAATTAAGAAAGAAATCCCATTTACAATTGTACTAAATATAATAAAATACCTAGGAATAAACTTAACCAAAGAGGGGAAAGACCTGTTCTCTGAGAAGTATAGAGCATTGATGAAAGAAATTGAAGATGACTCAATGGAAAGATAGTCCATGCTCATGGATTGGAAGAACAAATATTGTTAAAATGTCTATATTACCGAAGGTGATCTATAGATTAAATGCAATCCCCATGAAAAGAACAACAGCATTTTTCACAGAACTAGAACCAACAATCCTAAAATTTGTATGGAACCACATAAGACCCTGAATAGCCAAAGCAGTCTTGAAAAATGAAAACAAAACTGGAGGTAACACAATCTCAGATACCAAGATATAGTACGAAGCTGTAGTCATCAAAACAGTATTGTACTGGCACAAAAATAGACACATAGATTAATGGAACACAATAGAGAGCCCAGGTATAAGCCCACGATTATATAGTCAATTTTTGATAGATGAGGCAAGAATATGCAATGGGACAAAGACAGTCTCTTTAACAAATTGTGTTGGGAAAACTTGACAGCAACATGCAAAAGAATGAAACTGGACCACTTTCTCACACTATACACAAAAAATAAACTGAAAATGGATTAAAGTCTTAAATGTGAGATGTGAAATCATAGAAATCCTAGAAGAGAGCATGGGAAGTACTTTCTCTAACATTGGCTGTAGCAACATCTTTCTAGATATGTCTCTTCAGGCAAGGGAAGCAAAATCCAAAGCAAACTATTGGGACTACGTCAAAATAAAAAGCTTCTGTACAGCGAAGTAAACAATTAACAAAACTAAAAGACAACCTACTGAATGGGGGAAGATATTTGCCTTGTCATTTGTATGTCATTTATATCCAATAAAAGGTTAGTATAAGGGACGCCTGGGTGGCTCAGTTGGTTAAGCGTCTGCCTTTAGCTCAGATCATGATCCCAGGGTCCTGGGATCGAGTCCCGCATTGGGCTCCCTGCTCCGCGGGGAGCCTGCTTGTCCCTCTGTCTCTGCCTCTCTCTCTCTCTGTCTCTCATGAATAAGTAAATAAAATCTTAAAAAAATGTATATATATATAAAGAACTTGTACCTCTGAAACAAATAATACATTATATGTTAAAAAAAAAAAAGAAGATAGTAGGAAGGGAAAAATGAAGGGGGGGACATCAGAGGGGGAGATGAACCATGGGAGACTATGGACTCTGAGAAACAAACTGGGGGTTCTAGAGGGGAGGGGGGTGGGGGGATGGGTTGGCCTGGTGATGGGTATTAAAGAGGGCCCGTATTGAATGGAGCACTGGGTGTTATACGCAAATAATGAATCATGGAACACTGCATCAAAAACTAATGATGTAATGTATGGTGATTAACATAACATAAAAAAAAAAAAAGAACTGATACAACTCAACACCAAAAAACCAAAACATCCAATTAAAAAATAGGCAGATGACATGGACAGAAATTTTTCCAAAAAAGACATAAAGATGGTCAACAGACACATGAAAAGATGCTCAATATCACTCATCAGAGAAATATAAATGAAAATTACAGGGAGATATCATGTCACACCTGTCAGAAAGGCTAAAATAAAAAATATAAGAAACAAGTGATGGTGAGGATGTGGAGAAAAACCCCTGTGCACTGTTGGTGGGAATGCAAACTGGTACAGCCACTGTGGAAAACAGCATGGAGTTTCCTCAAAAAATTAAAAATAGAACTACCATATGATCCAGTAATTTCACTACCAGGTATTTTACCAAAGAATACCAAAACACTAATTTAAAAGATATATGCAATTTATTTACAAATAAATTATTTGTAATAACCAAGATATGGAAGCAACCCAAGTGTCCATCAGTAGATGAGCACATAAAGAAGATGTAGTATATATACACAGTGGAACATTACTCAGCTATTAAAATGAAATCTTTCCATTTGCAACAACATGGATGGATCTAGAGGGTATACTGCTAAGTGAAATAAGTCATTCTATGAAAGACAAATATATGATTTTACCCATATGTGGAATTTATGAAATAAACAATTGAGCAAGGAAAAAAAGACAAACCAAAAAACAGGCTCTTAATTATAGAGAACAAACTGATGGGGAGGTTGGCAGGGTGATGGTGAAATAGGTGAAGGGGATTAATATTACACTTACTGTGATGAGCGCTGAGTAATGTATAGAATTGTTGTTTAAAGATTTTATTAGAGAGAGAAAGAAAGAGAGTATGAGCGGGGGTGGGGGAGGGCAGAAGGAGGAGAAGCAGAATCCCACAAAGCAGAGAGCCTGACTTGGGGCTCGATCCCAGGACCCCAGGATCATGACCTGAGCCGAAAGCAGTCACTTAACCGACTGAGCCACCCAGGTGCCCCATAGAATTGTTGAATCACTATATTGTACATTTGAAACTAATATAGCACTATATAATTCCAGTTAACTATACTGGAATTAAATTAAAATTAAAAAAACCTGTAAAACCTCATTTGGCGGTATCTGTCTCTTCATGCAGCATGACATAGTAAATAAGAGTATAGGTTTTGGAATTAAGCAGATAAAAATTAAAATTCTAACTGCTCCTTAGTGTGTTATAGTCCTTCTTTGAGTCTCAGTTTTATTCATCTTTAAATTGGTGATACTAATGCTTTACTCAATAGTGTTGTGAGGGTGTATGTAATAATACCTCTGATAGAGTAGTAATCCTCTTAACCCACTCACTGGATTAATTGATGCTTTCCATTTTCATGAGATATGCCGCTTCATATATGTTTAGAGAGCCTTTCTGATGTATTGGAAGAGTGCAATGTATTGATGGGACATGAGTCCTCGTGTCATAAGTATATTATGAAACTTTAAATAATTTTAATTAAAATTGGAAATACCTTCCAAAGCAATAATACTCTAACTTTTCATCTTACTAATATCATTACCCGTGTAGCACATCAGGAATAGCAATGCTTATGAGAAATGTGAGTAACACTTTTGGAACCTGATAAAAATTGTTTTGAATTTTCTTATAAAAGACTTGAAAGGGCTCATCTAAGTTTAGGTTTATTGGTATTGTGGGGCCTTTGATGTAAAGATCAACATCACTCATATTATGGAACTGGATGAAGAATGAAATGATTTAATAAAGGGGTTGGATCATATTTATTATTTTCCCTGAGGAGCCTGGATCTTTTATTTCAATTTA
The DNA here is from genome assembly GCF_029215605.1 of Mirounga angustirostris. Taxonomy (NCBI): domain Eukaryota; kingdom Metazoa; phylum Chordata; class Mammalia; order Carnivora; family Phocidae; genus Mirounga; species Mirounga angustirostris. The sequence continues at coordinate 150,887,435 of NW_026991712.1, forward strand.
ATATAAATTACATGTAGTCAAGGATTCAACTTCATGAGAGCAACTTCTCCCTATATTCTGAGGAGGGAATTATGATCTTTTTATTAATTCCTAGAAGCTGATTTAATAAGGTCCTAAGAAAGAGGAATTTTCCTTCCTTTGTATCAGTATTTGCCAGAGTTGGGACTAGTTTTAAATGGGTCCTGGGATCGAGCCCCAAATTGTATTATACTGATTATATAATTTCTTTATTGTGAGATTTTTATATTGTGACTAGATTAGTATTTTTTAATTGAATTACTTCAATTAAGGGTATCAATAGATAATTTTGGTATTGTATATATTTTTAACTGAAATCTGGTATGAAAGTGGTATGTTCTGAGACAATGGGTGCTGTAGCTAATTAGTGAACCAGATTATCCCAGGGATCAAATGTTTTTGGTGGGGGAGGGGAGGGAGAAATTTTGCTTTGTCATTTGTACATCCTTACTTTCAAAATGGTTTGAATCTGGCAAAGAGTTGTTCTCAGCAAAGTTTATATTGAAGTGCATGTCATCCTGATGAAATGAAGTAAGTAAAATTTTTTTCAGTTATCTAATTTAATGCTGTTTCTCATTTATGTTATCAAAGGTTGCCAACGAGAACACATTACACACTTAAAACTAAGAATGGGTTTTCTTGTTATTAGAGTAACAAAAGAATCATTTTCCTGTTCCTGTCTGTTCAGAGCAATACATACTTTGAAAGTTTAGAATTTTCAGTCAAATTGGTTTTCAAAAACAAGGTTAAGTACTGTCAAGGGAAGATGAATTCCTTTTGTTTCTGTGCTAGTGATGTAAATGTTCTCATATTGCTGATTATGATTTTTTCAAGCTTTTTATCTTTTTATGTACTAATCCATTATCTTTTTTTTAAAGAAACTAAAACAGTAAAATCTATAAGCTTTTCATCTTTAAGAGCTTTTCTGATTTTCCTGCTACAGTGTTTGTCTACCCTTATCTTGCTCCAGTTAAGTAGAAGAGATTGTCCTACTGAATAAATCTTAGATCATTGGTTCCTTCTTTCTTCCATTTTTAAATCATTCTCTCCTTTTTTTTGTTAATTGGTTTTTGATAATGACTATCTGGCAGGGCAGTATAAGTCTGGTTCTCAGGTGTTTCAGGTCTAAAATGGATCTGCTGCATACTATTCCCAGTTACTTTGAATGTTATGAATATTTAGTGCTAAAGAAAAGAAATAGGGGTGCCTGGGTGGCTCAGTTGGTCAAGCATCTGCCTTCGGCTTAGGTCATGATCCTGCGGTCCTGGGATCGAGCCCCGCATTGGACTCCCTGCTCCGTGGGGAGCCTGCTTCTCCCTCTCCCTCTGCCTGCTACTCCCCCTGCTTGTGCTCTTTCTGTCAAATAAATAAATATTAAAAAAAATAAAGAAAAGAAATAGACTAGGAATTCTATTTTAATTTATTTATTTTTAGAAGATTTTATTTATTTATTTGACACAGAGAGAGCACAAGTAGGGGGAGCAGCAGGCAGAGGGAGAGGGAGAAGCAGACTCCCTGTGGAGCAGGAAGCCTGATGCAGGGCTTGATCCCAGGACCCTGGGATCATGACCTGAGCTGAAGGCAGATGCTTAACCAACTGAGCCACCTAGGTGCCCCAAAAGGCTAGGAAATTTAGTTAAAAAAATACTTAAGGAGGACTTAAGATGGCAGAGAAGTAGGAGGACTCTAAACTTTCCTCATCCCTTGAACACAGCTAGATAAATATTAAAATCATTTTGAACACCCAATAAATCAATCTGAGGCCTGAGAGAATAAAATTGTACAACTAGAGGTACCAAAATGGCCACCTTGTGGAAGGTAGGAGCTGGCGAGAGTTGATTTGGAGGAGAGGAGAAGAGAACTGTGGGTCCTGCAGAGAGGAAGGAGCCCTGATCATGGAGAGAGGAGTGAGAGAGAGAGGGAGAGACAGAGAGAAAGAGTGTAAGTGCACAGGGGATTGCACAAGGAAAACTCTTCCCTGAAACCACTGACTGGGAAAAAGAGAGGAGCTGACCACTGCAAGTTTTTATAAGCTGTGGAGCACAAAGTCTGCAGCTTTGGAGGTCTGTGCCATCACCAGGTTTATGCCTGGTAGGCTGGGTGGTGCTCCAGTGGGGAAGGAGGGCGGAGACCCGGGAGCAGGCAGCATAGTCTGAGGATCCACTGGGCTGCCAGGGAGAAACAGTTCCCCTCCTTGGAGTGCATTTGGGAGTGGTGGCATGGCCTCTCTAGGGACAAAAGACCCAGCAGGTGCCATTGAGCTTCCCCATTCACTAGCATAGAAACAGAGAGACCAGCTGAGGGCAGCAAACCTTGGTACTGGGTTTGGCTGTGCTGTACTTTAAACTCCAAACTGCTGCACAATTGGGCAACCAATTTCTGGGACAAATTGGTAAACGGCAAAAGCTCAGTGAGACACTCCCCCAGAAAACCAGCATGGGTTCATGCCATGGGATCTCTAAAATTGGGAGTTTTGAAATTTAGTCATGAGCCTGAGATAAAACACAGGAGTATTGTGCCACCTGGCAGGTGGACAGCTCAGGTGCAGGCAGGGTGAAGACAGGGATATGGCAGAAGCCGGGCACTCAAGAGGGGTGAGGGGTGATTGTTTGCTCTTCTGTGAGGGATTTGCTGAAGAATGGTGGCTGCAAACTTCCCACTCCAGGGATGAGAGAGCTAGTCAATGCCATCTTCTCTGCCTGCTCTGCCCCGCCCCCTCGCCCCCTGCCCTCTATCAACACTGACTGACCTCAGTGAGCAAACATCTCCACCCAGTGGAGGCTAGAGCTACTTACACCAAGTCCCATAGGGCCCCTTCCCCCACACCCCCAACCTGCAGGTGCATCCACTAGGGCAAGTACACCTGAGATTCAGTGCATCAGGCCACATGCTGAGAAGAACAGCAGAAACCCCCTTGCATGCAGCAAGTCTACTGATTATAGAGTGCTCCAAAGCTTCAGCTCTAGGGGAAATAGGATCTAGCTTCCTTCCCCACCCCCACCCCCCTGCCCTGGATCGAGCTTCTTTTAACAAGTAGACCAAAACACATATAGAATCCAGCTTCCCATTTTTGTTTTTTGTTTTTTTTTTGGACTCTTTCTTAATATAGCTATTATTCTCAGGAGCAGGAATATAACAGGCTTTCCTAACAAAAAAACTGTGACCCAAACAAAATGACAAGACAGAAGAATTCAGCCCAAGGGAAAGAACAGGAAGAAGTCATGGCCAGGGATTTAATCAATACAGATACAAGTATGATGTCTGAACCAGAATTTAAAACAATAATAATAAGGACATTAGCTGGGCTTGAGAAAAAAATAGAAGATTGTAGAGAATCCCTTACTGCAGAGATAAAAGAGCTAAAGACCAGTCAGGCCAAATAAAAAAATGCTGTAATCGAGATGCAAAAGTGAATAGATGCAGTGACAGTGAGGATGGATAAAGCAGAGTAATGAACCAGTGATATAGAAGATAAAATTTTAGAAAATAATGAAGTTGAATAGAAAAGGGAAAGAAAATTTTGGTGTATGAATGTAGACGTAGGGAACTCAGTGAATCTTTTTTTTTTTTTTAAAAGATTTTATTTATTTATTTGACAGAGAGAGACACAGTGAGAGAGGGTACATAAACAGGGGGAGTGGGAGAAGGAGAAGCAGGCTTTCCACTGATCAAGGAGCCTGATGTGGGACTCGATCCCAGGACCCTGGGATCATGACCTGAGCCAAAGGCAGACACTTAACAACTGAGCCACCCAGGCGTCCCTCAGTGAATCTTTATAGTGTAATAACATTTGTATCATAGGTGTCCCAGAAGATGAAGAGAAAGGAAAGGGAGAAGAAAGTTTATCTGAGCAAATTAGAGCTGAAAACTTCTTAATCTGGGGTAGGAAACAGACATCAAAATCCAAGAAGTACAGAGAACTCCATTAAATCCAACAAAAGCTGGTCATCACCAAGACATATTATAGTTAAATTCACAAATACACAGACATGGAAATAATCCTGAAAACAGCAAGGGAAAAAACATCCTTAACCCTCAAGGGAAGACACAGATCAGGTTCACAGCAAAACTGTCCACAGAAACTCTGCAGGCCAAAAACAAATGGCATGATATATTCAATATGGTGAATGGGAAAAACATGCAGACATGAATACTTTATCCAGCAAGGCTGTCATTCAGAACAGGAGAGATAAAGAGTTTCCCAGACAAAGAAAAACTAAATGAGTTTGTTACCACTGAACCAGCCCTGCAGGAAATATTAAAGGGGACTCTGAGTGGAGGAAAAAAAAGACCAAAAGCAACAAAGACTAGAAAAGAATAGAGAACATCACCAGAAACACCAAATTTACAGATAACCCAATGGCACTTAATTAATATCTATCAATAATTACTCTGAATGTAATTGGCCTAAATGCTCCAATCAAAAGACATAGGATATTAGAATGGTTAAAAAAAACAAAAACAAGACCCATCTCTATGCTGCCTACAAGAGACTCATTTTAGACCTAAAGACATCTGCAGATTGACAGTGAGGTGGTAGAAAACCATCTATAATGCTAATGGATGCCAAAAGAAAGGTGCAGTAGCCATACTTGTATCAGACAAAGATGGTAACAAGAGATGAAGAGGGCATTATATCATAATTAAAGGGTCTAACCATCAAAAAGATCTAACAATTGTAAATATTTATGTCCCCAATTTGGGAGCACCCAAATATATCAATCAATTAATAACAAACATAAAGAAGCTTGACAATAATATGATAGTAGTAGGGGACTTTAATACCCTACTTACAGCAATGGACAGATCATCTAAGCAGAAAATCAACAAGGAAACAATGGCTTTGAATGACACTGTACCAGATGGATTTAACAGATATACTCAGAACATTATTCTAAAGCAGTAGAATGCACATTCTTTTTGAGTACACAAGGAACATTCTCCAGAATAGACCACATACTGGGTCATAAATCAGTCCTTAACAAGTACAAAAAGACTGAGATCATATCATGCATATTTTCAGACCACAGTGCTATGAAATTTGAAGTCAACCACAAGAAAAAATTTGGAAAGACCACAAATACATGGAGATTAAAGAATATCCTACCAAAGAATGAATGAGTTAATCAGGAAATTAAGAAATAAAAAAAATACTTGGAAGCAAGTGAAAATGAAAACATGACAGTCCAAAGCCTTTGTGTGCCCCAAAGGTGGTCCTAAGAGGAAGTATTTTGCAATACAGGCCTACCTCAAGAAGAAAGAAAAGTCTCAAATATACAACCTAACCTAACACCTAAAGGAGCCAGAAAAGGAAGAGCAACTAATGCCTAAAGCCAGCAGAAGAAAGGAAGTAATAAAGACTAGAGGAGAAATAAATGATACAGAAACAAATAAAAAACACAATAGAACAGATCAATGAAACTAAGGGCTTGTTCTTTGAAAGAATTAATAAAATTGATAAACCAACCCCTAGCCAGACTTATCTAAAAGAAAAGAGAAAGGACCCAAAGAAGTAAAGTCATGAATGAAAGAGGAAAGATCACAACCAACACCAAAAAATACAAACAAGTATAAGAGAATATTGTGAAAAATTATATGCCAGCAAACTGGGCAATCTGAAAGAAACAGATGAATTCTTAGAAACATACAAGCTACCAAAACTGAAACAGGAAGAAATAGAAAATTTGAACAGACCCACAACCAGCAAAGAAATTGAATCAGTAATCAAAAAATCTCCCAACAAACATGAGTCCAGGGCCAGATGGCTTCCGAACACAGGAATTCTCCCAAACATTTAGAGAAGAATTAATACTATCTTCTGAAACATTTCCAAAAATTACAAATGGAAGGAAAACTTCCAAACCCATTTTATGAGACCACCATTACCTGGATTCCAAAACCAGACAAAGACCCCACTAAAAATGAGAATTACAGACCAATATCCTCAATGAACATGGATGCAAAAATTCTCAACAAGATACTAGCTAATCAAATCCAAATGTACATTAAAAGTCTTATTCACAAGGATCAAGTGGGATTTATTCCTGGGCTTCAGGGTGGCTCAGTATTTGCAAATCAATCAACATGATACACCACATTAATAAAAGAAAAGATAAGAACCATATGAGCCTCTCAATAGATGCAGAAAAAGCATTTGACAAAACACAGCATCCGTTCTTGATAAAAACACTCAACACAGTAGGGATAGAAGAAACATACCTCAACATCATAAAAGCCATATATGGAAGACCCACAGCTAATAACATCCTCGATGGGGAAAAACTGAGAGCTTTTCCTCTATGGTCAGACACAAGACAGGGATGTCCACTCTCACCATTATATTTAACATAGTACTGGAAGTCTTAGCCACAGCAATCAGACAACAAAAAGAAAATAAAAGGCATCCAAATCGGCAAGGAAGAAGTCAAACTGTTCACTATTTACAGATGACATGACACTCTTTGTAGAAAGCCCAAAAGACTCCCCCCCAAAATTGCTAGAACTAATACATGAATTCAACCAAGTCGCAGGATATAAAATCAATGTACAGAAATCTATTGCATTTCTATACACCAATAGTGAAGCAGCAGAAAAAGAAATCAAGGAATCAATCCCATTTACAATTGCACCAAAACCCATAAGATACCTAGGAATAAACCTAACCAAAGAGGTGGAAGATCTGAACTCTGAAAACTGTAGAACACTTAATGAAAGAAGTTGAAGAGGACACAAAGAAATGGGAAAACATTCCATCCTCATGCATTGGAAGAACAAACATTGTTAAAATGTCTACACTACCAGAGCAATCTACACATTTAATGCAATCTCTCTATCAAAATACCACCAGCATTTTTCATAGAACTAGAACAAAACAAACAACCCTAAAATCTGTATGGAACTACAAAAGACCCCAAATAGCCAAAGCAATCCTGAAAAAGAAAAGCAAAGCTGGAGGCATCAAGATTCCAGACTTCAAGCTATATTACAAAGCTATAGTGATCAAGACAGTATGGTACTGGCACAAAAACAGACACACAGATTAGTGGAACAGAATAGAAAAGCCAGAATGGACCCCCAACTATATGGTCAACTAATCTTCAACAAAGCAGGAAAGAATATCCAATGGAAAAAAGACAGTCTCTTCAACCAATGGTAGTGGGAACACTGGAGAGCAACATGCAGAAGAATGAAGCTGGACCACTTTTTTGCACCATACACAAAAATAAATTCAAAATGGATGAAAGATCTAAATGTCAGACAGGAAACCATCAAAATCCTAGAGGAGAAACAGGTAGCAACCTCTTTGGACTCGGCAGTAGGAATTTCTTACTGGACACATCAGCAGAAGCAAAGGAAGCAAAAGCAAAAATGAGCTATTGGGACTTCATCAACATAAAAAGCTTCTGCACAACAAAGGAAACACTCAACAAAATCACCAAAAACTGTTGCAGCTACTCTGGAGAACAGTTTGGAGGTTCCTCAAAAAGTTAAAAACAGAACTGCATTATGATCCATCAATTGCCCTTACTATGTATTTACCCAAAAGATAGAAACATACAGATTAAAGGGGTACATGAACTCCATGTTTATACCAATATTATCAACATTAGCCAAACTATGGAAAAAGCCTGAGTGTCCATTGACTGATGAGTGGATAAAGGAGAAGTGGTATATATTCATAATGTAATATTATTCAGCCATCGCAAAAATCAAATCTTGCCATTTGCAACGATATGGGTTGATGTAGAATGTATTATGCTAAGCGAAATAAGTCAGTCAGAAAAAGACTAATACCATATGATTTCACTCATGTGGAATGTAGGAAACAAAACAGATGAACATATGGGAAGTCAGAAAGAGAGGGAAGCAAACCATAAGAGACTCTTAATGATAGAGAATAAACTGAGGGTTGATAGAGGGAGGTGGGTGTGTGATGGGTTAAGTGGGTGATTGGTATTAAGGAGTCCACTTGTTATGATGAGCACTGGGTGTTATATGTAAGTGATGAATCACTAAATTCTACTCTTGAAACCAATGTTACACTTTATGTTAACTAACTAGAACTTAAATAGCAATTTGAGAGAAAAAAAAAACTTATGTATATAGGATTCCTTAAAATCAACTGAGCCACCCAGGCGCCCCAGGATTCCTTAAAATCAAAGTTGATTTTTGACTGTTGCAAATTTGTAAACATGATAAATCAGGGCTTAAAATCCATTTTCTATTCATATTAGTTTTCTGAATCTGAGAAAACTGCTTTTGATAAAAAGTAAAGGAATCTTTGGATACATTAGGGAATCTCCAAATTTCTTCTTCTTCATCTTTTTCTTGTTTGTTTTAAGATTTACTTATTCATTCCAGAGGTGGGGGAGGGGCAAAGGGAGAGGGAGAGAGAGAATCTAAAGCAGACTCCCTGGTGAATGGGGAGCCCCTAGCAGACCTGATCCCACAACCCATGAGATCACGACCTGAGCTGAGATCAAGAGTCAGATGTCCAACTGACTGAGCCCCCTAGGCACCCCTCATCTCCATGTTTCTTAATTCTGAATCTATCCTCTCTGCTTTGCAAGTTTTAATTATTCATTTTGAAAAAGTTTAAATTGCTATGTGGAATTAAATAAACTTAATTATTTCATATTTTAAAAGTTACATATAGCTTTATTTCAACCATAGTTATCACATTAATACTTGCATTCAAGGTTTTTTGTGTATGCTTTCCTGCTTTTGCACATTTTCCCTTCGAAGATTATAAGCAAATTCATTTCAGGCACAAGAGACTCTTGGGTGTGTGGAATGTCTGACTGGATTTGTGAGCAGAAGTTCCCAAATTCCTCTGCATTGACTTTTTTGGGTCTTGAGAATGTAACTTTAATTATCAAATTTTATTATAATAGGGTTTTTAAAATTTAAATTTGACTTCTATACCAAAAGTAGGAGCATAAGAAACTTGAGCCTCTTACCTTCCTGTAGTGCATACTCTATTAATCAAAAGGTATTAGCATTTAAGGTGAAAGACCTCTGGTGGTCTTTTCTGTCTCTTAACCAGTCCTCCACAGTTAATTCCTCTGTGGACAGTCTCTATGGGCATGTGTCAGAAAACTAGGACAAACTTAAGGGCTCCGATAAATGTGAGGAAACCAGTATAATTCCTAGACTGTCTTAGGGGTATTGTATCTTTTTTTTTTTTTTTTAGATTTTATTTTATTTGTTAGAGAGAGAGAGATTGAGAGCACAAGCAGGGAGAACAGCAGGCAGAGGGAGGAGCAGGCTCCCTGCTAAGCAAGGGACCCAATGTGGGACCTTGGGATCATGACCTGAGCTGAAGGCAGTCGCTTAACCAACTGAACCTCCCAGGCATCTCAGGAGTATTATATCTTTTCATAGATTGGCTATTTAAGCCAAAGGTAAAACCATTTATTTTTGTTTCATTTGACTCACTTACTCACACTGAAGCTTATGACCATTCTTTCAAATAAATGTACCAGAGACTTGTTTAGTGGAGCCTTGTTTTGGGATGAGAGACAGGAATAAATGACAGCTGCTCACAATTTCCTTCAATAATTTATTTACACAACAGGAACATCAAAGGTGGCAGTGAATTACATGAAATTTTCTCTCATTTTAGTGGCTATGAACAAAATACATTCTTACTATCAGGAAAAGGCTGGAATAGATCTCCTTTAATTTCATCATGCCATATTACATTTTGCTTAGATGAGTGGTTGCATATTGACAGAACATGGGATGGATTGGGGCGCCGAGTGGCTCAGTCAGTTAAGCATTTGCCTTCGGCTCAGGTTATGATCTCGGGGTCCTGGATCAAGCCCTGCGTTGGGCTCCCTGCTCAGCGGGAAGCCTGCTTCACCCTCTCCCACTCCCTCTGTTTGTGTTCCCTCTTGCTGTGTCTCTCTCTGTCAAATAAATAAATAAAATCTTTTAAAAAAAAACATGGGATGGATCAACCTATCAGAAATATTTTGGGGCGCCTGGGTGGCTCAGTTGGTTAAGCGACTGCCTTCGGCTCAGGTCATGATCCTGGAGTCCTGGGATCGAGTCCCGTGTCAGGCTCCCCTGCTCAGCGGGGAATCTGCTTCTCCCTCTCCCGCTCCCCCCCCCTTGTGCTCTCATTCTCTATCTCATTCTCTCTCTCAAATAAATAAATAAAATCTTAAAAAAAAAAAAAAAGAAATATTTTGTTGCGCTCATGAAGCATATGAACAAGGAATTAATTAGATTTGATTGGTTTTTAATTGTTTAAAAATTGGGAGGTTTCACATAAAAGTATGAATTTTTGGCTTCTTTTGAAAATTCAGGAGACTTGGCAAAACTGGGCCTATATTGATGCATGTTTACTGGGGTGAGTGGCTGGTGCCACCCTTAGAAAGGGGGCAAAGGCTTTCTGGTATTACACAGTCTGCACCCCTCACCATTTTCTCCTTAATTCCTTATTCTCTGTCTACTTCACTCATTTGGTATTACCTGCATTGTTTATAAATATTGCAACCCCCCATTTTAGATAATCTTTGTGAATGTGTATGGATATGTACATATATATTACACATATATGTGTGTGATAATATATTCACATATATATTACATATATATATACATTTTTTTCTTTCTGACCCGCCAGAGAGGTAAGTTTATGTTCTCCCTTATATCCTCATTGAAGACACTCTTCTAGACTATCAGGGTTTTACTTGGTCAGACTACCTTACAGGATTGGCATATCTATCTACTACTTGGTTTCATTGTATTTTAAGTAATTTGTATTATGTGGCAAGTTCTTAACTCCATTTAAAATAGCTTTTGTATTATGGAAAATTTCAAATGTATACAGAAATAGAAAGTACAATAGAATTAATATAAGAATACTCATCATCCAACTTTAGCAATTATTAACTGTACTCCTCTTTCCTACTCAGTATCCTTTTAGTAGGACTATTTTGAAGTACATTACAGATATATAATTTAATCTATAAATATTTTAATATGTATCTCCAAAAGACATGTACTCTTTAAAAAAATTTTTTTTGTATTTGAGTATAGTTGACACACAATGTTAGTTTCAGGACACATACTTTCTATATATAAACTAGTTAACACATGTATATGTAATCACACCAATATGATTTGATATATATGTAAAATCACCCCAAATAATAGTAATTCCTTAATATCAAATATCCAGTTAGTTTTGAATTGAATTATTTAGTATATGGGTTTCCCTCTCCATCTTTCTTTCTTTTTTTTCTTGTATTTTTTTTTTTTTTGTCTGAAGAAAGCAGATTATTTTCTTGGATTTTGCTGATTACTTTCCTATATTGGAGTTCAGCATTCTTTTATCTTCTATATTTCTTGTAAACAACTGATTATATGTAGAAGTCTGGTTATATATTGGGCTCCTTTTTTAAAGATTTTATTTATTTTTTTTATTTATTTGACAGAGAGAGACACAGCGGGAGAGGGAACACAAGCAGGGGGAGTGGGAGAGGGAGAAGCAGGCCTCGCGCCGAGCAGGGAGCCCGATGCGGGGCTCGATCCCAGGACGCTGGGATCGTGACCCGAGCCGAAGGCAGACGCTTAACGACTGAGCCACCCAGGTGCCCCTGGGCTCCTTTTTTAAAAAGACTATTTCAAAAGTGGTTTTGTGTTCCTATTAGGAGGCATATAATATTTGATAATATTTTTCTGATGTTAGCAGCCACTAAACAATTATGCATGATTCAGATTTAAATAATAATAATTCAAAACAGGAATAGAATTGCCAAAAACGTTGTATAGCTGAACTCTAGGAATTTAGAGAAGGAAAAAATAACAGGATTAAACTGATCTGGGAAGATTTCATGGAAATAGTGGTGCTTAAGATAGATCATGAAGAATGAGAATGATATGGTAAAAGGATATGACATATTTGCCAGGTAGGCTAAGTTATACAGTGATAATAAATGACTCAAAAATTCCAGGCATTTACAATAACAAAGGTTTCTTTCTTTCTTTCTTTTTTTTAGTTGAAGTATAGTTGACACACAATGTTACATTAGTTTCAGGTGTATAATATAGTGATCAGACAACTCTGTAACTTATGCTATGCTCACAAGTGTCCTACCATCTGTCAACATACATTGCTATTACAATACCATTAACTGTATTCTCTATGCAGTATCTTTTATCTCTGTGACTTTTAGTCCTTATTCATTCCATAACTGGAAACTTGTAGCTCTCACTCCCCTTCACCCATTTTGCCCCGGTTCCCCTGCATCCATCCATCTGTTCTCTGTATTTATGAGTTTGTTTCTGCTTTTGTTTGTTTTGTTTTTTAGATTCCATACTTAAGGGAAATCATATGGTATGTGCCTTTCTCTGACTTATTTCACTTAACGTAATACCCTTTAGGTACATCAGTGTTGCAAAGTGCAAGATCTCATTCAACAAAGATTTATTTCTTGCTTCCAGTACGCATCCACTGTGGGGTCACCTGTAGTTTTGTTACACATCTTCATGTCAGGACCCAAGCTGATAGAATAGCTTCTATCTGGGACATTTCTGATCTCATGCAAGAGGAAATGAGACTATACTGGAACCAAGGAATTGTTCGTATTATCACTTCTGCTTGAGAAACGGCACATGTCACTTTTGCTCATACATCTGTTCAAGTCTTATAGCAAGCCTGATATATATAGAGTGGGGTGTATAATCGTGTCATTGGGCAACACAGCAAATATTTTAGAGAATATTATACTCTGTGACAGGACAGACTACTCTGGGTGAGAAGGCCAAGGCTATTCTGGGTAGGAAGAGGCACAAATACATGCAGAATATTTTGGAGTTAGTAAGTAGACCTTTTTTTAGGGGTAGAATACCTATAGGTAGAAGGTAGAATAGGTCTGGGTAGAAGAGTAGAGAGTATCAAAACTAGAGAGGGAAGGTACTGTAGAGTTTACATTCCAAACTCGCATTCAGCTAACCTCTTCCATTGAAGGCCAGACATTGGAATGGAAAGCTGTAGCTCAGCCATCTACATAGGTAATTTTAAATTTGCTAGTAGCTACGTTAAAATAAAAAAAAAGGTGAAATTAATTTTAATGTATTTTATTTAACTAATGTGTCCCACCCAGCATTGTTTTATTTACCTTATTCATCACTGTATTCTCAGCACTCAGTAAAGAACTGACAGCAGTTTGCTGTCTTAGAGAAGGGGATTTTTGGTCTCGTGAGTTGGCCTCCCAAAGAGAATGCATTTTTGAATAAGGATGGAATGGTAATGATCTGTAAGCAAACATGGAACTGAGAATACTGTTCCTCCTCTCATCCTGGAGTTTTTAGAGTAAGAAAAAATGAGCAGCCTCTTCTTAAGAGGACTGTAAGAGTAATGGTGCCATCTGGGGAAAGCCAGATTTTAGAGTAAGGAGATGATGGGAACATTTAATGAAGAGTATAGGAACATTGGAGAGAGTTTTTAAGAGGTCCAGCCCTAGAGATTGTATTAGTGTTACAAGATAGGGTGACATGGGGAGCTAGACTGGGTGGCAGAGTAATTAGAAGGGTGTAAGAAAGGGAAGTGATGAGACAGTGGAGGATTTGTACCAAAGTTACTCTCAGAGGGAATTATAACTTATAAGGGAATCATAAAGGATCACAGGAATGAAGGAGAGTGGGCAGAAGGAATTTTGAAGGAGTGAACCATTCTGGGATTCCAAATTGATGGAAAATAGTTTAAGTGCTATTGGGAGCTAGTATGCCAGGTTAGAAGAGGTCTCTGGACAGATTGGCTTTTCTGTGGCCATTGCCCCAGATGGATAAGGGAAGTAGATGAGATCTGGAACTTGAGAATTTAAATGAGAAGGACCCAGAATAGTTGTGAGAATGGGGATGTTTCAAAGTAAGGATCTGTAGTTCTTGATGACTGGATGTGATGAAGGAAGAGAAGTTGCTTTATCAATGTTTATGAATGCTATTAAGCACCTTAAATACATTATGTTTAAACCTTATAAAATATCCTACAAGGTAATTGAGATGAATTTCTATTTTTATAGACATGGAAACTTAAGTTCAGAAATGGTGTAATAGAACTACTAAGAAATAAAAACAGGACTATCCCAGATCCAGTTGACTCCAAAATCCTTTGCTCTTCCTTCTATATGCTCTCTTTCCAGAGAGGAGAGAAAAAGAGATCAAAAAAGGTTTGAGTTTTTAAACTTGGTGATTCATTGACAGAAATGGGAGGAAATGGGGGGGGATGGTATTGTTGCGGAAAGGATAGGTTTATTTCAGGCACACTGAATTTTAGGTAATGATGGGATATCCATGTGGGCATGATGAGGATGCAGTTAGATATTTGAGACTTAACTCTGAGAGAACCAGGAGAGGAGATAATACCAATGGAAGTGTATATGGTTGAATGTAAGTATAGATATATGTTGTGTAAAGAGTAAGCTGGAGATAAAAATGAATCATTTAAGATTTTGAAAAATTGGGGTATATAAAATTTCTGATTATTATAAAGATTGCAAAATAGTCATTTTTAGAACAGATTGTATGTCATATATGTAGACATAAAAATTATTTGTATAGTTATATTGAAAGCAATAACATAAATATACAATTATATACATATGTATTTTTTAATATATACTAAGACTAATGTCCTGCAAGGGAAATTCACATTATATTGGTCCTAATAACATTGCATGAGTGGTCTTTGGACTCAAAACATTAATAATTGATGATTTTAATATACTATATAATATTGTCCTATAAATGAAAGGTTATTATATGTAAATGTTGCAGTCATATGATAATTTAGATTAGGTATATACTAAACCTCCCTGGCTGCTTCAAGAATTTTCACTTGCAGATTTTTAAACAAATGTTTATTGAGAGCTTGCTCTGTGTTAAACATTTTTCACATGTGTTATTCTAGTTAGTTCTCAAATGACCCTGCTAGATTTGAGATTTTTTTATAGTGAAGAGGATACATTAATATATGTCAGTGATGGTAATATTACCACTTTTATAGCACTGTAGAACATACATAACAATTTCATATGCATAATCATATTAGTACAAGAATCATTGTGCTGAACATATATTGTTTGTTACAGAATTCTGCAACTTATTTAATATTTATCGACCTACTGTGAGGAAGGTATTATTATCATTATATTTACAATGAGGAGTGTGAGACTTATGTAGTTAAATAGCTTGGCCAAGGCTACATGCCTAGTAAGTAACAGATCACAGATGATTTTAAGAACATTGCAGTTTGGGGCACCTGGGTGGCTCAGTCGGTTAAGCGGCTGCCTTCTGCTCCGGTCATGATATCCGGGTTCTGGGGATCAAGCCCCACATTGGGTACCCTGCTCAGTGGGGGAGTTTGCTTCTCTCTCTGCTGCTCTCCCTGCTTCTGCTCTCTCTCTCTGTCAAATAAATAAATAAAATCTTAAAAAAAAAACCCCAAAACATTGCAGTTTAAGCCATTACAATGAGTACCACTATCAGCTTTGGATTGACAATAAATTGTTACAGTAGCTAAAGGAAAATAAAATGTGAAAAGCAAATATCATCCTCATGTTGTTATTGCACTTCTTTCTAGCACTTAGTGCCATTATAGAAATCATACCAATATTTGGGGATATTTATTTTTAATTTGGGTTGTTTTACAAAACTGTTTTAAAAATACAGTTTGGGGTTGCCTAGTTAGCTCAGTCGGTTAAGTGACCAACTCTTGGTTTTGGCTTGGGTGATGATCTCAGGATCGTGGGATTGAGACCTGTGTCTGGCTCTGTGCTCAGCACGGAGTCTCTTTCAGATTCTCTCTCCCTCTTCCTCTCACTCCAGCTCACGTGCACTCTTTCTCACTCAAATAAATAAATAAATAAAATCTTAAAAAAAAGTAGGTATGTCTGTAGCTTGAAATCTGGAATTATGATGCCTCCAGCTTTTTTTTAATTGTGTGCTTACTAATGGACAAATACTATTTTATTTAAAATTTTTTTTTGATTTCAATTCAATTTAGTTAACATATAGTGTATTGTTAGTTTCATGGGTAGAATTTAGTGATTCATCAGTTGCATATAACACCTAGTGCTCATTACATCAAGTGCCCTTCTTAATGCCCATCACCCAGTTACCCCATAGCCCCACCTATCTGCTTTCAAGCAACCCTCAGTTTTTTTCCTATAGTTAAGAGTCTCTTATGGTTTGCCTCCCTCTCTGGTTTTTTTTTGTTTGTTTGTTTTGTTTTTTTAAAGATTTTATTTATTTATTTGACAGAGAGATAAAGCCAGAGAGCACAGGTGGAGAGAATGGCAGAGGGAGAGGGAGAAGCAGGCTCCCCACTTGAGCAGGGAGCCTGATGCGGGGCTTGATCCCAGGACCCCGGGATCATGACCTGAGCCGAAGGCAGACGCTCAACCATCTGAGCCACCCAGGCGCCCCGCTCCCTCTCTGTTTTTATATTATTTTATTTTTCCTTCCCTTCCCCTCTGTTCTTCTGTTTTGTTTCTTAAATTCTACATATGAGTGAAATTATATGGTATTTGTCTTTTTCTGACTGACTGTTTTTGTGTGATTCCTCCAGTTTTGTTTTTGTTTTTCAGGATTGCTTTTGCTATTTGGGGTCTTTTGTAGTTCCATACAAATTTTAGGATTGTTTGTTTTAGCTCTGTGAAAAATGCTGGTGGTATTTTGATAGAGATTGCATTAAATGTGTAGATTGCTTTGGGTAGTATAGACATTTTAACAATGTTTGTTCTTCTAATCCAGGAAGATGGAATGTTTTCCCATTTCTATTAGGTTTATTCCTAGATATCTTATGGTTTTTGGTGCAATTGTGAATGGGATCGATTCCTTGATTTCTTTTTCTGCTGCTTCATTATTGGTGTATAGAAATGCAATAGATTTCTGTACATTGATTTTATATCCTGTGACTTGGTTGAATTCATGTATTCTAGCAATTTTTTGGTGGAGTCTTTTGGGTTTTTTACATAGAGTGTCACGTCATCTGTAAATAGTGAACAGTTTGACTTCTTCCTTGCTGATTTGGATGCCTTTTATTTTCTTTTTGTTGTCTGATTGCTGTGGCTAAGACTTCCAGTACTATGTTAAATAGTAATGGTGAAAGCTGTAGTCATCAAGACAGTCTGGTACTGGCATAAAAACAGGCACATAGATCGGTGGAACAGAACAGAGAACCCAGAATTGGACCCTCAACTCTATGGTCAACTAATCTTCAACAAAGCAGGAAAGAATATCCAGTGGGTGGGGAACATGTCTCTTCAACAAATGATACTGGGAAAACTGGATAGCAACATACAGAAGAATGAACTGGACCACTTTCTTACACCATACATAGAAATAAGTTCAAAATGGATGAAAGATCTAAATGTGAGACAGGAAACCATCAAAATCCTAGAGGAGAACACAGGCAAAAACCTTTTTGATCTTGGCTGTAGCAACTTACTAGACACGTCACAGGAGGCAAGGGAAACAAAAGCAAAAATGAGCTATTGGGACTTCATCAAGATAAAAAACTTCTGCACAGCAAGGGAAACAATCAACAAAACTAAAATGTAACCTTCTAAATGGGAGAAGATATTTGCCAGTGACATATCTGATAAAGGGTTAGTATCCAAAATCTGTAAAGAACTTATCGAACTCAACACCCAAAACTCAAATAAGAAATAGGCAGAAAGTATGAATAGACACTTTTTAAAAGAAGACATCCAGATGGCTTACAGACACATGAAAAGATGCTCATCATCAGGGAAGTGCAAATCAAAACCACAAACTGAAGGTTGATGGAGGAAGGTGGATGGAGGTTGGGCTAGATAGGTGATGGGTATTAAAAAGGGCGCTTGTGATGAGTACTGGGTGTTGTATGTAAGTGATGAATCACTGAATTCTACTCCAGAAACCATATTGCATTGTATATTAACTAAATTTTTTTTTAAAGATTTTATTTATTTATTTGCAAGAGAGAGAATGAGAGACAGAGAGTGTGAGAGGGAGGAGGGTCAGAGGGAGAAGCAGACCCCCTGCTGAGCAGGGAGCCCGATGCGGGACTCAATCCCGGGACTCCAGGATCATGACCTGAGCCGAAGGCAGTCGCTTAACCGACTGAGCCACCTAGGCGCCCAACTAACTAAAATTTAAATTAAAAAAATACAGTTATTTCTAGAGGCAGGAGATTTAACAGATGATCTCTAGCTTTCCTCCAACTCCTCATTCCTTAAGTATATCATGAAATTTTTCTTTTAGGAAAGAAAGAAATAGAAAATTATATAAGAAGGTATACCCACTAGAAAAGAATTAAAAAGTGCCTTGGTTTTTCAGATGCTGTATTATATTTTTATATTACTCAACTACTGTGAGATCTATAGTTTCTGTGAAGAGATAATACTGTGACACAGAGCTAATACTTTGGAAATTTCTGAAGCATTTCAGCATGATAGAACTGAGTAGAATGACATTTTATATTTGAATTTATTTTTAAAGAGCAAAGAGGCAGACATGGCTTGTTGATTTTTTTTTTTTTTACATCACTCAAGAAACATTTCATGATTTAAAACAAAGGAGAATTTCTGATACTCCTTTAATTTTTTTTTCACCTATTAAAACCTATTACATGACCTATTACATGACACCTATTACATGACCTCAGTAAATCTACCTACTTAACTCTGGCTTCTTTTCAAATTTTTATTTAAA
This sequence comes from Mirounga angustirostris, assembly GCF_029215605.1. NCBI lineage: Eukaryota > Metazoa > Chordata > Mammalia > Carnivora > Phocidae > Mirounga > Mirounga angustirostris. The sequence goes on from NW_026991712.1 coordinate 150,906,164, forward strand.
TTCTAGTTAACATATAGTGTAATATTGGTTTCAGGAGGAATTTAGTGAGACCTGGAATAGCCAAGCAATCCTGAAAAATAAAAAGTTGGAGGCATCACAATTCTGGACTTCAAGCTATATTACATAGCTGTAATCATCAAGACAGTATGGTACTGTTCCGAAAACAGACACATAGATCAATGGAACAGAATAAAAAAACCTAGGAATGTACCCACAACTATACGGTCAACTGATCTATGAAAAACTTTCAGCCTACTTGGGAACTATGGCAGTGTATTTACATTAGACCTAGTTGAGGATTTGAGTGGTAGCACAGTCAAGATCTGTAATCTTGGGCATGCATGATAAACCTCTGAGTCTTATTTTCTCTTTTGATAAATAACACAAGTGTAGGTTTATTACTAGGTTTAATTGTATACATATGGTATTATCATTAAGGCACTTTTGTGGTGTTATCTAGATACTCAAGAACTTCCTCTAATGGGAATTTCAGATGCTGTGGCTTGCTGGAGAAAGAAGCAGTTTTGAGTACATATCACAAAATATAGTCTGGTGTTAATAAGTAATTCTTTTGTAGTTTCTACTTCTAGTACTTTTAAGAAACTAGGATAGGGTTTACAGAGAATTGGGATTGCAAAGATTTTTACAACTGTGGAACCAAAGTTTTTTCCAGGTGTTTCTTGGGTTGTTCTGATAATGTGTGATCATCCTAGATGTATTCGATTTAGAATTACTTATGTTAATAGTGAAATCATTTGGAGGAAGCAGGGCCATTGTGAGTGGAAATCTGATTAGATCAGGAAAGCAAAGACATGGATTATTCTTTCTTTTGCTTCATGCAGGCAGGCCTTTTTAAAAAATTAACTTAAGGGATGTAATTTACATCATGATGTGTATAGTTAACAATGCTGTGTTGTGTATTTGAAAGTTGTTAAGAGAATACATCTTAAAATTCTCATCACGAAAAGAAAATTTGTAACTGTGTGGTGATGGATATTAAATAAACTTGTAATCATTTCACAATATAGACATATAGCAAATCATTATGTTGTATACCTAAAATGAGTAAAATGTTATATGTCAATTATATCTCAATTAAAAAACCAAAAACAAAAAAAATAAAGTATATGTATTTTTATTTTGCCAGAAATGCTCTATATCATCTAGAGGAAAGGGTTCATTCTGGTGAAGACCTGTCTCTATTGTAGCTCTGCAAAGCCCTGGGAAATATAGGGAAAATAAAATGCTTGAGCAGGAAATTGACTAAATGACCTTTCAGTTCTCTTATTTCCTCCTTCCCTCCTGAGAAATACAGTGAAACTGTCTCTTGGTACTCTTAGTATGCTTAGTAAAGACTAGATAAATGGGCAGACAAAAACTTGATTCAAAATGCATCCTTGATTCAAGAATAATTAGAGAACTTAGAGAATAACCTCAAGCTATTTTTATTCCCTCTGGGTTTTGTAGTTCTAAATTGTTTACAAGAAGCTTCTTATTGTCCAAAGATAGATGTATTTTCTTATTTTCTCTTAATATATTTATAGAATTGATGACATTGTTTTAAGCAAGCTAAATATGCATATAGCAAAGGACTATATTTCTTGCCTTTGAGTCTTGGCATTAGCTTTTCTTTCTTAAATAAATGATCAAAATTACTTCCCTGAAGTAAATGATCAAAAGACCAAGTATAGCCCAGACTTATTATTAAAAACAAAAAAGGGGTTAATTATTTTGGTTATATTTATACATATATTTTCGGTGATTTGTGTGGTTAAGTTAGACTTGAGTTCCAATTCTGCCTATTAACCTACAATTATTTTAGGAATTAATTTAGTTAATATTTGTAAGCATTTAGTATAGTGCTAAGAACATAATAAAGCACAATTAAATATTTGCTAAACAAATTTAAAAAGTTACATTGTGAGAAATCTGATGACTTTCAAATTCACAGAACCTATGTAGTATTGAACAAAGTATGAGCTTGGTGGAAATTTCTGGATTTTTGGTTACCTTACACATTGTATGTCCCTGGCAAATTTTAGATGGATGACACTGAACACAAAAATGCTCACCATTATTTGTTATTACATTGCTATTTTACATAGCTTCTTATATTTTTAGAAGCACTGAAAAATGTATTTGATTTGTTTTCTGAATACTGATAATAGATCATTTGAATCTCTCTAAAGATATCTCAGCTTGGCCACTTAGTTGTTAAAAACTGCAGAATTGGTTTGCCTTTAGGAAGAAGTATTTGAAGTATTTTAGATAGATAGTTCAGCTCTTGTTATTCAAGTGATAAGGTAAAAGTGTTAACAATATACCGAAGCTCCTTGGCTAAAAGGCTTGTTTCTTTTTTTTTTTTTTTTAAAGATTTTATTTATTTATTTGAGAGAGAGAATGAGAGACAGAGAGCATGAGAGGAAGGAGGGTCAGAGGGAGAAGCAGACTCCCTGCTGAGCAGGGAGCCCGATGCGGGACTCGATCCCGTGACTCCAGGATCATGACCTGAGCCGAAGGCAGTCGCTTAACCAACTGAGCCACCCAGGCGCCCCATAAAGGCTTGTTTCTTAATAAGTAGAATAAATAATTTCAAAACTCTTATGATTGAGACTGGTTTTCTGCCTCTTTTTGACATTTGTGGATAAAATTAGAGTTACTCTAATGATTTGGCATAAACAAAAGCATTATTTTTTAATTCTTTTCAAAGCATTTTAAAGTACTAAATACATTTGGCAGTCATGCTAGTATATGCCGATGAGTTTTATAGATCTGTTTTTTTTCCTAGAGTGGTTGTATTGTACATAGATTATTTTCTTTAGCAGCAGGGAAGTGGTTTCCTAGAGGAATAAGTGACTAACCCAACAAATCTTCTGTAGACTTTTGGGGATAGATCATGTTAGATAGGCACTACAGGTATTATACAAACATTTTCTCACACAGGGATATGAGAAGAGAACAGAAAGATTATAATTTGGAATAGGAGATAACTGGTCATATAAGATATATTCAGAATACACAGATGAATGTAGGTATATTTTGTTGTTCACTATGGGTATTGGTATCACATAACTAAGTTAACCCCCTAAGTTTAGTAAGAAATGTCTGGGACTTTGAGATTCAGTAAAGAAGAATAGCAAAGGGGTGCCTAGGTGGTTCAGTAGGTTAAGCATCTGCCTTTGGCTCAGGTCATGATCCCAGGGTCCTGGGATTGAGTCCCGTGTTGGGCACCCTGCTCTGTGGGGAGCCTGCTTCTCCCTCTTCCTCTGCCTGCTGCTCTCCCTGCTTGTGCTCTCTCTCTGTCAAATAAATAAATAAAATCTTAAAAAAAAAAAGAACAGCAAAATATTTGTTTTGTTTTGTTTTCGGGGGGGGGAGGGGCAGAGGGGCAGAGAGAGAATCTTAAGCAGGCTCCGTGCTCAGTGTGGAGCCCGACATAGGGCTCAGTCTCACAACCCTGAGATCATGACCTGAACTGAAATCAAGAGTCAGACACTTAGGGGCGCTGGGGTGGCTCAGTTGTTGGGCGTCTGCCTTTGGCTCAGGTCATGATCTCAGGGTCCTGGCATTGAGCCTCACATTGGGCTCCCTGCTCAGCAGGGAGCCTGCTTCTCTCTCTCCCACTCCCTCTGCTTGTGTTCCCTCTCTTGCTGTGTCTCTCTCTGTCAAATAAATAAATAAAATCTTAAAAAAAAAAAAGTCAGACACTTAATTGACTAAGCCACCCGGGCACCCCACAAAATATTTGTTTTTAAAAGAATATATTATTGAATAAAAATGTATGACAAATTGGTGCAAAATATTTTCAAAACTGAACCTACCACAGAAGATGTGGAGCTTTCAAAACTTTCATACATCGTTGTTGGAAGTATAAACTGGTATAACCACTTAGAAAAGTTTGGCAGCATCTGTTTAAGTTTTGCATGTGCATACCCCACTGCCTAGGTATATACCTTTCCTCCAGATGTGTATGTAGGTGCACAGAAAGTTGTGTACAAGAATGTTGGTAGCAGTATTATTTGTGATAGCTTAAAATTAAAGCAAAACCTAAATGTCCATGATAGTAGAATGCATGGATAAATTGTTGTCTATTACTACAATAGAATACAGCAATTTGAATGAAAAAACTATAGTCAGCGTAATGTTGAAAGAGATACAAAATAATACATGTCATATGGTTTTATTAACTTAAAGTCCTGGAACAGTAAAAACTACTTGTAGTGTTAGAAGTTGGAACAGGATTTACCTTTGGGGGAAGAATAGAAGATAGTGATTTGGAAGGGGCAAGATGATGACTTTGGGGTTCTGGAAATGTTCTATTTCTTGATGTGGGTAATTGTCTTTCAAATGTGCTGATTGTGATTATTCACTGGTCTTCATACTTAGGATTTGTGCACTTTTTTGTAGGTATATCTAGATAAAAAGAATTGTAAAATTACTCTGTTCCAGTATCTCCATGATTTGTTATAGTATCTGGAATACCCTTAATAGAGGAACAATAGGACTGTAGGATATACTTTAAAAGACATTGGAGTAGGAGAAATTGGGCTTCTTTCTCTTTCTCTCTCTCTCTCCCTCTCTCCCTTTTCCCCCTCTCCCTTCCCCCCTCTCCCTCTCTCTGTCCCTCTCTCCCTCTCTTTGTCCCCCTCTCCCCCTTTCCCTTCCTTCTTCCCTCTCTACCTCCCTCCCTTTCTTCCTCTCCTTTTTTTCCCCAGAAGAACCTTGCTATCTACTAGTTTGGGGCAAATTAATTCTCTTCTTTAAACCTTAGATACTCATCTATAAATAGAGAAAATAGTATTTGTAAGGATCAACAGCATAGTTGATTTTAAAGTATTCTAAAATATGTATAAACGGAATTGTTCTTATTAAATGAATCAAGGAAGTATCAAAGATCAAGGGTCGTTCATTCAAAGAGCTGAACATTTATAGGTAAGAATTGATACTGTATTTAACCAAGCAATCATTTATGAAAAGCTGAGCAGCAGACATGTGAATTGCCAAAGGATGTGCTGAAAGGCCCCTATCTATTAGCTCTTTCCTCATGATATGTAAGCATTCTTATATCTCTCATTTACAGAACAGCAAATCCATTCCTCAAACCAATGTATATGTATATGTGTGTATATATGCTTATATGTATATATGCTTATATGTATAAGTGTATACATATATATGTATGTATATGTGTATATGCTTATATGTTTATACGTATATGTATATATATATGCTTTGTATATATGCTTATATGTATATATGCTTATATGTATAAAAAAGGTTCTTTTCATAGTTTTTATTTCTCCACATTCTTTTTTCTCATTTTTATTTATTTTTATCTTTGTTTTCCTGTTAGGGACTTTACAAAAATGTCCATTTGTGGTCTCCGGCTATACTCCCATATTTAAAAGTGAGACACTAAAAAGCTGATTAGAACTTTTGTGTTTGTAAAGATTATTGACTGAAGAGAGGGTAAGTAGGCTGGGTCATTCTCTGGGGGATGCCCTACTGTAAGTATCCATAGATTGTTTCTCTTTGACTAGTAATTTTTCCCAGTAAGAGATCCTTTAATTTTCTGCCTTGTGGGGAAAAAAACCGGGTTGCAAGAATTCTTGTTGTAAATGAGGTAAGGGGGCTTGGAAACTTACAACTTAGTACATAGACTTTCAATTAATCTTCTTAATTTTAGTAAGGTTTTCCCACGTTTAGCTCTACCTGGTAATTTTAGTTCCAGAGTCCAATGTCGCGAATATTAATGCTTCCCACAAATATTTTTAGTTCTCTTCTCTTTGAGGTTAGATGTGTCCATGTGATATCTTTTGGCCCATGAAAAGGAAGTAGAGGTGATCGTCCTGAGCAGAAGCATTTAATTGCGGGTGTGAGACTCATTCCTACCAATTCAGTCATGGGAACCACGTGTTGATATGGCCAGCATGTGGAGGATAACTGCCCTAAAGTGTTGTCCATCTGAATAAGAATAAACTTTCATTGTACCAAACTACTGAGGTTTTGGGCTTGTGTAATATATCCTGGCAAATGTTTTAAAACTTGTAGAAAGTAAATCTCTGGTGTTTTGCCAGGATGGGAGAAAGGGCAGTTTCCATGTTGTGTTGAGGTGTTCTGAAGGGTACATTTTGCTTATACAGTCTCAACCAGTCCTCCTGCTTTTAGCTTTATCTGTACTTCCATTTTCAGTGGGTTTCTAGGCTCTACAGTCAGAATCAACTTGCTTCTGGGCTTTGTCCTATTGCCACCATAGGTTTGCACTTTCTTTGTTCTTTTTAGTTGCCATTTTTCTGTTAGCTTTTAAATTTCCAAAATGTTGTTGCCATCACTTTCTTTTCTTGTCTCCCTTTGGGTTTATATAATTTTTAATTTCTCTCATTCCTATCATTTCAGTGAAGTTTTCAGAAGGGAGCTGTGTTGTTAAATATCAGTATTCAACACACCATGTTTAACAAGAGGACTTACTTATGTTACTAACTTGGTCAAGTTATTTCATATCTATGATTGATAAATTATTTGGATGACCATCAGGGTCTCTTTAGCTTGGAAGTTTGCAGTGACTTTATTCTCATTCTTTGGTAGAGGTTGGTAGAAAGTTTGCAATGTTCTTATTTTTTGGGCAGTACAGAACAAAACAAAACAGAAAATTTTTTATCATTTAATATTTTCATCACCCAAAACATTTTGTGCATTATTACAAATAAACTTCCATCATTAATGACAAATACATGGGTTGTTTATGATTGATTACAAATCCCTTGAAAGTATAGAATGTGGTTTTTACATTGTTAATTTATGCAGTAATGTTTGCTTCTTACGTGTATTTTCTTATATTAAATGAGTGCTCAGTGATGGAGTGACATTATCTGATTTAGGAATTTTCTGTCTAATCCTTTGATCATTTATATATGACTTTCAAATTTTAGTAAAGATGGCATTGGAGTCTTGTTGATACACTGCTAGTATTTATTTGCAATGAGATTTATAGTCTCATCAAGTCTTCTAAAAAATGATTTTCTGGGAGTCATGGTAATGCTCATTCAAAATTTGATATCTACTTACATTTAAAGGTAAAAGCACTGTCAATCTATTCAGAAATACATTTTTTATGATTTCAGAAGTATTTGAACTTCATCTGTTCTTTTGCTTTGGAATAACCCTTGTGATTCAAGGACTGGGAGTGAGGGTAAGGTATATACTGCAAGCCCAAATACATATAACTGATCTATGGCTATATTACATCATTTAAAAATATTTTCTATATGAATTTTTATAAATATGAAAAAATTGAAAAAATACTCATAATCAAAGTAGGTGTTCAAGTATTAGTAGATTATAATTTTACTAAGTTTTATGTAGTGTTGAGATACTATTTAATCTTTTTTTATGTTTGAAAACATTTTGAGATACTGTTTAATTTTGTACATATCCTATTACCATTTACTGTTTTTATTTTATTTTCTCTTTAAAAAATTATCATAGGGGCGCCTGAGTGACTCATTCGGTTAAGCTTCCAACTCTTGATTTTGGCTCAGGTCTTGATCTCAGGGTCTCTCCCTCCCTTTGTCCCTCCCCCACCCTTGCTTGTGCTCTCTCTTTCCTCTCTCCCTCTCTAAAAAAAAAAAACCAAAAACAAAAACCCCACTATCATATTGAGGAATATTAAAGTATACACAAAATACTATTTTAACTGCAGTGATGAAGTTCACTAAACATTTAACCAGTACCTTTGACATCAAGAGTTTGTCTCTGGAGTCCTTGTCAAATCCAGTGAGCTTTGTGTTTAAAATAGAATTGAGAAAATGACTTTAAATTATAAAAGGGTAAATTTAAGGAAGGCATTAGGAAGGAACTTCCTGGTAAGGAGTATAAAATAGAAGAGGGAAGGGATAGAATTCATTTCCTGGATTTATTTATAATTATGGCATTAGGTTGTTCATAGGCTGAATTAGGAAACTGTTCTAGAGGCTTACCTAATTACAAGAGCATAATTTATCTGTCTGGCACAACTCTATAAAGTAAATGCTAATATTAACTTTATGAGGAAACTAAGGCACAGAGATGATAAGTATATTGTCATCTAGCTTGTCATTGGTGGAACTATGATATGAACTCAGTCATACAAATTGTCATACAAATATAAATATATATATTATATAAAACATATAATAAACAAAATATTTTAAAATGGAAATAGAGTAAAATCCCGCTATTGGCACAATCAGAATCAATAATTGGTCAGTTAATTGGAAAAGTCAGTTAAAGGAGTAAATGATAAAAAGTGATATATACACATTTTGAAACATATGAATATGTATTCACATAAAGCATTGTCTACATTTTGTAAGTTTGCTTTTTCAAAGCTGAGTGAGAATTAAAGGCACCTGTAAGCAAACTATAAAGAATTCTAGATTTTATTTTAAGTGTTTTTACTGGACACTCGTGTGGGTCAGTTGGTTAAGTGTCTGACTCTTTTTTTTTTTTTTAAAGATTTTATTTATTTATTTGACAGAGAAAGACACAGCGAGAGAGGGAACACAAGCAGGGGGGAGTGGGAGAGGGAGAAGCAGGCTCCCTGCCGAGCAGGGAGCCCGATGTGGGACTCGATCCAGGGACTCCAGGATCATGACCTGAGCCGAAGGCAGTCACTTAACCAACTGAGCCACCCAGGCGCCCTAAGTGTCTGACTCTTGATCTCAGCTCAGGTCTTGATCTCAGGGTTGTGAGTTCAAGCCCTAGATTGGGCTCCATGCTGGGCGTGGAGCCTACTTAAAAAACAACAACAAAAAAATAAAAGTCTTTTTACAGTTGTGTATTTTTTTTAAAGTTTTTATTCAAATTCCAGTTAGCTGACATATAGTATACTATTAGTTTCAGATTTACAATATAGTGATTCAACACTTCCGTACAACACACGGTGCTCATCACAATTGTGTTCCTTAATCCCGATCACTTAGTTAATCCATCCGCCCCCCACCTCCCCTCTGGTAACCGTTAGTTTGTTCTCTGTGGTTAACTGGTTTGCCTCTCTCTCTCTCTCTCCTCCCCCGCCTTGCTCGTTTGTTTTGTTTCTTAAATTCCACATATGAGTGAAATCATATGGTATTTGTCTTTCTGTGTCTGACTTATTTCACTTAGCAAAATACTCTCTAGCTTCATCCATGTTGATGCAAATGGCAAGATTTCTATTTTTTTGATGGATGAGTAATATTCCATTGTATATGTATTCTACATCTTCTTTATCCATTCATCAGTCAGTGGACATTTGGGCTCTTTCCATAATTTGGCTATTGTTGACAGTGCTGTCATAAACATTAGGGTGTGTGTATCTCTTCCAATCGTTTCTGTCCTTTGGGTAAATACTTACTAGTGCAATTGGCTGGATCATAGGGTAGTTCTACTTTTAACTTTTTGAGGAAACTTCAAACTGTTTCCTGAGTAGCTGGAACAGTTTACATTCCCACCAACAGTGCAAGAGGGTTTCCCTTTCTCAGCATCCTCACCAACATATATTGTTTATTGTGTTGTTGATTTTAGCCATTCTGACAGGTGTGAGGTGGTATCTCATTGTGGTTTTGATTTGTATTTCACTGATTATGAGTGATGTTGAGCATCTCTTCATGTGTCTGTAAGCATCTGGATATCTTCTTTGGAAAAATCTCTACTTTTTTTTCTTAAGATTTTATTTATTTTAGAGAAAGAGAGAGAGTATGAGTGGGGGTAGGAGCATAAGGAGAGGGAGAGAATCCCACGCAGATTCCACGCTGAGCATGGAGCCCACGTGGAGCTCGATCTCATGACCCTGAGATCATGAACTCTGAGCTGAAATCAAGAGTGGGACACTTAACTGACTGAGCCACCCAGGCACCCCTCTTCTGCCCACTTGTTAACTGGATTATTTGTTTTTTTGGTGTTGAGTTGGATAAGTTCTTTACAGATTTTGGATACTAATCCTTTATCAGATATGTCATTGGCAAATATGTTCTCCCATTTAGAAGGTTGCCTTTTAGTTTTGTTGATTGTTTCCCTTGCTGTGCAGAAGTTTTTTTTTATCTTGATGAAGTCCCAATAGCTCATTTTCGCTTTTGCTTCCCTTGCCTCTGGTGATGTGTCTATACTTGATCTTAGCCAAAAGCCCAAGAAGCGATCTGGAGATGTGTCTAGTAAGAAATTGCTACCGCCGAGGTGGGTTGAATCTCAGGTGGACTTGCCCTAGTGGGAATGCTCCTGCAGGGCACAGGGGGGCAGTGCTTGGTGTAAATGGCTCCAGCCTACACTCCGTAGTGGTGTTTTGCCCACTGAGGTCAGTCAGTGTTGATGGGGGGGTGGGCAGAAAAGATGGCATTGACTAGCTTTCTCATCCCTGGAATGGGACGTTTGCAGCTGCCACTCTTCAGCAGCCCTCATAGAAGAGCAAACAATCACCCCTCTTGTGTCCCAAGCTTCTGCCAGATCCCTGCCTTTACCCTGCCTGCATCTGAGATGTCTGCCTACCAGGCAGCATAGTACTCCTGTGTTTTATCTCAGGCATGTAGCTGGGTTTCAAAACTCCAAATAAACAGATTTGTGCAGTGTGGACCCACACTGGTCCTCTGGTGGGGTGGGGGCGGGCAGTGGTTTGCTGTGCTTTTGCAGTTTGCCAGTTTGTCTTGGAAATTGGTTGCATGATTGTGCCATGGTTCAGAGTTTGTGGTAAATCACAGCCAAAACCTGGCACCAAGGTTTGTTGTCTTCAGCTGGTCTCTCTGTTTCTATGCTAGTGAATGGAGCATCTCAGTGGACCTGCCAGGTTTTTTGTCCCTGGAGAGGCTGTGCTACTACTCCTAGGGTGCTCTCCAAGGAGGGAAAACTGTTTCTCCCCCAGTGACCCAGAGGATCCTTAGACCATGCTGCCTGCTCCCAGGTCTCCACCCTTCTTACCCAGTGGAGGACTGCCAAGCCTACCAGGCATGACCCTGGCAATGGTGTGGACCTGCAAAGCTCTAGTCTTTGCACTCTCCACTTAAAAAATTTGCGGGGGTCAGCCTCTCTCCTTTTCCAGCCAATAGTTTTGGGGAAGAGTTTTTCTTGTAGAGTCCCACATGTGTTCTTTCACTCTTTTTTTTTTTTTTTGTCTCTCTCTGGCTCCTCTCCTTTGCAGCACCTGTAGTTCTCTTCTTCTTCTTTTTTTTTTCCTGCAGTTCTCTTCTCCCCCAAATCAACTCTCTGGAGCTCCTACCTGCCATTCTATGGCATTTTGCCTCCTCTACTTGTGCAGTTTTGGTCTCTAAGTGCTCAGATTGATATTTTTGGTGTTCAAAATGATTTTGTATTTATCTAGCTGTGTTCAAGGCACGAGGCCTTGAACTAGGGTCCCCCTAGTTCTCTGCCATCTTAACTCTCTCTTCTCATATTTTCACACTGTTAATCATGTTTTATGACTGACTAGTTTATAGTCTAGATATACTATAATTTATTTAATTTTTTCCTATTTATGGGCATTTAGTTTTTCTAATTTTGCCTAATGTAAACAACACTGCAGTGAAATTCTTTTTATGTATCTTCAACCAGAAAGTAGTGGAATAATGCCTTTGAAATTCTGAAAGAAATTATTTCCAACCTAGAATTCTATGTCCAGCCAAATTTTCAGTAAATTTAAGGTTAGATTAAGGTTATGTTCAGACTTATAGGAAGTCAGAATTTGTATCTTTAAGTTTTCCTATCTCAGCAAGTTGCTTAAGGATATATGTATATATATCAGCAAAATTAAGGAGAATGTGATGAAAGAGAAAAGTAGATCCAATTCCAGAACATAGCGAAGGAAAATCAGAAATTGATAGCTAAGCAGCAAGCTTAGAGAATGAATCAGTCCAGATTAGAGTGGAAAGAGAAGATTCTTGGAAGAATAAGGGGTTCCCATGCGATAGATTCCTGAAGATACTTACTCATTTGTCAGTAAGAAAAAACAGGAAGCCTATTAAAAAAACAGTAGGAAGAAATAAAACACATCACAAATACTTTTTAAAAATGAAGTAAAATAAAATGTGATACAATTTAAAGCAATTGATGGAGTGTGAGAAAAGAGAACACGTTTTATCATAATGTCAAGAATGTTCTCCTTCAAATGGTCTATGGCTTATGGCATTGGACCCATAAAAAAGGAAGTGCTATCCTAACATATCCTGTGGTCCTGTTTTGCTGTTTCAAATGGTGTTGATGGATTAATAGTCAACTTTTAGAAAAAGCATAGAAATTATAATTATGTTTACAGAAAATAAGATAAAAATTAAAGAATGTAAAACTCTGACAGTTTGAATATATAGCTCATGGAATACAGGAGGTAGTGAAGTAGATGACAGAATGAGGGAAGAGTAGGGACAATATCTTAATCTGACAGTGAAGAGAGTTGAGGAGAAAACTAGTGTTAAGAAAATAAGAAATATGAAATGTGAGTTTATTATACAAGTTTATAAAGGTAACCTCTAATTACAAAAAATATTGGCAAAGAGAGGTGTATGTATCTATTAAGTGAACTAAAGCCTAGTCTTTTACAGAAGGATATTAAATATAGCTCCTAAATTGATGATATTGAAATGTATACATACTATTTAGAGATATGGCGTATCTAGTGTAGAAGATTTGTCCGAAGTGGTTAAAAGAGGACTGGGACCAAGGATGAAGAAGAATGGAGCAGTATATCATATTTTTAAACTATGTGTATGGTTAAAAGAAAAAAGTAGTATAGGAATCATCTATTGTTTGAAAGACTATTTAAAGTCACTGTAAAACTGTGATACTGATGCCATTTTGTAGCATAAGCTTAAGTGAATCTAGGACTGTATTATTTTGAGTTTTTAAAACAGTATCTAATCAGAAAATGGCTGAGCGTTTCCAAAATTGAGGATAGTTTTGCTTGAATTACAAAGATGAGAAGAATGAGCCTCCCAGTGATTGTCCTTGTTAGAGGTCGTTTCCCTCCATTGAACTGTAATGGTACTTTATCTGCATCTCCACTAGGAAAGTTAATATCTATCTAATATAGGTATCATGCAGATAACATTTTAACTCCCCAGTTACCTCCTAGACTAGACTCTATTATATAAGAGCAAGGTTGTCTTTGTCGTATTATGTTTATATATTGTCATGTCTTCAAAAGATATCGTGCCTTTCATGTACTAATAGGTTTCTTTTTAGTTGTTTAACAAATATTTGGGCAGCTCTATGTTCTAGGTTACATACTATACTCAGGTGGTCAGGGAAGGTGTGTCTGAGGAAAGAATGAATAAACAAAAATTCTCCAATTCAAACTGAAAAGATTAATTAAATAATGAGCATTTCTAGTTGTTAGTTGTCTCTGTTTTGGGGAGCTCTTACAGAGTGAAGCCTGTCTCCTCTAATGTGTCTGACAGAAGGAGTTGGTGAGATAACCGGGTTACTTAGAAGTAGTCATGCAGGTTAGCTCCACAGCCAGATTCTAGCCAGTTCTATTAAACAGCCACAGTTGGCATCCCTTACCCTGCCTGATTTCAGTGCATCCATTGGGAAGATTGTACAGATGTGTTTAAAAAAAAAAAAAAAGAAACAAATTGAAAAGGTTACTATGGCTTTGCTTTGTTGTTATAGCACTTGGAACAGCAACAGTAGTAACAGTAATTATCGTAGTACTAATAGCAATAATAATATAAGCTGTCAGGCAGTGAACAGCAAATATGTGCAGAAACCATGCTAGACATGGTACACAAGATATTATTAATCTTTGTATCGATCCTGTAAGACAGGTATTATCTTTGTTTTACAGGTTTAGAGAGGTTAAGTCTTTCACAAAATATAATAGTTTGTAAATGTTAGAGCTGGGATTTGAAGCTTGGTTTTTTTGATTCCGAAGTCCATGATATTTCCAGTATGGCAAGTGGTAAGACAGGAGTGTGCAATCCTCGGGAGTCTGGATTTTGGTTTTGCAGGTTAACAGAAAGTACTAGATAAGTAGACCCTTTCTTGCACATTCTGTCACATCATCTGCTGTGGAATTTCAGTGGTTACTTGCTGACCATTTTCCTAATATTGATTTTATAGACAAGGCTTTTGAGAATCTTATACTTACCCTGAATTTATACCATTTATGCAAAATGATAAATTTCAAGAAATGTTTCGCTGCATGCAAATGAACACTTTTCCAAGTAGCAGTAGAATGGTACAGAGTTCGTATGAGTTTTTATTATAAAATAGAATTTCATTATTTCCAACACTATTGTATTTAAGGGTAGAGTCACAATTAAGTTTGTAACTGCCATTGGTTTTGCACACATAAAAGATATTCTTAATATTTTATCTTATTTTCTGTAACCATTATAAAATCAAATATGTAAATATGCTTTAGAATGGTAATTGCGTTTCAAATTTGAATTTGTTTTATGCGGTTATTTAATCTGAGTTTCATTAAAAGAGAATAGTTTCTATAGCAACTACCACATCATTTGATATCTTTGGAATCTCTGAGATATGAAACACTTATTAAAAAACAAATGTACCCAGTTTACCATGTAGACTTCTGTACAGGTTTAAATGTTTAAGAAAAGTATTCCTTGTATATATATTTTTCTTAGTTTTTACCAAGTTTATTCTTTTTTCTTTTACTTTGGTATTTTTTCCCTTTAAAATTTTAAACCATATGTATTTAAAAATATGTCAAAAGAATTCAATGAGGAGGTGGATATTGGAGAGGATAGTAGGAGTAAGTGTGAACTCCTTTCTGAATGAACTCCATCAGCACACATGTTACTTCCTTCTAGGAGGAAACCTGTTAGTTTATCTCTTTGGATATATCCTATTAGGGTCATAAAAACCATTTCTAGAAAAAGATGATATATTATGGCATTATGGGAACCAAAATTAAGAGAAAATAGAATGCTAGATCATCAGTACCAGATTCCTGTTCCAAGTTTTTTTTAGTACTTTGAATTAAAAAAAGTTCAGTGCTAAGTAATGTGCACTGTTCTTGCCACTTATCAGCTGAAGAAAGGCTATTTCAACACTTGAAAATAAATAGTGCTTTCTGAAATCTATTCTTTCAAGTTCTCTTAAATTTGGCCTCATTTTTATTATCGGATCTGTCCAAGTTACACCCTTACATGGTTGCTAAATATTTTCTTTAAAGTTTATATTCTGGGGTGCTTGGGTAGCTCAGTTGGTTAAGCCTTTGCCTTCAACTTAGGTCATGATCTCTGGGTCCTGGGATGGAGCCCTGCCTCATTGGCCTTCCTGCTCAGCAGGGAGTCTGCTTCTCTCTCTCTCCCTCTGCCCCTCTCCACTGCTTTTTCTCTCTTTCTCAAATAAATAAAATTAAAAAAAACTTAAAGTTTATATTCTTCATTTATTTGTATTTAGTTATGATCTTTTAAAAATCACTTGGTTTCACTATATACATTTATATATTAATATTTTCTCATAAATCCCTATCTTTTTCTAATAATTCTATTTCTCCTTATCGAGCTTCTTCTAACTTGTCTACATGTTTCTGGTGTTATGGAGCACTAAATTAAAAGCAGTGAAAGTTTCTTACGTATCATAGTTCTCTTCTCTAATATTCTTTTAAGAGTCCAGGAAAATGTCCCAAATATGTTTTAAAGAGTCTGCCTAAGATGCCTTAATAAGACATTTTCTTGCAAGTAATATAAAGAAGTTAAAAAGTTTTGATGCTGTAACAATACTTATAAGAAAACTTTCTTCTATGCGTAGTTTTGTTCCACTCAATTTTTTCAGTCTTCTTATAAATAATGATTATTTCTGTACTATGAAGAATTTTTATATCTCTTGCTCCCTTCCCCCAATTCCTTCAGATCCACACTATACTGAAAATTCAGTAAAATAAGGTTGAAGTATCATTAAAAAATTCTTGTCCTATGCACATACTTTTTGTAATAATCTTAGGAATGCAAGGTGTAAATGGAGATGATTGGGATAGATCATATATAAGTATATGTATAATAGAAAATTCAAGCCTAATATCTATAAACATTCTAATACCCCTGCATGTATGTTCTACATCTGTGCTGTTCAAAGTAATTTTCTGTAATGATGGAAATGTTCTATGATATCTGCACTGGTAGCTGCCACCTACATGTAGCTAATGAACCAGTGAGACTGAGTAACTGAATATTAAATTTAAATAACCATATGTGGGTAGTAGCTACCATATTGGACAACAGAGCTCTAAATGACTGGATGAACCATTATCAGTTCATCTGCTGTACTGTTACATCAGGGCTGCTGTTTAGAGTTGTGCAGGTGGTTTACTTTATAAGGATTCACAGCAAGGGGGGAGTAGAGTTTAAAATCTAGCCTTTGTTTGGCTTGCCAAGCTGTGCACCCTGGCAAAGAGCTCTATTCACCCAAAGAGACTGCTCTTTCTAATTCATACAAAGGGCTGGCAACAGCATTGTACACCACTACCAGACTGTGTTTTTCCTTCATAGTTTGGTTCTGCCACTTAATGTCCAGGTGATCTTGGGATATGTAGTTGACTTCTTTGGGCCTTGGTTTCCCCCTCTATAAAATGGAGACAATATTACTTACCTTACAGAGTTATTATGAAGACTGACATGATACATGTAAAGTATTTAGAATATAAAGTGCTCAAAACTTTTATCAATTATTATGATTAAATAATACAGTACTTTATGTTGTAAATTTCTGCAGCATTTTCATATTCATTCAACTCTGCCTAGTATCAGACAAAGAAATAAAAGACAATAGTCAGTCCCTGCCCTACAGAGGCTTATAACTGAGTAGAGGTGAATAGTTCCAAGGAGTTATGTAGCTTTAAAAATTAGCTTACTATCACATTATAGCTTAGGAACTGACTGAGAGAGTTCAGTTCAGCTAGTGATTATCACAGCTTTTAACTATATCTTTCACCCCTTCTGACTCTCAGCTATTCAAATTTCATGTGATCTGAGACTTGTGGGGAAGATGGCCGTGTAGGAGGACTATAAACTCTCCTCATCTCACAGACACTACTAGATAACACTCATATCAGTGTAAATAACTCAGAAGATGACCCGAAGATGGGCAGAACAAACCCCACAGCTAAATGTAGAGAAGAGGCCACATTGAAGAGGGTAGGAAGGGTGGAGACAGAGATGTAGTGGGGAGCTAAACACCATGGCCACTGGAAAGAGGGAGCTGTGGCCTTGGAGAAGGGTGAGAAAAAGACTGCCATACCAGGGAGCCTGCATGGGGAAAGTGAATCCCCATAACATTTGGCTTTGAAAATCAGAGGGATTGGATTTCATAATTTCTTACAACCAGCAGGATTTAAACCCTCAAACTTTAACTATCAGCCCTCTCTGCTCTGGGGGAGCTCAGAGGGTAGTAGGAAGCTGAGTCCCGGCCCTTAAAAGAGACAGCACCACAAACAGTATAGAAGCAGCAGTTTGAAAAACCCTGGGCATATGGGAGCAATAGTTATTTACTAATCTCAGAGTTCACAGAGGGACATCTCCAGGAACAAAGGAGTGGGCCTGGGCCATTTCCCTCCCTTCCCCCCCAGCATAAACACTTGGCCACCTGCTGGAACCAGCAGGACACCCACATTCACCACCTAATTTGCTTACACCATGCCCTGCCACCCTCCAGCAAGGACTGCCTGACTCCTATGGTGCAGGCCCTCTCCCCTAGACCACCAGTGCAAACATTGCCAACACTGAGTCTCCTGACTGCATGCTTTGCAGGTTCTAGGTCCTGAGGACACCACAGAAATACGAAGGATTCTAAAAGAATATTATGAAAATTATATGCCAACAATTTGGACAACCTAGAAGAAATGGATAAATTCCTCTAAACATAACCTCCCAAAACTGAAATAGGAAAAAATAGAAAATTTGAACAGACCGATGAAATGGAATCAATGAAATGGAATCAGTAATGAAAAGAACTCCCAACAAACAAAAGTCCCAAACCAGATGGCATCAGAGGTGAATCCTACCAACACTGAAAGAAGAGTTATCTTATTCTTCTCAAACTATTCCAAAAGATAGAAGAGGAAGGGAAACTTCCAAATTCATTTATAAGGCCAGCATTACCCTGATTCCAAAGCCAAATAAACCCACAATTACATGGCCAATTAATTTTTGGCAAAGGAAGAAAGAATATGTAATGGGATGAAGACAATCTCTTCAACATATGGTGTTGGGAAAAGTGAACACCTACATGTAAAAGAATGAAACTGGACCACTCTTATATCATACAAAAAATAAACTCAAAATGAATTTAGGACTTAAATATGATACCCGAATCCATAAAAATACTAGAAGAAAGCAACGTCAGAATTTCTCTGACATTGGTTATAATGACATCTTGCTAGATATGTCTCCTTAGGCAAGGGCAGCCAAAGCAAAAAATAAACTATTGGGATTGCATCATAATAAAAAGCTTCTGTACAGCAAAAGAAACAACCAACAAAGCTAAAAGATAACCTACTGACTGGGTGAAGATAATTGTAAATGATATATCCAATAATGGGCTAGTTTCCAAAATACATAATTCTTAGCTATATTCTTCATCAAGAACTCAAAACCCACTCCTGTAATTTTACTCTGATGGTAAGCATAGTCCCAGACACCCAGTAGACTTAAAATTAATAAATTAAATGAATGCAATTAATTGCTCCATCTTTCTTCTTAATGAAAACACATAAAATAATACTGTTCTTACTGTTCTGTTAATGAAGAAACTTCTCAGCCTTTTTCTTATTGCAGTTTAATGAATGTGTGCTCACTGAATTCAAATGCTGTTACTAGTGTAAACAGTTTACATTTTTTTTTTTTTTAAGATTTTATTGAATTTGACAGAGAGAGGGAACACAAGTGAGGGAGAGGGAGAAGCAGGCTTCCCGCTGAGCAAGGAGCCTGATGTGGGGCTTGATCCCAGGACCCCGGGACCATGACCTGAGCTGAAGGCAGATGCTTAACGACTGAGCCACCCAGGCGCCCCAGCAGTTCATATTTCTGAGTACTGTTACAGTGTTGGAAAGATCAATCACGATATCCAGAATTAAATATAAATGCATTTTGGGGGATGCCTGGGTGGCTCAGTCGTTTAAGCGTCTGCCTTGGGCTCAAGTCCTGATCCAGGGTCCTGGGATCGAGCCCCACATGGGGCTCCCTGCTCACTAGGGAGCCTGCTTCTCCCTGTCCCTCTGCCACTACCCCTGCTTGTGCTCTCTTGCTCCCTTTCACTCGCTCTCTCTCTCCAATAAATAAATAAATAAAATCTTAAAAAAAAAAGCATTTTGGTCATGTGTATAAGTTTGGGTTATGTTTTGGGTGTATATGGCAGAACATTTTTTAAAAAATGGTTAAAAACATATAAATTTACTTCTCTCTCATATAAAAGAAGTCTGAGTTAGCCAGCTGAGGGCCAGTTTGATACTGTCACTTTTTCATCAGAGATTCTGGGTTCTTTTATAGGAGCTTTCTAGGAATTCTACCCAAAACTTCTGTTTATATCTCATCGACCAGAACTTAATTACCTGGGGAACTTTAGCTCTAAGGGAGGCTTGGAAATGTAGTATTTTAGTTTGCTTGCTATTCAAGGTTATGATAATTAGGGAAGAAGGTAAAAAATACCTATTGGGAGGCAATTAGTATTCTCTGCAAAATATTGTTACAATGAGTAAATGAGAGTTAATAATCTTTGGAAAAATCACAGGGCACTTTGGTGAGAGTCATAAAGCTGACTTTTACTCTGTATGGATAAGTACTTGAAAACATGTTATGCCCAATGTCATTCTTCTGTATGTATGCATTGACCTGCTCACAACCCGGAGAAGTAGTGGGGTGTGTGTGTGTGTGTGTGTGTGTGTGTGTACACACGTAAGACTAAATCATTTTCAGTTTAAAAATACTTTTGTTTGATCCATGATAGAGTCTTTCAAGTAATTCATGGAAGATCTTGGAGATAAAATATGTTCCATGTTCGGGACGCCTGGGTGGCTCAGATAGATGGTTAAGCGTCTGCCTTCGGCTCAGGTCACGATCCCAGAGTCCTGGGATCGAGTCCCGCATCGGGCTCCCTGCTAGGTGGGGATCCTCCTTCTCCCTCTGCCGCTGCCTCTCTCTATCTCTCTCTCTGACTCTCATGAATAAATAAATAAAACAAACAAAATATGTTCCATGTTCTTGAAAGATTCTTGAAAAGTCTACACCCAGCAATCCTTAAAAGAATAAATATAAGTAGTTTGCAGTGTGGTAAAATACTCTGCCTTGTTTGTAATAGAAGAAATGTAATTTAAACCAAAACTGGTATAATTTTTACCTTATGGAGCTAAGAAAAATGAAATAAAAGTCAGTGCTTAGGTTAGTTAAGATAGTTTCATGTATTTCTTATTGTAGTATAAATTAGTTGTATAGTCTCTTTTAGAGAGCAATTTGGCAATTCTATCAAGAATCTTAAAATTGTTTATACCCATTGGCTCAGTAATTACACTTTTGAGAATTTACTTTAAAGGAAATAATCCAGAATAAGTAAAAGTTGGAAGTGGAAGGAGGCAGGAGGGAATATTATGAAATTATGATAACAGCTAATACTTACTGAGTGGGTACTCTGTGCTAGTATTGTTCTGAATCCTTTACCTAATCCTCACAAGATCCTTATGAGATAGGTAGTATATCATCCTCCTCATTCTCATTTATTTATTTATTTTTTAAAAAAATATTTATTTATTTGATAGAGAGAGACACAGCGAGAGAGGGAACACAAGCAGGGGGAGTGGAGGAGGGAGAAGCAGCAGGCTTCCCGCGGAGCAGGAAGCCCAATGCGGGGCTCGATCCCAGGACCCTGGTATCATGACCTGAGCCGAAGGCAGACGCTTAACTGACTGAGCCACCCAGGCGCCCCCTCATTCTCATTTAAAATGAAGGAAACTGAGGAGCAGAAAGCTTAAAAAATTTTCTCACTATTGCAATTGTAAGGGGCGATGTTGGGGTTTGAGCCCTGAAATTTTGCCACTAGTATGTACATTTTTAATTAACATGTTTTGCTGTCTCTGTGCATTGTTTTGAGTTTCTGCAGCATCATTTATAGCAGGGAATCAGAATAGCAGGATAGTTAAGAAAACTAGAACTTGCCTGAGTTTTATGCATTTGTTTAAATTTTCAATTTTAAAGACTTTGGGTTAATGTGAAATATGCTCATGCTATGGTAGAGACAGAAATAGGATACAATTTTGTTTATGTAGAATAGTAAAAATTATGTAAAAATATAACTCTTTGCTTAGAATTTAAAAAATGGGAAAGGAATATATTGAAAGTACTAATAGTATTTGTAATGGACTAGTAGGTCTTTGGTTCAGTTTTCTTTCTCTGCTTTCCAAATTGCCTTTAGTGAGCATGTGTAGCTTCTATATTGAAAAAATTTTTTAAAGATTTTTAATTTATTTATTCATGAGAAACAGAGAGAGAGAGAGGCAGAGGGAGAAGCAGGATCACCAAGGAGCAGGGAGCCTGATGCAGGACTCGATCCCCAGGACCCCGGGATCATGACCCCAGCTGAAGGCAGATGCTTAACCATCTGAGCCACCCATGCGCCCTCTATTGAAAAAAAATTTTAAAGAAGACTACATCCAGGACTAATTGCTTTTTGGGTGTTGAGTTTTAAAAGTTTTTTATATATTTTGGATATTAACCCTTTATCAGATATGTCTTTGCAAATATCTTCTCTCATTCAGAAGGTTGCCTTTTAGTGTTTTTTTTAAAAGATTTATTTATTTGGGAGAGAGAGAGAGGAGTGGCAGAAGGAGAGGGAGAGAGTCCCAAACTAACTTCCTGCCAAGCTTGGAGCTGGATGTGGGGGCTCGATCCCACGACCCCAAGATTACGACCTGAGCCAAAATCAAGTCGGAGGCTCAACCGACTAATCACCCTGGTGCCCCCACTGCCTTATAGTTTTGTTGATAGTTTCGTTTGCTGTGCAGAAGCTTTTTTTTTTAAAGATTTTATTTATTTATTTGACAGAGAGAGAGACAGTGAGAGAGGGAACACAAGCAGGGGGCAGTGGGAGAGGGAGAAGCAGGCTTCCCGTTGAGCGGGGAGCCCGATACGGGGCACGATCCCAGGATCCTGGGATCATGACCTGAGCCGAAGGCAGACGCTTAATGACTGAGCCACCCAGGCTCCCCTGTGCAGAAGCTTTTTATCTTGATTAAGTCCCAATTGTTTATTTTTGTTTTTGTTTCCCTTGCCTCAGGAGATATATCTAGTAAGAAGTGATTTAAGAAACAAAACAGATAAACATAGGGGAAAAAAGGAAAAAGAGGGGCAAACCAGAAAGCAGACTCTTAGCTATAGAGAACACACTGAGGGTTACTGGAGGGGTGGTGGGTGGGGGGGTTGGGTTAAATTGGTGATGAGTATTAAGTAGGGCACTTGTTGTGAAGAGCAACTGGTGTATGTAAGTGATGAGTCACTAAATTCTACATCTGAAACTAATATTATACTGTATGTTAACTAACTGGAATTTAAATAAAAACTTGAAAAAAAAAAAAGAAAGGAAAACTACATCCAGGAATAGAGGGAACCTATATAGGTTGTTACTTTTTCAGCCTTGTAGGATTGATCAGTTACTAAATAAGCTGTCAGAGAAGCAGACCCAGATTCTTTGTTATACTGACCTTTTTTGTCATCTCATGACTGCTTTGCAATTTGCCAGTATATTTTTATTGGAAAGATTGGGCATTGACATTATAGTTATCATAGGATATGTATAACTTTCGATATTTACATTAATATTTGTATAATAGGTGACTTGGTAACCCAGTGGCTCATTGGACCCTAGAAAAGGAGACTCGGAGTGGAGATCAAAGTTATTATTTTGAGCATATTTTGATTTTTATTTTCCTGCCTGGATTTTTCAGAACATATCATTCAATACATATACATAGGAGAAAGAGATTTTCATAATGAAGTTATATGAAATGGATCCTGGGGCTGGCTTGCCCTATAGTCTTGTGTCATAAAATGGATGTGATCTTTCTACTCATGAATCTTCTTAGCTTCCTGGCTTTCCTGTAACTAAAAATCAAGGCCTGGATGGCCTTCTTTGATGAGAAGACAAGAAGGAGTATAAGTAAGATGAAGCATCTCTGTCCTGGGTCACACTGAAGTTAATTCAAATTCTCAATAGCAGTATAGAATGGTCTGTGCCACATACACATATGTTACATACATGCAGTTGCTCACCTAGAGAGCATGGGATTGAAGATAATTGATAGGAGGCAGCTGTTCTTTCCATGGAGTTGGATTTTCTTAGTCTGAAAATGTAGAAATTGCAATAATGAGAGTATAGATTGGTTAAATAACTTGCCCAATGACATGCACACAGTAAGTACTCAGCTGGGTTTTGAATTCAGGTTGTCTGGGTCCAAAACTTTTGCTCTAATACCTCATCAATAATTACATAATTATTTATTTTTTATAATAAAATGTTTTATACATACTCCATTGTTTACGCTTTTCTTTTAAATTATAAATAAAAACAAAGACAAATGTCCCACATTAATTTGTGAGAAAGAACAGTTGGATCTAAATCATTTTTGCCAATAGTCAGTCATAACCATTTTGAATATTAGAATTTTTTTCCAGAACGTTTTTTTCCCTGAATTTGAACATCAATTTTGAAATCTGATTCTATATTGAAGAAATGAAGAGTATCTTATTAATTTATCATAACATAATATATTCTTTTAAAGTATAATAGATAACTTATTATCTCTACTTCAAATAGTATTGAAATGGAAAATTTCTATAAGAATTGTTTAATAAATAACTTATAATTTTAATTTAATAAAGCATAGAGGGAAAGCATTGTTGAACTCCAAGTTCATTACACTCCTGACATCAATGTTTATAATTAGCCATCTAGAAAATTGGTCTTAGAGATAAAATCTTAGCAAAAATCACTACTATTACCACTATTATTCCTTCTTCTACTGCTCTTACTTATGGCTAAATTTCTTGAACATTTATAGTGTCTTTGGTATTGTGTTAAACCTTCCATATACATTATATTATTTAATACTCTTAGCAACCCTATGGAGTTGGTATTATTATTTCTATTTTACAGACAAGTATCTGAAGCTCAGTAAGATTAGGTAACCTGCTCAAGAACATGCAGTTAGTAAATGGCAGATGAAGGACATAAATCCAGGTCTGTCTTAATTCAAAACCTATGTTCCCAGTCTAACCATTACATTATGCATAGATGGTATCTCATTTGTAGTGTAGATTCCCAAGGATAGGATCACAGGCTGGGAAGGAAGAATCCTAGATCCTGGCAGGATCCCACTTGAACCAAGAAGAGATTAAGTTTTAATGTAGAAAATGATGTAAATGTTCTTTAGACCCTTAAAGTGAGTCTTCTTTCTTTAATTCGAAGTTTCTTTTGTAGTTAATTTTGCATGAGAAACAAAAGGCTGTACTTATTATACTTAACTGTACTGAGCTTCCCATTCCATTGTTAGTTATCATTCCACTGCATTCTTTTTTTTTTAAATTTTTTTTGTTATGTTAATCCCCATACATTACATCATTAGTTTTAGATGTAGTGTTCCATGATTCATTGTGCATAACACCCAGTGCTCCATGCAGAACGTGCCCTCCTCAATACCCATCACCAGGCTAACCCATCCTCCCCCCTCCCCTCTAGAACCCTCAGTTTGTTTTTCAGAGTCCATCGTCTCTCATGGTTTGTCTACCCCTCCGATTTCCCCCCTTCATTTTTCCCCTCCTGCTATCTTCTTCTTTTTTTTCTTAACATATATTGCATTATTTGTTTCATAGGTACAGATCTGAGATTCAACAGTCTTGCACAATTCACAGCGCTTACCAGAGCACATACCCTCCCCAGTGTCTCTCACCCAGTCAGCCCATCCCTCCCACCCCTCCCCCCACTCCAGCAACCCTCAGTTTGTTTCCTGAGATTAAGAATTCCTCATATCAGTGAGGTCATATGATACATGTCTTTCTCTGATTGACTTATTTTGCTCAGCATAATGCCCTCCAGTTCCATCTACGTTGTTGCAAATGGCAAGATCTCATTCCTTTTGATGGCTGCATAATATTCCATTGTATATATATACCACATCTTCTTTATCCATTCATCTGTCGATGGACATCTTGGCTCTTTCCACAGTTTGGCTATTGTGGACATTGCTGCTATAAACATCGGGGTGCACGTACCCCTTCGGATCTCTACTTTTGTATCTTTGGGGTAAATACCCAGTAGTGCAATTGCTGGATCATATGGTAGCTCTATTTTCAACTTTTTGAGGAACCTCCATACTGTTTTCCAGAGTGGCTGCACCAGCTTGCATTCCCACCAACAGTGTAGGAGGGTTCCCCTTTCTCCGCATCCCTGCCAACATCTGTCATTTCCTGACTTGTTAATTTTAGCCATTCTGACTGGTGTGAGGTGGTATCTCATTGAGGTTTTGATTTGGATTTCCCTGATGCCAAGCGATGTTGAGCACTTTTTCATGTGTCTGTTGGCCATTTGGATATCTTCATTGGACAAATGTCTGTTCATGTCTTCTGCCCATTTCTTGATTGGATTCTTTGTTCTTTGGGTGTTGAGTTTGATGAGTTCTTTATAGATTTTGGATACTAGCCCTTTATTTGATATGTCATTTGCAAATATCTTCTCCGATTCTGTCGGTTGTCTTTTGGTTTTGTTGACTGTTTCTTTTGTTGTGCAAAAGCTTTTTATCTTGATGAAGTCCCAGTAGTTCATTTTTGCCCTTGCTTCCCTTGCCTGTGGCGATGTTTCTAGGAAGAAGTTGCTGCGGCTGAGGTCGAAGAGGTTGCTGCCTATGTTCTCCTTTAGGATTTTGATGGACTCCTGTCTCACATTGAGGTCTTTCAACCATTTGGAGTCTATTTTTGTGTGTGGTGTAAGGAAATGGTCCAGTTTCATTCCTCTGCATGTGGCTATCCAGTTTTCCCAACACCATTTGTTGAAGAGACTGTCTTTTTTCCATTCATTCCACTGCATTCTTAAAAACAGTTTTTTGGGGGGGTAATTAGGGAGATTTAATCTAAAAAAAATTATGTACTTTTTACCTAGGTGACCAATAAAGTCTACATTGAATTTCTGCCATTTCCTGGAGTAGATGGTCAAATTGCCAGGTTTAGTTATGTACCAAATATGCATTGGCAGTCAGGCATTTCTTTGTAACCTTTTGTTTTTTTCTTTGTAATTGATGGAAGAATAAAGTACAACATCCAGAATGCTGAATCAGAGTTATTTTCAGACGTCTCAGATATTGCAGTACATATTCAACACAAAGAGAAGCCTTTAGCTTTGAATTTGGTTTTGAGGTGGGCCTATGTGGAATACTTTATTCCACTGAAACTAGAGCTGAATGAAGATGATAAGTTGTTTTGTTGGGAGCTTGGTGATTTAGGAATACCAGAACAGTTCAGGTAGTTGCAAAATACCACATTAATGCTGAGACCCAGAAAAAGAATAGGGTTTTACTTCTCTGATGTTCCCTGTTCAATCCCTAGACTCTGGAGTAGGAGCATGAGCAGATATAATGATAGCTAGTGGGCACCTATTGTCCCTGTGCCACGTGGCTTTATTAGATGACTGCAGTCTTAATGACACGATGGGAAGAAGCTATATTGGAAACTGGATCCTCCTTTGTCTTCCATATTTTATGTTAAATAAATAAGCAGTTCAAGTTTCTAATAAAATATTTTTTGGTACTTGTTATAGTGTGGTCTACACTTATATTTGTGAGAAAGCCCAGCACTCATTAGCTTAAGAGGTGTGCATATGTTCAGTTTTATGGTCTTAATTCAGAGAAGCTTGTAGTGGGAAGATGAAACCAGAAGATAAGCAGTCACTTTGGTGGATGAGCAGGAGAAGGGAGGTATCATGATTTGATTCAATGAGTACTGACTAGATGGTCAGGAAGTCTGGGTTTTAATCTTGTTTCAACCAGTAACCACTTTTATGACTTTGATTTAGTTAATTCATCTCTCTGAGAATTATCTTCTTTTGTCAGAATAGGGAGTAATATTGGAATATCTTTTAGGATCTCCATTAACTCTAAAATTCCGATTTTAAGGTGGTTCACAAATATTCATGTAATAGATATAAATTATTATATTTTAAAAATCTTTGTTTCTAAAAGTGAGTATGATCCACTAGATTATGAGTTCCATGAGTTAAAAGCTATTTGTTTTTACTTACCATGGTATCTAGCATACTACCTGGAACATAGTAAGATATCACTGTATACTTACTGAAGTAATAAATGATTAATTTATTTTATTACATTAGATTTCATGTAATGGAAGGTTAGGTAAAATAGAAGATTCCCTAAGACAGTTTCACACTGATGACCTGGGCTATCTCAGAGGTAATTGAACGTGAAGCAGTTCATGCAATCATGCCCCTAGAGTCCATTTTTCAAATGTGTCACACATTTACAAAAAGTAGTTTATTCATCCTGATGAGAGTTGCAGTTACTAGAATTGGGAGCTTTTTTATACTACTCTAGTAAAGGAGAAAATTATGACAAGATATCATAAAATTAGTCTATTGGGAAGTCAGAGCAAAATGAGTATGAGATTCTTTTTTTTTAGTTAACATGTAACGTACTATTTGTTCCAGGAGGAAAATTTAGTGATTCATCACTTACCTATCATACCCAGTGCTCATCCCAGCAAGTGCCATCCTTAATGCCCATCATATATTTAGTGCATCCCCCCGCTCTCCTCCCCTCCAGCAACCCTCAGTTTTTGGTAGTTGAGTCTCTTATGGTTTGCTTCCCTCTGTTTTTATCTTATTTTTCCTTCCCTTCCCCTATGTTCATCTGTTTTGTTTCTTAAATTCCACATATGAATGAAATCATAGGGTATTTGTCTTTCTTTGACTTTTTTTTGCTTAGCATAATGCTCTGTAGTTCCATCCACATTGTTGCAAATTGCAAGATTTCATTCTTTTTGATAGCCGAGTAATATTCCATTGTAAATATATATCACATCTTCTTTATTCATTCATCAGTCAGTTGATACTTGGGCTCTTTACATAATTTGGCTATAGTTGATAGTGTTGCTATAAACATTGGGGTGCATGTGCCCCTTTGATTCAGCATTTTCGTATCCTTTGGATAAATACCTAGTGCAATTGCTGTATCCTACGGTAGTTCTATTTTTAACTTCTTGAGGAAACTCCATACTGTTTTCCAGTGTGGCTGTACCAGTTTGCATTCCCACCAACAGTACAAAAGGGTTCCCCTTTCTCTAAATCCTTGCCAACATCTATTGTTTTCTGAGTTGTTAATTTTAGCCATTCCTGGTGGTGTGAGGTGGTATCTCATTGTGGTTTTGATTTGTATATCCCTGATGGTGAGTGATATTGAGCATCTTTTCATGTGTCTGTTAGACATTTTTATGTCTTCTTTGGAGAAATGTCTTCATGTCTTCTGCCTATTTATTAAATGGATTATTTATTTTTGGGGTGTTGATTTTGATGAGTTCTTTATAGATTCTGGATACTAGCTCTTTATCTGATATGTCATTTGCAAATATCTTCTCCAATTCTGTAGGTTGCCTTTTAGTTTTGTTGATTGTTTCCTTTGCTGTGCATAAGCTTTTTATCTTGGTGAGGTCCCAATAGTTCATTTTTGCTTTTGTTTCCTTTGGCTCTGGTGATGTGTCTAGTAAGAAGTTGCTGCAGCGGAGGTCAAAGAGGTTGTTGCCTGTGTTCTCCTCTAAGATTTTGATGGTTTCCTGTTTCACATTTGGTCTTTCATCCATTTTGAATTTATTTTTGTGTGGTGTAAGAAAGTGGTCCAGTTTTGTTCTTCTCCATTTTGCTGTCCAGTTTTCCCACTACCATTTGTTGAAGAGACTGTCCTTTTCTCATTGGATATTCTTTCCTGCTTTGTTGAAGATTAATTTACCATAAAGTTGTGGGTCCATTTCTGAGTCCTCTCTTGTGTTCCACTGATCTATGTGTCTGTTTTTGTGCCAGTACCATACTGTCTTGATCACTACAGCTTTGTAATACAGCTTGAAGTCTGAAATCTTGATGCCTCCAGCTTTGCTTTTCTTTTTCAACATTACTTTGACTATTTGGGTGGGGTCTTTTCTGATTCCATACAAATTTTAGGATTGTTTGTTCTAGTTCTGTGAAAAATGCTGGTGGCATTTTGATGAGAATTGCATTGAATGTGTAAATTGCTTTGAGTAATATAGACATTTTTAACAATGTTTGTTCTTCCAATCCATGAGGATGAAATGTTTTCCCATTTCTTTGTGTCCTCTTCAACTTCTTTCATTAAATGTTCTACAGTTTTCAGAGTTCAGATCTTTTACCTCTTTGGTTAGGTTTATTCCTAGGTATCTTATGGGTTTTGGTGCAATTGTAAATGGGATCGATTCCTTGATTTCTTTTTCTGCTGCTTCATTATTGATGTATAGAAATGCAACAGATTTCTGTACATTGATTTTACATCCTGCGACTTGGCTGAATTCATGTATTAGTTCTAGCAATTTTTTGGGGGAGTCTTTTGGGCTTTCTACATAAGAGTGTCATGTCGTCTGTAAATAGTGAACAGTTTGACTTCTTCCTTGCCGATTTGGATGCCTTTTATTTTCTTTTTGTTGTCTGATTGCTGTGGCTAAGACTTCCAGTACTATGTTAAATATAATGGTGAGAGTGGACATCCCTGTCTTGTGTCTGACCATAGAGGAAAAGCTCTCAGTTTTTCCCCATCGAGGATGATATTAGCTGTGGGTCTTCCATATATGGCTTTTATGATGTTGAGGTATGTTTCTTCTATCCCTACTGTGTTGAGTGTTTTTATCAAGAATGGATGCTGTGTTTTGTCAAATGCTTTTTCTGCATCTATTGAGAGGCTCATATGGTTCTTATCTTTTCTTTTATTAATGTGGTGTATCATGTTGATTGATTTGCAAATATTGAACCACCCTGAAGCCCAGGAATAAATCCCACTTGATCCCTGTGAATAAGACTTTTAATGTACGTTTGGATTTGATTAGCTAGTATCTTGTTGAGAATTTTTGCATCCATGTTCATCGAGGATATTGGTCTGTAATTCTCCTTTTTAGTGGGGTCTTTGGTTTTTGGAATCCAGGTAATGGTGGCCTCATAAAATGAGTATGGAAGTTTTCCTTCCATTTGTAATTTTTGGAAACACTTCAGAAGATAGTATTAATTCTTCTCTAAATGTTTGGGAGAATTCCTGTGGGAAGCCATTGGCCCTGGACTTGTGTTTGTTGGGAGATTTTTGATTACTGATTCAATTTCTTTGCTGGTTGTGGGTCTGTTCAAATTTTCTATTTCTTCCTGTTTCAGTTTTGGTAGTTTGTATGTTTCTAGGAATTTATCTGTTTTTTTCAGATTACCTAATTTGTTGGCATATAATTGCTTATAATATTCTTTTATAATTGTTTGTATTTTTGTGGTGTTGGTTGTGATCTCTCCTTCATTCATGATTTTATTTATTTGGGTCCTTTTTCTTTTTGATAAGTCTGAATAGGGGTTTATCATTTTTATTAATTCTTTCAAAATGCCAGCTCCTAGTTTCATTGATCTTTCCTACTTTTTTTTTTAAATTTCTGTATCATTTATTTCTCCTCTAGTCATAATTATTTCCTTTCTTCTGCTGGTTTTAGTCTTTGTTTGCTCTTCTTTTTCCAACCCCTTTAGGTGTAAGGTTAGGTTATGTATTTGAGACTTCTTGCTTCTTTCAGAAGGCCTGTATTGCTAAATACTTCCCTCTTATGACTGCCTTTGCTGTATCCCAGAGGTTTTAGAATGTCATGTTTTCACTTTCTTCCTTGTATTTTTAAATTTCTTCTTTAATTTCCTGGTTAATCCATTCATTCTTTAGTGGGATATTCTTTAATCTCCATGTATTTGTGGTCTTTCCAAATTTTTTCTTGTGGTTGACTTCAAGTTTCATAGCATTGTGGTCTGAAAATACACATGGTATGATCTCAGTCTTTTTGTACTGGTTGAGTCTTCATTTGTGACCCAGCATGTGATCTATTCTGGAGACTGTTCCATGTGCACTCGAAAACAATGTCTATTCTGCTGCTTTAGGATGAAATGCTCTGAATATATTTGTGAAGTCCATCTCGTCCAGTGTGTCATTCAAAGCTATTTTTTCCTTGTTGATTTTCTGCTTAGATGATAAGTCCATTGCTGTGAGAGGGGTGTTAAAATCCCCCTACTGTTACTGTATTATTATCAATTAGTTTATGTTTGTTATTAATTGATTTATACGTTTGGCTGCTCCCGAGTTGGGGGCATAAATATTTACAATTGTTCAATATTCTTGTTGGATAGACTCATTTATTATGATATAGTGACCTTCTTCATCTCTTATTACAGTCTTTGGTTTAAAATTTAGTGTGTTTGATATAAATATGGCTACTCTAGTTTTCTTTTGTATGCTCATGTCCATTAGCATGATAAATGGTTATGCACCCCCCCACTTTCAATCTGGAGGTGTCTTTGGGTCTAAATTGATTCTCTTGTAAGCAGCATATTGATGGGCATTGTTCTTTTTACCCATTCTGATGCTCTATGTCTTTTGATTGGACCATTTAATCCATTTACATTCAGAGTAATTATTGATAGATATTGATTTAGTGCCATTTTATTACCTGTAATGTTGCTGTTAATGTAGATTGTTTCTGTTCCTTTCTAGTCTTTGTTGCTTTTGGGTTAATGTATATTGTCTCTGTTCCTTTCTAGTCTTTGTTGCTTTTGGTCTCTTTCCCACTCAGAGGGTCCCCTTTAATATGTCTTGTAGAGCTGGTTTAGTGTTCACGAATTCTTTTAGTTTTTCTTGTCTTGGAAATTCTTTATCTCTCCTATTCTGAATGACAGCCTTGCTGGATAAAGTATTCTTTGTTGCATATTTTTCCCATTCATCATGTTGAATATATAATGCCATTGTCTTCTGGCCTGCCAAGTTCCTGTGGACAGATCTGCTGCTACCCTTGTAGGTGTCTACCCTTGTAGGTTAAGGATCTTTAGTCCCTAGATGCTTTCAGAATTCTCCGTTTATCTTTGTATTTTGAAAGTTTCACTATGATATGTCTTGGGGTTGACTTTTTTTTAATTTTTATTTTGAAGGGAACTCTCTGTGCCTCTTGGACTGGAATGCCTATTCCTTCCATCCAGATTAGGGATGTTCTCAGCTATAATTTGTCCAAAGAAACCTGCTCCCTACCTGTCTGTGCCAGGCTCTTGGCATGCCCGGTGCCACAGTTGTCCTGTGTTTTATCTCTGGCCACGGGCTGGGATTCAAAACTCCAGATCTTAAGAGATCCAGCAAGGCGTGGACACCTTCCCTCCCCTGAAGGAGAACCTGGCAACACTGCACCTGACGTTCTGTGCCAGAAAAGCAGTTGCACGTCTGCATTGGTGCCTGGAGTCTATGATGAAGCATAGCAAATAGCTGCAACCAGGTTATCTGCCCTCTGTGTGTGCCTCTGTCCTTTGCTGTTGAATGGCTGCTCAATGGTGCCCAGTAGGCTTTTTGTCCTTGGAGAGGCAAAATACCCTCTTCCAAATGTACTCCAGGAAGGGGAGTATTCTCTCCCAGTGGGACCCTTCACAGTGGTGTGTCTTGTGTGACTCCTATGTGCTGTTCTTCCTCTCGCTCTTTCCCTCTCTCCCTGACTTCTCTCTGTAGAAGGGCTCCTTCCCTCTTGCTGCACTGTAGGCCTCCCCACCCCCAATTCACATCTCTGAACCTTTCATCTGCCACAGTCTCTCCCTCCAATTGTGCAGATTGTTTTCTTAATCCTCAGATCGATTTCCTAGATTTTGAAAATGATTTGATGTTGATCTAATTATGTTTGAGGGAGGAGGCAAGCTCAGGGTCCCCTTACTAGTTTGCCATCTTAACTCCTTCATGAGATTATTTTTATTTGTCATCCTAATGAAGGGAATCATGATCATGGAATTCACACACTCCATGTTACACGGGGTATCATCTGGGGAACTCTTTGGGGATAGCATCTGGTATTTTCTACATTATATATAATCTCTAGAATATTAAGATGATTAATGAATGTTGAAATTACTAGTTGTTTCCTTTCTCTTTTCTGTATTTCATGAAGCAACATATTAGCTTCTTTTTTTTTTACATGCCTTTAATGTAATCTAAATTGAGGTCACTGAAGAAGAAGAGGTTTAGAAGCTTTTACACAAAATATAATTAGTACTTGATCTGTAAAAGCATTTCAGAGAATGAGAGTGAAGTATTTCCATCTCTTCCAGGTAGGGTTGATTTTTAACATTTCAAAGGAGCTGTACAGAGATACACGTAATTTCTTCCATTCATTTGTGGAATGAATTTTATTTTTTTGTGGGCAGAAGTTGTTCTTTGCCTGGCATTAAGATATTCTGCTCCTGTTCCTCCTGAGAATGCATAGGTTTTAGTTAAGGACTAAACTGTTATTTGTTTATCATCCCAACAATGACAGTTCTTCTGGAATCTAACTGAAATAGAGATTGGTATACTTTTTAAGAAAATTATTTTTTCTAAACTATTAGAAATAATCCTAAGGAGCAAGTTTAAAAATAAGTGTAATTAGAAGGATAAATGCTTATAAAAGCTACTTGCTTTAAATTTTGATCCCATCCTACTATAAGCATCTTTCTAAAATGCATATCTTCCTATGGTCTGTAAACCCTTTAATGACACCTAATCAATTTTAGTGTAACCTGTGTTCCTGAGCATGGTATGGAAGGTGCTCCATTATTTCAAAAGTATTTTTCAAGTTCAGCACCTGCCTTTCAATCTTGAACTTTATACTATGGTAAATACTGGGACTACTTTAAGTTCTCTACTCATACTGTAGCCTTTTAGATTTCTATACTGCAAGAGTGGCTAAAAGGAAGCATCTTAATTACAAACCTACTTATTAACTACCTGACCTGAAATTTACTTTCCTTTTCTGAACGTTATATTTGTCACCAATAAAATGGGGATAATACCAACTTTTGAGGTTATTATGAGGGTCATAGCATGTAGGTTGTAGAAGTCACTCATAACATGGTAGCTGTTCTTCACTTCCCTTCTACTTACCACCCTTGAATTGACCCTTATCTAATTTCCAACCTCATTTTCTACTGTTCTTCCCCTCACAGGTCCCACATTCTAATCATACCCAACAATTTGCAATTCCTTAAATATATCATGGTTTATTATATCCATGCTACTGTACATATTTTCCCCTTTGCCCACATTGCTTTCCTCAGCTTGTCTGCCTGGTGAACTTTCCAACTAAAATTTAAGTGTTCTATGTAGTTCTTCCTGACACTGTCATTTTTACCGTGAAGTTAGGCCCTTCTTCATCTGTGACCTTCTAGTGATCTGCATAGGTCTTTGTTGTATCAGTTAACATATTGCATTGTTATTTTTTTTTTACACTCTTGTCTTCCTCATTACAAGGGTAAGGACTATCTTTGTTATCTTATCTCAATATCTAGCATAAAGGTGGGCACCTAGCAGTTCTCAGTAAGTGTTTGATGAATAAATTAGGGGATGAATAAAATAACGTATTTGAAATTTTTGAGATGAGAGATGCCATTTTATTCTTTAAGTGATTCTAAGAGTGGAATTAAAAAAAAAATTATTTAGGGGTGCCTGGGTGACTCAGTTGTTAAGTGTCTGCCTTCGGCTTGGGTCATGATCCCAGGGTCCTGGGATCGAGTCCCGCGTTGGGCTCCCCGCTCTGCGGGGGACCTGCCTTTCCCTCTCCCACTCCCCCTGCTACAGTTCCCTCTCTCGCTGTATCTATCTCTATCAAATAAATGGATAAAATCTTGAAAAAAAATTTTTATTTAAATTCTAGTTAGTTAACATACAGTATATTAGTTTTAGGGGTACAATTTAGTGATTCAACACTTCCATACAACACCCATTGCTCATCATAATAAGTGCAGTTCTTAATCCCCATCAACCGTTTCCCCGCCCCCCCAACCTCCCTTCTTGTAACTATCAGTTTGTTCTCTATAGTTTAGAGTCTGTTTCTTGGTTTGCCTCTCTCTCTCTTTTTTCCATCTATGGTCATTTGTTTTGTTTCTTAAATTCCACATATGAGTGAAATCATATGGTATTTGTCTTTCTCTGACTTATTTCCCTTAGCATATTTTCTAGTTCAATCCACGTCATTGCAGATGGCAAAAATTTATTAATTTTTATGGATGAGTAATATTCCATTGTATATAATACCAAATCTTCCTTGTCCATTCATCAGTCAATCCACATTTGGGCTGTGACTTTTTTTTTTTAAAGATTTTATTTATTTATTTGATAGAGACACAGCGAGAGCAGGAACACAAGCAGGGGGAGTGGGAGAGGGAGAAGCAGGCTTACCTGCCTAGCAGGGAGCCCGATGCAGGGCTTGATCCCAGGACCCTGTTATCATGACCTGAGCCGAAGGCAGGCGCTTAACTACTGAGCCACCCAGGCACCCCTGGGCTGTGACATTTTTTGATTGGTTGCTGGACTAGTGATTTTTTACAACTTTTTCTTTTACTCAAGCATTGAATTTACTCAGTCTATATTACACAGGTATGATATTATGAAATTCATGCTAAGCTGTTTTCTGCTTGTGTAAAGAAATAAAATTTGTGGACTAAGGTGTACATTTAGATTTGATTGCTATTTTTTGTCTTCTTGATATTCCAATAGAGGAAAAGATTTATGTGGATCATTGTGAGCTTTCAACACTATCAAATGATAAAAGTAGGACCCTAGAAGGGGCATTTTTTACTTTCAAATTTTTTTATTGCAGTGAAATAAATATAGCAAAATTCATTATCTTTATCATTTTTAAGTATATGGTCCAGTGGTATTAAGTACATTCACATTGTTGTGCAACCATCACCACCATCTATCCCCATAACTCCTTTCCTCTTATAAGACTGAAATTCTATCTGTTAAACAGTAACTCCCAATTTTCCCCTTCCTCCAGGTCCTGGCAACCACCATTATACTTTCTGTCTTCATGATTTTGACTACTCTAAACTACCTCATGTAAATAGAATCATACACTGTTTGTCTTTCTATGACTCTTATTTCACGTAGCACAATGCTATGGAACAAAGGTATTTAAGTGAGTTAGTTGAGTTGGATGATTTCTTCTTAAAAATAAGTTAAATATTAAAAAAAATACATGTACCTAATAGTACAGAAAACAATAAACACAATAGTGTACAAGAAACTGAAATTGACAACATATTAATGAATATGTGAACAAATAAAAAAGTGAAAAAGACAATAGAAAAGATGAATGACAAAAAGAGTCAGGTCTTTGGCAAGGGAAAAAAAAGGCATCCAAGTTGGAAAAGAAGAAGTAAAACTTTCACTATTTGCAGATATGATATTATATAGAGAAAACTGTAAAGACTCCACCAAAAAAGTATTATAACTAATCAATACATTTGGTAGTATTGCAGGATAAAAAATCAATATACCATAATTGGTTGCATTTGTATGCACTAATAATGAAATATCAGAAAGAAAAATTAAGAAAACAGATCCACTTATAATTACATCAAAAAGAATAAAATACTTAAGAATAAATTTAACCAAGGAGATGGGAACATCTGAACACTGAAACCAGAAGATATTGAAGAAATAAATTGAAGCAGACATAAATAAATGGAAAGATAGTCCATGCTCATGGATTGGAAAGATTAATTTATTAAAATTACATGTACTACCCAAAGAAGTACAGCTTCAATGTAATTCCTATCAAAATTCCAGTGACATTTTTCACAATAATGGAACAATCCTAAAATTTGTATGGAAGCACAAAAAACCCTGAATAGCCAAAGCAGTCTTAAAAAAGAACAAAGGGGGGCGCCTGGGTGGCTCAGTCGGTTAAGCGTCTGCCTTCGGCTCAGGTCATGATCCCAGGGTCCTGGGATCGAGCCCCGCATGGGGCTCCCTGCTCCGCGGGGAGCCTCCTTCTCCCTCTCCCTCTCCCTCTGCCACTCCCCCTGCTTGTGATCAATCTCTCTCTCGCTCTCTGCCAAATAAATAAATAAAATCTTTAAAAAAAAAAAAAAAAAAAAAAAAGAACAAAGGTTGAGATGTCATGCTTCCTGATTGCAAAATGTGTCACAAAGAACAGTAATCAAAACAGTATAGTACTGGCATAAAAAGGACACAGACGCATGGAACATAATAGATGGCTCAGAAATGAACTCATGCATGTATGGTCAATTAATATATAACAAAGTAGTCAGGAATATATAATGGGAAAAGGATAGTCTCTTGAATAAATGGTGTTGGGAAAACTGGACAGTCACATGCAAAAAGAATGATACTGGATCACTATATTATGCTTTACAAAAAATTAACTCAAAATGAATTAAAGACTTGAATGTAAGATGGGAACCCATAAAACTGCTGGTAGAAAATATAGCTCCTTGACATCTATCTTGGTAATGACAGCAAAAACAAAGGCAACAAAAGGAAAAATAAACAAATGGGAATATATCACAAAGCTTCTGCACAGCAAAGGAAATCCTTGACCAAATGAAAAGGCAACCTATGGAATGGGAAAAATATTTTCAAATCATGTATCTGATAAGGAGTTAATATACAAAACATAGAAAGATCTCATGATCTCACTGAGCGTCGGGCTCCTTGCTCAGTGGGAAGCCTGCTTCTCCCTCTGCCTGCCGCTCTCCCTGCTTCTGCTCTCTCTCTCTGACAAATAAATAAAATCTTAAAAAAAAATATGGGCAGAGTATCTGAATAGACATTTTTTCTCAAGACATACAAATGGCCAACATGGACATGAAAAGGTGCTCAACTCACTAATTATCAGGGAAATGCAAATCAAAACTACAATGGGATGTATTTTCACATCTGTTAGAATGGCTGTCATAAAAAAAAGACAAGAAATAACAAATACTGGGGAGGATGTAGAGAAAAGAGAACCTTCTTCACAATTGGTGGGATTATAAATTGGTGCAGCCATATGGAAAACTGTATGGAAATGCCTCAAAAAGTTAAAAATAGAACTGGCATATGATCCAGCATTTCCACTTCTGGGTATTTATTCAAGCAAATGAAAACACTGAATTGAAGGGATACACGCATCCCCATGTTCATTGAGAAGTTATTTAAAATAGCCCAGTCATGGGGGTGCCTGGGTGACTCAGTTGGTTAAGTGTCTGACTCTTGGTTTTGGCTTGGGTCATGATCTCAGCATTGTGAGATCAAGCCCCATGTTGGGCTCTGTGTTCAGCATGGAGTCTGCTTGGGATTCTCTCCCTCTCCCTTTGCTCCTCCTCCCTCAAATAAAATAAAATAAAATTTATGAAATCTTTAAAAAATAAAATAGCCCAGCCATGGAGGGGCACTTGGGTAGCAGTCATTTAAGCACCTGACTCTTGGTTTCGGCTTCTGTCATGATCTCAGGGTCATGAGATTGAGCCCCATGTCAGGCTCCGTGCTCAGCATGGAGTCTGCTTGAGATTCTCTCTCCCTCTTCTTCTGCCCCCCTTCCCCCGGCTTGTGCTCTCTGTCTATAATTAATCAATAAATCTTAGAAAAATAGCCCAGCCATGGAAATAACCTAAGTGTTTACTGAGAGATGAATGGATCTAGAAAATATAGTGTGTGTGTATATATAAACGTTGGACTCTTGGTTTCAGTGCAGGTCATGATCTCAGGGTCATGGGATCAAGCCCCAGCCTCTCTCTTCCCTTCTGTCCCTCCTCCCCACTAGTGTGTATGCTCTCTCTCTCCATAAAATAAATAAGTGAATAAAATCTTAAAAAAAAAAAGAATTTGTTAAGTGACTTTTGCCTTTTTCTTTTATCACCTGCCTTTCCTCTGAGATGGGATTTGATTTTTTCCTTCCTGTTTTTCAGAATTCCTGCATGACCTCCAATTTCCTTTGACATATTTTTTCCTTTGTATTTCCACTGTGTCCATTCTATGAAAGCCCTAATTAAACCACACTTGGATCATTGTAATACTTTTCTAATGACTTTCCCACTTTCACTTGTTCTCTCTAGTTGATCCTATACATTAATGCAGAATTAATATTCCTAAAATTTTTGCTTCCATCAGGTCATTTCCAGTTCCTTATAAATGAGACTTCACAGATCAAAATCCTTGACCACATAGTCTAGGATTAATTTACCATTTCTCCTACTGGAAGAACTTTTTGCTTTTGAGAAAATGGTAGGCTCTCCTTTCCAAAGATGTCCTGCTCATGCTAACTAGTGGTTTTCAAACTTTTTGTTAATTTTTTAAAGTATAGAAATATTGATTCAAAAGTTATTTGTCTCCCTATTCCCTTTGACACCTCATGGGATTCCAAACTCTAGGGCTCATGAAGTGTAACTTGAAGAGTTATCTCATTTCAACTGTCTTTAACAGACATTGCCATTTGCATCTTACAAATAAAGTTCATTAAAGTTAGTTTGTCAGTAAGTTGTAATTTGCAAAACAAGGTCTTTTGATGCCAGTTTGCTTTCTAGCACACTAAGTTTCTTTTTTAAATTATGAGTTTCTTAAGGATGAGAAACTGTACTTTTTTGTATAGTATAAAGTATGTGGCACAACACATAATAAATGGTTGTTTATTAAATAGTTAAGTTTTTTTTATTTTTTAAAGGATTTGTTTATGTATGAGAGAGAGAGAGAGAGTAGGGTAGGGGCAGAAAGAGAGGGAGAGAAATAATCTTAAGCAGACTCCTCACTGAGCATGGAGCCAAATGCAAGGCACAATCTCATGATCCTGGGGCTTGATCCCATGACCCTGAGATCATGACCTGCACTGAAACGAAGAGTCCGACATTTAACTTACTGAGCCACCCAGGCACCCCTAAATAGTTAAGTTTATTTATGCCTCTTTTAATCTTTGTATTTGCTGACTTACTCAGTATTATTGATAATATTGATCTAAAACAGGTATCTACAGCATAGGTGGAAAAATATATATTACTTTGGACCCAAGAAATTGAAAGCTGTGTTCTTTAGCATATTCTTCTTCTTATCTTACTTAACCTTCCTCTGAATTCTGATATGTTCTATCTATTAGAATGTAAACTTGAAGGCAGATTCTATGGCATATTTTGTCTCTCTATTCCATCACATCATTCATAACATATAGAATAAATGTGTTTGTCTTCTGTCACATGTTTCGAATTAATGACAGTGCCTTGAAGAAGAGAAAAAAAGAAATCAGTCAATAATGACATTTTTCTTTAAAATGATAAGAGAATAC
This sequence comes from Mirounga angustirostris, assembly GCF_029215605.1. Classification (NCBI taxonomy): domain Eukaryota; kingdom Metazoa; phylum Chordata; class Mammalia; order Carnivora; family Phocidae; genus Mirounga; species Mirounga angustirostris. The sequence continues at coordinate 150,946,459 of NW_026991712.1, forward strand.
ATGACAAATTATGCAGTAAATTGCATACAATTATACATTTGTTGAATCCATTTGCTTGGAACCCTGAATGTGGTTCTCAATGAGAATCAAAAACAGACAGTATTTGTATAATGGGAATAAATATTGCCTGGTACATTATGGAATATTTTTTCCATTAGGCCAGAAGGTAATAAAATTTTTCTTAGATATGCACAGAGTGATTAAATTTTGTTGTTTTCAGGGTAAACCTAGCTGGGAGCAGTTTGTGGAGGTTAGGAGAGCAACTTTTGGCTACTAGCGTCGTAGTCATGTCTTCATTTTTCATTACCATTTCCACTATCCATAGTTGACTTTGGTCTCATTCTAGATTATACTAAGAGCTTTGTTTAGGTAATGAGGCTTTACCCTTCTTTTATCTAATTAAGTTACAGTTTAAGGCTACATGTGTGAGGGAGTGGCACAAACTCAAGGAGGGAGTATTGTGGAAATGGGTCTGAAACTATTTATAAACCAAGTAGATCTCATTAGAGTGGCTAACAGATGGAGTGCTTATTGTTTCTGCATTTCTTTGTTATGTAGGCATATTTGTATACTTTTAGGAAGAGGAGGCCACAGCCTCTGGGAATTGAAAAGTGTTGAATATTGGCTCTGGTATAGGAGTTGAACCATCAAATGAAATTCTGTGGTCCCTAAGTTTTCTTATTACAATACAGATGGAATTCTTCCCATGAAACTTAGTTTACTTTTGTCAATGAATTCTTAATTTGATTGCACTCAATGAAACATCTATGGTAGATTTGGAAGCCTACACGGCCATGAAGATTTCTCTACCTTGGAACTGGATAAAATCCTCAATTGGATTCAGTGTATGAATTCATACACTGAATTCATATTGGCTTCAGTGTATGAATATTTTTATATGATTCAGTCATTTAGAAGTTAACTCATTAAAATTGTTTGTCTTTAAGTGTGTTACAACTGCACTTGGGTCTGGTATACTTATATAGGTAATAAAACCTTGAATAGATAAACATGTTTCAGGTTAAATGAATCTAATAAATATAACACAGGGCTCTTTCTTTTGAAATGTGGATTGGGTTCCATTGTATGTAGTAGAAATCCAAAAGTAATAGTTGTTTAAAGAAGGTAGAATTTATCTTATCTACCTGAAAGAATAGAGGTAGGGATTCCAAGGTATATACAGGAGGTAGCTCCACAGTGATAAAAGCCCAAGACTTCTGTATTTCTTTTCCACCATTCCTAATGTATGATTTTTATTCTCTCTTGAGAATAAAATGTTTCAGAGTTCAAGATTGCTAGAGATCCAGCCATCCTCTGCCAGACAGCAGAAAGGAGAAAAGGAGAGGTAAGAAGAGTATATCTTCTAGCCAAATCAGCTTCTCTTAAGAGCCTTCCAGAAAGTCTTATATTTAACTGGCCAGCAATTAGTCATATGTCCCTATTCAGCATATATTATATTGCCATTCTCAGCAGAAATGAAAATTAAAAAAAAAATACTATGTACATTGCTACTCACATAAAAGTAGGGATTCTGTTGCTAAGAATAAAGATGGGAAAGAATATTGAGCAGATAAGTAGCAATTTTAGCATTCTGATGGTTTAACTATAGTGTTTCAACAATTCTGTTCTCTGGAATTAGACATTAATAATATGCCAATCTTTTGTACTTAGTAGTTCTTAATAATTCTTAATAATAAAATTACTTTTTAAATTATTTAAAGTGGATATTTGTAATTAAATTTGTAATAAAATAATATGTAAGTGCCAAATATATTTGGTTTTCTCTTTCATTTTTCAAATGAAGAAACTGAGGTACCATTTAATTGGAAAAGGACAGTGACTTTCTGAAGGTCACTTGACTAGAGAGTGGAAGTGCCAGGGATCTCTTGAATTGTATAATTTTCCATTACTGTCATAATTTTGAAAATGTTAAGATATGACAAGATCTGTGAAGTAGAAACAGATTTTAAAAGTGCATTTTAGAGTTTTCATTTCATTTGAGGATATTCTGTAGGTCCATAAGGCCTAGGTGTAGTAAAGATTTGAATCATAATTTTTCTAATATTGTTCCAGTCTCTTGGCTTGTTTCTCCTTGCATTTCTATTTATTTTAGTTTTTCTGTGGCAACAATATTAGATTTTTATTTTGTGTCTAGTACAGCTTGTAATTTATTTATTTAAAAAATTTTAAATTCTAGTTAGTTAACATACAATGCAATATTGTTTCAGGAGTAATATTCAGTGATTCATCACATATATATAATACCCAGTGCTCATCATAACAAGTGCCTTCCTTCATACCCTTACCCATTTAGCCCATCCGCCCCACCTCCCTCCAGCACCCCTCAGTTTGTTCTCCTCTATCATTAAGAGTCTCTTAAGGTTTGTTTCCCTCTCCCCCCACCCCCTTCTATGTGTTCGTTTGTCTTGTTTCTTGAATTCATTAGTTGTCTGGGTGTGCCTTTTTTCATGTGTCCTGACTCAGAAGCAAACTGACTAGCCATATTCTGTATTACCCTAATATTGAGGTTAGTTTCCACACATAGCCCAGAGAAGGATGCATTCTTCTCATTTATTGAGATGATCATTTATTGACTTATTATGGAGATTACTAAATCCTGAAAAATGTAGCAAAAGCAGCAGTGGGAGAGAAAGTTTCAAGGTTTTTTTGTTGTTGTTGTTATAGCTTTTGGCATCCCAGAATATTCTCTTTCTATTAGTGCTTCTCAGTATTCATGTATACATACAACCCTGACTGGATCTGCAGTCCTTTCTCATCCACCAGGGAAATCTCTACCATCATTTGAATGTATTTATTGTTGGGAATGTCTTCTGCAGATCTTTCTGGTTTTAGACTGAGAATATTGGATTCTGTCTATCCTGTTTTCACTTATATTTGAGGAGTAAGTGCACAGAAGTTAAAAAAAAGTGCTTTGGAGCCAGTGAGATTGAATTTGCATATTGGCTTTTCTACTTTTTGTGTGTAATTTTTTTCATTTTTAAAATGACGACAAGAATTTTATCTCTGAGAGATAATGTAAATATATATACACAATGGCATGTAAAAAACATATGATATATAGTCAAGCCTTTTAAATTCAACTGAATGAATAAGTGATTGAAATTTCAAAATTTTTCTATTCATCAAAAATGATTGCTTCTGCTCAGCTCTAGAATTTTATTGAACCTGTAGCATAATTTTGGGAAGATTGCCTTATTTGCAATAGTGAGTCTTCCAGTCCTTGAAAATGGTATGTGTTTCCATTTATTTAATTCTGATTTAATTTTTCTCAGTAATATTGTTTGCAGTTTATGTGTACAGATCCTACACATCTTTTGTCAAATTTATTTCTAAATATTTTGTATTTTCATGCTTTCATAAGTTTTTATTTAAATTCTAATTAGTTAATATGTAGTATAATATTTGTTTCAGGAGTAGCATTTAGTGATTCATCACTTACATATAATACCCAGGGCTTATCACAAGTGCCCTCCTTAACATCCATCATCCATTTAGCCCATCCCCTGTCCACTTGTTCTACAGCAATCCTCAGTTTTTTCTCATAGTCTTTTATGGTTTGCCTCTCCTTTCTTTCTTCCTTCCCCCATGTTCATCTGCTTTGTTTATTGAATTCCACATATGAGTGAAATCATATGGTATTTGTTTTTCTCTGACTGACTTATTTTGCTTAGCATAATACACTCTAGCCCCATCCATGTCTTTGCAAATTGCAGGATATCATTCTATTGGATGGCTGAGTAATATTCCATTGTATACATATACCACATCTTTATTCATTCATCAGTCGATGGGCATTTGGGCTCTTTCCATAATTTGGCTATTGTTGATAATGCTGCTATAAACATTGGTGTGCATGTGTCCCTTTGAATCAGTATGTTTGTATCCTTTGGATAAATACCTAGGAGTGCAGTTGGGTCGTAGGGTAGTTCTATTTTTATCTTTTTGAGGAACCTCCATACTGTTTTCCAGAGTGGCTGCACTAGTTTGCATTCCCACTAACAGTGCAAAAGGGCTCATTGTTTTATAGTTTTCATTGTACATGTCTTTTACCTTCTTGGTTAAATTTATTCCTAGGTAGTTTTTAAAAATTTTAATTCAGTATAGTTAACATACAGTGTTACATTAGTTTCAGGTGTACAATGTAGTGATTCAACAATTCTATACATTACTAAGTGCTCATTACAGTAAGTATACTCTTAATCCCCTTCACCTATTTCACCCCTTTGCCCACCCACCTCACATCTGGTAGCCATCAGTTTGTTCTCTATAGTTGAGAGTCTGTTTTTTGCTTCGTCTCTTTTTTTTCTCTTTCTTTCTTTGCTTTGTATCTTAAATTCCACATAGGGGTGAAATCATAGTTATTTGCCTTTCCTTCACTGACTGACTCATGTCACTTAGCACTAACCCTCTAGATCCATGTTGTTGCAAATAGGAAGATTTCATTCTTTTTTTATGGCTGAGTAATATTCTATTGTAAATATACACACACACACACACACACACTCATATATGTATACCCCATCTTCTTTAACAGTTTATCTAATGATGGACACTTAGGTTGCTTTCATATCTTGACTGTTGTAAACAATTTATTGCAGTAAACAGAGATACATATATCTTTTGAAATAGTGATTTTGTATTTTTTTGGTAAGTGCCTGGTAATGGAATTACGGGATCATATGCTGGTTCTTACTTTTAATTTTGCAAGAAACTCCATGCTGTTTTTCACAGTGGTCACAGTAGTTTGCATTCCCACCAACAGTACACAATGTTTCCTTTTTCTCCACATCCTCACTAACGTCAGTTGTTTCTTGTGTTTTTGTTTTAGCCATTCTGACAGATGTGAGGTGATATCTTGTTGTAGTTTTAATTTGAATTTCCCTGATGATTAGTGATGTTGAACAGCTTTTCATGTGTCTGTTAACCATTTGTATGTCTTCTTTGGAGAAATGTTCATTCATTCCTTTTTCCCAGTTTTTAATTTGATTGTGGGTTTTTTTGTGTGTTGAGTTTATAAATTCTTTATATAGTTTGGATACTAACCCTTTATTGAATATGTCATTTGCAAGTATTTTCTCACATTCAGCAGCTTTCTTTTGTTTTTTTTTTGATTGTTTCCTTTGATGTTCAGATGCTTTTTATTTTGATGTATTCCCAAAAATTTATTTTATTTATTTGTTTACAGTAGTTTATTTTTGGCATATTTTTCCCTTGCCTGAGGAGACATGTAGAAAATGTTGCTCAGGCCAATGTCAGAGAACTTACTGATTGTGCTCTCTTCTAGGATTTGTATGGTTTCAGGTCTCACCTTTAGGTCTAATCCATTTTGAGTTTGGTTTTTTGTACAGTGAGAGAAAGTGGTCCAGTTACATTCTTTTGCATCTAGCTGTTCAGTTTTCCCAACACCATTTGTTGAAGAGATTTTTTTTTTCCTATTGCATATTCTGCCTTATTTGAGGATTAATTTATCATATAGTCATGGGTTTATTTCTGGGTTGTCTATTCTGTTCCATTGATCTATGTGTCTATTTTTGTGCCAGTATCATACTGTTTTGATTACTGCAGCTTTTTTAGCTGTATCTTGATATCTGGAGTTGTGATTTCTCCACTTCTGTTCTTCTTTTTCAAGATTGCTTTGGCTATTTGGGGTCTTTTGTAGTTCCATACAAATTATAGGATTATTTGTTCTAGATTTGTGAAAAATGCTGTTGTATTTTGATAGGGAGTGCATTGAATCTGTTGATTGCTTTTGGCGGTGTGGATATTTTAACAATATTTGTTTTTCTAATCCATAAGCATGGAATGCCTTTCATGTGTTTATGTCATCTTCAGTATTTTTAAATCAGTGTTTTATAGTTTTCAGAATACAAGTCTTTCTCCTTCTTGCTTAAAAACAGGTACTTTATTATTTTGGGCGCAATTGTAAATGGGATTGGTTACCTTCATTTCTCTTTCTGCTACTCCATTATTAGGATATAGAAATGCAGTGGATAAAGAAGTTGTGGTATATATACACAATGGAATATTACTCAGCCATAAAAAATGAAATCTTGCCATTTGCAACAATGTGGATGGAATTAGAGAATATTATGCTAAGTGAAATAAGTCAGTCAGAGAAAACAAATACCATATCATTTCACTCATATGTGGAATTCAAGAAATGTAACAGATGAGCACAGGGGGGGAAAACAAGAGAGAGGTAAACTATAAGAGAGACTCTTAACTATAGGGTTATTAATAAACTGAGGGTTGATGGAGGAGAAGTGGGTTAGGGGATGGGTTAAATGTATGATGGGTATTAAGAGGAGGGCAGTTGTAATGAGCACTGGGTTTTGAATGTAAGTGATGAATCACTAAGTTGTACATTTGGTACTAATATTACACAATGTGTTAACTTACTGGAATTTAAATAAAAATTTGAAAAAGAAAAACGAAATTCAAAGGATATCTGTATATTGATTTTGTATCCTGCAACCTTACTGAATTCATTTATCAGTTCTAGTTGTTTTTTGGTGGAGACTATAGTGTTTTCTATACATTGTATCATGTCATCTACAAATAAAGTTTCACTTCTTCCCTACCAATTTGGATGCTTTTTATTCCTTTTTCTTGTCTGATTGCTGTGGCTAAGATTTTCAATACTATATTGAATAAAAGTACTAAGAGTGGATATCCTTTTTTTTTCCTGATCTTGGATGAAAGTTTTTCCCCCATTAACTATAATGTTAGCTGTGGGTTTTTTTATATATGGCTTGTGTTATGTTGATGTATGTTCCATGTAAGCCTACTAAACTTACTTTGTTGATGGTTTTTATCATGGATAGATGTTGTACTGTCAAATGCTTTTTCTACATCTAGTGAAATGAATGTGTGATTTTTATCTTTTCTCTTATTGATGTGATGTATCATGATGATTGATTTGTGAATATTGAACCACCCTTCCATTCCAGGAATAAATGCCACTTGATCATGGTGAATGAGTTTTTAATGTATTGTTTTAATGGCTTGCTGATATTTTGTTGAAGAGTTGTATGCATGTTCATCAGAGTTATTGGCCTATAGTTCTCCTTTTTTGGTTGCATCTTTATCTAGTTGTGGTATCAGGCTAATGCTGACCTCATAGAATGAATTTGGAAGCTTTCCCTTATCTTCTCTTTTTTGGTATAGTTTGAAAAGAATAGGTATTAACTCTTCTTTAATTATTTGGTAGAATTCACTTGTGTAGCCATCTGGTACTGAACTTTTGTTTGTTGGGAGGTTTTTGTTTTGTTTTGTTTTGTTTGGTTACTGATCCCATTTCCTTGCTGGTGATCAGTTTGTTCAAATTTTCTCTTTCTTCCTGGTTTAATTTTGGGAGTTTTTATGTTTCTAGAAATTTATCCATTTCTTTTAGATTGTGAAATTTGTTGGCATATAATTTTTCATAATATTATCTTGTAATCCTTTGTATTTTGTGTGTCAGTTGTTGTTTGTCCTCTTTCATTTCCTGTTTTGTTTATTTGAGTCCTCTCTTTTTTCTTTGATGAGTTTACCTACGGTTTTATCAATTTTGTTGATCTTCTCAAAGAACCAGTTTCTGGTTTCATTGGTCTTCTTAATTTTTTTTTCCATTTCTATATCATTTATTTCTGCTCTAATATTAATGTCCTTCTGTTGCCTGGCTTTGGGTTTTTCTTGGTCTCTTTTTGTAGCTCCTTTATGTGTAAGCTTAGGTTGTTTTTTTGATATTTTTCTTGATTCTTGAAGTAGGCTTTTGTTCCTGTAAACTTCCCTCTTAGAGCAGCCTTTGCTGGATCCCAAAGATTTTGGACCTTTGTGTTTTCATTTTCATTTGTCTTCAATAGCATGTTATTTATCCTCTATGTATTTGTGTTCTTTCCATATTTTTTTGTAGTTGATTTCTAGTTTCATAGCCTTGTGGTTGTAAAAGATGCATTATATGACTTTAATCTTTTTGAAATCATTGAGATTTGTTTTTGTGGCATGATATGTGATCTATTCTGGAAAATATTGCTTGTGCGCTTGAAAGGATGTTTATCCTGCTGTTTTAGGATGAAGTGTTCCTTATATATTTGTTAGATCCATCAGGTGCAGTGTGTCATTCAAAGTCACTGTTTCCCAGTTGATTTTCTATTTGAATGATCTATCCATTGATCTATATGGGTGTTAATGTCCCATACTATTATTGTGTTGCTCTCTATTACTTCCTTTGTGGTTGTTATTAGCTGCCTTATGTATTTGGCTGCTCCCATTTTGGATGCATAAATGTTTATAATTGTTCTGTCTTGTTCGATTGTTTATGATTATATGATTATATGGGGTCCTTCTTTGTCTCTTGTTATGGTCTTTGTTTTAAAGTCTGTCTTGTCAGATATAAGTATTGCTGTCTTGGCTTTCTTTACATGTCCATTTGCATGATAAATGTTATTCCATTTCTTCACTTTCAATTTGTGTGTGTCTTTGTGTCTGAAATGAGTCTCTTATAGTCAGCATATAGGTGGGGTCTTGTTTTTGTATCCTATCCTTTACCCTATGTCTTTTAATTGGAGCATTTACTCTATTTACTATCAAATTAATTATTGATTGGCATATGCTTATTGCCTTTTTGTTATTTGTTTTATGTTTTTCTTTAAATTCTTTGTTTCTTCTCTTACTCTCTCCTCTCACATTTTGCTGGCATTCTTTAGTGATATACTTGGATTCCACTCTCTTAATTTTTTTGCATCACCAGTTTTTGATTTGTGGCTACCATTAGCTTTATATGTAACATCTTGTCCGTATAGCAATCTATATTATGTTGATAGTCATTTATGTTTGAACCCATTCTTTATTCCTCTCCCCTTCATGTTTTAGGTATATGGTGTCATACTTTACATTCTTTTGTGAATCCTTTGACTGAGTTTTATGGATATACTTAATTTTACTGCGTTTGCTTCCTACTTTCCTTACTCCTACTTTTAGACTTCCCTTTCCTCTCAAAGAGTCCTCTTTAACATTTACTGTAGTTTTGGTTTGTGGTGATGAATTCTCAACATTTTTTTTTTTTGTCTGGGAAACTCTCTCTCTCTCCTTCTGTTTGAAATGATATCCTTGCTGGATACAGTAAGTTAACAGTAAGTTACAGATTGTTTTATTTCTGCACTTTGAATATATCATGTCACTCCTTTTTGGCCCATGAAGTTTCTTCTGAAAAATCCACTGATAGCCTTATGGAGTTTCCCTTGTATGTATCTGTTTTCTTTTTTCTTGATACCTTTAAAATTCTCTCTTTATCATTACTTTTTCCATTTTAATTGCTATGTTTGTTTGTGTGGACCTCCTTGGGTTGATTTGTTGGTGGCCCTCTGTTCCTCCTAGGTCTGGGTTTCTGTTTCCTTCCCCAGATTTGGGAAGTTTTCAGCTATTATTTCTTCAAATAAATATTCTGCTCCCTTTCTCTCTCTTTTCCTTGTGGGATCCATATAAAGCAAATGTTATTTTTCTTAGTGGTGCAGCTGAGTTCCCTTTATCTATTTTCATTTATTATTTTTTTCTCCCTCCTGTTGAGCTTGACTGCTTTCCATTACCCTATCCCCTAGGTCACTGATCTGTTCTGCTTCCTCTAGTCTGCTTGCTTTTCATTCAATCTAGTTTATTTTTAATTTAAGTTATTGCGTTCCTCATCTCTAATTGGTTCTTATTTATGTTTCCTATCTCTTTTTTGAGTGTTTCACTGAGGTCCTATAGTCTTTTCTCAAGTCCAGTGGGTATATTTATGACCATGTGTTTAAAATCTCTATTAGGCATATTAAGTATCTTTGTTTTGTTTAGGTGTCTTGCTGTGATCTTGTCCTGTTGTATCATTTGGAACATATTCCTGTGCATCCTCATTTTGCTTAACTCTCTGTGTCCATTTCTATGTGTTTGAAAAGTCAGCCATGCCTCCTGCTCTTGAAAGTAGTGGCCTTATAAAGATGAGGTCCTGTAGTGTTCAGCAGTACAACATGCTCTGTTCTTCTTTTTTACAAAAGGGATGTCTCCTATGTCTTCCTCGAGTGCCCTGCTATTGTGGCTGAGCCAAGTTTGCCTTTGGTTCAGTTGTTTGCAATGACTCTCTTTGCCTATTTTGGGTAGTGTTTGGTCTCTGTGTTGTTAGTGGGTCAATCTGGGGCTGCCTTGGGCTTGAGTTGAGTCAGACCAGTTATTTGCCATAGATGCAGTAGCAATGTACTGGTGAGTGCTTTCCCTGTGTTGTCCCCTGAGAAGCTTTCATTGGTGGGCGGGGCCTGTAGTCAGACCAGTTTTGTCTCCCAGCCCCCTGCTAAGGTTGCAGTTGTACTAATGTATGTGTTTATCTTCCTCTCTCACCAGGCAGGAGTCACTTTGGAGTGCTGTTGGGTCCTTTTGGGGTTGTTTGCACACTTCCAGGGTTGTGGCACTGATTTGGATGCACTTTGGCCAAGGCTTTTGCAGGGTGCATGTCTGTAGGTGAACGTGGGGGAGGGATACATTGTACCAGCAAGTTCTTATCTGGTCTGCTGCAGGAGGGTATCTCCAGCTGTCTGGGAAAACTCCTGCTAAGGTCTTCTGTGTTGGAGGGAATGGATTTGTAGAAGTGTTTGGGGGCAGGGCATGCTGTTAGCACGCTAGGTGGAGAGTGTAGGCACTGCACTGGTTTCCATTATTGTTCATGTATCTGGGATGGGCGCCGAGGGAGAGAAATGGCTCCTGCAAATTTTTTGTTCTTGGAAAGTTCTCCCAAAGATCCCTGCCCCTCCAGCACAAGCTCTGAGATTTGTAAATAAATTTTTTTGTGTGTATATCCCGGGCATTTTTCAAACTGCTGCTTCTATGCTGTATCTCCGGGCTGTTTGTTTTGCTCTCTCTTTAATGGTGGGGACTCTTACTTTTTGGCTCTCCCAGATCCTAGCCAGCTGATTTTTAAAATTCCATGTGTTAAACTGATTGTTAGGCTCCTCTGGTTTTCTATGCCAAATGTTATGGGGATTCATCTTTTCCATGTGGGTCTCTTGTGCCTGGGTTGCCTGGTGTGGGGAACTTCTCTTTTCTGTGCCTGTTGAGTACCATGTGTCCCTTTGGCTCCTAGCCATATCTCCACCCTTCCTACCTTCTTAGATGTGGCCTCTTTTTTACAATTAGCTGTGGAGAATCTATTCTGCCTGCATTCCAGTTGTTTTCTGGTTTATTTACACTGATGTGGGTTTTATCTAATTATATTTGTGGGACAAGGTGAGCTTAGGATCCTCCTACTCTGCCATCTTTCCTGGAATCCTATTCCTAGGTATTTTATTCTTCTTGGTGCAATTGTGAGTTGGATTGTCTTCTTAATTTCTCTTTGTGATTGTTCATTATAGTGTATAGAAACACAATAGATTTTGTATATTTATTTTGTATCTTGCAACTTAGTTGAATTGTTTTATTAGTTTTAACTTTTTTTGTGGAGCCTTTAGTGTTTTCTTTATATAATATAATATCATCTGCAAATAGAGAGTTTTTCTTCTTTTCCATTTTGGATGCCTTTTATTTCTTTTCCTTGCCTAGGTGCTGTGTCTAGGACTTTCAGTACTATGTTGAATATAAGTGGCAAGAGTGGGCATTCTTGTTTTGTTCTTGGTATTAGAGACAGGCTTTCAGTTTTTCATTATTTAGGATGATGCTAGCTGTGGGCTTGTTATATTTGGCCATGTTGTGCTGGAGTACATTCCCTTTACACTAAGTTTGTTGAGAGTTTTATCATGAATGGTTGTTGAATTTTGTCAAATGCTTTTTCTTCATTGATTTTCTATAGATATTCTTGAGGTTTATTCTGGGACACAGCTAAATAACTTAGACACAGTGTAATGTCTTCAGATCTTGCTTTTAAGGTTTTTTAGTTGGGATCAGATTAGTGTTTAGTCTATTGAGGTAAAATATTTTTGAGTATCTGATGTCCTATAAAGTGTGAGGTTTTTTTATTCTGCTTGAGGTGACCTGGCACTATTCTTGGCCCTATATTTCTCATGATTTTTCTCTCTAATCCTTTCAGGTATTTCTTTACCCAGCCTTAAGAAATTTCCTTTTATATATATGCTAGCTGTACTCTGCTGAAGACTTGCAGGGGATACTTTGCAAATGTTAGGTTTTTGCTATGCAACTTTCTCCTCTTTGGTACTGCACTCTGTAAACTCTGATTGCCTTGGCCTTTGTGTATTCCCAGCTTAGTCTCTTAATGTCAGAGTTACTTCCAAGTTCCACCTGGATTCTCTCTCTTTGACCTGAAGCCTGTACTCTTTCTCCCTATAATAATATGGAGTAATTATAGGGTTTACCTTGTTTGTTTCCCATCTCCCTGGGAGCCTGATCTTTCTTTTTCTGATGTCCATTGTCTTGAGAGCAATTATTTCCTTTCTTTTCTTTTCTTCTTTCCTTTCCTTTTATTTCTTCCCTTTTTCCTTTTTTCTTCCTTTCTTTCTTTCTTTAGTTTATTTTTAGTTGTTTCAGATAAGAATTTAATCTGAACACTGTTACTTCATCTTAGTTAGAAGCAGAAGTCCAGCACTACCATCTTGAAGACAGTATTCTCAGTTTCTGTATTTCTTTTATTAAAATTAAAATAATAATAGCAAATACCTCATTGCAGGGAGAGTCATAAGGATTAAATGAGACAATATATGTTAAGCTACTAGAATGTTGCTTGGCATATATCAAGCACTATAAAATTTAGATATTACTTATACATCTATATTGTGACCAGTATGTCTGCTGTCTACTAAGTCCTAAATAAATATTTATGACTGAATCAGTCATTTTTTTATTATGTCTTTGGGAGAGTTAACATCTATTCATTTTTGTGCTAGTAATTTATTCCTTTTAACTTGATGGAAGTTTTTCCTTAGTGAATAAATTATCCTGGTTATTTATTCTGAGTTGATATTTGAAGTTTTTATTTATGAATATGAAATTTTTATTTGTTTTCTCTAATTACATTGCATTTAGTGAATTTAGGGCATTCAAGTCCATTTTTACTTAAACTAGCTGATCCTAGGTAGTCAGCTTTCAGTTATTTAATCAGTAACCTTTTAGTGTAGCATAATGGTCTGTAACATATGTCATGAGATTCAGGTTATTGAGGTTCAAATTCTAGCTTCTGTACTTCCTATGATACTAGAACAAATTACTTACTCTCTCTGTTCTCCAGGTTCTGATAAAATTGAGATAATCATATTATTCACCTCATGGGGTTGTTGTGAAGATCAGATGTGTTATCATAAATTAGGTTTGAATAATTGTTGGCAGTGGTAAGTGCTATGAAATATTAGATCCTGTCATTATTACATTTCATTCATTTCTCTTCAGAGAAATCTTCCTAGACTACCTAGATACTTTCTTACATTATTCACTACTATTTGATTCTTGTGAGTTTGAATATTTCTTTACTGGATTATATTTATCTATCTATATTTATCATATATTCTCTATTAATTATTTGTCTCCCACCACCAGATGTAAATTCCATGAGAGTAGGTATCTTATTAATTTTGTTTTCATTCTAAACCCCAGCATTTATGTCTTGCATAAATAGTTGTTGAATGATTAAAAAGTATCTAATATATAACAGGCATCTTAGTAGTAGCTTTAATTGGATTTTTCATTTAGTCCTTATTATTTCAAATAGAAAGTAAAATATTTGATTAAATGTGGTATATATTTTTAAGATCTTACTCATTCTATCAATATAATATCCTTTCAAAAGACCTAAAACCTGGTTATATTTAGAGAGTTTACTTGCATACTATTTTTAGTTTCTTTATAGAATTATAGAATTAATCTTAAGTGGCAGAATTTGTGTTAGAGTTAACCATCTTATGAATTTCTTATTTGGCTTAAACCTTATATTGTCAACCTGTTGTAGATGGATCGATTCCCAGCCACACTTTTATATCACCCTAGTTCTCTTGAATGCCCTCTACAAATTGAACTCATTTATTCATTTCAGTAGAATCCCTTTGAAGTTGGTATTATTATTCTCATTTCACAGAATTAAAACCTGTGTTTTAAGTGATTTGGCAAAATGTCATATAATAGTAAATGGCAACACTAGAAGTCTGTTTCAAGTTTTTTGATTCTAAGAACAGAGTAGTTTCCACTGAACCATTTAAGTGTTTATTTTTTGAGATACTAATGCTTACCTGGAATGTAGAAGAGAACTGAGATGATGTAAAAGTGGTGGTGGGCATTTGATCCATTCCCAACAGATTCACAATATACGTTTAAGCATTATTTGTATTTCATGTGAATACCTGTATCCATAGAACTATGTTGGGATAATGACTAATATATGATTTGGAACTTGCCTGGTTTTCATCTCCCTTTCTCAGGGGCTAAGAGGGGATCCGAGAGCTGTGTATTTCTCTCAAGATTTCCACTCCTTTGTCCTCTCAACAGTCATAGAAAGGACTTATTCTTTAGTTTTCCATTTAGTTCAGTCACAAAAGACCTTTGACTGACTCCAGGTTATTCTTGTGTATGTGTATATGTGTGTTATAGAACCACACCTTTTTTTCTTGGGTTTGTTGATATATAATTGACATATAGCATTGTATAAATTTAAGTTATAGAACATGATGATTTGATACACACGTATATTGCAAAATAATTACTAAAATAGTGAACATCCTTCATCCAGGTCATCCTTTATAACCCAGACTCTGATTTCTTTATGGCTCCATACAATACCTCCCCATTGCCACCCTGCCAGTCTGTCACTTCTCTCTAACTCCCCATAATTCTCTACTGTGTCCTCTGGGAGTTAAGAACACTTATCAGCAAAATGTATAATGTCAGTGTCCTCTCTGAACATCCTTTCCACTGGTGTATTATAATTGAAACGTAGATCTTCTTTGAGAACAATTTCCCCTGCCCTCAAAAAGTTGGTTTTCTTTTCCTCATTTTTCATTTATCTCATTGCCACTTCCAGATAATTTTCTAAACTCCTCCCCATAAAAATTAGCTTTGAAGCTTACAATATTGGATTAAACTATTTGTCATCTCTTGATCACACACAATTTTCTACCTTTTTCCTTATTTCTCTGTTCTTCTATACAGCAAAAACTCCTCAAAATTATCTGTATATGATATTTCTACTTGTCCTCTTATTCTCTCTTTACGTAGTCAAGCTTTTACCCCTACTACTTCATTGAAACTCTACTCAGGTTCATTAGTGACTTCCCTTTTACCAGTGCAATGGTCAGTTTTTCTCACTCTTCATCTTACTTGAAGTTGGCAGCATTTGACACAGTTGATTATGTCTTCTACTTTTGAAACATTTCATCACTTGACTTCTGGTATATAATTTCCTTTTGACTCATCTAACTTATTGGTTATTCTTTTTTGGTTTCTTTTTTCTTGGTGCCTCCTCGTTTTCAAACTCTTTAAAAAGACGTGTGAAGTATCATGGGATTTAGTCCTTGGAAATCTTTCCTATCTACTGTTTCTGTAAGTCATCTCATTCAGTTTAGTTGCTTTAAGCATCATCTAAATACTAATGACTCCCACATTTATACCTCAAGTCTCAACTTCTCTCCTGAATTCCACACTTGTGTATATACTTACCTACTCAATTTATCCATTTGGATATCCAGTGGGCATACCAAAATTACACACCCAGAAATAAACTCTTGACTTTCTACCCCTTCAAACCTGTTTCTCAATAAATAAAAGCTCTTCATGCTACTCAGGCCAGAAACCTTGAAGTCTTTCCTAACTCTCTCTCACAACCCATGTCAGATTCATTAAGAAATGTAAACCTTGATTGTTAGTTGTTCTCCTTACTACTACTTACATACTCCTTCAGTAATTTTACAGACAGTATCTAGAGTGGTCTTTTAAAAATATGTCAGTTCAAAACCTTCTGATGGCTTCCCATCTGACTTAGAATAAACCTGAAGTCCTTATACTAGTCTTTTAAGGCTCTACATCCCCTACCTCCTCCAATGTTACCTATATATTCCTGTTGTTCACTCTGTTCAAGCCATACTGATCTGCCTTTTTTGAACATGTTGAAGACACTCGTACCTCAGGACCTTTTCCTTTGCTATTCTTTCTTCTTGGGACACATTTTCTTCAGTTATCTGTATGGCTCACACTCCCTTACCTTCTTCAGGTTTTCGGTCAAAACTCCTTTCATTGAAGGCTTTCCTGACCACCCCATTAAAATAGCAATGTATATGTATATGTTTATGTATGTATTATTAACAAGCATTTATTTAAGACTTACTATATGTCAGACACTTTTAAATTACAGATATTGACTCGCTTATTCTTCATAAAGATCATAAGAAGTAGGTGCTATTATTATCACTACTTTACAGATGGGCAAATTGAAGCACAGCATTGTTAAGTATCTTGTCCAAGGTCAAATAACTGGTAGTGGCATACCTAGGATTTGAACCCAGGCCATCTTCTTCTTTTGTGCATCTAACCAGCATGCCCTCTGACTTTTGGTTAGGATAACATATACACATGTATTTCTCTGTGTGTGTGTGTATATATATATATATTCATATATGTATATATATGTATACATATATGTATATATGTATACATACATACATATGCAGTGATTGTCATTGATAAAATTCAGTGATTAGTAATAAGATAAAAAGTATAAACTTTTAAATTCATTCATGTAATATTAACTATTAATTGATATTGCATAATAAACTATTATTGTCCAGTTTAAGACACTTTCTTAACAAAGTTTATTATTTTTAACCTATTTACTAGGTAAATTACATTTGACAAGTTACTTAATTCTCTAATTCTCTGTATAATCAGTTTGTAAATGAGGATAATGATTCCTATCTGAGGGCATTTTGTGGGATTTAAAGGAAATAATATATATGAAAGCATAGTGTTTGACACCAGCTCTTGGTACATGTTAATTGAGTGATGAAATATAAATGAACAACTGGGGAATACCTGCAGTATTTTCCTACAAATAAGGTTATTTTTTTTTGGAATAAAGATTGGTAGAATTAGTGTTTCTTCATGATTAAAAATGTAAGTCATACATGGTTGCTGGGGAGTTGAGGGGTGGGCTTTAAAGATTAGATTAAAAAGAACTTGAGAGCTGAAGATACTGCTTTTGTTCTTTATAGCACCTATTGTGCAGCTTTATACCAATTAGGCACTCAATTAAGTCAAATGAATTGAAGCCTCCTACATGTTTGGTCAAGTATTTGTTTAGAATTCAACAAAGAACCATTATTATTATTATTATATTATTATTATTACTATTAGTGGTTGTTTTGCTACTCCTCAGAAAAACTTCAGTATGGGCAGAAAGGTCCTTGTTAAAATAATTTTTATAGTTGTTCACATGAAAAAGCACTAGAAACTTTATAGCTGTTGGCTTAAGTAGAAAAGTGTATAATATCCTGAGCCTTATATTTAAAGATGACATTTTTGCTCACCTTGTAAGAAAATGTGGATATGAATAAGTTCTAAGACAAGAATTTTATATATTTTGGTATAGTTCCTTGCGGGTTCTCTTTGCCATTGCCTGTGTCCCAAGCTTTTATGTGCTGCTGAAGGAAATTGGAGGCTAATCTCTATCAGTTTGAAGGGCAGAAGGGGCAGAAGGTAGTGTTTTCTCTCTTTACCCATGTCCACTGGCATATACAGCTCACACACATACACACACACATCTTAATGTTGGAAATGGGCTAGCTATATTTTTTACTTAATCCTTACCGTATCTTGACAACAAAAATGTTTAGCATTTGAGATATACTTTATATAACTATGGGATTTTTGCATGTATTGGTTGTTAGCTAATAAAGGGTTGTTATAAACATTGGCTAGGATTAGTAGGTAAGAGAAATGGATTTAGTGATGGGTGGTTAAATCAATATCTCTGACATTGAATAAGCTGCTTAACTTTGGGTAAAATTATAATCATGAAAATATAAATTAGTCATTATGATGATGGACGTTGTTTTTTTTAATGTAAATTGAGGGAAGAGAAGAAAACATTATCTCTAAGACTCCTCCTGGTATAGTGACTTTTAGCTTTACTTATTTGTGTTTATATGTCTATTAATTTATGCATGTATAAATGATTGCATATATATATATATGCAAAGATGTTTGTAAGTACAATAAGTGCAATAAGTATTCCTTTCCAAAAGTTGTGAAGAAAACTTTTTGCACATAACAATCCTGTTGCCTGGTTATAGATCAAGTTATACAGATACACACACATATATATACTCCTGTTTCCCCTTATTTTAAAATAAGTAAATCCTGTTGAGATTTGAAATAATAGCGACAATCGCTGCATACTCTGCTTAATATTTTATAGACATTATCTTATTTAATTCTCACAAAATTCTATTAGGATTCTAAAAGCAAACTCAAAGTCATACTCATATTAAGGGAAGAGAGTTGGAATTAGGCCACAGGTCTATTTTATAGCTATATTCTCTTAACTATGTGAAGACTCAATAAATAAGTGATGTTTATTTTTATTTTAATATATCCAGTTCTGCATCTGCAATCAATTTCTTTTTGAGAGCATGCTCAATTAGTAGCCATATTAATAATTCTCATAATCATAGTGTAATGTGTTCCCTAACCCAGATAGTATCTACCTGTGCGTCAGTTTTAGGATTTGTTGGAATTAGGGATGCCTCCCTTATTTGGGCCAGATTATACTTTAATTCTTTTATTTTATTTATTTTAAGATTTTATTTATTTATTTGACAGAGAGAGACACAGCGAGAAAGGGAACACAAGCAGGGGGAGTGGGAGACGGAGAAGCAGGCTTCCCGCCGAGCAGGGAGCCCTATGTGGGGCTCGATCCCAGGACCCTGGGATTATGACCTGAGCCGAAGGCAGACGCTTAACGACTGAGCCATCCAGGCGCCCCTATACTTTAATTCTTTTAATCACAATGTCTAGCCAAGAGATAAAGACATCCTTTTATTTCTAATAAAATTCAGTGCCCCCAAATATTTAGATATTATCTGTTCTGTTTATAGCTTTCTGGTGCTGGCTGACTTTCTTTCATAGTCTAAACCGTCCTGGACCCAGGTCATAGTTTGACTTGCTGCATGTTGGGTGTCAACATAGAATGGTTTTGTTTGCAGCTCAGGCCAGGCCACCATGGGGATAATCATATGACTGTTTGAGGGAAAGGGCTTTTTATCTTCATCTCAGGGCAGAGGTTATAGACTGGTGATGAAATCTACTTACACTCTCCCTGTGGTTTAGTCAAGCCATGTTAAGGTCCCAAAGGACCTCTTCCGCACTAAATTCCATTAGACGTTAAACAAATTACAAGCTTGTTTCTAAAAGATTAAAGAAATATTCGAGAAGCAAACAGGATTCCTAAACAAAGTAATTTCAACCTGAAATTTTGCTATAGTTTTTATTTCTCTCACTAAAATCATTCAGTTATTTTACTGAGCAATAATGATTATAATATTAGTATACCATAGTCTAATGAGAAGGAAATATTGTTGCATGGCCATTACAAGCTAAGCTTTTGGGCAGTCACCTGGAGATATCCCATAACAGGGTCTAATAAATATTAGAAAGCAATTTAATCATTCATTTAATAGATATTAAGCATCTATTTTATATCAAGTATTATGCTTGTCACTATAGTTACAAAGTTGATGAAGATATGTTCCCAACTTATAATCAGGGGAGATAGACACGTTTACCTGTGATTATATATATATATATATAGTGTAGTAATTATGATTATAAAAGCATGTATAAGATGCTGTGGAAGTACAGAAAAGGAATATGTATATAATTATTAGATGAGATAGAGGAGGTAGGGAAGTTTTCTGAAACAAGGTAATTCCAAAGGATACATAGAAATTTGTTTTCAGGCAAAGGGAAGCCTGTAATTCTTAAAGATTTAAGCATATTTATAAACTTTGCCTCTGTTCTACCATTTGTTTATTTACTAAAATTTTGAATTACAAACATAACTGATAGGCACAACTATATATATTTTAAGAAAAATTATAATATGATGCTTTGCTTGAAAATAAATTTCTTTTTGTCTAGTTATTATAATAGATTCAGTTAAAAATGTTTTCAAAATCAAAGAATATTTGGTTGCTAAACCTATGTTTTGTTTAGCAGAGAAAAATCTCTCATAGGCACTGTTGTCTCTAGAAATCTAATTCTCCAAAGGCCAACCCCCCAGCTGCTAATTTCATCATCTCTTTAGTGTCTCTCTTGCTAACTTGGAGTATTGCAGCCATGCTTGTCTTCTGCCTAATGTGGCATGAGAATAGCCTTTGGCAGTTTACTTGGTAGAAACTCAAGCTTTTTCACAGCTGGAAGTAGGCTGATTATTTACCTTCTATATAAGAGATTAGCTCTTTCTATAAAAATGCAACTTTCTTGAAAATCTTCGCAACTTTGAAAAATAGAACATATGATTTTAGTATGCTGCACATGGATGTGGCCATTTATTTTGACAACTGCTGCAGTTACCATTGAAGGCAGCCTGTATTGTGAACAAATGGCATTAGAAGTTTCCAACTAATCCTGAAAGAGCTCATTTCATATGAAAGAGTCTCTGTAATTGGCTTCCATTTTGATGAAAAATTTAAGATGAAGGGATTGTGGGCAGAGAGCAGAGATTATTTTTCTCAGTTGATATGTTATTTTTGTACTGAGGTTGAATTATAAAGATTTGTGAAGTAACCATATCAAATGTCTCTATACATGACGCTGCCCCAATGTTAGAAATTCATATTCACTGGGAGAGATCTAAGATGTTTTTTGAGTTTAGATATGTCCCTTAACTTACCTGTGGCCTCAATTTAATCACCTATAACACTGTAGAATGTGTTGGGTGGCTAAATAAGCTCTCAGGCATTTTTAGCCCTAACATTCTATGATTGTGTTTTTAGGGACAAGTTTATGGAATAAGTTCAATTTATATTTTCCTAAGGCACAGAAAAAGAACTCCATATGAATGAATTTAATAAGGTTTAGTGGAAAGAGCAGGAGCCTTTGAAATCAGATCTGAGTTAAATTTAATAGCTATGTGATGTTTGCCTAGTTATTTAAGTCTCAAATTTCCCATTTGTAAAATGGGAATAATAGGATTGTTGTGAGGATTAAGTGAAATAAAGTATAAAAGTCTTTACACAGTGGTTGGCATAAATAGCCACTAAAAAATGTTGGTTTTTTCCTTTCTCTTTCAGTTCTAAGTATTTAGGAACTTGAGGAAGGAAAGGCACTGTCTGTATGTGGTTCTGTGTTCAAGCCTTCTCTGCTCTACTCGTTCCCAAATAGTTTTTTACTCCATATGTTAGCCTAGTATGTTGTATATATGATATGCTATGATTCTTGTTGCTGAAGATATTGCTGAATATTGCCTACAGTGTGTTAGTTACCCAGAATCTTGTTGACCCTTGCCAATTTGAGTGTGGATTATACCTGTGCTTGGTCATAATCCAGAGTAAACTTGAGAGACTTTACAGAAGAGAAAAAGGGTCTGAAGTACCCAATATTTAAGGCCCAGATGGCAGTGGAGGAAGAACAAACGAAGTCAATAAGGAAGGACTAAAAAGGTCGACTCAAGAGGCTGATGGGAAAAGGGGTCCAAGGAAAGAGACTATTTTCAGGGAGGAGGTCAAATCAGATCTCTCACATTACAACTGTAGAATCTTTGTCGATGGGAACAGTGTCTATTTACCATTGCATCTTTAGCATTTATCAGAGCAGCTGGTACTTACAGGGAATTTCTTGCATTTCTTCTCTTAATACTTTCTGACCTCTAAAAAGGACAGTATAACTCTATAGACTGAAAGGTCAGTAGTGAAATGACTATTTCCTCACATTCCGGAATGTACTTGGTGGTTGAGACTGCTAATCAGACCCCATATGGAATTAAAACTTTTCGTGACATTCTGATCAGATGCTACCATATCTCTCTGTCTCTGTTTCTTACTATTGCCCTGTGTGCAACCTACATACTTCAGCTTTTTCACAAAGATCTTTTTCTCTGATTTATCTAATTCTATTTAGTGCTCAATAAATTATATATGGTGAACACAATTATAATTATTTTAAATCTGAGTATTTCTTGAACACCAAATATGTACAATTTTTTGCCAGTATCTGGTCTGGGTATTTCATCTGTTATTCATTTAATTCTTATAAAAATCTACGAGATAGGGAGTATTAATCCCTATTATATAATTGGCAGAAATTGGAACTAAAAGAGCTTAAGTAACTTTCCAAAGGTCACACAGTTATAAAGTGGTGAA
The DNA here is from genome assembly GCF_029215605.1 of Mirounga angustirostris. Lineage (NCBI taxonomy): Eukaryota > Metazoa > Chordata > Mammalia > Carnivora > Phocidae > Mirounga > Mirounga angustirostris. The sequence goes on from NW_026991712.1 coordinate 150,968,766, forward strand.
AGTAGGAAGTTGTGTTTCTGTACTGCTGTGTTACAGTACATCACATAAATGGTAGCTAGAAAAGCAGCAACTCTTTTTTTTTAAGATTTTATTTATTTGAGAGAGGGAGTGAGTGAGTGAGAGAGAGAACAGAAGCTGGGAGGGGGGAGCGCAGAGGGAGAAGCAAACTCCCTGCTGAGCAGGGAGCCCAATGTGGGGCTGGATCCCAGAACTCCAGGATTATAACCTGAGCCCAAGGTAGACACTTAACTGACTGAGACACCCAGGTGTCCCAGCAGCAACTCTTTTTTGCAAAGTATTCATGATCTAAGGTTTCTTTACGTTTGTACTACAGCCAAAGATTCTGCAGAAGGTTACCTAACCATTTGCATGTGTGTTTAAAGAGCATCTGTAAGTCTCTAATAGTGTATATCAGAGCGGTGTCTCTGGGAAATAGAATGATATTCTTAGCTTGTTGAATTGGAGGAGTTTCCCAGGAGACCACAAGCACATTCTGACATGAGCTTTCAGGTCCTCTGTTTCATCTTCTGGATCTGCTCTGCTCTGTTCTCTCGGAATCAAAATGTGGCTTTAGGCATCAGTGTGATATATCCTGCATATCAGAAATAGGAACAGTGTTGGGAATATGAAGGACTCTGCCATTTTATTTCTTGAATTTCTAAAACCTCTTGACATTAGCAGTTGCTGGCTTTTGCATTTAGAACCAATATGTGAACAATTGCCATTCATTTGAATCACTCCATTTGATCTTGGCAGTTTGTGGTTATTTATGTACCCATTCCCCATCCCCAGTTGTTGAGCAAACATTTATTATACAAATTATATGTACCAAGCCAATTAAATAAAACCAAGATGCAAGCAAGTCCTATTTTACTCAAATCTATTTTTTATTAGCCATTGTGATTTTTATAGGCAGAAGTTATTAAGTGGTCATTTAAACCAATGTCCTTTATTTTACAAATATAAGCCCATTCAGGTGGAATGACTTTCTATAAGATGGTAAAATAAGTGGCATACAGGGATATGAACCTAAGTTTTATTTCTACATCAGGGCTTTTCCTATATACCCTGCTGCCTCTCAGCTATATTCAAAAACATATAACAATGGAAAGAAAGACATAATGTCATGGATTTTTTTTTCCATTGCATTTTATTTATTTATTTATTTATTTTAAAAAATTTTATTATGTTATGTTAGTCACCATACAATACATCATTGGTTTTTGATGTGGTGATCCACGATCCATTGTTTCGTATAACACCCAGTGCTCCATGCAGTATGTGCCTTCCTTAATAACCATCACCGGGGTAACCAATCCCCCCTCCTCCCTTCCCTCTAAAACCCTGTTTGTTTCTCAGAATCCATAGTCTCTCATGGTTCATCTCTCCCTCCAATCCCTCCCCCCATTTTTCCGTTCCTTCTCCTAATGTTCTCCATGCTATTCCTTATGTTCCACAAATAAGTGAAACCATATGATAATTGTCTTTCTCTGCTTGACTTATTTCACTTAGCCTAATCCCCTCCAGTTCCATCCATGTCGATGGAAATGGTGGGTATTCATTCTTTCTGATGGCTAAATAGTATTCCATCGTATGTATGGACCACATCTTCTTTTTCCATTTATCTGTTGAAGGGCATCTCGGCACCTTCCACAGTTTGGCTATTGTGGACATTGCTGCTATGAACATTGGGGTGCATGTGGCCCTTCTTTTCACTACATCTGTATCTTTGGGGTAAATACCCAGGAGTGCAATTGCTGGGTCATAGGGTAGCTCTATAAAAAATAAAAGTATATTTTTATATGCCATACCAAATGGGAGCAATTTTTTTAATTGACTCATGGGCTGTGGATATGGAGTTGTCAATTCACTTAAGAAAGCACTGTATATGACCACTATGCACCCACTGTACTAGGTTCTAGTAATACAAATATAAATCTTAAAACCTCCTGTCCATCAAGGATATTAGTGGGAGTAATAAATATTATAAATGTGAGGTAAGCTAAGGCACTCCATAGAGCATAGAGAACAACATCTAAACTCTCCTCTCAGAGGCTTTCTGAAATACCTTTAAATATGTGTAAGAATTCAGCAGGTAAAGAATTGTGAAAAGAAGTTCCAGGGGCGCCTGTGTGGCTCAGTCGTTAGGCGTCTGCCTTTGGCTTGGGTCATGATGCCAGGGTCTTGGGATCGAGCCCCACGTCGGGCTCCCTGCTCGGCGGGAAACCTGCTTCTCTCTCTCCCACTCCCCCTGCTTGTGTTCCCTCTCTTGCTGTGTCTCTCTCTGTCAAATAAATAAAAAAAAGAAAAAGAAAATAAGTTCCAGAAAGGCCATTATGGAGGAACAAGGTGGAAGTCTGCAAAAGAGGCAGGAATAAGACCATGGAAGACTTTGTAAGGCATGCTAAGGTGGTTAGATTTTATCCTGAAAGCAGTAAGATCTTGCCCCTGAAAAATCTGAAGCAGGACAGGGTACGATCTACTCTTAGGGCTGAGAGCTCAGAGATGAATGAGGTAGGCAGGAGGCTAGAACAGTAAGGAATCTGGCATGCAGACTCAAGAGACCATTCTCCTTCCATACAGATTGCACTATTTCAGGAAGGCATGATGATAGATCAGCCTTTGGAGAATTTACATATGTAATCTTGTCAAGCTCTACAACTGCATTCTGGTTCCCAAATTAGAGTTGTACTTCTAAATGAAATTTTAATTTACATGCTAAAAACAGAACCCTTAAAAACAACATCTGGCTGGTTTTCCTAATCTATTTCTACCAGATTCAATATTCAAATATTTCTAGCACAGTGTTCTCCAAACTGTGGCCTATCAAAGGTTTCTGGTGGTTCTTATTAATCTCAGCATTCACAGGGTATCTACTCTATATCAGGCACTGTGCTAGGTGCTGGAGATCCAGAGATGAGTAAGACATAGGACATCCTTCAAGGAGTGTAGGCAGAGGAAGTGGACAAGTAATATAGTGTAATAAAATGTTTTACATTTTTTGCTAGATGTATGCACATTGTATAATGGAGACTTAAACCACCTGTGTTTAGGAAGGGTAGAGGAAGAATCCATAACATTTGCCTAGGGAATAGGTAGAGAATAGGTTACAAGTAATACTTAAACTGAGTCTTGAGTTGGTGTCTACCAGGCAACCAAGGTATGAAGCTGAAATTCTGGAAGATGGGTTGCTCTAAAATAAAAGGTCCAGAGATGTAAGAGAAAAGCCTGGAGAGTTACATAGAAGTCAGGCTATGGAAAACCCTATATGTTTATTAAGAAATGTGTACTTTATTCCATAAACAACTGAAATTATTGAGAGATCTTAAGAGTGAATTGTGTAAGACTGTTGAATCACAGACCTGTACCTCTGAAACAAATAATACATTATATGTTAAAAAAAAAAAGAAGATAGTATGAAGGGAGAAATGAAGGGGGGGGAATCAGTGGGGGAGACGAACCATGAGAAACTATGGACTCTGAGAAAGAAACTGAGGGTTCTAGAGGGGAAGGGGTTGGGGGAATGGGATAGCCTGGTGATGGGTATTAAAGAGGGCACGTACTAAATGGAGCACTGGGTGTTACACACAATGAATCATGAAACACTGCATCAAAAACTAATGATGTAATGTATGGTGATTAACATAACATAATTAAAAAAAAGGAGTGAAATTACAAGATGTGGTGCATACAAGAGAAAGACCCTTCTGGGAGTAGTAAGGACAATGGATTGGAAAGGGATGAGACTGTATAGAAAATCTGCTCAGGAGGCTGAAGTAGTAGTCTAGGTGAGAGATGATGAAGGTAAAAGCAACAGATGTGGAGAATAGGATGAAAAAGAGATATCCACAAGGTTTGCTAAATAATTAGACATTCTTATTCCCCTAACTCTGTATCCCATTCTCTTTTTTAAGATTTATTTATTTGTATTTTAATGCTAGTAAACATACAGTATACAGTTAGTTTCAGTGAACTAACAGTTTCAGGTGTACAATACAGTGATTCAACAATTCTATATACTACTCAGTGCTCATCATGATAACTGAACTCTTAATCCTCTTCACCTATTTTTCCCATCCCCCTGCCCACCTCCCCTCTGGTAACCATCAGTTTGTTCTCTATACTTAACAGTCTTGTTTGGTTTGTCTCTTTTTTTTTCCTCCTTTGTTTTGTTTCTGAAATTCCACGTATGAGTGAAATCATGTGGTATTTGTCTTTCTATGACTGACTTATTTTGCTTAGCATTGTACTCTCTAGATCCATCCATGTTGTTGTAAATGACAAGATTTCATTCATTTTTAGGGTTGAGTAATATTCCATTGTATATATATATACCACATCTTCTTTATCCATCCAATCATTGATGGACACAGGGCAACTTCCATATTTTTGCTATTGTAAATAATGCTACAATAAACACAGGGGAGCATATATCTTTTTGAATTAGTGTTTTGTATTCTTTGGATAGCGGAATTACTGGGACATATGTCTCTGCCTCTTCTACCTGTCTCATTGTAGTACTTTTTTCCTTTGTTGTGAAAAGCATTTCATCTAGTTTTTGGATCATTTTCAGCAGGGAATGATGTGTCCATGGGAAGAGGTGAGTTCAGCAGCTTCCTATGCTGCTGTCTTGGGCCTCCTCCAAAAGAATATACTTTAATTTTTTTTTCCATTGGATATTCAATTCAATAATTATTTATTGAAATTGCTTTATATCACATTTTTTAGTGCAGTGAATGCAGGTGTTTCTATTAATATAGATCAAGGAATATATGGTTCTCTGCTCTATGACTAGTACATAAATGGAAGGTCAGTGTTAAGTGACTAGTTTGGAAGTGGACATTAAAGCAAATGCAACTTGCTGTAATACAAAATAGAGAGGGTGTAAGTAGATTTTTGGTGAGATCAAGGGAGGGAGATAATTTATGGGAAATTGTTGGGAAATTGGATGCAAACTACCCTGTAAAGGAAAAATTGGCCAACCATTTTTTTTTTTTAAAGGATGTTAGATGAAAATAGAGAAATCCAAGAGCATAGCTTGCTGAATTGGGGCTCATTCATGGTCATACATTTAACAAGCCAAGCATGAATTCTGCCATAGGTCCACATTTCTCCAAACCATGTGGCACCAAACTATACTGTAGATACTGAATTTTCTATTTTTACAGAAATAAAACATTTTATTTCTGTAAAACATTTTTAAAATTTTAAAAATTTTATTTTCCATGTAGTCTTAACCAGAAGGTCAGCTTTTTGAGAGCATTAATATTAATTATTAGTATATTCTTATTTTATTGAGTGGTAGATTTATAACTTATTTTTCTTATATATTTTCCTTAGCTTTGGGCATAAGATAGAGTATAGTAATTGATCTTCAATACATGTTAGGTAAGATTGTAGCTTAACAAATCTAGAAGTCTTATTTGTGTTATAGATATATGTGCCTGGAAAAAATTAGGATATGTATATTTAGGAAATTATTAAAATTTTTTTAAGTTTTTGCTGTGTATCTTATATATCTGTAATGAGAACAAATGTGATAATATTTTATAAAATCCTAGGAAGAATCATTTTAATGGTTACTAGTTTATGGTGGTTAAAGTCCTCAAATGAATAGATTCTCTTTCCTAAAACACCCTCAAGTAGGAATTTTAGATTTATTTTTTTGGCTCAGAGTTTGTGGTTTTAGTCTCATCTTTCATGTAATTTTTTTCCTGAAATTATGAAGCCTTGGAAATATGACTTTATAATGGAACTTCTGACAGATCCCTTTAACTGCATGTCACTTATTCACAGGGGTAATTTTTTACCTCTTTGAAGGTGTTTTGGTCTGAGAGGTGGATTACATGTTCTATATAAAGATCAGTTTTTAATTAATAAACTGTTTTCCTTATTTTTGACCAATATGAATTGATTGTAACTTTAGTGTACAGCATTCTCCCCATTGTCCTTGGTTTAGCTTTCTATGGTTTTAGTTATTTGTGGTCAACTGTGGTCTAAAAAACATAAAATGGAAAATTCCAGAAATACACAATTCATAAGCTTTAAATTGTGTGCCATTCTGAGTAGCATGATGAAATCTCTTGCCAACCTGCCTGGGATGTGAATCATCCCTGTAGTGTATTTACATTGTATAGGTTGCCTGTTGGTCATTTAGTGGCAGTATCAGTTATCAGATTCACTGTATCATGGCGCTTGTGTTCAAGTAACTTTATTTTACTTAATAATGGCCTCAAATTTCAAGAGTAATTATGCTGGCAATTTGGATATGCCAGAGAAAAGCTATAAAGAACTTCCTTTAAGTGAGAAGGTGAAAGTTCTTGACCTAAAAAGAAAAAAAATCATACACCGAGTTTGCCAAGATCTATGGTAACTTTTATTGCAGTATATTGTTATAATTTTTAATGTTTATTATTAATTAATCTCTTATAAATTTAGTTTTATCATAGTTATTTATGTATGTATAGGAAAAAACATGGTATATACAGGCATCCACTGGGGGTTTTAGAACATATTTTCCTCAGATAAGGGGGGATTACTGTAAAGTATTTTCCATGTAAAAATGGAACAGATTTAGCCTTTGCCATATCCAGCATCTGCATAACTCACTTAAATTGCAAAACTTCTATGCAGCCCTAAAGTCTATTTCTAAATGTCTCAGTAGCCTATTTATCAGAGTAAAATAATATAATTATTGTATTATTTCTTTAAGTACATGCTAGATAGATATACATTTTTCTTTGTTTTTCCCTCCACAAAATATGTTCATAATTTTTATTTTTAAATATTTGTTATCCATGGGGTATTTTACAAAGGCACATAAATAATAATAACATTAATAAGATCAGATCATTCTTTCCTTAAACCTCAATTTTTTAATTTTTTCTTTTCTCTCTAACATTCTTTTTTTTTTTTTTAAGATTTTATTTATTTGACAGAGAGAGACAGCGAGAGCAGGAACACAAGCAGGGGGAGTGGGAGAGGGAGAAGCAGGCCTCCCGCTGAGCAGGGAGCCCGATGTGGGACTCGATCCCGGGACCCCAGGATCATGACCTGAGCCGAAGGCAGACGCTTAACGACTGAGCCACCCAGGCGCCCTTCTCTCTAACATTCTTAAAGAGGAAAATTCATTGTGTTACTCTGGCTCTATGTTTGGAGGCAAATATTTTACACACTATAATAAGGGTGTTTTATAGTATGTAATTTAACTAGATGCTACAGTATTCAGTGTTTACTTCAAAGAAAAGACTTTCCCTGAGACATTCTTTATGGATTTCAATTTAAATTATTCCCTTCCTTTCTGAATCCTCCCTTATACTTTATAGGTTTGAATCTTTTATTCTTTTTGTAAAATACCCTTCTTTCAAATACATGTATCTTAATAATGATAAGAATAATAACCAACTACTTATTGAGTAAATTCTGTGTTCTAGGTGATTTACATATATTTTCTGTAACTTTAGAACAACATAAGCAAACTCTAAGCAGACTCAGAGGTTAGGTTAAATTATTTAACAAAGGTTACATTTCATATGTATCTGATTTAGGTGGATTTGATCTCAAGTGTATGTTACTTTAAAATCCAAATTCTTACTGCTAATTCATGCTGCCTTAAATAAATGTGGGGTATTATAAAATAAGAATGAATGGGGTGCCTGGGTGGCTCAGTCGTTATGTGTCTGCCTTCGGCTCAGGTTGTGATCCCAGGGTACTGGGATCGAGCCCCACATCGAGCCCCACATCGGGCTCCCTGCCCAGTGGGAAGTTTGCTTCTCCCTCCCGCACTCCCCCTGCTTGTGTTCCCTCTCTTGCTGTGTCTCTCTCTGTCAAATAAAAAAAAATTTTTTTAAAGTAAGAATGAAGAGTCTGGATTAAAAAATATGGAAAAAACAGCTATTTGGCTGAACAATAAAATGAACAGAAGTCAAGAAATTACAACTTATTATTCTATAACAACTATTCCATTTATTCCATGCCACCTTGGACTATTTTGTGCTACTGTAAATACTGTAAATGATTTTAGTCATTTTATATACATGTGGAATGTAATTGAAATATGATTTTTCTGAGAGCAAATAAGTGTATCTCCTGTCTTGTGTCTTCAAATGATAAACCAATAAATTGCATTAACATAATGTAGTATAGTTCACCCTATTCCCTTTTTGGTCTTTGTGTTAGTATACCACATGTTTTGTGGTATCTTGCTTTCTTTTACTATTTGGTCTCATTATTATCACAACTGTTTATTTTAATTCTTTTAAAGAACCAACCCTAGTTTCATTGATCTGTTCTATTGTTCTTTTGGTTTCTATTTCATTGATTTCTGGTCTAATCTTTATTAATTCTCTTCTCCTGCTGGGTTTAGGCTTCATTTGCTGCTTTCTCCAGCTCTGTTAGGTGTAAGGTCAGGTTCTGTATTTGAGACCTTTCTTGTTTCTTGAGAAAGGCTTGTATTGCTGTATACTTCCCTCTCAGGACTGCGTTTGCTGCATCCCAAGGGTTTTGAACAGTTGTGTTTTCATTTTCATTTGTTTCCATGAATTTTTAAAAATTCTTCTTTAATTTCCTGGTTGACCTATTCATTCTTTAGTAGGATGCTCTTTAACCTCCATGTATTTGAGTTCTTTCCAAATTTCCTCTTGGGATTGAGTTCAAGTTTCAAAGCATTGTGGTCTGAAAAACAACTGTTTATTTTAGTAAACTGTAAATGTAAATGCACTATTTATTTATTTATTTTTATTTTAATCTTTTAATTTCCCTCCATATTTTATAAACTAATTAAACAGCAATCATGTCAAAGAAAGTAAACTATGTGATTAAGAATATGCTGCTAATATAATACAGAGCTGCCTATGTCCAACGACTTCATATCTTAAAGAACAGACATATGAAGAAATGCTCAACATCACTCAGCATCAGGAAAATACAAATCAAAACCTCAATGAAATACTACCTCACACCAGTCAGAATGGATAAAATTAACAAGCCAGGAAATAAGAGATGATGCTGAGGATATGGAGAAAGGGGAACCCTCTTACACTGTTAGTGGGAATGCAAGCTGGTACAGCCACTCTGGAAAACAGTATGGGGGTTCCTCAAAAAGTTGAAAATAGAGCTACCCTACAACCCAGGAATTGCACTGCTAGGTATTTACCCCAAAGATACAAATGTAGTGTTCCGAAGGGGCACCTGCACCCCAATGTTTATAGCAGCTATGTCCACAATAGCAAAACTATGGAAAGAGCCCAGATGTCCATCGATGACGTATGGATAAAGAAGATGTGATATGAGGGAGGAGCAAGATGGCGGAGGAGTAGGAGACCTGGATTTCGTCTGGTCCCAGGAATTCTGCTGGATAGGGATCAAACCATTCTAAACACCTATGAACTCAACAGGAGATCGAACAAAAGAATAGCAACAACTCTCTGAACAGAAAAGCACCACTTTCTGTAAGGTAGGACGTGTGGGGAAGCGAATCCAAGGCGATATTTGGGAGGATAGACGGCGGGGGAGGGGGCCCCCGTTGGCTGCTTCTGGCAAGTGATAGAGCAGCGGAGCACAAAATCGGAACTTTTAGAGGTCTGCTCTGCTGAGGGACGTTGCTCTAGTGGCTAAGCAGGGGGTGGAACCCTCGCTGGGACAGTGTGATCTCAGGACCCTCGGGGTCACAGAAAGACCGGGGGTGCTTGAGTGCAGCAAAGCTCCCAGGGATCGGAGCGGGGAAGCTGGCTGCAAAGACGGAGCTGAGGAGTGGGCTTTCAGCTCGGGGTTGCCATAAACCGTGATCTGCGGCACAGTCGGGCCACTGCTCTTCCAGCAGGGACCCAACAAGCGACAGATCCGGGGAGACAACCCTTCCTTCCCCAGGAGGAGCGGCGTGGGAGTGCACTGCAGGGATCTGCTGGGTTTGGAGCCTCCACACGGGGTCGGGTGCCAGAGATAGAAATGCTCGGTCACAGGCTGGGTGAGCACAGAGTACGGCGGGAGACCAGGGAGACGGGAGTGATGACTGCTTTTCTCTGGGGGCCCACTGAAGAGTGGGGCCCCTGAGTTCTCCGCTCCTCTGGGGTGGAGGTTGGGAGGCTGCCATTTTCACTCTCGTCCTCCAAAGCTGTATGGAAAGCTTGCAGGGAAGAAAAGCTCCCGAGAGCAAACCCGAGCAGATTACTTAGGCCGGACTGGCAAGGGTGGGGCAATTCCGCTTCTGGGAAAAGACATGGCACGGCAACAGGCCCTTCCCCCAGAAGATCAGCAAGAACAGCCCGCCAAGACCAAGTTTACCGATGAATGAGAATGGCAGAACTCCAGCTCTAGGGGAATACAGCATACAGCACATAGAATTCATGGCTTTTTTGCCATGATTCTTTAGTCTTTCAAAGTTAATTTCTTTTTTTTGAATTTTTCTTTTTCTCTTTTTCAGCCAACATCTTATCAGTCCCTTTTTTAAAAAAATTTTTTATTTTTCATTTTTAGAGTCATATTCTACCCCTTCATAGTAGTTAACCTTATTTTTGGCATATATATAAGTTATTCTCTCCTTAAAATATTGCACCTATTAAGGAGGTGCAATTAAAAATGGAGGCTCTAACTGCTAGGATAAATGAGGCAGAAGAGAGAAACAGTGATATAGAAGACCAAATGATGGAAAATAAAGAACCTGAGAAAAAGAGAGATAAACAACTACTGGGTCACGAGGGCAGAATTTGAGAGATAAGCGATACCATAAGATGAAACAACATTAGAATAATTCGGATCCCAGAAGAAGATGAAAGAGAGAGAGGAGCAGAAGGTATATTGGAGCAAATTATAGCAGAGGACTTCCCTAATTTGGGGAAGGAAATGGGCATCAAAATCCAGGAGGCACAGAGAACTCCCCTCAAAATCAATAAAAATAGGTCAACACCCCGACATCTTATAGTAAAACTTATGAGTGTCAGAGACAAAGAGAAAATCCTGAAAGCAGCTCAGGAGAAGAGATCTGTAACCTACAATGGTAGAAACATTAGATTGGCAACAGACCTATCCACAGAGACCTGGCAGGCCAGAAAGGACTGGCAGGATATATTCAGAGCACTACATGAGAAAAATATGCAGCCAAGAATACTATATCCAGCTAGGCTGTCATTGAAAATTGAAGGAGAGATAAAAAGCTTCCAGGACAAACAAAAACTAAAGGAATTTGCAAACACAAAACCAGCCCTACAAGAAATCTTGAAAGGGGTCCTCTAAGCAAAGAGAGAGCCTAAAAGTAACATAGACCAGAAAGGAACACAGACAATATACAGTAACAGTCACCTTACAGGCAATATAATGGCACTAAATTCCTGTCTTTCAATAGTTACCCTGAATGTAAATGGGCTAAATGCCCTAATCAAAAGACACAGGCTATCAGATTGGATAAAAAAACAAGACCGATCGATATGCTGTCTGCCAGAGACTCATTTTAGACCCCAAAACACCCCCAGCTTGAAAGTGAGGGGGTGGAAAACCATTTACCATGGTAATGGACACCAAAAGAAAGCTGGGGTGGCAATCCTTATATCAGACAAATTAGATTTTAAACTAAAGACTGTAATAAGAGATGAGGAAGTACACTATATACTACTTAAAGTGTCTATCCAAGAAGGAGATCTAACAATTGTAAATATCTATGCCCCTAACATGGGAGCAGCCACTTATATAAGCCAATTAATAACAAAAGCAAAGAAACACATCGACAACAACACAATAATAGTGGGGAACTTTAAGACCCCCTCACTGAAATGGATAGATCATCTAAGCAAAAGATCAACAAGGAAATAAAGACTTTAAATGATACACTGGACCAAATGCACTTCACAGATATATGGACTTCACTGGGTGTTTTAAGCAAACAATGAATCATGGAACACTACATCAAAAACTAATGATGTAATGTATGGTGATTAACATAATAATAAAAAAAACTAAGCCAAAAAAAAAAAAAGAGGTGGTATGTATATATACACTGGAATACTACTCAGCCATCAGAAAAATGTAATTTTGCCATTTGTAATAACATGGATGGAACTAGAGGGTATTATGCTAAGCAAAGTCATTCAGAGTCATTCAGAGAAAGACAGTTATCATATGATCTCACTCATATGTGAAATTTAAGAAACAAAACAGGATCATAGAGGAAGGAAGGGAAAAATAAAACAAGACAAAATCAGAGGAATACAAACCATAAGAGACTCTTAATCATAGGAATCAAACTGAGTGTTGCTGGATTGGAGCTGGGTCGGGCATGGGGTAACTGGGTGATGGTCGTTAAGGAGGGCACGTGATGTAATGAGCACTGGGTATTATGTTAAGACTGATGAATCACTGAACTCTACCTCTGAAACTAATAATATATATTAATTAATTTAATTTAAATAAAAAATTTGGAAAAGGTAAGTAAAATGTTACACATTTATGCTGTCATTTAAGATCAACATGTTATTGTCCGGATTTGTTAACAAGGATCAAAAACCAGAAGAACCGCATGGTTCATTCAGTAAGTGCCTACAGCAATGTACGTGACTATATCTCATTTCAAATATTAGCAATGATGTCCATTGGTAAATTTATGGTAAAATCTAAATAGTGTTTCAGGTAAGTGGGGTTGTTAGTTTGACACTTCCCACTGCTCTTTGAATCATACTTTGTATGAAATGCCAGAACCTATCTTTTTTTTTAAATTTCAAGTTTTATTTAAATTCCAGTTAATATATAGTGTAATATTCATTTCAGGAATAGAATTTAGTGATTCATCACTTACATACATTACCCAGTGCTCATCATATGTGCCCTTAATACTTAATACTCATCACCTATTTAACCTGTCCCACCACCCACCTTCTTTCCATCAACCCTCAGTTTGTTATCTATAGTTAAGAGTCTGTTTTATGGTTTTCCTTTTCTCTTTTTTGCTGTTCTTTGGATGAATTTAAAATATATCACATATTTCCTGTGCTCTAAACAGACATGCAAAAACTAATATTCAACACTGAAATCAAATTTAGCTCCTAAATTTGTATTTTAGTAATTCAGTGAATATTTATAGATTACTGTCTTTGTGCCAAGAATTGTGTTATACTTGAGATGGAGAGGTAGAGAAAGTAGTGATAAAAAGATAAGGCATTAGATTCTTCTGATGAGAAACCACAGTTACTAGGGGTAAAAAGACACACATAATTAATAATAAAAAGGTAATAATGCTATCAGAAAGGTATAAACAAGATGCTGTGGGACCAGAGAGGAACAATCACTTTGAGGAGGGTCAGGTAAGACTTGCCAGAGGAGATGTCATTGTATGTAGTTCTACAGGGCGAGTAGGATTTACCACAAGGTGAAACAGGGATATGCATATATCTAGGCATTGGGAAAACACAATAGAGTTCTAATGTTTGCATTTGTGTGTAGAATCTCTATAAACACAACTGCTACTAATATTAACTGATATAGGAGTATTATATTTGTGAATCAAATACAGTATGTGGCAATGCTTTTGGTGACATGATTTTCTAAAATGGTAATAGTTCGGTGCACTTGGGTGGCTCAGTTGTTGGGCGTCTGCCTTCGGCTCGGGTCATGATCCCAGAGTCCTGGGATCGAGCCCTGCATCGAGTCCCGCATCAGGCTCCCTGCTCCTCGGGAGGTCTGCTTTTCCCTCTCCCACTCCCCCTGCTTGTATTTCCTCTCTTGCTGTGTCTGTCTCTGTCAAGTAAATAAATAGAATCTTAAATAAAATAAAATAAAATAGTAATACTTCTGGGTAAAATTATGAACAAATAAAATATCCTTTCTTGGTTTATATGTTAGTTGTATTCTTGGAAAAAACAGTATTTATTAAAGCTATACAAAATATATATAACAGAGGTAGATTCTAAGCTCACAGAATTACAAATAGGATTTTTACATATATTAGTATCTGTATAGGACATTTAAAAGTTATACTGGACTCTCCTCTACTTTGCAGTACATCTAGCATTTCTGTTCTCCACCAACCAAATGTCATCACTGTTCTTTCATCATTATGATAACAAAGAAACACATCAACAAATGTCTAGAATTCCCTTTAAGAACACTCCTCACATTGATAACCATCTCAACAGAATTATTATAGTGACAGAACTAACAAAAATTCTTAGAGAAGTGGAGAATAATGCATATAAACCATTTCTTTATCTTTCCAAGAAGAGTGTCAGTAAATACAATTTAACATTGATAAATTAACTATAATATTGTGCTAGTTTTTGTCTGTTTGGTTCATCTGGTCTTTGTTCCCTTTCTCCTTTGTTTTCTGCCTTCTTATAGATTGATTGGCTGTTTTAATTTCATTTTATCTTCACTTTTGGCTAATTCATGACATTTTTTTTTAGTGTTTGGCTTTTCAGTATACATCTTTAATTTATTATAGTTCATCTACTTTCAAACAAATTATACAGCTTTATATTTAGTTTAAGAAACTTAAAACATCATACTTCCGATTCCCCCCTCCCATCTTTTGTGCTATTCTTGCTATTTATTTGACTTCTACCTGTGGTATAATGTCATATTACATTGCTACTATTTTTTCTTTAGATAGTTATTTATTTCTTGGAGTATTAAAGATAAGAATATTTGTATTTACCTTCATTTATAATATTTCTAGAGTCTTTAATTTCTTCGTGTGGATCTTAGCTTGTATCTGTTATCATTTTCTGTAGGCCAGAAGAAATTTCTTTAACATATCTTATAACACTAGAGTGCTGATAATGAATTCTCTCATCTCTTGTTTTCCTCAAAATACCTGCATTAATTTTTTTAAAGCTGTTTTTCTTTCAATAATTTAAAGATGTCATCCACTGGACTTCTGGTTTGTACAGTTTGTTATGAGTAGGTGCACTGTAATTCTGTAATATTTATCTGAGTTCTTTGCATGTGATTTGTATTTTCATATATGATACAGAAAGTTTTAAAAATAAATATTTTGCTTGGTGCTTCTTGGATCTGTAGCAGGATATTTTTCATTAATTGTGGAAAATCTTCAGTGTTAATCTCTTCTCATATTTCTTCTGCCCCATTCTCTCTCATCTCCTTCTGGAATTTTAGTTATACATATGTTAGATCATTTGATATTGTTCTACAAATTTGGATGCCATGTTTTTTCTTTTTCTTTTTTTATCTTTCTGTTTATGTTCAGCTTATTTCTGTTGATCTAGAGTTTACTAATTCTTTCCTCATCTGTGTCAAGTTTACTGATGAGTACATTAAAGAAATTCTTCATCTTTGTTAGTGTATTTTTTAGTTTTAGTATGTCTTTTTGGCTTATTATTGTAATTTCCATCTCTCTGCTTAAGTTCCCCATTTTTTCATGCATTTTGTCCTCCTTTTCCACCAGAGGCTTCAGCATATTAGTCTTAATTATTTTATTTAATTTTTAAAAAAGTTTTATTGACTTTTATTTGAAGTTTATTTTAGTGGGTGGTGGAGCATAGGGAGAGAGAGAGACTCCCAAGCAGGCTCCATGCTCAGCTCGGAGCCCCTTGCTGCGCTCCATCTCATGACACCGAGATTATGACCTGAGCTGAAACCAAAGGTTGGATATTCAACCAACTGAGCCACCCAGGTACCCCAGTCTTAGTTATTTTAATTCATTGTCTGATAATTCCAGTGTCTAGTCATTTCTGAATCTACTTCAATTAATTGCTCTTCATAGACAGTAGGTTGTTTTTTCTTGATTTTTTTTGTATGTTCAACAATTTTGTGTATACTTGGCTTCTAGTGTAGAACAGTAGGCAATGATAGAAAATACTATTTGTCACTGGGAATGGATAAACCTCTTCTCCTGGTCATTTGTGTGAGGGCTTATGTCAACCTAGTCAAGAGTTAAGCTAGGTTAAGTTTCATTGTTGCTATGGTTATCTTGAGTTTATGACTGGCTTCATATTCTTCTAGAGTTACTTTTAAAAAACATTTTAATTAGTTAATTTATTTTTAAAATTAAAAAATTAAATTCCAGTATAATTAATGTATAGTGTTATATTAGTTTCAGGTATACAATATAGTGATTCAACAATTCTATACATTACTCAGTGCTCATCATCATGTAAGTGTACTCTTAATCCCCTTCAGCTATTTCATCCACCGCCCCCCCCCCAACCTTCCTCCCTCTGGTAATCATCAGTTTGTTCTCTGTATTTAAGAGTCTGTTCTTTTGTCTATTTTTTCCTTTATTCATTTGTTTTGTTTCTGAAATTCCACATATAAGTGAAATCATATGGTATTCGTTTTTCTCTGATTTACTTTGCTTAGCATTATACACTCTATGTTGTTGCAAACAGTAAGATTTCATTCTTTATATGGCTGAGTAATATTCTATTAAATCTATATATCTATTTATCTGTATATCTATATATCACATGTTCTTTATCCATTCCAGATATATCACATCTTCTTTTTCCATTCATTTGTTGATGGACACTTGGGTTGCTTCCATAATTTGGCTATTGTAAATAATGCTGCAGTAAATATAGGAATGTATATATCTTTTTGAATTAGTGTTTTGTATTCTTTGGGGAAATACCCAGGAGAGGAATTACTGGATCATATGGTAGTTCTATTTTTAATTTTTGAGGAACTGCCATACTGTTTTCCATAGTGGCCATACCAGTTTGTATTCTTACCAACAGTGCATGATGGTTCCTTTTTCTCCATATCTTTGTGAACACTTGCTTCTTGTGTTTTTGATTTAACCATTCTGACATGTATGAGGTGATATTTCATTGTGGTTTTGATTTGCATTTTCCTGGTGATGAGTGATGTTGGGCCATCTTTTCACGTGTCTGGTGGTTATCTTATGTCTTCTTTGGAGAAATGTCTATCCATGTCTTGTGCCCATTTTTAAATTGGATTATTTGTTTTTTGGGTGTTGTTCTATAAGTTCTTTATATATTTTGAATACTAACCCTCTATCATATATGTTATTTGCCAATATCTTTACCCATTCAGTACACTTTTAGTTTTGTTGATGATTTCCTTTGCCGTGTAGAAGCTTTTTATTTTGATGTAGTCCCAAAGGTTTGTTTTGGCTTTTATTTCTCATGGCTGAGGAGACATATCTAGAAAAATGTTGCTATGGCTGATGTCAGAGAAATTGCTGCCTGTGCTCTCTTCTAGGATTTTTATGGCTCCAGATCTCACATTTAGGTCCTAAGTCCATTTTGAGTTTATTTTTGTGTAGGGTGTAAGAAAGTGATCCAATTTTATTCATTTATATATAGCTGTCCAGTTTTCTTAACCCCCTTTGTTGAAGAGACTTTTTCCCATTACATATTCTTGCCTCCTTTGTCAAAGATTAATTGACCAAATAATCATGGATTTATTTCTGGGCTCTTTATTCTCTTCTCTTGATCTATGTATCTCTTTTTGTGACAGTACCATACTGTTTTGATTACTACAGCTTTGCAGTATATCTTGAAATTGTGATACTTCTAGTTTTGTTTTCCTTTTTCAGGATTGCTTTGGCTGTTCAGGGTGTTCGGTGGTTTCACACAAATTTTAGAATTATTTGTTCTAGTTCTGTGAAAAATGTTGTTGGTATTTTGGTAGGGATTGCATTAAATCAGTAGATTACTTTGGGTAGTATAGGCATTTTAACTATAGTTGTTTCTCCAATGCATGAGCATGGAATATCTTTCCATTTGTTTGTATCATCTTTAATTTTTTTCATCAGTGTTTTATAGCTTTCACAGTACAGGTCTTACACCTCCTTGGTTAATTTTATTTCTAGGTATCTTATTATTTTTGGTGTAATTGTGAATTCAGGTTGTTTTATTAATTTCTTTTTTTGCTACTTTATAAATATTGTATAGAAACGCAACAGGTTTCTGTATATTGATTTTGTATCCTGTGACCTCACTGAATTCATTCATCAGTTCTAGTAGTTGTTTGGTGGAGTCTTTAGGGTTACCTTATTCCTGAGGGAAAGGGGTAGAGTGATTGAGAGTTTTTCCTCATTCATCCACCCTAAACTTTTGTCCTTTGCTGGGTATTCCTGACACAGACAGGGTTTATTTCCATGCTTTTGTCTCATCTCTAGCAGTAGATGACAGGTGTTTTTTAGTGCTTGCTATTTTAGAATTGAGGGAGCAAGAGTATTTCTGTTGTCTTGGTCTAGCCTAAGACCAGGACCTAACCTTAGGAAGATCCTATATGCTGTGATCTTGGGGTGGAGTTTTTTCAATGATCCCATCTACCCTCTTTTCATCTCTGCCTTGAATCATTGATGGGTCTTGTGTGAGACAGTCTTTTCTTCCCCTCCTCCAGGTATAGAGGATATTTTCTTTTGGTGTTCCTCCTCCTGTTTGGAGTCTTATTTGTGCACTGGGGTTTTAAGGCTTGCTATTTATCCCCTAGTGGCTTAAGGTCTTTTTCTTCTCCATAAGGGAAAAGGATATTGGTGGGGTTTCATGCCTTTTCTATAACAGAAGCCCATCCCCTTCTCCATTCCTGCATTACAATGAAAGGCATTTTTTATTTTTCTGCCCTGCCACTAATCTTTCTCCTAAATATCTGATGGAGGCATGTACAGAAGAGTCTGCCAGTGAGTGTGAATTCCCTTTGTGTCTATGACTCTCAGAGATTCTATAGTCTCCTATTTCCTATACTTGATTTTTTTTTTTAAAGATTTTATTTATTTATTTGAGACAGAGAGAATGAGAGACAGAGAGCATGAGAGGGAGGAGGGTCAGAGGGAGAAGCAGACTCCCCGCCGAGCAGGGAGCCCGATGCGGGACTCGATCCCGGGACTCCAGGATCATGACCTGAGCCGAAGGCAGTCGCTCAACCAACTGAGCCACCCAGGCGCCCCCTATACTTGATTTTTAATAGTTAAAAAAATTTTTTAGCTTAATTCTTTTTATTCACTTGTATGGCACCAAGCATTTCTTTCTCCTGTGCTCTGCCATAAAGTGCTTGCTTCCGTCCTTTTTTGGTGGGGCCTGACTTTCCTTGGGTATCAGATTATTGTTGCCCTGCAATTTCCATTTTCTGATAGATTTTTATAAGTTACGATTTTGTTCTTTGCTGGGATATATCTTATTAAGGTGGAAGCAATGATTTTTTTCAACTTTATACATCCAACTAGAAGTGAAACTTCTAAAATAAAAAAAATTAAAGTTCCTATTAAGAAATATAACTTCTTTTTTTTTAATTTAAATTCAATTAGCCAACATATAGTACATCATTACTTTCAGATGTAGTGTTCAGTAATTCATCAGTTGCGTATAACACTCAATGCTTATCACATCATGTGACCTCCTTAATACTCATCACCCAATAACCCCATCCCCCCCCCCACCTCCCCTCCAGCAACCCTCAGTTTGTTTCCTATAGTTAGGAGTCTCTCATGGTTTTTCTCCCTCTCTGATGACTTCCCATTCAGTTTCCCTCCCTTCCCCTATGATCCTCTGCATGGTTTCTTATATTCCACATATGAGTGAAACTATATGATAATTGTCTTTCTGTGACTGACTTATTTCACTTAGCATATTACCCTCCAGTTCCGTCCATGTCAATGTAAATCATAAGTATTCATCCTTTCTGATGGCTGAGTAATATTCCATTGTATATATATACCACATCTTCTTTATCCATTCATCTGTTGATGGACATCTTGGCTCTTTCTACAGTTTGGCTATTGTGGACTTTGCTGCTATGAACATTGGAGTGCAGGTGCCCCTTCGGAACACTACGTTTGTATCTTGGGGGTAAATACCTAGTAGTGCAACTGCTGGGTCATAGGGTAGCTTTATTTTCAACTTTTTGAGGAATCTCCATACTATTTTCCAGAGTGGCTGTTCCAGCTTGCATTCCCACCAACAGTGTAATATAACGTCTATGTTAATTCAGTAGTTCTCAAATTATTTCTGGTTGTGGAACATTAGGAAGTTATAATGCTAGTTATATAATTATTGTTTTATTTGAATTAAAATAATTAACTAAACAGTTCTTTTTTTTTTTTTAAGATTTTATTTATTTGAGAAAGAGAGAGAGAGCACCCATGCAAGAGAGAGTGAGAGAGAGAGAACGCACGGGTTGGGAGGGGAGAGGCAGAGGGTTAGGGACAAGCAGACTCCCCACTGAGCAGGAAGCTTGATGCAGCGCTCAATCCCAGGACCCTGGGATCATGACCTGAGCCAAAGGCAGATGCTCAGCTGAGCCACCCAGGCTTCCCTAAATGAACATTTCTGAGGATTTAAATATATTAACTACTTATTAAATACTTGGTGCAATTTAATGAACATCTTTTGGGTTTTAGTAGTCGTGCTAGATACTTTCATATCTAATTCTCATAATTTTGAAGGATTGGTTTTGCCATTCCTTAATTATGGATGAGAAAAACTGAGGCTTAAGGGGATTAAGTTGATTGCTTTGTATCACAGAATTAATATTTAGTAGAGGTGAGATTTCAGACCTTATGTTTCTGATTCCAGAATGTATCTTGTTTCTACTCTACAACATTATGCAGTTCATTTCTTACTGTTTGATAAGCAATAAATGACAAGGGAGGGGGAAAATTGATAATAAAAATCTTATTGGATTTATATTCTTAAATATATTTTGATTTCTGTTAAACATGAGCCTTTTTTTAAAAAATAGGCAATGATATGGGAAATGATGATGCCATCGGAGGGAATGTGAGCAAATATATGGTGCTTCCGTCTGGATACAGTGGACAGTCCAAGAAAGGACATCTTATCTTTGATGCTTGCTTTGAAAGTGGTGAGTGTATTGAAGACCATTGCTTTTGAATTTGTCTTAGATTGTTTCAAAATCCCAATTCATCTGACCATTCAGTGTGATTCAACCCATTTAATATTTCATCATAATGGACTAAGTTGTCAGGGAAAAACCAATTTTCAAAGAATTAACTTGGAACTACTTGAAAAGGAAATGCTATGTTTTTGTTGGTATAAGTGATTATTTAATGGTTTAATGGTAATATTAATGAGCATTGATATAGCACCTTATATTTTATTAAATAACTTCAGATATTATTTCTTTTGGGATAAAATAGATATAATTTGACTATATGATAAATCATTAATTATTGAATGTTTATCATGTACCTGGTTCTGCATGACATGCTCACAGAACTTAATCTTTGTCTGAGAGGTCTTCGTATAAAGAAATGATTAGGGAACAGATTCAGTTGAACACAAACCACACAGCAAAAGTAATATTGCATCACAATCATCAAATGCTGTGGGTATTTTGAATGGGAAGATTGAAACTTGATTATAAATTCCCATCCAGTAGGGATTGGATCTTGTTAACTTTTTTGTGCCCCGAACCTCATACTCTGAATGGCACATAGTACATATTCAGAATATTTTGAAAATTTTAATGAGAGAGGTAAACATAATTTTGTTTTATAAATAATTGTTGATTATTTTTGGTTTTCATAATGTGTGTGTGTGTGCATGCGTGTATGTCATTGATTGGAGGGACATGGCAGTGTCAGTTATGTGACACTTCTCTGAACCCTAAGAACATTGGTTGTTTATCAACAATTGTAAACTTGTTTATGTAAGATTTTTCTCCTGGTTTATTCCATGCTATTTTAGTTTGCTTCAGCTGCCATAACAAAGAACCGCAAATGTGTGGCTTAAACAACAGAAATTTATTATCTAATAGTTCTGGATATCTGAGATCAAGGCATCAGTAGGGTTGGTTCCTTCTAAGGATTGTGAAGAATATATTCCATGTCTTTTGTCTAGCTTCTGGTGATTTGCTAGCAGTCTTTGGTATTCTTTGGTTTGTAGAATCATTACCCCGATCCCTGCCTTCATCTTCACTTGGCATTCTCCCTGAATGCATGGCTTTCTCTAAATATTCCCTCTTTATGAGGCTACCAGTCATATTGGATCAGGGGCCACTCTAATGACCACATTTTAACTTGATTACCTTTGTAGAGACGCTATTTCCTAGTGAGGTCACATTCTGAGGTATTGGGTGTTTGGACTTTTTTTTTTATTATGTTATGTTAATCACCATACATTACATCATTAGTTTTTGATGTAGTCTTCCATGATTCATTGTTTGCGTATAACACCCAGTGCTCCATTCAGTACGTGCCCTCTTTAATACCCATCCGCAGGCTAATCCATCCCCCACCCCCCTCCCCTCTAGAACCCTCAGTTTGTTTCTCAGAGTCCATAGTCTCTCATGGTTCGTCTCCCCTTCCGATTTCCCCCCCTTCATTTTTCCCTTCCTGCTATCTTCTTCTTCTTCTTCTTCTTCTTCTTCTTTTTTTTTTTTAGCATATAATGTATTATTTGTTTCAGAGGTACAGGTTTGTGATTCAACAGTCTTAAACAATTCACAGCGCTCACCATAGCACATACCCTCCCCAGTGTCTATCACCCGGCCACCCCATCCCTCCCACCCCCCACCAGGTGTTTGGACTTTGATATGAATTTTGGGGGACATAATTCAACTCATAATTAGTACTATAGCATTGTTCTTCCATTCAGACCTGAACACTGTCCACATACTTAAGAACAATTTCTTCTACTTTTCTTGAATTTTGCGTTATTGCCTTGTCTGGGATGTATTTGGTATTTAGAAAATATCTTTTGAATTCTTTTTACCTCAGATAAAGAGAGGAAGGCTCTTTATAATAAAACAACTGTATAAGGGTTGGAATTATTCTTTTAAAGATCATGTGTTGTTTTGGTTTACTTACAGTCTGAAATAATCCGGATTTCTTTCTTAGATCATATTTTCCTTAACCTTAGTTATTTTTTCCCATCGTTTACTGAAAAGCTCAGTAGAAGAAATTACTCCATTTGACCATATAGTATCCAAAATAATAATGCATATTTGTCCAACAGTGTATGAACAATTGGTTTATATCAATTGTATCTGTGCTAGTAGTGCATAAACCTTGCAGTAATAGTAGAGTGCTTAAGTGGATACCCTTTGGAGTCAGGCTAAAATTTAAATCCTTACTTGAAAACAGCCATAGTTTCCTCATCGTTTAATGGGGAATGATGCCTACCTTACATCTTAAAGAAAAAAAAAATTGTATTTCATTGTTTAAAAAATTAAAACATCTTACCAAAATATATACCAAATAATAATATTTAAAAAATAAATAAGTGAGAAAATCTCAGAAAGAGGAAATAGCAAAAGAAAATTCAGCTGGATGGGTACATAAAATGCATGCTATGAGTTCCCATAAATTTGCTATAGGTAGGTAATAAATTTAACTGAGAGTTTTCTGGTAGCCAGTGCCAAGAGAAAAACAACGTCCATAAGATAAAAATAAACCAAATATTGAGATCTTATAGAAATTCTTCCTATTAGGTTTCCTAAAGTAGACACTGAAATGTGATGAATATCATCCTCAATAATATCCCTATGGTGTTTATAACAATATATTTTATAGGAGTGTGTTTTGTGACATCCTTTATTGTAGACTGAGGGCATAATGCTAAAGGGCATCTTAGTGAAAGCAATTTAGTTGGCACTTGAAACAATTTGTTTGACATATGCAGCTTTCATCTGATCTAATTTGAATTCAGGGATTTATTTTAGATTATTTAAAACAGAAAAGTCACAGGGGTATTCTCTTATGTGCTAACTCTGAGCTACTGACTGTGGCTGCCTGATGTGTTGAACAGGATTCTGTCGGTGCATCCAAACTTACAGAAGAGTTAGGTGGTTAAGAGATTCAATGATTGGGAAATGTTTTTTCATGTGGATGGAGTATATTGCCTTAAGATAGGCTCCCATAAGTATTTTTTTCTTTCTGAATTGTAGAATATGTAAAGTGCTTTGTATATTGCTTGGCCCTGAACTGGGGGATAATCTGTTTTTCTCATGAGAAATAAGTTCTGCAGGTCAAATATGAACTCTCCAATGAATCCCTGGTCTGTTTTTTCCATACCTCCTTCTGTATAAGTAATATTTCCCTTGGAAAAACAGCAAGACAACCCTAACTTTATCCTTCTATAGATACCTGACACTTTTCATGAGTTTTAAAAACTTTGTTCTCTTCTACTACACTTTACCTGCTTCAGGACGGAATCTGAATCTGATTAATCCCTGTTTTCCCAAAGAACCAAGCAGAGTGCTTATGAAATTAGCTCTAAATTAATACTGTATTTATTTGTTGAATGAAGTAATTTGAGCAATAGAAAGGTAGGGAGAGATTAACTTTCTTCTAATTCTCATGAATAATTGCTTGCTGTCCCCCAGTCTACCAACTTTTCTCAAACCTCCTTGTGTTTGTAGATACTGTTTTCTCTGTGACCTAGATTCCTTTCTCTTCCTGGTAAAATGTTAATTCAGACTCAGCCCAGCATTTCTTCTTCTGAGAAACAATACCTCTCAGGCAAGTTTGGCTGTCTCCACCTACCTCTTAGGCTCTTATATGCTAGCCTTTATTATATTTCTTTCTTTTTCCTTTTCACTGAAACCTTGAAATCAGGGATGGTTTCTTATTTGGTTCTCCAGTGCCTAGTGTACTATCAGTCATATAACAAGGAGCTCAATAAATGTAGGGAGGATAGATAGTGAACAAAATGGTTTTCATAAAGTGAGATTTTAAGATAAATAAAATATTTTTACATTTAGATAAAAATTTAACATTAGTAGCAGCAAGAACATTAAGAAGAAAAACCAATAAAAACCAATTAATTTATTGCTCATCAGACACTATGATGAATGATATACATAGTTTACCTCATTTAATACAGAAATCTTCTGAGATACTATATGTCTCTATGTAGGTGAGGCAACTAATGCTCAGAGATGTAAAGTTATCTCCCTTGAATTGCATGACTGACAGAGGTGTAGCTGACTTTGAAACTGAGGATTGCCTGGCTCAAAAGGCCATACTTTTAACCATTATATATATATATTACCTTATTATAGGTCAGTTTATGACATATAAATAATAGATATATTGTTGAAAATTTCTCATTAAGTTACAAGATATATAGGAATATATAGATATATAGTAAGATATGATATTATAGGTTTTGTGATAAGAAAAATAAAAAATTGTCTACTTGTTTGAAAATAAGCCATCCAAATAAATACTGTTTGGCCATTATATGCAATATGAGTATTGTTTTATGATTGATATGAGTGTGTGTATATTGAATATGAGAAGAACAATATAATTTACACTACAAATTAATTAGTTAACCTCAGAGACTTAATATGATATTTAAATTACTATGGCATGAAAAAGGGTCAGTGAAATAAAGATATAGTTCAGTTGTTTATGTACCATTTCAAAATGATGGAAATAAAAACTTAAAACTTTTATTTTTAATTTCTGCAGTGGAATTTTACACATTTATTTGTGTAATCTTTGAACATTAATATTTTATTTCCTTTGAAAGAAAATAGTCTTTACTCTTGGCACAGTATGAAAATGTGCCATGAATACAATAGAGATTTTGGGTTTTAGCCTAATATCTCACTTTTTCTCTTTTTTTTTAGACATCCAAATGGTTGATATATTTTTTCTTTTTAACTTTTTGATGAAAGTTGACAAATATAATTGTATTTATTTAAAGTGTCCAATGTGATGGTCTGATATATATACATATATATCAGATATATATATGATATAGAGTAACTGCCAAGATTAAGATAATTAACACGTCTATCACCTCACGTAATTACCATAGTTAACTTTTCTATGTGGTAAAAACCCTTAAGATGTACTTTTATCAACTTTCAAGTATACTATACTGTATTAATAACTATAGTCACCATGGTGTACGTATGTTAGATCCTCAGAACTTATTCATATAACTGAAAATTTGTACCTTTTCAGTTACATCATCCCATTTCCCCTTCCCCCCAGGTTCTGGCAACCACCTTTCTATTTCCTGTTTGTTTGAAATTGATTTTATTGCAGCATTATTCAAAATAACCAAAATATTGAAATAACAAAAATGTCCTTCCATATATGAATGGACAAAGAAAATGTGACACACATGCCATGCGCGCACCTACACACACACACATATATACAGAGGAATATTATTCAGCTAACAAAGAGAGAACTAAATCTATTTGTGACAATGAGCATGAATCTGGAAGGGCCTATGTTAGCTAAATTTTTTTTAATAGCAGTATAGTATAATGCCAAAAATACAGGTTTTGGTTGCAGACAGATCTCGTTTCATGTATTAACTTTGACTTATCTGTAAAATTAGGAAAACAAGTATTTATATTGCAGAACTATTATGCAAAAAAGTTGATATATAAAAGAGACAGCACAATATATGCCTATCAACTTCAGGTAATAATTTTGGCACATGTATAATATCATTTCAAGAGTGCTAAAATGTGCCAGGCACTTTTGTGGGTATATTTATATGTGTTATTACCAATCCTTAGAACAACCCTACAACATAGGAACCTTAGATTGGGTTCCCCCCAGGATCATACCCTGATATAAGGACTTAGGTAGAAGTTGTACATTTAGATAGGGATTTGAAGAGAGAGAGATACTCTGGGTAATTCATGCTTTGCTGGGCAGTTGTGCCACCTTACAAGGCCATTATCTCTTTTAGAGAGAAAAAAAATAGCACATTTTGGAGAAAACAGCATGGTTATGTAACATAAAGTGTTTCACTATGTCTAGAAATTCTGTTGGAGAGATACTGGCAGCTATGAAACTGTTGTTGAATAATTTAATTCTGTTATTTGTTTCTGACTCATAATTGAAACAAAGCTGAACTTTTGTTATTGCAGGGTTTTCATTTGCTTTTTAAATTTCTGACCTCTTTACTGAATTATTTCTACATATATATGGTTATGTATCTACATGTATATTTTTCTCTTTCTTATTTTGTCTGCCTTCTCTTTGAGGAAGAAGTAAAACATTTCATTCCCAAATAACTTTCCTCTAAGAATGATGACATTTCCTGTAGTAACATTACTGAACCTAAGGGCCTCGGAAACAACAGGTGAAGAAGTATGAAGTATGTTTAATAAAATCTTATTTGCACATCTTTCAACTGCTCTTTTTAAATTATCTAGACAATATTTTGAAGGGGACTTCCAGTACACATAAAACACCCTCTATGCTTTAGTAGCAAAATAACTTCAAAAAAGCGGACACATATCACTTGATTAAATATGGTTCATTGAGTTGGTTTATAGCTCTCCTCTTTTCAGTGAAGATTTAAGTTACTACTTGAATGATTATACATATATATTAGTTAAAATCTAAGACATAAATACTTTTTCAAGTGATAGCCAAATGATACATTTTCAATTAGAATGTTTAAAAATTTTCTCTTATTGGGGTGCCTGGGTGGCGCAGTCATTAAGCGTCTGCTTTCAGCTCAGGTCATGATCCCAGGGTCCTGGGATCGAGTCCCACATTGGGCTCCCTGCTCCACGGGAAGCCTGCTTCTCCCTCTCCCACTACCCCTGCTTGTGTTCCCTCTCTTGCTGTGTCTCTCTCTGTCAAATAAATAAATAAAATCTTAAAAAAAAAAAAGAAAAAAATTTTCTATTATTATTGATTTCCATTTGCAAACAAAAAATTTAAAATTACATTAGTTAGCAAAACTAGAATGTTGTCTGTGTTTTTATGCTTCATTCTCCATAAAATAATTGTGCTTCGATAGTATACTGCAGTATTGAAAAATCCATACAAATTCTGGGTTGTCATATAGCTTTCAGATAGACTTGCCTTTTGAAGGTATGAGGATATTTTGTGCAGGCCACCTGTTGGCAGTTTGTTTCATTTCTCATCCTTTGCCCATTCTTCTTATTGTCGGGGCCAATCCCCTGAAAATTGCACTTCCGAGGCTCCCTTGTTATCTGGATTCTGGCTAGGTTCAGCTAATAGTAAATTGTAGCAAGAGATTGAAGGGCAGGTAGAAAGGACAAGTCTGGATATTTCTCCCTTTTTTATTTTGGGCAGCATCTCCAGCAGTGGCTATATTTCCTTCATGGTTTTGCCAGATAGCCCCTTCCTTGTGATCCCAACTTTGTTGGATTGCCCTGACTCTCAGGATATCACCACCTCTTGCCTTTGCCCTTTATCCGTGGGTACAGGAGAGACTTCCTGCTATTGTTAATTTCTGTGTTGCCCTACTTTCACCTGTTTGACCTTTCAGCTCTCCCAAAACTTCTGCAACTGGTTTCCTTTTTTAAAAATTTAAATTCAGTTAGCCAACTTATATACATCATTAGTTTCAGAAATAGTATTCAATAATTTATCAGGTTCCTATAATACGCAGTTCTCACATCACATGACCTCCTTTAATGCCCATCACCCAAATATCCCACTTCTTCACCCATCTCCCCTCCAGCAACCCTCAATTTGTTTCCTATAGTTAAGAGTCTCTCATGGTTTTTCTCCCTCTCAGATGACTTCCCATTCTGCTTTCCCTCCCTTCCCCTACAGTCCTCTGTCCTGTTTCTTATATTTCTCATATGAGTGAAACCATATGGTAATTGTCTTTCTCTGATTTACTTATTTCGCTCAGCATATTACTCTCCAGTTCCATCCATGTCAGTGTAAATGGTAAGTATTCATCCTTTCTGACGGCTGAGTAATATTCCATTGTATATATATATCACATCTTCTTTATCCATTTATCTGTAGATGGACATCTTGGCCCTTCCCACAGTTTGGCTATTATGGACATAGCTGCTATGAACATTGAGGTGCAGGTGCTCCTTCGGATCACTACATTTGTATCTTTGGGGTACATATCTAGTAGTGTAACTGCTGGGTCATAGGGTAGCTCTATTTTTAACTTCTTGAGGAACCTCCATACTCTTTTCCAGAGTGGCTGCACCAGCTTGCCTTCCCACAACAGTGTAAGAGGGTTCCCCTTTCTCTGCATCCTTGCCAACATTTATTCTTTCCTGTTTTGTTAATTTTAGCCATTCTGACTGGTGTGTGGTGGTATCTCATTGTGGTTTTTGTTTGTATTTCCCTGATGCCTAGTGATATGTAGTATTTTTTCATGTGTCTGTTGGCCATTTGGATGTCTTCTTTGGAAAATGTCTGTTCATGTCTTCTGCCCATTTCTTGACTGGATTATTTGTTTTTTGGGTGTTGAGTTTGATAAGTTCTTTATAGATTTTGGATATTAGCCCTTTATCTGATATGTCATTTGCAAATATCTTCTCCCATTCCATACGTTGCCTTTTAATTTTGTTGACTGTTTCCTTTGCTATGCAGAAGCTTTATATCTTGATGAAGTCCCAGTAGTTCACTTTTGCTTTTGTTTCCCTTGCCTTTGGAGACATGTCAAGCAAGAAGTTGCTGCGGCTGAGGTCGAAGAGTTTGCTGTCTGTGTTCTCCTCAAGGATTTTGATGGATTCCTGTCTCACATTTAAGTCTTTCATCCATTTTGAGTTTATCTTTGTGTATGATGAAAGAAAATGGTCTAGGTTCATTCTTCTATATGTGGCTGTCCAATTTTTCCAGCACCATTTATTGAAGAGATTTTCTTTTTTCTATTGGATATTCTTTCCTGCTTTGTCGAAGATTATTCACCATAGAGTTGAGAGTCCATTTCTGGGTTCTCTATTCTGTTCCATTGATCCATGTGTCTGTTTTTGTGTCAGTACCATACCATCTGATGATTTCAGTTTTGTAATAGAACTTGAAATCTAGCATTGTGATTCCACCAGCTTTGGTTTTATTTTTTGACATTCCTGTGGCTATTCGTGGTCTTTTCTGATTCCATACAAATTTTAGGATTATTTGTTCTAGCTCTGTGAAAATTGTTGATGGGATTTTGATAGGGATTACATTGAATGTGTAGATTGCCTAAGGAATCAATCCCATTTACAGTTGCACCAAAAACCATGAGATACCTAAGAATGAACCTAACCAAAGAGGTAAAGGATCTGTACTCGAAAAACTACAGAACATTTATGAAAGAAATTGAGGAAGACACAAAGAAATGGAAAAACATCCCATGCTCATGGATTGGAACAATAAATATTGTTAAAATATCTATGCTGCCCAGGTTTCCTGTAATGCATTCCTTTTATTGGATTACCTGGCTTGGGCTCTTATACTCAATCATGCCTGATTGGTTCAGGCTTTGGTTGAAGGCGAGAAATTTCGCTCTGTAATTCTTTGAAGTTCCTGTAAATGGAGGGGCTGGATTTTCAACTCACTCTCTATTGCTTCTCATAGCCCAGGGCCATAGTAGTTGCCAAGATTTGCTGAACTTCAGGGGAAGCTCTTTAATGGTCTGAGTTAACCCTGGTGGCTCAAAGTGTTGTCCATCTAGTAATTTCCTGAGCAAGGTCATGCTTAGTTATTTTATGCCATCTTGGTAGGTGAGTTGTGTTCTTGACCAGATTTTTACATTTAAAAATAGAGCTTATGGGGGAGGAGCAAGACGGTAGAGGAGTTGGAGACCTAAATTTAGTCTGGTCCCAGGAATTCAGCTAGATAGGAATCAAACCATTCTGAACACTTACGAACTCAACAGGAGATTGAAGAAAAGAATAGCAGCAATTCTCTGAACAGAAAAGTGACCACTTTGTGTAAGGTAGGACGCGCGGAGAAGTGAATCTGAGGTGATATTCGGGAAGATAGATGGCACAGGGAGGGAGCCTCTGTCAGCCACTACCAGCAAGTGATAGAGCAGCGGAGCACAAAATCGGAACTTTTAGAAGTCTGCTTCGCTGAGGGACGTCGCTCCAGTGGCTAAGCAGAGGGTGGAACACTCGCTGGGACAGTGTGGTCTCTGGACCCTCAGGGTCACGGAAAGACCAGGGGTGCCTGAGTGCGCCAGAGCTCCAAGGTATCGGAGCAGGGAAGCTGGCTGGAAAGACGGAGCCAAGGAGTGGGCTTTCAGCTCGGGGTTGCCATAAACTGTGATCCGCAGCACAGTCGGGCCACTGCTCTTCCAGCAGGGACCCAACAAGCGACAGATCCGGGGAGACTCCCCTTCCTTCCCCTGGTGGAGCGGCATGGGAGTGCACCGCAGCGATCTGCTGTGTTTGGAGACTCCAAACGGGTTGGTGTGCCAGAGATAGAAATGCTCGGTCACAGGCTGGGTCAGCATGGCCTGCGGCTGGAGACCGGGGAGACAGGAGTGATTGACTGCTTTTCTCTGGGGGCTCATTGAGAAGTGGGGCCCCTGAGTTCTCCGCTCCTCCGGGGTAGAGATTGGGAGGCTGCCATTTTCACTTTCGTCCTCCAAAGCTGTATGGAAACCTTTCAGGGAACACAAGCTCCCGAGAGTAAACCCAAGCAGATTGCTTAGCCCAGCCCCCGGCAAGGGCGGTGCAATTCTGCCTGGGGCAAAGACATTTGAGAACCACAGCAACAGGCCCCTCCCCCAGAAGATCAGCAAGAATAGCCAGCCAAGACCAAGTTTACCAATCAATGAGAAGAGCAGAACGCCAGCACTAGGGGAATACTGCTCATAGAATTCATGGCTTTTTTCCTCCTGTTTCTTTAGTCTTTAAAAGTTAATTTTTTAAATTTTCATTTTTTCTTTTTCTTTTTTTTCTTGAATTTTTCCTTTTCCCTTTTTCAACCAACATTTTATCAATTCCTTTTTAAAAAATCTTTTTAATTTTTCATTTTTAGAGTCATATTCTATCCCTTCATAGTAGTTAACCTTATTTTTGGTATATATATAAATTGTTCTCTTTAAAATTTTGGGATACAGTTTATTCTAACAGACCAAAATATACCCTAAATCTCTAGTGTATGGGTTTGTTCTAGTCTCCTGCCTGATCACATTCTCTCCTCCACCTTTTTTTTTAATTCCTCTTCTTTCTTTTTTCAACCAACTTCTTATCTTACTAATTCCTTTTATAAAATCTTTTATAATTTTCATCTTTACAGTCATATTCCATCCCTTCATCGTATTTACCCTTATTTTTGTACATATATAAGTTTTTCTTTCTTTAAAACTTTGGGACGCAGTTTCTTCTAACAGACCAAAATACACCCCAAATCTAGTGTGTAGCACTGATCTATGCACCAGCCTGATCATATTTGATCATATTCTTTTATTTTTTTAATCTTTTTTCTTTTTCTTTTTTTTTTTTTTTTTTCTGTTTTCTTTCTTTCCCTTTCTTTTACCCCGGTTTCAGGTCTCTTCTGATTTGCTTAGTGTATACTTTTCTGGGGTTGTTTTACCCTGTTAGCATTTTGTTCTCTCATTCATCTATTGTCCTTTGGACAAAATGACAAGATGGAAAAAAATCACCTCAAAAAAAAGAACTAGAGGCAGTACCGGCTGCCAGGGACCTATTCAATATGGACATTAGTAAGATGTCAGAACCAGAGTTCAGAATGACGATTTTAGAGATACTAGCTGGGCTTGAAAAAAGCATGGAAGATATTAGAGAAACCCTTTCTAGAGAAATAAAAGAACTAAAATCTAACCAAGTCAAAAACAAAAAGGCTATTAATGAAGTGCAATAAAAAATGGAGGCTCTATGTGCTAGGATAAATGAGGCAGAAGAGAGAATCAGTGATATAGAAGACCAAATGATGGAAAATAAAGAACCTGAGAAAAAGAGAGATAAACAACTACTGGATCACGAGGGCAGAATTTGAGAAACTGATACCATAAGATGAAACAACATTAGAATAATTGGGATCCCAGAAGAAGAAGAAAGAGAGGGGCAGAAGGGATATTGGAGCAAATTATAGCAGAGAACTTCCCTAATTTGGGGACAGAAACAGGCATGAAAATCCAGGAGGCACAGAGAACTCCCCTCAAGATCAATAAAAATAGGTTAACACCCTGACATCTTATAGTAAAACTTACGAGTCTCAGAGAGAAGGAGAAAATCCTGAAAGCAGCTTGGGACAAGAGATCTGTATCCTACAATGGTAGAAACTTTAGATTGGCAACAGACCTATCCACAGAGACCTGGCAGGCCAGAAAGGACTGGCAGGATATATTCAGAGCACTACATGAGAAAAATATGCAGCCAAGAATACTATATCCAGCTAGGCTGTCATTGAAAATTGAAGGAGAGATAAAAAGCTTCCAGGACAAACAAAAACTAAAGGAATTTGCAAACACAAAACCAGTCCTACAGGAAATCTTGAAAGGGGACCTCCAAGCAAAGAGAGAGCCTAAAAGCAACATAGGTCAGAAAGGAACAGAAACAATGTACAGTAACAGTCACCTTACAGGCAATATAATGGCACTAAATTCCTATCTTTCAGTAGTTACCCTGAATGTAAATGGGCTAAATGCCCCAATCAAAAGACACAGGCTATCAGATTGGATAAAAAAACAAGACCGACCGATATGCTGTCTGCAAGAGACTCATTTTAGACCCCAAAACACCCCCAGCTTGAAAGTGAGGGGTTGGAAAACCATTTACCATGGTAATGGACACCAAAAGAAAGCTGGGGTGGCAATCCTTATCTCAGACAAATTAGGTTTTAAACCAAAGACTGTAATAAGAGATGAGGAAGGACACTATATCTGACTTTAAGGGTCTATCCAAGAAGATCTAACAATTGTAAATATCTATGCCCCTAACATGGGAGCAACCACTTATATAAGCCAATTAATAACAAAAGCAAAGAAACACATCAACAATACAATAATAGTGGGGGACTTAAATCACCCCTCACTGAAATGGAGAGATCATCTGTCGACCTCTGAGAGTCGGGGACCTGGGGCGGCAAAGGAACTGACAAAAAGAGATGACAGTATAGAAGACACAGGGGACCCCAAGCAAACAGCCTGAGGCCTCGAGGTTTATTTTCCATACCCTTATATTCCATCTACAGCGATATAGATCTATCATGGTTTACATCAGGGGCATAGTAAGGCACATTCCTCCATGTATACAGGATTAGTCAAGCATGTAAGAATCTTTAAAACAGAATAAAGGAACAGAGGGGAGTGCCCAATGTGCTGTTTACAGGACAAGGGAACAAAGAGGGGAGTGCCCAGTGTGCTGTTTACAGGACAAGGGAACAAAGAGGGGAGTGCCCAGTGTGCTGTTTACAGCTGGCTTCCTATCTACAAAATATCTTCTGCTGAGTACTTTAGAACTGACCACACATGTACCAAGGGCATTTCACTCTGATCCTTTTGGGTTATTTTTAACCCTGCAATCTTGAGTTTTCTCAGAGATCTCGGAGTCTGAGCGAACATGCACCAGTGGTCATTGTGGCGTTCTTTTACCTATAATCATCTAAGCAAAAGATAAACAAAGAAATAAAGACTTTAAATGCCACACTGGACCAAATGGAGTTCACAGATATATTCAGAACATTCCATCCCAAAGCAACAGAATACACATTCTTCTCTAGTGCCCATGGAACATTCTCCAGAATAGATCACATCCTAGGTCACAAATCAGGTCTCAACCGGTACCAAAAGACTGGGATCATTTCCTGCGTATTTTGAGACCACGACGCTTTGAAGCTAGAACTCAGTCTCAAGAGGAAAGTCGGAAAGATCTCAAATACATGGAGGCTAAAGAGCATCCTACTAAAGAATGAATGGGTTAACCAGGCAATTAAAGAAGAATTTAAAAAATTCATGGAAACCAATGAAAATGAAAACACAACTGTTTAAAATCTTTGGGATGCAGCAAAGGCAGTCCCTAAGAGGAAAGGATATAGCAATACAAGCCTTTCTCAAGAAACGAGAAAGGTCTCAAGTACACAACCTAACCCTACACCTATAGGAGCTGGAGAAAGAACAGCAAATAAAGCCTAAACCCAGCAGGAGAAGAGAAATAATAAAGATCAGAGCAGAAATCAATGAAATAGAAACCAAAAGAACAGTAGAACAGATCAACAAAACTAGGAGCTGGATCTTTGAAAGAATTAACAAGATTCATAAACCCCTGGCCAGACTTATCAAAAAGAAAAGAGAAATGACCCAAATAAATAAAAGCATGAATGAAAGAGGAGAGATCACAACCAACACCAAAGAAATACAAACAATTATAAGAACACATTATGAGCAACTCTATGCCAGCACATTAGATAATCTGGAAGAATGGGTGCATTTCTGGAGATGTATCAACTATCAACTGAACCAGGAAGAAATAGAAAACCTGAACAGACCTATAACCACTAAGGAAATTGAAGCAGTCGTCAAAAATCTCCCAATAAACAGAAGCCCAGGGCCAGATGGCTTCCCAGGGGAATTCTACCAAACATTTAAGGAAGAATTAATACCTATTCTTCTGAAACTGTTCCAAAAAGTAGAAATGGAAGGAAAACTTCCAAACTTGTTTTATGAGGCCACCATTACCTTGATCCCCAAACCAGACAAAGACCCCATAAAAAGGAGAACTACAGACCAATATTCTTGATGAACATGGATGCAAAAATTCTCACCAAAATACTAGCCAATAGGATCCAACAGTACATTAAAAGGATCCTTCTCCATGACCAAGTGGGATTTATCCCTGGGCTCTAAGGTTGGTTCAACATCCACAAATCAATCAATGTTACACAATACATTAATAAAAGAACAAACAAGAACATATGATCCTCTCAGTAGATGCAGAAAAAGCCTTTGACAAAGTACAGCATTCTTTCTTGATTAACTCTTCAGAATATAGGGATAGAGGGGACATAGCTCAATATCATAAAAGCCATCTATGAAAAACCCACAGTGAATATCATTCTTGATGGGGAAAAACTGAGAGCTTTCCCTCTAAGGTCAGGAACACGGCAGGGATGTCCACTATCACCACTGCTATTCAACATATTATTAGAAGTCCTAGCCACAGCAATCAGACAACAAAAAGAAATAGAAGGCATCCGAATCAGCAAAGAAGAAGTGAAACTCTCACTCTTTGCAGATGATATGATACTTTATGTGGAAAACCCAAAAGACTCCACCCCAAAACTGCTAGAACTCATACAGGAATTCAGTAAAGTGGCAGGATATAAAGTTAATGCACAGAAATCAGTGGCATTCCTATACACCAACAACAAGACAGAAGGAAGAGCAATTAAGGAGTCAATCCCACTTACAGTTGCACCCAAAACCATAAGATACGTAGGAATAAATCTAACCAAAGAGACAAAGGATCTGTACTCAGAAAACTATAAAATACTCATGAAAGAAATTGAGGAAGACACAAAGAAATGGAAAAACGTTCCATGCTCATGGATTGGAAGAACAAATATTGTGAAGGTGTCAATGCTACCTAGAGCAATCTACACATTCAATGCAATACCTATCAAAATGCCATCCACTTTTTTCAAAGAAATGGAATAAATAATCCTAAAATTTGTATGGAACCAGAAAAGACCCCAAATAGCCTGAGGAACGTTGAAAAAGAAAATCAAAGCTGGTGGCATCACAATTCCGGACTTCAAGCTCTATTACAAAGCTGTCATCATCACGACATTATGGTACTTGCACAAAAATAGACACATAGATCAATAGAACAGAATAGAGAGCCCAGAAATGGACCCTCAACTCTATGGTCAACTCATCTTTGACAAAGCAGGAAAGAATGTCCAATGGAAAAACGACAGTCTCTTCAACAAATGGTGTTGGG
The DNA here is from genome assembly GCF_029215605.1 of Mirounga angustirostris. Classification (NCBI taxonomy): domain Eukaryota; kingdom Metazoa; phylum Chordata; class Mammalia; order Carnivora; family Phocidae; genus Mirounga; species Mirounga angustirostris. The sequence continues at coordinate 151,005,297 of NW_026991712.1, forward strand.
AAAACTGGAGAGCCACATGCAGAAGAATGAAACTGGACCATTTCCTTACAGCACACAGAAAAGTAGACTCCAAATGGTTGAAAGACCTAAATGTGAGACAGGAGTTCATCAACATCCTAAAGGAGAACACAGGCAGTATACTCTTTGACCTCAGCCACAGCAACTTCTTCCTAGAAAGATCGCCAAAGGCAAGGGAAGCAAGGGCAAAAATGAACTATTGGGACTTCAAGGAAGTTAGGAAACAGTCAACAAAACCAAAAGACAACCAACAGAATGGGAGAAGATATTTGCAAATGACATATCAGATCAAGGGCTAGTATCCAAAATCTATAAAGAACTTATCAAACTCAACACCCAAAGAACAAATGATACAATCAAGAAATGGGCAGAAGACATGAACAGACATTTTCCAAAGAAGACCTCCAAATGGCCAACAGACACATGAAAAAGTGCTCAACATTGCTTGTCATCAGGGAAATCCAAATCCAAACCTCAATGAGATACCACCTCACACCAGTCAGAATGGCTAAAATTAACAAGTCAGGAAATGACATTTGTTGGCAGGGATGCGGAGAAAGGGGAACCCTCCTCCACTGTTGGTGGGAATGCAAGCTGGTGCAGCCGCTCTGGAAAACAGTATGGAGGTTCCTCAAAAAGTTGAAAATAGAGCTACCATATGACCCAGCAATTGCACTACTGGGTATTTACCCCAAGGATACAATTGTAGTGATCCGGAGGGGTATTTGCACCCTGATGTTTATAGCAGCAATATCCACAATAGCCAATCTATGCAAAGAGCCAAGATGTGTATCGATAGGTGAATGGATAAAGAAGATGTGGTATATATATACAATAGTATATTACGCAGCCATCAAAAGGAATGAAATCTTGCCATTTGCCACAACGTGGATGGAACTGGAGGGTATTATGCTGAGTGAAATTAGTCAATCAGAGAATGAGATGTATCATATGGTCTCACTGATATGAGGAATTCTTAATCTCAGGAAACAAACTGAGGGTTGCTGGAGTGGTGGGGGGTGGGAGGGATGGGTGGCTGGGCGATAGACCTTGGGGAGTGTATGTGCTATGGTGAGCACTGTGAATTATGTAAGACTGTTGAATCACAGACCTGTACCTCTGAAATAAATAATACATTATATGTTAAAAAAAAGAAGAAGATTGTAGGAAGGAAAAATGAAGGGGGGGAATCGGAGGGGAAGACAATCCATGAGAGACTATGGATTCTGACAAATAAACTGAGGGTTCTAGAGGGGAGGGGTGTGGGGGGATGGGTTAGCCTGGTGATGTGTATTAAAGAAGGTAGGTACTGAATGGACCACTGGGTGTTTTAAGCAAACAATGAATCATGGAACACTATATCAAAAGCTAATGATGTAATGTATGGTGATTAATATAACATAATAAGAAAATAAATAAATTAAAAAAATAAAAATAGAGCTTATGTGTGTGGACTGAAGGGCTGCCCAGAGTTTCTTTTTGGGGGGAGGGGTTCTGGTTTACACGAAAATTAAAAAAAAACCATAATTATGTAGAAATGTTATGATGTTTTTGAAAGAATATTTTTGGCCCCCTGCTGAGCTCCTATTCCATGGTCTAGGCTGAAGTCCTTAGACATTGTTTGGTTTTGAGTATGTACCCATGTGGGTGCCTGGGTGGCTCAGTCAGTTAAGTGTCTGCCTTTTGGCTTAGGTCATGATCCTGGGTTCCTAGGATTGAGTCCCACATCGCATTGGGCTTCCTGCTTAGTGGCAAATCTGCTTCTCCTTCTCCCTCTCCCCACCCCCACCCCCCCGCCCGGCCCCGTGCTCATACTTGCTTGAGCTCTCTCTCTCTCAAAGTAATAAATAAAATCTTTTTTAAAAAAAGAAAATATACCCATGTAATTTCACTTTACTCTGTGAGTTTGCACTTTATCTTGGCAAGTTTTTTATTTTACAATCCTTTTTCTTTCGGACAAGCATGAACTTTTTGAATAAATAAAAATTTCCCTTTCTTCTTTTCTTGCCTGCTATGGAAAATAAGATGCAGGAAGCATTGTAGTCAGATATATAGTTCTATAGAACAGAAGGCATTAAACCTTAGCTTTGCCTTTCACTAATGCTGTACTTTGAGCAGAGCCTCAGTACCTCTTTAAAACAGGCATGACAATATTTATCTTACAGGGTTGTTGTATGGAGTGGTATTACCAAAAGCCTAGCAATAGTGGCCAGTACTGAAATGTGAAGTAAGACCAGAAAGGGAAATGATTCATTTTTTGTATATAGTTGGTACGGGATGGTGTTTGGTGATGGTGGGAGACATTTTAGAGGAGTTAACATAGGAATTGCACTTTAATACACTGCCTGGAATGTTCTTTCAGAAAGCATGTTTTTTTTCCCCTCATTTCAGTTTTTTACTCAAATGTCTCTGACCCTGTGTAAAATTTCAACTGTTAGTCCCTAACATTTCCTAAACACCTATTTTATTTTTTTTCTTAGGACTTACAACTATGTAATATAATATTAATTTTACTTACTTACTTATTTTTTAATTGTCTCTCTCCTCCATTAGAATATAAACTCTGTGAAGGTAGGATTTTTCTTTCATTCCTTGGTGTCTAGAACAATGCCTGGCACATAATAGGTGCTCAATAAATATTTGTTGAAAGAATTATTGTGAGAATGAGTATAAATTACCAGATGAAATTAGTTATACATGGATTTATTATATTTTCATGAGTATTGACCTCAAATTATAAAGTGCAAAGTTGAGGAATTTAGCATGAGTGTAATGATTTATAGAAAACAATCACCTATCCAGCAATCTTTTTTTTTTTTGATACTATTACTGAGAACTTGGGTTTGGATGGTGGGAAGCTTTTGAATAGCCAATATAGTTGTAAAATACATGTATTAAAATTCATTTTCCTTACTTCTCAGAGGTGATACTTAGCATTTATTTCTTCTTATTCAGACAGTTTTAAGTATCTTGATAATATGCGTTTTACCTCAGGAAATTTGTAGTTAGGGTGGAGCCTGAGGAGATAGGAATGCTCTTTGGTGAGAAATCAAAGTTCACAAGCTGACAGAAGGTAGGAGGCAGAAAATATAAAAGTAAACAATAAAATTTAAGCATATAACCCTTTATAGATCTGTTCTTTATTATCATGTTAAGATTAAATGAAGTACAAGATGATTTTAGAACGACTTCCAGTAAAAATAGTGATGTCTCAATACACCTATTACATTTTTATCCTCTCAGTCTTGTTTGTATCCTCACTGTTCCAGCAAGACAGTTCTCTGAAAGGTTGCCAGAGACATTAGTCATGTAATTTGGTGGTCTTGTCTTAATCTTGATTCCTCTGTAGCGTATGACATTTCTAATGATTATACTTATTTTTTGACACTTGTTTTTCCCTGGCAGCATTGACTCTGTTGTCCTTATTCACCTCCCTCTCTGACTGACCATTCTTGTTTTCATCCACATGTGACCCTTAAGGCATTTGGAGATGTCCTTTTTTAAAATAATTTTTATAAATCTTGTGTATTACATCTAATAATTCAACATCCATCCATCCACTGAGAATTATTATTATGCTCATTAAATATTTTGAATCCATTAATTTCTTTGTATATGCCTTCCTCATTCAAACTACAAACATCTGTCAGAACTACCATTCTTCTTGTTTCCTTCCATACATGCTTCCCACTCCCATTATCCATTCTTATAATCTTTTTTTTTTTAAGATTTTATTTATTTATTTGAGAGAGAGAATGAGAGAGAGCACATGAGAGGGGGGAGGGTCAGAGGGAGAAGCAGACTCCCTGCCGAGCAGGGAGCCCGATGTGGGACTCGATCCAGGGACTCCAGGATCATGTCCTGAGCCGAAGGCAGTCACTTAACCAACTGAGCCCCCCAGGCGCCCTCCCATTATCCATTCTTAACACAGCATCTAAAGTGATCCTTTTAAAACTCAAATCTGAGTATATTCCTGTCCTATTTAAAATATTCCACTGTCCTTCCATCAGAATTAGAATAAAATCTAGACTCCTTATCTTGACTGCAAAGTCCATCTGGACCTTGACTACTTTTCTATCTTATGCTATTCCATTCTTCCTAATAATGCTTTAGCCACGGTGACTTTCTGCCTGTTCATAGAGTAGGCCAGATTTGTTTCTGCTTTAGGCTGTTTGGTCCAGACATTTCTTCCTCCTGAAATACTGATCCTCTTCCCCCTCCACCAACATCTTTGCATCTTGGCATTCAGATCTCAGCTTACATATTGCTTCCTCAGAGAGGCCTTCTCTGAATAGCCAGTCTAAACTAGCCACCCAGTCACTCTGTCATATCATCCTTGTTCATTTACTTGTTTATTTATCTGCCTCTCCTACAATAAGAATAGTCACTTTGCTAAGGAGGCTTTTTAGACATTTTATTTTTCTAATCCCCGCACCTCTACAAAATTTAATTCTCAGATACAGTGTATATCTCTTTATGTACCGTGGGCTTTCAAAGGGCCACAAGTCATTTTAATATGTAAAATTTCCTTGGTTCCTTAGATAACACTCTTGTTGTGAGTGAATGCCCTACCTGTATGATTCTCCTCCTCATGTATACATTTTTATTTTTATCATGTTACCTAGTATTAAATCATTATTTTTGCTTTGATAATGATATTCTTCGTGGGAGTATTTTTTCACATTTTTATTGAGAACAGATCATCCTCAAGGCCTGCCTTTGAAGTTACTTTTTCCATGCAGTTTTTTATGATCTTCTAGCCTTGTATGATGTTTCTCTCTTCTAATTTCCAGTTACAACTTTTTTGATATTTCTTTTATGGAACATAGATTTTATTGTTGTCTGCAAACATAGGCTTCTTGAGGGCGGGAACAGTGATTTCTTTCCTTGTACTACATTGGCTAGTTTTTAATAGGTACTTAAAACATACATGAGTGAATGAATAAATGGCAATTCCTTAAAAATAACAGGGTAGGTATAAAATGTTTGGTAAATTTCTACTCAACTAAAAATCTTCATTTTCTTTTGGATGAATGAGATATTTTTCTATAGTCTTCTGTTCTCCTACCTCTGTCCTTGTCTCTATAGGGGTAGAGTTAGTATAGATGAGGTAATGGAAATCTAATACGGTTCTTTGCTTTATCATTAACTCAGATTTATATAGGATATCCTAAAGGAGCCAAGGATAGATGTATTAACCTGATTCAGTGCCTTGTCTTCGTCTTCAGTTGTCACTCTATTCGTAATTTACACATCAGTCACAGAACATTTGTATTTTAAGTATCCCTTAAATATAGCAGAACATTCTTGTTTAAAACAAATGTGTTGGAAGAAATATCTCATAGGGCAGATTTCATTGCAACATTTAGAAGCAAATGCTCATATCCATATGTACTGGTTAATTTCTTCCCAATATGTTTTGTGTGTTTTTAAAAAATTTTCCTGTGTGTTAAACTTAAATTACAAAAGGTTTTTATCTTTTATCAATTTTCATAATTATTTCTGAAGAGTGTGCCAACAAAAGAATGAAATGGCTTTTTTACTTATAAATTTATAAAAAGAGATGTTGAAATAGTTTAAAAATGTATGTAAGTGTAGGCTTCATTTTTAATATTTTAGTGCTTAAATATATTTTATGGGAAATCATGTAGCTAGTGGAGTCTTAAGTTTGGAAACAGACAGATCTGGTTGTGAGTTCTGGTTTTACTATTTACTACCTGGGTGACCTTGTTTGAGTTACTTAGTGTTGTACTAAGGGTTCTCCAGAGAAACAGAAAGTGTCTGTCTGTCTATCTATCTATCTATCTATTTATCTATCTATCTTTATGTAATAAAAAGATTTATTTTAAGGAATTGGCTCATGAAATTATGGAGGCTGGCAAGTCCAAAATCTGCAGGATAGAGTGGCAGGCTGGAGATCCAGGGGAGAACCTGTACTGCAGTTTAAGTTTGAATGTTGTCAGGTGGAAAAATCTAGAGAACTGATCTTGTAGTTCAAGTTGGAAGGCTGTCTTTTGGCAGAATTTCCTCTTGCTTGTGGTAGGTCAGTCTTTTGTTCTATTCAGGATTTCACATGATTGGGTGAAGCCCACTCACATTATGAAGGGCGGGCAACCTGCTATACACAAAATCCACTGATTTAAATATTAATTTCATCATAAAACACTCTCAGGGAAGTATCCAGAATAACGTTTGATCACATATCTAAGCACCATGGCCCAGCAATGTTGATACATAAAATTAACCATCATACTTAGACTTTCTGAAATTGTTTTTTCAATTTAAAATGTGTAGAATAATAAAGTATCTCATAGAATCGTTGTGAAGATCACTTAAGGTAATGTATCAGATGCCTTACACATACATGGTAGACACTCCATAAATGGCAACAATATTAACTCTCTTCTCTTCCTCCTTTTCCTTCTCCCCACCTCCCTCTTCCTCCTTCTTTCCCTGTTTTCATTAAAGAGAAATAAGAGCCATGATTTTTTAGCATGTGATGCAGAATATTCATGTAAGCTTCAAAAATAAGGTCTTAAGAGGACCTAGTAATTATAGTGATTATAAAACATTTTGAAAAACAACATTTTGAAAAACAAAAGAAAATGAGTGTTCTTTATCAACAAAGAAGGTAGAGTCATTTATAGTCGTCATTCATTCATTTACTCAATGTTTTGAAAACAGCGTATTGAGTGCCCATTATATTCTGTCTGAGTCTCACTGGGAAGCTATAAGAGGTTGGGTGGCATATCAGAGTCATCACTTACTAGAAGAGCAAATAAGAGAGGCCACATTTGTAAAAAATCTTTGGAGTAGCATGGAATTAAAATCAATAGGAGCAGACCAAAAATATAGCATTAGCTTGTTAAGAATAGATAATAATAATATTAAAAAAAAAAGAATAGATAAGAATCTTCAAGGGATGTTCATTATCTATGAAATGAAGCCCAAGCCTTTTAACAAGAATTGAAAGCTTCCCATGACTTGATAAAGTGTAGGGAAGATGGCAGAGAAGGAGGATCCTGAGCTCTCCTGTTCCATGGATACAGTGAGGCAACAACTACATGTGTTGCAGCTAATGCTGAAAATGACCCGAGACTGGCAGAACAGATCTTCCACAGCTAGGTGTATAGAGAAGGCCACATTGAAAAGGATAGGAGGGACAGAGATGTTGTTGGGAACCAAATCCCCAGTGCAACTAACTACAAACAGGAGGGACATCACAAGCATATAGGAACAAGGGGATCACTGGGCATATCTGGTCCTGGGGACCTGCACTGGAAAGATGAGTTCCCTTAAGGTCTAACTTTTTAAAAAAATTTTTTAAAGATTTTTTTTATTTATTTGACAGAGAGGGAGAGACAGTGAGAGAGAGAACACAAGTAGGGGGAGTGGGAGAGGGAGAAGCAGGCTTCCCACTGAGCAGGGAGCCCAATGCGGGGCTCGATCCCAGGATCCTGGGATCATGACCTGAGCCAAAGGCAGATGCTTAATGACTGAGTTACCCAGGTGCCCTAAGGTCTAACTTTGAAAATCAGTGGGGCTTAACCCCAGGAACTTAAAAATCAATTGGATGTAACTCTAGAGGAGCTTGAGGACTATAGGAAACTAAGACTGGGCTTAAAGAGCCACAATACTAAATGACTTGAACTGAGACATAGCACAGAAACAGCAGTTTGAAAAGAGCTTGGGGTATATGTGAAAGAGATTTATTGACTAATTTTAGGACATATGCTGGAGGGCCAGGGGTCTGCAGGAGATTTTTCTGGGAACAAAAGTGCTGGTGGGCATTATTTTTCTTGTACTTTGCCAGCTTGGATAGCTTTATACTTATGGGAGCCAGTTCTCACGTTCTCCATATACCTTGATAGCACCATGTGCTTCACACCAGTGTTCTCCTTTGGATCTGACCTACCCAGCCCTCCAGTCTTGCCTTTGTAGGTGTCCTCCAAGGTTACTCCTGCCCTGCCACATTTGGCAGGCAACTTGGCTGGAATTGGTGCCCCTCCAAATTTACTCCTGTTTTGAAGAGTGAGGAAAATAACCCCACAAAAGAGCTTTCCCACAGTTCTGGCAGCTGGGCCTCTTAGCTGGCTATGCAGGGAGCGAGCCCCTCAGTTGTCACAGTGTGCTGATGTGGGGCGTCAGCGTGCCCACAGTTGTCACCATGGCAAAATGGAGAAAAGTCAGTCTGACTGCTGGCCCCACTCACCAGAGAGCCCACAGCAATGTGGCTTAGCTAAAACAGGAGGTAACATGCAGTGCATACAGGGGACACCCCTGAAGAGCCTGGTTCTGGTGACCAGGGGTCATTGTGCTACAGGGTACCACAGGACATCTTTTACATAGGTGATTTCTGACCTACCTAATACATAGAAATAAACATGGAGAATTGGACAAAATGAGGAGACAAAAGAATAAGTCCCAAATGAAATAATAAGACCAAAGCACAGAAAAAGAGCTAAGCAAAATGCCTGATAAAAAGTTCAAAGTACTGGTCACAAAGCTACTTACCAAACTTGAGTGAAGAGGGAATAAACTCAGAATTTCAACTAAAGGATAGAAAAAAAAGTATAGTCAGAGCGCAAGAATACAATTACTGAAATGAAAAACACATTAGAAGGAATCAATAGCATATTGAAGGATGTGAAAAACAGATTAGTGATCAGGAAGGTAGGTTAATGGAAAACATCCAAGGTCAACATCAAAAAGAAAAAATAATACAAAATGAGAATAAGTTAAGGCACCTCTGCAACATTATCAAGCATAACATTCACATTATAGGTATCCCAGAAGGGAAAGAGGGAGAGGAGGAGGAAGAAAACATATTTGAAGAAATAATAGCTGAAAACTTTTCTAATCTGGCTAAGGAAACAGACATCCAGGAGTAGGACACACAGAGAACCCCAAACAAGATGAACTCAGGGAGGTCCACACCAAGACACATAATAATTAAAATGGCAAAAATTAAAGACAAAGAATCTTAAAAGCAGCAACAGAAAAGCAAACAGTTATGTATCAAGGAAACCCCATAAGGTATCAGATGATTTTTCACTAGAAACTTTGCAGGTGGGAAGGGAGTGGTGTGATATGTTCAAAGTGCTGAAAGGAAGAAACCTACAACCCAGAATACAGTACCCTGTAAGATTATCATTCAGAATTGAAGGAGAGATAAAATATTTTCCAGCAAAAGTTAAAGGAGCTTATCCCATTAAACGAGCCTTGCAAGAAATGTTAAAGGTAATTCTTTAATAGAAAAGAAAAGACCGTAACTAGAAGTAAGAAAATTATTGAAGAAAAAATTTCACAGGTAAGAGCAAACATATAGTAATGGTAGTTGATTGATCACTTATAAAGCCACATGGGGGTTTAAAACACAGAAGTAGTAAAATCAATTATATCTACCAAAAGTAGTCAAGGGATACATAAAATAAAAAATGTAAAATATGACATTATATATATAAAATGTGAACAGGAGTTAAAAGATTTAATAAAAAGATTTAGTGCTTTTAAACTGTTCTTAATAAAAAGATTTAGTGCTTTTAAACTGTTCCAACTTAAATGACCATCAACCTAATATAGACTGCTATACACATAGGATGTTATGTATGAACCCTATGGTTCAAATCAAAAACCCATAATAGATATATACATAGAAAAAATAAAGGAACCCAAGCATAACACTAAAGCAAGCCATCAAACTTACAAGGGAAGAGAGCAAGAGAAGAATACAAAAATAAACAGAAAACAACAAAATTGCAGTATCTATATAACTAACAATAATTGCTTTTTAAAAAATTTTTCAGTAATTACTTTAAATGTAAATGGAGTAAATGCCCCCAGTCAAAAGACATAGGGTGATGAAATGGATAAAAAAACAAGACTCATATACATGCTGCCTTCAGAAGACTCATTTCAGAGCTACAGACACACAGACTGAAAGTGAATGGATGGAAAAAGATAGTCCATGAAAATGGAAGCATGGGGGGAAAGGCCAGGGTAGCAATACTTATAGCAGACAAAGTGGACTTTATTATTTATTTGTTTGTTTATTTATTTATTTTTAAAGATTTTATTTACATATTTGAGAGAGAGGGAGATTGAGAGCATGAGCTGGGGGGAAGGGCAGAGGGAGAGGGAGAAGTAGACTTCCTGCTGAGCAGGGAGCCTGATGCAGGGGTCTATCCCAGGACCCTGAGATCATGACGTGAGTTGAAGGCAGACGCTTAACTGACTGAGCCACCCAGGCACCCCCAGACAGAATGGACTTTAAAACAAAGACTGTTTTAAACAAAGCAAGATACAAAGAAGGACATTACATAATGAGAAAAGGATTAATCCAACAAGAAGATATAATAAATGTCAATATCTATGCATCCAACATAGGAGCACCTAAATGCACAAAGTAAATATTAATAGACATAAAGGGAAAATTGATAGTAATACAGTAATAGTAGGGGACTTTAGAAATAAATTTTTATTTATTTATTTGTGTATAGTTGACACACAGTGTTACATTAATTTTAGGTGTAGGACATGATTTCACAAATTTATACATTATGGTATGCTCACCACAAGTGTAGCTACTATCTCTCACAATCACTTCTCTGCCTTTTAGCTAAGATCGAGTGTAGAATCTGTTCTTATCAGTTTAATAGTAGGGGACTGTAACACCCCACTTACATCAATGGATAGATTATCCAGACAGAAAATGTATAAGGGAACAGTGGCTTTGAATGATACATTAGACTAGATGGACTTAACAGATATATACAGAACATTCCATCTAAAAAACAGCAGAATACACATTCTTTTGGAGGGCACATGAAACATTCTCCAGTATAGATCACATTAGGGCACAAAACGAGTCTCAATAAATTTAAGAAGATTGAAATTATATCAGGCATCTTTTCTGACCACAGTTGTATTGAAACTAGAAAACAGTTATAAGAAACAAAGTAGAAAAAACCCACAAACACATGGAGGGTAAATAACATGCTACTAAAGAATCAATGGGTCAACTAAGAAATCAAAGGAAATAAAAAAAATACATGGAGACAAATAAATATGGAAACACAGCAGTCCCAAATCTTTGGGGTGCAGCAAAAGTAGTCTAAGAGGGAAGTTTGTAGTGATACAGGCCTATCTTAAGAAAAATCTCAAACAATATAACCTTATGCCTAAAGGAACTAGAAAAAGAAGAACAAAGCACCAATTCAGTAGAAAGAAGTAAATAATGAAGATTAGAGTGAAAATAAATAGAAACTAAAAAATAAAATAAAAGATCAATGAAACCAAGAGCTGATTCTTTGAAAGGATAAACAAAATTGATAAATCTTTAGCCAGACTCATAAAAAAAAAAAAAAAGAGAGAGGACTCAAAATCAGAATGAAGGAGGAGAAATAACAACTGATCCATAGAAATTTAAAGAATTATAAGAGAATATTATAAAAATTATATGCCTGAAAACTGGACAGATAAATTCCTAGAAATACACAATCTTAAAACTGAATCAGGAATAAATAGAAAATTTATACAGACTGATTACTCCTAATGAAATTGAATTGGTAATCAAAAAACTCCCAATGAACAAAAATCCAGGATCATCTGGCTTAACAGGTGAATTCTACCAAAGATTTAAGAGTTAATATCTATTCTGCTCAAACTATTCCAAAAAATAGAAGAGGAAGGAAAACTTCCCAATTCATTCTACAAGTCAAGCATTGCCCTGATATTAAAACCAGAGAGATTACAAAAATAAAAAACTATAAAAAAAATCTGATGTATGTAGATGCAAAAATCCTCAAGAAAATGTTAGAAAACCAAAATTATTAGTATATTAAAAAGGTCATTCACTACGATCAAATTGGATTTATTCCAGGGATGCAAAGACAGTTCAATAAGCATAAATCAATCAGTGTGATACACCACATTAACAAGAGGAAGGATAAAAACAATATGTTCATCTCAGTATATGTAGAAAAAGCGTTTGACAAAGTGCAATATCCATTTAGGATAAAACCTCTCGCCAAAGTGGGTTTAGAGGGACTATAACTCAACATAACAAAGGCCATATATGAAAAATTCACAGCTAACATAATACTCAGTGGTGAAAACCTAAAAGGTTTTCTTTTGATAGGGAACACGACAAGGATGTTCACTGTCACCTCTTTGTTTGAACATTCTACAGGAAGTCCTATCCACAGTAGTCAGACAAGAAAAAGAAATCAGGGGCACCTGGGTGGCTCAGTCGTTAAGCATCTGCCTTCGGCTCAGGTCATGATCCTAGGGTCCTGGGATCGAGTCCCACATCGGGCTCCCTGCTCTGCGGGAATCCTGCTTCTCCCTCTCCCACTCCCCCTGCTTGTATTCCTTCTCTCGCTGTGTCTCTGTCATATAAATAAATAAAATCTTTAAAAAAAAAAAAAGAAAAGAAAAAGAAATCAAAAGGCATACAAATTGGCAAGGAAGAAGAAAAACTTTCATTATTTGCAGATGACATGATACTATATATAGAAAAGCCTAATGGCTGCACCAAAAACTAGTGGAACTAATAAATACATTTCAGTATAGTTATAGGATACAAAATTAATATACAGAAATCTGTTGCATTTCTAAACTCTAATAACAAAGTAACAGAAACTAAGAAACAATCCCATTTGTAATTGCACCCAAAGGGATGAAATACCTAGAAATAAACTTAATCAAGGAGATGAAATACCTATACTGTGAAAAGTGTAGGAATTGATAAAAGAAATTGAAGATGATACAAGCAAGTGTAAAGATATACCACATTCCTTATCGTAAGAATTAATATTGTTAAAGGGTCCATGCTACCTAAAGCAATCTACAGGATCAGTGTAACCCCTATCAATATACCAATAACATTTTTCACAGAACTAGACCAAATAATCCTGAAATTTGTATGGAACACAAAAGATCCCAAATAGCCAAAGCAGTCTTGAGAAAGAAAAATGAAGCTGGAGGTATCACAAGCCTAGATGTCAAGATACACTACAAAGCTATAGTAATCAAAACAGTATGGTACTGGCACAAAAACAGACAAGAGACCAATGGAACAGAATAGAGAGCCTAGAAATATACCCACACTTACATGGTCCATTAATCTATGACAAAGGAGGTAAGAATAAACGGTCCTGGGTAAACTGGACAACTACATGCAAAAGAATGAAACTGGACCACTTTCTTACACCATACATAAAAATAAACTCAAAACAGATTGAAGAGCTGAATGTGAGGCCTGAAACCATAAACATTCTAGAAGAGAATATTGGCAGTAATTTCTTTGACATTTGTTGTAGCGGTATTTTTCTAGATATGTCTCCTCAGGCAAGTTAAAGAAAAACAAAAATAAACTACTGGTATTGCATCAATATAAAAAGCTTTTATGGAGTGAAACCATCAAAAAACCAAAAAGACAACCTACTGAATGAGGGAAGATATTTGCAAGTGATAAGTTTGATAGGGAGTTAATATTCAAAATATATAAAGAATTTAACACCAAAACCCTCAATCTGATTAAAAAATGGGCAGAGGACCTGAATAGACAGTTTTCCAAAGAAGTCATACAGATGGCCAAAAGAAGTACTTCTAATGGTCACTATGAGAGCTTGATGGAGATATAGTTAAATATTGAATGCTTAAAACAATGTCTGGTAATGATAGACAACTCAATGCATGTTCCTTAAATGAATGATATATAAATAAGTAAGTAAATAAATAAATAAATTTAGAGGCTTCCTTGTAACTGTCCCTTCACAGTGTACACTGGATAACATGGACCTATTTGTAAAAACTCACCATGTGTTACTCCTGGTAGACCTTAGGGTCTGATGGAAAATAATAACCACAACAGCAAGAGCAAGCAGAAAAATGAATAATTCCTAATATTTATATAGCATTTTGTAGTTAACAAAGTGTTTTCACATCTATTATGGTCTCTCATAAATCCTGGACAAAAAGGAGGGCAAACATTTTATTCCCAGTTTTGGAAAAGGAAATTGAGGTTCAGAGAAGTTAAAGTGACATGCTTAACTGCACACAACTAGTAAGTGGTAGAACCTGTAGTTCAGCTCAGGTCTAGCTGACCTCTAAGCCTGTGCTCATATACCTTAGTTTCTGGTTATTCAGCATTGATCTATTTATTTGCTGGGTTATTCATGACAACCTGAGCATCTCCAAATTGTAGTACAAGCAAATAACCAGTGTGATGTTCTATGTTGGCTCATAGGACAGCAAGTTGAGACCCTTTAAATGGAATAGATGGGAGTGTAACTGCTACCACTTCGGAGAGCTTTAACTCACTCCCTGTTTTTAGTGAGTATCTAATCCGGGAAGACTATTTGCATGTTTTCATACCATATATTGTTCCTCATTGATGGAGGTATATAATTGGAATATCTAGCAATTTATGGAGAAAGGGTGACATTTGTGGATTCGGAGAACTTAGTCCTTTAGGAATGGTCTGGAAAATGTCATAGGTTTGAAATTGACAAGTATATGTTTTCTTTTTTTTCCTTCCAAGTATTTATTTATTTATTTATTTGTTTGTTTATTTATTTATTTGCTTATTTAAGCCTTTTTATTATTAGGCCCATCATTGAGTTCAGGAACAAAAACTTGTGCTTTTTGGTCACATTGCATCCCTGGTTTAATTTTATTCAGTCTAGCACAGCTTTATTTCCTATGGTCCTGGAAAGTACTGTGTGAAATTATTACTTTCTATATACATTTGAGTCCAGAGAACAATATAAGATAATAGTGATGATTAACTCACTATCAAAATCACTCTCTGGTTATAGCAAGGAAAACATCACGTGTTAGCTTTAGAGATTTATTATTCCTCATTATGGAAACTTTGCTGAACTGGTAGTATTTTCATTTTCTCAAAATGCTGATTTCTCCCCCACCCCCAAGTCAGGACCAAGTTTTTATTTAAATTCAAGTTAGCTAACATATAGTGTACTTTTGGTTTCAGGAGTAGAATTTAGTGATTCATCACTTACATATAATACCCAGTACTCATCATAACAAGTGCCCTCCTTAAACCCACCATCCATTTAACCCATCCCCCCCACCCATCTCCCTTCCAGCAACCCTCAGTTTGTTCTCTAAAAAAAAAAAAAAAAAAAGTGTATGTTTTCAGAAGGATTTTGGCCTGTTTGTATGTTGTAGGTGTGGATCCTAGTTCATATACTCAGCAAGAAATGTCAAATTATTTTAGTTTATTTAAATCAAATTAATCTGACTCTTGTTCTCCATCTCATTGGGATTTTGGGAAATTTAATTTCTCATCTTCCCTGAGACTCTCTTTCTCTACCATTACATAAAATGCCAAGAGGCTTATGTGATACTTAGGCAATGAGATGAGGCCTTCTGATTTTGAAATGTCTGGACACAGATATCCTTATCATCCAAGCCCATAGCTCCTTGAAGGTGGAATGCTTCAGTGCAAGCTGGGAATGGGGGTCTTTTTGGGGCCTTTGCCTAGACCCAGAGCCCTGGTGCCCAGAATTATTCTTCCCTAGGTGCCCTGCACAACCATCCCCTGCTGAGGACTGCCAGGGAGCACCCCTTCCTTCCACCACTCATGGGATCCTTGATTTCTATCACTTTATCAGTGTGTGGGACTATTTCCTCCTCTTTTCTGTTTCCAATGGAAGACCCTTTTTCTACTAGCGTAATCATGGCTAATGTGAGGAAGAAAAATGTTAGAGGCTACTTTTGCCTTTTTACTGTCACATAAACCTCCCCTGAGGCAAGAGATCTGAAAGGGCCTGGAGAAGAATGAGTATGGGCTCTGTGTGTGTGTGTGTGTGTGTGTGTGTGTAGTAGGGGGTTATGTCTAGTGTGTGGGGAAATAGAATGTGGGGTATCCTACACAAAATACCAAAACAAATCAACATGTCAATAAATTATTTTACAAAACAGTTTACTGTCAGTGTGATTTTTTTTTCCCATTCACTGACTGGTATTCCCTGGGAATCAGAAGACCTGGCACTTATCATGTATGTGGCCTTGGGCACTCACTTAACTTCTCTGAGTGTGTGATCTAGTCACTAAAATGGAGTAATGAAGCCTGTCCTGCCTAGTTGACAATACTGCTATTACATGCAAATGATAGAAGATAGGGAAATATTCTGTAAGTTGTTACTATAGTATAAAATATAAGGACTTTTGGTTTTGTGAATTTGTGGCAAGAGAGAAATTTCTCACTATGATTTTAAAGTAATAAAAAACCCTTCAAGGGTCACAAATAATTTCCATTCACATTGTGTAGTGAAAACATGTCATATGACCATGTCTATATTCAAGAGGGCAAAAATGGAATTCTCCCATGTGTCTGGAAAGTGAACACGTAACAATGTGTTAGGGAAATATTGAGCATCTACTACATGAGGGCTACTATGTAAGAAACATTTTATACCTTATCTCTAATTCTAAGAATGTTATAAAATAGGCACTATTTCAGGTGAGGAAGTTGAGGGTCAAAATTTAAGTAACTTAGTAAATTACAGAGCCAGGATTTGATCCTCATCTGACTCAAAGGCCTGGGTTCTTTCCTTTGGATCACATACTTCCTTTTTTTCTGTAGCTTTGTTAGCCACATGTGACTTGTAATGAAAGATTTACGTTTAGGTTAATAATTATCAATTGGTCAAAAATAACTAATATTTACTGGGCATTAGGAGCTCCAAGCTCACATCTGGGTCTTGTTTTTCTCATTCCTTGTTATGAAGGGGTCTGGGGCCTGTATTTTGGGGGTTGGTAGATGATCTCTGAGGTACTGTGAAAATTAATTTTATGTTTCAGCTTCACTGGGCCATGGAATGCCCAGACATTTGGTAAAACATTATTCTGGGTGTGTCTGTGAAGGTATTTCTAGATAAGATTAATATTTAAATTGGTAGACTGAATAAAGTAGGTTGCCCTCCCTAATGTGGGAAAACCTGAATATAACAAAAAGGCTGAGCCTCCCCTTAGTAAGGAGAAACTCTTCCTGCCTGAGTGCCTTGAGCTGGGACATCAGTTCTTTTTCTGTGTTCAGCTGAACTGAAACATTGGCTCTTCCTAGGTTTTGCGACTGCTGGCATTTGCCTGGAACTATACTGCTGGCTCTTGTGGGACTCTGTTTTGCTAACTGCAGATTTTGGGACTTGTTATCCTTCATAATAGTATAAGCCAATTCCTTATAATAAATCTCTTTCTACACACACACCCACACACCCACCCACACCCCTTATTGCTTCTATTTCTATGAAGAACCCTGACACAAAGAACTCTGAGATTGTGTGATAATGAAATTCAATAGTAACAAGGAAGAGTTGATGTTTATAGGAGAGGTTCAGACTCAATTCTCTTTTCAGTCAGCATTTTATTGAGGATCCTTAATGTAATCTTTACATTGACATTTACACATTGTCTTATCATATGTGTATTAAGTGGTTGTTACCACTAGGATGACAATTGACCACATGTTTGATTTAAAAAAAATTTTTTTTTCCTGAAAATACTGGCTGCCAGTATGGATCAATGTCATCACTTTTCAGGCAACATTTGGCTTACCTTACCTAAAACAAGTCACAAAAAATTAAGAACAGAAAGATTGATTCTTTTCCAAGTTTTATATTTTCTTCTGACAACTATTCTGCAACCCCAGGCATAGATTAATGAATGGAGTATGCACAAAGTGATATCAGCTCACATATATGACATTACTCAGATGTCTCTAACTCCGGAAAAAGCATGTGAATGATTTATGGAATTGATATTAATCTCTTTCCAGTAAATGCATTACTTCAGATACATGGGAAATTGATGTTACTATTCTAATGCCAAATTAATTTCTTTCTTGCTGGATCAGCATTGTAAATGGAATTAGATGTTAACCTTTTATACATCTAAACAGGGTAAAATATGGAAACAATTTTATAAGTAAAATTTGGATGCTCATTGCTGAAGGGAAGGGTATGCTTTCTTCTTACTGAGATTTGTGGATCCTGGGATATTGGATCATATTAAAGTATAACTTAATATCATCTAGGAATAGAATGATTATAATTGAATTTGAATATTTAACACAGGACTATAAATAACAGTATAGCAAATGAAAATTATATGTTATTAAAGATAACCCAAATTCTAAAGAATGAGACTGCTTTTCAAGGGAAATTTTATCCAAGAATTATCAGTCACTAATAAATATTTTTAATCCAATAGGCATAAACGAAACTGGAAAATTGTCAGGCTAGCCTCTTCCTCCTTCTATATATGCCTGGGCCGGTATGATCTTGAGTTTGTTTTCCTTGTGTTCCCTGCTTGTTGTGGCTTTCACTTGCCATAGTGTTGATTTTGGCCTGCTTGACATTATCTAATAAACTCAGTCTTACATTTTAATTCTAAATTATCATTTAGAATGATAATTTTCATTCTGAAAATGTTATTGGTTCAGCTTGGGTCTGGTCAGTTGTGGTTAAAGAGGGTGATAGTCTTGGGTATATAGGGCTTCTTTTTAAGGGCTGTGGGTAGTACAGATTCTCTAAGAAGGGGCTGTGGGTGGAGGGGAAGTGACAGACATCTCTTACATAGTTGGGTTTGAAAGACTGCAGTGGTTTTTCCAGCTTGACGAATCTCTGATTTTGTGGACCAGCTGCCATGCATACCTTTACTCTTCCTGGCTCGCAGCAGTTAGATATACTGCTGATGGGCCTTGCCTTTCATCCCAATACGCCTTATCTCTGAGCCAATCTTGACCAGAGGATAATGTCTGTGGTTAGTATCAGAGTTGCTGCCAACTATCAGCTACTTGCTGCCTTGCTATCTGATGTGCAAGAGACAAAACCTGGTCCCTAGTTTATAAGTTGTAGAATTTCTTGCATTATTTCCATTGGTGTAGTCTTTAGAAGTGGGTTCTTTTTTGATACCTAGTTTTTTGTGCCATAGTTTTACCTAGCTTAAAATCTTAGAATTATTATCACTTTAAGCCTCTTTAAGTATTGCCTTGAGCCCTTGCCCTCTTGATGGGAATCTGGGCGGGGTGGCCTAATTTTCACCATGTCTATATCCAAATTTACTTTTTATTTTCCCAATCACTGTCTGGGATCCAGATGTGAATAGGCGGATTTCCCTGGACCACTAAGTGGCAATTATGCTTGGTTTCCATTACTGCCTGCAGATAGACCTTTTGGATCCTTTTCCACCTGAAGTCATGGCTGAGCATTTTATGGTTTTTGAGCACTATCCTTCAGACCCCCTGGCTTTCCTCTCTGGGATCACTGTCTACTGACCCAGCTCTGGATCCTGAAAGAATACTTTGTGACAGTATGACTAGTTGCATCTGTAAAGTGGTACAGGTAAGAGGGGGTAGTAATAGAAATTTGATGTTTGCCCTATCTTTGTTTCAGTATTTTTGTACCATTTGTTTCCACAGGGAATTTTGATCTAGGATTTCTGCTCTTTATTCCCTATTCCAGATGACTTTTGGTAGCACAGCCCCAAGATATACCTTCAGTGGTTTTATTTCTTTTGGTCCTGCATTATATTTGTACAGCACTTGCCAGGAAGTAGAGGAAGGTGTGGGATGGGAAGAAGAGGAAAAAATATATCTGACATAGCACTTGCTCTCAGGAAAACTTAAATCCCAGTGAAGGATGTAGTGCATATCTATCAATAATACCAGGGAGTAAATCAAGCAAAGGAGAGAAGGATTGGATCCTTTCTCATTAATTACTCAGATACTTATTGAGTGTCCACCTGTTCAGTTCTGTTTAGGCAGTGGGGACTCAGAGGTAGCTAAGATTGGATCCATGCTTTCAGGGAGTTCACAGTCTGATGGGGGATTCAGATAACTGCACTAAAAAGCTACAGGGGCGGATAGTATTCAAGTCACCATATCTCTTATCTGACTGTTCTTTAAATACATTATGCATGCTCTTACCTCAGGGCCTTTCCACTTCTATTGCCTGGAATGCTCTGCCCCCAAGATATTTACATGGTACATCTTTCACTTCATTCATGTCTCTGATAAAATGTTAATCATATCAGGGAGGTTTTGCTGGCTACACAACTAGTATAGTACTCTCTCTTCATCTCTCCCATCCCTCTTACCCTATTTTATTTTTGTTCTTAGCATTTATATCACCAGATTTGTTATATATTTATTTTTAAATTTGATTATTATGTCTCCCCCTCTAGAATGTAAGTTCCATGAAGACAGGATTGTGTCTGTATTTTTGAGTGCTTTATATTCTCAGCATGTAGTATGCTGTCTTGTACATAATGGGTGCTCAAAAAGTACTCAAGTAAGAGAATGAATAAATTAATGAATCAAGTACAAGTTAGTAGAATCTGTATAGGGTGTGATAGAGTTACCAAGGAGGGAGTGGTTATTTTTACCTAAAAGTAAAAAAAGGTTATTTTTACCTCTTTACCTGAGGTAAGAGCATGCATAGTGTATTTAAAGAACAGTCAGATGAGAGATGATGGTTACTTGAATACTATCAGCCCCTGTAGCTTTTTAGTGCAGTTATCTGAATCCCCCATAAGATAGTTCGTCATGTGATGCTGGCACATGCCTTTTCAGAGGTAGAGTTGATGAAATAATACTCCAGAGTTTATAGCAGGAGAGTATGTTTTAATTAAGAGGTGCTTTTAAGTCTCATCCTAGTGATGTGACATTCTATACTAATAAAATTTTCAGTTTTATTTTTTTCTGTATATTCATACACTTTTTAATGCCTTCTGCCTACTAGTGAGTAGTAGTCATGAGCTTTTTCACTGGGTTGTGGGTTTCTTGAGGTAGGCAGAGATCAGGGTTTATTTGTGTATCATCAGATCATCAGAGCCTGACACAGTGGTTGGTAATTACTTTGCCAGTAGTAGTTTTTTTTTTTTTTTAAAGATTTATTTATTTGAGAGAGAGGGAGGGAGAGAGTGTGAATGAGTGGGTGAGCACAAGCAGGGGGAGGGGCAGAGGCAGAGGGAGAGGAAGAGAGAATCTTAAGCAGACTTCCTGCTTAGAGTGGAGCCTGAGGCAGGGCTTCATCCCAGGACCCGAGATCATAACCTGAGCCAAAATCAAGAGTCAGACACTTAACTGACTAAGCCACTCAGGTGCCCTGCTTTTTTTGTTTGTTTGTTTAATAGAAATTAATTATAGTTCCCTTGGAGCTGGAGCATTCTAGAATTCTTTGATTCTCCCTTAGCCTGATACTTCTACAGCTATTGTTTAAGATTCTTGCAGATGATGCACTTTTTTGGTCCATTAAATCTTATAGTTCTAGCTTCTTTCCCATATCTTTCATCTGGGAGATTCATATATCTACTTTTCTCATTGCACATTATAATGATTTATTTACATGTAGATTTTCAGCTGTTGGAGGACAAAGACTTCTCTTAGACTCTCTCTTTCTTATAGTGTATCTTGGTATAGTATGTGGCACATAGTAGCTCTCCAGTAAATGTGGAATGAATGAATAGAAAATTAATTAGTCTAAGGGTAGAAAATTAATATTTATCAAGGAAACCCAGAAGAAAGAGAAAAGGTGGTTTGTGTAACAGGGTAAGTGATAAATTTTAAACACCTTGGTGTTGCATGCTCAGATACTTCAATATTTTTCCTAATGTCAACATTCCTGCAATAACCATTTAGCCCAGTGCCCGTTTCCTTCATGTCAGTGTTCTAGATTATGTGGAACCATTTGTGAATGATCTTGCACTGTTTTCTTCTTAGCCTTGCATCCGTGTGTCATTGTTCCTTAGGTGGGAAAAATGTTGATGAATGCATCTATTTCAGCACATGTAAATATATTTAGTGTATCATCATCAATATGTCATAGCTGTCTGTCTCCAAATGTACATGTTCATGCATATAGCTTGTGGCTCCTGTTCTTAACAGCCCCAGAATGTAGGTGCTAGTAGCTAGCAGTCGTGCTTCGAGGGACTCCTATGGATATTTCTCCCTTCTGTTACACCTTGGATTTACTACTGTGCCCAAATAATCAGAATTTAGCAAATGTTTGTTATGAGTGTTTTAGCAGTATGACAGAAGGGGAATGATTATAACTGAAGCAGCACAGTGGATATATTCCTTCAATGTCTATGTCTATAGGTGCCAATTTTTCTTAAGAGTTTTATTTTCCTCTTTGAACCTTCATTCATTGACTCAACAGATATTTACTAACTATTAATGTGTACACTGATGGCTTCTGTACAAGATTTGAATACTTAGTGCAACCACAACAGAAACTCAACAAATATTTTTTGAATATGTACTTTTGCGCCCAGCACTGTGGCATGTCACATGGTGGAGGCAGTGTGGTAGAAGGGAAAGAACACATATTTTGGAATCAGACAGCTCTGGATTCTGATTTACCTTTGCTTTTTGCTAACTCTGTGTTTTGACAAAGTATTTAGATTTCATAGTGTCCTACCTTCTCTTTCCCTACTATCATTGTCTTAGTTCAGGCTGCCAGGACTATTGTAGTAACTTCTAAATTTACCTTTTTTCCTCAGTCCTCTATCCTTTCAATTTGTGTTTAATATTGTATTTAATATTTTAATAAATATTGTATTTATTTTTATGCAAGTCACTTTTCTGAAGCATCGTTTGAATCACATTACTCCCTACTTAAAAACTTTCGGTAACTTCCCAGTGCCTTTAGAATGAAATAAAATTTCCTCAACATGGTATTTAAGACTGTTTAGTATGGACTCATCCTCTCTTTTTGTCTTCCTTGGCTTCATTCCACTGTTTACCCAACGCTCTAGTCATCTTGAAGTAGTTACTGTATATTAAAAAATGCTTTTTGCTGGTTTTTTCCTTCATTATTCTCTTCTCTTAGAAAGCCCTTTTACTCTACATCCTTCCTCAGTACCCCCATCACCAAATTTTCACCTCTTGATAAAACAGTTTATTGTTTACAACCTATATCAAATGTTATCTCATCCACAAAACCTTTCCTGAAATTTATCATCAAATGTGTGATGTCTCTCTGTCTGCATTGAGGCTTAGCTGCTTTTTCCTAGAATGTAATAAGCTCCTTAATGGCATAAATTTTTTTTTTTTTTTTATTCATGAGAGACAGAGCGAGAGAGAAAGGCAGAGGGAGAAGCAGGCTCCCAAGGAGCAGGGAGCCCGATGCGGGACTCGATCCCAGGACCCTGAGATCATGACCTGAGCCGAAGGCAGACGCTTAACCATCTGAGCCACCCAGGCGCCCGGCATAAATTTTTTTATTAAGATTTTATTTATTTATTTGACAGAGAGAGACACAGAAAGAGAGGGAACACAAGCAGGGGGAGTGGGAGAGGGAGAAGCGGGCTTCCCGTGGAGCAGGGAGCCTGATGCGGAGCTCGATCCCAGGACCCTGGGATCATGACCTGAGCCAAAGGCAGATGCTTAACGACTGAGCCACCCAGGCACCCCGGCATAAATTATTTTTAACCCCTCTTTTTAATTCCCTGACGTACTTGAAATAGAATCTTGTACAGAGTAGTGAATTATAAAATGGAAGGAGCTTTGGTGTCATTCAGACTTGAGTTCAAATTATGTATCTGCTACTTACTGATTGCACACGTGATTTAGTGCAAGTTACTTACCTGAGCCTTGATTTCCTCTCCTGGAAGGAAAACTTACACCTTACAGGCAGGAAAATGGTAACGATTAAATGATATAATATTGTAAAGCATTTGGAACAAAATAGATTTTATATTGAATGATAGTTATTGGTTTAGAAAAAAATTAATATTTATAGAATATTTATAAAAAAATCTCCAAAATAGTCCTGGCAGCCTATAGAATATAGAATTTATAGCCACTGGGAAATAATAATTAACATGGGAATGGGAAGGTATAATTGGAGATCTAATCTACTTGATAGACCTGCATTTGAGGGATGCCTGGGTGGCTCAGTTGGTTAAGCAGCTGCCTTTGGCTCAGGTCATGATCCCAGGGTCCTGGGATCGAGTCCCACATCGGCCTCCCTGCTCAGTGGGGAGCCTGCTTCTCCCTCTGCTTGTGCTATCTCTGTCAGATAAATAAAATCTTTAAAAAAAAAAGACCCGCATTTGAGAAATCTGTGGGTTTATATAGCAACTTTTCTATTATTCTTAAATTAAGGCAGAGGGATTTCATTATAACTTTCTAACATCAATCACTAGAGATGGACAAGGCTGATTATTCATTGCATTCTGTCAAGTTTGTGACCATTTCTTCTTATATTTTTTTCTGTGTCACGTATGGGGAATTTCAAGATGGTATTAATTTTGCATTTATTATATGACATCATTTGGGTTTGACAGACTATCTGATTAGAGTAGTTAGGTATTATGGAATGTTTGGGGAAAAGGGAAAAGCTCTTTCTGTACTTTGGTTTATGGACCTGAAATTTCAGAGTTCTGATACAATAGTTTTACCAAATCTGGATAGAGACTGCATTTGTACAGCACTGGTGTTCTCCAAAACATCATTTTTGTTTTTTTAAGATTGTCACTGGATATTATGAGGAAAGAGAATTTTTAGCATCCTTCCTGTGCAGCTGAAAACCTATTGCAAAAAAAAAAAATGTTCAATAGTATTATTCCATTGCTAACACATAACTGTTCCTATTTACACTGATTATCTCCAAGTGCTTAACTGCCTACTTGGTTCAGATTTTTCCATGTTAATTTTGATTTAGTATTTTTTATTTCTGAAAGCAGAGAGAACAAGCCATATATTATCACTGCATGTTTTTTTTTTTTTCAGAAGCTATCGAGAACCTTAGAATCTATAATAATGAAACAATGTGGAGGTAAATTATCATAATATACAAGGGAATTTCATAACCTAGCAATCTTCTATAGACTGCTAATTTGAATCATACCCATGTGCAAATTATCTGTATACTGTGATGTCACAAACAGAAATTAGGTCCTACCATGTTAGGAACAAGACATTTTTCTGATATCTTCAGCATATTTTTTCTCCTAATATTTATAAGTATTTAGGAATAGTAAGTCGTCCTGTGCAAGTGAGTGACATTCTTAAACTAATAATCCATTGCTCGAATTTTGAGTTCCACTTGCCAGAACAGAAATATGGAAGGAATGACACACATATATGTATACAGTATTTTTCATTTTTAATAGTAATAGAGAAGGAGCTGGTGGGTTGTAATGACATTGACCTTATATAATAACTAAATTCAGCTCTGTGCAAAATTATGAAGGAGATTGTCCGAGAGCTACCACAGATTCAGTGCATAGTGATCTCAAACCTGATCTTCCTCCTGTCTTCCCTATCTGAGTTTACAGGCACCCGCATCTACTCTCACTCAAATAAGAAATCTCCTTGAGGCTGGGACCATGCTAATTTGTCTTTGTATCCCTGTGACCTAGCACAGTGGCTGATAGGTAATATATAATCAATAAATAGAAAAAATAGAAAAAATGGAAGAGTACTT
Source organism: Mirounga angustirostris (assembly GCF_029215605.1). Classification (NCBI taxonomy): domain Eukaryota; kingdom Metazoa; phylum Chordata; class Mammalia; order Carnivora; family Phocidae; genus Mirounga; species Mirounga angustirostris. The sequence continues at coordinate 151,030,778 of NW_026991712.1, forward strand.
CTATAAGCTCCACTACTATATTCACCTACTGACCTGACTCTGCCCTTATATACTTTGCTTCTCTTACTGAAGGAACTGTTTCTTGTCTTATCTGAGGTTAATCTTTCTACTTGCACATTACATCCCATTTCCTCTCACTTAATCAAGGATATAACTTCAGCAATTCTTCCTCTATCTTCATTATTGTTACTTCTTTCTGTACTCTATCACTTCCATTAGCATATCAATATGCTGAGGTTTCTCCTGTTTTTAAAAAAACTGCATTTTGCAGACATAGGGTGAGAGAATGGATAAAAAAAAGAAGACCCGTCTATATGCTGCCTAAAAGAGACTCATTTTAGACCTATAGACACATGCAGATTGAAAGTGAGGGGATAGAGAAACATTTATTATACAAATGGGTATCAAAAGAAAGCCAGGGTAGCAATACTTATATTGGACAAACAGACTGTAAAACAAAGACTAACAAGAGACAAAGAAGGACACTATATAATAATGAAGGGGACAATCCAAAAAGAAGATAGGACAATTGTAAATATTTATGCACCCAACATAGGAGCACCCAAATACATAAAATAGTTAGTAAACATAAAGGAACTAATCGACAATAATATAATTATAATGGGGTACTTTAACACCCCACTTACATCAACTGACAGATCATCTAAACAAAATAAGGAAACAATGGCTTTGAATGACATAGTTGATCAGATGGATTTAATGGATACATTCAGAACATTCCATCCTAAAATAGCAGAAGACATGTTCTTTTCAAGTGCACATGGGACATTCTCCAGAATAAAACACATATTAGGTCAAAAAACAAGACTAAACAAATTCAGGAAGATCAAAGTGATATCATGAACCTTTCCTGACCTCAATGCTGTGAAACTAAAAGTCAATCACAAGAAAAAAATCTAGAAAGACCACAACTATATGGAGGTTAAATAACATGCTACTAAACAATGAATGGGTCAACCAAGAAATAAAAGAAGAAATAAAAAAGTACATGGAAACAAAAATGAAAATGAAAATGCAATGGTCCAAAACCTTTGAGAGGCAGCAAAAGTGGTTCTAAAGGAGAAGTTTATAGCAATACAGGCCTACCTCAAGAAGCAAGAAAAATCTCAAATAAACAACTTAATCTTCTACCTAAAAGAGCTAGAAAAACAACAAACAAAACCTAAAACCAGCAGAGGGAAGGAAATAATAAAGGTTAGAGCAGAAATAAATGATACAGAAACTGAAAAAACAGTAAAAGAGATCATTGAAACCAAGAGCTGGTTCTTTGAAAAAAAATCAACAAAATTTATCAACCTCTAGCCAGAAGTATCAAGAAAAAAAGAGAAAGGACTCAAATAAATAAAAGCACAAATGAGAGAGGGAAAATGACAACAAACACCACAGAAATACAAATAATTATAAGAGAATATTATAAAAACTCTATGCCAACAAATTGGACTACTTAGAAGAAATGGATAAATTCCTAGAGACATATAACCTACCAAAACTGAATCAGGAAGAAATAGAACATTTGAACAGACAGATTACCAGCAGTGAAATTAAATCAGTAATCAAAAACTCCCAACAAACAAAAGTCCATGACCAGATGGCTTCACAGGTGCATTCTACCAAACATTTAAAGAAACATTAATACCAGGGCGCCTGAGTTGTTAAGTGTCTGCCTTTGGCTCAGGTTATGATCTCAGGGTCCTGGGATCAAGCCCCGAATCGGGCTCCCTGGTCGGCGGGAAGCCTGCTTCTCCCTCTCCCACTCCCCCTGCTTGTGTTCCTGCTCTAGCTCTCTCTCTGTCAAATAAATAAAATATTAAAAAAAAAAAAAGTTACTACCTATTCTTCTTGAACTATTCCAAAAAACAGAAAAGGAAAGAAAACTTCCAAATTCATTCTGTGAGTTCAGCATTACCCTGATACTAAAACCAGATAAAGACACCACAAAAAAGAGAAGTATAGGCCAATATTTCTGATGAACATACATACAAAAATCCTCAACAAAATATTAGCAAACCATATCCAATAATATATTAAACATATCATTCACCACAATCAAGTGGTTCTATATTTGTAAATCAAGTAATGTGATACATCATATCAATAAGAGAAAGAATAAGAACCATATGATTATTTCAGTAGATGCAGAAAAAGTATTTGGCAAAGTACAACATTCATTCATGATAAAAATCCTTAACAAAGTGGGCTTAGAGGGAATATACTTCAATATAATAAAGGCCATATATGAAAAACCAACAGCTAATATCATCCTCAATGGGGAAGATCTGAGAGCCTTCCCCCTAAGGACAGGAATAAGGCAAGGATGTTCACTCTCACCACTTTTATTCAACATAGTACTGGAAGTCTTACCCATGTAATCAAATAACAAATAGAAATAAGAGGAATCCAAATTGGTAAGGAAGAAGTTAAATTTTCACTATTTGCAGAAGACATGTACCCTTTATAGAAAACCCAAAAGACTCCGTCAAAGAAGTGCTAGAACTGATACACAAATTCAGTGAAGTCCCAGGATACAAAATCAATGTACGGAAATCTCTTGCATTTCTATTCATCAATAATGATGTAGCGGAAAGAGAAATTAAGAAAACCATCCTGGGGCTCCTGGGTGGCTCAGATGGTTGAGTGTCTGCCTTTGGTTCTGATCACAATCCCAGGGTCCTGGGATCGAGCTCCGCATTGGGCTCCTGGCTCGGTGGGGAGCCTGCTTCTCCCTCTGCCCCTGCCTCTCCCCCTGCTCATGCTCTCTCTCTCTATCTCTGTGTCTCAAATGAATAAATAAAATCTTAAAAAAAAAAAAAAAAGAAAACCATCCCATTTAGGGGTGCCTGGGTGGCTCAGTTGGTTAAGCATTTCACTCTTGATTTCAGCTCAGGTCATGATCTCAGCTCGAGCCCCACATTAGGCTCTTAGGCTCTGCATTGGGTGTGGAGCCTGTTTAAGATTCTCTCTCTCTCTCTTCCCCTCCCCGCCCCTGTTCTCTAACAAAAACAAACAAAACAAAACCCAAAAAACAAAGACCCCCCCCCAAGAAAACCCCCAAAACTAACCCACTTATTATTGCACCAAAAAATAATAAGATATCTAGGAATACACCTAACCAAACAGGTGAAAGACTATAGTGTGAAAACTATAAAACACTGATGAAACTGAAGATGACACAAAGAAATGCTCATGGATTGGAAGAACAAATATTGTTAAAATGTCTATACTACCCAAAGCAATCTACACATTTAATGCAATCCCTATCAAAATAACAACAGCATTTTTCATAGAACTAGAACAAACAATTCTAAAATTTCTATGAAACCACAAAAGATCAGGAACAGCTAAGGGAATCTTGGAAAACAAGCTGGAGGCATCACAATTCCAGACTTCAGGTTATATTACAAAGCTGTAGTGATCAGAACAGCATGGTACTGGCACTGAAATAGACACAAAGATCAATGAAACAGAATAGAAAACCCAGAAATGAGCCCACAATTATATGGCCAGTTGACCTTTGACAAAGCAGGAAATAGTCAATGGGAAAGAGACAACCTCTTCAACAGATAGTGTTGGGAAAACTTAACAGCAACGTTCAAAGAATCAAACTGGATTACTTTCTTATACCATACACAAAAATAAATTCCAAATGGTTTAAAGACCTAAATGTGAGACCCTAAGCCACAAAAATCCTGGAAGAGTGCACAGGCAGTAACTTTCTGACATCAGCCATAGCAAGTTTTTTTCTGGCTAGGTCCCCTGAAGCAAGGGAAACAGAAGCAAAAATAAACCATTAGGACTACATCAAAATGAAAAGCTTGTGCAGGAAACAATAAACAAAACTGACATTTGTATGGAATCAATGAAGATATTTGCAAATCACCTATCTGATAAAGGGTTAGTATCCAAAATATGAAGAACTTATATAACTCAACACCCAAAAAACAACCTAATTAAAAAATGAGAAGACAGGAACAGACATTTCTCCAAAGAAGACATACAGATGGCAACACACACATGTAAAGATGTTCAATATCAGTCATTGTCAGGGAAATGCAAATCAAAACCACAATGAGATATCACCTCATACCTTTTGGAATGGCTAAAATCAACAATAACGGAACAACAAGTTTTGGTAAGGATATGGAGAAATAGGAATCCTCATGCACTGTTGGCGACAGTGCAAACTGGTCAGCCACTGTGGAAAATGGTATAGAAACTCCTTAAAAAGTTAAAAAATAGAACTACTCTAGGATCCAGTAATCGCAGTATTGGTCATTTACCCAAAGAACACGAAATCACTAATTCAAAGGGATATACACACCCCTATGTTTATAGCACCATTATCAAAAATAGCCAGATTATGGAAGCAGCCAAAGTTGTCCATCGACTGATGAATGGCTAAAGAAGATGTAGTATATGGAATATTATTCAGCCGAAGAAAAGAATGAAATCTTAACATTTGCAACGACATAGATTGAACTAGAGAGTATAATGCTAAGCCAAATAAAGTCAGTCAGAGAAAAGACAAATACCATATGATTTCACTCATATGTGAAATTTAAGAAACAAAACAAATGATCATAGGGAAAGAGAGAGAGAGAGACAAACCAAGAAACTCTTAACTAGACTCTTAACTAGAGAATACACTGATAGTTATCAGAGGGGAGGTGATTGGAGGGATGGGTTAAATAGGTGATAGGGATTGAGGAGTGCAGTTGTCATGATGACCACCAGGTATTGAATGGAATTGTTGAATCACTAAATTGTATACCTGAAACTAATATTACACTTTATGTTAATTAACTGGAATTTAAATAAAAACTTAAAAAAAAAAACCCTGCACTTTGCCCCACAACCCCATCAACTACTAATTCTTTTCTCTGTTCCCTTTTACAGAAAAAAAAATATTGGAAAAGTTGTCTGCCTCTGGTTCTAGCCCATGCAGGCAGGATTTCACATGCCTTTTCCTCCAAATTGCCATTCTTAAGGTCATTAATGACTTCCAAATTGCTAAATGTCAGATCTCATTTTATATTCTCATGGTTCTGTTAGTAGGATTTGACCCATTTGGACTATGCCCATTGTTTCCTCTTAGACATTTCTTTTTCTAGCTTCAAAGATACATACCAACTCCCTAGTCTACACCACCCCCGCCTCAGCCCGGCTGTGGCCACTGCTGTACATTAATTGCTCACACCTCATTTCTTTACCTTCTAAACACTAGACTCTTTCAGAGCAACGTTCCTGAATCTTTTCTCTATCTACAGTTACTCCCTTTGCTTATCTCATCAGATAACTTGACTTTAAATATTATCTACACACTGATTTATATCTCTAGTACAGATTTCTTTTACTCTAGACTCATATTCATCAAGAGTGAGCCCAGATGAACCACTGGCCAATGCATAAAATTGGAGGAAATAATAGATGCTTTTGTTTTAAACCACAGAGTTTTGTTGTGGTTTAGTATGCTGCTATGTATACATTAATTTAAGGGTTGACTTCATCATCCTAAAAGCAAATGTAATGTGTGAAAACTGTGATTTTCAAATTGTTTAATTTATTTGCAGAATGTATTGATAGATTCCAATCTTAACAGGGAATACAAATGCTTGTTGATTCATGAAAATGCAAATTATTTATCCTTTTCCCCTAAAAGAATTCATTATCCATGATGCATAATAATAGGAAATCAAAATAACAATTATGTTGTCTCGATGCATGCAGACAAAAGAGTAACTCTAGTTAGTCCAACACTGCAATTAATGAATAAGGTGGAGTGCAGTTTTATGAATCACTCAGTAAGTCCAGTCTTTGGTAATTTTGATTTAACAAAACTATTAGTGGTTTTTAAAATAATAAATATAATGAATTGAATATATTTTTTTCTTGTCATGAATCTGGGCCATTATGGTGTGAATTACTTGCTATAGGTAAAATTATACTTCATTATAAACATTGAATATACTTAGGTAAATAATTTTAATTTATTGTTCTTCCTTTTCAATCTCATTCATTGTGTACTATAGAGAATGACTTATACCAACACACTGACAGTTTTTCATGAGAGAACAAAGAATGCTTTTTAAATTATTCTTTAATATAAAAGACTTATGGTTTCAGATTTGGAGTATGTTTTGTAGAAGTTATTAAGTAAATTGCCAAATTTTAACTGCTAATTAAAAAGACCCTCAGCTATGTAAGGCTTATCAGCACAATATTTTTAGAGATTAGCAACATGAAGTAGTTGAGGAACAGTTAAAAGTGCAATTTTCTGTGTGAATTTAAACCATACATCTCAGAATAGGTAGTCAACACTTTCTTTAACTTCTTTTAAATAGCAGTATTTAGGGGCACCTGGGTGGCTCAGTCAGTTAAGCATCTGCCTTCGGCTCAGGTCATGATCCTGGGGTCTTGGGATTGAACCCCACATGGGGCTCTCTGCCCAGTTGGGAGCCTGCTTCTCCCTCTCTCTCTGCCTGCTGCTCCCTCTGCTTATGCTCTCTCTCTCTGTCAAATAAATAAAATCTTTAAAAAAAATAGCAGTATTTATTGTTTCTCAAAAGCAACATTAAAGCAAATATAGTATTGGAAATATTATCACATCTGTCAAATCTTTTAGTTGACATGAGATTAGAAAAACTGGATTAATTAAGATAGTACAATTATTGAAACCTGGCCATAATAATTATAACAATTACTCAAATTTGTAAAACACTATAGCCTCATCTTTCAAAGGTTTTTCAGATTCTTTATCTCATTTTATTATGTCAGTGACACTTTGAAGCAAATGTTGATTATCATCATCATCATTTTCACCCCAACTTTAGAAATGAGGAAACTGCAGTTCATGGAAATAGAATAAATTTCTCAAGATCATATAGGTGGCAAGTAGCAGACCTAAGAGTAGGATGTCAAATTCTTATAAAGCTCTGTTCAATTAATATGAATAAACACTCAATGTACTTATTAAGTATCTTATAAATTAAAATACCAAAAATATCTTTGAAGAGGAATGGAGAATGTTATTTATACTTTCATATTCCAGGTGATGGTTTAGAAGTCCTTCCTGAAACAGTAGAGGCAAAGTAGAAAGATTGAAATCTATCATCTGACTCCAAACCTTATGTTTTTTGTACTACAAAAATTTGCCTCTCACCATTTTACATATATCTCATTTCATGTTTCCTTCTTTTGTTACTTTTTTATATTCATGTCTTCCTTGTTATAGTTTTCTTAAAGATAAAAATCATGTCTTACACCCTACTCATCCTCTAATCCCTCATACCTAACAGTATCTTGCGTAGGCTTCAGTAATATTTGCTGCAAAGAAATGAAACTTGTTATGCTATCCTTTAAGGGGAGACTAAGACATGTTCTATGCAAATCTAGAGTATCCCCACACATTTATTTGAAAATATTTATTATATATATAGTATGTGCCCACCGTTATTCTAGTATAAGTTTGTGTTTAAAGGTAGTCAACCAGACAAACTTTGTTAAAAACCAGCTCTGATACTTACTGAATGACTGTGGATATGTTGTTTATCCTCTTGGAGCCACTGTTTTTTTTCAGCTTTATGAGATTAATCTAAAACATACCTCCAGGGAATCAAATTAGGTAGCGTGTGTAAAGGACTTTGCCTTACGTTTCTTGTGTTGTATTCTTTTTTTTTCTTTTAAGATTTTATTTATTTATATGACAGAGAGAGACACAGCGAGAGAGGGAACACAAGCAGGGGGAGTGGAAGAGGGAGAAGCAGGCTTCCCGCCGAGCAGCGAGCCCGATGCGGGACTCGATCCCAGGACGCTGGGATCATGACCTGAGCTGAAGGCAGATGCTTAACGAAGGAGCCACCCTGTCACCTCTCGTGTGTTGTATTCTTGCTAAACATTAGTTTCTTTGATAAGCTCCTTCTTTTTTTTTTTTTTTTAAGATTTTATTTATTTATTTTGACAGAGAGAGAGAGAGAGACAGTGAGAGAGGGAACACAAGCTGGGGGGATGGGGTGGGTTGTGGGAAAGGGAGAAGCAGCCTTCCTGTGGAGCAGGGAGCCCGATGTGGGGCTCGATGTGGGGCTCGATCCCAGGACCCTGGGATCATGACCTGAGCCAACGGCAGACGCTTAACAACTGAGCCACCCAGGCGCCCCTGATAATCTCCTTCTTACCCAGCACTTAAAATTCCCTAGTAAAAAGATAATAGAGATGACTTAAGTCTGAATGATTTTGTTTCCCACTGTATTTATTATGGTTTTACTATTATTTTCAGATGTGATTTTCCATAGTTTGCGATGTAAAAATTGGTGAGTCAGGAGTGGTCCCTCTAATGACTTTTGTGTGGACCTGGCCTTAGTGCTAAAATTGTCTTTCCAAACAAGGGTATTCATGGAGCCTTGGACTATAGGCATAAATAAAGTGCATCAGGCAGGTATTGTTGACTTCAGGCACAGGATTTCTTTGGGAGGGTTTCAACTACTGTTCTACTATTCTGAGATTTATGTATTTAGGGAAGTTTCCCCAAGCTGAGTCTGTGGATTTCTCTATGTGATTTACAACCTTGGCTTCTATAGCTTCTGATCACATTTTATTTTCCCATTGTGAAGTAGGGCTAATTATTAGAGTGACAAAGGAAGTCATATATTTTAGAGCTCTCTATGTGGCCAAAGGGTGCTTTTAATGAAAATTAACTTTAGTGAGACATTTGCAATGCATGCGCTGCACCACTGATAGAGTAATTCATTTTATACCCTTTCTGAGAATCTAAATTCATTGTTTCATAGAAACTTTTTTTTTTTACTGTAGGCTAATGGAGAGTACATGATATGCTAGAGAATTCTCTATTTGCAGAACTATTATTTTGACATTCTTATTTTCTTAGCTACCAAAGTAAAGATAAGTATCTATGATTTTGAAGGATTAATATGAATTATCATTTTATCTGCAACCAAACATTTAAATATCTGTTGACATTTTCTGTGGGAGATTAACATTTAATTTCGAAAAATCTGGAAATCTTTGAAATAAAGTAAAATGCCTCCTGAGTTTGTAAAATGAAATGACAAATATTTAGTGCAAAGACCTTTGAATATAATATTGTAATTGTCATATAAAATGTTCTTTGGTTGCATTCAAAATGTCAATATTGAATTATCAATCTAAACCACATAAAGGAAGTAATCAGAAGTTAAATAAAAAGAACTTAAACATTAAATATATCAGTCAGCAGATGAATAGATGCCTCATAGGGAAGCATTTGGCCTGCAATTGCATTCTTCAACAATCAAACTAGACCATGAAATGATAAAAATGAAATATTATGTTTTATTTGTAAAAAGAAACTCACAAGCTTGAGATTTTAAATTATATTAAAGACGTGTAACTAGAGAAATTTAAATGCATGTATTAGTGCAGTAAATTAAGTATTTTGGCAATGAATTTTATATCACTATAAAAAGTATCAAGGTAACTATTTACTAGTACTAACACTGTTTATTTTGTTGAGTACTTATTTTGTTGAGCCAACCATTATTTTTGGTATTTTACATTGCTTAAGTCATTAAGGAGACCTTTGAGGCTGTTTTTGTTGTTTTCATTCTTAAGGAGTAAAATAACATTTTCTCCTCATACCATAATGTGAGTACAATTGAACCTTCATTGTCCATTTTCTGATTACTTAAATTGATTACATATTAGATTCTATTATTCTTTCTTTGGCCACATGGCATTTTTGCCATTTTATTTATCAAGGGCACCTCCAAGAGTTGGAAGGGACAGGACATTTTCTTTTCCTTTATTTTTTCCCCAAATTTTTATTTAAATTCTAATTAGTTAACATATAGTATAGTATTGGTTTCAGGAGTAGAATTTAGTGATTCATTATTTACATAACACCCAGTACTCATCATGACAAGTGCCTTTCTTAATACCCATCACCCATTTAGCCATTCTCCCACTCCAGTCCCCTCCCGCAACCTTCAGTTCGTTCTCTATCCTTAAGAGTCTCTTATGGTTTGCTTCCCTCTCTCTCTCTTTTCTTTTTTCTGGACAAGACATTTTTAAAAGATAATTAAATGTTTATTTACTGTTTTACCTTTTGATAATGACTCACAAGATAATTAATGCAATCTTTCAGTTATACTAGGTATAGTTATAATCCTCTCCTAAAAACATTAATCTTCTGAGGTTCAGAAAAAATTTAAATAATATCAGAAGAAGAGAACTAAATGATATTTAAGATATTACAGTTCTTTCATCAATTTGTTCAACTTCAATGGTAAGGTTAGGTAATGGTAATTGAGGAACTTTCTCAAAACTCAGAATATAATAAGGGCATAGTGCAAGACCAAGTCAAATATTTTAAATTTTGAGAGTTACTTTGAAATATTAAGATAGTAATGTCATTATTTGCAAAGTGTAGAAGATATAGTGAAGCAAATAAGATAAACTGTAATTTAAAAACTATAATTTTACCACCTAGAAATAAATTCTGTTAACCTGTGCATTTCTTTTGATTTCTAGAAAAACTCAGAAACACAATTGTTTACAATGTGGTTGAGATTATTTATAAAGAGTGAAAAAATTTTTTGTGTTTTCATTTCCATTATACCATGAACATTTTAAAATTCATTTTAAATATTCAAAAAGATAATTTAAATAATCCATGTGACAGAATATTATGCAGTGATTGGAATTATTTGGTGGTTTCCCTATTGTTGAACATTTAGTAACTAAAGTTGCTATTATGAATAATGCACTTAACATCCATGTACATAAATTTTTGTATTCATTTCTCCTCATTTCCTGAGGATACTGTACTTAGAAGTGAATTACAATTTCAAAGGATCTGAGTCATTTTTTGAAGCCCTTAAAGTCTACTGTTAATTGCTTTTTAGAAAGATTGTACCAATTTAAGCTTCTACAAAACAAAGTTTGGGAAAGTCACTCTATACTTACCAGAATTGAGAATAATCACTGCAGGAACCATTCCTTGTTCTCATAGGCAAAAAATGGCATCTCATTGTTTTAATTTGGATTTCTTTGATCAGTGGTAAGGTTAAACTCATTTCATATATTTGTGAACATTCAATTTTCTGCTTTTATGAATTGTCTGTTCATGTAATTTTTCTTTTGGAATTTTTTTTTATTATGTTCAGTTAGCCACTATATAGTACATCATTAATTTTTGATGCAGTGTTCAGTGATTCATTAGTTACTTATAACACCCAGTGCTCATCACAACATGTGCCCTCCTTTAGAAATGAAAGGTGAATTGGCAGAACTTAAAATGCTATCAGTGAGATCCAATCCAATCTAGATAATCTAACAGCTAGGGTAAGTGAGGCAGAAGAACGAATAAGTGACCTGGAAGACAATATAATAGATAAAAAGGGAAAAGAGGAGACCAGGGAAAAACAACTCAGAATCCATGAAAATAGAATCAGAGAAATAAGTGACACCATGAAGCGTTCCAATTTCAGAATAATTGGAGTCCCGGAGGGAGTGGAGAGAGAGAGGACTAGAAGATGTATTTGAGCAAATCATAGCTGAGAACTTCCCTAATCTGGGGAATGAAACAAACATTCGCATCCTAGAGGCAGAGAGGACCCCTCCCAAGATCAAGGAAAACAGGCCAACACCCCAGCATGTAATAGTAAAACTTGGAAATCTTAGAACCGAGGAAACCATCTTAAGGGCAGTTAGGGGGAAGAGATTCCTTACGTACAAAGGCAGGAACATCAGAATAACGTCAGACCTATCCACAGAGATCTGACAAGCCAGAAAGGCCTGGCAAGACATATTCAGGGTACTAAACGAGAAGAACATGCAGCCAAGAATACTTTATCCGGCAAGGCTTTCATTTAGAATGGATGGAGAGATGCAGAGCTTCCACGACCGGCAGAAAGTGAAAGAATATGTGACCACTAAGCCGGCCCTGCAAGAAATATTAAGGGGGGTTCTATAAAAAGAGGAAGACCCCAAGAGTGATCTACAACAGAAATTTACAGGGACAATCTATAAAAACAACGTCTTCACAGGCAACATGATGACAATTAATTCATATCTTTCAATAATCACTCTCAACGTGAATGGCCTAAATGCTCCCATAAAATGGCACAGGGTTGCAGATAGGATAAAAAGACAGGACCTATCCATATGCTGCCTATAAGAGACTCATTTTGAACCTAAAGAGACATCCAGACTGAAAGTGAAGGGATGGAGATCCATCTTCCATGCCAGCGGACCTCAAAAGAAAGCTGGGGTAGCAATTCTTATATCAGACAAATTAGATTGTAAAGTAAAGTCTGTAATTAGAGACACAGAAGGACACTATATCATTCTTAAAGGGTCTATCCAACAAGAAGATCAAACAATTGTAAATATCTATGCCCCCAACATGGGAGCAGCCATCTACATAAGCCAACTGTTAAGCAAAACAAAGAGTCATTGATAACAATACGTTAATTGTAGGAGACCTCAATACTCCACTCTCAGCAATGGACAGATCATCTAAGCAGAAAATCAACAAGGAAACAAGAGCTTTGAATGATACATTGGACCAGAAGGACCTCATAGATATTTACAGAACATTCCACTCTAAAACAACAGAATACTCATTCTTCTCGAGCGCACATGGAACTTTCTCCAGAAGAGACCACATACTGGGTCACAAATCAGGTCTTAATCGATACCAAAAGATTGAGATTATTCCCTGCATATTCTCAGACCACAATGCTTTAAAACTGGAACTCAATCACAAGAAAAAAATTGGCAGAAATTCAAACACTTGGAAGCTAAAGACCACTCTGCTCACGAATGTTTGGGTCAACCAGGAAATCAAAGAAGAACTTAAACAATTCATGGAAATCAATGAGAATGAAAACACACTGGTCCAAAACCTATGGGATACTGCAAAGGCGATCCTAAGGGGGAAATATATAGCCATCCAAGCCTCACTCAAAAAAATAGAAAAATCCTGAATTCACCAACTAAATCTACACCTTAAAGAACTAGAGAAAAAGCAACAAACGATGCCTAAGCCACGCATTAGAAGAGAAATAATTAAAATTAGAGCAGAAATCAATGAGTTAGAAAACAGAAACAGTAGATCAGATCAACGAAACTAGAAGTTGGTCTTTGAAAGAATTAATAAGATCGATAAACCACTGGCCAGACTTATCCAAAAGAAAAGAGAAAGGACCCAAGTTAATAAAATCATGAGTGAAAGGGGAGAGATCACGACTAACACCAAGGAAATAGAAACAATTATTAGAAATTATTATCAACAACTATATGCCAATAAACTGAGCAATCTGGATGAAATGGAGGCCTTCCTGGAAACCTATAAGTTGCCAAGACTGAAACAGGAAGAAACTGACAACCTGAATAGGCCAATAACCAGTAAGGAGATTGAAGCAGTGATCCAAAACCTCCCAAAAAACAAGAGTCCAGGGCCCAATGGATTCCCTGGGGAATTCTACCAAACATTCAAGGAAGAAATAATACCTATTCTTCTGAAGCTGTTTCAAAAAATAGAAACAGAAGGAAAACTTCCAGACTCATTCTATGAGGCCAGCATTACCTTCATCCCCAAACCAGGCAAAGACCCTATCAAAAAGGAGAATTTCAGACTGATATCCCTGATGAATATGGATTCCAAAATCCTCAACAAAAACCTAGCTAATAGGATCCAAAAATACATTAAAAGGATCATCCACCACGACCAAGTGGGATTTATCCCCAGGATGCAAGAGTGCTTCAACATCAGCAAATCAATCGATGTGATAGAACACATTAATAAGAGGAGGGACAAGAACCATACGGTCCTCTCAATTGATGCAGAAAAAGCATTCGACAAAATACAACATCCTTTCCTGATTAAAACTCTTCAGAGTATAGGGATAGAGGAAACATTCCTCAAGTTCATAAAATCCATCTATGAAAACCCACAGCGAATATCCTCCTCAATGGGGAAAAGCTGAGAGCCTTTCCCTTAAGATCAGGAACACGTCAAAGATGCCCACTCTTGCCACTATTGTTCAACATAGTACTAGAAGTCCTAGCAACAGCAATGAGACGACAAAAAGAAATAAAAGGTATTCAAATTGGCAAAGAAGAAGTCATACTCCCTCTTCTCACAGACAGCCTGATACTTTTTGTGGAAAACCCAAAAGACTCCACCCCCAAATTACTACAACTCATAAAGCAATTCAGTAATGTGGCAGGATACAAAATCAATGCACGGAAATCAGTGGCTTTCTTATACACTAACAGTGCAACTGTAGAAAGAGAAATTACAGAAATGATTCCATTTACAATAGCACCAAAAACCGTAAGATACCTCGGAATAAACTTAACCAAAGAGGTAAAGGATCTATACTCTAGGAACTACAGAACAGTCATGAAAGAAATTGAAGAAGACACAAAAAGATGGAAAAATATTCCATGCTCATGGATCGGAAGAATAAACATTGTTAAAATGTCTCTGCTACCCAGAGCAATCTATACCTTCAATGCCATCCCAATCAAAATTCCAATGACATTTTTCAAAGTCTTGGAACAAACAATCCTATAATTTGTATGGAATCAGAAAAGACCCCAAATCGCCAAGGAAATGTTGAAAAAGAAAAACAAAGCTGGGGGCTTCACGTTGCCTGATTTCAAGCTATATGACAAGCTGTGATCACCAAGACAGCATGGTACTAGTACAAAAGCAGACATACAGACCAATGGAACAGAAAAGAGAACCCAGATATGGACCCTCAACTCTATGGTCAAATAATCTTTGACAAAGCAGGAAAAAACATGCAATGGAAAAAAGACAGTCTCTTCAATAAATGGTGCTGGGAAAATTGGACAGTCACATGCAGAATGAAACTCGACCATTCTCTAACACCATTCACAAAGATAAAGTGGATGAAAGAACTCAATGTGGGACAGGAATCCATCAAAATCCTAGAGGAGAACATAGGTAGTAACCTCTTTGACATCGGCCACAGAAACTTCTTTCAAGATACATCTCCAAAAGCTAGTGAAACAAAAGCAAAAATGAACATTTGCGACTTTATCAAGATCAAAAGCTTTTGCACAGCAAAGGAAACAGTCAACAATACAAAGAGGCAACCCACAGAATGGGAGAAGTTATTTGCAAAGACACTACAGATAAAGGGCTGGTATCCAAGATCTATAAAGAACTTCTCAAACTCAACACCCAAAAACAAATAACCAAGTCAAAAAATGGGCAGAAGATATGAACAGACACTTCTCCAAAGAAGACATACAAATGGCTAACAGACACATGAAAAAATGTTCATCATCATTAGCCATCATGGAAATTCAAATGAAAACCACACTGAGATACCACCTTACACCACTTAGAATGGCAAACATTGACAAGGCAAGAAACAACAAATGTTGGAGAGGTTGTGGAGAAAGGGGAACCCTTTTACACTGTTGGTGGGAGTGCAAGTTTATACAGCCACTTTGGAAAACAGTGTGGAGGTTTCTCAAAAATTTAAAAATAGAGCTACCCTATGACCCAGCAATTGCACTCCTGGGTATTTACCCCAAAGACACAGAGGTAGTGAAAAGAAGGGCCATATGCACCCCAATGTTCATAGCAGCAATGTCTGCAATAGCCAAACTGTGGAAAGGGCCGAGATGCCCTTCAACAGATGAATGGATAAAGAAGATGTGGTCCATATATACAATGGAATATTATTCAGCCATCAGAAAGGATGAATACCCAATTTTTACATCAACATGGATGGGACTGCAGGAGATTATGCCAAGTGAAATAAGTCAAGCAGAGAAAGTGCATTATCATATGGTTTCACTTATTTGTGGAACATAAGGAATAGCATGGAGGACATTAGGAGAAGGAAGGGAAAAATGATGGGGTAGGGGTATTGGAGGGAGAGATGAACCATGAGAGACTATGGTCTCTGAGAAACAAACAGGGTTTTAGAGGGGAAGGGGGAGGGGGGATTGGTTAGCCTGGAGGGCTCGTACTGTATGGAGGACTGGGTGATATATGAAAACAATGGATCGTGGATCACCACATCAAAAACTAATGATGTATTGTATGGTGACTAACATAACATAATAAAATAAAAAAAAAAAGAAAAAAAACCAAACAACACGTGCCCTCCTTTAATACCCATCATCCTGTTACGTCCTCCTCCTTCCCCCTTCCCGTCTGAAACCCTCCGTTTGTTTCCTGGAGTCAAGAGTCTCTCATTGTTCATCTCCCTCTCTGGGATTTCTCTCCCTTCAGATTTCCCTCCCTTCCCCTATGGTCCTCCGTGCTATTGCTTATGTTCCACATATGAGTGAAATCATATGATGTTTGTCTTTCTCTGCTTGACTTATTTCACTTAGTGTAATCCCCTCCAGTTCTGTCCATGTCAGTGCAAATGGTGGGTATTCATGCTTTCTGATGGCTGAATAATATTCCATTGTATATATGGACCACATCTTCTTTATCCATTCATCGGTTGAAGGGCATCTTGGCTCCTTCCACAGTTTGGCTTTTGTGGACATTGCTGCTATGGACATTGGGGTGCATGTGCTCCTTCGGATCACTACATCTGTATCTTTGGGCTAAATACCCAGTAGTGCAATTGCTGGGTCTCGTAGGGTAGCTCTATTTTTAACTTCTTTTTTTTTTTTTTTTTTTTAAGATTTTATTTATTTATTTGAGACAGACAGAATGAGATACAGAGAGCATGAGAGGGAGGAGGGTCAGAGGGAGAAGCAGACTCCCTGCCGAGCAGGGAGCCCGATGCGGGACTCGATCCCGGGACTCCAGGATCATGACCTGAGCCGAAGGCAGTCGCTTAACCAACTGAGCCACCCAGGTGCCCCTATTTTTAACTTCTTGAGGAACCTCCATACTGTTTTCCAGAGTGACTTTACGAGCTTGCATTCCCACCAATAATGTAAGAGGCTTCCCCTTTCTCCACATCTTCGCCAAATTTCTTGTTTCCTGTTTTGTTAATTTTTCTAAGTGGTGTAAGGTGGTATGGTATTTTTCTATGTGAGTTATTTATTTTTTAAGAGTACTAAGCCTTAGTTGGGGCATCTGAGTGACAGAATTGATTAAACATATGACTTTTGGTTTTGGCTGGGGTCGTGATCTCAGGGTTGTGATCTCAGCGTCATGATTTCAGGGTTGTGAGTAGAGTCCCACATCAGTCTCTGTGCTCAGATTGGAGTCTGCTTGAGATTCTCTCTCCCTCTCTTTGCCCCTCCCACTTGTACTTTCTCAAATAAATAAATCAATCTTAAAAAAAAGAATATTAAGACTTAGTTATATCTGTGGCTGGTGTTTTTCTTAGCTTGACATATTTGAATTTTATGATCATGTTTTTTACATGAGAGAGCTATCATTTTTATGTAGTCAGATATGATTGATTTTTTGTATTTTCTACCATTGTTTTTATGGTTAATACTTCCAAATCTTAGAAAACATTTTCTTATGTTTGCTTCTGGCCTTTTATAGTTTTGTTCCACATGTTTAATTCTTTAATCATTATCAAAATTATATAAGTGTAGTAAACTGAGGTTCTAACTCAAAATTTTCTGAATAGCTATTTTCATCACTTACTTATTGAATAATCCATTTCTTCACTACTGGTTTTTGTGATGCTTCCTTTATTATATCCTACATACACACTCATAGTTATATATCATATCATGTGGTTTACAAATTTTGACCTTAGTCTTCTTTTTTTTTTTTTTTTAAGAGTTTATTTATTTATTTGACAGAGAGAGAGAGAGAACACAAGCAGGGGAAGCGGCAGGCAGAGGGAGAAGCAGTCTCCCTGCTGAGCAAGGAGCCCCATGCGGGACTTGATCCCAGGTCCCTGGGATCATGACCTGAGCTGAAGACCGACACTTAACCGACTGAGCCACCCAGGTGCCCCGACTTTAGTCTTCTTAATCAGAATAATCTTAGGCTATTACTAAGGTAAATGCATCTTCCTGGGCCCAAATCTGGAGTAGAAACTCTGCAGATGTACTTTAAGAATATATTTCTCCCTTCCTGGAAATTTTATACCCCTGTCATTTATTTAGCTTTCTAGATAAATTTTTGAGTTAATTTATTTAAAAAATGCCAATGACATTCTAGTGAGAATTACATTAAACTCTACATTTATTTGTGAATAATAGTAAGTTTGTAATGGTCTTTTTATCTAGGTATATGTTATATCTTACTATTTGTTAACGTCTTTTTTATTTTTTAGGAAAACTTAAAAAATTTAAATTTAAATGAAAATTCTCATGTACTTTGGGATGATGCGTCTATATCTTAAAAAAAGAAATCTCAGCTTAATGCCTGTATTTAGTACAGTTTATATGAGTATGCCTAATATTTAATATTCCATTGAAGTCTTATTTTAATTGTTCTTTGTCCCAGTGTTTTTCTTCTTTTTCTCAAGTTATCATATTTTAGCTTTTTAAAAAATTTCCTGTTTTTTTATATGAGCATAAGAAAGGCAGAGAGTTTTGCCTTATTATCTTCTGAATTCATTTCCTTTTCCTTTCAGTATCTAGCACAATACATACCACAACAAATGGCCAGCAAATATTTGGTGAATTATATTGAATTCTCAGTAGTGATCTAGACCTTAAAATGAAGTAGCCATGAGTGAATTAATATTTATGCTCTTGGGATAATAGATGATATCCTCCATTGAAGTTCTCATATATATTCTTTCATTCAATATTAGTTTCACCAGATATTTACTGAATTTCTATTATGAGTCATGCATTATGTTAGGAGCATGAGGATACAAACATAAGATAATTTATATAATCAAGATTTTTACTAGGCATTGAGGAGAGACATATCTGTATGTGAATAATTAAAATCCAAAGTGTTATAATAGAGGTGAGTAAAAATGCTATGAGCATATTCCTTAATATTGGTGGCAGTTACTTTGTAGTACTGTGTTGTAGAAACTTTACTATTTTCTTGGTCAGGATTAGAATCTTTAGCTCTTTTAATACCAACTACTGTGTAACCTTGAGCAAGTTACTAGGTCTTTGAAGATCATTTTCTCACCTAAAATGGAGAAAATCATATTTACCTCAAAGATGTCATATGAATTTTAAATGAATTGCATATGTAAATTGAAATTAATATTGTGTAAAATAAATTCCCTCCTCTTGTTTGCTGGAAGACCTTGAAATGTTGGTAATTCAAGTAAAATCAGTTTCCATTTTGATGCTATGGGAGAAACTTATAAATAAGAATATTCTGTACATAAAATTTTTTTAATGAATTGGGAAAATATTGACAATATTTTTACTTCAGTGGTTATGATCTTTCTCTTCCAACTTGCAGAGTCTGTGTTCTAAAGGAGCAGAGTGTTTCAAACACCATCACACTGTTTCCACTCTCTTGCTTTCCAGTTTTTTTTCAACTCATTCCAATCTGTTTCCCATTCTCACTGTTTCACTGAAGTCGTTCTTGTCAAAATCATCAGTGACCACTTTATGGCTAAGTTTATGGCTAAGTTAATTTCATAAAAATTGATCTCAGTAGCTTACAAAATCATTGGCTCTTATCTCCTTCTTGAATCAGTCTTCTTCCTTGGACTCTGCAGTAACTCATTCTTCTGGCTTTTCTTCAGTCATACAGACTGCTCCTTCTCAGTCTCTTGTATCCTCTTCCTCTATTTAAATCCTAAGAGTTAAAGTTTCTCAGATCATGGTTCTCGGCCCTTTTCTCTTTTCTGTCTCTTTTGTCAAACTATTTATAATTCCCAAATTTAAATTTCCTATCTAGACCTCCTTTCTTAACTAACTACTTGTTCAATGATCTTTGAGACCAGTTAGCGCCTTTTAATAGTTCAGATGAAATATGATAACAGCCTGGGGTAATAAAGGATGGAATCGGTTCATTTACCAAACAAATACATAAAGGCCAAATATTTAAGGTGGTTCTGTCACTTCCCAAAACAAAAGCAAAAACAAAAACAAAACAATAAAGGCCAAATATATTGCTTGCCAATGGAGTTGTGTCAAGCATCTAGCTTTCTTTTTCCTATCAGTGATTTTCTATTCATTTCCATAAGTGATTTATAAAAATTAAGAGACCAAAGTCTTCTGTTTCTTTCCATCACCACAAACTACTGTTTGGCTACCCTTCAGAGTTTAAATGCTTTTGCTCTTATATGTAATCTGTTTTTGCTCATCGTTTAAGCATGTACATTTTTATTTCTCCAGTTACCACCAGTTATAGACTTTCAGTTTTGAGTAGTTGCTGATTTTTACTATATTTTATTCTTTATTAGGAAAGTATGTTAAATAGGTATTTTGTATTATAAATATAAATGAGCAGATTTTTTGTTGTTGTTATACATGTATGAATGCTATTGCTGATGTATAACTTTGTCTGCACTAAGGCAGTGGGAATTCTCTCATCTATGCACTTGCTATTTTAAGATATGATACTAGTGTGTTATAAAAAGGAAGAAAAATGATGAAATTACTGAGGAGAGTATATCCATAATGATACTGGGCTTGCAAATTTTATCAGCATTGCTTGTGGTCATTTTATAAAGAGAAAATTTACTGGGAGCCTCTTGTGTTGTGGGTACCTACATATATCTTTTATTTAACACATGTTTATTGAATACATTCTATGTTTCATGCACAGTGCTAGGCATGGGGTATACATGAGTCAACAAAAAACATGTGTTTACTATTCTCCATGAGTTCATGTCTGGTGGGAGAAAGTCACTAAGAAATTAACAAACATATATAATTGCATATTGTGAGAAGTGCTATGAAGGAAATAAAGAGAATTCAGTGGTAGAAATTTCATGGAAACTTTTAGGATAGTTAGGAGAGACTTCTGTGATGAGGTAAGCATTAAGCTGAAATCCGAAAGATAAAGAGGCATCCATGAGAAGGCAGGGAAAGAGACAGCATGGAAAAAGGTCTTGATGCAGATAACGTTTGTTCTAGGAACTGAAAAGAGGGAGAGTGCATTAGGTGAAGGAGTGGTAAAGACGAAACAAGAAAGGTAGACAGGGACTAGATCATGCAGTGTCTCATGGGTTATAGTAAAGGCTTTGTGTTTTATTTGATGTGCATTGAGAAACTATTGAAGAGATTTAGGCAGGAGAACAACATGATCTGATTTCTGGGAAAATAATACAGTACATGGAAGATTTCAGTCGAAATTGTAATGGGCTTCTAAATTTGAGATAATCTAAGGCAGAAATTTTCCTTAATTTCACAGTATAAATTATTTAACATGTATAAGTATATATGCATATATTATTCCACTTTATTTTCTCTATTGACTTCTTACCTATACCTTCTTTTATGTATGTATGTATGTATATATGGTGGTTGCTCTATGGCTAACAATATGCATCTTTTTGTACCACTTTATACTTCATACTTTCTATGTCATACTTCCTGCATCTCACTTCACACTCAACACATGATACTTCACACTTCCCATTTTAAAGCTTTATACATCTTAGATTAGTCTAACTCCATTTACCTGCCTGGTCCCTATCCTTTGGGTATTCTCTTTATACATTTTAGTTTTTGTGCATTATAAACTCCTGTTTATAATGTTAATATTTTGGCTTCAATCATTTGGCTTAAGAAAATTATTAAATAATAATATAGTTTAAAATTATATAGCCACTTTATATGAAATTGTCTTTATCTTACTTTTGTTTTTGATTTGATGTAGAATTCTGGGTTGAAAAGATTTTTTTTTTTTTGGTTTTTTAACACTAATGATATTATTTCATTGTCTTATAATCTTCATTGTTTCTGATGAGAACTCAACTATTTGTTACCCTTTTCAGTGATCTCCTGTATGCAATATGTCTTCTGTGCTTTTAAGATTTTTTCTGTCTTTGGTTTTAAGCAATCTGACTATGATATATCTAGGTTGGACTTTTTATATTTGTGTTATTTATCCTGCTTGAGGTTTATTGAGCCTCTTAGATCTGTAATTGTTGATTTTCATCATATTTGGAAAAATTTAAAGCTTATTTCTTCAAATATTATTTCTTCTACATTTTTATTCACTTTTCTTTCTGGAACTCCTATTACATATTTGGTATTTTCCCATGGGTCTCTGAAGCTTGTTAATTTAAGAAAAAATATTTTTCTACATTTAGATCAGATATTTTTTAATGATGTGTCTTCATTCTGAAATTTTCAATCTGCTGTTGATCCCATTCAGTGTACTTTTTATTTCTAACATTGTAAGTTTTAATTCTACAATTTCCATTCAGTTCTTTTTATAGATTTCTATTTCCAGTTTAGTTTTCTCTCTGTTCACTCTGAAGACCATATTTCTTTAATTCTTTGAAATATTTTCCTTTAGCTATTTGAATATATTTATAATATTTTCTTTGTTTACTAAAGCCAAAATCTGGGCCATCTCAGTGTTGGTCTCTGTCGACTACACTTTTTATTGTAGAAGCTCTTGTTTCTGTTTTCATCCTCTTAAGAGATGATTTTTTAATCCAGTTACCAGTTCAGATACTGGTTTTTATCACCTTGAACTTAGATTAACTTAGTTAAACTTACAAGTTTATATAAGTTCAAGGGGATAAACCAGTCCTCTAAGTTGGAACTTGTGTAAGAAAGAGTTAATTAAGCAGGCATAAGTTTCTTAAACCTTGTACATTACCGAGGAGCGTCTGTTTTTTGACTGACCTTTGGCTGGTTCCTAGACTGCTGTTGGAATGTTCTGATAAGAATTTTTTACATGCTTGTTGTTAGTACAGAACACTGTGCTAGCTTATCCAGATAGTATAGGTAAAATTTTTAATTTATGGTGAATATCTCCTTTCCTTCTGAAGGTCTGGAGGTTCAGTGACTGACTACCATAAAAAAGTCTGGGTTCCTAGGCTCAGGCGAGCTTCCTTGGCAGATAACAATTCTCATATGTTGTTATAATTAATTTGTGGAAAAGTTACATGTGTTTAGTGTGATGCCCTAGGGAGAGTACTGTTGGAAACTTGTGCTTGATTTCCTGAGGACTTCATCCCATGTACGTTTTCTCTTTGCTAATTTTGATTTGTGTCTCTTCCATATAAAAGTATACTTTTCAAGGTATAACTTATTCTGAGTCTTCGGAGTCCTTCTGAACTACCAAACCTGGGGGTGATTTGGGGAACTCCTGGCAGAGGACTCAAACTTCAAACTCTGTTCTTCCTTAGGTTTTTATCTGGGCTTGGTTTTAGTCTTTATTAAGGTGAGTCTAGGTTAGGTTATACTTTATGATGTGATACTTCTTTCTCTTTTTCCACTGGATTCCATGAGTGTTAATTAAGTGTTTAAAAAGGTCTCTATATCTCTATATGTAGGCTGGACTGGATCTCTTTAACCTCTCTATTCCATTATCACAGAACTTTAAGTAGCATGTCAGTTAAACCTTGTATAGAACTGAAGAAACTGTAGAAACAAGACTACATTTAAGAAGGCTTCAGGCGAAAGCATAAAGGAAAGTGAAAAAAATCTTACTGAAAATGGGGGGAAATAGGTTTCTTGTTATGTAGTGATGGGACATTTAGCAACACTGTCACTGCAGTTATGTGGAAAGTAGAAAATGCACTAAGTGAACTGAGTTGATGTAGCTAAGGAAATTCCTATGCAGAATGTTGAGGGGCTGCCTGGTTTCTTCTTTCTGCTTAGTGTGGGAAGAGAGAGAGAAACTAAGGAAGCACTGTTAAACATGAAGGAGACAGAACTTGATGGTTTAAATTCTAAGCCTTTTCAGATGAAAATGATTCTAAAATTAATCTTTCCAGGTAAAGATAAATACCAGGGTACTTTCAGAAAAACTTGGTTTAGAGATGAAACTGAGGATGTGACTGTAAAATCCTTTGTTGAGATCTAAGAAAGATCAAAGATTTAAGTACTAAGTTAGACAAAAGGCCTTGTAAAAAATTTAAGGGTATGCTTCACCAATCCTCTCAATGAAAGAATAGGGCTTATAAGAATATAGGTCAAAGATAGTGTCACTCAGCAGAAACCCAAGGTAGTAGCAAAGGGTTTTTCCTAGAGAGGCACAGAAGCTGTGATGTGAGATAATAAATATTTGTTGTTTTAAGCTACTAAGACTTTGAGTTAATTTATTGCACAGCAGTAGATAGCTAATACCAATAGGATATAATATTAAGTGAAATAAGGCTGTGATACTCTATATAGTTCGATTTCAACCATATGAAAAAATGAATATTTATAGAAAAAGACATGAAGAGGGTACCCCCAGATTTTAACAAAGATTTTCTCTGCATGGTGGAATTTAGGGTATTTATTTATTT
Source organism: Mirounga angustirostris (assembly GCF_029215605.1). Lineage (NCBI taxonomy): Eukaryota > Metazoa > Chordata > Mammalia > Carnivora > Phocidae > Mirounga > Mirounga angustirostris. Next base: position 151,055,113 of record NW_026991712.1, read on the forward strand.
TATTTCATCATGAATTTATTCATCTGTTGGTATACTTGTAATCAGAAAACGTTTACCTATGTTTTTAGGATTTTTTTTGAAAAATATCAGTGGGATGGATAAAAGGTTTGTGTAATATTTTGACTTCACATTCGACAATCTCCCTGAGACTGACTAATGAACTGTAATATGAAAGGATGGTCTTTCTTTTTTTTTAATTTTTTTAATTTTTTTATTATTTTTTTTATACTTTTTTTTATTCTTATGTTAATCCCCATACATTACATCATTAGTTTTAGATGAAGTGTTCCATGATTCATTGTTTGTGCATAACACTCAGTGCTCCATGCAGAATGTGCCCTCCTCAATACCCACCACCAGGCTAACCCATCCTTCCACCCCCCGCCCCTCTAGAACCCTGTTTGTTTTTCAGAGTCCATCGTCTCTCATGGTTCATCTACCCCTCCGATTTCCCCCGCTTCATTCTTCCCCTCCCGCTACCTTCTTCTTCTTCTTTTTTTTCTTAAGATATATTGCATTATTTGTTTCAGAGGTACAGATCTGAGATTCAACAGTCTTGCACAATTCACAGCGCTTACCAGAGCACATACCCTCCCCAGTGTCTATCACCCAGTCACCCCATCCCTCCCATCCCACCCCCAACTCCAACAACACTCAGTTTGTTTCCTGCGATTAAGAATTCCTCATATCACTGAGATATGATACATGTCTTTCTCTGTTTGACTTATTTCACTCAACATAATACCCTCCAGTTCCATCCACGTCGTTGCAAATGGCAAGATCTCATTCCTTTTGATGGCTGCATAATATTCCATTGTATATATATACCACATCTTCTTTATCCATTCATCTGTCGATGGACATCTTGGCTCTTTCCACAGTTTGGCTATTGTGGACATTGCTGCTATAAACATCGGGGTGCACGTACCCCTTTGGATCCCTACTTTTGTATCTTTGGGGTAAATACCCAGTAGTGCAATTGCTGGATCATATGGTAGCTCTATTTTCAACTTTTTGAGGAACCTCCATACAGTTTTCCAGAGTGGCTGCACCAGCTTGCATTCCCACCAACAGTGGAGGAGGGTTCCCCTTTCTCCGCATCCCCGCCAACATCTGTCATTTCCTGACTTGTTAATTTTAGCCATTCTGACTGGTGTGAGGTGGTATTTCATTGAGGTTTTGATTTGGATTTCCCTGATGCCGAGCGATATTGAGTACTTTTTCATGTGTCTGTTGGCCATTTGGATGTCTTCTTTGGAAAAATGTCTGTTCATGTCTTCTGCCCATTTCTTGATTGGATTCTTTGTTCTTTGGGTGTTGAGTTTGATGAGTTCTTTATAGATTTTGGATACTAGCCCTTTATCTGATATGTCATTTGCAAATATCTTCTCCCATTCTGTCGGTTTTTTTTGGTTTTGTTGACTGTTTCCTTTGCTGTGCAAAAGCTTTTTATCTTGATGAAGTCCCAATAGTTCATTTTTGCCCTTGCTTCCCTTGCCTTTGGCGATGTTTCTAGGAAGAAGTTGCTTCAGCTGAGGTCAAAGAGGTTGCTGCCTGTGTTCTTCTTTAGGATTTTGATGGACTCCTGTCTCACATTGAGGTCTTTCAACCATTTGGAGTCTATTTTTGTGTGTGGTGTAAGGAAATGGTCCAGTTTCATTCTTCTGCATGTGGCTATCCAATTTTCCCAACACCATTTGTTGAAGAGACTGTCTTTGTTCCATTGGATATTCTTTCCTGCTTTGTCGAAGATTAGTTGACCATAGAGTTGAGGGTCCATTTCTGGGCTCTCTATTCTGTTCCATTGATCTATGTGTCTGTTTTTGTGCCAGTACCATGCTGTCTTGATGATGACAGCTGTGTAATAGAGCTGGAAGTCCGGAATTGTGATGCCACCGGCTTTGCTTTTCTTTTTCAACATTCCTCTGGCTATGCGGGGTCTTAAGGATGGTCTTTCTTAATTCCTGATAACTTTACCCATAAGTTATGTGGCTCTAGGCTTAGGAGATACATTTTTTCCTGGTATTTCCTGTACTCTGGAATTACGCTTATTGATATTCAGTGATTCTGAGAGGTATGCTTTGACACTTCTTGTGACATTTATTTCTAGCTTGTTGTTTTGGCATTATTCCTAATGTGAAGTTACAGAGGGGGCTGAATTTGTGAGCAGGTGATATATGGGATTTTATTATATTATTTTTTTAATTTCAAGTTTATTTAAATTCCATATAGTGTCATATTGGATTTGAAAAAAAACCTTGCCAATAGCTTTCAAGAGTTGTTAGCTGAAATTCAATTTATGCTGCAGAATTTGTAATAGGGTTAGGATTAGTATCATTGCCGTACTGAAATGGGATATTAATACCATAGCTGTGCAATTAATGGAACTCAATAAAGTTGTGAATGTAACAACAGTAACATTATAAATACTTTAATTTTTTGAATTCCTTCTGAGTCCAGTGCAATGCTTGATGCTTTACATATATTCTTTGAAAACGTATTAATTACTGTAAATTGTGTTTGTTTTTATTTTATGGATCAATAAACTGAGATGATAACACTAGTACTTAGCAGAGCTGGGATTTAAACCTAGATCTAACTATAAAGCTATGGCATTTCAGTGTTACAGTGCTTATGTTTGTTCATTTGTTTTGTTTTTTAGATTCCACAAAGAAGTAAAATCATGGTATTTGTCTTTCTCTGTTTGACTTATTTCACTCATCATAATACCCTCTTAAATCCATTCATATTGTTGCAAAATCCATTCATATTGTTGCAATTGGCAAGATCTTATTCTTTTTTATGGCTGAATAATATTCCATTATATATATAATATTATAATATATTGTGTTACACATAATGTATATGTATATATTATATACAAATATTTACATTATATTATATATAATATATACATATGTATTTTATACATATATTTACATTATACTATAATATATTATGTATTTAATATTCCATTATATATATTATAGCACTATATTATATATAATGGAATATTAAATATATAATATAATAATATATATATAATATATAAATTGTGAGATATATATATCTTGCAATTTCTTTATCCATCCATCTATTAGTGGATGCAGGTTGCTTCCATATCTTGGCTATTGTAAATAATGCTGCAATAAATATGGAGTACATATATATTTCTGAATTAGTGTTTTCATTTTCTTTGGTAAATACCTACTAGTGAAATTCCTGGATCATACGGTATTTCTATTTTCAAGTTTTTGAAGAACCTCCATATGTTTTCCACTGTGGTTGCACCAATTTAGATTCCCACCAACAGTGCATAAGGGTTCCCTTTTCTCTACATCCTTGCCAACACCTATTATTTCTTGTCTTTTTGATACTAGTTATTCTGACTGGCGTAAGATGGAATCTCATGGTTTGATTTGTACTTCCCTGATTATTAGTTATGTGGAGCATCTTTTCATGTGTCTGTTGGCCATCTGTATGTCTTCTTTGAACAAATGTCTGTTTAGGCCTTCTGCCCATTTTTTTTCTTTAGTTTTTATTTAAATTATCTGCCCATTTTTAATTGGATTATTTGGGTTATTTTGGTGTTGAGTTGTATAAGTTCTTTATATATTTTGGATATTACCCCTTATCAGATATATTGTTTTCAAGTATCTTCTCCCATTCAATGGACTGCCTTTTGTTTTTCTCCATACTCAGTAATTTTTGTAGATGTTTACATGTCTGTAATTATTGATAAGCCTTATATTTAGTGGCTGCATTGTATTATACTCTGTGTGTCTCATAAATTCACTTGTTTCTTATTCAAGGACATTTATGCTATTTCATACTCATGGCTATTATATACTTTTTTGTGTATTTAGCTCTGCGTACTTGTCTCCTTAGAATACATTCCTAGATGCAGGGTTGCTGAGTCAAAGGATATATATATACACACATATATATATACACATATATTTATATTTGGTTATATACTGCCAGTGACTCACTTGAATCATGGTACTGGTTTATATTCTTGCCAGCAGTTAATGAGAATGTCTATTTCTTCCCACCTTTCCCCACATTAGGCTCTGAGCATCACCTCACTTTACTTGTAATCAGATGAATAAGCAGCTCACATAGGCTCTGATTGCAGAATTCCTGTAGCCATGCTAGAAAATTAAATCAAAGAAGATATTCTTTCCAGTAAGATAGAGCCAGAGAATGTTAGAACTGAGATAATTTAGTGGCATAATATTCATTTTTAAATATGAAACATTTTGGGTCCACAAAGGAGAATAGAATTGACCAAGGTCACAGAGCTAGTTAGACCCAGAACCAGGACTTGAATACAGTTCCTTTGCCCATTAGATTAGCGATCATTTCACTGAGTTTTTTTCAGATGTTATGATTTCTTAAACCTCTCGCTATGATGACATAGCTTTGCATACATATATTCCCTCATGTTCATGATTTAACTTCTATAATAGATTACTTAAGAGTTTTGCAAGAAAGTGGTATTTATATTGACTGTTATGATAAATAAGGAAAAAGTACTACAGATTTCTACTTTTAAAAATAAGCTTTCTACTTAAAATAGTTTTAGATTTGTTTACATTGATACTTTTTGTATTAAAGTAAAAGTCAGAAACATAAAATTAGCCATTTTAAATTATACAATTCAATGGCATTAATTACATCTATAGTGCTGTGAAACTATCACCTTTATCCGGTTCCAAAATATTTTTATCTCCCTTAAAGAAAATCTTATACTCATTAAGTAGTTACTTTTCATTTTTTGTGAACCCTACTCTTCCCTACCTCTGCCCCGCCCCCTCCCCGCCACAGCCTCTGGCAAACACTATCTACTTTCTGCCACTATAGATTTACCTATTCTGGGTATTTCACATAAATGAAGTAGCGTATGTGAACTTTTGTGTTTGGCTTCTTTCAACCAGAATGATTGTTTCAAGATTTATCCATGTTTTAGCATGTATCAGTATCTCACTCATTTTTAGGGCTTTAATAATATTCCATCATATGAATACACCACAATTTTTACACTCATTACCCTGTTGATGGGCATTTCAGTTCTTTCTACCCTGAAATAGTTTTAAATTTAGGGAGAAGTTGTAAAGATAGTGCGCAGATGTTCTTTTTTTTTTTTAATATTTTATTTATTTATTCATGAGAGTCAGAGAGAGAGAGAGAGAGACGCAGAGGCAGAGGGAGAAGCAGGCTCCCCGCCTAGCAGGGAGCCCGATGCGGGACTCGATCCCAGGATCCTGGGATCATGACCTGAGCCGAAGGCAGACGCTTAACCATCTGAGCCACCCAGGCGCCCAAGATTTTATTTATTTGACACAGAGAGAGAGAGAGCACGCACAAGCAGGGAGAACAGCAGGCAGGGGAGAAGCAGGCTCCCCACTGAGCAACGAGCCAGATGTGGGGCTCGATCCCAGAACCCTGGGATCATGACCTGAGCCACCCAGGCGCCCCCCTAGATGTTCTGTATACCTATTCCCAGTTTCTTCTATAGTTAATATCTTAGCATACTATGTTTTTTATAATTAATCAACCAATATTGATACATTATTATTAACTAAAGTCCATACATAATTCATATTTTCTTAGTTTTTACTAATTTTTTTTTCTGTCTCAGAATTCCGTTCGGGTAACAAGTTTTTTTGTTATCATGTTCCGTTATGCAAATCCAGACCAAGATAATTTGTCAGTCTTTCTTTAGTTTTGACAACCTTGACAATTTTGAGAGTAGTAGCCAGGCATTTTTTAGAATGTCCCTCAATTTGAATTTGTCTGATGTTTTTCTTGTGATTAGGTGGGGGTTATTGGTTTTGGGGAAGAAGACCACAGAGAGGTAAAGAGCCATTTACATCACATATGAAGAGTTCATATGATTTTATTTTTATTTTTATTTTTATTTTTTTTTAAGAATTTATTTATTTATTTGAGAGAGAGAATGAGAGATAGAGAGCACATGAGTGGGGGGGAGGGTCAGAGGGAGAAGCAGACTCCCTGCTGAGCAGGGAGCCTGATGCGGGACTCGATCCTGGGACTCCAGGATCATGACCTGAGCCAAAGGCAGTCGCTTAACCAACTGAGCCACCCAGGCACCCGGTACAGAGATTTCTGATATACTTCCTGTCTACACAACTTCTCCCTCTATGTTAGTCCATCCTGATGCCATTACAAAAATACCATAGTCTGGATGTCTTATAAACAACAGAAATTTATTTTCCACAATTCTGGAGGCTAGGAATTCCAAGGTCAAAGCACCAGTAGATTTGGTGTCTGATGAGGAACCACTTCCTGGTTCGTACATGGCTGGCTGTCCTTTTGCTGTAGCCTCACAAGGCAGAAGAGATGGAGGAGCTCAGTAGGGCCTCTTTTCTAAGAACACTAATTCTATTCATGAGGGTAGAGCCAATTACTTCTCGGAAACTCTATCTCAAAATACTGCCATGTTGGGGATTAGGTTTCAACATAGGAGTTTTGGGGGAACACATTCATTCTATAGCACTCACTATCAGAATTCCACACCAGAATGGTACATTTGTTACAGTCAAACCTATGTTGACACATAATTATCTCCAAACATCTGTAGTTTTTGTTAGTGTTCACTCTTGGTATTTTATGTTCTATGGGTTTGGACAAATATATAATGACACGTATCTTCCATTATAGTATCACACAAAATAGTTTCACTGCCCTAAAAATCCTGTTTTCTGGCTATTCATCCCTCCTTCCCCAATCTCTGAGAACCATTGATCTTTTTATTGTCGTCATAGTTTTGTCTTTTAGAATGTTGTATTGTTGGAATTTATAGCAGGTAGACTTTGCAGATTGGCTTTTTTCATTTAGTAATATGCGTTTAAGGTTCCTCTATGTCTTTTCATGACTTAAGAGCTCATCTAATTTTAGTACTAAATAATAGTTCATTATCTGTGTGTACTATAGTTTATTAATTAATTCACCTACTCAAGGGTGTCTTGGTTGCTTTCAGGTTTTGGCAATTATGAATAAAGCTGCTATATAAATATCCATGTGCATAATTTTGTGTGGACATTAAGTTTTCAACTCCTTTGGATAAATGCGAAGGAGTGCAATTGCTGGATCATGTAGTAAGAGTGGGTTTAGTTTTGTAAGAAACTGCCAAATTGTCTTTCAAAGTGGCTGTATTATTTTGCATATCCACCAACAGTGAATGGGAGTTCCTGTTGCTCCATGTTCTCATCAGTGTTTGGTGGTGTAGTGTTCTGGATTTTGGTTATTCTAGTAGGTGTGTAGTGGTATCTTGTTGTTTTAAGTTATAATTCCCTAATAACATGTGATTTTTAGTATCTTTTTCATATGTTTATTTGGCACCTGTATATCTTATTTGGTGAGGTGTTTGTTCAGGTCTTTGGCCTAATTTTTAATAAGGTTGTTCATTTTATTGTTGAATTTCAAGAGTTGTTTGTATATTTTAGGTAACAGTCCTTTATCAGATATATCTTTTGCAAATATTTTTTCCCAGTCTGTTGCTTGTCTTTTCATTCTCTTCACATTGTCTTTTGCAGAGCAGAAGTTTGTTGGTCTTTTTTTTCCAGAAGTTTTTATTTTAATGAGTTCCAGCTTAATAATTCTTTCTTTCATGGATTGTGCTTTTGGTATTGTATGTTAAAAGTCATCACCATCCCTAGTGTCACTGAGATTTTCTCCTATTGTATCTTTTAGGAATTTTGTAGTTTTGTGTTTTATATTTATGTTTATGACCCATTTTGAGTTAATTCTGGTGAAGAGTATAATGTCTGTGCCTAAATTAATTTTTTTGCAGGTGGGTGTCCAGTTCCAAAACCCATTTGTTCAAAAGACTGCTGAAAAGTTTTTCCTTTGCTCCTTTGCCAGAGATTAGTTGCCTGTATTTATGTAGGTTTATTTCCAGACTCTTTAATCTGTTCCATTGATCTGTTTGTCTACTCTTGTCAATACCACAATGTCTTGATTACCGTAGCTTTATAGTAAGTTTTGAAGTCAAGTAATTTCAATCTTCCAACTTTGTTCTTTTCCTTCAATATTATGTTGGCTATTCTGTGACTTCTGCCTCTCTATATTAACTTTAGAAAAAGTTTATTGATATGCAGAATGTAACTTGCTAGGATTTTTACTAGGATTGCATTGAATCTATAGATTAATTTGGGAAGAACTGTTATCTTAACAGTATTGTCTTCTTATCCATGAATACATAATATCTCTCCATTTATTTATTTCTTTGATTTATTTTGTTAAAAAATTGCATACATTAAGGTTCATTCTTTGGCTATAATGTTCCATATGGTTTGACAACCTTTTACTTTTAAAAATTGATTTTTTTTCCATATAAAATTTTGATTCCTAGGGTTAAGTCCCTAGAGTGATTTATTTCAGCTTGTCAACCCTAGTTATCCTAGTATCACATACAAAACATTTGCCAGTTTTACAAAGAAGACAGCTTAATGAGGTGGCTATGACACATAGCTTGTAATAAATATACTTGAACCCCAATATTTGCATCAAAAGAGGCAGCTTGTCCAACTACCCAGAAGTGACATTTACTGAAACTATGATGGATTTTAAGACAGGAATCTGAGACTGTCTCCTACTAAAAGCTGTAAAGGGATCTTCAAAGTAGGGTACTAAAGAACATTCTAATGACCTAATGATGCATGGCTTCCCACGGTGATGTGACTAGTGGCTAGGCCACTTTTCCCTTTAGGGCCTTAGGGCCTTAGTTCATTTGTAAAAAGTGTGTGTAACATTTCTATTATTCTAGTTCTAATATATTATATGCTCCCCCCCCCCCCCATCTTGTAAGGGGAGAAATGACAGCTTAGGTATGTACACATCCAGGTGAAAGTAATGACTGTCCTTTTGACTTAATCTATAGCATTTTGGGAAGAGTAAACATAGCCCTATCACTTAATTCCAAGCTATGTGACTCGGGGTAAATTAAAAAAAATTCAGTTTCACTTTTCTCATTAATGAAAGGTCGGTAATAATAGATCCAACATTTGTTCTGTTGTAAAGATTGAATGTGTGTGTGTGTTTATTTAATATATATATCACATAGTAAGTGCTATATAACAATGAGCTATTCCTAATCCTACTATTATGTGAAGTAATTGGACCAAATGATGTGTGAAACAAAGAATCGCAGCCACAGCTGCAAACAGTGCTGGCTCCTCCAAGATGAGGCTTTAGTGGCACCCTGACTGTCAGTCTCCATGTGGTTTTGATGGAGCAGAAGAACTGGTCTCTTCCACACATAGGAAATCACAGCCATGTTAGCTGTGAAGTCTTTGAACCCAGAGGTGCCACCTAATCCAAATAGTCTGTGACACTTACAGAAGCAAGAATAGATCATCAGGCTTAAATTTCAGATTGTAAGGCTGTGCTACTACCTCCAGGGTATAGGCTGACCTGGGAGAAGTGATAAGATTCTTATGAGAAGACTTCTGGTACATTTTTGTGGCCTTTTAAATCTCTGGTTTAGAAGTACTTAGAAGAGCAGGAGGCAGGAGTCATGACCTGAATAGGCTGGTGATAACAAACAATGAAACAAGAGGTGAGGAAAGGATAAATGGATTTCTCTTGTGTATGCCCTTTTAACGACAGTTTGTGATGACGGGATTGCAGACATCTGAATTTTATGCCTATAGGCTATGACTGATTGACAGGGATAGCGACATTCCTTCAGTAGTTCTAGCTCATTTATCATGTATTAAGCATTGGTAGAGTGCCTATAATGCCAGCATGTGCTAGGTTCTGATGTTATGGAGAAGAATCAGACATGATTCTTATGAGGGCTTACAGACATGTAAATGGAGGATTGAAATACATGAAAGAGGTAGGGACAGACTTCTAAGAGCTGCAGCATGAAACTAATTGGCTTGGGGGTGGGTTGATAAGATTGAGAAAGGTTGTCTAAAGAGCTGTCATTTCGGGCGCCTGGGTGGCTCAGTTGGTTAAGCGACTGCCTTCGGCTCAGGTCATGATCCTGGAGTCCCGGGATCGAGTCCCGCATCGGGCTCCCTGCTCAGCAGGGAGTCTGCTTCTCCCTCTCCTGCTCCCCCCTCTTGTGCTCTTTCTCTCTCTCACTCTCTCTCTCAAATAAATAAATAAAATCTTAAAAAAAAAATAAAAGAGCTGACATTTCAGCTGAATATTTATGGAGAAGTATAAAATTTACAGCAAGCTCAAATAGCTGAGGAATTCTAGGCAGATAGAATAACATTGCAGAGATATGGAGCCAGAAGAAATTCTACAGCAAGGATTTTCACCTATGAAGCAAGGTGGAAGAATAGGATGGAGGATTTATTTCAAAATACCATATTTAAAATTAATCTTACTTTGATTTATTTTTCTTGCCAAGTCTTAAAAATATACTTAATATGTTTTATACTTAATGTATTGTGGCTATCTTTTTATAATAATGTTTATAAATCTATTTTATTTTTAATCCTTTCATAAGTCGTATTGGAACTTAAAATTTGCCATATTTACTTCACATTATTTTTGGGGGGTTCCCCATTTATCATTAGTAATTCTACATCTCTCTTCCTTCCCCTGAAGTAATAGTTCCCCTGAATTTTTATCTTTTAAGTATTCATGTCTTTTTTTAAACTAGTCTTACACATTTGCAGTTATAAACAATTTATATCATTTTATATATATCATTCTCCAGCTTGCATTTGTTCTTCAAATTAAGTATATATGTTTTGTTCATGTTAAAACATGTGGTTTTAGTCTATTTAGTTAAGTATTGTATAGTATTCAATTATGTGACTATGCCCTAATTTATTTAATCTCCCATTAGTGGATAATTTCTTTTTCTTATAAATAATTCTGTATGTGCCAAACTTTCCCATAGTATATATTTAGAGATGCAATTGCTGAGTCAAAGATAGGAACATCTGTTTACTGCTAAAGCACTCACTTAGGTCACTGTAATATACTATCAGTTGTTTTTGAGAGTCCTCATTTCTTTGCATTTTTGTACTTAGTGTTGTCAGATTTTTACATTTTTGCCAATCTGATGCATATTAAATGGTATATCATGTGGTTTTCCTTTGCATTTCCATGTTTCCTTATGAGCTTTCATATATTTATTGGTATTTCAGATTTCTTATGTGGATTTCCTTCTCATTTACACATTGTATTTAAAAAATTGAATTGTTAGACTTATTTTACTGATTCAAGAAATTCTTTGGATAGTCTCAATATTAATTCTTCTGTATTACAAGCTATCTTTGTTTATGGCAGTTACCTTTGTTTATTGTTTCCTTTTTTGAGCAAAAATTCAGAATGCATTAATATAGCCAGATTTATTTAGAATTTTTTTAGGGTTTATACTTTTCATGTCTTATGACATAAATCCTTTCCTATACCAGGATCATCAAGATATTATATTCTCTTATATTAATTTCCAAAATATTTAAAGTTTTCTTTATATATTTTGTGCTTTAATTCTTATGGAATTGATTTTTACATATAGTATCAGGAAGGGATCTAATTTTTTCCAATATGGATAGTTAATTTTTCCAAAACCATTCAGTGAATAGTTCATCATTGCCCCCAAGTTTTTGTAATATCATCTCTGTTACACATGAAGTTTCATATATGCCTGTCCATTTCCCATCTATTTTATTCTATTTTAATTATTTGCCTGTTTCTGTGCAATAATGCTCTACTGTATGAATTCTATATTCCTAAAGCAATTCAGGTAGCTATTATGTTGAGTCCTACCTTATTCTTTAAAAAATGTTTTGGCTAATGTTATCCTGTTGTTCGTCTATATTTAATAATTTTATCCTAGAGGTTTGGGAATCTTTTGTTAGGTGTATATATATATATATATATATTTAAGGATTTATTTATTTATTTTGAGAGAGAGAGAGAGAGAGATAGTGAGTGGGAGTGGCAGAGGGAGAGGGAGAGAGAATCCCAAGCAGACTCCACATTGAGTGCAGAGCCTGAAGCAGGGTTTGATCTCAATACCCTGAGATCCTGATGTGAGCCAAAACGAAGAGATGGATGCTCAACTGAATGTGCCACCCAGGTGCCCCTGTTAGGTATACTTTTCAAGTATTCTATAGTTCATATTGCTATTCTGGATGAATACTTTTATGTTATATTTTTAACTAGTTATTACTAATGTATGAAATGCTAAAAAATTTTGTTTGTTCAGTTTTTAATCTAGTAAACTTGCCATGCAGCTTTACTAGTTCTAATAATTATAGATTCTTGTGGATTTTCTATGTAAATAAATATGCTATATATTTGCATATAAGACTAGCTTTGCCTCTTCCTTTTTAATTCTTGTGCTTTATTTTTCTTGTTTTACTGAATTGGCCATAATCTCAAGTATCATGGTCAATACAAGTGATATAAAAGTAATCCTTTCTTAAAAAAAAAGTAATCCTTGTGTTTCAAAGTCTTATTATACTGTTGTATAATTGACTGGAGTAAAATTTATGTTCTGATTATTCACTTGTGAGCTGCCTTCCTCAATATTAGTTTTTTTTTTAATTGGTTTATAGTCTTTCCTTTATTGGGATATTGTTTTGTTTAATTCCTTTTCTCTCCTGCTATGTTCACTCCTTTTTGATTGTCTCTATGTGGTTTCACAGGATTTCCAGTTCAAACCAAAAATTATAATGGCACTTTGAGGCTTCTATCTGGCAATAATACTGGAGTATCAAAGATCTGATCACTAAGGTAGAATAAAGCTCTTTCTGGTACTGTTTTTGTCTTTTATAGAGACCTGCAGCAGTAGGTAGCAACAATTTTCTTTAGCTTTCTTTGACATGTCACTGAACTCCTTTCTAGAGTCTGACTTAAATTGGAAGACTAGCTTCAATCACCCACAATGGAGCAATTTTAGTGCCTTTTACCACAAAAGAACTGTTAAAAGATGAACTGAGTTATATTAAAAATCGTAAGGGCTTATTTGAGCAAAAGTTGATTCAGATTGGGCAGTGCCAAACCAGAAGTAGTTAGAAGCACTCTATGGACAGGAGATAGGAGAAAGATTTTTATGGAGAAGATGTGGAAGCAAAGCAAGGAAATTATTTGATTGGCTATAGTAAGTGGTTGCCTTTTTTTGGAAAACCTAGTTGGCTATTTGTGTTTGGTTGTCCATAGTTTAGATTTCTTAAACTTGACGTATTACAGGCTTAGATTTTGGTTTGCTTACATAGGCTACTAAGGCATTAGAGCCACTTCAGTCTAAAAGGCCTCCTTCTTTAATTAATTTAATAGAACAAAGCTCTTGGTCATCTTGCCCTACTTCTTAATCTGGAGCCCAGTAGGCTCATGGCTTCTACCTGCATTCATTTTGAGTTCTTTCATTTCTGCTCCATACAGATATACTTATTTTTTAAAATTGAGATATATTTTTGTGGTTGTATCTATAATTGCTATGTATTTGGAGCAGAGAGAGTATATAAAATATGAAGATATTGAACTATCTTGATCAGAAGTCAAAATATCTTTTTTAAGCAGTATAATATTCAGTATTTTGATATTCCAAAAAAATTAATTCATTTAAAATTCAAATAATTTTAAAGATGTGGAACAAGTGGAAAAGATTGAGAAACGTTTTTGGAATAAAGTAAACTTTTGGTAAATGGAGTATGGGGGGGGTATTGGGTGCATTGTGGTAGAAATAAAGATAATGATAGCATTGAGTATTTTGCTGAGTGAGTCACTGAACATGGAATTAAAGAGGAGAGTGATATAGTTAAGTTTGCATTTTAGAAAGATCATTCTGGAAGCAATATGGATGATGGGTTAGCTTAGAGGCCCAGAACCAAGTAACAGATAAAACAGTTAGGTGAGAAATGAAGTCTTGACTAAAAGCAGTGCAAGAAGGATGGAAAGTGATTGGCTTTTCTTTTCTTCTGATTAGTTTGTTAAAATTATTACTTGACAAAATCAAGCTGCTTTTTGAGAATTTTTGTTAAACTTTGCAGTGTGATGGATTCTGGGAAGATTTTCCTACATTGAGTGGGAGATGGAGCTAATTCTGTACTCATGAAAAGCTATGTTTGGACAAATAAGGATTATTTAAGAAAGAGTAAAAAGGGAGATTTGAAATTTTTTTATAATAATTGATTGTTTAGCATTTTCTAGGATGAATGCCAGCATTTAAATAAGGTTGGGTCATAAAAAGAAACCTGGCCCTGTGTGAGTGGCAGCTGAAGTGAGACTGGGTTAGAAATCAGAGAACCAGAATTGACTCCACCCTGATTTAATACAATGAAAGCCTGAACTAAGTCACTTCTCATTTGGGTGTCATACAATTTTCCTTTTATGTGGAATGAACTCTAAGATTTCTTTCAATATTTACCAGATCATAAGTCTCTATTAAGGGTGTAGTGGAAGGGAAATAATTCCAAAAATGAAAATGTTGGCTTGCTCCTCTGTTATCCTGGCCTATTGATAGAGGTATTGTGATTGTTAGAGGAGATAATGCTGATCATAAGGGTTGGTATGCTAATTTTGTGTGTCAACTGTGGTTGGGCCACAGTGTCCAAATATTTGATTAAATATAGTCTAGATGTTGCTGTGAAGGTACCTTTTAAATGAGATTAACATTTAAATCTACAGACTTTGAGTAAAGCAGATTATACTCCATAATATGGGTAGACTTTATCCAATCAGTTGAAGGTTTTAAGAATGAAAAAAGATTGACTCCCCTAAAGAAGAAGGAATTCTGCCTGTAGTCTTACTTTGAACTCAAGTTGTAACATTACCTCTTTACTGGGTTTCCAGCCTGATGAGCTACCCTGTCGATTTTGGATTTGCCAACCTCCACAATCCTGTGAACCAATTCATTAAAATAAATCTCTCTCTCTCTCCCTCTCTGTCTCACATACACATACACATACACACAAACCCTATTGATTCTGTTTCCCTGGAGAACCCAGAGTTCTATTACAGTTGGATTTTGAACATCTCAAGATCAAAAATAAATGTTTTATGTCAAATTGGATAGTTTTTGAAAATTATTTGCATCATCTGATTATTAAACATTTGCCTGTATTGTAGGAACTATGGGAGATTTATCAATGAGTAAGGTAGTGTGTCTATCCTTAATGAGCTCAAAATTTAGTTGGGAAGACAAGGCTTAATATTGTGAGCAATTAAGTAATTAAATTATAGCTAACTAATCTAAGGACAAAATACGAAAAATTTGATAAGTCTCTGGTTAGTTGACAGATATTAGTTCAGAGGGTAAATGCTGTTAAGTACAGTTGATCGTTGTAGGTAGGGAAAAGCTTATGAAAGGAAAAAAAGCCAACATTAATTAATTGTAACATTTAATTCCAGAAGATTCTGATACTTGGCTCTTGTGGGTTCAGGCATTTTTATCTCTGTTTTAGTCAAAATTTCTCAGAGGTAATAATTGTCCCCTTGTTATGCAACTTTAAGAAATAGGGTCTAAAAAATGTACCCCTATTCCCACTACCCTATGTTGCGGAAAAAATTCCATGGAGGTGGGGCTCTAGTAGGATCTTTAGATTTAGGTTGTTTGTTTGCAAAGCTGAGTCAGCAGTGAACAAAGGACTCAGTTCTGTTGTCCTTTTTTTTTTTTTTTTAATTTTATTATGTTATGTTAGTCACCATACATCATTAGTTTTTGATGTGGTGATCCACAATCCATTGTTTTCATATAACACCCAGTGCTCCATGCAGTACGTGCCCTCCTTAATACCCATCACTGGGCTAACCAATCCCCCCTCCCCCCTCCCCTCTAAAACCCTATTTGTTTCTCAGAGTCCACAGTCTCTCATGGTTCATCTCTCCCTCTGATTCCGCTCCCCCTTCTGTTGTCCTTTTTTTAAGAAGAGTTTGTGTAAAAGGGATGAAGAATGAGTCCTTGACAAGAAGGTGGGAAGATAGCACATTATTTATTCTTGAATTATCAAATCCTTGAATAAACCTATCAAGGGTATGCTATAAAGTGGGTTTGACTGAAGAGTCACTGGGTTTGGCCTCCAGCCCTGTCCATAGCTGACCTGTTTTCAACATTTTAAGTGGTATAATGGAGCACAGTATTTTCTTACTCTAGAAATATTTCTCTGTTATTCATCATATTAGGGATTTTGCTTGATTCAATTTTTGGGAGTCTGCTGAACATGATTTTGAGTTACAGATAATGTTTGTCTTACTTATGCTTTGTTTTATCATCAATATGTTAAACACAAATTGTATGATCTCAGTTAAAGGTGATTATTTGAGCTGGAAAATGACTTGGAAATACATTAGGTTCTCAGAACTGGCTTGGTTTAAGATCAAGCCCAGTAATTGATAAGGATTGATTTTCCTTTCTCTGTAAGATACATAACGACTACATCAGCCATTGGTTCACCAAGACAGGTTGCAATTCATTTACTTGGTTTTCAAAATGTTCATAGTTAATCTTAGCATATCACCAAAAATCTGATCCCCTACCTACCTCCCTAAGGTGCTGGTTGGGTCTGAAATAAATATAAAAAATAAAAATAAATAAATAAATAAAAATAAAGGAGCCAAAACATTGGGATATAAGAAACTTAATGAAAGCCTTCTTGATAAAACAGGGATCAGGACACTCAGTTGGTCAGGCCTGTAATTAGGATAGTTCTTGGTATGAGACATTGAGAAACTAGAACATTTATCCAGAGTGTGATCAGGGTACTGAGTCAGTGGGAGACCAGGACGTTTGAAGAGTAGTTGAAGGAGCTGGAGGTGTTCACTTTCGAGGAGAAACAATTTCACTAGAATATAATGATTATCATTAAATATTTACAGTTTTATCATGTAGAACAGCAGTGAAATTTTGTTCCATTGATTTATGTGTCTGTTTTTATGGAAATATGATAGTTTTTTGATTACTGGAGCTTTGTAGTATAGTTTGATATTAGGGAGCCTGACACTTTTAGGTTTGTTCTTCTTAAAATTGTTTGGCTATTCAGGGGTCTTTTGTGTTTCCATATAAATTTCAGAAATACTTGTTCTACCTTTGTAAAATCTGTCATTGGAATTTTGATAGGGATTGCCTTGAATCTGTAGATGCTTTGGGTATTATCAACATTTTAATAATATTAATTCATCAAGTCCATGAACATGGACTAGCTTTCCATTTATTTATGTCTTCTTCAATTTCTTTCAATAATATCTTAAAATTTTCAGATTGGACTTTTGCTTCCTTGGCTAAATTTATTCCCAGGTACTTTATTCTTTATGATGCAATCATAAATGGGGTTTAAAGACAATTTTTATTGCTGATAGTTCATTATTATTGTCTAAAAACAATATAATTTGAGGTAGGGGTAGGTATGATGGTGGCATAGTAGGAGGTCCCTAGGCTTGCTGTATCCCTCAAGCATAGCTAGATAACTGTCAAATCATTCTGAATACTGAAGAAATCGACCTGAGGACTTATACAACAAACTGCACAAGTAGAGGGAGAGAAGAGGCCACATGGAGGAAAGTAGGAAATGTGAAGAAGTGGTTTGGGGGAGAAATGGATCATGGGTGCTTTGGGAGGTGGGGAGAATGATGAGAGAAAGAGTGGAGTACATAGGCATAGGACAAGGAGAACATTTCCCCAAAGGCACTGTCTAGGAAAATGAGAAGGGTGATTTTCATGAGTTTTTGCAACCACTAGGGCTCAAAGATTGGAGTTTTAGAGGTCTGTGGGCTTGCCTAGGATAGAGATATGAGGGCACTGTTCTACTCCTGGAGAGAAGGCAGGCAAGCAACCCCAGGCATATGGCGCAATCTGAGGATCACCTAAAGATCATGTGGAGAGACTTCGCTCTTCTTGGAGTGCATCTTTGAGAGGTGGCATTGCCTCTCCAGGGACAAAAGAGCTGGTGGGTGGCATTTGAATCCTACCCTTCAGCGTAATTGCAGAGCCATCTGCTGAGGGCAGCTAATACAGACACTGGCTGTGTAGCCTTCTTTGCTCCAAATCCAACTACCCCTGCACTCTGGCATGACTGCTTTTCTAGGTTAAAACTGCATAAGTTCCAGGGCAGGGAGACCCTCTCCCAGAAGACCAGTACAGATCTGGGCCACACTAGGCCACAAAGTGATGGAGTTTTAAAAGTCAGCAGGCTTGGCTGGGATAGAGCCCAAGGTGTACTGTGTTGCTTCAAGCACGAAAACAACTTGGAGACAGACAGTGTGAAAACTGATCTAAAAAATGCCTAGGACGAGTGAGGGGAAATTATTCACTCTTCTGGGAGGGCTTCCCTGATAACAGCAAGCCAGGACTCTCCTCTCCAGGGACAAAGGAGCTGGCTGGTGCCATTTCCCTCCCTCACCCCTCAACATAAACCAACCTCAGTAAATAGCAGTGTTAACACTGGCTGGTTAACCTGATTACAACAAGTTCCAGCCCCATGTGCTCACCGGTACTGCTTTTCTTGGGCAAGTGTGCTTAATGACTAGCACAGCAGGCCCTGCCCCCAAAAGACTAGTGCACCGCCCCCCCCCTCCCCACACTGTATCTACTGACCATAGTGTTCTGCAAAGCTTCAGTTCTAGTGGAAATAGCATCAGGTCTCATGTAACAGGCAGACCAGAGTACACCTAGTTAAAACTTGCCACACTGTGACCAAGGTCCAAATACTGCTCACTGCAGCCAAGGAGAACCTCTACAGATGACTGTCCTGTGGGATAGAGCAGCCAAAAAACAGCAGCAGAGTGGAGGAAACATATACCATAGACACTTCCTGAATTTTCAGGCGCTGGACATTATATGACCTGTTCATCACCAAACAATTACTCTCAGGAGCAGAAAACATAACAGGATTGTCTAACACAGAGGAAGACAGAAACCTAGACAGAATGCCAGGATGAGGGAATTCAGCCAAAAAGAAAGAACAAAAAAAGGTCACGGCCAGAGATCTAATTGAAACAGATACAAGTAATATGTCTGATGTAGAATTTAAAGCAACAATCATAAGGATACTCGCTGGGCTTGAGAACTTCAGGGAGACCATTACTGCAGAGATAAAACAGCTAAAAAAACAATCAGGAGAAACGAAAAACTGTAATAACTGAGATCTGAAATGGACTGGATTTATTGACCACAAGGATGGAAGAACAGAGGAATGAAAAACTGATAGAAGATAGGGTTATGAAAAATAATGAAGCTGAACAAAGGAGAGAAGGAAGATGATGGATCATGAGAGTACACTTAGGGAACTCAGTAATTCCATCAAACATAATAATATTCAAATCATAGGAGTCTCAGTAGAAAGAGAGAGAGAGAGAAAAGGGGGGGGAGGGGTTATTTGAGGAAATAATAGCTGAAACTTCCCTAATCTGGGGAAGGAAATAGATCCAAACCCAGGAGGCACAGAGAACTCTCATCAAAATCAATGAAAGCAGGTCAACACCAAGACATAGTGTAGTTATTTTGCAAAATATAGTGATGAAGAAAAAAATCCTAAAAGCAGCAAGACAAAAGAAGTCCCTAACTTACAAGGGAAGACAGATGAGGTTAGCAGCAGATCTCTCCACAGAAACTTGGCAAGCCAGAAGAGAGTGGCATGATATATTCAATGTGCTGAATGGGAAAAGTCTGCAGTCAAGAGTACTCTATCCAGCAAGGCTATCATTCAGAATAGAAGGAGAGATAAAGGGCGCCTGGGTGGCTCAGTCAGTTAAGCATCTGGTCAGGTCATGATCCCGAGGTCCTGGGATGGAGTTCCACATCGGGCTCCCAGTTCATGACCACTATACCAATGCTGCAAGAAATACGAAAAGGGACTCTTTGATGGGGAAGGAAAGGCCAAAAATGACAAAGAGTAGAAAGGAACAGAGAATATCTTCAGAAACAATGACAAAAAAGTAATAGAATGGCACTAAATACATATCTATCAATAATTACTCCGAATGTAAATGGACTAAACGCTCCAATCAAAAGACACAGGGTGTCAGAATGGATAAAAAAAAAAGACTTATCTATGTGCTGCCAATAAGAGACTCATTTTAGACCTAACGACACCTGCAGATTGAAAGTGAGGGAATGGAAAAATGTCTATCATACAAGTGAACGTCAAAAGAAGGCTGGAGTAACAATGCTTATTATATCAGATAAACTAGATTTTATTTATTTATGTATTTATTTACTTATGTATTTATTTATTTATTTAAAAGAGTTTCTCTATTTGAAACAGAGAGAGCGAGCATGCGTGAGTGGGGGCAGGAGAGGGAGAGGGACAGGAATACTCCACACTGAGTGTGGAGCCCAACGTGGGGTTAGAAACCACGACCCTGAGATCATGACCTGAGCCAAAATCAAGTCAGATGCTTAACTGACTAAGGCACCCAAGTGCCCCAGTATACTAGATTTTAAGCCAAAGACTGTAACAAGAGCTGGAGAAGGGCACTATATCATAATAAAGAGAACTATCCAACAGGAAGATCTCACAATTGTGAATATTTATGTCTCTGTCTTGGGAGCACCCAATATAAAACAATTAATAACAAACATAAAGGAACTCATTGATAATGATACAATAATAATAAGGGACACTAACACCCCACTTACATCAATGGACAGGTCATCTAAGCAGAAAATCAACAAAGAAACTGGCTTTGACTGACACACTGGATCAAATGTACTTATTCAGAGCATTTCAACCTAAAGCAGCAGAATACACATTCTTTACAAATGCCCATGGGTCATTCTCCAGAACAGATCACATACTAGGTCAGAGATTAGGTCTCCACAAGTACAAAAATATTGAGATCACACCATGCCTATTTTCTAACCACAGAAATGCTACCAAATATGATGTCAACCACAAGAGAAAATTTGGAAAGACCACAAATACATAGAGGTCAAAGAACATGCTACTAAAGAATGAATGGGTCAACCAGGATATTAATAAAAAAATTAAAAATTCATGAAATGGAGAATGAATGAAAGAATGAAAGCATGAAATCTTGCCATTTTCAATGATGTAGATGGAATTAGAGTATATTATGGTAAGTGAATTAAGTCAGAGAAAAGAAAAATATCATATGATTTCATTCCTCTGTGGAATTTGAGAAACAAAACAGAGGATCATAGGGGAAGGGAAGGAAAAATAAAATAGGGTAAAAACAGAGAGGGAGGCTAAGCATAAGGGACTCTTAATTATATGGACAAACTGAGTGTTTGCTGGAGAGGATGTGAGGGGATGGGGTAATTAATTGGGTGATGGACATTAAGGAGGGCCCTTGATATAATAAGTACTTGGTGTTATATGCAACTGATGAATCACTTAATTCTACCCTTGAAACTAAGACTACACTATATGTGAACTAGCTCAAATTTAAATAAAATCTTGGAAGGAAAAAAGCCCCACATAACTAATTGACTGATATCCAACATGCACACAAAGATCTTTAATAGTAAACTGAATACAGGTTTATATGAAAACTAGTATAAATCACAACAAAGTGGATTTATGCTAGAAACACAAAGTTAGTTCAACATATAAAAATCATTCAATGTAATACACAATATTTTTAGAGGACAAAACTCACTATCTTAATACATGCAGAAAAGTCATGTAACACAACCCAAGAATGTTTCATGATAAAAACACTCAAAAAATTACCATCCTCAAAATGATGATTAAGAAAAACCCATAACTAATACAGAACTTAATAATGAAAAAAATGATAGTTTTAAACCAAGAATGAGAAACAAAAGATACCAACTTTACATTTCATATTGCAGTGGAGGTTCCCCCAGAGATATTAGGCAAGAAAAACAAATAAAAGGTATCCATATTCAAAGATAGAAGCAAAATCATTTGTATTTACACAATACTTGATCTTAATATAGAAAATCGTAAGGAATATACAAAAATATACTAAAGCTAATAAATGAGTTGAACAAAGTTGAAGGAAACAAAATCAGTATGAAAAAATCAGTTGTATTTCCACACACTAAGAATGAAAATCGGAAAATGCAAATTAAAAAAAATCGTTTCAATAGCATAAAAAAGAACAAAATGTTTTTCTGAAATAAATTTAACAAAAGAAGTACAATACATGATCATGGAAAAACACAAAACATTGAAAGAACTTAAAGCCCTAAATAAATGGAATACCATGTTCATGGATTGCAAATCTTAATACTGTTAATTGGAAATAAACCCAAATTGATCTAGAGATTCAATGCAAGCCTTATCAAGATACTGGCTGGCTATTTTAAAATTGGCAAGCTATAGTAAATTTGCACTGAAATGCAAAGGAACCTGAATAATTTAAACAAATATGAAACAAAAAAAGAGAGATGAATGTCTCACAATTTTATATTTTGGAACTCACTAGAAATGTACAATAATCAAGGCTGTGTAGTACTACCCAAGGATAAATGTATAGGTAACTAGAATGGCAGAACTGAGATCTCAGGAATAAACATAAAACATTTATGGTCACTTTATTTTTGATACAAAGTGGGAAGCAATTCTGTAAGTAATAGAAGAATGTTTTCAACAAATGGTAGTAGGACCACTGGATATTCACATGCAAAAGAATGACTCAGGAAGCATGCCTCTCCTTATATCAAAAATTATTCAAAATGGATCAAACCCTATAGATGTATGAGTTAAAACTAAAAGACTCTTAAAAGAAAATATAGGTATAAATATTAAAATCTTAGAATAGGCAATAATATCTTAGATATAACAAGTAAAGCAGAAGCAATCAAGAAAAAAACAGATGAACTGTACTTCTTCCAGATTAAATATTTTGTGCTGCAAAGACACTATCAAGAACGTAGAAAGACTATAGTTATAAAAGAAGAGTTCCAAATCATATCTGAAAAAGTTCAAGTACCAGAATACGTAAAGAATTCTTCAACTCAATAATAAAAAGAAAAACAATCCAATTTTATAAAATGGTAGAAGAATTTTAATTGGCCTTTCTTCAAAGCAGATAAAGAAATGACCTTAAGTAAGCCCACAGAAACATATTCAATATCATTAATCACTGGATAAATGAAAATCAAAGTCACAATATAGTATGACACATGAGACGGATACAATAAAAAGATAAGTGTTGTGAAGGATGTGGAGAGATTGGTATCTTCCCCATACATTGATGCTGGGAAATTAAAATTTTACATTTAATTTAGAAAAGTATCTGGCAATTCCTCAAAAAGTTAAATATATAGTCATAATATAACTCAGAAATTCCACTCCTAGGTATATTATGAATTTAAAACATATTCACTCAAAAACTTGTACATGAATATTTACAGCACCATTATTCAAAATAGCCAAATAATGGTTACAATGCAAAGGTCCATTAACAAATAAATCAATAAATAATATGTGGTAAATCTACCTAATAGAATATTATTTGGTAATAAAAAGGAGAAAAGTACTGATACTATAACATGGGTGAATCTTAAAACTCTGTCCTAAATGAAAGGAGCCAGACACAAAAGGGCATGTATTATATGAAAATGCATTTGTATGAAATATTCTTCATGGGTTAATGTACAAGGCCAAGAAGTAGATTAGTGTTGCCAAAGTTTGGTGGGAGAGAAGAATGACTGGTAATGGGTATGAAATTTCATTTTGGCCTGATATAATATTCTGGAATTAATGGTGATGGTTGCACAATCTTGTGAATATACTGAAACCATTGAATTGTACACTTTAAAATGTGAATGGAAGGTCAATCATATGCCATTTAAAAATTAATTTAAAAAAATTCAAACAAAAAGATAACCTCAGGGACTTTCACAGAACTGTGGACTAGAAACATCCTGAACTCACTTCCTTCCACAGACAGAAAATCTACAAGCTACATGCAGATCAATTCCCTGTGAAAAAGATTTGAAAAGTAGATGAATTGCTTCTCCACAAGAAAGGATAAGAAGAACACATCAAGATATGTAGAAGAAGCAGAGGAACTGCCTCACCAAAACCACATACCTGGCACAGTGACAAACAATGGGGAGAGTTCTCAGCAGTCCCGTGGTTTTCCTAGAAGAATGAGGGATTGGTACCCCTTATCAGATACCATATTCCCTGGGATCTGCACTGGAGAGATCAGCCCCCAAAACATCAGGCTTAGAAAACCAATGGGGCTGAAGTTCAAGGAACCAAAGATGTTACAGGAAACAGATTCTCCTTCGAAAGTGCTTACAAGCTGTCTCACTCACCCTGAGAGCAAGTGAAAAAAATAGCACTTTATAAAGTTCCTAGACTATATATGAAAGACATGCACATGTTAGTCTAAAAGCATCTGCTTTAGGGGCAGGGAACTCTCCCAGGAAATACATGTGTTGGGAGATGCCATTTTTGCACTCTCTGCCTACCCTGTTAGCACAGGTAGGCAAGCTAAAACATGGCATGCTCCCACTTACTTGCTAAGACAATATCCTGCAGCATTGCTAAAGATGGAGAGCATGGGCAGATGCTGCAGCACTCCCCTACTACCTGGCTGCAGTAGGTGAGCACAAACAGTTGTAGCCCTTTCACACTCCCACCCTAAATCCAACACATATACACAGACAAGGCACCTGTACACTTCATTCCTGAAGCTTATGGGTACACAGTCAAAACATTTTCCTACTATTGTTCAGAAGCTAGTGAGCATTTTCTGCCCCCTACACTCAACAACTGCCTAGCTATAGTCAGCAGACACACACAATCCATCCAAGGGATGCCTCTTGATCAGCAGGCCCCAGTGCGCAAGGGAGCTGGTTCCCCTGAGCTTCATGGGAATGTAACAATAAAAAAAAAAAACAGATTCTTAACTATAGAGAACTGAAGATTACCAGAAGGGGATGGGTTAAACAGGTGATGGGGATTAAGGAGTACACCTTTTAGAATGAGCACTGGGTGTTGTATGGAAGTATTGAATTAGTATATTGTATAACTGAAACTAATATTACACTGTATGTTAACTAACTGGAATTTAAACAAAAACTTAAAAAAAAAAGGTAGTTCATGGCAGGCCAACTCTTCTAGAGCACTGCACAGACAGCAGACTGAAACACAACCCAAGTCTTCTGGTGAAAATTTCTATTTACTTAGACTGGAACTTCAGCCCAAGAGGTTTCAGATTTCCCATATATCAAGGGACAAAGGAGTAACTCCCAAGCAATAATACAGGGAAACACCTTCCTTGTATACAACCTTGGCTCTACTATACCTCAACAGATTTCTATGTAATGAGCTTATACATTAGTCTGGAGCCCTGATTTTGCAACTCTTACCCAGGAAACACCTCCAGATATCCTGGTCTGGAGGCAAGAAGAGATTACACTGCATCCCCACAAAATTGCATATATTTGCATACTTTAAAAGGTGCTCCCGAGGGCGCCTGGGTGGCTCAGATGGTTAAGCGTCTGCCTTCGGCTCAGGTCATGATCCCAGGGTCCTGGGATCGAGCCCCGCATCGGGCTCCCTGCTCCTTGGGAGCCTGCTTCTCCCTCTGCCTCTCTCTCTCTCTCTCTGTCTCTCATGAATAAATAAATAAAATCTTTAAAAAAAAAAAAGTGCTCCCGAGTGTCTGATTTGCAGTCAGCCTGAAAGTAGGTGCTACATGAGGTTCCTCCCTTTGGAACAATGGAAGATCTTGGCATGCCATCAACAATGGGGACATATCAAGAATTAATCAGATGGTGCAGATGATCACAAATATTCAAGAGACAACCAATAGCTAGGACAAAGTGGAATGAATAGTTTTATCACCTATGCAAGGCCACTCCTTCAAAACTGAGAAAGGTAGTTACTTCACCAAATGACTGAAACAGAGAGTCAAGCAAACTGAGGAATGAGAAAAATAACCCAAAGAAAAGAAGACAAAACCTCAGGAAAAGACCTTAGTGATATGATAATTAACCTATATAATAACGAATTGAAAAAAAAGATGTTCATAAATATTCTCACTGACCTGAAGAGAAGATGATGAACACAGTGAGAACTTCAACAGAGGGAAATTTGAGAAAATACAAAACAGAAGTCACAGAGCTGAAGAATAATAAGTGGCATAAAAACTATAGGGGTTCAACAACACACTAGGTAAAGCAGAAGAATGAATTAGCAAAGTAGAAGGCAAAGTAATAGAAGTCAGCCAGACTAAGCAGCAAAGAGAAAAATAAAACTTTAAAAATGAAGATAATTTAAGGAACTTGTAACAAAGTAACATGGCAATAAGCAGAAAAATATTCACAGTATACAGGTACCAGAAGAAGAAGAGAGAAAGTGGCAAAAAACCTATTTAAGAAATAATAACTGACAATTTCTGAAACTTATGGGAAAAATATGCAGATATCCAGCCCCAGGAAGTCCAAAATGTTCAAAATATGATGAACTAAAAATGATCCATATCAAGACACATAATTAAAATATAACAAAATATAGAGAATTTTAAAGGCATCAAGAGAAAAACAAATTGTTACGTACAAGGGAAAGCCCATAAAGCTGTAAGCATATTTCCATTAGAAACTTTACGTGCCAGAAAAAATGGAATGACATATTCAAAGTTCTGAAAGGAAAAGACTTCCAACCAAAGATACTATATCCAGGCAGGTTGTCATTCAGAACTGAAAGAGAGATAAAGAGTTTTCCAGGCAAGCAAAAGCTAGAGTCATCACTACTAAACCAGCCTTACAAGAATAGTTATAGGCCCTTCTTTATGCTGAAAAGAAATGGCACTAAATAATAACGAGAAAATATACAAGAATAAAAATATCACTAAAAAGGATTAATATATAGTAAAGGTAGTGGATTAGTAATTTATAAAGCTACTAAGATACAAGTAGGAAATTAATATAAATTACAATAATTAGTTAAGGGATAGATAAAGTAAAAAGAGATAAAAAGTGACTACAAAAACAAAAAAGGTAGGAGGGACAGTAAAATCATATACTTCTGGAATGTGTTCAAATGTAAGTTGTTATCAACTGAAAAAGGACTGTTATATACATAGGATGACACATGTAAGTCTCACAGTAATGACACACCAAAACCTTATAGTAAATACGCAAAAGACAATGAGAAGGGAATCTAAATATCACTCTAAAGAAAGTCATCAAAACACAAGAGAAGAGAAAAAGAGAAGAATAAAGTAATAGAAAGGACTTACAAAATATCTAGAAAACAATGAACAAAATGGCAATAAGTACATACCTATCAATAATTATTTCAAATGTAAAGGGACTAAATTTTCCAAACAAAAGACATAGAGTGACTAAATAGATTAAAACAAAAAACAAACAAAAAAAAGAAAACAAAACAAAAGAACCTCATCTATAAACTGCCAACAAAACATTCACTTAGGTTTAAGGACATTCATAGGCTAGAAAGTAAAGTAATGGAAAAAGATATTCCATACAAATGGAAATAAAAATAAAGCTGGTGTAACTATACTCATATTAAAAAAACACTTTAAATCAAAGAATTTAATAAAAGAGGGGCACTACATCATGATACAGGGATCAATCGAGCAAGAAGATAATAACATTTATAAATATATATTCAGCAAATATATATTAGGAACAGCAAAATATATAAAGCGTATATTAACAGACCTAAGGTGAGAAATTAACAGCAATACAATAATAGGAGGGGATTTTAACACCCCAATTACATCAAAGTATAGATCATCCAGACAGAAAATCAGTAAAAAACTTCATCCATGAACAATACATCAAACTGTATGAATTTAAAAAATACATACAGAACATTCATCCAAAAGCACAGAATACACATTCTTCAAAAGTGCATTGGAAATATATTTCAAGACAGATCATAAGTTAGGTCTCAAAAGAAATCTCAATAAATTCAAAAATACTGAAATTATATCAAGCATCTTTTCTGACCACAATGGCATGAAACTAAAATTATAAGAAGAAAAGTGAGTTGGGGCACTACAGATGGAGTTAAAACAGCATGTTACCAAACAACTAATAGATACTAAAAAAAAAAAAAGAAAAGAAATGAAAAAGTAACTAGAGACAAGTGAATACAGAAATATGACATACCAAAATTTATGGGATGCAACAAAATCAGTTCTTAGAGGCAAGTTCATAGCAATAGAGTCCTATTGCCACAAGAGAAATTGCAAACAAAGAATTTTACTTTACATCTAAATTAACTAGAAAAAGAACAAAATAAATCCAAACTTAGTAGAAGGAATGAAATAATGAAAATCATAGTGTAAATGAAATAAAGATGACAAAGACAATAGAAAAGATAAATAAAACTAAGAGCTTTTTTGTTGGAAAGATAACCAAAACGGAAAAACCTTTAGCTGGACTCACGCAGAAAAAAAAAAAAAAAATGAGAGGGCTCCAATATATAAAGTCATAAATGAGATAAGGTACAAGTGATACCAAAGAAATACAAAAGATCATAAGAGACTACTCTGAACAATTATACACCAAGAATTGGACAACCTAGAAGAATGGATAAACTCTTAAAAACTTATAATCTTCCAAGACTGAATCATGAAGAAATAGAAATATGAATAGACCAGTCACTAGTAAGGAGATTGAATCAGTAATAAAAAACCTCCTAACAAAGAAAACTCCAGGACTAGACTTCACTGACAAATTCTACCAGTCAAAGAACATTTAATAGTCATCTTTCTCTAATTCTTCCAAAAAACTGAAATGGAAGGAATGCCTCCAAACCTTTTTTTATTAGGCCAGCATTACCCTGATATGAAAATAAAACAAGCACACCACAAAAAAAGAAAATTACAAGCCAATATCATTGAAGAATATAGATGCAAAACACTTCAACAAAATATTAGCAAACAAAATTAACCAATACATTAAAAGAATCATTCACAATAAGCATGCAGAATTTACTACTGGGATGCAATGATGAATCAACATCTGAAAATCAATGGGATACATTAACAAAATACAAGATAAATATCATATTTCCATCTCAGAAGATGCAGAAAGAGAATTTTACAAAATTAACATCGCTTTATGATTAAAAACTCTCCCAAAAGTGTTTATAGAGGGAAAGTATCTCATATAATAAAGGAAATATATGACAATCCCATACCTAATATCTTACTCAAAGGATCTTCCTCTAAGGTATAAAACAAGGATTTTATATTATTATAAACAATATATGAATGAAACAATATTATTTCAACATAATATTCTAAGTCCTAGCCACAGAAATTAGGCAAGAAAAGGAAATAAAAGTTATCATAATTGGAAAGGAATAAAGAAAACTGTTTCTATTTTCAGATGACACAAAAATATACTGTTGGTCTGCACCAGAAAACTGTTGGAACTAAAAAGCAAATTCAGTTAAGTTGTAGAATACAAAATTACTAAACAAATTATATATTTTTTCAAGTTTTATTTCAACTTCACTTCAACATACAGTGTAATATTAGTTTCAGGTGTAGAATTTAGTGATTCATCACTTACGTACAACAACAGGTTCTCTTCACAAGTGCCCTCCTTAAAACCCATCACCTATTTAACCCATCACCCAGTCCACCTCCCCTCCAGTAACCATCAGTTTTTCCTCTGTAGTTAGGTCTCTTACAGTTTGCTCTTTGTCCCCCTCTATGTTCATTTGATTTGTTTCTTAAATACAATGTATGAGTAAAATCATATGTTATTTGTCTTCCTCTAACTTATTTCACTTAGCATAATACTCTAGCTTCGTCCACTCCTTGCAAATGGCAAAATTTCATTCTCTTTTATGGCTGAGAAATATTTCATTGTATGTAAATACCACATCTTCATGATCCAGTCATCAGATGATGTACATTTGTGCTCTTTCCATGATTTGTCTAGTATTGAGAAATCTGCTATAAACATCAGGGTACATGTATCCCTTCAAATCAGTATTTTTGTATCCTTTCTGTAAATACCTAGTAATGCAATTGTAGGATTGTGTACCTTTAGGAAAACCTCCATACTGTTTTCCACAGTGGCTGCACCAGTTTGCATGCCCACCAACAGTGTAAGAGGGGTTCCCCTTTCTCCACATGCTCACCAACACCTGTTCCTGTGTGGTTAATTTAGCTATTCTGATTAGTATGAGGTGATATCTCATTGCAGTTTTGATTTGCATGTCGCTGATGCTGAGTGATGTTAAGCATCTTTTCATATGTCTGTTAGCCATCTGTATGTTTTCTTTAGAAAAATATCTATTTGCATCTTCTCCACATTTCCTAACTGGACTATTTGTTTTGGGGAGTTTAGTCTTACAAGTTCTTTATAGATTTTAGATACTAATCCATTATCAGATATCTCATTTGCATCTATCTTCTCCAATTCTAAAGGTTGCCTTATAGTTTTGTTGATTGTTTCCTTCACTGTGCAGAAGCTTTTTATTTTGATGAAGTCATGATAGTTTATTTTGGCTTTTGTTTCCCTTGCCTCAGAGACTTATCTAGTAAGAAGTTGCTACAGCAGATGTAAAAGAGGTTATTGCCTGTGTTCTCCTCTAGGATCTTGATGGTTTCCTGTCTCACGTTTAGGTCTTTCATCCATTTAAAAATAACTTTTGTGTATGGTATAAGAAAGTCCAGATGCTTTCTTTTGCATGTTGCTTATCCAGTTTTCCCAACATCATTTGTTGAAGAGACTGTCTTTTTCCCACTGGATAGTCTTTCCTGCTTTGTCAAATACTGATTGACCATGTAGATGTGGGTTTATTTCTGGGTTTTCTATTCTGTTCTGTTGATTTTATGTGTCTCTTTTTGTGCCAGTACTATTTACTGTCTCGATCACTACAGCTTTGTAACATAACATGAATTCTGAATTGTGATGCCTCCTACTTTGCTTCTCTTTTTCAAATTTGCTTTGGCTATTTAGGGTCTTTTGTAGTTCCATATAAATTTTAGAATTGTTTGTTCTAATACTGTTTAAAATGCTGGTGATATTTTGATAGGGATTGCATTGAATGTGTAGATTGCTTTGGGTAGCATAAACATTTTAACAATATTTGTTCTTCCAATCCATGGGCATGGAATGTTTTTCCATTTCTGTGTATCTTCAGTTTCTTACATCAGTGTTTTATAGTTTTCAAAGTACAGATCTTCTATATATTAGGTTAGGTTTATTCCTAGGTATGTTATGGTTTTTGGTACAATTGTAAATGGGATCAATTACTTGTTTTCTCTTTCTGTTACTTCATTATTGATGTTTAGACATGCAACAGCTTTCTGTATATTGATTTGGTATCCTGCACTTGCTGAATTTGTTTATCAGTTCTATTAGTTTTTTGGTGAAGTCTTTTGGGTTTTCTAGGTAGAGTATCACATCATCTGAGAATAGTGAAAATTTGATTTCTTCCTTGGTGATTTGGATGATTTTTTATTTCTTTTTGTAGTCTGACTGCTGAGGATAGGACTTCCAGTACTGTGTTAAATAAAAGTGGTGGAAGTGGACATTCTTTTGTTGTACTAGAGAGCAGAGGAAAAACTCTCAGTTTTTCCCCATTGAGGATGATATTAGGTGTGAGTTCTTCATATATGTCCTTTATGATGCTGAGGTATATTCCCACTATCCCTACATTGTTGAGGGTTTTTAGCATGAAGGGATGTTGTACATTCCAAATGCTTTTTTTTTTTTTTGCATCTACTGAGAGGATCATATGGTTCTTATCTTTTCATTTATTAATATGGTGTATCCGTGTTGATTGATTTGTGAATATTGAACCACCTTGGAAGCCCAGAAATAATTCCCACTTGGTCGTGGTGAAAGATTCTTTTAATGTAGTGTTGGATTTAATTTCCTAGTATTTTGTTGAGAATTTTTGCATCCATGTTCATCAGGTACATTGGCCTATAGTTCTCTTTGTTAGTGGAGTCTTTGGTTTTTTGAATCAAGGTAATTCTGGTCTCATAGAATGAGTTTGCAAGTTTTCCTTTCATTTCTATATCTTGAAATAGTTTGAGAAGAATAGATATTAACTCTTCTTTAGATGTTTGGTAGAATTCCCCCTGGGAAGCTGTCATCTGGCCCTGGACTTTTGTTTGTTGGGAGATTTTTGATTACCGATACAATTTCTTTGCTGGTTATCAGTCTGTTCAAGTTTTCTATTTTTTCCTGTTTCAGTTTTGGTACTTTAAATGTTTCTAGGAATTTATCCAGTTCTTCCAGATTGATTTGTTGGCATATAATTTTTCACAATATTCTCTTATAATTGTTTGTATTTCAGTTGTATTGGTTGTGATCTCTCCATTCTCATTTGTGGTTTTATTTATTCTGTCCCTTCCCTTCTCTTTTTGATAAATTTTGCTGGGGTTTATCAATTTTATTAATTTTTTCAAATAACCAGTTCCTGGTTTCATTGATCTGTTCTATTTTTTTTTTTTACTTTCTATATCATTTATTTCTGCTCTAAACTTCATTACTTCCCTTCTGCTGGCTTCAGGCTTCATATATTGTTCTTTTTCTAGCTTCTTTAGAAGTAAGGTTAGGTTGAGATTTTTCTTGCTTCTTTAGGTAAGCCTATATTGCTGTATACTTTGCTCTTAGGACTGCTTTTGCTGCATCCCAAAGGTTTTGTACGGTTGTATTTTCATTTTCATTTGCTTCCATGTATTTTCTTAATTCTTTAATTCCTGGTTGGCCCATTTATCCTTAGGATATTCTTTAACCTCCATGTATTTGTGGTCCTTCCAAATTTTTTCTTGGGCTTGACTTCCAAGTTTAATAGCATTGTGTTCTGAAAATATGCATGATATGATTTCAGTCTTTCTGTGACCCAGTATGTGACCCAAAATGTCCCATGTGTACTTGATAAGAATGTGTATTCTGCTGCTTTAGGATGAAATTCTTTGAATATTTCTGTGAAGTCCATCTGATCCACTGTGTCATTCAAAGCTATTGTTTCCTTGGTGATCTGCTCAGATGCCCTGTGCATTGCTGTGAGTGGGGTATTAAAGCCCTCTACTATTATTGTATTATTATCAATGAGTTTAAGTTTATTAATTGATATTTGACTGCTCCCGAGTTAGGGGTGTATGTATATTATATATATAATATATATATGTATATTTACAGTTGTTAGATCTTGTTTGATAGACCCCTTTATTATGATATAGTGCCCTTCTTCATCTCTTGTTGCAGTCTTTGGTTTAAAATCTAGTTTGTCTGATATAAGTATGGCTACTCCAGCTTTCTTTTGATGTCCATTAGCCTGATAAATTGTTCTCCACCCTCTCACTTTCAATCTGGATGTGTCCTTGGGTCTAAAATGAGTCTCTTTTAAGCAGCATATCAATGGGTCTTTTTTTTTTTTTTCCCATTCTGATACCCTTTGTCTTTTGACTGGATCATTTAGTCCATTTACATTCAGAGTAATTATTGAAAGGTATGAATTTAGTGCCATTGTATTACCTGTAAATTCGCTGTTCTTGGATTGTCTCTGTTCCTTTCTAGTCTTTGTTAATTTTGTTCTCTTTCCCACTCAAATGGTCCTCTTTAATATTTCTTGCAGAGGTGGATTAGTGTTCATCAACTCATTTAGTTTTTGTTTGTCTTGGAAATTATTTCTCTCTCCTTCTGTTCTGAATGACAGACTTGCTGTATATTTCTTGGCTGTATATTTTTCCCATTTAGTGCATTGAATAATTTCTTCTACTCCTTTCTTGACTGCTAGGTCTCTGTGGACAGGTCTGCTGCTAACATTAAGTGCCTACCCTTGTAAGTTAAGGAACTTTTGTCCCTAGTTGTTTGCAGAATTCTTTCCTTATTGTATTTTGCAGGTTTCACTATGATATGTCATTCTGTTTCCCTGTCTTTGTTGATTTTGACTTGGACTTGTATGCCTGCTTCTTTTTCCAGATTAGGACAGTTCTCAGCTATAAGTTGTTCAAATAAAGTTTCTGCACCTTTTTTATGTTCTTCTTTTGGGACTCCTGTGATACGGATATTTCACTTCATGGAATCTATGAGTTCCCTAAGTCGACCCTTGTGATCTAATACTTTTCTTTCCCTCTTTTTTTTTTTTTTAATAATTTTTTAAATTTTTTTTAAATTTTATTATGTTATGTTAGTCACCATACAACACATCATTAGTTTATGGAGTAGTGATCCACGATCCATTGTTTTCGTATAACACCCAGTGCTCCATGCAGTACCTGCCCTCCTTTATACCCATCACAGGGCTAACCAATCCCCCCTCCCCCATTCCCCTCTAAAACCCTGTTTGTTTCTCAGGTCCATAGTCTCTCATGGTTCATCTCTCCCTCCAATTCCCCCCGCCCATTTTTCTCTTCCTTCTCCTAATGTCCTCCATGTTATTCCTTATGTTCCACAAATAAGTGAAACCGTATGATAATTGACTTTCTCTGCTTGACTTATTTCACTGAGCGTAATCTCCTCCAGTCCCATGCATGTTGATGTAAAAGTTGGGTATTCATCTTTTCTGATGGCTGAGTAATATTCCATTGTATATATGGACCACATCTTTATCCATTCATCTGTTGAAGGGCATCTCGGCCCTTTCCACAGTTTGGCTATTGTGGACATTGCTGCTATGAACATTGGAGTGCATATGGCCCTTCTTTTCACTACATCTGTGTCTTTGGGGTAAATACCCAGGAGTGCAATTGCTGGGTCATAGGGTAGCTCTATTTTTAAATTTTTGAGAAACCTCCACACTGTTTTCCAATGTGGCTGTACCAACTTGGACTCCCACCAACAGTGTAAGAGGGTTCCCCTTTCTCCACAACCTCTCCAACATCTGTTTTTTCTTGCCTTGTCAATGTTTGCCATTCTAAGTGGTGTAAGGTGGTATCTCAGTGTGGTTTTCATTTGGATTTCCCTGTTGGCTAATGATGATGAACATTTTTTCATGTGTCTGTTAGCCATTTGTATGTCTTCTTTGGAGAAGTGTCTGTTCATATCTTCTGCCCATTTTTTGACTTGATTATTTGTTTTTGGGTGTTGAGTTTGAGAAGTTCTTTATAGATCTTGGATACCAGCCCTTTATCTGTAATGTCTTTGCAAATATCTTCTCCCATTCTGTGGGTCCCATTCTGTATTGTTGACTGTTTCCTTTGCTGTGCAAGAGCTTTTGATCTTGATAAAGTCGCAAATGTTCATTTTTGCTTTTGTTTCACTAGCTTTTGGAGATGTATCTTGAAAGAAGTTTCTGTGGCCGATGTCAAAGAGGTTACTACCTATGTTCTCCTCTAGGATTTTGATGGATTCCTGTCTCACATTGAGTTCTTTCATCCACTTTATCTTTGTGAATGGTGTTAGAGAATGGTCGAGTTTCATTCTGCATGTGACTGTCCAATTTTCCCAGCACCATTTATTGAAGAGACTGTCTTTTTTCCATTGCATGTTTTTTCCTGCTTTGTCAAAGATTATTTGACCATAGAGTTGAGGGTCCATATCTGGGTTCTCTTTTCTGTTCCATTGGTCTGTATGTCTGCTTTTGTACTAGTACCATGCTGTCTTGGTGATCACAGCTTGTCATATAGCTTGAAATCAGGCAACGTGAAGCCCCCAGCTTTGTTTTTCTTTTTCAACATTTCCTTGGCGATTTGGGGTCTTTTCTGATTCCATACAAATTATAGGATTGTTTGTTCCAAGACTTTGAAAAATGTCATTGGAATTTTGATTGGGATGGCATTGAAGGTATAGATTGCTCTGGGTAGCAGAGACATTTTAACAATGTTTATTCTTCCGATCCATGAGCATGGAATATTTTTCCATCTTTTTGTGTCTTCTTCAATTTCTTTCACGAGTGTTCTGTAGTTCCTAGAGTATAGATCCTTTACCTCTTTGGGTAAGTTTATTCCGAGGTATCTTACGGTTTTTGGTGCTATTGTAAATGGAATCATTTCTGTAATTTCTCTTTCTACAGTTGCATTGTTAGTGTATAAGAAAGCCACTGATTTCCGTGCATTGATTTTGTATCCTGCCACATTACTGAATTGCTTTATGAGTTGTAGTAATTTGGGGGTGGAGTCTTTTGGGTTTTCCACATAAAGTATCATGTCATCTGTGAAAAGAGAGTGTTTGACTTCTTTGCCAATTTGAATACCTTTTATTTCTTTTTGTCGTCTGATTGCTGTTGCTAGGACTTCTAGTACTATGTTGAACAATAGTGGCAAGAGTGGGCATCCTTGATGTGTTCCTGATCTTAAGGGAAAGGCTCTCAGCTTTTCCCCATTGAGGATGATATTCACTGTGGGTTTTTCATAGATGGATTTTATGAGCTTGAGGAATGTTCCCTCTATCCCTATACTCTGAAGAGTTTTAATCAGGAAAGGATGTTGTATTTTGTCGAATGCTTTTTCTGCATCATTTGAGAGGACCATATGGTTCTTCTCCCTCCTCTTATTAATGTGTTCTATCACATTGATTGATTTGCGAATGTTGAACCACCCTTTCATCCTGGGGATAAATCCCACTTGGTCGTGGTGGATGATCCTTTTAATGTATTTTTGGATCCTATTAGCTAGGATTTTGTTGAGGATTTTGCAATCCATATTCATCAGGGATATCAGTCTGAAATTCTCCTTTTTGATAGGGTCTTTGCCTGGTTTAGGGATTAAGGTAATGCTGGCCTCATAGAATGAGTTGGGAAGTTTTCCTTCTGTTTCTATGTTTTGAAACAGCTTCAGTAGAATAGGTATTATTTCTTCTTTGAATGTTTGGTAGAATTCCCCAGGGAATCCATTGGGCCCTGGACTCTTGTTTTTTGGGAGGTTTTGGATCACTGCTTCAATCTCGTTACTGGTTATTGGTCTATTCAGGTTGTCAATTTCTTCCTGTTTCAGTCTTGGCAGCTTATAGGTTTCCAGGAAGGCCTTAATTTCACCCACATTGCTCAGTTTATTGGCATATAGTTGTTGATAATAATTTCTAATAATTGTTTCTATTTCCTTGGTGTTAGTCGTGGTCTCTCCCCTTTCACTCATGATTTTATTAATTTGGGTCCTTTCTCTTTTCTTTTGGATAAGTTTGGCCAGTGGTTTATCACTCTTATTAATTCTTTCAAAGAACCAACTTCTAGTTTCATTGATCTGATATACAGTGTTTCTGGTTTCTAATTCATTGATTTCTGTTCTAATTTTAATTATTTCTCTTCTAATGCGTGGTTTAGGCGTCGTTTGTTGCTTTTTCTCTAGGTCTTTAAGGTGTAGAGTTAGTTGGTGAATTCGGGATTTTTCTATTTTTTTGAGTGAGGCTTGGATGGCTATGTATTTCCCCCTTAGGATCGCCTTTGCAGTATCCCATAGGTTTTGGACCAGTGTGTTTTCATTCTCATTGATTTCCATGAATTGTTTAAGTTCTTCTTTGATTTCTTGTTTGACCCAAACATTCTTGAGCAGAGTGGTCTTTAGCTTCCAAGTGTTTGAATTTCTGCCCAATTTTTCTTGTGATTGAGTTCTAGTTTTAGAGGACTGTGGTCTGAGAATATGCAGGGAATAATCTCAATCTTTTGGTATCAGTTGAGACCTGATTTGTGACCCAGTATGTGGTCTATTCTGGAGAAAGTTCCATGTGTGCTTGAGAAGAATGAGTATTCTGTTGTTTTAGGGTGGAATGTTGTGTAAATATCTTTGAGGTCCTTCTGGTCCAATGTATCATTCAAAGCTCTTGTTTCCTTGTTGATTTTCTGCTTAGATGATCTGTCCATTGCTGAGAGTGGAGTATTGAGGTCTCCTACAATTAACATATTGTTATCAATATGACTCTTTGTTTTGCTTAACAGTTGGCTTATGTAGATGGCTGCTCCCATGTTGGGGGCATAGATATTTACAATTTTTAGATCTTCTTGTTGGATGGACCCTTCAAGAATGATATAGTGTCCTTCTGTGTCTCTTATTACAGACTTTAGTTTAAAATCTAATTTGTCTGATATAAGAATTGCTACCCCAGCTTTCTTTTGAGGTCTGCTGGCATGGAAGATGGATCTCCATCCCTTCACTTTCAGTATGGATGTCTCTTTAGGTTCAAAATGAGTCTCTTGTAGACAGCATATGGATGGGTCCTGTGTTTTTATCCAATCTGCAACCCTGTGCCGTTTTATGGGAGCATTTAGGCCATTCATGTTTAGAGTGATTATTGAAAGATATGAATTAATTGTCATCATGTTGCGTGTGAAGACGTTTTTATAGATTGTCCCTGTAAATTTCTGTTGTAGATCACTCTTGGGGTCTTTCTCCTTTTATAGAACCCCCCTTAATATTTCTTGCAGGGCCGGCTTAGTGGTCACATATTCTTTCAGTTTCTGCCGGTCGTGGAAGCTCTGCATCTCTCCATCCATTCTAAATGAAGGCCTTGCCGGATAAAGTATTCTTGGCTGCATGTTCTTCTTGTTTAGTACCCTGAATATGTCTTGCCAGGCCTTTCTGGCTTGCCCGGTCTCTGTGGATAGGTCTGACATTATTCTGATGTTCCTCCCTCTGTATGTAAGGAATCTCTTCCCCCTAACTGCTCTTAAGATGGTTTCCTCGGTTCTAAGATTTGCAAGTTTTACTATTACATGCTGGGGTGTTGGCCTGTTTTCCTTGATGTTGGGACGGGTCCTCTCTGCCTCTAGGATGCGAATGTCTCTTTCATTCCCCAGATTGGGGAAGTTCTCAGCTACGGTTTGCTCAAATACATCTTCTAGTCCTCTCTCTCTCTCTCCACTCCCTCCGGGATTCCAATTATTCTGACATTGGAATGCCTCATGGTGTCACTTATTTCTCTGATTCTATTTTCATGGATTCTGAGTTGTTTTTCCCTGGCCTCCTCTTTTCCCTTTTTATCTATTATACTGTCTTCCAGATCGCTTATTCTCTCTTCTATCTCAGTTACCCTAGCTGATAGATTATCTAGTTTGGATTGGATCTCATTGATAGCATTTAAAGTTCTGCCAATTCACCTTTTATTTCTGCTCTTGGAGACTCTATGTTGCCATTAATTGATTTTTCCATTTCAGCCATTGTCTTCACAATTGCTAGCCTGAATTCCATCTCCGACATCTTGGTTATATCTGCATCCATTTGTAAATCTGCAGCATAAGTCATAATCTCTGAGTCTTTTCTGTTTTGGGGGCTCCTCCTCCTAGTCATTCCGTTGATGGGTGTTTGAGGGAATGTATAGAGTCCAAATTATTGACCAGAACCCAAGCAAGTTGCACCTGTTTTCTTGGGACCTTAGGGGTGCTGGCCTTTTGTGTTCCCAGCCTATCTTCTGGGGGAGGGGCCTGCTGCGCTGTTACTCAGGCAACCCTGTTTGCTCAGAGTTGCCCTGCTCCCCTGTGGTGGGGGATGGGTTCAGTGGGAATCAGTCGTTGGGGCTTTTGTTCTGTGGCACCTTTCCCTGGGGGCTTTCCGTGTCTCTTCCGCGAGTCAGAGCAGAAGAGACCGTTTCCAACCCTCTGCCTCAGGGCAGAGAGACCTCAGTCTGTTCTTCAGTGAGCTCTCCAGGCCACACTGTCTCCGTTTCTGTCCGTGCTGCTATAAACTGCAGCGTCCTGCGTTGTGTGCCCCTCCACAGCGCTCCCAGTCCTGCCTCCAGGTCGGGGCACGTCTCTGACCTTTGTGCTTCTGAAACCGCCAGCCGTTCCCAGGGTGCGCGCGCGGTGACTCTGCGACTCCGGGTTCTGTCCCGGGGAGTGCAGTTCGCGTTCGCGTGACTCCACCGCTTGGGGATTCCACCCCGGGGGTTGCAGTTCACCGGTGGGACCCCGGTGCACCGGGTTTCCATCTCGGAGGCTGCAATTTGCTGCGTGCGACCGTCGCTCCGGGTTTCTGCCTGGGTGGGTGTGGTTCACGTGCGCGCAACCCCGCCGGTCTGGTTTTCCACTCTGGGGGCTGCCCTAAAGTCCTTTCCCGACGCTACCAGTCTGCGAGTCTGCGCCCGTCCGCAGCGCGCGAGGCTGTCACTCACTGGCAGTGTAGGATCCCTGCATCCAGGCACCCTCCCACTGCCGTTTATCCTCCGATATTTGCCCGGAGAATCACGGCTTTCTGCTTCCTACCTCAAAACCAACCGCCTGCGATATTCTGTTTGTAGAGATCCAGATCTTCTTACATCTCAGGCTGGTTTCGTGGGTGCTCAGAGTGGTCTGGTAGATATCCAGCTCAATTTCGGGGACCAGTTGAAATTTGGTCCCCTACTCCTCCACCATCTTTCCCCCCACCCCCCTCTTTTTCTCATCTTCATTATTTTCCATAATTTTTTCTTCTATGTGACCTATTCAGTCCTCTGCTTCTTCAATCCTCATTGTGATTTTATCCAATCAGTTTCGCATCTCAGTTATAGCATTTTTCATTTTGACCTAACTAGTTTTTAGGTCTTTTATCTCTGCAGCAAGGGTTTTTCTGGTGTCTTCTATGCTTCTTTCAAGCCCAGCTAGTATTCACATGACCATTGTTCTAAATTCTTCTTCAGATATATTGCACATATCTGTTTTGAGCAAGTCTCTGGGTGTGATTTCTTCTTGAACTTTCTTTTAGGGAGTGTTCCTCTGTCTTGTTATTTTGTCTACGTTTCTGTCATTTGCATGTTACGAAAGCTTGTTATGTTTCCTGCACTTGAGTGTAATGCTATATTAAGAAGGGGTTATACATTGTCCAGGGCCTGACACATCAGGAAGTGTTTCTGGTGTATGCTGTATGCACTCTGCTGTTGTGTTTTTTCCTCTTTCCCACTGGTCAGTTCAGAATTCCTCCTTGCTTGCACTGGGGTGTGTTTGGACCTTTAAGTAGGTGTGCTTTGATTGGTTTTTTGAAATAAATCTGTACAATAAAAGAAAAGAAAAAGTCTGATCCAAAAAAAAAAAAGAAAAATGGAAAAGGAACAAAAACACCCAGAGAATCAAGAAACTAGAAGACTTATTCCAAAGAAAAAGAAAAAAAAAAAAAAAGAAAGAAAGGAAAAGAAAAGAAAAGTAGAAACCTGATCCAGAAAAAAAAAAAGAAAATGAAATAACATACCAACAAACAAAAACTATAAGCCTATTTCCAAAGGAAAAAAAGAAAAGAAGAAGAAGAAAAAAAATACAGCCTGGCCTTATTTATACCAGAACTACAAGTGATGCTTTGAAGCCCTGTATGATCTGTAGACTTGGTGCATGTTTGGTGCTTCCTGTGCTGGTCTTCTGTGGGAGAGTCCTACTTTGTTGGTTTAGAGTCAGTTCTGTCTCAGTAAATATGCACTTCCCAAGCACAGGGGCATGAGGTTTGGTGTAAGCAGCTCCTATCTCCACTGGGGCCACTGTGTTGTTCTCTGAAGTATGAGTGCATTAGTGGCGAGGGGAAAATGGCACCACACCACTCTCTTGGCCCTGGACAGGGGATGTCACACCACCCCCAGTGTTCAGGAAGCCCTCACAGAAAAGCTGAGGCTGTCAGTGTTCCTGCTGCCACAGATCTCTTGGTTTTATCTTTGTCCTGCAGCTGGGATTCAAAAATCCTTATCTGAAAGGACTGGGCACCGCCTGGACCCACTCCCTTCTCTGGAGTATTGCCTCCTCACTGCGCTGTGTCTTGTGTCCTTTGTCCCAGAAGAACAGCCCCTATTCTTTGCGGTTCTCAGAATCCATGGTGTAGTACCTGGAAAAGCAATGACCAGGTTATCCACCCTCTGCATGTGCCTCTACCCCCTGCAGATGAAAGGCCATTTGCTCACACCTGCAGGGTATTTTGTCTTTGAAGAGATAATAAATATACCCTCTTCCAAATGTACTCCAGGAAGGGGAATGTCTTTTCCCGGTGTGACCCAGGAGATCCCCACAGCGCTCTCCAGCCTGTGTCCTCCTTCTCCCCAGGAGCCTGACACACAGTTCTGCTCCGCACTTCCAAAACCTCAGAGTTTGAGCTCCACACACTGTTTGCAACAAACCTATGACACTCAGTTCCCTGCACTCCTCAGTCCATGGTCTGGAGAAGTTTTCTTCTTGTTGGGACCCAATGCCACTCTCTCAACCCCTCTCTCTACCTTTTCCCTCTCTGTGGGAAATGCTCCTTCCCTTCCACAGGGTGGCTGGCAGTTTTTCTCTCCCCCAATTCACTTCTACCCAACTCTAACTTGCCACACTCTCTTTCTCCAGCCATGGAGATCTTTCTTCCAATCCTCAGGTCAATTTCCTGGGTTATCCAAGTGATCTGACTTCAGTGCAGCTGTGTTGGAGGGATGAGGAAAGCCCAGGGTTCCCCTGCTTCTCTGCCATCTAAATTCTTCCTCTTAGTTCTGTCTTTTGATGTTTTTGCCTGGTTTTGGTATCTGGATGTTACTGACTTCATGGAATTTGTCTGGAAGTGTTCCCTCCTTTTTTGTGTTGGGGAGAATTTATTAATAATTGTGTTATTGTTCTTAAATGTTTTTTGGCAGAATTTACCATATACGCAATCTGGTCCTGGGCTTTTCTTTGTGGAAACTTTTTGATTACTCTATTTCTGATTCTTTTTGAGTTTCTTGCAGTTGCTTGTGTCTTTCTAGGAATTTGTCCATTTCATTTATGTTATCTAATTTATTGGCATACAGTTGTTTATAGTACTCCCTTATAATTCTTTTGAGTTTGTTAAGGTCACTAGTAATGTTCAGTCTTTTTTTATCATTTTAAAATTAAAGTATAACCAACATACTGTATTATATTAGTTTCTGATTAATTTCTGATGTTGGTAATTTGAGTCATCTATTTCCTTGATCAGTCTAGGTAATGGCTTGTTCCTTTTGTTGATATTTTTAATAAGCTAACTTTTAGTTTTATTGATTTTCACTATTGTTTTTTCTATTCTCTACTTCAGCTCTAGTTTTTTTTTATATCCTTTGTTCTGCTTGATTTGGGTTTAGTTTACTCTTTTTCTAGTTAAGGTGGAGGATCATGTTTCTTATGTATGATCTTTGTTATTTTTTATATAATTATTTGCACCTGTATATTTCCTGTAAACACTGTTTTCACTGAACTGTAGGTTTTGTAAATATGTTTTCATTTTATCTCAATTCAGTGTACATTCTGATGTCCCTGGTGATTCCTTCTTTGAACGTTTGTTTATTTAGAGGTTTGTTGTTTCCTTTCCATGTATCTGTGAATTTCCCATATTTCTGTCTTTGAAGCATCTGGAATTACATTGCATTGTGTTCAGACAACAGATTTTGTATTTGAAACTTTAAAACTTACTGAGACTCTTTT
This sequence comes from Mirounga angustirostris, assembly GCF_029215605.1. Taxonomy (NCBI): domain Eukaryota; kingdom Metazoa; phylum Chordata; class Mammalia; order Carnivora; family Phocidae; genus Mirounga; species Mirounga angustirostris. The sequence continues at coordinate 151,098,237 of NW_026991712.1, forward strand.
TGTGTGTGTTTGCCTAATTTATAGTCCATCCTGGAGAATGTTCCATGTATACTTGTATTGATTGTATATTTTACTGGTTTGGGGGGCAGTGTTCTATAGTTTTCTGTTAGGTCTAATTAATTTTTAGTTTTCTTCAAGCCTAATATTTCCTTTTTGATCTTCCTTTTATTCCTGTCAGTTATTGTAAGCAGGATGTTGAAATGTCTATTTTTGTTCGCTTGTTTATTTTTCTCTTCAATTCTGATCGTTTTTGCTTTATATATTTGGGACACTCATTTACCTTTCTCTTCAATTCTGATGGTTTTGCTTTATATATTTGGGCCTCCCTTGATAGGTACATTTATGTTTATAACTGTTATAGCTTCCTGATGGAGTGATCATTTTCCTATTATAAGTTGTCCTTTTTTATCCTCTCTTAACAATTTTTGTCTTAAAGTTTGCTTTGAATTATTTTAGTATAAACATTATAGTCTTTTTTGTTAGTGTTTTGTGTGATCTTTTTCCTTTTTTTTTACTTCTGAAATATTTGTTTGTTTTTTTAAAAGATTTTATTTATTTATTTGACAGAGAGAGACGCAGCGAGAGAGGGAAAACAAGCAGGGGGAGTGGGAGAGGCAGGCTTCCCACTGAGCAGGGAGCCCGATGTGGGACTCAATCCCAGGACCCTGGGATCATGACCTGAGCTGAAGGCAGACGCTTAACAACTGAGCCACCTAGGTGTCCTGAAATATTTATTTTTGAGTCTGAAGTGTGCCTCCTATTGACAGCATATAGTTAGATTATGTTTTTACTCCCATTTTGCCTTCTCTCATTTAATCAACTTAAATTTAATTTAATGACTGACCAAGTAGAATTTATATCTGTACTTTTAAGTTTATTTTCTGTATGTCTGATGTTTCCCCCCCATTCCTCCTTTATTATTGTATTTCTTGATATCTTCTAATGTACCGTTTAAATTCCTTTTTTTTCTTTTCTTTTCTTTTCTTTTCTTTTCTTTTCTTTTCTTTTCTTTTCCTTTCCTTTCCTTTATTCTTTGAGTTATTTTCTTGGCGAATGTCCTAGAGATGAAAATTAACATGAATAGACATCTTATTAATATAAATTTAATTTAACTTTTAATACTATACAAAACTGTGTTCATATATTGCTTTGTTACTTCTGCCTTATTTGTGTTATTTGTGTTTTTGTGTTATTGTCATATAAATTATATCTTATTGTGTTATTGTCATGTAAATTATATCTATACAAAATAATGTTCATGGACACATATTTATAAATATAGCTTTATACAGTTATTTTAAAAATCAGATAGGAGAAGAGTTATGAACAAAAATACATTTATTCTTTTTTTATGCTTATCTGTGGCACAGTTTTTGCTGGTATGCTATATTTCTTCTATTGGATTCAAATTACTGTCTAGTGTCCTTTCATTTCCACCTAAAGGGCTTGCTCCCTTTAGTATTTCTTGTAGGGTAGGTGTGCTAATGAGAAATGGTGTTAAGATTTTGTTTTTTGTTTTTTGTGGTTTTTAGGAAGTGTCTTACTATCTTCATTTGTAGGAAAGTTTTGCTAGATATAGAATTCTTGGTTAAAAGTCTTCCTTTCAGTACTCTGAATGTGTCATCCTACTGCTTTCTGATTTCTGTTATTTTTGATGAGAAACCAGTTGTTGATCTTATTGAGGATTCTTTATAAGTGATGTCACGTTTCTTCTTTACAGATCTCTCTTTGTCTTTCAACAGTTTGATTATAATATATTTAATTGTGCATCTCTGAATTTATCATATAGGACTTATTTGAGTTTCTTTGGTGTTTTTCATAAATTTTGAAAGCTTTTAGATATTAATTCTTCAAATATTTTCTGTTCTTTTCTCCATCTCCTTGCATTGTGAGACTCCCATTATGTGTATGTTTGTTGTGATTATGTTGTAAAAGTCTATGGATCTCTATATTTCTTCATTCTTTTTCCTCCATTTCTCAAAATGAACAATTCACTTTACTTCTCCTCAAATTTGCCGCTTCTTTCATCTGCCTGCCTTGCTGTTGATACTTCCTAGTGATTTTTAAAGATTTCAGTTATTGTACTTTTTAACCACAGAATTACTATATGGTTCTTTAAAAACATAATTTATGTCTCTCATACTTCTGTCAGTATTTTTACAATATTGTTTTTTGAAGAGTAGACATTTTATATTTGATGCAGTACAATTATCACTATTTTTTAAATGGATTACTTTTGTTGCTATAGTTAAGAACTTTTAGGGTAACCTAAGATTACAAAGATTTTCTCTCAGATTTCCTTCTTAAAAATTTGAACTCTTATATTAGGTCTGTAGTACATTTTAGTTTATTTTTATATGTCTTGTGAGTTAAGTGTATTAATTTTCTATTGATTTTATAAAAATCACAAACTTAGTGGCTTAAAACAACACAAACTTATACATTTCTTGAGGGAAGTGTCTGAAATGGGTCTTATTAGGATAAAATAAAGGTTTTGGTAGAGCTGCCTTCCTTTTGGATGCTTTAGGGAAAATATATTTTTTTGCCTTTTCCATCATCTTCAGGTCATCTGCATTCTTTGACTCATGGACCATTCTTCCATCTTCAATTGCCATTGATACAGAACTTTAAAAATTTTCTGTCTTTTCTCTTTCTCTGTCTCTATGTCCTTCTCCCTTACCCCTCGTTTTGTCTTATAAGGACTCTTGTGATTGCGTTGGGCCCACATAGTTTATCTAAGATAATCTTTTCATATCAACATCTTACTCTAATCACATCTACAGTCCCCTTTGTCATATGCCTGACATATTGACAGGTTTTGGGGGTTAGGATATGGACAGTCCTAATAATGAGGGGCCATTATTCTGCGTGGTAGTGGCATAATATTTTTTCCATTTTGCACCATTTTTTGAAAAGACTATCCTCTTCCTGTTGAATTGACATATTTGCAGAGACTCTATTGAACCTAGATATTGGAATTTATTTCTCATAACTCAAATATGTTCTGTTGATTCATATGTTTGTTCTTGTGCCAACTCTAAAATGTTTTTATTACTATAGTTTTATAGTATGTTTTGAAATTAAATTGTGTAATTCCTCCAATTTTATTATTATTTTCAAAATTATCTTTGCTTTTCTAGGTCATTTTATTTCTATACAGATTTTATTATCAACTTTTCAGTTTCTATAATTTGGTAGGGATTGTAATAAATTTGCAGATTAATTTGGGGGAGATTTGGCATTTTCAGAATAATTGACCTCCAATAGCATTTATTTAGATATTCTTTAATTTCTCTAAGCCATGTTTTATATTTTTCAGTGTACAATTCTTGCACTTTTTAAAATTTTTTTAAATTTTTAAAATTTACTGTTTAATGTTTCATTCTTTTTGATACTGTTTGAGTTAATATTTTAATTAATTTAAATTTCCAGTGGTTTGTTGCTAGTATATAGGGATGAGATAGAATGTTACAATTGATTTTAGAACCCATGACCTGGCTAAATTCAATTATTAGTATTTGCACTTGGTGGATTCTTTGGGGTCTTCTCAATATAGGATCATATCATCTGGGAGCTAGAAAATTTTTACTTTTCCTTTTCCAATATACCTGCCTTTCTTTTTTTTTTTCTTTCTTTTCTTTCTTTTTTCCTTCTTCCTCCTCTTTCTCCAATTTCTCCTTCCTCCTCTTCGCCCCCAGAACCATTTTTTTCTCTATATCTGTTTCATTGCACTGGTTGGAACCTCCATTAAAATATTTAATATTAATAGCAACAGTTAATATCCTTGTCTTGTTCCTGATATTGTGAAGTTGTTTGTCTTTCCCTATTATGTATAATGTTGCAAGTAGTTCTATATAGATTCCCTAATCAGATTAAAGAAGTTACTTTCTATGTATAATATGTTGAGAGGTTTTTATTATGAATGGGTATTGAACTTGTCAATTTCGCATTCCTGGGATGAATCTTACTGAGTCATGGTGTATAATCCTTTGTATATTTTGCTGAAATTTAGTTTGCTAATTTTTAAATAGTCTTGAGTCTATGATCATGAGGGATATTGGTGTGTGGTTTTCTTTAATCGTGGTTTTGGTATCAGAGTAATATTGGCCCCAGAGGATGAGCTAAGAAGTCGTCCACCCTCACATATTATCTGCAAGATTTTGTGAAGTGCTGGTATTCATTCTTCTTCCTTTATTTGAGAAGATTCATTAGTGAAGGTATCTGATCCTGAACTTTTTTTTGTGTGCGAGGAGTGAAAATTACCACTTCAGTTTATTTATTTCTTGTATTTGTGTTTTGGTTATCTCTTTCTTCTTGAGACTGTTTTGGTAGTTTTTGCCTCTGTAGGAATATGTCCATTTTATTTAAGTTGTTGAATTATTGGCATATAGTTGTTTATACTATTGCCTTATAATAATTTTTAATTTCTGTAGTGTCACAATGTCCCTACAACGTGGTCTGCAATGTCATATTTCATTCCTGATTTTGGCAATTTTTAAAAATATTTGTTGTAACTTAGTATAACAAAACGATTTTTTTTCTGTAAAGGATCAGATACTAATTAATTTTGGCTTTGTGTGCCAGATGGCCTCTTTCACAACTATTCAGTTTTGTCATTCTATCATAAAAGCAGCTAGAGACAATATATAAGTCAATAGGTGTACTTTATTCCAATAACACTTTATTTATAAAAACTGGCTGTGGTCCACATATGGTCCACATATGGCTTTAATTTACTGACTACTCATCTATCTAATGGTTTTTCAATTTTTTTCTTAGTTTTAAATAATCAGATTTTAGTTTCATTGACTTTATATGTTGGTTTTTTACTTTTTAAAAATTTCATTTATCTTTGCTCCACTCTATTATTTCTTTTCTTCTGCACAACATGTGTTTATTTAGCTCTTGTTTTTCTAATTTCAAAGTAGAATCTTAGATTATTAATTTTTACCTTTATTCTTATCCAGTATGGTCATTTATAGGTATAGTCAGCCCTTTAAATTTTTGTATGTTTTCTTTTCCATTTTCCTTAGGTTCCAAATATTTTATACTTTCTTTTGTGATTTCTTTTTTGATATATCAATTATTTAAAATATGTTTAATTTATAAATGAGTATTTCTGATTTCATTTTGCTGATTTTAATCGTCTTATTTTTAGAGAATTGATTTTTTATGATTTTAAGCTTCTAAATTTGTTTAAAAATTTTTATGGAATGGAATATGATATACTTTGCAGAATGTACCATCTGTTCTTACAAATAATTTGTATATGGTGCAGTCATTAGTTGATGTGTTCTGTATATATGTTAGTTCAAGTCAGTTGTTAGTGTTGTTCAAATCTTTTCTCTCACTAATTTTCTATATATCATTTCTATCAATTATCGAGAGAAGAGATGAAAAATCATTTGCTCTAAATTTTGATATTGTTTATTTTTTTAAAATCATGTTCAGTTTTTGGTATACGCATTTTGAGATTAGATGCATGTATCTCTTACTGATGTATTGAACATTTTATCATCTTGAATGTGTACTGTCTTTAATGGTTTTTCTTTTATTAAAATTATTTTTTCTAATATGTATGTAGCCATTTCAGCTATCTTACATTTTTGATTTGTCTGGGATATCTTTGTCCCATTTTTTTACTACCAGGCTACTGTATCTAAGAATCTAATGTGTGCTTCTTGTAGTCAGTATGGAGTTGGATCTTACTTTTTTTAATCCAGTTTGACAATCTCTGCCTTTTGAATGGGAATGTTTTGGCCATCCACATTTAATACAATTATTATTATTATTTTTAAAGATTTTATTTATTTATTTGACACAGAGAGAGAGAGAGAGGAATCACAAGTAAGCAGAGTGGCAGGGAGCGGCAGAGGGAGAAGCAGGCTCCCTGCTGAGCAAGGAGCCCGACGTGGGACTCGATCCCAGGACCCTGGGATCATGACCTGAGCCGAAGGCAGATGCTTAATGACTGAGCCACCCAGGCGCCCCAATACAATTATTTTTATAGTTGTTTTATATTTGTTATATTGCTTTATGTTTTTTACAAGTCTCCTCTCTTTTTTTGGCTTCTGTCCCTCCTCCACTGTTTTCTTTTAAGTACATAGTTTTGTACTATTTAAATTTCTCTGTTCCCACTTTTTCCTGTATATTTTCAGTTATGTTTCTTAGTGGTTTCTCTAGGGATTACAATATGTATTTTAAATTACCACAATCTAGTTCAGGAAACTGAACTTATTTCTTAAAATTTGTAATAGAAAATTTTCCTAATACAGGTCATTCTCTTCCTCCTTTTTTATGCTATTATTGTCATATATATTCCATCTACATATGTTAGAAACCTCAAAATACAATGTTATAATTTCTTTACATGATCTTATATCTTTTAGAAAAGAGAAGAAATGTGAAAAAAATACATGTACTCTTTATCCGCATGCTTACCATTTCTGGTGTTCTTCATTTCTTACTGTGGATTTAATTTATTATCTGGTATCATATTCTTTCAGTTGGAAGGACATTCTTTAATATTTCTTGCGAGGCATGTCTGCTAGCAATTAATTTTCTCAGTCTTTGTCTATCTGGAATATTTTTATATTTCCTTCATTTTGAAGGATAGCTGTGCTAGATATGAAATTGTAGGTTGATAATTGTTTTCAGCACTCTTAATGTGTCATACCACTGCCTTGCGGCTTCCTTTGTCTCTGATGGGAAGTTAGCTATTAATCTTTTTAAGGTTATCTTGTGTTTTTTATACTTGCTTTTCAGGGAGTATTTACTTCTCTCCAAATTTGGGCATAGTCAGAATTTCTAGTTTCATCTTTATATTTTCAAGGTATGAGTTTTGAAGGTTGGTACCTACTTCCTTTCACCTTTAGGAAGGCTATATATACTTAGAAAACTTCTTTGAATAATACATATTTTTAATAATTACCAAAGGGCTTCTAGAAATGATTGATTTATTTTGTTGCTTATATATTCTTTCATAAGACCTTGTTGTCTAATTGATGTACTTCACAACTCATCTCTTATTATCCTTGGGATTTCACATATTTAACCAAGACTTGACTTTCAGTCTTAATTGTGTAATTTTTATTAATTGACTCAGCAAATATTAATTGGTCACTTAGTGTGTGCTAGACATATGTCACAAAGTTTTTTCAACTAACAAAGTAACCAAGTAAATGAGCCTTATGCATAGTGTCTTATGATTTATAGAACTGTTTCACTGTATCAGTTAGATTATGGGAGACCACAAATGTCCTGCTTAAATTACGTAATTTTTGATAATATAATAAAGGGACTATGTATAAAGATTTGGGTAGGATTTAGGGAAATCATGATGGCAATTTAGGTTCTTAGGCTGCTAACAACAGAGAGCTATTACCACTCATAGACCTAAATGGAAAAGGAGAGGAAGTGGTTACCAGGAGCCATCGACAAGGCTAAATGTAGAGGGACACCTGACAGGAGATACTGGTCTTCAGTGGAACAATACATCCAACAAATTGTAACTAAGTAGTGAGGGAGTCAAGGGAATAAGTAATCTAACTCACTATTTCCCTGTCCTTCATCTTGGGCTGGTGACTTCCATTAACTGATCTCAACCAGAATTTAGAGAAGAGGCAGCATTCTATAGAGGTCAACCTTCTGGAGCACAAATCATGGAGGAGAAGTTGGAGGGTGGTTCTGCAAGAACAAATGGAAGATACTCAGCTCACTGACCTCATTCATTGATAAATCCCATTAATTCTTTCTACAAAAGTGTCTATCATATATGTCCTTTATTTCCATTCTCGTCATCGGTGTCTTAGTCAGGGTCTTTATCATGTCATGATTACATGATAGAAATAATCTCTTCTTTCATATTCCCCTTAGATATATACTACTGCTGGAGTTGAGGCTTGAGTCTTTTGATGTCAAATTCTTTTCCTCTTCCCCACCTCCACACACCCTCACATTTTTCAGAAATAAAAGAATTGAAGATTCTTTCTTTTGTTAACATGAAATTGGAAAAAAAAAAAAAACCACCTTTTCCTGATTAACAGCTCTTGTAATTCACATATAGGTCTTTATCTTCTCATGTGGATTACTTTTTTCATTTGACTATTTGTCAAAAATTTTCAGTAAAAATATAAAATCCTGTTTCATAATTGTCTTGGATTTGAGGCCCAAATGGTAAAATAATTTTGCTAGGCCAGGCTGTTCTTTAGTTGTTCTGTTTAAAGAATTTGTATAGATTGAAATGCAGCTGCAAGTGTGTTAGTGATTTTCTGTTGCTTACTTGTCAAGATTTTTATTGTTTGGTTGAAAAATAGTATTTCAAAACCTGGCAGCATATTGACAAAAACGGAGGAGCACTTTGTGTAATTCTCTTTTTGAAAAACTACCTCTTTAAAAGACAAAGATTGCTATTGCTTCTATTCACATGTATTTCCAACAATAGATTTATTGACAGCTGTTAGATAAGGTTTAATTCTTTTCGTTCCCCTATTTATCATGGTGTATACTTTTCTGCCTGAAGAGAGGCAGATTAAGCTCCAGTAAGTAAACAAACAATATGGAAGTGGCCTAGGTGTATGGGGAAGTATTTGACTTTTTGTTACTAATCTGTGACAGGTGCAGAGTTTTTCTGGCTATTTATTTTTTGTTTTTATTTTTAATGGGCTTAATTTGAGAGTGCAAGCCTGCCCCGTGAAACCAGCATTTTATGGTGCTGACTCAGGGTTAAGCCCCTGAGCTGGGAATGGACAGCTGAGCTGGATAATCCCTGAATTTTCCAAATTGTGTTTACAACTCCATCTTTAGGAGCATAACCAAAGATGACTCTTTTATTATTAAGCCTCCATTCTCCTCTTTGCATTTTTCCTCTTCCTTTGTGTCCCTCCTCCTACTTCTTCCTCACCATAAGAAAAAGTCTACTAAGGTTTCTGAGCTGGGAGTGGCACAGTCACAATTTTTTTTCTTGTATCATTCCTGGCAAGCTCATTACAAAGCAATCGTGGCCTACACTCAAGTGCACTTCCTTTGGGACCAATAGTTGTAAATAAGGAGGTGTTGTAAGCTGGCTGATAAGTTGTTCTGAAGAGAGTGGTACTTTTTAGCTGAATGTTTGACCTTTTATTATATTGCCTCAGGCCTGACTAAGACCCCCAAGGTCTATTTCTCATCTTAAAAGTCCTCTGTAGGAAAACAAAATGTGTGGCTTAAGAGGATCTTCAAATTGCTCAACAACTCTCTTTCTGTTCCTTTTTATAAAATGATAATTATAGTTATGCTGGGTAATCTCCCAATCATTTGCAAAATGGATTTTCCTTCTTCCAGTAACGGAATAATTTTTTATTGACTTTGGAAGCAACATGTTGAATATTTTATGAAGACTAAATGTATAGGGCAGCAGAGGTAAAAGTACTTTAATATATATGGAGAGAAGGAACACTTGAAAATTACTTTGGGGCTAATAAAACTCTCAAGCTTTATTATTTATTCTTGCATCAAAGTAATTGTCAGTTTTGATTTGAGTGGCTATGTAAAACTCCTAAAATACATTTTTTTCCTTCCCTGTTGCTATAAGTATCTTGAACCACAAATGGAGAGTTTTAGGAAACTTCATTTCACCTTGGGGAATGTGGTTATAGACATTAAGAAGTCAAAATATTTAAGTCCACTTAGTAGAATCTCTATAGTGTCAAATACTTGGGGTTTTTATAACATACCTCCAAATTGTTTCAGAAGATTTGGACTATTATTTTCCAAGATAGATTCAACCAAATTTTCTGTTATCAAGCAGTGCTTCTGATACTTACTCTGAGAAAGTAGAAAGCTTCATGGGTTTATAAATCTTGGGACAGGGGCATCTGGGTAGCTCAGTTGGTTAAGCATTTGACTCTTGATTTCTGCTCAGGTCATGATATCAGGGTTGTGAGATTGAGCCTTGGCGTCAGGCTCCATGCTCAGTGGGGAGTCTGCTTGAGATTCTCTCTCTCTCCTTCTCCCTCTGCTCCTCCCCACTGTGCATGTGCGCTCTCTCTCAAAATAAATAAATAAACAGATCTTATACATCTTGGGACAGAATTGCAGTCAGGACAGCTGTTTTTGTGTTTAGTCAATACGTGGTGTTTTGTATCCACCTAAGATGCAGATTTTCCCCCTCTTTCATAAAAATAATATGAACCATATGCATTTCAAGAGATATTTTTGAAATCTCCATCAGCTCAAATTTCTGCCAAAACACTTTTAGAGACTCCTAGGACATTATTTTCAACTAGTCTTTAGTATATCAGAAGGGATATTTGCTGGATTTAATGCTTTTATCTCAGAAATGAAATTTCAGTATTCTTGTACATCATGAACTGTGATTATCATATACTTTTATATATATATAAATATTAAATATATATAGTCACACCTAAGTATTATATATATACATAAGTACTAAATACATATATGTATATATAAATACATATATATATTTCCCAATCTTGTACAAAGAAAAAATTAGTGATTATTGAGTATTACCTTTTGAGGTATCCATGATACTTCAAACTTAACTTTTCTAAAAAAATTTCCTTTCATACCTTTTTCTTTTCCTGTGCCTATTTCAGTTAATGCGTGACTAATCTTCTGAGTCACCAAGCTGGAACTCTCAGTCACCCTGAATTAGTCCCTTACTCCCTTTGTGACTGATACAAGTTGATGTGGCTGGCTGGATGTTATATGTTCATACCCTTCCCCTACCGATAACAGATTATACTCCTTTGACTTAGGGAGCCAGCAGATAACTATTGTGGTTATGGTATCCTGGCCACTAGATCAGTTTATGAGGTGGGCTTATGGCTCATGCGTGGACCAATCAGAACCAGAAATAGTTTAAAGAATTTTTCATTTTATTTAAAAAAAAAATTGTTGTAAATATAGAGAGAAGCACTTTCTTGCCTTTAGGGTCATGTAGCTAGAAGAACGTGATTTGGGGCTTTCTGTGGCTGTGTTACTTGTTTGTATGGTGTAAAGTTGTCTACAATAGAAGAGAATTAAGTGAACAAATATTAATGAGAGTGGGGGAAAGAATGCAAACAGCATTTAAATTCCCTGTGCCAAACCCTGTGCTCCTTAGAGTTGTGCTGGTTTCTGACATTTTTCTTTTGTTTCTGAAAGCTTCTAGTTTTTCCTTAAGGTAACTGGAGTTGAGTTTCTGTTACTTTCAGCTCAGAAAGACCTTCCTTTGCATTTATTTAATCAAAAAGATAAGTGAGCTGTACTTTATACATCTGTTGACACCCTCTTCTTTTTAGTCACACTGCTACTGCTTTGGTTTTGGTCTCTATCATCTCATACTTGGAATTGGCTTGCCAACCTGTCTAGCCCCACCTTATCAGTTATTCTACTCTACTTAAACTGAGATATAATTGGCATTTTAATACATCACTTTCCTGTTTAATTTTTTTTAATGTCACCTCTGTCCAAATTTTAGGCTGGCTTAAAAGGTCCATTAAAATCTGACTACCTCATCCCCTATCCCCTATTTTCTTTCTTTCTTTTTTTTAAGATTTTATTTATTTGCGAGAGAGAGAATGAGAGACAGAGAGAATGAGAGGGGGGTCAGAGGGAGAAGCAGACTCCCTGCTGAGCAGGGAGCCTGATGTGGGACTCGATCCTGGGACTCCAGGATCATGACCTGAGCCGAAGGCAGTCGCTTAACCACCCAGGTGCCTTTTATCCTCTATTTTCTATATATACTATACTCTAGCCACACCAAAATATTGCCTTTTTTTTTTTTTTTAAGATTTTACTTATTTATTTGACAGAGAGAGACACAGTGAGAGAGGGAACACAAGCAGGGGGAGGGGGAGAGGGAGAAGCAGGCTTCCCGTGGAGCAGGGAGCCGGATGCGGGGCTCGATCCCAGGACCCTGAGATCATGACCTGAGCCGAAGGCAGACGCTTAACGACTGAGCCACCCAGGTGCCCCAAAATATTGCCATTTTTAATTATGCCAATCTATTTCACATATTTGTGATTTTGCACACATTTTCTCCTTTGCCTAGAATCTTACTTTTCCCAAATTTTAACCGTATCAATCTGATAAACTTCCTTTAACCTTAAATCTCAAATGTTCTACACACAGGATTAATTATTCTCCCAGTGATGTTATTTTACTTACTTCATTGTATTTATATTAATTTATTTATATGTCTCTCTCACAGTCCCCACCAAAATACAGTTTATCAGCTATAACTATGAGACTCTGTCTTAGTCATCATTATGTTCCCAGCATTTGGTAGGATACTTAGTTTCATTTCACACTTATAGATCGCCTATCTGAGTGCATAAATTGTTCAGCAAATATTTATTTTACCTTCCTAGTGTAGGAGGGGCATAGTTCTCTGCTCCTTTGATTATGGGCTTGGTAACTTGATGTTCTTTGGTCCATGGAATTTCAATGGACATGACTCTGACAGAGGCTTCAAATGTGCTTGTGTAATTTGGCTTGGCTTTAGCATGCTGCTGTTTTGCCATGAAAACAGATGGATGATAGACATATGGAACATACCTTGATTCAAACTCAGCCTAGACGTAAGCCCAGCCTTCCTGCAACCTAAAGCAGAGCTGCCCTAGCCCACTGAAAATCAGCCAAACCCCAGCCTGCAAATCTATAAGCTTAAGAATAAATGCTTTTGGGGGAGAGGGAAGAGGTGGAAGAGTAGGGGACCCTCATTTCATCTGGTTCCTTGAATTCAGCTAAATAGCTATCAAATCATTCTGAACACCTCTGAACTCAACCTGAGACATAAGAAAAGAATTGTTGCAATTCTTTTTTTTAAAAAAGATTTTATTATTTGTCAGAGAGAGTGAGAGCACAAGCAGGGGGAGCAGCAGGCAGAGGCAGAGGGAGAAGCAGGCTCCCCATGAGCAAGGAGCCCAATGTGGGACTCAATCCCAGGACCCTGGGGTCATGACCTGAGGGGAAGGCAGATGCTTAACTGACTGAGTCAGCCAGGCATCCCAGAATTACTGCAATTCTACAATAGAAAAGCGACCACTTTTTGAAAGGAAGGAGGTACAGAGACATGAATCTGGGGGGATATGTTGGAAGATAAACCACGGGGAATGGGAGCCTCCCTAAGCTGTCTAGGGAAAGTGATTTAACAGCAGATGGCAAAATCGGAAGTTTCAGAAGTTGCTCCATTGAGGGACATCCCTTCCTGAAAGGTGCTTAGGTGGTGACATGGGACAGAATTCTAGTTGGGACTGTGTGTTCTCAGGACCCCCAGGGTCACAGAAGGAATGAGGGTGCTTGAGTGCAGCAGAGTTTCCAAGCATTGGAGCAGGTAAGCCAGCTGCAATCAGCAAGCCCAGGAGTGGGCTTTCAGCTTGGTGTTGCCATAAACCATGAACCACAGCACAATCTGGTGACTGTTCTCCAAGCAGGGGTCAAGCAAGCCTTAGAACCGGGGGGGCCCCAGGAGTCGCAAAGATGGAAGAGGAGTAGGGGACCCTATTTCAAATGGTTGCCTGAATTGAGCTGGGTATCTACCAGACCACTCTGAACACCCATGAAATCAGCCTGAGATGTAAGAAGATATATCTGGATCTCTACAAACAAAATATCGCAGTCAGTCGGTTTCAAGGTATAAAACAGGGAGCCATGATTCTGCGGGCAGATGTTGGAAGATAAACGGAAGGGGGAGGGAGTCTCCAGGATCCTGTGCCACTGAAGGCAGAAGCCTCCCGCACTGGGGATTGGGCACAGACTTGCAAACTGGTAGTGGCAGGGAAAGGACTTTAGGGCAGCCCCACATACTGAAACCTGGAGCTACCTGGGTATGCATTTGAACTGGGGGGCAGCTGGCAGTTGTAGAAGCACAAAGAGCAGAGACATGCTTGGACCTGGAAGCGAGGACTAGGAGTGCAGCTGTCGGGCACACAACCCAGGACGCTGTGGTTTGTTGCAGCACAGACAGAAACAGAGACAGTGTGGCCTGGAGAGCTCACTGAAGAACAGACTGCGATCTCTCTGTTCTGAGGGAGAGGTTTGGATATGGTCATTTCTGCTCTGACTCTCTGAAGAGATGCTGAAAGCCACCAGGGAAAGCCACCAGAGAACAAAAGCTCTGAAACACCAGTTTTCACTGAGCCTATCCTCACCACAGGGGGCAGGGCAACTCTGCCCAAACAGTGTTGCCTGAGAAATAGAGCCGCAGGCCCCTCCCCCAGAAGACAGGCCGGAAGAAGAAGAGGCCGGCAATCCTATGGTCCCTATAAAACAGGTGCATTTTGCTTGGTTTGTGGTCAAAAATTTGGACTCTGTACATTCTCTCAACCACCCCTCAACAGAATGACTAAGAGAAAGAACCTCTCAAAATAGAAAAGACTCCAAGACTGTGTTCTCTACCACAGAAAAAATGGATATGGATATAAGCAAGATGTCAGAAATAGACGTCAGGGTAACAGTTATGAAGACAATAGCTAGGATGGAGGAAACGATTAATGGCAACATGGATTCTTTTTTTTTTTTTAAAGATTTTATTTATTTTTTAGAGAGCGAGTGAGAGAGAAACAGCATGAGAGGGGAGAGGGTCAGAGGGAGAAGCAGGCTCCCCGCTGAGCCGGGAGCCCGATATGGGACTCGATCCCAGGACCCTGGGATCATGACCTGAGCCGAAGGCAGACACTTAACCATCTGAGCCACCCAGGCGCCCAGGCAACATGGATTCTTTAAGTGCCAAAATGAGAGCTGATCTGGCAGAACTTAAAAATGCTATCAATGAGATCCAAAGTAATCTAGATTCTGTAACAGCTAGGGTAAATGAGGCAGAAGAATGAATTAGTGATCTAGAAGACACACTGATAGAAAAGAAGGAACAGGAGGATGCCTGGAACAACAGCTTAAAATCCATGAAAACAGAATTAGGTAAATAAATGACACCATGAAACGTTCCAATGTCAGAATTACTGGGATTCCTGAGGGGGTGGAGAGAGAGAGGTGTGGAAGATATATTTAAGGAAATTGTAGCTGAGAACTTCCCTAATCTGGGGAATGAAACAAGCATACATGTCCTAGAGGCAGAGAGGACCCCTCCCAAGATCAAGGAGAATAGACCAATGCCCTGGCATGTAATAGTAAAACTCACAACCTAAGAACCAAGGAAACCATCTTAAGGGCAGTAGGGGGAAGAGATTCCTTACATACAGAGGGAGGAACATCAGGAGAACATCAGATGTATCCACAGAGACCTGACAAGCCAGAAAGGGCTGGCAAGACATATTCAGGGTATTAAATTAAAAGAACATGCAGTCAAGAATACTTTATCTGGCAAGGCTGCCATTTAGAATGGATTGAGATATACAGAGCTACCAGGATAGGCAAAAACTGAAAGAATCTGTGACCACTAAGCTGGCTCTGCAAGAAATATTAAGGGGGGTTCATAAAAGGAGAAAGACCCCAAGATTGATATAGAAAAGTTTACAGAGACAATCTGTAGAAACAAGAACTTCACAGGCAACATGATGACAATAAAATCATATCTTTCAATAATCACTGTCAACATGACCAGCCTAAGTGCTCCCATAAAACGGCACAGGGTTGCAGATTGGATAAAAAGACAGGACCCATCCATATGCAGTTTACAAGAGAATCATTCTGAACCTAAAGATACATCCAGACTGAAAGTGAAGGGATGGAGAAACATCTTTCATGCCAATGGACCTCAAAAGAAAGCTGGGGTACCAATTCTCTTATCAATCAAATTAGATTTTAATCTGAAGACTGTAGTTAGAGATACAGACGGACACTATATCATTCTTAAAGGGTCTATCCAACAAGAAGATCTAACAATTGTAAATATCTATGCCCCCAACATGGCAGCAGCCAACTACATAAGCCAAGTGTTAACCAAAATAAAGAGACATATTAATAATAATATGTTAATAGTAGGAGGCCTCAACACTCCACTCTAAGCAATAGAGAGATTAACTAAGCAAAAGATCAACAAAGAAACAAGAGCTTCTAATGACACACTGGACCAGATGGACCTCATAGATATATAGAGAGCATTCCACCCTTAAACAACAGAATACTCATTCTTCTCAAGCTCACATGGAACTTTCTCCAGAATAGACCACATACTGGATCACAAATCAGGTCTCAACCAATACCAAAAGATTGAGATTATTTCCTTCATATTCTCAGACCACAATGTTTTGTAACTGGAACTCAATCACAAGAAAAAGTTTGGAAGAAATTCAAACACTTGGGAGCTAAAGACCACTCTGCTCAAGAATGTTTGGGTCCACCAGGAAATCAAAGAAAAACTTAAACAATTCATTGAAACCAATGAGAATGAAAACACATCAATCCAAAACCCATGGGTATGGCAAAGGCAGTCCTAAGGTGGAAATACATAGTCCTACAAGCCTCACTCAAAAAAATAGAAAAATGCCAAATACACGAACTGTCTTTACACCTTAATGAACTGGAGAATCAATAACAAATTAAACCTATCCCATGCACGAGAAGGGATATAATTAAGATTAGAGCAGAGATCAATGAATTAGAAACCAGAACACATCATTAGAACACATCAATGAAACTAGAAGCTCGTTCTTTCAAAGAAGCAATAAGATCAATAAACCACTGTCCAGAATTATCCAAAAGAAAAGAGAAAGGACCCAAATTAATAAAATTATGAATGAAAGGGGAAAAAAATAATTATCAGAACTTACTATCAACAACTATATGCTAATAAATTAAGGAACCTGGAAGAAATGTGTGCCTTCCTGGAAACCTATAAACTACCAAGACTAAAACAGGACGAATTTGATAACCTGAATAGACCAGTAACCAGTAATGAGATTCTAGCAGTGATCAAAAACCTCCCAAAATACGAGTCCAGGACCTCATGGGTTCCCTGGAGAATTCTACCAAACATTCAAAGAAGAATAATACCTATTCTCCTGAAGCTGTTTCAAGAAATAGAAACAGAACGAAAGCTTACGGACTCATTCTATGAGGCCCGCATTACCTTAATCCCCAAACCAGACAAATACCCCATCAGAAATGAGAATAGGATATCACTGATGAATATGGATTCCAAAATCCTCAGCAAAATCTTTGCTAATAGGATCCAGCAATATATTAAAAGGATCCTCCACCACGACCAAGTGGGATTTATCCCCAGGATCCAAGAGTTGTTCAACATTTGCAAATCAATCGATGTGATAGAACACATTAATAAGAGACGAGGGAAGAACCATATGGTCCTCTCAATTGATGCAGAAAAAGCATTTGACAAAATACAACATCCTTTCCTGATTAAAACTCTTCAGAGTATAGGGATAGAGGGAATATTCCTCAAGTTCATAAAATCCATCTATGAAAAAACCACAGCGAATATCATCCTCATTGGGGAAAAGCTGAGAGTTTTTCCCTTAAGATCAGGAACATGTCAAGGATGCCCACTCTCGCCACTATTGTTCAACATAGTACTAGAAGTCCTAGTAACAGCAGTCAGACAACAAAAAGAAATAAAAGGTATTCAAATTGGCAAAGAAGAAGTCAAACTCTCTCTTTTTGCAGACGACATGATACTTTATGTGGAAAACCCCAAAGACTCCACCCCCAAATTACTACAACTCATCCAGCAATTCAGTAATGTGGCAGGATACAAAATCAATGCACGGAAATCAGTTGCTTTCTTATACACTAACAAAGCAACTGTAGAAAAGAGAAATTACAGAAACGATTCCATTTACAATAGCCTCAAAAACCAAAAGATACCTTGAAATTAGGTTAACCAAAGAGGTAAAGGATCTATACTCTAGGAACTACAGAACACTCATGAAAGAAACTGAAGAAGACACAAAAAGATGGAAAAACATTCCGTGCTCATGGATCGAAAGAATAAATGTCTTTAAAATGTCTGTGCTACCCAGAGCAATCTATACCTTCAATGCCATCCCAGTAAAAATTCCAACGACTTTTTTCAATGTGCTGGGAAGAACAATCCTAAAATTTGCATGGAATCAGAAAAGACCTTGAATTGCCAAGGAAATGTTGAAAAAGAAAAACAAAGCTGGGGGCATCACGTTGCCCGATTTCAAGCTATATTACAAAGCTGTGATCACGAATACAGCATGGTACTTGCACAAAAACAGGCATATAAACCAATGGAACAGAATAGAGAGTCCAGATATGGACCCTCAACTGTATGGTCAAATAATCTTCAACAAAAGAGGAAAAAATACGCAATCGAAAAAAGACCGTTCCTTTAATAAATGGTTCTGGGAAAATTGGACAGGTATATACAGAAGAATGAACTTGAGCATTCTCTTACACCATACACAAAGATAAACTGAATATGGATGAAATACCTCAATGTGAGAGGAATCCATCAAAATCCTAGAGGAGAACAAAGGCAGTAATCCCTTTGACATTGGCCATAGCAACTTCTTTCAAGAGACGTCTCAAACGCAAAGGAAAGAAAAGCTTAAATGAACTTTTTGGACTTCATCAAGATACTTCTGGACAGTAAAGGAAATAGTCAACAAAAGAAAGAGGTAACCCATGGAATGGGAGAAGATATTTGCAAATGACACTACAGATAAAGGGCTGGTATCCAAGATCTATAAAGAACTTCTCAAACTCAACACCAAAAAACATATAATTAAGTCGGAAAATGGGCAGAAGACATGAACAGATACTTCTCCAAAGAAGACATACAAATGGCTAACAGACACATGAAAAAATGTTCATCATCATTAGCCATCAGGGAAATTCAAATGAAAACCACACGGAGATACCACCTTACACCACTTAGAATGGCAAAAATTGACAAGGCAAGAAACAACAAATGTTGGAGAGGTTGTGGAGAAAGGGGAACCCTCTTACACTGTTGGTGGGAATCCAAGTTAGTACAGCTACTTTGGAAAACAGTGTGGAGGTGTCTTAGAAAATTAAAAATAGAGCTACCCTATGACCCAGCAATTGCACTCCTGGGTATTTACCCTAAAGACACAGATGTAGTGAAAAGAAGGGCCATATGCACCCCAATGTTCATAGCAGCAATGTCTGCAATAACCAAACGGAGGAAAGAGCCAAGATGCCCTTCAACAGATGAATGGAGAAAGAAGATGTGGTCCATATATTGAATGGAATATTACTCAGCCATCAGAAAGGATGAATACCCAACTTTTGCATCAACATGGATGGGACTGGAGGAGATTATGCTAAGTGAAATAAGCAGAGAAAGTCCATTATCATAATGAAACTGAGGGAAAGAGAGACAAGAAATTCCTCCATCATGAGGGGAGGATTTGAGAGCTCTCTGATACCATAATGCGAAACAATATTAGAATAATTAGAATCCCAGAGGAAGAGGAAACAGCCCATGATAGAGGGGCAATAGGTATATTTGAGCAAATTATAGCTGAGAACTTCCCTAATCTGGGGAATGAAACAGGCATTCAAGTCCAGGAGGCACAACAAACCCTTCTCAAAATCAATTAAAATAGATCAACACCCTGACATATAATAGTGAAGGTTGCAAATTTCAGAGAAAAAGAGGAAATCCTGAAAGCAGCTTGGGACTAGAGGTCCTTAACCTCCAGAGGCAGAAACATAAGGCTGGCCGTAGACCTATCCACAGAGTCCTTGCAGTCTAGAAAGGAGTGGCATGATATATTTAGGGTGCTACATGAGAATCTGTGCAAGCAAGAATACTTTATGCAGCAAGGCTTCATTCAGAATTATGAGATAAAGAGCTTTCAGGACAAACAGAAACAAAGAATTTGTGATCACAAAACCAACCCTGCAAGAAATATTAAAGGGGATCCTTTAAGTGAAGACAGAGTCTAAAATAACGTAGAGCACAAAGAAACTGAGACAATATACAGAAACAGTGACTCTACAAATCATGTAATGACATTAAATTCATATCTTTCAATAGTTACTGTGAATGTAAATGGGTTAAATGCTCAAATCTAAAGACACAGTGTATCCAATTGGATAAAAAAGCAAGAGCCATCAATATGCTATCTATAAGAGACTCACTTATAAAAGAAATTGAGGAAGACACAAAGAAATGGAAAAGTATTCCATGCTCATGGATTGGAAGGACAAATATTGTTAAAATGTTTATGCTACCCAGAGCAATCTACACATTCAATGCAATCCCTATCAAAATACCATTGACATTTTTCATGGAGCTGGAACAAATAATCCTAAAATTTGTATGGAACCAGAGTAGACCCCGAATAGCCAGATGAATGTTGAAAAAGAAAACCAGAAAGCATTTTTAATCATTGAAGTAGAATGACTTTGAAAATGTCACCTAATCTTCAAATCACTATTTTTACTCTCATTGTATGGTGAGATATAAAGCATTAATTATTCATCATGTATTCAATGTTTAATTGCTGGTTAATAGCTCCTAATATATTTCAAGGAAATCATGTTTGGTTGGAGAATCAATTCCTGTATATCAAGATGAAAATATGCTCTCAACTTTAGTAGTCAGAGTAGAAATCTCTCCATTTTTTAAGCCATAGCATCTTATGGTTGTAAGTAAGCACTGTTTTAAGTTTCATATGACCTTGAAGCTTATATAATTTCAGAGTCTTCTTTAAGTAAAATTTTACAAAATTATAAATGAAAGCGGTGCCTGTGTGTCTCAGTTGTTTGGGTGTCTGACTCTTGATTTTGGCGAGGGTCATGATTTCAGGGTCGTGAAATCAGGCCTGAGTTGGGCTCTGCACTTAGTGTGGAGTCTGCTTAGGATTCTCTCCCTCCCTCTGCCTCTGCCCTTCCCCCTGCTCTTTCTCCCTCTCAAAATAAATAAATAAAATCTTTGAAAAATATCTAAAAATTTATTAATATAAAATTATATCTTCATAATAAAAATGGAGATCATAATAAACTATTGGCATCTTGGGGATTCATGTTACCTTATGCTGAAATCTGTGTAGGCTTTTTATGAGAAATGCTTCAAAGAAGTGCAGGCTTGCTTTCTTATCCTATCCGAAATATGTGCTATCCCTGAACCTTGAAACTTAAGCTTCATTTGCTTCTCAGTAAATTCATCTCTGGTTGGAAGGATACTTTAGATATGTAGTTAAACCTGCCAATTCTTCATCCAACCCTTCAAGTTCTTTACTGGTGATAAATTCACATTTAAGCTGGCTTCACAGTTCCTTAATGAAAAAAAATTCATTATTACTGTTTTTCATAAATGTTGCTGCTTTGCCCCTTCTTTCCCATGAAAGTTAATGAAAAATTTAAATGAAATTGTCAGGTGAGGAAGAAGGATTTATCCCTTAACAAACGCCTGTGAATTCTTTGTAATTACTCCTTCTTTTCATTGGTTCATGAGTCCTCATCGGTTCTTGCTTGACCTATTGCAATATATTCCTTTGTATTATCACTGCTTTTGTCTCAAGTTTTATCCAGGTCTCTCATTTTGTCTTTATACTACCCCAGATTTCACAAAATGAAATTTTTTTTTTTACTACTTCTTTTGCTTAAAATCCTTCAACGGCCCCCATTTCCTTATCCTAATCTTACCTCTTCAAACTTATGTCCCAACACTCCTTACATCATTAGACCCTGGTCATATTGGCAGTTCCCTGGCCTAGCCTTCCTGTTTCATAGCTCTTGTGCTTTTCCATATAATGTTCTTTTTACCTTCTCCCATTTGACATCGGGAGGACTCCTATTTATCCTTTGTGTATAATTCAAGTGTCACTTCTGTTGACCCTTTGCCAGCCTTGCAACCTCAAGTAGGGTTAGGCATTTCACTTCCCTGTCCTTGTAACAGTTTTTGCATATTTAGGGTATGATTCTTAATCTGTTTTATACTAACTACTTAATAGTTGCCCTCACTTCATTGATAGCCTCTTTTTTCCCAGGTCACTACTTCTGTGCACCAGGAAATGTTCTTACCCTTCTGCCTGTATCATCTCATTTAATTCTTACATCTTTATGTGTTTACCGTTGGAAAAGTTGAGGTACAGTCTTTAGTCTAAGGACACACAGCTAGTAAGGAATTGAGCTGTGAATCCAGGTAGTCTCATTCCAGATTCTGTGCTTTTAATCACTATTCTATACCAACAAATTGGGAGTCCCTAGTTAATAGCAGAATCCCTGCTACATAGTGAGTGTTTAATAAATACTTGGTGATTGAACCAAAGGGACACAAGATTTCTTTAGCTTCTTTTGGTAGCCAGAATGTATTATCACATTGTTGTGCTTGTATATATTTATTGCTGGGGTCAGTATATCTTTTAGTTTTGTCCTTATAGAGGGTGTATTTTTGAGGATATTCATCCAATCATTATGAAGTTTTCATGTTTTTTCTTACTTTCAGCCTTTGTTGATAAAGGAGCTAATTATGATTCTGCATTGTTGGTTATTTAGACACTGCAACATAACAGTGATATGACTACAGTGATTTCTGTCCCTTTGTCTTCCACGTTTTTTGATCAGGCAAATGCACAACTTTAAAAGCCTCTTTTAGAAGCCTTTTTAAAAAATGCTGGGCCAACCCACAGCAACTTCTTGCAAGTCACATTTCTTTTTTTTTTTTTTTTTTAATGTTTTATTTATTTATTCCTGAGAGTCAGAGAGAGAGAGAGAGAGAGAGAGGCAGAGGCAGAGGGAGAAGCAGGCTCCCCGCCTAGCAGGGAGCCCAATGTGGGACTTGATCATGACCTGAGCCGAAGGCAGACAGTTAACCATCTGAGCCACCCAGGCGCCCGCAAGTCACATTTCTAAAGGCAAGGGAAAGAAAAGCAAAAATGAAATATTAGGTCTTCATCAAAATAAAAAACCTTCTACATGGCAAAGGAAACAGTCAGCAAAACTAAAGGCAACCTACGGAATGGGAGAAGATATTTGCAAATGGCATAAAAGATAAAGGGCTGTTATCCATGATTTATAAGGAACTTTGATCAAACTCAACACCCAAAAAAACAAACATTCCAGTCAAGAAATGGGCAGAAGACATGAACAGAAACTTAAAGAAGACACACAAATGATCAACAGACACATGAAAAAATGCTCCACATACCTTGGCATTAGGGAAATAAATTTCAAAACCAAAATGAGGTATCACCTTACACCAGTTAGAATGGCTAAAATGAACAAGACAGGGAACAACAAATGTTGGCAAGGATGTGGAGAAGGGGAACCTTTTTACACTGTTGGTGGGAATGCAGGGTGGTGTAGCCATTCTGGAAAACAGTATGGAGGCTCCTCTAAAAGTTGAAGACAGTGCTACCCTATGACCCAGCAATTGCACTCCTGGGTATTTACACCATATATACAGATGTAGTGATCCGAAGAATCACTTGCACCCCAGTGTTTATACAGTAATGTCCAGAATAGTGAAACTGTGGAAGGAGCAGAGATGTCCTTAAACAGATGAATGGATTAATAAGATTTGGTTTATATATACAATAGAATATTACACAGTCATCAGAAAGGATGAATACCTACCATTTACATCAACATGGATGGAACTGGAGGTTATTAGGCTGAGTGAAAAAAATCAGAGAAAGACAATTACCATATGGTTTCACCCATATGTGGAATATAAGAAATTGCGCAGAGGATGATAGTGAAAGGGAGGGAAAACTTGAATGGGAAGAAATCAGAGAGGGAGACAAACCATGAGAGACTCATGACTTCGGGAAACAGAGTTTTGGAAGGGGAGGTGGGTGGTGGGATGGACATTAAGGAGGGCCCATGATGTGATGAGCTCTGGTGTTATATGCAAGTAACGAATCATTGAACACTTCATCAGAAACTAATGATGTACTATATGTTCACTAACTGATTTTAAATAAAGGAAAAAAATTTAAAAAAAATATTGGTTGTCCAAGATCACAAACATGTTCCCAGGAAGAAGTGGATTTACCCAGGAGAGGGAGATTAACTCCTTGTGGAATGCAGGCACAATTTGGAAAATTGCCCTATCCAGATCTCTGAATGATATAAGAAAGACATTTCTCTCACATGAATGAGCATTTTGTTTTCTGAGCGGATCTTACCCATCCAACTAGTTAAATCAATGGGGTTACTTTGTTATAGAAGGTGAAATTTTGGAAATTAATAGATTGGACAGGATGGGAAAGTCACATGACATTTGGTAATTTTCTAGTGTAATGAGGTTATTTTTTTCCCTCTTTTTTTTTTTTAAGATTTTATTTATTTATTTGACAGAGAGAGACACAGTGAGAGAGGGAACACAAGCAGGGGGAGTGGGAGAGGGAGAAGCAGGCTTCCCTCGGAGCAGGGAGCCTGATGCGGGGCTCGATTCCAGGACCCTGGGATCATGACCTGAGCTGAAGGCAGATGCTTAACGACTGAGCCACCCAGGCGCGCTTTCCCTCTATTTTCAAGGGCTCCTCTTCTTTCTTTCATATTTCAGTGATACTAGTATGATTTGGGGTTTCTTCTTTCAGAGAATCATGTAACTTAAAGAGGCTGTAGAGGGTCAGTTGTAAGGACACTTAATCTCAATTCACCAGTTCCAATGGGCATTTTATTTTTTAATTAAATAAATAATGGGTTTTTTTTTAAAGATTTTATTTATTTGAGAGAGAGAGAATGAGAGACAGAGAGCATGAGGTGGAGGAGGGTCAGAGGGAGAAGCAGACTCCCTGCTGAGCAGGGAGCCCGAGGCGGGACTCGATCCTGGGACTCCAGGATCATGACCTGAGCCGAAGGCAATTGCTTAACCAACTGAGCCACCCAGGCGCCCAATAAATAATGTTTTTTTGAGAGTGAGAGTGCACACGAATGGGGGGAGGGGCAGAGGGAAAGAGAGAGAGAGAGAGAATCTCAAGCAGGCTACTTGCTCAGTGCAGAGCCCCACTTGAGTCTCAATCTCAGGAATCTGAGATCATGACCTGAGCCGATGTTGATTCAGATGCTTAACTGACTCGTCTACCCAGGCATCCTCCAATGGGCATTTTAATTGTGAATGTACTTATACACTGATTTTTGTCTTCTTCCTAGATAATTTAGATAGTTTTCAGTTTAAAATTTCTTGTGTCAAATAAAAGATCTGAAGAAAACAACTGAGAAAACAGAGTCCTTTAGAAAGTAGAGGAATACATTTTTGCATATAGTTTTTTTCTTTTCTGAAAACAGAAAGCTTATATGTTTCTCTGTAAGGAGAGATTGTGTTTTGGAGGGGGATTGGAGAACTCCCTTATATTCTTGGAAAAAAGAAAATACAGCCAAAATAAAGAAGACAAATAAGTTCTGGAAAATAAAGTAAAATGTGTAACAAGGTTTTACTTAAAATAAACCAAGATCTTGGGGCGCCTGGGTGGCTCAGTCGTTAAGCGTCTGCCTTCGGCTCAGGTCATGATCCCAGGGTCCTGGGATCGAGCCCCGCATCGGGCTCCCTGCTCCGTGGGAAGCCTGCTTCTCCCTCTCCCACTCCCCCTGCTTGTGTTCCCTCTCTTGCTGTGTCTCTCTGTGTCAAATAAATAAATAAAATCTTAAAAAAAAACAACAACAAGATCTTAAGGCTAAATATAAATGTTATTTAAATTGACTGACTTCTCAAGATAACTTTCACTGGACAAACAGAAAAATAAAAGAAGTTTCACAATTTTAAATATCCATTATTGGAGATTTTTATGGCTTTTTTTTTTTTTTTACCAGCTTATGTTTCTCTATTGTCGATATAACAATAATTCACTTTTGCCCAGCATCCTGTGATTTCCTCTGGGAGTTTCTACATCATAAGCACTTGACGCTTGAATTGAAATGATCCACTTGTGTGATTATTTCTCCAGCTTGATTATAAGCTCCATGAAGACAAGTACTTATTCATGTTTGTATTTCCAGTGCTCAGCATGTGTTCTGCTTTGAAATAGACCTTCAAAATGTTGCCACAATAACTGCTATTTATATTACTTAACATGTTTGGGAATTTGCTTTTATGTTTACATTTATTTCACAGATATTTATTGAGTACCGAATTTGGGCTAGATACTAGTACTAAAGGTATAATAGTAAGCCAAACAAAAACATTCCTGAGCTTACATATTTACCAGAGAGGAGAAAAATAAACAATACTCATAAAAATAAGTAATTTTTAGGGTATAATTGAAAATGGTGACACTGTGAGAAAATTTAGAGTAGGTGAGATGAATCAGGAATGTGGTAAAAGAGTGTTTTTCAATATAAAATATGGTGGTCAGGTTGGCTTCATTGAAGAAAGGAGATTTGAGCAATAACTTGAGTGATGTTGGGGATTCAACCATGTGAAAATGTGGGGAAAGAGAATTTTAGGAAAAGGGAATAGCCATTGACAATCCCTTAAAACTTTGTGGGGTGTGCCTGACAAATAAGAGAAATAGTAAGGAGGTCAAGTGGTATTAAAACAATAGGAGATAAGACCAGACAGGTGAAAGGGAGATAGATCACATAGAAATAAATAAACAAATAAATAAAAAATAAATAAATTTATTTTTTACTTTTAATTTATTTTAGAGAAAGCTAGAGAGAAAGAGGGATATAGAGAGAATATAAGCAAGAGGAGGGGCAGAGGGAGAGAATCCTCAAGCAGACTTCTAGCTGAGAGTGGAGAATGATGGGGGGCTGGGAGGCTCGATCCCCGGACCCTGAGATGATGACCTGAGCTGAAATCAAGAGTCAGATGCTTAATTGACTGAGCCAGTCAAGCCCTCCTCATGTAGAATCTTTTAGAATCATCAGGTTTACTCTGAAATAAGTGCTAAACCTCTTGAGGGTTTTGAACAGGTTGTGACATGATCTCTTTTATGTTTTGGGAAGATTACTTTGTCTATTGTGTTGAAAATAGAACATTGTGTTGAAAATAGAATATAGGGGAGCAGACAAGGAGACCAGTTACAAACAATCCAGGTGGGAGAATATAGTAGCTTGGATCAAAGTGATACCTGTGCAAGTAGTGCAAAGTGTTAGGAGTATAGATATAGTTGAAAGGATTCTTTGATGGGTATACTTAGTTATTAAGTATGATATTAAGACTCAAAGGTGACTCACATACTTTTGGGCTTAAGCATTGGCTATGTAATTTATGTAAATAATCTCATTTGATAATAACACTACCATGAAAATATTTTATCTTTGAAAGACAAGAAAACTGAGGTCAAGAGTAGTTAAATTTTCCCAGAGTTTAAAACTAGTAAGGAGTGGTGCTAGGATTCTAATCTATCTGTCTTAGTCTGAGGCTTTTGATCTTTTCAATACATAAGAGCAGATAAGATGGTCTTCCTAAATTGTAACTGTGGTTCTCTGCAGTGGTTTTATGTTTTAAATTCCCATATATCGTTTAAATCAGTGACCTCCTCCCAGTATGAAAAATTAATATAAAAAGTAGTTTAATTCTGAGTGGTTTTTGTTTTATTTATTTTGGGACTGTTGTTGGGTATATTTATACTTGTTATGTCTTGTTGGATTCTTTTGTCATTATAAAATACCTCCTTTGTCTCTGACAACTTTTGTCTTTTTTTTTTTTTAAAGATTTTATTTATTTATTTGACAGAGAGAGACATAGCAAGAGAGGGAACACAAGCAGGGGGAGTGGGAGAGGGAGAAGCAGGCTTCCCGCTGAGCAGGGAGCCCGATGCGGGGCTCGATCCCAGGACCCTGGGATCATGACCTGAGCCGAAGGCAGACGCTTAATGACTGAGCCACCCAGGTGCCCCTCTGACAACTTTTGTCTTAATGTTTATTTTTCTGATATTAGAATGGGTATTCCAGCTTTCTTTTGTTGTGTTTAGTATGTTTATTTTCCTTCCTTTTAACTGTCAATCTAGTTGTTAGTTTGTATCTAAAGTGCATCTCCGGGGTGGCCCAGTGGTTCAGATGGTTAAGTGTCTGCCTTCACTCAGGTCTTGGTCTCTGGATCCTGGGATCAAGCCCCGCATCAGGCTCGCAGCTCAGCAGGGAGTCTGCTTCTCCTTTTCCCTCTGCCTCTCTCCCCTGCTCATGCTGTCTGTCTCTGTCTCAAATGAATAAATAAAAAAATCTTAAGAAAAATAAAGTGCATCTGTTGCAGACACCATATGGTTGGTTCATTAAAAAAAATCTATTCTGACATTTTCTGCCTTTTAATTGGAGTGTTTAAACTTTTTACATTTATTGTAATTATTGAGAAGCTTAGATTACTTTGCTGCCACCTTCAGTATGTTTTATGTCTTTCCCCATCTATTCCTCCATTACTGCCTTCTTTGTGTTAAATAGATATTATCTAGTGTACCATTTTAATTCCCTTCTTACTGATTTTACTATTTTTTTTACTGTATTTTAAAATTTCTTTCCTTACTTGCCCTGAGGATTAAAATGAACTTGATTTAATTGATAGCAGCATAGTTCTAATTAATAAGTTACTTTCAATAATATATATACTATACATATATCATATATATACAGTTATACAAATTACATCTGAATAGATTATATATACTCTATACAGATTTATAATGATTGCTTTATGTGGTTGTCTTTTATATCAGTAGGAGAAAAACATCTACAATCTTAAAATATTTATACTGTCTTTTATTATATAGTTATTTTTACTGATGCTCTTTTATTTTTTCATGTAGATTTCAGTTATGCTCTACTGTTCTTTCATTTTAGCCACAAGGATATCCAGTAGTATTTCTTGTGGAGCAGATTTTAAGATCTGATAATGTCTTAACTTTCTCATTTTTGAAGAATATTTTTTGCTGGCTATCAAATTCTTGTTTGACAGTGTTTTATTTCTGCACTTTGTGTTATTCCACTGCCTTCTGACCTCCATTATTCATGATGATAAATCAGCCATTAATCTTTTTTTTTTTTTTTAAGATTTTATTTCTTTATTTGACAGAGAAAGAGAGAGTGAGAGCAGGAACACAAGCAGGGGGAGGGGGTGAGGGAGAAGCAAGCTTCCTGCCGAGCAGGGAGCCCGATGAGGGACTCGATCCCAGAACCCTTGGATCATGACCTGAGCGGAAGGCAGACGCTTAACGACTGAGCCACCCAGGTGCCCCAATCAGCCATTAATCTTATTAAGGATTCTTTTTAAGTGATGAGTTGCTTCTGTGTTGCAGAGTTAGATTCTTTTTGTCTTTGTCTTTTGACAGTTTATAATATGTCTAAGTGTGGATCATTCTTTTTTCATAGGTGGAAAAAGAAAGTGTTAAATCCTTTAAAAAATTATTGAAATTTTAGACTACTTGTATCTTGTTGGCTCTGCCTTTTAATTCCCATTTAACAATGTTTGCTTTTTATTGGGATACTTACTCTATTCATATATCTGTTCTATTTAATGTAATTATTGATATGTTGGGCTTAAATGAGCTATCTTTTCATTAATTTTCTTATTGCCCCTTCTGTTTCTATTACTTTGTTACTGTTTTACTGACTTCATAATAAAAAAAAGTTTTTCTTTGGATTCTTAGTAGAACTATTTATATTGCTCTAAAACAATATTCACTCAATTTATCAAACTTTTACAATATTTTGTTTAAATATTTATTTTTTAGAGTAAGTTTAGGTATTTGTTACAACTAATGAACCTACATTGACACATCATAATCACCCAAATTCCATAGTTTACATTAGGGTTCACTCTTGGTATTATATATTCTATTGTTTTGGATAATATATAATTATACATTTATATTATTATAGTCATACAGAATATTTTCACTACCCTATATATTCTCTGTTCCCTGCCTTTTAATTTCTCTTTTTTCCAACCTGTGATCTCCATAGCTTTGCCTTTTCCAGAATGTCATATGGTTGGAATCATACCATATACAGCCTTTTCAGATGAGTAACTTTTGCACATTAATATGTATTTAATTTTTTTCATGTCTTGCTCATGTCTTGATAACTTACCAAACCCTTTTTTAGGTCCTTATTTTACCACTTCAAATTTATACCTCACGTTTGGTATCTTGAACTTGTATTTACTACTTCCTTTTTGTTCTCATAGTTCTTCCTACTTTGTAGTTTCCATCTCACAAATGTAGTTACCCTCATTTCAGTCTAATTCTATTTATCATTTCAACTCTTGTTGGTATTTTGCCATATATTCTGCTTCTCTGTACTTTGTAAACTGACTTTAAAATACCATTTTTAAAAGCTTGAAGAATTACTGCATAAGAAAATTATGAGACAAATAAAAGCAGTCTTTTAAATTTATGCAATTATTTAGTATTTTTAATGATATTTATTTATTCTTATAGGTATTAGCTCTATTTAATATAATTTTCCCTCTTTTAGCTTTACATATAGTACATGTCTGTTGGTAATGAATTCTCTCAGTTTTAACTAATCTGAGAATGTTTTATTTTACTCTCATTTTTAAGTATGTTTTCACTGGATATTGAATT
Source organism: Mirounga angustirostris (assembly GCF_029215605.1). Taxonomy (NCBI): domain Eukaryota; kingdom Metazoa; phylum Chordata; class Mammalia; order Carnivora; family Phocidae; genus Mirounga; species Mirounga angustirostris. Next base: position 151,128,614 of record NW_026991712.1, read on the forward strand.
CTGGCTTGAGAGTTTTGTTCTTTCATCACTTTAGATGTTCTTTTTAGAAGTTAATGGTTACTCAAATTCCACATATCAGTGAGATCATATGATAACTGTCTTTCTCTGATAGACTTATTTCACTTAGCTTAATACCGTCTAGTTCCATCCAGGATGTTGCAAATGGCAAGATTTCATTTTTTTGATGGCTGCATAATATTCCATTGTATAATACATATATATACACATATATCAAATCTTATTTATCCATTCATCTGTTGATGGACATCAAGGCTCTTTCCATAGTTTGGCTATTGTGGATATTGCTGCTATAAATATTAGGGTGCACGTGCCCTTTTGGATCACTACATTTGTATCTTTGGGGTAAGTACCAGTAGTGCAATTGCTGAGTCATAGGGTACCTCTATTTTCAATTTTTTGAAGAACCTCCATATTGTTTTTCATAGTGGCTGCACCAGCTTGCATTCCCACCAACAGTGTAGGAGGGTTCCCTTTCTCCACATACTCACCAACATCTGTTATTTCCTGACTTCTTAAATTTAGTCATTCTGACTGGTGTGAGGTGGTATCACATTGAGATTTTGATTTGTATTTTCCTGATGCCGAGTGATGTTGAGCACTTTTTCATGTGTCTGTTGGTCAAAGGATCGTAGGGGAAGGGAGGGAAAAATGAACCAAGACAAAACCAGAGAGGGAGACAAACCATAAGAGACTCTTAATCTCAGGAAACAAACTGAGGGTTGCTGGAGTGGAGGGGGGTGGGAAGGATGGGGTGGCTGGGCGATGGACATTGGGGAGGGTACATGCTCTGGTGAGGGCTGTGAATTGTGTATGACTGACGAATCACAGACTTGTACCTCTGAAACAAATTATACATCATATGTTAATTAAAAAAATAAAAATAAAAAGCAAAATAAAAAAATAAATACATAAAAAGTAGTTAATGGTTATTTTTAGAAGTCAATTGTTCTTGGTGTTGTTCACATCTATTTTTTATGGCTTTTCTTCTGGTTGCTTTTAATATTTTCTGTTTCTGTTTGGCTTTTATCAATTTGACTATTATGTACTTAGGTTGAGTTTTCTTTCTGTTTATTCTGCATAAGGTTTTTTGAGATTCAAAGGTATCTAAGTCATTTTTAAATTTATATTTGGGAAATTTTGGCATGATTAAAAACAATTTTTTTCTTCTATCTGCTCATTCTTTTCTTCTCAGACCCATTTACATGTGTTGTAGACCATTTGTTATTCCACAAGTTTCTAGGCCTCAGTTAATTTTTCTTCAGTTTTCTTTCTCTCAATTATTTAGATCACATGATTTTTTTAATTCATCTATCTTCAAGTTCATTGACTGTTCACCCTCTCTAATCTAATGTTAAGTCCATCCACTTAATTTTTCATTTCACGTTTGTGCTTTTTACTTAAAGAATTTTTGTTTGGTGTTTATAGGCATTTCTGTTTCTTTAGAAATTCCATATTTTTTAAATATGAAAATTACAGTTTTCTTTAATTCTATTAACATGTTTTTGTTCTTTGACAATATTTATAATAATAGATTTAAAGGGTTTTTTCTGCTAAATAGTACAACTGATGTCAGTGTGGATTTATATTGTTTCCCTTCACCCTTTTGATTATGGGTGATATATATCTTTGAGTGTCTCGTATGTTTTGATTGTACAATGGACAGAATCAAAGATACATTTTAGAGAGTTGATTTTGTTATCTTTTTGAGTGTATTAGTGTTTATTGTAGAAGGCAGTTCATTTGCTTATTTCAAGGCTGATCACCTTAAACTTCTGTATGCATGGTTTTAAATTTCATTGATGTAGATCTGGTGGAAAACCTAGGCATTTCCAAACTATTTTAACTTGGGCCCAAACTTTGTCTCCTATGGAGATTTTATCAGGGGTTGTTTTTCCATTTTATTAGGGAAAATATAGAATAATTTTTCCTCAGGGCATGGCTTTTATTGCTAGGGGATGTCCCTACTGGTATATCAACTGGGTCTTTTTTTTTATTTATTTGACAGAGAGAGACACAGCGAAAGAGGGAACACAAGCAGAGGGAGTGGGAGAGGGGAAGCAGGCTTCCCGCAGAGCAGGAAGCCTGATGCGGGGCTCGATCCCAGGACCCTGAGATCGTGACCTAAGCTGAAGGCGGACGCTTAACGACTGAGCCACTCAGGCGCCCCTATCAACTGGGTCTTATGCCTACAGGGGCAAAAGTTCTTCAATTCTGGTTGTACTGGGTTCCCCACACCCTACTACCCAGCATAGTTTTATCTCTAGTATATCTGTTTTGCTTTCAACATTATACTATGTTAGAGTTGATAAAACTAATGTAGTTTCACTGTGTGTGTGTGCCTGCCTAGCTTTGAGCCTTTGACTTATAGGAAATGATCTCAGAGTTTTCTGGTTTACCCATTCACCACCACCACCACCATGTATATTTTCCTACTGTCTGATGACGTACTCCACAGATTTCACCTGCTTCAACATACTAGTGTGGGAGTTCATCTTGTGAATGTCTCTTTTCTGGTATTGCTGTATAATGTTGCTTATTTTCTAATGCCTGAAAAGAGTTGTTTCATATATTTTACCTGCTTTATAATTCTTTACAGTGGGGCTAATCTCTTAATGGCTATTCCAACATGGCTGTGCCAAAAGTAGAGATGTTATTTTTTTTATCAAATACTTTTTCTGCTTTTATTGATACAACATATTTGTTTTTCATTTTGTTAAAATGAATTGGATTCATCAATTGGATTGATTTTTTTAGTTGGGTTTGTTCTTATAAGAAATTGTGTATTTCATGTATTTTTCTGTATTTTTTAATGTATTGCCATAAATAGTTCATTATGTGTTTGTTGCCTTTTTCTTTTGCTTGTTTGATGCATAAAAGTTATGTAATATTATTCTCTTTTACTACTATTGAAAATCAGAAATGTTTAATGCTTCATTAAATTCATACTTTAAAGCACCAGGGTGAGATCTTTTTTTTTTTAAAGATTTTATTTATTTGACAGAGAGAGACACAGCAAGAGAGGGAACACAAGCAGGGGGAGTGGGAGAGGGAGAAGCAGACTCCCTGCCAAGCAGGGAGCCCCATGCGGGACTCGATCCCAGGACCCTGGGATCATGACCTGAGCCGAAGGCAGACGCTTAACGACTGAGCCACCCAGGCGCCCCCAGGGTGAGATCTTGAAATAAAATATACCATAGCCACATCAATATTCAATATTCATTCATCTGTTCAATCAGTTATTCATTCAAAAATACCATGTTATGTTTTGTAAAATAGAACAGATAATATTACTATTTACTGTTTTCAATTCTCTGTTCCCTTTTAACTATTATATTAATAATATAATACTTTTTAAAAAGATTTTATTTATTTATTTGACAGAAAGGGACACAGTGAGAGAGGGAACACAAGCAGGGGTAGTGGGAGAGGGAGAAGCAAGCTTCCTGTGGATCAGGGAGCCTGATGCAGGGCTCAATCCCAGGACCCTGGGATCATGACCTGAGCTGAAGGCAGACGTTTAACACATGAGCCACACAGGCGCCCAAAATATAAAAAGTTTTTAAAGTTTCTTATGTTGTAAGCTTAGATAATTTATTTTCAGACATATATATAAATCAATGAAAATGGATCATCTATATTTATGTGTATGTATATGTGTATGTATTTCTATTTTTGAATGGATTTAGCTACATCCCATATTGTCATATATTTATTATATTTAATTTATTTAAAGTACTATAACTATGATATGAGTACATATGCAGTATAGTATAAATTCCTTTGAAATTTGTTTTCTTTTTCTTTTGAAATTTTTTGAGACTTACTCTATGGACCATTATATGGTCAATTTTGGTAAATGTGTCATATGCATTTGAAAAGAATACATACACACACACATAGTTGTATAAATATGAAATGTTTTATAATTAGAATGATGAGCCAAATTGTCTCCATTCTTTCTATTTTCTTGATTTTGCTCAGTTTGTGGTTTTGGTGTGTTGAAGTTTCTCAGTGTAATTCTGAATTTGTTCCTATCTTCTATTTTGTCAAATTTTATCTACACATTTTGGAGATCTGTTAATAGATGTACATACCTCTAAGATTTTTATATTTTTTTGATGGAATTATCCTTTTTTTTTATCATGAAATATCTCCATTCATTTCTAGTAATGTTACTTGATTTAAAGCCTACCTTGTCTGATTCAAATATAGCTACATTAACTTGTTTCCAGAGTGCTTTCCTCATATAACTTTTTCATTCCTTTATTATTCAGTCTTTCTATGCTCTTAAATGTAAAGTTGTATGTATAAACAATATATAGTTAATTTTTTCATCCACAATAAAAGTTTTGTCTTTATCTGTGATAATTAGTCAATTTGTATTTAACACACTTACTGACGTACTTCTGTTTAAAATCTACATTGTATTTGTCCTGTATTTTGAATTTCTGTTTGTTTTCTTTCTTGCTTTTCATATAAGTGGAAGGGAACCAAATGATATAGAGGCATTGTTAGTTTATTTACAAAAAGCCATTTTCAGAAGGTCAAAAATTGGCACTTTGTTGAGATATTAGAGGTAATATGAAGAAAGAATTGTTTATTCATACACACAGAGAAGATATTCCTCATAGGAATGGTAATGAAGGTCAACATGGTAGTGACATGAGATCAAAGTCCAGATGCTTACTATTATTTGAGATTATAAACTTAGTGAAAGCAAAGACTGTATCTGTTTGATTTATTATCTGTTCTATCTTACAACACATAACATGGTACTTTTTGAATTAATAACTGACTGAATAGATGGATGAATGTATTGACTGTGGCTATGGTATTTTCCAAAGATAGCACAATGGAGTTAGAAATCTTTATTTCAAGGTGTTGCCCTGGTGCTTAAAGTATGAACTCAACAAAGCACTAAACATCTATTTGTTTCAATTACTTATCATGGGATCATGGTGAGGCTTTAATAAAATAAAGCATGTCAATTAATTTTGAAAGTGTAAAGTTTTAGACACAAATGGTGCCTTATTATTAGATAGCATTTATAGTAGCAATTTTCAGACATGTTATTATTTATCAAAACCCATTAATATTGTTCCAGAATTAAAAACAAAATTAAAATTTTCCTTTAAATGTTGAAATGTACATTAATGTTTAATTTCTCAACCAGTAACATTTAGATGGCAAAAAAAATAGTGTCCTTTCCTGATAAAAACTCTTCAGAGTATAGGGATAGAGGGAACATTCCTCGAGTTCATGAAATCCATCTATGAAAAATCCACAGCGACTATCATCCTCAATGGGGAAAAGATGAGAGCCTTTCCCTTAAGATCAGGAACACATCAAGGATGCCCAGTCTCACCACTATTGTTAACATAGTACTAGAAGTCCTAGCAACAGCAATCAGACAACAAAAAGAAATGAAAGGTATTCAAATTGGCAAAGAAGAAGTCAAACTCTCTCTTTTCACAGATGACATGATACTTTATGTGGAAAACCCAAAGACTCCACCTCCAAATTACTAGAACTCATACAGCAGTTCAGTAATGTGGCAGGATACAAAATCAATGCACAGAAATCAGTTGCTTTCTTATACACTAACAAAGCAACTGTAGAAAGAAAAATTAGAGAATCAATTCCATTTTCCTAGGCACCAAAAATGATAAGATACCTCAGAATAAACCTAACTGAAGAGGTAAAGGATCTATACTCTAGGAACTACAAAACACTCATGAAAGAAATTGAAGAAGACACAAAAAGATGGAAAAACATTCCATGCTCATTGATCGGAAGAATAAACATTGTTAAAATGTCTGTGCTACCCAGAGCAATCTATACCTTCAATGCCATCCCGATCAAAATTCCAATGACATTTTTCAAAGTGCTGGAACAAACAATCCTAAAATTTGTATGGAATCAGAAAAGACACCGAATCCCCAAGGAAATGTTGAAAAAGAAAAACAAAGCTGGGGGCTTCACGTTGCCTGATTTCAAGCTATATTACAAAGCTGTAATCACGAAGACAGCATGGTACTGGCAGAAAAACAGACATCCAGGCCAATGGTACAGAATAGAGAACCCAGATATGGACCCTCAACTCTATGGTCAAATAATCTTTGACAAAGCAGGAAAAAACATGCAATGGAAAAAAGACAGTCTCTTCAATAAATGGTGCTGGGAAAATTGGAAAGCCACATGCAGAAGAATGAAACTCGACCATTCTCTAACACCATACACAAATATAAACTCAAAATGGATGAAATACCTCAATGTGAGACAGGAATCCATCAAAATCCTAGAGGAGAACATAGGCAATAACCTCTCTGACATCGGCCACAGCAACTTCTTTCAAGATATATCTCCAAAAGGTAGTGAAATAAAAGCAAAAATGAACTTTTGTGACTTCATCAAGATTAAAAGCTTCTGCACAGTGAAGGAAACAGTCAACAAAACAAAGAGGCAACCCACAGAATGGGAGAAGATATTTGCAAAGACACTACAGATAAAGGGCTGGTATCCAAGATCTATAAAGCACTTCTCAAACTCAACACCCAAAAAACAAATAATCCAGTCAAGAAATGGGCAGAAGACATGAAAAGACACTTCTCTGAAGAAGACATACAAATGGCTAACAGACACATGAAAAAATGTTCATCATCATTAGCCATCAGGGAAATTCAAATCAAAAGCACATTGAAAATACCACCTTACACCAGTTAGAATGGCGAAAATGGATAGGGAAAGAAACAACAAATATTGGAGAGGTTGTGGAGAAAGGCGAACCCTCTTACACTGTTGGTGGGAATTCAAGTTGGTAAAGCCACTTTGTAAAACAGTCTGGGGGTTCCTCAAAAAATTAAAAATAGTGCTATTCTATGACCCAGGAATTTCACTCCTGGGTATTTACCCTGAAGACACAGATGTAGTGAAAAGAAGGGCCATATGCACCCCTGTGTTAATAGCAGCAATGTCCACAATAGCCAAAGTGTGGAAAGAGCCAAGATGCCCTTCAACAGATGAATGGATAAAGAAGATGTGGTCCATATATAGAATGGAATATTACTTAGCCATCAGAAATGATGAATACCCAACTTTTACATCAACATGGATGGGACTGGAGGAGATTATGCTAAGTGAAATAAGTCAAACAGAGAAAGTCAATTATCATATGATTTTACTTATTTGTGGATCATAAGGAACAGCATGGAGGACATTAGGAGAAGGAAGGGAAAAATGAAGTGTGGGGGGGAATCGGAGGGGGAGATGAACCATGAGAGACTATGGACTCTGAGAAACAAACAGGGTTTTAGAGGGGAGGGGGGAGGGGGTATTGGTTAGCCCCATGATGGGTATTAAGGAGGGCACGTACTGCATAGAGCACTGGTGTTATATGAAAACAGTGGATCGTGGATCGCCACATTAAAAACTGTGTCTGTGATGTCTGGTGTCTGGTGTCTGGTGTCTAACATAACATAATAAAATTTTTAAAAATGTAGTGTTTTTTTACCTCTTGTTTTTTTTAAAGGTAGTAATTTCATTAATCAGTATAACTGATAATATACTTTTAATTTGTATTATCTCTGTATTCTTCCAACCATCTATGTTACGTAGAGGAGCTGTTAGTCTAGTGATTAGAGTCATATTGCTGGAATTGAAATCCCAACTCTGACTCTTACTTACTTACATGCTATATGACTTTGGATAAGTTATTTTATATCTTTGTCCTTTGGTGTTCTCAAATGTAAAATGAGGATAGTATTGGTTTGTACCTCACAGGGGTTGTTGTGAGAATTGAATAGTTTAGTACACCTGTCATTTTGGACAGTATGTGGCATGTAGAAATGCTCATAAAATATTTTCAATTGAAAATTAATATTCATAATAATTACCAAGAGATAAATATTCATATTTTTACTAACATAATCCTTACTTTATAGTTGAAAAAACAGAGGTTGGATGAAGTTAACTGAGTTTTCCAACGTCATTCAGTAAGTGGTAAAAGTAAAACTTGAGCCTAGATCTCTGATTGAAAGTTCAATGCCACTGTGCAATAAGTATTCTGCCCTCTGTGACATAGGGCTTAGCAAATATTTTTGCGTGATAATAATTGAAAGAACCATTTTAATTGAGGAATCTCCTTGTGAATTCTGAAGACAATTGAAACTAGAAAAAGTAAAATAAAAGTTTTTGGTTTTAATTAGTTCATATTTGAACTTTCCTATCAATGCATTTTTTTTTTTCAATGTGTGTATTCTTAATTGGAGGTAACTGATTGTTTCAGTTCTGGAAGGAGGAATAAGTCTGGCTTTGTAGGCCAAATTTTAGAGAGCAGATAAAATTATCCAAGGTTAATTGATAAGGTTTTGAGGGGAAGATTGTCTTATTATCTTGGATCACTGCCTGATTAATCCTAGATTCAGGGAGCCAAAGAATGGTACAGTTGAAAGGAACCTTCAAGATTAGTTAACTCAATATTCTCATTTAGTAGATGAAGCCCTCAGAGACTAAATAACTTACCTGTTGTTGCACAGTGAGTCAGTTGAGCTAGAATTCAAGTCTGCTGATTCCCATGCTCGTATTCCATCTGTGACAACACAATTGGTGCTCAGTAAAATAAGTAATATGCCAGTAGAACTAGTAAAAGAATTAATTGAAAACTTTGGTATTATTTAAGGGTAAAGTTCAATTCTGAGTATTCGTTTGGAGAAAGACACCCTAGAGTTTATTTTAAAGCAGGATATTGCTATGCTCTTCAGTTGCAATAGAATATTGATTTCTCAATCACTTTCCTTGTTCCTGTCTGTAGTCATATTTACTTTGCTTCAGATGTTGATTCTCTGGCTTGGTAATTCACCAGACTCTTTTTTAATTTTTTTATCCTACCCCATTGTGACAATTATGGGCAATTCAATGTTCATTAGAATAGAAGTCAGGGCGCCTGGGTGGCTCAGTTGGTTAAGCGACTGCCTTCGGCTCAGGTCATGATCCTGGAGTCCCGGGATCGAGTCCCGCATCGGCCTCCCTGCTCGGCAGGGAGTCTGCTTCTCCCTCTGATCCTCCATCTCATGCTCTCTCTCTCTGTCTCATTCTCTCTCTCAAATAAATAAATAAAATCTTTAAAAAAATAAAAAAAAAAGAATAGAAGTCAAAGAGAGGAGATACAAGGAATGGATGTCACACCTAAATTTAAACATATTGTTTTTTTAAATTGAAATATAATTAACATACAGTGTTATATTAGTTTTAGGTGTACAATGTAATGATTCAGCAATTTTATACATTACTCAGTGCTCATCAAGATAAATGTACTCTTGATCACCTTTACTTATTTCACCCTCCCTCACAACCTCCCCTCTGAAAACCTACATTTAAAAAAAAGTTTTTTTTTAATTATGTTATGTTAATCACCATACATTACATCATTAGTTTTTGATGTAGTGTTCCATGATTCATTGCTTGCGTATAACACCCAGTGCTCCATTCAGTGTGTGCCCTCTTTAATACCCATCACCAGGCTAACCCATCCCTCAACCCTCCCCCCAGAATCCTCAGTTTGTTTCTCAGAGTCCACAGTCTCTCATGGTTCGTCTCCCCCTACGACTTCCCCCTCTTCATTTTTCCCTTCCTGCCAGCTTCTTCTTCTTTTTTTTTTTTTTAACATATAATGTATTATTTGTTTCAGGGGTACAGATTTGTGATTCAAGAGTCTTAACACCATTGACAGCGCTCACCATAGCACATACCCTCCCCAATGTCTATCATCCAGCCACCCCATCCCTCCCACCCCCCACCACTCCAGCAACCCTCAGTTTGTTTCTGGAGATTAAGAATTCCTTGTATCAGTGAGGTCATATGATACATGTCTTTCTCTGATTGATTATTTTGCTCAGCATAATACCCTCCAGTTCCATCCACGTTGTGGCAAATGGCAAGATTTCATTCCTTTTGATGGCTGCATAATATTCCATTGTATATATATATACCACATCTTCTTTATTCATTCATCTGTTGATGGACTTCTTGGCTCTTTCCATAGTTTGGCTATTGTGGACATTGCTGCTATAAACATCGGGGTGCGCGTACCCCTTCGGATCCCTACCGTTGTATCTTTGGGGTAAATACCCAGTAGTGCAATTGCTGGGTCATAGGGTAGCTCTATTTTCAACTTTTTGAGGAACCTCCTACTGTTTTCCAGAGTGGCTGCACCAGCTTGCATTCCCACCAACAATGTAGAAGGGTTCCCCTTTCAACCGCATTCCCTCCAACATCTGTCGGAGGATGTGGTATTTCATTGAGGTTTGGATTTGGATTTCCCTAATGCCGAGCGATGTTGAGCACTTTTTCATGTGTCTTTGGATGTGTTCTTTGGAAAAATGTCTGTTCATGTCTTCTGCCCATTTCTTGATTGGATCATTTGTTCTTTGGGTGTTGAGTTTGATGAGTTCTTTATAGATTTTGGATAATAGACCTTTATCTGATATGTCATTTGCAAATATCTTCTCTTATTCTGTTGGTTGTCTTTTGGTTTTGTTGACTGTTTCCTTTGCTGTGCAAAAGCTTTTTATCTTGATGAAGTTCAAATAGTTCATTTTTGCCCTTGCTTCCCTTGCCTTTGGCGATGTTTCTAGGAAGAAGTTGCTGCGGCTGAGGTCAAAGCGGTTGCTGCCTGTGTTCTCCTTTAGGATGTTGATGGACTCCTTTCTCACATTTAGGTCTTTCAAGCATTTTGAGTCTATTTTTGTGTGTGATATAAGGAAATGGTCCAGTTTCATTCTTCTGCATGTGGCTGTCCAATTTCCCAACACTATTTGTTGAAGAGACTGTCTTTTTTCCATTGGACATTCTTTCCTGCGTTGTCGAAGATTAGTTGACCATTGAGTTGAGGGTCCATTTCTGGGCTCTCTATTCTGTTTCATTGATCTATGTGTCTGTTTTTGTGCCAGTACCATACTCTCTTCATGATTACAGCTTAGTAATGGAGCTTGAAGTTCGGAAATGTGATGCCACCAGCTTTGCTTTTCTTTTTCAACATTCCTCTGGCTATGCGGGGTCTTTTCTGGTTCCATACAAATTTTAGGATTATTTATTCCATTTCTTTGAAAGAAGTTGATGGTATTTCAATAGGGATTGCATTGAATGTGTAGATTGCTCTAGGTAGCATTGACACCTTCACAATATTTGTTCTTCCAATCCATGAGCATGGAACGTTTTTCCATTTCTTTGTGTCTTCCTCAATTTCTTTCATGAGTATTTTATAGTTTTCTGAGTACAGATCCTTTGCCTCTTTGGTTAGATTTATTCCTAGGTATCTTATGGTTTTGGGTGCAATTGTAAATGGGATCGACTCCTTAATTTCTCTTTCTTCTGTCTTTTTGTTGGTGTGTAGAAATGCCACTGATTTCTGTGCATTGATTTTATATCCTGCCACTTTACTGAATTCCTGGATGAGTTCTAGCAGTTTTGAGGTGGAGTCTTTGGGGTTTTCCACATAAAGTATCATATCATCTGCAAAGAGTGAGAGTTTGACTTCTTCTTTGCCAATTTGGATGCCTTTTATTTCTGTTTGTTGTCTGATTGCTGTGGCTAGGACTTCTAATATTATGTTGAATAGCAGTGGTGATAGTGGACATCCCTGCCGCGTTCCTGACCTTAGGGGGAAAGCTGTCAGTTTTTCCCCACTGAGAATTATAGTCGTGTGGGTTTTTCATAGATTGCTTTTATGATATTGAGGTATGTACCCTCTATCCCTATGCTCTGAAGAGTGTTGAAGAAGAAAGGATGCTGTACTTTGTCAAATGCTTTTTTTGCAACTATTGAGAGGATCATATGGTTCTTGTTCTTTCTTTTATTAATGTATTGTATCACATTGATTGATTTGTGGATGTTGAACTAATCTTGCAGCCCAGGGATATATCCCAGTTGGTCGTGCTGAATAATCCTTTTAATGTACTGTTGGATCCTATTGGCTAGTATTTTGGTGAGAATTTTTACATCCATGTTCATCAGGGATATTTGTCTGTAATTCTCCTTTTTGATGGGGTCTTTGTCTGGTTTTGGGATCAAGGTAATGGTGGTCTCATAAAATGAATTTGGAAGTTTTCCTTCCATTTCTATTTTTTGGAACAGTTTCAGAAGAATAGGTATTAATTCTTCTTTAAATGTTTTGTACAATTCCCCTGGGAAGCCATCTAGCCCTGTGTTCTGCTTGTTGGGAGGTTTTTGATGAGTGCTTCAATTTCCTTAGTGGTTACAGGTCTGTTCAGGTTTTCTATTTCTTCCTGGTTCAGTTTTGGTAGTTGATACATCTCTAGGAATGCATCCATTTCTTCCAGGTTATCTAATGTGCTGGCATATAGTTGCTCATAATATGTTCTTATAATTAATTTTATTTCTTTGGTGTTGATTGTGATCTCTCCTCTTTCATTCATGATTTTATTTATTTGGGTCATTCTCTTTTCTTTTTGATAAGTTTGGCCAGGGGTTTATCAGTCTTGTTAATTCTTTCAAAGAACCAGCTCCTTGTTTCATTGATCTGTTCTACTGTTCTTTTGGTTTCTATTTCATTGAGTTCTGCTCTGATCTTTATTATTTCTCTTCTCCTGCTGGGTTTAGGCTTTATTTGCTGTTCTTTCTCCAGCTCCTTTAGGTGTAGGGTTAGGTTGTGCATTTGAGACTTTTCTTGTTTCTTGAAAAAGGCTTGTATTGCTATATAGTTTCCTCTTAGGACTGCCGTTGCTGCATCCCAAAGGTTTTGAACAGTTGTGTTTTCATTTTCATTTTTTTCCATGATGTTTTTTAATTCGTCTTTAATTTCCTGGTTGACCCATTCATTCTTTAGTAGGATGCTCTTTAGCCTCCACCTATTTGAGTTGTTTCCGACTTTCCTCTTCTGATTGAGTTCTAGGTTCAAAGCACTGTGGTCTGAAAATATGCAGGGAATGATCCCAATCTTTTGGGATCTGATTTGTGACCCAGGATATGATCTATTCTGGAGAATGTTCCATGTACACTAGAGACGAATGTGTATTCTGTTGCTTTGGGATGGAATGTTCTGAATATATCTGTGAACTCCATTTGTTCCAGTGTGTCATTTAAAGTCTTTATTTTCTTGTTGATCTTTTGCTTAGATGATCTGTCCATTTCAGTGAGGCGGGTGTTAAAATCCCCCACTATTATTATGTTATTGTCAATATGTTTCTTTGCTTTTGTTATTTATTGGCTTATATAATTTGGTGCTCCCATATTAGGGGCATAGATATTTACAATTGTTACATCTTTTTGTTGCATAGACCCTTCAAGTATGATATAGTATCATTCCTCATCTGTTATTATAGTCTTTGGTTTAAAACCTAATTTGTCTGATATAAGGATTGCCACCCCAGCTTTCTTTTGGTGTCCATTACCATGGTAAATGGTTTTCCACCCCCTCACTTTCAATCTGGGGGTGTCTTTGGGTCTAAAATGAGTCTCTTGCAGACAGCATATTGATGGGTCTTGTTTTTTTATCCAATCTGATATCCTGTGTCTTTTGATTGGGGCATTTAGCCCATTTACATTCAGGGTAACTTGAAAGATATGAATTTATTGCCATTGTATTGCCTGTAAGGTGACTGTTACTGTATATTGTCTGTATTCCTTTCTGGTCTATGTTACTTTTAGGCTCTCTCTTTGCTTAGAGGACCCCTTTCAATATTTCTTGTAGCGCTGGTTCCATGTTTTCAAATTCCTTTAGTTTTTGTTTGTCCTGGAAGCTTTTTATCTCTCCTATTTTCAATGACAGCCTAGCTGAACACAGTATTCTTGGCTACATATTTTTCTTATTTAGCGCTTTGAATATACCATGCCAGTCCTTTCGGGCCTGCCAGGTTTTTATGGATAAGTCTGTTGCCAATCTAATGTTTCTATCATTGTAGGTACAGATCTCTTCTCCCGAGCTGCTTTCAGGATTTTCTCTTTGTGTCTGAGACTAGTAAGTTTTGCTATTACATGTTGGGGTGTTGACCTATTTCTATTGATTTTGAGGAAGTTCTCTGTGCCTCTTGGATTTTGAAGCCTGTTTCCTTCCCCAAATTAGGGAAGTTCTCTGGTATAATTTGCTCCAGTATACCTTCTGCCCCTCTCTCTCTTTCTTCTTCTTCTGGGATGCCAATTATTCTAATATTGTTTTGTCTTATGGTATCACTTATCTCTCGAATTCTGCCCTCGTGATCCAGTAGTTGTTTATCTCTCTTTTTCTCAGGTTCTTTATTTTCCATCATTTGGTCTTGTATATTACTAATTCTCTCATCTGCCTCATTTATCCTAGCAGTTGGAGCTTCCATTTTTATTTGCTCCTCATTAATAGCCTTTTTAATTTCAACTTGATTAAATTTTAGTTCTTTTTTTCTCTAGAAAGCATTTCTCTAATATATTCCATGCTTTTTTCAAGCCCAGCCAGTATCTTTAAAATCATCATTCTGATCTCTAGTTTTGACATCTTACTAATGTACATATTGATTAGGTCCCTGGTAGTCAGTACTGCCTCCTGTTCTTTTTTTTGAGGCCATTTTTTCAGTCTTCTCATTTTGTCCAGAGGATAATAGATGAATGAGAGAACAAAATGTTAACTGGGTAACAGTGACCCCAATAAAATATACACTAAACAAATCAGAAGAGACCTGAAACCGTGGGAAAAGAAAGGGAAATAAAGAAAAAAAAAAGAAAAAGAAAAAATAGAAAACAAACAAACAAATATAACAGAATATGATCAAATATGATGAAGCTGGTGCATAGATCAGTGCCATACAGTATATTTTGGGCATATTTTGGTCTGTTAGGAGAAAGTGACTCCCAAAATTTTAAAGAATGGAAAAGTTATATATGTACAAATGTAAGGGTAAATATGATGGAGGGATGCAATATGACTGTAAAGATGAAAATTATAGAAGTTTTTACATAGGAATTGATAAGTTAAGAAGGTGGTTGAAAAAAGAAGGAACTGGATTTAAAAAAAAAAAAGAGAGAGAATGTGATTAGGCAGGAGACTCAAACAAAGCCATACACTAGAGATTTAGGGTATATTTTGGTCTTTTGGAAGAAAATGTATCACAAAATTTTAAAGAGAGAACAACTTATATATTTATACCAAAAGTAAGGTTAACTACTATGAAGGGATACAATATGACTCTTAAAATGAAAAATAAAAAAGATTTTTAAAAAAAGAGATTGATAAGATTTTGGTTGAAAAAGGGAAGAAGAAAAAGAAAAAAAAGAAAATTAAAAAAATTAACTTCGAAAGACTAAAGAATCATGGCAGAAAAGCCATGAATTCTATGTGCAGTATTCCACTAGCGCTGGAGTTCTGCTGTTCTTATTGATCGGTCAACTTGGTCTTGGCGGGCTGTTCTTGCTTATCTTCTGGGGGAGGGGCCTATTGTAGTGGTTCTCAAATGTCTTTGTGGGAGGCGGAATTGCCCCGCCCTTGCTGGGCTCCTGGCTAAGTAATCTGCTTTAGTTTGCTCTGGGGAGCTTTTGTTCCCTGCAAGGTTTCCGTACAGCTTTGGAGGATGAGATTGAAAATGGCGGCCTCCCAGTGTGTGCCCCGGAGGAGCCGAGAGCTCGGGGCCCCACTCCTCAGTGAGCCCCCAGAGAAAATTCATCATTACTCCCGGCTCCCCAGTCTCCGGCCGCACTCCATGCTCACCTGGCCTGTGACCAAGCGTTTCTATCTCTGGCACCCTACCCCTTTTGGATTCTCCAAACCTAGCAAATTCCTGCGGTGTGCTCCTGCGCTGCTCCTCCCAGGGGGAGGAAGGGCTGTCTCCCTGTATCTGCTGCTTTTTGGGTCCCTGCTGGAGGAGCATCAGCCCGACTGTGCTACGGATTTCCGTTTATGGCAAACCCAAGCTGAAAGCCCACTCCTCAGCTCCGTCTCTGCAGCCAGTTTCATGCTCTGATACCTGGGAGTTCTGCCACACTCAGGTACCCCCGTCTTTCTGTGACGCAGCGGGTCCTGAGACCACAGTGCCCCAGTGAGTGTTTCACCCCCGCTTAGCCACTGGAGCGATGTCTCTTACCCCAGAGCCAACTTCTAAAATTTCTGATTTTGTGCTCAGCAGCTCTATCACTTGACAGTAGCGGTTTATGGAGGCCCCCTCCCCCACCCTCTATCTTCCCAAATATTGCCCCGGCAGCACATATAGCAGATATCGCCTTGGATTCACTTCTCTGAACGTCCTATCTTCCAGAAAGTGGTTGCTTTTCTGTTTAAGAATTCCTGCTATTCTTTTCTTCAATTTCCTGTTGAGTTTGTAGGTGTTTAGAATGGTTTGATTCCTATCTAGCTGAATTCCTGGGACTAGACGAAATTTAGGTCTCCTACTCCTCTGCCATTTTGCTCCTCCTGAAACCTACATTTTTGATATAACTGTTCTGTTGGTGGAGAAAATGGAAATTTATTTCATGGTCGTTGTGAATTTGTCATTATTCTTATGGAGCAACTACTTCTAATTTTTGTTTTTAACCTTACTCTACATATCCTTTAACATGTTCTGATAGAAGTTCGGAAATTACCAAAAATAGTACAAATTGCTTAGCATTGTTGTGAGAAATAAATTAAATTAGAGGTAGACATAGTTTGTATAAAGTTTAATACAAAATACATAAAGTATTATTGTCTTTTTTTCTAACTAGGAAACTGAAGTTTGGTTGTGATTCTTCCTGTGTTTATTGGGGCTTGCCACATGCTCCATGGAACATCCCCGTCTAATAACTGTCACTCCTAGCACAAACAGATCTGAATGATAGGTACTAGAAGAGTTTTTTGTACCCCAGCATGGACTAGCTGGAAGGCTTCTCTTATCCTGGGCTGTATTCAGAGTTGGCAGCCTTATAGATTGTGAATGCTGAACGTAGAAATACTGAATAATGACAAATGTTGCTTTCATTGTTCACTATATTTAAATATATGTGCTATTGAGCTGCCTGAACTTCTATTAAAACACAGTTCTTTTAATTTCTATCACCAGGTAACCTTGGACGGGTAGACCAGGTCTCTGAATTTGAGTATGACTTATTCATTAGGCCGGATACCTGTAATCCACGCTTCCGAGTCTGGTTCAACTTTACTGTTGAAAACGTGAAAGAATCACAGGTGAGGAAATATTGAGGGAAATATTGGATATCTTCAGTGTGGTTTGGTAAGAATATTATGCTTTTGTTTTACTTTAGAAATCTCAGTGTAATGACCAGATTAGGAATATATTCTGGTATATCTCTAGCAATGGTATAGTTCTAAGAGATATACAGAAATATGTATAATTTGCTGGCTTTTGTTATCTGGTGGTCATTAAATAATACAAATAGATTATCTGAGAACAGAAAGTATTCTTTACTGATTGAAGAATTAGTATAATGTGCTGGGTTTCCTTGAGGAACCATTGAAAGTGACTTACTATTTTTATTATAGAGTGTGTTCTCTATATTACTTTCCTTTATAAAGATCTGTGAGGGACATTTCTCGCAGGCCTCAGTTTCAGAAAAAGCTTTTCTTCTTTTGTACAAGAAGGTGTTTTTATCTTAAAAATAATGATTCTTGTAACTCATCCTATTTCCCCCCGCCTTTTTTTTAATCTGTTGGGAAACTCAGATCCAGTTTTACAGCACTCGCTAAATTTTTTGGCTTATATTTCTGTGTACTAATTTTTCTTTCATTCTGATCATATTAATCTGTCTGTAACCACAATTTCTTTATCTATATTTTCAAACAACGTATTTTTTTAATAATCCTGTTCAAATATTTTGAGTGAGAGAGTATTGATGAAATTAGAACTAAATGTATATGCCTTAATAAACATCTAATCCTAAGAAATCATTTATCATTCTGTTTTATTAAGACAGCTAGTCATGGAAAAGTGCAGAAACTGGGCGCCTGGGTGGCTCAGTTTGTTAAGCGACTGCCTTTGGCTCAGGTCATGATCCTGGAGTCCCAGGATCGAGTCCCGCATCGGGCTCCCTGCTCAGCAGGGAGTCTGCTTCTCCCTCTGACCCTCACCCCTCTCGTGCTCTGTCTCTCATTCTTTCTCTCAAATAAATAAATAAAATCTTTAAAAAAAAAAGAAAAGAAAAGTGCAGAAACTTTGTACATATAGTGATATGACTTTTTTAAGCAGATGAAAGCGTAGGCTTATAACTGAATATTTATCTGCCTTCTTCCAACAGGTCATCTTTTTCTAGTATACTTGGGAGAAAGGGAGGGTTGGTTTAATTTTTCCCTCCCAAGTCAGTCCATTCTGTTTCCTCTTTCAATTGGTTGCTTACTTCTCGCCATTTTTCTCAACTTCAATTAGATTCATTTTTCTGGCAGTGGTCAGTATCTGGAATTTAGGGATTAGATTAACTCCTGTTACTGGCATGCTGCCTTCAGCAGGAGAGGGGTGCAAGGAAGAGTCACTCCAATTTACTGTCTATTCTCTTAATTCTCTACACCACCACTGGCACATGACTGTTTGTAATGACACAGGTGTATGTAATGTTTAATGAAGTTTAAGGGTTAACTGGAATGAATTAAATAGATGGGAGAACTCTATATTGTTGGCTAAACATGATTTGGGATAAGTGGGAAAAAATGTTAAATCCATCACAGAAAGCTGCTTAAGGACATAACTTTAGTTCTTAGCTTTGCTTCTTAGTTTTACTTACACTCCCATGAGAGAATTCCTTTTTCAGCTTTTCCCAGTAAGAGTAACAATATTCTCCCCTTCACCCACCTTAGGAAAACCTACACTTTCCCTAACCAGTGGTTCACCTGACAATAGGAGTATCCTCTTGTTCCAATAAGACAGTAATTATCAAAATGCATTTTCCAAGTCTATGTTACCGAGTCTTAAGAGTATAACTCACAGCAGGAGACTTTAGCCACATCTACAAGACTGAGTCTTGGCACTCCAACTTTGGGTCCCCTATCAAGCTCTCTCTGCTACCATGAGATAGACATACAACCACTTATTCTTCTATTGGTGTCTCCTGTCAGTAACTTACGGTTGTAACATACACCACTGAAAAACAAATGATAATTCTGAAGCAATATAGTCCATTCATATGAAGGAAGGGAAACATTTTCTTAAAAGCAGTATAATCTGCCAGGATTTCTAATTTCCCAAAGGGGTTTACTGTTTTCCTCTTTATGCACAGCACATGCACATCCTTCAGCTTGCATATTGCATCCAGAAATAGACTAAATCCTAAGAAATGAGACCTATTACTTTTCAAACAATAGAATCCTCTATCCTAATCATATCTTTGCTAAAGAGAGAGTTAAAGCTCTAAAATTATTATGGTTCTTTAACTTTGGGCCACATTAAATTCTTAGCCCAGTTTTTCTTGCACTTTAGTCTCTGTACAAATAATATTCTTACATAGCTACTCTGGTTAGGAGGAACAGTGAGGAGTGGTTTGACTAGACAGGGAATATGTGTTTCTTTTGGGGGGGGGGGCAGGGACAGAGATAGAGGGAGAGAAAGAATCTTAAGCATGCTCCATGCCCAGAATGAAGTCCAACACAGGGCTCGATCTCACAACCCTGAGATCCTGACCTGAGCTGAAATCAAGAGCCCATTGCTTAACCCACTGAGTCACCCAGGTACCTAGGAAAATTTATTTCTTAAGTTATACTATTTGAGATAGTTTTTTGGACAGGTTACTCATAAATTTCAGTTTCTTATTCTTTGCTCTTCTAGTTGATGACAGGTATGTTCTTTTTGTTGTTTAAAATGTCTCTTCCAGAGTGTTACAATTTTTATACTATATGCTAAAGTCATACAGCCTCTTTTGCAGTCTTGCCTATCAGTTAAGGAAGTAACATGAATGTGTTCCAAGGGGTTATTCTAATAAGAGAGTTGGTGTTGTTTTTATGAATGCTTATTTTTAAAGTTGGAGGAACCAATATTTACTCTGACTCTCTGGGTTTCTCTCTTCATATCCAGTGCTATTCTACTGTTGTTACAATTAGAAATCATGAACATGTTTATCTGGTTTCCTGGAGTGTGATGCTTTATCAGCCTCTTTCTTTGGGCCATTGCTTCATCAACTGTAAACACATAATATAGTTATGGAAATCTGTCTCAAGATGGCATAAAGATCTGCTAGAAAGATACAATATATATCTCTCACCCACAGGATATTTGTTTTCATGGTTGTCTACATGAAAGAGAATGGTTTTACTATTAAGTTTGACTTGTAAGGTCTGTTTTTATAATGTCTCTTCCTATCATCTTTTCCATCTCTCTAATTTCCGTTAAAATGAGACCTTCATGAATGTAATCTAGTCAGGAACCTTATTTAGGGTTTAGTGC
This sequence comes from Mirounga angustirostris, assembly GCF_029215605.1. NCBI lineage: Eukaryota > Metazoa > Chordata > Mammalia > Carnivora > Phocidae > Mirounga > Mirounga angustirostris. Next base: position 151,148,968 of record NW_026991712.1, read on the forward strand.
TAGGAAGCAAAAGAAATATTAGTCATCAAAGTCTGAGTCCATTAAATGAATGTTAAAAATTACAGCATCAAATATACCATATAAACAGGTCTAGCTCTTTGGTTATTTCCCTTGACATTTGTAAGAAGTGATGAAACTTGGAATGTATGGTGCTGTATTGTAGGACTGATATATAAACCCCCAAAAGTGGTTGCCAAATAGTGTGTTTGCAGGAGTCTATGTAAACTAACATCAAGATATTTTTATTAGAAAGTAAGTTTCTCTCTGAAAGACTTGTAATAAATATTCTTATGTGGAAATTTATTATTGATGCAGCAAAATACTTGTGTGATGTGAAAACAAATCTTTCTGTTTAAATACTCATGACAAAACTTCAGCCAATAAGAGTGGGAAAATGATATGTCTTGACTTTTAAACTCTGTTTTCTTTCCTTTATATTGTTTTTATCTCTTTGAATTAATTTTTCCTTTTTTTGATTCGCTGATGCTCAATGTAGTAAATTTTGAAAATATAGACAATTATAATAGAGAAAAAGCACACACAAAATCATACTATCTAGAAACAAAAATTAACTTTTTGGCATATTTACTTCTAGGCTTTTTATTTCCTACTTTATTTTTTGGAGCATAATTAAATTTTTTACCATATACAAATTTTTATGTTTTGCTTTTAAATAAAATAAATAGTATCACAAGCAATTTTCTATCAATAAAAACTTCATAAACATGATTGTATATTTATACTATTTCTCTTGGGCATAAAGATTATTTTCCATTATCTGTTGTTATAAATAACACTGTAATGAATATCTTCATGTATGAAATGTTACCCATATTTCATTTTCCTTACTTAGGATAAATTCCTAGGAGGGGAATTGATAGATAAATGATATGAATATTTTTGTACTCTTCATACATATTCTATATTAATATGTACCAAAAAAATGATACTATTTTACGGTCGTATCAGCAGTGAGATGCTTTTCCTTGCATTTCATGTTTTGACTTGTTTCATGAGTTCAGTATTACATATATTTAGAATAAATTTTTTTTCATCACTTACTTTGAAATTTTACACAAATAAATTGGATATACTTCAGTGTTTCAGGACTCTAGTCATAAAGGAATGAATTGCTTTCCAGCAACAACATGAGACAACAAAACAGATCCATTTATTATTTTGGCTCTTTTTCTCAATTCAGCAGTCCTCTTTAGTTTGAGTGTGCCAACTGACTGTCCTCTTAGGTATGTAATGGAAAATTTAAAAAAAGAAGTGTTTTTTTACACGATGAAGTATTTCTTACATTACTGTATGCAGTAATGTAGCTTAAACACACACACACACACACTTTATATATGACATGTCTGAATTGGACTTCAAAATTCCAACAGTTTGCTCTTCTTTAGTCTCCATCCTGGAGATTTTAGGTTCAGTGAAACTTCATCCTGGCCAAAATCAACAGTGCACAGAGGCAGCATATCACAGTAGAAAGAGCACAGACAGTGGATTCAAACACATTTGGGTTTATTTATTTATTTATTTTCTTTAAATTTGATTTTAAAGATTTTATTTATTTGACAGAGAGAGACAGTGAGAGAGGGAACACAAGTAGGGGGAGTGGGAGAGGAAGAAGCAGGCTCCCCGCTGAGCAGAGGCCTGATGCGGGGCTCAATCCCAGGACCCTGGGATTATGACCTGAGCCAAAGGCAGACGCTTAACGACTGAGCCACCCAGGCGCCCCCACATTTGGGTTTAAATCCTGACTCTGATACTTGTGAGTTCTTTTACCCTTGATCAGTTAAATTAATCTCTTGGTGACTCAGTTTTCTGTAAATATAATACTATAACTTCATGTGAGTGTTGTGAAAATTATGTGAGACAATGTATGCAAAGAGCCTACCATGGTGTTTGGTAGATAGCTAATAGGAGCTCAATACCTGTTGGCTATTGTTTGTATTAAAACACCAGAATGGTAGAAATAATACTAACAAAACAAGAGAAAACACTATAACAGATTATTACTAGATTACTGTTAATGGGTTTAGTTTTTTTTCTCTTCCTTTTTATTCTGCTTATTCTCTTCTTATTCCTCCTCCTCCTTCTTATAAATATATTATTGATCATCACCTAGGCTGAATTGTAAGCCTAGCTTTGCCACTTATTTTCTAGCTCTGTGACCATGGGAAAGTTACTGATCAATTTAAATCATCAAGTTTTACATCTGTTTGATGTTTTAATAGTATCTAGTAGAGTTGCTCTAAGAATTATATGTAATAATGCATGTTAAACACTTAACCCAATGCGTGGCACATAAGAAGTGAACAAAAAATGTTAGCTATTAATATTACTATACTTCTAATACTCCTTCTACAAAGTATAACACAGGTTCTCATTTTCCCTGTCATTCAATTTGTTATAAAAATAGCTAACATTTATTGAACACTTCTATATTATAGGTACTATTCTAAATCCTTTGTATTAGTTTGTTTAATCTTCAAAATAGTCATTTATCTTAAGTACTATTATACCTCCTCATTTTATAGGTGAAGAAACTGAAAGAAAGGATAAATAACTTGTTGAAGATAATGCAATTAGTAGGTAGTAGAGTCAGGATTTGTACCTAACTAGTCACTGTAGAAAATTCGGAAAATATAAGTTAGAAATGGGAGCAAAGAAAACAAAACAAAACACAAACCCATAATCCTACTAACTAGAAGGCATTACTGTGAACTTTTGGCATATTTATTTTTAGGCTTGCTTGTGTTCTACTTATATTTTGGAGTATATTATTTACTGGTTCTAGAGCTTTTTCTCTTCTGTCTTATGCTGCCTTTCAAAAAATCATCTCCGTAGATGCATAGAAACCAATAGCTAAAATGTAAAACCCATTTGAGCTAAAACTTGAGCAAACTAGGATGAGAAAGGAACTTCTTTATTTGATAGAGGATCTCTTCAAAGAATAAAAATCAAGGGGCGCCTGGGTGGCTCAGTTGGTTAAGCGACTGCCTTCGGCTCAGGTCATGATCCTGGAGTCCCGGGATCGAGTCCCGCATCGGGCTCCCTGCTCGGCAGGGAGTCTGCTTCTCCCTCTGACCCTCCTCCCTCTCATGCTCTCTGTCTCTTATTCGCTCTCTCGCAAATAAATAAAATCTTTAAAAAAAAAATTAAAAAAAAAAAGAATCAAGATCAAGGATCATACATAATGGTGAAACTTTAAAAGCATCCATTGAAAATTGAAGGTGACATAAACACATGGAAAGGTATTCCATGCTCATGCATTAGAAGAGTTAATATTGTTAAAATGTCCATATTGTCCAAAGCAATCTATATTTTAATTCAATCCCTATGAATATACCAACAGCATTTTTCACAAAACTAGAACAAATGATACTAAAATGTGTATGGAATCATAAGAGACCTCAAATAGCCAAAGCAATCTTGAAAAGGAAGAGAATGAAACTGGAGGTATCACAACTCCAGATTTTAAGATATACTACAAAATTGCAATAATCAAAACAATATGGCACTGGCACAATAATAGACAGATAGAGCAAGGGTACGGAATAGAAAATCCAGAAAGAAACCCATGATTATATGGTCAGTTAATTTATGACAAAAGAGGCAAGAATATGCAACGGGAAAAAGATAATCTGTTCAACAAATGGTGTTGGGAAAACGTGACAGCTATAATACAGAAGAATGAAACTGGACCGCTTTCTTACACCATACACAAAAATAAACTCAAAATTGATTAAAGACCTAAATGTGAGACTTTAAACCATAAAAATCCTAGAAGAGGGCACAGAAGCAGTAATTTCTTTGACATCAGTCAAAGCAACATTTTTCTAGACATGTCTCCTTGAGGCAAGGGAAACAAAAGCAAAAATAAACATTGTAACTACATCAAAATAAAAGACTCTGCACAGCAAAGGAAACCCTCATTAAAACAAAAAGACAGCCTACTGAATGGGAGAAGATACTGGCAAATTATATATCTATTAAAGGGTTAGTATCCAAAATTTATAAAGAATTTATACAACTCAACAACAAAAAATGAATAATCCTATCAAAATGGGCAGAAGACATGAACAGAATTTTTCCAAAGAAGACATACAGAAGGCTAACAGACACATGAAAAGATGCTCAACATCATTCATCATCATGGAAATGTAAGTCAAAATCACCATGTGATGTCATCTCATACCTGTCGGAATGACTAAAATAGAAAACACAGGAGACTATGAATGTTGGGAAGGATGTGGAGAAAAAGAAACCCTCATGTACTACTGGTGGGAATGCCAACTGGTGTGGACAGTGTGGAAAACAATACGGAGGTTCCTTAAAAAATTAAAAATAGAAGTACCATAAGATCCGATAATTCCACTACTGGGTATTTACCCAAAGAATATGAAAACACTAATTTGAAAAGTCATATGCACCCTTTTATTGCAGCATTATTTACAATAGTGAAGATACAGAAGCAACCCAACTGTCCATCGACAGATGAATGGATAAAGAAGATGTGATACACACACACACACACACACACACACAGAGGAATATTACTCAGCCATAACAAAGAACGAAATCTTATTGGCAAAAACATGGATGGATCTAGAGGGTATAATGGTAAGTGTAATAAGTCAGTCAAGGGAACAAAAATACCATATGATTTCACCTATATGTGGAATTTAAGAAGAAAAAACAAATGAAAAAATAACAAAAAGAGAAAAATTTTCACGTATCACAGAAACATCATCAACAAAGAAACTAAGATACCTAAGACATCAAAGAGGGCCCAAACAATTAGGGAGGATATATTTTTGTTCTTGTTTTTTAATAGAAAGGAGGGGTGAGAGGTGGAGGGAGAGGGAGAGCAAGAATCAAGTAGGCTTCATGCCCAACACAGAGCTCAATGCAGGGCTTGGTTTCACAACCTTGAGATAATGGTGTGAGCCAAAATCAAGAGTCAGATGCTTAACTGACTGAGCCACCCAGGCACCTCATGGAGGATATACTTTTATTCAACAAATATTTAATGACTACCTCTTTGTTCTAGACATAGTTGTAACACTTGGAATATAGTAATCAAGTGAGAAAAAAGATAAGAGTACTTGTGGGGTTTCCGTTCTAGGTGTATCATTGGGTCAAAGAGAAGGACAAAAGATAGACATAACAAATGAGGAAATAGTATATTAGAAAGTGATAATTTTAAAAGAAAAAGTAGAATAGGTTAGGAGGGATATGTAGAGGAGAACAAAATGAATAAAGTAGGTCTCTTTGAGAAGGTAACATTTGAGCAAAGACAAAGGAAGTAAGAAAATATGCTTTACAAATACCTGGTAGAAGGGCATTCTTACAAGTTGGAATAGCTATTGCCCTAAGCCAGTGTCCTATTGGAATCATATCCGGTTCATTTGAGGTATAGCAAAGAAACCAGCATGATTAGGGCTGTGTGAACAAGGCAGAAAATAGTAGAAAATGTGGTCAAAGAAGTATGTATATGGTAGGGTAGCAGTGGGTGGGTTGAAGTGATAATCTTGTAGGATCTGGTGGAGCAGAGTTTAACAGAGTAGTTACATGATATGACTGATATCATAAAATTATTGACGTTTCTCTGTTAAAAGTAGACATTAAAGACAGAGTGGCCCAAGGATAGAAACAGGGATCCAGTTTGGAGACTTTTATTCTAATTTCAGTGAGAGAGATAGTGGTTTGGACTATTATGGTCGCAGTTTAAATGGTGAGAGATATTTGAAGATACGGCCAGAGGATTTCCTTCTGGACTTGATGTGGATGTGTAATCAAGAGAGGAATCAAGGATGACTTTAGGATTTTGGCATGAGTATCTGATCTATAGAGATACAGAAGGCAGCCAGAGGAGCAGGTTTTGAGAAAGATGAGTTCAGTTTTAGACAGGTTAAATATGAGATACCTATCATATATTCAAATACACTAATAAGTAGGCAGTTGGGATACATGAGTCTGGAGTCTGAAAGAGAAGTCAGGATTGAAGCTATATATTTGAGAATTGTTGGCATATAGAGAGTATTTAAAGTCATAAAACAGAGATGATATTACTACAAGAGTAAGTGTAAACAGGGAAGAGGAGAGGAATAAGTAGTGAGTTTAGGGACCTCTGACTGAGAAGCCAGTAAAGGAAACTGAAAAAGAGCAGGTTGTTAGTAGGAGGAAATCCAAGTGTGTATTATCTTGGAATATAACTGAAGAACAATCATGAAGGAGAAGTGAGTAATGTACTGTGAAATATGCTGCTGATAATTTAAATAAGATGGAAATACAGGATTGACTGTTTGATTTGGGATTATGGAAATTATTGATGACCTTGACAAATAACAGTTTTAATTGAGTGCTAGAATAGGCATTAGAGAATGAGAGCATAATATCCTCAGTGTTCCTCCATGTTGTTTCATATTGCAGAATTTCCTTCGTTTCACAGGTTTTATAGTATTCCATGTATGCATATACCACATTTTCTTTATCCATTCATCTGTTGATGGACATTTAGGTTGCTAAATACTGCATGATTCAACTTACCTGAGGTATCAGAAGTAGTCAAATTTATAGAGTCAAAGAGTGGAATGGTGTTTGCCAGGGACTGTGGGGAGGGGCAAATGGGGATTTACTAATTGATAGGCTTTAAGTTTCAGATAAGCAACATGAATAAGTTATATTTATCTGCTGTACAATATTCCACCTATATGTAGTCAATGATACTGTATTGTGCTCTTAATATTTTTTTAAGGGTAGATCTCATGTTAAATGTTCTTGCCATGATAAAGTAAAATTAAAAAAAAAAGACAATGGGAGGAGAGGCATTGGAGACATCTATTGTAGGCAACATTTTTTGAAGAAGTTCCTTGCAAAGAGGAGCAATTAAATGGAATGATAGCTAATAGAGGTAATAGGTCTGAGAAAAAAAATTTTTTTGGGTTAGGTGGAAGAAATAGTATGTTTATATCCTGATTAGCATGATCTAATATGGAACAAACAACTGATGATACAGAGAGGAGAATGGATAGTTTGGAGTGATATTCCTGCATATGGAGAAGAGACCATTCATAAATTGAAGGATTGCTTTTAGGTAGGAATGCAGATAGATGTTTCTCACATAGTTAAGTAACATGTTGGAGGGAAGAATTCAGAGCTGATGCTAGTAAGTGGACAAAGGTAGTGGAAGTAATCTGTGGAATTTTTCTTCTGTTCCTTCAATCCTTTCAGTGAAATAGGAAGCAAGATCATCAGCAGAGATTAATGATGGGGGAAGGAGTTTTGGAAACTTGAAATGATACAAGGTATAATGTACTCATCAAAGAGAGTGGAAGAGTAAATGACCTATGATAGCATAATATCATTTGTTGACAATAGTAAAGGTAACACTGAGATATACAGACATGAATTTAAAGGCATAAAATTCAATGTGAGTGTTTTTCACCTATTCCTTTTAGTTATAAGCATGCACATGCAGAATAGGGAGAAAGTTTGATTTAACCATAGTTGTGTTTTTACTTTTCCTGAGGAAACAGTATTTATTTTATTACATTTTTACTTTTTAATCAACTTGTTGTGATATGATTTTCATAGTCAAATTAAAATATATCACAATCAAAATGTAAAACATTTCCATTACTCCCAAAAGTACCCTCACACTGCCTCAGAGTTAATCCTTTCCCCACATTGTTGTATCCTTTTACATTCTCAGTAGCAATAAATGAGAATTTTCACTTGTTTTTTTTTATATCTTCTGTTTCTCTCATCATTTTTATGTTATACATTAAATCTTTGAATATGTTTATAATATACTTGAATATACTTATAACTGTATAAAGACTGCTGAGAATTCTATTATCTTTGTCATTTCTGGGTAGATTTGTATCAGTTGATTTTTCTTCTGATTATAGGTCACAGTTTTATGCTTTTTGCATATCTAGACATTTTTTATTGAATCTGACCTTGTTAGATTTTGTTTTCTTTTTTTAAAGAAAAATTATTCAGGGTTTTATTTTTTTCTTTTTCTCTTTTCATCTCATTCATCTGTAAGATGAATGAAAGAAATTGAAGGGATTGCAGTTATTGCAATTATTGGTAATATTAAGGTGTGAAGTAAGACTGTATGTGCAGCTAGATAAAGTATAGTGGAAGATAAGATATAGGAGAGATATAGGGGAGATATAGTAGCCAGAATGTTGGGAAAGATTGTCTCTGTGTATATTGGAGAAATGGCAGTGAGGCCTGAACAGCAGTCATTAAAAAATGAGGAGGAATGACAGAGTAGGGAGATGCTAGCAATAATGAGATACAGTGGAGAGATGATCTGATGAATTGAGATTCAAAGGTGTGTTTGTGGAAGTGAAGGGCTCAATATTATAAGATGTCAATTCTCCCCAAATCAAACTTTTATTTTAATGCAATTCTAATTAGAATCGCCCCCAAATTCTTTTCATAGAATTTGACAAGATAGTTTAAAAATTCATGTGGAGGGGCGCCTGGGTGGCTCAGTCGGTTAAGCGTCTGCCTTGGCTCAGGTCATGATCCCAGTGTCCTGGGATCGAGCCCCGCATCGGGCTTCCTGCTCGGCGGGCAGCTTGCTTTTCCCTCTCCCTCTGCCTGCTGCTCTGTCTACCTGTGCTCTCTCTCTATCTCTCTGTCAAATAAATAAATAAATAATCTTTAAAAAAAAAATTCATGTGGAAAACCAAAGGGCAAAAATAGTCAAGCCAATTTTGAAGAATAATGAATGGGTGTATGTTTATTTTATAGAAACCCCATATTTCAGCTAATAATTTTTATTTATAGCAAAACTGATTAAAATAGTATGGCATTGACATAATAATAGACAAATAGTCCAAATGGATAGTCTGGAAATCAGAAACAAGATTATTTATATAACAGAGGTTTCATTAGAAAATAGGAATAGTAGGGTCTATTCAATCAATGGCACAAATCATCCCCATGTTATAGATGGATTAAATACTTAAATATGAAAATAAATTAAAAATTTAGGTTGTGAAAAACAAATATAAAATAAATATTTTATTGGCTTTGGGAGTAGGATTAAAATTCAGAGGGGGTACCTGGGTGACTCACTTGGTTTAGCATCAGACACTTGATTTCAGCTTAGGTTATGATCTTAGGATGGTAGGATCGAGCCCTGCCTCTGGCTCCATATTCAGCGGGGAGTCTGCTTGAGATTTTCTCTCCCTCTCCCTCCACGCTTCTCTCCCTCCAGTTGCTCTCTCTCTCTCTCTCTAAAAAAAAAAATAAATAAATCTTTAAAAAATTTTTATGCAAGGCACAGAAAAGCAAAATCATAAAGAGAAACTTTTGCGTTTATAAAAATAAGGTCTAGGTGACAAAAGAACCAGAGTTGAAAGTTATGCATTATTCTAGGAAATAAAATTTGTGTAATATATTACAGATATAAGATTGATATCCAAAAAATATAAAGAACTCCTACAAGCAAAAAGAAAAGAAAAAGAAAAACACCCAAGTATTCCAAGGATATAAATAGGCAACTCACTGAACAGTAAGTGATAAAGCTTTTCTTAAAAGTGTTGGATTGAGAAGAAGAAATTCTCTTAGAAATGAGAGAAAGAGAAGAGAAATCTCTTCAGGTATACTGGCATGAAAAAGACATCTTTTGCTTCTTATTGTTCAGGGGTAGTGATCATATTAGAGTGTTGTAGGAAAAAGCATGAGTTCTGGCATCAAGATTTTTGTTCTGTTACTTGCTGACTTTGTGTCCTTGGGCAAGTTACCTAACCCTGCTAAGTAAGCATCCATTATTCATCCATAGATTTGGTACAGTATTACTTGCTTTGAGGTATTGTTTTGGAGATCAGTAATAGATGTTTATAAAACACCTAAAGAATGTCTGCAACATAGGCATATATTTGTATTTTTAGCTTAAGTAACCATATTTGTTGAATGGGGTTGGTGGCACATTTATTTTAGTGTGGTCTTTGTAAGATACAGCGTAAGTTAGCCATATTTCTGATTCATAGGGCGAGGAATTCTTTGTTTATGGAAACATTCAGAAGATAGGGTATCTAAGTGTTGATTTACTAAATTCTACACCTGAAACTAAATTTTACGCCATGTGTAAACTAACTGGAATTTAAATAAAAACTTGGAAAGAAAAAAAAGTAACAAAAAAGATGATAGGGTAGTATTCAATATGCAGGAGATATGGAAAGCTTAAGGAATTTGCATATCAACTAACTGTATTATTTCAATTTTTGTGCAAGTACTGCCAGTGGGAACACATTTTCATTTTTTCAAGTTGGCTTCTATTGTTTTTACTTGTAATCTTTATACAGATAAATTTGAGTTTCTAGGAAGTGCTGGTAGATCTAAGAACTATACATGGAATTACTTGCTTGTATATTTATAATAATGATATACACACATATATATCAATGCCTTTGTGTATATAGTTTGTATATTTGTCCATTATATCACTTATACCAGATGCTATTAGTATAATTTAAAATAGCATTCAAACATAAACTTAGCTGGCATTATACTTTGTAGTATTTTTTTTTAAACAGGCATTTTGCTATTACAACAGTCATGAATGATTATCATGTTGCTAAATCCAATAGGCATATTATATCCATTATTTTAATTTATCTTGCATTTGATACTGTTGACAGTTCACTGTTGGAAATTCTGTTTCCTTGGCTTTCCTGGTATTCCTCTCTTGATTTTCCTTGTATCTCCTTTTTTATTTCTTCTGATTCTTCAGAAGTCTTTCATGGGCTTCTCCTATCCTACAAACTCCTTAAACATTGATACTCACCATGATTCTGTCTCACATCATTACATCCCTACATTTATATCTCTTTTCCATATTCCCAATTGTATCTTTAACTGAAAATCTCTCCTGAGATTAAAACTCCTGGATTCAACTGCTTTTCATACATCACCACTGAATGTCCCATGGTGTCTCAGATTCATCATTTACAGAAGCTCTTTATCTTACCTAAATCTGCCTCTTCTATCTACTGTATATTCTAGTGAATGTTACTACTCTCCATGCAGTCATTCAAACTGGAAATGTGGGAGTTATCTTAGACTTCTTCCCTGTGGATCCATATCTAAAAATAGTGATAATGATAATTATCATGATTTTAATGTAACCACCATTTAGTGATCGCTTATGCTGTGCCACTACTATGCTAAATGCATTGTTTTCAGTCTTCACACTAACTTTGAGAGGTTGGTACTATTATCATCTTCATTTTATAAATGACAAAATCAAATTTGCTCCCTGATTTTACCACTTTCAAAATCATTTCCTCAATTTCTGTGTGTCTTTCTATCTCTGCTACCATCATTCAATTTCAGTGTATTATATTAAGTTGCCTGACAATGGCAGTCATCTTTCAACATGTAGCTTTGTCCAGAGTCTTGTGCTATTTAAGTCCATCTTTTACACTGACCTGGAGTATTCTATGTAAACTGCAAATCTGACTTTGCTACTCCACTGCTAAAGCCCTAAAATGTTCCCTATTCCTTTAGAGTAAAATCCAGGTTTCTTAGCCTGGCATATGGTGCTCTTCACGATCTGGCTCCTGTCTAGTTTTCTTTGCCTTAAATACTTATTGGCCTTCTTGTAGTTTCCTGCAGAGACCATGTTGTTTCTCACCTCCCTGCATTTTGCTCTTTCCTGTAATGCCCTTCCAATACTTCTTCATTTGGATTAAGTTCATGCTTTGGAGTCATATTGCCAGGGTTCATATTCTACTTAACTATATATTGTGTGACCTTGGGCAAGAGATTTTATGCTCACTATGTCTTAATTGCCTACCTACATGATACAGTATAACCAAGCTATTGAAGTTTTGCATGACACTTAGAAAACCCTCCATAAATGTTATTTTTCTTGGTATTAATATTCAAGAAATATTTATTGTGTACCTATGATATGCTAGACACTGTTCTGGGTAGTCAGGAATCAGCACTGAATAAAAGACAAGATTCTTCTGTTCTGGGGAAGCTTATGTTTTATTATGAGAAGAAAGACAATAAATAGGAGAAAGTAAACAAATAAGATATTTATAGAAAGTGGCACATGTTACCACAGTTTGTTTATCCAGTTAAGGGATTTTGCAGATGTTTCCAGTTTTTGGAAATTATAAGTTAAACTGCTATAAATATTCTTGTACTTTTTTATGTTTGTAAATATAAGTTTTCATTTCATTTGGGTAAATACTTGGGAGCAGGATTGCTTGGTCATATGGTAAGTGTATGTTTAACTTTGTAAGTAACTGCCAAACTGTTTCTCAAAGTGGCTATATCAGTTTGCATTTCCATCAGCAATGTATGAGAGTTCCAGTTACTGCATATCCTTGCCAGCACTTGGTATCATCAGTATTTTTTTAATCTTATACATTCTAATAGATGTGCATTTGTATCTTGTGATTTTAATTTGTATTTCCCTAATGACTAAAAACTTTGAATGTCTTCATGTACTTATTTGCCATCTGTATTTATTCTTTGATGAAGTACCTACTCAAAATTTGTGTTAGTGTCCTAAATTGGGTTGTTTTATTATTAAGATTTGAGAGTTTCTTAAGAATTCTAGATATAAATCATATATCATCTGTTTTGCAAATATTTCCTCCCTGACTGGGGTTGATCTTTTTATTCCTTTAAAAGTATCTTTCACAGAACAAATTTATAGTTTTTGTAGAGTCCAGTTATTTTTCTGTTATGGATCATGCTTTTGATGTTAATTCTAAGAAATCTTTGTCTAACTGAAGATCACAAAATTTTCTCCTATGTTTTCTTCTGAAAATTTTGTGGTCTTAGGTTTTATATTTAGGTCTATGATCCATTTTAAATTAATATTTACATATGGTGTGTACTAGGATTGAGTTTTTCTTGGAAGGTTGTTTTTTTTTAATCTTTTGCATATGGATATCTATTTCAGTACCATCTTTTATTTATTTATTTTTTTTTTTTTAAAGATTTTTATTTATTTATTGAGAGAGATAGTGATAGAGAGAGCATGAGAGGGGGAGAGTCAGAGGGAGAGGCAGACTCCCCGCTGAGCAGGGAGCCCGATGTGGGACTCAATTCCGGGACTCCAGGATCATGACCTGAGCCAAAGGCAGTCGCTTAACCAACTGAGCCACCCAGGCGCCCCTCAGTACCATCTTTTAAAAAAAAACCTGCCCTTTCTCTATAAAATTATTTGCATCTTTGTTTAAAATCAGTTGACCATATATGTGTGGATCTATTTCTGGACTCTATTTTGTTCCACTGAATTATATGATCATCCTTTCTCCAATTCCAACTATCTTGATTTCTGTAGCTTAATATCAAATCTTGAAATCACGTGGTGTAATTCTTTCAACTTGTTATCTTTTTCCAAATTCTTTTGGTTATTCTAGCACCTTTGCCTTCTCACGTAAATTTTAGAATAAGTTTTTTGATTTCTACAAAAAAAAAAATCCTGCTATCCTGCTGGGATTTTGATTGGAATTGTATTGAATCTTTAGACATGTAGGAGAAATTGACATATTGATATCTTAACAATATTGTTTCTTCTAATCCATGAGCTATAAATATATCTTTTCATTTATTTTATGTCTTATTTGATTTCTTTCATCAATTTTTTTGTTTTTAGGTTTTTTTTTTCCCAACCTAGAGTTGTCACTTATGTTTTGTTAGATTTATGCCTAAATATTTCTTCTCTTTTTGGTACTGTTGTACATAAAATTATTTAAAAGTTTTTAATTACTAATTGTTCTTTGTTAGTATATAGTAATATGACACTGACCTTATAATCTGCATCCTTGCTAAACTGAGTAATTACTTCTAGTAGTTTATTTGTTAATTGAGATATTCTGCATAGGTAATTATGTCATCTAGGAGTAGAGAATGTTTATATCTGCATGCCTTGTTTTGTTTTTTAACTCAAAAAGTTTTTCTTGTTGTTTCCACCAGCTATGGCCAGTATTACAGTGATGAATAGGAGTAATGAGGGTGGACCTGATTGTCTTATTCCACATTTTAGGGGAATGCTTTCAGCCTTTCATCACTAAGTATGATGTTACTTAAGATGTTATGTAGTTTTTTTTATAGATGTCCTTTATTAAATTGAAGACATTCCCTTTCACTCTGAATTTGCTGATAGGTTTTAGCATGAATGGGGGTTGAATTTTGTCAAATGCCCTTGCAGCTTTTGAAGCAAAACATAGTCACAAAATTTGATAGTTGGAAGTAATCTTAATGACCATTTCTTCATATCTGAAGCCTGCATATTTGCTGTCACCTGAAAATTATATTCTTTTTTTTTTTTTTAAGATTTTATTTATTTGACAGAGAAAGACACAGCGAGAGAGGGGAACACAAGCAGGGGGAGTGGGAGAGGGAGAAGCAGGCTCCCAAGGAGCAGGGAGCCCAATGCGGGACTCGATCCCAGGATCCTGGGATCATGACCTGAGCCGAAGGCAGACGCTTCACGACTGAGCCACCCAGGCGCCCCTGAAAATTATATTCTTTTTTTTTTTTTTAAAGATTTTATTTATTTATTCATGAGAGACAGAGAGAGAGAGAGAGAGGCAGAGGGAGAAGCAGGCTCCCAAGGAGCAGGGAGCCCGATGCGGGACTCGATCCCTGGACCCTGGGATCATGACCTGAGCCGAAGGCAGACGCTTAACCATCTGAGCCACCCAGGCGCCCCTGAAAATTATATTCTTAAAGTAACATGATGACTCTCTATAACTAAAATATATGTAGTTGCATAAGGGACTTTACTAGATTTTCATTTATTTAATTATTTAATAAAGTATACAGCCGTGAAGTAAGAATCATTAAATTAGGCAACAAAACTTAGACTAATAGAAGGTAAGTAACTAGCTGAAAGTCAGCAGTCCAGCCACCTATGACAACTTTACATTCTCCTAATATATTGTGTTCTTTTTGTCTTTTAGCCTTTGTATCCATGTTTCTAGAATACCTTTACACTCTTCATCTTTCAAACTTTATATCTTTTCTTATATATAATAAACCTGAGGTTTAGAATGATGAAATGAGTCACTCAATGTTTTACATTTAGTTTATGGCAGAACTTAAACTTACAGCTCGGATCTCTTGACTTCCATGCTAGTTCTTTTGCCCCTTCACTAAGGTCTGCTCTGGTGTTGATTTTAAATATAGTTTCATTTTCTTTTCTTATTTTTGTCTCTCATAATGCAAATGTCTTGGGGACTTTGCTGATGCTTCTCTGGTAATGTTCCACATATAGATTTTTGGCAAACAACTTTCACTTTCAAAAATTAGTATATCAAACCTAATTTTATACCAAGATTACTCTTGTCTCATTGATTCTGTTGCTCTGCTGAATTACAAGTAGAGTGTAGAATAATTACTTTTGAGTATAATAAATTTTTCTAAATTGTTTTAAATTTGTAGTATCTAAAGTAAAGTGATGTTGGTATAATCCAGGAATTTTCTCTTAAACATTTGGAAATATTATATTGTTAATATGTGTCATTAAGGAAAAACAATAGTGTATAAATGGACTGGATAAATGGTAACCAAACATGGAAGCATTTTCTTTTCCTTTTTATTCTCTTTTCCATTTTCTCCCAAAGATAAAAAGTTAATCTGTAAAATATAGTATTTGGTGATCCAACAATATTTAAAAAACATGTCTGGAAAATAACTATGTTTGCTTCAGGGTATTTAACTTCTATATGTGATTGGTATTCACTGATTTCTTTTTTTTTAAATTCCTTTAGTCAGTTGACTGAATATACTTAATTACCCAATTCCACTTCAAAAGAATGGAAGAACGTTGGGAGCAAAGAAGCTGAGCTACTTTCTTTTACTGAATTCATCTGAGTATGTAATGAATGTTTAGATTGGGAGGATGAAACTCTAAGGGAGAGTGGAATCAAACATTCCTGAATTTAAATTCAAGCTTAATAACTACTCAGTAGTTGTTGGCTTTCAGCTGGTTACTTAACCTCTGAGTCTCATTCTGCATATCAAATAACATTATTTCAAGGCGTTGTTGTTTATAGTAAATGAAATAATTATGTGTGTTAATTTTGTTTGAAATTAAGTAATGAGCACATGGTAAAGTCCCTGGCACATGGTTTACTTCAGAAAACATTTGTTAAACTTATTCAAGAATTATTTATTAAGAACCTGTTATATGCCAGGCACTATGCTAGGCACTAAAGATATAGTGGCAAAAGAAATGCCCTATGAGTCATTGAGCTTATATTTTAGTGAGATAAACATAAACAGATAAGTAAATGAACCTACAAAATATTATGTTAGTTTAGTGATATGTTTTATGAGGACAGTGAGCCTTATCACTAGTCTAAATTATTATTTTAGATTCTAAGGTAGTAACAGTCACTATCTAAATCTTACATGTACAGTTAAGGCTCAGATGATTCTCTAAGCATCATAGAATGTTGTTGCAGTGTTGTTTATTCATAAACAAATAACTGAGTCATTGATGAAAAATGGGAGTATGACTAGGGAGAGTAGTTACATTTATTCAACAAACATGTTTATGACCAACTGTGAATCAAGGCATTTGTATAAAGAAGTCCCTTTTTGAACTAACAGGGCATATACTCTAGTAATGAGGATGAATCAAGTATACAAAAAAAATGTAAACCAATGAATAAAATAATGTTTAGTACTAGAAATACAGGTAAAATATTATGAAAGCTTACCACTTTTAGTTGGGCTAGGGCTCAGGGAATATTTAAAGGAGGGTTATAGAGAGAAGACATTACTAGATTTGGTCCTTAGAGCTAGTCTTGAATAGGGAAAACTCATCTTAGTCAAATAAATATCATAAACCTTATATGATAGCCAAAAGCTTCAATTAGTAGTGAAATAAGTGGTAAAAACAATCAAATCATATCACGGTGTCAATTTATATAAAGCAAAATACATCTTTCCATTTTCATTAAGATTGTAAAGTTGGCCATAGAGTAGGGAAGTCATATTTTACCATTTATTGTACTTTAACATGAACATTGTGTGATGTGATATGAAATGGTTACTTGTTTATGAGGAAAACTCTCATATGAGTTTCACTATGAGGAATTTTGTGGTGGATTTTTTTTTTCTTTTACTCTTTTTGTGTGGTTTTTAATTGCTAAACAATTAAAGAAGATCCAAATTTATACTGGAAACTTATTGTGACATAAACTTATAAATATTGCTGTTGCAATATAAATAAAACACAGATGTAGAAAGTGAAAAAGATCTTTATGCAAATGAAACTCTGGGTACTAGAAACAGAGCAACTTAGGCTAGATGAGTCTTAAAACTATGGGTTGTTGGCTGATCTACTGCCAAAGGAATGAGAGATTGATATTTAAATTTTATGCAAAGTTTCATGGGTAGTCTAAGCCTTGCTTTGGCAGAACAAAAGCAATAAAATCATGAGGAAAAGGCACTGAAACTTTTGTAGGCTTTGATTTGCTAAATGCTAAAAGCTTTGAAATCTAACCAGATGAACTGTCAGAAACTCCCATAATGTTCCCATATGAGTCTGGAATGGTCCAAACTGCTTGGAACCTGCCTACGTTTGTGTTCACCTTTGGATTTCAGCTCGCTTGCTTACAGCCCTCTGTAGAGTCACAAACTAAATGTTGATGACTTTTTGATCTTGAACTCCAGTTTCACCTGATCCATCTTTCTAGATGTCTGCTAGAAGCCTCCATGTTAATATTGAACAATAACTTTCCCCAAAGTCTGTATCTTCCTTTTAGTCTTTTGGTTTATTGCATCACTGTCTATTTGATTACACAAACTAGAAACTTGGGGTTCATCCGTGATGATTCATTTATTATACATGCTGTTCCCTGAATTTGGAAAGCCTTTCTCTAGTTCTTTTTTTTTTTTTTAATTTTTTTATTCTTATGTTAATCCCCTTACATTACAACATTAGTTTTAGATGAAGTGTTCCATGATTCATTGTTTGTGCACAACACCCAGTGCTCCATGCAGAATGTGCCCTCCTAAATACCCACCACCAGGCTAACCCATCCTCCCACCCCCCTCCCCTCTAGAACCCTGTTTGTTTTTCAGAGTCCATCGTCTCTCATGGTTCGTCTACCCCTCCGATTTCCCCCGCTTCATTCTTCCCCTCCCGCTACCTTCTTCTTCTTCTTCTTTTTTTTTTTTTTCTTAACATATATTGCATTATTTGTTTCAGAGGTACAGATCTGAGATTCAACAGTCTTGCACAATTCACAGCGCTTACCAGAGCACATACACTCCCCAGTGTCTATCACCCAGTCCCCCCATCCCTCCCACCCCACCCCCCACTCCAACAACTCTCAGTTTGTTTCCTGCGATTAAGAATTCCTCATATCAGTGAGATCATATGATACATGTCTTTCTCTGTTTGACTTATTTCACTCAACATAATACCCTCCAGTTCCATCCACGTCGTTGCAAATGGCAAGATCTCATTCCTTTTGATGGCTGCATAATAGTCCATTGTATATATATACCACATCTTCTTTATCCATTCATCTGTCGATGGACATCTTGGCTCTTTCCACAGTTTGGCTATTGTGGACATTGCTGCTATAAACATCGGGGTGCACGTAGCCCTTCGGATCCCTACTTTTGTATCTTTGGGGTAAATACCCAGTAGTGCAATTGCTGGATCATATGGTAGCTCTATTTTCAACTTTTTGAGGAACCTCCATACAGTTTTCCAGAGTGGCTGCACCAGCTTGCATTCCCACCAACAGTGTAGGAGGGTTCCCCTTTCTCCGCATCCCCGCCAACATCTGTCGTTTCCTGACTTGTTCATTTTAGCCATTCTGACTGGTGTGAGGTGATATCTCATTGAGGTTTTGATTTGGATTTCCCTGATGCCGAGCGATATTGAGCACTTTTTCATGTGTCTGTTGGCCATTTGGAAGTCTTCTTTGGAAAAATGTCTGTTCATGTCTTCTGCCCATTTCTTAATTGGATTCTTTGTTCTTTGGGTGTTGAGTTTGATGAGTTCTTTATAGATTTTGGATACTAGCCCTTTATCTGATATGTCATTTGCAAATATCTTCTCCCATTCTGTCGGTTGTCTTTTGGTTTTGTTAACTGTTTCCTTTGCTTTGCAAAAGCTTCTTATCTTGATGAAGTCCCAATAGTTCATTTTTGCCCTTGCTTCCCTTGCCTTTGGCGATGTTTCTAGGAAGAAGTTGCTTCGGCTGAGGTCAAAGAGGTTGTTGCCTGTGTTCTCCTTTAGGATTTTGATGGACTCCTGTCTCACATTGAGGTCTTTCAACCATTTGGAGTCTATTTTTGTGTGTGGTGTAAGGAAGTGGTCCAGTTTCATTCTTCTGCATGTGTCTATCCAATTTTCCCAAAACCATTTGTTGAAGAGACTGTCTTTGTTCCATTGGACATTCTTTCCCGCTTTGTCGAAGATTAGTTGACCATAGAGTTGAGGGTCCATTTCTGGGCTCTCTATTCTGTTCCATTGATCGATGTGTCTGTTTTTGTGCCAGTACCATGCTGTCTTGATGATGACAGCTTTGTAATAGAGCTTGAAGTCCGGAATTGTGATGCCACCGGCTTTGCTTTTCTTTTTCAATATTCCTCTGGCTATGCGGGGTCTTTTCTGGTTCCATACAAATTTTAGGATTATTTGTTCCATTTCTTTGAAAAAAGTGGATGGTATTTTGATGGGGATTGCATTGAATGTGTAGATTGCTCTAGGTAGCATTGACATCTTCACAATATTTGTTCTTCCAATCCATGAGCATGGAACGTTTTTCCATTTCTTTGTGTCTTCCTCAATTTCTTTCATGAGTATTTTATAGTTTTCTGAGTACAGATCCTTTGTCTCTTTGGTTAGATTTATTCCTAGGTATCTTATGGTTTTGGGTGCAATTGTAAATGGGATCGACTCCTTAATTTCTCTTTCTTCTGTCTTGTTGTTGGTGTATAGGAATGCCACTGACTTCTGTGCATTGATTTTATATCCTGCCACTTTACTGAATTCCTGTATGAGTTCTAGCAGTTTTGGGGTGGAGTCTTTTGGGTTTTCCACATAAAGTATCATATCATCTGCAAAGAGTGAGAGTTTGACTTCTTCTTTGCCAATTTGGATGCCTTTGATTTCTTTTTGTTGTCTGATTGCTGTGGCTAGGACTTCCAATACTATGTTGAATAGCAGTGGTGATAGTGGACATCCCTGCCGCGTTCCTGACCTTAGGGGGAAAGCTCTCAGTTTTTCCCCATTGAGAATAATATTTGCTGTAGGTTTTTCATAGATGGCTTTTATGATATTGAGGTATGTACCCTCTATCCCTATACTCTGAAGAGTTTTGATCAAGAAAGGATGCTGTACTTTGTCAAAAGCTTTTTCGGCATCTATCGAGAGGATCATATGATTCTTGTTCTTTCCTTTGTTAATGTACTGTATCACATTGATTGATTTGCGGATGTTGAACCAACCTTGCAGCCCAGGGATAAATCCCACTTGGTCATGGTGAATAATCCTTTTAATGTACTGTTGGATCCTATTGGCTAGTATTTTGGTGAGAATTTTTGCATCCATGTTCATCAGGGATATTGGTCTGTAATTCTCCTTTTTGATGGGGTCTTTGTCTGGTTTGGGGATCAAGGTAATGCTGGCCTCATAAAATGAGTTTGGAAGTTTTCCTTCCGTTTCAATTTTTTGGAACAGTTTCAGAAGAATAGGTATTAATTCTTCTTGAAATGTTTGGTAGAATTCCCCTGGGAAGCCATCTGGCCCTGGGCTTTTGTTTTTTGGGAGATTTTTGATGACTGCTTCAATTTCCTTAGTGGTTATAGGTCTGTTCAGGTTTTCTATTTCATCCTGGTTCAGTTTTGGTAGTTGATACATCTCTAGGAATGCATCCATCTCTTCCAGGTTATCTAATTTGCTGGCATAGAGTTGCTCATAATATGTTCTTATAATTGTTTGTATTTCTTTGGTGTTGGTTGTGATCTCTCCTCTTTCATTCATGATTTTGTTGATTTGGGTCATTTCTCTTCTCTTTTTGATAAGTCTGGCCAGGGGTTTATCAATCTTGTTAATTCTTTCAAAGAACCAGCTCCTAGTTTCGTTGATCTGTTCTACTGTTCTTTTAGTTTCTATTTCATTGATTTCTGCTCTGATCTTTATGATTTCTCTTCTCCTGCTGGGTTTAGGCTTTATTTGCTGTTCTTTCTCCAGCTCCTTTAGGTGTAGGGTTAGGTTGTGTACTTGAGACCTTTCTTGTTTCTTGAGAAAGGCTTGTATTGCTATATACTTTCCTCTTAGGACTGCCTTTGCTGCATCCCAAAGATTTTGAACAGTTGTGTTTTCATTTTCATTAGTTTCCATGTATTTTTTTAATTCTTCTTTAATTTCCTGGTTGACCCATTCATTCTTCAGTAGGATGCTCTTTAGCCTCCATGTATTTGAGTTCTTTCCGACTTTCCTCTTGGGATTGAGTTCTAGTTTCAAAGCATTGTGGTCTGAAAATAGGCAGGGAATGATCCCAATCTTTTGGTACCGGTTGAGACCTGATTTATGACCTAGGATGTGGTCGATTCTGGAGAATGTTCCATGGGCAGTAGAGAAGAATGTGTATTCCGTTGCTTTGGGGTGGAATGTTCTGAATATGTCTGTGAAGTCCATTTGGTCCAGTGTGTCATTTAAAGTCTTTATTTCCTTGTTGATCTTTTGCTTAGATGATCTGTCCATTTCAGTGAGGGGGATGTTAAAGTCCCCCACTATTATTGTATTGTTGTTGATGTGTTTCTTTGCTTTTGTTATTAATTGCCTTATATAATTGGCTGCTCCCATGTTAGGGGCATAGATATTTACAATTGTTAGATCTTCTTGTTGGATAGATCCTTTAAGTATGATATAGTGTCCTTCCTCATCTCTTATTACAGTCTTTGGTTTAAAATCTAATTTGTCTGATATAAGGATTGCCACCCCAGCTTTCTTTTGGTGTCCATTAGCATGGTAAATGGTTTTCCACCCCCTCACTTTCAATCTGGGGGTGTCTTTGGGTCTAAAATGAGTCTCTTGCAGACAGCATATCGATGGATCTTGTTTTTTAATCCAGTCTGTTAGCCTGTGTCTTTTGATTGGGGCATTTAGCCCATTTACATTCAAGGTAACTATTGAAAGATAGGAATTTAGTGCCATTGTATTGCCTGTAAGGTGACTGTTACCATATATTGTCTGTGTTCCTTTCTGGTCTATGTTGCTTTTAGGGTCTCTCTTTGCTTAGAGGACCCCTTTCAAGATTTCCTGTAGGGCTGGTTTTGTGTTTGCAAATTCCTTTAGTTTTTTTTTGTCCTGGAAACTTTTTATCTCTCCTTCAATTTTCAATGACAGCCTAGCTGGATAGAGTATTCTTGGCTGCATATTTTTCTCATTTAGTGCTCTGAATATATCCTGCCAGTCCTTTCTGGCCTGCCAGGTCTCTGTGGATAGGTCTGTTGCCAATCTAATGTTTCTACCATTGTAGGTTACATATCTCTTCTCCCGAGCTGCTTTCAGGTTTTTCTCTTTGTCTGTGAGACTTGTAAGTTTTACTATTAGATGTCGGGGAGTTGACCTATTTTTATTGATTTTGAGAGGGGTTCTCTGTGCTTCCTGGATTTTCATGCCTGTTTCTTTCCCCAAATTAGGGAAGTTCTCTGCTATAATTTGCTCCATTATACCTTCTGCCCCCCTCTCTCTTTCTTCTTCTTCTGGGATCCCAATTATTCTAATGTTGTTTCGTCTTATGGTATCACTTATCTCTCGAATTCTGCCCTCGTGATCCAGTAGTTGTTTATCTCTCTTTTTCTCAGCTTCTTTATTTTCCAGCATTTCATCTTCTATATTACTGATTCTCTCTTCTGCCTCATTTATTCTAGCAGTTAGTGCCCCCATTTTTGATTGCACCTCATTAATAGCCTTTTTGATTTCTACTTGGTTGGATTTTAGCTCTTTTACTTCTCCAGAAAGAGTTTCTCTAATAACTTCCATATTTTTTTCAAGCCCAGCTAGTATCTTTAAAGTGATGATTCTGAACTCTAGATCTGACATCATACTAATGTCCGTATTGAGTAGGTCCCTGGCAGTCGGTACTGCCTCTTGTTCTTTTTGTTGAGGTGATTTTTTCCGTCTCGTCATTTTGTGCAGAGGAGAATAGATTAATGAGAGAACAAAATGCTAGCAGAGTAACCACGTCCCCAGAAAATATACTCTAAACAAATCAGAAAAGACCTGAAGCAGTGGGATAAGAAGGGGAAAGAGAGAAAAAAAAAAAAGAAAAAAAAAGAAAAAGATAAAGATAAAAACAACAACAAACAAAACAAAAGAACAATAACAAAAGAAAAACCAGAATGTGATCAAATATGATCTATATGGTATATAGATCAGTGCCACACACTAGATTTGGGGTGTGTTTTGGTCTTTTAGAAGAAAGTGTCTCCCAAAATTTTAAAGAAAGAAAAACTTATATATGTACAAAAATAAGGGTTGATATGATGAAGGGATGGAAAATGACTGTAAAAATGGAAATTATAAAAAATTTTATAAAAGGAATTGATAAGAAGTTGTTTGAAAAAAGAAAGAGGATTTAAAAAAAGAAAAAAGAAAAAGAAAAAAAAAGGGAGAGGATGTGATCAGGCAGGGGAATAGAGAACACCATATACTAGAGATTTAGGGTATATTTTAATCTGTTAGAAGAAACTATCTCAAAATTTTAAAGAGAGAACAACTTATATATATAAGCCAAAAATATGGGTAACTACTATGAAGGGATAGAATATGACTCTAAAAATGAAAAATAAAAATGTTTTTTTTAAAAAAAGGGATTGATAAGATGTTGTTTGAAAAAGGGAAAAAGAAAAATTCAAAAAGAAATAAAAAGACAAAAAGACAGTTAAAAAAAAAATTAACTTTAAAAGACTAAGGAATCATGGTAAAAAAGCCGTGAATTCTATGTGCAGTAGTCCCTTAGCGCTGGAGTTCTGCTGTTCTCATTGATCGGTAAACTTGGTCTTGGCTGGCTGTTCTCGCTGATCTTCTGGGGAGGGGCCTGTTGCCGTGGTTTCCAAATGTCTCTGCCGGAGGCGGAATAGCCCCGCCCTTGCCCCCTCCCGGCTAAGTAATCTGCTCGGGTTTGCTCTCCGGGGCTTTTGTTCCCTGCGAGCTTTCCGTACAGCTTTGGAGGCGGAGAGTGAAAATGGCGGCCTCCCAATCTCCGCCCCGGAGGAGCCGAGAACTCGGGGCCGCTCCTCAGTGAGCCCCCAGAGAAAAGCCGTCAGTCACTCCCGTCTCCCCGGTCTGCAGCTGCACTCCGTGCTCAACCGGCCTGTGACCACGCGTTTCTATCTCTGGCACCGGACCCGGTCTGGAGTCTCCAAACCCAGCAGATCCCTGCGGTGCACTCCCGCGCGGCTCCTCCCGGGGGAGGAAGGTGAGTCTCCCCGGATCGGCCGCTTGTTGGGTCCCTGCTGGAGGAGCAGGGGCCCGACTGGGCCGCGGATCGCGGTTAATGGCAACCCCAGCTGAGAGCCCGCGCCTGGGCTCCGCCTCTGCAGCCGGCTTCCCTGCTGCGTTACCTGGGAGCTCTGCTGCCCTCAGGCACCCCCGGTCTTTCTGTGACCCCGAGGGTCCTGAGACCACACTGTCCCGGAGGGTTCCACCCCCCGCTGAGCCACCAGAGTGACGTCCCTCGGCGGAGCTGACTTTTAAAAGTTCCGATTTTGTGCTCCGCGGCTCTATCACTTGCCAGAAGCGGCCGACGGAGGCCCCTCCCCCGCCGTCTATCCTCCCGAATATCGCCTCGGATTCACTTCTCCGCACGTCCTACCTTCCAGAAAGTGGTCGCTTTTCTGCTGAGACAGTTGTTGCTCTTCTTTTCTTCGATCTCCTGTTGAGTTTGTAGGTGTTCAGAATGGTTTGATCCCTATCCAGCTGAATTCCTGAGAGGAGACGAAATCCAGGTCTCCTACTCCTCCGCCATCTTGCTCCGCCCCCTCGCCTTTCTCTAGTTCTTAATTTCCCTGGCTAACAAATCCTTTAAGATATAGGTAAAAACTCTCTTCTCTGAGAAGCTTCTTCTTACTTCTATATTGTGCTCCTAGAGCTTTTGTGCTGTTGCCAACACAACATTGTTATCACATGATGTAATTGATGGTTTGTATGCCTCTTCTCCCACTCCCCCAGGATTTTTAGCTAATTTATATTAGGGACAGAGACTTGATTTCTTATTTATATTCTGCAAAATGGAGCTTGTTGTGAGGAATTAATGAGCTTATACTGGGATAAAAAGAGTATCAATAATACTTAGCTATTATTATAACTATTATTAATATATAAATGCTATTATTATCTTGGTTTTCTCAGTACTTGATAAGCTGCCTGCCTTTAAAAGGTGAGTATGTTAATAAAATGAATGTGTTTTGCAATTATCTTTGCAGTGACACCCTGGTACTGTGTCATTTCTGACATCAAGACTTCACTCTTTTTGGGTAACCACACTTTCCTTTTAGGCTGATCTGCTTCTCTTGTCAGTTCTTTATCTGCTAGAATCTGTACCTGAACTCAGAGACCTGGTGCATGTTTTTTTCTCTTTTCAACCTAAAATATATGTAGGGACCTTGGAACCAGTATGTTTATCTGTATGATTGCATACAGATAAGATGATGAAATTCAATATTGAGGTAACACAGCTGTTACAATTATCTGACAAGGATTTTAAAAATATATTTTTATATTATAAAAATACTTTAACAAGCTATTACAGCACACCTAAATGGGAAAAAGATAAGTTTCAGTAAAGAAATAGAAGTTTCAGTAAAGAAAAAGAACTAATAAGAATTTTACAACTGGAAAGTATAATAAACTAAATTAAAAAACTCAAAGGACTCAACAGAATGGAGAGAACAGAAGAACAAACAGTGAACCTGAATGTAGAACATAAAAATTACCCATTCTGAACAAAGTAGGAAAAATAGAAAAAAATGAACAGAGTATTAGGGACAGGTGGGAATGTAACAGATCTAATATTTGTATCATTGGAACCCCAGAAGAAAAGATGAAAGAGGTTGGGGCTAAAAAAGTATTCAGACATATAATGGGTGAAAATTTCCCAAATTTGGCAGAGATAAACCTATAGATTGAGTGAACCACAAAATGGATAAAACCAAATAAAACTATGACAAAACACGTAATAGTCAAACTGTAAACAAAGGAGGAAAAGATTTCATTATCAGTAATGAAAAAACAATTTGAATGATAGAAGATTAATCCTCAGAAACCATGGGAGCCAGAAAGAAGTGCTTAACATTCAAGTTCTGGTAGAAAAGAACTGAACTGTCAACTCAGAATTCTGTATCCAGTGAAAATGTCCTTCAGGAATAAAGAGATAAAGCATTTCAGATAAAGGAAAACTAATACAATTATTTGCTAAAGAGGTTTTTAAAATGAAAAGAATATGATAAAAGAAGGAATCTTGCAATTAGGAAGGGAGAAAAAAAACAACAGAGTAGAAATATAGGTGCATACAATAGATTTTTCTATTCATGAGTATTTTTAATTATGTTTGAAAGTTGAAATAAAAATTAAAACATTATCTAATGTGGGTCTCAAAGCATGTAGAGGAAATACTTAAGATAATTGTTATATAAATGGTAGAGGGCAAAAGGATGCAAGGGGCTGAAAAGTTTTTAAACATTTTACTCAAATTGGTAAGTATTGATATCAATAGATTATGGTAAGTTAAATATATATGTATAGTGCAATACCTAGAACAACCTATAAAAGCTAATCAAAGAGATACATTCAAACACACTGTATATAATTCAAGTGGCATTCTTGAAAAAAGATAAAAGTCCAAGTCATCAATAGGAATACATGAAAAAAGAAAATAGAAAAATGAAATACAGAGATAATCAATAGAAAACAAAATAAAATGGTAGGATTGTGTCATAACATTTCTGTGATTACATTAATTGTAAGTGGTCTGAATATACTAGTTAAAAGAAATTGACAGTGCTAAAAAAATTGTATACTGCTTACAAAATTGTATACTATCACTTCAAATATAATGTTATAGATTGGTGGAAAACAAAACAATGGAAATACATACCATAGAAACACCAGTCTGGGGTGCCTGGGTGGCTCAGTCGTTAAGCGTCTGCCTTCGGCTCAGGTCATTATCCCAGGGTCCTGGGATCGAGTCCCACATCGGGCTCCTTGCTCAGCTAGGAGTCCGGTTCTCCCTTTCCCTCTGCCCCTGCTTGTGTCCCCTCTCTCGCTGTGTCTCTCTCTGTCAAATAAATAAATAAAATCTTAAAAAAAATGATACTATAATAGACTTAAAAAAAAAAAAGAAACACCAATCTGAAGATACCAGGAGTGGATATATTAATATCAAAGAAAGTAGGCTTTAGAGCAAAGAAAATTATCAGAGAGGGACTTTACATAATGACAAAAGTGTCAGTTCACCAAGAAAATAATAAATGTGTATGCACCAAACAGAGCTGTAAATGGTATGAAGCAAAAACTGATAGAACTAAAAAAAGGAATGCAACTTACCAAAATTTGTTGGATGCCATTTAAGCAGTGCTGAGAGGAAAATTTATAGTACTAGAAAGCTTATTGTTAGAAAAGAATAAAGTCTAAAATCAGTAATATAAACTATTACCCTGAAGAATCCAGGTAAAGAAGAGCAAAATGAACCTAAAGCAAGCAGAAAGTAAGACATAATAAAGAGAACAAAGCAATATTAATTGAAAAGAGAATACCAGTAAAGAAAATCAATATAACAAAAGTAGGAAAAATAGAAAAAAATGAACAGAGCATTATAACAAAAGCTGGTTCTTTGGAAAGGAGCAAAGAAAGGATTAAAAAAAAAATCTAGCAAGAATGACAAAGAAATAGATGGGAGACACAAATTATTAATATCAAGAATAAAATACAAGACATGACCAAAGAAGACCCTGAAGGACACCAAGAGGATGATAGAGCACTACACAGAAGAACTCATTTGGCAAGTTAGATGAAATGGAAGAATTCCTTGAAATCTACAAACCTCCACACTTGGTAAATATGCAGTTTATAATTTGAATAGTTTTATAACTATTCCAAAAATTAAACTTGCAATTGGAAAAAAAAAAACTCCCTAAAAGGAAATCTCCAGGCCCAAAATATTTCATTGAAGAATTTTACCAAATGTTTAAAGAATTAACAATTCTACACTATCACTTCCAGAAAATATAAGACGAAGAAACAGTTTCCAACTAATTTTATAAAGTCAGTGTTACTCTGATACTAAAAATGAATAAAAGAGTAAAAACAATACAAAGCAAAATTGTAGACTGATGTCCATCTATAATGTTGATGCAAAAATTAAGTATCAGCAAAGATAATTCAGTAACATGTGAAAATAATTATACACTTTGACCAAATGGTTTACTTCATTAATGCAAGGCTAGTTCAGTATTCAAAAATCAAGGATTGGAGAGACTTTGGAGAAAGGGCTTGAGTACCTCAAGATGGATAGATGAGGCAGAGACACTCTCTTTCCAAAAACCCCATCCCTGGCATGGAACACATAATAGGGAGGAAATCTCACTAGTTTGGCACTTCTGGAGGAGCAAGGGGTTGATGCCCCACATCAAATATCCCATCTCCTGGGATGTGCACCAGAGAGACGAACCTCCAGAACATCTGTCTTAGAAAACCAACAGGCTGACATCCGAGATATCAAAGTGCTATAAAAAACTGAGATTTCCAGGGATGCCTGGGTGGCTCAGTTGGTTGAACATCTGACTCTTGGTTTTGGCTCAGGTTATGATCTCAGGGGCGTGAGATTGAGCCCCACCTTGGGGCTCCATGCTTGGCACAGAGTCTGCTTGAGACTTTCTCCCTCTCCCTTTCCCTTCTGCCCCTCTCCATCCCCCTCTTGCCCTCTCCCTTTTCCCTCTTTCTCCCCTTCTACCCCTCTCCCTGCTCCTGCTCTTTCTCCCTCTCTTAAATAAGTAAATAAATAAATAACCCCCCCAAAACAAAACAAAATAAAAAACCCTGAGATTCCTCTTTTAAAGGGCTCATGTGTGATATCACTTGTCCTGACACCCAGTGCAGAAACAGCAGTTTGAAAAGTGGTTAGACTATATGTGAGAGAGATTCATCTGCTAATCTAAAAGCATATACTGGAGGGGCAGGGGACAGCTGAAACTCTCCCCAGAGATGGACACTCTGGCAGACACCATTTTTGTACCCTCTACCTACCTTGCTATCCATCCTTGGGTGAGGATGGATTTGGAACACTCCTACCAACAGGCTGATACAAGCAGGGGCAAGAGGCCTGTGACATTATCCCCTTGACTTGCTGAAGCCAGACAGCAGAAGTGGATGTCTTACTCTCCTGCAATCTGGCTGTGGCAAGTGAGCACAAATGGACATGGCATTCTCATCCTTAGCTATAGTTGGTGAGTGAGAGCAGTTGTAATTCTTTCCCACTCCTTTACTGAGTCTGGTGAGTGTGAATGGTTGTCATTTTCTAGCTCTCAACCTAAAACTGGTGTGAGTGCATAGAAAAGGCACTCCCCTGCTTTATTCCTGAAGCCTGCAGTTGCACATAAAGACATTTTCCTACCACTTTTCTGAACATGCCTGCATCCCTGCACTCTCTAGCTGCCTAGCTAATGCCCATGGGCATGCAGACTCCACACAGGGACTACCCTTTGATATCCTGAGCCTGGTGGCCAAGGGAGCTGGCATTCCTGAACTCCATGAGAATGTAGCAGTTGGAAAGATAGTTCTTGGCAGTATACCATCCCCAGGGCATTGCACGGACAGCAGTGTGAAAAACAACACCAATCTTCCTGTGAAAAAGGCCTATTTACTTAGCTTGGGGATTCAAGTGGAGGGACAAGCTTCAGGTATCCCACACATTTAGAGGCTAAGGAGGTGCTCCCAGAGAATGTAAAAAGGGAGATGCCATCCTTGCTCACCTTCTTGGCCTTGTTAGAGCTTGATAAGACCTCTCAGAAACGAATTTATGTACTTGTCTGGAGCCCTAATTTTTGCAACTGTTACCCAGGGGATACTTCCAAATCTCTTGATCTGGATGCCAGGAGGGTTTATGATTGCAGCTGCAAGGTGCTGTATTTGCATACTTTAACAGATATTGCCTAGGATCTAGCTTCCAGTCAGCCTGAAACTGGTGCTAAATAAGATTCCTCCCCTTTGAACACTGATGGGCACACCCTCAACAATGGGGATCTGTCAGAATAAATCAGGTTGTTTAGATAATCACAAAATCTCGAGAGACATCAAGAACTAGGATAAGGGTAAATAAGAAGTTTCATTCCCTATGCAAGTCCACTCCTTCAAAAATGAAAGAGGTAACTGTTTTTGTACATAGAAACAAACACAGGGAGTCAAGCAAAATGAAAGAACAGAGAAATATGTTCCAAATGAGAGAATAAGAAAGAAAACTCAGAAAAAGATTTTAATGATATGGAGATAACTCATCTACCTGAAAATGAATTCAAAGTAATGGTCTTAAAGATGCTCACTGAGCTTGGAAGTACTGTTGGAAGAACACAGGGAGAACTTCAACAAAGAGATAGAAAATATGAGAAAGTACCACACCAAAGTCACAGAGCTGAGGAATACAATAACTGAACTGAAAACCACACTAGAGGGGATCAATAGTAGACAAAAGAGTCTATCAACGAGCTGGAAGACAAAGCCTCAGAATATACTCGGCACAGCAAAAAGAGAAAAATAATTTAAAAAATGAAAATTTAAGAGACGTTTAGGACAATATCAGGTGGAATCACATTCACATTATAGGGGTCCCAGAAGGAGAAGAGGGAAATAAAGGGGCCAAGACTTATTTGACGAAATAGTGGTTGAACACTTTCCTTACCTGGGGAAAGAACTAGACATCCAGGTTCAGAAAGTCCAGAGAGTTCAAAATAAAATGAACCCAAAAAGATTCACACCAAGACACATTATCATTAAAGTGTTAAACTGGATGTTGTATGCAACTGATGAATCGTTGAACACTACATCAAAAACTAATGATGTACTATATGTTGGCTAATTGAACATAATAATAATAATAAAAAAAGTTAAAGAGAGAATCTTAAAAGCAGAAGAGAAAAGCAATTTATTATGAACAAGGGAAACCCCATACAGGTTACCAGCAGATTGCTTAATAGAAACTTTGCTAAGGGTCTCCAGACTGCATTTGGACTGAAGACTGCAATATTAACTCTTGCCAAAATTGCTTGCCTGCCAGTGTGCCCTGCAGATTTCAGACTTGCCAGTCTTTTTTAATCATGTGAGCCAATTTCTTAAAATCTGTCTCTGTATTTTTTGTCTCCCTCTCTATAAATATAAATACATTGGAATATTGAAATATATATTAAAATTCTATATACATAAATACATAAATAAATCTTCATGCATCCTGTTGGTTCTTATTCTCTGAAGAACCCTGAGTAATATATACTTGATATTAGGCCTTTTCAGCAGATAATTCTAGAGCATTTGGGTATTTCTAGACAATAAAGAACCTTGACATAATCCTCATATACAAAATTATGGATTATAGTTTTAAATGTAAGATATAAAAGTGTAAAAATTTAGAAAACATCGTAGGAGAAGATTTTAGAGATTTAGGGCTTGATGAAGGGTTACGATATGGGGCGCCTGGGTGGCTCAATTGTTAAGCGTCTGCCTTCGGCTCAGGTCATGATCCCAGGATCCTGGGATCGAGCCCCGCATTGGGCTCTCTGCTCAGCGGGAGGCCTGTTTCTCCTTCTCCCACTCCCCCTGCTTGTGTTCCCTCTCTCTCGCTGTGTCTCTCTCTCTCAAATAAATAAATAAAATCTTAAAAAAAAAAGTTATGAGATATGACATCAAAATAACAACCTATAAAAGAAAACTGGAATTTGTATAAATTAATAACTTTTTCTATGCCAGTGATCTTATTAAGATGATGAAAGGAAAATTTACAGGTTGTGAAAAATATTTGCAAAATACGTATCTGACAGAAGGGCCCTGTTTTAGTCTGGGTTCTCCATAGTAACAGAATGAATAGGGTGTGTGTATATGTTATATATCGAGAGAGAGAGAGAGAGAGAGAAAGGGAGAGAGAGAGAATAGTATATATGTGTGTGTGTGTATATATATATAGTGAGAGAGAGAGGGAGAGAGAGAGAGAAAGGTATTTATTTTAAGGAATTGGCTCACTTGATTATAGAAGCTTGTTGCAAAATGGGCCATCAGGTTGGAGCCCAGGGAAGAGTTACTGTTTAAGTCCAAAAGCAGTCTGCTGGCAGAATTTGTTTCTCAGGGGAGGCTATTCTTTGTTTCATTAAGGCTTTCAACTGATCGGATGTGGCTCCCCACATTATAGAGACTAATTTACTTTACTCAAAGTTCACCCATTTGAATGTTAATATGATCCAAAAAATACTTTCATAGAAGTATCTGGGATAATTTTGACCAAATATCTGGCTACCATGACCCGGCCAAGTTGACACTTAATGTTAAGTACCACAGGCCATATCTAGAATGTTTAAATACCTCTTAAAATACTGAGGGTTGCTGGAGTGGTGGGGGGTGGGAGGGATGGGGTGGCTGAGCGATAGACATTGGGGAGAGTATGTGCTATGGTGAGAGCTGTGAATTGTGTAAGACTGTTGAATCACAGAATTGTACCTCAAACAAATAATACATTATATATTAAAAAAAAAAAAGAAGATAGCAGGAAGAGAAAATTGAAGGGGGGGAGATTGGAGGGGGAGACGAACCATGAGAGACTATGGACTCTGAGAAACAGAGTGTTCTAGAGGGGAGGAGTGTGAGGGGATGGGTTAGCCTGGTGATGGGTATTCAAGAGGGCACGTACTGAATGGAGCACTGGGTGTTATATGCAAACAATGAATCATGGAACACTACATCAAAAACTAAGATGTAATGTATGGTGATTAACATAACATAATAAAATAAAAAAAAGAAAAGAAATTGAATAGTAAAAACAAACAATTCATCTAGAAAAGAGGCAAAAAATCTGAAGACGCATTTCACTAAAGAGAATATGCATATGAAAAGATACATATGAAAATAAGTCCACAAAAATGTTCAACATTACTAGCCATTAGGGAAATGCAAAGTAAGATCACAATGAATTGTCACTACATGTCTAGTAGAACAGCTGGAGTAAAACAATAGGATATGGAAAAACTAGATAGCCATTTTGGAAAATAGCTCAGCAGTTTCTTAAGAAACTGAACATGCAACTATCATATGACCCAGCAGTTGCTTTCCTGGGATTTCTGTCAGCATGTGAAAATTTTATGTTCTCTCAAAAATAAGTATATGAATGTTTATAGCACTATTATTTATAACAGTTTTATTTATAATAGCCCCAAACTGGAAATAACCAAAATCTCTCTTAATAGGCTAATGGGAAAATGAATTGTGTTAGATATATATTATAGAGTAATACTCAGCAGTTAAAAGGAATGAATACTACTGATGCATGCCACAACTTGGATGGATCTCAAGGGCATTATAGAGGATGGAAAAAAGCCCCACAATCTCAAAAATTTATGTATTGTATGGTTCCACTTATATTTTGAATGACAAAGCTATTGATATAGAAAACAGATTAGTGATTGTCAGGGGTTAGGGTAGCATGAAATAGATCCTTGTGGTGATGGAATAGTTCTGTATCTTGATTTCAGTGGTGGTTACATTAATATATGAATGTTACAAAAGGACATAGGACTATACACATGCAGTACCAATGTCAATTTTGTGGTTTGGGTATTACTATAATTATGTAAGATATAGCTTTTGGGGGAAACTGAAGAGTTTATGGACTTCTCTGTACTATCTTTGCAACTTTCTGAGAATCTATAATTATGGCAAAATAAGAAGTAAAACAACAAACAATCCAGAGATTGTAGGATGCTTCAACATCTATGAACATATTGGTAGGTATAATTTTAACTCAAGCTCTAATTTATACCTCTTATTTGACCCCAGCCCCTTTACCAAAGGAGATTATAGAACAATTGTTTTAAGATCATTCATTCTTCACCCTGACTAAACTCAGTGTGTTCAGTAGAGTAATAAATTCAATTCCTACAATTGATAGATACCTCTAGTCTTCAATGATTAATGCAGGATTCCTCAACGAGGAGGAGAGAATTTGAAAGGAGTACATGTTCTATGTCATCTTAAATTTAGGAAATCAATGGTGCTTTTTAAATACTACCCAGAACAAATAATGGAAACAGGAACACAAGAATGCTCAGGGTGTGGAGTGGACTGGGAAGTAGAAGTCAGATTACTAGGTTCTAGCCCCAGTTCAGTCATTAGCTCACTCTGGATCTTGGGCAAGTCATTTTGCCTCATTGGGACATACTAAAGTGAAAGAACTATACAATATGACCTCTAAATTTGCTTAAAGTTCTAAAATCCTAGTAGTCAGTCTGTTTCTTTATTAGCAAAATTAGGACATGTTAAAATGAACTATAAACCTCAATCTAAGTGCCCTCCACACAAAATAATTTAAAATGAATTCTTCTGGGAATCTAGTGCCTTCTTCTCAGGTCCTCCCAGTTGGAATCTGTGAGGTTTTCTACATAGTGCAGGTTCTCAACCAGTTTTGTGTATTGCAGGACTGATTGGGTGATTTCATTGAAATATAGTACTTTAAATACATTACCATCTTCATTCTACAAGTCTCCCAAATTTGTATCTTCAACTCCAACCTTGCCTCTGAGCTCCAGACTTGTTTACCTAACCACTATCTCTATTTAGATTACTGTATTTAAAACTTAAAGTGATTAAATTTGAGTTCATGATACTCATTCCAAAACCTCTATTTCCAACCTCAGTTAATGGTAATTCTTTTCTTTCATTTGTTCATGCCCTAATCCTGGAGTCATCTCTGTATCCTGGATTCCTTTCTCTATCTTGTACACCATACCCAAATCCAGCAATAAGTTTTGTCTGTTGAATTGTCAAAATATATACTTCTTGTCACTTCTACTGCTATTATCCTGGTCCAAGTCATCAGAGAATTCTCTTTTGGCTAAATTATTGAAGTAGCCTCCTGGTCTTCCCATTTCTGCTGTTACCCTTTTTTCAGCTTTTCTCAACATATTGTGTCATTCTTCTGCTCAAAACCCACTAGTGGTTTCCTGTCTCAGGCTGAGTAAAATTTAAGTCCTTACAACTGCCTACATATCCCTAGAGATAGAGCTCTGTTAACTTTCTGACCTCATATCCTTTTTCTCTCCTAGCAGTTCACTCTAATGCAGGCACATTGGCTTCTTCGCTGTTTCTGGAACACCCTCACAACAATGTGTACCCTAAGTAGACTTCTACCTCAGAACCTTTGTATTTGTTTCCTCTTACTGGAGAGCTTTTCTCAATATATCCTAATGGCATATTATCTCATCTCCTTTAGATCTTTTCTCAAATGTTATTTTCTTAGTGAGACCTAACTAACCATCTTATTTAAAACTCCAGTTCTTCTAAGTATCCCCATCTTCTGTCCTTTTTCTTCACATTTGTAATGATACAACATACTGTATATTTTGCATGTTTGTTTTATTTTCTGTCTCTTCCTTTTAGAATGTAAGCTCATGCAAGTTGGAACTTTTTTCTGCTTTATTCATCATTGAACATTGGTGTCTAGAAAAGAGTATGTTACATGGTAGATAGTACATATTTGTTGAATGAGTGAATGCATGAAGATGGAGCATCTGAAGACCCTGTGTTTGATATGACAGAGAAGAGTTCTGGATATCCTGCCCTGTGCTATGCTATATAGAACAACACTTTTTTTAATTTTAGTACTTCACAGATATTTACTGAAGTCCTGGTAGTTTACCCTGCCTAGTGCAGACATTGGACTAGACATTTTAGTTACAAAGATTAAAAAGATGTGGTCTCTCTCCTTAAGGAATTCAGATCAGTTGCAGTGTGATTATATCTTGAGCATAGAGAAGCAATGACCTCTTTTGAGAGGTAACAAGAAATGGTTTCTGAAGTGTTATAGTTGAGCTTGGTCTGAAAGGATGAATAGTAGGTGTTCTCTAAACAAAGAAAGGATATTCTAGGCAGATGGAATAGTAAAAGACACAGCTGCAAGAACAACCATGGTATATCAATATACCATGCATTCTTAATGATTTTTTTAATCTCTGGGCATAGGCATATTTGCAGTTATTATTATTAGGAGGCAGTGTTACATAGTGGAAACAGCACAGGTACTATACTTAGCTAGGTCTGAATTAAAATTTCAGATTTATTACAATATCTACATTACTTAGATTTCCCATCCAAAAATGTGACTAATAATACCTATATATAGGATTGTTGTGAGGATATCATAAATGAAATAGTGTATATAAATGCCCATCTCTGTGTTTAACATATTATATTGCTTAATATGTATAATTATTTTATTAATACATTAAATAGATATTTAAAAATTATTTGTGGAGTCTTTTTTTAAAATTTTTTTGTTTTTTTTATTATGTTATGTTAATCACCATACATTACATCATTAGTTTTTGATGTAGTGTTCCATGATTTATTGTTTGCATATAACACCCAGTGCTCCATTCAGTATGTGCCCTCTTTAATACCTATCACCAGGCTAACCCATCCCCCCACCCACCTCCTGTCTAGAATCCTCAGTTTGTTTCTCAGAGTCCATAGCCTCTCATGGTTCGTCTCCCCCTCCGAATCCTCCTCCTTCATTTCTCCCTTCCTACTATCTTCTTCATTTTTTTAACATATAATGTGCTACGGTGAGCGCTGTGAATTTTGTAAGACTGTTGAATCACAGACCTGTACCTCTGAAACAAATAATACATTATTTGTGGAGTCTTAATGGTGGCCAGTTAAAATAATAACTGAACAAAAACCAAGCAGCAATACAAAAAGCCAGTATGTGTGTTCCCATCTTTAGAAGGGAGTTGTATATATTGTATGGCAATATCAGTAAAGAAGGGATAAAATAATTTTGATAATTTTGAGATGAGGTTATTATTGGTTATGAATAAACAGGTCTCTAAATGATCTTCCCTAGATGGAGGTTTTTTCAGCGCCAGGTGGTGTTACCTCAGATCAATACCTGGGTTGTATTTAGACTATGTTGAAGACTAAATTGAAGATCTGGGCAAATTTCAGACTATATATGCTCTCATGAAGTTACCTCATGCTGTAATACCTGATCACCCTCTAAAAGGTGATGAAAATAGAATGGAACCTAGATTAAGACCTCTTGGTGTCTTGAGAATGAAAACAGTACTACTAAATAGAAAATTATTAAATGCAGATGAATTAATGGAGAGGCTTGATAAAAACAATGGATTTAGGATCAGAAATACTGCATTTCAGGTCTATCATCCCAAAGTATCCATGTGACCTAGGGGAAGTCATTTTACCTTTCTGGATTTTTGCTTTCTCATCTACAAAATACTAATAATAATCCTTAGTATGCCTACCCCTCAGGATTATTATGTGCATCAAATGAGATAACGAACATAGAAATGCTTTGTAAACCAGCCAGTTGTACAGCTGTGTAGGGTTTATTATTAGTGGCAGTACTCACAGCTAACTTGCAGTCAGGAAACTGGGTCCTTAGCTAGATCTGCCACTAATATGAGGTAGGACTTTGTGTAGATCTCAGTTTCTTAATCTGTGAAATTAAGTGGTTCGTTGAAATGAGTGATTTTGAACTGGAAGGTGTATGCTCCCTGGAGATGATTTTCAAATCTTACTTCTTTCATGTGGAGTGTTTGGTATATACTCTCTCCCATCAATAGGTACAGTTGTAATGTTAAGAATCATTGCTACAGTAATCTACAGGTTGGCCCATTTCTTGGATAGGGCAACTAAGATGGCATATCAGGGCCTTTTGTTTGAGGTAAGATGTGGACTCCTAGTACTATTTCCTGATATTTAAATTTAAAATTTCCTTTTTAAATGATTCTTCCAAGGGGCTCATGAAAGATACCAACAATGTAGCTTCCTTTCATGAGCAGTTTTCTCAGCTGGGCTCCTTCTAGGAATGCCCCCTTCTTGAGAGTGTCCTGTCTCTTTGGTGGAAAACAGAACGAAAATCAATGGATTAGATGATCCATAGGGACTTCCATTTTCCACACCTCAGGCATGAAACTTAAAATCTCTGAGACATTTAAAAGCGTATTAGTTGTCAATAATTTTTAATTTTAGTTTCAGCAGTGCCTATTGCTTAAGGAAAGCTAATACCCAGGTGTTCTAATTTCTTATCTTGGTGTAGCTATCACTCAAATGTCAAAAGCTCATTATAAATGTCATAAACAAAATCAGTATGGAGTAAGGAAGATCATGATATTAGCTGCATGTGCTGCAGTTTTGTTGTGACTTGACATCTTGTTTTGTTACTGCTTGACATATTTTCATTGTATCAAGTTGTGATTAATCAAATCTCACAGTGACACCTCACTATCTTTCAAAGACTGTAATTGTACCATTTAATGGTGATTTAGTTCTTTTTTTGGAAAATAGTAGTTTGCAGATGAAGGTAGATAGTTAGGCTGTTACCAGGTAATGATTTTTTCCTTCTGTCTCATCAGCCTGAAGAAATGCCAAACTAAGGGTGGTTGACAATTTATATCTATCTATCTATCTATCTATCTATCTATCATCTATCTATCTATCTATCTATCTATCTATCTATCTATCTATCTTTCTTTCTTTCTTTCTTTCTTTCTTTCTTTCTTCTTCACAGGGCCCAGTTTTGTTTAGAGGAGAAATGGCAGGCATGGGCTGGGGAGTTGGGAAAATTGAACTGAAGATCTGATTTTGTTTTATTCTGTGACATTAAGGGGGTCATAATAGGTTCAGGCTAGGCCTTTTATTTTTTAAATTTTTTTATTTTATTATTTTTCATGTTTTTATTTAAATTACAGTTAGTTAATATGCAGTGTGATATTAGTTTTGGGTATAGAATTTAGTGACTCATCACTTATATACAACACCAGGTGCTCTTCGCAAGTGCCGTCCTTAATAGCCATCACCTGTTTAACCAATCCCCCTGCCCACCTCCCCTCCAGTAACCATCAATTTTTTCCCTGTAGTTAAGAGTCTGTTTTCTACTTTGCCTCTATTTTTCCCCCTCTATGTTCATTTGTTTTGTTTCTTAAATTCCATATATGAATGAAATCATATGGTGTTTGTCTTTCTCTTACTGACTTACTTCATTTAGCATAATAGTCTCTAGCTCCATCCACAGCATTTCAAATGGCAAGATTTCATTCTTTTTATGGCTGAGTAATATTCTATTGTGGTATATACATATGTTGGTGTGTGTGTGTGTGTGAGTACACATACAACATTGTCTTTATCCATTCATCAGTCAATGGACATTTGGGCTCTTTCCATAATTTGGCTATTGATAATGCTGCCATAAACACTGGGGTGCATGTATCCCTTCAAATCAGTATTTTTGTATTCTTTGGGTAAATATGTAGTAGTGCAAAAGCTGGATCCTAGGTAGCTTTCTGAGGAACCTCCATACTGTTTTCCAGAGTGGCTGCACGGTTTGCATTCCCACCAGCGTAAGAAAGTTCCCCTTTCTCTGCATCCTCGCCAACACCTGTTGTTTCCATGTTGTTAATTTTAGCCATTCTGACTGGTGTGAGGTGATATCTCACTGCAGTTTTGATTTGTATTTCCCTGAGGATGAGTGATGTTGAGCATCTTTTCATGTGTCCATTGGCCATCTGGATATCTTCTTTGGAAAAAGTTCTATTCTTGTCTTCTGCTCATTTATTAACTGGACTATTTGTTTTAGGGAGTTGAGTTTTACAAGTCTTTATAGATTTTGGATACTAACCCTTTAACATATGTTTCATTTACATAGATCTTCCCCCATTCTGTAGATTGCCTTTTAGTTTTGTTGATTGTTTCCTTTGCTGTGCAGAAGGTCTTTATTTTGATGAAGTCCCAATAGTTTATTTTGTTTTTATTTCCCATGCCTCAGAAGAGATATTCTAGTAAGAAGTTGCTATGGCCAATGTCAAAGAGGTTATTGCCTGTGTTCTCCTCTAGGATTTTGATGATTTCCTATCTCGCACTTGCATCTTTCATCCATTTTGAATTTATTTTTGTGTATGGTATAAGAATTTAGAATTTCATTCTTTTGCATGTTGCTGTCCATTTTCCCCCAACAACATCTCTTCAAGAGACTGTCTTTTCCATTGGATATTCTTTCCTGCTTTGTCAAATATTGGTTGACCATCTAGTTGTGGGTTCATTTCTGGGTGTTCTGTTCTGTTCCATTGATTCTATGTGTCTGTTTTTGTGTCAGTATGATACTGTCTTGATCACTACAGCTTTGTAATATAACATGAAGTCTGGAATTGTGATGCCACCTGCTTTGTTTTACTTTCTCAAATTTGCTTTGGCTATTCAGGGTCTTTTGTAGTTCCATACAAAATTTAGAATTGTTTGTTCCAACTTTGTGAAAAATACTGATGGTATTTTGATAGTGACTGCATTGAATGTATAGATTGCTTTGGGTAGCATAGACATTTTAACAATATTTGTTCTTCCAATCCATGGGCATGGAATATTTTTCCTTTTTTTTGTGTCATCTTCAATTTCTTTCATCAGTGTTTTATAGTTTTCAGAGTACAGATCTTCTACATATTAGGTTAGATGTATTCCTAGGTATGTTACGGTTTTTGATACAATTGTACTTGGGATCAATTTCTTGATTTCTCTTCCTGTTACTTCATTATTGGTGTTTAGACATGCAACAGCTTTCTGTATATTAATTTGGTATCCTACACTTTGCTGAATTTGTTTATCAGTTCTATTAGTTTTTTAGTGGAGTCATTTGGGTTTTCTAGGTAAAATAACATGTTCTCTGCAAAGAGTAGAAGTTTGACTTCTTCCTTGCCTGTTTGGATACTTTTTTTTTGTAGTCTGATTGCTGAGGATAGGACTTGCAGTACTTTGTTAAATAACAGTGGTAAGAGCGGACATCCCTGTCTTGTTTCTGACTGTAGACAAAAATCTCTCATTTTTCTCTCCTTGAGGATGGAATTAGCTGTGGGTTTATCGTATATGTCCTTTATAATGCTGAGGTGTGTTCCCCCTATCCCCACATTGTTGAGGTTTTTTTTTTTTTTTTAAGATTTTATTTATTTATTTGACAGAGAGAGACACAGTGAGAGAGGGAACACAAGCAGGGGGAGTGGGAGAGGCAGAAGCAGGCTTCCCGCTGAGCAGGGAGCCCAATGCAGGGCTCGATTCCAGGACCCTGGAATCATGACCCGAGCTGAAGGCAGCCGCTTAACTGACTGAGCCACCCAGGCACCCCATTGTTGAGGGTTTTTATCATGAATTGATGTTGTACTTTTCAAATGCTTTTTTTTTTTTTTGCATCTATTGAGAGGATCATATGGTTCTTATCCTTTCTTTTATTAATGTAGTATATCACATTAATTGATTTGTGAATATTGAATCATCTTTGCAACCCAGGAATAAGTCTTACTTGATTGTGGTGAATGATTCTTTTAATGTACTGTTGGATTCAATTTGCTGGTATTTTGTTGAGAATTTTTGCTTCCATGTTCATTAGGGATATTGGCCTGTAGTTCTCTCTCTCTCTCTCTCTCTCTTTTTTTTTTTTTAGCAGAGTCTGTCTGGTTTTGGAATCAGGTTAATGCTGGCCCCATAAAACAAGTTTGAAAGTTTTCCTTCCGTTTCTATATTTTTGGATAGTTTGAGAAAACTAGGCATTAACTCTTCTTTGAATATCTGGTAGAATTCCCCTGGGAAGAATTCCCCTGGACTTTTTTTTGTTGAGAGATTTTTAATTACTGATTCGATTTCTTTGGTGTTTGGGGGTCTGTTCAAGTTTTCTGTTTCTTCCTTTTTCAGTTTTGGTAGTTCATATGTTTCTAGGAATTTAACCATTTCTTCCAGATTGTCTGACTTGATGACATAAAGTTTTTCATAATATTGTCTTATGAGTGTTTGTATTTCTGTCATGTTGGTTGTGATCTCTCCATTCTCGTTTGTCATTTTATGTATTTGTTTCTCTTTCCTTTTAGATAAGTCTGGCTACAGTTTTATCAATTTTACTAATTTTTTCAAAGAACCAGTTCCTGGTTTCATTGATCTACTGTTTTTTTTAGTTTCTATACCATTTATTTCTGCTCTAATATTTATTATTTCCCTTCCTCTGCTGGTTTTAGGCTTCATTTATTGTTCTTTTTTTAGCTCCTTTAGAAGTAAGTTAGGGTGTTTTTTTGAGAAATTTCTTCCTTCTCAAGGTAGGCCTGTATTGCTATCTACTTCCCTCTTAGGACTGCTTTTGCTGCATCCCAAAGGTTTTAGATAATCGTAATCTCATTTTCATTTGTTTCCACATACTTTTTTTATTTCTTCTTTAATTTCCTCATTGACCCATTCATTCTTTAGTAGCATGTTCTTTAACCTCTATGTATTTGTGGTCTTTCCAATTTTTTCTTGTGGTTAACATCATA
The DNA here is from genome assembly GCF_029215605.1 of Mirounga angustirostris. NCBI lineage: Eukaryota > Metazoa > Chordata > Mammalia > Carnivora > Phocidae > Mirounga > Mirounga angustirostris. The sequence goes on from NW_026991712.1 coordinate 151,191,556, forward strand.
TTTGGTAGCATTTCTGTGGTCAGAAAATAGGCATGGTGTGATCTCAATATTATTGTACTTGTTGAGGCCTGATTTCTGACTTAGTATGTGATCTGTTCTGGAGAATGACCCATGGGCATTTGTAAAGAATGTGTATTCTGCTGCTTTAGGATGAAATGCTCTGAATATATCTGTGAAGTCCATCTGGTCCAGTGTGTCAGTCAAAGCCAGTTTCCTTGCTGATTTTCTGCTTAGATGATCGGTCCATTGATGTAAGTGGGGTGTTAACGTCCCCTATTGTTATTAATCATTATCAATGAGTTCCTTTATGTTTGTTATTAATTGTTTTATATATTTGGGTGCTCCCAAGTCGGGGACATAAATATTTACAATTGTGAGATCTTCCTGTTGGATAGTCCTCTCTATTATGATATAGTGCCCTTCTCCATCTCTTGTTACAGTCTTTGGCTTAAAATCTAGTATACCGGGGCACTTGGGTGCCTTAGTCAGTTAAGCATCTGACTTGATTTTGGCTCAGGTCATGATCTCAGGGTTGTGGTTTTGAGCCCCATGTTGGGCTCCACACTCAGTGTGGAGTATTCTTGTCCCTCTCCCTCTCCTGCCTCCACTCACGCATGCTCGCTCTCTCTGTTTCAAATAGAGAAACTCTTATAAATAAATAAATAATAAAATCTAGTTTATCTGATATAAACATTGTTACTCCAGCTTTCTTTTGACGTTCACTTGAATGATAGACATTTCTCCATTCCCTCACTTTCAATCTGCTGGTGTCTTTAGGTCTAAAATGAGTCTCTTATTGGCAGCACATAGATGAGTTTTTTTATCCATTCTGACACCCTGTGTCTTTTGATTGGAGCGTTTAGTCCATTTACATTCGGAGTAATTATTGATAGATATGTATTTAGTGCCATTCTATTACTTTTTTGTCATTGTTTCTGAAGATATTCTCTGTTCCTTTCTACTCTTTGTCATTTTTGGTCTTTCCTTCCCCATCAAAGAGTCCCTTTTCATATTTCTTGCAGCATTGGTATAGTGGTCATGAACTGGGAACCCAATGCAGGACTCCATCCCAGGACCCTGGGATCATGACCTGACCAGACGCTTAACTGACTGAGTCACCCAGGCGCCCTTTATCGCTCCTTCTATTCTGAATGATAGTCTTGCTGGATAGAGTACTCTTGGCTGCAGATTTTTCCCATTCAGCACATTGAATATATCATGCCACTCTCTTCTGGCTTGCCAAGTTTCTGTGGAGAGATCTGCTGCTAACCTCATCTGTCTTCCCTTGTAAGTTAGGGACTTCTTTTGTCTTGCTGCTTTTAGGATTTTTTTCTTCATCACTATAGTTTGCAAAATAACTGCACTATGTCTTGGTGTTGGCCTGCTTTCCTTGATTTTGATGAGAGTTCTCTGTGCTCCTGGGTTTGGATCTATTTCCTTCCCCAGATTAGGGAAGTTTCAGCTATTATTTCCTCAAATAACTCCTTCCCCCCCTTTTCTCTCTCTCTCTCCTTCTACTGAGACTCCTATGATTTGAGTATTATTATGTTTGATGGAATTACTGAGTTCCCTAAGTGTACTCTCATGATCCATCATTCTTCCTTCTCTCCTTTGTTCAGCTTCATTATTTTCCATAAATCTATCTTCTATCAGTTTTTTGTTCCTCTGTTCTTCCATCCTTGTGGTTAACAAATCCAGTCCATTTCAGATCTCAGTAATTGCAGTTTTTCATTTCTCCTGATTGTTTTTTTAGCTGTTTTATCTCTGCAGTAATGGTCTCCCTAAAGTCTCCCATGCTTTTCTCAAGCCCAGCAAGTATCCTTATGATTGTTGCTTTAAATTCTGCATCAGGCATATTACTTGTATCTGTTTCAATTAGATCTCTGGCCGTGACCTTTTTTTGTTCTTTCTTTTGGGCTGACTTCCTTCATCTTGGCATTCTGTCTAGGTTTCTGTCTTCTTCTGTGTGTTAGACAATCCTGTTATGTTTTCTGCTCCTGAGAGTAATTGTTTGGTGATGAACAGGTCATATAATATCCAGCACCTGACAATTCAGGAAGTGTCTCTGGTATATGCTTCATCCACTCTGCTGCTGTGTTTTGGCTGCTCTATCCCGCAGGACAGTCCTCTGTAGAGGTTCTCCTTGGCTTCAGTGAGCAGTGTTTGGACCTTGGCCAGAGTGTGGTGAGTTTTAACTAGGTGTGCTCTGGTCTGCCTGTTACATGAGACCTGATGCTATTTCCACTAGAACTGAAGCTTTGCAGAACTCTATGATCAGTAGATATGGTTTGTGTGTGTGTGTGTTGGGGGAGGGGGTTTGTGCTGGTCTTCTGGGGGAAGGGACCTGCTGTATTGGTCAGTTAGGCACACTTCCTTGAGAAACGCAGTACCAGCAGAGCACACAGTGGCAGGACTTGGTGTAAGTAGGTGAGTCAGTCAGTGTTTGCACTGCGCAGTTTATTGAAACCGGTTTATGTTGACCAGTGGTAGGGGGATTGGGGTTGGGAGGGAAATGGCATCAGCCAGCTCCTTTTTACCTGGAGAGGGGTCACTGTGCTTCCTGCTCTCAGGTAAACACTTCCAGAAGAGTAAGTAATGTATCCTAGTGTTTCCCAGGGATTTTTCAGATCTCCATTTTTATGCTGTCTATCTCAGGTTGTTTGGCTGACAGGAGCAGTGCTGTTCACTTTGGACTCTAGCCCAGCCAAGCCCGCTGACTTTTAAAACTCCAAAATTTATGGACATGTTGTGTCAGATGGCTGTGTTGATCTTTTTGGGGCGGGGGGTGGTTCTCACTGTGCTGGGAGTGATGGAGGTTAGACCGAGAAGGGCAGTAGTGCCAGAGTGTTGGGGAGTAGGATTTGGAGTAAGTAGGCTACATGCTAGGCCCTTTAAGATAGATGCTTTTAATAATAGGAGATTTTCAACAAATACAGATACTTGTTTAGCATCAATTTTCCCACCTAAGAGTAAAAGAGTTAGATGAGAAGATGTCTTAGTAGCTTCTAAGGCTGATGTTATTCTAAGAATTTTTTTTTAGTTTTTATTTATTTAAATGCCAGTTAATTAATGTACATTTGTAATATTAGTTTCAGGTGTACCATTTAGTGATTCAGCACTTACATAGAATGCCCAGTGCCCTTTACAAGTGAACTCCTCAATTCCCCCCTCACCTATTTAACCCATCCCCCCACCAAACTTCCCTCTGGTAACCATCAGTTTGTTCTCTGTAGTTAAAGAGTATGTTTCTTGGTTTGGCTTTCTTTTTTTTTCCCCAAAGATTCTAAATAGAGTTCTAAGAATGGAAAGCTACTTCCCATTTAATGGATCCTTAGAGATCACTAATGGGCTTGCTTCATATTCTACCTGTGTGAGTTTTATGAGCAGTAATGGAAGCAGTCTTGGGCTACAAACACTTATGTTTCTGCTGCAAAGGATTGTCTCATTTCCTGAAATTCTTTTCTGTTCTTTCTCATCAGGTGATCATTCCAGTGATCATCAATTAGTCTTCATTCAAGTTCCAGCTCAAGATACCATCTTTTGGCCTCTGTTCTGGAAGAATTAGGCATTTCTTCTCTTCCATAGCATTTTAAAAGTCTTAACATAATGGGTCATGATTATTTTATACCCTTATTGCTCACTGCATTGTGTGCTCTGTTTTACAGGCAGAAGCTATTTTTTCATTATAGTGTCAACAGTAGTCAACATAATACGTGGCTAATCCAGGAGCTCTGTAAATATTCACTGAGTAATTGTTGAAGTTCATTGATTTCTGAAAAGAAATTCCTTCAAATTTGATAGGGAGATAGAAATTACAAATAGGTTAATACTTAGGGCATGACTCATTCCAAGTTGTTGGAGCTATATTAAGGAAAATGATACTTCAGAACCTAGAGGCTGGGTCATAGACCATCAAATCCTATAGAAATGCGTGCTGAAATTAACTACATGAACTGGAGTAGGTGGTGAACTTTTATTGTCTTTTGTAAAGTCAGTAGCAATGTTTCAGCTTTCATTACTTATTTTGGAAATGTATATCTTTATTTTTCCTTCTTGGTTAGTTTCTACCTGAAGGTCTGCCAACTTTTTTGATCTTACCAAACAGTCATTGTTTCGTTTCATCAATTCTACAGTTTTTCTGTTTTCTTTTTTATTGATTTCCAGTCTGATGTTTTTTGTTTTCTACCTTCTACTTACTTTGTTTTTGATTTGCGATTCTTTGCTAGCTTCTTGAATTAGATTAGATTATTGATGTTAGATTTCTTCTTTTGTAATAAATATTTCTTACAATTTTATTGTGGTATAATTGGCAAAATTATAAGACATTTATTGTGAAAAGCTTCCTCCCATTGAATTAATTAATAAAGCATTTTAAGCTATAAATTTCACTTTAAGGACTGCTTCAGCTGCATCATATATTATTTTTATTATTTTGCCTGGCTTCCTGTAAGTCACCTCTATATTTTCATTGATTAGCTGTCAGCCAGTGAGTTGGGCATTAATTGTTCTCAAATACCTCCAAGCCCTTAAGGCTTCCACCATCTTGCCAGTGGATTAGTGTGAGGGCTGGGGAGTTCATTCACATTACAGGTAGTTCTCAAGTCTGTCTTGGCTTTCACTTCTTTCTAGACTCTTTCAAGTCTCCCAGTCCATGCTCATAGTTTCCAAGTAAGCCCGTAGAGTGATATGTGGCAAGTTTATTTCAGTGTTCCAAAGGCTTTTTCATTTCTAGGATCTCTTTAAGTGTCTAACTGTTCCATGATAGCCACAGTTGGAACTGCAACCTCAGATCAGCTAGGTTTTTTTTCCCAGTTGTTTTCTAACAAGTTCGCCGTGTTAATCTGACAAAGCTGTAGCCTTTTGCCACTGTGTCCTGGTTTTTGTTGTTATCCCCACATTGATAAAACAGTTGTAGTTTCATCTGTGGAACTGGGGAGTGGAATAGGATCAGTCCCAAGCAAGAAGGCTGCTTAGTTCTGTTATTCTTACCCAAAGCTTTAAAAGTTTTTCTTGAATAAATGCTTCTCATTTTGTTGGCTGCCTTTGCTAAACTTCCAGAGACCTGATATTGTTTTGGACAATTTTGTTTAGTTTTGTACTTGTTTTTTTATAGAGATGATTAATTTACCTCTTCACAGTGCCATATCCAGAAATATTTTCCTTAGCATTTAAATGCAAATAGTTGCAATAGGTAAGAGCAGCACTGGTACCTATATATTCCTGTATTGTATAGTGCTCTCTAGCCCCTTCCTTAACTTGCACTCTTCCCTCACCCCTTTTTCCAGGGAAGTAAAGTGGTATATTGAAAAGATAAAAAGCCTTGGGGTAGATCTTAACATTAGCTGTGTGTTTGTGGGCAATTTAATTCCTCTGAGTCTCAGTTTACAAATCTTTAAAGTGGATGCAGTAAGACTCAACTCATGGTGTAGATGAAATGAAAATATATTCAGAGTACTTAATACAGTCTATCACTTGTGGTAGATAACCAGTCAATGACTTTTCTCTACTCTCTCCTCCCTTTGTCTCTTGTTGAATTTCTTAAAGCACATGGATTCAGCAAGAGGCCATTTATAGCTCAGAGAACACTGTTATTAAGAACAGTTAAAGGATCAAAAAAGCTGGTTTCTTTCCAATGATGTTAATACAGAAATACAATACTGTCTTCTACATTTTGGGGTTGTGGGCCAATGGTCATGTGGATTAGCCCAGATACTGGCATTTGAACTTCTTTTCACCATATGAGGTGAAAATGTCTTTCAACACACATGCGATAATGCCACTTACCAGCTTCCAATCAGGCCTCAGGATGAAGCCCAAGCTCCTCAAAATAACATTCAGGTTCCTTCATGAGTTGCCCTCTCTTTACCTTTCTACCCTTAGATTTCCCTTCTCTTACTAGGTTTTAACCATCTTGTAACACCTTTATTTATCTGACTATGCTAAGCATTTCATCTTCCATTGCCTTTGCTCATATAGCTCCGTCTGTGTGTATTCAAGGATTCTATCCTCATTTATTGATCATTTTGTATTCATCATCCAGGTAGGTGCCCATCATCTCAGCACCCTATGTTGTAAAGATTATTGGAAATCTGTCTTTCCCAGTAGATTCAGAGATACTTGAGAGAAGAGACAATATTTTATTTTATTTTATTTTTTTAAAGATTTTATTTATTTGAGAGAGAGAGTGAGAGAGAGAACGAGCACAAGAGGGGGGAGCGGGAGAGGGAGAAGCAGACTCCCTGCTGAGCAGGTAGCCCGATGCGGGACTCGATCCCGGGACTCCAGGATCATGACCTGAGCCGAAGGCAGTCGCTTAATCAACTGAGCCACCCAGGCGCCCAAGAGACAATATTTTATTTAATATTGTTTCTCCATTGCCTTGATCATAGTTTTCCTATGCAAATGAGGGAACCTAACCCAGTAGCACTCTGATTAAAAGATGATAGATGACATAATAGCATCAACCATCCCAACATGCCCTGACATGTAATACAATTGTAATACAATGAAAAGTTCCTGAAGCCTAGGGGCACCTGGGTAACTTGTCAGTTAAGCATCCAACTCTTGATTTTAGCTCAAGTCATGATCTCAGGGTTTGAGATTGAGCACCGCATTGGGCTCCACATGTGTAGCCTACTTAAGATTCTCTCCCTCTCCCTCTGCCCCTACCCCCCTTTCTAAAAAAAAAAAAATTTCCTAAAGCCCAAACCCATTTTTCCTTAATCTGAAAAATAAAAAACTCTAAAACACCCAGCTATGTCTAACAAAAGAAACTCTGCCTTTCTCCTTTCCTATTAGGGATGTAAGGGAAGCAATGTATATTTTGGTTGCTATCTTGGCAAGACTGAGGTTCGAACTCAGATTCCCGAACATGGGGATTGATAATTGTGTTTCTAATCAACACAGGAGTGGGATTTTAGGTGAGAGCATCTTATTTTCATAGCAAAGCTATTTTAGTGCTCTGTCCTTCATTACAGTAAACTGTTGACAATTGGTGATGTGATTATAGACAGTAACTTTCTGTTTAAGGGACACATACGGTAGTTACTAGTAGACACACCATTACAAAATGCTTCCTGTTATCAGGTAAAGGAGAGGGAAATGAATGTGAACCTATTAGTATCAGAATTACATGTCAAAAAGCTAGAGGAGAGTTCAATTTATTTCTGCCATAACAAGGAAGCCAGAGATTGACTGGACAATTATTTCTAGTAATGCTTGTTTTCTAACATGAACATTCCAGTATAAAATCAACTTTTTTGGACACCTTTTATTAAATAATATCCTGTGTGAATTAAAATTATCTCATAGAAAATAAAATTAAACCATTTCTTAGGTAGGATGAGTATTTTATAATTCTCTCTGGTAAAGAAAGATACAAAGTTACATTATTTTTTAAAAAGATTTTATTTATTTATTTGAGAGAGAGAGAGCATGAGCCAACTAGCTTGAGTTGGGGCGAGGGGCAGAGGGAGAGGAACAACCAGACTCCCTCCTGAACAGGAAGCCCAACACAGGGCTCAATCACAGGACCCTGGGCTCATGACCTGAGCCAAAAGCAGATACTTAACTGACTGAGCCACCCAGGTGCCCCTAAAGTTACATAATTTTTGACAAAATAATACTGGAGTAAGAGTTAAAGGATATAAAGTCTAGTTGTATTTCTTTTGTACACAGTTGTGTGACTTTGAACAAGTTATAACTACTTGGGGTTTCAATTTACTTAGTGGTATAAACTCATGATGATGATAACCACTACCATTTATTGAATAATGAACCCTAAAATGGGCTTTTATCTATAATATGCCTAATAAAAATTATGTCATTACATCTGCACTAATTACTAATATTACTCCCATTTAACAGATAAGGAAACTCATGTTCAGAATGGTTAAGTAACTTGCTCAAGGCCACATAGTTTAAATGGCAGAGCAGGACAAAAACCCATGTCTTCATCTTCCACAACTTTGTTCTTTTTTTCTTCATTCCTTTTATCAAATGTCACAGATATTCTTTTTTCTTTTAAGATTTATTTACTTATTTATTTTAGAGAGAGAGAGAGAGAATAGGGGTCGGGGCTGAGGGAGTGATGCTCAAGCAGACTCCCTGCTGAGCGCAGAGCCTGAGGCAGGGCTGGATCTCATGACTCTGAGATCTTAACCTGAGCTGAAACCAAGAGTGTGATGCTCAACTGATTGAGCCACCCAGGTGCCCCAAATCTCACAGATATTCTTGATCTTGAAGAGTTACAGTAACAAAGTAATGGGTTTCAAAGAACTCTTATGCATACAAAGTTAAGGCATTGTGACTTCTATTTATAGTTCAATTTGTATCACTAAATTGGAATGGGGTATTTTTCTATTAATGTTGTTAGAAAACTCTATAAAACTTTTTGAAGGGTTGTGCAGATTTAAAAGTTTGTTATTTAACTGTTCCTGAATGGAAATTTTTTGCTACCAGGCCTACAAAAGTATATTCTCTATTGTTATTTTCTTATAGTTGTGCTTATCTTTTTTTCTCCCTGTATTTTCATAAATTTTAGGGATAAATCTACATATGCTAAGGAGAAAAGAATGTTTCCTTAGCCATATCTGATTATACAATTTTTTTAATGTTTTATTTATTTATTCATGAGAGTCAGAGAGAGAGAGAGGCAGAGGCAGAGGGAGAAGCAGGCTCCCCACCTACCAGGGAGCCCAATGCGGGACTCGATCCAGGACCCTGGGATCACGACCTGAGCGGAAGGCAGACGCTTAACCATTTGAGCCACCCAGGCGCCCTGATTATACAATTTTTAAAGGACATTCATATGCAGTATATTATTTGTTTTTCAACTGTGTTCTTATTTTAGTAGTTCTGAAATAAATATCTTTTTTTTCCATTTTACAAATGAGGATCTTCCCTAAGTTCAGAACGCATATTAGTGGGTACTCTTACAGGCTCTTGAGTTCAAATTTTGACTTGTTTGTATGCCCTTGGGCCAATTAAATAATTGGCCTAATAACTGGGACAATTAAATACCAAATCTCTTGGTAACTCCAATTCCTTATCAATAAAATGAAGTTAGTAATATTATCTATTTCATAGGGTTATTGTGAGTATTAAATGAGGTAATATATGTGAAATGAGTGAAATAGTGACCAATACATAGAAAGCACTCAGTAAATGTTAGCTGTTATCATTTTTTGTACATTAGTATTGTGAGTTATAGTCATGTAATTATATAGACCATCACTATAAGCCATTTAAAATAAACTTTCAGTTCATTAATTCAATAAACATCTATTAAATGCCTCTGTGTGCTGGGTATTATCTAGGCATGAGGCGTACAGGGGTATATACAATAGAGTTCCTGCTCTTAAGGAATTGTTTTTTTTTTTAAAGATTTTATTTATTTATTTGACAGAGAGAGAGACAGCGAGAGAGGGAACACAAGCAGGGGGAGTGGGAGAGGGAGAAGCAGGCTTCCCCCCTAGCAGGGAGCCCGATGCGGGGCTCGATCTCAGGTCCCTGGGATCTCGACCTGAGCTGAAGGCAGACGCTTAACGACTGAGCCACCCAGGCACCCCAAAGAGCTAATTCTTTTTAAGAAAAAAAAAATGATGGGGATGAGACCAATTTTGTTGACTTCTGTGACATCTGACTCTAGAAGGGTCTACTTGATGGGTATGTTGATTTAACTTGTTTTTAAACTGACTTTGGGTTTTTATTGTCATTGTTAAAATTATTTTACTTAAAGAACTGTAGTACATTTATGGAGAGTGTCCCTTTTAGAAATCTGGTAACAGAAATGAGAGATGCAATTGAAATTTATGTGTTTGGCAGATAAATTGAGATATTTTTATATGGAAACATAGATTTCCTTGGTCTTTTCTAAGAAAGATACAGAAAGGAGAATCTTTGCAATTGTAATTCTTATATTATTAATTAAAATAGTATCTGTATATTTATTAAGTGCTTACTATGTACCTTATAGATTCCTGATAGATGCCTTTAGATAATGTAAATTTTCACAAACACTGAGTTAAGTAGTATTATTTCTATATAATAGATGAAGGAACTGAGGCTCAAAGAGGTGAAATAACTTGCCTAGCATCATAAAATTTGTGGAATTGGGCTTTAAGTCCAGTGATGTCTGTCTCCAGATCCTACACTGGAACTGGAAAAAATATTTGGACAATTTGAATTTCAGCTTTAAGCTTGACTCTTGCTTCACTGTATTCAAAAAATGCTCTTAGATAAAACTATATTGTACGCCTGAAACTAGTATAACAGTATATGTTAACTGGATTTAAAAAGTTAAAGAAAAAAATTCTATTAGACTTGGTGGAGCTCTAGCATATATAGTGAGGAAATGTAACCACTGTATTGGATTAAGGTTATATGTGATAAATTCTGATAGAAAATCTGAAACAAGTTAATATGACTGCAGTTTTTCTGACTGTTTGGAAACAGACAAAATATTTCAAACAATATGTTGCCTGATTTCTAAAAATGAGTTTAAGTAATTCTACCAAAGTAATATAATTACTAATTTTTACAAATTACTTTCTCATACCTTACAAAAATTTTATATAATAAATTAACCAAAATATTTGTCTTGGTTTACAGTTTTCATTAGATTTAACATATAGCATCTAGTACTATAAATTTGTTTTTGAAACTCCTTAATTTCCCTGTGTATTCCAACATAGTGAATGCTGTTTGCTTAGCATTATATTTGCATCAAATTTGCAGTGAAATTCTTGTTAATATATATCCATGGCTAATATCATTAACTAAGAGTGATATTGTTTTTCCATAGTAAGCTCTCAGAAATGTGGGACACACTGAATTTGAGCCAGAGATACTGATTTCAGAGAGTGATTTTTGAAAAAGCTTTATTAAGCAATGTCAGGATTGTGTCATTAACATATTCTTTAACTTGAGTTGATCTGAAAGAAACACTGGCATCCTGCATTTTGCTAATGATTTATTATTAATAATAATTGATTAGCTGTATTCTTGAAACATCAACTAGGTAGGAGTGCCTGGGTGGCTCAGTCGGATGGGCATCTGCCTTCGCCTTGGGTCATGATCCTGGGATCCTGGGATTGAGGAGCCCTGTGTTGGGCTCCTTGCTCAGGGGGGAGCCTGCGTCTCCCTCTCCTCTCTGCTCATGCTGTCTGTCACTATCTCTGTCTCTCTCTCTCTCAAATAAATAAATAAAATCTTTATAAAAAAAATATCAACCAGGTAAAGAAATATCTTGGTATCTAGTATTTCTGTAATTAGAAAATTATTAACAAATTAAAAATATTTTGTGAGAATATGTTCTAGCTTTATAAGACTGGTTTGAAAATGTTGCATATGTTGCCTATACATATGTTGTCTGTTGAATAATTGTTTATGGTGTAATTATTATAATTTTAAAGAAAGCAGTATGGTATAGAGATGAAAATTGGGTAATTTTTTTTTGACACAACCTTTTTCTGACAGTACTCATTATTTGTTGCTGTCTTGTATTCTGACATTTTATCTCCATGAGGAGAAACAAAACTGCCATTATATTTATTCCATTGTAGATAACCTATTTTCTTCTCCCCATGCTTGTTTTTTTTTTTGCTTCATCACTATAATTTAAATATCTTACCAGAATATGTCTCCATGTAGGTCTCATTCCATTTATTCTATCAGAAATAGTTCACATACTTGGGCTTCTTTCCTGCTCTGGAAGGTTTTTTCAGGTATATCTTTATTACTACTTTTGTTTGAGTGATTCTGGTCTACTTTCTTGGAATGATGTAATTCCTGTTCTTTCTCTGCCCTCAATATCACATTCTTTCTCATTGCTTTCAACTCTTTTTTTTTTTAAAGATTATTTATTTATTTATTTGATATATATAGAGAGAGTACAAACAGGGGGAGTGGCAGGCAGAAGGAGAGGGAGAAGCAGGCTCCCCACTGAGCGGGGAGCCCGATGTGGCGCTTGATCCCAGGACCCTGAGATCACGACCTGAGCTGAAGGCAGATGCTTAACTGACTGAGCCACTGAGGCACCGCTGCTTTCAACTCTTGTTTAGTTTATTTACCCTTTCTTTTGCAATCAGGAAGACTACTTTCTTTTTAAATCAACCAATTATAATAGTATTATTAATAATTTTAATTATTGTATATCATACTATTATTTAATATTATATGTTAATATTAAATAAATATGTTATTTATATAATTTAAACTATTATATATTAGTATATAATTTAGTTACTATAAACAATTTATATTTTATATAATTTTAATAATTATACATAATATATTATTATGTAATATTAGTATATTACATATTAGTTTTAAGTATACAACATAGTGATTCCACAATTATATACATTATTAAATGCTCACCACCATCTGTCACCATACATAGTTATTACAGTGTTATTGAATATATTCCCTATGCTGTACTTTTCATCCCCATGACTTATTTATAAGTGGAAGTTTATACTTCGTAATCCTCTTCACCTATATTGCCTATCCCTCCCCCAACCTCTCCTCTAGCAACCACTATTTTGTTCTCTATATTTATGTTTCTCTTTTGTTGTTGTTTGTTAAGTTGTTTTTGTTTGTTTGTTTTTTAGATTCCACATGTAACTGAAATTATGTGGTATTTGTCTTTGTCTGACTTATTTCACTTAGCCTAATTCCCTGTGGGTCATCTCCAACAGTTGGTTATATTTAAGCAATATTACCTTCTACTCTCTTTTTTCTTTTTACTATTCCCAATGAGTAATTCAGTAACATTACTTATACTTTTTGTTTTCTTATTTTCTTTTTGGCATCCAATTCTTTTTTATTTTTTCATTTATACTATTGCATTTCATTGTTAACATTTCTTATCAGGTTATTCTATCCTGGTGGCTTTTGCTCTTGTTTTATAGAGGCCACATGTATTAACATGTATTAATAGAGGTACCAGTAACTGCTATTACAAGCCCACTTTGTAATTCAATAGGCTAAACACAATAGAGTTCTGTTTCTCACTTGTGTAATAATCCAATGCAGATTCCTGGTTGCCAGGTGGGTATTCTTCACATGTTGATCTAGGGACCCAGGTGCTTTCAATTTTGTAGCTCTGTTATTTCACAGAGGGTCTCAGCATCCTCTGCATTTAAATAGTGGAAGGTAAATAGAAAGTGGAGAAATTTGACCCACTTTTGAAAAGTTCTAACCTATAAGTAACACACATTATATCTACTCACATTTCAAATTGGCAAGAACTAGTTGCACAGCAACACTTAGATGTAAAACGTTCTGGGAAATGCAGCCCTAGCTGAGCAGCAACAATTCTATGCTGTGGAAGGGAAACATGGAATTTTGATGGGCAGCTAGATGTCTTTTCTCCACCATGTCTTCTTAGAGTGTATTGATTGTGCCAAACATTTTCTAAATTTTTCTACATGCTTTAGTAAATAATTTTCTGAGTCATAATCCTCAATGAGTTTTCCAGATGATGTTCTCTTTTCCTTTTTTTTGCCACTTATTTTTACAAGCTAAGTTTTTATTTTATTTGATACAAAGCGGTATTTATCCAAACCCAATCAAGAAACATTATTTGTAGTATGCCTTTGATCCTGCTCACTGTCCATTTATATGTAGAAGCCTCTACACAGATTTGCAGTTGGGAAGGTGGTGTGTGTACAGTTCTTAGCTTGGTTTTGTTGTAATCTAATGAAGTTTTCTGGATAAAGGTGAGAACCTTAACTCTCTGATTCTCTCATTCTCCAAACTGAGGAGAATACATAGAAGTTTTCCTGTCTTCCATCAATTCCTATGGAGGTTTTATAAGTTAGGATACAGTGTGTCATTGTAATTTCTAGGATTGACTATATCTGAATCTATATAGAATTTGCGGCATAATTCATTGTATCTTTTCCTGGGTTTGGATTATCAGACACTGCACATTTCTAAGACAAAAACAAAAAGTTGAAGAACAGTGACTCACTGCCTGTCTCACCTGCAACTTTGCTGAATTTCAGGTGGCAAAACATGTTGGTTGCCAATTACTCTGTTTTCTACTCTATAGGTCCATTAGTTAAAAACTAATGGAAAAGTTGCCTAAATATTTTAAATGTGTTAGCTGTTTAGCTTATTTGTCATTGTTTGTAAAAGATGTTTCCCTATTCCTTCTTCCCAGTCTTTTAAAGAATGTTTTAGGGAAATTGGAAAAGGTAAAGTAAAAGACTGCTATATAGTTGATGTTAACAACTCAATACTCCATTTCCCAAAGTTATATTGAGGTATAATTGACATGTAAGAAACTGCACATGATTAAAGATGTAATTTCATAAGTTTTAATATGTATCATCTATCTCATCTATAAAACCATTATGGTAAGCAAGATAATGAAAATATTCATCATTCCCCCAAATTTTCTTAAGCTCCTGTCCCTCCATGTCTACTACTCTATCATCAAGCAACCCCTGATCTGCATTCTGACATTACAGACTGATTTTCATTTTCTAGATTTTTATATAAAAGCAATCATACACTATGAACTCCTTTTGAGTGACCTCTTTCACTCAGCACGATTATTTAGAAATTCATCCATATTGTATATATCAATAATACATTCTTCCTATTGCTAGGTAGTGTCATTGCATGGATATAGCACAATTAGTTTGTTCATTTAATTGTTGATAGACACTTGGGTTGTTTCCAATTAGGGACCATTACAAATAAAGCTGCCATGAACAATTCTTTTTTTTTTTTTTCATTTTTTATCTCTTTTAATAGGCATAAGAATAATAAGATTAATAACAAAATAACTCCATAAATTATCCCTCCAGGCTACAATATACATGTTTTTTTGTTTGTTTGTTTTTTAATTTTATTATATTATGTTAGTCACCGTACAATACATCAATGGTTTTTGATGTGATGATCCACGATCCATTGTTTTCGTATAACACCCAATGCTCCATGCAGTACGTGCCCTCCTTAATACCCATCACCAGGCTAACCAATGCCCCTTCCCCCCACTCTAAAACCCTGTTTGTTTCTCAGAGTCCATAGTCTCTCATGGTTCATCTCTCCCTCCAATTCCCCCCCCATTTTAACCTTCCTTCTACTAATGTCCTCCATACTATTCCTTATGTTCCACAAATAAGTGAAACCATATGATAATTGACTTTCTCTGCTTGACTTATTTCACTTAGCATAATCTCCTCCAGTCCCATCCATGTTGATGAAAAAGTTGGGTATTTATCCTTTCTGATGGCTGAGTAATATTCCATTGTATATATGGACCACATCTTCTTTATCCATTTGTCTGTTGAAGGGCATCTCGGCTCTTTCCACAGTTTGGCTATTGTGGATATTGCTGCTATGAACATTGGGGTGCATATGGCCCTTCTTTTCACTACTTCTGTGTCTTTGGGGTAAATACCCAGGAGTGCAATTGCTGGGTCATAGGGTAGCTCTATTTTTAAATTTATGAGGAACCTTCACAATGTTTTCCAAAGTGGCTATACCAACTTGCATTCCCACCAACAGTGTAAGAGGGTTTGCCTTTCTCCACAACCTCTCCAACATTTGTTGTTTCTCTCCCTGTCCATTTTTGCCATTCTAACTGGTGTAAGGTGGTATCTCAATGTGGTTTTTTTTTTTTTTTTTTTTTTAAAGATTTTATTCATTCATTCATGAGAGACAGAGAGAGAGGCAGAGGGAGAAGCAGGTTCCCAAGGAGCAGGGAGCCCGATGTGGGACTCGATCCCAGGACCCCGGGATCATGACCCGAGCCAAAGGCAGACGCCCAACCATCTGAGCCACCCAGGCGCCCCTCAGTGTGGTTTTGATTTGAATTTCCCTGATGGCTAATGATGATGAACACTTTTTCATGTGTCTGTTAGCCATTTGTATGTCTTGGCATTGAAGGTATAGATTGCTCTGGGCAGCATAGACATTTTAACAATGTTTATTCTTTCGATCCATGAGCATGTAATATTTTTCCATCTTTTTGTGTCTTCTTCAATTTCTTTCATGAGTATTTTGTAGTTCCTAGAGTATAGATCCTTCACCTCTTTGGTTAGGTTTATTCCGAGGTATCTTATGTTTTTTGGTGCTATTATAAATGGAATCGTTTCTCTAATTTCTCTTTCTACAGTTGCGTTGTTAGTGTATAGGAAAGCAACTGATTTCTGTGCATTGATTTTGTATCCTGCCACATTACTGAATTACTGTATGAGTTCTAGTTATTTTGGGGTGGTGTCTTTGGGGTTTTCCACAGAAAGTATCATGTCGTCTGTGAAAAGAGAGAGTTTGACTTCTTCTTTGCCAATTTGAATACCTATTATTTCTTTTTGGTGTCTGATTGCTGTTGCTAGGACTTCAGTACTATGTTGAACAATAGTGGCGAGAGTGGGCATCCTTGACGTGTTCCTGATCTTAAGGGAAAGGCTCTCAGCTTTTCCCCATTGAGAATGATATTCGCTGTGGGTTTTTCATAGATGGATTTTATGAGCTTGAGGAATGTTCCCTCTATCCCTATACTCTGAAGAGTTTTAATCAGGAAAGGATGTTGTATTTTGTCGAATGCTTTTTCTGCATCAATTGAGAGGACCATATGGTTCTTCTCCCTCCTCGTATTAATGTGTTCTATCACATTGATTGATTTGTGAATGTTGAACCACCCTTGCCCCCGTGGATAAATCCCACTTGGTCGTGGTGGATGATCCTTTTAATGTATTGTTGGATGCTATTAGCTAGGATTTTGTTGAGGATTTTGGAATCCATATTTCATCAGGGATATCGGTCTGAAATTCTCCTTTTTGATAGGGTCTTTGCCTGGTTTGGGGATTAAGGTAATGCTGGCCTCATAGAATGAGTCTGGAAGCTTTCCTTCTGTTTCTATTTTTTGACACAGCTTCAGGAGAATACATATTATTTCTTCTCTGAATGTTTGGTAGAATTCCCCAGGGAATCCATTGGGCCCTGGACTCCTGTTTTTTGGGAGGTTTTGGATCACTGCTTCAATCTCGTTACTGGTTATTGGCCTATTCATGTTGTCAGTTTCTTCCTGTTTCAGTCTTGGCAACTTATAGGTTTCCAGGAAGGCCTCCATTTCATCCAGATTGCTCAGTTTATTGGCATATAGTTGTTGATAATAATTTCTAATAATTGTTTCTATTTCCTTGGTGTTAGTCGTGATCTCTCCCCTTTCACTCATAATTTTATTAATTTGGGTCCTTTCTCTTTGCTTTTGTATAAGTCTGGCCAGTGGTTTATCGATCTTACTAATTCTTTCAAAGAACCAACTTCTAGTTTCGTTGATCTGATCTACTGTGTTTCTGGTTTCTAATTCATTGGTCTCTGCTTAATTTTAATTATTTCTCTTCTAATGCATGGCTTAGGCATCGTTTGTTGCTTTTTCTCTAGTTCTTTAAGGTGTAGAGTTAGTTGGTGAATTCGGGATTTTTCTATCTTTTTGAGTGAGGCTTGGATGGCTATGTATTTCTCCCTTAGGACTGCCTTTGCAGTATCCCATAGGTTTTAGACTGATGTGTTTTCATTGACCAACACTTTGTAGGGCTAGTCTTTTTAATTTTAGATATTTTTATAGGTGTATATTGGTATTTCCTGGAAGTTTTAATCTGCATTTCTCTAATGACTAATGATAGTGAATTTTCTTTCATGTTGTTATTTGCCATCTGTGTATATTTCTTAGTGAAGTGTCTATTCCCAAACTTTTTGAACATTTTAATCTAGTTGTTTATTTTCTTAACATTGTATCTTTGAAATTATTTATATAGTCTGGATATAAGCTCTTTATCAGATGGGAGATTTTCAAGTACTTTCTCCCATCCCTTGCTTATGTTTTCATTCATTTTTTTTTTTTTAAGATTTTATTTATTTATTTGTCAGAGAGAGAGATAGTGAGAGCAGGAACACAAGCAGGGGGAGTGGGAGAGGGAGAAGCAGGCTTCCCGCGGAGCAGGCAGCCCGACGTTGGCCTCGATCCCAGGACCCTGGGATCATGACCTGAGCCCGAAGGCAGACGCTTAACGACTGAGCCACCCAGGCGCCCCTTATGTTTTCATTCTTAATCTTGATGAGGTCCAAGTTATTAATTTCTCTTTGTGGATTTTGATTTTGGTGCCATATGTCTAAGAAATCTTTGACTTACCTGAACTCCAAAAGATTTCCTGAGTTTTTTAAGTTTTATAGTTTCAGATTTTACCTTTACGCATGTGTTCCATTTTGAGTTGATTTTTGTGTATGGAGCAAGTACAGATAGATTTCTCTCTCTCACTCTTCCCCATCTTCCCCCTCCCTCTTTTCCTTGCCTCCCTTCTTTCCCTTCCCTTTCCTTTTTTTCTTTCTTTTTTTTTTTTTGCTTCTGGATGTCCAATTGTGTTAGCACCATGTATTGAAAGGACTATTCTTTCACCCTGGAATTGCCTCTGTACTTTGGTTGAAGGCCATATGCGTAGACCTGTTTCTGGACTCTCTATTCTGTTTCTTTAATGTATTTTGTCAGTCCTGATGCAAATACAACACTGTCTTGAATATTGTTGCTTTATGATATCTTGAAATCAGGTAGTGCAATTCTTCTAACTTTGTTCTTTTTCAAGATGTTTTGGCTATTCTAGATCCTTTGCATTTCCGTATGAATTTCTGAATCAACTTCCTTATTTTTATTTTTATATATTTTAAAGATTTATTTATTTATTTGAGAGGGGACTAGGGGCAGAGGGAGAGAGAGAGAGAATCTTTAAACAGACTCCCCACTGAGTGCAGCTGACAAAGTGCTCAATCCCAGGACCCTGAGATCATGACCTGAGACAAAACCAGGAGTCAGCCACTTAACCGACTGAGCCACTCAGGCATCCCTCAACTTTTCTGCTTCTCTGTTTTTATATAAAAGGCTTTTGAGATTTTCTTGGGACTGTATTAAATCTATAGATAAATTTGGACGGAAATAATATTTTAATGTAATGAATCTTCCTTTTGGTGAACACAATGTATTTTTCTGTTTATTTAGGTCTTTTTAAATTTCTCTGAATAACATTTTGCAGGTTTCAGTGTATAGGACTTTCACATCTTTTGTCATGTTTATTACTAAGTATTTCATATTTTTGATGCTATTGTAATAGATGCTATTGTAATTGTGTTTATTTTAATTTAATTGTAGAAATACAGTTGTTTTCTGCATATTGATCCTGTTTCCTGAACTTACTTATCAGTACTTGTAGCTTTTTAATATAGAAGCTTTAAAATAGATTTTGTAAGGTTTTCTGCACAATTATGTCACCTGACAATAAAACCAGTTGAGTTCTTTATTCATTTTATTCTTTGCTTTCAATCTCTGTCTTTTATATACTTGTTTTTTTCCTTTGCCTCAGTCTGACTTTATTTTTTTATTTTCATTTTTTTATTTTAATTTTTTAAATTGTTTATTTAAATTCTATTTAGTTAACATATACTGTATTATTAGTTTCAGGGGTAGAATTTAGTGATTTCATCAGTAGTATGTAACACACAGTGGTTTCATCAAGTGCCCTCCTTAATGCCCATCACTCCGTTACCCCATCCGCCCACCCAGTTCATTTTGCTTTATTTCACTGATTAGAACTTCCAGTACAATGTTGAATAGGAGGAATTACAGAAGATATCTTACCGTTGATCTTGATTTTAGGGGGAAAGCATTCAGTATTTCTTTAATAAATATGATCTTAGTCACAGGTTTTTTTTGGTAGATGTCTTTTATAAGGTTGAGTAATTTTTCTTCTGTTCCTAGTTTACTGGCAGTTTTTTATCAGAAACAAATGTTGGCTTAGGGCAAATGTTTTTTTGTGTGTATATGTAGATAACAATATATTTTTCTTTTTTTGTTAGTTAAAATGGTGAATTCCATTAATTGTTTTTCTAAACCAACCTTACATTCCCCACTTGGTCATTATTTATATCCTTTTTATCTACCATTGGATTTGATGTGTTAAGTATTTATAAGAAGTTTTGTATCTATATTCCTCAGGGAATTTGGTATGTTTTATTTTTCCCAAAAATCTTTTTCTCAGTTTGGTATTAGGGTAACATTTACTGACAGAATTTTTTGGTTAATCCATTTTTATGTAGATTGGATATAATTTATTCCTTAAATATTTGGAAGAATTCACCAATGAAGCCATATTCATGTGGAGTGTTTTTGGTGGGAAGGTTTTTAACTAAAAATTCGATTTCTTTTTATAGATACAGGGCTATTCAGATTATTTTTTTCTTAGTGAGCTTGATAGTCATGTTCTTTTTTTTTTTTTTTAAAGATTTTATTTATTTATTTGTGTGAGAGAGAGAGACAGAACACAAGCAGGGGGAGAGGCAGGCAGAGGGAGAAGCAGGCTCCCCGCCGAGCAAGGAGCCTGATGTGGGACTCGATCCCAGGACCCTGGGATCATGACCTGAGCCGAAGGCAGCTGCTTAACTGACTGAGCCACCCAGGCGTCCCTGATAGTCATGGTCTTAAGGTGATTTGTACATTTCTTCCAAGTTGTCAAAGTTATTGACATAAAGTTTATATTTTTAACTTATAGAGTATAGTGTTTTCATCTCTGATACCTGATATGGTTAATTTGTATCTTTGCTTTTTATCCTTTGTTCTGGATACATCTTTTCAAAGAATCAGGTTTGCATTTCATTGATTTTCTCTGTTGCTTCCTCTATTTTGTTTTATTTACTCATTTCTTTTTTAAAAATTATTTTTTATTTTTGTATTAAGTAGACTCCATACCCAATGTGGGGTTTTATCTCATGACCCTGAGATCAAGAGTTGCATGCTCTACTGACTGAGCCAGCCAGGAGCCCCTCATTTATTCATTTCTTGCCTTTATTTCCTTTTTTCTCTTTACATTGAGTTTAATTTCCCTTTTTTTTCTAGTTCTTTTGATGTAAGTTGAGATTATGACTTGAGACCATATTTTGTTTCTAATATATTCAGTGCTATAAAAATTTCAAGCTATTTCTATTACCATTTATAAAATTTTAGTAGATGTTTTAGGTCTGGTTATCACTCACCTTAAGATTATATGTGATCAAGAAAATTATTGATGTACAGTATAGCATTTGTCATATCATGCTTTTTAAAAAGTGATAGCAGAAATTTTGTTTTTATGATTCCAATATTTTTATTGTATTATATTGTTTTTTTGTTTTGCTTTTCCATACAGTTATAGTGAAATGTAAAATCCAGCCATAAAGCACTAAAAAAAAAAAAGTGAAAATATTAAAAATTTTAGTCTTATAAAGTCTTTTGATAAGTACAAAATACTTTCTAATTTACTTGTGAATTCTTCTTTGACCTATGTGTTCTTTAAAAGTGTGTTACTTAGATTCCAAATATTTGGGCATTTTCCACATATTTTTTTGTCATTGATTTTGAATATAATATTATGTTATTTGTTAATAGGTTAATTGTTATGATCAATGAACATGCTTTTGATTTCAATTCTTTGAAGTTTGTTGAGACTTGTTTCATGGTCCAATATATGGCTTACCTTGGTAAATGTTCTATGTGCTTTAAAAAGAATGTGGATTATATGAACATTGGGGTGCATATGCCCCTTTTTTTCACTACATCTGTATCTTTGGGGTAAATACTCAGTAGTGCAATTGTTGGGTTATAGGGTAGCTCTATTTTTAACTTTTTGAGGAACCTCCATACTGTTTTCCAGAGTGGCTGTACCAACTTGCATTCCTACCAACAGTGTAAGAGGGTTCCCCCTTCTCCGCAACCTCTCTAACATTTGTTGTTTCTTGCCTTGTTGATTTTTGCCATTCTATCTGGTGAAAGGTAGTATTTCAATGTGGTTTTGATTTGAATTTCCCTGATGGCTAATGATGTTGAACATTTTTGCATGTGTCTGTTAGCCATTTGTATGTCTTCTTTGGAGAAGTGTCTGTTCATGACTTCTGCCCATTTTTTGACTTGATTATATTTTTTGGGTGTTGAGTTTTAGAAGGTCTTTGTAGATCTTGGATACCAGTCCTTTGTCTATAGTGTCATTTGCAAATATATTCTCCCATTCTGTGGGTTGCCTGTTTGTTTTGTTGACTTTCCTTTCCTGTGCAAGCTTTTTATCTTGATGAAGTCCCAAAGTTCATTTTCACTTTTGTTTCCCTTGACTTTGGAGATGTGTCTTTAGAGAAGTTGCTGTGGCCAATGTTGAAGAGGTTACTGCCCAGAGGATTCCTGTCTCACACTGAAGTCTTTCATCCATTTAGAGTTTATCTTTGTGTATGGTGTAAGAGAACGGTCGAGTTTCATTTTTCTCCCCAATGTTCATAGCAGCAGTGTCCACAATAGCCAAACTGTGGAAGGAGCCAAGATACCCTTTAAGAGACAAATGGATAAAGAAGATGTGGTCCATATATACAATGGAATATTACTCAGCCATCAGAAAGGATGAATACCCATCATTTGCATCAACATGGATGGAACTGGAGGGGATTATGCTAAGTGAAATAAGTCAAGCAGAGAAAGACAGTTATCATATGGTTTCACTTATATGTGGAACATAAGGAATAGCATGGAGGATGTTAGTGGAAACAATGGAAAAATGAAGGGGGAAAATCAGATAGGGAGACGAGCCGTGAGAAACTATGGACTCCAGGAAACAAAATGAGGTTTTAGAGGTGAGGGGGGTGGGGGGATGGGTTAGCCCAACGATGGATATTAAGGAGGTCACGTATTGCATGGAGCACCAGGTATTATACACAAACAATGAATCACAGAACACTACATCAAAAACTATTGATGATGTCCTGTATGGTCACTACTGTAACATAATAAAAAAAAGAATATGGATTCTGGTATTGTTGAAGATAGTGTTCTATAAGTGTCAGTTAGGTTAAGTTGATTGGTAGTATTGGTCAAGTCATCTGTATCCTTACTAATTTTCTATCTAGTTGTTCCAAAAATAATCTAGAGGTGTGTGTGTTGAAATCTACAATTATAATTGTAGATCTTTCTATTTCTTATAGAAGCTCTTATTAGTTTCACTTAAAATACCATTTTTTATTTTCTTTTAATTCCAATATGTATAAATTACAGTGTTATATTAGTTTTGGGTGTACAATATGGTGATTCAGCAATTGCATATATCAGCCAGTGTTCATCATGATAAGTGAATCCCCTTCACCTATTTCACCCATCCTCCCACACTCCTCACCTCTGGTTACCATCTGTTTATTCTCTGTAATTAAGAGTCCATTTCTTGATTTCTCTCTCTGTCTCTCTTTCCCTTTGCTTGCTTGTTTTGTTACTTAATTCCATGTATGAGTGAAATATATTTGTCTTTCTCTAATTGACATATTTCACTTACCATTATACTCTCTAGCTCCATCCATGGCAAGATTTTTCTTTTTATGGCTGAATAATATTCCTTTATATATATTATATATATTATCCCATTATATATATAATTTTCCATTATACACATAATGTATATAATATATAAATATATAAAAACATATATAATATAATTATAAAACTATTGTATATATATGACATATATATCATATCTCCCATAACCATTCATCTATCGATGGACACTTGGGCTGCTTCCATAATTTGGCTATTGTAAATATGGCAATATACATATTTGAATTAGTGTTTTCATATTTTTGAGTTAAATATGTAGTAGTGTGACTACTAGATCATATGGTAGTTCTATTTTTCTCTTGAGGAACCTCCATACTGTCTTCCAAATTGGCCACAACAGTTTGCATTCCTACCAACAGTGTATGCAGGTTCCTTTTTCTCTGCATTCTCATCAACATTTGCTGTTTCTTGAGTTTTTGATTTTAGTCATTTTGACAGGTGTGAGGTGATATCACATGGTGGTTTTGATTTGCGGTTCCCAGATGATGAGTGGTGTTGAGCATCTTTTCATGTTTGTTGGCCATCTTTATGTCTTCTTTCAAGAAATGTCTGTTCATGTCTTTTACTCATTTTAATTGGATTATTTTTGTTGTTTTTGAATTATATGAGTTCTTTATATATTTTGGATGCTTATCCTTTATCAAATATGTCATTTGCAAATATCTTCTCCCATTCACTAGGGTACCTTTTAGTTTTGTTGGTTGGTTTGCTGTGCAAAAGCTTTTTATTCTGATGTAGTTCCAGTAGTTTATTTTTGCTTTTGTTTCCCTTGGCTCAGGAGATATATGTTGAAAGATGTTATGGCCAATGTTAGAGAAATTACTGCCTCTGCTCTCTTCTTGGATTTTTATGGTCTCAGGTCTCACATTTAAAGTCCTTAATCTATTATGAGTTTATTTTTGTGTATGGTCTAAGAAAGTGGTTCAGTTCCTTAATTTTGTGTGTAGGGGGTCCAGTTTTCTCAATACTTTTTGTTGAACAGAGTGTCATTTTCATATTGGATATTCTTTCCTGCTTTGTTGAAGATTAATTGACCATATAATCATGGGTTCAGTTCTGGATTTCCTATTCTATTCTCTTAATATATGTGTCTATTTTTGTGTCAGTACCATACTGCTTTGATTACTAAAGTTTTGTAATATAACTTGAAATCTGGGATTGGATGCCTCCAGCTTTGTTCATCTTTTTCAATATTGGTTTGGCTATTTGGGGTCTTTTGTGGTTCCATACAAATTTTAGGATTGTTTATTCTAGTTCTGTGAAAAATGCCATTGGCAATTTGATAAGGATGACATTAAATCTGTAGATTGCTTTGGGTAGTATAGACATTTTAACAATGTTTGTTCTTCTGATCCATGAGCATGGACTGTCTTTCCACTTGTTTCTATCATCTTCAATTTCTTTCAGCAGTCTTTTATTGTTTTTAGAATGCATGTCTTTTACCTTCATTTTCATTTGTCTCCATGTAATTTTTGATTTTTTCTTTGACTTCTAGTTGACCCATTTATTGTTTAGTAGCATCTTATTTAACCTCCCTGTATTTGTGCTGTTTCCAGATTTTTTCTTGTTGATTTCTAGTTTCAGTGTTTTGGGCAGAAAAGATGCATGGTATGACTTTAGTCTTTTTGAATTTGTTGAAATTTGGTTTTTTTTTGGTCTAATATGTGATCTATTCTGGAAAATATTCCATGTTCACTTGAAAAGAATGTGTATTCTGTTTTAGGATGGCATTTTCTGAATATATCTAAGTCCATCTGGTACAGTATGTCATTCAAAGCCACTGTTTCTTTGTTGATTTGCTGTTTAGATGATCTGTTCTTTGATGTATGTGAGCTGTTCAAGTCCCCTACTATTATTTTATTACTATCAGTTTTTTTATGTTTGTTATTAACTCTTTTATGTATCTGGGTGCTCCCATGTTGGGTGCATAAATATTTACAATCATTATGTCTTCCTGTTTGATTGTTCCCTTTGTGAATAGTGTTATTTTTGTCTTTGTTTTTAAGTTTATTTTGTCTGTTGTAAGTATTGCTACCGAGGCTCTTGCTTCACATAGATTTCCATGATAAATATTTGTCCATGTCCTCACATTTAATCTGCATGTATCTTTGGTCTGAAATGAGTCTTTCTAGGCAACATACAGATTCATCTTGTTTTTTTTTTTTTTTTAATCTCATTATTCTATGCCTTTTGATGGAGCATTTAGTCAACTTACATTCAAAGTAATTATCTGTAGTTCTGTATTTATTGCCATTTTATTATTTGTTTTTTATTCATTTTTCTGGGTCTTCTCTGTTGCTTTCTTTCCTTGCTCTCTTCTCTCACCATAAGTTTGCTTTCTTTAGTGATGTAATCAGATTGATTTCTGTTTATTTTTTGCATATCTATTACTATTTTGATTTGTGGTTACCATTGTGTTTGTATATAATATCTTCTGAATAAAGCAGTTATATTAAGTTGATGTTTGCTTAAGTTTGAACCCATTCTTTACTCCTCTCTCCCCACCCCAACCAAGTTTTAGGTAGATTGACATCCTTTTATTTATGAGTCCCTTTACCGATTTTTACAGATATGCTTATTTTTACTGCTTTTGTACTTCCAGTTTTCTTAGTTTTACTTATGGTGTTTCCTTTCTACTCAAAGGGTCCCCTTTAACATTTCCTGTAGGGCTGTTTTAGTTTAACTTAGGGCTGTTTCCTTTAACTTTTGTTTTTCTGAGAAACTCCTCATCTCTCCTTTATTCTGAATGATAGCCCTGTTGGATGGTATATTCTTGACTTCAGATTTTTTTTCCTTTCAGTGCTTAGAATAGATCATGCCATGTATGGTCTGCCAAGTTTCTGCTGAAAAATCAGCTTATAGCTTTATGTGGTATCCCTTGTATGCAACTGTTTTCTTTTCTCTGGTTGCTTTGAAAATTCTCTTTTACCACTACTTTTTGCCATTTAATTTACTCTTTGTCTTGGTGTGGACTTTTTTGGGTTGATTTGTTTGGGGATGTTTGTGCCTGCTGGATCTGGATTTGTCTCCTTCCCCAAATTAGGGAAGTTTTCAGCTATTATTTTTTCAAATAAATTTTCTGCTCCATATTTTCTCTTGTCTTGTTCTGTGATCCATATAATGTGAATATTTTTATGCTTGATAGAGTTGCTGAGTTTATTTTCAGTTTGCATAGTTTTTTTTCCCTCTGATCTGCTTAGCTTGATTACTTTCCATTTCTCTGTCTTGCATGTCACTAATTCATTCTTCTCCTTCCTCTAGCCTGCTATTCCATTTAGTGTATTTTTAATTTCATTTATTGTGTTTTTCATCTGTGATTGGTTCTTTTTCATCTCGTTGTTAATGGTCTTACTGATGTCCTTCATACTTTTTTATCAAGTTCACTGAATATAATTATCATTACATTAAATTCTCTATGAGGCATTTTACTTATCTCCATTTTGCTTATTTCTCTTGCTATGGTTTTGTCTTGTCTTTCATTTGGGACATAATCCTCTATCCCTCATTTTGTCTAACTTTCTGTATCTGTTCTGTTTGTTAGGAAAGTCAGCTATGTCTCCTGCTTTTGAAAGTTGTGGCTTTGTGAAAATGAGGTTCTGCAGTGGAGTGTCCCCTGTTCACTGGAACCTGGTGCTTCAGGGGTGTCTCCTATGTTTGTTGTGTGCTCCGTGCTGTTGGTCACTTGTTCCTTCAGTCCGATCTTTTCCAGTGGCTCTCTTTGCCTATCTTGTTTAGTCTCTTTGGTATTAGTATTCCAGTCCTTGGCAGCCTTGGTGTTGAGTTTAGTCAGACCAGGTATTTTCCAGAGATGTAGTAGCACCAAACTACAGGAGGTTTTCCTTTTGTTGTCTCCTGAGAAGCTTTCAATTGTGGGTGGGGCCTGCAATCAGACCAACTGTGTGCCCCCAGCCCACAGCTGGGGCTGTAGTCTGACTGATGCATGTGTTTATCTTCCCCTCTCCCTGGGATAGGAGTCACTTTGGAATGGTTCTAGTCCCCGTTGGGGATGCTTGCACAGAGCCAGCTGTGTGGCCTCAGTTTGAATGAGCTTAGGCCAAGAGCATATTTGCAAGGGATGGATCCACAATGTTCTCAGGGCACGGTGCACTGTGCCCACAAGGTTTGTGTTGTGGAAGGAGGGAACATGCTACCACTGTTGCCAGGACCAGTCCTACTGGTGTGGGCACATAGTTTTAACAAGGTACACACTGGTCTGATGAGAAAAGAAACATGATGCTGCTTACCCCAGGGCCTGGGGCCTCTGGGCCAGATCTGCAAAGCATACATGAGCAAGATGCACAGTTTTAAGGGGGTGCCCACAGGTCCTCCACAGGAGGGGATCTGTTGCTACCCTCTAGCCGCCACTGAGACTGAGGCCCCTCATTGCATGCATCAGGAGACATAGTATTGGCAACGTCTGTACTGGTCTTCACAGCTCCTTGACTTAGGCAAGCATGACTGGAAAGGATGGATATATGGAACCCCAGGTGGTGGGGTTTGGTGTAATCAAGTTGGGTAGTGAATGACTGCTCCATTGGTTCCTGCAGGTGGCCATGTGTTTGTGCTTGGGGTAAGGGAGGGAAATGGTCCTGGCCACTCCTTTTTTCCTGGAGGAGTCTCCCAGGGATCTTTGTCCCTCCAAGACACACTCAGACATTAATAAATAACTCTCCTTCTTGTATGTCCCAGGCATTTTTCAAACTGCTGCTTCTCTGCTGTATCTTGGAGGGCTATGTGTCCTGCTTTCTCTTTCAGTACGAGGACTGAGTTTCCTTTGGCCCTCCAGGATCTCCCAGTACCAAGTCCACTGATGTTTTAAATTTCAAGGCTTTAAGTCCTTCTTGTTTAAAGAAATCATGAAATTCAGCTCCAAGGGTTTTCAAAGCCAAAAATTATGTTTTGTCTTTCTGTTCAGGCTCCCTCGTGTGATAGTCTGTTTCACTCTCTTCTCTGTGCTCATGGGTCCCTCCCTCTCAAGGTCCTGAAAGTCTGTTTGGATTCCCACTGAGTCTCTGCCCTTGCTGCCCTCTTGGATGTGGCCTCTTCTCTACATTTAGTTGTATAGTCTGTTCTTCCAGGCTTCAGGTAATTTTCTAGGTTATTTACAGATGTGAGTGTTATCTAATCATGTCCATTGGAAGAGCTGAGTCTAGCGTCCTCCTACTCCACCATTTTTCTAGTCTCCCCTACTTAAGATATGTTGTAACTTAATTTTAATACAGATAAGATTTTATGATTGTCATGTCATCTAGATCAACTGACCCCTTCATCAGTATGAAATAATCGATAACTCTTGTGATTTTTTTTTTTTTAATAATCTACTTTGTCTGATATTCCTGTATCTACCCCTGCTTTTTTGGATTAATATTAGAGTGTAATATCTTTTTCCATCTTTTTACTTTAACCTTGCTGTGATACTATATTTACAGTGAGATCCTGCCAGACAGTAGTTGAATCTGCTTTATTTCAGTTTGACAGTCTTTGCCTTTTAATTGGAGTTTTTTAGATATTTGAATTCAGTGTAACTATTGATGTACTTGGGTTAAAATTTATCCTTTTGTTATTTGATTTTTAATTATGTTTTCTTCTTCCACTCTGTGCTAAGTTTTAGCTCTTTTTTTAAAAATTTTATTTTGTTATGTTAGTCACATACAGTACATCATTAGTTTTTGATGTAGTGTTCCACGATTCATTGTTTTCATATAACACCCAGTGCTCCATGCAATACATGCCCTCCTTAATACCCATCACTAGGCAAACCCATCCCCCCAACCCCCTCCCCTCTAAAACCCTCAGTTTGTTTCTCAGAGTACATAGTCTCTCTCATGGTTCATCTCCCCCTCTGATTTTTTCCATTCCTTCTCCTAATGTCCTCCATGCTATTCCTTATGTTCCATAAATCAGTGAAACCGTATTATAATTGACTTTCTCTGTTTGACTTATTTCACTTAGCATAATCTCCTGCAGTCCCAACCATGTTGATGCAAATGGTGGGTACTAATTCTTTCTGATGGCTGAGTAATATTCCATTGTATATATGGACCACATCTTCTTTATCCTTTCATCTGTTGAAGGGCATCTCGGCCCTTCCCACAGTTTGGCTATTGTGGACATTGCTGCTATGAACATTGGGGTGCATATGGCCCTTCCTTTCACTACATCTGTGTCTTTGGGGTAAATAACCAGGAGTGCAATTGCTGGGTCATAGGGTAGCTCTATTTTTAATTTTTTTGAGCAACCTCCACACTGTTTTCCAATGTGTCTGTACCAACTTGCATTCCCACCAGCAGTGTAAGAGGGTTCCCCTTTCTCCACAACCTCTCCAACATTTGTTGTTTCTTGCCTTGTCAATGTTTGCCATTCTAACTGGTGTAAGTTGGTATCTCAGTGTGGTTTTGATTTGGATTTCCCTGATGGCTAATGATGATGAACATTTTTTCAAGTGTCTGTTAGCCATTTGTATGTCTTCTTTGGAGAAGTGTCTGTTCATGTCTTCTGCCCATTTCTTGACTGCATTATTTGTTTTTTAGGTGTTGAGTTTGAGAAGTTCTTTATAGATCTTGGATACCAGCCCTTTATCTGTAGTGTCATTTGCAAATATCTTCTCCCATTCTGTGAGTTGCCTCTTTGTTTTGTTGACTGTTTCCTTTGCTGTGCAGAAGCTTTTTATCTTGATGAAGTCCCAAAAGTTCATTTTTGCTTTTGTTTCACTAGCTTTTGGAGATGTATCTTGAAAGAAGTTGCTGTGGCCAATGTCAAAGAGGTTATTGCCTATGTTCTCCTCTAGGATTTTGATGGATTCCTGTTTCACACTGAGGTCTTTCATCCATTTGAGTTTATCTTTGTGTATGGTGTTAGAGCATGGTCAAGTTTCATTCTTCTGCATGTGCTGTCCAATTTTCCCAGCACCATTTATTGAAGAGACTGTCTTTTTTCCATTGCATGTTGTTTCCGGCTTGGTCAAAGATTATTTGAGCATAGAATTGAGGGTCCATAACTGGGCTCTCTATTCTGTTCTATTGATCTATATGTCTGTTTTTGTTCCAGTACCATGCTATATTGATGATCAGTGTCATATAGCTTGAAATTGGGCAATGTGATATCCCAGCTTTGTTTTTCTTTTTCAACATTTCCTTGGCGATTCGGGGTATTTTCTGATTCCATACAAATTATAGGATTGTTTGTTCCAGCACTTTGAAAAACGTCATTGGAATTTTGATTGGGATGGCATTGAAGGTATAGATTGCTCTGGGCAGCACAGACATTTTAACAGTGTTTATTCTTCTGATCCATGAGCACGGAATGTTTTTCCATCTTTTTGTGTCTTCTTCAATTTCTTTCATGAGTGTTCTGTAATTCCTAGAGTATAGATCCTTTACCTCTTTGCTTAGGTTTATTCCGAGGTATCTTAAGGTTTTTCATACTATTGTAAATGGAATCGATTGTCTAATTTCTCCTTCTACAGTTGCATTGTTAGTGTATAAGAAAGCAATTGATTTCTGTGCATTGATTTTGTATCTTGCCACATTACTGAATTGCTGTATGAGGTCTAGTAATTTGGGGGTTGAGTCTTTTGGATTTCCCACATAAAGTATCATGTCATCTGGGAAGAGAGAGAGTTTGACTTCTTGTTTGCCAATTTGAATACTTTTTATTTCTTTTTGATGTCTGATTGCTGTAGCTAGGACTTCCAGTACTATGTTGAACAATAGTGGCGAGAGTGGGCATCCTTGATGTGTTCCTGATCTTAAGGGAAAGGCTCTCATCTTTTCCCCATTGAGGATGATAGTCGCTGTGAGTTTTTCATAGATGGGTTTTATGAACTTGAGGAATGTTTCCTCTATCCCTATACTCTACACCCTTCCCTTTAATCAGGAAAGGATGCTGTGTTCTGTCAAATGCTTTTTTTCATCAATTGAGAGGACCATATGGTTCTTCTCTCACCTCTTATTAATGTGTTCTATCACACTGATTCATTTGCGAATGTTGAACCTCCCTTGCATCCCGGGGATAAATCCCACTTGGTCGTGGTGGATGATCCTTTTAATGTATTGTTGGATCCTATTAGCTAGGATTTTGTTGAGGATTTTGGAATGCATATTCATCAGGGATATCAGTCTGAAATTCTCCTTTTTGATGGGGTCTTTGCCTGGTTTGGGAATTAAGGTAATGAAGGCCTCATAGAATGAGTCTGGAAGCTTTCCTCTGTTTCTAGTTTTTGAAACAGCTTCAGGCAAACAGCTATTATTTCTTCTGTGAATGTTTGGTCGAATTCCCCAGGGAATCCATCAGGCCCTGGACTCTTGTTTTTTGGGAGGTTTTGGATCACTGCTTCAATCTCGTTACTGGTTATTGGCCTATTCAGGTTGTCAATTTCTTCCTGTTTCAGTCTTGGCAACTTATAGGTTTCCAGGAAGGCCTCCATTTCATCCAGATTGCTCAATTTATTGGCATATAGTTGTTGATAATAATTTCTAATAATTGTTTCTATTTCCTTGGTGTTAGTCGTGATCTCTCTCCTTTCACTCTTAATTTCATTAATCTGGGTTTTTTCCATTTTCTTTTGAATAAGTCTGGCCAGTGGTTTATCAATCTTATTAATTCTTTCAAAGAACCAGCTTCTAGTTTCATTGATCTGATCTACTGTGTTTCTGGTTTCTAATTCATTGATTTCTGCTCTAATCCTAATTATTTCTCTTCTAATGCATGGTTTAGGCATCATCTGTTGCTTTTTCTCCAGTTCTTTGAGGTATAAAGTTAGTTTGTGAATTAGGGATTTTTCTATTTTTTTTAAGTGAGGCTTGGATGGTTATGTATTTCCCCCTTTGTACTGCCTTTTGTAGTATCCCATAGGTTTTGGACTGATGTGGTTTTGTTGTCACTGGTTTCCATGAATTGTTTAAGTTCTTTGATTTCCTGGTTGACCCAAACATTCTTGAGCAGAGTGGTATTTAGCTTCCAAGTGTTTGAATTTCTTCCAAATTTTTTCTTGCGATTGCATTCCAGTTTTAAAGTATTATGGCCTGAGAATATGCAGGGAATTATCTCAATCTTTTGGTATTGATTGAGACCTGATTTGTAACCCACTATGTGTTCTATTCTGGAGAAAGTTCCATGTGCACTCAAGAAGAGTAAGTAGTCTGTTGTTTTAGGGTGGAATGTTCTGTATATATCTATGAAGTCCATCTGGTCTAATGTGTCATTCAAAGCTCTTGTTTCTTTGTTGATTTTCTGCTTAGGTGATCTGTCCATTGCTGAGAGTGGAGTATTGAGGTCTCGTACAATTAACGTTTTATTATCAATATGACTATTTTGGTTAACAGTTGGCTTATGTAGATGGCTGATCCCATGTTGGGGGCATAGATATTTATAATTGTTAGATCTTCTTGTTTGATGGATCCTTTAACAATGACATAGGAGACATAGTGTCCCTCTGTGTCTCTAACTACAGTCTTTAGCTTAAAATCTAATTTGTCTGATAGAGGAATTGCTACCCCAACTTTCTTTTGAGGTCCGCTGTCATGGAAGATGGATCTCCATCCATTCACTTTCTGTCTGTATGTATCTTTAGGTTCAAAATGAGTCTCTTGTAGGCAGCATATGAATGGTTCTATCTTTTTATCCAATCTGCAACTCTGTGCTCTTTTATGGTTGCATTTAGGCCATTCACATTGACAGGGACGTTTATTATTACTACTTTTTCAAAGATTTAAAAGATTTTATTTATTTGACAGAGTTTTACTATTACATGCTGAGGCATTGGTCTCTTTTCCTTGATGTTGGGAGGGGTCCTCTCTGCCTCTAGGACACAAATGTTTGTTTCATTTTCCAGGTTATGGGAGTTCTCAGCTATGATTTGCTCAACTATATCTTCTAGTCCTCTCTCTCTCTCTCTCTCCCCACCCCCTCAGGGATCCCAGTAATTCTAACATTGGAATGTTTCATGGCATCACTTATTTCTATAATTCTGTTTTCATGGATTTTAAGCTGTTTTTCCCAGGCCTCCTCTTTTTCCTTCTTTTCTATCAATTTTTCTTCTGGATCACTAATTCGTTTTTCTTCCTCATTTACCCAAGCTGTTAGATTATCTAGATTAGATTGGATCTCATTGATAGCATTTTTAAGTTCTGCCAATTCAGCTTTCATTTCTGCCCTTAGAGAGTCTATGTTGCCATTAATCGATTTCTCCATTTTAGCTATTGTCTTCATAACTGCTACCCTGAAGTCCATTTCTGACATCTTGTTTATATCTGTATCCATTTGTAATTATGTGGCAGAAGTCACAGTCTCTGAGTCTTTCCTGTTTTGGGGGTTCCTCCTCCTAGTCATTCTGTTGAGGGGTGGTTGAGGGAATGTACAGAGTCCAAATTATTGACCACAACCCAAGCAAGATGCAACTGTTTTATAGGGACCTTAGGGTTGTTGGCCTCTTGTCCTACCAGGCTGTCTTCTGAGGGAGGGGCCTGCTGTGCTATTACTCAGACACCCCTGTTTGGGCAGAGTTGCCCTGTCCCCTGTAGGGGCGGATGGGCTCAGTGAAAACCGTTTTGGGGGGGCTTTTGTTCTCTGGTGGCTTTCCCTATCAGCTTTCCCTGTGTCTCTCCTGAGAGTCAGAGCAGAAGAGATTGTTTCCAACCCTCTGCCTCAGAGCAGAGAGATCGCTGTCTGTTCTTCATGAGCTCTCCAGGCCACACTATCTCCGTTTGTGTCTGTGCTGCTAAAAACTGCAGCATCCTGGGTTGTGCGCTGGCCAGCCGCACTCTGAGTCCTCTCCTTCACATCAGGGCACGTCTCTGCCCTTTGTGCTTCTAAAATCACCAGCCGCCCCCAGTTCACTTGTTTGGCCCTGCTGCTCCAGGTTTGAGTCCGAAGGGCTGCCCTAATGTCCTTTCCCTGCTGTTATCGGTCTGCGTGTCTGTGCCCTGTCCGCAGCTCGGGAGGCTTTCGCACCCTAGCAGTGCAGGATCTTGAAGGCTCCCTCCCCCTTCCGTTCATCTTCCGATATCTGCCTGTGGAATCACAGCTCCCCCCCTTCATATCTCGAAACCAACCACATGCAATATTCTATTTGTAGAGATCCAGATATATCTTCTTACATCTCAGGCTGATTTCATGGCTGTTCAGAGTGGTCTGGTAGATATCCAGCTCAATTCAGGGGACCGGTTGGAATAGGGTCCCCTACTCCTCTGCCATCTTTTCCTCCAGCCTCAGTTTTGCTTCTTTTTATCTTAACTTTGGTAAATTGAATCTTTTTTATGATTCCATTTTGTCTCCTTTGTTGAATTATTGTAATTCTTTATGGTGCTCTTCTAGTGATTGCTTTAGACTTTACAGTGTACACATTCCATTTATCAGTCTCTTTTCTTTGGTATTATTATACCATTTAGTGTGTCTTATAAGAGCTTACAACAGTATGCTTCCATTTCTCCACCTCACGCTAGCTTTTGTAATATTGCTGATATACATTTTATTTCTATATATAGTAAACTCTACAATTCGTTTTTATGAATTTTACTTCAAATAGTGCTAATCTTTTAAATAAGTGTAATAGGAACAAAATGCCTATTGTGTTTATATGTATGTTTGCCATTTTCAGTACTCTTCTTCTTTCTGTTTACATCTCGATTTGTATCTATGTTAATTTTCTTTCTTCCTGAACAATTTCATTTACAGTTTTTATAGTTCAAGTCTCTGGGTGCATGCATATGCCTGATTAAGTCTTTTAGAAAGACATTTAGAGAGATCTTTTCACTGGGTATAGATTTCTATGCTAAAAATTTTTTTACGTGTTATGAAGATTTTGTTCCACTTGCTTTTGGCCTGCATTGTTTTCAACAAGTAGTTTGCTATCCTTAGTATAGTTGTTAGAATGTGTATGATGTGTTTCTCTCACACTGCACCCCCTACTTTTAATGTTTTTTTTCCTTATCAGTGTTGTTCAACAATATGATTATGATATATTTTGATGTTGTTATTTCATGTTCCTTGTCTTTGGATTTTGTTCAAGTTTTTCAATTTGTGGAGTTATTGTTTTATTAAATTGGTGTAATTTTCAACCATTATTACTTTAAATATTTCTTCTGTCCCCATTTCATTTATTTTGTGGATTGTATTTTTCTGAGTAGTAGTTCTTCCATCATTCACTGATACTCTATTCCATGTTTTTTTGGTCTCTTATTATCTCCCTGTATAATTTGCATGATTTCTCTTGCTAACTCTTTAAGATAACTGGTATTTCCAACTACATTGTGTAATCTGCTTTAATCCTATTTAGTGCTTTGTTTTCCTCTGATATACTGTAATTTTCATTTCTAGCAGTCTCATTTAGATGTTTTTTAAAAATCTTTTGTATCACTTCTTAGCATGCACATTCCTTCCCCTTGCTTCTTGAACATTTGGAATACAGTTAACTTTTAAAACCTTATGTATTAATTATATAATCTACATCATTTCTATGTCAGTTTTTATCAATAATTTTTCTCCATATTGTGTGCCATATTTTCCTTCTCTGTGTGCCTGTTAATTTTTTATCAAATACCTGTCATCATGAATTTTATTTTGTTGGGTACTGGATATTTTCCCATTTATATAAATACTTTTGAATTTTGTTTCAGGATGAAGTTAAATTACTTGCAAATAAACAGTTGATCCTTTCAGATCTTTCTTATCAACTTTATTAAGTGTTATCTGAAGTATTTTTTCATGGGCGCTAATCTTATTGAGACAAAACTTCTCTGGTTACTGTATTTGATACTCATGAATTATGAGAATTTTTGCTATGGCTTGTGAGCACTGGAATGGTTTCTGCCCTGTGAGAATACCATGTTTTGATTCTTCTGTTCTTTTGATGGTCCTTTCTGTTGGTAGTTTCCACTCAAGCATGTACTGATCACTATTGAGATGAAAACTGAAAATCATCTGCAGACATTCAAAGCTCTCCCTCTGTGCAGCTCTCACCCATTTCTCTGCCTGTGAACTTTAGCTATCTTGGCTTTCCTGAGCTTCCAGCTTCTTTTGAACTTATGGAGAGTGTTGGGATCTTCTTGAGTATTCCCCCGTCCTTGTACTATAGCATGGAATCTCCAGGCAGTAGGGTGGGACAATCATGGGGTCCATTTCATTTTTTTTGTGTTTCTTAGGAGCAATTTCATTGGTTGCCTGACTTCCAATGTATTTAAAACTATTGTTTCACATATTTTACTTTTTTCCCCCATTTTTTTAAGCAAGAAAGGAAAATCCAGTCCCTGTTCTTTTGTCTTTACTGAAAGATGTCTTCCCCACTCTTAAATTTGAAAACATTTTTTTCTTTAAGAAGTTTTCAAACATTACTGCTAATAGGTTTAATATACTGCTGAAACCCATATGGCAAGGTAAATCTTACTCCAATTGCTCCTTATATTTTTCTTTTTAGAAATTTCTTAGAATTTATATGTGAGCACATAATATGAGACACTAAAAATTCCTGAAATTTAGAAATAAAGGGTATTGAGTTCAGCATGTTATCACAATAGTAATGTTACCTCAGAAAAGTTAACCTCTCAAAAACTGCAATGATGATATTTATTATGCGGGATATTTGTTAGCATTAAATTAAATAATTAATGTAAAGAGACTGGTACCCTAGCACATACCAGATAATAAAAAAATGGTAGTAATTAATAGGTAAATTATAACAATAATGCCATCAAAAACAACAGCACTAGTATCATTGGAAAGTTAAATGTTATGTGCTTATTAGACAGTGGCTAGATAAGAGGCAATAAATTGTAAAGTAAGATAAAAGAGACTCTTAATGTTTTTTAGCACATGGAGACCAAAAAAATTCAATTTAACTGCCATTCATCTACCCATATAGTAAGTGTTGCATAATTAATGTCTGTAAGACAAAATAAGCATGAAAAGATAATTTGTGCTGGTTTTATTTATTATTTAAATGCAATTATGTAGAAATGTACTGAAAACATCATATAGACGTTCTCATATGAAAACGTCTATATGATGAGTAAACTTAAATACAGTGAAAGATTATGAAAGAGTAAACTTAACTACAGTGATGGATATTTAGGTTCCATCACAGTTGGAAACATCATGACAAGGAAGTGCTTTGGGCTCATGTGATAAGGTTTCATTTTCTAATTTTGGCACCCTCACATTTCAAGATAGATTATTTCATTTTGAGATGAGAAAGTTTGAGAATGCCCATATACCCCTGAATTATTTAAATATATGGATTCATGGGGATCTAAGGCTATTACAGTGGTCTATACAAAATAATATTCTAAAAATATAAAATAAAAGGTGAGGATATTAACTCTTGACTCATCAATTATTTTCACTTAAATGTATGTCAGTTTTTTAGCCTTAATTTGGTTCTCCTTTACTATCCAACAATTTCTGAAATTGTTTGCTTTTATTGGCATTTCTTTCTTTCTTTCTTTTTAAAGATTTTATTTATTTATTTGACAGAGAGAGAGACACAGCGAGAGAGGGAACGCAAGCAGGGGCAGAGGGAGAGGGAGAAGCAGGCTTCCCGCTGAGCAGGGAGCCCGATGCAGAGCTCGATCCCAGGACTCTGGGATCATGACCTGAGCCCAAGGCAGATGCTGAATGACTGAGCCACCCAGGCGCCCCAGGCTTTTATTGGCATTTAAAAGGAAATTATTTGAATGATAACAATAGCAATACCCACAATCATCAAAAATAAATAAATAAAAAAGCAAAATTAATGTCATTTATTGAGCAGCAGCTCCAGTATTATTCTACGGGCTTTATAACATGCTATATAACTTAACTATCACATAAAATTGTAAAATACTTGTTATTTGTTAAATGAGGTAACGACTTCAGAGGGTTTGTCACTTGTCGTAGGTTACCCATTAAGTGTTAGAATTCGATCTGAACCCAGGACTGGATAATATAACTACAAAGCATTTGTTTTTTTCATTATGTTATACTGTTTTGTTTTATTTTTTTTTAATATTTTATTTATTTATTTGAGAGAGAGTGAATGGGAGGGAGAGGGAGAGAGAATCTGAAGCAGATTCTGTGCTGAGTGCAGAGCCTGATGTGTGGCTCAATTCCATGACTGTGAGATCATGACCTGAGCAGAAACCAAGAGCAGACAGTTAACTGACTGAGCCACCCAGGCGCCTCTCTACTGGGTTTTAATATTACCTATAATTAAAGATGATTTTTAAAATGTGTATGATTTTGAAACAATCAATTAATGTGATCTGACGACAAATAGTGTTGTTTTTATATCATCTACATGTGTGCTTCGTCCACAAGAATATGGGATGGAGAAGTAGATGGGAATAGATATGAAAGTTATTAGTATACTATTATTATGATACCTCTTTTGCTGCTAAAAGATCTATTTAGTGTTACATGACTTGACCAAGATCACACAACCTCTATACCTCAAATAAAATCCATTTTTTTACGTTATAAATAAATATTTTTCAATACAGGCAGGTTGTAGTTTTGTGGAATGAACATTGGACTTGAAGTCATTAGGCATAGTAGACTCAATTCTTGGTTCTGGCATTTAACTAGTTTTGTGACCCTGGATAAGTTATGTATCCTTCATGCCTCATTTTTATTATCTATGAAATGGTGGTTATGATAAAATAATATCTACATCAAAGCCTTGATATAAAGATTACACAAGGCAGTGTTATGTAAAAGAGCTTGACAAACTCTAAAGCACCATGCAAATACAAAGCATTGCTGCTGTTATTATGTCCTGCAGTATGCACTGAATTGGGCACCTGGGTGCCTCAGTTGGCTAAGGATCCTGGGATTGAGCCCTGCATCTGGCTCCTTGCTCAGTGGGGAGCCTGCTTCTCCCTCTCCTCTGCCCCTCCCCCTGCTTGTGCTCTCTTGCTTAATCTCTCTCAAATGAGTAAAATCTTTAAAAAAATGAATTATACAAAAAGATTATACACCAGATTATACATCTTCCCCTCAGGAAAAGGGAAGGGAATATGGAAAATTCTCTTGAAAAATGAGGTCATATCTAAGGAGTGAAGATAGAAACTTTAATCTTCTTTTCCAGTATAAAGACACATCCCTTCCGAGCCTTCCTTGGAGCTCTCCTTTCGGGAATAGGGAAAGGGATATCCTGGAGTCAACTCATGGTGGGAAACCATAGGGTAGAGCAGAATATTGTATTATTTTTTGCTGGAGAAAGCTGCTTTTCCATCTGAGGAATGTCAATTGTTATAAGTATCTACTACATAAAGAAAGGGCATTGTAGTAAGCAGGAAGGTACAGCCAGCAAAAACTGAATGCTAAACTCAAGCAGTGAGCAACTCTATGAGGCACAAAGATCTGAAAACTTACATCCTTTATGCTGTGGAATGAGAGCTCCTGTTTATCTTTAAGACATTTTTCAGCTGTTTCAACTTTCCTGAGTTTTTTTTTTTTTAAAGATTTTATTTATTTGACAGAGAGAGACACAGCGAGAGAGGGAACACAAGCAGGGGGAGTGGGAGAGGGAGAAGCAGGCTTCCCGCGGAGCAGGGAGCCCGATGCGGGGCTGGATCCCAGGACCCCGGGATCATGACCTGAGCCGAAGGCAGACGCTTAACGACTGAGCCACCCAGGCGCCCCTTCCCTGAGTTTCTTTTACAGAGGGCACTTGCAGTTAATGCTGTCTTCTCAGAACATATTTATTGCAGTTATATTTATTTCATTGTTTTTTTAAGTCCTTATCACCTTGACAACAGTGTTCTATTACAAGAATAACACCTGAATCTTACCAAACACTACCTTGAAGTGAGTTTTCTAATGAGTAAAGCTTCAGTTTTGCTGTTTTGTTAAAAATGTAGCTCGATGCAAGTTTAAACAAGTGACTAAATCTTCATGTGTGCTTCCATGAAACAATGGGAGGATTAGGCTCCACCAGGTGTTTCTTTTGATGGCAATAGCCCCATTGATGTTGCTGGAGATACACTGCCTGGTTTTCCTTTTTTCTTCCTTATACCACTTTCCTTCATGTATTCCATTCTTTAGTCATGCAAAATGGACATGTTTTCATGGTGCATTTCATGCATATATGTACTTTGTTATCTTTGCTTCTATTGAACATGCTGTCTGAAGTGCTTCTCCCCACCATTTTCAAGTTGCTTTTTTTCTGCTTATTCTTCAAAAATCAAGTTAAATGCTTGGTAGAAACTTTTTTGATTTTCCCCAGCAAAATTGCTTATACTTTGCAACAGTGCTTGGCCAGTTCCTCTGTTTTAGCATCTACCATGTTGTGTACATCTATTGCTCCCCACCTCCTCCCAGCCATTCTGCTGCTCTGTGAAGGCAGGAGTTCTCTTATTCATGTTCATATCTATAGTATCTATCCTAATGCCTGGTTTTTGGTAGGTTCCCAGTAATGTCTGTTGAATAAATGAATAAATAGAATTTTCTGGAGCAAACATTGTACTTCCTGTATTTGGATCCCAGCTCTACCAGTTATTAGCTGAATGGCCTTGGGCAAATCTTAAACTCTCTGTGTTTGTCAGTTAAAATATAAAATAAATAAAATAAAATAAAATAAAATAAATAAAATAAAATAAAATAAAATAATAAAATAAATAAAATAAAATAAAATAATAAAATAAATAAAATAAAATAAAATAATAAAAAAATAAATAAAATAAAAAATAAAATATAAAATAAATAAAATAAAATAAAATATACCTCCCGTATCAAATTGTTGTGAGGATTTAATATATGTCAAGTATGCAGATTAGTGCCACACACATAATAAATGTTTACTATCATTATTATTTTCCACATACTGTTCTCCTTTTACAAACTCCTATCTTTTTCCCATTCTAATAATAGGTTGTTTTTTAGAAGGTATTAGCTTGGCTGCCTGTCTATAACTCAATTTATGCTACTTATGTCTGGTTTTTTGTTTTGTTTTGTTTGGTTTGGTTTCTAGTTTTTTATTCCAGTGGCTTGAAACATGTCAGATCTATTCACAGGGGTGAAGTTCTATTCTCAATATCACCTGAAGAGATGTACACTGCTGCATAGGGCAGACTTCTCTGATGTACCCTGTATGAATGGTTTGGTTTGGGATCCATACTGTGACAACTGGGCTATTTTATGTTGATCAAAACCCTGAACAGTAGGACCTTGGACTCTAGGTCTTTGCTGGAGTCGACCTTGGACTCCAGGTCTTGGCTAAGAGGCTGGATCTCAGGTGTCATCTACTTTATTTAGTCCTTAACTACTTGCTCTGTTGGTCCCTGCACAGGGCCTCACACATTGTAGTATCTTCTTGGTATTTGTTGAATGGATTAGGAAATGAATGAAGATTAGATGAAATAGACATTATTATTTTTATTTTAGAAACAATATAAAATTATCTATAATCATTAAAGAAAGATTATGACATGGAAAGTGAACTTTATATTCCTATCTCATAGAGAGAAGCACTATCAGTACTTTAGGACATATTCTTCTAAACTTTTGCCTATATATTATCAGAAATATATTATTTATTTTAGATTTTTTAAAAACAAAGTTGGGATGAGTTCAGTGTCAGAATGACTCAGTTTAAAAGGTAACTAAAGAAAAAGGAGTGGACTACAAGAAAATGAGATGTTAGGACATTGAGATTATCAATATTGTTCAGGTGCTCCTGGGTATACAGGATATACAGCAATATCTTGTTTTCTGAAGTTTTGGTTCAATAACCAATTTACTCTTGTTTTCTTTTACTTAGAGTTATATTTTAAGATTCATCCATATTATTTCATGTAGTAGATGTTGGTTCATTTTCATTGCTGTATATCATTTTTTGTGTGTGTGAATATATCAAACTGTGTATCCATTCTGTTGCTATTAACATGTCTTTGGTAAACATATGTAACCATATCTGTTGGGTTGATACCTAGGAGTTGCTAGATCATGGAGTATACATTTCTTGATCTTTAAATACCCAAATTATTTTCCTAACTAGTTGTACCAATTTATCCTTCCTCCAGCAGTATGTGAGAGTTCTGTTTTTTCCAATACTTTGTTTAGTCATTTTCATTTTAGAACTTGGTGGGTGTGTAGAAATTCTCACTGTGGTTTTATTTTCATTTCCTTAATAAAAATGAATTGTTAAAGAGTTTGAGCACTATTTATAGAGTTTATTTGTAGTTTTGATATCCTTTTCTTTGAAGTACCTGTTCACATCATTGCCCATTTTTTATTGGTGGTCTGCCATTTTATTACTGATTTTGGGTAGTCTTTAAATATTTTGGATATTAGTCTTTTGTTAACTATATGAATGACAGATATCTTATTTCCTACTATAGGTTGCCTTTTCACTCTTTAAACAGTGTCTTTTGATGAATGTAAGTTCTTAATGTTAATATAGTACAGTTAGTCAATTAATTTTCTTCTAAGGTTTGCTCTTTTTGTGTCCTGTTAAAGAAATGTACACTTACTCCAAAGTCATGAAAATGTTTGCCTGTGTTTTTCTATGAAAACTCTCTGATTTTAACTTTAATATTTACATCTAACTCTACCTGGAATTCATCTTTATTTATGGTATAAAGTATGAATTAAGAGAGTCGTGTTCAGCCCCCAAACTCAGCAAATGTCCTTTGGTAAAATGAGCTGTGTGTTTGAGGCCCTTCAAGTTTCCATTTTTTTCTTTTAAGCCCTGGATTATGTTTCATTGCTTTACTAGTTTTCTTTCAGGGGTCTTTTTCTTGGGTTAACTCTGATCCTTAGTCTGTATCCAGATTCAGAGAGTAACCTCAAGAGGGTAAAAGGTTGACAGTCATTAGTTCACCTCAGATAGTTTGCCCCCTCTTTGGAACTTTATGTCATCAAATTGTTTTTGTAATTTATCCAGTTTATTCTCATTTTTGCAGGTGGAAGCATTAGGATATTTCAACCTAATATATTACACCAGCAAATAGAAGTTTTATTTTATATAATTTTGTAATTTTATTAAATACATATAAAATATTATATGTTTGCATATATTCATTTATATTATAATAAATATGTATAATATATAACCATATATAATTTAACTATATTAAGAGATATATATGTAATATATAGTCTATTATAATTTATAATTTATATAAACATATTTAAATAAACATTTTATTTTTTAATGTTCCAGGTTATTATTTAATTCTAGTTAGTTAACATGTAGTGTGATATTAGTTTCAGGAGTACAATTCAGTGATTCATCACTTACATACAACACCCAGTGCTCATCACAACAACTGCCCTCCTTAATATCGATCACCCCATTTAGCCCATGCCTCTGTCTACCTCCCTTTCAGCAATCCTCAGTTCGTTTTCTACAGTTAGGAGTGTCTTTTATGATTTGCCTCCCTCTTTTCCCCCCCATGTTCATCTGTTTTTTTTTTTCTTAAATTCCACACATGAATGAAATTATATGGTTTGCCTTTCTCTGACTTATTTCGCTTAGCATAATACACTCTAGCTCCATCCATATCATTGCACATGACAAGATTTCATTCTTTTTATGGCTGAGTATATTTCATTTTATACACACACACACACACACACACACACCACATCTTCTTTACCTATTCATCAGTTGATGGACATTTGGGCTCTTTCGATAATTTGGCTATTGTTGATAATGCTGCTGTAAACATCGGAGTGCATGTATCCCTTTGAATCAGTATTTTTGTATCCTTTGTGTAAATACCTAGTAGTGCATTGCTGGGTCATAGGGTGGTTCTATTTTTAACTTTTTGAGGAATCTCCATACTGTTTTCCAGAATGGCTGCATAGTTTGCTGCCAACAAAGTAAGAGGGTTCCCCTTTTTCTGCATCCTCACCAATATCTGTTGTTTCCTATGTTGTTAATTTTACCATTCTGACAGGTAACAATAACATGCAGAAGAATGAAACTAGATCACTTTTTTACACCATACACAAAAATAAATTAAAAATAGATGAAAAACCTAAATGTGAGACAGGAAACCACAAAAATCTTAGAGGAGAACATAGGCAGCAACCTTTTTGACACTGGCTGTAACAGCCTCTTACCAGACATGTCTCTGGAGGCAAGGGAAACAAAAGCAACAATGAACTATTGGGACTTCATCAAGATAAAAACTTCTGCACAGTGAAGGAAACAATCAACAAAACTAAATGCAACCTACAAAATGGGAGAAGATATTTGCAAAGGATTAGTGTCTAAAAACTATAAAGAATTTATCAAATTCAACATCCAAAAAACAAATAATCCAGTTAAAAAATGGGCAGAAGACATAAATTGACATTTTTCCA
This sequence comes from Mirounga angustirostris, assembly GCF_029215605.1. Lineage (NCBI taxonomy): Eukaryota > Metazoa > Chordata > Mammalia > Carnivora > Phocidae > Mirounga > Mirounga angustirostris. Next base: position 151,236,245 of record NW_026991712.1, read on the forward strand.
AAGAACACATAGAGATGGCTAACAGACATATGAAAAGATGCTCAGTATCATTTATCATACAAATCAAAACTACAATGAAATATATATAATTTTAATATTTTTCTTTAACTTTATGATATTAGCATGAAGAAATAACTATTTGTAAAAGGAAACATTTATCTACTTCATTTCTTGAATTGCTTATCATTTCTCTGTATATCTCTTATGATTTCTGTACCATATCTTTCTTTCTAGAAAGTTTTGTTATCTTAATATTCATGTTTTAGCAATTTTTTTTAAAGATTTTATTTATTTATTTGACAGAGAGATAGAGAGAACAAGTAGGCAGAGAGGCAGGCAGAGGGAGAGGGAGAAGCAGGCTCCCTGCCAAGCAGGGAGCCCAATGCAGGGCTCAATCCCAGGACCCTGGGATCATGACCTGAGCCGAAGGCAGCCGCTTAACCAACTGAGCCACCCAGGCGCCCCTATTTTAGCAATTTTTTTATTGAGCTCCTGTTATGTTCCAAAGTCTGTGCTAAATTATTAAATAGATGCAATATCTACCTTGTTGGCTTTTGTAGAGTAAGTTTCAAAGTGTATCTGATGCTTATGGTCCTGGAACTATACTTTGAGTCTAGATTAGTCAGTGCTGTTGGCTGATGTGTTTTCCCTCCTAACTAGTGTAGATCTGTTCTTTGTGTTTCATGTCTGGATTTTTGCCCCCCCTCTTCCTCCCGTTTTTTTGGTAAGAACTTGTTATCTCCCTAAGATTCTTCTAGAATGATCAAATATGAATATCCCAGCAAGGGAATTGATGAGTATGTCTTCATGTGTAACGGAGTTAATGTCAAGTGTATTTCTTACTATAACAGAGTCAATTCTATACTTATGCAGACTGGTTACAGAAGGAACCCTTATGTCTTGCCTGACTAAATGGTTTTACTGTCAAGGTAAGGGGGATGGGAATAACCTTTTTGTATAGGGAGAGGCTAAAGATGATCTGACTAAGTGATTCTGGGGGCTGCTTTCTCCAAGCCAAGTAAAAAGGCAAAAGGCAGGAGGCCAGATGAGCTGCTAAGACAGAATCTTACCATCTGGGCCAGAGAGAATCTACTGGTACATAAATATCCCTCTGGGTAATGTTGGGTTTGTTAGCTGCTTTCCATCCCTTTTCACTTATAAAATCTTGGTAGGATTTCAAAACCTCAGATGTGCATGTGAGATCTTTTTTTTTTTTCTCAGAGGTGGTGATGAGGAAGATTTCCCTGTCCCTTATAATAATTGGACCAACATAGCAAGGCAATTAAGGAGAATTAAAGAGCTTATGCCACCATCATCCCAGGCTCCCTCTGGAATATTAAATTTTAATATTTTATTTTGATAAAACCCAGTATACTGTCTTTACCCAAACTTCAAATTGGTCCCTTATTTTCCTTTTAGATTAATTTCTTCCATTGTACTGTGAGTTCTTTGATGGTGTGACTCATGTCAGAACATCTCAGCATCCTAAGTACACAGATATGGCATCCATGGAAATGCACCACTCATGTCTCCTGCTTTGGGGAGCATAGTTGACAGCCAGCCAGAATTTTGCCCTTCTGGATCCATCACCACATTCACTTTGACACCATACACCTTGTTGACTACTCCTGGCCAGTGACTAAGCATGGTAGGGTATTAATGCTTGCAACATTCTTGTGTGATGAAGGACTCCTCTAATCACCAACTTGGATAGAGGACTCCCTATTGACTTCGAATAAACTCTCTTAGAACCATGTTGCAGTCTGATATTCTTCCTACCCAGTCATCCTTCATTCCCCCATCCTTTCACATGTATTTGCTGTGTCATGTGGTGTGAATGCTCTCCCTGTGTCCTTTCCCTTATTCTTTCACATTCATTTACCTCGGTAAATCTGTTGCCTGTCTACCCTTTTTATGGCTACCTGTTTTTCAGAATAGTTGAGTTAACACAGGTGGTACTGAGAATGGGGTGGTCTGTGCAGACAGGCAATAAGATAGTGTTCTAGAAATGGCTCACTCCCTGCCCTGCAGACAAAGAGGATGGTATCCTGGGTGTTTCATGGAGCACAAGATGCCAACCCAATTGAAGATTTAACCAATGACGATCTGGGAAAATGTGCCAGTGGAGGGAACTTTCCTGCAAGTGCAATAAATCAGTATTTTAAAGATCTGGAGAAAACAATGTCTATAAGTTCTGTGGAGTTGGCTGGTTACTGCTAAACTACATTGATGCCCTTCAGAGAAATGAGAAATGATAACAAATAGTTATGGGCAAAATGTGAGAGCCAGAGGGTTCCTTTGGTGGATATCCTGCAGCAGAAGAGTGAATTCAGTAGATAAACAGACTCAGAACTTGTTAGAGTGGCACAGGTTCAGAAATGTTTAAAGCCAAAGTCCGTCTATAATACTAAGGTCACAGACTTGGTTGGAAAACATGAGATCCTGACATATGTGATGGGAATATCTGGAAGTATATCCTTGAGGACTTGCATTCTGCAGATCCCCTGAACCCTCCAAGCTTTGGAAATAAAAGCTAGAACATCCTTGGTGCTGGAAGATACTGAAGAGGCTGCTCCCCTGTAAGGCAACAGGTGTCCTCTTGAGAAGCTGCCACATCTCTTCTCCTGGCTGCCATGCTATAACGAGGTTTAAATCCCAGCATGCTAAAATTTGGTAGGCCTGATAAAGAAAGAAAGAAATTATATACCAAAGCAGTTACAACAATTAATTAGCATATCTTCCAGCAGTTAGGAGGTTGGATTTTGAAGGTGATTGATTAAAAAATCTGGAAAGGAAGAGTGGATATGCAAGAATTAATTTACCTGGGTGTACTTTCTCAGGACATGGGATTTAATACCTAGGCAATCATCTCACAAGAATGGGGCAAATGCCGTGAGGTAGCTTTCAGAAGCCTAGAGAAAGTGGTGGCTCATGGTGAATTAAATGCCTGAGTGCCCTGAAATGTAGTAAAGGAAGATTAATAGGGCTGATGAAAAAGTTAGTAATGGCCCTCCTCTGTAGGCAATGGATGATGGTAAGAGAAGCTGTCATAGAGTTGGACTCATTAGTATGTTTTGGGGATTTGAAGGAATAGAGGCCAACTGGTGATAGTTATCCATCAGGAGGCAGAAGGCCATAATTATCTTAATTATAGGCAAGGTTTAAATGACAACCAAGGGGGCTTGGCCTTCAGGGGGTTGAGAAGATGACTAATAACTATAGTGTTTCTAGTGGTAAAGTAGATGGACAGCCCATAAAGGGCTGTTTAATATCCACAACTAGAAAAAGGGAAGAATGGAGGATCCATTTTCCAAAAGTCACTATCCCCTACTCAGTTTCTGGACCTAAATCAATACATTGACTGAAGAGGTGGCCAGGTTTTTTGGAGAGAACATCCTATAATACTGTGGTATACACATTCTGTAATTATTCCACTAGTCCTTCTCTAAAGGACCATTTATCATGCCATGGCCATTTATTTGGGTAACTATACACCAAGGAAAGGGGAATAACTAGGCATTTTAAGGATATTGGTCACAGGATCTGAGTTTAGATTGATATGCAAATACTCAAAATGTCATCATGGTGCTTCTGTTAGAGTAGGGGACTTGGGGGGTCAGTAATAAATGGAGTCATGTTTAAGGTCTAGCTCACAGTGACTCCACTGTCTTTCTAGAACAACCAGGTAGTCATTTCCCCAGTCCTTAAGTTTGCAATTGGCATTGATGTACTTGGCAGTTGGAGTAATCCTCATATTAATATCCTTGGCTTATTGGAATAAGAACTATCAGAGTGGGGAAGACCAAGTGGAAATTTCTTCAACTGACCATTCCCCCAGCCAAGATTGTAAATAAGAAACAAAATCACATCCCTGAGGGTGGGTAAAAGGAATGGCAGAGATAGTAGCACTATTAAAGTTCTAAAGCAACTATCAGGAAACTTTTTCTACATATGGCCAAGTAGTAGATATTTTATACCTCTTGGACCATACTGTACATGTACAGTTATTCAGCTCCACCAATGTATTATGAAAGCACTCATAGGCAATATGTTAATGAATGTGGCTGTGTTCCAGTAAAGCTTTATTTATAATATCAGGCAGCCGGCTGGATTTGACTTGTGGGTTGTAGTTTGATGACCCTGTTCTAAAGGATGCAGGGTGGTGGTCTCTGTCATATTTCCATTTTACTCACCAAATCTGGCCCTTGAAAGAAACAGATGGATCTCATAAAATAATTATAAGACTGGGGCGCCTGGGTGGCTCAGATGGTTAAGCGTCTGCCTTCGGCTCAGGTCATGATCTCAGGGTCCTGGGATCGAGTCCCGCATCGGGCTCCCTGCTCCTTGGGAGCCTGCTTCTCCCTCTGCCTTTCTCTCTCGCTCTGTCTCTCATGAATAAAAAAATAATAATAATTATAGACTGTTAACAGACTCAATCAAATAGTGGCCCCAATTGCCTAATTTAATGTGGTATCACTGCTAGAGAAAATTAATGCACGTACATAGTATGATTTGGCAAATAATATTGTTTTCTGTTTCAGTTAAAGAAGAGGATAAGAAATAGTTTGCTTTTACGTGGAATGGAAAACAATATTCATATTCATTTTCATTTTTGCCCAAGACTATGTTAACTTTCCTGTCCTCTGTCATAATATAGTCTGAAGAGATCTAGATAGCATGGACTGGAACATAACACTAATCCATTACATCAGTGACATTGTGCTGGTAGGACAGGATGGATGCTTTGCTAGGACACGTGTACACCAGAAGGTAGGAGATTAACCTTATGAAAATTCAGAGTCCTTCCTATTCAGTGTAGTTTTTAGAAGTCCAGTTGTCAGAGGCATGTCTGAATATCCCCTCTACAGTAAAAGACAAAGAGCTACATCTTTCACTCTCTTTCACAAAGAAGGAAGCATACCACATGGTGAGCCTCTTTGGGTTCTGGAGGCAACATATTCCATACCTAGAATAATTGCTCTGGTACTTATACTGCTTTACACTTATGTTGTCAGAATTTAGAGTGACTTACAGCAGGTCAGACTGTGGTGTAGACACTGCTGCCTCTTGAGTCATATAATTTGGCAGACTCTTTGATCTTGGAGGTGTCATTGTTGTAAAGAGATATAATATGAGATGTAATATAGTAAGACTTAGTGGGACAGTCATTGCGTAGGCCACAGGGATTCTAGATTAAGGCCATACCATCCACAGTAGAGAATGATGTGCCTTTTGAGAAATAGCTCCTGGCCTGTTACTGGCCTCTGATAGAGATGGGAACCTTTACAATGAGGCACCAAGTGACCAAACATCTGGAACTGTCAATTATAAGCTGGGTTCTACTGAATGTACCAAGTCATAAAGTTGGACAGGCCTATCGGAAGATGGAAATGTTTCATCTGGGATTGATTTTGAGCAGGACCAGAAGCCACAAGTAAACTGCATAATCAAGTAGCTCAGACTTCTATTTCACCCTCCTCAGTTGCACCAGCTCTCCTTCTCTAGTGTCACCTATGGCCTTATGGACTGATCCTGTAAGACCAGCTGAAGGAGGAAGAGGAGGCCTGGGCTGGGTTTATGGATATGTCACTTAAGTATGTGGCTGAAAGCCAGAAATGTATGGTCCCTGCATTATGGCCATATACAAGGTGGCCATAAAAGGTGGAGAGGGAAAATTATCCCAAATGGATGGGACTTTGGTATACCTGGATATTCACTTTGTATGGAAGGAGAGTTTCTTAAGGTGAAAATATATATAGATTCCTGGGAAGTTAAGTAATTTATTGCAATTTATCAGGAAACTGGAAGGAGAAAGAATGAAGATTGGAGACAAGGATTTGTCGTGTAGGGGAATGTGGTTGGACCAATGGCAGTGGGCACACTCAGAATGTTCTATAATGCTATAGTGATAAATGGGTTTTGAGGATACCTTCATTCACAAGCATTCCAGACATCACCAGGGTTCAGGCATGGCCATGAGCAAGACCAGCAAATAAAGCATTTTGTCTTCTAGTCATGATCCCAATGCCTGCTGTTTCCAGTGCTGTCCAGTTCTCATTGTGGCCCATGAGCAATAGCAGATTCCATTGAGTAATTCCAGGCTTCATCAGATGATATGGAGTTGTAGTAATTCTGAGTGATGACTTTGTTTTAATAAGTCTATTTTAAAAAAATACTTTTGATTCCATGTTAATGCTCTCCAGGAAGCTTCCACCATGGAAGAGGTACTAATTAACCCAGTAGACAAAAATGAGTTGGCCAGTTAGATATCAGCCAACCTTTGTTATCAGATACCCTGTAACTATCATTATGGTCACATGAATGGAGTGGCCACAGGGGGCTATATACAATCTCAACAGCATGGACGCTTACTTATCAAAGCTGACCTAGCATTTGCTGCCTCTCAGTGTCAAACCTATGAGAAACAGATCAATGCTGAAGTCTCTAGTATGGCACTATTCCTTAAGGAGACCCATCTGACCATTTAGGGACAATTTGACCACATTGGTCCCCTTCCAACCAGGAAGAGCCAGCAGCTAATGGTCTAGATACCTGCTCTCTATATGAGTTTGCCTTTCTTGCATACAATACCACTATGCAGAATCTTATAGAATACTTGATTCACAGGCATGGAATCCCACAAAGCATAATATTCAAAGAGGGTACCCCTTCACAGCAAAGAAAGTGTGGAAGTGGGCCCATCATCTTTGGATTCACTGATTGTATCATATAGTGTTCTATCCAGAACTGGTGTCAGGAACACTGGAACAGCCTTTTGAAGACACAGCTGAAAAACCAGTTTGGAGGCAACACTATGAAAGGAATAGGTACCTTTTTTCAGTAAATATGCATTAAATAAGAGACTTCTAATTTACACCTCTTATGGTACTATGTTCCCAATGGAAAGAATATATGGGTCCAGGAACCAATGGGTAGAAGTAGGAGTGGTACCACACCCCGTCACTCCCTGTGACCTACTAGCAAATTTATGTTTCTGTCTTGCATCTCTGGGCTCTAAAGATTGGCAATCATAGTCCGTAAAGGGAGTACACTCTTATCAGTGGACACAGTAATTGTCCCATTGAACTAAAGCTGCAGCTGCCACTGGGGAATTTTGCATTTCTAGTGTACAGGACTAAGCAGGATACAAAAGGAATAATCATCACAGCAAGAGTAATTGATCTTGATCAACAAGATGAATTAGGGTGGTTTTTACACAGTGAAGGTAGGGAGGAAAATGTTTGGAACCCAAGTGATCATCTTAGACACCTTAGACCATTTTAACTTTAAATGAACATGTGTAGAAATTCCTGCAGCAGAAGGCTATGATTATTAGGGACTCAGAATTCTCAGGAATGAAGTTTTAAGGCATACCAGTAGGTAAGATTGTGCAATTTCCTGAATTGATGGTTGTGGAATTTAGAATGAGGAGAATTTAGAATGGCTACTGGAGGAGGGAGAGGATGAATATCCGTTAAGGCCTGAACTGCAATGATGGAGAAAGAAGTTCATCTCACCAACCTCCTACCTGAGAGGTCCACAGGGACCATATAGGAGCTGCTCCCTGAACCTGTGTGAAGAAATAGATCTGTGAAGTCCAGGCATTGTTCTGTTGTAGCTATGGAAATGTGCTACTCATATCTTCTACCACAGAGTATGTGTTTTTTGTTTGTTTGTTTGTTATTATGTTCAGTTAGCCACTGTATAGTACATAATTAGTCCCCGATGCAGTGTTCAGTGTTTCATTAGTGAAGTATAACACCCAGTGCTCATCACAGCATGTGCCCTCCTCAATACCCATCACCCTGTTACCCACTCCCACCCTCCCCTCCTCCCCTCCGAAAACTCCAGATTGTTTCTTGGGGTCCATAGTTTCTCATGGTTCATCTCCCTCTCTGATTTCTCCCCCTTTGGATTTCCCTCCCTTCCCCTATGGTTCTCTGTGCTATTGCTTATGTTCCACATATGAGTGAAAGCATATGATAATTGTCTTTCTCTATTTGACTTACATCACCTAACATAATCCCCTCCAGTTCCATCCTTGTTGATGCAAATCATGGATATTCATCGTTTCTGATGGCTGAATAATATTCCATTGTGTATATGTACCATATCTTCTTTATCCATTCATCAGCTGAAGGGCATCTCGGTTCCTTCCACAGTTTGGCTATTGTGGACATTGCTGCTCGGAACATTGGGGTGCACTTGCCCCTTCTTTTCACTACGTCTGTATCTTTGGGGTAAATACCCAGGAGTGCAATTGCTGGGTTGTAGGGTAGCTCTATTCTTAACATCTTGAGGAATCTCCATACTGTTTTCCAGAGTGGCTGTACCAACTTGCATTCCCACCAAAAGTGCAAGAGGGTTCCCCTTTCTCCACATCCTCACCAACATTTGTTGTTTCCTGTTTTGTTAATTTTGCCATTCTAACTGGTGTAAGGTGGTATCTCAGTGTGGTTTTGATTTGTATTTCCCTGATGGCTAATGATGTTGACCACTTTTTCATGTGTCTGTTAACCATTTGTCTTTTTTAAAGAAGTGTCTGTTCATGTCTTCTGCCCATTTCTTGACTGGGTTATTAGTTTTTTGAGTGTTGAGAGTATAATGTTTATTGAAAGCCCCAACTGCTGCCCCTCTGGATCCACCACTGTGTTCACACCTTACTTACCCACAGACTGCTACTACCATCCATTGACTGAGCACAGTGCAGGGGTTCTAGTCCTTGTCCATTTCTTAGAACTATGCTGCAACCCAAGACCCTCCTACACAATCCTCCTTTCTCTCTCTCCTTTCACAGATGTCAGACCTGCATGCAGGCTGAAGGATCTCTGAACCTACTTATTATTTTTCCTGTTTATTCTTTGTAGACATTTCCCTCAGTACATCCTTTGCATGTCTAATCTCATCTTGGTATTTGCTTCTCAGACTCAAACTAACACAAAGAGGTCCTCAGTAAAGGCTCATGATCAAACAATACTGATACAGAACACATATAGAAACAGTTTCTGCTATTATGAGTCCATGATAAAGCTAATGGCTTCCAAAATATTAAGAATTCTTTTTCTATTAGGCATATGGTATTTCCTCATATGATGGTTGCCTTTTCAAACTGGTTATTTTATTTTATTTTATTTTATTTTTTTAAAGATTTTATTTATTTATTTGAGAGAGAGAGTGAGAGAGAGCACATGAGAGGGGGGAGGGTCAGAGGGAGAAGCAGACTCCCTGCCGAGCAGGGAGCCCGATGCGGGACTCGATCCAGGGATTCCAGGATCATGACCTGAGCCGAAGGCAGTCGCCCAACCAACTGAGCCACCCAGGCGCCCCAAACTGGTTATTTTAGAAAGAGCACAACTTTATTCTGAGACAGGCATATGTTAAGACTGTCTTTAATATTTATTTTCTTATGAGCTAGTAGTGTGACCTTGGGCATGACACTGCATCCATTTTGGCTTCAGCTGAAAAATGCAAATTATGTGCATTATATAGGATTGCAGTGAGATTATGCACATATTGTGCCTTGTTGGTGTCTGTAATAGAGAACATGTTTAATTAAGGGTAGTCCTATCCAGTAGTTAAAGTACATCACTATTGGTTGATGTTTTCTGTTATTCTCTGGATGAACATTTGGAGAAGAGGAGAATGTTTGAATTCCCTGAATTTGCAAGTTCATATTCTCTCCTGACATTCTTATCCTTACTGTTCATTCTTTGGTGCTGTTTCATATAAATACCTCTACATGGTCCTTGGATTCCCCTGAAATGATAATGGAATTGTATATTGCCCCAGCTAAGCAGGACTCCAAATAGAAAGGCATTATGGGGCCATTATAAATAAGTCCTTCTACAATTCTGCTAGTCTTACAGTAGTCTTCAGGCAATGAAATACAAGACATAGATTCTCTTTCTTTTGAAAGCTGAACTCTCCAGAGCCATGCTCATAATGAACTGTTAGCTTCCTAAGTCTTTGGATAAGATGATTTGTGTTCCTTGGGGTTCTAGCAATAGAGATCTAATGTCTGAGCATTTTCAGAAAATTCAGCAAGCTCCTGTGAGAGCCTCTTCAGGCCTCCAGTGGCATTCTTCTTCAATGAGCCAACAAGGAGATGAACATATGCCAAAAATTGCTTTGCTTTCAGAATTAGATAAGATGAGCTATGCCTTCAGTATACATAGTCAAGGAAAAGAGGGATAGAAACATGGAGACACCTTTTGGGAATTCCTTTCTTTTCTGAAATTCTGGGTTCAACAGAAAATAGAGGAGTGGTGACAAAAAGAAAAAAAATCCTAATATTTAATAAGTGGTTTCTCTATGCTAATCACTGTTCAAGGTGTTTTATTTATTTATTTTTTTCCAAGAAATAAACCGAGGGTTTTATTTAATTTTTTAAATTTTTTTCTTTTTTTATTATGTTAATCACTGTACATTACATCATTAATTTTTGATGCAGTGTTCCATGATTCATTGTTTGTGTATAACACCCAGTTCAAGGTGTTTTATATATATTACATGTATTATTTAATTTAACTTCCACCTTTGCCCTGATGGGTGACATTATTTCATTTTATTGATGAAGAAACACAAGTTACACAGCTAGTACACCCAGAACCAGAGTTAGTACCCACATGTTTGTGACTCCCTTACTTCACAGAAGTTTATAATTCATTTAAGCTGACATGGAGATGAGGGAGAACTAGAAAATAGAAAATATTTTTTAAAATGTTAAATAATGTGGTTTAGATGGTGAAAGCCATAGTAGTTTAGGGAAAGGAGATAAACTGTTGATGAAGGAAGAGACTGAATTTGGTATCAGATATTACTGATACTAACCCTAATTGACTTAACCTTACAGGGAAAATGTACCTTAAAAAAATTGTCAATCCCTTCTGTGTGAGCACGAGTATTATGGGTTTCCTTATGTAGGGAATAAACTAACAGGGAAAAATCTCATTTCTGCTTTGGCATAATTGAAGGCAAGTACATTCATTAATATTAGGTTCCCCTACACATAACAACAAAACAAAACAAAACCCTCTAAACAATACTTGTTTGGCAACGCAAGGATTTCTTTTTCTCTCACATAAAGAAAAAAAGTCTGGAGGTATGCAATTTAGGCCTTTATTAAGTCATGAGAGATCCAGTCTTCTTCTCTTTTTTCTGTTCTACCATTCATAGCTCTTGGCTTCTATCTTCAAGGGTTAATTCTTCATTTAAACATGGCTATAACAGGTCCAGCCATTCTGTTCCAATTTTAGGATGTAGGATAGAATAGGACACACCTTCCAACTGAGTCAGTTATATTTAAAGAGATTTAACCTAAAAATTTGACTCAGTAACTTCCTCCTACACTTGACTGGCTACTGCTATCTGGGAAATTGAATTGTTTCATATTTTATTTGGGTATAGTACTAAACAATATGAGGGCCCTCTTTCTAAGGAAGAAGAGATATTGGATAGGCAACTAGTAATTTCTTTTGCAGCAAGGGACCCATTAGTTTGCCTCTGAGATCCCTATCAGCCCCAACTTTTATTTTGGATTAAGAAGTAATATGAGCTAAGACTGTATTTATTTTTATTTTTTATTATTTTTTAAAGATTTTATTTATTTATTTGTTAGAGAGAGCACAAGCAGGGAGGGGGGAGGTGGCAGGCAGAGGGAGAAGCAGACTCCCCACTGAGCAAGGAGCCCAATGCGTGGCTTGATCCCAGGACCCCAGGATCATGACCTGAGCCAAAGGCAGATGCTCAACCATCTGAGCCACCCAGGTGCCCCTGAGCTAACACTTTAAAGCATTGATTATGTGCCAGGCATTGAGCTAAATTCTTTAAAGGGTTTTAATTTAATATAATAACTTTATAAAGGGGAATTTCTTTTGTAGAAAGATATTTGGCATATATTTATTTAGTATTAAAAATGATAGTGATGATAATGATGATGATGATGATGATGGTGAAAGTAATCATTAAAAATGGCTCAGACAAGGAGCTTGGGAAGATGATGGAGGAGGAGGAGCCTGAGCTCTCCCCATCCAACGTTTACAATTAGATATCATCTACATCCAATTCAGTAAACTGGAGAGTGATCTGAAGACTGGCAGAACAAACCCTACAACTAAATATAGAAAAGAAGCTACATCTGAAAGTTTAGGAAGGTCAGAAAGGAGGAGGGAAGCTGCCTGCAGGATGGACAGAGCTGTGTGTGGAGAATAGGCAGAGAAATAGTCTGTTGCACCAGGGAGCTCACATGGGGAAGACTAATCCTCATAATATTTGGCTTTTAAAACTAGAGGGGCTGAATTCTGAGAGTTTTTAAAACCAGTTGGACTTGGAGCCTGGAGCTTTAAAAGTCAGTTGACTCAGCACTGTGTAAGCCTGGAGGGTGAGAGATAGCTGGATCGCCACCCTCAAAGGGACAGCAGCCAGCACAAAGAGGCAAATAAAAAAAGGCAGTTTACACAATGCAGGGGGCAAACAGGAGACAGATCTGTTCATACTAATTTCAGAGCATGTTGGGGACTTCTCCAGAAACGAGGAGTTGGAAGGCGCCATTTTCCTCCCTTGCCCCCAGCATAAGCACAGAGCAATCTGTGGGAGGCATTGCTGCACAGATTCTTGCTAACAAATATGCTAGCAGTGCACCATGCCCATTAATTCTCCTGAGGACTCCCCAGTCCAAGCCTGCTATCTCTGCCTTGGGCTTAGGACAATTTTGTTAGTGCCTGTGACCCACCTAGCCTCCACATGTACAGCTACCATCACTCAGACAGGTGCCCCCAGCCACCATTGTGTGCTGGACCTAGCCATGCCTAGCCATATCCATGCTTGGTGCTCAGCCTTGCAATGCCAGCAGCCCTCTGGGGGATCCAGCATAGGACTGTGACCCAATGCAATTTTTGTAATATCACTGCCCTGTTTTCATGTTCCCTAATGGGCATGCCCCCTAAGGGCTGGCCTGCTTGGGGTCCACTAACACCACAGAGAACAAGCACAGCACACAATAGGAAGAGAGTCGGTGCAGATGACTCCATTGAAAGGGCAAGTGACTCAGACACAACAGCAGGGCATAAGCAACACACATAGGACTCTCCTCTAAAGTTACAGGTTCTAGTGAACAGGGGACACTGCACTGGAGGGCATTCCAGGACCTCCTCTTCATAAAGTCACTACTTTCAAGAGCAGAAGATAGTTTAGTTTCTCAACACAGAGAAACAGACCGAGAGGCAGACTAAATGAGGAGACAGAAATTTATCCCAAATGAAAGAATAGGACAAGACCACAGCCAGAGATCTAAGTGAAACAGACATAAATAACATGTTTGATAGAGAATTTACAGCAATGATCACAAAAATAGTCACAGGACTTGAGAAAATTGTGGAGACCCTTAACACAGAAATAAGGAATAACATGAGAGATAATGGGCTCAATATGAAATGCGAAAATGCTTGATGGAATGAACAGCAGGATGGAAGAAGCAGAGGAACTAATTAGTGACCTAGAAGGCAGAGTAATGGAAAATAATTAATCTGAACAAAAGAGAGGAGAAAGAATTATGCATAGGAGTCTCAGAAGAGTAAGAAAAGGGGGCAAAAATTTATTTGAAGAAATAATAGATAAAAACTTCCCTAATCTTGGGAGAGAAACATATATCCAGATCTAGGAGGTGCAGAGAATTCCTATCAAAATAAACAAAAGCAGACTCACTCCAAAACATATTGAAATTAAATTGGGAAAATGTAGTGTTATAGAAAAAATTCTAAAAGCAAGACAAAAGAGGCAGTAACTTACAAGGGAAATCCCATAAGGCTAGTAGCGGAATTTTCAACAGAAACTCTGCAAGCCAGAAGAGAGTGGCATGATATATTCAAAGTGCTAAATGGGGAAAATCTGTAGCCAAGAATACTCTATCCAGCAAGGCTATCATTCAGGGTAGAAGGAGAGATAGAGTTTCCCAGACAAATGAGAACTAAAGGAGTTCATGACCACTAAACGAGCCCTGCAAGAGATATTAAAGAGGACTCTGTAGAAAGGAGAAACCAAAAGTGACAGCAGAAGGTAAGAAACACAAAAGCAATAAAGATGAATATATCTGTAAAAAATCAATCAAGGAATTCACAAAAAGATATGAAATATAATAATATATACATAAAACATGGGGAGGAGAGGAGAAAAGAATGGGTTCAAACTTAAATGACCATCAACTTAATAGAGACTGCTATATGCAGAAGAGGTTTTATACAAACCTAGTGGTAACCATATATAAAAAAATCACTAATAAATATGCAAAGAATAAAGAGAAAGAAATCCAAAAATTTCATAGAGAAAAACAAGAGAGGATCAGAGAAAATCTTTACAAAACTAGTAATAAAATGACAATAAATACATATCTATCAATAATTACTTTGAATATAAATGTACTAAATGTTCAAGTCAAAAGATATAGGGTGACAGAATGGATAGAAAAAAAGCAAACAAAACAAGGCCCATCTGTTTGCTGCCCACAAGAGACTCATTTTAGACCTAAATACACCTGCATATTGAAAGTGAGGAGTTGGAGAAACATCTATTATGCAAGTGGATATCAAAAGAAACCACAAGCAGGGGGAGCAGCAAGCAGAGGGAGATCCCCGCTGAGTGGAAGGCCTAATGCTGGGCTCGATCCCAGCACCCTGGGATCATGACCTGAGCTGAAGGCAGATGCTTAACCGACTGAGCCATCCATTTGCCCCATGGACAAAATAGATTTTAAAAAAAGACTGCAAACAAGAGACAAAGAAGAATACTGTATAGGAACAATAATAAAGGGAATGATCCAATAAGTAGATATAACAATTGTAAATATTTATGCAACCAACATAGGAACACCGAAGTACATAAAACAGTTAATAACATACATCAATGAACTAATTGATAGGAATGCAGTAACAGCAGGGGACTTTAACACCCCACTTACATCATGGGACAGATTATCTAAACAGAAATTCAACAAGGAAACAATTGCTTTGAATGACACATTGGATCTGATGGACTTAACAGATATATTCAGAATACACATTCTTTTCAAGTGCACATGGAACATTCTCCAGAATAGATCACATATTAGGCAACAAAACAAGCCTGAACAAATTCAAGAAGATTGAAATCATACCATGCATTGTTTCTGACCACAATGCTATGAAACCAGAAGTTAACCACAAGAAAAAATTTGGAAATAGAGGGAGGTTAAATAACATGCTACTAAGTAGTGAATGTCAACCAGAAAATAAAAGAAGAATAAAAAATTACATGGAAACAAATGAAAATGTAAACAAAACAATCCAAAACCTTTGGGATGTAGCAAAAGTGGTTCTAAGAGGGAAGTTTATAGTAGAACAGGCCTACCTCCAGAAGAAGAAAAATCTCAAATAACCTAACTTTACACCTAAACAAGCTAGAAAAATATCAATGAACAAAACCTAAAACCAGCAGAAGGAATGAAATAATAAACATTAGAGCAGAAATAAATGATATCAAACTAAAAACAACAACAACAGAACACGTCAGTGAAACCAGGAGCTGGTTCTTTGGAAAAAAAAAAACATTAAAACTGATAAATCTCTAGCCAGAATTACTAAGAAGAGAAAGAATTCAAATAAATGAAATAACAAATAAGAGGAGAAATAACAATCAACACCACAGAAATACAAACAATTATAAGAGAATATTATGAAAAACTATATACCAACAAATCGGGCAATCTAGAAGAAGTGGATAAATTCCTAGAAACGTATAACCTACCAAAACTGGAACAGGAGGAAATAGAAAACTTGAACAGACTGATAACTGGGAAAGAAATTGAATCAATAATCAAAAATCTCTCAAGAAACAAAAGTATAGGACCAGATGGCTTCCCAGGGGAATTCTACCAAACATTTAAAGAAGAATTAATACCTATTCTTCTCAGACTTTTCCAAAATATTGGAAAGGAAAGAAAACTTCCATATTCATCCTATGAGGCCAGCATTACCCTCATACCAAAACCAGATAAAGACACCACTAAAAAGAGAACTGTAGGCCAGTATCTCTGTTGAGCATAGATGCAATAATATTTAATAAAATACTAGCAAACCAAATTCAACAATACATTAAAAAATTTATTTATCAAGATTGGGGGGGATTTATTCCTGGGTTGCAAGGGTGGTTCAGTATTTGCAAATGATCAATTTGATACATCAGATCAATAAGGGAAAGGGTAAGAACCATATGATCATTTCAATATATGTAGAAAAAGCATTTGACAGAGTAAAACATCCACTCATAATAAATACCCTCCACAAGGTAGGTTTAGAGGGAACATACCTCAACATAATAAAGTCCATATATGAAAAACTGATAGCTAATATCCTCCTCAAAGAGGAAAAATTGAGAGTTTTTTCCCCTAAGGACAGCAACAAGACAAGGATGTCCACTCTCACCTCTTTTATTCAACATAGTATTGGAAATTCTAGTCATAGCAATCAGAGAACAAAAAGAAAGAAAAGGCATCCAAATCGGCAAAGAAGAAGTAAAACTTTCACTGTTTGTAGATGACATGATACTATGTATAGGAAACCCAAAAGACTCCACCAAAAAACTGCTAGAATGTATACACGAATTCAGTAAAGTCTTAAGATATAAAATCAATGTATAGAAATCTGTTGCATTTCTATATACCAATAATGAAGCAGCAGGGAGAGAAATTAAGAAAACAATCACAATTACAGCTGCACCAAAAACTTATAATTAAGATACCTGGGAATAAATCTAACCAAAGAAGTGAAAGACCTATCTATACTCTGAAAACTATAAAACACGGATGAGAGAAATTGAAGATGACACAAATGGAAAGATATTCCATGCTAATGGATTGAAAGAACACATACTACTAAAATATCTATACTACTCAAAGCAGTCCACATATTTCATAAAACCCCTACCAAAATACCACCAGCATTTTTCACAGAGCTAGAACAAACAATCCTAAAATGTGTATGGGACCACAAAAGACCCCCAATAGTCAAAGCAATTTTGAAAAAGAAAAGCAAAGCTACAGTCAGTTAAGCATCTGCCTTTGGCTCAGGTCATGATCCCAGGCTTTTGGGTCAGGCTCCCTGTTCAGTGGGGAGTCTGCTTCTCCTTCTCTCTCAGTTCCCTCTGCCCCTCCCCCTGCTCATTCTCTCTCTCTCAAATTAAATAAATAAAATCAATCAATCAATCAATCAATCAATCAATCAATCAATCAATCTTAAAAAAAAGAAAAGCAAAGCTGGAGGCATCACAGTTCTGGACTTCAGGTTATATTAAAAAGATTTAGTAATCAAAGCATCATGGAACTGGGGAAAAAAATAGGCACATAGATCAATGGAACAGAATAGAAAACCCAGAAATGAACCCACAAGTATATGGTCAATTAATCTTGACAAAGCAGGAAAGAATATCAAATGGGAAAGGAAAGTCTGTTCAACAAATGGTGTTAGGAAAACTGGACATCTCCATGCAAAAGAAACAAATGGACCACAAAGTGGTATAGAAAATTAAATTCAAAATATATTAAAGACCTAAATGTGAGACTTGAAACCATAAAAATCCTTGAAGTGAACACCAGCAGTAATCTTTTTGACATCATCCAGAGCAGCTTTTTTCTAGATATGTCTCCTGAGGCAAGGGAAACAAAAGCAAAAATGAACTATTGGGATTACATCAAAATAAAAAAAAACTTCTACATGGTGAAGGAAACAGTCAACAAAACTAACAGGCAACATATGGATTGGGAGAAAATATTTGCAAAGGACATATCTGATAAATGATTTCTGTATCCCAAATATATAAAGAATGTATAAAACTCAACACCCCAAAAACAAATAATCCAACTAAATATGGACAAAAGACATGAACAGATATTTCTCCAAAGGAGATATCCAGATGGCCAATAGACACCTGAAAAGATGTTTGTCATCACTTACCATCAGGGAAATGCAAATCAAGTCTACCATGAGATATCTATCACCCAACACCTGTCAGAATGGCTAAAACCAAAAACATTAGGAAACCATAGGTGTTGGTGAGTATGTGGAGAAAAAGGAACCCTCTTGCACTGTTGGCGGGAATGCAAACTGTTAACAGCTGCTCTGGAAAACATTATGGAAGTTCCTCAAAAAGTTAAAAATAGAACTACCTTATAGTGCTATCTAGCAGTCACACTACTGGGTATTTACCCAAAGAATATGAAAACCACTAATTCAAAGGGATACATGCACCACTCTGTTTATTGCAGCATTATTTATAGTAGCCAAGATATGGAAGCAGCCAAGATGTCCATGGGTAAATGAATGGATAAAGAATATGTGGTGTATATATACTAGGACATATAAAAGAATGAATTCTTGTCATTTGCAATGACCTGGGTGGACCGAGAGAGTATTATGCTATGTGAAGTAAGTCAGAGAAGGACAAATATCATATGATTTCACTCATGTAGAATTCAAGAAAAACAAATGGGCAACATAGAAAAAAAAAAGAGAGAGAGAGAGAGAGGCAAACCAATAAATAGACTCTTAACTATAGAGAACAAAGTGATGGTTACCAGAGAGGAAGTGGATGGGTGGAATAATGAAATAGGTGACGGGGATTTAGGAGGACATGTGTAATGAGCACCGTGGGTTGCATGGAAGTGTTGAATCACTATATTGTACACCTGAAACTAATATTACCCTATATGTTAACTGGAATTTAAATAAAAACACTGGGTGTTACACGAAACTAATGAATTATTGAACACTACATCAAAAACTAATGATGTACTATATGTTGGCTAATTAAACATAATAAAAATAAAATGGTTAAATATTTTAAAAAATGAATAATTAAATGGCTCACGTTTATTGAATGCTTATGATGTGCTTATTACTGTGCTAAGCTTTTGATTCTACACACGCACACACACACCCCCGAGTACTCCTGAATACCATAGGAGGTGGAAGTTTTCTTTTCATCCTACAGAGGAAGAAAATGAGCATTAGACCATATAAGTGACTTGCCCAAAGATCGGCAACTATTCTGTGGCAGAGCCAAGACTACCATTTAAGCCTTAAAGGCAAAGACGTTGCTTTTTTTTTTTTTTAATTTTATTTTGTTATCTTATGATAGTCACCATACAATACATCATTAGTTTTGCTGTGGTGATCCACGATTCATTGTTGTCATATAACCCCCAGTGCTCCATGCAGGACATGCCCTCCTTAATACCCATCATCGGGCTAACCCATCCCTCCACATCCCTCCCCTCTAAAACCCTCAGTTTGACAGAGTCCATAGTCTCTCATTGTTCATCTCTCCCTCCGATTTACCCCCCTTCATTTTTCCCTTTCTTCTTCTAATGTCCTCCATGCTATTCCTTATGTTCCACAAATAAGTGAAACCATATGATAATGGACTTTCTCTGCTTGACTTATTTCACTTAGCATAATCTCCTCCAGTCCCATCCATGTTGATGTAAAAGTTGGGTATTCATCCTTTCTGATGGCTGAGTAATATTCCATTGTATATATGGACCACATCTTTATCCTTTAATCTGTTGAAGGGCATCTCGGCTCTTTCCACAGTTTGGCTATTGCAGACATTGCTGCTATGAACATTGGGGTGCATATGGCCCTTCCTTTCACTACATCTATGTCTTTGGGGTAAATACCCAGTAGTGCAATTGCTGGGTCATAGGGTAGCTCTATTTTTAAGTTTTGAGGCACCTCCACACTGTTTTCCAAAGTGGCTGTACCAACTTGCATTCGCACCAACGGTGTAAGAGGGTTCCCCTTTCTCCACAACCTCTCCAACATTTGTTGTTTCTTGCCCTGTCATTTTTTGCCATTCTAACTGGTATAAGGTGGTATCTCAGTGTGGTTTTAATTTGAATTCCCTGATTGCTAATGATGATGAACAGTTTTTCATGTGTCTGTTAGCCAGTTGTATGTCTTCTTCAGAGAAGTGTCTGTTCATGTCTTCTGTCCATTTTTTGACTTGATTATTTGTTTTTTGATGTTAAGTTTGAGAAGTTCTTATTAGATCTTGGATACCAGCCTTTTTTTTTTTTTAAAGATTTTATTTATTTATTCATGAGAGAGCGAGAGAGAGGCAGAGGGAGAAGCAGGCTCCCCACGGAGCAGGGAGTCCGATGCAGGGACCAGCCCTTTATCTGTAGTGTCATTTGCAAATATCTTCTCCCATTCTGTGAGTTGCCTCTTTGTTTTGTTGACTGTTTCCTTTGCTGTGCAGAAGCTCTTTATCTTGATGAAGTCCCAAAAGTTCATTTTTGCTTTAGTTTCACTAGCTTTTGGAGATGTATCTTGAAAGAAGTTGCTGTGGCCGATGTCAAAGAGCTTATTGCCTATGTTCTCCTCTAGGATTTTGATGCATTCCTATCTCACATTGAGGACATTCATCCATTTTGAGTTTGTCTTTGTTTATGGTGTTAGAGCATGGTCGAGTTTCATTCTTCTGCATGTGGCTGTCCAATTTTCCCAGCACCATTTATTGAAGAGACTGTCTTTTTTCCATTGCATATTTATTCCTGCTTTGTCAAGGATTATTTGACCATAGAGTTGAGGGTCCATATCTGGGCTCCCTATTCTGTTCCATTGGTCTATATGTCTGTTTTTGTGCCAATACCATGCTATCTTGGTGATGACGGTGTAAAATAGTTTGAAATCAGGCAATGTGATACCCCAGCTTTGTTTTTCTTTTTTCAACATTTCCTTGGTGATTCGGGGTCTTTTCTTATTCCATACAAATTTTAGGATTGTTTGTTCCAGCACTTCGAAAAATGTCATTGGAATTTTGATTGGGACGGCATTGAAGGTATAGATTGTTCTGGGCAGCATAGACATTTTAACAATGTTTATTCTTCCGATCCATGAGCATGAAATGTTTTTCCATCTTTTTGTGTCTTCAATTTCTTTCATGAGTGTTCTGTAGTTCCTAGAGTACAGATCCTTTACCTCTTCGGTTAGGTTTATTCCGAGGTATCTTAAGGTTTTTGGTGCTATTGTAAATGGAATCGATTGTCGAATTTCTCCTTCTACAGTTGTATTGTTAATGTATAAGAAAGCAACTGATTTCTGTGCATTGATTTTGTATCCTGCCACATTACTGAATTGCTGTATGAGTTCTAGTAATTTGGATGGGTCTAGTATGGATGGGTCCTGTGTTTTTATCCAATCTGCAACTCTGTGCCGTTTTATGGGAGCATTTAGGCTAGTCACATTGAGAGTGATTATTGAAAGATATGAATTTATTGTCATCATGTTGCCTGTGAAGATGTTGTTTTTATAGATTGTTCCTGTAAATTTCTGTTGTATATCACTCTTGGGGGCTTTCTCCTTTTATAGAACCCCCCCTTAATATTTCTTGCAGGGCCGGCTTAGTGGTCACATATCCTTTCACTTTCTGTCAGTCTTGGAAGCTCTGCATCTCTCCATCCATTCAAAATGACAGCCTTGCTGGATAAAGTGTTCTTGGCTGCATGTTCTTCTCCTTTAGTACCCTGAATTTGTCTTGCCAGGCCTTTCTGGCTGGCAAGGTCCACAGGTCTCTGTGGATAGGTCTGATGTTATTCTGATATTCCTCCCTCTGTAAGTAAGGAAACTCTTCTCCCTAAGTGCCCTTAAGATGGTTTCCTTGGTTCTAAGATTTGCGAGTTTTACTATTAAATGCCGGGGCGTTGGCCTGTTTGCTTTGATCTTGGGAGGGGTCCTCTCTGCCTCTAGGACACGAATGTTTGTTTCATTCCCAAGATTAGGAAAGTTCTCAGCTATGATTTTTTTCAAATATATCTTCTAGTCCTCTCTCTCCACCCCCCCCGGGATTCCATTAATTCTGACATTGGAATGTTTCATGGTGTCACTTATTTCTCTGATTCTATTTTCATGGATTCTGAGTTTTTTCCCCCTGGCCTTCTCTTTTCCCTTTTTATCTATTAAATGGCCTTCCAGGTCACTAATTCGTTCTTCTGCCTCAGTTACCCTAGCTGTTAGATTATCTAGATTAGATTCGATCTCATTGATAGCATTTTTAAGTTCTGCAATTCTATATTGCAGACTCTATATTGCTATTAATTGATTTCTCCATTCTAGCTATTGTCTTCATAATAGCTAGCCTGAATTCCATCTCTATCATCTTGGTTATATTTGAATCCATTTGTCAGTGTGTGGCATAAGTCATAATCTCTGACTCTTTACTATTTTGGGGGCTCCTCCTCTTAGTCATTCTGTTGAGGGGTGGTTGAGGGAATGTACAGGGTCCAAATTATTGACCACAACCCAAGCAAGATGTGCCTGTTTTCTAGGGATCTTAGGGTTGCTGGCCTCTTGTTTTCCCCATCTGTCTTCTGGGGGAGGGGCCTGCCACACTTTTACTCAGGCAACCCTGTTTTGGCAGAATTGCCCTGCCCTCTGTGCTGGGGATGGGCTCAGTGGGAACCGATTTTTGGGGGCTTTTGTTCTCTGGTGGCTTTCTGTAGTGGCTTTCCATGTCTCTTCGTAAAGTCAGAGTAGAAGAGACTGTTTCTAACCCTCTGCCTCAGAGCAGAGAGATTGCAGTTTGTTCTTTAGTGAGCTCTCCAGGTTACACTATCTCTGTTTCTATCTGGGGTGCTGTAAACTGCGGCGTCCTGGGTTGTGTGCCCCTCTGCAGTGCTCCCAGTCCTCGCCTCCAGGTCGGGCACATCTCTGCCCTTTGTGTTTCTAAAACTGCTAGCTGCTTCCAGTTCGCATGCGCTGCCATGCTGCTCAGGTTTCCCTCTAAAGTCCTTTCCCTGCCCCTAATGGTCTGTTAGTCTCTGCCCCATCCCCAGCGTGGGAAGCTATCGCTCACCGGTGGTGTAGGATTCCCACCACCAGTCTCCCTTTCGCTGCTGTTTATCCTCCGATGTCTGCCCGCGGAATCACGGCTCTCCACTACATACCTCTCAACCAACTGCCTGTGATATTCTGTTTTTTAGAGATCCAGATCTTCTTACATCTCAGGCTGATTTCGTGGGTGTTCAGAGTGGTCTTGTAGATATCCAGCTCAATTCTGGGGACGCATTGGAATTGCATCCCCTAGTCCTCCGCCATCTTTTCCTCTAAAGGAAAGCTTTTGCTTTTAACCACTGTGTTGTATTTAAGGGGCTGCAGAAGCCCAGGGGTGCAGAATTAAAAAGTAATTTTCCTTGTTCTTGAGGAGTTCATAGTTCAGTCAGTTGACAGTTATATATATCATATAAAGAATTGCATTGTCATTTCTGAAACACAGTATTTGAGATTTTTCAAGTTGTAATGAGACACAGAATTTACTTTGAGCATTCAAGAGAAGTGGATCTATGCCCTTGGTCCTTGGACCTAAATTTAGTCGCTGAATCACTCAGGTGAAAGGATCTTGTAAATGTTTAACATTAGTAGTAATGACATTCAAATTTAATCAGCTTGCTACTCTATCAGTAAGCAAATAGGTAAATTAGTAGCTCATAGGTATCAAACGCTAAGGAGGAAGCTTCTGAGACACTGAGGGTATAGATATTATTTAGAGACTTGTTTTTACTCTACTTTCTGAAGCTGAGTTTTGTTATATAATCAAGTGGTCTAGATGTTGTAAAGGTTTCCTTCTAATATGAGTGTTTATATTTTTAATGCAGGTTCTTCCAAAATGGTGACATACACCATGAGTATAGAAAGGGTAGAGAGACATAGCAGAAGATCAAGAATTTGGGCAGTTCGGGTGGGATTGAGCCTTTGTGGAGTTATCACCAGCAGCTGTACAATTCCTTAGGAAACCAAAGGGTCAGAGAAGAGCTAAGAAAGATATGTTGGCATCTGCTGATCTTGTCCTGTGTGGTTTCTGTACTTAGGCTACTTTTCTGTATCCCTTACTATTTAAGTTAGTAACATAATCCAATTTTAGGGAAAGTATGTGATCATTTCTTGTAACCTACCTGCAACCTACCTTAGATACTGCAGAGGAGCTTCCTGGGATGGAGTTCCTTATAGATTTTGGATACTAACCCTTTTATCAGATGTTATTTGCAAATATCTTCTCACATTTTGAAGGTGCCTTTTAGTTTTGTTGATTGTTTCCTTTGCTCTGCAGAAGCTTTTTATCTTGAAGTCCCAGTAGTTTATTTTTGCTTTTGTTTTCCTTGCCTCAGGTGACATATCTAGTAAGAAGTTGCTATGTCAATGTCAAAGAGGTTACTGCCTGTGTTCTCCTGTAGAATTTTGATGGTTTCCTCACCTGATCTTTACGATAACCGTTCAGAGTAGGTATTATTACTCCATTTTGCAAGCTAGGAAACTGAAGCACAATTAGTATCTTGTCTAAGTTCTTATAGTAATTGTGTAGGCAAGGTCATTTTGATTCCACATCTGTGATCTTTTGATTATGCATGGTTAGTTATGTTTGGCTACCGTGTAGTGTGCTAGGTTAAGAATATTTAAGATCAGCAGAAGAAAGCTACCAGAAGAGAGATGAGTAGAACTATGATCACCTGAATGAAACTTGGTATTGCCTCAGCCAGCCAAATAATAAGTGAAATCAACTGTTCACATCATGGAGGCTCAATGAAATTTAGTTCTAGCAATACTTCTTGTGGATTCATTAGTAGCATTTCTTGGGTCTTTTTCATTGAGGACACAGATAGTTTGGCGAGAATGTAACAGGTGGTTAAAGAAAATAAGGAAACTTAAGGTATCAATAATCTGTCTTTATTAGCTTCCAAATCTGTATTCTCTTGGCAGAAATGTAATAGAGATGGTAGAAGTAATTCTGAGAGGTCAAACAGAATCTGTGCAATCCACACACAGGTTGTCTGTTTCATACCAGAGAGTGGTTAAAGTGCTATGGGTTGTGGGATAAACAAATGTGGTGCCCTCTAGAACTTGGGGTAAACTGCTTAGATAACAGGAGTGAAACACTGTCTCTTTCAGGAGTGGTTGGGGTGCTTTAGGTATAGGCAATATTCATGTGAAATGTTATTGCTACATGTTATTTTGGTGGTAGAGAGCCAGTTATAGCCTGGGAATTATTGAATTGTCTAAATTATTAACTATATTCCAAGGAACATTGTAATTACCAAAAGGATTTAGCTTAATGCTATAACTCTGATACAGAAAATACTTAATCTAAAAGAAAAATTAGTTCATTTGGGAGAAGGGAACTAATATTTGATGAGTGCTTATTATTCACTAGGCACTTGATTAGGTGATTTATGTTCCTGACTTTGTTTAATCCTTGCACTATGTGGTAGGTAGTTATAATTTCCCTCATATGTGGGTGTGGAAATGGAGTCTGAGAGGACGTCTGTTTTTCCCAAGATCACTCAGTAATAGAATCTGAACCTAGGTTTGTCATACTCTACTACCTATAATGTATATCTTTTGACATCTCTGTTACTTTCTTATTTTCCATTTTTTCTGTATACCTACAGCTAAATTATAAATGATTAAAGGCCTAGGGTAAACCTCATTAATTCATGAAATATTTCCTGACTGTCCCCAATGTGATAGCACTATGTTAAGGGTACCATTGGACTGGACCTTGAAGTCAAGATATGATTCATACATGTAGATATGGAATTATGATGATAGGAAATTATAGGCAATTCGGGTGGCTAAAAGAACATAAATTTTAGAGTTACACAAGCCTGAATTTTGCCATATGGAGTTTACATTCTAGGTTGAAGAAAAGAGAGTGTAGAAGTAAATAAGTAAAACATGACACATGATAAAACTGCTGTGGAGGAAGTAAAAATCATAGATGAGGATTAGGGAGGACATTGATGGAGGTTATAACTTTTGAGTAATCATGGAAGATATTACTGTGAAGGTAGAATTTGAGCAAAAATCTGAAGGAGGTGAACCAGTCAGATACTTAGAGAAGAGCTTATGAACCAGAGCATACAAATACAAAAGTCTTGAGTGAGAACATTGCTGACATATTTTTGGAAAGCAAGTACTTCATTATGGCTGAAACAATGAATGAAGGTTAACGGGAAATGACATCATAGAGGTGATGTGGTTAAGATCATGTTGGCTCTTATGGGTCAGTGTAAGGGCTTATACTGGGGCATGGTAGAAAGATTAGAGGGTCATAAAAGTGGGAGTATTACAATTTGACTTGCTTGAATTGTCCTCAGTGTAGACAATCAACCTTAGGGGAAGAAATGCAGAAGCAGACAAACCAGTTAGTAGGCAATTGAAATAATCCCAACAAAAAATTATGGTCTGGACCAGGGTACTAGCAGTAGAGGTGATGAGCACAATCATATTTGGGAATATTTGGAATTATAACCAATAGGTTTACTGATAGATTAGATTTAGAATGTGAGAGAATGAGAAGAGTTGAGGATGACTTCAAAAAAAAATTTTTTTTAAAGATTTTATTTATTTGAGAGAGAGAGAATGAGAGAGAGAGAGCACATGAGAGGGGGGAGGGTCAGAGGGAGAAGCAGACTCCCTGCCGAGCAGGGAGCCCGATGCGGGATTCGATCCAGAGACTCCAGGATCATGACCTGAGCTGACGGCAGACGCTTAACCAACTGAGCCACCCATGTGCCCGACTTCAAAATTTTTTCTGAACATATGTTAGAATGAAATTGCTATTAATAAGATGGGAAAGACTCTGAAAAGAACAAGTGGGAGAGAAAAGATCAGGAGACTGATTTCAGATATGTTTATTAGCCATCCAAGTAGAGATGTTGAAAAAGTAGTTGGCTGAATGAGTCTGGAGTTCAGGGAAATGTCTGAACTCTGTTATAAATTTGAGAGCCATCAATGTAAACAGGTGGTATTTAAAGCCATGTGACTGATTGAGGTGATTATCAAAGGAATTAGTGTATTTTGAGGAGGGAGGAGGTTCAAGGATTGGACGCTGTGAAGAAGCTATTTAGAGATCAAGGAAATTAAGAGAATCCTATAAAAAGTGCTTGATAAGTAGCAGCCAGTCAAGCCAGAGGAAAACAAAAACAGTATTATATTGTCAAACCAAGTGATGAAAATACTTTAAGAACAGTGTGATCTGTTGTGCCAAATACCACTGTCAAGTCAAATAAATTGAAGAACAAGAATAGACTTATAAGATTTAGCAATGTGGAAGATATCAAAAATCTTGACAGAAGCAGTGGGTGGGGTCAAGAGAACTGGATTAAGTTCAAGAGAACTGGTTTGGAGATTAAATGATATAATGGATATGAAGTATGTGTCTCAATGCCAGGCACATAGTTCTGCCTTATATATATTCCTCTCTCCCATCCCTTTTCCTCCTCTAGAAAGAGCCGGATCAAAGGCAGTGAAATAGGATGTTTTTTTTAAATTTTTATTAACATGTAATGTATTATTTGTTTCAGGGGTACAGGTCTGTGATTCATCGGTCTTACAAAATTCACAGTGTTCACCATAGTACATACCCTCCCCAGTGTCCATCACCCAGCCACCCCATCCCTCCCACCGCCTCCACTCCAGCAACCCTCAGTTTATTTCCTGAGATTAAGAGTCTTATGGTTTATCTCTGTCTCTGGTTTCATCTTGTTTCATTTTTCCTCTCTCTTCCCCTATGATCCTCTGTCTTGTTTCTCAAATTCCTCATATCAGTGAGATCATAGGATACTTATCTTTCTCTGATTGACTTATTTCGCTTAGCATAATACCGTCTAGTCCCATCTATGTTTTTGCAAATGGCAAGATTTCATTTTTTGATGGCTGCATAATATTCCATTGTATATATATACCACTTCTTCTTTATCCACTCATCTGTCGATGGACATCTTGGCTCTTTCCATAGTTTGGCTATTGTGGGCATTGCTGCTATAAACACTGGGGTGCATGTACCCCTTCGGATCACTACATTTGTATCTTTGGGGTAATACTCAGTAGTGCAATTACTGGGTGGTAGAGTAGCTCTATTTTCAAAATTTTGAGGAACCTCCATATTGTTTTCCAGAGTGGCTGCATCAGCTTGCATTCTCACCAACAGTGTAGGAGGGTTCCCCTTTTCTGCATCCTCGCCAACATCTGTCATTTCCTGACTTGTTAATTTTAGTCATTCTCACTGGTGTGAGGTGGTATCTCATTGAGGTTTTGATTTGTATTTCCCTGATGCTGAGTGATGTTGAGAGCTTTTTCATATGTCTGTTGGCCATTTGGATGTCCTCTTTGGAGAAATGTCTGTTCATGTCTAGTGAAATAGGATATTAAGAGGTATGCAGAGAAGTATTAATATTCTAATTTGGGGGAGATAATAAGCTATTTAAATGATGGGGAATAGTTTGAAGCCAATTCATTTAGTGTCCAGCCAAGGAGTGGGGTTTTTTCTTTCTAACCAAAAGAAGATACATTGCAGTAGGAAAATGTTGTGATAAAAATTATTGTATTTCCTTGCATCTTCCTTAGTGCTTTGCACATAGGCAGTGTTAAAAAGGATTTATTGATTTAAATAATTTTGGTCTAAATAATTTAAATAATTTACAAAAAGATCCTAGAGTGTCCCAGAGAGAAACCAAATGATCCAAGTGCCCTTTCCTTTTGAATTGCACTGATACTCTGTTCATTCTGCTATGCTTGACTGTTTTATCCATTTCTCAGTGTATTTGCTTTGGTGCTTTATAAAATTCAACATAAATCTCTGTACTAGAATATTATTTGGTAGATTTCTGTAACATCAGGCCATAACTACAAACTGTCAGAGCATATCTGGCAGCTGTCTCATCTTTTCATGTCTTTATATAATCCTTTAAAATCAGATACTGTACTATCCAATAATTCAGGGCATTTTTGCGGTTTATAAATTGAGACCATCTCCAACCTTTTGGAATATTTGGATCTATGGATTTAAGAGGTTTTTTGCAGAGCTCTTTATGCCTAACTATTTTGTCCCTTGCATATTTGTTTGTCTTGAAATACAGTTTCTCTTCTAGCTGGGTTTTCTGTTGCAGCATATAGACAAATTCTATAACCTTATCATCAGCTGTCAGGAGATTTATACTGTGTCCTTTGCCTTCTCCTTTGAAAAAGAGAAATTCAGCTAAACTTATTTGTAGGTTTATTGTGAGAATAAGATTTTCAAAGAAAGCAGCATAATGTAATGACAAGAGCAGTGATTTAGGAGGCATGACCCTCATACTCTAAACCCAGCTGTGCCACTGTGCTAGTGATTTCTTGGAAGAACCAAGGCACTTCACTCTTCTAGGTCTCACTTTTCTTTTTTAATAGAAGGGGAGTAAGATTCAGTAATGTAATTCATTCGTTTATTCAACAAATGAGTCCCCGTTCTGTACCAGGCCCTATTAGGACTGTTAATATGAATAAGGTATACTTTCTGCCCTAAGACACTTGTATACTAGAGGTGAAGAAAGAAGAAAAATAATGCAAATCAGTTTATATTAAAGAGGTTTGCAAAATGGAAAATATAGTTTAGTGGCATAAATGAAGGCCAACTGATGGACTGAGGTGATCGGGAAGTACTTCTAAAAGGAAATTACTAAGCTTAAATTGAACCTTTCAATGTATTTGTACTGGAACTCTTATATTTTGTTGGTGGGAGTGTAAATTGGTAATACACTTGTAGAAAAGTACTATAAAAGTACAACTAGAGCTAATATACATAAATCTTTTGCTCTAGTAGATGATACGGGTTTTTCAGTCCCAGATATGTGTACAAACATTCTCCAAAAAGACATGCAAAAATATTTTTAATGGATTATTTGTAATAATCAAAGGGGTATTATTCAACTGGCTACAAATAGTAGAATTGATCAATTGGGTTACAATCCTGCCTCTTTCTTGGAATACCATACAGCATTGAGAATGAGTGAACTATAACTACATGCAACAACACAGAAGAATCTCAAAAAAAAAAAAATATGGAGAGAAAGGGGCCAGACCCAAAAAAGTATATGCCATATGGTTTCATTCAAAAAGTTGAAAATGGACAAAAATAACATTATTAAAAGTTAGTATAGTGGTTACTGTTGGTGAGTGGGTTGTGCCTAGAAAGGGCCTTCTGGAGTGCTGGCTTCACTCTATTTCTTGATCTGAGGGTGACATATACAGGTATGCTGTTTTTTAAAAAAATTATCAAGCTATGCATTTGTAATTTGCATACTTCTATGTATGTATGATATACTTCTATAAAGAGCTTACATACTAAAATGAAAGGGAAACCATAGCAAGGAAGGGTGTTTTAAATTGAAAAAAGATCATGAGCAAAAAGGGAAGAAGCCTTAAAGAACATGGTAATGTTTTTCATTTCGCACATGCTATGATTCTGCTATTCATTTTTCACTCATTCTGTAAAAACTGTTGATGCTTACTATGTGATATGATTTCTTAAAGTAGTAAACATTGTGAAAATGATAATGGAAATTAACTTCAGTTCTTTTCCTACACAATTAAGTATTTTGTTTATGGGAACCAGATAAAATGATAACAACTTTTGCTTGAGATTCCTGCAGGCACTATATTTTTAATATCCTTGTCTTACTATTACCCAGCATAGAGCCTTTTAAACAGGCATACTCTAAATGTTGAATGAATAGATTATGCCACCGTCTACAATACACGCATGCACACAGAATACATAGAGACACTTATTTGCATGATTTCCAAAGGGGTTCACAGGATTGATTTGTGGTTTGCCAAGCCACAAATTCTTATTTTGCACAGCACTTTAACTTTATAAGGCTTTTTACCTTCTCAGAAACATAACAGTTTTTGACATCTTTTTCCATGTAAGATTAATGAAAAAATATTTGTAAAATATTGGAAATTAATTGGTAAAATTATCATTACATTCAACAATTTGAGATCTAATATATTGTATTTTGGGGGAAATCAGGACGAAAGCAAGGTCAAATTGTAGAGTTTGGAGGTGAGTCATACTTTCTCTTCACGTTCCCTATCTACTCCTTACTCAGATTACTCCTTACTCAAATTCATTGATCTCAGTATAAAATATTCTATTCTGCAGTCATAGTTGTTAATAGCAGAGTCTGCCTTTAAAAGTATGGCTGATACCTAAAAATACATTGGGCCATTTCTCTCATGTTCTGAATATTTTCCATTTGCCCCTTTAGACCCGAGCTCTACTTTTTCCCCACCCTGCTTGGAGTCCCAGGAGACTGACCTTTATGGACTAAATTAGCAGGCTCCATTACACTCTGGCTTGCAGTTGTGTGCCAATGAGAGGTACTGTCAAGATATCACAAAGTGGGAAAAAGAGAGATTGGAATGTTTGTTTCTCCTCTATTAAAGTCACCTTAACTTTTTCCAGGTTTGGTAACAACTTTCTCCCTATGATCCTTCATGCCTAAAGAGGCTTAGATAAGTCTCAACCTCCATGGGTATAAGGTAAAAGCCTTTTGCCTTTGCTAGAACTGGGATATTTCATTATGCCTGATGGATTTTCCTTACTCTGTTCACACTCATTAATTGTTCCTTTTATATATATATATTTTTTTCAAGATAATGTAGTTTTATTTTCTCTCAGAAAAACTTTTGTTTGTTTGATTGATAGATTGATTTATTATGTGATGTTAGTCACCATACAGTACTTCATTAGTTTTTGATGTAGTCTTCCATGATTCCTTGTGTATAATACCCAGTGCTGCATGCAATACATGCCCTCCTTAATACCCATCACCAGGCTAACCCATCCCTTTACTCCCCTCCCCTCTGAATCCCTCAGTTTGTTTCCTGGAGTCCATAGTTTCTCATGGTTCATCTCCCTTTCTGATTTCCTGCCTTCATTTTTCCCTTCCTTCCCCTAATGTCCTTCATGCTATTCCTTATGTTCCACATATAAGTGAAACCATGTGATAACTGTCTTTCTCTGCTTGACTTATTTCACTTAGCATAATCCCTTCCAGTTCCATCCATGTTGATGCAAATGATAGGTATTCATCCTTTCTGATGGCTGAGTAATATTCCATTGTATATATGGACCACATCTTCTTTATCCATTTGCCTGTTGAAGGGTATCTCGGCTCCTTCCACAGTTTGGCTATTGTGGACATGGCTGCTATGAACATTGGGGTGCAAGTGCCCATTTGGGGTAAATACCCAGGAGAGCAATTGCTGGGTCATAGGGTAGCTCTATTTTCAACTTTTTGAGGAAACTCCATACTGTTTTCCAACTTGGTTTCCACCAACAGTGTAAGAGGGTTCCCCTTTCTCCACAACCTCTCCAACATTTGTTGTTTCCTGCCTTGTTAAGTTTTGACATTTTAACTGGTATAAGGTGGTATCTTTTTAAAAAATTTTTTTTATTGTTATGTTAATCCCCATACATTACATCATTAGTTTTAGATGTCGTGTTCCATGATTCATTGTGCATAACACCCAGTGCTCCATGCAGAATGTGCCATCTTTAATACGGTATAAGGTGGTATCTTAATGTGGTTTTGATTTGAATTTCCCTGATGGCTAATGATGATGAACATTTTTTTATGTGTCTGTTAGCCATTCGTATGTCTTCTTTGGAGAAGTGTCTGTTCATGTCTTCTGCCCATTTTCTGACTTGACTATTTGTTTTTTGGATGTTGAGTTTGAGAAGTTCTTTATAGATCTTGGATATCAGCCGTTTATCTATAATGTCATTTGCAAATATCTCCTCCCATTCCGTGTGTTGCCTCTTAGTTCCTTTATTAAACTCCCATTTATCTTGTTTGTTTGCCATCTGTTTTTAGCCAAACTTTGAATGATATGCTAGACTAGGTTTTGGTGTGGTTTTGGTTTGTTTTCCATGCTGTGCTGTACCAGCTCTGCTCTTTTGTTCAGGTTCCAGCTGTAAATTTACTTCCTCTGAAATATGAATTTTGGAGCTTAAGAAATCTGTGTTTGAATTAAAGCTCCAACACTTATTAGCTGTGTGACTTTGTGTAAATTTCTGCATATTTTTGAACTTTAGTTTCCTTCTTTATAAAATTAGGGGAAATACCCCCATTCAAAGTTGTTAGCTCTTAAATAAAATTGTTTTGAAAAGCTTCTGACACCAAATTAGGTCTCAGTAAATGTTAGTTACTTTTCTTCTCCCTCTCTTTCTGACCAACTTTATCATATTTTACTTTATTTTCTATTATGCATTTGCTTGTATGTTGCTTTGCATCTATTTTCTAGTTGTTCTGAACTATAGAGAGAGTTGCTTTGTCTTTCTGAGTTTACTCTGCATTTCAAAGGACAATGTGTCATAGAGAAATACTAAAAATAACTACAAACTGTGTGTTTAGAATTTAAAAAAATTTTTACTCATGGTATTATAGTTAATCCTCAAAAGTCTGAAATGAAAGAATGTATTTTTCTCTCATTTCACAGATGATGGAACTAAGCACCGAGAAATTAATTATCTAAGATCATAGAGCTAAATAGTGTGAAACATGACTCAAACTCAGGTTCTCCAGTTTTAATCCCCTTCATTTCTGTTATACCATAATGGACTTGGTTTTTTAAATTTTTTAAATTTTTAATTTTTTAAATTTTTTTATTCTTATGTTAATCCCCATACATTACATCCATAATGGACTTGTTTTGCTTCTTGAATACATTATCCTTTGATTCACTTCTATTGAATTCATATCATTTTAGGTGATTGGTAAGGTATGTCTATCTTTTTTACTTTTCCAACTTCCTTTTTGATGAGTTGGCTACTATTTTTATTTTTGTCTAATCTATTTTCATTATATTTTATGATTTTTATCCCTTCTTATTGACTGTTTTTCTCCACAGATCATAATCATAAAAACTTGAAAATGATCATAACTGAGAAACACAGAAAGGAGGCCAACTAATTTATACTTCGTTTCTTCCAGAATTATTCTCTGGATTTGGTTTTGATTTCTGATGTGGGAAGTAGTTTTTGTTCCTCTTTCAGCCCTGCGCATAGCTAGTGTCCTTGAATGTGTAGCCCTGTGGTTATATATTAACCTTTCCTAATGTTAGGTAATAAAGGAACACTTCATGAGAGACAATGCAGTAAAGTAGAAATGACAGCAGCGTCATTGCTAGACTTGCCTGGGTTTAAATATTGGGACTGCCATTTACTAGCTATGTGACTTTGGGTAAGTTACTGTTAAACTTACCCTTTAAAATGCAGATTCCTCATTTTTAAAATGGTAAGGGCAGTGGAGGTGGGGTGTGTGTGGTAAGAATTACGTACCTTGCAGAGTTCTTGTGATAATTAGGTGTGATAGTGTATATAATGTATCACATTGTAGATTTACAATAAATAGTGGTTTTTATTATCATTATTACCATTTGCTATTATTAGAAGACACACAAAAGAATCTGTTTTTTAAGTTCTTGTTCAGGCCACTAAGTGCATTCAGTAATGAATAAGATAATTACTGAACTTGGAGTTTGGCCAGGCCATTGCCAAACAGATTTCAAAAGGCATTGCATCTTAGTGGTGCCCAGTGTGAAAAATCTTCTTTGTTCTTTCTACTTGCCTCCCTTTATGATCCATAATGCGTTCTGCTTTGGTGATGGCATTGACTGGGTATTTTAAGGCAATTTGTAGGCTTAAGCCTCTCAGTGTACCACAGCAGGTTGAGGCCTGGATGGGTCTGGTAACAATACAATCTTTCTCTCATGGAGATTAAGACTTCCTAATAATCTCTCTAGGCTCTGCTGGCGTCCTTTTTCCCCTGTTACCAAGAGCACTAAAATGCTTATAAAAAGGCTTGCCATGGATGAGAAATTTCTGGTGCCAATGACTTTCTAATTAATTTCTTTTATGGAGGTAAAGAAAAAAAATCAAGAATAAGATGAGAAAATATGTAGTGAGAGAAGAATTGTTTTTTTAAAAAATACCTGTATTTAAGGAATATTGGTAGTGAGTGCATTAGAATTGGTAATGTCCAGGTCCTTACTCATGTTGATTTTTCCTTTTTTTTTTCTCTAGTGAACTCCTAACTCTTTTAAGAATCAGCCCCAATATTTCTGCTGAAGCTTTCTCATTAGACTGTGAGCCCCTTGAGAGGCAGGGCTATTTTTCTCATTTTTGAATGTGCTTCCCACCTAACACTGAACCTGGCATATAAAAGGCATTTGACAAATGAATAAAGCCAACCCAGATATTTTCACAGTATCTGAGATTAGGAAGTCTTACTTCTCCCATGTAATTCAACCACAATGACTACTGCTTCCCTTAAAGACTGTTCTGGGGATTGCTGGTTAAATTTATCTTTTGTTCAAGACACTAGTAGAAAGCAATAAAAGATCATGCTAAAAGAGAAATATTAGCTGGCTTGGAGAAGTCAAACTAAATGAAATCCGAATGTAAACCTATATGACACAGTTCCTGGCACTTTTATAAACTGAGAAATGTGTGAGACCCAGCTGATCTTGGCTTTAAGGAGATCATAGCTTGCTGTAGACTAAAGACACACTGAAAAGTAGAATCTATTTAAGGCAGAGTATAGTTAGGAGCTGAAAGGTATGTGGTAGACTTATAGGAGAGGGAGTAATTGCCATAGTCAGAAAGGCCAGCAAATGATGCTTAGAAGAGGTAAGGTAAAACAAAGTTTTAAAAGAGACCAAGGGCAGAGAACCTCATGTAAACTCCAGGTAAAACCTCAGGTGAAGGGGGCGCCTGGGTGGCTCAGTCGTTGAGCGTCTGCCTTCAGCTCAGGTCATGATCTCAGGGTCCTGGGATCGAGCCCCACATCGGGCTCCCTGCTCCGCGGGAGGCCTGCTTCTCCCTCTCCCACTCCCCCTGCTTGTGTTCCCTCTCTTGCTGTGTCTCTCTGTCAAATAAATAAATAAAATCTTTAAAAAAAAAAAAACCTCAGGTGAAGGAATGTTGGCAAATGTGTAGGACTCATTTTGGGGAGTATGGTGACATAACTATCTGGAACAAATAAGATACATTTTTACTGTTTTAGAAACACAGTAGAAAATAGGAAATAAAAACATAAAGCAATGCCAGCAATGAATAAGTGGAATTTTAAATTAAAAATACAATAGTATTTATATTAGCACTCTAAAAAATTAAATACTTACATGTAAATTTCATAAGAGATGTTAAAGTCTACATAAGGAAAATTACAAAAATTTGATGAAAGAAGTAAAAAAGAACTAAATAGATGGAGAGATAGTCCATGTTCATGGATAGGAAGACTCAGTATTGTCAGGATGCCAGTTCTTCCCAAGTTGATGTATAGATTCCATGAAATTCCAGTCAAAATACCAAAAAGTTATTTCCTTGATGTCAACAAATTGATTCAAAAGTTTATATGGAGACAGAGAAAAAAAAAAAAAGAATAGCCTACATAATATTGAAGAAGAACAAAGTTGGAGAACTGACACTACCTGACTTTAAAACTTACTGTAAAGCTATAATAATCAAGACAGTGTTTGGTTGGCAAGAGAATAAACAAATAGATCAATGGAACATAATGGAGAGCCCAGAAATAGACCCATATTAATATAGTCAAATGAACTTTGACAAAGGAACAAAGCTATACAATAAAGATAGTCCCTTCAACAAATGATGCTGAAACAAGTGAACATTCACATACAAAAAGTGAATTTAGGCACAAAATTTACACCTTTAACAAAAATTGGATCACAGACCTAAATACAAAATCCCAAACTATAAAACTTCTAGAAGATAATATAGGAAAAATCTAGGTGACCTTGAGTTGGTGATAACTTTTAGATACAATACCAAAAGCATAATCCATGACAGAAAGAATTGATAAAGTTGATGGAGTTCAGTAAAACTAAATATTTCTGCTCTGTGAAAGCCACTGTCCAAGCCAGAGATTGGGAGAAAATATCTGCAAAAGATATATCTGATAAAGGGCTGTTATCCAAAGTATATGAAGAACTCTTAAAATTCAGCAGTAGGAAAATAAACAACCAACTAAAAATGGGCAAAGTACCTGAATAGACACCTCACCAACAAAGATATAGGATGACAAATAAATATAAAAGATCCTCCACATCATATATCATCAGGGAAATTAAATTAAAACAGGGAAATACTACTGTACATCTATTAAAACAACCACAGTCCAGAACACTGGCAACACCCAATGCTGGTGAAGACGTGGAAGAGGAGAAACTTTCATAGCTGATGGGAACACAAAGTGGTTCATCCACTGTGGAAGACAGTCCTACAAAACTAAACATACTCTTACCATAGAATCCAGCAATCATACTCCTTGATATTTATTCATGAGTTGAAAACTTACATCCACAAAAAACCCCTACACAAACATGTTTATTGCAGCTTTATTTATAATTGCCAAAACTCATAAGCAACCAAGATGTCCTTCAGTAGGTAAATGGATAAATAAAGGGTGATAAGTCTGAATGATGAAATATGTTTCAGTGCTAACAAGAAATAAGCAACCAGCCCATGAAAAGATATGGAGGAATCTCAAATGCATTTTAGTAGGTGAAAGAAACCAATCTTAAAAGGTTACATACTATACAATTCCAGCTATGTAACATTCTAGAAGAGCCAAAAGGAGACAGTAAAAAGACCAGTGGTTGCCAGTTGTTGGGTGAGGCAGAGAGAAGGATGAATAGGCAGAGCATAGAGGACTTTTGTGGGCAAATACTCTGTGTGGTATAATGGTGGAAACATGTCATTATGCATTTGTTCAAATCCATAGATTATACAACACCCAAGAGTGAACCCTAATGATAACTGTATACTGAGTGATAATGATGCCTCAAGGTAGGTTCATTAATTGTTACAAATGTACCGCTCTGGTAGGAGATATTGATAATGTGGGACAGTATGGGTTTTTGGGGACAGGGTTATATGGGAAACCTCTATACCTTCTCTCAGTTTTTGCTGTGAACCTAAAACTGCTCTTTTAAAATGCCTATTTAAATAGTAGTAAAGTGTTTTGAAATAGAAAATAAAGGAAAACTCCCTGAGTTTTGCCTTTATCCTAAATAGCAGCCATTGAGAGATAAGTCAGTTGTTTAACAAAATAAAGCTGGTTCCTGTGCTTCAGCTTGTTTGCAAAGAGGTAGGACAACTAGATAGTAGAACATTGCAATCCTTCAGCCTCTCTCAAGG
Source organism: Mirounga angustirostris (assembly GCF_029215605.1). Classification (NCBI taxonomy): domain Eukaryota; kingdom Metazoa; phylum Chordata; class Mammalia; order Carnivora; family Phocidae; genus Mirounga; species Mirounga angustirostris. The sequence continues at coordinate 151,274,309 of NW_026991712.1, forward strand.
GCATGATGGCTAGCAAGGACATGGGAGTGTTGGCATATTAGGGAAAATTCACAATAATCTTAAAGACCTTCTATTTATGAATACTATAGAGTATAATTTGAACTGTATTTTAATGTACTGGTAAGATACCAGGCTGACGAATTTTGTGTTTAACATATAAGTAGTTGGTAAGAAACCAAGATGAGAGTAAAAGCGTGTAAAATGGATTGGAAGGGCCAGAGGCGATAGCCGTAGCCTGGGCCTATACAGAGTCTTGTCTGCTGCTGTGATGCTCTGAATATGGATTGACTGGTTATGGTTAAATTTCCTTAAATGAAGGATATTAAGGCCCTGTGGGGCAAGTAAACTTGTTTTCTGAATTTCTGTGGGCCTTTGGGTTAAAAATACCTGGGCTACAATCCTGATTCATGTTCTTACTTTCTTTCTGATCTAGAATATATCACTTCACCTTTCTGGACTTCATTTTCTGATGGATAAAATGGGAATAATAACAATAATAATAATAATACTTAATTTGCAGGGCCGTTATGAGAATTAAATACATTTGTAAAGAATCTAACGTTTGTTCCCTTTAGAAAGGCAGGGAGAGAAGACTGAGCTAGGACAGGTCCAGTCAAGAGGAGTCTTCAAGACTGAGTCAGCTTCAGGCCATATCCCTGTGACTACTACCATCCAAGCGCTGTAAAGAGGCTAAGAACTATCCGTAAATAGGACCCTATAAATATAGATCAAAACATCCTCATTGACTGTCAAAAATAAGATCGCAGCAGCATTAAGTCACCCAGATGAAACACACCAGCACTTATCCACAGTGAAATCTATAAAGTGCTTTCGATTGCTCAGGGGATCTTTAGATATAGCATCATTTTCTCTATCTTATGGATGACTTGGCTACCTCCGCTATGAATTTTTCATGATTCCCCTGACCCAGCAGCTCTTGCCTGTGGAGAGAGTAATATGCTATTGATTTTGGAGTTAGGTTTCTGCCTTTTTCGCCACAACAGGATTTTTGTAGCCTAGAAACCTCAATCCCCTATTACTCATTAGAGACTCAGGCAACTTTTCTTAGATCTGGAATTCAGAAGGCAAACTGTTTAGCTGCTGGTGTCAAAGATAGCCTTTATAGTGGAATTTTAACTGATTTCAGTAATGAGAGTAGCTGTTAATAAAAACTTCCTGATTAAACAAGCAGAGGTAGGATTATAGAGAGTGCCAAGAAGAGACAATATTCTTCTTTGTTTCTCTCACAATTAGAATGTTTTTGTAGGCATAGCTTTTGGGATGAACCTATTAAAAATACACTAGAGCCTAAAAGAGAATAAAAAAAAATAAAAGAAATATAAGAGGGAAATCCAGTTCAATTTTTTGGTATTTTTTTTTTCTGTGTAATTTTTGGGATAGGTGTCTAAGTGATTCTTATTTTCAGTGGCCCTTGGTCATGTAAGAGAAGTGAAAAGAGGCCATGCTGTTGGTAGTTTTTATTTTAACTGCTTTTAAGAAATCAAAAAATCCATATCTTACATCCTGTGAAAACTCATTCTTGGCATTACCATGGTAACAAGACTTTTAAAAGGGAGTTACTGAAATTTAGCTGCATATATTATTTCTTTGTGATTCATACTTCATAAAAATGCAAATGTCACACTAATACATGTTTTACCTTAATGTTTTATACCACCTTTTAGTCTTAATTGATCTAATGTTTTCCTTAATTAAATTTTATGCTTCTTTGAATGGTTTTTCTCCTCCCCTCCCCCTCCCCCAATCCCCTCTTCTGTGGACCCGTCAAACTATACATTTCGACTGGGTGACATGCAATTTAGGAAACTGTCACACAGGAGATCAATCATACCAACCTAAGAACTCAACAAAAGATTTTTGGAAAACTGCTTGTCCTGCCTAGAAAGTCCGCCTATCCTTCTACTTGGGTAGAATTTTGGCATCTTCTTTTGTGCCCTTGCCCATCCTCTCACCATTTAAATCTCCAGAAGACTGATAAGCAGGATACACTGGTGGAGAGAATATAGCCACATCCTGGATAAAAATGCAGTCTTCACATTTCCTTGCTCTGTGACCTTGTGCAACTCACTTAACTGATCTTTTTAATTCACAGTTTTCTAATAGGTAAGATAAGGTTAAAACAATACCTTTGTCACAGAACTTTTGTGATGATGTTAAATGTGATAATGCTCTTAAAGTACTTGGCATAGTGCTTGGCACAAGATCTATGATCAGCAAATAATAGATTTATCTTTTATTTATAATAATAGTAATTATGAGGAAGTAGAGACAATATTATTCACCTGAATTAATGTCATTGAGAGCTTTGTATTTGTTTGGAAGATATTATTTGGTAAACTTCTTGGGATGTATAAACTCCAAGGGTAATGTATTATTCCTGAGAAGAGATGACAAATTTGCTTTTTGGTTTCAGAGAGTAAAAGAGAATAAAAGTAAATAGAGAAGGGAATAAAGGGGTGGGAGCAGGTTGAGTTAGTGAGATGGAGAAAGGCTGTGCACCACCTGAATGCGCATTCTAGCAACTCCCAGGTATTTTGTGTTGTTAAATCTATGAAATGGTTTGTGGAAGTGAAGTGTGTTTATGTATAAGAGAAGAATGAGAGAAGAGAGGAATTTCACACCCTGACTGACATGGGCTAGATAAAAACAGCAAGTGCTGACACTGCCCTTGAAATGAGAGAGTGCCTTAAAGATCCAAGCCTCTGAGAGTTCAGAGGAGATGGATGTGTATTATATAGTTGGAAACTGGGTGGAGAGTGTGGGGAGAATTTTGTCCATTTTGCATAGATCTCTAAGAGATAGAAATGCCTCATCTAGCATCTTGGTCTTATAATGGTAATGTCAACCACTTCTTCCCCCAGCTTTATGGAAGTATAATTGACAAGAAGAATTTAAAGTGTGACCAGTATATTTAAAGAATGACAAGTACATTTAGAGTGTACCATGTGATGATTTTATATATATTTATACATTGTGAAAAAACTACCATAATCAAGTTAATTAACACTTCCATTATCCCACAGTGAACTTTTTCTGGGGGAGGGGGGTGAAAATGCTTAAGATATACTCCCAGCAAATTTCAGGTATACATTACAGTATTATTAACTGTGGTCACTATACTCTACTAGATTTTCAGAACATAATCATCTTTTTTTAAATTTAATTTAATTTTATTATGTTATGTTAGTCACCATACAATACATCATTAGTTTTTGATGTAGTGTTCCATGATTCATTGTTTTCATATAACACCCAGTGCTCCATGCAATACATGCCCTCCTTAATACCTATCACCAGGCTAACCCATCCCTCCACCCCCCTCCCCTCTAAAACCCTCAGTTTGTTTCTTGGAGTCCATAGTCTATCATGATTCATCTACCCTCCTATTCCCCCCCTTCCTTTTTCTGTTCCTTCTCCTAATGTCCTCCATGCTATTCCTTATGTTCCATAAATAAGTGGAACCATATGATAATGGACTTTCTCTGCTTCATTTATTTCACTTAGCATAATCCCCTCCAGTTACATCCATGTTGATGTAATAGTTGGGTATTCATCCTTTCTGATGGCTGAGTAATATTCCATTGTATATGTGGACCACATCTTCTTTATCCATTCAACTGTTGAAGGGCATCTTGGCTCTTTCCACAGTTTGGCTATTGCAGATATTCCTGCTATGAACATTGGGGTGCATATAGCCCTTCTTTTCAATATATCTGTATCTTTGGGGTAAATACCCAGTAGTACTAGTGCTGGGTCATAGGGTAGCTGTATTTTTAATTTTTTGAGGAACCTCCACATTGTTTTCCAATGTGGCTGTACCAACTTGCATTCCCATCAACAGTGAAAGAGGGTTCCCCTTTCTCCACAACCTGTCCAACATTCGTTGTTTCTTGCCTTGTCAATTTTTGCCATTCTAACTGGTGTAAGGTGGTATCTCAGTGTGGTTTTGATTTGAATTTCCCTGATGGCTAATGATGATGAACATTTTTTCATGTGTCTGTTAGCCATTTGTATGTCTTCTTTGGAAAAGTGTCTGTTCTTGTCTTCTGCCCATTTCTTGACTGCATTATTTGTTTTTTAGGTGTTGAGTTTGAGAAGTTCTTTATAGATCTTGGATATCAGCCCTTTGTCTGTAGTGTCATTTGCAAATATTTTCTCCCATTCTGTGGGTTGCCTCTCTGTTTTGTTGACTGTTTCCTTTGCTGTGCAGAAGCTTTTTATCTTGATGAAGTCCCAAAAATTCATTTTTGCTTTTGTTTCACTTGCCTTTGGAGATGTATCTTGAAAGAAGTTGCTGTGGCCAATGTCAGAGAGGTTATTGCCTATGTTCTCCTCTAGGATTTTGATGGATTCCTGTCTCACATTGAGGACCATTCATCCATTTTGAGTTTGTCTTTGTGTATGGTGTTAGAGCATGGTCGAGTTTCAATCTTCTGCATGTGGCTGTCCAATTTTCCCAGCACCATTTATTGAAGAGACTGTCTTTTTTCATTGCATATTTTTTCCTCTTTTGTTGAAGATTATTTGACCATAGAGTTGAGGGTCCATATCTGGGCTCCGTATTCTGTTCCATTGGTCTGTATGTCAGTTTTTGTGCCAATACCATGCTATCTCGGTGATGACAGTGTAAAATAGTTTGAAATCAGGCAATGTGATACCCCAGCTTTGTTTTTCTTTTTTCAACATTTCCTTGGTGATTCGGGATCTTTTCTGATTCCATACAAATTTTAGGATTGTTTGTTTCAGCACTTTGAAAAATGTCATTGGAATTTTGATTGGGATGGCGTTGAAGGTATAGATTGCTCTGGGCAGCATAGACATTTTAACAATGTTTATTCTTCTGATCGATGAGCACGAAATGTTTTTCCATCTTTTTGTGTCTTTTTCAATTTCTTTCATGAGTGTTCTGTAGTTCCTATAGATCCTTTACCTCTTCGGTTAGGTTCATTCCGAGGTATCTTAAGGTTTTTGGTGCTATTGTAAATGGAATCGATTGTCTAATTTCTTCTTCTACAGTTGTATTGTTAATGTATAAGAAAGCAACTGATTTCTGTGCATTGATTTTGTATCCTGCCACATTACTGAATTGCTGTCTGAGTTCTAGTAATTTGGGGGTGGAGTCTTTGGGATTTCCCACCTAAAGTATCATGTCATCTGGGAAGAGAGAGAGTTTGACTTCTTTGCCAATTTGAATACTTTTTATTTCATTTTGTTGTCTGATTGCTGTTGCTAGGACTTCCAGTACTATGTTGAACAATAGTGGCGAGAGTGGGCATCCTTGATGTGTTCCTGATCTTAAGGGAAAGGCTCTCATCTTTTCCCCATTGAGGAGGATATTCGCTGTGGGTTTTTCATAGATGGATTTTTATGAACTTGAGGAATGTTCCCTCTATTCCTATACTCTGAAGAGTTTTAATCAGGAAAGGATGCTGTATTTTGTGAAATGCTTTTTCTGCATCAATTGAGAGGACCGTATGGTTCTTCTCCCTCCTCTTATTAATGTGTTCTATCACACTGATTGATTGCGGATGTTGAACCACCCTTGCATCCTGGGGATAAATGCCACTTGGTCGTGGTGGATGATCTTTTTAATGTATTGTTGGATCCTATTAGCTAGGATTTTGCTGAGAATTTTGGAATCCATATTCATCAGGCATATCAGTCTCAAATTCCCTTTTTGATGGGGTCTTTGCCTGGTTTGGGGATTAAGGTAATGCTGGCCTCATAGAATGAGTTTGGAAGCTTTCCTTCTGTTTCTATTTTTTGACACAGCTTCAGGAGAATACGTATTATTTCTTCTTTGAATGTTTGGTAGAATTCCCTAGGGAATCCATCAGGCCCTGGATTCTTGTTTTTTGGGAGGTTTTGGATCACTGCTTCAATCTCGTTACTGGTTATTGGCCTATTCAGGTTGTCAGTTTCTTCCTGTTTCAGTCTTGGGAGTTTATAGGTTTCCAGGAAGGCCTCCATTTCTTACAGGTTGCTCAATTTATTGGCATATAGTTGTTGATAATAATTTCTAATAATTGTTTCTATTTCCTTGGTGTTAGTCGTGATCTCTCCCCTTCCACTCATAATTTTATTAATTTGGGTCCTTTCTCTTGGCTTTTGTATAAGTCTGGTTTCTAATTCATTGATCTCTGCTCTAATCTTAATTATTTCTCTTCTAATCCATGGCTTAGGCATCATTTTTGCATTTTTCCAGTTCCTTGAGGTGTAAAGTTAGTTGTTGAATTCAGGATTTTTCTATTTTTTTGAGGATAGCTATGTATTTCCCCCTTTGGACCACCTTTGCAGTATCCCATAGGTTCTGGACCGATGTGTTTTTGTTCTCATTGGTTTCCATGAATTGTTTAAGTTCTTCTTTGATTTCCTGGTTGACCCAAACATTCTTGAGCAGAGTGGTCTTTAGCTTCCAAGTGTTTGAATTTGTGCCAATTCTTTTCTTGTGATTGAGTTCCAGTTTTAAAGCATTGTGGTCTGAGAATATGCAGGGAATAATCTCAATCTTTTGGTATCGGTTGAGACCTGATTTGTGACCCAGCATGCGGTCTATTCTGGAGAAAGTTCTAGGTGCGCTCAAGAAGAATGAGTATTCTGTTGTTTTAGGGTGGAATGTACTATATATATCTATGAGGTCCATCTGGTCCAGTGTGTCATTGAAATCTCTTGTTCCTTTGTTGATTTTTCTGCTTAGATGATCTTCTATTGCTGAGAGTGGAGTATTGAGGTCTCCTACAATTAATTTATTATTATCAATATGACTCTTTATTTTGGTTAACAGTTGGCTTTGTAGTTGGCTGCTCCCATGTTAGGGGCATAGATATTTACAATTGTTAGATCTTCTTGTTGGATAGACCCTTTAAGAATGATATAGTGTCCTTCTGTGTCTCTGACTACAGTCTTTAGCTTAAAATCTAATTTGTCTGATATAAGAATTGCTACCCCAGGTTTCTTTTGAGGTCCACTGGTGTGGAAGATGGATCTCTATCCCTTCACTTTTAGTCTGGATGTATCTTTAGCTTCAGAATGAGTCTCTTGAGACAGCATATGGATGGGTCCTGTGTTTTTATCCAATCTGCAACCCTGTGCCGTTTTATGGGAAGCATTTAGGCCAGTCACATTGAGAGTGATTATTGAAAGATATGAATTTATTGTCATCATGTTGCCTGTGAAGATGTTGTTTTTATAGATTGTTCCTGTAAATTTCTGTTGTATATCACTCTTGGGGGCTTTCTCCTTTTATAGAACTCCCCTTAATATTTCTTGCAGGGCCGGCTTAGTGGTCACATATCCTTTCACTTTCTGTCAGTCTTGGAAGCTCTGCATCTCTCCATCCATTCTAAATGACAGCCTTGCTGGATAAAGTATTCTTGGCTGGATGTTCTTCTCGTTTAGTACCCTGAATATGTCTTGCCAGGCCTTTCTGGCTTGCCAGTACTCTGTGGATAGGTCTGACATTATTCTGATGTTCCTCCCTCTGTACGTAATGAAACTCTTCTCCCTAATTGCCCTGAAGATGGTTTCCTTGGTTCTAAGAGTTGTGAGGTTTACTATTACATGCCGGGGTGTTGGCCTGTTTTCCTTGATCTTGGGAGGGGTCCTCTCTGCCTCTAGGTCGAAATGTTTGTTTCATTCCCAGAGTACGGAAGTTATCAGCTACGATTTGTTCAAATATATCTTCTAGTCCTCTCTCTCTCCACCCCCTCAGGGATCCCAATAATTCTTACATTGGAACGTTTCTTGGTGTCACTTATTTCTCTAATTCTGTTTTCATGAATTTTTAGTTGTTTCTCCCTGGCCTCTTTTTTTCCCTTCTTTTCTATCAATTGGTCTTCCAGGTCACTAATTCATTCTTCTGCCTTACTTACCCTAGCTGTTAGATTATCTAGATTAGATTGGATCTCATCGATAGCATTTTTAAGTTCTGCCAGTTCAGTTTTCATTTCTGCCCTTAGAGAGTCTATGTTGCCATTAATCGATTTCTCCATTCTAGCTATCATCTTTATAACTGCTACCCTGAAGTTCATTTTTGACCTCCTGGTTATATATGTATCCATTTGTAAATCTGTGGCAGACGTCACAGTCTTTGAGTCTTTCCTATTCTGGGGGTTCCTCCTCCTAGTCATTCTGTTGAGGGGTGGTTGAGGGACTGTACAGAGTCCAAATTATTGACCGCAACCCAAGCATGATGCACCTGTTTCATAGGGACCTCAGGGTTGTCGGCCTCTTGTTCTCCCAACCTGTCTTCTGGGGGAGGGACATGCCACACTGTTACTCAGGGAACCCTTTTTGGGCAGAGTTGCCCAAAAGGCATGGGTCTTTTTTTCAATTTCTGTCAGTCAGGGGGGTGGGGGTGTGATGGGCTCAATGAAAACCATTTTTGGTGGTCTTTTGTTCTCTGGCGGATTTCCCTAGTGGCTTTCCCTGCTTTTCTTCCAAGAGTCAGAGCAGAAGAGATCATTTCCAACCCTCTGCCTCAGAGCAGAGATTGCAGTCTGTTCTTCAGTGAGCTCTCCAGGCCACACTATCTCCGTTTCTGTTTCTGCTTATATAAGCTGCAGTTTTGTGGCTTGTGTGCCCCTCAGCAGGGCTCCCAGTCCTTGCCTTCAGGTTGGGGCATGGGGGCATGTTTCTACCCTTTGTGCTTCTAAAACTTCCAGCCGCCCCCAGTTCGCATGAACAGCCCCGCCACTCCAGGTTTCAGTCTGTGGGGCTTCCCTAAATTCATTTCTCCGCCACTCCCCATCTGTGATTCTGTGCCCTGTCCACAGTGTGGGAGGCTATCGCTCACCAGCAGTGTAGGATCCTGAAGGCTTCCTCCCCTTTCTGTTTATGTTCTGATATCTGCCCTTGGAATCACTGCTCCCCACTTTATACCTCGAAACCAACCACGTACAATATTCTGTTTGTAGAGATTCAGAAATATCTTCTTACATCTCAGGCTGATTTCATGGGTGTTCAGAGTGGTCTGGTAGATATCCAGCTTAATTCATGGGACTGGTTGGAATAGGGTCCCCTACTCCTCTGCCATATTTTCCTCCTTCTCATTCATTTCTGAGTTTATTTATTTGAGCCCTCTTTCTTCTAAAGCTCTTGGGCTTCATTTGTTCTTCATTTTTTATTTCATTTTGTTGTTATATCAGAACCTGGTCTCACAATTTATTATGCGGTCTTGGTTAAGTTGAATTTATCAACTTGTGTCTTAGTGTCCTGAGATTATAATATCAGTTGTTTCAGTGATGATTTAATGATATCATCCCTTTATGAATTCCTTTAGATACATGTTACATTTTTGTTAATGGTAAAATCCCAGTACCTAATACAGAATTTAGTATATTTTTAGGTGATCAATGTATGCTTGTCAAAATTTCAACTCAAGAAAGATATAGGCATATGTAAGGGAATGACCCAAAATGGCTGGGTTGGGCATATGAGTGAGCCGTTGTTGGTCAAGGATTGGCGATCTTTCATTACAGTCTTTAGTTTAGGCCAATTAAACTGGTTTTATAAACCAGTCTTTCGAGTACTGCCTGCAGAATGTGGATGATGGTAGATTAGGTTCTCATAGGGTCTGAGGCAGAAAAAAATTTCCAGTGCTTCCTAGACTTCAAGCAGTGCTTTCATAGTCATCAGTTGATTCACTGACTCACAAAATTCTCTGAGTATCTGCTTTATGCTAGGATCTTTACTGGGTGCTAAGAATATAATCATGAATGAGATGAACCCAGTCTCTGGCCTTGAGGAGCTGTGTGTTGGGATTGTGGCATCCACAAAGAGATGTACTGCAGCATCACTGAGAGTATAAAAGAAGTATAACAGGATAGAGAGGCACAAAGGTAGACCTGGTATATTATACCCCAGTGGCAGCATTGCTGTGAGAAAAGAAGATTTTGTTGGTCTTAGATAAGGAGTGCAACTGCATTCTACACTGAAAAAAGGTTGTAAGGAAAGACATAGTGGTTTGAAGCAACTTAGTTTGTTTTGGCAACAAGTGTTATTTTAGCTTGGCTGGAATATATGGTTTAAAAGAGTGGTGTGATGCCTGGTGAGAAATGAGGCAGGATACATAAAATGAAGTTAAGTATTTATCCTTAAAAGTGGAGCTGAATGGCCATTGAAACATTTAAAAAAGGGGAAACAGTATGGCTTGATTTAAGATTTAACAATATCCTTCCTATTTTATTTTTGTCATAAGAAATTTTAGAGTCTCAGAATTTGACTCTTTTTTATTTATTTAATAAAATCATTTCCTTTATTGATCATGAGGCTGGGGGCCAGAAGGAGAAGGAAACTGACAAAGCTGAGGTTCGCAAACAACAAGTTTCTGTTGTGGGGACTAATATTTTAAAATCTGGTGTTTGTGCTATTTTCCTTATTATATATATCTTTTGGGTTGCCAAGGAACTGTTTAGTAACGTGATGGCACACTTTGAGTTCATATATTTGCTCTTCAGTCCCCTTGTGATTATTGGCAAAGAGTAGAACCTTTTGTATATTTTTAGTCAGGAGGTCTTTAGTTCAAGCAAACATTTATAGACCGGTAGATAGATGTATGCATGTTATGTAAAAACACTGTATTAGGTATAAGTGATACAGGGATGCATAAAATATGAATTCTGCCCTGAAAGAGTTAGTATTCTTAAGGCAAATAAATGGTCAGTTCCCATATGCTAAGATTAGGGCATCACTAGTGATAAGAAGCAGGGACTATGGTAGCACTGAAAAGGGGTCCCTGACACAGTCTAAGAAGTGTCTAGAGGTACTGAGAGTAGATGATCTCTGAGTTGAGGTTTTAATGGAATTGGAATGGAATGAGTGGGAATGGCATGATCCAATGAAGAAGGGTTGGAAGAGGGGAAAAGATAGAGAATAGATGACAGTTGTTGGAAAGAACTGGATGGGTAAAGACATGGAGCTGAGGGAGACTCTGGTGTATATGTAGATACATAAGTAATATAATGTAACTCAATTGTTTTCCTTTTTAATTTACAGAACTTTTATATTTATGATACTGGTTCCTAGGGAACCATGTACTCAGAATTAAATTCTGATTTGTTTCAAGGAGGTGCTGCTATAAAATAGCACTGAACTTAGAATGAAATACTCATTTATTCATTAATTCATTTACTTATTCTCTAAACAATTTTTGTTATTATTATGTTATGTTAATCACCATACATTACATCATTAGTTTTTAATGTAGTGTTCCATGATTCATTGTTTGCATATAACACCCAGTGCTCCATGCAGTAAATGCCCTCTTTAATACCCATCACCAGGCTAACCCATCCTCCCACCCCCCTTCCCTCTAGAACCCTCAGTTTGTTTCTCAGAGTCCAGAGTTTCTCATTGTTCATCTCCCCCTCCAATTCCCCCCTCCTGTCGCATGCTTGAAACTGTTCATAGTTAAGAGGATATCCTCTTTCATCAAATTGATTTAATTATGGGAAATTGGAGAAGGCTACTAGTTTTCCTGAGCCTTGATTCCACATCTGGAAAATGGGGTATTAATTTCATGCTCACAAGATTGTCTTGAGGACTAAATTGATTATATGTGAATATTTTTGCAAATTCTAAAGTACTATCCTAATATTTTTCATATCAATAATGTTACGTGTGAGAAGGTTATCCTGATGGACTGAAACAAAATCTGTTATTGAGAGAAACTCCTAGAGACCAAAGAGAAATAGTAGAGTAGACATTTTGTAGGCATACCTTAATGCTTTGAATCTAGCCAAAAAAAAAAAAAAAATTATATATATATATGTGTGTGTGTATATATTTTTTAAAATTTTATTATTTTATTTTATTATTGTTTTAGAGAGGGAGAGGAGAGGAGGGGAAGAGGGAGGGGATAGAGAGAATCTTAAGAAGGCTCCATGCCCAGCATAGAGATGGATGCAGGGCTTCATCCCACAACACTGAGATCATGACCTGAGATGATATCAAGAGTAAAACGCTCAACTGACTAATCCACCTAAGGACCCCAAATCTAGCAAATAAAAAAAAAAAAAAATCCAAAGAGCTCTCTTCAATTCTTTAATAACCCTATCTCTTAAATATTTTTTTAGTATAAATTGAAGATAAGATATTTATCTCATATGATTTTTATAGGGATTAAATGAGACAGTGTATATGAAAGAAATAATTTATCTCAGTGTTTGGCACTCAGTGCATTTTCAATAAATATTTATGTCTTCTAAATCTGAGCAAAAATAAAAGATTTGTTTTAGAGTTGTGAATAAGCAAAGTCATCATTTTAGAGCTTGTGATTACCAGTTTGTTGAAAGTAGAGAATTGCCAAATATGGTCCTAAGAATTTAAGGATACACAGACAAAATGTTTACGTTTCACTTATGTTCCTATTTTCCTTGTAGGGTAAGGATGGTAGCATTATAGATAGCAATAGATTATATGCTTCATCGTGCTTCATGAAAAAGCCTTTTAGTAACACCGCTTCCAGTCTTCATGAAATAAGAAAGATAGAGTAACAGGTCAACCTAGGAACCAAATGATATGCCTAGTAATTCAGCAAATTGCAGAATTGCTTTTTATTTTATATTTAATTTCTCTCATCAGTAAATGATATTTGGTGGTACATTTTATTTTCAGTTTGGTTCCATCTTGTTTCAATAAACATATCTCTGTAGGTGTAATTAGAGAATTTGAAGATATGACCCTTTGTATCCAAGTTCTAGAAACGGAACAAAATGTGTTATAGAAGTGAAAGTAGCCAAGAACCGAGGAATGGGATGTTAGGGATAGTTTCCTTGATTCTTTATCTAACTGCCCACATTCAGTCAGGAAGTACTACAGATTTTTCTTCCTAAATGTTTTTTAAATCTCTTTCCTATTCTCTATGTTGCCTCTTTAGCACCTATATTTGGCTGGTAATGTACACCTTGAACTTAACATGGTCCAACTAGAACTTCTGATTTTCCTCCAAGTCTTCTCTGCACTAAGCTTTCTTCATATCAGTCAATGGCACAACCTGGGATCACCTGTGCTTTCTCCCTTGTCCTCATACCATTCTTTTAATCTATCAGAAAGTTTGATTATAACGTATTCTGAATCTCACCATTTTCATCACCTCCATTGTTTGTCATGGTTCTTGCCACCTTTATCTCCAACCTCATATCAGCTTTCTAACTGCTCTTCCTGATTCTGACTCTTATCCCTTTACACACCATTCTTTATATAACATTTAAAGTGACTTTAAAAAACCAAAGAAAAAAAATATATAGAGAGAGTTGTATTCCCAGCTTACCATGCTTCAATGGATTCCTGGTACAGCCAGAGTTAATTTCATACTCCTTGCCAGGGGCTATCAGACTCTACCTATGGGGCCCTGTTTACCCCTTCAGCCTCATTTCCCTCATTAGACTCTTTATATACTCTGCTTTTACCACTGGCCTTTTCTTTGTCTCTCAACAGTTATTTCAATCTTAGAGTCTTGGCACTTGCTCATCTACTCTTTAGCTACTTGCTCTGTCTGCTTCTCTAGCCATATTTCTTATCGCTCGAAACATTAATATTTCATCATTCACCTGCTTCTATTTTCCAGAGCATTTATGATATTCACAATTTTATGCCTTGCTCCAATTACTCATACTTCCTCAAATGGTCTGTTGCATTCCCATGCTTTTCCTGGATAATTATTATTCATCATTCAAGTCAGTTAGAAAAAAATAGAATCACTTAAGGAGAGGAAATTAAAGAAGAGGTTGAAGACAATAACAACTGAGGCTTTACCTACTCTAGGAAGGCTTTTCAAATTTTCAGCCTGGGTTTCCCACTTGGTTTTCTGCCTCTTTATGATTGTATTTATCACATTGTGTTGTGATTCTCTTCACCTATGTCTATCTTCTCTGCTAGTCTGTGAGATTCTTGCTGGTGGGGCCTAGACTTTCATCTTTACAGTCCTAAGCTAACACACAGGACCTAGGGAAATACTGTTTTGAACTATTGGAGGTGACTCCATTTAGGGACAAATTGATTACTAAGCAAATAGTGTTCTGAATAAAATTATAATTAACTCTACACACTGGGAATTAAAAGAGCAATGTCAACACCGTGAACATGGGAAAAGTTTTCAGATGCCAAATGTTGGGAGGTTTAACCCAAAAGTTGTAAGCTATCAGTTTTATTTGTTTTATTTGTAGTAGTTTTTCCTTTTCTGTATATAGTCAACATTTAGCTTTCCATTCAAAATGCATAGGAAGAATATTAAATTTTTAATTACAAAAATCATGGGAAGGTGGTTATAAACGAGCGAATCTCATTTAAAAAATAATTATGCACACAATCAATTTTTTTTCAAATTAAAAGTGAAAAGTCTTGCTAATAGACTGTATTACTCTTTCTGAGATAGGTAAGGACATGTTGGTAGTGATTTTTTTTTTTTTTTTAGCATAAATCAGTTGATCCAGGGTGTTTTTACTGAAATAAATTAGCTGATTGTATCCATTTACTCACACTTTTAGTGAATTGTGGGAGGTAAATAGTGAGCTGGGATGAGGTAAATAGGGAAATGTTGGTGGGGAGTATGTACTGAGAGAAAATCAACAAAAAAATACTATAGACCACCCCAGAGAATTGAGATTTTATTATGAATAAACCACTTGCTTTTGTAAACATACAGGATTTTCTTCAATATTGTGAACTTTGTCAATTCCTTGGTTTTGATGTAAGAAATGCAAGGGAGCAGTATTCTCCCCATCCACAATATGAGGAGTCCTCATTGACGGTCAACTCAGGATGCTTTATTATGACATAGGGTGTGATCATGGAGCTCCCATTATAGGAAATGATAATAAAGAATAGAGAGGTTAGATAATATGCCCAAAGTTACACAACTGGTAAGTGGTTGAGCCAGGCTTTGAATTTTATAAGTCTGATTTGCTATTCTGTAATCTGTATTGTGGTTAAATCCAATGAGACTACATTCAAGCTCATGGCCTAATTAAAGTGGGAAATACAAGAGATAAATTAATTCACTCCTTCAATAAACATTTATTAAACACCCATTCGGTATTCTTTGAGTACCTACTAGGTGTTTTTCCTTTCCTCTGTGTTCCTATAACTCTTCATATGTTGACATATATTTGTCTTATGTTGGTAACAAAAAATTTAAGGGTGAGAGGGTTGAGATCATATTAATCTGTGTATTCCAGGGTCTTCAAATACTACCTATTCAGTAAATGTTTGTTTAATAAGCAAAAAAGACTTAGCTGTATGATCCTAAGAGTTGCCATACTAGACTAAGTTTATAAATAAGTCTAAAATCTAAATATCTTTGATTTGTGTTCAGAGTTGATTTGCGTTAAGCCTTTTTTCCTTACTTAGGTTTCAGATATTATTTGCTTTTGTTTTACAATAGACATAGTTTTGTAACTTTAGAACCACAATAAAAATCATCTAAGGAATTCTTATTATGTGCCAAGAACTGTGCTGACATTTTGCATTATTTAATCCTTACAACAGTCCTTCATGGTATGTATTTATATAACATAGATGGTTTTGGAGTCCCAGAGATGAGAATTCAAATCCTAGCTTGGGCACTCACTAATATGTGAAGTTGGATTAATCTTCCTATATTATTTATTGCTGTTTAACAATTTTACCCACAAATTTAGTGACTTAAATACATGTATATATGATCTTATAGATTTTGTGGGTCAAGAATCTAGGCATGGCTTAGTTGGGTCCTCTGTTTTAGGATTTCTCATAAGGTCACAATCAAGTGTCATCAGTCTCATCTGAAAGTTTGACTGGGAAAGATTCTCTTCCAAGCTCACAGTTGTTTTTTTTTTTTTTTAAGTTTTTATTTAAATTCCAATTTGTTAACATACAGTGTATTATTAGTTTCAGATGTACAATATAGTGATTCAACACTTCTATTCAATACTCACTGCTCATCAGAGGAAGTGCACTACTTAATCCCCATCACCTATTTAACCCAGCACTCCCTGACCCCCCACTTCCCTTCTGGTTGCCATCAGTTTGTTCTCTATAGTTAAGAGCTTGTTTCTTGGTTTCCCTCTCTTTTTTTCCCCCTTTGCTCATTTGTTTCTTAAATTCCACATGCAAGTGAAATCATATAGTATTTGTTTTTCTCTGACTGACTTATATTGCTTAGCATAATAGTCTCTAGCTCTATCCATGTCACTGTAAATGGCAACATTTCATTTTTTATGGCTTAGAAATATTCCATTATTACATTCCATATGTATATATATATTCCATATATATATATCACATTCCACATATATATCACATTCCATATATATATGGATACCACATTCCATATATATATGGGTACCACATGTTCTTTATCCATCATCCATTGATGGACACTTGCTTACATAGTTTTTGACAGGATTCAGTTTCTTGCAGCCTAGTTAATGGAAGGCCTTATTTCCTGTTGACAAGAGGCTGCCATAGTTCCTTGCTACATGGGCCTACCCAACATGGTTGTTTGCTTCATCAAAGCATGAAATTTGGAAAGGCAATACAAAAAGCCTTTGTAGTAAGATGGAAATTATAATCCTATGTAGCCTAATCATGTAAGTGACATTCCACCATTTTTGCCATATTCTGTAGGTTAGAAGCAAGTGACAGGTTCCATCCACAGCTATGGGAAGGGGATAACACACAGATGTAAATATCAGGAGGTGAGGTTATTGGGTCTATGCCACACTCACTAGGCCCTGATTTACTTATTTGAAATATACAGAAAAGAATTAAGGGCGCCTGGGTGGCTCAATCATTAAGTGTCTGCCTTCGGCTCAGGTCATGATTTCAGGGTCCTGGGATCGAGCCCCACATTGGGTTCCCTGCTCCGTGGGAGGCCTGCTTCTCCCTCTCCCACTCCCCCTGCTTGTGTTCCCTTTCTCAATGTGTCTCTGTCAAATAAATAAATAAAATCTTTAAAAAAATTAATAGTACTTACATGTAATGGGCTGAATTGTATCTCTTCCAAATTCATACATAGTTCCCCTAACTCCCAGTACCTCTGGATGTGTGACTGTATTTGGAGATAGGGACTTTAGAGAGGCAATATGGGGTTAGATAGGCCCTCACTCCAATATGTCTGGTAGAGGAGATTAGGACATAGAGAATACAAACAGGGGGTGACTGTGTGAAGACACTCTGAAAAGTTAGCTATTTGTAAGCTAAGGAGAGAGGCCTCAGAAAAAACCAAACCTGCTAAAACCTTAATCTTAGATTTCTAGCCTCCAGAACTGTGAGCACATAAGTTTCTGTTTAAGCCAGCCAGTCTGTGGTATTTTGCATTGTAGCCTTATGAAACTAATATACTATCTTATAGGCTAGTGTTTGCAAGTTATCTGGTTTATAATATATGTTAAATAAATGTTAGCTTTTAATATTAATTATTAGTACTATTATTATTAAGGGGAAATCCCTAGGACACAGAGATGTTAAATAATGGGAGTTTAGAGCTTATCTAATTTATTTTTTCTGTTTGATCAGGACTACAATGCACTTCTCTCTACTGTTCAGTTTAATTGAGGAAACTAGTATTATCTCTTTTTTATAAAGCAGGTACTGAGCTAGAAACTGAGGATTACAGAGTTAAATGAGATATAGTCCTTGTACCTGTTGAGGTGTATAGACTACTAGCGGAAGATTCACTTCAGAAGATATTTAATATATAGTATTGCATATTCTAAGAAATGTTACGTGGGTACTATGAAAGCCCAGGGGTGAGGTTCAGGACCAACTTCCTAGAGAAATAACTAAAGTTAGAGTTAGAATGAGTTAGAATTCCCAGGTGTGGAAAGGGGAGGGACTGATATTCTCAGCAGAGTTAACCAAATGTAAAATGATTTAACATTGCTAGAGCTTTATACAAACAGGAAAGTGAAAAATACCCCAGTTTGCTTTTCAACAGCTTATGTAAAAGATGAAAGCAAGAAACAGTAAGAAATAGTTTTCTTTTTTTTTTTAATAAAACAAAACTTGGAAGTGGTACTTCCTCCTAGTTAGTAAGTACCATGTTAATTTTTCTGTTTCTGTGTGTTTTGCATATAGTGATATAGATCTGATATTAGACCAGTTCTTCTGTGCCTGCTAAGAGGATGGACAGGAGACTTAATACTCTGATTAAATACAATTAAATTTCTTTAATAATTGGATCTATAAAAAGGAACAGTGTGCCATATAGAAAATGTTTAGAAAATCTTTTTAAAAATATCATTGATAAAGGAAACCTCCTGATCTCATTTTATTAATGAGGTTATTATACTTTTAATTTTGAAAACATGAAAAATGGGAGTAGTGTCAGAAAATAATGACTGGAAAAATTATGATTTGACGTTCCTTTATTTGATCAGATTATGATGTGTGTGCCCTTAATGAATTTCAGTCCAATAGAGTACAACTTTATTAAAGGAAGAGGATTATTACTATCTTTAGCCTTAGTACTTTTATAGGCTTGGCACATAGTCTTCAAAAATTGTTATTGATTAAATAAATAATATGTTCTGTAGCCTTGATCAAATCTCTTCTCCTCTCAGGGTTTTAGTTTTCTCATTTACGTGAGGGAGTTGAACTAGATTATAGTTGAGACAGTTATGGAATTAAGGAATGAATTTTGAAGGCAGTCAGATTTGAATTCCAAAGCTAGGTCTGCACAATAGACTTTAGTTTCCTGCCTCAGTTTCCTATCTGTAAAATGGGGTTGGAATAGGATGAGATATAAATGAGAAAATATGCATAAAATGATTATGTTTCATACATAAAAAGTACTTTTAAATTGTAGCCAAACAAAAACCTCCCCCTAGCTCTACACTGCTAATGTTAGGATTCCCATTTTACTGTTTCACAGATAAGGAAACGAGAGGACAGAAAATTGTGGCTTATTTACCCACATATTAGCTTCTGCCTATGCAGAGCATTTACTATGGCATCAGGACATTAGTAACTAGGGCATTCAAGGAGGCATGGAGGCAATACACAGCATACTTAGTTTACACACATGTGACATCCTGAAAGAAACCAGAAGTCCCATCCCCTTTACAGGCTAATTCATCCTTATCTTTGTCCTCGCTTTGGCCAAGATGACCTGTTACCAGAAAAACTCGATGTTCCAGAGCACTGATGCTATTATGTTAGCTTCCTTAGAGTAATATCAAGTAGTCACAGGTAGTCACAGACTGGTGAAAGGCCTGAATGTGGTTTTTCTCTATGTGCCTTATTTTACCGGGAGCTTAATACTTAAAATTTCTTGCTTCTCTGTACAAATCATTACATTTTCCCTTTTTCTCTCCTAGTGTGTTATTTCCTCTTTCTTATACCTACAGAAAAGTGAAAGGGTAGGGTAAGAAGTAGAGCAGGGGCTAATAAGGAGTAGAGCGGAGACTAGAATTTAGATCCTGTAACAGTTCATCACTCTGTCCACCAGGCTAATGCCCTTCATGGCATTCACAAGAATGTTATGAGATGTGGTTCTTAGTTGTGGAACGTTTACTGGAGGAGATGACTTAGGGGGCGGGGCACAGAATCATCGATTAGAAATCTAGACTAGCTAGTAGGAAGGGAAAAATGAAGCGGGGCAAATTGGAGGGGGAAAGGAACCATGAGAGACTACGGACTCTGAGAAATAAACTGAGGGTTCTGGAGGGGAGGGGGGGTGAGGGGATGGGTTAGCCTGGTGATGGGTATTAAAGAGGGCATGTACTGAATGGAGCACTGGGTTTTACATGCAAACAATGAATCATGGAGCACTACATCAAAAACTAATGATGTAATGTATGGTGATTAACATAACATAATAAAATATTTGAGAAATAGCAATAGAAGATGATAATATATGATATGAGTAAATCATTAATTTTTATCTCTTTCTCTCTCAAATAAATAAAGTCTTTAAAAAATAAAAAAAAAATCTAGACTAGAGA
Source organism: Mirounga angustirostris (assembly GCF_029215605.1). Classification (NCBI taxonomy): domain Eukaryota; kingdom Metazoa; phylum Chordata; class Mammalia; order Carnivora; family Phocidae; genus Mirounga; species Mirounga angustirostris. The sequence goes on from NW_026991712.1 coordinate 151,294,255, forward strand.
GACAGTGCTGGACAGGGCTTGGGCAATGACAAAGGCATGTGAAGCTCTGTAGTTGGGTCTTGGTACAAAATCAGCAGTGCCAGTTGACTGCCGTCTCTCCTTGTTGCTCTCAGCCAGTGGCCCTTGGTAGCAAATCTTGGCCGTATGCAGATTAAGTGGTTACCTGGCACCTGGAAATGCCAGAAACTCAGTGACACCATTAATGTCTGAAAGATTCTAGCTCCTAGAGTTGTTGAACTTGGTTTCTTAAGTAATAACAGCTCTAGATTATTGAGGGTCCATTGTGATCCAAGTATAGTGCTAGGTACTTTATATACATTGTTACATATAGATTCCATGTAAATTCTATAATAAGTAAATTGTTGTTCCCATTTTATGAAAAAGGGAACTACATTTTAACATCTGCTTGATTTGTCTTCTGTTTTGTATGAAACAAAAGCCATTTTAGAAAAATGGAATCAGTTACCTGTTGATTTCTCTAATCCTTATTTCTTCTATATTTTCGTACAGTAGAATTATTACATCATAAAGTGGGCCCCTCTAGTAGTATTAGGATAATAAGAAAAATGAAGCCAATCTTTTCATTGTACTATGGACTTAACTGACTTACAAGAATCAGACATAGCTTAATGTTATATGCAAGGCTAGGAACTTAAAAGGCATTTATTGATTAAAAGAAATTTAGCTGAATGAGTAAAATGAGTGAAATGATACTTCAATTTCACTTTACATTAAATAATACTGCTCACTTTGGGTATGTAGAAGTTAGCAGAAAATTAAGGAAAATAAGATATTATGGTAAACTTTTTCAATTAAAATACGCATTTACTTTAATTAATTAATTAATTCATTAATTATTATGTCCAGTTAGCCAGCATATAGTACATCATAACTTTTTGTTGCAGTGTTCAACGATTCATTAGTTGCATATTTACTTTAAATTTATTTTCATTAAATGAGAGATAAATTTCTTTCTTTTTTATTTTATTATGTTATGTTAGTCACCATACAATACATCATTAGTGTTTGATGTGGTGATCTACGATCTATTGTTTTCCTATAACACCCAGTGCTCCATGCAGTACGTGCCCTCCTTATACCCATCACCAGGATAACCCAACCACCATCCCTATCCCCTCTAGAACCCTGTTTGCTTCTCAGAGTCCATAGTCTCTCATGGTTCATCTCTCCCTCCAATTCCCCCCCTTCATTTTCTCTTCCTTCTCCTAATGTCCTCCATGCTATTCCTTATGTTCAACAAATTAGTGAAACCATATGATAATGGACTTTCTCTGCTTGACCTACTTTTAATTCCTTCATACTTTTATTTTTAAATATACTTTTATCTGTAACAATTTCTTTTTTTTAAGATTTGTTGACTTATTTTTTTCTATTTTATTTATTTTGTATTTTTAAAATTTTATTTTATTATGTTATGTTAGTCACCATACAGTACAACATTATTTTCTAATGTAGTGTTCCATGATTCATTGTTTTCATATAACACCCAGTGCTGCCTCAGTATGTGCACTGCTTAATACCCATCGCCAGGCTAACCCATCGCCCCAACCCCCTCCCCTCTAAAACCCTCAGTTTGTTTCTTGGAGTCCATAGTCTCTCATGATTCATCTCCCCCTCTGACTCCCCCCCTTCCTTTTTCCCTTCCTTCTCCTAATGTCTTCCATGCTATTCCTTCCAAAAAAGTGAAACCATATGATAATTGACTTTCTCTGCTTGACTTATTTCACTTAGCATAATCTCCTCCAGTCCCATCCATGTTGATGTAAAAGTTGGGTATTCATCCTTTCTGATGGCTGAGTAATATTCCATTGCATATGTGGACCACATCTTCTTTATCCTTTCATCTGTTGAAGGGCATCTCGGCTCTCTCCATAGTTTGGCTATTGCGGACATTGCTGCTATGAACATTGGGGTGCATATAGCCCTTCTTTTCACTACATCTGTTTCTTTGGCATAAATACCCAAGAGTGCAATTACTGGGTCATAGGGTAGCTCTATTTTTAATTTTTTGAGGAACCTCCACACTGGTTTCCAACATGGCTGTACCAACTTGCATTCCCACCAACAGTATAAGAGGGTTCCCCTTTCTCCACAACCTCTCCAACATTTGTTGTTTCTTGCCTTGTCAATGTTTGCCATTCTAACTGGTGTAAGGTGGTATCTGGAAGTCATTTTTTTTTTTTAAGATTTTATTTATTTATTTGACAAAGAGAGCCACAGTGAGAGAGGGAACACAAACAGGGGGAGTGGGAGACGGAGAAGTAGGCTTCCCACCAAGCAGGGAGCGTGATGCGGGACTCGACCCCAGGACCCTGGGATCATGACCTGAGCTAAAGGCAGACGCTTAACAACTGAGCCACCCAGGTGCCTCTCGATGTGGTTTTTTTTTTTTTTAATTTATTTAGTAAATATTTATTTATTTATTTATTTATTTATTTATTTATTTATTTATTTATTCTTATGTTAATCCCCATACATTACATCATTAGTTTTAGATGAAGTGTTCCATGATTCATTGTTTGTGCATAACACCCAGTGCTCCATGCAGAATGTGCCCTCCTCAATACCCACCACCAGGCTAACCCATCCTCCCACCCCCCTCCCCTCTAGAACCCTGTTTGTTTTTCAGAGTCCATCGTCTCTCATAGTTCGTCTACCCCTCCGATTTCCCCCGCTTCATTCTTCCCCTCCCGCTACCTTCTTCTTCTTCTTTTTTTTTTTCTTAAGATATATTGCATTATTTGTTTCAGAGGTACAGATCTGAGATTCAACAGTCTTGCACAATTCACAGCGCTTATCAGAGCACATACCCTCCACATACCCCCCAGTGTCTATCACCCAGTCACCCCATCCCTCCCACCCCACCCCCCACTCCAACAACCCTCAGTTTGTTTCCTGCGATTAAGAATTCCTCATATCAGTGAGATCATATGATACATGTCTTCCTCTGTTTGACTTATTTCACTCAACATAATACCCTCCAGTTCCATCCACGTCATTGCAAATGGCAAGATCTCATTCCTTTTGATGGCTGCATAATATTCCATTGTATATATATACCACATCTTCTTTATCCAGTCATCTGTTGATGGACATCTTGGCTCTTCCCACAGTTTGGCTATTGTGGACATTGCTGCTATAAACATCGGGGTGCACGTAGCCCTTCGGATCCCTACTTTTGTATCGTTGGGGTAAATACCCAGTAGTGCAATTGCTGGATCATATGGTAGCTCTATTTTCAACTTTTTGAGGAACCTCCATACAGTTTTTCAGAGTGGCTGCACCAGCTTGCATTCCCACCAAAAGTGGAGGAGGGTTCCCCTTTCTCCGCATCCCCGCCAACATCTGTCGTTTCCTGACTTGTTAATTTTAGCCATTCTGACTGGTGTGAGGTGGTATCTCATTGAGGTTTTGATTTGGATTTCCCTGATGCCGAGCGATATTGAGCACTTTTTCATGTGTCTGTTGGCCATTTGGATGTCTTCTTTGGAAAAATGTCTGTTCATGTCTTTCTGCCCATTTCTTGATTGGATTCTTTGTTCTTTGGGTGTTGAGTTTGATGAGTTCTTTATAGATTTTGGATACTAGCCCTTTATCTGATATGTCATTTGCAAATATCTTCTCCCATTCTGTCGGTTGTCTTTTGGTTTTGTTGACTGTTTCCTTTGCTTTGCAAAAGCTTTTTATCTTGATGAAGTCCCAATAGTTCATTTTTGCCCTTGCTTCCCTTGCCTTTGGCGATGTTTCTAGGAAGAAATTGCTGCAGCTGAGGTCAAAGAGGTTGCTGCCTGTGTTCTCCTTTAGGATATTGATGGACTCCTGTCTCACATTGAGGTCTTTCAACCATTTGGAGTCTATTTTTGTGTGTGGTGTAAGGAAATGGTCCTGTTTCATTCTTCTGCATGTGGCTATCCAATTTTCCCAACACCATTTGTTGAAGAGACTGTCTTTGTTCCATTGGACATTCTTTCCTGCTCTGTCAAAGATTAGTTGACCATAGACTTGAGGGTCCATTTCTGGGCTCTATTCTGTTCCATTGATCTATGTGTCTGATTTTGTGCCACTACCATGCTGTCTTGATGATGACAGCTTTGTAATAGAGCTGGAAGTCCGGAATTGTGATGCCACCAGCTTTGCTTTTCTTTTTCAACATTCCTCTGGCTATGTGGGGTCTTTTCTGGTTCCATACAAATTTTAGGATTATTTGTTCCATTTCTTTGAAAAAAGTGGATGGTATTTTGATGGGGATTGCATTGAATGTGTAGATTGCTCTAGGTAGCATTGACCTCTTCACAATATTTGTTCTTCTAATCCATGAGCATGGAACGTTTTTCCATTTCTTTGTGTCTTCCTCAATTTCTTTCATGAGTATTTTATAGTTTTCTGAGTACAGATCCTTTGTGTCTTTGGTTAGATTTATTCCTAGGTATCTTATGGTTTTGGGTGCAATTGTAAATGGGATCGACTCCTTAATTTCTCTTTCTTCTGTCTTGTTGTTGGTGTATAGGAATGCCACTGACTTCTGTGCATTGATTTTATATCCTGCCACTTAACTGAATTCCTGTATGAGTTCTAGCAGTTTTGGGGTGGAGTCTTTTGGGTTTCCCACATAATGTATCATATCATCTGCAAACAATGAGAGTTTGACTTCTTCCTTGCCAATTTGGATGTCTTTTATTTCTTTTTGTTGTCTGATTGCTTTGGCTACGACTTCCAATACTATGTTGAATAGCAGTGGTGATAGTGGACATCCCTGCCACGTTCCTGACCTTAGGGGGAAAGCTCTCAGTTTTTCCCCATTGAGAATAATATTCGCTGTAGGTTTTTCATAGATGGCTTTTATGATATTGAGGTATGTACTCTCTATCCCTATACTCTGAAGAGTTTTGATAAAGAAAGGATGCTGTACTTTGTCAAAAGCTTTTTCTGCATCTATTGAGAGGATCATATGATTCTTGTTCTTTCTTTTGTTAATATATTGTATCACATTGATTGATTTGCGGATGTTGAACCAACCTTGCAGCCCAGGTATAAATCCCACTTGGTCATGGTGAATAATCCTTTTAATGTACTGGTGGATCCTATTGGCTAGTATTTTGGTGAGAATTTTTGCCTCCATGTTCATTAGGGATATTGGTCTGTAATTCTCCTTTTTGATGGGGCCTTTGTCTGGTTTTGGGATCAATGTAATGCTGGCCTCATAAAATGAGTTTGGAAGTTTGCCTTCCGTTTCTATTTTTTGGAACAGTTTCAGAAGAATAGGTATTAATTCTTCTTTAAATGTTTGGTAGAATTCCCCTGGGAAGCCATCTGGCCCTGGGCTTTTGTTTTTTGGGAGATTTTTGATGACTGCTTCAATTTCCTTAGTGGTTATAGGTCTGTTCAGGTTTTCTATTTCATCCTGGTTCAGTTTTGGTAGTTGATACCTCTCTAGGAATGCATCCATCTCTTCCAGGTTATCTAATTTGCTGGCATAGAGTTGCTCATAATATGTTCTTATAATTGTTTGTATTTCTTTGGTGTTGGTTGTGATCTCTCCTCTTTCATTCATGATTTTGTTGATTTGGGTCATTTTTCTTCTCTTTTTGATAAGTCTGGCCAGGGGTTTATGAATCTTGTTAATTCTTTCAAAGAACCAGCTCCTAGTTTCGTTGATCTGTTCTACTGTTCTTTTGGTTTGTATTTCATTGATTTCTGCTCTGATCTTTATTATTTCTCTTCTCCTGCTGGGTTTAGGCTTTATTTGCTGTTCTTTCTCCAGCTCCTTTAGTGTAGGGTTAGGTTGTGTACTTGAGACCTTTCTTGTTTCTTGAGAAAGGCTTGTATTGCTATATACTTTCCTCTTGGGACTGCCTTTGCTGCATCCCAAAGATTTTGAATAGTTGTGTTTTCATTTTCATTGGTTTCCATGTATTTTTTTAATTCTTCTTTAATTTCCTGGTTGACCCATTCATTCTTCAGTAGGATGCTCTTTAGCCTCCATGTATTTGAGTTCTTTCCAACTTTCCTCTTGTGATTGAGTTCTAGTTTCAAAGCATTGTTTTCTGAAAATAGGCAGGGAATGATCCCAGTCTTTTGGTACCAGTTGAGACCTGATTTATGGCCTAGGATGTGATCTATTCTGGAGAATGTTCCATGGGCACTAGAGAAGAATGTGTATTCTGTTGCTTTGGGTTGGAATGTTCTGAATATGTCTGTGAAGTCCATTTGGTCCAGTGTGTCATTTAAAGTCTTTATTTCCTTCTTCATCTTTTGCTTAGACGATCTGTCCATTTCAGTGAGGGGGGTGTTAAAGTCCCCCACTATTATTGTATTGTTGTCGATGTGTTTCTTTGCTTTTCTTATTAATTGGCTTATATAATTGGCTGCTCCCATGTTAGGGGCATAGATATTTACAATTGTTAGATCTTCTTGTTGGTTAGACCCTTTAAGTAGGATATAGTGTCCTTCCTCATCTCTTATTATAGTCTTTGGTTTAAAATCTAATTTGTCTGATATATGGACTGTCACCCCAGCTTTCTTTTGGTGTCCATTAGCATGGTAAATGGCTTTCCACCCCCTCACTTTCAATCTGGGGGTGTCTTTGGTTCTAAAATGAGTCTCTTGCAGACAGCATATCAATGGGTCTTGTTTTTTAATCCAGTCTGATAGCCTTTGTCTTTTGATTGGGGCATTTAGCCCATTTACATTCAGGGTAACTATTGAAAGATAGGAATTTAGTGCTATTGTATTGCCTGTAAGGTGACTGTTACTGTATATTGTCTGTGTTCCTTTCTGGTCTATGTTGCTTTTAGGTTCTCTCTTTGCTTAGAGGTCCCCTTTCAAGATTTCCTGTAGGACTGGTTTTGTGTTTGCAAATTCCTTTAGTTTTTGTTTGTCCTGGAAGCTTTTTATCTCTCCTTCAATTTTCAATGACAGCCTAGCTGGATATAGTATTCTTGGCTGCATATTTTTCTCATTTAGTGCTCAGAATATATCCTGCCAGTCCTTTCTGGCCTGCCAGGTCTCTGTGGATAGGTCTGTTGCCAATCTAATCTTTCTACCATTGTAGGTTACATATCTCTTCTCCTGAGCTGCTTTCAGGATTTTCTCTTTGTCTATGAGACTCGTAAGTTTTACTATTAGAAGTCAGGGAGTTGACCTATTTTTATTGATTTTGAGAGGGGTTCTCTGTGCTTCCTGGATTTTCATGCCTGTTTCTTTCCCCAAATTAGGGAAGTTCTCTGCTATAATTTGCTCCAATATACCTTCTGCCCCTCTCTCTCTTTCTTCTTCTTCTCGGATCCCAATTATTCTAATGTTGTTTCGTCTTATGGTATCGCTTATCTCTCGAATTCTGCCCTCGTGATCCAGTAGTTGTTTATCTCTCTTTTTCTCAGCTTCTTTATTTTCCATCATTTTATCTTCTATATTACTGATTCTCTCTTCTGCCTCATTTATTCTAGCACTTAGTGCCCCCGTTTTTGATTGCACCTCATTAATAGCCTTTTTGATTTCTACTTGGTTGGATTTTAGCTCTTTTACTTCTCCAGAAAGGGTTTCTCTAATAACTTCCATATTTTTTTCAAGCCCAGCTAGTATCTTTAAAGTGATGATTCTGAACTCTAGATCTGACATCGTACTAATGTCCGTATTGAGTAGGTCCCTGGCAGTCGGTACTACCTCTTGTTCTTTTTGTTGAGGTGATTTTTTCCGTCTTGTCATTTTGTGCAGAGGAGAATAGATTAATGAGAGAACAAAATGCTAGCAGAGTAACCACGTCCCCAGAAAATATACTCTATACAAATCAGAAAAGACCTGAAGCAGTGGGATAAGAAAGGGAAAGAGAGAAAAAAGAAAAAGAAAAAAAATAAAAAGATAAAGATAAAAACAAAAACAAACAAAATAAAACAACAACAACAAAAAAAAACCAGAATGTGATCAAATATGATCAGGCTGGTGCATAGATCAGTGCCACACACTAGATTTGGGGTGTCTTTTGGTCTTTTAGAAGAAAGTGCCTCCCAAAATTTTAAAGAAAGAAAAACTTATATATGTACAAAAATAAGGGTTGATATGATGAAGGGATGGAATATGACTGTAAAAATGGAAATTATAAAAAATTTTATAAAAGGAATTGATAAGAAGTTGTTTGAAAAAAGAAAGAAGAGGATTTAAAAAAAGCAAAAAAAAAAAGAAAAAAAAAGGGAGAGGATGTGACCAGGCAGGGGAATAGAAAACACCATATACTAGATTTTTAGGGTATATTTTAATCTGTTAGAAGAAACTATCTCAAAATTTTAAAGAGAGAACAACTTATATATATAAGCCAAAAATATGGGTAACTACTATGAAGGGATAGAATATGACTGTAAAAATGAAAAATAAAAATGTTTTTTTTTTTTTTAAAAGGATTGATAATATGTTGGTTGAAAAAGGGAAAAAGAAAAATTCAAAAAGAAATAAAAAGACAAAAAGTCAGTTAATAAAAATTAACTTTAAAAGACTAAAGAATCATGGTAAAAAAGCCGTGAATTCTATGTGCAGTAGTCCCCTACCGCTGGAGTTCTGCTGTTCTCATTGATCGGTAAACTTGGTTTTGGCTGGCTGTTCTCGCTGATCTTCTGGGGAGGGGCCTGTTGCCGTGGTTTTCAAATGCCTCTGCCGGAGGCGGAATTGCCCCGCCCTTGCCCCCTCCCGGCTAAGTAATCTGCTCGGGTTTGCTCTCCCGGGCTTTTGTTCCCTGGGAGCTTTCCATACAGCTTTGGAGGCGGAGAGTGAAAATGGCGCTCTCCCAATCTCCGCCCCGGAGGAGCCGAGAACTCGGGGCCCCGCTCCTCAGTGAGCCCCCAGAGAAAAGCCGTCAGTCACTCCCATCTCCCCAGTCTCCGGCCGCACTCCGTGCTCACCCAGCCTGTAACGCGCGTTTCTTTCTCTGGCACCCGACCCCGGGTGGAGTCTCCAAACCCAGCAGATCCCTGTGGTGCGCTCCCACGCGTCTCCTCCCCGGGGAGGAAGGTGAGTCTCCCCGGATCTGCCGCTTGTTGGGTCCCTGCTGCAGGAGCAGGGGCCCGACTGGGCCGCGGATCACAGTTTATGGCAACCCCGAGCTGAGAGCCCGCACCTGGGGACCGCCTCTGCAGCCGGCTTCCCTGCTCCATTACCTGGGAGCTCTGCCGCACTCAGGCACCCCCGGTCTTTCTGTGACCCTGAGGGTCCTGAGACCACACTGTCCCGGAGGGTTCCACCCCCCACTTAGCCACCAGAGTGACGTCCCTCGGCGGAGCAGACTTTTAAAAGTTCCGATTTTGTGCTCCGCGGCTCTGTCACTTGCCAGAAGCGGCCGACGGAGGGCCCTCCCCCGCCGTCTATCCTCCCGAATATCGCCTCGGATTCACTTCTCCGCACGTCCTACCTTCCAGAAAGTGGTTGCTTTTCTGATGAGAGAGTTGTTGCTCTTCTTTTCTTCAATCTCCTGTTGAGTTTGTAGGTGTTCAGAATTGTTTGATCCCTATCCAGCTGAATTCCTGAGAGGAGACGAAATCCAGGTCTCCTACTCCTCCGCCATCTTGCTCCGCCCCCTCAATGTGGTTTTGATTTGAATTTCCCAGATGGCTAATGATGATGAACATTTTTTCTTGTGTCTGTTAGCCATTTGTATGTCTTCTTTGGAGAAGTGTCTGTTCATGTCTTCTGCCCATTTCCTTACTGCATTATTTGTTTTTTGGGTGTTGAGTTTGAGAAGTTCTTTATAGATCTTGGATATCAGTCTTTTGTCCTTAGTGTCATTTGCAAATATCTTCTCCCATTCTGTGGGTTGCCTCTCTGTTTTGTTGACTGTTTCCTTTGCTGTGCAGAAGCTTTTTATATTGATGAAGTCCCAAAAGTTCATTTTTGCTTTTGTTTCACTTGCCTTTGGAGATGTACTTTTTTTTTTTTAAAGATTTTATTTACTTGAGAGAGAGAGAATGAGAGAGAGAGAACACATGAGAGGGGATAGGGTCAGAGGACGAAGCAGACTCCCCGCTGAGCAGGGAGCCCGATGCGGGACTCGATCCCGGGACTCCAGGATCATGACCTGAGCCGAAGGCAGTCGCTTAACCAACTGAGCCACCCAGGCGCCCTGGAGATGTATCTTGAAAGAAGTTGCTGTGGCCGATGTCGAAGAGGTTACTGCCTATGTTCTCCTCTAGGATTTTGATGGATTCCTGTCTCACATTGAGATCTTTCATCCATTTTGAGTTTATCTTTGTGCATGGTGTAACCCAATTTCTTTTAATTGCTATATAGTATTTCTCCTTTTCGTAACTTTGGCTTATGCATTTAACAAATATTTATTGAGCTCCTACATATGTGCTAAGCTTTGTGTTAAATTTTGGGATCTAGAGATGAACAAATGATCATGTTTAATGAAGAAATGATGATTATCCTGGCTATTTAAGAGGTAGTGGTCTAGGTGGAAGAATCAACATATCTACAATAACCATAACAGAATACTAAGTGCTTAAATAATTGAATGAACAGATTCTAGGAGATACAGGGACAGATGTCATCACTCTTGCATGGAGATATCAGGGCGGTACTCATAGAAGAGTTAACATTTGTGTTGGGCCTTGAAGAATAAACAGAATTTTGCCTGTTGGAAAAGTAAGAAAAGGATGATTTAAACAGAGGGAGTAATATGCAAAGCCATGGAAGGATATGAAGATAAGATATATTTAAAGATTTGTTAACTGTAACATAATACATAGATAGAGTTTATGGGGAAATAAAGTAAAGGGAGATTAATCTGGGACGGTAAATTTACACCAACTTTAGAAGGGCCTTTAATTGCATACAAGTTGTTTGGGCATAAGTTGAAAAGCATATTTTTCTTTCTTGTAATATTTCAAGTTAATCTATTTTTTCTTGATATTTAGCTTGCTTTTATTTTGTATTAGTTTTTCTTCCCTGTAGTCTCATAGCTCATGACACAGTTCAAACAAAGTTCATAATTTGCACTCAATTTTTTTAAAGCTATACTTTCCAGAACTTTCCCCCAGTATAATTCCTCCATTCCAAATTGCTGGTTTACGTGCTCCCTCCTCCGAATATGCCTGTGTGCTTGCTGCTCTGCACACCTGAAATGTTTTTATCCTTTCTCCCCATCCTCTACTTCTCAAACCGTACTGCATCTTTCCCAGCCCAGGTCAGGTGGCTCCCCTTCTGGCAAGGCTTCCTTGGCTACTCACAGCCTTCGCTCATTTTTATTTTCTTGAGTTCTACTGGAGGCCAACCGAAGGAAAAGGCCAGAAAAATCAAAATTGTGAGTGTCCCAGAACTAGGTCAATGGCACTTTGTTGTGTAGATCCTTCCTTGTGAAATCCAGGAGGAAGAATTCAAGAAGCAAAGCAGAGTCAAGGCCAAGGGAGTCAAAGGTGCATATTGCTAGACTGGAGGGTAAAGCCAAAACAGAAAGTCAGTGAAGAAGTGTAGAAAAGATTGCTAGGCAGGAGATTTGAGGTATGTGTGCTGTGTTGGCTCAGGAATGAATGGAAAGAAAACCTGCATATCCTGATGTTTCTTAGATAATGATCCAGTAATGTGGTCTTAAAAATTAATTTTTTCAAATGAAACAAATACATGTTTTGAAAAATTCTAAATACAGATAAGTAAAAAGAAGCAAATGCATAGATTCCTTAACCTATCTGCTTAAATATCCTTCTGGATTTAGATAGAACGGCAGTTTACAAAACTGAAATCATACTATATTTTTTGTAATTTTTTTTTTGTCAATTGTATGTTATGAGTATCTTATGTCAACAAATATACTTCTACATCTATTGAGATATATACATGTCATATAATGTATCAGTTTCAGGTGTACAACATAATGGTTTGAAATATGTATATGTTGCAAAATGATAAACACAATAAGTCTAGTTAACATCAATCAGTACACATAGTTAGAAATTTTTTTCTTGTGATAAGAACTTTTAAGAAATATTCTCTTAAGCAACTATCAAACATAAAATACATTATTATTGGGGCGTCTGGATGGCTCAGTCGTTGGGCGTCTGCCTTCGGCTCAGGTCATGATCCCAGGGTCCTGGGATTGAGCCCCGCATTGGGCTCCCTGCTCTGCGGGAAGCCTGCTTCTCCCTCTCCCACTCTCCCTGCTTGTGTTCCCTCTCTCGCTGTGTCTCTCTCTGTCAAATAAATAAATAAATAAAATCTTTAAAAAATAAAATAAAATAAAATACAGTATTATTAATTACAGTCATTATGCTATAACGTCTCCAGGAGGTCATCATAATTTTTTAATGGTCATATTACTTTGTAAGTAAACACTATTTGAAATTTAGGTTAGGTTTTTTGCACCTTTATATTATTTTTGTTATAAGCAACACTATTCTGAACCATCCTCATACGAATGCATTTGTGCACGTATTTAATTATTTCCGTATAATATAAAATCTGGAAGTGCAATATAGTGCAATTGCTGGGTCAAGTGATTTGTACTTTAAAAGACTTTTTAAAACATGTCTTGTCGGAGGAGGGGGAAAAGATGGTGGAGGAGTAGGGGACCCTATTTCAACTTGTCCCCAGAATTGAGCTGGATATCTACCAGACCACTCTGAGCACCCTCGAAACCAGCCTGAGATGTAAGAAGATCTGGGTCTCTACAAACAGAATATCGTAGGTAGTTGGTTTTGAGGTACGAAGCAGGGAGCCGTGATTGTGATTCCGTGGGCAAATATCGGAGGATAAACGTCAGTGGGAGGGAGCCTGGCTGTGGGGATCCTACACCGCTGGTGAGCGACAGCCTCGCTCACTGGGGACAGGACCGACTCGCAGACCGGTAGCAGTAGCGAAAGGACTCTAGGGCAGCCCCTGGGGCAGGAACCTGGAGCGGCGCGGTTGCGCATGCAAACTCGGAGCAGCTGGCGGTTTTAAAAGCACAAAGGGGGGTCGCCTGGGTGGCTCAGTCAATAAGCGTCTGCCTTCAGCTCAGGTCATGATCCAGAGTCCTGGGATCGAGCCCCGCATCGGGCTCCCCACTCCGCGGGGAGCCTGCTTCTCCCTCTCCCACTCCTCCTGCTTGTGTTCCCTTTCTCGCTGTGTCTGTCTCTGTCAAATAAAAAAAAAAAAAAAAAAAAAAAAAGCACAATGGGAAGAGATGTGCCCCGACCTGGAGGCAGGACTGGGAGCACTGCAGAGGAGCGCACAACCCAGGATGCTGCAGTTTTAGCAGCACAGCAGAACCAGAGAGAGTGTGGCATGGAGAGCTCACTGAAGAACAGACTGCGATCTCTCTGCTCTGAGGCAGAGGGTTGGAAACGGACTCTTCTGCTCTGACTTACGGAAGAGATGCGGAAAGCCGCCAGGGAAAGCCGCCAGAGAACAAAAGGCCCAAAAACTGATTCCCGCTGAGCCCGTCCCCCCACCACAGGGGGGCAGGACAACTCCGCCCAAAGAGGGTTGACTGAGTAACAGCATGTCAGGCCCCTTCCCCAGAAGACAAGCTGGGAAAACAAGAGGCCAGCAATCCTAAGGTCCCAAGAAAACAGGTGCATCTTGCTTGGGTTCTGGTCAATAATTTGGACTCTATACATTCCCTCAAACACTCATCAACAGAATGACTAGGAGGAGGAATCCCCAAAATAGAAAAGACTCAGAGATTATGACTTATGCAGCAGATTTACAAATGGATGCAGATATAACCAAGATGTCGGAGATGGAATTCAGGCTAGCAATTGTGAAGACAATGGCTAGAATGGAGAAATCAATTAATGGCAACATAGAGTCTCTAAGGGCAGAAATGAAAGGTAAATTGGCAGAACTTAAACCTGCTATCAATGAGACCCAATCCAATCTAGATAATCTAACAGCTAGGGTAACTGAGGCAAAAGAGCGAATAAGCGACCTGGAAGACAATATAATAGATAAAAAGGGAAAAGAGGAGGCCAGGGAAAAACAACTCAGAATCCACGAAAATAGAATCAGAGAAATAAGTGACACCATGAAGGATTCGAATGTCAGAATAATTGGAAACCCGGAGAGAGTGGAGAGAGAGAGAGGACTAGAAGATGTATTTGAGCAAATCGTAGCTGAGAACTTCCCTAATCTGGGGAATGAAAGAGACATTCGCCTCCTAGAGGCAGAGAGGACCCGTCCCAAGATCAAGGAAAACAGGCCAACATCCCGGCATTTAATAGTAAAACCTGTAAATCTTAGAACTAAGGAAACCATCTTAAGGGCAGTTACGGAGAAGAGTTTCCTTACATACAGAGGGAGGAACATCAGAATAATATCAGACCTATCCACAGAGTCCTGGCAAGCCAGAAAGGCCTGGCAAGACATATTCAGGGTACTAAATGAGAAGAACATGCAGCCAAGAATACTTTATCTGGCAAGGCTGTCATTTAGAATGGATGGAGAGATGCAGAGCTTCCAAGACTGACAGAAAGTGAAAGAATATGTGACCACTAAGCCGGCCCTGCAAGAAATATTAAGGGAGGTTCTATAAAAGGAGAAAGACCTCAAGAGTAATCTACAACAGAAATTTACAGGGACGATCTATAAAAAAAAAAAGGTCTTCACAGGCAACATGATGACAATTAATTCATATCTTTCAATAATCACTCTCAACGTGAATGGCCTAAATGCTCCCATAAAACGGCACAGGGTTGTGGATTAGATTAAATGACAGGACCCATCCATATGCTGCCTAAAAGAGACTCATTCTGAAGCTAAAGATACATCCAGACTGAAAGTGAAGGGATGGAGATCCGTCTTCCATGCCAGCGGACCTCAATGAAAGCTGGGGTAGCAATTCTTATATCAGACAAATTAGATTGTAAAGTAAAGTCTGTAATTAGAGACACAGAAAGACACTATATCATTCTTAAAGGATCTATCCAACAAGAAGATCTAACAATTATAAATATCTATGCCCCCAACATGGGAGCAGCCATCTACATAAACCAACTGTTAAGCAAAATAAAGAGTCATATTGATAACCATACGTTAATTGTGGGAGACCTCAATACTCCACTCTCAGCAATGGACAAATCATCTAAGCAGAAAATCAACAAGGAAACAAGAGCTTTGAATGATACATTGGACCAGATGGACCTCATAGATATTTACAGAACATTCCACCCTAAAACATTAGAATACTCATTCTTCTCAAGCACACATGGAACTTTCTCCCGAAGAGACCACATACTTGGTCACAAATCAGGTCTCAACCGATACCAAAAGATTGAGATTATTCCCTGCATATTCTCAGACCAAAATGCTTTAAAACTGGAACTCAATCACAAGAAAAGATTTTGCACAAATTCAAACACTTGGAAGCTAAAGACCACTCTGCTCAAGAATGTTTGGGTCAACCACGAAATCAAAGAAGAACTTAAACAATTCAGGGAAATCAATGAGAATGAAAATGCATTGGTCCAAAACCTATGGGATACTGCAAAGGTGGTCCTAAGGGGGAAATACATAGCCATCCAAGCCTCACTCAAAAAGATAGAAAAATCCCGAATTCACCAACTAACTCTACACCATAAAGAACTAGAGAAAAAGCAACAAACGATGCCTAACCACGCATTAGAAGAGAAATAAGTAAAATTAAAGCAGAGATCAATGAATTAGAAACCAGAAAGTCAGTAGATCAGATCAATGAAACTAGAAGTTGGTTCTTTGAAAGAATTTTGAAGATCCATAAACCACTGGCCAGACTTATCGAAAAGGAAAGAGAAAGGACCCAAATTAATAAAATTATGAGTGAAAGGGGAGATACCACGACTAACACGAAGGAAATAGAAACAGTTATTAGAAATTATTACAACTATATGCCAATAAACTGTGCAATCTGGATGAAATGGAGGTCTTCCTGGAAACCTATAAGCTGCCAAGAGTGAAACAGGAAGAAATTGACAACATGTTTAGGCCAATAACCAGTAACGAGATTGAAGCAGTGATCCAAAACCTCCCAAAAAACAAGAGTCCAGGGCCCAATGGATTCCCTGGGGAATTCTACCAAACATTCAAAGAAATAATATCTATTCTACTGAAGCTGTTTCAAAACATAGAAACAGAAAGAAAACTTCCAAACTCATTCTATGAGGCCAGCATTACCTTAATCCCCAAACCAGGCCAAGACCCCATCAAAGAGGGAATTTGAGACCGATATCCCTGATGAATATGGATTCCAAAATCTTCAACAAAATTCTAGCTTTTAGCATCCAACAATACATTAAAAGGATCATCCACCACGTCCTAGTGGGATTTATCCCCAGGATGCAAGGGTGGTTCAACATTCACAAATCAATCAGTGTGATAGAACATATTAATAAGAGGAGGGTGATGGACCATATGATCCTCTCAATTGATGCAGAAAAAGCATTTGACAAAATACAGCATACTTTCCTGATTAAAACTCTTCAGAGTATAGGGATAGAGGGAACATTCCTCAATTTCATAAAAACCATCTATGAAAATCCCACAGCGAATATCTTCCTCATTGGGGAAAAGATGAGAGCCTTTCCCTTAAGATCAGGAACACGTCAAGGATGCCCACTCTCACCACTGTTGTTCAACAAAGAACTGGAAGTCCTAGCTACAGCAATCAGACAACAAAATGAAATAAAAAGTATTCAAATTGGCAAACAAGAAGTCAAACTCTCTCTCTTCCCAGATGACATGATAGTTTATGTGGGAAATCCCAAAGACTCCACCCCCAAATTACTAGAACCTCATACAGCAATTCAGTAATGTGGCAGGATACAAAATCAATGCACAGAAATCAGTTGCTTTCTTATATACTAACAACGCAACTGTAGAAAGAGAAATTAGAGAAACGATTCCATTTACAATAGCACCAAAAACCATAAGATACCTTGGAATAAATCTAACCAAAAAGGTAAAGGATCTATACTCTAGGAACTACAAAACACTCATGAAAGAAATTGAAGAAGACACAAAAAGATGGAAAAATATTCCATGCTCATGGATCGGAAGAATAAACATTGTTATATTTCTATGCTACCCAGAGCAATTTATACCTTCAATGCCATCCCGATCAAAATTCCAATGACATTTTTCAAAGTCCTGGAACAAACAATCCTAAAATTTGTTTGGAATCAGAAAAGACCCTGAATCGCCAAGGAAATGTTGAAAAAGAAAAACAAAGCTGGGAGCATCACGTTGCCCGATTTCAAGCTATATTGCAAAGCTGTGACCACCAAGACAGCATGGTACTGGCACAAAAACAGACGTATAGACCAATGGAACAGAATAGAGAATTCAGATATTGGCCCTCAACTCTATGGTCAAATAATCTTTGACAAAGCAGGAAAAAACATGCAATGGGAAAACGATAGTCTCTTCAATAAATGGTGCTGGGAAAATTGGACAGCCACATGCAGAAGAATGAAACTCTACCATTCTCTAACACCATTCACAAAGATAAACTCAAAGTGGATGACAGACCTCAATGTGAGACAGGAATCCATCAAAATCTAGTGGAGAACATGGGCAGTAACCTCTTTGACATCGCCCACAGCAACTTCTTTCAAGATACATCTCCAAAAGCTAGTGAAACAAAAGCAAAAATGAACTTTTGTGACTTCATCAAGATAAAAAGCTTCTGCACAGCAAAGGAAACAGTCAACAAAACAAAGAGGCAACTCACAGAATGGGAGAAGATATTTGCAAATGACACTCCAGGTAAAGGGCTGGTATCCAAGATCTATAAAGAACTTCTCAAACTCAACACCCAAAAAACAAATAATCAAGTCAAAAAGTGGGCAGAAGATATGAAAAGACACTTCTGCAAAGAAGACATACAAATGGCTAACAGACACATGAAAAAATGTTCATCATCATTAGCCAACAGGGAAATCCAATTGAAAACCACATTGAGATACCACCTTACACCAGTTAGAATGGCAAAAATGGACAGGGAAAGAAACAACAAATGTTGAAGAGGTTTTGGAGAAAGGGGAACCCTCTTACACTGTTGGTGGGAATGTAAGTTGGTACAGCCACTTTGGAAAACAGTGTGGAGGTTCCTCAAATTTTAAAAATAGAGCTACCCTATGACCTAGTAATTGTACTACAGGGTATTTACCTCAAAGACACAGATGTAGTGAAAGAAGGTCCATATGCATCCCAATGTTCATAGCAGCAATGTCCGCAATAGCCAAAGTGTGGAAAGAGCCGAGATGCCCTTCAACAGATGAAAGGATAAAGAAGATGTGGTCCACATATGCAGTGGAATATTACTCAGCCATCAGAAAGGATGAATACCCAATTTTAACATCAACATGGATGGGACTGGAGGAGATTATGCTAAGTGAAATAAGTCAAGCAGAGAAAGTCAATTATCCTATGGTTTCACTTATTTGTGGAACATAGGGAATAGCATGGAGGACATTAGGAGAAGGAATGGAAAAATTGGGGGAGGGATTGGAGGGAGAGATGAACCATGAGAGAGTATGGATTCTGAGAAACAAACAGGGTGTTAGAGGGGAGGGGGAGGTGGGGTTAGTTATCCCGGTGATTGTTACTAAGGAGGGCAGGTACTGCATGGAGCACTGGGTGTTATACGAAAACAATGGATTGTGGATCACCACATCAAAAACCAATGATGTATTGTATAGTGACTAACATAACATAATAAAATTAAAAAGAAACAAACAACAGAAACAAAAAAAAAAAACCCAAAAAACATGTATTGTGAAATTACCCTCTAGAAATGTTTTTGTCAACTTATACTCAGCATTCACGGAATGAAAATAATTGTTTTTCTCAACCCTTGACAACACTGGCAATTATTACTATGTTGCTTCTTTACCAGTGTAGTAGGTGGAAAGCAGTATTTTTATTCTTTTAAAAAATTTTACAGTTCTTTAATTACTGGTGAATTTGAATATCTTTTTATAGAAGTTCACATTTCCTTGATGAATGGTCCGTTCATGATTTTCTGTCATTTTGCTATTGATGAGAATTACTAGTTTGACTAGATTTTTCCCTTTCTGAAGAAAACATGTTTTCTAGTCATTGTGTGCAGTGCTTGATAAAAGCAAATATTACTTATTTTTATTAAGTTTTTAATTTTAATTCCAGCATAGTTAAACTACAGTGTTATATCAGCTTCAGGTGTACAGTATAGTCATTCAACAATTTTATGTATTACTCAGTACTCATCATGTTAAGTGTACTCTTATATTTACTCGAGTACAAAAGATAAAAAAGAAAACATACATAAAAAATTCAGACAATTTCATGACCCTAAAACACAAAAAAATAAAACATATGTACATAAAACTTTCAGCTCTCTGCTGCTGTGATATGTTTTCGATTTAAAGAAACACAAAAGTTTCCTAACATCCAGTACAGGCACCAATGGGGTTGGAAGAATGTCTTGTTAAGACATGACCACAACCAACCATCATTTTATTTTGCTTAAGGACTAGTTAATTTTGCTTGTTATTTTTGTTTGTATTCTGTTTGCAAATTGTGCTATAGCTTAAGGAACTCAAACACTAGAAATATATTTAAGAATAGACCAATAATATAATGAAAATTAAGTGACTATTTTACAAGTTGTAATTAATCAAAAATTGTTTATAACCACAAGAAAGAATTTAAAAATTGGTCACTAAAATTTGTTCTTCTCAAACATTATTGTACTAAAATGGGTGAAAAGTTGATAGAAGAATCAGTAAAAAAAAAAAATAATAATAATTTATACCAAAAAAGTCAATAGGAGACAGAAAGCTAGGATACAAATGTCATATAATCACTTTTTATTTATTTTGTAAATCTTTTGGTAGTTTGATTGCATTTTACTTCTTAAACATTATTCTCTTTTTTCATTGACATTAAATACTTTGTAATAAAATTGGTCAATCTTTTCTTTTAAGTTGCCTGATTTGCTGTTACAGTTAAAATTTTTTCCAGATAATTATATGTGTAGCCACCTAATTTTCTTCTAGTTCCTCTGTGCTTTCATTTTTAAACATTATATTCTTTAATCTGTAATTTATAATAATACACACAGAATCAAGTAGCGTTTTAACTTATATTTTTTTCCAGATGTTTCACCAGATGTTTTAGCTATTATTAACTAATCTATCCTTTTCTCAATTGTTTTCAAATGCTATCTTTTTTGTGTATGAAGTTCTTTTGTACACTTGGGTTCATTTATAGGTTTTCTATTTCATTGAACTCTTTATTTGATACTGTTTCATGTAGTGTCATTTAAAAAAAAAGTGTCAATAACCAGAAAGGTGAGGCATCAAATGATATATTCTTAAAGGTCTGGTTTATTCCAAATTGTTTTATTTCTTATGTTAATAGTCACTCTCAATCAATGCCTGGGAATAAAAACAATGATTATTCAATCAAGATAATGGCATTCAAAATTTTGCTAGAACTAATACAAGAATCAGCAAAGTCACAGGATATAAAATTATCACACAGAAGTTAGTTGCATTTCTATACACTAACAATGACGCAGTAGGAAGAGAAATCAAGGAATCAATCCCTTTTACAATTGCACCGAAAACCATAAGATACCTAGGAATTAACCTAACCAAAGAGGTAAAAGATCTGAACTCTGAAAACTGTAGAACACTTATGGAAGAAATTGAGGAAGACACAAAGTAATGGAAAAACATTTCATGCTCATGGGTTAGAAGAAGAAATATTGCTAAAATGTCTATGCTACCCAAAGCAATCTACACATTCAATCAATTCACTATCAAAATACCATCAGCATTTTTCACAGAGCTGGTACAAACAATTCTAAAATATGTATGGAACCAGAAAGACTCTGAATAGTCAAAGTAATGTTGAAAAAGAAAAGCAAAGCTGGTGGCATCACAATGCCGGACCTCAAGCTGTATTACAAAGGTGTAATCATCAAGACAGCGTGATACTGGGATGCCTGGGTGGCTCAGTCGGTTGGGCGGCTGCCTTCGGCTCCGGTCATGATCCCAGGGTCCTGGGATCGAGTCCTACCTCAGGCTCCCTGCTCGTCGGGGAGCCTGCTTCTCCCTCTGCCTGCCGCTTTCCCTGCTTGTGCTCTCTCTCTGACAAATAAATAAATAAAATCTTTAAAAAAAAAAAAGACAGTGTGATACTGGCACAAAAACAGATACATAGATCAATGGAACAGATTAGAGAGCTCAGAAATGGACCCTCAATTTTATGGTCAACTAATCTTTGATAAAGCAGGAAAGAATATCCAATGGAAAAAAGACAGTCTCTTCAACAAATGGTGTTGGGAAAACTGGAAAGCCACATGCAGAAGAATGAAACTGGACCATTTTCTTATAATACACAAAAATAAAATCAAAATGTATGAAAGACCTAAATGTGAGATAAGAAACCATCAGAATCCTAGAGGAGAACACAGGCAGCAATGTTCTTGACTTTGGCTGCAGCAACTTCTTGCTAGGCAAGGGAAACAAAAGCAAAAATGAACTATTGAGGTAAAAACTTTTGCACAGCAAAGGGAACAATCCACAACACTAAAAGGCAGCCTATGGAATGGGAGAAGATATTAAAAAATGACATATCAGATAAAGGGCTAGTATCCAAAATCTATAAAGAATTTATCAAACTCAACACCCAAAAAACATATAATCCAGTCAAGAAATGGTCAGAAGACATAAACAAACACTTCTCCAAAGAAGACATCCAAATGGCCAACAGACACATGAAAAAATTTTCCACATCACTTGGTATCAGGGAAATACAAATCAAAACTACAATGACATACTACCTCAATACCTAATGGCTAAATTTAAGAAGACAAGAAAAAGCAGATGTTGGCGAGTATGCCGAGAAAGGGAAACCTTACACTGTTGGTGGGAATGCAAGCTGGTACAGCCACTCTGGAAAACAATAAGGGGATTCCTCAAAAAGTTAAAAATAGAGCTACCCTATGGGGCATATGAACCCCGATGTTTATAGCAACAATGTCCACAATAGCCAAAGTATGGAAAGAGCTCAGATGTCCAAAGACAGATCGACAGATGAGTGGATAAAGAAGCTGTGGTGTGTACACACACACACACACACACACACACACACACACACACACTGGAATATTACTCAGCATTCAAAAAGAATGAAATCTTCCCATTTGCAACAACATGGATGGAACTAGAGGTTATGCTAAGAAAATAAGTCAGTCAGAGAAAGACAAATACCATATAATTCCACTCAGTGTGGAATTTAAGAAGCGAAACAGATGAACATAGGGGAAGGGTAGGAAAAATAAAATAAGATAAAAAGAGAGAGGTAGGCAAACCATAAGAAACTTAAGTGTAGGAAACAATTTGGGGGTTGCTGGGGGAGAGGTGAGTGCAGGCATGGGGTAACTGGGTGATGGGTATTAAGGAGGGCACTTGATTTAATGAGCACTGGGTGTTATATGTAACTGATGAATCACTAAATTCTACCCCTGAAACTAATAATACAAAATATGTGTGTATATGGCATTGGATAATTTTTTTTAAGATTTATTTATTTATTTATTAGAGAGAGAGAGCATGAGAGGGGGGAAGGGCAGAGGGAGAAGCAGACTCCCTGCCGAGCAGGGAGCCCGATGTGGGACTCGATCCCAGGACTCCAGGATCATGACCTGAGCCGAAGGTAGTCGCTTAACCAACTGAGCCACCCAGGCGCCCAGCAATGGATAATTTTTACCTGATCCTAGGCCAGGGCATTTTGCAGGTACACAAGATATAACTGTTTTCCATTATCCTTCTTGAAATATTGATTTATAATCCAAGACTTGATAAATTAGGAATTATATCTGTATCATAATTCCTCTTACAGCTATAATGAAGAATTTGGCCTCTTTCTAAGTTCAGTAATATTTTGCACACATACTCTTGCCATTGTTTCCATGTGTAAAGATTTTTCTGATTCTCCATTTAAATATCATTTTAACTCTCAACAGTATTGTGAACTTCATGATGTGATCTGCTGGTTCTGTTTCCTGGAATACTGAAATTAGACCTTTGTACAGAGTAGGTGAGATCTTGCCAAAGTAGGTGGAGATTCTCACAGGGGGAGTTCAGCTTCATAAACCCTTGTAAGATCCTCCTCTGCCTGGAAAAGTCTTCCTCTGTAAACAAGGGCTCTCCTACCTGTTTGATCTGGGAGTAGTTCCTCTCTGTCTGTGGAGGTTGTCCTTTTGATTTACTTATACTACCATGTATACCCTTGACCTCCTCTGTCTAGGAACATCATCCTTTTGGGTCATGTGCTACTCGGAAACACTTGATTGAAGACTTATTTTCTCTCAGGAGAAAATCTCTTGTCTTGCTTAATCACATATTGCTTAAAATTTCTCTCTTGTCTTCCTTAATCACATATTTGGCTTTGGGAGGGGCATATGTCGAGCAGGTATGAAGAAAGGCCACTGTTCCAATTGCCCATAGCAGCTGAATTGATGTCATTATAGTCTTGGTGTAGAGCATTGTTAGGAAGGGGGGGGAATCGGAGGGGGAGACAAACCATGAGAGACTATGGACTCTGAGAAAAAAACCGAGTGTTCTAGAGGGGAGAGGCATGGGGGGATGGGTTAGCCTGGTGATGGGTATTAAAGAGGGCATGTACTGAATGGAGCACTGGGTGTTATACGCAAACAATGAATCATGGAACACTACCTCAAAAACTAATGATGTAATTTATGGTAATTAGCATAACAATAAAAATAAAAAAAATTAAAAATAATAAGTAATTTAAAAAATATTTAATAAAAAAAGATTGCCAATATTGCACCCTTTTATCTCTGGAAAAGTGGTTGCTATAAATCTGTTTTATCTTGTTTGTCTGTTTTGTTTTTTCTCAAGTTACTTTTCACACTAATCAATTTACAGAAATATATTGAATTCTATATTAAGAACATCATTATCTTAACCATACTGTGGTAGTTTGACGTCAGTTTTGTGCCCATAAATAGTTTCTGTGCTGTGGGTTCTTTGTTTTGCAAAATAACAATGGTGCCTACATCGCAGGACTCTTGTAAGTACTTAATGAGTTAATGAATACAAAGCAATAGAAAAATGCTTTAGTCGATGTTCAAGAAATGTTTATTACAGCTGTGGTTATACTTAGGAATTTGATAGAACATTATAGAAATATGATCCTGTTTAGATACCATAGATCCTGCCCTTTGGTGAAATCCCCAAATTTGTAGATTTTGTGCTTCAACTCTTTGCTAACTCTGTGCCTAGCACACAGTGTGACTCCTTGTTCTACAGGGCTCTTGTTGAGGCTAGGTAGTTGTTAAAAGCCATGCCAGAATTAGGATTTAGGAATATGTTCAGATCAAAGGTCACTGTAAAACAGTCAGGAACTCAGTAAACAAGCATCTGAAGGAATGCATGGATGCTGAAGCAGGAAAGTGTGGGCCTGAGAATCCCACTTGAGATCCTAGAGAAATCTAATGCTATACCAGCCAGGCATATAGAAAGTTGATAAGATATTTATGATAATGATAATCCTCAGGAATTGAAGTGATTAGAAAAAAGCTAGCAGGAGAATAAATTGGAGATCCCAGCACTAAGAAAATCTTGGCTTTATAACCCAGAATCTTAAAGTTTCTACATAGGAAGGGACCTTAACAGTCATCTCATCTAGACTTTAAGGTAGTGCTTGAAGCTCCTTCTATAGCTGGCCTTCTGAGAAAGGAACATGGAAATGAGAACAAGAATAAGTACAAGGACACTGAGGACCACTGGGAAAGGACCATCATGTGAATGGGGATAAGAAGTTTAGTCATCAAGATTAAACATTCATGTTTGTGGTTTGCTTTTTAAATTGGTGATGGCGTGGAGCATAGTAGTTTAAAGGTGCATGAAGTATTCAAAGGGACAGAGTCAGAAGGAATAGTGGGAACCCAGAATGCAGGTTGAAGAAGAGTAGGAATTTGGATCACCTGGCTGGATGTGTGTACTAGAAGGAGGAGGAAATACTGAGAAGAACAGGGAGACTTGGGAGAAAGCCAGGTTATGGTTCCCTAGTAACTTCTAGGACTTATACACAGAGTGACAGTGGAGGTAGGAGTTGGAATACTAGCAGAACTGTTGTGGAGTACCAGAAACAATGGTGCAGGAAGAGAATATAATAAGTACATTCCCTAGCAATTATGAGAACTGTGTCAAGAGGACAGGAAAGCTGCAATGGATTTTTCTGGAACTCATAATAATATGAAGAGAAACATGGGTCCAGTAACTATCCTACTCAATGGCTAGAGACTATACCCATGCAGCATGGAAAAGGAACAGGATTCAAGATGTTGGGTTGGAATATTAGAATATATGCATAGGTAATTTAGGATATTGTGAAATCATGCCTGTATCTCCTCTAATGCCTATATTCTAAAAGTGAGGTCCTTTTATGGGATGAGACAATCATTAATAGCAGTGTGCTATCATAGGAAAATCACAGGCATTTCACTTACACATACCTGGATTAAAGGTCTGCCTCCAACTCTTGACAGATGTGTGGCTTTGATAAATTATAGAGCTTATCAGAACCTCAGTTTCCTTATCTGTTAAATGAGGATAACAATTACTACCTCACAAGGTTGTTGTGAGAATTAGAATATGATGTGAATATGATATATATAAAACAGTGAGAACAATGCCTTGTACCAAGAAGGCACATAGGGAATTATTATTTCTTTTTTTTTTTTTTAAGATATATTTACTTATTTTTGAGAGAGAGAGAGGGTGAGAGAAGGGGGAGAGGGAGAGAATATCCAAGGAGACTCTCACTGAGTACGGAGCCCAACCTGAGGCTCTGTCTTAGGACCCATGAGATTAAGACCTGAGCGTAAACCAAGAGTCAGACATTTAACCAACTGGGCCTCCCAGACAGCTCAGGAATTATCATTTCTTATTTAAGGAAAGTTACACTCATTTTAGTTTTGTGACAGTCCCACAAAAGTCCTTAGGTTATTCTCATACTTTTTATCTCTAGGCTTTGGAAGTTAAAAGGGTTGCTGTAGTAGGGTTGGTTCCTTTCGTCACCCTTTCAGTAGAGTCTAGGGAATGGAGACATCATAGAATGTCCAAGTAAGAAGACGCCCTAAAGATCACTTAGTCAAAACTTTTTGCTTTGCAGATGAAAAAACTTAAACCCAGAAAGAGCAAGTGACGAGTCACAAAACAAAGGAGCCAGACTTAAACACAGCCCAGGGCACGGCTCTCAGCAGCTCAGGGCCTCAGAGCAGTAACACTTGTAGAGATTTAGATGCTGAGACCCTTTGTTTCTTATCCCAGTGGAGTCACTCTCCAGAGACAAAATTTCTCTCCCTTGATATCAAAATTGAAAAACAAAAATCTTAGTCCAAATGTAGTGAAGAGGCAGACTATGGAACAGAGGAGAGAATACATATGAGGTGAGAAATTTGAAGTCATTGATTGCTCTGTGCTAGGTATTCAGCTAGATATTTACATATATTATTTCATATATTTTTATATATTTGTATTACATATATTGTTTCATTTAATCGTGAAAATTCAGGTATTTTTATTTCCTTTATTTATACATGAAACAGCGGTTGCCCCAGTATGTTGAGTAATTTATCTAATCACTACGCTAGTATGAGGTAAATCCAGGATTTGAATCTGGGCAGTCTGACATGGAAGATCATGTTTTTAATCATTTTATTATATTTACTCCTTTCAGGAATATAGTAAATCTATAGAGTGATCAACTTGTCCAGGTTTGTCTGGGAGTTTCTCAGATTTAGCATTGAAAGTCCTGAGTCCCAGGAAGCCTCTCAAACCAAATATCTCTTTGTGCTATCCTATATGAAACCATGTATTATCAAATATGTCAATACATATGAGTGTTTTTCCAATGCTAATACAGTATGTGACTTTAGGAGGCTATTTCAGAGTGGTGGCAGTAGTATACTGAAATTAACACTTAATTGGAAGTCAGAAGATTGAGACTCTGAGGATTCTCTTGTGCTTGCTAGCTTTTAGCTAGGTACTTCACCGTCCTAAATTTGAGTATTACATCTGTAAAAGGAATATTTTTAAAAAATCTTAGAGAGTTTTCTCAACTTTTAAATGAAAGCATCATGGAAACTCTTTTTAACAGCAACACCTGAACAATATGTAAGGAAAAGTGATGATGATGACGATGATCATGGTGATGATTTAGGTTCAGTAAAGTAAAATTCCTACTTAGAAATGTTCAGTAGTTTTTCAGTAGTTTTTACCATATACAGTAGCAAGTCCTTTATTCTGTCAATAAATATTTATTGAGCCTGACTGTGCCAAATATCATAACACAAAGAGCCTTTGTGACTTGGCTCTGTCTTCCTTTCCAATCCCATCTCCTGCATCTCTCTTACCCTACTTTTCATCCATCTTAGGGGGTTTGCATTTCCCAAAGCATGCTATGCTCTTTTTATGCCTCTGTGCCTTTAGTTCCATAAATACCAGTGTTCCTCAAGGCTTGTTCTCTCATCTCCACCTCTACTGATGTTATGCACTCTCCTTTTTTGTCCTCATATACACTCAGAGATTCAACAAGATCCCAGATCTTTTATCTCTAGCCCTTAACTGTCTGCTGGGAGTTATACCCTATTTATAACTGCCTACTATGCATGTATATTTGGGCATTTCACATAAACTTCAAACTCAAGAGGTCTAAAACTGAACTCATTATTTCCTTACATTTATTCTTTTTCTTTTGTACCATATCTCCTTCAGGGTGCCATCTTCCCAGTGGCCATCCAGTATGGAAACATGAGTCTTTTCAGATTCTTCCTTATTTCATCCCAGTATCTAAATATTTATGAAGTCCACCAGATTATATTCTTCATTAGCTCCCAAAGGCATTTCCTACCACCCAATCCCATTACTACAATTTCAGGCTTTCACCTCTTCTTAACTGGCTGACTTAGATTTCTTCCCAGACTTCCTGCGTTCATGGTTTTCTCTTCTCTTTACTGCCTCCCACTCCAGTTTTGCAGTCCATCTTACAAACTGTTGACACAATTTTTCTAAAATAACTCAATTTTTAAACTTTTCAGTCCATAATTCTTCAATGACTCTGTAGCATTCAAAATAAAGGTCAAATTTTGTAGCATCATATGCAAGGCTCTTTGTGACCTAGATGTTGTCTATCTCTCTAAGTTCATCTCCTACCACTTACTCCCTTCTTTTTAGGCCTACACATACAAAGCTCCAACCATAGAGAAATACTTGTTGTTCCCTATCTACCAACTATAAGATTTCTAACTTCCTTATTTTGTACATTCTATTTCCTCTACTTGAAATATCATTTCCCCCTTACATTTTTCTTTGTCCAGCAGTCTCCTACTCATCTTATAAATGTCATCACTCTAAGAATCTTTTCCTGACCAGCTAAATTTTTGGATTTCACCTAAACCTTTTGTTCTCCCATGCTGTATATTTCACTACTTTTCCAACCCTAGTCATTCTGTATTATAATTGCTTACTTACCTGTTTATCTCCCCTATAGGGCAGTGAGCAATATGAGGACAGGGATTATATCTTAGTCATCTAACTCTATCATTTAGCATAGTACCTGGTGCATAGTAAATGTTTTTAAAAGAGTATGTGAGTGAATGAATGAGCCAGGTTAAGTTATGCTTGTACTTTAGAGGCTGGTCATTGGGGTAGAGGAGAGAGTATGGAATAGCTAAAGACACTAACAAGTTTGTAGGACTAAATCATATAGAGGTGTGCTACATTAATTACAATTCTTTGCTTGCATGTGCAGGAACCAAACTAGCTTGAGTTCTAGTTTTTTTTAAGAAGTTTATTAAAAGATACAAAAGTGTTTCATATACCCCAAGGGTAACCATGTCTCATGAAGGATCTTGAAGCTCTCTTTGTTCCTAACTCAGGTGTTATTCTTCTCTGTTTTAGAGACAAGCTTTCTCTGCTTCTTCCCTGTGACAGAATGTGGTAACCCTACAAAACTCCATAATTGTCTCTATTTTATAATCTACTTTCTGCATCATCATATTGGTCATGAAGCCCCCAAAATCATTTTTCCTCAGTATCTCTAAAATAAATCATTTTGTATGGGGCTACACACGCAGAGACTAGCTGTCTCTCATAATTTCGATTTCCTACTGAAAAAAATATGGTTAGTTTAATTCAATCAATCAGCTGTGACTTGGGACCAGGATTCACAGTGCAGACTTGCTGCCACAGGTACACTCCTTTTCATCAGGTGGCCAGAAGTCTAATTCTTTATAATGAAGAGCTGGAGATGCATCTCAAGTAGGGCAGGTCTAAAAGTATTTATAGGTTGAAGCAAAGCTATTTGCATATTTCATGGTTAGCAGTCTCTTCATTCTGGCTACCGTTATATATTTGTACCATTCTAGATAATAGATGAGGTAGAGGAAACAGTGGCAAAGGTCTTGAGGGAATGAGCTGACAAGAGTTATGAGAGTTGTAACCAGTTCAATCAGATGGGATGGAGTTTAAAGCAGGACTTCACCCTCATAGGAATTCTTTAATTATTTTTATATATTTTTTTAAATTTTTATTTTATTATATTGTTTATCACCATACCTCATTAGTTTTTGATGTAGTGTTCCATGATTCATTGCTTGCGTATAACACCCAGTGCTCCATGCAGTACGTGCCCTCTTTAATACCCATCACCAGGCTAACCCATCCCCCCACCCCCCTCCCCTCTAGAACCCTCAGTTTGTTTCTCAGAGTCCATAGTCTCTCATGGTTCATCTCCCCCTCCTATTTCTCCCCCTTCATTTTTCCCTCCCCACTATCTTCTTCTTCTTCTTCTTCTTTTTTTTTTTAACATATAATGTATTATTTGTTTCAGAGGTATAGGTCTGTGATTCAACAGTCATACACAATTCACAGCACTCACCATAGCACATACCCTCCCCAATGTCTATCACCCAGCCACCCCACCCCCCCACCCCCCACCACTCCAGCAACCCTCAGTTTGTTTCCTGAGATTAAGAACTCCTCATATCAGTGAGATCATATGATACATGTCTTTCTCTGATTGACTTATTTTGCTTACCATAATACCCTCTAGTTCTATCCACGTCATTGCAAATGGCAAGATTTCGTTTTTTTGTTTGTTTGTTTGTTTGTTTGTTTTGATGGCTGCATAATATTCCATTGTGTATATATACCACATCTTCTTTATCCATTCATCTGTTGATGGACATCTTGGCTCTTTCCAATTCTTACCAGTATCTGAAGTGAAAACTAAGAGCTTGGCATAACTTGAATGGGATGAATTTGGCACGTGTGGGGGTTAGAAAAAAGGCTGTAGGTAAATGGAAGCTCAGGACCCAACATGTAATAAAAAACTCAGTTAATGTTTGTCAGTTAATGAATAAGTGGTACCTGCTTCCAGACACTGAGCACTTAGTTCAGGGCTGTAAGTCTAATTCCATATCCCACTCTCTGCTGTGGATAGGGATCTTCATATACATCCTTGGTGCTTATAGGCTTGATGACAGGTAGGACTAAGTTGTAGGGTACAGTTCTCTAATACTTGCCACTTGGTAGGGCCAGAGCCCATGGGGAATGACCATGGAGAAAGAAAATAGTATTCTCTTTTAGCACCTGGATCCTTTCTCTCTTTGAGGACTGAAAACACTGAATAACAGTTAGTTGCATAGATTATGTCTACCCTGTAAGCTTCTGGTAGTCAGATATGTTTTGTGTATTTCTAGTTTCTAGCCCATGGTCTGAAACATAGTTGTTGCTCATCTAATATTACTTAAATGAAAGAAAAGATAAATCATTTCCAAGTATAATATCATTAATCTAATATTTGCTTTCTACTCACATCACGTACAAATTAAAATATATTTTGTTTTCTAATGTATCTGGCTGATGCCTGACTTGGTTTAAGAAAATATACTTTCACTACTGCTTTTACCTTTAAGAAGTCACTGAATATTACACAGAAAATGCTATTACTGGTCAATTAGATAACATGCACAGTGTCAGACATGGAGAATAAATATTTCTCTTCCGGACAAAATAACTGCTGCCCTGTTGTAATTGATGTTCATGGAAAGAACTCTGTCATATTGTATATTACAAACTCATTTGTCATCCTTTGCTAAACAGTCATTTGACTGTCCTTCTAGACACTGATTTGTCACTAGGGATGAGACTTTTTTTTTAATGATGCATTTAAATTTGTTGCTTCATACTGGATGCAAGGGCACTGGCAACTGGTATCTCTGGTACCCACATATCTATTTGTGTGTTTGTCCAAAGAGAGATTCCCAATATCAGTAAACAAAAATGATTAGATACTCCTTTTTTTGCTTTCTTTTCTTAGGCAAAGGCAATTTATATTACATGGCTTTTTTTCTAAAGATTTATTTTTTTTTAGAGGGTGAGCAGGGCAAGGGGCAAAGGGAGAGGGAGAGAGAGAATTTCAAGCAGACTTTGTGCTGAGCATGGAGCCCAGTGTGGAGCTCAATCCCATGACCCTGAGATCATGACCTGAGCCAAAATCAAGAGTCAGACACTCAACTGACTAAGCCACCCAGGCTCCTCTATATTATACAGCTTTTATTGCATTGTTCTGGTCACAATTTAGAGGTTTCTGTTTTTATTTGTGTGAAATAGCTCTAAAGTGAGCATCCCTAGACACACAAAGTGCAAATGTAAAATCAAGGAGAACAGCAGTAAAATAGGCCAGATTCTCCAGATTTTGTAGTTTGTTCTTTTTGGCTTAACAGAATTTTCAGTAAGATAGTATTAGTTGACCAAAGTTATCTTCCTATACTGTGAAAGCAAAGTAAAGCCCTGCTATGCAGCAAAAGTCCATTTGCTCACCTAATAGGTATTTATTGAACAGTTGCTAATTTTGAAGGCCATTCTGTAGCCATCTACTCTGCCACACTAGATTTCTCTGGAGTCCCTCTCCAGGAGATATCTGGGCCAGTGGCATGCTCTTTCTTCTTAGTGAGGCTATACTGCTAATTTCTGTCTGGCCTCCTTTTTGGTGATCAGGGAGGGCTCCTTTTCCCCTTTTACTTAAGATCTAGGTAAAGTAGAGGCAAGCTTGGCTCTGTGCTTCCTTCTCATGGTCCCCCTTATTTTGGTGCCCAAAGAGGAGGCTACTGCAGGCCTGCTTATCATTTCTGCTGCATGGAAGAGAGAGAAGATATTAATTACAAGAGAAAAGATACTCTAACACTCCCAGATCTTCTACTTTAAGCTACTCTTTCTATCACCAGGATAGTCTTACTATGAGGTCCTGTTTTGATCTGAGTCAGAGAACCTCTTTTCCTCAGAGATATGGTTAGTGAGGAGGCAGTCATCTTTCTCAGACATTGGTGTGTGTGTGTGTGTGTGTGTGTGTGTGTGTATGTCTGGTTAGTGCTCTATGGCAGGCCCTAGTAGGTTCTCTGTAGATTAAAAAGGAGATAATTAAACTAATGATATACTGTATGGTGACTATCATAACACAATAAAATAAAATTTAAAAAAGGAGATAATTGCTTAGCCTTTAAAGAGTTTATAATCTTGTAGGAGAGACTTTCATAAACAAAAACTTATGATGTAAAGTGTCAAATGCTATAATAGGGTACATAGAAAATAACATGAGAGTGCCAAGATTGGAATGACTAATACTGTCTGGAGAGATTAAGGCATGCTTCAGAAAGACAGTTGTGTTTGAGCTGGTTGAGAGGAATTTGACAAGCCTCAAAAGAGGGAAAGTGCTGTTTTCTGACATGAAGCATAGAAGTGGGAAAGAGGATGTCACCTCCTGGAAATAGTAATTCATGAGGTTGTGGAACCCATTGGTTAAGAACATAAACTCTGGAGTCAAGCTGCAAGGATTTGATATCAGCTTAACTACTTACTAGTTCTATCAAGTTACTAATGTTTGGTGCTTCAATTTCCTCATCCATAAAATGGAGATGCTTATGAGAGGATCAACCTCATAGGGTAGTTTTAAGGAATAAATGAGATAGAACATGTAAAGCATTTACAGTAGTATCTGGCACATATCAAGCAACCATTTTATCATGACTGTGGTGGTAATTGTGAGAGCTGAGATTGTGGAATGAGGCAAGCTCACGTCATCAAGGGTTTTCTTCAAACCATGAATTTGGACTTTATCCTGAAGACATTGCAAAGCCTTTTTCAATAGGCAAGTGAAAAATTCAGTTTAAAAAAAAAACTTTTTAAAGGAAAATTATTCTAATTAAGAATTTCTATACTTAGCAAGAGATCATTTAATAAATAGAATAACAACACCAGAAACTAAGACCTGAAAATGCTTTTTTTTCCCCATCAAAGATGAGATAATCAATGGAACCAACATTTTGGATCACTGTCTTTCTTGCCTTGAACTCTATGATTTGAATTTAACCACTTATTTTTGGATACTGTTCAGGTTTCTTGACAGGATATAGCGTTCTGATAAGTAGACACAGGTCTTAGCCAGATTATCCAATCCTGCCAGAGAAGGCACTAGCCTTTTTTGATATCTCTTAGAAGAATGAAACTTAGCTTGGGAAGGACACTATAATACTAAAGAGGAACATTCTTTCATCAGCTCTTTTGGGGCATCATTCTCAATTCCTACTTCTAGAACATTGTATAATGACCTGCACATAGCTGGTACTCAAGCAATAGTTTATTCACTATAGATTTCTGGGGGATCCAATATTAGTTATATCCTACTACACAATCACTGTTTTGAGAGGAATAGCTACCATGAATCAAGTGGTCAAATACCAGATAGTGTGCTAGTCTCTTTTAATGGGTCAAATCAAAGTTTTGTCTATTTAAAAATCCTTTACTTCTTCCCATCACACTTAGAATAAAACAGGTTATAAATCCCTGCAGGATCTGGGCCCTACTCATCTCTTCAAAATCAGGTATCATTTTCTACCTACCATATTCTAGGCATGATGCTTTTCTTTCAGTTCATCAAACTTACCAAGTTCATTACTGCCTGAAGGTTTCTGCCCTGGCCAGTTCCTTTTCTTGGAAAGGTGCCCCACTTTCTCTGCTCCTTCTTAATTACTAGATCTTAGTAAAGGCCATGTTTTCTGAAAGTCTTCCCTGATCACTCTAAAGCACCTATGTATATAACCTAAGCCCATTATATCATTCTATTTTAATTCTCTATATAATACTTTTTTATCAGATTTTAAAATCTGTCTGTGTATTTATTATTTATAACTTCCAATGGAATATAAATTCCAAGGAAGTAGGATCATGTCTCTCTCTTTTTTTTTTTTTTAAGATTTTATTTATTTATTTGACAGAGAGAGACACAGTGAGGGAGGGAACACAAGCAAGGGGAGTGGGAAAGGGAGAGGCAGGCTTTCCACGGAGCAGGGAGCCTGATGCGGGGCTCGATCTCAGGACCCCGAGATCATGACCTGAGCCGAAGGCAGATGCTTAATGACTGAGCCACCCAGGTACCCCGGATCATGTCTCTCTTATTCACCACCATATTCTTAGCACCCAAAATTGTCCCTGGCACATAGTTGGTACTCAGTAAATATCAATTGAATGAATAAATCTACTCCTAACCATAACCTTGCAAAGTAGATAACTATTATCTTCATTTTATTGATGAAAAAACAAAAAAAATAGATTGCCCAAGATATTGTAGCTGCAAATTTTTGAGCCAGGGCAAAATCAAGTTTCACTAAACCCAAAGCCCTACCCTTTAAAAAAAAATTTTTTTTATTAACATATAATGTATTATTTGTTTCAGGGGTACAGGTCTGTGATTCATCAGTCTTAAACAATTCACAGCGCTCATCATAGTACATACCCTCCCCAATGTCCATCACCCAGCCACCCCATCCCTCCCATCCCCCTCCACTCCAGCAACCCTCAGTTTGTTTCCTGAGATTAAGAGTCTCTTATGGTTTGTCTCCCTCTCTGGTTTCATCTTGTTTCATTTTTCCCTCCCTTCCCCTATGATCCTTGTTTCTCAAATTCCTCATATCAGTGAGATCATAGGATACTTATTTTTATCTGATTGACTTATTTTGCTTAGCATACTACTCTCTAGTTCCATCCACATCATTGCAAATGGCAAGATTTCATTTTTTTGATAGCTGCATAATATTCCATTGTATATATATATCACTTCTTTATCCATTCATCTATTGGTGGACATCTAGGCTCTTTCCATAGTTTGGGTATTGTGGACATTGCTGCTATAAACATTGGGGTGCAAGTACCTCTTTGGATCACTACATTTGTATCCTTGTGGTAAATACCCAGTAGTACAATTGCTGGATTGCAGAGTAGCTCTATTTTCAACTTTTTGAGGAACTTCCATACTGTTTTCCAGAGTGGCTGCACCAGCTTGCATTCCCACCAACAGTATAGAAGGGTTCCCCTTTCTCCGCATCCTCACCAACATCTGTCGTTTCCTGACTTGTTAATTTTAGCCATTCTGACTGGTGTGAGGTGTTATCTCATTGAGGTTTTGATTTGGATTTCCCTGATGCCGAGTGATTTTGAGCACTTTTTCATGTGTCTGTTGGCCATTTGTATGTCTTCTTTGCAGAAATGTCTGTTCATGTCTTCTGCCCATTTCTTGATTGGATTATTTGTTCTTTGGGTGTTGAGTTTGATGAGTGCTTTATAGATTCTGGATATTAGCCCTTTATCTGATATATCATTTGTAAATATCTTCTGCCATTCCATAAGTTGTCTTTTGGATTTGTTGACCTTACATTCCAGATGTATTTTTAAAATGCCACTGATGCCCCCACCTCCACGCTCTCCTATTCACTGTCCCACCCCAGCAGCCACAGGGACTAGACTAAAAAGCAAACAAAACAGGGGTGCCTGGGTAGCTCAGTAAGTTAAGTGTCTGCCTTCAGTTTAGGTTATGATCTCAGGGTCCTGGGATCGAGCCCCGCATTGGTCTCTCTGCTCAGCAGGGACTCTGCTTCTTCCTCTGTGCTCTTCCTCTCTCTCTCCCTCTCTCTCTCTCAAATAAATAAATAAAATCTTAAAAAACAAACAAAACAAAAACAGTCTAACTTCTGGAACTGTCTTCTAACAGTTTAGATCTAACTCCCTGCTCCCTCCATTTTTAGACCCTTAGTCTTTACCACGCTCAGCTTCATAAATCCATCAGATTTGCATAGTCTCATTTGGATCAGTGAATTTCCTTTGGACTCTTTAATGTGGCTTGGATCTGGAAAAACATTTTGAGGAAACTAGAGTTGTGCTTACCACATTGTGCTTTTGATGCATTTATAGTGACCTAGGAGAGTGTTTACCTCAGGTTTATACCTCAGGTACAAAAAAGGTAATTGATTGCACAGAGCTTCAGAGCCATTGTTTTACCTATAAACTCAGGTATCAAGGAAAAGTACTCCTCTGAACGTCATTTGATAAGTAGAGTTAAATATATATACTAAAAATGACACTGATATCAGTATCATTTTAAGTTAACAACTTAAAACACACTTTCAGCTGTGCTATCTCACTTAATTCTCACAGTGAATTTGTCATGTGGCTATGCTTATTTTTCATATTTTAGAGATAAGAAAACTGAGTATCATTTAATGGACTCATCCAAGATCACAGGCATCAAATGGTAGAGCCAGGAGTCAGGTTTGGTATTCTGAGGAAAAATTATGTTTTCTTTCTGCTATGGCATATCACTGCCATTCTCCAGTTTCAAAATGTTGGAAAGTTATTAACATAGTATCAATTAATATGAAAATTGAAGTAATTTGGCATGTTCTCTGCAAACTTATTACTAGCAGAGCAAATAATAGTATAAACCTCTTTGCAAGAGAGATTGTTTATAGCCCTTCAGAGATCTGACTGCTTTTGAATAGTTCAGAAGCATGAACTTGTGCAAATCAATTCAAATACTTTATATCTATGCCTTTAAATGAGCCTCCAATTGATCTTTTACTAAATGGTAGTTTATTGGCCTACTTTTAGTTACTGTAAGTATTAGAAAGTAATACAGTTGCATTTATTTTAAAATATATTATGATTAATGCTTTTAGTTAAATCAGAGACTCCCTTTAATCATGAGGATGACAAATAAAATTCATTATATTTTCACATACCTTCATAGTTTTCAAGGTGCTTTTGCTTTCATGATGTCATATGATTTTGATTAATGCTATGAAATGAATAAGGAAGATACTATTATCATTTCACAGATGAGAAAACCAAGGACTAGCAAGGTGAAATAACTTGTTCAATGTCATACAGCAAGGGTGTGCAAAAATCAAGTTGTTCACTGATACTGAATGACATAGCGGTCTTTTCAAAGGCTTTAGCAGATTCTTTTTCTTTGCTTTTCTTTTCTTTTTTCTTCTTCTTTTTCTTTCTCTCTTTCTCTCTCTCTCTCTTTTTGTTTGTTTGTTTTTGTTTTTTTTTGTATGAGATTGCAAACTCATGAAAGCAGGGAATACTTATTCAGCTTTGTAACCTCAGTGCCTAGCACAGTTTGCGGCACATAGCAGTTGCTCATTAAATATTGTTTGAGTGAATGAACAGCTTGGGGTCATAGAGTCATAGGTCATGAGAGAAGCTTCCCATGGAAAGATGATGGAAGTCTGTTTGAAAAGTGTTGGATCTCAGAATTTTCTATAGTTAAGAAGCCCCTGGGTTGTCATAGACTCATCGGCTTCCAGATTGAAAGCATATAACCTGACTGTGCTACCCAGGTCCCCTGAACATCCTTATATCGTAGCACTTATCATTTTGTGTGCTAATTATCTGCTTAGTTGTCTAGCTTCCCTTGCAAATTGTGAATCTGTTGAGAGCAGATGTTCCATTGTATGCTAGTCCATAGCATTGAGCTTAGCATATGATAGACACCAAGTAAATATCTGTAGAAGGAAGGAATGAATGAATAAACAAATAATATGACTCAGTGTGAGCAAAATAGGTAAACTTCTGAGAAAGGAACTGAGTTTGTAACAGGGAAGTATTAAAATAAGTCTGATTCAACATTAGGTTGGTAAGAAATGTAGCAGCAGTTTTCCATGGTATATTTGCCTTTTAAAATAGTCTGTATATGGGATGCCTGGGTGGCTCAGTCAGTTAAAGGTCTGCCTTCAGCTCAGGTCATGATCCCAGGGTCTTGGGATCGAGTCCCGCATCAGGCTCCTTGCTCAGCATGGAACCTGCTTCTTCCTCTGCCTGCCACTACCCCTGCTTGTGCTTTTGCTCTCTGACAAATAAATAAATAAAATCTGTAAAATAAAAGTCTGTATATGTTTATGGTTTAAATGCTTCCAAAAGTCATTAAAATGTTGTTACATTGAATACTTCTAATAAATTTAAGTCTTCCTCTTTTTTTTTTTTTTTGGTAAAGGAATACTTTGTGCTTAAAGAAAAACTAAATGTGGGCTATTAAAGTCTTAAGCTCTACTTACCTGAGTTTCATTATCTGCAAAGTTAAATTAGTAGTAGTATTTCTTTCATTAAATGAGACAGTACTTGTGAAAGCTCCTAGCACGGTGCCTGGCTTATAGTGGTAGGAGCTTTATGAATGTTTACTGAATGAATGAATTATAATGAATGATCGTCATTCTCCTTTGCCCTTATGCTTCTTTGATCCAATCTCCTGTCACTGAACTTTTGATCATTTCAGCAAAAACCTGCATGAGGGAGAAAAGAATAGGACATTTTGGTGTCATCTGAAAATTCAACTTTTAAATATTGTTTTAGTACAATGGTATGATTACTAGGAGTAATGCCCATTTCCACTCTGGTGATACTCAGTTTTTTTTTTTTTTTTTTTTTTTTTTGCCTTGATCTTCAAAGAGATTTAGAATTCATATTATTTTCCCCTCTTGGAGCATGTTTTCCTTTGAGAACAGAACTTGGGCCTTGGTACTGGATATGTTAGTTCAATAGTCTCATTGTCCTCAATTTAGTCTTCAGTTTCTTCACAGTCCAAATTGCCTTTCATGCAGAGCTGAGCTGGTAATACGCACTTGAGGTGATGTGTAAATGCTTTCACTGGCTCAGCTCCCTTCCCCACCTAGCATGCCTGGGTCACCTTCACAACATCAAGATTAGGTGTACATGTCCATCATAAATAATGTGTTATGCAGGGCTAATGTAAATGGAATCTGTTGAAATATGGCTTATTGTATTAAAATTTATGTTTCGATTATCGTTTTTATAATATGAAACAAGCTTGAGCTTTATAAAGTCATTCAGAAAAGAGATCTGCATCACTGATAGGAATGTCTATCTACTTGGCATCCATCCCTAGCAAAGTGAGAGTCATATGAACATTTCTAATGTTTTTTTTTCCTCTCTAACTTGAAAATTCAAATTGGATTACTTAACAAATTATTCTTTGAAATATCTCTAATTGTGTTATATGAAAGCCCTAGACACAAAGCTCACCTATGTCAGAAGAATATAAAATGCAAATCTAATCACATGTGCTTTCCTGTTTTATCTCCTTCAATGACTTCCTGTTTCTTACCTTATGTATAAAACAAGCTCCTTAGTTTGAAAGGACCTTTAGAGTCTGTCCCTGATTACTTCCTTCCTCTCTCACCTTATCTCCTAGGTTCTGACCTCAATGTTTATCCAACAGAGATGCTTGTGGTTTCCTCTAACATCCACTGGTATTTCTTTCCTCTGTTTTTTTTTTTCCCCAAATTGTTTCCTTTCTGTGGGAGATATCACTCTCTGTCTTTACCTAAAAGCATTTCTTTAACACCTACTCATTTTAGGGCTCAGTTTAATTGTTACTTTTTTGGAGAATTTCCCTTGATCTTCCAGACTGGGTTAGAAGCTCCTCTTCTGTGTTCTCATAACATCTTGGACTTTCCTTTACAATAACATTTATGACCTGGTAGTATAATTCCATGTTTTTTTGCATATCTTCCCCATTACACTGTGATATCCTTGGAGATAAAGACATTGTCATATCCATTCCATTATCCCAGCATCAGGTCTGTAGCTAGCTTCTAATGAACCTTTGTGTGAGTTAGAAAAACATACCTTTTCTATTGGGCCAGTGTTAGCTATCATAGGCTATCCTTTTGTAATGCAGCAATGTAGCAACTCTGCCCAGGTCCACAAATGTCTGGTGTGCAATAAGTTCTCAGGATATGTTTGTTAAATGATGACTGTATCGGGGCGCCTGGGTGGCTCAGTCGGTTAAGCGTCTGCCTTCGGCTCAGGTCATGATCCCAGGGTCGTGGGATCGAGCCTCGCATCGGGCTCCCTGCCCAGTGGGAAGCCTGCTTCTCCCTCTCCCACTCTCCCTGCTTGTGTTCCCTCTCTCGCTGTGTCTCTGTCTGTCAAATAAATAAACAAAATCTTAAAAAAAAAAAAAAAAAAGAATTAAATGATGACTGTATCAGTCAAGCAGTCAGTTGAGACAGGATAGCAGGAAAAGTTGAAATGCAATTGAAACTGGCATTTAAAACACCACCTATAAATTAAGAAGAAAATGTAAATCACTCATCATAAGACTGTTGAATTGAAATATCTTTAACAAAGGGAATGTTTCTGGGACAAGTCTTTATATAAATACAGGAAAAGTTGTAAAAGTGGAAGGTATTCATAATCAATCAGTAGATATACTGGCTCTGAATTTACCTTTATTTCTGCTAGCCTGTTTTACTGAAGATGTATCATAGTCTGTATGAGTTTATTATTTTTCTTTAAAGCTATAGCCAATGTATCTCAATAGCAGTATATTAGCTTTTTATCCAAACTGATCAGCACAGCGAAACAGAATAGATAGCTACTTAAAAAGCAGTGTGGAAGGGCGCCTGGGTGGCTCAGTCCTTAAGCGCCTGCCTTTGGCTCAGGTCATGATCCCAGGGCCCTGGGATCAAGCCCAGCATCGGGCTCCCTGCTCAGCGGGAAGCCTGCTTCTCCCTCTCCCACTACCCCTGCTTGTGTTCCCTCTTTCGCTATCTCTGTCAAATAAATAAAATCTTAAAAATAAAACAAACAAAAAAACAGTGTGGAGAGGTATAAACCACAGCAACTTTGAGAGCTTCTTTATTTTTCTTTATTTTGTGTTTTCTCTGAAAATGTGAAAAGTACTTTGATAGGGTTGAAAATAATATTGAAAATAGAGAATAGAAACACTGAGTTCAAACTCCACCTTCACCATTTCCTATCATTGAAGCTTCAGCCGCCTTCATTAGTTCTGTCTGTTATATGGTCCTAACTCTCTCTCCTTCCTGGATTCTTGGGTGATTACATTGACAAACTCTCTTGCAGTTGGTGGGGCTGTGAGACTAGTTCTGCTCAGTAGACAGGAAGGTATGTGACATGAGTCATATCCAGGCTGAGTTAAGGAAAAGCCCTTGTATGACCTTACAGCTCTTTCTTCACCATTGGTAGAAAATGAGTTACCCATTATAGGATAGCTGCCCTGAGACCTACAATGGATTTTACATGAGTAAGAAATAAAATTTCTGTGTTAAGACGCTGAGATTTTGGGGTGTTTATTCTTTAGCATTAGCCTGTTCTTTCCTGACAAATACAGTGACCTTGGAAAAGTCTTTGACCCTGCATGAGCCTCAGCTTTTTCAATTGCAAAATCCTCACAGGATTGTTGTGAAAATTAAATAAGATAATAGATAAGGAGAATTGTAAAGTATTATCAAAATGGAAGATATTTCTTAAAGCTCTTATACTTTGGTAGGAGAAACAATTTAATCAGTGTGATTATCTTAAGCAGACTCTTATATTTCTGTGTTGATGTAATAGCTACCATTTGGTGAAGACATGCTATGTACTAGAACTTTACCTACACTTTGCTATTTAATTCTCCTCCTGAATCCTCTGATTAGGTGTTATTATCCCCATCTTATAGATAAGGAAACTGCAGTTTAGAAGGGTACAGCAAGTTATTTATGGTCACGTAGTGATCAGATCAGTATACTTACTCTGGCCTGTCTGATGCAAATATATATTCCTAGTTGGAGTTAAGCCTATTATTTTGTAGCTAAAAAGTTAGTGCCTTCTTTTTATTTATTTATTAATTAATTTATTTCTTATTCTTATGTTAATCCCCTACATTACATCATTAGTTTTAGATGTAGTGTTCCATGATTCATTGTTTGTGCATAACACCCAGTGCTCCATGCAGAATGTGCCCTCCTCAATACCTACCACCAGGCTAACCCATCCTCCCACCCGCCTCCCCTCTAGAACCCTCAGTTTGTTTTTCAGAGTCCATCGTCTCTCATGGTTCATCTACCCCTCCGATTTCCCCCACTTCATTCTTCCCCTCCCGCTACCTTCTTCTTCTTCTTCTTTTTTTTTCTTTTCTTAAGATATATTGCATTATTTGTTTCAGAGGTACAGATCTGAGATTCAACAGTCTTGCACAATTCACAGCGCTTACCAGAGCACATACCCTCCCCAGTGTCTATCACCCAGTCACCCCATCCCTCCCACCCCACCCCCCACTCCAGCAACCCTCAGTTTGTTTCCTGCAATTAAGAATTCCTCATATCAGTGAGATCATATGATACATGTCTTTCTGTTTGACTTATTTCGCTCAACATAATACCCTCCAGTTCCATCCACGTCGTTGTAAATGGCAAGATCTCATTCCTTTTGCTGGCTGCATAATATTCCATTGTATATATATACTACATCTTCTTTATCCATTCATCTGTCGATGGACATCTTGGCTCTTTCCACAGTTTAGCTATTGTGGACAGTGCTGCTATAAACATCGGGGTGTACGTACCCTTTCGGATCCCTACTTTTGTATCGTTGGGGTAAATACCCAGTAGTGCAATTGCTGGATCATAGGGTAGCTCTATTTTCAACTTTCTGAGGAACCTCCATACTGTTTTCCAGAGTGGCTGCACCAGCTTGCATTCCCACCAAAAGTGTAGGAGGGTTCCCCTTTCTCCGCATCCCCGCCAACATTTGTCGTTTTCTGACTTATTAATTTTAGCCATTCTGACTGGTGTGAGGTGGTATCTCATTGAGGTTTGGATTTGGATTTCCCTGATGCCGAGTGATATTGAGCACTTTTTCATGTGTCTGTTGGCCATTTGGATGTCTTCTTTGGAAAAATGTCTGTTCATGTCTTTATGCCCATTTCTTGATTGGATTCTTTGTTCTTTGGGTGTTGAGTTTGATGAGTTCTTTATAGATTTTGGATACTAGCCCTTTATCTGATATGTCATTTGCAAATATCTTCTCCCATTCTGTCAGTTGTCTTTTGGTTTTGTTGACTGTTTCCTTTGCTTTGCAAAAACTTTTTATCTTGATGAAGTCCCAATAGTTCATTTTTGCTTAGCCACCGGAGTGACGTCCCTCAGCGGAGCAGACTTTTAAAAGTTCCGATTTTGTGCTCCCCGGCTCTATCACTTGCCAGAAGCGGCTGACGGAGGCCCCTCCCCTGCCGTCTATCCTCCCGAATATCGCCTCGGATTCACTTCTCCGCACGTCCTACCTTCCAGAAAGTGGTCACTTTTCTGATGAGAGAGTTGTTGCTATTCTTTTCTTCGATCTCCTGTTGAGTTTGTAGGTGTTCAGAATTGTTTGATCCCTATCCAGCTGAATTCCTGAGAGGAGACGAAATCCAGGTCTCCTACTCCTCTGCCATCTTGCTCTGCCCCCAGTGCCTTCTTTTTTACTGAGAGTATGTCTTCCTTTATATAGTGCTTTAATCATTGCCATTGAAGAGCTGGTTCACATTATGAGTAATGCAATCCATGCTAATGCATAGGAGAAGGCTAAATGCCAAATGATAGGAGGATGGAAACTTGATCATTTGAACTAGATGAGCATAAGCTCTTCAAGCCCTTGGGAAAAGCTTCTCCAAGTGAATTCACTGGCACTTGATTCAAGGACCATCCCAATACATGCATTTTAGAAATAATAGTGACAGCAAAACATCATTAATTTAGATTAATATGAGAAGAGTCTGAATGAAGAAGTCTCCATTCTGGAATATTATGTAGGAAATTCAGTTTTCTACTGGAAAGAATACTAGTCTTGGACTTTGAAGACATGGGTTCATTTTCCAGTTCTGCCACACAGCAGAAGTTGTGGTGTGACTATTGTTTGTGTGAGATTGAATAAGTCATTTGTCTTCTTCGAACTTCTCTTTTCCTATTTGTAAGATGGGGATTGTTAGCCCTGGTCAGCCTTCATTACAAAGTTGCTTTAAAGATAAGATAAAATGAGACAATGGGAGGGAAAGTGTTTGGAATCTTACATAAGATGTTTTTACACATCTAACTTATGGAGGAGAGAAAAATAGTAGTAGCAATATTCTGGCTTTGTCACGTTTCAGTCGTGTAACCTAGGGTAAGATTATCTGCTCTGTGCCTCTGTTTCCTCATCAGTAAAATCTGGAGGGATAATAGAACAAGTCTTATTAATTTATTAAATAAATAAGGATTAAATGAGATAATTTATATAAAATGTTTAGGATGGTACCTTGCAGTTAGCACTCATTTAAAGTTAACTGCCACTGTTATTAATAGTAGTGGTGGTTGTGGTAGGAGTGTCTGCTGAGTTTCACTTCTGAGCCAGGCATACTGTTAGGACTTTATCATTTAACTCTCAGGGCTACCCTATTAGGTATTAATATTCTAGTTTTGTATTTGAAGAAAGAGAAGCTCAGGTAGTTGGTTCAAGATCTCATAGCTAATAAATACTGCAGCTATGATTTGAACCTGATTTT
Source organism: Mirounga angustirostris (assembly GCF_029215605.1). Lineage (NCBI taxonomy): Eukaryota > Metazoa > Chordata > Mammalia > Carnivora > Phocidae > Mirounga > Mirounga angustirostris. Next base: position 151,338,946 of record NW_026991712.1, read on the forward strand.
GCTTTACTTAGAAGCTCAGGCTCTTTCCATTATACTAAGCTTCCTCCTATACATTTTAAAGAACTGTTTCAATATAGAGCTTTTTACTTTTCCGAAGGCTGAAGGACAGAACTACTCCACCACTTGTTTTGCTTTATTTCTTACCTCCCAAATGCCACTTTTCAAATATAGCAGGCACTTTATTCAACAGTGTTTTGGGTGCCTACTGTATGCACACCACCATTCAAATGAAAGAGACTTTGATTATCTCATATCTCATTTAATTCTCATGATGATCTATGGGAAGGGAAAACTTCACTCTTTATTTACAGCTCAGGACTCTTGGACATAAAGGGGAGAGTCATCTGTTAATGGTAAGAGACTGTGTCATAGCGGGTTTGGAAGTGGAATCCAAGTCTCCTGACTTGGTATTTCCTCTCCACTGCCTTGTAAATTCTGCCAGTGTGGACCCCATCTAAAGAGACTCAGGTCCCAATTATTCTTATGGATAGAAACTAGTGGATTGTGCTATGAAGTGAGCTACCTACCTCCTTAACTAGATTAATCACTCCTCTTGGATTTTTGTCGTTGCTTTTGTCGTGAAAGCAAACCTTGCCTTCACTGATAATATACAATTAACACTTTGTTCAACTTGAATAGAAAGCTGAATTGTCAGATTGGGTTGCAAGAGTTCTGCCCTAACAGTTTCTTTCCCCGTTGCAACAGCAACAATAAGAACCACCACAACCATAGCAGCTAATGTTTAGTAAGTGCTTACTATAAGCCAGGAAGTATTCTAGGGCTTCATATGTATTAATGAATTTAATCCTCCTTACAACTCTAAGATAGGTAACTATCATTACCCTTATTTACAGATGAGGAAGCTAAGGGACAGAAAGTTTAGGTAATTTGCTCCCAAGCCATACAGCTAGTAAGCAATAAAACTGTGATTCAGTACTAGGTGGTTTAGCTACGAATTCTAAGCTCTTAAACATTTTGCTTTACTATATTTTCTTAGGGAATACAATCATCTGTGTCATTTTTCTCCTCCTCCTAAACCTCCAATGGCTCTCTCTATCTTTTTAAATTCAAAATGCAAACTTCACATTGGCATTTAGAGGGCTCCCTGTTGTCAACTCAGTCCTTATTTTTAGCTACATTTCTCATTATTTAGAGAGAGCATGGGTTTTTAGAGTCAGAGATGCGTGTTTTTATAGTACAACCCTGTCGTTAAATGATTGTGAAAACTTTGGATGAGATAATTTATTTTTTCAAGTATCTAAAATTGAGGATAATAGAACTTGCCTGAACAGGTAAATGAAAATAAAGCTTGTAAATGCCTAATACATGGTCTGATATATAGAGGCACTCATTATTATTTTAAAAATACTTAGTTATCCTCCAGGTAAAACTAATCTGCCCCACACTTTCCTTCCTCCTTTGCATATGCTTATTTTTCCTCTTCACCTTGAATGCTTTTCCTCACTTCTCTGGCTGTCAAAAGCTAACCCATCCTTCAAGGTCTCTTTTAAGAGCAGCTTCTGTAGGAAGTCTAATTTTGATCCCCTTGCTCCCTGCCATCTCATCTTAAAGCGCATTCTTTCATTTGAACCCTAGCACAGTTTTGTACATCAAGTTTAATATATATCATATTTGGCCTTGTGTTTGGGGTATTTGTATATCTAGTCCATACTCCCTACTGGATTATAGGTACTTTGAACAGGGGCCATGTCCTTCTTCTCTCTGTCATCCTCATATCTTAGGAGAAGCATTGGGTTTGGACACATGGTACCTGCTGGTGAGAGTGAATCATATCATCAGAAGCTTGAAATTGCCTGTGATCAGCACTATAATCTACAGACCAAGGAGAATGGAAGGACACTATTTTTATGCCATCCCTCCTGCTTTATATACCTCGTTTCTTTTAATATCTACAACAGTCATGTGATATAGTCATTATTATTGTCATTTTACAGATGAAGAAACTTAGATCTAAGGGGGTAAGTGACTTGCTTAAGGTTACATAGTTAGGAGGTTGCAGGGATTTGAACCCTTATCTATATGACTTTCTGCTTCACTGGTGTTATTTCTGTTTATTAATAAAAAGAGACACCATCTGATCTACTAGCCTTGGTGGTGTCATTGAAAGTCAGAATCATAAAATATTACCTGGCCAATTTCTTCATTTAACAGATGAGGAAACTCAGACTTGGGAAGAACAAGAGGATTGCTCACGGTCACTCAGCTAATAAAAGCCAAACTATGTCTAGGTTCCAAGCCAATTCTAAATGTAGCAATTTTCTTTTTTTTTTTTAATTAGTTTTATTTTATTATGTTAGTCACCATACATTACATCATTAGTTTTTGATGTAGTGTTCCATGATTCATTGTTTGCGTATAACACCCAGTGCTCCATGAAATATATGCCCTCCTTAATACCCATCACTGGGCTAACCCATCCCCCACCCTCTCCCCTCTAAAACCCTCAGTTTGTTTCTCAGAGTCCATAGTCTCTCATGGTTCATCTTCCTCTCTGATTTCCCCCCCTTCATTTTTCCCTTCCTACTATCTTTTTTTTTTTTTTACTTTTAACATATAATGTATTATTTATTTCAGAGGAACAGGTCTGTGATTCATCAGTCTTACACAATTCACAGCACTCACCATAGCACATACCCTCCCCAATGTCCATCACCCAGCCACCCCATCCCTCCCATCCCCCACTACTCCAGCAACCCTCAGTTTGTTTCCTGAGATTAAGAATTCCTCCTATCAGTGAGATCATATGATACTTGTCTTTCTCTGATTGACTTATTTCAGTTAGCATAATACCCTCTAGTTCCATCCACATCATTGCAAATGGCAAGATTTCGTTTCTTGTTTTTTTTTTTTGATGGCTGCATAATATTCCATTGTGTATGTGTATCTATCTATCTATCTATCATCTATCTATCTATCTATCTATCTATCTATCTATCTATCTATCTATATCACATCTTCTTTATCCATTCATCTGTTGATGGACATCTAGGCTCTTTCCATAGTTTGGCTAATGTGGACATTGCTGCTATAAACATTGCAGTGTACATACCCCTTCAGTTCATAAATGTAGTAATTTTCTAAGAGACCTAGGTACCTCTCCCATTGTGGGCCAATGAAATGTATTTCTCTTCTGAACTTCTGGTCCTCTTCTGGGCTCTCACCTTCACAATCAGAGCATACCTTATTTTGGTTAATCAGTATCATGATTAATTTTTCTACTGTGAGCCACATTAGATGTTATAGATGCTGAGCTCAAGCTATGTTTAGTTTCTAATGGTAAATGTTGGTGAAGAAGTACATTTGGTTATGTTTCTGAAATTGCATAACAATAATGTTGCCACTTCTCAGTTATCTGAAACTTTTAACTTTTCAAAAAACATCCTTTCATATTTTCTGTATCTTTGAAGAAGAGATTAGAGGATTGTATTAGGTAATTCCTAAGATCTGTCTTAATTCTCAGGTTCTGATTTTCTGATTCTGAGGCTCACAACTTACTTTTACATTAAAAAAAAAAATTATTGTTATGTTAATCACCATACATTACATCATTAGTTTTTGATATAGTATTCCGTGATTCATTGTTTGTGCATAACACCCAGTGCTCCATGCAGAACGTGCCCTCCTTAATACCCATCACCAGGCTAACCCATACTCCCACCCCCCTCCCCTCTAGAACCCTCAGTTTGTTTTTCAGAGTCCATTGTCTCTCATGGTTCGTTTCCCCCTCTGATTTCCCCCCCGTCATTCTTCCCCTCCTGCTATCTTCTTTTTTTTTTTCTTAACATATATTGCATTATTTGTTTCAGAGGTACAGATCTGTGATTCAACACTCTTGCACAATTCACAGCGCTCACCATAGCACATAACCTCCCCAATGTCTATCACCCAGCCACCCCATCCCTCCCACCCCACTCCCCACTCCAGCAAACCTGTTTGTTTCCTGAGATTAAGAATTCCTTGTATCAGTGAGATCATATGATACATGTCTTTCTCTGATTGACTTATTTCGCTCAGCATAACACCCTCCAGTTCCATCCACGTCGTTGCAAATGGCCAGATCTCATTCCTTTCGATGGCTGCATAATATTCCATTGTATATATATACACCACATCTTTATCCATTCATGTGTCGATGGACATCTTGGCTCTTTACACAGTTTGGCTGTTATGGACATTGCTACTATAATCATCGGGGTGTATGTACCCCTTCGGAAACCTCCATTTGTATCTTTGGGGTAAATACCCAGTAGTGCAATTGCTGGATCATATGGTAGCTCTATTTTCAACCTTTTGAGGAACCTCCATGCTGTTTTCCAGAGTGGCTGCACCAGCTTGCATTCCCACCAAAAGTGTAGGAGAGTTCCCCTTTCTCCGCATCCCCGCCAACATCTGTCGTTTCCTGACTTGTTAATTTTAGCCATTCTGACTGGTGTGAGGTGGTATCTCATTGAGGTTTTGATTTGGATTTCCCTGATGCTGAGCAATGTTGAGCACTTTTCATGTGTCTGTTGGCCATTTGGATGTCTTCTTTGCAGAAATGTCTGTTCATGTCTTCTGCCCATTTCTTGATTGTATCATTTGTTCTTTGGGTGTTGAGTTTGATAAGTTCTTTATAGATTTTGGATACTAGCCCTTTATCTGATATGTCATTTGCAAATATCTTCTCCCATTCTGTTGGTTGTCTTTTGGTTTTGTTGACTGTTTCCTTTGCTGTGCAAAAGCTTTTTATCTTGATGAAGTCTCAATAGTTCATTTATGCCTTTGCTTCCCTTGCCTTTGGCGATGTTTCTTGGAAGAAGTTGCTGTGGCTGAGGTCAAAGAGGTTGCTGCCTGTGTTCTCCTTTAGGATTTTGATGGACTCCTGTCTCACATTGAGGTCTTTCAACCATTTGGAGTCTATTTTTGTGTGTGGTGTAAGGAAATGGTCCAGTTTCATTCTTCTGCATGTAGCTGTCCAATTTTCCCAACACCATTTGTTGAAGAGACTGTCTTTTTTCCATTGAACATTCTTTCCTGCTTTGTCGAAGATTAGTTGACCATAGAGTTGAGGGTCCATTTCTGGGCTCTCTATTCTGTTCCACTGATCTATGTGTCTGTTTTTGTGCCATTACCATGCTGTCTTGATGATGACAGCTTTGTAATAGAGCTGGAAGTCCGGAATTGTGATGCCGCCAGCTTTGCTTTTTTTTTTTTCAACATTCCTCTGGCTATTTGGGGTCTTTTCTGGTTCCATACAAATTTTAGGATTCTTTGTTCCTTTTCTTTGAAAAAAGTGGATGGTGTTTTGATGGGGATTGCATTGAATGTGTAGATTGCTCTAGGTAGCATTGAGCTCTTCACAATATTTGTTCTTCCAATCCATGAGCATGGAACGTTTTTCCATTTCTTTGTGTCTTCCTCAATTTCTTTCATGAGTATTTTATAGTTTTCTGAGTACAGATCCTTTGTGTCTTTGGTTAGATTTATTCCTACGTATCTTATGGTTTTGGGTGCAATTGTAAATGGGATCGACTCCTTAATTTCTCTTTCTTCTGTCTTGTTGTTGGTGTGTAGGAATGCCACTGACTTCTGTGCATTGATTTTATATCCTGCCACTTTACTGAATTCCTGGATGAGTTCTAGCAGTTTTGGGGTGGAATCTTATTGGGTTTTCCACATAAAGTATCATATCATCTGCAGAGAATGAGAGTTTGACTTCTTCTTTGCCGATTTGGATGCCTTTTATTTCTTTTTGTTGTCTGATTGCTGTGGCTGGGCCTTCTAATGTTATGTTGAATAGCAGTGGTGATAGTGGATATCCCTGCCACGTTCCTGACCTTAGGGGGAAAGCTCTCCGTTTTTCCCCATTGAGAATGATATTCGTTGTAGGTTTTTCATAGATGGCTTTTATGATATTGAGGTATGTCCCCTCTATCCCTATACTCTGAAGAGTTTTGATCAAGAAAGGATCCTGTACTTTGTTCTGCATCTATTGAGAGGATCATATGATTCTTGTGTTTTGTTTTGTTAAGGTATTGTATCACGTTGATTGATTTGCAGTTGTTGAACCAACCTTGCAGCCCAGGGATAAATCCCACTTGGTCGGTGTGAATAATCTTTTTAACGTACTGTTGGTTCCTATTGGCTAGTAGTTTGGTGAGAATTTTTGCATCCATGTTCATCAAGGATATTGGTCTGTAATTCTCCTTTTGATGGGGTCTTTGTCTGGTTTGGGGATCAAGGTAATGGTGGCCTCGGGGCACCTGGGTGGCTCAGTTGGTTAAGCGAGTGCCTTCGGCTCAGGTCATGATCCTGGAGTCCCAGGATTGAGTCCCGCATCGGGCTCCCTGCTCCGCAGGGAGTCTGCTTCTCCCTCTGACCCTCCCCCCTCTCATGTGCTCTCTCTCTCTCCTCTCATCCTCTCTCTCAAATAAAAAAAAAAATCTAAAAAAAAAAGAAAAGGTAATGGTGGCCTCATAAAATGAATTTGGAAGTTTTCCTTCCATTTCTATTTTTTGGAACAGTTTCAGAAGAATAGGTATTAATTCTTCTTTAAATCTTTGGTAGAATTCCCCTGGGAAGCCATCTGGCCCTGGGCTTCTGTTTGTTGGGAGATTTTAGATGACTGCTTCAATTTCCTTAGTGGTTATGGGTCTGTTCAGGTTTTCTATTTCTTCCTGGTTCAATTTTGGTTGTTGATACATCTCTAGGAATGCATCCATTTCTTCCAGGTTATCTAATCTGCTGGCATAGAGTTGCTCCTAATATGTTCTTATAATTGTTTGTATTTCTTTGGTGTTGGTTGTGATCTCTCCTTTTTCATTCATGATTTTGTTGATTTGGGTCATTTCTCTTTTCTTTTTGATAAGTCGGGGCAGGGGTTTTCAATCTTGTTAATTCTTTCAAAGAACTAGCTCCTAGCTTCGTTGATCTGTTCTACTGTTCTTTTGGTTTCTATTTCATTTATTTCTGCTCTGATCTTTATTATTTCTCTTCTCCTGCTGTGTTTAGGCTTTATTTGCTGTTCTTTCTCCAGCTCCTTTAGTGTAGGGTTAGGTTGTGTACTTGAGACCTTTCTTGTTTCTTGAGAAAGGCTTGTATTGCTATATAGTTTCCTCTTAGGACCACCTTTGCTGCATCCCAAAGATTTTGAACAGTTGTGTTTTCATTTTCATTGGTTTCCATGAATTTTTAAAATTCTTCTTTAATTGCCTGGTTGACCCATTCATTCTTCAGTAGGATGCTCTTTAGCCTCCATGTATTTGAGTTCTTTCCGACCTTCCTCTTCTGATTGAGTTTTAGTTTCAAAGCACTGTGGTCTGAAAATAGGCAGGGAATGATCCCAATCTTTTGGTACTGGTTGAGACCTGATTTGTGACCTAGGATGTGATCTATTCTGGAGAATGTTCCTTGGGCACTAGAGAAGAATGTGTATTCCGTCGCTTTGGGATGGAATGTTCTGAATATGTCTGTGAAGTCCATTTGGTCCGGTTTGTCATTTAAAGTCTTTATTTCCTTGTTGATCTTTTGCTTAGATGATATGTTCATTTCAGTGAGGGGGGTGTTGAAGTCCCCCACTATTATTGTTTTGTTGTCAATGTGTTTCTTTGCTTTTGTTATTAATTGCCTTATATAATTGGCTGCTCCCATGTTAGGGGCATAGATATTTACAATTGTTAGATCTTCTTGTTGGATAGACCCTTTAAGTAGGATATACTGTCCTTCCGCATCTCTTATTACACTCTTTGGTTTAAAATCTAATTTGTCTGATATAAGGATTGCCGCCCCAGCTTTCTTTTGGTGTCCTTTAGCATGGTAAATGGTTTTCCACCCCCTCACTTTCAATCTGGGGGTGACTTTGGGTCTAAAATGAGTCTCTTGCAGACAGCATATTAATGGGTCTTGTTTTTTAATCCAGTCTGATAGCCTTTGTCTTTTGATTGGGGCATTTAGCCCATTTACATTCAGGGTAACTATTGAAAGATAGGAATTTAGTGCCATTGTATTGCCTGTAAGGTGACTGTTACTGTATATTGTCTATGTTCCTTTCTGGTCTATGTTGCTTTTAGGTTCTCTCTTTGCTTAGAGGACCCCTTTGAATATTTCTTGTAGGGCTGGTTTCGTGTTTGCAAATTCCTTTAGTTTTTGTTTGTCCTGGAAGCTTTTTATCTCTCCTTCTATTTTCAATGACAGCCTGCTGGATATTGTATTCTTGGCTGCATATTTTTCTCATTTAGCACTCTGAATATACCATGCCAGTCCTTTCTTGCCTGCCAGGTCTCTGTGGATAGGTCTGTTGCCAATCTAATGTTTCTACCATTGTAGGTTACATATCTCTTCTCCCGAGCTCCTTTCAGGATTTTCTCTTTGTCTCTGAGACTCGTAAGTTTTACTATTAGATGTCGTGGTGTTGACCTATTTTTATTGATTTTGAGTGGGGATCTGTGTGCTTCCTGGATTTTCATGCCTGTTTCCTTCCCCAAATTAGGGAAGTTCTCTGCTATAATTTGCTCCAATATACCTTCTGCCCCTCTCTCTCTTTCTTCTTCTAGGATCTCAATTATTCTAATGTTGTTTCGTCTTATGGTATCGCTTATCTCTTGAATTCTGCCCTCATGATCCAGTAGTTGTTTTTCTCTCTTTTTCTCAGGCTCTTTGTTTTCCATCATTTGGTCTTCTATATCACTGATTCGCTCTTCTGCCTCATTTATCCTAGCAGTTAGTGCCCCCATTTTTGATTGCACCTCATTAATAGCCTTTTTGATTTCGACTTAGATTTTAGTTCTTTTACTTCTCCAGAAAGGGTTTCTCTAATAACTTCCATGCTTTTTTCAAGCCCAGCTAGTATCTTTAAAGTGGTGATTCTCAACTCTAGATCCGACATCGTACTAATGTCCATATTGAGTAGGTCCCTGGCAGTCGGTACTACCTCTTGTTCTTTTTATTGAGGTGATTTTTTCCATCTTGTCATTTTGTCCAGAGTAGAATAGATTAATGAGAGAAGAAAATGCTAACAGGGTAACAATGTCTCCAGAAAATATATTCTCAACAAATCAGAATAGACCTGAAGCCAGGGGAAAAGAAAGGGAAAGAAAAAAAAAAGAAAAAGAAAAAAAAAAGATAAAAATAAACAAAAACAGAACAAAACAAAACAAAAAAACAGAATATGATCAAATATGATCAGGCTGGTGCATAGATCAGTGCCACAGAGTAGATTTTGGGTGTATTTTGGTTTGTTAGAAGAAAGTGCCTCCCAAAATTTTAAAGAAAGAAAAACTTATATATGTACAAAAATAAGGGTTGATGTGATGAAGGGATGGAATATGACTGTAATGATGAAAATTATAAAAAATTTTATAAAAGGAATTGATAAGAAGTTGTTTGAAAAAAGAAAGAAGAGGATTTAGAAAAAAAAGAAAAAAACAAGGGAGAGAATGTGATCAGTCAGGAGAGTAGAACTAAACCATACAGTAGAGATTTAGGGTATATTCTGATCTGTTAGAAGAGCCTATCAAAATTTTAAAGAGAGAACAACTTATATATATATATGCCAAAATAAGGGTAAGTACTATGAAGAGATAGAATATGACTCTAGAAATGGAAAATAAAAAAATTTTTTTAAGAAAGGGATTGATTAAGATTTTGTTTGAAAAAGGGAAAAAGAAAAATTCAAAAAAAAAAAAAGGTGAAAATAAATTAACTTTGAAAGACTAAAGAATCATGGTAAAAGAGCCATGGATTCTCTGGGCATCATTCCCCTAGCGCTGGAGTTCTGCCATTCTCACTGATCGGTAAACTTGGTCTTTGCTGGCTGTTCTTGCTGATCTTCTGGGGGAGGGGCCTGTTGCCGTGGTTCACAAATGTCTTTGCCAGGGTGGAATTGCCCTGCCCTTGCCCGATCCGGGCTAAGTAATCTGCTCGGGTTTGCTGTCGGGAACTTTAGTTCCCTGCAAGCTTTCGGTACAGCTTTGGCGGCTGAGAGTGAAAATGGCAGCCTCCCAATCTCTGCCCTGGAGGAGCCAAGAACTTGGGGCCACACTCCTCAGTGAGCCCCCAGAGAAAAGCAGTCCATCACTCCTGTCTCCCCGGTCTCTGGCTGCACTCCGTGCTCACCTGGACTGTGACCCAGCATTTCTATCTCTGGCACCCGACTCGGTGTGGAGTTCCAAACCCAGCAGATCCCTGCGGTGTGCTCCTGCGCCGCTCCTCCCGGGGGAGGAAGGGGAGTCTCCCCGGATCTGCTGCTTGTTGGGTCCCTGCTGGAGGAGTAGTGGCCCAACTGTGCTGCGCATCATCAGCTCCGTCTGTGCAGCTGGCTTCCCCGCTCCGATACCTGGGAGCTCTGCCGCACTCAGGCACCCGTGGTCTTTCTGTGACCCCGAGGATCCTGAGACCACACTGTCCCACGAGGGTTCCACGCTCCGCTTAGCCACTGGAGTGACATCCCTCAGCAGAGCAGACTTATAAACGTTCCAATTTTGTGCTCTGTGGCTCTATCACTTGCTAGAAGCTGCCTACAGAGACCCCCTCACCTGCCGTCTCTCCTCCCAAATATCACTTTGGATTCACTTCTCCACACGTCCTACCTTCCAGAAAGTGGTCGCTTTTCTGTTCAGAGAGTTGTTGCTATTCTATTCTTCGATCTCCAGTTGAGTTTGTAGGTGTTCAGAATGGTTTGATTCCTATCCAGCTGAATTCCTGAGGGCAGACGAAATCCAGGTCTCCTACTCCTCTGCCATCTTGCCAAGCCTACTTTTACCTTTTATATTTATTTGTGGGGTGTGTGTGTGTGTGTGTGTGTGTGTTTGATTAATGTTTACAGTATAAATTCCATGAGGATAGAGGCTATATCTGTTTTTGTTCACCATTGTATACCCAGAACCTTCACATAATAGGTACTCAGTAAATATTTGTTGATTAAATGAAAAATTATGTGAGGTTGCAAGGCAATTATCATCTCTATTTGATAGATTACTAAATCAAAGCCAAGAAAAGAATGACTTTCTTAAGAACAACTGTTATTTAGTGGCACAGCCATTCTGAAACCCGTAACTCCTGGCTCTTCAGTTATTGGCATAAGCAAATAAAATAATAAAATTCTGAATCCTTGTAGTCTATCTCTTGAGTCTATTCTTAAAGTCATTACTAGTCATGAGAATTAATTAAGTTCTTAAATACTTAACTAATAATAAAAGATTCCTTTTAAAAACTAATAGAATACAATAACAAGAACTTAAAAACATTTATCAATAATTTTTTTTTTTCCCTCCAAGAAATGCTTGAGTTCTCAAGTGAATTTCCTCAGCTTCCAACTCTAGGTTTAGAGAAACTTTTATTTTACTCTTGGTGATCAGGGCGGAAGTAATTGGAAAGGCAGTAGCCTCATACACTAAATAGAATTTAAAAAAAAAAGTTTGAAAATACTAAGCCTTAGTGAAGTTATAGAACAAAGGACATACATACACTCTTAACAGGAATTGGCAGAACAACTTGGGAAAAGTAGCCATACCTTTTAAACCTGAACAGGTAATAACCCTACAACCCAGAAATTCCACTCCTGGTTATATGCCAATAGAAATATGTACATATATTCACAAAAAGACCTATGAGAATAGTCATTGTACTACTCTCTAAATTATTAGTTAAAAAAAATTTTTTTTTTAAGATTTTATTTATTCATTTATTTGAGAGAGAGAGAGAGAGAGAGAGAGAAACAGCATGAGAGTGGAGAGGGTCAGAGGGAGAAGCAGGCTCCTCGCTGAGCCGGGAGCCTGATGTGGGACTCGATCCCAGGACTCTGGGATCATGACCTGAGCTGAAGGCAGTCGCTTAACCAACTGAGCCACCCAGGTGCCCCACTACTCTCTAAATTAATTACCTGTAATTACCTAAAGTTAGAGATTACTTAAATGTTGATAGGAAAATGAATATAGTATGTCATGCAATGGTATACCACACAGCAATGAGAATTAAAGCTTTAATTACCTCAAACAATATAGATGAATCTAAGAAACACATGTTGATTGAAAGAAGCCAGATAAGAAAGAGTATATATTGTATGATTCCATTATTATAAAGTTCCAAAACAGGCAAAGCTAATCTCTGCGGTTAAAGATCAGGTAGTGGTTATACTTGGGAAAGTTATTTGGAAGAGGGCATGAGGGTGGGAAGAGTGGTTTTGGAATACTAGTAATATTCTATATTTTTAACATTTATTTATTTATTTGAGAGAGAGGGAGAGAGCACACACAGGGCAGGAGGGGCAGAGAGAGAATCTCAAGCAGACTCCATGCTGAGCACAGAGCCCTACACAGGGTTTGATTTCATGACCCTGAGATCACAACCTGAGTCAAAACCAAGAGTCCGAGTGCACCACCCAGGTGCCCTGAGTAATATTCTATTTCTTGATCTGTGTGCTGGTTTCATGAGTCTGCTTTTTGTGAAAACATAATGGTCTGCATATTTATTGCAAGTGAACTTTTTGGTATATATATTTTTAAGTAGTTAAAACAAGAACAACAACAACAACATAACAGCTCCCAAGAAAGTCTAGATTAAAGCTTGATAGTTTAAGTGTCACAGCAAAGCAGAATAATGTAGGTACAAAGCCAAAACAGTGTTGGTGTGATCTAGGTGAATGAGAGCTCACATCTGTGTTGGGACTCAGGCCCCTCCATCTGGTGATGCCATTATCTCAGTATAAGGTTTCCATGTGTCCTGTGGAAGATGGGCACATTGGCTCTTAACTTCCTTAGCTTGGATGTGACGCATGTAAATTTTCCTGAAAATTCATTGGCCTAAAATAGTCCCATGACCCAAACCAAACTGTAAGGGAGGCTGGGAAATGTATGGGAACACCTGGATATTTGAAGAGTGTTAATTGGCTCTTCAGGAGCTGGATCTGTGATGTGGCCTGTATCTCAGGTTACATGAGGGGTTTCGTTATGCATGGTTTGTATCTATGTTTAGTCATGGGATGATTTCCTTGGAGCTTTAGTAATGGTGTTGAAAAAGTGGAACAAGTGTGTGCAGAAAGGGAACTTACTATTTGCCAGAAACTGTGTATACTTTATTTTTATTTATTTATTTATTTATTTATTTATTTATTTATTTATTTATTTATTTATTTAATTTTTTTTTAAAGATTTTATTTATTTATTTGAGAGACAGAGAATGAGAGACAGAGAGCATGAGAGGGAGGAGGGTCAGAGGGAGAAGCAGACCCCCTGCCGAGCAGGGAGCCTGATGTGGTCCTCCATCCCGGGACTCCAGGATCATGACCTGAGCCGAAGGCAGTCGCCCAACCAACTGAGCCACCCAGGCGCCCCCTATTTTTTTTTAAAAGATTTTTTAAATTTATTTATCTCAGAAAGAATGGGAGACAGAGAGCATGAGAGGTGGAGGATCAGAGGGAGAAGCAGACTCCCCGCTGAGCAGGGAGCCCGATGTGGGACTCGATCCCGGGACTCCAGGATCATGACCCAAGCCGAAGGCAGTTGCTTAACCAACTGAGCCACCCAGGCGCCCCTGTGTATACTTTTTCAGTTGTCTGTTGCTATGTAAGAAACCACTCCAAAATTGAGCAGATTATAACTTATTATTTCTCATGACTCTCTGGATTGACTAGGTACAGCTAGCTGGTTTGTTCTTCTGGTCTCATGTGGGCTCTCTCATGTGGCTGTGGTTAGGTCTCAGATTCAGTTGGGTAAGGAACATCCAAGACGGTTCACTTGCCTGGTAGTTGTTCCTGGCTGAGGGCTGAGAAATAGGCTCAGTTGCGATGCTAATATAACTGGGCCTCTCTCTCTATCTCTCTCTGTTATCTTAGGACTTCTCTCTCTTAAAGTGGCTTTCTTACATGACATCTCTAGTAGAGTGGCTGGACTTTTTACGTGGTAGCTTAAGATACCTAGAGGGGTAACGGTAGCACAGTCAGTTAAGTGTCCAACTCTTGGTTTCAGCTCAGGTTGTGCTTTCGGGGTCATGAGATCCAGCCCCATGTTGGAGTCCACGCTTAGCGTGGAGTCTGCTTGGATTCTCTCTCCCTCTCCCCCTGCTCCTCCGTCCTACTCTCTCTCTATCTAAAAAGTAAATAGATAAATCTTAAAGAAAAAAAATTAGGCCTAGAACTGGCACAGTATCACTTCTGCTACATTCTGTTAATTAAAAGCCATCACAGAGCCAGCCTAGATTCAAAGGAAGAGGACTATAAAATGGCACGAATATGGACAGGTGTGGTTCACTGGGGGCCATTAGTGTAATAGTTCAGAAGTTGGCAAATTATGGCCTCCAGGTCAAATCCAGCTTATCTGTTTTGTATGGCCCTTGAATAAAAATGATTTTTACAGATGCACATTCAAAATTGATTTGATAATAGGCAAACTTGCTTTGAACCCTTATTTAGTGAATTGTTATTCCCCCTGAAAATTCCATTCTATTCATTACTAAACCGGTATTTTTAAAAAAGAAACTCAGTTTATTGTTATTATATTTTACATCTGGCCAATAAACATTTTGTGGAAATTTGTTTTCTCTATTGTTACATAAGTACCTATATAATATACTTGAGTTTTACTTCAGCTATCTGTCCCTTTACAAGAAAAGTTTGCCAACCTCTGTATTAGATATCACACATTCTTTAACCTATTTTTTCCTCATTATATCCCTGGAAGAGACACATTACTATCCTCATTTTTAGGTGAGGAAACAGAGAATCAAAAAAACCCAGTGTCAAATGATTCATACATAGCAGAGGTGGGAATCTCTTAGGCTTGGCTTTTGTTTGATGTTGATGCCTGTATTTTTGTGCTCACCGTGCTGCCTTCTCTGATGCATTTTAAGGGATCTCAGTGGAACAGACCTTTCAATTTCCTAAGTCTGGGCTTGGTGACAATTGTCCTCTGTACCAGTATCAATGGGAAACCCAAATCCTGTTTTACCCATAATAGTTCTTCCCTGCAGTGAAATGTAATGTCTTCTTTTCTCCTTCTATACCCATACCCTATAATTTAGACCATTTTACAGATGAAGAATTTGAGGCTAGAGAGTTTCAGTGAATTCCCAAGGTCTCATTTTTTTTCCCTATAGGAAATACCAGGAAAAGTGCTCTTCTAAGATTTGCTTCTGTTCCGTGGGAACATTTCCTGATACTCCCCTAAATATGAACATTTTTGATCCTTAATTTCTTTATTCATAAAGTAGAATTAATAATTTCTCCCCTGCTTTTATCATGGTGAGGATCAAATGAAAAAGTTTATATGAAAAGCATTTGGAAATCATTAAACCTTCTATTATTGTACATTCTTGTCATGATTATCACCCTTGTTATAATTATTATTATTTCTGGAAATCTTTATACTTCATCACTGATCCAAATAATTGCATCAGTATCTGTAAACCTGGAATTTTTCTTCTGAAGTCAAAGATCCTACATATGGATCAGAGGAAAACATGGTCTGCCATAATATTCAAGCTGTAAGGCCTTTGTTGTTGAGCGATCAGCACAGGATTTCTTGGTGCTAGATAAAATCTTATGTGATTACAGGTATTGAGTGCACTAATGCAATTCTGTAATTAGATGTTATTATGCTAAGGGGTCTATTACCCTCCACCCATTTGCAGATGTGTGTTGACTTCTGAAAATGTGCATATTGAGGAGAGAATAGGCCTCTAATTAAGTAAATAAATTTAACTCCTTGAAAATTATATTTTAATAAGATAATTCATACCACAAAAATGACAATTAAATTATATTAAAGTTGTACTAAAAATCTCAAAGCAAGGATATTCACCATGTTAATGATGAAGCCAGGAATAGACCCACAGAGTCTAAAGTCATAGCTCATATAACTGTATTGTGTCTCTTAGCACCGGGAGTTTAAACTTGGATTTCATTGTGAGCTTCTGTGGATTTTATTTTAAGATTTGGGTGAGGGTTACAAGGAAATGAACTCCCTTAATTAAAATATACCTTAGCCTGTCCTATAAGAATTGAGATTAGGACTGAGTAAGCTCTGGAGGGAGGGGCGGGAGCAGGGCTAGACTGGTGGCCCTATTTCTTAAGTCTCATCTTCACCTTTCCAGTCTCTCCCTCTCATCCTTTCTGTCATCAGAAGAATGTTGTTACTTCCCCATTTAACCCCCAGCATGTATACAAACCCCTTTGCTTGGGTCTTTAAAGAAAAGCGGGGAGGGGGGGGGCTGCAATAGCCTAGCATTTTCAAAATAAACTTTATTTACTTAATACAGGAGCAATTTATTTAAGTAAAATAAAATGGGATTGATTTAAACAATATTTTTGTCAAAATGATTCAGAGATATGTCCAAAATCATGAAACTAGAACCCAGTGACTAAGATTTGGGAAGCACACTGGTCTTTCCACAGGATCTTGTAAGACGGGGGCCCTTACATATGTTTCAGCTTCCTCTCACACCATTCTCCTCTTGGCTCCAGTCACCCTGGTCCTTTTACTTTCTCAGATTTCCACGCTGCCTTTGGACTTAAGGATTTTGTGCATGCTGCTCCCTCTACCTGAAAAGCATTCTTACCACCCCTACAGACATATCTTTTGTCTATTATGCCCACTCAACTTTCTTATCTAAGGGAAATGGCATTTTCTGAAATAAACCTGGCACTAATTCTAAATTATCCCACTGTTAAATGCTCTCAAATTATTCTGCATTCTTTCTTAATACATATTGTCACTTATATTTGTGTGATTATATGATTATCTCTCTTTTCCTACTAAATTCTGCTCTATAAGGTCAAGGACCATGTTTTTGTCCCCCACATTGTACCCTAGTGCCTAACACACTCCATAGTACACAGTAGGCAGTCAATAAATGTATTACATGAGGGATGCCTGGGTGGCTCAGTCGGTTAAGTGTCTGCCTTCGGCTCAGGTCATGATCTCGGGGTCCTGGGATCAAGTCCCGCATCGGGCTCCCTGCTCGGTGGGGATCCTGCTTCTCCCTTGGCCTGCCGCTACCCCTGCTTGTGCACTCTCTCTCTCTGAAAAATAAATAAATAAAATCTTTAAAAAAAAATGTATTACATGAACCAATAGAAAGAAAATGATTACAAAAGAAATGCTTAGGCTACATAAAGGAAATTTATGGTCCCAAGAGAAATATACCATCCTTGCTAGTGTCTTCACTTTTTTTTCTTTAAAAAAAGGAAAAAAATATTTATTTGAGAGAGAGAGAGAGACAGCACATGCATGCTCACGCAGGCGATGGGAGGAGCAAAGAGGTAACGAGAGGGATAAGCAGACTCTACTGAGCGTGGAGCCCGACTCGTGGCTAGATCCAAGGACCCTGAGATCATGACCTGAGCCGAAACCAAAAGTCAGAGGCTCAGCTGAATGAGCCACCCAGGTGCTCCTTCACTTAAAAAAACAAACAAAACAAACAAACAAACAAAAAACCTGTTATCAATATCTTTTTTTTCAGAGTGATGTTTACTCATATCTGCTCAAATAAAATAACCTTCATATCTTGACAAAGTCACTGAGCAGGAACAGTCTGTTCATTTGTGGTAGAAACCGAGAAGAGAAACAGGCTAATACTGTGTTTATAGGTTCATTACTTAGAGTAACAGGGTCTTCCCAACATGCTAGACACTTCCCTAAATATCATAGCTAGACAGAGACAAGTAGACTACTCCATATCTCTAGATCAGTATTCTGACTAGTGGAGATCAAGCTAGCTAGTCTCAAGGTTCCGAAAGTAAAAACTGGTTATGTAGCTGTAATGGTCTCCATGACTCAACTGCCTTCCCAACCCACAGAGTCACCCCAGCTTCATGTGCTCAGTCATGATCATTTCCTCCTTGCTCCTCTTCTTTGCCTCAGTTCTAGGTCATAAAAATTTCTTTTTCTTTTATGTTAACTTGTTTCTGATTAGTTCTTTATAACTTTAATTTGTTTTGAGATGTCCTTCTTGCTGATATTCCAAAGCTGAGATTGCCATCTCTGCCTCACTCCTACAAGTGCATCCCTCATTGATTTCTCTTTAATGTAACTAAAATTTTCCAAGTAAATCTCATTAAAGAGGATTGGGATAATTGGAAGGATGTTTCTTTTACTGAGGATCTGGGGTTTGTATAGGATGCATGGGAAGAGGGAATGGTGAAAAACATTTTGCAAATAATAAATGTTTGACCATGGATATCACCTTTTTAATTAATTAATTAATTAAAATTTTTAAAGAGGAAATAACTTGATCACACCTGTTAATGCCAATGACTAATGGAGCTTTTTAGGAATTTTGTCCTTTTCTTGTCCTTGTAGTTCCTTATCTCCCTCTAAGATCTGCCTTCTCTATTGATCTTTACCATTTTCCCTTTCCTTAGTGACACTCAAATCTTCCCCTGTAAGAAGTGTGAGGTAAGCTTGGATTCTACAGGCATAATAAACTGGTTTCCAGCATGCCATTCACACTTAGAAGTTGTATGTTCATCTCTCTTAGTGTGGTTATTTCTATAAAATTGTAATAATTACTAAATAAAATTGTGGTGAGCATTAAATATATGTATAGTGCTTAGGATAAAGTCTAGTACATAGTAAATGCTCAATAAATATGAATCTGCTCTTCTAAGTTTCCGTAGTACTAAAGTTCTCCTCTGTACTTCCACAGTTCATTCATAGCTAATTGGCAGGACTCAGCTGATGAATCCCATGAAGGTTGTAAGTCTGATATAATAGCTCTACCTACCTTGGGAAGCTTCTAGAATTTACTCACTTACGTCACTCATACAGTGATGGAGACTTGAAGTCTGAGCATCCTATCAATACAGTGACTAAACCTACATGTGGTAAAATGAGCACAGATGCAATGGCAAGAAAGTCTTTTAGTGAAATTCAGAGCTGTTTTGATTAGAAGGCAATATTGCATATTGGAAAGAGCATGAGCTTTGGCATCAGAAAGATCTGGATTTTAATCCTGGCTCTGCCACCTAGAAGGTGCTCAATAAATGGCAGCTGCTGTTGTTGTAGCAAATTTGCTTTCACAAGAGATTCGATTAACTTGACTAAGCCAGCCTTTTCTGGGAAGGTTTCACCAGTGTTTCATTAAACATTGGCTTCTGTCTAGCCCTTTGCATATACTCACAGTCTCCTGATTTTGAATCATGATAATTCCTTCTGGAAAAGATAAATGACTGAAACTTGATATGTGTCCAGAACTAAGGTCAAATATGGCATTTCAAAGCCAGTGCAGCTTTTCTAGCTTCTTACAATTTTTATGCTTTTTTTTTTTTTTTTTAAAGAAGGAGGGGGAGAAGATGGCCAATTCAGAACTATATCTGTTTGCTTGCACTTACTCTTCACACTATTTGGTAATTTAGTGTGGGTATGCCGGAAGGGAGATCTAGACATTTTTCAGAGTTTTGGTTACAGCTAGAATGGCTTTCTTTGGGGAAGTCCTAAAAAATATCTGAAGCAGGAGGCATTTTTAAAGCAATTAAAACCAATGTTACTATGTGCCTCTTTGAGAGTATGTACAGAATAAGAACTAAGCACTGATTATGTAACTGGGCCTGCATTAGGCCCAGGGTTGGGTGCCTTAAGTGAGTTGTACATTCTAGCAATCATTCATTCACCTGTCACTGAGCTTCTTGTGTGGAGTGCTGGACATACAGACATGGCATCTCTATTCAAGAAGCTCATAGGCTTGCTCACTGAACTCTACCTGCCTCTGAGGTAGATATTTTCTTTTCTTTCCTTATAGCTAAGGGAAGCAGCACTCAGAGAGGTAAAATTGGTCCAAAATTACACTACTACTATAGGTGGTAGGTAGTTAAGCTTCAATTCCTTTTCTCTTTTCTTTAATCAGGTATTTGTTCTTACTGTGTTTTCTTTTTAGAACTAAACTTGGAAGACATGTAGATAGCTATAGTACTCCTCCCTAGAATCCCTTCTTCTTAGAAATGCTCCTTTTCCCAGTCCAGCCATGTGGTTTGTGAAGTAGCTACCTAAAGCACAATTGGTTGATTTAAGCAGAAAAACTCAGAGTTATTTCCTAAGATTTTTAAGATACGAACTAAGGAAATAAGGTGAAATCTCTAAGATAAGTAATTTTGGAATTGTTGGGCTTGATGTTCTCTGACATGTGAAGTAGGTCCATCTGCAAGTTAAAACAAAAATAAAAACTCAACTCATTTAAAGGGGCTAATAAAACTTTGAAAACAAAACCAGACAAAATGATACCAGAAGGAAAATTTATAGTTCCATCCCCCTTATAAATATTGATACAAAAATCCAAAATAAATATCTACAAACCAAATTTGCCAATGTACAGAAAAATACAGCAGTGTACAGACTACATAATTAAAAAGGAGTGGGATGTATAAAAATTCAAGGATATTTTAATTACTGTTAGTTTAATTTACTACATTAACAGATTAAAATATCAAAACCTATAAGACCATCTCAAATATATGTATTTGTATTACAAATACAAGATAAGTATGATAGAATTTAAGAAAAGTATGATAAAATTTAATAGCTATTTTATGACTAAATCTTCTAGGAAAGTAGGAATTGAAAGCAATTTCTTTAAACTAGATATAATTATCTATTAAGTCCCAAAATTATTGTTGAAGACTTAGAAACATTTTTCTTAAAAAGAACAAGAAAAAGATTGCCTTCTGCCTGTCTATTCAGCATTATACCTGAGGCTCTAACCAGTATATATAAGAAATAGCAATGAGAAATAGAATTATTTTTGAAAAATAGAATTACTTGCAATTTATACATGGTATGATTGTCTACATAAAAACCCAAGAGAAAATAAATAGAAAATCTGCAGATTAATTCTTAGAAGTAATAGGCTTGTTAGAATTCTGGCTGCTGAGACGATATGATACTTTATGTGGACAACCCAAAAGACTCCACCCTAAAACTGCTAGAACTTATACCAGAATTCAGTAAAGTGGCAGGATATAAAATCAATGCACAGAAATCAGTTGCATTTATATACAGCAACAACAAGACAGAAGAAAGAGAAATTAAGGAGTCGATCCCATTTACAATTACACACAAAACCATAAGATACCTAGGAATAAATCTAACCAAAGAGGCAAAGAATCTGTACTCAGAAAACTATAAAATACTCATGAAAGGAATTGAGGAAGACACAAAGAAATGGAAAAATGGTGTTGGGAAAATTGGACAGCCACATGCAGAAGAATGAAACTGGACCATGTCCTTACACCACATACAAAAATAGACTCAAAATGGATGAAAGACCTCAATGTGAGACAGGAGTCCATCAAAATCCTAGAGGGCCCAACACAGGCAGCAACCTCTTTGACCTCAGCTGCAGCAACTTCTTCCTAGAAACATCGCCAAAGGCAAGGGAAGCAAGTGCAAAAATGAACTACCGGGACTTCATCAAGATAAAAAGCTTTTGCACAGCAAAGGAAACAGTCAACAAAACCAAAAGACAACTGATAGAATGGGAGAAGATATTTGCATATGACACATCAGATAAAGGGCTAGTATCCAAAATCTATAAAGAACTTATCAAACTCAACACCCAATGAACACATAATCCAATCAAGAAATGGGCAGAAGACATGAACAGACATTTTTCCAAAGAACACATCCAAATGGCCAACAGACAAATGAAAAAGTGCTCAACATCGCTCGGCATCAGGGAAATCCAAATCCAAACCTCAATGAGATACCACCTCACACCAGTCAGAATGGCTAAAATTAACAAGTCAGGAAACAATAGATGTTGGCGAAGATGCGGAAAAAGGGGAACCCTCCTACACTGTTGGTGGGAATGGAAGCTGGTGCAGCCAGTCTGGAAAATAGTATGGAAGTTCCTCAAAAAGTTGAAAATAGAGCTACTGTAAAACCCAGCAATTGCACTACTGGGTATTTACCCCAAAGATACAATGTAGTGATCTGAAGGGGTACGTGCACCCCAATATTTATAGTAGCAATGTCTGCAATAGCCAAACTATTGAAAGAGCCAAGATGTCCATCAACAGATGAGTGGATAAAGAAGATGTGGTGTACACACACACACACACACACACACACAAAATGGAATATTATGCAGCTATCAAAAATCTTGCCATTTGCAACGATGTGGATGGGACTAGAGGGTATTATGCTAAGCGAAATAAGTTAATCAGGGAAAGACAAGTATCATATGATCTCACTGATATGAGGAATTCTTAATCTCAGGAAACAAACTGAGGGTTGCTAGAATGGTGGGGTGCAGGAGGGATGGGGTGGCTGGGTGCTAGATATTGGGGAGGGTATGTGCTATGGTGAGCACTGTGAATTGTGTAAGACTGATGAATCACAGACCTGTACCTCTGAAAGAAATAATACATTATATGTTTTTTTAAAAAAAAAAGATGGAAGGGAAAAATGAAGTGGGGGAAATCGGAGGGGGAGACGAATCATGAGAGACTGGACTCTGAGAAACAAACTGAGAATTCTAAAGGGGAGGGGTGTGGAGGGTTGGGTTAGCCTGGTGATGGGTATTAAGGAGGGCATGTATTGAATGGAGGACAGGGTGTTATACGCAAACAATGAATCGTGAAACACTACATCAAAAACTAATGATGTAATGTATGGTGATTAACATAACATAATAAAATAAAATTAAAAAAAAGAATTCAGGCTGCTGAATTCTAGGCCAGTACACAAAAATTATGCACTTTTAAAAGTACAAGAATGTATAGATGAAGGATATACAGCAACTGCAAAATAACAGTTATTTCAGGGATAAAAAGGAGGTGAATGGTTTTCTGGGGACAAATGGTTCTAAGAAAAACTTTAATATTTTTATTTGTTTTTAAAGATCTGAAGTTGGCAAAATATTAACATGAGTTAAATCTGGAGCTTCGGTATACTTAAGCATTTCATAACCAAATTTTAAAAATTCAAATAAATGTAAGTTAATATTGCAGGTCTTTGAAAATAACAATTTTTGGTTATTGAGGTTTAGAGTTACTTTATTTAGATTTTTAAGTCATAAACAAAGAATCTAATTTTTGTGGTATTAGAAACCTTGGTTCTAGTTACTCCTGATGTCTTTGCTTTTATGTAATTGTTTAAATCTATCCTTTGATTACACAGTCAAGACTGTGGGTTTGGTAGTCAAAAGTACCAACGTTCACATCCCGCCTTTACCAATTATTAGCTGCCTGACCCTACTCAGACAGTTTTCTAAAAACAGGTTTTTAATTTGTAAAACTAAGGTGGATAGTGGCACCTACATCATTTAGTTGTCCTGAGGATAAAATAAGATAATGCGTGTATAATATTTGGTGTAATATCAGATGCATTGTAAATACATTATTAATGTTAAATATTGCTTAAACTTTTTGAACTTCTCAAGGTTATTATAAGAATTGAATGAAATAATCTGAGTAAAACTCATGGTGTAATGCCTGGCACTTACTAGTGCTTTTGTAAATCTTAATTCCACCTCCCCTTCTCTATATCCCCCACTGCTTGCTTTTGAACACTTAATTAATTTCCTAAATTTTACCAGGTACTGTGTTGAATTGAATATCTTTGATCACATTTGACTTACGGTTTTTCTAACATTTATACTTATATGGGGGCAAAGACTGTGTCTCTTCATTGTTATATCACAGCTTGAATTAAAGCAGCTATTGCTCATAACAGGAAAAAAAGATTATCCGTATAGATTTTTCCCTATTTCTTAACTTAGGACAAATACATGGAGCTAGCTGTTTTTTGCTAAGGGTGCCTGATTGTATATGGGAGAAATGTACTTTTTTTCCCTCAGATTTCCAGAACACATTTATAGCACATGAAGAATTGTTTATTTATTCAGGCTTTTTTTCAGAGATGGGGAGTGGCCATGAGATTTCTCTTCATCTAAAAGTGAAGGTGATGCTAAAATCAAAGGAGAATGCATAACCATGAATGATGTAGGTAGCTGGGGCAATGAGCCAGAGGGAGAGGCCTGAATAGGTCCCCAATCTGAGGAGGGTGGGCAGGAAACATTGAAAACTGGATGAGGAGAGCCAAGTACCACTGGATCTTATAAGGAAAATGTAGTGGCTGGTTAAGGGAGTTTGATGGTTTGGGGTTCATGAACTGGGATGGGCTTTCTCCCTATGGCTGGCTTTTCCAGATTCTTTGTGGCATGACATCAGAGGCTCAAATGTATTTAAACCAGGTGATGGTGGGTACCATTTTTAAAGAAAGGTGATCTCATTAATCTGTTGAATATTACTATTTTAAAAGAGCAAGACATCTTGTGGTGCCTTTCTTAGATTACTTCTTTTTTTTTTTTTAAAGATTTTATTTATTTATTCATGAGAGACAGAGAGAAAGAGAGGGAGAAGCAGGCTCTCAAGGAGCGGGAAGCCTGATGCGGGACTCGATCCCAGGACCCTGGGATCATGACCTGAGCCAAAGGCAGATGCTTAACCATCTGAGCCACCCAGGCGCCCTCTTAGATTACTTCTGAAAAAGAAGGGAAGATTTTCTTTTTATTTCTTTCTTTAAAGGTAGTTGAGAGTGAACTGGGCACATATTTGAGAAAGAGCATGTGAACTCTCTGATTTGCTATCTGATTTCAGTGTGAATAATCAGGACTCTGGGGTCTGACTTATTGGAGCAGTGTGAGAAGAGACGATACTCCATATACTTCCAAAGCAGTCATCAGACTAGAGCAGCTCTAATAGCAGGGCCTCCAATTGCTAATCAAATGAAAGGAATGTTTTCATGAAATTCTTCCCTCAATTTGAATAAAAGGAATGTATTTTGATGTACCAAATTTTATGGTATGATGAAAACAGAGGCAAGAGTTAGTGTGTTCTGATTCTATAACAGGCATGATTGACCAATCCTTTGAGAAAACTGACAAGCTAATGTTCATGTACTCCATACTAACCTACAAGAGGTATCATATGTAGTCACGAATTTATTTTTAAGTGAGTGCAAATACGTTTTCCTAGAAAGGAAGCAAGGAGTTTCTGACAATCTCAGTGTTCCCACAGAGAGATGGAATGATTTGTAAAGGAAGAGAGTAAATTAAAAATTTCCTGTGCTTAAAAATAAAATAAATCTCCCTCATCCAACTATAGCTTATCAGGTATTAATGAATCATTCCTAATAAATGTGGGTAACTATAGTTTTGTGCCCTAGCTCATATTTTATTATTGATTTATTCTTCATTTAAAAGAAAAAGAATTGGAGGCAATATGGTATAGTATGAAAAGCAAAGGGTTTTGGAGTTCAAGTCTTCTACTTCTTAGCTCTGTGACCTTGGAAAATTTTAAATTAAACTTTCTGAGTTTTAGTTTTATCATCTCTTAAATTGAGGTAAAAAAAAAACTGTTGCCAAGCTATGCCTTCTTAAATTTTATAACCTAGGCAGCTCACTCTTTTCTAAAATTTTTTTATTTAAATTCAAGTTAGTTAACATATAGTATATTAGTAGTTTCAGGGATAGAATTTAATGATTCATCAGTTGTGTATAACACCCAATGCTCATTACATCAAGTGCCCTCCTTCATGCCCATCATCCAATTACCCCATCTCCCCCCGACCCAACTCCCCTCCAGCAACCCTCAGTTTGTTCCCTATAGTTAAGAGTCTCTTTGGGTTTGCCTCCCTCTCTGTTTTTATCTTATTTTATTTTTCTTTCCTTTCCCCTATGTTCCTCTGTTTTGCTTCTTAAATTCCACATATGAGTGAAATCATATGGTATTTGTTTTTCTCTGACTATTTTGCTTAGCGTAATAACTTCTAGTTCCATCCATGTTGTTGCAAATGGCAAGATCTCATTCTTTTTGATGGCTGAGTAATATTTCATTGTATATTTTATGTATATATATATATATTCACCCACATCTTCTTTATCCATTCATCTGTCTAAGGACATCTGGGCTCTTTCCATAGTTTGGCTATTGTGGACATTGCTGCTATTAACATTGGTGTGCATGTAGGCACCTCACTCTTAAAGAGACACTTACTTTCAGGGTTGTGTATATATAGAGTTGGTATATGAGAGCGAGTGCCTCATTAAATTTTGTGCCCTTGGCATCTTATTTGCCTCACCTTGGGCATACCCTGCTGCCCTGTTATGGTAGGGTTGTAATATATGGCAGGGAGGAAGGGAGAAGTGGGGAGGAAAGTGGCCCTAAGTGAAGATAAAGGGGTATGTAGAAGCCATATCACAGAAGGCCTCATCAGCTATGTTAAGAATTTCGAATTGTATTCTGAGGGCAAATAATTAAAAATAAAGTTTTCTTGAGAAATCATTAAAAAGTTTCCATAGAAGATAAACTTATTCAGAATTTCATTTGACAAAGATCATTTTGCTGTTGGGTGAGGAAAAAATGGGAGATCAAGATTCAGTGTGAACCAGTTAGGAGGTAAATGCAATCCTTCAGGTGAGAGATGATGATAGCCAAGATTGGAATAAAGACGATGGGATGGGGGAAAATGGAAATGCTTGAGAGTTATTTAGGAGGTAGAATCAACAGAATTTGGTGATGGATTAGATGTAGACAGTAATTAAAAAATCATGGAAAATGTCAACCAAGTTTTCAGCTTATACAACTGTATACATTATGGTTTCATGTCCTGAGAATAGGGAATAGTGGAGGAAGAAAATTGAAAAGAAGATTATAATTTCAATTTGGACATGTAGAATTTGAAATACCTGCAAAATATCAAGTAAAACTGTTTAGTAAACTGTTGACTCTATTAGATGGGAATTTAAGAGAGTGATCTAGGCTGGAGATACAGAAGTGAGAACAAAGCAGCCATGAATGATATTGCCTGCTAAGAGTATGCTGGTTGAAAAGAGGGCCCAGAAAAGAGCCACAGAGAATGCCAACATTTAAAGATTAAGCATAGGATAATAAGCCAGCAAAGCCTGAGAAAGTCTATCCAAGAAAATAGGAAGTCTCCACAGCTTCAAATAAGAAACCAGGGTTGGTCCTGACCTGCACAGAGCTCACAACTGTGCCTCTTCCTGGAATGCAGTATTCTGGGATCCATTCCCCATTACTTAGTTCATGGCCCTCTTTGTGAAATATGAAGCCTCACCTGCCTGAAATTTCTTTTCCTAACCTGCATCAATTCCTTGCCTTTTGCCTCAGTGCCTGTCTTCATCTTTGCACTAACCTTGTATATCTGATGTTTGATCTTCTCCTTCTGGTTCTGACTTTGTCCTTTATGCTTTGTTGCAATTTCGATTTTACTCCTCCACCCCACAGATTGCCCAACAGGTTTGCCTTGACTCAGATCAGATAACCCTTTCACCAGTGTGGGGAGCATTTCATTATTAAATTGGGAAGTCATGCATAGCTAAGCATTATCTTACTGCTTTCATAGTCCCTTTGGCTGATTGATTACAAACCTACCTAAACAAGTCCATCCCACTGAGCTCACTTGCTGGAGGTAATTCCTAATAGGCAAAATAGAATGACAAATGCTTAACTTATATCAGTAAGTTGTATTAAGTTCTATCTGAATTAAATATAAAGTGGAGAGTATTAATATTGAAGACCACCAAAAATTCTAAATATTAAGAGAAGATTGTGTGTGTATGTATATATTATATATTATATACATTATATATATATAATGAATCATTGTTTAATGAGCTTAAAAGACCTTCAAGAGGGCATCACAAATTCATAAAATTTCTTTTTTTGACTTGTATCTGGGTTGGTGCAAAATACTGTAAAAAAGACAAACTTCTGGATCTGGATTTTTTCTGTGGGACCCTGCTCTCTAGGAAGGTCAAGCTCTAAGAAAAGCTGATAAGGATGTTTGAATAAGATGCTACTGATTTAACAAAAGTACAATGAGATACCACCTCACATCTGTCAGAATTGCAAAATTAACAACACAGTGAATAACAGATGTTGGCAAGGATGTGGAGAAAAGGGAGCCTTCTTACACTGTTGGTGGGAATACAAACTGGTGCAGCCACTCTGGAAAATAGTATGGAGGTTTCTCAAAAAACTAAAAATAGAATGACCCTATGACCTAGCAATTGCACTACTATGTAGTTACCCAAAGGATACAAAAATACTGATTCGAAGGGACACATGCACCCCAATGTTTATAGCAGCATTATCAACAGTAGCCAAATTATGGAAACTGCCCAAGTGTCCATCGACTGATGAATGGATAAAGAAGTGGTATATATACCACAACTTCTTTATATGTATATATATAATGGAATATTACTCAGCCATAAAAAGAATGAAATCTTGCTGTTTGCAATGACATGGATGGGTCTAGAGAGTATAATGCTAAGCAAAATAAGTCAGTCAGATAAGGACAAATATGATTTCACTTATATGTGGAATTTAAGAAACAAAATAAGTGAACAGAGAATAGAGAAAGAAAAAAGAGAGAGAGAGGCAAATCATAAAATAGACTCAACTGTAGAGAACAAACTGAGGGTTGCTGGAGCGGAGGTGGGGGGATTGGGTTGAATAGGTGATGGGGATTAAGGAGGGCACTTGTGGTGATGAGCACCAGTTGTTGTATGTGATTAATCATTAAATTCTACTACTGAAACCAGTATTACACTATATGTTAACTAATTGGAATTTAAATAAAACTTGAAACAAAACAAAACAATTAAAAAATAAAAAGCCATACTTAGCTTGAGGCCTAAAGTCACTTACATTGAATGGTTTCTATCTTCTTTCAGTCGAAGTATAACTTGAAGCTATAATTGTTGAAAATGGTGTTATATCAATACATTAAAGAAATAGTGGCATGTCAAAAAAAAAAAAAAGCTACTGATTTAAGTAGTAACCCAGTCTGTCTTCAATACAAGGTTGATTCTTTTTGAAGAGATGCAACTCAGTACAGTATACCAACCTGAGCATTAGGACAACTTAATTCCAGTTTCTGTTTTGACTATAGTTCACTCTTTGAACTTGAGAAATTTGCTACCCCTCCTAGGGCTTCTGTTTCTCTATTTATCAAATGAAGCAGTTAAAAGATTAGACTAAGTTATTCTAAGAGCCTAAATGAGAATCTAGCATTTTTGGTAAAAAAATCTGTCTCATAGATCCTGATCATAAGGGAGAGAAGTTTTGGGAAAGCCAGAATTTTTTTCTGAGCAATTTTTGTTTGTTTTTGTCACATGAATGTTGATAAAGAATCTTACAGCTGGAAGATAATTCAGAGTGCAGGAATTTCCTCTAAAATGAACTGGCCCAGTGGCTATTCAGCCTCTTTTTAGACACCTCTAGTGGTAGGAATTCACGTTTTATAGAATCTATCCATTTCATTGTTGGGCTGATCTGAGGACTGTTAAGTTCTTCCTTACATTAAACTGAAACCTATCTCTCTGTAGCTTCTGCCCACTACTTCTGCCTTTTGTCAGATGCACATACCTGATTCAAATCCCATCTTCATTACTTGTTGGATTTGTGAGAGAAGGAATATCACTTTACTTTTTTGAGTTTCTATTTCCTCATCTGATAATGGATATTTTAATTCCTATCTCCCATGATGCTATGATTAAAATGAGATAACACATATTGGTTGCTTGTCCTAGGCTCTGGTTGAGAAAGACTTTATAGAGGACTTGGTACTTGGCAAGAATTATGTAGAATGGGTAGGAATTCTCATAGAGGAGAGCGGGGTAGGGAGGAGACAGGTTGGCCCTTTGGGACAGAGGAAAAATAGCATAAGCCAAAACATGGAGCCATGAAAACAATGTGCAAAAAATTTCTAGTGGTCAGGTTTGGCTTAATCTTTGAATGCCTAGGGCCACGGGGAGAGAGTGATAGGAGATGATCCTGGACAAGTAAGCTACAGGTGGACTGTGAAAGGACATGTATGCCACATCACATTCTAATATTATACTACTTCTAGATGCTACTGAATTTAAAGGAAATGATAAAGAAAGAGTGGATTGTTGAATCAGGATTTAAATTCAAGTCTTCTGAGACCATGTCTTACAACAGCATAACTTTTTGGACATAAAAAAAGAATCTTTTTTTTTTTTATTGTTATGGAATTCTAGAAAACAACTTGCTTCCTCCTGGCACTGTGAGGTGAAATCCAAGGAGGACTCTGACCTAGTTCCCGAGGCCTTCCACTTGGCTTCCAGCAGGGGAAAGTGCTGTTCTGTCAGTGAAGCCAGTGTATTTCTTTGCTTTCTCTGAATCTATGTTTATAATAAGAGAAGAAAATCTGGGAGAAAGAAAGGATTACTCTGCCTGTTTTTCAAATATACATGGCTGTACACTATAGTAGAAAGGGCTCTATTTGACAAACAACTTGGATTTAAATAGTAACTCTGCCATTTGCTAGCTGTATATGTAATAGATGTCTCACTTTCCCCTGAGTCTCAGTATGTTTGTCAGTAACATCGGAATTATGGTCCTTGCCATGCCTTTTTTTTTTTTGAATAATAATGAGGGAATTAGATAATGATTGTTAAAGCTCTTTGGAAATCATAAAGTGATATTTTATTCCTACTACTATCAGGAAATCACTAACATGAGAATATATTAGTACTAATCAGGATTGCTCTACAGTATGTTGAATGTACTCAGGGTAAAATCATTAAGATCAGTAGTTTATCTTCAGTTGCTCTGACCTTTTCTCCCTGTCATTTTTCCTTTTGTTTCCCATCCTCTCACTTCTTTAGTTTGAAAAGACTGGAATCCTATAGCTCTCTCTTCCCTTCCCTTCCTAGATGTTCCCAGGATAAACTCTACTAGTGTATCTTTGAGGCCAAGGTGTGAAGATCAGTAACAAGATCTCTTTTGTACAGTTTCCTATTGGAACCTCATATTTAGTTATAAAAGGAAAAGACATTATTTATTCATTAAAAATGATCTGTTCAGCACATAACCTGTACTTTATCCATGGTTAAATAATTTGAGAAATTAGTCAATTTAGGGGAATTCAAAGACTTCTAATTCATTTATTGATGTGTTTGTCATTTATTCTATCTCTCTTGCATTTAAAAATATGTTTTAACATCTACTATGTGCTAGACACTGTGTTAGGAAACATGTAAGCCACTAAGGACCTAATGGTACCACTTAGATTGTCACACATAAGGTTCAGGCTGGTTTTAAATGGCCTTAGTTTATTCTTAAGCATAGCTCCTGGGAATGAAACAATTTGGTGTGGTGACAAGAACAAAAGAATAGATAGAAATAAGGCAGTCTTAGTTCTCTTACATCAACTGTCTTTGAATTCCTGCTATGTGAAGGTGACAAAGCTATTTAACTTTCCTGACTTCTCTTGGCTATAAAATGGGAGAGACATTATGGCATAATACATATTAAAGCACATGGCTCAATTCCTGGTACATAGTAGGGGCTCCATGAATGGTAGTTATACTCTTCTTTCTTCCATCTTTTTCCTCTTCTGCTTGTGTATATCCCTCCTGGTACTGAAAACAAGAAAAGAAGTCACTGACTAGCAAGGTGAAATATATCAGCCCCAAGAGCAGTTTTGCAGATGGTCTGAAACAGAGCATTTGCAAAAGGGTATTTGTTGTTCATTATAATTTCTCACACTTTTCAGTTTACAAAGCACATTTATACATATCATCTCATATAATTCTCTTAACAACATGTAAGATGAAATTTATTATCTTCTGGGTGAGGAAACTGAGGCTTGCAAAGATTTAGTGACTTTCCAATCAGAGAATTAGAATTGGTTCTTGGTCTTTTAATATGCAATTTTTTATTTATCTTGCTGTCTCACACTAAATTTTGAGCTTAAAATTTTCCAGTTTTCACCCAACTTTCCCATTTTCCTGGCTATTGGCCTGTCTTTAAGACTAGGGCACTGATACAACTCCTTTTTTCTTATTTTTCCTTCACAGTGTATGAAACGGATGCAGTCCAGAATGTAGATTGAGAATCCCAGAGATTAGTCTGGCTGTCTAGAGAACAAAACTTAATTCAGACTCTCATCAGTTCTTACTTGGATTATTATAATAGGCCTTCTTCTCTGTGACTCTTTAATGTTGAACTTTCATACCCCT
The DNA here is from genome assembly GCF_029215605.1 of Mirounga angustirostris. Lineage (NCBI taxonomy): Eukaryota > Metazoa > Chordata > Mammalia > Carnivora > Phocidae > Mirounga > Mirounga angustirostris. Next base: position 151,370,947 of record NW_026991712.1, read on the forward strand.
AAGGACATTCTTTATACTGTAAAACTGAACTCTGCTCAAATCCTTTCTATGCTTAAAACAAAACAAAACAGTGTTTTCCCATCTGCAGAGCTGAGATCTGAGCAACATGGGCTGCATTAAGGCTCCTTGGCTTCCATTGTGTCCTGATAAGCATCCTACCTTTCAGCAATACCTGTCTTGCCTTAAGAGCCATTGTAGATGTTTTTCCCTCCTTCTAGAAATTCTTTCCTCTTCATCTCTCTTAGTGAACTCTTTTTTTTTTTTTTTTTGCCCTTCAGAACCTGAGTTGGATTAAATGACCCTCTATCAAATCACCACAGGATTCTTCCCTATGCAATGTCATAGCTCTTCTTAGACTGTATAGTAATTGCCTATTTTTTTCATCTGTATGCCTTGTATGCAGGGCCCTTTACTTTATTTCTCTGTATTCCTATTGCTACCTCTAGTTCTTGACAGTTTTTCATCACTAAATATAATAATACCTGTAGATTTTTGAGATGTTTGTTATCAAGTGGAGTTAGTTCTCATCTATTCCTATTTTTCTGAGAGTTTTCATTATGAATGGGATACTGAATTTTGTCAAATAATTTTTCTGCATCAAACAAATGATCATGTGATTTTTTTCTTTAGTTTGTTAATATGGTGAATTGCATTGACTTTTGTTTTTGTTTTTTGTTTTTAAGTGAAAGCAGAGTTTATTGAAGATATATATAGAGAGAGAGAGAGAAGGAGAAGAGAGAGAGAGATGGACAGAGCATCTGGGAGACTCGGAAGTCAGAAAGGAAAAGAGCATGAGTCTTGTCTTTGCTTGGGATCTGAGGTTTTTTATTGCCAATTGTGGTCTGGTGCAGGTGTCCTCTTAGGCATCCAGGAATGGTCAGAAAAAGGATGGGGTGCAGGTGTCCTTCATAAGTTATTCATTCCCTGAAGCCGGGGGTCTTGGCATCAAGGTGTTTTGAGTCAGTGGTCTTGGAAAACGTTTGTGTGATGACCCCACCTAGTCATTCCTTTTATGTTATCTATTGTGCTGGAAGGCTCCAAAGATATCACTATCTCTTTGTCCCTTATGAGGAGGACAAATGCTATTTGCATTATGAGCAAAGTAAGAAAGAAAAAAAAAGTTTTTTATTCATGGCATCCCTTCAGTTTCCCTGTCTCATTCTCCCCTATGGAATTATTGGATTTTGAATATTGAATCATCCCTGACTAATTTCCACTTGTTTGTGGTATAAAATTCTTTTTATATATTGCTGAATTATTTTTGTTACTATTTTGAGGATTTTTGCATCTATATTTATGGTTTTTAGTTTTTTTTGTATTATGTTTTATTTTGATATCAGGTTAAAATAGTAGGTTCATGAAATGAATTGTGAAATATTCCCTCCTTTTCTATTTTATGGAAGAGATTATGTAGAATTGATGTTGATTCTTCTTTAAACATTTGATATAGGGGTGCCTGGGTGGCTCATTCGGTTAAGCAGCCATCTCTTTCTTGGTTTCTGCTCAGGTCATGATCTCAGGGTCCTGGTGATGTAGTTTTGGAGTATAGGTGAGGTTTGGTGGGGTGAGGTCTGGAGCCAATGACCAAGAAAGAATTCTTGAGACATCTTTGGTACAAAATGGTGGTTTTATTAAAGCATGGGGACAGGACCCATGGGCAAAAAGAGCTGCCTATTATAGAGGCTTTTCAAATTATCTTTTTCACATTGTGTAAGTTGTAGTAGTTTGCATTTTTCAAGGATTGGATCTTTTTCATCGAAGGTGTCAGATTTTATGTTTGTAGAGTTGTTTACAATATTCTCTCTCTCTTTTTTTTTTTTTTTTGGTATTTATGTGGTCTGTAGTGGCATACTCCTGTTTTCATTCCTGATATTAGTAATTTGTATCTTCTGTTTCTTTGTCAATCATGGGAGAGATTTATCAATTTTATTGATCTTTTCAAAGCTCTCTGTTTCATTGATATTTCTTGATTATTTTTTCTTTCAATGTCATTTACTTCTGCTCTTATTTCCTTAACTCTGCTTACTTTGTTTTTTTTTGTTGTTGTTGTTTTATTTTATTTTATTTATTAACTCCACTTACTTTGATTTAAAAATTTTCTTTTTTTCTAGTTTCATGAGCTTAGATTATTGACTTGAGACTTTTCCTTTTTAAAAATGTGTACATTTAGTGCTATAAAATTTCCTCTCAACATTGCTTCAACTGTGTCTCACAGATTTTGATAAGGTCTATTTTAATTTTCATTTAGGTAAATGTATTTTTAAAAATTTCACTTGAAAATTCCTCTTTGTCCCATAGATTATTTACAAGTTTGTTGTTTAGCTTTAAGTGTTTGGACATTTTCCTGTTATTTTCCTATTAAAGATTTCTAGTGTATTTCCACTGTGGTAAAGGAACATACTCTATGTTTCAATTTTTTAAAATTCAGTGAGGTTGGTTTTACAGGCCAATAGATTGTCTATCTTCATATATGTTTGTAGCTGCTTGAAAATAATATTTATTCTACTCTTACTGGGTAGAGTGTTTTATAAACATCCATTTTAGATCCTGGTGGTTACTGGCATTGTTGAGTTCTTCTATATCTATGCTGACTTTATAGTTGTTGTGCAGTTGAAATATCTAACTTCAGTTGTGAATATACCAATTCTTTCAGTTATATTCTTTCTTATTCTATTTCTTGCAGATTTGCTTCACATATTTTGCAGCTGTGTTGTTTGGTGCATGTACATTTAAGATTGCTATATACTCTTGGTAGATTGACCCTTTAACATTACCCAATAATAATAATGTTCTCTGTCTCTGGTAATTTCCTTGGCTCTGAAGTCTACTTTATCTGATATTAATATAGTCACTCCTGATTTCTTTAATTAATGTTTTTATGAAATACCTTTTTTCCATTGTTTCCCTTTTAACCTGCCCGTATTGTTATATTCAAAGTAAGTTTCTTAAAGACACTCTATGGCTAGGTCATATTTTCTAACTCATTCTATCAATCTCTGTGTTTTATTTGGTGTGTTTAGACCTTTACATTAGTGGAATTATTGTCACATTAAGACTTAAGTCTGTCATTTTATTTCTTTTCTGTTTTTCTTATTTATATATCTTTGTTTATTCTTCCCACCTGGACATTTTATAGAATTCCATTTTGGTTTATCTATACTCTTCTTGAGTGTATTTTTTTCTGTAGAGTTTTTAGTGATTGATAATTGCATATGCATAACTTATCACAGTCTACTAGTGTCATTATTTTATCAATTTGAATTAGGTATCGAATTCTTTTCTCCTTTTACACACTTCTACCCTCATCCATTTATAATAAAATTGTCATAAATATTTTCTCTACTTAGATTTAGAGTCAAATCAAGCAGTATTATAATTTTTGCTTCAATCATTAAACATACTAAAGTGGAGAAGGGAAGTCTATATTTACTTACATTTTTGCTTATTTCCTTTCCTCCTTCCTGATGTTCTACGATCCCTTCTCTAATATTTCCTTTCTGTTTAGAGCACTTCCTTTAGGCATTTTTTTCAAGTAGGCCTGCTGGCAACAAATTTTCTTAGTTTTTCCTTCATTTGAGAATGTCAGTTTTCCCTTCATTCCTCAAGCATATTTTTGCTGGATGTAGGATTCTGGGTTAACAGTTGTTTTCATTCTGATATAAAAATGTGCCATTTCCTTCAGGTTTCACATAAGAATTCTGCTGATTTGTATTGTTTTCCCATGTAGATAACGTATTGTTTCTATGTCACTGTTTTCAAGATTAGTTTCAGAAGTTTTATTATGAATTATCTTTTTGTTGATTTCTTTGAGTTTATCATATTTGGAGTTTGTTCAGTTTTTTGAAACTGTAGGTTTATGTTGCCAAATTTGGGTTGCCAAATTTGTGCAGTTTTCAGCAATTATTTCCTTCAATATTCTTTCAGCTCTACTATATTTCTTGTCTCCTTCTGGACTCTGATTACACAAATATTAGATATTTTGTTGTAGTCTCATAGATCCCTGAAGCTGTGTTCACTTTTTTGTTCCTAGTCTGGTTTTACTCTGTTGTTCAGATTGAATAATGTCTAATGTTGCCATCTTCCAATTCACTGACTTTTTCCTCTGTCCTCTCTATTCTTCTGTTTCATCCATCCACTGAGTTTTTTTATTTTAGTTATTGTGTTTTAAAATTTTTAAATTTTCATTTGATTTTTGCTATCTTCTTTTTTTAATTTAAATTCAATTAGCCAACATATAGCACATCATTCATTAGTTGCAGATGTAGAATTTAGTAATTCATTAGTTGCATATAACACCCAGTGCTCATCACATCATGTGCCCTACTTAATGCTCATCACCCAGTTACCCCATCCACCCACCCACCTTCCCTCCAGCAACCCCTCAGTTTCTTTCCCATAGTTAAGAGTCTCTCATGGTTTGTCTCCCTCTCTGATTTCTTCCCATTCCATTTTCCCCTCCCTTCCCCTATGATCCTCTGTACTGTTTTTTATATTCCTCATATGAGTGAAACTATATGATAATTGTCTTTCTCCGATTGATTTATTTCGCTCAGCATAATACCCTCCAGTTCTGTCCATGTAGATGTAATCATAAGATATCATCCTTTTTGATGGCTGAGTAATATTCCGTTATATATTTTATACACACACACACACACACACACACCACATCTTCTTTATCCTTTCCTCTGTCGATGGACATCTTGGCTGTTTCCATATTTTGGCTATTGTGGACATTGTTGGTATAAACATTGGGGTGCAGGTGCCCCTTCAGATCACTACATTTATATCTTTGGGATAAATACCTAGTAGTGCAATTGCTGGGCCATAGGGCAGCTCTATTTTTAGCTTCTTGAGGAACCTCCATAGTGTTTTCCAGAGTGGCTGCACCAGCTTGCATTCCCACCAACAGTGTAAGAGAGTTCCCCTTTCTCCACATCCTCTCCAACATTTGTTGTTTCCTGACTTGTTAGTTTCAGCCATTCTGACCAGTGTGAGGTGGTATCTCATTGTGGTTTTGATTTGTATTTCCCTGATGCCAAGTGATGTTGAGCATTTTTTCACGTGTCTGTTGGCCATTTGTATGTCTTCTTTGGAGAAATGTCTGTTCATGTCTTCTGCCCATTTTTTGACTGGATTATTTGATTTTTGGATATTGAGTTTGATAAGTTCTTTATAGATCTTGGATACCAGCCCTTTATCTGACATGTCATTTGCACTTATCTTCTCCCATTCCATAGGTGGCCTTTTAGTTTTGTTGACTGTTTTCTTTGCTGTGCAGAAGCTTTTTATCTTGATGAAGTCCCAATAGTTCATTTTGCTTTTGTTTCCCTTGCCTTTGGAGACGTGTCTAGCAAGAAGTTGCTGCGGCCGAGGTCGAAGAGGTTGCTGCCTCTCTTCTCCTCTAGGATTTTGATGGATTCCTATCTCATATTTAGGTCTTTCATCCATTTTGAGTTTATCTTTGTGTATGGTGTAAGAAAATGGTCCATTTTCATTCTTCTACATGTGACTGTCCAATTTTCCCAACACCATTTGTTGAAGAGACTTTCTTTTTTCCATTGGATATTCTTTGCTGCTTTGTCAAAGATTAGTTGACCATAGAGTTGAGGTTCCATTTCTGGGTTCTCTATTCTGTTTCATTGGTCTATGTGTCTGTTTTTTTGCCAGACCACCACTTTGCAATATAGCTTGAAGTCTGGCATTGTGATGCCACCAGCTTTGGTCTTCTTTTTCAACATTTCTCTGGTTATTCAGGGTCTTTTCTGGTTCCATACAAATTTTGGGATTGTTTGTTCCAGCTCTGTGAAAAAAGTTGGTGGTATTTTGATAGGGATTGCATTGAATGTGTAGATTGCTTGGGTAGCATAGACATTTTAACAATATTCGTTCTTCCAATCCATGAGCCCAGAATGTTTTTCCATTTTTTTGTGTGTCTTCCTCAATTTCTGAGCGCTTTTCTCCTAAGGTCAGGAACATGACAGGGATGTCCACTCTCACCAGTGTTGTTCAACATAGTACTAGAAGTCCTAGCTTCAGCAATCAGACTACAAAAAGAAATAAAAGGCATTCAAATTGGCAAAGAAGAAGTCAAACTCTCACTCTTCTTCGATGACATGATACTTTATGTGGAAAACCCATAAGACTCTACCCCAAAACTGGTGGAACTCATATAGGAATTTAACAATGTGTCAGGAAATAAAATCAATTCACAGAAATCAGTTGCATTTCTATACACTAAAAATGAGACAGAAGAAAGAGAAAGTAAGGAATCGATCCCATTTACAATTGCACCAAAACCCATAAGATACCTAGGAATAAACCTAACCAAAGAGGTAAAGGATCTGTACTCTAAAAACTGCAGAATGCTTAATGATTCTTTGTCTCTTCTATTTCTTTTCTGAAACTCAAGTTTTTTGCTTGGATTCTATTTTTTTAATTTGTTTCAAGCACGTTTATAATTGCTTGTTGAAGCATTTTCATGATCGCTGCTTTAAAATCTTTGTCAGATAAATATCTCTCTCATTTCCATGTTGGGATCTATTGATTGTCTTTTTTTTTGAACCCCATTTGAAATATCGCTGACTCTTTGTATGATGAATGATTTTCTGTTGAAACTTGGAAAATTTTGGTTTCATGGATCATATTTAAAAAGTCTGTTCTGTCTGGTTTCCCAGACAATGTTCTGGAAAGAAAAGGGATGTTGCTACCTTACTGCCAGATGCAAGCAAAAGTCCAGGTTCACCACTTGGCCTCTGTTGTCAGCTGTAGCAGAAGCAAGAGGTCCTTGTTATTTTTGAGTGGGGTTCTGACTGTGGTGAAAGTCTATGATTCTCCACAAAACTACACTAACACCACACCAGCTAAGAGTAGGAGGTACTGTTCATTGTGCCAGAGGGAGTAAAAGTCAAGGTATTCCACATTGTCTCTGCTGAAACCACAGTGGTGTGGGAATGCTAATTATTACCTAGCAGAGATGAAAATCTCAGCTCCCTGTTCTACCTTCTCTGATGCCACCCTGGCATTGAGGTTGGGCCACCTTGTTATAGACTAGAGAAGGTAGAAGTCTAAGCTCCTCACTTGGGCTTTGTTGACACATGTGTGGTAGGGCTACATTTTTTTTTTTTTTCTGTAGTGTTTGGCTATAGTAGAAGATTTATTTACTAAAAGTTTTCTGTGTATTTTCCTAGTCCTTTGTCTAGCGAAAAGAGTTTTTTTTTTTAAGTTTCAGAGGTAAAATTTAGTGATTCATCAGTTGCATACAACACCCAGTGTTCATTACTTCAAGTGTCCTCCTTAATGCCCATCACCCAATTACTCCAACCCCTCACCCATTTCCCTTTCAGCAACCCTCAGTTTGTTTCCTAGAGTTAAGACTCTCTTATGGTTTGCCTCTCTCTGTTTTCATCTTATTTTATCTTTCCTTCCCTATGTTCATCTGTTTTGTTCCTTAAGTTCCACATATGAGTGAAATTGTATGGTATTTGTCTTTTTCTGACTGACTTATTTTGCTTTTAGAGAGAAGAGATTTTGGGGTTTTGTTTGTCTGCACCTGTTGGCATTTTAGGGTTTTTGTCTTCTCCCATTCTGTTATATATGATGCAAAAAGAAACCCCACAGGGCTTAGTACCATGTCATTCTTTGAGTCCTCAGGTTCCTAGTCAGTTTTCTGCTTCTCTCCTCACTTGAGAATCTTCTTACGTTTGTTCTATGTATAGTTGTACTTAGCAGGAGCATTAGGGAAACATGTACTCCATCTTCTTGGGAGTAAAAGTTCAGATTTTTAAAAAATACTCCTGAATGTTTGAAGAGGAGGAAGACAGAAAGTAAAATAACCATTTGAAAGAGGCTGGTGTTGTGATGGTTCTTACAGGAACAGAAATCACTTAAACATGAGATACCTGTTGCATTAAAAAATTAGATATAGCTCTAAGCTTCCTAGATGCTAAGACAGAAGTAACATAATCACTTATAGTTGTTCACTTTCTTTGAGAAAAGGAAGCAGATCTGTTGAATGAGAAAGATGTTTTTCCTAGTCCTACATTCTCAGAGGGATTATTATGTGTATTCTTTAAATAAGAGTCTTTGTTTAAATTCATGGTTGGATATTTTTAAACTAGGATTTTACAAAATATTAGCATATTTCTCATAGGTGAACATTTCTTACACTGTCTATAGACGCTGAAGGCATAACCTACTTAGTTATGATAATTCTAATGGTAATTAAGCTAATAAAATAAAAAACATTGTTTTTTGGCATTCATTGTCTAGAGGTCAGAAATCTTGAGGAATGGATAGTAAATCAGTTCCTCCTATTGTCCTTTTCAAATACTGGATATCTTAATTGAATATTTGGCATTAGTGTTTGGCAAGGGCTGAATTGCCAGGAATTCTCAAGTTAGTTTCTGATGAGTGCATGGAGTAAGTGTAATCTGACATATTATTTATGGGGTATCTACAATGCATGTTTAATATAGGTATTATTTTAATATATATCTAGAAGAGAATTTTCAGGTTAAATAAGTGTTCTTTTCCAGGAGAAAAATAATATTACAAAATACCTACTGTGCACCAGAGATTGTACTAGAAATTCTATATATTACTCTTAATGTTTAAGTAATTGGAGTAATTATTATTCCCATTTTATAGATAAAGAGACTAAGACTAGGGGAAATTAAAGCCTTTGCCCAAGGATAGACAATTTGGAATTGTCAGAGTTGGTATTCTATATCTAATCCTATGTTCTACTCCTCTCCTGTAGGGACCCTATGCTTTAGCCAATCTGTCTTATTGAATGAGAAAATAGATATGAAATACTTGGTAAGAAGGAAATGAACGGAGGTGAAAACACATTAAGAAACTCAAATCAGTGAGTTCAGCTTCTCAAAGCAGTTTAAATGAGAATTATGACAAAGGAGTTTGAAAGAACTGGTTTAATGATAATTTAATCTTCCTGTGAATTTCATTTTTACAACCTTTATTTGGTTTAGCAAGAAGCATTAATTATTTGTAGTACTTAGGAGTGTTTTATGAGATGTCAGAAAGAGTTTGGTCATTTTTGGTATAAGTGTATATTGCCCATGTGTGTATGTATGTATTCTATAGTAAAACTAGTAAAAACAATTTGATAACAGACTAGTTAAAATACAAATCCCCAAAGCTTTAAGCTCAAAGATTATCTAGGTTGGACTAATCTCTTGTTTGATTAGTAGGAAGCTAATACCATAGGAGATTAAGTGACTTGACTAAGGTCTGTTAGTGACTAGCAGTAAAACTGTGACTAGAGAGCCCAATTTATCTGAATCCCAATCAAGTACTCCCTATTAAAACAATCTAAAGACTTTCAGAATAATTCTGTTTTTCTAAAGGTAAGTATTTGCCTAGTTTTAAGTATGTCAGTTCAACTTTATAATTCCTTATTCTTATTAGCTTAATATTTCTAATGTTATAATTCAGTTATTGTGCTTAAATATCAGGGCCTTGGAAAATACAATTGAAAAGCACCAATTGTCTCGCCTAGAAAGACCTCATATTGTATAAACTCCACTCAACTGTGAGCTCTTATGGGAATGGATCATATCTCAATTATTTTTTAATTTTCAGCACTCGACCTGGGGCCCAGTTGAAATTTGGTTTAATGAATGGATGAATGAAGGCCAAATGAGTCATAACACTATTCAATATTAGAATTTGAAAAGGCCTTAAAAATTATATAGTCCATATCTTAACTTTAAGTATGAGGAAACTCAGAACAAAAGACAGTATATGGCTTAATGTCATAGAAACTAAAAATACAATGTAGTTTTTTTACAATGTATTTATACTTTCCATTGCAAAATAAACCCTTACCCTTTTCAGGTTATATTAAAATTTTATAATAATCTTGCATTGTACAACTCCAGGGAGCACTGTTCACCTTTTAGTTGATGTGAATGGTACCCTCACAGTTTTTTAGCTGTACACAGTGGCTCAGTACATGAAATTGGTATTATTGCCCCTATTTTATAGGTAAAGAAATAGACCTATAGTGGAAGTAACTTATCCAAGATTATACAAATTATGTATAGCAGTAGTGGACACCTGTTTTCTTATAATTCAGTACCTTTTTTCTTATAGTGCTCAAGTCTGAAATATGTCATTTAATCCTTCATGCCTATCTCCATAACACATTCTAGACAACATTTAAAGCAGGGATCCAACCATGCAAACTGTTCATAGCTCTGTTCCTGAATCTGCCTATCCTAGTTTTCAGCCCTTTCACCACTTTTCCATTTCTAACTTTGCCTTTTCACCAAGGCTCACATTATCAACTACAATGTTGGCTTGCCTTCAGTATAGTTTTTCCTTCTACCTTTGGGTGCCTTCACAATTCAACCCCATTCCCTGTGATATCTTAGCTTTCTTTCACCCTAGCAAATGCCTTTAACTGTCATGATTGGCTATTGGACATGATACCATTTTTCTTTCTAATGTAAAACTTAACAGGATTTCTCCTATATATTCTCTGACTTTTTCTGACTTTCCCTTTCAAGGCCTCCCTGAGAGTCATCTTGCCACCTAGCACAACTTTGTTCTCTGCACACGGTCTCTGGGTGATTCATCTCTGCCCGTCACACAGGCATGAATGCCAACACCTACACATGCAGGTGAATCTGCTCTAGTGATATATTTTAATTACAGATTTAGTCAGAAGTAATTAAACCTCTCTGTAACTGGGATGGGCACTAAGTTTTAAAAATTCATGCAGTTTCAGACATCCCATGTGTGGTTTGTGCCACCCTGGTTTGCAGAGTAAGAAGGAGCCCCTAGTGTAGTTAGATTAATAGAAAGAGAATAAACTTAACGGAGCCAGAAAAGTGCAAAAAATGGTGCTTTCCCCTCTATATCTCATGCAGATGGAATGGCCATCCTGGGATTGTAGCAGGGGATGGCAATTGCATTTTAATTACAAGGCTGATGGTTTCGGTACTACACCAGATGGAAGGGCCTTTTTAGAGAAAGAGGCCCACTCACTGCCTCTGTCGATTTTCCCTCTGATGGTGGTTAACAAAACCCGACAGGAGACAAAAGTGATGAGGTTGCATTCTGATCCCATGGATTTTATTCCCTATTCTGTTGCTTGACTTGTGAGTTCAGTCAGATCTTGAGTCCTGTGAAAAAGATGCAGCTCCTGCAGGCACTTTAACAAATGAAGGAGAAAGGATGAGACTGGAGGAAAGGAAAGATTCTTTTTCCCCTTCCTCTTCCTTTATCATTGTTGTGGTTACTTTATTGCCTACAAAACACTTTTACTTCCATTATATCATTTACCAATTATGACAATTTAATAACAGAGGTATTATTATCCCCATTTTAGTTAAAGGAAAAATTGAGATTAGGACATGTAAGATTTTATACATTTAGTAGTGATCAGTGAATTATTAGGATTAAACAAGATTAAAGTAAAAGCGTTATTTGTTCTCTGGCTACCCAAAAATATGGTTATGGATTTAGGAGCCCTCCAACACTTCATCTTATTTAATGGAAAAGGAAACTAAGACTCAAGTGGTCTAATGGAGAGCAGTGTGGGATAGTTGAAAGAGCATGGGCTTTGGGAAGTCCTGGTGAAGTTTTACTTCTGTATTTATGTTTTTGGAATTCTGGGGCAAGTCCACTCTCTGAGCTTCACTTTCTGCATTTGTAAAGTGCAAGATTGGACTGAATAAAACAGACCTCTCCAGCCTTGAATCGTCTGCTACCCAAAGGATTTGGATTTACTTATGCCTAGGTTAGGAGTCTTTTTCTGTATCTCCTGTAGGTGGTAGTGGCTCATTTTGGGGGAATCCAAATTTTTAAAAATAAAAGCTAGACTGGGAAAGATGAGTCCTTAGTTAAACTTAATGGAGGCCAAATCCTTAAGAAATTTTTAGAATGTTATCACACAGGAAAACAGCCAAAACATTGAGAAGCCACTATTTACCCAGAAATTGTAATAATTCAGACATGTGAATTTGGGATTGCTGTAAAAATTTCCTTCTCAGGCACAAAATACTAGTCCACCAAGTGCCTTGCCAAGCCCAGGAACAGTTCTGAAGCAGAGAGATGAATTACTGGGAATCATTTTGTCTCTTTTACCTTCTTTTCAACCATTTGATTCAGTGATGCTTGTCCCTCAGAATCTCCTTCGACTTTTTCTCCTTCAAAGCAGAATCATTTGTTATCTTCTTGCTATAATTAGATGGTTTGAGGGGGATAAACATCAGACCTTCATAGCTGCCAGACCTTGATTTATAGGAAAATTATTTGTTCTAATTATACAGAATGATTCATAGCTTATGCAAATGTGTGATTTATTACCAGACCACCTCTTTGATATGTAGGCTCCATTCTCTTTAGTTTTTAGTTCAGTGCTTCCTAGGAATGGCAATACCATCTAGATCAGGCTGCTGGAATCCTTTTGTCATTCTCTTGACAGTGTAGAATAATAGTGGCATGCATTCATTCATTTGACAAGTCATCAAGCAATCTCCGTGGACAAAACACTGGGATACAGAAATATGGTCACGTTTGCTTGTATAGAAGACATGGGGGAAGGGCATATTCTTTAGCACTATAGCATCCTTTATCTCATGTTAGCTTCATGGTAGCCTTGTAAGGTAGGTAAAGCAGCTCTTATTCTGAAAGTATTACAGATGAGGAGACAGCTCAATGAGGGAAAGTAACCTATCCAAAGTCAGTTGGTATTAAAATTATAGGAATCCACTGGGAGTAATCCATAATTCCTAGCAGTCAGAGCCTGCATGCATTCACACATGCTTGTGTATGTGTGTGTGTTTATAGGGGTAGGGATTGGCATGCAGTCAGGGCTGGGAATTACTGTTTTCCTATGTGAAGGGATGAAAAAGATACTATATTTTCTTAAAATGGCTCCACAGGTTATCTACCTGACCCTCCACTTTATTAGTTTAATTTAAAGCATGGAAGGCTGGTATTAAAATGTCAGTGCTCTCTGGGAGGGAAGCAGTCTTAATCTGTTACTTGTTATTCATTCCTTCATTTGTTCATTCTTTCAGCAAACCTTATTAGAGATGTTTCCAATGCCTGGTTTTGGGGTGAAGGGTGGCAGGAGTTGCGGTAGTGATAAAAAAAGTAAAAGTAAAAGTTAGAAATGGTCTCTCTCATCATGGAACCCACTTCCTGTCAATATTCCCATTTTACTAACATGCTTAACCTTCTATGTTCAAGCTACTAAGAATTTCACATAGGAAAATTATGTTTTTTTCATTCCTGGATTAGGTATCAGCTCCAAACCTTTCTCTTTTCTTCCTCTGCTGGTCCGTGCCAGTGTTATCTTACTAAATGTTGAGTTCTTTGATATCATAGAAATGAATTGCATCTCTGTGTCTTCAGTGCCTGATACATAGTAAGTTCTCACAGATATCTGATCAGGGAACAAAAAAATCCATTCATTCATTATTAAAGTTATGTTTGCTTCTTTTAAAGATTGCTCAATTCTGGCCCTTACTTAGTTCCTTTCTGTTCAAAGAAGGAATACTCATTTTTAGGATTTCTTTCCTCAATCCTCACATATAAAAATGTCTTTCTCTATTATATGTAATCTTTGCCAAGGTCCCTATTCTCACCCTGTGACTTCCTTCCAGCTAATAAAGGAGTAGATTAATGTGAACATGGTGTAACTTTGGACAAGTCACTTAGCTTCCTTGAGACTTAATTTCTTTCTTTGGAAAGTAGTAACAATCTACTTTTGGGTTGTAATTATAACCAAATGAGAGTATATATTGCCAACCACTATTTCAAAATTCAGCTTAGGTATAAGCTCCTACAGGAAGTTGTCTCTGACCTTTACCTTCCAGGCTTAGTTGCCTTCTTAGTTTTTCAGCATTCCATGGTTTCCCTCTGTTTTATACTTGTGCAGCATTATATTTTCTTATTTAGTCTTTCTCTTCTACTACACAGTGAATTTTTGGGCAGTCTCTTATTAATCTTTGTATTCATGCATATTCATCCTCATTATGTATACTGAGCCCCTATTATGTGTCAGCAACTGGGCCAGATGTTGTGAGTTTAGCAATAAGACCCACACAACCTCTGCCCTCAAGAAGTTGTATTATTTAGCTTAGGTTGAGCTCAGAACAGGACTCACTAAGTGTTTGTTGGATGAATGAGTGAAAAATGAACATTAACACATAAATGGATGAAACTACTTGTTAACTATAGAGTGCTGTATGAATGTTAATTATTTATACTCTAAATATGCTTAATTGAAATGAGGATCTGACAATGTCCAATACAATCTTCCCAGCGTCTTCTGTGCCAGTTGTCTTTAAATTGATATGTGGCCCTCCCCTTGACTATGATTTGCTAATTGTCTAAGTATTAGGTTAAATAGACTCCCTTTCCAAGCTTAACTATTCCCCATCCCCTCTTCTGATCTTTTCTTTCTTTACTAAAAATTTTTGACCTGTGGATGAAAGAAAGCCTCAAACGTAGCAATGAGAAGAGCAAACTTTTTTTTTTTTTTTAAACTTTAAAACAAAGCCAGTTTTCACCAAAGATCCACTAGTAAGAGAGTAAACTTCATGGGCACCCAGGTTTTGGGTCCCAAATTTTTGTTTGAAAGAAAGTGAACAGTACTTTACATTTTTCAGTTCATGGTAAAAAGTAAGTTGGTCATATAATTTATCTTCCAAAGATTAAACTTTTGAGTGAAGTGCTACTATTGAAAATTATGCCAGGATAATATGCATAAACTAGGACTGTACCTATGGAAAACCATGATAGATATGTTCTCCTTACTAATAGGTAGATAGCATAGTGTCAAACATGGGTCAAGGATTTGACCCCATGGGCCAATGTGAGGTCAATACTGACTCTGAAATTTACTATTAGTGTAACCATGGAAAATGTATTTGAACTCTCTACATCCATTTCTTTTTTTTTTTTTATTGATCTTTTTGATGTAGTGTTCCACGATTCATTGTTTGCATATAACACCCAGTGCTCCATTCAATACGTGCCCTCTTAAATACCAATCACCAGGCTGACCCATCCCCCCAGCCCCCTCCCCTCTAGAACCCTCAGTTTGTTTCTCAGAGTCCAGAGTCTTTCATGGTTTGTCTCCCCCTCCAATTTCCCCCCCTTCATTTTCCCTTCCTACTATCTTCTTTTTATTTTTTTTAACATAAAATGTATTATTTATTTCAGAGACACAGGTCTGTGATTCATCAGTCTTACACAATTCACAGTGCTCACCATAGCACATACCCTCCCCAATATCTAGCACCCAGCCACCCCATCTCTTCCACCCCCTACCACTCAAGCAACCCTCAGTTTGTTTCCTGAGATTAAGAATTCCTCATATCGGTGAGATCATTTGATACATGTCTTCCTCTGATTGACTTATTTCGCTTAGCATAATATCCTATAGTTCCATCCTCGTTGTTGCAAATGGCAAGATTTTGGTTTTTTTGATGGCTGCATAATATTCCAGTGTGTGTGTGTGTGTGTGTGTGTGTGTGTGTGTATAAAAATATATATATACCAGATCTTCTTTATCCATTCATCTGTTGATGAACATCTTGGCTCTTTCCATAGTTTGGCTATTGTGGACATTGCTGCTATAAACATTGGGGTGCACATACCCCTTCGGAACACTACATTTGTATCTTTGGGGTAAATACCCAGTAGTGCAATTGCTAGGTCATACAGTAGCTCTATTTTCACTTTTTTAGGAACCTCCATGCTGTTTTCCAGACTGGCTGCACCAGCTTGCATTCCCACCAACAGGGTAGGAGGGTTCCCCTTTCTTGGCATCTTCACCAACATCTCTCATTTCCTGATATGTTAATTTTAGCCATTCTGACTGGTGTGAGGTGGTATCTCATTGAGGTTTTGATTTGGATCTCCCTGATGCCGAGCGATATTGAGTGCTTTTTCATGTGTCTGTTGGCCATTTGGATGTCTTCTTTGGAAAAATGTTTGTTCATGTCTTCTGCCCATTTCTTGATTGGATTATGTGTTCATTGGGTGTTGAGTTTGATAAGTTCTTTATAGATTTTGGAACTAGCCCTTTATCTGATGTGTCATATGCAAATATCTTCTCCCATTCTGTCGGTTGTCTTTTGTCGACTGTTTCCTTTGCTGTGCAAAAGCTTTTTATCTTCATGAAGTCTCAATAGTTCATTTTTGCCCTTGCTTCCCTTGCCTTTGGCGATGTTTCTAGGAAGAAGTTGCTGCAGCTGAGGTCAAAGAGGTTGCTGCCTGTGTTGGGCCCTCTAGGATTTTGATGGACTCCTGTCTCACATTGAGGTCTTTCATCCATTTTGAGTCTATTTTTGTTTGTGGTGTAAGAACATGGTTCAGTTTCATTCTTCTGCATGTGGCTGTCCAATTTTCCCAAAACCATTTGTTGAAGAGACTGTCTTTTTTCCATTGGACATTCTTCCCTGCTTTGTCAAAGATTAGTTGACTATAGAGTTGAGGGTCCATTTCTGGGCTCTCTATTCTGTTCCATTGATGTATGTGTTTGTTTTGTGCCAGTACCATACTGTCTTGATGATTATGGCTTTGTAATAGAGCTGGAAGTCTGGAATTGTGATGCCACCAGCTTTGCTTTTCTTTTTCAACATTCCTCTGGTATTTGGGGTCTTTTCTGGTTCCATACAAATTTTAGGATTATTTGTTCCATTTCTTGGAAAAGAGTTGATGGTATTTCGATAGGGATTGCATTAAATGTGTAGATTGCTCTAGGTAGCATTGACCTCTTCACAATATTTGTTCTTCCAATCCATGAGCATGGAACGTTTTTCCATTTCTTTGTGTCTTCCTCAATTCCTTTCATGAGGATTTTATAGTTTTCTGAGTACAGATTCTTTGCCTCTTTGGTTAGATTTATTCCTAGGTATCATGATTTTGGATGCAATTGTAAATGGGATTGACTCCTTAATTTCTCTTTCTTCTGTCTTGCTGTTGATGTATATAAATGCAACTGATTTCTGTGCATTGATTTTATATCCTGCCACTTTACTGAATTCCTGTATGAGTTCTAGCAGTTCTGGGGTGGAGTCTTTTGTGTTTTCCACATAAAGTATCATACCATCTGCAAAGAGTGAGAGTTTGACTTCTTCTTTGCCGATTCAGATGCCTTTTTATTTCTTCTTGTTGTCTGATTGCTGTGGCTATGACTTCTAGTACTATGTTGAATAGCATGGTGATAGTGGACATCCCTGCCATGTTCCTGATCTTAGGGGGAAGGCTCTCAGTTTTTCCCCATTGAGAATGATATTTGCTGTGGGTTTTTCATAGATGGCTTTTATGATATTGAGGTATGTACCTTCTATTCCTACACTCTGAGAGTTTTAATCAAGAAAGGTTACTATACTTTGTCAAATGCTTTTTCTGCATCTATTGAGAGGATCATATGGTTCTTGTTCTTTCTTATTAACATTTTATATTACATTTATTGATTTGCAGATGTTGAATCAATATTGCAGCCCAGGAATAAATCCCACTTGGTTGTGGTGAATAATCCCTTTAGTGTACTGTTGGACCCTATTGGCTAGTATTTTGGTGAGAATTTCTGCATCCATATTCATCAGGGATATTGGTCTGTAATTCTCCTTTTTGATGGGGTCAAATCTGGAAGATTTGAATGGAATGCATCCATTCTTCCAGATTATCTAATTTGCTGGCATATAGTTGCTCAAAACATGTTCTTATAATTGTTTGTATTTCTTTGGTGTTGGTTGTGATCTCTCCTCTTTCATTCATGATTTTATGTATTTGGGTCATTTCTCTTTTCTGTTGGTAAGTCTGGCCAGGGGTTTATCAATCTTATTAATTGTTTCAAAGAACCAGCTCCTAGTTTCGTTGATTTGTTCTACTGTTCTTTTGGTTTCTATTTCATTGATTTCTGCTCTGATCTTTATTATTTCTCTTCTCCTGCTGGGTTTAGGCTTTATTTGCTGTTCTTTCTCCAGCTCCTTTAGGTGTAAGGGTTAGGTTTTGTATTTGAGACTTTTCTTGTTTCTTGAGAAAGGCTTGTATTGCTATATACTTTCCTCTTAGGACTGCCTTTGCTGCATCCCAAAGATTTTGAACAGTTTTATTTTCATTTTCATTTGTTTCCATGATGTTTTTTAATTCTTCTTTAATTTCCTGTTTTTTTCCCATTCATTCTTTAGTAGGATGCTCTTTAGCCTCCATGTATTTGAGTTCTTTCCTACTATCTTCTTGTGATTGAGTTCTAGTTTCAAAGCATTGTGGTCTGAAAATATGCAGGGAATGATCCCAATCATTTGGTACCAATTGAGACCTGATTTGTGACCTAGGATGTGACCTATTCTGGAGAATGTTCCATGGGGCACTAGAGAAGAAGGTGTATTCTGTTGCTTTGGGGTGGAATGTTCTGAATATATCTGTGAACTCCATTTGGTCCAGTGTGTCATTTAAAGTCTTTATTTCCTTGTTGATCTTTTCCTTAGATGATTTGTCCATTTCAGTGAGGGGGGTGTTAAAGTCCCCTACTATTATGATATTGCTGTCAATTTCTTTTATTTTGTTATTAATTGGCTTATATAATTGGCTGCTCCCATGTTAGGGGCATAGATATTTACAATTGTTAGATCTTCTTCTTGGATAGACCCTTTAAGTATGATTTAGTATCCTTCCTCATCTCTTATTATAGGCTTTGGTTTAAAATCTAATTTGTCTGATATAAGGATTGCCACCCCAGCTTTCTTTTGGTGTCCATTAGCATGGTCAATTGTCTTCCACCCCCTCACTTTCAATCTGGAGGTGTCTTTGGGTCTAAAGTGAGTCTCTTGCTGACAGCATATCGATGGGTCATGTTTTTTTATCCAGTCTGATACCCTCTGTCTTTTGATTGGGGCGTTTAGGCCATTAACATTCAGGGTAACTATTGAGAGATAGGAATTTAGTGCCATTGTATTGCCTGTAAGGTGACTGTTACTGTATATTGTCTGTGTTCCTTTCTAGTGTATGTTACTTTTAGGCTCTCTCTTTGCTTAGAGGACCCCTTTCAATATTTCTTGTAGGGCTGGTTTTGTGTTTGCAAATTCTTTTCATTTTTGCTTGTCCTGGAAGCTTTTTATCTCTCCTTCTATTTTCAATGACAGCTAGCTGGATATAGTATTCTTGGCTGCATATTTTTCCCATTTAGTGCTCTGAATATATCCTGTCAGTCCTTTTCTGGCCTACCAGGTCTCTGTGGATAGGTCTGTTGCCAATCTAATGTTTCCATTGTAAGTTACAGACCTCTTGTCCCGAGCTGCCTTCGGGATTTTCTCTTTGTCTCTGAGACTTGTGAGTTTTACTATTAGATGTTGGGGTGTTGACCCCTTTTTATTGATTTTGAGGGGGATTCTCTGTGCCTCCTGGATTTTGATGCCTATTGCCTTCCTCAAATTAGGGAAGTTCTCTGCTATAATTTGCTCCAATATACCTTCTGCCCCCCTCTCTCTCTTTCTTCTTCTTCTGGGATCCCAATTATTCTAATATTGTTTTGTCTTATGGTATCACTTTTCTCTTGAATTCTGCCCTTGTAATCCAGTAGCTGTTTATCTCTCTTTTTCTCAGCTTCTTTGTTCTCCATCCTTTGGTCTTCTATATCACTAATTCTCTCTTCTGCCTCATTTATCCTAGCAGTTAGAGCCTCCATTTTGACTTGCACCTTTTTAATAACCTTTTTGATTTCGACTTGGTTAGATTTTAGTTCTTTTATTTCTCCAGAAAGGATTTCTCTAGTATCTTCCATCCTTTTTTCAAGCCCAGCTAGTACCTGTATAATCGTCATTCTGAACTCTAGTTCCGACATCTTACTAATCCGTATTGATTAGGTCTCTGGCAGTCGGTACTCTCTCTTGTTCTTTTTTTTGAGGTGAGTTTTCCCGTCTTGTCATTTTGTCCAGAAGAGAACAAATGAATGAGAGAACAAAATGCTAACAGGGTAACAACGACCCCAGAAAAATATACACTAAAGAAATCAGAAGAGACCTGAAATGGGGGTAAAAGAAAGGGAAAGAAAAAAAAGAAAAAAAAGATATGATCAAATATGATCAGGCTGGTGAATTGATCAGTGCCACACACTAGATTTTGGGCTTATTTTGGTTTCTTAGAAGAAACTGCCTCCCAAAATTTTAGAGAAAGAAGAACTTATATATGTACAAAAGTAAGGGTAAATACGATGAAGGGATGGAATATGACTGTAATGATGAAAATTATAAAAGATTTTATAAAAGGAATTGATATGATAAGAAATTGGTTGAAAAACGAAAGAAGAGAAATTTAAAAAAGGAGAGACTGTGATCGGGCAGGAGAGTGGAACAAAGCCATACACTAGATATTTAGGGTATATTTTTGTCTGTTAGAAGAAAATTTATCCCAAAATTTTAAAGAGAGAAGAACTTATGTATATACCAAAAATAAGGTTATGTACAATGAAGGGATAGAATATGACTCCAAAATTGAAAAACAAAAAAGATTTTTTAAAAAGGGATTGATAAGATGTTGGTTGAAAAAGGGAAAAAGAAAAATTAAAAACAATAGAAACGGAAAAAAAAGAAAATTTAAAAAATTAACTTTGAAAGACTAAAGAATCATGGGGGGAAAAGCACCATAAATTCTTTGTGCTGTATTCCCCTAGTGCTGGAGTTCTGCTGTTCTCATTAATTGGTAAACTTAGTCTTGGCTGTCTGTTCTTGCTGATCTTCTGGGGGAGGGGCCTGTTGCAGTCATTCTCAAATGTCTTTGCCCCAGGCGGAATTGCCCCGCCCTTGCCCAGGGGCCGGGCTAAGTAATTTTGTTGGGTTTGCTCTCAGGAGCTTTTGTTCCCTGCAAGGTTTCCGTACAGCTTTGGGGGATGAGAGTGAAAATGGAGGCCTCCTAATCTCTGCCCCAGATTAGCTGAGAACTCGGGGCTCCACTCCTCAGTAAGCCCCCTGAGAAAAGCAGTCAATCACTCCCAGCTCCCCGGTCTCCGGCTGCACTCTGTGCTCACCTGGCTTATGACCGAGTGTTCTATCTCTGGCACCTGACCCCGTTTGGAGTCTCTAAACCCAGCAGATTCCTGCAGTGCACTCCCTTGCCGCTCCTCCCGGGGGAGGAAGGGGGGTCTCCCTGGATCTGACACTTGTTGGGTCCCTGCTCAAAGAGCAGTGGCCCGACTGTGCCATAGATCATGGTTTATGGCAACCCTGAGCTGAGAGCCCACTCCTCAGCTCTGTCTTCGCAGCTGGCTTTCCTGCTCATATACCTGGGAGCTCTGCCACAGTCAGGCACCCCCGATCTTTCTGTGACCCCGAGGGTCCTGAGACCACACTGTCCCAGCAAGGGTTCCACCCCCCTCTTAGCCACTGGAGCCACGTCCCTCAGTGCAGCTGACTTCTAAAAGTTCCGATTTTGTGCTACGCTGCTCTATCACTTGCTTGTAGCTGGCTGACGGAGGCTTCCTCCCCCTGCAGTCTATCTTCCCATATATTGCCTTGGATTCACTTTTTCACACGTCCTGCCTTCCAGAATGTGGTCGCTTTTCCTTTCAGAGAGTTGCTGCTATTGTTTTTCGATCTCCTGTTGAGTTTGTAGGTGTTCAGAATGGTTTGATACCTATCTAGCTGAATTCCTTGGACCAGATGAAATTTAGGTCTCCTACTCCTCCACCATCTCGCTCCTCCTCCTCCACATCCATCTCTTTGTATGTAAAATGAAGCTACTAAACTTATCCCCTGTGTATATGGCCATAATTGAGATAACACATAGGGTTGCCTAAGAAAACCTGACATATAGTAGATGCTCAAAGAATATTACTTTCATTTCTTTTTAATTCCCCTAATAGCAATCTGCCATTAATTTAATGCATGATCTTGAATAACTTTCCCAATTTTCTTATCAGTGAAATGGCAGAATTGAAATAGATGATCTCTCTATTCTCCAGTCACTTTTTTTCTGTATTTCTCAGAATAGCCCCATTTAAAACAAACTTGTTACCATAAACCTCCAAATTATCTTGGGAATCTTGGTATCTAGTGTATGTCACAGATATACTCGACATAAAAAACAGCTCCAAAATTGTGCTGCAGACCATCTATCACATCTTTTAATTCAGAAATTTTAATTTCCACATTATGAAGACCTTCCCAGCTCTCATTCACATTTTGTCTTCCTCTCTCTGAATCAGTATAGCCAAAGGTGATTAACTCTTTCATTTCTAATCCTGTAACATCATAGAAATTGGGATATTCAAAAGTGAAATGAAGTAGTCATTAATGATTCCAATCCAGGATTTAAGGTATTTATTGAATGAAGAAGAGCTTGTGGTAGCTGATCTAGTCTCTTCTGATGATTCTCTTCCCCATATTAAATAGCCCAGATTATTTAAACTGACCCTTTCTAAGGGTATGCTGGCAATTACCTACCACTTATGTTTCCTCTTGCTAGAATCTGATCAACTGGCTTACATTTCGTTTGAGATTCAATAACCTGATTCCCCACTTTCTTACCAACCTATCACCAAATCTTATTGATTCTACCTAGTAAACATATGTTGAAACTCTTCTTTTTCCTTATTCTCTCTGCTTTATAGTTGTGTTTAGTTCAAATCAACAGTGTTAATATTTACTACATGCTATGTGCTTGGTGCTCATTACTTGCTGTGTTAACATTTGTTACATGCTATGTGCTAGGCAGTGAAGGTACAAAGATGAAAAAGTCTTTTAGAGCTAGAAATAGCTGTAGCATTCATTTGTCCAACTGCCTGTTTATATAGACAAGGAAGCTGAGATTCAGAAAGGGGAAGTGACTAGTACAAAATCACACAGCTAATAAGCTGCAGAGCTAGGGCTAAGACCCAGATTTTTTCACTCTCCTCTCCAAGAATCATTTCCCCTCTACCATTGTAAACTTAAAAATAACCACTCCCCTCACTCAACCACTCCTATCACCATCATCACATTTAACATTTTGTATAGTACTTTAGAGTTTAAAGGCCCATACCAGTCATCTAATTTAGTCTTTATAATGTTCTTGCAAGAATTTTTTATTAATTATGGTAACCCTGAATCTCAGAGAGTTTGGTTAACTTGTCTTGGTATAAGTTCAGAAACTTATACTCCAAGTTCATTATTTTTTCCCTGTACTGTACTTCCTTCATTGACATAAGCAAGTGTTATACTATGACTGACATGTGTTGGAACATAGAGATATTTTGGACATAATCCTGCTTTTGGAGAGTACAATATAGACAGATCATAGACTGAAGGTAATAGTCATGCTAGCTATTGTGTAAGGGCTTCCTGAAACTATTGTATCTTCTAAAGGTTGTTGTTTCTGACCCTCTAATTTTTAAAATTGCAGCAATAAAAGCTCTAAGATAGTTATTTTTGATAAACCAACAAATGAGATTTTTGCCCAAATTAAGTCCAGAGTCAATGTCAGATTATAGTGTATATGTAGTACAAATTTACATGGGTGAAGAAATTGTGGTCCAGATAGGGAAATTACTTATTCAAGGACTTACAACAGGAAATTGGCAGTAAACAGATTAAAAACAAATTCTAGAAATCATTTAGAATGCAGAAACTAACCTGGTGATGGTTTGAGAGAATTCCTCTCTAAAATAAAGGGGGGCAGTGGGAAATCCTTAGCCTGAGTTTTACTAGGTACTCAGCACTTCCTGGTGTTCAGTGAGTTATGATACAAATTAAAGACTGGGAAGATGAAGGTGTGAACAGTAAAAGATTGATTGCTCATTTATTTTTTTTCTTTTTTAAAATTCTATTTTATTTTATTATGTTATGTTAGTCATTTAAAAGAAAAGTAGAACTTGGTTATTTATATCACTATGTTGAGTAATGTGTGCTAAAAGTATGATTTGAGTGTCAACCAATAGGCTCTGGTTGTCAATTGGAGATGTAGTGTGAACAAGTCAAAGTTCCTGCCTTCATTCATTATCTAGGGATGATGCTTTAAAGAACAGAAAACAAGGTAAGGATAGAGAAGAAATGCTTAACTGTTTTGGATCAGATGATCTATAAAGGCTTTCCTGAGGATGTAACATATGAGCAGAGTCCGGACTGATGGAAAGGAGAGACCAGTAGAAAGCTCTGAGGAAAAAGTTAATACAGAGAGTATAGCCAGCACAGAGACCTTGGGAGATACAAGTTTGACATGTTCAAAAACAGTGAGGCCAATGTTATTGGACACAGGGCCTTCTAGGTTCTAGTTAAGAATGTAGAGTTTTCTCTAAGCACAGTTGGAAGCTACACAGGATCTGATTTATAATGCACTGCAACTGGGGTAAGAGTAGAATAGGAAGAGCCATTTGGAGACTGTCTCAGCATTCTATGAGAGAGAGGATAGCAACTAGAGGAGAAGCAGTGGATATGGTAAGAAGTCGTTCAACGCGGGTTATAAGTTTGGAGTTGTGTTTATGGGAGTCTACTGGGGGTGCTAGAATTAAGATTGTGATGATTATGATTAAAGTTATTATTTAATTAATATTTATAGTGCTACATATTTTCAAAGTACTTTTTAAAATGGTGTCTCATTTTAACCTGTCAGACAGATATTTTTACCCTAGTTTTATAGATGAGCTAATTGAAGTTTAGACACATTTACATGATTTTCTAAAGTCCTGGCAAATAGTAAGTGGTAGAGTATGAAAGATACACTCAATTTGCCTATCTCTGGTTTTTGTGCTCTTCTCTCTTCATGACATAAGGTAGATGTATTCATACAAAACATACATACATACACAGAGAATGAGAGAAAGGGTAGTGGTTCAACATAGAAACTTTGGTATTAGGCTGCCTATGTTTGTAGCCATTTTTTTTAGGTAGGTGATATAGAAAAAGTTACTTAAACTCTTATAAAAGATGGAGTAATTGGAGGAGGGGCCCAAGATGGCAGCATAGGACGATCCTAAACTCACCTTCTCCCACAGAAATACTAAATCTACAGCTACATATGGATTATTTCTCTCAGAAAAATCTGAAAAGTAGAGACTTCTGGGGGAGATAATAGAGTAGGAGGACTTGAAGTTCATCTCATCCCAAGGATATAACTAGATAACACCCACATCAGTATAAATAACCCAGAAAATGACCTGAAGACTGGCATAACAGACTCTCCACATCTAAATAGAGAAGAGGCCACATCAAAGAGGGTAGGAAGAGTGGAGATGCAGTCCAGAGCTAAATGAGCCAACAGGACTGTTCATGGGAAGAAGGGACACCACTGGCTCAGAGAGGGGAAAGAAACACACCCTCACCCTAGGCACTCCAGAGAAGAATACCCGTAACATTTGGCTATGAAAACCAGAGAGACATAATTTTGTAAATTCTTACAATCAGCTGGGCTTAATACTTGAAACTTTAAAAATCAGTGAGCTTGGCTGTGGGAGAGCAAGGAAGGCAAGAGGGAATAGTCCTTGCCCTTAAAGAGATAACACAACAAACATCTTCATGGAGATTTAGCACAGAAGCAGCAGTTTGCAAAACACCTGGAGTATTTGGGAAAGAGATTTATTTACTAATCTCAGGGCCTGTGTTGGAGGGGCAGGGATCATTGGGAAACTTCTCCAGGAAGAAAGGAACTAGCAGACACCATTTTCCTCCCCTTCTTTCCAGCCTAGACACACAGACACCCACCTATGAGAACCAGTACAGCACCAAAATTCCCTAATTAACTTATTAATGGTGTGCCCCAGCCATGTGTTCTCCTACAGACATGCCCCCTTAGCCAGACCTCTGTTGCAGGTACCCTCCCAAAGCAGACCTGTGCAAACCTTGCAAACACCTTGCACCAGACCCCCATGTTCTTCCAGTGAACTGTCCCCTCCAATTTGCCCTTGACTGGAGCCTATCCAAAGTGGTGCCACAAGTCTGGCAGTGTATAAGCAGCCCCAGTAGTGGCCAGCAGCATTTCAAAGTGGCTCCTGCTCTGTGAAGAGGGGAAGACAACCACACACACCAGCCTGACTGCAGACCCAGCAGTGGGCTTGGGGGAAACATCTGATCTGACTTCAGGCCCTGCTCACCAATTAAAGCTTCTCAGGGAAAACACAGGGAAAATGCCCTGCAGTTCAGTGTTACTGGTCTCTGGCAAATACCTGGTATAACTCAACATAAGCCCAGGGCAGCCTCAGACTGGCCCACTAAAAACAGGGACCAAACCCTGCCCACAACAGGTAAAGAGAACCATTGCAGATGACTACACTGAAGGCAAACATGGATCAGGCACAATAATAGGACACGTGCACCACACATAGGAAACACTCTTGAAGCACCAGGTTCTGGCAAAAAGGAAATATTGCACTCACTGCAGGGCGCTATAAGACTTCTTATTCATAAGGCTACTACTTTCAAGAGCAGGAGATGTAGCTGACTTTTCTAGTATGTAGAAACAGACACAGAGAATTGGACAAAATGAGGAGACAGAAGATTATGTTCCATATGAAAGAACAGGACAAAATCACAGGAAGAGAGCTAAACAAAATAGAGATAAGTAATATGCCTGATAAATAATTTTAAAGTAACAGTCATAAAGATACTCACTGGACTTGAGAAAGGAGTGGAGGACCTCAGTGAGAACCTTAAAAAGAGATCATAAAAATGATCCAATCAGAGATGAAGAAGTAATAACTGAAATTAAAAATACATGAGATGGAATAAATAATAGACTAGTGTAATAAGAAGAATAGATCAGTGACCTAGAGGACAAAGTAATGGAAAGCAATCAAGCTGAATAGAGAAAAAAAAATAATAGAAAAATGAAAAATAGACTTAGGTAACTCAGTGACACCATTAAGAACATTCCCATTATAGGGACCCTGAAGGAGAAGAGAGAGAAAAGGGGGCAGAAACTTTATTTGAAAAAAATAATAGCTAAAAAATTTCCAAATCTGGGGAAGGTAACAAAAATCCAGATCCAGAAGGCAAAGAGAGCCCCCAACATAACCAACCCAAAGAGGTCCATGCTATGATACATAGTAGATAAAATAGCAAAAAGTAGCAATAGAGAATTTTAAAAACATCAAGAGAAAAGAAAATCAATACATACAAGGGAAACCCCATAAGGCTATTATTAGCTGATTTTTCAGCAGAATTTTTGCAGATCAGAAGAGAGTGGCTTGATATATATTCAGGGTGCTGAAAGAAATAAAAAACAGCAGTCAAGAATACTCTATCCAGCAAGGCTATCTTTCAGAAGAGGAGAGATAAGGAGTTTCCCAGACAAACAGAAGTTAAAGGAATTCATCACC
The DNA here is from genome assembly GCF_029215605.1 of Mirounga angustirostris. Lineage (NCBI taxonomy): Eukaryota > Metazoa > Chordata > Mammalia > Carnivora > Phocidae > Mirounga > Mirounga angustirostris. Next base: position 151,398,221 of record NW_026991712.1, read on the forward strand.
ACTATATCAGCTCTACAAGAAATGCTACAGGTGACTCTTAAAGTGGAAAGGAAAGACCATACATTGGAGTAAGAAAAGTAGGAAGCAGTAATGACAATGAGGATGGATGAATCAGTGATGTAGAAGATGAAATTATGAAAATAATGAAGGGAAAAAAAAAGAGGGAAAGAAAGGTATTGGATCATGAATGTAGACTTAGGGAACACAGTGACTCCTTAAAATGTAATAACATTTGTATCATAGGTGTTCCAGAAGAAGAAGAGACAGAAAAAGGGGCAGAAGATTTATTTGAGCAAATTATAGATGAAAACTTTCCTGATCTGGGGAAGGAAACAGACATCAAAACCAAGAAGCACAGAGAGCTCTCTTTAAATTCAACAAAAGCCAGCCATAATCAAGACATACAGTTAAATTAACAAAATACAGACACAGAAAGAATCCTAAAAGCAGCAAGGGGAAAAAAAAAATGTCCTTAACCTACAAGGGAAGACAGATCAATTTTGCAGCAAATCTGTCCATAGAAACTTGCAGGGCAAAAGATAATAGCATGATATATTCAAACTGCTGAATGGGAAAAATATGCAGCCAAGAATACTTTATCCCCAAGGCTGTTGTTCAGAAAAGAAGGAGAAATAGTTTCTTAGACAAACAAAAACTAAAGGAGTTCATGACTACTAAACCAGCCCTGTAAGAAATATTAAAAGGTACTCTTTGAGTGGGGGAAAAAAAAAAGACCAAAAGTAATAGGAAGACACAGAGAACATCACGAGAAACACCAACTTTACAGGTAACACAGTAGCACTAAGTTCATATCTATCAATAATCACCCTGAATGTAAATAGACTAAATGCTCCAATCAAAAGATGTAGGGTATCAGAATGGATTAAAAAAAAAATAAGACCCATCTATAAGCTGCCTACAAGAGTCTCATTTTAGACCTAAAGTCATCTGCAGATTGAAATTGAGGTGATGGAAAATCATCTATCATTGCTAATGGATGCCAAAAGAAAGCCGCAGTAGCATACTTTTACTAGACAAGGATGGTAACAAGAGATGAAGAGGGCATTATATCATAATTAAAGGGTCTGTGCATCAAGAGGTTCTAACACTTGTAAGTATTTATTCCCCCAACTTAGGACACCCAAATATATCAATCAATTAATAACAAATATAAAGAAACTCATTGATAATAATAGAATAATAATAGGGGACTTGAACACCCCCATACATCAAAGAACAGATCATCTTAACAGAAAATCAACAAGGAAACAGTGGCTTTGAATGACACACTGGATCAGATGGACTTCATAGATATATTCAGAAAATTCATCCTAAACTAGCAGAATACACATTCATTTCAAGTGCACATAGGACATTTTCCAGAATAGATCACATACTAGGTCACAAATAGGTCACAAATAGGTCACAAATCAGCCCTCAACAAGTACCAAAAGATTAAAATCATACCATGCATATTTTCAGACCACAACACTATGAAACTTGAAGTCAAACACACACACACACACACACACACACATTTTTGGAAAGTCCACAAATACATGGAGATTAAAGAACATCCTACTAACAAATGAATGGATTAACTGGGAAGTTAAAGATGAAATTTAAAAAATACATGGAAGCAAATGAAAATGAAAACATGACAGTCCAAAACCTTTGGGATGTAGCAAAGGTGGTGTTAAGAGGTAAGTATATTGCAATACCAGCCTACCTCAAGAAGCAAGAAAAGTCTCAAAGACAGGGCCTAACCTTACACCTTAAGGAGCTAGGAAAGGAATAGCAAATAAAGCCTCAAATCAGCAGAAGAAGGGAAATAATAAAGATTAGAGCAGAAATAAATGATAAAGAAACAACAAAAAGTGTAGATCAATGAAACTAAGAGCTGCTTCTTTGAAAGAATTAATAAAATTGATAAACCCCTAGCCAGACTTATCAATAAGAAAAGAGAATGGACCCAAATAAATAAAATCCTGAATGAAAGAGATCACTAACAACATCACAGACATACAAGAATTATAAGAGAATATTATGAAAAATCATATGCCAACAATCTTGGTGAATCTGGAAAAAATGGCCAAATTCCTAGAATCATACAGACTACCAAAACTGAAACATGAAGAAAGAGAAAATTTGAACAGACCCATAACCAGCATAGAAATTGAATCAGTAATCAAAATCTCCCAACAAACAAAAGTCCAGGGCCAGATGGCTTCCCAGGGGAATTCTACCAGACATTTAAGAATTAATATGTATTCTTCTCAAACTGTTCAAAAAAAATAGAAATAGAAGGAAAACTTCCAAACACCTTCTCTGATGCTAGCATTACGTTGACTCCAAAACTAGACAAAGACCCCACTAAAAGGGAGAATTACAGGCCAATATCCCTGATGAACATGGATGCAAAAATTAACACGATACTGGCAAATCAAATCAAACAGTACATTGAACGAATTATTCACCATGATCAAGTGGGATTTATTCCTGGGCTGCAAGGGTGGTTCAGTGTTCACCAATCAGTGTGATACACCACATTTATAAAGGTAAGGATATGAACAATATGATTTTCTCAATAGATGCAGAAAAAGTATTTGACAAAATACAGCATTCATTCTTGATAAAAACCTTCAACAAAGTAGGTACAGAAAGAACATACTCAATATCATGAAAGCCATATATGAAAGACCCAAAGCTAAAATCATCCTCAATGGGGAAAAACTGAGAGCTGTTTTTCTAAGGTCAGGAACAAGACAGGGATGTTTACTCTCACCATTACTATTTAGCATAATACTGGAAGTCTTAGCCTCAGTATTCAGACAACAACAACAGCAACAAAATAAAAAGCATTCAAATTGGCAAGGAAGAAGTCAAACTGTTACTCTTTGCAGATGTCATAATACTTCATGCAGAATACCCAAAAGACTCCATGAAAAAATTGCTAGAACTAATACATGAATTAAGCAAATTCACAGGATGTATAATCATGTACATAAATCTGTTGCATTTCTATACACCAATAATGAAGCATCAGAAAAAGAAATCAAGGAATTGATCACATTTACAATTGCAGCAAAAATAATAAGATACCTCGGAATAAACCTAACCAAGGAGGTAGAAGATCTGTACTCTGAAAACTATTAGAACACTTATGAAAGAAATTGAGGAGAACACAAAGAAATAGGAAAACATTCCATTTTCATGGATTAGAACAACAAATATTATTAAAATGTCTATACTACCCAAAGCAGTCTACACATTTAATGTAATCACTATGAAAATACCACCAGCATTTTTCACAGTGCTAGAACAAATAATCCTAAAATTTGTATGGAACCACAGAAGGCCCCAAATAGCCAAAGCAATCCTGAAAAGGAAAACAAAGCTGGGGGAATCACAATGCTGAACTTCAGGCTATATTACAAAGCTGTAGTTATCAAGACAGTATGGTCCTAGCACAAAAACAGACACATAGATCAATGGAACAGAGTAGAAAAACCCAGAAATGGACTCACTCCTATATGGTCTACTAACCTTCAACTAACCAGGAAAAAATATCCAATGGAAAAAACAGTCTCTTCAACAAATGGTTTTGAGAAAACTAGATCACAACATGCAGAAGAATGAATCTGGACCACTCTCTTACACCATACACAAAAATAAATTCAAAGTGTATGAAAGACCTAACTTTGTCTCAAAATTCCTGAGACAGGAATCCATCAAAATCCTAGAGAACATAGGCAGCAACCTCTTTGACCTCTGCTGGAGCAACTTATTAGACACTTTGCCAGAGGCATGGGAAACAAAAGCAAAATGAACAAAAAGCAAAAATGAACTATTGACCTTTGTCAAGATAAAAGGCTTCTTACACAGCGAAGGAAACAATTAACAAAACTAAAAGTCAGCCTGTGAAATGGGAGAAGATACTTGCAAATGACATATCTGATAAAGGGTTAGTATCCAAAATCCATAAAGAAGTTACTAAACTCGACACCCAAAAAACAAATAATCCAGTTAATAAATGGGCAGAAGACATCTTCCAAAGAAGACATCTAGATGGCTAATAGACTACATGAAAAGATTCTCCACATCACTCATTATCAGGGAAGGACAAATCAAAACTGCAATGAGCTACCACTTCACACCTGTGAGAGTAGAGAAAATTAACACAGTAAACAGTTGTTGGCAAGGATGTGAAGAAAAGGGAGTCCTCTTATACTGTTGGCGGGAATGTAAACTGGTTGTCAATCTGGAAAACAGTATGGAGGTTCCTCAAAAAGTTAAAAATAGAACTACCCCAGGATCCAGAATTTGCACTATTAGGTATTTACCCAAAGGATACAAAAATACTGATTTGAAGGGATACATGCCCTCTGATGTTTATAGCAGAATTATCAACAATAACCAAGCTATAGAAAGAGCCTATGTGTCCATTGACTGATGAAGACATGATATATATTTACAGTGCAATATTACTCAGCCATCAAAAAAATGACATCTTACCATTTGCAATGACACGGATGGAGCTAGAGTGTATTATTCTAAGCAAAATCAGTCATTCAGAGAAAGACAAATACCATATGATTTCACTCACATGTGGAATTTAAGAAACAAAACAGATGAACCTAGGGGAAGGGAATAAAATGAAAGAATGAGGGCAGCAAACATAAGAGACTCTTAAAGATAGAGAGCAAACAAGGTTGATGGAGGGAGGTGGGTGTGGGATTGGCTAAATGGGTAATGGATATTAAGGAGGGTAGTTGTTATGATGAGAATTATGAGTTATATGTAAGTGATGAATCACTAAATTTTATGTCTGAAATCAATATTATTACACTGATATGTTAACTAAGTAGAATTTTAATAAAAATTTGGAAAACAAAACAAAACAAAAGAAATTAACAAAGGAAAAAAGAGAGAAACCAAAAAAACAGACTCTTACATACAGAGAACTAACTGATGGTTACCAGAAGAGAGTAGGTAATGGGATGGAAGGAAGGCAAATAGATGTAGAGGATTGGGAGTACACTTTTTATGAGTAATGTGTAGAATGGATTTGGAGAGAGAAAGAATTTTCCATAAGCAAAAGCAAAAGGGTTTGATCACTACTAAACTGGCCTTATATTAATTAATATGAGAAATGTTATAGAAATTTTATTAAGCTGAAAGATAATGGCACTAATAAAGAACAAGAAAATATAGAAAGGAAAAATCTCAGTGGAAAAGGTAACAATATAGTAAAGGGAGTGGCAGAATCATTTAGAAGCTAGTATAAAGGTTAAAAAACATAAGTAGTAAAATTAACTTAAACTACAATAATTAGTTAAAATATACATAAAATAGGGACACCTGGGTAGCTCAGTTAAACATCTGCCTTCAGCTCAGGTCATGATCCCGGGGTCCTGGGATCAGGCCCTGAGTTGGGTTCTGTACTTGGCGGGTAGCCTGCTTCTCCCTCTCCCTCTGCCTGCCACTCTACCTGCTTGTATTCTCTCTCTCCCTCTCTCTCTGTCAAATAAATAAACAAATTAAAAAAAAGATATACATAAAATAAAAGGAAGTAAAATGTGACAACCAAAAGAAAGCATTGTAGTGGGGGAGTAAAATTGTAGAGGTTTTGAATGTGTTCAAATTTAAGTTGTTATTAACCTAAAAGAGACTTTTAAAAAATATATATACATACCTCTTGGTAACCACAAAGCAGGAACCTATAGTAAATATACAAAAAAATAAAAGGAATCTAAACCTAACATTAAGTGAATACATTGTATCACAAGGTAATAGAAAAGAGAAAAAGAAATAGAGAAGAAATACATAAATGGCCATATGTACCTATCAATAATTACTTTAAATGTAATTGTGCTAAATCCTCCAAACAAAAGACATAGAATGGCTGAATGGATTAAGATTAAAAAAAACAAACAAGCAAAAAAAACCCAAGGCTCACTTATATACTGCTTATAAGAGACTCACTTCAGAAGTAGGGACACAGACTAAAATTGAAGGGATGGAAAAAGATATTCCATGCAAATGCAAGCAAAAAGAAAGCTTGTGTAGCTTTACTCATGTTAGATAATATAGACTTTAAAATAATGACTTTAATAATTAAAGTCAAAGAGGGGCAGTACATAATGATAAAGAGATCAATAGAGGAAGAAGAGACGACATTTATTTTATTTTTTAAAGAGATTTTATTTATTGGGGCGCCTGGATGGCTCAGTTGGTTAAGCGAGTGCCTTCGGCTCAGGTCATGATCCTGGAGTCCCTGGATCGAGTCCCACATCGGGCTCCCTGCTCAGCAAGGAGCTTGCTTCTCCCTCTGACCCTCCCCCCTCTCATGTGCTCTCTCTCTCTCATTCTCTCTGTCTCAAATAAATAAATAAAATCTTTAAAAAAAAAGAGATTTTATTTATTTATTTCTTTGAGAGAGAAAGAGAGAGCACACACAAGATAGAGAGCATGAGTATTGGGGAGGGACAGAGGGAGACGCAGACTCCCTGCTCAGCAGGGAGCCCCAGGCCTGGCTCAATCCCAGGACTCCGGGATCCTGACCTGAGCTGAAGGCAGACGCTTAACTTACTGAGCCACCTAGGTGCTTCAAGAAGATACCACATTTAGAAATATATATGCACCCAACATAGGAGCACCAACATATATAAAGCAAATATTAACAGACCGAAAGTGAGAATTTAAGAGAAATACAATTATAGTAGGGGATTTTAGCAGCCCACTTACATCAATAATAGATCATCCAGACAGAAAATCAATAAGGAAACATTGGCTTTAAATGATCTATTAGACCAGATGGATCTGGTATATTCAGAATATTCCATCCAAAAGCAGCAGAATACACATACATTTCAAATATACATGGAGTATTCCACAACGTAGATCAAATTCAAGCAAATTCAAATTGTATCAAACATCTGTTCCCACTATAATCTTTTCCCAGTACAAAACTCGAAATCAATTACAAGAAGAAAACTGTCAAGGGGAGCCTGGGTGGCTCAGTTGGTTAAGCAACTGACTCTTGGTTTCAGCTCAGGTCATGATCTCAGGATCCTGAGATTGAGCCCAGCGTTGGGCTCCGTGCTCAGTGGGGAGTCTGCTTTCTCTTTCTCTCCCTTTGCCCCTTCTCTCTCTCTCTCTCTCGTGCACTCTCTCTCTCTCAAATCAGTATTTTTTTTAAAAAATGAAGAAAACTGGAAAAACTATAAACACATGGAAATTAAAACACATGTTACTGAACAACTACTGGGTCATAGAGGAAATCAAGGAGAAATAGAATATTACCCAGAGATGAATGAAAACAGACATGCAACTTAGGAATACCTGTGGGATACAGAAAAAGCAGTTCTAAGAGGAAGTTCATTGCAATACGGGTCTACCTAAAAAAAACAAAAACAAAAACAAAACAAAAAAACAAACCCAAGAAAAATCTCAATATAACCTTACACCTAATAGAACTAGAAAAAAAAAAAATGAAGCTCAAAGTTAGTAGAAGGAAGGAAATAATAAAGATCAGAGTGGAAATCAATGAAATAGAGACTAAAAAGATAGTGGAAAAGATCAATGTAACTAGGCATGGGTTCTTTCAAAAGATAAGGAAAAGTGACAAACCTTTAGCTACAGTCACCAAGAAAAAAAGAAAGAGGGCTCAAATAAAATCGGAAATGAAAGAGAAATTAACAATTGACACCACAGAAATACAGAGGATTGTAAAAGACTACTATGAACAATGAAATGCCAACAAACAGGATAATCTAGAAGAAATGGATAAATTCATAGAAACATAAAATCTTCTGAGACTGAATCAGGAAGAAAAGAAAATCTGAATAGAATGATAACTTATGGAGATTGAATTAATAATCAAAACCTCCCAACAAACAAAATTTCAGACAGCTTTAATGGCAAATTCTACCAACATTTTACAGAGGATTTAATTTGGAAGAGTTATTTGTGAGATTGTCATAAAAAAAAAAAAAAAAAGGAACCTTTGTGCACCATTGTGGGAATGTTGGTGCAGTCACTATGGAAAACAGTATCTAGGTTCCTCAAAAAATTAAAAATAGAACTACCACATGATCCAACAGTTCTACTCCTGGTTAACTATATAAAGAAAATGAGAACACTAATTCAAAAAGATAAATGCACCCCTATGTTCTTTGCAGCATTATTTACAATAGCCATTATATGGAAACAACATCCATGGCCATGGATGGATGTATGGATAAAGGTGTATACATAGAGCTATAACAAAGAATGAAATCTTGCCATGAGGCACAAAATGGATGGAAATTGAGGGTATTATTCTAAATGAAATGAGGTAGACAGAGAAAGGCAAATACCACATGATTTCACTTATATGTGGAATCTAAAATACAAAACAAAGAAAATCAAACAATCCATGAACACAATATTGCTCTCAATTTAATTAATTAATTAGTCTTAATAATGTTTGGTAGTTTTCAGTGTAAAGGTTTTGCACGGATTTTTTAGATTTATGCCTAAGTATTTCATATTTTTATGGAGTTGTTATAGTATTTCCTAAAATTTCACTTTCCAATTGTTCATTGCCAATTTGTACAAATACAATTGATTATTATACATCTTAAAAAAAAAAAAGAAAAGAAAATCAAACAAAACCCAGGCTCACAGACACAAAAAACAGTTTGATGATAACCATTGGGAAGGTTGATGGGAGGGGGTGAAGTGGGTAAAGAGGATCAAGAATTACAAATTTCCAGTTATAAAATTAATAAGTCATGGGGTTGTAACGTACAGCATGGGGGTTATAGTCAGTAATAATTGTATTAACTTTTTAAGTTGTTGAATGACAACTAGATTTATTGAGTTGATCATTTCACAATGTATACAAAGGTGAAATCACTATTTGTATACCTGAAACTAATATAATATTGTATGTGAAACATATTTCAATCAAAAAAAGAATTTGAAATTAAAAAAAGGAATAATAATATTACCTATTGTAAAGCCTTGATTATGCCAGAAAATACCTTAGTTCATATTCTGGCACAGAGAAAGTACTCAATAAATATTGGCCAATGTGATTATATATATTTTTTTATTATGTTATGTTAGTCACCATACAGTACATCATTAGTTTTTGATGTAGTGTTCCATGATTCATTGTTTGTGTATAACACACAGTGCTCTATGCAATATGTGCCCTCCTTAATACCCATCACCGGGCTAACTCATCCTCCCAACCTTTTCCCATCTAAAACCCTCAGCTTGTTTCTCAGAGTCCATAGTCTCTTGTGGTTCGTCTCCCCCTCTGATTCCCCCCCCTTCCTTTTTCCCTTCCTTCTCCTAATGTCCTCCATGCTATTCCTTATGTTCCACAAATAAGTGAAACCATATGATAATTGACTTTCTCTGCTTGACTTATTTCACTTAGCATAATCTCCTCCAGTCCCATCCATGTTGATGCAAAAGTTGGGTATTCATCCTTTCTGATGGCTGAGTAATATTTCATTGTATATATGGACCACATCTTCTTTATCCATTCATCTGTTGAAGGGCATCTCGGCTCTTTCCACAGTTTGGCTATTGTGGACATTGCTGCTATGAACATTGGGGTGCATATGGCCCTTCTTTTCACTACATCTGTGTCTTTGGGGTAAATACCCAGGAGTGCAATTGCTGGGTCATAGGGTAGCTCTATTTTTAAATTTTTGAGGAACCTCCACACTGTTTTCCAAAGTGGCTGTACCAACTTGCATTCCACCAACAGTGTAAGAGGGTTCCCCTTTCTCCACAACCTCTCCAACCTTTGTTGTTTCTTGCCTTGTCAATTTTTGCCATTCTAACTGGTGTAAGGTGGTATCTCAATGTGGTTTTGATTTGAATTTCCCTGATGGCTATTGATGATGAACATTTTTCATGTGTCTATTAGCAATTTGTATATCTTCTTTTGAGAAGTGTCCGTTACTGTCTTCTGCCCATTTTTTGACTTGATTATTTGTTTTTTGGGTGTTGAGTTTGAGAAGTTCTTTATAGATCTTGGATATCAGCCCTTTGTCTGTAGTATCATTTGCAAAAATCTTCTCCCATTCCGTGCATTGCCTCTTTGTTTTGTTGACTTTTTCCTTTGCTGTGCAGAAGCTTTTTATCTTGAAGTCCCAAAAGTTCATTTTCAGTTTTGTTTCCCTTGATTATATGTGTTTTGTGTTGCATGATTGTAGATTCATGCTCCTTTATGTATATCATACAGGTAGGCAAGTTACTTTGGCTTTGATAACATCAGGTTCATAGAACAACCACATATCTCCACTGTATAATTGCCTGAGGCCTCCTTAATGACTGGGACCATGTTCTACTCACTCCTATAACCTTCACTCCGCTTTCCAACATGCAACAAATATTGCACACATCTACTTCTTTAGTACTTAATGAATTAAATTCATTTGAAGAAGCAATGCAAGCAATTAGTTATATAGTATAATTTGACGGACACAAGAAACCTTCCCAATCCCAAACCAAATCATCTCTTAGTGATAAAATTCCACTCTAGAATAATTGTATCAAAATTGGAAAGGATACTAGAAATCATGGAGCCCTTTCCACCAAATGGATAGACTGTTTTCTATAATGCCCAGCCTCTGTCTGGTTATCTCCAATTATAGGGAAATCCTGACTTCATAAGGCAGCCTGTTCCACATTTGGCTCTTTTAATGGTAAGGAGGTTGATTTCCAATATTGACTTGGAGTCAGCCTCCCTTCTCCTCCAGATATGTAGTAAACTTGGGAAACTGCATAGTAACTGTGTAGTGGAGCAGCTTCTTCAGGAGAAGTTTGTTTTGTCTTTCTTTGCCATCTAGTGCTCTGACTGTTCCCCCTACCCCCTCAACTTATGGAATATCATTTTCTGGCTGGGTGGAATTTCTTCTGCTGTCTGTCACTAGTTTCTGTAGTCTTTCTTAAAAATTCTGTCTCCCGAATTTCTCATCTCCAGGAGATGGAAAAAACTTTCCCTTTAAGATTTATGTTTATTCTCAAATGATTCCTCCATGCTCCTGGATTGAATGGGGGTACTGGAATAAAATAGACCCAAGTAATCCTTATGATCAACAATAAGTTTTAGAAGACCCATGGACTTGTCATTTTTAATTTAGAAAGTTCTGAAAGGAACTAATGTGGGTGGCAGGAAACTTGGGTTCTCAACTAGCTCTGTCTTCCATTTTTTTATATAACCTTTGGAAAATCTGTCTTCTTATGGGTCTTTATCTGTGAAATGCATGGGATTGAATTTAATATTCATTACCCTTTCTCTATGCACAAAGTTTGAAGAATTTTTGAAATTTTTCATGTAGCCTCATTAATTAAATGTTCTTTATCTGATTGGGCACATTTGAAGAGGTTGTAACTTTTTTATTGTTTCATTTATGGTCAAACTCTGACATAAAAGAAAATGAGAAATTTTAGTGGCAACATATCATTAACTTTATTGCTCTGAAGTATGAGAAAGATTCTACTTTATTTATTTTGTTGTTTTCCTTGCTGTTAGCTAAAGTTGACTGGCGATAAGGTAGAGTCAAGTGGAAAGGGCTAGGGCTCTTATTTAGGATGATTTCTGAAAAGCTATCTTTGCTAGTTGCCGTATCATATCATAACTTGGTATTTGGGTAGCTATATTAATTCTGTAGTACATCTGCTGCCTGTGAAAGAATCATCATAAAGGGTATATTAGTGGCATAATATTTGCCAATTTCTGATAGGAATTTAACAGGTTTATTTTCCCATTGTTAATGGCTTAGGATGGATAAAACATTATTTAAAAATCATGTCTTAAAGAATGTGTCAATGAGTGATGACATTGTATGGATAGTAGCTCTTAAGAAAATGTTCTGTTTGGTGGCCTTGGCTGCCTTATTCCATCTGTGTAGTATCATTCGTCTTTTATTTATAAACATTTATTAAGCACTGCTACTTGCCCTGCTCATTGCTAGATGCTGTGGATACAAAGATGAAAATGGAAGAGCTAATTCACCTTAAACTGGACTTTTCTGGCCTGTGTCCTTCACATGAGCATCTATTCTATGCCTGACTATATTAGTGGCAGTAGAGATGGTAAAAATCAGTGCCATTGAGAATCTTGGGAGGGCTTCCTTCTGTGTCTCCAGCACATAGACAGCATGGTACCTGGCACAGAGGAATCACTCAGCAAACATTTGGGGGAAGTAAAGGAATGTATGAGTGGCTATTCCTTTAGGGGTCCTGTCCTGTTTGTTCTGGGAACTAATCTTTAATATGCAACCAGAGAACTCACAATCAGGGGGAATATGTTTTATGTGAGAAATGTTGAAATAGACTCATGTATGAAGAGAGAGTAATTAATTCTGTCTTTGAAGACAATAGAGAAGGACATTTCAGGTTGGTGAAACAACGTAAGAAAATGCAGAAGATGGTTAGAACACATGCTGTGTACTCAGGGATTACTGAGTCCTCATATAATCAAATGGTAGAGATGGTGGGAGGGGTGACAGATGGGAGTATAACAGGAGATATCTCAGAAATACAGATTACATGGAGTTTCAAATGCCATATTAATGAGCTTGACCTTGACTCAGTAAGTGAGAGGAATATGTTAAAGATTTTGAGCATAGGACTGTCATATCCTTATTTGTGTTTTACAGTTCACTCTGGTATCAGAGTGAAAGATGGATTGGAGTAGGGCAAGACTGGAGGCAGGGAAATCAATTCATCCAAATGAAAGACTAGAACAATATCAGGTGGGAAGCAGGAAATGGACTCTACCTTGAGTTGGAGCATAATCAAATGGAGGATTTGGCCTGATGAGAAATTGAACATGTTTTTAGATTGATGTGAAAGAAGTAATAGAAAGTACATGCTTGAAAATTATGAAGAAAAGCGTATAATACAAGCGTGATGTCCTGGTAGAGGCTGGAAAGATTGGAATCCAGAATGTAAGATAAAGAGCTAGTATTGGGCAGAAGGAGAAAAAGAAGAGAAGGGTGTGTGAGCCAGAAGTTTGTCCCTTATTGTATGTCTATGGGGCTCATCATCTTTGGCACTTGTTTGTTTAGTCACACCTGCCTTCCCTACCAGCTATACCTCTGAGTTGTTTCAAAAGACAGAAGTATTTGGGCTCACTAATGGGTTATATAATTTTTTCAATAGTCTTTGAACACCTGCTCTGTGCCAATCCCCATATTGTTCACTGAAAGTGTAACAGTATATCACATCCAGTCTCTGTCTCTGAGAAGCTACTGTCTATAAGGGAAGACAGTTGTGTAAACAAGTTCATAAACTAAAATGTTACAGGTGCTTTAACAAAAGTTATAATTAAAAGAAGTAAATATTTCTACCTGGGTGGGGTGGACAAAAAGGCTTCATAAAAGGTAGATGTGCTTGAGCTGAAGTGTGAAGGTGTGGCTACCTTGATTTTTACTATTTTAGGATAGTGTGGTTGGCACAATTCTAAGATTCTCTCTATCCTCCTGTGATATAAACACCCTAGATAATTCCCTCTCCTGGAGTATCGGTGGATTCTGTGAATATGATGAGAAATCACTCACCATGATTATGTTAGGTTATATGGCAAAATGAATTTTGTAAATAATATTAAGTTTCCAAATCAGTTGACTTTAAAATAGGAAGATTATCTGGATGGGCCTGACCTAATTACATAAAACTTTTAAATTTGGGTTTGGAGGTCAGAGATAGAGAAAGTCAGAGATTCAAAGCACCACTGGAAGGATTTGACATGCTCTTCCCTGACCCCTGGAGGTTGTAGACTGTGTCATTTTCTGTGAAGAAAAAAAAAGGTGAATTGTTTGCTGCATTAATTATCATCCAAATTCTACAATTTTTTGCTTTTCAAAAATCCCTCATATCCGTTCCATCTCCACTACCACCATTTTACTTCAGACTATTCCCATCTCCTAGTTGGATTATTCAAGAGCCTCTTACTAACTGATCTTTGACACTCCTCCACATAAGGGAAATACGACTTTTGTGCAAGCACAAAACATAAAGAAAAAAGAACAGTAGAAGACACAGAGACCAATGGAACAAAGCTAAATTTTCAAAACTCAGATTTCTGGCTAGATTTTCATCCCTGAGAGCTTGTATAGATAAAAGGGACAAGAATGATTCTCATTTGTTTAACAGTAGTCACTAAACACCTGAGTACTACTTCCTGCCATTCATACTACCCTCTAACCACAGTTGCCTATGGTCATTACCAGACATGGCATACCGTCACAAACCTCTGTTTTGTACTTGCTTTTCCCTCCTTTCCCATTCATCTCCTGACAAAATCCTAGTTATCTATCAAGCACAAACTCATTTTGTGCTCCTCAAAGAGGATTTCTGGCATATTTAACAACTTGGATTGGGTGTGCCTCCTCTTATTATTACTTTGTATTAAAATTGTTTATTTGTCTTTCTCTACTATTTGTGAGCATCTCAAGGACTCAGATACTGTTCATCTCCATCTCTCTCTCCCAGGTGCCTGGTGACTGCTGTTTAATGAAAGAGGATCCTTCTTGTTCCTTCAGCAGGTTTGCTGGGATGAGACTGTGGATAGGAATCTGAGTTTTAGAAACTTAACTTTGTTCCATTGTTCTCCTTGTCTTATATTATTCTAGTATTCTTTCTGCTTAGTTTACATTTTTGGGTTAATTTGGGATTAGTACCTTGTAACCAGTTTTCCGCTCAGGGAACAGGCACACAGATTATCAGTTTCCTGCCTAAGAGCTGTGAGTTCCTGCTGAGCCTCTCCTTTGCTCCCTTTTTTTTCATGTTAAAACAATGCATAAATCACCAAAGAGATACAATAATCTCTTCTTTATGGAGGAAATAAGCATGATTATTCATAATTAGGAAGTGGTTTATCTAAGAGGCAAGCATATAGAGGACACCAAACTTGGTAAGTCCAACACAGATGATGCTTGTAAATAGGCTAAAGACACTGGAGTCTAATGGGTATAAAGTTACCCAGAAATGGTTTTAGATCCTGATTCTGTGTGGTCATGAGCATAGATCACCTAGCAAAGTCAGTTTCCTCACATGTAAAATGTGGTCGATAACATAGTTCTCATGCAGTAGTTGTGAGGATAAAATAAATGATATAGAACAAGTCACTTAGCCTTTCTGGTTCTGCTCTTATGGATTAAAACCTTGGAAAAATAGCACCTGGCCTATCATGGATATTAAATAAAACCTAGTGTGTGAACACTTTTAGAAATGGGGAAGGGAAACACATTAAATAAATATGAGACATGCTGTTTTACCATTCAGCAGGCAAGAACTTGCAAACAAAAACTTGTCAGCCATTTCAGACTGAAAATACATATCTACAAATGCCACTTACAGTAATGTTTTGATGTGATCTTCTTTTTCTAATAATTTCCATAAGATTTCCTAATTTAGGTAAACTATATTTTTGCTTATATTTCAAATAGTCTTAAAACCTCCTTTTCCCCAAGGTTCAAACTCAGATTTTCATTTTCTTGGGTTCCCACTGCAAAATTAAGTGCTTATCATGCCTTGCAATTTCATTCCTGGGTGATACACTAAAGCACATACCACCAGCACTTGGCCAAAGTAAACATAAAAGGATGAAAATTTAATTTTTTTTCCCAGATAGCCCCCATAAGCTAGAGAATACAGATAATTCTTTACTTTTGAGAGGTAATTGGGAGATGGGAGTCACTTTAAAGTCGGGAAAACATGATTTGAACTCAGAAAGGGTTTGTGTATTGGAAGGCTTGACTTCTTGTAGATAGTATCAGAAAGCCAACCCATTCATTCCAAAGTACTGAGAAGCAGAAGACTGATAGCCTTTCCCAGAGAATAGAATGGAAAAAAGCAGTGTAGATAGTCCTTTAACTGAGGCTGCACCCAACCCCCATACTCCCATGAATTCCTCATCCTGCTTAGAGTCTGATACCCCAGTTTCTGGTCTCCCAAAGCCCCCTCTCTAACCATGGACTTCTATTTTGTACTGCCTCACCTAATGGCTTTTAGGACTGAATTATTCAGAAAGAAAAGGGAAGAAGAGTAGGGGAAAGAGATTCACCATACTTTTTCTTATTGTTTTTCTTTTTCATACATTAGGTTGGATTGATAATTTCTTTTTCTGTTCCTGTTGTGGAGCAGAAATTTCTGTTTACAATTTTTTAATTGTAACTTCAAATTTGTGACATTCATTCTTTTTTTTTATGTTATGTTAATCACCATACATTACATCATTAGTTTTTAATGTAGTGTTCCATGATTCATTGTTTGCGTATAACACCCAGTGCTCCATTCAATACGTGCCCTCTTTAATACCCATCACTAGGCTAACCCATCCCCCCACCCCCCTCCCCTCTAGAACCCTGTCTGTTTCTCAGAGTCCATAGCCTCTCATGGTTCGTCTCCCCCTCCAATTCCCCCGCCCCTTCATTTTTCCCTTCCTATCTTCTTTTTTTAACATATAATGTAACATTCATTCTTAACCATGTGTTTCTCTCTCTTTTTAAAGATTTTATTTATCTATTTGACAGAGAGAGACACAGCGAGAGAGGGAACACAAACAGGAAGTGTTGGAGAGGGAGAAGCAGGCTTCCGCTGAGTAGGGAGCCCGATGTGGGGCTTGATCTCAGGACCCCGGGATCATGACCTGAGCCAAAGGCAGACACTTAATGACTGAGCCACCCAGGTGCCCCAACCATCTGTTTCTCTTAACAAAGGTTGAAAATTATCTAATACATTTATCCTCTTCCTGGAAAAAGGCAGGAATCTTAGCTTGCCTAAATAAACTATCCTCTGAACCCCTACCCCTTCCTTTCCTAAGAATTTTTTTTTTTTTAGGTTTTATCCTTTCCTAAGAATTTTAATTAAACATTTTTTTAAAAATACAAAACAAGTTATTATTTTTACTGCTAAAAGACAAATCTGCCACCATGTTTGACCCTTTTTTCTCTCACTTTCATTCTTACAATACCAGTACTTCTAATGTTGGCAGGTCAGATCCAAGGACCCAGAGCGGGTCCTGAAGGACCAGCCAAGAGGGTCCTTGGCTTTGCACAGGATGGAAATCTAACACAAGTCAGCAGGAAGTGAGAGCAAAGTTTATTGAAGATATAGAGAGAGTAGATGCAGATGGAGCATCTGGGAGACTTGGAAAGGAAAGGAACATGAGTCTCATTTTTGCTTCAGGTCTGGGGTTTTTTACTGAGGATCATGGTCTGGTGTACATGTCCTCTCAGGCATCCAGGAACCAATAAGAACAAAGATGAGGGCACAGGTGTTATTCCTTGGCACGAGGGGCTCTTGGTGTCAAGATGTCTAGTGCTAGTGGTCTGGAATATGCATATGATCGCTTCATCTAGTCATTCTCACTTGGTCCTTCCTTAGATGTTATCTATTCCAAAGAAATCATTAACACCTTGTCCTTTACAAGGAGGACATACAATATTTGCATTCTGAGGCATGTGTAAAGTGGGGCTGCGGATCCTAATAAGAACAGGAGTAGTAAAAGGAGCAAAAAGCAGGTGTTTATGAAGTCCTTCAGTTTCCCTATCTTACTTCCCTCTGGCTTCAGTTTTCTTCTTATATAAGTAAATCCTTTATTAATACTTTCAATGAGGATATATGAATGATAAATTCTCTTAGTTATTTTGTATCTGGAAATGTTGCTGTGTTTCCCTAACTATTGAATAATTGTTTCAGAATGTTCCAAACTGGTAGGAATTTTTTTTTTTATTACATTGCAGAATTGTTTTCTAGTATCTATTACCACTAACAAGAGTTCGCTATTGGCCTAGTTATTATGATATATGATCAATGTACCTTTCTATAAGTATTTAAGATGATTTTTTTCTTTAATCTTGATGTTTTTACAATTTCATTTCTTTTTGTCCTCAAGTTCTAAGGGGACACTCACTGCTATACTCATCTACTTTCTAGGTGTCTGCTCTCCTTCAGACTCCTATATTTACACTATGCTGTATCCTTGCTTATTTTCCCGAAACCTCACTACACCTTCTCTACTTCACTGGCACCATTTCTAAAACTTCCCCTCTTCCTACCTTCATCTGTTGCAGTCCTTCTTGAAGATATGGTTCAGCTCAAATTTTATATCCACCAGAAACTCTTCTCTAATCCTATCAGTCAGAATGAATCTTTTCCCCTCCCAAATACCAGTATCACATGTTATGACCCAGGACATTTGACATATTTAGTCCACATAGCTTGCTCTTATAAATATTAAAGAGCATATTTGTATGTCAGTGTTCTTTCCAATCACTTGACAAACGGGGACATTTCTAAAGAAAATGTTGACATGATACCTAACATATATGACCTAATATGTTTTAAAATCAACACACCAACATTTGTCTTTCCACTGATACATTTGAAAGCATGTCAAAAGTCTAATTTTGATTAGCTAAAAGAGTGTGACACATCTAGATTATAAATGCAAATCCCAGTAGATATTTGATTTCATCTAATCAAAGATGTTATTTTTAATTGCTGTGGAACAAGATGATCTTGTGCAAATGAGGCATTGAGTTAATAACAGTACTTTGTATTTACATAGAGATTTTCTATGAGCTCAACATACTTCTTGAATTAAAAGAAGTTCTATGTTGGTACACTTACTTTGGAAAACTCTGGCTGTGTCTTTTAAAGCTGAATATATGTATACCTTGTAACCCAGAAATTATACTTCTAGTTTATCCTCAACAAAAATGTATATGTATGTTCACCAGAAGACATGTTCATAGAACTATTATAGTCCCAAGTCCCAAGGAAAGTATCCAAATGCCTACCAACAGTAGAATGGATATAGAATAGATAAATACATTGTTATAATCACACAATAGAACATTATGCAACAATGAGAATGAATGATCTATAACTACATGCAGCTATATGGATGAATCTCACAGACATTATGTTGAGTTACAAAAGCCAACATAAAAGAATCCAAACTGTATGATTGTATTTGTATGTTTTTCAAAAGCATACAAAACTAATCTATGCATTAGAAGTCAGGGCAGTGTTTACTTTGATATGGGTAGTAATGTGAAGGGAGCATGAGTGGAGGATATATAAGGTGCTAGTAATATTGTGTTTTTGGATCTGAATGCTAGTTTCACAAATGTGCTCAGATTGAGTTCTAAAATTACGATATATGTACTTTTCTTT
This sequence comes from Mirounga angustirostris, assembly GCF_029215605.1. NCBI lineage: Eukaryota > Metazoa > Chordata > Mammalia > Carnivora > Phocidae > Mirounga > Mirounga angustirostris. The sequence continues at coordinate 151,417,421 of NW_026991712.1, forward strand.
ATTCATATTAATTAATGTACCTTAAAGATAGATGTTTACTTATATAGCTTTAGATATCTCCTAACTCTCCTCTTCTAGATTTTGAGGTATTGTCTGTTGGCACCTAAAGTAACTATCGTGAATTTAATTCATTTATTTAAAATTATATGTTGTATATATTATTTTGGTGCATCATAGGGCCTGCTGATACCAAACAAAACAAAACAAAAAACAAAACTAAAAATAAGGAAAGAAAACTCAGTCCCTCTGCTCAAGGGATTAATATGAGTGGGTGAGGACAGATAAGTAATCAATTATGCATAATAGCAGATAGAAATAAGTACAGGGAATTTTGCTAAAATCAAATAGGAACACCCAAACTAGGCTGTGTGGGCTTGGTGAACAGAGAAGGCTGCCTGGGGCAAGTGATACATGACTTTTACCTGAAAGATAAGCAATTAAACGGACAGAAACTAATAGGAAACATATTCCAAATGGGGAAACTCCATTTGGGAAATATCTGAGATAAGCAAGAATATGATCTCTTCAAGGAACTGCAGATACTTAGTATGTCAGTAATGTAGGTTGTGAGGAAAAGGAGGAATGGCAGAGCATGAGGCTATAGAATTGTGAAAGGGTTTTGAATATTACACTGAAGAGTTTGGACTTTTCCTGAAGCCTAAGGGGATCGAGTAAGGCGATATAGCAGAAGGGGAAATATAAAGAGGAATGACATGATGAGATTTTAAGTTAAAATTGGCATTGGTGGGGGAGAATAAATTGTAGAGAGGTAGGACTAGTGGCAGGGAGATCAGTAAAGAATTAACTGAAGAAATGATGAGAACCTGAACTAAATAAAGTAGTCACTTTCCCCAAAACTCCACTTATACATGTATTTGAACATGCAGCTGGTTTTTAAGATTTGGGGAGATAGGCAGTAGGTTTACACTGTACCATAGATAATTTCAAATTCAATATCAGACCTTCCTGTTCTTAGAATTCTTTAGTTGGTAGCATTAACACTACTCTATAGCATCCTCTGCCTCCTCCTGGGTGCCCAGAACCTAGGCCAGAACTAAGCCTCTTCTCAAGATCACTGCCAGAGAGATCCTTGATTCTGATGGAACCCTGTCTATTGAGGTAGATTTTTATACTGGATAAATCTCTTCAGAGGTGCCAGCCTCAGCTGGTCTTTGTGACGCTCCAGATGTCAGAGAGAAGAAAACCAGCCCTGTGGGAAAAGGTATCTCCAAGACTGCTGAGCACAACAATAAAGCATTGAGTGTTGTGGGATAGGAGGGAAAAAGAATGGCACCAAGAATAAATCCAGATTCGTGCAAATGCACACTAGTAGTCCCTTACTGTTTATAAGACTAGATATACTGGTGGGGCGCCTGGGTGGCTCAGTCGGTTAAGCGACTGCCTTCGGCTCAGGTCATGATCCTGGAGTCCCAGGATCGAGTCCCGCATCGGGCTCCCTGCTCAGCAGGGAGTCTGCTTCTCTCTCTGACCCTCCTCCCTCTCATGCTCTCTGTCTCTCATTCTCTCTCTCTCAAATAAATAAATAAATAAATAAATAAATAAATAAATAAATAAATAAAAAAGACTAGATATACTGGAAATGGAGTTTCGTTATACTGCCACATTGCTGACCTGGATGGCAGTGCAGATGCTATCTTGCTAATATTTAGTGTGAATCATGGTAACTCCCACAATGGCAAAAATTGGCAATTCAGGAGTTCATGGTTCTCCTTATTGAGGCTCTAAACATCAAGAAAGCCATGAGTGTTGGAGCTGAGGCCTACCATATTCTGAAGAATGTCATTAAGGATAAGTGAGGGAAAGAAGCTACCAATGTAAGGTATGAGGCAGTTTTCTAACATCTTAAATTAGGGGTCAGCTAACTATGGCCTGTGGGCGAAATCCAGCCTATCGCCTGATTTTGTAAATAAAGTTTTATTGGAACACAGCAACACCCATTTGTTTACAAATTGTCTATGGCTGATTTTGTGCTACAGTGGCAGAGTTGAATAGTTGTGACAGGGACTTTGTAACTTACAAAGTTGAAAATACTTATCATCTGGCCCTCTACAGGAAATGTTTGGCTACCTCTGCCTAAAGTGTAAAGAAACCCTGCAATTGCTAATGAGTACTGTTAGAAAAGCTGGATGTAAGACATGAGGTTTTTAATAGGAATAGACTCTTGAATCTTCCAGTCTGGGACGTGTGCTCTGGAATGTAACTTTCCAGCTAACCCCAGCACATACATTCCCTGGTACCTCATAAAGAACTGCCCAGTGATATCTTATAAAATCTCTTTGACCAGAATGATTGGGAAATTTGGGGGAAAAAATCACTGTTACTACAAATACCCAGGTGGCAGGAGATGATTTCATAGCAGCCAACCCAAAGCAAACTGTGATGCTGTGGATGAGGAATAATGTAAGTGCTTCCTGCTCAAAGTCAACCAGATTGGCTCTGAATCTCTTCAGCTGGCCTAATCCAATGAGAGGGGCTCCATAAGTTTCCATTATTAAGAGGAGCTTTTATTGCTCACCTGTTGGTAGAGCTTTGTCCTATACAAATCAAGATTGTTGCACCTTTACAATCTGAATCTGCTTCTTGGAATTGAGGAGGTTCTGGACAGAAGATTCAGAAACTCTGTAACCATTTAAGCTTTAGACATAAGAGCCTCTCAGTCAGTTTAGGTTTATTCAGCAGGTTAGACCTCTGTTGCTGTTCTAATCCGACAGCCCAAAACATCAGGCCAGTATTGTATAAGGACCTCTGGTCATTTTTCTTCTTCCCTCAGTTACCTGTGGTGTTCTCACTGCTTTATTAGAAATGCTATATCAGAAGCCAACCTTAGTCATCTGGAATCTTTTTAGAATATCTAGCTTTGCAATCATGTGATTAGCTCAAAATTACATATTTTTTTCTTCCCTTTACCCGGCTATGAGTCTGTGAATTCAGTGGTGGTCCTCTGAGGTTTACAGGCAAGATCCCCATAGTTTTTATGTGGTAAGAAAAAAAAAAAAATCAGTAGCTAGAACTAGTCTATTAGCGAGCTACTCTGCTACCAATGATTTTTTTTTCACTTTCCATGTTCTACCTCATGGTATTCCAGGTTTTCACCCTCTGCTGGTTTTTCACCCTCTGCTGGTCCTGTCCTCCCTGATTCTCTCTCCTTCTCAATTTCCAAATTCTCCCTCTATTTGCAGTATGTTCAACTCTTTCCAGGTCCTAGCCCAGAGTCCTTTTAAGGTCCAGCTTTGAGGTGCTCTGCAGAACCAAACATCTACTTAGAGAGGTTCACTCATCTGTGTAAAATTTGGGGTTGTAAATAGCAATAGCTTACATATGTCAAGTACCAAGTACAGTCGGTGTTCAAGGCTTTTTTCTCTCTTCTCTTCTACTTGTTTTGTTGTTGTTATATTCTTTTTCTTCTTATGTTAAAAAATAAATGCCTCATTACATCTGTTGACATTTGTGTTCTCCTATTTTGGATTTAAGCTCATAAAAAGAAAGATATGAGGGGCGCCTGGGTGGCTCAGTTGGTTAAGCGACTGCCTTCGGCTCAGGTCATGATCCTGGAGTCCCGAGATCGAGTCCCGCATTGGGCTCCCTGCTCAGCAGGGAGTCTGCTTCTCTCTCTGACTCTCCTCCCTCTCATGCTCTCTGTCTCTCATTCTCTCTCTCTCAAATAAATAAATAAAATCTTTAAAAAAAAAAGAAAGAAAGATATGAATCCTTCTAGCCTTGTACAATACAGCATATATAGGAAAGACCTGTAATGTCTATTTTTTGATTTGGTGTATTATGCTATAGAAAATTTAGGGTCATTTCATTCACTTCTACAATATTGCCTCCTCCTCCAGCTAGGTAGTGGCCTACTATAGCTTGGTATCTTCTTAGAGTATAAAGCAGAATCTGGGAAACAGGTGACATAGTGTTTAAGATACAAGATTTGAACATATTACTTACTGTAGACTTTGGTCAGGTTGCTTAATCCCTCTGAACCTCAGTTTCCTCATCCATAAAATTAAGTACATACTTTATAGAGTTCTTATGAAGATCAAAGGAGAAAATGAAAATAAATTATGTTTTACTGGGACATGCACAGAATATGCACTTTAAAAAATGGAGGCTATTGTTCTTACTATTAATATTATTGCCACACAATAATGATTTTTGGCTTGTATAGTTAACAGAAATTGAAATTAAATGGAGCAAACAATAAATGCCAGGAGGCAAATTGAGAAAGGGCTGGAAAAAAGTCCCAAGTACATCTAGGGTGGTGTTCAATGACTCTTTTTTTTTTCATTTTTTACTCTGGAAAATATAAAAACAAGCAGAAATAGTGCAATGAACTTCATGTACTCATAATTCAGCTTTATCAATGATCAACTCAACCAGTCATTTTTCATTTTTATTGCTACTCACTTCCTTCTAACCCCTATTTCACTGTATTATTTTAAAGTAAATCCCATATTATATGATTTATTCCACAAATACTTCAGTATATACTTCTGAAAGATAAGAACTTTAAAAATAACTGCAAGTACTAAGTAACTCTTCGTTGACTTGAAGCTGGCAGCCCTGCCGTAATCCATTCAACCTCCCTAGTGATGGCGGCACACTAACTGAGCCATGAGATCACACCCATCAGTAATGGTAGCAAGGCAGTTTGGTTGGGGGAAATAGAAGAAAGATAAAGGTTACATGTTGATTTCATGAATATCCCAAATCATGTCCATCAACATGAGTGTGGCACAGGCAAGGTGTGGTTATTTTCAGGGGGCGTCATGGTATAATGGGAACAAGAATGTGCCTTGGCTCAGAAAGATCTGGGCTTCAAATCCTAATTCTACCACTCATGGCTTTAGCCAAATTACTTACTCCTAATACTTATGTATGCAATAGTTAACAGTTTATCAAATGCTTCTTTCATGACTGTTAGCTCATGTGTTCCTTATCATGTTGGGGGGAGGATATTGAGCCTCAGTAAGGTTAAAGACCTTGCCAAGAGGCAAGAATATACAATGGGAAAAATATAGTCTCTTCAACAAATGGTGTTGGGAAAACTGGACAGCTACATGCAAAAGAATTAAATTGGACCACTTTCTTACAACATACACAAAAATAAACTCAAAACGGATTAAAGACCTAAATGTAAGAATTGAAACCATAAAATTCCTGGAAGAAGACATAGGCCTAATGTCTCTGACATTACCAGTTGAAACATTTTTCTAGATATGTCTCCTCTGGCAAGGGAAATAAAAGCAAAATTAAACTATTGGGACTGCTTCAAAATAAAAAGCATTTAGACAATGAAGGAAACCATCAATAAAACAAAATGCAACCTACTGAATGGTAGAAGATATTTGCAAGTGGCATATATCCAATCAGGAATTAATACCCAAAATGTTTAAAGAACAACTCAACGTCAAAAACCAAATAATCCAATTAAAAAATGGGCAGAGGACATGAGTAGACATTTTTCCAAAGAAGACATACAGATGGCCAACAGACACATGAAAAATGCTCAGCATCACTAATCATCAGGGAAATGCAAATTAAGATCACAATTCTATATCACTTTGTAACTGTCAGGTTGGCTAAAATAAAAAACACAAGAAATAACAAGTATGGGTAAGGATAGGGAGAAAAAGGAACCCTTGTGCACTGTTGGTGGAATTGCAAATTGGTCCAGTCATTGTGGTAAACAATATGGAGGTTCCCCAAAAAATTTAAAAAAGAATTACTCTATGATCCAGTTTTTCACTACTGGCTCTTTTCCCAAGGAAAACAAAAACACTAATTGGAAAAGATATTTGGACCCCTATATTTATTGCAGCATTATTTATAATGCCAAGATATGAAAGCAATCCAAGTGTCCACTGACATATGTATGGATAAAAAAGATGTGGTATATATGTACAGTGGAATACTACTCAGCCATAAGGAGAATGAAATCTCACCAATTGCAACAACATGGATGTACCTGGAGAGTATAATTCTAAGTGAAATAAGTCAGAGAAAGACAAATACCATATGACTTCACTCATATGTAGAATTTAAGAAACAAAACAAATGAACAAAAAAGAAAAAGACATACAAAAAAATCAGACTTTTAAGTACAGAGAACAAACTAGTGGTTACCACAGGGGAGATAGGTGAGAAGATGAAAGTAAATTAAAGGGGATTAAGAGTACACTTATCTTTTTTTTTTTTTAAGATTTTATTTATTTATTTGACAGAGAGAGACACAGCGAGGGAACAGAAGCAGGGGGAGTGGGAGAGGGAGAAGCAGGCCTCCCGCTGAGCAGGGAGCCCAATGCGGGGCTCGATCCCAGGACTCTGGGATTATGACCTGAGCTGAAGGCAGATGCTTAACGACTGAGCCACCCAGGCGCCCCAAGAGTACACTTACCTTGATGAGCAGTGAGAAATGTAGAGAATTGTTGAATCATTATATTGTACACATGAAACTAATGTAACCCTGTATGTTAATGACACCTGATTTAAAAAATTAAAAAAAAAAAAAAGGAACTTCCCAAGGGTCACAGAGAAGCTGTTTCTTCAGAGATGATAAGGGAACATATGAGCTAACAGTTGTGAAAGAAGTTGGATTCAAGCCCAGTTCTGTCTGACAAAAACTGCATCCTTTGTGCTATATACCATGTTGCTCTGCCTAGGCTGACTTCCACCCAGAATTCCTCCCCCAACCCCCTTTCCCCTGGTCTCTGGTTTGATAGGGCAGGGATAAGAGAGACTCTAGCTAAATCGGGTTGTTCACTGGCAGAGGGATCTTACATTGCAAGTGATGAGTGCATGTGAGCTGGGATGCATCCAAGTTTGTGGGGCCTTAAGCTTATTCACTTTGGTGGGCTGCTTTAAGACCATATGACATTATAAATCTAACTTCAGTATGAAAGCTAGTGTTGACTTAGAATAAGAAGAGAAAGCATCATAAATTACAAATTTTTTTAAAGCTGACAAATTATTAAATTATTTTTAAATGCTACAGACATCATAAAATATTTTAAAATAGCATAATATTTTTATTAATTAACTTCCTAATATACTTCTATAATAATTTTCCCCCCACATTTTTGGCTGCATACTCTCTGATCTCCTTTTCATGTGACTATGATTCTGTAATATCATTTTCTGAAGAAAGAATAGAAAGCTAATTTAGTCTTTCCTATAAAATGGTTGATCAAATAGTTTTTTATCGATGGTTTTTAAAAAGTTTATTTCAGTGTTGTGACTCATTGGTAATGTAAAATTTAGAATTACTGTGAAATTTGGATAAACCTCTTATCAAGTTTTTTTCATACATATATCTTAAGCTTTTAGAACATACCATGTTTTCTTGTGCAGTGATTAATCTTATATTCTCTTTGATTATTGACATTCATTAATCATATTACCTGGGCCCATCCCACATCCTTAAAATGGACCTGTGCAAGTAGGCAATTTTTATATCCCCTTCTCCCCCCACTGCCACACACCAAGCTTGAGTTTCATTAGCTTCAGGGTAAAGCTGACTACAGGTTAGTTGGTTACTTATTTCCTCTTTTCCTTCCCCTATTGTCAGATTTTCATTTTTTCATCAGGGCTTATACTCACCCAGAAAGTAAACTCTATACTAACCCCAAGCACAGAATATTAATTTCCCTGACTTTGTCCCTCCCCCAAAAATTGTGTTGAGAGCCCCTTTCCACCGCCCAGTGACTGAATTAGGACCCAAGTGCTTTCTTGATGCCTCAAGTATCTATAAATAGGAGCACACATTATAAACTTACAGGCTTTAAAACACTGGCTACCCTCATCACAGAAGACAGAGCCCTGAAGATGAGGATATTCCACAAACATATACGGTCTTTGCTGGAGCTCAGATCATTCATTTCCCTCACACTTTTTCTTTGTATAAATACAACATTTCAGATGTTCAATTAAAATAAGTACCCTTGGGACGCCTGGGTGGCTCAGTCTGTTAAGCGGCTGCCTTCGGCCCAGGTCATGATCCCAGGGTCCTGGGATCGAGTCCCACATCGGGCTCCTCGCTCAGCAGGGAGCCTGCTTCTCCCTCTCTGTCCCTCTGCTTGTGCTCTCTCTGTCAAATAAAATCTTAAAAAAAAAAAAATAAATAAGTACCCTTATTTTTAAGCCTTTGTCCATCATGTGCTATAATATTCACTGGGCTGCCTGGGATACTTCTCACAATTACTTTTCCTTACTTCCCCAGTGAAATTACAGGTAATTTTTGGTTTTTCTTTAATTTAACAGGACAAAGCAAAGCATTCTGGGTATACCCAAGGCAAGACTAATGTGGCTTTCTTAATAATGGCTACCTCCTGTTGAGGGCTGTCTCTAAGAGAGGAAAAGGGGGAAAAAATCCAGGATTTATCATTCTTTAAGTGAAGAAATTGGCCTTATTTAACTTTTTTTTTTTCCTCATTAAGTATAGACAGACTCAAATATAGAGTTTATATTTCATGAACTGCTAAACTGTTGGAAACAGGTTGGGAATGTATCTTATAGATCTTGTTTCTCCCAGAGTCTTTTAAAATGGCACTGTTCAAGTCATTGCTGCCTAGAGTCCAAGTGTCTCAGTCTAGGATTCAGACCCCTCAGCAGATCAAAGAGTATTTTGGGGTGTGTATTTTATACAGGTGCCTCTCAGGGTACAGAACAGGCCAGAGAAAGTCAGGGAAAAGATCTGGGATGCAAATTGTTATTAACTAGTACCAGTACCTTATTAAAAAATAATTTCTTATTGATATTAGGGATTTTGCCTATTTTATTCACTAATGAGCTGGAGAGCTTGGCTGTACTTTTAATACTGAATTGTCTTTGAAATGAAGTACATTAGTTGCCATAATTAGTTGGTGGATATCTTTTCTATCAATTTGATTTCTAATGTGGAAGTCATTGATCATCAGTTAATTCATGGATACTCTGTTCTGTCATCTTCTCATGCTTGACTTGAGAAACCTGAGCATCAGGAAGCTTCAGATAACTTACCTTATATTTATTCATTTATTTGTTCTGCCTCAGGTAGATCCAAAATGCTCTTCTTTTTTTTTTTTTTTTAAGATTTTATTTATTTATTTGACAGAGAGAGACATAGTGAGAGCAGGAACAAGCAGGGGGAGTGGGAGAGGGAGAAGCAGGCTTCCCATGGAGCAGGGAGCCCGATGCGGGACTCGATCCCAGGACCCTGGGATCATGACCTGAGCCGAAGGCAGATGCTTAATGACTGAGCCACCCAGGTGCCCCCCAAATGCTCTTCTTTTCTTTGTCCTGTTAAAGAAAAGAAAAGCCAAAAATTATTAGTAGTTTCCCTACAGAACTAAGGAAAAGTAGTTGTGAAAAATACTCCAGGAATAAATATTTATTTCCTGAGCACCTACTGTCCATCAGCTTCTTCCTTAAATGTTTCAGAAACATAAATAAAACATAACCACTGACTTCATGAAGCTCATAGTCTAGAAAGCAAGATGGACATTATTATTGATTTTTTTGTTAGCCAATATAAACCACAACAAACAACCTCAAAACCTCAGTTGCTTAATATAAAAGTTTGTTTCTCATTTAAGTATAATGTATGTGGGTTAGTAGGGAGACTCAGCCCCACAGTCAAGTGGGGACCCAGATCTCTGCATCTAACTGGCAGATGAGAGAAAAGAGAGATGGTGGAAGATTGGGCTTACAAAAGGTGAACGTATCTTCCATTCCCTTTGCTGGACTCAGTCCATAGTCCTGCCCAACTGTAGGGAAGGCTGAAAAATGTAGTCTAATTGTGTGCCTGGGAGGAAAAGGAATTGGTTTTGATGACCGCATAATATTACATTTGGTGCAGTAATAATATAGGGTCAATTTGTGCTGTGACAAAAATCAACACAAGGATTATTAGAAGGAATTCTTAACTTGGCGTGTGGTCTGGAGTCTGGAGTTGGGGGTAGGAGTCAGGAAATGGCTTCTTAGAGATGTGACACTTAAACTGACTTTTAAAGGATATGTAAGAGCTAGGTAAGATGAGGAAAGTGGAGGTTGAAGTAGTGGAGAGGAATGAGCAAAAGCAAGAAGGCATGAAATAACAAGGTGTATACTTTAGAGAACTTATGACTCAAGAGACTTATATCCAGATCTTAAATTTTGATAAGAGATATAAGACTTTTGATCATCATCCATTCTGAGGTTAGTAGCTATTCTGGATCACACTGATATATACTAATTCAGTTGTTCTGATCAAAAATGTGTTGCCCAATTTTTAAAATCAAAGAAATATTTTTTTCAAAATTAGTTGAAAGTTGGGCAACCAGCACGACCTAGTTAAGAACTTTATTCAAAAAAGAACAAGAAAAAGAATTTGGAAATGAATTTCCCTGAAAATCACATCTTCCTCTATTTGTGAAGATACAGAAACCATATATTTTAAGGATGTGTAGAGAAGAACAATTTAGTGCCTTTTTCTCCTTCAGTGTAATTGACAGCAAAACTTTCTATTGTAAAAATTCAGATGTTTTGTTGTGGGTCTACTGAAGAACAGTTTATATGAAAAATGATTGGATTAAGATATAATCATCTCTTGTACCCCCATCTGTATTGTTGCTCTTGGGGTAACGAAGTCTAAGGCTCTGGTGTGCCCTAGAGCTCATGGATTTTATAAATGTCTGTCTGTGGCTTAAAACTAAAATCTATCTGCATTAAGAATCTCTCTTAGGAGGAAATAAAGTTCTTGGCTCACATTGGGATTTCAAAAAAGGAGTTACAGCACTGAAAGACACATTTCTTGGACCATTTTTAAATATGAGAAAAATGAATAGTACATCTAAATATGGAATCCATATCGATAGAACTGGAGGTGGGGTGGGCGTCAAAAAGTGCTTAGGGGAAAGGCAGGAGGGAAGTTAAAATAGGACCAATAGTGTTTATCTTGAAACTTGGCAGACAAATCTAAAATTTCATGGTTTTGTGGTTGGAAGATAGCAGAAAAAGTCAAGAGATGGGACAGTATCATGTTTCCAGGCAAGACCACAAACAGTACACCAAAACAGGTAGAATTAAATGTGCTAATGCATATGAAGCACTTAACAACACCATGCCCAGCACCTAATATATGTTCAATAAATACTAGCTGCTATTATTATTATTATTATTATTATTATTATTATTATTATTAGTGTTTTGCTGTATTGGACACTGTTAACTCAAAATATTCCCTCTTCCTCCTCAAGGTATTTCTAGTTTTTTTCTCATGCAAATTTTTAAAATTCTTGATAACAAACATTGAAAATATTTAAATTGATGCTATACATTTCTCAAAGCTGACTCTCTTAAGCCTACCCCTCCAACTCCCTCCAGACAAAGTTTTGTGCTTCTCTCATTCCATCACACATAACTTAGGCTTTCCCTTTTGAACATTTATTACGACACTGTACTTGACTAGAAGCTCCTTGAAGACAGCAACAAAATGTTTTTCATCCCTATATTCTCAGGGAGAGTACTATGTGCTTGACACAGAGTAGATACTTGAATATTTGAGTGAATGGCCAATAACTTACAGTTTACTTAGCCCTTTCACATCCATTTTTCCTCAGGTAAGCTCAGCCATCTGGGTTTTATTATAAACAAGAACACTAAGGCTTAGAAAAGTTTAAGATTATTGCCCAAGATGGGAAGTGATATAGTCAGTATTCCAACCATTCTATTTGTCTCTAAGCTTCCTAAGCTTTTCACCAAGACATACCACATTTTCTTGGAATTTATGATGATGAGAAATAACATTGCCTAAACACTAAGAGACTTGGGTTTTAAAATTGCGCTTCCCCTCTTACAAGGTACTGCTAATTATATGATGTCTTATTTTCTTTGCCACAGGCTTGAGGGCAGGAACAGCTTATTTACCTTTTTATCCTAGCACATAGCACTGGGTATGGCACAGAGTAGATTCTCACTATACATTTCTGTGACTGATTGAGTGAATAGAATTATTCAAGATAATAACAATAGCAACAATGATTGAATTCTATATAAATAAATAGAAAACACTTTAGCATCCATTTTCTTCTTTTATCCTAATCCCACTATTTTGTTTTTCTTAATTAAGAAAATATTTATTTATTTATTTGCAAGAGAGAGAGAGAGCATGCACGTGCACATGTGTGTGTGCTCGCACATGAGTTGGGGAGAGGCAGAGGGAAAGAATCTTCAAGCAGACACCTGCTGAGTGTAGAGCCCAACATAGGACTCCATCCCACCACCCATGAGATCACAACCCATGAGTTCATCACCTGAGCTGAAACCAGGAGTTGGACACTCAATTGACTGAGCCACCCAGGCACCCCCTAACCCCACTATTTCAGATCTGACAAGGCTCGTTTGTTATCTTTATTTTTTATTTTTTTTTAAGATTTTTATTTATTTATTTGACAGAGAGAGTACAAGCAGGCATAGTGGTAGACAGAGGGAGAGGGAGAAGCAGGCTCCCTGCTGAGCAGAGAGCCCCATGCGGGGCTCAATCCCAGGACCCCGGGATCATGACCTGAGCCGAAAGCACACGCTTAACTGACTGAGCCTCCCAGGTGCCCCTGTTATCTCTGTTTTGGAGTGAGGCAAACTGAGTCTCAGAGGTTCTCAGCAAATGCCAAAATTCATACTCTTGATTTTGACCTGGGATGCCAACTCAGATTTGTCTTACTCCACCTATCGTGCCTTTTCATCATTATCAGGCTGTTTCAAAGCCAGAGAGATTTTTATCTTTACAGAGAAAGACTCAAAGAGGACCAAATATTTGATAAATACAAATAATACCAGTATTACTGATAGAATTCCAGGTTATTTGGGCTGTCAGAAGTGGAGTTTCCTTCAGGTGTACTTTTATATTAGTGTTTCTCAAACTTCATTGTGTATACAAGTCATTGGGGATCTTGTTAAAATGCAAATTCTTTTTGGTAAGTCTGCCACAGGGCATAAGAATCTCCATTTCTAGCAAGTTTTCTTGTGTTGTTGATGCTGCTGGTCCAAGAATGACACATTGAATAGTAAGGTTTTAGATAGCAAGGCTTTAGATAGCAAGGCTTTATATCACCCATGTCTGGGGCCTTTGTGGTCTGCTAACTCATTCTTGATATTCCCTACTCCACCCCTTGGCCCCAAAGAGAAGATTTACAGCAACATTATTTTTCTGAGTAACCATTTTTAGTTCACAGAGAATTATCACATAAACTTATAGTCGCTTGGGCAGGGATTTAAACACTGAGGAAAAAAATTTAATCCATTTTTTTTTTTCATCTAGACAGACTACACAACATGCTGTTGACCTCCCCCTGAAATATAAAACCTCCCAAAGGGACTGCTTGGGATTTCACTTGTTAGATAGGTGCCTTTAGGGAGCATTGTTGGGTCACAGAAGGGATCAGCAGGGATCCAGAGAGCATTCTTTTTCATTTTGAGAACTAACAAAGCACTGGGGAAGTCATGAAGAGAAGAGTCTGGGAGTCTGCCATTTCGTAGCTGAGCTACCTGTGGCAAGAATTCTCGGTTTCAGCATTTGCAACTATAAAATGGGAAGCATATTACCTATCTTACAGAACTTGTCAAAATTACAGGTAATGCCAAATCCCCTCTAGAAGATCATGAACTTCTCTCTCTTTTTTTTTTTTATTCAAGTATAATTAACATACAGTGTTGTTCTACGTTCAGGTTTACAACATAATGATTCAACAATTCTATATACATTACTCAGTGATCATGAACTTCTTGAAAGTAGAACCTGTGTTACACTTGACTTCTGCCAATCAGAACTCTGAATCCAATCCTTTCTGTATAATATACCACCAGTTACTGATGGCCCAATAAAGAGACTCTCTGGGGGCGCCTCGGTGGCTCAGTCGTTAAGTGTCTGCCTTCGGCTCAGGTCATGATCCCAGGGTCCTCAGATCGAGCCCCACATCGGGCTCCCTGCTCTGCAGAAAGCCTGCTTTTCCCTCTCCCACTCCCCCTGCTTATGTTCCCTCTCTCACTGTGTCTCTCTCTGTCAAATAAATAAAATCATTAAAAAAAAGAGAGAGAGAGACTATCTGGAGAAACACTGTAACATGTAAATCATTATTATACTAATATTTTGGTATATTGCTTTAGTATTGCAAAGAAGAACATCTACTTATCCAATCAATTCCAAAGCTATGCTGTTTTTACCTTCTGTTACGTCTCAAGTTTATCTCCATCTTTACTATCCCTTTTGTAATGAAAACCGTATCATCTCTCACTTGGGCTAGCCTCCTAACTTATCTTCCCTCATCTGCTGTTAACTTTCACAAATCCATTATCTATGATAAAGCCACAATGGTGTTTTAAAATTTTAAAAATCTGATAGTGTCACTGCTTAAAGGCCTCAGTGCCTTCCCATTACACTTTGAGCAAAGACAAAATGTATATCTACCTCTAATCCAGTGGGACATGGGGTCACAAACTAATTAATTTTGCCCTTCCCTATTCCATTTGTGTCTCCACTGAACTTTAGGACTAATCAGAACATAATTTAGATATCATTTTCTTAGAGGGTGAGTAAAAGTTGGTAAAGGGGAGGTGGGTCCAGAAGCTGGGAAGAGGGCATACCAGGTAGAAGAAACACAAGTGTTAAGAAATAGATGTGTGAGAAATCTCTCTCTTCTGACCGAAGTACTGGTTTAGTTTATTTTGAGCATATTGTTTAAGGGGTGGTAGCTACAGGTAAGGCTAGAGATGTAAGTAGAGTTCAGGTCACGAAAGGCCTTGAATACCATGCTAAGGAGCCTGGACCCTTTTTTTTTTTTTTGGATAGATGATGCCACTGGATTATTTTAACCATAAAAGGAACATGGTCATACTGACACTTTTTTGTTTTGTTTGCTGGTTTTTAATCTAGGAGTTAGCAGTGTGGATGGGCAACATAGAAAAAAGATGTTCTCAAGTGAAAGCCATTTGAGCACTGTCAGAGGAGCTTGGCACTGATACATGGGAAAGAGGCAATGTCAGAAACCAGGAAGAAAGAGCTCGGTATTAGTAATGAGAGCCATCTGGGGTCTAGGGACTTAAACTAATTAAGGAACCAGCAAGGGAAGCAAGTATTACAGACAAGACAGAATGGTTAGTACAGGCTTCAGCCAACATTTATTGCTATCCAGCCAGCACTGTGAAGACAATATCCCTGTAGATATTCTTGAAAATACCAGGAGCTCTTGCACGTTTGAGATAAATTAGCAGTGTCCTGACAGGTGGTTGAGCCATACATGGATGTTTGGGCAAGAGGTCTGAGAGTCATGGTTTGGAGTCCAGCTCCTTATGAGTAAAGTAGGTAAGAACAAGGCAAATTCATCATCACTGTGATAGAAGAGAACTTTAGGTGAAGTCCTGGAGCAAAAATCCAGAATTGGGTTTAGAAAGCCAGTTATGTGCATTAGACAGCACTTACTAGGGAAAAGCTATGAGTTTATAAGGCAATTTAGGAGCTTATCAGTAGTTGGAGCATATTACCAATATCAAAGGAATGGACACCAAGAATGACTGAGACTTCTGACATGTTAATTAACTTTTGTGAACCCCAGTGGCCCCATCTATAGAATAGGGGATGAGAATATCTATTTCACAGAATTGCTGAAAGCATTAAATATGATAATGTGAAAGCTCCTACCACTGTGAGGAGACACAGTAGGTACTCATTAAATGTTAGTTTTATTTTTGTGCTTTCTGCTTCAGTTCAGAATTTGTCAAACAGCTGGGGTTAGCTCAGTCCCTCATAGGGAGGGATTTGGCTTGGATCAGAAAGATTAAGAAGAAGGCAGAATTTTAGAAATGAAACTATGGAGCTACCTAAAAGGAATAAGTCTGGAATCTTGCTAGACTAAACTAGGAAGAAGCTAATCCAAAGGAACTCTTGGAATGGACTTTTCTGTGAATTCAAGTGGAATACAGCAGAAAACTTTCCTTTCTATTATGGACCATGTCATCCAGGGGGCACATTTAGAAAATTAAAGAGACACATGATTCTAATGCTTCAATAAGAGCTCCTCTTTTGCATGGCTTTAAAACTACTGACTGTACTCAATTGATTTCTCTGGAGGATGGCTTTTATAGTTGATTACATGTCAAATCAAAACTCAGCTATATGAGGACTCATAAAAAGCAATTTATTTTAACCTAAGGTGCATCATTCCAATGACTTACAAAGGTACAAGGAGAAGAATGGGCCACAATATAAGATTTCAAAATTTCTTTTGCTTTCTTGTTTCCATCCTTAGGAAGTTCTTAGAAGAGATCTTACATTGGTATATTTTATATCATGCCATTTTATATATCTCCACTCTCTTAAAACTGGACTCGTTAACCATCCTTCCTAACTTTCCCTCATTTTTTCAATTTTTGCAAATGAACTTCAGTTGATCCAACTTCTTCTCTCTTATATGGACACACTTTTTGTATCAGTTGAGTTTTCTTTGCTTTTCTCATTAAGAACACCTTTCTGGCACAGCAAAGAGGCACTCCACAGCAAGCAGGCTCTGAATGTAGAGCTCGTTTTTGATTGAACTTCCTATTCTTCCATACCTCCCCCTCTTCCTGTGATCACTCTTTTTCTCTGTCTTTTTAGCTTAATCAACTATTTGTTTAACCTTTTAGCATTAAGAACCACCTGTTAATTTTTGCTATGGAATTCCAAGGGTATTCTTCTTCAGGGCACAGTGTCTCCTCAGATGCCTTCTCTGGTCATGGCCTATATTACTTGTTTCTCTTGAGGCCTAAAAGGATAGACCCAAACTTGGTCTATTGTCAGTTGAATAACATCTGCATCATTTGTCTTCCATGGACACAGAACCCAGTGGATGAAGGTATCAGGAGAGTAGATCACTGAGTCACGGAGCAGTGAGCTTTATATCTCTGACCCTTCTAGCCTTTTTGGTTTCATTATTGCAACAATCACATTCACTTTCTTTAGTTTGTTCATAGTTTTCTTGTATTTGTTTTGCCATTATTGCAACTAGGTATGAGTTAGCAGCCTTCTGCTACTCTATACCAGCCAGGCCTTGTGTTTATCTGTATTGACTAATGTATGTACTATATATGTATTAACTAAATGAATCCTTATGATAACCTTAAAAAGTATTATAAGCCTCATATTTCCTATGAAAAAGTTGGAGCTCAGAGAGACTCGATGACTTGCCCAAGGTCCTGCAGCTGATAACTAGCAGAACTAGGACTGAGTCCTACTCCAGAGCCTGCACTCTTGAGTATTATACTGTTACATTTTTCTGAGACTGTTTACAAAGCGTGTTTACATATGTCATCCAGTCTCCACAGCAACCCCATAATTATTCACATTTTACAAATGAGGAAATAAAGGCTGCAAGATATGGAGAACATGCTGCAAATTACATAAGAAGTGGAACTAGGATATGAACCAAGGTTACTGATTTTAAATTTAGAAATTTTCTACCAAAGAGTTGATATTCTAAATTCAAGCATCTGGGAATAAATTTGTATCTGATTTAACTTACAGGTATGCACAGACCTTGTATGCATATGTGCATGTGTATGTGTTCACAAATATATATGCATATATATCTTTTTATATTAACACACGTATAAATAAGGTATCTCTTGATACATTTTTAATTTGGTTAGTATGTAAGTAAAACATACTATGAAAACAATCAGTAAATCACTTTTTATGCCTTTAACAAAGACTATATATATATATATATATATATATATATATATATATATATATATATATATTTATTTATATATATATCACATTATACCTTATTGGAAAGTCGATATTTTTGACATTGACTGTTGGAGTTTAAATCTAAGGATAACCCATTTTAGCCAGATGGTGTACTCCCCAAAGGCAAAGTTGCACAGAATATTGCTCCATGCAACTCCCCGATATCCACATGTCCTCTAAATCCTTTATCTGAGAGATGTGGGGGTATTATAGTAGGTAGACACAGTTTTTGGCATCACCTGACCTGATTTTGAATCTTGATTCCCCTTCCGACACTCAGCAAATTACTTTTACCTAACTCCTTTCTCTAAGCATCAGCATTTTAATCTGCTAAAAAGAAGTAATTTTATGACCTTTAGGCTTTCCCTGTCTAATTTGCTTTTCATATAGTTGTCAGAGTGTTAGTTCTAAAATTCTGTCCAGATCATGTCATTCACCTCCTTAAAATTCATCTATCACTCTCTCTTGTTTTAAGGATAAAGTTCAAACTCTTTAGCCTGAACCTTAAAGCTCTTCATAACCTATCTTTCTAGTTTTACCCCTCTCAAACTTCCTTCATCTTTCCTACATGTGAGTGGCACTCCAGCCCAAGTTCGCCTAGTTATCAACAGGTTCAAGCTTAGAACCCAGATTCTCTGACATGAAATTTAATACTTTTTGTATTCTAACATCATCTCTAATGAACAAACCTCTAGAAGTAACTTATTGAAGCTGATTCCAGTTACTATCTCTAGAGCATGGATGCTATCTGATCTTTTCTTATGCTAGAAAATAAAAAATAATCATTTAATACTTATTTTTGAATTTCTCTGCGAGGTGCTGTATAATAAGATACACTCCTTTCTTTAAGGGGCTCACAATGTAGTAGGAGAGATGAAGACAAGCAAAATGGATTCTAAATCAGATAAGAGTCTGTCCCTCTCTTCTGACATAATGTAACATATATCAGAAGAGGGGACAGAGATGGAGTCATTGGACTAGTGAGGAGGTAGGAAACAGCCTGAAGTTGGGAAGTCAGGAGGCCTGGATTCTGATTCTGGTCTCACTATGAACTTACTATCTAACCTCAGACAAGTCATTTTCCCTCTCTAAGCCTCAATTTCTGCATTTAAAAAATGATGGGTTTGGAATAGCATTAGATGCTGCCTAAGACTCAAGTGAGCTCTAATATTATCATCATCCTTATAGTTAACATGGAGTACTCTTCTGAAACAAAAATAACAGCTATCATTAGTTGAGTGTTTTCTATGTACCAGTCACTGTTTTAAATACTTCACATGTACCTAATCTTCACAACAACACTATGAAGAATATATTATTTTCATCCTTATTATACAGGTTAGGAAGCTGAAGTAGGGAGAGGTTAAGTAAGTGCTAGAACTGTGATTTCAACCTAGGTTCTTGTATATGCAGAACTGGTACTTTTCCCCACCCTTCTTTGTGGCTTCTTAAAATGCTTGCTGTTATAGTAGGGGCACCCAAATCTTCAACTCCATGGAGACTGGAAAATTAATTTTGCCGTAAATCTCTTGGCCATATTTCTTTGACTTTATAAGTTGTAAACAGTCATAGACACATCTTCAGTGCACACTCCCTGGTGGAAGTAGTGATTCTCTCTCTCTCTTGGAATCAGTGGTCATCACTCTTATTCTGGATAATGCCACTTTAAAAAATATTTAAGAAGCCAATGTGCATGTTGTTGATATTTTTTAAACATTTTCCAAACAAGAGCATGGCCCACTTGCTAGTATTTTAGAAACATGATTAACAATAGAGCCAAATAGAGCTTATCAAAATAAATAAATTAAATGAATAGTGCAATAAAAATTTTAATATATTTCCCTTTATTTAGTAACCCGTAAACTTGATAATTGAAATGGCCTCCTTCCTATTAACATGAGCTTAATAAAGTATGATACTCTGTGGGTTTATATATATGAATATATGTCTTCATACACAATATATACACATATATATACACATACACATAGGTTTAAATTTATGGCTTTAGAGGAGAATGTGTAGAATGTTTGGGGCAATTTATTCACTTTTTACCACTCATTCTGCTTTCTAAGATGTTTTCATATACATTGTGATTGGGTCATAAGACATTTATGATCCTTTCTAATAAAGAGATTCTGATTCTGTGGTCTTATTTTTATCTTGGAGGTCACAAGACCTCAACAGTGCAGTGAACTAGACTGGGCATTAATTATCGTTCTCATTTACAGATGAAACATTTGAACCTCAAAGAAAGAAAATTTCCTGTTTCAGGCACCACAACTAGAAATGGAAGAACCAGGACTTGAAATCCGCTTTCCCTGATTCCAAAATCAGCATTCCTTTTACCATACCATAGTGCCTCCCTTGCATTTTTCACATATGATTTTATTTAAGCCTGGTATAGGTCCAGTAAACTAGAATCCTTTTGGTTGCAGACAGGCTCAGAGACCAGCAGGGTTACTGAATCTGAGCTGATTTGGCAAGATTTGAAGAAAGAGTAGCCAGATTATCTTGCAGGCAGAGAGGACATGCTTGGCCTGTCAGGAGAGCTCCCAGCTTCCACTTCATCCTCAGGTCTAAGAAAAAGCATTGACTGTTTAGATCCAGCCTACTTTGTCCTTGCCAAGAGGGACTCTTCTCATTCATATTTATATACAATTAATTCAATCTTATTTCTGTTGTGGTTTTACTTTGTTTGAATGATTATTTATTTAATGGCATCTCCACCCCACCACACACACACATATATACACTATAGACCATAAATGCTTTGAGGCTAAGGCCACATCTGTGTTTACTCATTAGTTTCCCCATTGCTAAGAACAATGACTGGAATTTGGTAAATACTCAATAAATATTTGTTAAATAAACATCAAATCCATACAAATACCAAGTGTTAAGTATCTATTCAGTCCTAGTGCTAGACTCTATTCTGGATACTCCTGTTTTTGCTTCTTGAACTTCACTGAATCATAATCACACAATGAGATAATAGGGAAGGGCACTATCATGTTGTATGACTTCATTTTTTAAAAGTTGCACATATTTACTGCTTCTACTTCCTCACTTCCTATTCCATCTTCAACCTGTTGCATTTTATTGTCTGCCTCCATCACTCTATTCAAATTGCTTCTTGGATAAACCTTGAAACATCTTTTATAACATCATCCCACATGACCCCCAGCATTTGACATTGTTAGTCACTCTTCTCCCACCTCTTTTCTCTTATTTTTCCTGGCAACATTCTATCTTGGCTTTCTTCTCATATCTCCATGTACTGCCCATTCTCCTTGGACTTCTTTTCTTTTGAGGACCCTTAAGTGTTGGGATTTCCTAGGGTTCCATCCTACCCTGTTCACACAATTTCCCTACTCTTCTCATTCATATTTTTCAATTTTTATGACTTCAACTACCACCTACAAACTAATACCTGTTGAATTTGTCATTTCATTCCTTGATATTCTTATGAGGTTTAAGCTCACATTTCTAAACATCTATGGGGCAATAGAAAGGACAGGAAGGACATTTCGTAGAGTATGGTAGGAATAAAAGCATTGGTCAGAAAGCTGCTAGCATGTATTGATGTGAGTGTGAGTAGTTAGAGACATTCATTTGATCTCACTAGTGCATATTTTTTGCAAAAAGAAAAAAAGAACCTAGTATAAAACAGGTACATAAATATTTTTGAATGTCTAAATGAGTGAATGAATGAAATAGAAGAATTGATGGGTCTAGAAAAACTTTCCACGAGGTTCTTTACAAATGTAATTTACTGTTGCAACAGCTAATAATGATATTAGCATGTCTGTTATATCTTAACTTTCCAGTGTCCCCATTGCCACTACCCATCCAGGCCTCCATTATCCCTGTTTAGATTACTTGCTCCCCGCTAAACTGACATCCATATAATTAATAGCCAAAATCTGAAAAGCAAATTTGGTTGCATCAGTGTCCTGCTCAGATTCTCCAATTACCCTACTTTTCTATAAAATAAAAAACTAACTCTTTAGTTTACATTCAAGAGCTGTCTGTCCCTTCCTATGTTCTAGTCACATTGAACTATCTGTCCTTGATTCACTATTTTTTTTTTATACATTTTTTTCTAGGACTTCAGCTGCTTAAAAGGGCCTTACTATTCTCTTATCCCAGCCCTTAATATGTTTTTTTTTTTTTTTTTTTGGGGGTAAATTTTTACCTTTATTATTCATGGGTTTTTTTCCATTTTTTTTAATATATTTTTTTATTCTTATGTTAATCCCCATACATTACATCATTAGTTTTAGATGAAGTGTTCCATGATTCATTGTTTGTGCACAACACCCAGTGCTCCATGCAGAATGTGCCCTCCTCAATACCCACCACCAGGCTAACCCATCCTCCCACCCCCCTCCCCTCTAGAACCCTGTTTGTTTTTCAGAGTCCATTGTCTCTCATGGTTCGTCTACCCCTCCGATTTCCCCCGCTTCATTCTTCCCCTCCCGCTACCTTCTTCTTCTTCTTTTTTTTTTTCTTAACATATATTGCATTATTTGTTTCAGAGGTACAGATCTGAGATTCAACAGTCTTGCACAATTCACAGCGCTTACCAGAGCACATACCCTCCCCAGTGTCTATCACCCAGTCACCCCATCCCTCCCACTCCACCCCCCACTCCAACAACCCTCAGTTTGATTCCTGCGATTAAGAATTCCTCATATCAGTGAGATCATATGATACATGTCTTTCTCTTTTTGACTTATTTCACTCAACATAATACCCTCCAGTTCCATCCACGTCGTTGCAAATGGCAAGATCTCATTCCTTTTGATGGCTGCATAATATTCCATTGTATATATATACCACATCTTCTTTATCCATTCATCTGTTGATGGACATCTTGGCTCTTTCCACAGTTTGGCTATTGTGGACATTGCTGCTATAAACATTGGGGTGCACATACCCCTTCGGATCCCTACTTTTGTATCTTTGGGGTAAATACCCAGTAGTGCAATTGCTGGATCATAGGGTAGCTCTATTTTCAACTTTTTGAGGAACCTCCATACAGTTTTCCAGAGTCCAGCCCTTAATATGTTATCTGTCTGAAATGTACTATGTTATCTGTCTGAAATGCTTCATTTAAACTTTCTTCCTTTGTCTGCCTTGCTCATTATAAAGTATTTAGTAGTGTCTGGCATATAGTAAGCATTTGATAAATGCAGTGAATGTCATTGTCATCATTATCTTTGTTGTCATAGTCATCCTCCTCCTCGTCGTTGTCATCATCATCATAACATGTGAGAGGTCCTAGCCTGTCAGAGGTATCAGGGATTTTAATTATTTAGTTCAATTTACATTTTATGTATTCTCAAATAGATCCAGGAAAAGGAAGAGATTTGTTTAGACTTACACAGCTTGTGAGAAAGATAGCAAATCAAAAGAGCTAGAACCTAGCTAAACTGACTTTGCCCACTGCAAATTGAATAATAATTTCAAATAATTGAAATTATTTTACCTTCTGATGGATTGATGGCTGCAGCTGTTACAGAGAGAAGAGCATGGTCACTTATAATGAGTCAAATCCTGGCTCTTCAATTTACTTGATAATATTATTTAACTCATAAAGCTATAAAAATAGACAATGTATATACAATACATAGCACAAACCTTGAAGAATTGCTCCCCCTCTTTACTTCATATTTGGTCTGTGTCCCCTCAGATACATTCGCTAGAAGGAATAAATATCATGGGAAGAAAGCTAAGAACATATTGTCTTCAGAGTGAGCAGAATCCCAAAATAGGTTACTGCATACGGGTCTCTAGTCATGCTTGGGAATGTAGCCGACTGAGCCCAACATGGCCCTATCCTGGGACTCTGCCAGCTTTGCCCTCCCTGTGTGTGGGACAGGTGCATCTGTGCCAATGGTCCATATTTTGCATCTGTAAGAGATTCAAGTAGGTTTCAATGCAACAAGAGTTAGACCTGCAGAGGGGCCTAAGCACCCCTGAGCCAGTTTCCTGCATCATAGTGCTCAGGAATCTAAACATTTATCTGTAGAAAATTCTATAGAGTTGTTTATCTAGTTTCAGGAGGAATGTGCCCTCAGTTCTGCTTGTCTTCTTCTTGCACCTGCCTCTGTTTCTTGGACTTGACCCTTCTCATTTGAGGTTGAATATATCAGACTGGGATGATTTTCAGTTGGGGAATTTGGAATGATTTTTTCCTCCTGTGTGAGAAGCTGAAATTGTATCAACAAACCCCTGAGAACTGTCATTGACTAAGAAACAGTGGAGTAGCTTTGTTGATCTTTCACTTTATTTTCTTGATTAATTATTATTAACCCTCAGAAGTAAACATTAATATCTCTTACAAATGAAGAAGCTGAGATATTAATAAACAGTGACTATGGTAACTTAAGTGGTGAAAAGCTAGTAAGCCCCAGAGCAAGATTGTAAATGTTGGCCTGATTGGCCTGACTTCTGCTTTACCATGTAATCCCCAGTAGCTGCATCTTCTGTCTTCTTTTCCTCTGAGCTGAGCCTTCTTCAGTGTCTCCAGGTTGAGTTTATACCCATATTCACAAAGGAAGTGTAAATTATAGTCTCCACTACTCATTTCTCCCTTCTTTTCCCTCCCCAAAGGTGTCTCTCCTTTTGGCTCTTGCTTTTGGATGGATTATATGACTTCGATCACTTAAAGTATCACTTTCTGATTAATGTCTTCCTCCAAGTCCTCATCAGTTATGAATTGCATAAGTTTCTAAAAATAGGCACTAGATGTTTCTGTTTCATGGTATGCAATGGTGTTAGTCACACATGCAGCTTGCGACAAAAGTTTTGGTACTAATTTTATTGGCTTGCCTGTTTGGGGGAGTAAGTGAAAGAGAGGGAGGAAGAATGGATTTAGAGTGAGAGGTTTGGTTAGGTTTCTGGCATATGTAACTATGCCTGGGACTAGGGGTGTGTTTAACCTCTGCAAGTTTTGGTTCCCTCTCCTGACTGTAAGGCAACTCATCTCTGCCTTTTCTTCCTCACAAGGTTAGTGTGAGATCAATGAAGATAAAGATGTAAATGTATTTTACATATTGCAAAATGCTTTACAATAACAGATTTTTACTGATAACATTTATTCCGCATTTTACTTTATTTTTTTCTATGTTTCAAAAAAAGTTTCTTTTTTTTTACTATGTTATGTTAATCACCATACATTACATCATTAGTTTTTGATGTAGTGTTCCATGATTCATTGTGTGTGTATAACACCCAGTGCTCCATTCAATACGTGCCCTCCTTAATACCATCACCAGGCTAACCGCCCCCCCACCCCCATCCCCTCTAGAACCTTCAGTTTGTTTCTCAGAGTCCATAGTCTCTCATGGTTCGTCTCCACCTCCCAATTTCCCCCCCTTCATTTTTCCCTTCCTGCTATCTTCTTCTTCTTCTTCTTTTTTTTTTTTTTTAACATATGCTGTATTATTTGTTTCAGAGGTACAGGATTGTGTTTCAACAGTCTTACACAATTCACAGTGCTCACCACAGCACAAACCCTCCCCAATGTCTATCACCCAGCCACTGCATTGCTCCCACCCCTCACCACTCCAGCAACCCTCAATTTATTTCCTAAGATTAAGAATTCCTCATATCAGTGAGGTAATATGATACATGTCTTTCTCTGATTGATTATTTTGCTCAGCATAATACCCTCCAGTTCCATCCACGTTGTGGCAAATGGCAAGATTTCATTCCTTTTGATGGCTGCATAATATTACATTGTATATATACACCACATCTTCTTTATCCATTCATCTATCGATGGACATCTTGGCTCGTTCCATAGTTTGGCTATTGTGGGCATTGCTGATGTAAGCATTGCGGTGCATGTCCCCCTTTGGATCCCTACATTTGTATCTTTGGGGTAAATACACAGTAGTGCAATTGCTGGGTCGTAGGGTAGCTCTATTTTCAACTTTTTGAGGAATCTTCATACTGTTTTACAGAGTGGCTGCACCAGCTTGCATTCCCACCAATAGTGTAGGAGAGTTCCCCTTTCTCCGCATCCCTGCCAACATCTGTCGTTTCCTGACTTGTTAATTTTAGCCATTCTGACTGGTGTGAGGTGGTATCTCATTGAGGTTTGGATTTGGATTTCCCTGATGCCAAGAGATGTTGAGCACTTTCTCATGTGTCTGTTGGCCATTTCGATGTCTTCTTTGGAAAAATGTCCGTTCCTGTCTTTTGCCCATTTCTTGATTGGATTCTTTGTTCTTTGGGTGTTGAGTTTGATAAGTTCTTTATAAATTTTGGATACTAGCCCTTTATCTGGTACGTCATTTGCAAATACCTTCTCCCATTCTGTTGGTTGTCTTTTGGTTTTGTTGACTGTTTCCTTTGCTGTGCAAAGGCTTTTTATCTTGATGAAGTCCCAATAGTTCATTTTTGCCCCTGCTTCCTTTGCCTTTGGTGATGTTTTAGGAAGAAGTTGCTGCGGCTGAGGTCGAAGAGGTTGCTGCCAAAATCCTTTAGGATTTTGATGGACTCCTGTCTCACATTGAGGTCTTTCAACCATTTGGAGTCTATTTTTGTGTGTGGTGTAAGGAAATGGTCCAGTTTCATTCTTCTGCATGTAGCTGTCCAATTTTTCCAGCACCATTTGTTGAAGAGACTGTCTTTTTTCCATTGGACATTCTTTCCTGCTTTGTTGAAGATTAGTTGACCGTGGAGTTGAGGGTCTATTTCTGAGCTCTCTATTCTATTCCATAGATCTATGTGTCTGTTTTCACGCCAGTACCATACTGTCTTGATGATGACAGCTTTGTAATAGAGCTGGAAGTCCGGAATTGTGATGCCACCAGCTTTGCTTTTCTTTTTGGACATTCCTCTGGCTATTTGGGGTCTTTTCTGGTTCCATACAAATTTTAGGATTATTTGTTCCATTTCTTTGAAAAGAGTTAATGGTATTTCGATAGGGATTGCATTAAATGTGTAGATTGCTCTAGGTAGCATTGACCTCTTCACAATATTTGTTCTTCTAATCCATGACCATGGAATGTTTTTCCATTTCTTTGTGTCTTCCTCAATTTCTTTCATGAGTATTCTATAGCTTTCTGAGTACAGATTCTTTGCCTCTTTGGTTAGATTTATTCCTAGGTATCTTTTGGTTTTGGGTGCAATTGTAAATGGGATCAACTCCTTAATGTCTCTTTTTTCTGTCTTGTTGGTGGTGTATAGGAATGCCACTGATTTCTGTGCATTGATTTTATATCCTGCCACTTTACTGAATTCCTGTATGAGTTCTAGCAGTTTTGGGGTGGAGTCTTTTAGGTTTTCCACTCATCTTCAAAGAGTGAGAGTTTGACTTCTTCTTTGCCGATTTGGATGCCTTTTATTTCTTTTTGTTGTCTGATTGCTGTGGCTAGGACTTCTAGTACTATGTTGAATAGCAGTGGTGATAGTGGACATCCCTGACGTGTTCCTGACCTTAGGGGGAAAGCTCTCAGTTCTTCCCCATTGAGAATGATATTCGCTGTGGGTTTTTCATAGATGGCTTTTATGATATTGAGGTATGTACCCGCTATGCCTATACTCTGAAGAGTTTTGATCAAGAAAGGATGCTGTACTTTGTCAAATGCTTTTTCTGCATCTATTGAGAGGATCTAATGGTTCTTGTTCCTTCTTTTATTAATGTATTGTATCACATTGATTGTTTTGTGGATGTTGAACCAACTTTGCAGCCCAGGGATAAATCCCACTTGGTCATGGTGAATAATCCTTTTAATGTAGTGTTGGATCCTATTGGCTAGTATTTTGG
Organism: Mirounga angustirostris; assembly: GCF_029215605.1. Taxonomy (NCBI): domain Eukaryota; kingdom Metazoa; phylum Chordata; class Mammalia; order Carnivora; family Phocidae; genus Mirounga; species Mirounga angustirostris. The sequence continues at coordinate 151,444,963 of NW_026991712.1, forward strand.
TGAGAATTTTTGCATCCATGTTCATCAGGGATATTGGTCTGTAATTTTCCTTTTTGATGGGGTCTTTGTCTGGTTTGGGGATCAAGGTAATGGTGGCCTCATAAAACGAGTTTGGAAGTTTTCCTTCCATTTCTATTTTTTGGAACAGTTTCAGAAGAATAGGTATCAATTCTTCTTTAAATGCTTGGTAGAATTCCCTTGGGGAGCCATCTGGCCCTGGACTTTTGTTTTTTGGGAGATTTTTGATGACTGCTTCAATTTCCTTAGTGGTTATAGGTCTGTTCAGGTTTTCTATTTCTTCCTGGTTCAGTTTTGGTAGTTGATACATCTCTAGGAATGCATCCATTTCTTCCAGATTATCTAATTTGCTGGCATAGAGTTGCTCCTAATATATTCTTATAATTGTTTGTATTTCTTTGGTGTTGGTTGTGATCTCTCCTCTTTCATTCATGATTTAGTTGATTTGGGTCATTTCTCTTTTCTTTTTGATAAGTCTGGCCAGGGGTTTATCAATCTTGTTAATTCTTTCAAAGATCCAGCTCCTAGTTTCGTTGATCTGTTCTACTGTTCTTTTGGTTTCTATTTCATTGATTTCTGCTCTGATCTTTATTATTTCTCTTCTCCTGCTGGGTTTAGGCTTTATTTGCTGTTCTTTCTCCAGCTCCTTTAGGTGTAAAGATTAGGTTGTGCATTTGAGACCTTTCTTGTTTCTTGAGAAAGGCTTGTATTGCTATATACTTTCCTCTTAGGACTGCCTTTGCTGCATCCCAAAGATTTTGAATAGTTGTGTTTTCATTTTCATTTGTTTCCATGAGTTTTTTTAATTCTTCTTTAATTTCCTGGTTTACCCATTCATTCTTTAGTAGGATGTTCTTTAGCCTCCATGGATTTGAGTTCTTTCCAACTTTCCTGTTGTGATTCAGTTCTAGTTTCAAAGCATTGTGGTCTGAAAATAGGCAGGGAATGACCCCAATCTTTTGGTACTGGTTGAGACCTGATTTGTGACCTAGGATGTGATCTATTCTGGAGAATGTTCCATGGGCAGTAGAGAAGAATGTGTATTCTGTTGCTTTGGGATGGAATGTTCTGAATATATCTGTGAACTCCATTTGGTCCAGTGTGTCATTTAAAGTCTTTATTTCCTTGTTGATCTTTTGCTTAGAGGATCTGTCCATTTCAGTGCAGGGGGTGTTAAAGTCCCCCACTATTATTGTATTGTTTTCAATGTGTTTCTTTGCTTTGTTATTAATTGCCTTATGTAATTGCCTGCTCCCATGGTAGGGGCATTGATATTTACAATTGTTAGATCTTCTTGTTGGATAAACACTTTAAGTAGGATATACTGTCCTTCCGCATCTCTTATTACAGTCTTTGGTTTAAAATCTAATTTGTCTGATATAAGGATTGCCACCCCAGCTTTCTTTTGGTGTCCATTAGCATGGTAAATGGTTTTCCACCCCCTCACTTTCAATCTGGGGGTGTCTTTGGGTCTAAAATGAGTCTCTTGGAGACAGCATATCGATGGGTCTTGTTTTTTAATCCAATCTGATAGCCTGTGTCTTTTGATTGGGGCATTGAGCCCATTTACATTCAGGGTAACTACTGAAAGATAGGAATTTAGTGCCATTGTATTGCCTGTAAGGTGACTGTTACTGTATATTGTCTGTGTTCCTTTCTGGTCTATGTTGCTTTTAGGCTCTCTCTTTGCTTAGAGGACCCCTTTGAATATTTCTTGTAGGGCTGATTTTGTTTTTGCAAATTCCTTTAGTTTTTGTTTGTCCTGGAAGCTTTTTATCCTCCTTCTGTTTTCAGTGACAGCCTAGCTGGATATAGTATTCTTGGCTGCATATTTTTCTCTATTAGTGCTCTGAATATATCATGCCAGTCTTTCTGGCCTGCCAGGTCTCTGCGGATAGGTCAGTTGCCAATCTAATATTTCTACCATTGTAGGTTACAGATCTCTTCTCCCGAGCTGCTTTCAGGATTTTCTCTTTGTCTCTGAGACTCGTAAGTTTTACTATTAGATGTCGTGGTGTTGACCTATTTTTATTGATTTTGAGGGGGGGTCTATGTGCCTCCTGGATTTTGATGCCTGTTGCCTTCCCCAAATTAGGGAAGTTCTCTGCTGTAATTTGCTTCATTATACCTTCTGCCCCTCTCTCTCTTTCTTCTTCTTCTGGGATCCTAATTATTCTAATATTTTTTCATCTTATGGTATCACTTATCTCTCGAATTCTGCCCTCGTAATCCAGTAGTTGTTTATCTCTCTTTTTCTCAGCTTCTTTACTTTCCATCATTTGGTCTTCTATATCACTTTTTCTCTCTTCTGCCTCATTTATCGTAGTACTTAGAGCCTCCATTTTTTTATTGCATGTCATTAATAGCCTTTTTGATTTTGACTTGGTTAGATTTTAGTTCTTTTATTTCTCCAGAAAGGGTGTCTCTAATATCTTCCATGCTTTTTTCAAGCCCAGCTAGTATCTTTAGAATGGTCATTCTGAACTCTGGTTCTGACATCTTACTAATGTCTGTATTGATTAGGTCCCTGGCAGTTGGTACTGGCTCTTGTTCTTTTTTTTTTTTTTTTTAGGTGATTTTTTCCATCTTGTCATTTTGTCCAGAGGAGAATAGATGAATGAGAGAACAAAATGCTAACAGGGTAACAACAACCCCAGAAAAATGTGCACTAAAGTAATCAGAAGAGACCTGAAACTGGGGGAAAAGAAAGGGAAAGAAAGAATAAAGAAAGAAAAAAAAAAGGAAAAGAAAAAGATAAAACAAACAAACAAAAAAACAGAATATGATCATAGATGATCAGGCTGGTACCTAAGATCAGTGTCACACACTAGATCTTGGGCATATTTTGGTCTGTCAGAAGAAATTACCTCCCAAAGTTGTTTGTTTTTTTTTTTTAAAAGATTTTATTTTTTTATTTGACAGAGAGAGACACAGTGAGAGCAGGATTACAAGCAGGGGGAGAGAGAGAGGGAGAAACAGGCTTCCTGCGGAGCAGGGAGCCCGATGCGGGGCTCGATCCCAGGACCCTGGGATCATGACCTGAGCCGAAGGCAGACGCTTAACGACTGAGCCACCCAGGCACCCCCCTCCCAAAGTTTTAAAGGAAGAAAAGCTTATATATATACAAAAATAACGGTAAATACGGTGAAGGGTTTGAATATGAATGTAACGATGAAAATTATAAAAGATTTTATAAAAGAAATTGATAAGAAATTGGTTGAAAAAAGAAAGAAGAGGATTTAAAAAAAAAGGGGGGGGGGAGAATGTGACCAGGCAGGAGAATAGAACAAAGCCATACACTTTTTCTGTTAGAAGAAACTGTATCCCAAAATTTTAAAGAGAGAACAACTTATATATATACCAAAATAAGCTTAACTACTATGAAGGGATAGAATATGAGTCTAAAAATGGAAAATGAAAAAGATTTTTTAAAGAAGGGATTGATAAGATGTTGGTTGAAAAAGGGAAAAAGAAAAATTCAAAACAACAAAAAAGAAAAAGCTAAAAAAGAAAATTAAAAAAATTAACTTTGAAAGACTAAAGAATCTTGGGAAAAAAGCCATGAATTCTATGTACAGTATTCCCCTAGCTCTGGAGTTCTGCCGTTCTCATTGATGGGTAAACTTGATCTTGGCTGGCTGTTCTTGCTGATCTTCTGTGGGAGGGGCCCGTCGCAGTGATTCTCAAATGTCTTTGCCAGAGGTGGAATTGCCCCACCCTTGCTGGGTCTGGACTAAGTAATCTGCTCAGGTTTGCTCTCAGGAGCTTTTGTTCCCTGCAAGCTTTCCATACAGCTTTGGAGGATGAGAGTGAAAATGGCAGCCTCCCAATCTCTGCCCCGGAGGAGCCAAGAACTCAGGGCCCCACTCCTCAGTGAGCTCCCAGAGAAAAGCAGTCAGTCCCTTCCAGCTCCCCGGTCTCCAGCCACACTCTGTGCTCACCCAGTCTGTGACCGAGCGTTTCTACGACCCCGTTTGGAGTCTCCAGACCCAGAAGATTCCTGCAGTGCGCTCCCGCGCCGCTTCTCCTGGGGGAGGAAGGTGAGTTTCCTGGGATATGCCGCTTGTTGGGTCCCTGCTTGAAGAGTAGTGGTCCGACTGTGCCACGGATCATGGTTTATGGCAATCCCGAGCTGAGAGCCCACTCCTCTGCTCCATCTCTGCAGCCAGCTTCCCTGCTCCAATACCTGGGAGCTCTGCCACACTCAGGTACCCTTGGTCTTTCTGTGACCTCAAGGGTCCTGAGACCACACTGTCCTAGCGAGGGTTCCACCCCCCTCTTAGCCACTGGAGCAATGTCCCTCAGCTGAGCCGACTTGTAAAATTTCCGATTTTGTGCTCTGCTATCACTTGCCAGTAGTTGCTGACGGAGACCCCCTCCCCTGCCATCTATCTTCCCAAATATCACCTCAGATTCACTTCTCCACACGTCCTACCTTCCAGAAAGTGGTCGCTTTTCTGTTCAGAGAGTTGCTGCTATTCTTTTCTTCGATCACCTGTTGAGTTTATAGGTGTTCAGAATGGTTTGATCCCTATCCAGCTGAATTCCTGGGATCAGACAAAAGTTAGGTCTCCTACTCCTCCACCATTTTGCTCCTCCCCTCTATTCCACATTTTAAAATTAACTGTGTTTTCGCATGCTTGCTTGTTTCTCAGTATTTTGGACCATGAATTGTTGTTCCAAACGGGTCTCATAAATCACTTTCCAGGCAGCAGTGGTCTATATGGTTCTTGGATTTGAATTCACATGGTGACCAAAGGAATTTGTGCATTCATTTTTTTTTTCAAAGTTGACATCCTTTCTTGTTTCATTAAAAAACATGACTTTTTTCCCTAAAGATATGGAACAATCAATCTCATTTGTCTCCTTTGTGAGATTTGCCCTGTTGTAGAAACAGAATTCTTTCTGCAGTGTGGAAAATGGATCGGAGAGAGAGAAATCTGAGGCTGAGAGAATAAGAGGCTCTTAAAAGTAGCCAGTGGCTATAGAAGATGGTGACTTAAAGCAGTGGAGATGGAGAGAAATGGAATTTCTTGAAATTTATTTCAAGATTTCTGGCTTTAATGGTTCGAGAGTTATACTGCTTACTGAAAAGGGGGGACAAAAGACGAAGAGCAGGTTTTTGTATTTGGGAGCATTTTTAACATATTGTATTTAAAGTATCCAAGGCAACCAAGGGGGTTGTCTATAAGTAATTGAATATACTTCCTGAAACTCAGAGGAAGTATCTTCTTTGGAGATTTATATTTACAAGTATTGATCATATTCATGGTACCTGAAACATAGGTGTTTATGCCATCATCCGGTATGAAAAGAGAGTCAGGGTCCAAATTATTTTTAAGAAACATTTAGGAACACACAGAATAATAAGAGTCTACAAAAGACACCAAAAAAGAACAGTTATAGGTAGAGGAAGAAACCTAGGAAGTCAAGGGAACATTAGTGTCATACACTGCTGGGAGGTCAAGTAAAGCACTTAGAAAAATTCCATGAGTTAGCAAAAGAAGGTCTTTAGTTAACTTCAGAAAAGCAGTTTAAAAGGTGTGGCTGTTTGGGATCTAGTGATAATGTAATGTATTGAAGAATGTGTGGGGACAAAGGAAATAGAGATAGTAAACACACTCATTAAGAAGTTACTTTATACTTTATTTTAAAATAATCTGGAGCGTCACTTGGCTGGCTTAGTCAGTAGAGCATACTACTCTTGACTCAGGGTTATAAGTTTGATCCCCATGTTGGGTATTAAGGAGGGCACGTGTTGGGAGGAGCACTGGGTGTTACACGCAACTAATGAATCATTGAACACTATAACAAAAACTTATGATGTACTATATGTTTGCTAATTGAACATAATTTAAAAAATAAAATCTTTAAAAAATACATAAAAGTAAATTAAAAATAAAATAATCTAGAAGTTCTCATCAATTCCACTTTTTGTAATCCTACCCTCCATGTCCAATCTATCACTAAGTCAACTAAGTTTATCCTCAAAACATAACCCATTTCTTCTATTTCTTCTTCCCTACTACCACTTTAATCAAAATCACTATCATTGTTTACTTGGACCATGGCAATATCTCCCATCTTATCCTCCTGCTTCCAGAGTAATCTTTTGAAAACATAGAGCCTTTTGTTCTCCTGCTTAAAACCCATTAATGGGTTTCCCTAGTACTTATAATAAATTCCAAAAATCGTACTCTGGCTTCTACATCTATCCACCATCAAGCTTCTGCCTACTTCTTCAACTTCATCTTACACACTCTGTTTATGTCCACTATGCTCTAGCCACACTAATATATTTATTCCTTAAATAATTTGTGTTTGTCTCTACTCTAGCTTTTTGCAATAGCTGTTTTCAATGCCTGGGATCTCTTTCTCTAGATCTTTATCTTGTTCCTTTATTTAAATTTCACTTTAAAAGTCCCCTCTTCAGTGATGAGTTTCCAGACCACACTATATAACAACCCTGTACTTTCTCCTCTTATTTACTTTGCACAGTATCTGTAACTCTTTAATATTTTCTTTGTGGGTTTTTCTGTTTATTTTTATTTGTATTCTCTTCAATAGAAAGTGAGCACTCGATGTTGTATGTAAGTGATGAATCACTAAATTCTACTCCTGAAGCCACTATTACCCTATATATTAACTAACTAGAATTTAAATAAGAACTTGAAACAAACAAACCAAAAAATGCCAAATGCAAAAGACAAAAGACTTATCAGGAAAAATACTAATTGACCTTTGATAGCTTACTAAATACCAGAAATTGTGCTAAAAAAAAAAAAAAAAAGAACGAAAGCTCCATAAGTGCAGAAGCCTTTCTATTCTATTCATTTTATTTCTGCACCGAGCTCAAATTTTGGCACATGGTAGGCCTCCAAATAAATTTTTGAGATGCATATGTGGATAGATGGATGAATGGAGTTTTAAGGAGGTTGGGAGAGCTAGTGTTCTGGCTACAGAAAGGGAGTCAAAGAAAGCTAATTTGAAATTGGAGAGACATGAGCATATGTAAATGCTGCTGGGAAGGAACCAGTATAAGGGAGAAGATGAAGTAAAATAAACACACAGGAGGATAATATGACTGTCATTGTTCATTTTTGACCAATTTATCATTTTAACCAACTTGTTTTTGACCTAAATACTTTTGACCCAATTCTATGTTATCAATTTTACTTGTGTGTTGTTGAAAGCTGGATAATTGTATTATCATGAGTTATTTTGTAATTAGAGAAGGCCCTGGCACAGTTAAAGAAGAGTGTTGCCAGAAACCAGGGGTCTGACTTCTGTGGGTATCTGGCCTCAAATGGCCTCAGGAAGGAAATTATTGGAGAGAGCTTCTGCCTATCCTGCACCATTGTTTCTATCCCCTGGCCTCACTACGGTATGTTGGACAGATGGGAGACAACTGATGCAGAGAAAGACCCTTTGCTTTGTGGGGAGCGATCTTTGACAGCAGCCATTGCATACCGAGCTCCTCCTCTCCAGAGGCCCAGAGCATGCCTGTGTTTACTCATTCTCTTACTACTGAAACAGTACACTTTACATAGTGAATTTTAAGCAATGCTGAAGTAGAGAGAAGGTTAGACTGACATGTAGTGAATTTCTTGCACCAAATACATCTTTGCCATGGAAATTCTTAATTTAAGAAACTTTTAATGCATCTTCAGGTTTTCTTTTCTTTTTTTCTTTCTTTCTGAGAGAGAGGGGATGTTTATATCTCATTTATGTTAAAATACTAACTGCTCATGATGTGCCTGGAATATGAAGCAACAGCAATGAGGGGTGGGAACAGGCTGACCTTATGTTCCTATATTTCTTAAAGAAGCTTGCCACTTTTAAAAACTGGTTTTGGCTCAATGGGTAAAGCAGGATTGTTGAACATGAATTTCAGATCGATCTCTTGCCTCTGACAGTTACTGCAAGAGTTCCAATCACATTAGCACCTCTTCAGCTTGAGCCAGAATTTATAGCATAAATTCAACATTTTTCAAATCTTAATCAACCTAGAGGTCATTCTCCTCAAAGTGTAGTTTTGCTGCTCCCACCAGAAAATCAATGGGGAAGGGCTGATACTTTCTTCCTGCCATAGCACCAGACACAAAATGAAATGCTCCAGTAAGGTTTGCTTCATATTCAGCTGGAGTCTTAGAGAATTTTTTGTTTTAATACCAATGGCACTTTGATCCCCAATGTGTAGGTCCTACCTAGGGGAAGCAGTCCAGTCAGCAGTAGCATAATTAGATTTTAAAAAGGAGAAGCTTTGATCTTGTTCTTCTTTGTTTTAAAAAGCTCTTATTTCTATTGTTTATAGAATAAAACCCCAATTCTTTGGCTTGGTAATCAGAACTCTTCATATACCACCTTGTCAGCTTAGCACATTGCTTGGCATAGAGGAGTGCTCAAGAAATAATTTTTTGAGTAGTTGAATAAATGAATCTGTCCTTGGACATCCACATCAAACTTCTCCCTATAAAATAATATACCCTCAAACTTTCAGGTCTTTATTCACACAACTCTTCGAACTTAGTGCCCCCTTTCTCTCTAATACCCTAACAAAATATTCTTGTTCCTTTGAGATCTGGCTCAGGGGTTACCTTTGTGAAACTTTTCTGACTCCTATTCCAAGCCAAGAAGGGCTCTAGTTGTTTCTTCCTATGTGGTCCCACTGCACATTTCTGTACCTCCATGATAGTTCTTGACAGTATTTTCAAAATAGGTATGGATGGGCCTGATTCTCTGTTTGATAGAATGTGAATTCTGTCAGAGGCAGCACCTTGTTTCATCAGCACTGAGGGTGTTAAAACATATCAGTTGAATTAAATCAATATTCTTTACAAAGCAAATTTTCTAAGATATAAAGTCACAGGATTGGGAATGAGAAGTTTTCCACCCAATTGTATGATCTTGGTCTAGCTCTCTGGACCTCAGTGTCTTAATCAGGTGATACAGTGGCCTAACTGATCACTAAAATTTACTTTTACTTTATCATCATCATTATTATTATTGTAATATTTGTTATTGTTGTAATATTGTTATTTTATTTTTGCTGCTACTACTACCTCAATTAACCATGCTAGTAGCACCATTATTGGAGTCCCTACTATGTGTTAGGCTCTAAGAACTTAACTTACATATTGCATTTAATCTTCAAAACATTCACATGAGTTAGGTGTTATTACCTTCATTGCACAAAGATGAGAATTGATGCTCATAAGCTAAGAAACTTGTCTGAAGTCACACAGATATAATGTGACAGAACTAGAATTTAATTCCAGTATTTTGACTTCCAGTTCCTAAGAAATAAACTTTTCATTCATTATACCAATTATTTTGAATGCAAGAAAAATGCATGTCTTACTAGAAATAAGTAATTATTTATAATTAAAAATAATATAACCTCATGAAAGACATGGAACCAGAGACCTCTAAGGAAAACAAAGAAGAGTAAAGCACTCATAATTCTACTAACCAGTGAGAACCCATGTTAACATGCTTGTGAATTTCCTTTAAGTATTTTCTCTATGCTTTTTATCTTCTTTATCTTATTTTATCTATCTTTCAAGTATATTTATATATGTATATGTGTTTACACAGTTGGCAACTGCATATTAGTTGAGGTCTAAAACTGGCATGGTGAGGCAAAACTAGTGTGTAGAAGCTGTAATTCTTTTGCCATTGTCTGGCCTGAGCCTCATGTATATTAGTGGTTCACATATTCAGGGATTGCTCCTACAACAAATACATTTGAGGCATTTGGGCTCTGGCTCATACCAGCAAGTGTCTCCTCCAAGTGCCAGAGTTAGATAACTTTAATTCATTGGCAATATTAGAGTTTTTGAAGGATGGCATAAGAACCATTTGGGAGAAGAAATGAATTTGAACTGACTGAATTTCCTCTATTGGGGAAAAAGAAAAGCCATTCTTGAGTTTGATGAAAGCCCAATTCTTGAAAAAGATTCAGACTTTGAGATTATATTAACTGGATTACTAATTCCAGGATCTATTAATTCTTTACTCAGGAACCTGAGATGTATATCACTTTAGAAGCTTGATAAGGTCTGAGGAGAAACCTCAGTCTGAGAAGGTTGAAGTCATTTGTTTTAATTCAGACGCTTAAGAGATGATGGGCTGAGGACTAAATCTTAGTATGGTAAAGAAGTAAGCATTACTATTGATTCAGCATCTATTTTAGCCTCACACTGTTAGATCTTTGCCATATATTTTATTGTTTTACACTCTCATTGACTCTGTAAGATGAATGTGTTATCTCCCTTATAGAGAAGAGAAAACAGAGATAAAATAATCTGCTTAAGGTTGCAAGCATCTAACAAATAGCAGTGTCAGCATTTGAATCTTTATCTAAGTGGCTCCAAAATCTGTGTTCTTTTAGCAATACCATAGTTCTGAGGCTTTCCAACTCCCAGAATAGAGCTCTTTCTAGCTCTTGCAGACATTTTATGGAATAGATCATTATGACTATAAGGGGATAGAGGTTTCATTTTTTTTAAAGATTTTATTTATTTATTTGAGAAAGAGAGAATGAGAGAGAGAAAGCACATGAGAGGGGGGAGGGTCAGATAGAGAAGCAGACTCCCCGCCGAGCAGGAAGCCCGATGTGGAACTCGATCCAGGGACTCCAGGATCATAACCTGAGCCGAAGGCAGTCGCTTAACCAACTGAGCCACCCAGGCGCCCCTGGAGGTTTCATTAAAGGAATTAGATATTACATAACTGTGGGAGGATCTAAGGAAGTGATGATTAAGAAGGGGGAGTTGGAGGATCAGAGAAGGATCACCACCCTGTCAGTCTGAGAAGCATGATGTCAAAGTGAGACAGCAGTGTATGATCATGGAGAGGTCTATGGAAAGCCACTGACTCTGTGTAGCTACTGATGATGGGAGTCTGCAGCCAGACATCTTGTGGTAGGTCTGGGTTCTCTATTTAGTAGGGCCAGCAATAAAGGGAAAGAGCTGAAATTAGAGCAGGGGAGAGGAAAGACAAGCTGTAATCCTTGAGATACCTCTGTGTCTGATGTTACAACATCTGACTAAGCAAAGATCTACGGAGACTAATGGCTGCTGCTTTATTATCACCTTCCAAATCATGCAGTTTCCTCATTTGACCAACGTTAAGCCAAAACCACACAGGAAAAGTCATTCTGAAAAACATAGTTCCCTGTTTAGCTACATCTTCCACAGGAGCCATTTGGACAGTTTTGGAGGCTGTTATGCTCCAGAGGAAATGATGTCCAACTAGCTATTCTGAAGCCAAATATCTATAGCAGAACTGTCCAATAGGACTTTCTGCAATGGTGGAAATGTTCTGTATCTATGATGCTTAATACCGTAGCCATTAACCACATGTGACTATTGAGTTCTTCAATTGTGGCCAGTATGACTAAGGAACAAAATTTTAAATTTTATGTCATATTCTTTACGTTAAGTTTAAATAGCCACATGTAGCTAGTGACTATGATATGAGACAGGCAAATCTGTAGCCTCTGTCACTTCAGCACCTGGGCACACTGTGGCAGTAACAGATGTCGAGATCAAATTACATCTAGAACAGCCAGTTCTCAGAACAGAGCTTATCCATAGTGTGGGCTCAGTAAAGGCTGAATGACTCTCCTAAGTTCATTTCTTTTCCTCTGTATTCTGCTTTTCTTCCAGTATTCTCTCTCTTTTTGAAAATTTTTAAAACTTTTAATTCCAGTATAGTTAACATACAGTGATATATTACTTTCAAGTATACAATATAGTAATTCAACAATTCTAAACATTACTCAATGCTCATCACAAGAAATGTACTGTTTAATCCCCATCAACTCTTTCATCCATCTCTGCACCCACCTCCCCTCTGATAACCATCATTTGTTCTCTATAATTAAGAGTCTGTTTCTTGGTTTGTCTCTTTCTCTCTTTTTTTCCCTTTGCTCACTCATTTTGTTTTTTAAATTCCACATATGAGTGAAATCATATGGTATTTGTCTTTCTCTGACTGACTTAATTTGCTTAGCATGATATTCTCTCTCTCCATACATGTTGTTGCAGATGGGAAGATTTCATTCTTTCCTATGCCTGAATAATATTCCATATGTGTCCATTCTATCAATGTACACTGGGCTTCTTCCATAGTTTGGCTATTGTGAATAGTGCTGCTATAAACATAGGGGTGCATACATCCCTTCAAATTAGTGTTTTTGTATTCTTTGGGTAAATACCCAGTAGTGCGATTACTGGATCATACGGTAGCTCTACTTTTACATTTTGAGGAATCTCCATATTGTTTTCCACAGTGGTCACACCAGTTTGCATTCCCACCAACAGTGCATGAGGGTTCCTATTTCTCCACATCCTTGCCAACACTTGCTGTTCCTTGTGTTTTTGATTTTAGCCATCCTAACAGGTGTGAAGTGATATCTCATTGTAGTTTTGCTTTGCATATCCCTGATGATGAAGGAAGTTGAACATCTTTTCATGTGTGTTGGCCATTTTCATGTGTTCTTTGAAGAAATGTCTGTTCATGTTTTCTGCACATTTATTAATTGGATTATTTGTTTTTTGGGGTGTTGAGTTGTATAGGTTCTTCATATATTTTGGAAACTAACCTTTTATCAGATACATCATTGGCAAATATCTTCTCCCATTCAGTAGGCTGCCTTTTTGTTTTGTTGATTGTTTCCTTCACTGTACAGAAGTTTTTTTTTATTTTCATGTGGTCCCAGTAGTTTATTTTGGCTTTTATTTCCCTTGCCTCAGGAGATATATCTAGAAAAATGTTGCTATGGCCAATGTCAAGGAAATTACTACCTGTGCTCTCTTCTAAGATTTTTATGGTTTCGGGTCTCACAATTAGGTCTTTAATCCATTTTTTAGTTTAGTTTTGTGTATGGTGTAAGCAAATGGTCCACTTTCATTCTTTTGCATGTAGTTGTCCAGTTTTCCCAAAACCATCTGTTCAAGAGGTTGTCTTTTTCCCATTGCATATACTTTCCTCTTTTGTTGAAGATTAATTCACTATATAGTTGTAGCTTTATTTCTGCATTTTGTATATGGTTCTATTGATCTATATGTCTGCTTTGTGCCAGTATCGTACTGCTTTGATTACTACAGCTTTGTAATATAACTTGGAATCTGGAATTGTGACAACTCTGGTATTGTTTTTCTTTTTTAGGATTGCTTTGGCAATTTGGTGTCTTTTGTGGTTCTATACAAATTTTAGGATTGTTTTAGTCTGAAAAATGCTGTTGGTATTTTGATAGGGATTGCATTAAATGTGTAGATTGCTTTGGGTAGTATAGACATTTTAACAATATTTTTTCTTCTAACCCATGATCATGGAATGTCTTTCCATTTCTTTTTCTCGTCTTTAATTCCTTTCATCAATATTTTATAGTTTTCAGAGTACAGGTCTTTCACCTCTTTGGTTAAGTTTATTTTTAGGTACTTAATTATTTTTGGCACATTTGTAAATGAGATTGTCTTCTTAATTTCTCTTTCTGCTGCTTCATTATTAGTTTATAGGAATGCAGCAGATTTCTGTGTATTGATTTTGTATCCTGTGACTTTGCTGAATTTGTGTATCAGTTCTAGTAGTTTTTTGGTGGATTCTTTTGGGTTTTCTACATAGAGTATCATGTTGTCTGCGAATAATGGAAATTTGACTTCTTTCTTGCCTATTTGGATGCCTTTTATTTCTTTTTGTTGCCTCTTTGCTGTGGCTAGGACTTCCAGTACTGTGTTGAATAAAAGTGGTGGGACTGGATATCCTTGTCTTATTCCTGACCTTGGGGGAAAAGCTCTCAATTTTTCCCCATTGAGTATGATTATTGCTGTGCGTTTTTCACATATGGCCTTTATTATGTTGGGGTTTATTTCCTCTAAAACTACTTTGTTGAGGGTTTTTATGATGAATGGATGTTGTACTTTGTCAAATAATTTTTTTTGCATCTATCGAAATGATGAAATGTATCATGTTGATTGATTTGCAAATATTAAACCACTCTTGCATCCCTGGAATAAAACCCATTTGATTGTAATGAATGATTTTTCTAATGTGCTCTTGGATTCAGTTTACTATTATTTTTGTGAGGATTTTGCCATCTATGTTCATCAGAGATACTGACTTGTAGTTCTCTTTTTTGTGGTGTCAGACACAAAAGTTAAATTATCTGGTTGGTGTTGTCAGGGTAATGCTGGCCTCATAGAATGAATTTGGATGTTTTCTTTCCATTTCTATTTTTTCGAATAGTTTTAGAAGAATAGGTAATTACTTGTCTTTAAATGTTTGGTAGAATTCACCTCTTAAGCCTTCTGGCGCTGGACTTTTGTTCATTGGGAGTTGTTTGATTACTGATTCAATTTCACTGCTAATAGTTGGTCTGTTGAAATTTTCTATTTTTTTTTCATCCTTCCTTCTTTTTTCTTTTAATTCTTATGTTAATCCCCTACATTACATCATTAGTTTTAGATGTAGTGTTCCATGATTCATTTTTTGTGCATAACACCCAGTGCTCGATGCAGAATGTGCCCTCCTCAATACCCACCACCAGGCTAACCCATCCTCCCACCCTCCTCCCCTCTAGAACCCTCAATTTGTTTTTCAGAGTCCATCGTCTCTCATGGTTCGTCTACCCCTCCAATTTCCCCCGCTTCATTCTTCCCCTCCTGATACCTTCTTCTTCTTTTTTTTTTCTTAACATATATTGCATTATTTGTTTCAGAGGTACAGATCTGAGATTCAACAGTCTTGCACAATTCACAGTGCTTACTAGAGCACATACCCTCCCCAGTGTCCATCACCCAGTCACCCCATCCCTCCCACCCCACCCCCCACTCCAGCAACCCTCAGTTTGTTTCCTGCGATCAAGAATTCCTCATGTCAGTGAGATCATATGATACATGTCTTTCTCTGTTTGACTTATTTCGCTCAACATAATACCCTCCAGTTCCATCCACGTTGTTGCAAATGGCAAGATCTCATTCCTTTTGCTGGCTGCATAATATTCCATTGTGTATATATACCACGTTTTATTTATCCATTCATCTGTCGGTGGACATCTTGGCTCTTTCCACAGTTTGGCTATTGTGAACATTGCTACTATAAACATCAGGGTGCACGTACACTTTCGGATCCCTACTTTTGTATCTTTGGCGTAAATACCCAGTAGTGCAATTGCTGGATCATATGGTAGCTCTATTTTCAACTTTTTGAGGAACCTCCATACTGTTTTCCAGAGTGGCTGCACCAGCTTGCATTCCCACCAACAGTGTAGGACGGTTCCCCGTTCTCCGCATCCCCACCAACATCTGTCGTTTCCTGACTTGTTAATTTTAGCCATTCTGACTGGTGTGAGGTGGTATCTCATTGAGGTTTTGATTTGGATTTCCCTGATGCCGAGCGATATTGAGCACTTTTTCATGTGTCTGTTGGCCATTTGGATGTCTTCTTTGGAAAACTGTCTGTTTATGTCTTCTGCCCATTTCTTGATTGGATTCTTTGTTCTTTGGGTGTTGAGTTTGATGAGTTCTTTATAGATTTTGGATACTAGCCCTTTATCTGATATGTCATTTGCAAATATCTTCTCCCATTCTGTCGGTTGTCTTTTGGTTTTGTTGACTGTTTCCTTTGCTTTGCAAAAGCTTTTTATCTTGATGAAGTCCCAATAATTCATTTTTGCCCTTGCTTCCCTTGCCTTTGGCGATGTTTCTACGAAGAAGTTGCTGCGGCTGAGGTCAAAGAGGTTGCTGCCTGTGTTCTCCTTTAGGATTTTGATGGACTCCGGTCTCACATTGAGGTCTTTCAACCATTTGGAGTCTATTTTTGTGTGTGGTGTAAGGAAATGGTCCAGTTTCATTTTTCTGCATGTGGCTATCCAATTTTCCCAAAACCATTTGTTGAAGAGACTGTCTTTGTTCCATTGGACATTCTTTCCTGCTTTGTCGAAGATTAGTTGACCATAGAGTTGAGGGTCCATTTCCGGGCTCTCTATTCTGTTCCATTGATCTATGTGTCTGTTTTTGTGCCAGTACCATGCTGTCTTGATGATGACAGCTTTGTAATAAAGCTGGAAGTCCGGAATTGTGATGCCGCCAGCTTTGCTTTTCTTTTTCAACATTCCTCTGGCTATTTGGGGTCTTTTCTGGTTTCATACAAATTTTAGGATTATTTGTTCCTTTTCTTTGAAAAAAGTGGATGGTATTTTGATGGGGATTGCATTGAATGTATAGATTGCTCTAGGTAGCATTGTCCTCTTCACAATATTTGTTCTTCCAATCCATGAGCATGGAACGTTTTTCCATTTCTTTGTGTCTTCCTCAATTTCTTTCATGAGTATTTTATAGTTTTCTGAGTACAGATCCTTTGTCTCTTTGGTTAGATTTATTCCTAGGTATCTTTTGGTTTTGGGTGCAATTGTAAATGGGATTGACTCCTTAATTTCTCTTTCTTCTGTCTTGTTGTTGGTGTATAGGAATGCCACTGATTTCTGTGCATTGATTTTATATCCTGCCACTTTACTGAATTCCTGTATGAGTTCTAGCAGTTTTGGGGTGGAGTCTTTGGGGTTTTCCACATAAAGTATCATATCATCTGAAAAGAGTGAGAGTTTGACTTCTTCTTTGCCGATTTGGATGCCTTTTATTTCTTTTTGTTGTCTGATTGCTGTGGCTAGGACTTCCAATACTATGTTGAATAGCAGTGGTGAGAGTGGACATCCCTGCCGCGTTCCTGACCTTAGGGGGAAAGCTCTCAGTTTTTCCCCATTGAGAATGATATTCGCTGTAGGTTTTTCATAGATGGCTTTTATGATATTGAGGTATGTACCCTCTATGCCTATAATCTGAAGAGTTTTGATCAAGAAAGGATGCTGTACTTTGTCAAAAGCTTTTTCTGCATCTATTGAGAGGATCATATGATTCTTGTTCTTTCTTTTATTAATGTATTGTATCACATTGATTGATTTGCGGATGTTGAACCAACCTTGCAGCCCAGGGATAAATCCCACTTGGTCATGGTGAATAATCCTTTTAATGTAGTGTTGGATCCTATTGGCTAGTATTTTGGTGAGAATTTTTGCATCCATGTTCATCAGGGATATTGGTCTGTAATTTTCCTTTTTGATGGGGTCTTTGTCTGGTTTGGGGATCAAGGTAATGGTGGCCTCATAAAACGAGTTTGGAAGTTTTCCTTCCATTTCTATTTTTTGGAACAGTTTCAGAAGAATAGGTATCAATTCTTCTTTAAATGTTTGGTAGAATTCCCCTGGGAAGCCATCTGGCCCTGGGCTTTTGTTTTTTGGGAGATTTTTGATGACTGCTTCAATTTCCTTAGTGGTTATAGGTCTGTTCAGGTTTTCTATTTCTTCCTGGTTCAGTTTTGGTAGTTGATACATCTCTAGGATGCATCCATTTCTTCCAGGTTATCTAATCTGCTGGCATAGAGTTGCTCCTAATATGTTCTTATAATTGTTTGTATTTCTTTGGTGTTGGTTGTGATCTCTCCTCTTTCATTCATGATTTTGTTGATTTGGGTCATTTTTCTTTTCTTTTTGATAAGTCTGGCCAGGGGTTTATCAATCTTGTTAATTCTTTCAAAGATCCAGCTCCTAGTTTCGTTGA
The DNA here is from genome assembly GCF_029215605.1 of Mirounga angustirostris. Lineage (NCBI taxonomy): Eukaryota > Metazoa > Chordata > Mammalia > Carnivora > Phocidae > Mirounga > Mirounga angustirostris. The sequence goes on from NW_026991712.1 coordinate 151,462,602, forward strand.
TCTGTTCTACTGTTCTTTTAGTTTCTATTTCATTGATTTCTGCTCTGATCTTTATTATTTCTCTTCTCCTGCTGGGTTTAGGCTTTATTTACTGTTCTTTCTCCAGCTCCTTTAGGTGTAAGGGTTAGGTTGTGTATTTGAGACCTTTCTTGTTTCTTGAGAAAGGCTTGTATTGCTATATACTTTCCTCTTAGGACTGCCTTTGCTGCATCCCAAAGATTTTGAATAGTTGTGTTTTCATTTTCATTGGTTTCCATGAGTTTTTTTAATTCTTCTCTAATTTCCTGGTTGACCCATTCATTCTTCAGTAGGATGCTCGTTAGCCTCCATTTATTTGAGTTCTTTCCAACTTTCCTCTTGTGATTGAGTTCTAGTTTCAAAGCATTGTGGTCTGAAAATAGGCAGGGAATGATCCCAATCTTTTGGTACCGGTTGAGACCTGATTTATGGCTTAGGATGTGATCTATTCTGGAGAATGTTCCATGGGCACTAGAGAAGAATGTGTATTCCATTGCTTTGGGATGGAATGTTCTGAATATGTCTGTGCAGCCCATTTGGTCCAGTGTGTCATTTAAAGTCTTTATTTCCTTGTTGATCTTTTGCTTAGACGATCTGTCCATTTCTGTCCAGGGGGTATTAAAGTCCCCCACTATTATTGTATTGTTGTCAATGTGTTTCTTTGCTTTTGTTGTTAATTGGCTTATATAATTGGCTGCTCCCATGTTAGGGGCATTGATATTTACAATTGTAAGATCTTCTTGTTGGATAGACCCTTTAAGTAGGATATAATGTCCTTCCGCATCTCTTATTACAGTCTTTGGTTTAAAATCTAGTTTGTCTGATATAAGGATTGCCACCCCAGCTTTCTTTTGGTGTCCATTAGCATGGTAAATGGTTTTCCACCCCCTCACTTTCAATTTGAGGTTGTCTTTGGTTCTAAAATGAGTCTCTTGCAGACAGCATATCGATGGGTCTTGTTTTTTAATCCAATCTGATAGCCTGTGTCTTTTGATTGGGGCATTTAGCCCATTTACATTCAGGGTAACTACTGAAAGATAGGAATTTAGTGCCATTGTATTGCCTGTAAGGTGACTCTTACCGTATATTGTCTGTGTTCCTTTCTGGTCTATGTTGCTTTTAGGCTCTCTCTTTGCTTAGAGCACCCCTTTCAAGATTTCTTGTAGGGCTGATTTTGTGTTTGCAAATTCCTTTAGTTTTTGTTTGTCCTGGAAGCTTTTTATTTCTCCTTCAATTTTCAATGACAGCCTAGCTGGATATAGTATTCTTGGCTCCATATTTTTCTCATTTAGTGCTCAGAATATACCCTGCCAGTCCTTTCTGGCCTGCCAGGTCTCTGTGGATAGGTCTGTTGCCAATCTAATGTTTCTACCACTGTAGGTTACATATCTCTTCTCCCGAGCTCCTTTCAGGATTTTCTCTTTGTCTCTGAGACTGGTAAGTTTTACTATTAGATGTTGTGGTGTTGACCTATTTTTATTGATTGTGAGAGGGGTTCTCTGTGCTTCCTGGATTTTGATGCCTGTTTCCTTCCCCATATTAGGGAAGTTCTCTGCTATAATTTGCTCCAATATACCTTCTGCCCCTCTCTCTCTTTCTTCTTCTTCTGGGATCCCAATTATTCTAATGTTGCTTCATCTTATGGCATCGCTTATCTCTCGAATTGTGTCCTCGTGATCCAGTAGTTGTTTATCTCTCTTTTTCTCAGCTTCTTTATTTTCCATCATTTGGTCTTCTATATTACTGATTCTCTCTTCTGCCTCATTTATCCTAGCAATTAGCGCCCCCATTTTTGATTGCACCTCATTAATAGCCTTTTTGATTTCTACTTGGTTAGATTTTAGTTCTTTTACTTCTCCAGAAAGGGTTTCTCTAATAACTTCCATATTTTTTTTAAGCCCAGCTAGTATCTTTAAAGTGATGATTCTGAACTCTAGATCTGACATCGTACTAATGTACGTATTGAGTAGGTCCCTGGCAGTCGGTACTACCTCTTGTTCTTTTTGTTGAGGTGATTTTTTCCATCTTGTCATTTTGTGCAGAGGAGAATAGATTAATGAGAGAATAAAATGCTAGCAGAGTAACAACGTCCCCAGAAAATATACTCTAAACAAATCAGAAAAGACCTGAAGCAGTGGAAAAAGAAACAGAAAGAGAGAAAAAAGAATAAGATAAAGATCAAAACAAACAAAACAAACAAAACAAAACAACAACAACAAAAAAATCCAGAATGTGATCAAATATGATCAAGCTGGTATATAGATCAGTGCCACACACTAGATTTGGGGTGTATTTTGGTCTTTTAGAAGAAAGTGCCTCCCAAAATTTTAAAGAAAGAAAAACTTATGTATGTACAAAAATAAGGGTTGATATGATGAAGGGATGGATTATGACTGTAAAGATGGAAATTATAAAAAATTTTATAAAAGAAATTGATAAGTTGTTTGAAAAAAGAAAGAAGAGGATTTAAAAAAAGAAAAAAGAAAAAAAGGGAGAGAACGTGATTCAGCAGGGGAGTAGAAAAAACCATATACTAGAGATTTAGGGTATATTTTAATCTGTTGGAAGAAACTATCTCAAAATTTTAAAGAGAGAACAACTTATATATATATATGCCAAAAATACAGGTAACTACTATGAAGGGATGGAATATAACTCCAAAATGAAAAATAAAAATGTTTTTTAAAAAAAGGGATTGATAAGATGGTTGAAAAAGGGAAAAAGAGAAATTCAAAAAAAAAAAAAAGAAAAAAGACAGTCAAAAAAAAATTAACTTTGAAAGACTAAAGAATCATGGTAAAATAGCCATGAATTCTATGTGCAGTATTCCCCTAGCGCTGGAGTTCTGCCATTCTCATTGATCGGTAAACTTAGTCTTGGCTGGCTGTTCTCGCTGATCTTCTGGGGAGGGGCCTGTTGCCGTGGTTTCCAAATGTCTTTGCCGGAGGCGGAATTGCCCCACCCTTGCCCCCTCCCAGCTAAGTAATCTGCTCGGGTTTGCTCTCCCGGGCTTTTGTTCCCTGTGAGCTTTCCGTACAGCTTTGGAGGCGGAGAGTGAAAATGGCGGCCTCCCAATCTCTGCCCCAGAGGAGCTGAGAACTCGGGGCCCCGCTCCTCAGTGGGCCCCCAGAGAAAAGCTGTCAGTCACTCCCCTCTCCCCGGTCTCCGGCTTCACTCCATGCTCATCTGGCCTGTGACCGCGCCTTTCTATCTCTGGCACCCAACCCCGGGTGGAGTCTCCAAACCCAGCAGATCCCTGCGGTGCACTCCTGCGCAGCTCCTCCTCGGGGAGGAAGGTGAGTCTCCCCGGATCTGCTGCTTGTTGGGTCCCTGCTGGAGGAGCAGTGGCCTTACTGTGCCGCGGATCACGGTTTATGGCAACCCCGAGGTGAAAACCCACGCCTGGGCTCTGCCTCTGCAGCCGGCTTCCCTGCTCTGTTACATGGGAGCTCTGCCACACTCTGGCATCCCCAGTCTTTCTGTGACCCCGAGGGTCCTGAGACCACACTGTCCCGGAGGGTTCCACCCCCCACTTAGCCACCAGAGTGACGTCCCTCGGCGGAGCAGACTTTTAAAAGTTCCGATTTCGTGCTCTGTGGTTCTATCACTTGCCAGAAGCGGCCGACGGAGGCCCCTCCCCCGCCATCTATCCTCCCGAATATTGCCTCGGATTCACTTTTCTGCACGTCCTACCTTCCAGAGAGTGGTGGCTTTTCTGATGAGAGAGTTGTTGCTCTTCTTTGCTTCGATCTCCTGTTGAGTTTGTAGGTGTTCAGAATGGTTTGATCCCTATCCAGCTGAATCAAAATTTTCTATTTTTTTTTAAATTCAGTTTTGGTAGGTTATATGTTTTTAGGAATTTATCCATTTCTTCTGGTCTGTCCAATTTGTTGGCATATAATTTTTCACAACATTCTCTTACAATTGTTTGTATTTTTCTATTAGCAATAATCGCGCCTCAGATAAACCTCATTGGCTACGATACTGCCACTACATCTGATGTTACGTGTTATTGCTCCTCCTTTATTTCCAATTTTGTTTATTTGAGTCCTCTCTTTTTGTTGATGAGTCTGGCTAGAGGTTTATCAGTTTTGTTGATGTTTTTCAAATAACCAGCTCCTGGTTTCACTGATCTGTTTTATTGGTTTTTAGTTTCTATATCAGTCATTTCTGCTCTAATATTTATTATTTATTTTTCCTTCTTTCTGCTGGTTTTGCATTTCATTTGTTCTTTTTCTAGCTCCTTTAGGTGTAAGTTTAGGTTATTTATTTGAGATTGTTCTTCCTTCTTAAGGTAGACTTCTATTGCTATAAAGTTCCCTCTTAGACTGCTTTTGCTGTATCCCAAAGATTTTGGACTACTGCATTTCCATTTTCATCTGTTTCCATGTAATTTTTTATTTCTTCATTGATTTCTTGGTTGACCCATCCATTGTTCAGTAGCATGTTACTTATCCTGCATGTATTTGTGTTCTTTTCAGATTTTTTCTTATGATTGATTTCCAGTTTCATAACATGATGGTCAGAAAAGATGCAAGATATGACTTTGATCTTTTGAATTTGTTGAGACTTGCTTTGTGGCCTAATATGTCATCTGTTCTGAAGAATGTTCCATGTGCACTTGAAAAGAATGTGTATTCTGCTGTTTTAGGACAAAATCTTCTGAATATATCTGTTAATTCCATCTGGTCCAGTTTATCATTCAAAGCCATTATTTCCTTGTTGATCTTCTGTTTGGATGATCTATCCATTGATATAAGTGGAGTGCTAAAGTCCCCTACTATTACTGTATTACCATAGATTAGTTTCTTTATGTTTGTTATTAGCTGTTTTATGTATTTGTGTTTTATATATATGTGCTTCTATGTTGGGTGCATATATATTTACAGTTGTTATATCTTCTTGTTGGATTGTCCTCTTTATTATAATATAGTGTCCTTCTTTGTCTCTTGTTACATTTTTTTTTAATTTTTTTTTTTATTAACATATAACATATTATTTGTTTCAAGGATACAGGTCTGTGACTTATCAGTCTTACACAATTTACAGTGCTCACAATAGTATATACCCTCCCCAATATCCGTCACCTAGCCACCCAATCCCTCCCACGCACCTCCACTCCAGCAACCCTCAGTTTGTTTCCTGAGATTAAGAGTCTCTTATTGTCTGTCGCCCTCTCTGCTTTCATCTTCTTTCATTTTTCCCTCCCTTCCCCTATGGTCCTCTGTCTTGTTTCTCAAATTCCTCATATCAGTGAGATTGTAGGATACTTATCTCTGATTGACTTATTTCACTTAGCATACTACCTTGTAGTTCCATCCATGTCGATGCAAATGGAAAGAGTTCATTTTTGATGGCTGTATAGTATTCCATTTTATATATATACCACATCTTCTTTATCCATTCATCTGTTAATGAACATCTTGGCTCTTTCCACAGTTTGGTTATTGTGGACTTTGCTGCTATAAACATTGGGGTGCGTGTACCCCTTTGGATCACTACATTTGTATCTTTGAGGTAAATACCCAGTAGTGCAATTGCTGGGTCATAGGGTAGCTCTATTTACAACTTTTGGAGGAACCTCCATACTGTTTTCCAGAGTGGCTGCACCAGCTTGCATTCCCACCAACAGTGTAGGAGGGTTCCCCTTTCTCCGCATCCCCGCCAACATCTGTTGTTTCCTGACTTGTTAATTTTAGCCATTCTAACTGGTGTGAGGTGGTATCTCATTGAGGTTTTGATTTGGATTTCCCTGATGCTGAGCGATGTTGAGCACTTTTTCATGTGTCTGTTGGCCATTTGGATGTGTTCTTTGGAAAAATGTCTGTTCATGTCTTCTGCGCACTTCTTGATTGGATCATTTTTTCTTTGGGTGTTGAGTTTGATAAGTTCTTTATAGATTTTGGATAATAGACCTTTATCTGATATGTCATATGCAGATATCTTCTCCCAAACTGTCCGTTGTCTCTTGATTTTATTGACTTTTTCCTTTGCTGTGTAAAAGCTTTTTATTTTGATGAAATCCCAATAGTTCATTTTTGCCCTTGCTTCCCTTGCCTTCGGTGATGTGTCTAGGAAGAAGTTGCTGTGGCTGACGTTGAAGAGGTTGCTGCCTGTGTTCTCCTCAAGGATTTTGATGGATTCCTGTCTCACATTTAGGTCTTTCATCCATTTTGAGTCTATTTTTGTGCATGGTGTAAGGAAATGGTCCAGTTTCATTCTTCTGCATGTGGCTGTCCAATTTTCCCACCGCCATTTGTTGAAGAGACTGTCTTTGTTCCATTGGATATTCTTTCCCACTTGTTGAAGATTAGTTGACCATAGAGTTGAGGGTCCATTTCTGGGCTCTCTATTCTGTCCCATTGATTTGTGTGTCTGTTTTTGTGCCACTACCATACTGTCTTGATGATGACGGCTTTGTAATAGAGCTTGAAGTCTGGAATTGCAATGCCACCAGTTTTGCTTTTCTTTTTCAACATTCCTCTGGCTATTTGGGGTATTTCCTGTTTCCATACAAATTAAGGAGTATTTGTTCCATTTCTCTGAAAAAAGTTGATGGTATTTTGATAGGGATTGCACTGAATATGTAGATTGCTCTATGTAGCATACACATTTTCACAATATTTGTTCTTCCAATCCATGAGCATGGAACATTTTTCCATTTCTTTGTGTCTTCCTCAATTTCTTTCATGAGTATACTATAGTTTTCTGTGTACAGCTTCTTGGCCTCTTTGGTTAGATTTATTCTTAGGTATCTTATGGTTTTGGGTGCAATTGTAAATGAGATCGACTCCTTAAGTAGGAAGAGCAGAGAAGCAGTAGGGAGCTAAATCCCATGGGTCTGGCTGCCAGAAGAAGGGAGCTGCAGGCACAGAGTGGGGTGAGAAACAGACTATAATACCAGGGAGCCTGCACAAGAAAGACAAATCCCATAGCATTTCACTTTGAAAATCAGAGGGGTCGAATTTCATGAGGCCTTACAACCAGGAAGCAAGACTTAGGGCCTCGAACTTTAAAAATCAGAGGGTTCTGCTCTGGGAGAACCCAGGGGGCGTTAGGAAGCTAAGTCTCCACCCTTAAAAAGATAGCACAAGAAATAGTCTATGGAGATACAATTTAGGTGTAGGAGTTTGAAAAACAGCTGGGGCATATGGGAGAGAGAATTACTTACTAATCTCAGAGTTCCATGAAGGACTTCTCCAGGAGCCAAGGCTCTGGCAGGTGCTGTTTCCCTCCACTACCTACTAGCATAATCACAAGGAGACCTGCAAGAACCAAGCAGGACCTGAATTCACTACCTAATCTGCTGACACCACACCCTGCTCCCCCAACCCAGCAGCATTGCTCTCCAACACTGCCAGTCCACTCCCCCAGAAGACCAGCACAAAACTTGCCAACACTGTATTTCCCCACCTCCTCTGGAAGACTTACACAACTTGTTAAAATTACACCTACTGAGTGTGCACACACCTTCACTGAGCAGCCCAGCTAGCCAGGTCTCCACAGTGACTACGCATTCCCCGTGGAAGAGAAACAGTGTGCACAGCTTGCAGCACCGCAACTCTACCCTTGCACCCTTTACAGAGTGACCCAAGCTGGCACGTGATAGAGTTTCTTCCTTAGAGATGTTTAGGTGTGTCTCCTTCATTATTAGTGAAGTTTTCCTGCAGCATTATAATCTACCATTTTTAGGATATATTGCAAAGTAAATGCTATTCTTACTATAACTGATCATCCTCTAGTACCAAGAACACAGGCCATTTAAGGTCTTCATATCCTTTTTATAAGGGAAGAATGAAGCTAAGGAAAATGAAAGAAGACTTTATAGATCTAACAGCATACTGGACAGATCCTCTGGGACCTCAAAGCCTTTCTGAAAATTACAAGATTAAATAGTAATCAAATTATTTTTGGTGCATGAACATAATTGTCCATGGTGACAGTCACTGCTTTGTGCCTCTGACCATTCCATCTATAGAATCATCATTTTGTTTCATTTCACAAATCATTTAGAAATGAATTTGATTTTCCAGAGAACAGGACTCAAAGTATATTTAACTAGATCCATAAAAACAGAATCCAGGAGAATAGCCTGGTGTGGAATTTTGTTGGTTATTCACAGGATGACCATCTTTCTCCTTGCTCAGCCTCCTGCCTGCATTTGGGAGTTCTACAATTATCAGAATCCTCAATTGGATTATACTTTTATGTAAGTCAAGCTAGTGAAATATTTAAAAAAAATACATAATTCATTTTACCCAGAAATTTAAGCCTTTACTTCTATTGTAGTAGCTAATCTGATTTCCTGGTCATATAAAACCTTAAAAGGGTCTTCCAAGGGCAGAGGACCAGAGTTTCTCCTTTTCCCTCACTGTTTATCAGTTCTGTATACAGGAGCTCAGATTTCCTCTCAAGTCAGGATGTTTGTGGTGACATTTATAAATGAGTCCAAGTTTTAAATGTTTTACTGAGCTCTCAGTAGTATTTGTAATAAGTTGTGTCAGGAAACCAGCTTAAGGCATGAGAAAGAGCTTAAGATGATAGGCAGTATTTGACTAGAAATCAAGAAGCCGAATTTGAATTCTAGGTCCACTATTTACCAGCTGACTTACTTGGCTTTTTTAGCCTCTTCATTTATAAAATGAGAATAATAGAATTTAGTCTGCAGGATTGTGGTAGGACTAAAATAAGGTAATAGGCAACTAGGTGAATAGAAGAGCAAAGGGCTTTGGAGGCTGGCAGATTGGATTTTAGGACTTATTCCTCTGTTTACTCTTGTTTGCCCTTAATTAAATCACTTTTTCTTTCTGAGTTTCTAGTCCCTCACACATAAAAAAGAAAAAAAAAATTAAAAAGATGTCACAATCTCTAACTTCCCTATGGGCCAGCAAATCCGTGATGATCATTTCCCTCTCCATTCTTAAATGAAAAAAGGAGCTAACAGCACTACAGATCCTTCTCTCCAAGAGGTTCTTGATGCTTCTAAGTTGGGCCTTCAACCAAGTAATTCTAGTTACCTTGTTTTAACTTCTTCCAAGTCACCTCTTCATTCTTAACATTTTTTTTTTCTTGTTTAAGCTGTGATCCATGGTTTTCTTCTTGTAAACTTTTTTTTTTTTTAATGGAACGTGATTTAATCTCAGGTGATCTTTCCAAAATATCTGATGTATTTGTAATTTGTGTCCAAGAAATCTAGGTCTCAGCTCTAGGAGAAGTGTTAGCCATCATTCTATGTAACTTTCTCACTACCTATCCATGATCCATTCTTCAGTTTTCATGACAGAGGGCATCTGACTTTTGTTTGAATGCTTGTAGTGATGAGGCACTCACTAGTAGGGCACAGCATATTTTGGACCATTCCTTATTACTTGTACCAGAATCCTCCACAGAGCTTGAAATTAGGGATACAACTTACAGCAAGTGAACATTACTATTACTACCTCAGATATTATGTACTATTAATTGATCCATTTGTGGAAATGCTTTGACTTTCACTTAACTTGATTCATTTTTAGGCATATTGTAGCATATCTAATGAAGAATTAAAGATTCACTTTTGTGTGATCTGATACTTACTATTGTAAGATCTTGGACAAGTCTATTCACACCCTAGTTCTCCTCATTTGTCAAATGGATATAAGAGGGACACCTGGGTGGCTCAGTTGGTTGGGCGTCTGCCTTCAGCTCAGGTCATGATCACAGGGTCCTGGGATCAAGCCCCACATCAGGCTCTCTGCCTGGTGGGGAGCCTGCTTCTCCCTCTCCCTCTGCTGCTCCCTCTGCTTGTGCTCTCTCTCTCTCTGTCAAATGAATAAATAAAATCTTAAAAAAAATGGATATATGATTATTCAGCCTTCCTTCCTTCAGGTTTTTGAGAGGATGAATTAAGGTAACATAAATTATGTGCTTTAAAAAATGTGATAGCAGGCTGTGACCCCAGCCTTTGTGTTGTCCAGCTATTTGTGTAAATAAAGTTTCATTGTAACATAGCCATGCCCATCATTTATGTATTACATCTTTGGCTGCTTTCATACTACTTTGTTTGAGTTGAATAGTTGCAATAAAAACTGTGTGGCCTGTAGGCCTAAAATATTTCCTATCTATCTTTTTGTGGAAATGTTTGCTGATCCTTGTGTTATAAATATGTATTTGTTATTAGAATCACTAGAAGGACTATTTTAGGAATAGGCATAAGATGATGATATTGAAGTATATTAATCTAGTCAACTCACTGGTGAACATTAATGAGCACCTGACAATGTTAAGCACTGTTCTACATATTTTTCATACATTTTCTTGTTTAATCTTTACAACAATAGCATGTATTAGGCATCTTATTATATCCATGTTACAAATGAGCTGACGCTCAGTAATTTTACCAAGGCCACACTGGCAGAGAGCCAGGATTGAAATTTAGATACCTGATTCCAAATTTTGTGTTCTTCCTATGATGCCACCTAGCTTTTCATAGGTATGACTTTATTGTAATTCTTACTTATTAGAACCTTTATGGAAAGCATTAAAGATCTGAAAAGTTGTATATGATTAAGTTAATAAGGGGTACACAAGTTTAGCATGAATTATAAATACATTAATATCAGAAAGGTGTTCAAATATATCAGCAGTATCAGTGCTTTGAAAACATGTAGAGACAGATAATAGCAAAAATTAACAGACTGATGAGGATTGAATAGTAAAGATTACTGAATCTTTGAATGTTTTGACATCATCACCACATTTTTGTCAGCACACACCAACCTTCTTCAGTTTAGGTATCTATTAGTTCAATACTTAAAATCTCAATGGAATCATACATGGTGAAAAGATAGGATGAAAAGAGTCTATAAGCTGACAGGCTGATTTTTCCCCCAGTCTGTGTTTTTTGAAAATCTTCTAACGTTAACTATAAAATAGTCAAATATTTAATAAAGTAGGTTGGGCTACTTCATTAAAATGTGCATAAAAGAAATGATTATTGAGAGTTTCTTTTAGAAAGACCGTAGGGTTATTTTATTATCAGCTACACACACACACACACACACACACAAAGGTAAGAGAATATATATCCCTTTCTTTGCATGTAATGCTAATATCACACTTGTCATTCATGTAGAATTTGTAGAATTTGGAGTTAAAAGAAACCTTAAAGATCTTTTTTATTTAACTCCTTCAGTACATGAGTAAGAAAACTGAGGCTGAGAAAAGTTTAGATATTTGCCTACGGCTGCACAGCTAATATATGTCAGAACTAGAACTCAATAACTGACCTCTTTCTCATTCATTTGTTGATTAATTTATTTATCCATTCATTCATACATTTTTAAAAATTAATTGAGTCATCCATGTAACACTTGCTGAGGCCTTTCTGCATGGTATCCATGATATTAGATACCATCACATAAGTGTTACTTCATTTAATTCTCATAAGGTAGGTATTATTTTATAGCTGAGAAAATTGAGATTACAAGAGATTAAAAATTTTGCCTAAGGTCTCACAGCTTTGACCTGAATTAACTAGCTGGAGAGACTATGAAACCAATTTGAAGCTCCTTGTATAATTCCAAAGTCAAGCACAATAGAGTTGAGCCAACCCTATGTTCCAAGTCTGAAATAAATGTCTTGATCTGATCAGACTGTCACCCTCAGCTGGTACAACATTTAGTATTTGAAGTCACTGGCCAGAGACTAAAGAGATGATATGCTGAATTACCAAGTAAACAGAGATTTATATGTTTCATTTTATTTGACATTTTGTTTTCCAAAAATAATAAAAACAAAATCAATTTTGAAAAAAAAATTAACACTAATCCTCTCACTGAAGCACAATTAATCCTATTATTGCCTGTTTCTTTCCAATATTCTCCTTGTGTTTATACATTTTAAATGGATGCATTCATTCCAGCTATAGTCTTTGCAATTACAGCTTCAATAGTCAAAGACTATTCAGTTGCATAATCATACCAAACTTTAACTCATTCTCTTTGTTGTCCACACACAAATATGTACATCTACTCTTTCTTTAAATCTAATATAGCTAATGAACATGTTCTAATATTTAGGGTTATTTAGTGTTTTTTAATCTATTTATTTAAAAATAATATGGGAAATAGTTTAAAATCTCTGGGTCAAAGGGTATTATGAATGTCGTTCATTTTTGTTCTTATATATTACTATATTAATAGCAAAAAGGACTGTAAAAATTTACAGTGCCTACTACATGAGTAAAATAGGAAACAATTTACTACATTGGGGGGCTGTTATACATTTGGCAGATTTTGTAATGTAGTAAATGGCTGGATGTTTTAGATACCTGGAGTATATGTAGCAAAGGTGGTGTTTTGTAACCCAAATGCAAAGATTTGGCTCCTGTTTTTGCCTAAACAAGAGATTTATATCTCCTTTGGGTTAGCATAGCATCAACAAAGTTTCGGCCACAGAATACCAAGAATTGTAGATGCCCTGCTGTGAGTGATGACAAAAGGGAAGCAATTTCAAAGGCTAAGATTTTTTGCAATATTTATGCCTTCTCTTGTCTTAGTTTCTTTCATATTAAGGCTAAAAATAATTTCACTTAGAAAATTGTGTAAATGATATAAAGAAGTTTCATTAAAGACTCCTTCAAATGTTGATGTATCTTTTTAATATATAACCTCCTTTAATATTGTAACCAATAATTAAAATAAATCTACATTAAAAAAACAATAAAGGAGCTAACCATGAAAATTCTCATTAAATACAATTTTAATGCATTCATTTTATTTCATTTAGGAATATTTTATATAGGCATATATTTTAGAATAAATAATAGGAACCCTCCTTGATACATCTTAGAGGGTTTGGAACTACTTTGGTATGAAAATTATTTTAGTCTTTCATTCAATAAATCTATATTACTTAATGCCTTTTTCTTTTTATTGCTGTAAAAAAACATTGCACAAAACTTACCATATTAACCATTTTTAAGTATATAGTGCAGGAGTGTTAACTATATGCACTTTTTGTGCAACAGATTTCTAGAACTTTTTCGTATTGCAAAACTGAAATTCTATACCCATTGAACAACAATTTCCCCTCCCCCCACCTTTTGACAACTATCATTCTGCTTCCTGAGTTTAGCCACTTTATTTTATATTTTATATTAAGTTTTTAAATTAATTTCAATGTACTTAATATACAGTGTTATGTTAGTTTCAGGTGTACAATATATGAGTATAAATAACTACGTTAGATACCTCATATAAGTGGAATCATGCAGTAGTTGACTCTCTGTGACTGGTTTTTTTCATTTAGCATAATGTCTTCAAGGTTCATCCATTTGTAGCATATGACAGGATTTGCCTCTTTATAAAAGCTGAATAATATTCCATTGCATATGTATACTACATTTTCTTTACCCATTCATCAGTCAATGGGCACTTAAGTTGATTCCAACTCTTGGCTATTGTGAATACTGCAGTGAACATGGGTATGCAAATATCAAGATCTTGTTTTTAATTCTGCTGGATATATATCCAGAATTGAAATCGCTGGATCATATGGTAACTGTTTTTAATTTTTTAAGGAACCACCATACTGTTTTCCATAGAGTCTACACCATTTTATATTCCCAGCAGGGTACAAGGGTTCCAATTTCTCCACATCCTCACCAACATTTGTTTTGTTTTTTTATTTTGTTTGTTTGTTTTGTTTGTTTTTTTAAAGTGGCTATCCCAGTGGGTGTGAGGTAATATCTCATTGTGGTTTTGATTTGCATTTCCCTGATGATTATTGAAATTCTTGGTATATCTTCTTTGTAGAAATGTTTCATCAAATTCTTTGCCCATTTTTAATTGGATTATTTTGTTGTTGTGAGTATATATTCTAGATATCAACCTTTATGATATATATGGTTTGAAAATAGTTTCTCTCATTGCTTAGGTTACCTTTTTGCTCTGTTGATTGTTTCCTTCCCTGTGCAAAAGTCTTTAAGTTTGATGTCTCATTTGTTTATTTTTGCTTTTTTGCCTATGGTTTTGGTGTCATCTCTAAGAAATCATAGCTGATTTAATGTCATATGCTATTCCCTTGTTTTCTTCTTGGAGTTTTATAATTTCAGGTCTTACATTCAGAACTTTAATCCATTTTGAGCTAATATTTGTACATGGTGTAAGGTAAAGTACAACTTCATTCTTTTGCATATAAATATCCAGTTTTCCAAGTACCATTTGTTGTAGAGATTTTCCTTTCTTTCTTGTGTAGCATTGGCACCCTTGTCAAAGATCATTTGACCATATACATGAGGGTTTACATTTGGGCACTCTATTCTGTTCTTTTGTTCTATGTGTCTCTATTTATGCCGGTACCATAATGTCCATTCTGTTTTGACTATTGTATCTCTGTAATATATTTTAAAATCAGGAAGCATGAGACCCCCAGCTTTGTTTTGCTTTCTCTAGATTGTTTTTGTCTTTTCAGAGTCTTTTGAGTTTACATGTGAATTTTAGGATTTTTTTTCTATTTCTGCAAAATTTTCATTGGGATTGAATCCATAGAACACTTTGAGCAATATGGACACTTTAGCTATATTAAGTCTTTCAATCCATGTACATGGGATGTCTTTCCATTTATTTGTGTCTCTTTTCATTTATTTTGTCAGTGATATGTAGTTTTCAGTGTACAAGTTTTTCACCTTCTTGATTATTTTAAAATATTTTTAATGCAGTTATAAATAGGATTGTTTTCTTAATTTCCTTTTCAGATAGTTTATTGTTAGTTTATAGAAACCCAACTGATTTTTGTATGTTGATTTCGTGTTATGCAATTTTACTGATTTTTTATTAGTTCTGTGTGTTTGTATGTACACACACATGCACACGTGTGTGTGTGCTTGTGTGTGTGTGTGTATGGACTTTTTAGGGTTTTCTATGTATAAGCCAATGTAATCTGTGAACAGAATACTTTTGTTTCTTCCTTTCTGATTTAGATGCCATTTATTTCTTCTTGCCTAATTGCTCTTGCTAGAACTTGGGGTACTATGTTGAATAGCAGTGAAGAGAGTGGGATTTGCCTTGCTCTTGATCTTAGAAAGATTTCAGTTTTTCACCATTGGATATGATGTTAGCTGTGGAATCTTCTTATATGTCATTTATTATGTTGAGGTAATTTCCTCCTACCCCTAGTTTTTTGGCTGCTTTTGTCATCAAAGGGTATTGGATTTTGTCAAATGCTTTTTTTTTTATCAGTTGAGACAGTCATGTGATTTTCATCCTTCATCTGACAACGCAGTATATTACATTGATAAATTTGCATGCATTGAACCATTCCTGTATTCCAGGATGCATTGCATAACTTCTAAGGTACATTTGATAGATAATGAGCTGCAGGGACACAAAACATAACAAAATAAAAACAAATAAAATGTCTATATTTTTCTTGTCCTGGTTCTTTTTCCTTTTACTACTCCACTACTCTGTTGCGTCAATTAGGATTCTAAGTCAAGAGATAAACAAATGTAAAAACAAATGTTAAACACTTCTCAGTGTTTAGTGGAGATACCGTTTACATTCAAACTTGAAGGGTTCTTGTGGATTAGTCTGAATACTCTTAGGAGAAAGTATTGAGTGTTTCAGTGGCTACGGGAACTTTAATTTGTTGGTTTTTAATGGATATATGCTGATATTGAAGATGCTGCTATGTTGTACTAAGCCACACAGCCAAGATCAAGTATGGATTCCTATTTTGTGCTGGCCAATTCCATTCCGCATTAAATAAGACAAATATTTTATTATTGCGAAAGCAGTTCAGTTGGTAAGACAAATATGCAAATACGACAGTTATGTAAGCAAAGTATGCTAGGATTCTAGAGGTGGGAAAAGTGAATTGCAAATTAGGAAATCATGAAAGATCGGAGAAGACATCATAGGGCAGTGGTATATTTAAACTGAGCTTTTAAGGATGAGAAATCCGGGTGCCTGGGTGGCTCAGTTGGTTAAGTATCTGCCTTTGGCTCAGGTCATGATCCCAGGGTCTTGGGATTGAGCCCTGTGTAGGGTTTCCTGCTCAGGGGGGAGCCTGCTTCTCCCTCTCCCTCTGCCCTTCCCCCTGCTCGTGCTCTCTCTATCTCTCTTTCTCAAATAAATAAATTAAATTTAAAAAAAAGGTAAGAAATCTAATGGAGGAGAAGTACAAGCCTGCAAAGGCCCTTGAGTTCAGATCTCTGCAACTTCCACACTACACTAGTGCATGAGAATCTTTGTACTGGTTAGTCTCCCTAGATCTACAACATTTCTTTTATCCAGAGGCCTCAGTCCTCTTCCCATTTGGTACGTGTGTGTGATGGGGTAGTGGTCATGGTGATGTGTTACTCATCTCTTCCTTTAAGAAAATCTATTCTGAACAGCATAGTTGACAGATAACCTCCAGATGACGCACCAGACTACATGTGCCCTAGGCTACTCTCAGTCATTGGACTAAGTATGGTAGGGGTCCTAGGGGCTGTACCCTACTGCCCAATGTGGGAGACTTTTAAGAGCAACTTTTCTCAGACTCCCCACTGGCCTGGCTAAGACTTTTGTCAGAACTACACTGCAGCCTGAGGCTTTTCCTACCCAATTCTTCCTTTCTTTTCTCCTTTCACAGGTGCCAGACCTGCATTGCTGTTTGAAAGCTCTCCCTGCCTTGCTTCCTGTTATTATTAATAGGCAGTTCTCTCCAAAACTCTCTAGTAGATCTAATGCTAACTTGATTCTTTTAGTCAAATGATGTGAACTAACAAAGCAGGGGAACCCTACTGCTCTCTTTCCCCAGGGTTATCTCTCCATTGTTTTACTTCAAGATAGTGACCTCTCTCTTTAGGTATGATAGTATATTTCTTCAACAGCTTTAGGTCTTTATAATAACTAAGGACAGAAGTTGTTTTCAAGCAGCTTCTGTTTTTAGGCCTGCAGGGCCCTTGAGGCAAGAGAACACAGAAGCCTGATTATCATTTATTCATTGGAAAGGGGAAAATATAGACAACAAAACACAAAGAGCTCTCATTACTCTGAAACATTTATTAACTTATTAGGAGACTCATTTAGGTAATATGTGAACTGTACTCTTACCCATATAGTATTTCATTTGACACTTATAATAGTTCTTGGAGGCAGATATTATTTATACTTTTTAGTTGTAGACATTTAGGATGAGATTAAGTGATTTTCCAAAAGTCACACAGAAAACAAATGGTCAGCCTCGTAGTTAAAACCTAGCCTGCTAAACATCAAAATCTGTGTTCTCTGCAATGCAACATCCTGCAGCATGCCCTCTTTTTAAGGTCTTAGTAATAGATGGAATACCTTCATAGGTATTCACACTCAGTAGAACACTGTATTTGTCTTAGTTTTCCTGAAATTATTAATAAGTTTTAAACAGGGGTCCCACATTTTCATTTTGCATTGCACCCCCACAAATTATGTAGACAGGTCTTATTCTTATTACTGTTTTAGTCCTCATGGCTGGCTTATGACAAAATAGCACAGACTGGGTAGCTTATAAACAACATTTATTGCTCATAGGTCTGGAGGTTGAAGTTTAGTAACAGGGTGCCAGCACGGTCAGGTTCTAATGAGAGGCCTCTTCCAGGTCATAAAATCTCAGTGTATCCTCACATGGTGGAAGGGGGATAGGGAGCTCTGTGGGAATCTCTTTTATAAAAGCACTAATTTCATTCATGAGGGCTTTAAGCTCATGACCTGATCAACCCTCAGAGGCCTTGACCTGCTAATACTGCATTACCTTTGGGAGTTAGGGTTTTGACATATGAATTTTGGAGGACACAAACATTCAGAACTTATCAGTTATAATTTTTTCAGCTGTCAGATCTAATCTTCCTTCTATAAGGAGTTTGAGTTTTATCTATAGAGCAATGGGAAACTAAGTCAACATAGTTTAGTGGATGACTCTAGGGAAAATGTCAGAGATCTTAGGTTCCCCACCTGACTATGAGACTTTTAGCAAATTCTCATTCCTAAATCTTCTGTGCCAAGTGTATCTCCCCTCCACACTCCCATCACCAACCCTTACTGACATTGTCAGATATGCATATTAGGCAGATTTCTTTGGCAGTGCTGCAGAAGGGTTTAGAGGAGACAAAACTAAGATGCAGTCAGAAATATAGATGCCTTGGGGTCTGGTCTGGCAGCAGAAGGTGTTGTTTATATTATGACTGGGTGAAGTCTCTGACCACTAAGTTGGTATAGGGCCACAATCCTTCATTTTTAATTCTTAAATCCAAAAATGATGTCTTTTTAAGTAATTTTAAATTTATTTGATAGCAAAAGCTGACCTATCAAGATGAACCATGAGAGACTATGGACTCTGAGAAACAAACTGAAGGTTCTAGAGGGGAAGGGGGTGGGGGGGTGGGTTAGCCTGGTGATAGGTATTAAAGAGGGCACGTATTGAATGGAGCACTGGATGTTATATGCAAACAATGAATCATGGAACACCGCATCAAAAACTAATGATGTAATGTATGGTGATTAACATAACATAATAAAATAAATTTAAAAAAAATAGAGAAAAAAAAACTGACCTATCAGGGTATATGATGTGATGAGAGGTGGTAGTCTTTGTTTATCCCACTTAGTGTGAATATTCATATATTTTGCTATAGAAATATTGTTTGCTTTTTTTTTTTTAAAGATTTTATTTATTTATTTAACATAGAGAGACAGCAAGAAAGGAAACACAAGCAGGGGGAAGGGGAGAGGGAGAAGCAGGCTTCCCGCAGAGCAGGGAACCTGATGTGGGGCAGGACCCTGGGATCATGACCTGAGCCGAAGGCAGACGCTTAAGGACTGAGCCACCCAGGCGCCCCAATATTGTTTGCTTTTTGACTATTGTCTTGGAACCCACTACATGTGTTAAATAGATATGTATTGAAAAAAATTTTTTAATGTTTTTTTTTTTTTTTTACTAGTATTCCCAAACTTTCCATTTTCCAAGTGTTTTGACTAAGGGATTGTATGTCTCTATTTCTTTTCTTCACTCACTGAGTAGAATATTTATGTAGGCCCATAGGGAACTGATCCTAAGAAGGTAATTTTAAGCCCACTATGTCTTCTAGAGTCAGTGATTTGTGGAACTGACTTCTGGCCTCCTGAAATAAACCCAGCAAGAATTCTTTGGGAGAGGAGGAGTCAAAGAAGGTAGAATTCAGGAATGAGATCTAAAATAAATCAGAATATTGTATATGGATGTGTAGATTGAAAAAGGCTCATTGCCTAAATTTCCTATAACTTTTAAAATTTGAATTATTTTTATTCAGAACTTAAGGAATTTGCAGCACTTAAGTTACTTTTATAATTAAGAAATTCTATTTTATTAGCTGGGCATAGTGTAGTAAGGCTGCCTACCACAGAATAAGAGCTTAATAAATGTCAAATAAATGAATAGTTGAAACCAGTTCATTCACATTCACCTGTAATGTGTAATTCATTTACCTGTAAAATGTAATTCATTTACCTGTAATAATACTCATATATTTCAGTTAAATGTTTTCATTAAAAAGATAGATCAGTGTTAGTTTTTAAGATATCTTTAGAAAAATTTTAATAGAGAAACATTTAATGACTTGGATAACAACTTTACACATTCAGCAAACCTTTATTGGTACTACATGCTAGACCCAATAACAAGCCCTAACGATGAAGTACAGTTCCTGCTTTGAGGAGCTTACATGCAGGGTCCAATCCACAATCATACTCAAACAACACACTTCTCTTATTTCTCATAGCTTTACTAGATTCCCTTGTCATCCTTCAATGTGTCTTCCTGAAGATTCATGATTTTTGGTTTCTCCTTTTTCTCCATTCCCTGGTTGTAGTGGGAAAACACACTTTAGAGCCATAGTTCTGGCTCTACCACTTTCTCTTAGGTGAATTACTGAATTTCACTGATCTGCAATTACTTTTCCCATAAAATGAAGATTAAATAATAGTATCATCTATTATATTCATTTATAAGGTCTGTGAGGAAAGTGCTTTTACTTAGTATAACTTTAGAGGGAGTTTAAATTGCCACCTGACTGGATTGATGGCCTTAAGATGTTAAGATCCTTATCACTAGAAGTATTTATACAGAGGTCAAGGAGGAGGTTTGTATTAGGTGATAATGTATGTATATCTCATGTTTTTGTATGCCTCACATACAAAAGGAACCTGATTGCCTTTGTTCCAAATTGCCTTTTCTGGGATGTTGGTATAGCAGTCATCCTGAAAGATAGAGATACTGTCTCCCTCTGGAGCAGTGAACAGGTTTGATTAGTATACAGTAAAAAAGATTCAAATTCTCTTAGCTCAGAGTTCCTCTCCTATAACACAACCCATTCTGTGTGCAAGTATCACCTGGCCCTCTTTGCACTGCCCCATTGGAAGTGGGGCTCAGGGAACTAGGCCAAATGCTGACACTCTAGCTACTGATATTGCTGTGAGTTCTTTTGTCTGTGATCCAGTAGTCTTGTATCTTCTGCCAGTATCCATGAAACTATGGCAAGTTATTTTGTTAGCTTGCAAGTAGGGTAAAAATCTCAGACCCTTCACAGTTCTTAACAATTTGAAGATGGCAGGGAATGATGTCTGAAGATTCTTCTGTATGTTGAGACCAAAAAACACTATACTTAAAGCCAGACTGTCATAGGTGGTTATGATTCTTTGCTTTGCCACTTACTAGCTGTGGGTCCATGGATAAGTTATTTAACATTTCTGAATCTAATTTTCTCATTGGTAACATAAAGATACTTATACCATCCTTACTTGTGGTACTGGGAGAATTAATGGGCATAATAACTATTTGAATGCCACTAATGGCAGAACCTAGAACATAAAAAGTACTCTATGAGTACAGAGTCAGATTATTACTGTCTTGATGTTTCCAGTTTTATGATTCTGTGTCATTCTCTAAATGCTTCCTCTATTCTAGCCCAAGCTCCGCTGTGATGGAAAGAGATAGGTATTAGTATGAGACTTAATGGTTTATATTCTTTTATTAAAGAAGTTTTCTTTTTCCTTTCCCATACCTACCCATGAAATATTACCTTCTTTTAAGAAAAGTTTAATTCAAGTAGGTATTTATAAGATACCTTCTCTGAGCCAAATGCCAAGAATATAGACTTACTTTTTACTTTAAATAAGCATTCATTAAACATTTATTGAATACTTACAATATGCCGCACACATCTTAATTGTTGGATAAATATCATAAACAATATAGGCAAGTTCCCTTCTTCCACTGAATTTATATTTTATCATAACAATTAAAAATGCAGTGTGTTAAGTATATGATAGTAGTAAAAGTAAAGATGTGGAAATAACTAGCTCTGTAACCTAGCTCTGGGAATTCTTGGGGAGATACCCCCTGAATTGATCTTGAAGGGTGAAGAAAGATTATCCATGTCAGTCTCAGCTGGAAATAGGTGGTTTATTCCAAAAGGTAATTTAAGATAATTTTTTAAAGAGACTATTTAGAAAAATGAGTCGAGACTTAAGAGAATCCTCAGGGATGGAGGAGCACCTAGGGACTGGTAAAAGTAAAAGCTATACCCACCCCAAAGCCTGAAGGGATGGGGGAGGAAGCTGTTACTAGCTGCAAAAACTATAGCTACCAACTCTCTTGTGTGGCTGGTGTGAGGGGAAGGTACAGAATAAATATCCCAACCTCTCTTTCCTCCTGCTCTCCAATCTCCTGTCAGTGCTTTCCATTGGCTTAATCCAATAGGAAGAGAGAGGGCAAGGGATCTCACCTGATGTTGTCTGTAGAGGTCATCCTCCCAGCCTCCGAGGACACAAGCTGACTGAGAAGAGTAGAAAATAGATCTTGAAGGGCAAACAGAGAATAACTCATATAGGAACAGACAAAGGTATTCCAGGCAGAGGCAACAGCAGCAAGGCATAGGCATGTGAAATGGTGGGACAGGAGCACATAGTAATGGTGTACCTCAAGTTAGCCTATGGTCAGAAGCTGGCTCCAGAGGTAGGTAGGGTTAGGATGTGGAGGATTTTAAATGCCAGGCTGAGGAGCTTAAACTCTCACTTAAAATATATAGAGAGATGTGGCTAAAGGGGCAAAGGAAGTAACACAATTTAATTTGTGTGTTAGAAAGTTAGCTTTCCTGGGATGTGCGAGTGGTTTGGGGGGAAGATATTTCTGTTCCTATATGGTCTGAGGACATAAGGAAGGAGAGAGACAATATCATTACAAGTAAAATGGGTCAGACTGCCTGGGAAAGATACGGAAGGCCTTGTGTAAAATAGCCTCATTGTAGGGTATTCTTTCCTGTCCTTTCTTGAAATGTAAATGGAGTCTTTTGTGAAGCAGGGCAGAGCTGGCCTTGAAGCTACCTTTCTCCTGATAATCACTTTCCTGGGAAGAAATGATGAATTGTGCTTTGTCCATATTCCTTCAAAGATTGCTTCTGTAACCTTCCCTTAAACACATTCCCAAGAGCAGCCTCTTTCATTAAGATGAGGCCATTTTCCTTCTTCAGTTTTGTTGGAAATGTCCAAAAAGGAAATGCAGTTCTATTTCCTTCCTGTCCTAAGAGTCATTACATATTAATAGAATATCTACATGTAGATAAGCTCTGGGTTCCTTTGTCCTACAGGAAGGCATCAAAGGGCACCATGACTTTTAAAACAGTCCTTCAAGGTGGGTAAAGGTAGCCTTTAAAAAGAAATCATCACTTCTCAGAAATCACATCCCCTGAGAAGTATTATTCATTCATCCAGTTGACAGGCAGCAATGTCATGGGAAAGGATAAATGGCACTTTCTATATCTGAATATGCAGGACACAATGAAACATATACAGGAACGATGGCAGAGGACACTTGGGACCTTCCCCCATGGGCTACTATCCACTGGCAAGCTTCTTAAGGACAGGTACCATATCTAAATTGTATTCTCACATGCCCTAGCCAACAGCAGTTGCTCAGAAATTGTTTTGTGAATGAATAATAGCTTTCTAGGCAGTCGAAATAGCCTAAGCAAAGGTCCAGAGGCATGAGAGAGCATGGTTCATGTTAGAAAATGGAAGTAGTTTGATAAGACTAAAGAAAAGAGTGTTTGCTTGGGGAGGAAGAGAGGCTAGTGAAAGATAAAACAATAGAAGTAGTCAGAAATAGAATTGACTTTGCCTTAAAATTACACTGAGAAGTTTGGACTTTTCCTTATAGTTATTGGGAAGCTATTGGATAAGTTTGAGAGTAGGTATGATATGGTCAGCTGTAAGATTTAGAAAGATCATTCTGACTTTGGTATAAAGAATGAAATAGGATGAAGTTTAGGGAACAGGTTAGTGAGATTGCCTGTTCTATGCCAGTGTCAGTGAGGAAAGAACTAAGTGTTTGGGTATGAACAATATATAGGACATGTAGTGGATGGAATATGGTGGTGTTTAGAAGTAAATGATGAAGGTAAAGGAGACAAGAAGGGTCAAAAGTGATTCCTACTTGGGGCGCCTGGGTGGCTCAGTTAAGCGTCCATCTTCGGCTCAGGTCATGGTCCCAGAGTCCTGGGATCGAGCCCCACATCGGGCTCCCTGCTCAGCGGGAAGCCTGCTTCTCCTTCTCCCACTCCCCCTGCTTGTGTTCCCTCTCTTGCTGTCATTCTCTGTCAAATAAATAAATAAAAATCTTAAAAAAAAAAAGTGATTCCTACTTGACTAAATTTCTTGAAGGCAGAGACTATATTTGATTCACTCTTACATCCTTCATTATGGTTATAGCGTCTCCTGTGCATTGGCAGAGTGGACACTTGGAATGGTTACTGAGTGTTGATTGAAGGGCTTTAGGAAGGGTACAATGAGGGGTAAGTCCAAAAGCATGTCTGAAGCAGGAGATGGATGGAGATGGTACAGGTGAATGATAGGTTAGGGCCAAGTTAGAGCAAATTATGGAGAAAGTGCAAAATGTTCTGGATTCCAACCAATTCTCTTTATCTTAGAGTTTTAGAGTGTCAGGTTCTGGTACAAGAGAAGCTAGAAGAAGATTTCTGGTTTCAGATCCAGGAACAACACCTGAGCTAACATTCAGTGAGTATTTGCTATAAGAAAAAACTGAATTAATACATGAGTGAAACCTAAAACTTCTTTGTAATGATGGGATACTGACTTATGGAGGAAACTATCCATTTGACTCAGGCCCTCTACTACTCTGGAAAATACTGAAACATATCAAAATTATTTTTAAAATGGATAATATATCTGAAGTGATTAGCATAGTACCACATTTATAGAAATACTCATCATCTGATAGCTGTTGATATTACTTTATGATTTTGATTGAGAAATATATTTATAATATAAATCAGAATGCATGCCTCCAGTTCAGAACATGATCTGAACTAATACAAGGTTTGGAGTTTTAACCCAATGCCGTATATAGGGCCACTTATGATCATGAAGAGCTACATACTTGAACATCTGGATTCAGCTGGTAAAAGACAAATGGTCTTGGAGTCTTTTTCTCTCCCCTAAAAGGATTCCTGGGGCTATTTTCCTTTTATGGTGTCTCACTCTTTGGAGTCAGACAGAACTGGATATCCATCCAGATCTAATACTCCTAGTCCTGGACCTTTGACTAATTATTTATCTTTTCCAAATCTCAGTTTCCTTTTCCATAAAATGAGGATAATAATAACTGTATTATTGGGATGTTTGGGATAAATTAGATAAGCTAAGTAAAGCGCTTAATAAAGTTCAGGAATATAGTAGTGCTTAACAAATAGCAGTGTTCTTCCTGCTTTTCGTTCTATTCAGATCTTCAACTGATTGAATGAGACACATTCACATTATGGAGAGCAATCTGCAATCTGTTTTACCCCAGATTCACCAATTTAAATGTTAATCTTATCCCAAAACACCCTCCAAGCTGACACATAAAATTAACTATCACAATTGGTAATGTGAACTATTCCCAGCTTTGCCTGAACTCTGAGGCTTTTCCTGCTACTCCTTTCCAGTGATTTTTTTTCACCCCACTTTCGGGTAGTTTGTACACACATGCATTGATCTATACTCAGCTGAAGATTTGAAGGGACCTTGTGATCTCTAGCAACTTTGGCCTACACATACCCCCAAATTCGTCGTCTTAACTCAGGCAGACCCCTAGGATCCACTTTGGTTTACCTATCTGTGCTATGGCCTGGAAACTCTCTTTGGATAGTAAATTGGGTAATAAAAGGGTCACTTTGTTTGTTTACTCTCTCTTAGGCATCACTGTTTTTTTCCTGGCTGTTTTGCAATATCTGGAGACTGTTTTATATGTTTTGTTCAGTTTTTTTTTGTTTGTTTTGCTGGTTTTTTAGATAGGAAAATGGGAGGGGCAGAGGGAGAGGAGAGAATCTTAAGGAGGCTCCACACCCGGCACAGTGCCCAACGTAGGGCTTAATTTTAAAACCCTGAGATCATGACCTGAGCTGAAATCGAGTTGGATGCTTAACCCAATGAGCCACCTAGGGGCCCCTGTTTTGTTCAGTTTTATAGTTGTTTAAGGAAAGAGGTTAAATCTATCCCTGCCACAAAGAGTAATATTATTAACTTCACTAAACTCTTTTGTGCTGTTAATTTTGTGAAAGTTTGAATAAATAACTTATTACCCCTTGGTCTCAATTTTTCTATATATAGAATGGTGATTAAATCTAATACTAACTGTAAAAATACCTAGTGCATAGACTCAGGATAACTGAAAAGACTCACAGGTTGTTGAGTTAGGGGTGGGGATAGGCACAGCCAGTAATGTATTCTGAGGCTTATTACATTCTTCAGGAGAACAGCCAGAGCACTTCAGCTTGAAAGAAAGCCTAATTCTGTAGGTCAAAGTCCATGCTTTATGGCCTCAGACACCTGGGTTTTGACAAGCTACTGAATCCTTAGTTTCATCTGGGAAAGTACCTTCCTCATAGAGTTAATGGGAGGATAAAATGTGGAAATATGGATAAAGTGCTTTATATATGAGTACTTTAAAAAAAAAAAAAAGGAGGTTAATCTTACACATTGTTGATGGGAATATAAAATGGTGCAGACACTGTGGGAAAGTTTCTTAATAAGTTTCTTAGTAAGTTAAACATAAAATTGCCATATGACACAATTCCACTCCTAGAAATATACCTAAAAGAATTGAAAACAGATGTTCAAGAAAAATTTGTACACAAATGTTCATAATGGCTCTCTTCACAATAGCCAAAAGGTGGAAACAGCCCAAATGTCCATCAATGGATGAACGTTTAAACAAAATGAAGTATATTCAGGGGCTCCTGGGTGGCTCAGGTCATGATCCCAGGGTCCTGGGGTTCAGCCCCGCATCAGGCTCCCTGCTTGGTGGGGAGACTGCTTCTCCTCTCCCTCTGCCCTGATCATGCTCTTGCTCTCTCTCTCAAATAAATAAAAATTTTAAAAAATGAAGTATATTCACACAGTGGAATGTTATTCAGCCATAAAAAGGAATGACAGATGGACAGATGCCACAACATGAATGAACCTTGAAAACATGCTAAGTGAAGGAAGCCAGACACGAAAGACTATATATTATATGATTCCATTTATATGAATTGTCTGGAATAGGCATATCCAAGAAACAAAAAGCAGATGTTTGCCATGGGGTGGGAGTGGGGGTTGGGGAATAGGGAGTGAGTGCTTAATGGATAAGGGGGTTACTTTTGAGGTGATGGAAATATTCTGAAACTAGATACTAATGATGATTGTACAACTTTGTGAATATATTAAATATCATGGAATTGTAAAAATTAAAATGGCTAGAATGGCAAATTTTATGTTACATGTATTTTACCACAATAACACATAAAAGGTTAATTAATAAAAATTGATACTTTTTTCCTCTATCCTAAGAAATCATACTCTAGGCTCATGTTCATATAGTCAATTAATTGAACAAGCCTTTGGCTTGCACACGATGGTTGATCTTTGGAATATACTATGCTCCTGCCCAAGCTTGGTTCTTTCTGCCAGTGAAATCCACTGGACTTCTCTTATTAGTCATTAACCATCCTGTTCTGTGCTGGACTTGGGTCCCAGAGGGCACCATGCAAGGTAGAAAAATTGCAAATGATCATACATGCCAAAGCCCAGAAGTCTGAAAGGTATAAATGTCTGTCTTTATGCTTTACCCAGCTTGTCTCCCTCCCGCCATGCCAGTAGGATGTCGGCTTTCTCTCAGAACTTCCTGGCTCCTGTCTGCTTTTTGTTATAGTTCAGTCCATCTGCTCCAACACAAACTTTGGCTCAGCTGTAGCCAAAGGAGGACCTTTCCATGTCTAGAAAACCTTGGCAAGACTCTATTATCTAGTAAATTTGAAAAGTAGCATGAAGAAAAATGTCAGATTGAGCCTAGATAGGAATGATATAGGTCTGTTCTTTTAATGGATATTTTAAGCATCATCTTTTTGCAGGCATTTTGCCAGGCACAGTAAGGGATATAAAGAGTGGGGGGAAAAAACCTAACCACTCATTTACTTTCCATTCACTCATCTATTCATCAATCAACTATTTATTGATCATCTACAGTTGCCCTTGGCCCTGGGGATATGGAGTGGTCAAGAATGACATAATCTCTGTTTTTAAGGGGCTCAGAGGAGGAAGAGATTCATCTTTTCTAGAAGAAAGAGGAAAAATTTCCTACAGACAATGATATTTGCGTTAAACATTGAAAGTTGAGTTTAATCACCATTGCTGATGGAGAAGGGAGTGGGTGTGTGGGAGAGTCTAAGCATGGGAAACAGAGGGGACCTTGAATATTTAAAATCTCTGTCTTTCCTTCTTGCTAAAAAATGCTTTCTCTTGATAATTTCGTTTGCTGTCTCATTCAGCTCTCTTTAACAACTTTGTGGGTTTTATCATCTCCATTTTATAGACAAAGCTTCAAAGAGGTTCAATAACTTGCTCATAGTTTGCTAGCTAGTAAATGACAGAGCTTGGATTCAACTCCAGATCTCCTTGAGGCCAAAGTCCATGCTCTTTTTACTATATTGCTCTACTTTCCTAGAAAGCAAGCACACACTTAAAGTACATGTGATAATTACTTTATAGCATTCAAGTCTCCATGAATGTTCTCTATTAGAGAGTAAACAACCTAAACTGAGAGTGATTGGAAAAAAATCTGAGAAAAAATGAGAAAGAGAATATTTGAAATGTGAAAAATGAGTGGTATGTGTGTTTGTGTCTGTGTATGTACACATGCATTCACTGAATGGGGGATGGGGTGAAGTTTTCTAGCAGAAGGTATAGCACATACTAAGACCTTGAGGTCAGGCAGGCTCAGGGCTCTACCTGGCTTTATGCTTTGCCATGGTTTATGTGCAATCTCTAAATTATTTCCTTGGAGCTGGTATCTCTCCATTTTTATTAAATGAAAGAGACATTGTTTTACTCATCCACTCCTACCCTCATCTCCTGTGAATAGGATGTTGGGCAGACAGAAAGAAATCAAATTATGAGCCCAGCCTGAACAGAACTCATTTGGAGTGTTAGCACTCTGATCTGTCTGCTCTCACCACACCACCACCTTGCTCACTTGATGGAATAAATATTGGAAGGGACAGGGGAAGTGTCTCAGAAAGAGAAGCTGTGACAATTTCTAAGTAAATGTAATAAATCAAGAAGATTTTTCAAAGGAAATAAAAAGTGTCATTTATGACGGTTATAACTCCTACACCCCCTAAGATTCTTGTACTGGTGCAGTTTAGACTTTCCCATGGTAGATAAAATTATTACTTGATCTGTCAAAATGGAGGGATGAATTTTTTTTCCTCCTTCATGCAGGCATCTTATTTTAAGCAGCCAATTCTGTTATTTCCTGCCCTCTCTCTGTATTGGTGAAAAAAAGAAAACAAAGATAATCAGTGTTTAAAAAGGTGCATCAAGGAATTTAAATTGAGGGTAGTGGCATAAGACCCGGGAAATCATAATTATCACCCACATGAGTTTCTAGGAAAAACAAACATGTATTTGTATTTGAAGAGTTATTACTTCTCTTTCACAGGAGGCCTAAGTTATAATGAAAATGATAATGAATACTATAAATATAATAATAATAAATATACAGCTACCATTGTTTAAAAATCTACCCTGTGCCAGCTATTATAATAGGTTCTTTTTAGATGTTATCTCATTGACTCCTTCAGATAGCACTATGCTGTGTGTACTATTATTGTTATGTTAATCATTATTACTATTATTTCCATGGTAGAGATGGGGCCCAGAGGTTGGAACTAATGTGCACAAATCCACATACTACTAAATGGCAGAGGCAGATTTCAAACTCAGTATTGTTCAACTTCCAAACACATACTACTAAATGGCAGAAGCAGATTTCAAACTCAGTATTGTTCAACTTCCAAACTCAGTATTGTTCAACTTCCAAACTCAAACTTTAATGTCTCTGACCCATGGCCTGCTATCTCAGACATACTATTAGAAAAATAATCATTTATTTACACACATAGTTTATAGTTCATAGTTTACAGTTTTATAAGTACTTCAAGTCTACTCTCATTTGACCTTCATAGAATCCACAGTATAATAATAATCACTAGCAATAATTCTTATCAGCCATGTTAAAATAATAACAATGAAATAGGTATCATTTATACTTACTTATAGAGTATACACTGTGCCAGATGCTCTGTTAACCACTCTACATGCATGAACTTAACCATCCAATACAATAGCTGCATATATAGTTAAGAAAGCATGGACTGGTGTCAGGGTAATGGGTTGGAATCCTGGCTCTACTACTTAACACCTATTTGAGCTTGGGTTAATGTTTTTGCCTTGACTCTTCATTGTAAAATGAGTCAAATAATTCTACTTACATGGTGGTTTTGAATAATAAATTAGATAACCCTAAAGTGATTAGCACATAGTAAGTACTCTATAAATGATAATTATTTCTGTTTTACAGATGAGAAAATTGAGGATTATAGAGCTTATGGGGATTAGAGAGACTTGGCCCAAATTCTCAAAAGTAGTCAAGGGGTAAAGCTGGAATTAGAATGCGGGTCTGCCTGGCTCACAATTTCTCTTCTTAACCCTACACCCTACTGTTAACAGGCATTAAGTACATTCATTAAATGGGTTTTAAAATATGAGCCCTTTTTTTTTTTTTTTAAAGATTTTATTTATTTTTTAGAGAACGAGCGAGAGGGAAACAGCATGAGAGGGGAGAGGGTCAGAGGGAGAAGCAGGCTCCCCACTGAGCCGGGAGCCCGATGTGGGACTCGATCCCAGGACCCTGGGATCATGACCTGAGCCGAAGGCAGACGCTCAACCATCTGAGCCACCCAGGCGCCCAAAATATGAGCCCTTTTTAATGTGAATGGTCTCCCATTAATCAATCTGTTACATATTATAAAAGCTCTCAGTTTCCTGTATAGACTCCCTACTCATACCTCTCTGCCTTTGCACAACTCTTTCCTCTGTCTGCAATAGTTTCTCTGCACTTGCCTAAGATATTTGTCATTCAGGATTCAATCTGAAGTATCATAGCCTCCCAAAAGGATTCCAGGTGGATTAGGGAATCTATCTTTGCATATCTCAACTCCCCCTTCAGCTCCCCCGCCCCAGGTTTGCCACAAGTGTTATACTATAGTTACTTGAAATTTTAATTTTTTTATGCATAGTACATAACAGAGTGCCTGGCAAATAATGAGTGTTCAATATACTTATTTATCTAATGAATGAATGAATGAATGAATGAATAAAAATAATTGTTCAGGAGGATTCTAGCCAACATTATAGAATATGTGATGACATTTTTCTTCTTTATGTGAGACTACTGAGCAAGTAAGTATTTTAAAGACCTGGTGAAAATTAAGACCAAAGGTAAAGACAACTTCAAATATATCCATCCACATACACCCATAACTCCCCTCCTCCCACCACCCCCTGTGGCAATCTTCTAAATATAGATTATAGTAATTTAGTTTCAAACAACTCATTTTCAGCATCTGACATGTTCATTAACCCCAGGTAGGGGAATTATTGTGGTGCATTAATTTTTCACCAGAGGAGACATTTGTCATCTGTGTATCATTAGTGCTTGCTACAAAGATGGAAATGACACACTATCTCTGCCGATTGAAGAACACAGGAGAATTTTAAATAGTATATCCTGGGCTCTCTAGACCAGCCAAGACTGTGTACTTTTTGAACCCTCATTAGACAAGGCTCACGTGATATCATTAAGAACCTGCTTTATGAAGAGAGCAGAGTAATGTGTACCTCTGGGGAGATGAGGGTATGAATGCCGTATTTAGTTATTATTTTTCTCTTACATATCTGACTGCCATTTCTCTAACAAGGAGATCTAACAAGTCCTTGAATTTTGGTGTTCCCAAGGCTTCTCTTTAGCCTTCTATTTGTCTCACTTTGTACACTTTCCCCCTCTCATGGGTCACGGGCCATCTATATGGTAATGACTTTCCTGTCCATTTTCAGCCAGGTTTTCTCTCCTGAGCTCCAGACCCTTATATGTAGCTGCAGACTGTCTAGACAGATACACTGGGAAAAGTCCCAGACACCTCAAATTCAACAGGCCCAAAATTTGCCTCATTATCTTCTATCTCCAGACCTTTTTGTCCTATTGTTGAATGTTGCAAGGACATTTCCTCTTGTCTCAAAATTTCACCCAAGGTTCCAAAAGTGAGTCCATATGCGGTAGATACAGTCACATCCTAAAGAAAGGCTGCTAGATACATCTCTTCAGGACCTGCAAATGGTGCCTGAATTGGCCCTGAGACCTTCACCCCATCATCTATTTCCAGACTATATAAAGAAAAGACTAGAAATTCAGAGCAGACTCATTGAAGTATCAGGTTGTTGACCTAAGGAAGCATATATAAGTGGGGTAGATCCTAGAAGACCCCTAGAATTTGTCTTCTTACTCCCTGGCCTGAAGCTTGCTGAATCACAGAAACTTTTCAGCACATCTTAGGCTATCATCAGAGTGATATTCTTTGGAGAATTTTACACGTGTACCAGGGTTTGGAAACATGGGAACATAGATGCTGATGCTTACCTCTTACTTCAGAATTATGAATTTGGGAGGGTGACTAGAGTAACTTGTGAAGGTAGTTGAGGAGAGAGACAATGGGCATCCCTGATTTCTATTAGTTTTGTGGAGGCAAGGAATCTTGAATTTCTTATAGCCAAGGGTATAAGCCAAGGGTATACTTTTCACCATACACAATGGTGAAAGGTAGTCTAGCTTGAGTTTTCTTAAGGATATTGCTCCTAAGAGGAGAGCGTGCTGGGTGAGGACATGCCAGAGTAAGGAGCTGTGAGCTATTGCCACTGGGGAAGAGAATCTGAGGGATATTGTACATATTTAGCCAAATCCCATTACCTATGTTAAGGAACTATGCAGTGTTGGGTTCTCTGAAGGAACTTTCAAGTGAAACCCACACCTGCACCAACCAAGAGGATTAGCCTGCCACACAGAGAGCACCGACAACCAGATTGCAACAGCATCATTCATGTGAGATAGTTAGGACTTGGGGTAGATTGGATGTGGGAGATGTCAAGTGGAAAAAAAAAAAAATCAAGGATGACTATTAGTTTTTTCTCCTTAGCATCTGGATGGAAGGTAGTGCCATTTACTATCACAAAGAAATGGAGAAGGAATGAGAGAGGCCCAAGGTTAGAGGTGGACTTTAAAAGTTACCAACATAAATATGATATTTGAAACCATGAGACTGGATGAAGTCAACAAAGGAAATACAGAAGGGGAGTGAGTGATGGGTATGTGAGTGCATGTATGTGTGTGTGTGTGTATGGTATATGTGTGTAGGGGGACTTAAGTATTTTTTGTCTTTCCCATAAAATGGTGAATCAGTATTTTTTAAGAGGGTTATTTGGTGTTTAATGATTTAGCGCATTTGAAAGTGCCTTATAACCTAAAGGATATTTTTAAAAGTACTTTTTTTTTAAATTTTTATTTTAAGTAGACCCCATGCCCAACATGGGGCTTGAACTCATGACCCTGAGATTAAGAGGTGCAGGCTCTGCCAACTGAGCCAGCCAGATGTGCCTAAAAAGTGCTTCTTAACTCTGAGTTTGGCTCTGCGATGGAGGAGTGATAGAGAGCTAGGTAAAAGTCAGGACAGTTGATGGCTTTCAAAGGGGCTTTGAAAATTAAAAGCTTTTTAAAAAATCATTAAAGTAAATTAACATGCTCATTTTAGAATATTGAGAAAATCTACTTAGAAGGAGAAGAAACCACCGTTTAAATACAACCACAATAACTTGTGGTGGGTTCATTTGCTCCTGGTGTTTTTCTATATATTTTCTTTTCTTCCTATTAATTTCCATGTTTATACTATATAGGGTGTTAATTGCTGACATGTAATGGACATGTGGCCGTTACTCTGAATTGGAATGAGCTGTCCTAAATAATGTTTAGAAATTGGTTGATAGTTGGCCTCTCATTCACTTGTGTACACATAGGCACCTACATGTTGCTTTTTAAAAACCTGTTATTTTCTTTGTGTAAATACCTAGTAGTGGAATTACTGGATCATATGGTATTTCTATTTTTAATAGAAATGAGGAACCTCTACACTGTTTTCCACAGTGGTTGCACCAATTTACATTCCTACCAATAGTGGATGAGGGTTCCCTTTCTCCACATCCTTGCCAACACTTGTTATTTCTTTTCTTTTCTTTTCTTTTTTTTTTTAAGATTTTATTTATTTGACAGAGAGAGACAACAGTGAGAGAGGGAACACAAGCAGGGGGAGTGGGAGAGGGAGAAGCAGGCTTCCTGCGGAGCAGGGACCCCAATGCAGGACTCGATCCCAGGACCCTGAGATCATGACCTGAGCCAAAGGCAGATACTTAACAACTGAGCCACTCAGGCGCCCCTCTTGTCTTTTCGATACTAGCCATTCTGACTGGTATAAGGTGATATATCCTTGTGAATTTGACTTGCATTTACCTGATTATTACTGATGTTGAACATCTTTTCAGTAATTTGAAAAGATATATGCACACCAAACAAACAGTGATTGCCAGAAGGGAGGTAGATAGGGGGATTGGCAAAACAGATAAAAGGAATTAAGAGGTACAAACCTCCAGTTATAAAATAAATAAGTCACAGAGATGAAAAGTACAGCATAGGGAATATAGTCAATAATATTGCAATGTTAATTGGTGACAGATGTTGAGTACACTTATTGTGGTGAGCACTGAGTAACATAGAATTGTCAAATCATTATGTTGTCCACTTGAAACTAACATAACATTGTATGTCTATTATACTGCAATAAAAATAAAAATAAAAGCCCTAACAACCACAAAAATAAATAAAAGGGATCATATTGAAAAAAAAATCTTTTGTAATAAAATTGCAACAAATCTCCTTCTTTTGGAAATATATGCTTAGAATTTTTAATTAAATTCACCAACTTTGTTCATAATGATCACCATCATTTTCATCATCAATAATTACAATGAATATAGAAAATTATGAACAACTTCAATAGAGAACTAATTAGTAGATATGCAGAATTAATTTGAATTCTTCTACTCTGTGTTTTTTGTTTGTTAGGTTATTTAATTCTTATGGCAGGTCTGTGAGGTGTTTTTACAGATAAGAAAACTGAGGCTTGAAGAAGTTATGTCTTTTCTAAAGTTATAAGCTTGTTAATAGCAGAATCTGTGTTCTAAAAAAGATCGTTTTGACTCCAGAACCTATGTGGTTTTCTACTCTGCTAGAATCTTTGCAGAGTGATTGAAAAAGTGATGATTATTCCAGACCAAGGCACTGGAAAAAGCTGTGGTTTGGGGAGAAAAAAAAGCTTTTAAAAAAATTTTGAGTTTAACATATAGTGTTATATTAGTTTTAGGCATACAATATGATTCAACAATTCTATAAATTCCCAGTGCTCATTAAGATGAATATACTTTTAATCCCCTTACTCTATTTCACCCATCACTCCACCCACCTGGCCTCCACCACTTTATTCTGTATATTTAAGAGTTTGGGGTTTTTTTTGTCCCTTTTTTCTTTGTTCATTTGTTTTGTTTCTTTGATTCCACATATGAGTGAAATCATGTAGTACTTGTCTTTCTCTGAGTGACTTTTGCCCTTAGGTACATCCATGTTGTTGCAGTTGGCAAGATTTCATTCTTTTTATAGGTGAGTAATATTCCTGTGTGTGTGTATGTGTGTGTGTATCACATCTTCTTTATCCATTTTATCCATTTATCATAGATAGATATCCATTTATCTATCATGGATACTTGGGTTGCTTCCATATCTCAACTATTAAAAATAGTGCTGCAATAAACATAGTGCTGCAATAAACATAGTAGTGCATATCTTTGCAAATTAGTGTTTTTGTTTTCTTTGGGTAAATAACTAGTAGGAGAATAACTGGATCCCATGGTAATTCTATTTTTAATTTTTTGAGGAAGCTTCATACTGTTTTCCACAGTAGCTGCACATATTGATGGAAATATCTATAGCTTAATCCAAGTGTCTAATATTAGCTAGTTAAGTAGACAACCTCTAATGCCATCTGCCCCACAAAGGCGTAGTGTACACTGGCATTTATCATTCTCTCTTGGGAAGCCATTAGCACACTAGGTGGGCACCAACTGTCTCTATCTGCATAGAGACTCCCTGATTTTAGCATTGAAAATTCCATGTTCCAGAAAACCTGTCAGTGCTGGGCAAACTGGGATAGTTGATTACACTAAATATGCCAGTAATATATGACAGTGAGTGGAGTGAGAACATGGGAGCCAGAGCTTGTGAGTACATGGCCCTTTTTCAGGGTGAAGAAGGAAACTGTCTTTCATTCAATAAGCTAGTCTAAGTAATGCCAGCACCTGATCAATCCTGTGATCATATGGCGAGACAGTATCTACCTGCTTTAAACTTTTGTCCTCCGTGTTCTAAGCGCATGCAATGGAGGCAAATTGATCCCTGGAAGACAAGAGGCCACCTTTTGATTTGCTGGAAAGATGATTTAATCTCTGGGTCCCTAAAATCAAGCCCAGTCCCTGGCAAAGTCTAGACCTTCAGTTTCACTATTTTTATTGTTTCTTTTGTTTCCTTTGCTTTTTGAGTTATTATCCTTTTTGAAACCATTTATTAAACTTGTATTATTACATGCCAGGGATTGCATGAATAATATTTACACACTTTTTTATATGTAATTATCACCTTAGATCTGTGAGGTAAGCAGTATTATTTTTGTTTTATAAATGAAGCAACTAAGGCTTGCCAGTTATCTCATAGCTAATAAGTGGCAGAGCTGCTATTTGTATCTTAATCTTCTGACTCCAGTCCAGTTCCCTTTGCCTTCTACTAAAATCCTATTTAGTAGCCAAAATTACAGAAAGCTACTTAATCTAATCCAACTCATTCCACTCTAACTCAGTGTAATTGAACACATACTTAACCAAAGCTGGTTGGTGCCTAGAGCTGCAGGAGACACTGATGGACCAAAGTGTCTGTTCATGTCTGAACCTCTAGCTCTTAACATGTGCACTCACACGTGGTGCTCACTGAAGGCCTGTTGAAATGAATATAGAATTAATAAATCAAGGCCTTGACCTCAAGGAACATCTTCTGTTGTGATGAAGACAGACATATGCAAAACTATAATAGGAATATTCTCAAAAATGCTAAGCTGTATAAACTGTACTAGGCTTTGTAATCTTTTTTACTTATCAACAGATAATGAATATCTTTCTATTTCAGTAAGTGTTGATCTGTATCATCCAAAATGTGCTCTATCATTTTCCATTGTAAAAAGGTTTCACAACTTACAAAATAAACTTTCTGTGGTCAGACATTGAAGTTTCCAATTATAAGAAGTGGACATTCTTGTACCTCAATCTTTGTACCAGTTCTTATGTATAAGTGATATTTTAAAAATAACTTATAGTACCAACCAAAACTCAAATGAACTATTTCATGAGAAAATGACTGCTTGTCAATAAGTATTCAAGTGGAGGATGGTCATCACTGTTGGAATGGTGAGAGGTTCTGAGTGTGGTAGAGTGGATGATGAGGGGCAAGATTGTGGAGAGAGAGGAGTCTGAAGAAATGGACATGGGACCTACAGAACATGTAGAATTTGGATAAGGAATAAAGTTAGACAACTGAGTATCATCCTGTATATTTGAGATGGAGGAAGTAGCAAGATATGAGTTTGCATAGGTAAGCTGGACTTCCACTGTGTGCCAAGGGGACCATTTCTCATTATTCCTTACAACACTCTAAAGTTACTATCCCCTATTTACTGAGGAGGAGACTGAACTATCTGTTGGCTCTATGACTGTGGAGCAAATCCCTTATCTTTTGTGAGCCTCAGTTTTCCCATCAGTCAAATGAGGATTATTATGCCTGCTTTATAGAGTAGTGAAGAGGATAAATTCACAGAGCTTGGCATATAATAAACATTAAATATTATATAATATAACATTAATTATATTATATAAATATTATAAATATATTAATATAAACATTAAATAGAAGTTGAATATTCTGAATATAATGCCTGTGTTTTTATGATACATATTTCTCACATAATTAGATTAGGACAACAGAGCCCATTCCAGGTCCCTCTCCCATCCTACTCTTAAGGTAGGACCCCTGGTATTTTTAACTTGATTAGATTCTTCTAGGTATAGGGCCTGGGCCTGGGTTTAAATTGCAGTTAGCTCATCTTTAATGCTTGCAGGGACTGAGGAAATGGTCCTGACAAGCTACAATCGTGGCTTATCATCAAGGAGCAGTCTCAGCGTGAAGCTGTTGACTCTCAGCTGAGAAAAAAGTGAGTACACAGGATGAGCATCTGCGGAAGAAGAGGCAGGAAGGAGAGAAACTGCCTAATAGGTAATGACTGGCACCCAGTTTCCTTTGTAAACCCCTTTTGTCTGGGTCTAGCCCTAACTATTTTCGCCTATCACTTTATGTGCCACCTGTGTCCATTAGGACAAAGTTGACATCCCCTGCATTTTGTAACTTAGGTCTTATGTACTGTCATCTTGACCTGGACATGTGCCCTAGTCAGCAGTCTCTACAACATTTCCTGGCTGAACTTGCTGTTCATCATTACATTCCAGAGTCCCAGATTCTTTGGAATAAGTCTACTGGGCATAGGGCTTTGAGGTCAATCAAAGGAAATTTATTGTCAAGGTTTGAGTTTAAAAGACCTTGTTAAGAAGCAGTTAGTTTCTTTAGGTAACTGCCAGATATCAAGAAAGCTCCCTTTGTTTAGATGAAAATAAGTCTTCCTAGGAAGGTATTTCCCACTTGGCCTGCATTCAGTACCATGTCTCAACAAACCTTCAGGATCAACATACTTCTTTCCTGTCTGTCAAGAATGAAATACTAATAGTTGGCCCCATCAATCCTGATGTTGCCTTGTTATTTTTTATAACCAAGGTCACTTTGCTTGCAGTTTACATTTGCCATGCAAATTGAAACAAAACCATAAAAGGAATTCTTGGCATTTGTTGTTGTGCTGATAGTGTCTTATTTTTCAACATTTTGAGCTAGTGAGGAAGGAGTATTTGAAAAATGTAAGGTGATAGAAGAACCATTTGCTTGCCTGAAAATAACACTTGTCTGCTTTAGGAAACACATCGACAGATCAACCTCGCTAATCAGCCAGTTGTTTTCTGGGCATCTAGTTTATTGGATTAATGCTCTTTTGGGACATTTGGAAGTATGTGGAGATATCTGTGTCTGTGGTTTATCAGAACATCTATTCAAGGCAGGAATTAGGAAGCAGGTTTTCTCTTCTTTAGGAAAGGAAGCCATAATGAATGGAGGAGAGATTTGAATGAAGCAATAGAAAAGTCTTAGTTTTCTGAAACATAGTCATTTAAGATGGGTTCCCTCCACTTCTCAGTATCTTGATTTTGGGGGGAGTACTTTGGAAGGATCTTTGTGGTTGACTCATAATGTTTGTTTTAATGTTGTCTTTTATAGAGTCATAAAATTAGACTGAATATTTTACAGTTCCAAAGTTTTAAGAACTATATCTAGTGTCTTAGCCCATTTGGCCTACTATAACAAAAATTTTGGTTGCTATAACATAGACTGGGTAGCTTAAACAAACAAATAAAAAAAACAAAACTCTTTTATTTCTTATAGTTCTAGAGGAGGGAAGCCTATCATCAAGGTACTGGCAGAGTTGGTGTCTGGTAAGGGCCCGCTTCCTAGTTCATAGACCGTTGTCTTCTCTCTGTGTCCTTACATGGTGGAAAGAGCAAGAGAACATTCTGAGGTCTTTTTTATAAGGACACTAATCCCATTCATGAGGACTCTACCCTCATGACCTCATCACCTCTCAATAGCCCTACATCCTATTATAATCACATTTGGGAGTAAGGAATTCAACATAGGACTTGGGGACATATAAACATTCAATCCGTAAACACTCAGAGGGATCCATTCTTAAGTGACTCTTTTTCTTCATTATAGTAAGAACTCTTCCCTCAGAGAGGACTGGCTCTGTGAAGGGAGAAGTGCTCAGGAGAACTGTCTCTCAGATTGAACTCTCTGGGCAGTATTAGAAAGGGGAATTAGTCATCAGTTGATACCGGCTTCATCTGAAAATGACATGCTACATGCTCATTGGTTGTTTGCTCTCTGAGAAGGTGAACTTTTTATAGAGAACTGAATTAAAATGAGGAGGACAACATGTAAAAATCTGTGTAAAGTGTGTTCCAAGCGAAGGGAATAGCAAATACAAAAGCCCTAAGGCAGAAACAAATTTGATGTTTGAAGAACAGCAAGGAGGCCATTAGGCTATAGTGAATTGATTGAGTCAGAGACAGAATATGAAATCAGAGAGATAGGTAGAAGTCAGGTCATGTAGAGCCTTGTAAGTTATACTAAGGAGTTCAAATTTTAGTATATGGGTAGTGGAAAGCCAATGGACAAGGGAATGAAATGATATGATATACATTTTTAATTGATAGTAGGGAAATAAACATGAAATCAGGGAGAGCAATTAGGCTTCTGCATTAGTCCAGATGGGAGATGATGGTGGCTTGGACCAGAGTTGTATTAGTGGAGATAGAGACATGTTGGGCAAAGTCAGGAGAACTGCTAATGGATAAATATAATGGATGAGGGAAAAAGAGGAAATCAAGGATAGTGCCTTGCTTTTGGCCTTGGTAAGCATTTCAGTAAATTGTGGTTCCATTTACTAACAATAATGAAGAAGAATAGAATTGGGAGGTGGGGATCATGAGTTCAATTTTATACATGATAAATTTAGGATACC
The DNA here is from genome assembly GCF_029215605.1 of Mirounga angustirostris. NCBI lineage: Eukaryota > Metazoa > Chordata > Mammalia > Carnivora > Phocidae > Mirounga > Mirounga angustirostris. Next base: position 151,502,902 of record NW_026991712.1, read on the forward strand.
TATTAGACATCCAAGACAAAATATCAAATAAATAGTTGGAGTAATTATCTAGAGTGCCAAGGGAAAGATAGGGCTTAAAATATATATTAGGGAGTCATTAGCATAGAGATGATATTTAAATTAAAGAGAATGGATGAGATATCCAAGGGAGCAAGTGTTGATAGAGAAGATGAGAGGGATGAGAGGAACCCTAGGGGTTCTTCAGCATTAGAAGTCTGGAAGAGAGGAGGAAACTGACAAATACAACTGAGAAAGAGTGACCAGTGAGCTAAGAGGGAAGCTGGAGAGTATAATGACATGAAGCCAAGTGTAAAAAGTTTTCAGGAAAGGCAAAAGTGATCAGCTGTTTCAAATGCTCTTTAAAGATTGAATGAGATGAGGACTGCTCATTGATCACTGGGTCTCTTTTCCATCCTCCCTCTCCCAGGATGCAGTGAACCATGCGTGGCACAGAGTGTGTAATAATTGTATGTTTATTAATTATAATCACTGTAATTACCCATTTACAGCCTCCTGGCCTCTCTTTGTGGAAGCCATTTCCAGCTTAGGAATGGACCATATTTACCAAGTTTACTCCTGTTCAGGAACCCACAAAAACCTGTTTGATTTAATGCCCTAGTATGCCAGAGCTAGAAGGGCTCTTAGTCCCGTACCCTCATTTTATTGATGAAGAACCTAAGACCCTGACAGGGAAAGTGAATTGCTGAAGCACACACAGCATTTTAGCCTCAGAGCTGGAAGAAGAACTCAGACCTCACAGGTTAGAGATGTTTGTTCTTTGAGTTACAACCCTGTGCCACTTCTCCCATCATATAAGATTAATTCCTTTGGGTCTTGAAAGATTTTATACCTTTAATTGGTCATGATTAAAGTGAAAACATCCTATGAAGATATAATACTTAAAATAGTTTGAATGCAAACTCTTCAGAAATGGAACACAGTCACCTAGATGAGGGAAGGAGGGTAAAGTTGGGAAAGGAGAATTGCAAGATCCTGAAGACAGAGGCAGTGTTAAAGAGAGAAGACCAGTGTGACCTGAGTTTGAATTCCAACTCCATCTTCCAGTACTGTGTGAATTCTGGTAAGTTTCTTAACCTTCAACCTCATCTATAAAAATAAGGACAATGTATTGGGTCCTACTGATAAGTTAGGAGGATTACGAATAGCACATATAAATAAAGTGCTCAGCTTTTGCTTGATGTGTGAAAGACATTCAATATAAAATAGCTCTTTATTATTATTTTATCTATCTTCATTTTTCTTCTCCTGGTGCTATGGGTGTCATTGCCAGCAGCCCTAGATCAAGCCACTGTCTCCAGAGGCTGGTTGTTCCTGTCTCTGGCTACTACTGTCAGATCTGTGGCTTCCAGACCTCTGGCAGCTGTGCCTCCTGGCAGACTGGAAAATAAGGCCTTTAAAACTGCCTGGAGCTGATATTCTGTGCCTTAGAGCCTCCATGCAGGTCAAGCAGTCCCCATCAGGGGCAGCCACTGCTGAGACTATTTCTCCTCTTCCCTAAGGCTCATTCTAATGCTTCCTTTCTGCAAAGAAAATGCTTGAATTCATATGGCCAAATAACTTTAAAAGACAGAAGGCTTCATTCAATCTAGCAGTGCGATGAGGTGTCTTCAGGATGCCAGGCAATGTGTTAGTCCCCACACTCTGGGAGTTTGGTTTAGAAAGGGAGGCAGACATGGAAACAGATAACTGCTTTCCAGTTGAGTGAACTTACAACTCAGCAGAGGTGCAAGCAGCAAGCTGTGGGGGTGTGGGGTGGGGAAGGCAAGATGACTTCCTGGAATGGGTGTGGTTTCAGCTGGATCTTATAGGATAAGTAGTGTGTCAGTGGATGGATAATTTGGGAAACTATATTTCATGCAAAGGTATGCAGGCAGCACTTACAGGAGCTATTTAGGGGAAAGGGAGTTGGGGATTAAAAAAGAGAGCAGGGGAGAAAAGCCTTTTATTAAAGAAACCCAATGCTCTGCTTAGGAATTTGGGCATGATTCATGATGGCTTATGATGTCAAGATATGACACCACAGAGGCTAGCAGTATAAAAACCTCATCGTACAGATGAGAAGACTGAGTCTCAGATACAAGAAATAACTTGGCTAGAATCACGTAACAATTTAGTGGCAGAAACTGGGACTGTCACCAAAATTTACTAATTCCCAGGCCAGTGACCTTTCTATCCATTACTAATGATTTCTGTGATTAAGAGGGAACAATTATAGACTATCAAAAGGCAGCAAAGTTTTGAGACCTTTCTTCACTAGAGCTCAACTGAAATTTATAGGATTTGTTTGAGAATAGACTGGAACCTCACTAATCTCATGCCCACTTTAAATAATTGGGATATAACTTTTCTACAGATAAGCTTTAGAATATATTGTCAGTTAACTGTTATATAAAATTGTATCCATGGTTTTGTTCTTATATATTATTACATTCTCCATATTTTGTTTTTTGTCTGCTATGAGTAGAAAACCTAGAATTTATAAAAGAGGTATGAAGTTAGTGATTCTGCCCTGGAGTTTATTTTCTGGGTCTGAAAAGATCAGGATCAGAATTCTGGTAGAAGCTGAAGTTGCCAGAACAATGACTTATGTCAAGTCAGGTTGGCTCACTTGACATAAGTCATTGTTCTAAGCTATTGTCTACCACCTCATTTAATTGTTCATTATAAGATTCATGTGTCTGTGGGGCACCTGGGTGGCTCAGTTGGTTGGGTGTCTGACTCTTGATTTTGGCTCAGGTCATGATGGCAATGTTGTAAGATCAAGCCCCATGTTGAGCTCCATGTTGGGCTCCATGCTGGGTGTGGAGTCTTCTTGAGATTCTCTGCCCCTCCCCCCTCCTCCTTCTGTCTTTGTCTCTCTTTCTCCCTCTCTAAAAAGAAAAAAGAAAAACAAATATGCAGGTGTTTGTGATACTTTCAGTGGCCCTGAACCAAAGCAATCAAACAGACAAACAAATAAGCAAAACCACTGCCTCACCTTTTTCAGTAAATTCAATTAAACAAACATTTCATTCATTTATGAACAAATACTCATTTAAGGACTGTTATGTGCCAGGCACTGTGACTTATACTAGGGATACATTAGTAAATAAAAACAAGAATGATCCATGTTTGTTTTAGTTTGTTAAAGCTGCCATAATAAACTATCACATACTGAATGACTTAAACAAAAAAAAAATTATTTTTCCCATGGATCTCAAGGCTAGAAGTCTGACACCAAGGTGTAAGCCGGATTGATTTTTTTCTGAATCCTCTTTCCTTGACTTGTAGATGGCCATCTTCTCCCTATTTTCACATGGTCTTTCCTCTGTGCTTGTGTGTGTGTGCGCATGTGCGCACACAGTCACACACACATCTATATCCTAATCTCTTCACATAAGGATACAAGTCATATTGGATTGGGGATCCTCCATTTGACCTCATTTTAAACCTAATTACCTCTTTAGGGGCCTTATCTCCAAATAGAGCCATAACCTGAGGTAGTGGGGATTAGGACTTTAACATGTGAATTATGGGGGAGACATAATTCAGCCTATAACACTGTCTTTAATGAGCTCACAGTCTAGTGGGGACACAGAAATTTATCCAATAATTACACAGATAAGTTTAGGAATATGAACTCTTAAGCACTATAATAGAGAGGTATGTGGTATCACAAAAATATGTAAGTAGGCATGTCCTCCTATATCAGGGAGGAAGGCACAGCAGAAGAGGCACTGGAGAAGGTAAATATATGAGCTGAGATCTCAAGCATGGATAGGAGGAGTTAATTAGGAAAGAGTGATGTGGGAAGGAGGAGAACAAAGGTTGGGGCAGGGCAGGAGAGAATCAGGTAGAGGGGAAACATTTGTCAAAAGTCCCATAATTCTGGGGGCACCTGGGTGGCTCATTTGTTAAGTGTCTGCCTTCGGCTCAGGTCATGATCCTGGGGTCCTGGGATCGAGCCCTGCATCGGGCTCCCTGCTCAGCAGGAAGCCTGCTTCTCCCTCTCCCACTCCACCTGCGTGTGTTCCCTCTCTCGCTGTCTCTCTCTGTCAAATAAATAAATAAATAAAATCTTTAAAAAAAAGTCCCATAATTCTGCATATGTACTGAACACTGAAGTAGATTCTGAGTACAGCAATGTGTCTCATGGTCTGGTAGCAGGCAGATGCAAAAAAAGATAATTTCAACAGAATATGATCAGAATTATTACAAGGTCAATACTTACATGCCACACAGATCTAAATTTATGGGAATTATAGATAAGGGAGGCACTAATTCTCCTGACTAGGGAGTGAGGTGGGAGGTCAAAACAGTTTCACAATAGCTTAAGTGTTCCACCATTTAGGTCCTGGTGCCAATTTGGGAAATCTAAATAAATGAAAAAGATATCAAGAAAGCATCGAGATCATTCCTTCAAAAATACTTTGCATCTAGAGGTGGCATGGAGCCAAAAGACCTGAATTTTAGTCCCAGCTCTGTGTATTCTACTGTTCTTTCTTGCCTGTCACACAGAAATAATGGTTTGTGTCTCATCTACCTCATGTGTTGGAAGGGTGTTGTATGGATCAAACAGGGACCCAAGAGAGCAGGAAAAGAATACTGGTGAAAGGAGATATGAGATGGATTGACTGAGGTCAACAGTCATTTCCTCTCTGATCTTTGTTCCTGCTCTGCAAGCATTTCCAAACTAAATGCGGACGTAAGACTGAAGACACCTGCAGAATCAGACATTGATGCAGGGGCTAGCTAAATTATATGCAGGGTCACATAGTAGGATGGACCAAGTGACATGAATGATGCAAATGTCAGTGTTTGCAACAAATTCTTGCTGACACATTGTTTATTCTAGAGAAGAAGCTACAAAGGACTCCATGGCCAAGCTGGAAAACAATTTCTAGATGATGTTCCTTTCTTTCTTTCTTTCCTTCCTTTTTTTTTTTTTTTTGATGTTGTTTTCTAAGTGTTTATTTTCTAATCTAAAGAGCTAGAGAGCCAAAATACATGAGTTTGGCTTCTGTTCAGTTGCATACTATATTACTGTTACAACCTTAGTAACATCCCTCTTCCTCTCTCAGCTGTTGGGCATGCCACATGCATGATCTCATTTAACTCTCTCAGCAATCCTATATGTGGATTATTCCCATATTACATATGAAGAAACTGAGCCTTAGAAAAATTAAGTAACTATTTAAAATTAGTCAGGTAAGTCAGTAAATGTCAGATCTATGAGCTGAACTCAGATCTGAACTCCAAAGCTCAACCTTACTGGAGGAAAGCAGATAAAAGAAGTTGGAGTAGTGTATCTTCAAAAGCCCTTCCATCTTTAGAATAACTGAGTCTGTGCCTCAATTAAAAAAAAAGTTTTTCAGGCCTGTCAGTAAGAGTAAGCCAGCTAAAATCTTTACTGCCTTGTGGCCTTTACCCTTGCTGTACTTCTACCCAGAAAACTCTTCCCTTGAAAGCAAGGCTCCTTCTTGTTATCCTGGTTTCAACTTAAATGTTACTTCCTCAGTGAAGTCTTTCCTGAACACTCAGTCCAAAGTAGAAACCCAGTCACTCTGTTTTATATCATCTTGTTTTAATTTTTGCATAGCACTTATTACTGTTACAATTTCTTGAATATATGTTTTTTGTTTATTGTTTGTTTCCCCTCACTTGAATATATGAGCTTCGTGAAGGCAGTGCCTTGTTGGTCTTAATAAAATTGTATACCCAAAACCCAGAATAGGAGTACATGATACACGGTGGATGCTCAATAAATATTTGTTGGATTAGTGCATGAACAAACTCCCTTATGTAATAGATTGAAGAACTGCAACCCAGAGAGGAGATGGGACTTGTTCAAGGTCAAGGAATATAGGCAGCTCTTAGTGGGAAGAGCATTAATTTAGTTTCCAGTCCTAATTCTGCCTCTAATTTGCTCTGTGAATTTAAGTCAGTTCTAGGTTCTCTTTCAGCTAAGATTTGTTGAATACCTTCTATATAATATGCATTATTCTGCTTTTGCTTATGTTTAAATAATCTTACCCCAAAACTCTGATGGTAGGTGGTCAGTCCATAAATAATGCTAGCCCCAAATTCCAGTAGCTTAACACATCACAGAGTGACACAAATCAGAAAGTCCAATGGGTAGTTCTCTTTCAAGTGGTAACTCAATGATCCAGGATCCTTCAGTTTTAGAATGTTGCCCTCTTCATCCTGTTGCCTTCAAGGTTACTGAAGAAGGGGAAAACATACATGATTTCATATGGGATTTTCTATGCCTGGGAATGGAAAACATTATTTCCATCCATACTGCTTTGGATGGTATCTCTCACTTAGAACTGAATTACCAGGTATACTGGGATATATAGTCTTTTACAGAAAGAGAAAATGGTATTGGGCAGCATCTAGCCAGTATCTGCCATAGTAATGTCACCATTTTACAGATGAAAAAACTTTTCTTAGGTGACTTGGCTGAGATTCCATTGTAAGTAAGGGGGTAAGGATACACAACCAAGGAACCAGGCCAGACTTGAACCAATAATAGTATCCTTGTTCTGTATCTTCATATATCACTGGTTTTCAAGGTTGTTTTTCTAGAGAACTCTTTCTTTCTATAATAGGAGTTTTATAGAAAATCCCAACATGTAAAAGAGATCAACGTGAGTTTTGAAGCATAATAAACCCTAAGAAGGTACTCTGGGGAAGCTTCTAAGGAGGTCCAGAGCCCAGTACAGAAACCTTAGAACCAAATTATCTTGATGGGCCCTTTTAGCTGTGTCTCACATAATTCATCTCTTGATTTCCTGATATTCCTAATGTGAAGCCAAAGTGTAAAGTCATGATTGCATTTCAGAACTGGGTGCTTGTCATCAAAGATTTCTGCTTCAGAGCCCAGAAATAAGCTGTGAAATTATAGCTGAAATCCTGGCACTGCATATACTGAGCCTTAAGAACCCTTTCCCCACTACCCACCATCCATGCAAAAAGTTATCTAATTGTACAAAGCACACTCTGGAAACTTTCCCAGTGGAATAATAGATAAAATAACCAAGAACTTTTTAATTTTGCAAAGTGCACTCTTCCTTATAATTTACTTAATATAGAAATTTAATGTTCTGCAGTTTACTGAACAAATAACATTGAAAGTATTTTAGAGTAAGCTTGGGAGCTCGACTTGGGTTGCCAGTTTGACTTTATTATTTGATTATCCAGATAAAGGCCAGCAGTAACAATATGCTCTGCCTTAAGTGGTTCAGAGGGGTTATCTCTTGGCCATTATCAATCCTAAGTACGAGATTTAAATTCAAGGAGGAAATCATACAAGAGCAATTTGCTGACTTTGCTCAAGTTAGTCCCTTGAGTAAGATGCATGATTCTTTGGACCTGAATTATGATGATTATACTTTTCCAGAAAGTTCCTAACCTTACGTGCTGACAAATTCTGTGTCACTCTATACATTAAAACAAGCAAACAAAACAAAACATGCTGAGGACCAAATATGTGCCAGACATGGTGATGTTTGCATGTATGCCAAAGATGTTCAGACTGGCTGAGAGCCCTTAACTCCTTCTTTTTAATCCTATGGTTTACACCTCAACAAATGTTCCCTCCACCAGCCTCAGGGTACTTTCCTTTTGGATCTGGATCTTAACATTTTAGTTAGTTTCTTGCTTCCTGATGCCACCTGTTCTGGTCCTAGACAATTACTATTCTTTGACATAGGCTTACAACGAAGGGCCAGCCTCACTATTCTCCTGCCTGTGTAGGCTCTGTAGAACCTAACCTGAGCCAAGGCTCTGAGCGTCCGTTTGTCTTGGAAAGGGTGTGGGACAAAGATATTGGGATGACTAAAACATTCTCTACGCTTAATATATAAGGTTATGAAAGGTATTTAAAAGGTAGAATGACAGGACTTGGAGATTGAATAGATTTTTGAAGAGGAAGGAAGACGATTTAGGAAGATACTAAGGTTATTCCAGATTCCGTGGTAGAGTTGGCATTTGAACGTGATCTTACTAAATAAAGTTTTAACATGCAGAGGTGTGGTAAAAAGTGTGTTCTAGGTAGAAGGATTATCATGAGCAAAGGCTAAGAATGTATATATTCCAGATTCCTTTGAGGAGCAATGTCTGATTATTTCCTGTTTTAGGCATCTTTGATTTCCTTTTTTTTTTTTAAAGATTTTATTTATTTATTTGAGAGAGAGAGAATGAGAGAGAGAGAACACATGAGAGGGGATAGGGTCAGAGGACGAAGCAGACTCCCTGCCAAGCAGGGAGCCCGATGCGGGACTCGATCCCGGGACTCCAGGATCATGACCTGAGCCGAAGGCAGTCGCTTAACCAACTGAGCCACCCAGGCGCCCTGATTTCCTTTTTAACAGCCAGAACAGTTTGTTTAATATTTGTTCTCTTATTTCTCTCTTACTTCTCTAGAGACAATAAGATAGATGTCTTAGTTTCCATTGTAGAAATTTGGTCACCATTTCAGTTGAGTAGCTAAACTTCAATAATTCGGGCAATTTAACTGATTCAGACTGAACACCACAATGATAATTAACTTGTTCCTCTTCCTTCCCATCACCCATAGGAGCCTGCTGGATCATTAATGACAGGATTAGAGGGAGAGTGATCCCGGTGCATTACTGGTACTCAATAAATGTTAAATAATTGTTGAAATAGGACCCGGTGGAGATAGGCACTTTGCAGTAGAAACAGAAGCTCACAAAGTGTGCCTTTGCTGAAAACCAGGTTTTGCAATTCAGAGAAGGCACAGACTATGCACCATTTCTCATCACTGAAATCCACATGCATTGGTAGGAAAAAGTCTAATTAATAATCTAGTTCTCCTAGCTAAATAGAAGCCTATGCAGTGGGGAAAGTATTAGACATCATAGATAGTGCCATGGGGGATTCACCTTCCCTCCTATTTGAAGAGCTGTAGCCACCCAGATGAGCAGGTGCAGGAAATAAGGATATGATGACCAGTGGATTACAGGACACACAAGTGTTTTACCCAGATCACCTCTGAGTCCTTGCCAAAAGTGCTCTAGGAGCCAGATCCCCATCTGTTAATTGAAAAATCCTATCTGCCAATATGAGGGCTAGCTTTGCCAAGCATGAATTGTGTGGTGTTAATGGCTTTGGGCAGAGCGTTGTGCTGCTTGCTGGCAGGGAGAATCCTGTTTCATTCTGAAGAGTCCAAAATTTATATTTTAAAACATATTTTATTTGACAGCCAGAATCTAATGAATCTGACTTCATCTGTCTGTCTGCAGATCTCTGCTTGAGAATATCAAACCTACAGTAAAATAGTTCCTCACATTTTACAAAACACTTTTCCTATCAACTCTCCCATTTAATCCTTATGAGAACTAAGGGCCGAAGGGAACCTGATATGTACAGGTGCTTTATATGCTGTCTCATGTAATCTCTGAATTCTTGCAAGGAGGATTTTTAAATCCTCATTTTACAGGTGAAGATCCAAGGTACTGAGAAACAAAAGTACTGGCTTGACATCTGCTTGAGCTGAGTAGGAAAAGCTACTGGGAGAAATATTAATGTTGGCTTCAAGTGTATCATGATATCAATATTGAGGGCCATATCTCCTGAGCACCTACTTTATACCAAGCATTATTTCTACATTATTAAATCTCTAAACCATCTTGTGCGGTTGGTAGTATGATCCCCAATTTATAAGTTTGGTCATTTAGTAAACATTTTTGAGCACCTACCAAAAGCCAGGCACTGGATATACACCTTTGAATAAAACAAGCATGGTTCCTTTTCTCATGAACCTTACATTCTAATGGGAGGAGATAATAAACAAATGTAAATGTTTAATGCCTCCTAAGTGCAGAAAGACTTAGCCTCTATTTTAGATTGGGTGACTATGGAAGGACTCATTAATGATGAAACATTTAAATTAAGACCCAAATGTCAATAAAGACCCAGTCTTAGGAAGATATAAGGGATTATTATTACAAGTAAAGAGAACACAAAGTAAATAAACACTAGAGGGAAAATAAGCTTTATACCTTTCAGAAAAAAGAACCCACAAAACGTGGTGGGAGAGTAGTAAATGATGGGAAGAAAGTTCAGAAATGAGGTTGGAATGTTAAGGAAAGGCCAGATTTCATTGACCTTTATAGGCCAACATAAAAAGTTCAGGTTTTATTCTACATGTGGTAGGAAGCCGTCAGAGGGGATAAGAACACTATTTACTTATTTTTACAAAGAAGTCACCATGGCTAATATATCAAAAATGAATTACATACAGAAAATACTGAAAGACCAGTTAGGAGACCATTACAGTGTTCCAGATGAGAGGTGGTAGTGGCATGGAGAAGAGTAGTAGTAGAGATAGAAATGAACAGATTTTTTTATGTATTTTGAGGTTGTGTTAATATGACTTGTTTAGGTGTGGTCTGAGAGAAAGAGGAATCCAAGACTATTAGGCTTTTGAGTTGACCCACCAAGTGAATGAAGCGGCATTTACTGATATGAAGAAGGCAGAAAGCAGAGCCAATTTTGAGAGTGAAATATCAAAAGTTCTGTTTTGGGACACATTAAGTTTGAGATGCCGACTAGGCAATAAAGTGTATATGTCAAGCAGGCAATTGAATATCTGTTTGGAAATCAGAGGTTGTATATATTCAAAGATCAAATGGCTTGCCAAATGTTAATACAGAAAAATTGGTGGAGCTGGTTTACTTGATAAATTCTCCAAGCTTTCAGTAGCCCCAAACAGGAATTGACTACGGGTTGGGTATACAACTAAGCTCAATAACAAAATCTGCCTGTGGTAGTAATTTTCTTTTGCCATACTTCACTAAAATCCCCTGAATTCCTCTTTGTCCCTACACATATGGCTAGAGATGGAGTTATTTTAACACTTCCTCTGGCTGTCAGGCTTGCTATATTGCCAAGGAGTTAGTGGGGAAGCCATGAGCTTAATTTCTAGGGAGAGTCACTTGTGGCCATGATGGTTCCACTTAGTATAATGTTGAAGAGCATGAGCTTCAGATTCAGTGAATGGGGTTAATTTCTGGCCATCTTATCTTTTTCAAATTTTAACTCAAAACTCTTTGTACCTGATTTCTCATTTATAATGAGAGAATACTAACACTTGGAATAACTGGGATTATGTAGGTAATGCTTAAAGTAATATCCTGTGTAATGCTTAAAGTAGTATCTCATTTGGTAACCATGCATGATAATAATCAGTATGTATCTATGAAGTCCATCTGGTCCAATGTGTCATTCAAAGCTCTTGTTTCTTTGTTGATCTTCTGCTTAGATGATCTGTCCATTGCTGTGAGTGGAGTGTTGAGGTCTCCTACTATTAATGTATTATTATCAATATATTTCTTTATTTTGGTTATTAATTGGTTTATATAATTGGCTGCTCCCATGTTGAGGGCATAGATATTTACAATTATTAGATCTTCTTGTTGGATAGACCCTTTAAGTATGATATATTGTCCCTCTACATCTCTTACTACAGTCTTTGTTGTAAAATCTAGTTTGTCTGATATGAGGATTGCTACCCCAGCTTTCTTTTGAGGTCCATTAGTGTGGTAAATGGTTCTCCATCCCCTCACTTTGAATCTGGAGATGTCTTTAGGTTCAAAATGAGTCCCTTATAGACAGCATATGGATGGGTCCTGCTACTGTGGACATTGCTGCTATGAATATTGGGTGTATATGGCCCTTCTTTTCACTACATCTGTGTCTTAGGGGTAAATACCCAGGAGTGCAATTGCTGGGTCATAGGGTAGCTCTATTTTTAATTTTTTGAGGAATCTCCACACTGTTTTCCAGACTGGCTCTACCAACTTGCATTCCCACCAACAGTATAAGAGGGTTCCCCTTCTCCTTAACCTCTCCAACATTTGTTGTTTCTTGCCTTGTCATTTTTGCCATTCTAACTGCTGTAAGGTGGTATCACATTGTGGTTTTGATTTGAATTTCCCTGATGGCTAATGATGATGAATATTTTTTTAATGTGTCTTAGCCATTTGTACATCTTCTTTGGAGAAGTGTCTTTTCATGTCTTCTGCCCATTTTTTGACATGATTATTTGTTTTTTGGGTGTGGAGTTTGAGAAGTTCTTTACGCATTTCTTGATCGGATTATTTGTTTTTTGGGTGTTGAGTTTGATAAGTTCTTTATAAATTTTGGATACTAGCCCTTATCTGATATGTCATTTGCAAATATCTTCTCCCATTCTGTTGGTTGTCTTTTGGTTGTGTTGACTGTTTCCTTTGCTGTGCAAAAGCTTTTTATCTTGATGAAGTCCCAATAGTTCATTTTTGCCCTTGCTTCCCTTGCCTTTGGCGATGTTTCTAGGAAGAAGTTGCTGCAGCTGAGGTCAAAGCGGTTGCTTCCTGCATTCTCCTCTAGGATTCTGATGGACTCCTGTCTCACATTGAGGTCTTTCATCCATTTTGAGTCTATTTTTGTGTGTGGTGTAAGGAAATGGTCCAGTTTAATTCTTCTGCATGTGGTTGTCCAATTTTCCCAACACCATTTGTTAAAGAGACTGTCTTTTTCCATTGGACATTCTTTCCTGCTTTGTCGAAGATTAGTTGACCATACAGTTGAAGGTCCATTTCTGGGCTCTCTATTCTGTTCCATTGATCTATGTGTCTGTTTTTGTGCATGGTAGTCACATACTTTTTCATAAAGTATGATGATGACAGCTTTGTAATAGAGCTTGAAGTCCGGAATTGTGATGCCACCAGCTTTGCTTTTCTTTTTGGACATTCCTCTAGCTATTCGGGGTCTTTTCTGGTTCCATACAAATTTTAGGATTATTTGTTCCATTTCTTTGAAAAGAGTTGATGGTATTTTGATAGGGATTGCATTAAATGTGTAGATTGCTCAAGGTAGCATTGACCTCTTCACAATATTTGTTCTTCCAATCCATGAGCATGGAATGTTTTTCCATTTCTTTGTGTCTTCCTCAGTTTCATTCATGAGTGTTTTATAGTTTTCTGAGTACAGATTCTTTGCGCATTTGGTTAGATTTATTCCTAGGTATCTTATGGTTTTGGGTGCAATTGTAAATGGGATCGACTCCTTAATTTCTCTTTCTTCTGACTTCTTGTTGGTGTATAGGAATGCCACTGATTTCTGTGCATTGATTTTATGTCCTGCCACTTTACTGAATTCCTGTATGAGTTCCAGCAGTTTTGGGGTGGAATCTTTTGGGTTTTCCACATAAATTATGATATCATCTGCAAAGAGTGAGAGTTTCACTTCTTCTTTGCTGAATCGGATGCCTTTTATTTCTTTTTGTTGTCTGATTGCTATGGTTAGGACTTCTAATACTATGTTGAATAGCAGTGGTGAGAGTGGACATCCCTGCCGCGTTCCTGACCTTAGGGGGAAAGCTCTCAGTTTTTCCCCATTGAGAATGATATTTGCTGTGGGTTTTTCATAGATGGCTTTTATGATATTGAGGTATGTCCCCTCTATCCCTACACTCTGAAGAGTTTTACTCAAGAAAGGTTGCTGTACTTTGTCAAATGCTTTTTCTGCATCTATTGAGAGGATCATGTGGTTCTTGTATCTTTTATTACATTTCTTTTTCTTCTTTTATTAATGTATTGTATCACATTAATTTTTTTGTGGATGTTGAACCAACCATGTAGTGCAGGAATAAATCCAAGTTTGTTGTGGCGAATAATCCTTTTAAAGTACTGTTGGATGCTCTTGGCTAGTATTTTGGTGGGAATTTTTGCATCCATGTTCATCAGGGATATTGGTCTGTAATTCTTCTTTTGGATGGGGTCTTTTCTCTGATTTTGGGATCAAAGTAATGCTGGCCTCATAAAATGAGTTTGGAAGTTTTCCTTCCATTTCTATTTTTTGGAGCAGTTCCAGAAGAACAGGTATTAATTCTTCTTTAAATGTTTGGTAGAATTCCCCTGGGAAGCCATCTGGTCCTGGGCTCTTGTTTGTTGGGAGATTTTTGCTTACTGCTTCAATTTCCTTAGTGTTTATGGGTCTGTTCAGGCTTTCTATTTCTTCCTGGTTCAGTTTTGGTAGTTTATATGTCTCTAGGAATGCATCCATTTCTTCCAGATTGTCTACTTTGCTGGCATATAGTTGCTCATAATATGTTCTTATAATTGTTTGTATTTCTTTGGTGTTGGTTGTGATCTCTCCTCTTTCATTCATGATTTTGTTGATTTGTGTTATTTCTCTTTTCTTTTTGATAAGTCTGGCCAGGGGGTTATCAATATAATTAATTCTTTCAAAGAACCAGCTCCTAGTTTCGTTAATCTGTTCTACTGTTCTTTTGGTTTCTATTTCATTGATTTCTGCTCTGATCTTTATTATTTCTCTTCTCCTGCTGGGTTTAGGCTTTATTTGCTGTTCTTTCTCCAGCTCCTTTAGGTGTAGGGTTAGGTTGTGTATTTGAGACCTTTCTTGTTTCTTGAGAAAGGCTTGTATTACTATATACTTTTCTCTTAGGACTGCCTTTGCTGCATCCCAAAGATTTTGAACAGTTGTGTTTTCATTTTCGTTTGTTTCCATGATGTTTTTTAATTCTTTTTTAATACCCTGGTTTTTCCCATTCATTCTTCAGTAGGATGCTCGTTAGCCTCCATTTATTTGAGTTCTTTCCGACTTTCCTCTTGTGACTGAGTTCTAGTTTCAAAGCATTGTGGTCTGAAAATAGGCAGGGAATGATCCCAATCTTTTGGTACCGGTTGAGACCTGATTTGTGACCCAGGATATGATCTATTCTGGAGAATGTTCCATGGGCAGTAGAGAAGAATGTGTATTCTGTTGCTTTGGAGTGGAATGGTCTGAATATATCTGTGAACTCCATTTGTTCCAGTGTGTCATTTAAAGTCTTTATTTCCTTGTTGATCTTTTGCTTAGATGATCTGTCCATTTCAGTGAGGGGGGTGTTAAAGTCCCCTACTATTATTGTATTATTGTCGATGTGTTTCTTTGATTTTGTCATTAATTGGCTTCTCCCATATTAGCGGCATAGATATTTAAAGTTGTTAGATCATCTTGTTGGACAGACCCGTTAAGTATGATATAGTGTCCTTCCTCATCTCTTATTATAATCTTTGGTTTAAAATCTAATTTGTCTGATATACAGATTGCCACCCCAGCTTTCTTTTGGTGTCCATTAGCCTGGTAAATGGTTTTCCACCCCCTCACTTTCAATCTGGAGGTGTTTTTGGGTCTGAAGTTAGTCTCTTGCAGAAAGCATATTGATACATCTTGTTTTTTATCCAATCTGATACCATGTGTCTTTTGATTGGGTCATTTAGCCCATTTACATACAGGGTAGCTATTGAAAGATATGAATTTAGTGTCATTGTATTGCTTGTAAGATTACTATTACTGTAATTGTCTATGTTCCTTTCTGGTCTATGTTACTTTTAGGCTCTCTCTTTGCTTAGAGGACCCCTTTCAATATTTCTTGTAGGGCTAGTTTGGTGTTTGCAAATTCTTTTAGTTTTTATTTGTCCTGGAAGCATTTTCTCTCTCTTCTATTTTCAATCAGAGCCTAGCTGGATTTAGTATTCTTGGCTGCATATTTTTCTCGTTTTGTGCTCTGAATATATCATGCTAGTCCTATCTGGCCTGCCAGGTCTCTGTGGATAGGTCTGTCACCAATCTAATGTTTCTACCATTAGGTTACAGACCTCTTTTCCCGAACTGCTTTCAGGATTTTCTCTTTGTCTCTGAGACTTGTGAGTTTTACTTTAGATGTCGGGGTATTGACCTATTTTTATTGATTTTGAGGGGGTTCTCTGTGCCTCCTGAATTTTGATGCCTGTTTCCTTCCCCAAATTAGGGAAGTTCTCTGCTATAATTTGCTCCAATATACCTTCTGCCCCTCTCTCTCTTCTTCTTCTGGAATCCCAGTATTCTAATGTTGTTTCGCTTTAGGTTATCACTTATCTCTCGAATTCTCCCCTTGTGATCCAGTTTGTTTATCTCTCTTGCCAGGTTTATGTCAATAGTTCTGATGTTATTCTGATGTTCCTCCCTCCGTACATAAGAAATCTCTTCCTCTTTGATGCTCTCAAGATTGCTTCCTTAGCTCTACAATTTTCAAGCTTCACTATTAATATGTTGGCGTGTTGACCTATATTTATGGATTTTGGGAGGGGTCCTCTCTGCCTCTTGGACATGAATGCTGGTTTCCTTCCCCATATTAGGGAAGTTCTTAGCTATGATTTGCTCAAATATACCTTCTAGTCCTCTCTGTCTTTCCACTCCCTCAGGGATCCCAATAATTCTGACATTGGAACGTTTCATGGTATCATTGATCTCTCTAAGTCTATTTCCTGGGCTACTCGCTGCCTATCTGTATTTTCCTCAGCTTCCTTCTTTTCTATCAACTTATCTTCTAGATCACTTATTCACTCTTCTGCCTCATTTACCCTGGCTTTTAGAGTATCCAGTTTAGTCTGAATCTCATTCATCACATTTTTAAATTCAGCCTGATTGGTCTCATTTCTGCCCTTAGAGATTCTATATTGTCACTAATTTTTTTTCAAGCCTATCTATTGACCTTATGATTGTTATCCTGAATTCTATCTCTGACATCTTGCTCATATCCATATCCATTTGTTCTGTGGCAGAGGACATTGTCTCTGGTTCTTTTCTTTGTTGAGAGTTTCTCCTCCTAGTCATTCTGTCGAGGGATGGTTGAGCGAATGAATAGAGTCCAAAATATCAACCACGACCCAATCTAGATGCACTGTAGCAAAATCTGGAGTGATTAGACACCACCATCGAAAAAACAAAGCCAAAATGAAACACAAGAATAAAATTAAAAAATTGAAAATTTTTTTAAAATGGGAGAGAGTGGGAGGGGGACTGTAATCTCTCAGTGTGGACAAAGCAGGGTGTTTCAGTTGTTCTTGGGTGTATTTTGGTCTGTGTGTTAGAGGACACTACATCCCAAAATTAGAAGGAAAGTGAAATTTGTGTATATATAAAGGTAAACCTGAATATTGTGAAACAATGCTAAAATAAAACATATACCTATAAAAAATATAGGTGTGTAAAAATACAAGTTAAAAAGCGACTGTGAAAAATAAGTTGATATAATAGACATCTAGTTGAAATGAGGAGAGATGGGAAAAAGAAAAATACAACAGAGAAAAGGAAAAAAAGATAACAAAAGGAAAATTATATCTGAAAAATAAACAAGTTGTGAGGCCACACCTGGAGCTCAATATAATTTTCCCGTGACATTGGGATTTTAGTCTTATAGAATCCATAGGATTGTCACACATCTGTTCTTCCACACTGTCTTCTGGGAGAGGGGCCTGCTGTGCTATTTCTCAGCTAACCCTGCCTGAGCAGAATTGCCCCACCCTCTGTCAGGGGGATAGGCTCAATGGAAACGGGTCTTCTGTGTGTCTTTTTTTCCCTGTGGGTTTTCCGAGCCTCTTCAGAGGATCAGAGCAAAAATAGCTGCAGCCAAACCTCTGGCCCAGAGGAGAAAAATCTCAGTCTGCCCTCTTTAATAAACCCTCCAGGACAGTCTCCACTTATTCATGCACCGCCAAAAACCACAGCCTCCCGTGTTGTGCACCCACAGCAACTCTCTCAGAGTTAGTCTCAGGGGCCCGGGAGTGCCTCTGCCCTTTGTGATTCTCAAACCGCCAGTAGCTGTGGGCTCGCACCTATGCACTCGACACTCTGGAATCAGGTCTCTGTTTTGCTCTAACGCCCTTTCCTGGCCACTACTGCTGTGTGAGTTTTTGCCCAGTCACAAGGTGCAGGTTCCAGATTTTTTGAGGCTGTTCAAGGAAAGAGCAGTTATCGACTGGCCCAGCTGGCAGTTTATGGCCATCAGAGCTGCGAGTCCCTTCCTGGGCTCATTGACTATAACCTGCTTCCTGGCTCCAGTGCTTGGGCCTTCTACCATTTCAGGAATCCTCTTTTGCTCTGTGGTCCCTCATAACCTGAGACCAGAATGCCCTACCTAGAATTCTGCCTTTTCTCTTCCAGAGCCCCTTTCAGAGAAGGATGTCTCTTACTAGGGCAGATTTCTAAGGGTTCTGATTTTGTGCTTTGGTGTTACATCACTTTCCAGGAGCCAGCTTATGGAGGCTCCCTTCCCCTTCTGTTTATCTTCCAATTTTTTTCCCACAGATTCACGACTCCACATATCCTACCTTGCAAAAAGCAGTTGCTTTTCTGCTTGTAGAGATCCAGATATATATTCTTATATCTCAGGCTGATTTCATGGGTGTTCAAAATGGTTTTATAGATATCCAGCTAAATTCAGGAGGCCAGTTAAAACGTGGTCCCCTAGTCCTCCACCATTTTGCCTCAAAATCTCAATAATTAGTAATAACAATGATGAGGATAGTAATATTTTTTAGTCTCCTTTTGGGTTAAATCTTTGAGTATGATATCCAGAAGTGGGGTTAATGAGTCAAAGGGTATGAATATTTTCAAGGGCATAAATAGTCAAAGAACCCTCCAAGTTCTTAATTTGAGAAAAGAGAAGATAAGTGAGAGGTAGCTTGATAGGGTAGAAATAGGATTAGACTTGTAATCAGACAAAACTGGATTGAATTCTGGTTTTACCTTTATTCCTCTTCACTTCTTTGTGCCTCACTTTTCTTATCTATATACTTGAGTGCAGTACTTGCCATGTCTGCTTCCCTGCCCACTACACAAACTTATGAGTATGGAAGGAAAACAATGTGTGCACAAGTACTTTGAAAACTCTAACAGCCTGTACAAAATTTCAGGGGTGGTTATTATTGTAATTATTATACAGGGATGCACAACCAGGAGATGATAGTGGATTGACAAAATTAAACCTAGACTTCTTACCTGGCCCATTGGTGGGCACTGCATCTGCTTGCACTCAGTCTGAGAAGCCTGAGGGAATCCAGGCTTAACTACTATTCTCTCGGCCAGATTTTATGATAGGTTTTCTTAAGTGAGCTCCAGCAAATTTAAACAGTGGTATTTTTCAGCTGGGTTGAATTGACCATAGCCAAACTGAAGTATGAGATTTGGCCTCATTCCCAACTCTAATCTTGCCTGTAGTGTTCCTGGCCTTGAAAACCCCAGTCTTTAATTTTGATAATAGGGACTTTCCATGTGATGAAATAGATTAATCATAATCCTTGTTTCATATATGATGTCATTATTTATGTATGGCCCTTTTATTTTATTCTTTCTTCGTTATTTAAAAAATATAATTAATACTCAAGAACCTACTGTCCAATGCAAAGAATAGAACATTAACAATAACTTAAATCTTTATTTTGCTTCTCATTCCTGTGCTTTTATCTCCAGGATAATTACTATCCTGAATTTTATGTTATAAAAATTGTTTTATCAAATACATATATTTCGTTAAACAATATATTGTTTAATTTTCATTTTTAATTAGCACTTCAAAAAAAGGGTATAACAGTAGGTGGTCTTCTAAGACTTGCTTTTTACAATTGATGGATTTATTCATGTCACTGAGTTTTACTATAGTTCATTTATTTTCATTATTATATATTATTCCATAGTGAGAATACACTATACTGGTATTTTGTTTAAAATCCTTGCACTGATATGCATTAGTGAAATGGATTGGTAATTTTCCTCTTTCCTACTTACTTTCTTGGTTGGCGTCAGAATGTTACAGGCTTTATGGAACACTAAGTCAGATGATAGTCCACCTTTTTCTGTTCTGAGGAGTTTGTTTCTTGAAAACTGGTTAGAACTCATCTATAAAATAATGTGTACTGTTGTTCTATTTGATGGAAGGATTTTAATTCCCTCTTCATTTTCTTAAATATTATAGTTACTAATAACTATTATTAGTTAATATATTATTACTCAGGCTTCCTATTTCTCTTTTAATTCATTTTGGTAAGTTATATATTTTAAGTTATATAGTTTAAGGAATTTGTCCACTTCATCAATCAGTGTTGTCAATCAGAATGTCACCATATCATACTGAAAAATTCTCACCTCTAAGACTTGCCTCCATATTGTATAAGTGGACATTTGCAACAGAACATTTTAATGTGGCCAAGAAAGGAGAGAGAGAAATAACCAACTAACCAATTAACTTTCCTCTCTCCTATCTCCCTCTCTTATTATTGCCTATTATATACTAAACATATCTCTCATTTAATTTATACCACAACCCTAAGAGCAGATGTTATATTTTCCTGTTTAGAGATGAAGAAGCCAGGGCTAAGGGAGGATATGTAGCTAGGAAGTGGTCAATTTGGAAATAGATTTGATTGACCCTGAAGCTTGGGCTCTTTCATTATACCACATTCTTAGTCTGAGTAATTTCCTGCCTTTTCCACTTCCAGTGGTTCTCTAATGTGCACTAAAGTGCATCTAAAGATGTCTGGTTAAAAAAAAAAAAAAGGATTTCTGGGGCCTACCAGAAATATTTAGCTATATTTAGTAGGTGTGTACTAGGAGCTGGGAATCTGCATTTCAGAAAAGCATTCCAAGTAGTTTTGATGTAATACCAGGTACTTTTTGATGCCCTTCACACCATACTTTGAGGAACCTTGAACTAGATTCTGAATTCCTTGAGTATGGGAGTGGTGTCCTATTTATTTCATTTTTCTATGAGGAAGAACTCAACAATTTGCTGAAGAAATGAATAACTAAATGAAATAATGGATGAATTTAATTATATTGAGGTGCCAAAGACTTACTCTCTCTAATCAAAAAGAGCTACTTTGACCTAGTCACTAATCTCTAGTGTTTATGTTTCCCTCTTGGACTTATTATCCTCTATGGGGTGAATTGCCTTCTTGCTTCCTGTATATCAAAAAGCTCAAAGAGAAAAAGATTCCCTATCATTTTAAATGTCATTCATCATTCTGTTTGCAAGAATATTATTAGAAGGCTGCTGAGAGGAAGGGCACAAAGATAGAAAGATGGCCAAATGGAACTTTCCAGGTCTGCTCTCTTTTTGCCAAGTGAAGCTATAGCTTTAGGTTACAACTTTTGGGGCAAAACTTGACAACTGCCATGTAGAGCCTCTCAGCTTCGGTCACTGAAACTTGGAGCTACAAGCTTAACACCTCTACTGATCCTCAGTCCCTGAGTCAATCCTGATCATACCAAGGTATCTGTCATATAACTCAACCCACCAACATATCAATGGGCTCTGAAATCTATTTTGTTTCCACAGATCTGTTATATAGTGAGTTTGAATTTCATGTTCGGTTTCCCTGCTACTGCCTCATCCTCTTCCTGGGATGACAAGCCAGTCTGTTTCAGCCTAAAGGGACTAGCTGAGGACTCTTATACCCAGATCCGTTTCGTCTTTTATGTTTGGGTCCATAGTGAAAGGAAGAACTTGATTCAACTTCCTTTGCTTCATTTCTATATTTTGCTAATTTCTATTCCAAAATACTACTTTGTATTTATAATAACATTCAGCAGTGCCTTATATCCTGAAAGGGGAAGCCAAAATACCTTTGAATTTTCATTTTCTTAACTTTTCAGAGAAGATCATAATATTGACCTGCCTTACAGAGCATTAGGATTAATTAATTAACATTGAATAGTACTTTGGAAATGTTAAATACTATAGACATGCTAAATAGCCTTATTAGACTTGGAGTCTAAAAGACAAATGAAACTCCAAACTTCATTTAAATGCTTTTATATCATGGGATTTTTTTTTTTCTCTCTCAAGAATCTTAAAGGAAGTTATGTAGCTACATTTTTGGTTCCAAATAGGAAATGTCACAATGAGTATAAAACATAGATGTCTAATTTCCTCACCTTTTCTGTCATCCCCTGTTTCTCCACTGGATCACACATTTATTCAGCAAGCATTCCATGATTGCCTCCTGTGTCAAGCATCAAGCAAGGCACTACAGATACATGTCTCTGACCTGTGGGAGAGATAGATACACATGTTCTCCAGTAAATGTAATATAAGACAGATCCAGTGATATTACAGAGATGCAGGGTGTGAAGGAAGAAAATGATCACATTGCAAGTGTCAGGTACATCTATAGTAGGTGGGAAAGTCAGGAAGATTTAATATAGCTGGCATCATTGGGGCTGTGCTTGAAAGATAAAATGAATTTTTATGGACAAAGGAAATAGCATGAAGAAAGTTCATGTGTGCCTTTTTTAGATGGGGTGCTAGAGTTGAGAGAAGTTATATAGCTGATCCTGGGGTTGCACAGTAAGTCAATTCCTAAGTCAGATTTAGGATCCAACCTCTTCCTCACTTCTATTCTGATAGTCTTTGCTTTGAACTGTATTTTCTCTCTTAATAGTAAAGGTAATTTACTAAATGCCTATTTATCTTAAGTTTTATTCTACTTATTATGGGAAATTGAGATCCCTAAGATGGCCCAAGAGAAGAGGGCACTGCACACAGGAAGAGATAACATACACAAAGTAAAGATTCTTAGAATATTGAGGTGGATAATAGCAGTGGGTGGGACCAGGTGAATGGCCATCCACTTGCCATGAAAGTATAAGGTATTGAGGACTAGTTGGAAGTAAAATTAGATAGCACATTGATTTAATAAGGGATTTGAATATTACAATAATGAAGTTTTTACTCAACCATAAAAAAGAATGAAATCTTGCCATTTGCAATAACATGTATGTAGCTGGAGAGTATTACACTAAGTGAAATAAGTCAGTCAGAAAAAGACAAATACTGTATGATTTCACTTCTATGTGGAATTTAAGAACCAAAGTAAACGAACAAAAAAAAAAAGACAAACCAAAAAACAGACTTTTAATTTAGAGAACAAACTGATGGTTACCACAGGGGAGGTGGGTGGGAGGATGGGTGAAATACATGAAGGGGATTAAGAGTACACTTACCATGATGAGCAGAGTAATGTATAGAATTGTTGAATCACTATATTGTACACCTGAAATAATAATATACTGTATGTTACCTATACTGGAATTAAAAGAAAATTTAAAAAAAGAATAATGAAGTTTTTGTCATGTTGAGTGTGAGGTGAGGTAAAATGACTAATTAGAAATGACTAATGGATAGTTGAAGCTATAATTCTGATTGCTAATGAAAAGATAGCATGATTTGGGAGTTATTAGCAAGGAAGTAATATCAAAGTCATGAAAAGGAGATCTCTGAGGGATAGAGAGGACAAGAGTAAAAAATCAAGATCCACTAATGAAATAGTTTATGGCAGGTTAGCTCAGTCTAATTCTTGATTTATACATGGGAAAAACTGAGGCTCAGAAAGAAGAAAAACTTTCTTAAAATTATTCACTAATTCAGTGGAAGAGTTGCAACCAGAGTTCATGTCTCTTCACTCCCAGTCCATATCTCCCTTTCTTCCACTAATACTTATTTCAACCAATTTAGGTGTTCTGCAACAGAGGACTGTAGCTGCTCCAGTGAAATTGAAACTTGAAATGGAAACCAACATCATGAATAGGAAGAGAATATTGCCTTTCTTATTTTTAATCATTTTCTGTCCAGCAATTCTTAGGTTCATCTTGGAAGGCATGGCCTCTGGGGATCAGGGAACTGCAGGTTCCCAGGTGATTAGACATGGGTTTATTTCTCTCTCTGGTTTCCCTTCCCTTAGGTTTTGTTGTTGTTTGTTTGTTTTTGCTAATTTCCTTTCTTGCCGGACAGTGTGCTGAGAGACATTTGAAATATTGCTAGGGAATATATGGCTCATTTTTTAAAACAGAAATGTCCCTTTATTCTCAGCTGCTGGGGAACCCTGTCCTGAACACACTCACTACCTCCTCTACCAGGAGATCACCTTAACATACTTCCTAATTTATACTACCCCTCCATCCAGCCTCCCCCACCAATGACAAAGAAATTAAAATTCACTTTTAACTACTGTTTATTAATGCCTGTCTACCCTGAATCAGGGTTCAACTTAACCTAAATGAAATTATTTCAGTACCCAATGATCAGTGATCAGTATAATTATACCCACCTTACAAATAAGGGAATTGAGACATAGATAAATGGTAATGTGACATGATTATGGTAGACAGAATAAGGACCCTTCAAAGATGTTCATGTCCTACTTCCTTAGAACCTGTGACTATGTTACCTTACATAGCAAAAGGGACTTTGCATATGTAATTAAGGATTTTGAGATGAGAAGGTTATACTGGATCATTTAAGTGGGCCCAACATAATCATAAAGGCCCTTAAAAGAGGAAGTCTGAAAGGTTAGAATCAGAGGATACATGATGATGGAAGCAGAGAAGTCAGAGATTTGAAGATGTCATGCTCCTGACCTTAAAGATGGAGGAAGAAGCCACAAGCCAAAGAATACAGGTGACATCTAGAAGCTGGAAAGACAAGGAAACAGATTCTCCCTACAGCCTCTGGAAGGAATGTCACACTGCCCACATTTTGAATTTAGAGCTTCTTACCTCTAAAACTGTAAGATAACAAGTTTGCATTGTTTTAAGTCAGTAAGTCTGTGGTAATTTGTTACAAAAACAGAGTAAGCTGATACATTAAAGTTATATAGCAGGTCATTTTTTTCCAGTGATTTCTATTTTTTGAGAGGTAAAGAATGCACCCTAGACTTGTGTTAAGTGAACCCTGTCTTGCTTGACACTGTTGACTCCTTATTTCTTTGTGACTCTATTTCCTTCACTTTTATGCACACACTCCTTAATCTCTTCCTCCTTCTCTGATCATTATGTCAATTATGGGTCCCATCTCTTATTTATTGCCTACTAAATACAGTTCTCTTTCCTTTCCATCTCCTTGCTTCCCTTTTCTTTCCTTCTCTTCATACTGTCCCTAACATTCACCCCTCATAAGTTCCATTTTTCACTTTTATACTAATGATTCCCAAAGGTATCTCTCATCTAAACTTTAGACTGCCAATTTATATTTACCCTTGGAGAATTGAGAACCAAGGCAGAGAAAATCTTAAACACAGCTATAGATAAAAGACCAATGATCTTCAAAAGTGCAATAGATATAACCTTTCAATAGAGATGATTAAAGTCAAAAGATGATAGTTTGACATCTTTAAAGTCCTAAAAGGGGGAAAAAGAAAAACAACTTGAATCCTATTAGTGGGACTATCCTTCAAAAATGGAAGCAGACAAAATCTGAGAAAATTCACTGTTTCCAGAGCTGCACCACAGAACAGACCAATGGAAGTTCTTCAGGCTGAAGAAAAATGATCCAAGATGGTTCTCCAGTTTGACTATGAATTTCCTAAGTTGGTTTTCTTTGTATTTATCCTGCTTGAAATTTACTGAGTTTCTTGAATTAGTGAATAAAAGTCTTTCATAAATTCTCTGAAATTCTCAGAAATGTGGGAAGAAGTGCAAAGAAAAGGATAATTATATGACAAAAGGATATTAATTATTTAAAATGATAGTGATAATAAGTTCTCCTGGGTATTATAGGTGGAAGTAATATATTTGACCATTGTAGTACAAAAGGGAGAAGGGGATAAATGGGATTAAATAATAATAAGATTCTTGTATTTTTCTTAGGAAACAGACATATGTAAAAATTTAATGAGCTATACAATTAAGTTGTTTTGTACTTTATTGTATGTAAGTTATCTTCAAAAAAAAAAGTGAAGATGAAAAAGTGTTGATATATCAACAGAAAAGTTATGGATAAATTCCTTGAGATTATTTGTATATGGGATTCAACTTGACAATATTCCCCGTTTGTTCTCCTTATACTCTTAATATAAGGCCTGTATGACTTTCATTCAACCAAATTTGAGATTCCCACTATATGCCACTCACTGTGATAGGCACTGGGTATATAGAGAGATGGAGACTAATGTTTGAAGTATTCAGAAATGAACAAATAATAGTGGTTAGTGAAGGTTTCTGAGTAAAGGAGAAGCTAATTGGAGCTAACAAACACCTTGGTGGATGTATGGATGGAGGGGTAGGGTCAGATGATATGATTTTCTCTTGGTTCTGTACTGCCTAAAGTCACTCCTTTAGTACTGCTTTTCTAGGATTTTCTTTAAAGAAATGAATTCACGATTTTCTAATGCCCTCTAGGTATGGACATTAGGGATGTCCTCTAGGCAAGCTTGGTGCCAAGAGGAAAGATATGGTTGGTATAATCTTTTTCTCTCTCTCCCTATAATAAGGTAAACAAAAGTGGCTCAGATTTGTCAGAATACCAGTTTTGGGTCAGACTGCTGGAGAGAGTGTCAATCTTTGTAGGAGAGTGACTCAGGATGCCATTAGAGTACTGGTCACTGGTCTGAATGCAGTGCAGTGGGTATGGGGTCATAGTCAAGAGTTGAGATGAGTTTTCTGTTGTTAAAGCAGCTCTGCAGTTAGTTTCTCTTTTTCCTTCTGTTGTGATAGGTTAAGAAGGTATTCTCTGATGATTAATGCTATTAAAGAGAAATTACTTATTGGGTCTATTTGAGTTAATTTGTTTTCCTGTAGATTTCTCCCTTAAATTAGCAATACCTTGTAGTGTTTGGAATACACAAAAGTTCAGGATAAAAAGCACTGAATTACAAAATAAAGTCATTCATTCATTCAGTTAGCATTTACTGGGTACCTAATCTTTGTTTGCCACTGTGTAATTATTGGGGATATAAGTATAATTAATTGTAGTTTCAACCAACTTTACATTTATAGACAAAGACAGACAAAGAAAGATAAATTAAGTGACAAATATGAGAATTAATTATGAACTAAATGCAAATGGGACACAAAAGAGGAACTAATTAATTCTATCTGAGGAATCAGGGAAGGTTTCATTGACGGATGTCATTTTAATTGGATGTAGGGGAAGAAGTAGGAGGTCCGCAGGCCTTATAGGCCATTCTAATTGAAGGAAACAGCAGGAGCAAAGACATGAAAATTTAAAAATTTCCTATCTGGCCAACTATAGGTAAACTGGAACATGAGATATATGTCAGGAAGTGGTAGGATAAAAGAATTAAGACTATGAAATGAGATGGAGATCAATTGTCAAGGGCATGGTGTATTATCTATAACGAGTACTGAACCACCCAGGTTTTTTCCACCACCTCAGGGTTTTAAGCATTTACAAAACAGTTAACTGAATAAAGAGAGATATACAACAAATTGTAATTAATTTAATAATTAGTATAATTCAGTATAATTCATTTCTGTGTTTATTTTTTATTTTAATTCAAGTATAGTTAATATACAGTGTTTTTTTTTCAATTATAATTTTTTTTAATTTTTTTAAATTAACATATAATGTATTATTTGTTTCAGGGGTACAGGTCTGTGATTCATCAGTCTTTTTTTTTTTTTTTTTTTTAGTTTTTGATGTAGTGATCTGTGCTTCATTGTTTTTGTATGATCCAGTGCTACATGCAGTACGTGCCCTCCTTAATACCCTCAGTTTGTTTCTCAGAGTCCATAGTCTCTCCTGGTTCATCTTTCCCTCCGATTCCCCCCCTTCATTTTCCCTTCCTTCTCCTAATGTCCTCCATGCTATTCCTTATGTTCCACAAATAAGTGAAACCGTATGATAATGGACTTTCTCTGCTTAACTTATTTCACTTAGCATAATCTCCTCCAGTCCCATCCATGTTGATGTAAAAGTTAGGTATTCATCCTTTCTGATGGCTGAGTAATATTCCATTCTATATATGGACCACATCTTCTTTATCCTTTCATCTGTTGAAGGGCAGCTCGGCTCTTTCCACAGTTTGGGTATTGCGGACATTGCTGCTATGAACATTGGGGTGCATATGGCCCTTCTTTTCACTATATCTGTGTCTTTGGGGTAAATACCCAGGAGTGCAATTGCTGGGTCATAGGGTAACTCTATTTTTAATTTTTTGAGGCATCTCCACACTGTTTTCCAAAGTGGCTGTACCAACTTGCATTCCCACCAACAGTGTAAGAGGGTTCCCCTTTGTCTACAACCTCTCCAACATTTGTTGTTTCTTGCCTTGTCATTTTTTGCCATTCTAACTGGTGTAAGGTGGTATCTCAATGTAGTTTTGATTTGAATTTCCCTGATGGCTAATGATGATGAACATTTTTTTTAATGTGTCTGTTAGCCATTTGTATGTCTTCTTTGGAGAAGTGTCTATTCATGTCTTCTGCCCATTTTTTGACGTGATTATTTGTTTTTTAGGTCTTGAGTTTGAGAAGTTCTTTATAGATCTTGGATACCAGCCCTTTATCTGTAGTGTCATTTGCAAATATCTTCTCCCATTCTGTGGGTTGCCCCTCTGTTTTCTTGACTGTTTCCTTTGCTGTGCAGAAGCTCTTTATCTTGATGAAGTCCCAAAAGTTCATTTTTTCTTTTGTTTCACTAGCCTTTGGAGGTGTATCTTGAAAGAAGTTGCTGTGGCTGATGTTGAAGAGGTTACTGCATATGGATTCCTGTCTCACATTGAGGTCTTTTGTCCATTTTGAGTTTATCTTTGTGTATGGTGTTAAGAATGGTCGAGTTTCATTCTTCTGTATATAGCTGTCCAATTTTCCCAGCACCATTTATTGAAGAGACGGTCTTTTTTCCATTGCATATTTTTTCCCACTTTGTCGAAGATTACTTCACCATAGAGTTGAGGGTCCATATCTGGGCTCTCTATTCTGTTCCATTGGTCTATATGTCTGTTTTTGTGCCAGTACCATGCTGTCTTGGTGATCACTGCTTTGTAATATAGCTTGAAATCAGACAACATGATGCCCCAGCTTTGTTTTTCTTTTTCAACATTTCCTTGGTGATTCAGGATCTTTTCTGATTCCATACAAATTTTAGGATTGTTTGTTTCAGCACTTTGAAAAATGTCATTGGAATTTTGATCGGGATGGCGTTGAAGGTATAGATTGCTGTGGGTGGTAGCACAGACATTTTAACGATGTTTATTCTTCCGATCCATGAACATAGAATGTTTTTCCATCTTTTTGTGTCTTCTTCAATTTCTTTCATAAGTGTTCTGTAGTCCCTAGAGTATAGATCCTTTACCTCTTTGGTTAGGTTTATTCCGAGGTGTCTTAAGGTTTTTGGTGCTATCGTAAATGGAATCTATTGTCTAATGTCTCCTTCTACAGTTGTATTGTTAGTGTATAAGAAAGCAACTGATTTCTGTGCATTGATTTTATATCCTGCCACATTACTGAATTGCTGAATGAGTTTTAGTAATTTGGGGGTGGAGTCTTTGGGGTTTTCCACATAAAGTATCATGTCGTCTGCGAAAAGAGAGAGTTTGACTTCTTCTTTGCCAATTTGAATACATTTTATTTCATTTTGTTGTCTGATTGCTGTTGTTAGGACTTCCAGTATTATGTTGAACAATAATGGCGAGAGTGGGCATCCTTGATGTGTTCCTGATCTTAAGGGAAAGGCTCTCAGCTTTTCCCCATTGAGGATGAGAGTCGCTGTGGGTTTTTAAAAAATGGATTTTATGAACTTGAGAACTCTGAAGAGTTTTAATCAGGAAAGGATGCTGTATTTTGTCAAATGCTTTTTCTGCATCAATTGAGAGGACCATATGGTTCTTCTCTCACCTCTTATTAATGTGTTCTATCACACTGATTGATTTGTGAATGTAGATCCACCTTTGCATCCTGGGGATAAATCCCACTTGATCATGGTGGATGATCCTTTTAATGTATTGATGGATCCTATTAGCTTGGATTTTGTTGAGAATTTTGGAATCCATATTCATCAGGGATATCTGTCTGAAATTCTCCTTTTTGAATAGGGTCTTTGTCTGTTTTGGGGATTAAGGTAATGCTGGCCTCATAGAATGAGTCTGGAAGCTTTCCTTCTGTTTCTGTTTTTTGACACAGCTTCAGTAGAACAGGTATTATTTCTTCTTTGAATGTTTGGTAGAATTCCCCAGGGAATCCATCAGGCCCTGGACTCTTGTTTTTTGGGAGGTTTTTGATCACTGCTTCAATCTCATTACTGGTTATTGGCCTATTTAGGTTGTCAATTTCTTCCTGTTTCAGTCTTGGGAGTTTATAGGTTTCCAGGAAGGCCTCCATTTCTTCCAGGTTGCTCAATTTATTGACATATGGTTGTTGATAATAATTTCTAAGAATTGTTTCTATTTCCTTGGTGTTAGTCGTGATCTCTCCCCTTTCATTCATAACTTTATTAATTTGCATCTTTTCTCTTTTCTTTTGGATATATCTGGCCAGTGGTTTATTGATCTTACTAATTCTTTCAGAGAACCAGCTTCTAGTTTCATTGATCTGATCTACTGTGTTTCTGGTTTCTAATTCAGTGATCTCTGCTATAATCTTAATTATTTCTCTTCTAATGCATGGCTTAGGCATCGTTTGTTGTTTTTTTCTCTAGTTTTTTAAGGTGCAAAGTTAGTTGGTGAATTCAGGATTTTTCTATTTTTTTAGTGAGGCTTGGATGGCTATGTATTTCCCCCTTTGGACCTCCTTTGCAG
Organism: Mirounga angustirostris; assembly: GCF_029215605.1. Taxonomy (NCBI): domain Eukaryota; kingdom Metazoa; phylum Chordata; class Mammalia; order Carnivora; family Phocidae; genus Mirounga; species Mirounga angustirostris. The sequence continues at coordinate 151,533,267 of NW_026991712.1, forward strand.
TATCCCATAGGTTTTGGATCAATGTGTTTTCATTCTCATTGGTTTCCATGAATTGTTTAAGTCCTTTTATGATTTCCTGGTTGACCCATACATTCTTAAGCAGAGTGTCTTTAGCTTCCAAGTGTTTGAATTTCTTCCAAATTTTTTCTTGCGATTGCATTCCAGTTTTAAACCATTATGGTCTGAGAACATGCAGGGAATTATCTCAGTCTTTTGGTATTGGTTGAGACCTGATTTGTGACCCAGTATGTGGTCTATTCTGAAGAAAGTTCTAGGTCCACTTGAGAAGAATGAGTATTCTGTTGTTTCAGGGTAGAATGTTCTGTATATATATCTGAGGTCCATCTGGTCCTGTGTGTCATTCAAAGCTCTTGTTTCTTTGTTGATTTTGGCTCAGATGATCTGTCTATTGCTGAGAGTGGAGTATTGAGGTCTCCTAAAATTAAAGTATTGTTATCAATATGACTCTTTATTTTAGTTAACAGTTGGCTTATGTAGATGGTTGCTTCCATGTTGGGGGCGTAGATGTTTACAATTGTTAGATCTTCTTTTTGGATAGGCCCTTTAAGAATGATATAGTGTCCTTCTGTGTCTCTAATTACAGACTTTAGTTTAAAATCTAATTTGTCTGATATAAGAATTGCTACCCCAGCTTTCTTTTGAGGTCCGCTGGCATGGAAGATGGATCTCCATCCTTTCACTTTCAGTCTGGATGTCTCTTTAGGTTCAAAACGAGTCTCTTGTAGACAGCATATGGATAGGTCCTGTCTTTTTATCCAATCTGCAACCCTGTGCTCTTTTATGGGAGCATTTAGGCCATTCACGTTGAGAATGATTATTGAAAGATATGAATTAATTGTCATCATGTTGCATGTGAAGACGTTGTTTTTATAGATTGTCCCTGTAAATTTCTGTTTTATATCACGTCTGGGGTCTTTCTCCTTTTATAGAATCCCCCTTAATATTTCTTGCAGGGCCAGCGTTGTTGTCATATATTCCTTCAGTTTCTGCCGGCCTTGGAAACTGCATCACTCCATCCATTCTAAATGACAGCCTTGCCGGATAAAGTATTCTTGGCTGCATGTTCTTCTCGTTTATTACCCTGAATATGTCTTGCCAGTCCTTTCTGGCTTGCCAGGTCTCTGTGGATAGATCTGATGTTATTCTGATGTTCTTCCCTCTGTACGTAAGATATCTCTTCCCCCTAACTGCCTTAAGGTGGTTTCCTTGGTTCTAAGATTTGTGAGTTTTACTATTTCATGCTGGGGTGTTGGCCTGTTTTCCTTGATCTTGGGAGGGATCCTCTCTGCCTCTAGGACACGAATGTTTGTTTCATTCCGCAGATTAGGGAAGTTCTCATCTATGATTTACTCAAATATATCTTCTAGTCCTCTCTCCCTCTCCACCACCTCAGGGACCCCAATAATTCTGACATTGGAACGTTTCATGGTGTCATTTCTCTATTTTCATGGATTTTGAGTTGTTTTTCCCTGGCCTCCTCTTTTCTCTTCTTGTCTATTAATTGGTCTTCTAGATCACTAATTCGTTCATCTGTCTCGCTTACCCTAGCTGTTAGATTATCTAGATTAAATTGGATTTCATTGATAGCATTTTTAAGTTCTGCCAATTCAGCTTTCATTTCTGCCCTTAGAGACTCTGTGTTGCCATTAATCAATTTCTCCATTCTAGTTATTGTCTTCACAACTGCTACCCTGAATTGCATCTCCGACATCCTGGTTATATCTGCATCCATTTGTAAATCTGTGGCAGAAGTCACAGTCTCTGAGTCTTTCCTATTTTAGGGGAATAGTCATTCTGTTGAGGGTGTTTGAGGGAATGTACAGAGTCCAAATTATTAACCACAACCCAAGCAAGATGCTCCTGTTTTCTAGGGACCTTAGGGTTGCTGGCCTCTTGTTTTCCCAGCCTGTCTTCTGATGGCGGGGCCTGCCAAGCTGTTACTCAGGCAACCCTGTTTGTGCAGAGTTGCCCTATCCCCTGTTGTGGGGGATGGGCTCGGTGAAAACCAGTGTTTTGGGGCTTTTGTTCTCTGGCGGCTTTCCCTGGAGGCTTTCTATGTCTCTTCTGAGAGTCAGAGCAGAAGAGATTGCTTCCAAACCTCTGCCTCAGAGCAGAGAGATCCCATGTGTTCTTCATGAGCTCTCCAGTCCATACTATCTCCATTTCTATCTGTACTGCTATAAACTACAGCGTCCTGGGTTGTGCGCACCTAAACAGCGCTCCCTGTCCTCACCTCCCAGTTGGGGCATATCTCTGCCCTTTGTGTTTCTAAAACCACCAGCCTCCCTCAGTTCGCATGTGTAGCCCTGTCACTCCGGTTTCAGTCAGGGATGCTGCCTGAAAGTCCTTTCCCTGTCGCTACCGGTCTGCGAGTCTGTGCCCCGTCCCCACTGCGAGAGGGTATCACTCACCGGTGGTGTAGGATCCCAATGGCTCAGCTTTCTCCTCAATCAGTTTATCTTCTCATATCTACCTACAAAATCACAGCTCCCCAATTCATATCCTGAAACCAACCCCCTGAGATATTCTGTCTGTAGTGATTTAGATTTATCTTCTTACATCTCAGGCTGATTTTATGGGTGTTCAGAGTGGTCTGGTAGATATCCAGCTCAATTCCGGGGACCAGTTGGAATGGGGTCCCCTACTCCTCCGCCATCTTTTCTAGGTCCTAAAACTAGCTATTTTCTAGTCTATTTCTCTTAATTTATTTTTTATTAGTCAGAATAGGCTAGGTCCCAGAAAATCTTGGTTATTTAACACATAAAATATTTATTTTTTACTACTGCTACACAACCAGCTCAGTCAATAGCATGCTCTGCTCTACAAATGCACTCAGGGCCCTGGTTGAAGAAGGTTTCACCAACTTGGCTGCACACCATCTGAAAATCAAGGCCTCCTCAGTTTCCACAGCAGGAGAAAAGAAAGCTGTAGGGTTTCAGACAAATAATGAAATGCGTCAATACAGAAGTGTCATTTCCGTTCATAAGTTATTGGCCAGAAATACTCCCATGATTCACCTAAATGCAAAGGAGGTAAAATCATATGTTCAGAAAAAGGAGAACTGGGTGGCAATGAACATTAGAATTCTGAAATGCTTTCCTATTATGCCATCATGTATATTTACTGCATTATATTAATTATTGGGGAATATACCACTTTCCCCTATTGATGGACATTATGGGTTTCCATTTTTGACACTGCAAATATGGTGCATTTGCCATTGGTGTATGGTAACTTTTGTCCATATATGAACATTTCTCTAAATCATATATCTAGAAGTGGGATTGTTGGGTAATAGGTTATATTTATTTTATTTAGTAGGGACTACCATAATGTTTCCAAACTGGACTATTTTTTTTTCAAGATTTATTTATTTTAGAGGGGCAGAGGGACAGAGGGAGAGTGAGAGAGAATCTCAAGCAGACTCCCTGCTGAACACAGAGCCCAATGGCAGGGCTCGATCCCACGACCCTGAGATCATGACTGGAGCCAAAATCAAGAGTTGGAAGCTTAACCAACTGATCCACCCAAGTGTCTCTCCAAACTGGATTATTAGTTTACATTCTCACCAGCAGGATATGAAAATACCATTTTCCTTACAATTTTGCCAGACTTTAATATTGTCATGCTTTTTCATTTTCATCAGTTTGATCAGTGAAAAGGGCATCTCATTGTTCCTTTGATTTACTGTTCCCTAATGACTGGTTTTAACATCTAGATAGATAGATAGATGATAGATAGATAGATAATTTTTTTTCAATTTGACTTAATAGATATTTTCTGAGCACTTACTATATACTAGAAACTGTACCAGGGGCAAGGGATATAGCATTAATCTCCAATTTTAGGCAATAAATCTGGTCCTGGGATATGTTGGAATACAGGAGGGATCAAGTAGGTTATGCGGGTCCTGATGGATTCAAAGTGGATGTGACTTCACAGACAGAATGAATAAGATTATGCTATCATCCTAGGGTAGATATTGTTTACCCTGAGGCACTCTCCTCCCACAAAGCATCTTATAACCCTAGATGATAGGTATGTATTGGGGGGTGGGTGATGAGTGGTGTCTTTTAGTGTATTGAGACCTAGCTAAGGGTAATTTAGATCACTGTTTCACACCCTGTAGAAGTCTAAGTCTAAGATTTCTGTGCATTTTTCTGGGGGAAGACCTCACATTTTCATACTCACCTCTGCGTCTGGGTTCTTACTTGTGTATAGTGCTTCTGTTTCACACTGCATTGAATCATGTAAAATGTTCTTTCTCTCTTTACATACCATGACAGATTCCTGGCTGTTTACTATTCATTCTGTTCACTTTTTTCCCCTTAGTTGTAAAACCCTTGATTTTATGGGTACATCACTTCCTGGAAAAAACTGCATTTTCCTACTCTCTTATAGCTAGAGAAATGTAAGCAGAGTATGCATCTTTTGGGAAGCAAAAACCTTTTAAAGAGGCGTCATACCATGTTTTGTCTTTCTCTTTCCAGGAGACTGGAATATGAGCATATTGGCTGGAATTTGAGCAGCCATCTTAAAACATGAGGTAGCATGCTAAAGATGATGGGTAGAAAAACAGAAAAAAACTAGGTTCTGATAATGGTAGAGTCACCATACCAATTCCGGAGTACTTAATTCCAGATTTTTTATATGAGAGAAAAATAAACTTCCATTTTGTTTAAGACATTGTAAATATTTTTCTGTTTCTCACAGCTATACTCCTTCCCAAAGGAAGGGGATACATACACATACACAATATATAAAACCAATGCAATAATTCCTTTAAAATATTTGTTAAGTGTATCAGAATTAGTTGAAATTGGAAGTATCGGAGAAGGGTTTGCATTACAAAAATGAAAACCAAATAGCTTATTGTCTTAAACTATTTTTAATCATTCCACCACAAGGGAATTTTTATTAGCCTCTCAACTGCACATAATCATCTTTACCTGTACTTATCACCATCTCTGTAGTTTTTTTTTATGTGTACTTAGTGGAAAACTCAAATTCTACTCATTTGCTGATATCAAAAACTACAACTGTTTTTATTGTGCTTGGGCTTTTGCCATCCAGGTTTTACCCTACCAAAACTTATATATTTTCCCAAGCATGAAAGGAGATTTGATGCTAGCTTAATAGTATGATATAGAAAATTTTTATCCCATTATACTTCAGTACTAATCGTAACTAACATTTGTTGATTACTCACTATGAGATAGGCATCATATTTTTAAAGATTTGTTATTTTTTAAAGTAATCTTTATACCCAATGTGTTGTCGAACTCACAAACCTGAGATCAAGAGTCGCATGCTCTACTGACTGAATCAGCCAGGGACCCCTCCCTTTTTCACTTTAAAAAACAACTATACTGAGGAATAATCAACATAATATAAACCATGCATATTTAAAATGTACAATTAGATGTTTTGACATGTGTGCACATTTATCAAACCATATCCTCCCCAGGCAACTACTAATCTTCTTTAACTCACTATAAATTAGTTTCTGATTCTAGAGTTTTATATATAAGAGAAGCATATACTATGTACTTGTCTTTATCTGGCTTCTTTCACTCATCATAACTATGTGATGATTCATTGGTGTTGCATGTATCAATATTTCATTCCCCTTTATATATTTTATACGTCTTCCATTATATAGATATACCACAATTTGTTTTTATTTTACCTGCTAATAGGCATTTAAGAGCCCCCCCCATTTTAGTTATTACAGATAAGGCTTTATAAACATTCAGGTACAAATATTCGTGTGTATATATGCTTTCATTTCTCTGAGGTGGACACCTTGGAGAGGAATGAGTGGATCAGATGGTAGATAAATACTTAATTGTTTAAGCAACTGCCAAAATATTTTCTAAAATGGTTGTACCATCTACATATTTATAAGTAGTGCAGTCCTTCATTACCTGACCTCTACTGTCTTTTTTATTTTTATTTTTTTTCCTCTGCTGTTTTGAAAACCATTATTTCATGTATTTTGTCCTATTCTTTAGCTTTTTCAGGCAGGAGTGTAAATCTGGTTCCTGTTACTTCAACTTGAACTCAGGCAGAAATCTTTTTCTGTCTCATTTAGTGCTTGCAACCACTGTATAATATAGGCAGTCTTGTTATCCCCATATTAGAAATAAAGAAACTGCTTTTTCTCACCTGCACACTTGTGTTCCTGCTGTTCCTTTTCATTTGTTCATTTAGTCAGTCAACATTTCAGTCATTGCTGTACCGGGCACTGTAATTAGGTGCTGACAATAGGGAATGATAGAAAGAAATCTTCATCTTAGGAGTATCACTCTGATATAAGTAGAGGATGAAATAGAAATTTTGGTATAAGAGGCAGGTGCAATAGTTCATAAGAGAAATAGTGAAAAGAACTAGTGGTAATAACAACAAGATGGAAATAAATCCTTAGATTTATATTCAGGAAGTAGTACATAGACCTATGGAATAATAGGTACTTATCATGTTTGGAGTAAAAAACGTGTTTTAATTAACTAAGCAACTCAGTGGTTGAATGGAGATGGATGATGTTCATACTCATTCATTTCTTTCTTTTTTTTTTTAAATTCAGTTAGCCTTTGGGGGAAAGCTTGGACAGGTTTCCTTGAAGATTTCTTACTTTCTTTAGGTCACTACTATTAGACAACTTATTTCCAGGATAATATTTTGGAAGAGTATAAAATAGCATGGGAAAATATTTTGTATTTTCTATTAGGTGACAAAGACATTTGTCTTTGGTGTAAAAGTATATGTACATGCATGCTATATTGAAGTGTTAAATATTTTCCATTTGGAGCATGTTTCATTTTTTTTCTACTTCGTGTTTTACTGTTTTGTCTGGCTTTCTTTTTTTATAGTGAAAAAATGAATTTGATGTAAAATCAGGCATGGACAAACCATTGTGACTTCTAATTTTATGCCATTTTTAAATGTTGTCCATCCACTTCTCTATAGATCTGAACATGATAAATATTTGTTATTCTAGATCTCTATGGTCACTGTCTTCCTTAATCAGCTTCCCAGTCCTAGCCCTCTATTTTCAGTTCCATTTCAAGTACCACATGTCTTGGTGTGACACTTAAACAGGATAATGTTTAAGTACATCTAGGTCAAATGGAGCTGAGTTTATACCCTCATTCTACCATTTACTAGCTATGCTGTTTAGACAAGTTAGTTAACCTCTGTAAGCCTCAGTTTTTCCATCTGTAACATGGGCTAGAAATAGTGCTATTATTGGATCGTCATGAGAATTAAATGAGAATGTGCATATAAAGTACATAGCATAGTCCATACATATTTCATAAGTGAAAGTTATTATTACTTTTTTTTTTAATAATTGGGGAAAATGTAACCTTGCATTTCCCACTTCGTCAAGTCTAGTAGATATGATGTTGGTATAGTCTTTGAAGACAATTAGAACTCAACTCTCCCTTCTTTTGTCTTTCCAAATCTTGGTTTAGTTAATGAATACTGGGAAAAATGGAAAAAGAAGGCAGAATCACATACACAAGGAAAAAATAATTTTATGCAAGCAAGGCACTTTTAAGACAATGTATTTCCAAATGGCTCAGGAACACAGCTCCATATAAAGGATCAGACCAATTATAACAGAGTGGCTCTATGGTCTAGTGATTAAGAATACCAACCATGGAGCCAGACTGTCTGTTTTTCAATCTGGCCCACTGCTTACAAGCCCTTACCTTATAAAAATTATCTACACTCTCTGTGTCTCAGCGTTCTACTCTTCAGATTGTTAAGAGGATTAAATTTGTTTATGTGTATAAAGTGTTTAGAATAGTGTTTGACACATAGTAAGCCCCATGTGTTTGCTTTCATCATTATCATCTGCATTTAAATATCCTATATTTTGTATACTGAATTAATGCATTTATGTTTTTGTCCAAATATTAATATTAGGATGAGTAGGTTTATTCTTTTTTTATATTTGAGGAAACTGAGGCTCAAGGAGATTAAATAACTTGCCCGAGATTACAAACCTATATGAAGGTATAGAAAAGAAGGTCCTAATCATAGTAAGCTCTAAATAAATAACTTTATGTGAAAAGTGGGAATTTCATCCTAGGTCTCCATAACTTCAAAAACCCTTTTTTGGGCACCTGGGTGGCTCAGTTGGTTAAGCGACTGCCTTCGGCTCAGATCATGATCCTGGAGTCCTGGGATCGAGTCCCTCATTGGGCTCCCTGCTCGGCAGGGAGTCTGCTTCTCCCTCTGGCCCTCCTCCCTCTCATGCTCTCTGTCTCTCATTCTCTCTGTCTCAAATAAATAAATAAAATCTTTAAAAAAACAAACAAACAAAAAAACCCTTTTTTGGGGGGGGGATCACCCCACAAAGCTGATCAGTCAGTTCTATTTTTTGTTTTCTTATATTTGCCCAGTTATATTGACCAATTGCACATCTGGAAATGTGAGAAAATATATTATTATAGTTCAGACAATTAAGTAGTTGGCTTTTGGGTGAGGTGATTTAAACCTTTTTATTGAGATAAATTGATATATAACGTAAGTTTTAGGGATACACATTAAAATTTAACATCTGTGTATACTACAAAGTGATCACCACCAAAGTCTAGTCACCATCCATTACCATACATTTGTCTCCCTTCACCCATTTCACCCACCCCAACCTCCTTCCCCTCTGTTAATCATCAATCCAGTCTCTGTATCTATGAGTTTGTTTTGGTATTTTTGTTGTTGTTGTTCATTTGTGTTGTTTATTTAGATTCCACGTATGAGTGAAATCATATGGTATTTGTCTTTCTCCATCTGACTTATTTCCCTGAGCATAATATTTTCAAGGTCCATCCATGTTGTAACAAATGGTAAGATTTTCTTCTTCTTTATAGCCGAGTAGTATTCCATTGTGTGTGTGTGTGTGTACATCCATACATGCATATTTCATTCTTTTTATCCATTCATCCACTGATGAGCACTTAGGTTGTTTACATATCTTGACCATTGTAAATAATTCTTCAATGAACACAGAGGTGCAAATATCTTTTGAATTAGTGTTATTCTTTGGGTATAAAACCAGAAGCAGAACAGCTGGATCATATGGAAGATGTATTCTTAATTTTTTGAGGAATTTCCATACTGTTTTCGATAGTGGTGAAACCAATTTACATCCCCACAAGTAGTACAGCAGGGTTTCCTTTTCTCCACATACTCATTAACACGTGTTATTTCTTGTCTTTTTGATGATAGCCATTCAAACAGGTATGAAAGATATCTCATGGTGGTTTTGATTTGCATTTCCCTAATAATTAGTGATGTTGAGCATCTTTTCATTTTTTTGTTGACCATTTGTATGTCTTCTTTGGAAAAATGTGTATTCAGATTCTCTGACCATTTTTTAATCTTTATTTTATTATTGAATTATATGAGTTTGTTCTATATTTTAGATATTAACCCCTTAACAGACATTAGATTGGCAAATATCCCATTCAGTGGGTTACCTTTTCATTTTAAGGATGGTTTCTTCACTGTGCAGAAGCTTTTTTTTTTTTTTAAGATTTTATTTATTTATTTGAGAGAGAGAATGAGAGACAGAGAGCACGAGAGGGAAGAGGGTCAGACGGAGAAGCAGACCCCCTGCTGAGCAGGGAGCCCGATGCGGGACTCGATCCCGGGACTCCAGGATCATGACCTGAGCTGAAGGCAGTCGCTTAACCAACTGAGCCACCCAGGCGCCCGTGCAGAAGCTTTTTAATTTGTTATTGTCCCATTTGTTTATTTTTACTTTTGTCTCCCTTGCCTCTGGAGTCAGATCCACAAAGATATCACTAAGACTAATGTCTACATGAAAATCCTCATCAGAAGAATACATATATAGTAATTATAATATTAGGTGAAGCTGACATCTTTACAAAGTTAAGTGTTATATTACCCTATATTAAGGATGTTAGATTTTTGAGGTGGGTGTTTCAAATGTCTTCTCTTAATTATCACTGTGTAACTGAAGCAATACACAGACTCCTGCCTGCTCTTTTATGTCTCCTTGGATTTGTTTGGAGATTGTTTTCTGAATTTGCATTGAGACATTTATGTTCATAGAATCAGAAGCCCAGACAGGCTAGCAGTTGTTTTACTGTATAACTGTGGGGATGTCTGAGTCTATTTCCCATCTCCTCTCAGTAATGGTTATAATTTCTCATTAGAGGTAAATGGGCTTTGGTCTTGTTGCTTAATTCTCAGCTCTCTTTATAATGATGATGTTATGTTGAGTATTAATTGATCATTTATTATGGGACAAGCACAATGTTAAATACTTAACAGTTCATTATTACATTTATTCCTCAGAATAACTAATATTTTGGGGGCACCTGGGTGGCTCAGTTGGTTAGGTGTCTGCCTTTGGCTCAGGTCAGGTCATGATCCCAGGATCCTGGGATCCAGCCCATGTCTGGCTCCCCATTCAGCGGGGAGTCTGCTTCTCACTCTCCCTCTGCCCCCCCCATGCTCTCTCTTTCATGTAAATAAATATAATCTTTAAAAAAATAACTAATATTTTCATCTTATGGAGGTGCAAACTGAGGTTGAGTAAGTATCTCAAGTATATAGCCAAGATCTCAAGTAAGTATTTCAAGGTATAGCCAAGATGAGTCTAGAACGTTTTTATCTTAACCACTACACTATATTTTTTCTTATTAAAAATGCAATGCATATTACTTGTAGAAATAATAGAAAATACAGGTAACCAAAATGAGGAAAACAAAAATTTCCTATAAGCCAATTAAAAATGAATAATCACTGTTGCCATGTTGTCATGATTTTACTTTTTTGTTTCTCTCTATATGTATAGAGAGAAACAAAAAAGCAAGTTGTGTACATATATTTTCTTCTTAAAATTTAGATATGAAACCATTTTGCAAACTTGCTTTATCTTACACTTGGCAATACAGTCTGAATATTTTCCACACATTCACTACTTTTGTATAAGATTCTTTTAAAGGAATCTCAGGAGATTATTGCTTGGATGCATCATAATTTATTGTATCAATCCATTAATGTTGGACAATTAAGTTTTACAATAAAGAATGCTGTAATAAATGGTTTTTTGTTCACTATGGTATTTCATTAGGCCAAACTCTCATATATGGAATTGAAGTTATGTATACTTGAAACACTTTTAAACCATATTATTTCTTTTTTTCTTGAGAGAGAGAGCACACAAATGCGGGGAGGGGTAGAGGGAGAGGGGCAGAGGGAAAGGGAGAGAGACAATCTTAAATAGACTTCATGCTCAGTGCAGATCCCGAAGGTGGGGCTCCATCTCACAACCCTGAGATCACGACCTGAGCCAAAATCAAAATAAAAAGTTGAACAATTAGCCAACTCAGCCACCCAGGCATCTCTAAGCCATATTAATAAATTGCCCTCCAAGTTCTGTCATTTAATATTCTATCCAGCAGGAGCGCCTGGGTGGCTCAGTCGTTAAGCGTCTGCCTTCGGCTCAGGTCATGATTCCAGGTCCTGGGATCGAGCCCCGCATGGGGCTCCCTGCTCAGCGGGAAGCCTGCTTCTCCCTCTCCCACTCCCCCTGCTTGTATTCCCTCTCTTGCTGTGTCTCTCTCTGTCAAATAAATAAATAAAATCTTTAAAAAAAATATTCTATCCAGCAGTTTATAAATATGCCAGCCTCTATGATTGCTTTCAAAACTAAGTAGTACCCGTTTGTTAATGATTTAGCTTTCTTGTTATGTTAGACATTTTCAGTAAGACTGATGGCAATTTATAGTTTTGTTTTATTTTGATTTTTTTTTTTCTTTTGCAGTTCTCTGGTTCATGTCCTTCTTTCCTCCCCTCCCTCTCTCTGTCTGTCTGTCTCTCCCTCTCATAAGGGTGATTTTTTTTTTGGTTGTGAGAGTTTTTTTTTTTTAATTAATAGACTTTTTTTAAAGCCATTTTAGGTTTATTTAAAAAATGAGTAAATAATACAGAGAGTTACCATATGTCCTTTTGCCCCCACTTCCAGGTTCTCCAATTATAAAACATTTTGGATTGGTGTGGTATGTTTATTACATTTTGATAAGTCAATATTGATAAAATTACTATTAACTAAAGCTTATAATTTACATTAGGGCTTACTCTTTGTGTCCTATGGATTTTGACAAATGTAAAGTGGCATATATCCACCTATTACAGTTTCATTCAGAATAGTAGTTTCGCTGCCCTAAAAATCTACTGTGCTCCACCTACTCATCCCTCTCTCTTTCCTTTCCCCCACCCAGCCCCCTAGCAACCACTGATCTTTTAGTCTGCATAGTTTTGTCTTTTTCAGAATGGCATATAATTGGAATCATATAGTATGTAGCCCTTCCAGATTGGCTTCATTTACATAGCAATGTGCATTTAAGTTTACCTATGTCTTTGCATGATTTGGTATCTCATTTTATTGCAGAATAATATTCCATTGTATAGATTATCATAGTTTATCTATTCACCTATTGAAGACATCTTGATTGTTTCCAAGTTTCAGAAATTATGAATAAAGCTTCTATAAACATGTGTGTGCAGATCTTGTATAGATATCTGTTTTTACCTCATTTGGACAAATACTAATGACTGGTGGGTCATATGGTAAGAAACTATCTTCCAAAGTGGCTGTACCATTTTTCACTCTCATCAGCAATGAATGAGAGTTCCTGTTGCTCCAGACCTCTACTTGCATGCATGCGTTTTGAATTTTGGTCATTCAATAGGTAATATCTCGTTGTTTTAATTTGCAGCTTCCTAATGACATCTTTTCATATGCTTATTTTGCCATCTGTATCTTCTTTGGTGAAGTATCTTTGCAGATCTCTAGCCTATTTTTTTAATTGGGTTGTTGTTTAAGTGTTCATTGTGGATTTTAAATATCTTGCTCATTTCTGGATACCAGAAAATATTTTACAAATACATTCTCCCAGTTTGTGGCATATCTTTTCACTCTCTCAAGTGGAAGCTTTTTATATTGAGTAAATTAAGTTTTTCTGTCTTATAAAATTGAATGTATTTTCCCATTTCATTATTTACCTTTCAGGTTTCTTTATAGTATTTTTAATGTTCAGAAGTTTTGATTTTCAAATTGTCAAATCCATAGATTTTTTTCTTTGGGTCTTATTTCTTTATAGCTAAATAAAGAAAGACCCTTTCCTTTCAAGAGTACATAACTAATTATTCATTTATACTCTCTTTAAAGGCTCTATAACTCAGCTTGGCTTTTCTTCCTCTTCTCTTCTCTCTCCTTGTCTTCCTCCTTATCTTCCTCCTCCTTCTCCTTCTACAATCTTTAGTCTGTTTTGGTTAATAAGGTTAGACATAGTGCTCACCATAGCACATACCCTCCCATGAGAGACTATGGACTCTGAGAAACAAACTGAGGGTTCTAGAGGGGAGGCGGTGGGGGGATGGGTTAGCCCGGTGATGGGTATTAAAGAGAGCACGTTCTGCATGGAGCACTGCATGTTATATGCAAACAATGAATCATGGAACACTACATCAAAAACTAATGATATAATGTATGGTGATTAACATAACATAATAATAAAAAATAATAATAAGGTTAGACATAGGGACTTAATTTTAGTTCTTTCTCAGTGATTATGTTTAGGCAGTTAACTACCATCTTTTGTTGAAAAATCTATTAATTCTCCATGGAAAGTTTATTTTTTAACATATTAGATAATTCTTTCATTATTTTAAATCACTGGAATTTAAACTCTATGAGAATAGGAACTCTTTTATTTCCCTGTATTCACAGAGCCTAGAATAGTTTTTGGCACACAGTACACATTCAGTAAATTTCTGTTGGATAATAAATCAATGAATGAATGAGTTCTTTAGGATTCTCTGTACTGTTCTGTTTTATTGCTATTTCTGTACCATTAGAATATTGTTTTAATACTTGTAAGTTTGTAATATATTTTACTATTTTAACCTAAGGCCCCCTTTACTACTCTTTTTTAAAGTGTTTTTGAATGTTTAATGTGTTTGGAAGATGATTTTTGGAATTACTCTCTCACAGTCTAAAATTATCTTTGCTATTTTCATTGAAGTTGTGTTAAATCTATAGAATAATTTAAGCAGAGTTGACGTATTATAATATTAAGCCTTTCCATATAGGAAAATGGTATTTTTCATCTTTTTCTGTCCATACTCGAGTTTGGGTAACTTTATTTATACAAGTTCTTAATTTTTTAAGTTTATTTGGAGGTAATTTCTATTTTTATTGCTTTTGAGCATTAGGGATTTTTTCTATTATATTTTGGAACTGGGTTTTGCTGAGGTATGGGGGAGCTATTTACTGTTATTGTAGGTTCCATTTATATTACAGGTTTTTATAAGGCTAGTAGTGTTTCTGTGAACTGTAGGCATCATTCAGTGCCCTTGCATATCTCTGTATCCTTCATCTAATAGAGGCAATGAAAGCATTAAAAAAAGTCCTTAGAAACATGAGATCTGAAATGAAATCCTGCCCCGCACTTCTATGACATGGCAAATCATGTAATCATCTTTGAGCCTCAATTTACTAATATGCAGAGTGGGAATAACCTGCTGAGGACCTGAGAAAAATAATAGTCATAACTTTTTTTAATGAACTCTAACATTATGTAATAATACAGATAGCTATTATTAATTTGGGGGCTAAATAATCGTTCTTATTATGCTCACAAAACTCTTATAAAGTAAATACTGTTATTATCCCAACTTTCACATGAAAAATGGAGGCTTAGGGAAGTCTTTAGAAGTAATATAGTGTAGTGGTTAATGAATGAGAGCTTGGAGCCTGGCTTCTTGGTTTGAATTCTAACTCCCCAGGTTACTTACTATATGAGTTTGGACATATTTTTTAACCTCTCTGAGCATCAGTTTTCTTATTCATAATATGGGGAATAATAGTAATGTGTACTACAGAAGTGGCTTTCTGTTTTTTTGAGGTGTGTAGAATAGACATAGAAAGTGATGAATTAATATATACATAAGAAGTGATGAATAAATATGAGCCAAATTACCAACCTGTGCTTCTTCCTTTGAGGCCAGAAATTCTGTGATAGTGATAGAGTCATGTGTGTTGCAGGATCACCCTAATGGCTTAAATGAATGCCACAGGATCAGAATCTCTCTTCCTTAATCAAATTCTGCTTATTTTTCAAAGTTTATTTTATGTAATCAGATTAAAGAGAGACTTATATGATTCCAGTGATCATGGCCACAATTTAGACAGCATTTTCTGATCAATTACAGCAAGGTCTGAGTAGCAGCCCTGTATCTCTTAAATTCTTACCTGCCATATCTAATCTTTTAGAAAATCCAGTTGGCTTTTCCACCAATACTGCCCTGTACTGAACCACTATCATCTCTCACTTGGATTACTGCAATAGCTTCGTTATTCGTCTTTCTGCTTCTATTTTTGCCTAACTATGGTCTATTGCCAAAAGTAGCTAGGGCTATCCTTTTAAAACATAAGTCAGATTGTGTCATGCCTTTGCTCAAAACTCTCCAATAACTTCCCACTTTACTTAGAAAAAGAGGATCTTAAAATAATTTAAACTCCTGGGCACCTGGGTGGCTCAGTTGGTTAAGCGACTGCCTTCGGCTCAGGTCATGATCCTGGAGTCCCAGGATCGAGTCCCGCATCAGGCTCCCTGCTCAGCGGGGAGTCTGCTTCTCCCTCATCTTCCCCCGTCTCATGCTCTCTCTCTCTCTGTCTCATTCTCTCTCTCAAATAAATAAATAAAATCTTTAAAAAAAATAATAATTAAACTCCTTAATCTGATCCCCTGTATCCTCTATGATCTCATCTCTTACTACTTTGTCCCTCACTCACCGTGTTCCTGCCATATTGACCACTTGCTTTTCCTTGAGTACTCGGGTCCTTCTATCAATCTGTTCCTTTTGTCTAGAATACTCTCTCCTCAGATATATGTTTGGCTAACTCTATTCCCTCATTTAAGTTTTTGCTGTAAACCAACTTTCAAGTGAAGACTTTTTTGACCTCTGTGTTTAATAAAGGAAACTTTTCTACTCCCACCTTAAAACCACACTCATTCCCTGTGCCCTTCTCCACTTCTTTTTATAGTACTTAGTAAGTCTGTTTTGTTCACTGATACAGTACATGGTATATGTAGGTCCTTAATTTTTAATATTGATTTTGATAGTGCCTTTGTTAGCATTATAGAATAATGAAATTATTGGGTTTGGTAGCCATGTAAGCATTATCTAATACAACCTTCATGTTCCAGAAAAGTTTATGACCATGTAATTTTGTTTCTCTGTTATTTATATCTACCACTCCTGGAAAGAATGTAAGATATTTACATTAAAAACAATGAAAAAACACCAACAAAAAAACCCATAATGATATAATAGAACCACTGAAACAAGGATAAAATAACCAGCAGTAAGAAATGAAAGGAAGAATAAATGTAAAACTGAACTGTGCTTCTTAATAGCCAAGGCAAAAAAGGGAATACATTGAATTAGGTAGTTCTTGCTAAAACACAATCTATGGGGTAATCAATATCAGAAGGATCAAAGGTGCTTGTCTAATATAGATTCCTGCCCTACTCTAGACACATCATATCAGCATATTTTGTCCTTGGGATACACATGGGAGTCTTCATTTTTTACAAGCTCTTCTGGTAATTTTTAGGGTCAATGAAGTTTACAACATTATGAAGTACATGCACATGAGAAATTCTGAACAATATAAGTATTGCCATCAACAGTGGGAAAGGGTTTACCATAGCAATTACATTAATTTTTGCAAATGAAGTAACTTGTCAAAGGTCACATAGAAATTTGAGCCTAGACCAGAACTTGTTTCCTACCATCTGGCCTTTTGTTTTTTTCTGCTACACCTAGTCATCGTAGTATACTTTCCCATTCAATTTGCAATGGTGATCAGATTGAACTAATTAATGTTAGACTACTAATAACAGATCTTATGTACTCAGCCTATATGATGGTCCCTTTTTCTCATATATATCTGAGATGTATAGCCTACATGCCATCTCTCTGTTTAATTAAGATCAATTGTGTAAAGTGTATCACATGGCCTAGTACACGGTGCTCAATATAGTTCATGTCCATTTGTATTTTTCCAGCCTCTTGTGTATTCCAGACTAAACTCCAGCCTTTTTGCATCACATGCTATTCCCAAAATATGTTCTGTACATTCCTTCTACCCTGCTTTTTCTCATTCTGTTTTCTTCTTTTAAATTGTCACCATCCCTCATCATCCTAGCTAATTAGACTTTAAGTACAAATGTTAGAACTAAAAAAAAGCAATGGTGTTTTATTATCAGTCCTTTGCCTGGTATAAAGAAGAGTGGGCAAAGAGGAATAACTAGTCTTGAGAACTAGTCTTAGTTTTATATTTGCCATGTGATCTAGTACATATTTATTTTCTCTGGACCTTGATTTACCAGCTATTAAAATGAAAGCACTAAATAATCTTCTAAGGTCTTTTCCTGCTAGAACATCCTCAGAGCATACCTTCTCTTGCAATCTTTCTAGAATTCTCTGATGACTTTGTTATAGTGAAATTTATAAATTATTATGTAAACTTTAAAGACTGTATGTATCTACATTTTATGTATTTATTTTTGAGTATACTGGGCACACAAAGATTTACATTTTAAATCACCCAAATACATGAAACAGTATTTGACATGTATATTTGTGCCTAATCAAAAGAACATTTAACTACATTGTTTCCATCCCTTTAAATGACTTAAACATAATAAAATTAAAAGTAATGTTAGTTGTATATATGTCCTCATGCAAGTATATAAGCACAGATGATGTGTCTCATCAGACTGGGGGGAGGTCTTTAATTCATTTTCTTGATTTACTTGAGAATCCCCAGGAGAAAGGAAAGTAAAATTGTATCTCCTGAAAACAGAATGGTTGGCTAGAGAGGCAGGTGTGCATCTCTGAAGCATGATAACAGTGCACATAGAGAGCCTAGCACATTTTTAGGCTACTGGGCTAGCACTTGTAGGCACTCAGAGAATAATAAATTTGGGTAACATAAATGCATTTATATGATTTATTTTTCCAGGCATTATACTTGCAGTATTCTAGTCTTCACATTAACCTTATTAGGTTGGGATCATTCATTGCTTTCATTTTACAAATGAAGAAGCAGAGGCCAAACAGATTATATATGGTGAAGCCAAATTCTAACTGTTTCTCTGCAAAGATTATGTTCTTTTACCTCATCAGATGATTTTGGAGTTTATCAAATAGACTAAATCTGTACCTTCTTGTTGATGATCAGGGTGTTGGGTGGGAGTGGTTAGTGGTAGAGACTGTTTTCTGGATGAGCCTTTGGAAGAATGACAAACTTGCCATATATTGAAATTTCCATTTGTCATAAGAGAACACATTACAAGATGGCCAGGTTCAAGAGTACATAAGAGTCTCTTTCCAGAGAAATTCTTTCTTCCCAGCCTCACCTGGTACTGAGTATTTGCATACTCCAAAACTATGGACTTGGAAGATACTCAAAGAGAATCTGGCCACATTTGAGGCACACGCGTAGTGGAAAGAACAAAGAATCTGAGTTCATTTTGCCCTCATGCAAGTGATGTAAACTTTCCTAGCCTCCATTTTCTCATCTGAAAAGTGGGACGAACAGTAAAGGATTATGTTGTTGAAAATTGCCATAGTATTCCCATAGGATAATCAGTCTTTGTGAGGTCAGACACACCTTCTTAAGATAATTCAAACTGAAAGAGGAAATAAACAGTACCATAATACTAAGCTTTCAGATGAATAATACCGTATTTGAGAAACCTATCATTTCTCTATTCCCCCACACACCTTTGAGAAGAACTTCTCATAGCCTAGAAAAGACAACCCTAAGGACCATGTGATCTCAACCCCAAAATAGACCAGCTTGGATCAGCTGAAACCAGTCACATATTCTCTTTCTGGAAATTAGGGAATTTTTTGGTTGGCTATGAGAAACAGCTAGAAAGTCTGGTTGATTTGGGCCAAAGGACACCATTTTGTAAAGACTATGATTCCACATGGAAGTAGTTGAGTAGAAAAGCCTAATGAAGAGGTGGAAGAATGAAATGAACACATCAGAAACGAGAGACTGTGAGGTTGTTTCTGTAATTAAATGAAGAAGAGTGTTGTGTTCACCATTTCTCCTTGCTTTCCTCCAAAAATAAAGTAACTAGATATAATGGAAAATAATAAACAAATAAATAAATAAATAGCATTTGAACCTTTGCCAAAGAAAGAGTAAAATATTTCAGAGAGAGAAAGAACAAAAGAAAGAGAAGGGGAAACTACCTGACTGTTTTCCAATAACCATGAAGCCCATTTGTGGGTGGGGAGATGGTGCTGATATCCTTAACATTTTTAAGATAAACCCCACTTGTCTGAGAGGAGCTTGAGTCGGCTTCTGATCTTGACAAACCAACAATCCCCAAGCTTTCATTATAAAGGATATCGTATGTATCTTGGGAACAATAGCTCTTTGGTATTGCAAAGGCATTTTCCTAGATTGCTTAGAGCCAGAAAGTCTGCAGCTATAGGATCTTCTTTGCTCAGTAACTGAACAGATCCCTTCCTTGCTTTTTAAAACCTCATGTAAATCAAATATTCATATGAAAGGTGTCTTAGGCCATTTGGGCTGCTATAACAAAATACCATAGACTAAGTAGCTTATAACCAATGGAAATGTATTTCTCACAGCTCTGCAGTTTGGGAAGACCAAGATGAAGACTCCAGCAGATTTGGTGTCTGGAGAGGGCCCACTTCCACATAGATGGCCCTCTTCCCACTGTAGCCTCACCTGGCAAAAGGGGACAAGAAGCTTTCTGGACCTCTTTATAAAAGCACTATCCTAAGGGCAGAGCCCTCAGGACCTGATAACCTCCCAAAGGCCCTACCTCCTAATTTCATCACTTTATAGGTTAGGATTTCAACATATGAATTTTGTGGGAATTGGGGGAATGCAAACATTCAATCTATACTACTCTGTCCCTGCCTCCCCCCAAATTCATGTCCTTTTCACATGCAAAATGCATTCATTCCATTTTAATAGTCCTAAAAGTCATAACTCATTCCAGCAGCAACTTAAAAGTCTGAATCCAAAGTCTTATCAAAATATCATCTAAATCAGGTATGTTAAGACTCAAGGTACAATTCATCTGGAGGCAAATTCTCCTCTAGCTGTGAGCTTGTAAAATCAAACAAATTATATGCTTCTAAAATTACAATGGTGGGACAAGTGTAAGATAGACATTCTCCTTCCAAAAGGGAAAATCAGAAAGAAGAAAGGGATAACAGGTCCCCAGAAAACTCAAAAGCTTAAGACTGAAAAATAATCTCTAATTCAAGGCTCTGCTCTTCAGGACCACTGGGGCAGAGTTCCTGCTTTCTAGACACACTGAGGCAAGGTTTGGGTCCCCAAGACTGGTGGCTCTGTTCCCATGGCTTTGGGTGGCCCTGCCTCCATGGCTTTGCTGGGTGCAGCCCAAGCTGCAGCTCTCACAGCATGAAATTGCAAGGCTACTGGTCTCCCAAGCTGGAATCACGTGCTAGTGATTCTACCAGTCTGGGTTTTTCAGGGCAGCTCATTCTCGACTGCTTCTCTAGCCAGTGCCCTAGTGGACGTTCTCTGTGGTGGCCTTGCCCCTGCTGTAACCCTTGCAAGGGGGTTCCCGCCTTCAAAATCAGGTGGAGGTAGATCACAGGATCCTTGTGCTTTGCTGGGTGAAGCTCACTGCTGCACCGTGGCCCACTGGAGCTGTACCTGAGGCAGTCAGGGAGAGTGGCACTAGAATATGGGAAGTGGAGACTGTTATATGAAGCTTGATGTGAGGCAGGGACAGCAGCGGCCCCTTCTTTGAAATTAGGCCATTGCACTATGGGTTTGTGATGGAAAGGACAAGCCCCAATGATCTCCAAAATGCCTTCAGGGTTATTTTTTCATTGTTTAGGACAACACCTCCTGGCATCTGTTTAGATGGCTGATCCATACTAATCTCCTTATCAAATTTGGCATACTCTTTGTGTTCTCTGAACAAGTTTTCTCATTCCTTTCAGTATGGAAAGGAATAGGTTGAGAATTTTCCAAATTTTTGAGGTCTGTTTCCCTTCTGATTAACAGTTACATTTTTAAGTCATTTCTCTACATGCATTTTACTATAAATGGTTACAAGGAACTAAGCCATCATTTCAACACTTTGCTTAGATGTTTCCTCAGCCAAATAACTGATTTCATTGTCTGCCAATTCCGTCTCCCACAAAACAGTAGGACGTGAACACAATTCAGTAAAGTTCTTTGCCACTTTATAATAAGGATTGCCTTCCCTCCAGTTTTCAGTAACATATTTGTCATTCCTGTCTGAGACCTCATCAGAATGGCCTTTACTGTCCATATTTCTCCCAACATTCTGTTACCAAACAGTTAGGTATTCTCTAAGGAGATTGAGGCTTTCTCTACAGCTCTCCTGTCTCCTTCTGATCCTTTAACAGTTCCTTCACAGCAGTGCAGGCTTTTTCTAGTGTGCACTTCATAGCTTCCAGCCTCTACCCAGTACCCAGTTAGAAAGCCACTTCCACAATTTTAAGTATTTATTATAGCAGCACTCCACACTTGGTACCAATTTTATTTCTTAGTCCATTTGCACAGCTATAACAAAATACCATAGCCTGGGTAGTTTAAAACAATAGGAATGTATTTCTCACAGCTCTGGAGGTTGGGAAGTTCAAGATCAAGACTCCAGCAGGTTTGATGTCTGGTAAGACCTGCTTCTTCATAGATGGCTGACTTCTCATTGTAACCTCACATGGCAGAAGAGGGTAGGGGAACTTTCTTGGGTCTCTTTTATAAGGGCACTAAACCATCATCACCTCCCAAAGGCCCCACATCCTCATTGCATCACTTGAGGGTTAGGATTCCATAGGAATTGGGGACTGTGCAGAAATATTCAGTCTATGGCAAGAGGGATGGAAAAGCCTTTTACTGACCTGGGTAGGGGGGACCAGAAAGATGAATTCTAAACCTAACTCTTGTATGATAAGAATAATGAACTTCTGGTACTTTCTGAGATTAATAATAAAAATATCAACTATATAATAAGGTAGATGTTGATTATATTTTTATCTCCTTTAATGACATCATAAATGATTCACTGATTTTAAGAAGCAGTTACATTTCCTATAGTGTATACATAACTTATTATACATGTCAGCTTATTGAATCAAAGAGAAACTTCAAACAGGTGCCAATGTAATCTAGAAATCATAATTAAATAATTTCATTAAGTATAATTTATTGTATGAGTTGAGATTGGAGCCAGACTGCTTGGGTTCATGTATCAGCTCTAATAAAAATAACTTTTGGTTATTTAACCTCTCTGGCCTCAGTTTCCTAATCTGTAAAATGACAATAGCAGTACCTATTTTATAGTGTTGTGAGGATTAAATTAATTAATTTCTGTAAAGTGCTCAGAATAGTGTTGGGACATAGAAGGTGCTTAATAAAAGTCAGGCAATTAGTAAATTTAGTTCATCTTACTAAAACATTAGAGTCCATTGTTGAAAAAGATCTGAAAAAATATATTTTAGTAATAATTAGGCCTACATTTGTAAGTTGATTTATATAGCATGAAAAGTACTGTTATATACACTACTTATTTTAATTTTCATTTTCACAATTACCCTACGGATTAGTCATTGCCCATATTCTTCAGATACTGAAAGTGAAGTTCATTGAGAAGAACAACAGTTATTTTGGAGTTATTTTGGACAGGTGGCTGAACTGAAATATCCTTCATCCTACCTGGCACTTGAAGGCTATTGGATAAAATAAAGTGGCTCAGAGTGTGATCCAGATGACTTTTATTTGGCTTCTGCTTATTTTCCAAGTCCCATCCACCTACCTACGTTTTAGGCAGAGTTGGGTATTGATAAACCGTCTATAACCAGGTAACCACGGGATAGCTACCCTGCACCTGCCTGTCTTCTTCATGCACCATCTCAAAGATTCATCAAGTGATAAATTTCTCCAGGTTTTCTAGCTAAGTAGCTCAGATTGGATGGAGTCCATGAGTGTTCATCTGTATGGGATCTTAGATTGAACAATACAGTGTACTTGTGTCTAATTTACATCTTTAAGCTAAAACCCACTTTACTTCTTTCCTTCCCTTCTTCTCTCTACCACCCCCACCCCCGACCCCCCATGAGCCTGCCCCTTTCTTTTTCTCTCTCTCCTTTTCTCTTACTCTCTTCCTGTTTGGTGTGAATTTGGCTATTGTCCTCTTTGGTAGAAATGTTGTGTTTACTTAACAAAGGCTATGTTGTATATCAGAAAGAACAGGGCCTTAGGTGTTAGTCCTTATTTACCATAAATTATAATAAAAATAACTATCCTTATAGAGTTAAATTAGCTTGGGTTAGGTCAGTTGAGTGCTTTCCATATATGAACTCCCTTAATCCTTACACTGTATAGCAGGTATTATTAACAGCATTTTATTGTGTGGGAAACTGACCCTCAGAGAGGCTATGACACCCAAGATCTTCTGAAGACTGTATGTGTGTTCTCTTCACTGCCACTCTTTTCCCTCTGTGTGACATTAGGTAAGTCACATCTCCCTATGGGAACCTCAGTTCCACTAATATAAAATAAGGGAATAAAATTAATAGTCTCTAAGTTTCCTTCTAACTCTAGCAGTTTAATACATCTTATGTTGTAAGAATTATATCCAAAATAGAAAATCTAGATATTTCAAAACTGTTAAGACATGTGTCAAAAGTGATGATATTTTTTTATTAATTTTATTTTATTATGTTATGTTAGTCACCATACATTACATCATTAGTTTTTGATGTAGTGATCCACGATTCATTGTTTTCGTATAACACCCAGTGCTCCATGCAATATGTGTCCTTAATACCCATCACGGAGCTAACCCATCCCCCCACCCCCCCTCCCCTCTAAAACCCTCAGTTTGTTTCTCGGAGTCCATAGTCTGTCATGGTTTGTCTCCCCCTCCGATCCCTCCCCTTCATTTTTTCCCTTCCTACTATCTTCTTCTTCTTCTTCTTTTTTTAACATATAATGTATTATTTGTTTCAGAGGTACAGGTCTGTGATTCATCAGTCTTACACAATTCACAGTGCTCACCATAGCACATCCCCTCCCCAGTGTCACCCAGCCCCCCATCCCTCCCACCCTCCTCCATTCCAGCAACCCTCAGTTTGTTTCCAGAGATTGAGAGTCTCTTATGGTTTGTCTCCCTCTCTGGTTTCATCTTGTTTCATTTTTTCCTCCCTTCCCCTATGATCCTCTGTCTTGTTTCTCAAATTCCTCATATCAGTGAGATCACAGGATACTTGTCTTTCTCTGATTGACTTATTTCGCTTAGCATAATACCCTCTAGTTCCATCCACGTTGTTGCAAATGGCAAGATTTCAGGTTTTTTTGATGGCTGCATAATATTCCATTGTGTGTGTGTGTGTGTGTGTGTGTGTGTGTGTGTGTATACCACATCTTCTTTATCCATTCATCTGCTGATGGACATCTAGGCTCTTTCCATAGTTTGGCTATTGTGGACATTGCTGCTATAAACATTGGGGTGCACATACCCCTTCGGATCACTACATTTGTATCTTTGAGGTAAATACCCAGTAGTGCAATCCTGGGTCATAGGGTAGCTCTATTTTCCACTTTTTGAGGAACCTCCATACTGTTTTCCAGAGTGGCTGCACCAGCTTGCATTCCCACCAACAGTGTAGGAGGGTTCCCTTTTCTCTGCATCCTTGCCAACAACTGTCGTTTCCTGACTTGTTAATTTTAGCCATTCTGACTGGTGTGAGGTGGTATCTCATTGAGGTTTTCATTTGTATTTCCCTGATGCCAAGTGATGTTGAACACTTTTTCATGTGTCTGTTGGCCATTTGGATGTTTTCTTTGCAGAAATGTCTGTTCTTGTCTTCTGCCCATTTCTTGATTGGATTATTTGTTCTTTGGGTGTTGCGTTTGATAAGTTCTTTATAGATTTTGGATACTAGCCCTTGATCTGATATGTCATATGCAAATATCTTCTCCCATTCTGTTGGTTGTCTTTTGGTTTTGTTGACTGTTTCCTTTGCTTTGCAAAAGCTTTTTATCTTGATAAAGTCCCAATAGTTCATTTTTGCCCTTGCTTCCCTTGCCTTTGGCGATGTGTCTAGGAAGAAGTTGCTGCGGCTGAGGTCGAAGAGGTTGCTGCCTGTCTTCTCAAGGATTCTGATGGATTCCTGTCTCACATTTAGGTTTTTCATCCATTTTGAGTCTATTTTTGTGTATAGTGTAAGAAAATGGAAAAGTGATGATATTTTTAAAGTTAAAAAATGCATTTGAAAGATAGGAAAAAACATCATTGTTCATCAATTTCTTGAGTTCTTTCTTTTATAGATGTCAATACAAAGTTAAATGCTATAATAATTATAGTGTAGATTTTCTCATAATTACTACTTTCATTGGCTTGCTCTACAAAGAAAGGGGGAAAGGGGTAGAAGAAAAGAGGAAGGTTCACCTTGCAATGAGGAACTGACTGCCAGCTTTTCCTCTGGAGAGGAAATCAGCAGAAGGTCTAATTGCTTCACAGCCAGGAATAATTTGAGATCTCCTAACAGAAATAATGCTATGAATTGAGGGATATTGATTAGTGAATGTCCACTTTATAATGGATATTGATACATCTATGGACATTTCTTTTGTTAGTAATTAGCTAACAGTATCTGAGCACCTATTATGTACCACAAATAAACAAGGCATGGTCCTTGTCCTCAAGGAGCTCCCAGGAGGAGAGGGATAATAGATTGAATTGTGAGCATTAAAAAAGAAGTACCCAGGCACAGAATTCCAAGAAGGCATTTTAACAGAGTATGTGTAACAACATAGTGAGCTAGCTGTCATTTCCATGGCTGAATTGGAGCACACAAATGGAAGACAAAAGTCTTACGAGATGGACAGGGGTGATAATATGGGGCACAGATTGTCATGGTAAAGAACTTTGGAATCTGTCATGAAGACAACAGGAAGCCATACAAGGGGTTTCAGAAGGGATGATAGAAAGATGGAATTGTTTTGTGGAAAAAATCACATTGGCCCCAGTACTAGGCCAAGGCTCTTAATGGAGGCCTGTGGGTCTTCTGTTCAGGGAGCAGCTATAAAAAAGCATACCAACTTATCTCCAGTTTTGTTATCAAATTAGATTTTAAAAATAATGACACAAAGATGTCCTTCTTTTATTATTTTTTTAAGTTTTATTCATTTATTTTAGAGAGAGAGAGAGCGAGAGCATGTGTGCGAGGGGGTGTGGGAGGGGCAGAGGAAGAGAGAAAGAATCTCAAGCAGACTCTGCACTGAGTGCAGAGCCCAAGGCAGGGCTTGATCTCATGACCTGAGCCAAAACCAAGAGTGGGACACTTAATCAACTGAGCCCCCCACGTGCCCCAATTAGTGCCATATATCTTGTTTTGTTTTGTTTTGTTTTTACATTCTCAATATAACACTGCAAGGAAGAAATTATTGTTATGTTAAAATGGGAAATTATTGTTTCCCATTTTACCAAATAAGGAACACAGAAGTCTGCTGAAGTTAAATACTGACTCAGGTCACAGAATAATGGCAGAACTGGAATTCAAACCTCAGTTTACGTGACTCTGAAGTCCCTGCTCTTTCCCTTTGGTACATCTACAACTGCAATCCAGATCTGGAACTTGACCGCCAAACTTTTATTTCTAAGTAAGTACACAAATTACTGAAAGAGAGTTAGAAGAATAATACTTACCTTCATTATACAATAAAAAGCAAATTGTCACCAAAACCAGATAAAAGAATTACAAAAAAGGAAAACAAAGAAATTTTGTATTGATCCTTTGTTCCTGGCTGGTCTTCATGGAGATAAAGCCCCTATGTCAGGAAACTCATGAATAGTTTAGGATCCCAGTGGTAGATTCTTGATTGTAATTTCCTAGGAAGTTCTGCCCTCTCCCTTTTCCCAGGATGATTTTCCAGGAAGGAAGAAGGAGGGAGGAATGGCCAGGTATCTCAGTGATCCAAGGCCATTGGGAGGCAGTGCCAGCACCTGCTGCTGTGTAGGGAGTAGGAGGAAGCCCTGATTTAGCATGACCGCTGCTGAAGGTTCCTTGGAAGCTGACCAGCTTGCATCCTTCCTGGGGTTCTTATTTTGCAATCTGTTTGCAAATAGAAGGAATGCTGCCAATTTGACTGGGGCATAGAATCCAGCAGAGATGATGATGGTAATAACTCTGCAGTGGCCAGGCACTGGTGCTATCAGGGAACTTGAAGTGGTGGGGGGTCTGTTGCTTTGAATAACAGTTCCTGGTCCTAATGGCCTTAGAGTAATGGGTGGGACTTTCAGCCCATTCTCCTCCTGAGCTAGCATCTGTTCTTTGGATTAAAGGAAAGGCTGCATGTTCTCTTCCAGAAATAAATACCTATTTGTTTGGTCTGAGCAAACTTGTCTCTGGCCCAGGTCAACCTCTTCTGACAGAGTAAGAAAGAGGTAGAGATAGACAGGCCCTTGAAAGAAATTTATGGAAGTTTGAATTTTGCCAAGTCTGTATTTTACTGCTTGGAGAGGGCTGGCTCAGGGTACTAGGTTAGACTGGCAAATTCAAAGGCAGACGGTCCTGCCTACACAGCAGCCTCCTGGCCGGAAGTCGGGGGTGGATCCAGATGGGAATCATATGCCTGTGCCATGTGTGTTTGCATTGGAGGGGAAAGAATCTCATGGCTGACAACTTTCTTAGGGCTCCATGCAGAACTCACAGCATGAGTGAAGAAGCTGCTGGGGTGGTTCTATGCCCTGAATTTTAGGAAATTGTAACGAGCACAGGACTTGGGTACTTGGACTGAACTGGCCTTGTCATCTCATTGGATACCAGACTAGGAAATCCACTTTTTCTTATTCCTGCATAGTCCATAGGGAAACTGTTCAATCCCACTGTCTCATGCTTTTTCAGGTCCACCCTTCCTTTCCATTCCAGGATTCAGATTCAGTGAATGGGTTTTTTGTTTGTTTGTTTGTTTTGTTTTGCTTTGTTTTTCTTTTTTAAAAAATATTTTATTTATTTATTTGACAGAGAGAGAGAGCACAAGCAGGGGGAATGGCAGGCAGGGGGAAGGGGAGAAGTAGGCTCCCCGCTGAGAAGAGGCCCAACATGGAGCTCCATCCCAGGACCCTGGAATCAAGACCTGAGCTGAAGGCAGTACTTTAACTGACTGAGCCACCCAGACACCCTGAGATTCAGTGAATGTTTAAGCACCTACTAAATGTTGGAAACCAAACGCTACAGGAAGGAGGAGTTGTTCTCTCCATCTTACAGATAGAGAAACTGAGATTGGTCACATAGCTACTAGGTGGCAGAATCAGGATTCTCTGTTCCATATCCTCTGTCATCCTGTGCTTACCTTTTGAGCTTCATCTCTTGCAACTTCCCCAACATACTCTGCAAGTCTCAGCCATACTATACTCTTTTTAATTTCCTGATCTTTCCCTCTTTAACCTACATCCTTTGCCCAGACTTTTCTATTTGTCTGAAATTCTCTCTTCCTCCCTGGCCCCTACCCACCCCCAGTTTCCTGTCCCCAGTTTTGTTTGTTTGATAAATTCTACTCATTTTTCACATCTCAGCCTAGCTATCACTGACTTCAGAAAGCTTGTATATGGCATATAGATGAACTCAGTAAATGTTTAAAACCAAGTGAATAAAGCAAGCTTCTCTTGTCCAGATGTGACACAGTGGAACAGAAACTAGGGATCAAGCAAAAATGAGAACTATCAGAGGGTGAGACTCAGAGTCTAGAGAAATTGAGTTGAAGAGATGAGCTGCCTTGAATTTTTATGGAATGCCTTTGGCCTTGTGCATAAGCAGGGGAGGAATCATTAAAAATGCTGACCAGCTTGGATATCTAGGGTAAGATATTGGGTCTTTTGGCCTTAAGACCAGATCTAATGTGGAGTCTAATGTACCACTTAGTTGAAAGGTTCTATCATTTTCAGCAAAACCAACAATATATTTTTCTGGAGTCTTCATTGCATTTGTGACATTGACTGAGGTTGCTGCTGACAGTGTTGATGCATAAGAGCCTCTGTCTTAACTAAGTTCATCTCCCAAGGACTTACTCCTTCACTTTTTGGCAGCTAGGTGCCTATTTTTCCACTTTGATAAGCCTAGAGAATTCAATTCAATTTCTCTGAGGGTTTTATCCTCCTATCTACCCAGTACAGGCAACTCACAGGGCCATGACCTTTTCATGGGGAAGTTGTTATACAAGAATATTTTAACATCTCTCAGAATTACAGACTGTCAAATCTATTAAAAGCCTTAGAAGTCATTTAGACATGTTCCTATCAATGGGAATGAGGTCACACAGAAAAGCAGTGGTTAAATAACTCAGGTACTGTGACTCTTTGGGACTTTCGCCATAGTTCCACAACCATGGTCATTAAATTTGATGTGGGGAGACATGGGGAGGACCTGCTTAACCATACAATTATAGTTAACAAAAATATGAGTGGCTTTAGAGTCAGACAGAATCAAGTTTGAATCTTGACTCCATCTCCACAAGCTTTGTGACCTGAGAAATGTGACTTAATGTTTCTTTGTTTTCCCAACTGTATCATAGAAATATTGATATTTACATAGTTATTAGGAAGAATGCTGGTGAGTGCAGAATGCCTAAAACTTAGTAGGCATTAGTTACTGTGTATTGCAGTAGGTAGATTGTTCTTTTCAGATGCTTTGGCAAAATTGGGATAATTGAAACATTTTTGAGGGTCTTGGTTGACAAATCATTCATCTTGAGAATGTAAAATTTCTCTGGTTTCTTTCAGAAACGTGGAGTTGTCATTCTGTAGACAAAGATATGTTGTCAGAGAAATTCATTATTGCATGACGTTTGGGCTTTGTTTACATTGCTTCACTGAGTCACTACTAGGACTCCAAGTTGCTTTGGAGGTTTGAAGATTTCACAGGATTTCAGCAAACTGTATATGTCTTGCTATATGACAGCATTTGAGCTATTGAATGAACTGCTAAAATTTACCTGAGATCTGCCAAAACTACCGAGAAAGAAGTTCTGAGGGGTGAGGTGTACAATCTAAAAAGACAAAGTGCCATACTTGGGCATTTTCCATTGGAAAGTCATAGGAGCTAGTCATATGCAATCTTAACATTAATATTTTCTGGGGTAATGGAAGCAGTCTGGACTTGGAATTAGGAAGCCTGGGCTCCAGTCTCATGGTTTTTTTTTACTGACCAGACTTCTGTCCTCGATAGGTTACTTAACTTTACTGTTTAGCTTGATTCTAGGATCCTTCCCTACACTGTACCATTTCATATCTCTATTCCTATGTCCATATTTTTTTTCTGTCTGAAATGTTTTACATCATCCCCAATTCCTACCCTTTATCTGGAAACCTCTTCTGTCTTTAAAATGTTAGGTTAGGAATTGCCTTTTTTAGAAAGACATCTCTGATATATCAGGCTGGGATTGGTCCTGTCCTGTGATTTCACCAACTCTATTGCTTCACTCTGTCAGGTCCTGGTCAAGTGCATTGTTGACAACTATTTACATCTACTTCTTCCCTTATCTACTCTAAGGCCCTTTATGGTGTGTGTGGGGGTACATCTTATTTTTTATTATCTTCCCAGTGCTTATGCTTTACTATGCACAACCTCCAGCAGGAATTGAATAAAGGATAAGATTTGAGTAGGTGGAGTAATTAAGGGAGACCTAAGTTGTGAGAACAAAGCTATGGAGGCTGGAGTGAATGAGAACCATACATTTCATTATTTTATTATTTTATTTATTCATAGATTCACTTATGCATTCATTCATTTATTCATTATTTAGCACAAAGATATGACAGGAACCTACTGAATGCTAGGATACAAAGAATAAAAAGAAGGTTTATCCTTAAGAATTTTTCATTTTGGGGGAGGAGGGATACAGACAATAAACATTCAGCAATATAACATCATGATTGCTATGAAAGACATACAGGTTGCAGAGAGAGCATAGAGGAGGTACCTATGTAAGCTTGAGGGTTAAATAAAGCTTCTTGGAGGAAATGACACCTCAGCTGAGTCTCAGAACATGAGTAGGAGTGAACCAGGCTGACAGGAGGAGAAGCATTCTAGAGCTATGTTTGGGGCTGTTGGTGAGCCAGATCTGGCAGAAATAGAGCTCTTAGTCTGGAGAAGCTGGGGACGTTAGATTGGAGAGATTGACTTAGTGACTTGGGATTCAAAACCATATTTAGATATGCAAAAACACAATTAAACCGAAAATTGTGGAACTCTTGTGGGCGTGCCACAGTTGGCCAAAGGAATCATTTCGGCAAGATGTTAGCTGATGTTGTATTGGTCTGATCTTGTAGTAGTCCCTCACTTTTCTCTAAGGAAAGATTTAGAGGAAATATTTTCTTTAGGGAGAACTGTTTGTTTTAGAAAGAGAATTACCTCAGTTTAACTCCCCTGATGAGTTCCATAAGTATAAGCTTAGAATGTAACACTAGTATACAGTTCCATTTGCTCAGGAGGATCCATGTGGATTTCTGTAGTTTCTGAATAATTTAGGTTGTTGGAACAAGAGCCTTCAAAAACCAAACTAAAGAAAGTACTCCAAAAATCATCTGGGTAAATAAATAACAATGATGATAATTGGTAGCTTTTAGATGTACTGTAGTCTCCTCACGATATCAGGAGGTACATATTATTAATACCAGTTTTATACTCAAGGGGATAAAATTCAGAAACTTTAAATTATTTTCTCAAAATCATGCAGCTAATAAGTGACATAGCCAGAACTAGTACACAGTTTTTCACACTCTCAATTCTGTGCTTTTTCTACTATGCCATAAATTGTATGTCTCAAAATTTCAGGAACTCTGCTGTTGGCATTTCTATTCCTTTGAAACTGTAGAGGGTAAAACATTCAGTTACATAATTTGACATTTAGATTTAGCTTTCCTTCAGACCTGAAATATCGTATTTTTGCCTACCAATTTGGCTTTGTAATATTTCAGTTTTAGTTTTGTGTTTGCCCCTGGTATAAAAATATGCTATTGTCCTAATTAAACCACTGGTTTACCTCTCACTACAGACATTTTCAAGAAAACTGTCAACCATTCAAAATAATTTATGGTCTTTCAAATGTATTTCTCACTCTGGCTGTTATTACTATTTTTAGATGTATATTCTATATTATGTAGAGCTTTTAGTGCTGTTTTTAGTGTTAATCTACTGTTGTTAGGGAGACATAGTAAAGGTTCTAATCAATTAGTAGAAGTTGGCAGTAGAATCACAGATTTTTAGAACTAGAAGAGATATTAACAACTATATATTCAGAATCTCTTCAGGGAGTCATAATTATTAGTGAGAAGTTTTTTGGAAACTTTTTTTTTTATTGAAGACTAGCATACATACAGTAAAATGCTCAAATTTCAAGTACATAGCTCAATGAATATTTACAAATAAATAAAACCAGGGTAACCACTATCCTGGTCAAAATATGGAACATTGCCAGTTACCCAGAAGATTCCCTCCCTAGTGTCTTCTCCCAGTCAATACCCCCAAATTCAATAGTCTAGCAACTCAGATTACTTTGCTTATTCTAGAACTTCCTATAAATGGAGTAACACTGTATATGCCCTTTTGAATATGTATCCTTTCATTCAACAATATGTTGACCATATTATTGTGTGTAGCAATTGCTTACTTTTTCTCATCAATGTTTAATATCTGTTATACCACAACCAATTTGATTTGATGTGATAATGTTTGGTTTAGTACTTCTGTGTCTATGTTCATGAGGAGCCTATTAGCTTCCTTTTTTTATAATTTCCTTATCGGGTTTTTTTTTTTTCAAGATTTTATTTATTCACTTGACAGAGAGACACAGCGAGAGAGGGAACCCAAGTAGGGAGAGTGGGAGAGGGAGAAGCAGGCTTCCTGCGGAGCAGGGAGCCCGATGCAGGGCTCGATCCCAGGATCCTGGGATCATGACCTGAGCCGAAGGCAGACGCTTAACGACTGAGCCACCCAGGCTCCCGTCCTTATCAGGTTTTGATATCAAGGTTATGCTAGCCTCATAAAATGACTTGGAGGGAGTTCCCTCTATTAACATTCTCTGAAAGATTTTGTGTAAGAGTCACTAAAATGATTGAGTGAATTCACTAGTAAAGCCATCTGGGTCCAGAATGTCTTTAAAGAAGGTTTTAAATTATGTATTTAATTTTTAAAATAAATATAGTAGTTTGGCATATTTGGGTTTTTTTTTTCTTAAATCTTTTCTCTCCATCCCCAATAGAATTATAAACTATGCTCTATTGCAGTTCTCCCTTCTAGAGTAAGCAGAGTGTATTTCTCTGACCTATTGATGCTGGGCTTAGAAACATGACTTGCTTTAACCAATGGAATATTAGAAAATGTGACTCAAAGAGAGGCTTTAAATATATTTGAGTGGTTTTGTTTGGTCTCTTCTGTCATT
The DNA here is from genome assembly GCF_029215605.1 of Mirounga angustirostris. Lineage (NCBI taxonomy): Eukaryota > Metazoa > Chordata > Mammalia > Carnivora > Phocidae > Mirounga > Mirounga angustirostris. The sequence goes on from NW_026991712.1 coordinate 151,566,841, forward strand.
TACTATGAAAACTTATCCTCAAGTAAGTGCTGGTCCCAGACTGAGGAAATACATGGCAAACTAAACCCAACCCAAAAGTTTGGGAGGTAACCCTAGCTAACCTCAGCTAACCTAAACAGAGCTTTGTCTGAACTATAGAAAAGCTTTTGGCTTTGTCAAATTTTTTCTACTCTTTGTTAATTTTCTGTTTCACTCATTTTTGCTCTTATGTCTACTGTATCCTTCCTTCTACTTACTTTGTGTTGTACTTTTTTTTTACTTTGTTTTTAATTCTTTTCCTTCATGAGATAAGCCTAGATCTTTGATTTAAACCTTTATTCTATGCCTACATATGCATTTTAAGGCTACAAATTTCCCTGTAAGCACTACTTTAGCTGCATTGCACGTTTTAAAATGTTGTATTTTTATTATTATTCATTTAGTAAAAGCGATTTCACTTACTCTTTCAAAAAGTATTTTATTGTATATATGTACAGAAAAATGTACAAATTATGAGTATAAAGTTCAATGAACTTGTACAGGTGAACACACATATGTCACCACTACTTGGGCCTCTCTTTCTTCCCTTCAAATCAGTAACTTTTCCATCCTGGCTTCAAAAACTGTATATTAGTCTTGCTAGTATTTAAACTTTATATAAATAGAATCATAACAGATTTTCTTTTAGATCTGCCTTATCTGGTTTCTTCTGCTCAATATTATGTTTCTGAGAATGGTGCATATTTGGCATGTAATTTATTTTTATTACTCTATAGTATAGTTTGTATATGCTAGACTTTTCTTATCCATTCCTTTTTAATGGGAATTTGTATTTTTTTTCTAGATTTTAGCCATTAAGAATATGGTGCTCTACACATTTTTTTTATTATTATGTTATGTTAATCACCATACATTACATCATTAGTTTGATTCTTGTACATGTTTTTTGATGCACTTATAAATGTAATTATGTTGGATATGTAATTAAAAGTGGAATTTCTGACTCACAGAGTATTTGTGTGTTCACTTTTATTAGATGCTATCAAACATGTTCTAGAGTGACTGTCTCACCAGCAGCGCATTAGAGTACCTGAAGTTGAAAATATTTCATTTTCATTATGATATTTTTAGGTACATTGGTTATTTTCCAAACATTTGGGGATTTTCTAGTTGTCTTTCTTTCATTGTTTTTAGCTTAATGCCATTTTGATCAGAGAATATACTTTGTATTATTACAGTCCTTTGCAGTTTTTTGAAACTTGCTTATGGTATATCATGTGGTCTATTTTGGTAAATGTTCCTTGTACACTAGAATAAATAATGTATTTTGCATTTGGTGGATTTTATGTTTTATATACATCAATTAGATCAAATTTGTTAATGAAGATTTTTATATTTTCTATATCCTTACTGATACTTTTTTGTGTTTATTCTATTACTGAATGGTAAGTTAAATTTCCAGCTACAACTGTGGATTTAATTCTCCTTTTACTTCTATAATTTTTATATATGTATTGTGAGGCTTGCTTTTAGGTGCATTTAATTTTAAGGTTACTATGTATACCTACCTCTTTAGTTGCCCTTTTTATAAATGTTAAATGTGTCTCTTTATCTCTAGTTATATTTCTTGCCTTAAAGTCTAGTCTATTTGATATTAGTATGACTATGTCAATTATCTTTCAAGGACTGTGTTTCCTTTTACTATCAACCATTCTGTATTCTTATATTTAAAATAGTTTCTTGTAAGCAATGTACAGTTTTTGAAAATCTAGTCTTATAATCTTATTTTTTTAACTATAGCATTTATTTTGTTTGTCATGTAATTATTAACACATTGCAGTTTAGTCTACCATCTTGCTGTTTGTTTTCTCTTTATCCATTTTGTTCTTTGTTCATTTGTTTTTCCTTTTTTGGTCTTAGATCTTTTATTAATCAAATGTTTATTATTGTTGTTATTATTATTATTGATGTCTTTACAGCTCTACTCCAACTTTTCTCAGGAGCCTCATTGGAATTGTTTCTGTAGCTAAATACTAAATAAAATAAAGATCATATAAATATTTTACTATCTCCTCAAATCATCCTCAGTTTCTGTTCAAATTATGCTTTTATCCTATCTTTTCTTTTAATTGAGATATAATCACCATGTAACATTGCATTAGTTTTAGGACTAAAATGTAATGACTTGATTAATGTATATATTATGAAATTATTACCACAATAAATTTAGTTTAACACCCATCACCACACAGATTACAAAATGTGTGTGTGTGTGTGTGTGTGTGTGTGTGAGATGGGAACTTTTAAAATCTATTCTCTTAGAGGGGCACCTGGGTGGCTCAGTCATTAAGCGTCTGCCTTCGGCTCAGGTCATGATCCCAGGATCCTGGGATCGAGCCCCGCATCAGGCTCCCTGCTCCACGGGAAGCCTGCTTCTCCCTCTCCCTCTCCCACTCCCCCTGCTTGTGTTCCCTCTCTCACTGTCTCTCTTTGTCAAATAAATAAATAAAATCTTAAAAAAAAAAAGATCTACTCTCTTAGAAACTTTCAAATACTCAATACAGTATTGTTAACTATAGTCACCATGCTGTGCATTACATCCCCAGGTCTTATTTATCTTATAACTGGAAGTTTGAATGCATTATTATTAATATTTATCCTTTCTATTAGCTTCTTATTTATTTCTTATTCTTTTAGCAGTTACCCTAGAAATTACATTATGGCTTAAATGAGTACTTCTACAATTTTCAGGGTAATACAAGTTTTATATAATATTTTAACTCCATTCCTTTTCCTCTTTTCCTATTACTTTTCATATATTTTAAGCACATATATGAAATATATATGCATTATTACATGCATATATGTGTCTATATATGTATTATACTTATGTGCATGTTATACATATATTATATATATATGCATATGCATGTGAATGTGTGTGTTTAAACCCTTTAATATGTAGACTTAGCCATGTATTTATCCTTTATGGTTCTCTTCATTTCTTCCTACATTGACATGTTTCCTTCTAGGATCATTTTTCTTTTGCATGAAGAAGTGCCCTTTATTATTTCTTCTAGTCTAGCTCTTCAGACAGTGAATGTTTTCTTTCTTCCTGAAACTGTTCTTTATTTTTGAAGGTTATCTTTGGGTACAGAAGTGTAAGTAGTAATTTTTTTTTGTTTATTTATGTATTTATTTTGTTCAACAGTTGAATGATGCCTTTCCACTGTCTTCAGCTTCTGTGTTTATTGAGAAGTCAACTCTGAATTTTGTTGTTGGCCCTTTGAAGTTTTATGTAATCTTTCTCCAGCTTCTTATAAGATTTTTTTCTTTGTCTCTGGTTTCTAGCAGCTGTACAATGATGTGTGTTTGTCTGACTTCCTTTTTATTTATTCTGTTGGGGTGCATAGAACCTCTTGAATCTGTGGATTGATGTATTTTATAAGTTTTGGAAAATTCTTGGTTATTTCTTCAAATATTGCTTTTGTTCATTTTTTTCTCATCTTTTTCTGGGATACCAGTGGCATAGATTTAGATCTTTCTATCATACCTTGTATGAGTCTTACCTCTTTTTGTATTTCCATCTCTTATTTCAGTGTTTTGATGTGAATATTTTCTCCTGACAAATCTTCCATTTCACTGTTCCTTTCTTCTTCTGGGTCTCATGTGTTATTAAAACCCATCTATGACATTCTTAATTTCCATTATTAATTTTTTTTTAATTTCTGGATTTCTACTTGTGTCTTTATCTACATTCCAGTTCTCTGGTAAATTTTTCTATATTCTATTTTCTCAAAAATATTAATTGATAACTATTTTAAAGTTTCTGTTGGTACTTGAAATATTTAGATATGGTAGTACCCCTTTTATCTGTGGTTTTGTTTTCCATGGTTTCAGTTAACCACGGTCAGTTGCATAGCAATCTGGAAGCAGATGATGCTCCTGACAATAATGTCAGAAGGTTAACAATAGGCTAATACTACATCACAATACCTATATTATTCATCTAACTTCATCTCATCACATAGACATTTTTTCATCTCACATCATCACAGGAAGGGTGAGTATAGTACAAGATACTCTGAAAGAGAGAGAGAGACCACATTCATATATCATTTTTTATAATATATTGTTTTAATTATTCTATTTTATGGTAGTTATTGTTGTTTATCTCTTACTGTGCCTAATTTTTAAATTCAACTTTATCATAGGTATGTATGTATAAAAGAAAACATAATATATAGAGAGTTTGGTACTGTCCGTGGCTTCAGGCATCCACTGGAAGTTTCTGAACGTATTTCCTGTGGATAAGGGGGACTACTATAATCTGTGGGTAAAATCTCTTCCTTCCCTCTTTTCTTTTCTTTCCTTTCCTTTTTTTAAAGATTTTATTTATTTGACAGAAAGAGACACAGTGAGAGAGGGAACACAAGCAGGGGGAGTGGGAGAGGGAGAAGCAGGCTTCCCGCTGAAGCAGGGACCCTGGAGGAGCCCAATGCAGGGCTTGATCCCAGGACTCTGGGATCATGACCTAAGCTGAAAGCAGACACTTAATGACTGAGCCAACCAGGCACCCCGCCTTGCCTTGCCTTGCCTTGCCTTCCTTTCTTTTCTTTCTTTCTTTCTTTCTTTCTTTCTTTCTTTCTTTCTTTCTTTCTTTCTTTCTTTCTTTCTTTCTTTCTTTCTTTCTTTCTTTCTTTCTTTCTTTCTTTCTTTCTTTCTTCCTTCCTTCCTTCCTTCCTCTTTCTCTTTCTTTCTTTCTTTCTTTCTTTCTTTCTTTCTTTCTTTCTTTCTCTCCTCTCCTCTCCTCTCCTCTCCTTTCCTCTTCTCTCTCTCTCTCTCTCTCTCTCTCTTTCTTTCATTTGTTTCTATTTCTTCATATGTCTGGTAAATCTGGTTGATGCAGGATATTGTATTTTAAAATGTTGATGCTTTTATTGATACTATTTTTCTCTGAAAGGATTCGGTTTTCTTCTGTCTGGCAGATAATTTTTGGAAAGGTTATCTCTGTATAGTCAAGGCTGAATTTCAGGTATATAAATTCAGGTATGTTTCACTTACCCTTACTCCAAGGGCGTAGGCATTCTCGTATCTCAAATAGTGTGGAGTGTTTACTAAGATTTTCTTACTTGGTGGGCCCTGAACTCCAAACTGTTTTTCTGCAGTACTGTTAGACTGTTAAAATCTTCACTTAGCATCTTAACCTCCTTGATGCTGCTTTTTACTTGGTTTATTAGCAACTTACCCTGTTTATGAGCAGCTTAACATTTTGCAAATGACTTGAAGGGAAATTACACACAGAATTTTGATCTCACTTTTCTATGATTTCTTTAGTTCCTAACTGCCTTGGCAGCCCTGAAAGGCAATCTGTATTTTGCCAAGCTCATATTCACTAGATTCAGCAAATGCTCTCTTAAGGAGCATTTAAAAGGTGTTTTATATAGTAAGGGCAGTTGAGACACCTACCATCTTACAATATCTCTAGTGTTTTTGCATAGCACATATTTCTTTTTTGAGATACATCTCCCTAGGCCCACTGATGGGAATTGGCAGTCTTTATTTGAAATATGACAATGTAAAATAGAAAAAAAGCATAGACTTTGGAGTTAGACAAAATCAGACTTGGGTTCCATTCATCCATCTCCACAACAAAAGGTATATCATCTTTAGAAAGTATGTTAGAGAGTCTGACTTCATTTTTGACATTTGACTGCTAAGACTTTTCAAGTCCCCCACCTTCCCATTTGCCCCACATTTGGGCAAGCTGATAAGGAAGCACGGGTGGACCATCCTTTAGCACTGGCAGGAAGTTCAAATCACACAAGCTCTAGTTGTGCACTTGAGAATCCTCACCCTGGCCGTAGCCCCTAACCAGCCTAAAATTTCAAGAAAGCCTCCTTTCCTGTTCTCTCAAGCTAATTTCAGACCAGTTTGGGACACTATTCTGCCCTTGCCAGAAATCCTCATTATGTGAGTAATAAACCTTTTATTCACTGAGTACTACTCAGTGATGTGGCATCATCATTCTCAACATCCTAACCAAATCTGGGTGAGAGAGTCCAACCCATCTCTGAAGGATGAGCAAATAGAATTGTTTGATCTCTTTTTCTTCTTATTACTTTCTTAAGTTATAAAATGAAAAACAAGATTTACCTGTAAGATTTTTTTAAGTATTAGAAATAATATACAATACAAAAGTACCTAACCATTTCTTTGGAATTTAGTATTCAGCACATTATATATAAAATAATCTTTTTATGCCAAACAGATCATAGACTATCTTCCACTCTATCCCTGGCCCTTTATTAATTTTTCATAGTTCTTATTACTACCTCATATTGCATGATACATTTATTTATTTACTTGTGTGTTACTTGTTCACCTGTGTATCCCCAACACATAAAATAGCTTCGGCACATAGACAGAGACCAGTGAATGTTTTTTGAAAGAGTAAAGGAGTTAATCAGATATGTATAGAATCTAGAATTTCCCTTTTTGCTCTTGACCTCACTTAACTGTTTTACTTTGTCCAAACTCCTCAGTCCATGACTCTGGACTTTAGTCAGTTATCTCTATTTTTAGAAGTGGACAAATAAAAGATCAGAGAAAGGAATTAATCTTCTTAAGGTCAAATAAACCAGGAAGAGAAGACAGGTCTGCTTTCTCCCAGGCCAACTTTCTTCCCACTCTAGCTTCTCCTTTAACCCACCCAAAGATAGGCATTCTCCTGTAGGGCTTTCTTTGTTTCCAAAATCCACTGAATCATGTTCAATAAAGCAAACACTACTTTTTAGTAGAAGTCAACCTGTTCCTAATTGATTTTTCTCATTTTTCAACAGATTTGTAATTGTTAATTTACTTGCCAAGTGGAAAGCGGCACCTAGGTTTGTCATTCTAACCCTTGGAGTAATTTAACTCTACCTTGTAAGACAGGTCCCTATGCTTGTATTATTCTCTGTTGGCATTGTCTTTTCAATCAATCAGTCATGAAAAATTCATGCCCACGGTAATGCCCTAGTGAACCACTCTGAGAAAAATATGATTATCTTTAAACAAAGGGGAGATCTTAGTGTTCTCTGAAATTCATTGGAGAGAGCAGCCTTTAATAAACATTTTATCTGCTGTTTGCAATCCACAAGATACTCCCAGTTTTTCCTTTTAAAATTGATCTCTTCAAATTCCAAGGTTTCCAAAACTGCTATAAGCTGAAGCTCCATTAATGTGGATTCTAATAATTTGAAGTTTGTAAAAGCTCAACCTGAGCCTTTCATGAGTGATGAAAAATGTGTTAGGTAAACAAAGCAGGGTAATCATGTCAAAATAATTAGGATATTGTTGCATCAACTTTTCAAAACATGTTTATTTCATGTTGCAAATTATAAAATATTTTGATTTGTTTATTGACTATCCCTTAATTGTGGAGAATGACTGATTCCTTCCTCAAATGGACTGAATTTTGATTTGTTTACTGACTATCCCTTAATTGTGGAGAATAACTGATTCCTTCCTCAAATGGACTGAATCTAAACCCTGGTTCCTGAACCCTTATGTTGGTTCTAGCCCTGACACCGACCATAAAATGGACCATGGGCCTGGGTGTGGCCCTGAGGTTAGCTGGAGACTGAACCTAGACATTTATTTTATTAGTGACTCCTAAACAGTTGTCATTGGCCTCAGGGGAACTAGATGAGGGAATTTGCTTGGCTTAGTATAACCCTTTTTCCTGCTGGCAAACAAATTCAAGCACCTGATCTGATATCAGCAAGTGACATGGTTTCTGTCCTGGAGAGCAGTACCATAAAGTCATGCTGTAGAACATCCCATAATTCCCAAAGCTTTGGGAAAAGGAAAGTTCTTTCTAAGCAAATGCTTCTCTCTCTCTCTCTCTCTTAGAAGTACAGCTTTACAGTTTGCCATCCATCAAAAATTTTTTATAAAAAAATGTCTTCAGAAGCAAATTGAAAGCATGGATCTTTCTTGTATTGCCTTTTAATTTGCAACATGATTCTAAATGGAATGAGAGGAGTTTGTTACTTCTTTTTTAGCCCAGGTTGTCCAGAACTGAAAAAAGGGGCAAAGTATGGACTAATATATAGAACTCCAGCTTTTGAGTCAAATAAACCTGATTTTGAATTCTTGTTTTACCACTTGTCAGCACTGTGACTTTGGGCAAGTTATTTAAAGTCTGTGACAGCTCTAATTTCCTCATCTATAAAGTGGGAATTTAAAACTTTCCTCACATTGTTGTGATTATTAAATGAGATTTTACAGGTAATGTGCCCAGCACATAATAAGTATTTAATAAAAATAGAACGATAGAAACCTATATCTTAGAGCTGAAATATCCCTCAGAAGAGCATTTGCTTTAGCTATCTAGCTGAGGATCGAACCTTCTAACAGGTAAACTATTACTCTGATTTTATGGATGGATCACCTGTGGTAAAATAACCCACTAAAGTTTACAAAGATATTGAGTGGTGGAGGCAAGATTTGAACCCTGGTTGCTGCCTCCTAAGACTAAAATCTTGTCCAAACTTCTCATTTTACAGATAGGAGAAGGAAACTGGCATTGCTTTATAACATATCCATGTTTTTACCTCCCACGAACTCAGACAATTTGTAAAATTCTCAAGGGTAGGAACTGATCTTTTCCCCATTACTTAAACTTGAAGAGCAAAAATCTTGAGAAAAATTGGCCAAGAATATATATTAGTATGACCAAGTTTAAGTGGTATTTTAAAAATAGGTGGACTTAATATTTAAGGGAGAATAAACTTATATCCAAAATACTATAGATAATAAAGAAAAAACAAACAAGTCAATTTAATACCAAATAGTGTGATTATGAACTACAATATGAAGTAAATGACCTTTTTTTACTTTTTACTTTTATATTCATTCCCTTCTTAAAAATTTTTTTCTCAACTTTACTGAGATATAACTGACATATAACATTGCTTAAATTAGAGATGTACAAGTTGTTGCTTCAATATATATTACAAAATGATTATCACCATAGTTTTAGCTAGCACCTCTATCACATTATATAATTACCATTTCTTTTTTGTGGTGAGGACATTTAATATCTACTCTTTTAGCAACTTTAAAGTATATAATATGGTAATATTAACTACAGTCACCATGCTGTTCATTAGATCCCCAGAACTTATTTATCTTATAGCTGGAAGTTTATACTTTGACCAACATTTCCCCTTTCCATCCCATATCCCAACCATTTGTAAATACCATTCTAGTCACTGGCTTCTATGAGTTGGGCTTCTCTATATTCTACATATAAGTGATTTCTTTCCTTTCTTTTTAATGTTTCCTTTCTTTGGCTTTCTTTTTTTGCTTTTCTGTTTTTTCCCCTATAGTTTTGATCACTGAAGCATGACATAGTGTATTATTTGGCTATTGCTAAATTACAAAGCACTCCAAAATTCAGTGGTTTAAAACAATAAGCATTTATTACTACTCAAGAGTCCATGGGTCAGCTGTGTGGTTCTTCTGTATTGGTGGTCAGCTCTGGATCAGGTAGATAATCTGCTGAGTTTGATTGGGTTCTCTCATATTTTTCCAAATCAGCTGGCTGTAGGCTGTTCTAGCTTCAGCTAGAACAAATGGTCTCTATTCAGTGTGGTCTCATCCTCTGTAAGCCTACCCTGGAGTTGATCAACTACTGGTGGTAGGATTTCAAGAGAGAATATGGAACTACACAAGACTTTTTGAAGTCTTGGCTCATTCTATCAGTTCCTAAGGCCAAGGTCAATCCAGATTTAAGAGGCTCACCTCTTGATAAAGAAGCAGCAAAATCATAGTGTAGAGATGGATACAGGGTGGAAAGACAAATTGTGAAAAATTTTGCAGTCTATCTACCACATTTGTAAGAAAATAGACAAACATTAAATATCTCATCAAGGAAATGTTGTGCCAACATTAAATAAGGTAACTGAACATAATAAAATAAATAAATAAATAAGGTGACCCAAGATTGAAATCATTCCCATATAAACAAGTAGAGTATAATCTTAACAGAGACCAGAAGTGGTTAGCCCTGTGGGACCACCCAGGGGTGGTAAATCCATCTCAAGGGAGGTACTGAATGAATAAAAAAAGGAGGAGATTTTGTTTACCTAAGTATGGAAACCTCTCCATTCCTGTTTGAGAATTCAGAGACCCTGAAAAAATAAAAAAACAAACAAAAACCTTTGACTTTTTCTTATGCTCATTTAATCAGTCAAATGTGTGTGTACACCTATTGCCCCACCTGTCCTATTAACTTTTTAGTACCTCTGAGCAGGGGAAACATGGAGTGGGTAAATATAGCGATTCACTCTCTTGGCACATTGTAGGTTGGCTTAAGATTGGGGCCATCCAGGCAGTTGGTACTCTATTCATTCTCCCTGACTTTCCATCACCTTGGGAGGAGAACAGGAAGTCAATTTTGTGTTGCTCTTTCTAAAACATAGGTCTGAACCTTTCACACCTACACTTAAAACTCAATAGCCCGTTCATACTGTTTTTACAAAAGTTAACATTTCTTAATGTCTTGTATACCTTTTAATGTCACAGTCTCATCTCTTACCCCACCCTGCCCCAGAATTTTTTGCTCCAGCCACAGGAAACATCTTATAATTCCACAAAACACTCAACCTTTATTCTGTTTGCTTCCTCTGACTCTGGAATGCCTTCCATGCTTTCCTTCCTGCCCAACCAATCTTTATTCATCAATAAAGTTTCAGCTTTCTTTCTACTAGGCTGGCTAGAGACACCACCTCAGCATTTTATTCATGTGTGTGTGTTACATGTTAATTTCCCTCAGTAAGTAGTTCCCTAAGGGCTAAGGGCCAAATTTTATTTATTCCTATAATCCAAGCACATAGCAGATTAAGAGTTCTATAACTTTATTAAATGAAACAATTAAATGAATATTTCTTGAATGAATGAATGAATGAATGAATGAATGAATGAATGAAATTGAGAACAAAATTCTGTAGGAAATCCTGTCAGATTAAGGAAAAGAGAGGCATTTTTTATCTGTATATTGTTGGATATTCTGAGTTATGGGGAGAAGAGAGTCTCTCTGAAAGATCTTATTTTTCTTGTCATGTTGTTAATGTCTTTGTTTGATATGCTAAACTTCCCTTGATAAGAATGTTTTGCTCCATTCCCCTTCTACTTCTTTTGGCTGCCTTCTCAAGCTTACAGTGAGGAGGAAGAATTTTTTAATGTGCAACCAGTAAACCATTTCTTTATTATCTCTATCAGACTGCACTGTGTGAAGATTTTGACAATTTCCAGTTAACAAGACAGAGGGGCAGCTGATTAACAAACTTTGTTGGTTCCTTGTGACTCCTCAACATCAGCTTACAATAGATAAGGATTCATTTTTCACATAGTGATTATCTATATGCCAGACTCCATGCTTTTGATATATCAGGTCCAGGATTTCTTGGCATTCTTTCAGGAAGTTGGGTGGTATCCTGTAGATTCTTCAGGGGCAGGAGGCTTAACTTAATCGTATATACACCCACACACATATATGTGTAGATGAATATACGTGTGTGTGTGCATATGTATATATACATGTACGGATACATACACACATGTGTATAGTCTTTTATTGCTTCCCAATCATATTGTCTTGGCAATTATATTTAACCCCAACAACAACTCTTATCAGCTAGGTATGAGTTTCCTCTTTGTAGATGAGGCAAACAAGGCTCAGAAAGATAATAAAACATGGTCAAAGTTATACAGGGACTAGTAGGTGTGGAACTCCAACATTTCTTTCCACAATGCTGGGAATCAGATTTGGTTCAGAGTAGGCAATATAAAAATAGGGACTATGAAGGAAAGTAGCTGATTGTTTGAAAAAATAGAGACATATATTTTACTCTCAACTCAGTGCCATATTACCTATATAACATTTTATATGTTGTGACACCTCGGCAAATTCACCCTAAACTCCTGTGCAGTTCAACCCAAGTCACAATAACCTGGCTACATGGGAGCACATGGACTGGAACACAGACATACTCTAAGCAGCTTTCTCCCATTGTGTTATATATCTCTGGATATTATCCGAATAGGTTAGTAACAAGTGGTTGTCTCAAAAGGAGTTACTGACATCATTCATATATAAACTACTCATACCTAATTTAAGGATTCCAATTCATTTTTTAATTTAAATATAACCATTAGTAGAATAAAACTAGGACAAATGATTCGCAAATAACTAACAAAAGAAGGAAAAGCATAAAGAAAGATTTCATGGAATTGTTGTGAAATACAGCATTTAAAAAATGTAAGAAAGCATGAACAAAACGAATTGTGAAATAAAATAACCAGTTAGGGCGCCTGGGTGGCTCAGTTGGGTAAGCGACTGCCTTCGGCTCAGGTCATGATCCTGGAGTCCCAGGATCGAGTCCCGCATCGGGCTCCCTGCTCGGCGGGGAGTCTGCTTCTCCCTCTGACCCTCCTCCCTCTCATGCTCTCTGTCTCTCATTCTCTCTCTTGCAAATAAATAAAAAATAAATAAATAAAATAAAATAACCAATTAGAGACAAAAAAGTTCACAGGTGTGATGCCATAAAAAATAACAAAAGAAGAACATTAACTAGAGATTTGCCCTAATATAGTTGAAACATATCATAAAACTACACTTATCAAAACAATGGCTATTTGTCACTAGAATAAACACACAAATCAGTGAAAGAGAAATGGAAGTTCAGACATAAACCCAAGCATATAAAAGCTTATTATACAGAAAAAATGACATTTGAAATTAAGAAGGAAAGGGATAACTTATTTAGTAAGATGTTAGAAGAACTTGTTAACCATCTGGAAAAAAATGTGGGATGGTTCTTTGTATTTTACACTACAATTTCTAATGAATTAAAGGTATTTAAAGTGTTTAAACTTTTAAATTCGGTAAATTTTCTACTACACATAAAATAATACAAAAAGACTCCAGGATCCACCACTAAGATTAAGCAGATATGAACATTTGTCATTCTTTAGATTTTGCTCTCTTTTATTGATTTTGATAAATATAACATTATAGGTAGAGTTAAACACCTCTCCTTCCCTCTTCCTTTCTCCCAAAAGCAACAATAGGCATGAAATTAATGGGTATTGTTCCCATGTATGATTTTGTGCTTTTATTTTATATGTATATAGTACATTAAAATATACTATTGTTTTGTGTTTTAATGTGTGCCTTTGTCACTAAACAGTTCTGGGCGTTTATTTGTGTTGATGAATGTCACTCTAGTTCATTTTAAATGCTGAACAGTCTATTATATTAAGGAACCACAATTTATCCATTCTAATTCTGAGTTAAGTGGTTTTAGCTGCTTGTTTGGCTATTATAAATGAACAGTGCTACAGTGAACATCCTTGTATATATCTCCTTATGCAATATGCAAAATTTGTCTCAGGAGAACACTCAGAAGTGGAATTGCTGGATTATACATGATAGACATCTTTCTTTACCTCTTGTCAAGTTCTTCTCTAACAAGGCTATTCTATTTTACATCCTCACCAGCAATGTTCAAAATCACTATTTTATGCATAATTACCAATATTGGTATTTTTAGATTTACTAAATTTGCTGATGATTGAGAAATGTATTTAATTATTTTCTTAATTTTATTTTCTTGATTACCAATGGGGTTATAATCTTTTCATATATTTATAGACCTTTCATTTCTTCTTCTGTAATTTGTCTGGTTATATCTTGTGCCTATTTTCTATTGGATTGTTGTTCTTTCGTATTTTTATTTATAGGAGTTCTTTATAAGTTGGTGTATTAATCCTTTTCCATTATAAGTGTTACATATACCTTCTTTAATCACTGGCTTGTTTTCTCATTGGTTTACTGTATATTTTGATATAGCTTTTTTGTAAAGCAGTCAAATATGTTTTCCTTCATGACTTATGTGTCTGGTGCTTTGTTTAAAAAAGGCTTTATATACCCTTAGTCCATAAAGTAATCCCCTGCATACCTTTTATTCCTTAATCCATTTGGAATTTATTTTTGTATTTGGTATGAAGCAGAAATCTAATGTGATTTGTTTTCCATATGGGTGACCCATTGGTCTAGCATCATTCATTGTTAGTTCAATTTTCCAATCTGATGAACAATGTAATCTTTGAGATATATATAGCGTCTGTTTCTAGACTCTGTGTTGTGTTCCATTGGTCTGTTTCTATAGATCTATAGCAATGTAAGTCATATTGTTTTAATTTTCATAACTTCATAGTAAGTCTTATTATGTGATAAGACTGTCTGCTATTTTTTGCCCTCTGTATTCCCATAGAATTTTTTAAATCAGCTTATGAATTTTTATGCTCACGCACGCACACACACACACACCCCTCTGCTGGGATTTTAGTAAATTACATTGTTTCTAATAATGAATCTTTAATTTTTAAATATGATATATTCCTCCATATATATATTATATATATAGTGTATGTATATATATATATAGTGTATGCATATATATACACATATATATCTTCTTTATCCATTCACCATTCAATGGACAGGTGGGTTCTTTCTATAGTTTGGTTGTTAATAATGTTACTATAAACATTAGGGTGCATCCCTTTGAATCAGTATTTTTGTATCCTTTGGGTAAATGCCTAGTAGTGCAATAGGGTAGTTCTATTTTTTTAACTTTTTGAGGAACTGCCATACTGTTTTCCACAGTGGCTGCACCAGTTTGTATTCCCACCAACAGTGTAAGAAAGTTACCCTTTCTCCTCATCCTCGCCAGCCAACACATGTTGTTTCATGTGATGCTAATTTTAGCCATTATGACTGGTGTGAGGTGATATCTCATTGTAGTTTTGATTTTGTGTTTCCCTGATGATGAGTGATTTGCAACTTTTCATGTGTCTGTTAGCTATCTGTATATCTTCTTTGGAAAAATGTCTATTTATGTCTTCTGCCCATTTCTTAACTGGGTTATTAGTTTTTTGGGTGTTGAATTTGTAAGATCTTTATAGATTTTGGATACTAACCCTTTATCAGATATTTGCAAATATCTTCTCCCCTCCATAGGTTGCCTTTTAGTTTTGTTGAATGTTTCCTATGCTGTGCAGAAGATTTTTGTTTTGCTGTAGTCCCGATAGTTTATTTTTGCTTTTGTTTTCTTTACTTCAGGAGACGTATCTAGTAAGAGGTTGCTGTGGCTGATGTCAGAAGGTTACTGCCTGTGTTCTCCTCTAGGATTTTGATGGTTTTGATGAAATTTTTGAAACATGTAAATTAATCAGTTTCCAATTTTTGTGATTACTGATATTTGGAATTATTTTTACTATCTTATTTTGGGTTTTCCATATACAATGCTTTTTCTTTGATTTTTATCCTCCCATCCTGTCTCACATTTAGGACTTTCATCCATTTTGAATTTATTTTTGTGTATGGTATAAGAAAATGGTCCAGTTTCATTCTTCTGCATGTTGCTGTCCAGTTTTCCCAACACCATTTGTTTTCTCCTTGTGCGTATCCCTGTTCCCTTCACTCTCTCTTCCCTTTCTCCACAACCAGGGCTCCCTCCCCTCCACAGCACCAGTGATCTGTTACTCCCCCATACTACATCTCTGCACTTCCTACCTTCCTTGAAGCAGCCTTTTCTCTCCCTCTGTCCCTCTAGTTGTGCAGTTTGTTATTTCAGTCATCAGGTCGATTTTCTGAGTATTCAGAATGCTTTGATAGTTACCTAGCTGTGTTTGAAGGATGAGGTAAGCCCAGAGTCCTCCTACTACACCACCATCTTAGCTCCCAAGCATGCTTTAAATCATCCCAAAGTTTCTCAGTTTTAAAATCCTCAGGGGAAGGTTTATGTGCATCCCCATTCATTGGTTCCAGGTAGTGGTATGCTGAAGTCAGCTGATACCAGCTCTCAGTGGTTGTCAAATTTTCAGGAACTTTGTGAGTTGTGTTGAATACAACCAGAATTAAAAATAAATACCATGTCCATAGTAACATTATTCACAATAGCGAAGAGGTGGAAGCAACCCAAATGTCCCTCATTGGATTACTGGATGAACAAAATGTGGTATATACATGCAATGGAATATTATTGAACCTTAAAAATATATCCTGTTACATTTAAATTATCTTTACGTTACTGTGTAAATATCTTTACATTTAGGTGTTAACATTTCAGTCATTACCTGGGAAAGATGGTAAATGTGGATTTTTTTTTCCTAATCAGTTTGAGAAATTTTTTATTTTTATTTATTTTTATTTATTATTATTTTTTATTTATTATTATTTTTTTTTAGATTTTATTTATTTGACAGAGAGAAACACAGCGAAAGGGGGAAGGAACACAAGCAGGGGGAGTGGGAGAGGGAGAAGCAGGCTTCCCGCCGAGCAGGGAGCCCGATGCGGGGCTCGATCCCAGGACGCCGGGATCATGACCTGAGTCGAAGGCAGACGCTTAACCGACTGAGCCACCCAGGCGCCCCTTATTTATTATTTTTTTTAAAGATTTTATTTATTTATTCATGAGAGACAGAGAGAGAGACAGAGGCAGAGGGAGAAGCAGGCTCCCTGCGGAGCGGGGAGCCCGATGCGGGACTTGATCCCAGGACCCTGGGATCATGACCTGAGCCGAAGGCAGACGCTTAACCGACTGAGCCACCCAGGCGTCCCCAGTTTGAGAAATTTTTTAAACATGTAAATTAATCAATTTACAATTTTTGTGATTACTGATATTTGGAATTATTTCTACTATCTTATTTTGGGTTTTCCATATACAATGCTTTTTCTTTGCTTTTTATCCTCCCATCCTGTCACATCTTCTATTATATTTGTTAAGTTTTCTTTATTCTCTTTTTCTTTTTGCTCATTCAGAATCTATAACTCCTGTTTCTATAATTATAGTGACTGCTCTTAAACTGCCACATGCTTATTTGATAGCAATGTCTTAAGTTATTTAGCATCCTCCTTTGGAACCATACAAAGAACTTATCATGCTTTAACTCTGATTTTGCCTCCTTCCACTTTACCCCAGTTTCAAACACATCTGTTATTGTTGACCAGTGTTTTGGTGCAAGCTTATTAGCACTTCTCAAATTTATTATTTCATAATAATCATTTTATGCAGTCAATTCTTACTTAGATTTACCTGTTACTCTGTTCACTGTTGTTTCTTGCCACTCTTTACCTTCGGTGTTCAGTTTCTTTCTTTGAAGTTCGTCCTTTAGTAAGTAGCTCCTTCACTGAGGGTCTGAAACTGCTATACTTCTTAGCTTTGTCTGGAAATTTATTTTACCTTCATTCTTGGGTGATAGTAAGTACATTATTTTCAGGTCTCTCATATTGCTGGTGTTAAGTCTGCTTAAGTCTAATTTCTGTGTCTTGGTAGGTAATTTATGTTTTCTCTGATTTGCTTTGAAAGCATGCCCTTTATATTTGTATTATGCAGTTTCACTATGATGTGTCTATATCTAGATTTTTTTTTAATCCTGCTTTGGATTGATTTGTGACTCTTGAATCTGAATAGCATTTTCTTTTGAGATTTTTGCCTCTCCCAGTTTCTTTTATCTCTCTTTCTATAACTCATATCTAAGGTAGATTTTTGTTTTTTCCGCTCTATCCTTTTGCCGTATTTTGTTAATTCACTGTATTGAGTTTTGGAAATGTCATCATGCTGCATTTTAACCTGTCTTTTAAGATCAGTTAGTGTAAAAAATATATTTCTAGAAGCTCTGTTTAATTTTTTAGAGAATATTTCTGGTCTTTAATTTTTTATTATGTTTTGTTGTGTTTTCATCTGTTTGAAATGTTATTTTAATTTTTTAGTCATTGCAAAAATATACTTTCTTTATAGTTCACCAGATAGTTTTATGACTTGAAATTCTTTGTGGCCAAATTCAGTTATTTATTTTTTGGTTGATTCTCACTTTTAGTGTGGATTATTTCCTTATATGTTTTATAAATACGTGTGAAAGCTTAACCTCCACAGGACTTTGTTTATGGAAATTCTGTGTTCTTCGGCTACAAATGTGTGCATGTAAAACAACTTTTCATTGTTTTTACTAGGGATATAGGAATAGCTCCAGGGATATCTGCCTGTAACTAAATTTATTTTAAATATTTGACCTGGGTTCTTAAGTCCAAGTTGTAGTATAAATTCAAACCAAACCCAAAAATATTCTGGCCCATTTTTAAAAATTATTTTTTCCACCCCAAACCCAGAAATAGTTAGGCATGCTTCTTTGTCATATCCCACTGCTTATGAGTGATTGCTTTCTAGAACATAGTTCTATTAATACTATATCATTTTGAGAGTACTAGATTTATGGAGGCATCTCATTCCAAACATCCTGGCTCATGAAGATTTAAGGCCTCATTTGCTATCCTTGTATGGGTATTAAAATGTAAGTTCCTAGATACCAAGACCAATAACCTGCTTTCTACACCTCTGTATTTTTCTGGCATCTGTGGATTTCTATTTATTAGGAACTCTTTATGTAAAGAATGTTCCCGGGGTGCCTGGGTGATTTAGCTGGTTAAGCGGCTGCCTTCAGCTCAGGTCATGATCCCAGGGTCCTGGGATCGAGCCCCACATCAGGCTCCCTGCTCAGCAGGGATCCTGCTTCTCCCTCTTCCTCTGCCTGCTGCTCCTCCTGTATGTGCTGTCTGTCTCTGTCAAATAAATAAATAAAATCTTAAAAAAAAAAAAAAGAATGTTCCCGAATGTTCCTGTGGTTTCTAGTACTTTGCAAAAGGTTATCTATGGCAGTATTGTCCAACTTTTTTCATGCCTAGGTACACAGAGAAAATAATACTAGTTCACACAGAGAAGATGATATTGTACAGAATGTTAGGGTAACTGGGGAACATTTCTTGGATAACCATAGAAGTTTGGTCAAAGAAATTAACACATAATTTAAAAATAAAACATAAATTATAAAGAGGAAATCAAATGTTAAGTTTATATAGACAAGCCATGAGAGACTCTGGACTCTAGGAAACAAACTGAGAGTTATAAAAGGGAGGAGGCTGGGGGGATGGGGTAGCCCAGTGATGGGTATTAAGGAGGGCATATGTTGTGATGAGAACTGTTATATACAACTAATGAGTTGTTGGACACTACATCAAAAACTAATGATGTAATATATGTTGGCTTACTGAACATAATAAAAAAAAATTAAATGCAGTAAATGAAAGAAAGAAAGAAAGAAAGAAAGAAAGAAAGAAAGAAAGAAAGAAAGAAAGAAAGAAAGAAAGAAAAAGAGAAAGAGAAAGAACGAAAGACAAAAGAATCTCTTTGGCTCCCATAAGATTAAAGTCAAAGGCAAAGTACCGATTTGCACATACTAAAAATATAAGAAAAAGCCTAACTTTCTGGAATGTTCTTCCTCATCATGATATGTAATTCTGTATGTTAAACAAAACAAAACAATATATAACCCTGCCCCAAATGTTCCTTCCCTGGAGCACTCCCTTCTCTGTGAAGATTGTGTATTATCCCAGGCAGCTGTCCTGACTTGGGTCTGAATAAAACTTTCTTCCTTTCTCTCTAAAATGTTAAAAATCAATCAATCAATCAATCAATCAATCTTCAAATTTTTAATTGAAACTCTTCAGTTTGTGTCTGGGAACATATAATTTTTATATGAGGTTTTTATTTCTGTAATGGATGCATGAGATTCCTAATCAAGACTTTTCAGTGACAACCTCTTCAAAATCTTAATAGTCACCATCAATGAGAAACTGTTCACACAATAAAGTGATAAAAAATTTAAAACTGTTCAAATATTTAAACTGTATGAAATTATATTTGTCATTGAATAGCTCTCCCGTTCCTTTCACTCAATGTTGAAGTTTCATGTGAAAATCAAATGACTTTCAAATCTAATCAAACTTTTAATAAAATGTTTTTATATAATGAAATATTTTAAAATTGTGATGACCCCTTAATTTACAGCATGCACATGCCTATTTAGAATAGTCGCTGGGAGTAGCTTGGACAACCTTAAATGGGAAACTTACTCATGATTAGACAAAAGTATCAGATATATGCAGTCAGAGAATCAAGTCTACTGTCTAGCCAGCATGCAGGCTCTTCACTATACCCTCAACCACACTGGATCCTTCCATGGCTTACACCTAGAATGAAGCTTGCACTCCTCCAGAGGACCATGAACTGCTTGGTTAGGATGGACAGACCTCCAGGCCTCACATATGGCTGCTTGAGATCTATAATCCACCCTCAGCCTACCGGTGTGCTGCAGGTAACTATTTGCACAGCTCTGATGTAGAGCAACATATTGCTAAAACAAGAAGCCTATGGGCGCCTGGGTGGCTCAGTTGGTTAAGCGACTGCCTTTGGCTCAGTTCATGATCCTGGAGTCCCTGGATCGAGTCCCGCATTGGGGTCCCTGCTCGGCAGGGAGCCTGCTTCTGCCTCTGACCCTCCCCCCTCTCGTGTGCTCTCTCTCTCTCATTCTCTCTGTCTCAAATAAATAAATAAATAAATAATCTTTAAAAAAAATAAAACAAGAAGCCTAGATTAAAAATTTTAATCTAAAGAAGAAAGAAAAAGAAATAAAAGGAAGAAAGGAAGAAGTGGTAATGAACTAAAATTTCCAATTTTATTGAAGATAAGGAGGAAGGCTTGATAAATACTGAGTACCTCTTATGAGGTAGGCACAATGTGCTGGGTAACCTACTTATACAATCTCACAGATGCTTATAAAAGTTTGTCAAGATATTGTTGTCATCCCAATTTTAGATACAAATAAATACAGATACAGAAAAAATTACCTTGCCCAGGCTCACAGAACTAGTGGGGAACTGGGTTTCTGTTCAGACATGTCTGTCTAGAATATCCATGACTTTACTAATTTTGAGTCAATAGACTTGGTTCAAATTCGAACTGTTCTTCTTATTAGTTATATGATTTTAATTTACTTAATCTCAAAATTACTTGCCTTATCCATAAATAAGGGATAATAAATAGTCCATGTCTCAAAAAATTCATTATCCTCAAAATAAATGAGATAATGCATCAGATATCAGAGTGTATGATTGGAATAGAGGCCCAAGCATCAGTAGTTTTTAAAAGTTATCAAGTTTGACTTCTTCTTTGCCAATTTGAATACCTTTTATTTCTTTTTGTTGTCTGATTGCTGTTGCTAGGACTTCCAGTACTATGTTGAACAATAGTGGCAAGAGTGGACATCCTTGTTGTGTTCCTGATCTTAAGGGAAAGGCTCTCAGCTTTTCCCCATTGAGGATGATATTCGCTGTGGGATTTTCATAGATGGTTTTTATGAAATTGAGGAATGTTCCCTCTATCCCTATACTCTGAAGAGTTTTAATCAGGAAAGTATGCTGTATTTCGTCAAATGCTTTTTCTGCATCAATTGAGAGAACGATGTGGAGTCAAACTCTCTCTCTTTGCAGATGATGATACTTTATGTGGAAAACCCAAAAGACTCCACCTCCAATTACTAGAACTCATACAGCAATTCAGTAATGTGGCAGGATACAAAATCAATGCACAGAAATCAGTTGCTTTCCTAAACACTAACAGTGTAACTCTAGAAAGAGAAATTAGGGAATCAATTCCATTTACAATAGCACCAAAAACCTCAAGATACCTTGAAATAAACGTAACCAAAGAGATAAAGGACCTAAACTCTAGAAACTACAGCACACTTATAAAGGAAATTGAAGAAGACACAAAAAGATGGAAAAATATTCATGGATCAGAAGAATAAGCATTGTTAAAATGTCTGTGCTGCCCAGAGCAGTCTATACTTTTAACACCATCTGGGTCAAAATACCAATGGCATTTTTCAAAATGCTGGGAACAAACCTAAAATTTGTATGTAACCAGAAAAGACCCGAATCACCAAGGAAATGTTGAAAAAGAAATGCAAAGCTGGGGCATCATGTTGTCTGATTTCAAGCTATATTACAAAGCAGTGATCACCAAGACAGCATGGTACTGGCATAAAAACAGACATATAGATCAATGGAACAGAATAGAGAGCCCAGATATGGACCCTCAGCTCTATGGTCAACTAATCTTTGACAAAGCAGGAAAAAAATATGCAATGGAAAACAGACAGTCTCTTCAATAAATGGTGCTGGGAGAATTGGAAAGCTATATACAGAAGAATGAAACTCGACCATTCTCTAACACCATACACAAAGATAAACTCAACATGGATGAAAGACCTCAATGTGAGACAAGAATCCATCAAAATCCTAGAGGAGAAAATAGGCAGTAACCTTTTTGACATGGGCTAGGCAACTTCTTTCAAAACAGGTCTACAAAGGCAAGGGAAACAAAATAAAAAATGAACTTTTGGGACTTCATCAAGATAAAAAGCTTCTGCACAGCAAAGGAAACAGTCAGCAAAACAAAGAGACAACATACAGAATGGGAGAAGATATTTGCAAATGACACTACAGATAAAGGGCTGGTATTCAAGATCTATAAAGAACTTCTCAAATTCAACACCCCCTAAAAACAAATAATCAAGTCAAGAAATGGGCAGAAGACATGAACAGACACTTCTCCAAAGAAGACATACTAATGGCTAACAGACATATAAAAAAAGTTCAACATCATTAGCCATCAAGGAAATTCAAATCAAAACCACATTGAGAAGGGGCAGGAGCAAGATGGTGGAGGAGTAGGAGACCTAAATTTCATCTGGTCCCAGGAATTCAGCTAGATAGGGATCAAACTGTGCTGAACACCTATGAACTCAACAGGAGATCAATGAAAAGAATAGCAGCAACTCTGAACAGAAAAGCGACCACTTTCTGGAAGGTAGGACGTGTGGAGAGGTGAATCCGAGGCGATATTCGGGAAGATAGATGGTGGCGGGAGGGAGCCTCTGTCAGCTGCTACCAGCAAGTGATAGAGCAGAGGAGCACAAAATTGGAATTTTAGAAGTCTGCTCTGCTGAGGGACGTCGCTCCAGTGGCTAAGCAGGGGGTGGAACACTCGCTGGGACAGTGTGGTCTCAGGATCCTCAGGGTCACATAAAGACCGGGGATACTTGAGTGGGCAGAGCTCCCAGATATCGGAGCAGGGAAGCCGGCTGCAAAGACGGAGCCAAGGAGTGGGCTCTCAGCTTGGGGTTGCCATAAACCGTGATCCGCGGCACAGTCAGGCCACTGCTTTTCCAGCAGGGACACAACAAGCAGCATATCCAGGGAGACTCACATTCTCCCCCGGAAGGAGTGGCACAGAAGCTCACTGCAGGAATCAGCTAGGTTTGGAGACTCCAAACGGGAGTCGTGTGCCAGAGATAGAAACACTTGGTCACTGGCCGGGTGAGCACGGAGTGCGGCCAGAGACCGGGGAGATAGGACTGATTGACTGCTTTTCTCTGGGGGTGCACTGAGGAGTGGGGCCCCGTGTTCTCGGCTCCTCCAGGGCAGAGATTGGGAGGCTGCCATTTTCACTCTCATCCTCCAAACCTGTACGGAAAGCTTGCAGGGAACAAAAGCTACTGAGAGCAAACCTGAGCAGATTACTTAGCCTGGCCCCCGGCAAGGGCGGGACAATTCAGTCTCCAGCAAAGACATTTGAAAACCACTGCAACAGACCCCTCCCCCAGAGAATCAACAAGAACAGGTAGCCAAGACCAAGTTTACCCATCAATGAGTATGGCAGAATGCCAGCAGTAGGGGAATACTGCACATAGAATTCATGGTATTTTCCCCATGATTCTTTAGTCTTTCAAAGTTAATATTTTTAATTTTATTTTTTTTTAAATTTTTCTTTTTCCCTTTCTCAACCAACATCTTATCAATCCCTTTTTTAAAAATCTTTTTTATTTTTCATTTTTAGAGTCATATTCTATCCTTCCATATTAGTTAACCTTATTTTTGGTATATACATATAAGTTGTTTTCTCTTTAAAATTTTGGGATACAGTTTCTTCTCACAGACCAAAATATACCCCAAATCTCTAGTGTATGGCTTTGTTCTAATCTCCTGCCTGATCACATTCTCTCCCTTTTCTTTTTTTTTTTTAATTTCTCTTCTTTTCTCAACCAACTTCTTATCAATTCCTATATAAAATCTTTTATAATTTTCATCTTTACAGTCATATTCCATACCTTCATCATATTTACCTTTATTTTTCTACATAAATCAGCTTTTCTTTCTTTAAAATTTTGGGAGGCAATTTCTTCTAACAGACCAAAATATGCCCAAAATCTAGTGTGTGGTACTGATCTATTCACCAGCCTGATCATATTTGATCATATTCTTTTTTTCTTTATTTTTTATTTTTCTTTTATTTTTTATTTTTTTATTTCTTCCCTTTCTTTTCCCCCGTTTCAGGTCTCTTCTGATTGGTTTAGTGTATATTTTTCTGGGGTAATTTTTACCGTATTAGCATTTTGTTCTCTCATTCATCTCTTCTCCTCTGGACAAAATGACAAGACAGGAAAAACCACCTCAAGAAAAAGAACAAGAGGCAGTACCTACTGCCAGGGACCTAATCAATATGGACATTAGTAAGATTTCGGAACTAGAGTTCAGAATGATGATTTTAAAGATACTAGCTGGGCTTGAAAAAAGCATGGAAGATATTAGA
The DNA here is from genome assembly GCF_029215605.1 of Mirounga angustirostris. Classification (NCBI taxonomy): domain Eukaryota; kingdom Metazoa; phylum Chordata; class Mammalia; order Carnivora; family Phocidae; genus Mirounga; species Mirounga angustirostris. The sequence goes on from NW_026991712.1 coordinate 151,591,425, forward strand.
GAAACCCTTTCTGGAGAAATAAAAGAACTAAAATCTAACCAAGTCGAAATCAAAAAGGCTATTAATGAGGTGCAATCAAAATTGGAGGCTCTAACTGCTAGGATAAATGAGGCAGAAGAGAGAAACAGTGATATAGAAGACCAAATGATGGAAAATAAAGAACCTGAGAAAAAGAGAGATAAACAACTACTGGATCACAAGGGCAGAATTCGAGAGAGAAGTGATACCATAAGACGAAACAATATTAGAATAATTGGCATCCCAGAAGAAGAAGAAAGAGAGAGAGGGGCAGAAAGTATATTGGAGCAAATTATAGCAGAGAACTTCCCTAATTTGGGGAAGGAAACTAGTATCAAAATCCAGGAGGCACAGTGAACACCATCAAAATCAATAAAAATAGGTCAGCACCCCGACATCTTATAGTAAAAATACCAGTCTCAGAGACAAAGAGAAAATCCTGAAAGCAGCTCGGGACAAGAGATCTGTAACCTACAATTAAAGAAACATTAGATTGGCAACAGACCTATCCACAGAGACCTGGCAGGACAGATAGGACTGGCATGGTATATTCAGAGCTCTAAATGAGAAAAATATGCACCCAAGAATACTATATCCAGCTAGGCTGTCACTGAAAATTGAAGGAGAGATAAAAAGCTTCCAGGACAAACAAAAATTAAAGGAATTTGCAAACACGATTCCAGCCCTATAGGAAATATTAAAAGGGGTCCTCTAAGCAAAAGAGAGAGGTCTAAAAGTAACATAGACCAGAAAGGAACACAGACAATATACAGTAACAGTCACCTTACAGGCAATTCCACGGCACTAAATTCATATCTTTTCAATAGCTACCCTGAATGTATATGAGCTAAATGCCCCAATCAAAAGACACAGGCTATCAGATTGGATAAAAAAACAAAACCCATCGATATACTGCCTGCAAGAGACTCACTTTAGACCCAAAGACACCTCTAGATTGAAAGTGAGGGAGTGGAAAACTATTTACCATGCTAATGGACACCAAAAGAAAGCTGGGGTGGCAATCCATATATCAGACAAGTTAGATTTTAAACCAAACACTATAATAACAGATGAGGAAGGACACTATATCATGCTTAAAGGGTCTATCCAAGAAGAAGATGTAACAATTGTAAATGTCTATGCCCCTAAAATGGGAGCAGCCAATTATATAAGCCAATTAATAACAAAAGCAAAGAAACACATTGACAACAATACAATAATAGTAGGTGACTTTAACACCCCTCTCACTGAAATAGACAAATCATCTAAACAAAAGATCAACAAGGAAATAAAGACTGACACACTGGAACAAATGGAGTTCACAGATATAATCAGAACATTCCATCCCAAAGCAACAGAACACACATTCTTCTCTAGTGCCCATGGAACATTCTCCAGAATAGATCACATCCTAGGTCACAAATCAGATCTCAACCGGTACCAAAAGATTGGGATCATTCCCTGCATATTTTCGGACCACAATGCTTTGAAACAAAAATTCAGTCACAAGAGGAAAGTTGGAAAGAACTCAAATCCATGGAGGCTAAAGAGCATCCTACTAAAGAATGAATGGGTCAACCAGGCAATTAAAGAAGAATTTTAAAAATTCATGGAAACCAATGAAAATGAAAACACAACTGTTCAAAATCTTTGGGATGCAGCAAAGGCAGTCCTAAGAGGAAAGTATATAGCAATACAAGCCTGTCTCAAGAACACAAAAGGTCTCAAATACACAACCTAACCCTACACCTAAAGGAGCTGGAGAAAGATCAGCAAATAAAACCTAAACCCAGCAGGAGAAGAGAAATAATAAAGATCAGAGCAGAAATCAATGAAATAGAAACCAAAAGAACAGTAGAACAGATCACTGTAACTAGGAGCTGGTTCTTTGAAACAATTAATAAGATTGATAACCCCCTGGCCAGACTTACCAAAAGAAAAGAGAAATGACCCAAATAAATAAAATCATGAATGAAAGAGGAGAGATCACAACCAGCACCAAAGAAATACAATTAATTATAAGAACATATTATGAGCAACTATATGCTAGCAAATTACATAATCTGGAAGAAATGGATGCATTCCTAGAGATGTATAAACTACCAAAACTGAACCAGGGAGACATAGAAAACCTGAACAGACCTATAACCACTAAGGAAATTGAAGCACTCATCAAAAATCTCCCAAAAAACAAAAGCCCAGGGCCAGACTGCTTCGCAGGGGAATTCTATGAAACATTTAAAGGAGAATTAATACCTATTTTTCTGAAACTCTTCCAAAAGATAGAAATGGAAGGAAAACTTCCAAACTCGTTTTATGAGGCCACCATTACCTTGATCCCCAAACCAGACAAAGACCCCATCAAAAAGGAGAATTACAAACCAATATCCTTGATGAACATGGATGCAAAAATTCTCACCAAAATACTAGTCAATAGGATCTAACACTACATTAACAGGATTATTCACCACTACCAAATGGGATTTATTCCTGGGCTGCAGGGTTGGTTCAACATCCGCAAATCAATCAATGTGATACAATACATTAATAAAAGAAAGAACAAAAACCATATGATCCTCTCAAAGGTGCAGAAAAAGCGTTTAACAAAGTACAGCATCCTTTCTTCATCAAAAGTCTTCAGAGTATAGGGATAGAGGGTACATACCTCAATATCATAAAAGCCATCTATGAAAAACCTACAGCGAATATCATTCTCAATGGGGAAAACCTGAGAGCTTTCCCCCTAAGGTCAGGAACACGGCAGGGATGTCCACTCTCACCACTGCTATTCAACATAGTACTAGAAGTCCTAGCGACAGCAATCACACAACAAAAAGAAATAAAAGGCATCCAAATCGGCAAAGAAGAAGTCAAACTCTCACTGTTTGCAGATGATATGATACTTTATGTGGAAAACCCAAAAGACCACCCCAAAACTGCTAGAACTCATACAGGAATTCAGTAAAGTGGCAGGATATACAATCAATGCACAGAATTCAGTGACATTCCTATACACCAACAAGACAGAAGAAAGAGAAATTAAGGAATCAATCACTTTTATAATTGCACCCAAAACCATAAGATACCTAGGAATAAATCTAACCAAAGCGACAAAGGATCTGTACTCAGAAAACTATAAAATACTCATGAAAGAAATTGAGGAAGACACAAAGAAATGGAAAAACATTCCAAGCTCATGGATTGGAAGAATAATTATTGTGAAGATGTCAATGCTACCTAGAGCAATCTACACATTCAATGCAATCCCTATCAAAATACCATCCACTTTTTTCAAAGAAATGGAACAAATAATCCTAAAATTTGTATGGAACCAGAAAAGACCCCGAATAGCCAGAGGAATGTCCAAAAAGAAAAGCAAAGCTGATGGCATCGTAATTCCAGACTTCAAGCTCTATTACAAAGCTGTCATCATCAAGACAGTTTGGTACTAGCACAAAAACAGACACATAGATCAGTGGAACAGAGTAGAGAGCCCAGAAATGGACCCTCAACTCTATGGTCAACTAATCTTCAACAAAGCAGGAAAGAATGTTCAATGGAAAACAGACAGTCTCTTCAACAAATGGTGTTGGGAAAATTGGACAGCCACATGCAGAAGAATGAAACTGGACCATTTCCTTACACCACACACAGAAATAGACTCAAAATGGATGAAAGACTTCAGTGTGAGACAGGAGTCCATCAAAATCCTAAAGGAGAACACAGGCAGCAACCTCTTTGACCTCAGTTGCAGCAACTTCTTCCTAGAATCATCGCCAAAGGCAAGGGAAGCAAGGGCAAAAATGAACTATTGGGACTTCATCAAGATAAAAAGCTTTTGCACAGCAAAGGAAACAGTCAACAAAACCAAAAGACAACCGACAGATGGGAGAAGATATTTGCAAATCACATATCAGATCAAGGGCTAGTATCCAAAATCTATAAAGAACTTATGAAACTCAACACCCAAAGAACAAATGATCCAGTCAAGAAATGGGCAGAAGACATGAACAGACATTTTTCCAAAGAAGACATCCAAATGGCCAACAGACACATGAAAAAGCTCAACATCGCCCAGCATCAAGGAAATCCAAATCAAAACCTCAATGGGATACCACCTCACACCAGTCAGAATGGCTAAAATTAACAAGTCAGGAAATAATATTGCATATTTAAAAGACCTGGGTAATTTTACTGGGCAGAGGGTAGTAGGATATTAATGATCAAAAGATATTTCACTTTCTCATTTCTTTATTCCAGCTACACATATGAACATTATTTCTGTATTAGATTTTCCCTTATATTTAGCATTAATCTAGATCCTAAAAGAGCAATATGGCTTCCAGGTTCACTGGAGATAGATCTGATACCTGGAAAATCTCAGAAAAGGGGGATTAAGCCCTGTGAGTTTCAAAGGCCATTTGTCCTCTTGATACTTATTTTCTTAAATCAAACAGCAGCCAAGACGCTGGGAGAAGTAATTAAACTGAAAACAGGCAGGTCCATGTGTTTTTGTTGTTGTTGTTGTTGTTGTTTTAAGATTTTATTTATTTATTTGACAGAGAGACACAGCAAGAGAGGGAACACAAGCAGGGGGAATGAGAGTGGGAGAAGCAGGCTTCCCGCTGAGCAGGAGCCTGATGCAGGGCTCGATCCCAGAACCCTGGGATCATGACCTGAGCCTAAGGCAGATGCTTAACGATTGAGCCACCCAGGCGCCCCTGGGTCCAGGTTATTAATAACTGAACAGTCTTGGACATTCTTGATGACTTAATTTAACGACTGAAGAGAGGTCTGCATCTGAAATGCCTGGTGATGGGGTCAGTAACTGGGTCTCTGAGCAGAAAGGAAAACACGTTATTCCTAAGAGTGTATCATAGAACAAAGCATTTTATGTTAGTCCCAAATGCGATGCCAGAGCAAATAGCTTTGATTTTCTTTTTTAAGTAAACAAAATTTTAAAAGGTTAAAGAATTACCATTTTATTTATTTTTGCCCTTACTTTACAAAACAGGCTTGGTTATAATTAAAAGAATTCTGGAACCTTATTGAGTAACTCAAGGGTAGAGATCATGGACGTTTTACTTATCTTTTTTATTCCCTGGATTTAAATATCAACTCTCCATATATTAATTGCATGACTTTGGACAAATTAATTAACTTCTCGGAGCTCAGTTTCCACATCTGTAAAATGGAGTTGGTAATATTTTGTATGGTTATAGTAGAGTATTTAAACATTTATAAAAATGTATAAAATTCCTGGCCCTTGCTATTATATAATACATCAGACAATAAATATTTGCTTAATGAAATTAGATGTGAATTTTGATGCTTCGCTCTCTTTCACCGCCTATGGATAGAAAAACTAGCCTATGGTAACCTTTTGAAAGTTCTCTTATTTCTCTGACTATTCTTGCTGCCTTTGATCTGGTTCTCTTACTCTCTCTTTTGGACAATTTCAATGGTCATTGAGTGTCTTTTAACCCCAATTCTCTTCTCTTTCCCCATCTCTCCTCTCCACTTATAATAATGAAACTGTTTACTAAAACAAAGACTGATCTCTTTTACCTATACTACCCTCCTGGAAAGATTTTAGTCATCTAGAGCACTCCACTGCTCCATTTTAAACATGAAGCCCAGAGAGGGAAGGGACTTCCCCAAGTACCTATGCTTCTATAAATTGATGCTGAAATTAGGGTTGAGCTCAGTACCCCTGGCCCCCAGTGAAGGATAACAAAAGGAGGTGCAGAAGAGGACATATATCCTCCAGGTCTAGTAAAAGGGGTGCTGAACAGTTGCAGAACTTTTAAACTTCAATTTTGCCTTCAGTTATTATCTTTTCTAAACTTCAAATGTAATACTCTTACTCTAATAATACTATTACTCATTTCCATATAAATTGTAGGTCAGCCTCAAGAAAGGGCATAGTTAATAATAGCTAAAATTTATGTAGCATTAACTATGTACAAAGCATGGTTCCAAACACTGTACATATATTACCTTATTTAATTATCATCGGTAATCCTAAGTACTGTTATTATTGCCATTTTTCAAATGAGGAAACTGGAACATAGAAAGGTTTAGTAGCTTGTCAAGGTCACATGACTTGAGGGTGGTAGAGTGGGATTAAAACTCAAGCTTCCAGGTTTCAGAGTCTGTGCTCTTGACTACTGTGCTAAGCTGGCACAAATACATTGACTTTCTATGGGCACCGTTTATTCTCACTATACTGTTGGCAGCTAGTCCATATGGCTTCCTGTAACCTTGCTTATCATTTCCATTCCTGATTAGCAGAAAGTGACAACTTGCATAGCATAGTCTTCTGATAAACTTTTTTCCTTTTTTTTCAGAGAGTCATTTTCAACATTGTTAACTTCAGTAAAACCAAGAGTCTTTATAGAGATGGAATGGCTCCTATGGTGAAATCTACAAGCAGACCCAAATGGTAAGTGACCAGAATGGGGCCTACTTCTGGTTGGGAATTTGACCCAGGTCTCAAAGTTTATGTGCTGGATGGCTAGGGCTTAACCTCACTGGCACTGAGAGGAGTAAGATGAGTTTCTTGATGGCTATTGTCTGGGTTTTAGGTCGAGGGTAGGGCTCTTTGAGAATGTTGGAATAGGGAACATGGTTCCACATATGGAGTGACCAGCATTCCATTATGAGGGAAGGTACAGTCTGTTATTTGGTAAACTTCCTGTCCTGTTGGCCTTTTATCATGGTGTCTTTGGAAATGTAACTGAAATTCATTCTATGTTGTTTTATTTTTGTTTCCTAGCCTGAGCAGAGATGTTGTATAGTAACCTGGTAGAACATTGGGAACTACAGTTTAGTAGATTTCCCTTGCTTTGATGGTTTCTTTGTGGCATTTTTATATAGATGTTGTGTGCTTTGTGCATGTTAAAATTATACTTGTTCATTGCTATAGCGAGGGTGAGGAGAGTTTGATAGGCTTGTTTAAAATAGTAATAATTATGGTAGTGATGATGATGATAACTGCTCTCACTTACTGAGAGCCTGTTCTTTTTACATATTTTACACTTGCTGTCAGTATTATCACAACAGTTTTGCAAGGGAGAGCTTAAATATTCCTATATTACAGATGAAAAAGTTGAGGCTAGGAGAGGGTAAGTACTTTCTCTATACCATAGGTACTGAGAGGAGCCTGTGTTATTTTTATTACCCCACAGTACCATCCAAACCAGTTAATTTTTCATCCATCCATTCATTTATTCTTTCAACAAACATTGATTGAATGCACCAAAAATGAGAGTTTTTAAAGATAGAAACCAATGTTATTCATCTATCACACAGTAGGTATTAATTGAATGCTTGTTGAACTAAACTGAATTCGTTATGAGAATTTACATGTAAAGTGCCTGGTACTTGCTAAGTGCTCAATAAATGTCATCTATTATTAATAGTATTATGTAAAACACTATACAAATGTGAGTATTTGTTAATATTATTCTAGCTTTGATCCCTGTTCAAATTTTAATGACTAGTGAGAAGATCATCTCCAAATGTCTATATTTATAGAAAACTAGCAATTCATAAATATTGAATTGTGCTTTTATCTACAAATGATACTTGGCAATTTTCTATAAATGCTGGGCTGAGAAGCTCAGGTTTGTAAAAGTGTAGGCATTGGATGATAATGAAAACTGTTTATTAAAAGATAAAAATATCTTCCTGGGCTTTTTTTTTTTTTTTTTTTTTTTGCTTTGCTGCATCAAGTCAACTATACTGCCATTCCTGGATCTCCTTTTGACAATGGAATCTGGGCAAGGGGTAGGCCTTTGTTTTGAATTTCTGAACTCAGCCCAGTGGATAAAAATATAGCACATCTCTCTGTTAATAGGTGTATGTGTAGTTGTGTACTTCAAACCTTGCCAACAAAAGGACATCACTGTTGATCTGATCATGAGGGTCCTCAAAATAACATTGTATTTCTTTTATGAGGCTCTATGTTAGGATCTTACACAGCAACCATAATCACCATCCCTTTTCCCCAACTGTTCAATGCTGGAGTCTTCTCTCTTTTTTTTTTTTTTTTTTGTGCTTTTAAAATCCTTAAGCTTTAATCATTTCATTTTGTTTTGTTTTGTTTCTTATGGATTATCATCTGGGGCCTCTCTGTCAGGGCTCTTGACAAGATTTTAAAATGTTAATGAGTCCTTGCATTTATATTATAATATCTGTACTCTTATCCAGTACTGGCAGGCTCTCAGCAGCAGCCATTATCCAGTCATGGGTCTTCTCTAATAGTCTGAAAAAGCTTAAATATTCAGAATTCAGTTTATTGTAGTTCATCAGGCTGGTAAGGTATGAGGTACCAGAGCAAATCAGGTTGTTGATATGTCTCATCTCTCATCTTTTTGACTTTGCTAACCCCAGACTTTGGATGCAAAACTACTCACATTCCTTCATAGTCCCCTTTCTTAAAGCCAGACTGAGATATTGTTCACTTAGTAGGACTTTATTGATCATCTTAATGTATCACATACTATTCTAGATATTGGGGATACAGTATGTATATGACAGAAAAGATCTGTCCTGAAAGGGAATTTTCTTTTTAGAATTTTATTAACTGATCTGTACATGCCATAATTGTTATAATCCTTGCTACTGGTTTGTTCTAAGGATTCTTTCTGTCCCTTTGGTGTTTTCTGCTTAGGACTTTCTTCCCTTTCTTGTGTCAGTTACCTGTACCAGAACCTGTCTTCCAATAGTCATTCTAAATGTTCTTAGGGCAACACAAAAATTGTACATGACTGTTTGGCTCTCAGATTATTCGATTTTATTGGCCCTGAAGAGTCCATTATAATTTAGGATTCTAGACAACAGCCTGACTCAAAACTGACAAATACATTGTAGATTCCAGTATTAGAATATCTACTCTAGGTGTTTTCCTAATTCTGGTTTTCTCCAAATCCAAGGCAACCAAACAAAAGAAGTTTCTGATGCCTTTCTTATCTAGGGATTTCACTTCCTTTAATATTCCAAACAGGCCTTGGAAAAATTCTTACCTCATGACAAATAATAAAAATTCTCAATTTCCTGGATGAAATATGTACCAGATTAGGAAAAGACACTTTCACCTTTTCAAGGTGAAATAAGACATTCTTCTTCACCTCTATTATAGGGGCCCATAACTGATGCCAAGTAAAGATGCCTTCAGGCCTTAGCATAAGTTTGGTAATCAACTAGTTGTAGAAAGCTGATGAACAAAAAAGCAACTAAAAGCCATTGTGCAAATATATGGCTACTCAAGATTGTTCTGCCTTGAGGAGATAAAGTCAGAATACCTAGCACCAAAATGGAGAAGCTAAAATATTCAGAAATTTTCTGCCTATTTTAGTTCACTCTAATTTTGTTTCCATATTAGACTTCTTAAGAAGTGTTGGTTGTTAAGGCTCAAGTTTATGCAGCAGCAGTTCATTAATATTTTTTAATATTGTCCAAGGCTGAAATTGCTTTGTGATAGGCACTGCAGGGAACTGGCATTACAAGACAGCCAAAATCTATATTCTTACTTAAGCAGAAGCTAAGTCTAGGATATTTGTACAAGCAGTAAGTGGTAGTATTAGCCAGAGACCTCAGGACTCCCAGGTTTACTATTCCTCCCGTATTCTATGCACAGGGAAAGTGGAAGAAGGGGACACAAAGAAGCAGGGGCTTGCATGCTGCTGTTTGGCCTTTGGTAGATCTGAAATAACTTTTCTGATCGACTTGTCCATTATAGTAGATTGAGGAGGTTAGACCAAATCTCAAAAGTGGCTTCCATTTAACACAATTTTATTGAACATCTAACTTTGTGCTAGGTCTTGGGGTGATAATGTGAATCTGATAATATGAATAATCTGATCTGGATTATTTCTTTAAAATTTTATTTTCTACAAGTTGAAACACAAACAGAAATAAGTACAAAATAAAGAGTATTGTGCTAAAATAAAGTATGCTGTGGGATTAGAGAAGAGAAAGAAAATTACATGATTAGGGCTGTGGAGAGTAAAGGAGAACCTTTGGGTGCACTTGGACATGAACAAAATTAAGGAAATGGAATTCCAGATGGCAGATATAACATGATGAGCTATGACATTTATTTTATAAGCCTCAATCTCCTCACTGTAAAATGCAAAGTAGCTTTTTCAGTTTTATAAGAAACACATGTGAAATGGGTAACTTTAAAAAGTTTCAAATAGCTTGTGAATTCAGTAAATTCCCTGACCATTTCTTTCCTTTTTCCCCAACTCATTCAAGCCAGATTGGGTGAGCATTATGCCTTCTCTTTCTCTCTCCTTTTCTTCCTAACCTTTCTCCTTCCTTCCTTCTTCCCTCCCTCCTTCTCCCTGTCAATAAATCCTTATAAGTAGTTACAGTACACCAGGAATTATGCAAGGTATCAGAACAAAATAATAGGGAGACATATGATTACTGTTATCATAAAGCTCATAGTCTACTGGGTTAGGCATCAAACATGTAAATATAGTAAAGTGTGATAACTGTGACAACCGGGAGAATTTAGCATGCTGTGGAAACTATTCAGCATTTGAGACTTAACCTGCTTCAAGGATAAGAGACCTTTCGTAGGTATGTTACTTATGCTGAGAACTGAAAGATGAACAGGTGAGATCATAGTAAGTAGGGATATGTGTGAAGTAATAAAGTGTGTTTGGAAACAAAGGGATGAGAAAGAACATTACATTTTTGTTGAGAAAAGGCCAATATGATTGGAACATGAAATTCTAAAGAGAAGGTGACTAGAGAGGTAGGTAGGAGTGAGATTGAGGAGAGTTTTGTAAGCCAAGGTAAAGAGCTGGACTTGATTCTGAAGGCACTATAAAGAAACTGAAGAAATTAAATAGGGCATGATCAGAATGGCAGTTTAGAAAGCTCAGTCTTAATGCTTAATAGTGAATATCTTGGAAGGAGGGCAGTTGTTTGGAGGTTTTTTGCAATACCTTAGGCTACAGCTGATGATGGATTAGACTGGTAACAGTAGTGATGAAAACAAGTGGGTGGATTTGAGGGTTAACAGAAGATTGAATCAATTTAACCTTTTGATTGAATAGATGTAGAGGGTAAAAGAGAGGTAGGAGTTCTAGATGACTCCGGGGTTTTCTGGCATATACAACAGAAGGGTTGGTGGTGTTATTTACTGAAGACAAGGGTTATAAGAGGAAAGAGTTTTGGCAGATTTGGTTGGAAAGAGGAGATGATGATCTTGGCCTTGGAAGCATAGAGCTAGAAATGCCTGAGAGATATCCAAGTACAGATGTCAAGTAGGCAGTAGGGTTTATTGGTAAGAGACCCAAGAGAGGAATCTGGAGGTACAGATTCGGGAGTCATCAGCCTGTAGATGATAACTAGAATGGTGGGGGCAGATGTGGTCTCCCAGGGAGGTTGTATGGACTGAAGAGGGAAGATTAGGACAGGGCTCTGAGAAATCCCTCAATTTAAAAGTTGGATAGAGGGTGCCTGGGTGGCTCAGTAGGCATCTGCCTTTGGCTCAGGTCATGATCCCAGGGTCCTGGGATCGAGTCCTGCATTGGGCTCCCTACTCCACAGGAAGCCTGCTTCTCCCTCTCCCACTCCCCCTGCTTGTGTCCCCTCTCTCATTGTGTCTCTCTCTGTCAAATAAATAAATAAAATCTTTAAAAATAAATAAATAAAAGTTGGGTAGAGGATGAGAAACTCACAAAAGAGGTTAAGAGGAACTGGCCAGAGGTGTAGGAAGAAAACCAAGTTAGTATGATGTCATGTAACCAAGAAGAGAGGGCTTTTTTAAAAAAGAGGGAGTGACTAACACTGCCAATTGCTACTGAAAGGTAAAAGATAATTAAAGTCTTAAAATACCCAATGCTTGTAGTGATGTAGAGGTCATTAGAGACTTTGTTGACTGCCATTCTAGTGACACGGCAGGAGTTCAAGCCAGCTGTATGAGATAATGAGTGAGTTGAGGGATGAAGAAAGTGTAAAGAAATGGAGACTATAAATATAGATGGTTCTTTCAAAAGTTTGGCTATAAAAATTCAGAAAAAGATACAAGTCCATGGCACAGACAACAAGTAAACAGGCAGTTACAATAAATACCCTTTTGAGGGGCACCTGGGTGGCTCAGTTGTTAAGCATCTGCCTTCGGCTCAGGTCATCCCAGGGTCCTGGGATCGAGTCCCGCATCAGGCTCCCTGCTCCGCGGGAAGCCTGCTTCTCCCTCTCCCACTCCCCCTGCTTGTGTTCCCTCTCTCGCTGTGTCTCTCTGTCAAAAAAATAAATAAAATCTTTAAAATAAGTAAGTAAATAAATAAATGCCCTTTTGCATTAAGTGTAGTGATAGTATGTACAAATAACATTGGCTCTATATTATTCTTAATCTCTTATATTATTCTTAATCTAATGATAATCTTTAGTCTTGATCTTGTGAAAAAAGAAACTAAACTTTCGAAATTAAAGATGTATTTTCTGAAATAATGGGGCTTTACTCTATTGTTACAAAAAATAATATTTAAAAATTATAAATTAATGAATTCACATTTAAAAACAAATAAGTCATACATTTACAATAAAATTATATCCCTTGGCCCCCCATATACTTAATCTTCCTGCTTTATTCTTCTGTATAGTGCTTATTACCATCTAGCAAACTATAATGTATTATTTATTTTGTTAGCTGTCTCTCCATCTATTAGAAAGTAAGCCATGGGAATAGGGATTTTCATCATTTTTGTATTCATTTGTGTATCCTTAGCACCTCAAACTGTGCTTGGTATATATGACATACTCAATAAATATTTGTTAAATAAATTCATTAATCCATTATCCTTCTTCTAAACCTAACAGTTGTTTTAATTTTACATATTCTTTTTTAGTTTTTGTTTCCATAAGCACATTTTCACACAGCAGCAATCAAATATGTATACCCATTTATAGTCTGTTCTTTTCATTTAACATTGTATCAAAACAGTTTCTCATGTTTTCTACTAGTGTTCATTATACCATAGTTGGAGAATTGTTTACTGTTTTTATATGTCATAATTTACTCTGTCATATCTCCATTAGTGAGCATTTAGTTTTTTAATATATTTGATATATTTTTTCTAAAGTAGAAATATTAGATAGATAGATAGATGATAGACAGATAGATTTGTCAAATTATTTTTTAGAATCAGTTCCTAAAAGAGTGATTACAGGATTGATGACTATAAGCTTCTGGTATGCATGCTCTCAAAATATGTTGCACCAATTTAAAATGCTACCTTTGATCTATCAGTTTTACTGCAATCTGGACAGCATTAAGAATTGTCATTGAAAAAAAAAACTAGTTTAGGAACTGTAAGATTGTCCTTTTGTTTTTTGTTGTTGTGGTGCTTGTTGTTGTTCTCATTTGAGCTTGTGTCTTAAGAATATTGGCATTAGTATATTGTCAAAACTGAGTTTCCAAAAATAAATATAATTGCATTAAAAAAAAAAGGTAAGACATTACAGACATTCTGGGAAGGGATAGAGTAGATGCACTCTTCCTCATTTCTCCCACTAAGTACAGCTAAAAACCATATACATTACTTCTGGAACAAACATAGAAGACCTGAAAGGTGGAGAGAAGAGGAAAGACTGGCTAAGTTTCTCAGGACCTGAGAAATGATATAGTGGTGAGTTCCCTGGGTTTCATTTTTGCATCATATATGCTAGAATGGTTGCTTGAGAAGCCAGAAACCTAGAAATGCCAATGGGCATAGATAAAAAACAAGTCTTCCCAAAAGCCTATTCTTGCTAAACAAAAGACAACAAAGGGGGGGTGTTCAGCCCAGTAAGACAGAAAACTTTGGAGATAGTAATTGCCTGCTCTAGCCAAACACCATGGTAAAAAATTGCCCACTTCCACCCTCACCAACAAAGGAGGAATGGAGAGCCTAGACTTCCATCTTTGCTCCAACCCTCCACCAGGTGGTGTCAGAGAAAAGTAGGGAACTGGGAATTTCATTCTTGCTAGTCAGTAATGAATCCTTTCCTCTTCTCTATGATGTCAGACCACATGAGGAATCTGAACTTCTACCATCCACTTGAAGATGGGATCAATAGCAGAGTGCAGGGAGTAAAGAACAGAATAAATGAACCTGAGGATAGAACAATAGAAGTTACTAGATCTAAACAATGGGAAAAAAATAGACTAAAAAGAAAAATGAACAGAACCTCAGGGACCTGTGGGACCAAAAATCTAACATTCATATCATTAGAATTCCAGAAGGAGAGGTGAAAAATTTGTTTGAAATGGCTGAAATCTCAAATTTGGCAAAAGACATAAACCTACAGATTCAAGAGAATGAGTGAACCCGAAACAGGAAAAAAGTGAGGGAAATCCATGCCAAGAATCATCATAATCAGACTAAGGAAACAATCTTGAAAACAGTGAGAGAAAATCATACCTTACCTATATGGGAAAATAAATTTGAACACAACAGATTTCACATCAGAAACTATAGAGGCCAAAGGAAAGTGGCACAATGTTCTTCAGTACTGAAAGAAAAGAACTGCAAACTTAGAATCTAATATCAGCAAAAATATCCTTCAAGAAATCAAGACATTTTGAAGAAGGACGAATTTCATCAAAAGGAAAGAGTATTCGTCAACAGAAGACCTCCCCTAAAAGAATGGGAAAAGGAAGTTCTTAAAACAGAAAAAAAAATTATAAAAGAAGGACTCTTGAAATGTCAGAAAGAAAGAAATAACATAAAAAGTAAATAGGTAAATATAATAAACTCCTTTTTCTCCATTTCTAAATTATGTTTGATGTTGAAGCAATAATTATAACATTGATTCAGTTTTCAATGTATGTGGAGGAAATATTTAACATAATCATATTATATGTGGAAAGGTAAAAGGACTTAAAAGGAGGTAGAGTTTTTGCACTTACCTCAAAATGGTAAATTTCAACACCAATAGTCTGTGATAAGTTATGTATAATATATAATATAGGATGGTAAATGATAGTGGGGCGGTGTGATCATAAGGGGTAGCATCTGAGAGATCTTTATGGTGATGAAATAGTTCTACATCTTGATTATGGTGGTGATTACATGTGATAAAATGGCATAGAACTATGCACACATGTTGTACCAATGTAAATTTCCTGGTTTTGAAATTGTTACTCATTATTCATAACTATAGTTATGTAAAATGCAGCCTTTGAGGGAACCCAGATGAAGAGTACACAAGACCTCTCTGTACTGTTTTTGAAAATCCATAAGAATCTATAATTATCTCAAAACAAAATGTTAAAACCACATTACTTAACCCATTCTTCACAAAAAAGCCCAAAAAGTATAAGAATATTTTGAAGAATTTCAACAAGTGCAGAAGGATCTGAAGCTTCCCAGAGACTGAATGAGGGCTGGGAGGGAAACATGGGGAGGGTCTTTTTGAATGTGTAACAAAAGGAAAAACTCTAAAAATCATATTCTAGAATGAATAATATAACCTGAGGAAATGTGGAACTAGAAATAGGGCAGTGGGGTGGGAATAACATTGAGTCTATATTTCATCTCTGGGTCTTCTAGTAGCTCACTTAACCTCTCTGTGCCACCATTTCTTCACACAGAGCACAGCAAAGTTATCCACTCTAGATAATTTTCACCCTGTGCTGCCTGGAGAGTTCTTGCATAGGTCAAGGAGAAACCTCAGTGAAAATGCAGGCTGTTCTCTCTTATTTCCACCAGAGCAAATGTATTTTTGTCTGCTTCACTTATCAGTTATATGAATCAAATTTTATTTTAAAAAACAGACTGATATCTCTCACTACTCTATATAAAATAAAGATTATTATTCACAGTCTTTCAAATGGGGAAATAGAAATACAAGAAGATATATGACTTGTCACAAATCATACAGCAAGTAAGTGCATAGCAGAGCCTGGAGCCCACATGGGAATGATTGTCTACCTATCACTTTCCTCACTGTGCCACATGGCCTTCACATAAAAGTTGAAAACTTTGAGCTTGGTAACAATTTCTAACAATTTCCTTTAGTTTTCTACAGTGTGTTCTATAAATAGAACCTATCCAGCATTGAGGGACTCTCAGCATGTGGTGAGTTCTGGAGCTGCCTCAGTAGAAAGAGGATGTCCACCTGTCAGGGAGAAAGTGGAGAGGAATTCTGCCCTGGGAGGGAGGGTGGACCATCCATATCACTGTCAGTGTTCCCAATCAAATTATAGGGCATACTGGGAAAGTATTACAGTTATTGTAATTGTTTTGACCTCAAAATTCAAATGGAAGGAAGCACAGAAAGGAAGAGAGAAAGAATCTATGCTACAATCCCAGTCATGGGATGGTGAGACAAATGAGGAAATGAGTAAGAGGCAAGGAGAATTTGCTGGTTAATGAACCTGAAGGTGGTGACTTCCAAGATCCCTTCATATTCAAACTATGGCCTAAAATATTATGATTCCAGTCTCCTTGTATGGAGTTCAATTTAATTCAAGATTAATGTATATCTTTCTGCCGTAAGCAGCTTTCAGATTTTGTACTAAATGCTTTGATTCTCTTGGAACCTTGGGAAGGGTATCTGTCACTTTCCCAGTTTTACAAATGAGTATACCAAGGCTCAGGATGATGAAGTAACTTGCCCTAATAGTTTAGGAAAGCTAGAATGTGGCAGAGCTGATATTTGAATGTAGAGTTGCTAAATTTAATCTTAATCCTTTTTCCTTTTTCTAGTATAGTAGTGGTTAATAGCTTAAGCTTTGGAGTGGAGAAATCTGAATTTAACCTGGTTCTGTTGTGTTTGTTATGAGGAGGGTAGGTGACTCACTCAAGATCATACAGCAAGTAAGAGCAGAGCAGAGCCTGGAGGCCACATGGGACTGACTGGCAAGCCCATTGCTTTCTTCTGTGCTGCCATACTGCCTCCCTTTTCTTTTATTCCAGGTAAAGGGGCTGAAAGATAACAGCTTGGTGCAGGAAAAAAGCATTGGCTTTGTGGTCAACCAGTCAAACCTGAATTCAAATCTTACCTCTTGCCTTTGGATGGCGCCAATAATAGCTACCATTAATTAAACTCAAATAATACACTCCCTGTGCTACTGTGCTGTATGATTTCTCTCTAACTCTCACAGCAAACAGGCCAGGACATGAGTGAGGAAACCTGGTGTTTGTGTCATGTGATGCCAACATCTCAGGAGGAAGGAGTCTTAGTGATCACCTAGTCCAAAGCCCTTATTTTGCACAGGAAGAAACTAAAGGACAGAGAAGTATTTGTCTAAAGACTCCTAACTGTTCTTCAACAATTATATTTGAACCCAGTTTGTCCAACTCTTGAGCCACAACATTAAACAGCCTGCAAAATACTTTATTGTTACAAAAGGATTTTGCATCATGATATCCTCACAATAGCTCTAGGAGGCAGGAAAGTCAGAGACTATCACCTCCAGATGAGGAAACTGAGGCTTAGAAAAGAGTCACATAACTAGTCAGAGGCAGAGCCAAGAATCTGTCCCAAATCTGTGAGAGATCTATAGCCATGCTTGCTCGCTTTCTTTCTCTTTCTCTCTCTCTTTCTTCATCATGATAAGTATACTCTTAAATCCCTATCACCTATTTCACCCATCCCTCCCCCCAGCTCCCCTATGGTAACCATCAGTTTATTCTCTATAGTTAAGAGTTTGTTTCTTGGTTTGTCTCTCTCTTTTTTTCCCCTTTACTCATTTGTTTTGTTTCTTAAATTCCACATGTGCGTGAAATCATATGGTATTTATCTATCTGTGACTGACTTACTTCTCTTAGCATTATACTCTCTACCTCTATCCATGTTGTTGCAAATGGCAAAATTTCATTCTTTTTTTATGGCTGAGTAATATTCCTAGATAGATAGATAGATAGATAGATAGATAGATAGATAGATAGATAGATAGATAGATGATAGATGATAGATAGATAGATAGATCTTACATATTCTTTATCTATTCATCTATCTATGGACACTTGGGCTGCTTCTATAGTTTGGCTATTGTAAATAATGCTGCCATAAATATAGGGGTTCATGTATCCCTTTAAATGAGTGTTTTTGTATTTTGGGGGGATATACCCAATAGTATGATTACTGAATGGTAGAGTAGTTCTATGTTTAACTTTCTAGGACCCTCCATAGGACCCTCCATACTGTTTTCCATAGTGGCTGCACCAGTTTGCATTCCAACCAACAGTACACAGTGGTTCCTATTTCTCCACATCTTTGACAACACTTGTCATTTCTTGAGTTTTTAATTTTTTTTTATTTTAGCAATTCTGACTGGCGTGAGGTTTTGATTTGTATTTCCTTGATGATGAGTGATGTTGATTATCTTTTCATGTGTCTGTTGGCCACCTATATGTCTTTTTTGGAGAAATGTCTGCTCATGTCTTCTGCCCATGATTCATTGGATTATTTGTTTTTTGGCATTGAGTTATATAAGTTCTTTATATATTTTGGATACTAACCCTTTATCATATATGTCATTTGCAAATATTTTCTCCCATACAGTAGGTTTCCTTTTAGTTTTGTTGGTTGTTCCCTTCTCTGTGTAGAAACTTTTTATTTTGATGTAGTCCCAGTAGTTTATTTTTACTTTTATTTCCCTTGACTCAGAGACATATCTAGAAAACTGTTGCTACAGCTGATGTCAGAGAAATTATTGCTTGTGCTCTCTTCTAGGATTTTTATGGTTTCACATCTCACATTTAGATATTTAATCTATTTTTAGTTTATTTTTGTGTATGGTGTAAGAAAGTGGTCTAATTTCATCCTGTATTTTTGTTTTTGGGGAGTTTTTTGATTACTGATTCAATTTCATTGCTGACAGTTGGGTCTGTTCAAATTTTCATTTTCTTTCTGCTTTAGTTTTGGTAGGTTATATGTTTCTAGTAATTTATCCATTTCTTCTAAATTGTCCAATCTGTTGGCATATAGATTTTCATAATATTTTGTTACAATTATTTGTATTTCTGTAGTTTTGATTATTTCTCCTCTGTTTTTAGGGATTTTGTTTATTTGGGCCCTCTTTTTTTTTTTTAATGTGTCTGGCTAGCGGTTTATTAGTTTTGTTGGTCTTTTCAAAGACTTAGCTCCTGGTTTCATTGATCTGTTCTTTTTTTTTTTTAATTTGTTTATCACTTATTTCTACTCTAATCTTTATTATTTCCTTCCTTTTGCTAGGTTTGGGTTTCATTTGTTCTTCATTTTCTAGCTCTTGGTGTAAGGTTGTTTAGTTGAGATTTTTCTTGCTTCTTGAGGTAGGCTTGTGTTGCTTTAAACTTCCCTAGACCACTTTTGCTTCATCCCAAAGTTTTGGACCCTTATGTTTTCATTTTCATTTGTTGCCATGTAATTTTTTATTTCTTCTTCGATTTTTTGGTTGACCCATTTATTATTTAGTAGCATGTTATCTAACCTTCATGTATTTGTGCTCTTTCCAGATTTTTTCTTGTGCTTGATTTCTACTTTCATAGCATTGTGGTCAGAAAATATGCATGGTATGATATATATAGATATAGATATATAGATATAGATGATATAGATATAGATATAGATGATATAGATAGATAGAGATATAGATAATTTGTTGAGACTTGTTTTGTGACCAATATGTGATCCCTTCTGGAGAATGTTCCATGTACACATGAAAAGAATGTGTATTCTGCTCTTTTAGGATGGAAAGTTCTGAATATATCTGTTAAACCCATCTGGTTCAGTATGTCATTCAAAGCCATTGTGCCCTTGTTGATCTATCCATTGACGTTAAGTGGGGGTGTTGAAGTCTCCTACTATTATTGTATTACTATATATTAGTTCCTTTATGTTTCTTATTAACTGTTTTATGTATTTGGGTGCTCTCATATTGGTTGCATAAATATTTGCAATTGTTATATCCTCTTGATGGATTGGCCCCTTTATTAATATAGTGTCCTTCTTTGTCTCCATTTACAGTCTTTGTTTTAAAGTCTATTTTGTTCAGTATAAGTGTTGCTATCCTAGCTTTCTTTTCATATTGATTTACATGCTAAATATTTCTCTGTCCCCTCATTTTCAATCTTCAGGTTTCTTTCAGTCTGAAATGAGTATCATGTAGGCAGTATGGATGGGTCTTGGTTTTTTTTCCCCCCCAATCTTTCACCCTCTGTCTTTGGATTGGAGCATTTAGTCCATTTACATTCAAAGTAATTATTGATAGATATGTATTTATTGCCATTTTGTTACTTGTTTTGTGCTTGTTTTTTAAAAATTTTCTCTGCTCCTTTCTTCTGTTGCTCTCTTTCATGGTTTGTTGGACTTTTTTAGTAATATGCTTGGATTTCTTACCTTTTAATGTTTACATATCTATTACTCATTTTTGATTTGTGGTTACTATTACATTTCTATATAACATCTTCTGCATATAGCAGTCTCTATTAAGTTGATGGTCATTTAAGTTTGCACTGATTCTTTACTCCTCTCCCCTCCACGTTTTAGGTATATGGTGTCATATTTCATATGACGTATGTCATTATTTATATATTGTCTTTTTTGCATTGCATATTTTTTCCTGCTTTGTCAAAGATTATTTGACCATAGAGTTGAGGGTCCATATCCGGGCTCTCTATTCTGTTCCATTGGTCTATACGTCTGTTTTTGTGCCAGTACCATGCTGTCTTGGTGATCACTGCTTTGTAATATAGCTTGAAATCGGGCAACGTGATGCCCCCAGCTTTGTTTTTCTTTTTCAACATTTCCTTGGCGATTCGGGGTCTTTTCTGATTCCATACAAATTTTAGGATTGTTTGTTCCAGCACTATGAAAAATGTCATTGGAATTTTAATTGGGATGGCGCTGAAAGTATAGATTGCTCTGGGTAGCATAGACATTTTAACAATGTCATTCTTCTGATCCATGAGCATACAATGTTTTTCCATCTTTTTGTGTCTTCAATTTCTTTCACGAGTGTTCTGTAGTTCCTAGAATATAGATTCTTTACCTCTTTGGTTAGGTTTATTCTGAGGTATCTTATGGTTTTTGGTGCTATTGTAAATGGAATCGTTTCTCTAATTTCTCTTTCTACAGTTGCATTGTTAGTGTATAAGAAAGCAACTGATTTCTGTGCATTGATTTTGTATCCTGCCACATTACTGAATTGCTGTATGAGTTCTAGTAATTTGGGAGTGGAGTCTTCTGGGTTTTCCACATAAAGTTTCATGTCATCTGTGAAGAGAAAGAGTTTGCCTTCTTCTTTGCCAATTTGAACACCTTTTATTTCTTTTTGTTGTCTGATTGCTGTTGCTAGGATTTCTAGTTCTATGTTGAACAATAGTGGTGAAAGTGGGCATCCTTGATGTGTTCCTGATCTTAAGGGAAAGGCTCACATCTTTTCCCCATTGAGAATGATATTTGCTGTGGGTTTTTCATAGATGGATTTTATGAACTTGAGGAATGTTCCCTCTATCCCTATACTCTGAAGAGTTTTAATCAGGAAAGGATGCTATATTTTGTCAAATGCTTTTTCTGCATCAATTGAGAGGACCATAGTTCTTCTTTCTCCTCTTATTAATGTGTCCTATCAATCACATTGATTGATTTGCGAATTTTGAAGCTCCCTTGCAACCTGGTGATAAATCCCACTTGGTCATGGTGGATGATCCTTTTAATGTCTTGTGGATCCTATTAGCTAGGATTTTGTTGAGGATTTTGGAATCCATATTCATCAGGGATATTGGTCTGAAATTCTCCTTTTTGATGGGATCTTTGCCTGGTTTGGGGATTAAGGTAATGCTGGCCTCATAGAATGAGTCTGTAAGCTTTCCTTCTGTTTCTATTTTTTGAAACAGCTTCAGTAGAATAGGTATTATTTCTTCTTTGAATATTTGGTAGAATTCCCCAGGAAATCCATCAGGCCCTGGACTCTTGTTTTTTGGGAGGTTTTTGATCACTGCTTCAATCTCGTTACTGGTTATTGGCCTATTCAGGTTGTCAATTTCTTCCTGTTTCAGTCTTGGGAGTTTATTGGGTTCCAGGAAGGCATCCATTTCTTCCAGGTTGCTTCATTTATTGGCATATGTTGATAATAATTTCTAATAATTGTTTCTATTTCCTTGGTGTTAGTCATGATCTCTCCCCTTTCATTCATAATTTTATTAATCTGGGTCCTTTCTCTTTTCTTTTGAATAAGTCTGGCCAGTGGTTTATCGATCTTATTAATTCTTTCAAAGAACCAGCTTCTAGTTTCATTGATCTGATCTACGGTGTTTCTGGTTTCTAATTCATTGATCTCTGCTCTAATTTTAATTATTTCTCCTCTAATGCATGGCTTAGGCATCATTTGTTGCTTTTGCTCTAGTTCTTTGAGGTGTAAAGTTAGTTGGTGAATTCGGGATTTTTCTATTTTTTTGAGTGAGGCTTGGATGGCTATGTATTTCCCCCTTCAGACCACCTTTGCAGTATCCCATAGATTTTGGACTGATGTGTTTTTGTTCTCATTGGTTTCCATGAATTGTTTGAGTTCTTCTTTGATTTCCTGGTTGACCCAAACATTCTTGAGCAGAGTGGTCTTTAGCTTCCAAGTGTTTGAATTTCTGCCAAATTTTTTCTTGTGATTGAGTTCCAGTTTTAAAGCATTATGGTCTGAGAAATACAGGGAATAATCTCAATCTTTTGGTATCAGTTGAGACCTGATTTGTGACCCAGTATGTGGTCTATTCTGGAGAAAGTTCAGTGTGCGCTTGAGAAGAATGAGTATTCTGATGTTTTAGGGTGGAATGTTCTCTCTATATGTATGAGGTTCATCTGGTTCAGTGTGTCATTCAAAGCTCTTGTTTCCTTGTTGATTTTCTGCTTAGATGATCTGTCTATTGCTGAGAGTAGAGTATTGAGGTCTCCTACAATTAACATATTATTATCAACATGACTCTTTATTTTGGTTAACAGTTGGCTTATGTAGTTGGCTGCTCCTATGTTGGGAGCCTAGGTATTTACAATTGTTAGATCTTCTTGTTGGATAGACCCTTTAAGAGTGATATAGTGTCCTTCTGTGTTTCTAACTACAGTCTTTAGCTTAAAATCTAATTTGTCTGATATAAGAATTGCTACCCCAGCTTTCTTTTGAGGTCCGCTGGCATGGAAGATGGATCTCCATCCCTTCACTTTCAGTCTGGATGTCTCTTTAGGTTCAGAATGAGTCTCTTGTAGACAGTGTATGGATGGGTCCTGTGTTTTTATCCAATCTGCAATCCTGTGCCATTTTATGGGAGCATTTAGGCAATTCACGTTGAGAGTGATTATTGAAAGATATGAATTTATTGTCATCATGTTGCCTGTGAAGTCCTTGTTTCTGTAGATTGTAAATTTCTGTTCTGTATCACTCTTGGGATCTTTCTCCTTTTATAGAACCCCCCTAATCTTTCTTGTAGGGCCGGCTTGGTGGTCACATATTCTTTCAGTTTCTGCCATTCTTGGAAGCTCTTCATCTTTCCATCCATTCTAAATGACAGCCTTGCTGGATAACGTATTCTTGGCTGCATGTTCTTCTCATTTAGTACCCTGAATATGTCTTGCCAGCCCTTTCTGGCTTGTCAGGTCTCTGTGGATAGGTCTGACGTTATTCTGATGTTCCTCCCTCTGAACGTAAGAAATCTCTTCCTCCTAACTGCTCTTAAGATGGTTTCCTTGGTTCTAAGATTTGTGAGTTTTAGTCTTCCATGCTGGGGTGTTTGCCTGTTTTCCTTGATCTTGGGAGGGATTTTCTCTTCCTCTAGGACACAAATGTTTGTTTCATACCCCAGATTAGGGACTTTCTCAGCTATGATTTGCTCAAATATATCTTCTAGTCCTTTCTCTCTCTCCATCCCCTCAGGG
Organism: Mirounga angustirostris; assembly: GCF_029215605.1. NCBI lineage: Eukaryota > Metazoa > Chordata > Mammalia > Carnivora > Phocidae > Mirounga > Mirounga angustirostris. The sequence goes on from NW_026991712.1 coordinate 151,615,296, forward strand.
ATCCCAGTAATTCTGACATTGGAATGTTTCATGGTGTCACTTATTTCTCTGATTCTATTTTCATGGATTTTGAGTTGTTTCTCCCTGGCCTCCTCTTTATCCTTCTTTTCTATCAGTTGGTCTTCTAGATCACTAATTCGCTCTTCTGCCTCGCTTACCCTAGGTGTTAGATTATCTAGATTAGATTGGATCTCATTGATAGCATTTTTAAGTTCTGCCAGTTCAGCTTTCATTTCTGTCCTTAGAGACTCTATGTTGCCATTAATCAATTTCTCCATTCTAGCTATCATCTTCACAACTGCTACCCTGAATTCCATTTCTGACATCTTGGTTTTATCTGTATCCATTTGTAAATCTGTGGCAGAAGTCACCATCTCTGAGTCTTTCCTATTTTGGGGTTCCTCCTCCTAGTCATTCTGTTTAGGGGTGGTTGAGGGAATATACAGAGTCCAGATTATTGACCACAACCCAGGAATATGCACCTGTTTTATAGGGACCTTAGGGTTGTTGGCCTCTTGTTCTCCCAACCTGTCTTCTGGGGGAGGGGCCTGCTGCACTACTACTCAGGCAACCCTTTTTGGGCAGAGTTGTCTTGCCCCCTCTGTGGGGGGGATGGGCTCAGTGAAAACCGGTTTTGGGGGGCTTTTGTTCTCTTGTGGCTTTCTTTGGTGGCTTTCCATGTTTCTTCTGAGAGAGCAGAAGAGATTGTTTTCAGCCCTCTGCCTCAGATAAGAAAAATTGCAGTCTGTTCTTCAGTGAGCTCTCCAGGCCACACTATCTCCATTTCTGTCTGTGCTGCTATAAACTGCAGTGTCCTGTGTTATGCGCCCCTCAGCGGGGCTCCCAGTCCTTGCCTTTAGGTCAGGGTACAGGGAATGTCTCTGCCCTTTGTGCTTCTAAAACCACCAGCCTCCCCCAGTTTGCCCGCGCAGCCCCACTGCTCCAGGTTTCAGTCTGGGGGACTTCCCTAAAGTCCTTTCCCCACCCTACCGGTCTGCGAGTCTGTGCCCTTCCCTAGCATGGGAGGCTTTCACTCACCAGTGGTATAGGATCCCCATGGCTCCCTCCCCCTTCTCTTTATCTTATGATATGTGCCCGCAGAATCATGGCTCCCCACTTCATACCTCGAAACCAACTGTGTCTGATATTGTTTGTAGAGATCCAGATATATCTTCTTATATCTCAGGCTTATTTCATTGGTGTTCAGAGTGGTCTGGTAGCTATCCAGCTCAATTCCAGAAACTGGTTAGAATAGGGTCCCCTACTCCTCCACCATCTTTTCTTTATTTTTTTATCATTAATTTTAACGTTATTACCAAATATCCTTGAATGTTTCTTACAAAATAATAGTACTGAGAGCTATGTTTGCATTAAATTTCAAAGTGCTCCCTTTTGACCATGGGTTAGGAATTACTAAGAAATCCTGAACATTTACATGGAAACTTAAAATGGCCTTATATTAAAGTGTCCATGTAGTTTAGTATTTTAAGAGCTGGAAGTAGAAGAGGAATCTAAAAATCTGAGTTCTAGCCCTGTCAATACTGTTTTAAGATTTAAATAATCAGGAAAGTTTCATATTATAGAAAAATCTCTTTTTACAAAGGTGTTCATTAGGGTGGTTGATAACAACAGCAACCCAAGTCAACCTAAATGTGCAAAACCAATATTAGTAAATTATAGTGAGTGAACTTGATGCAATATTATGCAGACATTAAAAATAGTTTTCAGGGGCGCCTGGGTGGTTCAGTTGGTTGACCATCGGACTCTTGGTTTCAGCTCAAGTCATGATCTCATGGTCGTGAGATCGATTCCCACATTTGGCTTTGCACTCAGTGTGGAGTCTGCTTGGGATTCCCCCCTCTCCCTCCCCCTGTACCCCTCCCCTCACTTATGCTCCTGTTCTTTCTCTCTAAAATAATTAAATTTAAAAATATAGTTTCCAGGCACTTGTAATAACTCAGGAAAATGTTGATCTTGTATGAAGTAAAAAAAATGGGGTAGAATACTTTCTATAATTGTTGTAATAGTATGAAACCTACACATATATTAAATATGAACACCTATAATACTGTTAAAAATTGTCTTTGGATGGTAAGATTATGGTAGATTTTTGTTTCTTTAAAGTTTTAAGAATATTTTCAGAAATTCCATAATTTTATATTTGTGAAAAAACAAAGTATTATTTATTAAAAATAAAATAATAATTTGTCAAGTGATATTAAAAATTACATGTAATATGATTTCAAGTAGGTCCCATCATTTTACCTCATGTTTAATAATAAAATGGATATAGCATAATAGAGTATGCTTCTGATCTTCCAGAGTATTATTGAGATCAGTAGAGACCCTTGGAGTGGGAGAATGAGATGTATTTGAAAATATGGGTTGTGTCCAAACGTCAAATTCTTAGATGAGACAGACATGTAACCATATCAGTCACCTGTGGAGGTGGATTGCTAGCTGAACATATTAGCTTGCAATAGCTAATTAACTTTTCAGCAATTTTGTAAGTTGATTTTTAAATCATTGCTAGCTTGAAATCACCATGTATTTGTTTCATGGAATTCGGAAAATGCTACAGATAAGGTCTTTATATGGCCTTAGGCCAGAAATTCAGATAAATGTCTTATAAAACTTATTATAAACTTGAACTATGAAAGAACACATGGAAGAAATCTCTGTGAATAAAACTATAAAGCTCTCAACTCTCTGGTCATAGAGGATCTCTTTGCCAGGATTCATGACCCAGGTCTCAGGGAACTGGACCTCCTACAGAGAGTTGCCAGAGGGTATTGAGACATGCCACAAGCATCTGGGACTGACATCTGCTATATATGGGGGGGTAGTGCTTAAATTTCAAATTGACATCAGCACCTCTTGAATGTGTGAGAGGCTGAAGAAATGAACAGGAACATGTAGATTCTTATATTCACAGGACTATGTCTCATTCAGGGTCTGAAAAGGAAACTGTTGGCACACCTAAATTAGGATAATCTGAGGAAGGTTTATTTATAAAGAGCCATTGTATTAGGGACAGATGGTGTGTAGAACCAGAAATGGTGTGCAAGAACCTGGGACTAGTAATATCAGAACTGTTACCACCCTTAGGGAAACAAGAGGTTTCTGGAACCTAGGAAAAGTGTGGAGTGGGCTGCTTTGAAAGTTGTGGTGACCTTCTACTAAGAGACACAGCCAGCCTTAGATGAGTTCTCAGGATGGGATATCAGGACATGAATACTCTAACCTCCCCCTTCTTACTGCCTTAGATCTCTTGCTAGAATTCCCCATTGGAAGACCTAAACAGAAGTCAGATGCACAGATACAGTTGATGTAATCCATAGAAATCAGCCACCTTGGGCAGAGAAAAGGGTAGAGAATGGTGGAAAGTGCTTACAGAGGGGCGAGTGGACTATTTCCAGTACAGTTTAGCTTCAATTTTCAGCTGACACTGACTTAAGTCCTTCTATTTTCATGCAAAATGTGTATAATAATACCATACTCTTCAGAATGGTTTTGAAGATTTGATAGAAAGTAGGTGGATCATATTTAGGAAGAATGTGATGCATAGTGTCCAGAAATAATGCTAATTATTACTGACTATATTAATTCATATCATTGAGCTTTACTTTCCTATCAATAAAATAGAGAAAATACTGCTATCTGCTCAATGGTTATTATAATTATAAATATTAACCTTAGGATGTGAAAGCAGTCTCTAACATACGATGCTTTAAATAATATTAAATTTAAGATGGAACCTCTACTCTTGATGAGGACTGAAAACTCAGCTTTCTGTTTCTGGATCCATTGGATTAGAAGTTTTATGGTTAGTTTTTTTTTTTTTTTTTACTCATTTCTGTATCTCCAGCACCTAGACTGTATTTAGCACAAAGTAGGTACTCAGTAATAAGTACTATTTAATTAAAAGAGCCTTTTTAAAAACTTCCTGGTCTTTCTGATTGACCGGATGCTCTGACAATGCTCCCTGGTGCTGGCCCTTCCCTGGATCTGGGACTGCCTTGTTCTTCCAATGGTCACCTTCTGTCTGGGTGAGGAAGTCTTAAATCTACTGTATCTCCTGACTTTCCTTTTCATATAAACAAGCACAAAACCTTAGTGCTATTCATTGTGGTCCCTCTCTTGCTCGTCCCTGTCCCCCATGTCCCCAGTCTTCTGGCACAAGTGAGTGTATTTAAGAATGACTAAACCATGTCATCTTCTGAGCTCCTACCATGTATCAGCCACCTTACTCTTTTTTGTACTCCAGAGGAATATGACCCACCCTCTTATACACTGCATTTGTTCCTTCCACTAAGAATGTCTCACCCCCTTTCTCTACTTACGGAAATCCTCTGCACCAATGTTTTGTTTTTTGTTTGTTTATATTTCACACTTTGCCCATGTTCTTTCTCTGCCCAGAGTATTCTTCCTTTTTCCCCTTCCTTCTCCTACTTTTCCTAGATAATTCCCACATATGTATCAGGCCTCAACTTACATGACATTTCTTCAGGGGGAAACTTAATCACTTCTTTATGATGAAATTAAGATGAAATCAAGCACTCCTGTATCCCCAGAGGTTTCTCCTATCAGATACTTTGTCATATATTCATATGGATTTAACCTCCTTCCCCATAAAATTGTAAGTTGTTTGAGGTCATGACAAGTTTATTTATATCACAGTGTCTATATATATTAGGGTAGACCAACTTTTGTATTAGAATGACCATAAAATGTCTAATGGATTGAGCAAATACAAGTTTTTTTTCATCATGAACAAATGGGCAGAGCATCTCTTAGCCATATAGTCATTCAGGGACCCAGGCTGACTATTATCTTCAATGCTTAGCTTCTAGGGTTAGCTGGGCATCATTTCCATTCCAGCCAGCTGGATGGGAAAGAGGTAGAAGATCCCATGTGGTAGCTTCCAATTAGCAGTCCTGGAAGTGGCTCATATTACTTTCAGTCAAATTTCACTGACCAAATCATAGTGTAATGGCTTCATCTAACTTTAAAATGTCTAGCTATGTGTGCAGGAAGAAGTAGAGAGCATGGATTTTTGCTAGGTAGCTGGCAGAGTCAGCTGTACTCCCACAAATAGTTACTCAAATATTTATTAAATGATTGAATGAATTCATCCTTAATAGTATATATCACATACATTAAGACTTCTCTGATTTTACTAAGAAAACATTTGTGTTTGCATCATTTTTGAGGCACTAATTTTCCTTTCCCTAAATTACATTCATTTGTACATATCTTGCCTCCCACCAGAAATTAGGTTCCTTGAGGGCAGTGTCTGGCATGTGAAGCAGTGAGGTCTAGTGAGGTCTATATGACTTTGGAATCATATAGCCTCAATTTGAGTCTAAATCTGCCAATTAGTACATGTGTGATCTGGGATAATTTCCTTGGCCCTCTGAATCTCAGTTGTTATTCATATTCATGGCCTAGCTTATTTCTTCGGGCCTCTACTAACCTTTTTTGGTTTTGAATCAACACCTTGAATTTCTTTTCAGTTAATGTTAACTGACAAAAATCACAATTAGTTCAGATTGGATTTATTTGGGACCATGTGTTTACCTTTTAGTATAATTAAGTGATTGGATGAGGAAGAGAGACCATGGATTTCCAAAGACTGTAATTAATAAAATTAAAATATTAGCTGACACTTAGCTGCTGCTCTACTGAATTTGGGGTTTCATATTTATTATTACAAAAGAAATAGAGATATGTCCAAATATTTGTTTTTAAGGAAGTTCATGGCAGTGTTCATTATATTAGGAGAATTTATAAATTATCTAAATACTCATCAGTAGAGATTGGTTAAATATATTTGGCATATCATAGGAAGAAGTCATTGAAAATCATGTTGCAAAAGAATATTTTATATATGGATATATGTGTACTAAAATATGCATAGTGGTTTATCTGGGTATTTTGGATATTGTCTTTCTTTTTGTAGTTTCCATTTGTTATTTTCCAAATGTTTAAACATGAATATAATTGCTTTTATTACTTAAAATTTATTTATAATTAACAAAACAAAAGTTACTACAGTAGTTCCTCTGACTTCCTGTAGGCCTTTTTTGTAGATCATATTCTTCTTGAGTCCAAGGTTGCCAGATTATCAATGTTGGGCAAGTCCTCAAATTAGGATTTCTAATCTTGTACCAGCTAGATCTGGATCTGGTCATTTTATTTTAATAACAGCTTTATTAAGATATAATTCATATATCATATAGTTTATTTATTTAGTGTACAATTCAGTGGCTTTTAGTATATTTTGAGTTGTGTAACCATTATTGTGATCAATTTTAGAACATTTCATCACTCTCCCAAATATAAACTTGTACCCATTAGCTGCCACTCTTCTTTCACCAACTCTGCAGACCTAGGTGGTACTTTTCATCTCTGTGTTCTGAAAATTTCACGTAAATATAATTATACAATATGTATTTTTTTGTGATTGGCTTTCATCACTTAATGTAATTTAATGTAATGTAAGATTCATCCATATTGTAGCATGTATCAGTACTTTTTTATGGCTGAATAACATTCTAGTATATAGATATATTGTATTTTATTTAGTCATTTATTAGTTGACAAACATGTAGGTTATTTCCACATATTATGAATAATACTCCTATGATTATTTGTGTACAAATTTTGTGATTATTTTGTGTAGACAAATCTTTTCATTTCTCTAGGATATATAATTTGGGTGGAATTACTGTGTTTTATGGTAGCTATTTAGTTTTTCGAGAAATTGCCAGACTGTTTTCTAAAGTCACTATAACATTTTACATTCCCACCAGCAATGTATGAAATCAAGCTTTTTTTGATTTCTTTATTTTGTTCTCCTATGTAATATGTGCATGTGTGTGTGTGTGGTATATGGTATGTGTTGGTTTATGTGTAGATTTATGTCATGCATGGCATATGTGGTATGTGTGGTTTTGTGTGTATGTCTGTGTGTGTATATATGTATGATTGGGTACATAATGTATATGTTTGTGTGTATGTGTTTAACTGCACATATGTATCTCTTTTGCATCAGAGTCAGATTTATTGATACTGTTGAGATACTACATTTTCCGCCCTTCCCAGAGTAAGATTTCTGCTGACCTGGGACAGATTTTTCTTGGCAGCAGCTTGCATCCAACCCCATAGCCTGGTAGCTACCAACTCTGCAAATCTGCTAGTGGGTTCCAGGATTTCCAAGCTTTGGGAAGTATAGTATTTCCAGGCCCTTCCAGTAGGTGCCAGGCAAAATGGTATGGGATGGGGTCCAGTTGTGGAATTCAGGCTGCCAAAGTCTCTTAAGGTGGTTATTAAACTTAATTATCATGAAGGGTTTTAAAGAAGACCAACTCTTGCCCCAGCAGTGCCCCTTGGCTTCTTGATCCCTCTCTCTGGAACCAACTTCTAAAAACTAGGTTCCACCACTTACTTTGTTAGGTGATTAAGCAATTTATGTAACTTTTCTGAGCCTCTGTTTCCTCAGATATAAATGGAACTACTAATATCTATCTTACAATGTTGTTGTGAGAATTAAATCTATGTGACCCCTCAAAATATTGTAGCTATAAGAATTATTGGTTCAATTCACTCTTTTTTCATAAAAATCCTATATTATCTCTAGCACTTAATGCTTTTCCATGAAAGTTTGCTTTTGTTGTCAGGTCTGTATTTTCAATACATCCCAGAAGTCTTTATTTGATATAAGAACTTAATAAGGATACTTGGATCATAAGCAGAATACTTACTGTTCTTTGGCTTATGATCAAGTATATCGGAAACAATAAAATGATTTAACTTGAACCCAGATGTGGTTTAACATAAAGGAATTGGAAAAAAAAAAAAAAAGGAAACTCTCTACTCACAAAACAGCACATTATAAAACCCCAGTCATTTAAAGAAGATATAACTGAAATAGAAGGGATTACCTCCCACTCACTCTGGTAAGAAGAAAAGGAACAATTAAAATGAATATATTAGGGAGAATATTATTTTTATTTCAATATTTCCATTATATTTCTTCCAATTACATGCTGAATAGAGTTCTCTAATACAACTGAAACCCCAAGATAGAGTTTTTAAAAGAGTGAATCATGGAAGATAAAGGCAGCTCTCTTTTGCTGGGTGGAAGGTAGGTTTTCCTGACAAAAACAAAAGATGAGACATTAAATGTGGGGGGAGGGGTATGCAGTTCTCAGTGAATCAACAGTGATAAAGTCCCTCGACACTCTACCCTTTGTCAAACTTCTCTTTCCAAACTGGATAGTATAAAAAGATTCTTTAAACACTGCTTCTTGAGAGGACATGTGGGTGTGTGTAGAGGGATGGTGGGGGGAGGGGGAGGAGAGAAGAAAGTAGCATCTGTAAAATTCTTACTACATATCATAGAATTTCAGAGTTTGCAGAGACTTTAAAGATCACTTGGTCCTAACTCTCAATGAACAGTGATAAAAATGAGGCTCAAAGAGGAGAAATTATTCTCTTCAAGACATGTAGCAAGGTGGGTAGAACCATGCTGGAATTTGGGTCTTCCCTCGGGCCAGAGCCAGACTCCTAAGCTGAGCAGGTAGCATGGGTAGCTTCAGTCCTTTGACTGAAAGGGGTCTAAAGAAAGATGCAGGTGTAAACATAGGGTCTACCTGGTATCTTATATGGCTCTGAACAAGTTGTTTAATGCCTCTATGCCTCAGTTTCTACAACTATAAGAGGTAATTATGTCCAGCTTTTGGTGAAATTGGAGGATTATGTGAGAGAAGGTGGGTGAGTCACCCAGTGCACTCCTGGCATCCCCTTTCCTTACCCACTCCCTTTTAGCTTAGATTTTACCCTTTACCATGGCCAGGCCTGGCTTGTTTTCCAGACCCTCTCAGCCTATCCCCAGCTCTAGTCCTGTCTGGCTTAGTGCTATGAGTACCAGCCCCAGGCAGTGCTGAGTCACACCCACAGCTGGTTGCTCACTCTGTCCTGCTCAGCACATGTCTAGCCCCGCTACAACTTAAGCAGTCTCCAAAGGTCAGGATCCAAACACCAAGTCCTTTTCTGAATTTAATCAAGGAATTCAGATACTTGTTCTGATTAGTGGAATTTTATAGATGGCTGACTCCCACTGACCATGTCATCTACCCCAGTTTCTAAGACTATTTCTGGAGCTGAACGCTTGCTCAGAAATGTTCCTGAAACCTGAGTTGTTCTTACTCAGTTTGCTCCCAGTTGTCTCTTTAAAAAGAACCATGTGCAAGTGGTTTTTCTAGACCAGGTTGGCAACTTTTTGAAAGTGGCTTGTGCTAGTTCTTTTCTTCCTTTCTCCTGTTCTTTTCTGTTCTCCTTTTTTTTAAAGATTTTATTTATTTGAGAAAGAGAGAGAGAGAGCACAAGCAGGGGAAGGAGCAGAGAGAGAAGCAGACTCCCCGCCCAAGAGGGAGCCTGATGCTGGGCTTGATCCAGGACTCAGGGATCATGACCTGAGCCAAAGGCAGATGCCTAACCAACTGAGCCACCCAGGCAACCCTATTCTCCCTTCTTAACTTACTCTCTGTGTTTAGCAAAAAGATAATGAAGGCAAAGATCTTGGCTAGATATTGTAGACATTGAATAAGTCATAATACCTGTAATTTATAGTCTAACAGGAATCTATTTATAATGCCTCTAGGTAAGTGATATGCCCAGGATGCTAGGGAAATAAACAGGAAGATGACCAATTCTGTTACTAGCTGTTAGGGAAAACTTTCTTGAAAAGGTAGCATTTGAGTTGAATCTTAAAGAAGTTGAAATTTGTGAGTTTAGCAAGCTGGGTAAATGGGTGTCTGGGCAAAAGGAAGGGCAGTGCAAAGACATGGGAAAGCATGCTATGTTTGGGAAATAATGAGCAATTTGCGCTACCAGGAATACTGTGTGCTGGGAACGGGAAAGATGAACAGAGCTTGAGTCCTGTGGTTGGTAATGAGGCTGGAAAATAGGTTAAGAACAGATGGTTGACTGTGAACTTCTTAAGGTGGAGACTATATTGTCTTCTTAGAGAGCCAGAAACACAGTAGATGTCCTGTGAATGTTGTTGAACTGGTCTGAGCCACCACCATCTTTTTTCTGAATTACTGCAGTGACCTAATGACTTCCTGCTTTTACCCTTATACCCCTATAGTTTATTTCCTACAGAGCCACTGGAGCAATCTTTTCAAAACACAAGTCAGATCATATTACACCTCTACTCATTTCATTTCTTACTGCTTCTCCCTTGCTCACAGTGATTTAGCTGTACTCATCTCCTTACTAGTCCTCAGATATGCCAGACTTACTCTTGTCTTAAGGCTTTTTCACTAGCTGTTATTTTTGCCTGGAAAACTTCTACCTCAAATATCCATATAGCCACTCCCTTACCTCCTTCAAGGTGAAGGAAAGCAGCATTGTGTACATTTTTGCATAAGAGCCTGTAGAACATCCAGATAGAAGAGTCCAGCTGGCAGTTGGACATTAAGTCTGGAGCTCAGGAGAGACATCAAGAAAGGATAAGGAGATTTGTTGTTACTAAGACATGGGTGATGGTATAAGCCACCTCCCGAGATGTAGCATAATGTGGGAAGAGACTCCTCCTGCCTTCCATGAAGCTCCAACAGGCATAATTATAGAGCAGATTATTAAATATTTAACAGAGTTTGCAACAGATAAAAGCCATTTTGTCTAATTTCCCTAAATATTAATATTTTTGTGCACCTAAATCCTTTCATTATCATAAACGTTTATTCAAGTTAAGGATTGAGCACACTCTGATTTGTTGGGATTTGGGTGTGCTTTTTTTTTTTTTTTTTTTTTTTGCATCTGATCTCACTGAGTTTTAAGCTAGAAATGTGAATGAATTGAAACTGCTTGGTACCAACAGATTGCTTTTGCCTACTCTTGTATTGTCTGAAGGTTCCGAAAAGGAAAGAGTATGGACTTTGTTAACAGGTGAACCTGGGTTTCGTTACTACTTTCCAGCTATGATAGATAAGTGGCTTAATCTTTCTGAGCCTCAGTTTTCTCATTTTTACATTGCAGTTAAGATTATCTTAGTAATTAAAAAGAGATAACATAATCCTAACTCAACATGGTACCTAGCACTTAGGAAGTACTCAGTAAATGCCCATTTCCTATGAATCCAGTTCTCAAAGTGATTGATCTTTTTGCACTGAGCCTTGTATCACTATCTCTCAAATACCACCGGCTCTGGATGGGCTGGCAGCAAGCTGGATAGGAAAGTCTATGATTCTCCATGGCCACTAGCCTTGTAGCCCTAAGGAGTTGGAACATTTATCTGCTTTATAATACATAGGAGTCTTGTTTGCTTATATCATATATGGTCCATACCAGGATACACTTACTGAAAATAAACTCCTAATTAACCAAACTCTGTGAGCTGTGCCAACATAAGCATGATATACCAGAGCTAATTTGGCAGCTTCTCTAATTTCACCCCACCAGGACTTCCTATCCTTGTTAAGGTGTGTAGGGTCATCTTGAAGCAGTCTCAGTTTGGGACTAGTGGAAATCCATGATTAATCTGGCTAGAGGCCTCCTCTGACTTTTTTACTAGTTATTTAATGTTTTATTCTGGTGATCAGTGAAACAAGCTAAATAGCCTATATCTTTGCAGTTGTGGCCCTTCTCCTTTGTAAGACTGGGACATTAAACAGGTCATGCAAAACAAGATAGTTTCTATTTCTTCATTAACAGTTCAGTTCCACAGATATTTTCTATTGCAAAATACAGAATAGACAGAGTCTTTAATTTTGAGGCAGTTACAGTTTAGTGGGCAAAAAAGAAACTTAAATGATTCCTATATTGAAGGCAGGATTTATGCCTAATTTTTCATCTTCGTATGCCTCCTGGCATTCAGTAGCTTACATGTAACTGGTGTCCAGCAAGTTCTGGTTGGTTGAATAGATAAATGAATGAATAAAGGGAGTCAGTAATTAGTCTTAGGGCCTTCCTTATTGTTCTGTAGTTAGCATATTTGGCATCATCTGACTGTTTTGCTTTCCTTTTCATAATTCTTGTCTTCTCTTAGAGATTACACATACAGGTATAGGCATGCATGCAAGTACACATTTGTACATGGGAACATATACACACATGTGCTCTGTGAATGCTGGATCTATCACAAAGGAACTTGATTAAAAGATTAAGTGATGTAATTCACTACTACCCCATCCCAACCTGACCAATTCCTTCTGCTTACTCCTCTGCTAAGTGAGCCCCTTTTGGACCATGAACTCCCACAGTAGAGACTGTGTCTGATTCATCTCTGTATTTCCAGTATCCAGCACAGGGCTTGCCACAGAGCCTGCCCTGTGTCAGTTTGGTTGCACAACAGAGAGAAACAGATTTTTGGTGGTGTTGAATTCCAGGGCCATGTGGAACTTGGTGTAAGAAGTGTGAACTTTTAAGCTTCTTCTCCACTCTTCTGTTTTTCCCAATTTTCTTGTGCTTTCTAACTAATGGCTGAAGTCCCTTGAATGTGTGCATAGCTACCTTTTAAAAATAGACTTCCAAGTGAGAAAGAAGAGAACCCAGACAAGAAAGTGTCAATGATACAGATTTATGTAACTTTAACAATATTTTCTGAATGTATACTATGTACAAACATATTTGATCCTCACAATTTGCCTTAGGTAGTATAGAAAATAATATTTCTGTTTTACAGATATGAAAATTGAAATTCATAAAAATTAAATGAAATGTAGGGCCACACAATGATTTAATGGCAGAGCCTATAATATTAGCGATAGAGAAAAACCATAAAGTAATCAGACTAATGCAATGGCAGAGAGCTGAGGATTTGACAAAACTCAAGATAGAATTTTCTGATTTGTCAGGTTTTTTTATGGGTTTCTCTGAGATGGTTCCTTCTTAGCTTTTCAGTTAGTTTTAGGAAACACTAATTATCATTTTTAAACACAAAAGTCTAGAACAACAAGTTCTGGGCAAAATCATGAAAACAATGTAAATTTTTGTGGCATCCTTATTGTACCAAACCACAGTGGTCTTCTTTGGGCCTATGTCCCTTGAACTCATCTCCTTTAAATCTGGTGCTCTGGATCTGACCAAAGTTTTTTGAAGTATCATCATTCTTATCCTCATTGCCATGCTTACTCTCTACAATTATCACTAGCACACATTGTTATGAGAATCAATGAGCAGATATCAAAGAGAAAGAGGAAGAATGGGAAAACCTGGTCAATAACTGATATAAAATTGCCTAAAAATATTTCTCCTAAAAATTAAGGAGTGCTAATGGCCTAATTCAAGAGTATTCAATGATGGGTACTGAGGAGGGCACATGTTGTGATGAGCACTGAGTGTTATACTTAACTAATGAATCACTGAACACTGCATCAAACACTAATTATGTACTATACAGTGGCTAACTGAACATAATAAAAAAAAAGAATATTCAACAAATGGCTGCTTAGATCCAGGACATAGCAAGAATTCAGGGTTAGCTTCATGGGTGTGCAACCCCTGCAGTCATACATGGCCCTGTACTTAGAAGGGTCCCATGCTTGGTTTAATGCTCTATTCTTGTCCTCTTGAAATTCTTAATAATTTTTGAACAAGGGGCCTACATTTTCATTTTGCACTGGTACTCAAAAACTTTGTAGTCAGTCCTATAAGAAGTCATTTCAAATTGCAGTTTGTGATAATAAAAAAGTTCTTGAGATACAAAAAACAATAGAGTCAGAAAGAAACAAAACAAAATAAAAGAGCTGAGAAGGAGCTAAAATTAAAGAACGGCTGCCCTATATAAACTGTTATACTTGACAAAAGGTTTTCACATATATATACCTGTATGGGAAGCCTTAGAATATCCAGGTAAGCAGCAAGGAGAGACGATTACAGTTATTTGCACCCATAGAACATCTTCCTTCCATTATACCACTGAGTATGCTTTATGTTATACTCTCCTCTTCTGTGTTTTCCTTTATCTCATTATCTTAATATTTCCAGGTATCTAATAACCCTCTCACCCTCAAACTTTAAGACTCTAACAGTAAGACTTTTCTAGATGGTTCTATTTTATCAAAATTTATTTTTCAGTGTCGTAGGTTCTCAGGGCCTAAATCTGAACTGGTTAAGCTCAAAAACAAATATCTAATATATTAAAGACCATTAGCAGCCAAATATGACTTCTAGATCCTGCCATTTGCCCTCACTTTTGAAAGGCTATCTACATAGATATGGAATGTCCACTAATAGGTGACTTTAGACTTCTCAGTGTCTATAGAGCTTAGCTACAGTTTGAGGATATGGGTCTTCCCTCAGGCAAGAACATATAATGTCTATACTCTAGACCCTTGCCAGAAACTGTATCCTGGACTCTCTGTTACTAACAAAATGAGTATTTTATTAAGTGATACTTTGAAATGGTTGTTTGGAAAATGTGCATTCCATCCACCTCTCCATAAATGATAGGAACTATTACTGAATCAAGATTTACCTTCAGGAAATCATGTACTTAGAGCAGATTGTTTTGAACTATTTTGTTTGCTATACAGTTAGCTTTCACTGGTTTAATGTTTTATCTAGGGACACGACAAAAAACAACCTTACAAAAAATATTACTGTGTTTGATTAAAGAAATTTACCAAGATCACTGGCCATGTATGTCATCTATTTCCTTTTATAAAGTCCCACATGAGCTCTTTTGGGGGAACATACTTTGCTTCCTTGGATGAGATAAGGTGAGTTTTATACACAGAATATGTGAGTCTTTGTTTTTGCTATGGCTGCCAGAAGATGCAAAACCAAGTTCATGACTTAATGGTATCTTCTTTTGTATGGACACTTATGGTTTATCCAATTGTGCTTCATTTCCCTCTGCCTCTAGCTTTGATTTTTTTTCCTAATCTTGATTTTTATATTGTGTTATTTTATTTTACAATTTTGTGGTCTATATTTCCTTAGGTCACCTCAAATCCTTTATGAAATGAGGTGTAGAACAGAAGATTATAGTACACACATATAGCCATATATAATGTGGGTGTTGTATCAAGGAGTGCTTATATAACTCAAAGGCAAAGCCAAAGATTGCAAATTTTAGGCACTATAACTGGCTAATAGGTCAGACAATATTTGCAGTTAACAGAGTGCTTCTTCCAATTACATGTCTTGGTGGGTGGAGATTGGTCTCTGATTTTCCCTTAGGAAGAGCAGTCCTGAATCTGAGCTGGATGGTGAAAAAGCAAGTTACCCAGAACTCAAGATTAAGGAATTCTAGTTCTGATCCTTTTACTCACTTGCTCTGGATCATTGGGTTAAATGCCTTAACTGGGTCTTAGCTTTCAATATCTGTAAAAAATGTATTTTTCATATTAAGATGTGTGTACTATACAACAGTTTAATAAGAATTACATTGATTTCTCAACTTTTCAGGAATGAATGGCAACAGTATGCTGATTTTAAGACACATTACCATTTCAAAAAATATAAAATGTGAAAAAATAGATTTTTAAATGATGAAGGTACTTTCTTCATAGGGTTTTTAGAGGATTGTAAAGAAGATATTAAATAAAAATGTATATTGCAAATGATAAAATACAGGAAATATAATGCAAGAAAAGGAATACATGGTGTTGATAATGCATCATTCTCTTTTTCCAAGTTCTGCATTTTAATTGTACCCTTTGAAGAAATTTAATCTTCCCTTTTAAAGATCTATCTTACAGATGAAGAAGCCACCTAAAGTGAATGAAACATAGAGTACTACCTTGTAATTCCCTGTGAGCTTGTACTTTCTAGCAATCAAAAGTGTTCAGTGAGGATTTGGGTGCCTCTGAAGGCTTGGAGCATTCTGTCATCTCTATAGGATGTTGAAGACAGGGTCCCATCATTGCAGAGAGTTGGATGTGACTGACCTTTGTGCCCAGTTAAAATGCTTAGATGTAATTGCTCTTTCTGTTTTGAAACAAAAGTCTTTTTATGATGCCAAGATGGGGTTCCTTTATGGTTTACAGCATAATGAAACTCCTTTATAGCTGAATGCACTGTGGGGAGAGATCTCTAAATGCGTTTCCAGACCCTTCCCCAAGTATACTTTAGAATTTAATTTACTGAACATCTTATTCCTGACTGTGAACTTCTAGAGGCCAGAAAACAGGTATTTTGTTTTGTTTCTGCCCCTTATATTATAGCTTAGACTGTGCAGACAAAGCAACCCTAATGCATTCTTTTTTTTTTTTTTTAAAGATTTTATCTATTTATTCATGAGAGACAGAGGGAGAGAGAGAGAGAGAGGCAGAGGGAGAAGCAGGCTCCCAAGGAGCAGGGAGCCCGATGCGGGACTTGATCCCAGGACCCTGAGATCATGACCTGAGCCGAAGGCAGACGCTTAACCATCTGAGCCACCCAGGCGCCCAACCCTAATGCATTCTTAGTAATTAATTTAAAAAACTATAGTTTGTTTGTAATGGGTCAGGTTTGCCAAAACATTGTTTCCTTTCATTTACAGCACAATAAACCTATGGTATAGGTAACATTTTTATTTAAACGTGGAGAAACAGAGTCTCTGAAAGCTGAACTGATTTGTCTGAGTTCACACAGCTTGGAATTGGGGGGTCTGGGATGAAATCTGTATCTATGGCTCCAAAGCCATCCTTCTCTGAGGAGAACTGCAGAGTAGGAGGTAAGGGGGTTCCTAGGGTACCAGAGCCCCATATTTGCTGTAGATATGTTGGCTCTATTCTGAGAAGAACTACTGGATGTTGTGGTGGGCAATATGGTGGAATAAAGAGAAGAAAAATAATATTTATTGATCACATACTATATGCTAAAAAGTGTATTAGCTCTGTCATAGATGTTTTCTAATTTAATCTTCTCTATAATTCTCAGAGATACCTATTCTTAATTCTCTTTTACAGAACGAGAACTTGAATCTCAAAGAGGTTAATTAACTTACCCAAAGCAAGATAGCTGGCAAGTATCATAGCCAGGATTCAAACCAAATGTTCATGATGACAAGGCCCAAGCTCATTCCACTACATAATGATGGAAAGGGACTGGGGAAATAGGGAAACAATTTCACACAGGCAAAAGTGACCAGCAAAGACAAGAGGGAACAAGGAAGCATCATTCAATTTTTGAGAGATTTATTTTGGTTTCTAAGTTCCAGTTCATTTCAGCCCAAGAACAATGGGTTCAGGACATTAAGACCAAAGCCTGTAGCTATTTGAGAATGTGTCTGAGATATTGTAATCAAGGTGACCTTACTGCAGTTTAATTTAAAGGAGAACCAATGAACTTTAATAGCTGTATATGGGCCAGATATTACTCAGCTTTGCTTCATGCTGATCTAGTTAAGGTTTTTTCTGCCTGTCTGAAAAATAAAAATAAATAAATAAATAAAACTGAGGTGTTTTGAAACTACTCTTTGTTTATGAGACAAGAGACAAGATTCCTATTTTTCCTTACTTAAACACACATAAATAGTTACACAGGATTTCAAGGAAAAGGGAGGCAATGTTAGATTGGCCGATAGAAAGCAACACAAGTGTCTTGCTCAGCACTGTGTCAGAGGAGCATTTCTGGAATCTTTGACAGCTAAGATTTCCTGCTGATTGAATGACCCCCAAGAAAGTGATCAACAGGGAGTGTTAAACACATTGCCCAGAAATTAACTGCTTTTTCAGTGCAATCACTTCTACCAGCTCTGCTGGGAACGGTAAATATTTCATTTATTCAGGGACTCTGGGCATTGCCATGGGGTAGGAGGTTTTCTTTTATGCTTGTATTGAATCTTTTGCCTACATTAACAATGTAGAAATCATTTGTCCAGGTAAGTCTCACATGGGGCATATATTACCTTAAATATATTGCATCATATAGTAGATCTTTTTTTTTTCCTCACCATTTTCTCAGAAGCTCTCATGAGTATCATGATTCAAGGTAAAGCCATGGCGAAATCCAGAGGTTCTAACCTCTTTCCTGATCCTGATGTTCTGTGTGATCTTGGAAAAGTCACTACCATCTCAACTCATTAACCTGGCGAGAGGATAATGTAGGAAAAACTTTAGCCATTCTAAGCCCGTCAAGATGGAACAGAGGATTGAGTCCCCAGGGGCTGCTCTTAGGGACAGTGGCAAGAAGTGAAACTAGAAAACTTGATTGGAATCCATGCCATAGAGTAATTTTTGTCAGGAGGACTGTCCTACCTTTATTTTTTTTTTTTCAATAGTACAGGCTGAGATTTGTATACATGTTATAAAATTAGGGAAATGAGGTATCTCCAAGTAACTTAAGACAATGGAAAAAATAGATTTTCTGAAGTTAAACTTAAAACAAAACTGATTGGGAAAGAGATATGGAAAATCATCCTTGAAAGTATCTTGAGATCCATTAATACTGACTGATTAACTAATATATTTAAAGAAGAATGTGTTGACCCATGGTGGGTGATAATCCTGTGCATCATAGAAAAGGGAGTTGTGCAGTAGTGCTGAGTGAGCCTCTGAAGTGGAGGCTCTGACCTAGGTGCTCCTGTGGTGTAAACCTGTTTTAGGAGCCAGCCAGGGGGGCTAATGGAGGGGGCCACTGTAATGTGAAGGTTCCAGTGAGGAAACAAAACTCAATCTAATAAGTCATTTTGGATCATCACTTTGTGGCTGGTACTAAGGAGTGAGCTGACAGGGAGATGTTGTGAAACAGTATAAAGACTATTTGACTAGCAAATAGGACTTTAAACCAGAAGATCTTGGCTTTGAGCCAGCCTATTCCCCTATCTAGCTATGTAACTTTGTGCAAGTCACTTCACCACTCTGATACTCAGTTTTCTGATGACTTGCCAGTCTCACATTTACCATTCTATGTCCCATTTTGCACTTTATCCTTCTAAATTGCTGGACTGCTTTTGTCAACACCATGTGTTTTTCCTATGCTGCCTTCCCTGCCCTCAGCTTAGAGTACCACCTAGGTTCCCTCAATTGCTCTCCACCACCTGGATTCCTGGTGCCTTCCAGGGTTAAGTGTGCAGTTGCCAATCTCTTGGTCACTGAACCTGACTGCCCCTGCCAGCTACCTCTACAGCTATCAGCTTTGATCTTAGAAACCTGTAAGGGTTTCTGAGGTCCCAAAATAGCTTGCACAAGTGACTGCTTAATTTCTCAGTCTTTCATTAGATAGCTGAAAGGATGTCATTTGAAGGAGAAAATACATGTAAATAGTGTAGTTTTAGAGTCAGGAACAGTCTCAGTAGAGAGAAATGATAGAAAGATACAGTTTGACATTCTTAATAATTACTATCATTAAGGAATGATTGAATTCCTTATAAGGCAGTGAACTCCCTATCACTAAAGGTATTCAGTCAGAGAATGAGTGACTCCTAGCCACAGAAAGGGGATTTTTGCCTTACTAGGAAGATCAGATTAGATGGGCTTTAAAGTCTACTCAACAAATGAGTAGGTTAGAAAGTGACAAGTAACAGGACAGACAGAAGCAGACAGTTTCAGAGAAGAGCATCAATGTTGACACATGCAACTAAAGATTATTAGGCTTGCACTTGTTCATTCATTCATTCACCTTTTATTGGATGCATATTATGCTTCAGGCACAATACTATATACTAGGGATTCAAGAGAAATGTGATGTAGTCCCAGCCCCCCAAAAGAGCATAAGCCAGGGATAAAAGACACATACATAGACAAATGGATATGATATAATGTGCTCAATGATATAAAGGAAGGGCAAATTAAGTGTGGCATAGAGGAGAACATAAGGGAAAGAGAGAACAACTTCCTGTATAGATTGTGGATAGCTTCAGAGAGGAATTGGATCTTGAAACATGAGAGCCTTTAGCAGGATTAAAAATGGCAGCTGATCATGTATTTTCCAGGCAAAATAACAGCTTTAGCAAAGGCATTGGGATGTAAAAGAGCAAAGTATATTTGAGAAAAATAGAGAAGGTAGATGGGGTGAAGGAAAGAAAAGGCAGGCACTCAGGCAAAAAGGGGGAAGGCAAGATTCTGCAGAAAGGCTTGAAACACCAGACTCAATGAATTTTTAGATTGTAAATAATGTGACTAACAGAGTGAACACAAAGACATTGTAGTTCCCTCCCTCTCTAGTTCTTCCTTCCTTGTGCTTGAATATCTAGGTGAGTTAGAACAAAGACTTTATATCATTGTCCAAGGTCTGGCCAAGGTGCATGCTTACTTGACCTCCACACAAGGATTGTTCATCCTGGCTCTCTAGTTATCAACAGTGCAGAACCCTGTTAGGGAAGGGTATTATGTCAGAGGAGGTCACAAGGCTGGCATTCATTCTTAGTGAATTGGCTAAGGTCCCAGGGAGAGCTACGAAGGTTATTGCAAGGGGGTCCTACATCCAGATGTGGCTGTGCACTCACTGTATGTACATTGACCCATAGTATCTCTCACAAAAGATGTGGATTCAAATGGACATTGTTGCTTTTGTGATTAATAAAATGCAAATTCATTTGAAAACTTCACTGAATTAATTGTATCTTTTTGTTATTATGTAGTTCTTGAGTAAAAATACAAATACTATCATGTGAAAGTTTGAGGAAAGTTTTTTAACATTTGAAAGTTTCTCATCTTTTGCGAAAATCGGTAATGGTGGTTAACTGGGAGAGACAAGTTCAAACCCTGATTTTGCTGCTCAGCTTTGCACTTTCCATATCGTACTGTAATTTACTATTAGTGTGAGTGTCTCCTCCACTCTGGGCTTCTCAGAGTCTAAGATGGTCAAATGTCTTATTTCATCTTTATGTCTCTAGAATCTAGAACTGATGCTGGGCAAGTGAGGTCAATACATGCCTGCAGACCTCACATGCTGTGTACTGAATCTACTAGTCATATAGCCTTGGATACATTATGTAAGCTCCCTGAATCTACCTTAGTTTCCTCAGAATAAGTGAGAGCTAACACTACATTATGTTGAAGTGTTGTAAGAATAAGGAACAGTAATGTATGTAACAGGATCCAGTACAGAGTCTGACAAAGTGCAGATGCTCAAACTCTTCTTATTTTCCCTTTCTCCTCTCCTAAGCACTTGATTAAGGGTGCTCATGACTTTTTCAAGTTACATTTTCATATTTGTACTTTGAAATCACTATCAATAGAGTGAGAAATAAGAAGCTTGGTGTTGGGGGAGGGAGAGATTAGGGAATCAGCGAAAGGAGGTGATAATGGCCACAGGAAGGCAAGTTACAGAACTACTGAAGTAATATAGGTAAGAGGTTGTGAAGCTTGGACAAAGGCAGTGGAAATGAAGATGAAGAAGAGGACATAAAACCTGAAAAAATAATGTTTGGGGGCAAATGTTTCTGAGAACAGTGCTTCATGGCAGTGGATTATTTTTCCTATGGTTTACATATAAGGAGCACATTTTGTCTGGAGCTGGGCAAAGAGGGGGACCTGTCTGAAGAATTATGGAAGTTCTTTTTTAATGTTAGATATGGAGAGAGCTCCTGGGAAAGAGTGTAGAAACTGCATAGTAGGAAAGGTTGGAAACACCATGAAGTCTTGGGAACAAAGGGAAATGAGTCCTGATAAAGTTTAGAGATACTGGCATGGCCTTGACAGTTATATACATCTGATATATTTAAACACAAAAGTACTGTCAACCAGAAAAAACAGAGCCTGTTCACTTTACGGTTCATCTTTGGGGAGTTTTTTCTCCCATTGCACTTGTAATAGAAGCTGCAGGAACTGCCCCTAATAGTGAGCATCTGATATGTGCAGGAGGAATATTTGTAAGCTGTTAAAAAGGCTTATCCTGAATTGGGTACCCTTTCACTCAGCCCAGGCCTTGATAGTCCTCCTCTTGTTTTCTACGTCATGTCTCCATTTGAAAAGTGATTTTGAAAAGTAACACACAAACTGATCTATCATGCAAACAAGGTAAAACTCCCACAGAGCACACAGAACAGAGATTATTTTTGTCTGTCTAGTTAGAATTTGCATATGCTGGACTACATCTGACAGGTTCCTTGTGGCTCTCCTAAGAGGAAAAACATCATGAATCTACATCTAAGTAGAAAATGAGGGAAGTTCAGGTAGAAAAAAAAAATGGAGCAAGGTTCTTTACTTTCTTAAATTTCTGTTATAACAGTTATGTGACACAAAATGGTAGTGAATGATGGTGCTTCTTGCTGATATCTTCAGATAAATGAGAAAAAAATGACTCCCCTTTGTCTTGATAGGAAAGAGGCTGTGAATCACTTTTTCCCAACCTTCAAAAATGTTTCAACAACAAACATATTTGATATTGTCTTTATCCCTTCTCTACCCCTTCAGTATCAAGTCTTTCATGTCAAGATCCCATTCTAATTTTTTTTCCAAACAGGAAAAAGTGGTGTCTGAAATTAGTCTTGCTGCTATAAACATATTCCTCAATGTGTCTGGGCATGAGGATATGTGGGGAACCTCAGGAATTTGCCTGGTCATAGAAAACTTTCTCTACCACAAACAACTGGACTTCTGCCTGTTTCAATGTCCAGCGCTCCAATTTCCCATCAGGACTGGATAGGACTAGTGCTTAAGTCTGAATCCCAACTTGTTTTACTGGAGTTTTGACACCAATCTCAAGCCAAGCTCATCCTCTAGAGAGGCAAAATCTTCTCTCTGCACTTCCCTCAATGAACTGGTCTCCCAGAATCTTTACTGACTGCTTGATTTTAGCTTTACCTGCTACTGGGATCCCATATCCATGCCACTTGCTTGTCACATTGGGTCCCTGGGGCAAAAGTCTGCCTCAGTCACACTGACCCTACCTTGGCATTGTGCACCGGATGATAAGCAGGTAACTGGGTTATTCCCCAATCTCTTTTCTTCTTATTCTTTGTCCCCTCACTCTCCACTGGCCAGCATCACCCAAGTTCTTTGCCAAACATATTATGAGTCTTACCATACGCCAGTCACCATGGACATACCCCATCACCATAATTTCATACACTATATTATTTGTTTATGTGTCTATCTCCCCAACTAGTCTTGAACTTTGAATACAGAGTCTTATTTATTTCTGTGCTTTCACGAAAAAAATAGGACCTTAATACATGATTGTTAAGCTGAGTTGAATTTAGAAGCTTTATTTAAAATGCTTGGTGTACAAAGTAAATGAAAACTAAGATCTTGAAGGGTCATACCTAGGTTGGGGACATAGGACCTGTCTCCTATAGTTGGCTGTATCAGATGATCAGAGCCTGTTGTGTCTGTTCTGGAGAGAACACCTTAGGATGCTGATTTAGAGTGGGCCCTGTGGATTACAGAAGACAGACAAGATTTCTACAGAGAAATAGACACTGATCTTTCCAGATCTAAAATTGCTTAATTCACTGAAAGTTTCAAGGTGCTTGAGTTTCCAAAATACATTTTAGAAAGACATCTACTGGGGGTTTTGGAAAGTATCTCCCACCACCCCGACCTTGGATAAGAGGACTAGTTTATAATTCAGGGTTTTCTTAAAACTTTTAGCTTTCTTGTCTAGGGGCTAGCGGCTTGTTTAAACATTTGGTTTTAATTGGCAGCCATCAAGTTATCTATTCTCTATTCTAGATGGCCAGTATAGTTTCTGGAAGATTGAATGCCAGAATTGGCAATACCAATGTTAAAATTTAACCATAGGTTATCTGATATGATGTAATAATACCCTCTCCAAAGGCCACTTGTTTGTGAAACTCTTGATATGCCCCTGCTTTGTTGAATGGCAACTATTGGGACAAATCTAGAAGGATGTCTTCTGTATTTAGTGTAGAGCTCAGGGTGTTAATTGTCACCCTCTCTTTCGCACATTGAGAGAAAAATTTCCTCTTCTTCCTGATCCCCAATGTAACTTTTTCTGAGCTGCTTTGTATCTATAATTCAATTATGAATGGAGAAAAGGCCACGTCTTGGAAACAGATTTGTGTCCATGTTTGGAGTACATCACTTACAAGTTGTGTGAATAGGGGAAGCCAATAAAAATTATTGAATTTTAGTTTCATCATCTGTAAAATGGGGATCAAAGTAGTTACTTTGCAGGTTTCTGGCGATGATCAAGTGACATAATACATGTAGAGCTCCTAGTCCAGGGCCAGGCATAGTAGTCATGTAGCAAATAGTAGCTGCCAAGGTGAAGATGATGATGATTATCTGTAAAACTGGGTAGTTCAAACCTAATTCAAGTGGTTGTTGTGAGACAATAGCTTTGAAAATTGTAAAATGCTATATAAACATAAGTTATTTAAATTGCTACATCTATGTTCATAGAACAGTCCCTACATGCTTCTATTATAAGAGTATTATAAGAGTTATTGCATTACGTAGTAGTTCACTTTTTACTTGCCTGATTCCCCTACTACATTGACAGCTTCTTTCATGGGTGGGGATGGCTGTGTCACAGATGATCAGTAAATGTTTGATAAGTAAAGAAGAAAGTTTTAATGTTTCCCTTGAAACAGCAACAGCAATAACAGCAACTACTACTATTACTATTTGTTGAATTTTTCTAGTGACCCAAGATAATGCTAGGAATTTTCACATATATTTAATTTTCATAAAAAAACTTGTAATATGAGCATTATTATCCCTATTTTACAGAAAAAATAAGCACACAGTAGGAACGACTAGTTAATTTCCCTCATACCCCTTTTCCTTTTTTTTTTGGCTTTTGTTGAAAGTAAATTTCAGTCTATTCATTTTGTCAGTTCCCCAAAATTTGGAAATTGTGGGTTGGTTGTGAATGAATGAGAACTGTCTTTTTAACTCAACTGCACATTTCTATAATTGAAATATTTTCCCAAGACATAAATGGAAAATAAGAGAGACATTTCAAAAAGAGTATGATAATCCTATGACAGCAGTAGAAGGGCTACTAATAAAAATAATGGGCATTTTAAAAGCAATTACATGGATTAAATAGAATATTGTTTTTTGTCCCGGAGAGACATCTTGCCTTTGTGCTGGGGATGCACTTGGGCCAAAAGCGGGATACCGTTTGACAGGGTACTTTGAAATGATAGGTAGAAAATTCATTTTCTAAAGAGGAAAGGGCAACATCTGGAAGGAAAAAAAATATTAAGTTCCTACTTCCAGGGCCCTATTAGAAACAAAGGAGTGTAAAATAGCATTTTCAGGGTGGAAAAGCAATACGCTTTCAAATAATTTTAGCAAGAGAAAGCTGGAGCAAAAGAAAGGGTAGAATTATAACCAGATAGGACTTGCAGCAGGGCTAGGTAGAGTCTATTATCTGTTTAGAGGATTTTCTGGGTCCACCTCATGTTCAGTATTTGTGGAAGTTCATCCAAAGGTATTTCATGAGGGAATGGGTAGCATTTATATTCATTAAGCCAGCGTCAACAATATGACTTTTTGCCCATGATTTTGGGGGAGATTTAAAATGATTAATGCATCTTCAAGTAGTTAGGAATGGGGGACTTTCTAAAACATCTTATCTTTATCTAATAAGGCCTCCTGAGGATACAAAACTTATTAAGGCATACAGAAAATTTTGAGGCAGTTTATTAAAAACACATTTGTACCAATTTTCAAAATGTGCTGCTATTGTTTGTGGAAGCTGAGATCGAGGAGGCCTCCTTAGGAATGTGTATGGAAATGGGATACATAAAAATCCCCTGTTTAAAAAGGCAAGTGAGACATGCTTCTCTGAATATATTGGGACATAGGCTTTAGAATCAGTCTTGCAATCAAATCCTGGTGCAACTTACTAGCTATAAGACCTGAGGCAGATACTTCACTTTGTCCACACACAAATTAGGATAACAATATCTAATTCCTGCTTTTTTTTCAAAGAGATTAAATGAGATCATGTATATACAATGATGCTAAGCCTGGGAGTCTGGGCATGATAAATACTTAATAAAAAGTAGCTTAATCTAGGCAACTAGCCAGCACAGTCTGGATAATGATCTGGAAAAATAAAAGTTGTCTGGAAACCTGTGGATGAGTGTGGTCTTCTGCCACAGATCTGGTCCCCTAACCTTTCTCTTTCTCTTTCATTTTCTTCTTGGACATAAGTGTAGGTCACTCTTTGCTTAATAACTATTTATTGAGCACATCATTTGTTTTAGGTTCTGAGATACATTGCGAATGACTCTCATGAAGTTTATCCTCTTACATGGATTATTGCACCAGCCTTCTGATTGATTTCCTTGCCTTCAATTTCTCCCCTTCAAATCTATTCTCCATTTACTGTTAGTATGAGTTACCCAAAACACAAATCATATCATGTTGATCCCTTTCTAAAAACATGCCAGTGTTTTTCTTCACCGGTAGAATTAAATTTCCTATTTGTAGACATGATACTCAAGGTCTTCAGCTTGTTCCCAGCTGACCCCTTCTGCTTCCTCTCTAACCAGTTTTAATCTCACAATCCTCACTGGGCAACCTGTCCTTCCCTGGTCATGCCCTGCACTGTCAGTAATCTTACCTCTCAAATTACTCATTACCAGACTAGGGTAGGCTTTGCTGTTCCCTTAATATAACATCCTTTATTAGTACTTCCACTATTAAATATATTTTGCTGTATCAATATAAATAGTGCTGAGGGACTATAGAATGAGGGAGAAGAAGATCCTGCTCCACCCTTCCCACACTGGACTTTGGTATCCATATCTGGGGTTTTTACTGTAAACCTGATGTTGACAGAGGTCCAGTGGAGAATAACTAGAATTGGGAGTAGAAATATTTTCTTTAACCAAAATATGGTTCAAGAAAAAAATTAAATCTGCACAGATAGAAAGTTACTATTTCATGCATATAGTTCCTTTGCTCCTTGACTTAAAAATATGATCTAAGTTTCATTTCAAACTCATTTACCTGATATGATCTAAGATTGAAATGATAATATGTTTCACTTCTTAACCAGGTCAGAAATACCCAAAGTTAATTTTATAATTATTTGTTTGAGTTGTTTCAAATATTAAACTAATGGAACATTTTAATTTACTGGAATACATGTGTTAGTAGTGCTGGATTAAATGGTTTCCAAGGTCCCAGGCAACTTTCCAAGGTTCCCATGGTTGAACTCATTGCCTTTGTTCTTCATATGTCCTGGCATTCCTCCTACTAGGACTATCTGCTCAGTTGTTCTACCCAACACTGACTCACTCTTGGCTTCTGGTTATGAATATTCTTTTCATCTGGTTTTCTTGGAAAATAGCTTCAGGGCTGGGAGGTTGTTTTTGTGAATGTGCGTGCCTGCACACATGTGTGAGTCCAAAAAGAGCTGACATATCACGAATAAGTTTCTCTCCTTAGAAGCCAAATCAGATATGACCCTGTTCTGGGTTTCTTTGAAAACAATGATTTGAATTAATTTTATTTTTATAGCTAAAGTAAGTCTGCTTGTTACTTATAAAATAAGCAACCCTGTGGGACAAATGCACTGTGGTAATATAAGAAGAGAAAGGTATCCAGCAATGATGCCAAATTCTTGGAAACATTTTAGGCAGCAACCAAGCATGCATCTTCTGAGACAGGCATCATGTGTCCTCAAAAGGAGCAACTTGTCCTATAAAATCTGTCTTGAATTCCTCGAATAATCAGCTCCTCAGTTCCTGTTGTCTGAGAACTGCCTGCAAGGCTATAGAAGATGGTGTGCATGTGTGTGTATGGGGAGAAGGGGCCGTGATAGTGGAACAGGGCTGATAGGATAGGACTTAAGGTGTCAGCCAAGGCAGACTGAAGAGGTGACATCACCTATAAGGAGAATCAAAATCATCAGAATTATTATTGAAGAGAAATAAATTATTAGTGAGGCATTATAGCTTAGGGGGAAAAGCATGGGCTTTCAAGTCAGAGAGATAATCTCTTCGGAAACCTGGCTCCACCACCTTCTATATGTATGATTTTGTGCAAAGTACAGCATTTCTTCTAGCCTGTGTCCTCATCTGCAGAAGAAAGTTAACGTGTGTATAGGATAATCTAAAAATTAAACTGAGTACACATACTCAGAAGAAGCCATGGAGCAAACTAGAGCTGTTGTTATCATAGTTATAATCGTAGTAGAATGAGAAGTAAGAGAGAGGGAAGGTTAACATACAGTGAAAGAAAATATCAAGAGCATACATGGCCAAGTCAGTGGCCAAGAGAGTCAAGACTAGGAAAGGGCAAGAAGAGGCTCCGTGAATGGTGAGTGTATGTGTAAAGAGGCTTCTTTTGTGTTTTCTGGCTCTTGTTTGGCATAGGAGCATGAACTTAATGGAGAACCATCTGGCTTTTGATCTCTCAAAGGAACATCATTCTGCCTTTTGAGCTGCCTTTCCAATTCTGTCTTTTTAGTCAATCTGTTAAATCATTGGTTATATAGCATGGGGTAAGAGAATTTGGATACTGACACTCATAGACCTCACTCTAACTGGGTCCAGCTAGAATGTTCCAACAACGATGTCATCAGGCACACCTGTATTACAGCTCACCCCTACCCAGAGCTTCCTGAGACATTTCCTCATCTTTTTTTTCGTTGGATTGGGCTTCCTTGGATAACAATACCTGCAGAACCCAGGCCAGAATTTTATTTTCTCTAAGGAATAGTGCATTAAGCTTCAGGTCATCAGTTCTCCATGGACTGGGGAGAAAGAGGGAGGGAACAATCCTTCAAATAAGTTTGTTCCCCACTTTCTATTCCACTTCCTGGAAGGTTCCTGCTTCCTCCCTTTCCTTTCCACCCAAAGTCTGATACTCAGAATGTTCTCTGTAAAATTTTTTTTGCCCATCGATCCTAGTTCTCCTTGGGGGTTATTATTTTTCTAATTCTTTCTACTCTTTTCAGAATATACTGGACCCAGATATGGATGCCAAAGTCCTAAAGTCTAATCACTAGGGGAAGGGTGGAGCAGAACCTTCATTTTCTTCATTCTAGCACTCTATTTATATTAATGCAGCAAAAGAATGTGTATAAGGGAAGTGTTGGGGAAGGGGGTTGTGTTTGGGAAGGGTCAAAGCCTTA
Organism: Mirounga angustirostris; assembly: GCF_029215605.1. NCBI lineage: Eukaryota > Metazoa > Chordata > Mammalia > Carnivora > Phocidae > Mirounga > Mirounga angustirostris. The sequence goes on from NW_026991712.1 coordinate 151,644,246, forward strand.
ATTGCAGAAATAAAAAATAGACATGAAGAAAAGAACAGTTAAGAAAAGTAGACAATAGAAGAAGTAATAATAATGATGATAATAATTGTAATTGACTTTTTGTTCCTAAGGCTCTTCCCTCTCACAGGGCCATGCCAGTGGTCAGAGGTTTCCTAAATCTCAGAACCAGTTGCTAGAATTCAATGCATTTACTCTGGTCTCCCTTAAGAGAGCAAGGCCTAAGATACAGGAACAGAAAAGCTGATTATGAACTCCAGAAATTTCTCCTTCCCCAAAAAACATGTAGGTATACCCCTCTGTCCAATGGTTCTCAACTATTCCTTGACTGCTTCTCTCAACCCATGTACTGAAGTAATTTGTACACTTCTCTGAACTGGGCCTGTTTTCTCCTTCCTTTGGTTAATGCCAAAACTTACTTCCTAAATCTTTCTTCTCATTCCCTTTGTCTAAGGCTGAAATGGCCTCTCCATTCTGCCAAATTAACTTTATTTTCCTAGTAGCTTTGCTTCATAGCTAAATCAGAGCAAGGACTGGGAGAGAACTGGAAGTTTTACCTGATGTTAAGGTGTAAGGACTTGGAGGTTTGTGGACATCCAGGTGTTCAGTTATAACATCAGAGCAATATCTGTGAAGGGATTTTCCATCTATGAGGTATTTTTTCCAAAATTTTGCTTATTTATAATTTATTTTGTATTGTATTATTCAGTAGGTATATATGTAACATAAAATATAATTTGTGAAAGGAAGCATTAAAGGGCTTTTAGGGTTACCTAGTACAAACCCCTTTGTTTTTCAGACAAGTAATCTAAGCCCACAGGGGAACTGTGACTCATCCAAGATAATACCACTAGGACAAGCTGGAATTGGGGCTTTTGCCAGGGTCTCTTGACTCCCAGTCCAACAACCTTATATACAGGAATCCTACCTCAACTCCTACCCCACTTTTCTATTGAGACTGATCCTGGGGACAGAAGCAATATAGAATGTTTACGCTGCACATACCTATGGCTTGTTTACCCATGCAATCAGAGGAAGTAGTACACTCAGTTTCTAGAGTTGAAGTGTTTTTCAGAGTCTGGGAGGAACAAGACAGTTAAGTGAGAATCAATAGCAACTAAATATAGATGGATGGAGGTTGTTTAAGGGACACAGGGAACAATGAAGAAGAGGAGCAGCCTTATTTACAAAGGAAAAATTCTACGCTGCCTTCTTCTGTGTCCTTGAAAGAGGAAATAGGGAACTTCTAAGGAGTCACTGTGGAAATAAATTAAAGCTATGTAGGGAAGCAAGAAGAAGTGAATTTTCAGGAGGCTATTCAATCAAAGCCCTAGCTCTAAAAGGAGCTAAGAGGCACAGGAAAGATAGGGTTGATCTGTCCCAAGGTTTATATCCCAAAAGCATGATGCTCAGAGCATGGAAGAACAAGTCCAAACATGGGCAGTAGTCCAGTACTTCTCTCCGAGTAGTTGTGTCCAGAAAGAAGAAAAAAGTCGTGCAATAAAGCATCAGGAGACAAAAGCTCTGCCACTCATTAGCTATGTGAAGCAATCATTTTGCTTCTCTGAGTCTATAGGTACCATTAGAAAAGCTGTACAGATGGGAGTTCCAGTGGTGATGAGTACCCATATCTGAATAGCACTTACAGCTCACCAAACACTGTGACATGTTCCCAAGTATCTGTGCAGGAGATTTGGAGTCAAGGGACCTGGAATCACATTGTGTCTGTCCCTAAATGTAAGTGAGTAATTGTCCTTATCTATAAAACATGGAATTTAGGGAGGATCAAATAAGAGAAAAATGTGAAGATGTGTTATATATTATGAAGTATAAAATGTAAATGCTTATTGTTAGTATACTCTCAAAATAACTTTTATTGTCATTTGTGTTATCTTGAGACAACATTATCCAGAAAAGAGGGTCTTAACAGTGTATGAGAGCAGATTCAGTTTCACAAAGTCCTTGAATCTCCTGAAATTTTATCTATAGTTTTGAGTGTAAATATCAGCATTTCAGAGGAGTCTGTGATTAAAAAAAGTTAAGTATTTGATTTAACAGAGATTTGCAGCCTTTTATTCTGACCTGAACACCTAAAGGATGTGATAGCAGTATAGAAATTCACTTATAGTCTCGGAATTGGGGGAAATGAGATTGGGAGAGGCTATTAGATGATAATCACTAGTGAAAAAAGGTCATGTGATATTTGAAAAAGTCACCCCAAATCTTCAAATATGTCCCTTTCTTGGTGTCCTATTTCTCCTAGCTTTCATCCCTTAGAAATCACTGAAAAAGTATATGGATCTTGGTTCATCTTTTAAAAAATTTTTTTAATTTAAATTCAATTTAATTAACATATACTGTATTAGTTTCAGAGGTACAGTTCAGTAATTCATCAGTTGCATATAACACCCAGTGCTCATTACATCATGTGCCCTCCTTAATGCCCATCACCCAATTACTCCATCCCCCTACCCACTTACCCTCCAGCAACCTTCATTTTTTTTCCTATAGTTAAGAGTCTCTTATGATTTGCCTCCCTCTCTGTTTTCATCTTATTGGTTCATCTTTAATTGGTTTCAGTCCACTGAGTTCTGGCTGTCATTCTTACCTCTATACTGAATCTGCTTTTGCTAGTTTATTGAAGACCTCTTAATTGCCATGTTACCAACTATAGGGGCCATTTTTTTTCAGTTCCTGTAAAAACTCTAGAGTTGGACACTTTTTGTCATTGCTCTCTCAACATTTTTTTTATTGTTGGACTTCATGATAATACATTCTTATGGCTTTTCTCCTATGCTTCCATTACTTCATTATTGCTCTTTTTTATAAATTCTCTTCCTCAATCTTCTCCTTAAGGGTGGATGTTCCCTAAATTTTTGTTCTTGACTTACTGTTCTCTTTACTCAACCCTTATCCTCAAATTTTATCATCTTTCATCATTTCAATACCATTTATATGTGGTTTATTCTAGAGTCTATTTTCTTTTCTTTTCTTTTTTTTTTACTTTTTTATTAACATATAATGCATTATTTGTTTCAGGGGAACAGGTCTGTGATTCATCAGCCTTACACAATTCATAGCGCTCACTATAGTACATACCCTACCCTTCCCCAATGTCTATTTTCTTCTTTTTTTTTTTTTTACTTTTTTTATTCTTATATTATCCCCATACATTGCATCATTAGTTTTAGATGTAGTGTTCCATGATTCATTGTTTGTGCATAACACCCAGTGCTCCATGCAGAATGTGCCCTCCTCAATACCCATCACCAGGCTAACCCATCCTCCCACCCCCCTCCCCTCTAGAACCCTCAGTTTGTTTTTCAGAGTCCATCATCTCTCATGGTTCGTCTACCCCTCCGATTTCCCCCCCTTCATTCTTCCCCTCCCGCTACCTTCTTCTTCTTCTTCTTCTTTTTTTTTTCTAAACATATATTGCATTATTTGTTTCAGAGGTACAGATCTGAGATTCAACAGTCTTGCACAATTCACAGCGCTTACCAGAGCACATACCCTCCCCAGTGTCCATCACCCAGTCACCCCATCCCTCCCACCCCACCCCTCACTCCAGCAACCCTCAGTTTGTTTCCTGCGATTAAGAATTCCTCATATCAGTGAGGTCATATGATACATGTCTTTCTCTGTTTGACTTATTTCGCTCAACATAATACCCTCCAGTTCCATTCACATCGTTGCAAATGGCAAGATCTCATTCCTTTTGATGGCTGCATAATATTCCATTGTATATATATACCACATCTTCTTTAACCATTCATCTGCTGATGGACATCTTGGCTCTTTCCACAGTTTGGCTATTGTGGACATTGCTGCTATAAACATCGGGGTGCACGTACACTTTCAGATCCCTACTTTTGTATTTTTGGGGTAAATACCCAGTAGTGCAATTGCTGGATCATAGGGTAGCTCTATTTTCAACTTTTTGAGGAAACTCCATACTGTTTTCCAGAGTGGCTGCACCAGCTTGCATTCCCACCAACAGTGTAGGAGGGTTCCCCTTTCTCCGCATCCCCGCCAACATCTGTCGTTTCCTGACTTGTTAATTTTAGCCATTCTGACTGGTGTGAGGTGGTATCTCATTGAGGTTTTGATTTGGATTTCCCTGATGCCGAGCGATATTGAGCACTTTTTCATGTGTCTGTTGGCTATTTGGATGTCTTCTTTGGGAAAATGTCTGTTCCTGTCTTCTGCCCATTTCTTGATTGGATTCTTTGTTCTTTGGGTGTTGAGTTTGATGAGTTCTTTATAAATTTTGGATACCAGTCCTTTATCTGATATGTCATTTGCAAATATTTTCTCCCATTCTGTCAGTTGTCTTTTGGTTTTGTTGACTGTTTCCTTTGCTGTGCAAAAGCTTTTTATCTTGATGAAGTCCCAATAGTTCATTTTTGCCCTTGCTTTCCTTGCCTTTGGCGATGTTTCTAGGAAGAAGTTGCTGGGGCTGAGGTCAAAGAGGTTGCTGCCTGTGTTCTCCTTTAGGATTTTGATGGACTCCTGTCTCACATTGAGGTCTTTCAACCATTTGGAGTCTATTTGTGTAAGGAAATGGTCCAGTTTCATTCTTCTGCATGTGGCTATCCAATTATCCCAAAACCATTTGTTGAAGAGACTGTCTTTTTTCCATTGGACATTCTTTCCTGCTTTGTCGAAGATTAGTTGACCATAGAGTTGAGGGTCCATATCCGGGCTCTCTATTCTGTTCCATTGATCTATGTGCCTGTTTTTGTGCCAGTACCATACTGTCTTGATGATGACAGCTTTGTAATAGAGCTGGAAGTCAGGAATTGTGATGCCGCCAGCTTTGCTTTTCTTTTTCAACATTCCTCTGGCTATGCGGGGTCTTTTCTGGTTCCATACAAATTTTAGGATGATTTGTTCCATTTCTTTGAAAAAAGTGGATGGTATTTTGATGGGGATTGCATTGAATGTGTAGATTGCTCTAGGTAGCATTGACCTCTTCACAATATTTGTTCTTCCAGTCCATGAGCATGGAACGTTTTTCCATTTCTTTGTGTCTTCCTCAATTTCTTTCATGAGGATTTTATAGTTTTCCAAGTACAGATCCTTTGCCTCTTTGGTTAGATTTATTCCTAGGTATCTTATGGTTTTGGGTGCAATTGTAAATGGGATCAACTCCTTAATTTCTCTTTTCGTCTGTCTTGTTGTTGGTGTATAGGAATTCCACTGACTTCTGTGCATTGATTTTATATCCTGCCACTTTACTGAATTCCTGTATGAGTTCTAGCAGTTTTGGGGTGGAGTCTTTGGGGTTTTCCACATAAAGTATCATATCATCTGCAAAGAGTGAGAGTTTGACTTCTTCTTTGCCGATTTGGATGCCTTTTATTTCTTCTTGTTGTCTGATTGCTGTGGCTAGGACTTCTAATACTATATTGAATAGCAGTGCTGAGAGTGGTCATCCCTTCTGTGTTCCTGACCTTAGGGGGAAGCTCTCACTTTTTCCCCAATGAGAATGATATTCGCTGTGGGTTTTTCATAGATGGCTTTTATGATATTGAGGTATGTACCTTCTATCCCTATACGCTGAAGAGTTTTGATCAAGAAAGGATGCTGTACTTTGTCAAATGCTTTTTCTGCATCTATTGAGAGGATCATATGATTCTTGTTCTTTCTTTTGTTAGTGTATTGTATCACGTTGATTGATTTGCGTATGTTGAACCAACCTTGCAGCCCAGGGATAAATCCCACTTGGTCGTGGTGAATAATGCTTTTAATGTAGTGTTGGATCCTATTGGCTAGTATTTTGGTGAGAATTTTTGCAACCATGTTCATCAGGGATATTGGTTTGTAATTCTCCTTTTTGATGGGGTCTTTGTCTGGTTTTGGGATCAAGGTAATGGTGGCCTCATAAAACGAGTTTGGAAGTTTTCCTTCCATTTCTATTTTTTGGAACAGTTTCAGAAGAATAGGTATCAATTCTTCTTTAAATGTTTGGTAGAATTCCCCTGGGAAGCCATCTGGCCCTGGGCTTTTGTTTTTTGGGAGATTTTTGATGACTGCTTCAATTTCCTTAGTGGTTATAGGTCTGTTCAGGTTTTCTATTTCTTCCTGGTTCAGTTTTGGTAGTTGATACATCTCTAGGAATGCATCCATTTCTTCCAGGTTATCTAATCTGCTGGCATAGAGTTGCTCATAATATGGTCTTATAATTGTTTGTATTTCTTTGGTGTTGGTTGTGATCTCTCCTCTTTCATTCATGATTTTGTTGATTTGGGTCATTTCTCTTTTCTTTTTGATAAGTCTGGCCAGGGGTTTATCAATCTTGTTAATTCTTTCAAAGAACCAGCTCCTAGTTTCGTTGATCTGTTCTACTGTTCTTTTAGTTTCTATTTCATTGATTTCTGCTCTGATCTTTATTATTTCTCTTCTCCTGCTGGGTTTAGGTTTTATTTGCTGTTCTTTCTCCAGCTCCTTTAGGTGTAGGGTTAGGTTGTGTACTTGAGACCTTTCTTGTTTCTTGAGAAAGGCTTGTATTGCTATATACTTTCCTCTTAGGACTGCCTTTGCTGCATTCCAAAGATTTTGAATAGTTGTGTTTTCATTTTCATTGGTTTCCATGAATTTTTTTAATTCTTCTTTAATTTCCTGGTTGACCCATTCATTCTTCAGTAGGATGCTCTTTAGCCTCCATGTATTTAAGTTCTTTCCGACTTTCCTCTTGTGTTTGAGTTCTAGTTTCAAAGCATTGTGGTCTGAAAATAGGCAGGGAATGATCCCAATCTTTTGGTACCAGTTGAGACCTGATTTATGACCTAGGATGTGATCTGTTCTGGAGAATGTTCCATGGGCAGTAGAGAAGAATGTGTATTCCATTGCTTTGGGATGGAATGTTCTGAATATATCTGTGAAGTCCATTTGGTCCAGTGTGTCATTTAAAGTCTTTATTTCCTTGTTGATCTTTTGCTTAGACAATCTGTCCATTTCAATGAGGGGGATTTTAAAGTCCCCCACTATTATTGTATTGTTGTCAATGTGTTTCTTTGCTTTTGTTATTAATTGGCTTATATAATTGGCTGCTCCCATGTTAGGGGCATAGATATTTACAATTGTTAGATCTTCTTGTTGGATAGACCCTTTAAGTAGGATATAGTGTCCTTCCTCATCTCTTATTATAGTCTTTGGTTTAAAATCTAATTTGTCTGATATATGGACTGCCACCCCAGCTTTCTTTTGGTGTCCATTAGCATGGTAAATGGTTTTCCACCCCCTCGATTTCAATCTGGGGGTGTCTTTGGGTCTAAGATGAGTCTCTTGCAGACAGCATATCGATGGGTCTTGTTTTTGTATCCAATCTGATAGCCTGTGTCTTTTGATTGGGGCATTTAACCCATTTACATTCAGGGTAAGTATTGAAAGATAGGAATTTAGTGCCATTGTATTGCCTGTAAGGTGACTGTTACTGTATATTGTCTGTGTTCCTTTCTGGTCTATGTTGCTTTTAGGTTCTCTCTTTGCTTAGAGGACCCCTTTCAAGATTTCTTGTAGGGCTGGTTTCGTGTTTGCAAATTCCTTTAGTTTTTGTTTGTCCTGGAAGCTTTTTATCTCTCCTTCAATTTTCAATGACAGCCTAGCTGGATATAGTATTCTTGGCTGCATATTTTTCTCATGTAGTGCTCTGAATATATCCTGCCAGTCCTTTCTGGCCTGCCAGATCTCTGTGGATAGGTCTGTTGCCAATCTAATGTTTCTTTAATTGTAAGTTACAGATCTCTTGTCCCGAGCTGCTTTCAGGATTTTCTCTTTGTCTCTGAGACTCGCAAGTTTTACTATTAGATGTCGGGGTGTTGACCTATTTTTATTGATTTTGAGGGGGGTTCTCTGTGCCTCCTGGATTTTCATGCCTGTTTCCTTCCCCAAATTAGGGAAGTTCTCTGCTATAATTTGCTCCATTATACCTTCTGCCCCTCTCTCTCTTTCTTCTTCTTCTGGGATCCCAGTTATTCTAATGTTGTTTCATCTTATGGTATCGCTTATCTCTCGAATTCTGCCCTTGTGATCCAGTAGTTGTTTATCTCTCTTTTTCTCAGCTTCTTTATTTTCCATCCTTTGGTCTTCTATGTCACTGATTCTCTCTTCTGCCTCATTTATCCTAGCAGTTAGTGCCCCCATATTTGATTGCAGCTCATTAATAGCCTTTTTGATTTCAACTTTGTTAGATTTTAGTTCTTTTACTTCTCCAGAAAGGGTTTCTCTAATAACTTCCATGCTTTTCTCAAGCCCAGATAGTATCTTTAAAGTGATGATTCTGAACTCTGGATCTGACATCGTACTAATGTCCGTATTGAGTAGGTCTCAGGCAGTCGCTACTACCTCTTGTTCTTTTTGTTGAGGTGATTTTTTCCATCTTGTCATTTTGTGCAGAGGAGAATAGATTAATGAGAGAACAAAATGCTAGCAGAGTAACAACATCCCCAGAAAATATACTCTAAACAAATCAGAAAAGACCTGAAGCAGTGGGAAAAGAAAGGGAAAAAGAGAAAAAAGAATAAGAAAAAGATAAAGATAAAAACAAACAAAAACAGAACAAAACAAAACAACAACAACAAAAAAACCAGAATGTGATCAAATATGATCAGGCTGGTATATAGATCAGTGCCACACACTAGATTTGGATGTATTTTGGTCTGTTAGAAGAAAGTGCCTCCCAAAATTTTAAAGAAAGAAAAACTTATATATATACAAAAATAAGGGTTGATATGATGAAGGGATGAAATATGAGTGTAAAGATGGAAATTATAAAAAATTTTATAAAACGAATTGATAAGAAGTTGTTTAAAAAAAGAAAGAAGAGGTTTTAAAAAAAGGAAAAAGAAAAAAAAGGGAGAGAATGTGATCAGGCAGGGGAGTAGAAAAAAACCATATACTAGAGATTTAGGGTATATTTTGATCTGTTAGAAGAAACTATCTCAAATTTTTAAAGCGAGAACAACTTATATATATATGCCAAAAATACGGGTAACTACTATGAAGGGATAGAATATGAGTCTAAAAATGAAAAATAAAAATGTTTTTTAAAAAAGGGATTGATAAAATGTTGGTTGAAAAAGGGAAAAAGAAAAATTTAAAAAAAAAGAAAAAAAGACAGTTAAAAAAAATTAACTTTGAAAGACTAGAGAATCATGGTAAAAAAGCCATGAATTCTATGTGTAGTATTCCCCTAGCGCTGGAGTTCTGCTGTTCTCATTGATCGGTAAACTTGGTCTTGGCTGGCTGTTCTCGCTGATCTTCTGGGGAGGGGCCTGTTGCCGTGGTTTCCAAATGTCTTTGCCAGAGGCAGAATTGCCCCGCCCTTGCCCTGTCTGGGCTAAGTTATCTGCTCGGGTTTGGTCTCCGGTGATTTTGTTCCCTGCAAGCTTTCCATACAGCTTTGGAGGCAGAGAGTGAAAATGGCGGCCTCCCAATCTCCACCCCGGGAGAGCCAAGAACTTGGGGCCCTGCTCCTCAGTGAGGCCCCAGAGAAAAGCAGTCAGTCACTCCCGTCTCCCCGGTCTCCAGCCGCACTCCGTGCTCACCCTGCCTGTGACCGCACGTTTCTATCTCTGGCACTCAGCCCCGTGTGGAGTCTCCAAACCCAGCAGATCCCTGCAGTGTGCTCCCGCGCCGCTCCTCCCGGGGGAGGAAGGTGAGTCTCCCTGGATCTGCTGCTTGTTGGGTCCTTGCTGGAGGAGCAGTGGCCTGACTGCCGCGGATCATGGTTTATGACAACCCCAGCTGAGAGCCCGCACCTAGGCTCCGCCTCTGCAGCCAGCTTCCCTGCTCTGATACCTGGGAGCTCTGCCACACTCAGGCACCCCCGGTCTTTCTGTGACCCCAAGGGTCCTGAGACCACACTGTCCCGTGAGGCTTCCACCCCCCGCTTAGCCACCGGAGTGATGTCCCTCAGCGGAGCAGACTTTTAAAAGTTCCGATTTTGTGCTCCGCGGCTCTATTACTTGCCAGAAGCGGCTGACGGAGGCCCCTCCCCCGCCATCTATCCTCCCGAATATCACCTCGGATTCACTTCTCCGCACATCCTAACTTCCAGAAAGTAGTCGCTTTTCTGTTCAGAGAGTTGTTGCTCTTCTTTTCTTCGATCTCCTTTTGAGTTCGTAGGTGTTCGGAATGGTTTGACCCCTATCCAGCTGAATTCCTGAGAGGAGACGAAATCCAGGTCTCCTACTCCTCCGCCATCTTGCTCCGCCCCCATGTCTATTTTCTTCTAACTGGATCTCTTGAGCTCCAGGCCCATATATCCAAATTTCTGTCAGATGTCAATACTACAATACATTGCATCTTACCTTCAACATATCCAAAACACAACTCAATAACTTGTTATGATGAACACTGGATGTTATATATAAGTTATGAAATCATTAAATTCTACTCCTGAGATCAATATTACACTATATACTAACTAGAATTTAAATAAAAATTCGGAAGAAAAAAAAGAATTAATCTTGACTTTACAAAAAAACAATGATTTTATGAAGCTTAAAATATATTTATAACAAAAATTCATGATAATAAGGCAAAAAGATAACTTTATATCAAATCTGTTCTTCCTCTTTCAGTGTTCTCTGCCTGATTTTTTTCACCACTCTCCACACAAGCAAACAAACAAAATGTGCCTTTCACTTCTCTTTTAGATTCACATCTGAATTATCAAGTCTGCCAAATTTGTCTTCTAAGTATTTCTTAATCTATCTCATCCTACTTAATCATACTGCCATTATACCAGGTCTCTTATTATCTCTCATCCGGATGTTGACTGTCCACCTTTGCCACATCTGCCGTCATAGCATGGCTATGGGACAGACAAGGATGCGACTCTGAGAAGGGGCAGGGCAGCAGGCAGAGTGATAAATGTTCATGACAAAGAACAGGGAGGGGACTAGGATGAAGGCAAAGACTAATTACCTGACTGGAACACTGCATGAGGCAATGTAATATAGTTTCTGAAGGAAGGAGAGCAGTCATGGTTAAATGGATAAATGTTAACCAAGGACGACTGGACTAGTCTAGAGATAAGTTTCAGGGTAAACTCAAAAATTCTGAAACCCTGTCAAGGTGCCAGGAGACCAGGTGTGAACACAACTAGACTAGTGGGTAGAAATATAGGAAGTAGATTTTGATCTCTTATGGGACAAAAATGGGAACTATGCACTGATGAAGAAGGCTGTCTCGACAGGTGGTATGAGCTTCCTGTCACTAAAAATATGGGCACAGAATCTATACAGGGGTATTCTGTATTAAGGGGAAAGCCAAATAAAATGCCTTTTGATGCCCCTTTCAGTGATCCTGAGGCTTTTTAGCAGCTGGAGAGATGCTTCCCACTCTCTTCTATTTTCATAGGTTCTCTTAGTTTGTGATCTTCAGATACTTTCTATGGAGAAGAAAGGCAGAGAGACAAAAGTAGTCTGATAATACAGTGTTGTGACTGAAAGTCTGAGCTTTGAAGTTAAACAACTATGGTTCATCTCTAGATTCAGTCATTGTTAGCTCTTGTAAGTTGTATAACTTCTCTGTGAATCCATTTCCTCGTCTGTAAAATGGGCAAAACAATAGTACCTTTAGTAGCTGTGAGGATTAAATGAGACACTAGATGCTTAACAAAGTTCTTGGCATATATTAAGCACTTAATAAATGTAGTAATGATGACAATGACTGTGCTAAAGTGAAGAAGGATGCAGAGGTCAAAGACAAATATGATGTTAATGATGTTGAGGATGATACCCTAGCTTTCTTTCATATGCATTTAAGCAAATTTAATTTTACAAACCTGTAACAAGCACATTTGTGCAAGTTGGAATTCATCTTTGACTAGTTGTTTGGCTTCCACCTCAGAAACAGGGGGACAGGCTCAATCTCTTATGATGGGAGAAGGCAAGCCGCCAAAGCTGATGGCCTAGAACAAGGTTCATCCTCTGGGATCGGATAGGAAACTTAAAAGAAATGGTCAGATAACTAGAAAGAAAATCAGGAGAGACTACTTTTCCAATTGAGTTTTTGAAAAACAAAGAAACAAAAAATAAAAAAACTTTTAAGACACTTTTATGGAGGTATAATTGATATATAATAAACTGCACATATTTAAAGTGAGCAGTTGATAAGTTTGGACATAGTATACACCCATGAAATCATCATCACAACTGAGACAGGGAACTTATCCCTCTCTCCACACCACTCCTCCCCGCCATCCCCAGCTCAGTCCCTAAGCAACCCTTGCCAATTAACTTTTGAAGAGAGTATTTTTTTTTTAAGATTTTATTTATTTTTTTGACAGAGAGAGACACAATGAGAGAGGGAACACAAGCAGGGGGAGTGGGAAAGGGAGAAGCAGGCTTCCCAGAGCATGGAGCCCGATGTAGGGCTCGATCCCAGGACCCTGGGATCATGACCTGAGCCGAAGGCAGACGCTTAACAGCTGAGCCACCCAGGCACCCCTGAAGAGAGTATTTTAAAACAGACTACTCCACCATATGGAATGATGCAGAGAAATAAAATAAAACAAGGACATTGAAGAAGCCTTGAAATAGGCTATCAGGGGAAGTCAATGAGAACAATTTCTGTGATAGAAGCCTTTATGCTGGGGGGTAAAATGCAAATGAAAGGTAAAGAAAAGGAGACTGCAGTGTGGATTCCTAAGAGGTTAGAATTTCTGCAAGGAGGGATTTTGTAGGTAGGACATTGCAAATGAAAGGTAATCCATAAGTATTGAATACCTACTGTATGTTACATCCTGTGGGGGAGACAAGGGAATCTAAGACTTGAAGCCTGGAGGAGTAACTGACTCAGAATGCTCAAGAAATTTTATACTGAGCAATTGTGAAGGCTATTAGGGGTCTAGTCGGAGCAAAAGGATGCCGGGGAGTGCAGGACAGAATCAGAAAGCTGTCTTCAAGCAGCAGTGGGAGAGAGTTTGAGGATTCAAATCCAACAGGGACAAAAAAGAAGTACATATCCGCCTGAGAAATACCAACTTTATGAGTATTGAACTTCATGTAGGAATTCTGAGAAGAAGGACCTTTTGTGGCTGGAGCTCAGGTAAACTCTTGACCAGAGGATGAACTTTAGGTAGGGAACAGGACAGAGGCATGTTATAGTGGCAAGAGCAGTAGGTTTAGAGTCAGCCACTCTAGGTGGTGCCATCACCTCACCAAATGATCATTTTTGCATCTCTCTGTCTCTGTCTCTCTCTCTCTCTTTTTTTAATAACTAGGACAAGGGCTGTTGTGAATATCAAATAAGAGAATGTTTGTGAACTGTATCTTCTAGAGCTTTATTTTTGTGTATAGTTATATTTATTAAAATGGTTGGCTAATGCTCAAATGCCCTTTCATTCATTCATTCAATAGATATTTAAATGCCCATGATATGCCAGCATTGAGAATACTAAACTAAGAAAAACTTAGTTGCTGTATAATGTAGCTTTCCTTCATTATGGATTAAACAAGCATCTTGTGGTAAATATATAATTGGAGAAGTACAGGGGTGTGGTGGGAGTATCTAAAAGAAAACCCCAGCCTAGTCTATTAGGGAGTGAGACATTGATTGAGAGAATGTTTTATAAATAGAGATTTCTTCCTTCTCTTAATTTACATTATCTTCTTTGTATCTCCATTGTTTAAGGGACTTTCCATTCCATTAGATAGCAAACTCTTTGAGGGCAGGCTCTGTTTGTGATCAGTTTCTCTCTTTCATTCATTGTGCTCAACACATGGTGTATACTTAACAATATTTGCTACATTGAGTTGAACCAAAAATGTCAGAGCATCCAATTTAAAACTCAGGATGGATATTTCCAGTCCAATTAAGAATGAAGCTTTTACTTTTACTTGAAATTAAAAGCCAAAAGAGTCTGGAGTTCAGGCTTATAAAACCATATCACATTTCTAGTTTAGGTGAATCTCTTCCTCTCTTCTCAAGAACTCCTCTGTTTATCCTGTTAATTACATGCCCTAAGTGATCAGATCCAAGGTTACCACTTGCAACCTTTGCTAGTTTGTCCTTCCCTATACAAGTCTAAGATTGTGGAAAAAGATAGGAACAGTGAGGGGAGGCTGGGAGAGGAATGGTAGCTACCCTATAATCATGTTTATTGTTTCATAATAGGTTTATAGAAATTATGAATGCGGCTATTTTATTAATGAGACTTTTAATTATCCACTATGGTGAAGGGTGAGGCAAAATGTCTCTCAGCCCCACTAATTAATATGGGTATTCAATGACTGTTAATTAAGGACAAAGGGGACCAAAGGAAGACAATCTACCCTTGACTCTGATGAATACAAAGTCAAAGCAGTAGCTTATTTCTAAATTAACATGATTGATAAAAAGTCAAGCTCAGACCCAAGACTAGTTCCTCAGGGAACCATAATTTTCCTGTTTAGACAATAGAATAAAGGTCTCATCTGTGGGCCCAGGAACAAAGCCCAGAGTTGCAGGCCCCGAGGAGACAAGGGAGCTATGGATTATTTTGTAAAACCTGCATTTCAATAGGTGCTGTTTCATAGGCCTCTTGTATCCCCTGCTTATTTTAGAAAGTCTGTGCAGCTTCAGACCCATGGGCAGGCCCAGCCCCAGCCATAATTGGTCCAGGGGAACCTACCTTCCTGATCCCTGGTATACATGCCATTTGCCTCTGGCCACTCCTCCCCTCCAGGTTTGTGTAGTTCTGTGAAGAATCCCATGCATGCTAGCAACCTGTCCCTCTTGAAGCAAATTGTGTTTTCACATGTCATATGCCACAGCTAATATCTTTAGTCTTTGGAGGAAAATAAAAGCAAAGAATGCATTATTGTAAGGCAAGTGTCCTGTTGAAGAAAAGGTTGTATGTTTTAGAGGAAACAGTATGGGTTTTAGAGACACACTGTAGTTTTACCCCTTGATAGTTTAGTGACCTTGGGCTTGAGACTTAGATTCCTCATCAATAAAATTTGGATATCAAAACCCACCTTTTAAGGCTTTTGTGAGAATAAAATAAGCTAAAAAATGCAAAGTTCCTAAGAAGCAAAGTATTATCAAGATCCTGCCTTGTATACAAACAGTGCACTTTAGTTTACAATGGTTTGAACCTTACTACAAACCAGTGAGGTAAGCAAATCAAGATTTACGTTCCCCTTTTTTCACTTATAAGGAAACTGATGACCAAATAGGATAAATATAAAAGAGGTCCAATAAAAAAATAGAATGAAATATAAATTTAAAAAAAACAACAAACAACAACAAAAGGTCAGTTAATCTTGGAGCCTCAGCTTCCTCATTTTTAAAGTAGTCATACCATTGTCCACCTCTCTGGACTGTGGTGAAGACCAAATGAACTAATGGAGGTGACTGTGCTCTGTAAACTGTTGAATCTGACTATGGCTTGATATGTTATGTTGAGGACCTGTCCAAGATCATACAGAGAAAGCAGAAGAGCTATATATTTATTCACTGTTTCATTCATTTATTCATTTGCTTGTTCATCCAATAACCATTATCAGTTCTATCCTATGTGCCTGGAACAAGGCATTCATAGTCTACAAGAAAAAGATAACATGCCTAGACAACTATAAGAGAAGGCAGATTACTTTAAGTAGCTTAAGAGAGCTGTGTGAAGGTAGATTCTCTCTGATGGCTCCTTTAGCCAGTCTGGGGTTCTACCCTCTATTCTGTTCCTTTCCATTTCCATTCCATTCCATTCCATTCCATTCCATTCCATTCCATTCCATTCTATTCCATTCCGCTCCATTCCTTTCCTTTCCATCCCATCCCATACTGTGTCCAGATTTAGACCACTCATCTAATTAATCGCTTTCTATGGATACCCACTGCCTATGCCCTAACAAATACTTGGCTACATACGTAGTCACTCTCCCGTGCCATCATGGGCAGACATTGCTAAGTGATCATAGTACTTCTTCCTACTGGATCTGGGTTCATTCTCAGAATCCTTCTCAACATAATGCTTCAGAAAGCAACTACCAATTGATTAGAGTTGGCCCTAAAAGTTATGTATCTGGGAATGGTATTCCCACTGTGTTTTTTGTGATTCTTTTCCCTGGGTATGGAGAGTCATGAAAACTTTGAACTTTCTAAGTCAACAGGTGTTAGTATTTTATGAATTAGAGAGTTAAAACTCACAGAGGCTAAGAGGCTTGCTCAAAGTCACACATTTAGTAAGTCCAGGGACTGTGATTCAAATATCAGTATTTTGGTTCCAAATTCAGTTTTCTTACTGATACATCAGATTTTTAAAAATTTTATGTTCCCCAGGATTGATGTACTGCTCTGCTCAAATTCCATATTATGGAATACCATATCCATCCACTTACTCTTTCACTTTTTTTTTAAATTTGTCCTTTCAAAAAATATTCAGGTGTTAGGAAGTAAAGAGGTTATTACTCAAAGGCCTTTAAAAATTATCTATGTAATTAGACCATAACTTGTCTGAGGGCTGGGATTGTATTTTTGTTCACCACTAAATCCCAGTGCTGAGTATTTGTTTAATCAATCAGTAAATGTACTGTCTAGTGGGTAAACAGCCAAGTAAACAGACTATGACAATAAAATATGCAGTTGCCTGGCGTGGTCTCTAGCATTTTGTAGGTGCATAGTGTTTCTGTTAAATAGCACTAAATCTAGTGTGATATGGGGACACTGAGGAAGGCCCCTTTCTCTAGCAGAGAGAGAAGGAAGTGATACTGAACTGCTTCTGAAAATGGTCAAAGAATGTTACACACAAAATGAACAGTATGTGCAAGGATGGGGAGATTTGTAAGAACACAACATATTTGAAAGAATATAAATAGATTAAATGAGATGAGGCAGGTGTAAGCCACACAGTGAAGCTATACTGTGGCCCTGAAGATTTTTACTTTGTTCTGAAGGATGTTTTAGATTTATTAAAGACTTTTAAGCAAAGGAGTGTCATGATGGAATTTGTCTTTTAGAAAGAGCTTTCTGGAATTATAGTTAATTTTTGTTAATTTAAAAATTTTTAACACCAACTCAGCAAGAGGTCTTGAACATTTGACTTTCATAAATGTTTAACTTTTATTATTGTTAACACTGGAGCCAATAAATGGTTATGTGTCTCTGCATATGTATATGTATAAAAAGCAATATTAGCAATAACATTTTCCTTAATTAATTTTCCCATGACTGAATTTCTATTTGAATATTCATTCTTACAACATTGCAGTATGTTGTGATGCACTTCGGCGAAATTAACTCAACGAGCTCCTCTTTCCAATTTTAATATTCTACTGGGTTTTCTATTCCCGAAAACTCATTAGTATCTGAGTGCAGTGCTGATGAGAAACAAGAGAGAGGCATATTGTGTGAATGTGAGTCAGAGAAAAGAGACAGCTGGCACGAGAATTTTCTAATAAAGTCCAAAAAGGCTGCTGTGTCTTAACAAAAAAAAAAAAAAAAAAGGTGCTTTGAGTATTTCCTTTGTACTAAAAGTTCTGAATCTTATTCACACCTTTCATGAATGCTAGCAAAAACCAAATTGTTCTCACTGAAACCTTCTCATGGATCCATGCCAGAGAAGTATTGGTGTGTTTTCCAAGTTTTCTGGTGGTGTTAGAATTTGTGTAAAGATGTACTTCAGTCATTTGTCCATGTAGATGACATAGTTTGAATCTCCAGAAAAATCATTCTTAGCAATATAGCTTGACTGTTCTTCCTCTCCTCCTGCTTCATTCTATGTGATTTGACCATCCAGTTATGCCCCATGTTTTCCTACTTGCATGCTTTTACTTATGCCATTATTTCTTCCTTGAATGCTTTTCTTATTGTCTCTGTATGTTGATATTCTAACCATTTTCCAAAGCTGAATTCAAATGTTTTGCTCTACCAGGAGACTTCCATAGCCTGACAAGTAGATGCCAGTTTTCCTCCTTCTGGAAAATGGAATCACATTGTAAGTTCTTTGACAGTTGTTTGTGTACACATCCTCTTATAATTATTATAGCTGTCATTTATTAAGCGCCTGCCTTGTGCCAGATTTGGTATTGTTATATATGTGGGATTGGTGTTATTATGTTCATTTTACAGATGAAGTAACTGAGGCTTAGAAATGTTCAAGTCCCCAAAGACCACAAAGCTGGGGACAAGCATGATTATACAACTAAAAGCTTATATTCTTTCAACCACACTGAACAGTTTTCCTGCTTTGTTTGTCCAGTGTCTTTCCCAAGACAAAGGGAAGGGCATATTTTAGATTAGCCTTGAAAATTGAATGGATTAGGAATTCTGAAGACAAGGGTTAGATGCAATTATCCCAGGTAGAGAGAAGTATGAATGTAGACATGAAGAAATATGTATGTATTGCAGTGAGGTGGGGGCAGAGGGTGTTGGCCAACATTGGCTCATCAGATTGGTGAATGCCAAGGCTTTTATGAAGGATGGAGAAGGGAATAAGACTAGAAAGGCAAGTTATGTCCAGAATGTGACAGGCCATGGGTGTGGAGCAGAGGGACATTCTAGTTCCAAGGCCAGGAATGAAGGGAGAAGCCGAGGCCCCAGGTGGAGACAGGAATGCATGTAGAAAGCTTATGATGTTGCAGGGAAAGTGCTATAGGGGCCAGTGTTCATTTTTAGTTGACTAATCACTTGGCGTTGCATGGACTTGAGACATAGTGCCAGATGAAGCTGATTTGATGCTGATATTCCTGGACTGCTATAGGAAGGATCCTTAAATCTTGCAAGAATAAGATTGAGTCAAGGAGCCCAAGTTTTAAGGAGGGAAGAGATGTGAGGGCAGGGAACTAGGCAGGGCATTGCATAAGCCAAGTAAAATCAGTCCCTAAACTGGGTCATGAGGCAGGGAGGTGTGAGGGGGAAGTAGCAAGAACTTCCTTCGTGTTTTTAATGTGTTAAGACTGTTTTAGTTCAATGTGAGGCATGATCAGGAAGAACATATGTCCAAGTTTCTCTTGTTTTGAAGTGTTGATTGGTATAACTAAGAGAATGCTAAAATAGCTCTATAGACACATTGAAACATTTCTAAAGTAACATCATAGCCTGTTCCAAGGGTGGTGAAAGGGGAAGAGGGTTTGTTGTGTTCTTATGACATGTAATTGGCCCTTTGGCACATCATTAACTTTGGACAAGTGGTACTACCTCCAGACAGACTTTTAGGATTCCTCTTTAGCAGCCAGGGGACTAACACAAGAGCTGTGATGCTTTTCTTATAGCTGGCTTGTCTGTAGTGTCTGTGGCAAGGCATCTCTGCCTTCTATGGCTATTTCTTATGCCCTTTTTTTGTAGAATCTGTTACGTCAAGGGGAATTTCTACAGAGACAGAAACTTAGTCTGTCTTACTCAGTGGAATATTCACAGAGCCTAGTATGTGAATATTTGTTGAATGAATAAATGGAACATAGCATAGACCAGGAAACTCTGGGTTTAGTTGCCAGTTCGTGTAATTATTAACTAGAGGCCTCTAAATAAATCATGTAGAGTTCCTGAGTCTTAGTAAAATGGGAAAATAGTATCTGTCCTGTTTGACTCAAGGATTCTAGTGAGG
Organism: Mirounga angustirostris; assembly: GCF_029215605.1. Lineage (NCBI taxonomy): Eukaryota > Metazoa > Chordata > Mammalia > Carnivora > Phocidae > Mirounga > Mirounga angustirostris. Next base: position 151,663,780 of record NW_026991712.1, read on the forward strand.
ATTAAATACATATGAAAACTCTTGGAGGAACATTGTAACTAGCAGAAGAAAATAAAGGGAAGAGATCCATCATTGTATTGTGTCCTGTGCCAGGTGCTTTATCTCCAACACCATATTTCAATCTCATGACGGTATTAAAGGACATTATCATGTCTTCATATTTTAAATGAGGACACTAATAAGGCTCGTAGAAGCTAAGGCCACACATTTAGTAAGTGGCAAGCTGAAAGTGTCAGAGCCTCTTCTGTCTGACTTTGCAAAACTCATGTTCTTATTCTCCATACTGCACAAATGTGAGGTAATTTTATTGAAATACTGACATTTAAATAAAGCTTTTACAAAAACCTATCATAGAAGGTCAAAAGTCATTCTTAAAGGACACAGAAATGGCCCCTGACTTTGTCTAGGAAGAGACATCTTTGCCCTAATTAGTATCATGGTTCCCAGCAACCTGTGTATCATCACATTTCGGTACACATCTGTGAGAACTGGGGTGATAGTGCTTTTGCAAACAGATCTCATGTGCGAATGCTACTTTTCCTCTTTTCTGTTCAGCTCTCCATTTAGTGACACATATTCAGTGTGCTGAGTACAGAATCATTTTGCCCATGTAGACTATAGTTGGTGGAACTCTATTTTCCCCCCTTTCTTGCATTATTCCTCCTACAGTAGTTAGAACAATCTTGAGTGGTTTGAATGAAGGCAAACCTGTGCTAAGTGATGGGGGAGCACTCTACTTGGAGACAAGAAATGTGTATAGAATACCAACTCCACCCTCACTTGGCCTGGGGTCCTTGGACTCTGAGAAACTCAAACTTAGCCTCCTTCTGTAGAACAGTGACAAGAGCAAATGATTAAGAGAAGTGTATCAGAGGAACACTTCTATACAGTTCTGTGTGTGAAAACTTGTGCATGTTAGTTTCCTTCCTTCTTTTCTTTATTTTTGGTGTTTGGAGTAATTGCTAAGAATCAAAAGATTTGGGTTCTAGTCTCAAGACTGAGCGAGTCACTTCACCTTGCTGGATCTCACTTTCTCTGTCTGTATTGGAGTTCAGCTAGGTAGTCTATATTTTTAACCTTGGGATTTTGTACAGGTCCCAGGTCAAAAACCAAGGGTCTACCAAATAGAATAGGAAGTGCCATGATGGGGTGATGGGGCTCTGAGAGTTACTGAGGAGGAGGACTAACTCAGCCATGGAGGAGGTGGGTTGGTGTTACAGAACAAGAGGTCAGATCACTTCCTTGGGATGACAGTGTTTCAGCTATCTCTTAAAGAGATATAAGAGCCACCTAAGCATGGAAAGGAACAGTATATTTACCAGTTAAAGCCCCAAAATGAGAAAAAGCAGGTAAGGTTCAGGAAACTACAAGTTTGTCAATAAAAGTAGGACATGTGCCTATTGTATAGGTATGCATGTATATGTTGTGAATATAGAGAGAGGGGTAGGAAAGAGGAAGGACAACTTAAAGTACTAAGGAATTTGGACTTTATTCCATAGATGATGGAGAGCTGTGGAAGGGGAGAGGGCCACATGACTGGTTTTAACTATTAGAAATACACATTTGTGACTGTAAGGAGAATGGATTGTGAGAGGCCAAGCAGGCAGACACACCAGTTAGGAGTTCTCGGTGTGTGCATGGCATATTTATGAACAGTGAAGAGACCAACTGGCTGCAGTAGTTGTGACTATGTGCTGAGGGAGGAGGAATAAAAAAGGCCAGACTAGTGAAGTCAATGTCAAAGACTCAAATAAAGCTAAAAGGAAGCAGAACCTTTACTGATTCTCTAATTTCTGTGCAATTACAAATAGAGGTCAGTTTTACATATACATACATATGCTAAGCAAAACACAGTCTCTTCCAAATCCCCTCTGAGATACAGATGGATTTCTAAATTTCTATGTAATCCTTAGGATTGAACATGGATATTAGTAAAACATCACCTTGTGGCTAGGAGACTTCCTGAGGCAAGAGAATCATCCTCTACATTTGATCAGGCTTAAGATCAGGAATTTAATGTTTTTCAGTAGAATAGATGATGAGATTATGTTTAGAAAGAGAATCAGTAACCTCTTCTTCCTTCATGGTTACTGCCATTTTGTCACTCATTAGCAGAATTATACTCGTCATATCACTTTTATTCTCTAACTATATCATTCAAACCCCGAAGTGTGAAAAGTGGAACTGCGGCATTTCATTCCAAAAGTATTTACTGGGTATCTGTTACTTCTTAGGGGGCAGCCAGATCTAGAGAGAAAAAGGATAATCAAATAAAATTATATGAGGCATGTAAAGTGCCTAGCACAATGCTGGGCTTAAGGGCAGCTCAATTAATAATGGTCCTCTCATTTATGCCCCTAGGATATAAGGATCAAATGATGAATAAAGAATAGCTTGTACCTGCTGGAATTTATAGCTTTATTTGAAAGATGAGATATAATAAATAAAAATAATCTTTCTAATGCTTAACAGTTTACAGATTACTTTCACATCCACTATTTCATGTCAAGCTTCCAATGTCAATTCAAATAACCAGGGCAAGGCATATTATTAGCCCCATTAAACAGATGAGGAAATTGACATCCAAACAAGTTAAGAGACGGCACAAGATCAGATTGTTATCAAATGGCAGAGCAGGTCTACCTCGCTCAAGCATTTTACATTGTGATAGGTACAAGGTACCATATAAACTAAATTCTAGCCTGTCAGTGGTAGGATTTATAGTTTATAATTTTATAGTAGGAACAAAGTGCTAAGGGAACCTTGAAAGAAAAGTATCCATTCTGCCTGGAACTCTGCAATCTAGTTATCAATTCTTGTGCGTTTTCAGGATTCATTTCTGAGTATGGTCATTGTTCACCTAGCCTTCTGCCCCTGCTTCACTTACTCAGATTCCAGTAATTTCCTAGGAATTGGTCAAATCTGTTGAGGGTTTTTGAACCATTCTCCTAGTCTCATGCCTGCTTAAATTGCCATCTGAGTTTGGTAGCCCTATGCCTCAGCCTCTGGGAGCCACCTGATATTAAGAACTACTGCCTAGGGGCGCCTGGGTGGCTCAGTTGGTTAAGCAACTGCCTTCGGCTCAGGTCATGATCCCGGAGTCCCGGGATCGAGTCCCGCATCAGGCTCCCTGCTCAGCAGGGAGTCTGCTTCTCCCTCTGACCCTCCTCCCTCTCATGCTCTCTGTCTCTCATTCTCTCTCTCGCAAATAAATAAAATCTTAAAAAAAAAAAAAAAGAACTACTGCCTAGATCCTGCTGCCTCAGCCTACTTTGTGATTTGAATTCCTGGATTCCCCTAGGGAAATCCACAGCTCTTGTCTTCTGTTATTCCTTATCTTTTGTGCAATTCTCTCCCTGGCCTCCTTAGAAATTCCACTGAACAAAACAGGCAAGACCAAATTCATTATGGCACCAACTCAGGGCCCTCAGTGGTCTGGAGCTTCTGACTGGCTTACCTTACATGTGGAAATACAGAGAAAAAAAAGAGAGAGAGAGAATGCTACTAAGCAGATTGTTATTTGGAGGAAGGGAGGAAAAGAGCACAAGATGGCAACCTGCAAAGTAGGTTCAACCTGAAAAGTACATCTTGAGTGCTGCTTTAAATGCATTATCTCATTTAACCTATGTAGCTCTCTGAGTAGTATGAGTATCTTCATTTTGCGGAGGAGGTAACTGAGGCTCAGAGAGATCTTTATGCCTTGTGCAAGTTCCTGCAGCCAGGGAGTAGCAGGAAGTAGTTGAGGATCCATTCTTCTGACTGAATGTACTATTCTTTTCTCTTACTCCAAAGTTGTGATGGATGATCAAGTTCTAGTTCACACAGTTCGGATGCCACATGTTTGTTGGATCCCAGGTTGTGGGGTGGGCTGCAGAGCAATTTTGGGATAGAGCATTTGGGGAAGATTTTCTGAAAAAACTTGGGAGTTTAAAGATGAGTTTGGAGAGGCAAGAATAAGGGAGGAGGACATCCATAGGAACAGAGTGTGCAAGGCTGTGGAGGTGGGAATGAGTTGGGCACAAGTGGAGGTGGTGTGGATCGTGGTCTCACAGGAGTGGAAAGTGCATTCTGAGGAAGAGGACAGTTTGGTTTGTCTGGGAGGAAGGGCTGTCAAACTAAATATGCCTCTTGCTCCCCTCCCTCTCATAGCTGTGGGGACCAGCCCTCTGTCAATGTGAGAAGATCCACTGAAAGCAGGAATTTGGCTCTACCTCACAGACCATGCTGAGGAGAGGTTTTTCCAAGCCATATTTTAAAATTTGTGTTGAAAAACATCCCTAAATCCTCTAACAGAAGACAGATGTCTGCCTGAACAAATATCAGTTCTCACATAATTTGTTGTTTTTATTTCCCCAGCATTTGCCTTTTGAATCTGACAACTTCCCATAATTATCCATTTCCCAGAATGAATTATGGAGTACATGTCCCATGTATGTGGCTCACGCTGCTGTTGGTTCATGGACTGTGTGGATGTAGGGGGTTTCTGTGCAGAGAATCAGGTTCTGTCTGGTTCCTTGATGCCACTCCCCTTGCCAAACTTCGGTACTTTCACCTGGGAAATCTAATCCCTATCTTTTGGGTCCGTATTTTCAGCACTGGATATATCAAGGCCATGGCAGGTCAGGGGCTTGAAGGAGCTCCAATTTAAATAATTTAGTAAATTTAACAGTATAGCATAAGTGTTGAATTTCAGAAAGAGCAGGTTTTGATTTTTACCTCCTACTTGTAAGTTACTTAACTTCTCTAATCTTCAATCTTTCATCTTTAAAATGGTTGTTGAAAACAGGTATTAAATAAATGATAGTTATTATTATTGTCTTTTGTCCCTTCTTGTCTGGATCTTATTTATTGGTTGATAGCTAATCTTTACTAAGGATTAGGACATTTTGGTAGTCATTGATAAGTGCATTATGTCATTTAATCCTAATAACCACCATATGGATTGGTACTATTATTTTCCTCACTTACACATAAGGAAACTAAGATTTAAAGGTGTCAAGAAACTGCCCAAAGAAGGTCATACCCCTAGAGGAGGCAGAGTCAAGATTAGAACCCATGCAGTCTGGCCCAGAGCCCCTGAAGTCATAACTGCTTCATTGGCTTCCATCATAACTCATAACTACTTCATCTGTCCTTTTCCTAAGACAGAGATATTACCTTATACCCCAATTCTGGCTGTTTCTCTATGCCTAAGCTCTTCTTTTGATAGCATATCTAAAACTGCTTTATTCCTGCCAGCCCTTCCTATAAACTCTAGCTTAGTATTTATAGACCCAATGGCCTCTCCTTACTGGTATTGATCTCCCAATATTGCTCCTGTTCTCTGCCTGCTAGGCAATGATTTGTTCATTCTTTCATCAGACTTTCACTGAGTGTCTACTAGATTCCAGGCCTAATGTGAGGTGCTGGCAAAACCAAAACAAATTAAATAGGGCTACTATTTTAAAAGAAATCAGTTCCAGTAAGGAGACAAAGATAGAAAAATGTCACTGGCATACCTAGCTACTTCTTTCTTTTACCCCCATATATAATTCATCACCATAACCTGTTTATTTTGCCTCCAAAATATCTATTGAGTGTGTATTTCCTTCACTATCTACATTTCCATCCTATAGTTCAAGTTACCATTATTTCTTACTGGGCTACTGCAGTAGCCTCCTTCATGATCTCTTGTATCCAGGTTGTGTCTACCTCCAAACTGTTCTCAATATTGCAGCAAGACTGATCTTTGAAAAACGTAAGCCTGCTTAAAATACTTTATGGCTTCCCATTGCTCTTAGTGTTATGGAAACAAAACTAAAAGCCCTCATATTTGAGAAAAGAATAGAAAGGAATTGCGCCAGCATGACATGACTGGCTAGTCTTTAAAGATACTTCTAGCTCTAACATAAGAGATTTCACTTCATCTGACATTGGCCACAGCAACTTCTTTCAAGATACATCTCCAAAAGCTAGTGAAACAAAAGCAAAAATGAACTTTTGGGACTTCATCAATATAAAGAGCTTCTGCACAGCAAAGGAAACAGTCAACAAAACAAAGAGGCAACCCACAGAATGGGAGAAGATATTTGCAAATGACACTACAGATAAAGGGCTGGTATCCAAGATCTATAAAGAACTTCTCATCTCAACACCCAGAAAACAAATAATCAAGTCAAAAAGTGGGCAGAAGACATGAAAAGACACTTCTCAGAAGAAGACATACAAATGCCTAACAGACACATGAAAAAATGTTCATCATCATTAGCCATCAGGGAAATTCAAATCAAAACTACCTTGAGATACCAGCTTACACCAGTTAGAATGGCAAAAATGGACAGGGAAAGAAACAACAAATGTTGGAGAAGTTGTGGAGAAAGGCGAACCCTCTTACACTGTTGGTGCGAATGCAAGTTAGTACAGCCACTTTGGAAAACAGTGTGGAGGTTCCTCAAAAAATTAAAAACAGAGCTACCCTATGACCCAGCAATTGCACTCCTGGGTATTTACCCCAAAGACACAGATGTAGTGAAAAGAAGGGTCATGTGCACCCCAATGTTCATAGCAGCAATGTCCGCAATAGCCAAACTCTGGAAAGAGCCGAGATGCCCTTCAATAGATGAATGGATAAAGAAGATGTGGTCCATATATAGAATGGAATATTACTCAGCCATCAGAAAGGATGAATACCGGGCGCCTGGGTGGCTCAGTTGGTTGAGCGACTGCCTTCGGCTCAGGTCATGATCCTGGAGTCCCGGGATTGAGTCCCGCATCGGGCTCCCTGCTCCGCAGGGAGTCTGCTTCTCCCTCTGACCCTCCCCCCTCTCATGCTCTCTATCTCATTCTCTCTCAAATAAATAAATAAAATCTTTAAAAAAATAAAAATAATAAATAAAAAAAAAAGAAAGGATGAATACCCAACTTTTGCATCAACATGGATGGAACTGGAGGAGATTATGCTAAGTGAAATAAGTCAAGCAGAGAAAGTCAATTATCATATGGTTTCACTTATTTGTGGAACATAAGGAATAGCATAGAGGACATTAGGAGAAGGAAGGGAAAAATGAAGCGGAGGAATCGGAGGGAGAGATGAACCATGAGAGACTGTGGACTCTGAAAAACAAACAGGGTTTTAGAGGGGAGGGGGTGGGGGGATGGGTTAGCCCGGTGATGGGTATTAAGGAGGGCACGTACTGCATGGAGCACTGGGTGTTATACGAAAACAATGGATCGTGGATCACCACATCAAAAAGTAATAATGTATTGTAGGTGACTAACATAACATAATAAAACAAGCAAAAAGAACCTGAAATGCCGAAAACATAAAAAAAAAGAGAGAGAGAGATTTGACTTCATCTGGATAAAACTGTGCAGCCCTGATAGCATCTCTCACCATTTACCTACTAATTACTGACTGTTCTCCAGTTACCCCATGCAAATGGATTTTTACTTACTTTAGTGACAGGGCCAATTCAAGAAGAATGCTTTCATTCATTTATTCATTTATTCCACAAACATTCACTGAGCATTCATTCTTTTTTGGGTCCTAGAATGGATACTGGAGATACAGACTCAGCTTATTCAATCCTAGGAACTGTTCTGGTTGCTGGTATTTCAGCAATGAACAATAGGTAGAAAAGAGGCAAGGTCCCTGTTCTCATAAAGATTAGCTACTAGATTTATATTTCCCTGATGGCAAGTGATGTGGAGTATTTTTTTCATGTGTCTGTTAGCCATTTGTATGTCTTCTTTGGAGAAGTGTCTGTTCATGTCTTCTGCCCATTTCTTGACTGGATTATTTGTTTTTTGGGTGTTGAGATTGAGAAGTTCTTTATAGATCTTGGATACCAGCCCTTTATCTGTAATGTCATTTGTAAATATCTTCTCCCATTCTGTAGGTTGCCTTTTAGTTTCGTTGATTGTTTCCTTTGCTGTGCAGAAGCTTCTTATCTTGATGAAGTCCCAAAAGTTCATTTTTGCTTTTGTTTCCCTTGCCTTTAGAGACATGTCTTGCCAGAAGTTGCTGTGTCCAAGGTTGAAGAGGTTACTGCCTGTGTTCTCCTCTAGGATTTTGATGGGATTCCTGTCTCACATTTAGGTCTTTCATCAATTTTGAGTTTATCTTTGTGTATAGTGTAAGAGAATGGTCCAGTTTCATTTTTCTGCATGTGGCTGTCCAATTTTCCCATCACCATTTAATGAAGAGACTGTCTTTTTTCCATTGGATATTCTCTCCTGCTTTGTTGAAGATCAGTTGACCATAGAGTTGAGGGTCCATTTCTGGGTTTTCTATTCTGTTCCATTGATCTATGTGTCTGTTTTTGTGCCAGTACCATGTTGTCTTCATGATCACAGCTTTGTAATATAGCTTGAAGTCAGGCATTGTGATGCTCCCAGCTTTGGTTTCTTTTTCAATATTCCTGTGGCTATTCGGGGTCTTTTCTGATTCCATACAAATTTTAGGATTGTTTGTTCCAGCTTTGTGAAAAGTGTCGATCACAACTGATGAATCATTGAACATGATATCAAAAACTGATTATGCACTATACATTGGCTAACTGAATTTAAATTAAAAAAAAAATAGCTACTAGAATGAAACTTAGCTTCTGCTCTTGGAAAACTTGTGGTTTACTAGGAAAGACATTATTCATTTATTAGCCAACATTTACTGAGTACCTACTATGTGCCAGGCCCTGGGGATACAATGGTGAATAAAACAGACACAGAGTTGTCATAATTTGGTAATTATGGAGTGGAAGGTACAAGAATAGAATTCTGTGCAAGGGACCATAGGAACCCAGAAGAGGGAGACTTGAATTCTACATGCAGGATCAGGGAGGACTTTTCATTGGCAATGACTGGTTGAATTAGAACTTAAAAACATGTAGGGTACTGTATTACTTCTAGGTACCATTAATTAGCACCAAATCTAAGCAAAATATTATACTTGACATTTCCTCCAGGCTTTATTTTTTTCAGAAAATATTACTTGTAATATTTATAACACTGCTTGATGTTGATGAGGAAATTCAAATTCATGGGTGTGAAGTGACTCTCTGAGAATTACAAGGCTAGTGAATGACAGGATCAGTATTCCAGCCCAATATGTCCAACTTCAAAGCTTTTGCTTTCCCTGCTTTCTACACTGTTAAATGCACCGACATTTCCTAGACTTTGTCATTCGGCCTCAGACATATCATAATTTCATTCACAATTTTTATGTATCAGAGCTTTCTAACCATCATATCCAGTTTGAGGCTCCCCATGTGAATCCCAATGCAAACCTGCTCTGGGGCCAGAGTTCTGGAAGGATATTTACTGTTTCAGGAAAATTGCTTTCTAGTTGATATTATATTAATTCCTATCTTGTTCCCTGAGTTCTCACCATCTCAGTGATACTGAAATTTCCCTGGCAACTCAGGCTTTCTTTCCAAGTAGCAGATGTTATTACCTCCCCACTCCTCAATAAGAAACTGGCCCTTGCCATTTGGTTTTCCCTTCAGGGGATGATGAAATCAATAGTCTGGTCTTAATAGACCTCTGTAAAAGAGCAGAGCCAGACAAAAGACTTGGTATTCAATTCTGCCAAGCACAGAACATCATGCTAGACACTATAGGAAGTCAGAAGAAGCTCACCACATGGGAGTCAGGGTCAGTGTTTCAATCTGACTGATAAGTTGTTCTGTTACTATGAGCCTCAGTTTCCTCAGGTGTAAGACAAGAATGGCCATATCAATCCTATTAGTCCCACTTATTTGTGGAGGATCATTGGATATATAGCCATAAAAGTTCTTTAATAAGTGAAAAAGTGTTTTCACATCTTATTGTTCCTTTGTGATCATGATTATGATCTAATTGTTTAAAAGAGCATGTAAGGGAAAACTGGATGGGAAGAAATCAGAGAGGGAGACAAACCATATGAGACTCTTGACTCCGGGAAACAAACAGGGTTGCAGAAAGGGAGGTGGGTGGGGATGGGGTAACTGGGTCATGGGAATTAAAGAGGGCATGATGAGCACTAGGTTTTACAGTCAACTAATGGATCATTGAACATTATATCAAAAACTAATGATGTACTATACCTTGGCTAATTGAATTTAAATAAATTTTTAAAAAGAGCAGTAAGAATGGTTAGATGGTAATAAAACCATGGTGGTCTGGCTGACCAAAAACAAACAAAGCTAGCCAAGCCTTTATCTGTGTCCATGCAACAAAGTATATTCCATCATACCACACTTTAAGGACATTATCGTACACATGAGTTTCTATACTAGATTATGAGACAAAAAGACTTGACTAAGGATATATCAAGTTCCATAGTAGAGTAATAATTAGAATTCAGGAGTTTGGATATTCTAGTTCTCTCTCTGCTGTACCTTGTGGTCTTCACAAGATAGAGTCTAAACAGGATCTTAAAACCAGATTGTTTGGATGGGGGAAACCCTTGAAAGACAGGCTAGAGGGTTTTGGTTTTCTTTTAAGTTTTAATTTTAATTCCAGTATAGTTAAAATACAGTGTTATATTAGTTTCAGGTGTACAATATAATGATTCAACAATTCTGTACACTACTCATTGCTCATCATGATAAGTGCACTCCTTAATTCCCATCACCTATATTAACCCGTCCTCCTTCCTCCTCCCCTCTGGTAACCATCAGTTTGTTCTCTATAGTTAATAGTCTGTTTCTTGGTTTGTCTTTTTTTTTTTTCCTTTGCTCATTTATTTCTTAAATTCCATATATGAGTGAAATCGTGTGGTATTTGTCTTTCACTGACTGACTTACTTCACTTAGCATTATACTCTCTAGCTCCATCCATCCATGTCATTGCAAATGGCAAGATTTCATTTTCTTATATTATGACTGAATAATATACCATTGTGTGTATATATATATGTATGGTATATACATATACTATATACATGTACCATATACATGTACCATATGGTATATATACATATACCATATACATATATATATGTATATATATGTATATACCATATATGTATATACATATATATACATATATATATATTACTTCTTTATCCATTCATCCATTAATGGACACTTGGTCTGTTTCCATAGTTTGGCTATTGTAAATAATGCTACAATAAACACAGGGATGCATTGAATTAGAATTTTTATATTTTGGGGGGAAATACCCCCTAGTGCAATTATTGGATCATGGGGTAGTTCTGTTTTTAACTTTTTGAGGAAACTCCATAGTGTTTTCCATAGTGGGTGTACCAGTTTGCATTCCCACCAACAGTGCACAATGGCTCCTTTTTCTTCACATCCTCACCAACTCTTGTTTCTTAAGTTTTTGATTTTAGCCATTCTGACCAGTGTGATATCTCATTGTGCTTTTGATTTGTACTTCCCTGATGATGAGTAACGTGTCTGTTGGCCATCTGTATGTCTTCTTTGGAGAAATGTTTGTTAATGTCTTCTGCCAATGTTTAATTGGATTATTCATTTTGGGGGGGGTGTTGAATTGTGTAAGTTCTTTATATATTTTGGATACTAACCCTTTATTGGATATGTCATTTGCAAATATCTTCTCCCATTCAGTAGGTTCCCTTTTAGTGTTGTTGATTGTTTCCTTTGCTGTGCAGAAGCTTTTTCTTTTGATGTAGTCCCAATACTGTATTTTTGCTTTTATTTCTCTTGCCTCAAGAGACATATCTTGAAAACTGTTGCTGGGGCTGATGTCAGAGAAATTACTGCCTGTGCTCTCTTCTAGGACTCTTTCTATAGTTTTGCTATTGTTGATAATGATCCTTTAAACATTGGGGTGCATGTATCCTTTTGAATTAGTATTTTGGTATTCTTTGGGTAAATACCTAATAGTACAATTGCTGGATCGTAAGGTAGTTCTATTTTTAACTTTTTGAGGAACTTCCATACTATTTCCACAGTGGCTGCACCAGTTTGCATTCCCACCAATAGTGCAGGAGGGTTCCCCTTTCCCCACATCCTCACCAACACCTGTTGTCTCTTGTGTTATTGATTTTAGTCATTCTGAAAGCTTCTGCACAGTGAAGGAAGCAATAAACTAAACTAAAAGGCAACATTCAGAATAGGAAAAAATATTTGCAAATGACATATCTGATAAAGGGCTAGTATGCAAAATATATAAAGAACTTATAAAACTCAACACCCAAAAAGCAAATAATCCAATTAAAAATGGGTAGAATAGACATGAATAGACATTTCTCCAAAGAAGACACAGATGGCCAAGAGACACATGAAAAGATGCTCAATAACACCATCATCAGGTAAATACAAATCAAAACTACAATGAGATACCACCTTATACCTATCAGAATGGTCTTAATCCATTTTGAGTTTATTTTTGTGTATGGTGAAAAAAAGTGGTCCAGTTTCATTCTTTTGCTTGTAGCTATGCAGTTTTCCCAACACCATTTGTTGAAGAGACTAGCTTTTTCCCATTGTATATTCATTCCTCCTTTGTGGAAGACTAATTGACCATATAATCGTAGGTTTATCTGGGTTTTCTATTCTGTTCCATTGATCTATGTGTCTGTTTTTATGCCAGTACCATACTATTTTGATTACTACAGCTTTTTAATATAACTTGAAGTCTGGAATTGTGATAACTCCAAACATGCTAGAGTATTGTCAAGGAATTGCCACTTGTTACTACTTCCTGGCCTAGGACCAGTCCAGTTCCTTATCAATCAGACTTTTTTGTTGTTGTTGAATTTAATATGGGAGCATGCCATGATGTCATCTTTGTGTTCTGGCAACCCCATTCCAAATTTCCCCACATACATTATAGGACTGTGTGTGCGTGTGTGTGTGTGTGTGTGTTTATAAAAGAGAAAGAGAGAGAAGAGAGATCTCTAGAAGGTTAAGAGACTCTCTTTGATAGTACTTAGGAGTACTATCAGGATCTGAAGTAGAAACCTATATTAGCTACAATTTTGTATAGGGGATTAAAGAGGCATTAGTATAATAATTTATTAATTTATATTGAGAAATGACTCTCACTAGAGGCAGATTACACTGGACCCATGTGCTCTAACAGCTGTGTATTATCTTCTATCACCAAACCAAATGAGAAGGCAAATCATTATTTCATCTTGCTGTGGTGATCATATAAGCAAGAGGAATTCATATGCTATTTTATAACTTGAGGGATTGTCCTTTCCTTGTATAGGTTAGCTATACAAATGGGACTGAAGTACTCTATATATACTTTTCATTTTTGTGATGTGGTATGAATGCCAGTTCCTATGACTAAATATGCAGATTCATGTGTTTCTGGAAGTGTGTGTCTGTGTTTGTATGCATGTGCATATGAATATATAGATATGTCTAGGTTCCTTACTAAGTTTTATTTGTGGAGATTACACTTCTTTTCACCTATTTTACCACAACTTGAAACTGATCCTAATGCTCTGTATATAGTTGGTACTCAACATTATGCCTGCTTACTATGGAACTATATATAGTTTCCAAGTATGGAGAATATGGCTCTTTCATTCCCATCATCATCATCAAACATTTATGGAATGAATACCTACTACTTGCTTAGAGAATATGGAAAACCTAGTCTATAATTTTGTTTTACCCTTAATAACATTATGCCCTCCTAGGATGATTGTGTACATGATTGAAGAATGTAGAATGAAGAATGATCAAGAAGAGTTAATGTCTGTGTGATTTATATCAGGAATAAAATTATGCATAGAATCCATGACTTGTAGTTCATCACCATACTATCTACTCTGGTAGCATCTCATCTCTCCTTTAGGTAGCTCAAACCACTTCCTATGTAGTCATTTATTTGGAATCTTAAAAGCTCCATGAATGAAGGTCTTTGACCCTGATTTGGAACTCAGGATAGCGTACTAACTTTTCAGTTCAACTTAACATGATTCCCTGTAGACCTTGTCCTATTTTTTGGTATCTTTTAGTCTCACTGTATATAGTAAGTCAATCAAGTAAGGTTTTTCCATACTGGTTTTGGTAAAAGAATTATAGCACATGAGAGCTGGAAAGCATCATAGAGAACACCTTTTTTCCAGGGTCCTATCACTACTCCTGTTATTATTCTTGATTATTTCAACATTCAATATTTTCATGTCCGGCATCTCAGTTCTTTCATATTCACCATCTTCAGAAACCCTAGTCATTGTCATACTCTAGACCTTATCAGTTATTACATATTTTATTTAAACTAAGATGCCACTACATTTCTCTTTTGAGAGATGATAAAATGTGAAAGAAATACCTGTATCATCTCTTATCTTTTCAGTTAATCCCTTTCAAATCCCATGTGTATAATTCTGTGACCCCCCATAAGAAACTCATACCATTGTTCCTAATATCTTTTCAGTGCTGCACTCACCCTCCTTGTATATTTATTTTCTTCTTTATCAGCTTAGAATTCATGTTTTATCTTAATAATCATTCCTCTGCATATACATTCAACTACCTTGCCTTCTTTTCCCCTGTCCTACTTCCTAGAAAAGCCCCAACTCTGGTCAGATGCAAATATATCAGAATAAATTTTTCCAGTTGTTCATGAGCAGATGGATGTATCTGGAGAAAAACTAAAGCCATGATTTTTTTATTTCTCTTTAAAGTACAGCCTCAGGTGAGCCCATACTACATTTGCCAAGTTTGACTATTTAATACTTCACGAGTTGAATCATGCGGTATTTGTCCTTTTTTGACTAATATATTTCATTTAGCATAATGTCTCCAGATTCATCCATCTTGTTACAAGTGGCAGAGTAATATCTTTTTTAAAGTTGAGTAATATATATATATCATATATTCCATATATATTCCATTTTATGTATACACAATATTGCTTTATTCATTCATCTGTTGATGGATACTTAGGTTGTTTCTATATCTTGGTTATTGTGAATAATGTTTCAGTGAACATGGAGTGCAGAAATCTCTTCAAGATTCTGATTTCAGTTCTTTCAGATATATACTCAGAAGTGGGATGGTAGGTTTATTTGGTATTCTATAGTAGGTTTATTTTTAATATTTTGAGGAATCCCCAAACTGTTTTCCATAGCTGCTGCACCATTTCACATTTCTCCAGAAGAAGACTTACAAATAGCCAACAATATATGAAAGGATGCTCAACATCTTTGATTATCAGGAAAATTCAAATCAAAATTATAATAAGATACCACGTTACACCTGTTAGGATGGCTATTACCAAAAAAACCCAAAAGATTTTAACTGGTGTTGGCAGGGATGTGAAGACATTGGAATCCTCATATACTTCCTCCTTCATAAGCACTTCGCTTGACTTGAAACTCTACATTCTCCTGGTTTTCTCCTTACCTCTTGACAATCCCTTTTTTTTTTTTTATATCTTCCTCTCTTTCTCAATATGCTCAATATGTAAGTGTTGGAGTTTTCTCTACCTACATTCACTTTCTAAGTGATTTCATCCAGTCCTGTGGCTTGAAATGCCATCTGTATACTGTCAGATATATATTGTCTCCAGTTCCAACTTTTCTCCTGGTCATACATCCCAAAGTATTCCATATAGACATTCATGGAACTACCCTTTGACCAGGTGTTTAGATCAAAGAACTTGGATGAATTTTTAGCTTTTCTTTTTCTTTCACACCATGTATCCAATCATTCAGAAAATCCCATTTTTCTCTACCTTCACAATCAATCCCACCTCTGATCACATTTCCCACTGCAGTCACCTAGTCTAAGGTCACCTCTAATTTAAATTACTCCTAGCTGGTTTCTTTGCTTCCACTCTTACTCATATTCTCTTCTTCACATAGTAAATCAGATCTTGTCATTCCTTTGCTCAAATGTTCTAATGGCTTTCCATCTCAGAGTAAAATTTCTAGTCCTTACTGTAGCCTCCAAGGCCCTGCATGCTGTATCACCCTGCATCCCTACTGATCTCATCTCTTACCACTCTCTATCTCACTTGCTTTACTTCACTAAGGGCACTTATACTCTGTTTCCTCTGCCTAGAAACTCTTCTCTAAGAAATTCACACTTTTTTGAAATCTGTTCAAATGGTACCTTTCCTAACCACATAATAGAAAATTATAACCTTCAAATCCTCAGTCTTTATCCTCTTACCCTGTTTTATTCTATATAGCACTCACAACCTCCTAACATATTATCTCTCTCTTTTTTTTTTTTTCATTAGTATAGTGTCAGTCTCTCTCCACTATAATGTAAGCTCCATAGTTGGGATTTACCTATGTGGTTCACTCCATATTCATAGCAACTAGAACAGGGCCTGGCAAATAGAAGGAGACTAATAAATATTTGTTGACTTGCTTAGTGATTAACAGAATAAATATACAATTTCAAAGTCCTTCTCTGATTTAAAGACAGTAGAGAATAGGCTAAGAGTACAAACTTGGGAGTCAGATAGACCTGGGTTCAAATTCTAGCTCTACTACTTTCTATCTTACTGTTTGTTTTGTAGAAAGTAAGTTAACCTTTCTGAGCTGCTTTCTAACCAGTAAAATAAAGGCATTAATATCTACCTCATGATACTATTTGTTCGATTGAATGAACAAATATAAACAAAATACCTACCCTTAAACAATGGACATAATAGGCATTGAATAAAATGTTCTCCTTTCTCTTTTGGTCTTAAGATTTACTTTTACTCTTCTTATCTTAGAGGTCCTTGGGATAGTATATCAGACTATTCTGTTCAAATATGTTGATGCTTCTATCCTACTTAAACTCCATGCACTTTGATACTACAATAATAACATTCGGGATGCTCTCACATTGATTTTCAAACCCTTCAACAATGAATTTGGTTGGTTTTTCAGATACTATAGTCTATTAACTTCTTCCCTGTACCTTGTGATTCACTTACACTTATTATTCAGGGAACACATGGTATAAGATCCTACCTCCACACTTTTATGTATTTTGCTTATCTCTGCTCACAGTATCCTTTCCCAATATCTCCCTTGTTAAAATTCTTACCATTGTTCAACTCCTGGTCAAAATAGCAAATCTCTAGACATCTCTGTCCTCAGTTCATTAGTTGCTCTTTCTCCCTTCCCTGTAAAATGTTACTGCTTCATACGACTTCCAATCTGGCATAATCTTCTCAGGGAAACCTTCCTTGCCCCATGCCTTCCTCCCTCTCCCACACTCAGTTTCCACAAGGTACACATCTGATTCTCATGTCATACTTACCCCTGTCTAACATTTACCATAGTGAGGGGCATTGTATGCTCGCATGTCTGTTTCCCTCCTAGATTGTAACTTTCTTGAAGGCAGGGTCAATGCCTTATCCACAATCTGCCAAGACTTAATGTGGTTCCTGGAAGATAGTTGATGCTCAATGTATTAATGGATGAACAAAGTGTCTCTTTTCTAATCTGGATCTGGAAATTTGGAACTATTTCTTGGTCATCTCTATATGTTTTATTCATCCTCTATCATAGTAGCTGGACCATAGGGAAGAGATATATTTTAGTTACTAAGATATGTCCTCTAGAATCTGACATCTTCAGTTCAAGTTTCAGATCTACTATTTACAAGCTATATGATTAAACAAATTACTTCCCATCTCTATACTCCAGTTCATTTATCTCTAATTCTCTATCTCTAATAATAGAGGTTGTTGTTATGAGGATTAAATACAGTAATTCTTATATATGATTTAGCTGACTATCTGGCCCATACGCTGTCAACAAACAGTTGTTATTTTTATAATGCAGTTTGGAATTTGTCGCTCAGAAGATTTCTGTGAGCATTAACCAAAAATCAGGAGTATACTATGAAGTAAGAATAGAGATGTATAGCACATATTCTAAAACCATAAGGAATTCACAGTCAAGTGGCAGAGCAATTTGTTAGTTCAAATCTCCTGATAAGCAGATGCCACAACAGGATTGAAAATTGTTAGTATTCTATTAGAGTAAATGCCCGTGAGAAAAAATGGGGAGAGAGCCAAAGAGGCTTGGAAGCCATTGAGATTGCAATGTGAGTCTGAACCCAAGCAAAGTAGGGAGGAAAGTTTGGGTAAAAAGTTCAGCAAGATCACTGGGGAGTCCTTGAGCCAAAGCCACCTGTCAGAGGAGTCTCATGTCTTCCAAGAATGGGTTTGTCTTAGTATATTCCTGTCATACTCAGACATTGGGTCTTTGGCCAGGAGCAATCTGTGAGAAAAGTGGCTTTGGAGCAAGTGCAACAATGGATTTTAGAGTACAGCAGCTAGAGTCCTAGGTCAATTATGTTTCCCTATATTGAAGGTTTACAAGGTACATTCTCATGGCTTCCATAGGAAAATGTGTGAGTAATACATATATATTGCAGATTTGGGGATGGACACCGAGGAAAAGGTGACCATCTCCCTGGGAAATACACAGAAGTGCTAAAAAGAGAGATACTTCAAGGATGCAGAGCTAGCTATGACCCATAGCCATTGACTGTACTTACTGAATCAGTATGTAAGGAAGGAACAAGTCAGCTGAGGAAGGATGATGGTCAGTGGAATGACTATCACACTGTAGCTCCTGCACTTCTAATAGTTAGAAACATATGTGAGTTCTGCTGCCACATCACTTATTTCCAGAGTTTATTTTTGGACATATTCTTGCAGAAAAAGAGTCTTTTAAAAATGTTCATCTGTTTCCACTCTAAACTCATTTAGAACTGGAGTGTTTTGGTTGGATCCAAAAATCACTTGAAATATGGGCTGTGATCAAACCTTGTACTGGAGTATGCTGATGACTCTAGGTGGTGTGTAACCCACACAAATGGAAACAATATTCAAACCTCTTATCAGGTCCACCCACTGTAGGCACCAGAATAGTAATTCCAAAGATAACCTGGTTCCTACTCTACAAAAAAAAAAAAAACACTTGAAGGGGTCTGGGACTTTACAAAAACAGAAAAGCAATCAGCTGGGAAGAATTGATTCCAGATTATGTATGGTAGATTATTACAAAAATGGCCTCCAATGAAACATAGCACCCTAAGTTAATTCCCCTTTGCAATGTGATATTGACAGTCTTCCCATCAAGAGGTAGAGTCTATTTCTTCATCCTTTCCATCTAGACTGTCATCATGACTTGCTTTAACCACCAGAATGGGCAGAAGAGACTGATTTTTGAAGGAAGGCATTAAGAGCCCTTACCATTCTGCTTTGGTGCTATTGAAATATTTCTGTCATTGTATGAAGAAGTCATCTATCCTGCTAGAGAATGAGAGACGACATGAAGGAAACCTGAGATGTCACTCCAGATGACAGTCACATCAACTGCCAGATATGTGAGTGAGACCATCTTAGATCAGCCCTAGTTGGCCATTAGATGACTGCAAGTATTTAAAGAATCCTTGTGAGATTTGCAGAACTGCCCAACAGAGTCCAGCCCAAATTGCTTATGGACACAATTGTGAGCAAATAAATTATTGTTGTTTTAACTAAAGTTTTGGAGTGATTTGTTATGTAGCAATAGATAACGACTGTTATAGAATTAACTGTTTTAGGTTTAATATTGTTATATATCCAAAGATAATTTTTAAATATTCCTAAAATATTAACAATTTTGAGAAAGGATAGTTTAGTGGGAAGGGTTTGGGCTTTGTCTTTGCAAATTTGGGTTCTGGTCACCTGAATATCCCACCTAGCCTCTTTAAGCCTTAGTTTTCTCATCTGCAGAACAGGAAACACAATTCTTAACTGTATAGGCTTAGTATAAGGACTGAATGGCCAAAAAGTAGTAATGCACATGGTGACTAGCACATGAACTCACACAGTAAATGTGAATTTGAACCCCTGTCCTCCCTCAGCCTTACACATAGTGGGTGCTTCATAAATATATGTGGAATTTAGTTGAATCCTGCTCTCTGGTTGATCTTACTTCAGAAGATTTCCATCTTATTTGATAAACTTACTGGCAGTGATTTACATATATACACATATTTTTTTTAACTTGCCAAACAAGGATTTTCGAAGGATAAAAACAGATATATGTTTTCCTGTTTAGTAGATGGATGTTGGAGGTAAAGAAGAGAAGATATTAATAAAAAAATTATGTGACCAGACAAATACTTAATGGGTATAAGATTTTCTTTCGGGGTGATGAAATGTTTTAGGATTAGATAGAGGTGATGGTTGCAAAACATTGTGAATATACTGAATTGTTCACTTTAAAATGGTTAATTTAGTTATATGAATCTCACTTCAAGTAAAAAAAAAAAAGTATGTGACTACATAATAAGGATGATCTGGGTTGGAACTGAAGCTGTGAAAAGTGAAATAGAGAAATGGAAGGCCCTCTAGGGAATAGAAAGGGACTGGTGTAATCAGTTCCACAAGGAATAATTCAGTTGTTATATGGATCAAGGGGGTCATGAGGCGTGATATAACCAGTTATTTAGCTGGCCAGGCAATCTGTGAATTAGAGGGGAGGGTATATGTTCTGCTGCAACTGGGCTGAGTTTCTTTCTTCCTACAAATGTGACACTGACTACTGCTTCAGTACTTTTTCTCATGTAGTTTCACTAGTCTAGAATGCCACCTGGCTTCCCCAAGGCAAAAATTTATATGCTAGTACTGCTTTTTAATTTAGGAGGGAGGCAGTCTCAGAACCAAGAGTGAGGGAAAAGGGGAATATAGAGAAAGAGGCAGAATAAATATATAGGCATATTTCTGGGTGACCACAGTTTTGCAACAAACATATTTGGTTTCTTAGTCTCTTTCCTCTCCCATTAGTGAAAATATACCCTACTGAGCATCATTTCTTCTGTACTTCAGGTTGTGAGACATAGTCCCCTGTGGCTGCTGAGGAACAAATTCCAAGGCAGTGGCAGCAGATGCATCCACAGATGAGTCACAGGGTACAGAATGAGTCATTAAGGAGGTAGGTGGTATGCAAGCCAGCAGCACCCCATGCTGGCCCACCTGTAGCCTCATGGGCTTGGGTAGGTGAGCCCAGTATAAGTGTGTAGGCACCAAGCAGATCCTATAGTGCCTTGTACCTCAGCAACAGCAATGAAGCCCTGGCTGTAGGAGGCAAGAGTTGCATGATGCAAGATGTGAGGCCAGGCTCTGTTGGGTTATTACCATAACATAAAAATCTAGAGCTATTAAGGAGAGCATATGTTGGGATGAGTACTGGGTGTTATACACAACTAATGAATTGTTGAACACTACAACAAAAACATGGGGTACTATATGTTGGCTAACTGAACATAATGAAAAAAAAAAATCTACTGCTGTAACTGCCATGGGCCTGGCTGGATAAATAGGGAGAGTACCAAGGCAGTATGGCCTTCACCATAAAGGTAGTGAAGGAGCTCAATAAGCCTCACTCCAATGAAAATAAAACCCTTCTTCTGCAAATTCCAGGACTGTGGTTGGTGCTAGGTAATTTTCATATGTAATCATGAGTAGCATCAAGTAAAAAACATGGCTGAGCAAATTTGGGGAGGTGAATAACTTGGTTGGGTATTTACATCTGAATTATATCTCTAATTACTATCTCCCAGATCACAGCAATTTGGCATTATCTTATAAACATTAAATATACCCTAACACCCCGCAATTCTACTTCTAGGTAAATATCCAAAATAAACTTTTAAAGTGTGGACCAGGATACAAGATTGAGCACAGCAACCTTGGTTATAATGGTAAAAATCTAGAATTAATTTTAAAAATAAATGAGCAGAGTAAAATAAGGCCGTGCATAGATAATAGTATCTCACAAAGCGTGGATTATCATTAATTTAATTCTATATACCCAACATTATCTAAAACACAATTTTTTCTTTCTGTTCTATATCCAGTTGTATCACAACATAGAGCACTTATAATTCCTAGAATACAGTGATTTATGTACCACCTTTGCACATGATGTTTCCTTGGTCTGCTATGTTCTTTCTATAGTCACTCCTCAAACTCTAGGCCTCAGCCTAAGTAAATATCCCTCCTTTGGGAAGGAGCAATGGAACATCTCTTGAGACCAAGATATGGGCAGTTTCCCAGTCTGTCTATTCTTGAGGCCATCCCTCTGGGAGTGGTGATATGATGATGCTATCATCGATCCAGCACAGGTTAGTTGATACCCTCAATCGTGTGGCAGATAGAATAGAATTGTGGACATTATGATGAGCTTCCTCGTAAAGGGTACATGTTTTGTTATATAGAAAACTGTAAATAAGACTGTTCAGGCATATGAAGAAAGTGTGAGCAAAAACACGAAAGAGGAAAAGCATAAAATATAATCCAGGAAGAATGGGAGGTTTATTTTATGTCATGTAAGTATAGTAGTAGGAGCTAGAGACTATAAGTCCAACATACTGATCTGGAGCTAAAGTTTGAAAGATTTTGAGCATCTTGTTAAGGAACCTGTAATTTATATTGGTGACAGTGTGAAAATCACTGAATGACTTTAGGCAGGAAGAACATCATCAAAGCTCTTTTTAGGAAATCTATTTGATAAAGTTGAATAGAGAAGATTGGCTGAGAAACATTCAGAATCTCTACAAGGAACCACAATATATACATGAGCTATGGGTATCCAGAGCATTTTGGACACCAAGCCATTCCAGAAGGGCTATTCATGTGTTTCTGAAACAAGAAATGAAACTTGGTCCAAAGTGGAAAAAAAAAGTTATGAGGTCAAAAGCCATGAGGATTTTCAGAGTCAGGGTGCAGAGTAGTAAGCAAATCAGTACAAGAGGTCATTCAAGATTCTGAGTGGAGCAAAAGTTTAGGACTCCTGCTTCTCCTGATTATGAAGTAGGGGACCATGCCTAAAAGCTGAACAGAATCATGAAGGGACAAGCTGAAAACTGCATGAGGTTTACCTTTTCGGAAGTGAGAGTAATGGTTTGACAGGAGGTATAAAGAATATAAAGAGGACTGGTGGCCATGGGCTGATGTCTTGCCTATTGTCTTAAACACTTTGGGAGCTCAACTTATTCTGGATGTACCATTTTATCTTTTTCAAGTCTGTATCCTATACCATGCAAACATTTCTGCAGAGAAATTAGATAAATACCTAATAGCATACTGGAGTTCTAGTTCAGCCACAAATTAGTATCAAGATAGCTGCACAACCAAGTTAGATCACTAAATTACTCTGGAAATGTAGGCAGAGTTTTGAGTACCTGACTTGCCTGAGGACCACCATGGAGCTCTTGGATCCCTATAAAACATTAATATGACAAATTAGAGTTTTGATAATGCCAGATATATCAGCATTCATTTGTTTAATTAAACAATCAAGGTTGCTCTTAGTGTGGGTCATTTCAAAAAACGTTCAAAATAAAATTAAACACATAATTAAGCTGACAAAAGATAAAGACCCTAATGCTCCAAGCTGAAGGCAGTTAATTTATATGGATCTGGGTCCCTGAAGGCACTATACTTTATTAAGGTTACCAAGGAAGAGATGTGATAAAATATTTTATGCAGTTCTTTAAAGGCTAAATTGCTCTGGCACTTTTAAAGTCCACAGCATTCAGTCAATTAGGATGCCTTGTTAGCTAACTGTTGTTTCTCTTTCTGAAAGGGTCCAGAACTGAAAGCTACCCCCCCTTCTTTATTTCTTATGACTAAAAGCATCCATGTACTATCCATGGTTGGTCATGTAATCAGAAAGTCACAGATGGATAGGCCCCAGGAGTTTATTATTACTAACAATAATGAATTGAAAAGACCCATACTCAATGTACCAGTACTGGGCATGACTCAATCACGTATTGCTTTCCTCCTTCCCTTTCTCTCTCTCTTTTTTTCCTCGCTCCCTCCCCACTTTTGTCTCTCTCCTACCTTTTTCTTTTTAATTCCTTCCTTTCTTTCTTCCTTCTTCCAGCATCCTCCCCTTCCCTCTCTCCTGCTTCCCCTTTTCCCTTTCTGGTCTGTTCCTCCCTGTATCACTTGCTCCATCTCTTCTTATTGTATTCTCAAGACTAATGCTATTCATTAAGTTGTCTTTCAATTTTGGAGTTCACAATTTAATGCCATTTCCCTAACTGAGGGGACAGCTCTCCAAATTTGACATTCAGTCTCCTCTTATATTCTTCTAGTCATAGCGACTCATCATCACCTTCTTTTTTTTTTTTTAAAGATTTTATTTATTTATTTGAGAGAGAGAATGAGAGACAGAGAGCATGAGAGGGAGGAAGGTCAGAGGGAGAAGCAGACTCCCTGCTGAGCAGGGAGCCTGATGCGGGACTCGATCCCGGGACTCCAGGATCATGACCTGAGCCGAAGGCAGGCGCTTAACCAACTGAGCCACCCAGGCGCCCCTCATCATCACCTTCTAAGGATGCTCAGTCTCTCTCTGAATGAATCTGCCTCTAAAAAATGTCTTCCATAAAGTAAACTCAAGTTTGTCTTCCTGTGCTTCCTCATTGAGTGGTTGATTCTTTCCTCATATACTCTTCTTTGCTGCTTCCTTCTTTCCGAATCTAGAAAGTCTTTTACTGTCCTATCCATGCATCATGTCAATTTCTTCCCTCATGCCTCTACTCTTGTTAGTACCACTCCAGAAATTCTTTCCTCTGTCTGAATTCTGTAAGTATTATCTACCCTACTGACTGATCTAACCCTCACTGAACTCACTCTGTTAACACTTCTGGTTAGTACCTACCTGATGTACATGTCATTAACTGGAGTATTTCAAGAATAAATATTATACATTGTTCTACCTAGGAGCTATTTTGAAGTATCTTACTAATGATTGTTTATGGAAGGCAGGAACAGTAAAGAGTCCAGAGCTGGCACTAGACCCTGCATAGTTGGGAGCTGAACAAGTTTTACTTGCTGAGAAGGTCTCAAGTTGCTCAAAATTTATAGAATCACATTCAGTTGAATAATCAACTATGCAGTGGGGGAAATGAAACCTGTGGAGTATCCCAAAGGTGAGTTGGGCACAGTTACTAGAGATAAAAGCTATATAATATTCCAAAATTGAAGCAAGCAGACATAATTTTGGATGGCCTATCAGTAGGCAGCAGTTGACAAAATGAATTCCAGGAAAGTTAAGTGACATTCCAGAGGTTATACGAAGTGGCAGACTGGGACTCTAATATAGGGCAAAGCAGTCCTAGGAAGATAAGATTACAAAGCAGAACATCAGAACCAGAACTCTGGACACTTGGCCTCCCTCAGCACTTCGTCTACACCACTGTCACTTATCATTGTCCGTCTAAGATTATAGTTGTCTGTGTGTCTCATTATCTCCTTCTTGGGATAAAAAGCTCTCCAAAAGCAGAGTCTGGGCCTCATTCATTTTATATCACAGCAGCACCAAAATCCTTGTCTTGGGCCACTGGGTGATAATGGCTTTGATGAATTCTCTCTGAGCATGCTTGAGAGGTATGCTTCCATGTAATACTTGGTTCCCCAAAGTTGAGGCAGCAGAGCTGGTGGTTTCCCTGTGAGTGTCCAGGGCTTTCACTCCACTACTCTAAATTCCCTTCTTCTAGCTTCCTACTTGGTCTCTCCACCTGCCTAGTTGCATTCTTACTCCCATATCTAGGTACAATCAATATGTTGCTAGAACTATTTTCCAAGTAATTTCATCCTCCTAAAATACATCCCTTGGTACTGTCACACGTATATGACCTATAAAATTCAGTATAAATCCATCATTCAGCTTTCAAGGTTCTACAAAAAATGATTCTAACCTACCTTCACAGTCTTATTTTCCTGTATCTCCACAAACTAGACTGTCTAGTAGTCTCCAAACATGTACAAACCATATATCCCCAACTTTCCCTGCTCTCTACTTTTGCTCAAGCTGGCCTATAGACCCAGAATGTTCTGTTATTTCCTTTTTATTGAAATCCTTTTTAATTTTTAAAGCCCATATCAAATGCTACCTTCTCCATTAAACCTTTCCTGATTTTTTAACCTGGTAGACTCTTCCTCCTCTGGCCTCTTTTAAGGCTTTATTCTTTTTTCAGGAAATAGCATACATTTTTAATTGAATCACAGTTATAATGTGTGATTTCATTTATTTATTCATTCATTCATTAACTCAACAGACACTTATTAAACATGAGTACTTGCTTTATGGCCAGGCTCTTCACAAGTCGAACAAGATTGAGAAGTCCTTGCTATTGAAAGGCTCATACTCCAATGGAGGAAACAAGATATTCATGAAAATGTAATAAGCCTATAATGTGTTAGCCCTAAAAATAGGTATGAACAGAATCCTATGGAAGCAAAGGAGAAGGAACCAAGAACTTTAATTAATAGGAAGTTCATGGTATCTAATATAGATTAGGCAACATTTGAACTGTGATCAAGGAATGAGTAAGGGTTTGCCAAAATCAGAGAAGACTGGTGGTTCAGTAGATTTTTACCACATTATAATCTCAATGAGAGGGGAAAGGATCTTACTCATCTCCTTATTCTTTTCACTCTGCCTTGCACATAATTAGTGCTGAAATAAATATTTGTTGAATGAGCAAATGGGCAAATGTATGAAAGAATGCTTTCTCTAGGAGCTAGCCTGATGAAGTATACACTAAAATAGTTCAGAGAGTTACCTGATTGAATGCCTACTGTGAGAGGTCCAATCTATTCTTTGCTGAGGAGCTGCATTAAAAATGCAGACATGATAAAATATAACTCTTCATTAACATTTGTCTTTACTTGGGTTATCTCCTAAAGAAAAATCCTAGATATGGAATTCCTAGAAAGAAGGACAAGTTGAGAATTGATACATATTACTGAATTGCTTTCCAAAAGGGTGTATCAAGCAAAAGAACAAAGTCAGTCATAGTTATTGATTGCCTATTATGTGTCAGTTGCTGTGCTATCAATTTTTATATGTATCGTCATATTGAAATCTCACAACAATATTGAGAACTAATTATTTCTCTTTTATAGAGAATAAAACAAAAATTCAGACTATTTAAGGGACCTGCATTAGATCTCACAGATAGTAAATGAAGGAGTCATGACTCAAATTCAAATAAAACAAAATAAGATGAAAACAGAGAGGGAGGCAAATCATAAGAGACTCAACTATAGGAAACAAACTGAGGGTTGTTGGCGGGGAAGGGATGGGGTAATTGGGTGATGGGCATTATGGAGGGCACTTGAACTAATGAGCACTGGGTGTTGTATACAACTGATGAATCACCAAATTCTATCTTTGAAACTAATAATACAGTATATGTTGATTAAATTGAATTTAAACAAAAAAATTTCAAGATCCAAACTTTATTTAAATTCTATACACAATTCAAGGGTAGGCTTATGACATTGGTTTGGCTGGAATGGTGGATCTGCCTGGGCATTCATGAAAGGTAAACTTGAAAGAAGCCCAGTTGAATGAAAATATGAATATTAAGTTGAGGAATTTATTTTTTTTCTCACAGGCAAGAACAGGTAAATATCACCCTTGATTCTTTGCAAATATGAAACATTCATTCATTTGTTCATTTATTCATGTAGCAAACATTTACTGAGTATGACTATAATGTCATGTGACTCATATATGCTCTGGAATTTATACATGCAAATATGTGATGTCCCTTTTAAGGTGACTCTAGAAATACGAGGCAAATGTTTTGGGAGGGCATATGAAATGCTGGGCAGGATAATTTTCAGGGACATCATGAAAAAATTAGATACATTTTAATAAAAATAATATTAATAATAATGCTATGATACTCATTAATATAGTAACCAATGTTTATTTATTGCATACAATGTATTGACCATAATGCTAAGTGTGTAACATATATTTTTTCAATCTTCATAATCCTTTGAGAAATGTACCTTTCTATTGCCCAGATGAGGAAAAATGAGTTTCAAATAAACTAAATAACTATCCAAGATCAAAAAGGCTAGTAAAATTGTACTTGTTGACTAGAGGAGTGATTTTATCTTTATTTTGCAGATAGGAAAATGAGACTCAGGGAGGCAAAATATTGAAATTTTCTCAAGGCCACACAATTAGTAAGTAGTTTTCAAGTGGCTCCTTCCCATGAAGTAGGATCCTGGGAGGGACTAAGCACCCTGGGCAGGGAACAATATCTTAGAATCTGTAGCTGAAGCAATGTAGTATGTCACTTCCCTGTAGGCAGACCACAGTGTGGGGAACTAAAAGGGGAAATTAAGAGCTAGAGTCTTCGGTGAGATATGGAATTGAAGAGCCAAGTAGACCAGCCAAAGGATGCTGATTATAAACGCCCAGGCAGGGTAAGGTACAGAGATGGGGTCTAGGTATGAAATTTAACAGACCAGTATTAGAAAGTCAGGAGGTGGTTGTAATGGTGATGATGGTCTCAGCTAGATCAGTACTTTTCAACCTTCAGTACACATACAGATCACCTGGGGATCTTATTAAAATGCAGATTCTTATTCAGTAGTTTGATGATAAGACCCAAGATACTTTGTTTCCAACAGGCTCCAAGGTGATACCAATACAGCTGCTTTATGAACCAACACTCTGAATATCAAGGAGCTAAAACATACTGAGTTTACTACGTATCAGGAACTCTTCTGTGAACTTATCATGTATTAATTCATTGAATTACCTCCCTTAATGACCCCGTGAAGTAATATTTTTATCTTTCTTTTGAAAACAAGAAAAATTAAGAAGCCCAAGAAAGACTAAGTATCTTGCCAAACAAAGCAGTGGTGGAATCAGGATTCCAATTTAGACAGTCCAACTCTAGAACCCTCTATGCTCATTAACTATTACATGCTATTGTCATATCAGAACAAAAGTTGAAGACAAATCCTATAAAAAGTTCAGTGCCAATAGAAGCAGTACTGCAGGGGCTTTTTCAAGTGTTGGGCATGGTGAGGAGAGAACAGTTAATGTCATTAACTCAGCCTAGAGCATGGAAGAAACAGAATTTGACCTAAGGAGTCTGGTTGTAAAATCCACTATCTCTTTTGTGTGTGTGTGTGTGTGTGTGTGTTTAATATTTCAAGTTTTTATTTAATTCTAGTGGTTAACATATAATATAATCTTAGCTTCAGGAGTAGAATTTAGTGATTCATCACTTACATAAACACACAGTGCTCAACACAACAAGTGTCTTCATTAATACCCATCACCCATTTAGTCCATCACCCACCCACCTCCCTCCATCAACCCTCAGTTTGTTCTCTATGGTTAAGAGTCTTTTATGGTTTGCCTACCTTTCTTTTTTTTTTCCCCCCTTTCCCTATGTTCATCTGTTTTATTTCTTAAGTTCCACATATGAGTAAAGTCATATGGTATTTGTCTTTCTCTTAGCATAATGGTATTTGACTTATTTCTCTTAGCATAATACACTTCAGCTCCATCCATGTTGTTGCAAATGGCAAGATTTCATTCTTTTTTATATCTGAATAATATTCCATTGTATATATATATACCACATCTTTTTTATCCATTCATCTATCAATGGATGTTTGAGTTCTTTCCATAATTTGGCTATTGTTGATAATACTGCTATAAACATCAGGGTGCATGTTATCTCTTTGAATCAGTATTATTGTATACTTTGGGTAAATACCTAGTAGTGCAATTGCTGGATCTTCTATTTTAAACTTTTTCAGGAACCTCCATACTGTTTTCCACAGTGGCTGGACCAGTTTGCATTCCCACCAACAGTGTAAGAAGGTTCCCTTTTCTCAGCATCCTCACCAACATCTTTTGTTTCCTGTGTTGTTAATTTTAGCCATTCTGACTGGTGTGAGGTGATATCTCGTTGTAGTTTTGATTATGTATTTCCCTGATGATGAGTGATGTTGAACATCTTTTCACATGTCTGTTAGCTATCTGTAAGTCTTCTTTTGAAAGACTATACTTTCAGGGATCATTTCTATAGTTTGTAAGTCTTCTTTTGAAAAATGTCTATTCATATTTTCTGCCCATTTCTTAACTAGATTATTTGTTTTTTGGGTGTTGAGTTTCTAAGTTCTTTATAGATTTTAGCTACTAATCCTTTATCAGATATATCATTTACAAACATCTTTTCCCATTCTGAAGGTTGCCTTTTAGTTTTGTTGATTGTTTCCTTTGCTGTTCAGAAGCTTTTTATCTTGATCAAATCACAGTAGTTCATTTTTGCTTTTGTTTCCCTTGCCTCTGGAGACATATCTGGTAAGAATTTACTACTGCTGATGTCAAAGAGGTTGCTGCCTGTGTTCTCCTCTAGGATTTTTTGTTTGTTTGTTTTAGCTAGTTCATCCATGTATCAGCTGAAACTTTCCTTCATTTATTTTTTTTCACTTTTTTTATTATGTTATGTTAATCACCATACATTACATCATTAGTTTTTGATGTAGTGTTCCATGATTCATTGTTTGCCTATAACACCCAGTGCTCCATGCAGTGCGTGCACTCTTTAATACCCATCACCAGGCTAACCCATCCCCCCCCTCCCCTCTAGAACCCTCAGTTTGTTTCTCAGAGTCCATAATCTCTCATGGTTTGTCTCCCCCTCCGATTTTCCCCCCTTCATTCTTCCCTTCCTGCTATCTTCTTCTTCTTCTTTTTTTTTTTTTTAACATATAATGTATTATTTGTTTCAGAGGTACAGGTGTGTGATTCAACAGTCGTACACAATTCACAGTGCTCACCATAGCATATACCCTCTCCAGTGACTATCACCCAGCCACCCCATCCCAACTACCCCCCACCACTCCAGCAACCCTTAGTTTGTTTCCCGAGATTAAGAATTCCTCATATCAGTGAGGTCATATAATACATATTCTTTCTCTGATCGACTTATTTTGCTCAGCATAATACCCTCCAGTTCCATCTATGTTGTTGCAAATGGGAAGATTTCATTCCTTTTGATGGCTGCATAATATTCCATTGTATATATGTACCACATCTTCTTTTTTTTTTTTTTTTTTTTTTTTTTTAAAGATTTTATTTATTTATTTGAGAGAGAGAGAGAATGAGAGAGAGCACATGAGAGAGGGGAGGGTCAGAGGGAGAAGCAGACTCCCCGCCGAGCAGGGAGCCCGATGCGGGACTCGATCCAGGGACTCCAGGATCATGACCCGAGCCGGAGGCAGTCGCTTAACCAACTGAGCCACCCAGGCGCCCCTGTACCACATCTTCTTTATCCTTTCATCTGTCGATGGACATCTCGGCTCTTTCCATAGTTTGGCTATTGTGGACATTGCTGCTATACACATCGGGGTGCATGTATCCCTTCAGATCACTACATTTGTATCTTTGGGGTAGATACCCAGTAGTGCAATTCCTGGATCGTAGGGTAGCTCTATTTTCAACATTGTCAGGAACCTTCATACTGTTTTCCAGAGTGGCTGCACCAGCTTGCATTCCCACCAACAGTGTAGGAGGGTTCCCCTTTCTCTGCATCCCTGCCAACATCTGTCATTTCCTGACTTGTTAATTTTAGCCATTCTGACTGGTGTGAGGTGGTATCTCATTGAGGTTTGGATTTGGATTTCCCTGATGCCAAGCGATGTTGAGCACTGTTTCGTGTGCCTCTTGGCCATTTGGATGTCTTCTTTGGAAAAATGTCTGTTCATGTCTTCTGCCCATTTCTTGATTGGATCATTTGTTCTTTGGGTGTTGAGTTTGATCAGTTCTTTATAGATTTTGGATACTAGCCCTTGATCTGATATGCCATTTGCAAATATCTTCTCCCATTCTGTTGGTTGTCTTTTGGTTTTGTTGACTGTTTCCTTTGCTGTGCAAAAGCTTTTTATCTTGATGAAGTCCCAATAGTTCTTTTTTGCCCTTGCTTCCCTTGCCTTTGGCGATGTTTCTAGGAAGAAGTTGCTGGGGCTGAGGTCAAAGAGGTTGCTGCCTGTGTTCTCCTTTAGGATTTTGATGGACTCCTGTCTCACATTGAGGTCTTTCAACCATTTGGAGTCTATTTTTGTGTGTGGTGTAAGGAAATGGTCCAGTTTCATTCTTCTGCATGTGGCTATCCAGTTTTCCCAACACCATTTGTTTCCAGGACATTCTTTCCTACTTTGTCGAAGATGAGTTGACCCATAGAGTAGAGGGTCCATTTCTAGGCTCTCTATTCTGTTCCATTGATCTATGTGTCTGTTTTCTGCCAGTACCATACTGTCTTGATGATGACAGCTTTGTAATAGAGCTGGAAGTCTGGAATTGTGATGCCACCATCTTTGCTTTTCTTTTTCAACATTCTTCTGGCTATTCAGGGCCTTTTGTGGTTCCAAACAAATTTTAGGATTCTTTGTTCCATTTCTTTGAAAAGAGTTGATGGTATTTTGATAGGGATTGCATTGAATGTGTAGATTGCTCTAGGTAGCATTGACCTCTTCACAATATTTGTTCTTCCAGTCCATGAGCATGGAACGTTTTTCCATTTCTTTGTGTCTTCCTCAATTTCTTTCATGAGGATTTTATAGTTTTCCAAGTACAGATCCTTTGCCTCTTTGGTTAGATTTATTCCTAGGTATCTTATGGTTTTGGGTGCAATTGTAAATGGGATCAACTCCTTAATTTCTCTTTCTTCTGTCTTGTTGTTGGTGTATAGGAATGCCACTGACTTCTATGCATTGATTTTATATCCTGCCACTTTACTGAATTCCTGAATGAGTTCTAGCAGTTTTGAGGTGGAGTCTTTGGGGTTTTCCACATAAAGTATCATATCATCTGCAAAGAGTGAGAGTTTGACTTCTTCTTTGCTGATTTGGATGCCTTTTATTTCCTCTTGTTGTCTGATTGCTGTGGCTAGGACTTCTAATACTATGTTGAATAGCAGTGCTGAGAGTGGTCATCCCTTCTGTGTTCCTGACCTTAGGGAGAAGCTCTCACTTTTTCCCCAATGAGAATGATATTCGCTGTGGGTTTTTCATAGATGGCTTTTATGATATTGAGGTATGTACCTTCTATCCCTATACGCTGAAGAGTTTTGATCAAGAAAGGATGCTGTACTTTGTCAAATGCTTTTTCTACATCTATTGAGAGGATCATATGATTCTCTTTCTTTCTTTTCTAATGTATTGTATCACGTTGATTGATTTGCGTATGTTGAACCAACCTTGCAGCCCAGGGATAAATCCCACTTGGTCATGGTGAATAATGCTTTTAATGTAGTGTTGGATCCTATTGACCAGTATTTTGGTGAGAATTTTTGCATCCATGTTCATCAATGATATTGGTCTGTAGTTCTCCTTTTTGATGGGGTCTTTGTCTTGTTTGGGCATCCAGGTAATGGGGCCTCATAAAACGAGTTTGGAAGTTTTCCTTCCATTTCTATTTTTTGGAACAGTTTCAGAAGAATAGGTATTAATTCTCATTTAAATGTTTGGTAGAATTCCCCTGGGAAGCCATCTGGCCCTGGGCTTCTGTTTGTTGGGAGATTTTTGATGACTGCTTCAATTTCCTTAGTGGTTATAGGTCTGTTCAGGTTTTCTATGTCTTCCTGGTTCAGTTTTGGTAGTTGATACATCTCTAGGAATGCATACATTTCTTCCAGGTTATCTAATTTGCTGGCCTAGGGTTGTTCATAATATGTTCTTATAATTGTTTGTATTTCTTTGATGTTGGTTGTGATCTCTCTTTCATTCATGATTTTTTTATTTGGGTCATTTTTCTTTTTGATAAGTCTGGCCAGGGTTTATCAATCTTATTAATTCTTTCAAAGAACCAGCTCCTAGGTTCTTTGATCTGTTCTACTGTTCTTTTGGTTTCTATTTCATTGATTTCTGCTCTGATTATTATTTCTCTTCTCCTGCTGGGTTTAGGCTTCATTTGCTGTTCTTTCTCCAGCTCCTTTAGGTGTAAGGGTTAGGTTGTGTATTTGAGACCTTTCTTGTTTCTTGAGAAAGGCTTGTATTGCTATATACTTTCCTCTTAGGACTGCCTTTGCTGCATCCCAAAGATTTTGAACAGTTGTGTTTTCATTTTCATTGGTTTCCATGAATTTTTTTAAAATTCTTCTTTAATTTCCTGGTTGACCCATTCATTCTTTAGTAGGATGCTCTTTAGCCTCCATGGATTTGAGTTCTTTCCAACTTTCCTCTTGTGATTGAGTTCTAGTTTCAAAGCATTGTGGTCTGAAAATAGGCAGGGAATGATCCCAATCTTTTGGTACCGGTTGAGACCTGATTTGTGACCTAGGATGTGATCTGTTCTGGAGAATGTTCCATGGGCAGTAGAGAAGAATGTGTGTTCTGTTGCTTTGGGATGGAATGTTCTGAATATATCTGTGAAGTCCATTTGGTCCAGTGTGTCATTTAAAGTCTTTATTTCCTTGTTGATCTTTTGCTTAGATGATCTGTCCACTTCAGTGAGGGGGGTGTTAAAATCCCCCACTATTATTGTATTGTTGTCAATGTGTTTCTTTGCTTTGTTATTAATTGCCTTATATAATTGGCTGTTCCCATGTTAGGGGCATACATATTTACAATGTTAGATCTTCTTCTTGGATAGACACTTTAAGTATGATATAGTGTCCTTCCTGATCTCTTATTATAGTCTTTGGCTTAAAATCTAATTTGTCTGATATAAGGATTGCCACCCCAGCTTTTTTTTGGTGTCCATTAGCATGGTAAATTGTTTTCCACCCCCTCACTTTCAATCTGCAGCTGTCTTTGGGTCTAAAATGAGTCTCTTGCAGACAGCTTATTGATGGGTCTTGTTTTTTTTTATCCAGTCTGATACCCTGTGTCTTTTCATTGGGGCATTTAGCCCATTTATATTCAGGATAACTATTGAAAGATATGAATTTAGTGCCATTGTATTGCCTGTAAGTTGACTGTTACTGTATATGGAAAAATGGAAAATCGATTATCTCTTGATGTTGCTAATAACAGACGTCATCCCATCCTCAATAAGGATCCATTGACTCCCTGCAGTGTACCAGACACTAAGGGTATAATGATGAAAAAGACCAGAAATGGTTCCTGCTCCCATGAAATGTGTATTATTGTAGAAGGAAAAATATATAATAGAGAATAAGTATTGAGTGTTTATGCTAGATGCTGTTCTAAGCACTTTACATGTAATCATCATAACAACCTTATAAAACAGGTACTAGGACTGATGAGGAAAATAGAGAAGTAAGTAACTTCCCAAGGGTCACAGTTAAATAGGAGAACTGGGAATTAAATCTAGGCACTCTGATTTTAGACTCTGTATTTATTACCACTATGTTCTATACCTCTGTAAATAAATGAATATAGAGTAAGATAAGAACTATGAGGAAGACAAACAAGATACTAATATAGAGAAAGATAGGAGACCTTCTTTAGATAAAGTGGTTAGAGAATGCCTCCGTGAGGAATAGGACATTTTCCTAAGACCTGAAAGATGAGAAGGAGAAGAACAGTATCTGCTGAGGAAACAGATTTTCAAAGACCCTAGGAATAGGAAAGAGCATAGAATGTTTGAATAATTGAATAAACCAGTATGGCTATAGCCTAGAGAACAACATGCAAGAAAAAGAAAAAGTGCCATGAAATTAGCCTGGAGGGGTAGACAGAATCCAGACCATACAGAGCCTTGAAGACCATGATAAAGAGGGTTGGATTTTATCGTAAGTATAATTGGAAGCCATTGGAAAGTTTTAAGCCAGGAGTTGATGTGATCACATTTATCTGAAAAAAAAACAAAAAGAGAATTCTGGTTCTTAGGTTGTTAGGTGGATAATAGATCAGAAAGTTCCTGAGAAGAAGCAAAAAGATCATTTAGTACTCCAGGAAAGAGATGGTTGTGGCTTGGATCAGACTGGTCAAGAAAAATAGAAATGATTTAGTGGTAAAGTCAGCTGGTAATGAGGCTTGGAGGAACAATGAGGAAAAGGAAGTATAGGGAAGCTCTTATAGGGAGCCAGTGGTCTGAGGTTGTTTGTCAGAAAATAGAGATGCCAGTCTAAGAGACACTGGCTGAAGATGGCCAATATTCCACCTGCTTTCTCCATGGGAATATCAACTGCCACATGGGAGTGAGGGAGTAGCATACGATTTCAAAACTGGTTCACTTGCTACTTCCGGCTCCAAACAGTTAACTGCCAAATCAATTTTAATATTGTGGAACCAGGATGTTTCTTGTAGTTCTGCAGAGGGGCAATACAATCTGCAGATTTTTGTATGCTTATTGTGAATAGCTGAGATAGGCTAGGATAGAGAAGGAACATAAAACATCTAATATGACTGTGATGTAACTTAAAAGTCTCATTTTTTTGTCTCCATACCCCATCATGTAATGTTGATCAAAGAGAATAGTTTGAAACAAAGAGGAGTTAACAATTTACCATCACATCTAAAAAAACAAAAAAAAATCTTTTTTTTTACCCCATTTCAGTGGAGATACCATGGAATTATCTAAAAACACTTGTATGTATTGCACATATTGCATGGAGCACTGGGTGTTATACTCAAACAATGAATCATGAAACACTACATTGAAAACTAATGATGTACTGTATG
The DNA here is from genome assembly GCF_029215605.1 of Mirounga angustirostris. Classification (NCBI taxonomy): domain Eukaryota; kingdom Metazoa; phylum Chordata; class Mammalia; order Carnivora; family Phocidae; genus Mirounga; species Mirounga angustirostris. The sequence goes on from NW_026991712.1 coordinate 151,700,125, forward strand.
GTGACTAACATAACATAATAAAATAAAATTTAAAAAAGAAGGAACACAAGAAAAAATAATAAAATAAAAACACTTGTTTAAAAACTCTTCTCCTTGTACAACACCAAAAAACCGACTAATTTGATTAAAAAATGGGCAGAGAATAGGAATAGGCATTTATCCAAAGAAGACCTATATGAAGGGGCACCTGGGTGGCTCAGTCATTAAGTGTCTGCTTTTGGCTCAGGTCATGATCCCAGAGTCCTGGGATCGAGCCCTGCATCAGGCTCCCTGCTCTGTGGGAAGCCAACTTCTCCTTCTCCCACTCCCCCTGTTTGTGTTCCCTCTCTTGCTGTGTCTCTGTCAAATAAATAAATAAAATCTTAAAAAAAAAAAAGGCCTATATGAAAACAGACAAGAGACATATGAAAACATACTCAATATCACTTATCATCAGGGAAATGCAAATTAAAATGAAATCACTTTACACCTGTCAGAATGGCTAAAATCAAAAACACAGGAAACAACAAGTGTTGGCAAGTATGTGGAGAAAAAGGAAACTTCTTGCACTATTGGTGGGAATGAAAACTGGAACAGCCACTGTGGAAAACAGTATGAAGGATCCTCAAAAAATTATCCTATGATCCAGCAATTGCACTATGGGTATTTACCCAAAGAAAATAAAAATAATAATTCAAAAAGATATATGCATCCCTATGTTTATTATAGGACTATTTATAATAGGGACGATATGTAAGGAACCCACATGTCCATCCATAGATGAATGGATAAAGATGATGTGCTATATGTGGGAGGAGGATAAGATGATGGAGGAGTAGGGACCCTATTCTAACTGGTCCCCAGAATTGAGCTGGATATCTACCTGACCACTCTGAACACCCATGAAATCAGCCTGAGATGTAAGAAGATCTGGATCTCTACAAACAGAATATCGCAGGTGGTTGGTTTCAAGGTACAAAAAGCAGGAAGCTGTAATTCTGCAGGCAGATATCGGAGGGTAAACAGCAGCAGGACGGAGCCTGGCTGTGGGGATCCTGCACCTCCAGTGAGCGATAGACTCCTGCGCAGGGGATGGGGTACAGACTCGCAGACCGGTAGCAGTGTGAAAGGACTTTAGATGGAAACTGGAGCGGCGGGGTGGCATATGTGAACTGGGGGTGGCTGGCGGTTTTAGAAGCAGAAAGAGCAGAGACGTGCCCGACCTGGAGGCGAGGACTAGGAGCACTGCAGAGGGGCGCACAACCAAGGACGCTGCTGTTTATAGCAGCACAGACAGAAACAGAGATAGTGTGGCCTGGAGAGCTCACTGAAGAACAGACTGCGATCTCTGTGCTCTGAGGCAGAGGGTTGGAAATGGTCTCTTCTGCTCTGACTCTCAGAAGAGACGTGAAAAGCTGCCAGGGAAAGCTGCCAGAGAACAAAAGCCCCCCAAAAAACCGGTTCCCAATGAGCCCATCCCCCGCCACAGGGGGTTGGGCAACTCTGCCCAAAAAGGGTTGCCTGAGTAACAGCACGGCAGGCCCCTTCCCCAGAAGACAGGCTGGGAAAACAAGAGGCCAGCAACCCTAAGGTCCCAAGAAAACAGGTGCATCTTGCTTGGGTTGTGGTCAATAATTCGGACTCCGTACATTCCCTCAACCACCCCTCAACAGAATGACTAGGAGGAGGAACCCCCAAAATAGAAAAGACTCAGAGATTAGGACTTATGCTGCAGATTTACAAATGGATGCAGATATAACCAAGATGTCAGAGATGGAATTCAGGCTAGCAGTTGTGAAGACAATAGCTAGAATGGAGAAATCAATTAATGGCAACATAGAGTCTCTAAGGGCAGAAATGAAAGCTGAATTGGCAGAACTTAAAAATGCTATCAATGAGATCCAATCCAATCTAGATAATCTAACAACTAGGGTAAGTGAGGCAGAAGAATGATTAAGTGACCTGGAAGACTATTTAATAGATAAAAAGGGGAAAAAGGAGGCCAGGGAAAAACAACTCAGAATCCATGAAAATAGAATCAGAGAAATAAGTGACACCATGAAGCATTCCAATGTCAGAATTATTGGAATCCCGGAGGGGGTGGAGAAAGAGAGAGGACTAGAAGATATATTTGAGCAAATCGTAGCTGAGAACTTCCCTAATCTGGGGAATGAAACAGACATTCGCATCCTAGAGGCAGAGAGGACCCCTCCCAAGATCAAGGAAAACAGGCCAACACCCCGGCATGTAATAAAAAAACCTGCAAATTTTAGAACCAAGGAAACCATCTTAAGGGCAGTTACGGGAAGAGATTACTTACGTACAGAGGGAGGAACATCAGAATAACGTCAGACCTATCCACAGAGACCTGACAAGCCAGAAATGGCTGGCAAGACATATTCAAGGTACTAAATGAGAAGAACATGCAGCCAAGAATACTTTATCCGGCAAGGCTGTCATTTAGAATGAATGGAGAGATGCAGAGCTTCCAAGACCAGCAGAAACTGAAAGAATATGTGACCACTAAGCTGGCCCTGCAAGAAATTCTAAGGGGGATTCTATAAAAGGAGAAAGACCCCAAGAGTGATATACACCAGAAATTTACAGGGACAATCTATAAAAACAAGGTCTTCACAGACAACATGATGACAATAAATTCATATCTTTCAATAATCACTCTCAATGTGAATGGCCTAAATGCTCCCATAAAACGACACAAGGTTGCAGATTGGCTAAAAACACAGGACCCATCCATATGCTGTCTACAAGAGACACACTCTGAACCTAAAGATACGTCCAGACTGAAAGTGAAGGGATGGAGATCCATCTTCCATGCCAGTGGACCTCAAAAGAAAGCTGGGGTAGCAATTCTTAATATCAGACAAATTAGATTTTAAACTAAAGACTGTAGTTAGAGACACAGAAGGACACTATATCCTTCTTAAAGGGTCTATCCAACAAGAAGATCTAACAATTGTAAATATCTATGCCCTCAACATGGGAGCATCCATCTACATAAGCCAACTGTTAACCAAAATAGTGTATTGATAACAATATGTTAATTGTAGGAGACCTCAATATTCCACTCTCAGCAATAGACAGATCATCTAAGCAGCAAATCAACCAAGAAATAAGAGCTTTGAATGACACACTGGACCAGATAGATATATACAGAACATTCCACTCTAAAACAACAGAATACTCATTCTTCTCGAGCGCACACTGAACTTTCTCCAGAATAGACCACATACTGGATAACAAATCAGGTCTCAATTGATACCAAAAGATTGAGAGTATTCCCTGAATTCTCTCAGACCATAATGCTTTAAAACTGGAATGTAATTGCAAGAAAAACATTGGAAGAAATTCAAACACTTGGAAGCTAAAAACCACTCTGCTCAAGAATGTTTGGTTCAACCAGGAAATCATAAAAGGACTTAAACAATTCATGGAAACCAATGAGAATGAAAATACATCGGTCCAAAGCCTATGGGATACTGCAAAGGCGGTCCGAAGGGGGAAATAAATAGCCATCCAAGCCTCACTCAAAAAAATAGAAAAATCCCAAATTCACCAACTAACTCTACACCTTAAAGAACTAGAGAAAAAGCAACAAACGATGCCTAAGCCACACATTAGAAGAGAAATAAGAGAAGAGCAGAGATCAATGAATTAGAAACCAGAAAGTAGATCAGATCAACAAAACTATAAGCTGGTTCTTTGAAAGAATAAGATTGATAAACCACTGGCAAGACTTATCCAAAAGAAAAGAGAAAGGACCCAAATTAATAAAATTATGAGTGAAAGGGGAGATATCATGACTAACACCAAGGAAATAGAAACAATTATTAGAAATTATTATCAACATATGCCAATAAATTAAGCAACCTGGAAGAAATGGGTGCCTTCCTGGAAACCTACAAACTGCCAAGACTGAAACAGGAAGAAATTGACAACCTGAATAGGCCAATAACCAGTAATGAGATTGAAGCAGTGATCAAAAACCTCCTAAAAAACAAGAGTCCAGGGCCTGATGGATTCCCTGGGGAATTCTACCAAACATTCAAAGAAGAAATAATATCTATTCTCCTGAAGCTGTTTCAAAAAGTAGAAACAGAAGGAAAGCTTCCAGACTCATTCTATGAGGCTAACATTACCTTAATCCCCAAACCAGGCAAAGACCCCATCAGAAAGAATTTCAGACCAACATCGCTGATGAATATGGATTCCAAAATCCTCAGCAAAATCCTAGCTAATAGGATCCAACAATACATTAAAAGGTTCGTCCACTATGACCAAGTGGTATTTATTCCTGGGATGCAAGGGAGGTTCAACATTCGCAAATCAATCAATGTGATAGAACACATTAATAAGAGGAGAAAGAAGAACCATATGGTCCTCTCAATTGATGCAGAAAATGCATTTGACAAAATACAGCATCCTTTCCTGATTAAAACTCTTCAGAGTATAGGGATAGAGGGAACATTCCTCAAGTTCATAAAATCCATCTATGAAAAACCTACAGCGAATATCCTCCTCAATGGGGAAAAGATGAGAGCCTTTCCCTTAAGGTCAGGAACACATCAAGGATGCCCACTCTCACCACTATTGTTCAACATAGTACTAGAAGTCCTACCAACAGCAGTCAGACAACAAAAAGAAATAAAAGGTATTAAACTGGCAAAGAAGAAGTTGAACTCTCTCTTTTTGCAGACGACATGATACTTTATGTGGAAAACCCAAAAGACTCCACCCCCAAATTTCTGGAACTCATAGAGCAATTCAGTAATGTGGCAGGATACAAAATCAATGCACAGAAATCAGTTGCTTTCTTATACACTAACAATGCAGCTGTTGAAAGAGAAATTAGAGAAACGATTCCATTTACAATAGCACCAAAAACCATAAGATACCTCGGAATAAACCTAACTGAAGAGGTAAAAGATCTATACTCTAGGAACTACAGAACACTCATGAAAGAAATTGAAGAAGACACAAAAAGATGGAAAAACATTCCATGCTCATGGATCGAAAGAATAAACATTGTTAAAATGTCTATGCTACCCAGAGCAATCTATACCTTCAATGCCATCCCAATCAAAATTCCAGTGACATTTTTCAAAGTGCTGGAACAAACAATCCTAAAATTTGTATGGAATCAAAAAAGGCCCTGAATCACCAAGGAAATGTTGAAAAATAAAATAAAATAAACAAAACTGGGGACATCAAGTTGCCTGATTTCAAGCTATATTACAAAGCAGTGATCACCAAGACAGTATGGTACTGCACAAAAACAGACATGTAGACCAATGGAACAGAATAGAGAGCCCAGATATGGACCTTCAACTCTATGGTCAAATAATCTTTGACAAAGCAGGAAAAAATATGCAATGGAAAGAAAAAGACAGTCTCTTCAATAAATGGTGCTGGGAAAATTGGACAGCTATATACAGAAGAATGAAACTCGACCATTCTCTAACACCATACAAAAAGATAAACTCAGAATGGATGAAAGACCTCAATGTGAGATAGGAATCCATCAAAATCCTAGAGGAGAACATTGGCAATAACCTCTTTGACATCACCCACAGCAACTTCTTTCAAGATACATCTCCAAAAGCTAGTGAAACAAAAACAAAAATGAACTTTTGGGACTTCATCAAGATTAAAAGCTTCTGCACAGCAAAGGAAACAGTCAACAAAACAAAGAGGCAACCCACAGAATGGGAGAAGATATTTGCAAATGACACTACAGATAAAGGGCTGGTATCCAAGATCTATAAAGAACTTCTCAAACTCAACATCCAAAAAACAAGTAAGTCAAAAAATGGACAGAAGACATGAAAAGACACTTCTCTGAAGAAGACATACAAATGCCTAACAGACACATGAAAAAATGTTCATCGTTAGCCCTCAGGGAAATTCAAATCAAAACTACATTGAGATATCTCCTTACACCAGTTAGAATGGCAAAAATTGACAGGGTAAGAAACAACAGATGTTGGAGAAGTTGTGGAGAAAGGGGAACCCTCTTACACTGTTGGTGGGAATGCAAGGTGGTACAGCCATTTTGGAAAACAGTGTGGAGGTGCCTCAAAAAATTAAAAATAGAGCTCCCCTATACCCAGCAATTGCACTCCTGTGTATTTACCCCAAAGACACAGATGTAGTGTAAAGAAGGGCCATATGCACCCCAGTATTCATAGCAATGTCTGCAATAACCAAACTGTGGAAAGAGCCGAGATGCCCTTCAACAGATGAATGGATAAAGAAGATATGGTCCATATATACAATGGGAATATTACTCAGCCATCAGAAAGGAAGAATACCCAACTTTTGCATCAACAAGGATGGGACCGGAGGAGATTTTGCTAAGTGAAATAAGTCAAGCAGAGAAAGTCAATTATCATACGGTTTCACTTATTTGTTGAACATAAAGAATAGCATGGAGGACATTAGGAGAAGGAATGGAAAAATGAAGGGGGGGAATCGGAGGGCGAGATGAACCATGAGAGACTATGTACTCTGGGAAACAAATTGAGGGTTTTAGAAGGGAGGAAGGTGGGGGGATCAGTTAGCCTGTTGATGGGTGTTAAGGAGGGCATGTACTGCATGGAGCACTGGGTGTTATACGAAAACCGTGAATCATGGATCACCACATCAAAAACTAATGATGTATTGTATGGTGACTAACATGACATAATAAAATAAAATTTAAAAAAAATGTGATATTCTATATATGTACAATGGAATATTACTGAGCCATAAAATGATTGAAATCTTGCCAATTACAACAACATGGATGTACCTACATAGTATAATGCTAAGTGAAATAAGCCAGAGAAAGACAAATACCATATGATTTCACTCCTATGTGGAATTTAAGAAACAAATGAACAAACAGAGGGAAAAAAGACAAACAAAACAGACTCAAATACAGAGAATAAAGTGATGGTTGCTAGAGGGGAGGTGGGTGAGTGGGGGGGATAGGTGAAACAGATAAAGAGAATTAAGAGTATAGTTATCTTGGTAAGTACTGAGAAATGTATAGAATTGTTGAATCATTTTTATACCTGGAATTAATATAACACTGTATACTAATTATACTTGAATTTCCAAAGAACAACAACAAAAAACTCCTTTCCTTGAAATCCTCAGATTTGGGTTTAACTTCACTTTGCCACAGATTTTTCTGGGCATGTCACTTTATCTTTCTGAGCCTCAGTTTTCTCATCTGCAAATCATGACCTAAAAGCCCTATTGAGAAGTGGTTGTAACAATAAAAATAGTTTATGTCAAGTGCCATCACATAGTGGACACTCAACAAATACTAGTGGTGTTGAGAAGGAAACATTGCTCCCTAAATATGAAGTACTGAATCTGGTCCATTTCTCTGATTCCCTCACATATAGGAACACTAAGGGGCTGATATTTCAAACCTAAGAAAGTCTCAAGAAACTTTGGAAATCATTAATTAGCCCAGACCTGAACTATATTCATTCAACAATCAATTAACCTAAATGAAATCTAATTTTTTTGTGTTTCAAAGGGTCATAGGCTGAATATTGAGAAATACTTTTCAATTACCTTCTAATGATTATATTGTATTGTTTGCTATTTATGGTAGCCAGCCTTCAGGATGGCTAATGATCCTCAACCTACACTCTTGTGTAGTTCCCTCCCACATTATATCAGAGCTAGAATGTGTGATGAATAAAATATGGCATTAGTGATGATGTATCACTTTCGAGATAAGGTTATAAAAGACAGTGTGGGTTCTCTCAGTTTCTATTTCTCTCTCTCTCTGATTCTTTGCTTTGGGTGAAACCAGCTACCATGTCATGAAAAGTTCTATAGAGAGGCCCATGTGACAAGGAGCTGAAGCCTACAGCCAATAGCCATGGGAATGAGCTTTGGAAACAGATCCTATAGCACCAGCAAATATTCAGGGAACTGTAGCCTAGGGTAACAGCTTGACTGAAACTTCATGAGAGACCCTGAGCTAAAACAATCCTGCTAATCCATTCCCAAATTCCTGACTCTCAGAATATGTGAGAGATAATGAATGTTTGCTCTTATAAGCTACTTTTTAGAATAATTTGTCACACAGCAATATATAAGTAATATGCTATTTTGTTACTCAAATCTGGGAAAAATTGACATTTACATTCCATAGCTCTTTCTCAGAGCTTTTACTTATCTCTTGTGTTAATATCTGGGGTTGGAAATTTCTTGTCTGCTGTGTATTCTAGGGATGATTGTAATCAGGATGAACCCAAATGTCAGAATAGGGAGCTGTTACCCTTATGTGTTGTTGAGTAAAAGGAAATGTGGGATCTAGAAGTCCGTAACCAGGGTGGAATCAAAAGACTGATTTCAGATTGTTGAAGCTGCAGAGATAGCAAAAGAGTCAAAAATTCAGCATAGAGCCTGACACTTTGTAGGTACTCAGACATCTGTTGACCTAGCCCCTTCACACTTCAGTCAAGTCAGCCTGTCCATAACTAGATGGATCTGTCTCTCTAGCAAAGGACATACTTCCAGGTCCAGACTGCAACAAGTTTGCCATGTACTTATGTGCCCAGTGTCTGTGAGAAGACTGGGAACTGTGTGTGTGTATGTGTGTTTATGTGTGTGCATATGTGTGTGCACATGCAAATGCCTAAGTTCATGAAGGTATGCTTATATGTGTGTAGCTCTACCAAAAATCAGATTTATTTCCTATTTTTCTTTTAAATTTGGTCCAGCTACCGTGTTGGGAACTAATCTACCCTGTCAAATGAAGAGCAGTTTGCCATATGGCCATTATTATGCTGACTCTGGGCACATTCTCTTTCATCCTGGAATTGTTATGACACATGGTGGAGACAATACCCTCTGTAGGTACAATTTGAGAAAGATTAGGTTACAACCACAGTATAGTAAAGAGGCCTCTAGCTGAATCCTCTTTTGGTGAGAAGGCCAACTTAGATCAGCCAGAGAGATCATGCTTGCTGCAAAGATCCCAGACTTTATCCAGAAATGAGCATTGTTAACACTGCCAACTCATCATCTGTGAGTTCCCTGTAAAAGTGTCTTATCTTTATTAGAAATCTGTTTAATATCCCATGGGGAACTGAGAATATGACCCCCAGTGGTCTAGTTTCATCCACCTACTGATAGAAGACTGCTTCCCTATTTTCCAAGATTTTGATGTCTAGGAGTATGGTATGTGTAATGGTTAAGAGATTGGACCCTAGAATCAAATCCTGGCTTCACCACTTAATATAAGAAAAATTGGGAATGTCATTTCAACTCTCTAAGCTTTATTTTCTTGAACTATAGCATGGGATCAAAATAGCTCCTATCTTGAAGGATTATTTAGATAATTAAATCAATTAATGAATGTAAACATCTTAAAACAGTGTCTGGCACATTGTAAATGTTCAGTGTTTCTTAGCTATTATTATCCCTATTAATGTTATGAGTCAGCTTGGTGTAGAGGAAAGAACTTGGGTTTTAGGGCTGGATGAAGTTTTTGAGTGATCTTGAACAAGTTACTCAATCTCTTTAACCTCAATTTCTTCATTTGTAAAACAAGAAGATATTACCTACACTAGAGGTTCATTTTAAAGATTAAATAAGATCAAGGCGCCTGGCTCGCTTAGTTACTTAAGCATCCAACTCCTGATTTTGACTCAGGTCATGATCTCAGGGTCACTAGGTCAGGCTCCATGCTGAGTATGGAGCCTGCCTAAGATTCTCTTTCTCCCTCTCCTCTCCCCTCCCCCACCCCCACACTTTAAATTAAAAAAATAAATAAATAATAAAGATTAAATGAGATACATACAACAAGATGTGAGATATATTAGGTAAAAATATAGTTGTTTTCCCCTTCTTTAGCCAGGTTATAAGTACTAAGAAATCTCATATGTATGAAAACATAGCATCCATCGACCTTTAAAAAATGTGAAGAGTCCACTGTTGTAAGGAAAAGGGAGTAGTTCTGTTTAGCATCAGATGGGCAAAAGTATTTAAGTTCATGATTGGATGCTTTTGAGTTTTTATAAAAACAAAATCTAGCAGATATAATTAAGTATGCAGCATTTAGAATGGAAGCAGGCACTCTTCTTCATTGTGTGGGCAATAAAACCTGGAAGAAAAAACAATCAATATGTTGGTTCAATTAAGTTTTCAGCTACAAATAACTAATTTCAGTCCTCATGGTTTTTCTAGGGTCCAAAATATATTGCTTATTCTTCTTAAAATATTAATATAGTCCTGAATTATTTATTGAACCAAGAAACACTGAACTCTTTTTTAAGATTTTATTTTTATTTATTTGAGAGAGAGAGAATGAGAGACAGAGAGCATGAGAGGGAGGAGGGTCAGAGGGAGAAGCAGACTCCCTGCTCAGCAGGGAGCCCGATGCGGGACTCGATCCCGGGACTCCAGGATCATGACCTGAGCCGAAGGCAGTCGCTTAACCAACTGAGCCACCCAGGCGCCCAACACTGAACTCTTTTAACATGGAAGAAAATGGAAGGTTATTTCATGTCAGCACCATGGAAGACAATAATAAATCTGAAATGTAAATAATACCTCTGAGAATACAGCCTGCTGAAGGCCAAACCACGTGGTTTCTAGGCTTTTTCTTTTGTGATATAGAAGTTGGAAAGCCAATGGAAAAATGCCGTTCTGGGTTTCTGATTCTTTTAGGGTTGGTAGAATCTTGTAGGCTGTTTAAGGTCATTCTAGAATATTTTGATCTTTTATAATAATATTTAATTTCATGTCATTGAAAGGACCTACTATAATAATAGCAATAACTATCATTTACTAAGCTTTTATTATGTCCTGGGCACTATATTAAGGGCTTATATATACATTACCTTATTTATATTCCTAACACTATGAAGTGGGTAGTGTTACTATCCATATTTTACAGAAGAAATAGAGACCCAGAGAGGTTAAGTATTTTGAATTCCTAACCTCTGATTCCAGAGATCTTTTCATGATGGAACAACTTGGTGCTTTTACCTATAGATAGCTTTAATCTCTCCTGCCTCTGTCATTCAAGAGCAGAATGTCTGTGTTTCTGTTGTACTCTGCCTGGCTTTGTAAACATTTGTTTATGTTGGTATTCTCCACTATTATAGTGAAAAGAGCATGGTCTTGGAATTAAACAGACCTGTGCTTGCTTTCCACATCTTCCCCTTATTAGCAACGTTATCTTGGATTACCTAGTGCTCACAATAAATCTGAGGTAGGAACTATTATTGCTTCATTTTCTCTCTCAGGAATCTGGGGCTTAAGAGGTTAAGTATCTTGACCAAGATTTTACTGCAAGTATGTGGAGGAGATACATTGGAACTCAGGTCTATCAGAAGACTCCAAATCCCATGCTTTTAATAACTTGCCTTATTTACATGATTGTGAATATTCAGGTTGCAGTTTGGTGACTGTGGCATCATTGAGAAGCTCCTTTATTTTGTAGATGGGGAAACCAAGGTCCAGAAAGAGGGCATGAGTTATTAATAGACATGGGACAAAAACCCAGCTCCTGGTCCAGTGTTTTTTCCACTGCTGCCTCTTACTTGCTTGTTGGTGTCATGGTACCATTGCAGAAGCCTGAGGTTTTGATTGCTGTTAGATATTTGGGGTGAGGATAATGCTCCACAGGAGCATTGTCCTGTGCTCGGGACACGTGCTGACAGTATATACAAAGACATCCACTTTATTTGATATATATATCCTGAGCCTTTGAAAACTCACTACTCTCTATATAACTTCAGTCTCAGTCAAGTATATTAAGGAAGGAGAACTAAAATTTATGAGATACTATTATGTGTGTAATTTGATGTATTAGCCAATTCTTTTAACAACCCCATTATTTAGGGATTATTATTTCCATTTTACCAATGAGGAGCTTGAGAAAAGAGAGGTTAGGTAGTCCTCGTTTCTACTCTTTACTAGAACTGACTAGTGGTTTGAAGTATTTGGAAAAGCTCTGCTCCCTCTTTTGATAGAAAGGTTACTCATCCTGCTATATGGTGGTATAGAGGAAACTACTGTGGAGTGATCCACATGGAGAAATTCTCTCTCTTCCTTTTGGTCTCATTGGAATAACTTATTTGCTGTGACCTTGGGTTTCTTTTCATCATTAAGAGGGATATATTGTGTGTTTAAATACTCCATTATTAATAATATTTGCCCAAGTGCAGTGCTGTGATCAATTTTTCATGTACATCATTCTTTATGCAGCACTAGTTGAATTTCAAGTACAGCCTTACCTTCACCTCTCCTCCCTCAGTGACTGTCTCCAAAAAGGAGGATGGCAGGCCTAAGACTCCTCATCTACAGGAGAAATCAGAAATGCTTTCCTAGGTCATCCCAAGATTCTTTGGTGATGAGGGCACAGTGAGGCAGCTGTGAGAAAGCAGTGAGTATCTTGCTAAGGCTAAACTTTATACCAGAGGATCCAGGGGTCAAAGTCCCAAACTTCTCACAATATTCTGTGACTCTTTTGTCTCATCTAAGTCTCTTCCATCCCTTCTTCCCCACATCCTCCCTTTCACCTGTTCTATTTCGAGCATTTATTGGGCATCTATAATATACTAGGCCCTGTGCCAGAGGCTGGGGATGCAGACAGAAAAGAAAGGAAGAAAAATTTCTACTTCTCATGGACCTTCCCATCCTGACTGGGAGGCAATCACAGAGCAGTGTGATTGGCACTATGATCTAGGGAAGAACTTTTTTTTTTTTAGTTTGAAAGTAGAGACCATGTTTTTTTCTGCCCTGTGTTATATTTACTTTGTAATCTCCTGTGAGTGAAATTTTACTCTCCTTTCCCAAGGTAACTTCTTGGCATATAGTCAGATTAGCACATTGCTCATCTCCTAGAACTCCAGGGAATATTTGAAATAGGGGACAGGTGTGCTTACCCCCCAAGTCTGACTAATAAATCTAGTTAATGAAAATTAAATTAATTTGGTGATTTGTACATCAAACTTTATACTCCTCCTTCCATGTTGCTAAATGCCTTGTCTAAGAATCCAGCCTTAAAAATGTGTGGGAAGCAGCCCTAGGAAGGGCTTCCATCCCTACCTTAGTAGCACTCTGATGCTCTCGATGCAATCCTTGGGATTTTTTCTTCCCCTCCTCTGGTTAATTTGTCCCAAGGCTTGGAAGCTGATCAACTTAATGCACTAAGAATGGGATTTATATATATATATATATATATATTTTTATCCTTATGTTAATCCCCTACATTAGTTTTAGATGTAGTGTTCCATGATTCATTGTTTGTGCATAACACCCAGTGCTCCATGCAGAATGTGCCCTCCTCAATACCCATCACCAGGCTAACCCATGCTCCCACCCCCCTCCCCTCTAGAACCCTCAGTCTGTTTTTCAGAGTCCATCGTCTCTCATGGTTCATCTACCCCTCCGATTTCCCCCGCTTCATTCTTCCCCTCCTGCTACCTTCTTCTTCTTCTTCTTCTTCTTTTTTTTTCTTAACATATATTGCATTATTTGTTTCAGAGGTACAGATCTGAGATTCAACAGTCTTGCACAATTCACAGCGCTTACCAGAGCACATACCCTCCCCAGTGTCTATCACCCAGTCAACCCATCCCTCCCACCCCACCCCCCACTCCAGCAACCCTCAGTTTGTTTCCTGCGATTAAGAATTCCTCATATCAGTGAGAATGGGAATTTTTGAGAAGAGGGATTGGCCCTGGGCCCATCCAGCACATTGACTAACATAGAGTAGACATTTAGAGGGTATTTGAGGAGAGAAGGGAAGGGAAGAAGAAGGAAAAGAAAGGAAGGGAAAAGATGAGGAAAGAAGGGAAGAAGGGAAGAAGAGTAAAGGAAGGTAATGTTCCTATTTCATCACCCATTCAGCCTGGGGAAACAGGTTTTATGTCATCCAGTGGTGGTAGCTTAATGATTAAGAGGGAGAGTCTGAAGTAACCCAGACAGACATGACATACTTTTTGATCTTTTATCCTTTCTATTAGGTAGGAATAATAGTACCTACTTCTTAAATTTATTACAAAAGTTAAACAAAATGTATGTAAAATACTTGCATACTGTCTACCACATAGTAAGTGCTCGATAAGTGTTAATAATTTATCCATTTTTTTTACTTATTGCCTCTTTCCCTCCTGTATTTCTTCTACCTCTTGCCTTCACCATGAGCCAGAAACTTCCTTCCTCTGGAAGGTTTATCTCTTTAACCCAGCGTTTTCCAAAGTGTTCTGAGAAACAGGTATTTTTGCTTTTGTTTCCCTTGCCTTTGGAGATGTGTCTAGCAAGAAGTTGCTCCTGCTGGGCGCCTGGGTGGCTCAGTTGGTTAAGCGACTGCCTTCGGTTCAGGTCGTGATCCTGGAGTCCCGGGATCGAGTCCCGCATCGGGCTCCCTGCTCGGCAGGGAGTCTGCTTCTCCCTCTGACCCTCCCCCCTCTCATGTGTGCTCTCTCTCTCTCATTCTCTCTGTCTCAAATAAATAAATAAAATCTTTAAAAAAAAAAAGTTGCTGCTGCTGAAGTCAAAGAATTAAAACCACATTGAGATTGGTACCACCTCACATAGATCAGAATGGCTAAAATTAACAACACAGCAAACAACAGATGTTGGCGAGGATGCTGAGAAAAGGGAACCCTCTTATACTGTTGGTGGGAATGCAAACTGGTGCAGCCCCTGTGGAAAACAGTATGGAGGTTCCTGAAAAAGTTTAAAATAGAACTACCCTAAGATCTAGCAATTGCACTACTAGGTATTTATCCAAAGGATACAAACATAGTGATTTGAAGGGGCACCTGCACCCCCACTGTTTATAGCAACAATGTCCACAATAGCCAAAATATGGAAAGAGCCCAAATGTCCATTGACATATGAATAGATAAAGATGTGGTGTGTGTGTGTGTGTGTGTGTGTAATATTACTCAGCTATAAAAAAGAATGAAATCTTGCCATTTGCAACAACATAGGTGGAACTAGATGGTAGTATGCTAAGTGAAATAAGTCAGTCAGAGAAAGACAAATACCATATGATTTCACTCATATGTGGAATTTAAGAAACAAAACATAGGGGAAGGGAAGAAAAAACAAAATAAGATGAAAAGAGAGAGGGAAGCAAACCATAAGAGACTCTTGACTCTAGGAAACAAACTGGTGGTTGCCAGAAGGGAGGTGAGTGGTGGGATGGGGTAACTGTGTGATGGGCAATAAGGAGGGCACTTGATGTAATGAGCACTGGGTGTTATAGGCAACTTATGAATCACTGAATTCTACCCCTGAAACTAATAATACAGTATATGTTAACTAAATTGAATTTAAATAAAAAAAATAGGTATTAATAGGTATTATATAAAGAAAGGAGTCATATTTAAAAAGTTTGAGAAGCACTGGATTAAAAATAAATTAGCCAGATATTTTTTAAAGATTTTATTTATTTATTTGACAGAGAGAGAGCAAGAGAGCATAAGCAGAGGGAGAGGGAGAAGCAGCTCCCTGAGCAGGGAGACTAATGTGGGGGGGAAGGGGGCTCAGTCCCTGAGTTGAAGGCAGACGCTTAACAAACTGAGCCACCCAGGTGCCCCAAATTAGCCAGATTCTTTACAAGACTTTTTAAAAGATTGGTATGTGATAATACACATTGTAAATCTTTAGAGGGGGCCATTGCATATAGCATGTTTAAAAAGTTTTTTGACTACAGACTCTCTCCCCACTTTCTTCCCACTTTTCCAGAGTATCTTATGGAATTATGTTTCTAGGAACTTTCTTACCCAATACTACCCCAAAGAATTACCAGACTATTTTTTCCATGTCCTTTTCAGAGGATGGCAGTCAGTTCCAGATTCTCTATTACTTACTGAAGCACTGGGTAAACAATTTTTTTTTGTAGCTATCAGTGGGAAACTAAAACAAGTAACAACCATGACAAAACTTCCCTGAGCCTCCTAGGCTTTGTTCATATGTACATATTTTTTAAAAAGGAGTTTATTTTTTTTCTTTTCAGCCATCTATTCATGTAACAAATATTTATGAGAATCTATTTGCCACATGCAGTTCTAGGCTTTGCTGGAGTACAAGATTGGGACAGAAGGAGACAATCAAACTTTCAGTTACGTGTAGAGTGATAAGAGTCTATAGTGTAATGGGGGAGCTCTTTAGAAAACCACTTAATACAGCCTGGAGGGGTCAGAGAAGGATACTTGGAGAAAGTGATACTTCTGATATAATTTCAAAGATGAGTAGGATTTAGCCAAATAAAGGTGAGTAGTTGAGGGAAAATTAGTCTGTGGAAAAGAAGGGACATTATGTGCAGAGAAGTAAGAGGTACATGTTGAAAGAAGTGCAGTGAGTTGAAAGATAAAAGTGAAAATAGCACCCGCTCACATGCTTATTGTAGCAGATTTAGAAAGTAGTGTAAGTACACATGCATCAGAAAACTCTCCTCTGATTTCTCCTCTTAAAAGCAGCTGTTAACAATTTTATCATATTACGCTTTAGCATTTTTGTCTGTTCATTTTTCCTTTGCATAATAAAGCTTAGAAAATATATATCACTTTTAATGACTAATTATGATATAACTGTAGGTGAAACCTGTAGTGACCTTTCATCTATAATGGAAGGATGATAATGCTCCTCAGATGTTTTCCTTGATCATTTCTCTGGTAGTAAGAGCCCATGGTTAAGTCACTAGCTAGGCATATTTTATATCAACCTGTCCAAGGCCACTCCAAAGGTGTGTGAGGCCCCAGGTAAATATTTTTTGTGGGGCCCCTTTCTATATAAACAACTTGATTAAAAATTATATTACAAAATTCATGGACCCATGAGAGATCCATGAATATAGATGATTTAGAACAATGGGTAGAGAAGAAATGTGTTTAGTTATTGTTTAATCAGTGCGTGTAAAGTGCCCAGGCACCACCTTGTCATATTCTTTATTGCCAAATGCATGGTTCCTAGCTAATTTCATATTTCCTATCTGGAGAAAAAAAGGTAGCAACACTGTTATTACTCATGATGTATAGCTCTTTGGAACATGTTTTTATTAAAGCAATATAGATCTTCTTGCCTCTGCAGTTTCCTAATACCATTTATTTAATGCTGGTTATATCATTACTCCTGGCACTTCATCATTCATGGTGTGTTAAAGAAAAAATTATTTATGACATTTGTTAAGGAGCAGTAAGGCTGACTTTATTCAGGGAGGCTACTACAATTGGGGTTTTGTAAATAAGGGAGAGAGATCAGGTTCAACTCCAAATACAACAAGGAAAAGCAAGAATTTATAACCAAGGTGTGAGGAAGGGTGGTAGTCAGTGGATGGAAAATTACAAATTACTAAGAGGAAACATCAGGGTAGAGGAGGCATTCTGGCTAAACCAACCGAATAGGATTCCTGTTGAAGGCAGGCCAGGGTGATCAGACATCATCTGGGGGTTGATGGAGGATGAAGAACCTGATCAGATATCTAGGATGGAGAATTCTGGCTAAAATTGGATAATTAGAGACAAATATGGAAGCCCAAAAGTCAGGGCCTAATTGAAAAGAGAGTTCAGAAGAGCCTGAATAGAATTTGGATAAGAAAAGAATCTTTGTCAGTGCCTCCCACAAATATTGATTTCTAATGATTCTCTCAAAGGTTTTTGTGAGCGTTATTGATGCTGAACATAATAAATGTAGGACTCATTGCAAATATGTAAATGTAAATGATACACATATGTTCTGGTCATGTTAAATGTGCCATCCAGGATTGTATGGAATAAACATAGATCAACATATCTTCCAACCATGTCTTTTCTTGAACTCTTCAGCTTTAGTCCATAATTATTGCATCCTCAGACTGTCTTCTCTTTTGATATTGACTGCTCAGTATTAACTGTCTTCCACACACCACCATCAGCAGGGAGAATTGGCAAGGGACCCACATGCTGAGAGAGAAGAACAGTTCCATTCGCATAAGGAAAGCTTGTTCTCATATGGCACACCTTAAGATAGACCTAGGAGAGCACAGCATTCATATATTGATTGATGACAATCAGAAGGATTTGCCAGAGATACATAGCGACTACTTTAAAAGACTCCAGAGAAGATAGGCATAAGATAGGCACAGCCACTTCTAGAGAACATCCCTAGCACTGCTGTTCAGGAGCAGACACAGGGAAAGGGATGGCTACTACCACCTATGCTGTCTTAAGTTGCTGTAACATCAGAGACAGCACCATGGTTGGAACATAGATAAGCAAGAGCCAGTTCCTGGACTCATGCACATGACTCAAGGCCAGAGTTCAGTGGTGGGCCACCAGTAGCCCAAAACCCCAGACTTGTCCTATGTCCAACATGAGTGGGAGTCAACACAAATCATCATGTTAGAACCATTCTGGTGACCCAACCTTGCATAATCCTGTCAAAGAAATACCACACCAGCAAACAAAAGTGATCTGCTCTTCTAGCCATCTTCCTGCAACGGGGTCATAGAACAACATGATAGCCATGAGTCCTGGAGCTCCTCAGGTCATCTGGTTGTCTCTACATAAGGGCAACAGAAGGCATAGCTTTTGAGACTACTCTGAAGTTGAAAAAGTGGGACTGAGGTAACCTGCTCAGTTGTCACTGCTATCCCTAGTTGATCTCAGGCACTGAATGGGGGGCTTAGACAATTTGAAGATAAGCATTTCTGGTGACTAGGGCCCATAGTAACCAAATCTGGGCTCAGGATATTCTGTTTGTACTGCACAGTCAGCCCAGGAACTGGATGGGATACTTAGACAGTTCTCACAAAGATAGTACAAAGTGTAGGACCAGAGACAGGGTTCTATTTAGTAGGATCAGAAGGCATTACTGACACTGGCCCAGAAGTTTCAGTTCTCACTCAGTGACAGCTTCCAAAAAAATGACTCCTACCTCCCCCTCAGAAGTATATTCACAATAGGCAGGTTGTGTGTTGAGTGGGAGTGGAGTACATTAACTTCAGAGAAACATATGTCATTTCCATTGCCCTGAAAGAAAAGCCATAGTCCTTTAACAGAAAATAGCTACATCCTGGAAACCATTGTAAACACCCCCATGACATGCTCCTCACTTCACAGGGGACAGATAATAATAGTAATGATGGCAGTAGTAACAATTGTAACGTGTAATAGTTAAAATTTATTGAATGCCTGCTATAGGCCAGGAACCATGCTAGGTGCTTTATGCATATGTTACCTTTAATTTTACTATAATGCTACAAAGTAGGTATTACCTCCATTTGAAGATAGGAAGAAACCAATACTCAGAGAAGTGAGGTGATTTACCCAAGGTCATTCAGCTGATGAATGACACGAAGCCAGGCCCACATAATTTTGTAACTTAGGTTCTTGGCATTTCATCATACTGCCTTTTTTTAATTCGAGTTGTGAGCCCTCTGAGATAAAGAGAGAGATAGTCTTGCTTGGGACACACTGTCAGAGTGGCACATAGAGGGCCTGCAGGACTTGAGGTTCATCCCTCCCAGCCTAAGACCTGGCCAGGGTATTTTGTCACTTTTTCCTTTTCTCTGCCTGAACCTCTACCCCTTCTTCAAGCCTGTAGGCTCTTTACTCTTTGCAAGTATGCCACTGGATTTTTTTTTTCCTAATTGCATTTGTACATCAGCATTTCATTCCTTAGTGCTAAAATTAGGTTTCCTCCCTTTCTGTAAGTAAACAAGCACTCCTAGCAAATGAACTTTAAGCTACTGGCTGGACTCGAAAGTACAATTTTCACTGGAAACCTGCTGGGGAGCAACTTTTCCTCTTGAGTGAGGTGCATCAGAGACCTGGATGCTAGCCACTGTGTGACCTTGGTCAGATTACTGCCTCTCTCTGGGTCTGGGTTTTCTAATGTATGAAATTGGGATGAGGATAGTGAATTGGGAAAGGATGAGATCTAGTGGCAACTTGCTAACCTGTTCTCTTTCTCAAACTGACCTGTAGCAGCAACATCAAATTGAGTATACACATCTTATTATTATTATTATTATTATTATTATTATTATTATTTTGAGAAAGAGAACAAGGGTGAGTGAGGAGCAGAGGGGGAGAAAGAGTAAATCCTAAGCAGGCTCCATGCTGGAGCTCAGTCTCAGGACCCTGTGATCATGACATGAGCCGAAATCAAGAGTTCATCATTTAATGGACTGAGCCACCCAGGTGCCCCCCCGACTTTTTTTCTTTAGGGAGGAGAATACACATCTTAGAATTCCCTCCTGTGTGAGCACAGGGCAGTGTGGTATAAAAAAAAAAGAGCATAGGATTTTGAGTCATAGAGCTCTGGGTTAGAATCCTTCCTTTCTACTTCTACTTGTATGGCCTAAGGAAAGTCATTTAATGTCTCAGACGTTTGTGGACAGAAAATCTCATCTCCTGCTCCACCTCTTATGTTTCTTCCCTCACTGAGCTGTTCTCTTGCCTTTGCTACTCCTCTGTCAGATCCAAAGAATGGGTTTTGTGCTGTCTTTAGAGCTCTGATCTTACTAAAGCTGATTAGTTATGACTTCCTCCAACCCCAGACCAGTTTCTCCTGGCTCTGAAGTTCTGGGCTCCTCAGCTGCACATTGTCACCAGGTTGTGCCTTGTAATCAGAATTTTAGGTTGCCTGTAATGATGATGGATAAGGTGGAAGGATGAAAAAGGCTGCCTTCTAGATCCCAATCGTAGGGCCACTTAGGGAGCCTAGTGTGGCCACTCAGGCCCCATTGTGCTCTCTGGAGGGGCTGTGGGGCACTTCCTAGTGTTCTTTTCACAGGTTTATGGTGATCTTCCCCACATACCAAGTATATCTGATGAAGTGGGACACTTACCACCACCATCCCACCAATTTCTCACCCTCCTGACCAGCCATGGGGTTCTCTTGTCAGCCATGTCTTCTCCTTTCAACCAGTATTCATTCACTTGTTTACTTAGTCACTCATTAATCAGACACACATCCATTTATTTAATTGAAAGAGCTACTGGCATAACAATAAACAGGTAGTTTTGTGATCCCTCACCATGCTAGGCACTATACACAGATGATCTCCCTCACTGTGGGTAGGAGCATAGGCTCTTCAGTCAAAATGAGTGCATTCAAATCCTGAATCTTCTACTTACGTGTGACCTGAAGCCAAATCCTTAATCTTTCTGGACTTTGCTTTTTTCATGTGTAAAATAGGGACACAAGTACTACCTACAGCATAACAGATGTTTAGGGAATAAGTGAGTTAATATATGAAAAATGCTCAGAACTAGGCATGACACATAGTAAATATTCAATAGACATTAGTTATTATTACTAAAGCACACCATAATCTTGTGAATACTATCATTATACCCATTGGTGGATGTAGAAACTAAGGCTAAGACAAGTTCAAAAAATTTCCAGATTCAAAAACTGATAAATATAGATCTATGATTCAAAACTAGGCAATGTTATTTATGATCTGTAACTTATGTAGCAGAGGCATGGAGTGGGGTGGCAGGGGTGGTGGGGAGAGGATGATCTAAGACAAAAGTAAAAAGAAGGAGAAGGAGAAGAAGAAGAAGAAGAAGACAGATGATGTCTCAGATATTTAAAGATTATTATTTCCTGCCCCTACCTTCTAACTATACTCATGACTTTCTGAAACAACACTTTTCAGACTATAACATTCTAAAAGAATCCTTCCTCCAGCCAAGCCCCAGATTCCTTTTGCCTTTGCTGCCATTGCTTCCCTTACTTGGAATACCATTTCTGCCTACTCTAGATGAGACTGGACTGACCCATTCTGTCTTTTTTGGTTTAGCTCCAACCACCCTTCTCCCACACCTTCTGTTCAGTCATTAGATGCTCTCTCTGGGAAGTCCCAGAGAGGAAGTGTCTGGCTCTGTCACCACCATCACTACCAACTCCACTGCCTTTGCTCTCAGTGTGATCTCAGCCTAGAATGCTCTCTGTCTCTCTGTTACTCTGCCTGTGAAAGCTCTGACTTTTCCTTCAGGGCCTAACCTAAGTGCCTTCTCCTCTGTGAAGTCTTCCAGGGCTTTGCAGGTAGAGTTAATCAGTCCATGTTCCGAGTGCCTTTTCCTCTTGAACTTTCTCACAGCATTTATCATTGAGTTGTCATTGTCTATTTCTAGGTCTGTCTCAGCTTAGTCCTAGAGTTAAGTTAAGGACTGTATCTCACTCCTAGCAGGTCTCTAACACCCATTATATAGGTGTGAGGGATCAGCAGGTACATGTAAATGAGATAAGCTGAATGGAATTGCAGTGAAGTGAGCTGGGCTTTTGAGCATGAGTATGAGATATAAATGAGAGATGGTAAGGGCTTAATGCTCATTAAACCCAATGCTAGATTCAGGCTACTTTTTTTTTAAATTTTATTTTATTATGTTATGTTAATCACCATACATTACATCATTAGTTTTTGATATAGTGTTCCATGATTCATTGTTTGCGTATAACACCCAGTGCTCCATTCAATACATGCCCTCTTTAATACCCATCGATTCAGGCTACTTTTAAAGGCAAGGCTTTAGACCTAAAATGACTGATTCCCCTCTCTCCTCTCCCTCCCTTCTTCCGTGTCTTCCTCCCTTCTTTCTATCCTGCTCTCCCTCCCTCCCTTCTAGAAATGATTATGTCTATTTTGTCTTTGGTGCTGGAATACCAAAGAGTAAGCCCTACTCCTTACCCTGTATTAATCCTGCATGAGGTTTCCTTAATAATGGGCTCACTGGGGCATCCAAAGGCCCCTGCCTCCAGAGCCCTCTAACATAGCCCCTCAGATCATCTCCCCGTGTTTTTTTGCAGAGTTCTAGCATAGCTCTGGTGTCCACTGAGAGTCATCATTACCCAGCAACACATTGGCTCAAACCTTTCCCCAGTCTGCAGATTCCAGGATAGAGCAGGTTGACAGTGTTCTGAACATTTTCATACCATTGCCTTATGTCATGATCAGTCTTCCTGGTGGAAAGGTTAAAAAAAGATATAATCTGTACCTTACAGATAGAAAAACCAAGACTCAGAGAAATTGTGAGACCCAATCTCTTTTTAAATCTGCGTATGGGCCTGCTAAAATGCATTTAACCATGGATGACCTAGGTTTTTCACAGGCAGAGCCATTTTCAATAGGATTAAAGCTATTTCACACTAGAGAACCAGCTCAGTCTGGGTTGGCAAAGGGCAGATGGAGATAAAATGGTGAGAGAGTTGCTGCTGAGAAAATGACATGTTCAGGTTGGGTCTCAAAGAGCAGTAATTCCAGTAATTGCTGACTTCTACATTTTTGTTTTTGTTTTTCCACTTTGCTCCCCATGCTTTAATGTATGTAGATGGTTAGAACAGACTCCTTCCTGTTACTGCTTTCTTTTTATATGTAAGGCTTCTGGGTCAGACCTAAAGATACCCTATGAAACTTTGTTCATCCATCATGTTATCAAGTATTCCTTAAGCATCTGTTCCATGCTGAGCCCTGTCTGGGCACTGACAATATTAAAAATTTTGACATATTCCTTGACCTAATGAAGCTCACACTGATGACAGAGATAGACATAATTTACCAAATACAACTGATACAGAGAAGATAAAATTGCACCAAATTCAAGACATAGTTGCATGTTATAGTGTGAAGATGAAGGAGCCTCTTTTAGATAGTGTATCAAGAAAGCCCTCCTAGCTATAACAAGATTTGGTTGAGACTTCAAAGATTCAGGAAGAGGCATTACATAGGCATTCAGGAGCAGCAAAGGCATTCCAGGTAAAGGCAGCATCATATGCCCAGTATTCCAGGAACAACAAGACATAAATTCAGTATGGCTTCTTTTAAAAGTAATGAATAGTCATGGTGAGCAATAAGGCTGGAGGTAGGAATGGGTTATATCAGGGACCATTTTGATGGCTTGTCGTTAAGGCAACAGAAGGTCTCAGGAGGGAAGGGACTTACCCAGTTAATGCATATCCTTGTCTGTAGGAATGGAGTGGAATGATCCTTTATAAAGGAACTGGAAGACCTGGATTCTGCTTCTTTTTCCATTCCCTGTAGGTTAGGCCAATTTCAAGTCTCATATCTTCAAGCCTGTTTCATCACCTATGAAATGGGCATAATATCTGACCTGCCCATCCCATAAAGTTATTTTGAGAAGAAAATGAAGAAATGGTTATTAAATAATTTTTGAGTTATAAAAAATTATTATAATTATTTATATTATCTTTTTATTAGTATACTAACCTTATATTCTCAATAGACACTTTAATATCCCTCAGATAATATAACTAGCATGTGCAGTAAAAAATTTAATGATAACTTTCCCAGGATGTTATTTAGTATGATATTTTATGGCATAGAGTTGGGAGAAAAGAAAAGAAAAACATTATATTTATTGAGCATTTATGGCCAAGTGCTATGTTAGATTCTTTACTTACACTTAAATCATTGTCTCAGTACTCCCATGAGGGCAAGTATTATTGTTCCATTTTATAGATGAACAAACTAAGGCTCAAGGAGTTGTAATAACTTACCAAAAGTCACTAACTAGTGAATGGCAGAGCCAGGATTATAACCCAAGTATGCATTAGTCCAAATCCTGCATTCTTCTCTATACACTGAGTTTTGGAGAAAGTGGACAGAGAGACAAGAGAAACAGAAAATGTTTGCAGGGCGCCTGGGTGGCTCAGTTGGTTAAGCGACTGCTTTCGGCTCAGGTCATGATCCTGGAGTCCCTGGATCGAGTCCCGCATCGGGCTCCCTGCTCGGCAGGGAGCCTGCTTCTCCCTCTGACCCTCCCCCCTCTCATGTGCTCTCTCTCTCTCATTCTGTCTCAAATAAATAAATAAAATCTTAAAAAAAAAATGTTTGCATATGGGACTAAATATGGCCTGTATTTGAGAATGATAAACCCTTTCCAGCTAAGGGAAGAGGAGGTGGGTTTAGGATCATTGAAAATTTTTGGCCAGAAAGAATTGAATGCCATACACAGTTTTGTTTTGTTCTTAACTTATAGGCATGAATGACTGAATGTTGTTGAATAGGGGAGATCTAAGTAAGGCTGTTTTGATGGGAAGATTAGGCCAAATAAAGAAAACTTCAGAGAAAAGCAATGACATAACAATGTTGATGTTTACTAAGTTTGATAAAAAACTGTAGTTAATAATATATTTTATTCTGTTTTTATCTTTTAAGATACCAAATTCCCAGAGTGTATAACCAGCAGAAAATTTAGTCTTTATAGGGTTCTGTAGCCCTCAAATTATTGGAATCTTCCATTTTTATAGTCATCATGTTAGGTTTCTAAAAGAACTTCCACCTGAATCCCTACCCTAGTTTCCTTCCAGTCCCTTTCCTGTAACTGCTAAATCGCATGTCTAAAATGTTCTTCCCTTCTTTTCTGTCAACCAGTATTATGTCCAACCATTAAAGTTCACTTCTTTCTTGAAGTTCCTACTTTGAATTAATGCAGTTTTAGTTACTCCTTCTTTCGCTACTTCCAGTGGCTTCTCATTACAGTTAAAGTAACATTCAAACTCCTTATTGTAGTCTGTAAATCCCTGCATAATTTGATCTCTGCCTGTCTCTCCAACTTCGTCTTCTCTTCCCTTTTCATTTCTCATTAAGCTCCAGCCATGCTAGCCTCTTCAGCTTCTCAGATATTCCAAGCTTATCTCCTCTATCAGAGTTCTGGAAGGAATTTGAAGAGAATTTAATAAAGGGACAATATACAAGGGTGCTGGCGGGATATGGAGAAAATACAAGTTATAATGCTGTAACTAGGGCTAGTAATATTGGAGCATGTTACCACCCAAGCCTGAAGAGGCAAAGGGAGAAAATGGTTATCAGACAACAAAAAAGAGGATTCTGTTGAGAGGGTCACCTGACAGGAGCTGAGAAATATACATTGAGGGACACAATTAGCTTAAGGTGAATCCACAAGGAAGTAAACAGTCAAATAATTCCTCTCTCTTCCCCGTATCTTTCTGGAGCTCCCTTGTCTAAACACAACCTGGAAGCTAAAATGCAGGGTAGCCCTTTTTATTTGGTGGGTTGAACCAATTCCCAAAATCTATAATTCCATAAGGTTGAACTCAATACATACAGGTCAACCTTCTGAGCAAAGAGCAGAGCTGAGAAGGGTGAGAGTAGGTTTAGAGAAGCAAACACAAGGTGCTCACCATAGCCTCTTTACCTAGAACACTCTTACCCTGATCTTCAAGTGACTTTATTGATGTTTTCCTCAGTTCAAATGCCAGCTCTTTTACATAGGTCTTCGGTGACTACCCAATCAAAAGTAGTGTAACCCCAAACACTAGCATCACTATTAAACCAGTTTCATGGTTTATTCACAGTATTTTTTTTTAAGGCTCTTATTTGTTTTATTTATTTTTCTTTTTTTTTAAATTTTATTATGTTATGTTAGTCACCATACAATACATCATTAGTTTTTGATGTGGTGATCCATGATCCATTGTTTTCATATAACACCCAGTGCCCCATGCAGTATGTGCCCTCCTTAATACCCATCACCAGGCTAACCAATCCCCCCATTCCCCCTCCCCTCTAAAACCCTGTTTGTTTCTCAAAATCCATAGTCTCTCATGGTTCATCTCTCCCTCCAGTTGCCCCCCCTCATTTTTCCTTTCCTTCTCCTAGTGTCCTCCATGCTATTCTTTATGTTCCACAAATAAGTGAAACCATATGATAATTGACTTTCTCTGCTTGACTTATTTCACTTAGCATAATCTCCTCCGGTCCCATCCATGTTGATATAAAAGTTGGGTATTCATCCTTTCTGATGGCTGAGTAATATTCCATTGTATATATGGACCACATCTTCTTTATCCATTCATCTGTTGAAGGGCATCTCGGCTCTTTCCACAGTTTAGCTATTGCAGACATTGCTATGAATACTGGGGTGCATATGGCCCTTCTTTACACTACATCTGTGGGGCCAGCTTAGTGGTCACATATTCTTTCAGTTTCTGCTGGTCGTGGAATCTCTGCATCTCTCCATCCATTCTAAATGAAAGCCTTGTCGGATAAAGTATTCTTGGCTGCATGTTCTTCTCATTTAGTACCCTGAATGTGTCTTGCCAGGCCTTTCTGGCTGGCAAGGTCCACAGGTCTCTGTGGATAGGTCTGATGTTATTCTGATGTTCCTCCCTCTGTACGTAAGGAATCTCTTCCCCTAACTGCCCTTAAGATGGTTTCCTTGGTTCTAAGATTTGCAGGTTTTATTATTACATGCCGGGGTGTTGGCCTGTTTTCCTTGATCTTAGGAGGGGTCTTCTCTGCCTCTAGGATGCGAATGTCTGTTTCATTCCCCAGATTAGGGAAGTTCTCAGCTACGATTTGCTCAAATACATCTTCTAGTCCTCTCTCTCTCTCCACTCCCTCCGGGATTCCAATAATTCTGACATTGGAACGCTTCATGGTGTCACTTATTTCTCTGATTCTATTTTCATGGATTCTGAGTTGTTTTTCCCTGGCCTCCTCTTTTCCCTTTTTATCTATTATATTGTCTTCCAGGTCGCTTATTTGCTCTTCTGCCTCAGTTACCCTAGCTGTTAGATTATCTAGATTGGATTGGATCTCATTGATAGCATTTTTAAGTTCTGCCAATTCAGCTTTCATTTCTGCCCTTAGAGACTCTATGTTGCCATTAATTGATTTCTCCATTCTAGCCATTGTCTTCACAGTTGCTAGCCTGAATTCCCTCTCCGACATCTTGGTTATATCTGCATCCATTTGTAAATCTGCAGCGTAAGTCCTAATCTCTGAGTCTTTTCTATTTTGGGGGTTCCTCCTCCTAGTCATTCTGTTGATGGGTGTTTGAGGGAGTGTATAGAGTCCAAATTATTGACCAGAACCCAAGCAAGATGCAGCTGTTTTCTTGGGACCTTAGGGTTGCTGGCCTCTTGTTTTCCCAGCCTGTCTTCTGGAGAGGGGCCTGCCGCGCTGTTACTCAGGCAACCCTGTTTGGGCAGAGTTGCCCTGCCCTCCTGTGGCGGGGGATGGGCTCAGTGGGAATCAGTTTTGGGGGCTTTTGTTCTCTGGCGCCTTTCCCTGGCAGCTTTCTGTGTCTCTTCCGCGAGTCAGAGCAGAAGAGACCGTTTCCAACCCTCTGCCTCAGAGCAGAGAGACCTCAGTCTGTTCTTCAGTGAGCTCTCCAGGCCACACCATCTCCGTTTCTGTCCGTGCTGTTATAAACTGCAGTGTCCTGGGTTGTGCGCCCCTCTGCAGCGCCCCCAGTCCTGCCTCCAGTTCGGAGCACATCTCTGCCCTTTGTGCTTCTAAAACTGCCAGCCGCCCCCAGATCACATGCGAGACCCTGTAGCTCCAGGTTTCCACCCTGGGAGCTGCCCTAAAGTCCTTTCCCCGCTGCTACCAGTCTGCGAGTCTGTGCCCGTCCGCAGGGTGCGAGGCTGTCACTCACCGGCGGTGTAGGATCCCCATGGCTAGGCTCCCTCCCGCTGCCATTTATCCTCCGATATCTGTCCACGCAATCAATCATGGCTCCCTGCTTTGTACCTCGAAACCAACCACCTGCGATATTCTGTTTGTAGAGATCCAAATCTTCTTACATCTCAGGCTGGTTTTGTGGGTGCTCAGAGTGGTCTGCTAGATATCCAGCTCAATGCTGGGGACCAGTTGAAATAGGGTCCCCTACTCCTCCGCCATCTTTCCTCTCCAAGCTATTCACAGTATTTATCACCATCTAAACTTATCTGTTATATTTTTCTTATTCAAATTGATTTTCTAAATCACTGACTAGAATGTCAGCTTTTATTGCATTATCATAGTCTGACTTGTACTACAGTTGTTTATATATCTTTCTCTGATGAGCTTCTTGAGATTAGCAACACTATTTTATTCTTTTTAGCCCCCAGCCTCTGGTAGGAGGCCTAGTACATAGTGGATTACTAAAATTTTGTTTAAGTGAAATAACAGTTCACCTTAAAACAAGGCAGGAATTTAACACTGGGTACAAGCTCTGGGACATTTTATTTTGAGCTCAAGGAACTCTCATATTATTACTACATTGTTATGTACGTGTGTCTTGTCATCTCAACTCATGAAAAGATAAGCACCATGTCTTCTTCTCTTAGGTCCTCCAGAGCATTCTCAGATTCTCATTTAACAATTGTTGATACTTGCTTTAGACATATTTCTAATTAGTTTTATTGGCTGGCTTCACAGTCTGCAGTAAAATATAAGAAGGAGAGCAGAAAAGATAAAGACTGCCATAGCAAGGGCATTAACAACCATATGAGCAACAGCTGGTAGCCTGACAGCAAAACAGGAAGCAGAAACAACTTAAATTCAAGCTCCACAAGAGTGGGGACCTTTACTCTTATTACTTGTCTCCCAAGTATCTAGAGAAGTGTCTGGTATGTGGTAATAATAAAAATAATAATGGTTAGAAATAATAGCATAGGGCTATTAAATGGCAGATAACTAATGTATACCTAGACTTTGGTTTCAGAGTTCATGCTCAATAAATATTTGTTGAATTAATAAATAAATAAAAGAATAAATGAATTAAATGTGTTACTTCTCAGTCTGCAAGTCATTTAATTTCATCATAGGATGGTATTTATACTTAAGAATAGATGTAATTTATTGTACTTTCCCAATGTTATAAGTGAATGGAAGTAGAGCAAAATTAATAATACCTTACCTTTTTTAATACCAGTAAATGTTAGGATGCATTCCTGTTGTGTTTAAATATAAACTCCATTAAAGCTGTATTTCTCCCTTGCTTTTATATCTCAGTAGTTAAAGCAGTCTCTTAACTCTCAGAAATGACACCCACCTTTAAAAGCCCCAAGAAAGAGTACAAATATTTAGTCCTAGTTTTACGTGATGGCAATTTTCCCTTAGGCACAATCCCATTGAATTTATAGCACTTGCCAGAGTTGTGCCAGTCACATGGCTCCAAAAACTGCCAAAGAAAGAAGACTAGCAAGATTTCTTTCTTTCTTTCTTTCTTTCTTTCTTTCTTTCTTTCTTTCTTTCTTTCTTTCTTTCTTTCTTTCTTTCTTTCTTTTAATGACTTTAAGTCTAAAAATATAAGGGGGAAAAAGAGATCTGGATGCATGCCATATCACCCTAACAGCACGTGCAGATTCTATTTTGATTACACTGCATGCAGGTTGATGGGCATATCCAAGAAGTCCCTGTCTCCTATAGCTTAAGAATCACCAGCAGTTGGGTTTTGTCAAATAATTTGTCAGCTGGCTTGGTTCCTCACCAATCATTTCCCTGAAGCCTTGACAGCATTTTTGATGACAGAATATCTCCTTTTGGGAATCTGTGCAAGTTGGAGGGCCATGTTCTTCCGTGCTGGACTGCCCTGGTGCAATGAGTACAGTTGTGGGTGCCCCACTTTAAGATGATCATGTCACTTTCCTGGGACAGGTCAGCTTGAGAGAAAAAAGGGCATAGAAATAAAGTGAAGGAGTCAAAGATGTTTAGCCTGGAAAAGAACCTGGCTTGTGGATTTGCTAGCTTTGTGATACTAGGCAGTTCTCCACATCTTGGCACTCCAGGCCTAGGTTTCGTCATTTATAATTTGTGCTTATGGTGGTGTTGTGAGAATCAAAGAGAAAGTGTATGACAAAGTGTCATATCAATTATAAAGTTCTCCCTGGTATTGGTTTATTATTTAAGTAGTTTGTGAGGTCAAACATTCAGTCAAAAAGGTAGTTATGTTATAAAAAGAGTTAGCCTTATAATCAGAAGGCCTGAGTGCAAATTTTAGTTCTGCCGCTTGAGAACTGAGTGAATTTATGCTATTCACTTAGCATTCTGAGCTTCAACTTTCTAATCTAAAAAATTAGAATTCATAAGTTTATTCAGGAAACATACTGGAAAAAAAAAGAAACAGATACTGATCCCCTGTTTTGTTCATAGATTTGATCATATGTGGAGATAAGAAATGTAGATGCTTATACCTTATGGAAAAATCAGTAAAAAACAGACAGAGTCATAATTTGTAACCAACCAAGGTTCTTACTGGATATCATCTGTGCAGCTGCATGGAGAGGAAAGTTCCTCTGACTTAAAGGTGAGCAGCCTGGGGTTTAAATTCCCGCTCTACCAGGTGAGCAGCCTGGGATTTAAATTCCCACTCTACCAGGACTAGCTGAGGACCTCTGGCTAAGTTTTAGAACCTGGCACACAATAGGCTCATAATAAATGTAAGAGAATGGATGAATGAATGAATGATGCCACTTTACCTCTTTGAGCCTCAGTTTGCTCATCTGTAAATGGAAATAACTCCTCGACCCCAAAATAGTTGTCAGATTAGCATGAATTACTGCAGTTAAAAAATGTTTCTGTAGATGGCAAACCAACAAATATGGCTGTTCCTGAGCTCCATCCTTCTTTTATCCAGTGCAGATGGCCATTTTCTCCCTGGAAATTACCTGCTCTGGTTTAGCTTGCTTGATTAAATTTTAGAAATCTTTCTATTTGGCCAGATTACTCTGGTTGCTATGTTGATAATAGACTGTAGGGCTATTAGAAGGGTTACAAGTAAAGAAACCAGTTATGAAGCTATTTGTATAACCTAGGCAAGAAATGGTGGTGACTTGAACCACAGTAGTAGCAGTGGATTGTTTATGGGTATATTTTAAAAGTAAACCCAATAGTATTTCTTAAAGGACTGGATGTGTAGTAAATGATAGAGAGGAGTCAAGGATGATTTCAGGATTTTTTGTTCTGAGCCCTAGAAGGATGGAGTTGCCATCAACTGAGATGGAGTAGATCTGTGGAGGTCAGAAGTACAGTTGGGGGATATTAAATTTGAGGTGTTTATTAGACTACAACTAGAAATGTTAAGGAAGCAGTTGGCTACATATATCTGGGGATAGAAAGGGAGACTTGAGTTAGAGATATGAATTTGGTCAACAGTACCACAGGCCAGGCCAGCCAAGTAGGATGAACACAGCCATTGTCTTTGACAACCAGGAGATCACAGGTGATGTTTTTAGAGCCATTGCAGTGACACAATAGGGAAAGAAGTCAGACTGCAATAAAGAAGCGTCAAAGAAATAGCAATAGTAAATGTGGATTACTCCTTTTAAGTATTGTGGTAGTGGAGAGAGGGCAAAGGAGGGGAGGATTTGATGGAAGAGAATGGTGGCTTTTGGTGCACTGACCACTCATACCTCTTAACACACTTTTCTACATTAGCTTTTTCAAAGTCTGTCCCCAACTGCTCCTTCCCTGGTTCTTTTCCCTCTGCCTACTCCTCAAAGTTTCTGTCTGCAGTATTCTTCCTTTGGACTTTGTTCACCCACCTGGCAGAGAAAGCTATGAAAATCTAGCCTGCATTCAAGACTCTCCAAGATCTGGCTCTGGTATGTTAGTGTGAGTTTCTTCCTCCCACACTCTCTTTCCCATTCAACCTAAGCTGTTTCCACTCTGGATTGTTTTCTAGTCCCAGAACTTTTCACTTTTATGCTTCTATCCTTTTAAGCAAGATCTTTACTTTGCCCAGAAGCCCTACCTCCCTTTCTTCATATATGCAAATATTTCTTTTTGTTCAAGACTCTGCTCAAATGCCATTTCTTTCAGGCAGTTTCAAACTCCCCTCCCTCACCTGTAGGAATTAGAATACAATCTCTTTTTTTATAGTAATTATTACTTTCAAATTGTCCAAAAATGGCATAAATTATTTTGTTGGTGTTGATATAAATGTCCAAGATACTGGATGATCTTTTTCCTGAAGTTTTAAGATTCTGTGTGATTCTCTTATTATCAAGTGCCCTGAAAATGCCTAATTCTGACATCATATGCCCACCCACTCACTATGTCATTTAGTGCATCACTTCTTATACAGCTACTCTGCGGCCTTTAGAGAGTTCTCACTCCATTGCCCTGAAGATGAAGAATCTGGAATTTAGTTCTCAATTCATTAGCAGATCATGAGTAGAAGTATGAAATCGTAAGTATTAACCTGAGTATCTGTCACTTTATACAAAATGAGGATCACTTGTAGAAGAGGGTAGTATAATCACATCCTTCTGAAAGCAGTGATTATGCAAACTATTTTAATGTCACCCCCTTTAGGCAGTTGTCCTGGTGTTCCCACACCAGCATCCTCTACCTCTGTGTTTCAACATCATATTATATTTACTTCTCTCATGCATTTATCACACAGTATCACTGAGTCTCTACCATATAGTTAACATCAGAGATGGTTTAGTGTCATGTTAATAAGATGGAGTTAACATTTAGGCAGATCTCAGTTCCAACTTTCTTACTCTGCTATTTATTAGTTGTGTGACCTTGGCTAAAATTGTGTATACCTCTGCTCATTAGTATCATGATCTATAAAATGGGGACTTTATTAGGAAAAAAATAAGATGGTAAATATAAAACATCTGGCAGGTTGCTGGATACTTATCAAGATACTCAATAAATATTTGTCAATTCAGTTTTATTGAATTGGCACATTGCATAAAGCATTCTCTTGCTTCTCATGCCACAAACTATTGAGGGCACACAATTAGATCATTGATTTAACTTTTATTAAGTAAAAAGGGTTACAGTTTTAATCTGCTGTGAACCTCAGTAGTGGACTGATTGTTTGAAGGACTAGCATAGTTTTGTATTTAAATAGAACAAACTGAATTACACATAAACAGCAGTAGAAATTCCTGCAGAGTACTATTTTTCAACATAAACCATTATCCCAGCCAGCCATATGTATAGACACAGCAAAGCTTCTGTATTTATATTTTTTCATTAAAAACAAAATGGTTAATTTCACAAATTAATTTATTGTATTCATCATAATAGCCAAATTCAAACTAAACAGTCTAATGCTTTAGTGATTCAAGACTGGCTTATTGAAAGGACTCTGTAATTTTGATACCATTTTCTTAGTAAGAGCCTATAGTTGTTATTTTCTAGCAAGAAATCTTAAAGGATTTCACAGCATCATTTTTCCTAGTGCATTATTTTCAGAGATTTCAAATTGGCCTCCGGTTACTTTCAGAAATCAAATTCTCTAATGTAATGTCTGTCAACTGTGGGAGCAGCAATATGTAGTGGTATAATGGACAAGGTGTAGCTTGAAGGTTGGAAAGGTCTACATTTCAATTCTGGCATTGGGCAAATTCCTTTAGAAAGTGGTCCAGTTTCATTCTTTTGCATGAAGCTGTTCAGTTTTCCCAACTGAAGCTGTTCAGTCTCCCATTTGTTGAAGAGACTATCTTTTTCCCATTGGATATTCTTTCCTGTTTTGTCAAAGATTAATTCACCACATAATTGTGGATTTATTTCTGGGTTTTCTTTTCTGTTCTATTGATCTATGTATCTATTTTTGTGCCAATACTGTTTTGATAACTACAGCTTTGTAGTATAATTTGAAGTCTGGAATTGTGATGCCTCCAGCTTTGCTTTTCCAAAATTGCTTTTGCTATTTAGTGTCTTGTGGTTCCATACAGATTTTAGGATTGCTTATTCTAGTTCTGTGAAAAATGCTGGTGGTATTTTGATAGGGATTGCATTAATTGTGTAGATTACTTTGGGTACATTTTAACAATATTTTTTCTTCCAATCCATGAGCATGGAGTGCCTTTCCATTTCTTTGTGTTGTCTTGAATATTTTTCATCAGTGTTTTGTAGTTTTTGGAGTATAGGTCCTCCACCTCCTTGCTTAAGTTTATTCCTAAATACTTTATTATTTTTGGTGCAATTGTAAATAAGATTGTTTTCTTAATTTCACTTCCTGCTGCTTCATTATTAGTGTATAGGAATGCAACAGATTTCTGTACATTGATTTTGTATCCTGAATTCAATTTGTATTACTGAATTCATATACCAGTTCTGGTAATTTTTTGATAGAGTCTTTTGGATTTTCTACATACAGTATCATGTGATCTGCAAATAGTGAAAGTTTTACTTTTTCCTTACTGATTTGGATGCCTTTTATTTCTTTTTGTTGTCTGATTGCTGTGGCTAGAACTTTCAGTACTGTGTTGAATAAAAGATGGCGAGAGTGGACATCCTTGTCTTATTCCTGACCTTACGGGAAAGCTCTTAGTTTTTCACCATTGAGGATGATGTTTGTTGTGGGTTTTTCATATATGTTATGTTGAGATATGTGCCTTCTAAGCCTGCTTTGTTAAGTGTTTTATCATGAATGGCTGTTGTACTTTGTCAAATGTTTTCTCTGCATTGGCTGAAATCGTATCATTTTCATCCTTTCTCTTATTGATGTGATGTATCACATTGATTGATTCGTGAATGTTGAACCACACTTGCATCCCAAGAATAAATCCCACTTGATCATGGTGAATGATTTTTCTAATGTATTTTTGGATTTGGTTTGCTAGTATTTTGTTGAGGATTTTTGCATCTTTGTTCATCAGAAATATTGGCCTATTGTTCTCCTTTTTTTTGTTTTGTTTTTGTTGTGTCTTTCACTCATTTTGGTTTGAGGGTAATGCTGACCTCAAAATGAATTTGGAAGTTTTTCTTCTTCTTCTATTTTTTGGAATAGTTTGAGAAGAATAGGTATTAACTCTCCTTTAAATCTTTGGTAGAATTTATCTGTGAAGCCATTGGGTCCTGGACTTTTATATGTTGGGAGTTTTTTGATTACTGATTCAATCTCCTTGCTGGTAATTGGTCTGTTAAATTTTTCCTTTTCTTCCTGATTCAGTTTTGATAAGTTATATGTCTCTAGGAATTTATCCATTACTTCTAGGTTGTCCAAGTTGTTGGCATATATTTTTTCATAATATTCTCTTACAATCCTTTGTACTTCTGTGGTGACAACTGTTATTTCTCTTCTTTCATTTCTGATTTTATTTTGGGTGTTCTTTCTCTCTTTTTTTTGATTAGTTTGTCCAAAGGCTAATCAATTTTGTTGATCTTTTCAAAGAACCAGCTCCTGGTTTCATTGAGCTATTCTATTGTTTTTTATTTGTTTGTTCATTTTTGTTTCTCTCTCTCTCTCTCTCTCTCTCTCTCTATATATATATATATATATATTTTTTTTTTTTTAGAGAGAGAGAGAGTGCAAGGGTGGGGAGAGGCAGAGGGAGAAGGAGAGAGAGACTCCTAAGCAAGCTCCATGCCCAGCACAGAGCCTGACACAGAGCTTGATCTCAGGACCCTGAGATCATGACGTGAGCCAAAATCAAGTCAGGCGCTTAACCTACTGAGCTGCCCAGATGTACCTATGTCATTTATCTCTGCTCTAATCTTTATTAGTTCTTCCCTCCTATGGACCATCCTGAGGTCTGTTTAGCTCTGTAATGTCTCTCTGCCCTTCCTACCCTCTTTGATATGGCCTCTTCTCTCCATTTAGTTGTGGAGAGTTTGTTTTGCCAGTCTTTGGGTTGTTTTCTGGGTTATTTACACTGATGTTGGTATTATCTGTGGGATGTGGGTGTAGTTGTATCTGTGGGACAAAGTGAGCTTAGGGTCCTTCTCCTCTGCCATCTTTCCAGCAATCTGATTACTTTAGTATTATACGAAGTCTTGAAATCAAGTAGTTTAAGGTTTCTAACCTTGTTTTTCTTTTTCAAAATAGTTATGGCTAGTCCACCTTTTTTTTCATTGCTATATAAATTATAGAATCAATTCATCAATTGGGACCGCATTTAATCTATAGACAAATTTTAGGAGAATTGATAGATTAACAATATTGAACTTTCCAATACACCAACATAGTATGTATCTTCATTTATTTATATCTTCTGTAATTTATTTCAACAATGTTTTGAAGTTTTCAGTGTTCTATTAATTGGTGATAAAGGATTATTGATGTTTCCAACTGTAATTGAGATTTATTTTTCTTTCAGTTCTGTCAGATTTTACTTATTTCAAAGTTCTATTTTAGGTGCATACAGTTTTATGATTGTTGACTTCTCAATGTGGTGATCCCTTGATCATTGTGAAATTCCTCTTTATCCATATTGATGTTTTTTTTCTAAAGTCTGTTTTATAGTAATATAATAAATTCTGCATCTTTCTAATGATTACTGACTGCATGGTATATGTTTTTGCATTTTTAAAAATTTTGAGCTATTTGTGCCTTTATATTTAAAGGGGATTTCTTGTAGACTGCATATAGTTCAACCTTAATTTTTAAATTCAGTCTGGCAATCTCTTTTTAATCGGAATGTTTAGACCATTTGAATATAATGTATTTATGAATTTGGCTGGATTTAAGTCTATCATCTTGCTCTTTGTTTTCCATTTGTTCCATCTGTTCTCTGTATCCTTCCCCCCCCCTTTTTCCTTATTTCATTTGGATTAATTGGAGTATTTTTAAGGATTCTATTCAATATTCACTGTTCACTTATTAGCCAGACCTATTCATTTTACCTTTTAACAGGTTGCTCTAGCATTTACAATAAATATCTGTGACTTATCACAACCTACAAACAATATTATAATTGGGGGCTCCTGGATGGCTCAGTTGGTTCAGTGTCTGCCTTCTGCTCAGGTCATGATCCCAGGGTCCTGGGGTGGAGAGCCCCCCATGGGGCTCCCTGCTCAGTGGGGAGTCTGATTCTCCCTCTCCTTCTGCCCCTCCCCCCTGTTCCTGGGCAATTGTGTGCTCTCTCTCAAATAAGTAATAAAGTCTTTTAAAAAAAACTTTAAATAAAAAAAATTGTAACTGTTGACATGTACTGAAATGCCCTTATAACAATATTCTTATATTTTTCTTTCTGTTCTTTTGCTATTGTTGTCATAGATTTCATATTTATATGTATTATAAATCCTACAATACACTGTTGTTATTTTTGTTTTAAACATCCAGTTCTTTGTTTTAAGCATCCAAATTCTCTTAGCTTTTTTTAGTTGCAAAAGTTTTCATTTTGCTTTAATTTTTAACAAAATTTGAGTCATTTTATTATGAAATGTTTATGTTGCTTTTATTTTAAAACATATTTTTGCTATAATTTTACTTATTTACTATATCAATTTTTTATTTACATTCTAGTTAGTTAACATATAGTGTAATATTGGTTTCAGGAGTAGAATTCAAAGATTCATCACTTACATATAACACCCAGTGCTCATCACAAGTGCCCGCCTTAATACCCATCACCCATTTAGCCCACCCCCCACACTTCTCCCCTCTAGCAATCCTCAGTTTATTCTCTATAGTTAAGAGTCTCTTATGGTTTGCCTCCCTCTCTCTTCTTCTTCTTTTTTTTTTCACATCTCCTGTGTTCATCTGTTTCATTTCTTAAATTGTACATATGAGTGAAATCATATGGTATTTGTCTTTCTCTGACTTATTTCACTTAACATTATACACCCTAACTCCATCCATGTCATTGCAAATGACAAGATTTCATTCTATTCCATGGCTGAGTAATATTCCACTGTTTATTAATACCACATCTTTATCCTTTCATCAGTTGATGGACATTTGAGCTCTTTCCATAATTTGGCTATAATGCTGCTATAAACATTGGGGTGCATGTGCCCCTTCAAATCAGTATGTTTGTATCCTTTGGGTAAATACCTAGTAGCGCAATTGCTGGGTCGTTGGATGGTTCTATTTTTAATTTTAGTTTCAGCACTTTAAATGCCATTCAGTTGTCTTCTAGCTTACATAGTTCTGATGAAATTTCTGCAGTCATTCTTTGTTTCTCTTTCATGGACTTGGCTCTCCCCACTTACCTTGCTGCCATTAAGATTTTTCTCCTCATCCCTGATTTTTACAAATTTTATTATAATGTGTCTTGGTGTAGTTACTTTGTATTTAATCTACTTGGTGTTTATTGAGTTTCATGGATCTATGGCTTTATATTATTCAACAAATTTGGGAGTTTTTCAGGCATCATTTCTTCAAATACAATTTTTTTCTGTCCTTTTCTCTCCTCTCCTCCTGTGATTTCAATTACACATGTATTAGACCATTTGGTACTGTCCCAAAGGTCACTGAGATTCTTAATTTTTTTTGGTCTTTTTTTTTTTTTATCTCTATGCTTCATTTTGGATAGTTTTTTATTGTTATGTCTTCCATTTTCTTTTTTTAAAAATTTTTTAGAGATTTTATTTATTTATTTGAGAGAGAGAGAAAGAGAGCATGGGGGGGAGGGGCAGAGGAACAAGTAGACTCCCCACTGAGCAGGAAGCCCTACTCAGGGGCTCGTTCCTAGGACCCCGAGATCATGACCTGAGCCAAAGTCAAATGATTAGCTGACTGAGCCACCCAGTCGTCCCTGTTTCTTGATATATCTTTAATTTTTGGTTTACTACTAGACATTATAGATTTAACTTTGTCATGTGTACTTTGTTGTTTTTCTTTAACGACTTAGATTTTGTTTTGTCGGGAAGTTCATTACTTGCAGTTCCATTTGATTCTTTTGAAGGTTTTTTTTTTTTATGTTATGTTAATCACCATACATTACATCATTAGTTTTTGATGTAGTGTTCCATGATTCATTGTTTGGGTATAACACCCAGTCCTCCATGCAGAACATGCCCTCTTTAATACCCATCACCAGGCTAACCCATCCCTGCACCCCCCTCCCCTCTAGAACCCTCAGTTTGTTTTTCAGAGTCCATAGTCTCTCATAGTTCGTCTCCCCCTCCAATGAAGGGGGGGAAATCAGAAGGTTTGTTTTTAAGATACTTTAACGAAGGTATAGAGTGGCTTTACTATAGGAATAGTTTAGCCCTGTTACTAAGCCTGGCCCTTCTGAAGTATTTACTGAATGACTCAAAGTATCAATGCAGACTGTTCACTCTTGGAACATGAATAATTCCTAACCCCTCTATGATCTCTAGAAATTGTTCAACTCACAGCTCTCCCTAGTTGCTCTTTTTCTGACCTCTTCGAGTTTACCCTTATATACACATTTGGAGACTGAAGACTCAAGAGCAACACTATGCAAATTTCTGAAGCTATTTTTCTGAAAAGCTCTTTCTTCTCAAAGACTATCCCTCATTACCTCAGAATCTCTGGACTCTGATGTCTATCTTCTCAATTTAGCAACATCATTAAGTTATGCTTGGTATCCCCACCCTTCTCCACAGTCCAAAATATGCCTTCAAACAAAAAGCCTAGTTGATTACAAGGCTCACCTCACTTTTTTCTTATATTTCAGGAATTAGAGTCCTTCATTGCCTATTGTCCAATATCTGAAAACAATTTTTAATGTTTTGTTCATTTTTCTTGTTGCTTAAGACAATAGGGTAAATCTGGCTCCTGTATTACACCATGCCTGGAAGCATAACTCCAAGTCCTTTATATAACTCCAAATGTATCTTTGAATGTGATATATCATAGCTAAAGTAGTCCAAATCCAGAATCTTTGATGTCAGAGTCTATACCAAAGCTGAATTTTAATTCAGTTTGTGAAACATTAATAATCACTGACAATCCGCTAAATTTTGGGGGGTTCTGAGATATAAAGATAATATTAAGAAAATCCCTCTACTCAGGGAGTTATATATAGTTAGAGAAGACTAATGGGTAAGTGATCTTGAGCAAGTCATTTTACAGTATATCAAGAGAGGCACCATGGTGTAATAAGAAAGGGTGGACTGGACAACATTACTATCGGTCCTCCAACACAGATCTTGATTATACTGTGCAGACTATGCCAGGACTATTATTTCATCCTACCATTTTACTATGTGTGTAACCTTGGTAAAGTTAATAGTTGTCTACACGTGAGTTTTTCCACCATAATACAAACTTGTGATAGCTCCTAAGGTGATTGCAAGGTCTCAGTGTACATGAATAAAGTACCTGCCCTTCTAGTAGGTGCTCAGTTTAGTTCCCTTCTGTATATGACTCTATGTTCTCATCCATATATTTGGAGTAATCTCCTATGTATGTTTTAGGTTACAGGACTGTTGTGAAGTTTAGGGAATATGAATTTGACAGCACTATAAAGTCTGCAGATCACTGCTGGGACTCTGCAGCCCTTGGCAATTTTCTTTATTTTCTGAGCAGCAGCCTGGGAAAGTAGGTTAAACATCATTCTTTCTGTAAATGCCGGTGTGACTGGAAGAGTAGATTGATTTTGACTACCAGAGTTTGGGATCTTACCCAGCAGTGATAGTTTTATTATGTTCTTCACAGTGCAATTAAAACCTACCTTAGCAACACATAAGTTATTTTTTTCAAACAAATGGTATGTGCTATGGATTCTTAGACTTGTGTTGTGGGATTAGGCTAAGCATAGGTGAGTCTCTTTAGAACATTATAGAAACTGTTTCTGTTGGCCAGCACTGCTCCAGTATCTGTCCCCTTGGAGTACTTGAAAGCAGACATATTTACAAAATGGGACTGGAGTATTGTGATTTCTTGTGTATGTTTGGTTTTTGTCCATGGTTCCTGGCTCATAGCTACTAAAACCCTTAGAATTTCCTGTAATAAGAACTAAAATATGTCTTTTGTTGTGTTATTGAGGTAACTTTTGGAAAGCCCCTAGGTAACTAAAGGATGATTGCTGTTCTCCAGGGAACCAACCATGTGATTAGAAAGTTGAGGGGCTAGAGACTGAATTAGTTGCCAGTGGCCAATGATTTAGTTAGTCAGTGCCTCTATGATGAAGCCTCCATAAAAATCCAACAGGACAGCTTTCAGAGAGATTTCAGATTGGTGAACACTTGAAGGTGTGGGGATAATGGCATTCCTAAAAAGAGTACAGAAGCTCCATGCCCCTTCCCACATACTTTGTCTTTTGCATCTCTTCCATCTGGCTGTTCTGAATTATATCCTTTAATAATAAACCAGTAATCGAGTAAATAAAGTGTTTCTCTGAGTGCTGTGAGCCACTCTAGCAAGTTAATCAAACCCAAGGAAGGGGTGTGGGAACCTCTGATTTATAGACAGTCAATCACGAGTACAGCTGGCCACCTGGATTTGTGACTGGTGTCTGAATTCCAAGAAGGGGGTTGGGACCCCCTATCTATAGCTGGTTGGTCAGGAGTCCAGGTGCAAACCTGGGCTTGCAACTAGTGTCTGAAGTGAGAAGGAGAGGCACACTCTTAGAGGACTGAGCCCTCAAACTGTGGAATCTGATGCTATCTCTGGGTAGATAGTGTTCAAAATTGAGTTGAATTTTATGACACATTTTGATATCTGAGAATTGTTCATTAGTGTGAGGAAACCACTCCCCCACCCACTGTGTTGAAATTTCATGCAGAACTCAAAAGAAGGGCTGATTTTTTTTTTCTATGTAGGAATGAGACAGTGTTTTCTAGTGACAATTAGCCTAGAAAAAAAATCATCCCTCCAAGACTAACATTGTCTAAGCTGAAAAGGACAGGAACTTTGAAGAAAGACAGATTTGAAATTTGGTCTCAAACTCTCACTTAGTATCTGGGTGACCTTAAGAAAGTCAACCATCCTCTCTGAGCCTATTTTCTCATTTGAGAGTGGAGATGATACTATGCACTTCACAAGGTAATTGTGAGGAACAAATGAGTTAATGGATAGTAAAGTAATTTGTAATCTATAAAAGTCCAACAAGCTATTTTCTATTATTTTTATTTTTTCCTTTTTTAATATTCTTCTTTTTATACTCTTTTTTTTTTCCAATATGGAAGCTACCATATCTCATGTGTTTAGACTGTCTACAGATTCAGGCTAATTATGCTTCATACTACATTTGATCTGTTTGATGAACACAGCTCTGGTTCTCCTTGGGAGGCAGCCTGGTTTAACAGAGAGAATGTATGGGCTTTGAAGCCAATGATCTGTGCTTTATATCTCATTTCCACCACTTGTGGGCTATATGACTATGGGCAAATTATTCAAATACTCTTAGTATCATTTCCCCCTCTATAAATGGAGACATTAAACCCCACTTCTCAGCATTATTGTGAAGACTTAAGTGATATGCATAGTAAGTGCCTACACATGAAAAAGGCCAAGTAAATATGCTATTA
Source organism: Mirounga angustirostris (assembly GCF_029215605.1). NCBI lineage: Eukaryota > Metazoa > Chordata > Mammalia > Carnivora > Phocidae > Mirounga > Mirounga angustirostris. The sequence goes on from NW_026991712.1 coordinate 151,742,969, forward strand.
TTTCTGTTACCTAAATTCTCTAAACTAGGCCTTTCTCTGTGTTTTCCAAAAAATATACCAAAATATGCTATTTTCTGGCATGTATTGCTGTTGAATGATTAAATGCTCAGATTATTTTTTTCCTCTTTTTTTTTTTTCTTTCAGTAAGCTTTGACTTTCATGGATCTGTAAAAAGCACCTTACACATTCACACTGTGAAATGCTTCATTTTCAAATATGTCAGCATCCCCGAGTCACTCACTGACCCAAAAAACCTTGGGCTCCTATGGGCTGATTCATAGTCCTCAAGAAAACTGCTAAGCAACAATACCTCTGAGCCCAGGCAGATATCCATTCTCTGATAATTTCTCAAATCCAGCTTGTCTTTTCTTTTGTGCAACTCTTCTGCAAACTACAGAGTTGGAACATGATCCCCTTCTGGGACTCTCAATCCAGCTGCCTCATTCACAGAAACTAAAGCTCAGGCAGAGGAGGAACAGTCAGCTCTCTTGGTTTCCTCATCAGTGTTATTTCCAAAATCTTTCAACATCTTGCTATGACCTTTACAGTTAATTTTAACAACCTGTGTGATAAGAATGACAATGCTATCATCACTATGTGGTACATGAGGAAACAAGTTTCAGAAGAGTGACTTGCTTAAGGTCACACAGCTAGTAAGTGACAGAACTGTTTTTTTTTTTTTAATTTTTAAAATTTTATTATGTTACGTTAGTCACCATACAATACATCATTAGTTTTTGATGTGGTGATCCACAATCCATTGTTTTCGTATAACACCCAGTGCTCCATGTAGTACGTGCCCTCCTTAATACCCATCACTGGGCTAACCAATCCCCCCTCCCCTCTAAAACCCTGTTTGTTTCTCAGAGTCCATAGTCTCTCATGGTTCATCTCTCCCTCCGATTTACCCGCCCCCTTTCATTTTTCCCTTCCTTCGCCTAATGTCCTCCATGCTATTCCTGTTTTCTCCATGAAGCTATGTCAGCCTGAAGCCATTCTCTAGTCTCCAGATTCCTTGTAAAGCTGTGCCATGGTCAGACTTGGTATATGTTGTGTGCTTATGTGGGCAGAGTTAGTTCCTCCAGCAGCAGCTAGTGGATAGTTGGGGAAGGCTCCAGCCAGGCAGATGCTAGAAAAAAAAAAAAAATTCCATTTCAGAGTTCATTTATGCCATTCTTCTTAGAAATCTTTCTCTACGTGGTATCATCTGACCTCCACCCTTCTGTTCCGCATGACACTGATTATAGAGGACTACTCTTCATTGCAAATCAGAGTTGGAGGTGGGTCAAGTTAGGTTAATTCATTTTTCGCCATGGGAAATCTATAGAATTAAGATACATGTTTAGTATTTATTTATATGTTTGCTTGTTGACTGATTTATTTATTATGTTTCATTTGTCATAAATTATTTGGAGTGGATTATAAAAATACAGAACTTATTATGCTCCAGCTGGCATATCTGTCTTTTCAGCTTCATCTCTAGCATCTGTAAAAATGATCCAATTACATGGTCTTCTCTCAGTGCCTGGAAGGAACTAGGCTCTCACATTTTAGAGACATTTCATACACTGTCCCTTCTGGCAAAATGAGAGGAGGGAAAAGAGGAAGTCAGGAGTAAAGTTAATATCTACATTTGTTGGGTTTGAGTAATAAACTTGACATTGAGATTCCTAGTAACCAAGGCAAGGAGAAATACAAGATTAGGTACATGGTTCATACTCTCCATTACAAAACTCAGTTCCGTTTCTAAGGAAAAACACAGCTCTTACTGACATTGAGACCCAGGGGAGGGGAAGAGGGTAAGTGAATTTAAAGAATATAGTTTACAATGTGATAAACAGCATTCTCAGACACATCCTTAACAGTAAGGAAAAAATTTCATAGGGCTATTCTTATAACATCTCTCAATATAGTCCTTTGTTATCTGCCAAGCTGATAAAAGCAGTCCTATAAAAGACCAAAATCATGTTCTCTTGCCTTGATCCAAAGATAAATTTTAGAGTATCTTAAGGAGCAGATGAACTATATACTTTTTAGGCTGTTTTCCACGTATTCTTTTTCTCTCTTTCAACTGAGCTTTTAATAATTATTGAGTGGCAGGGAACTTAAGCTTGAGTATCTGATAATTAACTGACTAGTATAATTTACTGCCCATAAGTTTTCTAAATAATCAGTGGTCTGTGTAACCCTTTTCCAACAGAAAGTTTCTTTTTTTTTTAAAGATTTTATTTATTTATTTATTTGAGACAGAGAGAATGAGAGAGAGAGAGCACATGAGAGGGGGGAGGGTCAGAGGGAGATGCAGGCTCCCTGCCGAGCAGGGAGCCCGATGCGGGACTCAATCCAGGGACTGCAGGATCATGACCCGAGCCAAAGGCAGTCGCTTAACCAACTGAGCCACCCAGGCGCCCCCAACAGAAAGTTTCTAAGAATCAGACTCCTCATCTATAAATTGGAGATAGTTAATACTTTCACATGGATGTTGTAAAGATCAAGTAGTATAATATCACTATAATAATAGTGGGCAATAGTTATGTAGTGGTTAACAGATATTGGACCATTTCTAGAAGTCACATACTGCTAATTGCTTTAAATAATTAATTTAATCCTTATAACAAACTTTAAAAGATAAGTATTGTTGTTTTTCCCATTATTAAAAATAAAAAACTGAGGTGTGGAGAAATTAAGTAAGTTATCAAACATTACAGAGTTGATAAACAGGGGAATCAGGATTGAATTTCAGGTTGGTTGGATTCCAAAGTTCTTAATCTTAACTACTATGCTATAATTAACCATATGTGGTGTTCAATAAATGGGTTAATAGTATTTTAATAGAGTTACAATCTAAATTGTTGTTAATCAGTATAAGATTAATGTGATTTGAGTATTTTTATTAGAAAGTGTTATATAGCCTGGAGCATTTTATTTGGTGTGACTTACCACATTTCATCAAATTTAAGAAGCTGTCAACTATAAGATGCACCATTACTTTGTGTACTACTAAGAAAGAAAAATGTTGTCAATTAAACTCTGACACAATGCTTTCTTATTACACTGGATTTTTATTTTATACTTACTAAAAGACCTCTTTCAAACTTATTTATACAGAGATTTTTGTCCTGGATCTCTCTTTTTTATAATAAAAATTATACAAATAAAGTGTTAAGGTATTTTAACACATTCAGGATCCAACTATTCTGAATTACTTCTAATTCAGAGTTGTCAGTAGAGACATTTTCCCACACAGTAGCAGTTTCAGTGTCTTTAAGAACATGATGATGTAGCCTTTCTTCAAAGTGTCCATTGTCATTTTGGGATTTTCTCCCAAGCCTCTGACACATTAGCAAGTTTTGATATATGTATTCAGGCAATGTCAGTGAGTCATGATACTATAAGATATATCTGAATTTCAGAGATATTAGATGGAGGGAAAATGTGTGTCTTAGAATTGACAATGAACTTTGTGTTGAGTAACAAGTGCTTTGCTTGGCTTAAACATATAACTGTTTCAATGAAGATTTGCATCTGAAGTCTCACTCATCTCAGCCTAAGCATGGTAAATATCCATATATAGTTGTTGCCCAAATTAGAATAGATAATAGCTCTGGGATATGGGCTTCTGCCTTTTAAAAATGTGCTTATTTACAAGTTTTCAAGGTTATCTTCTAAAGCAGGTCTGCTGTGGTAGCACAATAGTATTTTTCTTTCCTAAAACCAAACCATAGAATATTATAATACCATCTTTTCAGTAGAAGAAGAATACAGAGAAAAGATACACATGCTAATTTCAGCTTTCACACTGATATTTTGTATGACCCTAAACAAAATCCCATCTGTAAAATCAGGAGGGTTATCTTCAGAACCTCCAAGAGCATGTGCAGCCTGAATAGGATTTACTCTTACATACTAAGAAGGGAGCTAGCATTTGTTGTAAGCCAACTATGTGCTTGCTATTTCATATGTATTATCTTGATTAATTTTTAAAATAACTATTTATATAGCTATATTATATTCCAGAAAACAGACTTTTGATTAACTAATTACATCAGGTATTGGCTACTAAGGGGAAAGAACTGGGATTCCAAGCATATCTTAATCAATTCAAATCCCAGGCCCTCTACATTACACATGTTGCCTCTCTGAGTCCTTAAAATTTAACTCAGCAAAACATAGGCAGAGCTAAGAAGTTGCTAGGATTGTGAAATCAGAAAACATTATATTATTTGAAATGTCAGAATCAAAGTTAGAATGAATATTTAGTTCCAAAACCTTCTCAAGACCTACTCTTTGCTCATGTTGAATGCTGAAAAAGTAAGAGAGAAATCACATCACCCTGTTCTTAGGAAGCTCACAGTTTAGTTAAGTATCTTTCAAAATATATTCTTTGCTGTCTTAGAATTCATTCAACATTATTTAACAGCTATTTACTGACTCAACTTTATGGTAAGGATGAATTATACTTAAGTAAATAAAATCATATGATTTCTTCCCCCATGGGCATTGCAGACTAATAGAGACAGTTACATATACAATTTAAAACTGTGACAAACTATAATAACATACCAGTTTTGGTGTTAGAAAATAGCATGAGGGCCATACTTAGATAGTATGGGCAAAGGAGGCTCTTCTGAGGAGATGAAGCTTAAAGAATTAGAAGGAGGGAAATGAAGAACACTACAGATTATGCTGAGCAGAAGGAAGAGAATGGTTGAAAACCTCTTGGGAAAGGATATAGAATTCAAGGAATTTTTTTTAAAGATTTTATTTATTTATTTGAGAGAGAGAGAATGAGAGACAGAGAGCATGAGAAGGAGGAAGGTCAGAGGGAGAAGCAGACTCCTTGCCGAGCAGGGAGCCCGATGTGGGACTCGATCCCGGGACTCCAGGATCATGACCTGAGCCGAAGGCAGTCGCTTAACCAACTGAGCCACCCAGGCGCCCGAATTCAAGGAATTTAAAGAAGAAATGTGGTAGCAGATGAAGAGGGAAGTAGGGCTAAAATCAGATAGGGTTGGAAACCCATATTAGAACATTTGGATGTTGTCTGTAATGCAAAGTAAAGAAGACATTAAAGCCTTTTTAGTGGGGCACAAATTTAGGGGATGGGGGTTAAGATTTAGGCAAACTGATGTGTGTGTGTGTATGTGTGTGTCTGTTTCTAATACTCGGCTTCTGTGGAGAATAAAATTAAACTACAGAACAGAGGAAATAAGTAAGAAGGCTATTGCAGAAGTGAGATAATAGTGGCTTAGGGTGGTTGGCAGTAGAGATGAAAGAACTTAAAGGTTTGACATATGTACTGGAAGTTAGATTATTGAAAGATTTATTATATCTGGGAATGAAGGGAGGGTGAGGAATTAAGATTGAGTTCAGGTTTCTGGCTGGGCAACTGGTTGAATATTGTTGCCATTGACTGTTTTGGGGAATTTTGAAAGGTAAGCAGTGTGGGTAGATAGGGGAGTCAGCACGTTTGTTTTGAAAATATCAAGTTTTAGATACTTATGAGATCTCTAAGGAAAGATATCTAGTAGTCTTTTGGATGTACAAGGCTGGAGTCCAGGGAAGTTTGGGCTGGAAACATACATTTGAGAGTTGTTAGCATATAGATTATATTTAATGCCTATATTTGCCTAGGAAGAAAGGTAGAGAAAAAAAAGAATAAGATAGTAGATGATCAAACTCTGGGGAATTTCCATATTTAGAGGTTGGACAAAAGAAAAGAGGCCCACATAGAAATCAGAAAATAAGTGGCCAGAAGTAGGAAGTAGGAAGAAAGCCAAAAGTAGAATGAACAGAATAGTCATTGAAGAATAAGAGGTGCTGGGAGCATACATATGCAGAAGTTTTGTCAAGAAGAGGAGTAGAGAAATAAGTAGTAGGTGATGGTGTATAGAGTTGGGTGCAGAGTTATTTGCTCACGGTAATGATCTAGAGAGAGAGCAGGATTGATGATGAAGGAGACACAGGAGATGATCAAAAGGGTGCCATCCTTGGGAAAGTGAATGGCGTGGGATCCAAAAGACATGCTGAGGACCTTTGTTGGGAAGAAGGACACATTCATCCATGGTAGTGGGATTATACAAAAGAAACATAGGCATGTTTCTAATTTTGGCTATGGGAATATGAGAATCCTCCTGTCTGATAGTTTCTAAAATGGAAAGCATTAGAGAAGATTATCCTTGAAGAATGGCGGTGAGGGAAAAAGAATAAGGGTTTTCAAGAGATGGAAGAAAGTATGAACTAGTTTTTTTTTTTTTTTCAGAGAAAACATGAGAAACCTACTTACCAGAATAACCTTGTAGAATTGTTGAGCAATGATAACAGCTACTTGAGGACTGAGATCATAAATTTAAGATGCAGTCATTTTACCTCGATACGTGATTTTCTCCAGTAATAAGGGGCCTGTATAAGGTAGGTAGAAGAGTTCATTATGGGTATGAGTTTTGCCACAGGAGAAAAAATGGATGGCGACAAGAAGATTGAAGGTGTTCATGAGGACATAATTATGATAGACATGGATAGGAAGAAAAAACAGGAAGGAAGCTGACAGTCATGAAGTAGAAGGATTGACTTCAAAGAATTATTGTAAAGTAAATGCTTCAGCAAATTATATTGAAAGTTGCAATTGTAAAACATGATGTGGACATTTGAGATTATATGTAGGGTAGAGTGTGTGCATCTGTGTATACTTAAGAAAAAGAGAAAGATGGTGGTGGTGGCAAGAGAAGCTGAAGTGGAGTGAAGGAAAAGATTATCAGAGATCCTTTTTATTCATTCAAAAAGTATCTGTTAAGGACTTACCATGAGCCAAGCATTATTTTGTTTGCTGACAGCACTGAGGTGAGAAGCCATGATGTTAAATGGATCATCTTTATGAATGTAGAAATCACTAAGAAGGAAGATAGAAAGTGGGTGTGGAGAGAAGGAAGTGAGGCAAAGATTAAGGCTGTTGATGGGTAAAGCAAGTTGAGCAAATCTAGTGATTCACCAAAGTGAAAGCCATGGTATTATTGGCCCCTAAGTAATAATATTGACAACAATAAAATGAACAGTTACAAATATAGTGAAAAATACTTAAGTAATATTTATGTATCAAGCACTGCACTGAGTATTAACATATATTAGTTTAATTCACAAAATACCCATGAGATGGTTACTCCTATTCCGTTATTCAGAGTAAACAGTGTTTGGGAGGAAGGAATGGGGGAAAGCCAAGGAGCTTGGGTTGGATTAAAGGAGGTGGGAATGGAGAGGAGTGTTCAGGTGAGAACAGATGCCGGAAAAGTTCTGGACTTGTAGCAGTGACTGAAGGAAATCAGTAGTAAGGTATGGTGGAATGATCTCTGCTAGCCTTCCAGTTGAGGTGGGCAGTGGTCTCTAGTGCCATATTCATCAGGTGGATAATGGCTTCGATGTCAACTGCTTCCTCCAAGAACAGGAGAGGTATAGCCAAAATGACTGGGGCCTCTCCTCCCATCGAGAAAAGCAAAAGGTGATTCTGCTAAGGGGGGAAGAGAAAGTGAACTCTTACCTGCCCCCTACCTCCTAATACTCTTAGAGCAGTTCTGCTTTTAATTGCTTAAGATTACAGAGATTTATTTTTAGAAACATAGGCTTTGTTTAAAAATTATAAAGGTATGTTTAAAAAACACTGGTCTAGAGGATCATTTAATCTTAAGAATACTCAGTCCAATCCCCTCATTTTTGAGAGAGGAAACTAAGAGCCCTGAGAGGAGGTGGGAATTACTCAAGGTCATACCGTGAGTTCATAGTAGAATCAGGTTATGTCTTCTGACTCCCAGTCTAGTGTTCTTTACCACACCCATATGATCCAGGTTTAGAGCCCTAACAAATTCTCTAGGGTAAAGAGTGCAGCAAGCTTCTGCTGAACTCTCATCCCTATTCTGTGTCTGACCTATCTCCTGCTGGCAGCCCACATCTAAGATTTTTAAAAATTCATGTTATGTTAATTACACCATAATCCCTGTCTCTACTGACTCTATTCTATTAAGAAATAATTCACTGTTTTGTCAATAACCCTGGGTGTTCTCTCCTGACAGTGTGGAGAGGTGAAGCCTTCCAGCAAGCTTTGCTCACCCCAGCAGCAGTATTGGGCTCCATACTTATAGAACTACGAGCAGAAAGTGGTTTCCCTCATGGTTAGGAGACTCTAGATGGGGCTCTTTGTTCTTGTTTGCAATCAACAGAAAAGCCACTGTGCTGTCATGCAACAGAGTTCCCCCACCTTTCCCCTTCCCCTTATCTGCTTTTCTGTTTTCTACTTTCATTCTTGTTTAAACTACACAGAAACTTCCTGTTATTAAAAATCCTAGAATGAAACGGTAGGGATTCTTCTATATTTTTGTTCACTGATATATTCCAGACATCTGTAATAGTGGCCAACACATAATAGATGGTCAATAAATATTTGTTGAATGAGTAGATGCATGAACAAATAATTAAATTGATAAGATCTGGATAAACTGATACTAAAACTCTGCTCCAACTTTCTCACTGTACACAGGGCTAAGAGTCAAGTGCCCTGGGTACTAGTCTTGACTGGACTGAAGAGATGTAGCAAAGAGAGAAGTAACTTGCCAAGGTCACTTATCCAAATAGGCTGTGTAGATCAGATGTCAACGGTGGTATCCTGTTGTTTGAGATTCAAATGAAATTAGTTCAAAGCTCTCACCTTATGTGCAGTGGAAGCTTTGCTCTCTCTCAGAATTTTGAGGTTGAGCTCCCTCTCAACCTCTCAGAATTTTGTGTGGATTGGGGTGAATTTTGGTATTGTGATTTGTTGCTGGCTCAAAGCTCTCTGAATTAGTTCAGTTTATGGTTCATTTTGCTGTCATGTGTACAATGTCCTTATTAACCCAGACAAGGAACTCATCTCCTCTCTTGGGTATACCTAAATTCTCTCTCTCTCTCTCTCTCTCTCTCTCTCTCTCTCACACACACACACACACACACACACTCATGCCTATCCACAGGCATACACAAAGACATGCAAAAAAAATCTAATACATAAAGCTTTTTGTATGTGGATCAGATCTTCCTGAAGATTTAGGGAGATGGAAGGAATTTATATTATATCAATGCAAAAAAAATATTAGTCATGCCTGTTCTTAAAGCATAACCATTTCTGTTAATTTGAGCTTCATCTTCCTCATATCTTAATCCTTATATATATACATATATCTTAATCCATTCCTCCCACTTCCCTTTCCTTCTCTGTTTACCCACCTTTAGATTTCTGTTCATATCTTATAAATTACAAGAATTCCATCTTTTGTTTTCTTGTTACCAGTTGAACCTCATCACCTGTGATTTCATTTTCTATCCCCAAGTAGTATATCATAGATTTTTTCTAAAATAAGGCAGTTCCCTTCTCAAGATGTTCCCTTCCAATGATGTTATTGGAAGATACTGAGGTTAATTCATAGCATTTATAGAAAAGTTGAATAACAAATCCTTGGGGGAATTCCCAAGCATCACTTGGGGGATCTCAGCAATAAAATTCATGACATGACTACTTATGTATTAACATGAATATGACTCAGTGTCAGTTTTGTTTCTTGTTTCTCTATTTCCAGTTTCAGATTTACCAGAAAGTGACTGTGATTGTCCTGACCTGTCATAGTTAAATGAGTTATGCCCAAGGGCAGGACCATCCTGAATAGACAAGGCCATGTGCCCACTACTGGATATTGGAGCTGTTTCCAGGGCATGAAAAATCACTGGGGATTCAGTAGCCACCCCAAGCAGTATCTTCCACACTGCTTCTCTTAGGACTAAACTTTACACTCATGCTTCTCATTCATTCAAAAGTATCCACTAGGAATGTGTTCATAAGTGGGCCTTGGGTGCTGGAATATAAAGAAAATAAATAAAAATGTGTGTTCTAGAAATCACTGACATTGCTGTCAGTGACTGGAGTGAGGAATACTTGTGAGGTTGTGTATGTGATTTGAGCAGGAAGGTAAACCATTTTTAATAAAGACTTGAGTATCCAAGAGAAAACTAGCTTTAAAACACCCATTACCCATTGTCGTGGACATCTCAGGAATGTTGTATAGTTCTCTAGTCTTCCAGAGCTGCTTTGAAAGCAACCAGCCTCAACAAAGAGATACATTGATACTTGAACAACTCAGTTTTGAACTGTGCAATTCCACTTATATGCAGATTTGTTTTTTAAATAAATACAGTATATCAGTGAGGTCATATGATACATGTCTCACTGATATGAGGAATTCTTAGTCTCAGGAAACAAACTGAGGGTTGCTGGAGTGGTGGGGGGTGGGAGGGATGGGGTGGCTGGGTGACAGACATTGGGGAGGGTATGTGCTATGGTGAGCGCTGTGAATTGTTTAAGACTGTTGAATCACAGACCTGTACCTCTGAAACAAATAATACATTATATGTTAAAAAAAAAAAAAAAAGGAAGATAGCAGGAAGGGAAAAATGAAGGGGGGGAAATCGGAGGGGGAGACGAACCATGAGAGACTATGGACTCAGAAATAAACTGAGGGTTCTGGGCGGGGGGGTTGGCCTGGTGATGGGTATTAAAGAGGGCACGTTCTGCATGGAGCACTGGGTGTTATACACAAACAATGAATTGTGGAACACTACATCAAAAACTAATGATAATGTATGGTGATTAACATAACATAATAAAATAAATAAATAAATAAATGTAGTATAGTACTGTAAATGTATTTTCTCTTCCTTATGATTTTCTTAACAACATTTTCTTTTCTCTAGCTTACTTTATTATAAGACTGTAGGATATAACATATGCAGTATAAAAATATGTGTTAATTGACTCTTTAAGTTATGGTAAGGCTGCTGGTCAACAGTAGGTTATTAGTAGTTAAGCTTTTGGGGAGTCAAAACTTATATGTGAACCAAAGCAATCCTGAAAAAGAAACACAAAACTGGAGGTATCACAATTCCAGACTTCAAGTTATACTACAAAGGTATAGTAATCAAAACAGTATGGTACTGGCATAAAAATAGGCACATAGATCAATAGAACAAAATAGAAAACCCAGAAGTAAGCTCACAAGTATATGGTCGGTTAATCTTTTTTTTAAATTTTATTTTATTATGTTAGTCACCATACAATATATCATCAGTTTTTGATGTAGTGATCCACAATTCATTGTTTTCGTATAGCACCCAGTGCTCCATGCAGTACGTGCCCTCCTTAATATGGTCAATTAATCTTCAACAAATCAGGAAAGAATTTTCAGTGGGAAAAAGACAGTCTCTTCAACAAATGGTGGGGAAAACTGGACAGCTACATGCAAAAGAATGGACTGTTGGGGTAGCACTAAAAGGAGCTGAAAATGCTGAGGGTTATTGACTCTACTATATAAGCAGGACGTCAGTGCCAGGAGGCTGTTTGCAAGTTCTTAAACTGAGCCATGTAGAGTCAGACATGAATATATCAGAACTGCTAACCACAGATGGTCATGACAGAATAGGGATCTGAATCATGAGTCAGAGGGCAGGATCCCAGGCCTGGAATGGATCTTAGAAATATCTTTTCTTATCATTTATCACCTCAGTGGTAAGTTTATGGCTGCCATGGGAGAGAAGTAAGAATAAGTGATAGAAACTTGTTTTAGTGGAAACAGCCTCAGAGTTAGAAGAATCAGGTTCAAGCTCCAATACAATCATGTACAAGTTGAACATTGCTTTCAACAGCTCAGCTAACATTTCTGAGCCTTGATTTTTTTTTTCATTTGTATAATGGGTGCTATAGTAATATTTACTTTATGGGGAGGGGGTTATGAAGCTTACTTTTCAAAATGTATTCTTTCATTTATTCATTAAATTGATTCAACAAATACATAGTAAGATTCTGTTATATGTCAATAACTGTACCGGCATTAGAGATGCAACAGTGCACAAGACACACAAATTCTAAAACTGTAAAAATATAAAACATAAGTCAAATGTTAATATTTTACATTATTGTAGTGGGTCCAGAAATTTTATTTGCAGCTCATAGACAAGTTGTAATATCTTCCTCTCTGTAAAACATCTCTTGTCTTCCTCAGGAGTTCAGTGTGATAGAAAACTTGAAAAAAAAATAGTAACACTGGATTTTATTCGAAATCAGTAAACTTAATCCTATGGCATAACCAAGCCATCCCTTTATGTATGCATTGCTCTTTACATAAAATTATCTGGTCTTTCAGATTCTGCTTCCCTCCCCTTCTCTCCTCCTCCCTTCAAAACCAATATCTAGTGGTACTGACCTCATGGCAAAAGGGACACTGGAGTTTGGGATCCATGAGGTGTTCTCTGGATCCTCCTTGATCTTGGCTATGAAATGGCAGGTCTGGGTTGCTCCTCAGACAGAAGACCACCGGTGTACCACCTTTTCTGAGGTCATCTACTGTAGTTAACTTGGGCTGGTATAACAATTACCATAGACTGGGTAGTTCAAACAGCAAACTTTTTTTTTTCTTATAGTTTTGGAGGCTGGAAGCCCAAGATCAAGGTGCCAGCTGATTCAGTTTTTGTTGAGAACCTGCTTCCTGATTTTTCAGGAGGCCACCATCTTGCTGTGTGTTCACATGTTGGAGACAGAGATCATCTCTCTCATGTCTCCTCTTATAAGGGCACTAATACCATTCATGAGGGTTCTATCTTAATGCCTTGATTTTCTTACAAAAGCCCCTCTTCCAAATATTATCACATTGGGGATTAAAGCTTCAGCATATTAATTTTGAGGGGGACACAATCATTCAGTCCATAGTAGCATCTGCTTATAATGCCTATTGTTGGTGTTTTTTGTGGTCCCTCTTTCTTTCTCTCTTAATTTATTAGGGCTTTGAAGTCCTCTCTGGAGGATACAGTCTCATATGGTCTGTCCCAGGTAGTTTGTCCTGCCATCCCAGCCAGATTCTCAGTTAACTGCTAAGTCCTCTCATGGGAGAAATATGGGAATTCCTAATTCTTGTTCATATCCCACAGGAACCAAGTTGTTGTTCTACGGGTAGCCTAGAGGAAGTCTGTTTTATAAGTCCTAAATTGAAAATAGAACACCCTTATAGCTGTTTCTCTCATACTTTTTTAGATGTTTTCAAAATTTCACACCTCAAACAGACACACACACATAACTATTAAATTTTACATTGTCAGGAGTCAGGATTTGAATTCAGGTCTCTCTGACTACAAAACTCATACTTTTAGTCATTATCCTATATAGTAGTTGCTCCTTTTCCATGGGGTATACATTCCAAGACCCCCAGTGGATGCCTGAAACCACAGATAGTACCAGACCCTGTAAATATTATGGTTTTTTTCCTATACATGCATACCTATGATAAATTTTAATGTATTAAGTTAGGCACAGTAAGAGATTAACAATAATAATAATAAAATAGAAAAGTCATAACAATATACTGTAATAAAAGTTATGTGAATAGATAAAGATGTGATATATAGAGAGATATAGATATATATGGGATATTACTCAGCCATCAAAAAGGAGGAAATCTTACCAATTACATCAACATGGATGGAACTGGAGGGTATTATGCTGAGCAAAATAAGTCAATCAGAGAAAGACAATTATCATATGATTTCACCCATATGTGGAATTTAAGAAACAAAACAGAGGATCATAGGGGAAGGGATAGAAAAATAAAATAAGATGAAATCAGAGAGGGAGACAAACCATAAAAGACTCTTAACTATAGGAAACAAACTCAGGGTTGCTGGAGGGGAGGTGGGTGGGAGGATGGGATAACTGGGTGATGGGCATTAAGGAGGGCACATGATGTAATGAGCACTGGATGAATGATGAATTACTGAACTCTACATCTGAAATTAGTGATACACTATATGTTAGATAATTGAATTTAAATAAAATAAATTTTAAGAAGTCATGTGAATGTTCTCTCTCTCTCTCAAAATGTCTTATTGTACAGGCGTATCTTGTAGATATTGCAGATTTAGTTTCAGACTACTGCAGTAAAGCAAATATTCACAATAAAGAGAGCCAAATGAATTTTTTGGTTTCCCAGTGCATATTAAAGTTATGTTTACATTATACTGTCATCTGTTAAATGTGCAATGGCATTATGTTTAAACAAAAACAATGTACATACCTTAATTTAAAAATATTTTATTGGTAAAAATTCTAACCATCATCTGAACTTTCAGTGAGTCATAGTCTTTTTGCTGGTGGAGGATCTTGCCTTCATGTTGATGGCTGCTGATTGATCAGGTAGTGGTTGCTGAAGGCTGGGGTGGTTGTGGTAATTTCTTAAAATAAGACAACGGTCAAGTTTGCTGCTTGAAAGAAAGTGACTCTTTCTTTCATGAACTATTTCTCTGTAGTGTGCAATGTGGTTTGATAACATTTTACCCACAGTAGAACTTCTTTCAAAATTGAAGTCAATCTCAAACCCTACCACTGTTTTACCAATTAAATTTATGTGATATTCTGAATCCTTTGTTGTCATTTGAACAATCTTCACAGCATCTTCACCAGAAGTAGATTCCATCTCAAGAAACCACTTTCATCCATAAGCAACAACTCATCTGTTCAAATTTTATCATGAGATTGCAGCAATTCACTCACATCTTCAGGCTCCACCTCTAGTTCTAGTTCTCTTGCTCTTTTCACCACATCTGCAGTTACTCCACTGAAGTCTTGAACCCCTCAAAGTCATCCATGAGGGTTGAAATCAACTTCTTCCAAACTCCTGTGAATGTTGATATTTTGACCTCTTCCCATGAATTATGAATGTTCTTAATGTCATTAAAGATGGTGAATCCTTTTTAGGTTTTCAATTTACTTTGCCCAGACCCATCAGAGGAATCACTACCTATGTCAGCTATTGCCTCATAAAGTTGATTTCTTAAATAATAAGACTCAAAAGTTGAAATTTCTGTTTGATCGATGGCCTACAGAATGATGTTGTGTTAGCAGTCATGGAAACAACATTAATCTCATTGTACATCTCCATCAGAGCTCTTGGGTGACCAAATAAATTATCAATGAGCAGTAGTGCTTTGAAAGAAATCTTTTTTCTAAGCAGTAGGTCTCAACAGTAAGCTTAAAATATTTAGTAAACCATGTTGTAAGCAGATATGCTGTCATCCAGACTTTGTTGTTCCATTTATAGAGCATAGGAAGAGTGGATTTAGCAGAATTCTTAAAAGCCCTATGATTGTCAGAATGCTAAATGAGCATTTGCTTCAACTTAAAGTCATCAGATGCATTAGCCTCTAACAAGAGAGTCAGCCTGTCCTTGAAGCTTTGATACCAGGCATTGACTTCTCCTCTCCAGCTATGACAGTGCTAGATGGCATCTTCCAATATAAGGCTGTTTTGACTACATTGAAAATGTGTTGTTTAGAGTGGCCACCTTTATTAATGATTTTAGCTAGATCTTCTGGAAAACTTGCTGCAGCTTCTATGTCAGCGCTTGATACTTCATCTTGCACTTTTATGTCAAACCTCATGAACCAGTCTCAGCTAGCTCCCAACTTTTCTTCTGCAGCTTCCTAACCTCTCTCAGCCTTCATAGAATTGAAGAGAATTAGGGCCTTGCTCTGGATTAGGCTTTGGCTTGAGGGAATGTTGTGGCCAGTTGATTTTATCAAAACCACTAAAACTTTCTCCATATTAGCATTCAGATATCCATAATAGCAATAAGGTTATTTTGCTTTCTTATCAAATGTATGTTCACCAGAGTAGCACTTTTAATTTCCTTCAAGAATCTTTCCTTTACATTCACAACTTAGCTAACTGTTTGGTGCAAGAGGCCTAGCCTTTGGCCTGTCTTGGCTTTCAACATGCTTTCCTCACTAAATGTAATCATTTTTAGCTTTTGATTTAAAGTGAAAGGCATGTGACTCTTCCTCTCACTTGAACACTTAGAGTCCATTGTAGGGTTACTAACTGGCCTAATTTCAATATTGTTGTGTCTCAGGGAGTAGGGAGGCCTGAAGAAAGAGAGATACAGAGGAACCACTGGTCAGTGGATTTGTTAGAACACACACATTTATCAATTAAGTTTGTTATCTTATATGGGCACAGGGTACCCCAAAACAATTACAATAGTAACATCAAAGATCACAGATCAGGACGCCTGGGTGGTTCAGTCAATTAAGCATCTGCCTTCTGCTCAGATCATGATCACAGGGTCCTGGGATCAAGTCCCACATCAGGCTCCTTGCTCAGCAGGGAGCCTGCTTCTCCCTCTGCCTGCCACTCCCCCTGCTTGTGTGTGCTCTCTCTCTCAAATAAATAAATAAAATCTTTTTTTAAAAAAAGATCAAGATCATCATAACAAATACAATAATGATGAAACATTTGAAACACTTCGAGACTTACCAAAATGTGATAGAGACACAAAGTGAGCAAGTGCTGTTGGAAAAATGGCACCAATAGACTTGCTTGATACAGGATTGCCATAAACCTTTAATTTGTAAAAAAACAAAACAAAACAAAAAAAACCACATAATATCTTTGAAGTACAATAAAGTGAAGCATAATAAAATGAGGTATGCCAGTATTATTCTTACCCTTCCCCTTGCAATGTTGTGAGATGATAAAATGCCTATGTGATGTGATGAAGTAATATGAATGACGTAGCTATTTTTACATAGCATTAGGCTACTTTTGACCTTCTGACCATGCATCAGGAAGATTATCTGCTTCCAGACCGTGGTTAACAGCAGGTAACTAAAACCATGGAAAGTGAAACTGCAGATACAGGTGGGGACTACAGTATAGAGAAGTCTCATTTGAAAGCATGTGCTAGTATTGTTAGATTCACATTCTGATAGATATTTAGAACTAAAAATATCTTAGAGCTCATTCTCTTCATTCTTCATTTGAAAAATTAGAAAAGACCCATAGATGAATGATTCACCCAAGGTCACACAGAGCCTGTAGGCTTCTGGGTCTTCCTTCAGCTGGGCATTGGGAAACTCATACATATAGGAAACTCTCACTGTCCTCGACCCAGTGGTTTCCCTCCTTGTGAACAGCAATTTGGACTTGAATGTTAACTCTAGCACTTACTAATTAAGACACCTTACTGAAATCTTCTAAGCCTCAGCATCCTCATCTGTAACATGGAGAATATAATATCCTAACGTGTAAGTATTAGGATGTAAGGAGAAGAGCTGTTTAAAATGCCTAGTACAGAGTAGGAACTCAATAAATAGTAGTTTCTTTCTTGTCTGATTCTTTGTTGTTACTTCCTGGAGCTCTCCTAGCTGCTGACTTTGAAATCATGCCCGCTGTGTTGGTTGAGCCCTGCCTACTCTGTGAACATTGCCTGATTCCCTGGAGTTGGCCCATTGCCAGGTTGGACTTATGATCCCTGGCCCCATTGTACAGCCTCCAGGACCCCAGGCTGCCTGACGTGACTTCTATCCTAACAGATGTTTTCTTACCCCTTTCTACCAGCTGTTCAGTCTTGCTAGAGCTTTATGCCTCTTGACCCCTTGCCAGTCTGAACTTGGTGACCTTGAGATCTGTGATGGTTATTATGATGCACCAACCATATTCCTCTTCAAGGAAGACTTATTGCCCCACATCCTGGGAGTGTTTTCAGCAGAGAGCCTTCAGCTATAAGCTACAGCTCAGGTCAAAGTTTTGCCCCTTCCTGGGGATTCCACATCCAATGACTAATTCATGGAGACCCAATTTGGAACAACTCTCAAAGACCATTCTAGCTCCATAGCTCCCAAAGGGTATAGCTGAGGCTGCCCTTGGCCTTGCATCACAACTCAATTTCCCTCCATCCACTCCTCCTTCCATCCCTGCTCTTCCATAGGCATTGATCCCAAGCACTCTTTACACATCTGGAGTGCTAATATCCATTTCAGTTTCTGCTTCATGGGTCCATGAAAAAGGTCCCCTCAAACTGCAACCATTTCCCAACACTGTGAATTCTGATTTTGCCCAATAGATCCTGGACTGTTCCTGCTCACACTCTAGACTGACTGTGTGTGTGTGTGTGTGTGTGTAAAAGACAGACAGACAGCCTTGCTGGTCTGGTAGCCAAGAAGCCAAATCTATAGGGAGGTCTTTTCACAACTTTCTGCTACTGGATTGTGTTTTAGTGAAGTTAGTAGTCAGTTGGACTTTAATCTTGAACAACCTCTATTCTTCTTGTGTGTGTGCCTTACTCTGACAGGTCCTGACACTAGGAACACAGGTTAAATCAGAACCACTTTTGTCCTGAAGATGTCACCATCTAGGCTGAGAGGCAGGTATTATATAAATAAATTATAGTAAGGAATGGTAAGTGCAATGAAAGAGATACTTCCTGTCCTGAGGAACTTGGATGATAATGTTTTCCTGGCAGAGTAATTCTAATGATTAAATGAAGACACATCACACAATGCCTGGCACAGAGGAAACACTTATTGAATCAAATCATTTTATTTTGCAGGTTAGGAGATTAAGGGCCTAAAACATTGAGTGACTTGCTTATGATCCCATAGGTAGGTAATGGCCCAGCTGAGACTAGAACTCAAGTCTCCACATTCACCCTCCATGACTTTTTGCACCATGCACTTTGCCTCAAGAAGGTAAGAGGTGTGTGTGTGAGCGTGCACGTGTGCATGCATGCACACATGTGACCTATCTGCTAGTATTGTTTTCAGACCTAAACTTCTAGAAAACTGGCTGCCTCCCTCATAATTTAGGCATACTGTATACATGGTTCCAGGCTGTGTTTTGCAAGTTCCTTTGTTTTTTGCTGAAATGAGCCCAGCAGCTGAGCAGTGTTTCTGTTCCCACATCCTATTTACCCTTCACGCTTAGTGGGATGACGGAGAAGCATCAGACCGCAGCAGTGACATTTATATGAAAAGAACCCATTGTGTCCTTTGTAAGGAATAGCATGTAGCTCTAAGCCATACTGCTTTCCCATTTGCCTTCCTCTGGGAGGCCCTGGCAAGAGCTTGGCCCTCCAGAGGGAGCTGCCTGAGTCCTCATGCCGGAAATTATATTCCGTAATTAAAATCAATAGCAAAACAGACACACAGCAGAAAGGTCATAGAACACAACAGAAAACCATTGAGTAGCATATTGCCAGGTATCAAAATAGGTTTTTGAACTTTTGTTTAATCTGCAAATACCGAAAGTCATCCGTGGGAGAGAGGCAGTGCGCCCCAAACCTTAGCCTCACCTAGGGAAGGGTTTAGCTAAAGAAGCCTTCTGCTTAAATCCTCCAAAGCCCAGCTTCTTCAGTCCAGCAGTGCTCCTTTAAAGTCTCTGACCAACCTTGTGTTATTAAGCCAGTGGACTCCTAGCCCTGGAGATCTGTTCACAGCCTGTGTCCTGAAACCCTCACCTTAGCCTATCCAGTGCTCCATCCCTTACATGCCTCTTGTAATCCCTGCTTTCTGACCTACTGCTGTGACCACAACACCTCTTTTCCTCTTTAGATATGATAATTGATGTTACTTTTCTGGCATTTTTCCATTCTTGGATCATAATCTATTCTCATATCTCAGGCTGCTCCAGCCCTGGTCTAAACCAGCTCAGTCTCTGGGACTTTCTTTTACTGCAGCTTCGTGTCTTCCTTGTCCAGACAACCAGGGCTCAGATGTAACTTCACCTCTTCCCCTCCATATGAATTCCCTGCTGAAATCTTCCTTCTCATTCAGATATAACATATGTATGATGATATTCTGTATGTGCCAGGCATGGAGCTAAGGGTATTTACATATTATGTTTAATTCTTACAGATTATAGCTAATCCCATAGCCACTCATTTTACAGATGATCTTAGAATGAAGTGACTTACTCTAGCAAGTCAGTGACAGAGCCAGAATTCAAATCCATGTCTTCTGTCTCCCAGACCCAGCTTGCTCCACCACAGCAGAGCTACTTTCTCCTTGCAGAGGCAATCACATAACTCCATTACAGCATGCAACTTGCTGAATTTTTCAAACAAGTAGAATAATATGTCCATAGAGTCAGGAGGTCCACAGTAGGAATGTGCCTAAACAACAAGCATGAAAGACTTTTCTTCAAGCCTAAAAGAAGTAGACCTTGTTAAATTTTTGCTTAGAGCCAAAGTCTTTCTCATTTTTAAACACTGGACCCTAGGCAAATACCCATTGGCTTTGTGACATTCATGGTGGCCTCCAGAGGGTCCATCCAGGTGCATCAGTAAGTTGAACTTTGGTTTCTTTTTAAACTTCTTATTGAAATATAATATGCAAACATAAAAGTGCACATATCATAAGTACATGGCTTGATGCATTTTCAGTCTGAATATGCCTATGTAACCAGCACCCTAATCAAGAAACAGAACATTACCAGAATTTCAGAAGCCCTCTTTGTGCTCCACTCCCCCAAGGATAACCATTATCCTTACTTAATTCCACAATTTATTTATCCATTGTATGTTGATGGCATTTGGGTACTTTCTATTTTTGTATATTACAAATAGTTTTGTAGAATATTATTGTATATGTATTTTGGTGCACATATGCATGTATTCTAGTGAGGATATGAGAGTAGAATTGGTCAGCCATTGAGTATACATATTCTATTAGTTTCCTGTTGTTTCTATAACAAATTACCACAAACTTAGTGACTTAAAGTGATACAAATTTATTTTCTTACATTTCTGGCAGTAAGAAGTCCAAAATGAGTCTTATGGGGTTAAAATTAAGGTGTTGACAGGGCTGGTTCCTTCTGGAGTCTCCAGTGGGAAATCTGTCTCCTTGTCTTTTCTAGCTTTTAGAGCTACATTTCTTGCATTCTTTGGCTCATGGCTCCTTCCTCCATTATCAAAGTCAGCAGCACAGCATTTTCAAATCGTTCTTTGCTTTGTCTTTACATTGCCTTCTCTCTTATAAGAACCCTTGTGATTCGTGTGCGGTGTGGAGGTCGTTGGTGTCACCTGCCAGCCGCCTGCGCCTTCTCCTGCCGTTCCGCTCCCCGCCCGCTCCAACTATGTTCTCCGCGCTCGCCCACCCTGCGGGCGCCGCTCTCC
The DNA here is from genome assembly GCF_029215605.1 of Mirounga angustirostris. Taxonomy (NCBI): domain Eukaryota; kingdom Metazoa; phylum Chordata; class Mammalia; order Carnivora; family Phocidae; genus Mirounga; species Mirounga angustirostris. Next base: position 151,763,971 of record NW_026991712.1, read on the forward strand.
GCCACAGCTTCAGCACCTCGGCCCAGAACAATGCGAAAGTAGCCGTGCTAGGGGCTTCCGGAGGAATCGGGCAGCCCCTTGCACTTCTCCTCAAGAACAGTCCCTTGGTGAGCCGCCTGACCCTCTACGATATTGCTCATACGCCCGGAGTGGCCGCCGATCTGAGCCACATTGAGACCAGAGCAACCGTGAAAGGCTACCTCGGACCTGAGCAGCTGCCGGATTGCCTGAAAGGCTGCGATGTGGTGGTTATTCGAGCAGGAGTCCCGAGAAAACCAGGCATGACCCGGGATGACCTGTTCAACACCAATGCCTCCATTGTGGCCACCTGTCTGCTGCCTGCGCCTGGCACTGCCCCGAGGCCATGATCTGCGTCATTTCCAATCCGGTGAACTCCACCATCCCGATCGCAACGGAAGTTTTCAAGAAACACGGAGTCTACAACCCCAATAAAATCTTCGGAGTGATGACCCTGGACATTGTCAGAGCCAATACTTTCATTGCAGAACTGAAGGGTTTGGATCCCGCTCGAGTCAATGTTCCTGTCATTGGCGGCCATGCTGGGAAGACCATCGTCCCCCTGACCTCCCAGTGCACTCCCAAGGTGGACCTTCCCCAGGACCAGCTAACAGCCATCACTGGGTGGATCCAGGAGGCCGGCACAGAGGTGGTGAAGGCCAAAGCTGGAGTAGGCTCGGCCACCCTGTCCATGGCGTACGCCGGAGCCCGCTTTGTCTTCTCCCTTGTGGATGTGATGAACGGAAAGGAAGGAGTTGTGGAGTGTTCCTTCGTTAAGTCCCAAGAAGCAGACTGTGCCTATTTCTCCACCCCGTTACTGCTGGGGAAAAGGGGCATTGAGAAGAATCTAGGCATCGGCAAGATCTCCTCTTTCAAAGAGAAGATGATAGCGGAAGCCATCCCCGAGCTAAAGGCCTCCATCAAGAAGGGAGAGGAGTTCGTGAAGAACATGAAATGAGGGGGGCAGCCAGCGAGCAGTCCGTTTCCCTAACTTACGAAGGCATCATGTCCCTGTAAAGCCATCTCCTACCTCCTGTGTTTGAGTTGCGTTAACCACGAGTGTCGTGTTAGCGTCGCCATCCCTTCCAAATCGCCGGTCTGTGGGTGCATCAATAAAAGCAGGCTTTGATTTTCTTTAAAAAAAAAAAAAGAACCCTTGTGATTACATCAGGACCTCCCAGGTAATATAGAATAATTTCCCCCTCTCAAGATCCCAACTTAATCACATCTGTAAAATCTTTTTCCCATATAAGGTAACATTTACAGGTTCCAGGGATTAGGATGTGGACATCCTCGGAGAGTCTGACATTCTTCAGCCCACCCCACATACGTTCTACTTTATAAATATTGCCAGCACTGCGAGGTGATACTCCTACCAGAAATATATGAGAATTCTGGTTGTTCTACATCCTCATCATGCCTATTCCATCCTTTTCACTTTACCCAGCTTTTTTTTTTTTTCCTGTCTAACTCAAAACTATCTGGAAAGTCAAACTTTCTGTATCCACAGTTATGCCCGTGCCCTCCCTTTCCCTCTCTAAGCACAATAATTCTCCTCACTGCTATTTTTGTTAAGAAAGAACATTTTAAAAAATGAGTTCTACCCTACAGAGAGAGAAAGGGATGCCTTATGAGGTGGTAAACATTTTGTCACTAAAGGTATTCAGGCCTATGCTAGATGAACATTTGTAGGAAAACTGTAGAGACAAAATCAATATTGAATAGAGGTGCTCTCTTAACAAGCCAGAGATTGGAAGTTGAAAGACTTAGGTTTTGGTTTTGAGTTCTCTATTTACCATGTAGGCACAAGCAACTTACTTAACTTCTGTGAGCCTCATTTTCCTTATTTTTACACTGAAGGTATTACTACATGCATTTGCTGTGATGATCAAATGCCACCTCCTCTGGGTTACCTAGTCAAATAACCATTTCCATAACATGGGGATATATATTTTTAAACATAGGTACCTATTACTTTTATTATAGCACTGATCACATTGGATTATAATGACATACTGCTTACTGCTTCTTGCATGAGTCTTCAAATTCTGCAAAAGCAGGTATTTTATGGGGTGTGTTTACTGATGTATTTTCTGTGCTTAGCAGAATAAACTGCACATGGTAGGTGTATAGCAAATGCATGAATCTTATTTCCGTCCTAGGACTGGTCTGAGAATCTAGTATAATGTTGGCTAAAAACACTTGAAATTTCAGAACACTTCCAAGATGCATTGTGTTGTTCCTGTCATTAGTATCTTGTTGGTCCAGGCAGTAAGTCTCTGGGTTAGTCACTGAAGCCAAATGGAGCCCCCTCATCAGGGAAGGATTCTGGGAAGGGAGTGATATCTGTCCCATCTGAATTTCTCTTTGAGGAACATGGGGTGTTCTCTACAGGACACTATTTCTGCTTTTCTGAAAAGCAGATCTAATTACTGGTGATAATTAGTTGCAACTTAAGGTCCTCCAGGCAATTTGTGGAAGTGCAAATTGCATCTAGGCTCTCCAGGATTTGATGTCCTTTCCCTTGATGTCTCATACCATCTCTCTTCCTGTGAAATAAGAGCAGAAGGAAAAGGTGCCTGAATGGGGCCAAAACATAAAGGTCAGCTTTACAAAGGACCTCCTTTGCCACTGTCTGCTGCAGAATAAACCTCCAGTGCCATTCGGATGGCTGCAAACATTTGGGTAGTCAGAGAAGGAGTCATTTACTCCTTCATTCCTTTGACAAATGTTTGAGAGTTGTCTCTGTGCTAAGCTCTGTGCTGAGTGCTGACAATGAGAGGTGAGCAGATGTGGGCCCAAGCCATTAAGTTGCTCACAGTCTACTGGGAAAGACAGATATGAAAATAGACAGTTGCAAGATAATCTGATGATGATGCCAGAAAGAAAAACAACAAACAAAATTGATAACAACAACTACCATTTATTGCCCAGATAATAGTCTAGATGCCCTACATCTTTTTTTCCCCTAATCTTTATAGTAGCCTTAAAATAGTAAAGTTTCCTTTTTTAAGATGAGGAAAATGAGGCTCAAGGAAGTAATTGGGAAGTTAGAGGCAAGTTTGGTGAGGGTAACTGAAGTGAAGGAAGGACAGGAAGGCCCTCTGAGCCTGAACTCAGAATGTTTGGATAAAGAGATGGCCAAAGCTGCAAGGTGAACCTGAGAAAATCAGCCCACAAACCTGTTCTAGACTTGCTTCCTAAGTCTTTTCCTCTCCATTTACTGAGTCCCACCCTCAGAACATCATTCTTTATCTTTTTTTTTTTTTTTTTGACAGAGACAGAGACAGTGAGAGCAGGAACACAAGCAGGGGGAGTGGGAGAGGGAGAAGCAGGCTTCCTGCTTAGCCGGGAGCCCAATGTGGGACTCGATCCCAGGACCCTGGGATCATGACCTGAGCCGAAGGCAGTTGCTTAACCAACTGAGCCACCCAGGCGCCCCATCATTCTTTATCTTAAGATAAAGAGTTAGAGAGTAGATAGTTCTGTTACATGCAATGTTTCCCATCATCTTATTGTACTTGCAGGTACATTGCACACATCTTACAGATTAGCATTATTGACAGCTGCCCCTATGGCCCTCCTCTTAATCAAAATCTGGTTTGACTTTGAGCTGATTTCTTACCTTCTAAAAATGGAATAATGATACTACCCATGATAATACTGTTGCCCCTAAATCTAGCCTCCAGCTGAATCTTACCGCCTAAATCTAAATCTTACTGCCAGCTTCCCTAGGGAAAGATTGTGCTAAGCATGGGGGCCCAATGAAAGAGGTCATTATCCTTCATGGATTAAGTTTTCAGGTTTCCTATCTCTAGCTCCTAAGCTCCTGCCTTGTGTTTTAGAAAGCATCAGACCTGGGGAGTGGTTTCTCCTCTGTTGGAGGCACAAAACAAACAACAAACAAACAGCAACAAACTTTTGGCCTTCCTTTCCTTTTCAATGCTAAGACAGAGAAATACATTTGGAGGATAGGGGCCTTTGGCATGACAGGTGTCTTTGTCTGGAGGAATAAAAAATGATAGGTCAGGGCCCAGAGAGGAGAAAGCAAAGGACTCCTTGCGTAGGGCTAGTTTTGGGCTCTGGGTGTGAGAGATGAAGACGAAGCAGTTCTTTAGTGGGAAAGAAGCAAGGACATCTGAAAGAAGTCCTATTTAAGAATAAAAATGAACAGATGATACCTTCAATTTCCTGAGCATTTTTAAGGTGCCAAGCACTCTCATATAGTCTTTGCATATTTTATTTACCACAATCCTCAAATAACTCTATGAAATACATATTATTTCACCCACTTTGTAGACAAAGAAAAAGGCTCAGAGACTTTAAGACATGTTGCAAAATCACACAGCTAGTTAACTATAGAGCTGGGACTTTAATCCAAGTCCCTGTAACTCAGAAGATTATGTTCTGGGCGCCTGGGTGCCTCAGTTGGTTAAGCGACTGCCTTCGGCTCAGGTCATGATCCTGGAGTCCCAGGATCGAGTCCCGCATCGGGCTCCCTGCTCGGCAGGGAGTCTGCTTCTCCCTCTGACCCTCCCCCCTCTCCTGCTCTCTCTCTCTCATTCTCTCTCTCAAATAAATAAATAAAATCTTTAAAAAAAAAAAAGATTATGTTCTTTCACATGGCATGCTCTTTCTAGTCCTATGGGATTAGTCATTCCAGATAAAAATGATTTAAAGTTACTGAATATACTTGGAAGTTTCCAAATCACCATCCTTTTTGTTGTTTTAAATGAGCTGTTTGTTTTACATTCCCTTGAGTTTGGAGGTAATATGTAGTTAATGAATGAATTAAATAATTGATTAAACCCATTTTTCTATTAACATTATAACAGTACTTCCATTAATATGAAAATATGAATGTGTCTCAGAGAAGTTTCCTTTGACATTATAATGACTGTATTAAAATTACAAATATAATAATGAAATTCTAATTGTTTTAGAGAAACAATTAAAGAAGGCTATATATAAATGCTCTGAAAGAACTATGGAATGTTCATGAAGTACCAAAGAGGAATTTTTAGAAAAGTTGTTGTGAAAAAAAGTACATAATTTTCATTAGAGTGGGCTGTAATTGCAAAATAATCATCATTTAAAGAGAATCTTTTGTTTGAAGTATTACAGTGAACAAAACAAGAATTGGCAGGTTAAAACATACAATGCAGCAATTTAGACAAAGAAGTATAATCCAAATTCAGGTTAATTTATAGCCTTTGATGACCTTCTTTAAGTAGGCATGCAGGATATATTCAATTTGTCCCTCCTTCCTGATCTTCTCTCCACCCTTTTACCATACTATTTTACACCTCACCCCCAGGCCTGCCTGTGTGGATCACATCAACAGTCTCCTCTGACCTATGATTTCTATTAGTTTCCAGTCAATCAGGGATACCCCCAAAAGACAGAGGAAGGGAGAAATGTAAACTTGTGATATTTATTCCTTCCTGAAGGGTGATATTGGCTGGCTATGTCCCTTGTCACAGTTTTGAAAAGGGGCCCTCTCAACATAGTCCCTCAGCTTCCAGGGCCTGGTAATCACTCCCTCCCTTCCCCTCCCTGCCTCCAAGTTGTATCTAGCCTCTGGGTACAACACTATTCATCTAGGTTTTCCTATTCTGCTTCCACCTTTGAAAATAGTCCTGCTTTAAACTCTCCTATGCTTTAGGTAGTTTGAGTGTGCCACCTAGTTTCCTGCTGTGACCCTGGGTATTAGTCAAGTGGTGTTTTGTTTACTTGTTTGCCTTGGTTTTGTTTTTGTTTTTGTTTTGTGTTGTTTTCACAAAATCATAAAGTTGTCTTCGTTCAAGTACTAAATTTTAAGCAAGTCCTATCATCTCTCTAGACTTCAATCATATCATCTTTAAACTGAGGATAAAAATTTCTATATCCCAGGTTGTTATGAGGATTAAATAAATTAAACTGGGTAAAGCATTCAGCACAGTTATTGGCACATAGTAGATGCTCTGAAAATACTTGTTTCCTCTTCCTTTCTTTCCTGAATTGCTTAGCACTGTATTTGTCAAAGGAGAATATATGATTTGGGGGAATTGATAGAGTAGGCAAAGTTTCGGTAAATGTTGACAGTGAGTTTTTAGGCACCTGAGATATTTAAACCCAGCTGGGGAGCTACTTGATAAAAACGCTGATTCTGGGAACTAAACTGAAAAGCTAGTCCAGATCAGTGTAGATTTCAACCCCTCCTCCATTATGCAAAACCCAACTCCACCATTTTTAAAGAAGGAATCAATTACCTGGGTAGGATTCTATTGTAAGTACCCACATTGCAAGGGGTAAGATTTCAAATTGATCCTGTTTCTGGGCCTACCCTTGCTTCTCTACCTCTCTTAAAAAAAAAAAAAAAAAAAAAGATCTCATAAAAACAGGGAGTAGAGGGGCGCCTGGGTGGCTCAGTTGGTTAAGCGACTGCCTTCGGCTCAGGTCATGATCCTGGAGTCCCAGGATCCAGTCCCGCATCGGGCTCCCTGCTTGGCAGGGAGTCTGCTTCTCCCTCTGACCCTCCCCCCTCTCATGCTCTCTCTATCTCATTCTCTCTCAAATGAATAAATAAAATCTTTAAAAAAACAAAACAAAACAGGGAGTAGAAAAGTGTTTGCCAAGGAGAGGTTGATAAAAGGGTACAAACTTCCAGTTATGAGATGAATAAGATCTGAGGATTAAAGTATAACATGGTGACTGTAGTTGATAATACTGTGTTGTAAAATTTACATTTCCTAAGACAGTATGGAAATTAAATGTTTTCATTTAAAAAAAAAAGAGGTAAATATGTGAGGTGATAGATGTGTCAATTAACTTGGTGGTGGGAATCCTTTCATAATATGTACAAGTATCAAATCATCACATTGTATACTTTAAATATATTACAATTTTATTTGTCAGTTATTCCTTAATAAAACTGGGCGCGGGGGGAATGACCTTGCAGCCTTGAGTCTGGCTGGCTCCAAACATGTCTCACTCATCTACAAAACTACTCTTTGGTATTCATGCCCATTTTCATTTCACAAATTTTTTTTTTTTTCACTAATTATGCCAGGCCTTTGTTGGACCCTGGAGAAACAGCATCTAATCAGTAGATATTTATTGATCACTTACTGTGTGCTAGACCCTGTCCTAAATCCTGGGGAGACAACATGAACAAAATGAAGTCTTTTCCCTGATGAAACTTTCATTATAGTGGGGCAAAACACATGACAAAACAAATATATAGTATATTATCAGGTATCGGTAAGTGACATAAAGAATAGTAAGTCAGGAAGAAGAAATAGAGAGTTATAGAGGAGGAATATTTTAGATAATGTGGGGCAGTTGAGCAAAAATCTGAATGAAATAAGAGAATGAGCCTTATGAAGCTCTAAAGAAATATATTCCAGGCAAAAGGAATAGCATGGAGTAAGGCCCAGAGATGAGAACAAGTCAGAAGGCCAGGGTTACTGAGCAGAACTGAGCAAGTAGTAAGAATGAGATCTGAGAAATAGCCAGGAGTTGGATCAGATGTAGAACTTTGTAGGCTGTGGTAAGGACTTAGGGTTTTGCCCTAAATTCACATCAGTGAATCTAATTTATGTTTAAAATATCACTTGGCTACCAGCTAGAGAGTAGACTAAAGGGGCCAGAGAAGGGGAAAGAGCAAGAGTAAAGGCAGGAAGTCATCAAAGAGCTTGCTGTAGTCTTCCAGGAGAAAGATGAGGAGGACCTCAGGCCAGGGAGACTGCTAGTGGCTCAGCAGAAAGAAAATGGTATTTTCAGGGATACTAGTAAGGAGGCACCTATGGTGGTCCAGGGAGAGCTGGTAGGGCTTGGGTCCTAGAGGTGGAGTGCTGAAAAGTAATTGGTTTCAGGAGGTATGTCAAAAGAATGTGCTTGTGGATTTAATATGAGGTGCTAGGGAAAGACAGGAGCCATGACTACTAGGTTTTTGGCCTCAGTGACTAGTTAGTGCAATTGAAGAAAGAAAATCAAGAATTCTATTTCAGACATGTTAGGTTTAAGATGTCCGCTAGGTATTCGAGCAAAGATGTCTAGTAGGCAATTAAATACATGTCTGAAACTCAGGGGAAAGGTAGAGCATGAGATATAAATTCAAGAGCTGCAGTATCTAATTGGATTTTAAAGCCCCAGGATTGGATCAGAGTATAGAACAGGGACAGAATGCATTCTGGCCTTCAGGAAGCTCACAGGCCCTGTTTCTCTACCCTACTATTCTGTGAGGCTCTTGTGAGACAAGACTACTTGGATCTAGGTTATCTGTTCAGGCTTGGAGTTATACACATCATGATTCTGATTCTAGCTCCCTATTCGTCAGCTATGTGACCTTGAGGAAATTACTTAACTCTTCAAACCTATTTTCTCATTCTTAAAAGGGACATGTTAATAATAATGAATGGAATATAATAGTCCCTGTTACCTAGTAAGCCCTTAATAAATGTTAATTATTAATATTAAAATGATCATACTTACTATTATTATTATCATTAATGTTAGGGACTCACTGTTCCCAACCCACTTCTTCCTCCTTTTGATCATCTTTGGGAATGAATGAATTTGGAAGCAAAATAATTATTCCTTCAGCTCTTCACAGTATTTCATATGATGCAAAGGACAACTGACATTATTTTTAGTTAATATTTATTTACATAGATTATGTCTTTATTTTATTTAATGTTTTAAAGTCTTCCTTTCAAAGAAAGAAACTGACCTGGAAAAACAGTGGCTACTCAAAGAATGAGTGACTTTTATTTTTTTAAAGATTTATTTATTTATTTTGAGAGAGAGAGAGAATCTCAGGCACACTCCCTGCTGAGCACAGAGCCCCTCACCAGTTGAATCACAGAACCCTGAGATCATGCCCTGAGCCAAAATTAAGAGCCAATGCCAAACACCCAGGCGCCCTTCAAAGAATGTGTGATTTTTAAATAATGAGTTAGTAAGAAGCTATCATCCATGTGCTTGGCTAGCTTTCACTCTTGTTTTTCAATTGTACTTGGAGGACTGAACACAGAGTCCAAAAGATGTATCTGGGTTTATATAGTAACTGTGATTCAAAAAATGTTCATGTGAAGTAGTTTTGTAAATAGAATCAGATTCCAACTGAGAAATTATATGTAATACACAGAATATATTATGTGGGATATTCTTCATATACCTTTGATGATTTAAATCAGATCTGTTCAGGAGCATAGAGTAGAGCACAAGGATTAGTGAGATGATAGTGATGGTGTTAAGCATTCAAAAATCAAATATTTTTATGGAGGGGGGACTTTTTTTGTAGTCATTCATTTATTTGTAGTCAATTTTTAAGTATCCCCTATGTGAGAAGTGCTGGGTGCAACAAAACAAATAACTTCTAATAACAACTACAATTCTCAAGCACTTTATATCTAAGAGAGGGAGGCACATGTGCACACACACACACACACTTTCATTGAAGTGATGCAGATGTTATGACAAAAAAAAAAATCTCTAAGGAGTAGGGAACAGTGGAATCCTACACCTAACTAATTTAAAAATCAGGCACACTTTTGAGTATAATTGAGTGTATTCCCTCTAGCTTAAAGTATCTCTATAATTGTTTCTGGCCAAGGAGAGTACTAATAGCCAGTGTAAAGTAATGGTGCTTATTGACCAAGAGAAAAGAGGTGCCTGTCAGTGACTCTGAATGAGAGAAATGCTTGTTTCCTGCTGTTGTCTGGAATGGCAACAATGAGGACCTGGAGCACTGTGGGAGGCTTTTAAATATTTAGTCTGTGCCAACCCACAACTGAGGTATTTGTGTATTTAACTTGATAGAGAGATTAATTATATATGGGAATCTTTTCGTATCGCTTGCTTTACTTGTGTTGACAAACGTCCCATCATTCTCTAGGAAGCACATGCCATAGGGATTACTGCAACGTTCTGCAGACAATTTACTTGTAGGGTTTTTATCCCATATGCTGCTTTCTCTTCATCGCAGCTGTCTTTTTATTTATTAAAACACAATCACTGAACAGGGAACTTTTCCAGACTCCCTTTTCTCAAAGTGGCATTTTAGAGCTTAGGTCGAATGCACTCCCTAGTGAATGTATAGTTATTCCCAAGATTTTGTCACTTTGAAATGTAAGGTAGCCCTTGGCCAGCTCAGTTCAGTGGCCAACAATTCCAGTGAAAATTTCATTCTAATTAAAAGAGAAAACGTATCATCTTATTTAAAATTGAAAGCTGAAAGTCCACAATTTTATGCCAATTGTGAGTGCATTAGATTAGATTTGGTATATTTTTGCATGGATAATGTTCACCTTATCCACATGTTCCTTTTTGGCCATCTACAGAGGTAAGTACACAGTTTTGTTGATTTCTTCATTTGCAAATGAGCGTATCAGATCTATCCTCCACTAGTTGACTGTAAGAATGTAAGATTATGCTTTTAACTACCAGAGTGGACTATTTGTATTCCAGGAATTTGACACAAAGTGGAGCCTCAAGTTCTTTGCTATCTTATTCTGAATAAAAATCTAGTTGTAAGAAATAGCATTAATCGAAGCCTGGTTGAAGATAACACAATTCATTAGTTCCCCTGTTCTTAGACCACGCTAGATAATCTGAGAGCCAAATAACTGGACTGCATTATCTTTGTGCTTCATAGAGTTGCCTTGGTAGAATTCCCTTTTGATATATTGCCCTTGGCCTGCATTTAAAGACCCCATAAAATAATTTTATGAACTTTCTTAATGAATTTACTCTAAATATGGTAAGAAAACAGATGCATGCCATATGAAGGCATGAAAAAAAATTGTCAGGTTTCAAAATTATGAGTAACTGGCTTATTTTTTCCCCAAGCAACTGGATGTTTTTTTAATTTTATGAACTCTAAGAATCATATCACTGGTTGTAGTTCTTTTTTGCTTCAGCTACTAGGAACCTCAATTAAAGCCTACTTTTAATGAGTGTATAGGACTTTATGGTATTCATCTGTTTGTGATATCATTACTTCAAGCTTTGTTTCATTTTCCTGCCTATGATATCTTGTCGTCATTTCCTCTTTTGTTTATTATTTATATTTCTATTATATACATCTCTATAATTCACTCCAAATTTATTTTGGACCCAGGTCTACACACACACACACACACACACACGGCCATTTTTGGTCATCATGAGATCAAAAGTCAGGACCCTTTCTATCCAAGTGTCTGTCCTAAAGCAAATGGATTTTTCTTTTCAATTTTTCTAGATTTTTTATGTAAAAGTAGATATATTGTCCCAGTTTTTTATTTAAGATGAGTACATATGGAGTTTAAGTATAGAGAGAATTTCTGGCTATCTGAGGGCAAGATTTGGGATCTGCTACTAGGTTTGATCTTTCCCCTCTCCACAATTTGCCCTCAAAGACATCCCTTCCAGAATGATACACTCCTATACAATTATACATTTGTAGAAGATCCCTCAAATGGCAAGGTTCTGAGGTAGCTTGAGAGAGACTGCTGTCTAATCACCCCTCTTCACTGAATTGTTAAATTGTGTATTTGGGCATCATATAGAGCAGATTCAAATTCTGTTTTTTCTGTTCAGGAGCAATATGACACTGACATATTAATTAAATTCCTTCCAATCTCTCAAATATTTCATCACTAAAAGGAAACAGATAGTTCTTATATCCCAAGATTGCTGTGAGTGTTAAATAAGGTAATTGGCTTAGCATGGACCCAGCACACAGAAAATGCCCTCTAATTGGTGATAAGAACCTTGCATCAGTATGCAGGGCACCCAGTGAAGGCAGGGACCCTGCATACTGATACAAAGGTTCTTGTCACTGAGTTCATCTATTCAATTCTTGTGCCAGCAACTTCTAGACACTGAAGATCTAGATATAGACACATAGTGTCTGTCATCAAGGAACTTACACTTGAGTGGCAGGAAACAACATTTCAGATGGTGACAAGTGCTATAAGGAAAATAAAACAGGGGGATGAGAGAGAGTGCCTGCAGTAAGTCTAATTTAAATTAAGTGTTTGGGGAAAAACTCCTTGTGGGGGTGGCATCTGGGATGAGATACGAAACCATGAGAGACTATGGACTCTGAGAAACAAACTGAGGGTTCTAGAGGGGAGGGGGGTGCAGGGATGGGTTAGCCTGGTGATGGGTATTAAAGAGGGCACGTACTGCATGGAGCACTGGGTGTTATACGCAAACAATGAATCATGGAACACTACATCAAAAACTAATGATGTAATGTATGGTGATTAACATAACATAATAATAATAATAATAATAAAAAAAGAAAGATAAGAAGGAGTTGAGGGAAGAGCATTCAAGAGAGAGGGAAGAGCAAATGAAAAGGCCCTGAGAAAGGGCTGAACTTGATGTATTTGTAGAACAGAAAGAAGGCCTGCGGGGCTAGAGCAGAGGAGGAAGGGACAGCAGTACAAGATGAAGTAGGTGGAAGTCATATCATGATGATGAGTTTAGCTCCCCACTTTTTTGTGCAGTAGAAAGGCACTAGAAGTTTTTAAGCAGGTGTGTAAAAAAATCTGATATTCCTGAGCGCCTGGGTGGCTCAGTCGTTAAACGTCTGCCTTCGGCTCAGGTCATGATCCTGGGGTCCTGGGATCGAGCCCCACGTCGGGCTCCCTGCTCCACAGGAAGTCTGCTTCTCCCTCTCCCACTCCCCCTGCTTGTGTTCCTGCTCTCGCTCTCTCTCTCTCCGTCAAATAAATAAATAAATAAATAAATAAATAAATAAATAAAATCTGATATTACTTAAATATCTTTTCCCTTAAGTGGTATGCAAAATCCAGCTCCATCTTCCCATGCTTTTCTCTTTGCTTAGAAATTCCTTTATTGGGTGCCTGGGTGGCTCAGTTGGTTAAGCGACTGCCTTCGGCTCAGGTCATGATCCTGGAGTCCCGGGATCGAGTCCCTCATCGGGCTCCCTGCTCGGCGGGGAGTCTGCTTCTCCCTCTGACCCTCTTCCCTCTCATGCTCTCTTTCTCATTCTCTCTGTCTCAAATAAATAAATAAAAAATCTTTAAAAAAAAGAAATTCCTTTATTATCCCTTTATCTCTTGGTGAGTTCTTAACCATCCATCCAACACATCACACAGGATTCTGTCTTATTTATCTTTAAATCTCTGTACTTAGAAAAATGCTTACATGGCGAAGGTACTGAATATATGCTTAGTTTTGCATTATCTATACAGATCTGCTTTGACTGAGTCAGGAAATTGAGAATTAACTAAATTTTGAAATTCAAGATAGCCAGGTAGGGCATACTAACCTCATAGGCAGGGCTGCAGTTCTCTTTTCGGCAGTCTGCATCTGTGGACTGTCCAGCATTCGGAAGCACTTCTGATCCACTGAGGCTTTGCTGCTTCCAGTGACATAAACACTGGTACAGCTACATTTTGACTGATTTTCAAGTAAATAGAGATGCAATTTCTGACCAAAACTAAGCCAGAAAGAGCAAAGTTTCCATTCCTTTCACCCTCATTCCTATAAATATGTATTCACAATGCTGGGAATCCATTTTGGGCAAGCTGGTAGCCCTGGGGAGGACTGGGACTCATTTTTGAGAAATATCACATTCTGTAAGGTCTCAGCCCAAAAGGGCAGGAAACATTGCTGAATTTATTTTCCAAATCATTCCTGCCTCTGGGACTGATGCAAGCCATGCTCTTAATAAATCTTCCTTTAAGACCTTTCTCCTTGCATTTGCCTCTTGATCTCATCACCTTTGTCTTCAGTTCACAGAATTTATTTTTTCTCTTCTTTTTTTTCGCTCTCTGCAATAACTTGTCAGCTTGCAGAACACTTTCTCAGTGTTATGCTTCAGGATGGAAGACCAGCTCAGGGAGAAAGGCCTGGCCTTTCTAACCACTCTACTTTCACAGCCTTCCTCTTTCCACACTTACCACCACTTTCTCATGCCCTCCCCAAATTCCAGACCTAGTTCAAGACACCCCTAGAATCTCTCATTAAGGATTAGGCTGGTTGTGAAAGCTTCTGATAGGAAGCTGGCTGCTGTTCGGTCGCCCTGCCTGGAAAAGTAATCTACCCATTTGTTCTATTTTAGCTAACACTTCTCCAAAGTCTGTGAACTCTGATCACATTATATGGATCTTGTCCCTCCTTTGGTGCCATCATAAGCAAGGCAGAAGATGCAGATGCAAAACAGGAAAGATTACTTGGAGAAAATAAAGTATATGTATGATACATTTAATTGATGATATTCTTCAGTCTGACATTCAGACTCCATCCCATTCCCTACAGTTGGGTTCAGGCTTCTCTTCAGACTCCTCACCAATGATTCCTACATAAAACCTATGTTTCAGCTACATGGCCCAGTTCCTCTGGACACATCTTGTGCTTTCTCATCTCTGGTCCTTTTCATATATACTTCCTCTGTCTAAGAAATCTTTCCTCCCTTTTGAATGATACCCCATTTTATCCCACTGTCAAGATTCAGCCTGAAGCCACCCTCTTGAAGAATCCGTCCCTGGACACCCTACCTATCTCTCCTATGAAAGTCCACACTGCTGGAGTTGAAGCCTGACTAACTGCCACTGACTAGCTGTGTGATCTTAAATGACATCTTTCAGTGGACACACCATATCTCCCCTACCACATTCTTATTTCTTATTCAACCCAAGAAGCAGTTGAATGTCTGAGCTACCCCTATGTAGAGTTGAGATAGGCAGCTGTTTATATAGTGTGATTTGAGGCTATCATATGATCTGAATTTTTTTTTTTACTGGTCTTTGTTTAAAGGTTTGAAGACATCTTATAAAACTAATAACATTATAATGAAATTCTTGGAATCATAACCTCATAGTCTTTGTAATCCTAGAATGTCAATTCTGTAAAGATCCTTAAAGGATCAGTTAGTTTCATCTTGTTTTGTTTGGTTTTTAATTTAATCTTCTTGTTTTTTAGTTGGAGAAATTGCTTTTCAGAGGGGCAAATGAGTTGGCAAAGACCATATATGTAATTCAAATTTCTTTATCAACATTATTGTTCAACAACATAATTCTAATTATCTAGAAGGCAAATGTGGCTTATGTTGGTGCTGTTTTCATTGTCTCAAGTTAAATTGGTTATGTATAAATGTATAAGATACAGTTTCTTTAGTTACTAAGAATAGAAATCTATTCTAACTCAGACAAAATGAAATGCATTTGCAAGATATTGGGGACTTACAGAATCAATGGGAGTTGGAAAGAGACATGGACTTAGGGTGAGCAAGAAGGGAAGAACTTTAGCACAAGGGAGAGGAAGCCACAAAAGTGGCTTTCAGGTGGGAAAGTCTGTTCAGGACATGAAGGAACACCAAGCCTTTTATTATTTTTTCTCTATTCAAAATACAGATTTTATGGAGGCCATATCTGATTAGCATAGATAGAGTTATGTGCTTTGATTAGGGACAGCAAGGCCTTTCCTTGTGACTCAAACTATACACAATGATGAAACAGTCATTTAAGTATAAGAAATAATTTGTTGTTAAGACAAGGAAATAGATGCTAAGTACCCAAAATTTACTAATGCCAACTTTGACAAGAATGCCTCATTCAAAGAAAGTTGAGTAAATAATTCTGATAGCTCCCAACTGTGGACCACCAGTGTAGGTCAGGAGCTTTACATTTATGTTCTTATTAGATCCTTTGAACAAATTTTCAAGAAAAATAATATCATTCCCATTTTGAAAATCAGAAAATTTAAGGAAAAAGAGGTAAGTCAATTGCCTGGCAAAACCTGGAATTAAAACCAGATCCGTTTACCTCTAAAGTCTATGTTCTCACGGATTCTCCAAGCCTTCATGTGTGTGAAAGAGCTAATGCAATTCCTGGCACCTGATAGGTATTCTTTCCTGGAGGAGCATGACCAGCAGGGAGATATTACTGGTACTTGCTGTTCTTTCTGCCTACAATGCTTTTCCCCCAGAAATTAACTGGACTGACTCCTTCACTTTATTTAGGTGTTACCTCACCAGAAAGGCCTTCCTTGACAACACAATATAACAAACTTATCACTGCCCTACTTTACTTTCTATTCCCTTATGCTACCTTTTCATAGCACTGGTCATTCACACACACACACACACACACACACACACACGAATATTTGTCTATTTGTTCTCTCCCATAAAAATGGGAACTTTGTTTTATATGCTAATTTATCCTCAGCATCAAGAACTGTGCCTGATAAACAATTGTTTGATGAGTGAACAACACAAATATAACTGGAAGAGTAGTTCTCAGCTCTGTCTCTAACCTCCAGTATGGCTTTGCCCCAGTCATTTATCTCTCCGGGCTTCAGTTGTAAAATGAAAATATCAAATCAGATCAAACCTAACCTCCCCTTTGCCTTATTTCTTGCCATGTGAATGCTTGGTTTTTATGTATTGTGCTTCTCTGCTAGCTTTCTTTTAAAAAAGCACTTTAGAAGAAACTAAAAAAAATGTTTCAAAGACACTGGACTAGATATTCCTTAAAGTTCTATCTTTTTATAAAAGTGTATAGTTGTATCAGCATAAAGAATTTATAGACCTCCCAGATAGATTACAAAGAAAGTCTTTCAAAGAACAATTATGTATTTCTTATTGGAAGAAAATAAAAAGTTCTTCACCCCCTATGCTTCTGGTTCTTAAATTCCAGGAAGAGGACTTAGGAAGTTCATTTACTCACTTCAATTACCAGAAGCTCTTTATTGAGTCCATTTTATAATTTTAATTAACATAATAATCCTGAAAAGTAGGAGGTTATGGAATACATGAATTCAGAGCTTCTAAGATTAATAAGTGTACTGAAGTATGAAAGCTCTTTCACATAATTTTTTTAACTCTGAAGATCAGTGGTATAGAAAGGAATCTGTACTGTTCCCAGGCAGATGATGGATATTGAGAAATTGACTTAGACACTGTCTTTCATGTGATGAAGATCAAAATATCAGAGCTGATTCCTGTGAGTCAACATTTTAACCAGTTACTTTGTGAGGGCATGATCTAATGGAACATAACGAGTGCCCACTTTGGAGCCAATAGCCTTTGAGGATAGGGGGTAACTGAGAACATATTTAAAATAAAAAGGTCTATCCAACAAGAAGATCTAACAATTGTAAATATTTATGATCCCTGGCAGCCAATTATATAAACCAATTAATAACAAAATTAAAGAAACACATTGATAATAATACAGTAATAGTAAGGGACTTTAACACCCCACTCACTGAAATGGACAGATCATCTAAGCGGAAGATCGACAAGAAAACAAGGGTTTTGAATGACACACTGGGCCAGATGGACTTCACAGATATATTCAGAGCATTTTATCCTAAAACAGCAGAATACACATTCTTCTCAAGTGCACATGGAACATTCTCCAGTATGTGACCCACATACTGGGTCACAAATCAGGTCTCAACCAGTACCAAAAGATTGGGATTATTCCCTGCATATTTTACAATGCTTTAAAACTTGAATTCAATCACAAGAGAAAATTTGGAAAGAACACAAATACATGGAGGTTAAAGAGCATCTTACTAAAGAATGAATGGGTCAACCAGGAAATTAAAGAATTTAAAAATTCATGGAACATAAGGAATAGAATGGAGGACATTAGGAGAAGGAAGGGAAAAATGAAAGCGGGAATTCAGAGGGGGAGATGAACCATGAGAGACTATGGACTCCGGGAAACCAACTGAGGGTTTTAGAGGGGAGGGAGGTGGGGGGATGGGTTAGCCCAGTGATGGATATTAAGGAAGGCGTGTATTGCATGGAGCACTGGGTGTTATACACAAACAATGAATCATGGAACACTACATCAAAAACTAATGAGGTACTGTATGGGGACTAACATAACATAATAAAAAAATTAAAAATTAAAAAATTTTTTAAAAAGTTCATGGAAATAAATGAAAAGGAAAACACAACTCTTCAGAACCTTTGGGATGCAGCAAAGGCAGTCCTAAGAGGGAAGTATATAGCAATACAAACCTTTCTCAATAAACAAGAAAAGTCTCAAATATACAACCTAGCCTTACACCTAAAGGAGCTGGAGAAAGAACATCAAATAAAGCCTAAATCCAGCAGGAGAAGAGAAATAATAAAGATTAGAACAGAAATCAATGAAATAGAAACCAAAAGAACAGTAGAACAGATCAACGAAACTAGGAGCTTGTTCTTTGAAAGAATAAGATTGATAAACCCCTAGCCAGACTTATCAAAAAGAAAGGAGAAAGGACCCAAATAAATAAAATCTATTAGTGGCTCTTCACTTCTTTTATGATCAGTCTTTACTCCACAACATGGCTTACAAAGCACCATATGATTTGGTCCCTATCTGCCTTTTCTTTCTTTTTTATTTATTTATTTATTTATTTATTTTTTAATTTTTTTAGATTTTATTTATTTTTTTGACAGAGAGAGATATAGCGAGAGCAGAACATAAGCAGGGGGAGCGGGACAGGGAGAAGCAGGCTTCCCGCAGAGCAGGGAGCCCAATGTGGGACTCGATCCCAGGACCCTGGGATCATGACCTGAGCCGAAGGCAGACGCTTAACGACTGAGCCACCCAGGCGCCCCCTATCTGCCTTTTCGACCTCATCTTTTGCTACTCCCTCACTTATGCACTCTCCCATTCACTCACTCACTCACTCACTTGCTCATTCATTCAATAAATTTCTTTATTTAGTAATTACATGTACTAAACGGGTTAGCCGTTAGGGCTTCATGATGAATAGAGACATGGCCTCACTCTAATGGGATAAGGAAGAACGATGTTAAACTATAATAAAGTATGATGCATGTTATCATAGGGCAGTACAGGGATCACAGGGGCATAACTAGTGGTGGGGGAGAGAATAGTTTCCAGAAGTGAGACCAAAGATAAGTAACTATAGACATTGTAGGCTAGACATAGACACTTATTAGTAGGCTCCTGTGGTTTGACAATTTAGCCCACCTGTAGACTTAGTCCCAGCCATGAAGGGGGTTTGTTTCTATTCTGCAAATAGTCATAAGAGGCATTGGCAAGAAGTTGAAAGTTCCTCAGTTCCTAGGATTTTTTTTTTAAGATTTTATTTATTAGAGAGAGAATGAGAGACAGTGAGCATGAGAGGGAGGGTCAGAGGGAGAAGCAGACTCTCCGTTGAGCAGAGAGCCTGATGCGGGACTGGATCCTGAGACTCCAGGATCATGACCTGAGCCGAAGGCAGTCACTTAACCAACTGAGCCACCTGGGCGCCCCATCAATTCCTAGGATTTTTTCTTGGAATCATGGCTAAGTCCTGACCTAACTCGGCCTTCTAGCCAGGATGATGAATCTTTGCCTTTCCCTCTGACTCCTGTGTCAGTCTCCATTCCTGACCTAGCACTTGTTATGACCCTGACATGTTGCTGAATCCATCGTTCTGGGGTCTTGGCAGCTGTCACATGACCTCAGTAATTCTTCTGGCATGCTTACAGAAGACTGCCTTCCTCTGTGTCAGACCTTCCCAAGGCTGTGTCATATCTCAGTCTTTGTTTTTCAGTCAGTGCTTTGCCTCCCCGGCTCAAATCCCATACCTCTCAGCCTGCCACACCTTATGCATCTACAGGTCATCAAGTCATTACCACTTTTCACATGAAGCAGTAGCCTGGTCCAGCTCCCTCATCTATTGGAGACTGACATCCTAAGGGATATCTCCTCAAGATTTCCATTCTGTTCCCCATGTATCCATGCCAGCCTTTCATTCCTGGTAGGGTAGATCTTATTCCTCATTCCCTTTGTCATAGTAGGAAAGAATAACTTTGGTGTCACCCAGCTTGAAACCTTGTATGTACATCATCTCTGCGAAGTAATCCTGCTCTCCTCCTTCTCACTGATTCTGATCCTATCTTCATCCACTTGAGACTGTGATTGTACTTTTTGCCCTGGAAAACTGGAAGTCACTTGCTATCCATGCCTCTGCCCTTCCTCGGTTTTTCCTTGGCAGTCTACTTCCTTCACTGCTGACTCAGTCTTGGCTCCAACATCATTATCTCTCATGACCTATCCCCCTGCACTCAGAACCTAGTTTTGGGACCAGATGATTTTTCTTTTCTTTTCTTTTTAATTATTAGCCAACATATAGTACATCATTAGTTTATGATGTAATGTTCAATGGTTCATTAGCTGTGTATAACACCCAATGCTCATCACC
Source organism: Mirounga angustirostris (assembly GCF_029215605.1). Classification (NCBI taxonomy): domain Eukaryota; kingdom Metazoa; phylum Chordata; class Mammalia; order Carnivora; family Phocidae; genus Mirounga; species Mirounga angustirostris. The sequence continues at coordinate 151,784,155 of NW_026991712.1, forward strand.
ACATGTGCCCTCCTTAATACCCATCACCTGGCTACCCCATCCCTCAGTTTGGTTTCCAGAGTCCAGTCTCTCATGGCTTGTATCCCTCTCTGATTTATTCCCATTCAGTTTTCCCCCCATTCCCCTGTGGTCCTCTGTGCTATTCCTTGTGTTCCACATATGAGTGAAACCATATGATAATTGTCTTTCTCTGCTTGACTTATTTCACTTAGCATAATCCCCTCCAGTACTGTCCATGTTGATGTAAAAGTTGGGTATTCATCCTTTCTGATGGCTGAGTAATATTCCATTCTATATATGGACCACATCTTCTTTATCCATTCGTCTGTTGAAGGGCATCTCAGCTCCTTCCACAGTTTGTCTATTGTGGATATTGCTGCTACAAACATTGCGGTACATGTGGCCCTTCTTTTCACTACATCTGCATCTTTGGCGTAAATACCTAGTAGTGCAATTACTGGGTCAGAGGGTAGCTCTATTTTTAACATCTTGAGGAAATTCCATACTGTTTTCCAGAGTGGCTGTACCAGCTTGTATTCCCACCAACAGTGTAAGAGGGTTCCCCTTTTGCCACATCCTTGCCAACACTTGTTGTTTCCTGTCTTGTTAATTTTTGCTATTCTAACTTGGTATCTCATTGTGTGCTTTTTTTACTGTCAAATTTCTTTTTTAATTTTTTTTGTTTTTTTTAATTTTTATTTATTTTTTTAAATTTTATTTTATTATGTTATGTTAGTCACCATACATTACATCATTAGTTTTCTTTCTTTCTTTTTTTTTTTTTTTGAAAAACCTAAATATGAGACAGGAGTCCATCAAAATCCTAAGGGAGAACACAAGCAGCAACCTCTTTGACTTTAGCCACATCATTAATTTTTTTTCACACATCATTAGTTTTTGATGTAGTGTTCCATGAGTCATTGTTTGCGTATAACACCCAGTGCTCCATTCAATATGTGCCCTCCTTTTTTGTTGTTGTTTGATGGAAATATTTTATATCTTTTTTTTTGTTTGATGGAAATATTTTATATCTTTTTTAAAATTTTATTTTATTATGTTAGTCACCATACATCATTAGTTTTTGATATAGTGATCCATGATTCATTGTTTTCGTATAACACCCAGTGCTCCATGCAGTACGTGCCCTCCTTAATATCCATCACCAGGTTAACCAATCCCCCCACCCACCTCCTCTCTAAAACCCTCAGTTTGTTTCTCAGAGTCCATAGTCTCTCATGGTTCATCTCTCCCTCCAATTTCCCCCCCTTCAGTTTTCCCTTCCTTCTCATAATGTCCTCCATGCTATTCCTTATGTTCCACAAATAAGTGAAACCATATGATAATGGACTTTCTCTGCTTATTTCACTTAGCATAATCTCCTCCAGTCCCATCCATGTTGATGCAAAAGTTGGGTATTCATCCTTTCTGATGGCTGAGTAATATTCCATTCTATATATGGACCACACCTTCTTTATCCATTCATCTGTTGAAGGGCATCTTGGCTCTTTCCTCCGTTTGGTTATTGCAGACATTGCTGCTATGAACATTGGGGTGCATATGGCCCTTCCTTTCACTACATCTGTGTCTTTGGGGTAAATACCCAGGAGTGCAATTGCTGGGTCTTAGGGTAGCTCTATTTTTAATTTTCTGAGACACCTTCACACTGTTTTCCAAAGTAGCTGTACTAACTTGGATTCCCACCAACAGTGTAAGAGGGTTCCCCTTTCTCCACAACCTCTCCAACATTTGTTGTTTCTTGCCTTGTCAATTTTTGCCGTTCTAACGGCATCTAACGTGTAAGGTGATATCTCAGTGTGGTTTTAATTTGAATTACCCTGATGGCCAATGATGATGAGCATTTTTCATGTGTCTGTTAGCCATTTGTGTGTCTTCTTTGGAAAAGTGTCTATTCATGTCTTCTGCCCATTTTTTGCCTTGATTATTTATTTTTTGGGTATTGAGTTTGAGAAGTTCTTTATAGATCTTGGATACCAGCCCTTTATCTGTAGTGTCATTTGCAAATATCTTCTCCCATTCTGTGGGTTGCCTCTTTGTTTTGTTGACTGTTTCCTTTGCTGTGCAGAAGCTTTTAATCTTGATGAAGTCCCAAAAGTTCATTTTTGCTTTTGTTTCACTAGCCTTTGGAGATGTATCTTGAAAGAAATTGCTATGGCCAATGTTAATACCTGCCCTCCTTAATACCCATCACCAGGCTAACCCATATCCCACCCCCGTCCCCTCTAAAACCCTCAGTTTGTTTCTCAGAATCCATAGTCTCTCATGGTTCATCTCCCCCTCTGATTTCCCCTTCTTCATTTTTCCCTTCCTACTATCTTCTTTTTTTTTTTTAAACATATAATGTATTATTTGTTTCAGAGGTACAGGTCTGTGATTCATCAGTCTTACACAATTCACAGTGCTCACCATAGCACATACCCTCCCCAGTTGTAGTTTTGATTTGTATTTCCCTGATAGCTAGTGATGTGGAGCATTTTTTTCGTGTGTCTGTTAGCCATTTGTATGTCTTCTTTGGAGAAGTGTCTGTTCATGTCTTCTGCCCATTTATTGACTGGATTAGTTGTTTTTTGGGTGTTGATAATTTTTCACTTCACTTTTTGACTAAGCTCTTTGGATTTGGCAGCCTGGAATTTAGGCCATTCCCTGGCTTCCTTGGACTCCAGGCCACTTGAGTCTACTCTCATGATCTATTCCTCAGGATTTCTTTTAGGGTCTTAGTTCATTTTACTTAGGTAAACAGGTACTCCCTGTGCTAGGGGTTGGATAATGAATCAGAAATACACCAGATGGTCCTGCTTCTCTATATTTCTTTGTCTATTGCAAAGCCCCCTAACCCCCACCTTGGTCATGGCTAGCCTGCAGTGCCCCACTGAGTGAGAACAGGGGGACAGCCTGTGACCACTCTCTACTGGGAGGCCATTTTGATGAGAGACCCCTATTGAGTAAACCAGGCTGAGTTCTACTTTTACAGTTTGGAAGGCCTCACAGTCACTCCTCACGTGGTAGAGCTGGGTAACAATGAATCTTCTGGCTTAAAAGCTCTGATCTGATGGTTGTGGAAGGAGAAACATGAGGAATCCAGAAACAAATCAGGGTACTGCATTATGCGGGAGAGGAAAGAGAGGAAGCCTGTGTCTAGATGATTAATGCCTTTATCTTTTCTCTGAGAGAAACACTATGTGAAGTCCTATAAAATCTTAACCAGTGGAGCAGCTTAGAAGCCCCTCCACAACAATACCCACCCCTACCTAGCTCTGCTGAGAACCCACTAGCTAACTGTGGGTTTAGAACTCCTTGTCCACTCAGACCACTAACAATCAGCCTTCTTACCTTCCCTCTCTGTCATTATCCCCTCACCCAGACATATTTACTCCATTCAATTAATGAATATCTACCACGAGTCTACCATGTGTCAGGTACTCTGTCAGATGCTAGGTTATTCACTGGTGAGCAAAAAACAGATGTTGTCCCTACTCACATAGAAACTACAACCTAATTGGGAATGTAAAGTGTAAGTAAACAAGTGCAAACACATATATAATTGCAAATTGAAGTAGTGCTTTGAGGAAAAGGATCTAGTTGCTCCAAGGGAGACTAACAGGAGAGCCTAATTTAAGGAGTGATAGGGAAGATAATATCTGAGCTAAAACAAAAATGAAGGATAGATGTCAGCTAGGCAAGGGAGGGAGTTAGTGTGGAGAACAGGACAGACAGAGGGAAAAATACTTAAAGGTCCTGAGATAGACTACGAACTTGGTTCATCTGAGGAAGTAAAAAAGTCATGTTAAAGAGTTTGGATTTCCATTCTAGTGTAATTGGAAATTCTGTATGAATTTTAATCCAGGAAATGGTATGAGCCAATTAAACTGTGAAAAAACTATGTGGAGAGGGGATTGGAGAGGAGAAGAGTGAGAAAAAGAAAGCTGGGCAGTGTAGGGGACTTTTTCAGCAAACTGGCAAAAACATGGAAATAGAGACAAGTAGAGAGTTTGGAGATATCTTCTAAAGATAGAATTTAAGGACCTTAATGAGATGAGGGATGTAACAATTTCAGTAAATGATATCAGGCCAAAATCTTTTTTTAATTATGTTATGTTAATCACCATACATTACATCATTAGCTTTTGATGTAGTGTTCCATGATTCATTGTTTGGGTATAACACCCAGTGCTCCATTCAGTACATGCCCTCTTTAATACCCATCACCAGGCTAACCCATCCCCCCACTCCCTTCCCCTCTAGAACCCTCAATTTGTTTCTCAGAGTCCATAGTCTCTCATAGTTCATCTCCCCCTCCAATTTCCTCCCCTTCAAAGACTAAAATAAGAGATGAGGAAGGACAATATATCATACTTAAAGGGTCTATCCAACAAGAAGATCTAACAATTGTAAATATCTGTGCCCCTAATATGGGAACAGCCAATTATATAAGCCAATTAATAACAAAAGTGAAGAAACACATTGAGAATAAAACAATAATAGTGGGGGACTTTAACAGGCCAAAATCTTAATATCATTATTGACTTTTCTCTTACTTTCACATCTCATATTCAGTTTATCCTCAAATCCTGAAGTCTTTACCTTCAAAATAGATTCAAAATCCTGCAACTCCCAACCATCTCCACAGCTTCTACCCTAACCTAACCCATCATTATTTCTTCCTGGACCACTGTAGTAGCTACCCAACTGGTCTCCTGGCTTTCACCCCCCTCCTGCTCACCACAGACTACTTCTCTACTCAGGAGACCCTTTAAAAATGTAAATCAAATCATTTCATCACTCTCAGTATCTCTACCCCACAGTGGCTTCTCATACAAAACTCTTACCAAGGCCTGCAGAGCCCTGTAATCTGGACCCTTCCCCTCTAATTCATTTTGTACTAATCACCTTCTCACTTGTTCCTGTTCAATCCCACTGACCTTCCTGCTGCTCTAGAGACATACCAAGCTTATTCCTGCCCTTGGACCTTTGTGCTTGCTTTTACCTCTGGACCTCTGTTTTCTCAGATAGATAAATCGAGAGATGATAGATAGATAGATAGATAGAGATATAGATAGATGATAGATAGATAGATATAGATACAGATATGGATTATTTCCTCATATCATTCAGTTTCTACTAAATGGTTACCTCTCTGACCACCCTAACTAAAATAGCTCCCTCCACCACCCTCTATGACCTTACCTTGCTTTATTTGTATTCATTGCACCTATCATTACCTTACACTATATTATGTATTAACTTGTTTATCTCTCTCACTAGAATTTAAGTTCCATGAAAGTATGGAATTGCTTGTTTTACTTCTGTTTCCTTACCGTATAGAAGAGTGCAACATGGGAAGCTCTTAAGCAAAATTTATTGAATGAAAAAAGGAAGGAAAAAGTGAAAAAGAAGAAGGCATCAAGGTGGCCTCTGAAGTTTCTGTCTTGTCCAGTTGAATGGATGGAGATGGTGGGGCTATTTACTGAATTGGGTGTACTTTCAGAAGGCCAGGTGTGGAGGATGTCAGAAGATCCATTTTAATCAGGTTGAATTTTAGGTAACTTTAAGATGTTCAAGAATAGCAATCAGATTGGCAGATGGATAGGACCACATAAATTTATCATCCCAACTGAAAGTGAACAGGGAAACTAAAAATAAAGTTTTGTACATTTTTTGAAATATTCATGTATTGACCACCAATTGTTTTATTACACTGGACTTACAAAATCATTGTTTTTTAAAATCAAAATTTGTTTTAAGTAAAAGGTAAAGTAGGGGCACCTGGGTCACTCAGTTGGTTAACCAACTGCCTTTAGCTCGGGTCATGATCCTAGGGTCCTGGGATCGAGCCTCACATTGGGCTCTCTGCTCCTTGGGGAGCCTGCTTCTCCCTCTCCCTCTGCCTGCCACTCCCCCTGCTTGTGCTCTCTCTCTCTCTCTCTCTGTCAAATAAATAAGGAAATAAAATCTTCTTAAAAAAGATAAAGTAAAATAAAAAAATTTATATCCATATACATTAAAGCAGAATTTTTGAAAAACTTCTATTTATTTTCTTTAAATCAATTCAGTAACTTTCAGAGCATATTCACATGCTTCAATCAGTTTCTTAGCTACATGTGTATCTAATACTATGTCATTGTTATTTTTATGAAGAATATCTTTTTTAATAAGGCTTTTTTTTTTTAATGACATTGCCTTGAGTATTCTTCAGAATTGTATTTTATGGTTAGTAAGTTTGAAATTGTTGACACATTCAACTAATTATTCTTTGTAGATCATAATATCCTTAAATAAAAAGCATTATTTCTATAAGTACTGAGGTACCTGGTAAACTTAGAGCAAATTCTCCTAAATAGAGGACATTCTCAGTTGTAAACTTTTTAGTATTAAAATATGTAAACATTTCAGTCCAAATATTTTCATAGTTACTCTCTTGTTTACTCCCTTCAGAGACATTTTCTTGGATTAATTTTTTTATAAAACAACTTTTGTCAAATAAGATGCTTCTTGACTCTTAAATTTTTACCAAATGCAGATGCTGCATAATTGTAGGCCTTCTCAATTTCATCCTACTCTGGCACAATATGTTGTATAAATATCCAATTAAAACTAGGAGCTTCATCACAAAATTCTCCTCCTAAAGTAAGTTTTCCCAAGGTATAATCACTGAATTTCAAAATTCAATCTTGTACTCCAATTGTGCTTCCATCATTTAATTTATGCAGTTCCTCCCATGCTTTTGTAGAGATAAATGTCATGTCTTGTTTGCAAGCTTTGTTTTCAATAATTGCAATTTGATAAAAGCTTTTTTTTTTTTGATAAAAACTTTAAAAGTTGAAATACTTTGGTGCTTTATTTGTTGAATATTTGATTAAAAATTTCCAGTTGATTTTGAACAAAATGCAACCAAAATTTTGTTCCTATTTAGAGGCCTTATTAACAAAATTTAAGGGTCTCATTAACAACAAAAACAAAAAAGCAAAATCAATGTTGATTAACAAAGCAGCTTATTAAAGGCTCAAAATCTCCAAAATCCTATTGTTGGCAGACAGTAAAAAAAAGAAGCATGGTCTGCCTCCCTGAAAAAAAACAAAAATTTTGTGTTTGTGTGGTTTACAATTAGCTTCATAAAAATTGTATTGTTCACTTACTTTGTGAAAATTTTGATAACTATAATTCCTATTTTAAAGGTAGAAAATAGAAGCTTATTTGGATGCAATTATGATTTATATGGATACCACAAACCAATTCAAAATAAATTTCTGCTCCAGAGGTTTGTTGATTTAACAAGTGTATTGCTTTTACCAAAATTTGTATTCACATTATTATACCAAAAAATAAGTAATTCATCTTTAATGTTGAACTTTTTATTTTACTGAATTAACAATAACATTACCACCAAGACAATATTTTACCTTCTACAGAATAAATTTAGAAAAACCTTACTTTGATTCCATGAATTGGCTGAAAATAATTAAATTACATTGGAGTTAAGTTAAATTGTTTTCAGTTTGAATTATCTGATGACACTGATTTAAAACTGCTGGTTTTAGTTCTGCTAACAGTGAAAAGACATTAATGGCTACCACTTTATATACAAGAAAACTTGGAATTAAAAATGATTGAAATTATTTTAGAAGAACAGTCATGTACTCTAAATAAAAGTGATACTACACATCACTCCGAAGTGTGGGTTTTCATTTATAGTACATGGACTGTTCTTCTAAAATAATTTCAATCATTTTTCTTCTGTGCTCCTGCTTTTATGTGTGTAAATTATAGTCTTTGGGCGTAAGTTTTCTTAAAATAACTCTTAAATCAAGTAGATGCTGACGTTCCTTCAGCAGATTTATGTTCTCTGGTTTTTATGTGGTCATGTTATCAGTATACCCCCTACAGTGGATCATAAATACCAACAAACATCTTATACAAGTTACATGTTCATTACTAAATTTCATGAGAAATGAAAAGTTAGTACTTAACTTTTTTAAAACACGCACTTTTGTATTTTTGAGCTCGTTGCTGGTGAAAGGATTTATTGTGAAGTTTTTTTTAAGAGTAACCCAAAAATTAAGTAAATAATTTTAGATTTATACCACATGATACCAAAAGATATTAGACTATTCTCTATAAGAAGGACTGCTCAGCCTCTATTTCCCAAACATATTTCACCTTCCCCTAACCTATAATTTTCCACATGTCCTATCAGTCTGCCCAACAAGTGACCTGAAGGCTTTATGCATCTGGCAGGTTGCTGCCTGGGCATGGTTGGCTGGTACAGCAAGCTGCCAGCAGGAGCACCACATTTGAATACTTCTCCCACCACCATGTGTGAATGGAAGAGTTAACTGCCTTCTGTATCCATATAGACACATGCAGTTTTATCAGACAGCATACCTCTTTAAAAGAGAGATGTTGGTTATATTGGGTTTGGAAAGGGTCAAGAAGAGAAAACAGGGTTGTCCCTGGTTTTCTTAATTATATGTTTAAATGGTTCTCTGTCCCTTGTCACTTATTCCTTTGTCCCCTACCCTGACTTTACTGCCCATTTCATACCTTAAGCACACTTAGTGTGAACTTGGAATTCATTATTCTGAACCAAGAGATAGTGTGATGCCAACTATCCATCGCACAGAGCATAGTGATAATGAGTTACCATTCCTGAGTACCTATTACATATCAAGTACAAATCTCATCTCTAATCCTCAAAACAAAGCCATGAGCTAGATGTTATTTTCATTTTATAGATGTGGAAACCCAGAGGCAAGGCTACCTGACTGATAAGTAATGGAAGTAGAATAGAGCCCAAGCCTGCATTCTTTGTTGCACGATAACTACATTTCTAAAAGGTATCCACAGCTGGAAGTGAACCCAGTACTGTCTGTTTAATCAAAACTCAGCTCTGGCTGACTTATTTATTCATTCATTCAAAATACTTATTGAGTGCCTTCTATACACTAGGCCCCATGCAAGGGGATTATAAGGAGATGCTAATCTGGTGACCTCACACCAGGAACCCTTATTGTATTTCTGCCCATGATGCAGCAACAAAGTAACTTTGATACAAAACTTCAGTTCCAGCATGAACCATTGCAGCTGTAGCCTACGCACCATCCCAAAGCACCCAGCATTCTGCTACTGCCTCATACACCATCCTATATCCCAGCAAATGATAGATTTGAATGCAGAGTCCTTTACATCTAAGAGTCACAACTGTAAGAGGGATACCCAACACATTTTAGTATCCACATTTTACACTGAGGCACAAAGAGAGGAAGGGTCCTTCCCAAGAACTAGAGCAATCCTAGTATCTTGTCCAGTGTCTTCTTCTTGCTTCCTCTCAGGAATTTGGAATGGAGAAGATAGAGTACATGACTTAGAGCCTCTCCTTGCATGGAGAGGCTGTCCCTGGAGTTTCTGATTGCATTAGCATTCCTGCCAACAGCCACATGTAGGTAGGAATACTGTTGCTGTCCATGACCAGGGAGAATAATCAGCCTCAGTTTTCCCCAGTTCTAAACAAGCCAAAGTAATTGGGTTTAATTTTAACTTTTTTTAATGGCTTGGAATTAATAGAAGCAGCTGCTGTCCCACAGTGTGTAGGTGTCCTTCTCCAGAAGGCACAGACAAAAAAATAAAAAAAATAAAAACCCTATATATAAAATAAACTATGAAAAATAAACAATAGAGTGTGTAGGACAAAAAGGTTAATTCAAGAATTGAGCAGTGTCTTTTTGTTATCAAAAATTCATCTGGCAATATATAACTCTGTCTCTCTCCTCCCATCACTAGTGCCCATCAGCCTCTGATAAGATGGTAATCTGATTAGACACCGTGTATAAAAATGTGTTGCCTGTATCTGAGCACTCCTCACTCTCTTCTTCTCCCCCTCCCTGTGACTCACCAAGAGATTAGCTGTGACAAAGTGTGGGGAAAGAAAAGAATAGATATGCTAGTGACAGGAGCATCATTATAATTATTTGGGGGAAGATAGGATTAGAATTAGGAGTGGGTCCTGTTTGCCTAAGGAAGGTGGATTTATAATGTGGGCATCCATGCCAACTGCCTGGCTGTGCCAGACACTGGAGAAGAAAAGGAGGGGGTCAACTGGCTCAAGCCAGGTGCTGGTCTAGGTTATTCCAGCTAAATGTAAACTAAAGGCCACATGTTAGCATGGATGACAAACCAGAGATTCAGCTGCCCTTATGAAAGGAAGAGGGATGAAGTCTTACCTTAATTTCATATATACCTGGAAAACTGTTGCTTCCCATCCCTGGGTCAATGAAGAAGGAAAATGAAGACTGTTTCTGCAATTGCAATTGTTGGCTGAATTTCAGTAAGCACAGCCTTGGTATGGTGGGGAGAATGTGTTTATCAGTCAGATAATAGTGTACATCAAATAGGTAACACCTTATTAATATATGGAAGGTGATTAATATATGTTACCCCCTTTGGGAGTATTTGAGTGACTTTGTTTTGCATACCTCCTTTAGAATTTACAATCTGAAAAAATTGTTATTTTCCTTTCTGCTAATATGAAGAAAAAATGTGTCTAGTGTCTAGAAAGAATGTGGGATTGGTGGGGAAATCGGAGGGGTAGAGGAACCATAAGAATCTATGGACTCTGAGAAACAAACTGAGGTTCTAGAGGGGAGGGCGGTGGAGGGATGGTTAGCCTCGTGATGGGTATTAAAGAGGGCACGTACTGCATGCAGCACTGGGTGTTAATACGCAAACAATGAATCATGGAACACTACATCAAAAGCTAATGATGTAATGTATGGTGATTAACATAACGTAATAAAAAAAAAAGAATGTGGGATTGGAACTCATCTATCCGTATCCGTATTTTTCTGCTAGATTAAAGAGGAAATGGGGGGGGAGGAGCAAGATGGCAGAGGAGTCGGAGACCGGGATTTCGTCTGCTCTCAGGAATTCAGCTGGATAGGGATCAAACCATTCTGAACACCTATGAACACAATAGGAGATCAAAGAAAGAATAGCAAGAACTCGCTGAACAGAAAAGCGACCACTTTCTGGAAGGTAGGAGGTGTGGAGAAGTGAATCCAAAGTGATATTTGGGAGGATAGACGGTGGGGGAGGGGCCTCCAGCGGCTGCTTCTGGCAAGTGATAGAGCCATGGAGCACAAAATCAGAACTTTTAGAAGTCTGCTCTGCTGAGGGACATCGCTCCAGTGGCTAAGTGGGGGGTGGAACCCTCGTGGGACAGTGTGGTCTCAGGACCCTTGGGGTCACAGAAAGACCAGGGGTGCCTGAGTGTGGCAGAGCTCCCAGGTATCAGAGCGGGGAAGCCGCTGCAGAGACGAAGCTGAGGAGCCGTCTCTCAGCTTGGGGTTGCCATAAACCATGATCCGCGGCACAGTCGGGCCACTGCTCCTCCAGCAGGGACCCAACAAGCGGCAGATCCGGGGAGACTCCCCTTCCTCCACTGGGAGGAGCAGCGTGAAAGCGCACTGCAGGGATCTGCTGGGTTTGGAGGCTCTACACTGAGTCAGGTGCCAGAGATAGAAATGCTCGGTCACAGGCCGGGTGAGCACAGAGTGCGGCCGGAGACTGGGGAGACGGAAGTGACTGATTGCTTTTCTCTGGGGGCTCATGGAAGAGCCAGGCCCCGAGTTCTCAGCTCCTCCAGGGCAGAGATTGGGAGGCCGCCATTTTCACTCTAGGCCTCCAAGGCTGTACGGAAAGCTTGCAGGGAACAAAAGCTCCAGAGAGCAAAGCCGAGCAGATTGCTTAGCCCGGACTGGTGAGGGCGGGGCAATTCCACCTCTGGCAAAAACATTTGGGAACCATGGCAACAGGCCCCTCCCCCAGAAGATCAGCGAGAACAGCCAGCCAAGACCAAGTTTACCAATCAATGAGAACGGCAGAACTCCAGCGCTAGGGGATTAATGCACATAGAATTCATGGCTTTTTTACCATGATTCTTTAGTCTTTCAAAGTTCATTTTTTTTGTCTTTTTTTTTAATTTTTCTTTTTCCCTTTTTCAACCAACATCTTATCAATCCCTTTTTTAAAAAACACTTATTTTTCAGTTTTAGAGTCATATTCTATCCCTTCATAGAAGTTACCCTTATTTTTGGCATATATATATATATAAGTTGTTCTCTCTTTAAAATTTTAAGATAGTTTTTTCTAACAGATCAAAATATACCCTAAATCTCTAGCGTATGGTTTTTTTCTACTCTCCTGCCTGATCACATTCTCTCCCTTTTTTCTTTTTTCTTTTTTTTAAATCCTCTTCCTTCTTTTTTCAAACAACTTCTTATCAATTCCTTTTATAAAATTTTTTATAATTTCCATCTTTACAGTCATATTCCATCCCTTCATCATATCAACCCTTATTTTTGTACATATATAAGTTTTTCTTTCTTTAAAATTTTGGGAGGCACTTTCTTCTAAAAGACCAAAATACACCCAAAATCTAGTGTGTGGCACTGATCTATGCACCAGCCTGATCATATTTGATCATATTCTGTTTTTGTTTTGTTTTGTTTTGTTTTTGTTTGTTTTTTCTTTTTCTTTTCTTTTTCTTTTCCTTTTTTCTTTCTTTCCCTTTCTTTTCCCCTGGCTTCAGGTCTTTTCTGATTTGTTTAGAGTATATTTTCTGGGGATGTTGTTACCCTGTTAGCATTTTGCTCTCTCATTAATCTATTCTCCTCTGGACAAAATGACAAGATGGAAAAAATCACCTCAACAAAAAGAATAAGAGGTAGTACCGACTGCTAGGGACCTACTCAATATGGACATTAGCATGATGTTGGATCTAGAGTTCAGAATCATGACTTTAAAGATACTAGCTGGGCTTGAGAAAAGCATGGAAGTTATTAGAGAAACCCTTTCTGGAGAAATAAAAGAACTAAAATCTAGCCAAGTCGAAATCAAAAAGGCTATTAATGAGGTGCAATCAAAAATGGGGGCACTGACTGCTAGGATAAATGAGGCAGAAGAGAGAATTAGTGATATAGAAGACCAAATAATGGAAAATAAAGAACCTGAGAAAAAGAGAGATAAACAACTACTGGATCACGAGGGCAGAATTGGAGAGATAAGCAATACCATAAGACAAAACAACATTAGAATAATTGGGATCTCAGAAGAAGAAGAAAGAGAGAGAGGGGCAGAAGGTATATTGGAGCAAATTATAGCAGAGAACTTCCCTAATTTGGGGAAGGAAACAGGCATCAAAATCCAGGTGGCACAGAGAACCCCTCTCAAAATCCATAAAAATAGGTCAACACCCCAACATCTAATAGTAAAACTTGCGAGTCTCAGAGACAAAGAGAAAATCCTGAAAGCAGCTTGGGAGAAGAGATATGTAACCTACAATGGTAGAAACATTAGATTGGCAACAGACCTATCCACAGAGACCTGGCAGGCCAGAAAGGACTGGCAGGATATATTCAGAGCACTACATGAGAAAAATATGCAGCCAAGAATACTATATCCAGCTAGGCTGTCATTGAAAATTGAAGGAGAGATAAAAAGCTTCCAGGACAAACAAAAACTAAAGGAATTTGCAAACACAAAATCAGCCCTACAAGAAATCTTGAAAGGGGTCCTCTAAGCAAAGAGAGAACCTAAAAGCAACATAGACCAGAAAGGAACACAGACAATATACAGTAACAGTCACCTTACAGGCAATACAGTGGCACTAAATTCCTATCTTTCAATACTTACCCTGAATGTAAATGGGCTAAATGCCCCAATCAAAAGACACAGGCTATCAGACTGGATTAAAAAACAAGTCCCGTCGATATGCTGTCTACAAGAGACTCATTTTAGACCCAAAGACACCCCCAGATTGAAAGTGAGGGGTGGAAAACCATTTACCATGCTAATGGACACCAAAAGAAAGCTGGAGTGGCAATCCTTATATCAGACAAATTAGATTTTAAACCAAAGACTGTAATAAGAGATGAGGAAGGACACTATATCCTACTTAAAGGGTCTATCCAACAAGAAGATCTAACAATTGTAAATATCTATGCCCCTAACATGGGAGCAGCCAATTATATAAGGCAATTAATAACAAAGCAAAGAAACACATCGGCAACAATACAATAGTAGTGGGGGACTTTAACACCCCCCTCACTGAAGTGGACAGATCATCTAAGCAAAAGATCAACAAGGAAATAAAGACTTTAAATGACACACTGGACCAAATGGAGTTCACAGATATATTCAGAACATTCCATCCCAAAGCAACAGAACACACATTCTTCTCTAGTGCCCATGGAACATTCTCCAGAATAGATCACATCCTAGGTCACAAATCAGGTCTCAACCGGTACCAAAAGATTGGGATCATTCCCTGCCTATTTTCAGACCACAATGCTTTGAAACTAGAACTCAATCACAAGAGGAAAGTTGGAAAGAACTCAAATACATGGAGGCTAGAGAGCATACTACTGAAGAATGAATAGGTCAACCAGAAAATTAAAGAAGAATTAAAAAGATTCATGGAAACCAATGAAAATGAAAGCAACTGTTCAAAATCTTTGGGATGCAGCCAAGGCAGTCCTAAGAGGAAAGTATATAGCAATACAAGCCTTTCTCAAGAAACAAGAAAGGTCTCAAATACACAACCTAACCCTTACACCTAAAGGAGCTGGAGAAAGAACAGCAAATAAAGCCTAAACCCAGCAGGAGAAGAGAAATAATAAAGATCAGAGCAGAAATCAATGAAACAGAAACTAAAAGAACAGTAGAACAGATCAATGAAACTGGGAGCTGGTTCTTTGAAAGAATTAACAAGATTGATAAACCCTGGCCAGACTTATCAAAAGAAAAGAGAAATGACCCAAATCAACAAAATCATGAATGAAAGAGGAGAGATCACAACCAACACCAAAGAAATACAAACAATTATAAGAACATATTAGGAGCAACTCTATGCCAGCAAATTAGATAACCTGGAAGAAATGGATGCATTCCTAGAGATGTATCAACTACCAAAACTGAACCAGGAAGAAACAGAAAACCTGAACAGACCTATAACCACTAAGGAAATTGAAGCAGTCATCAAAAATCTCCCAACAAACAGAAGTCCAGGGCCAGATGGCTTCCCAGGGAAATTCTACCAAACATTTCAAGAAGAATTAATACCTATTCTTCTGAAACTGTTCCAAAAAATAGAAATGGAAGGAAAACTTCCAAACTCGTTTTATGAGGCCACCATTACCTGGATCCCCAAACCAGACAAAGACCCCATCAAAAAGGAGAATTATAGACCAATATCCTTGATGAACATGGATGCAAAAATTCTCACCAAAATACTAGCCAATAGGATCCAACAGTACATTAAAAGCATTATTCACCACGACCAAGTGGGATTTATCCCTGGGTTGCAAGGTTGGTTCAACATCCGCAAATCAATCAACGTGATACAATACATTAACAAAGAAAGAACAAGAATCATATGATCCTCTTAATAGATGCAGAAAAAGCATTTGACAAAGTACAGCATCCTTTCTTGATCAAAACTCTTCAGCGTATAGGGATAGAGGGTACATACCTCAATATCATAAAAGCCATCTATGAAAAACCCACAGCACATATCATTCTCAATGGCGAAAACCTGAGAGCTTTCCCCCTAAGGTCAGGAACATGGCAAGGATGACCACTCTCACCACTGCTATTCAACATAGTATTAGAAGTCCTAGCCATTGCAATCAGACAACAAGAAGAAATAAAAGGCATCCAAATTGGCAAAGAAGTCAAACTCTCACTCTTTGCAGATGATATAATACTTTATGTGGAAAACCCAAAAGACTCCACCCCAAAACTGCTAGAACTCATACAGGAATTCAGTAAAGTGGCAGGATATAAAATCAATGCACGGAAATCAGTGGCATTCCTATACACCAACAACAAGACAGAAGAAAGAGAAATTGAGAAGTCGATCCTATTTACAGTTGCACCCAAAACTATAAGATACCTAGGAATAAATCTAACCAAAGAAGCAAAGGATCTGTACTCAGAAAACTATAAAATCCTCATGAAAGAAATTGAGGAAGACACAAAGAAATGGAAAAACGTTCCATGCTCATGGATTGGAAGAACAAATATTGTGAAGAGGTCAATGCTACCTAGAGCAATCTACACATTCAAAGCAATCCCTATCAAAATACCATCAACTTTTTTCAAAGAAATGGAACAAAGAACCCTAAAATTTGTTTGGAACCAGAAAAGACCCCGAATAGCCAGAGGAATGTTGAAAAAGAAAAGCAAAGCTGGCGGCATCACAATTCCGGACTTCAAGCTGTATTACAAAGCTGTAATCATCAAGACAGTATGGTAGTGGCACAAATAATAGAGAGGTATATATGGTATGATTGTGAATTTGTTCAGTATGTACATCCATTGTGTGAATGTGTGTGTGTGTGCTTTGCTCACTCACATATGCATGCATGACTGGATCTGAGGATGTGAGTTACAGGGTCCCCTCACACATGTGGATGCCCTCTTCAGTCATCAGGATGGACCCAGGATGTTGGTTTGTTCCAAGACCTGGATCAGCCTTTAGTTTCTAGGTCCTGAGAGCATACACTCCAGGTCTTGAATCTCTACATCTCTGGCAGAATCAAATGTTGGACTATTTCCTTTATGAAGTCTTCTGGGGAGTCATGGACAAATTTCTCCTTAAGAACAAACATTCTTGACCCCATCTTCATTTTCATCCTATCATTGGGATAAAAGGAATAACCTTAGAAGATGGTTGTGAGGATTAAAGGACTTAATACATCGTAATGTACTTAAATTATACACAGGGTCTATGATATGTATACATATTAGGAATTATAATTGTAATAACTATTATCATCATTGTTGTATTGTTTTCACTGATATCTCAGACTAACTATTAAATGGAATCAGAAGGCTGCCTTGTCTAACCTAACATCAACGATAAGAACTTATTTTATGGGATCCCATAAAGCTTCCCATGTTCATACTCCCCTGTAACATGGACCTTTCTACTTTCCCTTCACCAGTTGAATGCTAAAGAGTCTATACTGAACTAAAATCTACCTCCCTATGATATCTACCATTTATCTTCAGAGATGAGTCTTCTTTTCCTTTTATCATAGCTTTTTAAAATAAGCAAGTATTGTTAACTTCTCTGTGCCATTTCTAGTGAGAAAGAGAGGAAAAAGGTGACACTCTTCCTGTCTTCAAAAAGCCTACCCTTTAGGGGCGCCTGGGTGGCTCAGCCGTTAAGCGTCTGCCTTCGGCTCAGGTCATGATCCCAGAGTCCTGGGATCGAGCCCCACATCGGGCTCCCTGCTCTGCGGGAAGCCTGCTTCTCCCTCTCCCACCCCCTCTGCTTGTGTTCCCTCTCTCACTGTGTCTCTCTCTGTCAAATAAATAAAATCTTAAAAAAACAAAACAAAACAAAAAACAAAAAGCCTACCCTTTCTTTGAAGAAGTCTCCATTTACTTTTGGTGTTCATTGTTAAGGAATATACCAAGTTATGAAACTTATTTTAATATTATATGTTAAAGTAGAGAAAAAATTAATGAAAATTGAATGGTCAGAGAAGGATTCAGAGAAGTGTGTTAAAGGATAAACATTTATTTATACATTGTTTTGTCCATTAATTAACTAGTTCATTTAAAAATTATTTTAGCCTTGACAATCTACCTTATACCACATCTGTGAGTAGCAGTTCACCAAGTAGGTAAGATGGCAAGGAAGGCAGTCCAAATGGAAAAAAGATCAAATACAAAGAGATCCCATAGAGGTATGGGAGGAATGGCATAAAATTGTGTTAGGGAGTTGTGAGTAGCTCAGTATGAATGAAATAAAGGGTTCAAGGAGGAAGAAATGGCTGATGATACCAGATCACAGGAAGATCTCAGGAAGCCTTGTGGGCTAAACCAGAATTAAAGATAGAGCGCTGTTGGGGCACCTGGGTGGCTCAGTCATTAAGCATCTGCCTTCTGCTCAGGTCATGATCCCAGGGTCCTAGGATCGAGCCCCGCATCGGGCTCCTTGCTCTGGGGGAAGCCTGCTTCTCCCTCTCCCACTCCCCCGGCTTGTGTTCTCTCTCTCGCTCGCTATCTGTGTCAAATAAATAAATAAAATCTTTAAAAATAAATAAATAAATAAAGATAGGGAGCTGTTTGAAGAATCTTTAGCAAGAGAGTACTGTGAGAGCAGATTTTTCTGGAAGCAGAAATAAGGCTATGAGCTGGATGGCAAGGGGGAAAAGGAGAGTGGTGTGGTACCATAGGGATTATGAGGACAGACTTCGGAGTCTAATAGAAGCTCTGTGGATTACTAACCCTGCCACTTCGGGGAATTTTTTTTACCTCTCTGAGCTTCAATTTTCTTGTCTGTGTAAAAGGGATGTTAATAGCCCCTGGCTCATGGGGTTATTGTGAAGTTTAAATGAAATGCATATAAAACATTTAACATGATGCCTGAGACATAGTAAAAATATAATAAGCAAAATAAGAGATAAACCAGAAGTGCATTACAAATGAGAGAGACATTTTTCCTACTTAGTACCAGCTTTATTTTCCTCTCTTCTTTGTGTTACTTGAAAGTCCTCATGAATTTGGCCTACTGAGCGCTTCTCAAACAGATTTTTATTTGTATTCTTAGCAGAGTCTAGAAAACCTAAGCCCTGAGCAGCATCTCAGCTTCCTTGAATGATTACCCCAGGGCCCATTACCTTCACTCTGTCTGCAAATCAGGTTAGGCATCCAACCCACGCAGGAGAGGAGCTGGGACAGCTGCAGGCATTCGATGAATTCTCTTGATAGCACATAATCAAATTTGGTGGAGATGGTAGGCTCTCAGAGTCAAGATGCTAATCTTGGCTAGAATAGGAGAAAACTGGGGTGATCGAATTTAAAGCATGGACCCTGATCGGATATACTAGTAAATGAAGAGTTGAGAACATGAGCATCATAACCCGAGGGGCCTATCACTGTACGAATCACTAGCATATGAAGACATGCTCACCTTGTGCTCAGATCTGCGAGCCAGGGTCTGAAGCCAGTATCGCAGACCACTGATGAGAGACCTCCAGGCCACTTTCAACTTGAATGCAAATCTGGAACCCTGAGACTAGGTCATTCCACCAGCCTCACATTCTTGCATATTCAGTCATGTCACACATGTAGACAATTGCCTGTTCTTTCCATAGCCTCCTCTCTGCACTGGTCTGATCTTGGTTTTCCACTGTTCCTTTCTCTATCCAAAACTTTCCACCTTTTCCTCTGAAACTCAGCTTTATGGTTAATAATCTCACTTGGGTTCTCAGTCTTTTAGTCCACTGCTTCCTTTACCTCTTCTCTTAATCAAACAATGCTTGGTGCTTGATATTTAACAAATGTTTGCTACATAAAACAATGAAGTAAGACCTGATATGGAGGCCATTTTTCCCCCCATTACCCTCTCAAGCGCTGCTCATTCTCTTACTCCACATACAGAAATATCAGGAGGAGATGACTTTTCTCTTCACTCCCCATGCACCTTCCAGGCCATTATTTCTGTCTCATCACTGGTAGCCCCAACATTTCAAATTAGGAAGGTCTAGGGTAGCAAGCTGGTTAGAAAGGAGGAGTGCCTAGGAGGGGCTTGTCTTAAAGTTAGATTTGCATTACAAGAAGACTGTTGTTATCTGCATATTTATTTGTGGTGGCTTTGGGAGTAAGAGGCAAATGGATTCTGTTGGTGGGCCCAAGCACATCCGTAGACAGCCTATGATACTACCACTGACATTTATGGTGCAAAGCCCTGTTCCTTGATTGCTTATGCTCTTCTCTATACCACTCCGCCCTCCTCAGCACTTTCAGGTTCTCAACCATTTTAGACTTTATGTCCCATCACTTCAGCCACTTTTTTCTAATACAGTCAAATCTGTCTTGTTATCTACACCTGTGCAGCTACTCTCCTGTCCTTCTGTCCACTATCATCGATTCCATGGACTGGCACAGTTATGATGCTTAACTTCTTTCACTCACTTGAAAGGTACCCTGTGACTTCAGGATAATTTTTAAATTCTTTAACAAATCCCTTTCCAGTCTGACTGCTGCCTTCCTCTTCAGACACATTTCTCATGATTTCCCTTCTCAGTCTTTGTGCTTCAGTCATGATGAATTCCTTTCAGTTCCAACGTTTTACTTGTTCTCTCTTGCCTCCTGGCTTTTGCACACACTCATATCTGGAATGCCAGAAGTTCATAACTTACCAAGAGGGATTATGGAGGAGTGTTCTAGGTACTAGACTTGGAATCATACAGAAACAAATTTGAGTCTCAGCTCTATCATTTACTTGTTCGAGATTATGGGTAAGCTCCTTAACTTTTATGAGCCTCCACGACCACATCTGCAAAGTGGGATAATATCCACTTTGAGATATGAGAATTAAATCAGGTACTGAATGAACCCCAGAAACAACCCATACTGTGTATGTTCTGTTCATTCCTTCCCTTCTCTTTTCCCTTATTCTTCCCTCAATCCTTCTTTTCCTTTTTTCCCTCCTTAATTTTTGTCTTCTTCCCCTCTCTGCTTTTCACTTAATGTTTGGGTGAGATTCATAAGATCCAGGGCTACAGGCAAACAATACAAGCTGCCATATGTACAGAATTAGTGCCTTGCAACCTCTGCTCTTCCACAGGAAGCCCACAGCCTTACTTCCCACCCTGGCTACTTAGGCAGCCTCAGAAGGACACCAAGGTAGAAGCAAGATTCTGCAACAAACTACATGTTACAATGCTCTGGGAGCTCTTAACAATTTTCTGCAGGCTTTTTTACCTGGAGCCACCACCAATCTTGTTTTTTCTCAACCTCATCACCTATACCCTCCTCCTCACACTGTCCTCTACATACTCCTGTGTCTCATGGCTTCTCAGTTGAATGCCAAGCCCCTACAGGTGAGCCTTGCATCCTTCACCCACTGTGCCAGTAACCCTCAGAAACATACCTACCTCTAAGGAGCTTCCAAACTGATCCTAGTGGTTAAGACTTATGAAGCCATCAATAAAGAAGCAAGAGTTACTGCAAAATGTGGGAGCTGAACGGGCCTGGAATTGTCAGTGGATGATAATAGAAAAGGCACAGTTTGGGATGGGTGTTGTAGGATCAACAGGATTTTGAAGGCACAGAAATGAGAGACATTCACTGCAGGAAAGCAGTGTGAATAATTTCGATGTCATACAGCATGAGAGGGTACAGTGAGCCTACGGTGTGGATGAATGTAAAGAAGTTATGGGAATTATGACTGGAACATTTTGCCTTTTCTCATGTATATGTTTCAGAGTTCCTTATTGGAGAATGAGCGTGATGACTTAGCCAAATGGCCTACACAGTATATTAGAAGCAGTATTTCCCCAAGTGCTTCTGTAGAAAATTAGTGTCATGGAATGGTCTGTAGGAAAACAACAATAATAATAATTTAAAGAAATGTTGAATATTCTTTCCTCCCCTTGAATATTTACAATGCATATTAGCTTATTTTAAAAAGGTCTGAATTAGCCTTATAATACAAAAACCTGACTTCCCTAGGAAAAGTAGGCCTCCCCTATTTATTTCAGTATAACATCACAGTCTTTAGTTGCCCTCAAGGCACTTTAAGAGTCTGTAACTATATTGTATATTTATTTTTAATATTTCATTGACTGCTTCCTCACCAGAGTATAGACCCCATGAAGACAAACATGTTACCTATCTTATTTACCATTATACATCAAGAATGTATTACAATGCCTAGGCATATAATAAGTGCTCAAAATAAGAGTAAACAATGACTGGGGGGCGGAGCAAGATGGCGGAGGAGTAGGAGACCGGGATTTCGTCTCCTCTCAGGAACTCAGCTGGATAGGGATCAAACCATTCTGAACACCTACAAACCCAACAGGAGATCGAAGAAAGGAATAGCAACAACTCTCTCATCAGAAAAGCGACCACTTTCTGGAAGGTAGGACGTGCAGAGAAGTGAATCCGAGGCGATATTCGGGAGGATAGACGGTGGGGGAGGGGCCTCCGTCGGCCGCTTCTGGCAAGTGATAGAACCACGGAGCACAAAATCGGAACTTTTAAAAGTCTGCTCCGCTGAGGGACGTCACTCTGGTGGCTAAGCGGGGGGTGGAACCCTCCGGGACAGTGTGGTCTCAGGACCCTCGGGGTCACAGAAAGACCGGGGGTGCCTGAGTGTGGCAGAGCTCCCAGGTAACGAAGCAGGGAAGCCGGCTGCAGAGGCAGAGCCCAGGCGCGGGCTCTCAGCTCGGGGTTCCCTAAACCGTGATCCGTGGCACAGTCAGGCCCCTGCTCCTCCAGCAGGGACCCAACAAGCGGCAGATCCGGGGAGACTCACCTTCCTCCCCCGGGAGGAGCTGCGCGAGAGTGCACCGCAGGGATCTGCTGGGTTTGGAGACTCCACCCGGGGTCGGGTGCCAGAGATAGAAACGCGCGGTCACAGGCCGGGTGAGCACGGAGTGCAGTGGGAGACCGGGGAGACGGGAGTGACTGACGGCTTTTCTCTGGGGGCTCACTGGGGAGCGGGGCCCCGAGTTCTCAGCTCCTCCGGGGCGGAGATTGGGAGGCCGCCATTTTCACTCTCCGCCTCCAAAGCTGTACGGAAAGCTCGCAGGGAACAAAAGCCCCGGAGAGCAAACCCGAGCAGATTACTTAGCCGGGAGGGGGCAAAGGCGGGGCAATTCCGCCTCCGGCAGAGACATTTGGAAACCACGGCAATAGGCCCCTCCCCAGAAGATCAGCGAGAACAGCCAGCCAAGACTAAGTTTACCGATCAATGAGAACGGCAGAACTCCAGCGCTAGGGGAACACTGCACATAGAATTCATGGCTTTTTTACCATGATTCTTTAGTCTTTCAAAGTTAATTTTTTTTAACTGTCTTTTTTTCTTTTTTTTTCTTTTTGAATTTTTCTTTTTCCCTTTTTCAACCAACATCTTATCAATCGAGGGTACATACCTCAATATCATAAAAGCCATCTATGAAAAACCTACAGCGAATATCATTCTCAATGGGGAAAAACTGAGAGCTTTCCCCCTAAGGTCAGGAACGTGGCAGGGATGTCCACTATCACCACTGCTATTCAACATAGTACTAGAAGTCCTAGCCACAGCAATCAGACAACAAAAAGAAATAAAAGGCATCCAAATCGGCAAAGAAGAAGTCAAACTCTCACTCTTTGCAGATGATATGATACTTTATGTGGAAAACCCAAAAGACTCCACCCCAAAACTGCTAGAACTCATCCAGGAATTCAGTAAAGTGGCAGGATATAAAATCAATGCACAGAAGTCGGTGGCATTCCTATACACCAACAACAAGACAGAAGAAAGAGAAATTAAGGAGTCGATCCCATTTACAATTGCACCCAAAACCATAAGATAACTAGGAATAAATCTAACCAAAGAGACAAAGGATCTTTACTCAGAAAACTATAAAATCCTCATGAAAGAAATTGAGGAAGACACAAAGAAATGGAAAAACGTTCCATGCTGATGGATTGGAAGAACAAATATTGTGAAGATGTCAATGCTACCTAGAGCAATCTACACATTCAATGCAATCCCCATCAAAATACCATCCACTTTTTTCAAAGAAATGGAACAAAGAATCCTAAAATTTGTATGGAACCAGAAAAGACCCTGAATAGCCAGAAGAATGTTGAAAAAGAAAAGCAAAGATGGTGGCATCACAATTCCGGACTTCCAGCTCTATTACAAAGCTGTCATCATCAAGACAGTATGGTACTGGCACAAAAACAGACACATAGATCAATGGAACAGAATAGAGAGCCCAGAAATGGACCCTCAACTCTATGGTTAACTCATCTTTGACAAAGCAGGAAAGAATGTCCAATGGAACAAAGACAGTCTCTTCAACAAATGGTGTTGGGAAAATTGGATAGCCACATGCAGAAGAATGAAACTGGACTGTTTCCTTACACCACACACAAAAATAGACTCCAAATGGTTGAAAGACCTCAATGTGAGACAGGAGTCCATCAATATCCTAAAGGAGAACACAGGCAGCAACCTCTTTGACCTCAGCCGAAGCAACTTCTTCCTAGAAACATCGCCAAAGACAAGGGAAGCAAGGGCAAAAATGAACTATTGGGACTTCATCAAGGTAAAAAGCTTCTGCAAAGCAAAAGAAACAGTCAACAAAACCAAAAGACAACCGACAGAATGGGAGAAGATATTTGCAAATGACATATCAGATAAAGGGCTAGTATCCAAAATCTATAAAGAACTGATCAAACTCAACACCCAAAGAACAAAGAATCCAATCAAGAAATGGGCAGAAGGCATGAACAGACATTTTCCCAAAGAAGACATCCAAATGGCCAACAGACACATGAAAAAGTGCTCAATATCGCTCGGCATCAGGGAAATCCAAATCAAAACCTCAATGAGATACCACCTCACACCAGTCAGAATGGCTAAAATTAACAAGTCAGGAAACGACAGATGTTGGCGGGGATGCGGAGAAAGGGGAACCCTCCTACACTGTTGGTGGGAATGCAAGCTGGTGCAGCCACTCTGGAAAACAGTATGGAGGTTCCTCAAAAAGTGGAAAATAGAGCTACCCTATGATCCAGCAATTGCACTACTGGGTATTTACCCCCAAAATACAAAAGTAGGGATCCGAAAGGGTACGTGCACCCCGATGTTTATAGCAGCAATGTCCACAATAGCCAAACTGTGGAAAGAGCCAAGATGTCCATCGGCAGATGAATGGTTAAAGAAGATGTGGTATATATATACAATGGAATATTATGCAGCCATCAAAAGGAATGAGATCTTGCCATTTGCAACGACGTGGATGGAAATGGAGGGTATTATGTTGAGCGAAATAAGTCAAACAGAGAAAGACATGTATCATATGATCTCACTGACATGAGAAATTCTTAATCGCAGGAAACAAACTGAGGGTTGCTGGAGTGGGGGGTGGGGTGGGAGGAATGGGATGACTGGGTGATAGACACTGGGGAGGGTATGTGCTCTGGTAAGCGCTGTGAATTGTGCAAGACTGTTGAATCTCAGATCTGTACCTCTGAAACAAATAATGCAATATATGTTAAGAAAAAAAAAAAAGAAGAAGAAGAAGGTAGCGGGAGGGGAAGAATGAAGCGGGGAAAATCGGAGGGGTAGACGAACCATGAGAGATGATGGACTCTGAAAAACAAACAGGGTTCTAGAGGGGAGGGGGGTGGGAGGATGGGTTAGCCTGGTGGTGGGTATTAAGGAGGGCACATTCTGCATGGAGCACTGGGTGTTATGCACAAACAATGAATCATGGAACACTTCATCTAAAACTAATGATGTAATGTATGGGGATTAACATAAGAATAAAAAAAAAGAAAAAAAAAGAGTAAACAATGACTAAAATCTTTGTTCAACTTTGCATTTTCCAAACAGCTGATAAAGGGCAGGACTGGAATTTGAACAAAGTGCTGCCAAATTCTGGTCTCTTTTTGACCATAGATGGTATGGTTCTTGTTCCCAGGCACCACGTGGAGTTCTTGATGTTATAGTTATTACCTTTTGAAGCTTGAATGATTGTCCGATATGCCCACATTTTTTTGTTTGTATCTTTCAGGCAAAGGCTGCCACCTAAAAATGTTTACTACTACCGGTGCCCGGACCATAGGAAGAATTATGTGATGTCCTTTGCATTTTGTTTTGACCGAGAAGAAGATATTTACCAGTTTGCTTACTGCTACCCATATACATACACACGCTTTCAGCATTACCTTGACAGCCTGCAAAAGAGAAACATGGATTACTTCTTTCGGGAGCAGCTGGGTCAGAGCGTGGTAAGGCCTACTCAGAAATAGGCAGCCTTGGGGGAGGAGCTTAGTAATGAGTTTTTATAGAATGCAAACAATGGATATTGATGCTTTGTATATGCTCTGGAACTTTTAAGTATAATTATTTTTATTGTGCTATTCTTTGCCTCTGTGGCCAAGAGGAAGTCACAGAATAAGATATGAGACAGATGCTTGTCCTTCTGAATTGAAGCTGATAATGCTCTCTAACAAAATACAAAAACTCTGCTGAGAAAAGAAGGAGGCTCCTACCAGGTGTTACAGGCCTGTTAAAGGCATGAAAGCATTTTATGAGTGTGAGCCTCTGAGATAAAAAATACATTTGTCTTTTAATGAATTCAACTTGCCTGCAGTGCAGGTTAGCAAGTGGTGTGCAGTTTGGTTGTGCTGCCCACAATGTGTTCTGTCTCTGCCATCCATCAGTTCCCAACACTTCTTCCCTCCCAGGTTTAGTTCTCTGGGTCTGGAGATTTCAGTCTTACATTCTGAATTATTTCCTATTGCTGGCATAACAAATTGCCATGAACTTGGTGGCTTACAACAACACAAATTATTATCTTACTGTTCAGGAGAAGTCTGAAATTGGGTTAAAATCAAGGTATCAGCAGGTCTGCCTTCCTTTTGAAGGTTCCAGGAGAGAATTCATTTCCCTGTTCTTTCCAGCTTCTAGAGGCTGTTTGCATTTCTTAGCTTGTAGTTCCCTTCCATCTTCAAAGCCAGCAATGGCTGGTTGAGTCTTTCTCACGCTGCATCACTCTGACACTGGATCTCCTGCCTCCCTCTTTTACTTATAAGGACCCTTGTGATTATGTTGGGCTCATCCAGACTATCCAAGATAATATCTCTATCTAGAGATCTTTAACTTAATCACTTTGGTAAAGTCACTTTTGTCATATAAAGTAATATATTCATAGTTTTCTGGGATTAGAACATAGACATTTTGGGAAAGGGGTGCATTATTCTGCCTACTATTATTCTCTGTGGTCAGTGATACTTCAATTACTTGTAATGAATAAGCAGGTGACAAATTGTTTTTATGTTTCATTCTTTTTTATTTAAACTTCTGTGTTTAAGTTTATTTTTACATTTTTTTAAAATTTTTAAAATTTTATTATGTTATGTTAGTCACCACACAATACATCATTAGTTTTTGATGTGGTGATCCACGACCCATTGTTTTCATATAACACCTAGTGCTCCATGCAGTACATGCCCTCCTTAATACCCATCTCGGGGCTAACACATCCCCCGTCTCCCCTCCCCTCTAAAACCCTGTTTGTTTCTCAGAGTCCATAGTTTCTCATGGTTATCTCTCCCTCCGATTTCCCCCGCTTCATTTTTCCATTCCTTCTCCTAATGTCCTCCATGCTATTCCTTATGTTCCACAAATAAGTGAAACCATATGATAATTGACTTTCTCTGCTTGACTTATTTCACTTAGCATAATCTCCTCCAGTCCCATCCATGTTGATGCAAGAGTTGGGTATTCATCCTTTCTGATGGCTGAGTAATATTCCATTGTATATATGGACCACATTTTCATCCATTCATCTGTTGAAGGGTATCTTGGCTCTTTCCACAGTTAGGCTATTGTGGACATTGCTGCTATGAACACTGGGGTGCATATAGCCCTTCTTTTCACTACATTTGTGTCTTTGGGGTAAATACACAGGAGTGCAATTGCTGGGTCATAGGGTAGCTCTATTTTTAATTTTTTGAGGCACCTCCACACTGTTTTCCAAAGTGGCTGTACCAACTTGCATTCCCACCAACAGTGTAAGAGGGTTCCCCTTTCTCCACAACCTCTCCAACATTTGTTGTTTCTTGCCTTGTCAATTTTTGCCATTCTAACTGGTGTAAGGTGGTATCTCAGTGTGGTTTTGATTTGAATTTCCCTGATGGCTAATGATGATGAACATTTTTTCATGTGTTTGTTAGGCATTTGTATGTCTTCTCCAGAGAAGTGTCTTTTCATGTCTTCTGCCCATTTTTTGACTTATTTGTTTTTTGGGTGTTGAGTTTGAGAAGTTCTTTATAGATCTTGGATACCAGCCCTTTATCTGTAGTGTCATTTGCAAATATATTTCATTCTTTAAGAATTGTGGATTGTGCCCCTAAAATAGGCATATTGAGTACTTTAAAGATCCTAAGTGAGGATACTGGTGGAATTGGCAGAAAATACTATACTCGAGGTTCTGATATGTGTTGGTGGAAAAATGGATTCTGCCCAGTGACTGTGAGTTCCACCTAGAAGGGAGTCCCACTTCTAAATAAAAGTTTTCAAGAGTAGGCTGTTTAAAAGACATAGAGTCTGGTCCAGGATACCCCCAAAAAGGAGAGAAATAAAGAGGGATTGTTTATGGCTCAGGTACCTGAGAGTCAAATCTGATCTCAAAAGCTAGTGGTCATGATGATATTCTTATAGTCTGAGATTCTCTATGCACTTAGATTTTGCTAAACCGTCTTCCCAACAGTGCTTCTGATGGGTGCATGGGTGTCTGGTGCCTATATATTTCGAACTGAGAATTGGGGCACATGGTGTATCAGTCAGCATGCTAGCAGGAAACAGGTGGCAGCCTCATATTAGGATAATTCGAGGAGGGCTTAATAAATGGGCTATTTACAAGGTGTGGGCAGTGTGTAGGGAAACCACAGGGTATAGTGCATTTCCCTGGGGTTAATAACAGTTCAAAGGGTGTGAAGGGAAGGAGTGGTTACCAGAACCCAATAGTAAAGAGTCATATAGTGGGCCACCTTGAGTGGAACATTGAGTGACCTTCAGATAAGGAACAAAGTTAGCCTGAGATGACCCCACAAAGAGGGAGGTGAGAAAAATAAGTACATAGAAATATAGTAAATACAAAGAAAAATAAATACATAGAACTCATTCTCCTACTTCCCTCTGATTTCCTGCTAGGGGTCCTTATTGACCAGCCCAACCAGAAGTCAGAGGACAAGAGATCCCATTGATGTAATCCATACAGATAAGCCACCCTGGTCAGAGAAAATGGAGAAAAGCAGAGAGTGAATGTAGCAAGACAAATAGAACATATTAAGCACATATAGATTGATCAACAATTTATTACTGGAAACAGTGAGATTATCTGAGATAAGACTGCCAGAGAAATTCTGAGATGAGTGTTTGCCAGACATATGAATTGTGATATGAGTTAAGACAGTGATAAGTTCATTCAATACTTGTGACTCTTAATTTTAAGGGCAGGATTTGTATATTTCATTCCTGTGTCCACCCAAGCCCTTTCTTAGATTTATGCCGAACAGAATGGAGGTACATACTGAATGGCTATTACATAGATTATTGAATGAGTGGAAGAAAGAATCCAGTGTGAATCCAGGGTGGAATTCTACCATCACATCTGTGTTTTAGGCAGCAGGATGAAGAAGATATGGAGAGAAAAAAGAAGATGCAGTTACATAGCATTTTCTCTTCTATCCCATTTCATAGAACTCATACCCACCCTTCTCTAAAGTAAGGATGAGACATGAAGTCTTCGTTCTGGGTGACCATGTTTCCAGCTAAAAATTGGCAGTCCTGTAGATACATAGGAGAACTGATATTGAAGGACAGCCTGATACCTCTGCCACAGGAAGCCTAAATTTCGTTTTCAACTTTAATACCGAATTACTCATATGACCTTGAATGTTACTTACCCTTTCTGGAGAAAAGTTTTTCATCTATAAGATGAAAAAGTTAGACTTGAATAGTGTTTTCCAATTATTCTTTGAGGAACTCCTTGGGGAGAAAAAGAGAAACAAGTTGAGACCCTTGTCCTACTTCAGACTTTATGAGGGGCACTGAGGGATATAAAACAAATCTTGGTGTTCTTCCAGAAATGTATTCTATACCTGAGGAAATAAGACCTATTCAAACAGAAATAATATTTTTAAAGTATATAATTAAGGATCTCACGAGTTGTTTATAGAGAGTTAATGGTCAGACTAACCATCAGGGAGAAGATAAGTCTTTAAGCTGAGTCTTATAAGATGGGTAGGAATACGAAATACAGAGTTGGGGAGAAGTCAGTCCAGACAGCAGGATATAGCTAGAGTCATTGCATGGTGACAGTTGGTTAGAAGTCTGGTTTGATTAGAATAGGGAATCTTCCTACTAAAAGATTGGGATAAATAGGAATATCAGGGCCAAATTCTAGAAAGCTTTAATTGTCATATTAAGGAATTGGGGGGGGACACAGATGTGGGGTCAAGTACTTTATGCATATTATCTTGCTTATTTCTCACAATAGTTTTATGGAGTAGGCAAAATTATCCCAGTTTGGGGATAAATAATCTAAGTCTAAAAAGATAAGTTACTTACTTAAAGCTATATGGCTAGTTCATGTCAGAGACAAAGTTTAAACCCATGGCTTCTACCACCACATCCTGGCATTTTGATGGATCACTGACATTTTCTACATTGGACCAATTGAGAGCCTCAGTAGATTTTTGGGAAAGGGATTACCTTATCCAAAGCAGCATCTTAAGAAATTAAAGTTAGTGGAAGTGCAGCATATACCTGGGCTGGCCAAACTAATTTAGGGAAACTCTATGGGTTGGACCTCAAAGCAGATGCCAGAGACTTTAAGGCTTTCTGGCATACCTTTGCAGACAGGACAATTCTTCATTACCAGGGTGTTTGGTATGGCTCATGTCTGAAGGCACCACTATAATTAGTTAATCCTTATTCCAATTTGGAGGGAGGATAATTATAAGTGGGAAGGCTAAACATGCCAACATCCAGATCTCAGGGAAAGTAGGCAGAAAGCAAGATTTTGAGTAGTGCTGGAACTATTAATCACCATGTCCATAGCTGCTATTGCTACTAATTATGTCATCTGAAGTGGCATCTTATTTTGTTATTCACTACTGACCCCATCTAACCTCACCAAACAAAATCCCTTTGAATATGCATCAATGCTGCAATCTGACATTTAAGATAAATATATCATGGAAAAGATCTTTTTTGTTCCTGTTGTCTTAATTGTTCTTATTCTTGTCTTTATTGAGGTATAATTAATATACCATATAATTCATCCATTATAAGGGTACAGTTCTGTGAATTTTAGTAAATTTGTAGTTTTACACTATCACCACAATCCAGTTTTAGAACATTTCCATCATCCCACAGGTACGGGGAACACAAAGTTTGGGCAATTTTCAAGTCTGCCCTGGCTTTTACTTTCCCTTCTGTGTTGTGTTTACCATGAGCATTTGTGCAGCTTCAAGGTTGTTCAAGAGTGTATGACTGCCTTGAGCCTTCTCAGGTCTCTACTGAGCCTGCACCCAGTCTCAGCCAGGAATATGTTTGTCCCAGCTATGCAACTGCAGGCCCTCCTTACTTGCCAACCTCTGTGATGAATGTTTCCACAGACAATACTTCCAGGTGTGGGCACTGCCCACTTTTCCAAATTGAGTCCTTTGACCATGACAGAGAAACTTCCAATCCTCCTTAGAGTATGGCCTAACCTAACAGACCCCTACATTCACCAAGCTTGGGGGAAGATGGAACAACCACAGCACATCACAGATTCCCATTCTTATTACCCAAAGTTCAGCAGTTTTTTAAGCATAACAGTTTTGAGATTGTTGTATATCTTTGGTCAATTTCCAAAACACTGAAATGATTGTGTCAGTTTTGTCCAGCTTTATGTTTGTTTTTTAGAAATAGGATTTACCAATACACTCTTTCCAACATAGCCAGAAGTAGATTTTAATTGACAAATATTAGTTTTTAAATCATATAACCCTTGTACTGTCAGGCACAGTAACTATGGTATTATTTTCATACATCATTGGACTAATTAGATGAACACCTAACTCTGCGTGTATGTGTGTGTGTGTTTGTGTGTGTGTGTTTTGAAAGGATTAGATGGAAAGCCATTCCTGTACTTAGGGATACTTGCCAAAAGGAAGTGTCTAACAAAGAAAATAATCGGATAGTGTATTTTAGGGAATCACTAGAAAATCATTTATATGGGAAAAATATTGTCTGGGTTCTGACACTGGCTAGCTCTGTGACTTTGGGAAAAGCACAGCACTTCTCTTTGGGCTTTAGAAAGTCAGGCCAGATTATTTAAAAGCATCCTTTCCAATTCCAACATAAATTATGGTTCAAACGTTCATGATATCCTGATTGTATGTTCTGAGTCAGACATCAGCCTGCTGTAATGTTGCCTCTTAATCTGCTCTTTATTTTATAATACTGGTAGTTAATTGAGTGCTTAGTATGTGCTAGGCCCAATGTTGTGATCTTCATACACATTATGTCACTCAATCCTCACAACAGCCTTATTATGTGATTCATACTGTTATTGAATGCCTAACATTGAACAAGCATGGTTCAGGTTCTAGGGATATAGCAGTGAAAACCAGGTAGAAATCCATGTCCTCATAGGGCTTATATTCTAGTAGCAAGAGACAGACAATATTCTATAAATTAAATCAGGAAAGGGGATGAGTTTTGGGGTGAAGGATTCACTTAGAAGAATTTAAGCTCTGAGATATATCAGTATTACCTTCTTCCATTTGCATTTTTAAAAACTGAGACACAATGAGATGAAGTAATTTGTCTATACCATAAAGTTGGAACTTGAAGCCAAACCTTTGTAGAAGCAAAAAAATGGACTCTAAAGCAGTCCTGGCTAGGGAAATATTTTATTCACCTATATATATTCATTTACCAAATTCTTACAAAGCCATTCTTCAATCCTGTAAATATCTGATGAGTACCTTCTGCCTGACAGGCTCTATACTGGGTGTTGCAGACAGAAAGATGAATACCAAACACACCTTGTCCCTGAGAAATATTCAATGTAGTGGGCAACACAGATGTAAAAACTAATAATGGCAATGATGGTAAGAGACTTGATATAATAGAAGTAGTGGGCAGAGAAGGGGCACAAGGGAGGAAACAAATCCTTAAGTCGAAGACATCTTGAACTGAGAATCAAAATATGGATACAGAGGCTGAGACACATGATGAGTCCTGACAGTTTTGTGTGGTTCCAGATCACAAGAGAACAGGATCAGCCTAAGAAGAACAGAAGGAGTAGTGATGGAGAAAGAAGGAGAGGTAGGTGGAGGCTGACCCACGAGTGCCTTGAATGCCAACCTAAAGAATTCGGACTTTATCCTGAGGGCAGTGAAGAACCAGGCAGGAAGGATCATGATCATTGTGTCACTTAACTCTTCCATCTCCAGGCTGCACCTGCTGGTGACAGCAGATCTAGAAGTCAGGTTAACTCCTGCCTGTCTTTCCAGTTGGCTTTTTTTTCCCCTATAGACAGAGATAATTGTTAGCCAGAAGTACCTAAAGGAAGATTACCACCACAACACCATATATAAAAATGAGAATGCCATAGAAATGCCTAGAAAAGCTGGTCTCTCTGATCTTAACAACTCACACAGTCTCTAGAGTTGGCAGACTATAGGGGTCACATTCAAATTTAGCAAATATATTAGGATCCTATCTCCTATGGGCAAGGACCTAAATTGTATAGACCAATATTTTCTCTTAACATTCCAGAAATACAACTTTTCAGCCTCTGCTCACACATTTCTTGAGGCAGCCTGAGCCCCATATCCAAGAGAAAAAAGTTCCACCATTCCCAGAAAGAGCCACCTCCCTGTAACCTCTTTCCTTGACTCTAGCTCCACCCTCTGGGTCTACTTTGCATGTACTTGCTTCTATAGCCCTGGGACATGTCTGTGAAGACAGCAAGCCAGTGACCACACCCCCCTCATGAGTCCTCTCCAGGCTAGTCCTTTCCTTCCTCCTCTGCCCCCATAATTCTACATTTCTGCAAATTCTGTGGTTTCTAAACTTTGTGCCTTCTTTATTGTTCTCTGGACATAATCTAGGTTGTTAACTTCCTTTATAAAATATCAGAACTG
The DNA here is from genome assembly GCF_029215605.1 of Mirounga angustirostris. Taxonomy (NCBI): domain Eukaryota; kingdom Metazoa; phylum Chordata; class Mammalia; order Carnivora; family Phocidae; genus Mirounga; species Mirounga angustirostris. The sequence continues at coordinate 151,817,902 of NW_026991712.1, forward strand.
AATGTAAAACTTTATAGGCAATATAAGCCTCCTACAGCAGAATAGGATTATTGTCTCTCTTGCTCTGAATGCTAAATCTCTAGAAATGTAACAAGAGTTTATATTAGCTTCTTTTAGCAGTGAAGTCTTCCTGTAGTTGATTTTTGTTGTTCATTAAATAAGGCTATTTTAATTCCTCTGATTTTTTTAAATGGACCTTTTATTTTTAAATAATTTTAGATTTAGAAAAAAACAAGTTGACTACCTGTGGGTGCCATCATGGCAGACACAGCCAGTCAGGTGCTCCTGGGCTCCGGTCTCACTGTTGTGTCCCAGCTACTCATGTACATGAAAGTGCTCATCCAGGTGGAATATAAGCCTCTTCCTCCAACAATAGGACAAAATATTTTGGGGCAACAATTATGTTAGCTTCCTGGTCTGTTTTGTTATGCTTAGCAGTTTGTGAGCATTGATGGGAAGCATGGGTTGTTCATAGTCTTAACTCCAAGACTGTGTTCAGGAGTCCTTGGAACTGGTCCATGGTAATGCTTTACAGCTTTACCAGTAGTGTGAAAAGGTTGAGGAAATAGGACCTGGAAATGTACAGAAAGAAGTCACATCTTCCTTCAACCAAGTTATCAAAGAGAAAAATCGAGAGACAATGGCTTGTTCTGCTGCTACCCTCATCACACATCCTTTCCACGTGATCACTCTGAGATCTATGGTACAATTCACTGGCAGAGAATCCAAGTACTGTGGACTTTGTGACTCTATCTTAACCATGTATCAGAAAGAGGGCATCCTAGGATTTTTGTGGGTCTTATTCCTCACCTTCTAGGGGACATCATTTCTTTGTGGCTCTGAAACTCACCAGCCTACCTTGACAATCCCTATGCACTGGACAGTGGGGTTTTCACCATGTATGAAATGAGAGTTATTCCCAAGCTGTCATAGGATTTTTTGCCAATATGTTGACCTACACCTTTGTGCTTATCTCTAATCTTATGGCTGTCAACAACTGTGGGCTTGCTGGTGGATCCCCTCCTTACTCCCCAATATATACTTCTTGGATAGATTGCTGGTGTATGCTACAAAAAGAGAGAAATATGAGCTGAGGAAATAGTTTGTTTTTCCAAAAGTTCCCCTTTGGGAAGACTTATTGTTGTGACCTGAGAATGTTAATTTGAAGATGTGGGGCAGGGACAGTGACATTACTATTGTCCCAGATGCACAGAATTGTGGGAGAGAATGTTGCTTTCTATATAGTGTGGCATACTTTTTAAATAATCATTTAATCTTGAGAAAATGGAAAAAAATTGAAAGGATAACTTCACCCAGTTTCCTCTAATGTTAAAATCATACACAACCATGGAGCATTTGTCAAAACAAATAAATTAACATTGATACATTATTATTCACTAAACTACAAAATTATATTCAGATTTCATCAGTTTTTCCACCGATGTTCTTTTTCTGTCCCAGGATCCAATCCAGGATACCACATTAGCCTATAAATTTTACAAGTATAATTGTGACCCCTTACAGTTGTCCTACTATTGGTTTTAATCCTTTGTTCTAACTTGCTGTGATCATTTTGATTCTTGGATTCTCCTATCTGTACTATCAGTGTCTTCACTAAGATTTTTTAAAAATATATACTTTTTAAGCATTAATTTTTTTTTAAAGATTTTATTTATTTATTTATTAGAGAGCGAGCGAGAGAGAAACAGCATGAGAGAGGAGAGGGTCAGAGGGAGAAGCAGGCTCCCCGCTGAGCCAGGAGCCCGATGTGGGACTCGATCCCGGGACCCTGGGATCATGACCTGAGCCGAAGGTAGTCACTTAACCAACTGAGCCACCCAGGCACCGCAAGCATTAATTTAAATATATAAGTGTTTAGCAGGATTGAGACCTGAGACCAAGGACAGAGATCCATGCATATTACCAGAGACTTCTCTGGAATGCCTAGATTGGCATTTTTTAAAATCAATTCTATATCAGTTCCTGAGTTTGATTATGCTACTAACTGCAGTAGCATAAGTCATCTAAGTGAACAAGGTTTTACCTGCCTCCAAGTCAACTCAGTTAAATTCAATTTAGTTTAGGAGCAAAGTGGGCAAGTGTAAGGAGATTGGAAAAATTTAAGATTTGGAACCTGGCAGCTTCTACAACAGTCCTTATGTGGATTTGTGAAGAAAAGCCAAGATCTCAGAAAGTAGCTAGACGGAACTGATGGACCTGTAGACAGGCAAATTAGAGGACAGAAGACAGTAACACAGAAAAGAAACTAGAGAGGGCCAGCACCATTCTTATCAGCAGGGTAACTTCAAAATAAAGTAGCTCCTTTCCATTCTTTCTATTCCTTCCCCATTGTCCTTTCTTCCCCTTTGAAGTAAAACATCATGGAATTGCAGCTGGCAACATGACCAAACAAATGTATGAAAAATAATTACATCTTTTTGGCTGGGTTTTATATTGAGTAATTGTTTGAAGTTAGTAATCTCAATTATCATTCCCTAATCCACCTCTCAGGAGAGTTCTGTGGACCCCCATCTGCACCAAACCTTGTCCTGATCAGACAATCTAAATTAAACAAGCTCAGTAGTTTTGGCTCCCTTCCAGCAGGCCACTTCACAAGTCACTACTCTCTTGGCATTGTTTTTGCTATTCCCTCCAAAAAGAGTCTCAATTAATTGGAGGCAGATCTATCCTCCCAGCATCTGGTGAGGGACTTCCAACTTACCCAACTGCTACAGGTAGCTCATCCATTCCAAACCTCAGCCCTGGGTGAGCAAGGGCCTGGAGAGGAAATGCTGGAATTGTGACCCTGGGTTCTCCACTGCTAGAACAAGGAGGCACATGTCTAATTTACTCATGCTGCAGAGACTGACCCAGATTACCATACACCTGCTCCAGATCTGGGTTTTCTAGTCCAGTGAATGTATCACCATCACTCCAGTTACCCATGCCAGAAACCTGTCCTATTTAACTTCTTTTTATTCACTCCTTGCATACTATCTGTTACCAAGTATGATTGAGGCTATAACTCAATATCCTTAGACTCTATCCCTTCTTTATCTCTGCTGCCAGTGCCCTAGTTCAAACTATATCAACATCTCTCAGGGAATTACAACAGCTTCTTTAGCCACAGGTACATGATGTGAGGTGAAAAGGCCTCTAGGCTCTCTCTCTCTTCTGCTCACCTAACTACGTCAGCATTATAGTGGCTGCCATAAAGTCCCATCCTTTCTCCTAACCTTGTGTTCCCCTCACTGCCTCATTGATCCTCTGGTACCTGCCTTACCAAGAGACAGTAGACTTTTCACTGAACACTACTCAGCTAGCTTGGCAGATGGCATCCTTGGTGCTAACAGATTGCTATTTTTAGGCCATTTTTTCCTCTTCCTTTTATAAAAAGACATGTTTTGAGCCTTATGCCATCAATCTATATAACCCTCTGCCATTCCTTATTGCTGTCATCTGCTGACTTCTTGGACAGTTCCCTCAATCATGGAGAGCTTTGGTCCATAATTGTCTTTTCTGCTACTCTGCTGCCACCATATTGAATAATTTGAGTATCCATGAAAATGACTCACTGAACACCCCGTCCTCTCAGTGGGTTAAGATAAAATAACAAATTCTTAACTTGGTCTACAAGATCCTGCATAATCTGGCCTCTGCCTGCTTTTTCAGCCTGTCTCATATCCCTGTCATTTTGCTCTCTCTGCTCTACCCACACTGGCCTCCCTACAGTTCTTTCTTTCAGCCATGGATTTTCTCTCCAACTTGTATACAGACTGGCCTATGTACCTGGAATGTTCCTTCTTGATGGCCCTTTGCTTAGCTACTCTCTATTCTCCTTTCAGGATCCAATTTGAACATCACTTCCTCCTCGAATTCTTCCCTGATATACTATTCCCCAGACTAGTTTGAGAGCCTCTGTTACATGAGTCCATAATATACTGTTTCCCCTTTAAAACACTTGTCACTCTTTTGATTACTCATTCTCTATCTATTTTCCTCCATTCATGGTTTAGGGAATATTTTTGTATTTAGGGTATGTATAAGAGTGGGGGCAGGTGGAGAAGGCATGCTGTTACAGCCAAAATTCTTTCTGGTACCACTTGGTATGGTCATACTTTGTCACTTTCTCTGAAGCCATATTTCCATTTTGTGGAAGGTATATCAGATATATAGCAATCAGAAGGTAGATAACATTAGGACACAAGGTCATTTCTTTTATGTGAGTCAGAGAATGTCAAAGCCAACAAGAACCTTAAGTTCTTCAAGTTCTGGGATTTAAAACCATGTTATCTATATCGCTGAGGAGGGATTTAGGCTATGAACATGCCTAAAGGCATGCCATTGAGGAGGGAGGAAAAAGAGGGACTTCTGTGAAGGCAGGGCTTTGGCCTCTCTTATACTCCCTGCTGTGCACACCATGCATGCCAGGCCCTATTCACTGGCCTTCCTCATAGACTTAGTTTAAAGAAAGGACTCAGCTGTTAACAGTGTTTGCAAACTTCTCTCTCTTCCTGCAGCTGGAAACTTTGGGGCCCAGAGAGGGGAGGGAACTTTCCTGAGTCATCCAGTGAGTTAGTGGGACAGTGCTAGCTGGAAGCCCAGCTGCTAACACCTCAATTGTCCATTGTAGCCCACTGCCTCTCACTCCCAAATCTGTCTGCAAAGTTTTCTTATTTGTCTATTCTTTCTGCAAACATTAACTAAATACCTACAAGGCAGTGAGAATAAAATTAGATGCCTAAATCAGTAGTGTGAGCTGTATGGTTTAGAATCCTGACTCTGCCACTCATTAACTATGTAACCTTAGGCCAATTATTTAACCTCTCTTCCCTCACAGATTAGTGTCCCCCACCCCGCCACCGCTTCAAAAAATATCCATAGAAACTCCCTCTCCAGTTATAATTTAAGTAGGAAGATGATCAGGGCTAGAGCCATATTGTGGTTTTAATTTTGGTTCTGCCACTTATATCTTTGACATGTCAAATAACCTCTTTAAGCCTCATCTGCTAACTAGGCACTGTGATTTAGCTTTAGGTTATTGTCATGACAAGACACTTCTAGTAGATATTAGATAACAGATGTGAAAGTGCTTCCTGAATTGTTTGTAAATATTTGGATATAATGCATTTGCAATACTGATTTCCCTAAGCAGACTCTAAGCTCCCTGAAGGTATACAATTTGTCATATAAAAATGAGAACAGCTAACATTTAGAGTATTTACTCCATGTCAAGTACTATTCCTAGCTGCTTTATTATCATTTAATCAGCTTCAGCAACTTTATGAAGCAGGTACTACTATTTTGCACATGAGGAAACAGACATAGGGAGGTTAAGTAACTTTTTCAAGAGTATACTACTCATAAGTGGTAATACCTGTTTAGAAGAAATCAAGATATAGGTTATTGGTGGAGGGTGGGAAGGGAACTATAGGAACATGGACAAGATCTTAAGAACTGTATAGGTGAGGTAATATTTGAGCTCCTTTCACCCATTAAGTCCTCTAAGATAGAGCTCAAATATTACCTCTTTTATACAAAAAGGAAAAGGGGTGAGGGGAGGAATAAAACCCATCTGTCAACTCGTTCTGATGTTATCTCTTGGCCATTCCCAAAGGGCAGAGGTATCACAAAGATAGTGGTTGGAAACAGAAAGACAGGCATGGCGGCTGACTTCTTACAGGCTCTTAGGGAAAACAAAATAGAATTAGCTGCAAATCATTATTATCTATTTTCTAACAAAAATGTCCTGCTACAGGGAGACTTGATAAATGAACCGGACATTTTCCTAGAATCCTATTAGTAGCATTCTGCTTGTCTCTGTAGGATTGTTAACAGACATGGGGAAAGGAGGGATGAAAAACATCAAGTGCTACCTGCCAGGACCTCCTTGTGGTTCACCATTCTCCCAGTGAGGCTGCTGCTGCCATTTCTTTTCTTCTAACACTACACTGCTGATCTCTGGTTCCTCCTTTTCCTGCTTCCTTATTCTCTTTTTTGTTGGAAAAAAAAATTCTTTAAGTGTGGATTTATCTGTAAGAAGTAACACTATGAATTTCTTTAGGAAATTTATAGGAGTATATCTTTGTGATCTTGGGTTAGTCAATGACTTCTTAGATATGACACCAAAAGCAGAAACAGCAAAATACAAATTGGACTTTGTTAAAATTAAAAACTTTTATACTGCAAATGATACCATCAAGAAAGTGAGAAGACAAGTTACAGAATGTGAGAAAATACTTTCAAATCATGTATCTGAAAAGAAACTTTATCAAGAACATATAAAGAGCTCCTACAATTCAATAAAAAGACAAAAAAAAATTTTTAAATCCATAGTTTAAGAATGGGCACTGGATCTAAATAGGCATTTCTCCAAAGAAGTTAAAAAATGACCAATAAGCACATAAAAGGATACTCAACATAAAAAAAAAAAATACTTAACATCATTAGCCATCAGGGAAATGCAAATTAAAGCCACAGTGAAGTATCACATCTCAACCTCTGGATAATAAAGGAAGGACAGGGGCACCTGGGTGGCTCAGTCGGTTGAATGTCTGCCTTACGCTCAGGTCATGATCCCAGGGTCCTGGGATCAAGTCCCGCATAGGGCTCCCTGCTCAGTGGGAAGTCTGCTTCTCCCTTTACCCCTTACCCCTCCCCCCTGCTCATGCACTCATGCATGCTTTCCCTCTCTCAAAAATAAAATAAATAAAATCTTTCAAAAAATAAAAGAAGGACAGTAACAAGTGTTGGGGAAAATATGGGGAAACTGAGACCCTCATATATTGCTGGTGGGAATAGAAAATGGTGCATCTGCTTTGGAAAACATTTGTTAGTTCCTCAAAATGTTAAGCTTAGAATTACCCTATGGCCCAGCAATTCAACTCCTAGGTATACATTTAAGAGAATTAAAAATGTATGATCACACAAATTCCATAAAAAGGAATAAAGTACCGATGCCTGCTATGACATGGATTGTATTCCTCTTTGTGGCTGTACAGTTGCTGGGTTCACAGTAAGTTCTCAAGAAATTTTTGTTGAATACATATATTGGTTCATATCTCTCTTAAAAGGAGAAACTGTGGGAAATGTTCAAATTCCCTGTTTGCCTTCCCAAAGAGATATCATTTCAGAAAAAGGAACATAAAAATCCTACCTTGTTTTCTCTATTGTGCCTTCTATTGGATTAATTTATTAAATGTTGTATTCCTTTTTTCCTAAATTATTTAACTTCATCTTCCAGTATCATTTGATTTCTCTGGCTTATTTACCATAGTTTGGCATTAAAAGACAATTATTTGCTGAGAAAAGAATAGAGGTATTCTCTTCTCCAAATTGTATTTTATAGGAAAGGCATTTTCCAGCATATTTCCTACATTAAAGTGGCTAATAATAAGATATTAATATGCACTGCAGCTACTTGAATCAGCCTCCTCTTTTTCATTCAATAATATTCATACATATTTAAGAGTTTCTTAACTTTGTCTAACTAGGTCAGCAGAGTATTATCCAATCTTGATATTATTTGTCCAAGCTGCCATTTTACAGGAGTTGGGAGGGAAGACAGATGGCTGGGAGTTTCCATCTCTTTCTCCCATTAATGATGCCTGTGAGTGGCTGAAGTCATGAAAGTTTAGACCTACAAAGGCCCTGAAAGATTTGTCTTCTAACACCTTCCTTGCCCAGCTAAGGAAGTGAAGAAATCTATGGTATCTAGGTGTATGACCTTGGTTTCCTGATTAGGAATCTCATGTTGTTTGCCTGTCATCAAAGAGGACCACTTTTAGTCATGTTATTTACCATTTTCTCCCCATACAACACATGTCAGGCTGTTTTTATGTCATGTAATCATTTCATCTTCAGGACTAACAACAGGTTGCCGTTATTATTATCTTACCTAGGTGAAGAAACTAGGGCTTATCTCACATAGCTAGTAAGTGGTAGAACTAGGATTTGTACCCAGGTCTGTCTGACTTCAAAATGTATGCTCTTATTCTGCATGGGTCCTTTCACTGACTACTCTTTGTTATTATGAGCACCTAATAAGATCATGGAAGTGCTCACAAACAATGAATCATGGAACACTACATCAAAAACTAATGATGTAATGTATGGTGATTAACATAGCAATAAAAAAATTAAAAAAGAAAAAGATCATGGAAGTGCTCACATGGCAGTGAAGAGGGCTTTATCTTCTTGAGTCTCCAGGGTTCTTTCTCAGGACAAAGTTGCCTCTAAGGCCTCTATTTTGCCTCCTTCCTGGCTTGCATCCTGGCCTCGCCTGCCTCCATCTTCTCTGTGACTGTGTTCCTACCCTTGTTCTTCTGGGCTTCCTTCCTTTAGCCTACTTGGGGAGGCTGATTCAGTCCTTCCAGCTTCTCCACATCTTTGCCCCACAAAACAAGGCCATATGTCCTTTTCTATTTTAAGGTTCTCTGTTACACCTGCAGGCACAGAGTTGGGGAAGAAGGTAGCAGATTAACCTAAAGCAAAGATGAGACAACTCTCCAGATTTCCTTGGTGTTAGTTCTTGCTCTGGGTTCCTGTTTCTCCATAATTATCCCTGAGTGGGTGAAGCTCATTTCGCTGCCCTTCCTTCAGGCCCACCCTTCCTTAGGTCTAGGAAGACCTCCTTCTCCAGGATCCTTCCTCTGTGCAGTCTGACGGCCTAAATGTGTTCAGGAAGAATGATAGGTATGTTTCCATCTCTGAGGTCTTCCTCAATACTGGAGCCTCCCATATAATGGGGCTTCTGCCTTGTCCAGCTCTGCTCTACCCAAGAGTGATCCTTTCTGGTTATTTCCTCTCAGAACTCTTGAAGTCCAGCGTGCACAGATGACCTGTTGAAGGTGCCACAGAGATGACCCCTGTCCTAGGACAGGGAATGCAGCTAAGTTTCCATGGAGTCAAGTATAGGCCTGAGGGTTGGTAATTTTGTGTAAATGTATCTACATTTTCTTTGAAGCCTCGGAAGTGCTGTGCCTATGGAGGGCATTTTTATTAATGCCATTGTTGATGATGATAGTAATAACAATAGCCACAGGAGTAACAATAAGCATGCCACTCTCTCACATGGAAAAAAAATGTAAAAGTTTTGGAGTCAGACAGATCAGTGTTTGAATTTCAGCTTCACCACTAATTCATTACCAAATTTAGCAAATTATTTCACATTCTTCTGCCTATTTCTTTATCTGCACATTTGGAATAATAACCCTTAATTGTCAAGGTATTTATCAGGAGTAATATAAACCAAAGCTAACACTTATTGAGCACTTATATGTGCCACACACAGTGCAACCTAAGCTTTTGGTGTGTAAATAGCTTGTTAACTCTCACAACACCTTTTGAGACCTGTAACTCTGACCATTTTACAGATTAGGAAACTGAAGCACAGAGAGTTTAATTAACTAGTTTAAAATCACACAGCTAGTAAGTGGTAGAGTTGGGACTTGGCATCTAAACCTAAGCAATTTGTCTCAAAAGTCTGTTATTTAAAAAGATGAGGTTTATAAAGCAGTTTCCATATTGCCTGGCACAGATTCGTTTCTCAATTGGTAACTATAATTTAACAGCATATTGCATTTCTAAAGACGTACACAAATGCAAAGTGGTTTTTTTTAATATTTTATTTATTTATTTATTTGACAGAGAGAGAGCACAAGCGGGGGAGGGGAGGGGGAGGGAGAGGCAGGCTCCCCACTGAGCAGGGAGCTCGATGTGGGTCCTGGATCATGACCTGAGCTGAAGGCAGATGCTTAACCATCTGAGCCACCCAGGTGCCCCCAAAGTGTTTGTTTTTATATCTTTAAGACTTTGTCTCTTTCTCATCACTTAGTAAAGAATGCCTAAAAAGCTATGTCTACAGGAGAAGGGAGTGAGTTTTGGTTATTTACCTGGTACTTTGATCAAGGTAGACAACCACATTTGACAATCTTGGCTCCAGTTGGTTTATTTTAGGAGACCTAAATTATTCACTTGGAATGTCTACACTGATTACATTGACCAGAGAAAAAAATGTCAGCACAGCTTCCCACTTGTGCTGACTGTGGGTCAGGCTGGTCTCAGAGAAGTAGCTTTCCTTGGGGTGGGGCCTCCTTACACAAATGTCAATGTGGCAGGGAAGTAGAGGTAAGAAGGGGGACATGTTATTGTCCTCAACGTACATGCTATTCTTTTTTTTTTAATTTAATTTTGTTTTATTATGTTATGTTAATCACCATACATTACATCATTAGTTTTTGATGTAGTGTTCCATGATTCATTGTTTGCGTATAACACCCAGTGATCCATTCAGTACGCGCCCTCTTTAATACCCATCACCAGGCTAACCCATCCCCTCACCCCCCTCCCCTCTAGAACTCTCAGAACATGGATGCAAAAATTCTCACCAAAATGCTAGCAATAGGATCCAACGGTACATTAAAAAGATTATTCACCACGACCAAGTGGGATTTATCCCTGGGCTGCAAGGTTGGTTCAACATCCGCAAATCAATCAGTGTGATACAATACATTAATAAAAGAAAGAACAAGAACCATATAATCCTCTCAATAGATGCAGGAGAAGCATTTGACAAAGTACAGCATCCTTTCTTGATCAAAACTCTTCAGCATATAGGGATAGAGGGTACATACCTCAATATCATAAAAGCCATCTATGAAAAACCCACAGCGAATATCATTCTCAATGGGGAAAAACTGAGAGCTTTCCCCCTAAGGTCAGGAACACGGCAGGGATGACCACTCTCACCACTGCTATTCAACATAGTACTAGAAGTCCTAGCCACAGCAATCAGACAACAAAAAGAAATAAAAGGCATCCGAATCGGCAAAGAAGAAGTCAAACTCTCACTCTTTGCAGATGATATGATACTTTATGTGGAAAACCCAAAAGACTCCACCCCAAAACTGCTAGAACTCATCCAGGAATTCAGTAAAGTGGCAGGATATAAAATCAATGCACAGAAGTCAGTGGCATTCCTATACACCAACAACAAGACAGAAGAAAGAGAAATTAAGGAGTCGATCCCATTTACAATTGCACCCAAAACCATAAGATAACTAGGAATAAATCTAACCAAAGAGGCAAAGAATCTGTACTCAGAAAATGATAAAATCCTCATGAAAGAAATTGAGGAAGACACAAAGAAATGGAAAAACGTTCCATGCTGATGGATTGGAAGAACAAATATTGTGAAGAGGTCAATGCTACCTAGAGCAATCTACACATTCAATGCAATCCCTATCGAAATACCATCAACTTTTTTCAAAGAAATGGAACAAAGAATCCTAAAATTTGTTTGGAACCAGAAAAGACCCCGAATAGCCAGAGGAATGTTGAAAAAGAAAAGCAAAGCTGGTGGCATCACAATTCTGGACTTCAAGCTCTATTACAAAGCTGTCATCATCAAGACAGTATGGTACTGGCACAAAAACAGACACATAGATTAATGGAACAGAATAGAGAGCCCAGAAATAGACCCTCAACTCTATGGTCAACTAATCTTCGACGAAGCAGGAAAGAATGTCCAATGGAAAAAAGACAGTCTCTTCAACAAATGGTGTTGGGAAAATTGGACAGCCACATGCTGAGAAACAAACATACATGCTATCCTGAAACACCTAACAACCTCTTCAGGACAGAAAATGCCCTCATGTGGCATATAATCAGTCTTTCATCCAAGAGCAGAGCCTTTCCACAACATCCAATGAGTGACTCTCCAGACTCTGCAGGCACCTCTTAAAGGCATGGGGAGCTCACTACCTCCCATAGCAGCCTATTCCAACCTGGGACAGTTCATATTTTTTATTCTTCTGTCATGGAGCCAGTGAAGTAGTCATTGGTAGAGTTTTGAAGGTACATGATCAAGAGACCTAGGAGGCACACAGAGAAAGTAGAATGGAAGGAAAAGTCTAGTTTGTTTTCTTTTCTTTCTGGTTGTAGTGGGATTGTCAATGTAGGAGTTTAAGCAAAAAAGTGACAGGTCAAATTTACTTATTAAGTGTACTTGGGCTGCTGTGTGAAGGATGGATTAGAAGGCAGATCGCATTATTAGGAAGTGTTCTAAGAAATAAGACAGTATTAAGAAAGATGAAAAAGAGCTGATAAATTCAAGAAATATCTAAGAGTTAAAATTCATAAAACCTGTGACTAAATTAAATGTTATAAGTGAGGGAGAGAGAAGAGTCTGGCTTCTTTGAGCTGGTGAATTATAGAGCCACCACACTGGGGAAGAAGGGGGATCCTGAGGAATATGTTAAGTTCAGCCAGGATATTCAGTAGCCAGTAATGTTTGGCAAACTCACATATATTTCTAAAGTGGTTCAGTCATGTCAGGAAAAACTTCTAAGCAAGTAGCTGGTACTTGAAGTTAGGTGGGTGATGACTTACTGCTTCTCTTCTCCTCACTCCATCACCACTATCTGGGGCCTAGAAGCATGCTCTAGTCTCTAGGAGAAGAGAGGGTGAGGGTCTGAGGTGGGGCTTGCCAGGTTTAGGTTGAGACTGACCTTGCATTCCAAGAAAGGCATGTGGCCAGCTCTGAGTCCGGTGGTGTAAGGATCTGAGGCGCACCTCAAGGGTGTGATCCGGCTTATAGCAACAAGATCCCACATGTAGGAAAGATAAAGCTGCTTCTGTACTCCCTGCCTTGACAGGATTGACCCAGAAACTGAGCATGGCTAACCTTCAAGGTGGAGACTGCAGTGCCTGCAGAATCAGAGTTGCGGCTGGGTCAGCCAGGGGCTAAGAACTTTTGTCGCTTCCCACTGCTACCTGGTAACTCCATCCTAGACTTTCTACTTACCTGGTGGGCTCCTCAGCTTGTCATGTGGGAAAAGACAAGGCCTATGATACTAGTGGAGGAGAATGAAAGAATGAGTAGAACTAAGCAAGCAGAGCTTCCTGTACATTGTCTTCTCAGAATCCCCAGTTCCTAAATCCTTACTTTTGGGGGGCCCTTAAACACCTGTGGCCTGTGGTGACTAAAAGCATTATTTGCAGTTTCCCCAGGATAATTTCTCAATTTTCTGCTCCACTTCCTCTCTAGAAGTTGTTGTGTATCTATCTGATCCATTCATCTTTTCTTTAAATTCATTCACTCCATATGGTATTAAGCACCAACCATGCCAGAGGTAGCAGTTGTGAGCATGATACACATGGTCTCTTCCCTTCTGGAGTCTGAAGTATAGTAGTATGGTAGAGGGCCAGAGTGGATGACTAATGCTGGAGGGATCCATTAGGGTTTTTCTGGAGGCAGATAGAGGTAGGGTAGAGATAGATAGGGACTTTGCATCCATTGAAGGCCTAATGTAAGCCAGGGGCTTTAAATGATTTACCACTTAAACTCCCAATTCTCCATGAGGTAATGTTATCCTGTGTTAAAAAGAGGAAACTGAGGTTCAGAGAAATATTAATTTCTAATACTACATAGCTACTGACCACTGATATAACTTGGGCTTGTCTAAGGCCAAGTGATTCTCCCACTGTGTCATACCACTCTTCTAAAAGTCATCCAAGAAACTCAAAGTTAATAAGCGCTTAAGGGATGCTTGAATTCCCCAACACTAAATGTCAAATGTGGTATATGCATATACATATGTGCATTTTTCTGGAAGAGGATTTGTAATTTCCACCAGATTTCCAAAGGTGGCTATGACCTGGTATAGATTAAGAACCACTATCTTATACCCCATTCTAGACTTCTTCCTCTTATGTCTACCTGCAGGTGACTGTCATTGAACAGCCAGTGTAGTATATTGGAAAGCCATGGAACTGTCACACAGGAGTTCTTGACACCAGCCCCAGCCATGCCACTAACTCACAGTGTGGCCTTCTGCAAGTGTCTTCTTCACACTGAGCCTCACCTGCCGGGACTCTGTGAGCCATGTGTGGGCTTGAGGACAGTGTTTCCCAGCTAGACTGCAAAGCACATTGCAGGCGTCAGGCACTTGGCAGACTCCAAGTGGCAGTGTGCAGAGTGACAGGCGTTGAGACTGGTGGTGGCAGCTGAGGAGGCAGATTCCTGCTGTCAGGGCTTACTGAGGGGCCTGCTTGCCCAATCCCTATAGATCATGAATAATTCTATCAGATCCTGAATCCTTGGGTGGGCGGCCTTCAAGGGCACCTCCTCCAACCTTCCAGCCAATAGGAGTCAGAAGATAGGCCCCTTGGTGCTGAGTCCATCACCTGTATCTTTAATGTGAATATGGCCCCAGCTGGAAGGTGCTTTCTCCCTTTTTTTTCTCCATTTTGTCAAAATGCCTAGCTCTCGAGTGACTGAATCAGTACTAAATATTTAATGCATTAAGTCAGCCTTCCCAGGGCCTTTGATCTGAAACTTCTTAAAAACATCTTAAAAGCCCTTCAGAAACTGGTTAGTATTTCATTACAGTCACTTAAAATAGATTTATTTTATCAAAACATCCTGTCAGAAACCCTGAAGGCAGGATGACTAACCCCCAGTGATTCTGACAGGATTGCCTCCCCACATTAGGTGCCCAGAGTCTCTGGACAGCCTCACCCACATGCTGAGGGGTGCAGCTGTCACCAGCATCCCTTGATGGCTCCAGAGCTTCAAGCAGAGGAGGTGGCCAGGCTTGTCAGAAGCCTGGGGAGGCTACATCAACAACACCCCCATGAAGGGAATGAACATTTATTGAGAGTCTGCCACAAGCCAGGCCCTTACCTGGGGTTCTCGCTTGTTGAATCTATGGAATCTTTGCAACAGTTCTGTGAGGTCTTTCTGTTCTACCGATTAGGAAACTGAGGTTCAGAGGTATGTGTGACTTGCTCAAGGTCATAGAGTAGAATTAAGATAGCAACCCAGGTCTAGCTCAAAAGCCTATGCTTTGTTTTGTTTTGTTTTTCCACTGAGATTGGACCTTTCACTGGTAACTCTCAGTTGTTTGTTTCTTTATAAAGAAAAAATAAATGAAAATAGCATCTTATAAAATTATACAACTACTACATGCTAACATAGAAAAGGATAAGGAAGAAATTAAAAATCACCTGAAATCCTACCATCTAGATAACTATTTGTAGTCATCTCTTGAATGTTGATTGTATTAATTAATTGATATTTTGCCACATTCTGATAGTTTCTTTATTAGCCACTCAATTCAGCTTTCTTAATCCCCTACCATTTCCTCAGCTTTAGATAGGGGAGAAATTGGGGGCTGGGGCATGTGTGCCACAATCCTTTTTTCACTGCCAACCTGAGGGGATGAAATCAATTCCCAGAAAACTCCAACACAGTGAAGGGCTAAAGTAGGCCCCAGAGTGGGGCAGGAGGTTCTGTCCTTCCCTAGCCACTGGCTAATTGGATGATCTAAGGAAAGCACTTTGGTGAAAGAAATAGTTCCTGTCCTCCTAGACTCACAGCTAGTGTTAAGATCAGTGAAATAATGAGGTAGAAATAACAAACTAGAGAGTATTGTGCTGTTGAAGGGAAATAGTAGAAACAGAAACACTATGAGAAGTAGGGTGCCTCCACACCACTGAGTAGAGTGACCTTGCCCATCTCACTGTTTATGTCTGTCAACTTAATGTAATTACTAATACTATTCGTTTTCATTCTCAAAAGTGCTCTGACTTGGGTGATAAGTTTGGGGGCTACCTGAAGTATTATTGGTCATGTATGATTAGGCAGCTCTAAGGAAGGACGACAAAGCAATCAGGAAGGCTCCCTGTAGGATGGGGCTGCATGTGGGCTGGCAGGGCAGCTAGAGCTTCAGAAGGCATGGAAGAAGGGGCATTTTGTTAGTGACTAACATGCAGGAATAGAAAATATCAGGAGGCTGGCCCTTCCTGGGGAGGGCACATGAAATAGGTTGCTGGTAGAAAAGGCATACATGGTCACTCTGTCAGAACCTGGCCCACCTTCCATGCTCCCATGCAGGACAGGTTTGAAGACAACATTTGGAAGCATTTAGCACTGAGGAAATGTGAAGCTCTGTTCCAAGCTGGCAAACATCCCTCTTGAATTATTTTAACAACATTGTAACTTTTCTCTCTACTTCTGCCCTCACCTCTCTCCAATCTATTTTCCATAAGCCTTAGAGCGATCTTCTAGACCCAAATCTGATCTTCAGTTTTCCATTCAATTCTCAATCCTCCATTTATCTTGGTGGATAAAAACTAAAACGCCTTTACAGATTAGGCAAAGTCCTTCATGATTGTGCTCCTACCAGTGCACTCAGCTTCGGTTTTCTTAATCCTTGACCTCTGACTTTATGATCCAGATATAATAATGGCTTACCTTTATTGGACATTTATAATGTCCCAGGCACACTTCCAATTATTTTATACATACTAACTCTTTTATTGCTAACATTCTATGAGGTAGGTACTATTAGTAGCCCCAACATTTTACAAAAAGGGAAACTGAGGCATGACAGGATTAAGCTATCCAAGTGGTAAAGCTAGAATTGGCAGCCAAAGAAGTTTTGGTTCCAAAGCCTGTACTGTTAACCATAATATTATACAGACTACTTCTTGGTCCAAAACATTTATCTTGTACTTTGTGCTCTTTCTTCTGCCTGCAATGCCATTTCCACCAGTATGCTCAGAAAACCACTAATCTAGGGTTCAGGAAGCCATTTCAGTCAGTCTCCCAGAAAAAATAGTTGGCATTATTCCCTCCCCCTCCATTTTAAAAATATTTATTTAGGTCAATTCAGCCCTGGCTGGGCACATGAGGATAGGGAGGAAGGATGGGATAGCATAGAGTAAGGAAGACCACTTCCTCCAGCATCTTTTATTACATTTGAGACAAGACTTTTAACATTTAATATTGTCTAAATCTGTGGGCCCAACAATAAGGACAATATAGAGAAGACAAGATGAGAGTTGAGAAGGTAATCAGAGATGGCTTGCTGGAATGTAGGGTTTAAATTAGATCTCAAACAGTGATAGAATAATCAACTTTTTGAGTTGTAAGGGACCTAGAGGCCAGATTCTTCCAAACTGGGAAACTGAGGTTCAGAAAAATGGCAGGTCTGATTGCCCTAGCTCCCAGCTTAGTGTTCTGCGCTGTATCCCAATGTAAGCAATTCAGATATGCCTGGGTAGCTAGAAGGGGCAAGAACTTTCCAGAGGGTGTAGAGTTGGAGAGCAGCAAATGGAATACATTCTGTAGGTAGGGATAACCAGAGTGTATGGTATGGACAGTGAAGTGAGGAAACTCAGGAAAGCATCTTCTGTGGGAGAGATGGTACCTATAACCTTTTTAAATTGGAGGATTGCCTTGGTGTTGTGAAGCTGCCTCCCTTTCAACTTTGTAAAATAAAGGGCTCCTCAAAGCGTATCTGTTCTGTCATTATTTTCTGGATCATCAAGACTCTCAGACTCTCAGTGCCCTTTAGAGAAGCTTCTGCCTCTGCTGCAACCAGCTTCTCATTAGAATTCCTGGACATTGCTCAACGTTGCTAAGTGCACTGTAATGAACCCGTGATGAGTAAAGAAGAGACTGAGCTTGCTGCAGTGACATTCTGTGGAGGTTTCCTGGACACCCCCAGGATACCACAAGCAAGTCATATCTTCATAAGCATTTCATATTCAAATATTCATCTTTTTTGTCATATTAATTTTCTCCAACTCAGTTAAAGGGGCTCTTGGATCCCTCACTCCAGAGGGTTGCACTGGAACTAGGAACAAATGCTTGAGCTGAAGGAGCAGAAAGAAGAGTGGAATTTGGGACTCAGGTCAGGAATAGTTCCTGCCTATGGCACCAGCAACCACAATAGTTCTGTGGGATAATTCCTCTGGGAACAGGCCTATTTTCTAGTGCTATGGGTTTGGATTATCCATTATGATAATAATGGAATGCTCCATATTTCTCTTTCAATTTTATGAGAACTACATACTCTTGTGTTAAATACTTAGCACAGTGCGTAGTGTGAGACTCTTAGCAGATGCTCATTTTCTGCCTCATAGCACAATCTTCTCATACATGTGCCTTTTGGTATATATCTCCTCCTTTCTTGTCTCTCTCTGTGTGTCTCCCCATGTCTTGACCTGGGTTCAAGTCTTGGCTCTGCCCATGCCCGTTCCCATGTCTCCTGATAATCCCATAATAGTTTATTGAGACAGCAAAGTGAAAAGCACTGCTCATCAAACACTTTGCCCCAAACTCTTTCCGGTCTTATCTTCCTCTGTCCCACCAGGCGTGCTATCTTCTATCTATCCCAAATTGCTCGTTGCACTTAAAGGACAATGTAAACTCCATTTGTATATTGCAGGCTTTTGCACAAATGGCCTATCTCGCCTTTTCTAAGAATTCCTACTCAAGCTTAAAGAGCCAGATCAAATATCCCCATCACTTGAAGCCTTTGCTAACTGTTCAGGCAGAGTTAGGCCTTCTTTGTTCCCCTTGGTGTTTTGTGCTTCCCTGTAATCCAGCACTTTATGCCCAATGTTATCTTTGCCACACTTCCCTGCTAGATTGTGAACTAATTGTGGGCAAGGACTGGCTCCAATTCAACACTATACCCCCAGTGCCCAGTCTGGATCTGAGATGGGTGAGATGCTTCCTGTAAGTGTGTGGGATGACACATTAGGGACTATGACTCATTCATGGGCCACCTGCTCTGGGACAACTTTATGAGAGATACTTTTTATGTTATTTCATTTCATTTAGTCCACTCGGTCTGGTGCTCTCTCCAGCACATCCCTTTCATATGCCCATTATACAGGCACCCTCAGTCAGGGCACCCTCAGTCAGGACTTTATCTCTTAATTGTCTGTTTTCTGACTCCATTTCTTGGAATGTCATATACCCAACACTAGGAGCTTCCTGCCACTTGGATTTGTTCAACTTATATTGAAAGTGAAAAAAAAAATCCCGGACACAGGACAGTAAGAGTTCTGCCAAGAAAGCTATCATTTCATATGAAGGGTCCCACATAAAGGTATGGGTGCTATGCTGAGTGAGGGAGGTAGATTAAATGGAGGCCAGCCCCTGAGACACTGTGGAAATGAGAAGTTAGTCTCTTGAGTTGGTGCCAATGAGCACACAATTTAAATGATGGCAAAAGGGACTCATTAGACTATTCAGACACTTTGGAATTTCATTAAATGCAGTGAAAAGACAAAGTCCCAGGGGGAAGCTAGGGAGATGGATGTCTGCCCACATCTGGCTCCCAAAGCTCTGTAGGTAACCAGGCGATGGATCTTGTTTGGGCTGTATTACTAATGGGACTGATGGGCAGATTTGAGCAGACAGGACTGAGGTGACTCCCAGTGATTATTTCAACAGATTTTAACAATAGTCCTAGGTACTAAATATGATCCTGGCTCTCAGGAGAAAGAGAAATAGTTAAGGCATCAGTTGTATCTGCCTTGAAAGAAAGCCTCCAGTCTAGTGTGGGAGGCAAGACTCACACATGAGTAACTATGATGACAGATGAGAAGGGCCATGCTGTGAAAGAGTCATTGGTATGGTGCTGTTGGAGTTCAGGGAGAGAGAGAGTCACTTCTACCTGAGGCAAAGAGTGGTTTGTTGATAAAACTACATAAAAAGCTCCTAGTACAGCACTTAATACATAGTAGGTAGTCAATAAATATGCATTCTCCTCTTTTCTTTTTCTAATTCTCCCCATATCAAATCTTCAAATTTATTTTCAATGCTTCATTGATTCATTTATTTGTTTATTGTGTTGTTGTTGTTGTTTTTTATTCCCCCTTTTCCATGCTGTAGGACAAAGTACATACTTTTATGATAGGGAAGTAAGCAGGAAGTGACCTTGCTTCAGTCCATGCTGGACCTGGGTCAAGGCTGAACACAGAAGACAGGTCCTAATCCAACCAAGCCTTTGCTCACCTGGTCTGTGCATAAACTCAAAGCATCTTCCATATACCTATGCATGCACGATACAAAAGCCTATTTTTATTTCTAAAATCCTTTCTGGCTGGAGTAGGAGTTAAACTTTATATTTCCGTCAATGTTCAATACCAAATGGCTTATGGAACCCTGGCAGAGTGGTTTCAAATAAGCATTTTAATGTAGAATAAAGGTCAACGTGCTGGAATTTGAAACATTAATCCCTTTGCTCTTAAGGAAGACTGTACTTTAACAGAATAAATAACAGATTAAATAATAAGAGTTCTTGAAATTCCAATGAGAAAAATTACACATTACATTGTTGAGACTTGAAACCAATGAGACCTTAATATTCTCTCTTTCAGTGTCCTATTTTAGGTTGCCAAGATTTAGAAGGTAAAGAGAAATTGTTCTTTTAATTTTCTATTGTTTTGAAGGTAGAGAGAATGTTTGAGTCTTTGAAGGTTAAGGGATCAATTATATTGGAAAATAAGCCCTTAGTTCTATGGGTAGAATAAGTGCATCACCATAGCCTAGAGAACAGAAACTCCATGTTAATTATTTCAACGTTCAGTGAACACGGCCTCAGAAAGGGACAGAGAAAACCAACTGTCAAAGTAGGCTAACAAATTCTGCCCAATGTAATCACCCCAGGTGACCATTCAAGGCTGAGATCAGATACTACCTCCTCCTAGAATTTTCTTCTTAATTCTCAATCAGTGGTTATGACTTCTGCCTCTGAACTTGCATAGAATGCTGTTTACACATCTACTTTTCCTGAACTTTTCTATGACTGTCACCATGTCTGTCTTTCCTTTGCTATGTTCTACATAAGGCTTGAGTTCCTTGTTTTGTTTTTAAGATTTTATTAATTTATTTGAGAGAGACAGAGTGCGCAAGCAAAAGAGCAGCAGAGGGAGAGGGAGAAGCAGACTCCCCACTGAGTAGGGAGCCTGATATGGGGCTTGATCCCAGGACCCTGAGATCATGACCTGAGCTGAAGGCAGCCATTTAACCAACTGAGCCACCAAGGCACCCCGAGTTCCTTGTTAATAAAAAGAAATACCATAGATTATGCTTCAGTTGCATTCCAGACATTATACTAAGCACCTTAAACACAATATTTATTGTAATCTTTAACCCTATAGGGTAGAGGTGATTATCCCATTTTATAGATGAAGCAACAGAGAATTAAAGAGGCTAGATTATTTGCCGCAGGTTGCAATAGTAATATACTGTAGAGCCAAATTTCCAACCCAGGACTGTGGAAGCTATATAATGGGGGTTCTTATACATAAAACACCAGAGGTTTGGGTTTATCCTGAGGGAAATGGAGAGTCATTGATGGCATTTAAGCAAGGGAGTGATTTTGTCAAACATAAATTTAAGAACATCTCT
The DNA here is from genome assembly GCF_029215605.1 of Mirounga angustirostris. NCBI lineage: Eukaryota > Metazoa > Chordata > Mammalia > Carnivora > Phocidae > Mirounga > Mirounga angustirostris. The sequence continues at coordinate 151,839,119 of NW_026991712.1, forward strand.
CTGGCAAGAGAGACTGGTATGGGAAAATTAATGAGGAGACTGGTTACAGTGATTTTGGCTAGAGATGAGAGAATTATCCCAACAGTGAGAGTTGAGTTGTTTAAAAGAGATATTCAGGAGTTATAATTGACAGGGCTTGGAACCAGTGGGTGTGGAAAGAGGATTGGGGTTGGAGTTAAGGAGAACTGGTTTCTGGTTTGGGAGCCTGGGTAGACTGTGATGCCACCTACCATGATGGGAAGCATAGCTCACCACAAAGATGGCCACTGAGAGGACTTTTCCACCAAAGAACCAAATCAAATAGAAGGTTAGAATCATCCTGCCCAATCCCTGAGTATTCATAACCTCTTGCAGTTGTATTCAGATGCCCCATTTTATAGGTGAGAACACAAAAGAATAAAATTAGGGGGCTTGCGCTAGTTCTTCCTTAGAATCTGATCTATAATGAGAGCTAAATAACTACTTGTTAAGTGAGAGTTTCAAGTTGATATTAGCTACTTTGAGCACCATGTTTGATTGTTCACATTGTAACTTCTGACACTTTGGCTCCTCTTTGGACTCTCCGAGGGTGGATGAGAAAGGGGAGGAGAATACAAAAGACTAAGAACTGTAGGCCACTGAAGCTTCCTTGAAGAAAGCAGATTTGCTAGCTCCAGAAAGTGAAGCATAATACTTGAAAGAGAAAGCAAAATCCATAGGGAATACACTTAGTCCAATTTGAATCTGAGCTTATCAATCAACTGACTAGTTCTAGATGATGTAATTGGTATGGGACAGAGCCTCACACTCAACTCTGAGCTTTTGCCTCTCAGTCTTGTGTTCTTTTCACTTCTATGACTGCCTTCTGTTACTCCTAAATTCCCTGCATTTCACACCAGCTGAAAAACTAATTGTGCTTCCAATCTTCAAAAGTGTTTTCTGTTCTTAGTGATATATACAGTAAAGATTTTGTGCCAGTCCAGAAATAGGCAACATTATACTAGGCACATATAACCAAAATTTTCCATAATCTCCCCAAATATGCATTGGTTATAAACACCTGAAATATTTTAGAACTAAAAGAGTCTTTAAAGCTATCTAATCCAATCCAATTATTTTACAAAGGGAACGGCTAAAGTTTCAAATAGTTTAAATGACTTGCATTATGATAGTATGTTACAAGGCCAGCATCTGAATTCAGGACTTTTTCTTACTCAAAGCAATAGAAAAGTATAGACCAAGATTAACTTCCTCATTTTGCATTTTTGAAAACTGAAAATTCATGTATTTATCAATCCAATAAAAAGCCATTTACTGAGTTTCCACTGTATGCTGGGGACTGGAGGTACAATAATGAATGGGAAAATTAGATTCCTGTCTTCCTAGGAATCTCAGTCTAGCAGGCAAGATGGCAAAACATACTTAATCACAATGGAGTGACATGTGTGCCAATAGACTATACAGAAGGGAGATCACCTGGTCAGGGAGGTCTCTTTGGTGAAGTGATACTTCAACATAGCATAATGGTTAATAACCTGGGCTCCAGCCAGACTGCCTGGGTTGAAATCCTGCCACTTACTGTGACCTTGGGCAAGTTACATAACTTTCCTGGGTCTTAGTTTCCTCATCTGTGAAATAGGAATAATAATAGTACCTACCTTCCAGAGCTCTGAGGAGTATGAAATTAGTTAATATTTATAAGGCACTTAGTATTTGACACATGATAAATGCTGTGTAAGGGATTTTTAAATAAAATAGAAAAGATGCTGAGATCCAAAGGATGAGAAGAAGTTAACTAAAGAAACAGGAAGGCAGAGAAGTGTTCCTGACAGAGAATAACCCTATCTACAAACGGAGGAAAGAGTGTCTGTTTCTAGGAACTGAAAGAAGCCAAGCATGGCTCACAAAGAATGGGCCCTGCTGATGCTGAAAAGAGGCATGCAGGGTCCAGATCAAGGGGCTTGAGGGTCTTGTAGATCATATTAGACTTTGTCCCAAAACAGTGGGAGTTCAGGGAAAGATTTAAAGCATAGAATCTTGATCACAGTTGGGTTTTTGGTAGTCTTTCAGGCTGCTTTGTGGGATATGGATTCAGTGGGGGTGGGATGGGGTGCAGAGACCTAGTGATAAAGAAGAAGTGAGTTAGGGTCAAGGGCAAGATAGGACTTAGGCTTCCTGCCTTTTAAACCGGAGCTTTTTCCACACTGCACAGCATTTTTCTAATGTGCTTTGATGGAGGCACATCATGCCAAATGCATTCTTTTCACTTCTGGACGTTTGCAGTGCTTACCCTTTGAGCTGCATCCCCTTCATTAAGTGAATGTCCTGTTCCCCTGACCAAGAATGTAATTACCGAAGGAGAGATCAGATTAAAATTGAGTTTCTGTAATGGGCCATTTGTTTGGAAGGGAGCCTGAAGGTATTTCTGAGGACTTTAATCAAAGGGGGAAAAAGCCAATAGAACTTCTGTGATGATGATGATGATTATTAGGGCAATTGAACTCCAAGCACAGCCAGCTTCTATATCAGTGAGTCATTGCTTGCTTTTCTGAGGCCCTTAATTGGATGAGATTTGTTTTCTTATGTAGTCTAGACTGTCAGGGATGGAAGGGACCTTAAAGGTCATCTAGTTCAACCTCACAGCAAAGCTTGAGCTCTGGCTATGGCATTTTCATCAGTAAGTCTTCCAGTCCTTGCTCACATACCCGAACTGATGGGGAACTCATTATCTTTTAAAGACATTCCTTTCTATGGTAAACAACTCTGAAAGGAAACTCCTATTTCTGTGGAAGTGAACTGGTCCCAGTCATGTGCCTGTCTTGATTCTGCTTCTGGAGCAATGTGGGGATTATCTGCCCCATCCACCCTGCCAACTTCAGAAGAGCCATGGAAAGATCTTCAGGCAGCTGCATGTTCCCCCTCAGCCTTCTCTTCTGCAGTTGTCCTCTCAAGTGTGTGTCCTTGTATCTTAGTAATTGTGAACACAGGCTGTAAGAAAGAAACCTAATATAGTCCAGTGACTTAAGGAATGATGTTTATTCATCTTTCACAAATTGGTTCTTTTTTTTTAAAGATTTTATTTATTCATTTGAGAGAGAGACAGAGATAGAGAGAGAGATAGAGATAGCAAGAGAGAGCACCAGCAGGGAGGAGAGGGAGAAGCAGGCTTCCCGCTGAGCAGGGAGCCCGACAAGGGGCTCCATCCCAGGACCCTGGGATCATGACCTGAGTCAAAGGCAGGTGCTTAACCGACTAAGCCACCCAGGCTCCCCACACAAATTGGTTCTGAATTGAACAGTCTAGGTTGGCAGCCAGCTCTGTTCCCCACAGTTATTTAGGAACCAATGTTCCTTCCAGTGCCCTAATTCAGCTTCATCTAGGGCATTGTTGTCACCTGCAGAGTCAAGTCAGGCCCCCTCAGGTTCCAGCTAGTGGAAAGAGGAAAAAGAGGATAGAGAGATAAAGCCCACTGCCTTAAGGCTTAAGCCCAGCATGGCACACATCACTTTCATTTGCATTCCACTGGTCAGAACTTTGTCACATGGCTAGACTTCACTGCAGTGAGAATGTTCATAGGAAATGTGGTCTAACCATATGCTCAAGAAGAGGCAGAGAAGAAATTTAGGGAAATATCCACCAGCCCCCACTATACCATGTACGGTCAGGTAGGCAGGTTGTAGCTTGGATGCGCCCCTAGTTTCTGTTGCCAGTTTCATTCTCTTTGGCTCTTTCTAAGGCATGTTTCAGAAAATGAAAGTAATAGAGACTACAGAGCATTTGAATGCAGATGTCCCAGCCCCATTCTTATTAACTGAGCTCTTGAACTAGTCTTTTAACTTCTCTAAATACCTATTTCATCATTTATGAAATTGGGAGAAAAATGTCCCACAAACTCTTGTGAAGGTAGAAAGGAATAACTGAAGCAATTACACTTTTTAAAAATGCAGATAAACATGAAATGCTTTGGCTTCAACCTTCAAGCTGTTGCCTTTAAACTTTCTCTGGCTATCCAACCTAAAGGATTTTTTCTCTTTGGATCACCCAAAGCACCCAAACTACCATTTCAAAGAGAAGCCTACTATAAAGGGTTCTTAAGACAGAGTCTTTTACTTTGCATTCATCTGCAATCTGAAGAAACAAATGGAAGATTTTGGTAGTGACCAGTAATATTTGGAGTAGCAACAATTATGGCAATATCCATTATGGGTAGCAATATCTATTTATTATGCAGTTGCTATGTGCCAGGCTTTGTGCCAAGTGTTTTAAGTGTACTGTCTGATTGATTATTATAATATGCCTGTGAAATAGGCATTTAATCCCCAATTTATGATTGAGAAACCTCAGGCTCAGAGAGTTTAAGTATTTTGGTCAGGGTCTTAAAGCTGGCAAGTGGTAGACCCAAGACCTATTTAAGACTAAAAACTCTTCCTTTTGAGTTAAGATTTATCAACTCATGGGGCCAGATCGTGTGCAATTCTGTTTGGTTTACTGGCTCACTCAGCAAACACAGTCCTTTTTTATATGCTAGCCACTGTTCTAAACACTGGGTAATGGAGTCAAGTAGGTCATCTTAGCTGATGACTTCATCTCATTCTTAATAGAGAAAACAGTAGCCATATGATGAGATATCAAAATTCACCAACCTACTTGCATATGTATCCATACATTGACTTTACTTCTGTCAGAATGAAAACATACCCTTGCTCCTGTCTGAAGTTAACCTCCTATATTCTAGACCCTATCTGATCCCTATAATTATTCCTTTTTATCTATATCTTATATTTATCACTTTCTTGATTTTCCTATATTCAAGCAAATAAGCCATGATATTTTCTGCCTTTAGATAGGAAGAGAGAGAGAAGGAGAAAGAGTATTTTCAAGCACTCCTCCCTTGACCTCATGTTTCCCTCTGACTACATCCCATTTCTCTGCCCCACTGTATAACAACCTTTTCCAGTGAATTATCTATACTCATTCTTCCCACTCCCTCACTGTGCATCAGTCTTCTTAGCCCATTTGGGTTGAGCTTCTATCCCCAGTGGTCCTCTGAAATGGCCTTTATCAAGATCATCCTAAACCAGCATCCTGCCAATTCCAATGGTCATTTCTCTGTCTTCATGTTCCTAGGTCTCCCAGCAGCATTTCACACCATTAACTCATATCTTCCTTCTTAAAATACTTTCTTCTCTAGGATTTCAAGACACCACACTTCCCTGGTCCTCCTCCTCCTTTTCTTCTTAATTATCCTCTTCAGTGGCCATTCTTTCTCAGAATCCTTTGATGGCTCCTTCTCTACGATAGTTTGAATATTGAAGTACCCTTACCTCTCTGCCTTCTCATCTTTTCTCTTCTCCAGTTATACTGGTTCTCCCAGTAATCCAATCTGTTCCCATAGCTTTAAATGTCAGTTATACATTAATGAATTCCATATCTATATTTTCAACTTTAACTTCTCCTAAACTCTAGACTAGTATAATCAAACTACCTACACCACATCTCTATCCAGATGTCTAATAGGTATGTCAAAACAAATACATTCTACTCTTTAACTCGTCTTTTCCATCATAGTATATGGCCACAGGTAAAAACCCAAGGGCCATCATTAATTTCTGTCTTCCTTTCACACCTCACATCCAATCTATTAGTGAGTTTTGCCAACTCTGTCTCTACTAAATGTCCTAATCCAATCACTTTCCTCCATTTCCTCTGCCATAACTCTAGTCCAAGTCAGTCACTATCACATCTTGCTTGGACTATTGAAACAGCCCCTCACTGATCTCCTTTCTTCTTGCTCTGTAAAGTCCACTCTCCATACAGCAGCCAGATCATATCATTCCCTGGTTAATTCATTTCAATGGCTTCCATTCTAACTAGAATAACATCTAAGGTTTTATCGTGATCAGTAAGGCCCTACAGGACCTGGCCTCTGCCTATTTATCCTACCTCTTTCTCTTCACTCAGTCACTAAAATCTAGCTACTGTGACCTTCTTACAAAAACACAGTAAGTTCATTCATTTCTCCAAGACTTAGAACTCTTCCCATAGGGGAATTTTCATCATTCAGCTCTTAGCCAAGGTCCTCTCTGCAGGGAGAATTTTCCTGATCATTCTAGTTAAAATGCACCATCTAGTCACTATCACATGATGTCATTTAATTTCCTTCATAGCCTATATCAGTAGCTGAATTTATCTCATTTAATTTTTGTGTACTCATTTAAGACTGTTTTCTCTTGCTGAAATGTAAATTCCTTGGGAGGAGAGCCTTTGTTTTGTTCACTGCTATATCCCCAGCATTTAGAATAATGCCCAGCTTCCTTAGTAAACATTTAACAAATATCTGTAAATTGACCAAATGGATCTCTGCTTTCAAGGTCTTTAGTGTAATAAGAGAGACTTAAATGTAAACAGTGACCACATAGTATGATTTGTGCTGTAGCAGAGAGAAGCCCAGGACTTGTAGGAGCCAAAACAAGCACCAGGCCAAGCTAGTGGCATCAGATGAGGTGAAAGTGGAACTAAAGTTTGAAGGATACGTTGGTTTTAGCCAGGTGAAGAGTGGAGGAAGAAGAGCATGTATAGAGGCATAGTAAGCCTATGTGGTGCATGTTTCATCAGAGCAGGAGTAATGGAGAAGGAGAAAGTGCATAGCAGCCATGATAAGAGAGGCCTAATGTGGTAGGCTTAGTGTTTTGAAATGTAGGTTTATATGGAGAGCGAGTGAAGCAGCCAAGTGAACAAGCCTCATGATTTTGGCTCAAATTATGTTTGAAAATTTGTATATTTTTTTAACTTTTTATATTCAGACAAAGTCCCCTTAGTTGCATGTGCTCTTTTCACCTGATAATACTACAGAACATGGATTATATAAACATTGGAATTACATATACGTACCTGACATAACTATGCATGTGAAATCTATCCAATACTAAGAACTAATCTACTGAGAGTTTCTGTAGCAAATACAGCACTGTCTATTAATATCTTAATTAATATATATAAATTGTATGTTATAAATATAATTTGATTTATGATTTCATAGAAAGTGTCTTTAGCATCACAAATAAGCCATATATTGTAGTGTTTCTGGTATAAATAAGTGATTATGACTTGAGTAAGACATGCAGGTTCTTGAGGCAGTAATATCCTGGGCACTTACTACACCACCAAATGTGGGTCCTCATAAATAGCTGCATAAATAAGGTATTTGCCTTTTATATACCCTTGGTAATTTTAAATGGAGACAATTCCTCCAAACAACATATCCATGTGGACATGCATGTGTTAATATATATGACCATAGCAAATACTTAGGCTACATTATAAAGCATAACTGATACATATAAAAAGTGCTAAAAGCATGGTACAGGGAGAGTTCTGCCTTGGAATATCCAGGAAGTTTTTGAAGAAGCAACATCTGAGCTAGATTTTGAAAGGTGAGTAGGAATATCCCAGATAGCAAAAGAAGGAAATGTCATTTTAGGCAATTGTGAAAATGACACAAGCAAAGGTATAGAGGTGTGTGTGAGAGTACATGGGATGTTCCAGGAACTGTGAGTGAATGTACACTGTGGCTGGAAGACAGATGGGGAATAGGCAGACATGAGAGTGGAAAGTTTTGTTAGGATCAGGACAGTTAGGATCAGGACAGAAGTTTTGTTAGGATCAGGACCTTGAAAGACATGCCCATACATTCAGACTTTACCCTGTAGGCATTGTTGAAACCCAAAGGATTTGCAGAACTGTGTCAAGAGAAAGTGGAGACCAGAACCCTGCCTCTGCCTCTGCCTTCGCCTCTACCTCTGCCTCTGAATCTCTGCTCTCTGGCCTCTGCTCCCTCATCTGCCAAAGAGAGGGTTGGACCAGATGATCTCTAAAAGGTCCCTTCCACAGCTCTTAAATTTCTTAGGCTAAGTAAGTGGCCCCATCTGTTATGTTGCGGTGGTTGGGGTGGGGGATGAACAGAGTTAGTCTATCAACATGCTGAAAGGCAGAATCACTGCTCTCAAGCTAAATTTCCCCTGGGACACTCATTTCTGTGCTGACCTCTCAGGCCAGGGGAGCCAGCAGTAATAAGATACTGATGCTGGCAGGCCTCCTCCCTCTACCTGCCCAGTCCTATGCCTGGGAGGACCTCAGTGAAGACTTATGAAAGTCTTCTAAATTGAATTCCCCTTCTCTTATCTCACACTTTATGGGGATACTAGAGATATCTTAACTTGGCTAGGAAAAGATAATGCAGCCTCATTTGTCCCAGCCATGGGCTCTCAGTATTGACCAACAGGTTGGTAGCAAAGGCGGAACATTTGCCTATAAAGAGAGATTGCTCAAGGCAATCTTCCTGCTGTCTTAGGAGAGACTTGTTTCGTCTTTCATGCTTTTATTTGTTATCAGCCTTATCCCTATCCTGTGGTCTTTGAAATATTCTCTTCCAGAAGTGGAGAACCTTAGATCCTTCCCACACTGTTCACATAGGCATCGTCAGCACATATACATAAGGGATCTTCCATATGCCAGGCATTGTATTAGATAATGAGGGTAAGAAAGAAGTCAGACACAACCCCCACCCACAAGGAGCCCCGAATTTGGTGAGGGGGGGCAGAAACATGCACAGATAGTTCGGCATCAGTTGTTAGTTACCATAGTGAGAAGATATTTATTTATCCAATCTAAATTTTATGGAATGATGAGAAAAAGCCCTGTCCTCAAGTAGCTCATAGATGAGTCTTTCACAATGATAAAGATGCATTCTATTTTAGGTATGTATAGACAGTGTTCAAAAGATATATAAATTTTATCTCCTGTGACAGAGGAGTGAGAGAGTAGGTCAAAAAAGGTTTTATGGTGAAAGTGGTATTTGAGTTAAATCTTGAAAAATAAACAGGCTTTTTATCAGACTGTCTTAAGGGTGTTGTGGGAAGGGGACAGCATGACGAAAGGGAAAGTAAGAACATTCTAGGTGGAGTCTCAGCATAAGAAAACCTAGACCTATGAAAAGTCAGGTGTGTTCATGGAACCACATTAAGATCCCTGAATAAGGCTGCATTTTTATCTTTTAAAATGGTTGTATTTTATCCTGCAACCTTGTTAAACTCACTTAATAGTTCTTGTAGCTTTTCTGTAGATTCTGTCAGAGATAGATAGATAGATAGATAGATAGATAGATAGATAGATAGATAGATAGATGTAGATGTAAAACAGTTGTTTTATGGCTCAGAATGTGGTCTACATGGTAAATGTTCTACATGCACTTCAGAAAAATATATATTCTGCTCTTATATATGAGTGGAGTATTTAATAAATGCCAATTATGTCAAGTTGGTTGATAGTGCTGTACAAGTCTTCTATATCCTTCCTAACTTTCTATGTATGTATTCTATCAATTACTGAGAGAGGACTGTTGAAGTCTATGACGGTTAATTGTGGGTTTGTTCAACTTTATCAGCTTTTGCTTCGTGTATTTTGATGCTCTGGTATTAGATGCATAAACAATTAGCATCGTTATGTCCTCTTAATGAATTGACACCTTTATTTTTGTGAAATTCCCCTCTTTATTCCTGATAGTCTTTGCTCTGAAGTCTACTGTGTCTGATATTAATATAGCCACTCCAGCTTTTATTTCTTTATTAGTGTTGAAATGGTATATCCTTTTCCCAAACTTTTACTTTTAATCTATATGTGTCTTTATGTTTGAACTGCATTTCTGAAGGTAGCATATAGTTGGATCTTGCTTTGTTATCCAATCTGGCAATCTCTACTTTTTTAAAATATTTTATTTATTTATGTGAGAGAGAGAGAGAGAAAGCACGAGAGGGGGGAGGGTTAGAGAGAGAAGCAGACTCCCCACCGAGCAGGGAGCCAGATGCAGAACTCGATCCTTGGGACTCTGGGATCATGACCTGAGTCGAAGGCAGATGCTTAACCCACTGAGCCACCCAGGCGCCCTCTACTTTTTTAATTACAGTGTTTAGACTGCTTACATTTAACATGATTATTTTTTAAGTTTTTATTTAAATTCCAGTTACTTAATATACAGTGTAATATTAGTTTCAGGTGTACAATTTAGTGATTCAACACTTCCATAAATACCTGGTACTTATCACAACAAGTGCACTCCTTAATCCCCATCATCGATTTAACCCCTCCCCCCACTGACCTCCCCTCTGATAACCATCAGTTTGTTTTCTATAGTTAAGAGTGTGTTTCTTGGTTTGCCTCTCTCTTTTTTCCCCCCGTGATTATTTGTTTTGTTTCTTAAACTCCATAAATGAGTGATTACTCAGCCATGAAAAAGAATAAACTCTTGCCATTTGCAACCACATGGATGGAGCTAGAGTGTATTATGCTAAGCGAAATGAACCAGTCAGAGAGAGACAAATACATATGATTTCACTCATATATGGAATTTAACATGATTATTGATAAAGTTTAATCTATAATTTTGCTCTTTGTTTTGTTTGTCCCATCTGTTCTTTATTCCTTTTTTCTCTTTTACTGTATTCTTTTGCAGTATTTTTGAGTATTTGTTGAGATTTCTTTTTTTTTTTTCTTTTGGCTTCCTTTTTATCTCCTTTGTTGATTTATTAACGTTAACTCAATTGTGCTATTTTTGTGGTTGATTTAGGGTTTGTAGTATATATCTTTAACTATCACAGATTACCTACTTCATATAAGCATAAGAAATTTACAGTAGTATATTTCTGCTTCTTCCCTTCCAGTCTTTGTGCTATTGCTGACATACCTTTTACTTTTATATGTCTTACAAATCCCATACTACATTATTATTTTGTGTAAACAGTGAATTATCTTTTAAAGTTATTTAAGTAATAAGACACATCCTTAAATATTTATTCATGTAAGTACCATTTTGGTTCTCTCTCTCTCTCTCTCTCTTTTTTTTTTTTTGTGGTAGATAGATTTCTATCTGGTATCATTTTCCTTCTACCTGAAGAACTTCCTTTAACATTTCTTAGAGTGTGGGTCTGCTAGTAATGGATTCTTTCAGCTTTTTATGTCTGAAAAACCTTAATTTTGCCATAGTTTTGGAAGATATTTTTGGTAGAGAAGAATTCTAGCTTGAAAGTTTTTTTTTTTCTTTCAGTATTTCAAAGATGTTGATCTATCATCTTCTCACTTACATAGTTTCCAAGGAGAAAACTATTTTCATCCTTCCTTTTGTTTCTCTGCACATAAGGTTTCTTCCTCTGGCAGCTTTCAAGATTTTCTCTTTATCACTGGCTTTGACAAATTTTATTTTGATGTGCCTGATACAGTTTTCTTTATGTTTCTTTTACTTGGGGGGGCGCTCATTGAGTTTCTTGTATCAACAGGTTTATAGTTTCCATCAAATTTGGAAAAATTTCACCCACTGTTACCTTGGACATTTTTTATTTTCATCCTTCATTTCAGGAGTCCCAATTTCTGTATATTAGGATTATTGAAGTTGCCCTACAGCTCACAGATGCTTTGTTAATTTAGGAATTGGGACAGGAGGGAGTCTTTCTGTGTGTTTCTTTTTGGATATTTTTATTGCTGTGTCTTCAAATTCACTAATCTTTTCATCTCCAGTGTCTAATTTGCCATTATTTACACCTAATACATTTTAATCTCAGGTATTGTAGTTTTTATCCATAGAAGTTCAGTTTGGGTCTTTTTTATATCATTCATGTCCCTTCTTGACTTTTGGAACACATAGAATACAGTTATAACTATTTTAATCTCTTTTTCTGCTAATATTAACATCTGTATCAGTTCTGGGCCCATTTTGATATGACTTTTCCCCTCAGGAAGAATTTTCCTAATTCCTTACATTTCTGATATTTTTTACTAGATGTCAGACATTTATTAGATGGCATAATTTTAACCTGTTGTGTTAAATATTTTAACATGTTGGCTTAAATGTCTATATTCTTATAAATGTTCTTTCTTCTAGGATGTGGTTAAGTTATTTTTTTTTTATTATGTTCAGTTATCCAACATATAATACATCATTAGTTTTTGATGTAGTGTTCAGTGATTCATTAGTTGCATATAACATCCAGTGTTCATCACAACAGATGCCCTCCTTAATACCCATCACCCAGTTACCCCATCCCTCTACCCCCCCTCCCTTCTGTAACTCTAAGTTTGTTTCCCGGAGTCCAGAGTCTCACATGGTTTGTCTCCCTCTCTGATTTCTTTAGAGATAGTTTTGTCCTTTCAAGTCTTGCTTTTAAATTCATTAGGTGGTTTCAGAGTAGTGTTTGGCCTAGGGTTAATTATTCCCCGCTACTGAGGCAAATCCTATGTGAGTATTCTACTCAAATCCCCTGTGAATTATGAGGTTCTCCAGTTTATCTGATAGGTATAGGCACTGCTCTTGGCCTCTTATGAGTATCGGGCACTGTTCCCTCTAATCCTCTCAGATGCTTCTTTCCCCAGTCTTAGTTTTCTCACATACATGTACCAATCATTATTCTGCTGAATATTCAAGGGGAACCCTTGACAGATCTCCAGAGTGTTTTCTCTTTTCAGCTCTGTCCTCTCCAGTTCTCTGACCTGCAAACTCTAGCTCTCTAACCTGCAAACTCTTAGTCTTTCCAGACTATCGGCTTCATCTCCTTAATGCAGCAAGTTTGCCAGACTCTACTTGGGTTTCCCTCCCTGTGTCGGGTGCTGGAAACTCTCAAGGCATAAGCTGGAGCAATCTTATGGCCCACCACATTAGTTTTCCATCTTATAGCCATCCATCACTGTCCTTCATTGCCTGATGGCCAATGTCTTAAAAATTATTTTTTCATATATTTCATCTGGTTTTTGGTTGTTTCAGGTGGTAGGATAAATTTAGTCCCTAATTATTCTATCTAAGCCAGAGGTATAAGTCCTCCCGAATTCTTTATTATGGCATAAGCCCCTCCTGATATAGAGTCTAGTTACCCCTTTATCTTTACCTTCCTCTACTCCCTTAGGCTCACTGCCCACTATAAAATACTGCAGATACCATGCTGTGACACTTTTCTATGTTCCCTCTGCCCAAAAGGCCTTCCCCATTTCCCATCTCCTCCTTCAGAATAACTTTTACTCACTGTCCCAGACACAGTTTAGGCATTACGTACTCCTACTTATTTTACCTTCTTCCCCTAGACCAGGTTATGAGCTTTGCATCTCTCTATCTTAATTGTTTCTCAATTGTCTCAAATAGTGTGTCATGGAAGTATAGATAGATGTTATAAGATAGTAGAAATTAATGGGAAAATGTTTTTTTAAGCAGTATTAAATAGTTTTTCATTTTATTTTTTAAAGATTTTATTTTTAAGTAATCTCTACACCCATTGTGGGTCTTGAACTCACAACCCTGAGATCAAGAGTCATATGCTCTACTGATTGAGCCAGCCGCGCACCCCTACAGTTGTTTTTTGTTTTGTTTTGTTTTGTTTTTTGGTTTTTTTTTCTTCAAGTCTTTTCAGAACCTAATGTACATTATGAGTCTGCAAGAAGATGAGAAAACTGAGTCTCAAAGAGATTTTATTTTTTATTTTTTAAGTAAAACAACAACAAAAATAAACCAAAGAAAAAACATACTAGCCAAGGCCCTGTTTTACAGTGGGTAGGCTGGAATGTGCCAGAGAACTCCCCTATTCAGGTCTCTGTGGGAGCACAGAGACCAGTGTAGCAGTAAAAGAGCTATATCCCTAGTCCTGGGCCTGCCCCTAATTTATTATGTGACCTTGGACAAGTTATTTTCCCATTTTAGACCTTAATTTCCGTATCTTAGAAATTGCGGTAGAAGCTGGATTTGATGAGGTTAGACTTAATCTTCAGCCTGTTAATCCTCTATGCCTGCTGTGATTTCACCAACCTTCCTTGAGCTCTTTCTTGGTGAATTCCTATAGCCTCCCAGAATTCATTTTTCCAATTATCATGTTGTTGTATGTCTCTCCTAAATAACCCAAGTAGAAGACTCTTGCCTCAGCTCTGAGAGTATCAGCTTCTCTTTTGGCATGCCTTGCACATAACAGAATCCTAATAAAATTTCTTTAGTCTTTCCTTACTGTGTTCTCTGGTTCTATAACTAGTCTTAGATCAGAACCCTGGGGACCTTTCTAGGCTTCTCCTCTCCCTCATTCCTCATTTATATGATTATCAAGTTTGATTCTGGTTGCTTCTATCCCTAGATATCTCTTCAATCAACCCCCTTATTTCCTACCCCTAAAAATATAGATATTATCATCATCACTATTATTATTATTATCACTCCTCTTAGTATAGCTAAAATAATAAAAGCAAACTGGGGCATAAGAGATTAATTTTCCCAGGAATTTACAGCTAGTAAATGCCTGAACCATGACCAGTACCTAAGTTCTAATATACTTATTTTCTCAATTAACATTTCCTTGTTGAATGAATGAATGAATGAATGAACAAATGAATGAATTTATGAAATTAACTTGAATTTCCTACATTTCCATTATTTCTTTACCTGACAAAAACTTTGGATAAGTTTTCACCATAATTTTCCTTTGTTGAGTTGCACAATAATCTTGTTTAACTCTGAAAAATGAGCAAGGTCCAGATTCCCCTGTGGGATGCCTGAGCTGTCAGTGAGCTCTTACCAATATCTCTGAACATGCTGAGTAGCTCCCCTAGAACCTCCTTGTCCTTATTTCCCTTTGAATATCTATAAACCTGGAAGCAGCCACCAAGTTAGAGCCTAACAGAACACACCGTTCTCAACCTCTTTTCCTCAGCCCTCTAGGAGGTTGCTGTTTGCACCATTTTTTACCCATAATTGGGACAATTTATCTAGATGACAACATAAGTGGAACTGTAGGGTTTTTTTTTTTTTAAGTATCAGAATATACTGGCCTTCCATGTGACTATGAAGGGGAAAAAAGTTAAAATTTTTTATTGCATTGAAAACAATTTCTGTCTCAGGGATGTCATTTCTGATGAGTAACAATTCCAAAATAATGTCTCTACAACTGATCATGCTTATATTAAAAAAAAAAATAAAAAAGCAAATTCATGTTTTTTATCCTGTCATTCTGTATAGCCCAGTTTTAATTCTTTAGCCAGACATCACAGCCCTGTCGTTGATTCCTACCCATCTCTCCAGTCTTATTCCCTACTGCTTGTCTTATACTTTACTCTTCAGTCATAGTGAACTGCTTGCCAGATCCTGAACATACCTTTCTACCTCCTTAATATGTCATCAGTATGTCTCTGGAGGGCGTTTTACCACTTATCTTACCTAGTGAACTCTTTGCTGTCTTTCAAAACCTTGGTCAGGTGTCAACTCTTCTCTAGAGTCTTCCTTGGCTCCCATCCCTCCCCAAGATAGAGTTGACTGCTTTTCTGTGTACACACTTTTATTATTGCCTCTATCACTTTGTTTTCTATTTGTTTGATTTCAATTGTGTCTCCTCATGTGTTTCTAGGAAGTTATTAAGCTTGACACATATTTGGGGTTCAGGAAATCTTTGTAGTTAAACTCTGATCCAAACCAATATTGGTAGAGTTCTTTGCATTTCAGACTAGAAGGAGACTTGGAAAACATTTAAAGGCTTTGCTCCACTTACTGCTGAGGAAACTAAGGCCCAGAGAAGGCAATAATTTGCCCAAGATCACATTGTACATTTGATAGCGTTTGTCCATTGTTAGGTAAATCTTTATCTTTGCTAAACCAGCGAATTCAACATTCTTTTTTACAAGAATTTTTAGTGTTCTTTTTTCATATTCTAGTCTAACACAGTGGTTAGGAGCATATACTATGGATCCAGATGTTCTGAATTTCAATTACAGCCGTACCACTCATTATTGAGAAACCAGTACATAGTACATACTTTTTCTGTTCCTCACCTTTCTCCTTTAGACAATGAGGATAATGATAATTTAACTCATAGTCTTATTGTGAGGAATGAGTTACACCCATAAAGTCCTTAAATAGGGAGTAGAACACCGAATGCACTCAATAAACTTCCCTTATCATGCATAGAAGTAAGGAGAAGAAGGAAACAGGGTTAACTCAGATTTCTTATACAGAAAAATGATTGGGAGGCAACAGAAGGAAACTAAGACCCTGGCCACATAACATTACAGATGTTCTTGATTGGCTCCTAGTGTTGCTATGTCCGTGGGTGAAGGAAATAAAATTCATCCAAAGGATCTTGCATTTTTGTTGTTGTTTTTCCTTGAACACTTATAGCCCTGTTAATAGAAGTAAGACCAATGTGTAGGCACAACCAGAAGTCAGATTCCGTCTCTGCTTTCAGATAATCATTCCAATATTCAGAGCTGCCTAACTATGAAGCAGGCTGCCTAGGAAGATAGCAAGCCCTCATAACTCTATGCATTTAAACAGAATGTTAGCAGCCACCTAGGGGCTCAAATGTATCAAGTTCAAATATGGAGTAGATAGTTGAAGCATATGGGTCTTAAGATCACTTTTAACTGCTTCAATCTTTTTTTAAAATGTGTTTTATTTTACAGTTCTAAAGTTCTAAGGTTCTGTGTTTCCTTAAATGTATGAATCTATGATTCTATGATTACATTGGATTAACTGTCAATCCCAAAGATTGTGTTAGGCAGCAATCTGGCTATCCTTTTTATAACAGTATCTTTAGAACCTATTGGGAATTTTTCCATATGGGGCTTCAAGGTATTTTAAAAAGTGATTTCTGGGAGAGGCATCCATTCAAGGCCTTTACTAAATGCTCTTATACATAGTTCCTTTCCACAGCTATATTTTTAGCTCCTATAACCATTCAAGTTGAGCATAATTAGAAGAAAACAATAGCTAAAGCAAAAAAGCACCATCTCAGCATTTTGTAAGGAATGGATGTGGCGGGAGAGAAGCAGCTGCCCACTGCTGTACTTATATTTAGAATCTACCTAGGGACAGCTCTGACAGAGCTGAGTTTGGTCTAGTTGAAGGAAGGGAAAAAAATAACTGTAAGATATTCTTATCACCTTTGTGACTAATCATCTATAAAATAAAGTTATTATATATGTATATATTTCAGAGATAACTCTATTATAGACAAAATTTATTGATTAGAACTTTATTGTATACAAAATTGGGAAGTACCATAAACAGCCTTTAAAATTGTCATTCAAATATTTATAAACAATTAAATAATAATAATAATCCCTGAATCCCTGAATTGTCTTTTGATCTAGTGTTCTTCCCTTACATTTTGCATCCCTACCTGTACAAATTTTATAGAACTTATCCTCTTTGGCAAGCCAAATGCCCATTTTATCACTTAAGATCCTCCAAAATCAAAACAGTTTAATGACTTCCCATTCTTCTTAGGATAAAAATATTGAAAAAAAATTTTTTTGGTTTGTTTTTCTGCTTTCCCTCTCCCACCTTGTCCAGATCTCTGTTACAGATCCTCATATACTTTATACCTTCACACTTACCACTTTTGAATTTTCAAATTATACGTGTGATCTTTTGATTGATGTCTATCTCCTCCATAGACCGTAAGCTTTTGAGGTCAGGGAACATGCCAATTTTTGCTCCTTCTATATGCTCATTCCTTAGCACAGTCCACTAAAACGTAGTAGACATGCAATAGATATTTGTTGAAAAAATGAATTAATGAATTCTACTTTAAAATATTCTGTGCCACAAGATTTGAGGGCTTTAGCTATTGTTTTCTTCTAATTATGCTCAACTTGAATGGTTATAGGAGCTAAAAATATAGCTGTGGAAAGGAACTATGTATAAGAGCATTTAGTAAAGGCCCTTGAATGGATGCCTCTCCTAGAAATCACTTTTTAAAATACCTTGAAGCCCCATATGGAAAAATTCCCAATAGGTTCTAAAGATACTGTTATAAAGTATCTTTACTGGGTGGCTCAGTCGTTAAGCGTCTGCCTTCGGCTCAGGTCATGGTCCCAGGGTCCTGGGATCGAGTCCCGCCTCGGGCTCCCTGCTCGACAGGAAGCCTGCTTCTCCCTCTCCCACTCCCCCTGCTTGTGTTCCTGCTCTCGCTCTCTCTTTCTGTGTCAAATAAATAAAATCTTAAAAAGAAAAAAATATTCTGTGCCACAAGATTTGAAAATCCCAGTTTTAGGATGCAGGTCAGTGATTTGAGGAAAGCAGAGATACTAATTTATAGATCAGTGCATATTTATACACACATAGAGTATATTATGGGTCCAGTTAGAATGTAGGATTTTAGTTTGGAAAGAATCAGGACATAGTTAATTGGGGAAGGGAGGAGTCTTCAATGTTTTCTAGCTTTTGCCAAGTGGGATTAAATTATTTTGATGGTTACTAAATAGACCATACACCAAGATCTCCATTTATAGAGGGCACAAATTTGTTGTTAACTCTTTTACAGCTAGGTGTTTAATTATTTATCTTTGAGTACACAGGTATTCTTTGGTTCTTTTACTCTTTATCCTCAAAACAAAACAAACTGATTGAAAACATTGTAGGTATTAATTAAGGCAATTTAGCCATTGCCTTGTCTTGTGGCTTTTGGGATCTTATTTAACTCTGCTGCTACAAGGGCATATCTCTATGTGACTGGGTCATTTAGATTCATTTAGGAATCTAGACTACACTGTTTCAACAGAAGGGTTTACTATATGAAAATTATTACCAGATGTGGAGGACTAAAAGTGCAAAAAGGGAACACTGAGGTAACCCAGAGATTATATTGTAGGAAGCTGCTATCACTGCTGGGATTAGGGGAACAAAAGGGATGAGTTGGAGTCACCAGAACCTAGGAGTTTAGAGGGGGACTCTGTAGCACTGAATTCATTTCTCTGAGGAGGAAGCATTGCCTGTCTGTGGCTGGTACCTCTGAGAGGCATGGAGAGGTTGGTTCTAGGAGTGTCAAAACAAAAAACAAACAAACAAAAGAATTGGAAGCTGGAGCAAACAAACACAGAAAGCAGAAAAGCAGTCTCTTCTCCCCTCTTCTTCCCGCCTTCCAAGTTCCCTTTAGTTACTGGCAGAACCTAACAGGAAGCCAGATAGAAAAGAAATCTGGGAAATGTAGTTTGCAACGTTATAGAGCAGAGTATTAAAGGGTGGATTTGGAACTGAAAAACAATAGGTAAATAACTGGCATATAACAAATGATGTCCACCTCATGCTTTCACCTTGGAAGATGGAGCTAATTTTCATATATATAAAGATGTTCTCACAATCTTTTCAAAAGGGAAGGACACAAAGTTCCCGTGGTCACTGCCTCCAACTCTAGGTGAAGTCATGTTATCTCTTTTAATCACAGTCCCATTTGAATAATATGTAATCTAAAGGATAACTTTAAAATAATCACCAACAATGAACTTTATATAAAATATTGAGGGAAAGGAGGAGGGAGGAAGAAATAAATTCACACACACACACACACACACACACACACCCATAACAAGCAAGGAAGAAGAGATGTGCATTTGCTGCAGCACTCATTTTCTAACTGGTCAAAAGGTATGATGATAGTTATAACTTCCTTTTTCAATTACCCGTTCTAGTCCCCCTTTACTCTCAGCAAATTTCTCAGCTTTTTGGTGTTCTTTACCTGGTGCAGTGACCCAAATCTTTATTTCTGAAGGGTATGCCTCCCCAGTGAAACTTTATTGGGTAGTATTTTTCCATTAACATTTGTTACTGGACACGGGAGTACTAGAAAGCATCTTAGAGAATGTTCTAGGTTCCAGAATTATTCCTTTTTGCTCCCATTGTGTTACAGCAACCCTGTCCTCCTTCGTAATCAGGATCAGTCACCCCAACCAATACAGTAGCATGGATTGTTTTCCTTTTGGTTTAGTAGCATAAGGAACACTAAATAATCTTAGCTTTCACTTTAGTGGAACCATTATTGTGTTCCTTTAGCAACTAAGACCTCCTAAACCAGCAGAGCCCAATGTTGTTGGGATGATAAACAAAATTTCTGTGACTGGGTTATTAAATGTAATATAAGAGGAACCAATCTCATTTCTACCCCTGGACTCTTAGATGCATATATTCTGCCTGTGTGAGAAAAAACACCATATGTTGGTCATGGGTTCAAAACATACATGATATTGTATAAGAGAAAATCCCACATTTTCAGTTTCCAAACTGGAACTGGAACTGAATCTTTGTTAGATCATTCCACATCCATCAGGCCAACTGTTCTGGTAAATGAGGTATGTGTTAGGACCAGTAAGTACTATATGAATGAGCCCATTACTGACGTATTTTTGTAGCAAAATGAATTCATTTTTCAGAATTAATGCTGTGTGGGATACCATAAGGTGAATAAGGATTTCTGTAAATCCATGGATTGATGGTGCTGGCAGAGGCATTGAGTACAGTGAAGGTAAATTCAAATACATAATAAATGTACATTCCAGTGAGGACAAATCACTGCCTCTTCATTATGGAAGGAGATCTTATGTAATCAACCTGCCACCAGGTAACTAGCTAGGAGTGACTAGCTGGGAATCCGTGTTGGTCTCTACTACCAGCAGATTAGATACTCTGGAAAAGTCCATGTTGTAAATCCTTGCACAGCCCCCATCCCTGTTGTTATGGCCTTTTTAAAAAAAAAAAAAAAAAAAAGACTTTATTTATTTATTTGACAGAGAGAGACACAGCGAGAGAGGGAACACAAGCAGAGGGGATGGGAGAGGGAGAAGCAGGCTTCCCGGGGAGCGGGGAGCCCGATGTGGGGCTCGATCCCAGGACCCTGGGATCATGACCTGAGCCAAAGGCAGATACTTAATGACTGAGCCACCCAGCACCCCTGTTATGGCCTTTTTTTATACTGACTCACTGAGTAAGGCCTTGGATAAGGGATTTACTGACATCCAAAGAATATATTACCTTAACCTAATTGTTGGGAACCTCCTCTGCAATTGGGTATTCTTTGGTGAGCATTCACATAATCTTCACACTCTTTCCATTCCAGCAATTCCACTTTCATAACTCTTGCCCAGATCCCCTTGACAACAGTCTTCTAATCCTGTTCACTACAAGTCCCTGATCATCTATCTAGCCAAACCATTAGGCTATAAATCAGTGAAGACCATTGATCTGTTCAAACAAAGTGAACAACCAAATATGTTACTTGAAGTTCTGATCACTGGAAGGATTTCACTTTATTATTGTCTTCCAGGACACCCCTGATTAAGGACTGTAAAACTGTAGCAGTCCACTTCTGATTGTTGCCAGCATGACACACAAAATCATTCATAAACCACACGCAAGTTTTGGAACTTCCTTCCTGTGAGGTCATAGTTGGACTGAAGAAAAGGAAACAATGCTGCAGGAAGAGATGCTATAGGAATCCAAGCTACCTGTTCATACAGTTGACTTGTGCCTTCGGGACTTACTGGACTTACTGGATGATGGATTATAAGCCCAAATTTATGGCTTGGTGGGTCAGATTACAGACAGTTCTTGATGAACACCCCAGGCCACATGATCACTTGATGTCCCAAGGTCAAACGTTTAGTCTTTATCTTATGACTTTATTTGCTTTAGCTTACTACTCTGTGGCTGTTCTACTGGAGCTCGCCATTTGCCAGTGATTTTGGATCTCATGGGTTGAAAGATCCCAGTGCAGAGCACCTTTTACTACAGGCTGGTCCTGTAGCCTTCTCTTGCTGTGAGCTCCATTCAAAACTTGTGGCATTACAGGTTACTCAGTAAATGGACCAGTACTACACAGTCATATATGGTATATTTTGCCTCCAAATTCCAGGGAGGCCCACTCCTATCATTGTGCATATTTCTTAGAGGTAAATACTACAAAGCATAACAATTTATTTTTCACTTTAGAGGGATATTTCAATATGCTCCAGACTCCTAGACACCTTAAAAATTTCACTGAAATAATAGCCTCCTAGTTTTTTATAAGGTTTTATCTCTTACCTTCTATCACACATGTGTCTTCTAAAGCATCTGTGGTACTAGAACCTTCCTTCTCAA
Organism: Mirounga angustirostris; assembly: GCF_029215605.1. Lineage (NCBI taxonomy): Eukaryota > Metazoa > Chordata > Mammalia > Carnivora > Phocidae > Mirounga > Mirounga angustirostris. The sequence goes on from NW_026991712.1 coordinate 151,861,014, forward strand.
AATACTGCTATTATACAATATCTTGTACAAGTGGGATGATCTGCAGGATGTCAAGATGATCAAGATATCTGCAGACTAGATTAGGATAAAAAGCAGGAGGGTCAAAATAGCCCTGCAAAAAGATAGGAAATGTATGTGATAGTCCCTGTCAGATAAAAACAAACTGCTTCTGGTAGTCCTTGAAACTGATAAAGAGAAAGACATTTGCCAAATCAATAGGTTATACCAGGTGCCAGGAATAGTACTGATATCATCCAGTGACTGTATCACTTCTGGAACAGCAGCTGTAATTGTAGTCACCACCTGTTTAAATTTATAGTATTTTGTAGTCATCCCCAAAGATTCATCCACTTATTCCATAGACTACATAAGTGAGTTAAATGAGAAAGTGATAAGAATGTTTAATAGACTCAGTTCTGTTTGGGTTCATAAATCTCTCCTCTACCAACCTTGTCAAAAGCTAAAATTTATGGGTATTTATCTAGTCTTTATGATTGATGAAATATAGGATGTGGCATTTCCCATCAAGGTGTTCATATCTCCTCCTCAAGTTTACAACACGAAGTTAAGTTGTATACTCCTGCCCGACTCATTCTAAATGTGGCAGCCATAGTTGTTTCTCATGCAAGAACAGTAATTGACTAAAAGTCCCACTGCTGCACTGAAACCCACTGCTGTGTTTGCACTGAGGCCATGCTTTCCGTGGGCCACTCTGAGCAAAGACTGAACTCAGTTGGGATATTAAGGCTGTCTTGTACCTGGGTAATAGGGAACTCCTCTGGCAGGAAGATTTGCCTCTTGGACTCCCTATTCACCTTGCTGATCTTTCCTTAGAACTCGTTGAGTCTAGAACACTTTTATCCAAGCTCCCTCCCTTCCTTCCCTTGCTCCTTTACTCCAAGTCCTGCCTTGAGTACCTGCATCACAGTCTGACCATTCCCAGCCTCCTGCAGGTCCCTCCCCATTATCTCCCACAGGCATTTCCCCTACTAAAATTATTGCTCATCTATACTATTTTGATGTCCCATTCTCAAAACACCCAAACTAACACACCTAGTCCATGATATAGTAAGATGGGATCTCCTCTAAGATATATTCCTTTATTCTCTGGAGCACAATGAATAAATAAACAGGCACACAAGAATCCAAAGCTACTAGTTCTAGCAGGCAGAGCTACTAGTTTATGTTTTTTGTGCTTGACTACCTTATTTTACAAATGAGGATAGCATTCCCTAGGATGCAATATACCATTTCTAGTTGCCCTTGATTTCAGTTCCATCTGATGTTATCAGGGATGCCTAGATGTTTTCTGGGAGCTAAAATTATTGAATAGGTACATTTAGATGTGTTTGGTGGGGGAGATGGTGTTGGGCAGGGATTGAAGGAAAAAGTGCTCTGCCTCCAATAGCAATGCTGATGAAGTAGAGGAATGGCTTCCAGTTTTTAATGGCTTACAGCCCCTAAGTCTCAGAGATAGTGGTCTAGAAATGAAGTGGTTTTTCTACCTTCTTTTAGGTGGGGGGGCCTGTTCTATTTCTTGAGGCAAAGCGTAAATAGACCACTGACTGTTTTCTTCAACCGAGCTCTGGCAGTTTAAATTAGAGTTCATAGAGGTAACTCCCAGTTTCTGGCAATAGATTGATTGTCATTCTAATTATGGATATTATAAGTTCTTGTTACTTCTTTGTCTTTCCTGTATATTTTATTAGGAAGTTGGAACAGGCTGCATAGGACAATTTACTCTGAAAGCTGGTATTTCTACAATTAACTGGCCAGGAAACAGGATCCAAATATATTATAAAATAACTTCATCTGTGTTTTATTTTCTATGCCATATTTCAAATAGGTAGCTTGGCATTTTGAAATTACATCCATTAATAGTTACGAGAATATCACCAAAACAAGTTAGTGAATTTTTGGTACCATTCATATCAATTAAAAAAAGAAAAGAATTTGCTTGAAGATTTCTCTAGCTCCCATACAACTTTTATTCTGTTGTGCGTATATACTGTCCCAAGACACACACACACACACACACACACACACACACACACACCCATGCCATGGACTAGAACTGGGATTAGGTGCTCAATTAAGAGAATGTTTTAAGTCTGTCAACTTTGGCTCAATCATTTGATCTATACAAGCCTGGTAATACCTATAACAAATGGGATATTTTAGAATTCAATCAAATAAGAATCTTCTAGTTGCTCCTGTTCTACCTCTTACTGCCTAACAAATAGTAGGTGCCAAGAAAATAGTTCTCTTTTCCTTCTAATCTAGAATTTATTTCTCTTTTGATCCACAACGTTTCTCAAAAATAACATCTGCCAAAGTCTTTCTAACCTTGTGTTATCACTGATCACTGATCTTGGTCACAAACTAAGCCTCTTAACCTTGCCTGCCATAGGGTAACTTTAGGTTGACACTGTCTGTTAAAATAGAGGTTCAGTGTAGGGATTTATGAAATCAGATTCCAGCTACACCATAGGGAAGCCATGTAACCTCAGGCAAATTATTTAACCCTTCAGAGCATTAATGTCTTCATTTATAAAATGGGATAATGATGCCTTCTGCACAGGATTGTTGTGAGAATGAGATGAAGAACCATCCATTAAGGGCACTGCACAGTGTCTAAAACAGAGAGGGCATACTGAAGTAAGCTCAATAACATACAGCTGAGTGCTGATCCCGGCCATGGACTGGGAACAAAATTGGAATTTTAATCAGGCAAATCCTACTGTTTTATATTTCACACTATTTCACTGATAATGGCCATATGAGAGAATGTGGATGGACTAAATCCATATCCCACCTGGACCATCTCCCTTTAGTTTTTGCATCTTTTCTGCATTCTGTCCAGCTTTCTATAATGAAAGCAACCAGGCATGGGAGCTTGATGTGAAACAACCCCTTAGTATAAAGTGAGAGAAGCTTAGAGCTAGAAAGGAGCTTAGAAACTACTACATCTAAACCCTTTATTTTAAAATGAGGAAACTCCTAAGAAAAGACGTGATTTACTTAAGGTCATTCAGGAAGAAAGTGCAAACACAGGCCTCAAACATTCGTTCTCTCAGTGCAGAGGTCTTCCCTAGCATCAGAGATTTGTGTAGGTGGAGGAACAACTGACAGAGAAGAGCCCTGCACCAGTTCCCTTGGTTCCCAAGGGAGGGCACACTGCGCCAGGCTTATCCATTTTAGGAGGAGTAGAGTCTTTGTAGATAGGCATCTGTGCAAAGGACTCACAAGCCAAACAAACTGCCCACCAGCCACATACTTTTTTTTTTTTTTGAGGTTTATATGCAGTGAAATGCACTGAATTTAAACATTGGATTCCTTGAACTTTGATGTCTACACCTGTGTAACCATCCCAATCAATACTTAGAATATATTCATCACTCCCAGAAAACTCCCATGTGGCTCTTTTCCATTCACTCTCCATCACTTCATAGGCAACTCTTGATTATATCACCAAAGATTAGTTTTGCCTATTCTTGAACTTCATATAAATGAAGTTATATAGTATGAACTCTTTTATATCTGACTTCTGTCAGTCAACCATCCACATTGTTGAATGCATCAATAGTTTATTCTATGTTCTTTTTTTTCTCTGAATAGCATTCCTTAGAATACTCAATAGGGGTCACAGATTTAGCATGTAGTATGTAATCTTGGGTAAGCCATGTAAACTTTTTAAGCTTCAGTTTACTTATCTAAAGGATGGGAATAATATGGTCTATCTCTCAGGGTTGGACATAAACCTATTAGAACTGTGTATGAGAATTACAGGCAGTTGTAATCATAGAATCTCAATGCTCCTTTTACTCTAGAAATTCCTGTGAGGAACTCTTCTATTTTTCAGATGAGGACGGGGAGGCCCAAGGCTTCTCTTCAGGAGTAACACTCAGGGCTTCTTGATGCCCTGCACTGTGCTTGTTCTACTACTCCACATACACTTTGCAGAAAGGCTTTATTAGGCTATTCCAAATAGTATGCAACAGAAAAGTGCTTTCTTTCTGAGGACTGTCAAAATACCCTCCCAATGAGAACCTAAATAAATAGTTTTCTGAAACCTTTCAGATTTTTTAATAAGTCAAAATACACTTTTCTGACAGCATAATTGCTTTTCATAGTGGGGCCTTAAATCTGCACTATAAAAGAATAATGCAACAGTAGATCATTTGTGAAAACTTAATGAAAACGGAGTTAGGGAACCTCAGAGTCACTAGACCTTGAAATTCACTTTCAGAAACTAATTTGCAGTAAATGCATGAGAAACATATTTAGACATGATAAACTTCCAGGCTGGTGCTGGGCAGGTGTGGAAGTTTATCTTGATTAACTCCTTTGTTTTAATTAATGCCAAAGAGCAAAGTGTGGGGATCCAGCATTCTGTCAATGGGAGCCATTTTGAAGGGAACCATCAGTATTTCTATGTTCTGGATCATCTCAGTGGGACTGCCTGCTGTTGAGGATTGTGAGACCTTCTAAGACACCACACTTGCTTCTCTCCTCTCTGGTGCTGATCTCATTAATAAAAACAATTAAGTCTCCTACTTATTTAGAGCCAGGTCACTAGAGTGGTTAAGTTCAAGTTATGGAGTTAGACATCCTAGGTGGAATCTCCTCTATCACTGTGAAGCTGTATGATCTTAAGCAGGTAATTTAACCTTTCTGTGCCTCAGTTTCCCTCTCTGCAATATGGAGATAATAATAATCCTCAAAGACTTGTGTTGAAGATGAAATTAATTAATATAAGTAATATGCTTAGAATCTGCTTACCACATAGTAAGTATTCAATGAGTGTTAGGTATTGTTATTTTATCATCATTGTAATACAGAAATGGGCAAAGAGCCTTCCATACGTCTTACCATTGAACCATCATGACAATCTTACAAGGTAGATACTATTATCTCCATCTTAGAGATAAGGAAATGGAGATTCAGAGGGGTAAGCTTTAATGGACTGATGTGATGGAACAGAAGAAAACAGACTTGTGACTTTGGTTTCACTTGAGAGCTGTCTAGAGTTTAGTTCATGCATAAGATAGCTTGACAAAGACCTACAAGTTCCTGAAATTTTGTTGTCTGTATTCAGAGACTTAGCAACCATTTGTTCCTACAACAGTCAAATCACCATTTTCCTAAACACCTACAGTGACCAAGGTCATTTCAGTTTTCTCTTTTTCTTATTAACTACTCACTCTTTAAAGCTCATTGCAGTCAGTGAGGAGGAGAAGGAGGTTGCCATTTCCTGGCCTTGAAGCACTAGGGCCTGTTAGTGAAATGTTGAGGGCTTTTCTTCTTTTCCTTGAGTTGGGAGAAAAGAAATTCTCTCAGCCATAAGACTCAGCAGCAATCCATGAACACTGACCCAAAATACCTTTAAGGAATTGGTTGGAGTCAGGAATCCAAAGGTTCTTCTTCATGCTACCTGGATTTTGATCTTGCTTGCCAGGGCTCCTGGTATGTGTAACCAGGAGAATGAGCCAAAATGAGCATGATGACAGCCACTTGTTCTGGAAAGTAAGATGCACCCAGGGTGTCAGTTCATTAGCTCATTTGATATCAGGAAAACCTTCCAGGAGGTAAGACAGGGTAGGGATAATACCCAGAAAGTGGTTTATCCTAGGTCTGGAAGTTACTTTACGTAACTTTGAAAAGGCTCATCCAAAGTATGTCTTTAGGCTACTATTTCCTTCCCTTTTCTGAATTCTGACTTCTACACCTCTAAAATGAGGGCTCTGGATCAGAACAATTACTTGAAAGCTTTTTTAGAGCAAAGGAACCCTTTTCTCAAAATCTGTAAAATATAAAACTGAAACAAGAACTCTCTAGGTTGAACTGGAGGGTGGTAGACCTCATTCCTTTTTGTTGGAAGGAAGTACCAGAATTATTTTTTAAATTTATTATTGAAGTATAGTTGATATATAATGTTATATTAGTTTCAGGTGTACAATATAGCAATTTGACAATTTTATGTAATTGATGTGAAACAACCCCTTAGTACAAAGTGAGAGATAAGCCTCAGTGCTTACCATGATAAATATGGCCACCATCTATTACCATGCAATATTATTGCAATCCAGTTATTATATATAAAAAGTATTTTTTACTATATTCCTTATGCTGAACTTTTCATCTCTGTGATTTATTTGTTTTATAACTGGAAATTCACCCATCCCTCACCCATCTCCCCTCTGGCAACCACCAGTTTGTTCTCTGTATTTAAGAGTTTGTTTTGTTTGTTCATTTGTTTTGTTTTTAGATTCCACTTAAGTGAAATCATGTGATACTTGTCTTTCTCTGTCTACCCAAGTTATTTTTAAGAGTTTCAGTGATTGATGTTTTTTGGTGGAATGGAGAAGTGAATAAGACTTAGACATGATATAGGGCCTGCGCCACCAGGAACAGGCCCAAGACTGGCCTTATATTCTGAATAGGTGCACTTATTATTTATCTTAGACATCAGGTCCTGATTGCAAATGTCTGTTGACTTATATGGTTGGGGAACCTCCCCTCCCCAACAAAGGAAGAGTATTTTTAACTAAGGACCAGAAGGAAGGAGGGAAGGAAAGAAGGAAGAGAGAAGGGAGGGAGGGAGGAAGGGAGGGAGAAAAGTTAATACTCACAGTTGAGCATTTTACCCTTTTCAAAGCAATTTTATGGGTATTCATTAATTTAATCTTTACAATCTCTGTGAGGCAGGTAGAAATATATTTATTTCCACTGTAAAGATGAAGAGGCTGAGGATTTGCAATGAGATTTGGGAGGAATAAAGTACCCTGTTAAATGACAAGAAGAATTGGGGAATAGCCTTTGAAGAAGGAGGCTGCAAAGTATTTTCAGACAAGGAGAGGGCATTGGGGAAGCATACCAGACAGAGAAACCACATGAATAAATGTCCAGAGGACTGACTATGTATAATGCAACCAGGAAATGAGTGTCCCCTGTGTGTTATGATATTAACCAGTGTGAACCAGTTGCCTTATGAGTCCAAACATATGGGAAGTTACTAATTTGGGGAATGAGGGAGTTTGAAAATAATTGGGAAAAAAAAAACTCTGGAGCGAGGAAGGGAGAGACCACAAGTTGGGGCTGGTGTTTATTTAATTTTATGCTACAAAATTCTATATTTTCTGGAAAACCAACAAGACACATGTTTGAATTTAATTTTTTAAATTGCAAAGTTAAGTACATGTTATTTTGGATTCTGAGTCCAAACATTTGCTTGGTATTTTCCACACATCTTTTCTGCTCCAATTGGAGCACATCAAAGTTCTGGTTTGTCTTGATGCTGGGCAGACTTTCTGCTGAAGGCCGTCTGGTTTTCTTAAAATGCCACGGGGAAGATGGTATTGCAGGCTATGAAAAACAACGGAATTGACTTGGGGAGGAGGTGGTCGAAAACGTGGGGAGGCCAAAGAGAGGAGGCAGTCTTTCTCTGCCATGGAGCCACTTGATGGCCTTGACAAGTCCTTCCCCTCTAGGCCTCAGTTTCTCTATTTGTAGAATGAACAGTTTGGACATTTGAGGAGTTAGGTAACATGGGGGGCAGTTAAATAATGATATTCAAAATAATTCCTGATTTCTCATCTCCTCTGTCATTACTGCTCTAGCTCAAGTCCTAATCATTCTGTCATGAAGATACTCCTCTCCTAGCAGTCCCTTCCTTCATTTATGCCACCCTGCAGCCTATAGTCCATACAGCAGGCAGATTACTCCTTTTAAAATGAGAGTTAAATAATTTAATTTCCCTGTTTTCAACCCTCCATACTTTCTGTTCTGTGCACATGCCATGCTGTTTCATATATTTTTCCATTTTGTACATCTAATTCCTTCTCCTGCCTGCCATTGTCTTTCTATCCACTTCCTATTAGAAAATATCCACTCATGCATTACAACTCAACTTAAAAGAAGGGTATCTCCTCCAGGAAGCATTATCTCAGCCCCTTCATGCTAAATGTGTTCTTCCCTCCTGTTACCTCTGAATCTCAATACCTAGCATACCCTCTAGCGGAGTTCTTTTCATGCATTCATGCAGTGATAGGATTGTTTACTCAGTTATCTACTCTACCAGATTAAGAACCCTGCCCCAAAAATAGGGGGCCATGTCATAATCACTGTTGTATTTTTAATGCTTGACACATTGTCATATAATAAATACTTATTGATTCGAGTTTTCTAGTAAATGTAAATGAATGAACAAATAGTGAATGATGAGTGAAGTTTGATGGTGAAGATGATATGGGGCCTTAGAGACAGAACTGCAGTGATGGTCATGGTGATAGTAAGTGCTCACACATCTTGGTGACTTCCCATGACAGAGAGGAAAGTTCAACAAGAGAGCATGAGGAATGTCTTAGGTCTTGGAAACAGTGTTCAGTGAGTTTTCCACCACTGCATTGCATTTATGAGAAAACTCTGACAATGAGGGTGTGTATGTGTGTATGTGTTTCCTCAGTGGTAGAGTCATTTAAAGTGCATTTTTTTAAACCAAACACTACAAGATGGCTCCGTTCTTAGGATGGCTCTTTTGTTGGACTTGTCAAAGTCAGCCTTGCAGTTCTGACAAGGAGAAGACCCTCCCTTCCCACCATGTGACCTTAATTGGACTCACTTATGATAAACAGGGCATGGGAAAAATTTGGTAAAATTTTTCTGCCTGGCGTATAGCAGGGTAATAAAATGCATGCTGTTGTATAAGATGCCTTTGAACATTCAGCATCCAGGGATGAGTAATGATTACATCCCTCTTCTATTCCTAGCTGACTCCCGGTAGAAGAAAAAAACTCTCTTTCAGCCCTTGCCCAATGTCACTTATTACTGCCTTTATAAATTGAAAACATTTTTCTGCCATAAAATTCCCTGTGATGAATTGTACCATCGGCATTAGCGTTTTTTCCATCGTTTTCTTCTCGATGAGCTGGCAAAATAAAGAGAATAAAACGGGTATATTCTTTTCTTTTGGAGAAATCCAATCTCCGCAAATGACCCCCTTAAGACTCTCAATGACTGTTTCTATGGATTCTGATCTTAAAAAATCATCCAACTTGGGGGCTTGGGTATGTGTATTATCATGCAGTTAGTTTATTATTGAGCAATAGTCTGTCTGAAAGTGATTTTGAGGATGACTTCATTAGCGGAACTACAGAAGTCTCCCCTTAAGTGATCTGAACAAGGAGATTGAGAGGGAATTTAGGACTTTTATTTAAAACAATGCTATCTTGGGCCCTTTTACCAATACATCACGCCTCGTTACCTGAGCAGAAATACACACTTGATTACCACATTCTGTCTTCTTTTTGAGTTAGTCCCACGTTTGGAATAGAAGAAAGCTCGGGCTGATGTCCATTTTTAATACTAAGCACCAGGAATTGTGTAAGGTGCTTCTTGTATCAAATCCTCATAACAGTTTTATAAGAAAATATTATGCACATTTTAGAGATGAGGAAAACAAATGTCAGAGCTTTTGAGCATTTGTGAGTAACCTGTCTGAAATAATACAGATAGTTTAAAATGAAGCCAGAATTCCAGCTCAAGCCTGTTTTTTCCTAAAAGCTGTGTTCTTTCCTCTGCAGTATGCTGTCTCCCACATATGATGCAATGGAATGGACCAAGTGATCAAATGATAGAATAATTTTAATGTCATTGAATGATTTTTCTTTTGGATACTTAAATCTGACATGATATGTAGGCTTTCAAAATGTGTTCAAATGTAGGCAAATGTAAGTTGTCTTTCTTTACCTGACTGGAAGAAGCAGAAGGCCTCTGCTAATATTGCCTTTGTCTTCAGACTACATCATCTTTATCCAGCAGAGTAAAGACAAAACGGTATCTAATTCTGTTTAGGATTCTCTGTTTACATATTTCTCTCCCCCTAGACTGTGAGCTCTTTGAGTGCAGGGATCTGGTCAGATTCATTTCTACAGGTCTTCAATGGATGTATACTTAAGGGATAGATGAGTAAGTGGATGGAGAAATTTCAGGTTGAGAGAGAGGGACTTTGAGAACATCAGAATTTAAGGGATGGGTAAATTAGGAAAAATGAGTGAAGGAGAGTGAGATAGAGCAGTGTCATTGAAGCCAAAGGTAAAGGGAGTTTTAAGGAGAGAATGGTGAAAAGAGTCAAACACCAAAATAGTATTTAAAAAACAAAATGAGGATTTAGCATCAATAGAATCATTGCTTGGCTTGGTGAGAATGATTTCAGAGAAGGTGGAAGTAGTACCCAGTTTAAGTTAAGGAAATGGAGAAGTGGAAGCAATAATAACAAACAACCCTCTGGTGGAATGTATGTGAAGTGAAGACATGTTCTGTTTACTTAGAGATGTAAAAGGGAGGATTTTGAGGATTTCAAGTTGTGGGACTTGAAAATATTTGTGAATATATTGAATGTATTTTTTTCTGTTTCATAGAAAAAGCAAAAGGCATGGGGAGAAGTGGAAAACATGAACTTTGATCCAGCCATAAAGCCTCTCATTGATAACCTGATATTCTGTACAGGCTTCAAGCCACCAATGATGAAGATCCTGCCCATTGCCCATATAAGATGTGGTCTGAAAGTTAGCCAGAGGCTTGTGTTTCATACATCCTACAGAAGACATATAAGGCCTCTGGGCATTTCCATAGTACCTCCTAAGGGAGTATAATTATGATGTATATCCTTAAGCTTCGGCAAGACAAAGAATTCTCACAATACCAATAAAACAAGAACCAGTGCTCTCTGTTACCATTTTATACTCTGAATACCTATCTCTCTTATGATCAACAGAAGAATTAATAGAAATATCTTCAGGCGGTACATCCAAATGTCTTTCTTTTGATCTGACCACATAAAAAGGCAGATGTGTGTCTGTGCACGTGTGTGTGCATACGTGTGAGTGTTTAGAATTCAGTTGTCTAGCTAACTTTTAATTATTCACTCTGTAAAAAATAGTACTACTCCAGCTTAGGTGTATAACCTCAAATTGTCAGGACCTGTGTGGTACTTTAATGACGACTAGGAGCAAAAGTTGCCATGTATGAGCAGACAGCTCACCAAATCAGACTGAAACCACTGCTACCACTACAGTGAAATTTGCTGTCACAACCTCTCTTCCTTGATTCCTCTGCTCCTTCCTAGGACAAAGCCACATCAGACAAATCACCATTCTCCAAACATACTTGGTAATTGCAGACCTCTGAGTCCTTTATATGTATTTCCCTTTTTCTTGAAATAATGCTCATCTTTTTAACATTTCAAACTCCTCCTCATCCTCCAAGGTCTAGTATAAATGAAGCCTTCTCTGATCTCCTACCCAAAGAAGGGAGTTACTTTAACTCCAGCCTCATAACATGCCTGACATTTCCTAAATGTTACCTGATCTTGACAATTCTGTAGCCCTGCTTTTCTCAGTTTGGAATATCTTTTTGTCTGCCTTTCATCTCCACCTGTTCACATCTTAAAACCTGAGAACATTAAAGCTGAAACAACTCTTAGAGATCATAATTTTTCAGATGGGGAAATTGAATCTCAGAGAAGGAAAGCAACTGGTAAACTAGCAGGACAACCAAAACTAGACCACAGGTCTCCAGAAGAGTGGAAGGGTAATGTCTTTTGAGTTAAAACAACCTGGGTTCAAACCCAGGCTCTACCATCAACAAACTATTTGATTTTTTTCATCATCCTCGAGCATCAGTTGCCTTATTCTTTTTTTAATTTTTATAAAAGATAATATCTCTATGGTTGTGAATTTCATTTAAAATGCCTACCTTGATGCCTGGCACATGATAGATGCTCTCTAGTTGTATGTATGTATATATTTTCACTTTAGATAGGCAATGTGATATAGTCACATAATAATAAAAGGATTTTTGCAATAGGATTTTGCAACTGCCTATTATTTATAGACTTTGGACAAGTTACTGAACTTTTTATGTAAAATGGAGGGCTTAGTATCTATTTGTAGGAAATAAATATGTGAGGATGAGCAAAAATTTGCATGAAGTACCTAATGTCTGTACACCAATATATATCAGTCATTCAATAAAGGTCCCTTATATCATTGGCATTATTTCTACTTTCATGATCTCATTTAATACTCACAGGAATTCTGCAGGATTCAAAGAGTAGATGTTATTATGTTTATCAAGAGGTATAACCAAGATTATGGGCTGGCAGCCATATTATGAAAACTCTGAGCCTTAATGACTGCTCAGAGTATGACATACAGATTTAGAAAAACCAAGGAATAGGCACTGCTCAGAAATCAGGCACGTGGGTGGACTTCCAACCTCTGGGAGAACCAGGTGCCAGGACTGACTCAGGTATAGCAGCAGGATCAGTTGGAACTTGAGTTGGTCTGAAGGTATGAAAGTCCCAGGTATGAAGTCTTTCTTATCTACCTCCTCCCAGATAGAAGTGTCACTCTCTTATTTGTACCCTGCCCACACATGCCCTGGTTCCGTCACAGGAACTGTACTTCTTCTATTCTTTCATGTGCTCCAATTCTGTCCAATTTGATTGTGAACTGTTAGGGCCTTTTATGATTCACATCTGGAGTCTCATTTACTAGCATATCCTCAGTGCTTAAACATAATATTTTGTTGGCTATTACTTCACACAGAGCCCGACACATAGTAAATACACAGTGAGTTTTCAGTAAATGAATGAATGAATGAATCAAATGAAACAATATGTGTGAAAAGATTTTGTAAACTGTAAAATGCTGTTTGTAGGAGAGTGGTTATCAACAGTGATCATTACTAAGTCAGCCAGTAAGCTCCTTTGGACCTTAATATGTTATTCAAACCTCAACAGTTGGGCATTCAAGGCACAAAATGGCCACATGGTGAGCCACAGAGGTACAGGCTGAGTCAGAAGGGATGCTATGAGGTCATTTATTTTCCCTTCTCTGAAAAGCTCTGGTAAAGATCCCATCTTTCAGGCCACCTGAAACCCCTGTGGGAGTTCCCCAGGAACATCATACAGAATACTGGGCCCGCCTGGGAGCCATTATCCTGTGTGAGATGACAGGTCTGGAAAAAACAACATGATTTGTACACATTCCCAGCTGTCATTGAAGCCGCTGCCTTAATGGATTAATTAGCTCTCTGTGTATTAGTGCGTGTATTGGTGGCTGGGCTGCTCAGATGCTCATAGGCTTCCATGGACAGTCAGAGAGGTGATGACAATAATAACAGAAATAATAATAACAGCTAATATTCACTGAAAGCCTACGATATGCCAGATAATGTTTCAAGTACCTTGAATGGATTATTTTATTCTCATAATAGCTCATAAGGTACATACTATTATTATCTCTATTCTACAGGAGGAAACAGTGGCAAAATCAGAACTCAAACCCAGGATGCTTAAATCCAGAGTCTGTAAGCCAAATCAATAATCTTATCCCCAATATAAAACTGAAGAAACAGAGGCTCAGATGTTAAGTGGCTTGCTCATAAGTGATTGAGCCCCTCCAGTCCTGCCAAGTGCAGACCTGTGCAGAGAGAGTCAAGCAGATCCATGCATAAGTAAGTAGCGGGGCTTGAGCAACCCAGGTCCTGTATGACCTCTGGGAGCAAGGCAGGACTCCAGACTCAAAAGGATTGGGTACTGGGGGAAGGTCTCAGCCACAAGAGCAAGGCAGGGTCCTAAGTGTCACAGAAACACAATGATCAGCAATAGGCTGACTTAGTACTGTTTCCCCCAAGTCATTGAACAAGTGCTCTTTCCATTCTGCTTTCTCTCTCTACACCCAACCTTTCCCCTTCCCAATTCATTAGGAAAAAGATTAAGGAAATGCACAATTACCAAGTGCATATTATTTGAAAGCATTTCTAATGTGTAATTTTTGGTGATCTTCTAAACAATTCTGTAAAATACATAGTTTTATTTTTCTCATTTTGACAAAATTGAAGTTAACAGCAGTATTGTGCCGCAAATCACACAGCTGCTAAGTATTTGAGTTGTGATTTTAACCTGGGTCTATAGTACATAGTAACACTCAGTAAATACTTATTGAAGTGAGTGAACGAAAGAAAGAAAGGAAGAAAGGAATAACAAGGTCGGGGATCTTTTAAGTGCACCAAGTTGCTTTTTAGGATAATTTAAGGCTGTGGTTCTTGACAAGGGCTGCTCATGGGACTACTTATAAAAAATACCAAATTGCCCGCCTCTGCTTCACTGAATCAGAAGCTATGCTCAGGCATTGTTTTTTTGTTGTTGTTTTTTGGGGGGGTTTTTTATGTCCCAGATTATTCTCATGTGTAGCCAGGGTTGAGAATCACTGGTCTTTGGAAGGACTGGGATTTCTCCTTGTCAGACTTAGATGTGCAGAGCTTGTAAGTGGTTGTCAAGTGGCTCCTGCTCTTAGGGGAAGTAGGCTGTGTAGCAGTGACCTTGGCCTTTGGGTAAGGTTTGTGCCACTCAGACTGCTGTTGTTCTGGCCTCTCTTGTCAACCTGGTGGAATATAGCTCGTTTGCCTGCCTTGTCCTCAGACTGCGATCACCTGCCTTGTCCTGGACTTGGCAGCATGAATTCCTTCCGTCTTACCAATGGCAGCTAATCCAGCACTGCCAGTAGCCTATTGGGATGCTACGTAAATTTCTCCTTTCTCAACCCTCCTCTGGCCCAGAATCCCCAGCCCTGAACTCACTGCCACCCAGTAATCCACTTCTACCAGCAAACATCTCGCCCTTGCTCTCTTTTGTTTCCTCTCGGTATAACAGACTTTATGGGTTTCTACTTCTTAGTCTTCTGTGACAAAGAAGGATATTGTGAAAATCAATTGCTTAGGTCAAGGAGAAAGTATTGATTCAGCTAACAGTGCTCATGCTTCAAGTGAGTCAGACGGTGAGGAAGATAAAAATGACTGGCATTTCAGGGGCCTACTCTGCCAATTCCATGATACATACTTGAGAAATGAGCTCCCAAGAATCTTCCCTCCTGTCCAATTTTTGTGGCCTCTTGGGGCTGCCATTTTACTATCAATCCCACTTACCCTTACCCTCCTCTGTGCTACTGTAGTGCTCTGGGCATTCCTCCAGAACTGCACATATGGTAATATTGGTGTAATGCATGCGCACGCGCACACACACACGTACACAAACAAACCAGACTGGGATCTCCCTAAGGTCAGAGAATTACAAAGTATATTCTGTTATCTCTGTCCCCATTTCCCAGATCAGGTCCTGGCATAGAGCTGGTATTATATATGGTTGCATAGTAAAAAAAAGCATTTCACTAAATGTCTTCACAACTATTATTTTATATCGGACCCATGGCAATCTTAGAAGATAATGTTCAGGAATTCATATCCACATTTGGCAGAGGAAGCAGCTGATGGATTTTAACCCAGAACTGCTGACTCTATAGCAGAATATATTCTATGACAAAAGTGTTCTATGTCACCACTCTCCATGATGAAGTCATAATATCAGCAACTTTTAACACAATTGACCACTCACGCCTTCTCAAATTGCATTCTTCCTTTGGCTTTAGGAAACCACTTTCTCTTAATTTTCTTTCCAGGTCACCTTTTACTGGTTCACTTTCATTTCCTTAGCCTCTAGACATTGAAGTATCCTGGAGTTTGGTCTTGGAAGTTCTCTTTTTCTCAGTTAGTATTACATACTTGATGATTTCATCTAGTCTTATGGCTTAAAATACTATATATCAGCTGATGACTCCTAAACTCTTTGTAGTTTTTTTTTTTTTATTTGAGTGTAGTTGACACACAATGTTACATTCATTTCAGGTATACAACATAGTGATTCAACATCTCTGTATATTATGCTATGCTCAGCGCATGTATACCTACCATCTGTCCCCCTACAACACTATTATCATTGATTATGTTCCCTGTGCTGTGCCTTTTATTCCCATGACTTAGTCTTTCCATAAATGGAAGCCTGTACCTCCTACTCCCCTTCACCTATTTTGCCCTTCCTCCTACCCCCTTTCCCTCTGGCAACCATTAGTTTTGTTCTCTGTATTTATGGGTCTGATTCTGCTTTTTGTTTGATTGTTTATTCATTTGTTTTATTTCTTAGATTCCACATATGAGTAAAATTGTATGCTATTTTGATGACTCCTAAACTTATGTCTTTACCCAGATCTCTTGCCTGAACTCCTGAATCATACACCTGATCACTTACTCAACATCTTGGCTTGGATATCTAGTAGGCATATGAAGTGGTTTGTCTAAAACATAGTTTATAATTTTTAATCCCCAAAATTACTTTTCCCATAATCTCTCCTGTATTTATAACTGATAATTCCATCTATCTCTTTTGACCCCTCTCGTCTTTGAAACCATCTTTGATTCCTCTTTCTTATCCAACAGCCTATCCATCAATATACCTTATTGGTTCTATGATAAAAATATATACAGATTTCTGATCATCCTCATCATTTTTACTTCTATCTCCATTATGACTCCCCTGGATTCCTGAAATGACCTCCTAACTTGTAGTCCCAGTTCTGCTGTTGCCTTCCTGGCTCTTCTACATCTACACTCACTACAATTTATTCTGATTATCCCTGGAAGCTGTCATGATCCTCTGAAATTAAAGTCATATGGTGATAGTTCTCTGCTCAAAATCCCTCAGTGGCTTCTCATCTCACTCAGAGAAACAAAAATACAAAGTCTTTACAATGCTCTAGAAGGCCCTACATGATGTGTCCCTTACCTATAGCCTTTCTGACCTCTTCTTTGCTGCCCTCTCCTTTGATCACCCTCTTCATCCACACCAGCTTCCTTGCACTCACCAAGCATACTCTTGCTTCAAAATGTATGCCCCTGCTAGTCTCTACCTACAATACTCTACCCAGGTATTCTCTCATTCTCTCTTCTTCTCTTCCTGCTCAAATGTCACCTTATCAGTAATTATTTCCCTGACCATCCTATATAAGATGGCAATTTGTCACATTAGCATTTCTTGCTCCTCTTATTCTGCTTTTGTTTCTCCTTCTGACTTTCTGAGTATTTTTTATTGACTGTCTTCTCCACTAGAGCATAAGTTCTAGGAAAGCAGAACTTTGTTACTGGTTTGTTCATTGCTGTATTTCTAGTGCTTAAAACAATGCCTGGCACTTAAAAGGCTCTCTAATCATTGCTGAATTAATTAATTCAACAAATATTTATTGAGCATCTGCTATAATCTTTTGAATCTTTTGAAGGTCACCCATGATTCAGATAACTTATAAAGTACTTCTCACATATTATTGTTATGTATTTGTTAGAATACATTTGTTAGAACAGCCATGAAAAGTGGACATTAGCACCTGCAATTTATGAAAGAGGACATTTGAGCTCAGGGAATGAAAATGGCTTGGTTAAGATTATGTAGGAAAATAGTGGCAAATTTGGCTCTAGAATCCACATTTTCTCATTCCTGCATCCCAGGCCTTAAGCATGGTGCTAGATACTAAAATTTATGGGCAGAAATCCCTGCCCTCAAGGTGTCCATAATCTAATAGAAGAGGCAAACAGATAAACAGATGAGTAAAATATATGGTTGGTCAGTGATAGAGAAAGGCACAGGATATCATGGACGTTCAAAGAAGAACGTCCCTGAGGGGAGAGAAAATGGGCATAATTGAGAAAAAGGAAAGGTAAGAAAAGGTTTCTAGAGATGTGTAGGGTCAAATATTTAAGGATGAATAGCAGTGAGACAAAGAAATGGAGTAATGAGAAATGCTTGCTTGATAAACTCCAAAATACCAGTAGTTTAACCCAATAAAAGTTTATTTCCCATTTACATAATTGTCCCATTTACATAATATGAGTTCTCCTGCTCAGCAGACAGCTTTCCTGTATTTAGTGATTTGGGTGGTGCCTTGAGTTTGTGGGGACCCCAGGCAAATATTTTTTATTGAACTTCTGTCTATATAAACAAGTTGATGAACAAAATTACAAAACTCATGAAAGCCACTGTGACTATTAATGAATAGTGATTTATTGAAGAAGATTTAGAATAATGTGGAGAAAGAGATAGCTATATGATTTTTTATTGTCTAATCCACTGTATATGAAGATCATTCATAATATCTCAGCACCATCTCTTTGTGTTCTTTATTGTCAAATATGTGGTTCTACTTAATTCCATCCTTCTGATTTCAAGAAAAAAAATAGCAACCCTGTCATTACCACAATGCCATGACTCTTAGGAACCTGTTTATATTGAAACAATACAGACCTTTTTGCCTCTGTAGTTCTTTTTAAGATTTTATTTATTCATTTGAGACACAGAGATACAGAGAAAGAGAGAGAGAGAGAGAGCATGAGCCAGGAGAGAGGCAAAGGGAGAGGGAGAAGCAGGCTCCCCGCTGAGCCAGGAGCCCGATGTGGGGTTTGATCCCAGGACCCTGGGATCATGACCCAAGCCAAAGGTAGATGCTCAACCATCTGAGCCACCCAGGCGCCCCTGCCTCTGTAGTTTTATATCATTTATTCAATGCTGGTTGCACTGGTAGTCATGACACTGTATTGTCCATCATGAAAGATGGCTTTCAGGGAATCTTTCAAAGCTGCTTTTGTGCTTTGTTGGTGTTGACCAAAAATGCAAGTCTTCCTCAGATATGCAGAAAAATGGAACCAATAATTTGCTTCTTAGTTATACTATGGCTTCTTTTTGAAATTTTACACTATAAAATTTCTATTCTCTTGAACTCTTCTCTTCATAATAAAAATTATCTTCTCTTAACTCTTTAGGCCATAATCATTACATGCTAGAATATGAACTCTTTCAAAATTGGCTGCATCCCTGACTCCATTATACAACTCAAGCAAGAAGAGTAGGCTAGAGTCTGTGGGCAGAGTAAAAGGAGTCATTTCATTGGTACAAGGAATGTCCATTCCTCAACTAACACAGCTTTAAACAACCTGAAAGCAAGTGAAGCCACAGATAAGAAGGGGCCATTGACATTGTGAAGATCTCAAAAGCCCTCAGACAAGATAGGTATCGCCACCCTCAGAGGACTGCTGGACAGACACTGGTATGGAGCCTATGCAGAGATGAATGACTGCTCTGAGTGCCAACAGCAGAAAGTACATAGAGTAAAGAGAGAGTTGACACAGGAACCCATACCCCTGAGTTAACATACCATACACCAAAAGTTAGCAGTTGACATTCAGTAGCCTAGAGCCCTGAACTTGTCCTGTCATGTGCCTAATGTCAACACCATTCTGGCAACACAATCTCACGTGATCCCCTAAAAGAATTATCATTCCAGCTAGTGGAATGATCCTTTCACCAGACTACCCTTCTGGAACCAGGACACTACCCAAAACCCCAGTATGAACGTTCAAGTATGTGTCCCAGAGCTCCCCTGGGCATTTGGTCCACCATTTGGTCTACATACGGGTTAGAGGCAGGAGCAGCTACATAGTCTATGGAAGCCAATACAAAATCAAAGTGTGGGTCCCTTGTTAAAAAAAATTATTAAGAATTATAAAATAGTAACAGCAGAACAGTAAACCAAACACAGGACCCTTATAAGCACAAGGCACAGGTCACATGCCCATGAAGCCAGCCCTTGGCAGAGGGTCAGAGATCAATGCCCAGAGGGAAAAATGGGGACTGGTTTAAGCTCAGGACACCCTACCCAGACAACACTATCGGCCTCACTGGTTCCAGGAACTGAGGGGGACCTAGAAAATTTTGAGTAATGTACTCCAAAGCACAGGGCCTCCTGATATGGGGGACCTAGAACAAAATCCCTCAAGGACTGCAATGTTGGTGATTCAGAGGCCCAGGATCCTTTCATCCTTGTGAGGAAAAGCATGGAGAAGCCCTAATACCTGATTTTTATGGGGCAGACCTGAAAGCAGTATACATCACTTCCACTCACAATTCATTAGCTATAACTCAGTTATATGATGACATCCAGTTGTTAGGGGACTGGGAAATACAGTTCCTGCTTAAGTAGCTACTTCTTAGTGACAATCATATACTGTGGTGGCAGAAGGGAGAACAAGAATGTTTGTTGTAAAGTTAGCCTCTTTGTCTCAAGTGGAATTGGGGAGCAAAAAAGCATTCACAGGAAAAGCAAAAGCATGAGAAAAGACCCTTAAACAAGCAAGGACATGGCCTGTGCAGAAACTATGAAGAGGTACTACTGGAACATAAAAGATGAGGTGTAGAGTGGCTAAAAGCAAGGCTGCAGAGGTCATTAGGGGTCAGGTTGTGGAGAGTATTGCATGTTATGCCAAGGAGCATGAAATTTATCCTGAGGAAAATGTGAAGTAACTGAAGGGTTTTGAGTGGGGGAGAGTGATGTGGTCAGAACTGTGTCTCAGAAATATCTCTGGCTATGATGAATTGAGGACAGTGGTTGGAATCAGGGAGTCCTTCAGTTAACAAGCCATTATGAGATGCTGTGTCAGTCAGGCTCATTCACAACATAGAAGGTACTCTTGGTATGTTAAGTATAATCTCTGCAGGGGCTGGAGAGTGAAAGTCAGGGAAGGAGCTGTGGGAAAGTCTCATGGACATGCACAGAAACAACTCTGGCCTGGAGTTTATTAGCACATGGTTGGCAGTTGGAATTCTGGACATAGGCGAGATTGGCTAGAATATCAATAAATCATGAGTACTTGTTATTATGAACGAGTGAATAAGTGAATGAATGAGTGAATGAAGATATATTTGCTTTTTCCTATATCTCTTATTCTCTCATATCTAGGCCTAGTTACTTAAGTAAAAAAAAAAACAAAATAGATATTAACCTTGGATCCCTATATTATGGCAAAATAAATTCCAGGTGGATTAATATCTAAGTATAAAAGGCAAAACTTAAATACTTTTAAAAGAAAAAACAGGAGAATATCTTTTTTTTTGAGAGAGAGAGAGAGACGGAGCAGGGAGAAGGATGGGGGAGGGGCAGAGGGAGAGAGAGAATCTTAAGCAGGCTCCATGCCCAGTGTAGAGCCAGAGGCAGGGCTTGATCTCATGACCCTGAGATCATGACCTGAACCAAAATCAAGAGTCGGATGCTCAACCAACTGAGCCACTCAGGTGCCCCAAAACAGAATATCTTAATGAACTTAGAGTAGAGGTACGTTTCTTAAGGCATAAAAAGCAAACACCATAAAGGAAAAGATAAAAAATTGATTGTGATAAATTAAAACTTCTAACAAGACTCCTCATATAAGGTAAAAATTCAAGTCACAGAGTAGTGGAAAATAGTTATAGAATATTTAACTGTCAAAGGATAATATATTATATACATGCACCAACATATTTCAAAACCTACAACTCAATTAGGAAAAAAAAAAACAGAAAAATGCAAAAATAATAAGGAGCAAGCAGTTCACAGAAATGAAGCTGCTAATCTTCACTGACCATCAGAGGGATGTACACTGAAGCCACAATTCTATATCATTCAAATTGACAACAATTAGAAAGGCTTATAATGACAAGTATTGGCGAAGACATGGAGTGAGGGGAAAACATCTGCCACTGGTGGGAGGGGTGTAAATTGATATAACCACTTTGTAAAGTAATGCAGCATTATTCAGTAAAACTGAAGATGCTTATAGTTTACTAGCCACACATGCCATTTCTAAAGAATGTCATACTAATGCACTAAACAGACAGACTTTTTTTTTTAATCACAGTGTTATTCGAAAATTGGAATGGGAGCATAGATACATTTGGTTAGGTCATACATATAGCATACTACACAGAAGTTGAAATACGTGAACTAGAGCTATAATTATCAACATGGCTAAATTCCAAAAACATCCTGTAAGGGAGTAAAGCCTGCTGCAGTTTGACAAGTTTATGTACAATTTAAAAGTATACTAAATAATGTTCTGTTTTGCTTATTACATATACACATACATAGTAATACCAAAAAAAAAACCAAACCATGGGAATGATAAACACAAATTTTCAGGAGAAAATTTGTTTAGAAAAGTTTACCTCTGTTATAGAAGGGAGGGTATTGGGTTAAAACATGGGAGTTTTGACTCATATTTGTAATATTTTATTTCTTTAAAAATATGAAGCCTATGGCGAAATGTTAGGCATTTATAGAGTGATGTGCCATTCTTGGTACTACCCTGTATATTCTCTTGGTCTTTTTACTAGTTGGTGTATTTGAAGTATTTAAAAATTAAATGTTCAAAGGTTTAGATAAGGAAATTCACCTCATCTATAAAGCAGCCGTCTAAAGCAGAACATGGTGAGTGTCCTCCCCTTGGCCCTTTGGGGGTATTATTATTTTTGAACTTATCACACTGTTACAGTTTGCCTATCTACCTGCTACACTAGTCTAGAGAGTTCTTTGAGGGCAAGTGCCATATCTCTTTCTTTTCTGTATGTGCAGCCTAAAACAGAGTTAGTTGAGTATTAGTAAATATTTGTTGAATGATGAAATGACTCAATCAGTCTAATTCCTAGGAATGATTGCAAAGCTTTTTCCTCCCTTTGCCTGGCTTCTGCTTCTATCCTCTGAGCCTCTGAGCACCCCCTCTGGGCTCTCTTCTCCTTCTCCAGAAGCAGCTGCTGTTATTTTAATTGGAAAACATTGTGAAGAAAAATATGAGGGTGCCTTTAAATATTTCTGTAAGAAAATGGCCCCTGTGATTGAAAGCCATTAACTGGTTGTAATGTAACTTTTAGAATACAGTTGTTTAGTGAAGCAAAGCAATTTTGTCTCTTGCTATTAACACTAGAGTTTTGAATACATTAGAATTTATGGCTTCTTTCTTTCCATGAAAGGGAGCTGGATCATCTTGAGATGGAATTAAATAGTTGGCACTGCTGTGTACTGGACAAATGCCACCGATGGCCAAGAAATTCGATGTATAGGGTGCATCCCACCCTAAATCCAAAGTACAGTTTTGCCAGCATTGGCCAAGTTGTAGATTTTTTAAGGAATCCTGGGAAGCTAGCTCTCAACAGGAAATCAAGAATGGGGAACAGCTTGCGAAGAGAAGGACAGTCTAGTCAGATACAATAGGGCCTAATGCCTGAGGCTGGTCCTTTTCGCTTTCTATCACAAGAAACAAGGGAGGGTCGGCTCCAATTAAAGAGCCAGGGTCAGGGCAGACATTTACCTGTGAGGGCTCAGTCCAGAGAGGTATTTATAATAGTTAGTGATTAATGACTTCCAGCTACCACATATTTGCTGTGTGATTTGCTGGATGTTTCATACTTGTTATCTCATATTCCTCACAGTATTCTTTCCATTTCACTGACGAAGAATCAGATTCAGAGAGGTTAAAAGTTTTTCTGAGGGTCATGCAGCCAGAGGCAAAGCCAAAATTTAAATCTAGGACTGCCTGGCTCCCTGTCTTTTAAATTATACCAAGTTCAGTGAACTGGCACACAAAGCTATCTAATAAGAGATCGCCTATGAAGAAGAGCTCATGCAAGATAGGGAACACAGAGGGGAGATCTCACAGGGTGCCAGGCCATGGCCTTCGCCTTTCCTCAGCCCATCTGTCTCACTGCTGCTCCAGGAATGACATCAGGTGCAGACGGGTGGGATTTGGGTTCAAAGCCCAACTGCGACATTACCCATACAGCGTGACTACTTAGCACAAATACTATAACAGTGGTTTAAAATGTAGAGGTTCATATCCCTCATAACTCATATATCTGTCTATCAAGCTCCAGGGCAAGGGGAGAGCCACAGAGGGGAACATTCATCCTGCTGAGGAGCTGTGGGAAGCCTAGAAGAAGAGGAAGGGTGTGCACTAGGCTTGAAGTGGGAGTGGAGCTCTATATATAGGCAGGCAGTGCAGCACAGGGAAATGCAGGCCTGACTCCGAATCCCCACTTTCATCTTTAATAGCTATGTGCCCTTGTACATGCCACTTAATTACTCTGAGCCCTATTTTCTTTACTTTTAAAATGAAAGCAATAATAGCAGATATCACTTACTGAATGCTATATATATGTTATCTTATGCAATCCTCACTGATCCCTTGAGGTCTGTGCTGTTTTGTTTTGTTTTTTTTTTTTTTAAGATTTTATTTATTTAAGAGAGAGAAAGAAAGAGAGAGAGAAAGCACGATCAGGGAGGGTGGGAGAGGGAGAAGCAGACTCCCCCTGAGCAGGAAGCCAGATGCACGGCTCAATCCCAGGACCCTGGGATCATGACCTGAACCAAAGGCAGACACTTAACCGACTGAGCCACCCAGGCACCGCCCCCCACCCCCACAGAGGTCAGTGCTATTTTTATCAAGATTCCTTTACCTTCCAGATCTGTGGTGCACTAAACTCCAGGACAATGGTTATCACCATCTGGGAGTAATGTGATTTGGGAGGCAGGTGGGGCCAGAACGGGTGTCAGAGAAAAACAAGGCTGTTTGTGGAATCAGAGAGCCATTGAGAGACAACACAGGTTCACATAATACTCACAGAAATTCACGCCTCTGTCAAATCACCCAGAGTTTTAGAGAAGTGGCTTAGAAACAAGAGCCATATATTATTGCCACACTGGTAACAATCTGATGTTTTCATGTAGCACATTTCCACGTGGTATGTCATTTGATCTTGACAACCTTTTAGGCAAGGTGGAAGAAACATAAAATGTGTCTGTGTGCTCTTAGACAGGTCACTTCGCTCTTAGAGCCTCTGAACAGTGCCTGACCAAAATGCAATCCTATTCAATAAATGTTTAATGTAATAACATAAAATTCAGAGATGCTACTGGAATCAAATTGGGTAATATAAAGGAGAGTGTGTTGTAAACTATATTTCACCCATAAATAATAAGTGTCAAATTGGCTTTCATTTAGGATTGTGGTTCATTTCTGGGAGCATCTTATCTGGGATAAGAGAACCTGGTAGAGGGAGCAGTTTTGCTAAGATCTTGAGGCTTTCAAGTATGCTGGGGTTCAAGGCTGGTCTTCAGTCCCAAAGGTCAGGAGAAGTGGTGGCATGGAAAAAGGCTCAGAGTGCAAATTAAGAAACTGAGGCATATGTCCAGTTATGGGACTGAGTATGGTCAGGGAAGCATGCGGCTTAGGGCAGCAAGACCAATTACTGAATTACTCATCATTTGTCTACTGATGATCCTTGGCCTGTCTTTTCATGTTTCTGCTCCCAGTCAAAAGCTCAGCAGTTCATCTGAGGCTCAATTTTCAATTTACCTAATTTTATCAGGCTTCTCTACCTGTGGGCTAGGCTGGATTTAGGCAAATGCCAAGCACGTTGTTCCTGCTCTGAGCCAAGTCTCAGTCAGCAGCCTGTCTCTCTGGAAGGTGTCTGCAGCATGGACTAAATTTACGATTCCTCTCTGGGAGTCTTAAATAGTACATGGTGGCCTTTTCATCTACCCATACAGCATTATTAATACATCCTCAAAGCTTAGGATCAGATGGATAGAAATCTGTGAAACTGAAAGGAGAAAAGAAACTTACCTTCACTGAGCATCTGCTAGGTCTCAAACACAGAGCTAGGTATCTTCCATCCTCAGTGGGTGTTTGCCATATTTGTTGGTATCTCAACCCCTTTTGAATACTCTCCTTCACGAGTCCTTCTACCGTACAGTACAAGTTATAATGGTCACTTCCGCAGCTGCTCCCACAGCTAGGGCACACGTATGTGACATAGGCTTCACCCATCAGAAGCCCCCACGAGACATCAGTTCTGAGCTGGGCAACTGTGAGGCCTGGGCAGGAGAGGCAAGCTTGAGTTCCTGGCCCAGCAATGTCCTAAGTGCTGGGAGCATAATAGTTGCAATAAAGTTGAATTGGTGGCACAGAAGTGGCAGGAGTGCTGACTGTAGCATCCGGTACTTAGTGGCAGGGGCGGCAGTTGATTTTCTCATCAGACTACTTCTGTCGCATGGCTTTGGGCGTGGAGCTTAGCCTCCAGCCTGCTTTTCTGGATCTTCAACTCATTCTGTGAGTAACTAGGCTTCCTTTAATAAATTCCTCTTATGATTAATCAATGAGTTAGTTTCTATTACTGGCAACTAAGAACTGATACCCATCCATTATCTCAGTTGCTCCCCACATGTCCTAGTGGGAAGGCTTTCCTACCCCCATTTTCATGCATGGAAACAGTCTCAGTGGCTAAAGAACTCACCCAAGGTTCCACAGATTTATCTAATTCCAAAGCCCATCACCTTTTCTCTGCAGCACTCTCTCCCCAACCTTGGAGCTCTCTGCCTCAGTGTCCCTTCTTCCTGTACTCAGAAGCTGGAGGACATTGGGGAGGTGGAAGAGAGGTCATGGGCAGGAGAGGAGAGTGCTCCCATCCCCTGTACATCCGCCTTGTGTGTTTTTCAAGAACATGAATATTTATTCCCTTTATTTATCCTCTTGTTCTTACACTCTGATCCCAACCTCCCCTGAGAAGATGTTACTGACCACCCTATTTAATTAACTCCTCCCTGTCCCTCCCACTTCATGTCATCTCACTCTACTTTATTTCCTTTATATCTGATATTATCTTGCTCATTTCCTTGGTCACTCAATGTTCCTTCATTTACCGCCAGAATGTGAGCTCCATAAAGGCAAGGCTTTTTTAGCTCAGGCATGTATCCTCATGCCTACTACAGGTGCTGGTAGTTAGTAGATGCTTAAGAAATATTTGTTGAATGAATAAATAAGCAAACAAATGGATGAATCAATTGGAATTAGTTTTCAAGCTATACCGTAGAAAGAACTGGGCTTTGAAATTAGACAAAACCAAGTTTAAGTCTAAATTTTCCAATGTATTAGTTGTGTGACTAGGAAAATTAAGTAGTTTCTCGGAGCTTTTGTTTTATCAACCTTAAAGTAGAGACAAGAAGTCTTCCCTCATAATTCCTTCATAGGGATGAATGCAATAAAGTGTTGCTCCTCAACACTTCACATTAGTTTCTCCTCCTCATTCAATAATTCTGGTCAAAACTACTGACCACAATGGAGATAAGTTGGTCTTTTCCATAAATGGCTTGAATAACAAAACACAGTAGCTTCCCCTTCAACTCTCTTCATGTGTAGTTAGTATAGCTCTTGCACAGAACCCTGAGAATCTCACCAGAGAAGCATTATTCCCAGCCACTGAGAGGTGATGGAGCACACAGCAGTCCTCACTCGATGTTTTTGCTTACCATGCCCGTCCAGTTATTTCTCTGAAAAACTGGAGTAAAAGATGAGAGTGCTGAATCTATTATCAACTCTGAAACTGATATCTGTGTTACCTTGGTCTACTTACTTCGCCTCTCTGGAACTGAGACTTTTTAAATCTCTAAAATGAGAAGTTTGGACCAGATAATCTGTTAAATGTCTCCAAATCTTACATGATATAACTTTATTTACATATTTCTGCCCTGATTTTTGAAGCTCCTGAGAAAAAAGCTGTTGGACAATGTTATTGTTTTTATTATTATTATTACTGTGTTTTGTTAGTCACCATACAGTACATCATTAGTTTTTGATGTAGTGTTCCATGATTCATTGTTTGCATATAACACCCAGTGTTGGACAATGTTATGTCCTTTTTTTGTTTTGTTTTTGTCTTTGTTTTTATGTTACATTAGTCACAATGTTATGTTACACTGTAAGTACCAAGACATTATGAGAGGGACTTAAAATTGGGGGTAGGTGGGCTGAGGTAAGACAGAGGAGGAGGAGGAGGATGCTCAGCAAAAAGGCAATATAAAAGCAACAGCAAGATAGGACAGACTGTAGAATTGTGTCTGAAGCACAGGCCATGTGACATGACTGGTACGGTCTGGCCAGGAGACCAGAAAAGGGAGCTGAGAATCCCTGAGATGGGTCCTGATGAATTCTCACCAGTCTTACTCAGCTCAACTGGCTGCTCTTAAAGGTCCTAAGACTTCTCTCATGCACTTATTTCCAGCACAGCATTCTGAAATCAGACCCTCAAAGGGTATTTGTGTTGTACCTACTTAGCCCTGGCACTCTGCAGAGCTCTGAGGATACAGCTAGGGATCAAATATGGTTCAACCCATAAGAAGTTTATAGTGCTTACAAATACTTACATTTGACTAGCTGGTGACATTGGGCAAGTTACTTAATCTCCCTGTGTCTCATTTTCTACGTGTATTAGAATGGGGACAGTAAGGTTACTTATGTCTAGGGTTATTGCTAGAATTATGTGTATAGCCAATAATGCATTAATATAATATGAGAATTCAGACTGTAGTCATAAAACAGCTTTATTGTTTACTCCTATCAGTACTACCTCAAGCCTATTCCAGACGGGTAGTCCTTCCCCTGCCCTGGATGAAAGTTCCTCGTTGAGGTAATAGAAAGTCCTCCATCATTCCAATTAACAAACACAACCTCAGTTCAGTAATTAAAAATGTCCAATCCCAAACAATAATCAAAATTCTGAACTTGACAGAATGTCTTCCTCCCTCGTACTTCCACTCTCCTCCCAACCCAGCAAAGGTGGAAATGAGAGAGGGAAGGAGTGCAAACAGAACAAAAAGAACTCACTCGCCTGGTCCTCTCTCTCCTAGGCTGCTTCATGCTCTCTGTGCCTTGTAGATTGTTTGCAGCTGATTCTCTCTCCAGTAGGTGCTTTGATGGGTTCTTTGGAGGATCTTCTGTCTGCAACCATCACTTGAGGAATGCATCCTTTTCCTCCCACTGTCACTACCCCCCTGATTTCCTGTTTTTCTGGTGGCCTAATGCATAGATAGATAGATAGATGATAGATAGATAGATAGATAGATAGATAGATAGATAGATAGATGATAGATAGATAGATAGATAGATAGATAGATAGATAGATAGATGGCACAGAAGTTGAAATGGCATCAAACTGATTCTTTCTACTGTGTGCTCCACATCTGCTCAGAGTCCTGTGCCCTGGCAAGTACTAGGATCATAGCCAATCTCAGGGCAGCTACTTCACTTGCCAGTGTCTCTTGCTCACCAGATTTCTGAGGAAGGAGTGAGAATCCAGCACACTGTGCCTCTCTCTCCCTGTGCAGGCATGAAGGACAGAGGACCTCCTCTGGGGGCATGGCATGTGGGATTTGAGGCATCAGAAATCCCCCTCACGAAACCCTCTCTTTAATTTTCAGTCCTCTTTTCCTTTGTATCCTTGAGTGAGTGAGGTTTTCCAGAGTCTCACAATCAGTTTTCAGATACATACTTAGAAATTCTGTGTAAACTCTGATATTTCTGTGGGTATTCCAAATAAGCCTTTCTCGTTTCCTGGTGCCTCCAATGAAACGCCCACTTTAGCATCCTGTAACACAGAGAGAGCACTCAATATATGTCACCGTGTTTATTCCAGACTCCCTTTTAGTCAGCTCAAATAGACATCCCTTTAATTTTCTTCTAGTCTTTTATGCATGCATCTCTTCTGTCAATGACCAGGACTGCAACAGTGCCTCCCCTTTCTTTAGCTATCCCTCCTTGCCTACATACTAAGCTTCAAGGAACAGTCGTTGCACTAAAGGCCACATGAATAAAGAAGTGAAGACTGTCGTTATGACTCCTCAGAAAAGTCATCACTGCTTTACCTTTGCTCTTTCTGACATGTTGACTTCTCCAAAATTGGTGCATCAAAAAAGGCAAGAGAGGGAAAACAGATGAGGTAAACTTCAGAAAATGGTGACCTGGAGATGGATGAAGTCTAAATGACAGCAGGTGTTTATTGGGCCCATTCACAGGGAGGAGAGTGTGACAGAGTTCAGGGGACAGCAGAAACACTGGGGTTTTCGGAGGGAACCTGAAAGCAGATGGCAAGTGGACAAATCCGTGAAAGATGGCAAAGCTGTCTGCAGAGTGGCTGAGCTCAACAAGGGCAGCTGCGGCAGGGAGGCTGTCATGGGGACTCGGGACTCAGGGAAAGAAATGAAGGCAGGCTGGCAGAGAAGGCCAAGGAAGCAAGAGCAAAGGGAGGGCAGGAGGGCTCGATTTACAAACTGCTGACAAAGCACAAGGCAAACATGCAGAGAGCCCAGGCACTAGGTCAGTGCAGGGAGTTCTAGTCCCATCTTTGACATTGCTTCGCTCTGTGCCTTAAAGAAGCCTTTTGCCCTCTCTAGTCTTCTCTTTTCTACATTTGTAAGTCAAAAGAGATGATCCAAATATTCTCTAAGGACCTGTTTTCCAGCCTTTGTGAAAAATCATCTTGCTTTTGTGGAATGATGCTAAGAAAGATATCTTGTATTTTAAATCTCAGTATGTTTTTAGTACCCTAAAACAATCAGATTGTTTTCCTATCCTGCCTCATCTGAAATCAGTTCCGTTGAAGGACAGGGCTGTCTGATTAGAGTGAATATCCCAGAAGGCAATTTGGAATGTGCTGTACTTTGAAGAGTGGAAAGGGCTATGGTGGGTTAGTGCAGTGAGAAGCCTGGGCCAGTATTCATTTATTCTTTCTTTTTACAAACCTGTTTTGAGTACTTAAAGCCCTAAGTGTTCAGTTGAGTTTAGAGCAGAATGGAAGAGAACGGAACAGCTCAAAAGCATTAGCCCCAAAGGCACTGTGGATTTTAATATAATGAAAGAAGAAGAATTGCCCAAATTTGGGATTAAAGAGAAGAGTGAGTGCTGCCCTCCCCTGTTCTCTACCTCATCTTTATCTCTCCTTTCATTCATGCTGCAAATATTTATTGAGACCCTACTATAATTAGGGTCAATATACCATTGAGACCCTACTGTGTGAGCACAGTGCTAGAGATAAAGCACAAGTTAAGAAGGAGTCTCTGCCCCTTGTGGAGCCGTCATTCTAGCAGACAGACCAACAGTAAGCCATTAAGCACACAGTTATTTAAGTGCTAAGAAAACATACAGTGGGGAGACCTGACCTACTCTAGAGCATCAGGAGAGGCTCTTCTGAGGAACTGACTTTTGAGCTGAGCTCTGAAGAAGGAGGAAGAGCTAACAGAATGGGGGCAAGGAGGAGAGAAGTTGGCAAAGAAGATGCTGACAGAGAAGGGACAAACATGCTCCGGGGAGAGGGAAAGGAACATGGCGTGACAGAGGGATTGAAAAGAAGTCCAGAGGGAAGCTGTGTTCCTCAGGAGAGCTGAGTCTCAGACTAGGAAATAAAGAAGCCGTTCCACATGCTTCAGGTGGCACATGGGACCCATCATTGGCCTGTCCCCTCCTCCTTTGTGTTCTTACTTGGCATATTTTCCCAAAGAGACTGACTTAGCAGTCACTTCCTCCCTGTTGCCCTCCCCCTTACCCATGCCCTGGAGTGGTGAAGTCCTCTGCTTTCCTCTGCTCCTCCTCTTCCTCTATAACCATCAGTTTGTAAATCTGTAGTCTCCACTCAACTGTGAGTCTTTATGGACAGAGGGGGTGTCATTTATCTCGCTGTCCTCAATGCCTGGTACCGAATCTGGCACCAAGTGCTTGTGGAAGGAACCCAACACAGTATGAACAACTTTTAGATTACTGATACAAAGCTTAGTGGTGAAAGGGCTCTCGGACTTTATCTTGTTCAGTCTCCTCATTTCACTAATGAAGAAACAGAGACACAGAGAGTCAAAACAAATCCCTCAAGGCCTTGTACCTGATAAGCGGCAAAGCCAAATTCAACACCAGTCATCATCATCCTAGTCCATTGCTCTTTCTTCCACATCCTGGCTTGTTGATCATGCTATCACTAAGTAATGTAAACATCTCCTATAATTGGTGTGTATGGACAATCAAAAAAAGATATACTTATCTACTTATACATTATTCATACAGCACATGTTTACTGAATGCCTCCTAGGGGTCAGACGCTCTCCCTTAGGCTAGGGATTCAGAGTTCAGGAGCACAAAGTGTTCACTTCACAGTGCGGTCAGTGCCTGTGGGACAAGTGAGTACACATGCCTAAAACAGTCAGACAATTTTAATGTCTGAGTAAAATGACTTCTGAGACATGGGAGAATGAGAAAGGGTAATGGGAAGGGTGGATCTTGAGCTGAACATGGAGGGCTCAATTTCAGTAGGGCAAGGAATGATGTTCCTGATGGTTAGAAGAGCACGAACAGAGAGGTTCAGAAGAAGGATATCTTTTCATATATTCAGTGTGATGATAATAATTAGCTAACATATATTGACCACTCACTGTAAACCAGGCACTGTTCTAAAGACTTTACGTGTATTAACTTAATTGAATTCTCACAATCTACATTTTCCAGATGAGGAAACTGAGGCACACAGAGAGAAAGTGACTTCCCAATATCACACAGATAATTACAGGTAGAGAAAGGATTTGAACCAGGCAGACTAGCTCCAGAGCCCTTGCTCTTAATATTGCTCTGTTTAACTCTTAGCATTGTCTCTTGACAGGAAGGGCCTGTGTGATACATGTTGCGAACACTTGGCAATATAGAGTTGAGCCAGATTTGGAAAAACAAAGTTGTTGGGTTTTTGCCCATTAGCTGAGTATTTACCAGGTACCAGAACAGGGCTAAGCTCTCTCGGACAATATCTAACTCTGACTTAATGCTTACAATCTATGAAGTAAGTAACATTCTCCATTGCGTGATGTGAATCTAAGGCCCATAGCAATTCTGTAGCATGTTTAAGGTCTAATGAAGGAGTTTGCATGCCCACCAGGGGTTTGGGCAAGTGCACTAGGAAATGGGAGTGCACAAAATCACTGGAACTGGAATGCATACTGGGAGGCAATATGGGCCCAGGATCTCAATGTGGGGTATGGTTGGGTTCCGATCCTGGCTGCGTTACTTCCCAACAGTGTCTGTCATAAAGCCTCTCTGGGCCTCAGTTTTTTTAATCTATAAAATGGAGACAACAAACCCTGTATTCTAAGGTTATTATGAGGAGAACTAGATGTGCACATAAGTGGGATCCTGGGTCCCTGGTTATTCTTACTAAACGCCCTGGCTCGGGCCTACTTTTTTTTTTTTTGTCGAGTTCCACCTCTCCAGCAAGCTGCAGAAGGCTTTCCAGTCGGAGCCTGGACAGTGCGGCAGCACCACGGCTAGAATGCTGTGCCTCTCCTGTCTCCAGGCAGGAGAGGATGGATTAAAGGGGCTCCTCCTGATGCAGTAATCGCACAGCCTCCGTGATTGCCACCATTCAGGTCACCTCCGGCTAAGATTGA
Source organism: Mirounga angustirostris (assembly GCF_029215605.1). Classification (NCBI taxonomy): domain Eukaryota; kingdom Metazoa; phylum Chordata; class Mammalia; order Carnivora; family Phocidae; genus Mirounga; species Mirounga angustirostris. The sequence continues at coordinate 151,894,007 of NW_026991712.1, forward strand.
AGGGCTGTGCACTCGATTTGCCTAGTTTGGTCCTGGACATCTGTGGCCACCTCATACCATAGAAGGAGTGACGGCGCCAGCCGTCTGAAGCCATACAGCACGCTCTTCTCTGGCTGTTTCTCTTATTTATAAAAACACGTGTTTTCTGGACCAGCCTCATGGATGGAATCAGACTTTACGTCCCTCCTAACTCAGAGATGTTTTCTGCTCCTCAGTGATGCACAGAGTTAGACTTTAGTGGGAAGACAGTGGATTAGGTAATGATTTATTGTAATGTGAGGGTTTAGTCCCTTGTCCTACTCCCTCTCACACCTCATATGGAACCTATCGAGTTGTTTATCTTGGTATGAAACAGCTTCTGAACCTTCCCCAGGAACATGTTTGACAAACCAGAAGTGGGGAGAACAGGAGAGTATGAGATCCCCTGGGGGCAGAGGATGAAGGATATTGCTAAAAAGGCAGGCTGCAGAAGGGGCAGCATGAGAGAACAGAATGAAGCCTGGGGTGTGGATTTACCTGAGATTCTAAAACTGGCTCTATGAGTTGCTACCTGAGTGATTAGACGTTAGTGCCTTCACCTCCTCTCTGAGCCTGCTTCCACATCTGCAAAATCGTGGGGGATCAACTATATCATTTGTAAGAATTCTTCCTCTGACTGCCTATGAGGCTGAAGTAAACTCTGAAGACTTCACAATTTTACTTAGACTTTGCCCTGCTTGCACCTAGCTATAGTAAGTCTTCAAGTGGTATATGAGTGAGTCAGTGATGGAGAAATGCAAGGAAAACCTTTACTCTACTTTTTAAAATTAATTTATATATTATTCTTTATCTTTGTATGTGTTTGTGTGTATATGGTACCGGTATGTATGTATGTACGTATGTATGTATTTATTTATTCATTCATTTATATTTTAATTCAGTATAGTTAACATACAGGGACATCATCTTGTGAACTTCATTCTGGGGAACCAAAAGCATAGATAGTTGAATCCACTTGCAACTTTTATAAAGCAAGCCATTCTTTAATTTATCAGTCTTTGTATTCTTTTGTTTATTATTTGCCTCCCCCCCCACACACACACATTAGGATGTGAGATCTGTGGAGCAGGGACCTCATCAGTCTTGTTTGCCATTGATTCCCCAACATCTAACACAGTTTTATGTACACAGTAGACAATTTATATGGGTTTGTTGACTGTATAAGAGTAAAGGCAGGGCTCATAAAATTCTATGCTATGTTTTCTCCATAAGCAGAAGAAATAACAAAAATAAAGAGGAAGAGGTGACACTTAGATAATTGGTTTAAAATAAAAAGATTATAACATCCAGATAAAGTCCAGCTCTCTAATAGGAATATTCATAGCCAACACCATCTAATTGCCAGGTATGCCAGGTATACAAAAATGCTTTATATATGTAATCTCCCATCCTTATGAGAGCTTGGACAGTTAGTTAACATCCTCCCCATTTTGCCCATATGTAAACTGAGGCTGAAAGAGGTTAAGTAAGTTGCTCAAGATTACACAGCAGTTAGAAGATAACGGAGCTGGAATTCAAGTCTGAGTCAAATATAAACCCTAATTTTTTATTGCCACTCTTCTACTCTCTATCCACCCATCATGCTTTCATTTATTGAGTCTCGGGCTTTTTTCTAAATTGTGAGGATACAATGTTGAATTGCCACACAGCTTCCAGTATAAGAGGGAAATTTAGGAATGTAGAGAATGTAGCTGACATTTGTTGAACATCTACTTATATGCCAAACATTCTTCTAGGTTCTTTGTCCAAATCACCTCATTTAATCCTCACAACAGTCCTTTAATAATTTTATTGCTATTCCACTTAATTGATGAGGAACCTCGAGGATTTGAGAGATTAAGTCATGTGCCCTCGTTCACTCAGCTAAGTGAGCTATGGATCCAGAACTCAAATCCAGACCAATCTGGCTCTAAAGCCATGTTCTTCCACCACACCAGAGCCTCCCACCACAACTACAATATCTGGTTCTCAGAAGACCATTGAAGGAATGGGAATTCTTCTGCAATGAGCCTCTCAATAGGCCTACATCTTTTGCTGAGGCATCTCCTCAATATCTCTTTCCCTAATACAAAGACCTGCTTTTCCCTGGGCAAAGGGCAAGGGATTGATCACCCTTGAAGTTTATAATGGCGGATGTCAGGTTTCTCTATGTGACTATGTCTGTGATTGCGAAGTTTAGAAACATGCCTTCTCAGTTTTGTAGAACAGCGATCCACTTGTCTTCAGAGTTCCCAGGCAGAGATCCATAGGCACAGGAGAAAAAGGCATTGGAGAGTGGGCTGAAGTCAAACCCAGAGAGATGGACCCTTCTGGTGACTCCCACTTCCCCTCCTAAGGAGCCCCGACATTGTAGGATGGATATAGCTTGCTATTTGGAATTAGGCAGATCCCACTTGAAATCCCCACTCTGCCATCTACTAGGTGTATGACTTTGAGCAAGTGACTTTGGACAGGATAAAACAACCCTTCACAATGTTATGAGGATGAAATGCGATAATATGAACAAATTTAACGCCATGAGCTTCAGCATCCTATTAAGACAACTGAGGTCATAGGAACATTTATGCAATACATTTCTGCAGCCCAGTGCTCCTACGCATTCTAGCAGGAAATCCAGTCTTTTACAACGTTCCTTTCCCTCAGATAGTTTGTGGAGTCTTCAAGGAGTCTTACAAGTATTTGTACACTGCTGCTGGTTATCCTTGCCACCAGAGGAGCTGAGCTGGGGCTTCATAGTCCAAGACCTCTGTCTAACCGGAAGCTGCTTGCTTCTAGGCTGGAACTGTATTCCTTTGAATACTGTGCTCATGATTACCTTTATCTTTAGAGCTGGACGTTTATAACTAGTGAAATGCCAATCCTGCATCCCAATGCCAGAAATTAACTCGCCACAGAATAAGGCTCCCTTGAAGTGCCTTCTTTGTTATGTTCATTTCAGGAGTATCCCACAGCAAATATTTTGGTCTCTGAAGTGTTACTGAATTTAGTGATCTGCCTCATTTGTGTCACACAGAGGTCATGGACTCAGGCTGTTGGAGTATCTAATACTGGCTGTGTTAGGAGCCCCCAATGCCCTTTGATGTTCAGGGTCCGTGACTGCTTCATCCTGGTGGACTCTTCCTTCTCTTGGGACAAGTTTTCTCTGAAGCCTTCTATTGATCCTCTGCAGTAACTTCATCAGCCCCCCTCCTTTTTCCTCTTTCTGTGCCTCTCTTCTCCCCATACCGCATAAACTACCAGTTCCAGTTTATCAAATATGTCTGTGTATTTGTCAGAATTTCTGAAAAAGTTTCAAATTTTACATTTTGTTTTTGATTTTTGTCTACCTCAAAAGATCTACATAGCACTAACTACACTTAACCCTTCTTGCTTTCTAAGATGGAAAGGACAGTTGAATTCCAGACATGGAATAACCAATGATTAAGAGCCAGGTGACCTTTTGAGTGGCTGCCTTCCATTCAAAAGTGTGTAGCTGTTACACAGCCATCAGCTGCTCTAACTGTTAAGGGTGGAGGACAGGAGCAAGCTTCCCAGCTCCAGTCATCACAAGCACCTTCTTTTGGTCAGGTCCCAGTCAGCCTAGCAGCCTATCAGATGGCTAGGTACCCAGTCCAGTGCCTGTCCTCTAAGAGGTGCTTCATAAGGGTAAACAACTCTTATTGCCCTCAAGTACTTGGAGGTTCCAAAAGGTGATTTCCATTCTTTGACTCAGCAAAGAAAGGCCCTTGCTCTGGGCTGTTCACTACCCCTACCTATGCACTGAGAGCATATCTCTTGTCGGTTTTCTCAATTCTTAAATGGGGGTCAGCAGTCCCCATCCTGCTTACCTCACAGAGACATCATAATTATCAAGTAGTATGCTTAGAAAACTGTAGAGGGACTAGGACAGGTTGACATTGACTATTGACATTTTGTGCCAGATAGTATTTGGTGAGGGAAGCTGCCCTGCGCGTTGGAGGTTTAGGAGCATCATGGCCTTTCCCTGGTTGCCTGTAGCACCTCCCCGCTGGTTGTAGCAACTAGAAATTTCTGCAGATGTTGTCAAATGTCCCCTGGTATTTAAATTATCTCTGGTCAAGAGAACTATTAATACTGTTGTTATTGAATTCAAATCCAAAGCAGAGTGTCCCTTTGAAGAATAAGAGCTGACTTTCAGGGCAGAGTGGAGCCCCTTCTTATCTATGTAAAGAGGGAAGGAATAAGCCTAGAAGGTACAGAAGCCGCTTCACCTGATCTTGGCTCCATCATTGAGGCATTCTTTTGGGTCCGAGACAGGAAGATGGTTGAAGGGCAGGCAGTGTTCAGCTCCCAGTAAGCTCCAAAGATCAAATCAACAACTAGTCTAATCTGTGTGGAGCCCCTGCCTTCCCCCCCCCACATCCTGGAAGCCCCATTCTTGGGCTTTTAATTTGTTTTCACAGCGGTTTGAACAAATTGAATTTGTTAATTAAAGTGGTAAAATGAAATGCTGAGCATTATTGACTAGATGCTAATGCCATTAACAGGACCGAAGGAGAGGGACCCAGGCTGTCAATCGCCACACAAATCAGATCAGCAGAGGCCACAGGACAGGCTGCGCCTGAAGGCTGAAGGGACAGACCTGTTTATGTGTTATGTGATTTCGTCTTTATCAGTCAGGATCTGTAATTGCCAAGACATTCTTTTAGCAAATAGTTAACTCTTTTGTGCCAGAGCTTGTCCTATGTGCTGAGGATATTGATGAATCACACAAAACCCCACCCTCGGTAATCTCAGGGTCTGGTAAAGGAAAGACATAGAGATGTCACTCCGGCATAGCAGAGGGGCTTAAGAGTTCAGGTTCTAGAGGCAAAAGGCCTGGATTTTAGATCCAGACTCAGCCTCTGACAGGCAGGGCAAGTGGCAACACCTACAGCTTCTTTTTCTGTAAAATGGGGATGATAATAACAGTACGACTGCAGAGGGATTCCCTAAAAGTTAAATGCAACAATTCAGGTAAAATAATCAGACTGTGGCATAGGACAAATGTTCAATAACAGCCAGTATGTACTTATTAACACATGTTATTATAAAGCTAAATAAAAGCTTTATAAAGATTTGAGGGAACACCGGAAGAGAAAGGAATTGGATCTGCTTTGTGGAAATTAAGGAGTCTGAAATGTGACATTTGGAGTGTGGCATTCCAGATGGAGAAGTGGGAGAAGGGCTTCAGAGGTAAGAAGAGTACAGGCGGGGTTGTGCACATAGACAAATGCCCGATTTAGTTTGGAACACTAGAAGTCTGTGGGGATAGCTAGAGGCTGGCTTTGAATGGCACCCCCATCTCACTCTCCCCTCAGGCCTTCGGAGCTGCTGGGCGCCCCCCTGGAGAACTCCCCTACCCCCTCTCCATGCTGACTCCTTTCACTCTCAGCTTAAATGTCACCTCCTCAGAGAAGCCCCCCCCAACTACCCATCCTAAAATAGGTCATCCAGTTCTCTAATAGAACCCAGTTTTTCCCCCTTTACAGCACTTATTACATTTTATAATTACTTATTTTATCTGCTTATTTACTTAATTAGTATCTGTCTCTCTCACTAGGCTATGACTCCATGATGGCAGAGACCACATTTGTTTTTTCACCACTGGATAATCAGTTTCCAGTATAACACCGGGTCTAGCACTTGTGGACTGGATGATTGAGGGATTTACCAAATAGGTAGTAAGGCTTAGTGCTTTGGTTTGCATAAGATCTTATCATGTTGGTCAATAACATATATATATTGATGAATCATTTATGAATAGAAAGGGGAACCAATACTTGCTGACCACCTACCATGAGCCATGCAACTTTAAGTGCATTATTTCTAATTCTTTCAATAACTCTAGGAGGTAGATATTATAGTCCCAATTTTAGGGATGAGGAACTTGAGACTCAGAGAAGTTAGGTTACTTGCCCAAAGGCACCGTGCTAATAAGTGGCAGGACTACAGTTAAACCCCAGGGGTGTTTGGCTCCCACACCAGTGCTCTGGAAAGCTGCAGGGTTGAGAAATGTCCCTAAGAGACTAAGAACCCAAAGCAGTGGGGGCTATAGATGATCATAGCAGTGATGGCCTGGAGACCTGGGTTTTAGCCCCGGAGTCATGTGGTTAAATTTTTTCAGCAATTGCCTGCTGTTTTAGTATGAGAAGCACAATTTGATTGTTGAAAACGTAAACTTCATAATTAGTTAATAATAAGGTAAAGCCCGATTTTATTCATTTATTTAATTTCCATTAAATTCATCAAAAGTGATTTATTGATTACAAGAGAAAAAAAGCACTTTGAAATGTCAAATGTTTGCAGGCAACTTAACAGATGTTGGGCTCTGGGGTAGCTGTTAGTGAATGTCATGGAGAGACAGCATAGACTTGAAACCCATAATAAGAAGCTGGGGTCTGTAAATACCTTATTTTTTAAAGGCATACCGCACGACAAAAGCACTAGTAACCAAGGGGAAAAAATGTATGAATCTCACTGAGGAATAATTAAACCAAATCACTAAAGGCCTGAATTTATGATAGCTACCAAGCCATGAAGTGAAGCTGGGATCGATAGAAATAATCATACAGTAATAATAGTTAAAAATAATTCTCACTTACTCAGCTCAGCATTAGCTTATCCAACTCCAAGGCTAATCTCAGTTCTGGTCTCTAGTCACGGCACCTTGCAAAAGATGCTTTACCTCTCTGAGGTTAATATTCTCATCTGCACAATGGGCTGGGGTGCCTTCCTTTCTGCAGACAACTCTAACGAAGAGCCCAGCCTGAGAAGTGGAGGTTTAGATTCAGGTCATAGCTCTGCTAGACTCACTTCAAAGCATCAGGAAAACCACATTCTTACTCTGGGCTTTGCTTTACTACATCTGTCAAGGCAGGAGGTTCGGCCATATGCTTGCTAAGGCCTCTTCCAATTGTGATATTTTGTGTTTTCAAAAGTACAAAGCCCTACCCAGATGCCAAAGATAGTAGGTTTCCTGGTCATCATTAGGGAGATTGCCAACTACCCTTATGATTCTGACTATTTCTGTGAGTGGATTTCCCACGCTTTTCCCATGAACTTACTGAAGAAACTTGGGAAAGTCACTTACCCTGAGACTGAGTTTCCTCATCTGCAGAAAGGAGTGATTTGGTGCACTTAGCAGGGTTTCCTGAGAGTAGAAGACAAATAAAGGAAGATGTTCTTTGCAAACAAAGTGTAAGCTGCCTTTTCACTATTGTTTGCAGATAAAAGACTCAGCCGATTCATTCTAACCCTTGTAACCCAGAAAGTGTCACAGCCAGGTTGCAAGTGGCTACTTCAATACCAGCGAGAACTCGAACTCTCCTTGAGGACGCAGAGTGGCTTCAGTGTTAGAATCACACACCAGAGTGCAGCTCTCTCAAGCTGTGGGGGCCTGAGGAACCTGTAAGGGCCCCTTGAGCCTGCCACTCAGACAGCACTCCTACCACAAACCTGCCTCCAGCTGGCTTTTCATGGCTCTTTTGGGCTCAGAGCATATCTCAGGGAAGCTCAGCCAGGCCTGCGGACAAACATCACAGTGGGTGACTTGCCAAAAGAGCAGACTGAGGACAGGAAGGATGAACAACTGCAGAAAGGCAAACGTTCTCACTGTATCAAAAGAGGAGGCAGACTTCCTCTACTTTTTACAAGACCAGAGAACTTGACTTTAATCCTGGGTGTTGGGGTTTGAGGAACTCCGTGAATTATTCCTCTGCCCCCTATCTCCTTCAGAGACTCTGAAGTCAGGCAGATTACCACTTATGAAAGCTACTTTGAAGAACATGGCTGAAGTGCGTGATGACAAAATACCGAAGCCTAGAAATCTGTCCCCCTCCCTGGTCACAGGCAGCAGTAGAGCAGAGCACCAAGGGGCAGAACTGTGAATAGATGAGGTCTGTAGGCAGGCGAATTACAGAAAGACAGGGAACACAAACTCAGGAAGCCTCAGCTGCTCAATTCTTCCACCGTCACCACTGGATAAATTACCGCTGCTCCGCTACAGAGACTCCAGGAAGGGAAGAGGTGGGGGGTGGGGGGAAGCAGGGTGATGTTATTCTGATGGGGGCTTCCTCCATACTGACACATATCCACCACTAATGGAGTGGTGCAGAGCACCACCGGAGTGTCTTAGGCAGGGCAATGACAGTGAAATTTATGATTTGGAAACAATACTCTAAGATATGAGTGGAAGACAGATTTGGATCCAAAGTAAAATGGATATTGGGATAATTTCATGGCTTTATAACTGCTCAGCAGGATGTAACCAAAATTAATTAAATAATTCAATAATGTTGACCCATTTGAATTATTAGAACTTAGTATATTCAGCATCTTTGTTGAATGAATAAATGAACAACTGAAAATATGAAATGGAAGATTGGTTTCTAGAGGTAAGGTGCAAAGGCTCAGTGATTTAGATAAGCACACCAAAGCAATCAGAAGAGGAACTGGGACAAGGCAGTTGAGATCTCAAAAAGTCCTTGGAGCCAGGGACTGAACAGACAAAGTTAAAGTTTTAGGGGTCCTGGAGAGAGATGAGATTCAGAACAAAAGCAGTGGCCATTGGAATGGAAATGAAAGGAACAATCTAAAGGATTCTTTGGAGTCTAGTTGTGGGAATAAGAGTGACTATAAGTGTCTCAGAGGACTCGGAGGTTTCTGCTCAAGGAACCAGGTGGGCAGTGATTCCCTTTACTTAGGGAACACTAGAGGAGGATCATTCCTATTTCACTCAACTATGTCTGAGGTGAACATATAATTTATCTGTCCAATTTGACTTTGGAGAGTGAAAAGTAGTGCCATTAGTAATTGCACTGGAGATAGCATGTGTGCATACTGGGACATATGGCCATCCTACCTTGCTGTCCTGATCACCACATGCTCGGATTCATTAATGCTGTCCCTTATTAAGTCCCTGGGATCCCTCCTAATGAGTGATAGCCCACCTGGTGTGGTGGCTGGGTGTCCTCAACCCACCCTCTACTCTATACTGAAAGCTTCATCTCTTAGCCAGCCCCTAGACACATACATTATTGAATCATTCAGCCTAGGGTCTCCAGGGACATCGAACCTATTCTCAATCCTTTACCATTAGATAAACATTAGGGAAAAGAAAGAGAATTAAGCCTTTCTGCAGCTCCCCAGGGGCATTTACCAAAATAGGCTACCTCGTCAAAACAGCATTTAACTAAATGGGTGAGCAACATCAACGAGGCAACCTGGGGAGAGAGGCAAGGGCTCATGCTGAGAGAGCAGCAAGGGGGACCAAGGAGCTGCAAATCCGCCTACAGGCCTGGGACCGTAGGAGGCAGAGCTTAAACCAAGAGAAGTCCACCCCCTCCCTCCCTCTGGGCCCCCCTAAAGCAGGGCCAACAGCTCTCCTGGAGGCAGGCTTAAGTGAAGATGATTGAAAAAAAAAATGGCAATAATAGTTAATATGTGTAGTACTTTACAGTTTCCAAAGCAGTTTTCCATCTGGCATTTCATTTTCATCTTTAGCAGAAGTGGAGAGGGAAACAGGGAAAGAACTATATGCCCATTTAATGGTACTAGAAACTGAAGCTCAGAGATGTGAAGTAACTTGCCTGTGGTCACACAGAGCTGCCTCTTATTAGCACATAGGGCTAGTTGTAGGAATGGGGTTCTACAGACTCAAGGAGATGTGGGTGATGCTTTGGGGAAGAGACAGGAGATTTGTTCTGTGTGTTCCCAAAAGCAACAAAGTCTGATGGATAAAAGCTACAGTAAGCAGATTCCAGCTTAATAAAAGGAAGAGGTCATCTGTCTATTAATGATATAGGCTATCTTGTAAGGAGTGAGCTCCCTGTCCCTGGATAAGGTTAAGCAGAAGTTGGATGGCATTTCTATTTTAGATGGAATTCTCTACACTAAATAGGAGGTTCAGCTAAATGACCTCTAAGGTATTCTATTTTCTAAGTATTTATTGAACATCTACCATATGATAAATGCTATATATGTGTGATAAATGCCATATATGTGCATATGTACACACACATATATATACATATACACATATAAACATATTTACAAATTAGAAATATATATATATAATTATCTAATTACATAATTTTATATATATATTATATATATGTATATATATTATATATATATAATTTTCAGAACAACCATGGAAGGTAGAGGCTATGGTTAACTCTGTCTAATGGAAAGGACAACTGAGACTTAGGTGGTAACACACTAGAAATTCTTGAATGCTAATTCAGCCCTTTCTTTACAGCAAATCATATATATCCTTTGTTTAACACAGAAAAGAGAGAAAAAGTAAGCCCTTTCTTGATATATTAGATTACTAAATATTGTTTTTTAAAGTTGTGTGTGTGTGTGTGTGTATGTTTATGGGTTTCTCTAGACTGCAATTAAATACTTCTGTTTCTTTTTGTTTGTTTGGTTTTTGGTGGGGGAGTGGGGCGGGGGGTAAAAATTACCCTGAAGACTTTTATTTCCAGAAAAATACTCATTAAAGAGGTTCATGGCAGAAAACAGAAGAAAGGTAACCTTTAAGTATCATTTCCTACCACAGCTAAGAAATCCTCACAGTTCTCCAAGGGTCACTCTGTGCCATGCTTGGCCGAGACTCTTCAAAATACTCTTAAACCAATTTATGAGATGCATCATTTTTTAACTTGCACTTAGGCTAACTCCTATACATGGTTTCCCTGGCAACAGTGTAATTTCAGGAAACAATGCTTTTCTCCCCGGTCTCATTTCCAACATGTATGCAAGAAGAAAAATTTTTTGTCCTCATGACACTAAAAGAAGATCTGTGGTCTTTTGACAGCTGAAGAAATGTTCAGAAATATCATCCCCATTCTTACAAATTCAAGGAGTAACAGCACCTTTCCTTTTCTGGACATTTCCTTTCCATTAATTTAATATGACTCTTTTACATGGAAAATCAAACTTAGACTGAAGGAATACATTTTTTTAAGTGTAAGAAGAGCTTCAAGAACATCTTTTTCTTCTGCAGTCCTGTGGTCCGTGAAATTACCAGGGTTTAATTGAACTTGCAAAGGTTTTCTTTTGCAGAAGACGCATATACCATCCTGCACACCTATCTCTCATCTATGCCCCAGGTAACCAAGAAGGAATCAGGAAGGAGGGAAGCAGGCAGACTGGTTTTGTACTTGCAGGATTCCTGCTGCAGTCTGCCCTGGAGGGGACAGAGAGACCCCCTGAGCAGTTGCAACAAAACCTTAGAGTCCCTTTGGGGTGTCAGAATGGAAACCTAGGCTTCCTTGGGACTCACTCCTTCCTGGGAAGGATGGCCTGATTTCACATGCAGAGAGAGACATCCCAGAATGGGAAGCTCATGAGGACATTCACTCATTTAGTCAGTCAGCCAACAGAGAACAAATGAACAAACATATGATGTAATATCAGATGCTGTGAAGAAAAATGCAACAGGGTAAGAGACAGAGTAGAGTAAGGGTCATTTCAGGTAGGGGGGACAGAGAAAACTCTCTGAGTAGGTGACATTTAAACAGAGACCTGAATGAAGTGAGGGAGTGAGAAGATACTTGGGGGAAGAGTGTTTCTGTACATTTAGCATCTGGTTTTCACTGTACAATAGCCCTGTGAAGGAGAAATAATTATTCCCATTTTTATGGTTGAGGGAATCTGTCTGGCTCCCAAACCTGCCATGTTGCTGCCTATTGATTTTGTAAATCTTTAAAAATGACACTTTAAATGCCTTTGTGTTGGAGTTTTTGGTTAAGTTTTCGGGCAAACTGGTATCCAAGGTCATTTCTAGGTCATCACAGATTGGTCTCTCTATATCACAATAGCATCTTCTGGTCCCCATGCAAAAATTTAGAGAAAGATTCGAGTAATATTCATTGTGATGACAATTTCCTCAGCCATAAAAAAACTATGGCTAATAGTATCTACTATTTTTTTTAGATTTAATTTAGATTTAATTAGACTATGTATATAAAATACTGAAGCAAGTGAGCCCTCAGCAAATAATAGCTATTGTTATTATTAATAACCTAGATCTGCCACAAAATTGCTGTGCAACCTTGGGTAAGTCACTTAACCTCTGGCACAGTGCCTGGCCCATAGTAACATTTAATAAACAATTATTGAATGAATGAATGAATGAATGAATGTGTTAACTTCCACAGCTTTTGGTTTCTGTTTTGTAGAGTGAAGGACTTAGATGTAGAAGTGGTAATGACAAAATATTTACAACATATACATATACAAGCCCTTTCACATGTGTGATCCATTTTAATGAGCATGACTACCATGCAGGCATTTACCCATCTAACTCCTTATCTGACAGATGAGGAATGTGAGGTCAGAGATGACTGCCCGCCCACAGTTATAGACCAACTCTTAGTGCTATTATTCTTCATCATAAAATAACTGTAAGAATGAATTATTTAGCTCATACCAAGATTTAATTTGCTAAAATGATTTTGGCTATCCAGATTGCTAGGGTTGTGGGCAAATCACATTGGGAGTCAACTAAACCTTAGAGTTGGGGGACCTTATTAGCTTAATGGCAACAGATTGGACATTAAAAAAAAAATCCTGTTTTATCTATGCCAGTGCAGTAGAGGGAGTACAGAGAGGAGAGGGTTGGAACTGTACTGGAAAGAAGTAGGAAGTCTCCAGATGGCAGAGTATGCCAAGCAGAAGCCTGGTGTGTGAAATGAGAGGGAGCCTGAACTAAGCCCTTAATCCCTTACACATGTCTATTCTTTTCAAGTTTACAAAGCTACTTCCTGTGTGTGATCATAGTTGGGCCCAAGTGTATCAAGCTAAGTAGAGGGAGACTAAAGAGGTTGATTTAGCTAAAGGGGCACTCCAGAGAGACCAGCCAGGCATCCGGGCCTTGTGTCATGGGGCCTTGGTGGTTCTGCACCTCCAATTATAGCTTAATATATTTAAGTTAGACAGGAGACAGTCCTGCCCCATGAGTTGGCACACATTTGGTCGCGCACTGCCCAGGAGGCCTCTGCATAGTCCCAGGAGACCAAGGCCACATGTGCTAGGTTCTTTTCTTTAGGTGATCAATGATAATAAAATCAGAGAAGAGTCCAAGATAACAGCATGGTGCTGATTATCAGGTCTGATTGATATCAAGAAGGAAATGAGTCATGAGGTTAGAAGCCTGGAGAATCTCCAGGAAATTAGGATTCAGAAGTGGGTCAAGACAAGTGGTTCTAGGCAACCTGTGAAGGAGCAGCGGTGTTACAGTGCCACTTTTTAACGTCGACAATTCTATATACAATACGATAATGAGTACATATGACCTGATCTCTGCCTTCATGGAATTTACCTTTAAGTCAGGAATTTTTTGAATATATAGTTGAAAACCATAAGAGGTATTACAAATGCAAAGCCTTATCAGAGAACATAATTGGTAGACCTGATATATCAATTTCCCAAATTCAAGGGTGACACCACTGAGGAAGTGACTTTTGAACTGAGATGGGAAGGATTAATTGATTAAACAAAGGGGACAGGAGGGAGGTGGGTAGAGAAAATTGCTCCAGAAAAGAGAATGGCAGTAGCAAAGGCTAGAGAGCAGGAGGAAATGTGGTACGTTTTTGAACTGAAAGGATGCAAAAGTGTGGCTGAAGCAAAGATACTGAGAGAAAGATGAAGCTTAAGAGGTCCATGGGGCCAGACTATGCAGGGAAGCAGGACCTCCTAGGCCATGGGAAACGTTGTAATGTTTTATCTCTGAGCATTGAGAAACCGCTGAATAAGGAAGTAAGGATCAGGTATGTACTTTAAAAGAATATCTCTGCTGTGTCGAGAATGGATTGGAGGTATGCTGAGCAATGCAGACTGAGAGACACACCAACTAGGAGAGGGCAGGGGAAGGATCCAGGTCTGGAGATGGCTGTTGGTGAATATAAGGCAGGTAGAAGAAGTAATCTCAAAATTCTAGAATTCAGAACAGAGCTGTTGCAATTAAAGCAACAACTGGGGCTAGACCCTGGTCTGAGAGTAAAAACTGAAATGTCATACAGTAGAACCTATCAGAACCTATCAGAAGTGAAAGGACTTTTCAGGAAAATGAACCATTTAGTTCAGCAATTTCACGTACCAAACATGCTTGGTGCGTTTTCTCTCTTATCTATTATATCGCTTAAATTTTCATAGCTACCATTTGAGGAAGAGATATCAACTGTTAATCCAGTTTTATAGATGAGGAAACTGAGGCTCAGAGAGGTTAAGTGACTTGGCCAAGAGCATCCAACTAGTAAGTAGAGCCAGAATTTGTGCCAAGACCACTGGATTCCAAGTCCAGTGCTCCCCTACTTCACCACTCTCTTTAAAAAAAAAAAAATCAAACTCAAGGAAAATAGTAAGCCTAAGGGAAAAAGAGACCTATGGAAACAGCTGATTCTGTAACATAGCAAAATTGCCATGGAATTCCAAACAGAACTTTATTAAATTTTTGTGCCAAGGGTCTAAATTGAGTCCCAGGTCCATCTGACCCAACCATCTCCTTCCAGGAATACATATTAAAATTGGGGTGAGAGCCCAGAACAGTCAGATTCTGTCTCAAGGCACCTGTGCCAAGATTCCAGTTGAAATTTTTAATTGAGTTCAAACCCCTGTAAATGGGAATGCACTAATCTGAATGTTGATTAAGCTTTCATACTTGCTGTTAGAACGTTGCAGTTCTAATCCTGAGCTCCAGTGCTGGGACTGACTCTTCCTTCTCACACTGTGCTGACTGGTCTTTCCAGCCATCGGGGGCTTCTTGCAGGCAATAATGCCAAGAGAAGAAATGGGGGATAGCATTCTTGGTTCAATTCCTAAAGCACAGTCCAGTTGGATTTCATGGCTTTCAAATCATGATCAAACCTTGAAATGTGCATTTTAAAAACTTTCTAAATAAATAGAATGCATACTTTTAGATATTATCACAATATCTAGCTATCTAGCATTCTGGCCCTCAACCGTGGAGTCACATCCTGAGTCACATAAGAAATCTCCGTTAGGCACTCTTAACGGATAAAGGGCAGGCACAAGTGTATCTGAAAAGAGAGAAGGGTTTCATGAAAAGACCATGGACTTTGGGAAGGCAGATTTGGGCTTACATCTTAGCACTGATCTTTGTAGCTCTGAGACATGAGATTCACTTACTTGGGTTTGATTCCCCAGCTCCTATGTGAGTTTTAGGAAAGTGCCCATCACAGTACTTGACACATTTGTCAAGAGCCAGTTGGTCCCTTTCCCTTCTATCTGTTCAGCCAAAATACCCTCCTTCTCACCTTCTCACTCACAAGCCCTTAACCCCCACCCCTTCAATGTGCCTGTCATCCATATTCTTTCCTGGGACTTCCCCCTCACTGCACACACCCATATTTTGTCTGGGAAGGGAAACCTGTCTCCTGGCTTCCCTGTTCCTGGAGGCTTCTTCATGTAAGCCATTGACCTGCCTCCATTTTAAGATGGATTTCTGACCGTTCGTTGGTGGGGAGGTGCATGATGATATAAGCAAGAATGAACAAAGCAACAAAGCAGATGATGAGCCAAAGGCTCTGGAACTGCCAGAGGTCTCTCAGCCATTGCCCATCACTCCTGTCTCCATCTTTGCTAATATTAACACAACTACCACTACTACCTTTGACACTGGAGTGCTACCACTCCTGCTACTGACCCCAGTACCCTTGCTGCAGCTGCTGCTGTTAACATTACCATTCTTCTGCCACCCTGTTTCTACCACTACTGCACGGACTGCTCACTAGTGCTTCCTCATGTGCCCTAATCAGTAATAATGCTGGCCTGGGCCCTACATATAGGCCCAGTTTCACAAGTGTCTTTCAAAATGCAGTCTGACCCTTTCTTCTTGCTAGTGGGTGGATTTTAACCTATTACTTCTGCCAAAGCACTTACTGTCATCATTGTCTACATGCCTCGTTGCCCTACTGCATCTTCCCTGCCCCTTCCAGCACAGTGCTTAATTTAACAGTGAGCTTTTGTAGAGCAGAGATCATGTCTGACTCACAGCTGGGGCTTCAGTGCTTTCTACCGTCCTTGACTTCCTGGATGCTGAATTAATGAACAAATGAGCAAACAAACAACAAACAAATAAATGACTTTTAGGCAATCAGTGTTCACCAATAACTGATTGGGATGCCTGGGGAGACACTGAGCTCCCCCTACCACAGATGTTCCAGCAGAGCATCCAGGGTTCCTGGAGATAGTGAACTAGATGACCCTTGATTAGTTTTCCAAGTTTCAGATATTACAATTCCTCGAGAAGTACAAGTGGATGCTGAGCACTCTCTGACCTCTGCATACTAGATGCATTGTTTTTGAACTCCTTATGAAGTGAAAAGAAGTTTTACGTTGCTATGGATGTGAAGTTGTCAGGTCAGAGGCCTCTAGGCTTCAAGAAGCCTCCAATCAACAGCATCTTTTGACAGAGAAGAGGACCAAGGTGCAGGAGGCCTTGCTTACAGTGGTGCTGCATGTTACAGGCCAAGCGGGGCCAACTGCCTCTCTCCTGAGTGCCATTCCAGGCTCTTTTCATTCAGGGCAGAACACATGTCAGCTGACTGTGGGCTTCCAGAACCCAAACTGACTTCAAGAGGACTCATCTTCCACCTTACCATCTCTAGGTAGTAAAGCAACTCAACTACCTAAAACAGGGCTACCAGGTAAGGATTTGAAATCATTCCTGGTCATGCAAAGTGGTCAACCACCTTATATCTTAGTCTTGTCTTCCCAAGGGCTTTGCTCTTCCTAATGTGGTCTCCTCTGAAAGCAGTCTTTCAGCTTTGAGGGAACATTGTGACAGGATTAAAGCCTTCCCTCCTCTTTGAAAATCAACATTTTGGCAGCCCCTTGCTGTTCAGTTTCTGAAGGTGCCCAAGTCTGCCTCCCTCATTCATCTAACCACAGGAGATCATTATCCAATGACAGAGCTCCTTTCCACTATCATTATCCAGGATTGAGAATGCCTCCTTGAATGGAGGAGGGGAGAGATGGGGGTCATGGGGGTGAGTGGAGACAGTGAAGACCCTGCAGACTTCAGAAAACAACTGTGCAGTTACAGGTGCCCAGTAGATTATGCCTTAATGGCATAATGGTATGTATACACACATACACACACGTATTTCTTTATATATTATATAATATATAATGGTGTGTATACACATGTATTTAATACTATATAATATATAATCATGTGTACATACATGTATATATGTATATTCATATAAAGTTAACAACTTCAAAGGGTTTTAAACATTACATTGTACAGCATCAGTTTCCTCTTCTTATAATAACACCCTGATCTTACTTGGGAGAATCACTCAAATATGTGGTTTGAGAAGGACACACACCCCTGGAGTCAGAGGTGAGCCACATGACCTCCTCACGCATTAGTCAATCAGCATACTCCATCCCCCTCAGGCTGCAGAGTCACACTGCAGTTGGATATGTATATTAATTGTAATATATATGGTAATTGTTTAGTAAACAGTACTGGCTTTATGTCTCCTGAATTCATCCTTTTTATTGCTCTTATAAAATCCCCAGTTTAAAATACAAAACAAAACAAAAAAAACCCTCCAAGTTAGTTTGCTTTAATTCATCATACTCTGAGTGTATTCTAAGTGCTAAGGATTGTGATGCAAACTAGCAATAAAGGGATGAGCCAGACATGGTTCCTTGGGTAAGTCGTTTGTCCACATAAGACCTTGTCAGTATATCAAGAGCTGAGGGAAGTTGCCAGCCCACTTTGAAGATTTGCAAGGCTCAGAGAAGAGAACAAATGGGGACCTGCAAAGCATAACTCTATAAATATTTATGACATAAATCTAGGTAACAAATTGTTAAAATATATGCCTACCCTCCTACCTTGACAAATAACACTTTCCATTTTGACAAAATAGAAAGATACTCATAAAACTATAATTTTTGTATGATGAAAAGTTGACAGAATACCAGAGGTCATTCCTATGGTACATCTTTGGATATTTTCTTGCAGGGAGACGGGCCCACAATATTTGCATTGGTAAAGATTGGGCCCAGAAAAGGGTTCCTTTGAGCCAGATCTATGAGTATAATTGGAAGGCTGACTTCACTGATATCTTAGTTGTCTCATGCTCTTACGTTCACTGATAACTAGGAAAATAGGTCCCTCTTAAGATAGGAAATACTTGTGTTTAAAGAGAATTTTTCCTAGTATACTTGGGTTTTGCCCACAGATGTATACACACCAATGTACTATTGCAAAAAATTGGAGCTGGGCATTGTGGCCAAATGCAGAATTCATTAAATGCCAGTTGTAACAGACCATAATGAAGTTAAAAGTAAACTGGACCAGAAGATGTATATTTAATCATGGATGCTGAGCACACAATACAGTGATATTAAAATATTCAACCATTAAAATCAGCTCAATGCTGGGGCTGTAGGATCTAAATCTAAATGAAAACATTAAGTACGTGCCCAGACCTATATTATTCTTCTAATTCAAATACCATAAATCTTGAAGAGTTGAAATGTAAACAGTCAAGGTTATTTTTACAGTGCTGCACACTTCCTCCAGATCCACAGCTAGAGATTCATCACAAACTCATTCTCAGCCTCTCCTTTTAACTTCTGGATTCTTCTGAAATGATCAGAATAGTAGCTCTACCAGACCTTTTGAGACCTTCTAGGCAGGTCAACCCCCCACATTTCAGGCAAGTACCCAGCTAGCTCTTAGAAAGTCCCTGTGGCTCAGTGGAAAAGTCCCAGATTTATAATCAGACAGAGGGTTTGAATTGTGCTATCTGTGAGTTACAAGGCCTTGGGAAAGTTATTTAATTTCTCGGAGCCCCAATTTATTCATCTGTAAAATGGAAAAGTTGTAAAGTCACCCTTTCTGTGCCAGGAGTATCCTATACATACTTCTAATATAATAATTATTGTTTTACACTTTTTGAATAGAAATTTCTCTCTTTAACTTCTGCTGTATGTTCATTGTAGAAAATTTTATAAATACAAAAAAATATCATTCAGAGGAAAATATCACCCTTAATACCATCCCCAAAGATAACTACTGTTAATATGTTAAACATTTTCTTCTTAATTTTTTTGCATAAATGTATATACAGTTGAGAACATCCCAAATCTACAATTTTATATCATTTAGCATTGTACTGTGAACATTACCACATTGTTTGAAATTATTTATAAATACTTTAAATGATTAAGTAACATTCCTTTGAAATGATGTACCATACTTTATTAAAAATCTAGTGTTTATAGTTTAGATACTTCTAAATTGCCATTACTTTAAATAACATGACAATGAATGATCACATTATTTTGTAGCTATATTAGCATCACCCTTCCAAATCATGAACAGCAATGACATTTTATTCATTTCCCTAAGGCCAGTGCTCAGTATGATGCCTGGAATAAAGCAAGACATCTAAAACTGTGTGATGAATAGATGAGTAAGTGAATGAATGAGTGACCACCAGCAAGTGTGCTTTCTTCTGTCACTGCCTTTTCAGGGTGGGCAGGAGGAGGTTCTCTAGCCAGACCAGACAGAGATGAGGTGGTGGGGGTTTCTTTTCCAAGGCAAATGGTTACCATCCTCCTCTCACTTCCACCCCCTACACATTTCTTCCTGAAACTCAAAGGTTGATGAGTCTTTTTATTGGAATGCAATCTCTAAAGCCACTATTGGCTTTACTCAGAGTTTGCCTTTGCCATAATCCACCTCACATTGTGTGTCAAGTGGCAAAAGTCTTAATAAATAAAGTGTTAATGTTCTAATTCAAATGAATCATACTGGAACACTGGCAAGGATAGGGGCCAGAGGAAGCACCTTGGTTTCATCAGAGAAAAGCAGATGTCCTCACAGGCACTGGAGAAGCCTCCCTTAAACTATGTGGGACTCCAGCCCTCAAATTTCTTCCCTGAATATAATAATCTTAAGAAGAAGGATAGTAATAGGTATCATTTCATGAGCTCTACATATATCGTCTTTTTTTGATGCTTACAACAATGTATGAAGAAGAAACGGCGTAATAGATCCACTTGACTTACCAGGAAATTGAATCTCTGCAAAGTTAAATACCTTGAGTACAACAATTGGGATACCCGAACTTTGTAGTGCTGAATGCCTGTGTGGCTGTGGGGCCAGACAGATCTGCATTTGAATCCTGGCTCCACCACCACAAGCTGTGTGACTATGGGAAAACTGTGTAACCTCCTTGAGGCTCCATCTACTCTTCTATAAAATAAAGATAGTAATTGTACCTAATTCATAGGCTTATATAATACTTAGTATCTGGTACATAGCAAGAGCTCAATAAATGTTATTCTTACTACTTTTATTGTGATTGTAATCATACTGTTAATATTCTTTGGTGATTATGATGGCGATGCTAAATTCTGGGCTGGGGCACTGGACATCCAAAACTGTGTAAGACATAAAGTACCTGGTCTCCGGGAGCTTCCAGTCTAACTTTGCCTACAACCACATAGCTAGTAAATAACAAAGCTGGTATTTGAACAAGAGCTGTGGAATTTAAAAACACTTTTCTGTTACCTACCACATCCCTCTGTTGTAGCATGTATCTGATGTTATTGTCATTAATAGTTTATGTCTGTCTTCCCCACAAAACCGAGTCCTTCAAGATAGGAATTCTTGTGACTCCCCTTTATGTCCCAGGTGCCCAGCACAAGCCCTGCCACAGACTCATCCTGAGTACTTTCACTATTTTCAACCAAAGGCCCTGTGTTAGGCCCTCTAGCCCCCGCTTCCCCAGACCATGGTCAAGACCATGATTCCAGTGTTTTTGTCCTTTTCTCTCTGTGTCATCACCCCTCCCCCGCTCCCCATAACGATTCCACAGTGAGTGATTCCCTCTGTCATCTCACCGTAAATTGATGACTCGGGCCTGCTGATGCACTGAGCCACATGGCTAATACATCAGCTAAATGGATGCCGAAAACACCACCTGCTCCTTCAAGCAAATGGCACTTTGGAAAATGGAATGTGTAATCAATAGAATTAAGCCTTAAGCAGAGCTCCATACCCATGTCCCAGAGCAGGGCCTTGGCAGGCAAACAGTGGGAATTTTTTTTTTCTTTTCTCAACCCTTTCAAAGCACATGGACTGGAGCTTGTTCAGCCAGCTCTGTTTCCACTGTCAGAGTTGGCATAGCAGCCTCAGCATGCTGTCTCGTCCCTCCTGGTTCAGCCTCAGTGTCTTAGTTACTTGGCCTTTCCGTCCTATCTCTGGGAGATTTGAAGGGGTGGTTTCCGATATGCTCAGTGAAGCAGAGGCATCTGGGTGCACTTTAAACAGCAAGAAGCCTGAAGTCAAGAAGGTCTGGGTGTGACCTTAGGCAGAGGCGCTCAACCTTTCTGAACATTGATTTCCTGGTCCATGAAGTGGCAGTAATTATTCCCACCTCACAGGGTTGTTTTGAAGCTTGCATATGTGAATAGCATACAGGAAGGTGCTTTGTAAACTACAAAACCACATGGGAAGGCTAATCACTATTGTCATCATTATTATTCCAAGATATGGATAGGAGCATAAACTTCCTACATATTTCCCTTTAGAATCTGCCTATCCGAGGAAGTGGGTTTTCAGATGTGGCTGAGCACGCCTTTGATGAAGCAGTCATTGGCTTGACTTGGTTTTATTCTTTCTAGGATTGTGGCAAAAATTAGAAAATAGAATCCTGGAGCTAGAAGGGAACTAATGGATCACTGGTAAGACTACAGCCCTCGCTCTCTATCCTTGTTACAGGTGAAGAAACTGAGGTCCAAAAGGGAGAGGCATTTGGCCAGTGTCAAAGTGAATTAGCAGCTCAAAGAGGGATGGAGGCAGGTGGCTTTGTCTTGGTTCGGGAGTCTTTCCATGCAGTTGCCAGGTCAGGAAATTTTTAGGCAGGCATACTGTGGGAAGACAATGGCATTTATTTACTAGGGCCAGCCTGCCTTCAGACAAGAATCCCCCCTTTCTTTCTTCCCATTGTGCTCAAAGAACCCCCCCTGACAAAGGCTTTTCCCAACACCCCATCCTCCTTCTAGGAAGCAGAAGTGTCTCTTGCTGGCTGCAGGAATTATACATACCGAGCACACAGGTGTAGGGGAGCGCCTTCTTCTCAGAATTCTTACAACACTTGTCTTCATCATTTTTTGGCCTTTAATTCTATACAACCTGATAAGATCTCTTGTGTTGCTCTCTGTTAACTAAATCCAGTGGTTCTCCACTGAAGGTGATTTTGCCCCACTCCCAAGGACATTTGGCAATGTCTGGAGACATTTTTGATTGTCAAGACTTGGGAGGGGCTGTTATTGGCATCTAGTGGGTAGAGGCCATGGATGTTGCTTCACATCCCGAAATGCATAAAACAGTCCCCCACAATAAAGAATTTTCTGGTCCAAGACATCAGTAGAGCTAAGTTAAGAAGCCCTAATCTAGCTCATTTGTAGGGTTCTGCCTTTCTGTCTTTGGCCAGCACATCAGAGGTCTGTAAGCAATCTGTGGACTTGAATGATGGCTTGCTATAATACCCTTAGTAGATTCAACATAGTAAGATCTAAATAAATATTGTTTGTGTGGGGAATAGATTGATGGGTACATGAATCTGACAATATGTACAGAGGAAAGAGCACTGAATTGTAAGTCAGGAGACAGAAGTTTGGTCAAAACTTCAGCACCAGGAAGGTAAATGTTAGAGTCGGACTGTATTGGTGGCTTTCAAACTGAGCTCCATGGAGTCTTAACAACATCTCTCCCACTGTACCTAGTTTATACTATAACTGGTTTTTTTTTTTTAAGATTTTATTTATTTATTTGACAGAGAGAGAGATAGCTAGAGCAGGAACACAAGCAGGGGGAGTGGGGGAGGGAGAAGCAGGCTTCCCGCCGAGCAGGGAGCCCGATGTGGGACTCGATCCCAGGACCCTGGGATCCTGACCTGAGCCGAAGGCAGACGCTTAACAATCTGAGCCACCCAGGTGCCCCTATACTATAACTTTTTTTTTAAAAGATTATTTATTTATTTGAGAGAGAGAGCGATAAGGAGAGAAATCATGAGTGGGGGTGGGGGGCAGGGGGAGAGGGAGAAGCAGGTTCCCCACCGAGCAGGGAGTCTGATGCGGGGCTCGATCCCAGGACCCTGGAATCATGACCCGAGCCAAATCAGACGCTTAACCAGCTGAGCCACCCAGGCGCCCCTATACTATGACTTTTGAAATGTAATTTCTTTGGTATGGGGAGTTCCACACATTTAAAACATTGTAAACCACTGAGAGAGTTCAACCCTAAAGATAATTTTAGACCAAAATCCTTTTGAAGACTCCTAGATAAAGACATAGATAAAGGTTCTATTTTTTAACAAGCTCAAAGAATGCCTCTGTGACTACAGTTTATATTCTCTAGTCTTTGGTTGAAAACAGTGGCCTATTGGGCATCCTTCTTGTTTAGAGACTTCACAGCTCCTTGATCTTCCTGTGCCTGTGCAGCAAGAAGAAGTGGGTCTGCCTTCAGGAATCTGAGTATTCAGGGAAGGGATCTGGGCAGGATTCCTGCCCCTGTCACTAAGAGGGCCTGTGCCAGATATGAAGAGGAAATGGCTGCTTGGCATACTTAAACCCAAGAATCTCTATAAGCTGGGACTAGACTCAGGCAGGAGCAGGGACTACCTGAGCCCTGATTTAGTGAGATGGTCTGGCACTGAAGGTCTGAAGGTCTGAAGCCTCTGAAGGGGGCACCTGTCTCATCCAACAGCAGCAGATCTGAGGAAACCCAGCTGAGGGCACAGAGAACAGTCAAGAAAGAAACTCAGGGCGCCTGGGTGGCTCAGACGGTTGAGCGTCTGCCTTCGGCTCAGGTCATGATGCCAGGGTCCTGGGATCGAGTCCCACATCGGGCTCTCTGCTCCTCGGGATCCTGCTTCTCCCTCTGCTTCTCTCTCTCTCTCTCTGTCTCTCATGAATAAATAAATAAAATCTTTAAGTAAAAAAAAAAAAAAGAAAGAAAGAAACTCAGAGAAGGAGAGACTGCAGGAGAAAAGACAGCAAGAGTTTGAGGTTTGTGATGAGGGACAGTGGTTGTCTCTTAGTGAGGAGATGTTCGATAAACATACATTTGTAATGAATTATTAGCATTGTCATTATCATCATCATTAACAAGTTGTCTAGGTTTGCAGAGGCAGGAGCAGGATCAAGCCAGTAGCTTAATATAATTGTCAGTGTCGGGTGAACTATCTCTGCTTCTGAATGCTACTTGGCACAGAAACACCTTTTACTCCAGTCACTCCCATTCTTGGACGGTTCACATAAGAAATTGACACCCAAAGATGGGCAGGGATGCAGCCCAAGTCACACAGCAAGCCACTGGGGGTATGAGAATGCAGCTGTAACTAATGCCCGGGTGAGGATTCTCAGCAACATACCAGGCTGCCTCTTGGGAGGACAGGGTTTCCTTCATCTGTGGCACTCTGTCTACAGAGCAGGAAGGTCACTGACATCATCTCATCAAATCTCAACATTATCCTAAGAGAGTGAGGAAAAAAACCACATACAAAGAAATGAATGAACAAACAAATGAAGGAATAAGCGATTCCTAGCTTTCGTACGAAGGAGCCGGACTTTACTGGGGCATGGGGAAAGAGGTCCCCCACCCCTGCAGTAGGTTTGCTTAACTCTGGGCCCTGGCAGCATGACCAGCAATCCAATAAGGCAGTACCCCGGCTGCGCCATTAGCTCATTAGGTGGAGGCGAGTGTCTGCATTGATCTGTTTATCTCTCGGGCCCCGGCTGCTGGAGAAAGGCCAGCTGTTGGCCTGAGAGCTGCCTTTCCTCTTGACTCATCACAGAGCATCAGGGGAGTCTGCTCCTTTGTCCCTTTCAACTTCAAGGTCACTGGAGTGCAGAGCAGGAACTGGGCTATGGTGGTGCCTTCTGAGAGCTTTTTTTTTTTTTTTCACTTTTTTTTTTTGGTTGAATTGTCTGAGAGCTTCAGACATTGCATTTCCTCCTACATCCTTTTAATTCTCCCCCAGAGAAAACACCTCAGAAAACTGAACAATGCTGTGGGAAGTGGTTGGGTTTGCAAGTGGACACATTTCAATTTATACCAGGCATTGCTAATTGAATACTAGCTGTATGACCTTGGAGAAGTCATTTCCCCTCCCTAAGCCCCAATTTTCTTATTTGCAAAACAAAGCTAATAGCACATATATCATAAAGCTGTTGTGATGATTCACAGAGATAAATCTGTGAGAGAACAGGCACAATGTCTAAGTCAGTGTTGGGCCCCTGATTGTATTTAATTTTTTTAAAAACAGGAAATAGTTTGGGAAAACACCAAACATGTGACCTCTTAGTAATAATTGGGCCTGTGTTACACTAGGTAATATTGGCAAACTACGTTTTCCCAAACCATAGATGGTCCCTAATTTATGATGGTTCCACTTATGAGTTTTTCACTTTCCGATGCTGTGAAGGCAATAGCATTCAGTAGAGACTGTATTTGAATTGTGAATTTTGATCTTTTCCTGGGTTAGTGATAAGTGGTATCAGACTCTTTTGTGATGCTAGGCAGCAAGCCACAGCTCTCAGGCGGCCACGCCATCACAAGGGTAAACAACCAATGGACTTTCCACTATTCTGTACCCAGAAGCCCATTCTGTTTTTCACTTTCGGTACAGTATTCAATAAACGAAATGAAGTATTCAGCACTTTATTATAAAATAGGCTCTGTGGGAGATGATTTTGCCCAACTGTAGGCTAATGTAATTGTTCTGAGCATGTTTAACGTAGGTTAGGCTAAGCGATGATGTTTGGTGGGTTAGGTGTATTAAATGCATTTTCAACTTACAATATTTCCAACTTACAGTGGGTTTATCCAGACCCCACTGCAAATTGAGGAAGATCTGCACTACCACTACATGCTTTTTATTTGATTATGTGTTCCCAATTTAATTAATATCCCACTTTTCACTTTCGAACATTTTCCTTCTTTTTGTTACTGCATAATTCTTAATATAATACTCTATTTAAACTATA
This sequence comes from Mirounga angustirostris, assembly GCF_029215605.1. NCBI lineage: Eukaryota > Metazoa > Chordata > Mammalia > Carnivora > Phocidae > Mirounga > Mirounga angustirostris. Next base: position 151,920,098 of record NW_026991712.1, read on the forward strand.
AATATACTCATTGTAGAAGGTATACAAAAGTAGAAGATGGGGCACCTGGGTGGCTCAGTCATTAAGCGTCTGCCTTCGGCTCAGGTCATGATCCCAGGGTCCTGGGATCAAGCCCCGCATGGGGCTCCCTGCTCCGTAGGAAGCCTGCTTCTCCCTCTCCCACTCCCCCGCTTGTGTTCCCTCTCTCAGTGTGTCTCTCTCTGTCAAATAAATAAATAAAATCTTAAAAAAATAATAAAAATAAAAGTAGAAGAATTTAAATTAAATTGTTGCTACTTCCACAAGTTGACATATCACTATATTTCTCACCAGCTTTTTTCTTTGTATTTTTATTCATTTGTAATAAAATGACTATCACACCGTATTTTCCTTTTCCACTCAAAACTTATATCATGACCATTTCCCATATTATTAAATATTCATCAAAAGCATGATTTTAAGAATTGCATTATATTCCTTAGTATGCATGTGAATAACTTAATCATTTCCTCTTATTCAACTTTTGAGGAATGTTCACTGTTTTACTATTACAGTGTAATGAACACTCTTATATGTTTGTGTCTCTGATTATTTCCTTGGAATAGCATTCATTCAGTCCTTATCAAAGGCATTGACAATAATTTATTGATCACTTTTAAAGAAAAATGACCCCTTCCAAGGGCTAGGTTTGCATGCTACTTTGTTAGAGTCTGGGATACCCCCTGGTGGAAGTTGCTGAACATGGCCAAAATCTGTCACACATGCCCCGATAGGGAATCAAAGATTCTGGGCACACAACTTTTGGGATTTGGCATATGCAAAGAACTTGTCTCTACACACACACACACACACACACACACGTACGCGCGCGTGCACACACACACACATCCCAAAGCTATAGGAGATTCAAATGGAATAACCAAATAAAAAATATCAAGAAAGCTCAGACCTAAAGTTGTTTTTAATTTGATGCCAGCCCCATGGCTGCCTTGCCTCCCTCCCAACCCTTCCTCTCCCTGCAGCAGAGAGATCAGAGGCGGTTTCCTCTGTGGCTAGAGATGTTCTGGACTAGAGATCTGCCCATTAGGACACTAGATGGAGCCAGATGGGAGAGTTTATGCTCTGACTGCAGCAGAGTCATTTTCTCTGCACGTTCCTTTTCAGAAACAGCTGCATGATATGGCTGGTCTCACAGAAAACCTAGTTCTCTGATATGTTTCCGTCAGTCATCAAACATTCACTGAGCCCTGGCCGTGGGTCAGCTATCAGACACAGAGCTGAGTCAAACACGGCCGTGCTATGGGAGGAGCTTCTGGGCCAGTGGGAGAGGCCACGGATTAACAACTGATGCCTCTTTACTTCCCTTCCCTCTTTCTGGTCTCCAGCAGCCGGCCCTAACAGCATTGCCTGGCGACACACTATACTTCTCTGTCTCCTTGACTTTGTTCTTGCAATTTTCTCTCTCAGGAAAGCCCTTCTCATTTATTTCTTCATACCTAACTCATCTCTATCAGGCCCCGGTCCAAATGCCTCCTCCTCTGAGACGCCTTTCCTGATTCTTCCTCTTTGATCCCTTTACTCATTTAGCGCAGCAGTTTTCAGACTTTTGTATGCATCAGAATCACCTGGTGGATGGATCCTACTCTCAGTGTTTCCAGTTAGGTAGATCTGGGGTGTAGTCTAAGAATTTGCATTTCTAACAAGTTCCCAAGTGATGCTGATTCTGCTGGCTCAGGGATCGCACTATAAGAACCACTTGCTTAGTGGTTTTGAGCACTGACAAGTGCCAAACAGTATGCCACATGTTAGTGACACCACAGTGACTGAGACAGTCCCTACCCTTGAGGTCAGCACAGGCTGGGCATGGGAGAGATAAATAGGGCAACTCTTTGCTGTGCCAGAGAAGTGTGAGGAGTGCTACAGAAGCAAAAAAAAAAAAAAAAAAAGCAATTAACTGTCCCTGTGGAGGTGAGAGGACCAAAAACTTCCCAAAGGGGGTGGCATTTGAGATGGCTTGGAAGGATGACTTGGACCTCACTAGGAACAGAAAAGGTCGACAGCAAGTGCCAAAGCATAGTGGTACAAAAAGCCGTAGCATGTTTAGAGTGTGACAGATTTATGGGGTAGGGGACATGGGGAGAATGGGCAGTGTCCTTGGACATAAGGTGCCCTATGGATATAAAGCTGGAGGGATCCAAATTAAGGTCTTGAATGCCATGCTAAGAAGTTTTTTTATTCATCCTCCAGATGCTGAAGAAGTAATAAAGAAGTAAAACAGAAAAATAACATGGTAGAGCTTTCTGTGGGGAAGAATCAGCCTGACTGTAGTGTAGACTTTGGACTGCCAGTGGCAAGACCCGGGGAGTGAGACCAGTGGGGATGCTGTGGCAGTCACCTAGGCAGGAAATGATGAGGACCGGACTGAACCATTGAGATGGGAGGACATGACAGGCTGGGAGGTCCGGCGGGCTTGGACTCAATCCTGCACAATTGAGGGAGAAACTCAAAAGTGTTTGGAACCATAGCTCAGTTTTGCCCTTCTTCCCACTCCTCTGGCTGCACCCCACTGCCCTCCGTCCTTGTTTCCTTGCCTGGTTCCTATAACTGGGTGCTGCCCTGTGATAGAGCACACACCTCCTGGATTTATCTGCTTCAAATCCCATTTCCTCCCAGTGACGGTAGTCCTGCCTCTATCCTGAGCCTATGTTTCTTGGTCAGATCTGTGTTCATCACTACTTTGTCACACCAGTTTAACTGAGGGGTCTTAGGCCATTCAGTTTGACCACTCGATGTCTTAGGTTTCTCATCTGTCAAGTGGGAAAAATAATACTTCCTGGCTGGCCTCTATCACTGTGTTCTTGTGGGGATCAAACCGTTAACAGATATGAGCAAGCTTTGATGTGTTACTATGGCCATGGAATCAGCAGCTGCCTTTAGAAGCCATTTCCATCGACTAAGAATGCCCATTTTGATAAAATTTGTCTTTCATTTTGAGCAGAATACTTTTATTTAACCTAAGGAAACTCAAATTAGACAACCAGGAAGGTATTTGCAAAAGTAAGTAAAAAAATCACTGGAAATCAAGTCATTATTTAAAGAGTTTAAAGATGACATGGATATTTAATTCAGTATATATTTATTGGCACCTACTCTGTGCCAGGCATTATTCTTAACAATTAGGATACATCAGTGAGCAAAGTATATGTTCTTCTGAAGCTTATTGTTTACTGGAGGAGACAGACAATAAACATAATAAGTAAATTAAATGGAATGATAGAAAACAGTAAATCCTGTGGAAAAACATAAAAGAAGATATAAGGGGATATCTACCTGTTTTCTATGATTACCTAGCTCATTATTGAAATGGATTATATAAACATTTTTGTTACATTTTGTTTAATTTTGCTTATTTTCCTATAACACATAATAATTGATAATGAGTGCATATTCATTAAATAAAACTTAGAAAATTCAGGAAGGGAGGATAATAATAATAATATTAATAATAACAGTAATAATAATAAATCACCCCTAGACCCATCACCCAAAGATAGTCTTCATTTTTATTTTGGTGTGCATTTTCTTTCTGAAATGATTTATATTATTTGCAGCTATGACCCCCATATTTTCATTTCTTCATTCGTTTAACGACGGTTTTTTTATCATCTCACGTACTACAGCTTCCATATGAGGCATGTGGAACAATAGAAAGATACAGATTCTGGAGTCATTCTTTACTCTGCCTCTACCAATTGTGTGGACTTAAATAAGTTATTCAACTTCTCTGACTCTCCATTCCTCTCTCTGTAAACTGGAGACTGTGATACCTTATGGTGTTGTCGTGAAAACTATATAACTTTAATGAGATAGGGCCTAGACAATTCCCGGCACATAATCAGTACTTACTAAATATTAATTTCCTTCTTCTCTTTTTTTTATTCATTCCACAAATACAATACATATACAGCATCATGCCAGGCCCGGAAGAAGACATAGCACTGCTCTCTGGGAACTTAACATCCAACTGGGTCAATTATCTTAGTCAGAAAGGACCCAAAGAAGACCTCCCAAAGAAAACAACAATTAGGCTAAGACCTGAAGGGTAAATAGGAATTTGTCAGATGAAGATTTGGAAAGTTCCAAGCCAGTCCAAGATCCCAGAAGCAAGAGAATATAAGCATATCGGATAACGTCAAAGCAGTTCAAGATGGCTGGAGCAAAGTAGGGGAGTGATGAGAGCAGAAGCCACAGGGACAGCAATTCAAGGCAACTCCTGAGAATAATATGTCCCTGAAGGGATTTTGGCAGGGAAATAATATGGTCAGTCGTTGCATCTTAGAAAGACACCCCTAACTTCAGTGTGAAGACTACTGGAGGCACAGAGACCAGATAGGAGTCATTACAGTAATCCACATAAGAAACTAAATGGACTTTAACTGGGGTAGTAGCTGTAGGAAAGGGGAGGTGGACATGTTAAGGTCTGTTTGTGACCTGGAATTGATAGAATGTCAGTGAGAGAGCTGAAGAGTGGGAGGAATTCAGAATAACACCCAGGTTTCTAGCCTTGGTAACCGGGGGGGGGGGGGGGGGGGGCGGGGGATGCTATACCCTGAGCTGGAGATGACTCACTGGGGGAGAAGCAGGTTTTGGTGAAAAACCCATGACCCCAGTTGAAGACATGTGGATTTTGAGGAACCTGTGGGACATCATCCTAGCTATACCAGGTCATGTTCTCAGGCCAGTTCATGCCCAGTTCTTGCTCTCAGACAATCCACCTTTCTTCCCAATTTGTTCATATGGCCCAGAGAGGAATATTCCTGTCAGACTGATCTAGAATGACCTAGTAGAATCCATCTTGAGTGAGAGGGGTCCAGAATCTGCATGGGGAAATGGGGATTTTAGGACCAATGCAGAATTTATAGAAACAGTTCATTAAAAAGTTAGCCTCATGATCAATTAGGATACTTGTATAATGAAGATCAGAGAGTACACTGGGATTTGGGCATCACATTTCCCAAACCAATAATCCCGAAACAGTCTAATAAGGAATTTTTGCTGATTTGGCAGTTTACATGAAAGGTCCCATAGAGATTTAAAAGTTAAGCTGACAGTAGTTACACATTTGTGTAAGAAGAATAAGATTACATCCATTCATTCATTCATTCTCCACATATTTCCTAAACAGAGGCTTGTAGTGGGGCCCTGTGCCAAGTTTAGGAACACTGAGATGAAAGAGTCCCTGCCAGGAAAGCTTCAACTCTAGTGGGAAACAGTCAAGGAAACAGACAATGGCAAGACAGTGAGAGAAATATTAGGATAGAAGCCAAAAACAGGGTGTAGAGGAAAGCACAGGTAAAGGGGTTCTTAAGGGAAAGGAGGCTCATGATATTAACTCCACCACAGGGTTTCTCTTGGCTTTTAAGAAAACCTATTACTCATATTAAACAAATGATTTTTTTTTCCTTTTTATCAGAAGGTTATTGTCAAATCTCTGAGTAATATTTTTGGGTTATTAAGGGATATCTGACAACTTTGATGGTCATCAACAATGTTCTCTGATGCCCCAAAGCTGATAATCAGAGAAAATGACCCTCAGAACACTGTTTATCTCTGGCACTGAGACAGAAAGAAAAAAAGAGAGAGAAATCACACATTTTCTTGATGGTTGGAATACTAATGTTCTCCTTATGAAAAGGAAAATCATTTAAAACTCTATAATGAAATAATTGCTGCCACCACCATGTAAGCTTCTGTGTTTATGCAGAGCACAGTCTTTGAGAAGAGAAAAGCACCACATGCTTTTGTTTCACGGGGAAGAGGCAGTGTGGAGTAGTGAATGGGATTTGGAGTCAGACAGACCTAGGTCTTTGCGACCTTGAGACAGTCACTTAACCTAGCTAAGACTGAATTCTTTCATTTGTAAAACATACTTACGTAATATAAAACATATCTCAGAGGATGGTCATGGAAATTAAATGAGATAATATTTGGAAATCTTAATGTAATGCCTAGATTTTCCCCAGTTTTATGAGGTATGATTGACAAATAAAAATTGTATATATTTAAGTTATACAACTGGGATATCTTAATATGTGTATACACTGTGAAATAATCACCACAATCAAGCTAATTAACATATCAATTATCTCACATAGTTGCTATTTTCTTTGTCTTCCTCTTTGTTTCTCTGTGATGAGAACACGTAAGAATTATCTTTTAGCAAATTTCAAGTAAATAACAGTGTTATTAACTGTAGTCACTATGCTAAACATTAGATTCTCAAAACTTATTCATCTTATAACTGAAATTTTGTAACTTTTGATCAACATCTTCCCATTTCCCCTATCTCCCAGCTTCTGGCAACCACCATTCTACTCTCTGCTTTTATGACTTTGATTCAGTATTTTATCTTTCTGTGTCTGGCTTATTTCATTTAGCATAATGTCCTCCAATTTCATCTATGTTGTTACAAATGGCAGGGTTTTGTTCTTTTTTGAGGCTTAATAATACTCCCTTATAGATATACACCACATTTTCTTTATGCATTCATCTTTTGATGGACATTTAAATTGTTTCCATAGCGTGGCTATTGTGAATAATGCTGCAGTGAACATGGGAGTGCAGATATCTTTTTGAAATACTTATTTCATTTCCTTTGGATTTTTTTAAAGCTTTTATTTAAATTCCAGTTAACATACAGTCTAATATTAGTTTGAGGTGTACAATTTAGTGATTCAACACTTACATACAACACCCAGTGCTCATCACACGTGCCCTCCTTAATCCCCATCATCTGTTTAACCCATCTCCCCAACCTCCCCTCCGATAACCATCAATTTGTTCTTTATAGTTAAGAGTGTTTCTTTTTTTCCCTCTCTCTCTCTTTTGTTCCCTATGATCATTTATTTTGTTTCTTAAATTCCACATATGAGTGAAATCATATGGTATTTCTCTTCTCTGACTTAGTTTCACTTAGCATAATACTCTGGCTCCATGCATGTCGTTGCAAATGGCAAAATTTCATTCTTTCTTATGGCCAAGTAATATTCCATTGTATATGTATACCACATCCTCTTTGTCCATTCATTAGTCAATGGACATTTGGGCTGTTTCCATAATTTTTACCCATAAATGAGACTGCTGGATCACTATTTTTAATTTCTTAAAAAAAAACCCATAGTGACTGTGCCAGTTTATATTCCCACCAACAGTGCACAAGTGTTCTCTTTTTTTCTGTATCCTCACAGTACTTGTTATTTTTTTGTCTTTCTAAATACAGCCAATCTAACAGATGTGAGGTAATATTTCATTGTAGTTTTGATTTGCATTTCCCTGATGATGAGTGATATTGAGCACCTTTTCATATGCCTGTTAGCCATTTGTATTTCTTCTTTTGAGAAATGTCTATTCAGGCCCTTTGCCCATTTTTAAATCAAGTTATTTGTTTCTTTGCTATTGAGTTGTATGAGTTCCTTATATATTTTGGATATTAACCCCTTATCAGATATATGATTTGCAAATATTTTTTTTTCCCCATTCCATAGGTTGCGTTTTTACTCTCTTGGTTGTTTGCTGAGCAGAAGCTTTTTAGTTTGATGCAATCCTACTGGTCTGTTATATGTTTTGTTGCCATGCTTTCAGGTCCTATGTTTAATTCTCTAATCCATTTTGAGTTTGATTTTTGTATGTGGTATGAGATAAGGGTCCAGTTTCATTCTTCTACATGTGCACATCCAGATTTCCTAAATCATTTATTGAAAAGAGTATTCTTGCCCCATTGTGTGTTGTTGACACCTTTGTCAAAGATCAGTTGATCCTAGATATATGAATTTGTTTTGGGGCTCTGTATTATGTTCCATTGGTCTATGCTGGTACCACGGTGTTTTGATTACTGTAGCTTAGTATATATTTTGAAATCAGGAAATGTGAGGCCTTCAGCTTTGTTCTTCTTGCTCAAGATTTCTTTGACTAATCAAGGTCATTTGTAGCTCCATATGAATTTTAGGATTTTTTTTCCTATTTCTGTGAAGAATGGCATTGGAATGTTTTTATAGAAGAATAATTAACATACAGTGTTATATTAGTTCCAGGTGTACAACATAATGATTCAACAATTCTATACATTACTCAGTGCTCACCATGATGTGTAGTCACCATCTGTCACCAAACAACATTATAACAATCTTATTGACTATATTCCCTAGGCTGTATTTTTCATCTCCATGACTTATTTATTTTGTAACTTGAAGTTTGTACCTCTTAATCCTCTTTATTGATTTCACCCATCTGCCCAGCCACCTCCCCTCTGGCAACTACCAGTTTGTTCTCTGTATTAAGAGTCTATTTTTTGTCTCTTTTTGATTTGTTTTGTTTCTTAAATTCCACAGGTGAGTGAAATCGTATGGTATTTCTCTTCCTCAGTCTGACTTATTTCACTTAGCATTATACCCTCTAGGTTCATCCCTGTTATTGTAAATGGCAATATCTCATTTTTTATGGTTGAGTAATATTCCAAATTCCATGCCACATCTTTATGCCACTGGAATTTGGATGCAGATTGCATTGAATCTGTAGATAACTTTAGATAGTATGGAAAATTTAATATTAATTTTTCCAATTCATGTACACAGGTTATCTTTTCATTTATCTCTGTCTTCTTTGAGTCTCTTCATCAGTGTTTTATAATTTTCAGTCTGTAGGCCTTTTATCTCTTTGGTTAAGTTTATTCCTAAGTATTTTATTCTTTTCGTTGCTGTTGTGAATGGAGTTATTTTATTAATTTTATCTTTGGATAGTTAATTGTTTATGTATAGAAACAATTGATTTTTGTATGTTAATTTTGCATCCTCCAACTTTACTGAATTTGTTGATTAGTTCTAAAAGGTTTGTTTGTTGAGTTTTTACGTGCCTAATTTTTTTCTAGATTTTTTAAAAGAGTACATAGCCATGAACTAATGCATAACATGCCACATCTGAACAAGTGTCTTTAACTTGTATTCATCTTTTCTGACTTCAGTGTATTTTATTGTAACACTCACTGACTTAATGCATTCACTTACTACTTATAAAACATTGAAATTTCTAGGACTTTGCTATCATAAATAAGATGACAGGCCAGGGTATGTTAAATTGAAAACATTCCAGAAACTCAGGGGTGAATATTTGCTCTAGTCATTGGATCAATTGCCATTTTTTGATACCAAATTTTTGCTGATGTGGGGACGTAAGATGCTAAACTTTTACCACTTTGATCCCTAGAATTCCTAAACTATATTTTTATGATATAATTTCCAAGGAATGGTGACTTATTTTTCTGAATGAAGAGACACAGCACTATGGACCCAGATAAATATGCTGAGATGAGCATTACAACAGACAGTTTGAAATCCAGTTTAGTTCAACAGACACTAACAAAGCACTTGTTAGAAAAACAACCCACCAGCATTTGAAATTTGGCCATACCACATGGTTTATATGTGTCATTACCCTCTATGAGCCTGTTTCTTTATTCGTTGATTGGAAATAATGTTACTGACCCCAAAGGCTATAAATGAGATTAAATTAAATAATAAAAATAGTGGTTCTCCACCCTGGCTGTGCCTTAGTATCACCTGGAAAGATTTGAAAACATGGCTTCCTCTAGAGTCTGACTTAATTGGTTTGGCGTGGGGTCAGAGCTCCAATAGTTTTTAAAGCTCACCAGGTGATTGTAATGTGCAGCCTGGACTGAGAAGCACAGAGATATATGAAAGTTCCTGGCTTAGTACCTGACATTTTCTGAGGAAGCCTGACCTCTTTCTCTTCCTTATGTGCCAAATTCTGTTGGGCACTGGGGATACAAAGGTCAGACCTACCCCCGTCGTCAAGTTGCTCCCAGGCTCATGGGGAATATAGACAAGGAAAGAAATCATTACTCTGCAGTATGATAGGTTCAATAAAAGAGATTTGGATGAAGAAGAAAAGCCATGCTGGAGAAATGATGGACTATCTCAGAGAATCTAGGGCATTTGGTATCACAGGTGACTGTTGGTCACATTTCCACCTAGACACATGACCTGGGCTCCAGGCTGGCTCCACACTAACCTACTGTGTGGCTTTTGGCAGACTTTCTGTCATTAATTCTTGACTCTCCTCATCTATTAAGCAACATTCATTTAAAAAGTGGTCCCTCCCCCTGCCCCACCACCTCACAAGACTAATGAAAGAATGAACAACAGAACGCTTTATAAACATATCATTAATTACATGCATGTTCTGTGAGCAAGAACTACTACTTTCACATCAGCACCTAAACATGGTGAAATCTCTTCCATCTTAAAACAAAAATAACTTCAGGGCGCCTGGGTGACTCAGTCGTTAAGCGTCTGCCTTAGGCTCAGGTCATGATCCCAGGGTTCTGGGATCGAGCCCCCACATCGGGCTCCTTGCTCAGCGGGAAGCCTGCTTCTCCCTCTCCCACTCCCTCTGCTTGTGTTCCCTCTCTTGTTGTGTCTCTCTCTGTCAAATAAAATCTTTAAAAAATAAAAAATAACTTCTTCAACTTCATGCCCCTTTTAGGTTTTCTCTCTCTCGCTCTCCCTATTTCCCTCTCCCTCTCCAGTTCCCTCTCCTTTCCCCTTCATAGCCAAAGTTCCTTAAAAGTATTTATTACACTTGCTTCTGCTCCCCTCAACCCTACTGAAACTGCTCAGGCCAAAGTCATTAAGTGCTGTTCTGGTTTTTATTATGACCCTGCTGACCATTCCCTTCTTTGGAAACACTATTTTCCATGGGTTTGTGTGACATAGCCTTCTGCTGGGTGCCCTTCTATGTCCCTGACCGTACCTTTCCAGTCTCCTTTCTAGCCACTCTATTGTTCAGATGTTAGAATTTGTCAGGGTTCTGTCCTAAACTGCCTTCTCTTTTCATTCTCCACAGCCTTCCTGCATGATCTCATCCCCCTCATGGTTTTAATTGTCTCTCTGGAGCAGAATCCCCAATATGTGCTTCCTCCTTGTCTTTCTCTGGAACTCCAACCCTTTCTATCCAACTTCCCTCTTAATATCTCCACTGTGATATCCCACAGGCACATCAATTGTGTTTTGGTTTTTTTTTAATCAATTGTGTTTTAAAACAGAACTCATTATCTTTCTTCAGATTCAAAACCAACTCTTCCTTTTGTTTGGGCCAGCTCAGAAAATTCCATGGTCATTTAAGTCCAGTTGCCAGAGCCAGAAACCCTTGAGTCATCTGTGACTCCTTGCACTCCCCCACCCTCAACAGCAACAGGACTTAGTCACTGAGTCCTGTTGATTCTGATCTTCCAAAAATGTCCTCTTCCCCGTACTCCTCTAGTCTAGATGACCATGATATCATTCTTCTACTTAAACCCACCTGGTGACTTCCCATATTCTTAAAGACATTTTAACTTGGCCTACAAGGTCTTGTATGATCTAGTGTTTGCCTGTCTCTCTAACTCATCTTACTCCTCTCTTCTCTTTGTAGTTCTTCCTGTGGGTATACAAAACTTTTTTAGTTCCCTGCATACACCTTGCTTTCTCTCACCTCTGGGTCTTTGACTTGTCAGGATACTTTTCCTTGCCCCTTTCACCCTGTCCTAAAGCTAACTTCCATCTGCCCTTCAGAATTAAGTTGATATGCTACTTCCTCCACAGCACTTTCTCTGACTCCTTTGGTCTGAGTTTTTGTCCCTCCTGTTTATTCTAATAGATCCCTATGTCCACTCCTTTTATAGGCTGGTCAGTGATCACCTGCCTATTTATCTCTACCACCTAACTTGATAACAAGGACTAGACTATGGTTTTCTTGTTTTTTGCTATATTTTCAGTGGCTAGCATAGTTCTTGGTATATAACAGATGGTTAATGTATGCTTGTCAAATGAATGAGTGAGTGATGAATAATGAATAATAAATGAATGGAAGTAAATAAGAAAGGGTCTCTGCCCTCAAGCAGCTCACAGTTTAGCGGAAATGAAAGATATAGGTGCAATTATCTTTAACAAAGGTGAATAGAATAAGTAGTAATTCAGGATGCAAAGTACTAAGAAAAGGAAAAAGAGAAATTACTTTCAACTGGCAAAATTGGTGAAGATATTTTAAAGGAGACAGCATTGGAGTGAGCCCTTAATAAAATCTTAACTATAATAATTCAGATGATAGTAACTACTATATATGGTGCTTATGATGTGTGAGGCACTGTGGTAAATACCTTACATGTAATATCTTGTTTATTCCTTTCATTAACCTATGAATTGGTTCTTTTTATTTCCAATTTATAGACAAGGAAACTGAGAGGTTAAATATGTTAAGCAAGTTCACCCAGCCAGCTAGTGGAGGAGCTAGAACTCTTCATGGGCAGGAACTGTGTCCCATTCCTCTTAGTCTCAGTGCCTAACACTGGGCCTGGCACAAAGTAGGATCTCATTAACAGTAATCAGATAAGGTTAACAAGTTTAGAGAGCTAATGTACAGCATGGTGATGATGATAGCTCATAATACTGTATCATATACTTGAATGTTGCTGAGAGAGTAGAATTAAAATGATCTCACAACAAAAAAGAAATGGTTACTATGTGATAGGATGGTGGTGGTAGCTAAGACTATGGCAGTAATCATTTTGTAATATGAAAATGTATCAAATCAACACTTGTCTGCCTTAAACTTATACAATGTGTGTGTCCATTATATCTCAATAAAGCTAGAAAAAAAATGAAACAAAACAAAAAGTTATCAAATGAAACAATGGGAGAGTAGAATTTTAAGAAGTTCAAAAGCAGGATGTATGATCTTGATAGGGTCAGAAACAGGCCATGCTCTTTTTTTAAAGGGCCTCACAAAAACCAAACAAAAAAATCACAGTTCTGTTCCAGAAACATCCAAGGATCCTGTTTAATATTAACCAACAAAACTACAAGCATGTCTGTGCTGACTCAGCCTTCTGCTCCATTAGCAGCCCTGCCTCCTGGAAATGAATGAAGGAAATTCAAAGGCCTAGGAATGTTTTACTGATGTGGTATAGATTAGCTTTGGGAGTGAAGATTGGAAGAGATATAAATAACCCACAACAGAAAGAACTGCCATATGGACAAGTGCATACTTTAATGACATGCAGCAATTATGGCCACCTCCTTTTCTCTCCTGAATGCCATTCCCTCAGGAGTGCCTCAACACTGAAGCCAGCAGCCAGGACACCCATGGGCAGTTTACTGAAGGAAAAAAATCCTGTCAGAACTGTCATTCTTTCTTTTGCTTCTGTCACCCCATGACTTGTTTGTGAAATTCTTAAATTTGGTTGTGAGCTGACTATTTTGACAGTCTGTCTTAATTAATGTTTTTCTTAAGTTCTTGGGGGTCTGCATATTTTTCTGCATCTGGGCGGTGTGGAAAGACATTTTTTTCTTTTTAGGAGCAAGGGAGCCTCTGAAAATGTCTCTCAGAATCTACCATACAACAGATCTTCAGTGAGAACTGCAGAGCCCTACTCTGAAAAAAAATAACTTTCTTTCCTTTGAGGTTCAGCTGAAAATGAGCTTTAATTATTTTAGTAAGATCATTTGAGAGAGATAAATAATAATGTTCAGTGAATTTCACTGAGTTCTTGAACATTGTGGTTTTGTTGTATTTCACCTCAAATGAGAGCAGTTAGTATTTACTGAGTACCTACCATCAGCTTTATAAAGCTAGGGTTGCCTCATCTATGAAGAATCCAGAAAACTGAAGGCTTTTTGGCAGATGTCACAGGTTCCTGTTTGATGTGTCATACATTGAGACAAAAGTAAGATGAAGGAAATCCTTTCTAATTGGATCTATTAATTTCCTTTGGCCCATTCTAGGAACTAAAAATTTGATAGCAGTGGTCAAATAGGGTTTATCAAGTTCGGATCATTGTCACAACAATGGAAGAGAGTCTCAAAATCAGGATTTATAGAAAAGTAGAGGACTTAATGAATACACCGCATGGAATGAGAAATATATACAGGGGATCATATAGGGAGCCTGAACATAAACATATCCCAAGGCATTCTGTAGAGTTCTAGTATGTGCTTTCAATTCCTTCACAATGAGAAATTTATGGAAACTTGGGGCCACATGTAGCTAAAGAATGGTATGTATTCCATATGTTCTGTATTTCTCTTATTCCTGCACTGCATATGTCTTGCCATCTCCTTCTCTTTCATGAGCTGACTGCTTTTATCCCTTGCAAGTTTGCATTTAACTATCGCTTCCTAGTAATAGCTGTCTTAGTATTTGAGGAAAAATATAAGTCCCTGCTTAGATTTTTACTTAATTGTAGTCTTTAACAGTGGTATTCCTGAGGAGGTTTTGCATTTCTCCAGTATGCTCTGCAGAATGCCCACTGCTTATGAATAATTTCAGGGGAAATGGTTTCTCCCTGTGTGTATTTATGAGGCCTGCTGCTGCAGCCAACAGCTCTCTCTGCCATGGCTGTAGAGGTGGAAATGGGAGCAAAGTTTACTTTTGATTCTTTCAATAGGAAGAATAGATTCCTTACTCGGTCCTGAGATAAAAACAGACAGAACTGTGATCACCAAGATATGTCCTATTAATTACTTTATAACCACCCTTACAGGCATATGCATTAAATTTGCCATGATCTCCACACTGAATGATAACTTCCAGTTATCATTCAACCCTTTTTACCTTGTTTCAGGCATGCTCAAGTAAGCAGAGCTATTTTGTTTTGTAGTCTAAAATAGTTTAGAAGCAGCAAATGTAAAGAAACTGGGGGGATTTGCAAGAGGCAGACACCGTTAGCAGTATGACTGCATGAAAAAGCCAATGATCATACAAGCAAGACATAGTGATTTCAAAATAGATGCAAAAAATCGTTTTGCAAAAAAAAAAAAAAAAAAATTAGAGAAGGTTAATTTATGTTGTACTTTGCCTATATAGGAACATAAGAAAGGATATGATATGATTTATGAAGATTGCATTCAAAAACTAAGATGAATAAGAAAGCCTTGGAAGTTGCTGAATTTTCTACAGCTATGTGGGAAGACTAAGGCTCTGAGGGAGGGTAGATTCTGTGGTAAGAGACCCAGTTTAATTCGTAGCTCTTCTCTTCTCTAGCTGTGCAATGGGAAAATTCTTTAACCTCTCTGATCTTCAGTCTCCTTCTGTATAATGGAAAACTTACTTTAAATTCATAGGGTGGAGTGAGAAGTAAATAAGATAACAGAAACAGAGGCTTTAGCTCATTGCTTGGCACATTGCTAATGCTCAGTATACTAAAATATTCTTACTCCTGTAAACCTCTGGACAATTTGGAATACATGAGACATTTATGTACTTAAAAATGCCATTGCAGTAAAGCAGTAAGCTCCCTTATAGGGAATTTATTTTATTTTCAGGGAGATTCACCACTTCCCTATAAAATTAGAAACTTGGCATCAGAGAGCATGAAGAAGAGAAAAAGGAAACACTGTATTGGTTGACTCTCCCTCCCCCTTAGTGGCAACTTTGCT
Organism: Mirounga angustirostris; assembly: GCF_029215605.1. Taxonomy (NCBI): domain Eukaryota; kingdom Metazoa; phylum Chordata; class Mammalia; order Carnivora; family Phocidae; genus Mirounga; species Mirounga angustirostris. The sequence goes on from NW_026991712.1 coordinate 151,935,562, forward strand.
CACTACTTTGGATGTCTGATCTTAAAGGGTTTGCCAGCCCATGAACTGGGGTGGTGCTGTGAGAGTCAGCTGAGCCACTGTGCAGGGGTTGGGGATTGGCCTGAGCAGAAGCTGTCAGCTGGGGCCTGGAGGAGTGAATCACAATTTGGCTGAAAGCTGTTCTTTTACAAGGTCAGGACCAAGTTACTGCCTTCCCCAAAAGAACAGTCGTAAGAGGAGTGGCTCTTAGAAGAAGGGCCTGTAAAAATTGCGGAGGGAAGTGGGGGGAAGCAGTTTGGAAGTTTCACAGAAAATTTTTAAAAGTCAACTTTCTCTAACCTTCCCTTCTCAAGATATGCATTACACACACACACACACGCACATACACTGCTATTTTGACACTCCATACTTCTGCTTAAGCAATTCCCTTTTTCCTCCTCTTCTTGACCTGTTAAACTTATATTTCAGAGGTTTGGCACTGGTTTCAACTCTTGTGAGATCTCTTCCAGGATTCCTCAGGCTAGATTATGAGGCTCTGCTCTGGGTCCCCAGAACCCTGCATTTATCCCACTGTGACAATATCCTGAGCTTCCCTGGATTTTAACTTTGTCTATATCTTAGCATTTGTACTGTGATTACTACACTGGAGATACCCAATACAGGTTATTTGAGTTGACTTGAAGAAGGGTCAGAGGTTCCAAAATGTTGCGCATGAGGGTCACTTCAGGATGAAGACCTCCAGGCTGGAGAATGAAGAATTGTGTCAACGATAGCCTCCCTCTAGCTGGTGTGTATAAACCTTCAGAGTGTCTTACCAGCAGGCCGTTTTTTTCTCCCTTACTTGCTCCAGAATGAAACATAGTCTTATAGATTGTATCCACTTCCCTGCTTTTGGGGGAAATACATTGTCCTTTGGAGCTTTACTAAAGACCCTCAAAAGGTAAACAAATACACATTTATTAAGCTCCATAGCATACCAGCTGCATTATTTTATTCAAACCTTATCACATCTTAGTGTGATATTTTAGACCCCATTTTATAAACGAGAAAACAGAGATTCTAAGATTTTTCCCAAAGTCATATAGCTAATTACAGGAGGTAGAAAAGTTCCCTTCAATCTCTAACTCTCTTGTTTTGTTGGTTTTGTTTTGCTTTTTCCAATAAGGAAAGGCAAAGTTTCATGTGGATGCTAACAGTGAGTATTGATGGTAAAGGCAGTATTTAAGCACATACAAGGTACTTTCCACATCCAAGTCTGCACTGGATCCATATATGGTCCTGAAAGGCAGACAGTGTAGGGATCATCCACACTGTCCAGCTAGGGAAGCAAGGTGCAAAAAGGTTAAGTGACATTCCAGATGTCACGCGGTTCAGGTCATCTCACCTCCAGACCATGTCCCACAGCTCCAAAGACCTGACTGATCTTCACTATTGATGTAGACTCAGCTCAGATGTGCAGAGACAGTGAAGCAGTTTTTGTGGCCACAGGAGACTTGTCTTCTTCAATAATCTGGTGCAGAATGTACTTATTTACTTATTTATAGCTCACATCATTCCTCTATGGATTTAAAATGATTTTGTATTGTATTAAGCCACCTAATCACATAAGCCAATTAATCCAAATCATTTGATTTCTTTGTTTTCAAGACAAGAAATAACCAAATTGGATAAATTTTTACCTCCCCTTACCTTCCTCACTAATCTGCTCTAGCCCACTGCCTCCTCCTGGCCCCTAGCCTCCACCCCCTGCCAATCTGCTGGCAATGTCATAGCTAACCTCCCTCTGCTTCCAGATCTGTACCTCTGTATATGCTGTTCCATTTGTTTCTCCAAACCATATATGGGCCCTTCTCAGCTCCAAGGCCCACCTCTCTCACCCCAACCACTTTCCCTTGATTTAATCATCCTCTCTGTCGAACTGTTTTGTTCGTCTCTTTAAAAACGTATTGTCCCCTTTCTTATAATAAAGCCAGCTTTCCCATGCTTTTCTCTCTGACAACCCCAGCTTGACAAGGGCAGGGGCTCTGTCTTTTATCTCTGCATCCTTCACAATGCCTAGCGTGATGCCTGGCATACAGTCATGATCAGTACCTGATTTAGCTCTCTCCAGACTCTGATATTCTAAGTAAAATTATATGTTTTACTTGTTTTTATGGGTGAACAGGAAGGTAAACTTTATTACTTGATACTGATATGCCTAATATTCTCATGGTTCCCTCCCCTCCTTTCGGTTTTTAAATGTACTATCACCTTCTCAGTGAGACCTTCCCTGGCTAGCCTATCCAAAACTTCAAGTTCATCTCCAAATACCCATATTTTCCTTCCCTGTTTGATTTTTCGCCAGGCACTTATCACTACTTCAATGTACTATATATTCTATTTGTTTCACTTACCATCTGTTTTCCTCCATTAAAAGCATGCTCCATGAGGGCAGGAGTTTTGACAGTTTTGTTTGCTATTTTATTCCTGATGCCTATAACAGTGTCTGACACAGAGTAAATGGTCAAAAAGTATGTTTTGAATGAATGAATAAATACTACTAGGTATTGTCGTAAAGTGAAAACTGAAGGGCCTTATCAGCAACCTTATCGTTGCTGTTATGGTATTGCCATGTCTGGTTTTGGGGTAATATTTAGAATAATGGACTCAGCATGAGTTATGTTCATCCTCTAAGGGACATTTAGGTGAGCCTGAAATTTGCACACAGGCACTGGAGTCAGTGCTTGGGCAAATTACTTAATTACTGAATCATTCTGTGCCTTGGTTTTACCATCTGTAAAAAGGGGATAATATTAATACTTACTTCAGAAGGTTATTGAGAGGATAAAAATCCATGTAAAATGCTAAGAACAGGAAGTTCTCAATAAGTGATAGCTGTTATTATTTCCTCAGTTCCAGAAATCATCTATATGAGATACGCTGATTCCACATCTCCTTAATTCTTTGTTTATTATATCTGTGTTTTTTAGTTGCAGTCAAATTATTACTTACTCTCAATGATTTTTACATTACTTTGGTTGGCTATGTTCTAAAGACATTGCAGTGAATTTGTTACCAAACATTGTTGCAGCATTTACATTTCTAAATTTTTACCATAAGTGGTAAATGTAAAAATAGAAGGCCTACAAGTGTAGAGATGGACTTCTTGGATACAGTGTGATTTTTGCTTTTCTCTGCTGTTAGTGAGTTTCTTTGATAGAGTAGTTGGTAGGATGAAAGATGCTGAAGATTGAGGACCCCTGAAAAAGACAGGGCTTTGCAGCAAATGAGTAACCCACAATTTATGATTCTACCTCCTAAAGATCCCTTGTTAGTTACCTCAGCTCATGATTGCCTATTCTCTTCTCAATCAGCCCTTTGGGCAGAATGAGGGTCTAATTCAATTAAGCCATTGGATTGTAATTATAATTTTGAAATAAAAAATTCTCCAGGGAATATGATCATATTTATTATTGGACAGACTCATACCCCTTGCAGCTGCAGGTTGGGTACAGTTCTCCGTCTCGTGACGCTAAGGAGAAGCATGAATACAATGGAAGGAACAACACATGAATGTTAGGTTTGGTAATGATTCTTACAATGAAGTTTTTCTATTTTAGTAATTATACATTTCTTCTATGGAAAATCAGAAATGGTCCTAGGTTTTTGTGGATAATAACTACTAATGTTTATCGAGCCCTTACCTCATGCCAAGCACTGTTTTAAGAGTTGTACGTTTATCAGGTTGATTAATCTTCACAATTACTTTATGAGGTAGGTTTTATTATATCCCCATTTTACAGATGAAAAAACAGAGGTAGGTGTTTAGTATATCCCCATTTTGCATATGAGCAAACAGAGGCATAGAAAGGTGAATAATTTTCCCAAGTTTACACTAGCAGGAATTGGTTGAACAGGCAGACAGCTCCAAAACTCTATTTTCCACCTTTACACTAAACTGCCTCCTGAAGATAAAGGTCATGCATCTCAGAAGCTTCCTCACATAAACTGTCATGCTACTCATGTCATGATCCGTGCTACTCATGTCATGATCCGTCCTATTCATGAAGCTGTAAAGACAAACACCACACTCTGAACAATGACTACCACCCTTAGCCATGTGTGTTCCAGCACAACCATAGTCATCTTCTTTGTAGAGAAGTTAAATTAATTAGCTCAGTGATAATTGAGACTCTTTTATCGGTGCTGCGTATTTTCTTTCAGTCATCTCTCTTCTCTCCCCATTGCCCAGCACAGGTCTAACACCATAGGTACCCAAGACAGCATGGGAAGAAGGAAGGAATTGTGGCACTAGGTGAGGCATGAAAGGCCAAGGAGTGTCCAGGACATGCCTCTAGAGGTGGGACAAATGCTAAGCAACAGACCCAGCCCTGGGGAAACCACCTGATGTTCAAAGCCTATGAGAATCTCCCATTAAGCTGAGCCATTAACTTGAGATGAAATAGGGAGATTTCACTGGATGAAGAGAGCCCAGGGACTGTGACATCAGACCATGTCAGCAAGAAAACAGCTGATTAGCCCCAGCAACGTTGTTCTAGGTAGCAAAGCCCGAGGCCCAAAGCTGAGACACCTACTATATGCCTGGTACTACAACTAGAAGCTGAGCAATGCTCAGACTCCTAGAAGGTGGTCCAGGAGGAGCAAATAGATCCCCAGACTTAGAAGGAAGATGAAAGGAGACCTCTACAGAGGGTGTAAGAGAAAGGGCCTCAGAATAGGGACCAAATTAGAGCTGCAGATAAATACCATCTGTGGAAATACATGCTCTGATATAAGGAAGCATGAAATGCTAAAAGAACATCTAGGAGTAACCAAAACCAGCCAGGGGTTAAGTTCAGATCAGAGGGGTCAGGTTATGCACAGATAAGAAGGGAAGCATTCAAAAAGCTATAGGCAATTCATTATGTCTGGAGCCAGGCCCTGACAGGTGTTGGCAGGAGCGCAAGATGGCTGCAGAAGATGGTAGGGGCCAAATCAGGGAAGGCCTCACACGTGCCAGGCTGAGGATCTTGGACTTCATCCTGAGGGCAGTGGGGAGTTGTAGAAAGGTACTTAGCAGAAGAGTGAAATAGGCAGTACGCCTTTTAGGAAGATTACTCTGGTCTCTGAGGTGAAGGATCATTTGGAGAAGGCAAGTCTGGATATGGGGAGATTAAAGAAAAGGCTGATGCACCAAAGAGGGAGGTGATAATGGGGAGAGGAGCAGGAGATAGAGGTGGGAGGGAAGATGAGATGATTCCCTGAATCCTGAATACATCTCACTGAATGCCATGCAGTGTGCTGTCCCTTAGCCCTCCCTCTCTCACTTCCCTCCATCCAACCCATCTCCAGCCCTTTCTGTTTGAACTCCTGAATCCTTTAGATCCTTCTACTTCTCACCATCTCCACTGCTTTCATTCTCTGTTAAACTCTCACCATTTCTGAGACGCCTGGCTGGCTCAGTCAGTTAAGAGTCTGCCTTCAGCTCAGGTCATGATCCTGGGGTCCTGGGATCCAGTCCCACATTGGGCTCCTGCTCCACGGGGAGCCTGCTTCTCCCTCTGCCTGCCACTCTCCCTACTTGTTCTCTCTCTCTCTCTCTGACAAATAAATAAATAAAATCTAAATTAAATAAATTAATTAAAAAAATAAAAATAAACTCTCACCATTTCTCCTGGATTTTTATAACAGCCTCCTAACTAGTTGTTCACCCTAAGTCCACTTATGCCTTCTTCTCTTCCACCACCATATAGTCCCTATCCATTTTGCTCATTCCAACTAGCATTTTTTGGTTTGCTTTTTATATTTCAAATTGTCTTAATGGAAGTGTAATTGACACACAAAAACTGCACATATCTAAAGTGTACAATTTGAAACCGAGAGACACATCAAAAAAACAGACGCTTAACTACAGAGAACAAACAGATGGTTTCCAGAGGGGAGGTAGGTGGTGGGATGGGTGAAATAGATGAAGGGGATTTAAAGTAAAAACAACTTTTTAAATTAAAAAAAACAAAGTGTACACTTGGATAAATTTTGGCATATGTATGCGTCCTTGAATCCATCACCACAATCAAGATAATGAGCAATTTACTACCCCCAAAAGTTCCCTCATATCCTAATCTCTTCTCACTCTTCCCCACTCCCACTCATCCCCAGATAGCCACTGATCTTCTTTCTGTCACTATAGTTAGCATTTTCTAGAGTTTTATAAACAGAATCACACAGGATTTTTCTAGAATTTTATATAAATGGAATCATTGAGTATGTGTGCTTTTTTTGTTAGACTTCTTTTACTCTATGTAATTATTTTGAGCTTCCACCACATTGTTGGGTGTATCAGTGGTTCATTCCTTCTTATTGCTGAGTATAATTCCATTGTATGGATATACCACAATCTGTTTATCCATTCATCTTTGTTGGTGCACATCTGAATCATTTCCAGGTTTTAGCTATTACAAACAAAACTACTTTGAATATTCACGTACAATTCTTTGTAAGGGCTTATGTTTTCATGACTCTTCTAGAACAGTTTCTTAAGACACTGCCAAACTTTTTTCCAAAGTGTCTGTACCATTTTACATTCCCGCCAGCAATGTATGAGATTCCGACTCCTCTGTTCCTCCCCAGTATTTGGTAAGGGAAGTCTTTTTAATTTTGGTCATTCTAATAGGTGTGTAGTAGTTTTAATCTGCATTTCTCTAATGATTAATGAAGCTGAGCATTTCTTCAAGTGCTTTTTTGCCATCTGTTTATCTCCTTTAGTGAACTGTCTGGATCTTTTACCCACTTTTTTATCAGGCTGCTTATTTTCTTGTTACTGAATTTTGAGAGTTCTTTATATACAAAGCTGGATTCAAGCCGTTTATCAGATATATATTTTTAAAATTTTTTCTCTGAGAACATGGTTTGTCTTTTAATTGTCTTAACAGTTCTTTCAATGAACAGAAGTTTTAAAATTTTGATCAGGTCCATTTTATCAATTTACTCTTTTATGGATCGTGCTTTTGGTATTATGTCTAATAAGTCTTTGCCTAATCCAAATTTACAAAGATTTCCTCCTGTGTTTTCTTCTAGAAGTTTTGAAGTTGCAGGTTTTACATTTAGGTCTATGAGCTATTTTGAGTTAATTTTCATATGTGATATGAAGTACGGATCAAAATGCTTTTTTTTTCTCCACATGGACAACCAATTGTCCTAGCTCCATTTATTGAGAAGACTGTTCTTTCTCCACTGAATTACTTTCACATCTTTGTTGAAAATTAGTTGTCTGTGTATGTGTGGGTTTATTTCTAGACTCTATTCTGTTTCGTGGATCTGATTATGCCAAAAACCGTACTGTCTTGATTACCAAAGGTTTATAATAAGTCTTGAAATCAGGTAGTGTTCGTACTTCAACTTTATACTTTTTCAGGTATTTTGGCTGTTTTAGGTCCTTTGCATTCCCATGTGAATTTCAGAATTAGTATGTGATTTTTTTTATAACAAAGCCTGCTGGACTTCAGTGCTTTGTTGTTTTGTTTTTGTTTTTGTTTTGTTTGGGGGGGTGTATTTTTTGCAATACAAATCTAAGTATACCCATTTCCTTTTACACTCTTCAGTAGCTTTCCTCATGCTTAGACTAACTTGCTCCCAGATTATATGCCCTGGCCTAGAAGGCTCTGTGGGATCTAGACTTGTCCCTCCTCTGCAGTCTCCTATTTCTTGGTTCCCAATTCTTCAGCCCAGGCACTGTCATCTCCTCTAGCTCCATGAATATACCCTTGTTCCTTGCCACTTTGGGCATGCACATGTGCTATCCCCTCTGATAGACGCGCCAGCCCCACTCCACTCACACCTCTCTGCCTGCTTAACTCCAAATGTGTCTTCCCCACGGAAGTCTTACCTGAGCCCACCCATGCCCCCAGCTACATCAGATCCTCCTGTTAAATATTTCATAACTCCCAATATTTTTCTTTCGTGACATTTACATATGTGAATATGTAATTTTTAGAAATGTCTGTAGACTGTAAGTGTGATGAAGACAAAATCTGTGACTGTTGGCTGGTCTTTGTACTCTACCTAGGAAAAAACTTGGCACATAGTAGGCGCTTAATAAATATTTATTAAATGAATGAATAAGGTAGAATTTTTGGCATGCTCACCCTTTTGCTTCATATCAAAGTGGATCTGGGACTTAAGGCAGGCCTGAATTGATGGGCAAGGAGACCAGAAAAGATGAGGTTAAGCCAAGGGAGACTGGGTTGCCTGACCCTGCTCAGGGCTCAGCCAGCCACCCAGGGTGGATCCAGTATGGTGTCTTGATAAAACCATCTTTGAATGATACACTCATTTGCAACAGTTCATGCACAAACATTTCCACTAAATTTCTCTTTACTGCTTTGAAATGTGGCCTGGAGGAGAAGCTGAACAATAAAAGAAAGAAAAAAAAGAAGAAAACTATTAAATTATTGTTTGGGAATTTTAACTTCTCCTTTTATTCAAGCGGCTGTTTAGCATAACTGAAGCACTTCCTGCTTCATTGCATTTTCCACTAGTTTGAAATGAGGCAAGAGAAGTTGGCTAGCCCTCCAACCTAAGGCCTTGTGATCATGTTAGAAAATAAAACTGTATTCTGTACCTTTTGGGCTTGGCAGAGGCATCTCAGAAAAGAAGCATCCCTTGGTGGCAGTCTGAGGTAGCGCCACACTTGCTCTTCCTTTCCCATGGGGGGTGGGGGGGGCAGGAACCAAAAGCCCAAGGGTAAAATCTCAGCTCTGAATTTTAGCTGTGTGGCCATAACCCATTGTCTTCACATCACTGGGCTTCTCATGTCACATCTGTAAAATCAGGGTAAGAATTACTTCTTCTCTACCTATCATACAGCATTGTTGTGAAACTTAATAAGATAATAATTAAGCTATATAGAGCAGCTATTATATGCCAGGAACCATGCTGGTCACTTTACAGTTGTGAATTCTAATTATCACAATAGCCTTAAATTCAAAGTAGGTATTAGTTTTCTCATTTTGTGAATCAGGAAACTAAAGCTAAGAGAAAATAAGGCAAGTACCCCAAATTATGAAGGTTCCTGAATGCCAGGCTTAGTGCTTACAGTTTAAAGGACAGGATTAAACAAGGCTATAGCAAAGTCAGATTCAGGTTTTAAAAAGATCTTGCCAACACCTGAGTATAATGTGGTTTGGAGGAGAAAAACTGGGAGGTCTGGAAGATGGTAAGGAGTGCTATAACAGGGTATGTTACCATTTTCAAAGCATTTTTATATCCTTTCAATTATCTGCATCTCACAAGAACCCTGTGAAGTAAGTAGGAAGACATGATTATTGCCATTGCTGAATATGGAACCTGCAGTCTAAAAATAGTGTCAGTACTTTGTTCCAATATCACACAGCTCACAATAGCAAAGCTGGGTCCCAAACACAGAACTCTGGACTTCCAGTGCGTGTTCTGTTATGGTATTCCTCAGCTGCTTGCCGATAAGAAAACTGGTTGTACTGACACTGACCATGTGACATCATCAGGTCCCTGGTCCCCTCTGACCCTCATCTCCCCAACTGTAAAATTAAAGGGCCAGGATGGATTAGTTCTCTTGGTTTCTTGCATGCCATCTTCCTGATAGGCTTGTCTCTCTTTGGGCCTCCCCGGGCACCTCCTGTCCCAGCTGGGTTGGGGGAAGAAGATGGGGAGAGATGAGCTCTAGTTGGCCAATAGAAGAAGCTGGAATGGGATGGCTTAGTTACAAAAGGTTAAAATCAACTTGCTTGATTGATTATGAATTTTAAGCAGTTTTTCTTCAGTGCAATCAGCTCTCTCCCATCGTCATCGCTCATTAGGGAAAGATTTCCATTCCAGTGGTGATTGAGGATGTTCCCCAGCATTTGCATTTTGCATTCTACACACTAAGCACCTTGCTGTCAGAATTCTGAGCTGTTTCTCTTCCCTGGCCCCTGCCTCTCCTCCCCTGCCAGTCCTGAGTCCCTTGCTGGGATGGTGAAAAGTGACCCCAGAGGAGAGGGCAGAAAGGTCACAGCCATATTGACCACTGGGTGGTCCATGCCTGATGGTCAGCCAGCCAGCCTCTGACAGGATGATAGAAGGGGCTGCCTCACGGCCTCTTTCTCTCCTCTTCTAATTGGCCTTTATGAATATTTAATGAAATCAAGATGGAATTCAATCAGAAGTTTTACCTGCTGCATCTCTGAGAGAAAGAAGAGGAAAAAGAAATGGTGGTATATTATTAGATTCATCTAGCCACAGGGCAGAAGCAGTGTGCCCTGGAAACCCTCTGCTACTCAGGTGCTTGGCAGCCTTTACTGCCCAGGTGCTTCTGCTAGGTCCAAAGACATGAACCCTTTTTACCAGTGAGAAGTTGCAGTTTTCTATGTGCCATGTAGGTAAAAGAACTGTGTCTGGCAAGATAAAGGTAATGTGCTGAAGCACACACTCGAGCTGGAGATGTGGTCTTAGGAAATCCTTTTAGCAAATACTCTCTCCCTGCCTGGTGGAAATCTCTTTGTTTTGCAAACAAGACACACTTTATTTTTTCTATTATTAAATTAATTCCTTGTTCATTGTAGAAAAATTGTAAATATAGAAAATCAAAAGTAAAACTTGCCTATAATCCCACCACCCAGAGGTAATGAGGGTTAATGTTTTTATATGTATTTATCTATCCACTGTTACCACTATATGTACTCATATAATCACTCAGTAAGTAATGTCTTGTAACCTACCTTTCTTTTAATATACACTGTATCACTAGATAGTAATCTATAATACCACATATCATGACCTACTATATTTTACCATATGATGCATCTTAAGATTTTTAACAGATTTCCAGTCATTGGTACTTCCATTCAGGGGCCCTGGAGTTGACTTGATGACTTCATGCGGAAAGATAACATAAGAGCCTGGACTTTGGAATCAAACAGATGTGGATTCCAACCCATGCATTTCAAGACATTAGCTATGTATTCTTAGGAAACTTAATCTCTTCAGTCAGTTTTTTCATTTTGAAGCTGTTTTGAAGATTCAATGAGAATGTATACAAGGCACCTGGTACAATGTCTGACATAAAGTAAATGTTCAGCTTATGGAGACTGTTATATTGTCATTATTCATAATGCTCTGATCAGTTTTCTTGTGGCTAAATCTTAGCCGTTTCATTAGGCTAATTTCCTAAAAGCAGAATTGCTAGGTCAAAGGGTTTGCACATTTTGAAGTCAACTAAAAATTTTTAAAGCTCCTGAAGTATTTCTTTCTCAGACCAGTCTCCTGATTTTGGCTAATGTTTGGCTAACATTTGAGGCTCTCATGGCCAGTGCATGATGAAACTGTAGGCAGGTTTTCTTCCTCTCCTTGGTCCTAGGTTTCCTCATTAGAAAGTGAGGTGTTGTTGGATTGGGTGCATTTTAGGTTGATGGATTCTGTCCTCTACCTCCAGCTCCTCTGTCATGGTCCAGGCTGCCCACTGGAATAGGCAGGTCTAAAGCCAGCCGAGCGGCCCCAGCTGTCAGGCAGGTAGGCATCTAGTGGAGGCTTCCTTTTTAACAAGAGTGCCGTCCTGGGTGTCCAGTAGTGTCCAATAATCGAATCTATCGATCTTTCTGTCTATGTATGTGCATATTTTGAAGGGGTATGTTTGGGTTGAATTGTATCCCCCCCAAAAAAAAAAATCTGTGGAAGTCTTAACTCCCAGTACCTGTGAATGTGACCTTATTTGGAAATAGGGTCCTTGCAATTATACTTAAGATGAGATCATACTGGATTAAAGTGAGCCATAAATTCAATGAATGGTATCCTTATAAGAAGGCCATGTGAAGACACAGGGACACAGAGACACCCAGGAAAAATACCATGTGACAAAGGAAGCAAAATTGGGGTAAGGCCACAAACCAAGGGGCTTCAGAGACTGCTGACACCCAGCAGAAGCTAGAAGAGGCAAGGGAGGATTCTTCCCTAAAGCATCTGGAGGGAGCATGGCCCTCTCAGACCCTTGATTTCTGATTTCTGATTTCTCTAGAACTATGAGAGAATAAATCTGTATGGTTGGAAGCCCTAGGAAACCAGTACCATCTACTTCCTAATTTTTATTTCTCCTCTTCTGCTTATGAGAGTATAAGCTGTTAATTCCTAGGGTCGTTCCTGGGGACAACATGCTATAATGAGAAAAGTTCAGGATTAGGAGCCTGACTGCCCTAGCTAAAAGCTGGGAGTGGAAAAAAGTTCCCCTGCAGTGCCTGTGCTAGGGAATACCTTCTTCTTCCAGTCGCCAAATCCCCTGCCTGGCCACTGGGCTGCTTTCTTCAGTCACCGTAATGAGCCTGAAGTCTAATCTTACCTGAATGACCCTACCCTGGCAGAAAAAGAAGAAAAGCAGTAGCACTAAAACAGGAAGCTGGCCTATGGCCAAATGTCCTTAAGACAGCTGCAAGCCCACAGAACTGAAATGAGCTCTTTGTGTGTCTATACCCCTTACCACACTGGGGGCTTCTCAATACAAGAGACCATATTTGATTCATTGTTGCAGCTCTAGCATCTAGCTCAGTGCTGGTCCAAAATATGTACTCAGTGAAAGTTTCTAGATGAGAGTTTTCAGAGACCGGGTTCTTGTGCTCTTGGTTCTTCTGCTTCGGTTCCTGGAGTTTAGTGTCCTTCTGACATGGGCTTGTATTTTTGATCAGCCTTGACCTGACCTACCCTATGATTTTTATTTTTCAAATACATTTAGTAAGTGATGTAATAATAATGATAATATCTACCATTTATGGAACATTACTCTATGGTAAGCACTGTATCATTATGATAGGTATGAATCTTGGTTTCCAAACTTAGGAATACAAGAAATATATTTCTTTCTATACTAAAAGCATTTAAATTGAGCCTGTAGCCCACATCCTTCTGAACTGGTAGTAAATTGAACCTCTGTTGTTACTGGAGTTTCCCACCCCTATATTTTGCTAAGATCCCAGGATCTCATGCAGCGCCAAAGTATCAGAAGCACTCGGGCGAGCCTCTCTGATTATTGGTCATTGATCCAGACCAGTTCACAGTGACACAACCATTTCCCTAGCCCTCATGGCCCTGTAGTGTTGTTTCCATGCACTGCTTGGGGCATAATGATCTTTGATGAGTCTACCAGGCCATAAGTCCACAACTCACCAACCTGAGCACACCCTGAGATGCTGCTGTAGAGTGGAGTGCAGGTGACAAATACACTGGCCTTCATCCTCCTCCCTGTTTAAGAAATAATCCTCCTCCCCCCTTAACCCCAAAGCCAACCTCCCCTCTCCTCCTTTCCCTCTTAAGGATGTCCATAGTCCACAGTCTCTTCAGCAGACCCTGACTTTCACAAACACACAAAAAAACACAAGAATACCACTGACTCCAAGCAGCTTCTGCTTTCCCCTCCTTCAAAAATCACCAGAAAAGCCAAAACTCAGAGAGATAAAGGTTTCATAAGTAGTAAAGAGATTTCTGGGAGGTGACACAGGTTGGTGTGACAGTAAAGGTTGAAAGCTGAGACACCACATTTCCACCAATTGTGTTCTGGGTGTGGGGAGGGGAGACTTGATGGAAGCCTTAAAGGATGGGTACATCGGAGTGAGACAGGGGAAAAGAAGATTGCAGGACGTGGTGGGAGGGAGAACAGCAGTGAAGCGTGCCTTCCTGTGGGGCTTGATTCTCCCTGTAGCCCTGGGATCCAGTGTTAAAACTCAGTTCTGTCAGGAGGCATGTACACACACACACACACACACACACAACTGGGCCATGGTCTTGAGGCAAGCCCACCATGTCAGGCTTACTGGATCCAGAAGGGTTTCCCATCTCAGCTTCATGATATTCTTGGAACTCTGCCATCCTCCCTCCTGGTCCCAGTGCCAAGCTTGGAGGAAATTCCTCCCACCCCAAGATCTAAGGTAAATGACACGAGAAAGAGCTCTCTGTTACATTGTCTTCCGTGGAAGAATCAGCTGTGCTCTGAATCAGGAGGCCTGGATATGAGTCCTTGCCCTGCAGGGCCTTCCCCCCCCACACACACACTTTTATAAAATGAAGTTCAGTTCATTAACCTCAGAGGCCCTTCCAAATCCTATATGGATTTATGAAATATCTGGACCCTAACTTTGACACATTTCATAATGTCCCACTAACTTCCTCTCAGTGTCATAGACATACAATGTAATGAGATGATCTGAAAGCCTTATAAGATCTCCCGGCTTGCACAGTCTCCCAGCTTATATACAGTTCATTTTTCTTAGCTTTAATCCCAATATAGTTTCTAATATTGTCTAATAAGCTCTGGCCTCACGGTTTATTGCTATCAAGAAGAATTTTCTCTCCTATCTATACCCCTCCCTTCCAATATTTCCCTACCTCTTTTTTTCTTTTTCCCTGCTGACAATAATTATAAGTTGTGAAGCCCACAAAAAAGCGGATATGAAATTGACTATATATGATTAGAGATAATGTCCCAGGCGTGCGTCCGAAACCTGCCGTCTGGCTAATGTGTGTTTTCCTCCCCATTACACTGAACACGGTCATTATGCCTTGGCAGGGGCAGGGCTTCCATAATGGTGTGAAAAGTGTTTACATGTGAAGAATGTCTTTCTTTGTGTTGTGGGCCTGTCCCAAGCACTACCTCCTTACTGTGAGGCTGAGGTTGATAGATCACATTTCTAAGATTCCTGATGGCATGAACTTTACAAATTGACCTTCTTCTTTGGGATCCTTGATTCACTGTGATTTTTTGTTGTTGTTGTTGTTGAAAATTGGAGGGTTAACAGGGTTGGGAAATAAAATAGGTTCCCTGACCTGTTATGAGTATGGCCCTGAGGCTAAGGCCAAGACCTAGTCTTTTACAAAGAAAGGAGATCAAACAACAGTGCGATCTGCCTCTGTTGTTATTTACAAAATGTAAATTCACTCCTTCCACAAATATTTATCGAGCACCTACCATGTTCCAGGTACTGGAGATTAAGTAAGAAACAAAACATACAAAACTCACTGACTGTCTTCGTAGAGCTTATGTTCTAAAAGGAGAGAGAATACATAAGCAAAATAAATACGTTAAATATTTAGTATATTAAGTGATGGAAGGTGAAGTGATTATTTAGTTTATTGTCCAAACCAGGATACCTCTGAGGGTAAAAGCAAAAAATGATTAATAATTACCAAAGAAGTATAAACCAGGATAACAGTCACCCTAAAATGCTGTGGCAGAAAATAAAGCAACTAAGAGAAATAAAGGGGATGGGGAAGCTGTGGACAGGGAGTACAGGGAAAGGAGCAGATTGCAATTTTAAATAGGATAGTCAGAGAAGACATCACTATGAAGGGACTAAGGGAGCAATATGTAGATATCTGGTCCATTAGAATGGACCAAGGCTGGTCTGTTCCAGGAGCCGCAGGGAAGCCAGTGACTAACGAGGAATGACTGAGAGGAAAAGCAGTAGGAGATGAGGTCATTGGGGTAATGGAGCATCAGATAATGTAGGGTCTTTAAAGACATAATAAGGATTTTGGCTTTTACCATTGTAGGATGGCAATCATCTAAAGCTTTTGAGTTGACTTATATTATTTTACCATAATGATGCTAAATGATATTTTGAAAATAGTCATAAGGGGGGGCAGTGTGTGGCAAGAGTTGAAGCCGGAATACCAGTTGGGAGGCTAGTGCTGTAATCCAGGTGAACAATGATGGTGGCAGGAACCAGCTAGAGGTGCTAAGAAGTGGTCAGCATTTGGATATCCTGAAGACAAAGCCAACATGATCTGATGAAAGGACTGAATATGTAGCATGGAAGAAAATATATTGTCAAAGATGTCTCCCAAGATTCTTCACTTGAACATTGAGGAGAATGGAGTTATGGCATTTCCCTAAGTGATAAGGGAGAAACTATGGGTAGAACAGATTTGGAGAAAGGAATTAGGAGTTTGGAAGAACGTTAAATTTGAGATGCCTGTTAAACATACACATGGAGATGTTGAAGGTACAGTTGGCTACGAGTCTGGAGCTTAAAGGAAAATTCAGAACTGGAGATATAAATTTTGGAATCTGTTAAATTGAGGGAGATCACTTAAGAAGTGAGTGTAGATTGAGAAAAAAGAGTTCCTAAGACTTGGCTCAATCCAAGGTTGAAAAGTCTGGGAGAAGAAGAGGAACCTACAAAGGAGCTGTGGAAAGGAGTGGCCTGTGCAATTGGAAGAAAAGTAGGAGAGTGCGCAATCTGAGAGGTCAGGTGGAAACAAGTAGCTTGGAGAGGAGGGGCCTAGCTGCTGCTGGTCTGTAGGGTTTCCCGAAGACTAAGAACCAACCACTGGACTTAAGGCAGAGGTCATGGAGACCTTGACAAGAGTGCTTTCAGTGGCTTGGCAGGGTGGCCTTAATGGAGTGAGTTCAAAAGGGAAGGAGTGATGAGGAGTCAGGGAGTGATATAGACAGCTGTTTGAAAGAAAAGAGAAAAATGAGAGTAATGGAAAGGGGAAGCGGAGCCAAGAGCTTTTCTGTTTTTGTTTTTTAAGATTTATTTATTTATTTGGGGGGGGGAAGGAAGAGAGAAAGAGAGAGAATCCCAAGCAGACTCCCCACTGAGCATGGAGGCCCACGCGGGGCTCAATCCCACAACCCACGAGATCATGACCTGAGCTAAAATCAAGAATCGGACACTTAACCAACTGAGCCACCCAAGGGCTCCTTTTCTATTGTTGTTGTTGTTGTTTTTTAACGTTGCATTAATAACATGTTTTTATACCAGTAAAAATGATCTAGTAAGCTAGAAAAATTTGGTGCAGAAAAGATAGGCAAAAATTGCTGGAGCAATGTCCTTGAGTAGCTGAGAAGGGAGGGGAAGCTAGTAGGGGAAGTGAACAGTAGAGGGGATAGCCTTACACAGGGGTGGGGAAAGTTCCTCCATGGTAACTCGAGGAAAGAAAGAGCACGTGAGCATCCGTGCAAGTACATGAGTGGCTACGGTGTGGGCTCTTGTGTTCTTCAGTTGCTCTTGCAGTAAAATAGTAAGCAAGGTCATTGGTTTAGATGAGTAAGTTTCATTACAGCGCCTCAGTGTTGTCTCTTTTGGGACACGTTGTTGGAAGTCAGTTCATTGATTCATTCGTTTATCAGATATTCACCAGCCGCCTACTCTGTGCCTGGCTCTGTGCTTGAAGCTCACAGGGGAGAGACGGACACACAAACATACACAATCCAGTACAACATGCACTTCAATGGACTCATGCATAAGGAAGAGGAATAACTCACTTGGCATAGGGAAGTTCAGCAATACTTCAGAGAAAAAAATGAAAACTGAGTTAGATCTACAGTGATAAGAATAGGTATTTTCCAGGTGGAGAAAGGAAGGAAAGTCATCCTTGACCCAGGGAACACCATGAATAAAGGCTTTTTGAGTGAAAAAAGAAATCCTGAGTATTTTGAGAATATGACATCCTCTGTCAGGAAGACGACTTGTGACTGGAGAGGCAGTTTGCACCGCTCTATGAAAGGTCTCACGTGCCAGGATGAGGAGCTGGGACAGTTGAAGCGTGTAAAGATCTTAAGCAGGGATGTGCCTCTGACTGAAAAGAGTCTGAGCAAAGGGGGGTTAGGCCGGCAGGCCATAGTATGGGACAAGTGGGGCAGCCTTCTGTGAGGGAGAAGACAGTGGAGTTTAGAGGCAGAAGGATGCACAGAGCAGGATGTGGAGGAGTCTGCCTTTGCCATCTGAGGAGAGACTTTTCTCCCTGGGTCTGGAAGTGGCTCCCCACTGACATGCAGAAAGCACTGCCCGCTTTAGTGCTTTTAATAAAAATGGAAAATATGGGTTTCTGTGATGCTTTTAATCATTTTGGAATTGTAAAGAGCTCTGGGCTTTGGGGGCCAGGACGGCCCTGGTGTGAACATAAATTAGCCTAACTGAGTAGCTTGTGCTGTTTATGGGCACTATTTGCTGTAAATTTGTTCTGATGCAAGAACTGTGCATCACTCACACAGCCCTCAACCTCAGCATGCCTGTTCCTGAAAGGGTTGCTTTTGGCTTGGCTTCCAGTGAGGAGGATCATGGACTCCAGGATGAATGAGGAGGTCTTTAATTAATGGACTAGTCTGCTCTTTAATTTGCTCACGCATTCTGCAAATCAGGACTGATTACCCACTTTGTGCCAGGCCCTGTGCTAGACACAGACAATACAGAGAAGAGAGAAGCCCTTGAGGGGCCCACAGTCTTAGATACTGGGAATTTCAACACAGATAATCAGGACCAGTTGGTGCAAAGTGAAAGGAATGGTCACTTCCACCTGAAAGTTCAGGAAGAGCTGTCTAGACAAGGCCTGTGGTTCATCCCATAGCAAATGGGTGGCTCTGGGATGCTTGCTTGGAATTCTTGAAAAGCAGAGTAGGGCATCAGTAAGGGTTTGGACCATGGTGTTAGGTGTAGACCCATGGCCTGATGCTGACTCTGCCTCCTTGCTAGCTATGTGATCTTCAGAGAGAACCCTAAGCTCTTTGAGCCTCAGTTTCCATCTATAAAAGGGAGTGGTTATAGTATATGATATAAAGCTCAATATAGATTCAGTCCATGAATGTCTAATGTCTGTAGACATTAGTTCCCTCTCCCCTGTCCTGTGCTTGCCTCTCTGGTGGCAATAGGCAGCACTGAGCCATTCTCACACTTTATAAACAGGTACATTCATAGCCAAGGCACACATTAGCAAGTTGTCGAACTCTTTCATGGTTTTCAGTGGCCTCAAGAATGAAATGCAAACTGCTAGGTAGGACAGAGCAGACTCTGTAGTATGCCCTCAGGCCTTTCAGAACCATCTCCACACATCCCTCTTCGTACTCTATGTTCCAGCCTACTGGAGTATTCACCACTTCCTAGGTGCACACATGCTTTCCCATCTCTGAGCCTTGGCTTACGTAGGAGCCTCTGCCTGGACCCCTAAGCCCCCTTTCACTTTTTTCCACCTAGAGAAATCTCCCCCACCCTATAAGAGACAGTCTAAGGCCTGCTCCTCAAGAAACTCTCCAGGACCTCACTTGTACTTAACTGCTTTCATCTCTGGGATCCCACAGCACTCTTGTGACATCTCACATTTATCTACTGGCTTTGATGGGAGCCAATGGTGCATAGGCTAATTTCTCTCACCATCCTGAAACCTCTCTGAATATTTTGGAATGGGGAAATAAGAATGAAGCTTATATTGTGGTTTCAGGAAGACTCTGGCTGACTAAGATTCCTGAGGATGCTCCCAGAGAAGTGTGAGGCTAACAACAAGCTTTGGAGCATTGTTATTCGTTAGTATCACACTCGAACCCTTAAAGAGATACACAGTGGGGGAACAATGGTTCTGAGTTAGGAAGTGGTAGAGCTGGGCATCGAGGTACTTTTCTACCATGGTACACTGTCTCATCCAAAGCCATTCATAAAGCAACAGTCCTTCAGTCCTTAGTGTGTACACAGCAGGACCAGCTTCTGGGTGTGTGACTAGTATAGTAACACAGGGCCTCATGCTCAGAAGCACTTGGTATTTCATGCTTTGTGGTTGCCATCATAAAACTCTCAGTAATTTTATCTTTGAGTTTGTATTTTATAAGCAAAATCTGATGGGACAATAAAGCATGCACCAGAGGCGTGGAGCCTGGCCTCATGCATAGTCCTGCTTCCTACCACTTCATAACTCCCCTCGCCTGGTTCTTGGCCACCCTCTCCATACACCTTCTAGAGCTCTGGGCACCACCCAACCCTTCCCTTCCCAGGATGGCAGTGCCACGGTATGTTCAGTAGATGGTTCAGCAGGGGCAAGCCTCTTGCCCACCCCTATACCTAGCCTATCCTAGCATGAGATTTACAATACCCTTCTGGGTTGTCATCTGTAATTGATTGGGGCAGGTGGTCCATGGGAATGGGAAATGTTCTCCTCAGTCTCCCTGCCCCCAGCTAGCAGGTAGAGAGGTGGGATGGGGGAGGACAGGGCGATCCTAGCAGCCAATGGGTCATCTTAGTACCTTTAATGAGATTTTAATCCTGCTTTTTGAATAAGGGGCTTTGTATTTTCATTTTGTATTGAGCCCCACAAACTATGTAGCCAGTCTTGGTGTTAGGCCCTGTGCTGGGCACCAGGGATACAGATTTGAATCACATGACTATAACCTCTGCCTTCAAGGTGGTTATTGAGTCTAGAGTTTGGACTAGTTGAGAAAAATGGCAAACTTTTTCTATAAAGGACAATAGAGTAAATATTTTAGGCTTTGCAGGCCAACCGATCTCTGTCACAGCTACTCAGCTCTGCCTTTGTAGCACAAAAGCAGTCAGAAACAGTGTGTAAATAAATGAGAGCATGTTTGCGTTCCAATAAAACTTTATGGACAATGAAATTTGAATTTCACGTAACTTTCACATCACAAAATAATTTCCCTTTTATATGTTTTCAGTCATTTAAAAACCTACAAACCATTTTTAGCTGTGGGCTGTACAGAAATAGGCATCAGGCCAAATTTGGCCAGCGGCCTGCAGTTTGCTGAGCTTGAGTGAGACAATCTCTAAGGGCCTTCTGGCACTCACTCAGGTGAGCTTCAGAAAGCTGGGTCTTTACTCTCACTTTCTTTTCCTTTGTTGTTTTTTTGGGTTTTTTTGTTTTATCTCTCAATCTCTCTCAAGTTCTCTTCTTGCCCTTGCTTTAATTCCCCTCTCACTCTCACTCTTCCTACATATACACCAAACACACACACGCACACACACACGCACATGCACACACACACACATCTGGTTTAAAAAGCCACTGATACATCCATCCCAGCACAAGGAGCTCTTTCTTCTTTCAACTGGTATAAGTACACGAGCCAATGCTCTCTCTCCATAGGGGGCCAGCTGCCGAATTCTTGCTTGCTGCGTAATTACAAAGCCATTGAAGCAGAGACAAGAGGGGATCAAATGTAGTGCTCTACTTGCAGAGAAAAAATATTGACACATTTAGGGACATAATAGGCAGATGAAGAAAAGCATGTCCTCTATTCTCTGCTCCATCTATATCCACAGACACATCTTTATAAATGTGTTTTTGAATAGGATACAAATACAATATTCAGAGAAGCAGTGGACAATTGTCACCATCTGCCATCTGCCCACATACAGGAGCTGGCTCAGGGAAGAAAAGGTTTGATTTAGAGAAATTGCAACACTTCATGAGAAGAATGCAAATAATTTATTATATTTTCTTATTTGCCTACTGTGTGCGCATAGCTAGAAGGCTCTTAGAAGCAGGGAAGTATGTAATGAAAAAGAATACAGACTGTGGAAACTGTGAACTTGGATTCAAATCCCTGGGCTAGAACTTGAGGTATGCTGCCTAGAAAGAGTAACTGAAATTCTTCGAGCTTTGGTTTCCTCATCAGTATAAGAAGGGTGATGCCTACATTTCAAATTTGTTAACACGAATTAGAGATTTGAGCTAAGAGAAATAAAGCACAAAGTACAGTACCTGGCACATGGTAGGCATTTGCTCAGTAGTAGCTGTGGAAATGCTAGAGCTAGGAAGAGGCAGGGCCAAGAGTCAAGCCAGGGTGTGACTGCAGTGCTTGGTCCCCTGCAGAATGCTGCTAGAGTAAGTGGTCTGGAGTAGGACGGCCCTCTGGGGACCACAGCTGGGGAAACAAAGGCTTGACCAGCTACAAATAATGTCTTCCTCTTTGTTTATTGGTGATCAGACCTTTTTAATTCCACCAGTCATCCAATGAATGTTGGACAAAAACATCTAGTAACTTAAAGTAACTACAAAAAAGAACAATTGAAAAACCCCTGACCTCTTAGATCACCATCTGTTTACCAGCTCTGTAGTCTCCTCTGATTCTGCTCATTCATTAATTTATTCAAGTGTGTTTATTGGGCATTGTGTTAGTCTGTTTGGACTGCTATAACAAAAATACTATAGACTGGCTAGCTTATCAACAACAGAAATTTATCTCTCATAGTTCTGGAAGCTGGAAGTCCAAGATCAAGGCACTGGCAGATTCAGTGTCTGGTGAGAGCCCACTTCCTGGTTCATAAATGGCCATCTTGTTATCACCTCACATGGCAAAAGGGGTGACAGATCTCTCTGTGGTCTCTTTTATAAGGAGATTAATCCCATTAGTGAGGACAGAGCCCAAATCACCTCCCAAAGGCCCCACATCCAAATACCAACATATGGGGGATTAATTTTCAATATATGAATTTGAGAGGACACAAACATTCAGTCTACAGCAAACAGCTACCCTGTGCCATGCGCTATGATTAAATGCTGGGGCTATAATGACGAATGAGACACAGTTTTTGCCTTTAAGTTGCTCACAGTTGAATGAGAAAATAGACAATTACAGAATGGTAGCTAAGGTGCTATGGTAGAGGAAGAACAAATGCAGAAAAATGGCATCTAAACCATTGGAGGGAGGCAGGGCAGGTCAGATAAGGCTTAACCTGTAAACTGAGATCTGAAAGAGGAGTGGGAAGTAACTAACCAAAGAAAGATTGTGACAGAAAGGATGTGGCAGGCACAGAAAACAACATATAAGAGGAGATGGAGGCAAGAGGAAAATGTGGTGTAGGGGGACTAAAGATGATCAGCCTGGCCGGATTCTGGACTATGAGGGGATTGGTGGCAAGTATGGAGGCCACAGAGGCTGGCAGGGGCAGAGTGATCATGTTAGATAGTTTAGACATTATTTTGTCAATGGGAAATTTAAAAGAGAAGAGCAGCATGTCAGATTTGCATTTTTGAAATTTGACTCTGGTTGCAAGGTAGAGAATGGGTTGAAGGAAGTGAAACTAAAAGCAGGGTGGAAGACCAACTCACAACTGTGATCATGGATAGATTGCTTTGCATTTTGGAACCTGTTTCTTCATCTATAAAATAGAATTATGAAACATACATATTGCAGGGCTTAAATGAGCCAATATAAACAAAATACTGGGTCAGGTAAGTGCTTATCTATGCCCCCTGCCCACCTGGCCCAAGGCTTAACACAGAGCTCTGTATACAATAGGTGGTAAGCAAGGTGCATCTATTGCTTATTGAGTGACTTCTGTCCCCTGGAAGCATCAAAATGAAGAGGCCGATGATATTTATAGACAGAGGGTGGACTACTGCTCAGGGTTCTGAACACCTATATCCTAACCTAAAATAAATCTTTGCCTCAAGTTCTTGGAAGGAAACATCTGCAAAGAATAAAAACAGCCCTCCCCCCTCTCCCCACAAAAAGAAAATTCCACAACATAAAAAACAAAACACAATCAAAAAACATACTTGAAACTGATAAACCCCAGCATGGAACCTCAGCCTAAGTTCTGGGAGAACTCCATTTGGCAACATGAGGCAAATCAACATGGCTTCCCTTCCTTAAGACCTCATAGGAGATCCTGCTTGGCTTTTTCTGAGAGTGAGGAGAATACCTCTTCCCAAGAAGAAAGGCCCTTGGACTATTCTCTCCTCTATAGAATGTTGGAAGTGAGAAATCTAGAGGTATCATGGGAAAAACTCCCACTTCTTATACAATGGCCCAGTCAGTCTCCTTGATCTGCTGCAGAGCTCCTCATGCTCAAAGAGAAATACCATCATTGATCCTTAGAACTGGATTAAAGGGTAGGGGAGGGACTCAGAGCATCCTTAAATCTTGTGAGCCTATACTAACACTATCTAGATGTATATTTCAAAGTTTTACTGGGCTCCATCTTTGCCTGGAAACTCTAAAAAGAGCTTTGTGGGGTACCTGGGTGGCTCAGTCATTAAGCGTCTGCCTTCGGCTCGGGTCATATCCCAGGATCCTGGGATCGAGCCCCGCATCGGGCTCCCTGCTCAGCAGGAAGCTTGCTTCTCCCTCTCCCACTCCCCCTGCTTGTGTTCCCCCTCTTGCTGTGTCTCTCTCTGTCAAATAAATAAATAAAATCTTTAAAAAATAAAAAAATAAAAAGAGCCTTGTTGTTTTAGGGAAAGCAGTTTATCTGGTACCAAATCAAGTCCAGGAGGGTATTTCCAGTGCTACCAAAGTTAATGAACCAAGAACAAGAGAGGTGGTTATCCCCTGAGAATTTAAAAGGCAAACAGAGGGGCACCTCGGTAGCTTAGTCAGTTAAGCGTCTGCCTTCAGCTCAGGTCGTGATCTCGGGGTCCTGGGATTGAGCCCCACATCAGGCTCCCTGCTCAGCCCCCAGACTGCCTCTTCCTCTCCCTCTCCCTCTTTCTCTGCCCCTCCCCCTCCCCCTGCTTATGCGTGCACTTGCTCGCTCTCTCTCTCTCTCATAAATAAATAAAATCTTTAAAAAAAATAAAATAAAATTCAAACAGAGCTAAAACCTTAATGCTGGACAGATAAATGTGAAAAGTCAACTTTCACTATAGGAAATACAATGAATGAACAAGATAATGAAAAAGAATTCAAACCCACTGAATCATCTTTAAAAAAAAACAATTAAAATAACAGTCAGATCCCATATGATTATTACATTAACAAAAAATGTTTTCAAAGTTATAATCCCCCATGCTGGCAAAGCTATAGTAAAATCTTTATCTCACACCCTATTCATGGGAGTGTAAATTGGAATGATTCTACTGAAAAGCAATTTGGTAATATGTATCAGGAGTAATAAAAAGGTACATCTTTCTGACCCAGCAATTCCACTCTTGAGTATTCACCCCAGAGAGATAATCTAATCCAAATGAAGGAAAAAATTGTATGCAGGAAGATTTTTATCATAATGTCATTTACAATAACAAAATAATAATAGCCTAAATGTCCTATATTTAGGTAAACTATGCACTTTCACTAAATAGAACATTATGAAGTTATTAAAATAATGTTTAGAATGACTGTGTAATACTGTTGGAAAACTTCTTATGATCTAATGTAACCTAAAAATAGCGGAATACAGAAAGTAGAGACTTCTGCAAGATGGTGGCATAGGAAGGTCCTGAACTCACCTCCTCCCATGGACACACCAAATCTACAGCTACCTAAGGTCCATTTCCCTCTGAAAAAGATCTGAGAAATAGATGAACTGCTTCTTCCCAAAAAAAAGGATAAAAAGATCACATCTGGACAGGTAGGAAAGGCAGAAATACAGACTGCCCAATAACCCCACCCCTGTGCGGAAATAGGGAGGGATCTCAGGAGTCCGGTGTTTCTCCCTGAGGAACAAGGGATCAGTGCCCTATATCAGGCATCCTAACCCCTGGGATCTGCACCAGAGAGACTAGCCCCCAAAACAGTTGGCTTAGAAAACCAACATCCAAGGGACCCAAAGTGCTATAGGAAACTGAGATTCCCCTTCCAAAGGCCTTAAGTGCAATCTCCCTCACACCAAGACCCACCAAAAAAACAACAGTTTGAAAAGCACCTAGACTATGTGTGAAGGAGATGCATTTGCTAATCTAAAAGCATCTGCTGAAGAAGCAGGGGATAGTTGAAACTCCCTGGAGATGGAGGTGCTAGCAGATACATTTTGCACTCACTCTACCTATCCTGCTAGCACAGATGGGTGAGCTTGGATGCAGCACCCTCCTGCTGTCTTGCTAAGGCAGGCAGGGGCAAGCAGTCATGGCACTGTCCTACTGCCTTGCTGAAGCTGGAGAGAGTGCAGGGGGTTGCAGCACTGCCCTGGTCCCTGGCTGGGGCAGGCCGGTGCAAATGGTCCTGGCATTCTCCTGCTCCCTAGCAAAAGTCAGGGAACATGGGTGATTGTGACACTCACCTGCTCCCTGGCTAGGGCTGGCAAGCACAAGTGATTGCAGCATTTTCCTGTTTCCAGCCTAAAGCCAGCACGAGTGCAGATAAGGCACTATCCCACTGCTTTCCTGAAGCCCATGGGCACACACAGTCAAGACCTGTTCCCACTGCCTTTCTGAAGCCAGCAAGTATGCCCTGCCCCCAGTGCTCTCTAACCGCCTATCTAAAGCCAGTGGGTGCACACAGTCCACACAGGGGATGTCCCTTGATCGCCTGGTCCTGGTGGCCAAGGGGACTGGCATTTCTGAGCTCCATGAGAATGTAACCATCAAAAGGATAGTTCTTGGCAGGCTACCACCCCCAGAGCACTGCACAGAGAGGCACACTAAAATGCAACAACCAGTCTTCCTGTGAAAAAGGCCTATTTACTTGGCCTGGAGCTTTAGCCCAAGGGATAGGCTTCGGGTTTCCCAAACATCTAGAGGCTAGGGAGGCACTCCGGGGGAATGTAAGCAGGGAGATACCATCCTTGTGCACCAGATTGGCCTTGCTTCAATTTAAGGAGACCTTTCAGAAAGCAGATTATACACTCATCTGGAGCCCCAGTTTTTGCAACTGTGTCCCGGGGAACACCTCCTGATATTCTGGTCTGCAGGTCAGCAGAGATTATGATTGTGGGCCCCCAGGGCTGTATATACAATTGATCTTTGAACAACATGGGTTTGGACCATGGGGGTCCACCTATAACTGGATTTTTCTATATAAATGCAGTGCAATACTATAAATGTATTTTCTCTTTTGTATGATTTCTTTTTTTTAAGATTTTATTTATTTATTTGACACAGAGAGAACATGAGAGAGCACAAGCAGGGGGAGCAGCAGAGGGAGACGGAGAAGCAGGCACCCTGCTTGACAGGGAGCCGGATGTGGGACTCCATCCCAGGGTCCCGGGATCATCTGAGCTGAAGGCAGATGCCCAACCAACTGAGCCACCCAGGGGCCCCTGTTTTTTTTTTTTTTTTAAAGATTTTATTTATCTGAGAGAGAGGGAACACAAGCAGGGGGAGTGGGAGAGGGAGAAGCAGGCCTCCCGCTGAGCAAGCCCGATGCGGGGCTCGATCCCAGGACCCCGGGATCATGACCTGAGCCGAAGGCAGACGCTTAATGACTGAGCCACCCAGGCGCCCCATGGGGGCCCCTGTTTTGTATGATTTCTTAATAACATCTTCTTTTCTCTAGCTCACTTTACTGTGAGAATACAGTGTATAATACATATAACATACAAAATATGTGTTAACCATCTGTTTATGTTATCAGTAAGGCCTCTGGTCAAGGGTAGGCTATTAGTACTTAAGTTTTTGGATAATCAAAAGTTATACATGGATTTTCAACTGCATGGGGGAGTTGGTTCCCCTAACACTCATGTTGAAAGCTGATGTAGGTACATTCGTATCAGACAAAAGAGACTTTAAAGCAAAGATTGTAAAAAAAGACAAAGAGGGGCACTGCATAATGATAAAGGGATCATTCTGGCAAGAAGATAAAGCATTTATAAACATATATGCATTCAACATAGGAGTACCAAAAAATATAAAGCAAATATTAACAGACCTGAAGGGAGAAATTGACAGCAGTACAACAATAGTAGGAGATTTTAACACACCACTTACATCAGTAGATAGATTGTCCAGACAAAAAATCAATAAGGAAACATTAGCCTTAAACGACACAGTACACCAAATGGACTTACTAGATACATACAGAATACTCCATCTAAAATCAGCAGAATACACATTCTTCTCAAGTGGACATGAAACATTCTTTAGGATAGATCACATGTTAGTTCAAGAAGACTGAAATTATATTAAGCTTCTTTTTAAACATAGCAATATGAAACTAGAAATAATTACAAGAAGAAAACTGGAAAAACTACACTGAGATTAAGTAACAGTTTACTGAACATCTACTGGGAGAAATCAAAAGTACCTAGAGACAAATGAAAACAGAAATACAACATAACAAAATCTGTGGGATGCAGCAAAAGTGGGTCTAGGAGGGAAATTCATAGCTATACAGGCCTACATCAAGAAATAAGAGAAATCTCAAACAATTTAAATTTACACCTAAGGGACGAGAAAAGCAAGAACAAACAACACCCAAAGTTAGTAGAAAGAAGGAAATAATAAAGATCAGAATGAAAATAAATGAAATAGAGACTAAAAAGATAATAGAAAAGATCAATGAAATTAAGAGCTGGTTCTTTGAGAAGGTAAACAAAATTGACAAACCATTAGCCAGACTCACCAAGAAAAAAAGGAGGGCTCAAATAAATAAAATCAGAAAATTAAAGAGGAGAAGTTACAACTGATACCACAGAAATATAAAGGATGATAAGAGACTACTATGAACAGTCAAGTACCAACAAATTGGACAACCTAGAAGAAATGAGTAAATTCCTAGAAACTTACGATCTCCTAAGACTTTTATTTGTTGAGAGGTTGTAGACTACTGATTAAATTTCATTACTAGCAATAAGTCTGTTCAGATGTTCTATTTCTTTCTGAAATACAGTGGAATACTACTCAGCCAGAATAAAGAATGACATCTTGCCATTTGCAAGAACATGGATGGACTTTAGGGTATTATGCAAGTGAAGTAAGTGAGACAGAGAGGGACAAATAACACGTGGTTTAATTTGTATGTGGAATGTAAGAAACAAGATAGAACAAAACCCAGACTCATAAACACAGAGAACAGATGGGTGATTGCCAGAGAGGAGGGGTTGGGAGGGGTGATGTACAAAATGGGTGAAAAGGATAAAGAGCTACAAAATTCCAGTTATAAAATAAATAAGTCATGGGGGTGTAATGTATAGCATGGGGAATATAGTCAATAATATTGTATTAACTTTTTATAGTGACAAATGATAACTAGACTTACTGTGGTGATCATTTCACAATGTACACAAATGTCAAATCTCTATTGTATACCTGAAACTAACATAATATAGTATGTCAATTATACCTCGGTAAAAAAAAAAAAGAATACAGAAAGTAGCAAAGTCATATTATGCCATGGCTATGTGCTTGTTTTCTGTATGTAATTATTACCCTTACAGTTCAAGCACAGCTACTTAGGACAGGAAACAGCATGGAAAATATGGAAATGGTTTTTGAGACATTATGATTTTCGTGTGTGTTTTCCTCTTTATTTTGACATCACTAATATTATTAATCATACTATATACAATGGAAAAAGTATTTTTAAGGACATGGGCTTTATAGTCAGAAGCTCAGCTTAAACCTTAGCTCTGTCATGTACTAGTGTGACTCGGCAATTTACTTAACCTTTTTGAGTGTCAGTTTCCTAATCTCTACAATGAGGGTTAAAGACCAGCATTATGAGAGTGCTGGGAGGAAAAAAGAATAAACCTTTAACAATGCACCTGTTACATGGATGTTCAGTTATGGTTTTTAACATTTTAAGTTTTTTCTAGAAAGGATTTATTAGTTTAGAAAGATCTACACACACATATACATACACACATAAAAAGGTTAAAATAAATTTAAAAAGGTTAGGAAAATTTAACAAGGGAAAATAAGGGCAGTTTAATAAGTGTTAATTCCCCTCACTTTCCCAATTCCTATCTCTTTAAAGTGCAGTGGGATTTAAGAATATTCTGTCTCCATTGTTCAGAAAGCAGAGATGAGCGATGCTTGTTTTTCAAAAGCAAAAGAAAAGAAAAAATGAAAAAGAGACATCTCCCCCACCCCACTGTACTCCTAAACACAACACAAGACAACACACATGCACATGCACACACGCACAGACTTGCACACCCTCTCATCAGACTTCAAGATGTGTCCGTGGAGTTCCAAGAAAATAACATTTTGTCTTTTTTTGTGGTGAACACATTTGCTTTCCCCACGTAACAAAAGGTATCATTTTGCTTTTAATTATGGGTTGTTATTATGCATTGCTTTTATTTGGCAAAGATGTTTGTTTCAGGAAAATTAATTTAGACAGTTCCATTTTTCAAATAACAATACCTTCTGTCCCAGGCTTACAAAGAACAATTAGATCTGGATTCTTTCCCCACAATCAAGCTGGCAATTTCTTATGGAAAGTCATGGTCAATCAGCATGGAATGGAGCTTCCACGAGAGTCAGTCAAATGCAGAAAATAGACTTTTATGGCCTGGCACTTTTACTTCCTGCAGTACATATGACTCTGACATCATGCAGAAGCATTACTCTGGCTGGGCAGGAACACAGATTAATGTTGCCTCACTTTCAGTGCCAGAGTTTTATTCTGAATGTCATGGTATTTTTCACAGGAACTCCACAGTTTCATGCAATTCAACAAACATGACTGAAGGCCCGCTCCGTGCCAAGTACAGTGGTAGGAGCTGGAGATACCGATCTGAATCACGCAGCAGCCTTGCCCACAAGAGCTCACAGCCGGGTGACTCACAGATAATTGCAACCCACAGTGATAACGTCTGTGGCCAAGGGTAGTGCAAGGTGCTGAGGGGACTTGAAGAGGCACCTAACCCAGCCTGGGAGAGGAGAAGGTGATGATATAAGAGAAAAGCCATAAATAGAGAAAGAGGGGAGGAAAGGCTTTCCACGCAAGGATTCTTGGAAGTAAAAGTAAAAGTCTTACCAGACTATGTTCCATTTATCCAGAGGTTATGTGTCCAGCACTAGGCTAACTGCTTTACTAGTAGATGGGTTGCTAAACCCATTTCAAAGTATTTTACTCACCTGCCCATGGTCATTTAGCCAGTATGTGGTAGAGACAGATTCAGGCAAATTGTTGGCTCATACAGCAAGTAAGCGGCAAAGCTAGATCCAGAACACCTAGCTTCTGGCTTTCAGGTGTTTCTGATTAATTAGCTGATTCAGTCCCTACTGTGCATGGTTCTGTGTGGAGCTATGGTGAACTCCTTGGCACTCTTGCTAAATCTGAAGGAGGGGCGCCGGGGTGGCTCGGTTGTTGGGCGTCTGCCTTCGGCTCGGGTCATGATCCCAGGGTCTTGGGATCGAGTCCCACATCGGGCTCCCTGCTTGGCGGGAGGCCTGCTTCTCCCTCTCCCACTCCCCTTGCTTGTGTTCCTGCTCTCCCTATCTCTCTCTCTGTCAAATAAATAAAATCTTAAAAAAAAAAAAAATCTGAAGGAGAATGGGAACAAAAGGACTTTGTTGAACTTTCTTGAGTGCGGTAAGATCTTTTTAGAAGTCAGATCCTCCAGGGTGGCCCGGGTGGCTCAGTCGTTAAGTGTCTGCCTTCTGCTCGGGTCGTGATCCCAGGGTCCTGGGATCAAGCCCCCTGCATCGGGCTCCCTGCTTAGCGGGAAGCCTGCTTCTCCCCCTCCCCCTCCCCCTCTTGTATTCTCTCTCTCGCTGTCTCTCTCTCTGTGTCAAATAAATAAATAAAATCTTAAAAAAAAAAAAAAGGAAGTCAGATCCTCCAAACTCTTCTGTGTAAGTAGGGGAGAGTGACCTTGATACTCTCAAAAACCTGAAACTTTAATATTTTATTGAGTCCTGTGTTTTGTTTAAAAAAAGAAAGATGTGGATTTTATATTACATCCCATAATGTAGTAATGTTTGTTGTAATATAAAAATTCTGAATGAAATCATATTTTGGTTTAAAGACTCTTCTTATCCCCATTTTAGAGACATGGAAATGAGAGACAGGTTTTGTAATCTGTTTAAGAGCTATCCCACTCATGAGTGGTGTATGAGTGTACGAGCTAAGATTTGTGTCCATCGTCTGTCCTTTGCTGTTATCCATGACACAGACCTGTGGCTTCTTATTCTGGCCCCAGGACTCTCACAACCACCACATTTCACCTATGTCTGTGCTCCATAGGCCTTATTCAAGAAGTATCCATAGGAGTCCAAATACAGCTCTCCTGGTACGTCACTGCATGACCTGGCCAAATCCTATCATCCACCAGGCCTCAAAACACCCTTCTAAGGACCCTAAGGAAAGATTTCCCTCACACCTCGGGTCAGGAAAGGTAGACTCTGTAATTCAACTGTTTTATTTGGGGTTTTATTTGTTTGTTTTGCTTTTCCCTTAGGACACTGGGTATTTTGTAGCTGAGTTTTCCACTATGTCAAAGTTGTTCAAAAGCTGAGAGCCAAATTCATACCCCACCCCTAGCAAGTGAACAGAGTATCTTAGGATATGAGTTGTGAGTTATGACCTCATACCTAGCACCAGCTAATTTCTCCTGTCTTTGTTTTTCTTTTTCCCCATGTCTTTAGTTACACTGTTTTTATTTTGTGGCATTCTTTCATTGTAAGCTTCTTCAAATTCTTTTTTGGAATGAGTTATATATTAAATGACCAAATATGAAAATAAACAGTTGATGTTTCCAGGAGATCCCGATAGTCGTAAGTACTAAATGTCAAGCACAAACAGACTCATTAGTGCCCAGTCCAGACTCCTGTCCTGTTTTTTTCTTAAAAGTTGGCCCCACTTTCCCAGTGAAGAGTAAAATAGCCTTTATACTTTAAGGGCCATTTCAGTTACCGCCTCTTGAAGGAGGTCCTCTTGATAACTCCTCAGTTAAAACCATTTCAAGCAAGTAAACAACATGACATTGGAACTCAGAACAAATTCATAGCAAAACCCTCCCCTGCCTCTATTCCCCTACCCCGCTCCCTTGCTTTCCTTAATTTTTTTCTAGGCATCTGTGCTTTTCTAGGCACTGGGCTGTAGACATAGATCTCTTCTTTTCACTCCACTGAAGGAGGCATGCAAGCAAACAAGACGGAACAATGTGGCAGGTGACCTCGGGCTGCTCCCTTGCCCTCCGTGGACTCGGTCTACTTTGCTTTGACATAAAGTAGTTGGGCTAGGTGATTTCCAAAGCTCCTTGCTCTGACACCCCAGAGGCTGTGAACGGGATAGCTTCACTCATGCTGCATCTCAGTGACCTTAAGGATGAAGAGTAAGCACAGTTTTAAAGTATAAATTGAGGGCCTCAAAGGCATATCTTTTAAACTCTGAAGTTTGATCCTGTAAAAGAAAGTTGTGAGTTGCTCAAAACCTATGAAGAAAGAGAATTTCTAATCACGTAACTTGCTCTGGTAATGATATAAAATGGTACATCTCCAACAGACTTCTCGAGGCCCTATCAGAAGGCAGAACAGGGAGAATAGAGAGAGATGAAAAATACGCAGCTCCTGACCTTGGAGGAGAAGACAGGGGGTAAGAGATGAAGAGAGGAGAGAAGGAGTTGGGGAAAAAAAACACGCTAGTATGTAAACACCTAATTATAATGTGAGACACTATTAAATCAATACTGGGTGCTCTGAGGTCCATGGGTGCCCTGGGCGGTGGGGGGGGGGGGGGCATCTGTCAGCTATGTATACATCCTCTCCAGCCTTGAGCTGCGCCATCACTTTAGAGGCCATGTCTGTTCCTGTGGGTGCCCACATGACCTCATAGAGCCTGGAGGGAGCAGAGGGTAGGGAAGAAATGATCTGGCAGGGAACCTTCTGGGTCATGACTGGAACAGCCTTCCTCTTGCTGTTTCTTGATGCACAGCTCTTGCCTCCAGAGCTCTGCTGGTGAAGTCCTTTAGCACAAGTCCCCCTCTAACTGTGGGGTTTCAGGATGAGACGTGACATTTCTCTCCAGCAGGAGTGAGGGTTTCAGCTGTTTATCCCGCCCTCTTAAAAACCTGATCTACCCTTCCATATGTGATCTTTGAACACATATTTAAGACACAGTCCGCTCTGCCAGGAATGCTAAACCCCACCCTTCCTGTCATGGAGTCTAGAGTGTAATCAGAATGACTAATCAAATATAAACACAGCTAAATGGGGGCGCCTGGCTGGCTCAGTCGGTGGAGCGTGCGACTCTGGATCTCAGGGTTGTGGGTTCGAGCCCCACATTGGGTGTAGAGATTACTTAAAAAATAAAAAATCTTTGCAAAAAACATACAGGTAAATGTAGAATTTCAAACCGTGAACACAACGAAGGGAAAGTACAGAAGGTCCCGCACACAGTCCGTGGTAGCTTCTACCACTAACCCTGTGTGCAGAGGCTGTTCCAGTTCTATAGCATCACCCACCACAGCCCCTACTGCTCCTTCGCCTACAAACCCGGGAAATCAGCCAAAGTATTTTCCTCATTTCTCACAACTAACTGCTCTCACGGCTAACCCGAGCACAGGCTTCAGAGGTCAACAGTATCAGTTTGAATCTAGGCTCTTCCCCTTAGTAGCTGGGAGCTTGGGCAAGTACTCCAACGTCTTGGCCCTCATCTTCTTCATCTGTAAAAAGGGGTAACAGTGGCTGCCTCAGAAGGTGCCGAGCGCTGGCACATAGTAAGTGCTCAGCAAATGGCCGCCGCCGCTGCTCCTAATCCTGCTTCCAAAATGGCTTTGCAGTTTCCTGTGCTCCTCTCCATTTCCGCTCTCCCTGCCTTGTGCAGGCTGCCAGAGGCTGAACTAAAATGCTCCTTTAAGCTGCCCTGGGGATGAAAGCCACGTGCATGCCTGACTTTTCCAATAGCAGGAAGCTCCGAGAGCAGAAACCACTCAGCGAAATACATGGAAGCAATCTCCCATGTGCAGCCCCAGCTTTTGTCTGCCACCCCACTCTACTTCCAGCTGAATTTAACCCCGAGTTGGGGGATTCGGTTTCCACCTTGAGTGAGGCTCGCTCTCTCTCTGAGTAAAATGCTAATGCATTTTTTATTATCCTGATGGGAGCAGGTACCCGAAGGGAAGCTGAGCCTCAGCCACTGCTCGGGTTCCCCTAGAATGTGATGGGGTTGGGGGGTGCCCAGGGGTGGTATCTGGACATCAGCCGGTGGGCCAGGTGAGGCTTGAGGATACTTTGAACCCAGTCATAGTACCTTTCCTCCTAATTTTCTTTAGAGAACTTACTATAATTGAGATTAATTCATATTGTATCATTATTTGCTTAATATGTCTGTCTTTTCCATTTCGCTATTAGCTATCTCTGAACACAGAGACTGTCTCTCTCTTGCCCTATCCTCAGGAACATGCCTGGCACAGAGTAGATGCTCCATTCATGTTTATTGAATTAACTAACAAATAAATAAGTGAAGGGCCAAAGAGTGAGTGCACAGTGCTATCTGGGAAAGCCGTGTCACCCAGCCGTTGTTTAGTATGAGAAGTGGAAAGAGGGCCATGTCGAGGGCAGGAGGTGGGGCTGGTGAGCCAGGGAAGGCGGTGGTAAGCGGTATGGTCAGGTAAATAGAAGGCAGGGATCGCACTTCAGTGGGGTGTGGGCATGAGCTCAGGGCCTTGAGACGGTGGTTTACAAACTTTCATAATCCCTGCTCCTTTTCCTCAGAGGGGATTGGTTCTCCCCACTCCTTCCCCTGCCAGGTGAGAGTCAGTCTTCTATATATGACACTGACCCACATGATTAGGCCCACTTTTATTATCTGGAGTTTGGTTCTGAACATAATAGGTAACTTTTTGTTTGTTTTCCAAATGTAAGTTTATATTAAAATATAAAAACTGCTTTTTCAAATAGCACATAAAACCCACGGAGATTTTTCAAACCCTTCTTGAATGCCATGCTAAGAAATCTACTCTTTATTAGAAATACAATGTGGATCATTAAATTATTCTAAGAAAGGCGAAATTTAATTTTAGAATGATCAAGCCTGCAGCCAGGGAGGACGCTAGACTGGAATAAGAGAGATCAGAAGCAGTGAGTTTAGAGAGGGCCAATGGCATGTGAAATACTTTTCTGGGAGCAGGCTCTGCCTGGGGTAGGGCAGGGAGGGGGCAGGAGAGCCCTAGATGCTTTGAAAATGACTATGGCTATGGAGGAGAGCAACTGAACAGGGAAGTAAGGTTGCAGGAAAAGAGGGCCTGAGCCCTGAATCCAAATGTGTGCCTGTGGCCCTGTGACCCCTGTTTCCGGAGGGTGTTGATCCTCAGGTCTTCCCCAGGATGGCCGGCTTCTGGAGTGATAGGAGAATGCACAGGGATACTGATGCTCTTGTTTAAATCATCTCCAGTCTATGCCATGAAAGACTGACTTTTCCCCAAATAGCTATTCTGCACGAAACACAGAAAGCAAAACAGAACACATAATCAGCGACTATTCTCTTCTACCACGCAGAACCCCACACATCAAACCAGCCCCTGAGCTCCCAGAACACCACGTCCCTTTCTCATTCTGAGAAGTAATTGCAATGCAGTTCGTGACCAAAATGAAAAGTCCATTTTTAACCATAGCCTCATAATTACCCATCCAGATGAAGAAAGCCAAAGTCTCTGTGGTCCAATCCCTAGGTCCCCAAGGCAGAATCAGAGGATTCTGAGAAAAATTATGGGACCAACGTGTGTGTCTACTGGGAGAGAGGGGAACAAAACTAAAGACCTCTTCTGATGCCCAATTCAGTAGGACCCTGTCTAGTTGTCATTCTGGTAGTGAGCAGCAGATCTTTATGGAACATCATCTATTGGTCAGACACTGGGCTAGTGCCTGAGGGGAGAGAAGTAATGATGCCACAGCCCCTGCCCTCGGGGGAACAGGGAGATCACACAGCCAGTGGAGAGGACAGAGGAGTAAATAGGCCAGGGAAATGCAGTGTGATGGTGCTCTGATGGGGAAGGTCAGGGGCATAGCAGTTCATGAATACCATACAGGCACAATTGGACACATATCCATCTGTGGAAGCCTGAGAAGGAACATTCTCCCCTAGATCTCCCCAAGATCCAGTCAGCCTTGGCAGGTCTAGACAGACTTTACAGAAGAGGTGGCATGCTTGTCAAGAGCTGGGTAACAAGTAGGAATTGACCAGGCAAAGCAGGTTGGGTGCAGGATCATTGATCCAAGAAAAGGGGAGAGCACAACAAATTTGGGACACTAGAAGTGGTTCACCATGGCTGGAACTCAGAGCCCGAGAGAACAGGAGCTAGAAGGCAGGAACCGGATCATGGAAGTTGTCCAATAACAGCTCAAAGGTTACACTTTTTCCTGTAGGAACCCTGATGAGTTTTAAGATGTGCATTCTAGAAAGTTCACTCCAGGTGCGGCTGCATTGTACACTAATGGAAGAGACAAGACTTGAAGTAGGGAAGCCAGTTAAGGGGCTGTTGTAAAAGAGTAGGTGCCATATGGTGAGAAGCCCAAAGTCTCAGCCTGAGGGAGGGCAGAGCTGGAGCCAACACTCCAAAATCCTGGCTTTCAGCCCATGTGCTCCCCACTCTGCCTGGTGTATTCCCACCCCTAGGCCCATGTCCAGAGAGATTCTTTCTCTTTTTCTCGGCTTCTCCTTCCTGGTAGGTGCCTGGAAGTCGGTCTACACTCTTTTTATGGATGAGGTACCTAATTGCCAGCTAGCTTAAGCAGCATGCCTAGGAAAACGTGGCTCAGCGATGATAGAATCAAGATTCACACCTTTGTCTCATTTTGAGTTTGACTCTTTCTACAAAATGCTTTCTGTAACTGCAGTGAGAGGGGCTCCAGATGTGAAAAAAGAATATCTTCCTGGTTGGATAGTGCCTGGAAGTCTCCCCAGATTCAGAGGACTTTGTCTACATCACAAGGCTGCAGTTGCTGGGCTTTTCAAACTGCCTCCTTGTAACAAAATAACCACATGGTATTCTATTGATTATCTTGCTGATTAATGGCACCTTCCCTGAAAAAGGCACTAGAAACAAAACCAGTTTTAAGAGCAAACATATCAGTTATGACAAGAAATACATGTGCTTTGCACTCTCATACTTCAGAACAAAGACTCGGCCTAGGACAAAAAGTATAATGTTGTACGAGATTAAAAAGTATGTCATTTATTAGATATAAATATGATCTCATTAAATTAAACACAAGCAAGAAAGATGACAAGAAAGTACACCAAAATGCTAGCTGTGGTTCTCTTTCAGTGGTGGGATTTCATTAATTTTTACTTTCTCAGTTTTCTGGAAATTTGGAAAATTATAAAAAATAAGCATGTGTGTTTTCATAATTACAAAATTTTTAAAGATGGGTTCTTGAACTTGAGACAACAGTAGTTTTCACTGAGAAAAACTGAACCCATAAAGGATCCAAAATTCCTGGGTAAGGTTTCTTTTTTTTTTTTTAATTTTATTTTATTATGTTATGTTAGTCACCATACAATACATCATTAGTTTTTGATGTGGTAATCCACAATCCATTGTTTTCCTATAACACCCAGCGCTCCATGCAGTACGTGCCCTCCTTAATACTCATCACTGGGCTAACCCATCCCCCCACCCCCTCCCCTCTAAAACCCTCAGTTGGTTTCCCGGATCCATAGTCTCTCATGGTTCATCTCTCCCTCCGATATACTCCCCTTCAGTTTTCCCTTCCTTCTCCTAATGTCCTCCATGCTATTCCTTATGTTCCACAAATAAGTGAAACCATATAATTGACTTTCTCTGCTTGACTTATTTCACTTAGCATAATCTCCTCCAGTCCCATCCATGTTGATGTAAAAGTTGAGTATTCATCCTTTCTGATGGCTGAGTAATATTCCATTCTATATATGGACCACATCTTCTTTATCCATTCATCTGTTGAAGGGCATTTCGGCTCTTTCCACAGTTTGGCTATTGCGGACATTGCTGCTATGAACATTGGGGTGCATATGGCCCTTCTTTTCACTATATCTGTGTCTTTGGGGTAAATACGCAGGAGTGCAAGTGCTGGGTCATAGGGTAGTTCTAATTTTAATTTTTTGAGGAACCTCCACACTGTTTTCCAAAGTGGCTGTACCAACTTGCATTCCGACCAATAGTGTAAGAGGGTTCCCCTTTCTCCACAACTTCTCCAACATTTGTTGTTTCTTTCCCTGTCCATTTTTGCCATTCTAACTGGTGTAGGGTGGTATCTCAGTGTAGTTTTGATTTGAATTTCCCTGATGGCTAATGATGATGAACATTTTTTCATGTGTCTGTTAGCCATTTGTACGTCTTCTTTGGAGAAGTGTCTTTTCATG
This sequence comes from Mirounga angustirostris, assembly GCF_029215605.1. Classification (NCBI taxonomy): domain Eukaryota; kingdom Metazoa; phylum Chordata; class Mammalia; order Carnivora; family Phocidae; genus Mirounga; species Mirounga angustirostris. The sequence goes on from NW_026991712.1 coordinate 151,974,188, forward strand.
TCTTCTGCCCATTTTTTGACTTGATTATTTGTTTTTTGGGTGTTGAGTTTGAGAAGTTCTTTATAGATCTTGGATACCAGCCCTTTATCTGTAGTGTCATTTGCAAATATCTTCTCCCATTCTGTGGGTTGCCTCTCTGTTTTGTTGACTATTTCCTTTGCTGTGCAGAAGCTCTTTATCTTGATGAAGTCCCAAAAGTTCATTTTTGCTTTTGTTTCACTAGCTTTTGGAGATGTATCTTGAAAGAAGTTGCTGTGGCCGATGTCAAAGAGGTTATTGCCTATGTTCTCTAGGATTTTGATGGATTCCTATCTCAGATTGAGGTCTTTCATCCATTTTGAGTTTATCTTTGTGTATGGTGTTAGAGCATGGTCAAGTTTCATTCTTCTGCATGTGGCTGTCCAATTTTCCCAGCACCATTTATTGAAGAGACTGTCTTTTTTCCATTGCATATTTTTTCCTGCTTTGTCGAAGATTATTTGACCATAGAGTTGAGGGTCCATATCTGGGCTCTCTATTCTGTTCCATTGGTCTGGGTAAGGTTTCTAATTCGCCTACCTTTCAGTATTTCCACCCTTGGGGCAGTTATCTGGGACCAGAGGTGGAGTGACATTGCATTAACAAGACAGCTTCCAGTGGATGAATGGGGGAATCAGGATAACTCCTGGAGCAAGTATGCTGGCCAACAGTTCCCTCAGCATCCACTCTAGATACTCTGGCCATCCCTGGCTGGCACCAAATTCGGAGATTGTTCCTGTTGACCTTGGAACCCCCAACACTCATGGTCTTTATCCAGTCATGACTCAGCATTTACACATGGTAGTTAAACACAGAAGTGGGTTTCTTCTGAAGGTCCGTAAGACAACACTTTTATCAAGGAAGGCTGGATTCAAGGCTCATACATTCATACAGACAAGAGTCTATACATCAACTCCTAATAGACCTGGGTCTGGCTTACCCACACTCTTCCAGGAGTTCATGGAATACCATACAGGCACAATTGGACACATTTCTGTCTGTGGAGGCCTGGAATTCCTTCACCTAGAAGGAACATTCTCCTCTAACACCCCTCAAATCACACACACACGCACACACATACACAGAGGCACACACTACTGCTACCACACATGTGAAGGCCTTGCCTTCCTGAGACAGTAGCTTATGGTCAGCTAGTGGGTCAGCTGGTCAGCTCTTAGCCAGCAGACCCTGTCAACCTACCAAACCTGCTGCCCAGCTAGCCAACTTCATTTCCTCCAGCTAACATTGCATGTTCTACCATCCAAGCCATTAGATCCTATATCCTCTCCATATAAAAGACCCTTATCTCTCTCAGTTGGTAACTAATTATACTTTGGTAGTTCTTTATGTCCAACATGCCCCCCTCCATATGTAACAGATTGTACATTACATACACAAATCATGCGCCCTAATTTTTAAAAAATGCCATACAGTTTTCATTGGCAATCCCAAATGATACTAGGCAGACTATTTAGTAATGAAAAATTTATCTTTCATTCCATTCCTTTTATTTTTGAAGGACTTTGAGAGAATTATTTGGATATTCCAGTTTCTCAGGTAAAACATGTTGCACAGTGATTCTTGAAGGTACCCTGCAAGAATTTTTCTTTTTTTTTTTTCATTCTGATTTACATGTAGAACAGGCAGATTTTGCAGTCCTATCTTAAGAGCTACAGGTTAGGGCGCCTGAGTGGCTCAGTCGTTAAGCATCTGCCTTCGGCTCAGGTCGTGATCCCAGGGTCCTGGGATCGAGTCCCACATCGGGTTCCCTGCTCGGCGAGAAGCCTGCTCTCCCTCTCCCACTCCCACTGCTTGTGTTCCTGCTCTCGCTCTCTGTCTCTGTCAAATAAATAAATAAAATCTTTAAAAAAAAAAAAAGAGCTACAGGTTAAACAATAGCCTACACTTATCTGCTTAGGCCACTAGGTGGTGCACACATATGTCTGTGAACTGTAGGTTAAACGGGCTTGTCACCAGGTTGGATTTAATTCATCACCACAGGAGTGGTACAGACAGTAGGAGCTGCTAGAGTCCAGGAGAGACAGTGATCCTGTGGGTGGGAGCAAAAGAAGGAAGGTCTCCCACAGGAGGTGGATAGCCAGGATTGCTGGCTGTGGAGATGATAGGAACAAAATCATAAAGGCAAGAAAGCCTAAAGACGTGGCAGAGGAAAGTCCTATAGAGGGGGCATGGTTGCTTTCCATGCTGATGAATTCCTACCTAACAGGGCCATAGCAGAGGGAAAGACAAAACAGTTGAATCATTTGAACCAGATGACCTCAAACATTCCTTCCAGACCTTTGTGCTGGCACTAGAGATAGAGTGATGAAATGAGTCTTATCCTCGAGTAAGGACCTCATGAGGGAAACAGAAGAAACAGAAAGTTAAAAACAGAGCATGATACAAAAGGCTGGCTTTACAAGATACATTAGAAGAACAAAGTGGGAACTATTCTGTTCAAAGGACAGACGGAGGTTAGGTTTGGAAGTTGTCATGCAGAAAAGATGTCATGGACGTCTCGAGCAGTGAGGGGAGACCTCCCAGAAGACAGAAGATCACGAAAGATTAAGCAGAGAGAATAGCATGAGCAAAGGCATGGGGGGTGGGTAAAAGGATAATGTGGATTCCAGGAATGCTTCATTGAATTTAGCAAGTGCTTATGGAGGGCTACTGTATGCCATGGACTGAACAATACATCTTCTAGGCCCTTAAGATGCTCTCCAACTAGTGAGGAAGACACACATCCACTGAAAATTGTAATGTGAGAAGAGAGCTGAAAATTTGGCCCCTTCTACGTTCTGACTCTGTCTTTTGAGCCCCCAGTGTTCTGTCTACAGGGATTCTCAGGGAACACTTTACACCAGAAGAGGGAGCCCACAAGCATGGTACCTGGTTGCATTTGATTCCCTATCCCTGAAGGTATTTCACTCACCCTCATTTTACAGGTGCGAAGTTTGAGGCCAGAGACATACAGTTAAGTTATCCAAACTCCACAGAGAAGCCAAGACACAAACCCACATCTGTCTGCCTCCTGTCAGGTTTTCTTCTCTTTTTTCTCTGCGGGAGCCTGGACACAGAGTCACCATTTAGAGATAGCTCTTAATTAAGAAATAGACTCTTCTCAGATAAATAAACTTCTTTCACCAAGCACAGTCACCACAAAGTCAAGCTTATGGAAAAATAGAAGGACGCATTGTATTCTTCCCTCATGCATGAGAGAAGTGCCGAGCCACACAGGTTGGCCTTGGCAAAGGCAGCTTGAGCCAATTGTACTACTGGCCTGGTTCTGTGTTTGGGAGGGAGGCGGTCTGGCTCCAGCATTCCTTCTAGCCCATGTGTGGGTGTGTGTTTCTTTTCAGAGGGAGGATGTGTGTTCACAATGTAGGTCAGTGACATCTTGGAGTTGCATTATTTGCTTGAAAATGTCAACTGGAATGAGTTATGAGCTGGCAGGAAAACAGTGATGTTGATTGAGAAGTCCATGAGGGGATGGAGATCTGCTTTGAGGTTCATGAGAAGTCATTGAAGTAAGAGGTAGAGAGATTTTAAAGAGCTTTTGACTGAGACAGATCAAAGTTAAATAGAGGAGGAAGGAGACCATGAGGGCAAGGAGATTTGAGCCCGGGTCTTATGAGGAAAGGACATAGGAACTGGGCATGTTTAGCCTGGAGAGAAGACACAGATCTGCAGAGGTCCAAACTCTTGTCATGGGCTGAGGCAACTAGAAACAGTGATGATGTCATAGGAAGCTGCTTTTAACCCTTGCTCAAAGGAGAGCTAACAAACTGATAAGAACTAGTGAGTTCCCCATCAAGAAAAGGGATGAAACAAGCAGTTCATACAACTGGTGGGGCCATTGCAGAGGGGATTCCTGTCCTGATAGCAGGTCAAACTCAATGACCTTTGAGCTCCAAGTATTCATGATTCTTTTTTTTCTTTAAGATTTATTTATTTGAGAGAGAGTGAGAGAGAGAGCACATGCGAGTGGGGGGAGGGGCAGAGGGAGAGGGAGAGAGAGAATCTCAAGCAGACTCCCTCTGAACATGGAACCCAGCACATGGCTGCATCCCAGGACCCTGAGATCATGACCTGAGCTGAAATCAAGAGTTGGCCCCTTAACCGACTGAGCCACCCAGGTGCCCCCCCACCAAGTATCCATAATTCTGTGAAAAAAGGAAAAAATAGCTCATATAAACCAAGGGTCACATGGACTATAGTAATAACAACAGCATCAATACTGTATCTTTTTGAGCTATTAAGCGTCAGGCACCATCGTAATGGTTTATGTGTATCGTCATATTTTGGGCTTTCAAGCCAGCATTAGAACTGACTGAATTCTAATCCTGGCCCTGCCGTTTAATGAAGATGTTGTCTTGGGCAGATAATTTTCCTCTCTGAACCTCATGTAATACTGACCCTGCAGGATTGCCAAGAATATGAAAAGAAATGAAACATCAAAGCACCTGGTACTGTGCCTGGCCTATAATTGTTGCTCAAAAAATGTTGCTGCCTTCCCATTTCTGCCTAAGCAGAATTTCAGGAAGCTGTTCTCCATTCTTAGAGAGAGGCAAGATAGAGCGGGAAATACAGATAAGGTGAAATGTGGCAAAGGATCCATTAGAAGAAATACCGGATAATCAGAATCTCCTGCAATATGTAGCCTAGAGCAACGGTTCTCAAAGTGGAGTTTGTTTGAACCCCTTTTGAGAAAAAAAAAACAAAAAAAAAACAAAAATAGATTTCCAGGGACTATTTATGGAAAATCAAGTGTAGAAAAGAGAAAGAAGTCATCTGGGGCTTAAGGAATCCTGACTTAAGTCTCTAGGAGAATTGCTCACTGCCCCACCCCCAGCCTCCAATATCAACTTCTCCATCCTCAGGTTTCCATGACATCCAATTCAGGACAGAGCCTCCCTGTAGATACGCTGTGATGTGTGGCAAGCCTACTGAGCTATTGATCTCCTCAGCCCTTGGGTTAGCCAGGGCCAGTTGCCTCCAAACACAAGCAGCCTCGTCCATATGACCCAGTGTGCCAGACAGATATTTGCTATGATCGTTGTATACCATACAAAGAGATGAGGATTCAGTTAGAGAAGGAATGGTTTGATCATCAGTAACTAAGATTGTCATAGCGTTGCTGAGCAAATTAAAACAATAAACCAGCCCAGGAATATCTTGGTTAAAAAGGAATATAAGGAGGGTGACAGTGATATAAGGACCCAAGGCAGAGATGATTGCCAGGATATGAGACACTTAACCAGTGTGGCCAGTGTGAACAAAGACTGGTGCAGAAGAATGAGCCTATGGCCTTTCTCTAAGTATAGAATAGATTTGACTGGAAGACCTCTAAGGCCTCTCACTTCTGACTATGGAAGTATGAACGAAAAGGCCATCCACTCCCTTTGTCTCTAGGGTGCGATGCCTCTGTGCAGAATTGTGAGTGAGCACCCTTTTCTCCACCTTATACCCTGCTCTGTGTGTCTGAACATCCCTTCTGTGTGTCCACCCTGAGCTGCTAAGCACAGTTTGGCTCTGGCTCAATTCCATGATCTCACAATGTGTTTTCTTTTGCAGCAACAGCGGCAGCTTGACCTCCTGACAATAACCAGCCCCGGTGAGTAGGTGCGGCCATTCTGCTTTGGCTTTTCCCTTATTTCCCAGAGCAATGCCTGGTGGCCTAAGCAAATGCGACTCCTGCCCTCCTCCTTTGATTCCCTGGATGAACAGCAGAATTCTTGGCGCCATGAATAACCCTTCTCCCTCCATCCTCTGCCCCTTGGGCAGTTTTTTTTCCTCCCTCCCAGGTCTGTGCTGCTTCCTCTTGACTCTGCAGATGGCAGGGTTGATACTCTGATGTTGCTACATATTCCAGGGCCAGGTTCTCCCCAGATCATTCGATAGACCTAAGTGTCAAGGAATTGTCCTGGTCTTATGAGAAATAAGTTTTGAAATCATGGGGAACAGGGAAACTGCCTGGAAAGGGGCATGGAATGGAGGAAGGATGGCTCATGAGGGACTAGTCTGAGAAAGTGACCAGGTTTGGTCTTCTGTGCTCGGGGTCAAAATAACTCTTGTCTCTTGCTTTAGGGGAAAGTCAAGTTCCCCAACAAAGCTGTGGCCATGGGATTAAAAGGTCCTTTCTTCCCCCCGACACCTGGCATCTAGCCTAGAGAGTGGGTTGAGTAGTTCAATCCTGCCAGAGAGGTATTTTATTTTGGTTTGGGAACTTGAGGCAAAACTGGCCAACAAGAGATGTTATTCTCTTTTGGGGTCCAAGAGGATGATGATGCTAGCAGGGTTAGTGAGCATTCAAGAATGGGGGTGGTGGGTCATCTTCATCTGTTCAAAATATTTAACAGCCCTGGTGACCCTCTGCTGTGTTAGGCATTAACACATTGTTTACTGGACTGTGGGGAGATGGGATCCTGGGGGAGGGGTACATGTGGCAGACTGGTCACATGGCAGGTTGGGGGCTCTAGGAGTGGCTAATTACTGATAAGTATGGAGGCCATTTCAATGTGTTGGTGTCCAGTATGGCCATACCATGTTATCTCTGCCTTTTACCAAGCTTGCCATGCTGTATCTTGGTGCCACTTACAAAGAGGTTGAGAAATTGCCTTCTGCAGGCACTCTCTCAGCACAAACACTAGTTTATCTGGTCTCAGTCACTGAGGTATAAGGCAGTGACTACAAATGTAAGTTGGATCTAGCCAGTTCAGGTGACCTTACTGTATTTCCACCTGATAGAGCTTTTTGAGCTTGGGACTTTAGAAGAACAGAGATGAAGTGGTTTGAAAAATGTTTCATCTGTTCTATAGATGAGCTATGTTTAATATATATATATATATATATATACACATATATATTATATCATAATCATATATATATATATATTATGATTAGCACATGTAGAAATTACAAATCATGGGCTAACATAACTGGAGTGGCGCACTCGTTTGACCTACCAATCCCTCCCCACTAAGGTGTTGGTGAAGGATTATCTTTGTCCTATCCTATTTGGTTTCTATCCTTTGTAATTGTGTACTATTCTACTCTACCTATGCGAACCCAGATTGCCTGCTTCCACATTCCAGTCTCATCTGGTCACACCCTGATATGATGCTGATGTATGAATTGGAGGGGGTTCTTGATATGTCTTCAAGCCCTGTTTACTGCACTTCTTTTGTACTAGCTCTTTCTGTTCCTAATTGCTGCTGCATAAATTCAAGCAGAGTAATTGTGACTCTAAGTGTACTCCTTTTGAAGAGCTGTAGAACTGCAAAATGCTAAGCACTGCCAGATTTTGGAATGGTTTATAATTTTGCCCACTTTTAGATGTGAAAAAAAATACCTCCTGGGTCAAAGCTTCCCAAACGGTGTGTTGGGGCGCACTGGTATGCTGCAGGTAGGCTGCCTTTGTGTGATATTATGAGAGATGCACTTGTGAGATATTGATCCACTTACCTCTCAGGGACACAGGGAGGACCTGGACAGCTGGAGCCCCCAAGGTGGTGGCCTCATTCCGGTGTGCCAGACAAATACCCATTTGTGCCATGCATTACTGTGTGCCGTGTGTTACCATTAGTACCATCTACGCCAGAGAGTCCCCCTATTTAAAAAATTTATAAATCTAGTTGAGACTTTTCTATACTCTTACCTGATTGCAACTTTCTCCCTTCACCCTATAAATAACCACTATAATAAATTCAATGTTTTTTCCATATCTCTATATACAAAAATATAATAGGTATAACTGGTATTCTTTTACAAATTACTCTAAATGATGTCACACTGTAAATGGCATTCCATGACTTTCCCCCTAATCATTACTATATTGTAGAGATTGATTCAGGTAGATTCATGTACCTCTGGTTTATTCATTTTAACTGACATATAGTATTTCACATATGATTATATCACAATTGATTTATCCACCTTATTGATCATAATTTAGGCCTATTTCCAGGTTTTTTTACAATTGCAAGCGATACTACAAAGGGCATTTTTGTGCCTGTCTCCTTGTGTATAAGGGCATATAATTAGGAGAGGAATTATTGATTATGTACATCTTCAAATTTACTATGTAATGGCCAATTATTTTCTAAGGTAGTTGAACAAATATATACTTCCAGCAGCAAAGTATAAGGGTTTCCACTTCCTTGAATCCTCAATACTTGGAATTGTCAGACTTACACAATTTGTCATCATGATAAATGTGAAATGATATCCCATTGTTCTTATAATATTTGTTTCCCTGATTACTGATGGAGTTGAGTATATTTTCATATGTTTATTGACCACTTTGGTTTCTTCTTTGGTGAATTGACTTTTCATATCCTTTTTCCATTTTCCATTGGGTTGTCATTTCTTTTTATTGATTTATAGTTCTTTATTATCCTGAATATCAATACTTTGTCACTTATATGCATTGCAAATACCTTCTTCCAGACTGTGGCTTGTGTGGGTGTTTTTCTTTTTTAATTAATAATGTACTTTTACATGGAAGATTTTAAAAACTTTAATGGGGTTAAATTAATCGACCTCTTGCTTTATGAGCTTTGCTTTTGTAACTTATTTAAGAGATCTTTCCCTACCTGGATATCATATTCTTCTGTACTTACTTCTAAGTTTTGTGTCATACTTGGGGTCTTTATCTCATTTAGTACTGATCTTTGTGCATAATATGACTTAGAGATTTAATTTTTTGTTTACATATGGATAACCCATTGTCTCAGCACCATACAACAACTAGTACATCCTTTCTCCCACTTATTGGCAATTACATGTCTGTCATATAGCAATTTTCCTGTATACAGAATCTGTTTCTGAGCTCTCTGTATTATTCCATTGGTCTACCATACTTACTCGGCATTCACTCCATACTGTCTTATTTCTAATAAATCTTAATTTTAATATTATCTTTATAATTACTAGGGAGATATCCTTCTCCCTTTCCCTTTTGTGGTAATCTTTTGGAAACACTGTCACCTGTTGTTTTTTTAATAAAATCTAATAATTCATGTATTGTAACAGGTGAATCTAATCTATATTTATTATAATTACTGGTATATTTGGATAAATACCTACCACCATATTTGTGCTCTATCATTCATCTTCTTTTTTTTTTCTCTTGTCCTGCCTTTTTTGGCATTATGTTTTATGTATTACCTGCCTTCCTCTGGCTCCATCTACAGATTTGGATGCTATTGATTTTATTTCTAACCTAAACTGGTGACCCTTTGGATATACATTTGATGATATATTTTCTTACAAAATCTACAGCATTTGACAAAATTAGCCTTCTTAATAAGTGGAATAAAAGATGGACTAGTTGAGGCACCTGGCTAGCTCAGTCAGTAGAGCATGTGACTCTTGATGTCGGGGTCATGAGTTCGAGCCCCACATTGGGAGTAGAGATTACTCAAATAAAAAAAAAAAAAAAAAAAAAAAGATAGACTAGTTGTGGTATGGTGCTGAGACAATGGGTTATCCATATGTAAACATGTTTTAACCACCTTTTGAACACTGCCCTGTCACCACCTAGTTATTATTATTTAGACTTCTAAGTTAAACTGTTGCAAAAAAAAGAAAAACAATGAATTAGTAATAGCACTGAGATAATTTACTTTTCCTACACAGTATATGACATTTTGTGTTCTCCTGCTTGTTATATCCCAAGATTTCCTGTGTTACCTTATTTTTTTTTAAGATTTTATTTATTTATTCATGAGAGACAGAGAGAGAGAGAGAGAGACAGAGGCAGAGGGAGAAGCAGGCTCCCCGCAGAGCAGGGAGCCCGATGCGGGACTCCATCCCAGGACCCTGGGATCATGGCCTGAGCCGAAGGCAGACGCTTAACTGACTAAGCCACCCAGGCGTCCCTCCTGTGTTACCTTATTAAAGTGAATCCTTTAATAGCTATTTTAGTGAGAGTCCTTGGGCAATCCTCTTAATCTATACATGTCCTTATTTTGACTTTCTCTGGAATAATAGTTTGGCTAGGTATAAATTTTAGTTTGAGGAAGATGTTCCTTTGTACTTTGAAGATTTTTAAAAATTGTTTTCTGACATACATAGTTGCTGATGAGAAGTCTTCCATTATTTGTTTTTGATAACTTACCTTTTTTTGATAGGTTTCAAGATTGTTTTTTAATCTTAACATCCTGTATTTTTCACTTTGATGTATGTAGGTGTGAATTTATTTCTATTTACCCTGCCTGGTACTCTGAGTATATTTCTACCTGAGAATCTATGTCTTTCTTTAATTCTGAGAAATTATTGGCATATTTTCTCTTTAAATATTGCTTTTCCCTTATTCCTCGGGCTTTCTTCTTCAAGAATTTCTATTAGGTGACTATTGGATTCTCTCAAGTGGCCCTCCATGGCTATTAACTGATTTTTCATAACTTTTTATAATTTTGCCTTACTGCACTGATTCTGAGGTCCCTACAAGTAACTTGCATTTATAAATTCACTTTTCGACCATGTCTAGTCTAAACTTTTCTCCCTGTCTTTTTCAATATTTCAATGACTACATATTTTTAATTTCTAAGATTTCTAATTTTGTTCATATCCACCTGTTCTTATTTTATTTCTGCCTATTCTGTTTCATAATTTCTTATTCTGTTTTAATGCCTTCATTTGTTTCTCTGAACATCCTCAATATGCTTATTTTAAAACCTCTGACTGTTCTATAAAATAAGTTTCATCTGGAGAGAATTCAAGTTATAATTGTTAATTTTGTTTAGTATCATTTTTAGCATTTAATTTCTTCATGCATTTTGAAATTTTAATTTGTAAGATCACTGAGGAGGAAGTTTTCTGGTTTTCTCTTTTCTCATCTCCGACCCTCCCCCCCACCCCCCCCAAATCCCTGCTGCGCTCACATCTCCCTGTGTGGTGGTTTTTGTTGTTAAATCTACCCACATCTTCAGTATTGGACCTGGTAAAAAATGGAGATATATTGGATCCAGTGACAAAATGTCAGCAGGATAGTTTGGCATTGCTTCTGTTTTCTCTGTCTATATGCCTCACCTCTCTAGGCCTACAGTGCACAGGGGCCATCTGCCAGCAAGTTGTGCAGCAGCCGCTTTTTCTTCCCTAGGCTCCTTTCAAGCCTTGAGAGCCCCACCCTAGGGCTCTAAGCAGAAGATCTTGTTTCTGATCCTCCTGTTCCAGAGTACTTTTAGTCTCTGTTATCTCATAGGAGGCAAACTTCAGCTGCTACTCCCTGCTTCTATGTTCAGACCTCAGGAAGCAAGTAGCCTTGGGAAAACTTACCTTTCACATTTCTGTACATTTCAGCTTTGTGGAGATATCCCCCTCACAACAGAGCCCAAATATATATTTTCATTTCTTTGCTCAAATGTTATCCAATATTACTATTTGATGAGAATGAACAGGCTTATTGAAGCATGAACTTATTTAGCCATTTGACCCAAAACCCAACTATAGTTTCTTCTTTACTTTTTAGAAAGTTTATTCTATAACCTCTTCAGTAAAAGGGAGACAGCATGAAGAAACATTTTTCACCCATACAAGTAAAACCCCTAATACCAGACTGAGAAGAGAGATTGTTATTTTTGCACATGTATATACAAATATATATGTAATTTAAAAAATAAAATTCAGGTGATACTATGTAAACTGTCTCATTTGAATGTAGTATTAACATTTCTCAATGTTATTAAATATTCTTTAAGAAGAAATTTCATATAGTTGAAAAGCATTCTATTATAACTCTACTGTTGTATATTAAATTGTACCCAATTATTTAATTATAAATAACACCACAGTGAACTTTCTTGTATAAAGATCTTTGTGTGCATCTCTAATTATTTCTTTAGGAAAAATACCTAGAATGAGAATTACTGAGGAAAGGTGTACATAGTTCAATAGTCATGACAAGCTACATTACACTGAAGTAACAATGACATCAAAATTGCAGCAGCTTAAAAAACAAAAGCTTATTTCTCACTTTTGGTATATGTCCCTCATGGATTGGCATCAGCTCTGCTTCACATCATCTTTACTGTAGCACCCAGACCAAGCATTCTCTGTTTGGAACATAGCTGGGTGTTTTAATTTGGGTTCCCTAAGAAGAAGACCTTGAGACAAAGATTTCAGTGCAAGACATTTATTTGGGAGATAATCCCAGAGACCTTGGAAGGAAAGCAAGGAAATAATACAGGAAAAGAAGAAAGCCAAGAAAGGTTCATTATCAAGCAAGCTACCACTAAAGGCAACTGGAACATAATCAAACTGGGGAACCCTGGAAGTCAGTGTGGAAAATAAGCCTCAGAGATATTCCTCCAAAGGACAAAGGAGTGAGAGTGAGAATGGGTGTGTTAATTCCCTGACACTTCCAATCTGCTCCGAGTATGGACACAGCAGATTCCAATGGCCAAAGAAAGCTCTCAGGATAGAGTTGCAGGTGTTGGCAATTGGACATTATTCAACATGTGCACAAAGAAGTGCCAGGAGAATATGTGAGATTGCAGCACCTGCCATGTGGGTCACCATGGCAGAGGGAAAGGGAGAGATGGTGAACCATGTACTTTCTCTTAAAAAAATTTGGAAGGGGTCACTTCTGCCCGCATTTCCTTGGTCAAAGCAAGTCACATGACCACTCCTAAATTCAAAAGGGTTCCACAGGGATGCGGGGACTACAGTGAGGAGAACTAGAAAAATTGGCAATGATTCCTTAATCATACTTCCAGAAAGATTTTCATATTCCCATCAAAATGCTAAAAGTGTGCATCATACCTTTCTTAAAAAACATAATGTTTTTATTGAGATTTAATTCACATGCCATCAAGTCCATTTTTAAATGCATCATTTAGTAGTTTTCAGTATATTCACAGAGTTGTATAACCATCATCAATAATTCAAGAACATTATCACCACCCCAAAAAGAAACTCTGTTAATAGTCCCTCCCTATTTCTGCCTTCCCCCATGCTCTGGAAACCACTAACCTACTGTCTTTCTGAATTTGCCTATTCTGGACATTTCATATAAATGGAATTGTACAATATGTGGCCTTTCTTGACTGGATTTTTCCACTTAGCATAATAATTTCAGGTTCATCCATATTGTAGCATGTGTCAGTACTTCATTCTTTTTTATTGCTGAATAGTATTTCATTATATGGATATACCACAATTTGTTTATCTATTCATCTATTGATGGATATTTCATTTGTTTCCATTTTTTGTCTATTATGAATAATACTGCTATGAGCATTTGTGTATAAGTCTTTATGTAGACATATGTTTTTAGTTCTCTTGGATATAAACCTTAGGAATAGAATTGTTGGGTCATATGGTAAGTGTTAGGATATACATTTTGAGGAACTGCCAAACTGTTTTCAAAAATAGCTGTACCATTTTCCATTCTTATCAGCAATGTAGGACACATCCAATTTCTCCACATCCTCTCTGATACTTATTATCTGTCTCTTGATTATAGTCATCCTAGTGGGGGTGAAGTGGTATCTCATTGTAGTTTTGATTTCCATGTCCCTAATGGCTAATGATGTTGAGCATATTTTCATGTGCTTTTTGGCCATTTATATATCTCCTTTGGAGAAATGTTTAGTCAAATTATTTTTCCTCACTCATTTTAATTACATTATATTTGTCTTTTTATTATTGAATTGTAAGAGTTTTAAAACTTATATTCTGAATACAAGGTCTTTTATCAGATATATGATTTGCAAATATTTTTTACTGTTCCATGGGTTGTCTTTTCACCTACCAGATGTTCTTTTGAGCAAAAAAAAGTTTTTAATTGCGATGAAGTTCAATTTACCTATTTTTTTCCTTTTTGTTACTTATACTTTTGGTATGTCTTGGAAAACATTACCTAACCCAAGATCACAAAGATGCACTCTTGTGAGTTAATTTTTTTATATGATGTGAGGTAGGATTCCAGCTTACCTCTTTTGAATGTGTTCAGTTTTCCCAGCACCATTTGTTGAAAAGACTGTTTTTCCCCTGTTGAATTATCTTGGTGCTCTTGTCAAATTGTACTCTTTGATGGAATAGACTAAAAGGACAGCATTTAGGAAGTATTTAAATAGTGGCGCTCAATGCCAGAGCTGTGTTAAGTGTTTTACATATATTTTTCCCATAATTTTCCCCACTATCCCATGAGACAGGTATCACCATTTCTCTTTCACAGATGAAAAATGAAGGTGCTGCATCATTATTTGAATTGCCCAGTTGAACACAGTTAACAAGTGATAGAGTCAGTATTCAAATCGAGATCTATCTGATTCTAAATCCTTTGCCTTTTCTGCTACTGCTACATATAAATATTACTTCACTTGTGATATTGGCCCATGGAGTCTTCTTTCTCAGACAGGATTCAGATTGACCCACTTAACTGGGGATAAGGAAAGTCTGGATTGTCAGCGATGTCACAGTCATTGGGGCTTTCCCACTAATTAGGCTGTGTCTTGAAGGGACAATTGATTACCTAACATAGAAACCTCCAGAAAAAAATCACTGCTAGATTTGTTTCTGATTTGAAATATCCTAAGTTTGGTTTGGGTTTGGGGGGGCTTTGGGGGGTTGGTTTTTTTGTTTTGTTTTGTTTTATCCCCTCTTAACCTTGCTAAAGCAATATCAATGCTGAATGGTGATAGACTGGGGATGCTGACCATTACATGACCACTTTGAAATTGGTCTCCAATTAAAGTCCCACATGATGTAAACTCAACCCCTCTGGAAAATAAAGGAACAAGAGAGGCCAAACTAGCCATTGTTATGTGCCTCTGGCCATTTTTAGAGCCAACAGGAGGCCTGTGGAACCAGTCCAGAGTGCCAGGACCAGGAGTGAAGCCAAGCCAGATGACTCCTGGCCTCACTGCCAGAAGGTTAGCAACACAGTGGATATGCATAGAGTGGATGGTTCAAAAAATGCATACACATCATTAAAACAACTTTAAAGAGATTTTTAAAGAAGAAAAATAAATTACTCCTAGTCCTACAGCCTTAGCACAATACAAAACCTAATTCTATTTATACATTTTCCCTTTCAGTTCTTGTCTATATGCAGAAACATATTTACATAATTGCAATCACAGTAAGTTTTTTATACATCTTTTTTCACTTAACATTATTTCATAAACAATCTTCATGTTGCTATGTAGTTTACATACTTACCATCTTTTTATAATAACTTTCTCTATTAAAAAATTGCACATGCCCATGGTGCAAATTTTGAAAAACACAGAGCTAAGTTATGAAGATGAAAATATCAGTTATCTCCCAGAGGCAATCACTGTTTAATATTTTAACACATTTACTTCTTTGCCTTTTTTCTATGCATGTATAATTTTGTTTTACATAGTGGAGATCATGTAGAATATAAAATTTTATCCTGATTTTGTACTTAATATTACAAGAAAAATATTTCCCCATGCCAATAATGTTGTATATTTAACTTAAATTCTAGTTTCTTGATGTTATGAATAATTTATAAACCTTTGTATATATATTTTTCTCTACATTTTAGGTTATTGTCTTAAGATATATTACTAGGGATTGCATTGCTACATCCATGAGCATTTTATGAGCATTTTAAAGGCATACTTATTTTTAAAAGCTCTAGCATCTTCCATCTTTTACATATAGTCTGGTTTATAAAAATCCACATCCTATTGTTGTGCATTCGGGTTATTTCCAGATGTTTTCTCTTATAAATAACTCTACCATAAAACTATTTGTGAAAAAGCTTTTTACTTCTTTTATATAAATTTTATATCTGGACATTTTAGAAGTAGAATTTATGGGCCAGAGAGCACTAATATGTTTAAGGAATTATTGTGCCTTGTTACCAGCTCATTTTCCAGAAAGTTTTATCAATTTACATTCCTAACTCCATTCCCCAACCTCCATCTCTCATGTCAACAAGGAAAAACAACAGCATTGGGTGCCACTCAGAAGATTTATTAAATTAAGTAAAATAATTTTAGAAGCATATAAAGAGACATATAAAGGCAAGGAGAAACATGTTTTGTTTATTCTCATGGTCCCTGAGAGACAAACTGAGTGGTATGTTCCTAGGATCTTTGTCCTGGGAAATCTATTACAGATACCATACCCCAGGACTCAGGTGAGAAGGTTGATGGGAAGGGATCAAGGATCCCATTTTGGAACATCCAAATGGGTGGGCTGAGCTCTGGGGAGGGGAATTGGAAGTGTGAGGGAGGTCAGATCAGGAAAGAGCTGGTAAGACCTTACCATCAGACTGAATACAGGCCCTAGGCCTAGACAAATTAATTCAAGGCATGCACAGTAAAATTAAGGCACAGGAACTATGTAAGTAGGAGTCTTTAATCACAACCTAAATTAGTTTAAGTGAAAAATAGGCAATTAATTGGTTCATGTGAATAGATAATCCAGAAATACGTCAGCCTTTTTGTGCATCTTGATATAGGGCTCATAGGACCCAGTCTGTTTTTGTCCTTCTCTTAACTCCACTTGCTTGGTTGACTCCTTTCCCAGGCCACATGTGGTCTCGAGATGGCTGTAGAAGCTGCAAAATTTACATTCTCCCCATTTCTAGTCTAATTGGAAAAATCAAGAGACTCTCACCCAGAAGTCCCAGCAGAATCTCTATTGCTTCTCATTTTGTGATTATGTCATTATGAGCTGACTTTGAACAAGTACCTGTGTCCAGGGAAATCCACTGTGCTGATTGGCTGAGAGTTGAATTATTAGCATCATCCACGAAATCGGGAGATAAATTGGGCCCTGGCATTAACTAATGGCCCAAGACCACATGGATTTTTGCAGTGACTATCTCTGTGGCTACATTAAACCAAAAATATGAATTATGAGGTCTGAGAGCAGAGCAAGCATTGATCTGTTCTGCAGTAGACCTTCTATTGAAAGAGCTAGGCCCAGCTGAGGCTCTATGGCTAGAATCTCTGCACTGGGACAGGACTGATTACACTGGACATTTTGATAATATTAATTCTCTCAATACATGAACACAGGATCTTTCCATTTTTTTGTGTCTTTTACAATTTCTTTTTTTTTTTAAGATTTTATTTATTTATGAGAGAGAGAGTGGAAAGAGAACGAGGGGGGAGAGGGGCAGAAGGAGAAGCAGACTGCCTGCTGGGCAGGGAGCCTGACGCGGGGCTCGATCCCAGGACCCTGGGATCATGATCTGAGCCGAAGGCAGACACTTAACCACCAAGCCACCCAGGCACCCTTCTTTTATAATTTCTTTCATCATTGTCTTAAAGGTTACAGTGTACAGATCTTTCACCTTAGATAAATTTATTCCTAAGTATTTTATTGGCTTTGATGTTATTATAAATAGGATTGTTTTCTTTATTTCTCTTTAAGATAGTTTGTTGTTGGTGTATAGAAATGCAACTGATTTGTGTGTGTCGATTTTGTATCCTGTGACTTTACTGAATTTGTTTTTTAGTTCTAACAGTGTTATGGTGGAGCCTGTAGGGTTTTCTTTATATAAGATCATGTTATCTGCAAACAGAAACAGTTTTATTTCTTCCTTTCCAACTCAGATCCCTTTTACGTGTTTTCTATTATTAACTGCTCTGACTAGGACTTCCAATACTATATTGAGTATGTGTGGTGAGGGTGGACACCCTTGTCTTTTTCCTGATATTAGAGAAAAAGCTATCAACATTTCACTGTTGAATATGATGTTAGCTGTGGGTTTGTCATATATGGCTTTATTATGTTGAGGTATATATTTTTTAAAAATGTATTTATTTATTTATTTATTTATTTATTTATTTATTTATTTATTTGACAGAGAGAGCACATGGGAGGGGGGTGGGGGGAGGGCAAAGGAGGGAATCAGACTCCCCACTAATGCACACCCTGATGTGGGGCTCGGTCTCACAACCCTGAGATCATGACCTGAGCGAATGCTTAAGCAACAGAGCCACCTAGGTGCCCCGAGGTATACTCTTTATATACCCAATTTTTTTAGAGTTTTTGTCATGTGAGGTTGTTGAATTGTGTTAAATTTTTTTTCTGCATGTATTGAAAGGATCATATGGTTTTATCCTTCTTTCTATTAATGAGGTATATTATGTTTTTGATCTGCATATGTTGAACCATCCTTGCATCACAGAGATATATCCCACTTGATCATGGTGTATGATCCTTTTAATGTGCTGTTGAATTCCATTTGCTGGTATTTTGTTTAGAATTTTTACATTTTTATTCATTAGGGATATTGGCCTGTAGTTCTCTTTTCTTGTAGTCTCCTTCTCTGGCTTTGGTATCAGGTTAATGTTGGCCTTGTAAAATGAATTTGGGAATGTTCCCTTCTCTTCAATTTTTTGCAAGAGTTTGAGGTGGATTGGCATTTATTCTTCTTTAAATATTTGTAGAATTCACCAGTGAAACCATCTGGTCATGGCTTCTCTTCATTGGGAGGTTTTTGATTACTGCTTCAATCTCCTTAGTCATTATCGGTCTGTTCAGACTTTTTGTTTCTTTCCGACTCATTCCTGGTAGATTGTATATTTCTAGGAATTTATCAATTTCTTGTAGGTTATCCAATTTATTGGCATTTGGTTGTTCATTGTAAGAACGATCTTAATCTGACAGAAATTAACACAAAAGCAGGTATATGCTCTGTGCACTTTTTATTCATTTATTTTCCTACTTATGCCAGGAAGTGAGCATCATTCAGGGGCCATCTTGGAGGCTGGCTACCAAAATCCCGCTGCTGCTGCTGCTGATGATGATGATGACGATTATCAGTATTATACTTTCGTTCCTTTCAGACCCATTTATCTGTTATGATTCCTTCAAAGATTTTTCCCTTATTCCCAAGATATGTGAGTATTAGCCTGGTTTTTTGAGATTGGCAGAGGTTTCTAAGAAAAATATTGAGACTTCTCTAGCTACTATTTCTTCCATAATAAATAGCCTCATTTGTCCATCTGTGTCTTTCTATCCTAATATAGGCCTAAACTATAAGAACCTTTGCATTGGTCATGAAAGTAAGAAGTATTTTTGACTCAGTGGATTAAGATAAGTAAGATCTCTCATTTAGGAAAAGAAGGTTGTGTGCCCCAATATCCAGTTTCCAGTTTATAACAGCCCTTTGCACTCTGGTAAATGGGTATTGGGCTGCTACTGAGTTGAGGCAAGGTGTGATCCAAGTACATGTACTTAAAATTCCCAGAGACTAAGGACACAATGGCAGGTCATAGAGGGTGGTACACACCTTTCATGCTCTGGTCTAAATCATCATCAAAGAGAGTGATGAGGATAGGCTCAAGGAATGTGGCAGTTTGCTCTTAGAAAGATTTACTGACCTGCCATTACCAGTGCCTAATCAGCACTATAGAGACAGAAAAATAACAAGTCTCTATGACTAAAGAAAGAGAGAGAGAGAGAAGAAAAGAAAAAGAGAAATTCTAGGTAGCAGACAGCAGAAATTTTGAGATTAGCTAGACCAGGTTTCAAATCTCAGCTCTACCATTTACTCTTTATATGATTTTGGACAAAATAGAATCTCTCAGAGCTTCAGGTCTCCAATTCCTAAAATGGGACTAGTAATAATGACCCTATTGGGCTGTTGTGAATATTAGATGAGATAATGTATCTAGCATATATCAGAACCATGGAAAAGCTTGTGTTATTATGGGAAGTCCTTCTTTGAGGCTGGTCACCACAGATAGCTGTTATTTTTTCTCACTAACCTACCTCCAGCCTACTAGGTCAGTCTCTGAAATGGCAGTAGGATCTGCATTTGGCACTTGCAGTGCTATTTCCTCCCCTCCAGATGATGGCTGACTCATTATCATATAAACCTGATAAACTTCTCTCTAGAAACTGAAAAAATAAGGGGGATCAGCCCAGCTGAGTTCCATTCTTGGATGGGTGGCCGAATGTCCTTCAGAAGGTTTTTGGTTTTTTGTTTTTCTGGTAAAGCTTATACAGAAGCCTGGTTTGTTGAAGAAGAGTTTTTAATCAGAACGGTGAAAGGAGAATTGGTTTTTAGCTGTTTTTAGGGGAAACAAAACTTGCTTTTTCCATATCAGGTGTCATTAAATTAGTTTGTGAAGTGAGCTCAGATTCAGCCTTAGGTGGTGCTTTGGGAAGCATTTCATATCACTTTACTGTACTATCTTGGAGACCTGGGTCTGGTGACAACTCCCTCCCATGCGCTGGCCTCTGTCCACATCTTGTTCCCTAGAGTTAACCAACAGTGGCTGTCTCAAACACATGTCCCTATTATTCCCACCAAGTCCTCTGCCCTGATTCTCTCTCTGCTTTTCTACTGCAAACCTCTGTATGCTTCTTTCCTTCCTCCCTGAAGTTTCAGAGGAGGGACCACCTAACCATCTTCTCTTCCCTAGAGGGGATAACAGTAGCAACCATAGGGACGACCACCACAACTGGTTTTGATACAACATGTTACAGTGTCAAAGTGATTTTGCATCCAATACTTTGTTTAAGCAACAAAACAACCTTAAGAGGTAGGTATCTTTATCTTAGAGAAATGATAGAATTTGCCTAAATTCACAAAAACTTGTAGTTTTAAAAGTCAGAGCTTGAACCAAGGTTTTCTGACTCAACATCCAGTGGACTTCTAACTTCTCAGCTGCCTTCCTAATCACAGGGGCTGGTTCATCCAGAGTTTACAGAGATAGTAAAAGAAAACTGAATGAGAGAAGGAGTTATTAGGATAAGAAACAGTCATAGGGCCTAAAACAAAGGTCTGGATGTGGGAAACTAAGCAGAAAGATCTGAACAAAAGCAGACATGAAACCCCACCTGCCATGGGTAACAACCTAATTTATTAATCCAACATGTCTTATATCCACTGTCTCTGCCCTTACCTGACCATGAATCCAGAATAATCCTGGGATCTGGCAGGTGGCAAGGGGGGCTCAGTGGCCTCAGTGGAAGGGATGGGCATCTGGAGTGTCTTGGTCCTGGAACCAAGTAGGTCATCACTGCCTGTTCAGCTTCAAAATCCAACAGTAGGTTTCTCTGTAAAATCCTTCATTTGTTCTCAAATATGGTCCCTGAATCACTTGTTAACGAAGTTATCCACTGTCTTATTTGATGTTTTAGCTGGTTGGCCCACTGAACTCTAGACAAGGGGCCGTTGGGAGAGTGTTCTAACTATAGGAGGGGGCTGTGATGCCAAAAGGTAAATATAAAAAAGTGTTTTAAAGAATTATGAAGTGATTGAACCAGAAAAGAGGATCCTGTGTGATTGTCAGTCTGGAATAGTGGGGATCAGTGAAGGTGAGGAATGGCAGGTTAACCTGGGCAAACAAATGAGGGGTAGCCAGAGCAGTTCTACTCAAAGCATTATCCACAGATGGGTGGCAGGGTGTAAACTGTCCACAGTGAGATAAATATAGAAATCAAGAGAAAGCATTTAGAAACTTTAATAGCAATTTGACATTGCTACAGCATCCATGTTCACGATCAGTGGATTTTTCCAAAATGTCAGTTTGTGATGGATTTGAGATAGGGAAGCACCGGTATAGGCGAATTCGGGCAACATCAGCCCCCAAGTTTATACAAGTGGTGTAGGTCTGTCAAAAATGGTAAAGGCCAGTTTTTTATTTATTTTTTTTAAAGATTTTATTTATTTATTTGAGAGAGAGAATGAGATGGAGACAGAGAGAGCATGAGATGGGGGAGCGTCAGAGGGAGAAGCAGACTCCCCACCGAGCAGGGAGCCCGATGCGGGACTCGATCCCGGGACTCCAGGATCATGACCTGAGCTGAAGGCAGTCGCTTAACCAACTGAGCCACTCAGGCGCCCTAAGGCCAGTTTTTTAAAAAGATATTCTGTATTTATTTATTTTAGAGGGAGAGAGAGAGCATGTGAGTGGGGGAAGGGGCGGAGGGAGAAGGAGAGAGAGAATCCCACGCAGACTCTGCACTGAGCACAGAGCCTGACAAGAGGCTCCATCCCACGACTCTGAGATCATGACCTGAGCTGAAACCAAGAGTCAGATGCCTAACTGACTGAGCCACCCAGGTGCCCTGATAAAGGCCAGTTTTTAATTACAAGACCTGCCACATAGTAGGGACCGAAAAATGATTTAGAAATGAACTTCATAAGAAGGCCGTTTTCCTCCTAGTTAGCTCTCAACTTGTGTAAGTCTTGTGAAGACTTCCCATCCACCAGCTGTAAGTCTTAAGTACCGCTCCCGCCTGCTTCATTGCTTTCCTTCAACGTCTGGCTGCGCTGGGCGGGCTCAGCCTCTGTAGAAGCTGGAGTTCCCTCCCAGCCTACCTGGAGCCTAAGTGGTGTTTGGTAAAGTTTAAACAACCCCATGTAGGGTGGTTGAAAAGCAATCTCCATTTCTTTTGAATAAGAAGAAAGAAAGGGGAAAAAGACACCTCCCCCTTTCCTCTGCTTGCTCATTAGGATTCCGGGTTACAGCGGTGGTGCCTGGCCACTCTAATTGGATCTGTGGGCACACAGGTCTGTGCGGCTCCATTGAACGCTGACATTTCTAACTAACTGACCTTTTCAGGACCACTGGTACTCCCATAATGAGTGTGCAGCGGCATTGTGTGGACACAATACAGCAGACTTCATAGTGCCCAAAGAATGCAGGATTGAAAACTATTCAGAATCCCCAATCTCGAGTTAGCAAAATGAGAAAATTGGGTCCCAACATTCATCAGCGTGTTACTGTGGCGGTATCGATTTCAATGCCCTTTTATTTCTTTCAGGAAAAAAAAATGTTGTATTATAGAGGTCTGAATTAACTTTTGTTCTGTTATTTTTCCCCTGTACCTGTAAAAAGGTCAAATACATTCATAAGGCTGAGATAGATTTGCTGGATGGATATAAGCACTGGGCTATCAATCAACCTTCAAATAACCTTTAAGGAGACATGGACTCTTCCATGAACAATAATTGATGTACTCATTAAGGCCACAAAATTCTTCCGGACTCACCTAAAGGAGAACAGTTATAGGTCCAGTGGCAAAAATACGTCATTTAGAACAATGAGATAATGGCCCAGATATTTAAAATTGTTGTGGTCCGTTCAGTGTCACTGGGACAGGAGGGCGACTTCAAAGGGCAGCAGACAAGATGGGGAAGGAGAGAAGTGGTTTTTATACCATCCGGCAAGGACAACATAGGCTGGGCCCAGACAAGAGAGGGCATGATTTCCGAGTGCCCCCTGGGTCCACAGCAGAAAATTAGAATCCTGCTCTCCCTATAAATGCAGAAAGAGCAGAAAAGGGGGCTACTTTCTTCCCTCTGAGAGGCAGAGTATGGAGCAGGGAGTAGCTGTAAGTAGCAGCTTTTCTGATGAGACAGTACCAGCAGTGGGGGGCGGTGCGGCCCTTCCTCCAGAGCCCCTCTGAAAATTACACACTTTTCCATTACTGTGTCTAATCCTGGAATCAGGCCACCATCTTCTATATTCGGCCAGTATTCACAAGCACAGCTGACGTGCCAGGTTCTGTGCTTGGTACCGAGAGGAATCTAAAAGACCATCTAGTTTCATTTCTATTGAGTTTGATTCAATTCAAGCCAGTAAATATTTCTTAAACATTTATTTTGTGTCAAGAATTAGGTATAAAGAGACAAATAAGACACAATCTCTATCCCTAAGGCATTAATAGTCCAGAACTCCGGGTATTCACTTTGAGGATGAGAGAGAGAACTAGTATTGAGGGTCTGGCACACATAGTGTACTTTACTGTGCCAGGTGCTATATATTTTATAATTGTCTAACTCCTAATTACCATCCTGTGATGGTAGATATTCTTACCCCATTGTGAAGAAGTAGCAGCTAAGGTTTAGACAGGTTGTGCAATTCACTCCAAATCCCCTGGGTTGTATGTGGCTAAGCATGCCAGCTACAGTCTGGGCTTTTTTGCCTCCTTCCTTTGTGGAAGGATCCTCTTTGACCTCATTTCATCTACTCACACTTGAGTGGAGAAGTTTCTGGTAGAGCAAGTCTTTTTACTGGTAACTTGCCTGTACAAAAGCATAACTACTTTTTATAAATAGGAGAAAAGCACGGCACCATAATTGATGTGCTCGTTCAGTCTGGGTAATTCTTTAGGAATACTCGAAAGCATGGGGCACCTGGGTGGCTCAGTCGTTAAGCGTCTGCTTTCGGCTCAGGTCATGATCCCGGGGTCCTGGGATCGAGCCCCACATCGGGCTCCCTGCTCCGCGGGAAGGCTGCTTCTCCCTCTCCCACTCCCCCTGCTTGTGTTCCCTCTCTCGCTGTGTCTCTCTCTGTCAAATAAATAAATAAAATCTTTAAAAAAAAAAAAAAAGGAATACTCAAAAGCAAATGAGTGTAGAGTATATTATCTATTTCAAGAGTAAAAAAAAAAAAATACATGACACACAGACTGCCATTCACTTATCTCATACCCATGACATTGCTAAATCATCATGCTCAGCTTCAACTCAGTTTCAAAATGTCTCTATGCAGTACTCTACCCAACCACTATTCAAACACTGAGATCTGCACAGGAGGTAAAACCTACTTGCTATACCTGAACCAGTCTAACTGCTTCATTCTGCATATGAAGTAACCTGGACACAGAAAGGAGAAAGGATTTGCCTAAAGTCAGGAAGTGAATGAGTGGCAGTTAAAGGAGTTGCAGACCCCAGCACTTACAAGTGCTGGTAGAATATTAGCCTAAAGCCCGGGACAGAATGCCAAGGTCAGTGGGGAAGTAGGCAGGACTTAGTACTTGCTTCCTCTGATCTGTATCTGCTACTTGTGTCCTGCCACCCACCATTCATTTGACCTACAAATTTATTGAGCACTTGCCACGTGCCAGCATTGGGGAGATTCACAATAACCCAAATACAGCAGGCCCTCCTTTTGTTAAGTACAAATTGCCATCTTCCATCACTTCCTAATGGGAAACGGTCAAAAGTTTAGTCTAAATAATGTGCTTTGGGCTTGGGGTCCTCTGGTATCTCCCAGGCTGTGGGTCCCACACTGCTGAAAGCAATACTATAATTATTACCATTTAGCAGATGAATAAACTTAGCCACAGAAAGGGCAAGTAACTTACTCAAGATTTCACAGCTAGTAGGTAACAAAGGTGATATTTGATCCCAGGCAGTTCAGCTCCAGAGTCTACTCTTAACCACCAGGCTCTACTATTTCTCATATGGATGCTCTTTACTTAAGAATCAGGAAACTCTTGGGCGCCTGGGTGGCTCAGTTGGTTAAGCGACTGCCTTCGGCTCAGGTCATGATCCTGGAGTCCCGGGATCGAGTCCCGCATCGGGCTCCCTGCTCGGCAGGGAGTCTGCTTCTCCCTCTGACCCTCCCCCGTCTCATGCTCTCTCTCTCTCATTCTCTCTGTCTCAAATAAATAAATAAAATCTTAAAAAAAAAAAAAAAGAATCAGGAAACTCTCAAAAGGTTGTTGTAGAGAATAAAGGGTATAGTGCTAGCTGATTCAGCTACTCCTGTACATCTCAAAGGGTGGGAGATGAAGAATTCCATACTTAGGCTTTCACAGGGAGGGTGATCAGTTCCTCCTGGACTTCACTTCAGACTTTCTTACCTTCTCTGACTCCCATGCATGCAGGCACCTCTCCAATTCTCTCAGCCTGGTAACCATACCCTATTCCCTCAAAACAAATTTGCACTCCACTAGATTCCTACAAGTGTGACTGTGTGCATTCCTTCAGGCTTCAGCTTATGGCCACTGCTATTCATGTTTGCTCAGTCCTTCCAGGCTCTGGAGGCAGACTAGGTCCCAGGTTGATGAATAAAGGTAAATGTAAGTCATTCTATTCCAGGTAGAGCCATGATCGCTAGGAATTATATGAACTAGGCATCCCTGACAGTAACAAGCACTTTTCTCTGAGATGATACAGCCTTATCCCCTGCCTGAGAAAGATTATTTCTTTTATTAGCATAGTTTTAGCCTTACTCTTTAGGACCAATCTACTACTCTCCTCATTATTGTTCTGAGAAATATTCAGGTTCTTCTACCTCTTCTAGAGACCGTCCTTACTACAAGAAAAAAACACTAGCTATCAAGGGTTACATCTTTACTACCCAAGGAGAGTCTCATACAATAGTTCTCATGTATTTATTTGCTCACAAAGAGATTATTTGTTTGTTTGCTTTAGTCTGAGTCTCCCTCTGATAGGAACATAGAGGGAAGAGGGCACAAATGGGGGAAGGGATCATAAAGTGCCAACTCATCTTACTACACAGAGACATGTCAAACATGCCCCTGCCTGCCTGCCCCGAGAAGAATGCAATCCACATTAGGTACAAATGTGTAAATGCATATAGGATGATAAAGGTGACAAATGACTTAAATATAAGGTACAGTACACGTGAAGAGGCAAGGGATCAACTCTTTTTAAAGGCAGGCAGAGAAAGCTTCAAGAGGAGGAAATACCAGTTGGGTCTTAAAGGATACACAGAAATTAACACAGGTGAAAACACGGGCAGGAGGGGTGAAGAGAGGTTATTCAAAGCAAAGAGGCCAGCAAAGGCATAGAGACACGCTGAAAATGGCTGGAGTAGTAAGGTGTTTATCAATCTTTGTCTTTCCTGATATAAGGCATACTACTTTGAACATGAGAGATGTAGAAGTTTCAAAAAAAAGAGAGTGATCACTGGTGTCAAATGAGATAAGATTTTTTAAAGTGTCCATTGATTTAAACCAAACAGAAGTCACTGTGGAGAGGGGTCAGGGCTGGGGGGTTGGGAATTGGAAGGAGGGAGTTGGATACAGATTGCAGGTAGGTTAAGAGAGAAGTCAGTGGAAAGTGAAGAAGGAGAGATTGCAAGTGTACACTCTACTCTCATAAAGCTTGGCTGGGAAAGAAAGGAAAGAGGAGACATAGGACTGAAGGATAGCTCTTTCAAGTGGAGAGGGACTTGAACATGTTGATTAACTGTGGGGTAGGATTTGGAGGTGGTGTTGAAGGAGAGGTTGAAGACCCTGCATTGAGAAGGTGTAAGGGTAGAGTGAGGGCCCTGAGAGACTGCAGCAGGTGGGAGCCAGAAGACAGGATTCACGATAGGTGGGTGGATATCCTGACAAAGACCTCATGACTGGTGCATAGGGCAGAAGGAGAACAGTGAGCTCTGCAGGTTAGGGAGAATACAACGTTTCTCCTAGGTCATTTGTGAGGACAAAATGCAATAACACTGTAAGGTGTGCATAGTTTATAATAAATATAATATTCAGTGTAGGTTACCCAAATATGGGGATCAGAAAGAAGCAGAAAAGAATAGTGAATCATAGTTTGACACATTGGATTTGGTCAGCAAGAGAGAGAAGTACTTAGCACAGAGATTTCCAGCTCTGTGTTAACTCGGTAGGACCCAAGGCAAGTCATTTCACCTCTCCTACTCTTTCCTTATCTGTAAAATGAGAGATTTATACTTGATCATTCCAGAGTGTCTTTTCGACTAAAACATTCTGTGAATCTATCCTTTTATGAAAATCAGAATATGGGATATTCAGCTTTTACTTTGTATGTGTTGGTGGGGGGGACAATACAATTTTATAATGAACACTGAAAATGGAATATTACACAGTTGTATGTATCACAAAATGTTGTTCTTCTTTTGATTATTTTCCAACCATTTAAAAATACAAAAACTATTTTAGCTCATGGGCCATATAAAAACAGATGGCAGCAGGCCAGATTTACTTATGGACCACATTTTGCCTCAAGTCTCAAAAGTCTACAATTGTTTAAATCTGATTTCTATTAGAAGCAAAAAGAAGACCCTTTGAACTTAACCTAAAACCTCCACTTGAACAATATATTTATATTAAAACACCATTTTTAGAAATTTGTATATCCTGTGAGCAGAATATCACCTCTTGAAAATTTCAGAAATTGTAAAAAAAAAATTTGAAATATTTTATTTGAGAGAGAGTGTGTGTATGCACATGCGTGCATGAGTATGTAGAGGAACAGAGAGAGAGGAAGAGGGAGAGAAGCGGACTCCCCACTGATCGGGGAGCCCTAAGCAGGGCTCAATCTCATGACCCTAAGATCATGACCTGAGTGAAAATCAAGAGTCGGATGCTTAACTGACTGAGCCATCCAGGCGCCCCAGAAACTGTAAAAATTTTTTAACCACCCATAGTTCTACAACCCTAACTCCACACTATTGTCTAACATAAGGTCATTTTATTATACATAAAACTTTTTTTTCTAAGGTACTCCTGTCCTGGGCAGCATTTGAGGGTTTGTTTGTTTGTTAAGCATCTTAATTTTTAAGTATATAGTTCAATAGTGTTAAGTATATTCTCAATGTTGTAAAACAGATCCCCAGAACTTTTTCATCTTGTACATCTGAAATGCTATACCCATTAAAAAACAACTTCCCTTTTCCCCTTCCCCCCAGCCCCTGAGAACTACCATTCTACTTCCTGTTTCTATGAATTTGACTATTTTTGATACCTCACGTAAGTAGAATCATATAGTATTTGTCTTTTTGTAAGTGGCTTATTTCACTTAACATAATACCCTCAAGGTTCATCCATGTTGTAGAATGTGACAGGATCTCCTTGCTCAAAGGCTGAATAATATTCCATTGTATATATACACCACGTTTTGTTTATCCTTTCATCCATCAATGGACATTTGAGTTGTTTCCACCTCGTGGCAGTTGTAAATAGTGCTTCAATGAACATGGGTATGCAAATATCTCTTCAAGACCCAGCTTTTTGTTCCTTTGGATATATGCTCAGACGTGGTATTATTAGATCATATGGTCGTTTTATTTTTAATGTTTTGAGGAACCTCCATTCCATTTTGTTTTATGGTTCTGTTTACTTTCCTCTGAAAGCTCTGGCAGAATATAATCCCACTCTCTCTTCTCTTTCTTATGTCCTTTTACAAATCAGATTTGTGGCTGCTCATAGCTTTCTTGAGAGGGTCAGTCATCCATGGGAAGACTTTAGCACCCACCGGAGAAGTGGGTCAGCCATAATATAAGAAACCTGAATGAAAGTCCTGATCATGCTAATTCTGTTAGTTTTCATTTCATTGATCACTCTGACTTTAGTTTTTGAAAATGCTGCACAAGGACAATGACTTGATGAGATCATCCTCAGTGAAATCCACTCTTATGTCTTCCCCCAGAAAAAAACAAAAGTCATTTCACATGATGGGTTTGCAGGAATGACGGGAAATGGGGTGGTAGAGTGAGGGGAGTGCAGGCTGGTAGGGAGAGGGTTTGAGCTAGGAAAATGAAACCTTGAATGCAGAAAAAAGATTGTAAATGTTGTTTCCCAGATTTTATAGCTCCCAGATGCCTCCTCTAATTGCATAGCTAACCCCGAGTTTATTAAGTTATTTTCCAGAGTCAAACTCATTTGTATACATGTCAGAATGTAAACTGAATTTAAAAAGTAAGGTCCTTGGATTAGAATTCAGGGATGATAAACAAACTCATTTAGAATGTAAGATTTGCATGTCATTTGCATGTGCCCAAATGCAATTACATGTGCTCTGTAAATATGCATTTCACATTTATTTGTCACGATAGAACAGTATGGAAGAAATTAATTGCCACAGATTTTTTTTCAATATTTAAAGAAAAAAATGATGGCTCTTAAAATAGACTCTGCTAGTGCATGATTCAATGTGCAGAAACTGGCAAGAAGAGATAAGGATCCATCGAAAACCATAAATTCCCACTGCAACATCTGTACTAGTTCAAATCACATGGTTTATGAAGCCCCTTTTGCCTTCTCCATGGGTATTACCATGGCGTTCTGTAGATTTATCACTGGCCCAGTGCAAGGACAGTTTTACTAGCAAAGCTTTACAAGGGTGGTGGGGGGTGCTTCCTCTTTGAAAGTTCAGGATTGAATTGAAATGACATAGCTGCTCTAGCTTTAGAAATTTCCAGACAAGACAGTCTCCCACGTACTTCTACACCCTCTACAACTTTCTCCTTCTCCCTCATCTTTTACATTTTGTAATGAGACGTAGCTTGAATAACCAAGATACTATCCTTGTATTAAAAACAAACACCTTTGGGGCGCCTGGGTGGCTCAGTTGGTTAAGCGACTGCCTTCGGCTCAGGTCATGATCCTGGAGTCCCGGGATCGAGTCCCACATCGGGCTCCCTGCTCGGCGGGGAGTCTGCTTCTCCCTCTGACCCTCCTCCCTCTCATACTCTCTGTCTCTCATTCTCTCTCTCGCAAATAAATAAAATCTTAAAAAAAAAAAAAAAAAAAAAAACACCTTTGAACTGAAAGGCCTCAGATACCAGGTGTTAATGCCAATATGAGAAAGATTTTTATTTTATTTAATTCTTTAGATTAACACACAGTTAAACTGGCTTTTTTGTGTATAGCTCCATGAAGTTTAACACAGGTATATATCTGCGTATCCACCACCATGATCAGGACACGGGACAGTTCCATCACCCCAAGGACTCCCTTGCTATGTCCTTTGTAGCACAGCCTTCCCCCAGCCCTGGCAAGCAGGGACCACTGTAGTTGTGTCTCCTCTAGAATGTCATGAAAATGGAATCATACGACAGGTAAACTTTGGAGACTGGCTTCCTTCACTTAGCTTAATACTTTTGCAGTTCCTCAGAGCTTTGTGTTTATCAAGAGTTCATTCTTTGTCTTTGCTGAGTACTATTCAGTTGCACAGATGTACCACTGTTTATGCCTTCACCATCCACGGACATTTGGGTTGTTTCCAACCCAAATGTTTGGGCAATCATGAGTAGAGAGGCTATGAACATTCATTTACAGGCTTTTGTGTGAACCTAGTTTTCATTTCTCTAAGTAACTACGTAACAGTGGATTTCTGGGTCATATGACAGGTTTGATTCCGACTGGCAATGTATGAGGGTTCCCCTTGCTCTGCATCCACACCAGTCCTTGAAATCATCAGTATTAAAAAAAAAAAAAAATTAGCCAGTCTAATAAATCTGTAGTGATATCTTGTTATGGTTTTAGTTTGCATTCCCTAATATCTAGTGAGGTTGAGCAAGGGAAGCCTTCTGATAGCTAATAGATGAACTCATTTCTCAGGCTCCTACACTGTGTTAGGTACCTTACATGCACATTAACTCATTTAAACTTCACAGTCTTATAAGATAGCTATGAATTATTCCACTTTAGAAGTTGGGGAAACCAAGGCTGGGGAGGGTAACTGAGTTATCCCCTCAGTAACAGTTCCAGAATATATATTCTGTGCTGGTTGCTCTGCCAGGCAGGGCTGCACACAAAGGTGTCTCTGTCTTTGGCAGTCTTGTAGTTTAATAAGATACAAAATATAAACAAAGAAGTGTTCTGTGTGAATAGGACACAAGAGTAGAAGAGTGAGCGGTGAGCCAGGGGAGGTGGACTTTAATGGACATGGTTCCAAAATATCCTGATGAAAATACAAAAACTGAGAGACCAAAGGTAACATGACCCTGGGGAGGAGTCTGGGCTCAGATGGACATAGATCCATCTCTTCATCTGTGAAGCTGGGAAGCCACAAAGCACACTCATCATCTGCCCACTTCTCTCTCCTGGATCAGCAGAGAGCAGCCATATGCCCTCATCAGGGTTGGAGGCCATCTCCCTTTCCTGATCCCAGCCCTGGGCGGGGAGGCCTAGCAGTTGGCAAGTGGGGAATGAAGCAAATGCAGGACTCCTATTCGAATACAAATACACAGAGGCCTAGAAGCCTCCCTGCCCTACACCAACTTGGCACCTGTTAAGAGTTATTAAGAATTATATGTCCCAACTCAACTGAGCACCCTCCACCCACCATATGCTGGGTGTCACTTGGACCAGAGATGTATGGTGCACTGGGTAGAGCACTGTATGTGGACTTTGAAGTTTTGAGTTCAAGTTCTATTTCAGTTATTTCCCGTCTCTGTTCTTTCCTGGGCCTCAGCCTGCCCACATACAAAGATAAAGAGGTTAAAACAATGTCCTTTAACCAAAATCCAAATTCGTCACCCACTCCTGTCTGTTCTACTCCCCTAATGTATCTTCAATTTACCCATTGCTTTTCATCTCCACTCTGTTTCTCTTTCAGCCACCAAACCCCCACTCTCACCTGGACTACTTACTTCAGTAGCCTCCTACTTGGTCTGGCTGCTGGCTAGTTTTAACTCTTACCACCATGTGGTCCAGTATCCACACATCAGCCAGAGTGACCTTCTAAGAACTAAAATCAGATCATTTCACCCTCCTGGTTAAAATTCTTGAATCGCTTCCCATCACTTAAAATCCAAACTCCTTTCCATGCTCCACACCCACCTCCTCTCATCTCACTCTCTCTTTATCTCATTCATTGTGTCCAGACAAGCTGTTGTCCATTTCATTCTTAAGACAAATCACACCTGGAATGTCTGGGTGGCTCAGCCTTTTAAGCATCTGTCTTCAGCCCAGGTCATGATCCCAGGGTCCTGGGATCTAGTCCCGTATTGGGCTCCTTTCTCAGAAGGGAGCCTGCTTCTCCCTCTGCCTGCTGTTCCCCTTGTTTGTGCACTCACTCACTCTCTCTCTCTTTCTCTCTCTCTCTCTCTGACAAATAAATAAATAAAATCTTAAAAAAAAAAAAAGACAAATCAAGCCCTTTCCCATAACTGGCTTTCAATGTTACTGTTCTTTTTATCCATGGTGCCACCTTGCCAAGAATGTTTTCTGGCTGCTCTGTTAAAAACAGCCTTCTCTGTTCACTTGCTAACTCACCATCCTATTAATTTCCCTTCATAAAAACTTATTATAAACAGTAACTATTATTTTATTATATTTTATATATATTATGCATTATTATATAATATTGTCATATCTTATAGATTAGTATATATTTTATTATCTTTTAACTTAAGAACAGAGACCTCACCTGGCACATAGTAGGGGTTTGATAAACATTTGTCAAATGAACACCTAAAGCACTGACATTTCTTTTCTTTTCTCCTGAGCTCATTCTACTCATTTCAATGAACTGGCAAAGCTCACAAGGTTGTTGTGTCAAATGAGACAAGGCATATTGAGACACTAAATGAAGTTAAGGAATTATTATGAGTATCATCATCATTATCATCAGCCAAGGCATTTCCCCATCTGACATTGATTTTTTTTTTTTTTTTTTTTTTTTGGTCTCTAGGGGAAACTTCCAGTGAGAGATTCTTTTTCTTTTCTTTTGTGCAGCGGACACCTGGCAATGTTTGGTTCATAGCCTGATACAAGGTGTCACAACTATTTATCATCAAGCTACAGGCTTGGATATTATTCCAGCAAGTAAGTTTTCAGAAAGGATAGTCTTTGGCATTTTGAGGGAGAGAGGAGAAATGAATTAGAATCACAAAATCATTAAACTACAATTCATTAGCACCAGGCGATCTCTGAAAGATTCCAGAATCCTATGATTTGAAGATTACTACCATTTCTTGAAGGAGGCTTGAGGGCTTCTCTGGTGGTTGAGAGGGATTCTGAGGTTCCAAGAAAGAATTTGTTCAAGGTCTTAGAGAAATTTGTAACAGAACTGGGACAGGTATCTGGGTCACCTATCCTTTATCCCTGCTCTTCTGTTGCATCTCCTAAAGATCTAAATCCATCCACTTTTCTCCACTGCCACCACCTTGGTCCAAAATATCATGGTCTCTCATCTGAACTACAGAAACCCCCTAACTGGTCTCCCTGAACCTACTTGTCAAACAGCACATATGATCATTTCAGTACCCCACTTTTTCCATCTCCATTGGCTTAAACCTTTCCATTGGCTTTCCAGAACTTTTGGTATAATCTCTCCAGGCTTGTCTCAGACCCCTCTCCTCCTCCAACATTCTTTCTACACTGGCTTCTTCCAATTCCTAGAACCTACATATTCCCTCTGATCACAAGAATTCTGCACATATTATTTCCTCTGCCTATGTTGTGCTCTTTTAGGTGATGGTCAGTCAAGGGGTGGGGGCACAAGAGAGGACACAAGGAGAGGTACAGGGAAACAAAGTTTATTATACTTACAGGTCCTAGAGAGAAAGAGTCACCACAGGCCAAGAAGGGGTCATATGGGAGGCATTGCCAAGGGAGTGGGCTCACCCAAGCAGGTGGGGAGTAGAGAGTGAAAACCATGGGCAAGTACCTTTATTGGGGCCACAGGAGAGTACACAAGAAAAGATGCGAGGGGATTTCATTGGCTCATTTGGATCTTACTAGGTCATGGTCAGGGGAGGATAAGAAACGAAAACTAGTGACAAAGGCCAGCCTTTCACACTGGTGCATCTGGTTACCTGGGCAGGGTGCTTATAGTCTGTTTGTGAGGATGTTGAGACAGCAGGAAAATACAAAGTTTTAAAATTTACAATATAGCCTGGATCAGTGTTGGCCCCATATTTCTTTATTGGAGGAACTTAAAAATAGCATCCTAGTTGGAAAGAGAATTCTAGGGTCCTGAAGCTGCATTTTTATATAGCAGCCAATTATTTTTACTAAGATTGTATTTTATTTTAAATTATTTATTTGGAGTTGATGGGGTCATCATTAACATTAGGGACCCCTAAACTACCTTGGTGCAACCACTTTCCTGTGGTGCTCTTGCTGCCCCCTTCATTCCAATACTACCTACACATTGTTCATATCTTAGCACAAGCTTACTGACTCAGGAGTACCCTCATCTTGGCCAGATTCCTTTCCTACATGCACTCTTGGCCGCCTTCTCTCTGTGTATTCACATGGCAGAGAGAGCACATTCTGGTTCTCCCTTCCTCATCTTATAATGGTACTAATCTAAACATGGAGGCCCCACCCCCATGATCTCATCTATATCTAATTACCTCCCAAAGATCTCAAGATCCCACCTCCAAATACCATCACATTGGGGGTTAGGGTTTCAACGTATGAATTTTGGGGAACATTCAGTCCGTAATATTCTGCCTCTGCCCTCCCCACCACCTGGCCCAAGTTTATGTCCTTCTACATGCAAAATATATTCATTCCATCCCAATAGGCCCAAAAGATTTAATTCATTCCAACGTAACTATAAAGTGTAAAGTCTAAAATCTCATCTAAATATCCATCTAACTCAGATATGAATGAAACTTGAGGTATGATTTATCCTGAGGCAAAATTCCTCTCCAGCTGTGAATCCATGAAACCAGGGAAGTTATGTGCTTTCAAAATACAACAGTGAGACAGGCATAGGGTAGACATTCCCATTGCAAAGGGAGAAACTGGAAAGAAGAAAAAGTGGCAGGTCCTAAGCAAGTCCAAAACTTAGCAAAGCAAACTCCATTAGATTTTAAGGCTTGACAGTAATCCTCTTTGGTTCAGTGTTATGCTTTCAGGCCCACTGCGGTGACAGTGTCATCTTCAGGGCAACTCCACTTTCTTGGCTCCATGGGGCCCAACTCCATGGCTCTCTATGAGGGCCCTGTACCCAAGGTATTGGGCAGGGGGCATCTTGGCCTGCCAAAACTGGAAAGGTGGCATCAACCTTTTAAACCAAGGAGAAACAGGCCTGTCCCCTAGACCTGTGGTGGGAATGGCAGCCCTGATGACCTCTGGATCTCCTTTGGTGTCATGCTTCCCTTTTCTTGAGGAATAGAGCACATTCACAGCCAAATAACTCTATGGTTCTATCTTGTAGAATCCAAGAAGTCTGTCGGTCTTCCTTCATTCCATCCCACTTCTCTGTCTCCTTTTTGTCCCAGCTGGTAGTCTCTCTGCTGGTATAATCTCACCTGTATTCCTGGCTTCTACTGAGTGACTGATTAAGTTTGTGAGTTGTACCCATGATGTCTTTATCAAGCGATGGTCTAGCTACATCCTTGATGTTCTCTTCCAGAAACACTTTCTTCCTTTTTGTTAATATGAACAGGCTGAGAATTTTCCAAATCTTTAATCTATGGTTCTTTTTTGCTTAATAATGCCTTCTTCAATTCATCTCTCTATGTTTTACTATAAGCAGTCAAGAGGAACCAGGCCATTCTTTTAACACTTTGCTTAGAAATCTCCTCAGCTAAGCATCCAGGTTC
Source organism: Mirounga angustirostris (assembly GCF_029215605.1). Lineage (NCBI taxonomy): Eukaryota > Metazoa > Chordata > Mammalia > Carnivora > Phocidae > Mirounga > Mirounga angustirostris. The sequence continues at coordinate 152,010,178 of NW_026991712.1, forward strand.
ATTGCACACAAGTTCTACCTCCCATAAAAGACTAGAACACAGTTCAGCCAAGTTTTTTGCCACTTTATAACAGGATCACCTTCCCTCCAGTTTCTAATAATGTCTTCCTCATTTCTGTCTGAGACCTCACTAGAATCCCCTTTAATGTTCATATTTCATAATGTTCATACACCTCAAATTTCTCTCTTTCCATCCATTACCCAGTTCTAAAGCTGCCTTCACATTTTAAGGTATTCATTACACCAGCACCCCACTTCTCAGTACCAATATATTTGTATTAGAAACAAAACTGACTGACTCTGGGGTGGAGGGTGTATGTGTGTATATATTGGGGTGTGTGTATGTACACACACATACATAAACACACAGAAGAGATTTTAAGTAATTGGCTCACGTGATTATGGAGTCTGAGAAGGAAATCCCAGGGTCTGCAGTCAGAAAGCTGAAGACTCAGGAAAGTCAATGGTATAGTGCCAGTCTGAGTTAAAAGGCCTGAGAACCAGAAGAGCAGATGGCATAAGTCCCAATCGGGGGAAAAACCAATGTTTCAGCTCAGCAGTCAAGCCTAGAGATAGAAAATTTTCCCTTCACTCAAACTTTCTGTTCTATTCAGGCCCTCGACAAACTAGATAATGTCCACCCTCATTGAGGAGGGCAATCTACTTTACTCAGTTTACTATTCAAGTGATAATCTCATCCAAATGATAATCTCATCCAGAAACATCCTCACAGACATACCCAGAAATAATGTTTAACCAAATATCTGGCTACCCCATGGCCCAATAAATTGACACATAAAATTAACTGTCACAGTCTCGTTCCTTTTACCTACAATAATTTAAGGTCTTCTTTATGCCAGGCTCTGGGGTAGGAATAGGAGAGGTGGGAAAACCCAGCCCTGGATCTCAAAATGCTTACAATTTAGTAGGGGAAATTTGTTGGCTACAATATAAAACAGAAGTAATTGATACCATTAAAGCAGAACAAACATGGCAACCTGGGAAAGTTCTCTAATTACCTGAGATGGAGTCTGGGCTATACAGAATCCATGCTGTAGATCCTTCAACTTACTAAAGCACCAAAATGTTTACTTGTGTGACTGTGGGTCTATAAGTGCCTTCTAAAAACAGCAACCATCTCCTCATTATAAGAGCCAGTGAGACGATGCAGCTCTAGGAGAAAAAAACCAGCATAACATCCAGAGCTCTCTTGAAGCCTTTTATAGTCTCTCCTCAACCACCTGCCATTGCAAGAGCTCAAGAGAGCAAGGACATTAGTATCAGACACTCCTTGCTTCTTGGTCCTCCTGCTTCCTTTTAACTTTGTGCATGAAAGTAATGCCTTAATTTCTCTGATGCACTTTTCTTCACTTATGAGTATAATAACTACCTTCAGGATTTGTCTCAATTAGGAATAATGATTCAATGGTCTTCCTAACACATTGCCTGCCATATAGTAAATCCTTAGCAACCGTGAATACTTCTCACATCTCTCCACTTGTCCCCACTCTGCATCCCTGTATTACCATGTCTGACTGTTGTCAAAACAAGGATTTTCTTGCAGGAATGAGATAATCCTCACTCACCAAAAAGAAACTACTTTTTACTGCATAAGTTTATTCATTCAGTGAGCCTCTCTTATATGCCTACTATGTATAAGGGAATAGATTTGAATTATAACTAAAAACCGTACACAACTCATGTCAAAATCTTGTCTAACCTCCAAATGCCTTTTCAAGTCAATGTAGCTATTTTATCCAAATCAAAACCTCAATGAGATACCACCTCACACCAGTCAGAATGGCTAAAATTAACAAGTCAGGAAATGACAGATGTTGGCAGGGATGCGGAGAAAGGGGAACCCTCCTACCCTGTTGGTGGGAATGCAAGCTGGTGCAACCACTCTGGAAAACAGTATGGAGGTTCCTCAAAAAGTTGAAAATAGAGCTACCATACGATCCAGCAATTGCACTACTGGGTATTTACCCCAAAGATACAAATGTAGGGATCCGAAGGGGTACGTGCACCCCGATGTTTATAGCAGCAATGTCCACAATAGCCAAACTGTGGAAAGAGCCAAGATGTCCATCGACAGATGAATGGATAAAGAAGATGTGGTATATATATACAATGGAATATTATGCAGCCATCAAAAGGAATGAGATCTTGCCATTTGCAATGACGTGGATGGAACTGGAGGGTGTTATGCTGAGCGAAATAAGTCAATCAGAGAAACTCATGTATCATATGACCTCACTGATATGAGGAATTCTTAATCACAGGAAACAAACTGAGGGTTGCTGGAGTGGGGGGTGGGGTGGGAGGGATGGGGTGGCTGGGTGATAGACACTGGGGAGGGTATGTGCTATGGTGAGCGCTGTGAATTGTGCAAGACTGTTGATCTGTACCTCTGAAACAAATAATGCAATATATGTTAAGAAAAAAAAAAGAAGAAGAAGATAGCAGGAGGGGAAGAATGAAGGGGGGGGAAATCAGAGGGGGAGACGAACCATGAGAGATGATGGACTCTGAAAAACAAACTGAGGGTTCTGGGGGGGGGTGGGAGGATGGGTTAGCCTGGTGATGGGTATTAAAGAGGGCACGTTCTGCAAGGAGCACTGGGTGTTATGCACAAGCAATGAATCATGGAACACTACATCAAAAACTAATGATGTAATGTATGGGGATTAACATAAGAATAAAAAAAAAGAATAAAAAAACCCTAATGATATAATGTATGGTGATTAACATAACAATAAAAAATTAAAAAAAAATTTAGCTATTTCATATTAAGTGCTACCATGTTCCAGGCACTGAGTTAGGGACTGTGATTTAGAAATAGATGAGACATTTTCTTTGTCTCAAAAATTAAAAAATCAGGCCCTATAAAAAACTAAATGGTACAGTAGAGGTATGTAAAAAGTATAAAGGGGACTCCAGAAACATCCACCCTGACAAAGTAAGGAAAGGCTTTAGAGAAGAAGTAATAGTTGAGCTGGGCTTCAGCAGAGTGGTAGGATTGATTTATCTTTGTGTAGCACTTGGGATTTTGCAAAATATTTTGGTAAGGGGAGACTCTCTCAGATACAATTTGTCTTGTTCTGGGCCCCAGTGGGAGGGGGGAGCTCCTGGAACACAGGTGGAAGGTTAGAGGAGAGGTGATTGCTCTGTACCAGCCCAGGATGCTAGAGAGCTGAGGTGATTTGCCTGACATCACAAAGAAAACTGGTTTATAAACTGCACTTTTGCTCTACACCAGTCATTCATGTGGCTCACTATCTCATGTCATTAAGATCTGTACTGAAATACCCCCCCAAGACACTTTTGCTGAGCCCCAAACCCTTACCCCACCCTGCTTCATTTGAGTTCTTAGTTCTTATCACTACCTGACATCGTATATCCATTTGGTTTTTGTCTGTCTGCCCCACAAGCTTGGGATTTACATGAAGGCAGGGATTTTTTTTTTTTTCCTAGCCTCATTCAATGGGAGTGCCTAGAACAATGCTTAGTACACAGGAGGCTCTCAACAAATATTTGTTGCATGTATGAATGAATGAATGAATGCTGTGATGAACATCCTGTTTATCTATCTTTATACAATTATCCAATATTTCCTTAGGATCAGTCCCCAAAAGCAAATTTGCTGAGTGTCCAAGGTATTCATTGATTAGTGCAGTGATTGGCATACACTGGATATTTTATTAACATTTGCTGAATGACTGAAATTGAATATTTTTTTCTTGAACTGCACCAAATTAACTGATTCCAGGTTTAAATTCTGCCAATATTTAATTGAGCATCTAAACCACTTGTTCATTCATTTATTTATTTATCAGACATTAACTGCATTATGAATGCAAAATCAATTGGAAAATGATCCCCTGACCTTGAGATGCTCTCAATCAAAGGAGGAAGGCATACAAGTTAACCAGTAGTTGGGAACGAGGCCTCTTTTTCTCTACAGTGGACTTTTCTGGCCTCTGCCACTCATCTCATGTGAAATGTTAGGCAATCTGCATGACTTCCCTGAACCTGTTATCTCATCTGTAAAGTGGAGAAAGTTGCAATAACTGTTTCATATAGCGCTGGGGAAGAATCACATATCAATGTGCCTGAAAGCTTAGGATCCTGCCTGGCACATAGCAAGAGTTCTGTAAATGTCAACGATATACTATATGTCAACCATATACATTTTACAAAAATGACTGAGGCTCAGAAAGGTTCATCTGTTTGTCTAAGGTAATAGAGATGGAATTTGGATTCAAATCCCCCAACTTCATACCCAGGCACTGCCCGCATTCTGAATCTGCCTGCATTGCACCATTTAGACCTCTTTTCCTGGGGACATAACTTTTTCCTGGACTTTGAAATGTGGGGACCAGGCCTTGAGTTGGGTCCCTAGGCCTTCTGTTGCCCATCCAACCCCTCTGCCTCCCCATTCTCCTCTTGCCCTTCACACTATGCTGACAACCCCCCAATTGCAAGCCCACATTTAATAGTTTTAGGGAAAAAAATGTCTTTTGATAATTAAGCTGGTGGAATTTAGAAATCAACAGAACAGTACATTTTCCCAGCAGAGCCAAGAAATTAATTAGGAGCAATTTGCTGTCAGAAACAATTTCCATAATTTTAAGTTAAAAAAAAGCAGAAAGTCATTTTTGTGGGTGTTTTTTTTTTTTTTCTTATGCTTACCATCCTAAACTGAGTTAACTCCTGGAAAGACAAATCCTTCCAAATACCCTATTTTCTGTTCCTCAAACTCTTCCCTTGAGGGTTATATTTAAGGGTGAAGAGAAATTGTATGAGACAGAGCCCTTTGATCCCCTCTGTCACCCCATAGAGCAGAACTCATACTTTTTCAATGGAGTGATTATGAAATGTGCTCATTCCTGTCCTAAAAGTATGGGTGAAGGAGGGAGGAATGTGATGCTTTAGGAAAAGAGTCTGAGAGGAAAGGAACAGAGGTCAGGATACAATGAACGGGCCACTAGGTCGACAAGCCTGCTCTGTAGAGAGGCACTAAGACACTGTGGCTAACAGTTAATAGGCTCTAATTCTGGAGCCAAACTGCTTGGGATCACATACAAACTCTGTATCCATGTGATCTTGGGCAAGTTTTTTAATTTCTTTGTGATTCAGTTTCCTCATAATGTAGTCATGACGGCTCACTGAGCTCATATGTCAACATGAAGACCAGGGTGCCTGGTGTTTAGCAGGTGCTTGTGACTGTTTGCTATGGTGATGATGATGATGTTGATGGGTGGCAGGTACCAAAGTCCCTAAAGGAGAGTTCTGTTATGGGGCCCATCTTAGACTTGGGGGTTCTGGTTCCAGACTCACAGTTGGCCAACACTAAAGAGCTCTTCTATCTCAATAGCCCTTTGTTTCATAAGGCATCATAGCAAAGAGCAGTGCTTATGAGATGCCTCATACACACACACATACACATACACACACGCACGGGTAACTAACAACACTAAAAACACTAAGGTTTACAAATGATTTACTTTTTTTGTATCAGGTAGAATAAAATTTAAGGTTACCCCCGCAGTTTTGTCATTTTTAATTTTCTTACCATTCAGATATGCGAGGAAAAGAAAGGAGTGGAGCTAGAACTGGAGCGGGAGAGTGGATTGTAATTGGCAGGCTGGAAGTACCTAAAGCAAGCCCTGTCCTTAGTGGCCATCACTACTGCATGGTTCAGCAGTTCATAGTTCAAGCTTAATTATAACTTATTGTTATGCATCATCGCCATTTTTTTTTAGTTTTCTCTGTATCTGAGTATATTAAGTGTATAACCAAGAAAAACAAACCACTCCAAATATTTAAAACAAAGAGGATTCGATGCATAGAATAGGTATCAGTTAAGAAGCCAAACAGAATGGTGAACAAACTCAGAGGTTAGCAACAGCAGGGGGGTCTAGGGAGGACAGGTGGTATTGGAGCCCAGGAGCTAGAGTTACCCAGCCAAAGCCAGAACCACGACCATGTGTCCAGCAGAACCTGGAGCCATGTGGGAGACACAGCCACTTCTAGAGACACCTCCATGTGGATGGGGGGATGCCTGGTTTCTCTCTTCCACTGTCTGAGTCATCCTGACTTTGAACTTAAGCTTCAACACTTACCAGCAGTGCAACCTCCCTGCTGTTCCCCAGCCTCTCTGAAACTTGTGGCTCCATTTGTAAAGAGATTATGCCCCATATGAGGTTTGTCTCATCCCTTAGTCTATGAAAATCTCTCAGCTGTTGTGATTCCGTGCAGCTAAGACTATCTTCCCTGCAGCTGTACCTAAGAGGCCTTCCCAAATAGAAAAGCATGGAGAACAACATATCTGTACATAATGGTTACTCAAGAGAGGATTATTAGCTCAAGTAGAAGTTGATAACTGCATGGGGCCATTATTAAGAGCCAGAACTTGGAGTCAGACAGTCCAAAAGCCAGAGCAGAGAGCAGAGTGGACAGTGGCAGAGAACACGAAGGCAAGAAAGCAGAGTTTTCACTCCATGGGGCTTCGAGGGCTTTTCTGCAGCGTAGGCAAGGGATGCTGGACTGTATTTAAATGCCCTTAGCCTGTGAAGCTGGGGAGAGCCAGGATTGTAAGAGTCAATATCTACAAAGTGCTTGACGTGTTATATAATATACAATAAAAAAATTAATTCCTTCCTTACCCCTCTTTGATTTGCTTCAACACGTATTTATCAAGCACCTCAGCTATATGAAGACCAGCACTAGGGCAGTAGGAGTGGGGATACAATATAATGGAGGAGGACATAGAAGCGACCTACTAAAATTCAAATACAACAGACTTTCTACCAAAAAAGAGTACAGTACAATAATACCTTCTGGGAGGCAATAAAAGAAGAGAGATTAATTCCATATAAGAAATCAAAACAAGTTTCAGAGAAGAAATCGCATTTGACAAAGACCCCGAAGCACAAGCTTTGGTAAAGAAGGGAGAGAGAGAGAGTGCGTTTGGGCAGTGGGAAAAGCATATAAAGAGACCTGCAGGTGAAAGCATGCTGGGCATATTGGGGGACAGGTTAACAGTTCAGTGTGCCTAGATTTGGGGCCATGGGAATAGGACAGGGTATAAAGTTATTCAGTAGAAGGTGAGGGTGGGCAAGACACTGGAGCAGCATCCTTGAGGGCCTCCTGTGGACCAGAAAACCTCAGCATTTGTGGAGTCTTTTAGGGTTCAGAAGGTTGGGCTCAAATAGGCTATTTTCTGGCAGCAACTCAGTGAAACACTTAATTCAGAGGAGCAGGACAAAGCTTGAGTTGCAAATTATTCTTCTTCTGCCTAGGCCTTTATTCAGCTTGTTAGCTAGAGAGATTTATAACCGCCAAGTCCCTGGTCTCCTTTTGCTTGATGTCTTCTTTCCCCAGCTGTGGGGCTATTTCTAGAAATTTCTTAGCCAGTTCCTCTGATCCTTGGACTCTGGAGTCTCACTGAATGGAGCTTATGTCTCTCACCACAGACTTGTTCTTGGTAGGGGTTTGGGGTAGTGGACTGGGATTGGAGCCCAGATTTCTGTTTTGCTAATGTATGCCTGTGTTCCAGCCCCGAGTACCAGCTTTGGTACTTCACGGCGACAGCGTGTGGCTTTGACAGTGTTATGCAATTCAGCAAACTTTCACATCCTTTATCAGGCTTCATTCTCCTCCCAACCCTGAGAGAATAGGTGCAATTTCCACCAATCCCATTTTCCAGAATGAGAGGTTGAGGTGTATGATGGGAGCTGAGGCTGGCCTGGAGCAAGTTAAGGGCTTGGTTGTGCCGAGAAGGGTTAGCTAAGGAATGACGGGAACTCTCATTATCTGGGACTGTGAGGAAGGAATTGTTCCTTAAAGCTTGCGGCTTGAACGCAGTAAAGGGATCTGTCATAAGAGAGAGAGTCTCTATCAAATTAAATTGTAGGCAGTGGTGGGAGAAGGAAGAAGGGCTCTGAGATCCAAAACAAATGTCCTGAACAGAACAGAGGACGAAGCCACAGACTCTAGAAGCAGGGAAGAAGCCTATCCAGTCTCTCCCCTACTAAGTGTGCCAGCACAGGGACTTCCCTGCTTTTGTACCTTAAATGTCTCCCTATCACCCACAGGACACAGCTCAATGTCCGTAGCAGGGCATTAGAGAATTTGCAGTCTGGCCCAAAAGACTTTTCCATCTTTATCTTTTAGACATGCTCATCTTGTCACCCGACACTTGCGTAGATAATATATTTTGCCACATGTATGCCTTTGCTCAGAGTTTCCTCTGCCAAAAATGCCCTGTCCCCTTGGTTCTTACTTGTTAATTTATTCATGCACTTCTTCCTTTATTTTTTTTTTAAGATTTTATTTATTTATTTGACAGAGAGAGAGAGCACAAGTAAGGGAAGCGGCAGGCAGAAGGAGAGGGAGAAGCAGGCTCCTTGCCCAGGCGGGAGGCCCAATGCTGGTCAATCCCAGGACTCTGGGATCATGACCTGAGCTGAAGGCAGGCGCTTAACCGACTGAGCCATCTTTAGTCAGTCAGTGAATAAAGTGCCTACCGTGTGCTGGGCTCTGCTCCAGGCACTGCTCCAGGCACCGAGAATATGATAGAGAAAATTAAAAACCACCTCTGCCTCTTTGGGCAAGGAGAAAAGCATCGAACAATCACACAAGTATATAAGACCAATCTATAATAAGGGGAAAATACGTGCTGTAATAAGATAATCCACCAGGAGGTTCTGGATAGTTTCCCTCATCAGGGAGGGCTTTTCTGAAGCAGGATATTTAAGCTGATCCTTGAAGGAAGTCTCGGATGCTCCTTAGGTCAGTTCAGTGACCAAATCTTTTATAAAGTTGATTCGAGAGTCAGGTTGGAGTACTGGAAGTCACAGCCCCAGTGAGAAGGCGGGTTGCACTAAAATGGGATCCTTCCTTCCCTCCTGGCCTCCGCAGCAATTCCCAAAATAGGAAGCAAACGGAATTGTTTTTGTGTTCGAAGCTGAAAGTATTTTTGTTTCCCTCCTCCCTCTGTGCTCCCCCTGCCAACGTGCTTCTCACCCGATCGCAGTATTTATGTTTAGAGTCATGAGGCACTTCACATGCGCATCCCCCATGTGCCAAACATGTGCTGGACACTTGATGTGCATCTTCACGTTAAATCCTGACAGCAGTGTGCTGAAGTCAGCATGACAGTTCTTATTTTACAAATGAGGAAACTGAGGCTCAGTGAGGTTAAGCCAGTTGCCAGGTTGACACAGGTAGTAAGTGGCAGGGCTGAGATTCCAAGGCGGCCAGTCACGCCCACTGGTCCTAGCCGTGTTGGATCACACACGCACATGTAGTTTTCTCTCCACCCACAGCCCCTCAGACATGAAGACAGCAACCTGGCTGACCTCCAAGTCTTCCCTTCTCTAGGCCAGGCTCCCCAGCCTTTCACTTTTACCCCAAAGATGGCAAGTCCAGAGCCTCCCCCCACCAGTTGTCCCCTTCCCATGGCGTTCCTGCTTCATTCCTTTGGGAGCAGTTCTGGGCATGTTACTTCCTGAGGTAACTGAGCCCATGTGAGACTCATCTGCCAGCCCCACTGACCAGCAGGTGAAGGCCAGTACCACTCCACAGCTACTAGAACCCGTGTGACTGGCCCTGTCCGCTCCTCCAGTGTTCTCTTTTGCCACATACCCAACCACCGTCTCCTCTATTAGCACTTCACCTCACCTAACACTTCACACCGTGAGCTTCCCGGCATCTTCCATTCTCTCTCATCTCTACTCTTCCAAATGGGTCTACCCAAAGTCTAGAACAATCTTCAATTAACTACCTCCTATTTATATGGGAGGTTAAGTCGTCCTGAGGGAAGTCTGCTCTGACCATGTGGGCTCTGGTGAATGCTCTTCTTCCATGCTCCACCCAGCCCCCGTGTTTTCTGGGTCCCAGCTCTTGGCATGCTGAACTGTGATTACCATTTTATATCTGACACCCTCGCTGTGAGCCCTGAAAAGCAGAAAATAGGTTTGACTTTCCTGTCATTGTATCCTAAGTGCCTGACATATACGAGGTGTTCAGTAAAAATAGGAGGACAGAAAGAAAGAAAGGAAAAAGGGACAAGAGAGGGAGAAAGGAAGGGAAGGATGGAGGGACAAAACAGAAACATAGGGGTCTTGGAAGGCTCACAGTCTTGACACATCTTGGGAGAAGGTAACTAACTACCTCAGTGGCTGACAGGTACGCTCCCCTGCATACACACAACTTTTCTGAGTGACCACATAGTCCCACCACCCCCTTTCTTTCATATATTCTTCATAAAAAGTTCTGTAAAGCAGATAGTCCCATTCTATAGATGCCAAAACTAAGGTCTAACAATGGTGCCTTGGTTCAGAGATGAAATAAGCACACCTGAAATTCAAATTATTAATCACTTATTCACTCATTCAATTATTCATTCATGCCTTATGTACACTTTGGTGCATCTTCTGTTGCTGGGCATTGAGACACAAAAGAATCAGACTTGATTCTTGACCTAGACAAAGTCCAAAGGAAGAAAAGGAGAAGTGAAGAAATACAGTCATCATGCTTAGGGAGAAATGTGTGCGTGTGCTGCATGAATACCTAGGAGGGAGCAGGAAGCTCTGCCTAGAGTCGCAGGCATTGGACCTGGGCATCAAGCAGCCAAGGAAGGGGAAGTACATCCTAAGCAGAGGCCTTGGGGAGTGGAGAAGGACAGAACTAGAAAAGGTGATAGGCAGTGACCTGTACCTTTGATCACCAGAGTCCTCAGTCTGCCCCCGCTGACCTTTGCCCTGGTGCAGAGTCTAGCCAACCTCTAGTGGGTGTTGGTCTTCAGGTAGGGCTGGCTTACTTAGCAGGGCAGGTTGGTTAATTATTTGGCACTGTGTTCCAGCCTACTGAGCAGGGTTGGACATAACAGAGGGCACCAGAGGTGATAGTCAGTGATGGGAAAGCAAAATTGCCTCTTAGGATTTGTCTCCAACTGTGCTTACTGAAAAACACACTATCGGAAGGAAGGAAATCTTTGCTCTATTAATGGATAACCAGGTAGTGAATAGTTAGATGTGTTCAAAAACCAAGACTTTGCCCTTCTAGAATGTTGGAAAGTCTGGTATCAGAAGAGCTGGTATAGGCAATAAGGGACTTGCCACTGGTTGTGCTATAACTCTGGTGCCAGTGAGGTAAGGCATATGTTAAGAGGACCAGTGTGATCACAGGCTGTATTGCTAGAAGTCTAATTATAAGAACAGAACCAATACCAATAGATCAATCAATCTATCTATCATCTATCTATCTGTCGTTGGAGATATTTGTTATAAGGAACTGGCTCATGTGATTATGGAGACTGACAAGTGCCAAGATCTTCAGCAGGCAAGCTGCAGACCCAGCAGAGCTGATGGTGTAGTTCTAGTCCAAGGCAGGCAGGGCAGGCAGCCTGCAGACCCAGGAAGAGCCAATGTCAGTTAGAGTCCAAAGGCAGGGAAAAACGGATGTCCCAACTCAAAAGCAGTCAAGCAGGAAGAGTTCTCTCTTATTTGGGAGACGGGGGTGGGAGGAGTCAGGCTTTTGTTCTATTTAGACCTTCAAATGATTGGATAAGGCCCACCCACATTAGGGAAAACAGTCTGCTTTACTTGGTCTATTGATTTAAATGTTAAATTCATCCAAAAACATGCTCTTTTTTCAATGTCAAACAAATGCAGGCATGGGACTAGAAGATTTCTAAGAGCTCTTGTAAGTCCAGCATTCTTTGGTTCACGTTTTTGTATCTTTCACCAGAACTACTGCTGTAGTCCCTGTATTGGTCTCTCTACCTTCAATCTCTACCTCTATCCCCCACAAATCAATCCCCCAAATCTGTTCCCAAGTTCATGCTGCAGCCAGAGAGACATTCTTAGTACACAGCTCGGACCCATTCCTGCCCCTACTTAACTCTCAATGGCTCCTCACTGCCCTCAGGATAAACCCTCATCTCTCCATCCTTTCTTAGAGAAGAGCTGCTTTAGACTGGCATCCAAGGCCCTTCAGAATCTGGCCTGAGGATCCCTTTCTATTTCTCTTTTTCTGTGCACCTAGCACTTCAGCCATAAGGAAGTACCACTTATTCCCCAAATGGGTTCTTTCACATATCTTTTTGACCATTTTCTTTGTTTAGAATGTTCTTTCTCTGCTTCTCTGCCTCTATTTTGAATGTTACCACCTCCAAGAAGTCCTCGCTGATCACTCAGGCTGGTTTAGGAGTCTGCTCTGTACTCACCCAACACTCCATATTAAGCTCTTTGACATAGTAGGGCAGCTGTCCTTTGCCTCAAAGGCAAAGACAAGCCTTTAGTAGTGGGGCTTGCCATATGGATTTGTCATACTTATGTCCTGACCAAATGAAAATATATTTCTGTGATGGAAGTTGTCTCCCTCACTCCAGGATGTAGAATACAGTGACTGTGAGGTTGCCAGTATGACCAACCACTCCTCTGCTTGCCTTTTTAAATGATTTTTTAATTATAAAATTAATACATGTTCATTCAAGAAAAATAGGTGAAATGCTCAAAGACTATCACCATTGCCATACTAATGTATTTCCTTCCAGGCTTTTTTTCTAAATATTTATTTATTTATTGGAGAGAGAGGGTGGCGGGGGGGACAGAGGGAGAGGGAGAGAGAATTACAAGCAGACTCTGGGCTGAGCATGGAGCCCCACATGGGGCTCTATCTCACAACCCTGAGATCATGACCTGAACCAAAAGAAGAGTCGGATGCTTAACTGACTGAGCCACCCAGGTGCCACACCAGGTTTTTCTGGTATGCATTTATTTAAGAAGATGTTGAACACCTACCTCATTTTGTTTCCTACCCTTTTTTTTTAAACACCACGACGTAAGAATTCTCCATTTTTAGTATGCATTTCTTCATTACCATTATTCTTAATGGCTGGATAATATTCCATCAAGTTAATGCATAATAGCTTATTTACCCCTTTCTATTGAACACTTAAGTTACTATTTTTTCACCATTATATATAAAAAAAAAATCTATGTCAGGCATCTTTGTGCATAAAGCATTTCTCTGTGTTCAGAATTTATTCCTTGAGATCAGTGCCTGTGGTTGTTTTTATCTTGCGAAAATCAGGGCCTTGATCTAGGATCTGCCTGTGTTTTCTCCCCCAAATCTTCCAGAACAAAAAAGCAAAATCTGACATCAGTGCCGAAAGAGTCACTTAGCCCAGTGTTCAGTGTATGTCCCCTGATTAAGACAATGTGCCCTTTCTCAAACGTGGCCATAAATATTTGCCTTCAGTGAAGTAGATGCCAAGGAGATAATATTGATTGCAAATTACAGCCCTTGTAATTAACCAATTTGCACAGCTGGAAGATGGAGCTGGTGAAATCATTTGCTTCTGAAGAAGGATGATATCCTTTCCAAGTCTGTCTCTCAGATATGAATTTGGCCTAATCTCTGAAACATTCCTGGTGTGGCTGCAGACTATCAGGTGCTCAAGGAGTTGCCAAGGCTCTGGACAGAAAAGGAATGCCTTGGCCTTTTGCCTGCTACCCACCCAAAATGGGCCTACGTCTCCCAGGTGCCTCTGAAAATACACATAAACACACACTGGGAAGAGTTATGGGCTGAGGTTGGCACCTGGATGCTGCCATCTCTGTGTAAAAGGAGGCCCAAGCAACCCCAAGCTGGGCTTCTGGTCCTAGGACTGCAGTGGGATCCTGGCTCTAGACGGGTGGGGGCAGCAGAGAGCCAGTCAGTTTGGTCAGCTGGGATTCTAGCTGACCACGGCTGGTGGGAGAGCCCAAGCAGAGCAGTGCTAGAAAGGGAAGAACTTGATCCAGACACATGCATAAGTGGAATAGGGGTTCAGGTGAATTAGAAATGAATCCTAATTATTAATAATAGACTCTTTCCCTTAGGCAGCATGCCTCAATTTACAAATAGAATGATAGCAAATGATTTTGTTGAATCTCTCCGTAATCATACTCATTTGATAAATGAAGAAACTGAAGGGCGCCTGGGTGGCTCAGTTGGTTAAGCGACTGCCTTCGGCTCGGGTCATGATCCTGGAGTCCCGGGATCGAGTCCCATATCGGGCTCCTTGCTCAGCAGGGGGTCTGCTTCTCCCTCTGACCCTCCCCCCTCTCATGTGCTCTCTCTCTCTCTCATTCTCTCTCTCAAATAAATAAATAAAATCTTAAAAAAAAAAAAAAAGAAACTGAAGTTCAGGAAATTAAATAACTTTCCCAAGTTCACACAGCCCTAAATGGCAAATCTGGGCAATAAACCAGGTCTCCTGACTCTATGGAGTGAAAGGAGTATTTTGAGTTCTTTATACCCACTATTTTTTTTTTTCTTTATTCTGGAATTTGCTCATGTCAACCAAACTCCCTTTTAAATAGACAGGTTGAAGCAGAGTACTATACCAGGTGACCAAGAATCCTTAGGGGCAGGAAATAGCAGCCTTCAAAATGTCACATATATGTTAGGGGCCAAGTGAGGAAGGGACGCTGGTCTCCGGCTTCCATGAAGCACTTGGGCAAATACCTTTCCAGCCTCAGTTTTTCTATGGGCCACTCAATTTTTTTCTCTGTGCTCAAACTATTCCCAAGTATTTGCAGTTCCTAGAATAGACCAAGTTCTCTCTCATTTTCAGGATTTTGCATATGTTGGTCCCTCCGCCTTGAATGATTTCCCTCACACCTGCTGGTCTGGTTAATTCCTCTTCATCCTGACAACCTCTGCGGGCATTCCCTGAGCACACATCTGTGCTCCTCCAGTGGTTTCCCCAAACCTCCATCTTAGCATGTATCACACTATATTACAATGTCTTTTTCCTGCATTAGACTGTGGGCTCTTTACTGACAGAACCATATTTTATTAATCTCTCTGTTGGGTACATAGTTGGTGTTCAAATACGTGTTGAATGAATGAATGCATGCATGAAGAAACATCTTCCATGGTGCAAGAGTTGAAAGGTGCCAGAGGTTTCATGCTTATTGATTATAGTGACCAGCTCCTATAATCCACTAGGGAAATGAATGCTGATTCCTAGACCCAAAGGTGGACCACCTTGCCTTCTTTTCAGCAGCAGTTTCCTGCCTGCGTGGCCATATGATTAGAAGGTACTTAAAGCCCTATTACACCTCATGTAACAGAGACACAGTCCTTATCTCATTCCCACAAATGCCTGAAGGTGAAGTCCAGACCCCTCCACAGTTCTATTTGAGCTCCCTTTTAGATTGACTTTGCAGAGCAAAATCTGGTTGTTCAGCCACAAAGAGATGGTCTCAGATTTGATCAGGGCACTTCAAATTTTCCCTGTCCACCCAAAAGCAACTATTTCAAAGGTTGCCTCCATTGCTTAACTTAATGCGCAAACTTCCCCTACCCAACCATTGCTATCCTGACACAAGCATTTAACATAGCAAATTCCATAAATCAACAGAACTGACCACATTCTCTCTCTCTCCCTCCCTCTTTCCCCATCCCCCTTCCTTCCTCCATCCCTCCCTCCCTCCCTCTCATTCTCTGTTTCTTGTTCTCTCTCTGTCTCTCTTTCTCTCTCTCTCCCTCCCCACCATATATACATACTACAGCTCTTCAATGAGTGGCTGAAACCTACCCATGTTTTATTTAGTTTGAGCAGCTAATGCCAGAACAAAGGTAATGAAATATATTAATTATATTAAAGATGTTTTAGAGAACCAGTATTTGCTTTCAGAAAGAGAGAGCATATCTGATTCTGAACAGAGATGATAGCAACAGGCAGATGATTAACAGCTAATAATATTAGTGTTGTAATTAGAATCGCCTTGAATTCTTAACCTATCTGCTTCTCTGATTTCTAGGTCCATACAGTGAACAACAAGATGATTATTTTCTTTTTTTTCCTACTATTGATTTGCCTGGTTGTTCAGAATATATTATTTCTCAAATAAATATTACTAACTGCTCTCATTTATTATTCACCTACTGTATGGCATATGCACTGTAGGTACTGAGGGTACAAGGAAGAACATAGCCATGGATTCAACCCTTGAGGAATTAAATACAGTTTATTTTCTCAAAGGTCTTATCTGGTGGAATTATTACCCTTATCTTTACAGATGAGGAAACTGAGGCTGAGTAGGGTGAGGTGACTTGTTGAAAGCCACTCAGCTTTTAAGTAGCTAAGCACAGATTCAAAATTAATTCTGTCTGACTCCAGTTGATATTCTTTCTAGTATGCCACAGTGCTCTACAAATGACCATTATTGCTGTTACCTTGGTAGTTCACCCCCCTCACCCCACTGACTCTCTGCAACTCAGCTTACAGTTCTGTTCAAGAGTGGAGGAAAAGGGAAAGGAAGAATGTGATCTAACAAGAGGTCAAGTACTCCACCTGGCTGTTTGGGAAATCACCATTGTCATTTAAGTGGTCTGCATCTAGAGTCCCAATAAAAGTAGCAGACTAGCAGGGATCAGTGATGGGGAAAAAAATCAAGCAGGTAGTTCTTAGATATCCACACTAGCAAGTAAATGGCATCAAGGAACTAGACTCTTAGCTGGGGTTCAATAGAAGAGCAAAGAGATTCTAAATCCCAAGGAGGAGGTTGACAGGGAACTGGGGATAATCAGTCTTTGGCTAAAACTAGTAGACAACAATATTCCTGAGATAATATCATGATAGCATTTGACCAGGGGACTCAAAATACCCAGATCTAACCTCATCACAGCCAATTCTCCCTGAAGCAAATATATTCACAAGGAAGGAGAAGTTAGTTATTATTACCTGAGACTTTGGCTAAAATCTCAGTGCAGAACTCCCCTGAGCTGCACTGAACAAAAATGTGAGTTCTTTTATCCCAAGCTTAAGAGGTTCAAATTGTCTAGGGGGGAAAAAAAAAAGCAACAACAACTCCCAGGTCCTCTTCTATTTTCTTTAGTGCCCTGAGCCTTAGCTTCTAGAAAAAGCTGCCCAAAGTGTCTCCATCAGAGCCAAAAGGAAAGGAGCAAAGAAGTCCATACAAGGAAGGGTAATAACTCTAGCGCTAGGACACACTTCTCCCAATTCTGCTCCATAACCAGTTATTCTTTTCCACCAAGGCTCCAAGGGAGGGAAATACACAAAGTCTGACCTATCAGAAGTAAAACAGGAACTTATTCTTAGCTGGAGTTTTGGGCCCAAACCCTAATGCAGAGAGCCCTGGAAACTAGATTGTGGATCTGGTAAAGAGTAAATGAAATAATACATGAAGCTTCTACCATCAAACCTTGGCTTCCTTTAAATGGGGTCCTAGAATCTCTTCTCTCTTCTCTTGAACCCCAGCCAAGAGTCCAGATCCTCCCAATGCCATGTGCTTGTTAATGTGGACATCTGAGAACTATCTGCTCAGTCTCATCATCACTGAACTCTGCTTGTGAACTGAGGGGGTTTTGATATTTTTATTTTATTTTGGTTTTCTGCCAGTTCATCTCCCAAGCCTGCCTGTGTCTCTCTATAACAATCTGACACTATCCCTTCTTTACATACCTAATTCCTTTTCTTCTTCAGCTGACATTACCTTCTTCTGGCAATATTTACTGCTACAATCCTTCCTCTTCCTACCTGTACTCTGCTTCCAGGCTGGGTTAGGTGCCTCCTCTCTGCTTCCACTGCCCCTTGACTTCCGTCTCTCACAAAACTTACCACTCCATATTATTTTTGAGTTTACATGAATGTTTTTTCCCAAAAAAAATCCTTAGTGGCAGGGAATGTATATGATTCATTTTGTTTCCTCAGTTTCTGACCCAAAATCTGGCACAGATCAGGGAGTGTTTGATGAATGAGTTAAGAAATTATAAATTTGTCTGGTCCAGTGTAGTGTTATCCAGGAGGGAGGGAATAAAAATTAATGTCTGATCCAGAGTCTTACTGTGAATTAATATGAGCCTCCTAACCTACCTCTTCCTTCTGTTCATCAAATCCATAGCCACCAAAATTGCTGTTCATTCTAAAATCATACCCAACCTCTTCCCCCCTGGTTCCATGTGCATTCCCATTCCTAATTCCAGCTTTGTTGCTTCCTCTGGGCAACTCTTAGCCTTGGGAAACCCTACTTCTGTGCTAACTCATCCCTTTGAAACATCCTTCCATTTTGATGCCCTCAAAAGCAATTCTTCTCCTACAAGGTTCCAGCCACACTAGAGGACCCACACTTCTTTTCTGACTGAGCTTCAGATAGTAGCCTCTCACCACTTTCCCTGGCCATGCTGCCCTCACTTCCAGACAGAGTTTCCTCAGTTTCTGCCTGAGCTTCCAAGTTATCTCCAAGTTACCCAGCCCCTGTATGAGCCTTTGTTGAAGGGCTCCTTGTCTTTAATTGCAGACCGTATTGGCATCTGTCCTCAGGTGTCAGAAACAGCCATGCCCTGGACACTAAGTCAACCCCTCTAGTAGAAGTCTCTAACATCAGATCCCCCCCACTCCCCGCTGCTTCACCTGACACAGCATACTGTGCCCTTCTAAATAAGCCTCTAAAGGGCACCGTAAGGAAGAAAGCTGAACCTCAGCCAGAGACCGAAGTGGTCAGGACAGGATAGAACCAAGAAGACACTCTGTAACAACAAGGGATCCCAGAACAAAAACCAGAGAAGAACGGTATTTAAACAAAAGTAGAGGAAAATTTGAATCAAATTCTCAAGAGCAGGAAGTACAAGTCCGAGCTATCCGTTGAGTTTTCAATAAACGTAGAAAAGTAGAGTGAGGATCAGGTCTCTTAGACATTGAATGCCAGACCAGAACATTTTAATCTGATATGGTTGAAAATAGAAAGCCATTGTAGATGCTTGAACAAAGTTGCCCAGGAACATGGAGAAGGCACAGACTGGAATTTAGGAGACCTGAATCTGAGGTTCTGGCATTGTCACTGGAGGGCTGATGGCTGTAAACACGTCTCTTCCCCAGCCTGTCCCAGAAAAATTATGTACCAGTGTTGAGTGGTCTCAGAAGTCCCTCTCAGCTCTTGGACTTCATGGCACAGATGGGTTTGACCTGAAGAACTTGAGCTTTCCTCCATCGTCCAGCCCCCATTGCCCATCTCCAGTCTGCTAATGATCAGGGCTCTAGAGGGTTACCTCTTGTGTCTCATCTGTTGGAACACAGCTCAAGAGAGAGGAATGCTCCTGCCACATGTGCTCTTGTTTATTCTTGATGCTTTCCAGAGAGCTGAGGAGAAGAGGGAGGGAAGGAGGGCCTCCTTGCAGGATCAGTTACAAGTGTTATTGGCCTAGCACATATGTAGGGACTGGGCACAGGCACAGCAGACAATCAGCATAGGGGAAAATTTGGGCTTTTTGCCAACTAGAATCCTCCAAAGGTCAAATTAGCATCTTGGAATTTAAAAGAGAAACAAATAAAATGAATTGAGTAAGCAGATCTGAACTGGTTGCGTCAGATGGGTGAATATAACAAGGCCATATCTTGGCCATTTGTCTTAGTCATATAGGTTGGACTAGGCTGTTGGAACAGATAAACTCTAAAATTTCAGTAGCTCATCATAGTAAAGTTCATTCATTTGTTGAACACTAACAAACTTTACAAACCTGAAATTTGGGATAAGATGAAAATGGCTTCCGTTTACTGAGTACCTATCACATGCCCAGGACTATTCTATATGCTTTCTATAAATGATGCCCTTCTTACATTTGAAGAAATGGGAAACTCAGAGAGGTGACATGACTAAAGTCAGATAACTACCAAGGGGCAGACTGGGTACTGAAACCCATGGCTATCTAGCCTCATGGCTCGTGCTCTTTCCCTGACTCCACACTGCCTCCCCAACAGCCCTCTCCCTCACCCACATCATTCAGGCACATCTTCCAAGGAAGAGAATGAGGAAAGGAAATCATCTGGCAAATGACCTAAGGAATGTCTTTTCACAGAAATGATCCGCATTGTTCTTTCAGCTTAGCCACTGTCAACCGTGCAACTTCCTGCGCAGCCCTCTGTTGTGCGCTCGTCTCCCTAGATCATAAGGATCTTAAGGCCTCAGGACCCGAGGGCCACGTGTCCCCAGCTGCTAACACCACGCCTGGCACAGTGCCTGGAGAATGTTTGTTCATTGGTTAAATGAATGAGTGAGTGAATTCATTCAGTTTTTGACAGTTTTGAGGAGTCTTCCGATGAATAGTTGAAATCAGCTCATGAATCCTTAAGGGAAAACATCCATGCTCTATTGCTTCTTATATTTCCTGCATTTAACATAATAACAGGCATAGATTGCTCTTGCTACCACCCTCAATCACTGAAAAGTGGACCCTATTCCTCATGCACCGAGAATAAAGCTGGAGCAATAGGGAGGAAGTGAATTTGGGGGATATTTGTAGGGTTGCAACAAGGGGACTTATTAACCATCAAGATGTCAGAGGTAAGGGAAGGAATACATAGAAGAGGTGTAAGCATACCTATCTTCAGTAATGACCTCAGACCCCGGGGAGCTATTTGGATTATGAGCAGAGAGTATGTAACTGATGTTTCCCCCAGACCACCTCAGCCTGTGGGCACAAATGGGATCCCATTTATGGTAATCACCTGTGATTTGCTGGCCCCTACCTGCTAATGCAGGACTCTAGCCTCCTTCAAAGTCTTGCTCTGTTATTTCTGGAAGTCTCCAAGTGGCATCACACATAAGCTCACAAAGGATGTGTTCTGCTTCTACATGCTATCTACCATGTTGCTTCTTTTCCTGCTCAGCCCCTCCCATGAGGTTCCCTGCTTCCTGCTTCCTGTAATTGAGAGTGCTCCAGCCTAGTCAGTCCCAACACCCACCAGGAGAAATCTGATGACCCCACCAAAGGTATTTCCTGCTTACAATACCATGCATGCTTCCAGGACAAGAAATACTATAGCAACAGAAGCTGCAGTCTTTCAGTCCAAAAATTGGGAAATGTTCCTTTCCCCCATTCTGCATTTTACCTGCAACCTTCTCTCCCTGGGACCCACATGGGTCCATAGGTCACATACCCCACCGTCAAACTCCTCCTTCCCTAAAGTAGGGCTGGGACAGGTCCCCTTTGTGCTAATGTAGGCATCCAAAGATCTTCCTGTGATCAGACCTCTGTAAGAGTCTGCTCCAACCATCCTTCATAATAGACTAAAGCTGGGACCCCTCCTCTAAAAACCCCTCTCTGTTACTCTTTCTGAAATTGTATTGTGCAAATGCCAGTCTGGATATTTTCCTCCAGATGCTTTTGTTAAACACTTGCCGGACTCCAAACATTATGAAAAGAGCTTCCTGTGCAGGGCTTCATTTAGTCCTTACCTCAGCCCTGTGATCTAAGAGATATTACCCCCTTCTTCAGGTCCAGGAAGGGAAAGCGCCTAACCTAACCCGGCCAGCCAGCTCTGGCACACTCACTCACTCCCCTTTACGGGGGGGGGGGGGGGGGCTGACTGTCTGCCTTCTTGTCCTTCCTGATGGCCACCCGCACCATTCATTCTCCCTCTTCTTCTGCTTCACCTATCAGATCTGACATCCAGCACATCTTCCCAGCTGTGCTCTTGGCCACTCTGGACAAGAATCTGATTTCCTTCTCTCCCCTGGTCCACATACAGGCTTAGGCCTCCTTTCCCTGGGACTCTCCAACTCTGGAGTGACATTTGCATCCGGCTTTCCATGGCCCTGAAAGTTAAATCTGGTAGCTGTTTTATGTGCTGTGTGGTCTTGAGGATTATCTTAACGTCTCTGGGCCTCAATGTAGTTGATTGCAAATCAGGGGTAATAACACCTATCTCGGAGGTTTATTGTGGGAAGTAAGTACGACAAAATCTTTAAAGTACCGGGGATGATGCCTGACACGTAGTAAATGTAAAGTAAACGAAGAGCTCAAAAAGAATTTATTCAAAAAAAAAAAAAAAAAAAAAAAAACCACTTAACACTTGCTCTGCTAAGTGCCTTACTGGGTTTAGGTCATTTACTCCTCCCCTCAACCTTATGCAGTAGGTACAGTTATCATTCCAGTTTACAGATGTGGAAACATACCAGGACAGGTTAAAGGACTTACCCAAGGTCTTGAAAGTGGCAGGTCTCAGAGGTGAAGTAGACCCTCATATTTAAAGACGCCTTGTCTTGTGCTGCTTGACACAAAGCAGACCCTCTGCAAGTGGGGTTGTTGGGCTCCTCTCTTAAATCAATAGCTAAATGAATTTTAAATGCATTTCCCTTCTCTTGCCTTTGTGCCATTGCCTGAGACACCATTCTGTGCCCCAAGACTTTGTCCACTGATTTTTTTAGTCTCCTCAGAGAAGGCTAAGATGTTACAGTTTCCTCTGCCCCCAGAAATGTACCATATTGCAGCCTTCCCTCTGTAGGACAAAACCCAGCCCTGACCAGCCCAGTCCCCGCCGAGTTCCTTGGCCAAGAACAGTGCAGAGAGAGATCTTTTCACAACCACGGCTTGCCAACAGAGCACTCCTGCTGAGCCAGGGCCTCTTGCCAAGCAACTTTCTCTGCCCCTCTGATATGCAGATGCGTGCAAGAACGCTGCACATCTGCATAGGGAGCATCCAAAAGCTGTGACTTGGCTGAAAAGAAGGAAAATGTGAGTGTCAACTCTGGAGGAAAGACTCCTCCAGAGGGGCCGCACAAGGGAGGACAGTAGATCAGGGCTCAGAACAGTGAGCTCAGAGTCGACGAAGGGTGGAGAAACAGCACTATCCAGCCCAACTTGCACCTCTCACGGGAAGGCTGGTGCACTTTCAGAAGCATGGATAGCACTGGCTCATCCAAGTGATCCCCCTGCAGATGTCCCCACCTTGTGAGGGTTTTCTTCTACTTAATTTGTGTCATATTAGCCTCTCCTAAGTAAGGAAAGAGAAACATGGCCCCAGAGGCAGTGTGGTAAGAGCTCCGGAAGAGGACTCAGACACTTTTCCACAAAACGTTCCTGCAACCAACATGTATGAAGCATCAATGCTGTGCCAGGCCTAGGGGGACAGAGATGAATCGGACACAGTCAGCACCCTCAAGAAGGTGCCACCGTCCAAAGGGGCAGACAGGCAAGGAACTGGACAGTATAGAGGAAAAGTGCAGACAGCTTCGTGGGGGTGCAGTGTTGGTTAAGGTAAGGAGGGCACGTCGGGGACCACTTCCGAGAAGAGGTGACGTCTGAGTGAATCTTGAAGACATGTGACAGTTGCCCAAATGAAGAACTGATTCTGCACTGACTGCAGAATCAGTACACACCTGCGTACACACACCTGCTGAGAGGGGTGCCATGTTGATTGGGAACAATTTCCAGGTAACACTCTGTGCTTCCTGATACAATCTAAGATCTTCTTTCCCCAGGGGTGTTTTCTGTTTCCTGAAAAGCCTTGGCAAAAGCTTCCTCAGAATCAGCTACTTTGCCCATGTTACTTTAAAAGCTTCACTCTATCTTATCGAATGGCATGGGAAGCCAGAGAAAAGGGAAGTCACCAGGGTGTCTTGAGCTCACCTTTGCTCTTGGTGTTCTTGGCGAATCCCTACAGAGCCTTGTGCTGGGGACAAAGGAAGAGCAGGCTTCTGGTTGGAGGGAGTGAGGATTCAGCTCAGGGAAAGGCTGACTTGGTGAAAGGAATAGTGTCATTGCCTTCAATCTCTGCAGGAACATCTGAGGGCAGAGGGCAGAACGAGGATTAACGTAAAAACACCAGGAGTAGGCAGACTGCTCAACGTGTGAGGCTATTTGCCCAAGTCAAAGCTGCCCACAAGTCGAATTAGCTGCTTTGAGAAGTAGTGAGCTCCCCATCCCTGTTGGAGTATGAGGGGAATAGATCACAGCTTATTGGGTGGAGAGGATATTGTAGCAGAGTCTCAAACTCCAGATGAGAGGTCACATCTTTTTGCCTTGCTCTACCATCTTCACGTGGGAATTGACTTAGCACGGCAGGGCTGCTCAGGCCCCTGAGAGTACAGGGATTTGCATTTCCAAGGTTATGAAGAAAGACGTGTAGTAAGTATGTGTATAGGGCGTCCAAGATGTGAAAGATGTGATTATTTGCAGAACCTAATCTCATACCTCCCTATCCTTATTGAACTGAATATTGCAAAAATATTCTCATTCGTATTTGGAATGGTATGTTTCTAAGCAATCATCATTCTAAATACTCATTCCAGCCAGGAGACGACCTGAATATTGAATAGAATAAAAATGTATATATTAGATTACTTATTCAAATGCCTATCTGGCAGTTTGGATAGAATTAAGCAACAGTCCAATCTGGCTGTTGTTTTATGCATGGGATGTCAAAGCTAAACAGCCCTTAGAGAATATTTTCTCATTCTTTCTTTGCACACAGCCTCACCATCCTGCCTTGTTCACAGATGGGGAAATAGGCTGAGAGAGGGGGACATACAGCATGGAAATGAGAGACCTGGGACCAGTAGCTACCATTTAGTGCCCAGGCAAGGTAATATTGTCCCCACTGGACGAAGGAGGCAACTGAAGCTCAGTGGGGTTAATTGGCCTGTGCAGAGTCACACGGCTAGTCAGTGGCAGAGTTGTCTGCATCCCAGGCCACTGTCCTTTTGCATTACCTCTCTGGGTCCCGAATATGGCCAGAGAGAGTGTTTCTCCTTTCATGCGACCTGCAGACTCTCTGCCAGGCTATGAAATCTTGGGAAGCGATGATGTTATCCCTGGTCTATAGTTGGGGAAATTTCACTGAATATTTGGAACTACATTTTAGGTCCCCTGAACCAGGACGTCTACCACACCACTGTTCTCCCCTGCATGCTCTGAAAGCTCTGTATGACACCAGGCAAGAATGTATTGTTCTGCAATTACAATCACAAAAAGCCATAACCCAAATTTGCCTTTCAAAATGAACCCAAGTAATCCTCTTAAAGGAATATGTTCACTCCGAAGCTTGCACAGGTATATCACCCCTGAGAAGACTTCCCTATGTCTTTAGACTCCAGACCCCAGGGCACTTTTCACGAAGTATTAGCACTATAGGGGGGATATTCTCCCCACTAAATCATGAGTACTTTAAAGCCAGAAACCACCTCTGATTGTTTTCTGCATTTCCAGTGTGGGGCCTGGTGCCCCATAGGTGTCTGGGAAGGTTTGCGGAGCAAATGGATGGATATCTGAGCAGTATCACTGCAGGGTAAGAACTCGAGAGGGAGGGACTCTCCTCCCCTCCCCAGGCAACCTAGAGTTCATTAATCTACAGATAACAAAGAGGCCCTGGCAAGCCCTCCAACCAAACATAGTACTTCCAACCCCACTAACAGTGAAACTCGACTGAAACCGAGAAGCAAACCTCAGAGCTTCCTGGGGTTCTGCCAGTGTCAGGGAAGAAGAGAGCAGCATCTGAAGCACATGTTTCCACTCAAACTTGAATCTCACTTCATCTCACCAGACAGTTCTGGAATCACAGCTTCAGCGTTTTCTCCAGTATCACCCCTGCTACCCTGCCCCTCCAGGTCCCCAGAGCTCTAGCCTCTCCAGGAAGCCTTCCTCAGTCAGGCAGCCCACCGGGATGTCTCCACACCAGCTCCTCTTTCCCATCTCAGTGCCCTTCCTTTCCTGCTTCTCTAAGACTTATCGTCAGTTTGTGGGTGGTCAGTGTGGGGAGAGACAGCGTGGCCAAAATACAGAGCACAGGCTCTGGCTCAGAAGACGGGTACAAATCTCAATTGGACCAGTGAATAACTGTAGGTCCTTGAGACATTTACTTAGCCACTCTGAGGCCGTAAGATGGGGGGTAAAATTTCCTTCTCAGAATTGTTGGGAGGTACACAGGGAACCCTGATAATGGAGGGCCTTATTTGCAAAGCTAGGGACAATCTTTATCCTATGGACGATGGGGCACCACCACAGGACTTCTTGTCTGCAAATTACATGATCAAATCTGCCTTTTAGAGAGAACAGTCTGGCAATGGCACAGAGAATGGATTGAAGAAGAGGCACTAGAGAAGAGAAACCAGGCAGGAGACCTTGTAGGGCTGGTCAGGGGTTGAAGGAAGAAAGGAGCAAGGGGAGCAAGGGGCAGAGGGAAGTGTGGAGTTGAAGATGATAACGTCCTGAACAAAGGAGGTAATAAGAGATAATAAGAAGAGGTAATGTTTACGGGTTCTGACTCTGGGCCAGGAATTATGCTTGTACTTGACAGGGATTATTTTATTGAATCTTGTTAGCAACCCAAGATTTTTAATCCTTGTTTTACAGATGAGGAAAGAGACATTGAGACATTAAGTAAATTGCCCAGGATGGCATAGTAAATAAGAAAACTGGGATTCAAGTCCAGACAGTTTCACTCCAGAGCCTAAGTGCTTCATCACTGGACTAACTCACAGTTGAGGTAGAGATTGGAGAAGAGCCATTCAGAAAGAGAAACTGGCAGGACATGTTGAGAGATTGGATGGGGTGAGTAAGGAAGAGGGTAGAGCATAGAATGACTCTCGGGTTTCTTTCCTAAGGTCCACAGCTCCTGGGAGGCAAAGCCAGGATTTCAACCTACCTTTATGTAACTCCATAGCATTTCCTCTTTTCACAGCCTCAGAACATTTCAGCTGAGAGCTTGATGTCCTCAGGATAGAAGGGGTAAGGTAGAGATTGGTACTTTCCCCCAGATTTCACAATTCCTTTATTTAAACTATTATACCATGACTAGCTTTCCTTAAGATACTGAGGGTGTGTGTTTCTTATCAATTACAAAAAATGGGCAAGAAAATGCATTTTGGGGGCAGCATTAGAGAAGCTTTGCTTCTTTGGTGCCAACCAAAAGCAAGGGAAGATTCCAAGATTCATGCCTTTCCCGTGCCTTTCCCAAGGCTCTTTCTCTATGCCAGTCTGGACACCAGGAGCTGGTGCTAGGTAACAGCCCTGGCTTGGGTATCTCACAACCAAGGTGTGAAATGGACATACAGGCAGGCATTCGAAGGGCTACAGAAGGGGGCTGTTTGAAAGAAGAGGGAGTGTGCCCTCTGCACACAAGGAGATGCTATGTCTGGGTCTTGGCACTAGGCAGAAGCCAGGCCATGTGATCTTGGGCACATTCCTTAACTGAGCTTCCTTGTTGTCCTTGGAATAGTCATGTAATCAATCCCACAGTGATCTACTTTTTCTTCTCATATAATCAAGGACCTGGAAAGCTGGATTGGGGACGCAAGGTCTAGAGCCTTGGCTGTCCCCTGGAGTGGAACAGGTTAGGTATGCAGACTGCAGAGTTTGATCCTGAGGGGAGCCAGTGTCTGAAGTGGATGTGAAAACAAAGGACAGGCAAAGAGTCTGACCCTGAATCCTATCTGAAAGGGCTGGGTAGAGAAGCAAGTCCAGGTGTGAGGCGCGAGGGCAGACTTGAGTCCGGTGGCCATGGGTTGCAATAGAGGGTGGGGCTAGGGCCAGGGCCTAGGGACTGTCTTTGGGTATTCCTGGAGCCTGGACAGGACACTCGCAATCACTACTCTGGTTTTTGGAGGGCTTTGTTCAGAGTACTGAGTGGTCCTGGTGCTATGAGGAGAATGAAGTGACATGATCCATGTGGAGCACCTAGCGGCCGGGCCCCACAGTTACCCCTCAGTGAAGGTTAATCACGAACTAGCTTTCCCTTTCCATTAGACTACCATGTGCCGGGTCCTGTGGTAGGCACGGAGAGGGATGAGGAAGATGCAGTTCTGGAGATGCATCTGGAGATGCAGCTTCACAAATAACATGTCCCCATCAAAGGTTCTAAGTGGCATAATGGGGCGGGGGGTGGGGGGCGTGGGAGGCAAGGTGAGAAGACAGGGTGAGAGGACAGTAACCCAACTCAAGAGTTCCAGGAGGGGGGCGCCTGGGTGGCTCAGTTGGTTAAGCGACTGCCTTCGGCTCAGGTCATGATCCTGGAGTCCCGGGATCAAGTCCCGCATCGGGCTCCCTGCTCGGCGGGGAGTCTGCTTCTCCCTCTGACCCTCCCCACTCTCATGTGCTCTCTCTCTCTCTCTCTCAAATAAATAAATAAAATATTAAAAAAAAAAAGTTCCAGGAAGGCTCTCTGGAAGAAATAATGGCTAAGGTGGAGCTTGAAGGTTAAGAAACAGTTAACCAGGCAAATATTGGTGAGAAAAACATTCTGGGAAGAGGCGCAGCTTCAAAGCTTCAACAGCAGCATAAAACACCATGGTGTACTCAGTAAAGTGGGGTGTGAGGAGAGGCCAGAGAGAAGGCTGGAGGGAAGCAGGGCTGTGCTCAGTCTGGAGACTAAGGAACCTGGACTCCATCCTGAAGGTGATGGGAGGCTACTGAAAGGTTTCAGGCAAGAGAGTAACCTGGCCAGCTTTGTGCTTTAAATGGATCACTCAGGCTGATGGGGGAGAGTATATTGGAGAGGGCTAGCTGGAGGCCAGGTGAAATCTTCAGTTTGATGTTTCTGAGTCAAAGGTCAGTTATGATTTGGTAAAATTAATTAGAGAAGACTTGGAAATGAGAACAAAGGCTTTTGCGTCTAAAGCTAGATGGGAAATGTTAATGTCTGTACTCCTATACACAATGAGCTCAACTCCCATTCCCTGTGCTGTAAAAGGTGATGTGAGGGGGCATAATGCCTTCAAGGGCCCTTCCAGCTTGAATGCTTCAGGACTCAATAACTCTATTTCTCTTCTTAGGGTATGAAATGGATGTTTATGCCGGTGACCCCCTAGCAGGACATATGCTTTGGATTCTGCCTTCCTTGTGTCAGAGTGTGTTTGCCCTGAAAGTTTGCCATTACCTGTATGCCTTACCTGTTCTTGTGGAAGATGCTATATTTATCACATGGTTGGCTAGTGTCAGGATCTGTGCCAAGATCAGGGCTCATCCTGTGGCTAACATCAGGACTCAGTCTGTGACCATGATTGCTACTCCGTCTATGGTTATAAGGCTGAGAAAATTGTCCAGTGGAGGTCTTTGAAATCAGGCCTCTGGGCTTCTTACCACAGTGTCTGCTCCACTTAGCTGACCTGCCAGACTATGCTAAAGGGTTCTGGGCACATGTATTCGAGGACTTCTGGTCCTGGGTGCCCGATTCTATATACCTAGAAGCTGGAAGGAAAACACATACTCCGGATCCCCACAACCTTCACTGCTTCACTGTAAGACGGCACTGATTTGCTTATTGGAGTTGCCTGGTTCATGACTAAGAGCTCCTTGAGGGAGGGAGCTCCCCCCGACTCATCAGTTTTCATGAATTTCTTATCCCTGTCCATTTTAATTGAGGAATGATCTTGTTGCAGGTACTGTGCTCAGTAGCAGAGATACAGACGTGAACTAGGTACACACAACCTCTGCCCTCATGCAGGTTCCTTACTCTCAAGTGATAACATAGGTGCTGTGATGGGAGAGAAGGAGTACAGGGTGTTAATGGAACAGAGAGAGAGTGTCCTAACCAAGTGTGTGATCAGAGAAAGTCTTTTTGAGGAATTGATATTTAAGTTGAGACCTGAAAGATAACTAATAATTGACCAAATGAAGGATATCAGGGGAACAGCTTGTGTGAAGACCTGGAAGTAAAAGAAAGTTGGCTCACTGAAGGAACCATAAGAAGGCTAGTTTGAGCCTCCTGTTGGATGTGTTCTATATCGTCACTGCAGTGGTGGTCACATGAATCTACACATGTGCTAAAATTGCATGGTACTGAATATCTAAATATACACACACACATGCACAGATGAGTACATGTAAAAGTACATGCATAAGGTGAATGGATTGTATCAATGTCAATTCCGGCTGTGATATCGTACTATAGTATACAAGATGTTACCCTTGGTGGAAACTGGGTGAAGAGCTCATAAGATCCCTCTGGATTATTTCTTAGAACTGTATGTGAATCTACAATGATCTCAAAATGAAAAGTTAAGAAGGAGGAGAACCAGGTGGCGACCAGTTTGGTTGCAGCAGAGAATGGAGGAATATGTAGCCTAAGCTGTACCCAGAGAGTTGGTAGAGGACAGACTATACAGGATTAAAATCATGTGGGACTTTGTGTGGAGATGGATGAGAAGGCTTTGGAAAGTTTTATTCAAGCAGTGGCAGGATCAGATTGGCATTTGGGCAAGATCACAATGGTTTGGAGAATGCATTGGGAAGGGGTAAGATTAAAAGCAGAAAAAAATTAAACTAGAATGTAGTGGATGAGAAAGGACATAGGAAGATTTGGGAGATATTTATGGGGTCAGAATCAATAGGATTTGATGACTGAGAGGTGAGAAGACAGGAGGAATCAAGAAGGACTCGAGTTTCTAACCTGGTTGTGGTGGATGATGGTCTTCCTTACTAAAATGCAGAACATCTGAGAAGAAATGGGCTTAGGAGAAAGGTTTGCCAAAATGGCTTTGGAATATTTGAGATGCCATTCAGTTCTCCAAGTCTAGGTGGCTAGTAAGCAGCTGTATGCACACGTGTTGGGAGCTCAGGAGAGAAGTCTGCACTAAGTGTATGAGCATATAGAATAAGAAGGCCAGAATTCTGAGAGAGACTGACATCTAAAATGTGGGTCAAAGAGGAGGAGCCTACCACGACGACTGAGGATTATTAAAGAGGTAAGAAGGAAATCAAGACTACTGAAGGCCAGGTCAACAGTATGAATGCTGCTGAGACTAGATGAAGGAACATGCCCTAGAACCCGGTAGGTCATTGGTAACTTTGGAGAGCTTCTAACCAGTAGAAGCAAAGATCAGGGCTGAGGAGTGAACAGGAGGTGAGTGAATGCTGATAAGTGTAGACTGTACTTTCTTTCAGAAAGTTCTGCTTGTAAAGAAAAGGAGAGAGGAAGTAACTAAAGGTGAGGCAGAGATGAGTGAGGGCTCTGAGGTGGCTGTTGTCATGTTTTGAGGCTGGGACAGACTTGAGCATGTGTAAGCACATAGAGGAAGGGACCCTCCAAAGAAGGAGGGGTTGAAGATCCAGGACAAAGCACAGGACCTGGCCTGGGGCAGGTGCTTGCTCCGTGAACACCAAGTATTTTCAGAAGCAACACTTTCTGAAGGGGGGAGAGTTTCTGTGGGTACAGTCCCTGCGTTCTGTTGCACCCCACTAACTATTCTAAAAATGTTGCTGTGCTTCCTCTTTCAGGAACAGCTGGGCCATTAAGAACTGCACAAAAACCACCTTTTCAAACTCCCTAGAGGAGGCCCAATTTCAGATCTAAGCCAAGGTGCTTCCTCTCTGAAGGGCTTATGTGGCTGGATTGGCCCTCCCACAGCAGCACCCAACACTGACTCCCAGCAGGAGGGCAGAGCCCCCATGCAGCAGCAAATAAAAAAGTTTCCACTGCGGCTTCTTGCCCACCAAGCTCGGGGTACCCACCCACTCAGGGAATCAGCATGTCTGGGCAGAAGGCATACTCTCTGACTCAGGACTTCTTATCCACTCTGAAAAGGCAATATGGCTGACTAGATAACTCAAGCAGCTTGAAAGGATGTGCCGAGAGACAATAATCTCATTATATCGAGTCCAGGCACCCCCTTCAATCTCAGCCATTCCCCCTGACTAGCTGCCACTAGCTTGGGCAAGGTGCTTCACTTTCTTATTTATACAATGGATAGCAGTTCATGGGGGTGTTGTGAAGAAGAAAATGAGAGAACATAAATAAAAGAGGCAGGCATATGTTATATTCTTAATAAATCCACTTTTTTTTTTTTTTTTTTTTTTTTGCCTGCTTGCCAGGAGCCAAAATTTCTTTTCTCTTAGCAAATGCCCAAGTCTTGAGTCTAAGGGCCAAGTCTAAAGAAAAGAATGTCTCAGGAAGGAAGCACCTGACACATCTGCACCTCAGGATGATACCATCTGTCCCTTGAACAGGTTTTTGTTCTTTTGTTTTATGGATTCTGCTGTAAAAGAGGTTTAGATTTAATACATGAGACAAAAATGCAGACTAAATGATAAGTCGAGGGTGGGGGAGAGTTTGTGAGAGAAATGTTCTTCATGTTATAAAAAGGATTCTTTGCTTTATCACAAAGTTTCTTTAAATATGTGCTCCCCTGGTGCAATTAAGCATTTGTTTACAGATCATTAATTATCTGGCAGAAAGGCTTGGCTGGAAGGAATATGGCCGAGAGACACAGCTGGAGAGTTGGGAGCTCGTGCCAAGTGAGAATCCATTAGAACCAGAGATAGTAAAGCTCAGAAATGATGGTGTAAATCAGAGACGAAAAGGAAGTCAACTTCCAAGAGTGGAGTACGCAGGCACTCTGAGACCTCTAGCTAGGCTGGACGGGCAGGTGGCGGGCCATTCACCAAATCAGGGCAGGCAGGAGATATGGGTAGGGATAGAAAGCAGGGTCTAGTTCAATTTAGAACATTTTGTGTAAGAGGTGTCTGTGGGATATCAAGGTGGAGAAGAAAGTCTAGAAGGCAGATCAATATCAGCACAGAACTCCCGCAGTGATGACATACTTGTAGCTTCCCCCAAATTCTAAAACCAGTTCACACTTTTCTGCTTCTGCACACACTGGGCTCTCTACAAATGGTGTCCCCTCTCCCTAACCCCGTACCTGCTGAGCTTCTGGCCATCCTTCAGATACCAGCTCTCACTTTCCTTTCTGGGAGGATTTCCCTGGCTTTCTCAAGCAGACACAGGCTGTCCCATCTCCTGGACAAACTGCCTCCACTTACACAGACCTCCATTAACACTGAGCCTCACTGAGTCTTCCTGGTTTGACCAAGATTACATAATTGAATAAAGGTACCAGGCTCAGCTCAATGAACTCAATCCATGTTATTCCACTTCTGTCATAATTACTGCATTTGTTACCTTGCATATCTCCCCAAGTATATTGGTTTCCTCGGGCTGCTGGGGGGAGGGGGAAGTACCACAAACCGGGTGGCTTAAAACAACAGGAACTGATCCCCTCACTCTTCTAAAGGCCAGAAGTCCAAAAGCGAGGTGTCAGCAGAGCCAGGCTCCCTCTTTCTTCGCTTCTTCCTAGCATCTGGTGGTGGCCATCAATCTTTGGCATTCCTTCGCTTACAGCTGCATCACTCCCATCTCTGCCTCTGCAGGCATGTGGCCTTATCTCTGTACAAAGATCTGGGCTAAATGCTTTCTGTTTACTCTCTCATTTAATTGTACCAAATATCCTGGGGGGTAAGTCTCCCAGCCTTACAGGTCAGGAAACCAAACTTCAAAGAACTCAACTGACTTGTTCAGGTCTGTACAGCTAATGCACTGTGCAGCTGGGATTTGAACTCAGGTTTGTCTGATTTCAAAGCTCAGATCACTCTGCTATGTTCTGCTGCCTCTTCTTTCATCCTGGTTTCAGTTAAGCTTCTTTGGGAGTCAACACTGCCTCCGCTAGGCTTAGGGCAACCCCCTAAAACAGGTTGGGATCATGCTTTGGACGGTGTGTTACAGAATCCACAGCAGCCCTTGATGGGGGTGTCGGAATAGAATATGGTACGGAGGGGGCAGCATGGGAAGGGCAGCAGGACTGGAGAGACACTTCAGGGCAAGCTGACATGTAAAGGGAGAGAGTTGGGAGGTTTCCTCACCATGCTTTCCCCACCCAGGAGAGGCTTCTTCTTGAGGCAAAACCTTGAAAATGATGAATTATGTTTCTCTAGGACTAGGTAAGCTGATGCCACGGACACAGATAAGATCACCTTCCACTGAAGCCTGTCCCCTGTAATCAAGAGAAAGCATGGAAATGTAGGGCAAAGGAAAGGCCCACCAGGACCTTGGTTCCAGGAATGACTTGGTCAAAGACAAGCTCTTGTGCTTTGGGTACCCATTGTCCTTCTATCCTCAGTTTCATCATTTCTAGAATGAGAGCTTTGGGCTATAAGTTCTCTGAAGTCACTATTCTTGGTTTCCTGCTTCTATAGAATCTGTTTCCGTTTTATAACTCTATTTTAAGGTGTTTATTACATTGCCAAGAAAAGAAAAAAAAAAAAAAAGAACCTTCAGGATGAAATTTCTCCATGCCAAGGAAAAAGATTTTTTTTTCTCTTCCCTTTTTTGCATGCAAAGCTCTGCTCTGTTTCTTCTGTGTCTGTCTTTTCGTTCTGATAACCCTCACAAGTTTTCTCAGTGGCAACAGTGCTCTCTGGCATGGCCCTTCCTTTTCTTAATACCAAAGATTAAGTATTTGGTCAAAAAGTTAAAGCCATGTGGACAGAGCTTATCTGGCTCCTATGCTGGCTCCTCCATTGTGTGCTTTTGCTGTGACCTGTCCAAACAGAGAGATGGAAGAGAGAAGGGTGCAGAGGTCCAGCTTTCTTAGCTTGGGGCAGTTTTGCAGCCCCTTTGCCAAGTGTAAGCACAATGATTTCATTTCCTACTCTGCTTTCTGCCTCTTGAAAGTGTGCAGCCCCTAAGTGAACATTTCCTGGCAGATTCTTTTTTCCATGGACATTGAGCATGTCAAGTGGAAAAACGCACCTTGCTGTCTGTGCAGTTGAGGCCTGCCTCCACCTGGGGAGCGGTAAGAGTCGGAGGGATAGAGTTTTGAGCACTTCATCTTTAAAGGTCATAGCAGCAGAAATGGGTTGGCTTGGGAAAAAGAATGTTCCTCTTGCCAAGAGTCCGTGTCCCATCTGTCTCCTAAGCTGATGAGTCTGGCTGCCAGAGGACCAGAGTTCTTCCCCTGGTGACTTGGAGTTGTTGATCACTGTTTGCATATTCTAATGGAAAATTTGAATTTGTAATGTACATGTCTTGTTCCCTAAGGAACTAGGGAATAGGATTTACTCTACCCAAACCACAGTTGGCGCTCTCAGATGTATCAGCTAGCAGGAAGAGGGGTACAAACCCTCACATTCTGCATGGAGCTGGTGATGGGGATTGACGTACCTATCGAATGGCAAGTAGCATACCAGGGCCCAGGGACCACTGGAGGCAACATAGCAGAGTGAACTTCATACCAGGTTTGAATCCAGGGTGTGATTTGGGCCCTCACTTTTCCTTTCTGAACCTCAGTTGATGTATCTGTAAAAAGAGGATAAGAACTGTTTTCCAAGGTTATTATGGGGATTGTAGGTGAAGCATGTAGTATTACTGGGGACAGAGTAGGGAGCTCAATAAAGTTCAGTCCTTTTCTTTGCCTCTTCCTCTCTTTTACATATATTATCTCATTCACTCCTTTCAACAGTCCTAATAGGTAATTTAGTTTCCCATTTTATAGACAAAGCTCAGTCTGTCTGCTTCTCTACTGTATCCCAAGTATTTTTAAAGATTTTATTTAATTTATTTGACAGAGAGAGACACAGCGAGAGAGGGAACACAAGCAGGGGGAGTGGGAGAGGGAGAAGCAGGCTTCCCACTGAGCAGGGAGCCCGATGCGGGGCTCGATCCCAGGACCCTGGGATCATGACCTGAGCCGAAGGCATCGCTTAACGACTGAGCCACCCATGCGCCCTTACCGTATCCCAAGTATTAAGCAATGTTTCTGGTATATAAGTCTTCAACAAGGAGTTCATTAGTGAATGAATGAATGAATGAATGAATGAATGAAGTGGTTTTACAGGAGTTAAGAATCTTGCCCAAATTTCACAGCAAGTATCCCAGATGAGTTAAGACATAAGGCAGGGCATCACAGAAAAATTCATACAAGAAGACAAAAAAAGAACCCAGAAATGGGAACAGAAAGGCATAACATAATTCATCCTTTTTTATGATTGAGAACACTGCGTTTCACAATTCCAAAGTCGTGTTTTAAATATACAAAATCTGAACATAATTTTAAAAGCAGACAATAAAACCCCAAGCTCAGCTTAAGTCCCAAAACTTCATAAAAGTACAGATCTCACTAAGGTCCCAGCTTTGAAAGAAGGCATACTGCCCCAGCGTGGGCCAGGAAGGGATGGATGGTGGGTGGCATCTCTGCAGTAATACTGCCCAGTCTTCAGGTGGAGAGGGGGGTATGTTCCTTCATCCAAAAATAGCTGGCTTCTGGGGATCCATTCTTGCCATTACCCTGTGACCTCCTAAAAGGAAAAGTCAATAGAGACTGTCTCAGAAGAGGAGAATGAAAAGACAACTAATAGTTTGGGGAACCTACCATGGATAAGGCATTGTGCCTGCCCAGCACTTGACATGCATAGGCTGTTAGAGCCTGTGACAGCCTTATACAACTCTGTTTGACAGTGGAAAACCCAGAGAGTCAGACATTTGCCTGAGGTCCCAAAGTACCTTGGCGATAGATTATTAATTGAACCCGAATCTGAGTTCCAACTCTGTGCACTTTTTACTTTTATTATTGCCTCCTCATTTATTCTGGGCCATGTTACCTCTCCAGAATGGGTCCCAGAGCCAGGAGCGGAGCTCAGTGATCAGAAACCATTTGATGGCCCAGCAGCGTGGCAGGACTTGTCAACAGGGTGGAGGTGGGGTCCTGGCATGGCCTACTGTGCCTACCAGCTGAGTTAAATGTCTCCCTAACCAATTCATCTAGAGTCTCATAAGGCTCTGTGTGTCTTGCTCCTTTCCATTCCATGTTTTAGAAAAAATGTCTCTCCCTTAATGGATTATCGTTTCTTCCTCTCTTCTTGCCTTTTTTTTCCCATGATAATAAGGGTATGCCTGATGGTAAAAAAGGTAGGATTTTGATATTCTGCACTCCAGCTCACCTACCTCCAGCACAAAAGAATATATGATAAAGAACTGTCAACAGAAAATGTGTTGTAAATTGTATATATAAGCCATTTTTCCATCATAATATAAAAACTCAGAGGTCAATGACTTTTTTTTTCTGGTTAGCATGAGTAGGTGACCTTATTGTGCTACTAAATAAAGAAACTGGTTTTGAGTAAATAAAGGAAAGCCTTCTTTATACCGTGGATTGAATCTAGTATACTCCCACGCACAACATAGAATGAAAATATCAATGAAGTCCAGGGTCCTTTTTGAGACAGTGCCAGCCAGGGTCTCACCTGGACCAAACAAGATGGTCTGGACATCCCTAGAAAACCATCAAGTGACCCTTTGAGGATGGATGCTCCACCATCTATCTTCCCATGCTAGCTAGAAGGGCACAGATCACCCTCACTGAGGCAAGAGTCAGACTCAGGGGGAGCCAGAATTGGAGTGGAAGTCTGTGGTTGGGGCTCTAGAGTCAAGCAGCCTGAGTTATAAATCCTGGCTCCCCCACTTACTCTGTGTGACCTTAGGCAAGTTACCTAACATCCTTATGCTTCAGTTTCCCTAACTTTAAAAATGAGCCTATCTAATTGTACCTACTACCCAGGATTATTCTGAGGATTAAATGAGAAATGTATGTAAAGCTTGGCATGAGGGACGCATTCCACAAAGGTTCACTGCTGTAATTCCTATTTTTATTCTTACTCCAAACAACAGCAGGGTAAGAATGGGTTTGGGCAAGGTGACACTTCTTCAGCCAGAGATATCTCTGACCAGAGCTCTTTGATCCTCTTTTCTCCTGGCTCAGAGGAGCCTCCACCTAGACCATGAAGTAACAGGGGATTCCCAGGAGGTTCAAACTCCTTCAAACATAATATAGGAATCTGCTTGATCAGTTAGAAAACTCAGAGTACTTGAGAAATTCAGGGTCTCTGGAGTGAGGAGGCCATGATTTAAGAAGCCCCAGACATTGTAATCAAATTATCAGTATTCACAGATGATTCTGTGAATAATCATTAGCTACTCAAGTTAGGGATGCTTGGAATGATAGTTGTTGGACTTTCCCATAAGGCCCTGTTCTCAGATTTCTAAGTGGAGATTCAAGCCTCTCAGAAAAGGGGATTAAGCTCCACAGGCACTTTAGGTCCTGTTGCCTCAGGAAGCTCTGAGGCAAGGCCTACATCAAAACGTGCCCTGAAACCCAAGCTTTGCATGAAGAAACTGAGGTTCGAGCCTTCTCCAAGTGACTGTAAACAACTTCTATCACCTCTCTAAGACTTAGTTTTCTCCTCAGAAAGACAGAGATAATAATATTATCAACCTTATGGGTCATTTTGAAAAGATGAAAGGAGTTAAAATGCAAAGCAACCGGGACAGCGCCTATCATGGAAATCAATAGATGTTAGTTCCATTTTCATTCCTTTCCTCTGATTTTATACCGAATTTATGGTCTGGTTAGGAGACATTCTTAAGAAAAAGAGTTGTTCATGATTTGCTGTGTGCTTTGGAGATGAGTTAACTTTCTGAATGAATGTTCTCTTTTGTGCTTCTGACTAGAATGGCAGCCCAGGGTTACCAAACAGAAGCCTAAGAGTGAATGACAATGTGGGCTACACTCTGACCCCACGAGGACCTGTGAAGGGCAGACATTCTGAGCCACGGGGTGCTCAAGATGAACAGAGATGGTAACCAGGGAACTAGCGTATGGTCTTTGAAGGAAGGTTGCCCCATTTCCTCCCAAATAATGTTGGAATCATCGGAAGACTAGGATGCGGCAGTGATCACCCTGAGTAGGGGGTTAGACAGTCAGTGACTTCAGCCAACAGCAGGGTATGAAGGAAGTCTAGCCTTGTAGGATAAAGCAGAATCACCATCTTGTTTCCACGGAGGCACATGGACTGTGCCAGTGAGGTTCCCGATACCATTATATTAGTATTGCTCTTAGCCTATGTCAAGTATGTGTGATTGTCAACTTGACCATTTTTCCACTATGTGCATTTTTCTGTAATTATTCCCATTTTGTTTTCTCTTATATTTAGAGACAACCTTTTGAAAATGTCAACCTATCTAGTGGCACTAAAAGAAAACTACAAAAGGCACTTTTATGGTTTTTTTGGACCACACTTAGGAGCCAGACATGGTAGGGGCCCAGAAACAGAGACACACTCACAGAGGAAAGGTGAGATTCAGAAGGACAGAATAAAGCCCTTGGGAACACATCTCCTTCCTCACCTTTGGGGGCTTTCCTCTCCTCCAGGGTCTATGTTTCAGACTTGCACTTATGCAACAAGTATTTGTTTAGGGTCTCCCATGGGCCAGGCTAGGTGCTAGGATACAACAGTGAAAAAAAACAGATAATGTCTCTTCTCCTAGTGGAGCTTTTGGTCTACTGGCAGAGATGGACAATAATAGAATAAATATATATTACATACTACAGTAAACCCCATGAAGAAAAATACAAGGGTCTGTGAAAATAGGTAAAAGGGACCTGAGCTAGTCTGTGGAGGGTATGGGAGGAACAAGTCAGGGAGGACTTTCCTGAGGAAGTGACATTGCAGCTGAAAAATAACAGAATGAGTTAATCTGATAAGCAAAACCAGAGGCAGCTTCTAAAACTAAAGGGCCCCTAACTGAAATCCATCACTGAGGCAAGTTGCATTCTTCCAAGGTAAGCCAACTTTTTTGTTTCTTTTTCAAAACCAATTCAAATATTGTTCCCTTGTGACAATCTCTTCTATTCATAAACTTCTTTTGGTCTTTGACCATTGGGCATCTGTTTGCTTAGTGCTGCTTATGCGGGGTATATACTCCTGAAGTAAAATGCCAGAATTCAGGTCATCTGTGTGACCAGCTCCTGTGTGTGACCCACATGAGGTCACAACATAGCTGAGATCTAAGTGGTTGAACTTGACCATGAGCTGCTTGATCTGAACGTCAAGCCAAGATGCAAACTCACAAGGCTTTCAATTGCTATAAATGCTTCTGCATTTTACATGTTATGTAACGCACACACGTTTTTATTTATTCTAAGAAAATACTTCACAAAGTCAGTTTGAAAGAATGCATGGCTCCAAACACACTCTCTCGGAAGCGTGTGCTGTAAATGTGGGCAAGGCCCCGAGCCTCAGAGACTCGAACATGTGAGACCAGAGCTTCTGTGGTGGCCGGCCGTGCCCACAGGCTCTGGTGGCAAGGGCACTCACTGGGTAATTACCAGCATGGCTCAACTCATTATATTCAATCCGATACAAGAAATGTTCGTTGGGCACCTGACTCTCAGCACAAGGATAAGAGCTCTGATAATAAATATAGTAACACTCATGACAATAAGAGCAACTATCATTTGTGTGGGCACTCACTATGTGTTGGGCACTGTGCCAAGCATTTTACATAGACATTTACATCTACATATCTCATTTAATCCTCATAACAACCCTACGAAGCAGTATTAATATTCTCTTGGAAAAAATGAGGCTTGGAGAGATTCAGAAACATGTCCATGACCACACAGTGAGGCTAGGCCTTACTTACTGGCCAGGATTTGGATCTAGAGCCTAAGACTATAATACCCTGCCTTGTTTTCACATTGTTATCTCATTTTTCAGATGAAGAAATTATTGTTCCTCAGAGAGGCTGCATACACGTTTCAGAGCCCTGGATATTTTCCCTGAAAATAAGATCTACAACTTGAGCAATTCCTATGTGACTGGAATGTCACCTTAAAATTTTCCAACTCAGAAGTACGCAACCTTGTCTGCTGTTTGAATAATCTGGGAATTTAAAAAAAAAAAAATTAAGGCCCTATCCCCAGATCAACTGAATCAAGATCTTGGGGGATAGGAGCTGGGAGCTTCCCAGGTGTTCCTGATACACAGAGAGGGTGAAAAACTCTTGCCCCTATTCTCACAACACCTTCCGAAGATAGCCTAATTTTCCAGATAAGAAAACTGAGGCTCAGGGAGGTGAACTGTCTTGCCCAAAGTCACAGCAAAGATGGGGCAAAGTCAGGATTTAACCCCTGGGCCAATTCCAAAGCCCATACTCCTTCGGCCCTCCAAGTTGTCACCTACATGGCAAATTGGCATTCCCTCTAACTGTAGGCAGTGTTCACTGGCTTTTGAGTTTGTTCTCGGCAGCAACTCCTCTCTTTCCTTCCTTCCCTCTCTCTACTGCCACTCTCTTCCCTGGCCCCAAACCCACAACCAGATCCAGCCAGACTTCACGATCAGGAATTCATGTGGATGCACTGGCTTCATGCCCCTGCTTTGGGGTGACAGTCCCTAACTCAAGACAGTGCCCACCATGGGCCTCCCAGCAGGTCCAGAGCCTCCTGGATACCTATCCACTTCTTTGAGTCTACCTGAGAAGACAGTGGCCCTGAGATCACAGCCCAGCAAGTTACTTTTCTGGGGGGCAGGAGTGGGAATTGTAAAGCGGAGACTTTAAAAGTCAAATTAAATATTCCAGGAAAATAGAAAAAGCAAAATCATGAAAAAAAATGTGGTCAATCATTAGTGGAGAGGTTGAAAAGACACGCTCCAATGGCTTTTAAAATTCACAGAACCCAGGTCTCCTTAAAATAGTTTTGCAAAGTACACTGAGAATTCCATGCAGTAATATGAAACATAAGGCCTGCTGCTGCCACTGAACATGCTTCAGCTGGCTAAACTGAAGGAGCTTGACATTAACCCAAGACTCTGCAAAACGCAACAGGAAGGCACAATGGAGACGCGGTTGCAAAGCTGCCCCAGATGTGTACATTTTCTGCTCCATTAAAATGACTTGGACGAAAGGCAAAATACATTTGGCCCCAGGATGAGGGAGTTGGGGAGGGGCAGGCACAGGACATCCAGCCTCATCAGAGGCCTCCCACTCCCCAGTCTTGCCTCCCTTCCAGTCTTTCCCCCACACTGCTTCCAGAGCAGACTGTCTCTAATGCAAATGGGACTGCAGCTCTCCAGGGCTGCCAGAGCCAAACTGCTTTGCTCTAAGTCTCCGTTTTCCCAACTCTGTCATGGGGTTAATCATACCCACTTCAAGGGTTTGGCGTGAAATTAATTGAGATGTATACATGGTGCTTGGCATGCACGGGTTATAGTAACCTTTGGAGGAAAAGTAGATATCACAATTATCATCACTGAAACCACGTCATATGAGGAGAGACGGGTGAAGGAAGTGAAGATGTCTGAGCAGAAGATAGATAAGATCCTAAGGAGACAGGATCCCAAGTTTTCCATATTTGAAGAGCTGACATGTATGTAGTATGACAGCTACAAGGTGAAAGTTTCTGCCTCCATGTAAGTAAGAAGGACCTTTCTCTCAGTCAGTAGTGTCCAAAAGTTAAGGGGTGGTAGTAAACTTCCTGACATTAGAATTGTGTAAGAGGCATCTGGATGGCCATTAGAGATAGGGATATTGAAGAGGGGATTCAGCCGTGATTTAGCTGAAGCATTTTAACCACCTCTTTAAGTTTGAAATCTATACTTTTGAATGGTCTTTGCTTGCTAATCAATGAATCAGCTTGCTAATCAATGCATCAGCACCGTCTTGGGTTTCTGGTATGTGTAAAGCGCCAGGCTACCGCCTCCAAGTCAAAGAGGTAGTTTGACTCCATTTTCATTAGGGCAGAGGAAGTACCTAGTAGGTTCTCCATGGAGCTGGTTTAAAGACTATTCAGGTCACATGGGAAGCAGAAACACGGGGTCTTTCTGTTGCCCTCAGGCTGTCCAGCGGTGTCTCTGTGAGCATCCCGTACCTGTGGTTCTTCTCTAGAATCTGTGCACCTACATGCAAAATGTATTTGAGTCTATGTTTACTCTGCTGGCACCCATGTCAGTTGGTTCTTTTCTTCATGCTGGGTTCTTGGGACATGGAACTACCTCCTTATGAGAATTATTTACATTGACTTGGACGGGGAATTTGTTTGAACTGAGGGTACAGTGATATTTAATAACATTTACAAATCTGTCGCACAAGGAGCAGAACCAGTGCCTGCCCTTTGGTCACTGGGAATGAGACAGAGCCGGATTCAGCTACAACTCGGGAGAAAGGGGGCAGATTTTCAGAAAAGACGTGCAGGAGGTTTGCTATTCATGCTCTCAGGGTCTTTCTTTAACACGTTTGTTTTATAAGCATTTAAATGTGCTAGGAACCTGCGATGCTGAGGTCACTCAGCATTTTTGTCCCCTCTCAAGGAGCTCATTCTAATGAGGGAAGATAAAAGGTACTGGCACAAAATAGGAGACAGAGACCACCTGTGCTTGAGGAGTGCAGGTGATTGGGAAAGGCTTCACAAAGGAGGTGACATTGGAGCTGGTCTTCAGGGGAAGTTGATGTCAGCATGTGCTGTGGGAGGAAGAACTTCCCAGAAAGAGGGCAGAAGCATAAAGGCTTGGGATCTGATAAAGCATGCTACCTTGGGAAATGTCAAATAGTTTAATGTGTCTGGCATGTACTATGTCCAGGAAGGTGGTAAGAAAGATGAGACTGGTGGGGTACTTGAGGGTCACCTTCATTTAGATGGTGGAGGACGTTGGCCATGGTACTACTTGAAATTATTTTGCCAACACAGTTTGGAGCTTCATGGAATTTCATTAAATATGGCCAACTCTGCATGATCCATCTTGTGAATTATCAGAAGTCTTGCTACACATTACTTCCCCTTGACCACCATAGGAATGTATTCTTAAGATAAAAACTCATTTAAGATCAGTCCAAAGAAATCATAATCACGAAGGTAAATCTTCTGGAACGACTCAGTGTGGCACCTCTTTTTTCCCACAAGTGTGTGGGGCAACGCCAGACCAACATCTGCATCAGGAAACTCGTGGTCCTATCTGGCTATGACCACATATATATCACTGGCTTACGGGAACTTAATCTGACCTGTGCATTTGGATCAGGGAGATGTGTGTTAATGGGGTTCGCCTGTACAACATTATCCCCAAATCATGATGAAATAATTTGCGGGTTTTGGTTTATCGACTTCATCATTAGTGTAGCTGATCTGAAGTGCGAGTACAGTGCTTTTTAAAAAATAATATGTAAGACTTTCTGATCATAAAGTAATACCTACTTATTGTGGAAAATAGTTAAATTTAAATATATGACTGTAAAACACAAAGGAAAACAAAATCACTCACCACTACTATGAAACAACATTTTGGTACATTTATTTTGTTTTTTCTTACAGCTTGAGTTCATTTAAATGAATTTTTTTTCTTAAATACAACATTTAATT
This sequence comes from Mirounga angustirostris, assembly GCF_029215605.1. NCBI lineage: Eukaryota > Metazoa > Chordata > Mammalia > Carnivora > Phocidae > Mirounga > Mirounga angustirostris. The sequence continues at coordinate 152,053,934 of NW_026991712.1, forward strand.
AAGTCTGCCACCTCCAACAAGCATTCCTCTATGAGAACACTTTTCTCACTATAACATAATTACTCACTTACACATTTTTAATACTCCTGGATGGGACCCTAAAGGTTTCCAGGCCAGGGAAGGTGTTACTCATTTAGTAACCTAATTTTGGCACAGGTATCCAAAACCTAGACTCAATTTCTGATAACATTATCTACAACTGCAAGGAATCTAGGTGTTTTGTCCGGTCTGTTCCTCTCTCTGCAACTAGTGCCTAGCAGAGTGTGGCATATAGTGCTTACCCAAACAATGTTCGGTTGCTTGAATACAAGAATGAATTACTGGATAGCTGGATGAATGCGGATTTCTATTTATTATTATTCTTCACCAAAAATTTGAGTCGCTACCAAGTGCCAGGCCCGGGGCTGAGAATTGAGATATAAGTAGCCATACTTGATATAAAAGCCCACCCCCTCGGGGGCATCAGTGTGAGAGTGCTGGCCCCCTCTGATGCGGGATGTGGTTCCTGTGAGCAGAGCCCAGTCAGCCCCTTTTTAGTTGTTCGTGGCTTGTCTGGGGGCACCCAAGCCCCTCCAGGCTTTCTTCTGCCTATGATACTGGGGGCAGAGCAAAGACTGGTATTCCACGGAGTCCCATTCCTGAACTCAAGGTGCTCCAAAATGCCCAGCTAATCCTGGGGTTGCCTCCTTTAGAGCACCCCTCCACTCCCTGCTTCGTTCCAACTAGTCCCAGCTCAAAGAAAGGCATGTGATGGAGAGGTGCTTCAGTGGAGGAAGACTACAGGGCAGAGGGGCGTCCCCCTGCTCCCTCCGGCTGAGAGCTGCCCTCGACTAACCCTCCACCCCCCCAACCCCCAGCCAGCTGGTCCGACTGGAAATCCCAGATAAGCCCCAGTTCTGGTCAGAACTAGTTTGGCAGCTCTGGGGGAACGTTTCTGGCTGACTGACCCTCCCCTTAGCAGGAGCTGGTAGTTTTGCAAAAAAAGAAGAAGAAAAAAAAAAGATACGCGAACTAAAGGAGCTAAGAGGAGTGGCTACAATTATTTGAAACACTCCAAAATTCTGCTCGCTTGCAAGTGCAAGTTTACGGATCCCAACAAGATTGCCCCCCACCCCCGGCCCTGCGTTCTTTCTCTCACACTCTTCTCTTCTTTGCAATGCAGTTTTGTTGCGATTCAATTTGTTTTGCAGCGCGATTGTTGAAACAGTATAATACTCCCCGCACGCAGCGCGACTTTTAGTCAATGCATTTTTCCTTCTCCCGCAATGCTATTGTTATTATTATTATTGCAATTCAATCTCCCTGCCCTTTCCTCTCCCTACGCGAATCGCGCTCCGGCTGTGATTGCTCGGGTCTGACTTTGCGAGTGGCGGTGCGCTTCCAAACCCCCCTCACCCGCCCCCCGCCCCCCTTCCCCCCCCTTTTCCGCGCCCAGGCGAGAGCAGCCGATTGGCAGAGCGGTGCTTTCAGGAACAATAACAGTGGGGGGAGCCCGGGTCCCGGGGAGCCGCCCCCCGCCCCCCGGCCCGGCCGCGCGGCTCGCGCCCCCCGCCGGGTCCCCACCTCCGCGCCCGCCCCGCGGGCTGACCGGCCCGACCGGGGCCCGCCCCCGGCGCCCACCATGTACGCCTTTGTGCGGTTCCTGGAGGACAACGTCTGCTACGCGCTGCCAGTGTCGTGCGTGCGCGACTTCAGCCCCCGCTCGCGGCTGGATTTTGACAACCAGAAGGTGTACGCCGTGTACCGGGTCCCGGAGGAGCTGGGCGCCGGGCCCGAGAGCCCCCCGCGCGCCCCCCGCGACTGGGGCGCGCTGCTGCTCCACAAGGCCCAGATCCTGGCGCTGGCAGGTGAGCGAGCGGGCCGGGAGGGACGGCGGGACCCCGCGCGGGGGCAGGGACCCGGGGCGGAGGGGGCCGGGGGGAGCCTCTGCCCGCTCCGGCCTCCTCCTCCCACCCCCGAGGCTTTTCTTCTGGGGATGGGGTGTCTCGAAAAGGCCAGACCAGTTAAAAACACCGGATGGTCCCCTTTGTCTTCCCCGCCTCCCCGACACTCCCGCGCTGTCAGTCTGTCTCCATCGCTCTTTATCTGTCTGTCGTCCTCTTTCTGTCTGTTCTCCTGGCCCCATCACTTTTCTTTTCTCGCCCCGCCTTTGCACTCTTATTTCTCTGTCTCTCACCTCCTCTTTGGTCCTTACCCTCTCTGCTCCTTCTGTCTCCTTAAGTTTCTCTGTCTCTCTTCCTTTAAGGCCCTTGGTGCCTCCTGGACCTGAGGAGGCAAGGTGGATATTGTCAGACTCTTCGAGGTGTGAGTCCCTCTTCACAGAAGGAAGCTCTGACATCCTTGTCCCATCCGGGTCATCACTGGACAGGATGAGGAGGCCTTAATCACTGGGTGCCACTCTCCTGCCCCTTCCTGGCTAGGTGGCAGAGATAAAGAGGTAGTGGCACTCAGCATCCCTCAGCCTCCACACCCCTTTTGAATCTCCCAGAAGGCTCTGTGAGTGAGAGCTGAGGGCAAGGAAAGAGTTTCCGGTCAGAATAAGACCAGACCTCCCATTCCTGCTTTCTCAGGGCCCTGACAAATAGGCGAGGCAGGTGGTCTCATCCCCATTTTGTCAGATGAGGACACTGAGGTTCAGCTGGTGATAGGACAAGAAACCAGCCCTTCAGCCTCCTACGCCAAGTTCTTTCTGCTACATTGAGGCACCCTTTCCTTTGTAAAGAGAAGCCAGTGGACCCTCTTTCCCAGCTAGTAGTAGGGGACATGGGTACAGACGTAAGAGGAAGAAGAAAGTATCACTTCCGTTTTGGGGAGCAGCCTTTTAGCTGCTGCTGAGGGGTGGGGGTACCCCAGAGTGGGCAGAGACAGCCAGCCTGCTCTCTGCTTGGAAGGGAAGACCAGGGTTAGGAGCTGAATGAAGATGGTGTAGTTTTAAGACCTTTCCCAATTTTTCCAGCTTCCTTTGCTTTCTCACATTTAGCCTGAAAGATGAAGCCAGCATGTTACCGTATTTCAATGTGGCAGATAGAGAAACTGGCTTGAAACCAAGAAGTGACCTGCCTAGGATCCCGTGGCAAATGAGCAGTGGATTAGAGCTCTGGCCCATGACTGTAGTTCCTTTCCAGCACCTCCTGTGGCCTCTGGAAAGTGGGTTTGCACTTGAGGAGTGGAAGAAGAACTAAAAACCCACCGGCACCGCAGGGTCTTTTTGTCAGACAGCATCCTCACCACCCCTCTGACAAGCCCTAGGGTACAGTGGGGTAGACCCGTTCACAATACCTGGTGACAGCTGAGTCCAGAAAAACAGAATGAGGAGAAGTATGTAGAAAAGGGAAACCTGTGGAGCTGATGAGGTTTTATTTTGTTTGCTTGCTTTTAATTACCTGGGGGAGGGGACTAGGTGATTATTCCCCAAGGGTATAGGCCTGAGGAAGTTGTAACTAGGTTGTAACCTCAGCTTGGCTTGGGCTAGAAGAAAAGAAAGTGTGCTTCTTGATGATTGTATTATACTCCTAGATCTGGAAGGGCCTCAGGAGAGGGGAAGCCATGTATGTCAGAAGGAGTCAGTGGTATGTATGTGACTTGGTGTGTAATGACTGTTTTCCTCTCTTAGAGATTGTTCATTCATCCATTTATTCATTCAGCAAACACAAACACTGCTTGGCTCTTCAAGCACTACAGAGAGGCTGTGAGGCGGAGGCAGCCCTCGCTGACTCTGATTTTTAAGATTGATGGAAGTCCTCATAAGTAAGACATGGAGTTCTTGGTCTGAGAACCATGGATCTTGAATCTACAGACTAGTCATCCTACGAGTTGGAATGTTGATAAATCTCTGGGGTTATTAAAAACAACAACACAAAAAGATCTAGGCAACATCTGGGAATTGGCAGAGCAGATCCAGAGAAGAACCATGGCGCCAGTTTGAGTAAAGTGAGTTGAAAAACGCTCTCCCCCACCTCTTCACTTCTTTTTTGGGAGTAGACAGGGAAGAAAAAAGAAAAAACAACAAAACCCAACTTGAGGTTGGCTAGACCACATTTCGAATTCCAATCAGCTGGTTAATTTTTAAATTGGAGCTGCAGCTCTGGCTGGAAGGGCCAGGGTGGGTTTGGGGATTCATTTACCCTGCGAGAACTCTCCTGTGTGGCTTGAAACTCCATCCTGACTTGAATGTGGCGGCACTGAATTGCTCGCAGTGACTTCCTCTTAAAGAGCTAGTCTTCTGGCATCTCCCAGCTGTAAATACCACTGTGTTGTGGCACCACATGGGAGGAGGTGAGCTCTCCAGGGGGAGGCAGACACGGCTTTGTGTTTGTGAATTAGCCACGAGTAGCTGCTCCCTCTCTGGCACCAACAGCAGGGGCTCAAGGGGCAGTTTTCGGGCTGCTCCCGGGCTGTGGGCGAGAAGTGTGTTACTTGACTGAGTATTTGCCCAGGCCCACCCAGAGCTGTGTTCAAGTGTACCTCTTTTTGAATCCAGCAAATGTCAGAGCGAGCTGCTGAGGGACGTTGCATTTTTCCAGCTTGTGCTGGCTGATGCCGTGGTTTCATGCGTGTCAGACCCTATGGTATCGCCCTTCTCTCAACAAATGGCGATTTCAGTCCAAGGGAAAAAGAAACAAACCCACCTTTATTGATAGGTTTGCTGTGTGCCTGTGCATTGTCCCTGCTGGTCCTCCCTGAGACTCTGTTGGTAGAGATCGCTGTTGATATTATTTCCGTTGTATAGATGAGGACACTGAGGCTCAGAGTCTGGCCTGGGGCAGAGCTAGCCTCAGAACACAGGCCCTGCTTGGCACTCGCCTTTGTAAAGTAGCTGATTTTCCCATCAGCCACACAGCATGCATGCAAGGAGTGAAAGCAAAGGGGAGAAATGACCATGAAGCTTGGAGCTCAAGGCAAGTGTGCAAGCCAGTGGACAGTTTTCATTCCTGAGTTTTCAAGCCCATTCTGCTCTTCCTCTTCCTGTCTTACCAGCATCCGTCCTACAGAGCACACACACCTTGCCCTCTCAGCCTTCAGTTGCCATCTTACTGAGGAAATCTCCAAGGAGCTCCCACCCCCCATAGAGGAACCACATAGCTCAAGACTTGGTTTACCTTCGGTCTCTCCTTGCTCATTCTCCTTTATTTGCCAAGCACGATCTGAAAATGAGAGCTACCCATGTGGACAGCTCACCGTTATCTAACTGCAGTCCGGCCTGCTACTGGGGCTCTTGGTATTGAATTTGGTGGTTTCTACGGGGCAAACACTGGCTCTCTAGGCTCAGAGTCTTACAATACCATGTCATTCTACCCAAGCATCTGTGCTATGTTATTATTATTGGGGCGTGCTAAATTCCTTTTGTTGTCAAATGCCCCCTTACTACTTCCTACATGCCAGGCCCAATGCTGTCGTAAGCGAAGGCACCAGTGCACCAGGACATCGGAGGTACTGGCTTTGAAATGACAGCACGACCCAGGGCAGACGAGCTCACTTTTGAGGCCCTGCAAAGCCTAGGTTTTTGTCAGGGGCAGAGTGATGAAGAAGAAAGGGGCATCTTCCTCAGGGAATATGTAGTCTTAGGACTAGAGTCCTAAGTCTGGAGGTAGAAGCCGGGCACTGGTGGGGGAGGGGCAGAGGTGGGGGCAGAGAAAGGGCCGATTCTAGCTGGGCTGCACAGATTCTCTTCTAAGTCTTTCCTTTCCGGCTCTACTACTACTGCCTGCATCCGGGCCTGTGGCAGCTTTTATTTGTCTAAACCAGTGCAGGGATCCCCTAATTGCTCACCCTGTCTCCAGCCTCTTTGTGAAGTTGCTGTCAGAATAATCTAAAAGACAGTCTTGGGTCAATTCACCTCTCTCCTTAGAACCTTCTGTAGCTCCCTGCTGCCTACTGAATTAAACTTCAGCTTCTCTGCCTGACATTTGTAGTGGCCTCAGCCCCACCTTACTTCTCCAGCTTCACCCACCATTCCCACTTTCCCTAGACCTGTGGTATTTCATGCCATCTTGAGAACACACCCGCAGACACTCTTTTGAACCAACCAAGATGGATTAATCATTGTCTGACTTGGGGCCTCTGCCCATGCCTTCCAGTGGGGAAAGCTAACATGTTACATATTTGTGGTCCAGCAAGCTAGAGGGGACAAAATACACTGGGAGCCCCCCCTGCCTCAAGGGTGTTCCCTGTCCTACCCTCTGCCCCCAGAGGGACTCTTCCTCCTCAGAGCTCTCCCTTTGCTCTGCTTGTCCCTTGCTTATGGATCTTAGCATTTTGTGTTTTGCTTCGGTTAGTCACGAATGTGCCTGTCTTCCTTAGCAGCCAGTGATCTCCTCCAGGACAGGGCCCTGCCTTCCTTGTCTCTGCATCCACAGTGCCCAGCATATGGTCCACACCAGCCAGCCCATGCTGAACTCATGAACTTTGGGAAGACAGGTGCATTTATTCTGTTTGGGGAGCGGAAGTAGGGAAGGACAGGAACCTCTGTAGCAGCAGCTTGTTTTTCAGAGCAGAAACCTGCAATGGGATTTTGAGGTTTCATTCAACGTTGTTCATCTGGAAAAAGTCAACATTCTTTATCACTCCCTTGACTAGAAAAACCCCACACTTGGGGGAAATAGCTTCCAAAGCCACGTTCTTCTTGCTTTGGTAATTTTAGCTCATTCAGGGCTCAGGTCCCAGCTTGGCATTGTCGGTCCAAATAGATCACTTGCTCCAGAAATGCTTTGGAACTTCTACAAAGTTAGCAGCGAAGCAGGGGACTAGCCGATTTCATATGCAAAGATTGTTGCATGTCATCAGTGGGAGACTGCCAACAAAAGGATTTTTTTTTTTTTAAAGCGAGTGAAAACTTTTAATTTAGGTTTTGACATGTTCTGCTAATACACATTGGAGCAAAGATTGGAACTTGCCTGCTGTCATCTGTTGCAGATTCCACTGAAATGTTAACCATTGAAGGCTCAGTCTGATGTGATTTGTCTTATTCAAGAACCACATATTCGTTACAACGAAATGGTATGTGCTACAGAGTACTTCAGAGTTCTGGTTCACAGGATGAAAGAAAAAATTGCCCTAGGCAAGCTGAGGTCATACTCTTTTGTGTGGTGTTCTGTTATTCAAGAACACACTAGTTTTTATTTTTAAAAACACACCAGAAAAGTGGAGTTCATGTTTAGATCTTTGACTCCAAGATTAATTCTCTTTCCACTGTGCCTACCTGCTTTGTCTTATAAGCTCCTTCAAGAGAGATGTGTGTACTCATTTTAAAATGCTTACCAGGAGGGCGCCTGGGTGGCTCAGTTGGTTAAGCGACTGCCTTCGGCTCAGGTCATGATCCTGGAGTCCCTGGATCGAGTCCCGCATCGGGCTCCCTGCTCGGCGGGGAGTCTGCTTCTCCCTCTGACCCTCCCCCCTCTCATGTGCTCTTTCTCATTCTCTCTGTCTCAAATAAATAAATAAAATCTTTAAAAAAAAAAAAAATGCTTACCAGGAAAGGGTAAATGCCCTGAGGAGGTGTTCTCCGATTTATTTAAGTTTCATGGGTATTGAGTTATACGAGGTGGGCAGCCATATGCTGGAGGGAAATGCAGGAGGAATGGGCATTGTTTTTTGCTTTCTAGCACTCATTTACTAAATATTTATGAAATACTCACAAGGTTCCAGGTTCAGTGCTAGGAATTTCTGTGTACTCTGTCTACATCCCCATGAGGTAGGGCTACTTGTTTGACCTGGGAGAAGTGAGCTATTCAAAGAGCTGTCGAGCAGGAACTGTAGGTGCCAGGCAATGGGCTTGTGGAGAAGTGTGGGTCAGTTCATTCCGAAAGCGTGACACCTAAACTAAGGTGGCAGTGGTCGTGGTGGGTCTGAGATGGACTAAGAAAGGAGAATCCATGGAATTTGGCAACTGCCTGGTTGTGGTGATAATGATGTGGTGATCTAGCCCCTCCTCCCTCCATGGGGAGCGCTAGAAGAGCAGTTGGTTGGAAGAGGAGATGATGAGTTTAGCTTGAGACAAATTGAATCTTAGGGGCCCATGGGACATCTGGGTGGATGCTCCAGGGGAGCAGTTAGGCACGTGGTCAAGGTTCAGGACAGCACTCTGAAATTGGGCTGAAGATCCCAATGTGGAAGTCATTAGCCGCAGGACTGGTGAGGTCACAGCGGGAGAGGGTGCAGAGTAAAGAATCATGCAAGGCAGAACTGTTCAGAACATCAGCTTTTAAGGGCACAGCTGAAGAGGAAGAGCCCAGAAAAGGTGACTGGGATGAACAGCCAGAGATGGATGGAGAATCGAGTGATAACCAGGGCAGATGGGTGTCTGGAAAATCAAGCTAAGAGAGAGGTCTTTGGATCCCAGATCTAGGCCTGTTTTTGTTTCTCTTAACTACATACAACTACTTCTTCCTCTGAGCTTTTGGTTAGACATACAATAGGGCAGCTAAATATACTTGCAAGTGAAGAAAAGATTTGCATGGGATGATATTTTGGTGGTTTTCAGTGTCTGAGTTTTGCCCTCAGTAGAGGAAGGATCAGGCCTGTTCTTTGGGGTCCAGAAAGCAGAGTTGGATACAAAGAGTGGAATTCATGGGGGTTGATGGGAGCAGAGAGAGCAGATGAACAATTGAAAGGGCTTCCAGCATCGTGATGAGCTCCTGATCACTGGAGTTGGCAAGCATGTCAAGAATATTCTGGAATGGAATCCTGCCCTATGGGAGAATTTGGTTAGGTGACCTCTAGGTCACTTCCTTAAATATTAAGGAGGAAGTGTTAGAGAACTGAAAGAAGATGGGCTTTGAAGTCAGACAGTCTGGGTTCCAACGGTAACTCTGCTACTAAGAAGCGATGTGACTTGGGGCGATTAACTTACCTCTCTGAGTCTCAGGTGCTCACGTGTAACGTAGGAATAGTAATCGGCTGCCTGCCCACTGTGTTACTCAGCACGGGAATACGGAAGAGTATCTGGCACATAGTAGGTATTCGCTAAACAAAGGCAGCTGTTAAGGACTGTGGTGGCTAGGAGTTCCTGGCAAGAGAACAGCTTGCTTAGTTGTGCATACCACCATTCGTGGAAAGGAGTGATTTAGAGGAGCAAGCACATGTAAGAAGCAGATGAGTTTAAAATTTAACTTGTGTGTTTTAAATCCTCCTGGGGCTTGGCTTCAGCATGAAAGGGTAGTGATCCCCCAGTATGTTTTGCCCCTTTGTGACCCTATGCTGGGGCCATTTCTTACCCCGACAAATGAGCCAGCAGGATGAAGTTCCTGGTTTTGTTCATGCCCAGCCCTGTGCCAAGGCCAGCGAGGCAGCGGGAGTGAGAGCAAGGAAACCTCCTGAAACCTGGTTAACAGTTTCTTCGCCTCTTTTTTGAATGGCGTCAATAGGACATTTCTTCTCATGTGCCCACCAGGAGGGATTAGGTCATCTACTCTTACCCTGCCCTGCACAGAAGAGAAAGAGACCTAGAATTCCCTCTGACTGGCCCACGGTCACAGAGCTGGAAGGACCTGGTGAGGTTTTCTTGTCCAGTCCCTGTGTTTTACAGAGAAGAAAACCAAGAGGAAGAGGAACTGACCGCCAGAGAGTCCGTTACAGAGCCAGGCCTCGAACCAGTGTCTCCTGATTTCTTTCTGCTATACCACAGCAGGCCCTCTGTGTTGTCTTGACTGCATATAATCCTTGAAACTTGAGAATTTTGTCTGCCTTGGATTTTATAAAAACAAACACTATAGGCTAGAGAACACAACGTGCATGTCTTCTCTGTGGCATGCCTGTTTTTAATGCAAACCTCAGGATTTTTGTACATATGAAAAACTTTAAACTTGCATGTAGATATTTTTAAAATAAGACAAACCTTTGTACACATTTTATGTTTAGCTTCTCAGAATTTCATCTTGGCTAACAAACCCACACCACATTAAACTCTCTGCTATTGGATCCTTTTAATGATCCAGCATAGTTTAATGCAAAATGGGATTCAAGACAATCCGTCTCCCATTTTTCCTGTATACTACAGATTCTTCAGGGTTTCCTTCACTTTTGAAGACAGACTTGCGTTGCATTTTCTGTCCAACCGCCTGTTTTCTAAAACGCTATTTGCTTATTACTTTGCCTCCATTAATGGGATGTTTCTCTCTCTCTCTCTCTCTCTCTCCCCCCCCCTCAGGTTAATAACAGATACCAGGTTCTTCTATATTTCTGAAGAGTAGCTTCTACCATATTTTATAGCTTTGAATAAGGACTCTGGGGATTATTTAGAGCTTGGTGGACTTGATAAGCTTTTCGTTCAAGAGTCTGCCATCCAGTCATACTTGTATAGGGCTCAGCTCAATTTGGGAATTTATCACAGCATTCTTCTGGGTGTAGGCAAGGTCTTAGGAGAAAGGCAGGCACTTTGGAAGTTATATTGACACACTCATCATTTTATATGTGCCTTTTAGTTCAGTTGAGGAAGTTTTAGCAACTTGGTCGTTCTTCTCTTGTTCCTATAAGATGATTACATGACAGGAACAGGGCCTGAGTGTCATGCAGACCTGATTTGAAATGCTGTCTCCGCTATGTAATAGCTTTGGATCTTAGGCAAGCCAACTCACTTCTTTGAGCCTCAATTGCTGCTTCAGTGGAATCATTATGGAGATTAAATATATTGATGTCAGTAAAGAATTTGGCGTGGGCCCTGGCACATGGTAGGTGCTTACTGAGTATTTGTTGCATGGATGGATGCAATTAGCTGATATCACAGCAGCTGGAAAGGAGGAGGAAATAGTTGATGTCCAAATCCTTGGTGGTTTTCTTCGCCCTGGAAACCAGAGAATTAGGAAGTCAGAATCAGTAAAGGTTGTCTCTTCAGAGGCTACATATTTATTTACATGAGAACTGATTATTTAGTCTTAAGCTTGGAACAATTGCAAAGGCAGGTTGACTAAAGAGTTTTCCTCATCCATCTGAGTCCACCGCTAGTTTCTTACATGGTTTCCTGGAATTCCAAGCCAGAAGCACACTCCAGAGCTACATTAAAATGCTACATGAAGTTATTTGCTGTCTTAGATGATCCACACCACGGTTCACCTTCATTAATGTGACCAGTCAAGAGTCATAGCTTCTTGTCACCCTGTGTTCAGTCTCCTCCTCACACCTCATCCATCTTGCTTGCCACTGCCACATCAATCTTCCCTAAACATCTCTTTCATTGCGTCTCCATCTGTGTCAGATACCTGCGGTGGTTCTCTTTGCCATGGGATAAAAGTCAAGCACGGAACCCGCAGGGACAGCCTCGGGGCGGCTATTCATTGAACACCTATGACAAGCAAGGCTCTGTTCTTGGTGTTTTACATGCACCATCTTTTGGAAAACAGTTTAGCATTTCTACGATACATACGGACAAGGAAACTGAGACCCAGACAGGTTAAGTAGCTTGCCCAAGTTCCCAAAGTTAGTACGTGGAAGAGCCAGCATTCCAAACAAGGACCACCTCATTTAAAGGACTGCGCTGCTTTTATTAGATCCTGGGCCTCCCTCTCCCAACCATCTCTTTCACTTTTGATGATGACACTGGTTGTTCATTAATCTTCTGTGGACTAGATGTAGATGTGAAGTGTCACCTTCAATCAGGATTAGGGTCAGGAAGGCCTGGAGACCAGACGTTTGCCCCCACGTAAGCCAGCATCTCTCAGGAAGTTAAACCTTGCATTCTGGTTGGGGTTCTTGGTATATACTGGGTTATAAGGGTCCAAAAGACAAGGAACACTTAGCATTGTGTTCAGCTCAAAACAGAGCGCAGTAGATGTGCACTGACTGCAGAAAAGGATGAATGGAGGCCCCAGGTCTTCTTGAGCCCTTATCCCTGGAGCACCAGTCAAGGTGGAGACTGATGCACATTATGATAGAACCAAAAAGTAGTTAGCTCTCAGAGGAGCCTCAAGATCCCCCCTGGCCAAGTGTCCAGATCAGGAGGCATGGGATTGGAGGGATTATCTGCTTCTGCTCCTTTCTGGAACTCACGCTTGTCATTTCAGACCTTCCTGCACTATTGAGCCTACCTTTTCAAAGAATTCATCCAAGCCCTGAGGCCCGGCTACAACCTGTTTCTGTTATGTCTGGCGATGGTCACTGCTTTCTGGGGACTTCCTGAGGAGAGAGGCATCTGGCAGGAGAGTGGGAGTAAAGTGGTCTTCTGCTTTGATCTTTGGACTGGGGAATTTGGATGTTTTCATCTATAGCCATCATTCATTCATTCAGCATTTATGCTGGTTCTGCCGTGTTGCAGGACTGTGCTTAGAGGATAAATGTGGGCTTAGGAGGTAGAGAGACCTAGATCAAATTCTGGCTCTGTACTTTCCCATCTGGGTGGCTTTGGGCCTTCTTGGAGTCTCATTTCTTTTTTAGTGGGGAAAAAAAAATGTGGCTAATAATACTTAATTTCAGGGTTGTTGTGAAGTGTAGTAGTATAAGCAAAGAGCCTTATGGTGGTACCTGATAGGTCGTAGACATTCTACAAGTGGTAGCCTGTTTTTTAGTTGAAGTATAATAGCATAAAATTCACTATTTGAACCATTTTGAAGTATGTACAAATCAGTGGTTCTTAGTATATTCAGTGTTCTGCAACCATCTTCACTCTCCAATTCCAGAACATTTTCATCACACACACACACACACACACACAAAATCCCTGTGACCCACTAAGCAGTCACTTCTCATTGCCTCTTCGCCTGATGCCCCTGGCACACATTAATCTACTTCCTTTCTATGGATTTGCCTATTTTGGCATTTCACACACATGGAATCAGACAACACATGGACTTTGTGTTTGCCTTTTTTCACTTAGCATAATGTTTTCAGAATTCATCATATTGTAGCATCTATCATACCTCATTTCTTTTTACGGCTGCGTAATATTCCATTGCATGAATATACCACATTTTTTTATCCATTCATCAACTGATAAACAATTGAGTTATTTCCACCTTTTACCTATTATGAAGAGTGTTGCTATGAACATTCATGCACAAGTTTTTGGTAGGTATGTTTTCATTTCTCTTGGGTGTATACCCGGAAGTGGAATGCTGGGTCATGTGATAATTTTATATTTAACATTTGAGGATTGTTAACCTGTTTTCCACAGTGGCTGCCCCATATTACATGCCCACCAGGGATGAATGAGGGTTCCAGTTTCTCCACATCCTCCCAACACTTGTGGCATTTCTTCTCTGTTCCTTTCTTTTTTTGATTATAGCCATCTTTGTATGAAGTGGTATCTCATCATGTGTTTGATTTGCATTTCCCTAGTGACTGATGATTGTGAGCATCTTTTCATTTGCTTATTGGTATAGCCTCTTTTTTATTATTCTTCCATTAAACATTTTTGTTTGAGGAGTCCCTATTGTATGGCCAGGCCTAGGATATGGGCCCTGCCCTGAGGTTACTCACACTCCAGTGGGGAAGGTAGACCTCAAACCAGATGACTGCAACATAGTAAGAAAAGAAGCTACAGAGAGGTATGTACATTGTGTATTGCGGCCTTTGAGGAAGAAGGAGGAGATGAGTGGAGGCTGAGTGGAGTTTGTCAAGCAGACAAGAAAGGAGTTCTGGAATGTTACATGGAAGAGAATGGAGCCTTGGGTATAGCTGGTGGGGGTGGGGCCTCCTGGTATCAGGTAGGGAGTGGAGCACTGCAGGCAGGCAGCTGGGCAGGTCTCCACCTGAAAAAAGCAAGCCGACAGCAGGCTCTGAGCCAGCAGCAAGCTCTACTGAGCTTTGCCATCCACTATACATACAGGGCTCTTTTGCTTTCAAGGTACATTTACTTAGCTGATTTGATCCCACTTGAGGTACACATTATATCTCCATTTCTGCAGAAAAAGAAAAATGACACTCACTGACATCGCAAGCTTGCCTGACTTCTTACCCCACCATGTGGCAGGACTGGACTTGGAATCTGGGTTGCCTGACTCCTAGTTTTTTCCACACCTGTTGGCCGGACCTCAGTTCCTCTTACCTTGGCATTCAAGGCCATTTATTTTCTAAGCCCCAACTGCCTTAACTTCCTTCCTTGCCTCTTTTTCCTGCCTGTAACTGAACCATGTTTTTATAACCATTCCAGTCTAAATAGTTTCCCAACCTTCCTTTTTTAGCTTCTAGTCTTTGTCCCTTTTGTGTGTTCCAGATTCTTACCATCCTTAGATGGCTTTCCTTTTATAAGCACTGACTGCCTGAGTACCATTCATTCCCCTCAAGTACTTAATAGAACCTGACACAGAATTGGTCATCTTCACAGCATCCTGGCAGAGTGATTGAGGCACAGATGAGGAAGGAGGATCAGAGAAATAAAGTAACTTACCCAAGATCACTCAGTAAATAAGGAGTCTAGCTCAAATGCCATCTCCTCTCAAAAGCCTGCCATGGTTGCACTGACCAAAGTGATCTCCCTTGCCCCTGAGATCCTATAGCAGTTGCTTCCCCCTTACTCAGACTCACTATTTGAGATCTTGGATCATTGTTTTCATTGGTTTTTATCTTGTGCCCCCACATCTGGGAGCTCATGCTCCGTGTTCTGGGGCCCAGGCTAGAAGCTGTAAGTGTAAATTCTCAGTAAATGTTACACTGAGGCATGGGAGGAAATGCTCTGGATGCTGGTTACAGGGTCTGGGTTCTCATACTATTCATGTTTTGACACCAACTTCTGTGACCTTGCACAACTAGTGAGCCCTCCAGAATGAGCACCCTGCCTGTGCTTCTCTTCCTGCATCCCTGAGCCTGGTCGTTGAGTGGATGGATGAGGGGGCTTCATCTGGAGCCTCAGTCTCCTCACCTGCATTTTGAAAGGGTTGAACGAGATGATCTGAGGATTGTTTTCCGTGCAAATATTACCTAGTTTTGTGCGTCTGAATGGTTGCCTCTCTCCAATCAACATGCTCCTGAGCTCCAGAGTTTCAGCTCAGGGAGGCAGAGCCTAGCTTGTCGTTTCTAGTTGGGTGTCTACATCTCAAACCTTTGCCCTTGAATTTGTCAAACTGACAACTAGCTCAGGAGCTTTGCCCCAACACATTCAGAAGTCCTAACCCCACCTTCTCATCCTCTGTTTTGGGATAACTTCATTTGAAGCCCTTTCTTTAGCTTTTGTATTTTAGCAGCTTTTTGACTTGGAGTCTACAATGATTTGTAGGAAGAAGAAGCTGCTGCTCTTTCAGGAAGACCACAGTCCCTGCTGTTGTTCAGGCCCAACTCACTGGATGTATTTTATAGGCACAAAGAGAACAAAAACAGGCCTTTCTTGTGAAAACAGAACCTGAGGATTGCTCCTCCAGTAAGTGGGAAAGGCTGTTTTCACCTCTGGTCAGGAGAGGGTTGTTAACAAAGACTAGTCGTTTTTCCTGGGTACTCTACGCCCTTCTTAAGTCATGCCTTTATTTTTTAAAATTGTATCTTTATTCACCTTCTGTTTAAGGAAGTAAAAATGATACCGAGCACGTTGATGGTGTCAGTCTTAATGCTGTGTTCGTTGAGAGCCTAATGTATATCGGGCACTGTGCAGTGAGTTATGTGCATTAGTGCTGCCGTCCGCCCAGCTCCGTCACAGAGCAGACACCAGAGCTCCGTGAGACCGAGGCCTCGCACCTCCCTCCTTGCCCTGCCACGCAAGAGCTGAGGTTCCCACTGAGGTCTCTCTGGCACCAGAGTCCCACCCCTCTCCAACAGGGGCTCCCTTCCTAAGACTGTTTGGGAAGATGTGGCATTTGACTACATTCGAGAATAGTTGTGTGCTTATAAGCTTCCTTCTCAGCTTTACTAACAAGTTGTGAAAAGAGAAGCCTGGCTTGGGGGAAGTGTAAGAGCATGTTTAACACACACACATATGCATGCACACACACACACATTCACACATAAAGACCCTCAGAGACTGTGTTTAACCAGCTACCTGGCCACGTGCCACATCCAGCATTGGGCAACATGCTAGAAAGTGCATTTGGGATATAGCAGTGGGGACCTTTGAGGAATCAAAGAAACAGTAATTCCCAGAGTCTCAGTTCAAGCCCAGAACACAAGACCCCAACCTATTTACCACAAGGGGCCAGTTCCGGGTTCAAGTTTCTACTTTAGAACTCTCCTCTTTGAATTTTTCCTTTTGACATCTACAGTGAAAGACAGATCTGGGAAATAAAGTTTGACATCTGTGCAAGAGAAAAAAACGTTCTCTTTTAGATTGTCTGAAGTTGAGCTCAAAGAATGAGAAAGTGAGGAGAAGTCATCCCTTTGTATTTGTGTAGCACCTTCCAGTTCGTAGTTCATTTCGGTGTGTACGGTTATCACACGTAAGCACTGGGCGAGATGCCAGACTCCTGGCTCTTCCTCAGACTCCCACCTTGGGCAGGCCCCTTCTGTCCTCTGGGTCTGAGTTCCCTCATCTGTAAAGTGAGAGATTGGGCCAGTTGGTCAACAGGGCCTCTCGAACTCTGTCATTCTGTGATCTGGTACCAGTAAAAAGGCAGTAAATGTTACCTGTTAACTCTTCTTCTGTCTTAACCTCAGCCTGTCCTATGTCAGGACTGTGGGGAGGCTCTACCTCCGTAAGAGCCATTGTCCCTTTCATGCTTATTGGCACCTGAGCTGGCAGAAAAACACCACATTTTCCTGGGAATTCACTTGGCTTACTTAGAAAGATCTTGGTTGTTCAGGGATCCATGGGCTAGTTTATACCAAATAGCAATCTAACGGCCACTCCAGTTTCAAGATTCCATAAAAGGCCACCCTTTAAGGTATACTTGGCAAAACCCCTAAGCAAAATCATTGGACATGATTTCAGTGCTTATAGCGTATACTTCTGACCCTAGAGCTTGACC
Source organism: Mirounga angustirostris (assembly GCF_029215605.1). NCBI lineage: Eukaryota > Metazoa > Chordata > Mammalia > Carnivora > Phocidae > Mirounga > Mirounga angustirostris. The sequence goes on from NW_026991712.1 coordinate 152,070,748, forward strand.
AGCACTGCTGCTTTTAGGAGACCTGCATGCAGGCGGGACAGGTCTTGGGATTTGTTTGCTTCTCCTTTTTAACTGGTCTGGCCTCAGTCGTTCTCTAGCATTTCAGGTTATGGGTATTTTGAGCATTTTGACTCATAATGAATCTTGTTCTCTTGATATGCATTTTAGAAGACAAATCTGACCTTGAAAACAGTGTGATGCAGAAGAAAATAAAAATCCCCAAACTTTCTCTCAATCACGTAGAAGAAGATGGGGAGGTTAAAGATTATGGGGAAGAAGATTTACAGCTTAGACACATCAAGGTAACAAAATCTTTCCCTTTTTTTGGAAGTTCATGGGGGCATTGTCAGAGTCTTGATAGCTAAAGAGTTCCATTCTGGCCTCTTCTCCCCATAGAAATGTCCTCTGGGGATTTTTGTTCAGGTTGGGAGAGTCTTGGGACAACTAGTATGCTTTTGCCTTGCTGGCGAGCTTTCCAGGAGCCCTGACTCATGCTGCGCCACCTCGCACTGCCCGATTGCCCTATGTAGGCAATGGAAAGCAACGTGCTTTTGGCTTTCCTCCCTGGCCTACAGCTCTGAGCTCCAGGAATATGAAACAGCCATTCTTGGGCAGCAGTTCAGAGCCAGTCACTATCAGATTGCCCCAAACAGCTAAGGGTACACTCCATAGGAAGCAGAATGTGCCAGCTTTACACAAAGGAGTTTGTGGACCCTGGATTGGAAGAAAACTTTTACATGAAGTTGCATTTCCTTTGATGTGCTGCCCAGTTGGTCTCCTCCAGCCTTCACTTGTAAACCCGCTGAATATCTTGTTCAACAAGCCAGATGTTTTTTTCTGTACAATCAGTACCCCAAAGAAAGGGAAGAGAAAGAAGGCTGCCTTCTTCATTGACCATGCCTGATATTGGACACAAGGTCAAAGACATCCCCAAGGCATAATCCAAAAGATGCAGCGAGGTTCAGGTGATGGCATTCATTGCACCCGTGCCATGGGCCTCGCCCTGTGCTGGTCCCTGGGGTCACAGACTAGGCCGACATGCTCACTGCCCTTAGCGGTCTCAGAGTGTAGTGATGCAGTGATCTCACGTGATCAGTACGATTTTAGCGGATAAGTTCATCTAAACTAGCAGCACCTTATCCCGATGGATAAAAATGATAGGATAGGATTTTTGTCATGTAACTCCATCTCAGAATCATGTTGTTTTTGTTTTTTTCACTAAACACCCAGAAACTTATCGAGAGGTTAAGGCAGGCTTGACCTGACGCGGTTAATTTGTCTGGAATCCGCTGTCCTCAGTTGTCTGCACCTCCCACAAGTGCCCCAATCAGGAGAGCTCCTGGCCCTCCTGCCTTGAGTGAGGAATTCAGTTGGTCCTGTAACTCCCACTCCCCCTTCAATGGAAGCTTTGTCTTCTTGAGCTGAAATTTCCTCAGGCAGCTGGAACCCCAGCCCCTAGATAGTCCTGGATAATTTTCTTCTCAGTGAACTATGCTCTGTATATCCACTGTCTTGCTGAGCTTCAACTTGGCGAGAGTCCTAGGGGAGGCTGGCTGATGTGGGGGAGGGGCCTCGTGCTGGAAGCCAGGCTCTAGGTTCCTGACCTGCTAGTCTGCAGGCTCACCACGTGACCGCAGGCGCGGTCCTTCCCCTCTCAGAGCCTCAGTGTCCTCACCTGGCAAATGAGGGAGTTAAACTGAAGGAATTTCCAGTGCCAGCATTCTCTGAACTTTTCAGTTAAGTAAACATTTATCAAGCCCCTGCCAAGTGCCAGTTCTGAGTAGGCAGTGGAGAAGCAGAGGAAATAAGACATGGCTCCTGCCCTAGATTAGAACAGATTAGAGTTCTTAGCGTCCTTCCCAATGAAAGCATTCTTGAGGAAAAGGTTACTCTGGTTTTTGTGTTTTGGCGGGGGGGAAGGGGGGGTGTTTTGTTTTGTCTTGGGGTGTTTTGCCTTTTATGTTTTTGTTGTTGAAGAGAGTTGAGTGCTGACTCCCCTGGGATGGTTTGGCCTGGCCTGATTTCTCACAGATTCTCTGCCAATATACATTGAACACCCCCTGTGAGCAAGTCACTGCCTAGGCCCTGTGGGTGGGGTGGGGGCTGGGGAGTTGGGGAGGGTGGGCATGGTAGAATATGCACCCGGGAGGCAGAGCGATGGAATGGAAAAAGCACCGGCCTGGGAAACCAGAGTCCTAGCTCTGCCACCAACTGACCATGTGACCTTAGGCAAGACCCCCTCCCCACCCCGAATCTCCGGTTCCCCATTTGTAAAATGAAAGGCTTTGACTTAAGTGTTCGCACAGGTTTCTCCAAGCACTGATGTTCTGTGGTTCTGTGATTCTAGGATTGTCTGGGGAAATATTGAGCCGCAGTCCAAGAAAGTCCCAGCTGCCCTTGCCTGAACTGATTCTCGTTGTCCTACACAGAGACCCGAGGGGCGGAAGCCGAGCGAAGTGGCGCATAAGAGCATTGAGGCTGTGGTGGCCCGGCTGGAGAAGCAGAACGGCCTGAGCCTGGGCCACAGCACGTGTCCAGAGGAGGTCTTCGTGGAGGCCTCGCCGGGCACGGAGGACATGGACAGTCTGGAGGACGCCGTCGTGCCCCGGGCTCTGTACGAGGAGCTGCTGCGCAACTACCAGCAGCAGCAGGAGGAGATGCGCCACCTCCAGCAGGAGCTGGAGCGGACTCGGAGGCAGCTGGTCCAGCAGGCCAAGAAGCTCAAGGAGTACGGGGCACTCGTGTCGGAAATGAAGGAGCTCCGCGACCTCAACCGGAGGCTCCAGGACGTGTTGCTCCTAAGGCTTGGCAGTGGTGAGTGCCCCAGCAGGCCACCTACCTCTCCACGCGGCGGGGGGGAGGCTTGGTGCAGCTCTTCTCCCAGGAGGGCACAGGGCAGACATGGGCCAGTGCGCCCCCCGAGACTAGGGAAGGGCAGAGGCTTGGCTCGGCAGTCACCCCAAGGTAGAGCCACCCCCCTCCCACAGCGAAGCTGATATGAGCTTCAGAGTGCAGCGGCCTTAGCTCCCTAGACCCCAGTGGGGAACATGGAGAAATGTGGCGCAGAGCCCCAGGGCCACCACTCATTTCTGCACTCATTCAGCAAGAGGCAGTACCAGGGGTTGAAGGAAACCTCTCCAAGGCAGTTTCCGGAACATGAAAAGAACTAGACATGGTCCTTAAAAAGTGTATAACTTTAAGTCAGAAACAATAAATGCCACCGGGGGGTGCGGATAAAATGGGAGAGTTCAGAGTTTGGAGAGGTTGTTTGTAGCCGAGGGAGACTCCCCAGAGGAGGTGGGCCTTGAAGCAGGCCTTGAGGGGCGGGGGTATCTCAAGGCACAGCAGCCACTGAGGGTGGGAAAGCACCCCGAGCCTGCTGAGAAGAGATACTGCGCGTGTAGTTTGAGGACAGTTGGCCAAAGACCTTGAAAACCCGTGCCAGCTGGGGTGTCGGACTTGTTTGGGAGGGAATGAGAAACAGTAAAAAGTTTTGAGCAAGAGGCACATGACCTTAGGAGGATTAACATAAAGATGTAGGAAACTCCTTTGGTTTGCCCGTAGAGGAACTGAAGAGGCTCTTAACACTGCGAGCGGTATTAACAAACCAGGTTTTTAGGTTTTCTTACCTAATGTGGCTTAGAATCAGGAGTCGGGGAATTTGAAAGGCAGCAGCCTTGACAGCAGGGAGAAATGACTGGCTAGCAGAGGGAACAAGAGAGAAACACTCTCTCAGAACACAAGAATCCAGAATTGTAAAAGGCAGAGGCCAGTCCGTATTCTGGAAACCAGTGTAACAGCAGTTCACAGCCTCCACATCCCCAGAGGACAATCATTAATAACCCCATGCCAGTGTTTTTTGCTTAAAAATGGGAGCAATCTAGTCTAGAAACACAAGTTCTATTTCCGAAGTTTGAATCAAATATAATTTTGCACTCAAGAAGGAAGGTTTGTGTTATCAGATAATAGATTTCTATGTAAAGCCTCATTCATTCTGCTTTGATGTTTAGATAAATGTGCTCTTACCCAACCTCACTTATATTCATAGGTGCCTTTTATTTCTTAAAGTGGGTCCCCAAGGCAGTGTCTCGGTAGATCTTCAGAATGGCTCAGGGAGTCAGCTGAGAGACCTTTCCATGCCTTTGTCACAGAGAAAGAAACTGAGGTTGGGACTTACCCAGAGTCACTGGGGAGGCAGAGGCAGAAGTCATGTCAGACCAAGTCCCCTGATATCTAGGTTGGTAATTTCCCCACTTTCCGACTTGGCCTCTGCCTTGGCCCTTCTCCCAGGTCATAGCCTGTAGAGGTGCGAAGTGACAGTAAAGGGTCACAGGTGGTATGCAATCTAAAGAGTTATTAAAATTCTACATCAAGGGGCACCTGGGTGACTCAGTCGTTAAGCGTCTGCCTTCGGCTCAGGTCATGATCCCAGGGTCCTGGGATCGAGCCCCGCATCGGGCTCCCTGCTTGGCGGGAAGCCTGCTTCTCCCTCTCCCATTCCTCCTGCTTGTGTTCCCTTTCTAAAAAAAAAAATAATAATAAAAAAAATAAATAAAATTCTACATCAAAATATAAATCTTAAAAAGAAGCCCTAACCACAAAAATTCACAGAAGCTATGTTGGTCTTGGAGTGGGGGTGGGGGACGGGGAGAGAACTGGAATTTTCAGAAAGAACAAGTGTTTCCTGGTCTTCAGAGGAATAATTTTTATTTTCACTGCACCTTGTATGCTACACCTTTTGTAAACTTCTTGTGGGGAAAAAGCACACGAACAACAAAAACTCTCCACACCACTGTTTTGACTCCTAGGGAAACTGTCTCTTTTGTGTGATCATGAACTGGGCTTAAACTCCAGAAACCACTCCTAGATCTCTGGGGCAATAAGACACTCTGCATTTTGCCTCTTTAGTCTTAAAACAGACTAACTTGACCTCAGCCATAGTTTCAGTGTCTTGAACTTTCCAGGCTCTCCTACCCCACAGGCCTTGAATGCCAGCCTGAGGACCAGTGGTGGGCTCTTCCCTGATCAGTCACCATTGTCTTCATGGTGGACAGGCTGAATAGAAGTCAGCTCAGGCCACAAGTGTGTGTGGAACACCCACGACCATGTGCAGTGCCCTGTGCTCTAGGGGCCGTGGGCATCCTGGAACACCACACTCAACCGTCCCTGACCTGTGAGAGCTTAAATTAGTCCGTGGATTAGCACTTGTTGATTGGAGAATGATAATGTGCCAAGTTCTAAGACAAATCCACAAGGATATAATAGAAGGGTTTCTACCCTGAGGGGAATTTGTATGTTTTCACAGCTATAGTCTAGTCTTCGGAACCAGCCAAACCTGGATTCAACTTCCCTACTTCCCAACTCTGGCTTTGGGAACCTTCTTTCCTTCTTCCCTTTCTTCCTTGCTTCCTTCCTTCCTTCCGTCTTTTCTTCCACAGTTATTCACTGGTGTTCTGCTGTGTGCCAGGCATTTTGCCTGGTGGTGAGAGTTTGATATGTTTAAGATAGAGCCCTTGCCCTCTGCCCTTGAGGAGGTCAAAGTTTGCTGAAGGAGACAGCCACCGACACAACTAGTGACAGCACAGGGCATAAATGTCACCAGAAAGACAAAAGCACAGGGGGCTGTGGGACTGCAGAAGAGGGGCCCCCACACAATTTGGGGGGACTGGGGAAGAAAGGCTTCCTGAAGGAAATGGCACCTAAGCTGGAACCTGGAGGGTGAAGGTTTGTTACTCAGGCATGAGTGAGTGGATGGGAAGAGTGAGGAGCGATCGAGGCAGAGAGCACCTCTCTGACCCTTGGTGTTCTCATCTGTAAAGTGGAAATAATAATACCCCTCATAGCGTGGCACCTGGCATTCTGGTTGCTGCCCGCTTATCGTCAGCTTCTTTTTCACACCATTTAGTGGGAGGGCTAAGGAGGGGCCCAGTTTGGTTTTTAACTCTGTCTCCCCTAGCTAGTAATTGGCTGTATAACCTTGGGTAGGTTAACTAACTTCTCTGTCTGTCAGGGTCTTCTATTATAGAAGTTAAAAGGCTATATATATTATATATGTATACTTATAATATATATATATATATATATATATATATATATATATATAACTTAGCTAACATTGCCGAGGTGCTTTCTGAGCCTAGGAGCCTGGAGAGATACAAAGAAGACTAAGACATTGGAAGTTGAAGTTGGGGTGTGGGTAGTGATGGAGGTAAATATGTAAGCATATCGTTGAAATGCAGTGTAATGAGCCCTGGAAAGGGAGGGGGTGTCTAGCCTAGCCTTTGAAGGTGGAACTCTCTTGATGAGTCTGGGAAGACATCCTCTGCTATAATAGCTCCTCATCTGTACACATCTAGAAACTGGTAACATGGCAAAGAACCAGAAAATGACTAAAACTCTCTTTGTTTCTTGGCTTCATGTGTCCTCTGAGAGCACATCCTGAGCTGTACCAGCCTTGGCCCCCTGGGCCTGACTCAAGCATTGTTCTTAGAGGCCCTTCCTTGCATATTTTCTCCTGTCCACCTTGCCAGGGGACCCAGCTCAATGGCCTTTGTCCCGCTGGGGTGCTGGATCATCTACACCATAACAGGCAGATTCAGAGGCAAGAGAGGCCAACAGGTCGGCAATGCTCAGTTTTAAAAGGTAGGCTCCTTGCCTGGAAGAATCATTGCTGACTCCCCCAGGCATTAGGGTCCTGCAGGTGGTAGATGAGAATAGGCAGAGAACAGGAGCCTGGCCCCTTGAGCCCAATGGGGACCTCAGAGTGGTGAGCAGGCCCTCTATTAGCCAGGAGTTGTAACGGTGCTCCTGGTGGAGGTCAGGGGCCAAAGGAAAGAGGACAGCAGCAAGATGGGATAAGAAGATGTTTCCAAGACGTCCCTGGATGGCTCACTTCTTCATTTATGCCCTTATTAATTCATCTTTCATTCATTCCACAAATATATACAAGCTGGATTTAACAGGAAAGATTCTCTGGAGCATGGAGTCCTGGAGAGGTGAAAGAGCTTACCAGGAAATGGACTGGTGCTGCTGATGAGGAGACAAGCCCAGACAGCGTCACAGGCCCATTCCCAGGGGGTCTCCTGACACCTGGTCCTGTGCACCTCTCTCTGGACCCTCACCTCCAAAGCCTTCTTTAACCCTTGGATTTCACTGTCTGGATATGGAGGTGACTCCTCTACTCCCACTCCCCACAAAGCACATCTTCTCTGTGAAACAGAACTTTCCTTTCTGTGATCGGAGCATGGTAAATAGCCCTCTCTGATGAACAGGAGCCCCACTCTCCCACTGAGGGTCTCTTCTCTCGGGGCCTCTGTGACAACATCAAACTTAAGTGAGGAAGCAAATGGCAAGGATAAAGCCCTGTGAGCATAAAACATATTATGTTTAGTAAATGCCAGTCTCTTTTTCCTTTTGTGCCCTCTTTTGCCCACCCTCTCCCAAGAAGTAAATGCTGAGGATCCAAAAAACATGCGGATATTCCAACTGATAAAGTAGAGATTTATCTGTGCCTATGTTCATTATTTTCATTCATTCAGCAATTATTCACTGAGGACATCCTTTGTGCCAGGACTGCGTTGGGTGCTAAGAACATAGAAACAAATAAGATGGTCCCGTTTTTAAACATTCACAAGCTAGAGCACCAGAGCAGTGTTTATTAAACTGAGGCTTGGCAGACTCAGAATTCCAAGGGCTTCACGGGAAGCACACTGTAGAAAGCCAGTTGCAAGGGGGAGCTTTGGTGTGCGAGAGAGACTCCGGGGTCCCTCTCGCTTTCTCCTAGGCTACATTCCTTGTCCTTAGAGGTCAAAGACAAAAGCTTAGATGTTGTCCTCAGTGTTAGCACCAGTGCCTCTTAGATAGTTAAATTCATTTTGGTGTGAGTCAAGTGATTTTCCTCTAGCTAAAGCTGGCAAGGGCTCTGTGAGGAGTATGGGGAGGAGGACGTAATTGCTGCCTTCGAGATGCACACACAATCCGGTGGGGAGCACAGACCTGCACACAGCATGACACCAGGGAGAACAAAACCAGGGCTGTCACTGCAGGAGGGAGGCATATACTGGTTTTAGATTTGGGGTGTGCTTTGTCAGGGAATGGAGGCAGAAATGATGAATCCTGACCCAAAAGAGGCATAGATAGTGAGCATAATAACAGTAATTCACACGTGCATGACACTTGATGGGTTTGAAAGCACCTTGACATTTTTATGTCATTGGACTATTGTGATAGCCCTATCGCAAGGCCAGGTAAGGATGATTATCCCCATTTGAGAAGCAAAAAGAAGAGCTCACATCCCTGTTGGCCAGATCATCACATTTCAAATTGGTTGAAATTTTTGAAGGGGAAGGCCATTGTGGTCTGCAAATCTGTCTTGGCTCTTTAGAGCTTGGTTTCTATCACCTCTGTTCTCTGGGCCCACGCCTTGTGTTCTGTCCAAGGTCCGTTAAAATACCAGCTTTGATCTTTAAAATCCTTTGCGGTCCGAGCTGGATTCTTTAAGCACAGGTCTCTGACAGTGCCTTTGAAAAGGCAGCTAATGTCGGCCAAGTACCTTCTGCTGGCTTTCCCCTGTGCCAGAGGCGGCCTGGGCTTCGGCAACAGGTATCACTTGGGTTTGAACCTCAGCTCTCTGGGTCAGTACCTGTGCAACTTCAAGTAAATGATTGAGCCCTTCACAGCCTCTGTTTTTTCCTCTGTAAGATGGGTATCTTTCATGCCTACGTAGTGATTAAGGGCCTGCCTGGGCCCTGAGGTCGGAAGTACTGGGGTTTTGAACCCTGGCTTTCCCATGATCTAATTTGTGACCTTGAACAAGTTACTTAACTTTCTGGGCCTTAGTTACCTCATCTGTAAAGCGGAGTCGATGATAGTACCCACCATTATAGTTCTTATGAGGAGTAAATGAGCAGATGCATGGGAAGACCTCTATCAGGGTCTGGCATGAAGTAAGTGCACAGTGGGCCCAGCATACTGATGTAGAATCATTTGAGGATGCACGTGGGGTAATGTTTGTCCAATGCTTGGCATATCATAGACTCTCATTGTCCTGCCACAGAACACAGGTATGGTTGTCTTGGCATATTTTAATCTTTGGTCAACCCCTAATGTCTCTCTGGTAAGTCCTCAGAAATCATTCTTAAATAGGCCATTTTACAACTTTGCCTGGCCTTGAGCTCCAGTTTACTGGTCTGTAATTCTCCCTCCACCCACTGTTCCTGGACAGAATTCTGTCTTCCCATCCCCAGTCCTCAACCACTCCTTTTGACCCCCTCAGTCCCTCAGCCGTCGCTCTTTATGGCTCAGTTTCCTCTTTGCCAGGGCTCTCCTTCTGGTGCCTGCGGTGAACCTCTGGATGCTTTTCTGTCTCCTGCAGCCTCAGTCCATTCTCACCAGTCATCAGGAACGCTCACGGAAGTCAGGCACCGAGGGAGGGCCACAGGCCGGGTTTGCAGAGGTGAGGCCCAGGAGGCCCCCGAGCTCCCAGCTGCCTCCGTGAGTGGTGGAGTGGGGCCAAAACCACTGTGCCCCATGCCTCCTCAGCTCGGATGGCAGGAAAAGATGTAGCGGTGAGAACTGGAATTATTTCTCTTAAAGATATGGGTGATCTTCTACTGTGAAGGGCTTTTCGCACCACTGATGGAAAGGTTACCCACAGTTCCTCCTAGATGATTTTAAGAACAGATTTCAGAGTGGCAGGACTGTCCCGGACCCTCCTTCCTCTTTCTCCCTGGAGTTCATTTTTCTAGGGCAACGGGGATAGGGCTGAAGGACAACTCCAGGCTGTCCCTTTGTAATCTGCTTGGGTAGCTTAGAACATGTAGGAGTTGCTGGGCCAGAACAGGAATGTACTTTCCCCCAGGACAAGGCTTTGCCTGATGGTCATTGGCTTTGGTGCAGCCAGGGGGCAGGCTTGTTCTCTGCTAGATTTGCCCGTCAGAGGAAATAGAGGTGGGAGAGGGCTCCTCACAGGCAAAGACTGGTCTCTCTGAACACCTTGCTTTGGGCCTGACACTAGGTGCTTGTCATACATAAAACAGCCTCCACAGTAGAGAGGGTCAGCAGCTGAGGCCCAGAGAGCAGGCTCAGAGAGATGAAGTATCTTTCCTGAGGCCACCCAACCAGGAAATGGTGGAACCAGGTTTCAAATTGAGGCCTGTCTCACTTTTCCATACACCAGGCAGGCTGATCCCACGGGCATCCAGCCCTGTGTTTCTGCAGTGGCTGTGTCTCCCCTGCCTTCATGATTAAACCTCCTTTATGTGCTACAGTGGATTCTGGGACTGCCTAACCTTTGAGTTATTGGATGGGATGTTACTATTTCTTCTTAGCCTTCCCAACCTATATGATCTCAAGATGCCAACCAGAAAATTCCTGGAGTTTTTATAGAAATGATCTCTTTAAATAAGAACCCAATCCAACCTTCACCCCCATCTTATAGATGGGAAAACTGAGGACCAGAGAGGGAACAGGACATGCCTAGGCCATGTGGAATCTGGACAGATTCATCCTCGTGAAGCCACAGAGGGTTAAGGTGAATGGATGGAATGAGTCTGATTGGCAGGTTCAGCAGGGCCCAGAGCCTGGCCACACCCTCTGTTACTGTTCCAGGCAGCTGAGTTTGGTTGGAGGTGATTCTTAGAGTCCCAGCTCAGTCCCTAGTCCTATAGGGAGTCCCAGAGTTCACTTGGTGCAGCCTCCTACATGGGACAGGAAGCCTTCTGTAGCCTCCTTGCCAAGTGATCATCCAACCTCTTGTACCATCCCTCTAGAGACAGAAAGCTCACTCACTGCCTTCCAGGGCAGCCCATTCCATTATCGGATGGCACTGACAGTAGGGAAACAGTTTTGTGCAGGAGCATTTATTAGACCCTTCCTTTGTTCCAGGCCCTACACTGGGCCCAGGGAAATCAGACAGCTAAGACCCTGGTACTGCCTTAAAGACTCTCGGTCTCAGCAGTCGACAGGGGGAATACGGTGTGAGCCTTGCTGTGTTCCGGGCTCTCGGGGCGTTGGCAGGGGATACAGAGGAAGGCTCCGTAGGTGACTGGGGCCAGGGTACTCTAGGTGGCTGGAGAAGGCCCCCACGTGAGGAACTAGTTAGGTTTATCCAAATGCAGAGAAAGTGAACAGTATCTCAGGCAGCAAGACAGCCTGAACAAAGATTTGGAGTTATGAGAGAAGCTGGCTCTCTCAAGTAGTTTCTGGCTGGACTGCATAGCGAAGAGGTAGCTAGGAGGGAGTGCATGTGTGGTGGGGCGGACTCATGCTGTTCTCACATTCCTGACGTTTGGATGCTCCCTGGGCCCAGATGGTTGGGTGGGGAGGGGAGTGGAAGAACCACCGATGAAGAAGCAGCCCAGTTTGGACTGCCCACCAGCTGGCAGAGGATAGGCTCAGAGCTGCCAGAGGTGAGATGAGTCCTGGGGACGCCCCCTCCTCCCCACTGCCTCCTGTGGAGTTCTTCAAGGACCCCCAGCCCCCAAGGTCAGAGATGAGTTGAGAGTCCCACAGGGTGAGCAGAACTGTGAAATCTGAAACCTGCCCTTGGCTGAGGAGGTGTAGAGCAGTGAAAGGAACAAGGCTTTGGAGTCTAACAGCCCAGAATTTGAGTCCTCACCACCTGTGTGACTTTTGGCACGTTACCTCTCTGAGCCTCTACAGAGATAAGATCTGTTTTGCAAGACTTCCATGAGGATTTACTTCTTTCATTTAACACATGTTTAGTGACTGGTGCTTGTCATACATAAAACAGCCTCCACAGTAGGTAGGGTCACCTGTGTGCCAGAGACATTGTACTGGGTGCTGGGGAGATCGCAGTGAACAAGAGCACAGCTGCCCTTGGAGTTTCCACTCTAGCCAGGGGATGCGAAACAAATAAGTACTTGACATCAGGGTGAAAAGTACTGCAAAGATTTAAAAAAGAGAGAGAGATTTTGGTGTAAGGTATATAACAGAGGACATTCAGTAGGTGTTGCTCACCTCAGAGAGAACCAAATATGTCATTTGAAATGGGCACCTACAGTTCCTCAAAGTGGGGAAAATACCCTGACCCCCATGACTGGGGCCCTGGACCTGCTCCTGCCACCCCCTGCTGGGTTTCTGCCCCATGGAGAGGGGACGCTCGCAGGTCCACCCCAGCTCTGCTACCCTGTGCTTTGGACTCCCGAGGTGGGGAGTGGGGGGGCGGGCACACCACAATGGGGGGCATCCAGCTGAGCTGCAAGGACTTGCTCAATCTGGTGCCTCCGGCGATACCGGCTTGTCCTGCCTCTGCCCAGCAAAGCCTATTCCAGCCCTTGCTCATAGAAGGCATTGGGAAAATGGGGAAGGAGGGGGAGAAGAACCCAAAGAGCCGCGGCTTACTGTGATCCCATCCCCTGCCTGACCACCCCTCCACCTTCCCCAGACCTCATCACACATCAGTGCTCCAGCCAGAGCTCACCTCTTCCCTGAAGACTCCCAGGGTTGCCAGGCTGGTAGTGACCTCTCCCTCCCCAGACCCTTGCAGATCATCATGCTGCCCACTTTCTGGCCGGTCATGGAGCCTTGATTATGTGCCATGTGCCTTCACTGTATGAGAGTAACTCCCCACCCCCGTCCTCCACTCCCAGTGAGCTCCTGCCCATCGTTCCTCCAAACCCCAGCACAGAAGTGTGACTATCCTTCTGAAGCCTTCCTGGTCTCCTCCAGGTGGAGCATCCCCTCCTTTGCTTTTGTTCCCAAGTCTTTATCCTGACCCTTGTCAACCACATAAGGTAGGGATCTGTTGCCTGTCTTTTGTCACTGCTGGCCTGTGAACCACTCAGAGCCATCTAGCCCAGGACTGGCACTTAGTAGATGCTTAGTAGATTCCCACCAAAGAAATAAGACCAGATTTGTCCCCCACCCTCCCTGGAAGCATAATGGGGCTAAGAAACAGACACATAGTGACAATGGCAGGTGAAAGTGGCTGATGCCTTTTGAGAAACAATGATGGGGTCCACAGAGGGGGGATCCGCCTGCCTGGCTCTGGGCCATCTCCCCTGCCTCTTTCTAAGGCTCTTGTGTACCTCCTTCATTGTTACCTAGCTATTCCCGTGCTCGGGTCTTTGTAAACAGTGGAATCCTCGTTCTTCTACCCAATCCAGTGAGCCTCTGTGCCACACTAGGGGTTCTGAATGCATGTAAGAATTTTGACTTGATTCACTTTGCGTTTAGGAAGAAACTAGAGTTATACCTGTAACAGAGAAACTTCCTATTCACTGACAGAAATGAATGGAATGATTTGGTACTTTTTAAAAAAAATCTCATATTATTAGCCTTTCTGTTTCAGCAAAAATCAGAAATGGCATTTCGTGTTTAAACATAGACATGTATTTTGAAGACATGGATGACTTCTGAACCCCCTGGAAGTCACACAGGCATTAACTTTTTTTAGAAAGGTTTTCAGGAAGAACAGCATTAGTCTAATGTAAGCCAGACAAAAACAGAGTGATACAATTTCATTTATTCGTTGTGCCAACAAACATTTATTAAGCCCCTTACTCTGTGCCGTGATTCCCATTTTATGGAAGAGGCCCCTGGGGCTTAGAGAGGTAAAATAAATGACAACCTGTTCTTATACCAGGTTTTCTAACTAAATCCAGTGCTTGTCTATCAAATCACAGCTATGTGTATGCAAAGTAATGGAGTTTCTCATGAAAGTCTCCACTTCTGCAGAACTGGGACAACTGTATTTTCTCAGGGGGCCCCCCCAGTGCCTCAAGGGGCTTAGATCTTGGGATGCCGCAGCAATTGTGTGCTGAATGGGTTTCTGAATGACTGAATGAAAAGACAAGTACTACCTTTTATACTTTTTTAAAAGCTTCCTTTACCCAGCTGAGAGGTTTCTCTCCATAGAAGGTGTATTTTCCCCAAAATAAACCCAAAGTGGATCAAAAGACCTTTTTTTTTTTTTTTAATTCCTACTCTTCCCACAACATGGAAAAAAAGTTCCTTTGTTACTTAAAATATCTGCACCAGATCTTACAATGCTGTCTCTTAGCGCGAGTGCTTATTATTGTGGCTAATTTGGTCACATGTGTTTGAAGGAGAACAATGCCTCAGAAATTTTTAAAAGCAAAACAGCAATCTGAGGCATTTGTTGTAATGAGATGTAAATTGCCAACATCGGTAGTAGAGCCGACTAAAATTTGCAGTGAAATGTTTGTCTCCCCCCTCCCTTAAATTAAAAGCACTAGAGGCCCTCCCTCTCCTTCCCCCAAAGAAATCACATGCTTTTTTATTCCTTTTCTTTTGGATTCTGTAATACTGAACACCCCGTTTTACCGCTGGAGTCCTTCCTTCGTCCATGTGCCGCTTCCTGAGCCTCTGTTTTGTGCCTGCCTCCATGCTGGGCACTTCCAGGTCATCAGCCTGCATGGTGGCTATGGGGAACCCCCACTTTGCAGGTAGGAAAAGCCGAGGCACAGAGAGATGAGGTGACTAGTCTAAGGTCATGCAGCTGCAATTCACACTCAGGTCCCCTGAGGAACCCCTCCCAAGACGCGCCTTTGGCTGGGCTGCCCTCCTTGCTGAGGCTGAGGAGCCAGATGAAGAAGGGGGGGTCGCAGAGAGCAGCTTCTGGGTGTTGAACGGTGCTGAGGGAGAATGGCAGGAAGCAGTTTGCCTTGAAAGCCAGAAGATCCCAATACAGTAGTCCCCGAGGAGACCAGCACGAGCCCAGGGCTCATGGGGGTGCCGCGGGGTGCCAGGACCTGCTCTGCCTGCACCGAAGCCACCGAAGTCAGTGGTGGACTAAGAGAGCGGCCAGGGATAATGTGTGTGTGAGGGAGGGGTGGTGCAGGGGCACAGTGTGGCCTCAGGGCCCGCTCTGTGCCACACTCTGGAGTGCTCATTTCACATCTCTGGGCAACTCACGGAATCTTCGGTCTTGCCACGTCTCTGGTGTGGCTCCTTCCTTCAGGTGAGGCAACAGGGTCAGAAAGGTTAAGTAATTATTAAAGTGGAAATTACCTATTGAGGGTAGAATGTGAACCAGGCACTCACTGTGCTGAGCCCTGGTCTCTGAAATAAAAAGACACAGCCCCTGCCTGCCCTCAGGCCTCACAATCTAGTGGGGGAGACAGGCATAGACACAGTTGAGTGCCTCTGATTCTTGTGGGGGTGAGGGGTCCACGGGCTGGGGGGCAGAGCTTACAGCTTACAGCTTACCCTAAACTGTAAGTGGCAAATCCAGAATTTAAATTCCATTCTCTGCTTCCAGATTCTAAGCCAAGGGGTGGAGAGAATGACCACCTCCTTTTGAAGGGATAGAGCAGCCTCATGGAGGAGGTGGCATTGGAATCAGGCCTTGAGTGCCTGGTGGAGTTTGGCTGGGTGGACATCTGTGGGGCAGAGTGACCAGACAGCAGGAAGGGCACAAGCACGTTCCTTCCAGACTGGGCAGCTGGAAGAAAGGTGTTTGTATGGAGAGGGCCAGGCTGGCACTTCGGTGTGGAGTCTGACTGCGTGGGGGAGGGAGCAGCAGGGGCTGGAGCCCAAGAAGTGACGCTCAGCCCTCACTCCTGATGTCCTTCAATCCTCACTCCTGATGTCCCTTATATGTTCCTCTGTAGCCCTCAGAATCATCTGTTCTGCCTAGCTGTTTCCGATTTCTGTTTGACAGCCCTAATTTCTACTTCACGGGCTGCCAGGAAGGTCACAAAAGTCTAAGAACAGCTCCCACCCACCCCAGCCTGCACCCCCAAACACCTCAACTCAGCAGCAGGGCTTTGTTTCAGGACCTTTGCCCCAGCCTGTTTAAGTCCCCTCCTCCCCCACAACTCTCTCCCCTCCTGTTCTGGGTGCCAAGACTGCAAAGAGAGTAAAGTTTTACCCCCAAAGAGCTTCACAGTCTAATGTGGACAACAGACAGATTGGCAGATGATTGCAAACAGAATTTGCTGGAAGTATTTACAAAATAGAGGATTCCACCCCCCCCCACACACACACACACCTGGTAGTGATCAGGGCAAAGCCTCACAGAGGAGACACCTAAGCTCCATCCTTGGCATGCAGATGAGGTAGTATTATGCAAGGCGGAGGCAGGAGCACATCCAAAGGCATAGAGGCCTGGGCCAGCACAGCATCAGGGGGCCCTGGGCAGAGGGGAGTATCAGGGGAGAGCAAGAAGTGAGCACCAGGGGTAGAGAGGGGGCTGGTTGTTCTGGGCCTTAAGGAGGCTGCAATGTATGACCTCATTTTGAGCGTAATTAGGAAGGAGAGTACTAAGCAAGGAAGAACACGGTCTTAAGGAGATCTCTTTGGCAGCCATGGTGGAGATGGATGGGAGAGAACCGGACTGAAGTCAGAGCTGAACTGGAGTCCTTCTCTTATCCAGCATCTTCTCATAGAAGGAAAAAGAGGCTTTAGAGAAAGGACACAATCTTGCCAAAGAGGACCTGTGAGCCAGTGGCAACAGGGATCTCATCCTCTCAGCCCAGCCCTTTTTCCTGTTGCTGAATGTCAGAGCAGGAAGAGACTTCAGATGCCAACTGGGCCATGCCCTTTAGGGGAAACTAAAGTAATTACCTCTTCCCTGATCTAAGAAAAGATCAAATGCTCCACTTGAGTTTGTATCTCAGAAATTCAACCTGAGATCTCACACAGAGAGAGGAGAAACTTTGGCATCTGCTTCTGAAACTGCAGAATTCTTCATTTATTGTTGTCATTCTTTTACTCATTTAGCAAACTTTCAGAGAACACCTACTCGGTGCCAGGTGCTGGGGACAAAGAGAAGAGCCCAGCCCTTGAATAGATCACACAGTATAGGAGATGCCATCCGAACAATCATGATGCTGTCTGCCCTTCCCTCTGCCAACTTCTGCATCTACAGTTCACTCCCCTGTGGTCATGCAATTAAAACACAGCAGAGCCAGGCACGGCACCGAAACTTATGTCCCAAGATGAGCCATGCTTTTCCATCAGCACCATTCTGCTCCCCAGCCATTTTGCCTTCTGCTTTGTGCAGGGCTCCTGCTTACGTCCTTGGAGACTGCCGAGATTCTGTCTTGCAGATGGCAGCAATTCAGGAATGATAGTCTTGTTCTGGGAAGCTGTGTCATGAGGAATTTTAGTAACAAAATCACCAATACCATCTCTACCACCAGCCAAAGTCTAGGATGTGGCAGTTGAACATAGAATTGCAACTAGCTCGTTAGGGCTTTGATATATAAAGAGCTCTGTACCAAGAGATCCACACGGTTAGGATAAGGGAAAGTTGGACCATGATATTCATCGGTTACTTAGGGTATAGGCATGGCTCCGGGGACCCGCGAAAGCAGTAGCTAAAGCCCTGAGCCCGGACGACCCCCGAAAGGTTTGAGGAGGGAGCATTTCCAGGGTGCCAGGCTCTCCGTTGGCCTTTGGAGTTGCTCTCCTGCAAAAATTAATCCAGTCATTTAGCCTTATTTACTCATTTTCATTCTGTTTCTCTGCCCTTTGGTAATCAAGACACAATAGGTGATTTAAAAAATAGCCCATCATTTTTAAACGCTAATGGAGAAAAAAATATTCCCCTTAGAAACCTCCACCATTTATCCAGCTTCCTTTCACTGTTTAAACTGTGCGTAATTTGTGTTGATTGCATTAAAATAAAAATCAGGGTAGCTGCTAGATCAGGCAATCAGAAGCTTAATCTGTATTGTATTTTAATTTCTTGGTTGAAATGCTCCTGTCTAGCTACTTACTAGGTCTTAGGGAGAGGGAGGCCTTTGGATTTCTCCCCAGTGCTTCCCTAACCTCCGTTCTTTGGCTGTGGCCTGCTCCCCTGGAGGCTGCAGAGGTGGGCTTTTTGCAGATACGCAATTTGCATATTACAGTGATGGCCACCTCTTTCTCCACCGGGGTCTTACCAGGACCCCTCTTCTGAGCAGGCAGTTGAGTCCCCTGCATTTCCAGACAGACAACGACACCCTCAAAGACTGCTTCTCATTCCTACTTAGAGTCGAGTTCATTCTTGTCTTCCAGTTTTCTTCCTTTTCCCTTGTGACGTTCATATCTCATATTATTTTCCAGCCTGGGTTTAAGTGTACTCCAATGGACAAAATAAGCCAGCATATTTATTTTGTGCCACTATGTGCTGATAGATGCATAGTTAAAAATATTTGCCTTTTATTTTCCTTGGAGTTCTAGACAGATCTCTTTTCTTAACTGCCTAGGTCCCGCCATTGACTTGGAAAAAGTAAAGTCAGAATGTCTCGAGCCCGAGCCGGAGTTACGGAGCACTTTCAGTGAGGAAGCAAATACGTCGTCCTATTACCCCGCTCCTGCACCTGTCATGGACAAGTATATCCTAGACAATGGCAAGGTAGTGTTTCAAGCTCACTATCCATTCCCTGCAAGTGTTTGTTAGCTAGAGTAACGATGGAGAGTACGGTGGGAGCTTCCAGAGCCACAGCTTGGCCGGTTGGCCTCCTGGCCCTGGGCCTGAGTAACTATGTCCAGAATTCGTGTGTTGTAACTAGAGGACCTGTTCTGGGACTTGTTCTTTTTCTCTCCCTACCCCCCCCCACACACACCTTTTTCTTAAATACTGGGCCAAAGCAACTGTAAAACGAAACTGACATAAAATAGCTTAGTAGTGAGAAAGTTTTTAAAAACACGGTAGTTTGATGAAACTTGTCCTACCCTCCTATAAAACCAGATATAAAAAATTTGTAAGGTGTACAAGATATGAAATGTCTGATTGACAGATAATTCAGTGTGTATACATTTCACTATTTACGAAGTATCTAAGTGTTCTAAGCCCTATGCTAGATGCTGAGGATAAGTTGGTAAATGAGACATGCTCCTAGGATGTCCCAAAGCTGTTTCCAAGCTCTGTATTCCACAGTGGTTAGCCCACAGTCCTAGGACGACATATAACTCCTCGGATTTTCTTGTAAGACCCTTGGAAAAAAGTCATGAAAGAAAACTTAAGCACTATTAGTAGTTGCATTGGTACAGTGGTGAAAAATAATGGAATAGCCTTGGAAAGTCTTAAAGTCATGTGATAGAGCAGCAGGGCAGAGAGATAACTGTTCGGACATCCTTCTAAAATCCAAATGGATTCATCTTGGAAGAAGTATATTAGAGCCCTTTGTGTAGGCACTGGTCAAATTCAGTTTTAGTGTTCTGTTTCTGCCACCATGGCATACATTACAGATACCACCTCTCATTCCTCCCAAAGAATCATCTGTGTCAGTCTGTTTTTCTTGCCTTGTGCTTTCTTATCCAGTATTGTTTCCCCAGTGGGCTGATGAGAAAGAAAAGGTTGTCTTATTTGGGTTCATCCAGATACATCCCTGCAACTGGCCAGATTGAGGCAAAAAAGCAAATACTGTCAGCTGAGGAAATGAAATGTGTGAGTCTTGAGGGCTGTCTTGGATAGGCTGCTCTTCCATCTCCCACTGAGCGCTGCCTCCCCCGCAGAGGCAGAACTGATGCGCCAGGTCATCAGCCCATTCTGTCTGACTTGCTCCAGCCCACAGGCTTTAAAAGTCCGCTTTGCAGGGGACAGGTGGCATGACCGGGTGGATTTAGGCAGCCCGGAGCCTGAATGCGAAGCAGAGCTTGCTCTCTGTGCTTTCTGTGCGACCTTGCTTGGATGAGTCCTTTCCTTTTCTGGGCATCAGGGTCTCCATCTTCATGAGGTGGGATGGATTATTGCTATCCATAGGCCTTTAATGACTCCAACTGTGTATCTAAGTTGGGTGAATCTTCCTCAACTGGAGATAAAAGAAAGGACTATTCTGTGTTTGTTGATTTCTTTTTAGTGATGACCACACTGTAGAGTGACTAGAGACTGTTTCTTAAGATAGCTTCCAAGAGAAATCTATTTCTCTCTTCCTTTGAAGACTGACAGATAGTTTCTGAGCATTATGGGGGCCGCTTTTGCAAAGGTATCATTTTTCCATTTCCAGAAAATGGGTCTCTCAAACCTCATCTAATGTTTTTACAGGAGTTGCACAACAAATCTTAAAATTGCCAATTTTGTTTTTTCATTGGTTATTGCCAACATGTTGCTATAAAACTAACCTGACTTGTTTGCAACTAATTGGTAGTTCAGCAGAGAAATTTATGAAGGGAGAGGAGAGGAAGCGGACAGACTAGAAATGGATGGCAGCTTCTCAGAGCAGCGTTGCCTGCATCCTCATTGTTCTTGGCTCTGCTAGCGTTTCTGACCCTTTCTTTCCTCTGCCTGCATGAACAAAAGCCTTAATCTCTGCAAAGCCTAGAGCATTAGAATAGGATCCATTTCCTGGTAGGAAACTAGTTTTGTCCTATAAAACATTTCACAAAGCCATTTTTTGATCAAGTCTCATCCTAGAAGTTGCCATATTTTTAATAACCTCCCTTGACACATAAGGCTAACATTTTGGTCAAATAGCGAACTCTGGTTTATGTGAATAGGGCTTACCACAAAAGTTACTTTGATTTTGATAAAGTTCATTGCTTTTCTTTGTCTAAGATGTTTTATTTCAAAAACTCATTGAAGCACAAAGCTGTAAAGACCATTAAAGTTTAAATAGTCTAATTTATACATGGAATAGATGGGGAAACACATCCAGAGAAGGGATTCCTCTGTAATTATAGAATAGATTAGAGACAGGCAGGTAGGAAGTGCAAGCCAAGTCTCCTGGTTCCCAGGCCAGTGTTTTTTCCAGTCTATTCTGCTGTATCTCTGAAAGTTGGGCATCGCTCCAGGTGACCCTGAGCTTTGCTAACCTGAAGAGCCCTTGTCCCAGCACATACCTGTGATTGGTCTTACCCAGAGCCATTTCCTTCTGTGCTGTAAAGTTGGCCTTGTACTCAAGTGCATGTCAGAAAATATTCTCTTCTCTAAGGAACAGCTCACCAGAACTGAAAGACTGTACTAGAACATATTAAATATGCCCATCAGTTTCTTACTGCTTTGTGTTCAGACTAGTCCTGATCAGTATGAAGGGGACAGAAGAGGCAAAGCCTCACCCCATCCCCATGGAGATGTACCGTGAAGGGCTAAATCAGGTGGTGAAGGCTCTCAGTAGGCTAGAAATTCAGAGGGGATAGAACTTAGTCCTGGAGCAGTTAAAGAGGGTTTCCTGGATTTGGGACTGGGGCTTGAAAGATGAGCAGGCTTAAAGAAGACATAGGAGAAGGCATTCATTCCTGGACAGGGGAAAGGCCTGAGCAGAGACACGGCTGGGTGTGGGGGAGACGGGAGGGGGGCGGAGAATGTGTGTTGTCCTCCTGACATCTGATTCATGTAATGTCATATAATCCTCAGAACAGCTCTGTGAATTTGGTTGTTCTGCCTCTTCTCCACCCGAGGAAAGTGATGCTCAGAGAGGTAAAGTGGCTAGCCCAAGATTCCCAGCTAGTAGGTAGCAGGGTGAAGATTCACACCCGGAGCTGGAGCCTCCAGCACCATCTTTATGTTACCAGACACTGAAAGCAGAAGGAGGGGAAGGAGTTTGGGAGCTTCATCTTGATGGCCATAGCAGGGAAATAAAGGCTAGGAGGTTGACTGGAAAGAGGATTCTAGAGGGCCTCTAAAGCTGACTGAGGAGATTGGGTACATGTGATAGTAAACAGGGAGCCATTCAAGATTCCCGAGGGTTCACATAGAAACACAGAGTTGAAAGACTGGAAGTCAGCTAGTCAAAGAAGGAAAGCCATGTTTTAGGGACACTGATCTGGTAGTGGTTGTGGGGGGGGAGGGGTTGGAGGGAGCAGGGACTGGAGATGGGAAGGCCAGCCTGTGGCTTCTTCTGGCTTCCCTGTCTGCAGTAGTGACCTGCGGTGGGGGCCAGCAAGGGAAGCGTCTGGACCAGGGCAGAGGAAAGCTCAAAAAGAAGCCCGGTAGAATATCGGTGCAATAGATAGGCTGTGTTTCCACCACATTGTCACCACTGTGACACTGGCAGGGGCAGGAAGGCCTGGGGAACACGGGCTCTGCCAGTCACACAAATTTGGGTTTGAATCTTTATCCCCAAATTTACTGCTAGTATGTCTTAGGAAAGGTAATTTTGTCCTTCTGAATCTCTATTCATGTCTGTAAAGTAGGAATAATAACTTCTAACCTATTTCCATCTCTTAAGGTCATTATGAGGATTAAATAAATTGAGGGTACAATCTGGTACTCAAAAAATATTAGTGTCCCCCTTATCTAGTAGAACATTGGCTAAAATGACTGTCATCTCTCTTTTAAGAATAATAAAAGATTATAGGAAAGCAAGGCCCAGGGTAGAAAAGAGCAGAGATCTTTGAAAAACAGAAAGCTGTCTTCCATCTCAAAGGTTTTCTGATTCTGAGTTTAATCTAATTCAGATTCCTTGTTTTTCCCCTACGTCAGGAAGCTTGTGAGGGTAGCTTCAGAGTGCCACCTAGGGAGGTAACTTGGGGCCCAGCAGGGAGCAGCAGGAAACTAGTCCCCCACATGCCTGATCTGGCACTTGGACTGCCCACGCGCAGTTCAGACTGCGGAGGAAAGAACGGACTTGACCTTGGATCCATATTGCCCAGCTGGCCCCAGGCATCTCGCTTCCAGCATGGCTTATCTTCCTGAGCCATATGAGTACATTTGTAGTCCTGAGGTTTGCGGCACAGGAAGACCAGGTGGATCTGGTTATCTGATAGCAGGCCTGCAAAGATCTGAATGATCTTGTGAGCAAAGGGAAGCAGAGGCAGATGAGGCCAGGAAGATTGTTACTTACTGGCATTCATGGGTGGGCTGTGTTGCTGGGTTGTTTTGTTTTTGTTTTTGTTTTTTAATGACTGGAAAACGTCAGTAACTGGTGAAGGAAGCAGTGTTGCTGACTGACCTGTCTTCCCGTCTGTGTATGCCCACCTTCTTTTCCAAACCAGGCTTCAGTAGAAAGATCTTCAGTCATCTTTGAACAGTGGTTCTGGCCAGTCTGCCATCAGTTCGGATGTGTGCACGGTCTCTCAGACCAGGACCTCTCCCGAGAGGTCCCCTGACCACATGATGTGGATGACCTACAGGTCTTGCTGAAGACAAGGACTTTAGGCAGAGCCCTCTCATTACCCTGAGGAAGTTTAGCTTATTAGCAGCTGCCTCCCCTCCTTCCCCACAGAGGCCATTTCCACCCTCCATAAACTCGTTAGAAATACAGCATAAATGGCAGTGTCAAAGTCAAAACTCTATTTTTTAATGATAATATCAGCAAATGGTGTTTGAGTTGTTAAAAGAGCCAGAAAGAGAAACAGTTGGAACACCTGCAGTTCATTGCTAGATCCATCTGAGTCCTTTACATTTACTGACTCTGCCCTGAAGCTTTCAGAGTACTTCCCTGTAGGGAGCATTAGATCATGTTCCGTTATGTGTGCCATCAGAATCAGACTGAGGACGCCGTGGTTCTGTTTGATTTGTGAAAACTATACGTGTTCTGAGCCAGAAGGAACACAGAGATGAAATACCCCTTTCCCAGTTCAGTTCACGGGAAACTGAGGCCAGGGGTGGGAAGGGACTTGCACAAACACACTCCAGTTGATGGCAGAGCCTGGCCGCCGCCTGCCCTGCTCCAGCGGGCGGTGGTTTTCAGACTTAGCTGTACGCCGGAATGACTTAGGGAACTTTCAATGATCCTGGTCCCTAGGCTCCACCGAGAGTAATAAATCCAAATCCCTGGGAATGGGGCCAAGGCACAAGTGATTTTTACGGCCCCAGAGGACCCCCGTATGTGCCACTGTGGAGAAGCACTGTGCCAGGATGTGTGTCCCAGCATGCTCACATGAAAGGGAGAGAAGTCTGTCTAACGTGTAACAGAGAGAGAAGTTGAATGTATGTGGTCCTGAGATTTGGTCAGGCTCCGAGCGGCCTTGTTATAACATGAGTACAGCTTAGAATCCCAGCCCTACAACTTAATAGTTGAGTGACTTTTGGCAACTGGCTGCACCTTTCTCAACCCAGTTTTTCCATCTGAGGTGAAAATAGTGTCTCAACACCTTCCTTCCAGGGTTGCCATGGAGATTTGAGATAGTGGATATAAAGTGCTCAAATAAGGCCTGGTGCATCATAGGTATTTTGTAAATAAGCGTTATTTCCCTTAAACAAAGTTAATGTAGTATTTATGGAATGAGTCCCTTGTAGTTGTGCAGCAATGTCTTTTAAAGGACAAGAAAAGGGGCGCCTGGGTGGCTCAGTTGGTTAAGCGACTGCCTTCGGCTCAGGTCATGATCCCAGAGTCCCTGGATCGAGTCCCGCATCAGGCTCCTTGCTCAGCGGGGAGCCTGCTTCTCCCTCTGACCCTCTCCCTTGTCATGCTGTTTCTTTCTCTCTCTCAAATAAATAAATAAAATCTTTAAAAAAAAAAAAGGACAAGAAAAGTTTCCAACGCCAGCCTGTCCGACAACACAGGTGCTTGTGTTCTTATCCCTTTCAGGTCCATCTGGGAAGCGGGATTTGGGTTGATGAGGAGAAATGGCACCAGCTACAAGTAACCCAAGGAGATTCCAAGTACACAAAGAACTTGGCAGTCATGATTTGGGGAACAGATGTTCTGAAGAACAGAAGCGTCACAGGAGTTGCCACAAAAAAAAAGAAAGATGCGGTCCCTAAGCCACCCCTCTCGCCTCACAAACTAAGCATTGTCAGAGGTAGGTCACTGCAGCACAGACGCCACGACTGAGGTACTGTCCTGTACTCTGTCAGGAAGGTACCAGACACAGGTCAGCAAACACTGAAGCCTCTCCATGCCAGGCCCCGGGCTGGGCGCGGCACCTAAGAGCGGTATGGACCTTGTCCCAGAAGAGCTCACATTTAACAGGGAGGCGAGCTGTGGACGCAAGTACAGTTCGGGTCGCTAGCGTGAGAGAGGGAGGTCTCAGGAGGGGAGCAGACCCCTAGCTGGAAAATCAAGGAAGGATTCCTGGGGAAGAGGGTCACTGCCTTGGGCCTCAGAAGCAGTGCTCCTGACCGCTGGCCTCTAAGTGTCCAGCCGCCATGTTTCAATGAAGAAAGTAGACTCCATCCACATGTACATTTTGAGCAGGCCCCATGCCAGGTTCTAGGGCAGACAACAAATACGTCAGATAATTTCAGGTACCGATGAAGGTGGTGAAGCATCATCACATGCTATGGCAGGACAAAGAGGGCTGGTTAGCCACAGTGGTTGGAGCAGGCCTGCTTGAAGAGGCCAGGGACTGGAGGTGGATGAGGCAGCCCCGTGGAGGTCTGAGGGGTGGTACAACAGGCAGAATAAACAGGTGCCAAGGCCGGCATGCTCAAGGGATGAGGAAGCTCCAGACGGGCACAGAGTCATGAGTGAGGGGAGAGTGAGGTCAGGGAGGTGGGCAAGAGTGGGTCTTGAGGGCCGTGAAGGCCACATGAAACAGCTTGAATCTACTGTACTCACAGGAGAAGGGCAGTGGGGTCTGCTGATCGTGGAGTGACCAAATGGGAGATCAGTTAGGACACTCATGCCGTGGCCTCAGATGGAGATGATGATGCCCTGGACTAAGGTTAGAGCAGTGGGAGTGGGGAAATATGGCCAGATTTAGGCTATGTTTTGGAGGTCAAGGTAGCAGGGCTCAGCGAGGTTCAGTGCTCAGGCTGAGGGTCAGGCCCATGGCACCCTGACTCTGGTGTGAGGCTTGTTTTGCTCTAGCGCAGCTGCCCTCCTTGCCTGGCTGACTCATGACTAATTGATTTAGGAAGCCGCTTATTTTAACCTTTAGTCTGCTTGCTCTCTGAAATGGTGGTCCTGAGTTGGGAGGTCGCCCTGAGAAAGAACCCTTCCTGGGGATGCCGTCCTGCCCTGCTGGATAGGTGACCGACCTCTGACTCCATTATACTTGTTGGAAGGTGACTCAGCAGGTCCCAGAGGCCTTCCAGTGAGTGACTGGCTGGCCCCCCATTGTCATGTTGTGCTCTAAAATCCTCTACCGCACGTCTGCCTCAGGCACAAGTCTGACCTTCTCTGATTCACCTCCACGTCCTTGGTGCCTGGCACAGGTCCTGGCACACAGTAGGAGCTCAATAAATGCAGTTTGAACAGATGAAACACTGAAAGCGGCAAACTGATCCCCTGACTGACCCTTGTTGTGATTTCTTGTCAGTCGCTTCCCCTCGTGTCTGAGTTTCCTCAGCTGAAAACTTCCCTCTTCAGACAACTAAAAGGGTAGAATTATAACTTGGGAAGAGTTATGTTTCAACTAGGAAAGAAGTTACCATTCTTTGTTGACAAGTGCACGGCCTCCATGGAGCCGACGTGACACTGTGATGGTCACATCATTGAAGTTCACTGTCTTTCAGTGTTTCTCAGCTTGCGGGCTCTCTCCTGTCTACTCCTGGTGCAGGGTGACAGCAGGTCGAAGTAGGAACCAGGTATCTAAAGCCTGGGGTCGAGCCCCAGCTCTGCTTTGGTTTAGCTATGAGCTTACCCCGGTTCGTACTAGATTCACTTTTGTTTCCCCAAGCCTAGCGTGGTGCCGGTACCGAGCAGATGCTTGGCGTCTCCCTCTGGAAAGCCAGGATCGCCGTCCTTGTCCTGGCCACCCAGTGGCCCACACAGACATTTTGACTCATCCTTAAACCCCATTCAGATGATGTCCTGTGCAGCTAATCTGGCCCCCAGTGCTACAGAACAATCTACAATACCCCTCAGCTATGTGGCGTAGGGCCATCCCAGACTCACGGTCTTCAGCCCCACCTGCCAAGCCCCCCAGGTTTTCCTCACTGATCCACTCCCCCATTTCCCAAGCTCTTTTTAAACCTTCTCTGCTCTTCCTAACATGATAGTCCACACCTCCCTCTTTCTCAAAAGATGGCCGGGCCTCTTCCTACATAGAGAAAATAAAAGTCTCTCCATCTGGATGCCAGCCCCCCTGCCTTCCTAAGTACCTCGTTCCTCCAATTACGCTCCCGCGCTCCCGCTTCCTTCCCAGCATCGTTTAAATAGACTTTGATTCCTCATTTCTTAAGAAAACAAATAAAACACTCCCTAGAGGCCACTCCTACCATCTAGCTGCTGCCATGTCTCTCTTTTCCTTTTCACATCCGGGTTTCTTGAAGGGGTTGTCTACACTCGCTGCCTGTGTTCACTTGTAATGCCCCCGCTGTCTGCTGTCTACTCCCAGCCCTCTACTTCATGTGTTCTTGCCTCGTTTTCCACAGACTTCCTCCTTTGCAGGTCCAGGGCACGTGTTTCGCCTCCTCCCTGGACTGTCTGATATGACCTCTCCTCCCTTACTGAGAAACCATGCCGCAAGCTCCATTTCCTCCTGCTTCCCTGGCTTCTCATCCCCGTCGTGGGCTCCTCTTCTGCCGCCCTGGCGTCTGTGCCCACAGTGTCCTCTCTGTCACTCCACCTAGCGTTCCCTAGCTGGTCTCCCTTCCCACTGTGCCCACGGCCCTCTGTGCGCCCCTGGCCCAGGCTGAAATCCACACTCCTCGTCCTGGCACATGTCTGCTGACCTGGCCTCTGGGGACCCCTCTG
Source organism: Mirounga angustirostris (assembly GCF_029215605.1). Lineage (NCBI taxonomy): Eukaryota > Metazoa > Chordata > Mammalia > Carnivora > Phocidae > Mirounga > Mirounga angustirostris. The sequence goes on from NW_026991712.1 coordinate 152,098,188, forward strand.
CCCTTCCGTTTCCCACCGTGCTCTAACCACAGGGGCCTCTGTCCCCCTCCTTCCTGTTCCCACCATCTGCCCTGCACACCCTGCCTCCGTCTGGTCATCCAGGGAGGCCTTCCCTCACAGCCCAGTCTGCAGGAGCCTTTCTGTTGCTCTCCGTCATGTCAGCAGCCCCCTACATAAAGTCTCTGCGTAGCGTTTCTTGTTTGTTCCTTTACTGGGTGATTGTCTTTCCCCCCACGCCCATTGGAATATAAGCTTCATGAGCATCTTGTTCAGGGCAGGCAGGTAGTGAGTGCTCCGTGAACATTTGCTGACTCAGTGAATGACGCTCCCAAACCTCTGTTCACCTCAGTCCACACTTCTGAGTTCCCAAGCCGCACATCTGGGTGCCCACTGGCCATCTCCTCAGCGATGCCTACGTGACACAGCGCAGCCGCACCCCTTCCCGCTCGCTCCTGTCTCCTCTCCAGAGCCTTGTGCCCCTCCTGTCTCCCCGTCTCGGTGAAGGGGAGATGCGTCACGCTTACCTCCTCCACAGGCCTCGTCCTGTCTGTTCTGCCCCCAGATACGTCTCGGACCACCCACTTTTCTCCCTGCCCCACTGCACCTTTCGTAGTCAGGCCATCATTTCCCCCCTACAGGACTCCAGCAGCTTCCAGACTCCTCTCCTCATTATGTAACCAGAGTGATTTTTCAGAAACCAAACACGATCCCATTACCACCACCCCGTCACTGCCAGTCCATGGCACCCAGTGTTAAAAAGTAAGCTTCTTAATGTGTCACGAAAGCACCTTTAGAACCTGGCCCCTGGCCAGCGCTCCAGCTTTATTTTTCACTAATCTATCCCTAGAGTTCTTGCCCTCATGAACTATTGTACTCCCTGAACAAGCCCTGTTTCCTCGTTAGGGAATTTGGAAATGCCATTCCTGGTGCCTAGACCACAGGTCATACTGCCCACCCTGTGCCCGGGCCGCTTTGCCCGGCTAGCTGCTACTACCCATCCGGATATGCTGACGAGAACCTTCCTTCAGGAAGCCTTCCCTGACCTCTCAGAGTGGACGGACACTTCTGTTGTATGTCCCAGAGCCCTTCGTGCCTACCTCTATTCTCTTTTTACTGTATCTCTGCCTTCCAAGGGCCTGGGGAGGTCCTAGCCACAAGTCCTTAGCCACAAGCCCGGAAACGCTTGCCGTGCACATGAATGAGAAGGAAGAATGAGTTGCCCAAGGCCATACAACTGGTTAGATCAGAGCCGGACAGAACTAGGCTTTCAGACTTCCTTGTCTCCAGAGGTTTCTTGTCTTACCAGTGCTGGTTCTTTCTTAACTACAGGCAGGCAGGTTTGAAGACTGTCTTCTCTCCCACCATACACTCACCATTTTTAGCCTAATTCTTTGAGCTCCTCCAGGCCGATTTGGACTGGTCCTTCCCATGCAAGCTCTTTATGGATTGAGATTGCTTGCGTTAATTTGATTTTTACCACATTTAGTCTCATTTGCCGTATAAAAATGACAATCCTTGATGCTCATGAGGATTTTCTTGTCTCTTTGAGTCATTCCTTACGGGATGGCAGCGGGATGGGTGAACATTGACACCATTTTAGAACACGGGAAGCAGGAGGGCTATAGGAGGGTCTTGCTTTAATGATAAGCTGCAGAATGACAGTTAAACCTTATTAAGGTCAAATAACCTTTTGCAGAGTGTCTGAGTTTTCTAAATGAGCCACAGCATTGAGTTCTGGTTAATTTTTATAACTTTTTTAATAGGACACATTAGCGCTATTATAAACCTTGTTAATTAAGCAATAATCTCAAACGCTCCCTCGCAGAGGGAGCCATTCCCAGCAAGTGCAGGTGATTAATATCTAGACTCTAACAAAGCCTTTTAATCAACCTGAGGGGCTGTGCAGTGCTCTTGCCCCCAGGACACGAGAAGGGTAGGGATTCCAGGGAGAACTCTTGTAAACCTTTCTCCATTCAGTCCTTTCTCTTCCTGCCTCTTCTGTGACCCCTGCCAGGGCTCCAAGGGCCATCACATCCACCCTCCTTCTCTCCCCTTCTCTCTCCTCAGCCTCTTTCCCACCCTTCTGCCTTCCAGACAGCTAAAGACAGCACTGGAAGAATCTCCTTGGATTATGGGGTTTGCCATCCTACTTTCACAGATGGTAAACCTGAGACCCAAAGGGGTTACCACTTAGAGGTTGCACAGCAACTAGGACAAGAGCCAGATTCAAACCCCTGAACTTGGAAATGGTTCGCAACATAGGTTGCCTCCCTCACTTGATTCAGGTTCCAGCAAAGTCACTGTGAGTGTCTGCTTCCTCCTGGCCCAGGGCTGGAGATGGCAGGTCCAGGCATTCCTGTCTGTGGGGGAGACACTGGTCACAGTTTTATTAGACCACGGTCAGTGCTTTGAGAAAGAGCGAGCTAGTGAGAGCACAGAGGCTGTCGGCGGCAGAGTGGGGTCTCCCAGCTCAGTCTGGGACGTCCCAGGGAGGCTGAACCTGGAAGAGTGAATAAGGTTTTAGGCAGCCTAAGGTTGGAGCCAGGCTAATCAGGGAAGAGATCATCAAAGACACTGATTTACGGGATAGCCTGGAGCGGGAGGGAATTGCAGGTGGACCCAGCAGAAGGCAGGATTGGAGAGAGACTGGGCCTCCTACCTTCTTGTCTCAGTCCCTGTGGAAAGGCCAAGACAAGATGAAGAGATTAGCGGGCTTGGGAGTAGTCAGGGAACAGTGGAGGTCAACCAAAAGCATTTAAAGTCTTCTCTATGCAGACCCCTTCTCCGTGGGGAGAGGGGGGTGCCCCGGACTCAGAACGCCTATGGCGCATGCCCCTGCAGCATGGACGGCACCAGGAGGCAGGCTGGCTGCACACCCAGGAAGGGCTTGGCATTGGGGGTGGCAGCCGCGGACTCGGCCTGTACTCACCTCCTTTCTACCCGCCTCTGCCTCCTCCTGCCAGTGGAGGGATCAGCATGTGGTAGGCCCTGCAGTCCCTTGGAGTGCTGACATTCTGCATCTCTGGGCTGGCCTGGTAGACAAGATTTTGTTTATCTTTCATAGTACTTCCTTAAGAGTGGGTCATCATTCCTGTTTTATAGATCAGGAAGTGTAGGTTCAAAGAAGTTAAAATTCTTGCCCACGATTACGTACCCCAGTGGTACATTCCCATGCACTCCTCCAGTCCCCTCATGTCCCCTCCGGTTTCCCTGGGAAAGTATTCACTCATTCCCTTAACATGCATTCGTGTAACCTTGCCCCTCTGCAAGCACTCTGCTAGGCCCTGGGAACAAACCATTGTAGCTATATAAAATACTTGTAACAACTCCATTGAGGTGCAGTGTTCCTTACTGTTTGAAGAAGGCTTGCAAAATGTTTATCTCACATGCTTCATGGCAGCCTTAAAAAAGATAACCTGTGCTTTGTTGTCCTTGGTTATGAGGTGAGGAATCTAGGGCAATGATTTGCCTCAGGTCCCCAGGCGAGGAAGTGGGCTGAAGTCAGGGTCCTTGTCAGACCTTGTCCGAGGCCTGCTCTTGGCTTCATCACATTGCAAATGTCAGACTCAGTAAGTGTGGCCATCCTCAGCCTCAATAGTAATCACCACGATGAGATACCACTTCACACCCACCAGGCTGTCAAAACCTTAATAACCTGAGAATGTCAAGTGCTTTTGAAGATACAGGGCAACCAGTCCTTGCATACACTACTTTTAAGAGTGCCAGTCAGCGCAACCACTTTGGAAAGCAGTTCACTAGGCATCACCTAGTAAAGTTGAGCATGCACACACGCTAGCATTTGGCAGTTCCACGCAGAGGCCCGTGCTGGAGAATTTCCTGCATGTGCACTCCACAAGACACACGCTAGGGTGTTGGTAATTGCAGAACACTGGAAACAATCCCAAGTATCCATTGACAATAAAATGGATCAGCAAATGGTGGAATAGTCCTTTCAAGAGAATACTACCCGTCAGTGACAATAAATGAGCTGCAGCTGCACCCTTCCACTTGGGTAAATCACGTAACCATAATGTTGAGTGAAAAACAGAAAGTCAGAAAGATATATAAGGTATGGATACCCTTGTAAAACAGTTAAAAAACAGGGAAGAGTAAACAGTATGTTATTTAAGAATGTATACATATGTGATAAGATGAAAAGAAGAGAAAAAATTCAGGACAGTGCTTCCCCCAGGTGAGGGTGGGCTCGGGAGGGGCATCCAGGGGCTTCGAAAGGACCAATAATGTCTTATTAAGCTGGGGCTGGTTCGTGGGCACATGGATATTGTATCGTTATTTTTAAAGTAGAGGCCTACAGTTTATTATTTTCTAAGTACACTTGTGATGAAAATTTAAAAATACAGCTGTGCCAGACACAAGACTTGGTATTTGGGAGGTATGTCAAGAGGCTCATTTTCTTTTTGCCCTTTTAAAAGATTGTACTCCAATCCACCATTAATCCTTGGCCATCTTGTTTCTTTCCCCTGTCTAGAGTGTTTGTATGACAGAATAGCACAAGAAACTGTGGATGAAACTGAAATTGCACAGAGACTCTCCAAAGTCAACAAGTACATCTGTGAAAAAATCATGGATATCAATAAATCCTGTAAAAATGAGGAACGAAGGGAAGCAAAATACAATTTGCAATAAACTTTGGATTTTTCATAAAGCCTTATCGTTTTCCTTGCGTGGCTTGTGATTTGCGGGCAATGGTGCTGTCCAGATCAGACCCCACCGTGTGTGGTGGGATATGGGCAGGGAGCCAGCAGGTTTCCAGGGTCATCGGCTTGCCCTGAACTTCGACTCCCCATTCCAAAGAAGTCAGACGGATTTGCTGAGACTCAGGCAGCAACCTGGTGCCAGCGTCATTCTGGGGCTGGGGAAAGCACTGTCTTTTCGGAGGGGGATAAAGTGTCTCTGAGTTGCCTATCACTTGACTGAGAATTTGAACTAATATTTTTACCATTCAAGGACTTCTATCTCTGTTCCTCTATTTTGTTCTATAATAAAGCTTCATTAATTCTTTGATGTAGACAATCATTATCCTCATTTATTTAAGGATATCAAGTGTACAGAGGAGGCGACCAGTGTCCTTTGAGGGCGGAACATTCAGGCTGAAAGCAAGAAAATTCGTAAGGGGTGTGGTTGCTGTCTGCAGATCTGAAGGGCTGTCTCGAAACCAGATTACTTTCTCTTACTTCAAGGGACAGATCTAGGACCAGACGCCTTTCTCACTCAAGATGATCTGAGATCCAGCTTCCTTGATAAATTGAATCCATCTCAGTGAAAGGGTGTAGGGGGCGGTAATGTGAGATGTGGTCCAACGTTACCTTCAGGAAGTAGGGGGCAATGTCACCTTGTGTCAGTTCGTTTATCCTTTTATATCTCAAATGATCTTTCAAGTTACATAATTTTTATCTCATTCAGCAACTGCTTCGCTAAGGTGCCTGGTGCACAATCTGGCAAACCACATTCGATCTTCCTGTTGATTTGCACTTCGTGTAATGCCTGTGAAGTCAGCGTGGTGTATTGGAAATGGCAGGGGTTTGGGGCTGAGCGCCTGGGTTCCAAGCCTGGCTCCCCTGCTTGCTTTGGGCTTAACCTAATCTCTTGAGTTTCCGTTTTCTGTTCCGTAAAAAGGAGATGATATCTACCTTGCAGAGTTGCTATAAGAATTCTTTATATATAAAGTGTTCAATAAATGTTGCCGATTATTATTTTCTTCATTTCTGGTTATTGGCTTTTAGGCATTGGTTGGAAAACTTCGGCCTCTGGTTTCTCTAGTACTTTTATCCGCGAGACCATTGAAGGTCTATAAGCAAAAGGTCAAGGTCAATGAGTAGGGGAGGTGGCTGCCTCTTTGAGGAATTTTATTTTAGTAAATAAAAGAATCCTTTGTAATGTGAAATATTGTATGCTTGATAATAGAATGTGTAGATGTGAATTTCCTTTTGTGGCATTTCCCCAACCTTCCACAAACTAGCCGTGCAATCTTGGGCTGACTGCTTAACTTCTCGGAGTCCTTATCAGTATAATGAGGAAAATAATGTCTACCTCACAGGCTGTATGGATGATTAAATAATAAAGATAATATATGTCAGGACTTTTCTAAATGTTTAACACAGTTTAACCTGTTTCATGAGTAAAGTTCGTGACACTTGGTAGCAGGGTTCGATAAATTCATGCTATTAAAATGGGTTCATTTCAATGGCGTGGGCATGAGTAGTGTGGAATGCATGAGAGACTGGGAAAAAGTATGCATTATTCTTGAGCTCATCCCCCTTTTCCCCTAACCACGGCGAAGACACAGACACCCAGAAGCTCTGTGCATTTCCCTTCAAAGACTATTACCATACGGTAACCACTTTATAGGTGCTTTTAGGTTAGTGGGGGAAATAGTCATGGAAATGTATTTTAAAACGCTGTGAGAGATGTGAAAGTGCTTTCCACAATGTACATTGCCTATAGTAGGGACAGAACAGGGTGTGAAAGATTCTGGGATCTGTGTTCAAATCCTGACTTTACCTCTTCTGGCAGGGTCCTTTGGCCTCTCTGGGGCTCATTTCTTTTAAAGTGGAGATAACGATCCCTAACTCAGGGTTGTTGTGGAGAGTATTCCAGGTCATATCTGGGAAAAGGGGTCTGGAAATCTCAAAGAGCCACACAGATGTTAGTTACGTTTAGCTCATAAGGCAGAATAAAGTCAAAAGTGGATGTGATAAGGAAGGACATAGAGCCAATTCTGATGCGGAGTGGTTCATACCCTAGTTAGACTGAGATGGTTTTGAGCCCCTCTTGTGTACCTAGTGCCCTGTTACTGTTATACAGGGCAAGGCCATCATTCCTATACCTGCAAAGATGAAGAAATGGGCTCAGAAAAGGCTAAATAGCATGTTGGCCCAGGTCTCAGATTTGTCAGCAGTGGAGCCGGGTCAGAATCCAGGTCTGAGCAAAATCCGCCCTTTTGCCTCTTCCCTGAAAGGTGAGTGGGTTGTTAAGGCCTGGGCTGAGACTCTAGGATTGTAATTTCAGGGTATATTTAGAGAGACCCAACCTCGGTAACCAATGGAAATCGGTCTCATTAATTCAAGCCATTTGAAGGAACTATAGTACCATTTAAAAGGATTCACAGTTTTATTACCTTCAAATACATACACAAAATTCAAATTCATTTTGTGCACTAGAGAGTTTCCAAACGTGTCCACTATTAAGAATTTGCTGAGGCTTAAAATACAAACTTCTGGGCCATGGCTTAGTGAGCTTGAGTCAGTAAGTTTGAGATGAGGCTGGGAACATGTATTTGACCACAAGTTCCTCTCTTGAATAGTATCAGTCTAGTAGAAGTCATTAGAAGACCTGCTTTACTGAAGGAACAAGAGTGTTTCCTAGTAAAAAGACATGCTCCTTCCCAAGTGCCTGAGGATACCGGAAACAGAATAAATTTTCTTTTAAATAGCTGAGGCTCCGACCTGAAAGCTTGTTTAGAGTCACTCTTTCCTGATCACCGAGTGCCATTCAGTTGGACACGATGCAGAAGGTGACTTTCAGTTTAGGCCCCAGTGAGCATCCCCTCACTTTCATACTTAGGTTCTTTCTTTCCATTCCTGTGACAGGCCAGGTGAGTCATGGAGGACAGGACAGTCAGGACTGAATTGGCAGAGCCTGGATGGATGGGGTTTGGGCACTGTCTTCAGAAGTCCTGGCAACAAGTTCTCGGTTACCAGACGAACCTAAAAGATGTGGCTTGTTTTTATTTTCTGGCAGAGGAACATGTATGAGTGACTGTTCTGTGCCCGTGGATTTCTTGGATGCATTTCAAATTATGACTTGGTTTTGTAGTTACAAAGAAATAAAAGCCCCTTCACAGAAATTTTTGGAAAAATAGGGAAAAACATTCCAAATAGGGCTACTGCAAGCATCTCTTGTAGTCTCTTTTTGAAAGCCTGAGTATGTATTTTGCATACCTGTGATCATAGCATATGATCAGGTTTGCATCCTTCCCTTTCCGTTTATCATGTTTCCCTGCTGCTCCGTGAAACCTAACCATCCGTTCCCACATCCACCAAGTGGACGGACGTCAAGCTCTAGTGGAGTAAGCCATCTGCTGGGCTGTGGGGCTAAGGCAGAGGGCAGCCAGCTCCTGAGAGGCCCCACTAGACACACGGGTCCAGCGTGGGAGGTAGAGAGAGCCTGAGTCTAGAGGTCACCTCATTGGAGTTCAGTTCCCAACTCTTGCACTGACTGCCTCACCTGACCTGAGTTACGTCCTCCTTCTGAACACCAGCTTCCTCATTTGCAAAATGGAGGAAATAACGTCCCATTATGGGGTTGTTAGAAGGACCGAGAATGTAATTAAAGTGCCAGGCCGGAGTGGATAAAGGGCCGCCAGGGTGAGAGCTGACATACCTCTCCTCTTCTCTCCCCACACCCATTCAGGTCCTCCCCCGAGTGCCCCAGTCCATTCTCCAACCTGCTCAGACCTCTCACATGGTGACCTTGGCTTTCACACCTGCCTTAGGCCCTCCAGACAGCTTGCGTTTGTCCCACAGCGCTGGGTGCTCATGGGCTTCCCCCACCCCCCACTTGCCCAGCACACCAAGCAAGCCCCTCCCCGCCTTCCGGCTCCCCTCGCCAGCCTCAGCCCCTAGCCCCACCATCCAGCTGCCCATTTGCCCTTCCTTGTCTTTTAGGTTGTTTATAAATAAAACTCAGGGGAAGATTTTTGTGTACACAGTTTTTTTTTCCCTTTATATTTTCTATCATTTTCTTAAGGTCGTTTTACCTGAGTCAGAAGGAATGACATTTCTTTATCATTCTTGATACATAGAATGAGTGTGACTATGTTTTAAATTCTTTTGCCAACTTACTAGGTGAAAACTAGTACCTCATTATATTTTCTTTGATTATTTCTGCGAGTGCACATTTCCCCAGAGTTTGGTTTCTTATTTTCAGTGAAAAAATAAAGGCTTAACCTGTAAGCATTTCCAGCAGAATCCATTTCATTTTCTGTGGTTAGTTTTCTCTGGACAAATGTGTTTACCTTGGACATATAAAATTTTTACTTTTGTATGTGCAAATAGACATGTCAACGGATACTTTCATCACTTCTTTCAAAGGGATTGATCAGTTTGTGCCAGCTTCATAGGCTCGTGGAACTTCCGGGTCAAAAGTGAACTTGGAGGTCCTCTACCCAGATCTCCTATCCACTAAAAGCAAATGCTTTTCTAGACCATGCTTGTATACCTTCAGGCATGGGGGAGTCATCTTCCTACCCAAGAGTCCATCCAATTATTACTGTCACTGAGATGTTCTTCTGTTGAGCTAAAAATCTACTTCCCTGAGACTTCTAAGGTCATTCAAATTCTTTCCTCTGAAGTCACACAGAACGCTTCTCCTCATAGCTCTTTACTGAGTTGAAGATGGCAATCATGTCTCTTCACCAAGTAATAAGTAGTTCAAATTCCATTTTACCATTTTCACATAAGGGAGGCTACACAGGAAAGAGTGGGGCTTCTGGACTTAGCCCTGTGTTTGAATTCTGACCACCACTTACTAGTATGTGACCTTGAGCAAGTGCTTAACCCCTCTTAGCTTCAGTTTTCTCATTTTTAAAATGAGAGCCTAATACCCACCTGCCAGGGTGTATCAAGGGCCATGTAAGATAATGTGAGTAAAGCAGCAAGGCATCCAGTATCTCTCAGTTAATTCTAAGACCTCTGACCATCCTGGTTACTCTTCTATGGTTGTGTCCCTAAAAGATAGGGTTCAAGACTGGATAGGAACTTTAGGGGGGGTCTGAGTGACACTAACTAGAGCAGGTTGTCACCTCTTATGCTAGCATATCTCTGTCAATGTGGCCTAACCCTGAACTAGCATTTCCTGTGATAGAATTGTCGCCTGTGGAGTGTATGGCCACCAAACTACTCTGCTTTCTCTTTTTCACTAACATAATACTTGTCCCTTTAGTTCACAGTGTTATAAGAGGAACATAGTTCTTGGAGCCAGAGAAGCTTACACAAAATTCAGATCCTGACTTCACTCTTTGTTAGATTAGAGGAAATTGGTCAAATTTATGATGTCCTCCACCTTGTCCTTTATGCAGTTGTTCTGGGGGTCATACACGCCTGCCGCTATGCCATCCCAGTTCCGGTCTTCAGTATAGTGCTTCTTTTTGTTCCCTTTTCCTTCCCTTTTTCCTTTTAGTAGCTCTTTATCACACACACCCCATTCAAGTGTGTGGTTTTTTTTTTTTTTTAAGGTTTTATTTATTTATTTGAGAGAGAGAAAGGGTATGAGCAGGGGGAGGGGCAGAGGGACAAGCAGATTCCCCACTAAGCAGGGAGCCCCGACACGGGGCTCAATCCCAGGACCTTGAGATCATGACCTGAGCCAAAGGCAGATGCTTAACTGACTGAGCCACCCAGGCACCCTTCAAGTCTGTGTTCTTAGATATATTTCTTAAATGAAATACAGGACTTTGCATTTATCCCTCTTCCATTTCATCTTATTGGTTTCAGCCCAACATTCCAGCTGGTTGAGATCTTCTTTTCCATTTGTGTTTAAAATACAAAACAGAATTTGAGGAAAGCCAAAGCCAAAAAAGAAAATCCAGCCATAATCCCAAGAACCGAGCCCAACTGCGCGTCACTCCTGGGGGACCCTCCTGTCTGTCCATGGCAGCACCTCTTTGTTCCTGGTGGTTGGCCAGCCTCCCATGACCCTGCCTTGCTCGTCCAACATCATGTGGCCAACATTTCCCCCGTCTGCTGCCTGATTTGCATAGCTACCATTTTAATGCCCTTCCTGGTATTGAGCTGTGAATACCTTCTTATCTCTTGTGTACGTTTTGTTGTCTCTAGTGTCTTGCTATTAGAGATAATGCTGCCATGATCGTTTATGGTTGTTTGTTTCTTAAATTCCCAGGACTGAGCTAACTGGGTTAAAGGGCAAGAACATTTTATAGTCCTTTCCATGTGTTGTATGCCTTTCCAAAAGGTTCAGCCATGTCTCAAGCAGGGTAGACATGCATGTGTTTTTGGAATTTTTAAAGAAGCATGGTGAATTAACTTTCTATATAGATGTACTTTTTCAACTCCTTTCTAGGCGAATTGTCTGGGCGTGCATTTGGATATGTGAGATCCCTATGGAATTTGATTTCATGATATGCCCTTTTTCCTAGTTTTATAGTGTATACATATGATCTTTTGTGTCCTAGACAAAATTATCAATAATAATGCTTAGTTCAGTGAAAAGGAAAGAGCCATGTGGTCCTCCACTAAAGACTCTCTTCTCATCATAAATTAGCCTCTTTGGAGCTGGGTTATTCTAGTAGCTAGAACTCCTCTGTCTAGTGAGATCATGCAATGGCTCTAAGATGTGGCATTTGAGCTTCCACCTGAAGGATGAGAATGACTGTCAGTTGACCATTTGTGTGTCGGTCCATCCTTCCCTCTGTTCATTTTACATGTGCTGAATGCCTAGCCTGTGCCCAGCACTCTGACAGGCACTGCTGGTCAGGTCCAAGCAGGGAGTCACACCTCAAGTGTGTCTCCAAACTATGTGTTCTTTCCACTGGTCCAGAAGGCACTCTTTCAGCCCCATCCAATCTGACATCTGAGGATACGGGCATGTACTATTTCATCAACTGAAGGGGAAAGAGATTCTGTATTCTAGCCTCACCATCTGTATCCAGAAGTTTCCCCCATCAGTCATTCAACAAATATTTATTGGGTGCCTGCTATGTGTCAGTCACTGGTCTAAACGCACAAAGGGCTTAAACTCCAGCAGACGTGGAAAGGGATGGAAAGGAAGATAAACAGTAAACATAATAAATAAGAAAATTGCAGAAGGTAGTGAGCACCCCGAGGAAAGGAAAAGCAGTGCAGAGTCAGGGAGACTGTGTGCAGTGGGGGGAAGGCTGGCCTATCAGTGGGGTGCTGGGGGAGGCTCGTCCAGACAGTGAGGTCTAAGCAGAAAGCCCAAGGTGCTGAGGTTGTCAGCATGGGGTGGGCAGCCCTGCAGGACCCTTGCCACGGGAGCTGGAGGGATCCCAGTGGCGGGAATTGAGGGGCATTAAGTACGTCCTGTCTGCCTGGAGCCTCGGTTTTATTCTCAGATGAGAGGAAGGGAGTGGAGGAGAAGAGGAAGGGTGGATTTTAACTGGTACTTGAAGACACTGTATGTAGCAACCAGCAGGATCCTAGCATAGAGGAAGCAATTTCATGAAGAAAATGAAACAGGAGACTTCAAAAAAGATGGGCACTTGAAGGAGGTGGTGGTGAAGAGCTTCTCCCGCCGGCGCCCTCCCTCCGGTCCCTCTGGGAAGCTAGGGGTCCCTTGCTCTGGACAGGGTCGGGGGGCTGGGAGCCAGGCGGTCCTAGGTTTGAATCCACGGCCCCTCTCCTGCTACATGAGTCCCATGGTTCCTGAGCTTCTGTTTCCACATCAGAAAAATGAGAACGGTAGTTCTCACTCTATAGTGTTGGGAGGACAAAATGAAGAAGCACATAAGCCAGTTCCTGACAGAAACGTGGGCCCCGGGGTGGTGCTCGGCTGAGGGCACCCAGACAGCACGTGGGAACAAAGGGATCCTTTCACGGATGTGTCCTGTCGTTGGACGTGGTGATATGGACGCCGGGCGTGCTGACTAGCTCTGAGACTTGGCAAGCCATCCCTCTCTCTCTCTGCCTCTCTCTCTCTCGGCCTCTCTTCGCCCCTGTAGGGGCACCAAAACAGCACCAAAAACACTGTCTCTGAGGGTTTGCTCTGGTGAAATCCCAAGTGAAAGTGTGTGAGCAGGAGCCTGGCCCTGAATAGGTCCTGGCTAAATCCATGTCCTTTTGCTGGCATAACACCTCGAGTCCCTGGCAGGGCGTGCACCCGTCGTCACCTCCATAGGCACGGCCCCCACCCTTTGCACAGTAAAACTTAGAGCACCAGTTTTATCTAATGAAGGATTATCTAGATGCTATAGACTCTCAGCCTGTGTCTCAGCCCAGGGGTTTCTAAAAAGAAAGCAAAATGGTCACTCCCAGCATGGGAGGCCTGGGTCCAGTGATTAGGTGCTCATTGGATGAATGAATGAGTGAATGAATGAAAGGCTTTATTATTATTACATTGATTAATAATATAAAAGACTCACAGACATTACTGCTTGTGATTCCTCATAGCAGTTCTCTGATGTGTCTTTATTTGGAAGATAAGGGAACAGGCTATAAAGAAGGGTAATTTGAATTTCCTGAGTTACATAGTTAATGGGTGGAACTTAAACCCAAGTCTCCTGAGGCAAGATCCAGTGCTCTTTCCTCTCTACCAGTGGTTCTAAAACTTCAGCCTGCTTCAGAATTTCCTGCAGGGCTTGTTGAAACCCAGATCACAGGTCCTGCCCCAGAGTTTCCGATTCAGCAAGTCTGGCGTGAGGCTCAGGAATTTACCTTTCCATCTAGCTCTCAGGGTGATGCCCATGCTGCTGGTCTGGGGACCACACTTTGAGAATCACTGGTCTAAACAAAGGCACTTTCCCACATTACAATTATGTTAAGTGGCATGTAATTACATCTTGGTGATTTCATACTAATGTGCCATGACCAGCAGAAGCTGCTGATCGAGAGGAAGAAGGATGGGCAGAGTGCCTGAGCCTCACAGCCAACTCTGCAGCCAAGTGCTTAGTGACTCCGGAGGGGAGTCTCACTACTTTGAGACTCACTTTGCTGTGTGGAAAATGGGATTTTCCATCTGCCTTCCAGGGGTGGTGGTAGATTGGATGATGAGGTGGTAGATTGGAAGAGGGACTATTTCAAGGAATCAGTAGGGCAAAGCCTCCCTGCTTCATTCATCTGCTGTGCCCATTTCCAGGTGTCAGGGACATGAAACAAAGGAAGAGCCAGACCCCCACGTCCTCCCTCTGCACCAACACCCTCCTGCCCCAAACAGTAACCAGAACTATTGACAAGTACCTATATTGAGTTGTGGATTTTCTCTCTGTGTTCTTGTACTGAACAATTCACAAACTCTATCATAATTACATTCACCATCCACTTTAGCATCTTGGTTTCTCTTCTGTTCACTGATGTATTCCAAGCACCTGGCACATAGTATACACTCATTAAAAAAGTATTGAGTAAATAAATGCAAAGTCAAAGACTCCGTAGGAGGCTGTGGCCCCAATCCAGACCTGAACTAAAACAAGGACCCCAAAGTTGGAGAAAGAGGAATGGAGCAGAGACAAACCCAGGAGTCATTGCAACTCAATCCCTGCGTGGGAAGGACAGGCCTGTCCCTTAGCTCCTGCCTAGGGGCAGGCCACGAGTGTTCCTGATCAGGCCGGTAGTGTTATGGGAAGAAGGAGGTAATAAATGTCCAGGGCCTGGGCCACTCCCACACAAAGAAAGAAGACTTTCTGTGGGAAGAATCTGGACAAGGGATTCTCCTCCCCCCCTGGAATGGGCACCTGAAATTTATCCAGAAACTTTTAGTGAGCCCAGATTGCCAGCAATCACACTGGACACCCCTGGACTCATGGTAGCTGCCATCAAGAGAAGCTACACAAGGACCAAACGCAGGGTAGCTTTCTCTGCAGCACAGTTCTCACTCACGGCCATCTGCAGCCCTGTCCAGACCTCAGCAGAGATGGGACTTTCATGCTGGGAAGATTCCGGGGGCTTTAGGATCTGAGTTGCAGACCCAGCCACAGGGGCTGCGGGGATCTGTTCATACTATGCCTGCCCCAACCCCACCCTTACGTACACCTTTCCCTGGTCTGGAGAACGGCGACTCTACTGAAACAGGCTTCTGAAACCAAGGATGTGTCAGCCTTGTTTTAAATTGCCTTGTGCCTCTGCTAGTCTATCAGCCTGGATTGTCACTGTGCACCCATCTTTCTTGCTGGACTGTGAGCACGCAAAGGGGCCAACACGTGTTCCTCCTTGAGTCCCTGAGCCCAGCACAGGGCCGGGCACAGATGCAATCCCGGACTCTGATGACCAAAGGCTGTGCCAGACCAGCAGTCCCTTCCGCCTGGAGGTTTAAGACTTTGCGGGATCAAGAAAGCCCTTCACGAGAACGTCACGAGACCTCCCTAGCCTTGTGCCCCCAGGACAGGGCACCACCAAGTCAAGAAAGAAGGAAAGGATTTGGCAGTGGTGAAGCCTGAGGAGTCTGACTTTACACTGGCTGGGGCTGTGTGCGGGCTCCGCCACTCGCATCCATGTGACCTTGAGTGAGTTCTTTAATTGGTCTGGACCTTAGGTTGCTCCTCATAAAATGGAGGTCTCAGGTTCCCATGAGCATTCAGTGAATACCTACCTATAAGCACTTAGAACTGCACGAGACACACAGTCAGAGCTATGTAAATGGTCGCTGTCATTGTGAGCAGGGCGCAGGGGGTGGGAGAGCATAACGTTTCAAGGATTGAAGGTGAAGTTGGTACTGGGAGAGGAGGCAGGAGAGGGAGGTAGGTGTGAGACCGTGGAGGGCTTTGGCCCCAGGCTGAGTGCTGGCCTCTGAAGACCAGACCAGCTGCTGAAAAATGAGGCCAGCATCAGTGTGGTGGGTGGCTTGGGGAGAGAGAGGAGTCCAGGAGATTTTTGGAATAACCCAGGTGAGCGACGATGAGCAGATGCCCACTGTCCTTCCTCCTTGACTGTTGGCACTGCCAGGCGGGAACCAGGCTGTGAGCACCATCATGCAGCAGTCCAGGTGGGACGTGCACAGGGCACCTGTGTCTAGAGCAGCCCCTCCTTCACTCAGCCCTGGCGCTCTGCGACCCCCGTGCAGGGCAGGCCCTCCTCGTGGGGACTCAGCCCCGGCAGAGGCAACAGCACCCAATGGGGAGATGAACCGTGTCCGGGGATGGGGCCAACTGCAGGCCTGGATATGACTCTGTGTCGGGTTATCCCTGAGCACTTGCTCCCCCGATGCCATGGGAACAGCATCGGTGTGGAGCCAGCCCGGGTTTGAACCTTTTCTCCACTACTTTGAGTAACATGATCTTGGACAAGCGACTGGCTTGGACAACCTTCTGGGTCCTCAGATTTATTAGCCATGTAGAAAGAATACCATCAGCATTGTCTTCGGGCTTTTGTATGAAGTGCTGGGCACACAGTACTCACTGATAGGCACTGTCCGCCCCTCAGCCTGACGAAGCAGGGAGCCAGGGTGGCGTGCTCCGCCTGTGTGGGGCTTTGAGGCTGGCTCGTCCTTCTGTGAGCCTTAGTTCCCCCATGTTTATTTTTTTCTTGAATAAATTTGACACGTAACATCGTGGGAGTTTAAGGTATACGGTGTGTTACTTTGAAACGTGTATACGTTATACTCTGATGGCCCATGTAGGAGTATTTATCACATTACAGACTTACAGTCCGATAAAATTGTCTATATTCATTCTACTGTGCATTGGATCTCCACGGCTTCTTCACTACCCATTACAAGCCCGTTTCCTCAGTTATAGTGCCTGAGACCTGGAGTCTTCCTGCTCCCCCTGCCCCTCTTCCCAGCCTGTGACACATTCTTTCCCCAAACGGGTACAAAGCCCCTGGCCCTGGATATGAAAAATGAGAGCTGCTTACTATTGAGAAGCTATCATTGTGGGTAGAAGAAGGGAGGCCGTAGTTCCTCTTTCCAATGGCTGTTTAAATTATGTTCATTTTGCTGACTTGGCACTTTTCTGAGCTAAGGAGCTTTGGGAAGCCATTTAAGCAGAAAGCCTCATTGGCTCCAATCTGGGGGGGGGGGGGATTTAACCCTTCGTAGCGCAGCCCGGTGCTGCCTTCCTCAGGGCCCAGGGAGGTAGGTGGGGCGTGGGGCTTTGCAGGGTGGGGCAGCCCTTCACAGAGCCTGGTCCAAGACTGAGCACCCCACATACCTGGAGATTTCCAGTGTTGGCCCATTAAAGACACAGAGGAAATAGAGACTATGGCCAGATTTGAAGGTGGGTTGGGCTCTCCTAGTTTTTAAATTATGATTATAAGGTGGTTTCTTTTCTTTCTTTTTCTTTTGTCTTTAAGACTGAGCTTTTGGCATTTTGTTGGGGGGGACTGGTCACTTTTTTTTTTTTTTTTTGAATTTAATTAGTAAAGATACAGTGCAATATTGGTTTCTGGAGTAGAATTCAGTGATTCATCACTTACATACAACACCCAGTGCTCAACATAACAAGTGCCCTCTTTAATACCCATCACTCATCTAGCCAATCCCCCACCCACTTCCCTCCATCAACCCTCAGTTTGTTTTCTATCTTTAAAAGTTCCTTGTGGTTTGTTTCTCTCTCTCCTTTTTTCTCTTTTCCCCACATCCCATATGTCTATCTGTTTTCTTTCTTAAATTCCACATATGAGTGAGATCATATGGTATTTGTCTTTCTCTGATTAACTTATTTCATTTAGCAAAATATACTCTAGCTCCAACCACATCGTTGCAAATGGCATCATTCTTTTTGATAGCTGAGTAATATTCCATTGTGTATATTTATGCATTCATCTAAGACTGAGCTTTTGATCCAAACTTCCTTACTCAGAGTGAGAAGGGTGGCCAACAAAAGCATGTGACGCCTCCCCCACACGTTTCCCCTGCCCAGGCCCAAGAGATCTTTCCAGTGGCTTGGCTGAGCTCCTCCTCTGTCGGTCAGGATCCACACTGAAGACTTTATACATTTAATCGTCACAACAAGAATATTTTAGAATCAGCTTTACTGTCTTTATTTCTCCTGATGAGGACACTGCAGCCCAGAGAGGTTAGCTTTTTTGCACACTGTCACACAGCTAATAAGTGAGAGCATCAGGATTCAAATCCAGGTCCTTCTGAGACGGATCCCGCTGTTCTTTCTTCATGGCCTCAGTGCCTTCTAGTAATCCCATGACTGAGAGCAGGCTGTGTGCCAGACCCTGCCCTCTGGGACAGAGTTAGAGGACTGCTCGTCTCCCCCTAGTTGGGGCTGAAGTATGGCCGTGTCGCAAGGTTCCCCTCCACTGTACGAGTTTCCCTTCTACAGCAGCGGGGATGGTAGAAAGACAGAAGCAGGATATCCCGCAGCAGGATAACCGTACGTGCGCGCATACACGTAGCCCTGACTTTCTTCCTAGAGCGAAATACCATCAGCAAACAACGAACCAGAGCCGAATGTATCCGCCTAAATAAATCCCCAAAGCATGCTGTGGAGTCAGAAAAGCAGGTGGTGGAAGGAAACTTAGAGTCAGAGTCGATGTGCGTGAACCCATCCAACATGCAAACCACCACCGCAGGCTTGTTAAGGGCTGCGGAGCTGCGCAGTCAGTGTGTGAGGACGCGGGTGGGAAAGATGCATGGGCTCTGGGGTCCTCCTGCTCCAGGGTGGGATGGGCAGGGGTACAAAAGAGGCATCTGCCATGTTGTCGCTATTTCACACAAAAAGACAAAAAGGGGACCTGAGGAGCGCCTGGGTGGCTCAGTTGGTTAAGCGACTGCCTTCGGCTCAGGTCATGATCCTGGAGTCCCGGGATTGAGTCCCGCATCGGGCTCCCTGCTCAGCGGGGAGCCTGCTTCTCCCTCTGGCCCTCCTCCCTCTCATGCTCTCTGTCTCTCATTCTCTTTCTCAAATAAATAAATAAAATCTTAAAAAAAAAATTTTTTTTTTAAAAAGAAGGGGACCTGAAGAAAAAGAGCAGAAAGCAGAGGGGTTCGGATATTATCCTGCAGGAGGGGGGCTCTGCAACACACACCTCTTCTGTGTGCCTGAAGGGCAGACCTGGGCCTGGGGTTCTGGCCTGTGGGGGCCGGCGTGAACCCCTCCCTCACAGGCTCTTGGCAGGATTAAAGGAGGGATCAGTTGAGAGAGCACTTTTCAAACTGTAAAATGTTGTAGGAATGTAAATGGATGCCACCCACGCCTGTGCTCTTTTCTGGTCTGTCTTCCTGGCTAGTTTGCGACTTCTGTGAGGGCAAAGAAGATTTTGAATTCATCTCTTGACCTCGGTCTAAGCTCAGGAGCTATTTCTGGCTCTGGGCCAGAACCCCAGGTCACAAGCCTTGCCGTTGGTCCCTTCCACCGCTTCTGCTCCCCAGGACTGTTTGCATTGAGAGGAAACCGCTTGTTCCAGGTTTTCACCTCTGTGGACATGCAAGATTGATTGCTTAGCGCGGTGTCAGGCACTTATAGAGAGAAAAGTCCAAGGGAAGCCAATCCATGGGTCCTGTGGGCACAGTGAACGCTGTTGGGGTAAGAGCCCACCTGTCCAGGCTGTCCACTCTGGCCCCACACAGGGTGCTCTCCTGAGCTGCACATCCCCTCCACTGAGTCCCCACAAAGCCCTCGCTTGATTCTGCTACGGCCCGAAGGGAGCCCTGTCACAACTCCCATTAGGGAGATGAGGATGCCGAGGCTGGAGCGGTCATAATGAGCAGAGCCAGAATGCAAATCCAAGACTGGTGGAGTCCAAAACCTGTGCTGTTCTCCGTGGGCGGAGGTGTCTCCAGGGACTGTGAAGCCAGAGCTGCCACCAGGGCACCCATGTGTGGCAACGAGCTGTAAATCCCCCCTCCTCGTGATTCAGTGGATGGACGGGTGGCTCAGGCAGGGACTGGAGTGGGTAATCACGTTTCCCGGCCGACGGGAGTGGCTGCCACTCGGAGCTCCCTTTGTATTTTGAATATGCAGTCTCTAATTAGACTTCGCCTTAATTGCAAGATTTCCATACACCCTGCAACTGCCATGCACTCTGTCTGGGGATAAACACGTCCATCAAGCGAGAAGCAAATTGTGGCTGTTGCCTTGGCCCCGTCATCCCGTTTGCTCGCTCTGCTATAGTTCCTCTGGGGACAGACTCAGCCTTCCCCTGTGAAAGTGCTCTGGGGCCCACATTTTAATCAAAAGCGTACCTGCCTCTAGGAAAAAGAGTAGAGGCACAGCTCAAAAGTGATTAAATTTAATAACCAAAAGACCAGAAAAAGAACGCTTTGCAATGCATAATTTCACCATATATTTATTTATTTCATCATGTGGCCACATTCTGTATGCTGTATGGGGACACTTTATTAAAAATGCCATTTATTTGAAAAGCAGCAATAATGGAAAATGCACACCTTTTTTTGACACCCCACTGTGTTAAAGACATTTGCGGTTATTAAATTACTCTTGAGTAGAGGAATGCCTGTCTCCAAATTCACTCTGAAGTATTTCAATAAAATGATCTCAAATGTTTATTCACTCAGTAAAGACTCACCCAGCCATTCTGGGCCAGGTCCTCGCTGGTGCGGGGATAACGAGGTGGAGCAGACAGAATCCCTCCCCACCGCCCCAGGAGCTGGGCAAGGGGTGGGGTGACAGAGGCACCTGAAGGCACAGCCCAGGGCCCGGCCCCCAGGGGCTATTGAAGCAGGGATGTTCAAGCTATGAGTGAATGAGTGAATGAGTGGAGGAGGGGCTGGGTAGCGACGAAAAAGCTCTTTGACGCCTTACTCTCTGCAGAGTTGGGACCGAAGCTGTGTGGGGAATGGCAGGGGCACAAAGGAAGGACTGATTCGTTTTCCCTGAGTGCCCTAGAGGAGGTAACCGTGCAGCTTCTCTCGGGTGAGAATGAATTTCAGGTGAGGATCTCAGGGCCTGAGGAAGGTGTAAGGCGCTGCAAGCGGAGGGAATGGAGGGAAGGAGGTGAGGGAAGGCCTGTGGCCATAAACCAACCCCCACGCCCGCCAATGTCTGCACAGGTGCCCCCACTCCCTCCCCTTCTCCGCCGACATCTCCCTCAGGAGAAAGGCGGGCTTTGTGCGGCCAGCCCCTGGGAAGGAGCATGCAGGCCCGTCGCAGAGCTTGGCGGGGGAGGGGGGGGGGGGCCCGCTCCGGCGCTCTGCTGGGGCTCCGTTTCCGTCCCATCCGGATACAGTTACTTGAATGTTGTCCCGTCCCCACCACGGGCTACGAGCTATGTTTTATAAGCACGATGACCAGAAG
Organism: Mirounga angustirostris; assembly: GCF_029215605.1. Classification (NCBI taxonomy): domain Eukaryota; kingdom Metazoa; phylum Chordata; class Mammalia; order Carnivora; family Phocidae; genus Mirounga; species Mirounga angustirostris. The sequence goes on from NW_026991712.1 coordinate 152,119,105, forward strand.
AGAGCCTAGCATATAACAAGGGCTCAAAAGTTGGATAAACAGATGGGTGAGTGGATGCATGAACAACTGGAAAAGCTCAGTGTTTCCTCAGCACCTCGAGAGGTTCGGAGCGGGGTCTGGAGTGCAGGGTCCGAGTGGGACCTGCTGAGCGACAAGGCTGCGGGGTGGCGGGCCCCCGGGCTAATGGGCTGGACAGTGCTCTGACATGGCCACAGGGATGGATGTTAAGGCCGGGAGGGACATGGTCAGACTGGTGCTTCAGAAGGACCGCTGTGCTGGGACTGTAGACGATGAACAGGTGAGGGTGAGAACTGAGTGGGGGAAAACTCAGGAGGCTGATTGAATGGCCCGGCAAAAATGTGGAGACCAGAGCAGAGAAGGAGTGGTGGGAATGAATGGGTGGGGCAGATCAAAATAGAAGCGTGTATTTGGGGTGAAGCCACTGTGACTTGCTGATGAGACAGAGCAGGGAGAAGAGTGGGACTCAGCGATGACCCCCCCCCATTTCTGGTTTGGCTGAGCAGGTGGGCAGTGATGTCATTCACTGAGAGGAGACAGGGACTTATCCTCTGTAGGGGCACTGAGGCAGGGCCATGGAGAAATACTTGTTCTAATCGGAATCCTTGGCAGATCATGAATCACATTGTTTGAAAGCAACATCCAAATATGGGTCTCATGTTTGGGGGTCCCTGCTGAGCCCCAAATAAGCAGTTGGCAGGATTGCCTTTTGAAGTTAAGACAGATGATGGCCTGTCTGGTGAGGGGCCACTCAGAATCTGCCCATCTCTACTGACTGCTCACACCAAGATGTACTGCTTTCGTCCCCATTCCCTTAAAAATAACCATGAGGTAACGGAACGAGCATAGGATTTTCGTTCTGAACAAGTAGGCATGAGTCTCCTCTCCATTATGAACCAGACTCGGACAGAGGCATCTGGTCTCTCTTAGCCTCAGCTTCATCAGCCATAAAATGGGAACAAGGATGCTGTCTTACGGTGTCACTGTGAAGCTCTAGCTGTTGAAGGGATTGAGCAAGCTAAGGAAACTGAAAAGGGCTGCTCAGAGGGGAGAAGCCAGGAAATGCCACAGATGAGCAGGAGGTGGGGGGCAGGGCCCCAGACCCAGGACCCAGCAGGCAGAGGCAGGGTGTGGGGGAGCAGCTCTGTGCCTCGCCTCCTCCTCAGGGGCTTCCTCAGAACCTTGAGGTCAGTCGAGCGGCAGCTGATGCTACAGATTCCTCAAATGTACCTTCCATCCAGGCTCTGCCAGACCCTTCCAGAGAGGGCTGAGCTTCCCCACACACACAGCACCGTTGGGGCTCATTTCTTAGAAAACTGCCCTCAAGGAAGCTCACCGTGCCCCATCTTGTGACCCTCCCACCCCGGGCACCCATCTCTCCTCTCTAGGCACCCAAGTGGTCCCATGCTGCCCCTCTGCCAGCCTAGTCCCCAACCCTTTCCACTGTGAACAAACTCCCATTTCTGTTCTCTGTCAGAGCCCTCGCCCCCCAGCACCTTCTAGATCCCTCCCTGTCCTCCTGCCTGAAGCCTGGCCATCCCCGGGGGAAAGGAATCCTTCACATCTTTCTCCTCTGGGTTGGCTCCTGGGCCACTCCTCACCTCAGGTGCTGTCTTTTCCAGGAACCTTCCTGAATGCTTTCCCTGGATACTGCTCTCACTTGAATTCTATTTGCTTCAGTGTCTGTCCCACTCGCCAGACCAAGGACTTCTCAAGGACGGTGACTGTGTCTTCCTTCCATGTGCCCCATGCCCAGAACAGCATGGCTTTGCATGGCGTGGGCATCAGTCAAGGGTGCCAAGCGCCCCTATCCATGGAGAGTGGATGCACAGCTGCAGTTTCTCCAGAGTAAGGGGACACTGTGCCCCGCAAGTGGCCAGCAGTACTCAGGGGGGCCCAGAGACAGCCGGGCGGGGCTGCAGGCACCACTCCCTGCAGGGTTCCCAGGAAGCCTGTCTCCCTGGGGCTGCCGTCCTGGTGTCTCTCATGTGCACTTCTTTTTTAACCCCATTCATGGGGGCCACAGCCACGTAATTGGATTGAGCAGACACTGACAAGGTCAATTTGACAATTTCATTAATCTTTTATTAAACACAGGCCCTGAGCTCCAGCCAGGCTCGTCTGCTTGCCGGCCCCAGAACGTGCCTGGCATATTCCTGTCTCGCATGCCTCCTTTGAGCCAGATGTGATGGCCCCGGGGATGCCAGTAGCTACTGGGTCCTTCCTGGGTCCAGGCCTAATGCTGAGCAAGTCCCTTAGCCTCCAGCCCAGCCTGGCAGGGGGAAAGAATTGATATGTGTGAAGCACTCCAAACAGAGTCCGGCCTATATTTAGTGCTCTGCATTAGTATTATTACTAGTACTATTACTACTACTACTATTATTAACTCACAACACCTTCAGATGTAGGGATGAGGACCTCATTTTGCTAAGGAGGAGACCGAGTCCCATCCAGGGCAAAAGGGGTGCTCAGGGTCTTACCATGGGGACAGAGAACAGCAAACAGTGGGACTGGAATGTTGGGAAAGGCCGGGTCCTGAGAGCCATCCTCTGCCTCCCAGGGCAGTTGGACGATTGGAGGCGATGATGGGGACAGTTTGACCCTCACAGTGCCTGGCACGTGCTCAGCATAGGTCTGTTGAATGAAAGCAGGAAGGAATATATATGGAAAGCTTACGCAAGCTGGAGCTACCTTAGGAGTGCAGGGAAGGGCGCACCCCCTTCTGGGGAAGACGGAGCTGGAGGTGGACATGAGCCTTTAGGACTCAGAGAGAAGGGGGGTACAGGAAGCACCAGCCAAGGGGACAGCATAGGCAGAGGCTGAGCTGAAGCAAGAGGGTTAGGAGTGGGGGGCGGGGGAGGGGAGATGGTCCAGGAAGGTGAGGCTGGAGAACAAGGCAGAGGCCACATCCCAAGGGCCTTCGGGGAGCCATGGAAAGGGTTCCAGCAAGGAGTCATGCCATCCAGATTGTGTTTCAGAAAGTTCACTCTGGCTTCAGTAGGGAGGCCCGGAAAAGGATGTACTTAAGGCAGGGAGGTCGTTGGGAGGCTGCTTCAGGAATCCAGGCAAGAGGAAATAGGGACTCAGAAGTTGTGGGGACACAAGGGCAAGGAGGGGCCAGAGCAGGGGGCCAGGGACAGAGGGCCGCACAACCCCGGGCAAAGGCACACTTGCTTTTGGGCTGGGGAGCCGGGGAGCAGGTGCCATGCCAGGGCCAGCTGGTCAACCCAATCACCTGCCCCCTGGGGGCAGCGGGGAGGGTGGTGCTTGCCTGGATAAGTCCATCCCCGTGCTTTTGGGGCCTGTTAATTAGTGGTGACAGACAAGGTGTCAAATGAGACATTCCTGACATCACCATGCCTAGTGCTTGTCTTCATAACTGTAAACACACAAGTTGCCTTCAACACCAAAGGTTAATGTCTTCGCTGGGAAGGCCAGGGACCCTGGCACCCACAGACTCACACGTGGGGACTGACAGACTCTCCCAGAGGCATGAGGGCCATCAGGAGCCCTTGGTTAGTTTGCTGTGATGTCATTCAAGGTCTCAGCCAGTCTCACTCCAACATGCAGCCTCTTCCAGCATCTCTGAACCTCAGGACCCTCCTCCTTTCCTGATCCCAGCTCTCACAAGTGCCCCAAGAGTGCTGCCCAGCCTGTGTCCCCTCCAGTCAATAGACTGATGCCAGCCATGGGTGGGAGGGGAGCAGTGGGGGCAGACAGACAAACAAGGACACACAGTGCGAGGACTGAAGGGTGACCCAAAGAGGAGAGAAGGAAGACTCTGTGAGAGAGGTTATTCATCAGGGAAGGCTTCCCAGAGGAGGTGAGATTTGCACTGGATCTTAAAGAATGGTCAGGGGCTCCTACCTCCATAAGTAAGCCGGTGGGGTGGTGAATTTGGGATATCTCTTGAAGAACTACCTTGTGTCCTAATACCGGTCTTATGTCTGGCTATAAAATCCCTATGGAGATGGAAGACCCAGTTTTACTCCTTTTTGGATCTTCCCAGGGCAGAACCTGGAGCACCGTATGTAAGGCATAAAAGCACGTTAAGTGGGAAGGGTCCCCACAATGAAAGAGAAGAAAGAGAGAAGGGAGCAGGGATGGTGAGAGAATGAGTGGAGGTTCCCAGGAGGGATCCTTAAATCCCACCTGACCAGTCTGTCTCCCGCTGGGAAGGCTTCCGTGACTGCCCCCTGCCCTAGGACAAAGCCTCGCCTCTTAGCTCAACTGGCAGAACCCTTTGTATCTGGCCCACCAGCCCTCTCCCCCATGTTCACCTTCACCCCAAATGCCACATCGAACACCTTCGGCTTCTGCATTTCCTCAGACAGCCCCAGACAGTTCCTGCCTTCCGGCCTTTGTCTCTCTGCTTCCTCTTTCTGGAAGTTCTTTTCCATCCAGTGAACACATCCTCCGTGTCGTTGTCAACTCCAGTGAGAAGTCTCTCCAAGGAGAACTTTGGAGCTGGGAGTCCTGCACCCCCTGTTTTCACATCCCCACCCTCCAGTACAGGGAAGCTGCTTTCCCTCATTGTCTGGTGAAGGGGGAAAGGTGAGCATCTCCAGTCAGATTGCCCCTGGGGGGGTGGGGGGAGGGCTTGAGGCCTGCTGTACTGCCTGTGAGCTGTGTGACCTTGGGAGAGTTATTTAACCTCTCTGTGCCTCTGGCTCCTCGACTGTAAAATAGGGTAACAGTAGGCTCTATTTCACGGGGTTTTTACAAGGATTAAATCTGTTAATTCTGCAAAGCTCTTAGAAGAATGCCTGGCAGATAGCAAGTACTCACTGAATAGCTGTTGCAACTGATTTTTTAACTTCAAAAGTAATAAAGGGGAATGCAGAAAAATTGGTGGGGGGGAGTCCAAAATTAAAAAGAAATAGTATCACCATTCAAATAACTGTTAGATTAGTAGATGCCTTTCTAGTTTTCTACTGAATGTGTTTTTTTGTTGTCTATCTGTTATATACACACCCACTAAATACATACAAATATCACATCTTTCTCTGTAGCTTGCTTTTCTCACTAAACAACATATGAAAATGCTTCAGTAAACAAGCAGTATTTTTATCTGTCTTTACAGCCACAAAGACTCACTCAGAGCCTGGTACAGAACAGACATTTCGTGGAACTTTGTGGAAGGAAAGGAGAAGGGAGAACAAGACAGGCAGGCAGGCTCTGAGCTGTAGGTTTTGGCTGCTTCTCAGAGTCAGTGATAGGGGTTGTTTCTGAGTCCTTCCTTCACTTTAGTGACAGACCCTGAGGCCAGAGAGGGGAGGGGTTTCCCTGAGCTCACTCAGCAAGTCAATAAGAGGGAGACTGAGGCCAGGGTGGTCTTTTTCCTCAGGCCACAGGCGGCCACCCTCCCCCCCGCCCCCCAGTGCTCCTGGCCTCGGGTTAAGTTCCCTATTCAAGACCTGATGTGTTGCCCTGTAACCCAGGCAGGGACAGCCTTCTCACCCTGGTCTGGCCACGCTTTGGGGCCTCCCCATGAGCCTGAGTTTGCAGGAAAGACTGGGTCTCAGGCAGGCAGGCTTAGGGAAGGAAGCAGATGGAGATGGCCAGGGGGAAAAGTCACCAGCGCCAGGCAGACTTATTTTCTGTATCCCCAGATGGTGGCAGGCTACCTCTCCGAGGCAATGGTACTTTGGAAAATCATCTTCCTAAAAGAAGGGAACAGGCTTTAGGCTCAGCCGTTCTAATCCGTGGCCCAGACAATCTCCTGGAAACGGGGCTCTAAGTATGGCCTCCCTTGCCCAACAGACCTCAGTGGGCCCACGGGTGGCAGAATAAAGCACCCCTTGGTAAGAAGGGGTTGTTTTCTGGGACCCTCCCCACAAAGCCCCCAACCATTGCTCTCTGTGTCACTCCCACAGTGCCTCTGGGGCTGTGCAGATGCTGTGCCCTCTGCCTCAGAGCCATCGTGGTCTCTCAAGGCCCTTCTCCTCTCCCTCAGAGCGGCCATTCCCTCTGCAGGTCTCCTCGGCCCTGAGCTCACAGCCAGCCTCCGTGCTCTGCCTCACAAAACCTTTGCACCCCCGCACGCCTTCAGTGGGGCTACTGCCCTGCCCCTGAGTGCCCTTGGGCCCCGTTACAGAAGGTGTGCCTGGGCGGCTGAGCAGAGGGTGGTTCTAGAGCAAATGCCTGGGTGTGGGCTTGAGGGTGAGGCCATCTTCCCACAAAGGCCACCTTCCAGCAGATGTGTGCTCGTTAGCTGGAACCCTGTAAAATCCTGTGTCGCCTTGGACAATCCCTCCACCTCTATCTGAGCCTCAGTTTCCACACTTGAAAAATGGCAATGACCCTGCCCACATCACAGGGTTAAATAAGCAAACGTGTAGGAAACACGGAACGCATAGAGAATGCTCAGCAGTTTCCTTCTCTCCCCTGCCCCTTTCCTTTCCGAGAACATCACTCTCAGACTCACAGAGTAAAATATTTCTAGAGGCCAAAAGTGACCCCAAATCAAAGTAGAAAAACAAATCTCACCCCTGATTGGATAAGTCAAGGCCCTTACTTGAACTCCAGCTGGGGTGTCTCCCTGCCAGACTCTGGGGTGGACCCCTCTGACCCGAGCGCCCCGCACTGGCCATTCCAATGGGCAGCTGCAGGGAAATGCCCAATTTCTGGCCCGTGGAGTCTGCGCCTCCACAAAGCTGGATTTAACGTGAGAAGCACACCACACACCAGGGAGTTTCTGCTGGGGAAGATTAGTCTTTGTCACCTGCTAATGTATAATTAAAGAGGCTATTTCAGCAGAGCACTGGGATGACCACCAGCAGCCCCAAAAATGCTTTCTGGAAGATGATGCCCCAGGCATGTATTGATTGGCCCCAGCACGTGGCAGAATCTCAGCAGAGGTGCTCTCTCTCTGTCCCTTGGCAATGGCAGTCTGGCTCCAGTCGGCTGGGCTAGAGATCCCATATCTGCCCGGTGCTGATTAAGTCCTTCTTGCTGGGCCAGGAGCTAAGCCTTCAGGCAAGTTCAGGGCAGGAAGGAGAGCTGGGGAGAAGGTGACTGGTCTCCCAGCTGGGGTACTTCACTCAAGGACAACCTCAGCAATGTGCCCAGATGGCTTAAACTGTCCCCGTTCAGTGAATGTTCCAGATGGCTGAGGCTGACCCTCTGGAGCGTGGCCACCTTGGATACAGTTCCCCTGGTGTTCCCCTGCGGCTGCTGAGGGGAACTGTATTCAAGGAAGAGTTCTGGACTCAGAGGTCAGAGACCTTGGATGCGGTCACTTGTTTCATTCCTTGAGTCATCCATCTATTCACTGCTGCATTCATTCATTTACCAAATATTTATGGACTTGCTACAATATCCCTGGCCTGTTCTGAATGCAGGTATTTGAAAGTCCTCATGGAGCTGGTATTCTAGCAAAGGGAGACAGACAAAAGGACAAATGGGCAAGCAGATTTATAATGGCAGGTAGCGATTACTGCTTCACAGGAAAGGAAAGTGGGGTAGCAGACACATGGCGCAAGGGTGCTATTTAGGGAAGGTCTTCTCTAAGAAGGTAGCAGTTGAGCAGAGACCCGAATAGAGCCAGAAAGCCACCCCATGTGGCAGCTCGGAGACTGGCATTGCTTTGCAGACCTCGGGATGAGCCCATGTGGAGCCCCCAATGCAGGGAGTGCTAAGGTGTCCGAACAAAGGCATGAGGCCAGGGATGCGTGACGTGATGCAAGAGGGAAGCAGTGTGGGGAAGTGGACGGGATGAGATGGGCCGTGCAGCAGGGACCAGAGTTGTGGCTGCCTCAGGGGACCCAGAACTGTGCCAGGTGTGTGGGGGTCAGACAGGGGGTCGTGTCTTCATCTGTGGAAGTTTGGCCAGACCTGGGAAACGCTTCCCACTTCTGAGCTCCAAACTTCAAGAGGAAAGGAAACATGGAACAGTCAGGTTTCTGGAAAGTGTGGTCAGGGAAGGAGTGAGGGTCATGCTTAGAGGTTCTGTGGACCTGACTGGAAGCCCACATCGCCTTCACCTCCTCTTCACCACCTCCTCACAGAACTGCCACGTGGTGCACACATCCGAGAGGGAGGCCAGGGCATGCAACCTGACCATGTGCTAAAGAGGAGAGTGACAGTGTTAGCCAGCTCTGGAAGTCTCTGTCCCCAGGGGTATGGCAGCCGCCCTTCCTCAAAGGCTGTTGTAAGCACAAGGGCCTGTGGGTTAGTGGCGGCTGTGAAGGTGGGGCGGGGGGTGCTGCATGGTGAAGGGATTCCCGCCGGCACCTGTGTGGATGGCAGAAACAGGCTCGTTCACCTGGAGCAGGGCAGACCCAGATTTGTCCATTGGTGCGGAGCTCTCTGGGGAATAGGGTGCCTCTTGGAAGTCCCAGAACTCATTCCACGACCACCCAGGCTCACAGAGGAAGACTGATGGAACCCGCGTGTGAACGCTGCCCTTCACCTCTGTCTCCCCACCAGCCTGAGAGCTCCTGGGCCTCGGGGGTGTGGGGTACCCCACCGTGGCCTCAGCTGCCCAGCACATGCTTGGTGTGCCGAGCCCCGGGGTGCCGCGGCACAAAGACTTGGGTTTCTGAATCAAACAGCCCTGAGATCAACTCCCATTTCCACATTCACAAGCCATGCGATCTCAGAAGTGTTACTTCATCTCTCGGAACCTCGGTTCCCCCACCTGTAGCGTGGGTATAATCCATTTCACAGGGTCCTTGTGAAGGTTTCAAAGAGAAAGTTCTGAATTGCCTGGCACCATACCTGGCACACAGAGGGAGTGCAAATGTTGTTTTTCTCGTCCTTCTGCTCTTCCACCACCCAGGATCAGTGTGCCAGAGCTGCAGACCAGAGCGGGCATCAGAAGGGACAACATCATTCTGTCACTCCGAGTGGTGGACACAAATGGAGGCTGACTTGGCAAAGGGCCACCTAAGTGCTCCCCCAACATTGGGTTGTTCCCAAGAGCAGCAGGGAGCGCATCCACCCTGGTCAGAAATTTTGCCACGACTCGCTGCGTCGGGTTCCAGGTTGGCCACTGGAACCTTGTGTGCAACTGGGGTGGGCCTGGGAGCAGTTCTGACACCCGGGCCGCCCTGGTCCTGAAGCCTCCCTGCCTGGGAGGGGTGGGCAGACTCCCTGCCTAGGAGGTCACCGTGCCTTTTCACCCAACTGAGCAGAGCAGAGAAGGACTGTGTCCTCCGTCCAGCTGTCTCCTTTTAGCCATGGTACTGACTACTTTCCCTGCGTGGTGGCCTCAGGCCAGCAGCTTTCCAGGGGTGTGTAAACAAATGGTCCCCGGGAGAGTGGGAGGGGAGGCCCCAAGGGTGAGGACTTGGGGATGGGAGGCATACCAGGCTCCCGGGCCATGCCAGCCACGGGCTCTGCCCTCAGGCTTCCTGGGCTGCCCGCCAGTGCCCGAGGCCAGGCAGGGGAGCAGAGAACCAGCTGTAGGGCTTTCGCAGAGAAGATTTGAAAGAAGTCATCAAGTCTCTCTATGCTTCCATTTTCTCCCTTTTCCCAACTGAAGTAAATGAGCTGCCCATCGTTGAGAGACTCTGTTAGAAACAATAACTATGTGATTATTTTATATGTGTACAGAAATTCAGAGCCAGTGAAGCTCTTTCACCTTATTTGATACTCAGGAGACTTTATACAGATCATCTTGAATTCCCACAGTACCGCCTGAGGCAGATATTTTTATCTGTAGTTTTAGCCAAGGACACAGGCTCAGAGTGGTCCATCACATGTCTGAGGTCACACTGCTGGTGAGTGGCAGAGTTAGGATTTGAGTCCAGGTCTACCTGGCAGAAATCTCATGATTTTCCTACTCACCCCCTGTGAAAGTAAAGCTTGATAAAAGCACAAAAGAATCATCAGGAAGGAAGCCAAGCCTGGGCCAACTTCTTCCTCTCTCCTTGCTGCCATGGAGTGCCCACCCAGATTCTCTATGATATGTTTGTGAATCGATGATGGTGTGACAGGGGTCTGGGTGGCACCCAGTGCTGAGCAAAGGAAGTGAGATGTGGTCTGCCCCTTCCTTCCTTCCTTCTTTCCTTCTTCCCTTCTTTCCTTCCTTCCTTCCTTCCTTCCTTCCTTCCTTCCTTCCTTCCTTCCTTCCTTCCTTCCTCCCTCCCTCCCTCCCTCCTTCCCTCTCTCCCTCCCTCCCTCCCTCCCTCCCTTCCTTCCACACACATTGCCCCAGCCCCTACCAAGTGCCCATGCTGGATCTCAATGTTGGATTCTGATCTGTTACATGAACGAGAGTCTGATGTCCCTGAGCCATAGGATGGGATAAATATGCAAATCTCTTTGTTCCTCTCATTTGATTTGTTGTAATGTAAGATTTCTCTGGCATCATGTCCTCAGCAATAGAAAAAAAAATGCCACCTCCTTCCTCCAGATGTCATTTTAGAAATGTTATTCCTGTAATGCAAAGGATGCAGTTTTGGGGGCTATTAAGATACTGATATACTGCTTGGTCCTGAGCTGGAAATAAAAGCCCCTCTGCTTTGCGAGTGAGTACGTGAGGTTGGGGGGTATATCAAGGTACTAGAATCAGAGGGAGCTGGACTTGAAACCTGGTTTGATTGTGAAAGTCATTCAGTGAGGCTTTGTGGAGCCCTATCCTGTGCCCAGCCCTGTGTGAGGTGCTAGAAATGCAAAAGGAATCTGAGACCCTCCCTTCAAGGAGCTTACAGTTTTCCTGGGTTGAGGTTATGATCCAGGAAGGCTTCATGGAGGAGGGGACTCTTCCATCAGGGACTGTTACCCCACAGATACAGCCCCTTCCTCAGTGTGATTGCTCCCTGGAGTTTGAAAGGCCCTTGCTAAAATAACCAGGAAGCCAGCTCTGCTTTGAGCTCCGTTCACATCTGGGGGCATCTGTGAATTGTCAGCTGCTACCTGAAGAAGTCAGGAAAATGGAATGTATACCTTTTCCCCTCAACCTTAAGCCTTAACACTTCTTTAGTCTAATGGGTTCCATCCAGGTGTATCCTGACTTTGGATATTCTACTCCATTTCTGTGACTCCCTTGAGAAGCACCTCTCATCTCTGGGAGAAGAGTTTCCTTGCTTTGGAAAATGGGGACAGCTATAAAAACGACATGCTTCTACAAACCACCCTTCCTTTAACGAATATAATGGTACCCCGTGGGGGCCCAGTTCCAACAATATCATGGCCATTTTACTGAGCCTGACATGGCCCTCCACAGCTTCCCTCAGCCTGCCTTTATTTATTCAACAAATAGTTTTTGAGGACTACCTATGTGGCATGTGTTTTGGGGGGTGAGAAGATACCCCAAATTCCTGTCCTGTGGAGCCTCTGCTCTAGTTGAGGAGATGGACAAAAAATAAGTAAACAAACATCTGATCTGATTTCAGGTCATGTTAAATGTTATGGAGAAAAGTGTAACTGAGTAAAGAAAATAGAGATCAAATTAATTCAGCAAATATGTCTTTTTTTTTTTTAAGATTTATTTATTTATTTGAGAGAGAGAGCGTGCAGGGGGAGGGGCAGAGGAAGAGAACAAACTCCCCGCTGAGCACGGATCCCGACGGGGTACTCCATCTCATGACCCTAAGATCAAGACCTGAGCCGAAACCAAGAGTCAGACGCTTAACTGACTGAGCCACCCAGGCGCCCCTCAGCAAACATGTCTTTAAGTCCCAAGTTCATGCCGGGCCTTGTGCTGGGTCCTGGCACAGAGGCCATCTGGCTGGCCTACTCCCACCGGCCCCCAAATGCCTCTGTGCTGCCCCCAAGACGTGCTCTTCCTTCCTTTCCTTCCCCTTCCTTCTCCTGTCTGCGCGCCCTCCCTCCCTCCCTCCATCCCTCCCTTCCATCTTCTTTTTTCCCCTTCTTTCCTCCCCCATTCAGTCAACAAACATATCTTGATGTGTAATGTGCTGAACATTAGGTCAGGTGATGGGGACTTTCACAGCCACCCTGAAATTGCCCTCAATCTTCATAGGGCCACCCTTTACACACCTTGGGGAGCCCTGCCTGACCCAAGAGGGACCTTGCCGCCTAAGTTCACATGGCCCCGTGGCTTCACCTCCTTCTTTTGCTCTTAGATGTAGCCTATCTTGTATAAAACTAATATGTGGCTGAGTATTAGGTATTTGTGGGTGCATGTGTACATGCACCTCCATATAATTGCGTGATAATGTGCATTCAAGTGTATGCCTATAAGAGCGTATCCTCTGTTTGAGTGTGTATGTTGATTTGGCTTTGAAGTTATCTGTTTACCTGTTTTGAAATGTCTGTTCATTTTTTTTTACACCGTTAATGCCCTCGTGTTATGATTGTAGCTTTGTAATGTGTTTTAACATCTGAGAGGCTAAGCATCTCCCTCTTTTATAATATCTGAATCTTGCCATTTATTCCTCCAGGTAAACTTCAGAATGATTTTTTTCAAGATTAATTTTGAATAGTCTATACATTAGTTTGGAAATTAACATCTTTATACTGTTCAGCCTTCCTATTCAAAAATAGGGCACATATTTGCACTTATTCAAGTCTCCTGTTATGTCCTTCAGTGAAGTTTTATAGTTTTCTTCTCTAAGTCCCTACACAACACAATTCTTGTTAAAATTATTCCTTAAGATTTTATATTTTTGTTGTTACTGTGACTGAAATATTCTCAAATTTTAGTTTTAATCTTAATTCTTGTTGGCATTTAGAAAACCTACTAATTTATTTTTATTTATTTGTATTAAGCCTACCAATTTTGTTCAGGAGCTTTTTTAGTCGATCATTTTAGGGCTTTCTAGTTAAATAATCATATCATTTGTAATCAATGATAATTTGTCTCTTCCTTGCCCATATTTATAATTCTGAATTATATTTCCCACCATACTACATTGGCTATATCTTATATATCATTGACTATGTTTTATATATATTTGAAATAATGATACTTGTCTTAGTCCCAATTTTTACTGCTATTACCTATGCTATTTCAAATTGGCCCTTGTTTTCAGATAGATATTCTTTAGCATGTTGAGGAAGTGCCTTCCATTTTTAGTCCACTCATTTTTTTAAAGAAACTGTCATTAAGTGTTTTCATTTTGTCAAATGATTATCAGTTCTCTGATTTGACCCATTTTGTTTCACTATTATAATTCATTAACTCATCTTTGCATTCCTGGTGTGAAACTTCTTGATCTTGCTACATTTCATTTACAGGTACTTTATTTAGGACTTTGGCTCTTATAAGCACAAGAGAACATTTTTTATAGCTTTGATATCGAGCTAGTGCTATCTTAATTGGGTAGCTTGCCATATTTTTATATGCTTTAGAAGAGATATTTATTTCAAGAACTGTCAAACCTCAAATACTGGGGGAGAAATGCACATACAACCATTTGGGCCAAGAGACTTTTTATAAATTTCTCATTTTCTTCTATGGTTACTCGGGACTTTTACTTCTAAAGTAAATATTGATAACATCCAAAAACTTATCCCTCTTATCTTGACAAGCTTGTCTCTTGTAATTAAAAAAAAAAAATTCTCCATTGTTGTTATAGCCTCTTTATTTTGTTTATGTTGGTCACTTTTTTCTTAATTTTTTTTTTAATTTTTTTTTTTAAAGATTTTATTTATTTATTTGAGAGAGAGAGAATGAAAGAGAGCATGAGAGGGAGGAGGGTCAGAGGGAGAAGCAGACTCCCCGCTGAGCAGGGAGCCCGATGCGGGACTCGATCCCGGGACTCCAGGATCATGACCTGAGCCGAAGGCAGTCGCTTAACCAACTGAGCCACGCAGGCGCCCCACTTTTTTCTTAATTTTGTTTGTCAGAGGTTTGTCATACTTTTTGTTTTTGTAAAAAGAAAAAATAGCCCTTGGATTTCTTTATTAAACCTACTATTTTGGGGGCGCCTGGGTGGCTCAGTCAGTTAAGCGTCTGCCTTCGGCTCAGGTCATGATCTCCGGGACCTGGGATCAAGCCCCATGTTGGGCTTTCTGCTCAGTGGGGAGTCTGCTTCTCTCTCTCTCTCTCTCTCTCTTTCCCTCTGCCCCTCCCCACTGCTCATTCTCTCTCTCTCTCTCTCAAATAAATAAATAAAATCTTTAAAAAAAACCCAAACCTACTATTTTTCTGTTTGCTAATTTATTCATTTATAGCTTTACTATTTTTTTTCTACTGGCTTTCATAGGTTTCTTTTTGGTTCTCTTTCCAGATTATGTTGTTATAGTTTTATTTCCTTTTCTTAGTCTTTCCTATTTATTTAAGAATGCATTTAAGCGTAAGAATTTCTCTCTGAGCATGGTTTTGGCAGCATTCCACTAGTTTTAGAAATGGTTTATTTTTATTTTTATTATTTTCTAAATATTTTGTAATTGTATATTTTTCTTTTAATTCTATGACATAACATTTTTATAAAGGTGATTTTAATCTCCGTGAGGCTTTTAGTTGCAACTGTTTCGGTTGCTGTCGAGACATTAATAGCAATTTCTGGTTTTAGTGTCGTGGTTACAGAATGAAAATTATATATATCTATACCATTATTTGGAATTTACCAAATTATTCTATGTTTCTGGAGTGAAAATAATTGTTATACATCATTGACTCAACTTTATTATTTTATTCAAATCTCTTATTTATTTTTTCTTTTAATATTTTTCTTTATACTTTTAACATTTAATACATATAAAATAATATAGTTATGTATATAAGCTATAAAGCATAATCATCTAATGAACACTTGTGAACTCCCCACCCAACTCAAGAATTAGAACATTACCATTAACTCACATTTATCAATATCCTATCGCTTTGCTTATTCTCAGAGTTAACTATGATTATCAATTTTGTGTTTATCATTTCCTTGCTTTTTAAGTACACCTTTTAAAATCACCTATGTATGAATGTCTGAAAATAGAAAAAGCAAAATTGACTATCTTCGTCTATGCATGCTATCTAGGCTCCTGCTCCAATTTCTGTTGCCTTCTCCTTGAATTTCAAATACTTGTTGCTTTAAATATTTGGATATTTTGTTGCTTGCAATGAGTTCCTGACTGTTAGGTCTTCAATGCAGATTTTGCTTCTTATCAATTTAATGTGAAACCTCTTTCTTGTTCATGGTTCTTGCCTCAAATTCTGCTTTATTATTAACATCGTCACCTCTTCTTTCTCTTTAATTGAATTTGCCTGAAATATTTGAGAAGCTTAATTTTTAACCTTACTGTGTAATTTTGCCTGAGGTTCAGTAGATGGTAATGTTTAAGATGTTGTGCTCTGAGACCAGATTGGGTTTAAATCCCAGTTGTGCTGCGTCAGCTGCCTGAGTTGGGGCAGGTTTCTCAGGGGTAACAGTAACTCCATCTCGTGTGGTTAATGGGTGGCCTGGATGAGATGACGCTTGTGAAATGCTCAGCACAGTGCAATGCACATGGCAAGTATGCAGTGGATGTTAATTATTTTGATGAGATTTATCTCTTACAATTTGAACCTAACTTAATGTTTGCATTTTAGCTTGAGAATTTTTGTCCTCCAATAGAATAATTTAAACTGTTTACAGTCGTTTCATATCTGGTGTGTTTGACCTTAGTCATCTGTCACCCACTTTCATACTTTCTTTTTTATATATATTTTGCTCTTAACAGTGTTTTCTCTTTTATTTTGTAAACTATATTTTTTGTTTATATCTTTTGTATTAATTTAGAAGTTTAAAATCCTCTTTTAACTTAATTCTCAAATGCATGCCTTAAAATGTGTGTCAGACCCAGTTACCCTCACATTTGTCTAATTGTCAGTTAAGAACAAAGCAATCATTTTCACTTCTCTTTCTACAACATAGAATCTCAGGTGCTTTTATTCCCCTTGCCATCTTCCTCAACACTTGATTCTTCTTTTCTAACGTCAAATGCTAAGCTTAGCTGTCAACCTGTTTTCCTTCCTGTATGATATTTTCTTTATCCTGGAAGTTTATTTTGCCAAAATCTTGCTACTTTTGGTTTTTCTTTTCGTGCATATTGCCAAATCACTGATCTCTTTCGGGGTTTTGACTCAGGTTGATATTGTTTTGTTTTGCTTTTGTTCTGTTCTAGTTAATTACATTTTTTTCCCAATTGTGTTTTTGTCACTTTTATTTTTATTATATGTTCCCCCCCATATTGATAATTCTTAGACTCCATTCTTGTCTCCTGTATCTATCACCTTCTTTCTCATCATTTTCATCGCTGATGATTAGAAGCCAAGTCCTCTTGCATCTATTGAAGGATTCCAAGCAGATGGCCTCTGAAATGGCCTTAATTTCTTTTCAAGCTTTCCTTCTCCAAGTTTTCAGGGCAATGTTTCCTTTTCCTTTGGCTTTAGTATCTCTTCAAAGGCCCCATCGTTTTTGTTTCTTTAGAGGTTTTATTTTGTTTTGCTTTGTCATCTTTGAATACAGCTTGGTCTACACGGACCTGACATTTGCAAACAGGAAACCTAGGAGGGAAGCATTGTTGACCCCTCACTGATTTAGACCTGAAGTGCAAGTCCACTTGCTCTGCCCCAGTTTCTTTTCTGAGGTTTCACAACAGCGTGCTTTTACCAGCCTGAAGTTGGCTCCTCTCCAGGACAGCTTCTAGATTTTTCTGACTGCACGATTAGATGCAGTTTGTACTTCCTCCTTGCCCAGAGTAGCATCTAAAAACCCCTCCTTGCCCCAGCATGCACTACTTCCAGAACGCTTCCTGTCCTGTCCTTGTTTACAAGGCTTCTCCTGAAGGGTCTAAGTGTTCCTGGATGCCAGCCCTTCTCTGCTTCCTGTTGTGCTGCATGTGTAGGGTTACTGCTTCTGAATGCATGTTAGGGGGGAAAAAAGGAACAAGAAGAAGAGGAGAGGACCATAAGGTCAGGGATGGGGAGGGCAGGCAGGGCTCAGGTGCTGGCTGGCTCAGAAGACCCATCCTCTAACCTGGTGGACTCTTGTTTTCCTCTTCAGCACATCCTCGATTTGGAAACAGGATTTGCAGGAAGTAAAGTCTTTTCCTTCAGTGTGGGGGAGGGTGATATTCAGAGGCTAGAGCCCTAAAATTACTCCACCCCCAAATTTGACATAATTTATGATATTATTGCCAATTTTTATTTTGTGTATCTTCGTGAGACTTCTAGGACAGAAAGCGTCACATTAAGTATCCTTAGTCTGCTCCCATATTGATAGCTGAACATTCCAATGAAGGATTCTATATGCATCATTCATTCATTCATTCACTTATTCATTCATTCATTTATGTCTATTTCCTCCACTAGACTGAGAGTTCAGAAAACTATGGACTTTCATCGTTTTACTCCCACCTCAGTGCAATAACTGACATCTAATATGTGCCCAAGAACAGGGCAGAGTACTGAGTCTCACTATGAATCAAATTATATCTTGAAGTCTTAGTGCTGGGAATCATCAAGTGTACTACACTCTCACCATTTTAAAACATTCTAATACCTGTTATCTAACTTGATACTAGAAACAACCTGGAATTAGGCAAGACAGATATTATTCTTCCCGGTTTAGAGATAAAAAAAACTGAGACCCGAAAGGAGGCAGAGACCTGCCCACGGTCACCCAGAGTCACATGTGGGGCCAAGAACCAGAGCACCACACCCCTCCCCGCTCACAGGGCTGGGGCTCTCCTCTGGAACAGCTGCGGCCTCCTAGGTCTGGTCATGTGATGGGAGAAAAACAAGAGCAGTCTGAGAGGGCCCAGGAAGACTTCCTGGAGGCCTGGAGCTGGAACTTGAAGACAAAGAGAGACGGTAGAGAGGGGTATCCTAAGCAAGGGATGGCTGGAGCAAAGGCATGGGTGGGGTCAGAGGGTCATGGGGAGATGGGCCCAAGGCACTCCTGTACTTGGGGGTAAGTGCGGACAGTAAAACCCTCCCAAAGTGTTCAGACTGCACTTCAGCCAAGAATCCTGACCTCACCTCATACCTGATGCCAGATGCCCTTCACTGGCATTGTATCCCCATTGGGGTGGGGGAGGAGGGAGAGAACAGAGAGAGTACAGTCCCACAAAGCTGGACTTGAAGGCTGACTGCTTTTACTGCAAGGCCTGCCTTGGGCAGGTTGCACCATCTCCCTGAGACTCAGTTTCCCCCCTTGAATAATGGGATACTAATAGTTGGACTTGCTGAGTTTTGTGCAGATTCAATGAGAAAATGGATGTGAGGGGCATGCCACATAGTAGGTGATGGAAACCTCTTAGTTCCCTTCCTTTCCTTCCTGGCTCTTCCATGGGCAGCTAAGAGATGACGCCATGCTCTGTGCTCCCCAGGAAACTAGAACCATAGCAGAGTAACCTGCAGATGGGATGGCAGACCGACAAGGCAGGGCCTGCCCTCCTCCCCATCAGGGCCGCATGCTGCACTTCTCAGAGGGGAACTCATAATCTCCTCCGAACGCTGAGGCTAAATTCCTCCGAACGCTGAGGCTAAATTCCTCCGGAGCGAAGGCCTCAGCACTGAGCCTCCGCATATGGCGGACTCCCTTGTTTGCCATCAGAACAGAGCGCTGCGCTCCATTCGAATGCCATGCTGCTGCGGACTCTGGGAGATAGTGTCGAATATGCAGGGGCAAGGGGGCCGGGTGACTTACCCACTAAGTCCCTCAGCCCCTGGTTGAAGGCAGCCAGGTGGGAGAGGGAGGTGTACATTCCTTGGCACCTCTGGTCGGTCATGCGCAGGGAGAGAGCAGGCCGCCATGGCCGGAGAGTGGCCTCAGGCTGAGGGTGAACGTACTGTCAGTTGGATGTCAGGTGAGCTTGCTTTGAGGTGGGCTGAAGGCATCTGCCCAGGGCGGGGAGCAGCCCCTGCTACAGGAGAGACACACGACACATATGTGCAAGTGATACTATTCAGGCAATCACTAACCGAGTACCTACCACGGGCCAAGTACTTTATATTCTTACAGAATCTCTACAAGGCAGTTCTTACTGTATCTATTCTATGGAGAATGAGACTGAGGTTCTGAGAGTACCTCTGTCATGCCTGGGCCACAGAGCATTAAGTAGCCACGCCAGCAGGCAAACACCTCTGCCTGCTTCCAAAGCTTGGGTCCTATGCAGGGCTCCTCGGAAGACAGGAGAGAAACGAAGGCAGAGCCCCATGCTGCGAGGACAGTCCATCAGGCTGGAGCTAGGGGAAGGGAGTATGGGCATCTCCTGGAGTCAGGCCTGAGAGACAAGGAGAGCCCGCAGATATGGACACACAGCTGTTGAAAGAGCGTAGTCAGTGGCGGACGGCCCAACCTACCGCCACGAGCCAGAGCTAAATGGATGACATTTTTCAGGTGTGGAGAGGCACTTCCAGCTCCTAGGACTCTTGAGGGGTTTGGAACCAGCTGGACCTGGGTTCAGATACTGCTCTTCTTCCTACTGATTTATTCCATGAGCTTGAGCCAGTTACATGACTTCTCAAGCCCTAACATTCTCAACTAGAAAATAGGGATAATAATACCCTCTGTGGGCATCATGAGGATGAGATGGCGTAGCACACAGAGGTGCCTGGCGCGGAGCCGGACACATAGGAGGTGAGACTTAGGGCCAAGAGCTCCCACTTGGTTCCAGGCCCTGCTCTGACTTTATCCCTGCTCTCGAGCAAGGCTTGTCTCCTCTCTGAGCACCCTAGTTTCTCTGCCCATGAAATGGAGATCAGAACCCCCAGCTCACAGCACACGGGGCTGCAGCAAGACAGACAGAGCTAAAGCACTGGAAACCTCACAGGGATCCAGCCCTCCCGCCGAGCAGTGGAGGAACTCAGCATGGGGAGCAAAGGGTCTGATCTAGTCTCAGC
Source organism: Mirounga angustirostris (assembly GCF_029215605.1). Taxonomy (NCBI): domain Eukaryota; kingdom Metazoa; phylum Chordata; class Mammalia; order Carnivora; family Phocidae; genus Mirounga; species Mirounga angustirostris. The sequence goes on from NW_026991712.1 coordinate 152,138,861, forward strand.
TTCCAACACACTAGGTAGCCTTGGGCAGTTTCCTTTGTCGTCGGGTCCAAATGACAGGGTTGGCCGAGGCGATCGCTGAAGGCTCTGAGATCCTGAGCTTCTCCCCCGACTGTACCCCAGTGACCTCCCTCTCCCCATCTCCTGGTCACAGGCTTATGCTCTGGTTGGTCATTGCCTGTCTCTGTTGGCTCCAGCCTCCCACCTGCTTCCCTGTGCCCCATTAATCTGCTCTTGCTTTTGGACTGGCCCCAAGCCTGATAGCCATTCTCAGTGCCCATGGCCTAGCTGAGGTCACCCCCAAACCAGGGCCTGGCTTTGTGTGTGTGGAGGCAGAGTTTACGTGTTGCAGGTCCCTGGGGGCTGGGATGCAGTGGAGGGAGGACAGGGACCAGAGCGCAGGCTCCTCCAGGCTCAGTCCAGCCTTAGCAGTCTTTCTGTGACAGGGGGTCATTCAGTAACTGTCTCAGAGCTTGGTCTGAAGTCAGGCTGAGGGCTTGGGGGTGTGACCAGGGACAGACTCAGTAAGCCAGACATTCCTTTTCTTTCCCTAATATTCAGCCATCCTTTACAGCAGACTGGCGGGGTCTTAGTCGCTCACGTCAGCCCAGGCCCCAGGACACTTGCCCACCCCCAGTAAAGTGATGCTGAGCTGCAGACCTAGAGGGGTTACTGTGATTGCGCTTTCTGTTCCTTCGCTCTGGGTGTGTCTCAGGGGTCAGAACGAGTGGGGCAGGTGAACGATTACATGGTGTGATTTCACAGATACCAGAGACGCTGCTAGAAACCCCACGTGCTCCCTCCATCTGTCTGGTCAATACTGACATTCCTCAGTTAGAGATTCATCCACTTGGATTAGTTTTTGGAGCTGTGGAAAAAACTTTGGGCTATGAGTCCGTAGATGAGAAACCACGTCTCATCTTTGCCTCCTACTTGCAGCTGTATCACCACGCTTCTCTGAGCCTCAATTTTCCTGTCCATAAAGTGGGAATGATCCAACTTCCAGAGTTGTTACCAGGAGTAAGAGACGCAGTGTGGAAAGCACTGGCACCGGGCAGGGGCTCCGTAAACACGCCTTCCTTCTGCGCGGTCCTGGGTTGGAAGAGCAAGGTGGGTTTGGAGGACGCCATGCTGGGAGTCACCACCAGGTGGCAGCACAAGGTGTTCGTTCCTTGGCTCACTCCTAATGAGGAGGCCCTTGAGTGAGGTCTGGGATGAAGCAGGGGGTGATGAGCTCCCCAGCCCTGCGGGTTAGCGCGGCAAGGCTGGCAGCTTCCTGTCCTGCTGGTGAAGAGCAGCTGAGTCCTGTATTGGCGGGATGTGACACCTACAAAGAGTGCCCCAGGTTCCCCAGGGGATATAGAGAAGTGGCAGCTTCACCCCTGCCCGCAGGGAGTCTGCAGTCTGGGGAGGGAGGCAGGAGTGCGTGCAGACAGGCCAGAGAGGGGCGCCGCGCTCTGGCCCAGGGGCTCACAGAGGCTTCGCAGCTCGGTGGGGGACACTCCGCCCTGCAGAGTCAGCAGGGGCTTCCCAAGGAGGGGGGCAAACAGAAGGACATCAGGGTACCCTGGAGGTGATAAGGTTTTGCAAGGGACGCCTGTGGTTCTGGGAGCTCTGAGCACACCACCTGCTCCCTTTGCACGGCCGACCAGACTACACACATGTAGCCAGCAGCACCCTGGGATCTATCAGTTCCCCAGCTCCCTCACATCCTCGCCCCAGAGATGCCTGGTCTCCCGACAGACACCGAGGCCTCACTGTCCCCTCAGTCCCATCCCCAGCTTGGCAAGTAAGCGAGCCCGTGGATGTGCCACAGTGGTTCCTCCTGCTTGGTGACCGCAAGTCTTTTCGTAAAGGAGAAGACCCTGGACAAGGAACCTAAGGCCCTGCAACCACATTCTAAGCCCTGTCCTGCCACTGTCCAGCTGTGACCTTGGACCCATTTCCCATTTGGTACATTACGGTGGACCTAGAAGGTCCTAAGGAAGCTCCCAGTTTTAACGTCTAACACCCACAGATTCTTCCTGATCCTAGAGCCCCCTTGGGAAGGTCGCCAACTTGACACTGTGGAAGGAAAATATGGGTCCTTCCCGGATCAAAGGAGGTGACAAAGGCATTAGTGCTTTGGAAGCTCTGCATATTCCCCTGACAATGTGTACGTTGAGCTCCTGGGGAGCCGGTAGAGTAGGGTCCACCGCTGTGCTCTCTGCAGAGCCTGGCCAGGCACCCAACACCTGGCTCTATGAGGAAGAGGATGCACAGGAAGAGATGGAAACCATTTTCTAATATCTGCCAGTTGTCTCAGGGCAGAAGCAGCATCCTTGTTCTGTGGGGCCTCGGAGGGCAGAGCCTGGGCCAGTGTGGGCAAGCCTGCAGTGAGGCAGGTTTGCACTCCAGACAAGGAGGCCATTCAGCCAAGGACATCTAAAGATGTCCCCCAAGGGGCACCTAGCTGGCTCAGTTGGTAGAACATGCGGCTCTTGATCTCAGGGTTGTGGGTTTGAGCCCCAAGTTGGGTGTAGAGATTACTTAAGGAGAAAGAATGGTAGGTAGCTGAGTAGGAAGGAAGGAAGGGAGGGAGGAAGGAAGGAAGGAAGGAAGGAAGGAAGGAAGGAAGAAGGAAAGAAGACAGGAAGATGAACCCCAAGAGTGGACACCTTTGTTGGCAGAGATGGACAGCTGGGCACGGTCTAGGCCAGCCCTTCCCAAACCTGGCTGTGTACGACAATAACCATGCTTAGAAACTGAATTCTGAAGGTTTTTGAAGACCCTCGGGGATGTGGCTACAACTCAGTATTTTTCTAGATCAAGGTGCCTTGACATGGGGTCCACCTGCTGAGTTTGGCTGTCCTGAATCTCTCTTCTTGGAGCCCGTGCCCCTCCCCCAGTCCAGCCACCTTCCTGGCACCTGGACAAAACCATAACCACAGTTCTGCTGGGTCACAAACCCCCTTCCATTCTGAAATACAAGTGGTTAAAGGGAAGGGGGTGGGGAAAGGTGTAAGTCAGATGCATTTGAAGGAAAGCAGCTTTGAAGTCCTGAGGCCATTATGTTAATGGCATTACTCAATTTCTGGAAGGCAATCCTGATTAAATATTCATTGGCTTTGATTATACTGAAATTAGGGCTAAAGCGTGAAGTCAAATTGAGGGGAGTAATGACAGTGTAAATAATGCATGGCCTCTAAATTGAAAACACCAGCTTGTGCAGCCCCAGCCTCCCCCAACCCTGCTTGTCACTGTGCCATTTGTTTAGAAGGTGATTAGTCCAACGAGGCCATCTCTTAGCAGCTGGGGACCCAGAGTTGGAAGGATCGCAGCGTCCTGTGTCTCTGGGAATGCGGGGGACTTGAAGCAGGCGCCTCGCAGCAGGGGGTTGTCTCCAGGTCCGGACCTGGAAGCTGGGAATTGTGGTGAAGCCCCGTCGTGGACTCCTGTATTGTCTGAGTGACATCGTCTCGGAACTCAGAATAATGGAATCTCCCCACTGCGGCTCTTCAGCAGTGTAATCTTTGAACAGGAAAGAGGAAGGGGGCGGGGAAGAGGTGCAGCAGGTCAGAGGTTAGCATAACCAGGTGAGATGTGTTCCAGTGAGTGAGGAGGAGAGACAGGTGAGCTGACTGTAAAATTGTGTGATGCGTGCTCTTTAGAGGTGTGTGCAAGAAGCAGTTGTGGGAACCCAAAGAAGGACTTTTGCTGGGTCGAGGGTGAGGTTGGTTATGGGGGCCAGGCTGGCTGGGGCAGGAGGAAGGCACTCAGGGAAGTTTCAAGGCACCTGGCCTAATGGCGTCTTCTCCTCCTCCGCTGGTCCCTCAGCTGATGCCTGGCCCAGGGCCTGGCCCAGAGCAGAGGCTGATGATGTTGGCAGAATAGGTAGAAGACTGAGTGCCTGAGCGCAGCACTGAGGAAGGAGGGGCAACCCTCCCTGCATCTTAGAGGAAAACCATCACTCAGCCGCATAAAGAACCAGCACAAGAGGATCGCAGCATCCTGTGTCAGGATGCCCCCATCACTGTGACCACACACTGACTTGCTGGGCTCTGGGTGAAGTGTCTGTTTACTTTTCAACAATCTTATACAGAAGGTATGGTCATAACCCCCAACTGATGATCAAAAAGAGCAATGCAGTTTCATACACAGCTAGTCAAAGACATTAAGTCACACGCACACAGCTAGTGAGTAAAGCTGGAATCCAAATCCATGTTTATTTCTGAAGCCACTTTAGAAATCCTTCTCAGTGGTTCTACACCTCCTGCGCTAGATATTCGCATACAGGTATTCACATTCTCTCTCTCCTGCTCCCCCATCCTTTCCTTACTGCCCCCCCCCCCCCCCCCCGCCTTTCTTCGCTGCTCTAGGATCCGAGAGAGGCTGGGCACACTCACTGGTGTGCCAACGTTAGGAGGAACAATGCATGTACTTCACCGTATAATGAACCCTCAGGACCCCAAGAGCTGCAGGTGTGAGCCACCACGCCCCAAACCACAGGCTCTACTTTTTTTTTTAATTGAATAGTTCAATTACCTGGGGGTACAAGCAGTTCAGGGCCAGAGCAGGTACCAAGGCAGAGCAGAAGAGCTTGTGTGCTCAGGGACTGGGGGAGGCTGCTTAGGGCTCTGCGGATCAGGGTGGGTTGGAAAGGAAGCTGGAGCCAGATCCTTGCAACTCGGATGCCCCCCCAGCAGAGGCTACGGGGCACCCTGTAGGAGAGCTCTGTTCAGCAGGCTGCGTCTCACTCTCCGTCCGCAGAAAGCCTGAAGTCACAAGAGAAACCTCTGCCTTTCAGTTTTCCCATGGACTTGGAAGGGGCTTTCTGTTTTGTGTTGTGGAGTCTGTGGCTGATCTGTAAGATGACAGAGAAGTGGATTTCACCGGGCTTACTGTCCTTGAGACTTTTCAAGGAAGTGGAGCTGCTTGAGTGCAAAAGCCGTGGCGAGGAGGGCGCCACCTTGTGGTGAGATGCAGGGACGGGTCTAGGGAATCCTGTTCCTCCGGGTGGCCCCAGTCCTGAAGTCCGGAACAGGTGTGTAGATCTCTACACGCACATGTGCCATCATGGAATCTGCTTTTGTGAAGCAGGAGATGGGCTCTGTCACAGGGAAAGCAGGCTGACCTAAGTCAAGGACCCTGGGACGGATTTCCAATTCTTCCCGCATCGTGTCGGACAAAATTAGCCGAATTTCTTCTCTGTCAGGTGAAGGGTGGATTTGACTAAATATCTTTCCCGTGCAAATGATTTTTAGACACACTCCCTTCCCCAGCAGATACTCCTCGGGCACTTAATCTCTGCCCAGCCAGGTCCTGGGCCACCGAGGGTCAGGTGCTGGCTGGGGAGATGAAATGAACCGCCAGGTTAGGGTTAGCATTAGTGCCTTCGAGGGAACTAAGAGCTTGAAAAGACAAAGAAATGAGTGTGGAAGTACTTCTGCTGAGCTGCATCAACAGTGTGAGCTCTGAAGCCACAGTCTTGGGTTGAATTCTGCATCTTCCTTGTACCAGCTCCGTGATCAAGCTCATGCTAATGAGAGCTCTTACCCACTAGGGTTGTTGAGAGGATGAAATGAGGTAACCCAGGGAAGAAACTACCATGGCGCCTGACACACAGTAAATCTCAATCAGCCCCAGCTGTTATTGGGGGTACGGCAGGCTTCCTACCCAGAGCACTACAATCCCTTCCCGTCCCACTCCCCTGTGTGAGAAGACAGAGGGAGAAAGAGGAAGGAGGGGAGAGAAAGCCTGAGGAGGTGGTCGCTAGCCTGTCTTGGTGTCCACAACATGCTGGGCCCCATAACATCCACCAGCCCATTTGGCTTCCCGAAACCCCTACGAGGCAAGCAGGGTCATCCATACCAACAAGCCACCTGCTCTGCCAAAGCTCACAGTCCTCATGGGGTAAAGCCAGGGCTTGAATCCAGTTCTGCCTGAATGGGGCTCAGGGTTGTAGTTGTGTTTACAAACACAGTGTTTGTCCCCCTCTGCTTCCTCGGGGGGTGGCCAGCCCACGCTGCCTCTCCCAGACTCCTTCTCTGTGTGGGTGACTCGACAGACAGCCTCGCAGAGCCTGCCCAGCTCCCCCAGCCGTACCTGCAGGGCCCAGTGGGAGGCTGGGATGGCAGACTTCCAGCGCTCGCCAACACACCGCCCCCAGTCTGGGGCTGGAATCTGTCAGTGCCTCTTTAGAGCTCACAATTAACCAGACTCCTGGCTAGATTCTGTTTGTTTCCCTCTTCCTGAAATTACCGTTCTTTGCCATTAGTGGAAGCTGAGATGTAGCATCAGGAACCTGGGGGGGAGTCTGTCACCCTCTCCCTCTACCTCCTCTCTTCTTTCTCCCTCTTGGACCTTTAATGGGAGGAAGGAATGGTCTGATTACAAAAATCTTTAGACACAACTTGTTTTACAATGAAATTTTAGATTTTTCCTTCATAGAAATTCATGGAAGGGAAAAGTTGGAGTGGACTCTTAAGACGAGGGCTGGAGAAAGTTTCCCAAGGGAGGAAATTCCCAGGCTGGGCAGGGTGGGAGGCTCAGACCTAGGAGAGAGAGAGAGAGAGGGCCAGCAAGGGACACAGCAAGAGCACAGGCCTGCTCGGGCCCAGGGAGGAGCCCTCTGCACTCGGCTTCTGGCAGGGCTGGCGTCCTGGCCAGAGCAGGGGGGTCAGAGGTCGTGTTCCCGTGCCGGCTCAGCTGTGTGGCCATGGGCAGCTGTCTTCCGTTCCGGTCTACTTCACAGGTACACCCTGAGCCCCCTGTGAATGCGGCAGTATGAGTCTCCCTGACTTCCGTCCTTCCTTCCCCAAGTATCCATTCAGCACCTACTGTTCCCGGTCTGGGGGTTACAGCTGTGAATAAAATGGCAAAGCTGCTGTCTTTATAAAGCCGACATGCCGGCGGGGGAGGAATACGTGTGCACAATGAGCAGGAGGGGCTTGGTAGCCACTGAGGGCCATGTGAGTTGTAAGGTTGGTCATGGCTGCTGGAATGGGACTGTGCAGGGCAAGGGAGGGGGCAACTCGGTGATCTTCACCGTGACCTTGTACCTCGCATGACTCCCAACCCCAACCAGGCCAGCAGTCTCTGGCGACAGAGACTTCTTATTCTCAATATTCTACTTTTGCTTATAATGTTGTTTCCATCTGTTAAGCCTGCTCCCTCCTCTCTGCCTTGCTGAATGCCCTCTGCTTCTCAAGGACTCCTCCCCGAGAGCCTTCCCTGATCACTCTAACGCTCTGCTGTCCCCTCCGTAGCCGCTAGCCCCACATGAGCTCTCACAAGGCCGTCACACTGACCGGGATGTGCTGTGCGAGTCAGATATACAGCTGCATGGCGGGCTTCGTACAAAAAGTCACACAAATAGCTCATTAATACAATTTGTCCTATTGATTACATGCTGAAATCATATTTTAGAGACTTGAGTAAAATAAAATGTTGTTAAAGTTCATTTTACCTCCTGTGCTTTTTTAATGTGGCTATTAGAGAATTGAGGCTCACATGCCTGACTCACACTGGTGGTGTGCATTACACATCCGTTCATTAGTCGGGGTCTGCCCTGAACCTCTTCACTCACCCTCCTACCTGCCAGGATGGATTTCACACTTGATAAGGCTCAAGTGGTACTTTGTGATGTATTGCCCGACGTGTTTCGTGTGTACCGAGCAACTTCTTACAAATGACCTGCCTTCATTGTCTGCGTGACCCTTAGCCAGAGCCAGCGTATCTCTGGGAATCAGTGTTCTCACCTGGTAAAAGGGGCTGAACTCATCGGTCTCTAATGGTCCTTCTTGCTCGCGGACATCTGGTGACTTGCCTGATCTTTCCCCCGTTTTAAAGTGAAAACTTGCGGAAGTAACCCCCCCCCCCCGCCTTGTGTGCCACCATTGCATCTGGTATGTAAATGAGCTGAGACTCTCTGCACAGCCCCCACCCTCCCTTGAATCCAAGTGGTTCTGAGAATCAAAGGAATTCACAGACTAAGCTTGATCCCCTGGCTCCTCACCCTCAAGTCTAATGGAAGCAGCACATGTATTGGAGGTTGGGGCCGGGGTGGGCTCTGACTTACTCTCTGCATTCAGCAGGCACGCACAGTCATTCATGTAGCAAATCCTTGCTGGGCACTGGGCCTGCACTGCATGCCAGGCTCCGTGGCACATGGACAGACAGACCTGCTGCCCTCTTGCCCTTGAGGTGCTAAGGGTGTGAAGGGGACACTCCACGTAAGAGCAGAGTTCTAACCGTGTGGCCCACGTGGCCACAGAGGGAAGAGGGGGGCTCAGGGCATTCCGGACCAGACATTCCCTCTCCCCGACAACAGGAGCAGTCTTTACCAAAGAAAGGTCTGATCAGCCCTACCACCCCTCAGACCACAGGCAGTGATCCCAACACGCACAGCAGCTTTGGGATGAAGAAAAAAACTCATTAACATGGTGTAATGAACTCCCTTTATCAGGCAGGAATGCCCATTTAGCGGCTGCTGTGAGTTTTGGCTACCCTCTTCTTGGTAAGAAGATTGCTGTGAGGTTGCCCCAGTCCTAGTGCCTGAGAAATATTTATTAAGAAGAAGAGAAGGAGGAAAGAAAAGAGGAAGGGAGGGAGGGAGGAAAGAAGGAAGGAGTCATTTGGGATTAAGGTGACCTAGAGGGCTCCCCAAATGTGGCATCCTGCTCTCTATCCGCCTTAGTTGCAGCTGTCTGGGCCCAGGTCCTTCTACCTATTGCCACCTCCCCTCATACAAGGACCCTGTGCCAAGCAGAGGATTCCCATGTTCCTGAATGGGGATCCCGCCTTGATGTCTTAGATCCCAGTGTGCCCTAGATGTCCCCTACCTGACGGGGCAAGGCTGGGCCTGAGGCTCAAACACAGAACTTTCACTTTGACCCTCGTCCCCATCATTCATGCCCCCTCTCTCCTCACAGATGCACAGATTCTCCCTCCCTCTGTGTCTCCATCCCTTAACAGTGGCAGAGTGATGCTTTTAGCATCTCTTATTTGGATCGCTAATGCCTCTTAGATCAGACCATTCCCACCCAGGGCCTCCTGTCTCCCTGCAGGTCTGAAGCAGAGATGACTTCCTTAATCCCAGAAATGCAACTTATAGCATGAGCTGTTGAAGGCCCCGGCAGCATCTCAGCATTGTTCAGGCCTCGCCTGCTGGGCACCAGAGGGAATGGGGTTGTCTTCTCATACTGGGGGAGTCTGGGTCCCTGGAGACCACGGTTTCGTTTCTGAGCTGGTAGAATCTGTTCTGATTGCATAGAGCATCCCCCTCAGCAACAGACACTCGGCAATGAGCATCTGAACGAATGGAGGGATGAAGCGGAACTGGCGCTGAGCCTTGAAGCCAGGCAGGACCCTGCAAAGCCGAGGAGGGGAGGGCGTTCTGTGCCCAGGCTGCTGCGAGAAGCAGCGACACAAGGAAGCCCGGCGCACGGGGAGCAGGAGGGAGGGAAGGCCCCGGGGCTCAGGTGGATGTGAGAGCGGAGAGAAGGGCCAAGGCCCACGCCCGGGGAGGACGAGCCGGGGTGAGCTCCTCATCCCCATCGGGGCCAAACACCTTGACTTCCGCCTGGTCCTCTGAGCCCCCTGTGAATGCGGCAGTATGAGTCTCCCTGGCTTCCGTCCTTCCTTCCCCAAGTATCCATTCAGCACCTGCTGTTCCCGGTCTGGGGGTTACAGCTGTGAATAAAATGGCAAAGCTGCTGTCTTTATAAAGCCCACATGCCGGCGGGGGAGGAAATAAATCTGTACACATCAGGGGGCGAGGAGTGCTGCGGGGAGGAAGGCGGGGAAGGCAAGAGGTGTCGGGAGGACTACTGTTCTGTAGGGGGCTCCCCTGCAATGGGACACTTGAGCAGAGACCTCCAGGAAGCCTGCCAGCCATGCAGCAGCAGGGTCCCAACGTGGGGAGCGCAGGCCGATAGGCTGCCCCTGGCCGCACCCCCAACTCAGTCACCAGACACTCGGAAGCACTTGTGCCCCCATGTCACACAAGGATAGTGAGGCTCAGAGAGGTGAGGAAGTAGACTCAAGCTCACACGGCTGCTCGTCAGCAGATCTGGGTCTCAAACTCCAAGCTGTGGGCTTTTCCGCGGCAGCCTGACCATCCCCATCTGAGATCCCAGCCCCAGACCAGAGAGTTTCATTTGCATGGACGGCCTCTCCCCAGTGCCTCGCTGCATCAGGGCTGGGGTGGTGCCCGCACAGGGCTGTAGCCTGCCGCGCAGACTGCTTGCCCGCTGACAGCAGAGCCCGCCAGGGGCCCTTCCTGCTCCAGCTCTCCTCTCCAACGAGCCGCCGTGCCACTCCGCCCCAGCCTGACAGTCTCTGGACACCCAGTTAAATGTTTAATTGAAGCCAAGGGTTTGGCGGCTCCCCTGGCTTCCTTGACGCTCCCGTCCTCCCCTTCACACTCTCCTCGGCCCTTCCTGTTGCTCTCTGGGCGCCTTTGGTGCAGTCTCTCACCTTCTCCAAGTTTGCTTGCTTCTCTGCCTCGGCTGCATCTGCCCAGGTGTCTGTCTCCATCTCCCTGGGGGTCTCCTGACCTCTGTCTGCCCGTCACTTGACTCCTCCCTGACCTGCCCCGCCCAGTCCCTTCTGTGTTGGCCCCTCCCCATGAGTTTCAACCACCACCCCTCTAATTGTCTAATGCTGACATGACAGCCAAGCCTGGTGTGAGTACACACACACACACACACACACACACACCCGTGAGCCTGCCAACTGCAGGCAGTGAGGGGCTGTCCTCCATCCTTGTGCAGTCACTCAGCTTGGCCTGGGAGCAGAGCCTCAGCAGGCCCTCAGAGGTGGCTGAGTTGGAGCCCTTCATTGTATGGCCAGATGCAGACACTGTAGCTCAGAGAGGGGACATGACTCTCACAAGGTCAAGTAAGCAAATGGTGGCAGAACTTGGTGTCTCTAGAGACTGTGCCCACCAGATGGTGCATGCTAGCAAGTCCCCACCCCATGTCGAAGCTCCTTGGGGTTCTTTGTCCCCAGCAGTAAGTGCTACAGTTTTCCACTCCTGGCAGCTGGGAGGGGTGGAGGAGTAACCGTCCTGCGCCTGCAGAGCCCACAGCATCTTGTTCTGACGAGGCTGGCAGATGATGGCGTTTTTTTTGCAGAATTTTGCAAGCTGGAATGTCCTGGAGGGAGGTGTTACCCTCTCCTCTCACTTTAAAGATAGGAAGTCAGACCCAAAGAATGAATCACTGTCACATTTGATAGTCAAACCAGCTCCTTCAGGTTTTCAGGGCTCCATGGCTTATAAAAGAAACATGTGCCAAGCCCATGAACATTAATTTTTTGCTTTAAAATTTAAAAAAGTAGTTTCTAATATGTAGAAATTTCATGTAAAATTCAAGTTCCCCAGCATCTCTTGAAAAATGATGTAAAAGGATTATGGATCTCAGGGCCTAATTCCTGCAGGGCATTAACCGGCAGTTGCTGAGGAGGGCTCCTTCCTCAGGGCCCAGTAGAGAGCCAGATAAGCAGGGTCCTTCCCTGAACTCTACTTGATCCTTGTATTATCAGTTATTTGCCTTACAAACCACAGTTGATGGAAAGTTTAGTCTGATGTCCAAGTCAAAGGTCAGCCCTGGTATCAGCAGAGTCTGGGACCAGAACTCAGCCTGTGGCTGTGGGCCAGCAAGGGCTCGGACTCCTTCTTTCCCTCTGCCGTCCCTTCTTCTTCTCTACCTCCCCCTTTGGACTATTCATTGACATGGGCCTCTTGGCAGGTCTTCTCCAGACCATGTCTGGGCCCTCACAGACTTGGCCTGGCGGCAGGAGCCAACCCCAGGAAGAGCTCCGTGAGGCCTGAGTGCACTTTGCAGGGATCCACACAGGCCAGACACGACCCACGAGTCTTCGACTATCATCCGAATGGCGGCCCTTTGGCAGGGAAGACAGTCTCCCCCATCACTTCCTGATTCCTTGCAGGGTGTGGAGACTGGGTCTCTGGAACTGTGCCCCTAATGGTCTAGGCAGCTAGACTCTGAGTGCCTGCAGAGCCAGAGAAATGATTTTTCTCTGGGCACATTTTCTGGGGACATTATTAGAATGTCACGTGACAGCCAATGAGTGCTTACTTACTCAGTTTTCAAAATGGTGCCTCAAAACTGGAAGGATGCATTAGGCCGTCTTCCTCATCCACCCTCCCGCATGTAAAGTAGTTACACCCAGTGTGGTTTTGGTAAATCAGCTCTTGACCAGGACATAATTACAGAGCTAACGCTCAGTGGCTCATCAGTAAGCTCTGACATCATCCTGTGAGCCGTCGTTCAAGTCCTGACAACTTAATGTTTTTACTTGTTCAGAGAGCCAGATAACGTAGAGTTGTGAAGGCCCTCAAGGACAGCAAACCCAGCTCTCCCCCAGCCCCCTCGGGGAGGCCTAGCCTTGTACACCCCCCTTCTCTGGATGAGTGTTGCTGGATTTTTTTTTTTTTTTTAACATCCTTCCTGTTCTGCTGTTTGCCTCATCCCAAATACTTGCCCTTGTCCTTACTGTGAGTCAGCTGGGATGGGGGGGACAAGCCGGGAGTCAACTGTGATTGAGAAGGAGGCCACCCACGGATTGGCAGGACGCTGAGCTCCCGTCTGCCATGACCCCAGTTGAAGGCTGAGGGGGCCAGTGTCCAGGATCCCTTGGGGACTTGGTGGATGCCTGAATGGAGAGTATTCATATCTCCTGTCACAGCTGTCCCCATCCCCATAGGCAGGCTACTAAAGCTCAGTGACACGGCCACAGTTTCACTGAAACCACAGAGCTGGGACTTGGACCCACAGCTTATGTGTCCAAACCCACTGCCCTTTCTACTGCTCTGTACTTCAGATCTCAGTTTAAAGCATCTCTTGGGGACGACGACGTCGCTTTGTCCCTCCTATCTGTAACGTGCTCTGTACTTTCTCTAACCCATTCTATATGTTAACTTGCTGGGCTTCCCAGCAGCTCTGTTAAATGAGGTAGACAAAGGTTGTGACACCCATTTCCAATGTGATAAAATCAAGGTTCAGAGGGGTTACAGGCCAGACCCAGCTTAGCACAGCTGAACAGGGAAGGGAGATGACACGTATCATACACTTAGTAAATGCCAGGCTTGTCCTGCTTATATTATCTTCTTGGAGATATGCCCATGTTAACAACCTGTGAGCCAACATACTGTTTTCCTCTTCCCCAGAGGAGAAAACTGAGGGAGCCTTTCCCAAGGTGAGGGTCCAAGAGCCAAGGGAAGGAGCCCGTACCAAAGCCTACACCGTCTGTCATCGTGTCTCCGGCTGCCATACAAATGGCAGTGCTGAGATCTGATCTCCAGTGCCACAGGGCTGCTTCTCTGAGGCCTCTCTTCTGGGCTTGTCGATGGCCGTCTTCACTCTGTCCGCACGTGGTCTTCCCTCTGGGCGGGGCTGTGTCCTCATCACCGCCTTCTATAAGGACACCGGTCATTTTGGATGACAACCTCATTTTGTCTTGAATTTCTCCTTGTGACTGTCTCCATTCCAAAGTCCCTGGACTTAGGACTTCACCATACGAATTCTGGACATAATTCAACCTGGACACACCCCTGTGGCCTGCATCTCTTCACCCCGTCAACCCTGTCTCTTGCAGACTTGCATGAACAGGGAGGGAACATGAACAGGGTGAGTTCCCTCACCCCTTGAGGCCCCACTCAGAGCTGAGAGTCCCTGTTCCCGGACTGGGCCTACGTTATGAGAATAATTATCGGGAGCCCTGGTGGGAGACCTGGAGACGGGGAGTGGAAATCTGGAAGATCAGTTGTCAGTGCAGGCCCCTTCAAGGGCTTGGGAGGTCACCTCTGCCCCGGCCTCCCTAGCAGAGCTTCCCCAAGGAAGCCTGTGTCCCGACATCTGGCCCTGGGGAAGGCTCTGAAGCCTCGTGGGAATGGCTCCTTGGAGGGGGCAGGAACCTGGCAGCACCCCTGGGGGGCAGAGACATTGGAGGCTGAGGCTCCGTAGTAGCCGTGAGCCAAAAACTTGAGAACTGGAAGAAGGATTCTCGGCACTACTGGGGACACTGGTTTGGAGGATAGCAGCCTTCTCACGCATACGAGGACAGGACTTCACACACTGCACACCTCCTAAGTGCTAGGCACAGTCTGCACGCCTGACATGCTCCTCTTATTCTTCCTCAGATACGGTACAGCCCCAAGAGGCAGGGATCCCCATCCCCGTTATAGAGACATGGAAATGGAAGCTCAGAGAAGGAATGTGACTTCTCCAGGCCATATTCCAACGGCTCCAATAAGGAAAGAGTTAGTGCTCCAGGAATTTCCCAAACTGTCCAATCATAAGAAGCATCCAGGGCACTAGTTTAAAAAAAGATAGATTCCCAGGCACTTTGCTGCAGATTCTAATACAGTGCATCTAGAGTGGGGTCCAGGAAACGGTAATTTTAACAAGGACACCAGGGGATTTTCACTCTTGCAAGTTTAGGAATCAGTGGGCTGAAGAACATGACCCCATTCCTCACGTCCCAAGCAGGAGGGGCGGCCACCTCCTGGCAGACCCGAGCCCAGGTGGCACCGTCACCTTCTGCTCAAAGTCAGTTTCCTTTGTAACCTGCTCAGCACCTGCTGATTGCCCTGCTGTTAACTGAGTGAGGTCTCTGTCCCTCACCATTGTCTCCGCATCCACATTTCCCAGCCGCCCTGCCAAGACTCTGAGTGCAGTGGGAGCTGCTGGGGAGGGGCGGGGGAGACAGGCCTCTCCCTCTGCCTCACCGCACCCGGGGCTGCCGTGGTTGCCGTCCCATCTGGCATTTCTGACATCCCCTCCAGGACAGGGAGGATGAGTGAGTGTGCTGAGGGCCGTTTTGTTGTGTGTTCTTTTGCACAAGTCCAGCTTCTAGCAATTATTATTTTTTTTCTAATCGCCCGGGACTGCTCTCATCCATGGACCTAGATACCACAAGAAGCACAATACGTCCCAGGAAAGAAAACCCAACAAACGGACAGCAGGCGCTCTCCTGAGCTGTGCTCTTGTTTTCAAGGTAGCGGACACCACCTCACAGACCCCCTTGCAGGCCTCCGAGCTGTGCTGCACTTTAATTAGAAATCCAGAGCCCTGGAACAAGGGAAATGACTTTGTGTTTCAATTTAATTTGTTCTCATTTTTTGACAGGGTCAAAGTTTACCTTCCCAGTTTGAATCTGAAAGCAAATTAGGGCTGTGTCATTTTTATATTGATGTGTCCAGGCTACAGATCTTTGGCAAGTGTTTTCTTCTGGGAATTGGTGTGGCTGATACTGTTTTCTCTCAATCCCTTCAGCCACCCTTGCCTGCAGCCTCACGGTGTGCCAGGAACAGTGCGAGGGAACGGAAATGGGGAGGTGCCATGGCTCCGGGGAGGCGGGGCAGGCAGGAGGACGGCCCTGGTGCCAGGGCTGTGAGCCAGACACATCAGGGGACAGGGACGGAGAGACTCATGAGCCGGGCTTTGAAAGACAGTAGCAACCACAGCAGCTGCCTTGCCGGGCACCCAAATCCTGCCGGCGCTGGGCTGCTGCCTGCTTTGAGCTCACACCGGGCGCTGGAGTGTGCGGCATAAGAGCTCCGTGTGGAATCCTGCCCACGCTCAGGGCTCAAATCCTAGCTGCCCTCCTGTGTGGCCTGGAGCACAGACTTAACCTCTCTGGTTCTCGGTCTCTTGTACTGTGAAAGTGGGGGGTGACAGGAGTTAGGGCAGGGTGGCTGTGAGCATTAAGGGAACCCACCACACTAGTGAGGGCAGGGGTGCAGTGCGAGGGTCGGGAGCCAGGCAAGGTCAGGTTCCCCCCACTGTGACCCTGCTTGCCTTGAGCTGGCCTGCAAAGCCCACCCTCTCCCTGACACCCGGGGGGTAGGGGACATCGAAAATGTTACTTATGGGGGCGCCTGGGTGGCTCAGTTGGTTAGGCGACTGCCTTCGGCTCAGGTCATGATCCTGGAGTCTCTGGATCGAGTCCCGCATCAGGCTCCCTGCTCAGCAGGGAGTCTGCTTCTCCCTCTGACCCTCCTCCCTCTCATGCTGTCTCTCATTCTCTCTCTCTCAAATAAATAAATAAAATCTTAAAAAAAAAAAAAAATGTTACTTATGATGATTGCCACCCAGCAAGTGGTGTCAGAACTGGGATTTGAACCCAGGCCTGTCTGAACTCAAAGACCCTTGAGTTTAACCTCAACCTATTGTCATGACAACTAAAAGTGATTAAAAAGGGCTGCCCTAAGCATGGGTCTTCCGATTCTCTCATGTTCTTTCCACTGTCTACAGAAATGTTCCCCTGGAATAGGAAGGCCTCCTCTAAGACCTGACGTGACCGTTCAGCCTGTATCAAGAGCTGCCCTGGCTCTGGTCCCCCGGGCTTCCCTCAGTCCACACAGCGGCCCCTCAGAATCTCACTGTCCGCGTCCGTATTCGCCTCCCCCACTGCACTGGGAGCTCCCGAGAGCAGGGATTTGGAAGCAGAATTTGCACAAAAGTTGGGAAACCACCCCATGTTTGAATAGCTCTCAAATACAAAATTTCCCTTTACCGGGAGCAGGTAGGAAATGTGTGTTAATAAACCATGGTGCTGGCAGTTTTAAAATATTAATGATTTCTAGAATTGAAAATGCAAATAACTGTCTGGAACTCCTCCACTTGGCATTAAAGAGAAGGGCTTTGAAAGGACACTGTCCTTTCAAAGGACTCGGGTTGGGAGAAGATGGCCTTTCTAGGAGAGGGAAGACAAACAGACATTTGCCACCTTGTTATTGCCACATTAGCACCATTAGAAAGCAAGCCCGCCTTCTTCGCCTTCTTCCTCGGAAGTCAGGTTTAGCACTTGGGTGCTAATGAAGGCCTGGCTTTAAAGCAAGCAAAGGGTGGCTGGTCGTGTTCACTTCAGCATTCACGGACAGAGCACCTGCTATGGCCTAGCAAGGACAGGGTGCAAATTCTGCTGTGCAGGACCTTCGCTTGACTCTCTGAACCAGCAAGGGGTTGGGGTGAGGAAAGACAGATAGGAGATCCCAGCCCAGCCCTGGGCCAGCTCAGCTCACAGCCGGGCTGTGATCAGGGGTCTGAACTTGACCCAAGCGAGAGAGCTAGCCCGGGGGAAGCTCTGGGCCCATGACACAGGCTGTGCAGCCAGGTACCTGCGTGTCCAGGAGCACGTCTCGGATCCAGCACGAGCACCCATCTTTCTCTAACTCTCCAGATTGCTGGAGCTTACTCTTCTCAGCCCCCAGGCCTCCCAAGCAAACGTGCTTTCCATTTTTGTAATGTTACCTGGTCACTAGATGGTACGTTTCTGGGGAGCAGCCCCATGACGGCATTGTCTCATCACCCGAAGGGCTCAGTGCTCACACACGGTAGGCACAAGATGTGTGAGTGGAGAGGAATGGGACTTTTCTGTTGGGGGGCATTTTCCCCTCAGGCCTTTGAGTGAAGAGATGGGGGCTATGGAGCCTGTTTGGTCCTTAGTGAGAGCCCTGGGCCCCCTCACCAGCTGGGAGCAGGGACAAGTAGCATGGACAAGGGAAAGCCAGGGGGAGGCTGGATAACATCCACAAGGCAGCTGTGTGAGTGCAGAAGTGGGGCCAGAGGGCAGGGTTGGAGGGATGGCTAAGGGCAGGTCCCAGGGCTGCAGTGCCCCAGTGTAGTCACCCCCGCCGTGAGCTCATTCCCCCTATGGCGCTGGTTGTACTGAGCAAGCTCACATCTCAGGGCTGTCGGGTTGCCCTCTCCCTGGACAGAGACGGGCTAGGCCTGTCACAGGGAGCTGTCACAGCTCCTGAGGCGCATCAGCTCACTGACACCTGCTTCCCTCACTGTGTTCATAGTGTCAGGCAGTCAACAACCATGTCCTGGGAGGGCCCCCGTCTCTTCATGGTGACTTTGCCAGTTCCCATCCTATATCACTCTGTGCTTACAGACTAGCTCTCAAAGGGTAAGCCTCTTTGTCCCGGAAAGTGGGAGTGATCTCCCTGTCACCCCAGTGTTCCGAACAAACTCTCCTGAGACTGGACGTGACCTTTAATGTGGGACTCTGGATCTGGATTTGGGTCATTCTCAACCCTTCTGCTTCCTTCTGGCTCTTGGTGTGATCTGGGTGTGTGAGGTTATAAGGACAGGAAGCTCTGGATAAGTGAGGCACTGAGCCGTAGGGGGAAAGCATGGGGTTCTGGAATCAGAGGGAGCTGGGTTGGATCCTGGCACAGCTGCTCGGCACCTGTGTGGTCTGCAGGATGGGGATCAGAACACCTGCCCTCTGGGAGGTTGCCGGGAGGGAATGAGATTCAATAGGCGGCGTGCCCCTTGGTGCCTGCGCAAATCAGATGCTCAACTATGGCAACTTCCCTGTTTCCCTTCTCCTACCGCCCTGGGAACCTGCTTCTGTATCCCAGCATGCATGTATGCGTGCCCCTCCATGTCCCCAGATGCAAATGTCTTAATCCTCCTCCTTCGTCCTTGGAAAAAGGCCTTTTCTCCTTCTCAGGCACGTGGCCTCTGTTTCCGCCATAAATCCAATCTGTTTGCTCTGAGCTTTGGGGGTTCTCAGAGACGCCGCATGCACCTCTATTATCTTAGTCATCTGGTCCTCCCAGGAAGGGACTGTGTCTGTGAGAAATGATCTGCTTGATGCATGCATGCTTCCTTGTCCACTTACTCCCACGCCCTCTCCTTGTTGTTACAACCAATGTAGTCTAATCAGGGCCATCCCAGGCCACCTCCTGGGTCCTCCAGAGCTCCTGGATCACAGTGTTTTAGAACGAGGAGCTGCGAGACCATCTGAGAGAGTGAGGGTGTAGTAAGACAGAGCCCAGAGAGCAGAGGTCCTGGCCCACACTGGATCTCATGCTGGACCGGGGCTTCTCACTTGCGACTGCACGTTCGAAGAATTTGCTTTGAGCTCTGTCCCCAGAACCTGGGCTAGGGTAGGGGTGGGGGCGTGGGAGTCAGGCATCCGTATTTCTAAAAAGCTCCCCAGGTGGTTCTAATATGCAGCCAGGGCTGAGGACCAGAGAATAAAATGTGTTTATTGCCTACGTACCTGGAGTGAAGTATCAAATAACTACCCATAGGGGCCTGTCACAGGGGAAGGCCCAACACGAGCGTCTCCCTTGCAGGCCTAGAGCCCCTGAATGGGTATCATTAACCAGTACTTACTTTATTCAACAAATACAGATTGATATGATTCACTGGTTACAGACCGTGTACTGAGTGCTTTCCAAATTAGCAACTCATTGACTCCTCAGGGCACAACTACAAGATAGTCCACTATGATCCCCATTTTACAGATGAGAAGGCTGAGGGAGGCCCAGAGAGGTGAAGTAGCTTGCCCATGGTCACACGCCCAGACGGGAGTGGGGTCCCAGCTGTCGTGCTGGAGCCCCTGCTTGAGACCTGATGCAAACTCATCCAGTTCTCAGGCCTCACATGTCTGACAGCCCGCTCCCCGACCCCCCGCCCCATGCCTTCCCAGATGCAAGGGTCTGCCCCATGGTGGGTCTGCAGCTTCTGAAACCAGCAACACCAGAGGCCCCCTTGGTGGGACCTGTGATTCACATCCCTCTCCTCACTTGGCCTCTGAGCAAACCGAGGTCCAGCGCCTTCCCTCTGTCACACACTTCAAACCCAGGTCGGCCCGGCTCCAGTCCAGGTGGCCCAGGGATAATCCAAGGCAGAGTTTCTATCAAGGGTCCAGGTTTATCCAAGAAGCCTTAGCCTAGGATAACGCCACTCCATAAACACACCCTCTGGAAATCTGTTCTTGTAAATGCAGTTTTTATAATTGATTTTATTCAAGATAGACTCCATTCACTCCAAATCATGAAGACAGTGAGGCTAGATCATTTCCTAACTCGGGTTAGCA
Organism: Mirounga angustirostris; assembly: GCF_029215605.1. Lineage (NCBI taxonomy): Eukaryota > Metazoa > Chordata > Mammalia > Carnivora > Phocidae > Mirounga > Mirounga angustirostris. The sequence goes on from NW_026991712.1 coordinate 152,158,706, forward strand.
TAGGTTTCTTTCTTTAGCAGGCTGCAGAAATACCGATTATGGAAATAGAGGCAAAGAGCTGGGCGCTGTGCCCCACGCCGCGGACGTTCCCCTTCCCTCAGGCAGACAGGGGCCACCAAGAGGCCTCCCTGCTCCAGTGGGCTGCCTGGCTAATGGGATATTGACAAGCTGCCTGGTTGGACACGAAAGCTTCTTTCACTGAGAACTTGGCCAATCCAATTTTCAAGTAGCATGCCTAGGACTTGAGCAGTTAGAGCTTTAGCTACGATTTGTCAGCGGCTGCTCCGTTCTGTTGAGTGTGTGCCCTGAGTCCAGCGGTGAGGCTGTGGTCCAGAAGCCAGTGCACAGCGTGGAGAAGTTATCCGAGAACTGATCACGTTTCTGATCTAACCTGTGAAAATCCAATTCGCTTTGAGACCTTGATCAAGTCACTTTCTCTCTTGGTGTCTTGGCTGTAAAGTGGGGGAGATTAATGAGGCCATACTCAGCTCTAATCATCTCTGTTTTGTGGCCTGCTGTGTGACATCAGGCAGCATCCTTAACTTCTCTGATCCTTAGGGTGGTGGAAACATCCTCACTGGGACGAAAAGGAATTCCCACAGGGAATGTTAGTGTTCAGTGTAGCTGATTGCTTCTTAATCCACTTACAAGGGTGTATGTTTTGAAATCCATTATCAAGGACCGCAACGTGCCGGCGGCTTCCTTGCAGGGTTCCTATCATTTTGACACAGTCCTTTTGTTTCGGCCACGTTGATGCAGCAGCTCTGACACAACCATTTTATATTGGGGACATTTTGACACAGCCAAGGAAGCAAACCATTGCACCTTCAGCCTTTTTAAAAAACATTGCCAAGGGGTGCCTGGGTGGCTCAGTCATTAAGCGCCTGCCTTCGGCTCAAATCATGATCTCAGAGTCCTGGGATCAAGCCCCACATCGGGCTCCCTGCTCCGCGGGAAGCCTGCTTCTCCCTCCCCCACTCCCCCTGCTTGTGTTCTCTCTCTCTGTGTGTCTCTCTCTGTCAAATAAATAAATAAAATCTTTTAAAATAAATAAATAAATAAATAATAAAAAACATTGCCAAATAATGTGCCAAGGAGACATTTCAGGCTACCTCCCTTCGCCCCTGAACTTCCCCCTCCCTGATGAGACTTCTGGCGAGGGGGTTGAGGGGACGGTGGGAGGGGAGAGACTGGGCTTGGTGGGCTCCTGGTCAAGGCTGGCGCTGAGGGGAGCAGGGGCAGGAAGGAACTGGTGGGAGCAACAGACAGTGCAGATCAAACCTTTCTCGGGCTTTTGCGGGGAGGGACTGCTTCACCCAGTACCTGCTAATTTTCAGAAGCATTTTACAATTCGATGCAGTCATTTCACAACTTTTTATATTAAAACAACCATGTCAAAATGCCCTCCTCTGTCTCAGGCAAAGGAAATGAATGCCAGGAAGAGTTGAACAAGGCAGGGCTTCTGGCCCCAAATTGCTCAGTCACCAGAGAGGAAAGGCAGGGACTAAAAGCAAAGTTCTATTATACAGATGGGTCATTGCTGTAACAGTGCAAGGGGCGAGGAGGGGAAAGGGCAGAGCGTAACCCACTGTCTGGCTGTGTGGAAAGCTTCCCAGGGCCAGGGGGTGACTGGGAGCCCTAGAAGTATTTGCTGAATGACGAAGAAGAGCAAACGTTCAGTTGAGGGCTTATCATGTGACAAGCACTATTACTGATGCTTGATTTCAACTCATCTAGTCCTCACGACTACCCAAAAACATGATGATGATGATGATGATGATTCCCCTTTTATGGATGAGGAGACTGAGGCACCCAGACATGGACTGACCTTCCCAAGACCACACAGCTAGTGAGTGGCACAGCCATACCTAAGTGCCTCCCACCCCCTCGCACTCTATGGCTCCCCTCTCCGTGAGGGGGTGGAAGAGCCCCAGGGAGGCAGAAGGAGCCCAGTTTTTATCATTCATCCTACAGAGATCCATTCTGGTCTCACCAGCCACCAGCTGTGTGACCTTGGATAATTTGCGGCCCTCAACCACCTCTTCAGTCTTATTCCTATGGCCCTCCCCCTGCCCAGCACACATCACTCAATACCTATCAGCTGTATGTGCTGACTCCATAAATATGCAGTCGGCAGGTGGGTCTGCCAGGTGCCATGTTAGATCTGGGTCCGTAGCCGTTAGTAAGACAAAGTTCCTGCTGCCATGGGGCTACTGAGCTCGAAGGAAGAGACCTCAGCGGTAAGGAGCCAGCTTCTGGAAGCCAGGGGAGCACCACCCCCCCCAGACAGGGCAGAGAAACTGGAAAGAGGATGAGCAGGCGAGGGAGGGGTAAGAAGTCAGGGTGGGGGTGGGCAGGGGACAAGCAGGCCAGAGTCAGTAGCCCGGGTTCACCTCCAGTACAAGGGGAACCCCTGCAGGACTGGCAGGAGAGTGGGGTCTCTGCACTGAGAAGGGATTACAGGGCCCAGGAGAGGTGCAGAGGGAAGGGAGCTGCTGTTCAGACAACACAGATGGGGGATTGAGTTTGGGTGATGGCAACAGCACTCCCTCCTCGTGAGAGCCCCAGTGCTTCCTAAACCGTGAAGGCAGGGTATGTGGGAGTTCCTCTATCATAACCGCTCTTATCTCCCCCTCATCCCCCACCCTTCCTTGCCTCCCTTAGCTGTTGCCATTTTGTAGTCTGTGTAACCACGACATGGGTGAGGCATGGGTTCGTTCGTTTTCTCAGAGCCCAGAACAATCCAGCTTCCTTGGCTCCTCTGAAGATGTTGTGTTGAGAGAAAAAAAAAAATTACACTCTTTAATAGAAATACTTTTCCTTCATTAAATGAAATCTCCAAAGCCCAGTAGCATTTTCAGTGCTTATATAAAGATGCCAGTGGGGATTTGAGATTGAAAGTGGTATTTTTATACAAGTCAATGAAGATCTCAATAGGAAAGAAAGAACACTCTTCAAATCTGAATTCCTCCAGCATTGGGCAAGACAGATCCTCAGCTCTCGGCGTGGATCACATTACTCCCAGCCCTACCAGGAAACTCTTTTCCTGAAGCTACTTTGAGCACTCAAATGTTGGTTCTCTGTTTGAAGAAATTGTATTAATAGTGTCTTTCCAAGCCTGCAAACCATTCACCTTGAATTTCTGTTTGGACCTCAATTCTGATAACTTTGCACAAAAACTCAGGAATCTGTAGGAGTTTGAGCCAGAAGCAGATGTATGCATGGGCCTGCACCCAAGTACACACAAAATAATGTCTTTTATCTGGTATAACTCAGGAATGAGCTTTTCCCTTTGGAGGTGTCAGAAGAAAGACTAGTCTCAGGAGATAGAAAGGAGATAGAAATTCCACCTGTGACTCTTGCCTGTGGGGGTGGCCCTGGGCAATGCACTCAATCTCAGATTTCTTGTCTGTGATAGGAGGAAAATAAGACCATTCTCCCCAGGTCTGGTGAGGCCTGGATCATAATGTATGAAAAGTACCTGGCACACAGAAACTGCTCAAACCCGCTCCGTTTTCACCGCCCCTCCCCTGACTATTGTTTAAAAATCTGCTAGAATACTCAGTTTCATAGCAATTATTCTGGCTGGCTATTGCTAAGTAATGCCCACCCCCATACACATTTAGAGCTTACAATGACAATGGTCTTGTATTTTGCAGAGGACCTGCAGTCCCTCGGCTCCTTTCTGCTCCTTGCTATACGGGCCTTCAGCTGGGCTGCCTCCAATAGCTAATTTTTTTTTCTTGTATTCCATATCTGGGACTATCCAACAGCTAATTTTACAAGGGAAAACAGAGATGAGAGTGGGCATAGGAAGCGGTCAGTTTGGAGCTATGTCGCAAGCTTAGGGAATCTCTTTTCTGAACACTCCTGTGTCAGTCAGGTCCTGTGAGGGGAAAAAGAACTGCAAGGCACTCACTTTTGGGTTGGTGAGACCTCCAGGCGGTAATAGAACCACTGGAGGGATTGAATTTATGTTCCTCAACAGCTGGTTGCTTTGGCTCCTCAGGACACAGCCTGTGGAGTCCGGCGGCCCTTCCCCGCCTTTCCCTGGGCTCCTTCATCTAGGAGACAGAGGTTTCCCCCCTCATTGGCTATGCCTAGCACCTAGCAGGTGCCCCACAAATGGCGTTAAAGGAAGCATTCGCTCTCTGCTCTGCCTCCTAGCATCCCTGCGCCTGCCCGTCAGCTTGGGGGTGCCGGGGAACAGTAGCGGACAGGCTGAACTCTCGCCTTCGCTGTGGAAAAATCCATTACCGACAAGTCATTTGTCAAAGCCAACTGTTTAGCTGCTTTAATTTACATATTTATCAAGTTTGATTAGAATGTATTGTCTTCTACTTTCATCCCAGCTTTCACCTCTTCTCGCCCTCTTTTCCTGGGGAAACTGTTTTTGTTGTCCTTGTTGCAAAAGGGCACAGCGTAATTCAATTTGCATTTGCTAATAAGCTGAAACTGAATCTGGTGAGGAATTTCTAGAGGCTGGGAGAGATGAAAGGCAGAACACGTGTTGGGGAAAGCCTGGGCGCTCAGTTCTAGCCTCATAAGCTCATTCATCCAAAGAGCAATGAGTACAACTATTCCAGGAACATTTATTGAGCACCTTTTGTGTGTGATGTCCTGGGAAAACAAGTGAGAAAGACAAAGTCATGGCTCTGGTGTTGCTTAGAGTCTAGTGACCTCAGTGTCTGCATCGTATGATGAGGTAGTTGGACCAAGTGACCTCTAAGTGTAAGTTACCATTTTTAAAACTTACTTATTCTTTGGGGTGGGGGGGAGCAGAGGGAGAGAGACTCTCAAGCCAACTTCCTGCTGAGTGCAGAGCCGGATGGATGTGGGGCTTGACATGGGGTTCGACATGGGGCTCAATCTCGTGACCCTGAACCAAAACCAAGAGTCGGACGCTTAACCAATTGAGCCACCCAGGCGTCCCCTGTCAGTTACCATTTTTTGAACATATACTATGCATCAGGTCATGTGCAGAGACCCAATGCATTATCTCAGTTAATTCTTCCAAGATCCCTTGTCAGTATCATTATCCTCATTTTGCAGAGGAGGAAATGCATGATCGCAGAGCTCAATGCCATGTGCAGCAAAGCTTGGGTTTAACCCTCCATTTGACTCTAGAATTCGGGTTTAAATTCAGACTGCAAAGCCAGGCTTGAGCTTTCTTCTCCATTTGTCTTTGAGCTCCTGGATGGCAGGGACAGCGTCTGGTTCGTCTCCATGTCCTCAGGGTCCAGCCCCAAGTTTGGCATTTGGTCAGTGTTAGAACATATGTAGAGAATTGCACTAAAAAAGAAAAAGATCCTCGGCCTTCCCGTTTTGGGGGGGCCTCAGGTCTGCCCTGTTCTCAGCTGCTTCAGCTAAAGGCTGGTGGAGCAGACCCTGCGCACCGCCCCCCCCCTCCCCCCCGCTCTCCTTCAGGACCAATTCCCTCACTTCCCTTGAGTGCTGGTGGCTGACATCTCGCTGCTGATTTCCTTCCTAGAACTTGCACTCAGCCAAAGGAAGCTGCCTTGCCTGAGGTTACACCCCTGCCCTCAAGGCAGCCCGCATCCAGTCAATGCAAGACACAGAGCCAGCCCCCTTGCCTCCTAGAACAACGTGAAGGGCCCTTCTGGCCCAGAGCTCCCCATGGGATTGATTCAGGTCACCGTAGAGATTGCCCCAATCCTGCATAACTCCCACTTCTCACAAGTGTTCCTGAGAGCAATTCCCCGTAAAGCTCCCACAGGGAGTCTCGGAGTCTTCCTTCTGTTTCCCAGGAGACCCCACCTCAGCAGGAAGTCCGAATGGGCAAGTCTGGTTCTGACTTTCTGGAGGCCCTTGGAGGGTGCTGGGATCAAGACAGATGGTGGCAGGTAGAGCCCTCCTGCCATTAGCCTATTCCGGAAGGTTGCAAGCGTTCCTCCTCGCGGGCCTGGAGTGCCAGCCCAGGGCAAGGCGGCTCTATAAGCTTCCTAGCCCAGCAGCAGTGGCCTGAGTGGAGTGCTGCTCCTCTGTCAAGGTGACCTCATGGTGACAGCTGGCCCTCACACTCTGTACTTAGGTCCATAGCTTTTCGGCTTTCCCCTCCTCCTTGAAAGTTTGCAGGTGCCGGCCTGAAGGGACATTGCCGAAAGTAGCCTGCTGTCCTAAGAGGAGGCTGCCTGGAGGTTGGAGTCCCATGCCCTGCATTCCAGAGCTGGCTTGACCAGTCTCTAGCCCCGTGGGCTGGGACAAGTCACTTGTCCTTTCTGGGCCTCTCCCTTCATCCTCACAGTAAGAATGTTCTACTCAGTGACCCCACAGGGTCTGCAGTGCTGATGGCGTCTATGAGCCTCCTATGAGCCAGAGGCCTTCTTACTGCTGTTTAAAGCCAAAAGGGTGGTTTGAATGTGTTGTAGACATAGGAGGTGAACAAGAGAGGCTTTTCCCAAAGGCCTGAAATTCCAGAATTAATGCTTCCTTTCTCCTCAGGAGCACTTCTCGGTCATGAGTGTCCTCTTCTCGGTGGTAATCTCTGTTCTCTTCTTCCTTCTCATTGAGCGTAGAGACCCAGCCCTGGAGCACGCATGAGTCTACCATGCAACTATGCGAGTCTAGGCTGCAGGAGAGCTGCCCCTAGCTGAGGGAACGTGACCCCGAGGGCGGTGTGTCTAGGGAGTGGAAGGCCCCACACCACATTTTCTCACGATGGCCCCGAGGCCCAAAAGAGCTGACACTGGCATTGGGCGGGACAGATCCAGGCTGTGGCTTTTGGCCCTGCCTATGCAAGGCAGCAAATGACTTATGACCAGATAAGGGGTCCAGATGAACTCTGTGAGGTCAGAGGGCAGGAGAGGGAAGGCACTGTGGTCTGGAGGAATCTGGGAAGGCTTTTTGGAGAAGTTGGGGAAAAGACAAAGTCTAGGAGATTAAATGTTTACTTGGGAAGATGGTGACGAGGCCAGTCTGAGTAAAGTAAAATATTCTTATAGAGGCTTACAAAATATTCAAACCAGGGGCAATTTTGCCTCCAAGGAGATGTTGAGTATTTAGTGAGGTCTACAGCTATTTTTGATTGTCACACCTTGGGAGAGGGGTGCTCCTGGCGTCTAGTGGTCAGGGACCAGAGATACATCGCATAGCGCACAGCACAGGGCCCCACACAAACAGTTACCCTGCTGAAAATAGCCACAGCGCTGAGCAACCCTATTCCTGTGGCTCTTCTCTCAATAAATGGGACCTGGTATTATAGACAAAGCCATAGGGCAGGGACTTAAAGTCTCTTGCTTAAGGTTTATCTTGTGAGCTAGGGATTATTAGTCTCATTTTACAGGGAACTGAGGCTCAGAATGTGTAAGTAATTTCCCAGAGGCCTCACGGACCATAATCTGTGGGGCCTTCATAGGAACCCTGGTCTATCTGTCTGGGAAGGCAGCAGGCCTGGACCCCCTCAGGGGACAGAAGAAACACAAGGACCAGTGTCTTTCTCAGTGTCCCTCATGCGGCCCTCCCCTCCTGTGGGATTCACCCTCAGTCAGCTTGGCTGAGTCAGCCCTGGATGCCTTTGCCCTTCATCAAGGCTCCTCTCTACCCAGATGCATTCACAGGTTCTCCCAGAAAGCTCTGCCGATGCCTCCTAAACACCATTTTCTCATAAATGTGTGTACAAGAAATCCTGCTCCTTGAGCATGTTCTCACTGTCATTCCCAGCTCCTGTCCTCTCCTTACAGTCAGTATCAACTGCGGAATGAGAGCCTCACCTTACCTTCCACATGCCATATTTTATAGGGGAAAGTCAAAACTATTGTGCTGAGGAGATCAGATCTGGCACATTAACGCCACGGGTGGCCTAGAACAAGTCCAAGATCCATGATCGCTCTGTGTCTTCCTCCTCAGAGGAGGCACATCTGAGCAGAGTCTGAAAGGCGGAGTAGGAGTAAGGCAGACAGCTGAGATGGGGGCTGGCATTCCAGGCAGAGAGAAAAGCATGTATCCAAGCGTGGAGGTGTGGAAGAGCCTTCATGCTGATGACGCTGCCAGGAGTGGCTGAACCTGGGGCTGGGGAAGGGGCTGGAGCGGGCAGCGACCAGCAGCTCCTAGAGACGAGGGGAGCCGCACCGAGGAGGCTGGACTTGCCCGGGGACAGCAGAGAGTTGCTGAAGGGTTGCAGGCAGGGGGAGTGGTGGCTCCCATTTGAGCTTTAGGAAGATGGCTTTGGCAGGGTGGACGGATGGTCAAGGATGGTGCCGGCACGGGGAGATCAAGGACAGGACCCTTCTTGTCCTGAGTGGACCCACAGGCAGATGCCAGCTCACCATGCTGGTACTGCTGCCAGGATGTCTTTTTCTCCAGCTTCGTGGTAGTGTGGACCCGTTTGGGCCCTGGAGTATTCGAGAAAACAAGGCAACTGGTCTGGTTTGGAAACCAGTAGGAAGGTTTTTTCTTGCCTTAATGATGGCCTTCAGGGATCATGAAGTCAATAAAATGACCAAGGCTTAGATCTGGGGAGGAAAAAAAATCCTTTTCCTGTTGTAACATTCCACATTCCCCTCCCAGCTCACCACCCCTTCCTCCTCCACAGAACAGCTCACTCCCTAGGACAAGTTACTGTCAGAATTACTGTCAGGGAAGATAAGGGATACCAAACTGACCATGTGAACTTCTGGGAGACTTTTGTCCTCAGAGGGCTCAGCTAGTGCTCTGTGGGGCCTCTTGGCATCTTCTAGTGCCTCCACCAGCCACAGATCCGCTGATGACTGATCTGATTCATTAAGGCTCTCCTTCCATGTTGACACCAGGGTTACGGCTCTGGTCTTACTCAGGCTGGGCATCAATAGATAAGATGCAAGGTTTCTTTGGCCATCTCCAGGAGAATTATTTAGTCAATTGCTGCCTGACAACTTCCTCTAGAATTCAGCGTCTTAGAACAACAACTTATCATCTCCCAGTTTCTGTTGGCCAGGAGGGCAGGAGCAGCTATGCAGGACAGCTCTGGCTCAGGAGGTTGGAGGAAGCTGGTGGCCAGGGCTGTGGTCACCTGGGACTGGAGGATACCCTTCCAAGCTTGCTCAAATGGTTTTGGCTGGCCTCTGTTCCTGGGTACTTCGGCTCCTCCCCAGACAGGTGAGGGCTCCACAGGCTACCTGAGTGTTACATCATGGCAGCCGGATTCCTCAGTGTGAGCAATGAAGGAGAGCGAGTCATCACCCAAGATGAAAGCCATAGTCTTTTTGTAGCCCAATCTCAAAAGAGTGACATGCCTTCACCCACCCCCCGTATGCTATTTGCTAGAGCAAGCCTGTCTGTCCAGCCCACACTGAAGGGAAAGGGGGTTCATCTCCACCTCTCGAAGGGAAGAGATTCACGAAGAATTTCTGGGTGTATTTTAAAAACCACCCATGGACCCTATTTAATCTCCAAGAGGTATGAAGAGCATATATTTGAGATTCATAAAGACCTGGGGTTTCATCCTGGCCCCCACATGCACCACTTATGCAGGTGTAGATGAGTTATTCACCTTTCTAGATCTCAATTTCCTAATCTATGAGATAGGGGTAGGAATAGTAGATGTTTCATTGGGTCGCTATGAAAATGAAATAAGGTCATACATGTAAAGTGCCTGGCACAGAGTAAGTGCTGAATAAATATTACTTGGTTGCTATCATAACTGGTTACTATTATTGTCCTTCACAAGCAGCAGAGTAGCATGGGATTTAGGGACACAGATGGAGTCAGACTGCCTGGGTGGGGCCTCGCTCTGCCAGTCCTGGGCTGTGAGAACTAAGACGAGTCACTTAATGTCTCTTGGCCTTGGTTTTCTGTAAAATGAAGGTAATAGTGGATAGCTCCAGGCTACCCAATAGGTGTTCAATTAATATTTTATAAATAAGGAAATAGCGGATGATAGAGGGATATAATGGCAAAGGTGTGTGTGTGTGTGTGTGTGTGTGTGTGTGTGTGTGTGTGTTGGGATGCTACATAAAGGACATTTGGCTTCAAACACCTTCTGTCAAGTAAGGGTCTGGTGTGGCTATCAGGTTCCCCACGAGTGTGCCCTTGTATACTGGAGCGTGTCACCCTCAATGAACTTTCAGTTTCATCACCCCTTACAGGGTTGTTCTTGGTCTCATTGTTCAGCTGCTTTCCACCCTGGCTTTGTTCAAGCATACTTCCTCCGTCATCCCTGCTGCCTCCTCCAAGAATATGTTTAATTGGCTTTGCACGAGTCTGGAGATTTGGTGACGGGGCGGGGGGGTGGAGGGGTGTCCCATGTCACACCACCTCAGAGCTGCTACATTACCTTAAATTGATTTTGCAAGTGAAAGCTAAAAGCTAAGCAAAGGCGACCCATCCATTTTGCCTAAAGATGATTATAATGCTCTTTTACGGCCTCCAAAATGACAAAGCAATTTGTTACCTGCCTGCATCAACATTTGCTTATATTAACACCCGAGATGCTTGATTTTTATTAGCCCCATGTTATCATTTTATGAAGACGCAGGGGCTCAGTAAAATTAGTGTGCAAATAAAATGCCCATTTTGCATTTCTCTGTGGTCAGCAGAAATGCTGAATGCAATTGAGTTGATACCAGGTCAGGGGAGACATCCATAAAGTTAGCGTTCACCGAGGGCCTTGGTAATGCTATTTATCATTTCTGGACTGCTGGGATAGATGGGGTCAGTGTTAGTGTTTTTTTTAAAGGGCTTGGTGGCATTTCATTTTTTGTTTTGTAAGTGAAAAAACAATATAAATACAAAGGCAGTAGCTCAACTTCTACCAGCAAAAGGGGATGGAACCAATCTCTCTCATACACGTTGTAGGTAGAAATGCAGCGGACTCAGGATCTGATATTGTTGCTAGTCGATCCAGGAGGAGAAATGCTAGTGAGAGGGTCCTAGGCAGGGAGACAGGTGACCTTGGACATGTATGTCCCTTTCTTTTGTGAACCTCAGTCCCTTCACCTATAAAATGGGGTTAATACTGTCCACAGAGGTATGATGAAGATTAAGATAAGCCATGATCTATATGAGTATTTTTAATTCGATAGCCAATTCCTGAGTGCTATCCCACACAGGGTCCTGGGAATGGTGTTAAAAATAACCATGAAAATCGTAGCTTCTTCCTGGAGGAGCTTTTATTCAGCCTAGGAAATATTCAGGTGTCTAACTCCTCTTTTAAACCATAAACTTCTCTCTCCCTTTGTTCCTAAAGGTGCCTAGCACAGAGCTGAGCACAGGGTGAGTCCTCAAGAATGTATTAAGGGGGGGGGAAGGAATGAATTCTGGCTCCACTGTATTTCTTGCTGCCTCTCAGATGCCTAGTATTAGGGAAGCAGTAACCTCAGTAACAGTCACCCCAATAGACCAAGCAAGTCCCAAGCCATTAGAATCAGGCTTAATAAAGTTAATACATATATATATGTTTTTTATTTTAGTCTCTGACATTGGTGCGACTGTTGAGATCATAAACTACATTCAAAATAACCTGTCCCTATCATTTCAGAAGTAAAAAGCCTGTTAATTATTTCTACTTCCCCTCTCCCTCCAGATCATCCTCCAACATAGATGGTATTATTCCTTAACCCAACTTCTCTCAATGTTGATTTATGAAATTCCTTCCAGTCATGGTTCTGTTCTGCGTCGATCTGGCCTTCCTCTGCCAGGGACTAGGTACCCTCCTGCCCCTTCCTTCTGGGAATGTCACTCTTAGCCACTGCTTTTGTCTAATAATCTCTTTGCACAATAGCTAAACTTTATTATACGAATGAGATTTCTGTAGAAGTAGCAAGAGCTCGGGCTATGATTTTGGATCATATTTTCCTACTTCTTTGCATGTCTAATGATTTTTTTTTTCCTAAATTTTTTTTTTTTTTAAAGATTTTATTTATTTGACAGAGAGACACAGCGAGAGAGGGAACACAAGCAGAGGGAGTGGGAGAGGGAGAAGCAGGCTTCCTGCTGAGCAGGGAGCCCGATGCGGGGCTCGATCCCAGGACTCTGGGATCATGACCTGAGCCGAAGGCAGCCGCTTAACGACTGAGCCACCCAGGTGCCCCATGTCTAATGATTCTTATTGGATGCTGGAGATTGTGAATTTGTACATTGTTGAGTGTCTGGATTTTGTTATCTTTCCTTAAAGAGAGTTGCACTTTAAATGGCAGGCAGTTAAGTTTCTTCTGTCCAGTTTGAAACTTTTGTGATTTTAAAATTTTGTTAGAATGAGTCTAGAGTAGTTTAGCCCCACCACCAAGACATGGCCCTTCTAGGTTCTCTCCTGAATGCCCTGAGTGATCAGTGAGGACTAACGCTTTGGTGGTGGGAATTCAAATGACTCTTAGCCCTGTGTGAGCCCTGACAGCCATGTGGTTCACAGCCCCCTGGTCATTTTCACACCACATTGTGAGATTCACCCTCTGCATGCATATCTTGGGACCCACAAACACACTTGAGGACTCCTTGACAGATTTCTGGGATTCTTTTTCCACAGACCTCTGTCTTCTCCGGAATGTGCAGTTTCCCCCCAGCTACCACCTGCTTCAGACTCTCTGAAGTTTAATCTCAGTGAGATTTCCATGGTCTGCTCAGGATACCCCTCTCCGCTCTTTGGTCTGGAATGGGCCTCCAGGCCGTGATCGTATAGTGGTTAGTACTCTGCGATATGGAATGGGCCTCCAGGCAAAGAGCCAGGGCAATCAGAGGGCATACTTTTTCCATGTATTAGTCTTGCACTGCCTCTTGTCTGAAAACAGTTGTTTTGTCTGTTTGTCCGATTTTTTAGTTGGCTTAAGTTGAAAGAGAAATCTGGTCCCTGTTACTTCATCAAGGTCAAACAAGGGCTTGAGTTCTAATCTCAGCTCGACCCACACCTGTTAGCTGTGTGACAAGTTATGTAACCCCTCTGAGCATCAGTTTCTGCCTCTATAAAAGGAATATTAACTGCGCACATTTCTGTAGAACTCTAAGTAATGTATAGAATGTGCCTGACACAAAAGGCCCTAATTAAATGGCAGTGCTACTATGACTAATAGAAACAGCTACTTTCTTTACTCCATTATTTACTGTGTTTACTGTGTACTAGGCAATGTGTAAGCTTGTTTCATCACTAATACTCTCCATGTGTATAGATTAGCAAATCAAAACTCAGAAAGCATACACAACTTGCCTAGGGTCACAATCAGTGAGTCTGGGATTTGGCTTCACTCACAGGATGTCTTCAGATGATTGTAATATTAACATGATCAATTGTATCAATAGGAATGTAGTCTTTTAATATTGGGTAGTCAGGGACATAATTTCATTAGTCACCAATGGCTGGGCCTTAATGATTCTAACCCATTGATTTAAGAAATGAATGTAAAGCACCCAGTCCCTTCCCTGTCCCTCTATCCCACATACCAACTCCCAGTCTCAGCTTTCCCTGCCCTCCTGAACAACCTCCTTCCATTTTCTTTTACAGACAACCTTCGGGAAGGAGCAGAGCAGAAGGTAGTATTCATCACAGGACGAGTCCACCCAGGGGAAACACCCTCTTCATTTGTGTGCCAAGGTGAGTTGCAAAATCTTATGGGCATCCTGTACCTTCCCCCCACATCCAACTGGGGCACCGTCATGGCCTCTGGGACAGTGTGGTCACAGGCAGAGTCATTATCTCGGATGCGAATTTACTTCATTTCTAAAGAGGTTACACCGATCTCCATTAGTATTTCTTTCAATAAATGTTTACTAACTACATGTATTAGTGGAAGAATGAATAGATGGATGGATGGATGGATGGATGGATGGATGGATGGGTAGGGCTGAACGGAGTTCTCTCATATGTGTCATGTTGAGGATAAGCCATATGGCATCATCTACACTCCCTAGCCTGGTTTTTCTTGTCTCCAGGAGTTTACAAAAGTAAGAAATCCAACCCCAGGCCAATATGTATGTTGGTAGGAGTGCAGTAAAGTGGGGAGATAAGGATTAGAAGGTATCTATTCACTCATTTATTCAGTCATTCACTTAATAAACAACTTTACAAATACCCCCTATGAGCAAGGAAACATGCTTTGCATCAGACAACCAGAGGTAAATAAGACATAATTTTTCATCTCAAATATACATCTTTATAATTGCATTTTCATTTATTATTAAATATTTAGTCCACATAAAATATATATTTAGTCAACAATATATATACATGCATACATATATATATTTAATTAGAGAGCCATATAAGTATATTCAATGAATAATATATAAATCATAATTTAATGAATGCCCGGGTACTCACCAGCTTCAGAAGCAGGATATTATCTATTCCTTTTAAATCCTTTGTCCTCCCTTCTACCCTCCTTCTCCCACAGATAGCTATAAGTTTGTATTTTGTCACCTTTCCCAATAGTTTTACTATTCACATAAACATTCCTAAACAGTGTAGGCTTTCGTTTCACATGTTTTTGAACTTTTTATAAAGTTGAAAAACCGTATCACTCTGTGTACCTTGGCCCTTGTTTTCCCCCAATATCCGTGGTAGTAAGTGTGGCTGTAGTTCACTTGTTTTCACCAGGTGTTGTATCCCATATCCGTTGGGTGCCTCGGCTCACCTGTCTGTTCTCCTGGACAATTCAGTTGTTGCCAGTGTTTTTTCTTACAAACAATGCTAATACAGATGTCCGTATGTATGTTGCCTTGTGCCTACGTGCAAATGCTTTTCCAGGTATATAGCCACGGAAGGCTGTTGACAGGTCACGGGATATATGCATCCTCAACTTTACTAGATATCTCCAAGTTCCTCTCTGAGACCTTTATACCACCACCAGCAATGCAGGAGCATTCTACTGTCCCAAATTCTCACCAATACGCTTGCATTTTTACCTATCTAGTGGGTATATCATATCTAAAATGTGATACTACCTATTCGCCAAGCATGGTTCTAAGCACTTTACATATTTTATTTTATTTTTATTATTTATTTTCATTAATGTAATTTATTTTAATTATATTAATTTTTCTATGTCATAGGAATTAATATTAACTCTATTCTTACATATGGTTATGTAAGTTTGGTGAAGTTAAGTAATTTATCTCCTTTTAGTCTCAAAATGTCCTTCAGGTCAAAGGAATATTAAAAAAAAACCCATAGAAATGATATAACTTGAGGGAGACAGCGGACTGCTGTGGAAGTATCTGGAGTTTTGCCATCAGGCTGTCTTGGGGTCAAAGGTTGGCTCTGCCACTTCCTAGCAGTGTGATTTCAGTTTCCTTCAATGTAAAATAAATTGGGATATCAATACCTATTTCCAAAGGCTGCCGTGAAGCTGGTGCAAGATGCATGCAAACACCCACCCAGTCCTGTGCCGGGCACTCCGCCGACACCCACAACAGACCTTGCCCCCTTCCCCCACGGCGCTCTGAAAAGATGCTGCAGGTAACCTGCTTTGTAAACGCTAAGGCACTATTGCAAATAGATGTGAGTCTTCTTTTCCCATTCGTATTCATACAGCGCTGTGATTACACAGGACTGCCTCCCCCCTTCTTTCAGGCCAGGAGCCTGGGTTTCAGGGACAGTAAGGACTGCCCAAAGCTGAGCACTCTGAAGAGGCTGGGTGTCTCAACTCCCGGCTGCAGTCACCCCAGCTCACTCCTTGGCCTTCTCACTTCCATCCTCTTTCCTCCCAGCACTGTCCTTGCAGTAACCTCTCCCAGGTCCCTCCTGGTTTTACCAACCCTTCTACTTGCAGCCATCTGTCAGTTACTAAACTTGGCAGCAGACCTGTTCCCCCAGCTGATCGGATGCAACTCTTTTGTCCTTGTTTGTAAAAAGACAGTAGCCTTACTGTCAAAACTTACAGCTCTGGGGCGCCTGGGTGGCTCAGTTGGTTAAGCGACTGCCTTCGGCTCAGGTCATGATCCTGGAGTCCCGGGATCAAGTCCCGCATCGGGCTCCCTGCTCGGCGGGGAGTCTGCTTCTCCCTCTGACCCTCCTCCCTCTCATGCTCTCTGTCTCTCATTCCCTCTCTCTCAAATAAATAAATAAAATCTTTAAAAAAAAAAAAAAAAAAAAAAACTTACAGCTCTGGGAGCCCAAACTCCCGGGCCCACCTCCTCCGTGGGCAGCAGACAGAGGGCAGGGTCACCATCCCACATTACAGACAAGGCCTGAGACCTAGAAAAGTTGAGTTCAGCTCGGGTGTTTCTCTGTTGAGCCTGCTTTGCCAAAAAGGAATCTGGATTGTGCCGAGTTGGTAGACTCCGTGCTGTCCCGCAGGATTTCCATCAGTGTTTACTCCTAGGCAGGGCCTTTTAATGCCTGCCCTCTACCTTCTCAATATAAACTCCAACTCCTTGCCTTGACATTCACAACCCTCCACCATCTGGCTCTTGCCAGGTTCCCTGGCCCAAGCCTCATTATATCTCCGCCCCATACAACTTAACCCTGAATGGACCACCTTCTTCCCACCACTGGGCCTTTGCATCTGCTGCTCCTCTGCCCACGCCTTGCCACTTGGCAAACACCTCCTATCTCCCACTGTTCATTTCAAGCACCCCCTGTGCGCCCCTGTCCCACGCTCTTCAGCCTCTGCTTTGTTCCTGCGTTGTGGTTACCCGCTGGTCATCTTTATCACGCTGATTTGTTACACATTTGATTTATATTTGTTTCTTCCCTTTAAACCATGAGCTATTTGAGGCCTAGGGCTGGATCTCTGTCATTTTCTACATCTGGAAAATGGGGATTATCTTGTTCATCCCCTTGGGCTATTATGAGGGACGAATGGCCGCTTTGGTTCTGAGATTCTAAATCTGAGCTCAAAAATAGGAGACTTAAGGTCACACAGCCAGTAAACAGCAGAAGGGGACTTTGAGTCTGGGTCTCCCAAGCCTGTACATGCTCTTTTGCCTCACTCAGGGATGGGAAGTGCTAGAGGGCCAAGCTTGGTGCACTCTGGGCACCCCACAACAGTTGCTGTGCATTCCCAGGCGAGAATGGGGAGGCTCAGGGAAGTGAAGTAGCTTACTCAGGATCACACAGGGAGTTCATGGCGGATGTGGCCTGGGCCCCATCTCTTCAGTCCTGGTCTTCCTCCTTCCCTATCTCTGTAACTGTCCCTGGAGACACAATT
Organism: Mirounga angustirostris; assembly: GCF_029215605.1. NCBI lineage: Eukaryota > Metazoa > Chordata > Mammalia > Carnivora > Phocidae > Mirounga > Mirounga angustirostris. The sequence goes on from NW_026991712.1 coordinate 152,175,778, forward strand.
TGTCCTTTCTTGAGGCAGCTTAAGACACCATCATTCCCCCACTTTGCCAATGAGAGACTGAGGCACTGTCTTTCCCAAGGGTCTCTTGGCCCCCAGGAGACAGGCCAGACCACAGCCCCACAGGGCTCGGCTGGATCCCTTCCCCGGCCCACGTTGTGCTGGGGACAGCAGCAGAGTCCAAGGCCTGGGCTGAGATACCTTCAGCTCAGTTAATGCTTCTTCCACATTCACCGGCTCAGTGACCTTGAGCGGGGAGCAGACATGTGGGGCCTGGTCCTCCCCATCTGGCTGGGAGCACAGTCCTCACAGCCGAGCTGCTGGTGCACCTGCTGCTGGGAGCAGAGCGAAACCGTGTTGTCACAGAACTCTGGAGGGGTGGCAGTAAAGGTGGCAAGGCTTCGATCTCCTCAGGGCTCCACTTGGCAGTTGGATGGCTGACTCAAGTTACCCCGCGGCTGCCCCCAACGCCACTCATGGCCTCTGTGAGGCCAAACTGTCCTCATTCTCCAGCCGTGACATGAAAGGTCCAAGGAACTCGGGAACCACCCTGTAGCAGAGTGTGTGTCAGCGTGGTCTCTGGGGCTAGCCTGCCTGGCATTGGATCCCAGCTGTTCCATGTAGGACAGTATGACCCTGGGGACGTTCCATAGCCTCTCTCTGCCTCAGTTCCTTTATCTTGGAAGGGAAATAACAATAGGAACCCTGCATCATAGGGTCGTTGTAAAGATTAATGAGTTCATAGCCATAAAACATTTAGGACGGTGTCTGGAATACAGCAATAAGCACTAAAGAAGGGTCACTATGGAGCACCTTGCAGGCGCCTGGTGTGGTTCCTCTGACCCCCGCGGGGCACCCGAACCCAGGTGTGTAGCTTCTGTGCTGTGTGCCCCCGCCCACCTCCTTCCTTACTATTTTCCTGAGGGAGCTGTTAGCGGAGCCCTCCTCATTTCTGCACCAGGAAGACCGGATTGTAAGTCAGCGGTTTGCCCAGGACTAGACCTCAAGTGTCTGATTTCTGGTCGAGTGAATGTTCTTTCCCTGAAGCTTCCTGGGGTTGTTGGGGCAACTTTCACCGAAAAGTGCCATTGGCAGAACACTTGTCCTCTGAGGAGCCTTCATAATTGAATCAATCAAACCCGAATTTATGTACGCCGGTGTGGGCGAGGCCCGCCACCCTTTGGAGGGCAGCATGGGAAAGTGGGCAGAGCCAAGGCCTTGGACTTGGGCAGGCCTGAGTGTGAGTCCTACCACCTCCACCTGCTGGCCTCAACCTTCGGCAAGTTCCCACCTCTTGGAGCCTCTGTTTCTTTACCTGCAAAATGGGGGCAGCAATATGGTCCTCAGGGGGATGCTATGAGGATTAAGTGAGCCTTGTGCCACGGGCCACGGAACCCTCCAGGGCTCAGACTATGGAGCTCACTCCTCGGGGTTACCCTGGGGCGATAAGACGAAGAGAGGGGAGAGACACACACGCCTACACACACACATACACACACCATGCACTCACAGCCACCAGGACCAAGCACAACCAAGCACAACCTAATGGTTCCTACGGTGAAGTGGTGACCTTTGATCCTTTCTCCCTCCCCTCCCCCACTGTCTTCCTCCCCCCTCTATCCCTCCCCTAGTCTCCCTCTTCTCCTCTCTCTCTCTCTCTCTCTCTGTCCCTTACAGCCTCACATTATAAGTGCAAAACCAGACCCACTGGGGTGGGGGTGAGGGGTCATGGGCTTTTCACTTCTTTGAGCTTCTTTCATCTGTGAAATGGGCAGGGTTGGGGGTAGCAGGGTAAGAACCAAGACTGTGAGCCTCAGGTTCTTCAGGGCCGGACTCCCTGTGACTCCATAATTGGAGGCCCTTGGACTCAGCTCAGGGCAGACAGGGGCCTGGTCAGGGGAAGGCCTGGAGTGGCTGCTCTCATGTGACCCACACTCTGGGTCCCGCAGAGACCCCCAACTGTCTCACTTGAAGCCTGAGCTCCTCCCACTGCAACATATTGCCTCTTAGAGGCAACAACAATAAACTTTACACAGAACTCTCTAGAGAGAAAATCCTGCAGGCATATATGCAAATCATTCTACAGATCACATGCAAATAGACTCCTGACTCTTATTGCCTTAATGGAAAGGGCACCACTTTGAAGCCAGTAGAACCGGATCAGAATCCCACCTGGGCCCCTGTGAGACCTTCAGCAAATGATGTCAGCACCCTTTGTTTTTCTACCTGTACATGGAGCCAAGAGAACTACACGTCAACCCAGCTAAAGAACATACAGTGCACATCACGGGTCAGTCTTTATCCATTCATGTCACACATATCTACTGAGGACGTTCCCTGAGCCCGGCGCTGAGCTACACGCTGGCAAGATAGTGGCCAAGAGGTAGACCTGTCCTTGCCTTCCTGGAGCTCACGGTCTGGAGGGAAAGAAAGACTTGAACAGCAGATGCAAGCTCTAATCCCCAAAGCCCCGGGGCACAGGAAATGTAACTTTCCCGACTTCTCTGTAACTGAACTTACTTCCCATTTTGAGGTCCCATTCTGCCAGGGACCCAAAACTTAATCTCCATCATTTGGGGATCAGCTTTCCCCAGGACTGTGTAATTTCAGCGAAGAATGGTGATGCTCTTGGGGATGGTAGACAAATAATGTCGTCATCAGTGTCACCATCTATCCACACTGCTTCCCCTGCACCTGCCGCATCCTCGAGACTTTCTGGGCCTTGGTCACTGCAGGTCAGCACCATGTCAGACCCTGGTTCCTGACTGCAAGACTTTTTATGTTCACTGGCTCTCTGCTAGGTCTGCCCCGACCTCCACCCTATCCACCTTCAGGACTCCGAGCCCTCTGCTTTTCCTTCCTCCCAAACCACATTCCATGCTGCAGTGGGGAAGCCCAGGTCTGCTCCTGTACTTTGCAGTAGTCTCCTATGCCCTTCATATCCTTCAGCTGGACTAGCAAGTCCCCGTTTACCTCTTCCCTTTCTCTCTCAACATCCTGTTATCCCCACACCTTCAGCCAAACCAAATGGGAGCAAAGATTCAAACAACACACATGTCCATTTCCTATGTGCCAGACACTTTGCTTCTACTAACTCACGGAGATCCTCACAACAACCTCCACGGCAATTTTCTTCTTTCCTTCTTAACTGATGCGGAACTGAGCACCTGAGAGGTTAGGCCACACAGCTATTCAAACCCAGATAGTACAGTTTCAGAGTCTGTGCCTTTAATCATGAAGCTATGCCCTGAATTGAAGAGCTCTTCATTGGCAGATGGGCCTCCTTCTCTCTCACCTTCCAGCCTTTGTGTAGGATTCCCCGGAACGCCTTCTCCTGGCACCCCTTCATCTGGCTCACTCTACTCATCCTTTACAACTCATTCTTCACAGCCCCTTCCCAGGCCCTCTGGGTTCTCAGGGCTCCCCGGGCTGTTCCCACCTGAGCCTTTGCGCGTCACTACACTGGGAGTTGCTTTCTGCCTGTGCATATTCTAGGGCAGAATCCCCTTCTGTATCTTGCAGTACCAGGCTTATGGTGCGGACCTGGCCCTGTGAATTTTATAGAATGAGTGATTTTCAGTTCAGCTAACCCTATACTCTGTCAAGGTCAAATGAATGCCTGGAGCCAGTCTACCAATGGGCATTTATTAAGCACCTGCCATGTACCCTGACCTGAACCAAGTACACTAGAAGAAATAACTATGAATAGCTATTTGGGGTTGCCTGGTGAGGTTCATGATGACCAGGCCGAGGTCAGCCCAGGGCAACGATCTCTGTGGCCTGGCTATAATTTCTGATCATCTACCACTTTTCCTTCCTCTCCCCCAGCCTCTCAAGCCTCCAGTCTTACCGTCATCCTGCTTTCTTCCACCTTCCTGACTAAATCAATTCAAAAGAAAGGACCCAGCAAACTTGTTTACCAAAGGAACAGAGACTGATCTAAGGAGGTTGATTGTGTCTCCCTACAGGAGGGAGATTATTCTCCTCACTCAATAGATGAGGATCCTTCTACTCTGGGGGAGAGGAATAAAAGGATGGAATCCCAGACTGCCAGTGTGGAATGTGTCCTTGGGAATTCCTGACTTCTTTCTAACTTGAAAGATGAGTGTAGGCTGGAGTCTTTAAAGCTCACACAGTAACTGAGCCACAACTAAAACCCAAGTTCTCAGACGGCTGGTTTGTTGGCTTCTTCAATTCAGCATCCTTGTTCCCAAGTCTCGTTGCTAGCAAACCTCAGACCGGGACCCCCAGTTCCAAACTCCTGTCTGCTTTTTCTACCCTCGCTGCCTCTCCATCTTCGATCTCAGTGAGTTGATTGAAGCACATGACCTTTTCCAGGTGCTGTATGTGACTTTAACCAAATTCCAGTTAGTACAGGTGTTCTAACCCAGTCACATGGCAGAGTCTTCCAGATTGGGTATGATTACTCCTGTATCAAGATGAGGAAACTGGGCAGAGAAAGCTAGTAGCTTCTCCAGCTAATAACTGGTTAGGGTCCGAATGTAGGTGCCCAAGTCCTTCTGCTTCCTCAGTCCATGCGATGCTTTTGGCCTTTGACCAGGGGCGGCATTTCCTCTCCACTCTTGCTTTCTCCAACATTTCTCCTCATGTTCCTCTCCACTTGCCACCCCCCCACACACACACACAACTCACAAAAGCAAAGGCTCTCCTCCCAATTTCCTGATCGAGGGGAATGATTCCTGTTGAACTGTATCTGACCTCCAGCTGAGAGATGAGTCTAAAACTTCTCCTCTCCTTGCCCCACACTCGCTATGGGAGAGGGAGCTCTGGATGGCTGCAGCTTTGGGCCTGGCTTTGTCTTCTCTCATCCTTTTATTAGCTGCCTAATTGGCAGCCCAATTAATCTGCTCATCTGTGAAGGAGGATGGATCACAATGAGCTACTCCATTTCCAGAAGCCATTCTCTGCCATTCTCTGAGGCAGCGTGGCCAGGCCCTGAGCACAGGCTGGTTCCTTGATGAGGGCTGCTTCGGGAGCAGGGGTCAATTAGTGGACAGATTAAGCAATTATTAGCCCCTAACAAGGGCACCTGGCATCATTACCCTGCCTGTTTACTGGCAAACTGCAGCTTTAATATGAAGACCAACAAATAAATTAGGGCATCTGGTCTACTGCCGCGTTGGTCGAGAAGTAAATGATGTCCAACTGGCTTTCGGCTGCCAATGGATTCTGAGCCCTGGCCTAATGAAAAGCCTGAGATGTCCCTCACTGGTCACAACAGCTGTGGGATGTGCTGTGGAGCCATTTATCATTCCAGGAGCTAAGTGCCTGCCACTGGCCCATGGATTGTTCTTAGTTAACCTGCTGCTTCCTCCTGTCTGTCAAAACATGCTTATCTCCCAGGGCCCAGCTCCAAAGCTTCTTTCTCCTTGATGCCTTTCCTTCTCTCCCCAGCAGGAAAGGAGTTCCCTTCTACACTCTGGGAGGGTTGTGCATCCTCCTACCGCTTTCCAGCATTACAGTTATTTCATGGAATGCCAGAGCTCCATTTTGCCTATTGTTTTCCAGGTCTCTGAAGACGGAGTAGAAATGTGGAGAAGGAAAGGGAAGGGTGAGGACTTGGGTTGTTTGTTTCCTCACCCCCTCTCCTGTCAAGGTATGCAGGCTATCACCAGAAGGAAGCCAATGAGGGCAGGCTCAGATTTGCACTTTAGGAAGATGACTTTGGCTGCACCGATGAGGACATGTTCCAAAAGTGGTCACAGTCATTCAGTCCAGATGTGGTGGTGGCCTAGAATAGATGTGCAGCAAAGGGATGGAGATACAGGGCAGATCTGCTAGATTCAAGGAAGAGATCTGGGGACTGCCTGATTGTGGGAGGAGAATCATGGAGAATTCCGCTTTTCTAAATTTGGTGACCTGGAGGCAATTGTTGGTGCCAGAGAGAAGCAGCAAGGACAGCCAGACCCAGAATCTGTGAACAGAGGGTCCTCAAAGTGGGGAAAGGGGCAGAGTTGGGACATCAAAGAAACCTCCCTCTCCTCATGTGACTTTAACCAAATTCCTCCTCCTCTCTCTCTTCTGGTGTGACCACCAGCAACAGGAGGGTTTAGATCCCTGAGACCTTGACCCCATAATCATCCAATCCAATGTCAACACTTAGACATTAGAGAATATCTCTTAATTCATTGTTCAGAGCTATCCTGCCTCTCCCCCATCTCTGTCTGTCAAAATCCGGGCCCTCCAAGGCACAGCTCAAATGCTCTTTTCTTAGACGCCTGCACGGTGCTTTGCAGCAGGACACACGCTCTTCCATCTGCCCATGGGCTTCAAAATTATGTCTTGAACCGTCTCTTGGAAACAAAGATATAGTTGTAAAATTCACCAGGCAACACCTAATCCATAGCCATATACCCAGAGTGGTTGACAACATAGGCCAAAAATCACCTTTGGAGCTCTTACTGCTTCCAAGCTGAGGAAAATGTGCTCCCACCTTCTTGAAACACTTTGAGGTTAACCCAGATTCTTCTCCTTCCCTAGGGATCATTGACTTCCTCATAAGCCAGCACCCTATTGCCCGTGTCCTACGGGAACACCTGGTCTTCAAGATTGCACCAATGCTCAACCCTGATGGAGTCTACCTGGGCAATTACAGGTGAGGGGCAGGGGAGAATGCTTGGAAGCTGGTAGTCACGGGATGGTGGGATGGAAGCAAGGAGAAAAAGGGGATATATTTTTGAGAAAGAATTTTCAGATTACCCATGAGTTCATTAGAGGAAGTTTCACCCTGGTTTTTGAGAATGTGGCTAATGATCCTTGGATGTTTCATGCATAGCCACCTGAGGTAACTTGCTGGGATTTTCTGGTCAGCTTGCTGGGCCAGGAAGCAGGAGAGCTAGAATCAGTTTGGGCACCCACTTCCATGTAACCTTGGGGAGTTCACTTTCCAGCTACTGGAAAGGGTACAGCTCAGATCAGAACCCAGATTGTTCAATACCCGGCCAGGTCCCTTTTAAATGGCTTCGAGAAACTGAGCATCAGTTTCCTAATAAAGGCAATGATCATGTACCTGACAGGGCACTGGTGAGAATCAAAAGAAATGGTGGCGACAAATGTGCTTTGCAGAATATCCTGTGGGGGTGATAGCAATGACTATTTTGATTCTGTGTTTCTTTTTGGAGAACATTAATGAAGGAGAGTGGCATCCCAGGTCATCTGAGCAGCATTTCTCTCTGATGTGGGCATAGAAGCTCGCCCCACACGCACTCATGCTCTCAGACCTTGAACTCTCTTGCTTCTGGCCGAGCACCATAATTTATAGTCTAAAATTTCACTGCCCAGTGGATCATCTGCCAATAGAACATTGAATCCTCTGAGATAGTATGATTACTCTTATTTGACAACTGAGGCAACAGACTTGCCCAAAGTCACACAGCCAGTGAAACACTATTTATCTAATTTCACCGTGCACATTACATATCTTTAGAGCAGATTAGTCCCACAACTTGCAAAATAACATTCAGCCTTGCAGCTTTTGCACGAGAGGCTCTGTCTGACCTGGTGCCTATCTGTCCACCATTCTGCCTCACCTCCCACCCTCCACTCTAATAGCCACTCTAAGCAAAGCCTAGTTCCCTAGACATGTCCTGTTGGTCCCTGATTCCTAACCTTCCTCAAGGCTGCCCTCTGCCCAGAACCTGCTATCCCTTCCTTATCTTATTAACCCTTCTTCACACCACAGCTCATGTCTCCTGTTCTGGAAAGCATTCCCCAAACCTCCAAACAGAATTAGTTACTTCCTCCTCTAAGCACCCACAGGCCTATTGAACAAGATTTATCCATTGCATGGACTCCACTGGCCTTCAAGCCAGCAGAGAGCAGGGACTGAGCCTTTGTGGTCCTTGTGTCCATGGTGCCTGGCAGCAGGGATCAGCCCACAGTAGATGCTCAAAAACTATTTGATGAACATGAGTGAAGGAAATGGCTGACTTCATTGATAAAGAAACTAAAGGCTACATATGAGATGGGATTTACCCAAGGTCAGCAGTACAGCTCAGATCAGAACCCAGATTGTTCAATACCCGGCCAGGTCCCTTTTAAACAGAGTTGGTTTACTGCTTTCCAAAAGCATGGCAACTGGGTCCAGAGGGGCTTCCCAATACCTCTGGGTGTAAGTTAGAGAGAGCCCATGGGATGCAGGATGCCTTAATTAAAGACAGTTTTGCTTCCTCTCTTAACTGGCTCAAGCGATGGTTCATTAGCGCTGGCAGGTTTTATGGCTTGCTGCAGGCCTGAGAGCAATGCCTTTCCACCTTCCCTGGACAGAGCACACTGTTCGAGGTAATGGTGGTGGAAAGACCATTTGCTTTATGTTAACATTTCTGTTTAATTACAAGAGCGGCAGTGGTCAGAAAGAGGTCAATGCTGTGCACTCTACAGATTTATGTCATCATCTGCTGTCCAGGGGTAGCACGTGGGGAAGAGGTCTGTGACCTTGACCAAAATGTCTTCCCTCTCTGGGCTTCCGATGGCCACTGGGGTGGTGATGGGGAACTGGACGCTTTCTGTATGTCTTCAAGCTCCAGATTGTCTCATTTGGGGATTTCAGGGTAAAAGAGCTCCAACCATCAGAAATAGTTCTCTACTGAAGTTTAAACCCCCAACGTTTTCCTAGTGAGAGTATGTGTTTCTCGTTATAAGAGCTGGAGCAAATCTCTAACCACAGGCATTAATCCTGTTGCTAAAACAGCAACATAGAGTCTGTCAATCATGAGAATTCAGTACTAAAGATTTGGAGAGGGCGCCTGGGTGGCTCAGTTAGTTAAGCGACTGCCTTCAGCTCAGGTCATGACCCTGGAGTCCCTGGATCGAGTCCCTGGATCAAGTCCCGCATCGGGCTCCCTGCTCGGCAGGGAGCCTGCTTCTCCCTCTGACCCTCCCCCCTCTCATGTGCTCTCTGTCTCTCTCATTCTCTCTGTCTCAAATAAATAAATAAAATCTTTAAAAAAAAAAAAAAAAAAGATTTGGAGAAGGTGAAAAATAATAATAAAGACTCAGGATTGAGAGCTTCAAGGTGCCTTAGAGGTGCTCCAGGCCAGCCCTCCCTGACTACAGCAGCATGTCCCATGCCTGGAGGGACTTGCCTAGGCATTGTAGGGGAGAAAGGAGTTTGGAGTTTGAGCGAGTTTGGGAAACACAGAGTTAAGCGAAATTAAATGTGTTCTTTTACAATAAGATCTTTTAGTTCTGAATATGCTAATCAATAGGAATCTCAAGAGGGGAATATAGTACCTGGTGTTTCCCAAAGATGAGTCAAGGAATCCTTTTCCTATACAGCTTGTTTCCCCCTCCATCCTTTACGCCCTCTACCCCCTCCACCCTCCCCCAGCCCCCAGTGGTATTAAACTCATTTTGAGAAATACCACTCCAAGAATTCTGCTTGCCCACCCGGTGCCGTGTCAAGCACTCGTACACTTATCTCATTTAATCCCCACACAAGTTTGCGAAGGAGGGTGTTTGCTGAGATTTCTCTGCTTGCAAATAATGAAAATCTACTCCAGTTAGCTTGAGGACCAAAGGAAAGGTGGGAGGGTGGGAGGGAGGAGCAAAGGAAGCAAGGAAGGGATTTGGGGAGGGAGGGAAGGAAAGTTGTCAGAATTCCAGGGCAGTGAATAGCACCAGACCTCAGAGGAACTCATCACATTGCTGGAAACAGGTTGGAACACAGACAGCCAGGTCGCCACCTCTCTCCTGCTCTCTTTCCCTCCCAACAGCCCCTCAGGATGTGCAGTCTCTCGAGCCTCAGGAAAGTGAAATAATCTGCCCTAGGTCGTGTGGCCTGTGAGGAGCAGCCCGGGAAGCAGGCCTACCCCAGACATGCCAGACCCTGTGTGAAGAATGAGACACAGGCCTGCCCTCATGGCCAGGGACCTGCTGCTCCTCCTGCCCACCCCCCCTCCCGTTCCTTCTTCTACATTAAAGAGACCTGTATTCCAATCTAGGAAGGAAAGGCAGGAGATTTCCCAGGTTTAATCACGCACAACTTGTATTTAATAAGACAAGTACCTATACTCTGGAATTTATAATAAAATAGCATTTAAGCGCAGCCGATGGCCACTGCGGCATGACAGATCATGCTCTTTGTGCGGAAGGCAGGAGCATTTGCTAACCTGACTCCCGGATCTGCGCCTGGACCCTGGCCTCCGGGAGGAGTCGGGAGGGCCTTGGCTGGTTATAGGTGCGCCAGCATGCTCCCTGGGAGCCCGCGGCAGGCCTGAGATGACATCACAGCAGACCGCAATGATGCTATGGCGTGGGACAGTGACGCTGGGCAGCTGCACGCTCTGCCTCACTCACTCTACCCTAACTACGCGGGCCTCTTTTCAGCTCAGTCTGAGGCTTAATGCCAACCCATAGGCCTCTCTGGGCACCTGCAGCACCCTTGCCTAGCCCTTGCCCCAGTTGGTAACCGTGTGGGTATTCATGTAACTGTTTAAGGACGATCTCCATCTCTAGACAGCAGACTCCATGAAGTCAGGACGTTGTCCACCTCTGTCCCCAAAGTCTGGCAGAGCGCCCAGCATGGAATGGGCCTCTGATCGGTATTTTCGGGGGGTGGGGCGTGGATAAATAAACTCAGCGGCGGGGTTTAGTAACAGTGCCGTGGCTTGGAGCTACAGTTTCTAGTGCAGAGGAGCTCTGGCCGCATGCCTCCCCTCCCAACACTTTACTTACACCTACAGGGCCTCCTAAACCCGCTTGTCTCGATCTTACCCTGGTGTGGCACGGCTACCACGATTGGCTGCCATTATGATTTAGCAGACTCTGGGTGCACAGCCACGTGTTGTTACTGTATGGACATTACACGTTTAAAGGCACTTACAAGCCACATTTGATCTTTACAACAACTCTTTGAGAAAGGAAAGTCAGTTTTTATTATATTATTTTGAGCAAAGGGGAAACTGAGGCTGTGAAGGTGAAGAGCCAGGTTCAAAGTCACATTATATATCCAGGGACTCTCCGCATCCCCAGACACGGCCTTTGTCTTACAAGCTGGAGCTGGAAGCAGAGAACGGCACTCTAACGTTCCACACCCTCCTGAGCTTTCTTGTCCTTGGGCGAGACACTCCACTCCCCTGGCCTCAGTTTCCGTCCTCCCCCCTTGGAAGAGGAAAATGAGGTGGAAGTCATCTTCTGCCATTTAGTAGTAGCACTGGGGAGAGGCTCTATCAAAAATGGTGTGGCTACACCATGGTTGAACTTGCCGACATTATACCGTGTGAACCAAGCCAGTCACAAAAAGACAAATACTGTATGATTCCACTTATATGACGTACTTAGAATGGTCAAAATCACAGAAAGTAGAATGATGGTTACCAAGGGCTAAAGGGAAGGGGGAATGGGGAGTCAGGGTTTAGTGGGTACAGAGTTTCAGGTTGACAAGATAAAAAGGGCTTTGGAGATGGACAGTGGTGATAGCATGGCATTAGGAATGAACGTAATACCACTGAACTGTACACTTAGAAATGATTAAGAGGGTAAATTGTATGTTATGTGTATTTTACCACAATAAAAAAATAAGAATGGTACCCTTACTGATGCCATGTGAGTAACTTCAGAGGGTTCTAGGGGGTCTGCGGCCTAGAGGTCTTGAGGGATGAATCCTGTAACTTCAGGTATTACAGAGCCAAGAAGCTGCAAGGCAGTCGGAAGGCCACTGGGGGTCAGGGGTGATGGGCTGAGTCGGTCTACAGTCGAGTCGGTGGGTTGGCAGTTCTCAGTGTCCTGCATCAGATGTGGCTGCCCACACACGCTGTCTCGGCCGCCTCCTCCTCCCCATCACTCCCTCGGCAGAGCAGACAGCCCCACCCCTCCCCATACCCCACTGCGATTGATTCCTTCCGAGTGTGTGTAATGCACGAGTTGCCTTGCATTTGAAAAAGAGACTTTCCATCTCCATATGACAATATGAAACTCTGTGTTGGGTTTGCATTTCTTAATTAGGTGCTTGTCGTTGTGTATTCCATAGAGCCACGTATAAGTAAACAGTCATAGACCTTGGAATAAATTTATTGGTTTTATTTATGTTTCTGGGCATAAAAATCTATAATTACCAGGTACAGCCTCAGTATAACTGGTATTTAATGACAATTACTTTTTGTTACCATAGAAATGAGTCCAAAGTAGTTACCCATAATTTCTCATTTCCCAAACCTCACACATGCTGAATTGCAATATTACCATAGTAATTGCCTATTAGTCATCATAAAATACGCAGTTACCCAAAAGATAGCAGGATGCTATGAAATTTCTCATCTTCAGAAAACCTCAGTGCTTCTTGGGAGCGTGGAGGTGGGGGAGAGCCACAAACCCCTCGGGGTGGCACAGAAATGATCCAGCTTTATAACATGGCACCATAGCCCCCGCGGTGGAAATGCACGGCCCTCCTGTCGGTGGACCCGCACCACATCGTGTCTCCTGGCCCTGGTGATCCTCACGTAGCCAAGGATGCTCCGGTGCAGTAAATCCAATTTAACTAAGGTTTATTGAGGGCCTGCTGAGTGTCAGGCCCTGCGCTGGGCCTTAGGGAAGCAGATGGAAATCAGAGGCAGCCTTTGCCAATGAAAAGCCGTGTTTGTATTAGAGGGGTGCGCGTGTGAGGCCACAGAGGCCAACTAATAGCACTAATGTCTAAGTGCCGACTAACTATGCATTAGAGAGAGCATCTCATTTAACACTAGCAACAGCCCTGGGATGGGGGCAGTGGTAGAGCCCATCTTTCTCATACTAAACATTTTTATGTCATAAAACTGAATACACTGGAACTAAAGAACACAGTAGGAAAATACTTAATCAATATATGAGGAACTACTGAAATCCATAAGAAAATCTTGAATAACTTATGAGAAAACTAAAGGACAGCTAAAGTTAATTCACAAGGAAATTTTTAAAAAGTGGTCAAAAACTGGAGAAAGAATTTTATGCGATTGTATTGAGTGTAGTGGATATACAATATTATATCAGTTTCAGGTGGACTACACAGTGATTCGACAATTCTATATATTATTCGGCGTTCTGTGTAAGTGTCATCACCGTCTGTCCACATATGTTATTACAAATTATTAACTATATTCCCGATGCTGCACTTTTCATCTCCAGGACTTGTTTATTTTACAACTGGAATTTTGCTCCCCTCAATCCCCTTCACCTATTTTGCCCATCCCCTATGTCATCAACCACTAATTTGTTCTCTGTATTGATGAGTCTATTTCTATAGCTCCATTTTAAATACAGAAGGAAGTAGAGGTACAGAGGCAGAAAGGAACTTGCCGTGGGCCCCCCAGCAGGAAGGGTCAGAGCTGGTTTATGAATCTAGGCAAGCTGACCCTAGCCTCCTACAGATTTCACCTCCAGCTGCACGGTGTCCTGAAATCAGGCAGTGCCTCCCTCTAACTGGCAGTGATGAGGGAGTGTTCTCGAAGGATGGAAGATATATAGGAATTCACCAGACACAGACAGTAAAAAGGAGATTGGCACAGCAAAACATCATTAAGCACAGCAGAGGCTAATACCAGGCAAGGTATTTCCAACACACACACACACACACACACACGGACAGGCATCATAACTGGCTGACCTTGCCCACCCCGACATCCAAAGGAGGAAACATTTTAAACTTTCCAAAATGGAATAGAACATACAATTAGCTACATAAAATGTAAAGTGCATGTCAGTATTCTCTTTGTTCTTTGACTGGTGTAAACCCTCTCATGCTCTCTGTCTCTCATTCTCTCTCTCTCAAATAAATAAATAAAATCTTTAAAAAAAAGGGGGGGGGCTTCCCCTCTTTCCTATAAAAAAAAAAAAACAAAAAACTGCACTTTTTATCACGCCAGAAATGGAAACCAAAGACCCATTGCAAGGATCACCTCACCAAGAGGTCTGCCACCCTCTTCTCACTGTGCCTCCTTCCCCATCCTGGCCATACTCCCTGTCCTCAGGGTCTCTGTCACAGTGCCGTCAGCCTTGGTGTAGGAGGGGAGCTGAGACCTCCAGTCCAGCACTCTACCCAGGGCCGGGATCCCCTCAGTAGTCTACCAGAGCAATAGCCAGGCCCCCCTCTTCTTGTCCACCTCCAGGCCTGGGTGGCTCCCGCCCTTCTAAAGCATCACCAAGCTACCAGCTTGGACTGTTAGAGAGGGTTGGGATTCAGGCTAAACCTGCCAGCCCATCCCTTCTGCTTTACCCCCGAAGGATTATTCTGTTTTAGTCTATCTTTTACATGGTAGCTCTTTAGCTGTCTGAAGACCATGTGTCCCCTCACTTCCCCACTCTCCAGTCCAACCGCTACCATCTCCTGTCCCCCAGGCTGGACATGCCCCAGAACCTTGTACCTTTTCACATGCAATCTGACATCCATTCCCCTCCCTTTCCTTCCTGCTGTCTTCTGAACATGCTCCAGATGTTTGTCATTGTCTGTCTTCAAGGCCTAGTGTCCAGGACTGAACAGTTATGATGATGACGATGACGAAGGTGACAGTGGTGGTGGTGAATAGTCGACATCTATGGAACCTTGGGGCCCACCACCGTTCGAGGCATTCTGCATGTATTCCACTTAATCCTCAGAACATCTCTATCATTATTCTCATTTCACAGATGAGGAAACTGAGGCATAGATAGATTAGCAAAGTCCCTTAAGTTCATAGAGCTAGCTAGTGGAGCAGGAGTAGGAAGGGACGATCACAGGCCTAATTCTGGGGACATACTTCTGAGGCAGCCTGCACACACATTGCTCCCCGACATTCTGGGGGCGTACCTCTCCTGATACAGCCTGCACACACGTTGCTTCCTGACATTGAGCTCTCCTCAACCTACATGTCTCCACTTGTATTTCTGCTAAGTCAACTCCCCTGGCTTTCCCTAGAGCCTTACAAGAAGCCTGTGGCATGGAGACAGGGTAGGAATCACTCTCTCTCTTTGAACAAAGAAGAAACCGAGCCACAGAGAGGCTAAGTAACTTGCTCAAGATCACACAGTGAGCGAGCCACGTGGTTAGTCAAGATGAAGTGCAAGTGACAACGGGGGCCAGACAGCCTCACCTCCCAGAAGCCCTCTCCTGCTTTATGTAACCTGAGCGATGTTTCTAAGGAGGCTGAAAGGACATTGGGGCTGGCAGTGTAATTAGGTGTCTAACCCACAAGTGCACATGGCCAAAACCAATTATTCAAATGAGCTTCGCAGCCAGGTTCCACAGAAAAGGCCAGATGGCTAGATGTCTGTGGAGGCAGCCCCCCATCTCTGTCCCTGCAAGCAGCTGAATAGCGTTTCAAAGTTAGAGTTGATAGCAAGTTGAATTTAATAATTGGTTCTACAGCAAAGACAGGCCTCTGAGGAGACCGTAACCCAGAACGAGTGGCTGGGGAGTCTGGAGGAGCAAAACAATAGAATCAAGAACTTTTGTCATTTCTGGTCTTAGTTCCTAAACCACTGCTTGAAGAGTGTTAGTTCTCTGTGTAAAATCCTCCCGAGGCTCCCTGTTGGCCATCAGCAACCTAATCTCTGTAGCCTGGTATTCAAGCATGCGCAGTGTCCAGGAAATTCCTTCTCGGGTTCATCTCCCACTGCCCACCTTGCTCCTGCCCTAACACCCTCCATCCGCTCTTCTCGCCTTCCTGGGCCCTTTGCAGGGCCCTAAACTGGCCCACTCTTGCTCACACCCGTGCCTTTGCTGGTAGTCTGCCTCTGCTTCAGAAGCCTTTCAACTCAATCATTTCTTCTCCCTCTTCTTTATTTCTCATCCTCCTTCCTCCCCACCCACCACTTCTTTCCCTCAGGCCTTCACACAGCACACACTTGGTACTGGGCACTGGGGAACTGAGGTGGGCTTTGCCCTGTGCTTGCCCTCAAGAAGGAGGTGTTGTGTGAGACGAGCCTTCAGGGGTGAGGGGGAGTTAGCCAGGGGAAGAGATTGGCAGGCAGCACGTTCTAAAACAAAGGAATGATGTTAAACAACAACAGTGTTGATAACAAAACAAACATTAATTGAACTTATGCAAGCTACCGGGCCCTATTGTAAGTGTTTTTACATATTATTTCCACTGAAGATGGAACTCATCATATGCCTGCTCCCACTCCCCCCACTACTCCCACCAGTTTAGAAGAGGGTAGAAGGATCAGAAAGGTAGGGGTCAAAATTAGCTTGATTATTGGTAAAAGCAGGATTTGGGAGGCATGCTTTATCTCTGTGGCTAAAATTGGCCTCCTTCTACTTTACCCCAAAGTTCAACTTTGCCACCAGCCCCAAGCCAAGCAGGAAGTGAGTTGCCTCTCAGAAGGCACAGCACATGACGGAGGAGGCCAGAATGGACCCTCCCAGCGGGGTCACAGATCTCAGCAAGTCTTGCCTGGAGGGGCTGGGCCAACAGGCTCTGCCCCTTTTCTTAAGTGGACCAATCAGATCAGTTTCACCACCTCCCTCTGGGAAGAGGAAACAAGGGGATCGAGAGGAAGAGCCATTCTCTTACTGCTGCACTAAGAGTCCCTGTTGGGATTGAACTGGCAGCTTCCTCCTAACAACCCCATGAACCTGTAATGTAGGTTCTTGTAATATCCTCATATTACAGACAAGGAACTTGATGCGCACAGAGTGGTTAAATAACTTGCCCAAGGTCCTGCGATAGTAGGAAATCCAGGAGTCAAAACCAGGGAGCTGCCTGGAGCCCTAGTGCCTAGCCTCAGCCTTGCCGCCTGAGCCTTGGGGAATGGCAAGTGGTCTGACATGGCCCTTGTGCATGGTCAGAGCTAGAGACCGCAGTGTAGGTTCACGCACTGCACAAAGGCACCAGCTAAGAAGGCAGGTGGAGGCTGGCATGCAGCCCAGGCCTGATCAGCCTTGGGACTTGGAGGAATTACGTCAGCCCACAGGAGGGGACACCTTTTTGCAATTAGTTCATAGGATGTAACATGTGTGAGCCTTGCGTGGTATACAGGTTAGGGACATGGTTGAAGAAGCTGGAGGAATAAGTGGGGACCAGTTTGTGGAAGACCCTGACAGTCCTACCAAGATCAAACTGTAAGACCAGTTAACATATGTGTAGCCGTGATCTCAAACTAGGCAGTGTCTCCCCAACATTTTCCATGACTGATCTCATTTAATCCTTGAAACAACCCTCTGCGGTAAGCGAGATCCACATTGCCCAGATGAGGGCTGAGGCACAGAGAGCCCACACAGCTAAGATGGGGCCAAGGCCAAGATCTTATCCAGGCAGTGTGGCTCCAGAGTCCACACTGCCATCTAAGCGACTTCTCAGGCTTAGACAAGGTGGGCAGGGGTCTCACTGGCTCCCGGAGCTTGTGAGGACCTAAAGGACTTTTCTTCTCTTTTGTGTTTCCTTTGCCCTTTCTCACTTAAGAAGTTGAAATAGATGATTCCTAGACCCAAGGGCCAGGGCACTCCTTTAGAAAATGTTCCCCCTTGGGCCTTGTTAAATGGTTCTTTTTACTCCTTGTCAGTGTTGTTATTGAGGGAAAATAATCTTGGTCCTGGAATGAACTTCCAATGCTACTCTTACATAGCTATGTGGTCTTGGCCTCCATTTCCCTGTCTTTGAGACGTGGGAATTGGGTTTTATGAAATCTTGGGTCCTTTCGGCTGGTGATTCTCAGGATTGTCCTAAGTCACCATGTGGAAATTCTGCCCTCCCCACCAAGCCTGATGTTGCTGCCAGGCAGGAGACAGGATGGAAGGAGACTGAAACCCCAGAGCACGTGCTCTCCGTGGGAAGGGAAAAGGCACTCCAACAAAGCTTCTTGTCCACTAGCCGTAAGTTCTGGGAGAAAGGACTCAGGAATTTCAAGGTTAAAGATGATCCCTTTTCCAGGTATGGTCTGAGTACTCCCTTCCCCCAACCCCACCACCTTGCCAGAAAGGCCACCATCCAGGCCACCATTCCAGGGTCAAGATCTTGCTGACCCTTGGAGGTGGGAAGTTCTACCTCATCTTAGCTCTGCTATGGGCCTTGGGAATGTCCAGGGCCTCCTCACATGTACATGCAGTACATGCTCCTGGTCAAGGGGCCAGGCTGGCTGGGACTGCCCCCAACCCCACAGCTAGCCAGAGCAGGTGTACGTCACCCACTCAGAAGGGGCACCTGTTTCTAGCTTGGAGGGGCGCACATTTTGTCAATCTGCATGAAGGTACTTTACGTGTTAGCCCCCATTTGAGACCTAGTTTCCTCATTTATTTATTTTTTTTTAAAAAAAGATTTTATTTATTTATTTGAGACAGAGAGAATGAGAGAGAGAGAGCACATGAGAGGGGGGAGGGTCAGAGGGAGAAGCAGGCTCCCTGCCGAGCAGGGAGCCCGATGCGGGACTTGATCCAGGGACTCCAGGATCATGACCTGAGCCGAAAGCAGTCGCTTAACCAACTGAGCCACCCAGGCTCCCCTCATTTATTTTTTTAAAGATTTTATTCATTTATCTGAGAGAGAGAGAGAGCGAGAACGAGCAGGGGAAGGGACAGAGGGACAAGCAGACTCCCCACATAGAGGGGAGCCTGATGCAGGGCTTGATTCCAGGACCCTGAGACCATGACCTGAGCCAAAGTCAGATGCTTAATCAGGTGAGCCACCCAGGCACCCCTCAGTTTCCCCATTTAAAAATTAAGGGTGTTGCGTACAACCCTCACCTCACATGAGTCCTCTCAATTGGATGCTGACCTGACTCCCAGGACTGCTAAGAGAAAGTGTTGGCTAAGAACATGGGCTTTAGAGCTAGCAGAGTGGGTTCAAGTCTTGCTTCTCTCACTTGTCCTTGCTGGGCTACAGACAAATTACTTAAGCTTTCTGAGCCTCTAATTATACAGTCTAATGGAGAGCTGGCTGTGTGCCTAACGGAAAACTCAGTGGCAAATGAAATAGATTCAGTTCCTGCCTTCCTGGTGCTTTCAGGTCTTTGAACAAAACCCATGAATTTGTCCAAGGTCACAAAACTACTCAGTGGTAGACCTGGGACTCAAACCCAAGTCCTTCTGACTTAGAACCTATGGTCTTGTCCTTTTTCTTTTTTAAGGTTTCACTTATTTATTTCAGAGAGAGAGAGAGCACGAGCGGGAGGGGCAGAGGGAGAGTGAGAATCTCACTCACTGAGCATGGAGCCCGAAGTGGGGCTTAATCTCAAAACCCATGAAATCATGACCTGAGGGGAAACCAAGAGCCAGACGCTCAACCGACTGAGTCACCCGGGCGCCCCACTATGTTCTATCCATTCTCCTCTTTGCCTTTACTGCCCACATTGCATCCTTGTTGTGATAGTCTAAGAGAGAATGTGAGGGAAATGCTTTAAATATTCTGGGAGTGGTGATGTGGAGCAGATGTGTTGTAATTATCCCTTATGTTTGGGACAAAGGACACTGCCCGCCCTCCTCCATCTCCACCATAGTAGAGCCCACCCCACCTGCTAAGCATTTTGCAGGAGCTATTGATGACAGACTGTCTGGCATTCTGACACTGGCCAATCAATAGAGCTAGAGGGTACCTCAGGCCAAGGGCAATTGAATCCCAACTTTTAGTGGCATTAAATAAAGCAATATTTATTTTGCTTTTGGTGCAAATATACTTAATCCAATCTAGCTCATTGGTAATGCTGAAAAACTGCTGCGTTTGAGAGACAATTGCATGTGTGCCTCATCCATCTCTGCCTGTCAATGCCACCCTTCCAGAAGCACACAGCCCCACAGTGCTCAGATGAGATTGATCTGAAGTCACCAAGCTGTCTTCTTCTCTATCCTTTAGAAGAGATGAAAAGGAAATCATAAGGAGGGAAATTAAAATCATTGCTCTCATTCTAACTGCCATTATTGCAACAAGGATGGGCATGATGCCCTTCACAAGATGGAGCTATTTACTTGCCATTTGAATAATGTTCTCTGGAGCCATTGTGTCTCTGCCATTGTGCAGAGGAGGAAGAGACCAGTAAAGGAAGAGCAGACAGGAGTAGCTGAGGGTCTCTTTCATAGATGCCACAGCCTCAAAAAAAAATCACTGGACACCATCCTGGCATTGATAAGATCTTGGTTCAAATCCCTGATCTATATCCTAGTAGTTGTCAAGTGATGTTCTAAAGTCAAATCTCTCTTGGATTTTATTTGCTCATTTATAAAATGAGGATTTTTAAAAATATTTATTTATTTGAGAGACAGAGAGAGATCATGAGCAGGGGAGAGTGGCAGAGGGAGAAGCAGACTCCCCATTGAGCAGGAAGCCCAATGCAGGACTCGATCCCAGGACCCTAGGATCATGACCTGAGCCAAGGACAGACACTTAACTGACTGAGCCACCCAGGCACCCTAAAATGAGGATTAATAATACCTATCTTATTTGGCTATTGTGAAAATGTCTAGCATGTAGCAGGTACTTAAATACTTTTCAAAAAATGTCTTCTTCAAGGAATTACCTAAACTTTGTTTGCACATATTCAGGGTATTTGTTCATACACTTGTTCATTCACTCATTCATTCAGTAGATATAATGAACCTTCTCTGCACCTGGGTCTGTAGTAGATAAGTTGGGGGGGGTGGCGCAAGGTGACACAAACATAATCCCTGCCCCCATTGGGCTCGCAGTTTGGAAGAAGAAACAAAAGATAGTCAAGATTATCTCCAATTCAAGAGAATGAAAGTATATATTTTGTAGTTACCTATAAATTTGACTTCCATAAAATTGGATTTTCTAGAATGATCCTAATGTCAAATATTGTGTCTCATTATTACCATAAAGAGTTCCATTCATGTCAGAACATGGGTCCTGACTTTGAGCTCAAACAGAGATTTCATCTCAAAAATAAATTACAGAATAGAAGAGCACCAGGGAGACAGAGATCCAGAGCAGAGACCCAGGATTTCATACTCAGTGACTCTAAACTGGCAATCATAGTATGAGAGCCTGGCATCTGGAGATCACCTTGTCTATTTCTCTGTTTTTAGGCAGATGATTTGGGTCCTGAAACCACTAACAAGAAAATGCATCAGCCCTGCCTTCCTGGTGCTTCTAGCCTAGTTAGAGACACAAACATAATACACTAGTGGCCTGTTAAAAATATGTGTAACTTCCAACAATTCTCACTTCGCTGAACTTTGCACACCCTTGCCTGCTCTCTGAGGCCTTGACTTTGGCAAATTCCCATCCCTTCAAAGTTCAGAGCAACTTGAGAACTCCTAGAGGCAAAGATTGGGTCCCATGAAAATATCAAATGTTGAAAAATGCATGCAGTTAACATTAAGATATTGGTAACCCTTAACTATTTGGTGTTTCTTTTTAAAACTGTCAATCCTTGGGACGCCTGGGTGGCTCAGTTGGTTAAGCGACTGCCTTCGGCTCAGGTCATGATCCTGGAATTCCGGGATCGAGTCCTGCATTGGGCTCCCTGCTCGGCAGGGAGTCTGCTTCTCCCTCTAACCCTCCCCCTTCTCATGCTCTCTCTCTATCTCATTCTCTCTCAAATAAATAAATAAAATCTTTAAAAAAAAAAAACAACAACTGTCAATCCTTTCCCTAGAATATCGGTATTTTAACTTTATCGGAAATGTGTGCTTCCTCCAAGTCCCTAACTTTGGGGATAAATCCCAATTAGTGATGCTTTAAAATCATATAATGATATTTATAGCAGCATTATTCACAATAGCCAAGATATGGAAGCAGCTCACACGTCCACTGATGGATAGATGGATAAAGAAGATGTGGTGTATATTTATACAATGGAATATTATTCAGCCATAAAAAAGAATGAAACTTGCCATTTGCAACAACATGGGATGGAGTTAGAGAGTATAATACCAAGTGAAATAAGTCAGTTGGAGAAAGACAAATACCATATGACCTCACTTAATATGTAGAATTTAAGAAACAAAACAAACAAGCAAAGGGGAAAAAAAGAGACAAACCAAGAAACAGACTTTTATCTATACAGAACAAGAGGGCAGGCAGGTGGGGGGATGGGGACTAAGGAGTGCACTTGTTGTGATGAGCACCGGGTGATATATGGAAGTGTTGAATCACTATGTTGTACACCTGACACTAATATGTTAACTAATTGGAATTAAAATAAAAACTTAAAAAGTAAAAAAACAAAAAACACCCAACAACATATAATGAGTGAGCTGGGAGAGACCGTCCTGAGTGAAGTATAACCCTCTCGTTTTACAAAGAAGAGCATGGAGCCCAGGGAGGGGAAGTGACTATCTCAAGATGATATAGACATTAGAGGCCTGTCCCCCTGGTCCCTAGCTAGGCAGGGCTCCTGCATCTTTACTAAGGTTTTTCTTTAGTAAATACCCACCTACTGATAGACTGTTACCATTAGAAGTGGCCTCTAAAAAATCAGCTCAAAAAGTACCCAGCACAGGTGCTACTCACTGAAGAGTCTCACCAATGTTTTAGCTTCTAAAGAACGCCAGGGTTCTTTGAGGATTGAGTGGCCTTTGAGTCAGCAGCCACACCATTTTCATCAATAGGCTGGATCAAGGTGTTGACCTTTCAGGATCTTTCGCCTATAACACCTTCTCTTAAGTTTTTTGTTTTTTTTGTTTTTTGTTTTTTAAGATTTTATTTATTTGCGAGAGAGAATGAGAACAGAGAGCACAAGAGGGAGGAGGGTCAGAGGGAGAAGCAGACTCCCCGCTGAGCAGGGAGCCCGATGCAGGACTCGATCCCAGGACTCCAGGATCATGACCTGAGCCGAAGGCAGTCGCTTAACCGACTGAGCCACCCAGGCGCCCCTTCTCTTAAGTTTTGAATCTCACTTTTTTTAATGAAAGAGACTTCCTGGAAGCAGAATGGCCAAATGGGAAGACCAGGGCCCCAGGGCCAATTCACCTGGATTGTAGTCTGGGCCCTGTGGAGTATTAGGTAGGTAGGTGACCTTGAAAGAATGGCTTACCTTCTCTGGCCTTCAGTGCTCCCACTTGAAAAATGGAATCCACCTGTGTGCCTAGATGGTTGTAAGAACTATATCATATGAGATTGGAAAATTCTTGGGAAAGAATGAAATGTTCAATCAACAACTAATTCCTCAATGTCTACCATAGTCCAGACTCTATGTCAAGCACAAGAATACAAACATGAATAAGACAGAATCCACACCCTTGAGGAATTCATGGTTCAGTGGGGAAGACAGACTCAATAATCACTATATCTTGTTCTGTAGCCACTCTGATGGGCAGGGTGGGGGCCGGGGGGAGCAGGGATGCCGTGGAAGCAGAGGGAAAGCACCTATCCCACATTTGCAGAGAGTAAGTTAGCAAGCCTTCCTGGAGGAGGTGATATTTAGATTTAGACAATTTCAACAACACCACAATCCCCACCACTGCCACTGTCATCACTGGCTGCCATTTATTCAATATTCATTCTGTTCTGAGGATTCTGCTGGGCCATTAGTAGTTCACGTTCATAATCCAGAAAGTCAAGGTTGTTATCCTCATTATACATATGATAAAACAGAAGCCCAAAGGGTTTCGTTTTTTTTTTAAAGATTTTATTTATTTATTTGACAGAGAGAGACACACAGAGAGAGGGAACACAAGCAGGGGGAGTGGGAGAGGGAGAAGCAGGCTCCCTGCAGAGCAGCGAGCCTGATGCAGGGCTCGATCGCAGCACCCAGGACCATGACCTGAGCTGAAGGCAGACGCTTAATGACTGAGCCACCCAGGCGCCCCCAAAGGGGTTTTTAACAAAGAAATTTAAAAAGGTCACCAATCAAAACTTAAACCTAACTGTGACTTCCAAAGCTCCTGGTCTTCACAACATAGCCTCATGGTTCTGAGTGACTCTATGAGGCAAAGATGAGACTAGTGCAGGAAATCACTGGGAAGACAATTTCAGCTAAAGAGAAGGAAGAGTTTTCTGGCAGAGCTGTCCAAGAATGAGATAAGCTGCCTGGGGAGGTGGTGAGTACCAGGTCATAGAAGTATCATGGAGCAAGCTAGTGACTTGGCTAAGGGATTGCTTAGGGCATTCTTAATTGAAGGCAGAGGAGAGGGAGGTAAGCTAACTATCTCTAAAGTTACGGTCATTTGTGATTAAGTCCTGTTGTTAACAACAGCGTTCCATTCCAAATTTTTAGATGCTCAGTAGAAGCTCAAAGAGCTCTGTGGGCATAGCACCCAGACCAGTGGTTCCATCTGCTTGGTGACCAGCCACTAGGGTTTAATATAAATTAGCCTACAGAGCTATATGGTTACTGATGCCTTCTGTTAAAGGAACAAGGACTAACTCCAGCCACTGAAGCAAAAAGGGAATTTATAGGAAGGGCCACATTTGGAAAACCAACAAATTAACAGAATAGCTATGGAGGGTGAAAATTGGCTGTTGGCAGGGATAACTACCCCTGTTCAATGGTAGCATGGCTGTACACCTGACTCCCAACCTCATATCACCTAGTCCAACTTTAAGTCCTGGAGGGAAGTGACTGTTGCCTGAGTCTGGTTTCCTGTTGCTGTGGCTGGCAGATCACAAAGAGGGAGCATCTGGCCCATCTGTCTTCTGTGGTGGAAGAAAAGGCACCACCATAGTCTCATCATCTGTAATGATGGAGGAGCAAACTCTCCCCAACACTGTCCCCTCTAATCACAGGGTTAGATGTTGGGCATTCTCCAAAGAAAATGGGTAAATGCCTACTACATTAAGAGGGATCAGACAGTGGTTATGAACTCTGATCTGCCTGACTCCCAGACTGGAGGAAAAGATAGAGGGCAGGATGCACCTAGTGTGTTGGAGGAACAATGAGGAGTCCAGCATCTGGCACAGAAGAAGCAAGAGGGATGGTGGTAGGAGCTGAGGTCAGAGAAGTTAGCAGGGAAGGACCACATGGGGACTTGTAGCTTGTAAGGGGTTTTACTCTGCATCTAACAGGGACCATTTGAGTGTAAAAGGGACATCATCTGACTTGTGTTTTAGAGGATCACCCTGGATGCTATGTGGAAAATGGGGGTGAGGAAGAAGATGGGATGAAAGGTGGGCTGGGAGGATGCCAGGGTGGAAATAAGACCAGGTAAGAGACTGTTACAATACTCAGAACCTTGGTCTGAGCTCAAGGTGATATCGTGGAGCTGATAAAAGGGTGTTGGGTTCTGAATACATCTTGAAGGTAGAAACAATGGATTAGCTGTGGGTGCGAGACAGAGAGGAATAATATGGACACCAGTGACTTCAGCCTGAACACTTCTCTCTACTGCCCTGTATGAGAGATATACATGTGTCTGTGGTCTCAGAGCATGGATACTGAAGTCAGACTTCTCCACAGAAATATTTGAACCTCTCTGTGATTCAACTTCTTCTTATATAAAGTAGGAATTGTAATAGTAGTGACTTCATAGGGTTTTGTTGAAAGCATTGAGTGAATTAATATATATAAAATGTTTAGAACTGTTTCTGGCAAAAAATAAATGCTAGGTAGGTGAGACAGGGACTGCTCCTACTCCTAGCTGTATTTTGATAAGTGACAAGTTTGGCTTGTCCTGTTCATACTGACTCTGACTCTGGGTACTACCTAGGTGCTCTCTGATGGGGTTTGACCTGAACCGTCACTGGCTG
Source organism: Mirounga angustirostris (assembly GCF_029215605.1). Lineage (NCBI taxonomy): Eukaryota > Metazoa > Chordata > Mammalia > Carnivora > Phocidae > Mirounga > Mirounga angustirostris. The sequence continues at coordinate 152,201,322 of NW_026991712.1, forward strand.
GATCCCTCTCCGTGGGCCCACCCTACCCTGCATGGAGTGAAACAGCTCATCATCCGGATGTACAATGACCCAGTGAGTAACCAAACCCCTTCAGCACCTGCTGGTTTTATGGCTTAATCTGGGAAAGGGCAGTGTTGTACTGGGAAATTCCAGTAGGAGCTACAAATTAGGAGTGCAGTGCAGGGTCAAAACCAGGATGGGTATGAGGCCTGCTGGTCTTATCTTTAAATTGGATAGACCCAAATACCTTCCCCCACCTCTCACAAATATCTTGTTCAGTTGGGTTCAGGAGGTCTCGTGGGATAAAGGAAATACAGTGAAGCAGATTCATAAGGTTCTTTGGCTATAAGCAAAAGAAATAAAATTTGAACTAGTTTAAGCAAAATAGAGAATTTATTACGAGAGTACCAGTGTATCTCACATAACTAAAGACTGTAGACTGGCCTCCTCCACCTGTAGGAGACATGGTGCCAAGCGTCACATCTGTTGGCTCCATCCCTGGAGAGTGATCCACTCTCATTTTCTAGTTCCAGTTCCAAAAGACTGTGACTGGCCTAGCCTGGGGGATATGCCACCTCTGGGCAAGTCAACTCTGGCCCCATAGGCAAGGATATGTAAGGACAGAACAGCACACTGGAACCACATGGCTGGATTTGAGGGCTGTGGTGGCCATGGTGAACCTGTTCTCAGAGAAGAGGGCCTGCTAGTCCAGAAAGAAGGGGAACAATGGGTTTCCATACTGAGTTTGCTCATAGGGGCAAGACTTTGTAAGAAACAGGAGACGACATGGGGGTTTCATAGGTTAGAGAAAGGAAGCAGACCACTATCATTCTATCCCTAAAGAGCTATCAGAGAGGACAGGACAGACATCTCCTGGGTGGAGGCCAAAGGAGGAGGTAAGGTCTATAGAGAAATAGAACTTTTTAACAATTAGCTCTACCTAAAATGGAGTGGATGTAGGAGCTATGAACTTTGCCTTACTAAAAGTGTTCACCTTGAAGCTAAATGACACTATCAAAATGGTGCATAGAGGAGATTCAATTGTTTGGAAGACACTGGAGTGAGATGACATCTGAGTCTCTTCTAACTTTGATGACTGTTATTTCATGGCCCCTTGACTGCCATAGCCCCAACATTTTTTCTGATCTAGCTGATAATAAATATTCACTAAACTATTGGTTGAACTGGATTGGATTTAACATGGCAAATCCTGTTATGCCAACTTAATACGGTTTATAGACAGAAAACAGTTATTCATAGAGAGGACAATGAGGCATGATTAAAAAAAAAAGACACAGGATAGGAGAAGTGATAGAGTGGGAGTCCCTGAAAAAGGGGGTGTTTTAGAGGAATCCCTGAGGAGAGAACTGGGGGGTGAGGCATGGAGGAGGACCCAAAGGGAAGGGTTAGGTTTGCTGAAGAGAAGAGGCTTCAGCCTGCCATTGCTGTCATCACTGAGAAGTCATTGATTCGCCCACAAACAACTGGGCACTCATCCACGTTACAGAACATAGATCAGCCAAGACTGAGGGACAGAGAGATTTAGACACTTTTTGTGCCATAAATAGGTTGCTCATCAGCTGGTTGGATCTTAGTAAACACACTTGGATGCTGAGCTTGTTGCCTAAACTGTATTCTTCCTGAAAGTCCACTCCTTTAAGACCCAAGCACATGGAGCACTAACATGGTAGTCAAGCTGACCATGGGAGTCAAGGATCTCAGCTCCCTCCATCTCTTCTCTCTTCCCCACTCCCCATCTCCTTGCCCAGGCTTTTACTCCAGTCTTGCCTTCCTTCTTTCCACAACTATTTATCAAGTAGTTTCTATATACTAGGCATTGAGATTTTTTTCTACTAGTGAACAAAACCCTAACCCTTGCAATTTGTGGGGGAATAGACAATAAATAAGTAAATACTGATAAATATAGATTTACAAATTGTGTGTAGAGTTACGGGGGGCGGGGGGCAAGGAAGCACACAAACTGTGACCTGTGGGTAGGATGGTTGTAAGTTTTGGCTTGCCTGGGGCAGCTCCCATTTATACCTGTTGTCCTAGAGTATTTATTAATAGTGCCCCCTTTCACTCTTAGAAGTGTCCCAGTTTAGATGATAAATTATACCGTAGCTCTACTTAAAAGCTATCGGAAAGCACCTAGCACAGTACCTGGCGTGTAGCAGATCCTCAACAAACATTATTTGGATTGGATTCAAAGTCACATTTGACTGTAAGAGTCATTGGGTCCAGTTGCAGACACTACAGTACCCAAAGGCATCTGCCCTAATATCCTGACATGCTTTCGCCTCCTGACCTCCACTGTTGTGTACCTCATCACAGTCACTCAAGCCAGAGCTATGTGAACTGCCAGGACAGCCTCTGGCCTCGTTTCTAAATGCTCACAGCCTCACTCCTCCATCCCAGTGGCCTTCTGCTTGACAGAGTCAGCAAGCAGAGAATCAGCAGACCCTCACTGGTGGACAGGGACTATGTCCTTGAGCATTGTCGTTCCTCACTGAACTCCTTCGGGTTATGTGCTGGATGCTGGGAGTCATCAGAGCTGCTGTCCACCCCTAAGGAGGTCACAGCCTGGTGGAGACAGGCATTTACAGGCAGTTATCCCAGGTGCATTTGTGGAGGAAGGCACAGGGGCTCTGGGAGCCCATAGAAGGGACCCAGGCCAGGAGGCCATACCTGAGCGGATGCATGAAAGATTCCCAGGGCAGGGAGGGCTTTCCAGGCAGAGGAGACCTCTGTGCACCTGCCTTGAGAGGGAGGCACCCTCGGGAGACTGCCAAATCATTCAGTGTGGCCGGTACTGGGGGCAGACAGAGGGGCAGAGGGGGTTATGATACAGGGTGAAATTTGGACTTCATTCTCATGGGAATGGGGAGCATGGAAGGAGTTTAAGCTCGGAAGTGACAGGATCAGGTTTGCATTTCAGAAAGACCCCTCTGGTTCCTGTAAGGGGGTGGATTTGGAGGGTGCCAGGCTAGAAGCTGGAGACCAGTAGAGCCTGCTGCTGTGGGGTTGGAGAGGCATTATGGAGGGAGCTGTGGGCAGCTTAGTGACTGGCTCATGGGACAGGAAGGCGTTTTGAATGACGCCCATGGTTTGGCCTGGACAGTGGAGTAGATAGATGTGGTTGCCCTTCCTGAGATGGGAACTCAGGAGGGGCAGTGAGCCTGGGAACAAGCTTAGACATGCTGACTTTGAAGTTGAGCAAAAGTGATATGTCCAACCTGCACTGTAAGTCCGGGGCATGAGCCCTTCTGTGTTCTCACCTGGCAACAGGAGCCTGCTGTCCTGTGTTAATGATGGCATTTACTTCAAAGGCTGCTTTCTAGACCTTTGCTCACTAAACCTTGCCACTTCTCTGGGCCTTGGAAACAGAATGATGATCTTGACCAGGGACTGTTCTACCCAGAGGACTACACCGGATCTTAGATATGAAGTGTTTTATGCCCCACTCCTGGGACAGCTCCCTGTGGACAGAGTGGCCTGTGTTTACCAGTTGTGATGGACTGTCCCTAGGCAGGGTCTGGTTGATGCATCTCAGAGTCCCCCGTGCCCAGCAGGGACCTGGCTCTGAGCAGGTGCTCAGAATAAAGGCTAAGCAAATGATGAAGTAAAACAGAGACTCTGTGAATTGCTTTCAATGAGATTTCCCTGATGAAGAGGAGCGACCGGACCACATACCTCTCCGCAATCTCCACTCTCCCTGAGAGTGTCCCAAATGCTGGTGCCACCCTTGCTGGTCCCTCTTTTACTTCAGGCTCTGGTCTGTGGACATAAACCCTCTCTTGGGTTCCCCTGCAGCCTGCTGAGATCGTCCTCCACTCCCAGGGACAGAACCTGAGACGGCATCACCCACTCTGGTTCCCCTGACCCGGGTTCCTGGTCATCTTCACTGATGTGCCCCATTCCTGGCCTCGGTGCCCACGTCGTTCTACCCACCACTGAGCTTAGCCCTCTCTGGCCACCAGGAGCTCCCTCAGATCCCTGGGTCCCTGACTTCCCACCATCCAAGCACGTTTTGTTCAGGAGCTGCTCTTAGACATTCCATTACCTCCAACGGTGAAGACCAGGGAAGCCGGTTCCAACTCTGCTTCACATCCAGGCTTCTCCTTCCCATTCTGATCTTAGGGCTGAGTATTCTACCTCTTCCCCAGGTAATTAGCCCCCAGAATGACAGCACCTTTCAGGTGAGAGCTCACGCCCTACCCATGGGAGTTTGGCTTTATCCTGGCACACACGCCATAGAGTATGATGGTGACTTCACATCACACCATCAGCCACACAACCAGAGTCACTCACACACAAGAGCGCACATGGGGACCTCCTCTCTCACCTATGTCGGGTTACAATCTTAAAAAGTTAAGCCCATGTATGGATGGGCTTCCTAGGACCACCCATCTGTAAGTCTTCTAGCACCTAACTATCTGCCTGAGAGGCACACCCAGAGAAGTATTTGGCAGAGATAAAAAAGCAGGTGTTGCTTTAAAATGCTCAGTTAACTGAATGAAGCACACATTTCTCAATGTACCCATTTGCAAGACCCTCCATAACCTCCAGAATTATAGCGATTAATGGGGCAGGATCTCAGGCTAGGAAGAACTCACAGTCCAATAGGAAGGCCAGACCTTTATGAACAATTTTCAACCAAGGCAGCCAGGAAGGTGTGCTGTAGTAGAGAAAATGTAATGCTTTGGAAATATGGGGCTGGGAGAGATTAATCGTGTGTGTGTGTGTGTGTGTGTGTATCTGAGGATGTTTTCTCAAAGACTTTGGACTGAGCCTCTAGAAATGGGTAATAGTTCATCTGGAGGCTAAGGTTTAGGGATGAGGGAGGTTACAGGGAGAGGGGAGAGGGAAATCCAGGGAGAGCTGAGCAGTGGAATGGAGGTGAGAGGCCTCAGCTGCTGGGGCTGGTGTGCAGGATTCACAACAGGCAGCTACAAGAGGGCGGCCCGAGAAGCAGATGTGAAGAAGCTCATGGGTGAGTTTGAACATGGAGTCAAGGAATTTGGCTTCTTCCTATGGCCCAATGCTCTCTTCTCATTAAAATCAAAGTCTTGGGGTATCTGCGTGGCTTAGTCGGTTAAGTGTCTGCCTTTGGCTTAGGTCATGATCCTGGGGTCCTGCTCAGCGGGGAGCCTGCTGCTCTCTCTCCCTCTGCCCCTTTCACCCTCCACTTGTGCTCTCTCTCTCAAATAAATATAAATAAATAAAAAATAAATAAATAAAATCAAAGTCTTAGGTCCTATTTAAATTGATTTTTAATTGAATTAAGTATCATGACTGTAAAAAAAAAAAAAATCAAGGCCATGGAACAAAATGCCACTTGTTAGGAATATTCCAGCACACACCCTCTCTCATTCTTGAGAATCAGAGTCGTCAATGGAGAGCCATCAAAAACGTTTGAGCAAAGGAGACAGAGATCAATGAATAGCATTTCCATGGACTCAGTCCCCCAATTTAGAAACTCTAGAGTCATTCTAAAATTTAAATCCAACTGGGTCTCTATCCCCTGATTAAGACTTTTCAATGACTCCCCATTGCTTGTGGAATAAAGGCCAATGTCCCCAGCGTGCCCTTCAAGGACATGCCCTATGCATATCCAGCATGCAGCAGAGAACATGGCACCAGAGAGACTATTATGCTGAATGACATATGCTTTAGAAACTTGGGAAAGCTGCAACGTGGAGAGTGGATCAAAGGAGATGAGACAAAGCCAAAGGAGAGAGGCCCATCAGGGGCTTCTTATGTAGTCCAGGTGAAGGACGAGATCCGAACTGGAGAGCGGTGAGGGCAGTTGCTAAGGAGAATCGCCAGGGACTGACGGTGGGAGGTGAATGGGTCCCCTCCTGCCCTTTCCTTTGCCCCCAGTCTCTCAGAGCCTAAGGGTTGCTTTTGTGAGAGGCTTCTATGCTCTGGGGGGGGGATTCCCCCCTTTTCCTGGAGGAGAAAGGCCTGTGTTGCTATAACAACTTGGCTGCAGCTCATAGACAGATCTGTTTCCTTAAATCATTTAAGGAAAATTAGCTGCCATAACAACATGGAGCAGTTTTTAAAATAGAGCAACACAGGGCTGGGTTGGTTTTTTTTTTTTTTCCCCTCGCTTGCCTCCTGTGGTCCTCAAGAGAAGCTGCTCTCTTTCTGTCAAATAAGTTATAATACATCTGCAAGACAAACAGCAGTCGGTGATATGGTCATCTAACACACATGGAACCAGCACTCATTCACACTACACGGAAAACACACACACATACACACGCACAATGTGGAGATATGCAGAAAATGCCTGCGTTCACATACATAGAACAGAACATATATACATGAGAGCATAGACATGGTGCACACCAGATAGTCAGGTGTCGAGTTATACATAATCCACAAAGAACATATACACAAACACACAGCCAGCCTGTTTCCCCACCCGGTCAAAACGGCAGGAAGGGGCCCGGGGGCTCTGCTCTTAGCATGGCCAGAGGTCTCACTGGGTCACCAGCTTGGAAGGCTCTGAGATGGCAGCTCCTCGCTAGAAACCAAGGGGCACCTGTGTGTTCACACCCGATAGCCTGGAACCCTTGCCAGTGGAAGGGGGAATGCCACCTTGGCAAGCACAGTGGGGAGAAGGTTGAGGGCACCCCATCCCCACCCACATGCACACTTGGGCCAAACCAGGAGAGCAGGAGGCCACAACCATGGCATTGGGGCGGGAAAGTACCGCCCCTATGGCAGGGGGCTTGTCACCCCCCAGGAGGAGACAGTCCTACCCCAGGGAAGACCACACCCCTAGGGCCTTAGCACACTGTCTCCCTGAGGCCTAGGGAGCTCAGAATCAGGACTGTAGGTTCCCAAATGTTTGTTCCATCCCCATGTCTCTAGTTGTATCACCCCAAAGGTCCCCTGCAGGGGGGCAGCTAAAGCTGTGGCAGCTTGTCTTTGTGACGCCGAGAGAGACTGAGAGCACTAGCCACACCCCCCACCGGAGTGGACGAACCACTGCTTTGCTTGGCGCTCCTAGGCAAGTCTCTTCCCTGCTCTGGGTCTTTCATTCCCCCCTCCACTGCACCCCAGTCTATACACGGTAGGGATTGAAGGATGACTCCACAAGGCCCGTTTGGCTCCAACGGTCTGCGTCCCTGCAGGGATGGGCATTTTGGAGTTGGCTGTCGGCCGTGATGGGCAGGATTTTCACGACAGGGCCCAGAAGTCAGGCTGCTGCCAGCGAAGGACAGCCTGGAGTGACGCCTAGGAAGGTGCTTAGCACAGGGTATGTGAACGTAAAGTGGTTATAAAGGTGAAGAAGGATTATTGCCTGGGGTAGGGTGAAGAGGAGTGCCCTGTGGAAATGTGCAGACGGCAGCCGGCTGCCGGAGGGTTCATGGGGGGTAGGCTAAATGCACTCACACCACAGCCATAGATCACACACTTAGGTCTCCTCAAACATTTTTCCACTCCTACCACCATGGCCCAGGAAGTCCGTGAATAGGCTAGGGGAAAGGTTCAGTGTGGAAGTAGAGACTGGAGGTCAATGTAATACTGTGCAGCGGGCTCTGAGAATGGAGGGTGCTTCTGGTTCATGAAATTTTTACAGCTTTTCCTACAACAGTTCGACATGGTTTTGAAACTTTAAGAAATTTTAAGAGAAATCATTACTTTTCTAAGGGGCAACTTCTCCCCCCTGTGATAAAAGACATGGTTTTTCTAACTCTAGATTATAACTTTGACTCTGGCAGCAAGCCGGGTGGAGAGATGGATCTCCTACTTCAGAGTTCCTGTCAAGCCAATTGTTTCCTTCAGTTTCTCTAACACCTTTTCATTCTGAAAGACTCTGGATACCTCTCATCAACTAACTAGATACATATTGTTTCAACAGCATGGAGGCCAGCAAAGCTTCCAGAAGTTTCCATTTGAGTCAGGTCAACTAAACTCTGTGTCTCATTTTCCCTATCTGGCAACTGGGATGCCTGTCCCATGGTATTTCTCTCAGGATAAGATAATATGTATGTAAATAGCCTTCAGTAGTAGGTATATGAGAAATGGAGCCACTAATATTTTATGCACTTGGCCATTACAGCACCTACCTCGCTGACCCCGCTTTCCCAAGCTCCCATACCCCACCACAGACTGCGATCCCACTGAGGTCTTAGACTTCACCTTAGTCATTCCTGATCACTCTCCAAATCCTACTTAATCTTCAGAACCTAACCTCCAGGCTCACATTTCCTTGCGCCTTTGGCCCACAAAGCATTTTGTTGCTTTGTTCTTCTATTATCAGACTTTGCTTCTTTCATCTAATAGTTTATTCCATAAACATGCAAGGAATATATTCTGTGGGCTTGGTGCCATAGTAGAATCTCAGACGTCCTCTGGTTTCCCTTTTATTTTTTTCAGTTCAATTGCAAACCCCTTCAGAGCCAAGGATCTGCCTTCACCTCCCTGCTTCCCTGGCCAGGGCTAGCCATTCACTGGTAGCTCAATGAGAACCTCTTAAGCATTGATTAAAACACAGTCTCTCCAGAAGGGGGGCTGTTTGGATTTCTATAGGCATCCCCCAGCGCCAGTGCACGCCTGGTGAAAGCACACATCCTGCTGTGTTTTAGTGATAGTTTTCCTGCCTTCTTTAGACAGAGCTTCTCAAGGACAGAAGCTCTGTCTTTTCCAGCTTCTACTTCCATTACCTGGCAGGAATCCACACTTAGTAGGCTGTTGAAGAGTGTTTGGGGAAATCTTGTTAGCCACCTCATCTGACACATTGTTTCCCAGCATGATAGCCCCGAAGCAGCCCAGAGAAATCCATGGCACCCTTGACTTTCAAACCCCCGCCCTTCTCTCTCACTGTTCTGCATTTCCATTGACTCATCTTCTTTTCTTCATCTTTTGCCCCTGCTGATCACTGAGAGCTCCCACATATGGAATTTATTTTCTCAAGCTCACAAATTTAGAAATTCTAGAGTGTTAGAATCCAGCCATGTAGGATCTCCATTGAAAATCCACAAATTCTAAAATTCTCTTTACACTCTCTCTGCTCCTGTTATCTGTTCAACTTACCCTCATTCCTTAGTTAGACCTAGCTTGCTTCCCCATTTTCCCTATCCCATGGTCATCCAATTATCCAGCCACAATGAGCTAAAAAGGAGTCTCTGCGGATAGTCCTCGACTGACCTCTTTTCGCTTACCCAAGCAGTCCAGTATACCCCCAGGTCATTTCCTCCACGAGCTTTTCCCATTAACCTATCCTATCCATTTCTCACCTGCCAGCAAACTCCTCCCCTTCCAGGCCCCTGGTTTGAGCCAGTCAGGATTAGCATACAGCCTGTGACCCCCTTAGGCTCTCAGCCTATCCAGCCTACAACAGAGTACAAGTCACATTTAGGGTGTTTTGTGTTCAATGTGTGGGGAACTTCTCCGAGAGTTATTTTTGGCTGTTGTTGTTGGGAGGCTCTGGAGCCCAGGAAGAATTCATGCTGGTACATCAAATAGCATATTGCATTTCAGAAATTGGCCTTAGCCATGGGAAATCAAGTAAGCCAGATGCCTAATTAGTCCATTATTTACCGTGGTGGAGAGAGCTGAATTCTGATGAAAGGGACCAGACTAATCACTGCTTCCACTATTTAACCTTTCATCAGGAAATTGCCCCATCCTCCAGAAGTTCTAATGCCCACCTCCCAAGCCCCGTGCTGGTCCCAGGTGTCTGGATGTGAGAAGTCTTATCAGCCCAGACACAGCCTGACCTCCTGGCCAATGAGCCTTGGTGCCCTCCCACTCAGCAAGCCATGCCAGGTTCACATTGCTTGCTTTTACCTCAAGGCTAGTAAAGTATATAGATAAAAGAGTAACTTCCCTGTAATCTTCAAAAGAAAAAGATTGTTCATTTATCCATTCAATAAACATTTTCACAGCCCAGGCACTATATACTGGAATAGAAAGGCAAATAGGAATTAGTCACTTCCCTCAGGAACTGATGATCCAGAATAGAGCAGCGGTTTTCAAACTGTTTTCAGAAAAATTGCAAGAGGTCTGAGGACCCCCTCCCATATGGCTCCTCTCCATTTTAACCGGAGCAGTATAATTTTGTGATTAAGAGCTCAGGTTCAGGCCCGGGTTAAAATCTCATTTCAACACTCACTAGCTTCGCTATCTTGGGCAGGTCCCTTACCTTTCCAAGCATCCGCCTCCTCATTTGTAAGAGGTTGTTGTGAGGATTAACTGAACTGATTCCTGGGACTTGCTGAAGGCACTTTGCCAGGCACATATATTCTCAGCAGATGTTAACCTTTATCAGTATGACAAATGTGTTTGAATAAAGAATTCCGTGCCCAGAGAAAGTTTGCAAACCCCTGGTCTAGAGCTCCTGACTCCGTAAACCAACGATGGCAGGACAAGGTGGTAAGCAAGAAATCCAGATGCCATGTGGGAGAAGCAGGTCATCTCCACTGGACTAGGGGTCAGGCAAGGCTTGCTGGGGAGGGTGACCTCTGAGGTGAGTTCTGAAGGAAGACAGGAGTTGTTTGGACAGACTGGGGAAGCATCACGGGCGAGGGAGCAAGATGCATGAGCATACGTGTATCAGACAGGTGACTAGACTCTGAGAATTCTAAGGAGTTCGGTGTGCTGGACTGAGGGGAGCATGGTGAGAAGGGGTGGGAGGTAAGGCCAAGTGGTAGGCAGAAGCCAGTCATAGAGCCCAGTGTGCTACCCCAGGAAGCTTGGACTTTATCCTGAAATCCAGGGGGCTCTCTATCAGGCACTAGAAAGCACATGGAATTCAAAAGGGAGAGAAAAAAAATGTTATTATGACTTTCTGGGGTTTCAAATACATTGTTCTGTTGGTAGCTTTGAGTCAGCAATTGTAGTACTACAAACCTAGACGAAAATAATTTGAAGTGTGAATAAGGATTTATGTGAAAAAAAAGTCCATATTACTTATAAATAGTGAAAAACCGAGAAAAAAATCGAAATGCCTAACAGTGGGAAACAGTGGGAAACTGATTAAGTGAATGACGATACATTCATATAATGGATGTTTATGAAGAGTTTACAATATTATAAAAATGCTTATGCTATAATTTTAAGTGAAAAGAAGCAGAAGACAAAGTTGCATGTGTATTACATGTTAAGACATATAACAACTAGGTTTAAAACATACACAAAAGAATGGATGTGAAGTAGATGGTATTTCTGGGTACTGGGGTTGTTTCCTTCCTATCCGCTTTTTTATATTTCCCAGCAATTTTCTACAAGTATATTTTAACTTTAAAATTGGAAAAAAAAATATGGAAGGAGGAGGGGACCTGGCCACCCAGATAAAAGGAAGGACCTCACTTCATAAAATAGAACCAAACTCCTGAGGTGGCTGCTTAGTGCTGGGCCAATCCCTAGGACTGGAGCCTGAGGCAGCCAGACCAGCCCACATTATAGAAGGAAACTGGGGTCAGTTGACGCCCATCTATGCATCTGTCTTCTGACTAGCTGTCCTTTTATCTGTCCCTTCACGCAACCATCCATGCACTGTACCTCTACTTCCCTCTGCTAAGAACTCCTATCCCAGAGGTGACAACATCCAGGCTCCTAACATCCTAGGAAGTCTGCCAGTTTCTTGCCCTCTAGGTAAGCATAACAGGGACCCCACTTCCCCAGAGCAAACCTCAAATCCTGCCCTTTCTTCCTACTTTGTTCTCTTTTCAGTCTGCTAAGTCCTTGACCTTTAAGCACTGCCCTGTCGGTGGAAAGGACTGGAGGCAAACCCTTTATTCTCCTAGGGATTTAGAGCAAGGACCCTGCAGTCAGAAATTGCCTCCGGCTTCCAATTCTGGCTCTGTCTACCGCCTCACCTCTCTCAGACTCTGTGGCCCGATCTGTGAAAACTGGGTAGTAGCATCCCTTCACAGAGGGTCGTAAAGACTGAAAATGACACTGCACTTATGTGGTATTTTCTAAGGCTGGTAAATTATAAGCACTTAATAAACGTTAGCATTTATTCTTATTACAAGCTTAAATCTAGTGGTGCACAATAGCTGATATTTCAATGTTAATTTCGGAACATTATCACCATCTTTAAACTGTAGTATTTACAAAATAGCTATAGCTCTAGTTATTGAAAAAGCATTGCAAATAGGTCTTAAAAGACAGGGAACAGGCCCTAGCCCTTATCTCTGCTTCTCTGACCACTCCCCAACTCCCATTCCTGAGTCTTTCTTCAGCTGAGCTAATTACCTTTAATTACGTGACAATAAGATCAGAGGCTGCAGGGGTGGGAGCCTTTCTCTCTTTGGGCTTCCTGTATTTGTCTGTTCTAATCCATTCTGGGTGAATTTTACAGTTCAACCTTCAGAAGGCAAGAGGATTTCTGTCATTCCTAGGGTGTGGGTATGTGCCCCTGGGGGGCGGGGGAGGGGGGAGGCTGTAACTCGCTATAATCCCTAAGGGATGAAGACAGCAAGGATGGTTCTAAAGTGAATACCAGGGAATGTAATCCTCAGGAACCCTCTCCTGGGCAATTCCAGACCCCAAGTGTGGCTTGGAGCAGGTTTCACCAGCTGAGGCTCTGGACAAGGGCTCACTGGAAGATGGAGTTTGGACGCTGATTGGCAGCTAAGTCCACTTAACAGAAATGGCCTCTCTCTGGCTGTGCCTACAAGGCCTGTCAAAGCCAAAGCTTTTCTTTAAACTCCTGGCATGACCAGCAAACACTCAGCAGTCAGAAAAGTTGCCTTACTCAGGCTCCCAGTTACAAATGGACAGTTTCTTTCCTGTTAAGAGTTTAGCTCCAGGCTGCGACCTTGAAAAATCCTCGGACTGCTAAGGCATGTTCTTTAATAGGTATCTTTGCTATGTGACTGGATCTTCTGGAGTGGATGGAGCAGATGAAAACAGCTTTTCGGTCCCCTGGGGTGTGGGAGTAGGAAAGGGGGAAGGTGCTGATATTTACTGAGCATCTAATTGTGCTAGGCATTGCCTCATCTAATCCATAGAACAACCATATGAAATGGACGTCATTATCCCTGTTTCTCAGATGAGGAAAATAAGGCCCAGCATGAATGACACCCCCCACCACTCCCTGCGCCTCCCCACTCCCCCCCTGCCCCGCCCTGCAGTCACCCCGGGCGTGCACATTTATCACTCCACATCACACTGATTGGTTTATGTGCTTGTTTTCTCTACTCAGCTGTGAACTCCTTGAAGGATAAAACTATATCTCTGTCACCTCTGCATTCTCTTGCCCAGGGTGCAATACCTAACACATCAGTAAAATGTCAGTTGCAAGAAGGAACAAACGAAAAGCGGTTAGAACCCACGGGGTCATACAACTGGGGGTAGCAGAGCTGGAAATGGAAGTCAGATCTGTGTGACCCCAGGGCCCACTTCCACAGCGCAGCATAGGGCGAGTGGCTCCCCACCCCCGGCGGGGGCAGAGCAGCCAGCAGGGGGCTCAACATTGCTCAGAGGGTCTCCTCTTTCATTTTTAAAAGACATGTAAATAGCGAACATAGAAGAGAGGAGTTCTATTGATTTAGCTTTTTTCTTGAATATGATGACACCTCTGAGTAGCAAACATTCAGAATTATCCCCATTGTCTTTAAATTCAGTTGACATTGTAAATGGAATACCAGGTTTATGCCATTACTTGGATACACTGCCCCTGCCCCAACCACTGTAGGGAACACTTGGTTCGAGAAGTCCAGGGGTTGAACATGCCGGGTAAATTGGGAGTTCGGTCTTGAATGGGGCTGGCTAATTCCAATGCAGTCACTTTTAAGCTTGAATTAGTAACTTCATTCTGGCCTCTAGGTTCTCAGAGAACCCTATGTGGAGCCAGAGAACCTCAAGCTGGAAAAAACTGAAGAGGTTCTCCAAACTAACGTTCCATAGAAAGAGGATAGAGAGAACACATAAGCCCAGGGCAGGGAACTGGCTTGCTCAAGGTTGCCCAGTGAGACAGTACTGTAGAGCTGAGACTCAAACTCAGGCCCCTCCGACTTCTACCAGATTGGAGCACGTGCACTGTCGGCCCTGGGGTGAGTCACTAGCACATGGATCTTGTCCTAATTATTTTCACTAATTTGTCACAGAGATGTATAGTTTCCAGAGCACAATCACACACAAGCGTTCATTTGATGCTTGCTACAATGCTGTGAGGTGGGGATTATGTGTTTTGTTTTGCAAATGGGGAAACTAAGGCCCACAGGTATTAAGTAATTTTCCCAAGAGACAGAGTCAGGGCTTAATTTTCATTCTTCTGAGTGAGTCCAAATGGCCCCCCAGTCGGGCCCAGGGCCAAGCACATAAATGGATGAATCAAAGGAAGAAGGGAGCAGGAGGAACAGGGCAGAGGGTTATGCCTCTTCTTCCTTTTTTCCCTTTAACAAAGCACCCACATTCAGTGTCCTCTCACAGACATCCAAGGCTTCCCCAAATGCCTCTGAGGAGGGTAGAGCATGATGTGGGTGAGGCAGAAGGAACTCAGCCAAAGCCATGGTCAAGGCCAACTCAAGGCTAAAAGAGCAGAAGTGTCAGCCTCAAGACCAGAACAAGTCAAATCCTGAGGAACAAGGGGCCAGCCAGTGGGCTGGATAGGTAGGGCAGAGACAGGACAGAGAGACTTCCCATGGGCATCCGGTAGGAGAAATGGCAGTTATAACAAGAGCCATCACATGAGCAAAGCCATGTAGGAGGAAGAGAATAGCAGGAAGGAGATGGGTCTGGCTGGTTAGAATGTCCCTTTGGGGAAGGAATGGATTTTCTAAGAAGTGATCAGATTCTAAAGGGCCTCAGAACAGCAGGCTGAGATATTTGAGTTTTATCGTTTGGGCCAAAGAGAACTATTGGAGGTCTGTGGGCAGGAAAAGGTGAGAAAGACAAGCATTAGCTCTGATTATGTAATCAGCACCAGCGTTTAGACCTCAAAACGGTGACCCCTTTAATCTGACAGTCTGCTTTGGTATAATTTGTTAAAAATGACAAAATGTCTCATTTTGCTGCAGTTCATCTTGACCTTTCTTAATATTAGAAAGTTAATTTCAGAAGGGAAATAAATATATTAGTGTTGTCACCGTCATAAAAAGATGAATTCTGTACTGTCAAGCTATTTCTCTGAATGAATCCATCACGCTGTAAAATGGTTGCCTTCCAACACCCAACATCTTCCCAGCTCCCTCCTTCTTTCCCTCCTTTCCTTCTTCCTTCTTTCTTTCCTCCCTTCTGTCTTCCACCCCTCACTCCTTCCATCTGCCAGCACATCTACTATGATGTGCTCTGGGAGACAGAGATAAAAGACACAGTTCCTGCTCTAAGGCAAGACAAACTCTAGTGGGGAAAACAGAGAAGGAACCTAGCCATTGGAGGTGTGTCTAAATGCCAGGCGACGAGAGAGCTGAGAGCTAAGGGAACACAAAGAAGGGGCTATCCATCGTGCGGAGGGAACTCCTATTAAATTAGGAAACCATGCCCACCAGTAGGACTTGGGTTGACTCTATGGTTAGGAGAAAAGACAGTAGGTAGGATTCTGAAGCGTTGAGTTCTGGCCACACCTCTGAAATAGCACAGTTATTAGCTAGTGAGTACCTGGACTGTGGTAAGTATTCCATGTACATTACTTCACTTAACCTTCACATCCTTATCAAGATGATCTTATTGTTCCCACTTGCTTAAAGGGAGAAAATGAGGCTCTGAGAGATGAAATAATTTGGCCCATCTGGGTTGTAAATCTTGCGCACAGAGGTGACTCCAAAATCGGAGTAGCTTGCAATGTACTGAGCTTCATCTACAGCTAGCTATAGAGAGTTATTTTTTTATTATATTACATGGTCTCTTGTTATTAACTTTACTATGGCAATTATACCTACTACTTGCATAACCTTGGAAAACCCAGTTGTTTCCTCTCTCTGGATCTTAGGTCCTTGTTAGTTCAATGAAGAGGTTGGACCAACCCTGACCTCCTCTGGTTGTAAAGAATTCCTGCAATCTGAAGGCAAAGTGTAACTCAGTGCTTCTCAAACCTTAATGTGCAGGAAACACCTGGGTATCTTATTAAAATTCAAGTTCTGATCAGAAGGTCTGGAGTGGGATCTGAGAATCTGCATTTTTAATAAGCTACCAGGTGATGCTGATGTCACGAGTTCAAGGACTCTGTTCTGGGTAGCAAGGGCATAACCTATGGTAGGACCAAACTTTTGGGCCCAGGGTAGACCCACTGAGGTTGTGGGCTTAAGGTTACTGAAAGAAAAGCAAGTTATAAAAGCAATCTAACTCAGGTCTGGTCAGCAAATGGAGTTCTGGATTCATTTTATTACCTGGGATTTTCATTGTCTTGGGTTTAAAACCAGTGATTCTCTTGAGAGATTAAAAGGAAGAAAATTGAACTTTTAAAGTCTTGAAGAAATTTTTTCTACCGTAATCACATCTGTTTTAATTCAAGGTGCAGTCTGATGTTTTCCCCACAGCTCTGGTTTCTATGTCAGATGAGCACAGCAACAGAGTTCCTCTGGGGAGGCGACAGTCTCTCTCCCTCCCCACACCCTGGTTTGGGTGGGCTTGCAGCTTCTTTCTCAAGATGCATCAGCATACTCACAACTTCCTAAAGCATAATTTCCTAAAGCCCTTTAGGGATCCCCATTACCTCCTGGGTTAAGGGCCTCCAGCTTTAAAGGTTTAGACTCATTTCTCCATGTTCCCTTGCATGAAATTTCTACTCTAACTGCCCGTTCCTCCTTTACTAAAGGACGCTTGACTCACCCGCATTCACAACCGCCACTCTTGGCTCTTGTTGCACTCGTTCTCATCCTTGCACCTTCACCCCACACATTCCTCTCTCTGACCGATTACCCCTCCTCTCTCTGCCCAGCTCTCAAGATTTTATATAGCATTCAGCTTCGTCTTCACGCCACCACTCCCAGGAAACCTGCTGTCATTGTCACAGATGTAAATGAGTACTTGAGTACTTATGTGCGCCCATAAGCTTTTTTATATCATTTAATTCTGAAAACAACCGCGTGAGTCATCCTCATTTTATATATGAGCAAAAGGAGACACAGGGATTCCAACCCAGATCTGTTGAATTCAGAAGTCAGGATTTCTCCTCTCTGCCCTTTGCCCTCCCCCAGCACATTATTTATGTCTCACACTGTGTCATCCCATCCTCCTTTGGTTTAGAGCTACTTTTCTCTCTGATGAGAGGAGAGAGGATGAGGTAGAATGGCCTGAGAGATTGCTAGATGTTGCAAGCTGGGGGGAAGGCTGCTAGAGGAACACAAGTTAGGGGACAAGGGGCACATTTGCCCACCTCTTTTCCATGAAAAAGCCCACCATAGAGCCCTTCCCCAGCCTCCGAATGCAAAACACTTTCCCTGCATTATCTCACTCAAGTCTCAAGATTACCTTCTTTGGGCTACGTTTTGATGGATTCCTACGATTATCCTCAATACTACTGGGTCCCATTCAAGCCAGTTGGGACTAATGAGTTTGAGGCAATCAAATCATAGCATGTCAGAGCCAGAAGGAAAATGAGAGATTCTCATTCAACCTCTTCATTTTACAAATGAGAAAACTGATGCCAAAAGGAAAATGACCTCCTCAAGGTCACACAGTGATTTGGTGGCATAGATTCATTTGGAGGCATTTACTGCATCTTTTTCCATAGCGTCTTCTGTTTCAGAACCAGGTGCCTGTGGGTGCGCATGTTTTGTAGTCAGTACCAATGGTTCTTTCTGTGGCAGAAGTGCAAGAAGGAAACCGCCACGTCTGACCCACCTTGGTCTCGGGGCCCAAAGAGTGGGCTTCTACCACCAGTTTCTTCTCATCAGAAGGTGACCTTGGCCGTCTGGACCTTGGACACCTGGTTTTTCTTCCTGTACCATATACTTTTCAACTCTTTCTCTAATTAGTTCTTACCCATTCAGCACTTAAAATGTTCACCTACACAGCTCTTACCCTCATGGCCTGAATTCATACTTACTGCACCATTGGAGACAACTATGAGCATGAAAAAAACAAACAGATTTTGGCAAGACCCCACGCTGTATGCACCGGCTTTGCTGGGGTGACAACCCCAAGAGCGTGGTAACATCATGGCAAACACTTCGTCCATCGTGCCTGTGTTGCACGCTAGGCCCCAGCTCGGCCAGGCTTCGCACGGCTCCGCCTCGCTTCTCATCTGGGGCCCAGGCTGAAATTGTTTCCCTGTCTGGGTTAGGTCGTTTTGATGGTAAAGGGTCAGAAATACAGTCCCGTTCGAAGGGTCCATACAGAAGGGGCAAATGTCATGGCTGTTCACATCCCATGGGCTAAAGCGTGTCCAAGGCCAAGGCTGAGGTCATCGAGGTGGGGATATGCGTATACTCCTCTTGGATTCTCAGGCAAATGAATGACAGCAGGAGACCCCTTTTTACAGGGAAGAGAGAACAGTCAAGGGCAAGGATCTGATCCGCTGAAATTAACTCCTTGCGCAATCAAAATATGACTTCAGGGAAGTCACTTGCCCTTTTTGGACCCCAGTTTCTGATCTTTAAAATGAGGAAGTTGGCTTCGGGAAGCAAAGAATATAATAGAAGGAATCAGATATATCTGAGTTCAAGTTCCATGTGCACCACAGACTAGCTGTGTGATCTTAGGTAAGTGACTGACCTCTCTCTTCCCTCACGTGTTTCTACTAAAACTCAAACCCGCAGTTTAAAAAAGCCAGAATGGCTTCAACCTCTTAATGTTTCTCATAATCTCTTTCTTTTTTTAACCTTAGAAATATCTTTTAGGAAATAATGTCTCTTGTGAGGGAACAGGTTGGTTTTTGTGGGTTTTTTTAAAAGATGATTCTTTTAAGTTCTGTTACATTTAAGAAAAATTGAATTAAATACCTCTGTAAATGGAAATATTTATAGTATATTGTTTTTATAAAAGCTTTTTTATTTAGCCATCTATTCAGCCAGCAGCTATCCTTAGGTTTGTCTGTGCATGTGGGAAATTAATGGTCATTGTTTCTAAGTTGTAGGATTTCAAGGGGGTATCACTTTCATCTTCCAGTGGTGACAATGTTCAGGCCTTGGCTCTGAGCTTCTGTAGGAGTGAACGCCCCTTGCCTTTCCTCACCTTCATCTATACAACTCAATGGGTCCTGCGCTCCCCATGTAGACCCCACTTCTCCAGGGAGCCTTCGGTGCTCCAGCTGTGCCCAGGAGCCAGGTGCCCTTGCTCTGTGCTCTCCCTGCCCTTGTGCCAACAGGCTCTGTCACCACCCTCATCACCCTGCCCTGGAGCTGCCTGATTTCTGCCTCCTTCTTGCCTGAGAGTGCAAACCCTGCTGCAGGAACGGGGGCTGATTTCTCTCTTCATGCCAGCACTCGGCGCAGGGTGGGACGCACCTCGGGGCTCCGGATTTGTTGAATGAATTAAGGAATGAGGTTCTGCTCTGTCCAAGCAAGCAGCTGATTCCCACCAAGAGCAGCCCCCACCTTGCCCAGCAGCAGGCCCTCAGTGGGTGGAGCCAGCGGCCGCCCCAGCTCTTTTTGCAGCGTTCAGTCCTCCGCAGCTCCCACTGCCTCCCCCTTCTCGGCCTCCCAGGGCCAACAGAGCTCCCTGTTTCTGAGCCTAGCTGTTTATTTTTCTTTTCCCCGTTGTGGAATGTTGCAGCACTTAAACTTTAAAAATAAGAGGATTGATTTTTATCTTGAGTTTGTGTTTGTTTCTTTCTGACTAGGGAGTTAAAAAAAAATTCTTATTTCCTTTATATCAGCAGAGGTACATAGAGGCAAAGAGGCACACAAAACGCTCATCTGTACTATGGCCTGCTGATGAAGGGCCTATGTTTTTCAGTCTTGCAGATTGGTTTTAAATCCTTTCTCTTACTCAGCTGTGTGACCTTGGGCAAGTGAGGCATCCTCTCTGAAACTTTATCTTTTAAATGAGGACAATATGTAAAGCTCTGGCTTACATGAAAATTAAATGAGTAATGCATTTTCATGAAATGGTAAGGATTGCTGGGTTAGAAGAAAGAAAGAAATAGACATATATATATATATGTATATGTTTGTATTAAGTCTATTAGTTCTCACTATGGCTAGATATTATTTATTATTATTATCATCCCCATTTTATGGGTGAGGAAACAAATGCATTATCCCTGTCGCCCTACAGACAACACTTGTCCCCGGAGTGTGCACTTAATCCCTACAGCCCTCTACCCTCGGGGTGAGGTGGGCATTGGCAAGCCTGAGGTCCTCCTTCCCTATGACCCTCTTCCCCGCCCCTGCTCTTCCTTGCTCTCTCTGCTCCCTGCTTTGAAGTCAGGCCGTCTGACAGGAGGTTCCCTTCTCTCCCACCCCTGACTGAAGCTTGAAGCCCTGGGCCTCTGCCAGGGAACCTCAGGCCTGCTTCTAAGCCATTTGTCAGGCTGCCAGAGGGCCAGGCGCCGGTCACTTTTTCACACATAGGTATCAGGGCAGCTGACAGAGCTGGGCAGGCTTGGCAATGGGTGTTCCCTGTGAACAGAATCTCAATGAAGGCTCTGGCCCAACCCCTAGCCGGTGTTTAGGGCCGGGGAGGGTGGGGGGCTGCCCTGGCAGTTGGGGAGGAGAGTCAGCTGCAGCCCCTGCTCGTCAGCTATGGGATGGTTTCCTGTCCTCAAGCATGTTGAGAGCTATTTAGTTGCATTGGATGGCCCCTTTCTTCCAGATCGTGTTTCTGTGCACGCGCGGGTGTAAGGGGAAAGAGTGACTCCTCTGCCAGAAGCTGGCTTCCTGGGATAGAGAATGGGGCAGCAGGGAGGGAGTGTGGGGAGAGAAGGGAGAGTAAGGAAGAGAATTACAAGGACTCTGAATCCACTGGAAAAAGAAGTTGGAGGGAAATGAAGAAAGCTGGGGAGAGAAAAGAACCCCCACACCACCTCTCCAGCCATCCTCCTCCCCCACCTCAGCGGTTCTGTGGGATGACCATAGGTGGTACCTCTGGTGCCTACAAGCACATCTCACCCAGGGCCTCAGTGTGGGCAGGAAGGAGTCAGCAAGCCCAGTCATGGGTGAGGCACTGAGTGCTGGGGATGCAGAGAGAGGGTGGACCCAGCCTCCACCCTCAGGCAGCTCACAGTTCAATGGGAGAGGCAGATTATCGGCACATACTCTATGCCAGGGTTTTTTTTACATTATTATTATCCCTGTCGTCCTACGGACAACACTTGTCCCCAGAGTGTGCACTTAATCCCTACAGCCCTTTACCCTCGGGGTGAGGTGGGCATTGGCAAGCCTGAGGTCCTCCTTCCCTATGACCCTCTTCCCCGCCCCTGCTCTTCCTTGCTCTCTCTGCTCCCTCCTCTGCTCCTTAATCCCAAAACCATCCTGGGGCACATATTATTAGGTTTATTGCAGAGATGAGAAAACCAAAGCTTAGCAGGTCCGTGACTTGCCCTGAGTCCTGCAGCAGATAGGTGGGTGAATAGGATTTAAATCCATGTCTCTTATTTCCAAGTTCAGGTTTGTCCTACTCCATTGTAGTAAAGAAGGGGGTGACCTAGGAGGAAGCCAGGCTGGGAGGGAGGTCAGGAAAGACTCCCTAAGGGAAACAACGGTAATGTGGAGTCTTAGAAGGTAAGCAGGGGCTGGCCAGGTGTCCGCAGCAGGGGAGATCAGGTCAGAAGCAGGCAGTGCTGAAAATGGCCTGGCGCTCTTAGGGCTTGAAGAGGGTCCTGTGACGAGACTGAATAATGCTATAGAAGAGTGATACGATAGAAGGCCAGAGAAGCAGGTAGGGTCAAGTCCGGAAGGCTCTTCATGGTAGATCATTATCCTGAAGTCTTAGGGAGAAGCGGTAAAGCTCCGTAGAGCAGAGACATGCCAGGGTCCGCCGTGAGCTCAGCAAAGATGTCTCCAGGCACGAGGAGGGGCTGAGTGGAAGGGGGAGAGCTTGGAGGTGCTCTCCTCATCTGTCTGTCTACCTCCACTTGTCTCCGTCATGTATCCATGCCTTGGTCTCCTCTGTCTTGTCTCTGTTTGCTGGACCTCGTTATCAGTCTCTACCTCTGTCTGACCTGCCTATCTCTTTGGGCCTTCAGCCTCCCTGTATAACCCTAAGCAAGACTCACCACTCTGTGACAAGGTCCCTCATCAATAAAATGAGGATCATGATGCCATCCTCAAGAAGTTGGATTGGGGATTAAGGCTGATATTGCATGTGAAATCTTTTTATATATTACAAAATACCAAACAAATGTGAAGGATTATTGTTACCTAGCTAGTTCTCTCTCAGGTGTTACATTTTGTTTTGGTGCTTTGTTTTAGTTTTTTTTTGAACAAACATTCCTTGAGTATCTAGTCTAGGCTGGGCACCAGGCTGTATATGTGGTAAGAGGGGGAATTTACAGTAAGTCAGAAAGGATAACATCCTTCTAGAGGATCAGAGTATAGCAGAAGTGCACAAAAAGCTAAAAGAGAAGCTGCTGTTACTAACTCGGTGCCTGTCTGTCTGGTTGCCTCTCCATCCACCCGACCATCCATCCATCCGTCCATCCATCTCTCTCTCTGGCTGTCTGGTTGTACTTAGATCTGTTTTCACAGTCACTGATTCAGAACTGCCCGAGTCCCATTGGCTCTCACTTGCGACCCCTCCCCCACTCTGGCCCACCATTCACCATGCAGTGTTCGAGAGCCCTTGTCTATAAAGAGAGGACAATGAACTGCAATGAGACCACGGCTCTAGATGACTTGGATGGTGTCTTCTTCTTTACCCATTCATTTGACTTCCAGGACTTTCCTGAGGATCTGAGCTGGTCCCACAGAGATCAGACACTGCCACATTCCATACGTCAAGAAAGCTAGGTTGCAAGCCTTGAGGAACTGATTTCCTCGAATTTTACAGTTTCTGTGACTCATCCCCAGATAGTCCCCAGATAGCCCCCAGGCTGTTCCAAACATCCACATCCTCAACAAAGAATGTAAAGAGCGCATGGTGACTTTGCCCTGTAAGTTCTTCGTCTCTGAAATGTCCTTTAAGAAGCAGTGTTTTATCCCAGGGAGCAAGTCCTGTTCTGCTGCTTATAGGCTGTGTGGCTACAATCAAGTTACTCAGTCACTCTGGGCCTTAATGTCAGAATCAACAAGATGAGGATCATATTTCCTATTAGGGTCTTTGTAAGGATGTAGTGATCTAATGTCCAGTGTGGTTAGCACCGGACCTGACTTTTTGTATGCTCATTGAATTGGCTCAGAGTCAAGAGTCATATTTATTTCTCCTTAGTAATGAAATATATTGTCACTAACCTAAACACCCCGTTTTTGTGGTTTTGTATGTGTGTATGTTTTTTTGTATATGAAACCAGCTGTGTTTGTGCAAGTGTAGTTGTATATGGATATATGTTCTAAATTCCAATGCACCCACTTATGACTGCTAAAATACTAGAATAACGCCACTGGATGGAACTTTCTGGGATTATGGTCGTGTTCTTCTGCACTGTCTATTAACGGTAGCTACCAGCCGCACGTGGCCCCACTGAGCACTTGCAGGGTGGCCGGGCCGCTGAGGAACTGTTTAAGATTTTATTTATTTATTTGTCAGAGAGAGAGAGAAAGAGCACAAATGGGGGAGGGGGCGGCAGGCAGAAGGAGAAGCAGACTCCCCCCCCCCCCCCCGAGCAGGGAGCCCAATACGAGGCTCAATCCCAGGACCCCAGGATCATGACCTGAGCTGAAGGCAGACGCTTAACAACGGAGCCACCCGGGCACCCCCCCCCCCCGAGGAACTGTTTTTAAAGTTAATTTAGATCAATTTAAATTTCAGTAGTCACATGTTACTGTTGTGTTAGACAATGCAGCCCTAGAATATTATTTGTAATATCACCTGAAGTAATTATTATGGGATGAAAAAAAATCATGAGCACCTACCGCATTTCAGGCACCTGGACACGCACTAACCCACTTAACCCTCATCAACCCTATGAGAGGAATGGTTGTCACCTCCTGTTTGCTGACAAGGAAACCGAGACTTGGAGAAGTGCAGTGACTCCTTCACTGTCACACAGCCGGTTCCGGGTTTGAGCCTAGATCTCTAATTCCAAAACTCTTCTCTTTCCTGACCTATGCTCATGCAGCCCATAGCCGGCCCAGTCTCCGGTCTGCCAACGTCAGCAGCACTCCCACTGCCTGGGGCGGGGCCTTGGGGGGGTGCGCTCTGGGGCTGCACCTGGGGGCAGTGGAGCCCTCTGGTGGCTATAGGACCACCCGATCTGGCCCTGCATTCTCTCTGCATTGCTCCACTCACTCTGCCCCAGGGACACTGGCTACCTCGCTTTTCCAGGCATGCTCCTGCCTCAGGGTCTTCCTGTGGGCACTTACCCCGTCTCGCCCCAGGGTGTATGTATAGTTTTCTCTTATTATAAATGGATCACTCCGGCTACAGGGTCGAGAGCAGATCTGGCTGCTAAGGGAGGGAAGGGGGTGTTGGAGTGGAAACAGGTCAGCTGAGTGGCTCAGAACCACAACAGCCAATGTCAAAAGCCAAGCCACTGCCTCCTTGCCCAGAGCCTCACAGTTAAGTGTCAGAGCCAGGATGACCTTCAGAACGTTCTTGCAGTCTAGTGAAAGTCCTTGTTGGAAGAATGATAAAACTGAGGCACAGGCGCAAGAAGGTAATTTTCGGAAGGTCAGCCGAGTTCGTAACAAGAGCTTCCATCTGCTGCTATGATCTTTTCTCCGCCTTATAAGACCATCATAAAAATAGAGATTTTTCTCTCACCCACCTTCTTGCCTCCATCCCAATCCTGCTTTCATTTTTAGAGACAGCCCCTGTTTTCTTAAAGGCCACCGAATCACCTACAAAGGCAGGAATTCAGTTCTCCCTAAACAAATCAATTTTTACAAAGAATGAGCAAATCTTCCCCCAGAAATCTGAGCATGGCCTCCAGAGAATACCGAAATTCGTACAAGATGTCTTCGAAGAAGATAGAAAAATCTTATTCCATTTTTTAGAGACGAAGGAAAAAAACACACACACATAAAAGCCCAAACATAATTTTTCTGATGCCTGATAATATTCTTCTCTCATCTCTCATTTCCCCACAACCATTTTGTCTTAGGTTCCGGGAGCCTGTGGGAAGCTGCCGTGTGATTTTTATCTCTGTGATTAAAGTGTTACACTTTATTGAGTTCTTTACATCAGCAGCAAAATCTGCAATGCAGGATTTTACATAACACCTCATTTTCTTCCCGCACCATTACTGTTATTAACCTGGTGGCAATAAACAGAAAATACAGCTTTGCTTATGATGTACTCTTTATTTTTGTTCCAATAGCAAGAAGAAAAATAAAAAGGCAAGGAACCAGAGGGAACAGGGAAGAATTTTTTGCCCACTAAATCCCTTCGATGTCTGACCTTCTCTCTCCGCATTCCACAATAGCAATTCTCCCAGAAGATCAAGGACGGGGACTGTCTCTGCTCAGGAATGTTTTCTTCTCCACCGTTAACGCATCCATTTACTCATTCAGTAAGGATTTCCTCAGCACCTACTATGTGCCAGGCACTGTGCTAGGGGTTGGGGGTATGAAGATTTCAGGTCTCGACCAGCACTTGGTCCAATGGGTGAAGTAGGCACGCACCGCAATAATGATGAAACTGCAAGATGAGGGTAATAAAAACGTGGGGCTGAGTGAAATGCACATGAAAGAGGACATGGTCAAGCATACCTAGATGGGTTAAGGAAGTCTTTTCAGAGGAAGAGAAGCTTGTACTGGGCCCTGGAGAATGGCCAGGTAGAGCGAGGCCTCCTCGGCTATGGGAACGGCGTAAGGCAACCTTGGAAAGCACAGAAGAGCATGGCATGGTCTGGAAGCTGTCAGCTGGGCATGGTGAAAGCATCGCATGCCAGTTAGCAGACAGCAGGAAATGAGGCAGGAGATAGAGGCAGGTCACGGAGCATCCGATACTCCTATACCGAGATACCTTCCACGCTTTGTGTGAATTCACCCTCTGGGCTCCCCTAAGACCCGAAAATTAGAGCATCAAGGCAGAAAGATGTAGCGGAATAACTTGTACTGTGGACAGAAGATGGAGGCTTTATCCTAGGCTCTATCACTTCCTCAGTGTACTCTCGAGTGGTGTATTCATCTGTAAAATGGGTATGGGAATGAGACAATGACTGTGAACAAGTTGTGTAGTTTGTGTAGTATTTCATGTGTCAAAGGAAGGGATCCACCCAGCAAAACTCCAGATCATTCAAGAACCAAAGAAGCCACAAACTAATTCTATGGGATTTTAATAAAGGTTTTTCATGTGGATGTGGGTAAAGGAGCCTGCCCTGTTCTGGGCTTTGCCTTCAAACCAAGAGATAAAGCCTGATTAGTCCCCACACCTCCTTGTCCAACCCTTGCTTGACTCTCAGACCGCCCCCTTCCTCCTCGCTGCTGTCTGGCTGAGTGATGTGGTCCATTACAATCAAAATCTTCTGTTTCGAGGGAGTGAAAACCTATAGCAAAGTAATGGCTTGAGAACATCCTTACCCTCCTCCCATTTAGGGCACCCAGGTGTTTGAATATGTGTATTTAGGTGTCTGAGTTTTTTAAAAAACTCTTGTTCTGATTTTGTATCCTATAAAAATACACAATGCTTATCTTTATATTAACAAGGAGCTCCATATTTATAGGCAATGTATAGGTTACATGGAGAAGTGTGTTTCTTTTACTCAAATAGCCATGCTTAGGAAAAATCAACTTGTTCGTATCAAAATGTCATAACCTAAGACCAGTGATGCTCTGATAGCATCATCCTCTAACTGGGGACCAGTACCTAGGACGCAAACATCCAACTCACACTGAGAGGATAATGGCAGCACCCATCTCAGGGAATGGCCCCATCTTCCAGCCAGCCATGCAAGCCAGAAACCTGGAATCTGTCCCAGTTTAGGTCCCGTAGCCAGCACTGTCAGTCTTATTTTATAATAGGTTTCCAATATGTACTCTTCCTTCTTCTCTCCCTCCCTGCCCCTGCTTTAATTGAGAACCTTATCATTTTTCAATCAGTTCCCACTTAGACTATAACAAAAATGCCCTAACTGTTCCACATGCCTTTGAGTCTTACAACCTCTAATTCTTCCTCATCAGAGCCTCCCGAAAAATCTTTCTAAAAGGCAATACAAACATAATCATGTTATACTTTCATAAAATACTTCTCTGTGTTTTCTCCTTTATAAGAAAAGTCCTTAGTGGCTTACAAGGCCTTCCATGATGGGTCCAGGAAGCCTCTTCAGCCCCCTTTTGTCACACCCTGTCCCCTCCCCCCATAATACTCTTCAATCATGCCAAACACCTTATAGGTCCCTTAATGGGCCAGGTGGTTTTGGGTCCTGTGGGTTTTGCTCACACAGCTCCCTTCGTCTAAAATGTCTTTCTTTCTACTGGGGGTTCCTTTCCTTATCATCCATTTGGTGAACCCCTTCTTGTCTTTCAGTACCTTGCTCAACAGCCACCTCCTCTGTGAAGCCTTTCCTGACTACCCAATAAATTGATGGTTCCTTCAGCTGTAGCTTCCCCCAGTCTCCACATATATCTCTCAGAGCACCCAAATGGCTGAGAGGAGAGAAGGAATGAAGAGAGAGAAGAAAGAACAAGATGAGAGAGGGGGAGAAGGAAGAAGGAGAAGGGACAAAGGAACAGATACAGGATCTCTGTCTGCACCTTTCTCCACCCCGCCCCCCGTCCCCAGTCACCTACACTGAATAAAGTAGCGAGGAACCACCTTATTTTTCTCCAGGATGTAGTACAGAATTGCAGCATGAATGTTGGCACCCCTGAACACTTCTTTGAAAAACAATGATGCCTACCCTACCACATGGGAAGGCTTCATTACCCTGGGGAAATGGTTGAACTGCCGTCTTATAGTAGGCTCTCACCACAGGGCCATACCAAGGAAAAGGAGCAGGTACTCAGGTCTTGAAGGAGATAAGGTGGGAAACTCTGCCAGAATCTGTCCCAAAGGAAGGAGGGGAAAAAAAAAAAACCAGCAACAGTACAAAGCAGAAAGATGAGATGATTGAAAGATGTAAGACTCTCAGGGCATAAGGGGCCACAAAAAGTCACCAAATCCATTCTCTAAGTGGGGAAATTGAAGAGAGGGAAAGAAACTTCTCCAGGGTCACAGAGCAGGTTAGTAGGAGAGCCAAGATGAGTTTCCTGGGAAGAAAAGAACTAAGATTTACTGAGGACTTACCAAACCCCCAGCTCAGTGGTTAGACATATATTTTTCTCTCTCTGGATCAGCTAACAACCTCCTACAGGAGATATCTCCAAGTATTCAGGCCACACATATTTATTGAGTTCCTAATGTGTTCCTGGGGGTGCCCTAGTTTCATCAGCCTTTGATTTATAATGAAGCAACATTAACTTTTAATTATGAAATTAAAATGTCCCTCGGCTCCAACAAGCTTACATATTATATCACCATCCTCTTCTTAGTTTGTCTTTCTGCTCAGACTGGGGCTTTCTGCAGGGAGGTTTGGCTTTTCCACTTGTATCTGTATCTACTCTTAATGCAGGAGTGAGCACCTGGGGTGACCCCCAAGGGCAAGGAGCAAGCAGAGCCTTTGGAGGTAGTGAGATGTAAGTTAGAATCCAATTGAGGTCCTTTCCTGCTATGAGATCTTGAGAAGCCAGTCTCTCAGATACTTCTGAGAAACTAAGCTGAGAAACTAACTTCGGTGGATTGTTGAATCACATGAGCTAACTGGTGTAAGAATGTTTTTTTTTTTTTTTAAGATTTTATTTATTTACTTGAGAGAGCAAGTGAGAGAGAGAGAGAGAGCACAAGCAAGGGGGAGGAGGAAGAGGCAGAGGGAGAAGCAGTCTCCCCGCTGAGCAGGAAGCCCAATGGAGGCTTGATCTCAGGACCCCAAGATCATGACCTGAGCCTAAGGCAGACACTTAACCGACTGAGCCATCCAGGCGCCCCTGGTGTGAGAATGGTTTATAAACACTACAAATGTGTAAGACGATGGTTATTGTCAGTAGATGTTCTATTGAACAAGGAAGAAAATTACATTTATGTAAGCTGGGTCTCAAAGCCCCCCTCAGCTCTGTGTTCCTCTAGCCCCTGTACTTCTCTTCAAATCTTCTGTTGCACACAGTTAGCTTTAAAATGTCCATCTTCCTTGCAAGGTTATGAGCTCAAGGAGGTCCATCCCCATGGTGCCAAGCACAGCGCCTCCACATAGCATCACTGTGTGATTGGAAAAAGTGTATTCAAAGTGTATAAACTGCCAGACATTTTGCTAGGCACAAAACCAGGTACTTCCTGACTATCCTGTGAGGTTGAGATTATTATCCCCACTTTTGAGTCAAGGAAACTGAGGCTCAGAGAAGGAAAGTAACTTCCATAGGTCCTAAAGCTCACCCATGGCTAAGCTGACACTTGAAGCCAAGTCTGCTGAAACCAAAACCACCCTACTCCACGAGTACCCTTCTTCTGTCATCACTGTCATTGTCATGGTCAATGTTGGGTCCATCAGTCACTGCTATGGGGAGCAAGAGACAGATCAGGAGTTCTTCTTTTGCCCTGGGAAGGTCTGTTATGAACCCAGACCTCCTGTGCTGAGCCTCTGGTCTCTCTCCCTTTTTTAGGGCAGAGGTGAAGGAGGAGGTAGCAGTAGGGGAAGGCTCCCTCCTGCCAGGCCAGACCCAGCTCCTCCTGGGTCATTAGGAGGAGATGCAGAAATGCCTTTATTTACATGCAGATCTTACTTTTCACTTCTAAGTAGAGGAGGATTACGAGAGACAAACTGGAAGTAGGAAAATGTTTTCACTCCTCATCTTGCTACTGGTGCTTTTTCCCTACACCTATGCATGACTCTCACAAATTTCCTTTGTCCTGAAGTTTACTCTGCTAAGGCCAAAGAGGCCACAGATGCAGAGGCTGGGAGGTTCTGAATAGCTTAGAGATGAAGAGCTTAGCCCTAGGTCAGAAAGACTTGGGTTTGAATCTCAACCTTGCCACTTGCAAGCTCTTCGCCTCATTTTCTTCCTCTGATTATAACAGTACTTAACTCGTAGGATTGTTACTAGAATTATTACAAGACCACACACAGGAAGCACTCAGTAAATGTCAGTTGCTTTTTTAAATTTTTTTTTATTTTTTTAATTTAATTTAAAAAAAATTTTTATTTAAATTCAACTAGCCAACATAGAGTACATCATTCGTTTCAGACGTAGTGTTCAATAATTCATCGGTTGTGTATAACACCCAGTGCTCATCACATCACGTGCCATCCTTAATGCCCATCACCCAGTTACCCCATCCCCCGGCCCCCTCCCCTCCAGCAACCCTCAGTTTGTTTCCTAGTGTTAAGAGTCTCTCATGGTTTTTCTCCCTCTCTGATGACTTCCCATTCCGTTTTCCCTCCCTTCCCCTATGATCCTCTGTGCTGTTTCTTATATTCCACATATGAGTGAAACCATATGATAATTGTCTTTCTCTGATTGACTTATTTCGCTCAGCATAATATCAGTTGCTTTTGATGAAGTCCTGGTTAAGAGCATGGACCGCAGAGCCAGACAGGGTGGGTTTTGCCAGTTAACCACTATGTAACGTAGGGGTTCCTTTGCAAGTTACTTAAACCTCTCTATTAGTCAGGTTCCTCATTTGTAAATGTTTCCATCTGAGGGGGTTGTGGGAGGAGTAACGAATGGCAGGTGGTAAGCCATAAGTTGTTATTACTGTCTTCCCCATAGCGCCTTGGGTGAAACTCCTTACGCCACACCCCTTCCTCTGCTGATACCTGCTTCATTCATTTATGATTCATTTAGTCACTCAGCAAATGTCCCCTGAGCACCTACTGTGTGCTGGGCTCTATGATACACCCTGGGGATACAGAGGTGAACCAGACACGGCCCTAGACCTTATTGGCTTCACAAACAACTCCCTCCTTCTTAAAACTTTTTTTTTTTTTGCTCTAGTTTTCATGAAACCACACTGTCCATTTTTCCTCCTACTCCCTGCTACTCTACAGTCTCCTTCACGTCCTCCTCTACCTAAACTCTCAGCTTTAGAGGACTCCAGAGACACCTCCGTGCCCACGATGCCTACCTTCACGCCTCCAGGGCTGCCCTCTCCCCTGGGCTCCAGGGTCATGTGTGTAACTGCCTACCTGACATGCCCGGACACGCAAACTGCAGAGATCCCTACCGGATCCCATTTCCTTACCACCATCCCGATTGGTCTCCACCCCAGTCTCCTCTGTTTCTCTTTGTGGCACCACCATCTCTCAGTCGCTCAAGTCACGAAGCCCAGATCTATCTTTGATTCTTTCTGCATCCAATCCATGCGCAGGTCCTGCGAAGATGTGGCCAAAGTATTTCTCAAATTTGCCTTTCTCTTTTCATCATGGCCACCCCACTCTGATTCAAGCTCCTATGATCTCTGGGGGGAACTGTTCAATGGCTTCCACTCATGCCCCTAAAGCCCATTATCTCCACGACAGGCAAGGGAATCCTTTTACCACATTCCCTGTTAAAATAACTTTTCACTGTACCTAGGATAAGCTCCAAAATTTGACCCCAGGCTGCAAGGCCCTGTGTGAGCTGTACCCTATGAACCTCACCAGGCTGACCTGCCGTGTTTATCATGATCCTGCCAACGAGCCTTCCCTCTGGTCTTTGAAAATGTCACCCTCGTCCTTGCTTCTGGGTCTTTATTAGCCCAGAATTCTCTTGCCAGCCTCATTGAACAGCTCATTCTTATCATCCTTCCAGGCTCGGCTCACATGTCAGAGGCCTTTCCTGATTACACTATCTAAAGTAGACCCTGTCCCCATCGCCTCCGTGATTCACCATCGTGTGGCTCCCCTTAGTGCATTTCTAGTGTGTATTACAATCTGGGCTCACCTGGCTTAGTTGCCATCCCTGGTCTGTCATCCCCATCCACGTGTCAGTTCCTCGAAGGCAGGAACCACATCTGTTTGGTCCACCCCCCCAGGGTCCTAGAAACAGTAAGTTCATAGCAAGTATTTGTTGAATGAATGAATGAATGAATGAATGAATGAATGAATGAATGAACGAACGAACTGGATAATAAATACTTTAACAGAAGGATATCTTAAAAATCATGGTAGTCCAGAAAAGAGAGCTGCTGTTCCTGAGAGAGTCAAGGAAGGCCTCTTGGACAAGGGGCCATTAGGCCTAGCAGTAAAGGATGAGCAAGCTGTTAGCAGGGGGAGAGAGGGATGGGGAGGATAGGCATTTCCACCTGTGGGAATGGCAGGCAAGAAGCGCAGAGTAGGACATGTGTGCAGGGGAAGCTGCAGGTGGTCTGGAAGTTGCAGGTAAGACTGGAGCATAAAATGAGGAAGGCAGGAGAAAAAGTGCCCATAGCCCATCGCCCCCAGTTCCCTAGGCTAGCTATCTGGGTTTCCTATGTGGTTGCTCCTCTTCTTGTCCCCATTGATTCATTACATCCTTTGTGACCAGAAGTTGTGTTCAGCCATATCCAGGGCGTTCCTGAGCAGAGAAGCCTTAACTGTGCCACTTCAGAGGTCTAGATTATGCATGACAAAGGACGTTGACTTTGTTTTGTTTGTTTCATTTGCTCAGTTGTTTTTAAAGGAAGAGTTCTCAGTTTTTCTGAAAAATGATTCTTCCTGCCTTAGGACATGCACCCTGACTTCCATAAACATCTACTTTAACTTTTTCTTTTTCCTTTAGCCTCTTATTTATTGTGCTGCTTTTTTTCTACTTTTCTTTTCTACTTTTTCTACTTTTCTTAAAAAAAAAACACACAGGGAGATATTTTAGTTGATAATAAAGATTAGAGTTGGGGCTTTTTTGCCTGAGGGCCATGGGAGACAGTTTCCTGGGGTACATCTCAGTGGGGGAGCTGTCTGGAAGTTTTCTAAGGCTCCTTGCTCCTCCCCTTACCCCATCCAGTGCTCTTTGAGAGTTTGAGTTTGAGAGGCTAAGCCTGCTGGGATCAGTCCCCAGACCTCCTCAGCTCAGAGATGAAGGAAACTGCCTAGGTCTTGCAATCCTCAGATCAGGGCGATTGCCTTGCTAGACCGTAAGCCCCTGAGAGCACAGCAGGATGCAGGGCGCGGGGTCTTGCAACCAGAGAGACGTGGGCCCCAGCTCTGCCACTTCCTGCACCATAAGGCTGGGCAGGCTACTGGTGCTCTGGAGCCTCAGGCCCCTCCTCTGTAAGGAGGAGGGACAAAGCAGCTCGCCCTCTGGACTGGTGCTTATGCCTGCCTAAGCTTCAGCTGCTTTCTGCTCGCCAAACCTGGGCTCAGCCCCCCTGCCCTGCCTGGGTCAGATCTCCCTTCTTTCTCTGGATCGAACACGTGATGAACCCTGAAGGGCTGTCCCGATGTGAAGGAGTCAGCCCCACCTCACAGCACCAAACTGAGGTGAAGCATGTAGGAAAAAAAAAGAAAAACCCATTTCCTCCCTGGTGTCTAGGAGGAAGCAAACTCCACGCTAAATTATGTTGCAACTATGCCCTAAGGTAGCTTTAATTTTATTGGCACTGATTTTAATTTACTCTTTAGGCCCCTGATAGCAGGATGAGCTGTTGGCTACTTTCAAGGGGACAGCCCTTCATCACCTGGTTTTAATTAAGGTTCTTAAGTTTGGAAGGAAAGAACAGAGATGCTCTCTTTCCCCGTCTAATCTCCGTCCTAAATGGTAAGGAAGGGTCCCGCATTAGCGACACACTCCTTTGCTCTGACTGACTGGCCTCGGAAAGGTACCTCATTTGACTGCCGGGGAAAACCTCGGCCGCGTCTGTTTGTTCCTATCATTCACTCATTCTTCCATCACTTTCTTTCCTCTTCATTCCTCTGCCAGAGCTTGAATGATAACCTACCACACACCAGGCCTTGCTCTGGTCCTACGGATTTAAAAAATCAATAATGTATGGCCCTTGCCCTGAAACAACTCCCATTTTAAAGGGAAATGGGGATAAACAAAGCCTTTATATGCCATGTGGTAAGTGCCATGAGACAGAGGGCTGTGCCTTAAATTATGAGAGCACAGAGGAGGCTGGTACCTCATCCTGAGGAGTAAAAGAGGCTATTTGAATGGAGATTTTTTTTATACTAGTCAGATGAATAATATTAGCTGCTATAACAAACAATCCCCAAATTTCAGCAGCTTAGTACAGTAAAGGTTTCATCACAGTCCGACCCGGGGCAAGAGGCTTTCCTGGCCATTTTCCTCCCAGTGTTGACTCAGGGACACAGGCTTCTTCCTTCTTATGATACCGTTGTTTTTACATGTAGCTTCCATGCACAAGAGCAAGAGAGAATGTGAGTGACTGTGTCTGAGTGTTATGGTCAGTCCCGGAAGCGGCAGGTGTCACCACTGCTGAATCCCATTAGACCCCAGCCAAATAGCAAGGGAGAGGGGGTAATGTCTTCCACGGTCCAGGGAAAGGGAGTGAAACTGGTGAGCATCCACTCAGTTTCTGCCTTACGTGTGAAGCTTGCATCAAAGTTAGCCAGATCAAGAGAAAACGTATTCCAGGCAGAGGAGATATTTATGGTGTGTAAACGTGGAGACAGAAGTCATGAGCATAGCAGGTCTGTGTACCGCGGGTGCTTCCACGGGGCTGGAGTGCCCAGCGTCAGACCAGAAAGGGCATGAGCCGAGACTAGATGGGGCAGGGACCAGATCACGCAGGGCCTTTCAAAATATGTGAAGGGGCTTGCACTCTATCCTGTGAGCAGTCGAGAAATACAGAACAGTTTTAACTAGGGAAGTGACATGATTTGTTTGCATTTAAAAATATCACTCTAGAGCAGCGAGGAAACTGGGGAAGAAGCATTGTAGTTGCACGAGTAAAGATGACGGGACTTGGATCAGACATGGTCCCCGTCCTCGAAGAGCTTACAGACACACAGACATACTTAGCCAGATTAGGTGTAGAGCAACAAGTACTGATACCAAGACCCAAGCAAGAATCAAAGAACCACTTTTAAAATAAGGCTACTGAGGCAGAGTGAAGAGTTGCCACCTCTCCATGGTCACAGACTGGGTCAACGTTAGAACCAGAATTAGAACCCCTCCTCCTGCTTTCTTACTGGGCCCACACAGGTCCATGAAGCCAGGTTAGGTACAAACCACAATAAGGATGTTGTTGGAATTAGTATTTGTGGTCTTCGGGATTCCCTGCAAAGTGCAGGGCATGTGTAGTGAAAAAGAAAAAGAACTTAGGCCCTATCCAGGTAAATATACTAGACTGTTTTTAACTCCAGCTCCAGCCCCAAGAACCTCAGAGTGGGAAGGGGTCTTAGAAACTAATCCTTTAATGTTGTTTTGGAAGTACTACCTGATGTGGTTAGACATGCAAAAGAAATTAGGTGAAAAACTGGGAAGGGGGCAGGCAGGAGATAGAAGTAGTATGTACAGGTGGTAAGTTTACAAACCCCTTTCTTCACTCCTTCTTTCCAGGCATCCTGACCTCCTTGCTGTTCCTGAAACATGCCCAGTGCATGTCACTGTTGCATTTACTTTTCCACCTGGAAGACTCTTCCAACTGATAGACTCAAGAGTAACTCTCCTCCTCCATTCATGCTGCTGGTTTTCCAGAACCCTCTATTATTTTTTTTTAAATTTTATTATGTTGGGTTAATCACCATACATTACATCATTAGTTTTTTCTATCCCACTTCTTTACTTTATTTGTCTCCACGGCACTAATGCCTCCTGACACCTTGTATTTATTAATTGATTTGTTTATTCCCTTTCTCTCCTCATAGAATATAAACTCTTTGAGCTCAGGAACTTTCTGTTGTGTTCACTGCTCTATCCCTAGTACCCAGCACACTCCCTGGTGCATACCCAATGCCTAGAACACTATCTGACACATCATAGGCACTCAGTGATTATTTGTTGAATAAGCAAATGAAAATCCAAGAAAATCAAATGATAAATTATTACAAATAATAATGGAATTAGCGAAGTATTGGGTACAAATTATTATGTCAAGAACAAGAGCCTTTAGGGGTGCCTGGATGACTCCGTTGGAGGTGCATGCAACTCTCGATCTCAAAGTTGTGAGTTTGAGCCCCATGTTGCGTGTAGAGATTATAAAAAAATAAAGAAACTTAAAAAAAAAGAACAAGAGCCTTTATATTTAAAGAACCATTAGTTAGAAGAGTTAATGGAAGAAAGCATCACATTTACATCAGCAAGAAACTGCCTTGGCCTCAAAAAGAAACATTCATGGTCTATATGAAAACAAAACCAAAAACTTTTTAAATTTTCCTGCTGTACCCAAGAGAAAATTTGAATAAATGGAAAGTCAAAACATATTCTTGGCTTGGAAGGCTCCAAGTCATAAGAATTGATTCTTCCTATGGTAATACAAAAGTCTAATATGGTTATTGAGAATATTGACAGGGGTTAGGGGAGAAAGAAAGTTAAAAAGCTAATTATAAAGATCATATAGAAAAATACATAAGACAGTACAGGAAAATTTGGGAAAAGAGGCATAATGAGGTGATAATAGCCTTTCAAATATTAAAATGCATCATAAAACACTAATTTGAAAAGATATATGCACACCTATATTTATGGCAGCATTATTTACAATAGCCAACATATGGAAGTAGCCCAAGTATCCGTTGATAAATGAATGGATAAAGATTGGTATAAATATGTATAGCTATAATATTACTCAGCCATAAAAAGGAATGAGTCTTGGTATTTGTGATAATGTGGGTGGACCTAGAGGGCATTATGCTAAATGAAATAAATAAGTCAGATAGAGACAAATACCATACGATCTTCCTTTATATGTGGAATCTAAAAATCAAAACAAGTAAACAAAAAACCAGAAGCAGACCCATAAATATAGAGAACAAACTGGTGGTTGCCAGGGGCAGGGGATGAGCAAAATGAGGGAAGGGGAGGTTGGAGGTACAGGCTTCCAGTTATGGAATGAGTAAGTCACGAGGAGGAAAGGTACGGCATAGGGAATATAGTCAATGGGATTGTAAGAGAGTAGAAATGGTGACAGATGTTAACTACACTTAAAAGTATAAAATGAAACAAGATACATTATAAACTTAACATAATTAAAACTGTGTAGTACTGACACATGAATAGATAAATGACTAGAACAGAATTAAAAGTCCAAAAACAAACCCAAATACATACAAAAAATGTGTATGGTAAAGATGACTTTTCAAGTCCGTGGGGGAAAAGATGTACAATTTCATAAATAGTGTGGGACAGTAAAGTACAATCCTTACCTCACAACCTAGGTTCATGTAAATTAAAATTGAAATGGAATATTTAAAGGTAAAAAGTGAAACAATGAAAGTAATAGAAGAAACAATGAAGGATTTCGACCCAGAAACCACAAAAGGAAAGATTGATAAGTCTGTATAAAAAATTAGCATTTAGAAATTTCTGGATGGAAAAAAGTACTAGTAGAAGTCAAAAAACAATGACAAGCTGAGCAAAAATATTTTTGTACTGCACATAAAGACTAACACACTCCAGCTTTCAAAATGGGCAGATGAAATTAACACAATTCGTAGAAAACAAAATGCAAATAGTTCTTAAATGTATGAAAAGCCTAAACTTAACCAAGTAATAAAAGAGAATTATACTAAGAGAAATTCAGATTAAAACTAATCTTAGGGATGCCTGGGTGGCTCAGTTGGCTAAGCATCTGACTCTTGATCTCAGCTCAGGTCTTGATCTCAGGACCGTGAGTTCAAGCCCCACATTGGGCTCCATACTGGGTGTGGAGCCTACTTAAAACAAAACAAACAAAAAACTAATCTTAGGTATCTTTTTTCACCCTCCCACCAAATTGGCAAATACCAGAAAGTTTCACTCCACCCGTGTTGTCAAGTTAATTGCAAAAGAGACATTGTAATATTTTGCTAGAAATATAAAGTGGTCTTTCTGAAGAGGTCAGTCTGTGAGTATTGATCGAATTGCAAATGCACAGGGGACCCAGAAATTCTGCTTCTTGAAATTTATCCTACGTATAATTATATATGTGTGAAATGCATATATTCAGAGTCAGTCACTAAGACATTGTTGGTAACAGGAAAAGGTTGGAAATCACTTAAATGTCTGCCAATAGGAGACTGGCTGAATAGTTTATATATGGCTATTAAAAAGAATGAAGTAACTGTTTATGCACTGAGAAAAAATTACCTCCAAGACATGTTAGGAGAAAAAAAGCCGATTTGAATAGTGTGTTCCGTGTGCCCCCATTTGTGTTTCCTGGAACGGCGGGGTTGGGTGGGGGATGGATATTTACTTGTTTGTGTTAAAGTATCTCTGGAAGGATGCAGGAGAACCTGATAACATGAGTTGCCTCTGGGGAGTGAAACCAGGTGCCTGGAGATTCGCAGGGGTGATAGAGAGGTTTCTCCCTATATATCCTTTCATATCTTTTTGACTTTTGAACCATATAAATCAATCAATATAATTTGCTGGTTATTTAAAGTGAAATCATGTTAGGTGCCAGGTGTCAGGATAGGGCAGCGGAAGCCACTTCAGAATGTGTTATCAGAAGAACCAGCAAATCAACAAACAGCGCCCCCCTTTTCCAGCACAGGGCCAGGCCGAGCCCGAAGAGGTCAGAGCCGCTGACTTCCAAGGCCCTCTCCAGCCCATGTCCAGAGATAGAAACTGCAGCTTTTCCGTACACATTTCTTAAGTCATCTCTCTGCCTCCTCCTCTCCTCGGCAGTTCATCAAACGCTCCGAGGAAAAGACAGACAATTGAAGAAAATAAAATTGTGAAGATGACTTTTATAGGGCTCCTGTTGAATCATTGTGTATTCCACCTCCAAAGCTGAAAATGATGAGTTTAATATCACACAGCACACTGCATCTTGTGTCTCTCCAAAGACAGCTTATGCTACCCAGAGAGTTGGGAGTTCGGCAAGACATAATTTTTCACTCCAACTCAGAGGCAAATGAAGTGACAGTCATCAGACCCACATTCTAGAAGGAACACAGTTTTCATTTGGTTTTAACTTCATTTGAAAGTGTCCCAAGGAGGAAGAATCCTTCCAAGCACAGACTTTCTTTCTTTCCCAGGAACACATGCTAGAAAGGGGATGGAAAGGTGGCCAGGTTTTGCCTTGGCCATTTCTAGAGTTGACCCGTTGATGGTGAGAAGTTAACTGTGCCAGGGGTCAGGCGACCTGGGTTTCAGTCTCAGTTATGCCAAGCTAGACAAGTTTCTCTCACACTTGGAGCCTCTGTCACTCTCAGAAAGGACTGTGAGGTATACACTGGGCTGATATATAGGAAGAGAAGGTCAGATTTAAGGGACATTGAAGATCTATGGGCCAAAAACTTCCCCGATTCTTGCCAGTACATTCTGGTATCTGGACAGTCTCTCTGGAGTCATTGGTCCAGTCATTCTGCATGCAGCTCCTGAGCGCCCTTCATGTCCAGCCACTGGACTCTTTACAGACATCTCCCTACCTTCAGGGAACTCGTAGATGGGAATGTTCGCAAATAATACCATATCAGGGTAGGGAATGCCTCAAATATGTGTAAGTAGAGAGCAGAGAAAGACTGGTCAAAATCATCTTTACAGAGTACAAGGTATAATGTGTACTATTTTTTCCATGCCCAATTTATATATTATTGGGGAGCAGGTGTGGCAACATGAAATGAGGTTAAATAAAAGAATTAATATGTCACATGTAAAACTCTCAGAATTGTGCTTGGCATGCATTCAAATATTCAGTAAATGATAGTAATTATCATTGCAGTGCTTGGTTCCCACTATAACTCTCTGAGGTTGGAATGAAAATAACCCA
Organism: Mirounga angustirostris; assembly: GCF_029215605.1. Taxonomy (NCBI): domain Eukaryota; kingdom Metazoa; phylum Chordata; class Mammalia; order Carnivora; family Phocidae; genus Mirounga; species Mirounga angustirostris. Next base: position 152,241,078 of record NW_026991712.1, read on the forward strand.
TTTGTCAAATACAAAAGCTGAGACTCTTTGTAGGGCCACGATCTCCCCTAGGCTGCCTCAGCTAGAAATGGCCCAGTCGGACCCAAACCACAAGCAGGTCCAATATAAATACAGTTGTGTTACCTGAAGGTATTTCTCATTAATCAGAAAAACAGAGTCTGCTAGTGCCTTTAGTCATGAATGTATCAACTGTTCTGGGTAAGCAACGTCCGACTTAAGCCAACAAGACCCTCACCACTTCAGAACTCTGAAGAGGGCTGCCAAAGGTAGTGCTCTCAGACCCCCAGGGCAGATGGTGTTAAAAGTGAGGGGGAATTGATGTTCACAAGTCTCACCCCCTCCAATTACACTGCAGATGAGTGATAAATCCACTGACACGTAGGCACAGCTCGGAAGGAAGCGTGCACACCACGTTTAACGTCTGGTCCTTTAAGGCAAGCTCTGTGACCCCAGACTTCTAATTTGTCATCCTTTCTCTCAACAGAAAACAAGCCTGGAGTTTTATATTGACATCCATGCCCACTCCACCATGATGAATGGCTTCATGTACGGCAACATCTTTGAAGATGAGGAACGATTCCAGAGGCAGGCCATTTTCCCCAAGCTCCTCTGCCAGAATGCTGAGGATTTCTCCTACGTAGGTCAAGAGTTCTCTCTCAGCAGCCCCCACCCAGCTCCCTCCCTTTCCTCTTCACTCAGCTCAGTCGGTTTAACATTCTCAGAACACCAGCTCCATGCCAAGCTCTGTGTGGGTGATAAAGATAGAGGTGAACAAGCTATGCCCATGTCCTCAAGCAGCTCCTCACCAGTCAGGGGGGAGAATCTTGGAAAAGACAGCACCTGGTCTTTCTCAGGAGCTGGGATTTGTTCAGTTGATGTGACCCCAGCATTAGCAAGAGAAGGGACTCACCAAGCACCCACCACACGCTGGCCCCAGCACCAGGGTCTGGGGTCTACTTTCTCCTTTCCAGCTCTTTTAGTAGGAGCCTCACCCCTTGCTGAAGAGGGTCATGTGCCCACCATGCTCTCTCTCCGTGACCGTTGCTGGGTCTCGATTTCTTTGTCAGTAATTTGTGGGTGATCATGTTCTGCCTTGCCCGCATCATAGCTTCCTGGGGGGACAAAGGCAGTAATAGGTGGAAGAGGAGTCTGCAGACAGTGACGACCTCAGCAGACCCCAGAGACTGGTTGTTACTACCTACCCCACATGCTGAGGAAGACTCAGCAGTGAGAATAATTTGCAGCAAAAAGCAATACTGGAAAAGGGCAAGGAGAGAAGACAAGGAGGAGAATCAGCATGTGGTGTGGGGACATGGGAGAGAGTTTTTGCACATTTTCCTTTGTTTTGATACTAAATCTCTGAGGCCTGTTATTTCCATGTGGCCAGAGGGGGAGAGTCCCACAAAGGTCATAGCAATTTCTGAAGTTGATGAGCTGAAAACTTCCTGCCCATTGTTCCAGGCCTGGACATGAGTGGAGATGATGAATCTCTCCATGAAGTAAGACGCACTTTGAATCCCAGAAGTTTTGAATGCCAGGCCAGGAAAGGAACTGGCTCAGTCTCCTCCTTGTTCACCCAAGAGACACGTATGGCCCAGAGAAGTTTAGTATGTACAGCGAAGTCACTCAGCATTTGGCCGCAGAATCAAAGCAGGTGGCTCCCCATTTGCATCTCGGGTAGAAACAGCCACGCTTGTTTCTGTAGGAATCTACAGGATGGCCAGCCCCAGGCTTTTTGAACCACTGCAATTTCGGAGCAGACTGTGGTCTCCTGGTCCACACTCCCCAAGATGCTGGGCCACAGGCCTCAGAGACCCTCCCCGGGGTGAGGTTCCTGGGGCAAACAAAAGGGGCTCCGTCTAGGAGCTTTATTTCTGGCCTTGCCTCTTGATGTTCCTGAACTGCAGCCACCTTAAGAGCTCAAGGCTAGGGTCGAGGTCATCTGTCCTCATCCAGTCTCTGTCTCTCCTCTTCTCTGATCCTCAGTACCCAACTCTCAAATGATTTCATTGGATGGACTTCAAGATGTGACATTCTAATTTTCTGACCCCTTTCTTTATCTCAGAATTCACACACACACACACACACACACACACACACACACAATTTCTCTTCCTTTAAATGTGTCTCTAAATACCTGCCTTGTTTTGCTATTGTCTTTCTCCCTCTTTTCCTTCTTCTCTTATACCCTGCTTCACAAGACACACATTCTCTTATTAAAACCACAGTCTCTTTATTTACTTTGATCTTCACGGGTTAGCACAGAATGCCCCCTTTAACCACAGATGAGTCACCCTCACAATTCCATGAAAGAGATGTTATTATCATCTCCACTTTACAGATGAGGAAACTGAGGCTAAACCAAAAAAGGCAAGTTGCGTAACCTCTCGCATATTTTTGAACAGAGGCCTTGAGATGCCAACCTGCTTTTTCTGTCCTCTCTCTGTCCACCACGATGGGTGAGGCCAACACCCTAGTGGAGAAATAGCCATGATCCCTACCCCCTGGTGATGTTGGGCTGGAGTTCAGCTGCCCCTCATGGAGAGAGAGCATTGTGAAGGAGTGTCGGGGTGTCTGGAGTCACTCAATCCTCGGTTCAAATCTGCTCTATCACTTGCTTGCTCCATCTCTGTGAGCTTCGTTGTCTCACCCAGAGGGGCAGAGCTGCAACATCTTCGTCAAGGGGTTATTCTGAAGCATAAATGAGATGCCATGTGGGAAACAACATTATAAAGTTGGGAGCCCTGCCCAAATTTTCATTTTTATTATCATCATAGTCTCATTGCTCCTTGTTCTCTACTTTCCTTGCTCTATCTGTCCCCATTCAGATTCCCACAAATATTTGTTAAATGGCCGTTACTATCCAAATTTGGATACTTTCTTCTAATTCTGTTTATTTCATCAATCCCCACAATAATCCTGTGATGTGTGATTAACATCCCACTTTTCAGATGAGGAAGCTGAGGCCCAGATATGTTGTAAGATGTCCTCAAGCTCTGATAGCCAGCAGGTGCCTGGCCCTGATTCTCTCCTCCCTGCTTTGTCTTTCCCAGTCCAGCACATCCTTTAACCGGGATGCTGTGAAAGCAGGAACCGGACGTCGCTTCCTCGGTGGGCTACTGGACCACACTTCCTATTGCTACACCCTGGAGGTCTCCTTCTACAGCTACATCATCGGGGGTACCACAGCCGCTGTGCCCTACACTGAGGAAGCCTGTATCCTTGCGAGTCCCCCCAACCCTGGGCCAGCCCACATCCTGCGGGGAGTATCCAGGTCTGGCAAGATTTAATGGGCAGATCAGGAATCTGGTCTCCAGCTCGGTGAAGGCTGACACTCTGGGGTGAGAATGGAGGCTGTTCTGCTTGTGGCACCTTTGGATTATCCTGTTTGGCCCTTGCCCTTGTAATGGACACCCCCCTTCGCAGCTGACTCTGCTATGGCCTTATGCTACTCCCATCTCTGTCTCCCCTCCACACCCTCATGAGGGAGTGAGTCTTCTGCCATCTAAGGTATATAAGCACACAGGCTGGAGGACCATCCCTCGGGTTGCTGAGGAAGACCTGGGTGGTCTTGACTCCTCCTTCTAACCCTGAACATGTAAAACTATATCTTCTCTTTTCACCTCCCATCTTTTTATACTCTTGTCTTCTTTCTCTTCTCTGCTCACCAGTTTTCCTTGTACCCATTTTTCTCCCCTTGTCTTCTCTCCTTCTAGCTCTATCTGTGTTTTTATGTCCTCTCCCTCCTGGTTTCTCTCTTCTCTCCATCCTCCTCTCCTCTCTTTCTCTCCCTGTGCCTCCTCTCTGTCTGCCCTGGCTTCCTTCCCATCCTCTGTACATCTTTCTCTCTGCTTTGGCATTTCCTTCACCAAATTGCTTTTCCTCTTAACTTCGTCATAAAATTTCTCCAAAATCCCCCACACTTGTTATAATGAAGTTGGAGGTTACTTTCTAGCTTGCTTGACTTTCTAGGGATTATTTAGTCATTCTAGTTTCCTGGGTGTTGATTTTAATATCAAGGTCATTGCATAAGGATTGTGACAGATTGTGACAGTTTTTGTGTTCCTTTATCCTTTTGGTTTTGGACTGACCCATTTCTCCTCTCCTAACACTGAGTTTTCTTAGAGAAAGAATTATAGTTGATGGAGGAGAAAGGAAATGGATGATATTAACTCTCTCTCTCTCTTTCTTTCTCTCTCTCTCTATATATATATATTCTCTCTCCCCAGAAGTAGAAGTGTTCCTTTTAGCCTTTTTCAACCTTGGTAAGTGTTTCTGGAATTCCTGCCATACTCTGTACAGGAAAACCTCCCTTCTGGTGGGGCCATGACTCCAGACTAGTCCACCCAGTCAGTTGCAGCCTGGTGGTTCTGGGGGTCCAGTTACTTTGCTGAGTACCTGGAGGCAGGGTGATGGCCCCCAACAGAAGGGTGAGCATAGGTAGACCAGGTGTTAGAGCAGTGTTCCAGATCCAGCAGAACATTGAAGAGATCGTGATAAGATCTGAGAGTCCCCCTCCCTCCAGTCACCAAGCCTGAGACAGTCATCTTGAAATCTGCTTTAATAACTACTTGGCCTAGCAAGGCCAAGGGAGTAGGCTCTGCTGTGAGGCAGAGGACCCTGGCCACCTCTATGTGCCACACTGTCCCTCCCCTGTCCCCGACACTTGATGCATGGCCATGACTTCTCTGGGACCTGCATACACCGATGGGTGGCACTCCACACTGCACCTGCTTTGCTCTCCCCTAATGTTGAGGGAGTTGCCTGGAAGAAGCATTTGAGCATGCACACCAGAGGGGATCCCACATGTTTATTCACATAGGGCCATAGGTCCCTCCAGAGAAGACCTGCACTTAGTCTGTGGTTGGTATCTGATGTCAGAGGTGCTTTCTTAGCACCTCACCCACTTTTGTGTTGGAAGTAAATGCGTTTCTTCGTAGAATGCCCCTCCCTTGGCCTAGGCCCAGATTTCCTCCTCAACTCCCAGTCCACATTCATCAAAATAAACACACTGTCAATACGTGCCAGGAATCCTACAAGGCACCCAGGGTAAAATACTCAACAAAAAGCCATGGTCCCGACTCACAGAGCTCTCGGTCTACTTGGGGAGACAGAAAAGGAAAGAGGCAATTCTAATAGGTATGGTAGGTTCCGTAGTAGAGGAGTTCCAGAGCATCATGGGAAACTTCCCTGTGACAAATCCGTATGACTGTCTGCCATAAGCCAGGGTAAGTTCTAGGCTCGGTGGTTGTAGCAGTGAACATGCTAAAGACAAAAATGTCTTCGTATGGAGGGTAAGAGGAGACTCAAGCATAATTTTGGGAGGTCAAGGAAGGCTTCCCAGTGGAAGTGACATCTAAGCTGAGTTTTTAAGATTGAGGAGAAATTAGCCAGATTGGGTTGGGGTGGATTACTGGAGGGAAGACGTGGCAGACAGAGGGGAGGAAGGACATGGAAGACAGAGCAGAGGAAAGAAGGTGTGCAGGAGGTAGGAAGTGGTCCTGAATGGCTGAAGGACTTTGGATGCAGGAGATGACATTGAAGTGGCAGGCTGTGAGGAATTTGAACTTGAACATGAAGGCAATGGAGAGCAATAGAAGGGTTTCACACGGTGGTGGAAAGCCTCTCTGGCCGCAGTGGGAAGGACAGATTAGAGGGGGCAAGACTGTGGACAAGGACACTCATAGGAGGCTGTTCTGATGATCCAGGGGGAGATGAGTCAGGCCTAAACCTGGGGGCTGCTGGGGAGTCTATAGAACAGGGAACTCCATACATGTGGATTTGGTAAGTGATGGGATGGGGTGTCAGTGGGGAGCAGGAGCTAGTGATGGGAAGGAGTCCAGAGTGGACAGTGAGGTGGTGCACGCGGCGCACAAGCTGAGCAGACCAGAATGCCATCGGAGCTGCCCTGCCTTGTTCCATCACCTGGAGAGAAGAGGAGGAACCAGGATTTGCCCCAGGGAGGCCAGGCCCGTTCACCGCATGACAGTGACTTAACCTTGTTCTTGTTTGAAATGCATGTTTCCTCTCATAATAGAGGGAGACTTGAGGCAGACAGATTTTGATCTTTGTTGGCTGCTGGCTCTGCGTCCCAGTCACAGAGAGAAATTACATGGTCTGATGGAGATGGCAGTATGGTCTGGGAGGAAGACTCCAGACCTGGACTGTGATGACAGCACCAGCATCATCCCAGAGAGTGCCCTTCAGCAAGCCCTGTACCCTCCACAAGGTGAGCCCGTCCCCTTCATAGAGGGACCATGAACCTTCGCTCTCCTAATCCCTGCTATGGGAATTAAATAGAGACAGTCACGAAAAATGGGGCATTGAGCAAAGAGCAGACTTTCAACTGAAACAAATCTGGGTTTGAATGCTGGCTCAGCCACTTGCTAGATGTGTCACCTTGGGCAAGTTTCGTCTCTGAGTGGACCTCAGTGGCCTCATCTGTAATGGGAGGACATAGCACTAAACCTCACTGAGTTGCAAGGAGTTAAAATGAAATAATGTATGTGAGTCGGCACCATCAGCTTTCAATATTAAGTGACTGCCGGTTAAAACATCCAAAAGGTGTATGTGACCATGAATGAGGACCTACATTTGTGTGAAGAAGGGGCTGTTAGAACAAGAGGCCATGGCCCTGTTGGTAGGGTTCATGGGACAAAGGGTCTCAGTAGAGTCACAACGGAGGGCCTTGGCCTCACAGCACCAACTGGCTCTCGGAGTGGGGGTGTGTAGTTCCCATGGTGGGGTTTTCACATCTGCCCCCCAGAGCAGCCCTTCTCGCGTTGGGGTACGCGGAGGACACGTTAGTTATCCAGGGCACGCTGGGTGAGAGTAAGGCCAGTGAAGGGCTCGGGGAGGAGGGAATTCTGAGGGATATTGCACCCGGGCCCACAGTAGCGTCCACCTCTCCGCCCACCAGAACATATGTATCTGTCAGTTTAATTTTTCTCCCTGGAAAAGCACCAACTAAACATTATCAGGGGCTTGTTCTCCAACTTTCCTTCTCCACTCCATCAGGGAAATGCAACAACGGACACAGTCACTGATGCCTCCCTCACTGTGTGACCTTGGGCTGCCTATCTCACCACTCTGCACTTATTTCCCCATTTGTAAGATAAAAATAGTGATAACAGTCTGCAAGGTTCTTGCGAGAGTGAAATGATGCCGTGTATCTCCAATCCACAGGCACTGCCTGGCACATGATACGTACTCCACAGATGTTCCTTCTGCCCCGACTTTTCTCACCCCCATAAGGACTGCATAGCTTTCCTCTTATTGGGTGAGTCTTTAACCTGATCATCTGGCTCAGAAGCCAGCATCCGGGATTTGAATGCTGACTCTACCACCATTACTAAGGGAACCCTGAGCAAGCCCTGCTTTTTCTTAGCCTCGGTGTCTGATACTTCAACCTGTCAGAGCCGTAGAATGACATCATGGGTGGACTTGATCTCTACTGTGGTCCCGTCTGGCTCTGATAGTCTAAGATTTTTTCTGATTCTGAATTCTAAAATTTTATAATCCCATGCTTAGATGAATTTATAAAATCAAGAATCCACAATTCTGTTGTTTGGTGAGTCTGAAGATGGAGTGATCCCGTGAGCGTAAGTGTTCAGTCTAATAGGGAAAATCAATACAAAGGTGTCTTAGACAGCCGATCAAGCTAAGCCCGTAGCTACTTTCATTCTTTTATTTAAGGGGCTCTTAACTGAGGGGCTTCTGGATAGGCTTCAAGAAGAGCCTATGAACTCTCTACAGTTTATACAAAACTGTGAGTAAAGATGCACAGTTCATTTTCTGGAAGGAAGACTCGTGACTTTTTTTTTTTTTATTCTTATGTTAATCCCCATACATTACGTCATTAGTTTTAGATGAGGTGTTCCATGATTCATTGTTTGTGCAGAACACCCAGTGCTCCATGCAGAATGTGCCCTCCTCAATACCCATCACCAGGCTAACCCATCCTCCCACCCCCCTCCCCTCTAGAACCCTGTTTGTTTTTCAGAGTCCATCGTCTCTCATGGTTCGTCTACCCCTCCGATTTCCCCCCCTTCATTCTTCCCCTCCTGCTACCTTCTTCTTCTTCTTTTTTTTTTCTTAACATATATTGCATTATTTGTTTCAGAGGTACAGATCTGAGATTCAACAGTCTTGCACAATTCACAGCACTTACCAGAGCACATATCCTCCCCAGTGTCTATCACCCAGTTACCCCATCCCTCCCACCCCACCCCCCACTCCAACAACACTCAGTTTGTTTCCTGCGATTAAGAATTCCTCATATCAGTGAGATCATATGATACATAAGACTCGTGACTTTTAACAGAATCTAAAAGGGAGACATCCTCAGAGGCTTCTGCCCTGGCTGATGGTCTCCGTCCATGCGTCTGATGTAGGAGTCCTGCGCGTCAGTTCTGCTTTGCATCATTCTAGCTAAGGGCCTTAAACCAGTTATTTAACCCCTCTGAACCTAGTTTCTTCATCTGTAAAGTGAGGATAACAATTATGTGCTTCACAGAGTTGTTTTGAGGGCTAAATGGAAGAATGCAGATAAATCACTGGGCACACACTCAGTGCCATTAAATATCAGTTCCCTCGCCTTTCCTTCCTGTGGTTTGTTGTTTCTGTTGCTGTTGTGAAATGATAAATTCTGGAGAATTTTGGACCATTCTTCAACAAACCCTATTTACAATTTACTGGCCTGCCAAATAATAAATATACTCTGTTCCAACGATTAAAAAAAAGAAAAAGAAGAAGAGAGAGAGAAAGGCTAAACTGGAATCATAAAATAACCCAGAGCTTCTCTAGTCTTTGTTTATGGTCTGGTTACAAGCTACAGGAAATAGCCCTTTGACATAATGGATGAGAAAAATACTGGGAACAGACTTGGGTCCTGACAAACTGGTTTCCACATAGGCTTATAGCTGTGGGCACCTTGAAATCAGAAAATGCTGGCCCTGGGAGAAGAGCATGGCTGGTGTGGCCCAGAGAAGATGCAGAAATTTAGAATTCAGTTAACTGGCTTGGCCTAAATTCAGAGCCTACTATGTGTCTTGCACTGGGTCCTCTGAAATATGCATCAGACATTCAAGATATCATTTATTTACTTGCCCATCAAACACAACTGATTAGACACTAGAAATAGATGGATAAGGCATGGGCCCTGCATTCAAGGAGAAGATAGTTTGGAAGGAGGGAGAAAGATAGAGACAGCAGCATCAGAGGGTAAACGCTCGGGCAGAGGGGAATTCTGCTGGTCAGGGAAGCATATGGGAGTCACGTAACCCTGCAGGAGTGTAAGGGAAGCAGAGGGGAGAAAGATTTCCTGGAGGAAGAGAAACTAAGGCTCAGACCTTGAGGGCAAAAGGTGTGCAGGCAGGAGGGGGGGTGGGGCAGCATTCCTGGCAGAGGTAGATGTACAGGGGAGAACCCCGATGCCAGAGAGAGGATGTGTGTGTCCAAAATATTGGAGGGTAGTTGGGGCTGTGCCAGAAACAGCAGGTGATGAGAGAAACCTAGGCAGAGCCTAGGTAAGATTTGGGAACTATGTAACAGGTACATTGAACAAGCAGTGCCCACAGGGTGTGATTAGAAAGTATTTTTTGCCCCCCCCCCCCCCACTGACCCTACAAATAGATGGAGATAGATTATAGATCTCAATCTAGACATATAAAAGCTCTGGCAGGCCCCATGACTTTCTAATAACTCTCAGGAAATTAAAAGGTTTCTAATTAACTCTGGTCACAAAAGCGTCTCAGTTCAGCAATGACTACCTCTGGTCCTGTAAAAGCCATCACAGCTCTTCAAAGTAAAAACCACCCCATCCTCTAGCTCAGGCTTGTCTCAAACAAGCTCAAGGTGACTTGTGTTTGCTCAGCTTGTCTTACAGCCCTCGCCCCCATCTGGTTAACCCCAGATGGTCAGCCCTCCAAGGTTGAGCAGGATGAGGGAGGGGAGGAAAGGAGCAGGAAAGGTCTTGGGTGACTTGTACTTTCTGGAGATGGCACGAGCAAGGCATACCTTGCCTGGCCCTGGAGTGCCGTTGGTATCGGCAAGTCCATCTGCTCAGGCCAGTTGTTTATGGTTCTTCCTCAGTCCCTGGTGATCTGGCGGTTCACCCCTTTGGGTCACAGTACCCCTCCAGTAGCCCTCTTGTCAGAAGGGGAGCCACAGGTTGCAAAACTGGCTTTCTGGTTTCCCTTTGCAAGTTCTGCCTGGTGGTTTCATACCTCACTTTGAAACGTAGTAGCTATAGACTTGGGATCTCAGCTAAAGCCAAGAGGAGGACAGTTCCATTTTAACAACATGTTTCCATATCTAACAGGTAGGATTGAATATTTTTGGTGATTACTTGGGTGTGGGGGTAAAGGATGAAGTCAAGGAAGATACCAAATTTTCTTGATTTGAACAACGTGGTGGATGGTGGGGCTGTCACTTAAATTGGAGAAAAGGATTGGGGAGGGGATATTCTGAGCTCTGGGATGAATCGAGTGTAGGGGGCTTGTGTGACATACAAGTGGAGAAGTTTAGTAGGCAGATGGATGTATGAGCCTGAAGTTCTAGAGAGAGGTCTGGGCTTTGGGAACAGTCATAGTAGATTTTTCTACAAGGTACTGTAGAGTCATAATGAAGGGAATGATTTTCTCGGCGTGCACGGTCAAGGTGGGTTTCTCTTGATGAGTTGGTGAAAAGAATGCTGAACTGAGATCCCCATTCCAGTATGGCCCTTTGCCCCTTCCCTCCCTCATAAAACTGTGTGACCTTAGTTAAATCACTTTATCTCTCTGCCTAAAGCATGATACTAGGTAGAACCTCAGTGAATGCCAGTGAAAGAAAGAAAGAAAGAAAAAAAGAGAAAGAGAGAGAGAGAAAGGAAGGAAGAGAAGGAAGGAAGGGAAGGAAGGAAGGGAAGGAAGAGAAGGAAGGAAGGAATGGAAGCTGATCTCACCAGCATCTGCTAGCTGGCTCACTAATAGGACAATGGGTGATATGATCTGTATTGCTCAGAGGAATTATCAGAATATGTATATGTGTGTATCGGGGCTGTTGGGGGAGGTCTGGTGGGGGAGGCAGATACTGCCTATATTTTCTTTCTTGATAAGGAGGCTTCATTTTTTTAGGCAGAAGAGTAAGAAGCCATCTGGTCTGACCTGTTGGTTGGCATGTACAAATACCTAGGTACTTCTCAGTTCCTGATTGTCATGCTCAGGTCAAGCCTTTATTAAAATTCATAAGCAAAAAATGCTTCAGTCAGAGGACTTTGGGAATAGAAGACTAAACTGGACGGAAGCTGTGGCTTTCTTTTTCTTCTCCATGCAGATGTGGACTAGAATTTGATCTTTAAACATGAGTGCTTACTGAATGACGGGCTGAATGAATGAATGACTAATAGTAGCGGTAGTAATGGTAAAAATAATAACATTGAGATATGCTTTGTGAGACGGGTCAGGACCCTGCACTGGAGGACTGGCTTGCCTCTAATTTACCATGTTGGTTTGGGAAGATCTGTTCCCCATTCTGGGTTCCAGTTTTCCTATCTTTAGGTTAGAAGATGAAATTATATAGTTTCTAAATCATTAGCTGGCTGGATGGATGGATAGATAGATCGATATAGATCAATAGGTGGATAGATAGGCAGACACAGAAAGAATCATTTGATTTTTGGCCTTTGAAATAAGCACCTCCATTTTACACTAGGGAAACTAAAGCCCAGAAAAGTCAAATAGCATGCCCAGGGTTATTCTCTCAATCCTGCCTGGTAGGCTCTGTCTTCCTTTCCTCCCTGCTCTGCAGTTGACCCAGATTCCCTCCATTTCCTGTAGGACAAAAGCCCTTTCCTGAACCCCACAGAGACAGAGGTTGGGACCTACCAGCCAGCCCTGTCCCTCTGCTAGCCCTGCTCTCTGTAACCCTCACCCCTGGCCTTGACTCAACCGTAATCCCTGATCACCCAAATGCCACGCAGACCCTCCCTCTGTGGTGCCCAAACTGAGCTGCCTTGCCCTTTGCGAGTCCTGCCTGGGCCCCGTAGCCTCCTACCTCCACATCAAAGCATGACTCTGCTCCAGGCCTAGAAAACCAAAATGTCATTACCTTCCCCCAGCCTCCCTCATCCCCACAAATGAGGTTTCTAAGGGTTTTATCTGCTGTTGTCAAGTTTATAGCCATAATTCGAAATGCTGTTAATATTACTGACAGCAGAGAGCTACAAATTACAAAGTTGTAAAGTTTCTTTATGGTGATAACTGTCAGCCTTCACCAGCAGCACTGTGAGGGCTCCATGGAAACCAAGTTGATGATAAAAAGAGTTGATACTGTTTCAGGATTATGGCTGTTAACTGACTGGTCAGAAAAAATCCTGGCTAGTTTTTAAGTAACTCGAACCTGTTTGTTTATATTCATGGTCATTTGCACACTTATGTGCACACTTACTTGTGTTCCCATCCTCTTGTTTTATGAATGTGGGGAGAGCCCCTAGCGTGGAAGAACTTTATCCAAGATCAGTTCAAACCCATTGCACAGTCGGGCCTAAATTTGACCAACTCGAAGGACAAAGAGAGGAACCGTGTGCCACATTGTAGGTGTTTAATAAATAATTGTTGAATGGCTGAATGCCTGGAATACTTGGAGGGCTTAGGCAATATTAAAAATGAAGGTATTAAATAATTTCTGCCTTTAGTATAAAATAAAACGAAAGCAGTTTTGGAAGTACTGATTTGGGGAAATCAGGTTTTCTGTGAAGTAAAATGGTCTAGGCATCTTAATTGACACTATTAAGCTCAATATTGGTCAACAAGGCAAATGTATCAACCACCACGTCCACCACACACTGTCCTCCACTGCAATTGATGCTGACTGGCTGTATTAACAGAAGCAGAGGTCAGGAGCAAGGAGGTCCTGGCCTTTCTTTGTCCTGCTGCGTCACTGAGCCCTGGAGTCCCATGGTCGTTTCTGGCCCCTGCTCTTTGCAGTACATCGAGAAAACGGTACAAGGCCTCTGAAGCACTGAGATGGGAAAGGAAGACAAAACTAGGTTGGCCAACTGTCCAGGTTTGCCTAGGACCTAGGGGTTTCCTGAGACAGGGGCCTTCCACTGCTAAAACCAGGATAGTCCTAAGCAAACCAAGATGGTCAGTCACCCTGCCCAAAGCTATGACCTGTGAAGAACTTGTCAAGGAATTGGGGATGTTTTCCTTGGAAAGAAGACATTTGGAGGCCTTGATTTGGTCAAATTCCTAAAGAGCCATCATGGAGCAGGGAGAGTAGACCTGTTCCATGTGACCCTAGAAGTCAGAGCAAGAGCCAGTGGGAGGCAGCTTCGTTTGAACCTCTGTGTGGAAGATGACAGGGCCACACTCACTGAGCATCTCCTGTGCACCAGAGCCTGGCCTGGTTTCTGGGGATGCAGACTCAAGCGGTCATGACCTCTGCCCGGAGAAGTTCCCAGTATGGTGAGGGAGACAGGCAGGAGAGTGCCGTGACAGAGGGGGACACAAGAAGTGGCTAGAAGGAGCATCAAACCCAGCCTTGGGGATGCCGGGGGTGGGAGTAAGTGCAGCGAGGAAGGTACCACACAAGGGCCTTGTAGGCCGGGAGAGCAGTGTGTGCCAGGCCCACTGGGAGAGCTGCTTCCCTCCTTTGGACAAGTCCAGGCCTTGGGGTAGGACGTAGGGGGTGAGAAGCAATGAGGCTAGAGAGGACTGTGGGAACCAGTTGGTGGTTTCAGGGAGAGTGCCATGGTGCATGGGGAGGTCGGTGGCTTGGGGCAGCTGGGGATAGAGTAGAGCCCAGAGCTGTGTCACCCCCTACCCCTCCAAGTACCACACCCACCCTGCCTTATTCCCACTCTTCTCATCTGGCTGTGCTCCCTGAGAACTGGCTCTGTAAGTGAGTCAGAGGATCCTCTTCTTCTTAATTCCCTGGGGAACCCAGAGTTCCAGCTTCCCAGACTTCCCCATCTGACTAGAGGTTTGGGGATATTTCCCGGTAGCATTGTTGTGTGATGGACAGTGTTCCCATGTGAGATTCATGATCCATGGGCTTTGTTAATCTGGTCTCTGCCACTGACCTGCTGTGTGATCTTGAGCAAATCACTGGCCTTCCCAGATCCCCCTTTCCTATCGGTGAAATTAAGAGTTTGGACAAAGGGCCTCCATCCTCCAGATCTCATTCAAACAGCCTATTGAATCTGGCTCTAACTCATTTATTGAACATCTACTAAGTACTGGACACAGTCATCCCTAGGATTTTGTCCAACCTCTGAGGGCACAGGCCCTTCTCCACAGGACCACCATCCCTCCCTTTCTTCCGGAAAGCCCTGGAACCAGGACCTCACATCTCACTTCCCAAGCAGCATGCTACATGCCCAGCAAGACACACTGCCTATCTGGGGTTTCTTATCCATCAATATTTTCCTCAAGATGATAAATGTCCTGCCAATAAGAGGAGGCAGCTGCCAACTCCATCTGAGACAAGGGCCTTTAGCTGGGGTTGTGGCCGTGCTTGGCTTGTTGATGCATCTCAAGAGGCAGGAGGTGGGAGTCGTGCCTGGGAGGATGAAAGACTGGACTTGGAGGGAGGAGAGTCAGGACCTGCTCTCATTCTATGCAAATTTTTCAGGGAGGCAGTGGAGAAGCAAAAGGAGACAGAGAATGCTTGGATTTCAGTTCAAAGCAAAATAAATTTTCAGTATTTACAGAGCTCCTACAGAATGTGAAGCCCTCCAGTAGACTATCAGGAAGTGGACAGCACTTACCAGTATATCAAGTACATTCAGAGTCATCATCTTGTTTGATCCCCCACAACAACCAGAGAGATGAACATTATTATCTGTATTTTATAAACAAGGGAGTTGGATCTTGACCCCGAGTGCCTACCCAAAGCCACAACCAGTTCCCAACTCCAGAAGTCTGCAAAGTGAGGGTCAGATGGAGGAGGCCTGTCAGGTGGCACAGTCTGTAGGTGGTGGAGCAACGCCCTCCCAGGAGCTTGGATTTGTCTCTTTTGATATGAAATCCAAATCTGATTGCCCCACTAGAGGACACTTTCTTTAAAGAAACCAGTCATCTGGCCAAGGAGCTAATAATAGCTGAGATGTAACAGATGCCCTTGTTCAGTAATAGGATAAAAAAGGGGCGTGGCCTTTAGAGCCAGGCTGACCTGAGTACAGATCTTGGCTCTGCTCTTTGCTCGTTGTGTGACCTTGGGCAAGCAACCTCATCTCTCTGAGCCTCACTTTGCCCTTTTATAACAATGATGATTAGGAAACTTACCTCATAGGGTTCTTCCAAGTAGATGGAAACATAAAAATAATTCTCAGGTGCCCAATAGATTACCTGGAATGTGGTAGGGACTCAATAAATGATAGCTTTATTATTACTCTTACCAGTCAAGTATGAATTGGGTGAAATCTAAGTAATAAATTTCTGGGCCATCAGGAAAAGATGAAATCAGTGCAGACTGGAGGTTTGATGGAACCTCCCTTGAAGGCTTCTTAAGATTCTTAAGGGATTTCTAAGATTCTTAAACAGCAATCGTCTTAAAAGTGTTTGGAGTTCTCAGCTATCCCCGTGGAATCAGACTCCATTACCTGTACTCATATGCACAATGCAAAACTTTTTACCCGAACAAAGTCATTCATGATCAGGCAGGGCTTGGTCTGTCATCAGGATGTGTGACTGAGGCCAAGACTCAGTCTGGGACAAAGCTAGGTCTTTGTGGTGATGCTGGTATTGAAGAAACCTGTCACGGTAAACAGGACACTTGGGTTCTCGTCATGGAATGTAAGAACTGGAAAATACAGAGATTTCTTATTTGTTTCATGTGATGACACATCACTGACATTCCATCTCTGTGCCTCAGTTTCCCATTCTCCCTGCAGTGCCCACCTTGCGAATGGCTGTGTAGCTCAAATGGCATAGTGTGCAAGGAATGGTTTTGAAGATTAGCCTGCCTGTACTCACGGAAGCGGTGATTCTGGGTGAGCGGGAGGAGGGGGGATCTGGGGGGAAGCCAGAAGCATGTTGCTCTTCGGGACAGAAATCTGCCATAGGGTCAGGGCAGGGGGAAGGCAGGAAGCAGGTGCTGGGCTGATGTAGAGGCAGCCAAGCCAGACCCAAAGCAATTCATGGCCCATCCCGTGTCCACAGGGATGTGCACAGGGACCTGGCTCCATCGGAGAGGTGCTGGTCACTCCCCAGCCTAAGAGGCTGGTCTCTGCTCCTGGCTCTCTGCCTCTTGCCGCCTGCCGGGCCGGGCCCACCAGCTGCGGCTCTGCTGCTCTTGCCTGAGGTTCAAGTGCCCTCTCCTGGCCCCCAGGGTGCATGGCTGGCTGTGAAAGTCTAGCTTCCTCCCCGCAGAGGATCAGGAGGCCACCAAGTCCTTTGTATGGGCTGGAATCTGAGCTCTGGGGGGAGCTGGTGGAGCAGAGCGGGGAGGGGCCACACCCCCTTCACTTCCCCCAGATTTCTCTCCCACGTGGACATCCCTCCTCCCCACCCATTTTCCCCTTCTTCCCTGTCTCTCATTCCCCTTTCTTACTATTTCTCTTTTTGTCTATTTGAT
This sequence comes from Mirounga angustirostris, assembly GCF_029215605.1. Classification (NCBI taxonomy): domain Eukaryota; kingdom Metazoa; phylum Chordata; class Mammalia; order Carnivora; family Phocidae; genus Mirounga; species Mirounga angustirostris. The sequence continues at coordinate 152,257,638 of NW_026991712.1, forward strand.
GCTCCTATACATACACACAGAGACGCACCTATCTCCAGTATGCCCTCCCCTACCTCCTCCCCCTCCGGCCTCTCCTCCCCTCCCTCCCACTTTTCCTTTCTCTCTCCCTCTTCCCCCTTAGCTCCCTTCCTCTCTTAAGGCAAACAATGGCAAACAGTGGAAATGTTTTGTACCCAAAGCCGCCTCTGAGTCCAGCGTTCTCCATTCATAGGATCTTAAGCAGGTGCTCAGTGCTCTGCCAGGTGCAGGGGCTGAGCAGGTGGCTGCCTCAGAATGCACCCCCCTTCCAGCCTGCTAGCAGCCCCATTTTGCTGGCCGGTCCTTTCTGTTCTTCCTATCCTTTCTTCTCCAGTCCTCTGTCCCCTCTCTCCCTCCTCTTTCCCCTCTCCTTAGACCTCAGTTCAGATTCAAATACCATTTATTGAGCTTTTCAGAAAAGTGGGGACTTGACCTTCACCTTGAAGAAACTGTCTTTCAGGGATCACTGTTTCTCTCTTCTGCCTCCCCCACGGTGGGCAGAGTGGCTTCTTGACAAAGTGTGTGATCCGGGTGTGTGAACTGAGCTAGGGACAACCAGAGGCTGTAAGAATGTCAAGGGGAGTCTCTCTTCTCATTGCCTCCTACGGGAAAGGCTTGTGGTGAGGAAGGAGCCATCTCCTGAGGCCTCACATGACATCCTGGTGTACGTGTTCACGGGCTAGCTATTTTAATTTGCTTGCTCCTTTATTTACCATTTGTGCTAATTGCAGCAAAGGTCCATGCCACAATTAAGCACCGCAAAGCATTTCCCAGCACCGAGCTCCTAAGGAAACATCTCACCCAGGGACCCATGTTGGGAGGAGGGACCTCCGCCTGGCCTCTAAGCATTCCTTCCATATGCGCCAGCACCAGCACCATGAGGCCCCTTGTAGTGCTGCCTGATGAGAACCAAGGGCACAGTCCCCAAACACGCTCCAAGCCCGCAGCTGGCTGAGGTCTAGCTGGCTGCCCCATTAACACAGGCTGCATCTTTCACACCATCCTTGGGGAATGTGGGGTCTCTCAAGTTACGAGGCAGCCAGGACAGCCAACCTGCCCAGACTCGGGGAAGGGCCAGGTCTGTAGGTATTGGAACTGGTGTGGTTCAGGGGTTAGGAGCCCACATTCCCTGCAATCAAATCCTGACTATGGCATTTCTGAGCCCTATGCAACTTTGGGCAAGTTCCTTCATGGCTCAAGACCTCAGACTCCTTACCTGGAGAAGAGAGATAATGGTACAAACTCCCCAGGGTTTGTGTGAGGTTAAACGAGAATGTATGTAAGTACTTAATACGCTGACTGGCTCCTAGTAAGGGATGGTGGCTATTAGCACACGTTACAGTTCTGTGGGATCACTTCATGGCGATCCTGGTAGGTCTGCTGAGTAGAGGAGAATCTACTCGGATGGAGAGTCTGCTGTCTGGATGGAGAGTCATCCACACCATCTGTAAACCCGGAAGACTAGTTTTAAAGCAAAGGGGATTCTTCCTTTGAGTTCTCTCACAAGAAAACTGTGACTCTGGTCTGCCCCTACTCACTTGCAGTGAGGGCAGACTGGAAAATCCCAAGCTCACTTCCCTTTGGCTAAGCATTTCAGTGATAATATCTGCAAGTGGCTGTCTCTGGGATTCTGGGAATGCAGAGTGTAAAGCATGGGGAGATATCTGAGCCTTGGAAAGTTGGAAAGCTCTTGAGCAAAGGAAATATCTACGGCTTGCCTACCCTGTGGTAGGCGCTGTGCTAAGTGCTTTATTAGCTTATTTAATTCTCACATCAACCTCATGAAGGATCTACTCTTCCTGTCTTGCAAGTAAGAAGATGTTGGCTCAAGATATTGAACTTGCCCGGGGTCACCGCAACTTGTGCAGGGCAGAGCCAGAATCTGAACCCAAGCCCTGTCATCCCACAGCACCTACTCTGCTGCTGTGCCCTCAGCCGGACTCCTGGGAGATTTCACCTGCCCCATCCCATACCCCCCCAACCCTCTCCAGCCCGCTCTGCTCCTTGGGGAGGCAGCCCACTGCTAAGCCCTGGCAGAGCAGACCCCTCTTTCCAGATATGCTGATTCATACCATCTCTCCTCTGGGCTGGGTCTCTTCTGAGTGATGGAGAGTTTTCACTTGGTCTGAACTCCTGCATACCTCGGCACCAGAGAGTAATTGTTGAGGGAAAGTTACTGGGCTCTGCTGAAAGTCATTTTTAGATTCTGGAGCAGGACAAGTAGGAACAATGACATCACATGTGCATGACTAATTCAAAGCACTTTAATCTTCAAAATGTCAAACTTTATGGTCAGTGGCTCTTCCACAGCGAGCGGTGGCACTGTGAATGTTAAAATATCAGGATGGCAGGGCATCAAGCCTGGGAGTCTTTGTAAGGGCAAACCATCTCCAAAGGTGACGGCTAGTGCTTGCAGGCCAGCTTGGAAGCACAGTTCAAAACACAATGACATTGTAAGTGAGTGGCCACCGGTGATTAATATGTTCTAGGTAAATGCACACGTTAGCAGGGATCTCTACTACAACCCTGAAAGATAGGCATTAAGGTCCCCTTGGTGCCGGAAGCAGGGGGAGGAGACTGAGGCTCAGAGCAATCGGGGGATTTATGCAAGGTCATGTAGTCAGCAGGGGCTTCTGCTGATTCCCAAACTCAGGTCTCTCAGCCTCCAAAGCCAGCTCTGCCACTGCCACAGCAATTGTCTTTTGCCTTCGTGGCTTTAAAGTGATCAGAACTCATTTCTGTTGGATCTGTCAATGATCTGAGACAAATTTGGAACAAGTAAAGTCCTACTTCCTATAACCTTCAGTCTGTGTCAAGAAACAAGGCCTTAGAAAAGGTCTATTGGGTTCTGGCCTCCTGGGAATCAGGAGAGCCAGGCTGGAATCCAGACTTCCAGAAACTTCCTGTGTGACCCAGGGACTTCATTTTCCCTCTCTGGGCTTTCATCTTCTTATGTATAGAAGTGTTAGAGGGATTCATGGAAAAACAAATATTTATCAAGCACCCTGCTACAGAGCAGGTCCTCTGCTGGGCACTGGGCATCAAAGATGAATAGACATTGATTCTTCACTCACTCAAGGGGGCAGTTGAACTAAGGAATCTCTGAGGTCCTTTCCTATTAGACATTCTCTGATCTCAAATTGCAACCATAAGTATTGATGATGAGTCAAGGGTATTTGATCATATTCAGTGTGTCTTAGATCTATTGGAACCTAGATCCAAGGCTTTGAGCTATATCCCAGTGGGTCCAGGGTTAAAGCATGCACAGAGACCAGTGGGTCCAGGTAGAGAGGATAGAGAGGCAAGTGAGCACACAGAAACCCAAAGGACCCAGACACTGGCCACTCATTTATTCAATTATTTACTCATTTGTTTAACAAGGAGTTACTGAGCACTCCTTCTGTGTCAGGTCCCATCCTGGGTAGCTGGAGACACAGAAATGTATCAAGTGAGGCCCCTGCGTTCCAAGGTACAATGTGATGGAAAAGTTGACGTGCAGATATTACAATTAACAAACATTCTAAGCCAAGGCCCAGGGACATGACACATCATGCTGGGTCAGGAGCTAGAAATGTCTAGATCCTCACGTGCTGGGAATGACAGCGGACAGCGTGTTCTTTCTTGCTGTACTCATGCTGCATGTATGTGGATGACTTGCTTTGGTGAATGTGATGCTAACAAAACTGACTTGGGTGGTCTTCAACCTGCCCGTGCGGCTTGGCTTGACGCTGGCTATTGCAGCCATCCACCAGGAAAGAGCATGTCACAGGGAGCCCCTGCCACCTCAGCCCAGCCCCAGAACGGTCACTGGGGACCCACCTGCAGCCTGCAGCCAAGGCAGCCTGGAGCCCTACCTCCTGGGAAAAGTTTATCCTAGATCAGTCAAATCGGCCACAGGCATACCTGGGAGAGAAAGAACGAAAAACAGATAAAATTATGAGGGGAGGGAGTGCTCAGAGATGGGGCTGCACAGAGGGTTTGGGCCTTGTTTTGTGTGCCCTACTGAGGAGAGTACGTGCTAGTCATACTGAGTGATCATGATCAGATTTGCAGGATTCTCAGCCCACGGAGAGAGATAGCAACCAGAAGACGCACTGGAGCTTGCGGGGGGGGGGGGGGGCAAATACAATTTCCCAGCTGAGTTTTCCGTCAGGTCTACTGCGAGGACCAGAGCAGCCCCTGTGCTCCCAGCTGAGCGGGCAAGTGCCTCACAGAGATTCCTACCCCCAGTGCGTGGGACGCTGGTGCTGCACCAAGGTCCTGATATCTCAGCCTGTGCACAGCCTCTCAAGGCTGGAGCGGCCCAGGCTCGGGCGCCAGTGACCCCCAGCAGAAAGCAGCTCCTCCCTTCTCCCTTCACTGTGCAAACGAATAGCATCTTTCCTGTGAGTCACAGCATGAAAGACCGAGAAGCACTGAGCGTGAGGGGTCCAGGCCCTTCCGGGGCTGCTGAGGCTGTGCTCTCTGCTCTGTTTCCCTCCCAACGAGGTCTGCCTCCTTTAGGCCCAAACATGTCTTCCTTCTCTCAGATGGGGTGGGGAGAGAGCAGAGAGCCAGCGTTGCACCTTTGCATCCATAATATACCGTCTGAGGATTTTTTTATTACCTTGTCAAGACAAAGAGCAATGGGCTGCATTTAAATTCAGGACCCAACCGACTGCAGCATCATGTCTGAATCCTTTATAGCAGCCTCTGCTCTAGCTTTGAGAGCTGTCCAGACTAGCCTTTACTGGGGCCCCTGTCCCCACCCATTCTATCTCCCTCCAGTGCAGGGCCTCACATGTACTTAGATGGTAAAAGAAAGGACAGAGTCAGCATGGTATGGCCCACACTGCTGTCGGAGCACAGGAATGTCTGAGTGTAGAGAGGGCTAGAGGAGGCGGGGATGCCTTCCTGGAGGTGGTGAGCCTTATGGTAAGATTTAGCAAGGTGCAGTAGCTCACAATTTCCAGGGCTTTTGCCTACACAGGGTCACAATGAATGATCACAACAATTCTGTGAAGGAAGAACAATTATCCCCATTTTATAGCTTCAGAAACAAAGGCTCAGTGAGGTTGAATAACAGACATGCACAACATGGTTATAGAAGTCAGCGTTCTCCAGGAACCAATAGGATGTATATATAGAGAGGGATTTATTTTAAGGAATTGGCTCATGTGCTTCTGGAGGCTGACAAGTCCAAAATCTGCAGGGTAGACCAGCAGGCTGGAGACTGTAGTTCAAACCTGAAGGTTGTCCATGCAGAACTCACTCTTGCTCGAGGGAAGTCAGTCTTCTGTTCTTGTCAAGACTTCAGTTGATTGGATGAAACCCACCCACATTATGGAGAATAATCTGCTTTACTCAAAAGTTCAACAAGTTAAGTGATAATCTCTTTCAAAACATCCCTCACAGAAACATCTGGAATAATGTTTGACCACTTAAGTGGTCATCGTGTCCCAGCCAAGCTGATATATAAAATTAGCAGTCACAGTGGCAGAGCTTGGGTTTGACCCCAGATCTGTTGTCTTCAGATCTTGACCCTGACTACTTCATGGCACACAAAGGGAACTCTTCCATGCTCTAAAAAAGAAGAATTTGAAGGGATGGTGTATAGTTCAATTTAAGAAATTTTTATTGAGGGTCTTCATTGTATCTAGTTCTGTTATACTGAGATTTAAAATGAAACAAAACAAAATAGCATCCACTCCCACAGTCTGCTGAAGGAATTTATGGTCTGATGGGGATGCAGAGAAGTCCTTCCAGAGACGGATCATCATGAATAAAGCAAGCCTCAGTTGTAGGACTGAGCATGGTAAGGAACTGGCCTGTCTGGAATGGCGAGTTCATACAAGGGAAGCTCAGGAAATAAAGCCGGCAAAGTCCTCTGGAGCCAGATAATAGCCTTGAGAATACCATGAGGAAATGACTGTATTAACAGGAGAAACAGATGGTGTATATAGGAGGAGATAGAGAAGGGGAGCCAGGTCCATTTACCCTAGACCAGTGGGCCCTTCCCCTTAGTATGATTTTGGAAGCCTTGCAGAGCCCATACTTCATTCCCCAATCAAGAGAGAAACCTGCATGTTACCAGCGGTCAAGTGTTTCTCCCACCTACTGACTTCTCAGTGAAGATGCAGAATTAAGAGACTTGATTAGGCAGCAGGCATTGCCTTAGGTATTTTCCCTAAACAACCATGTGAAGAAGATAGGACAGGATTACTCTTCTCATCAGACTGATGAGGTCATCGAAAATACCTTTCCCAAGGTCACACAGCTGAGACCGTCTGACCTCAGAGTCCAGGCTATCACTGTGAGACTCCACAGCTGGAGCCCTGAGCCACTGAACTGTGCTGGGCCGTGGCGTTGGGAGGCGCCCCGGATACTCCAGAGTCGTAAGGAGAAGAGAAGAGTAAATGAAGGGGCAAAGAGAAAAAAACAAAGGGTTGAGGAAACAAAGGTCATTTTTGGAAGACATCCATGCCTTACCAAGGCCTGACTCAGGAATAGGTGCTGGAAACAGAGACATAGCCATACCTGGAAAAACAGAATGCCAGCCAGAAGAGACCTCTGAAGAGATGATGATCACTTGCCAGAACCCAGCCCGAGCTAGAAGCCCAGCTCCACTCACTGTCCAGACTGTTTCTGTTGGCACTGGGAGAGGAGTCATTTCTTACTGCTAGCAGGGCCCTCCGCTGGACTCTCGTCCGTCTCTACAAGCAGGCCAGTCCTTCCCAGTTAACCCTCCATGCTAGGATGGGGTAAGCCCAGGAGAAGGCAGCAATTTCCTGGTTTGCTCCCATCTGTAACCATTGTCTTACCTGGCAGGAGACATCATCTGCTATAATTAGGCTTCATTAAAAAGCTGATTAATAACATCTTGCCTGGGCCAGGCGGATGCTGGGATTGGCCTCCTCACTGTAAACTTGAGTGTTCTTTGCAACTATTTACACACAGTTAACACCTCTGCAGGGCCCCAAGGGAAGGAGAAGGCACAGGCTGTTCAAATAGCCCGGCACAAGGAAACCCGAGGCAAGGAGGTGGCAAGGGATGGAAGCGGAGTCTGAGCATGGAGGGCCGAGGGGGCCAAGATAAGCTCCCAGTCTAGGTTACAGACGGAGCCCCACCAGCTGGTGGTCCATGGCTGATGCCTTTCTGCAGATGGTAGGTTTGGCCAGGAGAATGTTGACTGGCAGTTGAGTTGGTTGGTTGAATGTTGAGTTTGCCATAGTCTTATTGTTTCGCCTCTGTCATTGCACACATTTCTGTGATGAGCCACCCTCTGAAGACATTTGAGTTTGTGACCCTTGTGTGCCTGAGAGGTAAGAGATGAGGCGGTGAAAAGAACAAATTAGGCCGCAGAAGGGTGTGAACAAAGAGATAGAAAGGTACAGAGCAGGAGAAGGGATCAGGTAGGTATTGCAGGGCCCAGAGACGATGAGGTGGAGCCCAGAGGGGAAGGCAGTGTGGAGTGTCCGGGAGTCCCCATGTCATCTCCAGTGGTTGGAGTGTGAGTGTAGAGGGGGGTGAGAGAGGTGGGTCAGGAGAGGCTGCAGAGGAGATGGCAGGTGCCAGCGCCCAGAAGGAGGCCTTGAATACCGTGTTTAATGGGCTAGGGCTTGACCTAGAGAAAGTAAGGAATCCATTAAAAAGGAGTTTAAGTCAGGAAGAAACACACTCCTACCCATGTCTTAGAAATGTCACTCTGGCAAGGTGACAAGAATGGACTGGATAGCAGCAAGGAGAGACCAGAGGCTGTTGCGACAATCTAGAAGCCTGAGCATATGGCCTGAACCAGGGCAGAGGCAGTGCGGTGGGGAGGAGGAAAGACTTGAAAGTCAGTTCTGGGGTGAACTCAGTAGGAGATCCGCTGGTTTCCTTCCTTGAGGGAGACAGCAGGGCTCCCAGTTGTTACAGGCCTGCTGTCCTGTCCATGGGGTTTCCAGGAGAAAGCACACAAATGGAGGAACACTGACCTCATACCCGACGTCTAAAGAGAAGCCAGTGCTCATGAAAAGCCAACATTCAATGTGAGGGGGCACGAGAAGAGCTTGGCTCAGGTCTTCCAGTCTCTCATCTCTCGGCGCCTCACCATAGCAGCCGAAATTTGCTGGCTTTTAATTTGCTCTCACAGGTCAGCCTGATTTTATAGACCGGAACGCTAGGCTTCCCAGAGATAGCCACGTTCCCGGAGCTACTGGTGGCCAGAAGTTTTTTGTCATATCTTTTCTATATTTAAGAAGTTTATTTCTGTTTCTCTGTGCCTATATGATTGCTGTCTATTAATAAGACTTTTTGTTTGTCTCGCTCTCACATAGTGTCTGTCTCTTTTTGTCTCTGAGAATTTCTATGTCTTTGTGTGTTATTTCTCTCTGTGTCTCTCCCTCTCTGCGCTTCCCTTTTTTCCTAATTCATTTTCTCCCTCCTCCTCTCTCACCCTCCCCAATTCTGTCCCTTTCTGCCTACCCCAGTTCTGATTAGACAAATGACTCAGGGATGGGGCCAGTCTCTGCCCGGTGGCTAGGCTAATTGATGGCTGCTATAGAATTGCCTAAGCAAGGAACTCTTGTCATTAGCAAGTGATGGGTTGCCTTGGCCTACAACTAGGAAACCTTTGAAATCCTGCATCTAAATTGCCATTCTTTTGACTGCTGCTAGTGATGCTAATTAGCTGTGTTAATTGGATGTTTTGATATTTGCAGAGCAAAGCAATCCAATTCCTTCCTCCAGAAAGCCAAAATTATTAATGAACTTGGCAGCAGCCTTGGATTTCTTTCTGCAGTGGGCACAGCCAAAGATTTTGGGGCAGGGGAAGGGGTGGTTCTGAGGAAATGTCTTGCCTGTCCCTGGGGAGAGGGAGAGGCTGAGAAGCTGGCTATGGAGCTTCCCAGTGGTGAAATCAAGCAGTAGGACAGAAGGGTCTCAGATCTTGAGACCAGAGACCAACATGAGGAAATTGGTTCTGTTCTGCCATTATTGGCCCTGTTTGAAATGTTGCATCCCAGTGCTGAGCACAGTGCCTGACACACAGTCAGCATCTAACACATATGAGTCAGATTCAAATCCCAGTTCCACCATTTTCTAGCTTGATGATTTGAGCAAAAGTTACCTCACCCATGGATCTCAATTTTCCCTCCAACTACATATTAGTGAACAGTTCTAATCAATATAATTTTCTTCAACTTGCTATATTTTCATTGATGTTTTATCATCCCATCACACATGGTACCTGCTACCTCATCTGCCTAACCTGTCTCTTGATCTGGTTTGGATTATAAAATAGTATGATTAAAGCTGAAGAAAAGATAGGTCCAGGCTTCTGTGGAAACACAGAGAGCAGATCAAGTAAGCAACTAAATTCAGCCTTGAGGAATCTGGGAAGACTTCCTGAACAGGACAGATTTTGAGCTGGGTTTACAAGGGTGATTAAGCATTCACCAAGAGGAGAAGAGGAAGACATTCCACAAGGGCCTGAAGGCCCAGAGCTGTGGATGAACACCTCACTGCTCTGAAATAAGAGACCTAAGTGATCTCTTACAGCATTTTTTAAGGGAGAAAACTATAATCAAGGGCAGGAACAGGAATCTAGGGACGAAAAGGCTGGGTGTGGTGGCATTGACATCTCACTCACCCCTGGAAGGAACTTTCTTCAGGAAGCCAAGCCCATGGCCTACCATCTAGTTAACTGGCTCTTAGGATGTTTTTAAACACCACAAGAGGCACAGCTTGGGCAGATTGATCATGCATTCCAAAAACATAGTACAAAGATTAATGAGTGATTACTGCATCTTAAAAGTGTTGGTAGAACTAATCTAATCTGCCCCTTTAAGAGAAGGAAGGAAGGAAGGAAGGAAGAGGGAGGGAAGGAAAGATGGAAGGAAGGAAGGAAAGAAGTAAGGAAAATGGAAGGAAAGAAGGAAGCAAGCAAGCTTTCTTTTTTTTTTTTTAAAGATTTTATTTATTTGACAGAGAGAGAGAGAGACAGCTAGAGAGGGAACACAAGCAGGGGGAGTAGGAAAGGGAGAAGCAGGCTTCCCGCCAAGTAGGGAGTCTGATGCGAGCCTCGATCCCAGGACCCTGGGATCATGACCTGAGCCGAAGGCAGACGCTTAACGACTGAGCCACCCAGGCGCCTGTAAGCAAGCTTTCTTAAAACCATAATATTTGGAATCATTTCCAGTTTATAAATGGGATGCTCCTTCTGTGCATACCTCATAATTTCACTTTGTATTAAAGGATCATCAGAAATCTAGCAGGAAGAGAATTTTGGAAGGCCATCATATGGGCAAAGGCACAAATGACAATGGAGCACTGGGAGTGATTGGAACTAGAGTGTGGCCAGGGCACAGGATCAGTATGGCGGAGAGGCTGGCTAGGTGGGTGGGGGCCACATCACAAGAGGTTCCAGGTAAAGGAGATTGGCGATTTATTCTAAAGGCAATGAGGAGCCTTCTTCATGTTTTAAAAACAAAGAACTACATAATACAGAGATGTTACATCCTTTGATGTTCCTTTTCATAATTCCTGCTAGACAATGACCTCTGAAAGGAGCTAATCATGTGTGATTTATATCTGTTTCTCCAGGACAAGGAACACAGTAGGTATTCACAATTGTTGGCTGACTAAAATTGAGGTGGCTAAACTGATACCCAGAAGGGGTAATGAGTTGTTCACTGTCACTGTGAAAGCTGATGGCAAAGGTGGGCCTGACCCCAGGCCAGAGCTTCTGCAAGTATACTACTAAATCATGCATCCCTGGGCATAGGTCTCAGCTGATTCAGGGCTTGGGATTTGAGTGCATCCTGTGTGACATGATCTAGGGACAGGGCTAATTACCTCCTGATCTCTCTAATATTGAATCCTTTTCCTCAGAAAGCCCAAGAGAATCCAGGCCCAACCTTAGGAACCTCTTTGGTCTCCAGTATCCTCACAAGACCCACTGATGTCCCGGCCCAGATGTTCTCTCTTGGGGAACCCACTGCCATTATCACATATTTAAAGATCCCCATGGCTCAAGGCCTGGGGGATAGAAAAACAGACGCAGTTGCTGTGCTCAAGGACTAGTCTGAAACTGAACTTGTCAGGACACAGACCAGGTCAGATGCCTCTCAGTATCCATGGTGCCCAGCATCCACTGGCTAGAGTCAGTTCAATGATGGAGTGAAGGAACTTGAGGAGATAAGGAAGAAAAGACAGCATATATACCTTATATCACAGTGAGAAAGCTGCGGGTATCTTGAAAGAGGAATGGAGTTCAAAGGAGAAGCGAGTTTCTCCCAGGAACAAATTTCAAAAAATTTTGTGAAGGATGTGGTGGAGTCTAGGCTAAGCCTTGAAGAATGACCAGACTGAGACGAAGGTGGAGAGAGAGCATGAGCAGATGCTGAGGCTGTCTGTAATTATCTAACAAATGTCCATGCAGCGCCTACTGTGTGGGCAGGAAGGATGCCAAGCTGCCCCCGCAGAATTTGCAGTCCCAGAGAGGGAAGAGGCAGGAGGGAGTGTGTGTGTGTGTGTGTGTGTTGGGGTAGATGGGGGAGGGCAGTGGTCTAGGATTAAAGAGAGGTCAGGAGGAGACTATCAAACTTGTTAGGCCTGGTCCAGAACCATCAAGAATCTAAAATGTCAGGTCACGTGAGGCCTTTATTCTCTACCTGCTATAAAAGGTGTCTGATGTGGAAGGGAAGAAAACTAGCACTCACTGAGCTCCTGCTACATACCGGTGAAAAGTGCTTTACATACAATATTCTTATTTAATCTTCTAAACCACTTTGAAGTAAGTGTGTGTATCCTTGTTTTACAAATGAGGAGGCCAATTTTAAGCAACTGGTTGGTGGTAGAATCTTTGTGACTCCATAGTCACAAAGGGGTAGTGTGTGTGTGTGTGTGTGTGTGTGTGTGTGTGTGAGTGAATGCAGGAGCCGGCTCACATATCCTTGCATACAGGTACCAACTGTGGGCTCAGGGAGACTCTGATTACTTCCGTCCAATTAATGCTCTGTTCATTCTTGCTGTCTCTTTGTGATTAGAATTAATTGCTGCTGATGGCACTGTGTCGAAGGGAAAGGGCAGTCATCAGCAGTTCCGCTTGGGGGATAAAAACATTGTAATGCAAGACAAAACCGGTTCCCAAGGGCTTGAAATAGGAAATTCTCTCTGCTGGAGAAAGATTAGGTGTTCTGTGACCAAAATCAATATTCTGTGACCCTATTCAGGCAGAAGGACAACCTGTTCCTATTCTGGTCAGCAGAGCAGATAAAAGGAAGTGAGACAATATATTTATTTGGAAAATGAGTTGTGTTAGAAAAAAAAAATGACCACGTGATTTTGCAAATCTCTTCCTCATCTGTAAAATTAGGAGGTTTGATGAGCTAAACTCCAAGGTCTGGTGTGAGTCAAATTTCTTTGGTTGCCAGTGACAGAAAACTCAATTCGAACTGACTTAAGTAAAAAGGAGAATTAATTTGCTCTCAAAACTTTAAAGTCTCAAGGAATACTGGTGTTAAGCATGCCTGGGATCTAGAGACAGTGTCTTCAAGACTCGGTCTCCAGCTGCTCCGACAGGCTCTCTCCCCCATGGAAGCAAAATGGCTGCCAGAGCTCCTGGTGGACATCCGGTCCTCTCAGGGGTCAGGGAGATTCCCTCTCTCAGAGGTCCCAGAGTTGAGTCCCCTCAGACACAGGCACACCTGACTAATCACTGTGGCAAGAGGCATCGAGGGCTTAGATTGGCCAGGATTGGACTGACTCTATCCTCACTGACAGTGTGGGCGGGGTCAGCTCCTGCTGAGCCACAGGCACTGAGATGGGGGGTTCAGTATGGAAAAATGGGCTGTTGTGAAAGGGCAATAGATAAAGAGCAGAAAAACAAAACAAGACAGATGTCCGCTGTTGTCATTTTATGACATTTTAGGATTCTCTAGCCATTTGGTGTACTGTAAAGTTCAGCCTAGAATATATGAAGTTCAGCAAAGTTTAGAGAGTACTTGAAGTCAGGAGGTACGGTTAAAGGCGAAAAAGAGGATAGAGTATTTTTGAGCATCTACTTTATGTGAGAGTCCCTACTGGGTGCTCTCGCATTCATTATGTCATTCAATCCTCATGATACTCTAATTAGGAGATACTGTCATTCCCACTTCACAAATAAGGCAATTTAGGATTAGGGGTGAGCCGCTTATCTGGGGTTTATTTATTCATTCATGTACTTACTCTTCCCACAAACACGGTGGGAAAATGGTGGAGTCGTCTTAGGCTGTGTGGAACTGAGGATGGGGAAGATGCAGGCTGTGCCCTCCGGGAGCTCACTGTCTAGCTGGGAAGAGAGACGAAAAGAGCAGTGGAGATTATAGGTGTAATCGGTCAGTCCCAGCCAGCTCAGGTCTGACACCCAGCTCTGCCCCCTGGTTCCCAGGCCCAGCTCCTTTTTGTCCCCTCCAGGCTCAGGTCTGGGGCTCCCTGCTCTGCCTAGGTGGGGCATTGTTCTGAGAGGCTTTGGCTCAAGAGGAGCGTGTGTCCCTGGAGGCCCAGTAGTACTCAATTGGTTTCACCCTCTACCTATAACTAGCTAGTTGTGGAAGGATCACCTGCCTGCAACTAGAGGGTCATGGTTTCCTCCACAAAATCTTTTCATCTCTGCATCATTGGCTTTACGTGGGCTCCTTGGAAATATCTATCACACAGTGATAGAGTCTCCTTCTCCTCTTCATCAGACAGTCCCTCTTCCAGGGACCCTCGCTCTGGGCTTTTCCTGCTTTCCTAGGAGTGACAGAGGAAGAACAAAGCCACTCTACCTTCTAGAGTTTGTGATGCTGGCTTTCAGTCTTCCTTGTGCCAAGCCCCAGAGCTCCGCATTTCTCTTCCCACAGTCACTAGGAAGTACCCTCCATTTCTCCTCCCAGTGAAGTCCTCGAACACCCAGAATTCCCTCCAAATTCCTACCATTAGCAGCAAAATATTAACGGAACACCCAATGTGTTGTGCCCTGACAGGCATAGGGGAAATGGTGGTGAACGGAGCAGAGCGAGTTTTTGCAACCATGGAACTTGGCGGTCTGGTAGAAGAGGCGGTTATTTACCAAAAGTACCTCGACACATAAAGTTACAGACATGAGGGGCCTGTGAAGGGATGCCAGGGGCGCTGGGAGGTATGTGACGGCAGCCGCTGACTTGTCCAGGAGGTCAGGGAAGGCTTTCTTGAAGAAGTGGAAGTTGGGCTGAGGGCTGACGAGTGAGTAGACGTTACCTGGAGGCGACGGCCTCTCGGGCCCAGGCTCTGCCACAGAGGGAGCATGAAGTGGCACCCAGCTGGTTGAGTAAGTCCTGCTCCCAAGGGATAAATGACAGCAAGGGTTACAGCGTGACTTGTTTGTCCTCTTGTTACTAAACTAGGGCAGGATTGAATGAGATGTGGAACAGGCATGTTTTATATCCTGACGCTGAGCAGATCCTGATTAGTGTCTGTCAGCGGAAGGGAGGCAGACAGGCAGACAGGCAGACAGACAGGCGTGCTGGCCTGTCGGTGCTGTGGGAGAGTGAGAACAGAGAAGTTTCTAAGAAAACATACTCTATCCTAAAAAAAATCGGATATATGTGTTAGTCTCGTGGGGAGTTCAAGCCCAGCTTCTTACCCATCTGTCACTGGACTCACTTCAGCTTTGCCTGACAGGAAACCAAGATGTCCCCCAGAGAGCACGGGATGCAAGGAAGTGCCAGTAACTAGACATTATGCTGGAGCTTCATTGTAGGAATCGTGGGAGTCACTTGACACAAATGTGCGGCAAAATAAAATTAGGCAACCCTCCTACTAAGAAGAGTGCCACAGAGGGATTCTAAGGAACCAAGAACTCCCTGGACTCTAGGAGCCATATTCAAACTTCATATCCAGGATCACTGGTGACACCACCACCTGATTGCCCAAGACAGGAACCTGGTGTGCTACCCTTGGTGCTTTCTCTAGTCCAGCCACCTCCGCCAGAACCCTACACTTAACCCCCAGCTCACATCCATTTTACATGACAAGTATTTCTAATTCTGTCTCTTCCTTCTTGCCCCACAGTCAGTGTCCTCGCTCAGATCTGCCCCATCCTCCCTAGACTAGAACTGTCCTCCCTGTCTCCCATCTTGTTCCCTTCCAAACCATCCTCTACCAGGGCCACAGGAATGATCATTATGAAGCCAAACCTAATATTTTCTCTCCCTCCCTTAAAACCTTGCCATGGCTCCTTATTACCTGCAGCATAAAGTTCACATTCATTACATCACACGAGGCACTCCTGACCTGTCTTTGTGTATTTCTCTTGCTTCCTTCTTCATCTTGTAGAAGACGTTCCAGCCACACCAAATGTCTTCCCGTCTTTGAGGGGATCACCATACCTCAGCATGCTTGCACATGCCTCTGCCTCTGGCCAGGGATCCCTTTCCACACATGCCATCATCCCCTCTTTGCCTGGTCAGCTCCTACTCTTTTGTCAAGTCCCCCAGATTCCAACCTTGTTCTACATGTGTTTGTCATTGACGACCTTCCCTGAGGTCCATGAGTACCTGTACACCATTGTATCTCAGCACCTAGAAAAGTACCTGGTACATAGTAAATTCTCAATTATTTGTTGACTAAGTTACTTAACACACATTCATCTCAAATCAAAGTCCCCCACCCAGTTCAGCGCAGGTGTTACCTCCTCTAAGAAGTCTTCTGGGGTCTCTCCAGTGTTAGGTCTTACTTTCTCTGCCCCCACTTCCCTTGCTTCCCTCTGCCGTCATAGTCCTTGTCCTGCACTGTGGTTTTTATCTACCTGCCTTCCATAAGGGCTTCTCGGGACAGGGACTAAGTTCTCATCTCCAAGTCCATAGCATCTGGCTCAGAACCTTACAAAGCAGAGAATAAATATTGAATAAATGAATGTATTCATTTTAAGACAGTTAAGATAATAAATAATTATAACATGATAATAATTCCCAAAAACCTCAGGCCTTGCATTTGGACAGACCTGAGTTTGAGTCTTAACCTCCAACTGCTAGTTGAGTGTGTTAGACACAGGACATCTCTGAACCTCCGTTTGCTAACCTGCAACATGGGAATAATAAAATCTACCTTGTTTGTGCATAATAAATAGCACAGTGCCTGGAAGATAGTAAAGGATCCCAAGCATGAGTTCCATCCCCTGAGTTTCAAGTTCAAGGCAACAGATAAAAAGAAAATAACCCAAGGGCAGATAAGAAAATCATAAAGTGTTAGAGCCAGTAGGGCCCTAAAGATTGGAACTTAAGAGATAGGATCATTTCTATTTTGCTTAGGATGGAACAAAAACGTCCCCAAATGAGGATTAAATGTAAGGAGGTAGCCAAGAATAAGGTATTATAATAGAGTTTCACTGCAGTATAGCCATCTCTTGGTGAAACCCTGAAAGACGCTGAATTCCTCCTAATTATACAAACGGGGAAAGTGAAGCCCAGGGTGGGCTGAGCGACCTAGCCCAGGTCGTACAGCAATTTGGTAAAAGCCGACATTCAGATATGGGTCTTTGGACTCCCAGGATATTGCTCATTCTGTTAAGCCACGTATGTGCTTCAAACTCCAGGCTGAATCAGAATGAAGACACAAGGAACAAGGTAGGGGGCTTCCTTTAAAAACCAGGAACCCATATCCTGTCCCTTTAGCGGGCCTCTTAAATCCTAAGCTAGTTTCAATTATCACTTTGCTCTCTGGCCAAAAGACTGGCCCGCAATTCTCAGCCACTGAATGGCCTACCATTCTGTTGGTAGTCCCTTCCTAGGGCCCATCTTCACGGAGCATTCCTTTGACCCATGGAGTGGACTGGCACCATCAGGACCTCTGAGGTTCTCTAAGTCAATGCAGGTGGACTGGCACCATCAGGACCTCTGAGGTTCTCTAAGTCAGTGCAGGTGGACTGGCACCATCAGGACCTCTGAGGTTCTCTAAGTCAGTGCAGGTGGACTGGCACCATCAGGACCTCTGAGGTTCTCTAAGTCAGTGCAGGTGGACTGGCACCATCAGGACCTCTGAGGTTCTCTAAGTCAGTGCAGGTGGACTGGCACCATCAGGACCTCTGAGGTTCTCTAAGTCAGTGCAGGTGGACTGGCACCATCAGGACCTCTGAGGTTCTCTAAGTCAGTGCAGGTGGACTGGCACCATCAGGACCTCTGAGGTTCTCTAAGTCAGTGCAGGTGGACTGGCACCATCAGGACCTCTGAGGTTCTCTAAGTCAATGCAGGTGTACTCGGGACAGGGTCTATATACCGTTCATTGCATTCTGAGCCTAGCTTGGTTGCACTCCCCAGCACCAGCCAGTTCTCACTAACCCCAGAAGAGTCACGCTATAAAAAGTGAATGAGTCAGAAAACGAGAAGGAATATTACCTGAAGGAGATGATAAACTCAAGTATCTCCATCCAAATTTAGAGCAGAGGTTCTTAACATTCTGAAGGATGCAGATTTCTTTGAAGATTATACAAAATTATGAATATTCTCCCCAGAAAAATTCACACATACATGTAAACTTTTTGCCTGTGATGCCAGAGGGTCCAGGAAGCCCCTAAATCCCCAGGTAAGAGCTCCTAATCTAGAGGTTCACAAGACATCAGAGCTGAAAGGTTTCCAAACATCAGGAAGTCAGCCTCTCCCTCAACTTCACAGACTGGAAAACTGACACCTAGAGTGCCCTTGTCCCACACAAGGCCATGCAGCCCCCCAGAGCCAGCTGAGGCCCCAGAGCCAGGACCCATCGGAGCTCCTCCCACTTATTACACCTCTTGTCCCCCATCTCCCGCCTGCTCCAAGACGCTGCTGCACAAATATTGACTTTGGTCTTTAGTCTTGTTTTTATTGTGCATCAGTGGAAGCTTCTGAAAGTATCTAGGAGCATCCCAGAGAAACAGAGCCTCCTCTAGCACTGAGCTGCATCCAAGCCCCACCACTTGCTGAGTGGGGCCCCACTGGGCAAGCACCACAGACTTTGTGAGCTAATTTCCAGAGCTGTGGTCAGTCATCAATGGGGAAAGGGAGGCACTGCTGGGAAACTGCTAGTTCCTGGAGCGGAGGAGGAGGGGGAGAGGGGGACCCACACAGCAAGCTGGAGTGTGGGAGGTGGGGGGGGGGGATTAACTTCCCTCCTGAGTAAGGAGTGGGTCTGAGATAGGCGGGCTGTAAATGCCACCAGTCCAGGGCTCGGAAAGCGAGAGGTATCTCAGAGGTCGAGGTGTGCAGGAGCCAGAGGGAGGCCATTTTTCCTACCCAAGTGATGGGGAGAGGGGCTTAAGCAACCGTCCTAGGAGCTCAATACAGCTTGTGAGGACATGTTCCTTTCCCCTTCCCCCGTCTCCAACGAGCACTTAGCAACGACTTTTTCCAGGTAGGGAAGCCGGAGCCTTTCCAGTCAAGCTCTCACCCCACCTCTAAAGCTCCCGCCCATGCCCACCACCCCCATTTCACCTGCTGCATGTCCACCAGATACTGTGCATCCCTTAGACCAGTGGTGCTCACCCAGGTGTGAATTCCTCCCCCCCCCAACCCCCGCCACACACACACAGCCCAGGGAATGTTTGGCAACGTCTGAAGAGATTTTGGATTGTCACAATGGGTTGGAGGGTTGGGCTCCTATCTAATGGGAAAAGCCAAGGATGCTGCTAAACATCCTACAATGCACGAGACAGCTCCTTACAACAGTCATCCAGCCCAAAATGTCAATAGTGCCTGGACTGTGAAGCAGCTTGAAGGCAGGACCATTCCTGTTTTGTTTACTCTATTTACCCAATGTAGTCTACATACCTATTGCACAGCCCAACACAGAGGAGGTGCTTGATAAGTATCTGTTGAATGAATAACAAATAATGAATGACAACCTGCCTAATGTCTGAAGTTCAAAAATCCCCCAAGGTCATCCTGTCCAGACTCAGGCACATTATTCCTAAGGTCATATCTCCATCTGTTCTAGCCCAACCAGCCTCCAGCTTGATTTCTCTTCCATATACCCCATCAGAGTGATGGGTACTGCCCCCATGCCTGAGAAGGCCTGCCCTGATCTGGGTGGCCAGAAAAGGTATCCTCCTAGGATGCGGCAAAGAGAAAGTGAGGACTAGATTAGCACTAGAGATCATTTTAGCTCACCCTCTAGCCAATTTTACAGAGAGGAAACTGAAGCACACAGTGTGGAAGGGACCTGCAAGACCTTATCCTTGAACATCCAGAAAATTTTAAAAATAATTTCTTCATCTGTCTCTCTCTCTTTCTCTCTCTCCCTCTTTTTCTCTCTCCCACCTTATCTTGTTTTTTTTTTTTTTTTGGTTCATTTTTTTTTTTTTCTGGCTTCTGTGATGGGCCTAACATGTGTTAAATGGCTCTGGAAACAAATTTGAATGTGACGCACCCTTGTCCTTGAAGAGCTCATGCTTTGTTGGAAATGACAGGTTCATAAATAATAATGATAATAGAGTTACTATCTGCCAGCACTGTGCTAGGTGCTTTGGATATATGTTTTATAATCAACACAAGAGTCCTTCAAGGTAGGTAGCGTTATCCATTTCAGACATGAGAAAACTAAGGCACAGAGAAGTTAAGTAGTTTGCCCAAAGTCACACAGCGAAACGTGTAGGAGCCAATATTAAAACCCATGCTTTTTGGACTCTAAACCCCACATCCTAAATAGATGCACAATGGGATCCAGTACCAGGGGACAAGGCTTAGACCAGTTTATGGAAGGCCATGAACGCCAGATTTAAAAGTTTAGATCTTACCCTATTAGGTGACAGGGAATTGGCCTAAGGTTGTTAGTCAGGAAGTGACAAGGTTAGCAATTATGAGAACATCGCTCTCAGTGAAAATGGTGGGAAACTGAAGTCAGGAAGATCAATTAGGAGGCTGAAGCAATAGCTCAGATAAGAGAGAAGGATCTGAAGTAAAGGAATAGTAGTGGGAGAGGAGGAAGGGCAGGCCCACGATACGTTTAGAAGGCAAAATAAGCAGCACGTGGTCCTGCCTTTGAGAGGCAGCAAATAATGTCAATAAAAAAGATTCTGGAGTCAGACGTGTCTGGGTCCAAGTCTGGTGAATGCACTTGCTGCTTGTGCGGGAGGCACTGAGGGTCGGGGGGTGGGAGCGGTGTTTGAGCACCCGCAGGATGTCCAGCACAGAGCCAGAACT
This sequence comes from Mirounga angustirostris, assembly GCF_029215605.1. Classification (NCBI taxonomy): domain Eukaryota; kingdom Metazoa; phylum Chordata; class Mammalia; order Carnivora; family Phocidae; genus Mirounga; species Mirounga angustirostris. Next base: position 152,277,788 of record NW_026991712.1, read on the forward strand.
GCACTCGCCACATGCAGGCAGCATCTTCATCCTCTGCTCCTAGCTGCCTAGAGCAGCTCTGGCTGGATAATGACCCCCACACACGCCCAGATGCTAACCCTGGAACCCATCAGTGTCACCTTATGTGGAAACGAGCTCTCTGCAGATGTTATTGTTAAGGATCTTGAGGGAGGAGTTTATCTTGGATTCTGGGGGTGGGCCCGACATGCAATCACATGCAGCCTTATAAAAGGAAGGCAGGGGCGCCTGGATGGCTCAGCTGATTAAGGTCCTACTCTTGATCTCAACTCAGGTCTTGATCTCAGGGTTGTGAGTTCAAGGCCTGTGATGGGCTCCACACCCACCACTTAAAAAAAAAAAAAAAGAGGGGGCCAGAGGGAGACTGGACACACAGGAGGAGGCAGACACTGGAGTGATGAGGTCATAAGCCAAGGTGCTCAGCAGCCACCAGAAGCTGGGAGAGGCCAGAAACAGTTTCTCCTCTGGGGCCTCCACAGGGAGTGGGGACCTGTGAGCACTTTGTTTTTAGCCCAGTGAAATGGATTTCAGACTGTGGCCTCCAGAACTGTGAGAGAACACATGTGTGGTGTTTGTGGTGACTCACTACAGTGGCCGTAGTAACCGAGCCCGGAGTCACCATTATGGCCACTTTGGCTTCCGGCTTAGAGGATCTGGGCACCACCCCCCCCTCAGTGTCTGTGTGTGCTCATCTCCCACCTCCCCTCACAAAATTCCCACCCTCTGAGCTGCGTTTGTATGTCAGAGGAGGCCCCCTGCCCCCCGCCCATGAGCCTGTCTCTCCCTTCCTTCTCTGTCCTCCTGTCCTCTGCCTCTTGCTGGCTCTGCCTCTGTTTGTCCCCCCATGTCTCCCCTCCGATGCCTGTGTTGCCCTGTTTCTGCTTGTCTCTTTCTGTCCCACCTGCCTCCTTTCTCCTCTCTCTCTCCCTCCCTGCTGTTTCCCTCTCTCTCTCTCTGACTCTCTCCCTTTGCCGTTCGCTTCCTATTCTTCTGTCTCTCTGCTCTTCACTCTGTTTCTCTCCACTTTTCAAGTTCGAGTCGCTCTCAGCCCCTCTGATGATCTTCCTGATCTTTCTGCTCCATCCTGATGGGTTTCTCTTCGTATCCTCCTGGCTCTTTGCATCTCTCTCTGTTTTGGCCTCTGCCTCTGCCTGTCTCTCTGTCTCTTCCTCCCTTCTGTGTCTCCATGTCCTCCCACTCTCTGTGTCCCTCTCTCCCACATTCACAGGACTCCCACCTCCAGGGTGTCTCAGGCTCCACCTGCCATTGGAAAGGACTCTGCCATAACATCTGCAGCCCCCAAGCTGCACTTCAGAGCAGGACTCATCTGTTTAGTCATGCCCCGGTCCGACACCATGGGAGGATGGGCGACGGAGGCAGGGACAAAAGCTATTTCACTGTCACGTTGTTCTTCTGGCTTTACCTAGAGGCTCCTCGACAGGTGGCTCTTAACATTCCAGCAGCGCAGTCAGCCTTGCCAAGGAGAAATCACTTTTCCTTGGCCTATGCTCTGCAGAATTAATCTTTCCCCTTTAATGATGATCATCTGTTGCTGGCAGGGGCAGGAGTATGAGCAGAGAAAGAATTCTAGGCGGGGGTTTCAAAATAGGGAGAAAGTAGGAGTTAAATTTTCTTATTTGGAAGTAGGATGATAGCAGGGAAAGATCTTCACGAGGACTAGGACCGTGTTTTTCTCTTCCCTGTGTCCCAGCTCCTGGAATAGCATCTGGAATGTAAAAGACAGTAAATATATGAATGAATGAATGAATGAATGAATGAATGAATGAATGGGTTTCAATCCTCGTTGTATCAGTTCTTGCTGTGCCTCACTGGACAAGTCCCTTTCAAGTTGTCATCTGCAAAATGGGGCTGGTAATCAGACCTGCCCACAGCACACAACCATGAGGACAGTGGAAGTGAAATATGGGATCTGGTGAGTGGGGCTGGACCTCAGCTCTCTTCAGGGCAGGCCGGGCCAGGTGGGCTCATGGGTGCTTCTGGAAGAGCTGCAGGGAGTGAGAAGTGTGGAGCTGGCTGCAAAGAGCAGGGGGCAAGGAGCAGGATGGGGAAGGGAGGCCACAGGCCAGGCAGGAGGATGTGCGTGAGAGGCGCTGTGTCTGGGACTGCTCGGGGAGGTGGGGAGGACCTTCCTTAGGAAGCTGCCACGTGCCAAGAAGGAGGTGTATCTGACTCCATCATAGGGATCTCATCCCTGAGGTTAACTATTATCTCTAGTAGTGGGATTGGGCTGGACTTAGCAAGAGCCCAGTAATGAAATGGCTGGTCAGGGCTTGTGTTTCAGATGAGGAGGATCCTCATCCTTGGTGCTGGCCTGCTCCTTCGCCTCCTCCAAGCACGCTCAAACCCCACCTCTCCCCCAAGGCCTCCTTGGCCACTCTACTTACTGCTATAATGTGCCCCTGTCCCCAGCACTCTCCTTACGCTGTTCTTTATCTTTACTTCATAGCACTTACCACTTTCACTTTCTGGCATTCTAGATAACTTACGCATTAGATTGACAGTTTGTCTCTCATAACTAGAACAGAAGCTCCATGATGCCAGGAATCTTTGTGAGTTTTGTTTGCTGTGTATCCCAAGTGCCTAAAACAACTCAGCATATAGTAGCTTCTCAGTAAATATTTGTTGAATGAAAGAATAGTGATGGGATTTTTCATAAGCTTATTGTATTGAACACACCACGTTAGCGCTGGAAAGGACCTGAGAGACTCTACCTTTTACCCACAGAGAAGGAAGGACTGGAGAAGGGAAATGGCCAAGGTCACACGGCAAGTTACTGATTGAAACCAGGTTGGTCTCTTGAATTCCCACTTATGTGCTTATTCAGTACACCAGGTCTCAGGCCCTGAGCTAGGAGAACAGAGGGTTCTGCAGTTACTGCCACTCTCCGAGAGACCTTGGGATGCTCAAGAATGGGTCTTCTCCGAGAGCAGGAGCAAGAGATGGAGAGCTGTTTGGAGTGGAACATACCATACAGTGGAACATACCAGCAAGATTTGCGGCATGAGTAATCCCAAAGGGCTGGTAGTTCAGAAACCATTTCCGTGATCTGATCTGATTCTTTCTCTATTTCTGATTTAGGACCTAGATGCTTAGTGTCTCATGGGCATCTCCAACTCAGAATGAACTAGTCTCTCCCCTGACCCTTCTGCATTCCCAAGCATGGCACCCCATCCACCCAGCTGCTCAGGCTAAATACAAGGGAGGTTGCCCTTCATTCCTTCCTCTCCTCAGACCCCACGGCCAACCTGCCAGGTTCCTCCCCCAAGATGTATCTTCCCATCTCTACTGCCTCTGTCTTGGTCCAGACCCTCCTCACCCCCACCCCCCCACCCCCCTGCCTCCATCTCTCCCCTGGACCCCTGCAGTAGTCTCCTGGCCGATCTGTCTGCTTCTACTCTTGCTTCCTTATTTTTAGCACAGCAGTGACCTTTTAAAATTATAAATCAGACTGTCTCATTTTCCTGCTTAAAATTCTTCAGCAGCTTCCCATTCACTTAGAAAATCCAGACTCCTTCAGTGACCCAGAATAAGGCTCCATGTGATCTCCCTCTTCCCTGTCCCTCCACATCAGCCCTCTTTCTGACCCTCTCTCCCACCCAAGGACCCTTCCCCCCACCCTTCCTTCTTCCTAGGTGCTGCCTGTCCCGGTCCACTCCTCAGGGAGGCCTGCCCACATTCCCTATCTGAAGCAGCACCCCCATCACCCTCTCCCACAGATCCTGTGCATTTTCCATCCTACACTAGTATAATCACAATTATATATTCATGTGGGTTTTTATTGCTTTGTTATCTGTCTCCACTTCTAGACTTAAGAACCATTGTCTTTTTTGGGTTTTTGTTTTGTTTTGTTTTGTTTGTTTGTTTGTTTGTTTATTTACCACAGTATACCCTGAGACTTTCAGGGAGCTTGAACATAGCGGATGATCAACAAATATATATTGAGTGGACAAATGATAGCTACAACCATAGATACATCAAATTTTTTTATTGCCTACGAAATAGGCATTTGGCATTCAAAGCCTTCACTGACCTGTCTGCAACCTACCCGTGCAGCCCCAACTTTCACTCTACCCTGAGGTGGCCTGAGTCCATGAGCCCTTCTCTGTCTCATTTATGGCCCAGGGTCATGTATCCCCGCCAAACTCCGTGCTTCCACTGATGCCATCTCTCTTCCTCCCCATCACTATTAGTCCTTGACCTTCAAATCTTTGTTGTACATCCACTTCCATGAAGCCTTTCACAATTCCCCCAGTAGGACCTCCTACATGTCCACAGAGTTTAGTGTTTGCATGTATGATCACAGTCCAAAGAGGAGAAACCATATGCACAGTCGTAAAAGACACTCAGATTCACATGCTACCTCCATCACTTTCAAGCCACAGGACTCCAGGTCATTTATGCAAATTTTCCTTCTTACAGTTTCCTCTTCTGCAGAGTATGTGTAGGATTGTCCTTTGCCCTTGCAGGGTTGTGGTGGGGATTGGCGAGAGTAACTACACTATTCGGGGCTCAGGATAAGGAGTTGCTTTTGTGAAGGTAATAATGCAGCCTGTCCGGTGACATAGTTGCGACATGCTAGTTTCCTCCTCTAGACTGTCAACTGTACTTGTCTGATTTCTCTGTCTCTAATCCCAATCCCTCTCACTGTGCCTCCCGGTATACAGATGGGAGGAGCCCAGTGAATGAATGAATGAACGAATGAACGAGTGAGTAAATGAATGAATGAATGAGTGAGTGAGAGTGAACAGCACGTGCCCAAACCCTCCCTACCTGTTGAAGGATCCCAGGAAGTACTAGGGCTCCTGACACCCGCCCTTTTGTTCAAACAGCTCTGAGCAGAAGTGGCCAAATCAGTCTGGGTTTCACCCCATCCTGGCTAAGCTCCCCTGCTTCTCTGATTCGGGGGTCCTGATCCCACCTGCTGTCTGTTCCTGCCCTCTGCGAGAAACAGATCAGTGAGCCCCATAAGAATATGTGGAAGATGACATTTCCAGCTTACAGACCATTCAGAGATGGTTGTTGGCAGTGCAAAGTTGGGAGCTCTCACCGCGGTGCTCCTCTCTCCGTTCAGCAACATATTGGAAAGGGTTCCAGCCAGTTATTGCCTTCTCCTTGCCTGCACCCTAAGTCCTTGTCCAAAGACAGCTGGTTTCCATTGAAAATGTTCAGCCTCTCCCCTCCCCTGCCCATGTCGTTTCTCAACTCACACAGGCCCCTGTAGCCTGGGGCGAGGCCCCTCCAGGTTTGAGAAATCCCTGACATGATCGGAGAGGGGAAAAGGGTGTCCCAGACACTCCCACCTTTAAAACACCGTCTTTTAACCAGAGCTGGTCTAAAACAATCAGCACCCGAGCGGGGCAGGGGTGGGGGGTGGGGGATGGAGGGGTGGGGACATTTTACTAGAGCAGCCTGACTCCTCCTTGCAGAGCTGGAGTATTGCTGACAAGGATTTCTTTGAGGGTGGCTTCGAGTCTGGCTGTCGCTGCAGGCCGGAGAGGATGGGCTCAGGCTTCCCTGGTCCCCGACTCCTGCACTTATCTCTCAGCACCCACACACCTCCTCAGCACGAGCCTGGGAGTCTCTCTTTCCTCGCGTCTCCACATAGTGTCGGGGCCTCCCCCTGCAGCCCCTCCGTGGACTCATCTGCACTTCCTCCCAGCATGGAGGCCTCAGGGCAGCCAGGCTGCGTGCGTGGAGGTGCAGGACCCCAGCTGGAGTATTCTAGCAAGCGAGGGGCAAGTGACAACTCCTTCGCTGACCTCGCCTCGGAAGTCCCACAGTGTCACTCCGACCACCTTCTGCTATTCTTGTAGTTACAAGTGAGTCACAAGCCCACCCAGATTTTTTTTTTTTAAAGATTTTATTTATTTGACAGAGAGACACAGCGAGAGAGGGAACACAAGCAGGGGGAGTAGGAGAGGGAAAGCAGGCTTCCCGCCGAGCAGGGAGCCCAATGCGGGGCTCGATCCCAGGACCCTGGGATCATGACCTAAGCCGAAGGCAGACGCTTAACGACTGAGCCACCCAGGTGCCCCAAGCCCACCCAGATTTAATGAGAGGAGATACGGACCACACCTCTCCGTAGAAGGACGGTCAAGGTCATGTCATAGAATAACATGGGAGACATTGTTGCAGACATTTTTGGCACTTCCGGCGTGCAGTACACAAAATGTGGCCGGGGCAGGATTTGGATTCAATACATCTGATTCCAAAACTTCGGCTATGCCTTTTTAGCCAGTCCGCAGGGACCTGTCCTTTCCCCTGCAGCCCATCGCTCTTACTGTCGTCGCACAGGGGCAATGCAGTCTCCCTAAGCCGACTGGAGCCTGGCTGGGTGAAAGCAGCAGACCAGGGCCTGCTGGTCAGAGAGGCCATGCCCAAGGCCAGCCTGTGAACTTCTTAAAGAGGAGGACAGAGAAGGTCGGTCACATCCAGGAGAAGAAAGCAGGTGGCAGCCCCAGAGCATGGTGAGCCTGCAGCGCATCTCACTGTCATAAACAATTTGTCTGGTGTTTTTCCTTCTCCCACAAGGCTCTGGCCTGGGATGACTCAGCCCTTGACAGAAAAGGTGCCTTCGCATTGAGAAACATTCACTGGTCTGGAGTCAGACATTCGTGAATCGGAGTCCTGGTTCTACCACCGCCTGTTAGGCAGCCTGGGATAAGTTCCTTAACCTCCCCGGGCGAAAGGGAGATTAAAATGCCTTCCTTCCTGGATTGTTTGAAATGTATATGTAAGCAAAGTACTGGTGCCATGCCAGGAACATAGTAGGTGCTCCATTAAATGCTCATTTTCCTGTCCTGGGCCATGTCCAACCCCAGCTTGAGGGCTGTCTTGAAGACAGTGGTGAAAACTCCTTTGACCATTCTGCAAACTCGAGTCCAGCTCCGTGGCCCTGGAAGGAGCGGTGGCTGAGACCTCTCCCGTGATGTGACGATGAAATTGAGGTGTCTGGGGACAGAGAAGAAGTCAACCCTGTAAGGCACGCAGAGGGAGGAAGCATGGCCTGGAAAGGTGAGAGGGTGTGGGCGAAGGCCTGGAAGCAATAGTTCGGTTGCTGGAGCGTGAAGGCCAAGGATGGTGCAAAGGCGGAGGCCACAAGCACAAAACTAAGAAAATAAGCAGGGGCCCAGCGGTGAAGGACCTTGTAAATTGAGTTCCAAAACTTGAATTTTAAAGGCAACTGGGAGCCACTTGGGCGTTTTCCTCTGTTGGATGCAGTGGTTAGCTCTGCATTCTATAGCATCCCCTCTGACTACGTTGTAGGAAATGGAGTTGAGGCAAGAAAACCTGTGTCAGGGAGGCCCATTAGGACAGGATGACAGTAATCCAGGGGAAAGATGATGCTGGCCTTTTCTAGGGGGACAGCAGGGGCCTGGAGAGAGGTGGACAAACTCAAGAATGAGGAGGTTCCATGACAGTGACAGTTTGGATGTTCATTGCTGAGGGATATGAGAGAAGAGGTAAGTGCTTTAAATGAAGTCAACTTAGAAGTCATGGAAGTATGGGGCCAGAGCACTGATCACCGCCCTGTGGAGAGGAGTATCATGGAAGGCTCTGCTAAAGGGGTATCACCTAACTGGAGAATTGATGAGCAAAAATTAGCCAAGGGAGGTGGGGAGGTACTTCAGGCAGAGGAAATAGCTCATGTGAAGGCTCAGAGATGTCAGCTATAATGCACAGAGCAGTACTCTGTGTTGTTGAATAGATGATTGGTCTGCCGGTTCATACTAAAGTGCTAATGGTTGATATAGAACTGGCCCTTTCTTCTTCCCTGAGGAGTTTGTACTTTAACAGGTCATGAATCCTTACTTTAAGGATTCATGATCAGTAGATTTCAACGTGGAACACGGACACTGTTTAGGGTGAGAGGGTTTTACCTTTGCCCCCTCCCCCACCCGAGGTTACCAAAGTAGATGACTGATCCTTAAGGGTCAAACAGACCCTGGTCTACACACAACAAAGGGTCTCTTGCCTTTGGGTCTTGCTTATCTGCGTCCACCCTGAGCTACCTGAAGCTAGATCGTGGAAGCCCAGTGATTCCCCAAGGGACGCAGTATATTCTAGAAGCTATGAACATAGCTTTGAGGTAAGAATACCTAGATCCATATCCTGGTTCCTCTCCTTCCTAGTCCTTTGACCCTGGGAAAATTATTTAGCTTCTCTGTACCTTTTCCTCATCTGTAAAATGAGGAAAATACTAGTATCTAAAATTTTGTGAAAAAAAGGACAGGACCCGCAAAAAGTTTAGAAGGGTGAGTGGTGTCACTGCCTCTGTTACTGCTGTCATTATTACTAGTCCTCTTTTCGCTCTGTCCCCGTCTCCTTCCAAAGTCGCTCCTTGACGTACATGCTTGCAGATATGAAGCTGGGAAGGAACGTGGCGAGAACGTTTTTGGATTATTATCGGCTGAACCCCCCGGTCGAGAAAGTGGCAATTCCCATGCCGAGGCTGCGGTAAGTGACAGGGCAGAACTGTATGGCGGGGGTCCTACTTAACTGGCTTTGTGTTCAAGGGCAGCTTCCCTTGGCTTCTCTCTGGCCCTCAGTTTCACGTCTGTGGTGGGAGAAAGAATCCCTGCCCTGCCCCCCAGCATATGGGGCAGAAGAGCTCAACAGCATGTTTTCTGTCTATAAAGTATCGTCACCGCATCAGACAGTGTGGGGGTGGTCACATTTCTGTGTCTCCCATAGGAGTCCCCGGGGATGGGAGGTGCTGAGGGACTGAGTGCCATCCAAGTTAGTCTGGGTGTCTCCATACGCTACTTCATCTGGTGGCTCATCCTCTAGGATTCCTACTTCATCTAGGCTCATAAGGTCTCTCTGATCCTTCCATTTTCTCATCTGTCAAGTGGGGACAATGACACTCACCTAGAAAGTTATTATGAGATGCGTGTTAAAGCACCCTGCACATTTTTAGGCCTACATGTATCCCCTTAAGGCGTGAGAGCCCCCTTCCCCCAAGACGTGAAGGTTCAGGGCTGGGGAGGACACAACCCTAAGAAATTTCACATCAGGTCTTCTGCTGGAGTCAGCTTTTTGGGCCACCGAAGAGAGAAGGTCAGGGGATGAGTATCCTTTCAGAGGGCGAGACCACAGACCAAAGTACTGGGCATTCCCATGACCCCTGGAAGTAAGCCTGGTGAGCATTTGGACAGTGATACCCAATGGCATCTGGAATGTGCTGGCCCTGCCCTACATCTTGGCCTCATTTCCTACTCTCTAGTGATCCAGCCTCCGTAAAGGACATAATGATGTCCAACTTCCTTCTTCTGCCAGATCATTCTTCCCACTGACCTTGCCCATGACCTTGCCCATGTGCTTTGCTGCCTCAGGGCTTTTGCACTAATGCACCTTCCCCCATACCCTGTAATTAACAAAAACACTATTAATCACTGTTATTTATTGAGCAAAGTACTTTTTGTACATGATCTTATTTATTCCTCATAGATATTATACTTCCCATATTACAAATGAGGGGTAAAGGAAGCTCAGGAATGTGAAGAGAATTGCCTGTCAAAGGGATTTTGGCAGAGATAGGATTTGATCCTAGGATTGTTTTATTCCAAAGCTAGACTGAAGTCCAGCTAAGCTCCACCTTAAGCAGGAAGCCTTTCTCACTATTGGTGTGGGTTCAAATTCTCTCAGGCTCATGCTAACTGTGGGATCTTGGGCAGGTTTCGTGGCCTCTTGAAACCTTTCTCTACCTACCTATAAAGTGGGTGTAATAACTAAAATCTCTAGAGATTTTAAAGATTGGATACAAGCTTGGTATAGTGCCTGGCAGTCAGTAGGGGCTCAATAATGTTTCCATCTCCTTTGGTTTCTGGGTTGTAATCCCAGATTTCTAACCAGCTCATTGTGGCCTGGGGCAAGTCCCTGGACTTCTCTGGTTAGGCTGGATGATCTCTCAGGGCCACGTTCCACCATGCTGTGAGGCCCACGTCTCCACAGAGTCTACAAAACAATGTATTCTGACTCATACTCTATCTCAGATTGTTCACCAATCATGTGGGGTCTTTGTGGGGGTGCCCACTCCCCCATTCCCGGTAGATTAAAAACACCTTCAAGGAGGATCATGTCTGTTTTTTCTCTGTGCTCCCCAAGTGCCTAGACTGTACTGAGCATGCATACGTGTCTTCCTTCCTTTCTTCCTCCCTCCCTCCCTTCTCCCTCCCTCCCTCCCTTCTCCCTTCCTCCCTCCCTCCCTCCCTCCCTCCCTCCCTCCCTCCCTCCCTCCCTTCCTTCCTTCCTCCCTTCCTTCTTCCTTCCTTCCTTCCTTCCTCCACTTAGGAAAACCAGCACTTTAAGCCAGTCCCCTGGGGCGAGGGAGGTGCTCGTGCTTAGTGAGTAGGGCATGACCCTGCCTTTGAGGAGCTCACCTCTAGAGGAAAGTGCTCAGTTCATTCTTAGAAGTCATTCTTGATTGGTTAAAGTTCTTAAAAATTTAAAGCTCTATAATGCTCAAAAGAATTCTTAGAATCTCATTTACAAGTTAATTTGGGGATTGTCTCTCTCAGGTCCTCTGTCAACCTGAATAAAATGATCTTGATCCTTTAGACTTTTTCTTGGCTGTTGCACTATCAGTGAAATGGTGCCGACACTCAGGGAGACCAGCAATGGCGCAGGCCCCTCTTCCCGACACAGATGAGGAAGTCGAGGCCCAGGGAGCCTACAGCACTGGCCACAGCCACAACTAGAGCCCAAGCCCCACAATCCCCAGCCTGCTTTTCTCCGCATGAGTTAGCAGAGTTCCTCCAGATGGACAGGAGGCGGGAACCTGAAACCAGGTGGGAGGCTGCAGGCAGCTCTCAGGGCCCCCAGTGCAACTGTTCATAGGGCTTCATTGCTCTAAACTTTGGAACCTCTTTAGAAAAGAGCTGGAGAGCTCCTTCCTCAAAGTGCACGGCCTTGAGGACTTGAGGTAAATGCACCCACCCTTAAATTAAGAAAAACCAAACAAACTCCCTCTCCATGCCCACACCTCTGTCTCAGCCAACTCTGAGTATCACTTAGCTCTCAGTTGTCAGCAACTCTTGAAAAATGAATTCCCAGGAGGACGCAAGGCTCTGATTTAGGACTTGAATACGTCCCCTTTGTTTGTATTATTTTCCATCCAAGCATCAGATAACATAAGTGAAAGAGTAGTTCTGGTTTTAAAGGAAAGCTACATGTTTTGGCTCAAAATTAATCTTTGTTTTCTCTCATCTTTGTGGATAATTATAATCCATCAGTTTCCGCTCAGGTGCTGGTGGGAGCTTGGTGGGGGCCAGGCTGCCCTTCAGAGGGGGTCCTTGGGGAGGGCCAGGAGGGCCAGCAATGTGAATCCAAGGGCATAGGTTCAGGGATGTGGCGTTGATGACCAAAGCCAAGACCCCACACTTACCTGGATCACAGTGACATAGCCACGGGGCTAAAGGTCAAAAGGTCCCATCAAGGTAGATGAAAATTAGGAAAAATGAACAGGTGAGGTGAGCCTCTGTGGGAAGATAGAGCATGAGCATGGAAGGTGGGCTGGTCTCTGAGTGTGAAGTGGGCTCAGGCTCAGCGACAGGCTGGGAGGGCGGGCTCCATGGTAGGGTTGTGATGTGTGTGTTGGAGGATGGGAATGATCATCTACTCAACACACGAGAGCCCACCATATGCGAGGCCATGCACTGGGTGCTGGGGGACATAGAGAGCCCCTGCCTATCAGGAGCCCAGGACACAGAGGAGAAAGGCATGTACACATGCAAAGATGACAAACAATACCAAACAACGTATGAAAGTGCTCAGCTACATATCAGATTATACTCTCTCTCAAAAACCTTCCATGGCTCCCCATTACCTTCAGGGTAATGTTCCAGTTCCTCTTCCTGGTATTCAGAGCTCTGGCCTACATCTTGAACTTCATTTCCCAGCACACCCCTTCCCCTGTGAGCACCCTCTCCACCCCATCTGCTTTCTACCACTTTAGTCCTTATGCTTCAGACTAAACAGGTCAACTATTTTCATGCCTCTATGTCTTTGTTCATCCTTTTTTTCTCTTCCTAGAATGTTCTCCTATTTTGTCTCTAGATGGTGAATTCCTACATACTTTTCAAAGCTGGGTCTAAACATCACACCTCTCTGCTTCACTATCTCTGTTCTCCACCTGAGATAGAGCTACTTCCTCTCTGCCGGATTCCTAACTGCATTTTGCACACACCTGTAGCATTGTATGTCCCCTGTTGTCATGGCATCTTTGCACATCTGGCTTCTCCACTAGACAGGTTGCCCCTTAAGGAGCTGTCTTGGGTCACTCCTGGATCTTTAGTGCACAATGCTCAGCCTAGCAGGGAGTATATCCTAAAAAAGTCCCAAATGTATGAATGTATGAATTATGGAATGGTAGGAATGAAGAAGCCCCTGAGAATTCTTGACTTCAACCCTTTCATGTTTTAGAAAAGAAAAGTGAGACCCAACCAGAAATTCCCCTCCTACACCACCTGGCCAGCATTTGGCAGCCAGCAGGAGTATCCCAAGAAGGCTTCAGGGAGGAAGTGGCATTTGAACTTGGTTTTGTTTTGTTTTGTTTTGTTTAAAGATTTTATTTATTTATTTGAGAGTGAGAATGAGATAGAGAGAGCATGAGAGGGGGGAGGATCAGAGGGAGAAGCAGACTCCCTGCTGAGCAGGGAGTCCGATGCGGGACTCGATCCCGGGACTCCAGGATCATGACCTGAGCCGAAGGCAGTCGCTTAACCAACTGAGCCACCCAGGTGCCCTGAACTTGGTTTTAAAGGACATGTAGAACTTAGATGGATGAAACAGAAAAAGGAGAGAAGGTATCCCATGTTGGGGGTAGGGTGAAAGGCAGGAAGCAGGGCCTGAAAAGACAGTTCGAGGCAATGACAAGACCAGGATGTCTAGAGCAATGGAGACAGTAAGGTCAAGACCAAAAGTTCATTTCTATTCATCAATCACTCCTCAAGCACCTACGCCAGGCCTGAGCTTTGCTTGGGAATTACAGAGAAAAATCAGATGTGTTACACTCACATTCTCGTGAGAAAAACAGACAAAGAACTACCTAGAAAATGGTTTGCTGAGGGCAAGGTACAAAGTACTGTGGAGATCTTGAGAAGGGAGAAGCTTATTTTCTGGGAAGTCTGCTTCCCAAGTGAGCCTGGAGAGGTGGGGGAAGGCATTATGGCAAGAGGAACACAGGCCCCAGATGTACGGGATATTTGCCTTCCAGTGCCTTCTCTCTCTTTGCCCCCGTCTTGGTTACAGAGGCTCTTTGCCAATCAGTCTACACATTCACATGACCCCCTGGCCACTGCACACCTTCTGCCATGCCCCCATCTACCTAGGACTGCCCCTGCCCCGTGCTTGTACCTGAACTTGCCCCTCTAGGGGAAGTACGCCTTCCTTTACCCCCATGAAAACATAACCATCTGATTTCCTATGCTCCCTTTGGGTGTTAAGAACCCACCCCTCGACATATGAATAGCACCCTGTAATTTGCAAAGCTCACCCCCAACCCCCTTACCAGAGCTGACGAGGCAGGAAGGACATAGGCGCTTGTGTGCTCTAAGCTGTCTGTGGGTACCGAGGTCTAGATGTATTTCATCCATGCTAGACAGCCTTGCCATGTTAGCCGGGTCCCTCAGCGACGGTGCCATTTCGGGCAGTGAGGCCTATTGGTGGGGGAGATAGGTTAGGGCAAGGCGTCCCTTTTGTGTGCCGCCACCTGTTACATTTTTACCTTATTCATGACTCATCAACGATGAAGGAAAATGGGTACTCCAAGGTCAGAGCACGATGGGCTACAAGAAGTTGCTTCTTCAGTCCTAATTCAAAAAGCACAAGAGAGATTTCCGTATTTATGGTGTTTGCCACTTTCTGTCGTGCTTTGTAATTCTTCATTATTTTGTGTAGTCATTTTGTGCAACTGTCTCCTCTACTAAACTGTAAGCAGCCTGAGGACAGCAGCAATGTCTGACTCATCTTTGTCATGTCCAGAGACCTTGGGACCCTCTAGCACCACGCCTTTGTAAGTTACAGCAGGAAAGGGAAGACATTAAGTGCATTTACTCATATTATTTCATTTAACCTCACAACACCCCTGTAAGATTAGAATATTTTATCCCCATTTTACAAATAAAGCCCAGAAAAGTTAAATAACTTTCCCAAGATCACACCCCTCATACATAGGCAACCTGGGAATTCAGGTGAGTTCTTTCTGGCTCTAAAGCCTACTCTTTCCACCGCAAATGAATCTTAGTCAATCACATGAATGAATGGCACATCAACTTATCAGTCAACAACATAACAAACAAGGCCCTGTATGAGGGAAAATGCAAAAATTGATAAAACTTGGTCCCCTGTCCACAAGGAGCTCATAGTCTAGTGTGTGAGCCAAACAGACAGAGGGCAATTACCGAAGGGTAGTGTTAAGGGCATGGCATTGGGTGCTGGGTGCTGTGACTCAGAGATGAGCCAGACATACCTCTGCCTTCCAAGATCACCCAAGCTCGTGGCGGAGACAGACCCACTATGAAATGCCATACTTAGGCTATTCTGAGGAATATAAGGGCGACTCTGGAGCCCATGATGGTTATGAAGAGGATGGGGTCCCAGGCTCACCCAGGATATAGATCTTCTATGTGTCCACCCCCATCCCATTGTGAATTGGAGAGGATGGGTTAGAATCAAGGTGGACACATGTAAGAGTTGGAGCTGTAGTCTGTCAGGTTTTCTCCAGAACCAGAATGATACAGAGTATCGATCTAGCAGTCATTCATTGAGCCATGATGCCTGCTTTGAACCAGGCCCTGGGCTGGGTTCCTGGGACACAGAGAAAAGGAAGACAAGGCCACTGCTCCTGGGCTGTCGTAGTCCAGTGGGGGAGAGAGACATGCACAGAAATGATTTCAATCCGGTATGTATATGTGCTGTCTTTCTTCTCTCTTTCTGTTATCTCCCCTTTACAGGAAAGAAAAGCCCCCTCCCTACAAGCACCCACTCCTGCGGGGCCCAGCCAGGAACCACCCCAACGGCAAAGGGGACAAGAAGAGCTCCGTGAACCACAAAGACCCTTCAAACTCTTTTTAAGGACATGGAGTCCAGGAGGTCTTGTGGAGGCAGGAGCATGCATTTTCTGCTGGGGCATGAAATTAAGCACCCTTCTCTAGTTTCCAAGATAAAGGGTGTGGGATAATGAATAAGCTAGTGAAAGGGAAGGAAAAATGAGAAACCTCACTGTCAATTTTCCCTTTTACCAATGGAAAATCAATTGTGGGACTTCAGCCTAAGGCTCAGGATCAAAATAGGAGGTTCAAACCAACTGAGTACAGATGCTATTTTCCCCAGCACAGAGATCCTCACAGCAAGAGGGAAAGCTACATGTCCCTTTTGAGAGGTTTGGCACATCTCAGGTCAGTGCTTCTGAAGCCCTGTTACCTTTTAAAGTTGTATACCTACCACAGGTGGTTACCTTCTAGACTAGGTGACGGTTGTTCACAGTTTTAGAAATGCCCCGTCCATACTTGCTGATCCAAAACACCATCAATGACACCTACAACCCAAAGACAAATGTGCTGTTGGGAACAATAGGACAGAGTTTTTGAAATCACAGTGGTCTGAGGCATGCTGTCACGGTGTCTCTGGGCTGCATGCATTTGCCAGTGACCTGGGTAGTTGAATTGAAACTGTAGCACCAAAGACAAAAAATACTGGTCACTCATTCCAAGAGGTCCATCATGGTTCAGATCTCCAGATCCTGGTGCCAGGGACCAAACCTGGCCCCTGAAGAGGTGGGTATGGATACTCTGCAATGGGGGAAGGATGACTGCCAGGTGAGGGAGATGCAGAAGACAGGAGAATGCCTCCCCCCGCTCCAGGCAGGGGGCTGATAAAATAAAACAGCCACAGTAGCAATTCCCAAGGTGGGGGGGGGGGCTAAATATTGTGCATTTTTCTAAAGAGTAAAGTGCCTTTGTATGATGAATGGGTCCAGAGGAGTCTGCTCCCTTCCCTTCCGTGAAGCAGGCAGGCTGAGTCACCATGACAGCCTGCTAATTAAAATGACCTCCTGGAAATGAGGATTCGGAGATGGGGAGAGGAAGGAAGGCTCAGGGGAGAGAGGGCCTTTAGCACAAAGCTCCAGTTAAGCATTCTTTTGCGTTGGGATGGGGGATTTTTGAAGTTTGTTGCAAAAACTGAGAGCAAAGCTTATTCTCCCTTTGCTTATTGGTTTTCAGAAATGATAACAAAGAACCATATGTTAGTTGGCTACAAATGTTGTGTGGTGTATATAGCTTCTCCTCGGGGTTCTTTTTGCCCAGAGGAACACAAATAAAGTGGTTTATGCATCTCTTCTGTTCCTCTGAACATTCTTGGCACCCTTCCCTTTAGGTCTTCCACTCCCACAGGAACCAACCAGCCAACCCAAATTTGGTTTGACTCGCACTTTGCTGTCAGGGACTCTGTCATCAGGGATAAGGAAGAACAGTCAAGACTTGACTTTCCAGCAGTTCCTGTGTCAGAGTCCCGGGGAGCTGAGCTCAGTGCAACGTGAGCCAAGAGCATGGCAGGTCTTTCAGAAATGGTAGCATCTCTTGAGACAGCATGAACAGAGGTGGACTGCATAAATCAGGCACGGTGACAGTCCAGGTCTATTTTCCCTGATCAGACCGCCTCCATAATGTTGGGACCATATTTAGGCCCCACTTTGTAAAAACTGCATTGATTGATTGGATCACAGCCTCAGAAGCCCCAGGTATGCGAGCGGTTTGAAACCAAGAACCTGGAGCCAGGCACCTCTGGCTTCTAACTCTGCATTCAGACCCTGGTTCTGTCTTTTAATATCTGTGTGATCTTGGGCAAGTTATTTAACCTGTCTGAATCTTAGTTCCCTCCCCTGCAAGGTGGTGATCGTGATATCTGCCTCATTACAGTTGTTATGTAGGTCTGGGAAATGTCAGCAAGGGTGCTCAGGAAAGGTGAGCTGTGTTATTTGAGATGTGACCAACATGGTGAGGTGTCGGCAAATCATTTCCCATTGGAAATGGAGGAGATGAGCTGGTTATCCCTGTGATGAAAAATAAGAGGGAGTGGGGGTAGGAAAGTGAGATCACAATCTCTAAAAAAGTGGGAAGAACATCTTGGACTTTTTTTTTGTCCAAAAGAAGCAAACCTGTTCTGTGTTGCCAAAGGTAAGAACCAAATCCAATGATGCAGTTTTAATGAGATGGATTTCAGCTCAAAAAATGAGGAAAACTTTCTAGTGAATAGAGTTGCCAGCCATTGGATGGGCTTCCTGGGGAGACAGTGAGCTCCCCATCACCAGATGTATGCAAATATTCATAATGAACATCTGTCATGGGGGAAATGAAAGGGGTTCCTTCTCTAGGGGGATGCTGGATGCTCTGTGGCATCACCTCCTGGTCTATAACTCTGGAGAGGAATGGCATGATGTCAAAGAATGGAATTTACAGTATAAAAAGTATCATTTAATGCTAAACAAATGACATTAAATATCTCTGAATTACAGCATATGGATCCTGCTAACATTTAGAATTCCTTAAGAAGGAAAAATGCTAGCTATAAGGCAGACTGTAGGGTGTGTTGGCACTAGGACCACCTGCTTCTTTGCATTGGCGGAGCAGAGAGGAAAGGGCTACCCAAGAGACCAGGGGTTGCCAGTGGACCTCCCTGGGACCTTGGCCTGCTCAGCAACTCCCTAGCTTTCTTGGACCAGGTTCTACCTGTGGTCTCCAGTTAGAGAGGAAGGTTTTCGGCAAGGAGATGGAAGACAGCAGCAATCTGGCAGTGAACCAGCCAGAAGCTACTAGCCCACCCAGCCCCAGGAGGGGGCGCTCCAGCCTCTTTTCCTACCTGCCCACCTTCATCTCTGCATAGAGCCCCAAGTGGGTAGACTGGGCTACCAACCCAGTGTTCTGAGGAAAGTGAGATAACTCTGCCAAAAGGAAGAGTGGAGAGGGGAGAGACATGCTGGGCTTCTACCTGGCTCTCACACATATCTCCATAAACAGTGCCACTTTTCTCTCCACTAGTCCAGAAGCTCAGAGACAAGACTAGGGGTCTATTTACTCTCAAAAGCTATGGTAGGCAAGCCAGAGGTCACCCAGATTCTTTGTGCAGAAGCCCATAGCAGAGGGGTGCCTGGGTGGCTCAGTCGGTTGAGCATCTGACTCTTGATTTTGGCTCAGGTCATGATCTCAGGATTGTGAGATGGAGCCCCACATCGGGTTCTGTGCTGGGCGTGGAGCCTGCTTAAGTTTCTCTCTCTCCTTCTCCCTCTGCAACCCTCCCCCCCCCAACACACACCCCAAAATAGAAGCCCACAGCAGAGGCTGAGTCACCTGCTTCTGATGACAGTCCCTGCAGCAGGGGGCCTTTAGCTGGGAGCTTTCCCTGTGGTTCAATGACATACCTGAGACCTACCTAAGAGCATCCTGGCTTATTTTCCTAAGTAGTAAGAGCAGCGCCAACCATGAAGTCTGGAGTGATTAACATTTGTTTGGCCTCAATTCATTCATCTGCCAAGTACTCACTGGGCATTTGCTGTGTGCCAGGCATCATGCTAGATGCCTTTGCTTCCACTGCCTTATTTGATATCCCCAATAGTCCTTGAGGTCTCATTTTCTATTTTGCTAAATAGAGACTCTTAAAAGTAAAATCCTTTGTTTGCATTCATCTGGCTAGTGAGAATCTGGATTCAAACCCAGCTCCCTTTCCATTCCTCTAAGCTGGGCACTCTCCATTGGTCTCTAGGGAAAATCAGGTCAAAACAGGAGAACAGGTATAAGCAGAACAACATGTGACCAATGGGATCACTTAGAGGTGCTGGGGAATGGGGAGAGAGGCAGGGGACACAGAAGTTTCCAGAGTGGGTGTGTGAGTAAGGATTTCAGGACTTTTTAGCACCTGTAGCTGAATCCCTGTCTTCTTCCCATCTCTCGCTCCCATAAACCTATATGAGCTCCTGCTGGGCACTCCAACAGGGTGGGGCTTGGGCAAGTGGTCCATTTATCACGACACGCAGAGGCTTCTATATCTCCCAGGGCTCCTGGAAACTCAGCAAGGTAGTCATTGCAAGACCCATCCTGGCACCCTCTGGGTTACTGACCCCATGCAAATAATCCAGTTCAGGTGCTGTTCGCACTCCCTCCTTCTGGAGTGTGTGAGCTGAGCCTACAGTGTCTCCCTATTGTTGTTCAGAATTCTTCCTCTGAGTCTTGTCTCCTGAGCATTCGGAGGGCGCCAAGAGTAGAGATCCTTTCTCTCACAGCTCAGCTCAGCCAGAGGGGCACCAGGGCAGACAGAATAGGGGAGACATTATAATGTAATAAGAACAGCCTGGGTTTAAAAACTCAGACAAACTGAAATGTGGATCCCAGCTCTTCTATCAACTTGCTGTATGGCTTTGGGCAAAAAATTTAACCTCTTTAAGCCTTGGGATTCTCATCTGTAAAATGGGAATGAAAACCTACCTTCCATAGTTATTGTGAGGATTAATAGAATAAAATCTACGTACAGCAGAGAGCCTGTAGTTAATACTGTATTGTGCACCCAGACGTTTGTTAAGATGGTAGATCTCATGTTAAGTTCTTATAGCAACAACAACAAAAACAAAAAATAGCAACAACAAAGAGACACAAGGAAGCGTTTGGAGGTGATGGAGATGTCTATTACCTTGATTGTGGATTGTTCCGCAGGTGCTGGCATATGTACAAACTCATCAAATCGTGTAAGTTAAATATGTGCAGTTTTTGTGTATCAATTACACCTCAATGAAAGCTGTCTAAAAAATATAATAATATCTACAAAATAAGTGGCAGAGGGTAGAACTCTTTCCGCAAGTCACCCTCACCCCTATTCACTTCTCACTTGCTTGCTAGGGTTGAAAATCCCTTTTCTTGGAGCCAAAACTCTGTTTATGCTCAGATGAAGTATAGACAGGAGTACAAAGTCTCCTGAGTAGAGGACAGGGGTGAGAGAAGTCCAGAAAAGCGACAGTCACACGGAGGGATCAGTGTCAGACCAGGGACCCAGGTCTTATTCATCACTGCAGCTTCAGCATGAACACAGATCGTGTAGCAGAGCCCGTGCTCCCTGAGTGTGGGATGAACAGGTGTTAGGGGTGGGGTAGAGGCAGAGACCTGAGTTGGTGACGGAGAGGAAAGAGGCTTTGTAAGTTGGGGTTCTGCACAGGGGAGAAGATAGTGTTGGACACAACGGTCACCAAGCCTGAATTGAGGAGGAATTGACAAGACTAAAAAGAGAAAGTGGGGCGGGGTTAGGTTCTGCGAGATGTCTTGTTTTATTAAAATAACAAAAGAATTTTAGCAGGATTTCTAAGAGGCTCTTTCCGTGCCGTCTGTGATTGGCATGCGCTTTCTCAGGGATGGTCTCCGAAGGTGGCACACGGATGCGCTGTGCTGGCTGCAACCAGACCTCCCCTGTCAGCTCTCCCCACTCTCACCAGACTCTGGGCTTACCTGCCCATCTTGCAGATCACTGAGATCAGTGCGATCAAGTCTCTTGTCTGTGGTCCACAGCTGGGAAATAACTAGGACAGGACCTAGGTACAAACCCGCCTCTGCCACACCCCACTGCCTTTTGGTTCAACCCCAAACCTCGGGGCTAAGCCTGACCAGTTCAGAAAGCCATCCTTGCAACTCCTCTTATGGCTCCTTGATGCTCGCAATTTGCTTGTCCCCAAAGACCTGGGATCTATTTTTGGCTGGCCTTATGTCAATCTTAAATCCAAATCTGCTGCTCTCCCTGGCATCAGCTGTCTGGGTCAATGTCTTCTTTTTCCACCTGGTCACCCAGGCTGGAAGCCTTGTCACTGTGTTAACTCCCTTCTTTTTCTCACCCTGTGCGGCCAGCCAGTCCCCCAGGCCCGCTGCTTCTGCCACAGCAATGTGTCTGCCTGCAAGCAGTGTCATGGAGTGACGTTGGAGTCCCTAGACTCGAGATTCAGTCTCATCTCCACCGCAGGCTATTCTGGTCTTGTGAATCATTTAAAGCAGTTACTTCCTCATCGTTAAAATGGAGAAATAATACTTCTGGTAGGATTGTTGTGAATCTCCCTCCTCTCCCCTTTCCATGCTCTCCCTCCCATCCACTCCCACCATCATCCAGTCCCACCTGGATTGCTGTAACAGCCCCTCCCTCCCCTCCCCTCCCTGCCAACTCCCTAGCTCTCTCCCCAGGGGTGCTTACAAGGTCTCTTTAAAACATGACCCCACCTTTATGGCACCTCTTTCAAATCAATTGTCTACATCAGGAGCCTGGATGTCAACCCACTTTTGTGTCTTTCATACCTCCCTTCTGATCAGTTGCCACATCCGGATGGTTCTGCCTGCTCAGTGTCTCTCAGATCCATCCATCATCTCTACTCTAAGAAGAAAATTCTTCTTATCCTTCAGGACTTAGCTGGGATATCCCAGCTCCCTGGCATCCTCCCCAGTCTCATGAGTTGTAACTGACTGCTTCCTCTTCTTGTGTCCCCCAGCACGTATTTATCTATTCATCAGTTACTTCACTCCTGTGACAGTTATCTCCCCCAATGTGGTTTCATTTCTCTGAGAGCAGAGATTGGGTTTTACTCGTCTCTGTACCTCCCCCATGACACCTACGGCAGTTCTGGACACGTCAGAGGCACGGGAAGTGTCGCAGAACACCAGAAAGAATGAATCTTAAATCCAGAACACCATCCTGAGCTTATCCTAGTAGCTGATTCCAGACGCATCTTCCCCAAGCCCTGAACTCCCAGAGACGCTCCACTGCTCAGGCTGCTCGGTAAGCCAGGCTGGGACTTGGAGTCCCTGCTGGTCTCCTAGGCCCTGCTCTGTGCAGAGACGGAGGAGATAGATTTACTTAATCTCTAGTCCTCTCTTGAAGGCCAAAAAGCTCAAGGCAATTAGGCCATTTTTTTTTTAAGATTTTATTTATTTATTTGACAGAGAGAGACAGAGAGAGAGCACAAGCAGGGGGAGTGGGAGAGGGAGAGAAGCAGACTCCCCGTGGAGCAGGGAGCCTGATGCAGGGCTCGATTCTGGAACCCCGGGATCCTGACCTGAGCCGAAGGCAGACGCTTAACGACTGAGCCACCCAGGCGCCCAGGCCATTTTTCCTTTAACCGAACAACTGTTGCTACCCCCGCGGCAGCTCCAACCATGGCCGCGAACCTACTAGGACCCCGGCACCGCCATCAGCGCTGCTGGGGCCACTGCCAATCTCCTTCTCCTTCTCCAATCTCCTTACTCCTTCTCCGCCCTCACCGAGGGCCTCCTGGGGCCCGGGCCCCGCACCGCTTGCTACGGCTGCCGGCTGCCGTGTGGAGTTATCCCCCAAGAAGGAGACAGCAGCCGAGGAGGGAACGGATTGTGGCTGAAGCCGCAGAGCTCAGAAGCCGGGGGGCCCGGACGACCCCGGACTCCAGGGCTGGCCTTCCTTCCAGGTTCCCTCTACCCCAGACAAGACAATACGTATTTTATTATATAAAATGTGGGTTTATAAAAAGCCTCTGGGAGCTCCCTGCTTCACTTCTGGTCCTGCTATGGCCTCCTTTTGCCTCATTCGTCTGAGCCTGGCTCTAGCACTATCTGCAGCCGGAGGTCCCTGCGCATCCTCCAGGCTGGAGTCTCTTCCTGGGAAACCGCGGGGGACAAGCGTCTTCACAGGAGGAGCTGGGGCTACCCTTGGGCTTGTAACAGCAGGAGGGCAGCCTGGGCTGGGGCAGAGGGGGCCCAGCCCCTCTGTTAACACACCCCTGACCCTGTTCCTGCATTTAAAAGTAGATGCTGCTCACCGGCTACAAGTTTTCCTACTAAATATCCCAAAGACTTCCCCCACCACCCCAACCCACTTCCCACCCCCAGGATTCAACTTATAAAGTCAGGAGGATTTAAAGGCCATCGGAAATTGCTCCCAGCTCTGATACTGCCTGGCTGTGCGACATTACATAAATCTCTTGCCCTGTCTTCAGTTATCCCAGAGATTCAACTGGTTTCAGGTTCGTACTCTTTGATATGGGGACATAATCAGTAACCAACCTACTCTTGAGTATTTTGAGGATCGGAGAGGATGAATGGGAAAGGTCAGTGTTTTGGAAAAATATTTCCCAGTCTTTTCTCCCCTTCATAAAGTTAACTACTTGATCCATGCCTTGCCTTTGACCTGGATTGTCCTGTCATTCATTCATCCAACAAACTTTATTAAACATCTTATGTTTGCCAGTCACTTCCCATTCCTCTATGCTGCCCTGATTCCTATCTATCCTTCAAGAACCCTCCTCCAGGAAGTCTTCCCTGATCTTCCAGCCCTCGTAGACAACTCTCCCTCTGAGCTTCTAGAGAACAATTGTCTAAAATCTCATTTGGCACTTAGCAATAGCTTCGCATTTCACTTTTTTGTGTGCATCAGTTCTATCTTCCCAGCTCAACTTGGCATTGTTCTTGGGGTCTTACTCATTGCTCAGGTCCCAGGGCCCCACATGAGGCCAGGCAGAGAGGAACCCTCCACTGACAGTTTGCAGTATTGTTGCTGCTGCTTCTGAGAAGGAAGATGAGATGCCTGCTCTGAGCAGAACATTTCTATAAGGCTGCGCCCTCCTTCCCTCCCTCCCTCCCTCCCTCCAGAAGTTCGTAAGTAAGGGCCGCCCCTGATACTTCCGGGCAAAGTGGAGCAAACCTAGCTTACAGGCCCATAGAGAAAACTATCAGACTTTAAGGCTAAGAGCATCCCTGGGAAAGAAAAGGAAAGGAGAGAGATGGGGAGAGACTGGGAGAGGTGAGAGAGGTAAGTTGATTATGTAGGATTTGAATGTGTGTGTGTGTGTGTGTATACACACTAGTATATTTGCACTGTGTGTGTGCCTTTTATGAGTAGCTTTTTCATATTTGGGTGTGAAAACTCATGATTTTTCATAGTTGTGAATGTTTGTATGTGTGCTTTACTGAGTATAAGTGACATATTACAGATTCTCAGCACGTTTTTACATCAACTCCTACTCAGAGGTCCTGGGTTAAGTTTCTGTTTGAAATTCTATCTAATCTCTCAACATTTCATTCATATTAATGGATCACCCCCTCTGCCCAGCCTCCCTGGGACTGTGCCCAGCAGGATGTCAAGGCTACTTCTCCTTCCCAATCCCAGTGAAGGCTGATGCAGATCCCAGCCAGGCCAGTCCCTGGAGTGGGAAGCTTGCCAAGAGCCCCTTTCCTGACTCCAGCAGTGGGTGAGCTCATGTTTAGGTCTCTTTCCTGTATCTCAGCCTTGGTGTTCCTATTTTTCTCTCTTTCTCCTTCTTCAGTCCAGCCTGGATGAAAGGTAAACACAACAAAACAACCCTGGTGTGGTGTGGTGTTATGAAGGGAGAGGCTGCTCCCTTAACACCCCAGCACCTCTCCAAATTGCTCCCAGAGAGCTGGATGCCATGGCTCTGGAACGCTCATTTCTGTTCGGTGTTAGAAGCACTTGCTGAGAGCCTGCTCTAAGCCGAGCTGAGTACCGGGTGGTGGCGGAACGGAGGGTGCACCATTGTGAACTAAATACTTCATGGCTCTGGCCCACAGAGCAGCTCCAGGGGGCTGGACGTTTTGACTTTGTGGAGATGCAATACACAGGATGGGGGCTTGCCAACATAAGGCCTTGGTCATCACACATGCCTGCATTCGTTCTTTAGTAAGTTTAACATCTATTCATTCATTCTTTTGTCCATTCATTCATTCACCCTTAAGCAGGCGGAGTGGTTTGTTAGAAAGAGTGTTAACCCTGAAGCCCGGATTCAAGCCCGAGTTAGCTGCTATCATCTTTCCCCTCTGAGCCTCAATCTTACCTGCAGAATGAAATTAAAGAATGATTGCTCTTCCTGATTCACAGGATTACTTTCGGGAACCTCCGGGGAAATGGCTGTAGTGGGGAGAAGGCATGAACAGCCTCTGCATGCACCCATTCTACAAACACACCATACAGGAGGGGAAGAGGGCAAGGGACAGGGACCTCGAAATGATCCATCTGATAGAGCCAGAACTGGAAGGAAAAACATCTAATCCCAGTCCACTAGCATTTACACAACTTTAGAAAAGTCACTCTCTCTCTCTAAGCCTCAGTTTGCCCATCTATAAAATGAGCCTGTTGAAGTAGATGTTCACTGAGGAGTTTTGCCATTTGGGGGTTCTAGGAACTCCCCCCTCCAATCCAATTGACTATCCTGAAAGATGGTCTCATAGTGACCTTGGAAAGCACGTCAGGTTGCTAGACCCTAATGCCATAGACAGAATGTCTACATAGTATATTTTCATGGTTCAGTGGCATGGTGGTGATGCCGGCCCTCCAAAGATTCTCTCTGTCCTCAGACCTGACGCCGAACGAGATACCTCTGGAGAGATGAGGCCAGCGGGTGACACGGCCAACCTCGTATACAGAAGGTGCAGTGCTGCAGACCTAATTAACATCACCGTGTAATAGACACCATGGAGCATGCTTGAGCTGCCAGACAGAAAAAATAAAGCAATGCTTTATCTTAAGTCTTGGTTAACAGTGAGTAACAGATAGACTTGTGCATTATCTACTACGCTTCACTGCACAGACCCGCTAGGGTTGCCCTAGACCCCATGAGAAGGCGCACCTTGATTTCAAGGGTGTGCTTTATAGATTGTTTTGCCAAACAGCTAGAGAATTGGGACCCTGCCTGGGTATTGTCATAGACTTGTGTAGAGAGGGGGGCACAAGAGTGTAGACTGTGGTGTCTGACAGATCCAGTTGAGATCAGCTGTGCCACCATGTGACCTTGAGCCCCCTCTATGAACTTTGGTTTCTTCCCTTATAGGATTAATTAATGGCTGGATCACAGGAGGTGTATAAAGAATAGATGGCATGATGTGAACAAAGTCCCTAGCAAATGGAAGTGTCCCTTTGAGGGTAGCTCTTATTATTAGCCACATTCACATTACTCTTAGTCAAGCGGCCATCCTGGCACACATACTTGGAGGCTACGATCCCTCATTATAAGTGGATGATGAGGTAACCGGGTCTTTCTTCATCAGCAGCAAGTGGTCATTAGTCCACCTCTAACAGTGTCCTCCTCCCCCCTCATTATAATATCATCATTCATTCATCCATTCATTCATTCATTTATAATGCCTGCCATGGTATCTTCGTTCGGGTTCTTCCAAAAGCAGAGACTGGGATAGCAACTGAGAGCAAGTAGTTTATTTGCCAGGTAATATCTGGAAGCAGAAGTAAAGGAAGGGGCGAAAGTGAGACAGAGGAGGGAGAAAACCCAGGGAAGCATGTGTTAATAATCTCATTACCACTGAGAGGAAAAGGGGACTCAGTCCCTCTAGGGACTTTCTCAGAAATGGTATAAAATCACTCCCCAGAGTTGGCTCCCCAAAGGACAGGGAGACAGTTGAGGGTTGCCTTCCTGGGTGTAAATTTCCCTTCTTTCCGGGGTTGCTCCTCTGCAAGGCCGATCTGAGGCAACCAAGGTCCCCTTGATCAAAGATGCTGGCCAAGTACATGGAAGTGTGCAGTAGGGCCACACTGAAATCAGGTGGGCTGAGGAGACGTGGGACAAGCTGCACAAGCCTCTGCTACACATGGGCACAGGAGAGCCAAGTGAGGCACGAGAGCCTTGTCTTTGCTATCTCCTGGCTAGGAAGTTCGGGAGGGACAGTGTCTGAATTAACTCTGCATCCCAAGAATCTAGCACAGTGCCTGGAAAGAGTTACACACCCAAGTCTGGGTATTTGCTGAGTGGAAAGATGGAAGGATAGATGGATGGGTGGATGGACATATGAATGGTGGATCAATTTTCTCCTTCGTAAGAATAATTTCTGCCTATAAATCTGTGGGGTAAGTGGAGGTTGTGGGAGGTTGGCGGCAGATGGAGTTTGATATACAAAGGTGCTCAAAATGGGGCAAGGGCAGGTAAGGCAAGGAGTCCTCAGGAGAAATTAATCTAGAGCTGGCTCAAGCAACTGGGGCCAAACAGGTCATCAATGTTGGCCTATTCACAGAGTTGCCCCAATCTGGTACTTCAGCTTGGAATTGACACCACAAATGGAAGCCGGAAGAATACCTGAACTGAAGTCGTGAAGAAAAATAGTCTCAGAGCAGGATCAAAATGGAGAGAGCCCAGGAAGGCCCAGAAGCCTGAAGCTTTGACTCACAGGACCTCAGATTTAAACACCCCTTAGGCCTTTGTGAAGCTTTGCCCTTACTAATTGTCCATGTTGATACTGCATGAAACCTGAATTTCCTGTTAATAACTAGTGATTTGACCAGGAAAAAGGAAAACAAAAACAAAGTGTTAGAGATTTTATATATATTTGTTTTTAGGCATCTATATTTTTTAATTATAGTTGAAATCTTGAAGTTAAAATGAATTTCTATAATTAACATTTTCTTTTTCATGATATTGTTTACTTAGAAAATTTTGAAATTTGAAAAATAGGAAAAAGCATAAAGAAAATAACTCACCACTACCAAGAGATAAATAACTTTTAACACATTTTAAATAAAATTGAGATAATTTTATATATACAGTTTTAGATATTTTCCCCCACTGAGCTTTCTAGCTGGATTGTGTAACATATAATTTTCATGTACAACTCTCCAGATTTTGAATATTCTTTGAAAACATTCATTTTCACTGATTATGTAATATTCTACATTCAGATAAAACGAAATTTATTAACCTAGTCCCTTCCTGTTGGACATTGGTCATTTCTCATTCTTCTGTTGTTCTAAATTTTGAACAGAACTGTACAAAACACTTCACAGGCAAAATGTCCTTTGAACTTTCTCCTACAAGCCTGTGAGGTAGGTAAGTAGTATACAGATTCTCTTTTTACAGATTAGGAAACTGCAGGTTCCGAGGAGTTCAGTGATTTGTCAAAGGTCACTGTCTTGGTTCACATTCCCCAGAAACAGACCCTCAGGACTGGAGGTAAGGATGTAGGTGCAAGGGATTTATTTAAAAAGAGATCTCAAGGTAAAAGTAGAGAAACAGGAAAATGAGATGAGGAGGGCAAGACAGCCAGTGAAATGTTTATCAAGCAAGTTGCCACCATGGAGAACCAGAGCTTCATCGTGCTGGGGGGACTCGAGAAGCCAGTGTACTCATGTGTCCGAATTATCCCACACAAGGGATGAGGGAGCTGGGTATTTTCACCAAATTCAGTCTTGGTTGAGGCTGCTCCCAAGGAGCCGTGTCACTTCTCCCTGTCGCTTCTGAGCTGCTGTGGGGGAGGGAGCAAAACAGGCTCTGGGGGTCACAGAAATGCAGGTGCCAGTCACAAGTTAGGCAGTGTTCCCTCCAGCAATGAGGGAAAGGGGTTCGGGGGGGACACTGAGCCTCTAAGGCCAGTCACACAGTTGTAACTGTCAGAACTGGGATTTGAATGCAGGCGTGCCTAGTTCCGGATCCCTTACCTTTAATGATTTGGCTTTGCAGAGAAATAAAACCTCCCTGTGACCTTGGGCACGTCACTTCATCTCTCTGAGCTCCAGGACTGGGTGGGGATAATGCTATCAGCCATTTCTGACTCAAAGTACACTCATGAGATGACAGCATGGATGTGTCAGCACTTTGATTACCCCCAAGGCCATTGTTGGCTCAGCATTACTGACCCTTCCCATAAGGTGGGTAGGAATCACATCAGGCAGACATTGAGTGCTTTCCTGAGGATGAAAAGAAATTAATAGAAGATGGGCCGGTTCCCTGAGTGCATTAGATGCGTAGTTTTCTAGATTAACTGCATAGTATGCAGTGCACACGTGGCTCATTGAAGTGCATTATGAGTCTCTGATGAACAGCAGAGTGTTCCATGGTTCTGGCAAGGGGGAGACAAACACGCAATTGCTCATCTCTATGCACTGACAGTCTCCAGGTCTGGATTCTCCCAGGAGGGAGTTTAATTGCTCCATAAGCTTCAAACTCAAGGGCTCCTCAATGCTAAGCTCCTGACGAGCTGCATTAAAGTAAAAATGACAAAGATGCCAGTTGACATATTTATTAAATATGCGGATCCCAAAGGAGCCAATGTGGGTTGCTCATGCCAGTGAAGGTACGGATGCAAAGTCTAGTATTGCTGTAGTCCTCCCACTTGACTGAAGCTCACACTTAAGGGTAAGGTCAGGACAGACTGGAGATTCAAACCCCGGTCTGGCTGACTTCAAGATGCATGTTTATTCTAGAAGACCACCTATGTGTTCAACTGTTGAAGAGGTTTTGTAGCTTTACCAACCATTGGAAAGCAAGTGTGAATGAGTTGCACAGAATCATTCCTACATGGCACTACTTATCACCAGGGTTTCTACACCCTGCTCCAGCTTAGTCCAGGCTGGTATAAGCATTTATCTGGACTGTTTTTGATAGTATGGAACATGAGTTGATAGTTCAAAGATTCGGGTCTATCAAACTGGCATGTTTAGTCCTAGGCACTAAGGCTGTATTCAGGTAGTTTTCACTGATGAATTATGGTGTCAGTGTCTCTAGTGTCTATGACTACTACTGCCAGGAGATCTGAATCCTCCCAGCAACCCTGAGAGGAAGAGGAAGATACTACAGTCCCCATGTTGTAGAGGAGGAGTTGGAGACACAGAGTGACATGACTAGGCTAATAAGTGGTAGAGAGAGGATTCAAACTCACTTCAGTCTGGCTTTAAAGTCCAAGCACTTTGACACCAGCACAACACCTCCAACTGTCTAGATGTTCTTAGCCTCAACATGCAGCTGTGAAAACCCATGAATTGGGCCAATAATTCCAGATCCTCATCTCTAGCCTAACACCATCCCAGAAATTCAGATTCATATAGTGAGGCAATGACCAGTCATCTTAGATAGACCTAGAATTTTTGATTTAAAAAAAGGAATTTTTTATTTTTTATTTTATTTTAAAAATTTTTTTTAAGATTTTATTTATTTGTGAGAGAGAGAATGAGAGACAGAGAGCATGAGAGGGAGGAGGGTCAGAGGGAGAAGCAGACTCCCTGCCGAGCAGGGAGCCCGATGCGGGACTCGATCCCGGGACTCCAGGATCATGACCTGAGCCGAAGGCAGTCGCTTAACCGACTGAGCCACCCAGGTGCCCCCAAAAAAGGAATTTTTAATTCCTACTTACTTTTTATCCTTGCCCCAAATTTCCTCCTCTTTCAATCTTACTTATCCATGCAAAAGACACCACCCTCTAGTTGTTGAGACCAAAAATGTTATGTCTGATGCTTCCCTTCTGATACCTAATGAGGATACCTAATACATTAATAGGCCTACAAAACACACCCTATAATCCACCTCTTTCTGTCTCCATATGGCCATTAGAGCAAGCCACCAACACCTCCAGCCTGGGTAAATGCAAAACCTTCCAAAGGATTCTGCTTTCACTTCCACTCCTCTGCAGTGCATTCTCCACACACAGCCAAAGTGCTCTTTTTAAAAATCGTAAGTCAGAGCACCTGGCTCGTTCATTCTGTAGAGCACCTGACTCTTGATCTCAGGGTTGTGAGTTCAAGCCTCATGTTGGGTGTAGAGATAACTTTTTAAAAAGTATTTTTAAAAAACCCCCAAATCACAAACATCTGCCACAGATCAAATGTTTGTGTTCCCCCCAAATTCATATGTCGAAACCTAATGCCCAATGGGTTGGTGTCAGGAGGTGCGGCTTTGGGCAAGTGCTTAGGTCCTGGGGGTGGAGCCCTCATGAATGCGATTAGTGACCTCTCAAAAGAGACCCACAGAGCTGCCTCATCTCCTTCCACCATGTAAACACACAACCAGAAGGCCCATCTATGAACTAAGAAGTAAGTTCTCACTGGACACTGAATCTGCTAACATCCTGATCTTGGACTTCCCCGCCTCTAAAACTCTTAGATTTATCAATCTGTTGTTTATGAGGTACTCAGTTTATGGCATTTTGTTAGAGCAACCAAACAGACTTGAGACATTTTCATTTCCTTGCTGAACGCCCTTCATTTTTTCTCCCATTATGCTTAGATCAAAAAGAGTTTCAAATGGGTCAGTTGAAACTTGTACATGTTAGCCTGGCACCCATGACCCTACATGATGTGGCCCGCAAACCACCTTTCAAACCTCTACTCTCACTACTCCCCACACCCCTGTCCTCTGTGCTCCAGCCACACTGGCCTACCTATTTCTAAAACATGCCATAGTCATTAGGATTTACAGCTATCACACTAGCTATTCCCTCCCCTGGTTGCTGCTTACACATCTCCTCCTCAGAGAGCCTTCCCTGAACACCCAACACCAGCTAACCAACTATGGATACCTGGTCTACTTCAGCATATGTATATTAATTAGCTGGGTGTTCAGACTACTTGACATTTTCTGCTCTTCAGGTCTGTTTACTGTCATGTCACAAATACAGTGGACCAATGTAACATTCCATGGACGTTCCAAACACTCAAGGCCCCTACTGACTATACTGTAACAGAGAATAGGAACATTAACTTAGCTCTGAGGCAAGACTGAATATGCACTGCTGTCCTAAGGGAATGTACTTGCTTCTGATTCTTTTCTATGGTGGGGATTAGAAGAATATATTTACTGGGCCAGTAGCCCATACTGAATGCCAGAGGCGGTTTTGTTGTGTTCTAGTAAACACATCTAGTAAAACATCCTACATAACCAAGATTAGGCTATCATTTGCTTACATTTACAGTAACCTACCATCTTCTACCACAATCAGGTCTTTTTGTTCAGGGCTCAGAATGGTGACTTAAATGGGAGCATGATGAGGACGACTACTTCCACATCTTCTAATAGCTACCATCCCTCTAGAAACAGTACTGCTTTAGATGTATTATCTTGCTGGGGTGGGGTACAATTTTAAGGGCATGAACTTTCCCTTTCCTACTATAATGATTTTTGCTCCATAGATCATGAAATGAACATGAGATTTCTGCAGGCTGCTGAGTATATCCATCTCAGTCATGTACTTGGGAAATGACCACGTGGGATCTACTATGAAATGGATCAGGACTCAGCTTATTACTGGCTTCCCTAGGTCTCCACTCTAATAAG
This sequence comes from Mirounga angustirostris, assembly GCF_029215605.1. Taxonomy (NCBI): domain Eukaryota; kingdom Metazoa; phylum Chordata; class Mammalia; order Carnivora; family Phocidae; genus Mirounga; species Mirounga angustirostris. The sequence goes on from NW_026991712.1 coordinate 152,309,871, forward strand.
AAGCCATCCTGGTATTTGAGATTTCCTGGAAACTTTTCAGTTCAGATCGTATTTATAGCAACTCTCAAAAGAGCTCTCTGGTATTCATTACCCTGGAAAATGGTCATGAGTACCTTTGGAGGAAGATTGGGGTAAACGCTTTCTGTGGTGGTATAGGGTCTTTCCGAAAGGGAACCTGGCTTCAGCTTTTATCAGTGAGTTCTGGATTTGAGAACTCACTGAAGTCTGGGAACTGGATGAGGAATCATGATTTTTCCTTCTGGCAGCTGACATCAGCCTTCAGCATATGTGCTCTCAATCTTTTTTGCTTAAGTCAAGAAAAACCTTATTGTCTGCCCATTCATCTCACTACTTTGCCACAGATCCCAGTGGATCAGGACCACATAGTCATCACTGTGGCTTTGGTGCCCATTATGCAATGACATCTACCTTCACTTTGAATACCCACGTGTTGAACCTGGTCTGTTATTCCAGAGTTCTCTCATGTTCATTAATATTAGGGACAGTTTGATTGCAGCATCTCCCAGTTTGTGGTGATGCATATTAACCAGGTGAATAATCTTTTTGTTTCCTAAAGCTGGTCCTTTGAAAAGAATCAGTAAAATTGATAAAACTCTGGCTAGAATCCATAAGAAAAAGAAAAGGTGAGAAGACACAAACCACCAACATCAGGACTGAAAAAAAGGATAAGAGTACAGATCCCTGAAATAATAAAGGATAATAAGTAAATATTATGAACCATTTTATGTCAATAAATTTGACAAATTAGATGAAATCCAAAAATTTTATGAGAAACACAAACTACCAAAGCTTACTCAAGAGAAAAATGAATCATCCAAATAGTTCTGTATCATATTAAAGAAATTTATTTTATAGTGAAAAGCCTTGCCACAAAAACACATCCAGGCCAGGGTAGTTTCACTGGTGAATTCTATCAAACATCTCAGGAAGAAATAACACCAGTTCTATACCAGCTCCTCTAGAAAGTAGAAATTCATTCATGTGGCTAATATTACCCTGGTTTTAGAAAAACAAACAACACAAAGATATTTAAGGAAAGAAGACTACAGACCAATATGTCTTTTGAACACAGATATAAATATCCTTAATAGGAGGTTAGCAAATCAAACACAGCACTATATAAAAAAGGATGAGACATTTTGATCAAGACAGGTACATGCCTGGAATGCAAGCTTGGCTTTTAACATTTGAAACCAGTATATTCACTCTGTTAATAGAATAAAAAAGAAAATCTTAGGATCCTCTTAATGGATGCAGAGAACGCACTGACAAAAATCCACCCCTATTCATAGTTAAAACCAAAAAATAAAATCTCTCAGCAAACTATTAGCAAACCTAATAAAGAGCATCTAGTGTGGATTTTTTCCCCCACCAAATAGGCCTGGAAACAATTCCAGACCCAGTAGCAATGAGCATGCCTGGTGCTTATACTGTGGTCTTAAAATACCATTTCTCACTAAGAGAAATCAGTCCTTTTCAGAGAAATGGCTGATCCTGGGGTGGAGGCAGGAAATGCACTAGATGAGCATGGAACATCTTGTCCTACCAGAGAACAAAAATGCTATCAAATACTGGTAGGATCTAATCAAAAGGACTCAGGAGTCAACTTATGAGGCTCCCAATGGTTAAACAAGGGACAAGCTGAGCTTCAATAGGATAAGAACCATAATGGCTAGAAAACACCAGATATGTTTAAGTACATTATTAGTTCATCAAAAAACAAAACAAAACTAGCCCACTTTTGTAGAACTATAGGAAATCTCATTAGCTTAGAAAGTTTACTATCTTGAAAACTGGTAAATAGAGGGGAAAAATAGAAAATTTATCTCACCTTTTCTATGTGAATTGGTAAATGTGCTCACATCAAAAGGAGAGAAAAATAGACATTATGTGCCTTCTGTTGAAAGACTATACCACCGCTTAAATTTTGGAAAAAAAAAAAAAGTTTAACCTGAATTTGATCAAGCCTTTATTCAACTACCAAATTCCATGAAATGCAGAGAACACAGAACATATTAACTTGTACCATGAGGAAGCAGGTAAAATCCAGACTTTGGTCACTTAAAGGCCAAATAACCTAGGTTCTTCCATGAATAAATTACAAGTAAAAAGATGGGGGAGGAGGGAGAAAATTTAGATTAAAGAGACTTAGGAAACTGGCAAAACTAATCTGTATTATTTAGGGTTTCATCCTAAGTGATAAAACTGTAAAAAATGTAAGGGAGTGACAACTATAAAAATGAAAGATGGGCGCCTGGGTGGCTCAGTCAGTGAAGCCCCTGACTCTTGGTTTCAGCTCAGTTCAGGATTTCAGGGGTGGTGAGATAGAGACCCACAATGGGCTCTGTGCTTGGTGGGGTGTCTGCTTAAGAGTCTCTCCCTCTGCCCCTCCCCACAACACCCCACCACACATGCTTTCTCTCTCTCTCTCTCTCTCAAATAAATAAATAAATAAATTTTTTTAAAAAAATTGAAGATAATGGTTCCTTTGAGATGGGAAGAAAGAGACTGACTGGGATCGAGTACATGGAGGGCTTTTGAGTTAGCTGGTAAAATTCTATTACTTGACTTTGATGGTGTTTATAGGGACATTTGCCTTAAAACAATCCATTAAGCTATTTGTTGTTTTATGTAATTTTCTGTATCTGTGTTTTATTTTATAATAGTTTTGTTGAAGCCACAAAGCAATTTGTGGGAGAAGAAAGCAATTTGAGCGAGAGAAGATATTTGTACACATAGAACCAAAAAGAGTAAATCTAAAACACAAAAAACTCCTGAAAATTTACTATAAAATGATAATCAACTATATTGGGAAACAGCTGGCAAACTCATATTGGTAAATTTGTGGATAGACTTATAAATGGACAATTTACAGAGTTGAGAATAGGGTGTAGGGACACCACAAGTTTTCCCCTATAAGCCTGAAAGGACAAGGAGACATAACAGGTTCTAGAACTCAGAGATGGAAAGTTGTTGGAGAGAGCTGCCTGCCAGGAACTGTGGTCTTGGGTCAAAGGATGCAGTCAGCCCCTAGTGACCCTGCAGAGAAAGAATTGGGGAACGAAGTATCCCAATTTCTCTCTGCTCCCTCCCTCCAGTGCTCCCCATTGGCTAAAGTCAGAGGATCCAAGAGCTCCTTGCTGCTCTATGTGGGCTAGCCCGTAGGGACCTAGAGCACAGTGAGGAAGTTGTGAGATCTGGAGAGGCAAGTGAAAGATGTTCAGCACCCCAACCTGATAAACAAATGGTCCAAAGACATAAACAGGCAATTCACAAAGAAGGAAATCCAGTGGCCAAAATTCATATGAAAAGCTAAATATCATTAGTAATCAGGCAAATGCTAATGAAAACTACCTGAGATGACTCAACACACATATCAGGTTAGCAAAAATTTAAAAGTCTGATAATATCTAGGGTTGCCAAGAATATGGAGCAATAGGAATGCTCTTCAACTGTTAAGTAAATATGTCAATTGGTACAACTTCAGAAAACAATTTGGCATTATCTAATACAGTTATGGATACTCTTATGCTGTGACCCAGCAATTGCTTTCCTGGGTATATACCCTAGAGAAACCCATGCTCAAGGGCACCAGGAGGCATGCTCATAGCAGCATTGTTTCCCATAACCTCAAGCTGGAAACACCCTGAATGTTCACCAGCTGTAGCATGAGTATCTCAAATATGGCATTTCTGCATGGTGAAATGCTATTCAACAACGATAATGTTGCTACTCACAAAATATGGATAAATCTTAATATATTGCCAAATGAAAGCAGCAAGTCACAAAAATTACCTAATGTATGATTATATATACATATAGCTACAAAACAGGGAAAACTAAATTAAATAATTTAGGCAGGATACATAGGTGGTAAAAGTATATTAAAAAAAAAAAGCAAGACAGTAATTTCACAAAAGTCAGGATAGTGGTTACCTCTAAGAAGAGAAGAACATTGGATGCAAGGATCCCAGGGGTGGGAGGTATTGAGGCTGCTTCCGGGATGCTGGCAGTGTTGTTTCTTTATAAGGATGTGCTACATTTTATATAAAAGAAAAAGACTTAAGAAGGGTGTCGACTAAAAGATTGATTAAAAGCTCTGGGGACATGGGCAAAGCTCAACTGCTGGTGAATTTTACTGTAGGATAATCCATTTTGTTCACTGCTGGGTCCCTAGTCACTTGAACAGTTTTTTCTTGAAGTAGGTGTTCAGTAAATATTTGTTGAATGAATGAATAGATGAATAAATGGATGTGTTCAGATATGTCTTGTCTTGATAAGAACCATTGTGTCTCACACCCCACAGCGTGTTATATAGGGGAAGCCTGGGGGAAGTTCTTAGGTTCCCTGGACCTTTGTAACTGAATTAACAGAAGTTTGCTCCTTGGTGAGTTACACTATACCAGGTGAGGTTGTCACGTCAAAGAAAACTTTATTTGCAACAAATAAACTTTTGCAAAAAACTTATTTGCAAAAAACTTATTTGCAAAAAAAACTTTATTTGCAACAAATCATGGGGGAATAACTTCCAAAGCTGGGACTCCTCAAGCAGGGATGAATGGGTTCTTTTTATTTATGGTTTAGGATGAATATTCAGAAAAGGGAGCTTGGTCATTGCCTATAGAGGTCCACATAAGGTTACTCATGCATCTTAAGGAAACATGCCTATACATACATTGTATGTTATGTTGATGAGGTTTGTGGTCCTGTTGGGTGGAGATCTTAGCATTATAATGAGGTAGAGGTAACACAGGATGAGGGGAAGGGCCATGGGCATGCTCTGAGCGCCAGTATAACCTGGATGGGGTCTTGGGCTCATTATCTGGGGTAAGGAATGCAGGGCCTTCCTTATTTTTGGAACAGCACTGGGAGTTTTACCGCTGATTTATTGTGTCTGGTATGATTAGGCTATTTCCTGGTCTGGTGGAGACTGTTAGTTTTTACATTCCCTTTGTTCCCTTAAAATCCTTAAGTACTAAAGTTTTTGCATTTCTCTGTAATTCTGATACCTCCAAGGAAGTTGTGCTAGTGATGTAGGAAACACGTTATTAGGGTTCGAAGCCAACAGCCAAGAAAGAACTCTTGAGACATCTTTGGTGCAAAAAGGTGATTTTGTTAAAGCACAGGGACAGGACCCATGGGCAGAATGAGCTGCACTGGGGTCATGAGGAGTGGTCCATTATATACTTTCAAGTTGAGAGGGGATTAGGGATAGTGTAAGTCTCTAAGGAATTTTGGAAGCAAGGTTTCCAGGACCTTGAGGGTGCTAGCTATTGTTGGGAAAAGGTCATTTATTACCATCTAATAAAACCTTAGTCATGAGACCCTTCAGATGTATATCGGTGGGCCATATGCTTGGGGGATGATGGCCAACACGTATCTAGGAAGGTTTAGAGATAAAGGAAGTTTCCAAAGAAATTCTTATACGTTAAAGTAGACTTACAGGATTTGGGGGAGGGGGGGTGGTCAGACTAGAATTGCCTTTTGCCCTTAGCAAAGTATTAACATCGAGGCAGTTGAGTCCCTAGAGGAATGTCATTCTGCCTGTTTCATGGACTTGTCAATGGGCTGTAGGTAGTAAGGAAATTTAATAATTTTTCTTCTGCCTTTTTTCCCACATCATTAGAAGTGAACTTAGGCAAGCAGAACCAGTAGGGCAGAGATCACGGAAAATAGTAGGTGGCCTAAAATGACTTCTCTTATGTCATGAAATCTGTGTCTCATCTTTCTTTTCCTGGGGACCGCTAACTCTTTCTGCTTACATCTTGAGGGACTCTATAGATTTGCAGATATAGCTGAGTTTGGTCTCTTGGTGAATGGGTCTCTCAGATAGCCAAGGGAACTATACTAAGAAATGCTATGCTTCGTACCCATAATCTTGATGCTAAATAAACCTGTTTGCTTCTGCTAATATTTGCATAAACATGATCATTCAATTGCAAAATAATAAACCTATTTTATAGCAAGGATTATCATACCCATTTAATCGATGAGGGCTATGGTAGACATGGTTTGTTTTCTTTCCATTCATTTCACTTGTTTTCAGATGTGTAGCAACCAGGCCAATGGATGATTTACCCCCACTTTCAATTCTAGAGGTGGGTGTTGATTAGTCTAGGATGGGCAAATTTCTTTTTGAGAGAGCCAGTTAGTAAATATTTTAGGCTTTGCAGGCCATAAGATCTCTGGCCCAATTACTCAACCCCACTGTTATAGCATGAAAGCAGCTAAGGCAATCCACACATGAATGAACATGGCTGTGTTCTAAAACAACTTTATCTACAAAATATGTGGTAGAGCAGACTTGGTCTGTGGCCCATAGTTTGCTGACCCCTAACCTAGAGAAGTTTTCTCAACCAGGTTCCTCATTTGAACTACCCAACACAGATAATTAGTTGAATGGCTGTGCTCTCAATTCTTCCAAGGATGCCAAAACTAGAGTAATGGTTCTCAAAGTGTGGTACTCTGTCCTGCTGCATTAGCTTTATCTGGGAAATTGATAGGATTGTAAAGTCTCAGGACCAATTCCTGAACCAGAAACTCTGGGAGTGGGGCTCAGCAATCTGCACTTTAACAAGTCCTTCAGGAGATTCTGTACACTCAAGTTTGAGAACCACTGCTCTAGAGTCTAGACTAATCAAGAAAAATTCTTTCCATTGCCACAGGGGGTGTAGTTAAATTCAGGGGTATAGCTATTCAATAAATGGAATTGCCCTAATCACAGTGATCAGTTTGGAAGTGATCCAAGATGGGGGAATTTTTCAAAATATTTAACAACCAGCATAGCAAGGACTCCAACAATCAGAATAGGTACCAGCCATGGCACCAGAACAAGGTTCTAAAGGCCCCTTCTTATGCCAGGCACTAATCCTCTCCTTACTGAATCACGGAGAAGTCTACAGAGTTCTGGGGGAAGAGCCAGAGAGACCAGGTAGGGAGAGATATTTATGGGGAAGCAGCTATTGGGGAAGTAGCTATTTACCAACTGCATATGTAGAGAAGCAAATTTTGCCACTCAAGTTGCATCTCTTTGGCATATTGATTATTTTTTGAGCTGGTGATTTTTAGGAAACAGTGAACACAGGAGAAGCTCTGAAGACCAAGAAGTTAACATTTTTGTAAGAGACATTTACATATACAAGGGACATCGTTATTTGTAAGGTGTCTCCCTCACTGTACCAGGAGGAGGAAGATGACTAAATCTCTAAAAACTATTATCAATGGAGAGGGCAGGGACGTAAATTTGCATAACAACCTGACTCTTATTTATTGTTATTCTTTATTGGTAACCTCTCATAACTGACTCCCACCCCCTAGCATCTTCCTTTGCCTTTAGACATTTTGCAGAATTACTCAGTTTTCCTGGGTCTCTCCCATGTATACAGAGGTGTACATGTTATTGAACTTTTGTTTGTTTTTCTACTGTTAATCTGTCTCATGTCAATTTAATTCTTAGACCAGCTAGAAGACTCTTGAAGGGTAGAGGGGAATTTTTCTTCCCCAACACATGGAAGTGTTTCACTCTTTTAACAACTGGTACAGCTGTACCCGTGCACACCAGCGGCAAAGCTGTCCTGGTTCAATTGGCACAAGCTCAGTATTTCCCATCAGTGACTGTAGAAACAACAGCCGGCCCCCCCAACCCCTGCATGTGGTAAGTATGTAATCCATGAAGTTATCAACCTAAAGGTGAAGCCAACCCAGGGAGGAGGACACAGCTGAGAGAATCAGAGGGAAATGGAGCTGCAGCCCTGAAGGAGCCACTCAAACTCATCCTGCTTCTGGGCACTCCATTCAGCTGACTCAGTTTGAGTTGAATTTTTTGGCTTTTGCATCTGAAACCATGAAAAGAGGCCCAGAGAGTATCATAAGGAAAATCTTCTGAGGAAACTGTTTCTGAGGGCCTGATTGAACTGTTGTCCTTTCTTCCTGAAGAATTGGGTAAGGCAGACCCTCCCTTCTTCATCGGAGTGTCTGCTGGGGAACAGCTCAGGCACCCTTTGCCCCAGCTCTGTGTTGGGCCGGCTGCAGTGCGTGTTTATTAGTGGGATGCATCTGATCACAGAGGCCCTCCTGACAAGTTCATTACATATCAATTTAATTAGCTGATTTACATTTAATTTACATTTCAATTAATGTCTTTAGCAACAAAACGCTGCCTTAATAGGGTAATTGCCTGTTAGGCAATATGTAAAAGAATAAATAGTCGCATTCTAAGGAAGAATTCCTATTTTCAATTTTTTATTACCATAAATAACTGAAATAATTATTGCTCTTAAGGGCCACGTCCTCATTTCCTTCTGGGCCTAATTATAAAGACTTAGTACCTCATTAAGCAAAATGGTTTTAGAGTCACAGAAAAACATTACTCGAATCGTGAGTCATTAGTTTCGACAAAAGAGGGAAAACGGTGATAGCAGGCACATTTGGGGGATTTGACAGTTAATATAGTCAAGCTTTGTCCTCCCTAAGCCACATCATGATAGCAGAAGGTGTTTCTGTTCTGCACACCTGTTGGGATATTGGTCTGAGGGATGTACAAATAGCCTCTTTTAAGTATTTCTGGAGATGAGAAGCTCACTGTCTCTTGGGACAGACATTATAGAGCTCTGGATTTTAAAAGTTCTTTCTTATGTTAAAATCTGCCCCACCTCTTTGAACCAACTGTAGCAGGTGCCTGCCAGAGAAGATGTTTCACCAGGGATATGATTATTATGTAACAATAATTGTGCAATAAGAGAAACTGACTGCACAGAATACGCAGGAATAGAAATGAGGTGGGAACAGCAGAAAGGAAAGCAAATGGTCTGAGAAATGGGGAGAATGAGACTCCGTATTTTGAGAGTTCAAGAGGAAAAGCTGCCATACACCCAAGGTGAATACTGGGGGAGGGGAGGAGAGAGGTTTGGGTCTGAAGAGTCAGACACCAGTCACAGTGCAAATGGGGCTGGCTTGTTCCTTGAAAAGTGGTTGTGTGTTTAAACTGAAAAAGCAAATGCTAAGAATTGAAAACTTCAGGGCCAAAGTATGGGGTTCCTTGAGGCTAGGGTTATCCTTCCTCAAAGATCCACCGCGGTCATTGCTGTCAACTCCACATCGGGCCCGCTGCAGTTTTTTTGTACTCTGTCGGGCTATCTTCAACAGTGCCGCCATGTGGGAGCAAGATGCAACAGCAGGAGAGGAATAACCACCTTTGGTTCTGTCTTCATTTGACTGTGAAAGCCTAACAGACCCGGTTTGAATTTGATCTGCAGTCAGAGGAATGAAGGAAGACTCGGGAAAGAAATACTGGACTTCCAGAAAATAACTCACCTGAAAGCTGAAGGAAGGGAGAATTTTTTGATTATTTAATTGGGAAAAAAGTGACCATATTTGCACCTTAACATTTTGGAAATGTTCATTCCAGCTAAATGACCCCTGGTGCTAGCTTTCCCCTCTCTCCCACTAGAACCACTTTGCTTCATATCAGCCCTTTAGAAATTAAATGATAGGATTTAGGTCCCTTGGTCCCCCTTTGCTCACTCCTGAAGCTCATTTTCACGGTAAATACCTCTAATCCCTCTTTCTTTTCTTTTTTTTTGGGAGGGGGTAGTTTTTCAGATCCATTGACACCTTAGCCACTCTTGTCTGGAAGTTATCGGATTTATTCATGGCCTTTTGAAAGCAGATACCAAAATCTGAAGGGAAACTCCAGAACTGGTCAGCCCAAGGCAGGGTGAAGGAGGCTGTCAGGATGGGGTCCTCAACTCACCTCACTTGTCCTTCCTGGTATTTATCTGATAAGCTGTGAGCAGGGAGTCTCATCCCTACCAGATCCAATGCTCTTTTTTTTATTACAAATATTTTGTAACACTTTCTTTCCTATAGAAATTCACAGAAAATATAACTTGCCTACATGCCCAACTTTTAAAAAATACGTGTATCATTCTATCTGTAAGGTGAAGGAGAAATAAAAGAGAAGTAACGAATAATAGAATAATCTATATTTCCATATGTAAATGTGCTGGTACATAAAAAGATGTAATGAAGCAGTACATGCTTTCATCTCTTTATAAAATTACCTGACTGCAAGAACTGCAGATGCAAGCTGGCTCAGTCAGGTATGTTGGACTGTTGATTCAAACACCACCACTAGCTGAGAGTGATGTGCTTTTCTAAACTTTTGGACGACTCTTTTTTGTTTTTGTTTTTGTTTTTGTTTTTCCTTTCGTACAACCCTTAGTAGAGTTCTGAACAAAATAAAATGGAGTCTTCTTTTTTATTTAGAAAAAAAAAAGTCACATTATTCTGGAAGAATTGCCCTGTATTTAAATCATGCAAAGACTTGGAGTTTATGTGTGAAATGAAGTTAGGCTATAGACTCATATTTTTATAAATACATTTTTCAACCATCAGAATATGTGAAGGGATAGGATTTGGGGAGGCTGGACAGTTCTTTGTTGTGTATGACTACCTGGCATTTCTGAATATTTTCCACGAAGTGCCAGGAGCACCCTCTAATTGTTGTGAGAGCCATTTTTTTTTTAAAGATTTTATTTATTTATTTGAGAGAGAGAGAATGAGAGACAGAGAGCATGAGAGGGAGGAGAGTCAGAGGGAGAAGCAGACTCCCTGCCGAGCAGGGAGCCCGATGCGGGACTCGATCCAGGGACTCCAGGATCATGACCTGAGCCGAAGGCAGTCGCTTAACCAACTGAGCCACCCAGGCGCCCCATGTGACAGCCATTTTTAAAAGACCCACATATTTCTGAAACACCAACAGGGTGATATTGTCATCATGAACTATGAATTCTGTCCTGAACCCCAGCTCCCTGACTTCCTCTTATCGATGCCCAGCGGCCTAGGGAAGTAGGACTGGTCCAGTTCTTGTAGTCTCAGCTGTTCTTTACTGCATGGATTACCCAGGGCTCCCGTACAGACTATCATCACACTCTGAAGATCATGCAAACTGCTTTTCCTTGGGTGTGAATTTCTTTATGGATCATGAGAGATTCCCGTTTATCCACTTTGGGAACTGTGGCCTCCCATGCCAGTGTCCCACCCCTATTACCGCATATGCACCTTGTCTGTGCTCGCTGGCTGGACTTCCAGCTGCCAGTACCTGTGATTCTCCAGGAAAGACAGACTGGAATTAACACTCAACCAATGGCTGATGGGAATGGACAAAGACCTTAGATGGGATGGAATAACTCTAAGGTGTATATTCCACACTGGCTCCAAGTGGGATTAAACTCGTCTCCCACAACAGTCATTTGCTTCATAACATGCCTTTTATTTGGCCTCCTTTCTCTGGTAAGTGTTTCTGGGATCATCACCTCAGTAAACTACTTTACTCAAATAATTGTCTGAGGGTTCTGGGGAAACCCCAAATAAGCAACTCTGGGAGTACAGAACTTCCAGGAATCCTTTTTTGTATAAGATCTCCTAGGCCTCCTGGGGAGAAAGAGTGAGTGGAGCTTGTGCCTGAGGTGAATTGGATCTCACAGGCTAGCCTCCAGAAGGATCCCTAGGTTTCCAAGGAACTCATCCTAAAGTAGGAGGCCTATGAGTCCTGTCTTGGAATTTCTGTAGGTTTGTGGGTTGGCAAGGAGGAATCATGTGTTTCACTTGAGCCTGGATGCTACCATTCAACTGCCTCCCACCTTGGCCCTGAAAAACACGAACTACGCTGGTCAAGAATGATTATGAAGGGCACCTGGGTGGCTCAGTCGTTAAGCGTCTGCCTTCGGCTCAGGTCATGATCCCGGGGTCCTGGGATCGAGCCCCGCATCGGGCTCCCTGCTCCGCGGGAAGCCTGCTTCTCTCTCTCCCACTCCCCCTGCTTATGTTCCCTCTCTTACTATGTCTCTCTGTCAAATAAATAAATAAAATCTTAAAAAAAAAAAAAAGAATGATTATGAAAATCAGGAAGGGCATTTACATTTGGTAGGCTTTATAATAACTGTTCTCAGCGGGCTGCCAGACCCTCTGAAGTCTGACTGAGAGGATGTTTTCCCCGGCTGGAGAGACTCCCTCCGGGGACGCTTGTCAGAGGGAGAGCAGAGAAGCCGGGTACAAGTAATCGGCTCTGAAGAATGACAGGAATGGTGGCGGACGCTCATTCGTTTGCGGGGTGGTAGCCAGCGAGAAGGCCACGAAGAGGCGGAGTAGACAGCAGTCAGTGGCATCCATAGCTGGACAGCTTCAGTGGATCCTGAGGACTCCCTTAACCACCCAGCCCCAGTGGGGAAGGAAGGGACTGGGGCAGGCCCTGAAATCCCAGTGGCTCAGCTGAGCAGGAGCTTGAGTCAGAGGCCTGAACTACTGAGAACTAGGCTCTTATTCATCAACAGGACGGGCCTACTATAATCTGATGGAACAAGCGGCACATTTTGCTTTGGTCAGCACATTCCAAAGCTGCCCTGTAACTCCCAGCTAGACAGGGGCTTTCTTTTCCTCTTTATAGTTTATTGGCAAAGTAGCAAACGTTTTATAGGGCAAATGTTGCCATCCGCCCAGCTGTGCTCAGCGGTTACTGCCAGCGAGGATGTTTCAGTTGGGACTCACACTAGGCTAACTTCGGATTTAAAAGCCTGCCTCTGAATGCATCTCTTCATGCCCTTTAAATGTTGCAAATCAAAGAGGCACACAGGGAAGCGCGGTGATTGGCAAACTTCCTGCCACAGTGATGAGAATGTAGCCCTTTGTGTGGCTAGAACAGCTGGGGGTGGGGGGGTGAGGAACACAGGCAGCCTGCCCAGGAGGCCAGACTTCCCAGTGGACACGCAAAGCGAATTTTCCGGCTGAGGTCAGGCTGGATGATACTTCACCAACAACAGGCAGTATCAGGAATCTCCTTCTTTTCAGGCAAGAGCGCTATGGTTCCTGCTCACTCCTCTTCCTTTCCTTCCCTTTCATGTGTCTTCATTCACTGAGTGCCCAATATCAGACAGACTGACAGCTTTATTGTGGGTTCAGGAGGCTTCAGGGCCCCTGACTTGCACCAGCCCCTCCTCTGGTACCACGTCCACCTGCTCACATGTTTTTGTAAATTGCACGGGGAGATTTTAATGGCAGTCTTCTAAGACCGGGGTCGCTTTCCACTCCCAATTTCCCCTCCACCTCACTTGCCTTTACGAACGGCAGCCTAGGCATCTTGGGCATCTGCCTAAAGGGAAGTTGAGTTGAAGTTGGGCTTATGAGGTCATGTTTATGTGATTCACAGTCACTTCCTATGTAAAATTCAGTTACTGCTAGCCATCTCTGACATAGGAATGGCTTCCAGGAACACTGGGACTGCCATAGTACGGACTCAGCCAACGCTGTGACCCAAAGATACAGGGCCTCAATGACAAAGACATCGGCGACAAATCAGTGAGTGAGTCCTGCCAATTCAGAGAGTGTGTGGGATGAGTACTGCATAGGGCAATGCAAAATGCCCTGGATTCTTATAGCAGCCAATACAAGAAACTTGATAAAGGTTTCCAAAAAAAAAAAAAAAAAAAAAAAAGCATCTGAAAAATTTACCAAACACAACCAGTGAGGAGTTGGGAAGCTAAAATCAACTTTTATGAATTCTGGAAAATAAAGACCCAATTTTTTTCTTTTAAGATTTTATTTATTTATTTGACAGAGACAGAGATAATGAGAGCAGGAACACAAGCAGCGGGAGTGGGAGAGGGAGAAGCTGGCCTCCCGCTGAACAGGGAGCCTGATGTGGGACACGATCCCAGGACCCTGGGATCATGACCTGAGCCGAAGGCAGACGAAGACTGAGCCACCCAGGCGCCCAATAAAGACCCGATTTTGACCAACCATACTAGAAGAAAGACTGACTTATCTTTCACAAAAAGTGTTGTCCTAGGAAAAGGTAATCAAAGAGAAGATGTAGGAAATACAAGAAGATTTATAGCAGTTATCTCAGGCTGTTAGTAGAAATATAATGTGATTTTTCTGGATTTTGAGATTTTTAAAATTTTGATTTGTGATTTGTTCCCTCATTTTAAATATTCACTTTTGTACTTAATTTTCCATTAGTAAAGTTTACAATCTTTTTCTTAAAGGGCCCTCCCTAAATTATATACGCTTCAGGTTCCACAAAACCCAGCACCACCACGGCACAATGAGAGCTAGTGGACTTAAAATAGGCGTAGAATAGCCAAGACCTGGTCCTTGGCTTCAAGGGCTTCGCAGGCCACTGGGCCAGCCCGAGACGAACTGACAATCACACAGAGTGCCATCAGGAAGTTAGGGACTTTACCTCACTCCTACCTCCAACACAGGTTTTTTTTTTTCTTTTATTTCCTTTTTTTTTTTTTTAAAGATTTTTATTTATTTTTTGACACAGAGAGAGAGACAGCGAGAGAGGGAACACAAGCAGGGGGAGTGGGAGAGGGAGAAGCAGGCTTTCCTGCTGAGCAAGGAACCCAATGTGGGGCTCGATCCCAGGACCCTGGGATCATGACCTGAGCCGAAGGCAGACGCTAAATGGCTGAGCCACCCAGGCGCCCCTTATTTCCTTTTCTTAAAAATTCAGATATTCGTAGGAGCTTACGTACCTTGCTTGCTCTCATGGTACTTCCATGTCTCACTTCTCCCTCTCACATCTGAGGCATTTTCAGACTTCCCTCCTCCCCACACCCAAACCTCAGAACTCACCCCACTTCATTGTGCGATTCACAATTACACTACGCTGTCCTGCTTCTGTCCTCTGGGTTTCCCCCTTCATACCTGTAGAGAGATCTGAAAACTGTTTCCGAACACAGTTCTTGCCAGAAGAGGAATTAGTCCATCTGCATTAAGATAATTTATTTCTTCTCCGCTTGATTTATCCCTGTTTCCTTTTTCTCTTCCCACATCTGACCAGCCCAGTGAGCTGTGTCCTCCTGTGCAGCTTTGAGAACATAATCAGGACATTGAGAACATATAGAAAGATTTAAAGGCAATCATGGGCTGTGCGGAAAAGAGTTCCCTCCAATCTCGGATCTCTGGCTGGCATGTGGTGCTGGTCTGGGTGTTGTTGGTAGTGGAGAGTGACCAGGTGAAGAACAGGGCCAGCTCTGTCCAAAGTATCCACAATGCTGGGTGGGCAGGGACTCAATAAATATTCTGTGAAGGGAGAAAAGAGAGGGATGGAGGGACATAGTAGCACTGAGATTGCTTCATTTTATAAAAGCCATCTCCCAAACCTTTTTATGTCTTCACTTCAAGGGAGTCTTCCACTTTTCTGTATACATGTTATTTCTCCTTCCATCAGGCTCTAAGGAAGATGTGTTAGTCTACTTGTTCAAGGCCAATCCCTCCACCTATGCCTCCAGAGTCCTCCAGAACAGAGCTCTGGGTTTCAGCCTCTAACTCTCTACTTCCTCTTTTTCCTCAGTCTATGACCGTACTCAACCTTCCTCCATCCTTAAGAGCACAGCCCTGCCCTATCCCCTGACCACCATCTTCCGGACTACATCCCCCTGTAACTGCCATCTGCACACTCTCCTTTCTTCTGCACCTGCTGTCTCGCCTGCCTTGTTGTTCATCCGTTAAGGGAAACTCGTCTAACAAAGGTCACCGATGACCAGTTTCCAAATCCATTAAGTACTTTCCGTACTTATCTTTCCCAGCTCATAGCAGCACGGGGCACTGATGGTCACCGCTGAAATTCCTCTCTTTGTTGGCTTCCATGACACTAAACTCGGCCGCTTCCTCTTGTGCCTATCTGTGTCTATCCCCTTCAGGGCCGCAGCAAGGTGATTGCTGGGAATGGGAGCTTTTGTTCTCCACATCCTGTCTCCCCGTCAAGAACAATAAAGTCACCCCATCTCTAGGCAGACTCTCCCGTTTACAATGCTCAGGCTACCATGCTGCAGCATAAGAGGGCCACTGTCCACTCCACGTGTATCCCCAGATGAGCAAGGGGGAATGCTGTGGGGAGTCCGAGCCATATTGAAGCAGGACAGCCTGGGAAGCCAAGGCTGAGAAAGCCAGAGGAGGAAAACATGCCATGGGGACTGCAGAGGAGGGAGCAAATGTGTTCTAAGCAGCTCCAAACCATTAAGTGAATCACTGAGTGGAATCTTTGAGGACGTAGATTTTGTCCCATTGTAAAAGAGAACTTCATAATAGTCACAGTCATGTGGCAGCGGGGAGGGTAGCCTCATTAACATGCCCTGCTAGCCCATAGGGCATCTTCATATGAATTAGAAAAAAGTGTGCTTCTTCCTAGCCAGCAGCTGCCTGACACAACCCAGTCCCCGCTCACTACTTTGGGCAGGTGCCCTGGTGCAGAGCATAACTTGCGCTCTCTTAAGCAGTATCTCCATGTAAGGCAGTGAGCTTTCTGTTCCTGGAAGCATTCAAAAGGCTGGAGAATCTGTTTTGGTTCTGTAGGGAATAATCCTGCTTATAATTCTCTAACCTGGGTTATAAAGATGTGCTAGAGTTAGAGGGAGAGGAGATGAAGGGAAGAAATAAATGGAGTAGGAGGGAGAGAGGTGGAGCAGGGGAGAGATGAGAGGGAAGGAAGGTGGAGGAGGAAGGGAGAGAGCCAAGGAGCCTGATCATTTTTTTTTTAAAAGATTTTATTTATTTATTTGAGAGAATGAGAGACAGAGAGAGCACATGAGAGGGGGGAGGGTCAGAGGGAGAAGCAGACTCCCTGCCGAGCAGGGAGCCTGATGCGGGACTTGATCCAGGGACTCCAGGATCATGACCTGAGCCGAAGGCAGTCGCTTAACCGACTGAGGCACCCAGGCGCCCAAGCCTGATCATTTTAAGCTTGTGTCCACACATGCCCAAATCCAGCTGTATCTTCCCTGCTTTACGAGCAAATAATTTCTAGCTGTGTCTGCCACAAGATATTAATCCCTCTCCTATTATTTTTCCTGCCTTGCTTACTGAGTCCCAAGTTTGTTTCAGGAGGTGTCATGGTATGAACCATAAGTGGTCTATGCCAGCGTTTCTCAACCAGACTGCACAGTGGAATCCCCACCTGTAAGGTTAACATACACATTTTAAATTTAAAATGCATAATATATATAATAAATATATATTTATACTACATATTATTGTATGTTATATGTATGTATAATAGTATGTATAATATATACATAGGATATATAATAATTATATTATGATAATCAGAATATATTTTTTTGTGTGTATATATATATATATATATATATGCATATACATGTAATCAGAACCCTTAGGAATGAAGCCCAGGTATCTATAATTTTTAAATTTCCCCAGATGATTCTGGTTAGGATCGAGAACCGCTGGTTCTCGGTCGTGAACATCCTTTTCCCATTTGTGGAATATTCCGCTTCTGGCCTCCCCTACAGCTGTAGGAGGTCATGTGACCTAGAAACCGAAGTCTGTTGGGAGGCTTCTAGAAAGCTTTTATTTTTCTCTAAAAAGGGACAGGCATGACTTTCTAGTTTGTTGGTGCTGCCTCTTCTCCTTTTCCCTGGTGTGAATGTGGACAGCCAGTCTGAAGACAATCAGCTTCACAAGGGGAAAAAAAGTGCTAAATAGAGTGAAATGGAACAATAGGAAGGATCTGGGCTTTCCAACCAGGTAAGCTTCATCACCCCCACCCACCCCCCAACCCCACCCCCCGGCCTGACCACCTCCAGACTTCTGGGTATAGGAGATAATTAAATATCTTTATTTTTTAAGCCATCGGTAATTGAGTTTTCTGTTATTTGCAAGTAAAAGCAATTTATCTAGGTATATTTTCTTATGATGAAAGCTATTATGATTTTTTATCCCCTTGGATAAAGAGAAGTACAGCTCCTGCTAATGTTCAGAGTTCAGAAAATGAGTGTTCCTAGAATGAAAATGTGCAATGGATTTGTGATTTTTTTTTTACTGATTTTATTAGGTTGCTCGGGCTGCCATAACAAAGTACCACAGATTGAGAAGCTTAAACCACGGAAAACTTAATTTCTTAAAGTTCTGGAGGCTAGAAGTCCCGGATCAGCAGGGTTGCTTTCTCTTGAGGGCCTCCCCTCTCTCCTTAGCTTATAGATGGCTGTCTTCTCTCCCTGTGTTCACATGGTCTTTTCTGTGTGTGTGTGTGTGTGTGTGTGTGTCCGAATCTCCTCTTTCTATAAGGACATCATTGGATTGATTAGGACTCACCCTAATGACTTCACTTAACCTTAACGACCTCTTTAAAGATCCTGCTTCCAAATGCAGTCACATTTTGAGGTCCTGGGGGTTAAGACTTCAATAAATGAATCTTAGGGGGATACAATTCAGCCCATAATACTGGTGATGAAAATTTGGCCAAGAATAGGCTATTCACGGCTGGCTTGGACCAGTGGTTCTCCATCCTGACTATAATCACCTGGAAACATCTTAAAACTATAGGTGCTTAGGCCTCACTCCCAAAGGTGATGATTTAATTGGTCTGAGGTGGGAGCAGATATACTTTTAATTTTAGGTATTGTCAACCATTATATCTCTAAGAGTTGATTAAGCCAACTAAAGAAAAACTTCTGTATTTGTTTAAAAAGTCCCCAGAACTTTAAGGGAGAAACAAGAAGCCAACCTGGTGCTGATGGATTGAAGCTGAGAGAGGAGTACTGTTGAAGGGGGTCTTAAGTATAGGGCTCAGGCTGCCTACCTTGTCCAGAAAATGGGGAGAGACCCAACCCATCTCCACTCCTACTCCCTGTAAGAACAAGGGGAAGTAGAGAGATGCAAACATATCGGTAGCATAGCTGTTTGAGGAGGAATGCCCAGAATGGAATGAATACCCAGGGATACCAAGGGTGGGAGGGCGGTCACTTGGTGCCAATATGGCCTTATGTTTTTTGTCCACACTCTCAGTTAGTAGGCCTGGTACATTCTCAATTTAATTTTGCCAAAATGCGCAGGTGGCCCAGAAAGGACTGAAAGGGGCTGTTTACCAATCCGTGTGCTGAGAAGCCATCCTCCAAGAGACACTGCAGAGGACTGGCTCATTTCCTGAGCATGACTTAAAAAGTCCTCTGAGGTCACTATTTTGTGTCATGATTTTTAAATTTGGAATTTCTGTTGCAAAATTAATTCTGGACTAGCTTAAGAAACTTATGGTCAACCTCTTTAACTTCTAATTCATCTGCAGATTCTGACTAAATCAAGTATTATATGAGTTTCCTCCTGCTGTTGTAACAAACTACCACAAACTGAGTGGCTTAAAACAATACAACCTTGTTATCTTATTGTTCTGGAGGTCAGAAGCCTGAAATGAGTCCACAGAGCTGAAATCAAGGTGTCGGCAGGGCTCTTTCCTCTGGAGTCTCTAGGTGAGAATCCGTTCCTTGTCTTTTCCAGTTTCTCGAGGCTGTCTTCATTTTTTGACTTATGGCCCCACATCACATCATCTCTCCCTCTGCTTCCATGATCACATTACTCTCTGACACTGACTCCTCCTGGTTCTCTTGTGATGACATCTGTACAAACCAGGATAATCTCTCCATTTCAAGATCATTAACTTGTTCACATCTATAAAGCCCTTTTTGCCATAGAAAATAGCATTCACAGTCCTGGGAATTGGGATGTAGACATCTTTAGGAGGCCATTACTCAGTTTACCACAAGTACTCAGTGTTCCAGGTGCTTACACCTTATTAGTTACGGATAGAAATAAACGGTACCTGGGCGCCTGGGTGGCTCAGTCGTTAAGCGTCTGCCTTCGGCTCAGGTCATGATCCCAGGGTCCTGGGATCGAGTCCCACATCGGGCTCCCTGCTCGGCAGGAAGCCTGCTTCTCCCGCTCCCCCTGCTTGTGTTCCCTCTCTCGCTGCGTCTCTATCAAATAAATAAATAAAATTAAAAAAAAAAAAAGAAATAAACAGTACCTATATCAGAATCCCCTTCCTCCCACAACAACTATGTGGATCCAATACCACAAAAGGACCCTTCATTCAGAAATTCTTCCCTAGGATGGATGTGGCTTACAGTCAAGGCAATGTTACTAGCCTTCTGGGGAGCCTTGTGCATAGGGGCCCAGGCCCTTATTTTTCCTGAAATGGAGACCGTCCAGCAGGTTGGAAGCAATGCCCAATTCTAGCAGGCCCAGTTTGTAACTAGGGCTCAGAACTTTTAGAGTATGTTCTTCTACTCCTTCCTCTTATTTTTCAAAAGCAAGCTGGCCTGTTACATGTCCATTTTCCTTAAGGCTGTTCTACGAGAAATTGGGAATGAACCCTCATTTGCTTATTACTTTCTCAAGCTTAATCAGAGGAATGGAAATCTAATTAATATTGACTGGGCTAGCATATCTTACATAGGGAGACAAGATTAATAAAACAAAACATTCTTCTGGGTATGTATTATTCTGGTTGCATAGTACATTTCAAGCTCAAACACTTTTCCAAGGAGTACAATTCATACAAGAAAATTCTATATAAGAAAATTCTTTTTTTTAATTAAAGTATAGTTGACACAACATAAGAAAATTCTTACTACAGGGTGGTTCCTGCTTGATCTTTTTATTCCAAACTATATCACAACTTTTTTTTATTATTTTTAAATTTCTTTATTCCTATCAGAAAATTTTAAAGTCTTGTTTCTCTTAAACTTTCCATACCATTTTCAGTGATAAATAAGCCCACAGTCAGGTGCTAGAAGTTTAGAAATAGTTGTACTTTATAATATATAGGATCATCCTGAGAATCAATTTAAATGACAAAAACATGCTTTCAGGAACACACGTGTCTTTTCAAATGCAAGATCATAATGATATATATAACATCTATTCTATTAGTATAACAGTCACTGTTGTTACATTTATTTGGTTGTATTGTTTCTTAAGCGGATTGTTATTTTGTTACTGATAACATTACACTAATAAATAATGAGAGGCAACATTTTATAGCAGGCGAAGGGCAGACTTACGTTCAAGTGCCTGCTGCGTCAGGTACTATCTGGGTGAGTATGGGCATGTTAATTTACTCTGTGCTTGTTTCCTCATTTATTAAAGGGGGATACATATACTTTCCTTGTAGAGATGTTTAAGGTGTATAATTCTCTATCCAAAGTACCTTGTACAATGCCTGATATTAAATGAACTGTCACTGAACAGTTACTATGGCTGTTATTATCATTAATAGTCTTATGACTAATGAAGACACTGACTTTGGTGGAAATTAATTCCCTTATGGAGAACTGAACATGAATGAAAGACAATGGAAGTCTTTAAAAATGCCTCTAGCTTTCTGACCATTTGGCCAGGGAACCTGAGTTACCATCCTCACTTCATAAATGCAAAGTAGATGTATAAAAGGAAAAAAAAAGCTCTATTTTATTCTCTCAAAGTATTCATCAAATGAGGTAGGATTTCTGGGAAAGATTAAGAGCTTACATTTTTTATTGGACTTATTTCCCATAAAGTTTCATAAAGGATGAAAGGAGGGGACGTGCAGAAGCGTACTATTTCTGTTTTATCTGCAACCTGTGATTATAAATCTTCCTGAGACATCATTAATTATAGTGGTGCCGTTCACAATGCTGCAATTTGGGCCTATTAGAATTTTCACCCAAAATTTCGTGCCTGGGGCTTAGTAATTGGCAGCTGAGTTTTTGTATGAGGCTGAAACTTATAGGCTATGACAGAGGGGGAATGTCTTTAAACTAGTTGCTATAGACTGACTGTTTGTGTCCCCTCCAAATTCATACGTTGAAATCCTAATCCCCAATGTGGTGGTATTTGTGGGTGGGGCCCTGGAGAAGTAATTAGGTCATGAGGATGGAGCCCTCATGAATGCAGTTAGTGCTCTTATAAAAGAGACCCCAGAGAACTTTCTCACCCTCTTTCCTGTGTGAGGATAAAATGAGAAAAGGGCCATCTGCAACTCAGAAGAGGGCTCTCACCAGGGCTCAACTGTACTGCACCCTGATCTTGAATTCCAACTCCCAGAACTGTGAGAAATAAATTTCTATTGTTTATAAGTCACTATGGTGGCCATGGTGTTCTGTTACAGCCGCCCACACTGACAAAGACAGGTGCTGTGCACAGAAAGCCCAGAAACCTATGAGAGGTTGCCCCAAAAGTTCAAGGCTGAGGGATGAGTTTTACAGGCACAGGGTGAGATCACCGGAGACTTGCAGTTAGCAGCTGCTATGGGGTTGAGAGCAGAAAAGAAATGCTTAAGATCAGGCAGTACTGGGGATATTGGAGTACTGAACATTCCACAGAGGAGAGATCTTTTTAACACTTTGTATAATACTCTTGGAATCCAGCTGATACACCAGAAAGTCTGCACTCTAGTATAAAGAACAATGTCCTAGAGTTAGGCCTGCACTAGACTCACCTGAACAAGGTCTACAGCTAAGCCTGTTGGAGACAGAATTTGGAAGAGACAGAGTTTGGAAGTTGAGTCCTACCAAGTTAGATGGGCTTTTAGAACATATTGGGCTTTCCACATATCTGCACTAGTGAAGTATATCACTAAGTCTGTATAAGTGTAAGGTAATCACCCCATAATTAAACTGCCTGCTAAAATAAAGATCAACACCCTTCAGAGAAAGATAATAGAATCCAGGTTCTTACAATGTGTTATTCAAAATATCCAGTGTTCAATAAGAAAAATCACTAGACATACAAAGAAACAGGAAAATGCAATGCATAGTTATGAAAACATTCAGTTAGTAGAAGCAGAACTTGACATGGCACAGATGTTGGATATAACCTATATAGACTTTAAGGCAGCTATTGTAAATATTCTCAAGGAAATAAAAAAGGATATATTCAAAGGGTAAAGGAAAATTTGGTCCTAATGAGTAACAAATAGGGAATCTCGGTAGTCATGTGAAAACTGAAGAAAAGAAAAAGACCACGTGGAAATTTTAGAACTGAATAATATATTAACTGAAATGAAAAATTCACTGGATGGTGGGAGTATATAGACTGGCATGGTATTCTGGACAGCAACTTGGAATTTTTGGGTCAAACTAAGACTATCCATACTCCATGACTTAATTTCTCTTCTGTTCATCATATACCATATGGAAAATTGAAAAAACCTAAGCACAAACTGGGGAAGATATTTGTTAACACATATAATTGATGAAGAATTAGTAGCCAGGATATTTAAAGAACTCCTGTAAATCAGTGAGAGAGCGAGCGAGCAAGGGAGCAAGAGAGAAAGTGAGCAAGAGAAAAACAATCTAATTAAAAAAATAGCAAGAGAACTAGTAGGCAGTTCATAAAGAGAAAATGGCAAGACTAATAAAACCATGAAAAGGTGCTGAATCTCAATAATAATAATAATAATAAGAGACGCAAAACAAATCCACAGTGAGATACCTGGACTATACACACTCAACTATATAAACATTAAAAGATCTAAACAATACCAAATGTTGGTGAGGATGTGGGAAAACAAGAACTCTTATACACTCCCAGCAGGAACATAAATTGGTTCAACTAGTTTGGAAAATGGTGTGGCATTACCAATTAAAAACTCTCATGTACAAAACTTCATACCCAGTTAATCCACTCCTACTGGAACATGCATGCACTATTAGACATGTACTAGAATGTTCATAACAACATTGTTAGTAATAGCTAAAAATGGAAACAGTGCCAGTGACCATCAATAGTAAAAAGAATAAATATTCAATATATTGGAGTACTATCCAACAATAAAAAACTTCAGCTACACAGCATCAATATTGGGTGAATTCCACAACGTAATAGTGAGAGAAGCAAGTCAAAGAAAAATACAACTGGTATAATTTCATTTATATAACCTCAATAACAGGAAACAAATTAAAAACATCTAGTTTAGAAATGTACACATGAGGGGCACCTGGGTGGCTCAGTCGGTTAAGCATCTGACTCTTGATTTCAGCTCAGGTCATGATCTCAGGGTGAGATGGAGCCCCATGTCTGGCTCCATGGAGCCTGCTTAAGAGTCTCTCTCTCCCTCTCCCTTTGACCCTCCCCTCCAAAAAATTAAAAAATAAATGCATACATGAATAGCAAAAGTATTTAGAAAAGTAAGGGAATTATTGTAACAAAAGTCGGGGAGTAGGGGAGTGGTTTCTCCCAGGGGAAGGAAGGCAATGCAATCGTTGGGGCATTTCTAAGGTGCTAGTAATGTTCTATTTCTTAACCTGTGTGTTAGTTGCCCAGTTATTTGCTTTATTGTTTAAGATGAACATATTTTATACACTTCTCTATGTATAATGTATTTCACAATAAAAATTATTTTTGAAAAAAAAGACTGGATTGGACAATCTCTTAGCTTCTTGTCATCTTTGATGGTTTATGGCCCAAGCCCTTCCCAAATGGATTTATTGTTGGCTCTGCATTGACAGTTCAGTTTAAGCAATATACATTGAGATGCATATGCAGTGAATTGGGAAACCTTGAAGGGAGAGGGGGACACACTAACAGAATCAGAGTAGGAAACTAGAAAGAGGAATGTGATCTGATTCACGCCTCAGTTCTCAGGGAGGCAACGGATTTTCATGAAAGGTCCTGAGTTCCAGTCCTGGTTTTATCTTCTTCTGGGCAAGCCTCTTCTCTAATCTTCAACTTCCTCATGCTGGCTTTGTAAACTGTACTGTGAAATTCAAATAGAGAATCAATAACAATTACTATTCTTCTACAGTTGGGGAAACTGAAGCCTCACTGGGACTCCACTAGCCCAAGGTGCCATCGCCACCTTGGAACTCAGGGCTCCTGAGTCCAACTCCCTGACCTGGGCACTGTCCCACTACAAACAGCTAGCTATTCTCTCCTTTGTCTGGCTTTGAGCCCACGGTTTGATGTCATAGAAGAACTGCCCCGCCCCACCCCGCTCCTTCGGAAGCCACGCCTCCTCGCGTGGCCCCGCCTCTGGCGTTCGCCGAGCCCCGCCTCCTACCTCTAGTCCTGGAGTGGCGGCTCCGGCGCTTCCCCGCCCCGCCTCTCTTCCGGCCCCGCCCCTCCCGGCTGCCATGACAACGAGTCCGCGCCCCGCGCACAGCTGCTGCTCGGGCGGGACCCAGGCTGGACCGCGGGCCCCGGCCTGGGGGCCACAGCTGCCACCGCCGCCGCCACCTCGTCTCCTCCCCGTCCCCGCCCCGCCCCGCGTCTCCTCGTCTCACTCGGGCCCGCGGCCGGGGTCCCTCCCCGCCGCCTCACCCCGCGCGGATGCCGAAGGTGAAGGCGCTGCAATGCGCCCTGGCGCTGGAGATCCGCTCTGTGAGTACCGGTCGTGCCCCCCACCCCCGCGCCTGGGTATCGGTGAGCCTCCGGCATTTACTCGGGGACGCCTCCCTCGTTCACCTCCTTGAACCCGGAGTCACTTCAAAAACTCCTTTACCCTCCGAATCATCCCTCGGGAGTCTTGACCCGTGTCACCTCTGTCTCTTCCCGCTTCAAAATCCTGAAGGCCCTCCCACTCCAGCCACGCAGAGCTCTGTCTCCCCCCACCGCGGCCCCCCTCCTCGGCTCTTCTCGCTCTAGCCCAGCTTCCAGTTTGGGTTCCTTCAGATTATTTCCAAACCACTTCAGAAAGCCCCTCCTCTCCTGCCCCTAACTTTCCAGTCAATTGGGATGGGGAGCTTCTCTTTAAATTCCTCTTCTCTGCTCTTGTTCTCTTAGAGAGTTCTCTTAGAGAACCCCGTTTCTCTCCAGTCGTCAAGGGGGACTTTTCTCCCCAGATCACTGCGGGCAGATTCTTTCAGACAAATTTCCAAGCTTCTGATTGGTGAAGGAGCCTTTACTCTCAGTCTTCAGTGTGGGATGCTCACACCCTGCAACCAAATTGTGTCAGCATTGCACAAAGCACCTTGCCATCTGCCCCCAGGGCCAACCCCTCAGAAACCATTTCAGGTCCCTCCAATCCCCAGACCCTCCCGGAGGTGAGAGGGATCCCTTATCCTTCTTGCCACTCCAACAAAGGCACCAACTTTTACAGAGAAACTACTCATTCTCTGAACTTGCTGGAGAGGACCAGCAACCCCACCCACAGTCACTCTCCAGACTTGCTCAAGAGGATCCTGTCCCCAAACCTGCTGTGGAAATCCAGTTGAGGCATTGAACCCCCATGTCCTTCCTTAAGTGAAAGAGGTTGGACCTCTCCATGGTATGAGAAATCTCCATCCCTCTTAATTATCTCAGAAGAGCCTTCCAAGGGTTTTGTTTTTTTTTTTTAAAGATTTTATTTATTTATTTGAGAGAGAGAGAATGAGAGACAGAGAGCAGGAGAGGGAGGAGGGTCAGAGGGAGAAGCAGACTCCCTGCCGAGCAGGGAGCCCGATGCGGGACTCGATCCCGGGACTCCAGGATCATGACCTGAGCCGAAGGCAGTCGCTTAACCAACTGAGCCACCCAGGCGCCCCTGAATAATCTCAATTTTTGAAGAAGTACATACACTTCTCTACGTTTAAACTCGTCTAATAATTTAGATGAGATTTTTTTTAAAGATTTTATTTATTTATTTGAGACAGAGAGAATGAGAGAGAGAGAGCACATGACAGGGAGGAGGGTCAGAGGGAGAAGCAGACTCCCTGCCGAGCAGGGAGCCGGACGCGGGACTCGATCCTGGGACTCCAGGATCATGACCTGAGCCGAAGGCAGTCGCTTAACCGACTGAGCCACCCAGGCGCCCCGTTTCCAAGGGTTTTTAAACTCCCTCCTCTTCACTTTTACAGAACCTTCTCTTTCTTGTGTTCAGACGAAAGCTCCAGCTTGTCTCTTCTAGAGGAATCCCCAGAGAACCTTTCCATATTCCCATTTCAGATGTGCCAGCAGTTTGGAACCAAAATTCGCCATTCAGACCCTTTTCTCTCCTTCCACCTCCCCTAAGCCCTGTTACCTCTCAACTCTGATCTCCCAGCAAAACTGGGGCAGGTATGTATGTGTGAGGGTACTTATGTATCCAACACCATGCCTCTGAGTGCTGCAGCTAGAAGTCTTCCCCACTTCTTCCTGCAGGCATGGCTTCTCTGTCCACTTAACCCACCCTTGGCCATGCCCTGCTTTCGTGGCTGTCCTTCCTCGAATTAGAATGAGGCCACAGTAACACAGTCCGAGTTACCTCCAGGGAAGTCACAAGACAGTTCTAGATCTTTTGTTAGGTCTTAAAGAAGGCAAGGCTGGGTAAGGCAGAGTGTGAGGCAGAGTGGAAGGGAAGAATATTTCTGGCACTCTTGGTTTATCTCTAAACCCACAGAGATTTTACTGTGCTGTGTGGGAAACTACAGTCCTAGCTTCGGATGTTTTTATCCCACAGCTGCCAAAGATTAGCAACTTCTTTGTAAAGTAAGATTCCTTTAGCAAAAGAATACACGAAGCTTCCTTAACGGCTTGGCCTGGAGCAGTTAGTAAAACTCCTCACCAGACTTTGTTACTGGCCGCTGCTGCCTCCTCTGCCAATAGGATCTTCAAGAGGAAGTGCTTTGTTGTAACTGATTACTGCCCGAAGGAGTTGCAGAAATACTTTTGATTTCGGTACCTCTCTTCCTCAGTGCTGGTTGTACTGCAGAAAGTGAATTTAGTATAATGGAGCTTTGTTTTCATTGAAGCTGAAGAAATTATGCAGGTGGAAACATTCCTATTTAACTTTTTTCAACAAACACCTGAGTCACAGAATTTTACAGTTCTAAGCATCTTAGATATCATTGAATTTAATTCTGTTTTACAGGTGAGGCTTAGCATGGCTAGTTATTTATTTAGGGTTGCAAAACTATTTAGGGGCAGATCTGCAACAAGATGCTAAGTTTTCTGACCAGCAAAAGGCCTGTTAAATGGCTCTGATGCTGAGAAGGAGCAAAAAAGACCATCAGCAACCATACAAGTTAAGCAAGCTTGATTAATTTGGCCTTGATTGAATAGAAGAATTATATGACCCTAGATACTTTTAACATCTTTTAAATTTTAGTTTTTTCTTTTCAATTTAATTTTTTATGTTTACATGGTATAAAAGTCAAAACCTACAAAATGTTATACTCAGAGCAGTCTCACATCCAGCCCTCAAACTTATTTCCCATCCATACTCATCTGCTGTAGGTAATCATTTTTATTGGTTTCTGAATTATTCTTCTAGTATTTCCTTTTGTAATAACCAAATAGATACATATACACACCATTCCCCTCACATATATTTTTTCTTTGCTTCCTTTCTTATATAGTAGGTAGCATATAAACTATTCTGTACTTCGCTGTTTTTCTTCAGTTTATCTCTGTATCTATAAAAAGTTGACATCTTTATTTTCCAACTTTTTATTGACATTTTTCAAACATACAGAGTAGTTAGAAGAATAGTACAATGAATGACTATATCCCACGACCTATGTACATTAATTTGATTTATCCGTACATAAGTATATGTATATGTACAAAATAAATGTGGCTTTTTGGCTGAAAATTTGGAAGTAAATTGTTGGTATCATAATACGGCACTCCTAAATACTTCAACACACATCTTCTAAAAATAAGGACATTGTTCTGCATAACCACCGTACTGTTAATACACTTAAGATCATGAGTGACAATTTGTTAATATCTAGTGCACATTCAAGTCTTCCCAGTTGTCCCACAAATAACTTGCATAGTTAATTTTTTAAAACCAGGATCCAATCAAGGTTTACATGTTGCATTTGGTTGTTAGGTCTTTTTAGTCCATTTTAATACAGAGTTGCTCTACTTTTTCATTCCCATGATCTTTCCTTCCTCCCCCCGCCCCCCAGTGTATTTAGATAAATTCATGCACTCATGTAATCATCACTCAGGTCAAAATTTAGCACACTTCTATCACCCTAGGAAATTCCCTTGTGCCCCCGTCAAGCCCCATGCAGAGGGAACTACTATTCTGATTTCTATTACTATAGATTAGTTTGCCAGTATGTGAACTTCATATTAAATGGAACCATGTAGTATGTAAATTTTGTGTCTGGCTTCATTTGCTCAGCATATTTTTGAGAGTCATCCGTGTTACTGTGTGTATCAGTTCCTTTATATTGTATGTGTATATGACAACATCTTTAGCCATTCTCTAGCCATTGGGTTGTTACCAGGTGGTGGTTGTCATGGATAAAGCTACCGTGGACATTCATTCTTGTAAAAATCTTTCTGTGTATATTACCTTTTGAAGAGACCACGTCCAGATATAGAATATCCCATTTCGTATTATTGCCTGAATTTTTTTCCCTTTGTGGTGACATTTAATTTATTCCTAATTCCTATTAACTGGAAATTAGATGTTTTATCTCTTTGTGCCTGTTGAAAGTGTGACATTCCATCCTCCTTTCCCCCCATCCCTTCCATGATTATTTTTTGCTGCAGTCTTGTATTGGTAGTAATCTCATGTTTAATACTGTGGTAATATGAGAGCAAAAACCTAGTAAACATGAAAGGTCTTAGTGTATAACACAACATTTTGTGTTGCTCCACAGAGCCATATGACTTGAGAGAAAAGTGTGACTTTTCTCAATGAATCTTTGGAGAATGATATAATAGGCCAAGTAACTTGTTTTTCAAGAGCAGCAAAAGAATTACATTTCCTACCACTTACACTTTTACTTTTTTTTTTTTTTTTAAGATTTTATTTATCTATTTGGCAGAGAGAGAGAGATCACAAGTAGGCAGGCAGGCAGAGGGAGAGGGAGAAGCAGGATCCCTGATGTGGGGCTCGGTCCCAGGACCCTGGGATCATGACCTGAGCCGAAGGCAGATGCTTAACCCACTGAGCCACCCGGCGCCCAACCACTTACACTTTTAATAGTTGATACATCTTATCTATGACATGAAAAAGTATTTTTGCTGCTTCTTGTCTCTACCTTCTTTTTGCTAATTAGTAGTTCAGTTTTCATGAGGTTTTTTGGGAGAATGGAAGAAATTGAAGAGAGAAA
The DNA here is from genome assembly GCF_029215605.1 of Mirounga angustirostris. Classification (NCBI taxonomy): domain Eukaryota; kingdom Metazoa; phylum Chordata; class Mammalia; order Carnivora; family Phocidae; genus Mirounga; species Mirounga angustirostris. Next base: position 152,339,699 of record NW_026991712.1, read on the forward strand.
AATAAAGCCCGGTGCCTGGGCAATGAAACCAGCCAATTTGCCTTACCTGAATAGTGTCAGGTTGGGGTTAGTTTAGACATATATTCCTGGTTTTTCTTCTCTATACTCCCTTTACCTCATTACCTCATCAAATTATTGATAACATTGGGGCAAACAGATCTGGGTCCTTTCTCATCACTACTCATCTAAACATTTGTGATCCTTATCCAGCTTTCTGTGGAGTCATGTCTCACAGTCGTGCTGCGGTTGGTGGTGAATTTCCTTGGAATATAAACTTTTAAAAACTTTAACTAAAAAATACTTGAAACTTAGAGAAAAAAACCTGAATACTCTGATTCCACCCTCCCCACACTCTGATTAACAAATGCTACATTTTACACGTTTGCTGCCGATTTTGTTTTTAAGAAATAAAATGGGGATGCCTGGGTGGCTCAGTCGTTAAGCGTCTGCCTTCGGCTCAGGTCATGTGGGATCGAGCCCCGCATCGGGCTCCCTGCTCAGTGGGAAGCCTGCTTCTCCCTCTCCCACTCCCCCTGCTTGTGTTCCCTCTCTTGCTGTCTCTCTCTATCAAATAAATAAATAAAAATCTTAAAAAAAAAAAAAAGAAAGAAAGAAGATGGTACCACTATACTTAAGGCCCCTTTGTACACCTTCCTGACCCCAGTTTTTCTCCTTCCCTTCCTGGAGGTAAGGTAATCAATATTTGAAGTTGGAGTGTATTATTTTCATTCTGGTTTTGTACTTTTACTATTTATTTGTGTATGTCTATGTGCTACTTATATTATTGTTTTGTTTTAAAACTTTACACAAAGGGTATTTTACTCTATGTATCCTGCATACCTCTTTTTTCCAGTTCAGTTTTCAAAATTTGTCAGTGTTGATTCTTGCAGATCATTTCCTTAATTGCTATATAATACTGCTTATTTTTATAATAGTGATTAATTTATATTCTTTTATTGATAGACTTTTAAATGCCAGTGAAATTTGTTGGGCTCCCTTTGTTTACCTTAGTGTTTGGGGGTGGTCCTCTTGGTGTTAATTGTCTGGTATTCTGCCTGAGTTGAATGTCCTATTGAATATGTAGATGAAAACCTGTGTATAATTATTAGAGGTTAAGAATCTGTTTTATGTATAAACACAAAGTCTTTTTATTTTGCAAGGTGGTAAAATACAGTGAATTTTCTAGGGATACAATTACAACGTAAATTGAGGAAAGAGTACACTTTGTTTTGTTTGAAACTCTGCTAAGAGTTTACTTTTTTGGAAAATCATGGCACCAATGGCAGCACTGTTTGCGTTCAAATTGCCACTATGAGCGCCTGTTATTCTGCTTTAGAAACTGTCCATTTTACGTAGCTTCCGTGTGTAGGTGCAGATATTATATCTTCTAGCTTAGTCCTGCCAAAGCATTTACATACAGAAATAGATCTTTTATTATAAATTATTTCTGGGTTTTTGTTTGTTTGTTTCTTTTTCTTTTTTTAGTTAGGGCATTGGTTTAGTTTTTAGTCACATGTATAGGTGAATTGCAAACTATCTGTTGTAAAGGAGGGTTTTTAGATCTTACAGAATACAGACAGAGCCAGTGCTCCAGGCTCTAGATTTAGAAATGGAACTACTGAGGCTCAGGCAATTGTGTTAGTTTCATAGGGCTACTGTAACAAATTTCCACAAGCTTGATGTGTTAAACCCACAGAAATTTATTCCCTTGTACTTCTGGAGTGCAGAAGTCCAAAATAAAAGTTCAGTAGGACAACACTCCTTTAGAAAGCTCCGGAGGGGGGCGGGGGGATGGGGAGCCGGGGGGAGGGATGGGAGGAGTGGGATTGGGATCCTTCCTTGTTCTTTGTTTCTGATGGCTCCAGGCATTTCTTGGTTTGTGGCTGTATAACTCCAATCTCTAATCCAAGAGGTTTCATTTTCTTTGAATAGCCAGTTTATATCCTTTGCCCTTAGGAATTCCAGAGGTTTTTTTCCTTCTTGTTGAATATATCTTGGATACTAACCTACCAGTTATATGTAATGTAAATTTCAATGATCTAGTTGAACCTTATTTTTTCACTTTGTTTTTGCTGTCTTTAGCAAATACATTTTTCTTTCTTTTCCTTTCTTTTTTTCTCACTGGTAAACAAAGAATGCTACTGATTTAAATTAACTCTTTATAGAACTGTATCTTCAGCAAGTATATTCACAAATCCTAAGTGTGTAATCACCACCTGGATCAATAATTAGAATATTAGCTCCCACATTGTGCTCTTGTGCTCCATCCCTCCCAGCCACTCCTTTTGTCCCCTCCTGTCCCAAAGGTAACTGCTATCAGGACTTCTATCACAATATAATTTGAATTTGTGAAATCTGTCTCTTTCTCCACCATATGAACTTTTTAATGTTTAATTTCTTTGTGAGAATTCATCCCTGTCATTTGTTAAGACAATAGTTCTTTATCATTCTGTTGGTTTTTTTCTCCCCAGCTTTATTGAGCTATATTTGACACATAACATTGTGTAAGTTTGAGGTGTACAACATGTTGATTTGAAGCATTTATAAATTGCAGAATGATTACTGCTATAGTATTAGCTACTACCTCCATCCCGTCACATAGTTATCATTTCTTTTTTGTGGTAAAGACATTTAAGATCTATTCTCTTAGCAACATCAAGTATATAAGACTGTATTAGCTATAATCGCCATGTTGTACATCAGATCCCCAGACTTGTCAGTCTTACAACTAGAAGATTGTATCCTTTGACTAATATCTCCCCATTTTCCCTCTATCCCCCGGCCCTGGGTAACTACCACTACTCTGCTTCTCTGAGTTTGTCTTTTTTGAAAAGATTCAACATGTAAGTGGTATCATACAGTATTTGACTTTCTCTGACTTCCTTCACATAGCATAATGCCCTCGAGGCCCATCCAGATGGTCTCAAATCAGAGAAGGATTTCCTGCTTTCTCATGGCTAATAGATTATATATGTATAATCTCACATCTTCTCACATCTTTATGCATTCATGCATTCATGGACAGTTAGGTTGTTTTCCGTATCTTGGCTATTGTGAGTAATACTGCAGTGAACATCAGGGTATAGACATCTCTATAGATCCTTTTTTCAATTCCTTTGGATGTATACCCAGACGTGGGATTGCTGGATCACATGGTAGTTCAAATTTTAATTTTTTGAGGAGCTTCCATACTGTTTTCCACAGTTGCTGTGCTCAATTTACATTCCCATCAATAGTGCAGTAGGATTTCCTTTCCTCCACACCCTTGCCAACACTTAGAATTTCTTGTCTTTTTGGTAATACCCATTATGACAGTTGTGAGGTGATATCTCACTGTGGTTTTGATTTGCGTTTCTCTGATGATCAGTGATGTTGACCACCTTTTCATGTACCTGTTAGCCGTCTGTATGCCTTTCCTGGAAAACTGCCTATTCAGTTCTTTTGTATCCATTCTACTGTTGATGGACATTTTCACTTTTTCCAGCTTGGGGATATTACAAATTGTAGTCCTATGGATATTCTTTTTTTTTTTTAATAAGATTTTATTTATTTATTTGGCAGAGAGTGAGAGCACAAGCAGGGGGAGCAGCAGCAGAGGGAGCAGAGGGAGAGAGAGAGCCCCGCTGAGCAGGGAGCCCGACATGGGGCTCGATCCCAGGACTCTGGGATCATGACCCGAGCCGAAGGCAGACGCTTAACCCACTGAGCCACCCAGGCGCCCTCCTATGAATATATTCTTGTATGTCTTTTCGCACATTTTGAATTCAGCACATTGCTGAAATCTCACATTAGTTCTAGTCATTATTTGGATTTTCTATGTGGAAAATTATGTTGTTTACAGATAAAGATGGTTTGACTTTTCCTGTACAATGTTTTTTTGTTGTGGTTTCTTTTCTTTTGTTTTCTTTTCTTTCCTTTATTGTATATCCTTGAGTAGAATCTCTGATATAAACATTAGGAATAATAGTAGATACACTTGTCTCTTTATTTTTAATTTAAGTTGTGCTTCTGAGGTTTCACCAGTAAGTATTAGATTGAATCTTATGAATTTGCTGACAATGGATTATTTTTTGGCTTAAAAAAAGAAAAGCCATGGCGATTTCATATAGTTCAACCTAATGTAATATTGGCTCTAGGATTTTCATTTATTGAATTAAGAAAGTTCCCTTCTATTCCTCATTTTGGAAACATCCTGAGCATTGAATTATTTGGAACGCTTTTTGAGATTGTTATGTAATATTGTTCCCATAGTCTATAAAAGGACACATTTTGTGATGTTGCACTCTTTATATTCCTATGGTAAATTCTTTTTGTTAGGATGTATTATTTTTCCTATATTTGGATTGGCTGATTTTTTATTTAGGATCTTTCATTTGGGTTCATAGATGAGATTTTGCTGTATGAGTCAAATACTTGTTTCATTTAGATTTCGTTTTAATTCTTTTTTTTTTTTAAGAGTTTATTTAATTGTCAGAGAGAGAGAGAAAGAGAGCATGCAAGCAGGGGGAGCGGCAGGCAGAGGGAGAAGCAGGCTCACCACCAAGCAAGGAGCTGGGCGCAGGAATGGGGATCGTGACCTGAACCAAAGGCAGAACACTTAACCGACTGACCCACCCAGGCATCCCTCGGTTTTTTATTCTTAAAAAAATTATTTTAAAATATTTTAGACACAAAAAATGATAAAGATCAACATAATGAACACCCATGTGCTTACCTACCAGCTTAAGAAGTAAAACATTATGGATGAAGGTGAAGCCTCCTGTATATCCCTCTAATAGAATCCCTCTCTCTTCTTCCCTTTGGCTACTCACTATTCTGAATTTTGTTTTATCATTCCACTGCATTTCTCAATATTTTTCTCATATTAATGTCTGTCTTTAGGGCACTTGATTTGCTTCCAAGTGATGCTTAACTGGCATCTCAAAAGGATTGGTAATATTGTTTTTAAATTATTTGGTTCTAAATATTTTTATCATTTTTATTGTGATTTCTACTTCAGCTTATGAGCTTTTTAGGATTTAGTTTCATTTTCAAGATGCATAGGATATATATATATGTGTATATATACTCCCCTGTCCCCTACCATACTCACCTACACATATACATACATACTATCTTTTATTGTGGTATTTTAATTTAATTGCATTGAACGACATCTGCATGATATTGACTATTTCTGTTGAGATTTCTTTTGTGTCCTAATACTTATCCAATTATTGTGAATGTTCTCTATTTACTTGAAAATAATATATAATTTCATTTGTTGGATGTAGGTCTCTACGGCCATTATCAGATCAAGTTTATTTTCTGCGAAATATCTTCAATTCCATATTAATTTTTTTTTAAAGATTTTATTTATTTATTTGAGAGAGAGAGAGAATGAGAGAGCACATGAGAGGGGGGAGGGTCAGAGGGAGAAGCAGGCTCCCCGCTGAGCAGGGAGCCTGATGCGGGACTCGATCCCGGGACTCCAGGATCATGACCTGAGCCGAAGGCAGTTGCTTAACCAACTGAGCCACCCAGGCGCCCCATATTAATTTTTTTTATCTGCCTGATCTACCAGGTTGTAATGGAGATATTTTAAAATCTTCACTATGGGGGCGCCTGGGTGGCTCAGTCATTAAGCGTCTGCCTTCAGCTCAGGTCGTGATCCCAGCGTCCTGGGATCGAGCCCTGCATCGGGCTCCCTGCTCAGCGGGAGGCCTGCTTCTCCCTCTCCCATTCCCCCTGCTTGTGTTCCCTCTCTCGCTGTGTCTCTCTCTGTCAAATAAATAAATAAAATCTTAAAAAATATATATATATATAAAAAATAAAATCTTCACTATGTTTATGTATTTCACTTTATTCTTGATGTATTCTAATGCACTATGATTTATAGAACTGTGGATTCATTTCTACTTACTCTGTTTTGTACTGGGTGTGTACTTTCCATTTGAGAATTTGTGGGTTTCTTAAGTTCCGGGTAAATTCTTAGCTATTATATCTTTGAATTTTATTTTTTTCTCCTGTTTTCTCTGACACTACTATTAGACATATATTAGAACTTTTATCTATTCTCCATGTTTCTTAAGTGCTTTTTTTGGTATAATTTTTATTTTTACATTTTGTTCTAGGGAATTCTTCAGGATTATATTCTTATTAAATTATTAAGTTAAATTTTAAAAAATCTCTTGTATGGAGGGGAGCCTGGGTGGCTCAGTAGATTAAGCGTCCAACTCTTAATTTCAGCTCAGGTCATGATCTCAGGGTCATGAGATCAAGCCCCTCATAGGGCTCTGCACTGAGTGAGGAACCTGCTTGAGATTCCTTCTCTCCCTCTCTCTCTGCCCCTCCCCTTGCTCATAGGTGTCCACATGCTCGCTCTCTCTCAAAAAAAAAGCCCTAGGGGCACCTAGGTGGCTCAGTTGGAAGCCTCTGCCTTCAGCCCAGGTCATGATCCCAGGGTGCTGGGATCGAGCCCCACATTGGACTCCCTGCTCAATGTAGAGCCTGCTTCTCCCTCTCCCTCTGTTCCTCCCCCTGTCCACTCTCTCTCCTGCTCCCTCTCTCAAATAAATAAACTCTTAAAAAAAACCTCCAATATTGAGATTTTTAACTTCATTGACTACATATTCCAGGATTCTCATATAATTTGTCTTTATATTTATTAATTTATTAATGTTTTGTTTTTATTTTTTTAAATTTTTTTGTTTAAGTAATCTTTACCCCCAATGTAGGGCTTGAACTCACCACCCCAAGATCTAGAGTTGCATGCTCTACTGACTGAGACAGCAGCTGCCCCCTAGTCTGTCTTTCTAAACATCTGCTGAATATTTTCTTTCTCTGTTTTAATTTTATAGTTTTTTGTTTTTTATGGAATTCCCCCCCTGCTTAGATGAAAGATCCTAACTACTTATTTTAAAATTGTTTTCAGATTGTACAAATTAATTTTCATTTGAAGTGAATTTATCTCTGGATTGTCAGTTCCGTTGGTTTTCTTAGCTCTTGGGATTGCACTGAAATTATAGACCAGTTTTGGGAGAATTGATATCTTACTTAACAGTATTGAGTCTTTCAGTCCATGAACCTGGTATATTTTTACATCTATCTGGACCTTCAGTTTCTTTCAGAAGTGTTTATTTTCAGTAGACATGCCTCCCACATATTTTGTTAAATTTATATGTAAGTACTGCATACTTCAGGTTTTAATGCTATTGTAAATGGTATTTAAAAAATTTCATTTTATAAGTGTTATTGCTGGTATAGAGAAATAACATTGATTTTTGCATATTGAATTTATATCCTGTGACATCAGATTCTTTCCTTATTTCTAGTAGCATATTTGTAGAGTGTAGACTACAATTAGGTTGTCTACAGATATTCAGTTTTACTTCTTTTCAGTCTGTATACCTTTTATTTCTTTTATTTTTCAAATTTCTTTTTCTTGCCCTTTTGCACTGGCCAGGACCTATATAGTACATTGTTGAATACAAGTGTTGAGCATGGACATACTGACCTCTTTGCTGATATTGGGGAAGCATCCAGTCTTTCAACATTATATATGACATCAAATTCAGGCTCTTTCATAGATATTCTTTATCAGTTGAAGAAATTTCCTTCAGTCCTCAGTTTGCTAGAGCTTTTATCATGAGCTTACATGTGTCAAATGCCTTTTCTTCAGAAAAAGAATTGAAAGGAATTTCTAAGATTTAATGCTATAATACACCTTTTATAAGTGATTTAATTATATCTCACATATTTTTATGTATTGTCTTTTCATTTTCATGCAGTTCAAAGTATTTTTTAATTTGTCTTGTAATTTCTTCTCTGACTCATATGAGTGATTTAGGAATACAGTGTTTAATTTCCAAATATTTAGATTTTTTTTTCAGATATTTTCCTGTTATTTATTTCTAGTTTAATGGGGTTAGAGAATATAGTCTGCATGATTTCAGTCCTTTTATGTTTGTTGAGACTTGTATGGCTCACAGTATCATCTTTCTTGATAAACGTTTTCATATGCACTTGGGGAAAAATGTGTATCCTTCTTTTGTTGAATGGAGTATTACATAAATGTCAATTAGGTCAAATTACTTGAATGTTGTTGTTTACATTTTCTATACTTTTAATGATCTTTTGATTGCTTATTTTATCAGTTACTAAGAGGAAAGTATTGAAATTCAGTTATATACTGTAATTTTTTGCTTCATTTGATACTATCTTATTGGTTACACATTTAGTTTTCTTATATCTTCTTGATAAATCAAATTTTTAATCAATATGAAATGTTTCACTTTAACTTTGGTATTCTTTCTCTTTCTGAAGTCTACTCTATATCATATTAAGATAGTCACCTAGCTTTCTTATGATTAATGAATGTATGATATACCTTTTTCTATCATTTTGCTTTTATCCTGAATCTTTAATTTTTTAAAAAATTAAGATATAATTCACATATATAAAATATACCCATTTAAAGTGTACAATTCAGTGAATTTTAATATATTCACAAAGTTGTAAAACAATCACCACTAATTCCAGAGCATTTTCACACCCTATAAAGAAATCCCATACCTGTTAGCTGCCATTCCTCATTCTCCCTCTTCCCCAAGACCCTGCCTACCACTAATTGGATTTCTAGGTCTATGGCTTTGCCTATTCTAGACATTTATATTAATGGAATCATACAATATGTGGCCTTTTGTGTCTGGCTTCTAGCACTTAGCATGTTTGTAAGGTTCATTCATGTAGCATCTGTCAGTACTTTATTCTTTTGTATGGTCAGATAATATTCCATTGTATGGATATACCACATTTTGCTAATCCATTCTTCAGTTGATGGACATTTGGATTGTATCTATTTTTAGGCTATTATGAATAATGCTGCTATACTCTTGGGTTGCTATATGTTTTTAGCACTCTTGGGTATATACCTAGGAATTGCTGAATCTTATGATAACTATCTGGTTTTTTTGGTGAACTGCCAAACTGTTTTCCACAGTGACTGTGCCGTTAATACATTTCCATCAGCAAAGGATGAGGGTTCCAATTCTTTGGCATGCTCCTCAACACTTGTTTTTGTCCATCTTTTTTTAATTATAGGCATCCTAGTGGATGTAAAGAGATATCTCATTATGATTTGATTTATATTTCCCTAATGACTAGTGATATTGAACATTTTTCATGAGTTTATTGGTCATTTGTTTATATTCTTTGGAGAGATAGCTATCTTTTTTTGCTTCATGGGTTTTGGAGCTCTGTTAAGTGCATCTATGTTTTCTGGAAATATATGTCATATGTGTTTTTAATTATTGTGTCATTATAAAATGTCCTTCTTTGTTTCTAGTACCAACTTTTGTTTTAATGTCTATTTTGTCTGATATTAGTATAACCATTGCAGCTTTGTTTTGGTTACTGCCTGCATAGTTAATTTTTTCCATTCTTTTACTATCAACTCTTTTGTGTCTTTGAATCTAAAGTGTGTCTCTTATAGACAACATATAGTTGGATTATAGTCTATCCATTTTACGAAGTTCTACCTTTGCTTGGAGTATTTGGTCAGTTTATGTTTAATGTAATCACATATAAGGTAGGATTTGCCTCTTTCATTTTGCTATTTGTTTTCTGCATATCATGTCTTTTTGTTTTTCTGTTTCTGTATTAGTGCCTTTTGTGTTAACTGTTTTCTAGTGTACCATTTTAATTCCTTTGTTTCTATTACTATATTTTATAGTTATTTTTTTAGTGATGGTTGTTCTGGGGTTCACAATTAACATCTTAGTTTATAACAATCTAGTATGTATTAATACCAATTTAATTTGAATAGCACACAAAACTTCTGCTTCTATTTAGTTCCATTCCCTCTCTTCTTAATGATTTTATTGTCATACAAACTACATCTTTATACAGATAAGCCTCATCAACACAGTTTCATAATTGCTGCTTTATGTAATTTTATTTGAAATAAGGATGGAGAAATAAGAGAAAAAAATTTATACTGTCATTATATTTGTCTATGCAGTTTCCTTCCTGGTGCTTTTTTTTTTTTCCCACATGAATGTGAATTGTTGTCTAGTGTCCTTGCATTTCAACTGAAGGATTCTCTTTAGTATATCTTGTAGGGAAGTTGTGCTAATGACGAATTGTCTGTTTTTGTTCATCCAAGAATATCTTAATTTTCCTTCCTTTTTGAAGGGAAATTTTTGTCAAAATTGAATTCTTATTTGAAATAATTGAAGTGCAATATGCAAATATTCTGAAATTCCTTCAGCACTTTGAATAAGTCATCTCACTTCCTTGTAGCTTCACGTTTCTGATGCAAAACCAGCTGTTAATCTTATTGAGGATTTTTGGTACCTGCTGAATCACTTCTCTTGTGTTGCATTAAAGATTCTCTCTTCAGCTTTGTCTTTTGAAGGTTTGATTATGATGTATGTGGTTTGGTATTCTTTGAGCTTCTTGGATGTGTAGATTGCTTTTCTTTAAATTTTGGAAGTTTTTGTCCATTATTTCTTTGAATATTCTTTCTGGCCATGTCTCCTCTTATTCTGGGGCTCCTATTATATCTATGTTGTTGTGCTCAATGGTTTCCCACAGATCTCTGAGATTCTGTTGATTTTTCTTTATTTTTTCTTTCTGTTCCTTAGACTGAATAATCTCAATTGACATATTTTCAGTTTCACTTATTCTTTCTTCTGCTAGCTTCTCTAGTGAATTTTTCATTTCTTTCATGTACTTTTCAACTCTAGAATTTCTGTTTGGTTCTTTTAAAAAACAATTTCTCTTCATCTGTTGCTATTCCCTCCTTGATGAGACATTATTGCCATGTTGCCATACTTTACTTTAGATATTTAGACAAGGTTTCCTTTAGTTCTTTGTACATATTTATAATAGGTGGTTTAAAGTCTCTGTTTAGTAAGGCCAACTTCTGGGCTTCCTCAAAGACAGTGCTATTGACTGCATTTTCCCCTGTGTATGGGTCATACTCTTGTTTCTTTGTATGTAATATTTTTTTTGTTGAAAATTGAACATTTTAAATAATATAATATGAAACTCTGTAAACCCCTATTTCTCATGGTTTATTGTTTGCTCTTTTTGTTGTTTGCTGTTGTTCTTTGTTTGTTTAGTTACTTTCCTGAGTTAAAGTCTGTGTTCTTTGTCATGTGTGGCCTCCAAAGTCTCTGCTTGGTTAGCTTCATGGCTTGCTGATGACTGGATTTATATATCCTTAAATGTCTTGAACCAATAAGTCTCCCAGTTTTTGATGAAGATCTCTGTGGCTTGTTGGGGCATGTTTTCTATGCCCTGCAGGCAGTTTACAACTCTGTCTTAGCCTTCACTTCCAACTATCCCAAACCTCAAGGTCAGCTGGAGGTGAGAGATTAGGGTTTCATCAAGTCATTTCTGGGCACGTGCACAGCCCTGAACATGTGCTTGATCCTCTAAATTGCCAAGAATATATTATAGCTTCTCAAAGACAGCATCCCCCAACCCCCACACACCCATATACATGATTTTCCAGCTTTGCCTTTTAAGTATTTTGATCAGGTTATGGTTTGCCTCAATTGTGATCACTGCCTCAGGCATCTGTGGTGTTAAACAATTGCTACTGATTGTTTTTGACAATTGGCTTGGGGAGAAAGGCTGTTTGTATGAGTGAACTGCAATTCAGGTCAAATAAAGAGAATCCCTGTGAATGAAAGTTTTCAGGGTACTGTCAGATCAAATAATGACAGTACCCTGGGGATGAGGCTTTTGGGTAGCATTAAACCTGTTCTCCTCCAGTGTCTGTGGGACTGCTGGTTTTCATGGCTACTATAATTCTAAGGATTTTGGTTTTCAAGGCTGCAGAAGACCTGAGTAGAGGAGATTGGGAGTAGAATACATTAACACACCATAATATCACTGTTTTAACCAAAATTCAGCTGTTTTTCTCCAATAAATACTCTTCAGATTGTTGCAGATCTCTGGTTAATTTCTAGAGCTGTAAAAAGTTGATTTTGGCAGTTGTTGGTAGTGTTCTCTTTTGCTTTTATAGAGGGGCTGATTTTTGGAGGTATTTGGTCTACTATTCTGAACATACTTTTTCTATGTGTCTTTATCTTGAAAGTGATTTTTTTTGCAGACAGCAAAAAAGTGTTTTGCTTTTTTATCCAATCTGAACAATTTCTGCCATTTAATTAGAATGCTTAGAATATTTGCATTCATGTAATTATCCATATGGTTGTTTTAAGTCAACTGCTTTGCTTTTTATTTTCTATTTGTTCCATCTGATTTTCTTTACCCACCCTCCTTTTCTGCTTTCTTTTTGGAAAGCTGGTGGGTGTTCTTTTAAAGCATGGCAGAATTTGTAGAATTGTGGATGAGAAAAACTCAGGCCTTCTTGCATATATTACACATTGGAAGGAGAGTCAGTAGTTTCTAGTAGGACAATTAGAGCAGCTGCACTGCTCAATAGAAATAGAATATGAGTGACAAATTTGAACCAAGGATGTAATTTTAAATTTTTTACCAGCTACATTAAAAAAAAGTTTAAGTAGATAAATTAATTTTAATAATAATTTTATTTAAATCAATATATTCATGGGGCGCCTGGGTGGCTGAGTCGTTAAGCGTCTGCCTTCTGCTCAGGTCGTGGTCCCGGGGTCCTAGGATCAGGCCCCTCATCAGGCTCCCTGCTCGGCGGGAGGCCTGCTTCTCCCTCTCCCACTCCCCCTGCTTGTGTTCCCTCTCTCGCTATGTCTCTCTCTGTCAAATAAATAAAATCTTTAAAAAAATCAATCAATATATTCAAAGTGTTAGTTATTAATGAGGTATTTTATGCTGATTTTGTAATAAGTCTTCAAAATCTTTTTGAACAAGTTGTCAAAATCTTCAGGATCTTGTATTTTACACTCATTGTCCATCTCAGTTTTAGACTAGCCACAACTATAAGCATAAGTGGCTTGCAGCTACCGCATTGGATAACACGGAGTTAGAGGGATTCTAACAGGTTTGATTTTAATGAGGCAGGGTAGGAAATGAGGGTCATGGACAGCATGAGATTTGCTGAGGACCTTGATTTTAATAGATTTTAATAATCAGTGGGGAATGTATTAGGACAGAAGTGGAAAACAGAATAAGAGGGAGATGGAGTCAAAATATCTGGCACAGAAAATAATCTTAACTGCTATGTACAAAGAGACATGAAGTCTTATTTATTCAATGTAGTTGTGTTGAGATGACAAATGATAATGATTTTCAGTCTAACAATAACTGTAGCTAATATTGGTTGAATGCTCTGTTAGGCACTTTTCTAAGCACTTTTGAGTGTATTGTATTGATTCATTTACTATGTCATTTTAAATAAGTAAATCACTTATACTTTCTTGGGGCTCTGTTTTATCATATATAAATAATCTGAAGCTGTACTTGATAATCTCTAAGCTTCTTCTAAATACCAAAAGTCTGTTTTTGGATATATTGATGAGGAAAATAAAGTTTCTGTTCTCAGAATTATAATTACAATATAAGGGAATTATCATTAAAAGAGGTGGGATGTACCCACTTAATTAAAATGCATGGAGACAATAATTGGGCCTTAAGAGAACTACAAAATGTTATGAGAATCTAAAATGTATTTACTTGAATATAGTAAATTCATAGTAAATCTTTGAGTTAGATGGAATTGAATAATGATAGCTGGTGAGTCAAGAGGTTTTGTGTAGGAGATGCAGCTGATTGATGTAAGCCTTGGGAAGTGATGAGTGTAAATCAGGAGGAGATGGAATGGAGTGGTAAGGAGTAGTCATCCAGATAATGGAAGAATGTAATGTGTGTGTTCAGAGGACAATAAAAGTATACTTTGACTGTATTATTGGGGAGGCATTGAGTAATATTACTATGTGGGTAGGTTGGATTCAAATCTAAGAGAGCCTTTAATATCTCTTTAAGTGTATGGTTGATCACTGACTAAATGAAATATGGCAGGGACTGGGGAGACTGCGATGTAGTTTTTAGAAACCCTACATTTTGTGCCTATATTTTCTGTCAATCTTGAGGCTAATTAAGTGCAGTTTCATATTTAAAAAAAATTTCACTGGGCTAGAAACTTATAATTCACTAGCTTTGAAACTTTGTCATGATTGCTTTTGATGAGGGTGTGTACAGGCTGCTATTTAGGGTGATATAGGTCAGATTTGTGTTTTTTATCGCTATTTTTTTTGTGTCCTCTAGGATAGTGCTTTGTTTCTGCTGAGTCTTAATCCTTTGTGATTAAATGATGCTGAATAAGTTTATGTCAGCATTCAGCATAAAGTGGGTGCCTAAGGCTGACTGTTTAAAACTGTTAGTGTCTGTCCCAAGAGCCAGTACACAGAGCTTCAAATGTGGCACAAATAACCAAATGGAGAATCATAGATTTCTCAGGGGGATAGAAGTTATAAAGGCATTTCATTGAACTCTGTAAACATTAGAATTTCTCTCTCCTTTTTTTATTTGTGTGTGTTTTTATTAGCTTAGCAGACTACTGTTTTTATGTAATGCCTTGTAAATTATTTTAGTGGGATAGTCAGGGAATTCATAAAGCAGTTACATCTCTCTATCTAATTTCATTTAGGTAACTTGTCCAGGAGTGGTGCTGAAAGACAAGGAGGACATCTATCTTAGCATCTGTGTGTTTGGCCAATACAAAAAGACACAATGTGTCCCAGCCAATTTTCCACTGGTCTTCAATGCCAGAATGGTGTTTGAAAAGGTGAGTTCAAATATTAACAAATAATCATAGTACTTCCAAATTTTTAATAAAAGCCCAGAACACAAATTATTGTTGCTGACTTTATACTTTGGTTTCATTAAAAAGGAGATATGTAATTTAAACCCAGAAGCTTGAAAATAAATATGCATTCTGTTATGCATTGAATCAGTTGCCTCTTTTCATGATGGATCAGCTTATTTCTAAAATTATGTTAGTGGGCTTTATGTAAAATAGAGCATCTTGAGTATTAAATAATTTTTATAAAAAAAGAGAGGAGACATTAATGGGTAAAAATAGGTTGTATTTTTACTATGGCTATCTTATGATACTTATTTCTATGAGTTTCTTTTCTATTTTTCCCTGAAACTGCTGCTTTTGGTTATTCCCAATCATATTCCTCACTTTTTTATCTCCTTCTTTCCTTCTCTGCTTTCCTCCTTCCTTCCCTCTCCTCCCATTCCTTCCTTCTTTTCTTCCTTCCTTCCTTCCTTCCTCCCTCCCTCCCTTCCTTCCTTTCTTTTCCTTTTCTTTTGCAAGGAAGTACCCACGTCCTGCTCTGTTCCATGCACTGTTCTATAGGCACTGGGTAAACAAGACAAACAGCCTCCTCTCTTGGAGCTTTCACTGTAATAGGAGAAACAGGCAATAATCAAGTAAACAGGAATAATACAATTTTAGATAGTGATAAGTGTCATGAAAAAAATAAAGGGAGGGCAAGGGGACAGAGAGGGGCTGAGTGATTAGGGGGATTATCAAATTTAAAGGGTGGTCAGAGAAGGCAGTAACATTTAAGCTGAACCTGAATTATGAGATAGTTATCAGTTATTCGAAGGTCTAGGGGAAAAGCATTCTAAGCAGAGGAATAGCAAATATAAAGCCTTCTTGTTGGGAATAAGCTTGATGAGTTGGAGGAGCACCAAGAAGGCCAGTATGACCAAGGAAACCAGCAGGGCAGGAACTGGAGGTAAAGAGGAAGCACAGGTGAAGTTGGAGAGGGCACGACAGCCGGCCATAAGGTATGTTTAATTGTCAAATCCTCCATAGTGATCATGGGAAGCAGAGACGAAGTGACAGTCTTCAGTAACGCCAGAAGTTTCTTTGGTTGGGAAAGGAATATTTGGGGAATGAGAGGGAAAACACAGACTGTCGTTTCCTGCATATGTTCCTTTCCCTTCCTCGTCTTCACCTTGCTTCCCTCTCTGTTCTCCCGCTCCAGGTGTTCCCTGAAGCAGTAGACCCTGGAGATGTGGTTGCACAGCTTGAATGTAAGTTTTTAACTTTTAATTCCTGATTCTAGGGCATTTTAGAATTATGCTTCTTAATCTTGGGTTACGTAAAAGTTAAAAAGAGTCTACTAAGAATTTTAAAAATCTTGAGATGAGACTTTTTAAACACTTTTTAGAAACATTTTTCAGAATATACCTAGAAATAATAAAATATACATGTGCTGCGGAGAGGCTAGGAGTTTTTCCTTTTTCTGTGTTAGATCTGTGGAAATCAAAAAGACTTATTTGAACCTTATATTGATTTAGATGATATGAAATGGTTTTGATATAAAGATAGAGATTCACGTTGGGTGGGGCTTTGCCCTGCAAACAAGCCTATGTCTTTAACCTCAGGGTATTACAAATTAATAGAGTAAATAATAGAAGATTGAAGTAACGGTAGCTTAAAATTATATATGACTTGCATTTTATATTGCATCTAATGTGTTGGTAAATTATTTGAAGTGACATTTTCAAGGCTGTGAATAATAGTCAATTCCTCAAAGTACGAGGAATCAACTGTAAAAAGATACAACTGTTTTTGAGAGTGGCAGTGCAAAGGTATTTATATACTTGGGAATAAGTTATTCAAGCTCTGGGTATGAAATGAAAAGCTCTGTTATTTATCCTTATAATTAGAGAGGGGTCTGAGATCACCAGTTTGGTCTAATATGTAACTGTGGTTCAAACACCAACAATACTGGGCATCATCAGGGTCACCTGTTCTTCCCGCCTCCACCCCCACCGGGACTCCAGCATTGTAGAAACCTGGAACCTGGCACCATGCTGGAATCTGGGCATAGGGAGAGAAACAGGGCCAGCTTACTGTCTTATCTTGATGAATCATACAGTCTAATGATTCTTCTCCAGAGAACTCTTTATGGCCAGTGTCATTATCTTACTTTTTAATAGTTGTTCTAGCACTTGCTATTCTATCTTTCACGGTGGTAGATTAGGTAGGTAGCAGTTTGGTGCCAGTAGGTAAATGCCTTTTTTTAAATAACATTACATAAATGTTAATATTTCTTGAAGATCTTCTTCAGTATCTGGGAAATTGTGTTGTGTATCTTAGAAAATACGAACTCTAATATCTAAATATCTAAATATTATCTAATATCTAGATATTGTTATCCCATATCTAAATATGAGATAATTATTTCATCATTCTGAAATTCTTTTGTTTGAAACATGATTTTTTTTTTTTTTTTTACTATTTGTATTTTTTTAAAGATTTATTTATTTGAGAGAGAGAAAGAGAGGGAGAATGGGAGCAGGGGAAGGAGCAGAGGGAGAGAATATCCAAGCGGACTCTCGCTGAATGCAGAGCCCCACGCAGGGTTTGATCTCACAAACCATGAGATCAGGACCTGGGCCGAAACCACCCTCTGAACTAGCCAGGTGCCCCCTTTTTTCTATTTGATTTGAAATTTTAGGGCTATAAGAAACATACTTCATGGTTCTTAGTATTTGGAAACTTTCTTGCCTTGATTTTCCGGATTCAATTTTTCTCTTAGGTCTCTTCCCTCAATTTTTCTCTTAGGTCTCTTCCCACTCTTAGGTCTCTTAGGTCTCTTCCCACCTTAATTCCACTTTTTGGTATCTTTCTCAAACTCCTCTTTCTCTGCTGTGTCTTTAAATATTACTATTCCACTGGCTTTACTTCTCTGGTCTCTTTTTATGTATTTATTTTCTATTTTCTCCTTATATTCTGCTCTCCAAAGACTTGGCTTCATGTATTCTCTATCTTCTGATGACTTCCACATCAGTCTTTATCTTTGACCTCTCCTTTGAGCTGTGGCCCTCCTTTTTCTTTTACCTTTTTTCCCTCTTAGCTGTACAGTCTTTTATTGTCCACTAACCTTATTAATATGAAAAATTTAAAACATACTAAGAGTGGAGAGGATGGGATGATGAAGTCCAATATACCTATTGTCCAGCTTCAACAATTTTCAACATATTATCAGTCTTATTACATGTACACTCTGCCACTTAAAGTAATTGTGGGAATCTTTAAAAGCAAATTCTTTACATCATTTTACCACAAATGCTTTAGCATGTCCTCCAACTGATAAAGACACATACATACACACACACACACACACACAACCACTATGCTAGTATCATGCAAGAAAATTAATAATTTCTTAATAACATCAAATATGTAGTCATTATGAAGATTTCCCCAGTTGTCACCAAAACGTCTTTTTACAGTTGGTTTGATAAAATCAGAATCCAATCAAGGTGTGGTTCACACTCTGTATATCGCTGTTTAGCTCTTGAATTTCTTTTTTTCTGTAGTAGTGTCCCTCACTTTTTTTTTTAAAGATTTTATTTTTAAGTAATCACCACACCCAATGTGGGGCTCAAACCTATAACCCCAACATCAAGATTCACATGCTCCACTGACTGAGCCAGCCAGGCACCCCTTTAATGCTGTGAATTTGCTAGAAAAACCAAGTCCTTTAGAATATCCTACAACCTGGATTTGACTGCTTCCTTAAAGGGTTGTTTAGCTTGTTTATTACTATATTATGTAAACTGATAATTAAATCTAGAGGTTTGATTGGATTCAGGCTTATTTTATTTTTTTTTGGCAAGAATCCTTCAGAGTTGATGCTGTGTACTTGTAAAATATCAAGTGGTATATGAGTCTGATGGTCTTAAGTTTAGTGATGTTAAGATTGATGATTTGGCTCCAGGCAGCACCAGCCTGATTCCTCTATTACAGAGTTCCTCATCAGTCTTTCATTGAGTAGCTTTAGCACCCTTTGAGATCCATCTTTTAAGTAGGGATTACAAAGTGTGATTTTTCTAATATTGTCACTTTTTGTATTTATTAGCTGGAATTTCTCTATAAAAGAAATTCTCTTTATTAGCAATTTGGTTACCCCGAAACACAGTTCTTGTAGGAAAGGCAGAGTCATTCTTCTCTTCTTCCCTTACAGTAGTAGCTTTAGTGAGGTATAATTTGCATATCACAAAAGTCACCATTGTAACTGTAGTTAAATGATTTCTAGAAAATTTATACAGTTGTGAACCATCATCACAATTCAATTTATGATACTGCCATGACCCAAAAAGTTCCCTGATGCTCATCTACAGTCATTCCTTATGCCCACTTCCTTTCCCCTCTCTTTGCCTTTTCTAGAAATTTAATGTAAATAGATTAATATGGAGTCTTTTGTGTCTGGCTTCTTTCATTTAAAATAATGTTTTTGAGATCTATCCATATTGTTCTTTGTATTAGTAGTTCATTCCTCTTTAATGACAAATTAGTATTCTATTGTATGAAATTTTTTCCCTTTCCAAAACTCCAAAACATTGCTGAGTGAAATTAAAGATCAGCTAAAAGAAAACAAATGAAATGACACATCATGTTTATAGATCAGAGATTTGATAGTTCATGAAGGAATTTCTCCTAAAATTTTTCTCTGCATTTAACATTATTTCTATTTTATGGATATTTGGATGAACATTTGGATTATTTCTAGTTTTTGGCTATTATGAACAGTATTGGTATGAATATATGGATATAAACTGGATTGTATAATATGTACATGTTTAACTTCTTTAAAAAGATTTTATTTATTTACTCATTTGAGAGAGAGAGTGAGACAGTGAGAGAGAGCATGGATGGGGGAGGGGCAGAGGGAGAGGGAGTAGCAGACTCCCTGCTGAGCAGGGAGCCTGACGCAGGGCCCAGTCCCAGGACCCTAGGACCATGACCTGAGCTGAAGGCAGATGCTTAACTGACTGAGCCACCCAGGCACCCCTGTGTTTAACTTTTTAAGAAACTGTCCATCCGTTTTCCAAAGTTACTGTACCATTTTAATTCCCACCAGCAATGTGTGAAGGTTTCAATTTTTCTATACCATCCCCACAACTTGATATTGTCAATCTTTCAGAGTAGAGTAGTCCCCCTTATTAGTGGTTTCCACTTTCTACAGTAGAGTTTCAGTCACTCATGATCAACCAGGGTCCAGAAGCCAGTGATTCTCCTTCTGACATTTTTTCAGAAGGTCAGTAGTAGCCCAATGCTGCATCACAATGCCTGTGACCTTCACCTCGCTTCATCTCATCTTGTAGGCATTTTATCATCTCACATCAAATAGAGTGATTACAATCAGATATTTTGAGAGAGAGAGAGACATCACATTCACGTAACTTACACTACAGTTTATTGTTATGATTGTTCTATTTTACTAGTTATTGTTAATCTCTTACTGTGCCTAATTTATAAATTAAACTTTATCATAGCTGTGAATGTATAGGAAAAAAACACAGTGTGTCTAGGGTTCGGTGCCGTCCAGGGTTTCAGGCATCCACAGGAGGTCCCTTTGGAGCACATCGCCCAAGGATGAAACCAAGGGACTACTCTATGGACATTTTGGTGGATGTGTAATTCTCTCTCTTTGTATTTTTAATTTGCATTTCAATAATGAATAATGATGTTGAGCATCTTGCCATGTGCTTATTAGGTATTCATATATCTTTTCTTCTAAAATGCTTATCCAAATCTTTTGCCAATTTTTGGATTGGGTTGTTTGTCTTTTTATTGAGTTGTAAGGTTTTATAAAAGGTTTTTTTTTATATTCTAAATATAAGTCCTTTATCAGATACATGATTTGTAAATATTTTTTTCCCAGTCTGTGGCTCGTCTTTTCATTCTCTTAACGGTATCTTTTGAAGAATAAGAGCTATGAAGTCCAGTGTATCAATATTTTTCTTATATGGATCATGTTTTTGGTGTCATATCTATGAAATCGTCACTTAATCCAAGGTCACAAAAATTTTCCCCTATTTTTTTCTAGAAATTTTATAGTTTTACTCTTTACATTTAGGCCTATGATCCATTTTGAGTTAATTTTTGTCTATGATGAGAGGTAAAAGTCTGGTTCTTTTTTTTCTTTTTCTTTCCTTTTCAGAATATGGCTATCCAGTTGTCCCCTTTGAATTTCCTTACATCTGTTTTGAAAACCAATGGACTATAAACGTGAGGGGTTACTTGTAGACTCTAGGCAGTTCCATTCATCTGTATGGCTATCCTATGTCAGTACGACTGTCTTGATTACTGTGGCTTTATAGTAAGTTTTGAAATCAGGTTAAGTCCTTCACCTTTGTTTTTTACCATTTCTAGTTCTTTGCGTTCCATATATAGTTTAGAGTCAGTTTGTCAATTTCTATATGAGAATTTGAGAGGAAGAGTGTTGAATAGGAATAGTGTTGATGCCTTCATAAACTATGACCTCTCTGATGTAAGAACTTGGTGTGTTTATTTATTTTTTTATACAATCTTTAGTTTTTCTCAGCAGTGTTTTGGAGTTTTTAGTACACAGGTCATGCATTTCTTTTGTTAAATTTATTTCTAAGTATGTTATTCTTTTTGATGCTATTGTTAAATTTATTTCTAAGTATGTCATTCTTTTTGCTGCTAAAAAATAGAATTGTTTTCTTAATTTTATTTTTGAATTCTTATTTGCTATTCTGTAGAAATGAAATTGATTTTATATATTTATCTTGAAGCCTGAACCTGCTAAACAGGTAGAGAGTAGGGTTTTTGTTGTTGTTGTTGATTTTTTTTTTTATACACAGAATTTTTATATACAGAATAATTTGGCCTGAAAATAAAGGCAGTTTTACTTTTTTCTTTCTAGTCTGTATACCTTCATTTTTTTTTCAATTTTAAAGATTTATTGATTTATTTTAGTTGGGGGAGGGGCAGAGGGAGAGAGAGAATCTCTAGCAGAGTCCCCCTGAGCATAGAGCCTCAGTGTGAGGCTTGATCTCACAACCGCAAGATCATGACCTGAGCCAAAACCAAGAGTGTCTTAACTGGCCACTCAGGCGCCCCTAATCTGTATGCCTTTAATGTTTTTCTTGCCCTATTGCCTTGGCTTGAGCCTCCAGTACAGTGTTGAAAAGAAGTGGTGAAAGCAAACATTCTTGCTTTGTTTCTGATATGAGGGGAAAAACATTATTTCTATTAAATTTGATGTTAGCTGTAGTTTTTATTGTAGATTTAAAAAAACTCTTATTAGGAGATTTTCTATTATTGATAAAAGAGGAAGAGAACTGTTCCTAACTGGTTGAGAGTTTTATCATGCATGGGTATTGAGTTTTGTCATATGCTTTTCTCTGTGTTTTTCATGTGTTTTCCCCTTTATTCTATTAATGTGGTTTATTACATTATGGATTTTCCAATGGTATGCCAACCTTCTTTTACTCTTGGGAAAAATCCCAATTGGTTATGGTATATAGTCCTTTTTATATTTTCCTGGATTCAGTTTGCTAATATTTGTTAATGATTTTTTTTTAAATTTTTTATTTAAATTCAATTTAGTTAACATACAGTGTATTATTAGTTTCAGGGGTAGATTTTAGTGATTTATCAGTTGCATATAACACCCAGTGCTCATTACATCAAGTGCCCTCCTTAATGCCCATCCCCCAATTAGCCCATCCCCCTACCCATCAATGATAGTTTTTTAAGTAGTTTCCACACCCAGCGTGGAGCCCAACACAGGGCTTGAACACACAAACCTGAGATCAAGACCTGAGCTGAGATCAAGATTTGGATGCTTAACCTACTGAGCCACCCAGGTGCCTCTGTTAATGATTTTTATATCTATTTATGAGAAACTTGATCTGTAGTTTTGTAATTTTTCTGTCTTGCTATGTTATCAAGGTAATACTAGCCTCATAAAATGAATTGAGAAATGTGTCCTCTCTGTCTGCTTCCTGGAGGAGTTTGTATAGGATTGATATTATTATTTTTTAAAGATTTTTTTATTTGAGAGAGAGAGTGAGCAGGAGGAGGGAGAGGGAAAGAGAATCTGAAGCAGGCTCTGCACTGAGCACAAGAGCCCAATGCAGGGCTCGATCTCATGACTGTGAGATTATGACCTGAGCCAAAACCAAGAGTCGGCCGCTTAACCAACTGAGCCACCCAGTTCCCCCAGATTGATATTATTTTATCTTTAAGTATTTGTTAGAATTCACCTGGACCTGGGCTCTTTTGGGGAGGGGGATTAAATTACTATATCAATACTTTCTTATGTATGTATTTCTTCTTGAGTTAACTCTGGTTGTGTCTTTCCAGAAATTTGTCTAAGATGTCTACTTTGTTTGCTTAAAGTCGTTCATACTTTCCTCTTCTATTTCTGATTTTTGGAGGATTAGCATTGATGTTTCTTATTTCATTCCTGCCTTTGATAATATGCATTTTCTCTTTCTTTCTTGGATGGCTTAGCCTAAAGGCTTATCAATTTTGTTGATAATTTTTAGAACCACTTTCTAATTTAGTGGTTTTCCTATTTTCAATTTTACTGATTTTTATTTTAATCTTTATTATTCTTTCTTCTACCTGCTTGGTGCGTGCTTTGCTCTTTGTTTCATAGTTTCTTAAAATAGAAGTTTAGATGATTGATTTTAGATATTTTTGCTTTTCTAGTATAAGCATTTAAAGCTAAAATTTCTTACTACACACTGATTTTGCTGCATTTATTAAATTTTGATGTTACTTTTTTGTTTCCATTAATTTTGAGATATTGTCTAATTTTTATGTGTGTGTGATTTCTTCTTTGATCTTTGGGTTATTTTGAAATATGTTCTTTCATTTCCAAATATTTGCATATTTTCTACACGTTTTATGTAGATTTCATTTTTTTATGATGTTGATTTCAAACTTAGTTCTACTGTGGTAACAGAACATACTTTATAGGATTTCAGTTCTTTTAAATTTACTGAGACATATTTCTGGCATATCGTAAGGTTTCTATCCTTAATAATATTCCAGTTGCCCTTGAAAAGAATGGGTATTTTGCTGATGTTGGTTGAGATATTCTATATCAATCTATTTCAGTTAGGTCAAGTTGGTTGATAATGTTTAAGTTTTCCATCTTCTTGCTGATTTTATCTCTTGAGGGGTAAGGGAGGCCTGATTGTTTTATCAGTTACTGAGAGAAGGGCATTTGAATGTCTAGCTATAATTATTCAATTTTCTGTTTCTCCTTTCATTTATTTCAGTTTTTGCTTCATATAATGTGCTGGTTATTGATTTCTTACCCCTTAGTTCCGGATTCAGT
Source organism: Mirounga angustirostris (assembly GCF_029215605.1). NCBI lineage: Eukaryota > Metazoa > Chordata > Mammalia > Carnivora > Phocidae > Mirounga > Mirounga angustirostris. The sequence continues at coordinate 152,363,761 of NW_026991712.1, forward strand.
CTTTTTGTCTGCTCTGTGGAAACTGATATGGTTCCTTTAAATTTTTTTTTCTCAGCTGGTACTGAAGCTTCAGGCAGTAGAGGGCCCTGGAGTAACGTTACCGAGGGAAATGATTTTGCTTCCGGGTGCTGGCGCGCTGGCTTTTTCCCACATCATACTCCTGTGGTGCTTGAGCCTTCCCTGGCGCTCAGGTGTTGCCATACAGGGTGGCCGACAGCAGTGTCCTCTAGCTCTCCCTATTTGTAGTGTGGTATTGTTTGTAGTTTTGTATTGAAGCGCCTCTGATGCAACACTTCTCTGTGAACAACCTCCCTGGCACCCTATGTGGTTGATTTCTAGCAAGTTCCTTAGGCAGATTTCCAGTAAGTGAGCAACTTTTTCAGTGAGCAAAGGTTGTACCCTCCTGAACAAGTTCTGGATCTCAGCACTGAAGAGGAGAGCTTGGGGAGAACTCTTCCTTGGGTGCTCTGAGCCCCAGGAGTAATGGCTGTTCCTTTGATCTGCTATTCCTATATTCTTTTATGTTCTCTTACAGCTAGGCAATCCCTCATTACTTTAACTCCCATTATAGTTAATAGTTCTTTATATTAAATTTTCCTTGTGTGGTTTCTCTCTCCTGATTGGACCCGTATTGATATATTTGTGTTGAAACTCTTTTTTAATTGTTTATACATTTATAATTATTATATCTTCCTGTATCTTCACCTCATTTATTGTAGTAAAATTTCTGATAGCAAAATTACAGCACTTTCAGGCCTCACATCTTCCATATTCTTAAGAATAAGAGGTCTGTGATCCATAATTTTCATCAAGTTTTGAGATTTATTCTAATCACAATTGGGTGGGGAAATATAATATGCTGTTCACTTAGCTTATATATGTTGTACTTTGGTTCAAGTGGTGCATGTGTCACCTTTCTAAAAACCACATAGATCTCTGATTGAAGGGGGGAAAGGAGGGGAAAGCTGTGGAGAATTTTCACAGGTGTCCCTACAGTGAGCCTCCATCGCACCAAGCCTTTAAACTTAAACACAGAGTGATGATAAGATGGTAGAAACAGCTCCTTTAAATAAAATATAAAATTGAGCCCAAAGAAGTAAAGCAGACTTTATGTCAGTGGAAGCAAAGAGAAGAATTTGAAGTAAGGAAACATTGAAACAATCGTGGACTTCTCCACTGACAATTAGGATTGTGAGTCACATATATCATTTTCCATTGTGTATAACATACAAAACTAATGTGTACTTGTTTGTCTAAAATCCAATATCTGTTAATTGAGATTATGTTATTTAGAAGTAAATTGAGCATGGTCCAAATGCTTAAGGAGATCCAGGGACCCCCTTAACTGGACAGTCTGACAAATGGTCAGATCCTTGAATAATCTCAGTTAAGATGCTTAGAACAGTCCTTGGCACAAAGTAAGCACTTAGAATGTCTCGTTTATTATTACTGGTGGTGTATTATTATTATTACTGGTGTTATTACTGGAGAATTTACCAGTTCCATCTCACATCATATCTGCACCTCTAAGGAAACTCTGGAGGTCCAGAATCACCTAAGGTCTAGGGAAATATATGATATATAAAATGATATTAAGTGCCAATGATATTAAAAGCCATAATAAGTCAGTTTTATATTCATAGAGAAGGCATTCTCTTTAGAGAAACTATTATAATCCTGGAATCTACCAGAATAAATGTGATGATGGCTAAAACTATACCCTGGGAACCATTTTTAGGCAAGAAACAGAATGAAAAGTTTTCTACTTCATAGACTTCTTTATTGAAACAGTGGACTTTCATCCTTTCTCAGTGAAGGTTTACAGATTCTCTTCTACACACACACACACATACACACACAGAATATACTGTCTGAAAAGCTCTCTCTACAGATATCCATATTGTCTGCTCCTTTACTTCTTTCCAGTCATTGCTCAAATTTATCATCATAATAAGAGACCTTTTCTCACCAAAGTATCTAATATAGCACCTGTTGGTTAATATCTCAATCTCTACTTATCCCATTATCTTTAGAGTTATTTTATCTTACACCCAGGATATTTTGAGTAAAAGAGTATGCTTTTAATAGTTCCACCAAGACAACAAGTATAAAAAGGATACTGCTCAGGGCAAATAGGAATGAATGGTCCTCCGGTCTTTCTTTGTAGCACTGATATATTATTTATTTATTTTTCTTTCAATAGAATGACAGCTTCATAAGAGCAGAGATTTTTCCATTTTTGTTTACTGCCATATCTCTAATGCATATGGCAATACCTGGCACATACTAGCTATCTGATAGTTAAATAAAATATCATAATGCATCGTAAACCTGCCTCCCATTACTATTTTTTTTTTAAAGATTTTATTTATTTATTTGACAGAGAGATAGAAGAGCACAAGCAGAGGGAGTGGCAGAGGGAGAGGGAGAAGCAGGCTCTGCACTGAGCAGGAACCCGATGCGGGACTCGATCCCAGGACCCTGAGATCATGACCTGAGCCAAAGGCAGACGCTTAACCATCTGAGCCACCCAGGCGCCCTCCCATTACTATTTTTATGACTGTTGGAACTATCCTATTGAGACATTGCAGCTGTTTTTCTAGTGTTATAATCCTTTGATTAGGAAATATATTTTGTATTTATTTATTTTTTAATTTTTTATTTATTTATTTTTTAAAGATTTTATTTATTTGACAGAGAGAGACAGCGAGAGAGGGAACACAAGCAGGGGGAGTGGGAGAGGGAGAAGCAGGCTTCCCACGGAGCAGAGAGCCCGATGTAGGGCTCGATCCCAGGACCCCAGGATCATGACCTGAGCCGAAGGCAGACGCTTAACGACTGAGCCACCCAGGCGCCCCTATATTTTGTATTTAAAAATTTATAATTAATAGCTTCTCTGGCCTCATTCCCTTTAACACTTGATACAGGGAAAATATAATTTTTATTTATATTGTAGTGGATTAGTAGGTATCCATATTGCTTTCTCTTGCCTGTAGGGAAAAATTGTGGTTTCACTAGGGCTCCTGCTGTCAAGCTTCTGGGAATTAGTGCTTACCTGGTGTCTGGGGTATTAAAATGCTTTCAGGTGAAGATTTGAAGGCTGGGAATATATCCTTCAAAGTCTATAAATGGGAAAAAACAAAACAAAACAAAACCAGTCTATAAATGGGAGAGTCCCTGCCTTCTCCTCAGGGAGGGCTTGTAGGACTCAGGATTCATATTTTAAATGCACAGTGACAAATACATTCCAACCAATTCATCTTTGTAGTTAGGGCAGGTAAATAAGCATTCAGAAGATATTAGAACAATTGTTCTTGCTGGTGCAGAGGGCTAACGGCATTCTGGCACTCAGGTATTTACTGTAGCTTTTGATTTGCTGTATGTGAGTAGGATTTCTGGAGTATCGCAGTGCATTTACTCTGTAACTCACACTAAAAGTACATGTGAAAATGAGAATTTTCTTAGAGGAATGAGGAAAATTATCATTATTTAGTTACAAGAGAAAGGGGAACTGTAAAATGAGGTTAATTATGCTATATGTTCCAGTAGATGTAATTACATCAACTTGCTATGTGGTTTCTAGCAGCTTAGTTAGCTGTTTCTTTAATAATTTAAGGTCTTTCTTCCCGAAGTATTTTTGCCAAAATATATTTTTTCAGTATAACGGAATAGAAAATTGTTCATAGAAACTAGCAAATAGTTTTTCTCAGTAGAAGTTAATCTAGGTTCTTATGATGAAATAGAAATCAAAGCCACGCAGTGACTTTTCAGGCCGTTTCTCTACAGCTGGGCAGTTGCAGTAACAATGGGGCCCGTCTGGTTATCTCGTCACTGCACTTTGTGTGGCAGCTGTTCGTTGAGCCGGTGGTAGATTCGCAAGCTAGAGAGTATACGGACACAAATCTTTTTAAACCCTTTGGTTTTCAACTTTCTATTCCTTCTGAGACCATTTTTACTTCTGAGACCATCGATACCTTTAGCAAACCTATTGGAATTACAAATGAATTATATTTGGAAATATATCTTGGTAACAACTGCATTTATTTTTCTTCGCTGGAAATGATTCACAGAAATAATAACTGGCAATACTAAATACCCATGTAATATTTTCATGAATGTTTTCTTGGCCATTTTCTGCTTGCATGTTTGGCCCCTTCCAGAATGATTCTGGCTAGGGTGAGGTCTTTTTGTTTTACTTATATCCTGTCCCTTATGGTGGAAGTATTGCCTTCCTTGGCTTTATTTTTAACCTTTTACTTTTCTTTATGAAATGAGTTATTTTGATTTTTATTTATTTTTATTTTTTAAAATATCTACTTATTCAAGAGAGAGCAAGCAAGAGAGAGAGAGCATGAGCAGGGGGAGGGGCAGAGGGAGAGGGAGAAGCAGACTCCCCAATGAGCAGGGAGCCCGACACTGGGCTTGATCCCAGGACCCTGAGATCATGACCTGAGCTGAAGGCAGACGCTTAACCGACTGAGCCACTCAGGCACCCCTGATTTTTTTTTTCAATTTTATTATTTATTTATTTATTTGAAAAGAAAGTGTCACTTTTTTTTTTTCTTTTAAATTCACAAATACTGAATTGGCACTGTCAAAGCAAGGCAAGTTCTTTGAAATGGAAGGGGTAGCCTTCCATATTATGCATATGGAGTCAGAACTTTTCACCCAGAGATCTACAAAGCAATTAATTTTATTATTCTGTAGGACTTGCTCTCAGACCAGATGTATACACACAAACACACACACATATATATATACACACATATACATACATATATAAACACATGCATATATGTAACTATTAATGTCTTACCTTTTCAAATTTGGTTTTTACTTATATTGAAATTATTTTAATTGGTTATATAATTATGTTACTTTTTTTATATCAGAGTTATATATAGTCTACAAAGCTTATCACAAAAACAGCAGTCCTGTAACATCCCTCTCCTCCATCGTTTCCCATTCCCCAGGGACTAAGTTTTATTTTTTAAAACTTGTTTTTCTTTGTACTCACCCATGTATCTCTGACATACTTATATTGCATTTGAAACATTTTGATTTTTTCAGTTTTAGACATTATCTGTACTTTCCCTTATGAAAAGTAAGGATTTAACTATTTTTCATACATTCTCTGCTTGCCCCGAAAACATATACATGCCCTTTCTCTGTCTTTCTCTCCTCTTAATACAGTTGTAGCACAATTTCGGTTTATATATGACCATGTAAAAAGTATTTTTAGCTAGACCATGTGGTGAATATATTATGGTTACTTTTCTTGGCAAGAATTCTGTTTTCACTTGAATTAATATTTTCTCTCCTTTGCTTAGTTTTATAGTTTAGTTTTTTTCAGTTTTTGCTTAACTTAACCCAGTTCTCCCTCAGGTAGTTAAATCATTTTTCTCAACATTTAATGTTATTTCACTTACAAGTCTTTTTTTTTTTTTTTTTGCCTAGATGGCAAAATATTTTTTATTTATCTTTAAAGTCTAGTAGTTTTGAATATGTCCTGAAGTTGTTTTGTATGGCTTAGGATTCTCCAGTAGTGTGCGTGCTTTCTCATTTGTAGTTTCTAATCTTTTTTCATTCTTGGAGAATTTCCTAGATACTGTTTAGGATTTATTTTTTTCCTTTGCCTTAGTTTTCTTTATCAGGGTCTGCTACTATATAGTATGTTGAATTTTTTTTTCTCTGTTTAGTATTTGTTATTTTCTCTCATTTAAAAACCTTTTTTTGTTTGGTTTTTTTCCTGTTGTTTTTATTTGCCTTTGTTTTAGTTTATTCTTCATTTCTGAAATGACGTCCCCTATTTCTACTTCCTTCCTGAGTTATACCATCTCACTTTTTTGTTTTTCTGGCTTTGATTTATGTAGCTCTTCAATATCTTATATAACTTTTTACGTTTTCAAATAGTAGATTATAGTTGTGATCTCTTTTACAAACATCTTTTGGCTGCCTTCATTGTAGGAATTTTTTTCTTTTGCTCACTATTACTTTTTTACACAAGAACCAGGTATATATTTGACCTTTATCCTTTTCTTTGCTCATTCTTAATTGAATTTAGTTTTTTCCTGAATGTTTAGAAGGAAGCATGATTGAGGATAACTTTTTAGCCTCACTGAGCTCCCTTCTATAGTGTTCAATGAATATGATGGCTTGCCTTTGTGGATTTTTTGCCTTTGTTCCATTCTACTTGTATTAGTCTTTCCCCCACCCCACCCCCCTACCCCCGGTTTTTCTTTTTATATTTTTTAAAAATCCTGTTTAATTTGTATTCTCTTCTCTACAGTTTCTTCTAGTTTCTTGGGCTCTTGTCCTACCTGGGAACCCTGGGTGGTCAGTTCCTATAGTTCTTACAGGTTACCAGACTACCACCTTTGGAACTTACCTGAAATCTTTTGAACTCATCTGCTGTTGGAATGGCCAAACATTTGCCAGGTTTTAGCTGCTTTTCTCAAATTGATCTGTGCTTCCTAGTGAGCACCTCTTGGCTATTTTGGGGTTCTCTTCCCAGGTCCTTTAGATAGCCCCTTCCTTCTGCTTCCCTGCATAGATAGATGCTGATACCTGTGGGTTTTGTGACTGTGAGTGGTCTGTAGAGATATCTTATCACCTTATTTATTATAAATGTTGTCCATAGGTTTATGGTTTTGCTATGTAATTGCTGTGTCTGTTTTGTTTTTTTTTGAGGGGATTTGGGGAGACAAACTCTGCTGCTTCTGCTTTTGTTTTCTGTTTTGTGTTTTTGCTTCTGCCTTTCATATTAGAGGGTGTCATCAAATTATTGGCCATCTGTTCATATTTAAGAGCGGAAGACTAATAGGCTTTTAGAAATTATGTACCAAAGGTGCCTGGCACCACTAATTACTAAATCTGTTGGGGGTTCCTCCTGGGTGGAGATTGTCAATATGGACTTTCTAGAAGGGTGATTTCTCTGGGCCATCTTATTGGAAAACTTAGGATGTCAGCATCTTTTTATGTCTTTTCTCTTTAGCTGGTCATATTCAGTAGAAAAATCAGTCATATCTTTCTCCTAGAGGCTATAAACTTGGCTACTGCTGATTTTAGAACCTTGTGGAAGAAGAAGCTGTGGTAAAGTATCAGTATGTAGCCCAGACTCTTAATCTCCCTGTTTTCAGATGGTACCCCTGCTATCAACTGTATCTGCTGTTTCCATTCCAAGGACAACAATGACGAGGATGTGGATGACTAATCTTCCCTCTTCTCCTCTCCCCACCCTTCCCCTCTCCCCTCTCTTCCCCTCTCCCTTCCCTTCCCCTCTCCCGCCCTCTTCACCCTTTTCTCCCTATCCCACCCACTCCAGAGAATAAACTTCCAGTTACCTGCCTGGGTATGGGGAAAGGCAGTTTCTTAGCACTGTAAACTGAAGGAAGGATCTGGGTTTTTGACTGCTTCTTAAACTTTCAACTGCTCTGGCTTTTAGCCCCATAGATTCTATCATTTCCAGAGGTACCTGGCACCACCAATTACTAAATCTGTTAGGAATTCCCGAGTATAATATGGGTTGCTTTTTTTTTTTTAAAGACTTTATTTATTTATTTGAGAGAGAGAATGAGATAGAGAGAGCATGAAGGGGGGAGGGTCAGAGGGAGAAGCAGACTCCCTGCTGAGCAGGGAGCCTGATGTGGGACTCCAGGATCATGACCTGAGCCGAAGGCAGTCGCTTAACCAACTGAGCCACCCAGGCGCCCAATGTGGGTTGCTTCTAAGCTCCCCTGTCTATTGGCTTAAGATCCTTTCTCCTGTTAACTCAGTTACTACTTCTGTTCAAATTGTTTCCTCTCAGGTTTTGCCATTGAGTTTGTGAGTGTGTGTGTGTGTGTCTGTGTATTTAATCCTTTGTTTTTTTTTAGTGAGGGTTCAGAAGGGAACATAGCAAATGCATATATTTAACCTACCATGTTTAACTCAAGCATTTATTTATAGCTCATTGAAATATTACAGTGTGAGGGATGCCTGGGTGACTCAGTCGATTAAGCGCCTTTGGCTCAGATCATGATCCCAGGGTTCTGGGATCAAGTCCCGTGTTGGGCTCCTTGCTCAGTGGGGAGCCTGCTTCTCCGTCTGCCTGCTCTGCCTGCTTGTGCTCTCTCTCTCTCTCTCTCTCTCTCTGACAAATAAATAAATAAATAAAATCTTAAAAAAACATATTACAGTGTGAACACCTGTTTAACCAAAAGAAATACAGCATTGCTAGAACTTCAGACAGCTTCTCTTATACCCTCTCCTAATCACTATTTCCTCTCTGTTTCACAAAAGAATTTCCATTTTAATGTCTAATATAATTTAGCTTTACCTATTTTTGAACACTAAATAAATGGAATCGTACTGTGTGAATTCCTTTGTGCCTGGCTTTTTTGCTGAGCATTTTGCTTGAGAAATTTATCTGTGTTGTGAGTAACTAATCCATTCATCTTTATTGCTGTAGTATTTCATTATGCAACTCTACTCCAATTTATTTATTCTGTTATTTGTGGACATTGATGGGCATTTGGGTTACTAGTTTTTGCTATTATGAATAATGTTGCTCTGAACATTCCTGATTACATGACTTGGTGCTCATGAGCACGCATTCCTATTTGGTATATACATAGATGTGGTATTACTAAGTCTTAGGGTCAACATGAGTAGACAGTGCCAAGCAGTTTTCAGTGTTGCTCTACCAGTATACACTCTGCCATTGATGAAAGTTGTTCTCCACATCCTTCCCAACTCCTGGCATTGCCGGACTTTTTCATTTTAGTCATTATGATGGGTGAATAGTGGTTTTATTTGGCATTTCCCTGAAGACAAATCAGGTAGACCAATTCTTCATACGTTTATCAATCTTTCTGGACATGTTTTTATAATGTGTGTGAAATGTTTGTCTTTTGCTCATTTCTGTATCAGGTTACTTTCTAATTAATTTGTAGGAATTTTCTATATTTTCTAGTTACAAACCCTCTGTCAGTTATATGTGTTGCAGTATCTTCTACTCTGTGGCTTGCATTTTTTTATCTATTAGTGGTTCTTGTTCTTTTGATGAATAAATTATTTTTAATATAGTCTAATTTAATAATGTTTGATTTATTAATTTTTTTCTTTATGCTTAGTGCTTTTTTTGGTCATGTTTTAGAATTCTTTCCCTACCCTAAGCTATAAAGATGTTCTTCTATCTTCTACTAATCTAAAAACCTTATTCCTTTACTTTTTACCTTTAGATTTACAATTCACCTGGATTTCATTTTTATCTATGGTTTGAAGTAAGGATAAAATTTCATTTTTATTTTATATATATCTATGTGTGTAAATGCTATTTGCTGAAAAGACTTTTCGTATTCTCATTACTCTGTAATGTTACTTTGTCATAAGTTAAGTGCCTCCATACATGCAAATTTTTTTCTAGAGTCTCCTGTTTCATGGGTCTGTTCGTCCATCCTTGCATATATACTATGTTTTCTTAATTGCTGTAGCTTCAGTTTTGATATCTGATAGTTTGAGTCCTCCAGATTTATAATTTTTGAAAATTGTCTTAGCTATTTTTTTGTGTCATGTCTAATGTACTAATTAATCTTGTGTACTCATCAATGATTAGTCACATTTGTGTATATCAGTAATCACCATTCACCAAGACATAGTGTTTCCATTGCCCAGAAAGGTTTCCGTGTGCCTCTACCAGTCAGTGCTCCCCTCAAGATAATCACTATTCTGACTTTTATCAACATTGATTATTTTTGTCTATTCTTGACTTTCATGTAAAATAATCGTAGAATATGTATTTCTTTGAGTATGGCTCATGTCTGAGAATCATCTGTGTTGTTGTGTCTCAGTGAACTATTCTTTTTTATTGCCCTTTGGTATTTCACTGTATGACTATACTATAATTTATTCATTTTCTTGTTGAAGATTGTTTTTAGTCTTGGATTTTGATGAATAAAGCTACTATGGGTATTTTTATAAATATTTTGGTAATCATAATACTCAGTTCTCTTGGTATATTCTTAGGAGTGGAATTTCTGGGTCATAGAGTAGGTGTATAATTAGCTTTAGTTAATAGTGCTTAACAGTTTCCTAAAAATAACTCTAACTATTCCGAGTTGTTTGGTGTATTGGACATTGTATGTGAAAAATTGTAGAAATAATTGGGGGCATGGCATCATTACTCATTACTCTGTAATGTTACTTTGTCATAAATTAAGTGCCTCCATACATGCAAATTTTTTTTTGGCATCATGGTATCTTTCTCCAGATAGGTTCTGTTTGCTTTTATTTGCCTGTTCTAGGCTGCTAGTAGCACTAGCAATCCTTGATCTGTCAGTCTAATGTCACAGGTTAAGGTCATTTGAAGCCAGGTTTCAGTCCTTGTCAAAGCCAGATTATTTCCTGTTCATCTTTATTCCCGGGCCTTTTCAGGGGCTAAAGTATGGAGAATTTATGAAAATCTCTCCTTGTTGGTAGGCTCTGCAGTCATATTTTGTTTCTAGGTCTTCGAGACCATCAAAATCTCAGCAAATTTATCAGTTTTTCATGTGTCTTTTCTAGAATTAGCAGATGCCCTTAGAGAGAAAACAACTTTTCAATCATTTTGCTGAACTTTCATATTGAGTCTGATGTCTTTTGGTTCTATTTAAAACATTTATTCATGATTCATTTAAATATCTTTAAAAAATATTGTTAATTTGGGGCACCTGGGTGGCTCAGTCATTAAGCATCTGCCTTCAGCTCAGGTCATGATCCCAGGGTCCTGGGATCAAGCCCCGCATCGGGCTCCCTGCTCTGCTGGGAGCCTGCTTCTGCCTCTCCCACTTCCCCTGCTTGTGTTCCCTCTCTCTGTGTCTCTCTCTGTCAAATAAACAAATAAAATCTTTTTAAAAAATTGTTAATTTGCTTTGTAATCCAAGCACATGGCCTATAATACTACTGCTTCTTAGAATTTACTGATATTTTTACCCTGGGCATCTAGGATAAGGATCAAATGAAAACATGGAATGGATGCTTAAAAAAGGTATGTTCTCTTTGTGTTGGCTACAACATTTGAAACTTTCTATATCTTATTTCACCTTATTTATTTCATTAAACCAGATATTACATCAAGGCTGACTCTTTTTTTAAAATTTTTTATTAACATATAATGTATTATTTGTTTCAGGGGTACAGGTCTGTGATTCATCAGTCTTAAGCAATTCATAGTGCTCACCACAGTACTTACCCTCCCCAGTGTCCATCACCCAGCCACCCTATCCCTCCCACCCCCCTCCACTCCAGCAACCCTCGGTTTGTTTCCTGAGATTAATTAAGAATCTCTTATGGTTTGTCTCCCTCTCTGGTTTCGTCTTGTTTCATTTTTCCATCCCTTCCCCTATGATCCTCTGTCTTGTTTCTCAAATCCCTCATATCAGTGAGATCATATGATACTTGTCTTTCTCTGATTGACTTATTTCGCTTACCATAATACCCTCTAGTTCCATCCACGTCATTGCAAATGACAAGATTTCAATTTTTTTGATGGCTGCATAATATTCCATTGTGTGTGTGTGTGTGTGTGTGTGTATACCACATCTTCTTTATCCATTCATCTTTTGATGGACATCTAGGCTCTTTCCGTAGTTTGGCTATTGTGGACATTGCTGTTATAAACATTAGGGTGCATGTGCCCCTTCGGATCACTACATTTGTATCTTCGGGGTAAATACCCAGTAGTGCAATTGCTGGGTTGTATGGTAGCTCTATTTTCAACTTTTTGAGGAACCTCCATACTGTTCTCCAGAGTGGCTGCACCAGCTTGCATTCCCACCAACAGTGTAGGAGTGTTCCCCTTTCTCTGCATCCTTGCCAACATCTGTCGTTTCCTGACTTGTTAATTGTAGCCATGCTGACTGGTGTGAGGTGGTGTTTCATTGAGGTTTTGATTTGGATTTCCCTCATGTCTGTTGGCCATTTGGATGTCTTCTTTGCAGAAATATCTGTTCATGTCTTCTTAAGGCTGACTCTTAATAAAGGGTCATAGGAGACTCTCAGTAAAGGGTCATAGCTACCACTTGCCTTCCTGGCTTTTATTCTAGGTGAGTTTGGTGTTGCTGATTGACTCTCATGACCTTCAGATTGGTACCAACATAAGTTGCTTCTCAGTGCTACCTTTAGGTCTTTTTACTACTTGGAGAATTTCTTGTCTAATTTCTCTTATAGGATATTCTAAGTGTTTAAACTCCAACATTCTTAAGATGAACAGACGAATCTACTTCCTACTTTGCCAATGAAAATTGAGGTTATAGTAGTGATCTACCTTCATTTACTGCACCCTTGTCCTAAAAGTCACCTACATTATTACCCATTTTTATCTTATTTCTCCTGGTATTAGAATTTCTCTGCTCAAGGTTTTTCTGTCTACTTGTCCCCCTTACCTATCTCCTTATGCCATCTCTAATATCTTGGTCATTAGATTTTTAAAAAAGATTTATTTATTTGAGAGAGAGAGAGAGAGCATGTGCAAGTGGGGCCAGGGGCAGACAGAGAGGGGGAGAGAAACTCAAGCAGACTCCATGCCGAGCACAGAGCCCAAGGTGTGGGGCTCAGTCTCACAACCCTGAGATCACAACCTGAGCCAAAGCCAAGAGTCGGCACTTAACTGGCTGTGCCACCAGGTGCCCCTTGGTCATTAGATTTTTTTTATTCCTCCTGTATCTTCAACTTCTCTCTTGTTGTGAATCCTCACCCTATATAAACATGCTGTATATTCCCATCTTAAAAAAAATATATTCCCTGGGGCGCCTGGGTGGCTCAGTCAGTTAAGCGGCTGCCTTCGGCTCGGGTCATGATCCCGGGGTCCTGGGATCGAGCCCCGCATCGGGCTTCCTGCTCAGTGGGGAGCCTGCTTCTCCCTCTCCCTCTGCCTGCCTCTCTGCCTACTTGTTCTCTCTATCTCTCTGTCAAATAAATAAATAAAATCTTTAAAAAAATATATATTCCCTGCCTTCATATTCACCCACATCTAGCTACTGTCCTATTATTTTACTCCTCATTCAAAATACAACTTTTTCACCTAACATTTATTTTGTAAGTCTTGCTTTCTAGTTCCAGTAGACTATTAATGAACACAGTACAGGCTTTGAAGACAGTTAGAGCCGAGCTCAAATCTCAGCTCAGGAACTTACCATCTTTGGAAACCTTAACCTTTAGGCTCTGTGTCTTATCTGTAAGAGGAACCCTGACTTGTTAAAGGTTGTTTTGAGGACTTGTGTGAGGCTCATAGGAGCTCAGTCATGGCAAACAAGATATTCTCTAGATGGTAGTAAATACTACTATTATTTTGACTACCCTTTTCCTTTTTTAAAAGATGTATTTTCTGGTTTGTAATCATGTTTTTCAAGTAGTTGAGGTTGCAGAATAAGTGACCTCAGGAAAATACAGTGTTGGTATGTATAGAAAATTAAGATAGCTTATCCCACGCTTGTTTAATATGTTTGATTTCTAACAAAATTTCATTTTATTTTCTAGAAGACAGGACTTTTCTTGGTGGTCAAGTATTAGAATTATTGTAAGTGCAATAGATCAAGTTTCTTAAAAGCCTAGCTCTTATTTCAGCACCATGTTTAGCATTAATCCTTTTCTGTTCTTCCCTCTATTGGAAAAGGGATGAGAAACAGCATGGTGTATTCACAGAATGTGTCATGTGATTCAAGGGATAATAGAAAAGTCTTCTTAAGCAAAAATTGCTTATCTACTGACCTATGATAAGAACTGGAATTTGTTTTTTTTAACTTTTTGATTGCCTACGCAGACTCCATCACTCTGAGAGAAAATAGGGGATTCAGAAATAAATATAGGCCCATTTTAGTAAAAGAAGAATCAGACATGTAAATAAATAATCAGAATCTTTGCATAGGTGTACTGGATTTGAGGAGATCAGAGAACTATTGTATGAGGGATTCACATGGAAGTTGATATTGCTCAAAATTATGACAAAGTACTGTGTTTGAAGGGAACATATTTCATCTTCAGTGAAAAGTGGTAGGGACCCAGAGGTTTAGAGATTGCAATAAGGAAGAGGATGAACAGTTGACAAAATCAGATGGCATGAGACTAAAAGGAGATGATTAATTTCTTGGTAAGAGTCCTCCTGTAAAAACTGGTTTTTTCCCCAGTTTTGTTGGGAAATAATTGGCATACGTCATTGTATTAGTTTCAGATGTACAACATGATGGTTTGGCTTATGTATAATGTGAAACAATTACCATGATAGGTTTATTTATTTAATTTATTTATTTAATTTATTTATTTTAGAGAGGGAACGTGCACACCTGAGCATGCGCGTGCAGGCGAGTGTGGGGTTGGGAGGGGCAGAGGGAGAGGGGAGAGAATCTTAAGCAGACACTGTGCTTAGTGTGGAACTGATGAGGGGGCTCGGCTCGATCCCACGACCCTGAGATCACGACCTAAGGGAAACCAAGAGTTGGCTGCTTAACCAACTGTGCCACCTGGACACCCCTACCATGATAGGTTTGGTTAGCATCCATCATTTCATATAGATACAGTACAAAGAAAAGGACAGAAAATTTCTCTTGTGATGAGAACTCTTAGGATTGACTCTCTCAACAGTATCCCCGTATGTCATACAGCAGTGGTAATTGTTGTCGTCATTTGCACATCACATCCCTAGTACTTACTTATCTTATAACTTATAAGTTTGTACTTTTGACCACCTTCCTCCAGTTTCTCCTTTCCCCACCACCTGCCTCTGGTAACCACAAATATGATCTCTTTTTCTATGAGTTTGGTGGTTTTTTTGGGTTTTGTTTTGTTTTGTTTAATTCCACATATAAGTGAGATCATATAGTATTTGTCTTTCTCTGATTTGTTTCATTTAGCAGAATGCCTTCAACATGTATCCGTGTCGTTCCAAATGGTAGGATTTCATCTTTTTTATGGCTGAACAGTATTCCATTGTATAATTTCTGTAGATTTGATGGAAAAGGCAGAAGAGAACTTTAACAAAACAGTATAATGGGAGTTTTCACAGTGATGCTTTTAGAGCACACACAACTTTCTTTAATCAAAAATACTTAAAAAAAACTTTTTATTAAGAGAATATTTAATAAATATATAAAAGTAGACAAAAGAGAAAAATGAACACCCCTGGCCTATCACTCAGTTCAGTAATTATCAACTCATGGCTAATGTTGTTTTTTCTCTATCTCCCCCTTCTTTTAGAATATTTTGAAGTAAATCACTTTTTTAAATTGTTTTATTTTATTTTATTTTATTTTATTTTATTATTATTATTTTTTTTAGTATTTCTTTTTTTAAGATTTTATTTATTTATTTGAGAGAGAGAATGAGACAGAGAGAGAGAGCATGAGATGGGGGAGGATCAGAGGGAGAAGCAGACTCCCTGCTGAGCAGGGAGCCTGATGCGGGGACTCGATCCCGGGACTCCAGTATCATGACCTGAGCCGAAGGCAGTCGCTTAACCAACTGAGCCACCCAGGCGCCCCGATTTTATTTTATTTTTTAAGATTTTATTTATTTATTTGAGAGAGAGAGAATGAGAGATAGAGAGCACGAGAGGGAAGGGGGTCAGAGGGAGAAGCAGACTCCCTGCTCAGCAGGGAGCCCAATGTGGGACTCGATCCGGGGACTCCAGGATCATGACCTGAGCTGAAGGCAGTTGCTTAACCAACTGAGCCACCTAGGTGCCCTGTTTTTATTTTTTTAAGATTTTATTTATTTGAGATAGAGAGCGAGCAAGCGAGAGAGAGAGAGAGAGAGCATGAGTGGGGTGAGGGGTAGAGGGAGAGGGAGAAGTAGACTCTCCACTGACCAGGGAGCCTGAGGTGGGGCTCCATCCCAGGACCCTGGGATCATGACCTGAGCTGAAGGCAGATGCTTAATTGACTCAGCGACCCAGATGCCCCTAAAGCCCTTTTTTAGATCATCACTTTTTAAAGATTATTTTGAAGTAAATCTCAGACATCATATGGTTTTATCTATAGAGACCAATATCTAAAATGTAGGTTTTGGGTAGATAGCCTGTCATTTTCATTTTTTGTGAGCTTCTTATCAAGTTTTGGTATCAAGGTTTTGCTGGGCTTGTAAGACAAATTGAGAAGTGTTCTCTCTTATGGTCCTTGAAAGAGTGTGTATATAATTGACACTGTTTTCTTCCATAGAAGTTTGAAAGAATTCACCAGTGAAGTCACTGACTTAGTGTTTTGTTGTTGCTGCTGTTGTTGTTGTTAGGTTTTAAAGAACAGATTGTGTGTATCTACACACATATATATATATGTAACATACATTACACATATGCGTGTGTATATATATATAAAACCATTTAGTTTTTTTCTGTATCTGTACAAGTTTTAAGTTTTCTTTTGGTAGAAATTTGTTTTTTTAAATAAATCATTATTTTGAAGTAAGTGTCAAGATTGGATCAGATATGGATATCTAAAATAAAGAAACAACATTACACACACCAGAAATTTCTTATCATCATCAAATATCCACTCAGTTTACATTTCCCCAATTGTACTATAATTGTTTAATCATTTTGTTTGAATTATGATTCAGATCAGGTACCTTCAATACATTCAGGAGCATGAATGTATTCATAATGTCTTGTTAGAATTTTTAAATACTTCTATCTCTTTTCATTCCTGATATTAGTAATTTGTGTCTTCTCTCTTTTCTCTTGACCAGTGTTACCATGTATTCATCAACTGGTGAATTGAACCTTTTATTATTTTGACGTTTTTCTTTGAAGATTTCTCTCTCTTTTATAGAGCAGCCAAGCCAGCAGGATTTTTTTTTACTTTTCATATATTATATCTTTGTTTATGTTTTTGTTTTCTATCTTTGTATGTCCTTATATTTTATATGTGTGTCTTACAAGCAGATTTGAAAGGAGTTTTCTTTCTTTAAAAATTCAATCTGAAAAAATAAATAAATAAATAAAAATTCAATCTGTCTTTTAATTGGTTGATTTAGACTTTCTCTTACAATGTGTGATATAATTATAGAAACTGGAAACAGTTATCAGGAGTTAGGGATGGGTTTGGGGAGGGCGGTGGGTGTGGCTACAGAAGGGCAACATAAGACATCATGTGATGCACCCCTTCTGTATCTTGGCTGCGGTGGTAAATACACAAATCCACACATCTGACAGAAGTGTATAGAACTAAATATAGACACACACATACTCACATAGAAATGAGTACAAATAAAGCTGGAGAAATTTAAATAAAACCAGTGGATTGTATCAGTGTCACAGTAGTTATGATATATTTACTATAGAGTACCCCCTTATCTGGGTTTTTGCCTTCCATGGTTTCAGTTACCTCCAGTCCAGTAGCAGATGATCCTCCTTCTGACCTATTATTGTCAGGAGATCAATAGCAGCCTAACACTATCATTCATCTCACATCAACAGTAGCCTAACAATCATTCCCCTCACTTCATCTTATCACAATCATTTTATCATCTCACATCATCACAAGAAGAAGGGTGAATACAGTACAATAAGATATTTCGAGAGAGGGAGAAAGACCACATTCACATAACTTTTATTACAGTATGTTATAATTTTTCTATTTTATTATTACTTATTGTTAATCTCTTACTATACCTAATTTATAAATTAAACTTTATCATAGGTATGTATATACAGGAAAAAAACATAGTAAATATAGGGATCAGTGCTGTCCATGATTACAGGCACCCACTGGAGGTCTTGGAGCCTATCCCTCATGGATAAGGGGGGACTATGATATATTTTTGCATTGGGGGGAAAATGGGTAAAAAGTATATGCCATCGCTCTGTCTTGCTTCTTACTGCATGTGAATCCGCATCTCAAAATAAAAAGTTTACATAAAAAATGTATTTACTGATATATTTTGGTTTAAATCTACCATAGTACTATTTACTTTTTATTTGTTCTGATTATTGAATATTATTGTTCTTTTTTTCTTCTATTTTTTGCTCTTTCATTTCTACTTGATTATCTTGGAGGTGCATGTTCTTTACTGTTTTGTTTTTTTCAGTGGTTACCATAGAGGTTGCAGAATGCATGCTTCACTTATCAAACCCTAATGTATGTATTTTTATTTTTACCTTTTCTAGGTTGTGGAGAAGCTTACAACTACTTGACTTCATTTATGTCCCTTCTAGATTTTATGTGGGTTTTTTTTCCTGTATTTTAGATTAGTATGCAGTTAAACTACACAAAATACTATTGTTATTGTTGTATCGGCATCATATTTTCACTTTACAACCATATTTTACCTTTTTGGTTGTTCTTTATTTCCTTTCATTTTTGAGCTTCTTTCTTAGTTTATTGCTTTTTTCTGAAGAAAATTCTTTCACAGTTCCTTTCTCAGTGGTCTTTTGGTGATGGATTATCTTGATTTTTATTTATTTGAAAATATCTTTATTTTGTCTTAATTTTTGAAGGGTAGTTTTGCTGAACTTGGGATTATTGCCTCCTAGCCCTTAGAAAATACTGTCCCATTGTCTTTTCATTCCCTAAGTTTTTGTTGAGAAATCATCTGTCGATTTTATTGTTATTTCATTAAAGATATTCTGTCATTTTCCACTGGCTTCCTTTAATATCTTCTCTTTCGTCTTTTTTTCCTGTAGTTTTGCTTTGATGTGCCCAACTCTACATATATGTGTATATGTATGTGTATGTATATTTTAAAATATATTCTGCTTGGTGTTTGTATCTTGGTATCTTTCTTCAAATAAATTCTCAGGCATTAACCTTTCAAATATTGCTTTTGTCCCTTTCTCTTCTTTCCTTTTGCAAATCCAACTACTCATTGTTAGACCCTCTTACTGTATCCTTTTCCCCCCTTTCTTATATTCTCCATCCTTTTGGCTTTCTGTGCTTTTCTCAAGATATTTACTTTTGTCTTCTAATTCTGTAGATCTTTCCAGGGTCATTTATAATCTGCTGATAAATCTACCTGTTATGGGTCTCTTCTTGTTGTTGTTGCTATTTTATTTTTCAGTTAAAAAATTTCCCTTTGGTTCTTCATAACAGTTTCTAGTTCTCTACTAACATTCTCAACCTTGCATTTTATTTTATTGAGCGTATTAAGCATATTTTAAGTCCCAGTCTGATAACTAATTTTTCTGGATTCTTCGGTTGACCTGCTTTTGTTGTCTGTTATTTTTCTTTCTTTTTTTTTTTTAAGTATTTTTTTTTAAAGATTTTATTTATTTATTTGAGAGAGAGAGAATGAGATCGGAGCATGAGAGGGGGGAGGGTCAGAGAGAGAGGCAGACTCCCTGCTGAGCAGGGAGCCCGACGTGGGACTCGATCCCGGGACTCTAGGATCATGACCTGAGCCGAAGGCAGTCACTTAACCAACTGAGCCACCCAGGCGCCCTGTCTGTTATTTTTCTTGTTTTTCGATCACAATTTTCATTTTTCCTGTATACTTGGTCGGTTTTCATTGATTGTCAGACTTCGAATGTAAAAATTTTTGAAATAATTTGAAAACTTAGATGATGATATTTTCTTTTAGAAAAGATTTATGATTGATTTGGCAGATTTGTAGGGGGCATTAGCAATTCTGGATCACCTTAATTCAGACAGGACTTGGGATGATTCAGATTTAGCCCTTAGTTACTAGTTGGCTGTCTTAGTTCATTTGGATTGCTGTAACAAAATAACATAGACTAGGTGGCTTACAAACTATGAAAGTTTATTTCTTTACAGTTCTGGAGGCTGGGAAGTCTCAGATCAAGGTGAGCAGATTTGGTGTTTGGTGTGGGTTCCCTTTCTGTTCATAGGTAGCCATCTTTTCTCTGTATCCTCAAGTGAAAGAAGGAGCAAGGAAGCTCTTGGGGGGTCTCTTTTATATTGGTACCAATCTCATTATGAGGGCTTTGCCCTACCTCCCAAAGGCCCCAACTCCGAACATCACATTGGGGGGAATTCAACATATGAATTTTGGGAGGAATAAAAACATGCAGTATATAGTGTTGGCTATCTATTTTTAGTTTACTCTTTACCCTTGTAGTTATCTTTTCAAGATCCAGTCTTATAGCCTAGCCAGTTTATCAGGCTATTGTCTCTTACAAGCACACCTCCCCTCCTATCCTTTTCCAAGGCCACAATACTCCAATTTTTGGTCCTTTACTTGAATTTATCAAAAGCTATGTTCAGCTTTTCAGCCTCTAAGCTACCTCTACCAGGACTGTCAGATATCCAAAAAGAAAAGCAGCCTCAAATGCCAGGCTTATTTCTCTGTGTTTCCTTCTTATACTGAGTTTCAAACATAATTTTTTCCTACCTTGTTAGGTCTCTCATGCTTTCATTGTTTACCTTTTCAAGTTGATTTTTGCAGAAGGGTTATTTTTCAAATACCTAATCTCTCAGATTACCCTGCTGTGTTCTGCTTAAAGCCTTTGTACATCCTGTTTCTCCTGCTTAAAAAACTCTACCCCCCCATCGCTTCTCGGCCTTTTGGCTAAGATCAAGTGTAAAAACTCTACCTCCCCAGTCCCCCCAGTTTACACCTGTTCATGCTATAGATCAGATCCTAAAGAGCTCTTCTTCAGGCTTCTCTGACTCCCTGACTAGATTAGGTCCTGTTAATATAGTCTTTTATAGCACTACCTGCAGTGCCTTCATTGCACCTGTGGTTTGTAGTTACAATTTATTTGTGTGTTTATTTCCTTTAATGTTTACATTTTCAATGCAGTGTAAGGCTCTTGAGGAAAAGGGCCATATCAGGTTTTTTTTCTTATTACAAATTATAACCTATAGGAAGTATTTAATATTTCTTCATAGATTGGATGTACTGGTATTGGGTTAAATGATTGAGACTTCCCTTGAATGATAATGGCAGAATTTAAAGAAAGAAAGAGATTATGCCTTTTTCATGGGTCCTGTAATGGGAGGCAAGACATAGTGCATCTTTTATTCTTATTTTTATAAATGTATTATAAAATACTTCAGACATATTAAAAATATAAGGAATTATATAATATATCCCACTGTCCTCACAGCTCTGCTTAAGAAATAAGACAAATTTCTATTCATAAAGATATACAGAGAGCCCAGAAATAGACCCCCATAAATATAATCAACTGACTTTGACAAAGGAGCAAAGGCAATACAGTGGAACAAAGAGTTTTTTCAAAAACTGGTGCTAGAACACATTCAAAAATGAATCTAGATACAGACCATACACCCTTCACAAAAATTAACTGAAAATAGATCATAGACCTAACTGTAAATACAAAACCCATAAAACTGTTAGAAACTAACATAGGAAGAAACCTAGATGACCTTGAGTACGATGATGCCTTTTTAGATACAACACGAAAGACATCATCCATGAAAGAAATAATTGACAAACTGGACTTCATTTAAATTAAAAATTTCAGGGCACCTGGGTGGCCCAGTCATTAAGCGTCTGCCTTGGGCTCAGGTCATGATCCCAGGGTCCTGGGATCGAGCCCCGCATCGGGCTCCCTGCTCTGCGGGGAGCCTGCTTCTCCCTCTCCCCCTGCTTGTGTTCCCTCTCTGGCTGTCTCTCTCTGTCAAATAAATAAATAAAATCTTTAAAAAAAATTAAAAATTCTACTCTGTGAAAGACAATATCAAGAGAATTAGAAGATAAACCACATATTGGGAGAAAATATTTATAAAATATTAATAAGGACATTTATCCAAAATATACAAAGAACTTTTAAAACTCAATAATAAAATAACAAACAACATTATTTTTAAATTGGCCAAAGACCTTAACAGATACTTCATCAAAGAAGATATAAAGATGGCAAATAAGCATATGAAAAGATGTTCCACATCATATGTCTCTGGGGAAATTCAAATTAAAACAAGGTACCACCACACTGCTAGAATGGCCAAAATCCAAAACACTGACAGCACCAAATGTTGGTGAGGTATTGAGCAAAAAGAATTCTTCTTATATAGCTGGTGAGAATTCATAATGGAACAGCAATTTGGAGACTGGTGGTTTATTACAAAACTAAGCACACTCCTAACATATAATCCAGCAACTACCCTTTTTGGTATTTACCCAAAGGAGTTAAAAACTTATGTCCATGTAAAAACCTGCACAAGGTTGTTTAGAGCAGCTTTGTAACTACCAAAACTTGGAAGCAACCAAGGTGCCTATAGTAGGTGAATGGATAAAGTGTGGTACATCCAGACAATGAATATTATTGAGAACTTACAAGAAATGAGCTATCAAGCCACAAACAACATGAAGGACACTTAAATGCATGTTACTGAGTGAAAGAAGCCAATGCGAAAAACCTGAATACTGTATGATTTTAATATGACATTCTGGAAAAGGCAAAGCTATGGGGACAGTAAAAAGATCAGTGGTTGCTTGTCGGAGCAAATTGAAGTGGAGGAGAGAGATGAATAGACATAGCACAGAGGAAAATCAGGGAAGTGAAAATACTATGAATGATACTATAATGATGGAATATGTATGTCATTATGCATTTATTTCTCCAAATCCAGAGAGTATACATCACCAAGAGTGAGCCTCAAGATAAACTATGGATTTTGGGTGACTATTATGTGACTATGGGGGTTCATCCTTGGTAAAAAAAAAAAAAAATGTGCCATTCCTGTGAGTGCTGTTGATGGTAGAGAGGCTATGCATGTGTGGGGACAGCAATATATGGGAAATCTCTGTATTTTCCTCTCAATTTTGTTGTAAACCTAAAACTGCTCTAAAAAGATAAAGTTTAAAAAAAATCGGAAAAAAACCCAGAGAGACTGAAGGGACAATCTCTACTATTGATTAATAAAGCCCTAAGAGACATAGCAATCAAAAAATATACACAGTACACTAAGATATAAACATATATGTAGTGTACCCAGTAATTACTTTGACTTTTAGATACTTTTATGATAAAGTAACTAATTTTTGTTTATTGTTAATTTAAGGAAATTTTTCTTTAACCTTTCAGATGATACAGCATTGTTTGAGTTGATTCAACTAGTTCCACCAGGTACTGTATTATATTTTGATAAGGTAATTGATGTGCAAACCCATGTCAAAAAATGCTTTTAAAAAATAGATATTTTCCCTTTCTTCCCAAATTAAGAATGAAGTTGAGTTTCTAGTATTGGTCCACTATGCACAGAACAGCAATAGATGAAAATAATAAATACATAACAATTGGCATGAATCATATTTGAACATATTCTAAAACTGAATAAATAGTAATAAAGGAAGGTGGAAAATTATATGCTATCATCCTAGCATATTTTGTGACATTCATAAAAATTGACTTTGAGTTTTTGTGATTTTTCTCAAACAACATTTTTTTATTGATAAGGTAATTATCTTTGTTTTTGTGTGTTGACTGTTACTGGGAATGGGGAGTGGAATAAAACCTTAACTGTTTAGTGAACATTACAAATCTCTGGGGTAGGTAAAATTAAAATTAAAATATGGAGGATAACTTGATTTTTGTTATTTACTTCTGTGAGTATAGGAGAAATCTATCTTAATCAAATAATTATTCTATGTGAAAAGTGGAGAGCTATATGTTACTAAAAATTAGTAATCTAAAAGATTTTGAATATTACATCTATACTTAATTTGGGTAACCACAAATTCTAGAAGATGTCTACATTTTTTTCCAACATGTAACCTAATGTCTTACAATGGCAATTAGAAAAGAATGGAAGATAGGAAAAATTTATGGAGATGGTAATTACATTTTAGATTTGTAAATGTCATACCAACTTGATATGTTTACAAGGACTTTTTTTCTCTAGAAACACATAGGTACTCATAAAATTTACATGAATATCTCCCTTCTATAAAAGGGGGAGGGAGAATTAGTAATATGTACTACATTTCTGAATAAGGAATCCATTTAGCATAACTTTCTTTTAATTTTCCTTTCATAGAAAAAAAAAAATGACCCTGAAGCAGAAATTTCAGTAAGGCATCAGGCACTATATATATTGTACTTGATCATATTGTTTCTAAATAGAATATTTTATTATAATTTGAATCATAGGGTATCTTTCTTGTAGTGGGTGAAACACTGTCTACGTATGATGAAAATACACGGGATTTCATGTTCCCGGGTCCAAACCAAATTTCTGGACACCATGATTCAAACCGCCAGGTTACCATGAGGAGGATTTCTGGCCTTCGAGTAAGTGTATTTTCTCAATCAGTCTGTGATGTAGGATCATTGTCAAAAACCACCACGTAGGCTTTAATACCTGAAATGTGAAGAACTAACTCAAAGTTTAATTTGGTTCAAAACATAATTTTTTTATGAAATTATGATGTTATTTTAAACATACTGAAATCTGAACAAAGCCCATGCATCTTTCATCCAGAATTAACAAGTGTTAATTTGCCTTATATTCCTCAGATTTTTCTCCTCTCCTTCTGCCTCCCACCTCCCCACCTTCCCTATCTGTCTCTTTATTGTTCTCTCAAAAGAATGACCAATAATCATTTGAAAAGGTGCTCGATTTCATTAGCATATAGGGAAATCCAAACTAAAACAACCTTATGATTTCATTTTTATAGCCATAAGGTTGGTAAAATTTAATAAAATATGACCATATTAGAAGTGTGAAAAACTGGAAGCTCTTCCATACTGGTATGCTATGTAAGTTGGAACCACCACAATTCAGAGTTATCTAGTAAAAGCAAAGATTCTCATAGCTTTTCTCTAGGTATGTTTCATGGAGATGTATTCTCTCTGGTATACTAAGAGCCTTTCTAGGGATGTTCATTGATAGCATTGTTCATAATAGTGAAAAATCGGAATAATTTAAATGTTCATTAGTAGGAGTTTGGATAGATTAATTGTTGTATGTTCATGTCATGGAAATATACATTTATATACCTAAAAGTGAAAGCTGCATCGTGACAACCAACTCTTCCATCCTTTCCCCCAACTCCCTTCAACTTTTGTTGGGTCATTTAGAAATATATTTATCCCTGAAAATGTCTTCCACTTAGAGAAACTGAGAGAAGACCCTGCTATTTCAAAGAAGAAAAAAAGCAAAAGATGTCTAGGTTGAAATAATTTGGACAAACATTTTTTTACTATCTTTATAAAATGTTAAAATAGTATGAGTAAGGAAAGTGGGGTGATATATGAGCTAGTATGGTAAATTAAATACTTTTCCCTATAGGTCTAGGTTTATGATATGCTCTGTTCTGGGAAATAGCAACTTCTGCTTGCTAGAAGTTTAAAAGTTGACTAGCAAATCTACGAAAATGTACTTCCTTTGGGATATTATCAGTGTCCATTAGCCATCTTCCATATTATGAAAACCTTCAAAGAGTGTTTCAGCAAATGTATGGAAGCCTGCAATGAAAAAAAATCTGATTTTAAAATTATGGTGTTTTGAAAGTAATTTAAAATGCTGTATTATAACAAATTGGCAATATAAACATAAAAGTATGGGCCATTAATAAGTATCTTCTTCATTTACTTTGGGTTTTTTACATACATTCAGATGTTGGATTACTAAGGCAAAAAATACATATATATATGTATGTGTATATATATGTGTGTGTATGTGTATATATACATATATATATATATATATATATATATATATATATATATATATATATATATATATATATATGGTGGTGTGAGGAGGTTGGCAGTTCCTCTCTCCGTAAAAAACAGGCAGTTCCTCTCTCCATAAAAAACTGGACAAATTCATCACAAAAACAATTTCAGGACACTGGAAACTGGCAATTAAGACAATTGAGACAGATTAAGTTCCGGATGTTATAAGGAAGTGTTGAATAACTATATTATACACCTGAAACTAATATTACACTGTATGTTAACTAACTAGAATTTTAAAAAAAAAAGGGTGTTTATGCTTAAATAACGGCTGAAACGTTGGATAAAAATGGCGGCAGCATGTGGCCTTCTTGCCTGGGACAGCTTCCATACCCTGCAAGGCCAGTGAGAATTGTAGCTTCACCAGTCCTGGGGCTGGGCAGAAAAATCAGAAGCTCTGCTACTAGAGGGGTCAGAATCAATTTTGGAGAGTGAGACTATGATACTGTGATTTAAAGTAAGAAATATATATTTGGTCTTTATCCTTGTTCTGGCACAAAGCTCCCAAAATCCTTGGAATTTTCTAAGTGATGGGGAGCAATAAAGGTGTCTTTTGTTATGTTAATGAGGTGACTTTTGGAAAGCCCCTGTATAACCTAAGGATGGGGGCTGGTTGCCAGGAGGAACAACCCTGGTATTAGAGGGTTAAAACTTTCAGCCCCTTGACCTCTGGGGAGAATAGATAAGGCTGGAGATTGCATTAAAATACCAATGGCCAGTGATTTAATCAATCATGCCTATGTAATGAAACCTCCATAGAAGCCCAAAGGGCCTGGGTTTAGAGAGCTCTTAGGTTGCCGGACTCATGGAGGCAGCTCCTGGGAGAGTGGTTTCCCTGGGGAGGGCATTGCTCCATGTCCCTTCCCACATACTTTGCTCCATGAATCTCTTCCCTTTGGATATTCATCTGTATCATTTATCATATTCTTTTGTAATAAATTGGTAAACAGTAAACTATTTTCCTGAGTTGTGTGAGCCTCTCTATCCAATTAATTAAACCAGGGGAGGCGGTCATGGGGACCTCCAAATTATACCTGATTGGTCGGGAACACAGGTAACAACCCAGTCGTGTGATTGCATCTGAAGCAGGCTGGGCAGTCTTGTGGGACTGATCCCTTAACCTCTGGGATCTGATGCTGTTGCCAGGTAGATAGTGTCAGAACTGAGTTAAATTATAGGACCCCCTACCTGGTGTCACAGAGAATTGCTTGGTGGTGTTGGAAAACCCACACATTGGAATTGGTGTCAGAATCATAAGGACAGATAGTGTGGCTTCACTGGATTCAGATGCAAGTGGATGAAAGAAACCCCACAGCTTTGATAGGCCAATGGCAGTTCCAATTAGAGTGAGTAGCCCATCTGCCAGAAAGTTCACAGAAGTAAGGGAGCAGTAAAAGGGCTGAGATAAGCTCTCCACCCATTCCTGGCTGTTTCTGAAACAATGCACATGCAATGAGAGACCGAGACTGTGAGAGCCCAGCAACAAGTGAAACTCAGTAGAAACTGCAGACCTGACTATCTTTGAATGCATTCCCCAAGCCACATACAGATAATCAACAAAGAGTGGAACCCTTACAGGTTCATGGGATGACTACCAAGCTATGTATATATATAGGTGAGACTCCTAGAAAGATTGGAAGAATCAAAAGATATGGCACATATAAAGTGAATAGCAAAATGGCAGATATAAATCCAGTCATACAATTATTGTATTTAAATGTGAATGGATAAAACACTCCCATCAGTAGTTTGTTGCACTGGCAGAAGACAGTGCACCCTTCTTCAGAATTCTTGTGACAGGGGCGCCTGGGTGGCTGTCGTTAAGTGTCTGCCTTCGGCTCAGGTCATGATCCCAGGGTCCTTGGATCGAGTCCCACATCGGGCTCCTTGCTCCGCAGAAAGCCTGCTTCTCCCTCTCCCACTCCCCCTGCTTGTGTTCCCTCTCTGGCTGTGTCTCTCTCTGTCAAATAAATAAAATCTTTAAAAAAAAAAAAAGAATTCTTGTGACATCTGTCTGAGTCTTAGGCTGTTCTCCTGAACCCATTGCTGTGGCAAGAATTCCATCACATCTGGGATTAAATCCTGGCACTCTCACAGACTACCTGACTAAACTCGAGCAAAGCACTATCATATGAAGATATCATAGGGCTGCTGGGTGGATTAATGACACCTTGTAAATGGTTACAGCAGTACCTGGCACGGAGAACGCTCTGTAAATGAGAGTGATATGGTGATGGCTGTCGAGGTGATGACAGTGCTGATGATAATACCCCCTTTAGACTGTGAACTCCATAGAAACAGAATCTGTGGCTTTCTCATCTTTGAATTTAACTCTCAGCACAGTACTTTGCATGGAGTAGGCACTTAAATGCCACTTGATTGAATTGAATGAATGAATTACATCTCGTAGACTTCATAAAGGAACTGGTATTTGAGATGGAGTGATGATTAATTTTATGCCTCAACTTGGTTAGGTTATGGTGCCCAGTTGTTTGGCCAAATGGTAGTCTAGATGTTACTGTGAAAGTATTTTGTATATGTAATTAATATTTACAAACAGTTGACTTTAAGTATAAGAGATTACCATTGACAATGTAGGTGGATCTCATTTCAATTAGTTGAGGCCTGAAGAGCAAAAACTGAGGTTTCCTAAACAATAAGGAATTCTGCCTCAAAACTGTTATGCAGAAATACTTCCTGAGTTTCCAGCCTGCTAGCTTGCTTGCAAATTTCACACTTAAGATTGCAATATCAACTTTTTGTCTGAGTTGCCAGCTTGTGGATTGCCCTATGGATTTTGGGCTTGCCACTCTCACAATTGCATGAACCAATTCCTTAAAATAAATCTCTCTCTCTATATATATATATTAGTATAGTATATTATATATATATATATATATATATATATATATATGTTCTGTTTTCCTGGAGAACCCTAACTAATACATAATGGTTTTGAAAGCTCAGTGAAAATAATGGCTAAAACACTGAGTATTTACTATGTGACCAGCAATATATGGGGAAGGGTAAAGTGATAAGTTGCAATCCAGGCTATGGTAGTTATAAAATATGTCCACAGATGATTTGATGCTTCTCTCTTCCAAAGGCAGAGCTAATTCTCCAGTCTCCACTTAGTGACTCTAACAGATAAAACATGATTCAGTGACAGTATTAGACTGGAGACCAGGTCATTAAATGCACTGTGGCTTCCTCCTTGCTCTCACTACTGTATCAGTCACTTTGGGCTAAGCCAACTGCCACGTGTGAAGACATTAAAGCACCTCTATAGAGAGGCAGAAGCTGGAAAAGCTTTGCTAGAATGTTTGTGAAAGCTTGAAAGGTGTTGAAGAAACTCAGATGTGTGTTTGCAGGAAAATAAGGTAAATGCTATTGGAAATTAGGGATAAAAGGGTTCCTTGTTATATAATGGCAGAAAGTTTAGCCACACAGTTGCCTGCGGTAATGTGGGAAGGAGAGAAATATCTAATGAAATGGATGGTGTGTCTAAGACTTTTGGTTAGAGAGTTAGAGGGTCTGCTTGGTTTTCTTGCTGCTTTATAGCAAAATATGAGAGGAGAGAGATAAGCAAAGGAAAGGCTGTTTAGCAAAAAGGAATTGGAATTTACTGTTTCTGAAGATTCCCAGCCTTTTCCAATGGCAAATAATGTTAAAATTAAGGAATGACTTCTGAGTAAAAATCATTCCAGGCACTTCTGGAAACTGTGGTCTGATGGTGAAACCAAAGGTATAACTATAAAATCCTTCATTAAAATTTCAGAAAGATCCAAGATGTTGTCTCAGAAAATAATTTAATCAAGTTAATGATTAATAATTTAATTTAAGTTTTTTGAAGATGCTAAAGGGCAGTCTCAGCAGAAGCTGAGTGTAGAGAAGGGTGCAACTTGTGTCTAATGGAGTGAACTTCAGTAAGATTCATATGAGAACCCATATGTTTTTTAAGAGTGTTATATTGGTAGAAACACCACCAGCTTGGTCTGAAATGCAGAGAGATCTCACAGAATGAAAAGGCCTTTGGACCCCCAAAATTCTGTTGACAGGACTCACGCTCAGAACACTGTGCACTCCAAATATGGTCTACTTCTCCTTGGAAAGGAGTGATAATTCAAAGGTTGGAAGCAAGAGCCCAGAGGAGTCCAAAGGATAGTTATTTCTGGGCAGGACCAGGACTAAACTTCTAATCAAGGAACTTCTAACATTTTCTTGGCTGGATTTCAGAATTTCTATGGACCAGTGATGCCCATTTGACTCTTGTTTACTCCCTTTTTGAATAAGAATATCTGGAGTGATTATCCTGCACCTGCTGCATGTGTGTGCTTTAGGTACATGTGGGGCAGATAACTTGTCTCTTTGTTTCATAAGTCTTCTAACTATGAGGAACTGGCCTTAAAGAACTGTCCTTAAAGAACCATCTGAGGAGGCTGAATAAGGATCTGACTTAGATGCCAACATCCTGGATTTCAAGCTGAAGTTGCAAAAGGATGAAACTTTTCTTCTTTTCTTTGTAGAGCATGAGTTTAGTTTACACATGAAAGGAGTGTAACTTGCGGTCAGAGGGTGGACTGTGGTGGTTTTAAAATATGTCCACAAAATTTTTGTTATTCCTCTGCTGAAAAAGAAGTCTAACTTCTTTGTCCTTGAGTGTGGGCTATACTTCAAGGATTCTAATAAATAGGATGTGATAGATGTGACAGTGTTAGATTTAGTAGACTAGGTCATAAAAACGATTATGGCTTCCTTCTTGCTTTGCTTTGGGAGAGCTAGCTGCCATGGCATGAGGACACTGGAGCGGTCTTATGGAGAGGTTTATGGGATAGAGGAGCTGAGTCCTCTTGCTAAAATCTAGAAAAGAACTGAGACCTCCAGCCAATAGCTATGTGAACAAGCCTTCTTAGGAAGCAGATCCTCCTGCCTCAGGCAAACCTGTAGATGACCACAGCCCAAACAACCTCTTGACTGCAATCGCCTCAGAGATTTCAAGCCAGAACCACCCAGTTCCGCCTCTGCCAGATTCCTGACCCATAGAAACTATCTGAGATAATAAGTGTTCACTCTTGTTTTAAACTGCTAACTAATATCCTGTGAGGCAATAGATAACTAACAAATAGGCATAATGGACTTCATTAATAAAAGTTATGTTTGCAGAAAAGCAATCATTTAGTTAATTCTTAGGCAACTCATTATTTACCTTTTCTGTAATATGATGTTTGAAACTCTCAAGTTAGTATGTCAAAGGCTGGGTTTGTAAAAGCATTTCTTGATTATGTAGTTAAGTATGTCTTAATTTGTAAAAGTAAAAAGAGCTCAAATCCATTAAGTGTTTTTATATATTTATGACTTTAATATTATATCATCGTTTAAAAATCTTAGAATAATTTGACAGGGAAATACTTGAAAATGAAAAAATATATTAATTTTTACATAAAGGTAATATAATCACTTGTAAGGGAATCATCAGCAATGAAACTGTTTCTTGCTAAAATTTAGCATCACTGTATTATCTTTATCTTTAATAAGAAGGTCAAACCAACAAATGAAACAGCTAAATCTTGACAAGTGTTTGTTACTTCAGGTCATAGTTTTATCACTAATAATTATATTTTTTTAAAAATTGAAATATCTAATAATACCCTTTTTCCCCTCAGGGAATTGCTCCAAAGCTGGAATTTTCTACAACTTCAGTGATTACTGAATGTCTGATAAGTTCAAGGAAGTGCCGCACTCAGGTTGAACTCATTTAAAGTGTTTAATGGTTTAACTTATTTGTTCATATTTATGGGCATTGGGCAAGAATTATTCTTTTATTTTGGCTGCAACTCTTTTCACTTTTGGGGGTCAGTCTTTAATTTAAGCAAAACAATTATCAGAGGTATTTAGCAGTTTGGTTGCATCTTAAATGTGAGAGTGAAGAGTTTGGTACACATGATAGATGGCGCCATGATGTTATTGTTATTATTTTGTAACTCTATGGGCCTTTTTTTTTTTTTTTAATGCAAAGCAATCAGCCTGCCAGAAAGATGTTGAGATCAAGAAGTCCCACAGAGAGCTAGATCTGAGGCTTCTATAAATCTTACAGAAGTTACAGGTGACTGCAGAAAGTTCAAAGGATACCTTTTAACAAATGTGACCAGAGGTTCTCTCTCATGCAGGGATATTGGTGTTTAGTGAGTATGGTTTCTTGAGTGTCTCTAATTCTTATATGACTCTTGCTCAGTTTAGTGGCCATACTGATGCTATCAGACTGAGGGAAGCTTGGACACTCCAACCTCAGTATCTTCTATATTTGTAAAAACTGCCTTTAGTAAACTGAGATATCTGGACCTAATATTTCATTCTTGTCTAACTTTTTACTGAGTCACCAGGATCATCTTACTGCCTTGTCCACAGGTTATCTAATAATGTCTAGGCATCACTCATATGCAGTTGCATTATGATTAGGTAACAATGACCAGCATGTGATGAAGAGCCAGTAACATATAAAGCACAGAGGACCCAAACAAGGCACGACTGGACCTATGATGGAAAAAGTGTACTAATAATTTACTGCATTCTCAGTTTCAGAGTAAATTTGCTGAGTAGGGTAACAGTGACGTAAGCTAAGAAAGGTAAAGCGTGGTTATATAAAATTATCAAGGGGATCATTCTTATTTTGTTTAGCAAGATACGTAGTGTGCCAGTTTGGCTACAGTTAATTATCTTTGAAATGCAAGCTGAAATGCAGCTATTAGAGATCTAACAAACTATGCTTGCCAAATGCAAAGATGTTACTGACTTGTTGTGCAAAACTGTATATTTGTAAATTATTAACAGTATTTTACCTGCACTCAGACAACATTTTTCTCTCCTCATCGGGGTATGCCCTTCTGGTGGATGGGTAGAAAAGTCCTTTTTTGTATGAACTATGGCATATGCACAGAAAAGTACATTCTAAGTGTACAGCTTGGTGGAAAGTCTTTCGTAAATGTAAAATTGTCCCCTCATCACTAGTTTCATTGAACTTAAGAACTAACGTTTTCCTCTGTAAACTTTTGGGAAGACTCATTTCTTTTTTAACTTGCTATTTCAGTGTTTGTCATTTGTTCTTTATTGAACAGATGTAAGAAAATAGGATAGGTTTTGGCGTCAGACAGTGTTTAAGAAAATATGCCTCAAATCAGACAGATCTGGGTTCAAGTTCCTCACAAGGCTGCTTTAAAGATTAAATTAGAGAATAGGCAATGTGTCTGGCACGTAACATATAATTAATGAATTTGATGGCTGTTCCTAAGGTTTTTTTTTTTTTAATAATTAGGAGAGAAGACAATGGTTAAAATACAAGATAGAAAACATTATCTGGTAGGCACAACAGAGTATACACATTAAAATTTTAGCCAGAATTTTAATCTTCTTTGACCTTATTTAAGAATGTGATAAATCTGCTTTTTAAAAAGTGAATATTAAAGTTACAATTAAAATTTTAATAGCTACAAAGCAGCATTTTCAGGTTCAAACATAAGAATAAGACAGGCCATTTTGGTTTTTAAAAGCAGAATGAGTGAAATAAACTATAAAATTATTTAAGTTTACAAATAGTTATAATGATCTTTATTCCTTTTGGCATATTATTTTCAAATTAATGTTTTGTCACCAGTTAGATGGATTGAAAAAATTAAGTATATTATTGTGATTTTCTGAAATAAAACTAGTTTTCCACTTATTCTTTTTACCTACTAAAGGTAGAATTTATTATTAATAGTTAAATATCAATGGTAGTTTTATTAATTTGTATGCTGGATCAGGTAGTTTTTGCTGTGTAAAAAGCAACACTAACTTTTTGACAGTTCTGTGGATTGATTGGTTGATTCTTTTGGTTTGAACTGGCGAGGCTAGGGCTGAATGATCTATGATGGCATCATTCATGTCTGGTAGTTGGCTGAGTTTTTGGTCTGGGAGGGACTTTATATTTCTGATAATTTGCTTGATTTTAGCTGGGATGGTGGCCACAAGACTTTCATCATCTAGTAGGCTAATTTTGGCTCATTCACACGGAGGCAGGAAGGTTTCCAAAAAGGAATAAAAGACAATAGCACTTTTTCAAGTCTCTCTTTTTGTCCCAAGCTAGTATCCTGTTGGCCAGAGGGAGCCATCGTGTTAACAGCACATAACAGCCACTATTTTAAGTTTTCCTGGGCAGTAACAGGATACATTAAGGATTGGATAGAGTTAGACAGCATGTATCTGTACTACATATTCCACAGTTTATAACTTCTAATAGTATTCAACATTCAAAAATTGTAATGAAGAAAGAAGGTGGGGTTAGTTGTTTTAGGTTTGGTATAATCAGAGGTAGGTAAGGAGGAACTTTACAGCATTGCTGAAATGGATGATGTTGGGTTCATCTGGGTCTGAAGGTAAGAGATATTAAAAATGTATGAAGGTCTGGGGAAAAAGAAGTCCAGGGACTGAGGAGGTGAGGAGGGCAGGCAGCAGATTCAGTGAGAATAAAAGAAGTAGAATGAGGAAAAGTAGTTTTGGTCAGCAAGGAATTTTCGGAGTTTGAGATGCAATGGATCTGCATAATGATGAACTCTAAGATGAGGTGGAAAAAGGTAATTAAAGCTGAGAAATAGAAGTCTGAGTCCAAAGTCTTGGACAGATTCACTGCTTGAACATTTATTACAACTCAAAGGTCCTTGCATGTGCTAACATTCCTGCTTCTGTGCCTTAGTGTGATGTCATAGAGATAGATGAAGTGTGATATGGTAGAAAAATTCTGAATTACTTGTTGAAGTCATTGAACAAGGTGGGAGAAGGACTGGGAGAGTATCAACAGCTGTAGAGGAAAGATGAGGAAATAATCTGATGCTGCAGGTCTGTATGAAACTCATGGACTTATTTTCCAATTAGGAAAATATATATTTTTCCTGTTTATCTACTTTTTAAAAATATTTGACTCTTTTCCCTTCTATATCACATTTATGTTTTAATATATACTTAGAATAGATACCCTTAGTGAGTTAGGGAAGGAGGGGTTGAGAAAATAGAGAAGGAGGTAGGATTGATAGGTTTTTAAAATGATTAAAGTTAGGAAGACAAAGTTTCTCAACTGTCCATTTTCTCTAATATTAGAAATCTTATAATTCTAGATAATGAATTAAGAGGTCTTATATTATTTACCTGTAATCCAAACTTTAAGGCACTCAAAAGGCAGAGACTAAATAAAATGTTATCCTAATAACGCAAAAAAATTTTAGAAATGTAACATTTGTTTTTTAAAATTTTAGACTGCTAACCAGTTTTACTAGTAGAGTACTAGTCATTAAAGTTTATATGTGTTTTTTATGTCTTTTTACTTTTTTACTTTTATAAAAATATGGAACCAGAATTAAGATGATATGGCTATTGGTATTGAATTGTAAAGTTTTAATTTGGAAGACATCTTAAGATCCTAATCACCTTGTATAATCCAAATAATACATTTCATGAAAATATGTATAAAGCCGTTTTTCAGATGTTCACATTGTATATATGTATTTAATCATAGCAGTATAAATGAAACTTATTTTAATAATTTTCTCCATAAAGATTTCATAAGCAACTAATTAGCCATGTGTATTTGCAACATTACTAAAGAGAGCCCTCTTGGGGCACCGGGTGGCTCAGTCAGTTAAGCCTCCGACTCTTGATTTCGGCTGGGGTTATGATTTCAGGGGCATGAGATTGAGCCCCACATTGAGCTTTGTGCTCAGCGTGGAGTCTGCTTAAGATTCCATCCCTCTCCCTCTGTCTTCCCACCCCATTCATATACTCTCTTTCTTAAAAAAAAAGAAAAAGAAAAAAAGCCCTCTTAAATTACATAGCCAGTTACTTGAATACTTAATTACAAATGATAAACCAATGTTTATGTTAATTTTTTAGTACACTGAAAACTAGTTTTTCTGACCTTGTTTCTTAGATTTTTCCAATGATTAAATATTGGGCTTTTATTTTCATAAGTACTTGTTAGACTTAAGAATACCATGTACTTTATTAACTACTAGACAAAGAGTTATCTAGCATAGATAGGAAAGACTAGTTGGCTTTGATAGATTATATGTGCCTTAAATTAATTTTTAAAGTTTTTTTCTACCTGTAACTTATAGATAGATACATATACATATATCTCTACATATAGCTTCTACCCATGTTAATTTTTATTTTTTATGTTTAGGATAAATTTATTTACCATACGGCTCCAGTTGAAAAATCACACGGCAGACTGCAAAGCAGAACATCAACATCAAGATCACAAAAGAAAAAATCCAAGTCACCTGAGAGAAATAAATATTGCATAAATGCAAAAAACTACGAACAGCCTACAATTTCTTCAAAATCACACTCTCCATCTCCCTACACAAAAAGACGCATGTGTGAGCTATCTGAAGACACCAGGCGGCGGCTGGCCCATTTAAATCTGGGACCCTATGAATTCAAAAAAGAAACAGATAAACCTCCATTTGTGATTAGACATGTATGTGTTCTCTTAAACATTTCCATTTGAAACCAATCTAATCTGTTGTTTCACTAAAATATTGTTCTGAAACTTCTTTCAACTTCGGGCTTCTATTAATAATTTTCTTTCCTGAACTGTTAGCCGAGGAATCTAAAATGGAAAATTAGAGTAAAAGAACATTCTTTTTTCAGTCTTTGAACCTGACAGAGATCAAGTTCCATTATGAATACTATGTTAAATCCTTTAAGTATCCATTTCCTTTCTTACTATACACTGGACAGTGTAATAACTCTACAAATTGAACTTAGATGTAATTGACATTAGTACTAAAATGGCAGAGTAGGGTTTTAAAAGAGGACCAACTTTTCTTTATGAAAAGGAAGACCCCCCCTTTTCTAGCCTTTTTAAAAATTATAATGGAAAGTTAAGTTTCCTTTGATATTATGTCCCTTGGGTAAACCTTACATAGTGGATCTTTGAAGCAAATCACTATTTGATGAGGATGGGAAGGCCTTTGAAAGTGAAGAGAGTTAGGGTAGCATAGTTGTTATCGTCCCAAACAGAAGACTGCTTTTGATATGGTTTAAGCTTAGAGCTTGTGTTCGTGTGATAGTCAAGTAGACTTGGGCTAATTTTAGGGGTCTGTAATATTTCAGAATGTTTAATAAAGGACTTTCTTAGAATTCTCATAGTTTCTTGAATTTTTGTAAAGAATTTTTATCCTAAAAGTATTTCTTTAATAAAAGATTGCAATTTAATAAAAATTACTAATAAATACATATAATAGTAATAATGAATGTTAAGATATAAGTGCCTACAGAAGCAAAACAACTTTTGGGGTTATCTATAAAGTTATTTCTGACTTTAATGTCTAATTCATTTTTTTCTAAATTCTAATATGTAAATATAACATGTAAAGATGCTCCTTGGATAATCTAATGGGTTTTTGAAAATACACCATCTGAAAATTCAGATTTTTTGTGTGTGATACATTTTTTTTAATTTTAGATATAATTACATTAAGCAACATTTCATTCCATTTTTATTTTTGACTACGAATCATTTATTCTTTTAACCTTAAGTAACAGGTTTTTTATTGTAAAAAGAAAACTTATAATGGGTACTTTTAAATGGTAATATTTTATTGAGATTATTGTGATTACATTTGTCTTTTTTTCTATAGATTTGTTTATAGGTGCTGGCCACATTTTTTGTTGTTGTTTGGACATATCCAGATAAGATTTACTTGCTGGTTTGATGGCAGTTGCAGAAAACCTTTCATTTTATGACGGCTCACCGTTGTAAATTAAGTTGAAAAGATATATTAAATTCTAATCTGAAGGAATAGTAGCATTTTAATTAAAATGCCTATGGGCAAAATAACCAGTAATAGTTAGTGGGAGTTAGCCACACACAAAAAAAAGAATTGTTGAGGGAAATAATTTCTTTTCAAGTGCTCATTAAATTGCTGTTTTTTCACACTAGTGTTCAAAGTGGAATAATTCTAATACTGCTAGGTGTAGGCCTTGATGTTTTCATTGAAGAGATTTCCTTTATAGCTTTCCAGATCATAGAAAAAAATGCATGCTTCTAAGCTTACAGTTAGAAAATTGCTTACATTGGGGTGCCTGGGTGGCTCAGTCTAACTCTTGATTTTGGCTCAGGTGGTGGTCTCAGGATCATGAGATTGAGCGCCACATCGAGCTCTGGGCTTAGCAGGGAGTCTGCTTGAGATTCTCTCCCTCTGCCCCTCCCCTCCATGATCTCTCTCTCTCTCTCTCTCCAATAAATACATAAATCTTAAAAAAAAGAAAATTGTTTACATTATCATATAAGAAATGGGATTTTTCCAATTGTATTTG
Source organism: Mirounga angustirostris (assembly GCF_029215605.1). Classification (NCBI taxonomy): domain Eukaryota; kingdom Metazoa; phylum Chordata; class Mammalia; order Carnivora; family Phocidae; genus Mirounga; species Mirounga angustirostris. The sequence goes on from NW_026991712.1 coordinate 152,401,724, forward strand.
CATAGAGATGTCTTTTCTTCTCCCATAGCCATTAATAATTTCAAAAGCACTTAATAAATTGATAAACAAAATTTTAATTTCATGGGCTCCTAGATGGCTCAGTCGATTAAGTATCCGACTCTTGATTTCGACTCAGGTCATGAGCTCAGCGTCGTGAGATGGAGCCACACGTCGGGCTCCATGCTGGGCATGGAGTCTGCTTAAGGTTATCTCTCTCTCCCTCTGCCCCTCCCTCCCCCTGCGTGCACGCTCTCTGTCTCTCTTTCTCTCTCCCTCCTTCCCTCATCTCTCAAAAAAAATAATTTCATACATGCATATGTAAAAAGTTAATACTTTTAGGAAAGACTTTCTAGTTTTACATACATTGTGTGAAAAACAGTCTCACATAGTAAGGAGCAGTGTCAAGAAACTAACTAGAATGCTCCCAAACAAACTAGCACAACCATCCCAGAAAAGGTAAACAGAATTATTTTCTTTTACCTTGATCCAGAATAGGATCTTTTTTTTCTATTGCAGTAAAATACTCATAAAATGTACCACTTCAGCCATTTTAAAGTGTATAATTTCAGTGGCAGTAAGTACATGTTGTGCAACTGTCACTACGATCTAGTTCCAGTACTTTTTCAGTCATCCCTAAACAGAAACCCTGTACTCATTAAGCATTCACTCACCATTTCTCCCTTTCTTCAGCCCCTGGCAACCACTAATCTGCTTCCTATATGGATTCTCCTACTCTGCCTTTTCATCTAAGTGGAATCCTACAATACGTAGACCTTTCTGTCTGGCATCTTTCATTTAGCACAGTGTTTTTGAGTTTCATTCATGTTATAGCATGTATCAGTACTTGGTTCTTTTTATGGTTGAATAATATTTCATTGTGTGGGTATATACCACATTTTGTTTGTCCATTCATCTGTTGATGGACATTGGGCTGTTTTCACCTTTTGGTTATGTGAATAGTGCTTCCATGAACATTCATACACAAGTTTCCATTTGAGTATCTGTTTTCATGCCTAATTGCTTTAATACCTAGGAGTGGAATTGCTGGGTCATGTGGTGTGTCTGTGTTTAACTTGTTGAGGGATTGTCAAACTGTTTTCCACAGTGGCTGTCCCATTTTACATTCTCTCCAGCAATGTTTGAGGGTTTCACTTTATCCACAGTCTCACTAACACTTACTATTTTATTTTGATTTCTTTTTATTATAGCATCCTAGGGGGTGTGGATTGGTCTCTCATTATGGCTTTTTTTTCTCATTATGGTTTTGATGTGCATTTCCCTAATAAGTAATGATGTTGAACATCTTTTTATGTGCTTTTAGCCATTTGTATATTTTCTTTGGAGAAATGTCTATTCAAGTTCTTTGTCCATTTTTAATTGTTTTTTTTTTTACTTTTTGATATTTAGTTGTAAGTTTGTTTTATGTATTTAGGATTCTAAATCCTTATCAGGTATGATTTGTAAGTTTTTTTTTTTCATTCTATGGCTTGTCTTTTCACCTTTTTTTAAAATTTAATTTTTTTAAATTGTGGTAAAATATACACAATATAAAATTTACCATTTTAACCATTTTAAGTATATACTTCAGAGGCAGTAATTATATTTACATCATTAAGTAGTATCTCTCACTATGATTTTGATTGGTATTTCCCTAATAATTAGTGATATTGAATATTTTTTCTTGTGCTTATTGGTCATTTGTATATCTTTTGGAGAAATGTGTATTTAAGTTCTCCCACTTTTTAATTGAGGAGTTCTTTTCAGGGTTGTAGAAGTTTCTTTATATATTCTGGATATTAATGCCTTATCAGATAATTATTTGAAAAAATATGTATTTTTTATTAAATGGTTTGCTTTTCACTCTCTTAATAGTGTCCTTTTATGTACAAAGTTTTTAATGTTGATCAATAGAGCTATCTTTTTTACAGTTTATATCACTCCTTTTTCTTTTTCATTAGAAAACATGCTTAGCTGTAATAATCTGTGAGCTATAAAGCACTAAGTGTGCTGGGCCCTGAACACAGCCAAGTAACGACACTGTTTGAATTCAGCATCTATCTAAGCAGCAAATGGCTAAACTTGCTTTTTAAATGTGGCAAAATAGATTCCTCTTTTTGTAGTTTTGTAATGGAAAGCCAACTGGGCAATGGGGTAATGGACATTTCAACTGTAAATTTGTTAATTTTAAAATAGACTCAAATTTATAATTAAAAAATTCTGGAGTTTAATTTCAATTTTATTTAAACATGAACAGCAAAATACTCAACTAAGCTCTGGCTTCAAAACATGCCTGAACCACACAGGCACTATCATGTTAACCTGATGACTACAGTCTATGTATTTGAGTTGATTTTCAGGTGCCATGAGACTGAAAGAACATTTAAGTTCTTTTTGACTTTTAATCTTGCTTCTTCTAGGTCGACCCCCCAAGTCCCAGGGCTGATGCTTTATTTGGGTCTTCTGGCAGAGACTGTGAAAGAGATGGATGGTCTAGGATGCACAATGGTAAGTTAAAAGTTGTCTCTCTTCATTACTTTAGTTTCCTTGGTACAGTCAAGTCTTTCACTTGGCATCAATGAACAAAAATAGATTCTTTGCTGTGTTATTGGATAATAAGGCATAGTGCTACTTTTTATAACTTGTGAGATACCCATATAGGTACTCTCTAAAAATAATAGAATTTCTATGCTCCTATAAACTAATCTCCCTCTTTGAAACTCAAAATACATAGTAGCATATTGAAGACTGATAACCTTCTAGTGAAGAAAAAAAAAACCTGATTTTGTTTTGCTCAAAAATTTCTAAATTTATTTGACTATGGAACCATTTTCCTACTTTAACATATACTCGCCTTAGTTTGTGGAATAGGCTTTGGGAAACACCACAGTAAGAAAAGTTGAAGGTTATGGGTTTTGGACATACATTTACACATATATTTGAATACTTGCCCTGTCACTTATTTAAAAATTGGGCATTCTTGAACAAATCATTTTAACTACTTTGATAATCAGTATATTAAAGAATGAAGATAACACAGTAAATATGACCATGTAAAATGTCCTAGCACACCACAGGCCTTAATATCCACTGTCATTATAATAATACTTAGGTTTCTGAAAAGATAACGTCCTTTAAGTTTAGTTTACAGGAATCTTTTTTTTTTCATCATAGGCCCTAGTTCTAATGGTTAGATAAATTATTTCCTAAGTTCAATCTGAAGATGACTTTTACGAAGAAGATTAAATAGTGTTATATGATTAGGGATATTTGAGTGTTAATATCTATAATCACTGGTTAGTCGGTTCAGCAAGCATTTCCCAGCAGCCTTTAAGTTAATTCACTACCTACTGAGAAAGGCATAGAAGAAGAAAAATGAGACAGTGAAAAAAACACAATCATAACATGTAGTAAGCTGCATGTGTAGAATCTTTTTTTTTAATGGGAAAATGAAACATTCTTCTCGGAGAACATGCAGAGTTTGTGCTAATTTATTTTGCTTTTTTAGCATTAGCAGGGAGATAGATGTGGTAATCACTAAGTCTTTTATAACCACAATAGCAGATTATATGCAATTAGGGACAGACGTTATACTCTGTTTCCCCTCTTGGAAGAAATTTATGGACATGGAAAAAAAGGTTTAAGAACAAGAAAATCGAAAATAACTTCAATATAGATATTCCTTTGGAAGATGCTTTTGGAATGCACTGAGGTGTCTGATTTCTTTTGATAATTTTTATGTATTTGCCAGCAGAACTGTCAGAGTTTCCAGTAACTTTTGATCGCCACAGTCAGCTACCTGTGTAGAGGTACAATCAGAGAGGTCAATAGTGAGGTCTGCTTTTTTTCTTTTAACTTTTTATTTAGACATAATTTCAGACTTACAGAAAAGTTGAAATAGTATAAAGAATCCTCATATAACTTTCAGAATCCACAAATACTAATATTTGCTTTTCCCTCTTTATCTCTTCCCTACCCCCCCCACCTCCACCTCTGTATGTATGTTTGTATATAAACTTTTTTTTTTTTTTGACAAGCACATTGCTATGGACAGAATTGTGTCCCTCCAAAATTCTTATGTTGAAGCTCTAACCTGAAATGTGGTAGTATTTGGAAATGGGGAAAGGTAAGTAGGTTTAGATAAGGTTAGGAGGGTGGGGCCTTCATGATAGGATCAGTGCTCTTATAAGAAGAGAAACCAGAAATCTTGCTTTCTCTCTCTGCCTCATGTGGACACAGGCAGAAGGTAGCCATCTTCAAGCCAGAACTAGAGCTCTCCCCAGAATCTGACTGCACTGGCACCTGGATTTCAGACTTCTAGCCTCCAGAACTGTTGTAAAAGCCCCCAAGTCTATATGGTATTTGTTATGGCAGCCCAGGGAGACTAATGCAGATATTATGTGATATAATTATGAAAAGCAGAAAATGGACAATGAAATAATAATAGTAACTAATCTATAAACCTAACTCAGATTTTGCTGCTTGTCCTCATAATATCTTTATAGCAAAAGAAATTGCACATCATGCATGGTCTTCAGTTAACATGTCTCTTTAGTTTTCTTTAAAATGGATTAGTTCCTTAATCTTTCTTTGTGTGTGACATTGATAATTTTGGAGAGTGTAGGCCAGTTATTTGGTTGAATGTCCCTCAGTTTGGGTTTGTTTGATTTTCCCTCATGATTAAATTTAGATTATTCATTTCCCTCCAGAATACAACAGATGTTATGTGTTACTCTCAGTGCAACATGTCAAGAAACATGTGATACTGCTTTGTTACTGGTGATATTCATTTGCTCATTAATTAAGATGGGGTCTGCTAGATTTCTCCATCATAAAGTTGCTCTCTCTTCCCTTTGTGGTTAAGGGGGAGATATTTTGAGACTATTATATCCTGTCACCTCAACTTTGATCCCTTTAGCATACATTGATGATTCTTGCTTGAAAAAATTTGTTACTGTAAAATTTGTCAAATAGTGATTTTTAAAAATTCCATTATTCTTTGTACATTTATTACTTGCCCTTCTACTATAAGGAGTTTTTTCATCTCATTTCTCTACTTTTAATGTCCCTATTCTTTTGACTGACTTTTTTTTCCTGTCTGGCAATTGGGTGGTTGTGTTTTGGAGTCTCATCAGCTATTGAAATACATATGGGAATTTCTTATGATAGAATCTCTTATTATGATAGAGTGAAATTTCATTAGTGACTTTAATGGAAATTCTTAAACCTTTTCTTGCCAAATTATCCTACCTAAATAATTCTTAAGTTTTATAGGATACCATTTCACCACCATTGACTATTTTAGTCATCATCATAATCACATGAGGATGAATTTAACTGTATTTAATCAAGAAAAATGACAGAGGCCTAGACAGGTTAAGTGGCTTGTTGGAGAGTTCCAGAATAGCCCTGGTTGGTCTGGGGTCCAGGGTTTCTTGCCCCAACCCCTCCCACCACTCTCCTCCCACTTTCTCTATTTCCATTTAGATGTATTTTTTTTTTAAGATAAATTTTTCAAGCACGTTTTCTTTATCTGGAATTTCCATAGTATATCATTCTAACTGTAATTTGTGCAGTCCTTTTGAAGAGATCCGGCATGTCTTGTGTTGCAAGAATGTTTGTAAACTTTATCCAGTCACTGGTGTTTTTGAAGAGGAAATTGAGGGCATCATCCTGGCCCCTTTTTTATTTGCTTAGAATATGAAAAGATGTTAGATTCTGTCTCCCCGTTGGAGGAAACTTCTCTTATTCCCTTCATTTTGAAGATTCTTTTATGAGTTCCATTTCTACCTAAGATTGTAATCTTTTATGAGCTTCCGCTAATCTCTTTGTTTGGTGGTTATTGTTTGTAAAGTAAAATAAATTGGAAATTACATTCCAAAACCTAATATGTCATTACTCGAATAGAGAACAATAAATGGTAACATTTTACTATTCTGAGTAAAATAGCAGATAGTCATTATATATATAGTTACTAGCAAAATATCTTGTTTCAGCTTTTATTTAAATGTGTGCCTCATCTCATAGAGCAGTAGGCAGCTGAGTTGTGTCATTTTAGGAATTCCTTTTTTATTTCCTATTATTTATTAAACATTTTTAACAACTTTAGTGAGCTATAATTTATATATCATAAAATTCACCTATTTTGAGTGCACAACTGAAGTATTTTAAATAAATTTGCACAGTTATAAAATCTCCACAATCCATTCTTAGAATATTTTTATCATCCAAAAGAGTTTCCTCATACCCATTTGCAGTAAATCTGTATTCTCACCTTGAGTCCCTGGATTGTTTCCACTTTGGGCCATTATGAATGATACTACTTTGAGCATTTGCATTGAAGTCTTTGCATAGACACATGTTTTTATTTCTTTTGGATATCTAGGAATGGAATTGCCAGTTCATATGGTAAGTTTATATTTAACTTTTTAAAAAATTGCCAGTTGTTTTCCAACACGGCTCTACCATTTTACATTCCTACCAGCAGTGTATGATGGTCCAGTTTCTCCACATCTTCAACAGCACTTGTTATTGCCTTTATTTTAACCATTCTAGTGGATAGGCAATCCTGTTTCACTGAAACTTTAATTTACATTTGACTAATGGCATTGAATGTTTTTTCATGTACTTATTAGACATTAATTTATCTTTTTTCATGATCGTCACTCTTCAGTCACTGATAAGTTTGCTGTTTGCTAAACTTCAGACAAGAAAAAAATAGTGAGGGGGAAAGTCTGAGACTTTTGCTGATGAGACTTCAGACAACAATAGAAATAAGAAAGATGAAAACATCAGAGGTCAGAGTAAACAGTTTCTGGTAAAGGTATCACAGGTGAGCAAGAGACACAAAACACATGTTATATGTCTTTCCTTTTTAGGAGGTGGGATCCCCTAAGAGATATTAAACCCTGATTTTATTTTATAAAGCTGGACATCTTAGCTTTGCTTCCAGTTATAGGGACTGGCATATAGCAAATGCATGGCTGTGTGCTCCATGAAGATTCACAGGAGAGCAGAGGTCAACCTTAGGATGTTATGTGGGCTTTAGGATAACAATAGGGTAATTACTGATAAAGGACTCCAGGGGCATACTCTTTGGAGGTTCATAGGTACACACATTCATCAGCAGGGATGTTTTGCAATAGTAGTAGCACTCACTACCAGAATGGGGTTCAATTCCTTGAAATTATGAAAAAAAGGAAGATGATAGTACCCTTCAAGGTAAGGTACTATAGAGGTTGCCAGAATAGAGATTGATTCATAGGGAACACATATTGGCTGTAATCATCATAATGGGGCTCAAGAATTACTTTGATAGAAAGGATGAGCTGATACAGGGATGCTAAGTTTTAGATTAAAGTTCCTTAAGTCCTTCTTGGTTAAAGTCAGGATTGGTCCTTTAGGACAGAGTCATATTTGAGCCTGTTGGGTGAGGGTCAACTGTGGAGAGAGGAAGGATGCAAAGGCTCTAAGTTACCAGACTACTCCCAGCAGGAATGGTGACCTTTGTACAAAGTGGATCTTAGTTTCTATATTAGATGGTTGCTATGGAAATATTTTGATGACTGATTGCCACATTTGTTTTTAACTCATACAGTTAGTCACTACTTGATATTTGACTGATTTGATTATATATCACATCCATTTTGTTAAATTCAGAATCTGATGTCATTTTTGAGACTAAAGGCACTTTCATTCTCTTGTATGAACTAATCAAAGACCTTAGTTCCATTACTTTTGGCTATATAGGAAGTCAGCTTCCTGAAATGTAAAGTAGAAATAACCGTTCGCCTTATGTGTTCTTTCAGTCTGCTCCAGCTGCCATAACAAAATACCATAGATGGGACTTAAACAGGAGACGTTTATTTTTCTCACAATTCTAGAGGCTGGGAAGCCCCAAATCGAGGTGCTAGCAAAGTAGGTTTCATTCTGAGACCTCTTCTCTTGACTTGTAGAAAGCTGCCATCTCACTGTATGCTCACATGACCTCCTTTTTTTGTGTAGAGAAGGAGATGTGGAGAAGGAGATGGGGGGGTAGCATGCGAGGACATGTGCATGTGCAAGCTCTCTGCTGTCTCTTCTTAGAAGGGTGCTCTTTCCATCGTGAAGGACCTACCTGCATGACCTCATCTAATCCTGATTACTACCCAAAAGTCCCATCTCCACATACCATCACTTTGGGGGTTCGAACTTCAACATAGGAATTTTGGGAGGAGACAAACATTCAGTCCATAACACCCATTCTGTTTCATGAGGTTATTAGAGAACCAGGTAATGGCTAACCTTTATTGAATGTGTTTTCTGCTGGCCTTGATTCTAAATACTAATATTCATTGGTTACTTACAATAATCAAGAATTTTAGATACTGTTATTTATCTCCATTTTACAGATCAAAAAAAATGAGGTATAAAGAAGTAAAGTCCAAGGTGATCAAGGTCACACACACACACACACACATACATGCACAATCTGAATTAGCTCTAATTTTTCTTCATATTTTTCTTAAGTGTGACCCATCCATTAAGGCCCAGGTCAGCTTTCTCCTCCTTTAGGAAGTTTTCTCTGATTGTCTTCAACCTTGAGAGATTAATCTCTGATACGACTTTTTTAAATAGCATTAATTGCCTGTACCATTCTGACTTAGCCTCTTCTTTTATGCTGCTCTTACCCAACTTTGTATAACTTAACCGAAGTAAATTACAAGCATTTCCTGAGCATGAGCCATGACTTTTATCTCCTTTATCTCCTGCTTTTAGAATATAGTGAGTAATTATTGGTAAGGGTGATGAAGTGCAAACATTGGGAACCTCAGTAACAGCTGGATTTCTAAAAATAAAAGAAAATTATAAATCTATTTCTGTTAGGGTAGGTTTACAAATGGTTTGTGGAAAGCCGAAGACATACTGGCATTTTAATATACTGATACTTTTAATATTACATTAGCTGCCAGAAAGAATATATACCAAGACAGAAATTATTATCTTAATTTTCAAAGTTAGCACGTGTGGAGAATTAGGTTCATTATGTCTGTATCATTCTTTTATTTCTGCTACTGTGGCCATGCTATACATTATTAGACTTTATGGAAAAGGAGTTGAGCTGGGATTTATTTTTATTTTTAATTTTGAAAAGCACTTGAAGTAAGTTGAGTCTTACTGACTTAAATGGTGAAGTTGGCCTTGTGTGAAAGACATTAATGTTTCAGCTCTTCTCTGTAATGGTTCAGGACACTTGGAGAACAAACAAGATCTTGTGCCATAAAAGAAAGCTAATTAATTGACTATTGACTATCCTAGGTCTCTATCTATATAATAATTTCTTTTCTTTTCTTTTTTTTATTTTGGATAAGGTGGTTTGGGAAAGTAAAATATAGAATGTTAGAATGCTTTTGACTAGAATGTGTAAGGAAGTAGAATTGCAAATTATGGTTCTGATTTGCTTGAATGTCAATATACAGAGATTATAATACTTAAATGTTGACTCCTTTAAGTAATGAGGAAAACCCAAAATCTGCATCTGCAATATAGTGGTCCTTATCCCAGGAGAGAGTTAGAATGGTTTTATAATCTGCTTTGTTACAGATACTGTGCTAGGAACTTTCTTAAGCGGTATAATTTAATCATTACTATGACTCTCTGAGGCAAAGTAGGCATTGTCTTCATACTTTTAAATGTGCTATGGTGAGCGCTGTGAATTGTGTAAGACTGTTGAACCACAGACCTGTACCTCTGAAACAAATAATACATTATATGTTAAAAAAAAAAAAAAAAGAAGAAGAAGATAGTAGGAAGGGAGAGATGCAAGGGGGGAAATCAGAGGGGGAGATGAACCATGAGAGACTATGGACTCTGAGAAACAAACTGAGGGTTCTAGAGGGGAGGGGGGTGGGGGGATGTGTTAGCCTGGTGATGGGTATTAAAGAGGGCATGTACTGAATGGAACACTGGGTGTTATAGGCAAACAATGAATCATGGAACACTACATCAAAAACAAATGATGTAATGTATGGTGATTAACATAACAAAAAAAATTTTTTTAATAAAAAATAAAATGAGGAATGAAGGGTGCCTGGGTGCCTCAGTCATTGGGTGTCTGCCTTCGGCTCAGGTCATGATCCCAGGGTCCTGGGATCAAGTCCCATGTCAGGCTCTCTGCTCGGCGGGAAGCCTGCTTCTCCCTCTCCCACTCCCCCTGCTTGTGTTCCTGCTCTCGCCATCTCTCTCTATGTCAAATAAATAAGTAAATCTTAAAAAAAAATGAGGACTGAAACACAGATTAATTATATAACTTGACCAAAGTAATATATTTGATAAGTGGTGGAATCAGAAATTGCACCTAGGCTTGTTTGACTTAGAACTTGAGAGTAACGATGTTGATGGTGAAGTTAGTAATAGTAGCTAACATTTATTTTATTGCCTACATATAGTATTTCATATAATATTTAAAACAATTATGAAAGAGGTACATGAGACAGAGGAGGAATCTGAGACTTAAAAGGTTAAATAATGAGCCCAAGGTTATACAGGAGGTGCTGGTGACTGGACTGTAGTATGGATCTCTTTGTCAACAAGGTCTGTACACCTCTGTTACCATAATCTAAAGCTGGTCCTCTTGCCGTTATACTCACTTGACTCTAGTGTGGACTCCCAAGAATGGGAACCCATGCAGTTTGGCAATACCTATCATATCTATATATTCAAATTATATTTCATCATAAATTACTTTATCTACTAAAGATTATCCATTTCATGTAGGCAAATTGGTTTAGCAACAAAAAATTATTCTGGTCTATAGTCTGATATCTCCAGCTCTAGTGAAAACAGTATTTGTGAAATCACCTAATTATTGAAGAATGGATACAGACTTTAACCTGTTGTGTATCATCTTTACTTATAGGGCATTGTTGAGAGATTTTAAGATATTTTTGAAAACTGCTGTATGAAATTATAGAAAGCGAAGAAATTATAAACATAGAAACATAGAAATCATAGCAAAAACCAAAGATGAAACCAAATTTTCTTCTTTTTGATATGAAATTTTATAATTTAATTCTTTTGTACATCCTTTTTCAGATCATTCTCATCTTGGCTGCTACCGACCCAAGGATTATAAGGTATGTAAGTATAAATTACAGAATGAAATTGTTCTGGCTTTCACATAAAAGCATATGCATATTTCTTATATATATGGTCAGAGATTATCATTATCATTTAGTCAAGAAAATGCACAAACAATATTGTCATATCATGGAATATCATTATTTTGGCTACAATGTCAAGTGGTAGAATAGACTTTTCATTCAATGTCTTCATACAACAATTTGTGGCTTTTGATTATTCATTTATATTAATTACTTATTGAATGTGTTTGTGTATGTGTGTGAGAGACAGAGAAACTGGTTGTTACTTTTAGTAATACCTTGCACATATTGTTACTCAAATTCATTCATAGAGCATCCTCATAATTTTTACAATATCTGCATGCAATTTGTGCTATTTTCTTTAAATTCACCTTTTTATTCAGTTCACTACTATAAATGAAAAATTAGTATCCCATGCTTTAAATGGATGATAGCTCTAAAGGATACAGTGAAAACAAAACAATGTTACAAAGTTCTGGCTAAATAATGGTTGTTTTCCAAAGGCTCTGAAGCATGTTCTCTATTTCTTAAAACGAGATAACCAGTGATAGAGAGGTGTAGGAAACATACCAATAGCTAACTGAGGATTTCTGACTGAAAGAGAATTGAAAAGATAATACATTTTTTTCTTGTAACTCGGTGTTATTTAGTATATGTCCATGTGCCATGTAAAATATGTATCATCTAAAATCACTTTGGGTATCATTAAATTATCTGCCATACCACTAGTAGTTTGTGTTCTCCATTTTGAGAAGCATCACCTCAGAGTTTGTCTTTTCTATTCCTGAGTGAAAGCTTTTTGATAAGGAGTGTCATTGTATTTGAGAAAACAAAACAAAAACAAAAAATATTGCTTTCCTTATAATACCTTTACTTATTTACTTGAAAACAATCTATTTTGTGTTTACTGGCACTGAACAGCATAGTTTTAGTACTTTGCCATGCTTTGAACATGATAAAAGAAATATGGAACAGTTAAGTAATGAATCAAGGCACTGTATGACTAAGGGCTCAAATCTAACAGTATCAGAATCATGTAGGTGGAACTTTATAAAAATTCATTCCAGGTACTAAATTGAAATTGTTGAGAATGGAGACTGGAAATTTTTACATTTTTAACACCTTTCCAGGTGATTCTGATGCGGCTCTCTTGCCATCTGGTGTTTGAGGATTGGCATTTGAGAACCACTAGTATGGACTATGAGTACAGCATCTGTATTGGTGGAACTGTCCCTTGTATAGTGAGTGTATATGGTTGTGCCCTTGTTTGAGGCTGCTGCTAGAGGAGTGTGTGTTTGGCATAATTCACCTGGTGCAGACCTGTCCTATTATGTGGACTGTACTTCACACACACACACACACGTACAAGCACACTGATGTGTGTAATATATATGTGTATGCACACACATAAGTCAAAAAGCACAATATTCCTTATCTTGCAGGGAAGCCACCCTAGTTGGTCTACCTAAGGGATAAGCCTGTCTTTGTACATTTCCTTCAAATTATGCTTCACGATTTATAATCATATATTTATTTTCATCTTTATTTGCATCTTTGTTTAAAATCTGCTTGTTTTACTAATCTCTAAGTTCCAGGACGGTAGGGACCTTATTGATCTTGCTTATTGATAATTGCTAGTACCTAGCATATTATCTGATATATGGTTTGGATTCCTAATATATGTGTATTGTGTGAGCAAATTTTTTTTTAAGATTTATTTATTTAGGAGAGAGAGAGAGAACAGCGGGAGGGGCAGAGAGAGAGGGAGAGAGGATCTCAAACAGACTGCACTGAGTGTGGAGCCCAACTCCATCACGACTTGAGCTGAAACCAAGAGTCGGAGGTTTAACCAGCAGGGCTACCCAGGCACCCTGTGTGAGTGGATTATTAAGAGAAAACAAGTAAACCAAATATATAAAAATACAGAATGGAGAGACAGGGATAAAGTTTATAAGACACTAATCTTTATCCTAAAGCGACTATAATCTAGCTTTATGTTGGCTGGTCCATTTAAAGATAGGTGTATATATTTACAATCCTCTTTTCCACATGAATTCTTTGAAAGAACTGAACTTCTACCCATCTTGATTTCTCTCCCACTCTCATCTCTGGATTCTTCGCTTTTAGGGTTAGAGTAGAAGTTGGTCATTCGTACTATCCTTGTAAGGCAGTGGGTGGTAAGTAAACTCACAGGATTATTTTTATATTCAAGGGGCAGATTTTCATTGAAATGCATATATAGCATTGAACACTGCTATCTTCTCTATGGAAAGAATAAAGGATCTTCTTATAGGCACATAGTAGCTGGTTAATAAATATTCAGGCAGTAGAACACTAGGATTTCTACAAGGAAAAAAGTCCTAAAGGTGGGAGTGCTTGCAAAAAAATTTCTGGAAAAGTGGGACTTTGCCTGAATTCTGTTGAGAAATATATTTTGCATAGGCAATGTAAAAAAGTCTTGGGATTTGGAATAAGTACAGTGTCCTGGGGAATAGAGAAACTACTAGCTTCGTTTGAATGGAGGGTGAGTACTGAGGGATGATGGCTTTTTAACATCCTTACTTTTCTATTTTTCCTGCTTCTCCTTATCTATCGTATCTGCTGCCTCCCTTTTTAAGATTTGTAGTTATTTGATCATTATCTATTCTTTGGCCGAACTCAGCTCTCTTTACCCTGGATGCCTTGTAACCAGCTGTTCTCATAAATGCTTGTATTCATTGGCTTCTTCTCTCCAATGTATGTAGTTCCATATGCCTGTGTCATAGGCATTCATTTAGTACATGGGTTCTCAGTGGAGATTGTGCCACTCTCAAGGTGGCATTTTAGACATTAACAGGTACCATTATTGCAGTCATTTAGGGGAAGTACTCTTGATATGTAATGATCAGGGATGCTAGATAGTCTGTAATAGTGTGACAATGCCAAACAGTGAGGAATTCTTACGTCCCGTGTGGCTTTCAGCTGTCTCATCAACCATAATGGAGGCAAAAAATATGTTCATAATTATTAGAACAAATCTAGCTCTACATAAAACACAGAGTACCTTTACATTGTTTTGAGATACATCATATATTATAGGAATACAAGTATATTATAAAGCTTATACTTTACTTTGTTAAAAATATATGGTGTAGTATTACACTGTGATGAAGTATATGGCAGCTCATTTATTTTCCTGGCTTTCTTGTATGGAATGACTTACGATCCTCTTACATTTTAAAACTCCAAACTTATTTATGTAAGTGAGTGCAAGCATCCATTATGTTTTCTAGAGTAGTCATACTTGAGCATTTATGTACTGAAGTGCATATTTTAGGTCATGTTCCATTAATTTCTCTTTTTACTACAGTTAAGACAATTCGTTGATTTTTAATACATTTCATTTCAAGATATAAAAGAAGGCGATGCAAAATATTTGTTTTTAAATGAGGGCTTCGTTTGGGCTACCATAATAAATACCCATAGACTGGGTGACTTAAACAAGAGAAATTTATTTTCTCACAGTTCTGGAGGCTGGGAAGTACAAGATCAGGGTGCCAGCCAGTTTGGTACCTGGTGAGAGCTCTCTTCCGAGTTTGCAGACAGCTGCCTTTTCACCTTTCCTCACATGGCAGAGAGACCGAGGGTGCACAAGAACGCAAACTCTGGTGTCAAAGAACAGTAATCCTTTCAGATTAGGACCTCACTTATATGACCTCATTTAACCTTAATTCCTTACTCCAAATGTAGTCAAGTGGGAGTTAGGGCTTCAACATATGAATTTTAGGGAGACACAATTCAGTCCATTGCAGGGGCTTTGGGAGTGAAGGTTGAAAAATCAATGATGCCATGTGTAATCAGTGTATGAATAAATGAATGGATGTACATCTAGTAACAGCAGAGTATTTTTGGAAAGATTTATAGAACCCATTTTACCTGGGTCTTTATGAATATATCCTTTCTAGCTTCAATTTGACCTTCAGTGCTGCTTGATCATTTTGTTCTCTTGTTGATTCTATAACACACAGTCCAACCTAAGTTCTACTTCTCCTTCTCATTTTCTATATATGATGTCATATTCCACTTTGTCAGAGAAAATGTTAGTCAGTTGCGGATGGAATTATCCTCAGTTATCTTTATCTCTACTTCAATCTTTCTGTTAATCTCCACTTTTTCCTTCTACTCTGCTTTCTTAATAATGTTAACACCTTCTCTGCATTTATTTATTTATTGGCTCCATCTCTTTTGACCGTAAACATAATAATAAAATCAACTTAAATTTGTATAATGGGTTATAATTTTAAAGCTTTTCATATTGATTATATCACTGGATTATATGCAGCTTTATAATTGAACAAGAATTTTTATCCCCATCTTAAATGACAGAAAACAAATTCTGCAAAGCTCCTGAAAAAGAACATACCTCTCAGTCTGTATCGCTATATCTTTATCATTCTCTCTTTCTCCTTCCTTTTACTGCTAGACAGTCAAATGAACCTTGCTTCCACTTCTTTATCCATTACTTCTAAACTATCTGGGGGAAATGAATCCTATGAGAACTCTCAAAACCGGGGAGTCCTTATATTTCTTTAAAAGAGACAGGATACCACCTTAGTGGAAGTGGAGAAGCAGACCTGGCTTTAGGCAAAATTGGGAAATACATGTGGAATATATGGTTGATTTCTGGTAGCCTTACATCACTTTTAGCATCCTCGCATGCCTAAGCATTGCCTTATTACACTGGGTGCCTCTTGGACTTAGCAGAATACGGATTTAATGTGTCTTCCTAAACTCCTGAAAGTAAGTGTAATGTTTTGTTCATTTTATCCTCACTTGCTAGCAAGGCATATAGTATCTGGTGGACACTTATGTAATGTTTGAATTTATGAATAAATATCACATCAAGGTCAGAGTTTTCTGCTGAGATTTTTTTATTCCCTGCAATTTAGTTGTTCCTTCTGCTCCTGAACTTACACACTCTGTTCCCATTATGTCATCACTATCCTTCTCCAGGTCATGTCTGTATTTCTACTTCTGGATTTTAACTCATTCAGTGTAATGCTAGATGTTCTGAAACTTTACTATTTCAATGTCTAAACACAATTTATTTGTCATTAACAGCCCAAAGCATCTGTTTCTTAAAAGCCTGGCAGTGACCTAAGTCACTTCTGATATTCCATTGACAAGAACTGGTCACATGGCCATATCTAGAAGCGTAATAGGAGAGTGACTAGCAAGTAGAGATCCTGGTTAGGCCACCGATTCCCATTAATCTTATACTACATAAGAGGAAACACAAATTTTAGGGGACAGCTAAGCATATCTGACACAGTCTGCCCCTCTGGCCACCAAATATCTCTGCATACCTCTCTTCTCTCACCTAGAACATACTCATGTCCTCTTCAAGAAAGACCACTCGAAGTTCCATACAGCCACTTGAGTCTAGCTTGAAGGCCAGGATCTTTGGGTGATGGATGGCCAGTCCATCATATCTGCATGGGGCTCCTTATGACCCAGTGACCTGTGAATTGACGTTCTCTCTCCCCTTTCTCACATTCCCACCTTACCTGAACCCCATATCTAATATACTCTGTTAGAGCAGGAACAGGATAGCTGGGAAAATGGAAGAACTTGGAAAAGGAAGAACTAGAAGTTCTGTATCAGCAACTGGAACTGTATCAGCAATTATCAATTTGCAGCAATGCTGAATCCTGCCGGGCCTGCCGCCCTGGTAGCAGAGGAATTTCTCTGCATAGACATTGCTGAAATTATGCTGCTTACAACAGTAACTGTATGATTTAAAAATTATGGTGTGAATACATGGAAGCAGCTTGAATCTAACTTGGGGGTACAGACCTAAAGTGAAGCAAACACACGAGTCTAGTAATGTTGGCCAGTGGGTTGCTTGTATACCTTGTGTCTCGGGCTCCTTGTTGTCTCAGATGGGAGACCTGACAAATCTGTAATTCTGGGAAGATGGAAGGTTTGGAAGGAGGTTCTCCTAAAGCTGTGTTTTCCCATGGAGAAAACAAGAAAAAAAACTGGAGAAGTTTTCATGATACTTTGACAAGTGACACAGGGCAGAGTTTTTACTATAAGGATTGTGGTGTGATAAGAATATCAGAGCCTATTCACCCATGGGATGACTGGAGGATGGATTTAGTAGCTTAACGTTTGTTCATTTTCCTATGACCTTCCTCTTATAGGCTCACAACAAAACGTAACAAAGATAGAGACATATTAGTATTGTTAATGAAAAGACAGACTTCCACTGGGGATATGAGTTTCCAGACCTGATCACATAATGAAAAGATTACTAAAGGGTTCTGCATTCCTAGAAGATGAGGTAAGCATTTGGGAAGTTCAGCAAAAGGAAGTCAGAGCCCAGACCCAACACCAGGATTCACCCACCTCACTATGTAGTCAGAGAAACTCTCAGGAGGGAAGCTCAAGAAGTCTCAGAAAAATGCAGTTTCTATATTGAAGTTCATTGCTGTGGCAGCAAGAACGTGTCTATTAATATCTTATTGGACTCTAGGATTGTCTACTGCCTACTCACCCAAAGACCACCACAATAACTAAAGAGTCTGTTGATATCAAGCAAAGCTGGATGTACGACATAATGCAGTAAGGGGGAGCCACCACCTCGGCAATCAGAGTAGTGTCTCTGAAAGGGGAAGGTTAACGGCAGATACTTATAGGGTTTTGGGGTCTGAGCTCCAGTGTTTTAAGGTAGGGCTTTTACTGAGGGTATCTAATTGACAAAGTTTGTGATATAAAAGTTTAGGATTAATGGACACAAAGATTGGGGTCTTAAAGCAAGTCTTGATAAGTAAACAGTTTATTTGATAAGGAAGGATTTGTCCAGTTAAGTGATCTGTTGTCCTGAGAAGGGAATTGTTTGCCTAGATTAAGAATCTATTGTTTCGAGAAGGGAGCTGATTGATGATTGAGCAGACTGCTGTTCAGGTAAATGATTTATGGGAATGTCCTGAAGCAAATGATGGTTATTTACTGGTTTGTAGCATTATTTTCTTGGGCAAGAATTTCCTTGAACTCATGGTAAAGTCATGTTCGGGTAGGTGGGCCTCATTTCTTTGATCTGATAGTTAAGCCATGTGAATGCAGGTGGTCTCAGTTCTCATGTGTCTCAGTAAAGTTATAATGCTTTTCCGTCAATGTGTTGCACATTGTTAGATCTATTCCTAGAAACCTTATAGTTTTGGTTCCTACTGTAAAGAGTCTTTTATGTAAAATTACCTTTTTGTGTGTTTTACTGACATATAGGTCTGAGGTTGATTTTTGTATAACATTCTTATCATAGATATTCTTGAATTTTTTAATGGAAGAAACTGTGTCATCTGCAAATAATGAATTTTATTTCTGCCATTCAAATTATTTCTTTGTCTTAACTGACTAGAAGCTTCCATACACATGTTGAATAAGAGTGGGGATAGTGAACGTGGCAGAGACATTTATTGCTTATTTGCTATTCATGTCCTCTTCCATCTTTTCAAGCCCTCTTGCAGGTATATAGGGCCTACTCTATCTGGATGATGATGGAAAATTATGTGGATCCCTTCCAGGGTGAAGCATAGATGAATTGATATGAACTCTCTCTCATTGCAGTGACAAGGAGGCCTCATGTTCTAGATCATACAGCCATAAGTTGTTCAGTGTGCCTCATCAAAACAGTGCTTGGACAGTCTTGTGAAGTATAATTTCTCTTGCTAACCTCTATTACTATAAAGCACAGGGGAAAATGAACCTCTATTATGTTAAGCCACTGATTTTCGAACTTAATTTGCTACGGCAGCATAGCCTAATACAGTGCCTTCTTGTCTTGATCCTGTCTTTGATAGGATCATGTCTAAGGTTTCACACCTATGAATGTTATTTGCAGTAGGTTTTTGTTAAATATCCTTTAACAAGTTAACAAAGTTCCTTTTGAAATTCCCTGTTTGCAAGGAATATTTTTTTAATAATGAATGGATGTTGAATATTATCAAACGCCTTTTTTTCAGCATCTATGGGGTTGATTAATAGATTTTCTAATGCTAGCCTATCCTTGTATACTTTGAATAAACCCAACTTGGTCATGTTATATTCTTTTTCTTTAATGTTACTAAATCTAATTTTTTAATATTTTATTTAACATTTTTTCCATAGATGGTTTCTAGTGAGGGTGGTCTGTAATTACCCTTCTACTATCCATGAGTGGTTTGGTAGCATTATTATGATCACATCATAAAATTAATTGGAGATGTCTTTCTTCTTTGAGAACAGTTTGTCAATTTGTTCCTGAGCTCTGTATTTTGGGTTGTTAGTAAATCAGATGTGAGACCATCTTCTGTGAGACTTTCCTTTTAGGCATCCTGAGGGGCTTGGTCTCTGAGAGTTTTCCACTTGGGAGATCTGCCATAGGTCTCTCATATGTCACCTGCCTGACACCCCCTTACTTAGTAGCTGTTCTACTTTGCTTCAGTTTCCTCTGCTATGAGGTGCAGAGAATAAAAATATCTACCCCATAAGATTGTTGTGGGAATGAAACAAGTTATTTATATAAATGCATAGAACAGTGGTCTAAGAAGGGATACTCCCCACATATACATACACACAAGGATTGATCTATTTAAGGAATTACTTATCACTTTCATTGTATTATGTTGGAATTTCTTTTCAATTCTCCAGTGTAAAGAAAGTACATCTTTCTAAAACCAAACCAGGTAGTTGAGTGTATGGATTTTTAAACTAGATAAGATAGGAACTGATTACTCATTTGAAATAGAATTCACTAAGGAATATTCTTGGCAAAACTGAGAAACTCCTCTTAGTTACCAATATCTGCTTCTCTCTTTTTTTAAAAGATTTATTTATTTGAGAGAGAGAGCACAAACGGGGAGGGGAGCAGAGGGAGACAGAGAATTCCAAGCAGGCTCCCCACTGAGCATGGAGCCCGATGTGGGGCTTGATCTCACGACCGTGAGATCATGACCTGAAACCAAAAGTTGGAGCTTAACTGACTGTGCCACCAGGTGTCCCTGCTTCTCTCTCTTTTGAATGAGAACTTTACTTTCTTACCATCCTCAAAGCAGTACCTGTACTGCACTTTTTTCCTGCACTCCTTATTCTCAACTATTTCCCAGCTAATTTTAGCCATTAGAATTATTTGTATTTATTTCTTAAATTTTATGCCCCACGACAAAGGAGAAATTTTAGAGCATGGTGTTGAGTATCAGGCACTAAGTAAGCTTTCAATAGATACTTGTTGGATAAGTGAATTTCCTGTTTCCCATTATACTTAGTAGTTAATTCTTCCTTCCATTAATTGGATCTTGAAGTTCCTGTAAATATAAAATGTTATGGCCATTAATGTGATTTAATTTATCAGATTATCATGTAAACAACTTTTCAGGACTCTTATTTCATGAGTATAGTGTAACGAAACCATTATATATCACAAATTTGAAAAGTATGTCATTTGCATAATTACATTTATGAAATTACAATTAATTTTATGTATGAAACTTTTCTACTTATAACAGTTTTAGATTGGTTTAAAAATACTAAATTTTTTATCTTGATACATTTTAACATTTGCAATCTTGGAATTGTTACATATTTGAGGTTTTAGGGCATTTAAAGAACTATTTCCATAAATGTAAAAAAAATACCCTTTATGCTGAAATATGAAGATTGCTGTAAACAGAGGACATAAATATTATTCTCTCTCATAAGCTATACTCTCTGCTTTGTGTTTTCACTAATTTTACCACATTTTTGTGGCAAACCTGGAAGATTATTTGCCCAGTTTATAGATAAGGAAACTAAAGCTTGGGAAGGAGATGACCTGGTCAGGCAGGGATTTGAACCCAGGTCTTTGGACTGTAAGCCAGTGTTCTTGAGGAATCATCCAAGAAAGGAACTCTTCAGTAATGAGCCAAAGACATTAATATTCCATTTGATTTCTGAAAGTGAGTAAGTAACCCATGAAAAACTCATAAGAGCTATGGAAATGTTTCTTAAGCTAAGGCTTAAGACTCAAAGTTTGAAATGGATTCTTATCAAAGACTCACCCCCTCATTATACCTTTCAGTCCTCCATGTAGATATAAAACATTACAAAACAAATATTTACTCTAATTCCATGGAAAGACTACATCCTAGCTGTGATCCCATTGCACAGTTACTTATTATATATCTATTTAATTCTAATTTCCTTCCTCTTTATTTTATCAGTACTTGTTTTTTCATGTCTGCCATCATGCATTGTAACTTCTTTGAGGTCTTATCTGTGATTGCTATCTCCTACCTTGTTCAGTACTTTATACATAAAATATACTTTAATAAATGTTGAATAGTATTGGGTTATAGCATTTAAAGTTCTCTATAATGTGCCCCTTTCCACCTCTAAGATATTCTCCCCTATTGCTTTCCTATAGAGATAGCCAAGTTATCATACTCAGTGTGCATCTGTCCTTTCTCCTTTTCCCCCACTCTTAATGCCGTTTCTCTTTCTTTACTTATGGCCTTGGTTCCAGTCCCACCTCCTCCATGAGACTTCCACCATTCAGACCAAAATCGTTGAATATCCTTCTGCATTATTGTCATTAGGATATATTTGACACAGCATATCTCATCGTCAGTTATCTTTGTGTTTATGCCACATCTCATCTAGATTGTGCATTCAAATCCCTGTACCTCTCTAGACCTGAGTATGAGCTAACATGTGGTTCAAAAGATTCTCAGTGAATATTCTGATAAATAGAGGAAAGTGCTGTATTTAAAATATTGCTGACTAGTTTGGGGAGAAAATTTAGTAAACAAAAAATGAAGTGCTCCTAGCCAACATGACTCAGTTGGCGTTGAAATTGATGAAGAAGGGTGCCTGGATGGCTCAGTCGGTTGGGTGTCTGCCTTCGGCTCAGGTCATGATCCGGGGTCCTGGGATAGAGCCCCAAATGGGGCTCCCTGCTCAGTGGGGAGCCTGCTTTTCTCTCTCCCTCTGCCCCTCCCCCCGCTTGTGCTCTCTCTCTCTCTCTCTCAGATATATAAAGGAAATCTTTAAAAAAAAATTAACAAAGAAAACAATCTCTCTAGCATAAGCCAAGGAGCTCGTATTTGGATATAACTCTAGAAACAGCATTACGGCCTTTTTCTTTCCCGTAAGTCTCTTTTATATATACCCTTACATTTGTTGACCATGGACCTCTTTGATCTTTTTTTAACATTTACTGTGCTTTTACTTTATCTCTGTGAACAGCTAACAGTGGAACAATTTTCGATTTTTTATTCAGTCTAGATCACATATTTCTTAGTTATTTGGGACTGTAAAGCCATTTGAATCACATGCTGTTTGGTTCCGGGATGAAAGCTTGATTCTCTCAGCTCACTGCTGACTCATATGTTGCTATAATTCTGGAAAGCAGTGAAAATTGTGGTAGTGTTGAAGCAAAAAGTTGTGTTGGACTGGTAGTTAATAATAAAGGACTTATATTTATGGTATAACTAATTCATATACCTAGACATTCTACAAAGTACTTTAAATTGTAGAAGATCTATAAGATAGCTATTATTAACCCTATTTTATATATGAAAGATTAGGTGGCTTTCCTAAGATCAAATTGACCTCCTTAAATGTCAGATATTGATGAAATAATACTGCTAGAACATTGGCTCATAAAGGCAGAGACCTTGTTGTGTTCACTGTCATAGTCGCATCACTTAAAATAGTGACTGGAGGGTTAAATATTTATTAAATGAATGCAATTCCCCTCTCTCATTCTTTCTTGAACTCAACTCCAGATTTTTTTTTTTTTTTTAAGATTTTATTTATTTATTTGACAGAGAGAGACACAGCGAGAGAGGGAACACAAGCAGGGGGAGTGGGAGAGGGAGAAGCAGGCTTCCCGCAGAGCAGGGAGCCCGATGAGGGGTTCGATCCCAGGACCCTGGGACCATGACCTGAGCTGAAGGCAGACGCTTAACGACTGAGCCACCCAGGCGCCCCTAACTCAACTCCAGATTATCACTCCCATCACTCCATCAATGCTACTCTTGTTGTTACTGATGACCTTCCAATTGCTAAAATACAAAGGTCCATTCGCAATCTTTTCTAGTTTGATTTATCAGCAATATTTAACTTAGTTACTCCCCTTACTTGAAATGCTTTCTTCAATTGACAACACATTCTCCTGTTTCTTCCCCTTCTTCCCTGGTCACTCCTTAGTCTCATGTTTACTTCTCATCTTCTCAGCCTCTCAGTAGTAGTGTATTCCCAGGGCTCTGTCTTGAGATGTTTTCTTCTATTTATGCTCTCTTCCTTGATGATATCATCCAGTGCCCTGTCTTTAAATACCATTTGTATCTTTATCCTGGACTCTTCTCCTAAATTCTACTCTAATATGTTGGGTGACTAATAAATTGATATGTGAAGTTCAACATGTCCAAAAACAGACTCCTAACATTTACTCTTCCATCCTTCCAGTTGGAAGAGTATAACTAAATCATACAAACTCAACTTTTCAGGTTGATTAGGCCAAAAGACTGGTGTTATCTTTGACATCCAGTCCATCAGTAAATCCTGTTGACTCTATCTTTCAAATGCCTTTTGAGTCTGATCACTTTTCACCTCCATTGATTATTACTCTAATCCAATCCAGCATCCTTTTCCATATTTTATTATAATCATTTCCTAGCTGATTTCCCTGCCTTGCCCTTGGCCCCTCTTATAGACAGTTCTTAACATAGTAGCCAGGGAGATCTCATTTTTAAAAAAAAGTCACAGCATAGAAACCTAAATCCTTAAAATCTACCTTTTTAACTTCAACGCCTACTATTTAGTTCAGCCTTGTTGGCTTCTTTGCTATTTCTAATATACCAGGCTGTGCTCTCCACTGCACCCCCATAGGTGTGTTTATTTACATTTATTTTTCTCTCTTTCTGGAATGATCTTCCTACAGATGTCCCCATGACTTAGGTCTTATGGTCTTTACTAAGGTCTTCAGGCCTTTACTCCTTAGGTCTTTACTAAGACGTTCTCTTTCTCTGTGAGGTCCCCATTGATTATCCTATTTAAAATTGCAGCTTCTTCCCTCCATACCCCTCCCACACCACCCATCAGCACTTCTTATCTCCTTTCCTGCTTTATTTTCTTCTCCTGGTATTTACCATCCTTAGACATGTAGATCACATATTTCTTAGTCAGTTATTTGGGACTGTAACTGAGCCATTTGAATCACATGCTATTTGGTTCTGGGATGAAAGCTGCTCATTAGTAGAATGTAAATTTTACTAGAATTGAAGCTCCACATAATAAGGGTAG
The DNA here is from genome assembly GCF_029215605.1 of Mirounga angustirostris. Taxonomy (NCBI): domain Eukaryota; kingdom Metazoa; phylum Chordata; class Mammalia; order Carnivora; family Phocidae; genus Mirounga; species Mirounga angustirostris. The sequence goes on from NW_026991712.1 coordinate 152,426,164, forward strand.
GAATTTATTAATTTTTCTATCCTGATTTATTCATTTGTCCCCAGAACAAATAAATCAATGAATGAGTATTAGGATAGAATTCTGTTCTGTTTGGCCTCATAGCTAAACTGGGCTATAGTTAGTTTCTGTGTATTGCCCTTTGTTTTATATGTACACCCCTACCTTTACCCCACCACTACTCAAAAGGCCTTGGAATTGATAAAGTTTTATAAATTTTAGACATGTGGAATGAATAATCCAGATATATTTAATATTTAATCTTACAGTGAAAACGATGACTGCTACATTCTGAAATTTACCTTCAAATATAGCTGTGGCATTATACTTTTTTTTATTTTTTATTTTTATTTTTTTTAAAGATTTTATTTATTTATTTGAGAGAGAATGAGATAGAGAGAGAGAGCATGAGAGGGGGGAGGGTCAGAGGGAGAAGCAGACTCCCCGCTGAGCAAGGAGCCCGATGTGGGACTCGATCCGGGGACTCCAGGATCATGACCTGAGCCGAAGGCACTCGCTTAACCAACTGAGCCACCCAGGCGCCCCTATACTTTTTTTTAAACTCTTACAAAGATTCTTAAGGTTGTATGTATAATATTACCACATTTATTATGTGTATGCAAATATTTTTTTAAACAGGTTATCAGGACACCCCATGGGAGAGACTTTGATGACTCTTTGGAAAGGTGTGATGAGTATTTAAGCTCACGGTCATGTAGCAAGCCACAGCATTCAGCAAGGACCTTACTCGTCCATTCAGCACCCTCAACAATGCCGAAGCATTCTCCAAGCCCTGTGTTAAATCGAGCTTCTCTCAGGGAAAGGTAATGCTTAGTCTCTCTTTCTATACTGATTTTTTGAATAATCATTATTAGAAAAGACAAGGCAGCAATTATGTATGTGAAATGATTATTCATACAAGTATAATTTGATTTTAAAAGGCTTACTTTTTGTTTAGAATATATTACATATTATATAGTACTACATACTCCTCCCCAACCCAGTCCTCTTGAAGTGAGTTTATTAACTATTGGTGAGTTTATTAATTAGAGTCACTTTAACCCTAATTAAATACTGTAATTCATAAAAGTGAAAAATAGTGCATGTTGGCTTGTTTTCAAGAGATTCATAGGGACTTAACATTATGGACATGGCTAATGTATAAAAATAGCATAGATTATACATTCCTTTTAGTGGTAATGATGATGGCATATATTGTTGGTATATGGTAACTGATTTCCTCAAATAAACCCTCCCCAACTACCCGGGAGAGTCTTAACCATGTAAAGATTCCAGCCTCCCTCTAAAAAAGCTTTGACAACCAAAGTTAGATACTTGTTATAATTTGAATGTGAAAGAAATAATTCCTCTTTGTCTGTTTTTGTTGTTGTTAAATTCAAATTGGATATTCCTTGCCTCACTCACTAATAGTAACATAGAAAACAGAGTTGTCATAAATTAAAAAAAAAAAAAAAAAAGCCCACCCTAGGTAGTTTAAAATTTTTATAGAAATTTGAACACCTAAGAGAAATGCCATCAACAAATGGATATAAAATCTATCTTTACAGATGGTATCAAAAAGGTAATGTAACACACTAAATTTGTACAGCTTATTACAACTGTCAGACATAATTGACAAAATTTAAACTAACTGTATAGTCTGTCAAAAAGTTCATCTCAAAACTGATGATTTGAGCAAGAGTGTATCAGTTTGGAAGCTGTATTAAAACATCTCTATTCTGAACAGATAGCTTTGTCTGTTTCCTCATTAGCCCTGTAGCATTCAAATGGATCTATGGAGGTCTGCTGGAGACCCTAATCCTCAGATGGGGAATTTTGATTAATGTTGCTTCTAGGCCATTAGAATCCTGCCTGAGGGATCATGGAGTTCATAGATAGAGATGGACAGATAGATTAAAAGATCTATCTCTATATTTTACGAGAGAGATACGTATCTCTGTTTCTATAGGCTTTAAAGTTCAAGAGAAACTTTTGAGGAGAGATTTTCCTGCTGAAGTCTGGTAACTTGTGTCTCAGTTGTCAGGGGACTTTCTCTAATTTCCGTGTCTGCTCAGATGTTCAGACATGTAGTCAGTGCTATTCTCTTTTTCCTTACTTTAAGAATTAAGCCCTTGTGGTTTTATTCTTTGGGTTCTTTGCCATCTCTGTAGGTTTTCAGGAAATTTTTTACCTATATCTCCTTGGATATGTTTTTATAAACATTGTTTTATTTTTCTGCCTTTTCACATCTTTTGCACAGCTCCACAGTTGTCTCTACCGCTGTAGTACAATATGAATTTTAGTCCCATGTTATTTTGTCCTTGTCTGTAATTTTGTCCCAGCTTTTGAAGCCTGTCTTCCCTAGTTGATAAATTCTTCATTGAGGCTATACTCAAAAATTCTTTACTGGGGTTAGCTAAAGTCAACTGTCCCTTTTTCATATTCCAGTTCAGGTGATGGCTTCTAGTAGTGAGCCGCATTTACACATTTATTCTGATGCTTGGTAGTAGATGTAGTTAAGTTCTTTTCTCGAAGGAAATGAGTAGCTCTAATATTAAACATGACCCATTTCACCTATCACTTGAGGAAGGTTGAGGTGCTTTTAAAATAAATTATTTTAAAATAAATAAAATAAAATCTAAATAAATTAAACTTTTATTGGGGTACTCCTTAGGATAAACTTTTTTACTTTCACTAAGGTAGAACACCTCTACTTTGAGTGTATGTTCTAAAAAAGATTTAGACTTAGTTACAAAAGAAAATAAAATGTCTGTAGGACATATTACTAGGAACAAAAACATGTCATCCTTTTCAGTACACTCAGTACCGAATATAAGGTGTTCTTATATATAAGACGTTCTCTGATATGGCTTTTTAGGTTACTGAGCAGTACACTTACAGAGTGTTTATAAAATCCAGTGGAATCAGTAAACAATTTAAACTGGTATAAATGTAGATTGTATGTCCCCAGCAAAATTGGGAGTATGACAAAATATACAGCTATAGGAGGTTATCTGGGTAGTTATTCATGAAGATGAAGTAAGTTTTCCTCTAAGATTACTGTAAAATGTTGACTCCTTAATCATGTATGTGAATAAACAGACTTTCAAAAACTCTATTAGTGACTGTAAGCAAATGAATTTCTTTATTTATAGTGAAGGTGCTTTTTGCTTTAAGCCCATTTAAAAAAAAATATTTCCAATAGAGTTAACACACATAAAATGGTTGCAATTTTTATTATAAGTGTTACATTTCAGAGGCAGTTTTCTCCTCCAAGTATAAATATTAATATTATGACTTATCATTTGTATTAGGCTGTAGAGTTATTACTAAAATCAGACTAAGAAATACTTGCAAATCTAATTAAAAAGGAGCTGATATTCCTTTTAATCATGCTTACAGTTTTGAATTTTGTAAATGAAGTTAAAGATTGTTAGGCAATCATTTCTTATACCACAGCACAGACTAGTGGATCCTCTCATAGTACACTGAAGAGATCCTCTTGGAACTAAATATTTGGATCTCAGGTTTTCAAGATGGGTTACATATGTAGCAAATAACAAGGTCAGACAATATACTTGTGTAGATGCAGTGACACTTCCTTTTACAAATGTAGGATATTAAAATTTAGATATAGTTAATCATCCATTATTGATTACAGTCTTTGAAACAGATTATGTAAATCATTTTTCCTGCTTAATAGTTTATACCTTGTATAAACATAAAATTATAACTTTGCAAGAACAAGCTGGGAGAAAAAAAAAGCAAAGATGTAAGCAGTTAGCATTTTAGTACCCATTCCTTTATGAAGGAATTATCAGTAACACTTGATATAGATGAATTATAATCAGATGGACCTGGAGGTTTTCATTATTAGTTGTATAAGGTAAATAAAGTAGCTTAGTTAAACTAATGCCAGTTTTGAGTTTGGGAAGGGCATCAGAAAGAAGAATGGTTGCTCTGTTTCTTCTGTAATTCCACAACTCAGATTTTAATAAAAGTCACATTTTTCCTTTCCTGTTTTTCAATATTCACTTAAAAAAAACACACACACACTTACAGGAGAGACTAGAGGAGTGGTATCTGTGCGGAGAGGGGATCATTCAATTTTTATGTTCCTCTATATTTTGAGGGAGTAAGAACATGATAGGATTCTAAATAATATTTTCATCTATTTAAACATTTTATTCATTTCATAAAATTAGTTTTATTTTTCTGTATACAGAAAGGAATTTCTCCCACATAATTTAAGAGAGTGGGATTAAATTACTGGAAAATAAGAACTAATTTTAAAGGCACTATACATGGAATTATTGTTCTAATCTGAACATCTGTATCTTTATTTAGAGGTAAAGCTCTAAAGACTTATGTAAGGAGATCATTATGCTCTCCCTAATTCACGCCAAACTTTGTTAAGACTACTTATTGCACATATTATAAAGACTTAATACTTCTGCAGAGGATCAGTGCCTGATTTTACATCTGCCTCTCATCCTTGGTCAATGAAGAAAATATACTATTTTAATCTTTCTATGTTATCACACAGGGATAAGGAAAAAATGACTTTCTATGTCTGGCATTTGGAAAGATTTATTTTTCTCTCCCTCTGACTACAAGTCACCTTTGTTTTTTATGCCCACAGATTCCATTCTGATTGGTGTTCACCTTCAAACTGCGATGAGATCCATGATCGGGTAAAAAATGTCTTGAAATCACATCAGGCTCATCAAAGACATTTATATGTTAGTTTCTAAAATTTTCTCTTGAAGGCCTTTTCTAATTGGGCAAGAAAACCAGTGAAGATGCTTAAAGCTTATAATAGTAAATCACTGGAAAGAGAAGAAAGAAAGATACAACCTCCATTCAATGGAAGTCAGTGGTTTTGCTAAAGGCAACTTCTCTAACTTCCTGCTTGACCGGAGTCATTATGCAAAATGTTTGACATCATCTGAACTCTAAACAATGTTACTAATAATTATCTCAGAGTCAGTAAGTAGAGACTTTATGATAATTATTTTATAGCCTTCAAAGTGTGGAGACTCTTTTGTGGCCCAGTATAAAACAATTCCATTTCCCACAAATATTTTATTTTAAATGGTAGAATGAGGGGAGGTGGGGTGAGAAATAATTATTTTGAAACAGCTTCCCAACTGATTTTTATGTTAATTAAATATTTAAAAGAGGAAAAGAGCAGGTCAGGTTTACTGGGTTTAATATTAGAGAACATCAATAGGAGAATATTTTCTGAGGTAAGGCAAATAAACATATATATGAAGGACAGCTGGGGAATAATTACAGTGTATTCTTTTTGTGTTTGATTTTTGTTTGTTTGTTTCATTCAGTAGTTTAAAAAACAATCATTTATCATGAGTGTCATGTTGGGTACTAGGCTTGGTCCTGATGATATAACTGGATTATGTGACATTCCATCAGTTTGTACAGTTTTAAGTTGCTATATGCATACTGTTTTTAAATTAAGCTTGTTTTCAAAGTACAGTGTATATATATGTAGAAAATGCACAAATCATAAGTAACAAGTTTATAAATTATAATAAATCAGCACACTCTTTTGTAAACCATTTAACAAATCAAGAAATAAACTATTATCAGCTCTGCAGAAGCTTCTCTTCTTTCCTCTCAGCTACTGCCACTCCAGGGGTAAAAGTTATCCTAATTTTTAATAGCAAGATTAGTATTGTGTGTTTTAATCTTTATATAAATGAAATCCTACAGTATCTACTTTTTTCTCTGACTTGTTTCACTTTGACTTTGCAATTCAGACTTCTTTGTACTGCAGACATCTTGTATTTAGCAATAGTTCTTCACTTTTGCTCCTGTATGGTATTTTATTATATGAAAATACTACTGTTCACTTATTCATTCCTCTGTTGATGGACATTTGGGTTGTTTCTGGTTTGGGCTATTATAGAGCTGCTATAAGCATTTTATGCATACTTTGGGTATCATTGTATTCTTATTAAGATATGTATGTATTCTTCTTTGGGTATGTATGTATTCTTCCTATTTGGAATTGCCCAGTCATAGGGTATGTGTACATTCAGCTTTAGAAGGTGCTGGCAAAGAATTGTTCAAGTGATTTTACTACCTGTGTATGAGAGTTATACTTGCTCCACATCCTTTCTGGTACTTAATTGGCGTGTGTGTGTGTGTGTGTGTGTGTGTGCGCCTGCTTGCGCCTGTGTGTGTTTTCATTTTGGCCTTTTGGTAAGAAGTAGTTTATCATATGATGGTTTCAATTTGCTATTTCCTGATGACTAATGAGTATACTTATTGGCCATTGGATATTCTCCTTTGTGAGTGCTTGTTCAAGTCATTTGCCAATTTTTGTACTGAATTGTCTCCTTTTGGTTTTTTGTTGAGAGTTCCATATAGATCCTTGATATGAATTTTTAGGTATATGTTTTGTAATTGTCTTTTTTCACTCTGTGCCTTGTCTTTTTATTCTCTTAATGACATTTTTGATGAAAAGAAATTCTTAATCCTAAGGAATTCAATTCATTATAGTTTTTTGTTGTTGATTAACATTTTTAGAAATTTTGTGTACTTCAAGACTTTCTCCTATGTTTTCCTCTAAAGGCTTTCTGTTTTATTTCCCATTTACATATATGATCTGATTAAAATAATTTTTTCTGTATCATGATAGATAGATATCAAGTCCCAAGAAAGGTTTAAGCCTCAAGATTTCTTTCTTGTTTTGTTAATTTTATATATTTTGAAGCTATGTCATTGGTGGGATACAGAACCTTTTATTGTGAAGGTTCTTCATCTCTAATAAGATTCCTTGCTTCGCGGTACGTTTTATCTGATATTTGTAGTTACAATGGCTTTCTTTTGGCTAGTCTATGCATGGTATGTATTTTTCCTTTTTTTTTTCTTTTTATCATTATATTTAAAGTGCATATCTTGTGAGTAGCACAAGGTTTTTTTTGAAGAATTAAAATCTAGAATTTTTATGTAGATTGATGTGGCTTTGGTTTGGATTGGTAAGTATTTTTTATAACTTACTTTCCTTTTTATTAATTTGTTATTCATTTTTAACTTTTTTTTATTGGTCCCTCTACAGATTTCAAAATGCATACATGACAAATTATTTTTTCGTTGACCTCTCTAACAGTAATGGGGCCCTAAAACATTTAACCCTTTTTAACCTGCCCCCTTTTTTTGCACATTTTTTTAAATTTTTTTTTTTTTTAAGATTTTATTTATTTGCGAGAGAGAGAATGAGAGACAGAGAGCATGAGAGGGAGGGAGGGTCAGAGGGAGAAGCAGACTCCCTGCTGAGCAGGGAGCCTGATGGTGGGACTCGATCCCAGGACTCCAGGATCATGACCTGAGCTGAAGGCAGTCGCTTAACCAACTGAGCCACCCAGGCGCCCCTTTTTTGCACATTTTTGTCATGCATTTTAATTCTACATATATAAAACACACAATAAATTAATTTTATTTATATAGTAATGTTTATTCATGTTCTTTCATTTTATTCATTATCCTTTCTATTATTCTTCCTTCTTTCCTGTAATTCCATGTTCCCATATGGATTCTAGAGTCATTTTCCTTCTGCCTTTAATACTTCTTTTATAACATTCTCCTGGCTGTGAATTCCGATTTTGTTTGAAAACATCTTGATTTTAGTTTTATGTGGGATGGTTTTATTGGATATAAAACTCTAGGTTGGTAAAGTTATTTTCTTTGGTATTTTAAAGAAGGTATTACATTGTCTTCTGGCTTTTTTGTGTGTCTTGAAAAGTAAGCTATTACACCTTTGAAGTAATGTGGGAATTTTTCCCCACTTTGTTGCATTTAAGATTTACTCCTCAACTTTGTGTTTAGTAATTTACTCTTTATACCTAGATGTGGTATTCTTGGATTGATTCTATGTTAAATTTTCAGGGTTTCCTAAATTTGTAGGTTGATATTTTTCATTAGTTTTGGAAACTAATAATGGAACTATAGCCATTCTTTCTTTGAAACTTTCAGTGAAACTAATGGAACTATAGCCATTCTTTCTTTAAACAGTACTTATGCCCCATTATCTGTTTTTCTGGATTTCCCAATTATATTCGATTTTTAGACGTGTATAAGATTTTTTAGATTTTTAGACTCATGTATCTTGTGCTTATTTTGATATTTTTAATTCTTTTTTTTTCCTCTCTCTCTAATTTGGATACTTTCATTAGAAATGTCCTCTAGTCTGCTAATCCTGTCTTATGTGTTTACATTGATGTTAAAACTATTTGAAACTTTATGAAAGACATAACTTTCAAAAATTTTTTGAAAGACATAAAGTACCAAAACTAACTCAAGAAGAAGTTGATAAACTCAATAGCTGTATATCTATTAAAGAAATTGAATTTGAAGTTAAGACTCTTACATAAAACACCAGGCCCAGATGGTTTCTCTGGTTAATTCTACCAAACCTTTAAGAAAAACCTAATGGCAGTTTTACCAGACAGAAAGTAGAAGAAAAACTTCCTAAGTTCATTTTATGACATCAGTATTTTCCCTAATGTCAAAGCCAGACAATGACATTATAAGAAAAGAAAAATACAGAGCGAAAACCCTCATGAACATATATGCAGAAATCCTCAACAACATACTAGCAAATCAAATCCAGCAGTATATAAAAATGAAAGTATATCATAATCAAGGGTCTCATTCTAGAAATGCAATATAAATTCATCTTATTGACAGGTTAAATAAAAAGCATATTTCTTCTGTATGTCATTTCAATAAGCACAGAACAAGTATCTAACAAAATCCAACTCTATTCTTGATAAACATTCTTAGTAAAGTTGAGGTCAGAAGGGAACTTTATCAACCTAATGAAGAACATCTTTGAAAACCTACAGCTAACACTTTGTAGCTAATGGTGAAAGACTGAATATTTTCCCCTAAATTCAGAAACAAGGATGCCCTCTCTTAACATTCCTTTAACACCATATTGGGAGTCTTAGACAATGCAGGAAGATAAGAAAAAGAAATAAGAGGGATACAGGTTGGAAAATAAGAAAAAAAAAAAAAACACATATTTGCAGAGGATATTATTTTGCAGAAAATTCCACAGGATCTCCAGAAAAGCTCCCAGAACTAGTAAGTGAGGTTAGCAAGGTCACAAAATATGAAGAAAGTCAATTTTTTCCTATATATCTGAAATGAGTAGTTGGAATTTTAAATTAGGAAATCCATACTATTTACAATAGCACCAGAAATTGAAGTCCTTAGGTATAATCCTAATAAAATATGTGCAGCGTTTGCATTTTGAGAACTACAAAATGCTGTTGAAAGCAATCAAAGAAGATAGAACTAAATGAAGAACTACATCATGTTCACAGATTGGAGGACTCAGTATGAAGATGTCAGTTTTCCCCAATTTGATGTCTAGATTGAGTGCAATCATAATTAAAACCCTATCAAACTTTTTAATAGAAATTGACAAGCTAATTCTAAAAGTATATGGAAAAGGCAAAGGAAATTGAAAAACCAAAAACAATTCTGAAAAAGAACAAAGTTGGAGGACCCAGTAACCAATTTTAAGACTTACTATAAAGCACAACAATGAAGACAGTGTGTTGACTAAAGCATAGACCCATATGTCAAAGGAATAGAATAGATAACCTCAGAGATAGACCCACATCAATACTGTCAACTGAGTTTTGACAAAAGTGCAAAGTCAATTAAGCAGACACTTTGCATTTGTTGTCTTTTCAATGCATAGTTCTGGATTTTTAAAAATGCACATTTAAAAATAGATCATAGGGCGCCTGGGTGGCTCAGTTGGTTAAGCAACTGCCTTCGGCTCAGGTCATGATCCTGGAGTCCCAGGATCGAGTCCCGCACCGGGCTCCTTGCTCGGCGGGGAGTCTGCTTCTCCCTCTGACCCTCCACCCTCTCATGCTCTCTCTCTATCATTCTCTCTCTCTCAATAAATAAATCTTTAAAAAAAATAATAATAAAATAAAATAAAAATAAAAATAGATCATAGACCTAAAACATAGTAGAAAATCTATTTAATTTATATTTGTAAATTACTTTTAAGATATGACACCAAACACATGATCCATAAAAAAACTGATAAATTGAACTTCATTAAAATTAAAAACTTTTGGTCTGTGAAAGACAATGTTAAGAGAATAGAATGACAAGTCATAGTCTGGATGAAAATATCTGCAAATCACATATATGATTAAGGATTTGTATCCAGAATTAAAAAAAAAAATCCTCTTCAACTCAATAATAAGAAAATAAAGAACCCAATTAAAAATGGGCAATATAGGGGTGGCTGGGTGGCTCAGTCGGTTAAACGTCTGCCTTTGACTCAGGTCGTGGTCCCAGGGTCCTGGGATCGAGCCCCCCATCGGGCTCCCTGCTCAGTGGAAAGCCTGCTTCTCTCTCTCCCTCTGCTGCTCCCCCTTGCTTGTGTGCTCACTCTCACTCTCTCTGTCAAATTAAAAAAAAAAAAAGGCAATATATCTGAACAGACATTTCACCAAATAAACATGAAATGATGCTCAATAATCATTATAGAAATGCAAATTAAAACTGCAATAAGATACCACTGCTACCTATTAGAATTGTTAAACAAACAAAAACCCAAAAAATCTTATCCTAGTAAATGCTGTCAAAGATATGGAGCAGTAGGAATTCTCATTCAGTGCTGGTGGGAATGCCCAATGGCACAGCCACAAGACAGCTTGGCAGTTTTGTATAAGGTTAAATACACTTATCATACAACCCAGCAATCCTACTCTTAAGTATTTACCCAAATGAATTAAAACTTACGTTCACACAAAAACCTGTACATGCATGTTTATAGTAAGTTTATTCATAATTGACCAAAATTAGAAGCAACCAATATACTCTTCAAAGGCAAATGGTGAACAAACTATGGTATTCAATGGACTATAACTCAGCAATAAAAAAGAGTGAGCTATAGGAGCACTGGATGGCTGTCAGTTAAGCATCTGACTCTTGATTTTGGTTTAGGTCATGATCTCAGTGTCATGGGATCAAACCCTACATCAGGCTCCGTGCTCAGGGGGAATATGCTTGAGATTCTCTCTCTCCCCCTCCTTTTGCCCCTCCTCCCAAAAAATAATAAATCTTTTTTTAAAAAGTGAGCTATAAATTCATGCAACAACATGTTTAGTCTTAAATTCAGTTTGCTAAATGAAAGAAGCTAGAACTCCAAAGCTACATATTGTATGATTTTTTTTTACATGATGTTGAAATAACAAAGCATAGCGGAGGCAGAAGAGGTTGATTACAAAGAAACCAGTCTCACAGGGAGATTTTTAGGGTGTTGGAGCTGATGGGTACTGAAGTTGTTGATATGTGACATTATGCATTTGTCAAAACTACCAGAAATGTACATCAGAAAGAGAGAACTTTACTGAATGAAAAATAAAAGAAAAAAATATCAAGTGTGATGTTTGGGCTTCTGAGGATTTAATGCAGATTATAACAAATAAATTTAAAGGTACTAAAAATACAAGATACAGTTTTAAATTAGCTTACCTAAATAACTTTGGAGTATAGTGTTTTGGCTGGATACTGTGAGGCTAAAGACAAAAAGAACGATTTAATCACTATATTCTTTTGCAGGGATTTGCAAACATTTTCTGTAAAGAGCCAGAGAGTAAATATTTTTTGTGCCATAGGGTCCCTGTCACACTACTCAGCTCTGCTGTTACAGCACTAAAGCAGACATAGACAATAGGTAAACAGATAAGTATGTATGTATTACAATAAAACTTTATCCATATGCACTAAAATGTGAATTTCATGTGATTTTCATGGAACCTTTTCCCCCCATCTTTTAAATGTAAAAAGATAAAAATTACTTTTACCTATCGGACCATACCAAAATAGGCAAAGGGCCAGAATTACCCTGGGAGTTGAAGTTTGCCAACCCCTGTTCTAGTAGCTAAGTGTGTTTCATACAGGGGTATGGATTAGCAATTCTGAACATACTTTATATTTATATGAGAGTTGAACAAATAAGAAATCATAGATAAGTACAACCAGGTTTTTCATTGTCAGAAAAGAAGTGACAAAGAAACAGGGTGAACCTTATGATGTTAGAATAGTGTCTAAAATAACAGTTTAATTCATGTTTATTTTAATATATATACAGTTAGATTGACTCAAATATAGATATCAGGGTATTTGGGTTAGTACACATCCATATTTCCTACTTTTGGTCCTCCAAAAGGCCTAAGAGGAGTGACAACCCAATAGCAATGAGCACACCCAGCTCCCAGATCTTGGTTTCTAAATACCTATATTCAGTAAGTTACCAGGACTCCTGGAGCAATCGCTGATCCTGGGGCTGGGGCAGGGAAGACAAAGATTAGGATGGAAGAACATCTTGTAGTATGAAAAGTGAAGAATTGCTTTAAAAAAAGGGGACGGGGGGAGTGAGGAGGACAGGGGCATATCAAAAGAACACAGGAGCCAATCTGAAGTCCCAGTGGCCATTGCTGGAATAATTTGAGCAACAAAATAAATAGCAATATTTGGATTATAACCCAAAGAATAAAATAAAATCCATGAGTAAATATTGATATAAGTGAAACAATGAATGACTAAGAATGAGAATGGATACATCTTCCTTACAGAAGAATTGTAAGTAATAATTGTGGGTATTGCCCCTTCCATGACGTGAGCATAATTATTCTTCCCTTGAGTGTGGGCTAGACTTAGTGACTTGTTTCTGATGAATAGAGCATGGAAAGGAGAAATTGTAACTTGGAGAAACCTGGCAGACACCACCTTTACAAAGTGATCAAGGTTAACATCACTAATGATAACTCATGCTGACATATCCTGTATTCCTTGATATCAGGTGATATGAAGGGCACTGCTCTGTGACATTGTTCCCCAAAGCCCATAACCCTAGTCTAAACATGAAAAAATATCAGACAAAATCAAATTGAGAAACTTTCTACAAAATACCTGACTAGTACTATTCCAAACTGTCAAGGTCTTAAGAAACAAGGAAGGACAGAAACTTCTCACAGATTGGAGACTAAGGAGAAATGATCTAAAAGCACCATGATATCCTGTATTGGATCCTGGGATAGAAGTGCATTGCTGGAAAAACTGGTGCAATCCAAGTAAAGTCTGCAATGTATATAATTACTGTACTAATGTTAATTTCTTTGTTTTGCAAAGTGAACTGTGGCTATATAAGATATTAACATTAAGAACCTGGGTGAAGGGTGAAGTTCCTCCTGTGTACAAGAACTCTTTCATCTTTGCAACTGTTTTGTAAATCTAAATATTCAAAAATAAAAAGTTAAACTACCATTGACCCTTGAACAATATGGATATTAGAGGCTCCACACACCCCTTGCAGTCAGAAATCTGCATATAACTTTTGACCCCCCCAAAACTTAACTACTAATAGCCTACTGTTGACCAGAAGCCTAACCAATAACATAAAACAGTTGATTAACACATATTTTGTGTATGTATTCTATGCTGTATTCGTACAATAAAGTAAGAGAAAAGAAAATGTTACTAAGAAAATTATAAGGGAGAGAAAATATATTTATAGTACTGTAAAAAATCTGCATTGTAAGTGGACCTGCTCCGCTCAAACCCATGTTCAAGGTCAATTGTTCTAAGTTCTTAATTTCAGCTCGTTGGGCTTTTAACTGAGAGCTGGTGTGATTATAAGCTCCTTCCCTCCCATAGGGTACTATGTATAATTCTTCTTAGGTAAGACAGCAGCAAATCCCTTCTGCTTTTCAAATACCTTCTGTTTAGGTTTTTGTCCCTTCACCCTGTACTGATTCAGACATTCTGCCAGTATCTTGAGGGAACAGTTAGCTCAGTTTTGCACCCATCATGTCTCATTGGATTTTGGCCTCTCAGGTTTTTAATTTTGTACATCTAGTATAGTAAGACTGCCAAAACCCTGCTGATTTCTTTGTCTTCCAGCAGTGGACCTGTGGTTGAACAAAGCATAGATTCCCAACATTTTGTCCTATGCTCAGTATACAAATGCCCCCAGGAAAACACCAGTTGCAGACCTTTAGTTACACCTCTTCTCTCAGAAATGCTGGCGCCCCTAGTACTACTGTTTAAGCAGCTTCCTTGTGCCCTTAGACAAAAACAAGCTACACACACACATAGACACACACACACACATATATACATACATACATGCAGTTGGCTTAAACTGGGCACTAATCTCAGTATCTTAAATTGGTTTACACTAAGAGCAGCCTGAACACAGGCTATTAAAATTAGTCATATTTTTCTGCCTACGTTAATTCATATATATTGAGCATTCTCCATCAAATATCTGCATGCTCTGTATCTGGCACTATGCACAGCACTGGAGATCTTTCCATATAATCAAATTTCCGGCCCATAAGGAACTTACATAATCCAATGATTTAATAAACCAATCAATAAATATAAAAGAGTAAAAAAAAACAGTGTGGCACAGTATATGATTAAGTATAATAATAAAAAGCATAAACAAGTAATGTCATTGTTTTTCCAGAGAAAAACAAATTGATTACATAGAAATAATAACTGTTTATTAAGTGTTGACTACATCTCAGGCACTGTGTATATGTTACTCCATTTTATCATTGCAGTAATCTTATAAAGTAATTACTATTAAGGAGTACTATTTTAAAGATGAACTGAGGCTCAGAAAAGTTAAATGGCTTGTATAAGGTCATGTAGCTATTTAAGATGATTGGAGCAAAGATTTGAATCTAGGTTAATACTTTTTTTTAATTTTAGCATGTTTTTATCGTTTTTCTTTTGTTTTTTTCATTTAAATTCAATTAGCCAACATATAATACATCATTTGCTTCAGATGTAGTGTTTAATAATTCATCAGTTGTGTATAACACCCAGTGCTCGTATGTGTATAACATATACACATATATGTATAACATATACGTATATAACATAACATGCGTATAACACCCAGTGCTCATACAAGTGCCCTCCTTATTCTTTATGATCTTAACCGCTAAGATCTACAGAAATAAACACACAAAGTACAATCTGATACACATAAGTTAGAAAATATAAATGCCTAAACATAAACATGTGAAAACATGCAAACATAAGATCCATCAACAGAATACATGTTCAGAAACAGAAATAAACGCTAACATACTAGAGATAGACATTGTTATCTGCACACTCAAACACACTCTCTGGACACAGGTCAGATCAAAGTACAGGTTGGTCGTCCTCGAAGGATACTCATAGACAAAGATATAGCATCTTAAATATAAACACCAGGGTTTTTAAAATTTACTTTATACCTTACAAAGAATTTTACAAAGTAAAAAATTTTAAAAAATCTTTTTTTTTTTACTTCACAAAGATTTTATTTAAATATCAAACTCTTCTGAGACAGTGAAAAAGTCCTTTATGAATCATTAAACATTTGACTAGTACAGAGGAGAATAAACCATAATATGTTGAAAGTTTGATAATCATTAAAAAATCAAGAGAACCCATTTCAAACAAGCTAATGAAAGTCAGTGATCAGGAAAGATTCAGTTGAAAATAAAATCCAGGTGAAAAGGGAGCAAATGATTTTCACATTTATTCAAGAAAATGTAAGATCACTTCAACAAAGATCCCAGTCCTTTTGCTATTATGTCTAAATCCCAGACTCTGGTGCCTTCTGGCAGAAATAAGGAAATAGAGGGAAACACAGAATATAGAATAGGCAGGATAAATAGAAAACACTAAATTTATACCCAACCATATCAGTTAGGTACATTAAATACAAACAGAATAAACATTATAATTGAACACAATGATTGTCATATTGAGT
This sequence comes from Mirounga angustirostris, assembly GCF_029215605.1. Taxonomy (NCBI): domain Eukaryota; kingdom Metazoa; phylum Chordata; class Mammalia; order Carnivora; family Phocidae; genus Mirounga; species Mirounga angustirostris. Next base: position 152,442,002 of record NW_026991712.1, read on the forward strand.
AAAAATGCCAATATATGGTTATTTCAGAACACCTCTTAAATATGAACAGAAAGGTTGAGTCATGCTGTCTTTCATCAGTAGGCACATAATGCCTGATTAGTTCATATTCTTTCTCATTCACTTGCTCTATGTAGCAATTCCAATGCCTAGATGCTTTATTTATTTATTTATTTATTTTTGCCTAGATGCTTTAAATAGCAGAAATAAGAGTAAATGTGACTTAATCCTACCAGCTTATCCTGTACAGAAATGCGTGTTTTTAGGTAAAACTCCTTGTGGAGATAATCCAGGTAAAGCAGAAGGTCATTGTTGGGCCAGATCATGGAAAACCAGGCTAAGCTGTGTAGACTTTATCCTGGAATCCAGGAGTCATGAATACAGATGCATTCAAGGTGATAAAATTGGAACATAATCCAAGTCCTCATTTGCTTTGTTAACAAAATGATCTCAGAACAAAAATAGCAAACTACCATTGAAGATACAATTATTGAAGAATGATAAAGAATTTTTTTCTCTTTTCCACTTTTTCATAACTGTACTCAGCTACATTTTCAGAGCATATACCATTATATGCTATAATACTGTACTCTCTCCTTTATATTCTTCATTTAAAGCTCTACATGTAAATACTTAATGTTTTTTATTTTATGTCAATGTCTTCTCCAATCATTTCAGTTGTCTGAAGCTCTTTCCCTAGTAGATTCCTAAGGAGGCTCATGGGACAGATATTCCCAGAGTTGCATGATAATGATATTTTGTCTGTAGTCTTTATGCCTGAAAGTTACTTTGGCTGGATATAAAAATCCTTGGCTTACATTTTCTTTATTTTATTTTTGTTTAATTTTTTATTTTTTTTTAAGATTTTATTTGTTTATTTGACAGAGAGACACAGCGAGAGAGGGAACACAAGCAGGGGGAGTGGGAGAGGGAGAAGCAGGCTTCCCACAGAGCGGGGAGCCCGATGCAGGGCTCCATCCCAGGACCCCGGGATCATGACCTGGGCTGAAGGCAGACACTTAATGGCTGAGCCACCCAGGCGCCCCACATTTTCTTTATTTTAAATATGTTTCTTGGTTTTGACACAGGATGTTGCTGTCGAAATCTGCTTAAAATCCAGTTTTCTTTCCCTTGTGAGTGACTTGCTCTTTTAGCCTGGAAATCCAATTGTGGGGCTTTTTTCCCCTTCATTTTTAAAGTTTAGTAATAATACCAGAATACATCATGTGTTGATTTTTCTGGATTGATTTTTTTCCCAATGTATGTCATGTGTCTTTCATTATTTTGTGAATATTTTCTCTTCTTATTTTTTAATTAAATTTTTTTTTTAATTTAAATTTTACTTAGTTAACATAAAGTGCAATATTGGTTTCTGGAATAGAATTCAGTGATTCATCACCTACACTCAACACCCAGTGCTCATCACAAGAAGTGCCCTCTTTAATCCCCATAACCCATTTAGACCATCCCCCACTCACCTCCCTCCATCAACCCTCAGTTTGTTCCCTATCATTAAGAGTATCTTATGGTTTCTTTTCCTCTCTCCTTTTTACCCCCTTCCCATATGTTCATCTGTTTTCTTTCATAAATTCCACATACAAGTGAGATCATATGGTATTTGTCTTTCTCTGGCTGACTTATTTCACTTAGCCTAATACACTCTAGCTCCATCCATGTTGTTGCAAATGGCAAGATTTCATTATTTTTGATGAATGAGTAATATTCCATTGTGTGTGTGTATATATATATATATATATATATATATATATATACCACATCTTTATCCATTCATCAGTGGATGGACATTTGGACTCTCTCCATAGTTTGGCTGTTGTCAATAATGCTGCTATAAACATCAGGGTGCATGTACTCCTTTGATTCTGTATTTTTGTGTCCTTTGCATAAATACCTAGTAGTGCAACTGCTGTATCATAGGGTAGTTCTATTTTTAACTTTTTGATGAACCTCCATACTGTTCTCCAGAGTGGCTGCACCAGTTTGCATTCCACCAACAGTGCAAGAGAGTTCCCCTTTCTCCACATCCTCTCCAACACCTGTTGTTTCTTGTGTTGTTAATTCTAGCCATTCTGACAGGTGTGAGATGGTAGCTCATTGTGGTTTTGATTTGTATTTCCCTCGTGATGAGTGATGTTGAGCATCTTTTCATGTGTCTGTTAGCCACCTGGATGTCTTCTTTGGCAAAGTGTCTATTCATGTCCCATGCCCATTTCTTAACTGGATTATTTGTTTTTTTGGATATTGAGTTTGATAAGTTCTTTATAGATTTTGGATAATAACCCTGTACCAGATATGTTGTTTGCAAATATCTTCTTCCATTCTATAGCCTACCTTTTAGTTTTGTTGATTGTTTCCTTCACAAGTAGAAGCTTTTTATTTTGATGTTCATTTTTGCTTTTGTTTCCCTTGCCTCTGGAAACGTGTCTAGTAAGAAGTTGCTACAGCTGAGGTCAGAGAGGTTTCTGCCTGTGTTCTCCTCTAAGATTTTGATGGATTCTTGTCTCGCATTTAGGTCTTTCATCCATCTTGAATTTACTTTTGTGTATGATGTAAGAAAGTCTTCCAGTTTCATTCTTCTGCATGTTGCTGTCCAGTTTTCCCAGCACCATTTGTTGAAGAGACTGTCTTTTTTCCATTGGATATTCTTTCCTGCTTTGTTGAAGATTAGTTGACCATATAGTCCAGGTCCAATTCTGGGTTTTCTATTCTGTTCCATTGAACAATGTGTCTGTTTTTGTGCCAGTACTATACTGTCATGATGACTACAGCTGTGTAATATAGCTTGAAATCCAGAATCATGCTGCCTCCAGTTTTTTTGGGGGGGATTGCTTTGGCTATTTGGGGTCTTTTGTGGTTCTATTCAAATTTTAGGATTGATTGTTCTAGCTCTGTAGAAAATGCTGGTATTTTGATAGGGATTGCATTAAATGTATAGATTACTTTGGGTAATACAGACATTTTAACAATGTTTGTTCTTCCAATCCATGAGCATGGAATGCTTTTCCATTTCTTCGTGTCCTCTTTAATTTCTTTCAAAAGTGTTCTGTAGTTTTCAGAGTACATATTTTTACCTCTTTAGTTAGGTTTATTCCTAGGAATCTTATTGTTTTTGGTGCAATTGCAAATGGGATAGATTCTTGATTTCTTTTTCTGCTGCTTCATTATTGGTGTATAGAAAGTCAACAGATTTCTGCACATTGATTTTATAACCTGCAACTTTGCTGAATTCGTGTATTAGTTCTAGCAATTCTTTGGTAGAGTCTTTAAGGTTTTCTAAATAGAGTATCATGTCATCTGCCAATAGTAAAAGTTTGACATCTTCCTTGCTGATTTGGATGCCTTTTATTTCTTTTCTTTCTGATTGCTGAGGCTAAGACTTTCAGTACTATGTTAAATAGTAATGGTGAGAGTAGACATCCTTGTTTTGTTCCTGACCATAGAGGAAAAGCCCTCAGTTTTTCCCCATTGAGGATGGTATTAGCTGTGGGTCTTTCATATATGGCTTTTATGATGTTGAGGTATGTTTCTTCTATACCTACTGTGTTGAGAGTTTTTATCAAGAATGGATGCTGTATTTTGTCAAATGTTTTTTCTGCATTTATTGGCAAGATCGTATGGTTCTTATCTTTTATTAATGTGGTGTATCACATCAATTGATTTGTGAATATTGAACCAATCCTGCAGCCCAGGAATAAATCCCACCTGATTGTAGTGAATAATTCTTTTAATGTACTGTTGAATTAGATTTGCTAGTATTTTATTGAGAATTTTTGCATCCATCTGCATCAGGGATATTGGCCTGTAATTCTCCTTTTTAGTGGGGTCTTCGTCTGGTTTTGGAATCCAGGTAATGCTGGCCTCGTAGAATGAGTTTGGAAGTTTTCCTACAATTTCTATTTTTTTTTTTTTTGAACAGTTTGAGAAGAATAGGTATTAACTCTTCTTTAAATGTTTTAGAGTTCCCCTGGGAAGCCATCTAGCCCAGGACTTCGTTTGTTGGGAGATTTTTGATTATCGATTCAATTTCTTTGCTGGTTAAGGGTCTGTTCAAATTTTCTGTTTCTTCCTGTTTCAGTTTGGTAGTTTGTAAGTTTCTAGGAATTTGCCTGTTTCTTCCAGATTGCCCAGTTTGTTGCATATAATTTTTCATAGTATTCTCTTGTAATCATTTGTATTTCTGTGGTATTGTTTATGCTCTCTCCTCTTTCATTTGTGATTTTATCTATTTGGGTCCTTTCTGTTTTGGTAAATTTGGCTAGGGGCTTATCAATTTTAATAATTCTTTTGAAGAACCAGCTCTTAGTTTCATTGATCTGTTCTACTGGGTTTTTTGTTTGTTTGTTTCTATATCATTTATTTCTGCTCTAATCTTTATTATTTCCCTCTTCTGCTGGCTTTAGACTTCATTTGCTGTTCCTTTTCTAGCTCCATTAGGTGTAAGGTTAGGTTGTGTATTTGAGACTTTTCTTGCTTCTTGAGATAAGCCTGTATTGCAATATACTTCCCTTTTGGGCCTGCGTTTGCTGCATCCCAAAAGTCTTGGACTGTCATGTTTTCATTTGCTTCCATGTATTTTTTTAATTTCTTCTTTAATTTCGTGGTTAACCCACTCATTCTTTAGTAGGATTTTCTTTAACCTCCATGTATTTGAGGTCTCTCCAAATTTTTTCTTGTGGCTTTATAGTGTTGTGGTCTGAAAATATGCATGGTATGATCTTGATCTTTTTGTACTTGTTGAAGGCTGATTTGTGAACCAGTATGTGATCTGTTCTGGAGATTGTTCCATGTGCACCCAAAAAGAATGTATACTCTGCTGCTTTAGGATGAAATGCTCTGAATATATCTGTTAAGTCCATCTGGTCCAGTGTGTCATTCAAAGCCATTGTTTCCTTGTTGACTTTCTGCTTAGATGATCTGTCCATTGCTGTAAGTGGGCTGTTAAAGTCCCCTGCTATTATTGTATTATTATCAGTGAGTTTTCTTTATGTTTATTATTAATTGATTTATATATTTGGGTGCTCCCAAGTTGGGAGCATAAATATTTACAATTGTTAGATCTTCTTGATGGATAGACCTCTTAATTATGATATAATGCCCTTCTTTATCTCTTGTTACACTCTGTTTTAAAATCTAGTTTGTCTGATATAAGTATGGCTATTCCAGCTTTCTTTTGATATCCATTAGCATGATAGATGGTTCTTCCCCTCACTTTCAATCTGCAGGTGTCTTGAGGTCTAAAATGAATCTCTTGTAGACAGCATATTGATGGATCTTCTTTTTTTATCCATTCTGATACCCTCTGTCTTTTGATTGGAGCATTTAGTCCATTTACATTAAGAGTGATTATTGAAAGATATGAATTTAGTGTTATTATGTTACCTGTAGTGTTGGTGTTTCTGGTGATGTTCTCTGGTCCTTTCTAGTCTTTGTTGCTTTTGTTCTTTTGCCCCACTCACAGAGTCCCCCTTAATATTTCTACAGCGCTGGTTTAGTGATTATGAACTCCTTTAGTTTTTGTTTGTCTGGGAAACTCTTTCTCTCTCCTATTCTGAATGACAGTCTGGATGGATAAAGTATTCTTGGCTGCATATTTTTCCCATTCAGCACATTGAATATATCCTGCCACCCTCTTCTGGCCTGCCAGGTTGCTGTGGATAGATCTGCTGTGAACCTGATCTGTCTTCCCTTGTAGGTTAAGGGCTTTTTTCTCCCTTGCTGCTTTCAGGATTCTTTAGTTGCCTCTGTATTTTGTGAATTTGACAATGATATGCCTTGGCAATGGCCAGCTTTTGTTGAATTTAATGGGGGTTCTCTGTGATTCTTGGATTTTGATGCCTGTATCCTTCCCCAGATTAGGGAAGTTTTCAACTATAATTTGCTCAAATAAACCTTCTGCCCCTTTTCCTCTATTTTCATCTTCTGGGACTCCTATGATACGAATGTTTTTCCATTTTAATAAATCGCTGAGTTCCCTAAGTCTATCTTCATGATCCATTACCTTTGTTTTCATCTTCTTTTTAGCTTCTTTATTTTCCATAATTTATCTTCTGTATCACTGATTTGTTCCTCTGCTTTGTCCATCCTCATTTTTATGTCATCCATTGGGTTTGCATCTCAGTTATAGCATTTTTAATTTTGGCCTGACTAGATTTTAGTTCTTTTATCTCTATAGTAAGGGATTCTCTAGTGTCATCTATGCTTTTTTCAAGCCCAGTTAGTATCCTTATAATTCTTTTAAATTTGTTCTTTTACTATTGGGGTAAAAGATGGCTACCAGTGATTTTTTGCCTACTAGTATTCTCACGCCTGTGTAGTTTCTTCCCACCACACGTGAATAGGGCTGATCTGTGCAAACAATAGACTATTGAAGAAATAACAGTGTATGACTTCTGAGGCTAGATCAAAAAGACATTAAAGCTTCTTTCTTGTTCTCTCATAAGAACATTTACTCTTGGGAAGACAAATTGTCAGACCATGAAGATATAGGTAATATATTTTCCATCTGTTTTGTGAGCATGACTTTTCTGGCATGCTTTCATTGAGGGCTCCTTACTTGGTCTTTTTTTTTCCCCTCTTAAAACTTTTTATGAAATTTAACCCATTTATGATTACTTTATAAAATATCTTTTCCTAAACTTTTAAAAAGGCACATAGGATTTAGATTAATTTTTCTAAATGTGTAGTTTGAGAGCTCTTTTTTCTGTCTTCATCATTTGTTCCAAAAGTATGGCAGCTTAGTTTCTGACATTTCCTGGCTTGCTTTTTCTACCCAATTTTTATGTAGAAATTTTCTTTCCTTTGTTTTTACTTCCCTGTTCAATTTGTATTCTTTTTCCAGATGTTTATACTCAGTGTAAAGTTTTATCTTGGAAGATGACTTTGGCGTGTTAGTTTTGAGAGTTAATGGGTCCCAGACTGCTCTAGCTCCTTCAGAATTTATTGTAAATCCTTTGTATTCATTACTATGAGAGTGGGAAAACCTATTCTGGCTTCACTTTCTGAATTGGCCCACCAACCTTTTGAGTGAATACTCTCTTTTGTTACTTTGAAGTTATTTGGTTTATCAGATGCTTCAATGTTTTCCTCTGATTTGTCCTCCACAGATGGTGTTACCATCTCATGTACCTACTGGGGGTTTACAAATGTCTCCTGATATTTTGGAGTTCATGGGAATATCTTGTCACTTAATTTTCTTGCAGATGTTTCCCATGGATTTTTTAATACTGCTATTCTAGGTAATTAAAAAAGTTATTTCAGTATAATTTAATTCAATCCTAAGTTCTACAGCACAGTGAGTTTTTAAAAAGTGAACCCCTGGGTAAACAGCATCCAGGTCAGAGACATGAGATTACCAGCACCCCAGAAATGCCTCTGGTGCCTCTTTTCAGTCACTACACAACCTACATTCTAATATCTAACAACATATAGACTAGTTTTATGTGTTTTTGAACATTTCATAAATGGAATCATATGGTATTTATCCTTTTGTATTTAGTTTCTTTTGCTGATCATTATGTTTGTGACATGCATGTGCTTCATTTTTATTATTATATGCTGGGAATCAGCAAGCTACAGTCCACAAATTCCAGACTTTTAAATTTTAAATAAAGTTTTATTGGAACATGAATAGACCCATTTGTTTATATATTATATATGACTGTTCTCAAGTTACAATAGCAGAGATGAGCAGTTGTAACAAAGAGCACATAATTTGCAAAGCTGAACATATATACTATTTGGCCCTTGAAAGAGTAGTTTGCCAACCTTTGCTTTATAGTATTCCAATAAGAATAGCAAAATTTATCAGTTAATTCTTTTTATTTGGGACTAATACTAATAGTACTGCTATCATTATTATATATGTTCTTTGATGAACATATATAAGTATTCCTGTTGGATATATACCTAAAATGGAGTTGCTGGGTCATAAGGAAGGAATGTAGAATATACTGCCGAAGAGTTTTTTCAAAGTGTTCCAGTATCAGTGGTTGAGAGTTCTAGTTTTCTATGTCCTTGCTAACACACTGTATTTTCTGGGTTTTATTTCCCCATTATAGGTATTCCAGAGAGTATGAATTGATAATGCATTATGGTTTTGCTTTGCATATTCTGAAACTGTGTTGTTGGATGCATACAGATTTAAATTGTGGGGTTGTTGTTTTTTTTTTTCTGATTAATTGACCTGTTTGTCATTGTGAAATGTCTTTACCTCTAGGAAAGCTTCTTGCCTTCAAATATAGTTTGTCTGATATTATTATAGGCATATCAACTTTCTTTTGGTTGATGTTGATCGGTACTTTTCATTCTTTTACTTTTACCCCTTCTGTGTCCTTACATTTAAGATGTGTGTCTTATGTAGTTGAGTTTTGTATTATTCAGTATTTACCTTTATTTAGTGTAATCATTTAATTACTGATATTGTTGGGTTTATACCATCTTCTATTTTTTTATCTGATAGATCTATTCATGTTTGTTTTTTAAATCTCCTGCATATCTCCTTTAACAAGGTATTTTTATTCCCTCTCCTCCCTCTTTTAACTCATAGGGTATGTATTTGCTTATTATTCTTTTAATGTTGCCCTATAAAATATATGTATCCTCTATTACAATCTAATACAATTTTTTTCTTTACTAGTTTTTTGATAATGCTAGAATTTTAGAACACTTATACTCCTTTTAAACGCCTTTCTTTTTTAAAGTTATTGTCATACATTTTAATTCTGTATGTATTTTGGATTCCACAATGCATTGATACTATTATTTTGTATAATAATATTTATATTTGCCTACATATTTTGTATAGTAATATTTATATTTGCCTACATATTCATCTTTTTTGGTGCTTTTTAGTTTTGAATTCTCTTTTTATTTTGGATCATTTCCCATTTGCCTGAAGAATTCCCCTTAGTGTTTTTTTGTACATTCTGCTTTTGGAAATTTTTCTCATTTTTATTTACTTATTTTTTTATTACTTACATGTTTATTTGTGTATCCACTAAATCTGTGAAGACTTTTTCCTCACTGGATATAGATGTATATGTTGACAGATGTTTTTCTTCCTATACTTTAAAAATATCATTTTGTTATCTTATGACTTCCATTATTTCCTTGATAAGCCTATTGTCAGTCTTAACCCTTTCTGCTTGTATGTCTTTTATCTCTGGCTTCTTTTAGTATTTTCTCTTGTCCTTAGTTTTGAAAGATTTGGTTTTATTTATTATTATTAACCCTGCCCAGAGTTTCTTGAATCTGTGAATTCATTACTTAAATTAGTTTGGGGAATTCCAGCCCTTTATTTCTTCAAATATGCTATATGACCTTACCTTTATTCCTTACTTCTTGGGTGTCCAATTACATCTATTAGACCTTTTGATTATCTCCCACAGTTTCTTGCACTTCTTTCTTTCTTTATCATTCTACTTTCTCTTTTATTAGCATTTCCTATGAACCTATATTCTACTTCACTGATCTTGTCTTCTACTGTTTCCAATATACTGTTAAACCCATCTATTAAGTTCTTTATTTCTATTTATGTTTAGATATAAAATGTCTCTTTGATTAGTTCTTATAAATGCCAATGTTTCTGGAAAATCTTAACCTTTATGTGTATTTTGTCCAACTTTTCATCTGTTTTCTTGAACATATTGATCATAGTTAGTATAAAGTGCTTATCTCCTAATTCTGACACCTGGGTTGCACTTGTGATCTGCTTTCTTTGTCTTTTTTACTCTTTTGTACTGTCCTGACTATACTGCCTTGACTGTACTACTTATTTCATAATTAAATTCTAGACATTATTTCTAAAAGAGCTTTAGATCTTTCCAGATGATGAGAGGGTTCCCTCTTTCCTCTATTAGGCAAGTAGCATCAAATCTTTCGCCTTTTAACCTTGATTCAAAAGAGACCAAACTAATTTGAGGCTATATTGATGTTTTAGTAAATCTCAGTTTATCCTTAATCAGACTTTCATTAAATCTCACTTCAGCTGTCTTTTTTTGGTAATTAGCCTCCAGTGCTTTCAAGCCAGAGTTTTTTGGGTCTTTGTCTTCTCAGTACCAAGAAACTGAGGCCATTTCTCTCCTACTTCTCAGAGAGTTTAGGTTTAGTTCCTTACATTTCCATACCAGGAACCTTCAGAAAATATTCATATATTTGAGTCCCCCTCTCATCTCTGTTTTTATGACATCAGCTCTGCATAATCATCAAAATGTCTGCTGGTTTCTCTGTCTGCCAGCACCAGCTCTACAACCAGTTCTAGCTGCTCCCAGAAATCAGGTACCCTCAGGTAAATGTGATTGCAACCAGTCAAGTATCAATTCACTACATTTCAAGGCTTTCAGCTGTCACCTGCTTTGTTACCAAAGTCTTTTTTTCCTGACAGATGTTTGTCTTTTAATTACCATCTAATTATATGGCATGGATCTTTTGCTTTTCAGTCATTTTTTGGATTAATTTGTTGCCCCCCAACCTGGCATAGCTTCAGAATTTGGTAAATATTGTGACAAGACACTTTTATGTGTTTGAGGCTCTTCTAGCTCTCAGTTTTACTTCTCGAATGTGGTGTGATTCACAAAAAATTCTGCTGGGTACTCCCTCCCCAGAAATAGCCTTTGCCTGAGCCGAGACCAGATATTTTAGCCTAGCTAGTCCCAGATTGTCAAGTCTTTCCAGTTTAAAAACAGTTACAGGTCCTTAAGTGTCAATATTATCTCCAGGGTTTTTGCCTCTTGTGTTTTGAGGGCCTCTAGCTCTAGTAGATATTTATCTCTTAAGTACCATGAAATGTAGGAACATTCGGATACTTTTGGGTTATCTCTATACTCTGTAGTCCCATGCAGCTCCATAAATCAATAAAGGTCATAACTGAGAAACTGGTTGTACATCTTAGGCCTCATAATATTCCAATTACTCCACTCTTTTACAACCATCAAAAACTTTGTTGGTTTATCTGGGTCGCAGCAATGACCTTTGTTCTAATAGAAGCTCTGGTTCTTAGCCTGTGCTCAGGATATGCAAACGCTTTGAGGAAAAATGGTGGTGCAGATCATCAGTCCACCTTTGAAAGTTTCTCTCCTCTGAAATGTTAGTATCACTGGTGTTCATTTTTTTTTCATCTTTCTAATAGCTTAAAATATATAAATTTATATTTGTTTCTGGCTTTTCTAGTTTTCAACAGGAGTATTGGTCTGCCATGAATTATTCCATCTAACCCCAAAACAATTTCTGCATGTTTTTATGAGGGGATTTGTGCCTTTAAATATTATTTGTTTTTTATTGCTACCATAACAAATTACCACAAGCTTAGTAGATCAAATTGATTATCTTACATTTCTATAGACCTGGCATGGCTCTCACTGGGCTAAAATCAAGGTGTCAGCAGAGCTGTTTTCTTTACAGAGTTTCCAGGGAAGGATCAATTCCCTTGCCTTTTCCAGCTCCTGGTGACCATCCACGTTCCTTGGCATGTGGCCACTTTCCTCCATTTGCAAAGGCAGCAGCGTTGCATCTCCTTGACCCTTATTCTTTTTTAAAAAGATTTATTTTTTTGAGACAGAGAGAAAGAGAGAGCAAGTACACGTGGGGCAAGGGACAGAAGGAAAGAATCTTCAAGCAGACTCCCCCCTGAGTGAGGACCCCTATATGGGGCTCGATCTCATGATCCATGAGATCACGACCTGAGCCGAAACCAAGAGTTGAATGCTCAACCAACTGAACCGCCCAGGTGCCCCTTGATCCTAATTCTTAATCACATCTCCCTCTGTCTGACCACAGCCATGAAAGGTTTTTCTGTTTTTAAGAACTCATTTGATTAAATTGGGCCCAGACAGATAATCCAAGGTAATTCTCCCTTGTCAAGATCCTTAACCTTAGTCAAATCTGCAAAATTCCCTACTGCTATGTAAGGTAACATATTCATTGGTTCTGAGAATCAAGGCTTGGACATTTTTGGGCACCCTTATTCTGCCTACCACATGCTGTCACTAACATCTTCCTAGAATCCCCTTCTCTGGCAATTTTTAAGATTTTTTTCATTGTTATTTCTTTTCAGCACTTTAATATTGTACACTTAGCTGTGATTTTCTCTTATTTTTATCCAGTTTGGCCTTTGTAGTACTTCTCAAAAAGCACATGTTAGACTTGTTCCCTTTGTACCATATGCCTCTTAAGGTCTTTTAATTCCTGGACATTTTCTGATGGGTATGTTTTATATTATGAATATATTCCAATCTGTGACATACATGTTTGTTTTTTTAATAAGAGTCCTTTTGTGAATAGAAGTTCTTAATTTAATTTAGCCCAATTTTCCTCTCCTTTTGGTTGGTGTTTTAGTTAGTGCTTTCTTTACATCCATATAGGAAAACTTCAGTTAACCATGATTCTGAAGCTATTCCCCCATTAAAAAAATATTTTATCATGTTGCCTTTCACATTAGATCTACAATGCATGTGGATTTGATTTGTATGTATAATGTGAGACTTAGATGAAGGTTTATTTTTTTCCCCTATGTTTATGATCCATCATCTTTTTTTCAAATGGCCATTCTTTTCCTTACTCTGTTTACTCTGATTCTGTTCTTTTCCATTGGGACTGTATATATGTGAGTCTCTTTCTGGATTTTCTTCTGTTTCTTTGGCTTCTTCATTTTGTACTAAATCATACTTTCTCAATTGCTGTAGGTTTATATTAACTCTTGATATCTAATGGCAGAGGTTCTTCAGCTTTGTTCTTGCTTGCAGATTGCTATGGTTATTCTTTGTTCTTTGAATTTTCATCTGCATTCCAAAACCAGCTTGTCTGTTTTAAAAAAACATGCTATGATTTTGACTGAGATTACATTAAATCTGTGCTTTAACTAGGGGAGAACTGACATCTTACCAATATTGAGTCTTACAATCCATGAAAATGGTGTCTTTTAAAATCAATTTAGATATTTAATTTCTCCCAATTATGTCATAATTATCATAGTTGCATTTCTTTCAGTAGATTTATTCCTAGATGTTGGATATTTTAATGCTATTATAAATTGTATATTTTAAAATTGTATCTTCTATTTGGTTTTAGTATAATGGCTGTAAGAGATTTTTGTATAATGACCTTGTATCCAGTGACTTTACATTCACAAATTAATGTTAATATATGGTAGTTATTTCGTGTTTGTATGTATAATATAATCTGTAAAGAATGACAGTTTTATTTCTCCCTCTTTAATCTTTATGCCTTTTATTTCTTTTTATTGCCTTATTGCACTATGTAGGGTTTCCAAAGCAATATGAAATGGATGTGGTGATAGAGGGCATCCTGTTTTGTTTGCCATCCAAAGAAGGAAGCTTTTTATAATTCAACATTAAGTATGATGTGTGCTATACATTTTTTGTAGGTATTCTTTGCCAGATTACAGAAATGCCTTCTATTCTTTTTCCTGATTTTTTTAAATTTTTATTGTAAGTGTATGAATTTTATGACATTAAGATGATTAAATGCTTTTTCTCTTTATTTTAATGTGGTAAATTGCTTATTTGATTATCCAAATGTTAACCCATGCTTGCATGCTTGGAACAAAACTCTTGGTCATTTACATATTTATATATATATATATATTTATACACACACACTACACACACACACACATACTCTACTGGTTTTGATTTGCTAATATTTTACCTAGGATTTTTATATCTAAGTTAGTGATAGTGATTGGTCTGTAAGTTTCCTTTCTTTTAATGTCTTCCTTAAGTTTTGGCTGGCCTCACAAAAATGATTTGAGAGGGGTGCCTGGGTGGCTCAGTTAGTTAACCATCCCACTCTTGTTTTCGGCTCAAGTCATGCTCTTATGGGTCATGAGATGGAGCCCCGCGTCTGGCTCCCTGCTTGGCGGGGAGTCTACTTGAAGAGTCTCTCCTGCTGCCCCTCCTGCCACTTGATCGCTCACACTCTCTCTCACTCTCAAATAAATAAGTTTTTTAAAAAAATGATTTGAGCACTGGGTGTTATACTCAACTGATGAATTATTGAACTCTACATCTGAAAATAATGATGTGTACTATATGTTGATTAATTGAATTTAAATTATAAAAAAAAAAGATTTGGGAAATATTCCCAATCATTCTGTGGAAGAGTTTGTGTAAGATTATTTATTTCTTAAATGTTTTTAAATAAGCCCATCTTTGTAGGAGAATTTTTGATAAAGATTTAATTTGCTAATTTTATTTCACTGCAGCCCAGATAACATACTTTGTATGATTTCAGTCCTTTTAAATTTATTGAAACTCATTTTATGGTTTAATGTATGGTCTCTGCTGAAAAATTTGTCATGTATACTTGAGAAGAATGTATATTCTGCTATTGTCTAGAGTGTGTTCTGTAGATGTTAGATCTAGTTCATTTATAGTGTTGTTCAAGTCTTCCATTTCCTTGTTGATCCATTGTTGGAAGTGAAGTACTGAAATCTCCAACTAATTTATTGTATGAGTTTTTCATTCTCATATTGTGTGAGTCAGGATTCTCCAAGGAAACAGAAGCAAAAGAACGTGTGTATGTATGTGTGTGTATTTATATACATATACACATATATGGAGAGAGAGAAATTTTAAAGAGCTGGCTCATGCAATTCTGGAAGCTTGGTAAGTCCAAAATCTGATGAGGTAGGCTGGATACTCAGGGGAGAGTTGTAGTTCAAATCCAAAAGCAGTCTACTGGCAGAATTCCTTCTTCCTTGGGGGAGGTCAACCTTTGGTCCCTTAAGGCCTTCAACTGACTGGATGAGGCATGCCCACATTATGAAAGTCAGTCTCTTTTACTCAAAGTCCATTCATGTAAATGTTAATCTCATCCATAAAAACCTTATGGAAATGGCCAGAATAATGTCCAACCAAGTATCTAGGCACCATGGCTGAGCCAAGCTGACATATATAATTAACCATCACATGTACTTTTTCACACTCTGCCTCTAGCAATTTGTCAAAGTTAGTATTTAAGTATTCTTTAAGTGGTCTTCCCTTCAGACTTTATTATTCTCTATTACACTTATAATATAAACCAGGTTATAAAATTAGAAAAACCTCAGGGTGCCTCGGTGGCTCAGTTGGTTAAGTCTTGGACTCTTGGTTTCAGCTCAGGTCATGATCTCACAGTCGTGAGATAGAGCCCCGCATGGAGCTCCACACTCAGGACAGAGTCTGCTTCAGATTCTCTCTTCCTCTCCCTCCCACTCACTCACTCTCCCTCTCATAAAGAAAGAAAGAAAGAATTAGAAAAACCTCAATTCAAAGTTAGTCCTTCAGCTTCTTTTCCTTTTGTCTTTAAGCAAGCAAGTCTACCTAAATTTTCTCTATGTTATGAATTAAGAAATTAAAGCCATTAAGGCTAACTGATTGTCCAGGGTGATAATGCATATTAGAACTAATGATCAAATTCTATTTGAATTCTTATCTTGCACACAATTCACTATAAATAATGTATTGAATTTGATAGCAATAAAATACACCTTATGGGTATTTTAACTATATATGAGAATTTCATGTGTTTGAGAATGACAGGTATATATTTTATTTAAACACTATGTAATTAGTGAGATTGCTGCCTTTTAGTTCTGGATATGTTTTAGACTAACCACTTTTGTCCCTAAATTTTTCAGTTTGCAAGCATGAGTAGATACCTTTTATTTCTTTGTCCCAGGGGTAGTCTAAGTAAGATGTCAATCACATGCAAAAGGTATAGTGATCATTGATGAAAGGAATCTTTTTTAAAAAAAAAGATTTATTTATCTGCCAGAGAGAGAGAGAGAGAGGGAGAGTACAAGCAGGGGAAGTGGCAGGCAGAGGGAGAAGCAGGCTCCTTGCTAAGGAAGGAGCCTGATGTGGGACTCAATCCCAGGACCCTGAGATCATGACCTGAGCCGAAGGCAGATGCTTAACCATCTGAGCCACCCAGGCGCCCCGATAAAAGGAATCTTAAGAGAACATTTAACTTAGTGCCAGTTTCAGGGAAGGAAATCCCACAGCTTCTTTTAATAATGTTTATTAATGACTTTTGCTGAAAGAAAAATGTTTCTTCGTGGAAATCCTGAGAAAGTTTCTTCTGGACTATATTATTTCGGAACACCCTCATAAAAAAAACAAGTAGATATTAGCTGAAAAATAGATACAGCTGAAAGTTTGAGCCTAATTTTCATATAGGAGAGTAATCTAATGGTTTGGGATGGAGGTTTTGATTTCATTTGCATTGTAGGAGGCAGTATAATGTAAATCAAGTTAGATCTGAGTTTCAATTCCAGCTCTACCACTTAATAATGTATGACTTTGGCCAAGTTATTTAATTTTTTGGATTTCAGTACCTCCTATTTCATAAGGTTATTAAATGCTTAAATGATACCCATGTAAAGAGGACCTAACACAGTCCTAGATACCTTACAGGAACTCAGCAAATATTGGTGTCATCCATTTTTTCTGTATTTACATGTTGGCAAATGGGAATGTTGGTAAGGAATAAGAGGGGAATCATTTTTCCTTGCCCCAGGAATGTATTTCCTGGCACTAATGAGAATGATACATCTCTTTAAATGCTTGTTTTACTGATAGTTAATAGCTTATAATAACGTGTGATTTTTTTTTTTGTCTCTTTGCTTTTATATAATTTGACCTTTAAAAGAAAGACTATAACAGGACTCCTACAAGACTACAATATAGTCTTAACTTTGTGTTTCTTGGGGCAGAATTCCCTTTCATGAACTTCTTGATCTAGATGTGTATCAATGCTCTGCATGAACAGTTTCAGTAATTGTGGTCTTACTTCCTCTAAAGGCAGTCATTCTGATTTTAGAATGCTCCATTAATTAGAACATTCTTCCCTATTTTGTCCTTTACTCTGTATCCTAATAATTCTGCCCTTGCTCCTTTTTATTACCTGTAGAACTTCATAGAATAAACAACTTTGTTCCGCAGGTATACGGGAACCATATCTTGGTCATTTTTTTATCTCATAGGATAGTAAGTACCCAACTCAAAATAGGGATTTATTTAATAAGGTTCAGATTTTTTAAGGTACTTTTATATATTTTTTCATATGTAAACTTTAAAATTTAGTCAATGCTTTTTATTACTGTTGGTCAAAAATTAATTTTTTCAACTGTATTGACAAAAATTAAACAAGGAATATTGATTTATGCTTATGTGTGATATCACTTATATAATCCAGAAGTGAATAGCTTTTTCCAAGGAAAGAATTAAAAATTAGATATTATTTACATCTCTTTCTTTTTTTTTTTTTAAGATTTTATTTATTTATTTGAGAGAGAGAGAATGAGAGACAGAGAGCATGAGAGGGAGGAGGGTCAGAGGGAGAAACAGACTCCCTGCCGAGCAGGGAGCCCGATGCGGGACTCGATGCGGGACTCGATCCCGGGACTCCAGGATCATGACCTGAGCCAAAGGCAGTCGCTTAACCAACTGAGCCACCCAGGCGCCCCTTACATCTCTTTCATTCAGCGCTTCTTGTAGCATAATCTTTCTGAAGGTTGAAAAAATATTAGATTTTTTAAAATTTCTTACACTTTATTTTGTAGTGTCTTTTGCACTCATTACAGACAATTACATTTTCTGTAATGTTAATGCTCCTCTTCACTGACTCATCAGACTGGACAAAAATAACCAACATCCAGCTATATGATATTTAACAAGATCTAAAACCTAATAATAAGGAAAGATGGAAAATAGAAGGATAAATGCCATCCAAATACTAACTAAGAAAGCTATTGTAGTTATAGTAACAGTAAATCAAAAAAAGTTAAGGGAAAAAAAGCATTAATAGAAATAAATGGAGTTACTTCATAATTTAAAGGGTTCAGTTTCACCTAGAAGCTATAACAATTCTAAATATATATTCACATTTTCTGTGATTTTTAGACTTGCTCTATATTTTATTGCTTCCATTTTTTTAACTGAATGCTCTCTTCCCAATTTCATGCCATCAGCAAATTTTTTTAGAAACCTTTTTCTTCATAATCTTTGTTCAGCAGATTTCTCACATAAAGTAAATGACTCCCTTATTAATACTAATCCTTATAGCAATCTGTTTGTGCTTACTAGCTTCTTTTGTTATCTAGTTGTCTTTATGTCTTTTCCTGTCCCACTAAGGGACAAGGGTTTTGGCTAGTAGTTGTGAAAGATATTTGATACTAAATTATACAGAATTACCATACATAAGAACATAGTTGCAGTGGATGATATAGTTTGCAATCTATCTCTTTAGAATTCTATTTCTTATGTCCTGGAATGTGTCTTTTAGAAGTTAAGAACAGGCTGCCCATAAGAGGAGTAGCCATGTATTTTGATACCAACTACCTTGCCTTTCATTTTTGTTTCTTGTGGCTTATTGTTGCATTTTAGCTTATGAATAATAGGTACATGTTAGAATGCTTACATTTGCATAAGTTTCCCAGGTACTTATTCTTCAGAGTGCAGGAACAATCTTTTAGGAGTTCACATAACAATGTGTAAGGTATTACTATATATCTTACTACATATCATACAGTAACCATTCCTGTTCATTTATTGATGCAGGAAACATCTACCAGGTGTCTCGTCTTTGATAAGCCTTATTAGAAAAATATAATAAAACTATATTTTATTGAACAGAATAATGAATTCTCACCTACTCTTTTTTTCTTTCCTAAGAAATCCAAGCATTTAATTCATTTCTTATAATGGGGGAGAGGGAGGACATTTCCCAAAGAAACAGAGGCATCATTTTAATTATAAAATGAATTAATGGAAATCTTTAAATTTTTCAGGATGAGAGAGACCCAGAGAAAGAAGATGAACTGGAACTGAAAAGAGGTCTTTTATACAGAGACTCTGCCTATGACAGTGACCCAGAGTATAGGTATGAGCTAGATTAATGCAGCATGTTGAGATCTTTCTCACAGCTGGCATAAATGTAACCTGCTTTTTAATCTGCTGGATTTGTGGGAAATTTAGACTCAAATTAATAATTAGTTATTAATAGGTTTTATTTTTAACTATATAAAATCCTATTAAAATACTTCAATGATTGCATTACTGCAACTTTTCAATGAAAACAAATATAGTCAATTAATTACTTAAGATTTATAGTGTATTTGGCTGTCCTGCCAATCCACATATCCAGGGCTTATTTTCAGGCATATTTATTCTCATTCAAACAACAGTTTCCATAATTTTAGACCATGAGTAAGCTTTTTTTTAATAACATAAGAAAAACTGTTCTTCTAGCCTAACATTTCATAAATGTTAGTAATAACAAAATTTTTGCAAGATTATGCTAGCAAATGTCATGAAGATTTTTAAAAGGTCTATGTCAGTTGCCATAGAATGTGGTATTAAAAGTAATATAAATTGTGAGTTTATGTAACTTACGGTTCTCTGAATTCTTTGGTGCTTATTACTACATGGCTTCCACCTTCCTGGGTTTCCTGAAAAACAAGTATAAGAAAAAAGCTCCAGATAATGGAATATGTTTTATTGCTAACTTGAGTTTTAGACTGAATTTTCTGATCTTTACCTGATAAGTTAGGCTAGATATTCTATGAACATGTGAGGACTTCTTTTGTCCCTTACACAGAGTATAAATGTGAACTCCTTTCCCAAAGCTACTGCTTCCCAACCAACAGGCAACCTGGGCCTCTCATCAAGGGAAGTAGCATATTACAGGTGAGTTTGAAGAAGCAATCCAAACAGGAAAAAGGAGATCCAGGAAAGTCCACACCCTGAAGAAGAAGACTTTTTACCTTTATTATTATTATTTACTTAAAGCTCTATTCTCCAGATTGCTACTATATGGATTAACATCTCAATTTTGGTTCTTAATCCATATAATTGATTCTAATATGGGTAAGAATGGATAGGGTTGATAAAGGAAAGTGTCTGATTTTCAACTTTGTATGCATAATAATTACCTGGGTTGCATCTTAAAAATACAGAGTTCTTCTTCCTACCCCCTTAGATTCTAAATCTTTACCTAGAAGGTGAGACCTAGAAATCTGCATTTTAAGAAATATCATGGATGCTTCTAATGCAGCTAGTGTAAGGACCACATTTTGAAAAGCACTGGTCTGTATTTAAAGTTTGCTGTAAACCTCGTTCTTTTTCCAGTTCACCAAGCAATGTTAATTGCTTACCTGGGACTATTTTGGTACCCCTCAAGTAAGAGTTAAGCAGAGTATCAGAAAAGTTCTCCTTATACATTTTTTTTGAGATTTCTTTATATTCCTTGCCACTTCTCTTATATATACATTTAGACTGATAGGACCAAGTGGTCAGAACTTCAAGACCTTTTATAAGAGTATATTTGATATTAGCTCCAGAAGCTACTGAGATGATCAGGATGTTATTTTAGTTTTATCCCTAAGTCATATTAAATATTAGGACAAGGAGTCACTCTCGTTCTACTTTCCATCTCAAAGATGAGAGAACCTACACGCGAAGGCTTCCATCAGCAGAAATCAAAAGGGGGTTTGGGGTCTTGGCTTAATATCACCCCTCTCAGACACACATTGACACAGAGGTCCTGAGGAAGTCTGCATGGACCCCTGAATGGCTGAGTGAGGAGCTCAGCAAATCCTCTTCCACAAAGCAACAACTAGACAGAATTGTCAAAAACGCCAATTTTAAGACTCTAGAAATTGACCAAAGGCATATAACAAATCAAAAAGCATTTATCGAGGGGCGCCTGGGTGGCTCAGTTGGTTAAGCGACTGCCTTTGGCTCAGGTCATGATCCTGGAGTCCCTGGATCGAGTCCCGCATCGGGCTCCCTGCTCAGCAGAGAGTCTGCTTCTCCCTCTGACCCTCCCCCTCCCATGCTCTCTCTCTCATTCTCTCTCTCAAATAAAATAAAAATAAATAAAATCTTTAAAAAAAAAAAAAAAGAAGCATTTATCGAGAAAATCTACTGAGCCTCAATAAGGGCAGTGGGAATCTGGCATTTTGTCCAGAACTCCCAGTGCCCAGCTTCGTAGGGCAGTCATGCTGAGAGAGCGGCAGCTTGGCTGCCGGAAGAGACTGGCTATATGGAGCAGAGCATGGGAAATCCCATGTACATGGAGATTAGTAGAAACAATAATGATCCCACTGGCAACCAATAAGAGAAGGCTTGAGGTCTAACTACTTGTTGGGACAGATAACAAAGATCCAGGGTCCAGGTAGCCAAAGTTGGTCTTGATAAAGTTGTACTTACCCCTAGTAGTCTGGAACATTATGTGTATCTGTAAGGTTGTAAATATGTTCAGGAAAAACTGGAGAGGCCCTTAGGGAGCCACTCGTCCATGGCTGAATGTGAGGCCTTGTGAAGGCAGAAAGTAATATTCAGGACAGGCTTGCAAACTGGATAAACTTTGAATGTATATTCCAAGTCACACATAGATCCATTGGCAAAAGATGGAAGAAGCCTTTCTGACCAGTCATTTGCTGGTCACTAACCTATGCTGACCCAGGGGCAGCCCCTATGAGTCCGACTTAAAAGTAGAAACAATAATTTTTTTTAAAAAAAGAAAGGAACAGGAGACATCAGAAACTATACAGGGCAAGGGAAACAGACTTCAGGCATTAGTGCAGGCAGGACACTAAACAAATAATCAAAAACAAAACCCTGGTAAGGTCAAAATCAAGAGTTGTTGCAGTTTTTATCTAAAATATTGTTTTCAACAAAAACTTATGAGACATGCAAGAAATAGAAAAATCTAACCCATACGATTGAAGAATGAATTACTATAAACTGTCTTTGAGGAGGCCCAGATATTGGATTTAGCAGCTGTGTTCAAAGAACTAAAGGAAATCCTGTTTAAAGAATTAAAAGCATATATAATGGCAATGACTCATCAAATAGAGAATATTGATAAAGAGATAAAAATTATTGGGGTGCCTGGGTGGCTCAGTTGTTAAGCATCTGCCTTCAGCTCAGGTCATGATCCCAGGGTCCTGGGATCGAGCCCCTCCCTGCTCAGCAGGAAGCCTGCTTCTCCCTCTCCCACTCCCCCTGCTTGTGTTCCCTCTCTCGCTGTGTCTCTTTCTGTCAAATAAATAAATAAAATCTTTAAAAAAAAAAAAAGATAAAAATTATTTCTTTCATGCTTTGCATCAAAATTATGCCTAGGATTCAATACTTGATCTTACAATCTAGATGTGCACTGTGGTTATCATTCATGGAGTGTAGCAAAGAGTCCGTGCTTTCTGCAGGAAGAGCAGAATGGGAAATTGGAGTGCCTGTTACTGTACATGGCAGCCTATGCATGCTAGCTGGCCTAGGTCTTCTGTCCTCTGACTATAAGATTCATTTGGAAGAAATCTCTTATCAAGGAGTTGTTAAGTGACCTTTTACTTCAAGTGTTTTGGGATCTGGAGCTGGATTTTGGGAAGAATCTATTACCTATGCCAACCTCCCTCTCTCTTACATGTTGCCTATCTTTTAGGAAATTTTAGGCCTTTGCAGTGGTAGCCTTGCCAGTGCCCAGGGTCCTGGCGGGCTTTTTAGTACCTGCTCTGTATAGTTCAGATTTCTTCAGTTTTCAGGATGTTTAAATTTCTCCATATTGTTGTGTACTTCTGGCATAACTATCTTATTTGAACATTGATCCTAATTAAAGACCAGGCATGAGTGATGCTTCATATAGATGGGAGTTGGTCACAAAAAGAGAGAAGTAAGGATAAAAATAATTTTCAGTTCATCATTAAAATGTGAATTGACCTTTTATGACTATTGCCTAAAATTTTTAACCATATTCTTTTATGGAACTAGCTAATGATATAAACCGTTTTCTATTTACTATTACACTGAATATTTTTCAGGTTACTAACAGTAGAAATATGCTCAATGTACTGTTTTATTGTGAAATTATTTGGAACAGAACTGAGTAATTAAAATTGTGACTATATATTTTTGTTTGTTTTTATAGATTCCAGTATAGTTAACATACAGTGTTATCTTAGTTTCAGGTGTACGGTATAGTGATTCCGTGCTTCACCTGGTGCTCATCACAAGTGCACTCCTTCATCCCCATCACCTACTTCACCCATCCTCCCACCCCCTCCCCTCTGGTACCCAGCAGCTGAATATTTTTGAATAACACAGGCTTGACTGTAGTTTTCATCTCTTCCCTACTGATCACTATCTGATTAATCTGATGAATCTACTAAGATGTAATAAATAGCCAAAAGGCTGTCTTTAATATTAACAAGTGGAAGAAAAAACTCTAAATAATATACAGACTTAAAATCTCTTAAATAAGAATGAGCTTTCATTTTTAAGTGAGAAAAATGTTACTTGATTCTAATTTGAATTCATTGGATCTTGTGTTATTAACTCAAGTATCTTAAAATCCTTTTTCATTAAATACTTAAGATTTAATTTTTTTAAACAAATTTTGTCTAGAAGGTATGTTGATATTCAGAAATATTGGGGGTGCTGCATATTTATGTGATTTTTCAAAGTGTTGTAAAAATTGCAGCTGAGGGGTCTAGAAAAGTCTCTGATGATTAGGACAGGGCAGTGTTGTATTCATTTTTTTAAAACAAAAATATGACCTTGGTAATTAGACTTAATATTGACACCAGGGCATGTCCAGTGTTCCAACTTGTTGTCCGCTTAAAAAAATTCTACTAAGCAACCAGAATGGTTTTAGGACTACCAAGTCTTGCACACTAATTTAGTTTTCTAAATAGATCATGAGAAAATAATACATTAAATATAACTTTCAGTAAGAATTGTGATTTTATGACATTTTCATAAACAAGTAGGCGATTATGGTCTGAACTAGTGTTAGGTGAACTGCCGATTGGATGATGACATGGAAGACACTATTACAGCAATCCCAAGTGAGATTCGAGAGCCATAGTAACTAGTAGTTCAAAAATATTCTATGTGTTTTGTCAGTCAAAGTTTTGCTTGATAGGAACCTTTGTTGAGTATTATGGAAAGGAACTTATCTCTTGTATTATATAAGCATGTTTATATTGACTCTTAGATCACAATTTTGAAATATAAAATATGTATCATCTTTAAAGTCACTTTCAACTCTGGTTCTTTGAGTACAAATAGCAAGTGGCCAATTTTATAATTCTCATGGCCTTTCAGTTATTTCTTAGAATTAATATTTTGGGGGTAGTATATCCATCTTACCTTCTGACCTTCTTTTCAATGGGTATCACCTTAGAGATATTTTGTCTGAAGACTATGTATAGAGTAGTATATGCTTGGGCTTCATTTGACACTGATAATAGGAAACATCAGGGTTTCAAGTGAGTTCATTCTTTTCGAAGCAAAAAATTAGTAATGTCTTTTGTCTCCTAGTTCATGCTAAACTGCCTAAGACCTTTCTCTTTGCATATATACTAGGCCTTTTCAACACTTAGGATTTGAAGCTGTACAGTTCTTGGATATTATCCTGGTCTGTTCTTTTTTTCCTTTTTTTCTTAATAGCATTATCATGATTAAATACAGGGCTCCCTATTTAAGCAAGAGTAAGTTAATTAAAACAAAATGCACTGCATTAATAAAATATCATCCCCACTTTGAAAGTAACCATTTAATGGTATATAGCATTGATGCAGTATTTTTTTAGAGTTTAGTAGGAATTCACTAAAATGCTTTGAGTGTAGGAATGCTGGAGATACTCATGGTAAAATAGAGAAGTATAATTTTTAAAAGCCTATTACTATAATAAAACTTTTTAGTGTCACTTACACATTTTAAACTTATACTCAGTAATGAGAAATCAGAATTGACTCAATATGTTCACAGTTCATTAGAGAGTTAATGCTTTCATGTCTGGAAGTAAATATCATTTTTAGGATTATGATACTCTTTGTCTGCACCTATCTGTGAACCATATTAGGACCTGTTCTGTGTTCACATCTCTGTTTTGCAATTCAGACTTCCAGGCTGAACTAATTCCTAAATTCTCTCCAGAGAATTACAATATTGTTTACTAAATTGAAGAATTTTGCAATTTTAAATAGAAATAAACTCGCTGCCAAATTTTACAAGATCTAAAAGCATCAGGATGTGTATTTTGGCCGCTTTAGCTCTTCTTTACAGAACCTTATCAGGTTCATGTTTGCTTCCAAAAAGCTTTCTGAATTTTATTTATTCATTACAAGCCACTGAGGTGATACTTTAAGATAGCTTTGAGACATGAAAAAAAAATGTATTGTCTAATGGAAGCAAAGCAGTAGCAAATCTATGCCAGGTAATATTAAATATTGTAATTGATGATAGGGGTGGCAATTTGGTTTACACTCTCAGAAGAAATATGCACAAGTTTAAAGCTCTACTGCTGCTTTACCTCTCTGAGAGCAGGGTAGAGGTGTGTGTTAGAAATTCAGACTTCTCTTGAGTAGGTTTATCATGGAACTAGCCTGGCAACTAAACAAAATATAGAATTCAGAAAAGAACATTATTATCTGGCCATCAGCATGTAGTAAAGTTGATGGTTGTGGACAAGAAGATAAGGACAAATCTGTGTTTTGTGAAATTTTAATTAGTTCATGACTTGTTGCAAAACAAGTCAACAAATAAACAAAAAACAACCAACCAAGCAAAACACAACATGATGGGATTCCTAAAGTAGTATGAAGGGAACACAGGCAAATATGGGGACCTAGGCTGGTAGATACGGTTGCAGAGGCACAAAAGATGTAGAAATGTTTCTGTTAATATATTTGTGAGTATGTGATTTCCCTATCATTTGACTCAAACTGTCAAAAAAAAAAAAAGTTGTAAGTGACAACAGGAGTTAAGCTTGGTGAAAAAAAATCTATGAAATCAGAAATTGTATTCAGTGGCTAGACTATTTCTTCAGCAAAGCTAATGAAAGAAATGTGGTAACTATATCAAAGCAAGGGCACTGAGACTTGGCTAAGGCCTTTTGAACAATTTTAAATATTATACTGACATTATTAGAAATTGTCATATAAAACTATGTTCTGGTTAATTATCCCTCCTTAACTGAATGGACAAGATAGAAGTAATGATAATCATGTTTTAAGACACCTTTGTTATCCCAGAGACTACCATTTTCAAAATTTTCCAGTGTGAAAGAGGCAGCACCAAGTGTAAAGAAAGTTTGACAGGATCTAGTAAATATTACTAGAAAATATGAGGTAAAATTTCATCTTAGCAAAGCCATGAGGAAGTAGAGAGACCTCTTGTCATGGTTCACAAAAGTGAATTTTTAAAAACATATCACATATATTACTTGTAACGGGGATATATTTAAGGTTTGTGCGTCTAAGTAATAATAATAATGATAATAATATAATAAATGAATACCCATTTACTCACCATCCAACTTAATAGAACATTAGCCGTACCTCCAAAGCCACCTTATGCTCTGAACCAATTGCATCTCTTTCCATAGAGACAGCTGTTATTATAGCTTTTCTATTAATCCTTTTTTCTTTATAGTTAATACCACACGTGAATCTATCCTTCAGCAATAAGTTGTTAAATTTTCCTTGTTTTAGACTTTACATAAATGTAAGTATAACTGTGTATTGTTTGGAATTTGCTATTTTTTCCACTCTGTTGGTTTTTCAGTTTCATCCACATTGATGCATGTGGCTATAGATCATTAATTTTCCCTGTTGCATATTATATCATTGTATGCACATACCATTTTATGCATATCTGATCTAATGTAGATGGATATTTAGGTAGCTTCCAGTCCATGTCTGTACATGTCTCCTGGTACATATGTGTAAGAATTTTGCTGGGGTGGGGCGCCTGGGTGGCTCAGTTGGTTAAGCGACTGCCTTCGGCTCAGGTCATGATCCTGGAGTCCCTGGATCGAGTCCCGCATCAGGCTCCCTGCTCGGCAGGGAGTCTGCTTCTCCCTCTGACCCTCCTCCCTCTCATGCTGTCTGGCTCTCATTCTGTCTCAAATAAATAAATAAAATCTTTAAAAAAAAAAAAAAGGAATTTTGCTGGGGTACCCAGGAGTGGGATTACTGGCTTGAAATTGCATATTCAACCTTATTGGGTTATGCCAAACTCTTCCAAAGTGAGTGTAGAATTGTTCTCATGACTTTACATTCTCACGGACACCATGTCAAGCTCCAAGAATGATAACCCAGCCTACTCCATGCCTTTTTTGTGGTCTCTTTTATTGTGTTCAGGTGTTAGATTGACTTCAGGTCAAATAGCAAATTCTTATTACAGATATACAGCTCTAAGAGTTTCTGTTTCACAACTGACAATAGAGGTAACATCATTGGACTGATAAGTCAAGGAAGAAATTGTTTGTTTGAAGTGAGATTCCAAATGTATGAATAAAATATTTGTGGCATTTAATAACCAGAACATAGTTTTATATGACACAAACTTCGTAATCTCTAACATGCCTTGAGAGTCTTATCTATAACAAGTAATTAATTTCTTGAAGTAGGTCAGTTATTTATTTAAAAAATGAAATAAACTCAGTCCTTGAAAAAGTCAACATTTTGTTTCTAGCAAGTAATATATTAAGCCCAGAACTTAATATTTATGATAGTAAAATTGTAACTTTGGTATGTTTTTTAAAGTACTATCAAACCTTTAAAAGGAGTTGCCTTTTCTTCTCTATTCTCATTATAATTAGCCTAGTCCTGGTCTGTTTCATAGTTTCCTATCCATTCTCTCTTTTTTCTTCAAGACCCTCAAAATTGGATCCCTATCACTTCAAATACAGACTTTTTTGCCTTGTTTTCCATTTTCCAGAAGTGGTTCACATTCAGGCTAATTCTTAGCTACTCCTTCTTGAGGACAATAGCAGTGTGCCATAGCGGAAGGGGCCTCAAGGCCACAGACGTGGTATCTCTTTCTCTTCTGCCAGTCACTAGCTGAGTGGCGTAGGCAAGTCATTGACTTCACTGAGCCTCAGTTTCCACAGCTACCAACTTCAGAGCATCCTCAGATTTTTAGATAAATATCTAGTAGTTTAGTGCCTCGTGGTTAATAACTTCTGTGTGCAGAGTAAGCACTGTACCATATACTTTACACATATTGTCTTTGATTTTTAAAACAATAGTGCAGAAAATACAGTAAAGGAAGCTGAGACTCAGGATGATTAAATAAATTGCCCCAGGGTCCACAGCTTATAAAGGATTGAGCTGTTACTCAGTTCCGTGTCTGCCTGACTTGAGAGGCCCGGAGCTCTCATGACTGGCCTTCCCACAGCATCTGCGCCCTGCTTTTACCACATCACACACATCTCCCTTCTCTGAATTCTTCATAACTCTCTCTCTCAGACACAATTTTCATTTTACTGTTTTGTAATAGTTTCATACGAATAGGGTCACTCTCTGAAGGCACAGACCTTATTATCTTTTATTTCTCACAGCCCAGAGTATCACATACCCATAAGGTACTCAGTAATATTTGATTTATATAATACTACCTTTCATTGAGTTTCACCAGTTTTAATATTTTATATCCTTTTTTATAGCTCATTTCAGCGGCCACGTGGCACTCTCCATTTGGATGATGGTGAATACTGGTCCAACAGAGCAGCCTCTTATAAAGGAAAATCCCACCGACCCATCTTTGAGAACAGCATGGACAAGATATACAGGAACTTGTACAAAAAGGCCTGTAGTTCTGTTTCTCATACACAGGAAAGCTTCTGAGACCACCCATAATAAACTGTATGGGTGTCTGTGTCAACTTCTCAATGAAAACGTTTGATGTGATCAATATCTGTATTCTTTTTTTTTTTTAAGCAGGTGATTCTGAGTAGTAGTTAAATGTGAATAAGTTTATTGCTTCAAATGGTAAATTATCATAGGCAGTCCTTTTTTTTTTTAATCACAGAAGAGAGTGCTGTATTCCAAAAGTCAAAGCTCTGCACCACAATCACAACTTCCAGTCTGATTATGAGAAGGATGTTCTGCCACATATATCTCATATCTCCATCTACAAATCCAAGAATAGATTCTCTCTAGAAATGGTCTTCAGCCTTAATCACCTTGTGATTTTCTTTTCATCTGCTTGATTGGTTATCTTGTCTAAGATTAATATGAACTCCTTTTTCTTGGTAATGGGCAAAACAATAAATAGTTCAGAAATGAATTTCCTAAGTTTAAACCCTGTTTTGACTAGTATTTTCTACTTATTTATCCCCCCTAAAAAAGGTTACTTGTACTTCTTAGCTAATAAGAAATAGGTGTTTTTAAAGTTTATATAATCATTCACTTCCTCTTCTGTCAAAGAACTAAGTTACCTACAATACGGTTAGCTAGAAATAGCAGTGGCCATGTGTGACCCAAAATGTGAATAACTGATTTTTAAAAATAGAATTCTTTGCATGATCTTAAGGCCACATCTTTTGGTGCATCCAGAATCAGAACATAGCTTTCGTTAGTAAGCATGTAGAAAGTCGGAAAGAATAAAGGGATTATATTGTAATTTTAAATTCTTTAGAGTTTTCATAGGTGTACCGAATGGCCCAGGAAAGTAGTATCTTTTTTTATTTATTATTTTATGTTAGTCACCATACAGTACATCATTAGTTTTTGATGTAGTGTTCATGATTCATTGGAAAGTAGTATCTTTACTTAAAGGACACTTGGAACCATAAAGAGGAGTAAAATATTATACAGAATGCTTTGTACTGGAAAATCCGATAGTTGATAAAATTAGCTCCTCTCCACCCGCCTTATCCATACCTGAGAGGCCACTGAGTCTTTGAAGATATGAAGAAATCCGTCACCTCATATTTACCAGAGTAAGTGGAGGGAAAGCAAAGAATAGAAAATAAGCAAACTTGGCTTACAAGCTTGAAGAGTTGACTATGAGGTGCTATTCTCTCATTGACTGTACCTTTGGTTAATTCTACAGCTATGATTTAAAAAGAAAAAAAAATGAACTCCATTTAAGTTGAAAATAACATGTAAAATTGAGTGACTTGTTTTTGTATTGAGAGAAAATATATAACACTTGTTATCTAATAATAGGATTTTTAAACTCCATGTTAAGAGTGTTCTGGTATGACAATCAGTGATGTGTGGGAACGTGCATCAGAAAAAGGGGCCAGGAGGCCTAGGCTCTGCCGTTCTCCCGCTGAGTCTCTTTAACTCTCTGGGCCTGACTTTCCTCAGCTATCACATGGAGAGAATGAAGTGGATCAGCATTTCCCAAACCGTATTCTGTGGACTTCTATTTTAAGAGATGGCTGTAGGAAAGTAGATACAGGAGTTTCATTAGCCATATAAGTTGAGGAAAATCTATACACTAGATTCACACTCCCGAACTTAGAGACTCACAGGTAGGATGGCAGGAACGAAAGGCAGTGCTATTGATCCTGGAACAGCTGTTCCAAACGGGCTGTCCGGGCAAACTGGTGTGTATGGCTGATAAAGTCATAGTCAACACTAGCCTGGTGGAGGTACTAAGAAATCCTGACATACACCTGTTTCGCTCTAGCATCTGGTCTGGAGTCTGACACATAGTGCTCATTAAATATTTTTTGAATTAGCCCAGAATTTCCTAAAGTGAGTGTGTAGCAATATTTGTCATTACGGCCATTGTTCCCTTTCCGTCCCACCCCCTCAGCTCCCCACACTCCCTTTCAAATGTGCCATCCTTGGATACATGTAGACACCAGTCAGGGAAATAGGACACTATACAATCACTGAGTTACTCTTTGGCTGTAAGTTGTAGGATGATGTTTTGTACAATGAGCTTTTGAAGGTCAACATTGACTAATGCTTTTTTTTTAAACAAAAAATATTATCAGTGAAACTTAGTATGTTTTGTTTTTGTTTTACATGTGGAAACAAATGAAAAATTCTTCCATTTAAAAGGTCCTGCTTAGTGAAAAGAACAATTTTGAACTTCAAAGAAAATTTCACTGTCATAGAAAATCTCCTGAGTGAATAACTACATCAAAAGTTACCTATTACACCTATTTCTGCCATTGGCTATACAAAGACCACAAAAAATGGGTCTCAGAGGGGAACTTCAGAATATGATATTTGGAAAGACATTTTCCTGTGTATTACATTTGACTTCTCTCTGAAGGATCAGGTGCAAATTTCCAGATATGTAGTATATTAGCTAAGTGTCTATTTCCATTTCCTGGGGGAAGAAGTGGTCTTTGTTGCTATCCCTAAGTATTACTATAAAATCTTATGTTATGTTATTTTTAAGGAGTAAAACCTTTAAATACTAATAGTTGTCTTTTCTCATTGTAAGAAGCAGAAAGATGTAGTTATTACAATTCTTACAATGAAGCAGAAAGATGTAGCTATTTCCTTAGCCTTTTAAAAATATTTCTTACAATCTAGTAATAGTTATTAGACTTAATATGAAAGATAAATTGATCTTACTTCTTCCTTTTAAGGTATTTTGTCCTTTAAATAAAAAAAAAAAAACCTGGGAATTTCAGGAAGAAAGATGTCAATTCAACTAAGAAAAAAGATGTGTGATTGGACAGAGAGTGAGGTCTTCATGGTCCCACTATTAGCTATACAACCTTGTTCAAGTCATTTATCCTTCTTGGAGCTCAGTTTTCTTATCTATAAGGTGATGAAGGGGTTAATTTAGAAGGGTCTTTTAACGTTCCAACATTTCTATAATTGTATAATTGATTAAGATGGAAGATAAACAAGTTCTAGGAAGCAGAGTTGTATTGTAACTTCAAAGATTAAGCCCCTGATTAAAAATCTGGAGCAGATAGAGCATTCTCATTATTGTCTTCATTTTCCAGTAATAGCTTTATTGAGATAAAACTCATATACTGTAAAGTTTACCCTTTAAAAGTATACAGTTGCGTGGTTTTTAGTATATTCACAGAGTTGTGCAGCTATAACCACTAGCTAATTATAAAATATTTCATGACTCCAGAAAGAAATCCTGAACCCATCAGCAATCACTCCCCATTCCCTTCTGCCCTCACCTCCTGGCAACCAGCAATCTGCTTTCTGTCTCTGTGCCTGTTCTGGTGTTTCACATAAATGGGATCATATAGTACGTGATCTTTGGTGTCTGGCTTCTTTGACTTAGCATAATGTTTTCATAGTTCATCTGTGTTGTAATGCACATCAGTACTTTATTCCTTTGATGATTAAGTAATAGTCATAATGGGGATGTGCAACAGTCAGTTGATGAGCATTTTTATTATTTTCCCTTTTGTGATATTATGAAAAGAACTGGCATGAATATTTGTGTATGAGTTTTTGTGAGAACGTATCTTTTCATTTCTTTCAAGGGTAAACCTAGAGGTGGAAATGCTGAGTCATATGGAAACACTATGTTTGACATTTTGAGGAATAGCCAAACTGTTTTTCAAAGTGACCCCACCATTTTACAATTTTTTTGTTTTTTAAATTTTACCTTAGGATCTTAGGCTAGTTATACATTTAAGCATCATCCACCCATTCGTCACATGTTTATTGAGCACTGTATTAGATATAGAGAGTATAAATTTGTTAAATGTACCTTCCCACAAGTGTGAAGAGTCGATTGAAAAAAACAACAGTGTATTTCAACATTTACAGTGGTTTGGTAACTTCTTCAGTGGAAGACTACAGGAATGGGGATAAAGCATTGTAGCTTGGTGCAGAATTTGCAAAAGCATGAAAATGGGGAACAGCATGGATGTTCAGGAAACTCCCAAGTCCTTTCACTGGAGATGGTATGCAGGGATGCAAAAGCTTTGGGAGGATGTGTTGAGTGCAGTAAGAGAACTGCGAAGAGAATGACAGGTCTGGAGTAGCATTGGAAGAGGTGGACATTGAAAGATGGGAATGACTTTTGAGAAAAGGAAACCAAGATGGAATAAACAAATATTGATCAGGTTTTATGAAGGTAGAGGTGGGATAGAGGGAAATATCTAGTAATCAGTTAAAAATAAAGATCTAGAACTTTGGAGAAGTCAAAAGTAGAAAATGGATTTTTGAAATCAGATAAAAATAATGAAGTGAGAGAAAAACAAATGAAAGCTCTCTGCTGTTCTTGTCCTAATTTGTACATGACCATTATAGACGCCCTGACAGGAGTGAACCTCAAGCAATTGCACTTTTTGCTTATTGTTGAGGCCTTGGTGGTTAGCATGTTAGAGAGCCACGCTTTTAGAAATTAGGAATAATAATAGAATTATAGTCGCATTATAATTAGGAAAATAGCTAGAAATTCATGTACAAAATGAAGAGGTAAGAGAGGAAACCCAATTTTTTGTTATGAGTTATTATGAGTATATTATTTATCTCTGAGTGATACACTTAGTTTAATAATATAAAGTTTCTTAGACAACCAGAACTGGTAAATATTCATCCATTTATCAAATATTATTGAAGGTCTTCTCTGTTCCAGGCAATCTGCACAGCACTGACTAAACGTCCAGAGATAAACAAAAACACAGTTCCTGACCTGAGTTTGTGGGGGGGAGACTGACATTTACTTATTACAGTGAGAGAAGTACTGTAATAGATGATAGAAATGCTATAAAGATGAAAAGGAAGTCCTAATTAATTCTTAAAGGTGTCATATACCTCAGAAATTAGTAATTAATGATAACTGAAATTAGCTGGTATTCTATCTAGATGACCTGGATATCATAAGCCTTAGAAAATCACTAGGATTTTTAAAGTAGGAAGGAAATAACCCAACACAGAACAGATATGAGTGTATATGCTGCCACACCTACCTTGTCCTCTACAGGTTAATATTAGTTAAGTCCTTATTCTCTTTACCAAAAATAACTCTACTTTTGAGGGGAAAAAGGTGTGTGTGTGTGTGTGTGTGTGTGTGTGTATAAGATATTCAAGAAAGTACATTTTGCTGTATTTCTATAGATCACCTCTGCAAAAGTGTACTGAACATGAGTTAGTGAAATAAATCAGGTTCTTGAACCCAAGGAGCTCATTTTGACTATTGATGGAGGGTCAGACAAATAATGATAGTATAGTGTCCATGGGTTTCCTTATTTTTACTCTTTTCTAGCTCAGGAGTATTTCCTCATCTTTGTGTTTCCAGCACCACAATTTGAGCATATCTTTATTATAGCACTTAACAAACTCAATTATCAATGCCTTTCTTGTGTGTCTTTTTCTGCTGGTCTAGGGCCCTGTTTACTTCTGTATCTGTGGCACAGAGTAGATGTACAATGTTTGTTGAATGACTGCATGAAAGAAAAATACATGAAGGGTCACTAGAAACAATACAAAGCCTAACTATCTGGACATAAGAAATAAGAAGACCTGATAAGACTTGCGTTCAGCTAGTTTATCTATACCGGTAGCCAAAAGCAAAAACAAAGGAAAAGATAAAAGAGAAATCCTAGTTGTACCATGGTCCTCAAGAAGAAAGAAACGGCTCATCAGTTGAGAGAGTTAGTGTTTATGTAGTGCAATCTATTTTTTCAAAAAAGTACTCTCAAATTAAAAAAGAAATCATATGATGGCCTGTCTTCTTGTCTGTCTGTTACTCGACTCACCAACTGAGATGTACAGCGTTCAGGTGACGAGGGTCAGCTCCTACTGTGTTGCTGCAAGGGGTGATAAGTACAGGGGAGGCAGTGGACCAAGCAAGCAATTGCCTGCAATTGTTTCCAGCATCTTCTATTCCAGTGGAGTTTAATTAAATCCCTTCTATGAAATGCAAATTTCATGGTTCCCAAGAACAGCCTAAAATGTTCTTTCCCAATGTTATATGTTTTGTTATTCACAAAGCAGTACATTTTTGACTGAAGGATTGAAAAATTCTCCATCTTCTATCCTTCAGATGTAACTAAGCTACTCAATCTAGAAACTGTGGCGCTCATGATTAATTAAGAGTTAGCATATTAAGTAAGGTATTTATATGAATATTTAAGCAAAACTGTCTCAATGAAATAGTTTTTTTAAACTAATATCTTAAACCTTAGTGTGTTGCATTCAAGTTATGCTAATTGAAGTAAATGAACCTGTTGGAAGAGAATGCACTCTGCTCTAATTTGTATACTATATGAATGTTTGCAGAGTATTTGGGGGTGGGGTGGTGAGGGTAATTTTTTGGTTTTTTACTTCTCGTCCCCATCTAAGTGTCATCTTTAAAGTTCTTAAAACAAGGGAATTAAAGTAATACTTATTTAGGGCCACCATCTGTACTTGGTGATTTACATACATTATATTATTTGATCTTCCCAACAACCCTGTGAGCTAGGGTAGGTATAAGTAATCTCAGTTTTACAGACTAGATAACCAAGGATCAAACTGCTATGATTGGCTAGTGATAAACACAGCCAGTATGTGGTAAGGCTCAAATTTGAATCTAAACCCAATTCTGCCTCTCAACAAGTAAGTGGTTACAAAAACTCAGCTTATTACAGTTAATAACATTTTTAAATGGTGGGGCTAGTGTCTCTTCAGAAAACTGTTGTAGATTATGACCCCAATTTAATTAACACTGCAGTAAAACCTAGGGCAAATTTCCAACATCCAAACACTAATAGTGAATAAAGAGATAATTTCATGAGCTAAGGTAGAAGTTGGTAGAAGTGTGTGAAAGGATCATCACTGGAGATTTATTTTAACCCAAGATTTCATGGTAACCAGAGTTGATGTATGGGATAGTTCCAGGTAAAAAGACAATGTGCTTTCTGTGGAGCACTAGTTACCCTCTTTGAATGAGTAACTACATTCAAACATCACTAACATTTCTCTTTTTTAAAATAGCTTTATTGAGGTATAATTGATATACAAAGAACTGCACCTATTTAATATGTAGAGTTTGATAAGTTTGGACCTATGCAAACACCTGTGATATTATCAACACAGTCAAGGTGATAGACATGTTCAACACATTCCAGTTTCCTCGTGGCCCTTTCTGTATGTGTTAACTATAGACACCATGCCATACAGTAGTTCTTTAGGACTTAGTCATCTTAGAGAACTGAAACTTTGTTATTATTAACAAAGGTATTATCCAGATATCTGGTTTGCAAATATTTTCTCCCATTCCATAGGTTGCCTTTTTCATTCTGTTGTTTCCTTTACCATGCAGACAATTTTTAATTTGATATGGTTCCACTTGTCTATTTTTACTTTTGTTTCCTTTGCTTTTGGTGTGATATCCAAGAAATCATTGCCAAGACCAATGTCAAGAAGCTTTTTCCCTGTTTTCTATTAAGAGTTTTACAGTTTCAGGTCTTAGGTTTAAATCTTTGATCCACCTTTTTTGTGTGTGTATGGTGTAAGGTAGTAACTTCCTTCATTTCTGCATGTGGATATCCAGTTTTCCCAGCACTACTTATTGAAGAAACTGTCCTTTCCCCATTGTGTGTTCTTGGCACCCTTGTCAAAGATCAGTTGACTATATATGTGTTGCTTTATGTCTGGGTTCTCCATTCCATTGCTATAGGTCTGTCTTTATGTCAGTGTCATACTATTTTAATTACTGTAGCTTTGTAATTTAGTTTGAAATCAGGAAGTGTGATGCCTCCAGCTTCTTTGTTCTTTCTTAAGATCACTTCAGCTATTCTGGGCCTAAAGGTTCCATATGAATTTTATGATGATTATTCTATTTCTGTTTAAAAAATGCCATTAGGATTTTCATGGATATAGCAATAAATTTGTAGATCACTTTGGGTGGTATGGACATTTTAACAAGTCACATGGTAACCAAAAACATACACAAAAAAAAAAACATATAGAAGATACACAAAATAAAAAGAGAAAGGAATAAAGCATACCCCTACCAAAAATCAACAAAACACAAAGGAAGACAACAAGAGAGGAATAAAGGAATAAAAGAACTACAATACAGAAAACAACAAAATGGCAAAGTAAGTCCTTTCCTATCAACAATTACCTTAAACGTAAATGTATTAAACTCTTCAATCAAAAGACATAGAATGGCTGAGTGGACAATAAAACAAGACCCAACTATATGCTATCTACAACAGACCCTCTTTATATTTAAGGACACAGTCAGGCTAAAAGTGAAAGAATGGAAAAATGGTATTCCAAGGAAATACTAAATAAAATAGAGCATAGGTGGCTCTATTAATATCAGAAAAAAAAAAGTCTTTAAGTCAAAAACTGTCACAAGCATCACTGTATTTCTGTTGCAGAAGTTTAAAGATGTTTAGTGTATGATATAGTTCAGAAATAAGGTGAGAGAAAACCTTTAATGTTTTTGAACATATGTAATAGAATTGAGAGTAAGTATTCTATTGGAGACTTTTATCAATGAAACTCATTATGCACTGGAGTTTTTGTGTTTTTTAGTAAAATTAGTGATCTATGCAAACAAAGGAAGGATTTATATATATAGCTTTTCAGAAAGTTCTACTTCCAGGAGACAGACACCAACATTGCGTAGTAGAAAAAGCACTTCCTCCACAACTTTTCTGAACCTCATTTTTTCTACCTGTGAAATAATAAATATTGCCCTCCATTCCTCAGAGAAGTGTTAGAAATAAATAGGAAAGGGGCGCCTGGGTGGCTCAGTCGTTAAGCGTCTGCTTTCGGCTCAGGTCATGATTCCAGGTCCTGGGGTCGAGCCCTGCATCGGTCTCCTTGCTCGGCGGGAAGCCTCCTTCTCCCTCTCCCACTGCCCCTGCTTGTGTTCCCTCTCTTGCTGTGTCTCTCTCTGTCAAATAAATAAATAAAATCTTTTAAAAAAAAAATAGGAAAAACAAGTGTGGAGATTCTTTGACATATATGAAGCACTATCATAACTGCTTTTTGGAAATGATCTGGGAAAATGAATTTGCAATTTCAAAAATATTCCATCTAGCACAATAGCAATACTGTTGGTTTTAAAGTTGAACAGACCTCAGATTTCTTTCTCTGATTTTGTCACCTCTGGGTTACTTAACTTCTCTGAACTTGTATTCTCACTTGTAAAATGGAAGATATTTTCATAGAGTTATAACCATTTATTTTTTAAGTAATCTCCATGCCCAATGTGGAGCTCAAACTCACAACCCCAAGACTGAGTCACATGCTCTACTGACTGAGCCAGCCAGGTGCCCCTAGTTGTTGTTATAATTTAAAGAGTAAATGCCTATAGAGTACCTCATACAATGCATGGTGTTCAATAAAGAGTAACTATAATAACTAAAATTCCAAGCCAATATAAAGGTAGTATTTTGAAAAATCTTGATCTGATTGGAGAGCAAAAATTGAATATGAGCTATGTGAATAAATGCAAAAAATATTCAAAAATATTTTAAGACATGAAACCACATTACTCAGATTTTTGGTATAACTTTCAGATTTACTAGTTATTTAATTTATGTAGGTTGTACAGCATATGGAAAGAGCCATATATACCTGGGTTTGAATTCTGTACTGTGGTGCTATCTGGAGGTATTGAACCTTATTTTTATTATTAATAAAATGGGAATGATACCTATCTGGGATAGTTGTTATGAAGAATACATTAGGTAAATGAGGCAAATATTTTAGGTAAATGATGCAAAGTGACTAGCATTGTACTTGACGAGCAGTAGATTCTCAAAAATGATTTAGTTCCCTTTCCCTGTCATTAGTTTCATTGTTTTGTGCATAAATCCACCCAGGCATAGACAGCTGCCTAAGCGTAATTTTTCTATTTTTAAAAATCCTATTAACCTTGTATATAAGTGTGCATTTTGGTAAAGGTTTTATGTGGCTTTTACAAGTGAAACTAAACACATGACTTCAGTCTCTGACAATATTGTCCCTTTCAACTCTGTATGTAGGTTCTCTTACTTGTGAAGGTATTTTTGAAATAAAAATAAATTCAGTTTGAGTGTATGTCCTATAAAACCAGTTTTGATCCTTGGAGGTTTATTTTCTCCTTCATTTGTTTTAGAATTAGCACAGATATGTTTTATAAATTAACCACATATGTATTTTTTAACTTGGGGGATGTTAGAGGTAGAACTTAGAGTAAATTACCCTAATTCAACAGAAGTAGCCAGATGAACATCTCTATAGCTCTTAAGAATTTGTAATGAATGTGATTGAGCACTTACCTTTTTGAGAAGACACACTGTCTGATACCAGAGAGGTGTATGTATACACACACATATGCATGCACACATGCATACATATACATACACCCTTCTTAAGAAGACCAATCTCAGGTTTACCAGGTAATTCTTTAGAAATTTTAGATTTAAAATTTTTTAATTACAAAGGTTTCCTTTAGAGATCTCAACCTAAGAGATAAAGTAAAATTTTAAATATACTTAAATATTTTTGGAAATTGCTGGTAGTGAATATTTTAGCTGTTGATCTTACTGCATATGAATTACCCACTGCCCAGAAAAATAGTCTTGTGGCTAGATATACAGTCTCTGGAATCATACGGCTACATTGCAATTCCACCTCAATCACCTAATACTGTGTTACCTTAGAAAAGTTAACTGATTTCTTTACATCTTAGTTTTCTCATCTGTAAAATGAAGATAAAATTACCAATCTCATGGGGTCATTTTGAAGATTAAATTAGTTAACAAATATAAAGGGCTTAAGACATGCCTAGCACATGGTAAGGGCTCTGTAAATGATATTTACGATGATGATGATGATGATGTAGCTAACTATGGAACTCATCTGAAACATGTTTTCTGAAACATTACTTAGTAGAGCTTCCTTCTGCCTGTTTTTAATAATATGTTGTTGTTAAATAAAAAGTTATATTGAAAAGAATCTACCACTGGACATGAACATATTTAAAATACTTCACATTTTCCCATAGAAAAAATATGCCATTCTGATTCTTCTTTGTGGTCCAGCAGTTGTTCACATATGATATATTCCTACAACTGTGCTGCATAAAGAATGTGTTTTGGCATAGAAACTGCATAATTTGGAGAGGTTTTTGTTGATAATCTTAAACAAAAACAGTCAAACTCATTTCAGTTCCACTGGAAACCCAGGGGGCGGAAATGTTTTTGCCAAATGAGAAATAAAGATGCCAGCTTTTGAATTAGGAAGTATTTTCAAGTGTTTGTGTTGGGAAAATGGAAAAAATAAATTGACTTCAGTGAATTTTTATCTACCAAACAGTCAAAGCCTTGGAAAACTATTTCCACTAAACTTTTACGATAAATAATAGCTTGTATTTTATGTAGCCTGTTATCATTTTCACACATTTTTATGTATTATTGTATCTCCCCATAGCATGTTTATGAATTAGGTAGGGCTGGGATGATAATGCCCATTTTTGACAAATGAAAAGACTCAGGTTTGGGTTAAGCGTCTCTTGTAGTGCACAGTGGAAGTGAAAGAGGCTGAATTAGGATTTAAGCCCAGATATTAGTGTTCTCTCATAAATATCCTATAGCACTTTTCCCCACTATTGTTTGATTTTCCTTAGGTATTGGATTTAATATTAGACTTTAAGAGAGAGTTGATTCATTTGTACTTTTGGAGAAGGCTTGTTGTCCCTTATTCAGATTTGTTTACATGTTGGTGAATATCTGCAAAGATTTGCTTTTCCTGCTCCCTAATCTGCTCTTACCTGTTGGCCAATTCACCTGCTTATTAACACACGTCTGTTCCCTTGAACAGCAAGGGAAATTAAACTAGCCAACTTGTAACTTGATAGCAGTTCTACTAAAAAGTTCTGTGGGATTTAAAGATTTCAGTGATCTAGTTACCACAAATAATTAGAAATTATCATAATTTGGAAATAACTTTTCCTTAGGTATAGGATTCAGAAGTAGAATATCTGAGACATACCTAATATTCATCTCTGTAGTGGAATATGCATGACAATATGCATGACAATATAGTCAAAAGCTGGTGAAACTTTTTTTTTAATATTTTATTTATTTATTTGTCAGAGAGCACAAGCAGGGGGAGTAGCAGGCAGAGGGAGAAGCAGGCTTCCTGCTGAGCAGGGAGCCCGATTCAGGACTCGATCCCAGGACTCTGGGATCATGACCTGAGCCGAAGGCAGACACTTAACCTACTGAGCCACCCAGGCATCCCGCTGGTGAAACTTTTGGTTATGTTCCAGTTCAGTGGTTCCAAATCCTGACTGATCAGAATCACCTTAAAAATAGTTTCCTCATCTCAGTCTTTGGGGATCCAGATGCAGTAAATTTAACTGTATTTTTAAGAGTCTCTTTAGGTGATTGTGATACTTGCCCAGGTTGGAGGGTCTCGCACCTATTCACCTATTCCTCTGTAGTAAGAGTTGCATGCTCTACCAACTGAGCCAGCCAAGCACCCCCCTCCTCCTTTTAAAACGTTTTCATTTTGCTAACTTCTTCATCATCTGAATGGCTATGTTTGTTTGTTTGTTTGTTTTTAGGCACAAAATGTTTTGAGCTCCAAGAAACAAGGCTGGCTCTCGATTCCCATATGAATGATACACCTTTTGGGTTATCCATGGCTAACTTTTAAATACCGGGTTTTTTTCTCCCTTCATCTAAAGAGTTAGCAAGGTCATTCATTTATCTATGTATACATTAGCAAAAGCATTGGATACCTACTGTGAACTAGTTATTGTGGGTGGCATTGGACAAATATAAGTAAGATACATCTTGACCTCTTACAAACACATTATAAACACAGCATGTTCTAAAATGTGAAGTGTAGTGGAAATACACAATATAAATAGATGAAAGAGATGTTTGGGTAGGTGCTTTAGGAGCATGAAAGAGGAAGCAATTAATGAGTAAAGGAAGACATTGCAAAGGAATACCCTTTTATCTCAGTCATTTAATAGATGATTTTATCGGAAGAGGAGAGGCAGGGCATCAGAACTTGCAGGGGCATGAGAAAAGCACAGCATATTCGGGACCTGCAGGAAGTTTAGTATGGTGAGCGTATAAGGGTCCATGGTAAAATTGGGGCCCAAGATGAGGATGAGATGTATATGGAAATCACATCAAGGCCCTTCTTCCTATGCTTTACTAGAGATTGTGAATTGTGTCCTCATACCAGAAAAGATCGTTAGGTGCTTAAATAATGCCATTTCCTTCTCCTAGTATCATTAAGCAGATGTAGCTGACATCCCAAAGGCCATAAGTCAGACAAGAGTCAGGGTTTTGTAGTCTGTTTTTCTGGCTGTTTTCATCTTTCAGCTCATTTATTGCACTTGCACGGTAAACACTATAGATGACAAAAAAATAATAATTCTCAAACGTTCCCACTGACTTTTCAGTCTACTTTAGCAGATGGCATAAATACTTGTAAAGATCACAATAAGAGATATCACAAAGGAATGTATAATTGCTGAAGAGTCCATCAATAG
This sequence comes from Mirounga angustirostris, assembly GCF_029215605.1. Taxonomy (NCBI): domain Eukaryota; kingdom Metazoa; phylum Chordata; class Mammalia; order Carnivora; family Phocidae; genus Mirounga; species Mirounga angustirostris. The sequence continues at coordinate 152,484,199 of NW_026991712.1, forward strand.
TAAGAGTCCAAACGATGGAGGAACCGGTGCCCTTGCTCTGAAAAGGCTTCACGAGTACAGAGGAGGGATGTGAGTTCAGCCTGAAGGATGGGTCGGGTTGGAAGAGGTAGGAAAGGAGAAAAGTCTGTAAGTGGGAAAATTCTGAGCCGCAGCAGGATGGTGTGGAAATGAGGGTTAAATACTGTTGGGGGCAGCATTTGGTCACTTGCCTGGAGCTAGAGTTTGTGCAGGGAGAACATCAGTAAATAGTGGCAATAAATAAACGTGTCTTCTACATGAAACGAAGTCTTCAGAAAACCTAGTAAGAAAGGCTATTGCTGAATTTACTTTGGGTCCATCTTAAAGATCTCACATAAAACTCTCCAACTGAACTTTAAAAAATAAGCATTTTAGAATAGAAGAGCATTTTCTGGCATCAAGACACTTTCAAACACTAAAGTCATTGCCAGAGATTTTTCAGCTTCAACTCATGCTGTTTAAATGCATTAGAAAGAGATTTAGATAGCCTTTTGTTTAATTTAGGCTCTTTTTTTTTTCAAGGAAAAAAGAGAAAAGTCTAACCATTGACCCTGTGCACACACAGAGAGCATAATTGTCACATCTTCAATCTGTTCGATGCCTGCGTGCGGTTCATTGTTTGCCTATAGCCAGTGAACTTTAGGAATAATTCCTCCTTGCCTCGGACAAGAATAAAACTATCCCGGTAAGGGTCACCATTGCTCAGGCATCAGAGATTAATATAAAAACATTTTCTGATAAACTTAGAACATTTTCTAGGTAGATATTTCAGCTTTAACTGGACTTCTCAAACATTATTTCCTGATTTTAAAAAAGCAGTACTGCATAAAAATTAGATTTATAGAAGCATTTGCTCACATAAAAGTAAAAATTTGAGATAACTTGGTAATATTTTTGTATGTTCTATTGTGATATTCTATGCAATTTCTACAAAGTAGTTAGTTTTTTACAAATACTGTATCTTACTACTTCAATGTCAATACGTACACTTTAATTTTTCTAAAATGATGCATAATTGTATTTTTAATGGTTATCTAACATTGCATTGATACACTCCGAAGCAACTTAACCATTCCTTTATGGTTGGACACGTAGGTTGTTTCTCAGTAGTATGTGTCTGTTACACATTTAAACTGAGGAGAAACGTGTTTGCACCAAAGGCAGGTTATATGGTCTACTTAAGCAATGTGCGAGCAGAAAATAGATGACAGAAGGGTTGTTCTTCCTTCCTTGTTTGTTTGTACCAGAACACTCTATTATTTACATACATTTTAGCCTCTGTGCCATTTTCAGAAGCTTTATTTGTCTCACTTACTTTTTGGTTTGGGTAAGGCTTAAATAGAAAATCCATCTGTGAAGCATATTGTATATTCACATTGAAGGCTAAAAATCCATTTTTAATTAAAACTTTATTCAGCACTCATGGTTCACTTTGTCCTGTTTTTATTATGAAACACTTCAGTCTTCTTCCTCAAACACATATGTCTTGTACATTTCAAGATGTTCCTTGTTGCTCATGTGGAACTAGCTGCTTTATGTGTCAGCTCACTGCCATATGTTCCGGCTGTTCATTTTGCTTCCTTTCTGGCATTTGTGTAGGCAACATCTTGTATGTAATGCAAGTTCGTTTCATTCCCTTCGCTTTTATAAAACTTGTCAGAAGGTAAAATAGCAAACTGGAAACACTGAATGATTCTCTGGCTTGTTAGGTTATACATGAGTATAAAGGACATAGCCTTTCTTAAGTTCCTAATGTTTGTAAGATAGGAAGAGAAAATGTGTCCAGTTAGACCTGAAGTCTTGCCAGATGTGAATAATTACAATTAAGGTATGATTGATGCTACTTGGCAAAGACACACATTATAGAAATTGCAATTCTTTATATTGATTATTAAACCAAATGTGAAGACTGGAAAGGGAAGGAAGCATAAAAATCAGATTATCCTTTTTATCTTCAGCAACACACCATCATGCTCTCATCTGAAAGTCTCTTTGTAGGATTGTCCACACCATGTAAATGATTTTTAAGGTGGCGGGGGGGGAGGGTGGGAGAGGAGCAGGAGAGAGCGATGGAGAGAGAGAGAATCTTAAGCAGACTCCACGCCCAGCACAGAGCCCGACATGGGGCTCATTCTCATGACGTTGAGATCATGACTTGAGCCGAAATCACAACTGACTGAGCCACCCAGGCGCCCCTCCACGTAAATGATTTTTGAGATAAATTGTGTTGTACTTCGAGTTAGGTATATTGAGATGAACTAATTTAAAAAGTAGTGATGTTTAAGTTAAATCTGAATTAGAAAAGGCAGTGGTATCTGATGGTATTAGAAAGTTTGCCTTTAAAAGAAAATTTTGTCAGGATGGGCTTTACATTCTCTAAACCTCAGCTACTTGAACCCTCATGAGTTCTGAATATTTGAATTTCTCAAATAGTTCTGTTATACTTCCATCAAAATATTTGTTCTTTTAACTATTGACTGCAGTATCTAAACTTATCATATATTTCCTAACCTCCTTGAACTAGAAGATAGTATATTCTAATGCATTCATGATGATTCTGGCTCACCAGTATGAACAGCACGTATTGTATCGGCCCACACGGACACAGGGCTATTGAGGTGGAGGGGAGCCTTTGTGGCCCGCAGTGACTGCCTCCACGTGATTACGGCTCTTCGTTTTGTTTTATTTTTAGCATTGATGCTGCTTTGGTGTCTCTGTCCTGTCCTTGCTGACAATTGGCACATGTCATTATTTCAGAATTTCTTTTTCCTCTGCAAATTTTCTGTTTCTGACGTAGAGTAGGCTTGGAGACCCGGTCACCAACGTGAAATGATTGCGTAAAACAAGAACAAAAATGTCCTGTCAGCGACCTCTTAAGTATTGATGTTATGTCATCAGCTCTGACTAGTACGAGTTTTCATGTGCCTCTAGTTCCTTCTAGATGGATGAACTTGCTGTGTCCAAAGAGTTTAGCGGTCAGTGTAAATGTGAGTCTGTTTCTCCAAATTAGGAGATAAAATTACTTTGGCCTAACGTTCTAATTTGATATAAATTTTAACATGAGAGAAGCATAGGTACATTTAGACTACCCTGAGTCCTTTATATGATAACTTAGTATATCATACACCTTCACCTCCATTGATTAGAATGCATATCTTTAAATAATCATCTTGCACAACCTATAATGCAAGACTTAGCATTAGCCCAGGACGGACATTATGGCACATTTAATTTAAGCACATGGTGGTTTCCCTCTGAAATGGAAACCTTTCTTCAATCATAGCACAAATGAAAGAGCTAACATACAGGGTTTTTTATGTTCTGTGCTGCCATTTTGAAATGGGCTAATAAATTCTTTATTCCATCAGTAACAGTTGAACTTAACATTCTGAATTATGTCCTATAGATTTATATATTTGATCAGCGCTTTGCTGTCGCTGAACTAAGACATAGAGAAATATGCATCAAGCACACAGGAGCATTTCTTGAACTCTGTTGAGCACTTGTGTGCTGGGCCCAGTACTAGGTGCCGAGGAAAGAGGATACAGAGATCAATGAAGCTCCATCCCTGCTTTTGAGGAACTTCGAGTCCTAAGGAGAATGAGACAACAAGGTGGGTTAGACTTCAACGTGGAAAATGTGATAGTAAGTATAAACAAATCCAGTTGTGAACTCTGGAGACTGAAGGAAGAGGAAAATTAAAAAAGAGAGAGAGAGAGAGAGAGAGAGAGATGGGGGCTGGAGGGCAAGTAAAACGGCAGAAGAAAATGCTTCTTTCCTGTCTCCAGGACCAAGAGAAATCCCTGTCCCCAAACCCACTGTTAGGAATACCAGAGGTGCATTCATTAACATTTTGAATGCTGTTACCCTTCTATCATGGAAAAACAAAATATCTAGGTACAGAGTACTGTGAAGACAAAGGGAGAATCTGGTTAATTCTGCTACAAGAAGAAACGGTCCAGGGAAAATTCTGACATTTGAGCTGGGCCTTAAAGGATTCGTGGGTTTTGAGCAGGCAGAGAGAACAGCTAGGATAAGGAGGACGTCATAATAGAGACTACACTACCTGGCCTACCTAGCCTGCCGCAGTGAGCTCTCTGTGTTCTAGCAGAGGGGGAAGTGCAGGGTAGCGTGGTAGGAGCCCTGGCTTAGTCAAGTCAGCCTACTTCCCGTCCTGGCGGAATCACGCACCAATGGTGTGTGTTGGTGGCAAGGGGACAAGTTTTTTTTTGCCTCCATTTTCTCATCTGAAAAAGAGAAAGTAATGCCTGGCCCAGGGTTGCATGTTGCCCAACTGTAGGAGGGAGGCATCCTTCACATTGCACACCGGTCCTACCTATCTCAGGTGGGTTGGGAGGATTCAACAAGGTAATACCTAAACACTTAGCCTAGCGGCTGGCACTATGTGCTCAGCAAACATGAGCTATTGTTAAGCAGGCTGCTGCAATTTTAAGGAATGAATCTCTTTGAAGTCTTTTTTATTTATAAAGGTTTATACATCCCTATCCTTGTTAAGCCAGCTTTGTGTTCTGAGATTTATTTGAGTACAATGCAAGATGCACTTTGCCTAATATTCTGGGCTTCAACCAAGAGCAAAACAAAACAAAAAATTAAATCCCTCTAAGAGGCTTTGAATGATCAATCTTTTGTCCCCAGTCTTTGTTCATTTGATTCATGTGAATGTATCGAAGTGTCAAAATATATTTATTTTTATTAATAAAGCCTGTCTTCTGTGACCATCCAGTGTTTCCTTTGGGAACTTTTTCTAGTGTAATTTTGGACCCTGAGATTTAAAGATGTTTGTTTTTATCATTTCCTTTTATATCCAGAAGCAAGGCTGTTTTAGAATGGATTAGTTGATTAGAACATCCGACTCAGAAAATGGGACAGCCATGAATTTGCCTGAAGATTCAGAAACATGGCTAGGGGACAATGATTATTACCAGACTTCAAATGTCAGCAAACACTTCAGGGTTGCTGGAGAGAGAAAATAAAACACACAACTTTTAATGGCTTTTGCTGTGGGGCTGTTTGGGGCATCTAGGATGGAATTATTTGCTGAACACATGATAGTCTTTTTGTTACTTGTCCAACTGGATTAATTGAAGCCTGCTAACAGTCTGTCTTGTAAAATAGAACACAGCCCTTAGCTACTCACCAGTCCACGTAGAGAAGGCAGAGCTTAGGGTCTGTCTTCAGAGATGGAGTCAGCAGAGTTTGTGATTATAGCAAGGACCATGACTAGGTAAAGTCAAAGGAGCTTGGTCAGGGGGGCCTGGGTGGCTCAGTCACTTAAGCATCCGACTCTTGGTTTCGGCTCAGGTCATGATCCCAGGGTTGTGAGAACAAGCCCGCCCTGCATTGGGCTCTGTGCTCAGTGGGAAATCTGCTTGAAGATTCTCTCCCTCTGCCCCTCCCCCCACTCACTTTCTCTCTCTTGCTCTCTCTCTTTAAAATAAATCTTTAAAAAAAAAAAAAAGGAAAGAAAAGAAAAAGGAGCTTGATTAGTCACAGGTTGGAATCAGACTCTGAGCCTGGCATTCAGAGTGCAAGATGTTTAATAGGGAGTGCCCTGGGTCCACACCAGTGGAAGGAAGGACACAGGATTGGGCTAGGGAGAAGCTGAGCTGTGATGTGGGCCTGGTAGCAGCCTTGGCCAACCCCAAGGGGCTGTTGAGCTAACATGACCCGTCAGGTCTCACATTAGGCCAAAATGACTGTGCCTTTATACCTATTAGTCATTGGATGTGGGCTGCCCCCGGAAGGGTGGGACCTCGGACAAGGTGGCTCTGCAGCTGGGCCAGTCCCTGGTGAGGCTGAAGGTTAAAAGCTGCCTGCCTCCCCACAGAACTGCCAGCAGCTGGGGCATGTCCTTCCTGTCCTCGCCTCTCCCCACCTCCAAATTCGGTTGTCACATACGCGATCCAAACCAGTTCCAGAAGCCTCACTGGACAGAGAGAAGCTCCACCCTCTGCCGTTCCCAGTTTACCCCAACAAAATAAAGTCTCAAGTGACTCACTACCCCAAAATTACTTAACCACTGGGCAGCACCCTCCCCCACCCCCCAACACAAAAGCATAGATCCGATACTAGCTCTGTGAGGCGGGCTGTGTTTTCCCCAAGCAGGAATTATAAGGACGTCTTACAGCTCGGATCTCCCGCAGGCTCCAGACCCACAGACACGAAGAGCTGTCAGGCAGTTCCAACGGGACAGCTCACAGGTACGGTACTCAGCAACAGCATGCTCAAATCTGAACTCTTCGCTTTACTGTATTTGCTTTAGCATGTATCCACCCATCCACCAATCCTTATTTTTATTGTGTAAATATGTATAACAATATAATTTTAGCCATTTGTAACTGTACAATTCAGTGACATTAAGTACATTCGCAATGCTGGGTACCTGTCCCCACCATCTATACCCCAAACTTTTTCATCATCCTCAACATAAACTCCGTATCCATTAAACAATATTCTTTCCTTCCCCCCTCTCCCCACCCCTGGGGAACCTCTAGTCTACTTTGTGGCTCTGTGAATCTGCATATTCTAGGCATCTCATATATGTGAAATCATACATTTGTCCTTGTGTGACTGGCTTATCTCACTAAGCATAATGTTTTCAAGGTCCATCCATGTTGTAGTATATATCAGAGTTTCATACCTTTTTATGTTAAATGGTATTCCATTGTGTGTATAGACATTTTGTTTATCCATTCATCTGCTGGGAACTCTTCCTTATTTCTTTCCTTTCTTGCATTGATACTGCAACAATCCCACAAACAGCCATCCCTTAGCAGCCCCTGATCCTTTAATTTCTTCTCTTTCTTCTGAAACAAACAATAAGATGCTCCTTGGATATATTCATTGCCCTTTCCTCACCCTCCCTGACCCTATCCCATTCTCGGCTTCATCATGGCGCTCAATTTATAGTGGTATTCTGTGGCCTTAGCATTGCCTCTACCTGTTTCTCCAAGCTGGTCTGCTCTATACTCCTTCACATCTGATGCTTCAGCCACACCAAGCACCTCACTCTACCCCAAACGTGCTGTGACCTATTACCAACTTGTCTTGTTTTGTGCTGTTTCTTCTGCCTGAAATATAATACATTCCGTTTTTCTGTACAGAAATCTCTACTCACCATTCAAAATCCAAATTAAATGTCATATCTGTGAACATACCTCCCCAACTCTGCCAGGTAATTTGTTTCTCCTTTCTCTATTTTCCCAAAGTATTCTGTTCCTACCTCTACTTTCAGTCCTTACTGCAATGTACTGCAGTAACTTACTTGCCCGCCTTTTTTATTAGATGGACCTCTGCTTGGACTGTCAGTTCTTTGCACATCTATTCCGTGTGCCTGGAAGCTAGTACTATCCACAAAGAATGCTGCATATGTGAGCAGGGTGGTGGGGTGATGCAGCGGAGTCCCATCTCTGGGCTCGAAGACCACTGCCACTACTGAGTGACAGGGCTGGGGCACCTCACTCTCCCTTTGAGTTTGCTTCTTCATTTGTAAATAATTCAACATCCTAGAGTGGTACTGAGAGCTACACAAAGTGATTGATGTGGAATCGTCTTTATAAAACGATGGTGAGCAGTCTAAAATGGCCGGTTTCTTTAGTCTTCATGTACTTCTCCTTCCAGATTATTCTGCCCTTCTACGGGAAGTTCCCAGTTTTGTGAATTATTCTTTTAAGAATAAATCACCAATAGTGAGGATGTAATTTTGGAGTAAATGATTCATTTGAATTATTTTCAGTGTTGGGTTTGTTTGTGTATGTGGTTGGAAATGCAGGGATGCAGAGTTTAGGCAGTAAAAGAAAGAACTTTCTAATTGTCCATGTAGTCCAATGGCGGCTTCCGGCTCAGAGGTAGACAGTTCCCCATCACTGGAGGCATACAAGCAGAGGCTGGTGAGCCTTACTCCTAGAGAAGGCTGATCAGAGAAAGTATGACCTGGCCTGAGGGGCAAAGGCAAAGGAGGGCTGAGCTAGCTGATGCCTGAGGATCCTTCTCTTTCTGAAGGGACTTGATTCTAAAATTTACATACAAACCACTCAGAGAGATGGATCAGGCTTTTGTATTCTATTCAGGGGATAGGGTAAAATGGTGGGGGTTTTCTTTCCTCTTTAAGTGAAAGTTGTGGATTTTATGTAAGATCACAGTAACAAATCTGACATTTCTACTATGTGAGTCTGAGCTAAAGCTGAGATTTGGTTTTGAAATATGAAAGTAAACTGTTACTAGCTCAATTTAAGTCTCCAGGATTTATATTTATATATAACCTTTAAAAGTTCTCCCAACTTTTCACCCTGGAGAAAAGAAGAAATTACAGTCATCTTACTTAGGCCTGGAAGTCGAGAGAGACACTAGTTGTAGGTTAATAGAACGCTGACCCTGTTTTGCCTGGGCTCCCAGCAGTTTCCACTGCCTTCTAACTGATGTGAACTCTCACACCCAGGGACATAGTTATGAGCCTCACATATTAAATTGAATGCTTTTGTGGTCCAAGCTCAATTACAAATCACTTTTAAAAATGTTTCTTCATGGTATTTTTAAGAGTACGATTTGTTTTTAAACATCACCCTTTTACAGTCCAAAGCAGCAACTTCATGTCGTTATTGCTCATGGCAAACCCATTTCAATTCTCCAAAAGCTACTTTTCAGTGTTTCTCTCTTCGTGCTGTTTCCGCTCCGGTGTGCCAGTGTGCAGCTTGCTTTCCCTGTACCCCTCCTCCACCGCCCGCCTGCTCCCTGCCCCCCACCCCCCACCCCCGGACAGAGCTGGGCTTGAGTCAAAAGCATGCCATGTTAGCATTAGAGGACTTCCTGATTTCATCTCAGCTACTTCAAATCTCTGCAGCTCCCCCCACCCCACTCTTACTAAGGATGAAGAAACTGAGGTATGGTGGGGGCAGGGGGTCCTCACAAAGCACATAGTAGCAAAATTAAGCTTGGTCACAAGGACTTTCGAGTCTTAAAAGACTGAGTTTGGTTTCCCAGAAGTAGCACATAAAAGCAGGTGCAAGGAGCTTATTTGTCAGGTGATCCCAGGATCCCAGCAGGAACGTGAGGAAATGAGAAAGCATTTCCTCACAGGGAAGGCAGCTATTTATTCATGGGCAGGTTAACGCTGTGGGCAACTGGGGCTCAAGCCCCTGAGAAGCTCTGGAGATGGTTCACAACAAGCCTCATGGCTCTTTCACCAACTTGTTTGTCATTGGTTGAGCGCTGTTCCCAAGCTCTTAACTGCCCCCCCCGCCCCACCACTTCCAGCCTGCTCTGTGCAGGCGGCAAAGCATTTTTCTGCAGCCAGAGAAAGCCCTCAGCACAGAGCCATAGGGCTTTCTGCAGAAAGTCACCCAGCAAACAGCGCTGGTGCAGGCCTGGGAGACGTGAGCGGTCTGGGCAGCCTCTGCATCAGTGGTCAGATGCAGATTTCGCTCCTGTCTCTGCGCAATAAACTGCAGAGCTCTCTGCCTTCGAGCTGAGAGGCTAAAATGAAACGTGATTTATAAAGGGAGATTAAATGTGTAGGGTCAGTATTTGCAAATGAGCACATAGTATCCCTATTTTATGGGAACGTCCCATGCACTTTTGTCCCTTACCGCCTTTGCTCATGCAGTCCCTCTCCCCTGCATGACTTGTCCTAGAAAACTCTGACTCATCTTCCAAAGTCCAGCTCCAATATGAACTTTTCTGTTATGTCCTTTCCTGATTCCTCAGGAAAAATTAATCACTCCCCTGCTTTGTTCTGACAGCATGTTGTGCGAGCTCTGAAATAATAGGATGACGTAGTGTCGAGCCTCCTGTGCGCCCATCGCAGCTCTACTATTAGTAGTTATAATAGCTAATGTTTATTGAGTTTAATTATGACTTTATGTGCCAGGCACTGTTTAGAATACTTTATATTAATTACCTCCTTAAATCCCCTCAACAACTCTATGCAGTAGCTGTAATTAATATCTCCAATTTGTCGAAAGGAATCAGAGAGGTTAAGCAACTTTCCTGGGATCATGTAGTTAGCAAGGGGCAGAACCAGAAGGTGCCAGAAGGTCAGGCTTCCAAGTCCCTGTCTTAACCACCGTATAGAACAGCCTCTCTTTGGCTGCAGTAGAGAAGGAGTCCCAAGGACTAAACCCTGAGGGTATTGCTAGCAGTTTTTATAGGGCCTCCTGCTGGGCTAGGAAACACTGTAGAGAATCTTACACGGATGGGCGACACAAGATTTACATTTTACAAAGATCGTTCTTGCTCTGGTAATAGGGTGAATTGGAAGAGAGCTTGAACACAGAGATGGATGACCGTCAAGAGGCTGGTGAAGTGATCCGGGAAAGAAATAATGAAGTTCCAGGTTTAGCACAAGCTAGCCCCCGCTTACCTCCCTCGCCACTCCCCAACACAGTGGGGCTACATGACGTGCCCTGCACAAGTGCATCTGGCCAGGAGGGCGTGTAGGGGCAGAAATGCAGCCACCCATGAGCCCTGGCAAGGGGTCACACACCAAGAAGGAAAGGCACTTTTTGCTCACTTGCATGCAGAAGCCAGAAGGGTTAGTGGGGGCCTTGCCAATGCAGACATTTTAAACTACTTTTTGTTTCCTGATTGTGTCATGGTTTTCCCCCACCTCTGTGTTTTGAACATTTGGTTTCCTCTGCTAAGGATGCTCTTTCTCTCATTCATTAATTTATTCTTTCACTTACTCAAACACCACATTGCATTTGGGTGCAAATGGTGACTCGGTTGGGGAGCTTACAATCTGGGAGATGAGATGAATATTCATGACATCATTATACAGATGGGTCACTCTGACATTTTCTTCAAAGGTAAAGTCAGGGGACCATGAGACTCTATGCTGGGTGCTGGGGACTTAGCTGCTTTGGAAGGCGGCAGACCATAGTAAGGTCACCCCTGGGAAATATGGCTTCCCTTAGGATGTGTAGAATTTTTACGTCCAGGTAAGGAATAAGTAGGAACCAACCAGGCAAAGAGGGTAGAGAAGGAGAGTGGCTACCTTTCTCATGGCCCTACTACCTTTGATAGCATGCTCATGCATCTCTGGCTGAAAGGACAGAGGTCTGGACCCAGACAGGCTCGCATCACAAAGAGAGGGGACACTGAGGAGGAGGCCCTGAAGGACAGCAGAGTCTGAGGAGGGGAGTGAGCACCGCAGTGCAGACGGCAGGAGGTTAGAGACTCAGAGGCCTGTGGGGAACTCTCAGAGGCTGCTAGAAGCTTTCGAACATAGGGATGTTCAATACTTAATTTTACATTGTGCTTCTGTGGTTTAAGATTCTTTCCCTCCCCACACCTTTGGTACATTTGGTTGCACACAAATGCTTCAAGGGAATGGTTTTGGGGAAAATGAGGGGGAAAAGCTGAGTTCCCAGTAACGGTCCGTAGGGAACAGTGAGGAAAGCAGGGCCTGGTGAGGTCAAAGGTCAGGGGACACGGAAATGTGGAGGCACAGCACCAGGAGGTGGTCATAGAATCAGCTGTGTTTAAGCCTTAAAGGACGAGAATTTTATTTGTAGTCACTTACGGTGAGTGATCAGTACAGAGTGATGATCAGAGGCCGCATCGAAGAGGGTCAGGTGAGAGTAGGGGCAGCCTAGACACGAGAGAGAAAGGAACGGACCTTCTCACTGTGTCCTTGGCAGTGGGACAGGACTGTGGTCCCCTTCCAGGCATCGGAGGCATGGTATGCACACTCCAGCTGAAGGAGGCTCCTCCCCACCAGCTGGCTCCCCAAGTCACGACGCAGCCAGCCACCATGCGAAGCCTTCCGGGACCTTAGAGAATTACTAATGCACCATTTATTGGACACTGTTACTTTCTGGGTACAAAGTCACTTGGGGCGTGGCCCTTGGTCTTTGGTCCTTGCCCCTTGGAGTACGCAGCCTAGCCGGGGAGATAAACGTCACAGGACAGTGATCAGTACGGCCACAGAGGCAGGTCCAGAGGGTGTGGGAGCAGGAGTGGGATCCTGACCCAGTGTGGCAAGTACATTAAATGCCTCAAGGCCGTGGAACTCCACGTGTTTGGAAGTGACGGTGGGAAGGGGCAGAATTTGAGTGGCACCCAGGAGAGCCCCCCAGAGCTCCCTGCCCAAACACCATCTGTCACCATGCTTACATTCCACCCTGGTCCCTCACTCCCTGGGGTCTGGCAGTGGAAGTAAAGGCCCTCCTGGGTCGATGCCTGCCAGAAATAGATGACTAGGGGTTGGGAACTAGGTAGGGAGGGGAGGACAAAGGGTGGAGGGAAGGGATACAGGTGAGCAAAGATGCACTTGGACTTTTGCAATGTTCTTGCAACCCCTTTTCTTATATCTTCCACTTTTTTAAGCCTCAAAATACATGTATAGTAAAAGCTCCTAAATAGAAGCACCAAGAGGGTGGAGACTGTGTTTCTGAGGGTAGGAACGTAGGGCAGTATAATGGAAAAAGAGCTGGAGTCAGAAGACCTGGGTGCGAGTCCTGCTGTGTGGCCCTGAGCAAACCCAGAGCCCTCTCTGGTCTCCCTTTCCCCACATGGCCAGTGTGCAGGTTGGGCCAGGGGCCCCTGCCGGCTCAGCCTCAGTGGTCCCCGGTTTTCACAGCAAGATGAACTGGCCCGGCTCCAGTCCAGTTTACTCTGTCTCCACTGAAGCCAGGTCTGCGGAGTCAGGCAAAATAGCCCCAGAGGAAGATGTTGATGGCCAGCAGCAGGATGGCATTGACGTCGCAGACGCTTCTCCAGAGCGGCTCCTCGGCAATGCTGGTCAGCTCCCACTGGTGTGTGGCCATCTCCTCAGGGCTCAGCGTGGGCTCGGGGTGGCCGGCCAGCCCACAGAACCAGTCCCACAGCAGCCGGCCCCACCGCCTGCGTGGGGCTGAAGACCGCAGTGGGGGGGGGGAAGCAGAAGGGGAGGGGGAGGTGAGGCCAGGTGGCAGACAGGGGAGTGACAGGGGGCAGGGGAGGGGGAGCCGGTGAGACACGGAAGGCAGGGTGGTGGGGAGAGCACAGAAAGAAAGGCAGGTGGCACTGGGCCTTGCTGGGAGCTTACAGACTGGGCGCACAGCTGGGACTGGGACAGAGCTGTGGCCCCAGCGTCCAGTCATCCAGCAGAGCCTCTCAGTGATGCAGGTAGTGGGGACGGGGTGAGGATGATGAGGCTCATCCTAATTCAGAGCACAAGGATGGAGCGGGGCGCGATCTCTCCCAGGACGGCTGGGAACCACTTTCCCGCTCCGTGCTGGTCTGCCTGAGGTCCTGTGCAAGTCACCCACTCGGCTTCTCTGAGCTGCAGCTTCTCTCTCAAACAGGTTAACTGTGATGCTCGGTTCTTCTCCAGATTGCTTTGAGCATCAGGTGAGAATGGACATTTGCTAGCATTTTGAAAAGTGACCCATGCTGGAGCAGCAGGGAGAGGCTCTGGGGACTATAAGGTTCTAAACATGCATGAGACTGAGCCTGTGCGGACCTGGCTCCCCAGCACCAGGATGGGGCTGTTTTGAGGTTAAAGGGTAGCTCAGTTCTTTGAAAACTAAGCTTAAAGGAGGTAATAAAGTATTTTTAAAGTTGGGGTTTTTTTGCATTAGCAGACAGCATATTAAAATAAAATTAATATTTCATTGAGGTTGGACAGAACCCACTGGAAATGCTTTATCATCTTAATGACTTTGGAACTTGGTACCTGGTAAGCTCAGTGTGACGACAGAGTGCAATCTCTGGTCCCATCAAGAGACCATCTGGTCCTGCTCCCTCCTTACCCAGGAGGGGAAAGGCTCAGAGAAAGGAAGGGACCTGCTTGAGGTCACACAGCGATAAGGCTGCACTAAGCAATACCAGGCGTGTGGCATTTCAAGTGTACTAGGTCTTAGTATTTTACAAGCCTATCCAAGAACTCTCTTCTGATTCTCAGGGCTGCGCTCAGAAGCAGATGATGCACAGGGCGTCACATGCCAATTCCGAGGCTCAGAAGTCACTAGGTGGTTATTGGTGATCCAGTCCATCTAAGTCAGTCTACAACCTGGATGTGTACACTTCTTTCAGATCTATTTGGCTGTCCTTAAAATTTTTTTTTTTTTTTAGGACACAAAACTACACTATCATTTTGCTGTTTAACCTGAGGACAACACGGATGAGATTTCATCTGCCCGTGGGCCTTTTGAGAGGGGGATTCCAGAGGCTGCCTTGTAGGAGTGGGAAGTGCTCCTTCGTCTTGTGGGGAGAAAGCCCCCCACAGGGAGCAGATGTTTCTCTGCTTCTCAAGGGACAGGCCCTGCCCTGCGGCAAGGGGCCAGCCAGGGAAAGCCTCAACGATCGATCGTGTCCATCTATCTCATGCTGGGGTTCCGCCAGGACAGCGTGAGTGGTGCCCTTTCTCCTCCCACTGAAGCTACCTTCCTAGCTTCTCCCCATCCCTTTCTTCTCTTGGATCTACCTCCCTAGAAGGGCCTGCGATTCCTCCCTGCCATACATTTTATAGGGGCAAGACCTGGTTCTTGCCATGATGGGGGGAGAAACTGTTTTGAGACCCCATCTGGTGCATGGACCACAAAGCTTGAAAAAGAGACAAGGGGTCACATTGTGCAAAGCAAAACACACTGGAAGTATTGGGGCAACTGATTAGACAAGGGGGCGGGGGAGGATGTTGACTTTGAGCTTTAGTGGTGCTTTCTGAAGTCAGCCTATGTGGGTTTTGACCTTGGAATTTTGTAAAGGGTTACATTCTCCATTACGCATAGCTTTTTATAGTGGACCACTGGCTTTTAACTGCTGCAGCTGGGGCAAGAAGATGGGAGTGTTCGATCTTGGTGGGATGCTGGAGCTTATGATGTCATTAACTCTAGGCACCTGGCTGCTTCTCTAGGCAGGGCCTTAGCAAAGTGGAGGGAATCAGGAAAGGTGGGCAATTTCTCAGGCCTCAGGGGAGCAAAAGCCGTCCCCCCACCCCACGAACCTGGCAAAGATGAGGGACCTGTTCAGGTCCGACAACCGGCACTTTGACGATCTTACCTATGCTCTTGACTTACATGAGTTATTAAAGGTGTGGACACCAGAGGCTGGGAATGGAACTAAGACATTGTTGAGGCCCTGAAGGAGAAGGCAGCTGACAAAGGCACCCCAACTCCACCCAGGTGGTGGGGTTCCCTCTGAGGCAGGAAGTAAATTTAGGACTTAAATGTCGTTAAGTTATTAATTCCTGAGGGCAAGAGAAATTGATTTGGGGCTTTAACTTGCAACCTGATTTAACTTTTTTGACTATAATTTTCCCTTAGGAATTTTATAATTTAGGAAATCTCTATAATGTCATTATATCAGACTATTCTAACATGGTTATTTAACCACGCTGTAGGAAGGTTATAGTTGCATTATGTCTAAAGCAGCAACATCATGTCTTATGCCAATTTTCAACTTTAGAGACTGTGTGACCTTGGAGTACATCTCACTAAGGTACTATTCTAACACATGTAAGAACCTCTACGAGGCAAAACGTACATGGCCCATCAGCAGCTCAAGGACGATACCTATAGGAACGGCTGTCAGGCTGGAGGAACCTTATGAAGATGGACAGAACTGTATGGACCCAGGGCTGCTCTTATCCCGTGAGGGACAGAATTAGGCAGAATTTTTAAGCCCCATGGGAAATAAGTAAATAATAAAGTGGGGCCAGTTTCTTTGATGTGCCTCATGTTTCCTTCCATCTGGAGGGAACTCAGCGTAACACTCTTTGATTTTTCTGTCCTTAGACTCATTCAACCCAGGGGAAGAGAGGGGACTCCCCTCCTGGTAGATTTGGGAAGCATGGAGGGGGCATGCTTGGTTGTGTCCCTCCCTCCTCCTTGTCAATGTTGGGCTCACAGGGGTAGGAGGCTGATGGGCACCTCTGTCTAACTCCGGGCTTCACCATAAGGAAACGCACCTCCCCACAGATACAAACAAAATCTTTCTACCTATATTTTGGCTCCTATCTGCCTTCCTTATTTGTCTTATTTCTCAAATAGTTTAATAGCCATGCGGGAAGGGAGGAATGGTCATTTTTTTGGCATCCCTCAGAGACCCCATCCCCAGGGAACCCCAAAGGAGGGTCTCTGGGGCCCCATGACATGGCATCCCCATTACTCCTCTGTGATGTGTGCCCCCCAGCATGCCCCCAGCCTACCTCCATGCTGGTCCTGGCCCTGGTTGGAGCTCTCTCTCCCTCCATCTCCTGGAGGGCTCACCCCAGATGGCATCTCTGATGTCCCAGGCGTGCCCTCCGGGGCCTCCTTCTCCAGCTCAGGGTGGGGACAGTTCCGTGTCCACCACGTCAGGCGAGCAAGCTGGAGGGAAAGAAAATACTGCTTGACTCGGATACCCTTGGGCGTAGTCTTACTGTGGAACAAGAGGACTCCCCTTCACAGGAGGCCGGCAGAGCAGTGAGGAGCGTAAGGAACAGGCACAGGACCGAGTCAGGATGCCTGGCTCTCAGCCCGAATGCCCTTTCCTTTGAAAAGCTGCGCCCCCTGAGCACCTGCTCCCCCTGAGCACTTGCTCCAGGCTCCATGCTCATAGCTTGGGAAGAAAGAAGCCAGACAGGGAGGCAGGTGCCCCATGACAGAAGGCTTCCAAGGTAGGGTTGTGGAGCTGATACTCTTAAAAAGAAACTCATAGGCAATGGAGAGGCCCTGCAGACTTTAGACAAAAGGAAGAGACTCTAAGTTGGATTTAGAAAGATCTCTCAGAGTGAATTGAAGGGATTCAGGCTGTAGGCTGTTGGAACAGCAGAGCAAGAAATACAGAGCATCTGGGGGAGGAGAAGGGGGTGGTCTTCAGGTGAGGGAGCAGCGAACATGGCTCTTAGGTTCCTGCCTTGGACCATCAGGTAGGTGGCGGACGAGCTCGAAGAGTCTGCCTACAGAGTACCTGCAGAGCCTGCTGCCACAGAGCGGCAGGGACGTCTCTCTCCAGGGACGGAGCAGCAAGCCCGCGTCCCCTGGACAGCCCTGGTGGCTTTCTCTCTTCTCCCTTTTTGGTGGCGCAGCAGAAAATCCAGCAAGTTCTCTAGCTGAAGTTGGTTGGACCCAACCAGGACTATCTGAGCTCTGTACTGTCTCCTTTCCAAAAAACTCTTTTCCTGGCCCAGCAGCTCTTGGTTACATATTGGCCCAGGTAAACCCTGCCCTGCTGCCAAATTCCTACAGGCACGTCCAGCAGCCCAAATTCCTACAGGCACGTCCAGCAGCCCAAATTCCTACAGGCACGTCCAGCAGCCCAGGATGAGCGACCATCCTCCAGGACCCTTCCGCTGGCTTCCATCTACGTCTTTGTACGGTCTCAGGAGATCCTGGACTGCTTCTCCACTTGAAAGTACCTCTTAGCAAATGTGACTTCATACTTACACAATGTGTCATTAGCCGTGTATGGGTGGTGTCTCTTTATGTCATGGGAGGCAGCTGGATTTGGGTTTGAATCTTGGGCGAGAGAGAGAATGGAGTTTCATCTTCCTGTAGAGGATTGTTGAGTTCCCGGGTATGGATAGGACAGCTCAGTGACAGTGTGGGGTGAGAAGGGTTTTAGGTCATAAGTGGGACCCTAAGGGACACTGAAAACCAAACTGGAGGGGCATGTGTCATGGACGTGAGCAGAAGAGAGGTCTTCAGGACGCAGGAAGTGATCCGTGGTGGCTGGTTCTCCTCAGAACTCACTGAGGACGAAGATGGGGGAATGATCGTTAATTTCTAGCAACAAGAAGGTTATTGGGGTCTTGGTGAGAGCAATTTCGGGGGAAGGGGGGACATCAGCCAGACTGGATGAGAAGGAGACAAGAGGTGGGAAGTGAAGGCTGCGAGTGATCACCCTGCAAAGTCGGCTGTTGAGGAGCCCAGCGGGAGGCAGCGTACCTAGGGAGGGCCGGGGTCCGGGGAGGGGGTTTCGAGTGGGAGACACTTCTGTGTGGGAGTGAGGCAGCAGACAACGGAGAAGCTGAAGATTCAAGCAGTGGGGAGAGATCACTTCTGGAGTGAGCCACCAGAGAGACCCACCTCTCTTGGCTCCTCTGTTTGTAGGAGGAATTAGTGACATCAAGGGTCTAAAGTGGTTTTGCAAACTCTCCAGGGATGTTAGTAATGCCTTTCACCCAATGTTTCAGGGACTAGCTTCTGGCATGGGCTCTATTCTGGGCTGAATTCTAACCCCTCCAGGACTTCAGAATGTGACTGTATGTGCAGATAAGGCCTTTAAAGTGGTCATTAAGGTTAAATGAGGACATTAGAGTGACCCTAATCCAATACAACTGGCGTCCTTTTAAGAAGAGGAGATTAGGACACAGACACTCAGGGGAAGACGGGGTGACGACAGAGAGGCGAAGACAGACATCTGCAAGCCAAGGAGGGGGGCCTCGGCGGAAAGAACTCTGCCAACACCCTGATCTCAGACTTCTTGCCTCCAGACTGTGAGAAAATAAACTTCAGTTGTTGAAGTCCCACAGATGGCGGGGCCGCGTCATGACCGCCCATGATGTAAAGATGAAAGGTTTCAAAAGACAGCTTCCATGACTGAGGACTGCAAAATCTGTCAGCGTGCGAGAGGGGAGCGCTTGCTCTGGGAGACTCTGTGTCTTTTCTCATCTACCTGGTTCTTGACTGGCCAACGAAGCCTTCCTCCTTCTTCTAGGACCAGCTCCAAGTGACCTTGTCGGGGAGCCCTCTGCAGCCCCGCAAGGGTGACTGCCCCACCCCCGGTGCTCAGCCCCTCCCTTTGAGCCTGGTCCTTCTGCACTTTCTCGCGGTAGACTAACTGTTGGCGTTGGTGTCTGTCCCCAAAAGTCGCTGGCAGGGACCATCGTCTTTGTAACCCTAGCATAGTGCCTGGCACACGAGGTGCTCCCGGAGTAATTTTCCAATTGAATGAATTACTTTTCACCTGGGATTGACTAATCCAGTGAGCTCCCCGTTCCCAAGGACGTGTGTATGGCCACAGAGGAGACAACCCGCTGGAATGAAATTCAGGGGTCGAATCCCAGGCCCCGGGGGTAGGGACAGCATTTTGAGGAGCCCCAGCGCAAGCACTCCACTTGCCTTTTCCTCAGGGATGGGAGTGGTACAGAGGCTGATGGCGACAATGACGACAGCAGTGAGCCCACAGAGCAGGAGGGCAAAGTAGAGGTAGTGGAAGTCCTTCAGCACGGCCGGCCTCTGGTCCACCTCCCCACAGGCTGGCACGGGGTAGGAGAACTCCAGGATCATGCGCAGAAGCCCCACAACCAGGCCAAAGATGAGGCCCCAGAAGGCTCCCTGTGGAGAGAGGGTAGACATGGGAGGCCCGAGCAAGCCTAAGCCACGGTCTGTTACAGTGTTTGCAGGCCCACCTTAGCGAGCTCCCTGTTAATGCTGAGGCTTTGTCTGAACTTAAAGGCAGGCAGAGTGGTGCCCTGGGGAGGGCACAGGCTCCAGAATCAGATAGACGAGGATTTGGATCCTGGCTCTGTTCCAGAATGATTGAAATAGTGACTCAACCTCACTGGCTTGGAGTTTTCTCATGCGCAATGGTAAGAGAAATTAGTATATACTAAGTATAGATGCTTAGTATTCAACTAGAATGGAATATGCTTTTGCAATGAGCAGGGAAAACCAGGATCCCCCATCCTGATTTTCCGTTATAATAAATAAAAAATCAGAATAGAGCTCTTTAGAAAGAAAGAAAGAAGAAAGAAAGAAAGAAAGAAAGAAAGAAAGAAAGAAAGAAAGAAAGAAAGAAGAAAGAAAGAAAGAAGAAAGAAAGAAAAACAAAGCAAAGTAAAGCAAAGCAAAGCCAAGCTCTGGCACCTCCCCTATCTTGTTTATAACACCACTTGACCCAGACCTATATCTGTTCCCTGTATGTGAGGGTCAGAGGGCCCATTTTCAAAATACCCCATTTTCAAAAATGAGATGCCGATCCTGATACCAAGAATTCTGGAATGAGGAGTGCCTGGGTGGCTCAGTCATTAAGCATCTGCCTTTGGCTCAGGTCATGATCCCAGGGTCCTGGGATCGAGCCCCTCATCGGGCTCCCCGCTCCGCAGGAGGCCTGCTTCTCCCTCTCCCACTCCCCCTGCTTGTGTTCCTTCTTTCATTTTGTCTCTCTCTGTCAAATAAATAAATAAAATCTTAAAAAAAAAATTCTGGAATGAGCATAAACACCCAGAATTCAGCCGAGCCGAGCCGTGCTGTGCACCATCATGATCAGCAGGGAGGTTAGACGTCCAGAAACAGTCGACAAGTGGCCTGGGTACTCCCTGGGGAAAGGGGCTTCTGAGATGTCCTTTGCAATGACTTTGAGCTTTCCTGTGGCCCCTGCGGAGTTGTGTCCATGACATCCTTTAGCCCCCAAAGCACAGCCAGCAGAATCGGGCCCCTCTTTTCTAGGCTCTCCTGGGGGTAACCAAGGCAATGGTCCTGGAACCTCTAGCTCCTCCCAGGCCTTTCAGCAGTTGTGTGAATGAAGCATGTGCGGGGTCATCTGTGGCTGGTATTTTGCCTACATACAGAACCTTACGGGGTTAGAGAGGGAACAGACCCCAGAGATCCTCCCGTCTGTCCTGGCCTTTTACACACACTTCCATGTGTCAGGAACATTTTTCTCTTCCCCATTAATCCGGTCTAGGATCAGATGTCACTTCCTCCAGGAAGGCTTCCCTGGCCCCCTCCCAGGCATCCCATGGGTTAGGTACCCCTGACCCCCACTCTCACAGCAGCCATTAGACTTTATTCTTATTTCTTATTGAGTCATCTTTCCTCCCATCTGGCCCAGTGATGGTGGACCTACATGAACCTCGTAAACCATTGCATCTAGAAGCTTCCATAATAGGATCAATGAATGTTTGTCAAGTGAATGAATGAATCAAAACCCGACGCTATGGATGGGGAGACGGAAGCCTAAAGGAGGCAGTGTGTGTGTCTGATATGTCCCAGGGAGACACCAGGCTACAGACAGACCGGACCTCCTGACCCTCGGGCATACAGGGAGAGACAGGGTCCCTGTTGCACTCACAGGCTCTGTGACCCTCTTGCAGAAAATGGCCAGCAGGAAGAGGGCGGTGATAGGCGGGGCCAGGTAGCTGGTGACAGACTGGATGTAGTCGAAGAGCTGCCCGCTGTTGGAGCTTTGGATGATGGGGATCCAGAGGATGCTGATGACAACCAGGAACACCACAAACACTCTGTAAGGAGGGCACAGGGCACTGTGAGGAACGCTCAGGGCGGCACTGGCATGGGGTGGGGGGCAAAGGGGGGACACAGAAACCGGGAAGGGAAAAGGGAAAGGAATGCATGGTCACTGAATCAGAGAATGCTAGGAGACTGGAAATGCTAAGATTCCAGAAATTTAGGCCTCTAAAATCCCAGAATAGCAGAATTCCAGAATCCAAGAAACCCAGGATTTTTGAATTGGGGTCTGTGAGGTCATGTAGGCCACCTGCTCTTCAGGGAGAAAGCCATACTTTTTACAACACCCCCCACTTCAGTAAATGGCCTCTGGTCTTGGCTTGGATGCCCTTTCTTCTCTTTCGCATCCCAAACCCGTGCAGGACAGCCCCCTTCTCTAGGATGGCTTTAGTTCCAGAGACTTTTCGCTTCTTTGTGCTCCTCCAGTTCTAACCCACTGCTCCCTTATATTGGCATTTAGCTCAGAGTGGGGACTCCACCTTGTCCTCCTGACTGCCCCTCAACTGATCCTGGCTCAGGCCCAAGTACCCTAAAGCACTCTCTTATGATTTTGTGTGAACAAGTTGAAAACTTTTCTTGGATGCAATAATGCACATGGCCAGCAGATGGTGCTCAAATCCCACTGATAGATGAAATAAATGGCCGTGGAACCTGCTGAGTACAAGAACGAAGGAGCGGTCTTTGGAAATGCCTCAACGCACTTGTCCTCACCTCTCCTCTCCCTCCCACATCTTCCCCATCAGGCCCCACTAGAGAGGCAGCTACCCAAGTGGTAGCTGCTCATCCCTCCCCTCGCAGATCCTTAAATGCTCAGGCCCTGCGTGTTAGTCCAGACACCTGAGTCACGGAGCCTTAAATTATGAAGCAAAGAGTTCGGAAAGTGCCCCTTAACCCAGTGTAAACTACAAGCCTAGGGAGAAAAAGAAAATAAGCCACCAAGTGATACTTTGAAAAGCACAAAATCAAAACCAAGAAGATAAAGTTCAAGTTCTCCAGCTTGCCGTTCAAGGCTCTGCGTCCACTGGAGACAGCCTTCCTGCAAACTTCCCGGCTGAGGCAGCCCCACGCTGCATTACCTGCGCTCCTGTTGCCAGGAGCAGCCCTCAGGGCAGGCTAGTACCAGGCGCCCCGGTGTCCCCCGCACAAGCTGTGATGCAAGGGGGATGCTCAGGGTGAGTCTGATGGAGTAAATTAACAGGCTTTCTGTTTTCCTGGGATAAAGGCTGGGCTGATCTAAAGCTCCTGGGGGTGAGCTGCTTGCTAACTACCCGCCCCCCCATACAGTTCACCTTCCCTTTCTTAAATGCTTTGTCAGCTTCTCTCACTTACTCTGTTAATCAGAGAAAGAGAAAGTTGAACAGACCGGGAAGAGACTTTTTTTTTTCTCCTTATTCTGGAAGCAGAGGAATGTCCAGAGTTGGGAAGGGACTCACCTAAGGTCATGTAGGAAGTTGGTGCTAGAACCAGGTGCTCTGACTGCCAGGCCTGGCCCAGACCCCACCTCATCCCCCACCCCCCGCCCGCCCCCAGGGCAGCCCAGGACAAGGAGGAGAGGGGAGAGGGGTTCTGCCTGCAGGGAGGGGGTGCTCCAGAAGGAGGGGCCAGCGCACCTGCCCACCACCATCAGCTCCTGCTCTGTAGCCTTCTTTCGGAGGCGCAGCCACACGTCGATGGCAAACAAGGTGCCGCTGCTGTTGAAGATGGAGGTGAGTGAGCTCATGAGGGCGGCCAGGATCACGGCGATCATCAGGCCCCGCAGACCTGGGGAGAGGCGAGGTCTCCATGGGCAGCCGGCCTGGGAAGGCCAGCTCTGCCAGGGGCCACGGAGGCTACAGAGTCCAGCAGAGCCAGGGCTATGGGGGTGGGGATGCTATTGCATGAGGTTCCCATCTGTGCGGATGAGGAATCCGGGAGACCGGGAGGCCCGCTTCTGGATAAGCGCCGCGGCCCTGAGTGAGTCCCCTGCCCTGCCCCTGTCCAGGCCCAGCCTCCTCATCTGCATCACTAAGAGCGGTGGGCCTAGGTGACCCTGCAGTTTTGACTCCTCAGTCTGGGCTTCAGAGCTTGTAGACACTTGGTTAGGGGCCCCTGGTGGGGAGGAGGGTGCCTGTTAAGAATGGAGTGTTTTCAGTCTGTGTGCCTTTTCATGGACACGGTGGTGCCAGGTTAAGGCCCCAGCCTGGGAGGCAGAAGGCCTGGGTTTGTTTCCTGGTTCTGCAAGCAACTAGCTGTATGATCTTTAAACTAGTTCCTTCCTTTCTGGACCTATTCTCCCCCTGCATAGCAGGGGAGGATGGAACCTACTGATATCTGAGGTCTCTATGACTCTAATGATCAAGCTTCTAGAAACAACCACTCATGTGTCCCTGGGGAGACCACTCTCTGTCAGCCCTACCTCGGCCCTCTTTCCTCCCAGTCCAAGTATTTAATCACCTCCTGGAGGTCTCCCTGAAAGACTCAAGGCGTTCCAAACAAACCTAGGCCAGCACCTTCCTCCGGGGCCTTCTCTTGCTTCCTTTGTTCCTTGGGATTCAGCTCCATTTCCTCTCCTCTGGGAAACCTTCTCCAATGTTCCCCTGGGCCAGGTCGGGTGTCTCCTTAGGGCTCCCTCACCCCCACTGTGTCCCCACTCTGGTGACGTAGCATTGTGTCCTCAGTGAGCCCAGGTGTCCTGGGGATGGCATGAAGCCCGAGCTCGGGCCTGCCTTTCATCCCTGCATCTCCACAATTAAAGCCAGAGTGGGTGCTTTATAGACACTTGTGAGAATGTGTGTGTGTGCACGCTCGCGTGTGTTGGGGGAAGGAGGTGTGGAGGCGAAGGTTCTTATTCCCTAGTCCTGTCCATGCCCACCGTTAATGCAGCCCCTCCTGGGCAGCGGGGATTGGAGGACGCCGGGGGATGGCGTGAAGGGGGGCGTGGGGAGACAGGACTCACCGACGGGCATGAGGGCTATGACCAGCTTGGGGTAGGCGATGTTGGAGCAGCTCACTCGGGCCCCGCAGATTCTTTGGCAAACGTCAGGGTCGACACAGCCCACCTCATCTATAGAAGAAGTGATGGCCATCAGAGCCGAGTCTTCCTGTGCCTCCTTGGGTTGGCCCAATATTTGCTTTCCAACAGGAACAAAACTACAGGAAAGTGTATCCTGGTGACTCTGGCAGGAACCAGCATCTCTTGCAGGAGCCAGAGGGTCAAGGGGCAGGCAGATGTCTGGGTACACGATTTAGCCGTCTCCAGTAAGTCTCTTGACCACATACTACCCTGCAAAGCCTGACAGACTCCTGGGGGTTTTAGGCCTTGTATCTTGCTAAAAGGTAAAAATCCTTGGAAGGTACCAAGAATGCCTTCTTTGGTCTTTCCCTTATAAAGGGAGCATAGGATTTTAACATGACATTTAGATACAATTTCTTCTTCTGAAATACTTATTGTATGTTTGGCCCACAAAGCCTAACGCATATGTATCTTAATAGAAACAGCACGGGCATCCCCTCCCCACCCCTCACCCCCACTGCCAGTGCAGCATCGTCCAGCTCCTACCTGGGTACAGGGCCCTGCTGATCATGCCGGGCATGACGATGAAGAACATGGGCAGGATCTTCAGGTAGCCCCCCAGCACGGAGCCCCCCTTGGCATGGGACAGATTCTTGGCAGAGAGAGACCTCTGCACAATGACCTGGAAAGGGAGGGGTGGAGGCAGGCCACCCAGGTCAGGTGGGGCTCAGCTCAGTCACAGGCGGGCCCTGAGGTGGTCCCGAAACAAGCCCCGACCCTCTCTGCGTCTAGGTGCATGGTTTTCCCACAGGGAGCGCCCCCAGGTTGTGACGGGCTGGGCCAAGCCTGGCTGGGGCATCACCTGGTCCGTGCACCAGCACCATGTGGCCAGCACTGTGAGCCCGAAAACGAGGCCTGGCCAAGGAATGTCCCCGCTCACAGGGTCCCGGAGCATATGGAAGGCATCAGACCGGGGGAGATGGCAGGTGGTATTGGGGACTGTGGCATGGGGTATGGCCTGTCTATACCGCTGCTCCAGACCTGGGTACCAGCCTACCTCCTGAAAGCCTGTGGAGAGAGACGGCAGTTAGTGACACAGCCCTGAGACCCACTGGGGGTCTCCTGCCCCTACCCAGGCTTCCAGTCCCATGTGGGGCCCTGGGGCTTGGAACTGGTATGGGACTTGGGAATGGGGGAGATATGTGGGGCTCAGACCCTTAGTTGGTGTAGTGAGAACTCTGCTCTTTGGTAACCCCATCCTGGCGGTGGGGGTGGTGGGATGCTCTGGAAAGTTCCAATCAAACCACAGAGGTGAAAGCCCAAGATAGATCAGAGAGCAATTTCTACATGATGGTGGGGTGTATTCAGGTCTCTTCCTTACCCAGAAACATGAGGACCAGGGCACCCCCCACCATGATCACCGTCTGCAGAGCATCTGTGTAGATCACGGCCCTGAGGCCCCCTGCAGACCCAAGGAGAGGGCTCATCAGTCGGCACCAACAGGGGGTTCCTCTCTGGGTGTCTGCCCTGTGCTTGGCCACATCAGGGAGCCCTCTTAGCAGGTGGGTTCCGGCCGCCTGCCTTCGCCCGACTGGCCGGTCCCAGCCGCAGGCACTCTGGTCTAGCTCTTTCTCTCCCCAGCGGCCCCTGAGTGTGGCCACTGTGCCTCAGTTAGCTCTTGTTGTTTTTAACATCCCAGGGCTATTCTTCTGCTGTGCTGGTAGCTCCACCGGGAAGCCTCCCTCCCTCCCCTCCCAACACCATGGAAATTCCCCATCTTTGCAGGCTGACTTAGCCACGAGCCAGGGTCCCATGTGCCCAGGCCTGCGAGAGGTGCTCTGGGGGACACAGGGGAAGGAGGGCTGGTGGCTTTGTCTGGAGCAGTCCCTGGTGACTCCAGTCCTATTGACGGTCTCCTAGCTGCACCCCTGCTCACTGTTGCATCCCTAGGCATCCCTCTCCACCTCTCCCTGTCTTTCGGTCTCTGCTCCCGGTGCCCGCACCCCGATGCGACCTGTCCTCGGCCCTACCGGCAATGGTGTAGACGGCTGTCACCACCAGCAGCATCGCCGTGGAGAGGTAAAGGTCCCAGCCCAAGGCCATCTGGATGAAGAGAGCTCCAGAGAAGATGTCAGTCTGCAGAGAGCCGGGACCCAGGAGTCCAGGTCACCTGAGGCCCTCACTGTGGCCACCAGGGTATGTCGCCTCCTGCTCAGCGATATCAAGTGCTGTCAGTCCTCATCACATGATGAGGGTGAGCCTCAAGTGCCGTGCTGAGGAGGATGGGCTTGACCTTGCAGACGCTGAGGAGCCATAGGGATTGTTAAGCAAAGGAGCACCACATGAAACTTTGAAACAGGGAGCAATGTCAGCTGGTGGTGCAGATAGGAGAGTCTGTTGCCCTGAAGGCAGGGGTGAAGGAGTGAAGACAGAGGAGGTGAAGCAGGGAGCAGGGGTCAGAGAAGAGAGAGCAGGCACCCAGAGGCTCGCTGCCTGCTCCCCAGCAGAGCAGAGGCCCGTGCAGCTGCAGGTGGGCCCTGGCTGACGGGCCGGGCCGGGAGCCCAGTGAGAGGACTTCTGGACGCTCTGCATGCTCGGGTTTATTAGAGGACTTGGAGAGCGTCCTTTGCCTGAGCTGACTTGGGCTCGTTTTCAAGCATTGGTGGACAAGCCGCTGTACAGTTTTCCCGACTCTTGACCTGGAAGCTCACGGACTTGGCCCCTTTCAGTGCTTGCTTGCTGACCCCACTGCACGGTTGTTTCATGAACCCATCCCAGGGCTACAACGGGACAGTGTGCAAGGACCCCTGGCCCGGGGCACGGGACCCAAACTTCAGTTCCAGTCCTACGGCTACGTTCTGTGTGGACATGGGCAAGCCATTTGCCCTAGGTTTGTTTTCTGGGTGTAGGTCAGTGGAGGAAGAACAAGGACCTTTCTAACTCTAACATTCTAGGTAATCAGTGCATGGTGCTGAATGGAGAATCAATTAACGGAAAGATAAATGAATGAATGTGCTCTAGATGATGAACTCTTTGAATAGAGGGACATCATTTACGCAACAGACATTTCTCATTCATCTGTGATCACTCCACTGCTGAGCGAGGGCTTGCATTGAAGGTATGTGGATTCGTCCCTTCTTCCTCCCTCCCTCCCTGCCTTCCTTCCTTCTTTCTACCTATTATCTATCTATCTATCCATCCATCCATCCATCCCTACATCCAGCAATAAGCCATGATGTAAACTCAGCATTTTTGGGCACCTGGGTGTCTCAGTTGGTTAAGCATCTGCCTTCGGCTCAGGTCATGATCCCAGGGTCCTGGGATCGAGTCCTGCATCAGGTTCCTGGGATCGAGTCCTGCATCAGGTTCCCTGCTCAGCGGGGAGTCTGCTTCTCCCTCTCCCTCTGCCCCTTGCCCTGCTCGTGCTCTCTCTCTCTCTCTAATAAATAAACTCTTAAAAAAAATAAACTCAGCATTTTCAGAGAGACAAGATGGTCACACTGGAGTGGGTACTCACAGAAATCTTGGTGAAGATGTAGAGGATAAGAGACAGGACAGACATGTACACCTGGATCCTCTGGCCCCCGAATCGCTTCTTCAGGTACTGCGGCATTGTGACCACACCAGCGGCGATGTACACGGGGACGAAGATCCAGCCCAGGGCCAGAAGCAGCCAGGTTGCCTTGGAGAGTGGAGAGAAGTAGGTATCCATGTCCTAGATGCAGATGGAGGGGCAGCCCCCTCCCCCACATCATGATGTCGGGGAGCACTGAGCTGGGAAGCAAGGGACCTGGGACCTAATCTTAGTGCTGTGTGACCTCTGATGAGTCCCTCTGCATCCTCCGGGCCTTGATTTCCTCATCTGTAAAATGGGTTCTGTATTTACCATGCAGCCTCCCCAGGCACCTCCGAGGTTCCCCTCAGCACTAAAGCCTGGGATGGGGGGGGCAGGGGGGCTTCAGACCTCCATTATCCCTGAGAAGCCTCCAGGCCAGCTTCCTTACGTTCCATTCGAAGCCGCCCACAGCGAGGCCTCCAGCAGCTCCTGTCCCAGCCAGGCCAATGAACAAGCCACTGCCCACATTGCTGGACATCAGAGAGGCTCCAATCTGCAGGGCACAAGCGGGGTCAAGGGTCAGGGTCAGTTTTAATCCAAATCAGCCTGGAGCCAGGACCACGGGCTTCAGGAGCTGTGGACAGAGCAGGAGCCGGGCTCAGGAAATCTGAGATCAGAGGAAGGAGGGTATGTGAGGGAGCACAGAGAGGAGGGAGGGACCTGACATTTACTCAGTACCTACTGTATGCGGACACTGTGCGAGGCATTTAATATGCACCAACACACTTAATCTGCATAAACATTTCGAGAGATGAGCATTAATCTTTTCAATTTACAGAGGAAGGAGATAATGTTGGGGAAAATAAAGCCACTGCCCTCAGGCCATGCAGTGAGTGGCCAAGTGGGAAAGAGGGAAAGCCATGGAGAGCAGGGTCAGGTAGGAAGGAGAAGGCTCTGCACTGGGGCCGTCCATCTAGGGGCCTCCAGAGACGAGGATGCTGAGGGGAGGAGGGGAAGTCCCCACGAGAGGGATTGGGGAGGTCCCCTTCATTGGGCAGGGAAAGGGGCGGAGGGAGGCGCTCTGGGGCCTGGGCGGAGGCGAGGCCTTGGGGACACGACCGGGGCCAGAGGGGAAGAGCTCGGCTCTGGGCTTGCTCCCTGTATCACCCTAATAAAATCACTTCCTCTTGCAAATCCTCAGATTCTCCACTTGTAAAATGTGGGGACTCACCTGTTCCCACTGCCTGTTCTGGGGGTGCTGGGCGATAGAAAGTGAAAAGAAAGGAAAGGTACTGAGACATTCAGAGAACAGATCGCCTAGAACATAAAGGCCCAGAGATTACAACCAGCCTGATGTTGCTCATTGCTGAAGCCACAGCCTGCTGCCACACACACACACTCACACACACACACACACACTCACACGCTCACACTCAGGTGGTCCTGGGGATGCTGGCGGGGCTGGGCTGGAGCACCTAGCCAGAGCACAGAGCACTGGGCCCTCCCCGAGGCTGCTCTCGGAGTGGGGAGGGGCCTCGGCCCCGCTCAGCGCAGGGCTCCCAGCTCACGACTCAAGGAGACATCGGCCATTAGGGCTGGCAGGGGGACCAGACAGGCCCCTCTGGAGCAGGGATGCTGTTGCTCCTTCTGCTTTTGGCTTCCCAGCCACACACTCTCTTTGGGGTACAGGGAGGGGAGTGAGGCACTTCTCAGGACTGGCCTAGTAGGGAGGGGCACAAAGCTATGGGACTTCTGTCACAGATACCCGGACACCTAGACATGCAAGCTCCAGGGCTGCAAATGGGACGGAGACCCCCCTAAGCAGGGCTGGTTCTGCTCAGGCTTCAGCAGTGCAGGAGGCCCCAATGCAGGAGGCCCAGCTCACGGCCCCACCCATGGGGGCTGCCCGGCTCCACAGCCACTCATCTTGGGAGCACCCTCCTGCTTCCTCACCCCTACGGGGAGACATAGAGTTTCACACGGAGCAGGGAGATCTGCTCTCTGCAGGACTGGCGGGCACCCAGGCCAGCCCCTGGTCACCCTCCCGGAATGGACCAGAGAGGTACTCCCTCCTGCTTCTTGTCCCTACTGACTCATCTCCAGAGCTGTGGTGGGGGACGGTGGGGAGGGGACGTATCAGCTGAGCAGAATGGCCTCCGAGTGGCTTGCTGTCTCCTGTTGAGGGACCCAGTGTCACCATCCCTGTGAACTGCCAGGCCCTCCGCCCCCTGCACTCCTGGGGATTCTATCATGCTGAAGGCATGAGAGCTCCCTGCCCCTACCTCCTCCTGTCCCAGATACTCGAACCTTCCAGAGAGCTCTGTCAGCGTCCTGGACCTCCTCTTCTCTTCAGGGAGTCTGTCACCAGCGCGGGTGGGGAAAGTGGTGAGAACGAGGACGGGGTGTAGGGGTGGCTAGTGGTGTGTGAGTGCATGCACACACGTGTGTGTGAGCCGGGCGTGACTGGGCGTGTCACAGCCTCAGCACCACAGGGCTGACAATCCCACGATTTGATTTCCAGGCAGGGCGTACCTCCCTCCGTGCTATTTCAGGAAGAGGAGATCAGTTTTGAGGACCAAGAGGAACAAGTGACGTGGGCAGATAGAAGAGACTGGGGTTTGCAAAGGTGTCAGGATCGATTCCCTGAGGTTGCTGGGGATTGATGTCTGTGATCCCCCTCACCTCACTGCTCCACGGTACTAAGCAGATATGTCTCCTTCCTACCTCCCCTGGCTGAGGTCAGAGGCTTCCCAGAGGCACTCACAGCCCCTCTGCTTCCCTCCTGTTGTCTGTGAGTCTGTCTGCCCAGCTAACTTGAGCTTCTCTGGGACAGGAACATTCTAGGTTATTTCTGTAGGTGCAGTGTCCAGCTGAGGGCGCACACTTAGGAGGCACCTACCCGAGGTGTGCATTAGCAAGATCTCTTGGGTTGTGGGGTGCCTGGGGGCCACAGAGAAGGAGCCCAGAGAGCCAGGAAACCCACTCAGGGGGCTGCCACCTTGGTCCAGGCGAGAGAAGACAAGACGAGGATCCAGGGGTGGGAGGGGACAGGGAGGACGATCTACTCACCGGCCACCAGCTCATGGACCTCCCCGCCAGGAAATAGCCACCAATGGTGCCTCGGCTTGCACGAATCGATGACTGGCAAGGAAGGGGAGAGAGGTGAGGGTCTCCCGAGCTCCCCCACCTCTGCCCCGCCTCAGCTCCCTGTTCCTGGGCTCAGGTGCTGGGGGGTACCCATACCATGAGAACCAGATGGGCAGTTTCACTGGTTTTACTCTACCCGCCTTTGGGAGGGACACAGCCTCTCTCTGGGCCTCACTGTTCGTCCCCTGGGGCTGGTGTGAAGAGCCAAGGGGCCAACAGAGGTTAAAGCCTTCGCGAACAGCACTGTGCTGGACGTGTGTGCAAGATACGGTTATTGTCCCCCTAGCCCTCCCTCTGTCCAAACTTCGTTTCAGGAAATGATTTGTATCTGATTCTCGGGCTTGCATAGAGGCTGCCCCCTCCCTCCTTTCTGCAGGACTCCTGCACTGGGGCCCAGACGGCAGAAAGCCCCGCAGCCCCAGGCAGAGGGAGGGCTCCGTCTGGGGCTTCTCCTGCCCGGGTCTGAAGTGGGACCACGCTGTGAAGCCTGTTCAGGAGCCCGCACAGACCCCTCCTCTGAAGAACAAGAGGAAAGTGGACGTGAATGAACTTCCTCTGGGGCCTCAAGGGCTGGGAGCCGGGGCAGTGAGCCAGGAAGCAGAAACTTGAAGACTTTATTAAGATGCTAACGCTCAGGATGCCCGGGTGGCTCAGTTGGTTAAGCGTCTGCCTTGGGCTCAGGTCATGATCCCAGAGTCTTGGAATCGAGTCCCGCATCGGGTTCCTTGCTCAGTGCGGAGCCTGCTTCTCCCTCTGCCTGCCGCTCCCCCTCCTTGTGTGCTCGCTCTCTCTGTCTCTCTCTGACAAATAAATAAATAAAATCTTAAAAAAAAAAAAAAGATGCTGAAGCCAACAGGTCTCTGATTGGGTCTAGAGATGGGAGAGATACCTGAAGGAGAAGGGAAAAGAGAAATGTACAAGGGGCTTCTTTGCCCCTCAGGAAATGTCCCTAGTCACTAGGGTGTGTTGAGGGGGAGGGGCTGGTGCTTCTGAAGCCTTTACTTGAACTTCACCTGTCACCTCCAGCTCTCAGGCAGGCCAGATGAGCAGAAGGAATTCTTCTCACACATGAGGAAATTGAGGCCTGAGTCAGGGAGCAACTTGTCCAAAGTAACTGAGGAGCTGGTGCCTTTCCTGCCAGGAGTCGGTGATCAGCTGTGTGCCCATTTCTTCCTCACACCAGCCTTGGGAGGCAGGGACTGTTCACCCCACTGAACGGCTGAGGGAACTGAGGCCCAGTGAGGGTTCATGACCCTGCCACCGTAACGGGGTCACGACGGGCTGGGACTCGAATCACTGCTGCCCAGCAGCATCTGAGGGGGCTGGCCCGTCTCCCGAAGGGGCCGTGATGACACCTGCTGGGTATTGTTGCCCGCAATGCAGGGCACTGGGCCAGGTGCTTCGATGTGTCCTGTTACTCAGGGCCATGACCTCTCTGTGGGGCAGTCTTTATCGTTCTCACTGTCCACACGAGAAAACGGAGGCTCACCGAGCATTTGCATGTTCCCAGGGCTCCATGGCTCTGTCAGAGCCGGGATCTGAACTCAGGGCTCCCTGCCTTCAGAGCCTGGCCCCTTGCCCCAGGGCTGAGGCTCTGGTGAACAATGGAGAGCAGAAGGACCTTTGGACTCGCCTAGCTTCCTTCCCATGAGCACACGAACCCCAGCTCCATTAGAAAGCACTACTCCTTGCCAAGACACCAACCTGTGGAGGGTGGGGTGGGCCAAGAGTGGAGCATTCACAGAGTTGGCAATCTTGGTACGGGAAGGAGGGCAGGGTTGGGGATTGGGCTGCCAGGGACGGGTGGGGCCCAAGGCAGCAGATGCATAGAAACAAGGAGTTGGGAGATGGGGGTTCCTGCCTGGGCCAGCCTCAGCTTGCTGTGTGCCCTCAGGCAAGTCACACCCCTCTCTGGGCCTCAGTCTGCCCATCTATAAAAGAGATGGAGAGATGGATTTCTGAAGGCCTCTGCATCTTAGCCCTGTGCTTCCCTGATCTGCCTTCCTTCTGCCCACCCTGCCCCCAGCTCCACCACCAGCCAGAGATGAGAGCCTGCCCCACCTGCCCTGCCAGGCCCCAACCTCTGGAACTACTCACCCAGACCCCCACACAGATGACAAAGACGAAGTAGACAACCAGGACCGTGATGTCGTAGGCGTGCAGGGTGACGCTGGAGCCCAGGGCTGAGCGTGGAGCTATCACAGTCCTGACCCCATTTCCTGACGCTCCAGGCCCCATTGTTGCCAGCTCCATGCTCCTCCGTTAGAGTCACTCACCACCGGCTGGACTTTGAGGCGCTCCTGGCTTCGTTCCTTCCCTTTAATGATTAAACAGCCCCAAGTGCCATTAGCTGCTGAGAAAGCTCTGAGCTCCACTGGCTCGGGAAGTCCTGGTCCCCTTTTCTCCTAACTGCCACCCCATCTTCTGCAGGACTCTCCCTTTCCCTGCCCCCAGTACACACACACACACACACACACGTACATGCACACACACACGTGCATACACATGCACACACATAGACACACACGGGCACACTCCCACCTCTGAGAGGAGCAGGAGGAGGAAGAGGAGGAGGAAAGAAGGAGAATGCTGGAATTCTGGAGCTGGGAGGGACCTCAGAAGTCGAGCTGTTCAAGCTCCTGCTTATGTGGAGGGGAAACTGAGGCCCAGGGAGGGAAAGGTCACACGGGGAAGTAAGGTGGAGCTGGGACTAGAGTCCAGGTTTCTCAGTAGTGAGTTCAATGCAATTTTCATTATTCCCGGAAGGAAGACAAGGGAGGAGAGGGGGAAAGAGTGCCATGACCCTTGCAAAGCCTCTACCACGTTGCGTGCTCCTGCCTCCACTCCCCCACCCCCAGGTGTCACTTTTCCTTTTTTTTTACAGCATAGGACACTGAGGCCCGGGAAGAGACCTGTTTATTCCAAGCCACAGTGGGGGGCCAGAATTCACACCTGCCTGGTGCTGGGATAAATGAATGGTCCAGGAAAGGACAGATAGCACGCTAGGTCCAGGCAAGACCAGCCACCCCAGGACCAGGGCGGCCTGCTTTCCCGAGCCAGCAGCACATCTCACTGAACTGCAGAGTGACCGTGGACAGACCGCCTGGCCCCCCAGCCCCATCGTCCCAGATGCCCGACGCTGAGCCCCTCCCCACACATTTTACCTGGCCCTAAGCCAGCTGCCTGGGCCCGCCGCAGCCCCTCCTCTGATGCACCTGAGACCCATCGGTTAGCCAGCCGGGCATTTTAGCAGCCCAGAGTCCAGAGAGGGCCAGGAAGGGAGCAAGAGAAATTTTGAAACCTTCAAAATAGATACTGTGAAGCTTGTAACACAAAGCCCAATGTTTGACCTATCAGTGAGTGATCCCCCCTCAGGGCCTGTCTAGTTTTGCTCTGCCCAGAGCTGCGTTATTTGTGCTCACAACAAATTAGAAACAACAACTGAACGGCGGGAGTGGGGCTGCCAGAGGCGGGCAGGGCCCTGCAGGGCCGCGGGGGAGCCCGGCCGCCGATGGCCGCACAGCGCATGCGCGTCCTGCCAACCAGGTAACGTAGAAGGATGAGGAGAAAAGACCGGCCAACCCGGAGTGAACAAACCGACAAATTAGGCTCCATCAGCTCTCAACCGAGGGCGTTCTTGCACAGCAGCTGGGGATTCGTGTGCATACTGATGGCCCAGAGTCACTGAGGAAAGATTGCATTGCGACCCTTATGGCTTTTCTATTAGCGTGGATTATGAAATCCAGACAGGAAGAGTTGCATCCAAAATGGTTTAACAGTGTAGGCAGGTGTTGGCATTCAAGGACGAGGCCGCACATATGCAGGAAATCCTCTCGGAGAGCTCCCAAGACGGAGGATGTGGTCACGCTGTCGCTCTTGCAGGAGGCGCGCACCTGCGCTGCACCTGGCTGGGGGGGCGGGGGGGGGGACACCGGTGCGCGTGCTGTGGCTCCCAGGCTGGCAGGAAGACAGCCGCTCACGCAGGATTCGCCCACGCCCTTCCTTCTAGCTGAGGAGCTCACGGAAGGAGCAACGGAGACCAGTCCGCGAGGCTGAGCGGGCTTACAGGGAAAGGCCTTCACACCAAGTGCAGCAGAGGTGTGGCGGGCGGGGAGATGGAGAGACACGGGACCGGCTGACAATAGCCCCTTCCCCCTCCCCCAGACACGCAGGTCCTGCAGCCCGCCCTGGAAGGTGGGGGACCTGCAAGGAGAGTGGTTAACTTTCAATGAAGATACAGGTGAATAACATACGGTTGCGGGACATTATAATTTCTGAGTAATATCTGCAGGGAGACTGTGTTCTCGGAGTTACAGCCAGAGCGGGGATGGCTATGGCTCACTGGTCATGGGAACACACATGGAACTGGGCGCGTTCCAGTCTAGGGCGGACAGAAGAACCATACTTGAGAAGGCTGCTTTTGGGCTCCCCCTTCCTGCATCCTCTTTATTCCGTGTGTAGTTCGCAGTAACTAGAAGCCCAGGAGCCTGACTTCTGGTGTTCACCGCCCATGTCTCCCTTAGGCTTTAGGCTGTGCCATCATTGAAGATTCTGGAAACCAGAGTTCTTGGAATCCCGGGGCCAGCGACTTCATCCAGACTTATGGCCTTGTCTTGGGAGGTCACCACCCAAAATATCAGTCCCCTTGGACAGCCCAGCTGCCCCCTCCCTATCCTCCCGAGGCTGTGTTTGCCCTGCCCCTCCCCCACCCTCCTGCTGGCTGCTCATACCCAGCCATGCCCAGGGCCCAGGGCCTATGGCCTCTCCATCCTCCTGCTCCTCACTGGCAGGCTGTCCACAGCTGTCACAGTGTCCAGGTTGTCCCCCAGGCAGCCTGCTCATGTGAGGCTCCTCCTTCCCTCGTGTCCTCAGAGTTCGGGTCAGAATCCTTGCACTTCTTTGCTGCTACGTGCCTGGAAGGGCCACACACCCCCTCACCTCCAGTTCTCCTCTGTGCTGTGTCCTCCTCCACCAACCCTTCCCAGAAAACTTCTCTCCTCCTCTAGCCTGGGGAAGGCCCCCAACCCCCCCCCACTCTGCCCCCCATTTATCTCACTGCTGCGGCCTTACTAGATGTGAGCCCCTCCAGGGACCTAAGTAGCTCATTCCCGTTCCTGTCCCCGGCAACTGGAGCCAGGTGGGCACTTAAAGAGTGGAGGGCGTTTCTGACCGACTGTGCTGGGCTGAGAGAGGCAGTCGGCGGTGGCAGGAGCAGACAGGGGCTCTGCAGGAGTGTAAGCAGGTGTGGTGTGTTCAGGGAATGACTGGTGGAAGGGGCGGGGGCTGCAGCCTAGGGTCTGGAGGGAGAATGTGGGGGCAGAAGGCATGAGAAGAAGGGGGTGGTGAGACTGGCATTCTAGAAAATCCCTCTGGGGGCCGAGATGGGGGTTGGATGAGGATGAGGAAGTGGCACAACAGGTTTGGTGAGATTGGCGCCTAGTAGAAAGGATGGAGAGGAGAGGGTCCTGGCTGTTCTTACTGAGCTGGAAGTGTGTCTATCTTTGCGGCTTCCTCTCCCCTGGGGTCCCTGCTCCGACCGTGGTGCCAGGGCCAGGATCCTCCATGGCAGGTGCCCCACCCCTTGGTGGTCCTTCCTTTCAACTCCCAGGGCCTACAAGCGCTCATCCCCTCCACAGAGCCACGAGTGAGCAGCATTGGGATTGTTCCATTCCCAAAAGGACCGAACCTGTAGCCTTTGGCCACGGGAATGAGTCACTATTGGCAAGATCTTGAACACGAGGCATGAAATGCTGATGATACAAAGTAGGCTAGGGCCCCCCGAATCCACAGTGGAATCGATGTTTTCCACATGGAAGGAAACCGCCTGTCACGCTGCTGCCTGGGTATCCCCGTATCCTCCAGCACCCCGCACCCCAGCCTGAGGAAGAACCCCGAGCAGGCTCAGTTGTAGCTCTGGCTGGCCTCGCCCTGCCTTCTCACAAGTTCTTCCTGAAAAACCACTCGAAGCCAACCTTCCTGCTATGAACCTCCTCTTCCAGAACAATGAGGGGTAAGGACTAAGTTTGCCAGCACTTGCCAGAAGTATTGGGTAGGTCACAGCCCACATGTGATCGAAATTGTGACATTAACTGTAGGGTTGGCTTCATGATTCCCATTTTGTTAGGCGAGGAGAGGAGCTCATTGGTGATGTCCCACGGTTCCGGTTTATTTGGATTTTGAATTCAGGCTTGGTTCACTCTAATAGCTGTGCTATACCACCCGTCCTTTTTCTCCTAATCCTATGTCTCTGGGGAGAGAACACAGAAGGTGGATCGGTCTAAGGAGGGGGAGCAATCAGCTCCACTTGGCTTCCTCTGGTGGGAACCCTGAGCAGGGCGCAAAGATGGCTGGGCTGGGGTCTGGATCTGGTTCCAGAGACCTCGGCCCCTCTCCTGCCTCCCCAGCCCTCAGCCACCCTTCCTTCCCTGGCCACCTCTGCCCTGCCCCCACCACTGCTCTAGCTCTCAGCTCCCATGGCTGATGATTCTCCCCGCCCCCCCCCCCCCCCCCCCGCACCAGGTGCCTTATCATCAGATCAATTCAAACCCAAATGCAATTCCATTTGATTGATCCCAGCCATTCCCTGAGCACACTGCACTAGGCTTTGTCAGGGCTGTGCCATCGCACAACTCCGGGGGTGCCTTTCCCCAAGAACGTGTCAGTGGTGCCCTGGAAGAGCGGAAGGCTGTGCTCTCTGCAGTGGGGAGAGAGAGAGGTGAGCACGGCCTGGTCCCGGAGAAGCTCCGCAGAGGAGGGAACCACGGCGTCTGTGGAGGCCAGTGGGGGCACTGGCTTCTTCATGGCGCCGCCTCACCCCCAGCCCCCAAAGGGCCAAGGCTTCTGTAGTACTCCCAGGTCAGGATCGCACAGTGGGGAAGGGGGGAGGCCCCAGGAGGGCAGGCTAGATGCTAAATTCCAAAAAAGAAAGGATTATTACATAGGAGGAGCAGACTGAGAAAGACAGTGACAGAGCCCCAGGGGTGGGGACAAGAGAGGAAAGGAAAAGAAGAGGGTTATGAGCTCTAGTCACTACAAACACATCCCCGTCAGACCCACCGACCCCTACCTGTGCGGCCCGGCCTGGACAGAACCTCCTGCGGCCGCTGTCAGCCTCGGGCTCCCGGTCTGGCGGCTCTGGCCTGGCCTCTGAGAGTTCACGCTGCCGCGGATGAGCCCTGGGGGAGGGCGTGGGGAGCCCCGAAAGCTCCCTCCAGCCCGCGGGGCCTGGTTCTGAGGGTCCACACCTGTCCTTGCTTCGTGACCTTGTCTTGGGGAAAAGAGAATTTATTCTGTGCTCAGGGTTCTCCAGGACCCCAGGGTCAGGCCGGGAAGACTGCAGCTCCCAGTCAGCTGCAGTGACTGTGGGGACAGCCCGTCCCCATCTGGGCAGACAGACAGGTTTCCCAAGGCATTGTTTGGAGCTTAGGAGAAGTTCTGGGGTTGGGCCACAGCTCGGGCACAGGTGTGACTGGCACGTGCACACACACGTGCATGTGTACATACACTTAACCAGTAGCTTTTCTAAGCAACGCTGTGAAGTCATCATGAATACACAGAATCTCAAGTCAGATGAGCGCAAGTTCATTTAGGGGCCTACATGCACCAGCTGGGTGGTGGGGGCAAAGCCCTTCACCTTTCTTAGTCCTCTTTTCTCTTCTCTTCTCTAAAATGGAGATAGTCGGGGCGCCTGGGTGGCTCAGTCGGTTAAACGTCTGCCTTCGGCTCAGGTCATGATCTCAGGGTCCTGGGATCGAGCCCCGCATCGGGCTCCCTGCTCGGCGGGAAGCCTGCTTCTCCCTCTCCCACTCCGCCTGCTTGTGTTCCCTCTCTCGCTGTCAAATAAATAAATAAAATCTTTTAAAAAATAAAAAAAATAAAAAATAAAATAAATAAAATGGAGATAGTAACTATCTCACAAGTGGTTGGAAGAATGAGTTTGAGTTAACACAGTGGATTTGGAAACGTTTTATAAATTGCCAAGTACAGTGTCTGTGGGAGGCATGGTCATTAGCTGAGCCCCTGCAGGATTTCAACCTCCATCGTGAGTCCCTGTGGCCAGATTGGGATGGCTGATTGGTAAAGTAGGAGAGCTACAGATGGGGTAGGAATTTGAGTCCTGGTTCTGCTGCTCACTAGCTACACTGTGATGGAAGAATTATTTAACCCACTAAGCACAAAATTTTGCATCTGTAAAATGAGGTAATAATACATTGGAAAAATAGAGAGTTGGGAAAATGAAATAAGATAACGTGTGTATAATGAGATGCTGAACTATGAGATGCCAGACTATTTCTGTTTTGGGTTTGACTGACGTCCAAAGGGTGAGAATGATCTAACAGGTGCCTGGCCCAGCACCCCCCCCCCCCCACACACATACCTAAATGTGAGGCGGAACTCCTAGCGAGCCTTGCCGAGGTGGCCTTGGCAGTGGTGTGCTCAGCGTGCCCGTGCCCACCCCCCCACCCCTCAACATTGAACACTGTGCTCACCCTGAAGTCCACTGGCCCCAGCCTATCTTGGCGACAGAGGCTGAGTGTGGCTGACACCATGCATGCCATGCATGCCCTTTCCTGCAGGAAGTGTGGCTCATTGAATGGGCATCTCTGGCTGGAGGACTCTCCCCAGGCCAGCAGAAACCTTCTTAGAACTGCCTAGAATCTCTCTGTCCTTCCCTCCTTTCCTCCCGGTTATCCCTGCTTCCTCCCTTTTGTCCTCTAGTTGTTTCCCCCAGCTAATCTCTTGCCTGTCTGATGTAGTCTCTGTGAGAGCTGTGAGGAGCTGTGTATGTACCATCCCTCTCCTGAATTCTGGGTTATGTGACACCCCGTGGCTGCCTGTGTGTGCCCCACTATAACTCTCATCAGTTGTGTTATAACTGCTCTTAGGGGTGGGTGAATTCCTGGAAGGCACAGGTTTGTTGGATTCATTTCCGGCCCTAGCGCACAGCCCAGGGCCTGGTACACCATGCATCACTGTTACATTTTCATCAAATAAATGAACGAATACATAAGGCATCAGTTTCCTCCTTTCCCCTGAGAGCTCTTTATAAAGTATAAAACTCAAAACCATGCAAACTAACATCCATCAGCTGGGACTAAGTTTGTCTGTAACACATACCCAAGTGAAAAGCAGCTTAAACAAGAAAGATCTTTTTTCACATAAAAGTCTGGAGATGGACAGAACAAGACTGGTAAGATAGTCCCAAATTTCTTAAGCGAACCGAATTTCTTTTATCTTGTCGCCCTCCCATTTTCCATCTCATTGTATAAAACGGCTGCTCCAAGTCCAGCCATTGCCTCAACATTCCTGTGTACGTTTCCTAGAACTGCACACACCATTTCCACTACTGTCCTGTTGTGCAGAACTCAGTCACGTCGCCACGTCTAGGCTGCAGGGAAGGATGGGAAATGCCGTCATGACTCTGGGTGGTCTGTGCCCCAGCAAGAATCTGCATTACTTATTTACTCATGAACAGAGAGGAATGGATGCTGGGGAATACCAGGAGTCCCGCACTTTAGAGTCTAAACAGCACACCATTTTCTTATTATCACCGTCCACTGGCCCTGATTTAAAATGTGTACCCCAAGATGAAAAGCTATACATTTGCAATGATTGGATTATTATTACTTTTTTTTTTTTTAAAGATTTTATTTATTTATTTGACAGAGACACAGCGAGAGAGGGAATACAAGCAGGGGGAGCGGGAGAGGGAGAAGCAGGCTTCCCGCCGAGCAGGGAGCCCGATGCGGGGCTCGATCCCAGGACTCTGGGATCATGACCTGAGCCGAAGGCAGACGCTTAACGACTGAGCCACCCAGGCGCCCCGGATTATTATTACTTTTTAATTCCACACAATGCCAGCCACAAATTTTTCATTTTCTAATTTCTACATAATAGACAAAGAAATGAAGATAACGTTACTACATATAAACCCATAAGAGCCAGGACTTTGACATGCTGGTTCAGAAACCATCCCTATGGAAAGGAGACGCTCACGAGTAAAGCCTAAATGGTTCTGTCCAATTAAATGTCCTTACTCTGAAGTATCATTTTTCGATTTTACCACATAAAATAAGGAGTAGGTGCATTGTCCTCACTTGACAGTGGAAGGAACGAAGGCCCTGAGAAGTCAGCACGTTTCCCAGGACCACAGGGTCTTGGGCAGAGTTTACAACAAGACAGAGATGGACACCCAAAGCCACCAGCTACAGGGGCAGTGCTCTGTCTTCTTTGTCACCCTGGTCCAGGGCTTCTTGGAAAGGGTGGTGGTTGGGCTCCTTCCTCCCAATTCCCCCAAGAAGCTGTGCGTTCAGTCAGCACTGGGGAGGAGGCTGGTGAGCACTAAGCTGAGAGACACGCGACACACCATTTTAGGCTTATTGCAGACTCGGGAGTAGTCCCTCTGGGACGGAGATGGGGCTGGAGAACTCGCGCTGAGCTCCAGACCACAGGCGAAGGACACGGATGCTGATATTTGGGGCCGTGACGCAACACAGCTGCTCCGGGATCCGGAAATGTTCGTTCTCTTTTCAAGGCAAGTTATGACCTTCAGTTTTCTGGTGAGAAAACGGAAGCTCAGAGAGTTCCGGTCGCTCGTCCAAGGCCCAGAGGCAGGTGCGTGGCAGAGCAAGAGTTGAGCACAGGTCTCCCGAGGGCTCTGCTGGACCCCCTCCCTCCCCAGGCCGCTCCCACTGCTCTGACCCCTGGCCGGCACTCCCAGCCCACCAGGCCAGACCAGGCTCGCCACCCGGATTATTCTGCAGCTAGAAGCCTGATAGCCTGTGAGGACCTGTCGGACTCAGGTCCCATCAACTGGAAAGAGGAAAGCTCGCCAAGGAGAGACTTGCCCCTTGTCAGGCTTGTGGTGCCTGCTCGGCTAGACTCCACTGCATGTCCTTTGCCTTCCCTGCAGGAATGGTCTGAGGACGTTCCCTCATTTTGTTGGGCTCCTGGCTCCCCTGCATCCCAATGTGGCAAATGTGATGGGCAGAATACGGCTTCTGTCGCGTGCAGCAAATAGGGTGTACTCTAGCTCACTGACCTCAGCAAACCTAGTAGGGCTTGAGGAGAATCATCTGGCATGTCCTGGGATGGCTTTCTAGCCAGTCGCTGGCTCCAGTTAGGCACTGATCCCTAATGATCAATAAATGGTCAATCAGTAACTCAACAATCAATCATCAATTAGTTTGTACTCATCAGCATTCACAGCTTCTACTGTGTATCCAATCCTGTGCTTGGCCTGTGACTAGAGAAAATAAAGTGGAGAATGACCCTTCTTTTAAAGAGACCGAGCTGGAGAGCTTAGAGGTAGGAACAGAGAAAGGAATAGGGTATTTGAGGTAAGACGAACGACACCAGCTTATTAACTGTGTGACCCTAGGCACATGGCCTCACCTCTTGTAGCCTCCCTCTTCCGAGACCTGGCTTGGCTGGTGTGAATGCGAAAGGAGAGGCTATAAAACCCTTTGCCCATAGTTTGCCCTGAGTTGGTGATGGCTGGCAAATGCAGGATGAAGGCGCACAACTATAATTATTTACAGTCATATCAGAATTCAGAGAAGGGAGAGAGTCATCTGTGGGTTCTCTTAAAAGACCCTGGCTTGCAGAGCAGGTCATTCTGACCCCTGTGGGTCTGAGGCCACGGGAAAAGTTGCCCTTTTCAGAACATGCAGTACAAGAGATGGCCACTGGGAGGAGGACTAGGACAAATTTTGGCCTCTTCCAGCTGGCTGTCCCAGGGCGCAGGGAAACCACTAGGTGACTGCCCTTACCTCACTCCCCCTCCCCCACCTTTCACCTTGTATTTGAAACTCAGCTTCCACATACAATATCCGTAGATAGCTGGGGACTCACTGGGCTTTTCGTGTTGCAGTAAGATGTCAAAAGTTCCCAAGAGACATTCCTGGCATGTGGGAGCCAGCGTGGCAGAAAAATCTCTTGATTCCATTTTCTCTACTCTCAATCTTGCTCTAATACTTTTTCCCAGTTGTCTGTGTCGTTCTCCCGATATAACTCTGAAAATATGCAAATATCTGCAGTTTTCTGTATTTCTCTGAACTTTTGGAAACTTTCTCTGGAATGCTATGGCTATCTCTCTGAAATATTCTGAAGCTCCTCGAAATACTTTCTGTAAGTCTCTGAGATCCAAAATCTCTACGTGGATGTCTTTTTCTGGATTTCTCTAGTCTTTGAAACTACACATTCTCTCTGAATCTCAGTGACTCTCAGTCCATCTGTCTACCATAGCTCATTATCATCTCGCAAATGGATGTTGGGCAAAACAAGGGCTGTTTGTGACAAACCCTCCTCACTCACCAGCTTTGGAAGCTGCTTGCCCCCTAGCTCAGGGCTACACCTTCACTAGTTCGGAGGAAGGTGGAGATCAGATGCCTTCCCACCAGGGAAGTTTCACCAAGCATCAGAGCCAGAGAAAAGAACCAGGCACTTGGAGTCCGTCAAAAGAGGCTCAATTCCCTGGTCCCTATCGTACTATTTGTGTGACCTTGAGAATGTTGCTTCTGCCTCTCCAACTCTCTCCTAATCCAGTGAAAATAAGTGTGCAGACTGCAAGGTAGAGACTGTAAGAGGTAGTCAGGCATAAATGCCTGGTGAACGCCTGCTACTGTCAGGACTTCAAGTAAGTAGGAGTTCAGAGGATGGAGAGGTTTGCGTGTGTGTTTCCTAAACCCTTGGCAGGGAGAGGAAGTGTTCAGAGTCCCTTGCGCTTCAGAAATTGCTTCGTGTTAGCCCATGATGTTGCCTTCTCTGCA
Organism: Mirounga angustirostris; assembly: GCF_029215605.1. NCBI lineage: Eukaryota > Metazoa > Chordata > Mammalia > Carnivora > Phocidae > Mirounga > Mirounga angustirostris. Next base: position 152,527,852 of record NW_026991712.1, read on the forward strand.
GATTTGGTGAGACTGTGGACCTGCAAGAGTTACTCTTTTTTTTTTTTTTTCCAGCTTTGAGGTATAATTGTTAAATAAACTTGTAATATATTGAAAGTATACAACGTGATGATTTCATATATATTTACATTGTGAAATGAGTTCCACAATCAGGTTAATTAACACATCTATCACTTCACATAGTTCCCTTTTTTTGTTGAGAATGCTTAATATCTATTCTCTTAACAAATTTCAAGTATACAGTATTATTGACTATAGTCACCAAGCTGTATGTCAGACATTCAGAACTCATTCATTATACAACTGTAAATTTGTACCTTTAGCAGACAGACCTCTCCCCATTTCCTCTATCCCCCAGCCCCTGGCAACCACTGTTCTATTCTCTGTTTCTATGAGTTTGAGTTCTTTTGGGGTCCACATACAAGTGACACCATACAGTATTTTTCATTCTCTGTCTGGCTTATTACACTTAGCAAAATGCCCTTTGGTTCATGCCTGTTGTCACAAATGCCAAGATTTCCTTCTATTTTTAAGGCTGAATAATATTACCATATATATTTTTATATAATATATATTTATAAATTATGTAATATATAGTGTTAACACAATATAGTGATATTAATATTACATTAATATTTATATAATGTATAATAAATATATAAGTCACTTTGGGTGGCATGGACATTTTAACAATATTAATTCTTCCAGTCCATAAATACAGCGTATCTTCCCATTTGCTTGTGTCTTTTTCAATTTCTTTCATCAATGTTTTACAATTTTCTTTGTACAGATCTTTCACCTCGTTGGTTAAATTTATTCCTAAGTATTTTATTCTTTTTGATACTGTTGTAAATGGGATCATTTTCATAGTTTATTTTTCAGATAGTTCATTTTTAATGTATAAAAACGTGGCTAATTTTTATATGTTGATGTTGTATCCTAAAACTTTACTGAATTTGCTTATTAGTTTTAACGGTTTTTTGGTAGAATCTTTAGGGTTTTCTTTATATAAGATCACATCATTTGCAGAGATATTTTGCTTCCTCCTCTCTGATTTGGATATCTTTTATTTCTTTTTTTACCTACTTGCTCTGGCTAGGACTTCCAGTGCTATATGAATAGGCATGGTTGGAATGGACAACTGTGTTTTGCTCCTGATCTTAGGGGGAAAAGAGATTTCAGCTTTCCACCATTGAGTATGATGTTAGCTGTGTGCTAAGTTCAAGATCTTTACTATGTTGAGATGCATTTCATCTATACCTAATTTGTTAAGATATATTCCATTTATAGCTAATTTCTGAAGAATTTTTTTAAAGATTTTATTTATTTATTTGACAGACCGAGACAGAGAGCACAAGCAGGTGGAGTGTCAGGCAGAGGCAGAGGGAGAAGCAGGCTCCCCACCGAGCAGAGAGCCTGACCTGGGTCTTGATCCCAGGACTGCAGGGATCTGAGGTGACCTGAGCTGAAGGCACACTTAATCGACTGAGCCACCCAGGCGTCCCTGAAGAATTTTATCATGAAAGAATGTTGAGGTATATTCCATCTATACTTAATTTGTTCAACTTTTGTTGAACTGTTGATCTGTACAAAGAAAATTGTAAATTTTGTTGTCATAAGATGTTGAATTTGTCAAATGCTTTCTCTACATTTATTGAGATCATATGATTTTAATTCATTTTGTAAAATGTGCATCATATTTATTGATTTGTATTTGTTGGACCATCCTTGCATCCCAAGGGTAAATCCCACTTGATCATGGTGAATGGACCTCTTAATGTGCTGTGCAATTTGGTTTGCTAGTATTTTGTTGTAGATTTTTACATTTATGTTCATCAGGAATATTGGTCTATAATCTTCTGTTCTTGTAGTGTCCTGCCTGACTTCAGTATCAGGGTAATAAAGGCCTCAGAAAATGCCTTTGGAAGTATTCCCTCCTCTTCAATTTCTTGGGAAGAGTTTGAGAAGAATCAGTATTAATTTTTTACATATATTTGGTAGAACTCACCAGTGAAGCCATCTGGTCCAGGGGTTCTTTGTTGGGAGATTTTTGATTATTGATGCAATGTCCTTACCTATTAGTGATTTATTCATATGTTCTATTTCCCTGCTTCAGTCTCCATGAGTTGTATGTTTTTAGGAATTTACCCATTTCTTCTTGGTTTATCTAATTTGTCGGTGTATAATTGTCCATAGTTACCTTTTATAATCACATGTATTTCTGTCCTATCAGGATGAAAATCTGCCTCTTTTGTTACTGATTTAATTTATTTGAGTCTTCTCTCTTTTTTCTCAGTCTAGCAAAAGGTTTGCCAATTTTTGTTTATCTTTTCAAAAAAAACGACTCTTGGTTTGGTTGACTTTTTCTATTATCTTTCTAGTCTCCGTTTTATTTATTTCCATTCTGGTTTTTGTTATCTCCTTTCTTCTAACACCTTTGTGCGTAGTTTGTTCTTCTTTTTCTAGTTACTTGCAGTGCGACTCTAGATTGTTTAGTTGAAATCTTTCTTTTTTTCTTAAGGCAGGCATTTATTTGTTGCTATGAATGGCTTGCTTTGAACATGCACTATCAGGAGTTGGACACCAGGTGAGGCAAGAGAGCAGATCTCAGCCTCCTCCCCTGCTGCTCGCCTTTAGCTACTGGGACCCCATCTGCCTGCAGTGTTCAGCATTGGTGGGGACTGCTTGGGCAGCTGGAAATCTGAGCTGCTGCGGGACGGAATGTCTCTGTGTTTAGCCTTGAGGCTGGTGTGGCCCAATAGAACATTCCGCTGTGATGGAAATATTCCAAACCTGTGCTGTCTAGAATGGTAGCTATTGACTGCATGTGGTTATAGAGCACTTGAAATGTGCAATCGAGGAACAAAAATCTTAATCAAATTAATTTAAATATAAATAGCTACATATATCTTAAATGCCTTGAGATGATTACCTCACGATCCAGCACTCATGAATTCAGGGTCATGGCTCCAGAGGGGCATTACCAAGGAAACTTGGAGAGGACTCCCCTCTGTTCCTACCCTTAGAACCACGGTGGCCTCTTCACGGGTGTTATGCTCTTTAAACAAGCAGTGGCACTGATCAAAAACACTGATGTTGTGAATTTCGAGGGTCATTTTGCCTTCTCCCAGGGTGTCCTTCAGAAAAACGGTGCAATTCATATCATAGTGAGTGCTTTGTCCAGAGAGTTCCCTCCTCTCCTCCTACAAGTAAACCAGTTGGGACTGTGATCTTGGGGTCAGCCTGCTTCCATATCCTCTGCTCGCTGTGGTGGGGAAGCTGGTAGCGGAGCTCGGCCTGTCGGCTCACTGTGACCACCTGGAAACTTCTGGAGTTGCCCACAGCCAACTGCTCTGCAGAGGAAGTCAGAGACCACAGATCTAGTCTGTAGGCCACAGAAAACGCTTTGCCTGGATCCCTCTGCCCTGGTCCCATTAGCCCTCTTTCTGATTCTCGATGCCAAGTCCTTCCCGACTTTGGAACTTTGCTCTCTGACCTCAGCATTATTGTCTTCAGACCCTCCCATCATCACTGCCTCCTCCTTACCTCTCAGGTCCCAGCTTAAATGTCAACTTCTTGGACTTCAGCTTCTTATGACCATCCCATTCAACATTTCCCTGGATCATACTGAACTATCTTCATGACACGTATCACCACCTGATATTTTTAATTCCTGTCCTTATTTTCTCTCATGGCCCACTAATATGTGAGCCCTGCCACAGCAGCGTCTCTGTTTTATTTCCTTTTAAAATTTCTCTTTATTATCCCCAGGGCATAAAACATTGCCGGAACAGAGTACACACTCTGTAAATATTTAACAAAGGAGCAGAGGATACTCCCATTGTCTAGAGGTGGGATGTGGACCACTGAGCTGAACAACGGCCGAGACTTATCAGATATACCAGTTGCTTTTCTCAGTGTCTGTGTTTGGCGGATTAAATACGGCCACAGACTTTTTTTGATGCTCTTTCCAGAAACAGAAGGAATACCCTCTCCTCTTAAAACTCTCTGTTCTGTGATTGCTTTGCTCAGTAAAATATGGCAGAAGATGGGCTGCAAACTTTCCTGGGCCTGTTTTAAGGAATGAGCAGCTTTCATTTCTCAGCTCTTTGTTTTTTGTTGTTGTTGTTGGTGGTGGTGGTGTGTTCTGTTTGTTTGTTTGTTTGTTTTTGTTTCATTTTATTTTTTGTGACATTCTTTCTGGAAGCTCTGAACTGCCATATTTGAAGTCTGACTGCCTTGAGACCACCGCAGCAGAAAGGTTATGTATAGACAATCTAATTGACAGCCCTGGCCGACCCCAGTCTTCCAACGTACTCCCCCAAAGTATGAGACATGTGAGTGAAGCCTCCTTGGGCCCTTTGGGCCACCCCACTAGCTGATGACACCAAGGTACCTCAGTCTTTGTTACGTGGAACAGAAGAATTGCCCCCTGAGCACTGGCAAGAATTCCTGACCCAAAGTTTTGAGATATAGTAGAATGGTTGTCATTTTAAATCACTAACATACGGACAATTTGTTCTGAAGCTGTAAATAACTATGACCCACGTCTCCCAGCCTCTTAATTTTCGCTCCTTTCAACCATGCCACATTCATTCCTGACGCTGCCAAGAATGTTGATCCTTCTCACCATAAGGAACCAGAATTATTAGACGTAAGGCCCGCTGTGCTCAGGAAAATTTGTGGATGGTTCAAGCTCACAACAACTCCTTTATCTGAGGTCCTACTAAACTTATAATTCATATCGTCATGTAAGCGATTGTGGTTTGCTCTTAAGTATAAGGGATATATTCATTATGATTTGCCAGTGAGACTATGAGATTCCCAAGGGAAGATGTTAGACATTCATCTCTCTCTTCTCTCAGGCCCATCGTGGCAGTGCTGGGGCATGGAGCGGGGGCTGAGAAAGACACAGTAATTGAAATGACATTTCTTAATCATAAGTTGTTTTAACACTCGTTTCTATCCTCACAACTAGAACAGAAGGGTAAACTCTGAAGATCAGCAGTGAGAATGCTTTCTCATTTCCCTCAGTGTCATTTACCTCCATTCTTTTTCTTTTTTTTTAAAAAGATTTATTTATTTTAGAGAGAGAGAGAAAATGCAAGTGGAGGGGGGCAGAGGGAGAGAATCTTTAAGCAGACTCCCTGCTGAGCACAGAGCCCAATGATCCCATAACTCATGAGATCAGGACCTGAGCCAAAATCAGGAGTTGGAAGTTTTACCAACTGAACCACCCAGGCACCCCCGTTATTTTTCTTTACAGACATGACACAGGAATAGATACCGAACCTGAAGTGAGTACTATTATCTGTAAGAGAAGAATGGCCACAAAGTATCCAGGTACAGAGGACAATGGGGGCTCCATCGACCTCGAAAATGAAGTCATAATCGTGGCATCAGGCAGCAAGAATCATTGTAACATGGGGGAAAAAAAACAGACAATTTAGAAATCCTGCCTTTTGAGAGAATTCCCTTTGATGTGTCACCAAATGACTTAGTCAAACCACAGGTGTCAGACCCACTGAGATTATCTCTTTTCCTCTTTCCTTCCTGTGCTTTTACTGTGGGGGCTCAGTACCTTCCTCAGATGACTATTCTGAAGGGCAGCTGCGGTGGACAAGAGCATAAAAGGTGTGCAGAACCCAGTTCTGCCCATCCCCGTGCTCACTTGGCCCCATCTGCCCTTGGCCTAGGCCACTTGCCAGACAGAGAGCCTGGTTGCTGCCTCTGATGTTGTCTCATTTCCTAACGGGAACACCTGTGTGCCTTCTCCTTGGCAGGGGCAAATAGGCCAGCTCTCACCAAACCTCCATAACCCCGCTGTCACGGCCAGGGTCTGACCTGCCTGGGTCCATGACCTTCGGGTTCCACTCACTATTTGCACATTCAGATGAAACACCACATCATGGAGGTGGCATCTAGATTCCCCAGGGGCTCCCCAGAGGGCCTGGGTGAAATGACTCCAATGCAAAGGTGTGTTAAATGCTTGTGAGATCATTGTGGATCAATCAGATACAGGAAATAGGAAGAAGCAAGCAGATAAAGGCTTCTCCTTTTCTAATTTCCCCTTCACTTTTGCTGCTTATAATTGCAGCCTCCTTCCAATCAACTGTTAGTAATAAGTTTTGGCATAGGCTTTTTTTCTAGGTATCCTAGACAGAGAAAAAACGATACTGCTAAGATATGGAGTATATATTAGCCTGCTGGATTGGGGAACATATATATATTTGGTTGTGTATACTCAACAGTTAAGCTAGGTCTGATTCATGAAGGATCTCAAGCATGCCAATAAATAGAATTCTACTTGCTAGAAAAAAATGGAATGTTTAAATGGAAAATATAAATGGTATAATCTATGGTGAAGTTTCTGTTTTATAATACAAGACTATCAAATAAGGTATTAAAAAAGAAGTTACAGGTCCCATGTCTCTTGCCAGAGTCTAATTTACCCATTGAAAAGAGAGTGGGGTTGGAGAGACTACAACAGACGAAAGCAGTACCACAGGCGGTGGGGAGTAGATATTTGCAAAGCTTCACCTAATGAAGGACTCTTCCTGAATACATATATTTTAAATTTTAATTATGCAAATTATTTTTAAGGCAGATAAGCCAAAAGAAAAATAAGCCAGGGACCTGAACAGTCTCAGCATAAAAAATATCCAAATAGCAGTAAAGATAAGAAAAAGTGTAGAGCCCAGTAGTAGAATTGTTGGGTTGTAGGCTGTTTATTTTTAACTTTGGGAGAAGATATTCAAGTGCTTTCAAATATCACTACTTATTTCAATAGAAATATACGTACATATGCACAAGAGATACGTACAATAAATTTCATGATTCCGTTACTGGCAATGACTAAACTGGGATCAATACAAACATCCTTAACGATAACCCCAAATAATATCAACATCCATCCAACCATTTCACAAACATAATGTTAATAATTGATTTTTTTAAAGATTTTATTTATTTGAGAGAGAAAGAGAGCACGAACAGGGGCGAAGGGGTACGAGGGGCAGAGGGAGAGGGAGAAGCAGACTCCCTGCTGAGCAGGGAGACCGACCTGGGGCTCGATCCCAGGATCCTGAGATCATGACCTGAGCCAAAGGCAGATGCTAACTGACTAAGCCACCCAGGCGCCCCAATAATTGATTTTTTTATTAATCAATTTGTTAAAATCTCTTATCATTTACAATTGTTTAGCTGCATATTCTTTCAGGTTTTTACACAGAAATTATATCTTTTAAACGATACTTACTTTGTTTTTTTTAATTACAAAGTCACTTGCATTTCTGCCAGCAACAGAGTTAGCACATACAGCTTTTCAAAACCACCGTTTATTAATAATTGCAACAAAAATATAAAGTCTTCAGGAATAAATGTAACAAAAATGCAAAACTTTTATTCAAGAGATCATGAGCTTTCCATTCTTCCCCCCACTATAGACTCCACAGATGAATCTACAGCTTCAGCACAATCCCAATCAAAATCTCAGCCAGCTATTTTGTGGATATTGATAAACTGACTCTAAGGTTTATCTAGCAAGACAGAAGACAGAACTGCCAACAAATACTGAAGAGCAAAGTCAGAGGATTGACACGACCTGACTTCAAGACTTACTATAAAGCGACAGTAATTAAGACCACGTAGTGTTTTTTTAAGACCACACAGTTTAGTGAAAGAAGAGATTCATAGAGATTAATACATCAACTGAAAAGAACAGAGAGCCCAGAAATAGTCTCATACAAATAATCAAGACATCATTGACAAGGAAGTAAAAGCAATTCAATGGGGGGAAGGATTTTTTTTAACAAACGTTGTTTGAACAATTGGATGTCCATATATAAAAAAAAAAAAAAAACCAAAAAAATACACACACATGCTCCTCAAAACCAAAACAGACAAACAAAAACCTATACACAGACCTGACACCATTCACAAAATTAACTCAAGATGGATCATAGACCAAATGTAAGATGCAATACTATAAAATTTCTAGAAGAGAAAAATCTATGTGACCTTGAGTTTAGCAAAGAGTTTTTAGATACAATGCCAAAAGCATGACCCATGAAAGAAAATGTGATGAATTGGGATTTATTGAAATTTAAAACATCTTCTTTGCAATAGATGCTGTTAAGAGAATGAATGACAAGTCACAGCATAGGAGAAAATAGTTGAAAAGCACATATCTGATCAAACACTTGTATCTACATATTAAAATTAAAGATAGAAAGCAAACACCCAATCAAAAAATAGGCAAAAGTTCTGGACATCTCATCAAAGAAGACATACAAGTGGCGAATGTGCACAAATTCCTTATTTGTTATTAAGGAATTACAAATTAAAACAATAACGAGATACCATTAATCACCCAAGAGAATGGCTGACGCCTCCCAAACCGACACCATCATAAGCCGGTGAGGATGTGGGAGCCGCGGGAAGTCTCATTCATTGCTCGGGAGAATGTCCAATGGAACATCCACTTTGGAAGACAGGTGGTTTCTTACAAACCTAGATGCAGTCTTAACCATGTAATCCAGCAACTGCACTCCTAGATATTTACCTAACCCATCTGAAAATTTATATCTGCCTAAAAACCTGCACATACATGTTTGTAGCAGCTTTATTCATAATTGCCAAGAACTGGAGTCACCAAGACATTTTTCAATAGGTGAGCGGATAAACAAATGGAATACTATTCAGCGACCAAAGGAAATGAGCTAACAAGCCATGGAAAGACATGAAGAGATCCTAAATGTATATTGTTAAGTGAAAGAAACCACTCTGAAAAAGCTACTGTTTGATGTTAATTATATGACATTCTAGAAAAGGCAGAACTATACTGGCAGTAAAATAATCAGTGGTCACTGAAAGTTCGGGGGGGTCGGGAAGAGAAGAGGGATGTATGAGCAAAGCACCGGGGACTTTTAGGGGAGTATCACTATTCTGTATGATTCTTCAGTGACAGATACATGGCATCATGCATTTGATGAAACTCATAGAACCTTATAACACAAACAAACTGTAATGTATGCAAATATGAAAAAAATTTAGGAGGTCAGATAATCCAAGGAAGGACTGAAGTGTGACAGGGGAATCTAAGTGTATCCCAAATGTATGAAACAAGGGGATGGGTAGGCCAGGGGCTGACCTGAGTAACTTTGCAAATGAATGGAGTCTATAAGCCCAAATGCAAAAGGAACTGCTCCTAAGCATGGTGCTGTCATTGATAAAATTGTTTCCCAGGGGGGTAAGGGTTAAAAATTCTGAATAGTGCTATCCATGTATACTGCAATTGAGCAATTAGGTACACGGGTGGACCATGGTGGGAACCAAGTGCCTCACTGTTGGAGCAGGATTTACAGAGAAGCAAGGGGAGGAGGCTGGAAAGATTCCTGCAGTCATGGATGAGCTTTGGAAGTAGCAGTATGAATTCCTGCTGAGCTTCATATAGATACAGATGGTTATATACAGAAATATTTATAGATAGGAGTCTACCTAGGGTAATACACATACATATATTTCTTTGCCCTATCACTTGAGAGGACCTACAGGAAACATTTCCAGTGGCAGTGAGCTCAGCTAGAGCCCGGCTCTCAGTTTCTAGTACCATCCACCAATAAAGGAACTCAGGTTCTTTGGAGAAATGATCTATCCCAGGACTGCGGCTAGGAATATACCAGATGACCCTGGAGAGTCTTGTAGGGCCAGGAAATCAAGTGTAAATATATATATATATATTTATATTTATATTTATATTTATATACATACACGTGGCCTTTATCAAAACTTAAAACTTCTCTTCAAAAGACACTTTAAAAACTGAAAAGACAAACTACAGATGGGTAGAAAATATTTACAAAGCATATAGATCATAAAGGACAGACTATGTAAAGAAGTCCCTAAATAATAACTAAATAATGAGAAAACCCAATAAAAAAAATGGACAAAAGAACTGAACAGACACTTCACTAAATGAGCAATGAAGGTATGCTCAACATCACTAGTCGTTTCAGAAATGTCCATTAAAACCACAATGAGATACCACCACAAATGTATTAAAAAAGTTAAAATTAAAAACATTGACCGTACCAAGTTTTGGCAAGAAAGTGGAGGATTCCCACACCGCTGATGGAAAATGTAAACATCAGAAAAGAAGAGAAAATAGCTGGGAATTTTCTAAAACTTTATATAAATGGAATTGTACAATATGCACTCTTCTTTGGTTTGGCTTATTTCACTCAGCATGATTATTCTGAGATCCATCCATGTTTTTTTGTGTATCAATAGTTTATTTCTTTCATTACCCATCTGACCATTGCAGGTGCAAAATTTCAGCTAATCTCCCTGTTTTCTTTCCCACTTTCCATCCCCAATCTTTATCATGCATAACGTCTCAAGCTTTTCTAGCATCTTACGGAGGAGGTCTACTGCCTTTAGCTGCAGCATCCTTGGAATGAAGAATACCGATACAGAGCCTGTTCTTTCTCATTGGTCAGGTTTCAGCTCCAATGTCACCCCAGAAAAGTCTACCATGACCACCTTAGCTGAACAAACCCCAACTCTAATTGCTTCCTCTCCTGTCTCCCAATGTTGTCATCCTCATAGCATTTGTCACCATCTGATCTTGTTATGTATTACTTATTTCCCCTAATTACTAAAATGTCTTCTTCGTAGCTATATCCTCCCTCTACCAATACCTACAACATGAGAGGTGCTCAGGTATTTATGGGATAAAGGCGTAGCCATGGGATACTAGGCAGGTGGGAGAAGGGGAGATGTTTCCATTCCAGCTCAAAGTTCAGCTGGCCCAGGCTGAGCCTTGTTCCCACACTTTCCTCGTCCCAGATCAAAGGCACTCACTGCTTCCCAAGGCTGGTGAGTCAAGGATGACTGCCCCCCCCATCCCCTCCTGTTCCTGTCCAACTAGCTTGTTTGTTATGTCTCTTTGGTGCTTTTCAGATTCACTGTTTCTCACAGCCTCTACAAACACAGGGCTTTTGGTTGTGCTCTTGACCCTGCCTTATCTTCGACCTGTCTGCCTCTCTGTGCAGAGTAGGTAAGAGCAAACACCAGGTGATAAATGTGGAATTGAAGAAGACAAACGTCCTCTGCTTGTCACTTGAGACAAAACATGCACTTTGCCCCGGAACATGGCTAGGCCAGGGTTTTGTCCCCTCATAGACCCGTGGCCCAAGGCCTGACCGTCTGCAAGGATCCAGAGGGGATGGGAGTGACACTGCATCTGAGACAGAAGGACCGTGTCAAGGGAATCTGTGTCATCTGCCTCAGATATGTATGATTCAGGATGCCAGGCTGTTTGGCCTCAAAACTTTCTAGGCTGAGAAGAGGTATACATGGATGAATTAATAATAAATAAGATAAAAACGTGTGTGCCTTCTGGCATTTTATTAACCATAAGTAGACGCCCTGTCCTAGAGGAACATAGTGTTGGACACCAAGTTGGAGAGACTTTGGACAGGGCCACTGCCTGAGTTCCTCGGAAATCTATAAGCTGTAAAAGCGATAAAGGTACACAAGTGCCATCTAGAGGTAAAACGAGTATTGCAGCCTTTCTGAAGGCTGCTCCCACGGAAAGGGTCACGGAAATTTGCTCCGAGATCCCTAATCCTATCACAGCTTGGTGGCGGTCATTACTATAAGCAACGAGGGAAGGAAGCAAGATATTTTCACATGTTGGGTCAAAATCTGCCTCCACCGCAGACCTGACCACGGCAGACCACGGAACCTCCTCTTCCCTGATTGTTCCTAGTGTATTTCCTTTACATTAATTCAGGCCCACAGGAGAGCACTTTCTATCTTTAACAGTATTTTTTAACATTTTTGTGTGTGTGTGCCAGCTTGTGCTTGGCAATGGAACTATCAGCTCCTTCACGACAAGTCAGTCCCTGGGCTGGAAGAGACATAGTGCAGCCCCTCCTATGCTCGGCAGGAACACTCGGTACATCTTTACCTGTTCCCTGCCTTTGTTAAGACAGGATTCCCGGGAAGAGCAGATCCCAGCATCTCCAGGTCAATTAACATTTGCTGGCGGATCCCTATGCAGTGCAAATCGTGGGTTTGGTCGTCAGTAAGGTGGGCCACCAAATCCTAGCTCGGCCACTTGTGGAACGTGCCAAATATGGAACTTCAGGCAAATTACTTCTCTGAGATTTGATTTCATAGTTTGCTAAGTAGAATGATAATACCCACATCATGGTCTTATGATTCGGATTAGCAATAGTATTGATTATTTATACATGACCTAGCATGATTCCTGAAACCAAAAAGGCGCTAAGAAAATATTAGCTTTTACTATCATTCCGATAATAAGAATTCTAACTAGGAGAGTAACCGAGCTACCTTGCAAGATTGTTGAGGGTTGAATTATGTATACACATGTATGATAGACTGCCAAGTGAGACAGAACTTGTTTTTTTTTTTTTCAAGAGAAGCTGCCCATGGCTTCTATCTGACAAACACTGCAAGTTTTATCACCTTGAAGTGGATCTTTGGTTTTTCTCTGAACACTTCAGTGGCACCTCTTAGCTCTTGCAAACAAAAGCCCACAAAGTACACACTGAGATATGGAATAGGTGTAATAAGATTCTTTGACACTTACAAAGATTGTCCTTTGCGAAATCTCCTCAAATGTGGCTGCTTTGGAGAAGGGGCTAATTTTGCACAGAGCTGAGGCATCCCCTGGAAGAAAAAGGCTTAAAGCCAATCTCTTCCCTTCTGAGAACCAACAAGGTCACAATCTCTCCGACAGACTGAGTGCACTTGGAAGCCTCACCAAACCCTCTGTACTACATGATGCCTTTGGAAAAGTCAAGGAAGGTAGCCTTAGAGGTGGGTAGGCCTTCAACAATTAAATGAGAAGTAAAAGCCTTGTAACCTTTTTTTTTTTTTTAATGCCTCCAACTGGTGAAGGAGGTCATTCAAGCCCTGCATCTGGAATAGGGTAGCGCTCAGTCAATGGTGGTTCTTATTACTGATATTGTTCCATGTGGTTTCTCGATAATCCAAGCCAGAGCTCATGTCATCTGGCAGCAGCCTCATCTGGGCCCCGTTAGCAACCTTGCCGTGAATGCTTTCTCAGTGGCTAGGCCAGAGCGCTTGGGGATGGAGGGAGAGACTTCAGGGCAGCGGGGGCGGAGCGGGGCGGCCAGACCCAGACGTGGCTCAGAATTCCAACTCTTCTCCGCATCCTTCTCTCTTTGGGTGCATGGTTTTCCCTAGGAGGGAGACATTCGAGGAATGCCCTCAAATAATGCTTGCCCTTCGGATATTTCTGAAAAGAACTAGTTGCTCTTAGTGGTGTACCTGAGCCTAATTGTGCACCCTGCAGATTGTTTTTCCTTGTCCTTCTTGCTCACCAGTGTAATGTTTCTTGCCCTGTTCAGCACAGGATCCAGGGAGAACAAACAGAGGGAGGGATGAAGTAATAGTTCCCTTGGATGTGATGAAGTCCAGAGGCATCAGACCATCTCTTGAGCGAGTTGCACTTTCTCTCCCGGAGGACTTCCTGTGTTTGCTACATGAATAATGCACTTTTAAGCACTTTTAAGCAAACCCACAATGCACTTTTAAGCACTTTTAAGCAAACCCACGATGGTAACCTCGACAAAATGGCAATCCCAAGGTAAACTGCCATTACGAATTTGCATCTCAATAGTGCAACTTTCTTTGTAATGCATACTTAATTACATTAGAGGCGTGGGGAATAAATCATATTCCTGCTGCTGATTGTTGGGATTACCTTATGGATACAAGCTTCGAGATCCATCTTTAGGTTTATTGGTGACAAATATCAGCCCATTGTCCTAATGGTTCAATAACATCATTTACTACCACAGGATACAAATTCAATTTAGGGAAATTTCTCAAAAACAATCTCTGAATCACCAGCAACGGGAGCTGGAGGAAATGGGAAAAATAACCCGCGCCTTCCTCAGCCTTGGCGGCATCACCTGGGAGAGATTTCAAAAACAGCACTGCGCAGGCCCCACCTCAGACCTATTAAGCCAGAATCTCTAGGGATCGGGCCCCCTTAGCAGGATGTTTTAAAACTTCCCTGGTGATTAATAAGTGCAGCCTAGAATGAACACCAGGAACACCACTGATATAAATCAGCCCCGCATTTGCACCAGCAGACCTGTATGCAGTGCCTACTGTGTGCCCAGAACCCCATTCCTCTGAGGTCGGCCAAACCTTGTTCTTCGCGGTGCTTTTCTCAGCATCCCTGAAAGGCATGGCCTCCCGCGATCAGCATCTCCTGACTAATGCAACCACAAGAGGAAGCCCAGTGCCCCCACTCTTTTTGGTGTAGACTCGCAGGCTGGCCGAAGCAAGGGAGGGCGCCCGGATGGCAGGAGGTAGGCCCTCCAGGCAGGGGGTGAGGGCTTCAGGAAATGACCTCTGATGACCTTCAGGTGCCAGGTGCTGCTTCCCACCCTGAAGAAGGCACTGGGCTACCCAGAATAGAGCAGGCTTTGCAGCCGGGGGTCTTGGGGCCTTACTGGCTGGTGGCACACCGAAGGCGGTCCTCCGAAAACCAGTCACAGGAGGTTGTGTGAGAATCGAGTGGGACCACTATGTGAGGGTGCCCGGTAAAGAGTGGATTCGATCTTCTGATATCCCTTCTGCCTTCTCCCACCTCTTCCTTTCATCCTCATCTGCTGGACACCGAATGTCTGCGTTTGAGATTCCTATGTTGGGATTCTTACCTCCCGTGTGACGGTATTAGAAGGTGGGGCTCTGGGAGGTGATGGGGTCAGGGGGTGGGGCTCTCAGGAGTGGGATTAGTGCCCTCATCAAAAAGACCCCAGAGAAACGCCTTCCCCCATCAGCTGCATGAGGACCCAGCGAGAAGGCGGCTGCCCACCAACCAGGAAGCAGGTTCTCATGGAATCTGCTGCCACCGTGATCTGGGACTTCCAGACTCCAGAACTGTGAGAAATGCATTTCGGTTGTTTATAAGCTAGCCAGTCTGTGATGTTTGGTTAGAGCATCTGGAAGGGGCTAAGACACCATCCTTTTCTCCTTTTCCTGAAAGCCTGTCAGAGAATCCACATCTCACCGTGGATTAGAATTCATTTTGTGGCCTCTCCTGAAGGACTGTCCTATAAACTGTAAACTTTCCATCTTCCAATTATGAGAGGAATAAGGCCTCGGATGGCCCTGTTTGTCACCAATCCTTCCAGCATATAACTCCTCAGTCAGGGGATCTGTGACATCACAGCTCTGCCCTCCCCATCCCTACCTGGCTGCCAGCCCCACTGATGAGCAGTCCTCGGCCTCTGGTCTCTGTTGAACACTCCCAGCTTTGGAACTCACGGCCTCACAAGGCAGTCCTGTCAGAACAGCGGCCCCTGTTTTTTTTTTTTTTTTAAAGACTTTATTTATTTATCTGAGAGAGAGAGAACACGCGAGGAGAGAGGGTCAGAGGCAGAAGCAGACTCCCCGCTGAGCGGGGAGCCTGATGCGGGACTCGATCCTGGGACTCCAGGATCATGACCTGAGCCGAAGGCAGTCGCCCAACCAACTGAGCCACCCAGGCACCCCACAGCGGCCTCTGTTTTAAGCTAAAGCTTGGCTTTCCACCAAAGCTTCTGCACTGGGCCCTTCAGGGATCTGGAGTCAGGGTTACAGTCCCAAGAATCTTCTTCAGACTTTAACCAACAAATCCCTCCCTCCCCAATCTGGTAAAATCTCCCCCAGTTTGTGGATGGCTGGTTCAGTGTGTTCTGACCAGGGCTGATGGCCTGCATACTACACAATACCCTTGTCGCTGGCGGCCAGGCTCGAACCTGAGAGCAGCCGGTCAGCCGGCTACTTCTGGTTCACCTGGTGGCCGCCTCAGGGTCTCAGCTTGCTCTCTTGCATGTGAACAACGGTACAAGACTGGGCTCCCGAAGACCAGATATTTATAGCTGGGGATTTGGACATGATGCAGGGCCAGTTCCTCCAGGCCCTTCTTCCTGGTCCCCTTTCCTTCTCCCTATTCCCTATCTTTCTCCCCAGCACATAGTGGGTGTCTGTCTGTTAACCCACACCCACAGAGCTCAGCTCTCTCCATCTCAAAGACCTCAATCTCCACTCTTAGATTCGTTTCTGGGCAAATACAAACCAGTTCCCAAATGAAAAGTTATCTGCCCCCTCTCAGCCCAGTGCTACCAGAGCTGGTTCTGACGAGCAGGAGTGACTCATTCCTCCTAGAGTTGTAAATATGAACGCGCCTCTTATGCAGATGCATGAGGCCTTCTCCTTCTTTCTCCCTTACTCCCAACACACACACACACACACACACACACACACACACTCACGCACTCACACATGCTGTCTTTCCACCTAGCTGCAGAGAGCTGAAAATCTTAAACAAGGGACTGTGCCTGTTGCATCCCTGTAGCCCCAGAAAGTGCCATGCCACCCAGTACACTCTCAATAAATTAGAGCTGGATTGAAGATAGCCCCTGGGGGGCCACTCCCTGCTTGCCGCCCAGAGCAGTGTTGAGAAAAATGAGTCCTGTCTGGATTTCTTGCTGATTCAATCGTGCATCCAAAGTTCTAACTGGAAGATTTTAAACTGCAAAAATATTTGTGAGACCCTCCTCCTTTCCTTTCCCACACAACTCAGGCTCTATCTCGGAGTCCAGAGATGTAGCCCCTTAGCTCTTGGCTGCAGCCTCTCAGATGCAATTGGCCCGGGGGTTTCAAGCTCCTTCTTGGCCAACTGCACATCCTAAGAAACCTGGGATCTTAGGGAACCCCATCATCAGTAGCTGTTTCACCAAGAGTCCTAGAGACCAAGGGTTTCCTGAACAATACCGTACCCCAGGCTTGTTCAACTCCCACACCTGCTAGAAGCCACCGAGCCGCCTGGCCTCCAGCGCTGTCTGTCTGCAGGTAGTGGTGCCCTTGGTGAAGGCCACGTTCACCAGCCAGGCCAGCAGCTTCGTGCCCTGCAGCAGGAAGTCATGGGGGGGGGGATAAACCTAGCCTCAAGAAAAGGCTATTATCATTGTCAGAAAACCTCAGAGGCTGCAGGACTCTCTGTAAGCACATTCATTCATTCCTTCACTCATTCCTTCACTCATTCATTCCTAGAAAAGAAGCATTATGGAATGTTGTCAAAACAAAGGTTTTTTGTTTTTTTTTTTTTTTTAAACAAAGTTTCTAAAATCAGATACAACTGGGTTTAAATCTCAGCTTTGCCACTAAAAACCTATGTCACCTCGAGCAAACCACCGGAACCCCTCACACACTCAATCGTAAATCTGAGAATAATGACACCCTTATTTCAAAGGTTGTTGGCAAAGGTTAAAGGAGGTAATGTGCACACCGTAGTGATTTAATCCTCCTGGCAGCCTGGTCAGAGAGATACTGTTATCCTCGTTTTACAGATAAGGAAGCTGAGGCACTGGGACGGGACGGCAATCTTCCAAGTTCGCATAGCTTATGAGTGGGACACAGCACACGGTTCTGTCTGCCTGGTTGGAATGTGTGGGGTCTCCCGCCATCTGGGTATCCACCCCAGGCCTCATCATGGCCCAGAAAAACCATCCTTGATGCCCTCAGATTCCACAGTAGCTTTCTTCCCCAGAGACCCATGCAGCACCCAAACTGGGCTTGTCCCTGCCCCTGCTCCTTGCTGGTTTGGAGGTCAGAGTCCCACAGCCTGCCGACAGCACGTATGTCAATAAAGGCCGCCGTGCTCCCCGTCGGTGGTGGGTAGAAGGTGCTGCCTCCCTGCTAAAGCTCTCTCCAACTTCAAGAAACCCCCTCTCCATCTCTCCTCGGTTCCAGAAGCCCCCTGTTCAGGGGCTGTGTAAGGGGAGAGGCCTAGTGCTCAAAGCAGGTGCCAATCCGTCTCTGCCTCTGGGCCCGGAGACACTCATCCCAGCATGAGCTCATCAGGCCACTTTCAAGGGGTCCTGGCCCACCTCACTTTCTCTTTCTGTCTCTCACATCTCAGGACAAGAGGGCTCCTTGGTTCCACAGTTCTCTTGTCCCCTTATCTAGAGGACAAGCTTCCCCACCCTAAGCCCCTTGTCTGGGAACAGTCATCTCAATGTCCAGAACGAAAGGTAGATTCGTATGAGTCTAACAGATGGTGAGAGCCTAACAGTCATCTTAGATGGTTGTTCAAAATGATCCCCCTGCAAGAGATTTTAATTTGGAAGTCTGAGGGGAAGCCTAAGAAGCTGCAGTTTTCACTGTGTGGGGACTCCTGACACCAGCCCTGGGGAGCACGCTGCTTTAATGCCCCTGACTCGGGGTCCCCGGGCAGGACACCAGCCATTAAAACTCAGCCAGGACCTCTGAGGTGAAGCTGACAAAAGACAGGCTTCTGCGTCCGACAAGCCCCGTTCATATCCCAGCTGCAGCGCTTGCCAGCTATGCAGTGTGGGTCTAATGACTTAACATCTGTGAGCCTCCATCCCTCTGTCGCTGGGTCCCCCTCCCTCATGCCTATTTTTAGAGTTATCATGAGGATTAAGTGAGGCATTAGACGTCAACTGAATGGCCCAGAGCACGTGAAATCAGATTTCCTTCAGTCTTTGCTTGCACCTCCACCAGGGGGATCTCACTCCAGTGTCCCAGCTTAGCATTTGTTAGAACAGATTGAGAACGTCTGGGGATCTCTCTCCCCCCAGTAATCTGTGGGCTCTGTGAGCACAGGGGCTGTGATCCAACCCTCCTTCGATTTCTAGGACCTAGTGCAGAGCCTTGCACACAACAGGGTCTCTGTGAGGTAGAAACTATTAAACTAGAGAGAAGACCGTCAGTGTGTTCTTCTACCCTGGGCCCTCAGTTGGTTCATGCAAGAATAACAGAAACTACCAGCATTCATTTTACTTTATTTTTTAGTAGGGAGGGGCAGAGGGAGAGGGAAATAGAGAATCTCAAGCAGACTTCACGCCCAGCATGGAGCCTGATGCAGGGCTTGATCTCACAACCTTGAGATCCTGACCTGAGCCGAAATCAAGAGTTGGAGGCTTAACTGACTGAGCCACCAGGTGCCCCCCTACCAACATTTATTGACTAACTACTTGGTGCCCGGTGTGCTAGGGGCTTGGTACACCTCACTCCTGATCCTTATGAAATCCTCGAGGATATGGATTACTAACCCTGATCCACTCCTTTTTTTTTTTTAAACTTAGGAGGTGACTGTGGTTTGAAAAGATAAGGCATCTCATCCAAGGTTACGTAGCTAGAGGATGCCAGAGCCAGGACTAGACTCTAAATCCATCTAAGCCCAAAGCTTCTGCCCTTCTCAGGCAGCAACAACCTCTCCTCCACAATCAAGAATCAACCCCTTTGCCTACAGCTGCCTTCCCATCCCCAAGACTCGTGGAGGTCATGGTGAAAGGCACAACAGAAGCCAAGCGAACCCTGGGGTCCACGGCGTGCCTTAATGCCCATCTAATACGTACTCATCTAAAATCCTCGGCAGACTGAAACCATAAAATCACAGCCTTATTTAGTGTGTCTCCAAGGCTAGCTCAGAGGCAGCTTCATAACTCTTGGCCAGGAATATTATTTCAAATAACTCATATGGACAGCTGTGTAACCAAGAGGAGAGATAGATGGGTCCCAGAATGCCCCTTTGCTGTAGATCATAGCCCCCCACTCCCGTACCCTCCCCCAAGCTGCCTGGACAGAAAGGGTCAATGATTCATTATGCTAAGATAAACAGAGTTAATTTTCTTCCTGGATAAAACTAATTACAACTGTGTTTGTTTTGGTAGGACAAGGAATTACTGTCCCCGGTGACAAATCTTCCTAATTGAAAAGAGTGTTTATTTTAAAGGGGTGGGGGTTGGGGTCACTAAACAACAGTTAGCTAGTGTTTTCCCCATTTTTCATTTGAAGAGGGACAGTGATTAGGTGTTGGCCTCAAAAGAACATGCAAAATCTCTTTCTCTGGGTCCATCTCCCTCAGGCTTGCCGAGAGCCTCAGCAACAGCGGGGGGGGGGGGGGGATGCTGGGGTGGGGGGAAGCAATGTTTAGCAGTGTGGAGGAAGTTTCCTAGGATTCATGTCTTGTGGTTGATTAGCTCTTAGTGGTGGGCAGAAGCAGGGCGACACCCTCTTTGGCAACCCAGTGAGGAGTGTTTTGAATCCCACCACCCGCCAACCTCAACTATGGGAGAATATGTGACCAAACTCAAATAAATTCTTACAGCATTTTGCTAGGTCAGATGTGGTGCTAAGGCACTGGGGAGATAGAAAAGAGAAAAACAGAGTCCCTGCTCTCGAAGAGTCCATGAAGAAGAGGTGGTGGGCGGGGAGGGGGAGGAGCCTCCTTCCTGCAGAGGGGCAGTGGGATAGAAGGTGTGCACTTGCGTGGTATGTTTGGAGAGCCGTAAACAACCCACTGAGGCTGCGCTAGCAAGGTGAATTGAGGCCCGTGATTGCGGATGAGGCTGGAAAAATGGCTGGTATTTGGATCATGATAGGTCGTATTATTTTGCGAAGGCCGTCCAAAGAAAGTATCACAAACTTGGTGGCTAAGACAATAGATGTTGTCATCTTACAGTTCTGGAGGGTGGAGGTTTGAAATCAAGGTGTTGGCAGAGCCAGGTTCCCTCCAGAACCTCCAGGGGAAGGTCCCTCCCTGCCTTTTCCCATTTCCTGTGGCACCAGGCATTCCTTGGCTCGGATGCATAATGCCAATCTCTGCCTCCGTCTTTAGGTGGCCATCCTCCCTCTGTGTTTGCGTCTGCGCCCACATTCCCCCTTTTTATAAGGACACCAGTCATATTGGATTAAGGGCCCACCCTCCTCTAGTATGACCTCATCTTAACTAATTACATCTCAACAACCCCATTCCCGAATAAGGTCCTATTCAGAGGTACAGGGGTTAGAACTTCAACTCAACTCATAACACAGGTTACAGAAGGTACCGTCAGGAGCACGAAGTTTACTCTGCAGGCAGAGGGGAGACACTGAGGGCTGTAAGTGATGGGGTGGTTTTCTTTCTTGGGCAGTTTGTTTTGTTCAAGGAGTCCTCTGGATCCAGTGTGAAGGACGGACTGTGAGCAGACCAAAGCTTGGAAGCCCCATTAGGTCAAAGTTGTTACAATAATCCAGGTGAGTCTTGACCACACCGGAAGTTTGGCAGTAGCAGGAAAGAGTCAGTGGTAGGTCTAAAAGTCTCTGATTCAAACAATGTCATGACTGTGGGGGTTGTCGGAGGAACAAGGGGGAGGGAGGGGTCAAGAACCCCTTCCAGGTTTCTGCCGGCTGGCAGGGAAGTGTGTTGTTTGGGACAAGTGGCATTGGAGTGGTCTGGTCAGAGATGTTCAAGGGGGTGGATGTGAGGGTCTAAAATTCACCGAGGTGCTTCCCCCCAGGAGATGCGGGTTTAGAAGCCACAAAGATGTAGATGCTCACAGAAGCAGGGAAATGGATGACATAGCAGGAAGCCCATATAGAGTGGGAAGAGCAGAGGGTCCATGACAGAAGCCTGACAAACCTGGCACATAAGGGGTTGAAAGAGGAAGAGTGTCTGGGATTGGCTCGAGAAAGCACCATCACCCATGGGTGCAACAAACAGCAGCTGCAGTCTGATTTCTCCGCCTTCCCAGCCCCAAACCTAACTTGCCTCAAACCACTACCGATGGGGCCCCTACACCTTTGCTGGGCACTCAGCATGCTCACGGGGGGCACACGCACGCGCGTGTGTGTGTGTGTGTGTGTGGACTCTCTTCCCCCACACTCAGCCGCCTCCTTGAGGGCTTTACGGATCATGTCCTCTTGGATCTCTCACAGCTTCCCTGAAAAGAATTTCACACAAAGCAAGTGCTTATTGCTAAATATGTCATTAACTGTAAGTAGATAAAGCCCCATCAAACCCTTACTTGGTACCTATTATGGATAAAATTCTCTAACAGTGACCTAATACAGGGCCCCAAGTAAAACAGGTACTCACTAAATGTTGACAGAAGGAAAGCAGGAAGAGGTGTGGGAGGAGGCAACCAGCTACATCAGGAATATTTAAAATAGTAACAGGGTGGCTCAGTCGGTTAAGCGTCCGACTCTTGATTTCAGCTCAGGTCATGATCTCAGGGTTGTGGGATCAAGTCCCATGTCAGGCTCTGTGCTCAGCATGGAGTCTGCTTGTCCCTCTCCCTCTGCTCCTCCCCCTGCTCACGCTCACTCTCTAAATAAATAAATACATAAATAAATAAATAAATAAATAAATAAATAAATAAATAAATAAAATCTTTTAAAAATAAAAATAAACTTAAAAACATAAAATAGTAACAGTAAGAGGCTCCGCGGGAGGCTGCAGGCTCTGAGAGCGAGGACAGCTAGATCCTAACCCACCTTGCAGTACCTCATGGTGCACATAACAGCTTCTGAGCCCCATTTGCCCTTCTATAAAGTGGGGAGTTTAGGCTATTGACTTTCTGGGGTTCTTGGCCTCCAGCTGGAGTCCAGCTTGACACTGTTGAAAGTTCAGAGTGGGTAGAGTTTTCTACAACAACACATAGCAATGCCTACATTTTCCCATGCAAATGTTACTGCTGTCTCACAGAGGAGGAAACTGAGGCCCAGAGAAGCTCGAATTGCCCAAAGGGTTCTGAGAAGAGGGCGGCACCCGAGTGGGAGGTAGAGGGGGTCCAGGACCATGGCAGATGGGCCATGTTGCCATGTAATTCAGCACACGGCCTCTGGAACCCTCTGCTGCCAGGGTGTGAACCCTGATTCAGGCAAAAACACGTCCACACGTTTTTGAATTATTTGGGACTTGGAGTTGTTCCCAAAGCAGCTAAAGGCATCAACTCAGGGGAGGGTCCTTCCTGTAGCCCCCCAAAAAGTGTTCTCAGATCCCAGGACAAGGGAGGCAATGAGAGTGTCCTGGCCACAGTGAGCTGCTGTGGGGGGGACCCCAACCACGGACATGTCCTCCCTGGCCTTACTCTCCTTATTAGTACTTTGTCAGGGAGCCCCAAGGTCCCTACCAACTCTGACATGCTGTGAAGTCTCTTACCCTCTGAGCTCCAGGAGTGCAGGAGGGTGACCCGTCCTGCACGTGGATGCACTTCATGCTTGCGTGTGGCTGCCCTTCTCTGGAATTCGCTAAACCAGTGGCTTCCAGAGGGAGGTTCCTGCCACAAGCTGAATCATAATCACCTGCGGAGGTTTCAGAAAACACATGTGCCCAGGCCTCACACCAAACCCAAAGCACCGGGATCTCCAGGACAGTCCCCAGGCATCTGGGTGGTTAGAAATCTGCCAGGGGATTCTCGTGCCACCTGCAGGATGGGTTGTGTGCCTGCCTCACACGCATTTCAGACCAAGCACCTGCCGCCTGGGGAACAGGTCAGGTACCACAGGGACCCTACAGGTCATGAAGCGCATTGCGGAAGCTGAGCTAGGACTCAAGATTTCTAATCTGGGTAACTGGCCATCAGACAGAACTGGGCTTGACTACTTGCCCTGATACCCTCCAGCCATGTATCCAGAGGTGTACCTCCAAACAATGGGCAGGAATCCAGTGTCAAATGTGGGTTCTCTCCAGGAATAGCAAAAAAATGTTCCCCCTCTTTCTCCTGTGAATAGGAAAAGTGGTGTAAAAAGTAAAGATATGTTTCTTGGGAGTGGTGATGGAGATAGGTAACGAGTGAGGAGGCAGTAAGGATGTGGAGAAAAAAGAAATGCATGTATTTGGGTTCATTCAGGCTTATTTTTCAGTAGCAGAAGGGAACTACCAAGTAATAGAGGGTGGACAAGAATATGGCAGACTCCTGATAGAGTAGACCATGTGCCAATACTGATAGAGGGCTTTATATTAACACTTGGTTCCTCACAACAGCCCTATGGAGTAGGTACTATTATTGCTATGGTCTAATGTTTGTGTCCCCCCAAAATCCATATGTGGAAATACTAACCCCCAAAGGCGATGGTATTAGTAGGTGGGGCCTTTGGGAAGTGATTAGGTCATAAGGGTGAAGCCCTCATAAATGAACCGTAGAGCTTTCTGCCACGTGAGGAGACAGCAAGAAGTCTACCACCCAGACGGGGGTCCTCACCCGACAGTGCTGCACCCTGGTCTCAGAATTCCAGCCTCCAGAACTGTGAGCAATGCATTTCTCTTGTTTATAGGCCATCAAGCCTGTGGCATTTCATTAGAGAAGTCCGAACAGACTAAGACCTTTGCTAGCCCCATTTTACATAAGGGAGGAAAGCACCAAGAGGTCAAGTGGCTTGTCCAAGGCCACCCACCCGTTTGATGCCTCTCACTTAGACATGGTTCCGTGAGCCTGGATCAACATTTCACCTGTTGATGATTAATGTTTTCCCATGACTCTTTCTTCATCCACTCCATCCAGCAGGTAAGCTGTCCTAGTCGCACCAGGAGATGGGTTGACAGAAAATAGCCTCGGGAGATGGAAGAAACCCTGAACATAGGTAAAATGTTTGGAAAACATCATGACTAGAACGGTGAAATGAAGTAGAATGGGTTTTCCCTAGACTGGAGTGATGCATGAAATTGCTCAATCAGTATTTCAGATCTGAAATTTCCAGACGCTGTATTTAGGCAAGTCAATTGTGCCTCAGTGTACCTCCTCTGCAAAGGAATCTGCTTTCTGTTACTGTAGAATTAGTTTGTATTTTCTAGAGTTTTATTTAAATCGAATCATCTAGTATGCACTCTTTTATGTCTGGCTTCTCTCACTCAGCATCAATATGTTGCGATTCATCCACAAGGCTGTGCCTGTCACTAGTTCATTCTTTTTTTACTGCCAAGCGGCTTTCCGTTACATGTGTACGCAGCAATTTCTGTATCCATTTACCAGCTGATGGATTTTGGGGTTGTTTCCAGCTTTTAGCTATTACAAAGAAAGCTGTGCTGTCCATTTGTATGGACATACGCTTTCATCTATCTTCAGTGGAATGGTTAGATTGTACGGAAGCTGTACATTTTAAGAACCTGCCGGAGTGTTTTCTGAAGCAGTTCTGCCATTTTACGTTCCCCCCAGCAGTGTGTGAGAGCTTCCTTTTCTCCACATCCCGGCCAACCCTTGGCATGATCAGTCTTTTCATAGGTGGGTAGTAAGTAGTAGCACACCAAGGTTTTAAAATTGCTAATGATGATCACCTTTCCGTGTCTATTCACCGTCTATCTATCTTCTTTGGTGAAATGTCTTTTCAAACACTTTGTCCATTTTTTATTGGGTTGCTTGTTTTCTTTTTATTGAGTTTTGAGAGTTCTTTATAGATTTTGGACTTAAGTGTCAAATATATGCTCTGCAAATACTTTCACCTAGTCTGTTGCTGGTCTTTTCACTCCCTTAAGAGTTTTCTTTTGAGGTGCAGAAATTTTAAGTTTTGAAAAGTCTAATTTATCAGAATTTTCTGAGTTGTACTTTGATGTTGAATCTCAGAAATTTGGGGGCTAATGGACCCATTCACTATCTTCATTGTGGTGATGGTTTCATGCTTATGAGTATTCCTATGTCAACACTTGTGAAACTACACTGTAGTTATGTGCAGTAGGTCAATTATACCTCAATAAGGCTGTTGAAGAACAAGAAGAAGCAAGTGTCAATCTTCTGAGCTCATGTGTACCCTCAAATTCCAGGCAGCAGACCTGAAGCTCCTCCTTGAACTTTCCCTCTAAGCTCCCTGCGCTCTGACAACCGGTCTGGGATGGCCCTCCATGTTCAGGACCTCGGCAGGCATTGAACCAAGGAGTGAACCTCCAGTCCCCTCTTCCCATAGACATTCTCAGTCTCCAGGGGTCTCTCTTGGAAACTCCTCTCTCAATTAAATTAAGTTAGGGGAGAAGTAGCGTGGAGGGAGTATCCTTTCTATGAACGTTGCACTTCCCACGATGGTTATGGCAAATTTCCCCCTCTCTTTTGACCTATCTTCTTGTGCAAACTTGAGGGATGGGGCGCTTCAAAGGGTAGGGGCGGCTACGGGCCCAGAAAGCTTCAGGCTGTATATTGAGCTAAGTCAACAAGTCTTTAATGACATCTCTCTTGGGGGAATTAAGATCTGGGTCAGCCAGATCTTGAAGTCAGCAGAGTTTTGTCCCAGACTCTCCTCCCACATTCTTCTTCCCTCTTTCGCTCCTTCCAGCTTTCAGCATTGCTGACTAGGGAGAATAGACAATTCTTTTATGTCTGATGTTTTTCCACCATGTATTCTTTGTAACACATAATTATTTAGCTTTCCAAAAAACAATTTAAATATTCAAATCATGTACATGTCATGGCAATGCAAATAGGTTTTAATGATGCCTGCTGTGTGCCGAGTCCTGTTCCAGACATCCTGAGAGAGATGAAGAATGAAGAAAAATTTTTGTAAAGATCCCATAAGAAACTCTAGTAAGTGTTCTCTGTGAACCCTACCTTGAGTTTATCCTTTATTCTCCATGCCCACAGACTGACCTCTCACTTCTCACCTGATCTGAAATTCTCTGCCTCTTCTTTGAGACTCTTCAGCAAGCCTTGCATAGATATCTGAGACCTGGCTTCCAGCCAGGCTGGGGTGAATGTAAAACTTGACAAACAAATCTGCCAGAGAGCATTCTTTTGGGCTCCCAACTTTGCCCAAATGGGGCACGACAATCACGACAGAGACCTTCTTCTGAGGAAGTGAAGCTATGAGCCCGGTTATTTATGACAAACTCCTGAGGACTTCCCTCTGCCAACTGGACTCCCCAGGAGGGGAGATGGTCATTAAGCTCCCCACTTCTGCTGTGCCCTTCCTTTATAAACAAAATCCCATTCTTCAAGTGCGTATTGATGCCAAGAAAGTGGTCAGCTTGGTGGGGTAAGGAGTCTGGGAGAGGGAAATACAAGGGGCAGATAAGCTCACATTAAACCTGATAGCTAGAAGGAAAGTCACCTGGCTCACTTCATACCAAAAACACGAAGGCCCAGAAAGGGAATATGTCTAAAACTACACCGAATGGGGGGCGGGACTGAAATGAGGAGTCAAGTGTCCCACCTCCAGGTCGAGGTCTTGTCCCACAGTCATTTTCATTTTCAAAGAACATTTTTTAGAAACTAGGAGATTTCTTAGAATTCTGCTATTGGTAACCATGGATATTGAGACTTCTTGCAAGCTTCCTCCTTCTCCTCTCCTGTAGAACTGAGTTCTGTGATCAGGGTGAAATTTCATTTTCTGGAATGGGGTACATTCAGAACTTGCTTCTGAGTGGAAGAAGGAAGGGTCACTTCTCAGACTCCAGGTAAAGTAGAGCAGGAGGAACCCTCATGACAACCCCCTGAGGTCAATTTTATTACCTCCATGTTGTGGGTTAGCAACCAGAGGACCAAAGAGTTAAGATAGCTTGCCCTAGTCAGCATTGAACGCATGGTTGATTCAATCTGAAGGATTTCAGAGGTAAAAGAGACTGCAGATAAAGACTAAAATAGTACCTTTATTGGTTAGAATTGGAGACAAATGTGCCTTATGGCAGATACTAGATAGATGCCCAGCAAACCTGCTTCCTCTTCCTCGGGCCATCAGCTAGACTACTAGACTCCCAGCCTCATTCACTTCCCAGTGTGATCAGGTGACCTACTTCTAGCCAGTGGACTGTGAGCAGAGAGGTACTCCACTTTCATGCAAGACCATAAAATCTTTCCACATATAATTCTCTGTTTTCCCTCTCCTTCATCTGTTGGTTGAATGCCCGCAGAAGGCCCTAGAACATACTTTTTTATCCTCAACACTACTGGCATTTTGGGCCAGATAATTCTGTTGTGGGGGCTGTCCTGTGCATTGTAGGATATTGAGACACACCCCTGGTCTCTACCTACTAGATGCCAATAGGGTCCTACTCCCCAGCTTGACAACCAAAATGTCCTCAGATACTTCCAAATATCCCTTGAGGGGCAAAATCATCTCTGGTTGAGAACCACTGGTCTAAAAGATGCCAAAGGCACAGAGTGGAAGGAACTTGGGTCCAAAATGTCTACACAGAGCAGAGTACCCTTCCCACATTTGTTAATAACATGCAAGAAATTAACTTTTACTTCATAGAGCCACTGTGATTTGGGAGCTGTTGGTTCAAAAGTTAGCTTACCCTGGCTGATACAGTGCTGCCGGATAATTCCCATAAAGACACAGACTTACCAAATCAGGCCGAACATTATTAGCCCAGGGACCACCCATGCCTACAAGTACCAGGTCCAAGAGGAACATCAGACAGTCACTTCCTGTGAGCAGATAGCTTTCAAGATAAGGAAAAGTGTAGGGCTGAGTTCTGCATGAGACTTGCACGAGCTTCTACAAAAGCTTCTACCCAAATTCACCCAACAGTAAGTCACTTCTCATCCACAGGGGCAGAGAAATCTGAAATATGCTTGGTGGCAGAGTCTTTTTCTTAAAAACACCTTACTCATGAAACCAGGAGGCTCTGCTCTGGGAAACTCCAGAGCCTACCGCCTTTTCTCTACATCAGAAGATCTAGCTCAGTACAGAAAATGGCCTATATTCTGCTCAGCACAAAACATGGCCTATGTTCTCATTTTCTCACTAAGTGCTTTATCTTATTTTGCTATTGCAGTCAAGGCTCAGTCTTTGGCCAAGGTCAAGGGTTGATCTGAGGCCTCATTTTGTGACCAAGTCCAGGTTCAGCCCATGAAGGACAGGACTTGGTCTGTGACCGAAAGACAGAATGGGCCATAGAAGGTTAAAACCAACAGCCTTGCCCTGGATTAGCTGGTGAATTTTATCTACAGCCCCATCATACAATCCATGTCCTTTCTTCATTGTTCTTTATATTCCCATTTACTAACCAGCTCAGTGAGATACTAACTGCTTCCCATAAAGCTGTCAAAGGAGTGAAATGAGTGACTTCAGTCCAGGAGACCAGTAGAAGGGAAGTAACTGGCTGCAAGTGAAAAAAAACCCCACAAATTCATGTCCAGATCTGATCTGTCACTCACTGATTGTTCCAAACTGGACAAATCGCTTTCCTTCTGGAGACCTCTATTTCCTTACCATAAAGTAAGAACACTGGGCATCTCTCTTAATTGTAATGTTCCCTGCACTGAGCAGAATTAGCTGGAGATCCTGTTTATACATCTACTGTTAATGGTAACCATGTCCTGCTGCTTTTCCCTTGCTCATGTCACTATGCCTGGCCCAGGCCCTGGATGTGAAACTCCACAAACGTCACACCGGCCTCCAACAGGTCTTCACTAGCCCAGACTCTCCCCAAAGCTCCACTCTATTCCACTACGGAAGAGACTGAATCAGATGCATTCTTAGGCCCTTTCAAACTATGCCATGCTGGAATTCTAGGATTCTAAGACTCTAATAATCTGTAACACTAATAGTCCAGATTCTAGTCTAAATATTTGAGAGCCTAAAATTCTTGACTCCTTGGAGTTTTAAATTCTAAAGCCATGAGAGCCTAGAATTCTAAGTATAACTTGAATTTCTCCGGGAAATAAATGAAGCTGTACAACAGGACTAATTCAGATTTGCCCTGGTTCCTGCCCCCATGTGCCCCAGTTTCCTAGTAGTATCTCCTGTGCCCTGTTTGTGAACACATGTGGAACTACTAGAAGGCAGGAACTTCGGGGCCTCTCACTGGGCCTTTAGTCAATGGAAACATAAAGGACAACCAAGAAAGGAAATGGATTGGCCCACCCTGCCCTCCTGCCAGGTCTGCCTGATTACTACTGGACATCTCTGGGTCACCCCCACTCCTGTCTCTCTCCCCCCACCACACACACACCAATTAGCTAGACATGTCCAACTTTGTCTAAACCTCAGTGGTAGACAGAGGCCTAGACTCAAACTGAGCTAAGTTCTTAATATTCCTATTATTCAATATTTTATATCCTTTAGTACTTCAATACTTTTGTATTTTAGTAGTTCCAAGTAGTTTAGAATTTCATGTTTCTCACAATTTACAGCCTCAATACTCTTGGATCTTAATAGACTAGGATTTAAAAACTTTTAGATTTCTGGAATACTGATTCGAAGATAGTGGAAGATGCTAGAGTATCTCCTACCTGCTCTTAGAGGCTCTGGGATGAAGACAGGCAGGGAGGCCTTAGCCGGCTCTGAGTGCGGCTGTGGGAGGCAGTCATGGGCCTCAGGTGTGAGCACAAGCATATGGAAAGTGTTGCAGGCCCAGGATGGAAGGAAGAGCAATCAAGCTTCTTTGTAGAATGCCCAGAGTCATACCCTAGAGGGCTTCCCAGGCCCTTGGCAGGCAGTGAGAACCAATTTAACAGCCTCCAATCAAATGTGTTATTTATTTTACAAGTAACTATAAATAGCAAAATAAAACTGAGAGTTTATGTCCACGAGTGGGCCCCAGAGTTATTAAAGCTGCTCGAGGCCGTGCATTTGGGAAGCTCTTCTCCCCTGGCCTTCCTCAGGCCTAGTCCTAGCCCCCTGTCTCCTGGGGCTGGGAGTTCTGGAGGTCTGATCCCTCCCAGCTTGGCCGCAGACCCCTCTGGCTGTGGTGAGTGGGGGCGGAGGGGGAGGCTTCGGAGAGGTGGAAGTGATTTAGGCATGTGTCAGGAAACTGGGGCCCGGCCCGAATCTCAGATTTCATAAGAAGCCCAGGGGGCTGGCAGAAATTCTTGGCCCAACACATCCCAGAGCCAGGGGCACAATCTGCGGCCAGAAGCAACAAAGTCCCCGCGTGGAGGAAATTGAGGGCCGAAAGAGAATTTTCTCTGCTGTGGCAGGGCCGGGCCTTCAGGAGAAATGACTCCAATCAATATGCGGTCTGGTGCTGTGGAGAAGTTCTGGCAAATGCTTTAATCAGCCAGTCAGCTGGTTTTACTAAGCACCTACTAAGTGCCAGTCAACGGGGGGAACAGGAGAGGCTCTTGTTCTCGTACGCCAGTGCCTCAAGTTAAAGCCCCAGTGCTTCACCTGGCCTTCAAGTCTTCTGCCACCTGACCACGTCACTTGCCAGCCCCCCATCTGGCCCACTGGTCCCTCCCGTATCTCTTCCTCTCTGAATCCTGCTCTGCGCACGCTCGGGTTGCACTTCTCCGGAATGTTGAAAGCACATTCTTATCAGGTTCCAGTCAAATGTCAGTCTCCCCATTAGAGCGCACCTTTACTCCTATCTGTATCCCCAGCCCCTAGCTGAGGGTCTGGCACAATATTTATTTAGGATATTTGCTGACACGGATGAGTGGGCGGCAGGGTCAAAGCATGTCTGGATAAAGTGGAAGGATCTGTGTAGATTCAGTGAAAGCAAAGAGCCATCTTTGGACAGCAGGGGCAAGGCGAGACAGACACGGGGACAGGTGGTGCCAAATTTTCATGCCGGCAGGATGTCTGGGCTTTTACGGCTGGTTCCTCCCTTTTCTAACGATGTGGCTCTAAATAGATGACTTAACCTCATTGTCCTCCTCTGTTAAATGGGGGCAGTTGTGAGGACTAACTGAGTTAATACATATGAACTACTTAGAACAGAGCCTAACACCTGGTAAGCATCCCCCAAATACCAACTTTTGTAGCAGTCATGGTAACAGTAGGAAGAGAAATTGTGGTGGTGGCAGCATCATTGTGGGGGGCATGAAGAAAACCCAAGGACCTGCCAGCCAGCTCGAAATAGGCAATGGGTTGGCTTCTAGGGGAAGTTGAAGCTTCCCCACCTCCGCCAGTTAGACTCTGTCCTGTGTCCCCCTTGGACAAAGGTCAAGGGCACTGCTGAGCCAGAGTGAAGGTGGAGCTCTCTGTGCTGAAGAAGCATCAGGCTGTCTGTCCTGTGACATGGTCTGTTTGGGATTTAATTCCTTGTCCATCCCAGCCCTGAGCCTCTCTCTCTCTCTCTCTCTCTCTCTCTCTCTCTCTCTCTCTCGATGTGAGCAGGAATGCTTTCTTTCTCTTAGCTCCTCCTTTTCTTAAGCTTGCCTTTTCCTTGCTTCTCTACCTCTCACTTCTCTTCTACTTGCCAAAGCTGACTAGCAGCATAGCATACCACAAAGAACCCCAGCTGGGGACTCAGAAGGCCTGGGGGCCAGCCCCAGCTCCACGGAACTTCTGGCCAGTCCTGGGCAAGTCTCCTCTCCTTCCTGAACTGAAGGGCTTCTCAACAGCAAAAACATCAAGCTGCATGCTGTCCTAAGCTCCTTTTGTTCTACACATCGGTGTGTCTCTGTGGCAATATTCTCTTCTATGCAAACGGCTTTGTACCCACAGGGATTGTACAGAGAACTTGTTTGTTTGTTTGTTTGTTTTATCATTAGGCAATATTTATTGAGCACAGAGACACAGGTGATATGTGAGGCATTATACCAGGTGCTGTGGATCATGAGGCACCGAACCAGACAGAATTCTTGCCTGCAAAGGGCTCACATTAAAATGGGTCTAGAGAAAGATCAGATAATAAACTCACTACCTCCCAATCATGGACCACTGAAGAAAAGAGAGAATTCATCGGTTCTGGATGCTTCATGGGGACCAGGCAGTGTGCCAGGTATTTTGGCCTAGGTCATTTTAGTTGGTCCTCACAATCACTTTGTGAACTAGGTATTGTCATTCCCATTTTAAACGAGAGGGGCACAAGGCTAAGAGACATTCAGCAGCTTTTGGTCAACGTCACCCAGCTACGTCCACCACCACGCTGAGTGTCCTCTCCACACGAGCATGCCCCTCGGTCCATCATGTTCCTGAACTGTGAGGCTGGGGCACACCAGGAGAACGAACCCCAGGTCCCACTTCCTAGGACCAGCGCCCGAGAAGGTCCTCCAGCCTGGCTCAAGCTTCTTGGGGCATCTGGGCTTCAGACCCCAGCCTCTCACTCTCCCGTCCATTCTCTCAGCAGGGAGAGCTGTGAGATTTGTAGCTGCATCCTACCCTCTTGGCTCATAACCCTATAAAATAGCAAGCAGCCTCAAAGGTAGAAAAAAAGGGGGACAGAACTAAAAAGTAAACACTGATGAAGATTAAAAATGACCAGTGAGTCTTGGGGATTTATGTCTCATAAAGGGAGATGGCCAAGGAGGCCAGACAGGGAGCAGACAGCCCTGATGCCTCTGCCTTGCGGATAATTTATTCCAGAAAGTAGAGGCCTCTTGTGCGACTCACACAGGCCAGGGTGGTTCTCCGGGTCCTCACAGTCCACTGTCTGCAGAGCCTGCCTGGCAGGCTGAGTCAGTTTTGTTTTCACAGACCAAACCCACACGTTTGATACTTTTTCATTCCTTTTCACGTCTATGATGTTGTCTGAGGTTCATCTTACACTCCCGGTGAGGCTGACAGGACGGGGACCTTTATCCCCATCGGTCAGATGAGAAAATTGAAGCTGACAGAGGATGACTCATCCGGGGTCTCCCAGGGGGTCAGGACTCCGAGCCGAGCTATTGAGCTATCGTTGGTTGATGTGACAGCCCCCATTGGGCACACATTTCCTTTCATTCCCATCCTCCTTCCTCAACGCCTCACCCACTCACATAAACTGTGCTCGGCCAATAAATTAATTGAACGAACCTCTATTGAAGAGTGGCAAACACAGAGATGAGCAAGCTGAAAACAGATGCTAAAAACAACTTAGTACTTTTTAAATACGTGGTGTTGGTGATGATAAAGGTCATGTTAATAGAGGGCTTCTCTCCGAAGTCATAATCAGAAGACAAAAATAAATAAAAATAAATAAATAAATAAATAAAATAAAAGCTTTGGAGAGAAGTCGAGAAGAAGGAATCAATGTTAGGGTGAAGCCCAGGAGAGCCTGTCTATTTGCCAGCATCTTCCAAAGCAATTCCCTGGGCATCAGGAAGACTTTTGTCCCGGTTGACTTCCCATCAGATGAATTTGTGGGTAAGAATGTGTTTCAGGATTAAGAAGTAGCTGACAGCCACCCTGGACTTTGATGCCAATGCCCCCGCTCACATTCTTGCTGTCGGTATGATGGGCTAGCAAGCATTATGCTGGCCCCCACCTGCTGCGAGGCAAAGAATCAGTCTTCGTGGTCCAGTGGAAAGAACTCAGGTTTGGGGATCTGATTAACCCGGTTTTCAATCCTAACTAGTTGTATAGTTTCTCAGCCTCTCTGAACCTGTTTTCTCCACCATTATATGGAGATAGCAATATCTACCTCAAAATTTTGTTTAAAAAAAAAAAGTGGAAAGAGAATCTTAAAATTTAACCCTGGTAGTTCAGCCTACATGTGAGGCCCCAAGATAATGGATAACACATCCCCAAGTGAAACGCAAGACCACCACGCAAGGGCTGTCAAAGGTGGTGTTGAAAACTGCTTTTGTGGCTCTTTGCTGACCACCCACCTCTAGCACATAAAAAAAAAAAAAAAAAAAAGGTGGGAGAGGCCAAGAACAGAGCCAGGGATTAGATAGGAGGTTTCTGGAAAGAGCTATAAGTGCATTGAGCATCTTTGTCTACTCCCTCCCTTAACTTAAGCCTGGGAAAAGTGGTTTCAATGGGCTAGTTGGAGAGTTTGTGTTTTCCTCTATTTGGGGGATCCAGTGGACTGGAATCTGACTCCCACTGCTCAGTGTAAAGGGCAAGAGGCTGGCTGACCAGCTCTTCTAATAGGAGAGTCACGGGTGCTTGCTGTACTGTGGCAAGCTGATTTCTCAGAGTTCATCAAGCAGAGCTTACGAAGCTGTTTCTCTGAACCCGATCTGGACCACATGAGAGGGAGAAAGTCTAGATCATCCTAGACTCTGTCCGAGGGCCCTGTAGAGAGAGGAAACACCTTAGCAGAAAGAGGCTGATGGTCCTGGCAGAGGCCTACGGGCTGGCCCGGAGTCACAGTCAGCCAGGCTGGAATAGAAATGCATTTACCCACATCAAGGCATCGACTATATGGGGAGGGGGATGGATTTTCTCCAAAGAACCCACAAAAATGCCTCATGAGAAAACAAGCAAGGTTCAACGCCTGCCAGGCCCAGAGAATATTGACCCTGATTCTTCAAGTCTATACTAGTCAAGTAAGAACTTTCCTGTCCCCTTTTCCTTCTCTCTCTCCCTCTATCCCTGACAATGGAGAGATAAAAAAATCTACAATGGTTAGCAAGATGAAGAAGGAGAAGTGATGTTCCAGGTAGAACAAGAAAGAAGAAACTGACCTCATTCTCACTGAAGGAGACTGGCCAACAGCAGTTCCAGGTCCAAGTGGGTGGTGAGAAAAGCATTTCCTTTGAATGAAGTTTGAAGTTTATTACTACTGTTGTTGCTAATAGTAGTAATAGTAGGACACTGGATAGGATATGTTAATTATTGAGCCGAAATGATGTTTTGTGAGTTAAAATAAATGGGAAACTTCTTATTACCCAAGAGAAAACAGAAGAGTCATGGATCAATTTCAAGTTTTCATCAAAAAGGGTGGAGGAGATTTAGCCCTGCAGAAAGGCTGGTGAAAGTCATTTCTTGGGTATACCCCCATGAGTCTCACTTGTTCAATATCATACTTACAAGACCTGACATATGTCATCCCTTGCACACAGCTGGACTTGAGTACATCTGGGTTTGCTTCCACCATTTCTCTGGGCCTGGTTGACCAGGGCAATGGGCAGTGTTAATCAGCTAAGTTATCTTTAACCAGCTACTGTATATCTGACCTATGTTCCCCATCTGACCCAGAAGTAGGAATAGGAAGAGAAGGTCCAGTCTTAAGCCTTGGTGAACACACAGTTCACAAGACTGGAAACCTCTTAGGGATATCCAGATGGGATGACAGAGACCCAGAGAGGGGCAAGAGCTTCCCAAATCCATTGTAGAACTAGATGTGGAACCTTGCTCTCTTTCTTTCCTCTTTCATACATGTACCATTACTTCAGACAGTTTCCTCCTAGAAATCTAAGACAGAGGGGAGTCAAGTACTAGATTGCATCATCTGATGGTTTCTACCATTCATCAGAGTCAGCAGACATGTGTCAGGTCCCTTATGAATGTTAATCCTGATTCTTACAATAACCCACCAAGGTGGCAACATCAATAGCCTTTGTAGAGATGAGAAAACTGAGATCCATGAGGTTAAGTGACTTGTCCATAGTCATATGGTCATTAAGGAGTGGAATGGGAATTCAAACAGGTCAGTCTGACTTCCAAGTTAGTGGTCTTGTCATACAACATTACCAACTCTCTTGAGGGCTGCTGGAGTCAGAAAAGAGAAGGATCATCAGGGTTATGGTCAGGTCTGGGTCCCCAAATGGGGCCCCAGCCATCCCACAGTGTCCTCTTTATGGGAAAGAACCAGTCCAGACTGACGCACAAACTCACCAACCATCCCGGAAGCCAAGACCACTGGCATAGGTTTACACTTCACCAGTTCCCTCCAAAGAACAAAAAGTAATGCAAATTTAAGAAATCATAAAGCAAGGGTGCCTGGGTGGCACAGTTGGTTGGACATCTGGCTCAGGTCTGGTCTCAGTGTCGGGGGATCGAGCCCCACAGTGGGCTCCGTGCTGTGTGCGGAATCCGCTTGGGCTTCTTTCTCCCTCTCTGCCCCTCCCTCTCATGTTCTCTCTCTCTCAAATAAATAAAAGAATCTTTTTTAAAAAATCATAAAGCGGTGTGAATAATTTTTTAATTAGTTGGCAAATCATGTGCCTGAGGGTGCTTCAGTCTCTGAAGTGGGTATTAACTTTATTAACATTTATTCTTTTGCAAGTTAAATTGGTTCTTTGTGAAGGTGGATGTGTGAGAGTGTGCTAAGTTTCATTTCATTTGCCAGGAATCTTGGCTGAGGGCTACAAGGAAAGTTACTTTTAGATTTTTCTTCTGACGGTGAACTTGGCCTCCCTCACTCCCTGCTGAAACCCAACATTTTGCAGGCGGAAACAGGGGATAAAAAAAAAAAAAAGATAAAGAGAGAAATAAATTAGAGGGGGGAAAACAACTGAAGAATAAATAATCCTCTTAAAACAGTCACTGAGAGAGGCGATGGAGAGGGTCCTGGACAGGGGCAGCATGGTTCTGGTTGGGTGAGTCACGTACTAGCTGGCTTTCTGACCTTGCGCAGATGGCCTACACTCTCTCAGTCTCTGTCTCCCTGGCTGTGACATGGGGAGATAATCCCTGCTCTGAGGCCCCACTCAGGTCCGCTGAGGGTTCACGAGGGATATCATCTGATAAAGTGATTTGACTTTTCAAAGCACTGTCCATATTAAAACTATGGAGTATCCCTGACACCTGGACCAAGGTCCTTGGGGATCTATCCCTGGAGCCAAGCTGACATCAACAAGGGAACCTTCAGGGTGACATATGAGAAAGGGCTCTCTCCTAGCTGAGCTCCTGGAAGGGCCCCCGAGGAGACCTATGGTGTGGGAATGTGGGTAGGAGTGAGTGTGCTGGGTGGGTCTAACACAGGTCAGCACGCACCAGTGCCCCTGCGTGGCACATCTGACTGCTCGTGTATATGGGCGAATGTGAATCCCTGCATCGGTATTGGGGGGAAAGGAATATCTGTTCATTCTGTCGGTGAGTTTTGAGGATTCAATAGGTGCTCTGCTCTAAGCACTGGGGATTCAAATGAGAACAAGATACACCAGTTTCTGCATGTGGCTCAGAATGTATATTAGGCAGTGTGAGTCCCTAAGTGTATGAGGGAGTATTTATGTATGTGTGAGGATATGTGCGTGAACACACACGTCCATGTATATGAGGGAGTATGTATTTGTGTGAGAGTCTGCATGTGAGTGAGTGGGAGTCTGTTTGTGTATGTATGTGTGTGTGGTGGGAAAAAGAGAGAAAGAATTCTTGGCCACTCTAGAGGGTATCAAATTTTGTTAAAACACCAGAAGATTTGAAAGGCCCTGTGATTTCATCTCGTCCAGTCCTTGATGTCTAAGATAGAGAATCAAGGCCCAGAGAAAGGAAGTATGTGTAGAAGGCCAGCCAGCAGCAAAACAAAGACCAGAATACACATCTGCTGACTCTGAGCCCAAGGGTCTTCCCCACTGAAGATGTGTGAAAATGCAAATGTAAATTAATCGAGGGGCTGGGAGAAGAATCTGGGGGACTGAGCAGAAATGTAGATCGGGCCAGAGAATGGAGGGGAGGGATGGTAAGGAGGCAGGTGTACCTGTCCAGGCGAGGGGGGATGAGGCCTGCTTTAGGGAGGGGCGAAGAAAGGAGAGAACGGAAGGCAGGAGGCTTCTCGCCTAGAATCAGTGGCCTTTACACCCAATAGGATGTGGAGGGTAGGTTTTCATTTTTTGGATGGTTTTCATGATGAGACAGTTTCCCCTTAACCTGGGAACTAGCAGGAACCTGGGAGTTTATACAAGCACCTCATTAAAACCTCCCAACAGCCCTGTGAAGTGGGCCTTATTTTCTCCCTGCTGACGATGACACAACTGTGGCTCAGAATGGGGAGGAAACTGCTCAAAGACCCCCCAGCCTGGCCCCAGCAGATCTGAGACCAGAACTCACATCTTAATTGCTTCAAGCTGAATATTGAGTAAGTCGATAATCACTTAGTGGGCATCTACATTGTGCTAGGAACTGGATTTGTCACCTTATGCACCTTACTTCATTCAGCCTTCCAGTGGCCACTTTTCCATCTTCCAGCTGAGCGGAATGAGACTCAGGGGTGGTAAATAAATGGCCAAGGGTACGGAGCTACTTCAACCCACACCTGAACTCAAGGCATCTGATTCGGATGCCCAGAGTCTTTCAACAGTCTTCCATTTCCCTTCAAAATCAGGGCAAATATGTTTGCAACATAGTTTAGGAAGAAGTGAATTTAGGACCTTCTATCCCTAGAGAATATATAAGCTTAGAATAACGGCCGGTTCATAAAGGTTTTGTCAAATGCCTCGTGGCAGGCCCACGCTGGAGATTAAAGGGTCCCACCCCTGATCATCAAGAACCACATAAAGGAAGTCAGATGGGGCCTCCAAAGTTCTGTTCCTTGCCTCCTTCAGATATTGAGCAAATGTGATCTTTACTGGGTTCCCAAAGATAATCACGTGGGGCTGGGGACTGGAAGTCAGGACACTTGGGACACATGGCCCCAGTAATCTCATCGTGAAGCTCAGGCCAAACCTTGTTGGTACAGGTCCTTCCAGCCATATGGGTTTCTATGTCCTTGCACCCATCAGAGATGCTGTGCTTTTCCTTCAGCAACAGGAATGTTGGACCTCCGCATCAGTGCCAACTGGGGCTCCATGACCCTGAATGAGTGCTGGCACCGAGAGCCTTCCCATGGCACACCCAGACCTGCTCCATCACTAAGTCCGTCCTGTCCAGTGCAGAGAGGATGATGACTCCCCCCCACCTAAGAGTAAAATAGAGAATTTGTCTTGTTTTCCTAAGCCTGGTGTCAGATTTATCTGTCCTGAGACTCCCTGGCCCTGCCACTCTTTCTAGATATTTCCTTCCCTCACCTTTATTCCCATTTCCTCAAACTGCTGACTGAAGTCAGGACACCAGAATCTGACTTCCAGAACTGCTGTATGCTTTCCTGAGATTCCCACTGCCAGCCCCAGCTGTGGCCCTGGATGAAGCATCAGAACAACTGGAACTTGGACACCCCACCCCCTCCTGAACTTGGAGTTCCCAAACTGGTCACTCTGATGGCCTGGGCTACGCCAGCTCCAACACTCACCTTGCCTTCCTCACCAGCTTGGTTGCCAAGACCCCAACGTGCCTTTGCTCAAGCTGACCCAATTTACCGCACTAGAGCTGATTTATCCTGGCTTTTTGTTCCGAGAGTCTAACCTCACTCCACCTTCATCCCTGAAACTAATTCCTGGCCCCACTTGAGAGGCCTATCCGACTGAGGGAAAATAGCCTTCTGGCCCAAGTGCGTTGACATCTAGACACCACGGGTACTTCCTTCCTGACCAGAAATGCCGTCAGAGAGCCCAGTAAGGGCTTGGCTCACTGCTCTCATCAAGGTTCCCCCAACATCCTCTCCAAAAACATAGTTGGCAGAAAACACACCCAAGAAAGTTGTCAGGAAGTAACCAGTCGTCCGAATTATTTACTGTCCCCTGGAACATAGCCAACTAGATGCTGGCCATGCAGACGCTGGGAAAATATTTATGTGGGTCCTGATGGATGCTTGGCCAGTGAAGACTGCCCACTGTCATCTTTCTTTCTGCTGATAAGGCAAAACTACACATGTCAGACGGCTCTTAGCGGGGCCTGGCGGCGGGGGCCTGGCATCTGATCAGAGTGAGGTTAATGGCTGCAACCGAAGGACTTGGTTTCAGTACTCTCTGCCACCAACGAGTTCTTCCCCTCCCTGGGCCTTAGCTCCTCCATCTGTAACATCATGGAGTAGACCAGATGACCTCAATGTCTCTGGGATCCTAGAAGACTGCGACTCAGGAAGAATCAGATCTATTTTCCAGATCTGCCATCATGATGCCATTGGCTCATCACAGAGCTATTTTTCTTGGCATCCTGGAAACGTTCCTGAAATTCCAACATCCAAGAATTTCTCTTTCCACTGATCCAGTTTCTATAACCATATGGGAGAACTCCATCTGGAGGAGGAAGATCTGAGCTTAAAATAAAAGGGTAAAATGGAAGAGGGGAAATTGAGTTCAAGCAGTGTTTATCATGCATCCAATACTTGCAAAGCTTGATGCTGGGCCCACGAGGACAGAGAAGTGCCCCCATGTCCTGTCCTTTAAGTGAAGACCTCACAATAAGTCAGTGGGGAGGGTGGTCCACAGATTCATCTTTTTCCCAAATTGACCCTCATGTTTCTTCCTCCCCATAAACTTCAGTACCTCTGCCTGCAACCCTCCTCAGCTCTGCAATTCTGTCCTTGTCTGTGATCATCATGGGCTCCTTGCTTCAAGGAGTTTCAGCCTCCCCAGCTCCCCTCTCCCTGTGGACGACCTGACCTCATGGGTCCTTCTCTATTTCAGAGTCTATAGCTACCCCCTTCGAAGACCTGAGATAACAAGATCATGGATAGAGACCCCGGACAAAGGTTCAAGAACCCCCAGAGTTCCTTAAACGCTGTCTCTACTCAGGGCCTCCTGTGACTTCTCTAAGATGCTTGATTACATCTTAGGACTGCCTGCCCACGTCGGTTTCCCTAAATGGGAAACTCAAGAGTAAAGGGGTGAAGAGCTCAGACATGCCAAGCCAATGGGGTGTCAAAGGTCAGTTTTCTGTGTCTGGGAGGCAGTTGATGGGTAGGGAGAAGCAGGAGAGGCAGCTGAGGAGGGGATGGTGGCTACTACTTGAAGGGCCTTAGGTGCAAGGCAAGGGAGTCCTGACTTTATATTTCAGGCCCCAGGGATATAAAAGTTTTCAAGCAGAGAAGCAAACTGTTGTCATTGAGGAAGACTCTGGGGATAAAGAATCCATCCCAGAAACAAGAGCTCATAACAACAATGATAATGACAGCTCACATGTGCATATCGTTTCTATAAATCTCAAAACAAAACTTCCAAGCAAACTGATTTATTCCTAACATCAGTCCTGTGAATGAGGTGGCCTCATCCCACTTTTACAGAAGGGGAAAGCAAGGCCCAAAGTCGCACAGATCTTTCCTTTCCAGGTCCAGGACTGTTCATGACGCACCTCTCCAACTGTCAGTGGTGAGCGTCTACACTGAGCCTGGGTTTCTGCCCCAGGTGGGGGTCTGTCTGGACTAGCTGCTCTCTGTGTCATCTAGCTTTGAGACTGGAAAATGCTGAGATTCAGAGGCCAGCAGGCTGCCTCGTGGGGCTGCCTGGCTGAGCCGTGGGTGGTCAGGAATGTTTCAGGACTTCCTGGGACCAGTGTTCCAGCTCGGAGTGTCTGGATTAATGATCCGTCTCCAGGCAGAGCCAGCCGAGGCTCCGACACCAGGCACAAGGCATCGATTAGACTTTACACTCTGAGCTTGCTTTCATCTGGGGCTCTCCGGGTGGGCTGGGCCTAATAATTAACATTCTCTCAGCCGCACAACATGAGTGAGCTGGAACGGGGGAGAAAGAGTCTCTGACCAGGTCCCCATCAGTGGTGGGAGTGGAGCAACCCCCCCCCAAAAAAAAGCCTAGGCGTGGCTGCTTGGCAGGGGACCACGTCTTCTAGCTGACACTTCAGTACTACCTGAAGCTTGTATAGTAAGTGGCTTTGGTCTCATCTTTGAGCTTCACAACATATCTATGGCAAGTTGTCACATGGGGAAGTAGCACTAGGACCTGTGCACATGGGGAAACTGAGGCCCAGAGAAGGACAGGGGATTGCCCAAGGGCAGAGGGATCAGGATGAGAACTCAGCCCTCCTGCTTGCATGCCTGGCATCTTCCCAGTGCAGGAGGCTGTCTCTTGCAGGGCTGTTTAGAGCCTCCTTGCACCTTGAGGTGAGGGAGGGTAGGGGTGTGATATGATTTTCTGTTTTATAAGAGGAAATTATTACAGAGGTACTCTGTCATTCATTCACGCACTGATTCAGCCAGTACTTACTGAATACCTAGTATGTTCCAGCGTCTGTGCCAGGTGCTAAGGATAGCAGGAAATAGTCCCTGACATTGGAGAGCT
This sequence comes from Mirounga angustirostris, assembly GCF_029215605.1. Lineage (NCBI taxonomy): Eukaryota > Metazoa > Chordata > Mammalia > Carnivora > Phocidae > Mirounga > Mirounga angustirostris. Next base: position 152,570,268 of record NW_026991712.1, read on the forward strand.
TATATAGCCTGGGGCAAGGGGGGCAGTGGGGAGTGTGGCAGGGGAGAGGCAGATATGCAAATTCTGAGTCCAGTGAGGTGCCATGGTGCCTTTACGAGTAAATCGATTTGAGAGTACAGAGCATTTTGGCCACAAAGCCCCAGGGAAGACATGATCAGGTCTACCCTGAGGAGCAAAGCATACGTAGTAGTGGGATGTGATCAGAAAAGGCTTCAGAAGGAAAAAAAACAAAAACAAAAATGGAACCTTAAAAGAGGGCTAGATGTTCATCGGGCCAATGGGGGGTAGAAAGAGGGCATCGGGGTAGGATCATCCCAAGGAAAAGGAAAGAGCTGACCCAGGCAAAGAGAGACAGAAAGGCAGGGAGTTGCTCAGTCACTGAGAGCAAGGGAACTGGCTGAAAAGTAGGCTTTGAGGAAGGGATCGTGGGAGGTGAGATTGGAGACATACATGAGGAACAGATCAAAAAGGCCTCTGGAGCCAATGAGAGGGGCCTGCACTTTATCCTGAGCGATGCGAGTAAGGAGGCGGTGGTCAGAACTGCATGTTTGGAGGCTCGTCCCGCTGTAGTGTTGAAGCTGCGCTGAAGGGAAGAGAGATCAGAGCAGACACACCCGGGAAGCAGAAGTGATGGTGGCCTGCTTTTACTGGTTTGTGGCCACTGAAGACACCCTTGTCTGGTCTGGAAAAGACTAGGTCCTGAGAATTTTCTGACGTAAAAAAAAGGACTCCCCATGGTTGTCAGCTTATGCCCAAGTTCATAGCTCTGGACCCATTCCAGGCTCCTCTGGTCTGAGAAGAAACCACAGCATTCTTTTCTCTCTTCTTTTAGGGTTCCCCATACTACTTTACCCATTCTGCAGGTACACATCTTCCCATAGTGGGTTCCCCACTGCCTCACCACGGCCACCAGCACACAGAGGCAAAGCTCCAAACCTTCACTGCCTCTGCTTCAAGCCTTAGATGATCCCACATTATCTGGCCACCCCCATTCAGTCAACATCAGGTCTGGGTTAACTGAGCATCTGTAGGTACCAGGCACTGCTAGGCTCTGTGGAGGCGGCTTCTGCTCCTCCTTCCATGGGCCCCTGTGGTTAAAAGCCAGACTCCTTAGCCCAGCACTTTAGGACCTTAGACTGACTCCAGCCAAACTCCATGGCCTCATATTTCCCCTCGCTCCCTCCAACACTCCACACTTGTCACACTGAGCACCATTTAATGTTCTTTAAATATCCTCTATAATTCTTTCCAAATACACATATATTTGGAATAGATAGAAGAGAATAAAATGCTAATCTATACACACACTAATTGAAATAACACCAAAGACGGAAAGTAGAAAGTAAAAATTTGTCCCCTACCCCACCCGCCCACTACCCTGAAAATCCCATTCCCCAGAGATGAACACTGTTAACATTTGGGGAAATATCCCTCCAGATTCTTTAAAAATTTTTCATGTCTTAGCATACTACCTTTTGCACTCTTTTCTGTCCTTCAGGATTCATTACGATGCCCTGTTCCCTCCTCTGAACAGTTCTCTATGGTCCCATATGGAGAAGAAGGGACCCAAGGCTTACAACAAACATAGCACTTGCCACCCTATATTGAAATCATCTGTTCCCATGGTGTGCCTCCATCAGGCTGAGTGTGAGACTGTAATCCAGACATGACATCTATGAGCACAGAGTTGTGGCCATCTTGTTCTCTGCTGTATTCACAATTCCTTGCACGTAGTAGGCTTTCAGTAAGAATCTATAGAATACATGGTGGATGGATGGATGGATGGATGAGTAGGTGGATAGTTGGGAGGACAGATGGAATGATGACAGGTGGGAACCCCTATGGCATGCTCTCAAGAATTAGGGGGAAGGATTGGCACTGAGTCGTGAAAAGGACCCCAGCTGGGGGTTATGGACTTGGATTCCTGCTCTGGCCCCACCTTCTACTGCTATGTAGCTTTATATAAGTTCCTTGCCTTCTCTTAAGCTTCAATCTCCCTACCTGGACCTGAATAGTGGGGCTGGGTAGTTCCCCAGAACCCTTCCCAACGGATGATCCAGAATGCTCAGCTGGCCCTGGCCCAGTACTCCTATTTCACACCTCTGTAATTACCCACCTGCATGCCTTTATGATAGAAATTGGGGTGGGGGCGGGGACTCATTAAATAAAGGGCAAAAGGAAATTGCTGGCTTGCCGAAATGACATTGTTGGCGTTAACTAGATTAACTTCTGAAATGAAAAGCCCACAAAAGCAAAACCAAAACAGAGAAGGAGCCATGGCTTCCGCTGGGGGCTCCATGGTTCCCTGCTTCAGCCTGCCTGCCCCCCAGCCCAGGCCTCGCAATCGATCCTCCCTGCTGAGGTCATGGGAGACACTTTCCTACGTTCACACGGACTCCATCTCCATGGTGCCAGGAAAATGGCACTGGGCACTGAGCCCCAGGCCGGGACTTGGGAACTCCTCTCAGAGCTCTCTGTCTGTAGGAGACAGGAGGGCAACTAGACCCCAGGCAGAGCATGAAAGCTGGTGCAGGGAAGCCACGGGCAGAGGGGCCTGGAGTCGAAGGATCAGGGAAGCAACACCAGAGCTGAGGGATACCCCAGGGAGAAGACACCAAGACAGGAAAGAGGAGGGCGTCTTCAGGCAATTGAGGGCAGCCCCACATGCCTGGAGCAGAGAGGGAGGGGATGACCCTGTTCCATTTAGTGGTCTCATCTGGTCATGATGAGACTTCTCAAGATGAATCAGGGAGCAGTCCCTACAGGCTGGGCCGGTGACTGATGGATGGAGTCCCCAAGCCGGGGATGCCAACATGCAAGAGCGCCCGGGAAGCAGCACTGTGGGGAGCTGCTGCCGACCCCAGTGCTGGGACCAATGGGTGCTAAGACAGAAAACCGAAAAAGAAACCAGAGGCAAGAGGCTCCGATGGACTCGGACCGAGGCACTTTCTCAGCTCACAAAATTTACAATCATCAGGAGAGGTAGGCAGACCCAGGGAGAAGAGGGAGGTGACCCCAGCACTGCCTAGTGGTTCCAGTGGCTCCAGGGGAAGGAAAAGACGGAGGCCTGATGCCTGGCTAACTCTCCAGTCTCAGAAGGAGAGAACCAGTTCTTGTAAGCATCCCAGAGCACACAAGAAATATCCTCCTCTGCCGATAAACCTGGAATCCTCCCTACCTTCCTGCAGAGGGCCAGCTAAAGCGAGTCCAAGCCGGGAGAAAATGGGGCAGAAACACTATCCAGTGTGTGCCTCCTCCAGATCAGATACTTTCCATGCACTCCCTCTTTCATCCTCTAAGGATCCTAGAGGGAGGAGTTTCTCTTTCTACTTGTTAGACAAAGAAACTGAGGCCCACGGGCTTACACAAGCTCTCACAACCAGTGACTATCAGAGCTAGACTTTGCACTGAGGTCTTTCCAGCTCCAAGTCTCAGAGCTCTCTCCCCATGTGTCTCCGCTCTCCAGACCCCATCCTTGCCCATAAGAAGCTTATAGTCTGATTTTGCTCTGGATCCTATGCCATCACACTAGCTTTGACTACAGATTGAGAATCCTATAATCCCTCTGAGCTACAGGGCCTCAGAACTGTCAAATCAACAGCCCAATGAGTATTTTAAACATAATTTGTTTCCTAGCTCCCCTGACCAGGGGAGGTCATTTGGGCCATCCTATTTCTAAGGAGCAACATCTAATGATAGAATTCCAGGCACAGGACAGAAGAGATTCTACTAGGTAGGAAGCCATCCCAGCTCCCCTTGAACCTCATCCAGCTGCACAGCAGCCCACATCTGGACCTGGAGGCCACCAGCGCTCTCATGGGTCAGTCCTGGTCAGGATCACCTGAGGCCAGGCTAGGTCACCGGGTATTAATCATTGCCAAAAGAGAAGTTAAACTGAAAGCCAGTTCATTAAAGATTAAGCTTCATCTCCATAGCCCTCAGGGAAAGGGAGCTTTGGGTGGAGAGCGAGGTCCTGTTGCAGGAGGTCACCTCCCATGAAAGCCTTCTGAGTGAGTCTGTGGTGAGGAGCTAGGAAGCCTGGGTTCTGGTCTAGTTCTGCCCTCTGCCTGCTGGGGGGCCTTGGGCATGGCACTTATCCATTCTGAGCTCCCATTTCCTCCTTTGATACACAAAGAAAATTCTGTAGGTTTCCTTGTGATGCTCTAGCATATGTTGCCTTAAGAATAGTTTATACATGCTTACTTTTTCTCAGTCTATGTTTGCTCTGTTCCCCCAGGTTGTCCAGTGCAAGTTCACTTACTGTTCACAATATTTGTGGCCATGGAAAGCTGGTAGTAAATCACAATGTCACCAACACCCGGAGTGCAGGGACTCCCATCTCACTTCCTTGCTCCCACACTAGCCAGATTGTATCTCTGACCCCAGAACATGCTCCCTTGGCTCTCTGGGAACTGGCCCAAGTTGTATGTGGAGGAAGCGCCTCTGAGCCCACTGATATACAAGAACAGAAATTCCCCATTTGGCTCATTCCTGGTACTTTCCTTTGGGTCATCCCATCTCAATGGGATCTGCTCAACCAAAACGTCACAGGCCCTTCAGAGATCTTGATCTAATACCAAAGCAATTCCACAGTATGTAATGAGCAGTGAAAGAACAGATACCTAATCATTCTGTACCCTACACAAAGCACGGTGATGGTGTTGGGGCTCCAGCCCTGATCCCAAAGGAAAATGGCACCATACGTGTCCCGGGGTGAAACCAGAAATTTCTATTAAGGTGGGACATCTGAAAACTACTGTGGTAAATAATGACAGGTTCAAAATATTAGGGTGATAAGATGAGGAAGGTGGTTGGGATGGGCAGCTATGTCTCTCATCTCTGCTCTTAACCAAGCTCTTCTTAAAACAAACCTAATCACTTTTCTGTCTATAGATGGCAGCACTGGTCCCCTTCACTCCCCGAGGGGGACGGGGATTTCACTAGAGCACAAGCGCTCCAAAGTTCAGGGTAGTGCAAAACAAGGACAAAACAAGAGGAAATAGCTTCAGAACAAATATCCTCGCACACTGAAGAAGTGAGCACCTCTGGTGAATTCACAAAATTTCTAAAACCTCACTTAACTTGTAAAATAGCCCCTTCAGGATCTAACTGGACACCCCAGATCACCAATAACTTTCTAGGGAACTGTTGCAGAGTGCATGAAACCAGAGGAAGGTTCCCCAGAAGTCCACGAGGGTCCACAGGACCCAGGTAGGACAGCCCTGGGTGGGAGAACAGCGGCCAGCCCAGCGGAGGACCACGAACTGCCCCCTCCGCCTGTTCCGCATCAGCCTGGAGTGTCTCAGCGTGGGGGCTGCTCTCCCCGGGCATTGCCCCAAACTCCTGTGTCCAGGGCTCATTACGTGCTGGGCAGGGAGCTGCTGTTTACTCCTACCACCCCCTCTACAGAGGGGAGACAGCAGGTCTGAGAGGTTGACTGCCAGAATAGTCAACGCCCACCACCTAGCACAAACTGAAGGGAGGGGAAGACCAGCCTTCGGTGCCGCGTGGCAGCTGGTGGACAGGCAGGGGAGGACCCTGAGCACACCTTGGAGTGAAAAGCTTACAGAAGCTGCGTGACGATGGGGCCATTGGATAGTGTACCCCACCCTCCTCTGAGAGGTCCTGGAGAGGGAGTCAGGGTGGCCCCTCAGATGCGGTGCCGGCTCTGCTCTCAACGAGCTGTGTGGCCTCAGGCAAGTCCCCCCACCTTTTGGAGCATCTGCACCCTCCTCCAAGCGGGGGGCAACTATCCAGTGAGATAGTGGCAAGAAAAAAAAAGCTTTTAAAAGTATAAAAGCCCTCTTGGAGGTATCATTATTAATTATTATCATCCTCCTCCTCATCTTTCATGGTTATTAATGACCTGTTACCTGCTAGGGATCTGTCATCCAGGAATTTTGGTAAGCCCTCCTGGAATCTGTTTATATTCCCAGTCAGCAGCACCTCTCTTGCTCTTCATCCCCAGCCCCCAGCCCAGGGCACTGCAGGCAGGCTCCTCTGCCAGGGGGGCCTGGGTTTGAATGGCCTGTCTCAGTCTCTTTTGTGGGGTCCCTTACAGCCAATGGAATTCAGTGAAACACAGCCTTCTTCCCCCTGAACCCCATCTGGGCGCTCAGGTCTGTGTCAGGGATTTCAGGAGGAGGGAGAGGAAGGTATAGGCCTTGCCTTCTCAACCATCCTCCTCAAGCCCAGAAGCCCTGTGCAGGACCCCCTCTCAAGTGCCTTGCTAGGGCCAAGAAAACAGGATCCAGGCCCACAGCCCAGAGACCATCCGAGGACCAGGGTGTCCCCTGGCCTCAAAGCCCATTTTCCTATGCACACCAGAGACAAAGTTCTGGGAGTCCTTTCTCAAAGAAATGCACAATCCAAAAACCTAAAGTAAGCCCCACCAACTTTGGTACCTCTTCTGGGATGAGCTCTGCAGATTTCAAGCTGAATCAGACGAGGGATTGTCCTACCCTCAAGAAGTGTACAGTCTGATAGTGAGCCCAAGGCAGGTTAGCTGAAGGCTTGACTAGAGGATTCTAGAACGGCAAAATCTAGGGGAGGGCCTAACTAGCCGTGCCTGGGATAATCAGGAAAGGTTTAATAAACAAGGGTCATTTGAGTTACGCGCTAAGGGATGGATAGGAGTTTGCCTGGTAGAGAAGGCAGTGATCAAAAGCAGAGAATTTCTGGAGCAGGGAGAGCACAAACATGGGAAGGGAGATGGACTGGTCAGGGGACAGAGGGGTCCACCTGGGTGAGAACTGCTGGCTGTACGGGTCTACCTATCACCGAGCCTGACGAATGCCCTCATTTCCTGAGCTTCAGGAAAAAAAACCCTGCTGACAAAGTTTGGGACCCATAGGAAAACAAACTCCCTGACTCCCCTTAAGGGAAGGCCTTTGGATTTCTCAGTTTGTGAAGAACCCAGAAGAGTCTGGGCGTCAATATATTCCCAGGCTCGGGCCAGCATTGACTCTACTAACTGTGGGTCTTAGAACGTCTCAGCTGAAAAGGGCTTTTCAGATGTATGTCTCCTCCTTCCCTTAATACCCCTTTCTCTGCAGGTGGGGAAACTGGAGAAAGAAGCCCCTTCCTCAAGAGTCAGGGGCAGGGTGCAAGAGGAACCCGGGCCTCCTGCCCCTCCTCTCCTCCCTGCTCCCATAATGGGGTAAAGCTCACCCAATCCAGCTGGAGGAAAGTGCCAGACAAATTCAAGGTGATTGTAACAGTAGCATTTGCAGGCAAATTATACTCCATGAGCTAATTAGGAAGGGATTGGGGCCCTTAGCCTTAATTAATATCTAGTCCCTAACAACTTAATCCTGGGTGAGATCATAGCAGGGATTGCCCCTGAATGCCGAAATTCTTTCCTTCAACAAATCACCTATATAAATACATATTTTTTAATAGCAGCAATTATAAAGTTCTCTGCCAACTTATGGGGCTGTTTAACATTCCTGGATCGAGGCCACCGTTTTTTCTCCTGGGCTCCTCCCTCCGCACAACCAAAGCCTAATGAATAGTAATGCTTTTGTGGCTCTGCATTCCACTTAACCAGTATCTCCTACCCAGTGGGTCTTCACAGGGAGTTAATAAGCAGTCTGGGGGACTGCCTGAGGAGGTCCACGAACCTAATCGTTAACTGCAAGGTCTAATCAGCATCTGCTTCCCACCCAGAGGCCCCCACAGCTACACAGCCCTGGTCCCTCCAGTAATGGATGGAAAATCGGCGATTTCCTGACAGTTAGCAACCAATTTTCCACCAATTAGAAGAGAGATGGTGGTCTCTGGAGGCAGCTGGATGGTTGCGTCGCACGGAACTGGAAGGAAGAGAGATGATCCTCAAAGCACCAGGGAACCCAACTCTGGAACCAAACCCCTTGGCCCCCAGGTCAGCTGTGGCTTGTGTCTGTGGGAGGCAACTGCAGGGGCCAGAGGCTGGCCAGCAGCTCCCAGGGAGCTCTTCTCTCTACGTGAGCCGTCCTCCTTCACCCCTCCTCGGCCAGCTGACATGGGGTTCTCCTGCTGGGTCTCTCCTCCGTGCCCAGGAAGGTGGAGAAGTTCCTCCAAGACAGTTGGTGTGGAGGTTTAATGACAGTAAACACTCTGGAGTTGGACCATTGTGCCTCCAAATCCTGGATTTGTCGCTTTTCAGTTGTGTGTGACTTTGGACAAAACATCTAAATTCTCAGGGCCTCCATTTCCTCCTTTGTGAAACGGGGCTGGTCATAGCACCTACTTGTTAGGATTTGAGGATTAAAGGGAAAAAAATGTGGATAAAATGCACATCACACATCATGATGCTCAGCAAATGAGTGCTAGTATTATTCTTACTACTATTTTCATAACGAATGATGCTATTATTACTGCGCACGAATAACGAATGTGTGTCAGGCATCGTGCTCAGCACCGTGAGGACCACCACCCTACATCTGGAGATGTGAGTTTGCTGGCCCCGCCCCTCCTCATCCCCACCCACCCTGGGTTAGCGCTACAGTCCTCTCCGCTCCTGGCCGGCCTCACTCCCCTCCAGGCCCCCCACACCAGGGCCAACATGATCTTTCTAAAATATGGATTCGACTGCATCCATGTCACCAGCTGCATTAAAAGGCTCTAGTGGTTTTTACAGCTTGGATTCCCTCCCGTGCCTCACTGTTTCCTCCTCCTCCTCCACTCCCAACCCTGCTCCTGAGGGTCCTGAAACAGAACCACTCCGTAAGGGCCACAGGCCTTTAGCGTCCACCACCTCCCGGATGCGTGTGAGGATTCTGTGGCAGAAACAGAAAGCTCCGCACGTAGTAGGCGCCCAGGAAACGTGGCTCCCCTGTTCCCGGCCACAGCACAGGGACAAAAGGAGGTGAGTGATGACCTCGCTGACAGGCTTTTGAGTCATGAAAGGCAGAGTCAACCTGAACATCATTTCAGCATTTATTAGACTTGATTGTACTCTAAATTCTTGGATAATTGGCCATTCTCATCTGGGAATTATAGCCGCATCAGAAATCAGACAGTCTCCCTCAAGGAGCTCAGTGTGGGAGGGAGCAGCAGTGACTGTCTCATGAGTACTCCCGGGCTCCGGGCTCTGCTAGGGACCTCTCGTGGACTGTCTGGCCGAGCACCTCACCTCATCTTCACAAGAGCGTCCAGCGTAGGGCACGCATGTACTGTGTCAACAGACCGAGACCCTCCGGGAGAGAAAGGGGGCACTATTAGTCAGTAGCCCAGGACGACAGGCACACCCTGAGGCCGTCGCAGGCTCGCCGGCCCAGATGGATGGCCTGTCTCAAAGGCATGTATCCTTATTTTAGGAATGAGGCAGGGAGGCTTCAGGAGGTTAAGGACTGTGCCCACATTTGCACCGCTCTCAAGAGCAGGGATTCAAACCGGGCCCTCAGACTCCTATCACATGGGCACAGATAATGAAGATTCAGGGCGAAACAGAGTGTCTCCTAAGTAAGGAAGGGAGACATGGTTCCAGGCTTTAGTTGAAGCGGGAAGAGGGGCTTCAGAGGGGGAAAGGGCTGCCGGCCAGGGGAGGCACGTGAGCTGGAGGCGGGTGGGCATTCCGAAGCAGATGGGGAAAGACGCGAGGGAGGGAATGTGGGATGAGCGAACAGGTGCAGGCAGAGAGGGAGGGAGGTGTTTGGAGAAGAGTAAGGAGCTGGAGTTGAGGCTGGGGTGGAGCTGGAGTTGAGGCTGGGGTGGGGAAGGGGAAGCTATGTCAGAGTCGTGGTCACAGACACTGGTGAGGATGATCAAGGAGCACTGAGAATGCCAAGCTGCAGGAATAAGGAAGACAGAATGGCTGCATGGCCTCAGCCCCTGCCTCCTTCACACACCTGCTGCCCCCTCCTCGATCCTGGGACACGTCCACCCAGAAGCCCGCCTTGTGCTTCAGATACCTGTCTTTTTCCAAACATACCTTCCACCCACCTGCCCCTTCCAAAGCAGGCTGCACAGCCCTGCACCTCAAGTCCTCATCAGGGAAGTGAAAGGGCTGCAGAGCTTCTTGCTCTCTTGCCTTGGACTGCTGTCCTCTAAGCTCTCCAGATTTGGGCAGGTTGGGGGTGGTGACCTGGTCACGGTCACTTGGCAGACCTGGGGTTCAAACATCATCTTCTTCTCTCAGGCTTTGCTTCTCTTGGATTCCCAGTGCCCATCCCTGCTTTCTACCACTGCCAGTCTTGCCTAGCTGAGCCTCCAGCTCCTCTTCCATAGAACCCAGCCACCAGGACGCTGCTTTCCAGAAGTTCCTGTGGGAGGAGGCAGGTGTTATGGTGCAGAGCTGCTGACTTGGCAACTCAAGAGGTCCCTGGATTCCAAGCTCTGGAATCAGGAGGGAGCTTATCTCACATCCATATTGGGAGAGACTCCAGCTGCTGCTTCGGACCCGCGGGCTCGGGTCTGGGCAGGTAAGGGTCTTGCCAGCGGAGAAGAAGGCCCACATCCACAAGGGCCAGACTTGAGGAGCACCCAGGGGTGTCTCTGCCTCTGGCACCTCCTCTAGCCACACAGGCAGCTCGGCCCTGTGTCCAGCTCTGCCTTCAAGCCTCACCCGCACCATGGTCTGCCCAGTCCCATCCACTTAGCTCCCAGCTCAAGGCTTGCCACAGGGTGGTCACAACACATGTGGCTGATGGTCACCCTGCTCCAGTCTCACCCTCAGAGCCCCATCCTCACCTCTGCCACAGGGATCATTCACCAAATCTGGTCATATCCCTCAATAGCTTTCCATCACCAACAAGAGAAACTTCTGAGCATCTTCACATAGAGGCCGCGGGGACCCTCCAAATCCAGGCCCTGCCCACCTCCCTCCAGTCCCCCACCATCACCCATGCACCTTCATCCAACCACTTATTCATTCGTCAAATACGCGTGCAAGGCCTTCTTCATGCTAAGCCCTGTGCTGGAAGCTAAATCACTCCTCAAATGATTCCCACACCCAATTCCAACCTTGTGTTGGGGGCAAGGGCTAAGGGGGAGTTCCCCACAGCCCCAAACAATTCTCCAACACAGGGTAGGGGGGAGCGCTACAGCTCAACTCAATTCTGACCCTATCGACCTGGAGGCAGCATCCGATTCCACAGGTTAAGGGCTCAGTCCCACAGGACTGCCTCCATTTCAGAGGCTGATCCCATGTCCAGATTGTCTCTGGACTTCTGACCGGCCTGCCATAAACCGGAGGATCCCACCACTCCGTCCTTGGGTTGAATTGATGTGCTAGGGCGGCTCACAAAACTCGGGAAGCCCATTTACTCACTAGATTACTGGTTTATTACAAAGGATATTAAAGGATACGAACCAAGAGCCAGATGAAGAGAGATGTAGGGCAAGGTCTAGAACAGAGGAGCTTCTGTCCTCATGGGGTTTGGGGCATAGCATGGCGGCACGTGGAAGAGTTCTGCTTCCCCAACCTGGAAGCTCTCTGGAACCTAACCTTTTGGGGTATTTATGGAGGCTTCATTTCATACGAAGGCTTGATTAATCCTCGGCAGTTGGCAGTTGATTCAGCCAGGGGTGGGACTGAAAGTTCCAACCCTCTCTTCTCTGTTGGTTCCCCTGGCAACCATCCCCCATCCTTAAGTGCTGTCCAAAAGTCACCTCATTAACATGAAGCCAGTTGTGGTGGGAAGGGGCTTGTTATGAATAACAAGACACCCATTCACTTTGATGGCTCTGAAGGGATTTCAGAAACTGAGGACAAGAGGCCAAATGTTATGATAAAAGAAGCTCCTCTTGCTCTTATCATTCAGGAAATTCCAAGGGTTTTGAGAGCTGTGGCTGAAGACCAAAATTACAAGAGGAATATCTTTTGGCCATCTGAATGACCAGATATATATTTCTTACTAATCACAATATCGCGTTCCCTGTTCCCCAACATCACATGTTGCTGAGGCTTCCCCTCCGGGCCTCTCCTATCTGCTGTGCTCTGATCCTCCAGCACCCAGAGTTGGAGGCCCCATCCCGACCTCCTCGGGGCTCCTGTGGCGGCTCATCACCATCTGTTGAGATGTTTCCTGAATTCGACTGGAGCTTCTCAAGGAGAGGGGTTGACTTTGAGTCAGTCCTGTAACTCTCACAGCAAAAGAAACTTGTCTCCCTTCCCAGTTCTATATTCCTGGGCCTACATTTTTTATGATTTCTTCACCCACGCCACCGCCCCCTCGCCTGCTGCTAGGCCTTAAGATGCCTGTGTGTGCCTTAGAAAAAGATGCCCCTTCCTCTGGTTAGCTGCACGCCAGGGAGGGTGTCTGGTGAGCAGAGCACTGGCTGGATCTTGGCCCCAACTTGCCCCTTGGCCAGGCACCATGGTGGACAGCACGCCCATACCGTCCTGTGCATTGTTCCCAACCCCCACCAAGATGCCGCAGGTGTGTTTGGGAGAAATATCTTCAGCTCAGTCACACTAGCATCAGGGGCTCATGGGCCTCCACCAGCTGACTGTTTGCTTCTTTTAAAAAGAAATGGGAGTGGGAAAACTGACACAGTCATGGGAATTGTGGATGTTCTGCAGGTGGAAGGCATGTGAGTCAGGACCTTCCCAGCCTGCTGCCGGGCAGTCACTTCAGTGACGGCGAGGGCTGGGCTGGTCTCCCTTTGGAAGGACTTTCAGCTGCCTCATTTCCTCTCGTGTTCTTAACTTCTGAGATCCAGCCTCAAAACTCCCTTCCCCACCTCTACACATCTGCACACAGAAGGGCACACGCACACGCACGCGCTCACTCCTGTAATCATTCACGGGAATGGGCTCCAGGAAGTGAGCCTCAGAGAAGCTCACCTGCTGGAAAGACCGTGGTCTTGGACCAAGTTAAAAGATAATCAAGGGTGACAGCAGTCTCACTGGGCCCGCCATGGTCAGAGGCACCAAGGCAGCGTATCTGTGCCACGAGGGAAAGCCTGGGTCTGAGAGAAAGCAGCTCAGAGAAGAGCAGGCTTTGGGTGGACCTGGATGTCCCCACCTCTCCCAATCTCTCAAGGCTCTCATGGGATGAGGGAGCAGATACACCCAGAGAGAACTAGGACCACCAGGGGCTGACAAGAGGCAGATCTCTATTCAACATTAACTTCCCTGGGTGCCTGGGTGACTCAGTCGGTTAAGCAAGCATCTGCCTTCGGCTCAGGTCATGATCCCAGGATCCTGGGATCGAGCCCTGCATTGGGCTCCCTGCTCAGCAGGAAGCCTGCTTCTCCCTCTCCCTCTGCCCCTACCCCCTGCTCATTCTCTCTCTCTCACTCACTCACTTTCTCTCTCTCTCAAATAAATAAATAAAACCTTAAAAAAGAAAAAAAAAAAAGAACAACTTCCCAGGAGCCAAACTTCAGAGGTAGTGGACTCACAGTCATGGAGATATGGGGGCAAAGGTTAGACAGCCAGTGTTGGGCCGACCTTTAAGACCTTAAGATGTGAGTACTATCTTGTGTCATAGACTGGAATGCTGTGAATCAGACTCCACATTGCTAATTAGTATATGATTCCATTAGTACCTTAAGGCTTTTCACCCAGTCACTTGACTATGCTAAGATTTTATTATTCCCTGACTCTAGAACCTGGGAAACTTAGATTTGTAAAATTACCTATGAGACAGCCATTTGTGTCGATTTCTTTTAAAGATGTGCTGAGCACATGCTTTGTGCTTAGGCCCTTTGTATATATTATCTTATTTAAGCCTCACAGTGTTCCTGTAAATTCTGTACTATTATTATCCTATATTTTAGACAAGGAAACTGAGGCACAAGAGGTTAAGGGACCTTCCCAACCTCACACAAGTGGTCTGTAGTGGTCCTACAATTGAAACTGAGAGTCCCTATTCTTAGCCACCGTCCTAGGCTGCCTCTCTGTGTTGTAAAAGGGATACACTCAGGAGGATAGAAGTGCCCGGGTAGCCCGAGCTGAGTCATGGGTCCTTCTGAGATTCCTGCTCGGCCTGACTCCAGTGGCCCATCTGAGTTCCAGCCCCGGGGCTGGGGGAGCTGTGGCTCTCCTTTCCCCTCCCCACCTTTCCAGGGAGTGTTCGCTCCATGATCTCAGGTCTTGAATTCCCCAGGCAAAGCCAGATATTCTTCGGGCTGGGGTCCAAGTTTATTTAAGAGGAGGAAAATGTTATTATGGAAATTACAACAGCTTTACAAAACAGAACGTCCCTGTATCAATCCAGGACCACAAGAATGCTCATCAACTTAATAGCTTCCTGTTGGGAGTCTTTCAAGCTCCGCCTGAAGCTGGCAGGCAGCGGGGCCCAGGATTGAGTCCAAGCAGCTGGGTGACACTGCCCTCAGGATGAGTGGCAGAGCCCACGGAGGGCACCACAGGGGACGCCTCCCTGTCTCCTCGGGCCATGCAACCCTGAACAAGACATCAGCTTTAGGTTGCCCCTTCTCAAAAGGGGAGCCGTGGCGGTGGTGTGGTGGTGATGGTGTGCGCGCGTGCGTGCGTGTGTGTGCATGTGTGTGTGTGCGTGTGTGCGTGTGCGTGTGTGTGTGTGTACCTGTATGTGTGTCTGCCGGAGAGGAGCAGGGAGGACAGGGCTGGGGCTCCTCCTCCCGCCCACCCCATTCCACAACCTCAGCCTAACTCAAGTAGGAACACGGTTGCTGATCCAATCCTCAGACCTTCTCCCCAGACCCAGTGTGGATGGTCTGGATCTCGGCTCCTGGTAAGGAGAGGGCTTTAAGAAAGGGACTGCTTTCTTTACCTCCTAAGGCTAAGGAGAGAGAGGACCAGGCCTTAACTCTTATCTTTTTTTTTTTTTTTTTTTTAAGGAAGAAAAGAAAACCATTAAAGTCAAATTCCTGGGGCTGGGAGCAGCCAGGAGTCTGGCGCGTGTCTCCTCCTGGATAATTACCTGGCATTTAGCACCCCTCTTCCCAGCGCTTGTAATTAGCAGGGAAATTAAGGCGCTGTCATCCTACCTCCCAGCTTCTCTCTGTTATGCCCAGAGGCCTGTGCAGAGGCCCTGAGAAGGGAGGAGGGTATCAGTGTAGCAAGAATAACTGCAATTAGATATCAGGAAGGACTTTCAGCTGAGAAGGGACACTGGGCAGGAGAGCACTGGAGGGTCCTCTGGGGAACACTTCCTGTCACCTCCAGCCACAGACATCTCTCTTGTCTCCAGATTCCTGGACCACATGCATGCTGGACCATGCTTCTCTCCATGGGAGATGTCCTGGCTTGGATGAGCCAGCAGTGTTCCAGTGGGGTCTCATTCCCCCAGATCTTCACAGAGAGAGGCTTCTTCAGTGCCTGCCTCTGTGCCGAACCCTGACAACAGAGTCAGACCCACCCAGGATTGCAAGTGCTTCCCAGGGAAAAGACAAGGCATTTGGGGAGTATAAACATAACCCAAGGTTGAAAGTGACAAGAGCTGAGGGAGAAGAGACCAGCTACATAATTTGGAAGGACCTAGTGAAAAATGAAAATTATTGAGGCACCTGGGTGGCTCAGTCGGTTAAGCGTCTGCCTTCGGCTCAGGTCATGATCCCAGGGTCCTGGGATGAAGCCCGGCATCAGGCTCCCTGCTCAGCCAGGAGTCTGCTTCTCCCTCTCCCTGTCCCTCCCCCTCCTCCTGCTCATGCACACACGTTCTCTCTCTCTCTCTCTCTCTCTCTGACAAATAAGTAAAATCTTTTAAAAAATTGAAAATTATTGAAATTATAAATAATTTCAAACTAGCACCAGCAGAGAATTAAACCAAGTGTGGGGCTCTTCTAAGTGTGGGGCCTTATGTGCCGCAATGGCTGTGTGCCCAGGGAGCTGGAGGGAGGGAAGTATAGGTCTTGCAAATTAAGGAAAAACTCTTGGAGGAAGCAGCATTTGAAATGGTCTGGTTCAAGAAGTCAGTATTGTTTAATACTGTCAGTTTTGCTTATCTGGCCAGTCTTCTCTTCCTCCAGGACCCCACTCTGCCGCCTCCTCTAGGAAGCCTTCCCTACTAACCCCAGGGTGGGTTAAGACCTCTGAGACTTCCCCACCCCATCCATCTCATTCCATTACAGGTGGCCTGTTTATGGATCTGCCTCTCCCACCAGCATGGGTTCCCTAAGGACAAGGTCTGTGCCTTATTCCTGTCCACCTTCTTAGTGTGCCATGGGAGGCCTGGACAAGGCAGGTGCCCAACTGTGGTTGACGGAACGAATGAGTGAATGAATGAGCACACCCACAGGGAGCAGCTTGGGCGAAGGCCTCCTTTGACTGCGCTTCGGGAACATGAGGGTGAATTGCTACCAGCCAGGCTGAATAGTTAAATTGGGATTTGATCAGGAAGGCCCTACATGACAAGTCAAGGTCAGGGTGCTCTCTAGGAAGCTTCAAGTTACAGAGTGGTCTGGCTGCTCTGTAGAGTCTGGCTGGGAGTGGATGATGTGGGGTGGGGAGGGGAGAGGAGCAAGAAGCTTGGCAGGGAGCGCCGTCAGAAAGCTGTAACCACGATCCGTGCAAAAGGTTAGGGTGGCTGGGACCAGACAAGAGCCACGGGAATGGAGAGAGGAAAAGCTGGTTGTGAGCTCTGAAGCTCCAGCCACCCTGGTGGCAGCAACATCGGGTCACCAGCCAGCTATTCCAATTGTTCATAGAAATCAATCTCCGTCCATGGAGGCTCAGATAATACTCGTGCCCAGTAATGGATGGGGAGCTTAGAGAGAGGAGATAAGAGGAGGCCCACAGCATGCGGGAGGGGAGGAGTCATCAGAGGTTATCAAAACATCCCTCAAATAGCAAAGGCTCCAAGGATATCTGCCCAGCGGTGACTGTGGAAGGGCATACCGGCTCATCCCCTGCCTGGGAGACCCAGACTTAGTGGCCCTTCGACATTTCCCCAGCATCAGCGGCAGACAGATTAGTCTGGCTGCCCTGAGATTCATACTGGAGGTCGGGTGCTTTCTGTTGCAGGGTAGGGAGCAAGAGGTAAGGGCATGGAGGAGGTGGGGTGCCTTCTGAGGCCCCTTTCTGCCCTGACTTTGTGGGATTCCAAGTCTATCCCAAGGGGCATTTTGTCTGTAGGATGAAGAAAAGGATGGTCTGGGCAGGTGGGTGGGGGACAGAGTGGCATTACCTACTGGCTCTGAGCTAGGCCAGAAAGGCTGTGTGTCTGGCAGCCTTAAATCCCTCCACACACACTGGGAAGGGATCCACTGAGCACCCTCTCCTGAGACGGGAGCAGGAATGTGGGTGGGCGCCAGCTTTGCCCAGGAAGAGCAAGAGAGCAAGAGACACTGGAGCTTCCCAGAGCAGGGAGGGTCTAGGAGGGGGAGGCTGGGACACCCCGATCAGCCATCAGAGGGGGAATTCGAGAGTAATGCTACAAATCAATAACTGGGGGGGCACCTGGGTGGCTCAGTCAGTTAGGCGTCTGCCTTGCGCTCAGGTCATGATCCCAGGGTCTTGGGATCCAGCCCCACATCGGGCTCCCTGCTCAGCAGGGAGTTTACTTCTCCCTCTCCCTCTCCCCCTGCTTGTGCTCTCTGGTTCTCTCTCTCTCTCTCAAATAAATAAATAAAATCTTTAAAAAAAATCAATAACTGGTACTAACGGGCCCCTGCCGCTGTGCCAGGCATTGTCTTAGGAGCTTTATTGGAACTAACCTGGGTCATCCTCACAAACCTCATTTTATAAAAGAGGAAAAGACACTGAGTAGAAGTAAACTTTCCCGAAGTCATAGAAGCTGGAGCGGGACATGTGAACCCGAGCAACCCGGCTCTGTTTCATCACTACCTTGAAATGGTGGTCCACTGGCAATGGGCTTGCTGTGTGCCAGACGCCAACTTCCCTTGGCCCCTAGGTGAGGTTAGCACTCCCATTCTACAGATGAAGAAGCTGAGGCTCAGAGAAGTGATTTGTTCACCCTCCCATTTTGGGAAAGTGGCCGAGTTGGGACCTGAATCCATACCTGTCTCAGGTCTCCCATACTCTAGGCTTTACTGGTCAGGGGTTGTGCAGGTGAACTCTTAGAAAGCAAGGGATGGGGCATCTCCAGGGAGGGCAGGACCTAAGGGACCCGGCCCTCCCACCCTCTCCAGACAGTGGGTGGAGGCAGCCGGAGGTTGGCCCGAGAGGCCCCATCTGCCGACACTCAGGGCTGGGAGGAGATAGCACCTTTTATCTCTGCAGAGAGTTCAAGAGTTTATTCCCACCCAGGGCAGCAGGGAGGCTGGTGCCCATTCTTGGAGGGTGTCCAGTGACAGGACAGATGGGGAGCACTTCCTTCCCTCTTCTCCAACACTCAGTGCCCTCTACACCCCACCAACACCAGAGGCCAGTGCTCAGAGAGACCCTGGTCTAGTGGAAAGTCCCCAACTCTGAGCACGGGGCTGGGGACGGGGCAGTGGCCGGCAGCAAGGACACAGCTCTGGAGCGGGCACACTGGGGGTGGGGGGTGGCCCTGGTTCCATCACCTTCTGACTGTGTGACCTCAGGCATGATGCGCCCCAGTTTCCTCCTGTGAAAAGCTGAATTATCATTCCTGTCTTGGGGGCTCGATTCAGGGTTAAAACAGGAAAGATCATGTATTTCGGTCACCTGGCTCACAGCCTGGCCTATAGCTGGGGCTCTAGAACCACCCCTTTCCAGTATTACCACACGATTTTGACTTTGGCCAATGAAACAAAGTCCAGTCCAGCGTCCGAAAAACAGAGAGAATGAGCTCACCCCCTCCTCGGGACTCTTCTGCGCTCCCCATGCCCTGCAGGGGTGGGCACACCCTCAGCCTGGCATTCGGGGCTCCCGGGGTCTGCCGGCTACCTGTCTCCAGGCCTCTTTTGCTACCTCCAGCCTTCCCCAGGTGACTCATTCTTCCTGAACAAAGCAGGCCCTATCTTTGTCTCCCAGCACATCCTTCGAGGCCCGGATCATCTGCTACCTCCTCTCTGAAGCCACCCCCAGATCCCTGAGGGAGGATGAATCACTGCTCTGCTGTGCTCCCACAGCTCCGAGCTCGTTCCGCTTTGTGTCGTGTGTATCTGCCTCCCGGACAGACTGTGAGCTCCTGCAGGGCAGCAGTGGGGATCCCCATCTTCTTGGAAAATGCCTGACACAAAATCTGTGCTCAGTAAATGTTGTTTAGTCGAGTCATTAATCGAATAGACTATTCTAGATTCGGAGATCTCGGAGCTAGCAGAGACTTAAAGGTCACCTAGTCCCAATGCCTCATGTTCTAGATGAAGAGGCCTGGTCATGGGGGGAGGGGTGGGATGTGGGCTGGAGAAGGACAGGCCCAAGGTCACACAGCAAGAGAAGGGAGGAGGCATTAGAATACGGTTCTTTACAGCTGAATGAAGGCACGGGTTGTTGATTTGTTCGCAGTTGGATAGACAAAGACCTATCAGTGTCTCCTGTTGTCTTGTGGATGAAGTTCAAATTCGTTATCCTGACTTCCTAAGTCCTTTGTGATGTGGCCCCAGCCAAGCTCTCTACCCTTACTTCTAGATGCTTCACACTCAGTTCACACTGTGCAGCTCCAGGACCTGGGTCGGGTCCTTCTCTTGCTTCCAGGCCTGCTTTGCTCTTGAAGACCCGCTCCTTTGCGCGGGACACTCCCTGCCCCTTTGCCTGCCAGGTCCTATCATCCTACAGGCGTAAGTGTAGATAGCACATCCTCTGAAAAAGCCCCCTTACCCCCTCTTCTTCAGCCCCTGTGATCCCCTCTGTGACATGAACCTGCAATTGTCTGTCTACATGTCTCTCTCCAGAGACTGACAGTCTTGTACCCCCAGTGACCAGCCCAAAGGGAATAATATATGAATGAATTAATCAAGCGTAAGGACTTGAACGCTGGACCTCAGGCAGAGATCCTATTGATCCCAAATTAACTCCAGGAACCTGTGGCAGGGGAAAGGCACGGAGTTGAGAGGGCAGAAGGAAGGGTGGGCTTTAGGACAACCAGCAGAGGTGGGGCTCGGAGAATGTTCACAGTGGAGAGAGTGGAGTTCCCCACAACCCAGAGAAACAATATCCACTTTATTGACCTGAGCCTTCTTTCGTTTTCTTTGGTCCAGTGACCTTTATTATTCATGGCAAACCTCTGAGTCACCGAGGGAGCATTTGGGACAAAGAAAGCCCTGGAAACAACCAGTCAGCCCTGCAGCCCTAATGAGCCTTCACTGCCCAGCGTTCCTGTCCTCAGGCCCCGTCCGCTGGACTGGAAGGGCATCTGGACTTCGTGAAGGGGGAGGACAGCCATGGTGGAAGGCACCGCATATGGAAAGGCTTGGAGGCCAGAGGGAGTGTAGCTCCTCCAGCTAATGCTGGAGAATTTGGGGAGAGGAAGAGAATAGCCCAAATGAGGAGTGGGAGTTGTGGTAGACCTGGAATGCAGGGCTAAGGATCTCAGACATTTACCAGGAGTTCAGTCCCTCTGCCCCACGTTCACTGCCCTCTCCCTACCCAGTCCCCACCCAGACGGACAGCTTACAGTCTGCAGGGGGTGGGGTGGGGGGCACTCGGAGTTCAGTTATGAGGGGGATGCCTGACAGCGGGGAGCACAGGGAGGGCTCTAACCCAGCGTGTCTGTCTAGGAAGCCTTTCCTGGGACAGTGGCGACTTAGCTGGAATTTGGACAGGAGATAGAACCCCCCTTTCTTCCTTTTTCTCTCTTTCTCTCAGTTCTTTCTCTTTTCTTCTTCCATCCTTTCTCTTTTTTTCTCCCTCCCTCTCTCCCACCCTCCCTCCCTACTTCCTTCCTCTCTTTTTCCTCTGCCCCCCATCCCCCATTCCCTTTCTTTCTTTCCCCCAGTTTCCAAAGACTTCATTGGCAAATAGATAGTAGAAAAGAAAGGTTGATCCTACAGCTTCCAAGTCCGTGGAATGAAGAGCTGTGTTAGGGGACACTCCAAGCACTGGGCAGAGGGGACTGCTGCTTTGTCCCCCCATTATTCATAGATCTGGTTGAAAGCACAAGACTGGGAGTCACCAGTTCTTTGGGCGACATAAGCTGTAGGCTGATTTCTTTTCAGCACTGTTTCCTGAATCACCACTAAGAACGATGTTCTTCCAACACGAGTGCAGAAGTCCCCGTGAATGGTGCCCAGATTGCATCCCCCTGGACTGGTCTCCCCGGGCATCTGTCTGAGCACCTGCAGCCCTTCCCAGACCATGGCCGCAACCGGCCCTGTGTTCATGTTTGTCTCTAGCCCCACACACAATGGACGGTCCTTCAGGTCAGTGTAGGGTTGCTTCAGGTGTTCCTCGGAGGCCTAAGGAACTTCAGGGCCACAAGGCAGAATCCTTCTGCTCCAAGTGCTTGATGACCTCCCCCAGCAGGCCGCGCTGCAGGCCCTCCAGCGTGCTGGCAATGGACGTGTGCTTGAAGTTGGCCATGGCCCTAGAAGCTGCTGGGGGTGGGCAATGGGTGTGCTGTTGGGCCAGAGCCGAAGGCTATTTCTTCCTTATTCGCTGCTACTTCTCGGGGCCCAGCACAAAGCCTGGCATGTTCACAGTATGTTTGCTAATAAGTAAAGGGTTCTTGGGAGACCTTAGATGGGAAAATTTTTGGAATATTTGGGCCAATCTCAATGAGAGTCAGAGAGAGCCATCCTTTCCCAAATCCTCTCATGGAGTCTGCCAGCAAAAGGAAGACAGACAGGAGTGAGCTTCAAACCCCAGTCCCATCCCCAGGGCAGAGCTTGGCACCAGGCAGCACGAAGATGCAGGCAGATGCTCCCCATTCTTCCCCACCCCCATACAGAGGCCGCACGGCCCCATGCCCCTGCCATCCTGGCTCTTCCCAGGCTGGGGAGGCCAGGCCCTGCCTGGCTGGGCCACAACAGCAGGATGCTGAGAGCTTGTTCCACTTTCTCCGCAGGCCAGAGGAGGGTCTGGGGTGCTCCTTCCCTGTCTGCTACAGCCAGACGGAGCCCCAACTGGGCCTGGAGCCAGAGAGATAAGAAGACCCAGTCATTCTCAACTGGCCACAAACTTGACACTCAGTTCCAATTGCAGAAAAAACAAATCACCTTCCACTCTTGAGATACCAGAAAATCACCGTGGCTCAGAGCAATCAGGACCCTAAAAGAGCACTCTGACCTCCCTGTCCTGGGCTCTGCACCCATTGTGCAAGTGGGGAAACTGAGGCACTGAGACAGACGGGGACATGGCCAGGCCCACACTGAGAGTCAGTAAGAGAGCTGGGGCTGAAAATCCAGGTCTCCTGCTTTCTGGCTTCATACCCTTTCCAACCCCCACATTGTATAAATACCTGAGAATTCACATCCGCACCTACAAGGAGCTTTTGTGATCTCACTCTGCTAGCACACCTCCTATGACAGGGAGCTCAGCACCTCTGAGCAATCTAGATAGTGCTCAGTGTTAGAAAGGGCTTCTCTACCCATAGTCTGAACCTGACTCACTACCCTCTGGGACCTTGTCTGGGAATTCACAGGGCCCAGAGAGATTAACATGGAAGGGAAAAAACAGAAAATTTTGTATTACTTGGAATTCCCTGAAAGAGGGGAAAGCAGACCAGCAGCCCTCTTCCTGCGAGAAAAGCCTTGGATTGGGTCAGGAAGGGGTTGGGGGTGGATGCTCTCTAGACCATGTTTTCCAGAAGGCTGGGGAGGGGCACAGGTCAGGAGCTCGGAGTTGGGATGGTGGGGATTTAGTTCTATGGGGCAGCTTGTAAAAGTTGGCAAACCTGGGAATCCTCCCCTGGGACACCCTCAGAGCATTGCCAAACTGACAAAACATGGCAAAATTCCCAGGGCAATTACATTTTTCTAGAAAAAGGAAAAGGCAAAGTTTTGTGTGTGGGACTGATGGTTTGATGTGGCATGGAGTTCACTCTCTCATGAGCAGGGACAGAGAAGCATGACAAACAACTGTGGGACAGCTGAGCCGTCTGAGGTTAGACCAAGCTTTCTCCAATCTCCTAGGAGCATGGGAATCCCAAGGGGCAGATGGATAACATACAAGGATTATCTGTGCCACTCATTCATCTCTTTATGCCTTCATTTGACGGGTATTTATTGACTGCTGACAATGTGCATTAGGCCCTGGAGTCGCTATTATGAACAGACCCAGACCTGGTATCTTGGACGCTCTGCCCTATATTTGTAGTTAATATTTCTTATATGGGTGTCCCGCCTCCCCAGAGAGTTTGCACATTCCTCAAGGGCTGGAGCTTCTATCTGCCTCCTCTCCATCACCCACCCTTCGCACTGAGCCTGTAGTGATCTGTTAAGGGCTCCACGGGTAAGAATGGTTTTATCAGCACATTCGCTGCTCACTCACTGAATCAGGTAAACATAGCAAGGGCTCAGTTCTCACGTGCTCCCCAGTCCCTGGAGCTGAATCAGGCAGACCTGGGGGGCTGAGAAACTTGAGGTCATCAAATCTCTCCCTCAGCCTCCAGACCAGGCTAAAACCTAGGCTTGGTCAATATGAGGGGATAGGAAAGAGTAAGGACAAATGTCTGGGAGTCAGGAGACCTGGGTTGAGCTGGATTCTGCCACCAGCCTGCTGTGTGGTTGGCGACAATGGTAATGCCCACTGACAGCAACTTGAAAACCCTCTTTCCCTTTGATCCTCTCAACAACCCATTAGGTAGACCGGGGGGGGGGGGGGGGGAGATTCTCTTATCCCCATTTTACAGAGGAGGACACTGAGGCTCTGAGAAGTCAAGTCGCTTGCCAGAGGTCACAGAGCTGGTGAGTGGGGGCACCAGGGCTTGAGGCCAGCTCTTCTGGTCCCAGAGGCCCCCTTCTCTCCTCCATAGCTGCCACTGTGTCATGTCCAACTGACAGGAGCACCAGAGCTGAGCTGACTCATGAACTGGTGGCCTGAGCCTCCCTGCTTCCCCTCCCTGTTGGATCTGCTGGCTCTTCTGCCCTCAGCACCACTGGCCCATGACTGAGGGGAGAGCAAGGAGGCAGGATTGAAGCTGGAGGGTGAGCAGGGGAGATGGAGCAGACAGCAAGGGATCAGAGCATCCATCACTGGGGCTAGTCCTCCCCAAAATCCATCGCCGGGGTCTCAGCAGCTGTGTGGTCTGCCCGAGAACCAAGCTCCCACCCAGAGTCGGCCCCCCAACGATCTGTCCATCATTTCCCTGGGTAGCTCCCTTCCCAGGCTCCCGTGGCCTCGAGGCCTGCTGGGATCCCAGCAAACAGGCCATGTGTAGCTGTCCTCTGACAGGGAAGAGAAGCAGCCACTTAGATGCCAACAATAGCCAGATCCATGTCTGAGGAACCGGCCAGATCTGCCTCCTTGCTTTTTGGAC
This sequence comes from Mirounga angustirostris, assembly GCF_029215605.1. NCBI lineage: Eukaryota > Metazoa > Chordata > Mammalia > Carnivora > Phocidae > Mirounga > Mirounga angustirostris. The sequence goes on from NW_026991712.1 coordinate 152,594,462, forward strand.
CGATTCTCTGAGGCCTTTTTTCCAGCCCTAAGTTCTTTAAGCTCCTTTCCAAAGCTTCCCTGGGTTTCATTGGGTTTATGAACTGTGACGTCTTGTCAGATGTGTCTCCCTCCCCTGGCCTTCATCCTCACCTCAGCGTGAGTCAGGAGCTCATGGCCTCACCTCCTGGGTTGGACTCCTTGGCTGGACACAGGTGGCCACCCCACATCCTGCTTGTCACATCCTACTGGCCCCAGAGCACCTGGAACCAGGAAGAAAGGAGGAAGGGAGAGACCCAGGCCAACAAGGTGGGGTCACGCTGCCAAGGCAGAATCCATTGAGAAGGGCAGCTTTCCAAGCACAGACTACCCGGTTGAGCTGTGCTTCTGAACAACAAGACGTTCACTCGTTCTTCTTCCGTGCCATACCTGCGCTGGAGCCTGGTCACACACAGGGACCCGATACGGTCCAGCTCCCGAAGGGTTTTTCTAGGCCCGTGGAAACAACAGTTCATAAACAATAAAGAACCAGGTGATAATTGCTCTGAGAGGGGCTGAGGGGAGCCCAGCGTAGATGGAGGGCCTAAGGAAGAGGCAAATTCATTTTGTGGAAAGAGCTTGGACCCTGCACTTGGAGCTGAATTCAGATGACATCCTGCCATTGTTCGCTGACTTCTCGAAGTCCCACTGCCTGATCTGTAACCTGGGGTGATGATATTACCCACCCCACAGCGTTGTTCCAAGGACGGGGCAGTAAAGTGCTTAGTACAATGGCTTACGGGAGGCCACGTGGAAGCCTGAATAGCTTTCTGGAGGAGGCAGTGCTTGGAGGACAAATGGAAGCTGCCCAACCAGTTGCTCAGGAAGCAGGAGGGCATCTGACCACAAGGAATGTCAGCTGAGGGGACTTTAGAGAAGGTACAGGCAATACATCCCCAGAAGCCATCCCTGGGTCCACTTTCTGTGTGGCATTGTCCTTGTCTGTCCACCCCTGCTATGAGGCCGTAAGTTGTTGGAGAGCCCGGGCCCACTTCATTCACCCCAGCATCCCCAGCACCGGCCACTAATGGCATTCAGTGAATACACATCAGAATAATCAACGGATGGCTCTGCAGAGCGAGGAACAAGAGAAAAGGGATAGCAGGAGAAGAGATGGAAGGAACTGACATTTTTAGCCTCCACTGTGTGTCAGGCATTGGGCTGGTTACTTATGTGTATGGGCAGTTTAGTGCCCCCAAGACAGCTATGTATATTATTTCTCCATTTACAGATAAGGAGATGGAGGCTCACAGAGGCCCGGAGACTTGCTAGAGGTAAGGCAGCTGAGAAGTCTCCCCCCAAAACTCTATGTCCCATTCATGGATCTGCAGGGCCCTTTTCAGCATTCTGGGCTCCTTCCAATTGGCATAAGGATATTTGGCCAGAGCCGCAGGACCCAAAGAGCAGCCTCTCCCCATCCATGCTCTACACTCAACCCAGCCGTGCAAACTGACCCCAGCTGGGGGGTTCCCAGAAGGGCGGGGAGGAGGGTCTGGCAGGTCTGACAGGTCAGGATGAGCTGGGCTTTCCTGAGAAGAGCTCCCATCCCAAGGTGGCCTAGCATACATCCTTCCGCAGGCTTGCTCAGGACAGGGGCTGAGAGCCTGGCTGGCTGCCTCCAAGTGCTGTGATCTCAGCCAGGAGGATGACTTTAAAAATCATTCCAGGGCAATAGGACCCCTCCCTGGTCAGCCCTGCACGGCCTGAACTCGGTGCACATCTGAGGTCATGCGCCTCCCACTGCACCACCCCACCACTGGGAGCCATGCAAGGGACAGAATGTACGGAAGCCCCGCTGGCTTGCTCCCCCTGCCTGCCTGCGCCCTTTCTCTTTATCCTCTCTGCTCCAGAGTCTTCTCTTTCAGGCACTCGCTTCATCCACCCCTTCTCTCCCTCCGAGGCCCACGCAAGGCCAGAGGTTGTTATCCTAAGGGTCCTGTCACTAGTTCTGCAGAAATCCTTGGCCGGGAGTGGGTGCTAAAAGAAAGACGTGCTGCGAAGAGTAGGTGCAGCATGCTCCCTGTCTGACACCACGTCGGAACTTCCCTGCCAGCCATTGCAGAGGACGAGGTCCCAGAGTTGAGTGATTTTGTTTCTGAAGGACCAGGAGGACATGGGCACGAAGATTGATTCGTTCACACTAAGACAGACGCAGGCTGCACCTACACCCAGCGGTGGGAGGCACGTGCGCTTCCCATCCGCACTCGGCTCTCAGACGGCACACGCCGCCTAGAGACCTGGGGATCCACCCTGCCCGAGGGCTGACACGGGCAAAAAGGGAAGCAGAACCTGGTCCGGGGATCCCTGCCACGCCTCCCCAGAGGCTGCCGGCCAACTCTCCCCCTTTGAGATCAGGCCACTAGGAGTCGGGAAAGCAGTGTCTGCAGGAGGGAACGTCCTGGCTCAAAAAAGCCAAACCCCATCCCTCCCACGGTTGAGGGGCAGGCAGGCAGCCAGGCCAAAGAGGACCCTGGAACGCACGAAGACTTTATCAACCTTCAACAGACATCCGATGCTCACCTACTATGTGCTAGACCCTCAGGATGGGAGATAGGGTGGCAGAGGAACCCCAGAGTCCAGGGTCAGAAAACATGGGCCTTGCCACTTCATTACTCTTGTCCCACTAAAGTTCAATGACGAACATTTCTCGCACACCAAGAGTGTGTTGGCCATGTTCACGGGAGTTATTCTATCTTGCTCACTTCTCTATATGATAGATGTAAGAACTGGGATCCAGCGAACATGCCATCGGTCCACAGTGCACAGGACGGCCTCCATTTGCTCATACGTAAAGTGGGTTCATAGGGAGTGGTACCCATCTCACAGGGCTGTTGGGAGGATGTAAAGTTCTTAGAATAGTCCCCGGCACCAAGTAAGCAATCAATACATGTTAGCTGAGAGTTTACATCCTTGTCATAAATTCTGTTCCCAGGAACAGCAGAACCTGAATTCACATAACTCAAACCTTCCCCCACCCCCACTGCCATTCTGAGCTTCTTTCGCATTTTGTTGGTTTATACACATCTCCAACAAATAGCCCCTGGGTGTCAACCGTACAGCAAGGGTAGTGGGGAGTATGAGCAGCTTGAGGTGTGCTGTTCAAAGTCCCCGAAAACTGGGCCAATCTCCCTCCCGACCCCAACTCCTCCTCCTCCCTGCCCTCATGCTGAACAGTAACTACATCTCCACTGAGCTGACCCCTGGTTCTCCTGCTTCCAGGTCTTTGTTCAGACTTCAGACTTTCAATCTCTGTTTCTACGGGGTCTGGAGTTGCAGGAGTTGTATCCAGGGGTCCTTCTGCTGATACAAATCTTAAGATCCATGTGAGGTAAGAGAGATCTGCAGACTTTCAAGTCAGAGCAATGGCACCGAATCCCAGCTCTGCCACTTTGTCTTTGTGGCCTTGAATGAGTTACTTAACCTCCATGAACCCAAGTGTTCTTACATGAGTAGTGTGTATGATAATCCTCACATGGATTGTATTAAATAAAAGACCATAGAGAGTACTCTTCGCCTTCAAGTTTTCAATTCACACGCACACAAACTACATTAAGAGATACAGTTTTCTCAATTTTTAATTTTTTTATAGCTTCTCATGAACTTTTATGCCCACTCTATCTTAACCATACTGAAACCCAATTTAAGAAGGCATGAATTCAACACCAACCAAGATATTCAATCATTTTGAATTTTATCTCAAGGTGGCTCATGACATGCTCAGAGCATCTCAGACCTGAACTGCATTGAGAGTTCTGCTCAATCTTGTCCTCGGCATGTAGCCACAACCCCCTCCATCTTTCAATGCCCATCCCCAAGTTGAATTACCACTGTGACATCCCAGCCTGTGTACTGCGAGCTCCTTGGGGATGGAGGCTGGGTGTGATTCACTGCGCAGGATCCTAGGAAGCATTCAATAACCTTGAATGGACCACCATCCATTCCTGCCATCCATCCTTCCAGCCATGCAATCATCCACTCATCAAGTGAGTTAAGGACTTGGTCTTATATAGGGAACTCCCCCTTCAAAGGTGAGAGCTTCCACCTTCTGTGTCCTCTTGCATTCTTCCCTCTCCTGGGATCCTTCCAGCCAGGTCTGTCACTCTCATGGGATCCTCTGCCTTTCCGATTTCGATCTCCAGTATGGCCTCTTTCATTCTCACCCGAGCAGGGCCTCACACCTTCATGCAGGTGGAAGTTGGGGCTGGCAACTCGGAAGGAACAATGCCCTGCAGTCCACAGCTGGAGGCCTTTAAGGACATCTGGATGGACCATCAGTTGCTCTCGCAGCCTTTCAAGCCCCAGGGTGTCAAATCTGAGCCTAGGCAGATAAGGAAGCTAGATTGTCATGTGCACATTTGGTGTGGGGGTGGGGGGGAGGCCGGGGGAGGGCCAGATCTCACTTGGCCCAGAAAGCCCTTCTTATCTACAAGTCCTTTGAAGTGGGGGAGGTCCCAGGGACTGGTGGCCAGAGGGGAGGGAGCTTTTTCTCCACACCCGAGTCCCCATCATTCCTCCGCTGCAGAGGCCAGGCCCAGTTCTGGAGTAATTCTGGGACCTGAGAAGCTCCCAAGTCCTTCATTCCCTCAGCAAGCACTTCTGAACTAGTAAGCGCTAGGGTCTGTGCTAACGGCTAAGGAGGCTAGGATAAATCAGACCCACACGCTTATTTGCAACCACAGATGCTCTCCAATTGCTCCTCACCCAAGAAGGGAGGCAGACGTGGAAATAGAGAGAGGGCCCTAGAGTGCTTACAGTCTTCGGTCCCGTTCGGGAATTTGGTGCCGATTGGATGCTTAAACACCCTCTCCAATGTCCAAGCAAGCAACAGGGCTTCCCCCTGCTCATACACCTCTCGAGATGGGGGAAACCGTGCTCCCTTCCCTCTTCCCTTCCCTCACCCCAGCAGCCTGCTAGAACACGGGACCCTCTGGCTACCTCCCTTGCAGCTGGAACGGCCTACCCCAGGTGTTCTGCCTCTTCCTAACTCTGACGCCTGGGGCTGCCAGAACCTCTCAGGCTGCACCTGTCCCCGGGCAACCCTGACAAGAACTGCGGTCAACGTCAGGTTTCCCCAACGCTCAGTTCCTGAAGATGTTTCGCTGCAGAAAGGCCTCTCTAGCAGCAGTGAGCAGGAAACGTGAGCCCAGGAGCCCGGCACCCCAGGAAAACCAGGTGAGAGATGATCTACCTGAGTCAGGCAGCAGCCGACCTGGGACCAACCAGAAGGCCACTGGAAGGAGACTCAGTGGGAGGTCCTGCTGGGCTTGGGGGAGAAGCCACAGCCTTAGAGAGCTGGCTTGATGGCACACCCTGGCTAATGAGGGAGCCTTAACCCCTCTCTCTGGCTAGCATGGGAGATAAGACCAGTGAAAATGAGAAAACAGAGAACAGGGGCAGCTTTGAGCTCCCAGCCACCAGCCCCTTCCCTGCTCTGGCCAGATGTGCACCCCTTCCTCCTCTCCCTTTCCCTAAAGCATGTATTCTCAGGCTGCTAGCGTTCCTGCCTTGGTAGCTGGAGGACAAGGGTGGCACCTGGTCATCTCTGTTCCATCCTAGCCCCGACCCTCCCCATGCCTAGCACATGCCATGGAAATGTGCACTGAATAAAATACGCGCTGGTTTATGCTGATTGTAACTGGTGCAGAAATTGCGTGTCTGAGGAGTAAGGGTCAGCCAACTTTAGGGTCAAGAGACCCAGGCCTTAGCCCTGGCTCTGCCATGGACTTACTTTGCTCAAGAGTGACCTTGAGCAGGTCTTTTTTTCTTCCATGGGACTCAGTTTCTCCACCTAGGAGAATCACACAAGACAACTCTGAGGCCTCCTAAGCCATAAAATGCCCCACAATGGTCCAGGGGGCCCCCTCCATATTTATTCAGCACATCTTATGTCCCCTATCGGGGACACCTAAGCTCACCTCCATCCCCCCATCCTCACCAGGCTATTTCCTGGGAACCAAAGGAGGAATGTGTCCAACTGTAAGCTTGGCCAAATCAAGCCAAGTCACCTTTGCTATTTAAAACCTCTCTCTGCAGAAGCAGGCTGTTGAAGCTGAGAGGAGAAGCAAATCCCTGCTCAGTTAGGAGTCCACTTTGCTCTAAATTCCCGGGGATTAAGAGACCTCCAGCACCAGCTTCCCACTGCCCTTTTCTCTAAATTCTCCCCTGAGGCCACTTGGCCGATTGGAATGTTCAGCCCACCCCCTCCGTGGCCAGGCAGGATAAGCACCCTCTCTGGGGACACTCTGCGGGCTGTCCGGGCTGTCGTGTTTCCCAGAACTAATCCACGTTGACAATCCCCGGCCCAGGCATTTCCAAGAGGCCTGAGTTCTGCAGCACAGAAGTCCCGGATCCTCCAGGGATCAGGAGTAGCTGGGGATGAAGCGGGCCAAATCTAGAGCCCACTGAGGAAGGACGACAAGTCTAGTATTGTGAGCTCTTGTGTCCCAGCATGTTCAAGCCACGGGAGACCCTCAAGAGAATGTGTCATGCACCCCCATTGCACAGACAGAAAATCCGAGGCCCCCAGAAGGCATGGCACTTATCCAAAGTCACGCCATCTGTTCGCGGTGAGGGAATGATGCAGATCCAGGTCTCAGTTCTTCATTTATCCTACAACCTTCTGTTTTGTTTTGTTTTTAAACTATCTCCCAAGTTCCAAGGCTGCCACTTGGGATGCTGAGATAAATGTGTATTCATTTAACAAACATTTACATAAAACTGACTGCAGGCCAGCCACGGGTCGAAGCACTTTATAAATATGATTTCATTTAACCTTCCCTGCAAGTAAGTTTTATTATCTCCAATTTGCATCCAGGAGATGAAGGAGCTGTTCCGCAGTCACACAGCTCATGTGACGAATCTAGGTTTGCACGCAGGTCTGTCCTGTACTCCTTCCTCCACTTGGGGTTGTTCTTTTGGAGGTGAGAGAAGCTAAGTCCGGATGCAGGGCCGTGTCACCAGGGCGGGATGCGGGCCACAGGCCAGAGGTCAGGCAGGCAAGCTCTGCAGGCGGCAGGGAGGCGGCCCCAACCGGGAGCCTGCCCAGCCCCCTCCCTCCTGCCCCAATGTGGCCGTGACGCACACCTCCAGGGAACCCGGTTGCTTTGCCTTCAAGCTGAACTGTGCACCCCGCCGCCCCCCCCCGGGGTCGTGCTTTGCAGCAGCAGCCCAGCCATCACCTGCTCAGGCGACTGCCAGTCAGGTGTGCCCCTCAGCCGTTCGGTCAGGGCTGCTGCCGTCGGGGTGGGGACTCCCGAGAATGGAAGAATGGAAGGCCCTGCCAGCCCCAGAGGTAACACGCACCAGCTGCCGCAGCCCCCGCCGGTTCTGCAAGATCACGCCAAGGGCAGCCTGCAGGTCATATGTCTAGACAGTCAGACTGAGAACGGGGCTCAGCATCTTGGTAGAAGTTTCCTGAATTCCTTCCACCTTCGGGAGTGGAAACTGAGCTAACAGGGAATTGGTTCTAATTATAGGGAAATAAGGAGAATTGAAGGAGAGCTCCTCAAGGTAGAAGTCATCTGTAGGGTTTCTCCAGCACTCTCTCTTTGTTCATCTCTCCAGTGAGGAACCCCAGAGCACTGCCTCTGGGCCAGCTCTTGGCGGGGCATTGGGCACAGACAGGGTTAGACTGGGGCCCTGCCCACCAGGAGTGCCCATCTAGTGGAGAAGGAGACAGGGAGCCAAGGAGCCCAGCTCACGATGGTAGAGGTGCCATCAACAAGGAAGCTGGGGAGTGGAGGAGGGCAGGGGGGGGCACGGGTGCACAGCCTGGAGGTCAGCATGGGCTTCTGGGCAGAGGGGAGGTGGAGGTCGTGTTCCCTCCCTTCTTCCCACACTGCAGGGCCCAGCTGAAACTCCACCTCCTTCAGGAAACTTGACTTCTTCAGGACACGCTGATGGTCGCTCAACACTTACTCCTTCAACAAATATTGATCAAGAATAGCCTAGTGAGAGGACTTGTGGAATTAACGGCTGCCCCCTTCTGCCACAGATCTTGGCACACATGTCACCCAGCACAGCATCTTAAGGGGGGGGGGGGTGTATTTTCTTGTTCTTTAAGCATTCCTTAAGTTTCTTTGAGCAGTAGTCAAGTATGATTGGGAACCTAGTCTCTGGAATCAAGCATTCACATTTGAATCTGGAATCTGTCCCTGTGTAGTCTTAAGCAAGCTGCTTAGCCTCTTAGAGTGGCAGTTCCATTTGTCAAACTGGTACAACGATAGTTACTCGAGAAGGCTGTGTGGATTAAATAAAGCAACCCATGTTAATTGCTTAGCCTAGCACTTGGCTGTGCCTGCTGTTATGAACAAGGACAGTCTCTACTGCTCATCCCAATGGCCCGCAGCATGTCAGACGGTCCCTGCAATGAGTATTTTATAAATGTCTGGTACTTGATTACTCTTCAGCAGGAAATGGGGGGTAGGTATGTGTGGTCTTTAAAAAAAAAATTTTTTTTATGCTGGTAAGATATACATAACACAAAATTTGCTATTTTAACCGTTTTTAAGTGCACAATTCAGTAGCATTAAGTGCAGTCACACTGTTGTGCAACCGTCCCTACTATCCATCTCCAGAACGTTCTCATCTTCCCAAACAGAAACTCTGTACCCGCTAAACAGTTAACTCCTCACCTTCTTCTCCCCCCAGAGGCTGGTAACCACTGTTCTACTTTCGGTCTCTATAAATTTGCCTGTTCGAGGTACCTAGAAGTGCAATCACTCACTCTTTGCCCTTTTGTGTCTGACTTATTCCACTTAGCATAGTGTTTTCAGGGTTCATCATGTGGTAGCATGTGTCGGAATCTTGTTCCTTTTTAAGGCTGAACGACATCCCATTGTCTGGACACAGCACTTCGTTTATCCATTCCACTGTTGATGGCTGAATGGGTTGCTTCTACCTTTGGGCTCTTGTGAGGAATGCTGCAATGAGCATTGGGGCGCACAAGTGTTCGAGTCCCTGCTCTCAGTTCTTTTGAGGGTATTCTGACAGGTGGAATTGATGGATCATAGAGCAGTTCTACATTTGATTGTTTTTGAGGAACCGCTATGCTGTTTTCCACAGCGACAGTACCATTTTACATTCTCACCAGCCAGGCCATATGGCCTTAAAGTAGGAGTGAAGAGGGTGTGATGGACTCCCAGGGTGGCTGGTGCCCTCCCGGGGAGACTTGCCCCGGTGCAAGGGAAGCAGAGTAGTGACAAAGGGGGGCAAGCCCAGAGGAGGTGCTGAGGGCCGGGCGAGGATTGAAGCGATACCAAGGAGAAAGGGGGCAAGAGCCCAGGGTGTGGGGTCCGGCCAGAAAGCCCGGAGCTGGGATGGCTGCTCTGTGTGTGTGGGTTTACCGTGCTGCCTGGGGGCAGAGTAGGCAGCATGAAGTCCACTCGGGGTGCTCCAGGGAGACTAGGTCCATCTCAGTGTCAGGAAGACTTTCCGAGAGCCAGAGCTTTCCAGCAACGTGAGTGGGGAGCTCTCTGTCAGTAGAGGTATGCAAGGAGCCACTGGTGACATTTTGAACAGAATGCTAAAGGGCATTGGAGGTTGGACTGGATAGCCACTGTGAGCCAGAAGAGCAGCGTGTTCTGAAAATCTGTGAGTCAAAGACTTTGCGGCTGGATTCCACTGAGCCCGTTTGCAAGCAAAGACTGTAACTCGCTATTCTCGTGCATCCGGACTAATTCTGCCCGGCTTCTCTGAGAGCCTGTATTGGCACGAACATCGCTCTGCCCCAGCAGGGGTGAGCTTCATTTCCATTTGCCATGATATTATGTGACACCCCACGTTCCTGTGGCTCCTGTCTACCTTTTCGACTGCAAGTAATACTGTGTGCATGCAAAGGGAGGCTGCAGGGATTGGATTGGGAAATAGTGCAAAGGTGAGTGAGGAAAAGGGGCTCTCTTGTCTGGCCTGCGAGGGCCTCCAGACTCTGCTCCCCTCCCCCGCTCTAGGCATTCTCTCTCTTGCACTCTTCTCTCTTTCCAACCACTCAACTTACGCTCCTGGCCGGGCCTACCTCCTGGGATGCCAACTCTGATTCTCTCCACCTACGCAAACCCTACCATCTTATTATGGCTCATCCAGGTTTCCATTCCCATAAGAAGTCCACAAAGATCTCCTTCTCCCATAGGCTTTGTATGCTGGGGCACCATTTAAGGCAGTCATTCATAGATGTTTATTACTGAAGTCCCACTCAACACCTGGACTGTTTTCTACACTGGGGACATGTCTATAAAGAGAGGTGACATCTTTGCTATCATTGAGCTTATATCGCAGCCGGAGATATGGAAACAAATAAATACATAAATCACTTGATATGGAGGTGATTGCCGCAAAAACAATAAAACTGGGAGGCTACTTTAGATAGGAGGGTCAAGGAAGGCCTCTCCAAGAAGTGATATTTGAGCCATGACCTGAATTATAAGGATCTGGTGGGGTGGGGAGCCCCGCAGGGACACACAAAGGCAGCAGTCCCTGAATAAGCTTGGTCTGTTCAAGGAACAAGACGGTGTCCACTGTGGCTGGAACATGAAGAATAAGGCAGAACGGATAATGTGACAATAGAGAGACAGGCAGGGGAGATGTTATAAGCCATGGTAAGTTTCACAATGAGAAGCCATCTGCAGGTTTTAAGCACAAAAGTGATCTGATCTGATTTATGGTGTACAGAACATCACCCTGGCTGCCACATGGAGAACGCTTCGTAGTAGGAGGAGATCCGAAGCAGGGAGACCTGTTAGGAGCATGCTGGAGGCAAAACAGGCAAGAGATGAGGTGGCTGGGACCTGGTGGGTAGCAGAGCAGATGGTGAAAAGAGTCAGCTTGGAGATCTATTTTGAAGGTACACCTGCCTGAGGATTGGGAGAAGGAAGACCTGGCAGAGAAGGTGACACTTCTCTGGGTTGATGGGTTGTAGCGAAGGATGAGGAATCTTCCAGAAAGAGAAAGAGAAAAGAACATTCCAGAAGTTTTTTTTTTTTTTTAAAGATTCAGAGGCAAAAAAATGGATGGTGCTTTCAGCATGAATGGCATGGACTGATGAGTTTACAGAGATAACAAGTGAGAGGTATGTCAGAGAAGCACAGATGAGCATCGTGGGAGGGGCTTTGTCTCTATTATAGCAATAGGGAGACATTGAAGGTGCTAACACATCTAAGAGTTGCTCAATGTATGTATATATAAGGACCACCCACAGGAGCCCCAGTATTATCAAGGTGTAGAAAATGCTTTTACAGGTTTTTCATGGGATCCTGTAGAAACAGCCTGATGTGTAACAACTGGAGATTCTCCTGTCCCCATGCCAAAGGCAACTTGCTGCCCAGGTTGAGCTCTGATCGGGATGCAGCCCGCATATGAGCTCTCTGGGCATCCGGATCCCTGGGGGACAGAGCCATGTGGCCAGAGGCTGGTAGACAGAGCATCTAGCTAGGGATCCCAACCGGCCTTCACTGTCTTTATATACCTCACCAGGACATGCCCAGCATTATCCACAGATAGAATAAGTCCAGTCCCATGTACCTGTTGTATTTCTACCATCCAATACAAATAGAAGCTTCTGGATACAATTCTTCATGGCCACTTTTGCAAGATTTTTGAGAGATATTGATGTGTTCACTCTAGCCATGGCTCAGTCTCCCAGAAGCTGTTTGACTCTAGGCAAACACCTTGCTCTGGGCCTCAATTTCCCCATCTGGAAAGTGAAAGATTGGACTTAGTGACCAAAGGTGTTTGCCAGCTCTGGAACCCTCCGACCTGTTTACTTTGCTCCTTTTCTTTTCAGAACCCATCTGCGTGTCTGCTCTTCATGCAAGGGAACAAAGCCACAGTGTTTGGATGGAGCCAGGTCCATGACCATTCTTGGTCCCCAGAAGCAAAAGGCTCAGCTGGATTCCACCGAACGGAAAAGCAGAATCCTATGAGGGTCTGCTGTGCCCTGTGCTTTCTGGAAAGTGATTGCAAGCCTGAATTCCCAGCCCACACGCTGCAGCAAGCCGTCCTCCCTTTGAAATCTAAGAAAGTTGCAGGCGCAACCATTTACCTGTCACATGGTTTTCATAATTTCCCTGGCACCTTGGCTAGTCATTGAAGGGGATTTCGGTGGGCGGCGGGGCAAGCTCAAGGTCTGCTGAGGACTATGCGGACTGCAACTCATTTGGAGGAAGAAAATTGGAGCTGAGATCTTACAGAGCAGCCCCCTGAGAGTGTCTGGCCCATAGGGGTGTGCTCATGAATGTTTGGGGTCCTGCTGAAATCTAGCCAGCGGGGTCGCAGAGGGGTAAAACAGATGACACCTAGGAGAGTTGAGTCAGCTAGTACCTGCGAGCCGGGCCCAGGGTGGCGTGAGGAAGCGCGAGGAAGGGTGGAGTTGGAAGATGCGGAGCTCAGGATTGGCGGGGGGTGCCATGCACGTGACCCATCCGTGTAATCTCAAAAATTACATGTCACCCCTTCTCTCGACAGAGATTACCATGTGTGCTGTGCTGGCTCCTGGGGGCCAAGTGTGGGACCTGGAGCCAGTCCTTTTCCTTCCAAGAAATACAGACGCTTGGGAGAAGAGTGTTGTAGTTCCAACTGTGGACACTCAAGAGAAGGGGAGGTCAGCATGGTCTCGGGAGGTGACCAGGAAGGCTTTCTGGAGGTGGGGACGAGCCACACTAGGAGATCTGCCAAGAGAAAGCCACAGGTCCGTGGCACCAGTGGAAAGAGCTTGGACTTCAGACCAGGCGGGCTTGGTTTCAAGCTGACTCTCTGAGCCTTTGTTTCCTCATGAGTAAAATGAGAAATGTAATTCTAGCTTTAGGGATGTTATAGAGATGAAGTGAGTTGGTTAAATGAAATGAGCCTGGTTCAAAATAGGGTCTCTGGAAATGGTTGATCGTGGGGCCACTGGCAGGGGTGATGAAGAGTCCGGGGGGAGAATATCTGCAGAATTCCTCCTCAGCCTTGACTGGACTCCTCCCTGCCCGCCCCCACGGCCACAGTTGGATAGGTGGGGTGTGGGCCAGCACCCTAGGTCCTGGTGGTCAGTTTGACCTGAGATTTCTGAGTGCATTGGTACAGCAGGTTTCTGTGGTCCAGTGAATTTCTACAAGCCAGAAGGGCCCCACTCTGAGGCTCACACCTCGGGAACTTGAGATGTTGGCCAAGTTCAAGCCGTGGGAGGGGAAGGCAAGTGCTGCGTCGGCTAGATTTGGTGGGGAAATGGGCCTCCAGGGTGGAAAAGGAAAATAAAGCAAAGGAGTCCTGCTGTAGCTTGCTTGCAGAGAGATGTAGTTCTCAGAGCCTCCCCGCCAAGCTCCCCCACTGTCCCAGACCTTTGCTGGAAAACTCGTTTCAGAATCTCGCCTAGCAAAGACCCTCTTCCTCCAGGAAGCCTGCTTGGATGGCCTGGTCACTTATGAGCTCTCATTCCTCCAACCCTGTGCATTTGAGTGTGGCTTCACACTCATATGCCAGGGAACGGCAACACACTCAGATTGTAAGCTTGTGTCAGGAAAGGCAATAGGGACAGGAGAAAATACACATTTATTGGGCCCCTACTATGTACCTCACTCTGAGCTGAGCACCTGTCTTATATTGCCTCACTTAAGCCTTTTAAGAGCTCCCAGGGGAAGGACCACTATCTCCATTTTACAGATGAAGAGACAAAGGCTCCAAGGGGTATGGGTTCCAGAATTGGAGCCCAGGTCTTCTGGAATCTGAAGCTTAGCCACCTCCTTTGTATCAAAGCAAGATCCTCTTAGGAAAAAGTATACATTCTGTGGTGAAATTAGTTTGGGAAATGCTGCTTGTTAAGCATCCTTCCTGGATCTCCACAGTAGCATATTCAAGGCTCTGAGAAGTTCTGCAGAGAAGATTCCTGACTTACTTTGCTTAGCTCAGCACTCTTTGAGTCACATTATAGCTGCTAACGTCCTCCATAGCCCCTGGGCACGCACTCTGGGGTGCCCTATCTATAAGGCAAAAATGGCTAACGTGGGAGTACTCAGAACAAGCCCCCTGTGGAACTTGAGGTGGGCTATGAGGGCTGAAGTAGACATAAATGAGAGGAGGTCGAAGGAAGGGCCCAGGAGGTGGGAGGGAGCACCAGGAGGGGTCTGAACGGGTGGCAACCACCCCAGCTGAGACCCAGCATCCTAAGGACCTGAACTGTGCTTTGACCACAGAGGTCTGTCTGTGAAGCCACCAAGCACAGCGACTCAGGTCGCTGCACTGCAGGCTGGAAGCAATAGTTGAATGAGTCTGTCTCAGTTGCCTAAGGAAACGCAAAATGCAACGTGAGGGACCACTTTACGTGGAAGATTCTTTAGAAGATTCTAACCAGTCCCCCACAAGCCACAGGCATTATCCCCGTGCCACGCTTGGCTCACCTTCCCTCGTTGCCTCACCCAAGTGTGCTCCTTTCTGCACAGCTCCATCTCAACATCCACCGCACAGCACGTCGGTCAAGAAGACTTGGAGGGCTCCACGCTGTCTGATCTGTCTGGAATCGGGGAGCCCCGATCCGTTTCCCCTCCCAAAGGAGCACACCTGGAGTGCTATACACTGTCAGGCCACCGCAGCGTGACCAACGTTGTTGTGTCCAAGTGTTGACTGCCCAGATGGGAAACTTCTGGAAACGGTCAGATGAGGCAGGTGAAGGAAAGGGGGGACGGCACATTTATAGATGGGAGTGTAATCAAAATCTTCAAGTAATATCTCACATTTGTTGTCTAGAGCAACGCTTCTTAAAACGTGTCCCTGAACCAACAGCAACGCCCCCACCTGAGAATAAGCTTTCTTTGCAGGCAGCCCCTCCCAGACCAACTGCTTCAGAAACCTGGGGTGGAGCCCAGCAAAGAGTGTTAATAAGGCCTCCTGGTGATTCTGAAGCAGGAGAAACAGTGTTCTCCTTCCCCGTTGCAGAAGGCGGCCCAGAGAGGACGTCTGCTCCATCCTAAGCGCACAGCCGATGAGCTGCAGAGCTGGGGCCACCAACCCCAGCCATTCTCAAGCTTCCCCGCAGCCTGAGCTGTGTGCCCACCGTCCTGAGTGAGCTGCTCGCCTCGGCCCCAGAGAAAGCCTTAATTGGCTCATTAATAGCTGTGATTAGAGAGAATGGGGCAGCCTTTATCTTTGAAGTCCCCGGGCTGTGCTAGAAGCTCTTGCAGGGAGCTTGCTGTGGCTAATTAAAGCTGAGCGGTGTTTCCTGTCAAGGGCCCAGAGTGTTAAAGGCTTCAAGCGAGAAAAATTAAGCTTCCATTTCCATTCAGGGGTAATGGATAGAAGCAGCCGAATGGAGATGAGAAGAGGCCTTTTAGAGGGGTAGGGCCCAGGCCTGGGGGCAAAGCTCTAGATCTCTTCTGCAGTATGGGACCGAAAAGATCCGGCTGGCTTTGGGGGAGCTTGGCGGGGGGTGTCTCAGATTCCCAGAGAGGCAGCCCTCCGTCTGGCATCATCTTCATCCTTAGTGTTTTCTGATTTTTGAGCATTTCGGCTTCTTGGCCTCTGATTGCACCTGCTCAGGTGTGTGAATTGGAAGGGGTGAGGGAGGCCTGGATGACAGTCCTTGGTCACAGGATCTCAGGGGCGGTGAAGGTTCTGGTCCCCAAAGTCATCTTAACCGCAGGCTCCCAGTGCTTACACTACTATGACTAATTTCTCAGCCCCGTCTCCTCTGAGTCCTCACCCAGTGACAGATACAAGGCTGAGTGTTTTTACATTATTGCACAGAATGCTCTCAATGGTTTTACAGAAAATGCATGAGACATGGGGTATGTTAATTTTGACTTGCCCAAAGCTACATGTATCTGCGCAAAGGATCAGACCCAGCTTTAACCAAATCAAAATCCTTTGTTCTTTTTTTTTTTTTTTTAAGATTTTATTTATTTATCTGACAGAGAGAGACACAGCGAGAGAGGGAACACAAGCAGGGGGAGTGGGAGAGGCAGAAGCAGGCTTCCCGCGGAGCAGGGAGCCCGATGCGGGGCTTGATCCCAGGACCCTGGGATCGTGACCTGAGCCGAAGGCAGACGCTTAACGACTGAGCCACCCAGGTGTCCCCAAATCCTTTGTTCTTAACCACTGATACAACCAAACCTTCCGGATCCTTGAACTTCCTTTCTCGGCCAGGTCATTTCAAGCCAAAAATGCTATCACCACCCCAACCTTCCATTTGGTGAGGGGACCCAGGAACTTAGATCTTTTCTTACCTTTCTCTCTGCTGCTCACCTACCACTACATTTCAGGAGAAGTGACTGTGGCCACGTCTTTCCTGAGGGCACACTGTGGTTGGGTTAGAGGGTCAACGTAGACCCCAGCTGTGTAGATGTCAGCACCCAGATGATGCTTCTGAACCAGAAATCAAGACATGTGGACTGAAAAGGGACATGTTCTTATCTGATTCATATCTGTCTCTGAAAAGTTGGATCAGAGCAATCAAACCATAGAAAGTTTGTGAGTACATGTAGCCTTGAGTGAGAAGACAATTATATAAAAATGATCACAAAGGTCAGCCCTGAACTGATAATTTCAGTTGGAATACGACCCAGATACTTTAAATAGAGCTCTCCCAGGACCTGGGGGTCCTGGTTCAGAAACATCATCTCTGTGCAGGTGGTAAACATGGTTCCACAGGATCCCAGCTTTGTATTTTCAAGTAGTCAAAGGCTTTCCCTTCTTCAAGGCCTAAGTGAATGCCCCCTCTTCCCAGGAGCAGCCCCCACTCTAACCCTGCCCCCCCACCCCCTCGATCCCCTGCCACACTCTCCATAATGGTTGATTTCAAAGCTGAATGTGTGTCCATCCTCACCCCTCACCAGTTTCAAGGGTCTCAAGAACAGTCTGGGTCATTTCTGCCTCCCCAGGGCCCAGGCTGAGTGAACAGTAAATGAATGAATGACCATTCTGAGGGAGAGGGAACGTTCTGTTTCTTTGGCTAAAACTCATCTCTTGCTCCTGGCCTCTCCCCAGGGCTTGTATCTTTCTCAAGTCCTTCAGCATAGCACTGATTACGTCCCCCGTTCTGTCCCCCCAGAGGTGGTGAGCAGGTCCAGGGCAGGGACAAGGTCTGACTTGCCTCTTTATCCCCCATGCTGAACCCAGGAAACAGCGCTCGAGAGACCTAAGGAAGGGCTTACTGAAAGAAGAAGAAGGATCAAGAGAGTAAAGAACTTGCATCTAACCAAATTACCTCAGAAATATTCCTTGTCTGGCAGAGAAAGGGTTAACCTGTATGGATGCGCCTCTTCTTCCCAGCCCAGGCTCCCTCCCCAGGCTGAGCAAACCAGGCTGGGCCTAGAGGGTAGGGCTGGGGTCTGGCCAACCTGGAAGCCCTGGCAGGGCGAAGTGGGTAGGTCAGCAGGGTAGAGAGGAAAAAATATAAAGAAGCCCTGGCTCCTTCACGGCCATTGCTGCCCACCTCCCATATCACCCCCCACCCCCACCCCCACCCACCCCCGCCGTGTGAAATGGGGCAATAATAACGATGCCACTTCCAGGGTGCAGTTGAGATCTGGAGCACATTGGCCAATGAGATGGGCAGTGCGAATGCGGATGGGACACTGTTTGGTGGCCCTTGCCCACAACGGCTCCCAGAAGGCCGGAAAGTGGTGCTGTAGGTAAAGAGGAAAACAGACCAAATCATGCTCTCCTGCCTTCCCCACCAGCTTTCTTCCTCTTCCTGCAGCTAATGGAAGCAGCCTGGTGCCGCAAAAGAGAGAGGGCTCTACCCCCAGCAGGGCCCTGCAAGACTTCCTTCCTGAGCTCGTCCTCCCCCCGCCACGCCCCGGGCCCGTAGACCCAGGACCAGGCACCACTTCGTTCAGCTCCAGAGCCAATGTTCAGAGGAGGGGTTAACCCTGTGGAAAAGATGGGGACACTGAGACCAGAGAGACGCAAAAAGCCCTGTGCCCCCAGTTCTCAAATGTCAAGGCTGCGCAAGATTTGAAACTCAGGACTTTCTGACCCCGCATTTTGCCTTCCCCAAACCACAGACCTCCCTTCCCTTCGGGCTCCATCTCTGCACTTGCGCTGCTTCGCTGGGCACGTGCCTCCTGCTGTGCCCACTAAAGTCCTACTCCTCACCCCTCAAGGTACTACTCAGTGGCAGTCTGCTCGGTCCCATGCCCACCTCCTCCACACACCCTCAAACTGGGACTGCTATTTCTGTGATAGTTGGAATCAGGATACTAGCATGGATTACAGTCTGCCATCTGTTGGAAAGGATCTCATGAGTGGGGTCTCCCCCTCTAGACTGAGATCCTTGGGGCAACAAAACCTATATTCTATTCATCTCCATGCCCGTCTGCACCAGCCACACAGCCTCGTTCAGAGCCCTGTGCCAAAGAGGGACACAGAGTAGATGTGTCTACTCAAGGTCCTTTCTCTGGGCCTGTTTCTTCACGAGATGGTGGGACTAAATCAATGGTTTAAAAAGGCCAGGGGATAAGCCCTACACAACCTGCCTACCCCCACTGTCTCTCTGACTTCATCTCCTACATTTCAGCAGCACTGACCTTATTCTCCCCTCAAGACATCAATCAGCCCTGCCGCAGGACCTTTGCACCTGCTGTTTTCACTTCCTGGAGTGGTCCTCTCCCAGGCTTCCCCATGGCTCTCTCCTTCACTCCTTCAGATCTTCCATGCCCTGACCCACTCTGTTGCAAATTGTGACATCCCCCGCCCCGCCCCGCTCAGAATTCTCTGTCTCCCAATTCTGCCCTATTTTTCTCTGATGCATGTATTGGCATCTTACATTTTTGAGCAATGCTAAGCTGTTAGCTAGCTACCTCAGAATTACCTAGGGAACTGGTTTAAAAATGTAGATTCCCGGCCCCCGCCATGCCAGCGAAATCAGGATCTCAGGGGTAGAAACTGGTTATTTGTGTTTTATGAAAGCTCTCCAGATGTCTCTGAGGCACAGACAGGGTTTGGGAACTGCTGTAAAATATCACTGGAACAAACTTAGGTCCCCCCTAACTGGGACATCGTAGAAGTCCAAGCCTCAGCCTCACTAGATCTTCATCCCCACCCCTCATTCTGCATCCTCCCCTCTAACCACACAGAACTCTGCTGCTCTGTTCTCTGATCAGAGCGCCCCTTTTGTCTTTCTGTTCCGCTTTTGCTCGGCTCTCCCCTCTCCTCTGCTGTCCTCTCTGTACTTCCAACTCACTCTCCAAGACACTGCTGATGCCACCTTCTCTGGGAACCCTGTCTGTGCCCTGTACCGCCTCCCCCCACATCAGAGCCCATAACTTCTGCATCTGTACCCAGAGGACCTTGCACATATCTTTGGTAGAGGACTGTCATCAATTTTTCAGATGCGTGTCCTTCTCCGTAGATCATGACTCTGGATAAGGCAATGATTCTGTGGGATTCATTGACATGCCCCAGCGCCCCGCGTTATTGGTGTGAGTGGCTAGTGCTTCATAAACACCGAGGATGGAGTGAATGTCATGATGCATGAGTGGGTGGTTAGGGGCTTGCATGCTTGGCAAGGTCAGAGGTTGTAAGGTTGGTATAATCTGTTTTCAAACTGACCCAACATTTTCCGGTCATCACAGCTGACCATGGTTTCCAGCTCAAGTCTGCTCTTAGGACAGACCCTGACAGGCTACCTCCTACCTGCCTCCCTGTGAGTGACCCGGCTTCCCTGGGAAGCCACCCCTGCTAGAGGACCTTGCTCTGTGGCTGGGGCCATCCAAGCCTTCTGCTACCAAGGTTCCAGACAGCAAAGCAGCCCCTGGGAGATCTTTTGTTCATGGGGAGGACTTTGTGTTAACCACCCCCCAAGTCAGGTGACAGACACAGCCCAGCGCACCACAGGTTATAATGGGATTTATCCCTGAGGGTGCCCCAAAGAGAGGGGAAAACAAGATCCCCCCCCACCCAAAGCAACAGGACAGCTCTATGATTGGCATGAACTCTCAGAGATCATTGGGGGCAGCCTCTCACCCCTTCAGAAGTGTGGATGGACGCGAGGACCAGCACTATCCGGACACTTGCTGGGGTCCCAGGGCCACTGCAGGACTCAACCCCTTTCAGTGAGAGGTTCTTACCCTGCCATCCTTCCCCACCTCTCACCCCTTCCCTGCCAGAGAATGGCTGGACTTCCTCTTAATGAGAGCAGAGATTTATGTTGGCTGGGCCCAATTAGGGCCAAGCTCTCTCGGGCCTCCAAGTGCCCCGCCGGCCAGCAGCTGAGGCCTGTCTGGCAGGACATATTTGGACGATGAAGCCATGCTGCGTGCTAAACTCAGCGCAGGAAAGAGCAGTTCAACTTGGATGCCCACCAAAGGCTGCCAGGCTTGGCTCCTGTCCACGCATTGGGCAACAAGGCTGTCTGGCAGGGGATAAGGGCAGAGCTTCCCTGGCAGGAGGGGTGAGGCTGGCCTGGGAGAGCACCACTCTGGGGCAGGATGCCTTCCCTGGGGCTTGTCGGGGCCCAGCAAGTGGAGGCCGGGGGCGGGGGAGCCTGAGATGGAGCAGGGAATCTGGACTCAGAACCAACCCCTCTATCAACTCCTTGATGACCCTGGGCACACGGTTCATCTTCCACTCTGTGTCTTCACTTCTCCCCAGTACAGCGGGAAGGAATTCCTCGCCTGTCCCAGGAAGCACATGAGGGACATACAGAGATAGCAAAACTGGTGCCCAACTCTTCTAGCCTCGGTTTTCTCATCCATAAAATGGGACAAGTCTCGCACCTGCCTCACAGAGCTGGCTGGTGGGAGGATTCGAACAGAGCCCCAGGGAACGAGGGCCCCATTGACCATGACCTACCCCTCCTATCATCAGTGTTGCCCCTGCATGGCTGTTCCATCTCTGATTCTCACTTTTCTAACACGTGTTCTTCACCTGGGTTGGTGTAAAAATCAAGTTTGGAAACGGAGGTTCCGAAAGTAGCCTGTGTGAGCCGGTACAACTAAGAACAGTAGATTGGGGTTCTGAATTTAGGTCTGTGTGACCTAAAGTTCATGTTCCTGCTGTGGTGCTGGGATCCACTCACCACCCACTGGCTTTCAGACCCTGCATTCAGTGGTGGGTGGGTGTGTGGCTTAGAGCTGGGCCAGAGGGGTCAGGTACGTGTACCCACAGACACGCTCCCCCCCCCCCCCCGCCCGCAGATCTGCCCTGCCGTGTGGATGGCAGCCCAAGCTGGAGGAGAGAAGACTAAGACAGAAAGTGAGGACTGGCGTGAGCTCCCAGGAAGAGATGTGCAGACCCCGCAGAGATGGCCCTAGCCCTTGGCCCTGTCCTGGCTGCCCACGT
The DNA here is from genome assembly GCF_029215605.1 of Mirounga angustirostris. Classification (NCBI taxonomy): domain Eukaryota; kingdom Metazoa; phylum Chordata; class Mammalia; order Carnivora; family Phocidae; genus Mirounga; species Mirounga angustirostris. The sequence goes on from NW_026991712.1 coordinate 152,615,725, forward strand.
GCATGCCCACCCCACCCCAAAGGGCCGCTCGTCCCCCTTCTAAGGCTGCCCTAAGTCCTCACTGCTGTACAGAGTGGAAGCTCAGACTGGGATAAAAAATACATGGATTTTATTCTCACTTCTGTCACTGATTTTCAACAAGACTTTGGGCAAGTGCTTTTAAATGCAGGGGCCTCAAGTGTCCCTTCTGGAAAATGGAAATGCCTTGGAAACTGATTGGTGTGAGTACCCATCTCATGAAAGGATTTTCTGCGCCTATTAATTTTGGGGCAGTGGAAGGGCTGACTCCTGTTGATTTCTGTTTCTTCAACATCTCTTTAAAAAACAAAGCGAACAATCTCCCTTTCAACTATTAATGTCTCTGGGACACCAAGCTGGGGATAAAGAATGCAAGTAAATGGGTGAGGAGCCCAGATACATCTGCAGCTCTTCAACTTCACTTGGAGGAGGCAGACCAAGGCCCCGGCCAAGCGCTGCAAGCACGAGCTCCTGCAATTCCCAGAGAAATCATCACGCTCCAGAGAGGGGAGCCAATGGAAGTCGGTGAGCTCAGAGGGGCTTGAGAGATTTGTGGATCTTTAGGAAGAATATTAATCCATTGGGGGGAACTTATTGGTGCTAGGTCCCAGTCTGGCCTAGATAAATAAAAAGCTGCCCATGAAATGCCTTAAGTTTCTGTCCCAAGCCTGCCACCATCCCCTGCTATCCTCTTTCTTTCTGAAGTGCGAGGACCCAGGTCTCTCGATTTATTCCAATTTCACCACACGCTCCCCCACCCCAGGACTGAGCATGCAGAAGATGCTCCATAGAAGCTCCATCCATGATCCTCGGGCCCTGTGGTCAGGGCCCCAAACAGAGTCTGTAAAGACGTGATCCTCCAGAGCCACTCCTATTCTGAGTCAGTGGCAGGTGTCCACCTTGGCTAAATTCACGTACTCTGCAGCCCACGGATTCCAGGAAGGATGGTCAGCTCAGATGTGATTCATCCCAGCCACAAAGCCTCTGAGTGTGACTTCAGTAAGTGAGGATGTAGTGGAATGCACAAACATTCAGAACAGGGACATCAAGAGACACCCTCATCCAATCAACTTATAAATGAATACATGTCTGTTTATTAATCAGCAGATGGTGTCTTTCCGATCTCCCAACTACTGGGCGTGGGGCGCCTAGAGGAGCTGAGACAGAAGGAGGAGGTATGTGAGAATGGAATGAACACTAGTTTACAAAAAGGTTAGTCACTGGATGGGGAAGAAAGTTCAAAGACAGAAAACAAATTTAACTCTTGATATCATCATAAAGAATTAAAACATGAAGATTTCCTAATTCCATAAAAACTTCCTACTTTCCTAGACCAAATTTCACATTAACTACAGCCTCATCAAATAAATCTTATTATGCCCATTTTACAAATGGGGAAACTGAGGCAATGTGCAATAAGGTGACTTGCTCCAATATCTTGTTAACAAAATCCTTAAAAGCCAATATGCTTTTGAGATCATAGAAGGTCATCAATTTGACCAGTTTTATTCCAGAGGGAAGATGATGTAAAAAGATTCTAAAAGATTGATTTTGAATCATTAATTAAACTTCCTCTGAAAGTGTTTTCATAGGAGATTAAAAACCTTTGGCTTATAAAACTAAACCTATGGCTGTTTTGCTCTGAAAATTTTCCTCTCTCTAATTTACTTTAAATGGCTCAGTCCCCAGGTTCTATTCTTAGTCCTCCTCTTTTGTTATTTTATACACTCTTCTCATTCACAGGCTGGCTTTAAGTGTATCCCTCAATTGTCCATTTCTACCATAGATTCTTCTCCTAAGATTCACACCTGAATGTTCTTACTGTGGGCATTTGACCTGACTATCCTGACATCTTAAAACTAGACATGCCAGTTTCCCTTCCCCAGGTAATACTGTTCTTTCTTTCACACTCAGTCATGGAAGGAAGGAAGGAAGGAAGGAAGGAAGGAAGGAAGGAAGGAAGGAAGGAAGGAAGGAAGGAAGGAAAGAAGGAAGGAAGGGATGAGAGAAGGAATAAAGGAAAATGGATGGTGCTAGAAGAGTCCTAAAAGTTTGTCTAGTTCAGCCCTTTGTTCTAAAGATGAACAAACTGGCTAGATAGAATCAGATCTGGGACTGGAAATCCTGGCTTCCTGACATCTGGTCAGGATCTTTGTAAGAGTAGAGATACAGAGCACTGAGAAATGACATAGGGAAGGCAAAGGGCCAGGGTGGAAAGCTGGGCCTTTGCTTTACCACACTCTTCACAATGTGTGGTCGTATTTGTCTATTTACTTGTGTTATGTCTGTCTTTGCAGGGTCAGCTCCATGAGACCAGAGACCGTGTTATGTCCACTACTACATCCTTAGCACCCAAAACAGGGCCTGCATATAGAAGGCACTCACTAAATATGTCCATCATTCATAGTAGCAGCAACATAGAAAGTATTAGGAATTACACCGAAAATACTACATAGAAAAGAATATATAAAAGACTACTATATAAAAGAATATAATACTAATATAAAACATAGAAGATGATCTGAATTAGTTGAGAGACATTCATGCTCACGGACAGGCTGACTTAATATTAAAAACATGTCCCGGGGTGCCCGGGGGGCTGAGTGGGTTAAGCAACCCGACTGTTGATACCAGCTCAGGTCATGATCTCAGGGTCATGGGATCAAGGCCCACGTTGGGCTCCATGCTCAGTGGGGAGTCTGTTTGGGAGTCTTTCCCTCTGCCCCTTCCCTCGCTCATGCTCACTCTCTCTCTCTCAAATAAATAAATAAAAATCTTTAAAAAAAATAAAAATAAAAAAAGATTTCTTATCAATGAAGGGCACCATGGAGAAAATAAATAAATAACAGGATAGAAGATATTCACAATGTTTAAAACTGACAAAAGATTAACATTTAGGGGCAGTTGGTTAAGTGGCTGCCTTCGACTCAGGTCATGATCTCATGGGTCTTGGGATTGAGCCCCAGGTCGGGCTCCCTGCTCAGTGGAGAGTCTGTTTCTCCCTCTGCCTCTCCCCCACCCTCAAATAAATAAATAAAATCTTTTAAAAAGATTAACCTTTAGAAGATACAAGAAATTCCTGCAAATGAACAAGAAAAAGAGAAAACTCAAAGCAAAGATATACTGCAATTTTTAGAAGTGGCAACCCCCCAAAGACAAAAAGTATAGGGAGAGCTGCTTACAAGCATTAGTAATCAGAGAGATTTAAGTTAAACTACAATAAGATATCAGTTTCTATAATTTACACCAATAAAAATTAGAAGGCTGGATAATGGCAAGATTTGCAGAGATACAGGATTCCCTAAATCCCTCAGGCTGGCAGGATTATGAAGTGGTAGAGCCATTCTGGAGAACATTCCTTATCATACAGTCAAATTAGGTATATGCACATTTTATAATTCAGCTATTGAGCCCTGAGTATGCATCCCCCCAAAACTTCATCCAGGCGTATAAGAGAATATGTATAAGGATGTTCATTGCAGCATTATTTGTAGAGTCAGGGAGTTGGAAGCAACTTGGAAGACCATCACTCAGAGAGTGAACAGGTAAAATGTATGGGATACCACCATTGCATATTATGTAGCAATCAGAAGAAACAGAAATTGGTTGTAGAGTGTATTCTTTGGTACAAAAAAGCAAAAACGGAATCAGATTAATAAAACAATACCATTTATATACAGTAAAAATACATGCATACAAAACAGCAATGTATATTTTAAGAACATATACAAATGAAAAATACACATTAAATTGCTAATAACAAGAACGAAGAGGGAATACCATTACAGATCCATATGATCATCTCAATAGATACCCCAAAAAAGGAAAAGCAAGGTTGTGGGAAACAAGAGCAATATACAAAATTCAATTGTATTTTGTATATGTGCAAAGTACAGTCATAAATTGAAAATTTTAAAATGTTATTTATAAGAGCATTAAAAACCATGAAATACTTAGGGAAAATTGTTATAAAAGATATGCAGGTTATATACGCTGAAAATCACAAAATATTGCTGGGGGAAGTTAAAGAAAATCTAAAAAAAAGATAAGCCATGCATATGAATCATAAGATAATATTATCAAAGAGGTAAATTCTCCTCTGATTGATCTGGAGATTCATTGCAATCTCACTCAGAAACCCAGCAGGATTTTGTGCAAAAATTGACAAACTGATTCTAAAATCTGTATGAAAATGCAAATGACTTAAGGTAGCCAAAGAAATTTGAAAATGAAGAACAAAGTTGGAAGAGGTACACTGCCTAGCTATCACAACTGATTTTAAAGCTATAATAATAAAGGCAGTGTGGTGTTGCTGTAAATATAGATATATATATCAATGGAACAGAATAGAGAGTCCAAAGATAGGCCCACACATAAATAACCAATGATTTCTTATAAAGGTGCAAAGGCAATTCAATACAGAAAGGATACTCTTTTTAACCCATGGTGCTGGGACAATAGATATTCATTTCCAAAAAAAAAAAAAGAAGAAGAAGCAGCAGCTCTTGATCCTTACCTCACACTTCATATAAAATTCAACTAAAAATGGATCACTGATCTAATTGTAAAACATAAAACTATAAAACTTCTGGGAGAAAACAAAGGAAAGAAAATCTTAGTGACCATGGGTTAGGCCAAGATTTTTTAAATAAGACACAAAAAGCACAAATTATAAAACAAACAAAAAAACCTGAGAAATTGGATTTCTTAAAAATTAAAAAAAAATTTGCTCTTCAGATGGCACTGTTCAGAAAATGAAAATACAAGCCATGTCCTGGGAGAAAAGATTTATTTGCAAAACTCTGTTTGACAAAAGATTTGTGAACAGAACATTGAAGAAGTTATCACAATTCAGTAAAAAGTCAAACAACCCAGTAGTTAGCAAAAAATTTGAACAAAGGATTCACTAAATAAGAATGTCAAATAAGTACATGAAAAATGCTTACCATCATTAGTCATTGGAGAAATGCACATTAAAACCACAATGAGATGCCACTTCACACCCACAAGGATGACTGTAATCACAAAAATGGGCCAGGTTAAGTGTTGGTGAGGAGATAGAAGAGATGGAGCTCTCCTAACTCTCACATCTTGTTAAATGCCTGACACAGTGGAAGTGCCCCCAATACATTATCAATTAATCCTAACAGCCGTTAAGAATATTTACGATGCCCAAAGTTCAATGGAAAAACACAGACACGGACTCTACCCTCATAAGGCTTCTGTCTAGCCATATTCTCTCCCTCTAGATGTGACAATCCCTTGAGTTCACTGTCTTTTTTTAAATTTAATTTTATTATGTTATGTTAGTCACCATACATTACATCATTAGTTCTTGATGTAGTCTTCCATGATTCATTGTTTGCGTATAACATCCAGTGCTCCATGCAGTACGTGCCCTCCTTAATACCCATCACCGGGCTAACCCACCCCCCACCCCCCTCCCCTCTAAAACCCTCAGTTTGTTTCTCGGAGTCCATAATCTCTCATGGTTCTCCTGAATTCACTATCCTAAGAACTCCTGTTTTCCTAGTCCTGAGCTAATGTTTCAGGTTGTGGTTGGAAACAGTGATTACTCCAGCTGCGGCATGTCTAGAGGTCTGGAGGAAAAAGGCTCTAGAACTGTGAAGAAACGGTTGGCATTGATTCGGCTAGACCTCTAGCATGAGCTGCTGATTTGACAGGGGAAGAAAGAAGTGGGACTGCTAAACACTCCAGACAGATTAAGGGAAAAGCTCTGAGGCAGAAAATTCAACTAAGCAGGGGCCCTTCTGCCACTTGGAAGGCTGGCTGGAGTCAAAGGGCCACTGCTTCTCGCCAGAAGCAACTGTGGAATAGTGAAAGAGCAGGTCTATAGTCAGAACAGCTTAGCAGCCGGAAGATCCTGGGCAAATTATTTTTTCTCTCTTAGCCTCCAATCCCTGGGCACGTAGATGACAGGTGAACGACATAGTAAATCAGCGAATGAGAAAACTGTAGAATGTTGGAAACAACATGGGTTCTAGACACAAGGAATCTTTATCTTTTTATTTGAATTCAATTAACCAAGGTATAGTACATCCTTAGTTTTTGATATAATGTTCAATGATTCATTAGTTGAGTATAACACCCAGTGCTCATCATATCACGTGCCCTCCTTAATGCCCATCACCACAAAAGGAATCTTTAAAATGGTGATCAGGAGAATAGAAATAGGCTAAGCCTTTTGTATGAGGAAGGGAAGAAAGAACAATGAGACAGGTCACCAGAGTGACCTGGTCTCTGTGAATCTATGAATAGCTGTAATGAAGACAGTGGAGAAGAGCTGCTCCATGTGATCTTGAGGGTGGGAACCAGCACCTTGTGGGTATAAGGTATGCTTGTGGTGCACACCTCAGGCAGGCAGACTTGATTTACGGAAGTTTCTAAAGGTTAAGAGTTGCTTAAAAGTGGAGTTGGTTACTTCAGAAGGAAGTGAACTTCTTGTCACTAAATGTCATAATCAGTGTCCAGGTAGGATTAATGAAAAGACACATCACACATAACTGAGGAGAATCCAACCCAAATTCTGAATTGAGAAAAATGGAGTTTTGAATTTGGATATGATGAGTTTGAATGGAAAGCAGGGCATGCAAGTAGAGGAGGTACTGGGGGTACATTTGGAACGTCATCATGAAAATGTCGATAGCTAAAGATGGTCAACAGACTCCCCATTACTGGTTTTGGTAAGTAAAGGCCAAGTGATTCTAAATATTTATAGAAGAGTGCTGGTGGAGTCAGAATGGTTAAAATTAACAAGTCAGGAAACGACAGATGTTGGCAGGGATGCGGAGAAAGGGGAACCCTCCTACACTGTTGGTGGGAATGCAAGCTGGTGCAGCCACTCTGAAAAATAGTATGGAGGTTCCTCAAAAAGTTGAAAATAGAGCTACCATACGACCCAGCAATTGCACTACTAGGTATTTACCCCAAAGATACAAATGTAGTGATCCAAAGGGGTACATGCACCCCGATGTTTATAGCAGCAATGTCCACAATAGCCAAACTATAGAAAGAGCCAAGATGTCCATCGACAGATGAATGGATAAAGAAGATGTGGTATATATATACAATGGAATATTATGCAGCCATCAAAAGGAATGAAATCTTCCCATTTGCAATGATGTGAATGGAACTGGAGGATATTATGCTGAGTGAAATAAGTCAGTCAGAGAAAGACATGTATCATATGACCTCACTGATATGAGGAATTCTTAATCTCAGGAAACAAACTGAGGATTGCTGGAGTGGTGGGGGGTGGGAGGGATGGGGTGGCTGGGTGATAGACATTGGGGAGGGTATGTGCTATGGTGAGCGCTGTGAATTGTGTAAGACTGTTGAATCACAGACCTGTACCTCTGAAACAAATAATACATTATATGTTAAAAGAAAAAAAAAAAAGAAGATAGCAGGAAGGGAAAAATGAAGGCGGGGGAATAGGAGGGGGAGACGAAACATGAGAGACTGTGGATTCTGAGAAACAAACAGGTTTCTAGAGGGGAAAGGGGTGGGGGGATGCGTGAGCCTGGTGATGGATATTAAAGAGGGCACGTACTGCATGGAGCACTGGGTGTTATACGCAAACAATGAATCATGGAACACTTCATCTAAAACTAATGATGTAATGTATGGTGATTAACATAACATTAAAAAAAAAAGTGTGCTGTTGGGTGCCCTCTGAGCCCCTGACAGCTTGTATAGTGCCTAGTGGAATCAAACACAGATGCAGCCCCTTGCCACTGGCTGGATATCACTGCCCCCCCCACCCCCAACCACCCCCTCACCCCCCATCCCCCACCCCACCTCCTCAGCCGAGCACCCTTGTGCACAGTGTGACCTGGCCAACTACTCAGTGCAGGGGCTCTGGAGACCACCCTGCCACAGACACTCAAGGCTTCTTCATAAGGTGTCCATGTTGCAGATGACTCGTCTCTTTTATAACTATTTATTTATTTATTTTTTGAGATAGAGAGAGAGCATGAACAGAGGGTGGGGGAGGAGAAGAGGGAGAGGGAGAGAGAGAATCTTAAGCAGGCTCCATGCCCAGTGCGGAGCCTGACACAGGGCTCCATCTCATGACCCTGAGATCATGACCTGAGCTGACATCGAGAGTTAGACGCTCAACCGACTGAGCCACCCAGGGGTCCCTTATAACTTTTTAGAAGAGCATGACAGTGTTTATCCTAGGCAAGGAGGTACTTTAGAGTCCTCTTCTTATTAGTATTATTAATAATAATCATAAAAGTAATATTCCCAGCCTTGACAGTACACCAGGTGCTTTCACATCCACCAGCTTAATCCCCACAACAAATCCAGGAGCTCCATATTGCTGTTGTTTTCACTTCACAGATGAGGACGTGGAGATCTGGAGGGAGTAAGCTAGGAAGTTGTGAAGCTTTTTCTCATACAGCTTGTGTTTGGCAATTACAAACTCTTAATCACTATAGAAATGCATACCTAACTCATACAAACCACGTTGGTCCTTCAAGAGCCCAAATAAAAGGAGAAAGCTGAAAAGCATGCAGCACTCCTAGATTTAGTTGAACCACCAATAACCCCCCTTAACTATTTATACTTCATTTAGCTCTACTTGAGTCCTTCTGGACAACCTCTGTACTTTCTCTTTCCTGCCTCAGCCTGGCCCTCTCATTCTGATGAATCCCAAATTTTGGCCCCATTTGATAGCCTCCTGTTCTTAACTCCCTCCTATGAAGACACGCTGCGCAAATGGTTCTACTCTGAATAACCACCTCCTCAGAAAGGTCCTGGGAGCTCCCCTCTTTGAGACTGTCTTAAAGGCAGCCCTCATCTGTTGGTGGATGCTGGTACTGCCGAACCTCTGCCTCAAAAGTGCTTGTCAGCTGTACAGATGGGTTATGTTGAGTCATCCATGGTCTCTCCCAGGGGCTCTCTTATGAACAGAGAGAGATGGTTGATGGCATTAGATATCCAGTCTACGGGGCCGAGCTCAGTCTGGATCAGTGGTCAGGGCCAGGGGCTGACCAGTGGCCCAGGTCAGGGTGCTGATGTTCCTCTGAGAAAGTACGAGTACTTACTTGACAAAGGATTTATCCACCATGAATGTCATTCACATGCTCGCTGCCTTCCCTCATGTAAACAACAGCTGAAATGTCCTACCAAGGATTAGCCCATCCTTTGTCTTTGGATCTCAAGTGTCTTGCACTCTCTCGTGCTTCTCAAGGCTCTCTCTGGTGGAGCCCTCTCTCCCTAGGATCCTAAGTTCTTTCCTTCTGCCAGATCCTTCATATCAGCATACAAGTGTGCTATATGACCCATGTTCTAAAAAGTCTCTGCATTGCCCATATGTTCTTATGCCAGTCCACTACTTTACCCTTTCCCACAACCCAAGAAGGGGTTGCTTGGCTATTTGTGCTTCCTCTCCTCCCTCTCGTTCTCAACCTATTGAATTTCTGTCTCCAGCAGTTGACTGAAACGGCTCCTGTCAACCTCCCTGTGGTCAAATCTAATGGTCACTTCCCTGGTTTCTTTCACTGGATATCTTGCCTTCTCTCTCCTGGGTTTTCTCCTACTTCTGTTGCTTGGGGTGGAGGCTCCTCTCTCAAACTAGAAATGATAAGGTCCTCTGGGCTTAGACACAGGCTTTCTTCAATTCTCAATCTCTTTCAGGTAGGCCCTTAGCTTTAAATAGCATCTCCATGCAATGGAGCCCAAAGGGACCCTTCCAGCCTGGACTGTTCTGCTGAGCCCCACGCTCACGCGGAAGCCATTCCCCTAGCACCTCCACGTGGACCCTAGTAGGCAGCTCGTACTTAACATGACCTAAAACCGGATTCTTGTCACCGCCCCTACCCCCCACCCCCACTCCCTCAGCCTTCCCCTCTCAGTAAATGCAGCCAGTTCCTCAGGACAAAAACCTCAGTGTTCTCCTCGATTCCTCTGGCGCCCTCACCGCCACGGCACATCTGCCGCATCTGGCTCTAACTCTGTATGATCCAAATCTGCTCACTTTCCTCATTTTCCTACAACCTCTGTGGTTGCAGCCCCCACCATCCTCACCCCAAGTGCTGCCCTAACGCCCTTACCGGGCTCCTGAAGGCCTCACTTACCACCTCACCAGCCTCCACACTACAGTCTGATCCATCTTCTAAAAATGTAAATCAGGTCATGTTACTCTTCTTTAAAACCCTCCTCTACCTTCTCAGCAAAACTGAAATTCCAGTGTCTTCCTTTGACCTACAAAATCTTACTTCACCTGGCCCCTCTCATCTCTCTGTGATCTCTTAGAATTTTCTCCCTTGTGCCCTACACATCCAGCTTTGCTGGACTTCTGTCTGTTTCCCAAACACACCAAGGTGGCTTTCTCTTTCAGGGCTTTGCCCTCTGCTGGGAGTGCTCTTTCCCCAGATCTCTTCCTGCCAAACTCCTCCTAGTTCACTGGACACTCTATCACTTCCATTGTCTCCACTGGTAATGGTTACTGCTATGTTATTTGTCGTCATTAACTAGGAAGAAAGGTCTGTGTGAGCAAAGACTCTACCTATCTTGTTCACCAATTCTTTAGCACCAAGCATTGAGTAGACTCGCAGCACACACGCGTTGCATTGATGAATGAATGAATTCTCTCATGCTCTTTCAGGAGTCACCATCACTAGCATGCTCCAGGCACGGAAGCAGGCCCTTGCTGAGCATGAGCTCCATCTAGCCCGTGGAAGGCTCTGAAGCCACACTGCCTTCTTTCAAACCCTGGCCCCACTTATGACTGGCTATGTGACTCTGAGTAGGTTTTGGGGCTCAGTTTCCTCATCTGTAAAGTAAGGATAATAATGGTATCTCCCTCACCAATTTACTATGAACAAGTAAGAGGGTAATGCATTTAAATAAAGTGATAACAACAGTGCTGGGCACACAGTAAATTCTCAATAAAAGTTCGTAAAGATTAATAACGCAAAACAGCAACTCTGTAAGACAGGATTCCTCAATCACAGTATGATTGGTATTTTAGATGGGATAATTCTTTGTTGTGGGAACTGCCCTACTCATGGTAAGATGCCTAACAGCATCCGGCCTCTACCCACCAGAGGCCAGCAGCACCTTCCCAGTTGTGATAACCAAAAATGTCTTTAGATATTGCCAAATGTTCCCGTGGGGGCAGAAAGGGCAAAACCATTTTCCGTAAGGCATACGCTTTTACTCCTGTTGACAGATATGAAATTGGAAGTTCTCTGAGTTTAAATAAGTGGCCCAAGGTCTTACTACAACCTCCGTGGATGGAGGCATCACCAGCATCTTCATCCCAAGCACTGCCCTAGTGCCCTTAGGGATGCAAAGAGACAGAGCTAGGATTCAAACTCCTGTCTTTCTGGCCCCACAGCACATGCTCTTTTCTCCACGGCTTACTGTGCTCGAGGCCCGAGACCCCCTTCCCTCCCCCTGGTTGGCTCACACACTCACAGATCCGTGCTAATTACATAGCAATGTAAAACGTTATATGTGGTTTGTTATTTTATATCCAGGAACATGGGCTATAGCCTTCATTCCATAAAGCAGCTGTGTGTATACTTGGGGTCTAAGTGCTACTTAGTGGTCAGCTCAATGGGGTATTTTGTTTCAGGCATCACATTTCTTTTTCCCCTTCCCATACTTCTTTGAATCCTAAAAGGAGGAATGGAGACTGGCACAGCTTGAGCTAGAGTGAAAGGCTAAAGTCTCCTAAAGGACAATCGTCCCATGTCCTAATGAGGTCGGGAGAGACAGTCCAGGATGTGCTATATGTGGTGTGAGTGTGTCCCCCAGTGACTGTGTGTGTGTCCAGAAGCCACGCCCAGTCAGCCCACGCTACCTGTGCTACCTCCCCATTTGTGTCTGAAAGGAAGCAAGTGGTTTCGTAGAAAGAACTAGACAGTACAAGCCTCCAATCATCAACTGTGTGACTTGAATATGCCATGTGTCCCCTCTGAGACTCTATTTCCTAATCTTTAAAATGGGGGTAAAAAGCTGTCTCACGGTGTTGCCAAGACCCGTTAGATAAATGGTCATGCACAGAATTGGTCTACGACAATCCCTAGCTGCTCTTCCTTCTGCACCTGCCAGTCCTCCGGACTGTGCTACCCAAGCCCACACTCCAGCCCACCCTCTTCTCCAGCCTGGACGTTCTATTCCCAGCCCCACCGCTGTCCCTGTGCTTTCTCTTTCCATCTATTCAAATGCTACCTTTCCTTCACCACCTAATTCAAATCCCCACTGCTCCTGGAAGATGTCCTCAACACTCCAATTCTCCCTGACTTCTCCTGGACTCTTACAATATTACATCACTCACCTGGCACTTAAATGCATTATAACTAGACACCTGAGTATTTCCATCTTGTTTCAAAATTGCAGGTAGCCAGAGGTCAGGATTATATTCCTTCATGCCTAACACTATATAGTACACGTGGGGACCCGATAAGCATTTGTGAATTAATGGTCAATGCATAACACTCTTGTTTGTCACTGATGTCGGCACATCTCATCTAGAACCTGACATGTAGTCGCTCTTAACCAGCACCTGCAATTTATGCAGAGCAAGCTAAGAAGATTATATCCTCTGAATGGTGAGATGAAGGACTTTCCACAATCATGCATGGCCCTTCTTGCTGTACTCTTATTTCCAACCCTTCCCAGTGTTTCTCGAATGCTAGCTCTCCCCCATCATCATTCACAGTTCTCCAGATACGTCAGACACTTACACTCCCATGCCTCCGCACATGCTGTTCCCACTGTCTGAAATGACCTTCCTGTCCAGATCCTGCTTATCCTTAAAGGTCAACTCAAATACGACCTTCTTACAAAGACCTTTGCTGATTTCCTCTCTCCTAAGGCTGGCTTTCTCTCCTAAAGTTGTTCCCCCAACACATACACACACCCCATGTCTCCCAAATCACACAATTTGCATATCCTGTCTCCCTCACTGGATTGCAAGCTCTGTGAGGACAGCATCTGGCTGATTCCTCCCTGTTCTCCACACCTCCACTGAGCTGGACCAGAGGTGGGCTTTTTTTTTTTTTTTAATTCTTCTTCTTTTTTTTTAAATTATTCTTTTTAAGTTGTTTTTTGTTTTGCTTTGTTTTTTGTTTGTTTGTTTGTTTTAGGAATGCCATCTTGTATAGCAACTCCAATCCATACCCTATGATCCTGTGTCTATTATCCCACTCCAGGAGGGAATGCCCTTTTCTGAATCATCTCAGTGTCTGATATTTTCTAGTTCTTTCCATCACTCTAGACTGTCTTCAGCACTGCTGACGCTGCAGGGTCCTGGAGTCTGCTTTCCGCCCCCCACACCCCCTACCCCCAACGCAGTGCAGTTTTTCAGTCATCAAGGATTAACTTCTAGACAAGGAAGGCTGGTGTGGAGAAGGCAGAGCTCTGGGTGGGTGAGAGATGGGCACAACTGGGATAGCAGTTGAACTGGAAGTCAGGCCTGGTGGGGCCCATTTGAAAACACCAGGAGGGTCAGTGACCCAGGCAATGGCCAGCCAGAGGGCAGCCCTCCGGCCCAGGGCAAAATACCTCCTTTGGGTCAGCTGAGCAGGGAGCCCCCTCATCTCCTTCCCTGAGAGACGCCCTTTGGCAGGCCCTGGGGCTCCTGGATCTGCTCAAGAGGCAGATTTTGTTAGTTTAGTTACGCTACAAGGCTTCTGTGTCTGCCCGGGCTGTTACAGCCTACAGATTCCTGGTACCCATCTGATTGAACAACTTCATTAAATTGCAATAAAAGGAAAGTGGGCCGGATGTGCACTGGGAGAGGAAGCGGGTGGCTGAGTCCACTGCCTGCTTCCTGAGCCCAGTGCCTTTCCCATCCTGCCTACAGGCCCCGGGGCAGGCAGTGGCCATGGAATTCTGAACTCTAGTGCTGGACACAGAAGACTCTTAATGGTTATCTGCTCCATGAGCTTGTTCATACTGATGGCAGGGAAACTGAGGCCAACAGAACTCCCCGAAGCTGCTCAGTGAGGTATTAGCAGAAGCACAATGAATCTCTAGGATTTTAGGACTGTCCATCCAGGGCTTCTCTTGCCCCACCAGGTGGGAGAGAAAGTTGTTGGAAAACACTAAGACCCTTGTTCTTGAGGAACACCCTCTCCTGGGGCCCCAAACTTGTTTATTCTTTGTTTTTTTGGTAACAGCTTTATGGAAATATAATTCATATACCATACAATTCACCCACTTAAAGTGTATAATTCAGTGGTTTGTAGTATGTTCATAGTGTTGCACAAACTTCACCACAATTAATTCTAGACGATTTTCATTACTCCCCAAAGCAACCCAGTACCATTCAGCCAAGGTCCCTCAAGCTCCCCATTCCTCCTAATGCTAAGCAACTACTAATCTACTTGCTGCCTCTATTATTTGCTGCCTCTGGACCTTTTGTATGAATAAATCATATCATATTTCCATATATGCCCTTCTGTGGCTGGCTTCCTTTATTCAGTGTAATGTTTTCAAGGCTGATCCACATTGTAGCGTGTATCAGTACTTCATTCCTTTTTCTGGACAAATAATATTCCAGCATAAGAATATATCACATTTTGTATGTCCATTCATCTATAGATGGACATTTGAGTTGTTTGTCCCTTTAGTTACTTTGAACAATACTACTAGTTTGTATGGATGAATGTTTTCAACTCTCTTTCCACCTAGGAGTGGAAAAACCTGTTTGTTCTTGCATCTTATTAACAATATCGGTAACAGTGCTGGTAGAGATTCAAAGTATTATTGCACACATTGACTCAAAAAATAGGACAGGAGGGGAGCCTGGGTGGCTCAGTCGGTTAAGTGTCCATCTATTGATCTCAGCTCAGGTCACGATCTCAGGGTTGTAAGATCCAGCCCCACATCAGGCTCTGTACTGAGTGTGGAGCCTGCTTAAGATTCTCTCTCTCTGCCCCTCTCCAGCTCAATCTCTCTCTCTCTCTCTCTCTCTCTCTCTCAAAAAAAAAAAAAAAAAAGGACAGGAAGCTGGATGGAGAAAGAGAGGCACAGAGAGGTAACTGTTTTGACCGTGGTCACACAGCCATAGGATAGCGCCATGAAGGAAAAAGTCATAGCTGGTACTCATGACAATTAGCCAATGAAACTTTTATAATTTTAGGGGAAAAAAAGCCTTCGAACGTTTTAAAAAATCACACACACGCACATATTCACATGTACCATCACTTTAATTATATGGATCTATTCTTAACTTGATAAGGTCCTTTCTTATCCTCTATCTTCTAACTCCCCATGAAGACCATCACACTCCATCTCAGTGGAATGAACTCCTCCTCCCACTTCCCAACTGTTTCACCTCATCCTTACCAAGTGCTGTGGGAGCTTTGCAGCCTCAGGGAACAGGGGCTCTTTAAAAGACTTCTCTTTTGTCACAGCTGCAGTTCTCAGAGCTCTGTGTGAGGGAAAGATGGAGCCACTCTGTTGTCTCACCCCATCTGGGCACTCTGGCCTGCTCAGCATCTGTCGCCAGATGTATGCTTGGGCTGAGACTGAGGTTGCTCCGAATACCTAGTTGGTTGAACCATACGAAATTGCCAACATTAGTTGGTTTTGGCCTACAAAAATGGCAATCTCGTGTGGTTCAACCTGCACGTCTCTGGTGTCCCCCTCCTTCCCTTCCATGTTCTGCCCCAAGGCCCAGATCTTGCGCTCTGGAAGCCTTTCTGCCCCTCCAGCCTGGCCCAGCCCAGTCTTCCTTGCCCAGCCTTCTAGAGTGGCCATTCTCCAGCTGTTCAATCTGGTGCCTGCAGACAAGAGTGCTCCAGAGTGCTGGGAAAGCACTGGGCTGGGAATCAGGTCACCTCTGCACTGAATGCCTATCTGCCCACCGACCTCTCTGCCCCCAACTCACCACCTACAGTCATGCCTCCTCAAAGAACAGGTCAGCTCCAGCTACCCTCTACTTCAAATCTTGCCATGACCCCTCCCTAGCGCCTAGTACATGTAAAGTACAAACTCTCCAGCATGGCCAGAAGACATGACTTGAGCTCCTGCCACTGGCCTTCTGTTCCAGCTGTGCCCAGCTGCTTGCAGTACCCTGCGGGCACCTATGCCCAATTCCCTCTGCACCTTGGCACCTGCTCTTCCTTCACCTGGAAGACTTTGTGCAGCCCCTCCACTCAGCTGCCTGTGACTTATCATCCAAGACCACTCCCAGGAGTCTTCCCTGAGCCTCTGAGCTGCGTTAGGAGACCTTCCTCTCTGTTCCCATTTGGCAGTGCTTCTGTCTGTCCTGACACTCATTGTCTGATTTTAATTGCCTCTTTGCATGACTGTCCTTGTCTGTCTCTCTAGGCTATGGGCTCCTGACAAGTCTACCTAATTCATACTTCAGTCTCTGTTGTCAGCATAGGAGGAATCAGTGAACTTTCATTTAACAGAACTAAGCAAGGGTGCCTGTGACTCAGTTTCCCCACTTGCTGAAAATGGCCCAGAAGCGTGTGCCCTGTCCTTTGGTTTCCTCGAAGCTTCATCTGCCTCTCAGGAACAGAAGGTTGGTTTTAAGGGCTCTCTCAATTCCTATGGTGTAAGGATTTGGGAATATGAATCTTCCCCGTTGCCCGGCCATTTACAGGGATCCTGTGCGGGTCCAAGGAAGTTAATGGGAGAAGACTGTTTAAATGGAAGGTGCCAAGGAGTTGTGAGGAAGATTACTTTGTTGTTTTGTTTTGTTTTAATTCAACTAGAGTTTGCAGAGCACCTACTAAGCGCGTGCCAGTGTTAGCCAGGAACAGTGTGATACAAAGTTGTAATTACCAGCTTCCCTGGATTTCCGTTGAGCGCTGCCTTCTCAGCCAGTCTGGGAGTGGCTGCCCACTCCTGCCTCCTTCGCTGTTAACTCCCGCCAGGACCTGCGCATCAGATGCTTTAGGCGATGCTGGTCCGTGGCCCCGAATTCATCGCCCAGCGGTGTCCACGGAAGAGCCCACAGAAGTTGGCCGAGCGGGGCTTCGGCCCGGGCGCCCCCTGGTGGCCGCGCCCGGAAGCTACGGCCGGCGGGGAGCCGGCCAGGGGAAGGGGGAGCGATGGGGGAGGAGGAGGCACGGGCAGGGGAGGAGAGGAAAAAGTTGCACTGGGAAGTTTGGAAAGTGGGGAAGTGGCTGCTGCGGGCTTCGCCTCCCTCCGCGCGTGTGTGAGGGAGCGAGCGAGGGAGCGAGAGAGGAGCGAGCGAGCGCCTGCCATGCCCATCAGACCCCGCCTCGCCGCGCCCGGGCGCGGAGCTCGCCCCGACTCCCTGCGGCCCGGCGCGGCCCGGCGCGGCCCGGCGCGGCCCGGCCCCCCGCCCCCCGCGCCGGGTCCTCCCCTCCCCCCGCCCCGGCGGCCCCAGCCCCCCGCCCGGCCCGGCTCCGCGCCGCTCTCCCGCCCTCCTCCCTCCCTCCCTCCCGGCCGCGGAGCAGCATGGCGGAGCCCGGGCAGCGGCCGCGCGGCCACCCGCCGCCCCTCTGAGCCCGGCTCTGGGGCAGCCGGGCGCCCCAGACCCGACCCCCGCCCCGCCGCGCCCGCCGCCGCACTTGTCCCACCGCGCGCCCCCTGGAGCGCCGCGCACCCCTGGGACCCTTGCGCGCCCGGCTCCCCCGCGTAACCCGGGACCCCGCGCGCCCTGGGAGCCCGGTACCGCCCCGGGACCCCGCGCGCCCCTGGACCGCGACGCAGCTCCGGGACGTCGGCGCGCTCCGGGACCCGCGCGCTCTCAGAACCGCGGGCTCGGCCAACGGGGCTGCGCGCCTGGGGAGGGGCCCCGCCCCGCCCCAGAGGGTCCCCCCTCTTCCAGCAGACGGAGCCCCGCCCCAGAGGGACCCCCCAGGTCCGGCAGGGACACCCAGCCCCGCCCCAGAGGGCTCCCAGCATCCCGCCGCTGGAGCCCCGCGCCCCAGAGGAACCTCCGTGCCCAGCTGGGGGCTCCCCGCCCCGCCGAGGGGGCGCCGCCCAGGAGGGTCTCCGCGCCCCGCGGGCCCCGGCAGGATGCACGCCGCCCTGGCGGGGCCGCTGCTCGCCGCCCTCCTCGCCACCGCCCGCGCCCGCCCGCAGCCCCCGGACGGAGGACAGTGCCGGCCGCCCGGATCGGTGAGCGAGCGCCTGCCCGGCCACTCTCCCGGCCGCCCAGCCACTCCAACCCGCGGGGACGAGGGCTGCTGGTGGTGGGGCGGAGGGGTCCCTGCCTTCCGCACCCACCTCAGCCCACCCGCTCCATCTCCGCTCACCGGGCGCTGCTGCCTCGGGCGCCCTTCCCCGGCTCCTGCCTCCCGCCCGGCTCCAGCTCCGTGCGGAGAGCCGAGATGGGGCGCTCCCTCTCCAGCTCCTTCTCCACACGCTGACGCTCTCGGGCTCTCCTCGACTTTCGGTCCTGGTCCTGCTTGGACGTTTCCTCCCTGTGCCCCTTTGACTCGCTTCTTTCTTACTTTGTCCTTGTCTCTACCCTTCTGCTTGCTCTCTGCCCACTTCTGACTCTGTTTCTACCATTCCTTGCCCTTCTCTGTTCTGACTTCCATCAGACCTTCCCTCTCTCCCATTCCCACTCTGTCCCCCTCGCAGGCTTCCCTCTCCCCTGTCCTCCCACTCTAACCTAAGGCAAACTTTCTCCCTGGTGCTGGTTCCCTCCTCTCTCTCCCTCTCCAGCCCAGTCCCCAGCACCCAATCTCCCAACTGCCCCCATTTCACAAAAAGGGGGAAGATTCCAGAGGAGAGGAAAAGGAAGTGCCAGGGCATGCTGGCCTAATATCTCCTTGGGGGTTGAATAATTACTGGTTCTCTTAATTTTCCTTCTCAACCAAGAATCCCTTGATTTCTCTCAGTCTCCCTCCCTCAAAGTGTAAATGAATGCATTGAAAATAACACTTATTTGGAGGCCAGGGAACAGGAAAAGGTTTTGTAGGGTCCTCCCTCACTGCCGGCTTAGCAGGGAGTTAGTTGACCTTGGGCAAGGTGCACCTCCAGCGTCCTGATTTCTGCGGGAGCGGGGAGGTCGGTGGCCAGCTGGGAGCTCAGAGTGAGTCGAGCTGCAATATGCCGGCATTCACGATTTTTGGTTGTTAATAAAATAAGGTACTGTTCCCCCACCCACCCCATCACACACTTTTCATTTGTGCTGGAATCAGGTGGAAAAATTTTGAGTTGACCTCGAGCTTGCAAGTGGTCAGTGGCCCGTCCAGGGGCTTCTCTGGCTGGAAAAAGACTTTGCCTGAGAGAAATGATAGTCTCTTTCTCATGCCCCTTAAGCCCTGGTCCTATGCTAGACCTGGAGAAAGGACCCCTGTGTCCATGCCCCTCCTCCCCCCTACAAACGCTCCTCCTCAGAGCTTCGGTCATAGAAGACGACAGAGGTGGGGTTAGAGGCCAGGTACAGCGTTTTAGGGGAGGAGCCTGAAGCCCCAAAGTGTGTACCTTTCTTGGGACTAATTCCGGGGAATCTTCCCCTCCTGAACCAGGGCCCTGAGGCCGTATTTAACCTGCAGCTTTTCAAGCCCTTTCTCATCTGTGGCAGAGCTAGTAGCTGGCCCCCCAGACCTGCCCTCCAACAAGAGCGCCGTGTCCACCCCGGTGAATGGGAAGTAGCTGTTTAAATAGGTGTGCTATTTTTAATAGGTGTTCTGCTTTCAAAGTGCTCTTGGCATGTGTCTTCTAATGGCTGGATTTAAAAGTTATATGACTTCCTCCCTTCTTGCCAGAGCAGGACTCTTGCTCCTCCCTCTCCCCCACTGTCCGCACGAAACACCACCGGTGAAGGTTTGGCTTGGCCGAGCTTGAATATTCTCAGGTGCTGTGAAGTCCGTCCCTGGCACTCGCAGGGCAAGCTAATCCTAACGAGAGCGTCCTTCATTGCCTACTGCCTCTGTGCCTGGCACTGCTCTTAGGGCTTCCTTACATATACTGTGTCTTTTCATCCTCCCCTGACGTGGCTGCTCTCACCCCCATTTCACAGATGGGGAAACTGAGTCTGTGGGCAGTAGAACAGTGTGCTTAAGATCATCCAGCTACGACAGGGCAAAGGCAGGATTTGAATGCGGGTCCTTCAGCTTCCCAAGTCGTCGCTCTTGCCCCAACCCCACGTAGGCCTCTGCCTCCCACCCCCAGCCCCACCCGCCTCTCCCCGGGTTGCCCCCCGTCTCCCCTGCTGCCTTCAACCTCACTGCCGGCCTTCTCTCCACCTGCAGCAGACGGAGCTGAACTCCTTCCTGTGGACGATTCGGCGCGAGCCCCCAGCCTACCTGTTTGGCACCATCCATGTGCCATACACCCGCGTGTGGGACTTCATCCCGGACAACTCCAAGGCAGCCTTCCAGGCCAGCGCCCGTGTCTACTTCGAGCTGGACCTGACAGACCCCTACACCGTCTCAGCGCTGGCCAGCTGCCAGCTTCTCCCGCACGGCGAGAACCTGCAGGACGTGCTGCCGCAGGACCTCTACTGGCGCCTGAAGCGCCACCTGGACTACGTGAAGCTGATGATGCCCTCGTGGATGACGCCCGCGCAGCGGGGCAAGGGGCTCTACGCCGACTACCTGTTCAACGCCATCGCGGGCAACTGGGAGCGCAAGAGGCCCGTGTGGGTGATGCTCATGGTGAACTCGCTCACGGAGACGGACGTGCGCTCCCGAGGCGTGCCTGTGCTGGATCTCTACCTGGCCCAGCAGGCCGAGAAGATGAAGAAGAGCACCGGGGCCGTGGAGCGGGTGGAGGAGCAGTGCCACCCACTTAATGGGCTCAACTTCTCCCAGGTAGGCGCTTGGCTGAACCAGGCAGCCCCTTTGTCCTCCTTTCCGATTGCCTTCCTCCTTCTGTAGCCGGCACCCTGGCCGTCTTCCAACGGGAGAGGCTCTTTCGGCCTGGGAGGCGGCTCTCTGGCTGTGTTAGTGGTGGGTTCGGGGCCAAACTGGCATGTGCTAGAATTCGGGGTGAGAGTTGGGGTGTTTGCTTCTAGCTCAGTGGTGCTACCTGTTGGGGATAGGCACGCCCCACTTGCTGTGCTTGCCTGAGCGGAAAGAATTTTCCTGGGAGCATCAGAGTGAGGAAAACAAAAAGAGTGAGTTGCAAGTTTGTGTCCAGCTTCCCCGAGCCGGAGGCTGTCCCGAGGCTGCTATGTGGGCCCAGCTGGGCAGCAGCGTGTATGTACAGAGGATGCATAGAGGGAGTCGTGGTTCCTGCGGCTTTGGGGGCAGGGGAGGTGCCGTGGACCTGGTGTCGATGTGGCTCTGGCTGGCTGTTGAAGGCTAAGCACTGCTGAATTGCCCCAGCCTTGCATGGCTCTAGGCGACCCTCGGACTGCCTTCCTAGGCCTGGAGAAAGTCAACAAGGATAGTTTTGGGGTTAATAATTTCAGAGCAGTGTGTTCACTTAAAGGTTGACAGTTCTGATTTCTGGACCTCAAGAGAGGGGGCAGGGAGCAGGGAAGGGCTTCGGAGGTTTAAAGTCTCTGGCTACGCGAGGCCTGATCCAGCAAAATGTCATTAAAAGCCCCATCTCCATGGGCAGAGGTCACTTGCAACTCACTGGCCCCAAACTCAACTCTGAGACCCTGGGAACAATGAGTTCACATCTGTGCCTTGAGAACAGGCTGTCAATCTGGAGATGGGGGCTCCTGCAAGGAGGCACCAAAACAGCTTGGGCTGATGCCCTGGGTGAGGTGCGGTCCCCGAGACGTGCTTCTTCGTTCGGGAGACAGCCTCATAAGTTGGCCAGGCTAGAAGCTCTACCACTGGGACCAGACCTGCTTGCCGCTCCCAGGATGTTGCAGACTCTTCCCCAGGGAAACAGCGGCAGAAACCGATCCCCCTTTGGAGATCTTCTGGCCTTTGTTTTTCCAGGGGAAATGCAATATCGTCCCCGGGGAGGTAAGAAGCCAGATTGATTTGCCGGCCAAATGAAAGGCGGGTTTGTCGGTTCTCCTGCTGGCTCTCCCATAATTGTGGAGTCCTTACCCAGAGGACCCCGGTGGCAGGAATATTGGGGCAGTTAGTCACGCCCCGCAGGGTTCTGACTCCGCCTGACTCCTTCTCCACGGGGGAAAATCCTGTGCATTCTCTGGCCCAGGCGCTGAATCCTCTGAACATACCGGCTTTCTCCCTCTGAAGTGACTTTTCCCTTGCCAGCCTCAGGAGCTGATATTATCTGTGTCGGGCTCCCCAGTGCTCACCGCCCATCTCATTTTGGAGGCAGGTTTGTGGGAGGCCTCTCTGTTCAGAGACCTCACGTCTGGCCTCGATATCTTTTTTAGGCCGGGGAGGTGGGGCATCCGACATCACTGTCTGCACCCTCTTTGTACCAACCACAGAGGAATCCGAGGAGAGCTGGAGGGAGCACAGAAACCCTCTGGTCAAAGAGCCCCTGGCTTTAATCTGTCTCTCTTAAAACAACAAAACTATCTTTCTTCGGTGTCTGGAAGGAAACACTGCTGTTCAACCAAATGACGGCTTTGGTAGGTTGAAAACATTTGCTGGAAAGTGTGTGAAGTTATGTTTTAGGAAAAGTTCCTGAGAGCCATTTATCGGCCAGCAAGGAGCCCGCTGACAGTCTCCAAAGCCCATGTTTGAAGATCAAACGGACTCAAATCTCTGGTTTCAAAAATGGGCCCACCCCATCACCAGCCTGGGCCCGCTCTTAAAATTGTTCTCGGGTCTAGCTCCTCAAGAGGGCTGCAGGAAGCAAGGCCGGAACAAAAGAAAACAGGACTCCTCTTGGTTCCCTAATCTGCACACCCTTCACCACCTGCCAGAGCGTCTGACCCCGCCAATTTGTCCTGTTATCATTTTGGGGCGAGGTGCTGAAATCTCTCCTCCATCCCTGTGGGCAGCTGTGGGCTAACTGGGAAGGGAGAGATTCCAGAGCTCAGGCAGATGGGGGTGTTTAGGGTCCTCAACCCCAAAGTCAGAAATGAGCAGCCTTCTCCGTAAAATTGTATGCGCGCGTGCACAGTTTGATATGAACATCTGTGATGCATTATTGTACCGAAATATCTGTTAAGTGCATCAGATTTTTATTTTTTCTTTCCTCTCAGCATTACTGTTATTGCAAAATATTTGGTGCGGGCAAACAATGAGAGAAGAAGGCGGGAAAAAGAAACCTTAAAAGAGAGAACCTTTTTGTTAAAAGCTGGGGTTTTAGTTTGAATTTTAGTATTTCTCAAATTTTTATATTTTCTTCTGGGCAGAAATACCACATTTTTCCTTGCTAAGTGGAGAAAGAAAGTGTACATTTTAGGATTCCATGGGTGGGAGGAACCACTGAAAAAGTTTCTGGTCTCTGATTTCAGTATAAACTGAGAGTGCTGGACCCAGCATCAACATGGGTTTGCAGTGTGACCTTGGGCAAGTCAGTTCCCTTCTCTCGGCCTGGTTTTTCCTGTCTGTGAGATGAGATGCCAGGATTAGGTCATTATTCAAGCCCCTTCCAGTCCTGACATTCCACGGGACAGTTATAATCAATTCCACCTGCCGGGCATCCTACATGAAGGAGGCATGCTTTTCCATTTTGTTGGATGCTCTCTCAGGTGAGCATTCAGAAAGGCTGGATGACTTGCCCAAGGTCATGTGGCTAAAGGAACAGAGATCAGTCTACCTGGCCCTAAATGAAGCCTTCCTGCTTCCTGCCGCCCCATGCCCACCATGTATTTCATGTTCTTCAGTGATTCTTCCTTCAGTCCTTTCTGCTGTTTCTTTCTCCCCTTTAGGGCTCAAGTGCTTAACATTTTACTTCTTGGAGCATTTCTACTTACGGAGAAAGTATTTTGTTTGGCTGTGGGGCTGGAGTGAGGATGGTGAAGGCCCTGATGTGTTAGCTCACATAGTGGCTGAGAGATAGCAGACTTGCTTCTAGGTTTCAGTCCCTGCTCTGGCTCTCAAGCCAATGACTCATGTAGAACTTCATGTTGCCATCTGTAAAATGGGGCAGTGGTGACCAGCCTTTCACAATCGAGCAGGTTTTGTGAGGCTATGAGAAGACACTGCTTGTGGGAGGTGATAGAGCATGTAAAATGACTACCTCGATGTAGGCCCTGTGCTTGGAAGACAGTTTGGGCGGGGCTCCAGGACAGAAGAGGAAGGCCACACGGGAAGCCTCATCTCTGTCCTGTTGGTACCTTCTCCATCAGCCATATCCACTGTCCATCCTTTGTAGAACAGAGCAATGCTGGAGTGGGGTGGTGGCGGCCCCTGCCCTCGGGGACCTGGGGATGCCTGAGCCTTGAGTCCAGGTCTTGTGACAGTCTTGGGACCTGCAGATTTCAATCAGCTCTGTCGGCTGCCTCCCGAGACTGGCACCGGCTGCCACTAACTAGCGGGGCTGATCAGGAGATGTCCTTCTCCCTCTAGGGGGCCTCAGTAGTCCCCGCCCGGAACAGTGGACGCACTGGAAGAGAATGCTTCCAAACCCCGTACTTCTCCAGGCATGATACAGCAAGGACCCTGCCATTCTGTACTTTGCCGTGTTGTAACAGACACGCCCACGTTACCCACCCAATGTGTATAAAGCCTGAGCGCTCGGGCACAGCGGCCAAGGGCTTCCAAAATGTTCGTAAAATTCTTCAGCCCCCTCACTAGAAAGTTAGAAACCACAAAACCATCATTGATTGGGCTCTGTCTCCATACAGGGCCCTGCATTAAACCCCGTAAGTACATCCTCTAATCCTCACAGAGATGTGATAAGTCATATCATCATGTCTCTTTTACAGACAATAAATGGGGGCTGTGCTTACACAGCAAAGGCCGGTGGGCTCAGGATTCCAGCTCAGGTATGTCTGATGCCAGAGCCCAAGCTTTTCAGGCATCTGAAAGATGAGTTCATTTTTGTTTTTAGTAGTCAAATGGCATTATCTGGTGACCTGTGTGTGTGTGTGTGTGTGTTGGAGTTGGGGGAGATCATCATTTTTTTGCCAAAAAATGAAATAAAATATGATAGAGATCATTGAAAAGTGCCAAAACTGATTTTTCCCCTTGGCTTATAAATTGCATCTGAAGGTGATTCTAAAATAGGAGTTCCCAAAGACATTCTGGGCATGAGTTGCTTCCTTGGAAGGAATCCCTAGCTTTCCAAGGAACCATTGTGAAGATGTGCCCCTAACACTGGCTAAGCGAGTACAGTTGAATAAAGAAGAGTTTCCCTATAGTCAGAGTGCCTGTATTTATATCCTGGGGCCAGCACGTATTATTAGGTGCTCAACAAATATTTGGGGAATGAATGAATGAATGAATGAATGGTCAGAAACCATGATATGACCAACCCTGCTTCCCTTCTGCCATCCTACACTATGGAATGAATGAATGGAGACCGTATAAGCCACAGTGAAGAACCTCCTCCTTGAACTTGAATAGGTCCGTGCATTGCTACAGGGACACAAAATGTTGAAATCATCAAGTGGCTAGGTCACATACAAAGCAGGCTCTAGCCCTGACCTCATTCCTACCTTGCCTGTGACCTTGGGCTAGTCCTTTCCCTCTCTGGGCCTCAGTAGCTCCCTCTGTCCCTCAGCTGTTGGCTGGATAATTTCCAGGGTTGGCCCAGTTCTGACTCCTCCGGTGCTCATCTCTGGTCCCCTTATCTTGAAGGCCTGGGGCCACCCCGAGGTTTTGAGCCTGGGCGGCTCTGACAGTCTAATCTTCGGCAGGCCACTGCTGATACCTAATTATCTGGAAGCCTTCTGGTTCCAGTGGGTGATCCTGCTGCTTCCCGCTGCCAGTCTGCGGAGCAGAGAGCCCAGCCTGCCGTGGCACAGCCCCTGGACACCTGCCCAGCTTGGAGCCTCGCCTTCACTGGGGCTCCTCTCCCTCACTCGCTTCTTCACTCACTCAGCCAGAGCGCCTTCCTGTGCCGGGTCAGTGCAATGCTGAGGGCAGACCTGGGAATGGCCTAGTGTTTAGCTGCAGAGAGTTCGCTGCCCAGCCGGGGAGAGTGGGGATTATTAGTCCCATTTTACAGCCGTAGCAACTGAGGCATGGAGCACCTGTGCATTAGTCTCTCCCGTGTCCTGGTTCTCCACACCTCGAATGGAGACTCTGTTCTTCCTTTCTCTTCCTGTTGTATGTGCCCATCTTTCAGAACCTGTCTCTCATTTCCCATCCTCCAGGAATGACCGTTCTCAAGTCCTCCCACCCTCCCCGAGTCCCCATGGGAGCCACAACAGCACCAACTCTGGTCCCTCGAGCCTGCAGCGCTGGTCCCTACTCAGGGCCTCCCCGGAGTGAAGGGAACAGACACTTCCACAAGGCTCCCAGGCCATGCTGAGCCCTCTTCTCCCCAGGAGTCCCCCAGGGAGTGCGAGCCCCTCAGTCAATGTTGGATCAGAACAAGCTGGCCTAGTCTGCACCGTGTGACTCCAGATCCTAGACTGAGAGACAAGGTCCCTCCGGGCTTGCCTCCACCCTGTGCTTCTGCAGCCCACCCTAGCCGCTGTGTCTCCCACTGGAGCCCTGTGGTTGGGAGCTGTTCAGCCAATGTCTGTCGCATGGTAGGGAAGTCCCTCTGGGGACCCCCTAGCATTGACCCCCAGGCATGCGTAGTCCCAGATTCTTTGTGTGCACAGAGAGCTGTTTGCAAAGAGCCCCTGCTGGCTCGGCAGGCTCTGTCCGCTCTCTCTGACCTGGGTAACTCACACTTGAACATGGAATATATTTTCCCAACATATGGCAGGAGGAAAACAAACTCAGGAGCAGACACACAGGATGGCTTAGGTACCACCATCAAAGGAGAATGAGGCCAGAAAGCCAGAGGTGACCCAGATGTCATGAAATACTCTAGTCTCAGAATCAGAAGCTCCCAGCGTGAAGTCTTCCACACTTGCACACTCTCTGAGTCATATGCCGGGATCCGGCGGCTCAGGGAATCTAAGAATGGTGAAATCTTAGAACATTAGGCTCAGAGGCATTTTTTGACTCGAAGAATCTTCACATCATGAAATCCTACCCTCTGAGCTTTGAAGAATTTTCAGCTCATAGACACAGACTTCTAAAATCTTAGTGCTGGAAGGGACCAGTCCCCAAGAATTCCAAGAAGCCCCATCAGCAAACACACTGATCTCCTTCCCACAACCTGCCAGCCGGATCCCAGGCCACAGAGAGAAAGCCTGAGCAGGGAAGCACTCTGTGATGGAGATAAAAATGGGAGTGTGCCTTTGTTAATAGTTCCCTTTTGGACATCTCAAAGCGAGGAAGAGGTCGCCTGGTAATGCAGCTTTCCAAGGGAGGAAGCTGAAGAATGCGAGGACAGCATGGCTTGCCAGGTGGGCTGCCGACGTTCTTCCCCCCTCGAGTTTGCTTCTAAGTAGTATCCACTTCACTCCCTTTTATCCCTCATCACTGGCTCTCTGTCCGCCTACTTAATCCGCAGGCAGCTGGTGGCCCAGCCTTCAGTTTTGCTCAGCGGCTGCCAAGGCGTCTCGCCGAGCAGATCCTCCAAGATCACAGGCTTTTAAATCTGTGCAGTATATCCCCTGGAACACCAAACTGTTGCCCCAAGCTTGGAAATGCTGTTGCTTTGCTGAGCCCCCTCCCTCTCCAGGAATTTCCTCCCTTTCTCTTCTAATTCTGAATCCTGTGAGATTTCCAAGGCTCCGGTCAGAGCTGAGCCTCCTCCAGGAAGTCTTCCCAGAATGCTCCTAAAATAATCTGCTTGGGAAGACTCAGTCCAAAGCTTTCCCTGATGACCCAGCCACGTATGTTCTTTCCCTCTGTGGAATTTTTTTTTATGACATTTTATGATATTCTCTCAACACTTACATATTTTACCTTATATTATAAATATTACCGAGACAGTTTTTTCTTTCCTAATAGACCCCGATTCAAAACCTAGCCCCGGCTATGCTCACAATTGATTACAAAATTAGACAGAATGTGCTCCAGTTTTAATGTTGGGGCTTTGTGGTGTATTCTGTGGTTGGGGTGTTGGCAGCTCTGGATGCTAAGAAGGGGCTGCTTCTTGGCTTCTGTATTCACAGAAAGCCCTCAGACTTGCTACCTGAGACAGCAGACGAGTTCAGTCCCATTGCCGGCCCATTTGGTCAGGACTTTGTGAAATCCGTGGACCCTATTGGATTTCTCTCTCTCCATCCTGGAACACTTTGTTTTCTCTTCCTCAACTGTTACTTGCAAACAAAGGCCTCTTTTTCCCTCCTCTTTACTGCCCAAAGCGCACTTGAGCCTCTCCAGGCTCACCACCCTTTATTTTCATTTTAAAATGTTTAATTTTGTCCCTTCCTGGCTACTTTGGTTTGGGGGCTCTGTGATGCTGACCTCTTCTAGTTCTTGCTCTCTCCCTCCCTCACACACAATCCTTGGTCTCGCCTCCATGCACGCATTTCTGCTCTTCCCTCTACCTGAGAGCCTTTCCCAGTTTTATTGTTCGGCTAGCTCTGACTCCTAAAGTGGTAAGGATTCCTAAGGGCAGTCACTTTAAAAGCCTGGACTCTTCCAATGCTCCTTTATAGCCAGACTTTCATCCATGGTCATCAGATAACCTATGGGCAGATGCCACCTGATCCCAACTCAGCAGTTTGTGTTTAGGTGCAATGATGTAATTGGCTTTTAGCACTGTGGGTCTTTTTCATTTATTTATTTATGTATTTTTTTAGTTGAGGTATAATTAACATAACATTCTGGTATACAACGTACTGATTCAACATTTGTATATATTGCAAAATAGCATCGCATCTTAAAAGGATCGATGGGTGTCTTAGCTGACTGCCGGAATAACAAAATCCCATAGACTGAGCGGCTCAGACAACAGAAATTTACTTTCCAACAGTTCTGGAGGCTGGAAGTCTGAGAATGGGGTGGGAGAGTTGGAGAGAGCAAGAGAGAGGGAGAGAGAGAGATGAGTTCAAAGTGGGAAAGAGCTAGCATTCTGATGTCTCTTCTTATAAAGGCACTAAGCCCGTCACGAGGACCCCACCTTCACGACCTCTTCCAAACCAAATTATCTCAGAAAATCTCCATCTCCAAATACCATCACTGTGGCGGTTAGGGCTTCAACATATGAATTGGGGTGAGGGAGACACATTTGGTCTATATCAGTGGGTGAGTTGCACCCGGAGCCCCCCTGAATGCCTGAGTACCCTGAAAAGAGCCCTGCGCCATCTCTGGGTGACAGCCTGGGACCACAGGACAGGTGCAGCATGTGCAGTGGCGCCTGCCGCTGGAGTCTGTCCCTTCCCTGACTCAGCAAGGTGGGGGAACCTGCCAGCTTGCAGATCAGCAAATACGCCCCTGCCCTGAGTGCTGAGGCCTTGTTTGTCACCTTTTATTCTTGGGGTTCACTCTTTTCTTCCCATCGGGTCAGGAAGAGCAGGGGAAGTGTTAAAATTTACTTCTCATTTGCTCTTAAATCTTTTGTATAAAAATTCCTCCCTGCCTCCCTCATTCAGAGGAACATCCTGGTCTGATTCTACCTTTAGAAATAAGACTTAGTCGGGGCGCCTGGGGGGCTCAGATGGTTAAGCGTCTGCCTTCGGCTCAGGTCATGATCCCAGGGTCCTGGGATCGAGCCCCGCATCGGGCTCCCTGCTAGGCGGGGAGCCTGCTTCTCCCTCTGCCTCTGCCTCTCTCTCTGTCTGACTCTCATGAATAAATAAATTAATTTAAAAAACATTAAAAAAAAAAGAAATAAGACTTAGTCTTTATTTACACAGCAGTGGCACAGACTCGGCTCAGGAAGCCCCATCACTGCAAAGCCTCCAGGCATCGGCTCGGGACAGTCCAGGGCTCCTTCAGTGTCCAGGATCACTGCACTTCTTAGGAGTATCAGTAACCTTGGACTAGTTACGTGACCTTTCTCGTGCCTCAGTCTTCTCCTCGGTCAACTTCATCCAGCCGCTGGGAGGATTTCTTGACTGGTGTAAAGCACTGTACTACAGCGCTGGACACAAAACTCGCACTCAGGAAACCCTAGCTCGTACTTACTATGGGAGTTCTAAATTAGCCTGAGAAATGCTTTTCAGCTCCCACTTTGTGCAGACATTGGGATAAGTGCTGGAGACCGAAATGTGAGCAAGAACGATGATGCTTTTTCCCAGGGCTGCTTCCTTTCCGAGTGGGGAGGAGGTGTGGGGGAGCACAGAAGGCGCACACTTCTCAGTCCTGGGAAGATCTGGGAAGGCTTCCCGGAGGAAGCCTAGGTGAAGTAGAGATCTTAAGGAATAAAAAAAGTTAGCAGGCTAGGGCTGCGGGGTGCTAGGCCTGGGAGACTGGCGGTGCCTACACCAGAGGCCCGGGCTGGCGATGCATCTGGGACCTGCTGCAGTGCAGCTTGGCCTTTCTGCGTGGGCTGCGGCCAGAAGAGGCCGAATGAAACCGCCTGCAGGGGGCCTGCCCTCCGCGACCGCAGCCCGCCGCCCCTGGGGGCCGAGCGCAGGATGGAGCCAAGCAGTCCGGGACTTGGGTCTGCTTTGCCAGGGCCATGCGGCCAGCTCTCGGGACCGGCTCACTCAAAAGTGTGGCGAGTGGGCAGGGCCGCGGCAGGTGGGTCCGGCGCCACCCCGCGCGCCCCTTGGCCTGCCCGGCCACCGCACCGGGTGGCACCAGCCGCACCTCGGGGCGAGCCGCGCCCACCAGGGGCCAG
Source organism: Mirounga angustirostris (assembly GCF_029215605.1). Classification (NCBI taxonomy): domain Eukaryota; kingdom Metazoa; phylum Chordata; class Mammalia; order Carnivora; family Phocidae; genus Mirounga; species Mirounga angustirostris. Next base: position 152,646,304 of record NW_026991712.1, read on the forward strand.
CCCTGCCGGGGAAGCCGCAGGGCAAAGATAAAAGGCGAGGCCTTTTTTCCTTCTGCTTCTTCTGTTTAAAGGACTTATCTGCTTCCTCCCTATTAAGGTTATTTAAAGTTTCCTGGCCAGTATCATCTCCTGGGGACTTAATGCGCCTTCTAAGCCATTCGTCATTCAAGTCTCGGTCCCATTTTAAAGCCCTTTTTGAAAAGGAAGATGCGGACGGGAGAAAGCCTTTTGGAAATCTCTCTGGCTCAGCCTTTAGCCTTGGTTCACAGGGTTTCCATTTCTTGAACTGCTCAGCCTTGAGTTTGAGAGACAAAAGCGTAATTGGCAGAGGTAATTCCAGTCATTTGCATCCCGCTTTGCAGTTTCCAGTCTTTGACCCGCATTGGGGCTTTTCCTCCCCGCCCCCACGAGGACACCTACGAGGGGCCTGCTTCAGTTTCCTGCCTCTCCTTCCGTTTTCGAACTCCCAGTACTCCCCTCCCCCTGCGTCTCCAGCTGGGTGGCTGGAAGCATCCAGTGGATTATGAGACATTTTCGAGCACCAGACCCGCTAGTGGGGCTGCCATGCGTCTTGTGGAGCTGTGGCTTGGTCATGGGAACGGTAAACTGAGACACTGCCAGACCTCAGTGGTAATAATACTTGGTCATTGTGCTTGACCTTGACTGGGATGTTTAGTTGACCCAGCACGGCATAACCCCCATGCCTAGGCCTGCAGGTAGTCTGGCAGGTGGTTTTATATTATTCTGCTCCCATCAGTGTAGTTTTGCCGGGAGGGTGGTGAGAAACGAATGCAGGATTCTTGGTGGAGATCTTGCAGGTTGAAGAGGATCGGGGCCTGGAGGTGGGGGTGGCAAAAAGCCATGCGGGGAAGTGCCAGGTGGGAACATGCAGAGGGCATGCAGAGAAAAGTGTTTCTACCCCTCTCTCTGTTAACTTGATTCTTCCTTTTCCTATCCAACTCCCAAGAGAGCCATTGTTATTTAGTGCCTGTTATGTGCTGGGCTTCCAGTGTATCACAGTAAATTCGTAAAACAGTCCTGAAAGGCAGGTATTATTTTCACCATTTTGAGGAAATTGAGGCTAAGTACTTTGTGCAAAATGGTGGAGCCAGGATTTGTACTTAGATCTTCTGGTACATTAAGAGAGAGACTGGACTGGAGTTGGAATTCCCACCCCACCACTTTGGCTGGACGGCTGGGGTATGTTTTCACATCTGAAAAAACGGGGTTCACGTAGTATATCCCCCCTGGTGTGTTGTGAAGAGTAAATGAGGTAATGCCTATAAACCACCTCGCTGAGCGCCTGGCACGCAGTATGAGGTGTTGAATGTTAACTGTGCTGGTTGAAGTCGTGGTCCTTTTAATTATTGTGATTGGCTCGTGTTCACACTGTCTTGAGGTGAAACCCAGCCCACAGGGAAGGTGGGCCTTGATCCTTTAGGCTCTCATGCCCTGAGCCACTGAGCGTTATCCAGAGCAGGGATGGGTGTGCTTGGCTGACCTGATTGGAACCGTGTGGCCCGACCACCCAGAGCGTGATCATTTTTTGCTGACCATCTGTGGTGTTTAATGTCTGACTGTATCCTTTCTGGTTTGGCTTCCCTGTGATCTCCCACTGCTCCCTGGAGTGAGGACACATCAAAAGGAGGGATTGAAAAATGGGCCCAGCTCCATCACAGGTTTGATCATGACCTGGGAAGAGCCCCTATCTAAGGGTCCTTTCCCTCCGCTGCACAGATCAGTTGAATGTTAATAGCAGCAACTCCAAGTTGTGGGGAGAATCAAGCGATAAAACCTGGGAAGGACTTTATTAGCCCCCAAGTGCTCTGTGCTCTCAGTAGTACTTGGTGTGCAGGTGTTTTTCCTCTTCTCTTTGTCCCAGAAAGAATACAGGTTTCTCCTGCGATCCAGCAGTGGAGAGTTCCTATCGTGTAAAGCAAAGAAGCAATCATCGTTAATTTATATGGAAAAACTTGTGAGTACTCCCAGACCAGAAAATAAGCTCTCAAGCTTTTCTGATACCTTAGGACACATCTTGCTAATGGGTGCACAGAATCACCCGAGATCAAGCACAGATGCTCACAGGCACGGTCCGAAGCTGTGGTGGCTTGGTGCCAAGATGTGAGTGTGGTTCCAGGGAAGGAGCGGGCTGGGGCCCCTCCGCTGGCTGCTCTGAGTGCTCACTGCCCTTCTCTGATGGCTCGCTCGCTGCAAAACAAATACAGCATGCTATTTTCACTTCTTGTCCCTTTTCATAAAGAAATCCTCTTCAGATTTCCTTCTGTTAGTGGAAACAGGTACTAATGTAGGTCTCCCATAAAAGAGAAGCGGCGTAAAGTGAATTTTCAAGTAGCAAGGGATACCTTACCCTGTCAGTGCGTAGCCAATAGGTTTAGTTATCATGAAACTGTTCGTCCATTCACGATGCCTTCATTTGTTTGTTGGACAAGCACTCCTGGGAGCGACGCTGTGTCAGGCTCCGGTCGAGGCTCTGGGGTTCAGTGATGACTCTGGAGCTGGAGGGGAAGTCGCGGTTGAGGAGACAGGAGGAGACAGGTGCCAGGGATGGGCCTGACGCCTTCCTTCACCTGCACTGCCCCATCTCACCCTCACAACCGTCCCCCAGGCAGCTGCTGTTTCTCAGCCCCATTTTGCAGGGGAGAAGACTGAGACACAGATGGCTTAATTCATTTACCCGAGGTGACACAGCCAGTGGACGGAGGATCTAGAATTTAAAGCAGAAGTCTGACAGCAGAGCCTGTACTTTTAACTTTTCTGTGTCTGCTGAAAAGGAACTGGAGTCTGAGAGTGGGGGTGGGGGCTGTGCCTCTTCCAGACCCCGGGTATAAAAGGTTGGGAGGGCAGGGAGTTGAGACTTCTGAGGTTCCCTCCTGAGGAAGGCTGCAGCTCTGAGAAGAGGGGGAGCAGGTCCTTTGGCCAGGACCTGGGGGAGGAGTGAGGCTCTGCTGAGAACCAAGGGCAGAAGCTGGCCTTGGCCGGTGAGGGGATGGCAGGGCAGGCTGCGGGCCCAACAGAAGTGGAAGGTCTGCGTTTGTAACCTCACCAGTGTGGGGGATGCTGGCCTGCACAGCTCTCCAGTGTGGGTGCGGGAGCAGGAAATGGGACAGAGGGCCACGGCCAGCCCCGGCTCCGTGGAGTCCCCATTCAATGTGCCACAGGAGCTGGACAGAATATCAGCTCCTACCTGTGTGTTGTTGTTGAGCATTGACCCTGAGCCTCCACCCCCGTGGTGGCTGGGCCTTTGCCAGGGCTCAGGTGTTCTGGAAGCCCTACAGATGCTACTAAGGTGCAGGGGACTGCATCCTTGCTGTCCAGGAACTGTCTTTGCCGGTGAAGATGTTCTATTTGTAGATGGTAGATGACCCCCTCCTAATCAGTACCTGGCTTGGCTTTAGTATAATGCCACCTGAGCTCAGTATTGAAGGACAGATGGTATTCCCGGGCTCAGGACAAACAGCATATATGGGGCAGGCCCTGCTGGTGATATTGATCCCAACTGACATGTGGAGAATGTTTGCAGGGGGCGTGGGAGACTAGGGAATTGGCCAGCGAGGCTCATGGGCCACATTGTGGAGGCTTCACCAACCAGTTAAGAAGTCTGGGCTTGGTCCAGGGTGTGTTGGGGGGGCCACTGTCCCCCACTCCCATACTTTGCACTTCATTCATTCATCAGACTGGAGCATCTCACCCAGGCCTGTCTGGAAATTCTCAAGCCCCTTGGCTTGAGGAAGGCTCTCTTTCCTCAGATCCAGGATGTTCTCACTACTGGGCCGGAGCAAGACTCTCAGCTTCTGGAACTGGAAGGCGCTTGGTGTTTTCTCTCAGAACTAGATCCTAAAAGTATCTGGCAGCTGAATGAGACCAGCTGTAGTTATATATCACAGGGTCTTTTGTGGGGGAGTCTGAGTCCCTGACCCCCATTTCTAAAGTGGTCACTGTAAGACAACAGGGCCCCATGTTTCATGTGACCCTTTGGATGGCTGACTTGAGGGATTCCTCCTGTTGAAAGTGGGGGTGGCGCGAAGCAGGTGGTTCCTGAAAGCTCCCCAAGCAGAAGTGGGGGTCAGAGGGACCTGTGGTCTATAAATGGTTCTTAAATAGTGAGAGCACTGGGTTAGGAGTCCAGCAGCGTGACCCGGGCAGCTCCCTCCCCTCACAGACAGCCCTTAGCGGGTGTGAGCGTGCTTGGTAGACCATAAACCACACCCCTGCTGCTGCAAAGCCACTTGCTAAACTGGCTCTGACCTCACTGGGAAAGGGCATTTTTTATTTTATTGTCTTTTACGTGTTTATATAGACCGAAGTTCTTTGAGGGCAGGAGCCTCCTCTAATGAATCCGGGTCTGTGGAGGGCTGGGCTCCAGGTGGGCACGTAGGGATGCTGTGTGGAGCTATAAAATTCCCGGCTCTATCTACACATCATCGCCTGAGGATCCGGGTGGAAAACAGAAAGTCCCTAACCGCACCCCACATCGTTCCCAGATTTCCAGATGTTTGGTTCCAGGAGGTTGTTTAATGCAGTGGCCTGCATTTCCCCCTGTGGTTCCCAGGCCTGATGGCTCCGAGTGGCCGTGGCTCCTGAACGCCTTCTCGCCCTCGTGTTCTGGCCATCTCTGGTGGCACTGTGGTTTCCCGCTGAGCCCTCAAGCCCACGGGGGGCCCTCGGGGCTTCCACTGGGCCACCCCGTGGGTGGGAGCCGCTTCTCCTGGGGGCGGAGCGATCTTCCCAGCCCCCCACCCCTTCCTCACACTTCCGTGTTTTTTTCCAGGGCACAGAACGGAGCTTCTGTTTGCCGGTCATTCCGTGATCCTCACACGATGTAAATGAAAGCTGCTAAAACCAGTAAATTCAAACCATGTGTGGGCACTGGGGAAGAGCGGGGGTGTCGGAGGCCTGCCGTGTGAGGTGCCGTCAGCTCTGACGGCCCCCGAGCTGATTTGTATATGAGAAAAGTAAATATCCAAAGTGGTAAACAGCCTTCGGTCTCTCATCATCGCTGAGATTTGAAGGCAGTTAATAGGAACACACACTCTCTGTCTCTTATAAACAAAGTGAGATTCTCTGTGTGTGCTGACCTAAATTCGGCATTTTTATCTTTGGGAAAGCGAGCCAGTCATTCTCGTTGGGAGACCACAGGCAGTCTGGGCCGTTGGGTTGAGTTCTTTCTGGTTTTGGCAGTTGGTCTAGCACTTTGGCTTTGCAAAGGGCCACCTTTTCATCTCTCTTTGGTCTTAGAGCAAATGGGATGGGTGGCCATTCTCACTCCTGTACCAGTGAGGGACATGAGCCCGGAGATACAAATCAACTTGCCCAAGACCACATAGCAGATCCATGCTGAGCCAGGACATCCCCCTTCACTCCTCATTAGGACCCTCTAGCTCTCCAGTCCTCTTTCCATGAGTGAGACTTCTGTTCTCTCTAACTTAGGATCCCAGAGACCTCTTCGTCAACCCCTCCCTCATTTCCTCTCTTCCAGTGTCTGCTGGAGCTTGGCCTTCGGCTGGGTCCCTGCTTCTTCTGCTTTTCTATCCATGCCCTTCTTGTGTTCAGGAAAGAGGCCAGGGAAGGGACCAGACAGTCATGAGCTTGGGGTTCTGGTCTCTGCTTCTCAACTGTATGGCTTCCAATAAGTACTTTCTCTGAGCCCTTCAGTTTTCACGTATGTAAAATGGGGATAAGAATACCTGCCTTCTTAGGATGGCCACGAGGATTGAATGGAGCTCACATATGTGAGGATCCCCAGCCTTCTCAGTGACGGTGAACACTTCACCCCACTTTTCCTTCAATTCTGGACGCTTCCAAGTGACCTCCTCATTGGGCATTAAAAATGGATTAATCCAGGGGTGCCTGGGTGGCTCAGTCGTTAGGCGTCTGCCTTCGCCTTAGGTCATAATCCCAGGGTCCTGGGATCAAGCCCCGCATCAGGCTCCCTGCAAGGCGGGAAGCCTGCTTCTCCCTCTCCCACTCCCCCTGCTTGTGTTCCCTCTCTCGCTGTGTCTCTCTCTGTCAAATAAATAAAATCTTTTTTAAAAAATGGATTAATCCTTAAAATTGCATGGAACTAAATATGCCACGCACACATACACAACACGTATGTGTCAAACTGGGGAAATCTGACTCACATCGGTGCATTGTCTCCTGGTTTTGATATCGTACTATGGTCACATAAGATGTCACCATGGGGGGAAATTAGGTGAAGGGTATTCTTTCTGACAACTGCATGTGAGTCTATAATTATCTCAAAATAAAAATACGAAGTTCAATTAAAAAATTAATTAACCTTCGCCACACCCTCATTCCCTCACTCATTCTTCCCCGCCCGCTGCACGCCAGGTACTACTCTAGGTGCGAGGCATGGGTCAGTGAACACAGAAAGAAAAAATCCCTGCCTCCACCTTCCTCAGGCCTTTGCTCAAATGAGGTCTCCCCATGACCACCTTATGCAAAATTTCAAATTACTCCCTCGAACTCCCTGTCCTTCCCTGCCTTTTTCTTCCAAAGGCACCTGTCACCAATTGGCATTCCGTATATTTTACTCACTTATTTCTTTTTTGCCCTTCACCCGAGCATTGGAATGTCAACCCCGTGAGAGTGGAAATCTCTGTCTGTATGACTTGTATCCTTAGCACGTAGAACATGCCTGGCACATGGTAAGTGGTCAGCTAGCTGATGTTTGTTAAATGACTGAGAGTGACCGACAAGAAACAGGGTCGGGGTTCAGGGGCGGGGTGAGTGCTGAAGGAAAGCAAAGCTGGGCGGAGGTGGGGGAGAGGGGCTAGTGAGATGGTGGAGGAAGCATCATGGGTTCTATCTAGTGTGGACTTTCTGCAGACCTGGCAGGCCTCCCCGTTGTGGGAGGGGTAGGGTCCTGGTGTCTTAGATTGTAACCCATCATTAAAGCTCTCTTCCTTTTAGTCATTCACCAGATGTTTCTTTGAGCTGTTACTATGTGCAGGACCCTCTAGAGCAGGTGGAAAAGGACCTTGCCCCGGGAGGCTTACAGGTAGGTGGGAGAGATGGGACAGGAATGCAAACAGCCCGTGAAAAGGAAGAAGGAAGCCAAGCGGGAGAGCTAGGGGAGGGCTGCGGGGGGAGGGCGTACTGTAGCCTAGGCAGTTCAGGAAGGAGGAGGTGTTGATTCCCAGCCTTCAAAGTCTGGGAGGATTTCAAAGTTTTTTTCTGGTCCAGCTGGGCTCAGCTTACCAACTTCCTTTTCCATGGGTCTCCTAAGGGATGCCAAAGCCCTCATCAGACCGCTCCCTGAAGGTAGACCTGGACACCCTGGCTGTGCTTATGCTATGACCTCGGCCCAGTGTGCCCCCTCTCCTTCATCCTGTCTCTCTAAACCCTGTTTCTTTTTCCAGATCTAGCCTGGCCCTTCCTGCAGGAAGGCTTCCTTGATTGCCCCAGCTCCCACACTTCATCCTCTCTGACATCTGTGCCATTTGTAGTCTGTACCATACCATTTGACCCTTTGGGAGAGAGTGTTGCGTTGGACCAGCCTCACTGTGGGTGGCGCTTGAACCCCCAAATAGGGTAGGAGCTTGCTGCTAAGCTGGAGCTGTGGTTGCGGCTGGATTGACTTAAGAGCAGTGGAAAAATGGGATTCATCCTCAGAGAGGGCAGGATTTGTTATTTTTTTCATTGACCCCAACTTTCCTCATTTTGAAACCCTGGAAGTTCAGCGAGGGGAGGGCTGACATCTGCCTTCACGGACGTCTCAGGGTGGGCGGTTGACAAAGCAACTCGGCACACACAGTAGCCCCAGACCGCTTAACAGACTTCAGGAATTCCTCTCTTTTCTGACGTCATTGCTGGAGTCTGGGCTCAGTGAATTCTTACAAAAAGACATGGGATATCTTTCCATGAAAATATCTTACTTACAGTCACCTAACATGCATTTTTTTTTAAATAAAATTTTTAAATTTTAGAGCAATTTTGGATTTGCAGAATTATTGAGAAGATAGTACCCAGTTTGCCCTATTATTGAGATCTAACATTCATATGGTACATTTCTCAAAAAAAAATATGGTACATTTCTCATGATGAGTGCACCAATACTGATGCTTTATTATGAACTAAAGTCCGTACTTCATTCAGAACTAAGGTCCGTGTTGTGTTCCAGGATACCATATTGTTTACTGGCATCTTGCCTTTGACTTCTCTCGGCTGTGACAATTTCTCAGACTTCCCTTGTTTTTGATGACCTTGACATTGAGTATTAACCAGATATGTGTCCCTCAATTGGGACTTGTTTGGGGGTTTTTCTTATTATTGGATGTTATGCATTCAAAGGAGGAAGACCAGAGATACACAAAGTGCCCTTTTCATCCTGTCTTATCAAGGGCACATACTTCAACCTGGCTCATCACTGTTGATACTGATCTTGACCACCTGGCTGCGGAGGTGTCTGTCTGATTTCTCCACTATGAAGTTGCTCTCCCCGCCATCTTTCCATACTGTACACACTGAAAGCAGTCACTGTGAGCATCCCATGCCTAAGGAGGGGGGAGTTTTGCTCCCCTTCAGCTGATGTGTTTTGAATGGTTGCTATGTGCTGGGCACTGCCACCGATGCTGAAAATATAGTGGCAAATGAGACAGAAAAGATTCTTGTCCTACACGGAATTTTTATTTGAGTGAGGATTTAATAATGAATAAATACGTAAGTAATTTCAGAGTGTGATAAGGGGTATAAAGGGGAAAAAAAGGCAATAAGTTAGGGAGAGACCACAGTGCAGGGCAGAGGGAGGAAGCAGGAGAGGGGCAGCTGCTTTGTTTTCTTAGGCTCGGGGAGAAGGTGCCTTTCTAGCTGAATCTTGAAGGATGAGGAGGAGCTAGCCTTGAACACCTGGGGAAAGCCCATTCTGAGCAGAAGGAACAGCAGATGCCAAGGCCCTGGGGTTCACTGAAGGAACAGAAAGAATGTTGTGACCAGAGCCCTGTGTGCACAGGACAGGTGGGGTGAGACTTTCCGGTTCCAGGAAGGTGTTTGGGTTTTCTTCCAGCAGTTGAAGCCGTTGGTTTGAAGCAGGAGCAATCCTGTTTGCTTTCATACATGAAAGACAGCCTCTCGGCTATGGTGCGCAGAATGGGTTCTCCTGGGGGCAAGAGCAGAGGAAGCTGGGGGACCGTGTGGGTGTAGCTGAGGGATAATGGTGGCTTGGACCTGCCGGGAGCAGGGGAAGGTGGGTCTCACTCAGTTTTGGAGGTGGCACTGACAAGGCATCCGATGAGCTGCTGGTGGAGAGAGAAGAACACTGGTACACGCTTGCACGTTTGGGTCCATGGTAGCGCTTGTAACTGCAAGTAGGGGAGGCTGGGGAAGGAGCAAGTTTCGGTGGTAAAAGTACAGATCCTGCAGGATCGTCAGAGAAGCTCCACTGGAAGGCTTTTTGTCTGGACTGCTGCTACAGCACCTTCGGGCTGTATCCCCTCCCCTCAAGACCCGGAATAGCCTTCTGTGGATTCAGACATTCCACTTCTCCGCAGCATTCACAGTGTTGACGTAGGAGATGCCGAAGGCAGACGGCCATGGCAGGCAGTCTTGGTGGGGAACGTGGGCCAGTTACCGAGGGGCTCAGCTACAGGTGTTGAGTGGGATGCCCTCGTGCCTCTCCCAGCACCCAGCCCTGAGGAGTCTGTCTTTTCCTGTCCCAGCTGCCGCTGAGTAAGCCTGGATACGTTTGCAGGAAAGCCAGTCGGTGAGTGTTTAGTCAACACCAGCTACTGTGCGGTGCTGTCTTCGGCGTGGGCTGTGGTCCCTGTGTAGGTGAGCAGGTAAAACATAAACGTAGTAAGGGGACACAATGTGGGTGAAGAGGACACAAGGAGACATGTACAGTTGGCCACCAGAGAGAACGCACGCGTCCCCAGGACACCTGGAGCCATCAGGGAGGACTCCCTGGAAGAGGTACAAACAGAGCTGTGAATTTGAAGGACACTGAGTGGCCTGCTGGGCCATGTGGCCAAGGTTTCTGTTGGGGAATTGGAGGGAGAAAGGGTTGGAAAAGTCAAATTATGGCCCATCCCACCAGAACGGGGGGGCAGAAGAGGTGCCCACAAACTGTTGGACGAGTGGTTGGAACATAGGTTCTGCCGAGGTCTGGAGGGCCTCCGGCGCAGGATGAGGAGCTTTCCCCTGTGAGCCATGGGGAACCGAAGCCAGCTATAACCAGTGTTGAAGAAAAGTGGAAGGAATCACATCCTGAAGACAGACTTTTGAATTTCTAGCCAGTATTTAATTTATTATAAATAAGGATACTGCTCATAATAACAATAATTTTTATAACTACTTAATTGGCATTTTTTTTTTGCCGGGAAGACACAGCGGGTTTCATGCTTGGCCCCGGCTGTGTGTGATTAGGGGTTATTGACTGAGACTACGAGGGGCTTTTTTATCTTGCAGTTTCCTTGTTTTCTTTCCTCTTGGTTTCCGCTGATAGTCTGTCACACCGTTGGCTCTTCATCTGTTTGGTTCCATGAGACACCACAAAAGCACATTCTCTGATAAGGTCGATATGCCAAATCCTCACTATAACACTTAATCACTTAGGAAGGTCTCACTTTGGGGTGGAGGTGGGAGGGGTGGGGATGGAAAGAAAAGTCCAGATTGCTTTCATTAACTGCATTTTTCTTTCTGGCTTGGGGTGGGGGGCTTTGGTGGAAATCTCAGTCTTCAAGGCTGTTTCCAGGAAATCATGAGAGAGTGACCAAGGAGGTTCCGGGGTCTTGGGCACCAGGAGGCACCGATCACCTGCGTGGGCATGCTGCTGGGCTGGGTGCTGTAGGAATGCAGGAAGAAGCCACCTGTCTTCCCTCTAGGAGGTAGTGTCTATGAGGGCAGGGGGTTGGGGCCAGGTAGGCCTACCTGCCACAAGGTGAACTCAATAAATTCTCGTTGATGGGAGGACCAACATGGTAATTAATTGTTTTAAGGATTCAGATTGGTGTGTGATCGCTTCCTGCAGGATTCACTAGCCAGGGCATCATGGGAGAAATGGCGTTCCATATAGGGCTTGCTCCACTTATAACTGTCCCCAAGGCCACCTGCGTCCCACTGTTTTCTTGTGCATTGCCAGGTTGCTTCTCCCCACTTTGTGGATGAGAGAGCTGGCATTGAGAGGGTGAAGAGCTTCATTCATAGCACCAGGAGAACAGGGATGTAACTGAGTGATTCACCAGTCTGGCTCAGGGGATGGCATGGTATTCCTACACGTAGTAGGTTCTCAGTGCCTACGTATTGAATGAGTGAAGTATTTGGAGCGGAAACTGTATTGGAGATCCTCAGAAAGTCAGATATGTAGCCATGACACAAACTCAGGCCTTCCATTTCCAAAGCCTGATTTCTTTTACCACCTGCCCAGTTTCATGAGGCAGAAAGGGGGTGTTAAATTAGATGACTGTTAAAAAATATTCACTCCCCAGGCTCCAGTGATGTAGGGTTTGGCCATGTGACTTGCTTTGGCTTCCTGCTGGGGCAGGTGTGCTTACTGGCTCCTGGACTTTGGGCTCTGTCACGTAGACTCGCTCTGGCCAGGGAGATGTTAGTAGACGTGAAGCGAGCACCCTCTCACACCTCTGCCACCACCATGAGAAGCCAAGTCCCCATGTAGCTGCTGCTTCTCTGGCCTGGGTCCCAGTATGGACGCAGCAGCCCTGAGCCCAGCCCACAACGCAGAGGCAAGCCCAGACGGATGCACAGCTTGAGGCCAGCCACACTCACCCCTGATCAGCCAGCTCCCTGCTGACCCACGGTGACAGTAAGTCGTTATTGCCTTGAGCCGCCAAGTCTTGGGGGTGGTTTGTTCCACAGCTGGTTGGGACCAATGAGCAGGGCATCTCAGGCAGGGGCTGGCCCATCGGTCACGGAGGAAGGAGGGAGCAGAGGACCAGGGAGGAGGCTAGAGGTAGAGGTGTCAGCTCAGTCTCAGAAGGTCTTCCTTGTCAGCGTAAGGAATTCAAGCGTGTCTCAGTAGGCTGTGGGAGGCACTAAAAGTTGTTGAGCACGGAGGGATGAGACCCAGACCAGCTGTAGAAGGGTAATTTGAAGATAAGTGCAAAAGGGTTAAAATGGAGAGAAGAGGAAACCAAGGTCAACGGGCCTGTCGGGGTGCTGCTATTCTTTGCTGCCACAGAGCCTAGCACTGTGCCCCTTAAATACTAAGTACTTAGTAAATATTTGTTGAGCGAAGAGATGTGTAACAAAATTGCCCCGGGGTTGGGTAGTGAGAACTTAAGATAGTCGGAGCCTCTGATTAATTCCTCCATTGACGCGGTCATTCGCTCACCAGGATTTGTTGAGGTTTTCAAGAGGATAAGTAGTTGAACCTGGGTCAAGACTGGACAGAATCTGAGGAGAGGCCTGTAGGAGCCTTCCCTGTACGTCTTGCACAAGGGTTCTGGCCAACAGGGAGGAAGGGCTGGAATGAGGGAGGGAGGAACAGTGGGTAAGTGGAGTCAGGCAAGGGGAAGGGGGAGCCTCAAGGGTGGGCATGCGCCCCTCGCTTGGTCGTGAGGACACAATGGGCTGGCTTCCTCTGGGACCTGGCAACGTGCCGAAACCCACAGCTCGTTCTGCAGAGACCAGGTTTGTGAATTCTGATTATATTTGATCTTTCCTTTCAGACCAGGCGGTCTGATCTTTTCAGGCTTTATGCCCACACCTTCATTCATTCATCTGCCTGGGCCAGGCCCCAGGTTGGGTGCAGGGGAGACAAGATGACTGAGAGGCAGTCCCTTGCTTAGAGGAGTGCATAGGTCAGTCATTCACAAATCCCTAGAGTGTGACTTTAGCAAACCGTGGCCCTCTCCCGGCCTATTTCCTTACCTGTGAAATGGCTGCTGGGAGGCCTGGGTTCAAATCCCAAGTCTGTGCCTGGCTGGCTCTGTGACCTTGAGCAAGTCACCGTTTGACTGAGTCTCTGAAAGGTGGTGTGGTTCCGTTCTTGTAAGGTGTGAGGATCTCGAGGATGCTATATGTGACAGAGGCTGAGCGTGAGTGTCAGCGTGTTAGAAAGTGCCCAAGGCGGGTTGAGGGGAGGGTAAGCCCGTTCTGCTACCAGCTGCATCCTGCTTGTGAGACCAGACTCACCCAGTGACCCTTTATTTGCACCTGCCCCAGGTCAGGAGATAGCACCCCCACCTGTGGATCTGCTGGGGAAAGAAAAACAAACAAGCACACAAAACCTCCGGGCTTCAGTGATAATAGCCTAGGTCAGGAATGGTAAGCAGAGCCCATTTCCTATGTTAATGAGGAGTTAATGGTAGAGGCTGCCTGAAATCTTGGGCCAAGAACGATTCTGAGGCTCCGCGGCCCCGGGGCGGCCCTGGGGCGGCCCTGGGACGGCCCTGGGACACAGCGCTGTGATGTGTTAATGACGGCCACTGGAGAAACTGTGGGTGGCAGCTGCCCCAGGGGCTTGCCAGGGCCCGTATCTTTCTTTGGGCCACTCCACATGGCTCAGCCACCCATTCATTTATCATTCACTCAACACCTGATTACTGATGCCTCTGCTCTGTATCTGGGAGTGCCCTGGGTGCTGAAATTGCCACTCCGGAACAAAACCGTGTTCAGGGCCCTTGTGCATCTTACGTTCTAGTGGGAACAGTCAGGCAGCCAATAGGAAACACAGTAAGTGAATAAAATAGTGGGCGGGAAGGTAATGTGTGCCGTGAAAATGGAAGTACCCTGAAGCACCCCTACTGTGACCCCCAGCGGCAGTCTCGTCTAATGTACTCAGAGCAGCATATGACCCCGAACTGCTGTGGGGGCTTCTGCCCCCGGGGCTCATGCCTGCTGAGCCACTGAGATGATTCCAAGGGATGTTGTCGTGGAGTGTGTGTGTGTGTGCACGTGCGTGTGCACACCACAGTGTGGTTGTGTGTTCCCGAACCCAAGATGGATGACTTTGGATTAAACATTGTTTGGCATTTGCTGTACTTTCCTAGCTGCCCAGGTAGCTAAGTTCATTGTTCCTTCCCGGCTACTCATGCCCAAGTCCTGACCTTCTGGCAGCTGGCTTGGGGGTTTGAGGACCCCAGTGATGGAGGGACCAAAACCACAATTATTGTGCTAGGAGCAGCCTGCAGTTTACCTCCTTGGGCTCTCTCGGAAAACGGTTTACTGAGCAAATTAGAATTTAAAATAAATATTCATGAGGACATGTGCATCTGGGTCGTGAACATGGAGTTATCACAAGGCAGCGATGTTATTTGTTTTGAATCAAATATTAACATGCTGATTTCAACAGTTCTTATCTCTCGGAGAGCAGGTAATGGAAGTCTGGACTAGACCGTACTTTCCCGCCTAGCTCCAGTTACCATGAGAATCTGGCAACCAGGGCGGTGACTCTGCGTATAGTCATCAGAATCACTGGTCCTTGAAAACCACATTGCACACTGAGATAACGCACAGAGACACCTCACTTGGGCAACATCAGTTTAGAGTGAGCTCTCCCGCCCAAAATGAGTTATCTAGATAATAAAATCATAACCGTTAGGTATCACGGTGTTAGCTGATATACTCACTTTGGATGGGAAGCTTTCAAAAGTATGTTTGTCCCATACAACAGCAGATTTTTCAGTCGGAGACTCAGGGTGATTTCCAGTGGCCCCGGCCATCACATGATTGGGTGCTTATGGAAGATGACCCAGGGCTACTGTCATTCTCCAGATTCTCCAAGTCTTGCTGACCATTTCTCCACCAACCCCGTCAGAGTCAAGCCGAATGTTTTGACTTCTTACTGGCTTCAGCATCCTTTCAGTTTACTGGCTACTTTTAATCTTTTGTGAATTAGGAAGCTGAAGAATCAGATTTATGAAAAGTGAGTCCAAATCTAAACTAAATCATTTCAGATGAGACTACTGAAGATTTCTCCTAGGAATCAAGTGCATGAATGTGATGTGGTATCAATTTTGTTGTTTGAACATGCATTCTGGACATGGGAAGTTACTAGACATGGGACTTCTGGATACACAAAGTAAAACTGTGGGGGGGGGGGGCGGGGGTTGTTGGTGATTAGGTAATTCGGTTTCTATAGGGCCCTCTCTTGGCACAAGGATCCAGTGTGTTCTTCATGGCCCTGATTAGTGGGTCAAAGCTTCCAGGAGGCTGATTTCAGCTCAGTAAAGGAAGAATTTGCTAAGAGAGAAGTCTGGTCATAGAGTGGCTGCCTTGGGGGCCAGGTGTTCCTATCACCAGAGCTGTTCTAACAAAGGCCAGGTTACTCATCCAAGCACATGGTTGAGGGGCTTTAAACATCTGTCAAGTGATTGACCTGGTTTTTAAATTTTTAAAATTTTGTCAGCATTGTTCAAGTATAATCGAGGTGTACTAAATGGTATATATTTGAAGGGATGGCCTGATTGGCTTTTAAAATCTGTTTTTAAGGAGCGCCTGGGGGACGCAGTCAGTTGAGCGTCTAACTCTTGATTTTGACTCAGGTCATGATCTCAGGGTTGTGAGATCAAGCCCTGCATTGGGCTCCACGCTGGGCACGGAGTCTGCTTAAGATTCTCTCTCTCCCTCTCCCTCTGCCTGCCCCCCCCCCCCTTTAAAAAAAGAAAGAAAGAAAAAGGAAAATCTGTTCTTAAGATTGGGCAAGGCTATGTTATCCAAATGTAAGTCTGCATATCCACTGCATCCTGCAGTTCAGGTTAGCAACTGTGGTGGATTGAATGTTTGTGTCCTCCCCAAATTTGTATGTTGAATTCTTAATCCCCAATGTGATGGTATTTGGAGAATCGGCCTTTGGGCGATAAAGGTTTAGATGAGGTCTTGAAGGTAGAGCCCTCATGGTGGGATTTAGTGCCTTATAAGTAGAGACAACAGAGAGCTCTCTCTCTCTCTCTCTCTCTTCTCTCTCTCCCTGTCTCTCTCCCTCCGCCCCTCCTTCTCCCTGATGGCCACAGCCAGAAGGTTGGCCATCTGCAAGCCAGGAAGAGAGGCCTCACCAGAACCCAACCATGCCTACATGCTGATCTCGGACCTCCAGCCTCTAGAACTATGAGAAAACATACTTCTGTTGTTTCGGCCACCCGTCCATGATCTTTTGTTTTGGAAGCCTGAGCTAAGACAGTGACCCTCTTCCCAGGTGGGGCCCAGTTACTGAGCTTTTGGTCGTGTGTCCACCAGGCAGTCTGGGAGGCTCCTCCTCTTCTCATTCTCACTGCAAGCTGAGCGTAGATGGGCTTCTCCCTGGCTCCTGAGATGAGACCTTCATCTTCAACAACTGAAAACG
Organism: Mirounga angustirostris; assembly: GCF_029215605.1. NCBI lineage: Eukaryota > Metazoa > Chordata > Mammalia > Carnivora > Phocidae > Mirounga > Mirounga angustirostris. Next base: position 152,662,565 of record NW_026991712.1, read on the forward strand.
GATGACATTTCACTTTCTGTCTTGTGACAGCTGGGCAAGTCAAGTGCCCAGCTGTAAGTCCATAAAGGCTGACAAGCCTGGACCGCTGCCTTCCAGAAGGCTCTGCCCCGTATGTGCCGGTGTTGGGGAGCAGCTGCCTGGGTTCTCGTGGGCTGGCCAGAGCTTCCAGATGTCCCAAGGCACAGCCCTGCCACCTCCCTGCTGTTTGTGGCTGACTCAAACCCTCAGACCCTGTGCTGATGTTCAAAACGATTTAATAGGCCTCTTTGTAAACCTTGCCAAACAGTTGTTCAAGTGACATGTATTGCCTCATGCAGCTGTGATGCTGAGTGCGGCTCGGGCTTTTTGTTTGTGTTCATAAACAGTGAGGAGTGTCTGCCTGTAGAATCCTCTTCTTGGCGGGTTAGGGAGGGTAGAGAGAAGGGAATTCTTCCTTCCCTGCTCTGTTCTTCATGGCTCGGGGACTCCCCCAAGTTTCCACATCCCTTGTGGAGTACCGCAGCTCTCCATGACCTCGAATGCCCAGGCTTGGCAGTTAGGGGTGGGAGGCGCTCCCGCTGGCTCTAGCCAGCCCCAGAGTGCATCGTGTCAAGAAGGCAGGTGGAAGGAACCCCATGTCCCCAGGTACTGAAGTAGCAAGAGGGTAGGAAGTCACATTTAGAGATTGGGTACCTTTGTCAGAGGCCCTGCCGAGACAGACTCCCCATGAGGTCAGTTTCTTTCCCGGGTTGGGGAGGGGGCAAGGCCAGGGCAGCCACCCTCAGGACATGGGAGGGAGGGGGCAGTCAGATGTCAGTTACCATGGAGGCGAGCCAGGGGGCATCTGGCTGGTCTCCCCTCTGCCCTGACATCCTCCACAGGAGTTTACCGGAATCTCTGGCCCCAAAGGGGACTTTTCTTGTGAGGAGGGGGATGCTTAATTGAAAATCTGGATCTATAATCTGGTCCTGGGCCCTGCGAGACATTCCCGTCACTTTGTAAGGTGGAGATGCAGCCCCCAGGTTCCCGGGAAAGTCAGACTTGTGCCCTCGTTGGCAACCCTTACACCCTCCCATCCGACAGGGGCATCTCCCCCGCCAGGGACTTGAACCACAACATGGACTTGATGCTTGAGTTGAACCTATTTGATCAAGTAGTGGAAGAAAAATCAAAGGCTGTTGAGGAGGAATCTTGTGCAGGGCGTCAAGTCCCTGAATACATTTCTAAACAAAAAAGGCTCTTTTCTTTGAAGACCAGGTCAGCTGGCTCAGTGCCCTGCATGGCGGGAAAGGTGCTAGAGAGTCAGGTAGAACCGGGGATGAGGGGAAGTGGTGTCTGCTTGTGGAAGGGGCGGGGCCTCCCCCCCCCCCCCCCCGGCCCCAGTATCTGGCGGGGTGTTGTGGTCCTCCCTGTGGTCCTCCCCGTGGTCCTCCCCTGCTCTGCTGCAGGAGAGAGGCTGCTGGAAGTGAGCAGCCCCAGCCTGGGCCCCACCTTCCCCAGCTGTGTAGAGGATTCTAGCTGAAATCCCAAGGCTGTTCAGTATAAAATGAACAACTAAAGGGATAGTATATTTATCGGAAGCAAAACTGCAAAGATAACGCAGATGGCAAGTTTCTCCCCCTCAGATGTATTGATATCCACGGCTCCAACTGTTATCTCTTTCCTGAGCAGAAGCCTGGACTGGCATTTTGACAAAATCATTGGGGACAGGGATGCAGTTTTTTTGGCAGGGGAGGTATTTAAAAACATGACACTCTAACAGGCCATGGATGGGAAGGTCTTTGCTCAGTAATAAAGTTTAGACATTTCGGAATTCTTTTTTTTTTTTTTTTAAGATTTTACTTATTTATTTGACAGAGAAAGACACAGCGAGAGAGGGAACACAAACGGGGAGTGGGAGAGGGAGAAGCAGACTCCCTGCCGAGCAGGGAACCCGATGCGGGACTCGATCCCGGGACTCCAGGATCATGACCTGAGCCGAAGGCAGTCGCTTAACCGACTGAGCCACCCAGGCGCCCGCATTTCAGAATTCTTAATGAAGGTTGTGTCCTTCCCTCAACAACACTGTGGGCTATCTCTGCCAACTCTTCCAACCCTAAAATTGCAGAGGGTTCCAGCCTTCAGGTCTGGAAAGTGCTAAGCCTGTCCCCGGGGAGCGCCACCGTGCCTTGGGTGCCCCCTGCATGGGCTCAGGTAGTGACTTTCGTGTCATGTGACCGGAACACTCCTTTATCATCTCTGTTAATTTCCAAATTGGCTTGTTAAATCTATATATTCCAGACACTTGGGCCAACATTCCAGGGAACCTTTCCACGGACACTCGGAGCAGGAGTTCTTTTCAGCAGGATCTGTTTGAAAAAAAAAAAAAAATCTCTAGACTCAACGATTGATCTTCATCTTGCAAAGGGAGCCTCAGAGGGCAACCTCACCCTTACCCCAGTCCATGTCTCTCTCAGGCTCTCCCTTGTCCCTTTGGCTTCACGCGGGGTCTCCATCCGCCCAGCTTTGGGCTCAGCCCAAGTTCACTTCCTCACATGGTCGTTAAACTCCTATTGCAGATTGCAGACAACACGTTGTTAACTAGTAGCCGGGCCAGAGAGAATCAGTGCAGGCACTTCCCAGGTGTTCTCTTCTGCGTAGTTGCTGTTGGGACACAAACGTGAACAAGTGTTTGAAACCTCAGAGCGCAGTTGCCACGGGAGGTGTCCGTCTTGCTGCCAGATGGGTACATAATGCACCACACATGTGAGCAGGGCATGGGGGAATTTTAGCTGGAATTAACAACCGCGCAAGAACTGGAAGCAAATAAATAAATAACCCAACTGTTCGAAGGCCATTTATCAGCTCAGTTTATCTCCACTGCTAAATGCCAACTTTTTTTCTCAACTTACCTTTTCCATTCCTCTGACCTTCAGAATTCTTCCCATATTCGGGACTTATAGAAGTTGCTCTGGCTCTCTGTGCCCCTGCTCCAAGGAATGGCCAGCTCTGTTTCTCTGAAGTGCTTTGGTGGGGAGATCATTTTCCTTTCCCCCAGGAGGCAGCTCCAGGCAGTGGGGAGGCCGGAGAGATGGGTTCTGGCCCCCAGCATTCTGGTCTATCTATCACATGTCACTTGGGGGGCAGGGGGCAGTAAAAGACATCCAAGTCTTGTCCAGTTGTTGCCTGCTATCTGTCGCTATCTTCAACAAGCAGCTTTTGAAAACTTAGTGGATGCATATTGCCAGGCACCTGTCTGTAAGGTGGTCCCTGCTTTCGGGAGCTTGTTAATCCCTGTTTGGGAGACGGCCCATCAGATAAATGTCATTTTCTGCTCACTGTCCTGGGATGGACACAGCCAGTACCTAGCAGTGGTGGGCATATAATCAATATTTACTGAATGAATGGATTATAGAAATTCAGGTCCAACTCAGAGGTAAAGCTGCAGCCAGGCTTACCTTGTTACACAGCTGGACAGAGGGCCCACCCGCATGGTGTGTCTCTGTGAGCCAGAACTAGATACCCACTCCTCTGAGTGCATGCAGCCCTCCCAGTGGGAGCCCTTGAGCAGGAGTCAGCCGCCATCGGTGTGTGTGTGGTGGCCCTGCTGGGTGGGATAGCATGTGGGGAGAAACAGAGGGGTCAAGAGCACACGCTGACGCTGGAGTGCTTAGGTTCGTGTGCTCATGTCACCACTTGGGACCAGTGTTTCTGTCTCCTCATCTATTTAACAGAGGCATATCAGGACCTACTTCAAAGAGTTGCTGTGAATCAATATGTGTAAAGTGTTCAGAACAGTACCTGGTACATAGTAAGTACTAATTAACTATTAGCTCTTTTTCATGCTATTATTATGGGGAGAGGAACGGTTGTCAGGATCTGAAGGTCCAGGGAAGCTGTTGGACAGCTCAGTTTCTGGAGGGATGAAGGGGTGGGAGGAGGGGGAGCTGTAGTTAGAGAGAGATTGTTCAGTGGGCTGTGGTCAGTTTGTGAGTTGAGTTTCTAAGGCTGTAGGTCTCTATAGCTCTCAGGTTATCTGGTTGGGGGCTTTCTACGGTGGTAGAGGCAGGAGGTCATAGGTGAAATCAGGTGGCCAGCAGCCTCGTCCTAGTTCTGGTTCTGAGCAGCAAATACCTGCCTCCCAACACACACACACACACACACACACACACACACACACACACTCACTCACTACTCGCTGAATTGCAGGGAGTATAACAAACGGCATCCAGGAAACTGGCAAGATCAGGCAGGGCAGTCTGGAGCCAACCAGGTAGGCCAGGATCCAGTGATTTGTGTGAGTGCCCACTAGGGAAATGGAGGCAGAAGCCTGGTACAAGTTGCCCAGTGTTTCTGACAGGCACAACTGAAATCGGGGCTTTGGCAGCCAGACCACACACCCTACTTCTGGCATTGCTGATCAGTGGGCTCCAGGCCTGGCCGAAGGATCTTGGGAGCAGAGTCCACAGGGACCCACCTCCAAATAGAAGGCAGGTGGAGAGGAGGCCTGGAGACATCGGAGACTAATGAGTTAAGGTGGAAGGGGCTCCATGAAGGCTGTCAGTTGGGTTGGCTCCGGGGACGGTCAGGACTTGGATGACTAGAGCTGAGGCATTCCAGGCAGAGGTAGCCAGTGAAGATGGAAGTGGGGTTGTGTGCGGCGATGAGATCCAGAAATATGAATAAAGTCATGCACCTGGAGAAGAAGCCCAGGATTAGACTGAGGAGTCAAGGGTGGAGTCAAGGGAGCCTTGAAAGCCACGCTAGTGAAAAAAAGCCAGTGGGCATGGTTTGAGCAGACTTCTAACAAGGCAGATGGTGGCCCAGAGTCTTTACTCTTCTCTATGTCTGTACTGGAGGCACTTGGATCAGGAAGGAGAGGCAGGGCTCTGGAAGGGTGGTGGAAGGAGCAAGAGCTCGGGACAGGAGATGACTAGAGGCGGTTTCATAGCTTTATCATTGTAACCAATACCTGCGAAGTGCAAAGGCCGAGGCAGACACAGAGGAACAGTGAGGAAAGGAGAGATGAAGAAAGATGACGAAGGAAGAAGCCCTCCGGCCAGGGGCTGCTGAGATACTGAAGACACGTGGTGTGTGGGGGGTGTTTAGGAGGCGAAGCCCCAGTGAGTAGAAATGAATCCCCCTTCCCTCCTGTAGGACTCGAGGCCAATGTGGAGGGCCCCAGCAGACAGAATGCCAGGCAGTGCGGCCCCTGGGAGTGGGGTCTGGGCAGGAGATAAAGATTCAGGAGACCCTGGGGCCGAGCTGCGCAACCACAGGCTGGGAGGAGAAAAGGCACAGAGAGAAGGAGAGGAGACAGTGACAGAAGTGGGGACAGTGGCCATCCTCGGGGCCAAGCAGAGGGAGAGGAGGGGCTGCAGCCCCGGGAGGCCGGGTGATAGTGACTGTGCAGCCCCCGCCGGGCCCTGCCTGGAGAGCTCCTGCAGCTTTGCCCAGGTCAGCCCCTCTGCTGAAATCCCTGTTCCCTGACACACGTGTGCACACACGTGCAGTGCTGCAGAGCCCACGGGGCAGGCAGACACACTGCATGGCGCTCAGCTGGTTGCGGAGAGTGGCCCCGAGGGGGGAGCTGGGGCCCATACAGGCCTGGACAAGCCCCTGTGGGGTGCTCAGCCATGGCCTTTGAGACTGCAACCTGCGTGGAAGGTGGGGGGACACACCCCGTGGTTCCAGCTGCCAGAACCACTCACTCGTCTCCAGCTGCCCTATACCAACTGTCCCCCTGTCCCCTCACCCACCTTTTCCTTGGTGTCTCTCGTTTCTGCAGTCTTTTGAAGCTGTTACCCAAACTCCTCTAGCTGGGGGCATAGAGTAGGCCCTCAGAAAATGCTTCTTTGAATGCACTGTGGCCTCCTGTAAAGTGAGAGGTGTAGACGAAGGAGAAACTGAGGAAGAGTGGAAGTCATTGGAACATGGACAAGGCAGGTTGGGCCATTGACTGGAAAGCACACAGGAGGGAGAGACAGGAGCCCTGGGTTGGGGTTTAGCCCCTACTCAGCCATCAACCCCAGGTTAGGTAAGACAAGAAGCAACTCACATTTTCTGAGTATTTTCTGAAGTCAAGCATGAAGCTTGCCACTTTCAACAAACAGCACTGCATTTCATTAATCCACAGAACAACCTGGTTCACACACTGATTCATTATCTTCATCTTATTTAAGAGCACTGGGTGAAGTTCCAAGAGGTGAAGTGGTTCGTTCAAGGTCACAGAGCTGGCCGGTTACCAGTTACCTGATTGTGTGTTTCTTATTTGCCACCAAGACTGATTCTCACATAAGTACAGAGCTACATTGATATCTGATGGTTGGCCATCCCGTAGCCCTATGAGCCACTGGAAGTAGAAGAGATTTTCTTGTGTCCGAGAAGAGGCAAGAGTGAGCCCTCAGGAAGGTATGGAGTGGGCGAGAGTCCTGTGTCCTGTTGAGCCCTACGATTCTAAGAGCAAAGGACCATGTGACTTGAATACACAGTGTTTAGGGCCAAACTCTGTCTTGGATGCCTGGAAACATTTGACATGATGTCATGAAAAGCAATGAAAGTGTCTCTCCAAAGCTCCAAGGAAGGAATTAGGCTTTTGCACATACGTATGTGTTCAATTTTCAGCTGCCCTGATTTCTCTCAAAAAGCCGCTGGTTATTCTTCGGAGTTGGTCCAGGTCCTTCTGTGCTTCATCTGAACTGGGACAGGCCTGCATGCCTGGCTCCTCTCGTCCCATTTTTCCGGGCTCTTGGCGCCGGCCTCTATGGCATTTTTCAATCACGCACTGTTAGGAGCTAAGAAAATTAAAGCACAGCAAACATTCCCCAACCCTGAGCGATAGCAGGGGGTTGCGGAGGCGCCTGCGGATTGAGCTGGAACCTGGGGCAGGGGCTGTGGACCAGGCAGAGTCTCTCTTCTGTCACAGCTTTCTGGCTTTCCTCATGGGAACTAATAGCAGGAAGGGGACAGAAGAGAAAGACGGAACCTGCCCTTGGGGAGGTCACCGTGTCCCCAGACAGGAGACAAGTCATGTGGGAGAGCGGTTATATAAGTGTAGAGGTAATTGGTCTTACTCATTAGGAGCTCAGCAAATACTAAGAGTGGATCAAGGCACGAATCCAGAAGCCCTGGGGATGGCTCAGCTCTCTGCACTGTGCATCCCGCCCTTGAGGGGCTCATCTTGTAGTGGGAGAGACAGGCATGCACATGTGAGTCTGGGAGTGGGTGGCGGGTGTGATCGAGGGCCTTTAGTGTTGGGTCTGAGTCTAGGGGAGGAGGAATTTGACTTAGGGAGAAGAGGAGAGAGCATCTTAGATACAGGGAGTGACAGCCAGTGGGAGGGACCCATGGGAAGCAGCCTGCTGCGCTCCTGCTGTGGGCTGAGCGTGGGCTCGGCTGCCCCCTGCACCCTACCTAAGGGCCGCCACATGTCTCCACCCGGGGTCTCCACCCTAACAGCGGAGCCCAGCTGTCAGGATGGGCAGCAGAGGCTATAAGGAGGGCGTGGGGGCAGGGGTGAGCTGGGAGGCTTCCCGGAGGAGGAGGTGTATCTGTCTGGAGCTTCCGTGAAGGAGATGGTTTAGACAAGTAGGAAGGAAAGCAGGGCACGAGCCCCATAAGAGCATAGGACCAGGGACCGGATGAGAATGTGATGTGGGGAGCAACTGAGGGGTGCTTTGCGGTGGCACGTGGCACGATGTCTGGCACCTTCGACGAGGCTGTCTCTCACCTCTTCGTGGGGCCATAAATGCCAGGGGTTCCTCCTTGGGTCAACAGGAAGCTCTTGCAGTAGCAGTGGCCGCTCTCTGGTCAGGTCACTGAGGACGCTGAGTGTTTGAGTCAAGGTGTCAGAAGGCCTGGCTCCTCCGGCACTGGGCCGTGTCCCTCACCACTCTGTGCCTCAGTTTGACAAGCGGGAAGACAAGGATACTGGGGGGACCTCTGGCATTCTGCGATTACCTTGCCTCGTGACCTTGAGCGAGGCCCATCCCTTCTGGGACTCAGCTGCCTGGTCAGTAAAACGGGGAGAATGAGGCACCTGTCAGCTCACTGAGCATCTGGGAGGCCAGAGGGTGCTGGTGACGTCACTCCAGAGCAAACCTCCAGATAAACATGAGGGCTCAGGAGACGCTGGGAGCTTTTCTGACTTGGTGCCCACCAGGAACTGCCAGCCTGCTTTCCACAGCCAGGCCCCGGCGCTTCCTCTGATGTGCTTCCCCACCCTTTCCACTGTTTGTCCCCTGAGTCTGAGGACAGCACAGCCCGGCCAGCTCCCCCCCACCGGTGGAGGGCCGTCCTCAGGCCGCTGGGCCAGGGCCTGCCGCCCTCTGCAGATGCACCCACGCGCCGGGCTGCGGCACGGCAGATAGGCCCCCTGGCACGCAGGCCCCCTCGCCCCGGGAGGATGGCATCCAGTCTGCTCTGGGCCCAAGGTCCTGGCTCCAGCGCTCTGAGCTCACCAAGGTTTATTTATTTGTCATTTGTTTGGGGTGAAATGAGAGAGAATCAAATCCAATGGGCTGTTGTAGCAGCAGTTGGTGAAAAGAAAGGCATGTCTGTTTCTCCTGAAAGAATCCCCTGCATTGTGGCCATGGCCCCTTGGTTGGATTTCGGCAGACAATGCCCTCCTTTCTCCCTGTGCCCGACGGCTCGCCCCCGCCTGCCCGCCTGCCTGTCTACCCTTGGTCCAGTGGGCCTGCCGCTGCCCGCTTGACTTGGCTGCTGGGAAGGAGACGCCCGAGTCCCTGACTGGTCAGGCCAGTTCAGCGTGGCCTAGGCCCTGCAGGCCTTCTGGGGCTGCTGTAACCCCGTGACCCCCCCAGGCCACTCTCTGTGGAGCCCTAGTCCATAGACTTGTGTTGAGCGCATGCCCTGTGCCGGGCACTGTGCCCACAGAGGTGCAGCCCTCCCCCTCCTGCAGCGAGACTGACGTTTGGGCCTCAGATGAGCCCCGGGCTGCCTCCCATCACCACCAGCTGAGCCCTCATGACCATCTTGCAGTTAGAGACATGGAGATGCCAAGGGGGTGGATGACTTGCCAAGCTCACACGGTGGGGTGTCAGTGGCTGAGATGTGGGGCTGCGTCCTTTCACCACTTTGCGGAGAGGTAAAGATCAGTGGGTCAGCAGAAGCTGAGGTGAGCAAGGCAGCCTCCACTGGTGACCTCAGCCTGCCCTGTCGGCTTGTCCGCAGTCTCTCTTCCCACCTACTTTATAACCTGGCTGGAGCCACTCACCTTACACAGAAGAGAACCAAAGTCCAGCCTGGCCTCTGCATGCTCCTTATGGGCCTCTTCAGCTTCACAAATACTTCTACTTTGCTTTCCCCTCTCTGGTCTCGTTCCAGTTTTGCTGTTTCTTCTTCAGCTCCCCAAACTCATTTCTGTCTCAGGGCCTTTGCACTTGCAGCTCATCTGTCTGGAACTTTCTTCTCCAATGTTGGTGTGGTTGTCCTTGACAGATGGGGGTGGGGGTCAGTCAGTTTAAATGATCTCCTCTCACCCATACTCCTTAACTCCTTACCTTTCTCTCCCTTTCTTTATATAATTTGTCACTTTCTGAAACCACAGTACTTATATACTTGTATTTCTTTTTCCCCCATTAGGATGTAAGCTCCTCGCCCAGTCCATTCTAGGAGCTTGGTTAATATATATATTTTTAGAATGAATAAATGAAACCTGAAATGTTATGTCTTAATTTTCAGGGACTTTTTCTCAGAACATTTACTGTTTCCTCTGGTAAGTTTCTGGGAACTTGAGGACATAGATCTGAAGAGCCATGGCCTAGACAGGTGTAGTGATAGCATAGACTGACCGGGAGAGGCCAGCAGAGTTGTTCCGAGAAGTTATATGACCAGGCTTCAGGGTCAAACAAACTGCGGGACCTTGAACAATTTACTTAGCTCTCCGTGCTTCCATTTTCTCGTCTGTAAAATGGGAATACTAATGTTCCTGCCCTCAAAGATTGTTTTGAGGAATAAATGACTTAATAAATAAAAAGTACTTAGAATAATGCTTGGCCCATGATAATGTGAGTATTATCTATAATCACTGTTATTAGTATTACCATTTATTAGCTAAGTTTATTAGCAGTAGTAGTAACAGTACAGTTATTATTCCGAGTCAGCTCTGACATGTACAGCTCATGTACCCTTATGTTGGTCATGAGGATGTATGGAAAAAATACATCATGTGCTCAGTGAGGTTGTGGGAATTAAAGACTGATGGAAGAAGGAGAGATACTCTGGAGGTGGGCTGGGGCCAGAGAGAGGAGGGGATTCACAACCGGGGAAATGGAGAGTGTGTACATAACCAAGAGAAAGGGAAACATCTTAGAAGTTCGAGGGAGGAATACGGAAATTAAGGTAGCACAAAGGAAGGGAGGGAGAAAGAGCATCTTATTCTGCCACTTGGGAGGGTCTTGGAACCTTATGGAGGGTGAGGAGTTTGTATTTTGCTTCCCAACAAGCCAAATGCCGAGAAGAGGATTGGTGGTGAGGTCTTCGAGCTGGGCTTCCTCTCCGTCACCCTCCTGAAAATCCAAATATGGTCCTGATTTTTAAATCCAAGGAGTGGAGAGAGGCAAGGAGGTCTACGCACTTGGGGTCTAAATCTGAAGGCCTTCCTGTACACCCTGTCCCCTTGCCCTTTGGTCAAAGGCATTGGGAAGTGAAACGTTAATGGCCAGAGAGAGGCGTGTTTACCCCTAGGTACTCCACGTACTGCAGGTTGGCTGGGGTGGCAGATTTAAATGTTTAATCTTGGACTCAACCCCTTTTACCTTTTAGGATACCATTTTGCTTAGGGGTCTTTAGCTCCTATCTACTCCCTCGAGAACATCCCTAGCACACCACCATCCAGACAATGCCCTGTGGATAGCAGTTTTGCCCCAAGATGCCAAGAGTCCTTGTCCCCACTACCCCAGAGCCCATCCCCACCATTTCGTAGTGTTTGACCCCAAAATTGCAGAGCCTGTGTCATCAGCATTTCAGGACTTTCAACCTCAAGAAAGCAGAGCCGTTGGTCCTCGTATTAAGAAGTTTGGTTGCCACAATTTTTAGAGCCCGTGTCACCGAAGTCCCAGAGCCTTCCGAGGTACTTTCTGACCTCTAACCCATGCTATCAGCTCTACTCTGGCCCTTGCCTTTCTGCCTGAGGAGTCCTGGACTAGGAACCAGGCCTGGCCCTGAGCCTTCTTTCTGGTGTGTTGAGATGGATCTCTACCAAACCATTCACCTGGCTGAGCCTCGGTGTCCTCACCTATAAAAGATGGGACAACAGGACCTCAGAGCGTGCTTAGGGAGGATCAGGAAGATAAAGTGCTGGGGAGGAAAGTGCTTTGCAGATGTGAGCTATTCCTGTTTTAGTGCCTGTCGGCCCTGCTCAGCGTCAACATCATGACACTGGAAAATCCAGCTACGTGCCCTGCTTGTCTTGGCTTTCATTTGCTCCATGGGCCATGTCCACCCTTTGCTGTTTACCCAGATTTTTAACTCAATCCACTCCTCAGCTCCTCCAGCCCTCTCATCTGGTTTCACCGTTTCCCGGCTTTCCTGTACATGTTCCAGGGGTGCCCAAGTCACGATCAGTCCCTCCTCTGCTTTCACCTCCTGTGTTCACGCCTCTGTTACAGCACGCCACAAAGCTGCTTTGTATACAGGTTATATATGTATGTGTTAATTATGTTATTATGCTAATTACCTCCTGTCTCCGTCACTTGTGGGTCTTTGGTGTCTAATAGCCTTGACTGACCTTGGGCCAGGTCCCCGGTCTTTCTGAATCTCAGTTTCCTGACTGTGAACCTGGGGAAAGTAACACATACCTCATACAGTTGTGACGATTAGCGATGAACAGATTACTAGCCTTCTAGCATCTAGGCACTCATAAATATTAGGAGAAATCACAAAATAAAGTGGGAAGAACATAAGCTTTGAAGCTGGGTTCAAGCTGCAGCTGTGCCCCATGAAAGTTGTGTGACATTAGGCAGGCTACTTAACTCTTCTGGACCTCAGCTTTCTCATCCTTAAAATCCTGAAAACTGGCATAACAGGACTGCAGCAAAGTTTAGTGCTAGTGTGAATCAAATGAGTGGAAAAGAGTACCTGTTATTGCCTCGCTTCACCTCCTTATGGAAGAAACCTAGTCTTATTTATCTTTGTGTGCCCTGTTGGGCTATTGTGTATAGCGCCATGTAGTTTCTGAAATTAATTGAATTAGCAAAACTAATAACTCAGATGGAAGAGACCACAAAGAGGGAAGAAAGGGGCAATCTAAGGCTTCGAGAGAACAGAGGAGGGAACTCGCTTCCCGACTTTATGAGACCAGCATCACCCTGGTACCAAAATCAGACAAAGACATTGCAAGAAAAGAAAACCATAGACCAGTATTCCTCATGTCATGAATGTGGGTGGATCAAAAATTCTCATCCAAATATTAGCCAATCAGATCGAGTACAATATATAAAAGATTAATATATCAGAACGAAAAGGAGGTTATCCTGGGAATGCAAGGCTGGTATGATGTTCAAAAGTCAACCAGTGTTAATTTACCACCTCAACAGACTAAAGAAGAAAACCCATATGATGATCTCAGTAGATGCAGAAAAAGTCTTTGACAAAACTCAACACGGTTGATGAAAAAAACTCTCAGTAAACCAGAATAAGAAGGAACTTTCTTGATCTCATAAAGGATGCCTACAAAAAACCTACAACTAACATCAAACATCATGGTGAAAATGGAATATTTTCCCTACGATCAGGAACAAGGCAAATCACATATCTGATAAAGGACTAATATCCAGAATATATAAAGTACTCTCAAAACTCAACGATAAGAAAATAAAGATGATTAAAAATGAGCAAAATATTCTAACACTTCTCAAAAGAAGATACAAGAATGGCAAATAAGTTTCTGAAACAATGCTTAGCATCTTTAGTGAGTAGGCGAATGCAAATTAAAACTGCAACAAGATACTACTACATACTTATTAGAATGGCTACAGTTAAAACTGAAAATACCAAGTGTCAGCGAGTTTATGGAGCAACTGCAGTTCTCATACATTGCCGCTGGGAATGCAAAATGGCCCAACCACTGTCAAAACAGTTTTGCAGTTTCTTATAAAGTTAAACATACACTTGCCACACCCGGAAGTCCCACTTCTAGGTGTTTACCCAAGTGAAACCAAAAGCTGTGTTCACACGGAAACTGTACGTAGAGGTTTGTAGGGGCTTTATCTGTGATAACCCCCAATTGGAAACAACCCAGATGTCCCTCAACTGGGCAACTGATATGCAAACTGCGGCGCGCCCATATGATGGGATACTGCTCAGCAATGAGAAGGGAAAAGCCACTGAGACAGCGCCACAGATGAATCTCAGTTGCGTTATGCAAAGCAGGAGAAGTCAGATGCAGAAGGCTGCACGCTGTATGATTCATTTCTATGACATCCTGGGGAAAGGAACAACTAGAGAGACAGAAAACAGTAACAGCTGTTGGGGGCTGGTGATGGGCTTACTGAAGAGGGACACAGGCGAATTCTCTGGGGTGTTGGAACTGTTTTAGATCTCAGTTTGGGTGGTTATATGACTGTATGTGTTTATCAAAACTCAGAGAACTATACACTAAAAAGGGTGCATTTTACTGCATGCCAAATATATCTTAATAGGGAAAAAAAAAAAAAAAGCTCCAAGAGCAGGTTAGTAAAACTTTAAGGTCTTTAGAATAGGCAAATGGTTTACTCCGGAGGTTCCTTCCTCTCCCTAGGACATGGCAACAGCCTCCTTGTTGCCTTCCCTGCCCTCCCGCCTTCAAGCCCCAGCGAGCTGAAACAGCAATGCACACAGAGCCACACCTTTCTAAGGCTCCCCACTGCCTGTGCTGGGAGATCTGAATCCCTCCCATGGCTCACTAGGCTCTCTGCCATCTGTTCCCTGCCCACCTGGCTTCCCGGCCCCACCTAAGGTCCAGGGACACTGAAGTGCTTTGCATTTTGTGCCCAGGTCAGACTCAGTCCCACATCGGTGCCCTTGGGGGCTGTTCCCTATTCTGAGAATTCCAGCCCTCTTTCTTCTATCTTCTCAACCTCTAGGTCTCCCTGAGATGCTCCCTCCCAGGGAGTCCTCCTGGGACAGAGCTGCATCCTTCCTCCTTGCTGTTCCCAAATCAGTCTACTTGTCACAGCTCTGACAGGTGGCCACGGCCATGAGCTGCTCACATGGCCCTTCGGGGGAAAGCCTGCCGCCAGGGAGTGCAGAGAACTGCTTGGCCTCCAGGCCTCCAGCTGCTGCGCCTTGGGGATCTGCCCCTCTGAGCCGAGTCTGTGCTCCACCCAGCAGCCCTGGCCCACGGAGCACAGCGTCTGTGCTGGGACCTCACCATACTTGCCCAGCCCACTCTGCATGCCATCTCTGTTGGGCCAGCCGAGACTTCCTCCAAGGGGCTTGGTCTGTTGCTCTTTCTCTCAGTCCTCCTTGCCTCCTCCACCCTCTCTCTTCACCATGAACAACCTGCACTGAAGGCTTTCCGCGGCTGCTCGGCCCCCTCTCCCTTGACCTTTTGCAAGCATCACTCCCAATAAGTCGCTCACACGTCTACCTCTGTCCTGGCTTCTGCTTCCTGAAGGACTTCTCATTGGTTATTCCTTCTCTTGTTGGTCTTTCCTCCGCTGGCTCTTAATTCATGCATTCATTCAACAATTACTTCTCAAGGCCTGCCATTCACAGTGCCCCCTGGCCACAGCTCAGTGCCAAGGTCGTTCTCTTCCCACAGCACCCACCTGGATCCCACTTATCTGCCTTGGCCTCCCCCAGCACAAACACACACAGGAATTCCATGTCCTGTGGCCTCTCCATTCCTGGGCTCATATATCCCTGGGTCTTGAAATGCCATGTCTTACTCCCTAGGTAGCTTCCTCCTTCCGGGACTTCTATGAATGAGTTCCAGGTGGCGGCACCAGGCCCCGGTGACTGCTCATGACAGCGCACAGCGTACGTCAGGGGGCAGAAATTACTCTTTGGGTGTCTGAGTGACTCTCACATGACTGTTGCCCGGATTGATCAGAAGGGGTAATGCGTGTAAAGCAGCAAGCATGCGGCCTGGCAGGCAGCAGGTTCATGGTAAATGCTTATGGTTGATTTCCAGTAAATTCCACTTGATGTCATATCTCACAAATTGGAGCTGATGTTTCCTTCTATTGTATTCTGTGTTTTGTTTTTAACTTGATACATCTCGTACAGTTGGGAGAGAGTTGGTGAAAGCGTCTCTGTTGGCTCTTTCCCGAGACCCAGGACACAAGCATGCATGCCTCAGGCAGCGCCGTGCAGCCGTCCGTAGTCAGGAGACCGAAGTGCTGGCTCTGCCGGGACCTTGTCCTTCTGGGGGCCTCGCTGTCACCCGCCATCGGTAAGAGAGAATCAGACTGATTCTCACAACGCTTGTGGAACTCGGGTTCCGCAATCAAGTCCAGGACCAATAGAAATGAACTTGGATTTGCTTTTCGCTTTGAGATTGTGCTTTTTCCACTCCCACCTGCTTTCTCTATGAGGCTGAGAATTCATCTCAATAAACACAATAAATAATTTGGTATTAATTACATTTTATAATTTACCTGTGGGGGAGGGGAACAGAGGTTGTCTTTCACCCGCATTTGAGATTTCTTGCCAAAAGTGGGGGAGGCAAATCAGTGTTGATTAAATGTTAGCTGTGTGCCAGTGTCCTCGGGTAGAGAATTTGTGTGCATGTTCTCACCGAACCTCCAGAACCCCATTCTAGGGAAGCCAGTTATCCTCATGTTTTTGACTGGGAAGCCAAGACTCAGAGAGGGGAAGGAATTTTCCTAATGGCTCCGAACGACCAAATGATTGGATTTTGAGCCCACTTCTCCCTTGCTCCAGAGCCGGTGCTCTTCTTTTGAGGTCAAGGGCTCTTGCCTTCAGGCTTTCAGTTAAAGAAAACAAAAACCCAACAGGTAACTCTAAACTGTTTAGAAATGACCACTCAGGGAGTGCTTGGGCACAGAAAGTAAGAAGCATGTGCCCTCAAGGAGCCAGCCTAGTTTAAATCCCAGCTGTGCCCTTCCTAGCCTTCTGGTCTTGGGCAAGTTCCTCAACCCCCTCTGCTTCCACGGTTCATCTGTGAAACAGGTACATTACTAGTAACTACTTCCCAGGCTATTATAAGTCATAACTAAGTTAGCATACGTGGAGAGCTTATAGTAGTCCTTGCCCAGTACCTAGTAAGTGTGCCAGAAGTGTTGGAAATTATTATCAGTAAGATTATTATTATTGTTGTCGTGGCCATCGTTATTTTGGTCTAAGCCTGAGACTTGGCCAGGTTCCACCTGCTCTTCCGTTCTGGAGGGCGCTAGGTGGGTGGCGAGGGATGTCCTTCTGGGGGCTGTCATTGCTGCTCTCGGGCCGCAGTCCAGCCCATTTGACTCATGGAGAGGGACGGCACGGCGCCTATTCCAGGGAGGCCAGAGCTTCCTGGAATAATGCTCGACGATTGCTGGAGCAGGACCCTGAAAATGTATAAACAGCCCAGCTGTGAAGTCACTGCCTCCCCTGCTCCGACCCCGTCACCCCACCCTACCCCTCCCAACCCCGACCTCGCTCCATCTTAAGTGCTCAAGTGCTCTGGGCTGATGAGCCTAAGAACTGCCCCGCTTCTTCTCCAGGGGGCAAGACGGTGGAAAACGGGACCAGGAATGGCATACCTGCGATTCTTGACATCCCCAGTGAGTCAGGGAGTCCGAGCGCAACAGGGGTTAGAAGAGGTCATTTCAAACCAGTTCTCCACCACCGGATGTGACTGAATCTGGCTGCCTTACCATCCCCAGAGTGTTCATGCCGATAGTCACTGAGCTCCTGCGTGGCACCAGGCGAAGCAAAGTCACCGAGTATTAATTGAGAGTGCTGTCCTATTGACTAACATTTGTCGAACACTTATGTATGCTAGGCATTGTTCTAAGAACTTTGCAACGGCACGTTCATTTAATCCTCACACTAAAACCCACCGGGTAAGTGCTGTGATTATCCCGAGTTTGTAGGTGAGGAAACTGGGGCCCAGAGAGGTGGAGTAACTTGCCTAGGGGCACACAGGTGGTGTGCAGCAGAGCAGGGACTCCCATCCGAGTGGCCGGGCTTCAGACCTGCCACGCCATCAGGCTCTCGAGAGATGAAGGCAGGTTCGTCAGCCCCTCCGAGGCTTGCTTTCCTCCTCCAGGCAGCCCTGACAGGTAGGCGAGGACTATTAGCTGGGTGTATAAAGGGGAGGACCAGAGCTGTGAAATGACAAGGCCAGGTTCACACAGCTAGTCTGTAACCAGGGT
Source organism: Mirounga angustirostris (assembly GCF_029215605.1). Lineage (NCBI taxonomy): Eukaryota > Metazoa > Chordata > Mammalia > Carnivora > Phocidae > Mirounga > Mirounga angustirostris. The sequence continues at coordinate 152,679,847 of NW_026991712.1, forward strand.
TTCCTGGCTCTTAGTTTAGTTTTCCTGGCATCTGGCTGTGTGTGTGTGTGTGTGTGTGTTTCTGTGTGCTCACAAGCTCATGTGTGTCTGAGTGTGCATGCAGGTGTGTGCGTGTGTTAGGAGGCAGTCGGCTGAGCTGGCGGAAGGTAATGAGACGCCTGAGACGGAAGGTGTCAGGCAAGCACCTTGGCTCTATGACCGAGGTCCTGGGGCCTTGACCAGGTCCCTTCTGCTGTCCCCAGTCTCCGAGTTAGGATGAGGGATCGGCGAGGAGAGTGTCTGACACTCACTGCTGCTGAGGGGCTCTGGGGCGCAGGGAGGAGGTGGGCCCGGGGAGGTGCCCCAAGAACAAGATGTTTGGGACTGAATCAGACAGTCGGCAGTGGGTAAGTGTGGGCAGGGAGTGTCATTCATACGCCCCGACTGCTCTTCTGGGCTGACGTCCAGGAATAGCTGTGGTGAGAACTACATTTTTAAAGTGGGTCTTAATGTTTTTCACTGCTGGAAAATATGCCATTATGGGCATTTTCCCCCTCCAAATTCCTGCACTGCCATGCCCCCCAAGCTCCCCTCCCACACTGCTCACTTTCTTTTCTCTCTGACCGAAGCCTGTCTATTTTTATTCCCGCCTGCCGCCTCTGTGCCTTGATTGCACACAGAAGAGTCAGCTCGGGTCCCGTTGCCGTCTGTGTCAGGAACGTGTGACTCCTCGGGGCCTGGCTGGGCAGCAAGGTCCTGCCCAGGAGGCCAGGCTGGCCGACGGGGGCAGGGCCCAGACGCGGGGCGTCGGAGACTTCCGGAGATGGCACTGTGGCTCTTCAGTTCGCTGGAGGGATGTGTCATGGCCGTCACTGTGGTTGATAGGGGTGACAGAGTCGTAGGCATGTGGCCTCTGCATCAGACAGATAGGCTCTAGCTCAGTGCTTTCCAACGTGTGCAAACCTGGGCAGACTCCTCTATCATTCTGTGCCTCAGTTTCCCCATGAATAAAAATCGAGGTAATAATAGTCTGTAGTAACCCCCAACATATGCCACCATCCTTTTCTTGGTTTTGAGGTGCTCACAGTGTGACGGTGGGGACGGGTGACCACCTGGTACCTGGGAGATGAGAACAGTGCAATTTTGCTGCACTAGAGTCCTGTAGGGGGCTGGGTGCCCACTAGCATCTTTCATTCCGCCTGGGGGCCCAGGAGAGAATTTCCAAGCTTGCTCCTTGAAGAGTCAGAGTTGACAGGACACAGAAGATGTGTCAGGGTATTGTAAACAGAGAAGCAGAGAGCTTGAGCCAAGTACCCCCTGGAGAGCTCATGGTGCCCAGGGCCAGGGAGAAGCCTGAGGCTGCTGGGGTGAAGGGGCATCAGGGATGGGGTGGGACCTCGGGCTGGAAAATGAGGTTAGGGCCAGACCAGACGGTGATAGGCCTTCAGGGACAGTGCTTTTCCTGGGGCACTGAGGCCCTGCAGGGTTTTTAGCTTTGCTTGGTCACTCTGGGTGTGGTGTGGTGTGGAAGGTGGACTAGAGAGAAGTGGGAGGCAGGAAAGTCAGGGAGGAGGCTGTGGAAGTCCAGAAAAGGGGTCCTGAAGCCCTGGGCTGGAACAGGCCCAGGTCCATAACATGCTCTGAATACAAGTTGGAGTGAAAGACATGGGGAGGAGGAGACAGACTTACTGGTGTTGCCCTGAGTCCATCGATTGTCCTCGGGGGGCTTCAGTGTTTCCATCTGTGACTGTAGCATTGAAATAGCCTCGTGATTAACATTAGCAGCTAGACTCCTGGCCCCCTTCTCACTAGCTGGGTGATTCTGGGTGAGTTACTTAACCACTCGATGCCACTGTGATTTTTATCCTTAAAAGGGGTTGACAGTAGTCCCTGTCTGAAAGGCTTGTCAAGGGGATGAAAAAGAGATCCAGACAGAGCACAGTGCCTGGTCCATAGCAAGCCTACATGACTGCTCTCATTGCTGTTGTTTATTGCAAGCTTATTAATTATTATTATTATTATTACTGCCATTTGAAATCTTTTCTTATAGGGTGCCTGGGTGGCTCAGTTGGTTAATAAACATCTGCCAGGTCATGATCTCAGGGTCCTGGGATCGAGTCCCGCATCGGGCTCCCTGCTCAGCGGGAAGCCTGCTTCTCCCTCTCTCTCTGCCCCTCCCTCCCACTCAATGCCCCCCCCCCCCCCAGCAAATAAACCAAAATCTTAAAAAAAAATAAAGATAAAATCTTTTCTCACCATTCCATGATGACGAAGTGTTTAGGTAGCACTCCCCTAGGAGTCCGCCCTATCCATCCTTACCTCCTTGTCTCCCATGCCCTAGGCTGCTCCCTGAGTGCCTTCTCCTTGTTGTCATATTGGCTTTTATTGGATTTCAACTCCCAAAACTTTTAAAACTCTCTGCCACCAATCCCATCTTCCCACTCCAAATCCTGTCCTAAGTGGAACTGATTAATTAACGGTAATGAAAGAATCTTGGGGGACATTAGGAATTCGAGCCTCTTATGTGTGATGTCTTTCCCTAAGCTGTTTCATCCTCCTGACACGCTGTGTCTGTCTGCCTGTCTCTCTCTTCCTCTCTCACACATGCATGCACACACACATACAAATGCACACGCTCTTACTTTTCTATCTGTAGGATTCAGAACCTGTCAAAGTCAACCCCTTATTCCACTTCTTCCAAGAAGCCTTCTCTCTTGCTGTGTGCACGGCCCCCACCCCATACTTCCCAAGTGCCATTGTTTCATGCTGGAGCTGAATTGAATCCAACCCAACTCCAGTATTTTACAGATAGGGTCACTGGATCCCAAGTGGCCCTTGGGAAAAGAAAGGTGGGAGACCCTCTGCTCCCTTCCCCAGCCCCACTCCTAGAGAGCAGGATTCATGTAGGACTCTCCCAGGCGGTTGGTAAGGTAAAGTCACAGGAAACACTGTTTCTCGAGGCAGGAGAGAAAACTATCTTTTCCCAGTGGTTCCAGAAAGAAGGTGTCTTCATGCACTCCCCTACCCCCCACCTGCCATTTATGCTTAGCCCAAGATTCAAGACAGAAGGGACCATAGTTTTCAGATAAACAGTGGGAAGGAGAAAAGGTTTATGGACTGTTCCAGAGAGGGATGGCGCTGGGACTAGAATAACCCAGAGGTTTTGTGACTCTAATTCTGAGCTCTCTCTTCTTTCTCCCTTACCCCTCTGCTCGGACCTCCACCTGCCCTGCCCTCTCTACACGCGTAGCCTGAACCCCGTCGTAGGCATAGCACCTCGAAGAGAGAAAAAGCCTGTGAGTGGGCCGTGTGTCCCTTTTTGTTTGGCTTCTGGTCTTTTCCAGTCCTGAGTTCCCTTTCGCCTCACCTAATTTCCCTCAAGCTCCGCTCTGTGGGCCCATGCCCGGGACTTAGTGGCTACGATATGTAATTTAGGTCCCGTTTGCGGCTGGCGAAAGATATAATGAGTGGTAGAGCTGGAGAATGGTAATCTTGTTGGAGACCGCTGTGGGATTGGGGTGGGAGCTGGGGGGTTCCTGTTTCCTCTTGGAAGGGGAAGTCTTGACAGATGTGCACCCCGCCCCCACACACAACCCTTCACCACGTCTGGGCTGTTCGTTTCCTCTCCCTGGTGTCTAGGTTTGGGATGTTGCCCTCTGTCGTTGACTGCAGATAGTGAGAACTTCGCTCAAGGACAGTTGGTTCCAGCAAGGCCGGAGGCAGGAAGATCAGCCTTGAGAGGAGACGCCTCTGGGTAAACACTGGCCTAGTCTCCATGAACCCTGCTCCCTCATCAGGGATCTCTGCGCTTCCATGTGCCATGGGAAGCTTGTTTTTAAAAATCCTGTCCTTGTGAGAAAAATAGAAGTGTTGGGACCTGCCTCTAACTCCCTCTAAATCCCTTCCCTCTTCTAGGCCTGTTTCCTGGTCTGTAATGGTGATGATGATGATCCCTATGTACTGATCAATATGTTGTAAATGGTCTCCATGCACTTATTCCTTATAGCATTCCAGTAGGTACTAGTATCGTCCCCATTCTACAGATGAGAGAACCAAGGCACTGAGTCATTAACTTGGCAAGATCGCACAGATCATAAATGGGAGAAGTAAAATACCTTTGATAACCAGGGAGTGTGGTGGATTTTTTTAAGCTCCCTTCTGAGTCTAAAATGTAATGACAGTCTAATTTTTCAATGTTCTTATTTTTTCTCACGCCTTCTGCTTTGTCTGTGTGCTGTCCCGCAGTAACTGGAGACACGCTTTCATGCAAGTTCTACCTGTTCTTTTAGACCCAGCTCTTCCACGAGCCCCCATTGACTTCTCCAGTCCTAGTAAAGGTCCTCATTGGCATCTGGGTCCCCACATGACTGTCTGTCATTCCCCTCACACCTGCCAGGTCGTCCGTTCCCCTTTCCTCCTGTTTTCCCGCTCCAGCACACTGTGAGCTCATAGCTAGGAAGGGGGCAGGATCTTGGCCATCTCTCTGGCTCCCTCTGCCCTAGTGTAGAGCTGGTCTTAGGGTAAATTATTGTTTGATCCACACTCTTTGTGAGTCTGTAAGTGATGAAGCATCCGGTTCATGATCTCAGCCCCAGGAAAGCCAATCTTCTCTCTCTGATCTTGGTCTGCAAGAGCATAGCACCCTCTTCATGCAGCTGAAGTCTGTTGCTAGGAGTGGCTCTCTCTTCCCTGATGTCACCTGAGGGAGAGGGAGAGCTCTCATAATTCCTGATCCCCTCCGGGGTGCCAGGCACCATCCTGGGTGCATTCCCATATGTTCTCCTGTTTACTCCTCCTAACAGCCCTGCAAAGCAGCAGCTCTTAGCCCCATGTTTGCATTGGAGGCTCCGCGAAGGAAGTCATTTGTCCGAGATTACACAGCTACAGAGCGGCAGAAGTGGAATTTCAGCATGGATCTGCCTGCCTCTAACGTTGATGTTCTTTTCCTCTGTGGCTTACAAGACATGGGGGGACCTTTGGGATGCCTCTTCTGGACATGAGAAATCATTTAGGACATTACGGTTTAGATACCTAAATATTGGGATTTCTAGGCCATCCCAGTGATGTAAGTGGCTAGTGGGAGAGGGTATTTGAAATTAGGACTAACCCAGAAAACTCCGGTCCTTCAGCCCCTGTAGAGATGTGGCATTTTCCTCTGCAGTCACATCTGGCTCGCTCACTAAGCACGTGCCCCCTGCTGTTTTAAGTGCGCTTGAATATCCTGCCGGTAATAGGTCACCGCCCTCACTGTACGGCCCACTCTGTCCAGCACACCCTGCTTCACGTGCAGCGCACTCAGCGGTCAGTTCCCGAGCACCCACGCTGTGTGGGGTCGGACCTGGCCCGGCCCCCCGCCCGCCCGCAGAAGCTCTCTTCCAGCAAAGCGCAGTTTGGTGCTGAGGTCTGCAAGCACGTGCCATGAGCTTAACGTTTCTTGCAGGTATCTCCCGAATTCCAGTCTAACTCATTGTTTGACAGCTGTTTGACCTTAGTTAAGTCACTTGCCGAGCTTTTGCTCCCTCCTCAAATGTGGGTAAGGACAGTCTCTCCCCGCCAGGGATGGGGCGAGGCATAGACAAGATAAGGTACATACTGCACTCAGCGCAGGTTCTGGCAAAGAGCAGAGCCTCGATCAAGAGCCGGTGTGATCACTGTTATGGTGTGCTGGGCTAGAGAGGGCTTATATAGGGAGCAGAGAGTCACTAACTACCTGCCAGGGGGTCCAGCGAGGCCTGTGGCAGGAGGTGACAGCAAAGCTGCCTCCTGAAGGAGGAGGCGGAGATTGCCAGGAAGACGGAGAAGGGCACTGGCAGGCTTGGACTGCATTCTGCAGGGGCCCGTTTCACTAGGAGCTATAGCTTCTGCTGCTTCTGACTCAGACTCTGCCTTCTGTTTTGGGGGAGGGGAGGCAGGCTCATCCAAGTGCCACCTCGAAGGCTCTCCAGCAGGCAGGAGATAGATGCCTGCTGGGGACTTTTACTGGAACTCCAGGCCACCAGAATCCTCCTCTGGCAACCCTACTCTGAGTCCTGTGTCTGGCTCTGAACGTCCCCCACCCCCACCCACCTTGGAAATGTGGCTGATGACGAAACGGAGACACCAGTCCCGTTTGTGGCTCCATCAACTTTGGAAGCAGATCATGGGAATTTTCTGACTCTGGGCCCCCAGCCAGAAGGCATTTATAATCAGACATGGAGCAATCATTAGAGCAGAAACAATAAATTACAACAGCACCAGAGAACTCCCCAAAGCTGCTCACGCGAGTGGGAATCCAAGGAGCAGGATGCTAGCAGGCAGCCGGGGGCCCGCCCGCCCCACCACACTCGGGCCCTGTCCCCAGACGTCCCCCGCCAGAGGGCTGCATCAGGCCCGCCTGGCCCGTGTGTGCTGAGGGGACCGTGGGAGGGGGGCGGGGGGGGCAGGGGAGTGGGGAGGGGGAGTGGGGCAGGTAGATCAGGAGTGTTGAGCCCTCCCTGTCTGCAGCCTCCTCAGCAGGCAGGACCCTGCTTGAGGTGGCCCGTGTCCTGTCGGTCCCCACCTGGCACTCCATGCTTTGCTAGTAATGAGCTGCTGGAGGTCTCACACACCCGTAAGCCAGCACACACACACATACCCACACTAGTTGTTCAGCTTTCTGTCTGGAGATACCGTCCCCTCGGCTACTCTACCTGGAACGTCGTTCTCCACCTTACCTCCTTTACATATCAGCTCAGTACTCCCCCTCCAGAGAACCTTCTCCCAACACTCTCTGGCTTTTTTTTTTTGGTGCCGTGCCTCTGGGCCTAGCATCCTGGCATTGCTCACACTGTTTGCCCATCTCTGTTGGTAGACCGAATGCTCCTTGAGGAACAGTACGGTTTCAGTAATCTTTGTGACCCCAGGGTCTGCCCCAGTGACTATAAATGCCCAAGCTTTTCCCAAGGAGCAGATGGACCTGGGGGCAGCACGGCCCAACAGAACATTCTGCAATGATGCGAATGTTCTGTACCTGTGCTGTCCAATACGGTGACCACTCAACACGTGTGGTGCTGGTGTGACTGAGAAACGGACGCAGCTGAGTCTAAATTTAAATGGTCACCGGTGGCACAGCACAGACAGGGCAGAAGGAAGGGGCTGGGGAGGACCGCCGTCGTGAAGCACTTGGTATGTGCCAGGCCTTGCCTTCTGTTTAACAGGTTCATCTTCACAGTGATCCTGGAAGATGGGAAATACTATTATTCCCACTTTACAAACAAGGAAACTAAGTCTTGGAGAGAGGCAGTGACTTGCCGCAGTCCCTCTGTTTGAAAACTGCACGGCCGGTCTGATTCCCAGCACACCAGGCTGATCGCACACCCTCTCCAGGGCCTGGCCCTGAAGAAGCTTCAGTGGAAGACCCCTCCCCACTCCGCTGTCCCCCTCCCACGGTCCCTGCAGCACATGGGTAAGGCGGGCCTGATGCAGCCCACTAGTAGCGGACGTCTGGGGACACGGCCCGAGTGTGGTGGGGTGGGCGGGCCCCCAGTTGCCTGCTAGCATCCTGCTCCTTGGATTCCCACTTGCGTGGGAACCACAAAGCTCAGACCCAAAGAGGGTTGTCATACGACCCAGGCCTGAACGGCTGGAACCATCCATCCTCTGAGCGAGTCACTTGGCAGCCGACAGCTTGTGTTATCCTTCCAACAACCCTGTAGGACAGGGGTAATTAATCCCCAAGTGAAGATGAGGAAGCAGTGGGTCGCCCAGAGTAAGCCTGCCATCCAGCCAACGGGCTGGGCTGGGGCTGGCCCCCTGGGATCTGTCCTCCCCGAACACCAGAACCCTGCCACGTTACGGCTGTTACAGTGGATTAACCGCACCTGCTTGGTCACTTGGTTCCTTATTCACACACCCTTTCCCCTACCGTGTGGACTTTTCTCCTGTGCATATCCCTTCTCTTCCCAGAATCATCTCCCCTCTCTAAGGATCATTCAGCATGCTTGCAAGTTGCTGTGTCTCCCATCTAGAAACAACTCTCTTGATTCAAGCCCCCACCCAAGCCCTGGCCCATTTCTCAGGTTCCCTCTATAGCTGAGCTCTGCTAGCACCTCACCTGCCCTCACCGCCCGCCCCCGGCCTGCTTCCCACTCCCCACTCCCCTTCCCAGCCATCCTCACTGCTGCTCAGACACCACTTCCATTAAAGCCACTATATGACCTCTGTTTTGTCAAATCGAAGCATCCATCATCTTAGTCCTGTCCTTGGTGGCCCTTCTTTGCCTACCTACATTCCGGGAATCTCCTCCAACTCCAGTCCTGAACCCCATGTTTGCCCTCCATGTATGCTGTTCGTTTCTATCACGGACACACGTAGAGGTCTTAGAACTGGGGCCAAGATTTGTAAGGACTCAGTAAGTGTGGAACTAGCTAGCATCATGCAGATTACTCCTTTAAAGATCACTATCTTTAGCCCTGAGCTCTAGACTAGCACATTCAACTGCTAACTCAGCAACTCTTCCTGGATGCCTATCAGGCATCTGAAATTTCACATGTTAGTAAAAGAATTCTTGATGTCAGGTATCCCTCCTGTACCTTCCAGTGCCCCCAAGACTTCATCTAGGTGCATGGCTCAGGCCAAAAACCCAGGAGCCACCTTTGATCCATCTCTTTTCCTCTCCACCCCCAGATCCAAACTATCCTGGCAAGTCCTGGCAGGACTGCTTCTCCTTAAATTCTGAATCCTGTCTCTCGCCACCTTCTCCATTGCCATCACCCCCACCCGGGCCACCCAGGTTAGTTGCAGTAGCCTCCCAAAGGGTGTCCTTGCTTTGGTGCTGGTTCCCTTGCAGTTTCTCCTCCTACGGAAATCATGCGGATGCTCATTCATCCCCATCATATTGCTCTCCTGCTTTTTAAGCCTTCCATGGCATCTTCTATTCACACTTAGAATAAAGTGCAAAGCCTTCTCCATGGTCTGTAAGGCCTCCTGTGATCTGACCCTCCTGGATCTCACCACATTTCCCACCTCTGTTTGCCTCCTCCAGCCTCTGTGGCTGCTTTGCTGTTTCTGGAAAGAAAGAGCCCTCTGATCTTCTTCCCAGTCCAGGACGCTTGTGCTTACTGTTCCCTGCCTGGCATTTTCTTTCCCTGGATCATTCCATGGCTGGCTTCCTCCTTTGTTAAGACCTCTAATCAAATACCACATTTCCAGAGAGATACAGCCTTGGAAAGTAATATCCCTTTCCCTCTCTATCCCTTTATTCTGTTTTCTCTTCTCTCCCGATGCTTGTCACTACTTGACCATCGGGTTCTCTACTGCCCTATAATAAACCATCCTAGACTTAGTGGCTCAACAGTCCTATTACTATGCTCATGATCTGTAGGTCAAGGATGGGGGCAAGAAGCACCTGGGCCATTCTACTCCAAGTACCATCCTTTGAGGTCACCCAGGGGTGTTGAACTGGCAGTGGGGCTGGTGTGGGGAACTCATGAAGGCCTGCTCTAGAAGGCAGGTACGGTGGAAGACTGGGCTCAGCTGGGGCGCTCACCCACTCCGTGTAGTCTCAGGGGCTCCCCACGTGGTGTCTCCAGAAGCAGAGCTGTACTTCTCGCGTGCCGGCTCCGGACTCCAGGAGTGAGCGTTCTAGGAGACAGGACATGGAGCTGCCGGTGTTCTTGAGCCCCGGGCCAGAAAACGGGCAGAGGTGCGCCTCCAGCGGAGTGTCAGAGTGCAGGGTAGTCCCGGAACGCGCCGGGGTTCCAGCAGAGGGGCTCTAGACCTCACCTGCTTGTGGGGAGGAATGGCAGAGATCTCATGGCCACCCTCAGTTTGCTGCATCTGTTTGCTCTTCTGTGTCCCACGGAATTCATCAGAATGCAGGCTTTGTGGGGGCTGAGACCTTTCACTTTTACTTTCTGCTTTATCCCTCGCACTTAAAACAGCGCCTGGTGTGGGGGAGGGATCGGATCGGAGCAACAGACAAAGGAATAAAGAATGAATGCGTGGTTATGTGTAGAATAAGCCACTTCCCTTGTGTAGGTTTTGACTCATTATTTGAAAATATCTAGATGATTTTTCTTCCTTGGCTCTTTTGTGTGGAGTCTCAGAGTATTCTAGAGCAGGGAGAACTTTAGAGAGCCTCCAACTCAGCCCCATGAAGGTGTGGTGAGACCTTTCTCTTCCCCCACACCTCTTGCCAGCCACACCTACCTTATGTTTCCTCCACCTGGACAGGGGTGCTGGCAAGACCCTTGGGGTGTGGTCTCGGGGAGCACCAGAGTCCACAGATGTGGGATCTGGGCTGAGCTCTGCTTACAATCTGCTGTGGGACCCTGGGTCAGGCCCTTTCCCTCTCTGGGCCTCACTTTTCCTATCTATAAAGTGAAAGACTTGGTGTTCTGACTCCCTAGGTCCCTGAAGACATAGGCCCCTAAGTGGGGGAGAGACAAGTCTTGTGGGATGGGAAGCCTGAAGGTGTTTTTTGGGGAATAAGTGATTCTGGGAGGGGGGCCAGGGGATGAATGGATGTTAGTCTTCATCTGTATGCTCCCAGCCTACAGGCAGAGATTTGTGTGTGTGTCCTGTCACACAGCTCGTTTCCAGTCTCCTCCACCGGCAGCCCCTGAGGAGCAGAGTTGGGACAAGGAGGGTGGACAAAGCAGGCCTGGTTACCCATGGCTCTCTTCCCTCCCCCACCCCCAAACTGCCAGGGGCCTTCTTTTCTCTTTCTTTCTTTCATTCTTTCTTTCTTTTCTGTCTCAGGGTGTGGAGCCAGGGAGCTGCTGGAGTCAGCCAGGAGCCAGGCCCTGATCCAAAGGGATCAAGGTGCAGATACCCAGAAAAATCCCACCGCCCCTCAGGAAGGGGCCGCGCACTTTGCTCCTGCCTGCCCTAATCTCTGGGGCTCAAACTTTGTCAGAGCCAACACTTCCCTCATAAATCACCTAGCCTCCTGGGCTTTCTCTTCTTTGGTGTCTTCTGCCAGATACCAGAAGGCATTCAGAAAATTGAACATTAAACCTCAGCTGACCGTGGCTCAGGGGCCACCTTCTGGGAAAGAGGAGGGGAAGGTCTCCATGTGATTTGCAGGGAACTGGAAGGATCTGCAGTTCAGCCTCTCCTCCACACTGAGCACCTACCTGGCCGGGTGCTAGGGAACCGGGGATGAGGGATGGTCGATCCTGTGAGCATTGCAGTATAAAAGAGTCCATTATACGTGGATGGATGGAGCTGGGGGCAGTGGGGAGTGAAGTCTATGCAATAACCAGCTATTTTCATACTGGAGTCAGTACAAGGGATCCTGGGAGAGGGCTACTGGCTCAAGGAAGCTGAAGGACAAGAAACAAAGATACAGGTGAAAAGCAGCAGGAAGAGTATACAGGTAGAGGAAACAGTATAATCCCAGAGGCAAAAAGGAGTGTCAGGGAAGGTTCCTTGGAAAAGAAGGTGCCCAGGCAGAGTCTGAAAGGGAGGCCTGGGGAGAGTCCATTCCAGCCAGAAGGATCAAAGTGGGCAAGGGCGCAGGTATGTGTGTGGTGTGGTGTGTGTGTGTGTGGCTGGGAGGGACGGGGAGCGGAGTGGGGCAAGGACAGAAAGGGCACACCGTTTAGGGTTGGCAAGCCAGTGGCAAAGGTGAGTGTGGGGAGGGAGGCCTCATGGGCCCCTCTGGCTCGAAACCCTGGAGGGGAGGAGACAGGTGAGGGGCTGGTGGTGGTGTGCAGACGGGGTCCAGCCCTGGCTGCTCAAGGGCCGAGTGCCGCCATCAGAGCATGGCCACGGGAGCCTAACCGCGGCCGGCCTCTACGGGCACCCCTCTGTGGCCGGGTCCTGGGCATTCGGAGCTGAAGGCTGGCCCCAGGGAGTGCAGTCCAGTGAGACCAGGGCAGCTTTATGGAGTGGAAGGCAGAGGGTGACGCTGGCATCTTCAGTGGGATTTGAGAAGACAGGAGGGAGACCGAACCTTCATGTCCATTTTGCAGCATGGCCACAGGGTCTGCTCTGGGCCGGGGTCTGGGCTGATGTGCTGAGCCAGCAGCAAGTGGTCCTGGCTCTGAACTTGCAGTTTGGAGGGGGAGACTGAGACACACCCAGGCAAGGACAGTGCTCTTTGGGAAAGGATAGGATGAGGGGCTAGCACTGGGTGGGGGTGGGGTGGGGAGCTTGGAAATAGCTGGGATTCAAGGAAACAGTGAGGGGACCAGGGTGAGGTAAGGGAGACCCCTAGGACTCCCAGTGTAAGGAGAGTCATCCTTCAGGGCCATCAGCTGATAGCCAAGACCTCTGTAAAGCTTGCCTTATCCTAGTCTGGCCCTACAGGAAAAAATTCATATCTAAAGTAACATACAACTGGAGATGTAGAGGTTGGGGAGGAATTAGATGAAGGGGGGGCTTGTGGGAAGAGCATTCCTGGCAAAGGGAACAGCATGTGCAAAGGCTCCGAGGCAAGAGGCGCCCACCCTCAGAGAACTATAGGTCATCTGATCTAGCCGAGGAGGTTCAAAATGTGAGGCTGAGAGGGACACAGAGCCTTGTAAATTCTATTAGAGCAGTTAGGGTTTTATTGGGAAGATCGTTCCGACAGGGGGGATCAGTATGGACTTCCTGGAGTCTATGATATTTGGGCTGGGCCCTGAAGGGTGAGTAGAATCCAGGCACATGAAAGTGGGCGAAGTGAGAATGGCCGAGCTCAGAGTGAGGGCCTGAGGGACAGTGTGTGCCGTGTGCCCGGCACTGTTCGTGAGCGAGGCAGCACCTGTTTGTAGATCGGCTTCTTGTTAGAGGATCTGACTGGCAAGTCTTCGGAGTGATCTAAGGTGATCTAAACTTTAAATTTAAGGCCATCTTTAACTTTAAGAGCCTTGCTGCCCCCTGCCTAATCTTTCTCGTCTTCTCAGTCCAGTAATTGTGCCTATATTGTTGGAGTAGAGCGAAAAAGCAGTGTTTTCACAGACTCGCACACCATGGTCAGGGGGTATGGAATTTGGAGGGAGTGGAGTGTAGGAAAGACACAACTGTGACCTTCAGGCACGAGGCACTCCCCATGCAAGGCACCTGATATGTCATCTCATTTTAATCCTTACCATAGTCATAAAAGGTAGCTGTTATACCCATTTGACAGATGGCAAAACCGAAGCTCAGAGAGGAGCTTTCTCCCAGGTCACAGAGCACACTATGGCAGAGAAAGGGTTTGAAGCCAGCCTGCCTGTAGTCCTTCCTTTGCGCCACACTGCTTCCATGGCCTGTGTCCACCACTTCTTAGCTGTGTGCCCTGCAAGTGACTTAGTGCCACCGAGCCTCAGTTTCTTCACCCAGAACGTGAGTGTTGGCCTCGACGGACTAGAAGAACAAGGCATTTCAAACTTTACTGTGCCCATGAAGCACCTGGCGGTCTTGTTCAAATGCACATTCTAATTCAGAAGTGCTGGGAGGGGGCCCAGGGGTCGGCACTTCTGGCAAGCTCCCAGGCGATGCTGTTGCCTCTGGTCCGTGGACCGCACTGAGAGCACCAGGGCTGGGTCATCTCCAAGGGCCCACCTATCCGTGGAGACGGACTCTTGCTCGGGAGAGGAGTGGAGGCACTTCTCAATCCAGGATCATTCAAGACACTTCTTTCGGTTCTGTTTAGCTTCTGTGAAGAGGTCAAGGGCAAGGAGGCTGTCTCCCCCTTTCTAGAAGAACCAGAAGCTCAGAGGGCACAAGACTTGCCCACCCCTGGCAATGCCTGGCCAGTGTTCTTTCCTGTACTCCCATGTCTCTCTGGGAGGGAGGGCATTCTCCCTTGGGCAGCCTCTTCTTCTTGGGCTCTGGGGGTCAGCATCTTTAGTAGGCATCTCCCATTATGGATGGCCCCACATTTCCCCTACTGGGGTGGTCCATTCTGACCAAGAAGCAGCATCCTCTGTGGCTGCTGGGGTGTCAGCCCACTCCTTCCCTGCAGCCCATGTGGCTGGAGGCAGATGTGGGCTCTCTGGAGGGAGGAGCCCAGGAGGAGCTGGCTTGCCCCTGGGAAGCCTGTCGTCATGCCCACAGCCTCTCTGGGAGGCACTGCTGTTCTCATGCTCTCTGGGATAGCTTTAGGCTTGTGGACTTGGAAGGGAGAACGCACTGGAAGAGTGAATGTTTGCAAATGGATTTACAGGCCTCATATTTACCCGTATTGTCAGGGAGATCCGGGCTGCAGAACTGAGTCATCCTGAGCACGAAGGCCGCACCTGGCGCCTCTGGTGGGCTGAACCCACGTGCACCAGGCCTCCTCAGGGCCCGCTCAGCAGTTGCCCTCACCTGAGCTCATGCTGGTCCCCCTGCCATACTCAATCTTCGTCCTCCCAGGGCCTTCAAGGCCCTTCCAGGGGGCTTTCCCACCCACCTCCATCTGCCCTTTCTGTGACCTGGCCTGCAGCGAACACTCTAGCATGTGCCTAACATGGCACCTTGTGTGGATACATGGGTTGCAAGGACTTGTTTGTGGGTAGATTTTGCTTTGCATCCACTTCTTGAACGTAGGAGCTAGCCCTTACACTGCATCTGCATCTCGCAGCTCGGTACACAGTCAGCACTTAGCAAAGGCTGTTAGGCCGTGGGCTCTCTGAGGCAGGGCGCCTGGAGGAGGGAGGGAACGGGGCTGAAGGCTTTGCAGCTGCCTGCAGTGCCGCATGCCCCGGAGAAGTGATCTTGGCTTCCTTCCTTTATAAAAATGCTTGGAAGCTGCGCCCCACCCTCCCAGTCTCCCCAGTGCCTCTGTACACAGGGCCATTGGGTCTCAGTGGCTGTGCCTCCCAGCTGGAATGGGACCCGCCACCCGCTCTTAGCACCGCCGGTAGCTACTTAGCGCAGTGGCAGGGCCTTAGGCAGTCTGGGTGGTCGGCCCGGGGAGAGGATATAGAAGGACAGGCTGGCCCCTCCGGCTGCCAGGTCCAGCAGCGGAGAGCCCCGGCCGTTCAGGTAGGGTAGAGGCATGCGAACTCCTCCCTGGGAGCCAGAGCCCCCAGGTAGCCCTTGCTCCCCTCCCGAGGTGGGAACACCTCTTCCTGGCAGGGCCGAGTCGCAGAGGGAAGGCAGATGCACCGTTGGGCACCCTGCTGCCTGTGGGGTCAAGCATTACAGCCCCGGGGTCATCCCGGACCTGAGGGCCTGTTCCTCTCTGACATGTTGAGCAGCTGTTTAGCAGAAACCCATCCCTCCTCTTTGGTCCCCTTCTACTGCACCCTGGCAGGCTTAGACTTTGGGGGCGTGTGCTTCTCCTCCCCATAAAGAAGGATAATGCCCGTCAGATAACTTGATCCAAAAGCTAAACAAAATAATGCCAATGGCTTAGCATGTGCACAAAGAAATATTAACTCCCTCTCTTGCACCCCCAGAGAAGACTTTACTCCACAGAATAAACCGAATGACTCCAAGGCTTTCTGTGCCACCGAGATCTCATCGAAGCCAAAGCAGGCCACGAAGCCCCAGGCTCCTCTGCACTACATACAACGGAGGGGAGAGTGGGTGCAACCTCTCCGGGATGTGCTCAGGGAGGGTTAGACGGAAGAGCCCGGATGAACTAGAACTTGGTATGGTCTCAGCATGTTGGCAGCTGCTGCTACAGGACAGATATGTTCCCATTCTCTCAGCGACCAGTTCTGGAATCTCGTGAAGGGAGATATTAACCAGGATTATTCTCCATATAAAATACAACAGTTCTTCTTTCAAGCCCCTGTTCTTTCTCATCCCTTTTTCAATTTAATTTCCTGATGCTTTTTCAGTTCTGCTCTGTTTAAAAAGGAGAGAAGTCTCCTTGAGGTGCTACCAGAGTCTATTCCAGTCCGGTTCTCACCAGCTGGGAGGAGGCCAGGGGATGGGATAGGGAGGTTTTGAGGGAAAGTAACAAGAAGGAATTGGAGGTAGGACCAGTAACAACTGGAATCGTGAGCGGTTTCTGGCCCATTTTATGATGTAGAGAAGCTGAAATTTCTGGACTGGGTTTCAAAGAGGCGTGGTCCGTGTGCTGGAAACATCAGGAAAACGTGCAGTTACTTGCTGGGCTGGATGACTTCTTGGGAATCAAAGAACCAAAGCCACCGGGGGTCACAACCTGACCCTTGACCGTGGCCCCAAAATGAGCCCAAGTCCTGCCTCTGGTCCCTGGCAGAGTCTTGCCATTTTCACAACTGCAGGTCCTCGGTCACCCCGGGCCCACAGCCTACACAGGGTGAGGATGGCCCCCTGCACCCTTCCCTCCACCAGGCAGGGAGCACCGGTCCGCTCCTTGCCACCACCCAGAAGAACCCCTCTCGGTGAAAGAAGCAGCTGGGTAAGCAGAGCAGGGGGAGGAGGTCCTGAGTTTATGTATCCTACACGTGGTTACTTCTGTTCCTCTTTCTGGCTAAGTGCAGGCAAAATTACTCTTTGAAAAAGCCACCCCATTCTTCCGGCAGCCCGTCTTAGGTTCCAAGAGTACTCACCTCGGCTAGGGGTCAAGTAGGAGAAGGTGGGGACTAGACAGAGGATGCAAAGCCTGGGGGCTGTGCCCCAGTGGATAGGGTCATCTTTTATCAGTGGATGGTACCCGATCGCCGTCTCTCTTGTTCTCAGAGAAAGTGGGCTTGGCTTGAGCTCCTTAGTGGACCGTGTCCCAGGGCAGGAGTCCGCATTCTGAATGTTGGATGTCAGCTGGAGCGAAGAGCTTCTCGGCTCACAAAGCACTGCTGTGTTGTCTTCTGCTTTGATCCCATGTCACAGTCACTGTGGGGAGTGAGTAAACAGGGCAGGTGTCACTGGGACCCCTTTCACCTGTGGAAACCCAGCCAGAGCTCTGGTGCAGGGGGGGCCACATGTACGCAGTGGCACATTCATAACCTCACCCCGAGTCCTCAGACCCCAGGCTCTGCAGCTGCCCCTCTGAATGGGAGTCTGAGGACCGAGTATAGCTCAGGAAGTTCTAGATCATAAATCCCAGGCACCTCTTGCAGTAGTCAGGTTTCTCTAGAGAAACAGAGCCCTGTTGGTATTTCTCTAGAAACAGAGTCAATAGGGTTCTTTCTCTCTGGAGAAACACATATACACATGTGTGTCTACAGAGAGTAAGGGAGAGAGATCTGTTTTAAGGAGTTGGCTCACATGATTGTGGAGGGCAAGTCCACAATCTGTAGACTAGGCCAGCAGCTGGAGACCCAGGAAAGAGTTGCAGTTTGAGTCTGAAGGCAGTCTGCTGACAGAATTCCTTGTCCATGCAGGGAAGTCGGTCTTTTTTCCGATTAAGGCCTTCAACTGATTGCATGAGGCCCACCCACATTAAAGAGAGTAATCTGCTTTTTCAGTCTACTAATTTAAAGGTTAATGTCTTCTAAAAATAGCTTCACAGAAATAAAATAATGTTTGACCAAATATCTAGGTACCCAGCCAAAATTAATAAACAAAGTTTACCATCACACCATTTCACATCTAAAGAGCCAGTGATAATGGAAAAACCCTTTCTCAGCCATCCTTCCCCATGATCCTCTGACAGCCTTGTGGAAAAGACGGGAATGGCTAGGATTAATCAGTTCATCCTGTAAATACACCACATTGAACCCTGACTTTGCACCAGGCACTTGGTTAGGCCCAGCAAGTCACTGCCCCAGTCCTTTCCCTCTTGAGAATCCAGTGGTAAAGACAGACATTGAATGAGTAATTACCCAAATCTGTCCTATTTAGTGTCCAGGGTGGTGAGTTCCACAGAGCACAAGTAGGACAAGGTATGTGAGGATGACTGGCATGGGACCTGGTCTAGGGTCACGGTTGAAGGGGGCTTCTCTCAGGTGGTGATGTTCAAGCTGAGCCCTGAAGGACGAGCAAGTGGGGCAGGGGAAGGTGGAGGAGGAGAGAGTTTGGGACCAAGGAGCCATGCATGTGAAGGCCATGAGGTGGGAAAGGGTTTGGCACAATTGAGATTTGGAGGGAAGCTGGCAGTGTCCACAGGTTGTGCACTGTGCAAGTGAAGGAGAACCTGTTTGAGGCTGCAGAGGAAGGCAGATGATGCACTCCCAAGCTTTCTAGGCCCACTCAGGATCTTTAACTGTAGCCTAACGGCACAAGAAGGCCCCTGAAAGTTTTGAAGCAAAGAAGTCACATGAGCAGATTTGTCTTTTAGGCAAGTTGCCATCCATGGACTACAGAGAGTGGACGGGAAGGAATCAGAGGAGATGTGGGAACCTTAGGAGGGGATTGCAGACTTCCAGCAGGGAGACCGTGGTGACTCAAGCTGTGGAGGTGCCATGGGGATGGACAGCAGAGAAGACATTTGAGGTCTGTGGAAGATGAGGACAAGGGAAAAATCAAAGATGCATGCAGTTACCCCCCATTAATAAAATGGGGCACTGAGGCCCCTAGAGACCTGGCGTTTTGCCCAAGCTTACCCCACCAGTGATGTGCGAAGCCGGGATGCAGCCGGGCCCACGGAACCGCACCTGCGGCACATTTCTGGCTGGTTGTCTTTAAATTCAGCTGGTTCTGTGTGGCGCTAATACAGCGAAAGCTTAGATTCCAGGTTGGGACCCATCTCGTCCATTCTGAGTGCTTGCCCGCCAGCTTCAGCCCTGACTCCGGGATTCAGCTCTGGCTGCAGCCGAGGACTGAGTGATCCCACCTGAGCCCGAACCAGGCCCTGACCCTGGTCACCCACTCAGTCCTGCTCTTGGCCTCTGGTGGCATCCCGCCCAAGGCCTCTTGATTCTGCCCCCCTACACATGGGTAGCGAGTGGTCGCTCTGTGCCTGGCGCGAGGCTAGGCGCAGAGCCCCAGCTCTCTAGCCGGCTCACACTGCCGGTCATCGGGGCGCCAGAGGAGAGGGTGTCGTGCTGGGGGGAGCGGGGGGTGCTCCAGCAGCACAGGCAGTGTGCTTTGCAGATGGACGGCCCTGAGTCTGAACCCCAGCTCTGCCACCGTTTAGCTGTGTAGCCACGGGCACCTTACCTGGCCTCTTTGAGCATGTTTCTTTACTGTCCGCTGGGGACCCCAGGACCTACGTTTTAGTTGAGGGATGGATTAGAGGTATTGTTTGCACAGAATTAGCATAGATTAGGTACTCCATAAATATCAGCCCCTTAACTTTCCTTTGCACTCGTTTATTGAACAGCTACTATGTATATGGATGCGGGGTCCTTTACTGGGTACTGGGGTAAGAGGTGACAACCAGAGCCTCCCGGCCTTGTCAGAATTTCTAGCACACTCCCTTGCACATAGTACGTGCTTTGCAAATGAAAGGAGCCAAAGAGGGTTTCAGAGACAGTTGGCTTCCCTGAGCCCCACACTATCAATTTTTCGGGAGCATCTTTGCCACAGACCACAAAAATCCAGTCCGTTTTAAAATGGAGTGGAGACACTGCTGCAGAGTGGGCGGGGAGAGGCGTCAGTCTGGGCCCCTGGAGGGGGATGGTGACTCTGTGCTTCCTCTCTTGTGACGAATGCTGTGCACGCCACAGTCCAGACACTCCTTGGAAGCCTGGGGGGCGCGGGGAAGAGTCAGGAAGGACGGAGGAAGCTTCTGTTCGGCCTGCCTTCCAACACTGCCGGCCCCGCGAAGTGCTGCATCTTCAGAGATCATCATCTGCAGCCTGGAAATGCCTCCACTTCTGGAAATTCACAGGTCAGCCTGACCCAGCCGTCGGTCCACCCTGACCCGGTGTACCTGGGGAGTCTGGAGATGGGGAGAGACACCCACCAGGGGAGACGTTTCACAAGCTCCAAGCACAGATGAAATGCCGAGGTCCAGCTTGAAAGACGCTGGGTGAGTGTGGCTGGGCCAGGCATGGTGCGGTATGCTGAGCATGCCCACCTCAAAGGCGAGGCTCGAGTCCTCTAATAAAATGGGTAGTCGCCATAGTCAGGGTGGGTTGTGCAGTGGAAAGAGCACCATACTTGGAGTCCAAGAGGGTGGATTGAGGTTCTGCACTTGATCTTAGCCAAAAGGCTGAGAAGCGATTGGATTGAGGTTCTGGATGCATCTCTGACTCTGTGAAATTGGGAAAGCCCCCCATACCCCACACCCCACCCAGCTGGGCCATCATAAAATCAGAGATAGTGATGCCTAGGAGGTCCCCCAGGCCTCCCACCTTGTCATTCATTCGTTCATTCTGTGTTTTACCCTATAGCACTCTTGACCTCTGATTTGCTGGCAGTTGGGCCCGGGGGTCTGCAAAGTACTAGGGTTGGCTTGCTGGAACTGTCTGGTCTGGTCCAGTCCTCTCATTTTACAGATAGGGAGATGAAGGCCCATAGGGAGGCACTGATCTCCCCCAGGTCACCTGGCAGATAACGGCTGAGCTGACCAGCAGCCCAGCTGCTTTCTCCAGCTTCCCTGGGAGGGATTTAAGGACACTCCCATCTGCCTCCTGCTACCTGCAGGAAGACTGTGGCCCCAGGGAGCCCTCAGGAAACTTCACTGTTTGGCTCACCAGAGATTTCTGGAGCTCCCTATGGCAGAGAGATTTCTGTCTCTTTGGAGAGCTTGCTATGGGAAGGGCCAAGGGCATGCCGGTCATTCATTGGCCCAGCCAGCCAGCCAGCCACGCACTCCTTCATTCACCCTTTCGTTCTCTTGTCCATCTCTTTATTTATTTACCTCAATTTTTCACTCACTCATTTAATCATTTATTCACTGGCCCGCTTACTTGTCTATTGATCCATTCATTTAACAAGCAAATGCAGAGCGCTGAACCCATGCTCACTGGGGAGAGACTGATCATCAAACAGACCGCTACAGCACAAAATGATTGTTTCAGATGGCCGGCAGCCCAGCGGCAGGCACGGGCTCAGGGCGAGTGGGCTTGGAGGAGACCCCCAGCGGAGGTGGCATCCAAGCTGGCCTCCGAGGATGAGCAGGAGCTGTCCTGGTGAGAGAGGAGGAAGGACTGTCCCTTAGCTCCTAACGAGGTTCTCAGGGGCCACTGGGCCTGCACTGCCCAAGCCCCTCTGCTCCCGGCAGCCTGGGCAGAAGGAAGCACAGTGCAAGCTACAGCCCAGCCCAGCTCTTGGAGCTGTGCATCTCTGGCCTTGACTCCGTGGCTGTGGTCGCTGGCTTTCCCCAGGCTGTGTGGGGGCGCAGGAGGTGGCGAGTCCAGTTGGGTGTGAAGAGCTCGATCTTCTTTCTTTCAGCTGCATCTTGGCTTACGGCCAGTCTTCCTGATGATTATCTGGGGTGCATATTTCCACGTGGCCTCGTCTGCTGCTGCTTGTCTTCCTCAGAGGAAGGAAGGAAAGGAGAGTGGGAGGGAGGATTAGTGAAGTCAACAAAAGATGTCTTTATCTGGTAAGATAGCAGTGAAGGCCACTGTGTTTGGAATCAGACGGACCCTGATTCAAATTCTGCTCTGCCCCTTAATTAACTATGTGACCTTGGATGGCTCCCTCTGAACTTGTTTCTTTCTCTGTAAATGGGACTAATAACATCTAACTGGCAGATTGATTGCATTATTTACATGCCCATTCAGACACACCGTAGGTTCCCAAAATATGGTGGTAAAAGTTTTATCATGCATCCCCTCACTGCCTGGTTGTGTAGCCCTTCCAGTGTGTTAGACTGCCGGCGAGGCGTAGGGATCCACATAAATAAAGCATTTGTAGCCCAGCCATGAGACCGACAGGTGCGCCTGCCCTTTTTATGCAACCTGCTAGGGCCTGGGTCTGAGGTCCACTTGGGGCACTCTGTGTAGCCATGGAAGGCTCTGGAAAGAAGGTGACATCCTAACCAGGCCTTGAAAGCTGAATAAATAGGTTTTTCCCTGAGTCCACACTGCCCCTTCCAGGTGGAATGTTTGGGATGGGTCCTCTGTGTGCTGAACTCAGTCTGTGAGAGCTGACCATGTGGCTTCTGGATGTGGCCCCTGGCTCTGCTCGGCAGGAGCTCCAGGGTGGACTTGGTCAAATTACTGAGCCTCTTGGAGCCTGTTTCATCCTCTGTAAATGGGAAAATAATACCCACTTCACAAAATGGTTTTAAGTGCAAACATTAAAGTGTGTAAAGTGCTTCAGCTAGTACCTGAGACATCGTAGGAGCTTTCGAGATGTGACTCTTCTTGTCACAGCTGCAGTAGGGGCGGGGGGGGGGTGGTTTGGGGGGGCAGGGGAGGCTTGGAAAGGGGGATGGAAAGAAGACAAATGGGAAGTGGGCTTGACCAGGGGAAGAGAAGAAGGCCAAAGCCGGCCCTCCTGCCCTCTTCCTCTTCCAGCACTGAGCCTGCTGTCTCCTCAGCACCCTCTTCTCCAGCCTGATGCAGCTTCTTGCTATTCCCACCAAGTTCTATTCCACTTCTGTCCCCTCAACTGTTGCCTCTCCCCCCCGAGTCAGATGTTATAGTCCCCTTTTCCACCTGCTCTTTAACCTTCAGGACTCTGAAGGTGCCCCCTCCTTCTGAAAGCCCTCCTTGATGGACCCTGTCCCTAGTAGTGAGCCCCTCCCTTCCTGCATGCCCCCTCCTTGCCCCTCTTTAGCATGTGTAAGCGACCACCTTTGGTGTGTTTGCTTAGCTGCCCCCTCATGGGACAGACGGTGAGCCCCTTGAGGCTGAGGGCCTGTGGGACTCATCTTTGGGTCTCCCTGGCTTCCAGCACTCCGCTTGGTGAGTGTTTGAATGTTGAATGAATGAATGAATGAATCAATCAATGAAACAACTGTGAGGAGGACGGTAGAGCAGGGGGGCTTTGTTCAGGGCCTGTCCTCAGCAGTTTTCATCTCCCTCTGTTGCTTCCTGCGCTCCCCCTCTTCTCCTGAGGGGCCAGGGTGCCTGGCCAGGGTGCCTGGCCGCGCTGCGCCAGGGATGCCGCATCTTCCTTCAGGGCTGTCTGCGGCCGCCTCGGCAACCCCAGGTCCCTGCAGGCCTGAAGAAACAACTCTCCCCTCCCACCCAGTTTCCCCCCAAAAAACAAACACAGCCACTGCCCCCAAGCCACAAGGGCTCGCAATGAAAAACAGGTGTCTCCCAGAGACCTATCAGCCCAGGCTGGGTGGCAGCTTTGGGTCACCTCCTGGGGGCAGGGAAGGGGTGTGGGCATGGCAGCGTTCATGAGTGCTCACCCAGAGTGTTCAGCTCCTGGGGCCCAGCACGGGGTTCAGCAGCCACCTCCCACCCTGGTCACAGGAGACTGACTAACAGGAACATCCCAGGCCAGAGGAGCCAGGGGGCTCTGGTTCCAGCTGGGCCCTCGCTGGGGACAGCACTGGGGGGACAGCTAGCCATGGACAAAAGGGTGGCCCTCGTGCCCCTCTCACTGTCTCAGATTTCTGCTTCACCCCAGGGAGTGAAAGAGCACGAGTGTCCTAATCACCCAGCTTTAATCCCCACTTAGCCCCTTATAAGCTCTGTGAGCCCAGGAAGCTTCTTTTGCTTCTTGGAGTCTTACTTTACTCATCCGTAAAATGGGTCAGTAAAGACTCTCTGCATCGGTTGTGGGCTGGGACTAGGGGTGGTAGCTTACATGTGCATGTGTGTAAATGGCCCCAGTGCAGGGCCTGGGTAATACGTGTTTATTAAAAGTTAGCCCCCATACCTCTGGCTCCGGATCCATCACTAAGGGACTGGGTCTGAATTTAGGCAAGGCGTTTTCACCTGTCCCGGCCTTTTCTAAGAGTCTAGGCTCCACCCCTCCCCTGGCCTCCTGAGGCCCAGTCCTAAGGAGCAGCTGCTTGTCTCCCACCTGGCTCAGCCCGTCTGTTGCACGTCCCAGCTTCTGTGTATGATGTTCCCTCTGCCTGGAATGCCTTTCCCCAATTGTCTCCCTCCTTTCAGTCACAAAACATGCTTCCTGAGCGCCTACTATGCACCAGGCACTGTTCTGAGCACTTGGAATGCATAGGTGAACAAGCCCTGTCTTCTTCCCCTGCTCCTGGGAGCCCCTATTCCTTGCCACATCTGCCTTGTGACACTTGTCTCACCGTCCTGGGGCGGGCTGTTTGCCCATCTGTCCTCCCCATGACTAAGCTCCTGGAGGGCAGGGACCATGTCTAACCAGGTCTCCACCCACAACACCAGGCACAGAGGGGGTGGATTCACCCTGTCTGTTGGATTCACCGCGGAACTCCAGCATCGGTCTGGGAGCCGGGTGGGCTCAGGGCCCGGCCAGTGCCTGTGGACTGAACAAGTGAAGGGGCCTGGCAAGTTCGGCTCCCCCGCGGCTCGTGCCGGAAGGGTAACTCCATCTCCATGCCCCCACCGCGGCCAGTTTCAGATTCTGCTGGCTCAGCCTCCTCAGCAGTGCCAACTCACGGAGGGGGCCGCCAGGTCCAGACACCCTGGAAGGTTTGGCAGTGGAGGGAGGGAGGCCAGTGGGTGCTGGAGTGGTCTTCTGTATTTGTATTGGAAGCAGGCTCCTTGCATGCCAGTGCTCGCCCCTGATTTCAATTATCCAATTGCACAGTGCTGCTAAAAGTGCCTGTGGGCAAACAAGCTGGCTCCGGGCCCCTTCCTTCATTAATTCTGACAGTCCATCATGTTGCACCCAAGGAAGCCCGCTCTCCTCCCGCGGCAGGCTCAGTGGACTCTGTCCAGGTCACCAGGACGGGAACCTGAGAGAAGGAGCCGAGGGGAGGAAATGTCCCAAGAAAGGCACTGGTGACGTGGAGGGGTTTCAGGTTGGATCCTTCCTCCTCCTGACGCCCTGGGGTCTGCGTCACACTTGCCTTCTCCGGGCTGGTTCTGGTTTTCCAAGGGCTAGGCCAGGAGTCATTTTGCCAAGGTGGCGGTGAGAAGCGTTTGTGAACATTGGCCCGGCCGTGAAGATGAAACAAGGGACGATTTGCCTATGTGAGTGCACACTAGGTTCTTTCCCCCTCCTCTCCCAGTTCCTTCATTTACTTGCTTATTGCTCTTCCTGGTGTTTCAGTCAGAAAGAACACGTCTGTTCTTCTCCTGAAGTCAGGTGATGGGGCAATGGGACAGGTGGGAGGGGGAGGGAGCAGAGAAGTGGGAATTCCGCACTGTGCCAGACCCCTTAATAGGGGCTCATGGTCATGGGGTGCCCGCCACCCCACGTGTTCCCATCCTGCCTCTGTGTCGGGGCCTCAAGGGACAAAAACAGACACGTAGTATGTCATCGATGAAAGTCGCGTGGGGAAGTGTAGACCCCTGATCTAAGGAGGAAGAGCAGAGTAGATGCCAGGTAAGCCACCAGCTGGATCTGCCAGAGCCCGGCGTTCTAATTAAGACGGTGTCTCTTTACCGTCTAAAATGATATCATTTAGGTCACTCCCAAGTGTCCCTCTTCTGGTGGGATAATCACTGGAAACCATATTGGCTTATTGCAGTTGCAGAAAAGGCTGTGCCCTCCCCATTGCTTGTGGGTGCTAGGGAGAGAGTGGGTCTGTGTCTGGAGGGGGTGGTGGGAATGGATCAGAGGAGCCCCAGGGGCTGAGGGAACAGGGGCAGCATGGAGAAGAGACTTGGGGAGAACTGAACCGCTTTCCCCGAAAACCTGCAGGGCTGGCCTGGCACAGAGGGAAAGACAGGCTCTCAGAAGAGGCAGCTAGGCCTGGTGGGGAAGAACTGAAGTGAGATCTAGCTTTCCCACAGCCAAGAGCTGCTGGCCCCGTGGGGATTAGTCAGCTACCTGTGCAGTGGCCAGTGGCCTGGCCTCTGCTGGGGCAGCTGGGATTGGGGATGCGGCCTGGTGGGCTGCACTCTTCCCAGGTTCGTGGCCCCAGACAGGTCATCTCTCTCTGAGCCCCGGTCCTCTCCACTGCCCCAGGGGAAGGCTAATGGCTAGGGACTGTGACAGGCAAAACCCCCCCACAGATATCCGAGCCTGGGAGGGGGTAGTTCTTCTGTTGCTCAGGCCCAGGCACAGAGGGGGCCATTAGCCCAAGTGACCGGATGAGGCCCAGTGTCCGATCTCCCCAACCTCAGGCGGCCCTATCAGCCCTCTCAGTGTCTGGTAAATACCCTCCCCGTGAGTTGGAACTCCACTGCTCCAGGAAATGTTACAAGTTGTTTTTCCACCAGAGCACATACTGGATTTTCCATGGCACCTCCAGCACATTTTCGGGAAAACCCAGGTGGTGGGGATGCGGGCTGAGACCCTCCAGAAAGGCCGAAGGCCCCGGCAAACCAAAAGATGGCTGGGTTTTATTTAATCATAAGTGCAGATACGTCTCAACCTTTGAATACTGGAAAGGAAAGGAAAGGAAAAAAAAAAAAAAAAGCCCAGCAAACCAAAAAAACACACACATCGCTTTGCTTTGGAGGGTAATTACTCTGAATTCAGTTAAACCAACTTGCTCTAGCTAACTAGATTAGTTTACATCTTGTGGTAGAAAAAGAAATACAAATTACTTAGATTGCAATAAACCATGTTTTTCTAACTAAATAGATTAGTTTATATCTTGTGGCAAGAAACAAGGAGAACAGCTCAGAAATGCCTGTCGCTCGCTCCTGCCCACTCACTCAGGCAAAGAAGCGTGTTTTCTGCGTGACCTCTAGACCCTGAACCCTGTGCCTGCCTCCGCCCCCTCCTCCAAGACATGTAAAGAATTGAGACCGGAGAAAAGAAAACAAAACCACCTCCAGCCCAGTCACGGTGATGAGGGGGCCAGACTGTTCTGGTGTCGCCCCGTCCACACAGATGGCAGTCGCTTCAGTGAAGGTGGGCTTGCTGACTGCCTACTACGTGCAGGCCAGAGGGCGAGGCACTGGGGGACAGCCAGCTCCGTGCCGTGAGACCCACGTAGCCACGCACGGCTTGTTCTGATGCTCTGCTGTCACCGTTTTAAAATTCTTAATAATTTAGGAATATGGGGCTCTACACTCACACTCTGCGCTGGGCCCTGCAAAGTATGCCACCAGTCCCGGAGGAGAGACAAGGGATAGAGGAGACCAGGGCCTGCCCTCCCAGGAGGGCGTAGCCTTGTAGGGGACACGTCCGCCTGTGGTTAGTGTTTGTCAAAAGGATCTTTGCCCTTAGAGAATTGACAGTGCATTGTCTTAAGTGATTCCAGAAACTTCAATGACTTGAGGGGTCTTTGGCCTTTTCTCCCCCCTAACAACAAAAGACACTTGCTCCCAAATGTCTGTGTCTTTCTATCCTAAGATTGCCCGGGAGAGTAAAGTGTAATGGGTACCAGCAGTTTCTGAGGAGCCTCGTCTTGCTGGGTGTCTCTCTCAGGCCTGTCCAGAGGGGTTCTGCAAGGGTCGCTGCAGTGGAGAAAATTCATTTTAACCATCAGAACGCAACCCATGTGTTGTGCCCCACTAAGGTGTCCCTTACCATGCATTGTCTCACTGGGTCATCTCACTGAGTTTCTAAAGGGTAGAGTGGCTTTAGGTGACACAGCTCTGTCTTCTCCCAGGGACAAGTCCTAGCTGGGTGGTGGCTGCCCCAGGAAGGACGCAGCCTCCTTTTACTTCTCTGCCACACGAGGCACTGCCTTCCCTCCAGGGGGGCTGGCCACTGCGGCGCTGGTGTTCCAGGCCTGGGCAAGGAGAGGGGCCGGCGTGCTCACATCCCATCAGCCACAACTGGGAACCCTGACCACCACACGGTAAGGGAGATAGGAACTGGGGTCTCTTCCGGGCGACCACGTGCCATGTGAGGTATAGGTAGGTACATGTGTCTCAGTTTCTTGAATGAGGGCCTAGGCTCAGGAGAGCAATGACTTGGCCCGGGTCATGCAGCCTGCAGGTCTGGGCATTTTCTAAGCTCCCACACTGCTTTACTGCGCAGGGGTGTGGGCTCCAGGAAGAAGCCTCCTGGACTCCAGGGAAGCCGGGGAGAGGGTACATCACCCCTGGGCAGTTCCACTGCAAGGCCCTGTAACGGAGGGTTACTGACTCATTCTTGTACCCACTGAGGGACGGGATACTCACTACTTAGCCTGGTCATCCTAGAACCTTGTCGGCTATTAATTACTACTATTTCAGTTCAGCAAATAATGACCAGATGGTTCTGAACAAACAAAACTATGGGGCTGATTGGCGGGGTCCCTGATCTGGGCTGGGGAGTCAGGAAAGGCCTTCTGAGGATGTCACCCTTTGGGAAGTCAGTCTTAGAGGATGAATTTGAGTTATTTCCTAGCCCTTCGACTTTGGGCAGGTCTAAACCGCACTTTCCTCCTCTGTAAAACGGGCATAGTAGAGTCCCTACTTCATACAGCTAAAGTGAGAACTCTCAACGTCTCTGTAGGTATTTCATAGATGTCAGTTACTGGTGAGAGCCCACCTAGCAGAAGATCTGGCAGGAGCAAAGGCGAAATGGGGAGCAATGCACCGGCCACTCAGGAGGCTAGACAGGAAGATAGGGATCAGGGGCAGCAGGCGATGAGGCAGAGGGGTTAGGAAGATCTCCCCTCACATCAGCCCCTCTCTGCTGGCCTCCATCTGTGTCCTGCAGCTCTGCTAAGTGGGCCTACTCCTCCAGCCCAGATGGGGAAACTGACGGGCTTTGTGTGGCTGAGCTGGCTCCTCATGAGCACGGGCTGGGGCAAAGGCCAGAGAGGCTTGCGGGTGAGCTCGGCACACAGGATGGAGGGGGAAAGGGACAGCAGGTGGGAGAGACTGGAAACCGGAGAGACGGGGGGCCAGGAGGCAGAGAGTAGGAGCCACGAAAGACTGAGCACTCAGGTTTTGTAATGGGACAGCAACAAGCCCACAGGTCGGGGATATGAGCCCCATGTGCAGATGAAGAAGCTGAGGCTCCGAGGACATAGTGACTTACTTAGTTCACCCGATTAGTGATCTGATTCCAAAGCTTTCTCTTTCTCATTTTCTTCTCCTAAAAAAGCCTCACACTGACTGGTATGTATTATTATAGAGTATGTCATCTTTATAAAAGGCATAAACAAAAAAATTATAGAATTCTACCATCCGGTGGGATAACTGCCATTAACATTTGATGAATATCTGTCGTGACATTTCCCCCATGCAAATCTATGTCTCTCTCAATACACGTGCATGAGGATGAATACGTATTTATGAAAATGGGATCATCACTCTATATACTGTCCTTTATTCAGTTCCCCGTATATCATGAACATCTTTCCACTGCAGTGAAGA
Source organism: Mirounga angustirostris (assembly GCF_029215605.1). Taxonomy (NCBI): domain Eukaryota; kingdom Metazoa; phylum Chordata; class Mammalia; order Carnivora; family Phocidae; genus Mirounga; species Mirounga angustirostris. The sequence continues at coordinate 152,708,778 of NW_026991712.1, forward strand.
CATACTCATGCTCTCATTTCTAGTGGTCACAGAGCACGTTTAGATCATTTCCAAATTTCCACAGGCACACAGGAGAGAACACTGATCAAGAGGACCTTTTAATGAGAAAGGAAAAGAAATCTGGAAACTTTGGAGTAAAAAGGCAAAAACTAACCAGTCCTTCTTTCCTTCTCCCGCACACACCCAAGTACCATTCACCTGGATTTGCCTCACCTGGGGGGGGGGGGACGGGGGAGGGCAGCTCTAAGCCACCCTGCCTCCACTGAATCTTTCAATCACCTAACTTTATGGCTAGAAGGATCCAAAAAGCACATTTCTTTAAGTCAGTTTCCCTTTTCCCTTCCCACAGAAGGGGAAAAGGTCAAACAAAACATTGTGAGGATTTTCCTGCCAACTTGCTTTCTGGAATAAGGACTCCTTCCTCTGCATTTCTCATGGTCTCCAGGTGCCTGGGATCCTCCTCCTTCAGGTGGATAAAGAACGAGAATAAGCATGGATGCACCATGGGGCACTAGCTTCTCTCTCCATTACATGGCATGATAAAAAAAAGCACCAGACCCAAAAGTCAGACAAATGAGGTTCAAATCCCGCCTTTCCCCCGTATTTCCAGGATAACCTCATGCCCTGATTCCTGTCTGAGCCTCAGTTTCCTAGTTATTAAGTGGAAGGGATACAGGGAATGTGAAGGGTGGTTGGTGGGGGCATATGGCACAGAAGAGAATGGTGCTCAACAAATAATTTTTGAAACTCTATTATATTAGTTTCTATTCTCAGAGAATTTTAAGAGAGGTGGGCCCACCTGTTCTTGGTTAAATAGCCCCTTTATTCGGTGGTGGACGAGAACTCAGAAGTCAGAATCCAGTGACAATAAGACTCCCTTTTTACGTTCATGGCCCAGCCCAACTAATGAACAAATCCCCCATCATGAAAGAAAGTGTTTCCAATAAGCGTGCCAGTGCCTTTGCCAAGGCGGCTTGGGCCTGCCGCCCAAATGCTGGAGGCCATGGCACCCCTGCCCGAATAGCCACAGCAAATCCTCACTCTTGCCCTTGGAAGCCGTGTGTGATTGGAGCCAGACTCCTCACACGGGCTGCGTGGCCTGTGCAGGCAGGAGGCCTCCAAGCGAACTGCAACGGACAGGCCCCAGTTGTCTGCAGAAGGGGCTGAAACTGGGCAAGAACTGTGTGTTCCTAGGGCACGTCGTGCTGCGGCCAGAGGGCACTGACAGCACAGGGGAGTGGCCCCCCTGCCAAGCTCTTGGCTACCCTCAAGAGCCAGGCCAAGGGACCTGTGTTTTCTTTGCTGCGTTATTAAGCTGTCTTTTGCTTTTAAGGTTCCCGGACCTGTCATAATACAGGCCATTCTAGCCGAGATTCTGGGCCCCTGTTCCTTTGAACTGCAGGAACAGCGTGGAGAAATCCCGCTTTCCCTGCGGGGCGGTGACAGCCTGACAGCCCGACAGCCTGACAGCTGACAGGTGACAGCCTGACAGCCTGACAGCCCCCAGCCAGGCTGCTACTGAGAGGGGTTCCAGCCATGCCGGTCCAGACTTGGGGAATCGGGCTCGTCCCCGTGGGGAGGCCGATGGAGCCCTGCCATCTTCACACACTACCAGGGGCGAATAGAGCTGTGAGCAGGGGAGGAAGGGCCCGTGTAAGACTGCGATCAGAACTTCTGGGTTCTTGGAAAGGGATTAGCACGCCATCGCAAAGGGCATGGGGCTCGGCGCTCAGGGGCCTGGCGGAATCCCGCTCTACTGTGTCCTTGTGGCTGATCTTCAGCACGTTCCTTCACTTCATTAAGCTTTGGTTATCTCCTCCGTACAATGGGAAAATAATGGTGTCCTCAGAGGATTTGCTGTCAAGATGAAGTGAATTATGAGTCTCCTCAATGGGGCGCCCTGTGCCCTGCCTGTGGCAAGCAGCGCATGGACGGCGCCGTCACCGTTCATTTCACAAGGGCCTAGTGCTGCCGGCGGGGCATTGGACTGGGGGCACTCAGGGCTGGCAGTCATGAGACCTGGCTTTTGATCCCAGCTCTGCCACAGGCCTGTGGTGTGACTTCAGGCAGGTCCGTGCCCCTCTGTGAGCGGTCCTTGACTCATTTCTCGGCCCAGAAATGGAGAGAAGGGCGTGAAGGCCTCTAAGCCCAGGGGTAAGCGGTGCCTGGGTCTAAGAGTGGCACGTACAGGGTCTGGGGGCTGGTAAGACTCCAGGTAGGATCAGTAGGCAGGCCTTGCCCAGAATTAAAGCCTCTCCTTTGGTGCCTCTTCTCTTTCCCTCTGGAACTGGTTTAGTGCTGCAGACACGTAAGGTGAGCAATTCCCAATGTGTGTGCTCTATGCTCCCCGCCCCCGACACCAGCCAGACAGACCAGGGGCTGGGCAGGCGGTGGACAAGGCAAAAGATACAGTGGAGCGAGGGAAGAGGGGGAGACAGACATGCAGGAGAGAGAAGAGAAAGGTGAGAGTTTATACGGAACCACAGAGCTGGAGACGTGGGGTCAGCCCTCAAGAATGTGAAAGGACAGATTTCCCATCCAAAGTGGGAGTGCGGCCAGAGGAGGCCGGGGCCGTGGGTGGCTGGGGGAGCTGTGGCGATGCAGGGTGCTAATTCATTTCTGATGTCTGGGATGGGGGCGTAGTAGTTCTTACTCCCCAGAGAACTCCGACCAGAAGCAGGCCCAAAGAGCACTCAGTTGGGGGAATCTTCAGACACCTTCCTACTCCGACATCTAGCTAGCATCTCCTTCCCTGTCCCCCGCTGCCAAGGGCCTGGCCAGGCCTGCTCCTCTGGGAAGTTGGTTCTCGTTGCCCCTCTCACTGAAGTTTTCCCCAAGACTTGGATCCTTGGAGAAAACCAAGGAGTGGTGTTTGACTTAGCAACCATTTATAGAGAACCTACTGCCCTCCGGGCATGAGCTGAGCACTGACAGGTGCTGCCTCACTTAATTTGTGATCTTTCAAGCTCCTCTTGCCCCGGGAATGTCTGATCTGGCACTTTCTATGTCTCCCTAAGTCCACAGTTATTCGTGCCCCTTCTCCTCTCCTTGACCTTGACTGTGAGCTCCTCCAGGGCAAGCTCAGCCTTTGGTCTACCTGTGTGTCCTCCAAGACCCAGGCTCCAGCTTCATCCTGTTGACTGGATTCTGTTGAATTAAATCTAGGGGCACCTGGGTGGCTCAGTCAGTTAAGTGTCCGACTCTTGGTTTCAGCTCAGGTCGTGATCTCAGGGTTGTGAGATCGAGGCCTGCATCCTCTAGGCTCAGAGTCTGCTTGAGATTCTTTCCCCTTCCCTCTCCCTCCACCCCCCTGCCCCTCCTCCCACACCCTCTCTCTCTTTCTCCCTAAAATAAATTAATACATAGAATCTTACATGAATTAAATCTAATTAATCTGCAGGCGGCTTACTAAATTCAGTTTCTGTGATTTGTGGCATTAGGAGTCAGCTCTGTTGGGAGAGAGGAGGGGGGAGATTATATTTTGAAGCAGAATACATAATACTTTGAGGGCAATGCCAAAGTCAAGTGGAAGGGCGGCACTCATGGTGGGGTTTCTGACAATGGAGGCAAGTGCGAGGGGGAACGACCTGGGGCATTCTGGCAGAGGGAAGGGTAGGGATGCTTGTTGGGAGGGAGCCCTTCACTGGGCTGGGGGTGGGTTTGGCTTTCTGGGACGCTCCCCCATCTTGTGCTAGGCTGCGCTGGAGGAGCGAGGTGACCACACAGTCTCCTCGTAGGGAACACATGGTCACACTATGAAAGTGAGACTCGGCTGAAGGGTGAGAGTCCTGGGATCCTAGGCACTTGGTTAGAGGACCTTTCGTAGAGCAGTGTTTTCTGGCTCCGCTGCTGTAACGTGGGGCCAGAAATGTAATGTGGTTTCCTGCAGGGATTGGAGATTTGCTCCAGTAAGAGTTTGCCTTGGAAAGGACTCACAGTATAGATGTCTTCACCCGCAGAATAAAATCTAAACTCCTCTGCCTGGTGCCCCCGAATGTGGACCTTGCTGACCATCCTACCATCACTGCCTCCTGCCCCCTCCCCTCCCCCTTGCTTCTTCACCCACACCCGTGCTTCCCCCATCCTAGCCTTTGGTCACCCTGCTCTCATCTCTTTTAATGGCCTCCCTGATCCTGACATATTACCACATCCTTCCCATCCATCCTTAAGGTAAGGCTCAGATCCCTCCTCTTCCAGGAAGCCTTCCCTCATTTCCTTGCGGCAAATATCATCCTCCCTTCAGTACCCTGTTTCAGCTTATTCTGCGTGCCTCATGCAATTTTATGCTCAAGTTAGGTTTCGGGGGAAGGTACCCATCCTTCTCCTTCCCCCAGAGTGAACTCTTGAAGGACCTCTGAGGCCCACAGGGCATGCTCAGTGACTGCAGGTAAGGGAGAGCCAGTAACTCCAGGGGGCAGACAGATCCCATAGCCTGCTGGCGCAGCCTCTGGCACAGCAGGGGTTAATCAGGGGTACATGTGATCAATAAATATTTACTGGGTGTTAAGTGTTTAGCCTAATGCAGCATTTAACAGCCATTCTCATTTATGGTAATGGGAGGCATGTGCGACCCTGGGGGATTTGGGAAGGGAGCTCCCTCCACCTGCCTTCAGACCAGTTTCAGACACACCCCCCCATCACACACTCCAACTGCCCTGTGGAGGTGGAGTTTCAGCTTCGAATTCTTTTCTTGGGCTCTCAAGTCCTGACTCCACCCCAGGCAGATCTTAGTTCCCCCCTGGCTCTGTCCTCACAGAATCCTCACCCCATTTCTGTGCCTGGCTCTCTACTGGGCATTGGGGACACAGAGGTGAGGCAGAAACAGCTCCCTCCCCACAGGAGCTCCTCGTTTCTCATCTCTGCCCTGAGAAATAATGCCTAGCCCTTTTTCTTACACCGCAGGTCACAGCTGAGTCAGAAGATTTCAGGCTCACCGGGGAGGAAGAGTGGCACAGCTGGATCTCTGGGGAAGGACAGGGCATAGGGGGTGTGCAGAAGCCTCAGGTATAGGGGTGTGCCGAGCCCCAAGGTGATTTGATGCACACCCTCAGAGTGTATCATCCAACAGACATCACAGGGTTAGAAGCAGAGACTGACAATGGGCAACACTAGAGAGGGGGCTGGACCAGAGGAAGACTGGGTGCTGTGGGAAATAGGGAGGGGCATCTCCCTCAGCCTGGGGAAGGCTTCTCCAAGGAGGTCATCTCCAGCTGCCTTGTGAAACCAGCCCAAGAAGAGGGAAATGACATTTTAAGCAGAAGGAATGATGTATACCAAGGCCCAGAGACATGAAAAAAATCTGGCCTGTGAAAGAACATGGTGAGTTTGTGACTAGATCTGTGCTTTCCACGGTGGTAGCCACAGGCTGCATGTACTATTTAAATTAGTTTAATTTAAATTTAAACTTTAAACTTTACCCTGGGTTAAAGTTTAATCGGTTAAGATTAAACAGAATTAAAATTCAATTCCTCAGTCACACTAGCCACATTTCAAGGGCTTAACAGCCCCACATGGCTAGCGGTTCGGCTGTATTACAGAATTTCCACCATCTGAGGAAGTTGGATTGTCCAGCGCTGGTCCAGAACACAGAGTGGCTGGGGACCAGTGGGGAAGAGTTGGCAGGGTCCCTAGGATCAGACTGCAAAGGGTCTTGAGTGATGTGAGGACTCTGGGTCCCTTCCTGTGGGAGGGAGGGTGTCAGCTCTTCCCTGGACCTCCGTCGACTCCAAGAGGGAGGCTGCTTATTTATTCCCTACTTGCTTTATGAACTCCTATTCTGTGCCCCACATCCCTGGTTACAAGAGAGGTGTATACTGAGAGCCTGGCCTCTGGAGAGGGATCCGAACCTTCCCCAGTAATGTCAAGGCCGTGAGGTTACCAGGGTCCTGTGAGAAAGCAGCAAGCACAGCGCCTGTCCATCACCCCGCCCCTGCCAATACACTCTCAGTGAAGGCTGAGCAGGCCCGGCACAGGAGGATGCAGTCCGTGGAGGCTCAGAGTCGTCTGGTTGTTCACGAACAACAAATACTGGGGCGGCCGGGGGGACAGGCCGAATGCAGGGTGTGCTGGGGCAGTGGGAGTGGTGGGGCCAGCAGGATGAGGAGGCTTAGCATGGGAGAGTGGCTGCCTCTTCCTGGGCTGCCCTCTGCTTACTTGCCTCAGAGATCAGTTTCCCCCTCTTCCATGCCCAGCTCCAGGGTCACCTCCTCCATGAAACCTCCCCTGGTTGATCAAGGAGCCTTCCAGATTTCACATGACACTAGTCCTGCAGACTGCGGCTATGTCCGGCTCCGTAACTAGACCTGGGTTCCATGAGAGTCAGACGTGCCTTGTTAACTGTGCTCTTCCCTGGCCTGATCCATGTTTCCCCTCCCTTCCCCATGAGTCTGCCCCCATTGTTACACCTCTGCATCCGACTACCTGTTTATATCTCCGTCTCCACCATTAGAACTCCCTGAGCACAGGGGCTGTGTTGTTCAGCTCCCACATCCCTGGATGAATGAGTGAAGGCAGGAGGATGGAGGCTGTTCCAGCCACCCCACCTGGAGGCAGAGGACTTGTGGGTGGACAGAATCAGGAGGGGGTCCGGAAGGGCTGTGGGAAGTGAACGAAGGCCAAACAGGTGGCATGGCCCTGGGTCCCTACTGCCAAGCCGCAGGATCTTCTCCCCTGCAGTGTGACCTGAGCGGACTCCCCTGGGAGGGGACACCCTGTCTGCTTCTCTTGGGCTCCCTCCTCGCCTGCTGATTGACTGCTGCAGAGAAGATAATGGCAGATCCCTTTATTTGTTGGGCCGGCCTCTAGGCAGAAGGGTTTGCTCCAAGTGCCACTTGGTGACTCGTGCAAATTGTTCCTGACAGCCCCACAAGGCCAGGCCATCTGCCTTGCCCTTTCGCCAGGCGGAAGGGGCTGGAAAGATAGATATTAGGTTTCCACTTAAGTCAATACTTTGATGTTCAAAGCTGTTTAATATTCATTAAACCAGTCCTTCAGTTGTAATTGCGGTCATTACCCTCCCTTTTATGATCGTCTGTAAATGTTATGGGACAGACGGGCACAGCTATCCTAATGATGGAGGGTTTTGATGATGGATAAAAGGTTGAATAGAATCCCTTCAATCTGTCTCCTCACTCTTCGGTGCTCACTCCCACCCCTTTCTGCTTCCTTTCGCTCTTAAAAGATGGTGTTTGGGCTGAGAGAGCAGGATGGCTCCAGCAGGGTCATGGTTAGTTAATTTTACAGAGACAAACATGCGGTCCTGCGGTCTCGGACTGAACCCATACTCTCCCACACACCTGGGCCCAGCCCCAGGTCAGGCAATGAGCCCTGACCCCAGCCCCAGCCTCGGCCTTGACCCTAGCCATGTTCTGAGCATCAAGAGAGGGAAATTAGGTTATCAGAACAGGTTTGGACCTTAGAGATGTTGGTGCTTTTGCTCTGCAGAGGGGTGGGGCCTCCTACTGGGACATTCACAGGCTTTGGAGTCAGACTGGCTTTCAATGCCAGGCTCTGCCACTTTCTAGCTGCATGATTTGGGCAGTGGCTGAGCCTCCGCAGCATTCAGTTTGTTCATCTATTAAGAACAAGGACTGCTAGGAGAGTCATTGCAAAGACCCCATTCACTAACAGCCCTGCTCGGCCAATGCCACTTCTCGGCACTCCCACCAGCCCCTTAAGTTCCCGCGAGAGCAGGCTGGCCCTATGCTAAGAACCCTAAGCCTACTGGGACGGGGGCACTGTGGGCTGGCCGGCTCCTGTCGCATGAAGTGCAGGGTACCTTCTCCTGCCTCCCCACTCTTCAGTTCCAACAGTCCCCTCAGGCACCCTCTTGTGAGCTTCCCAGGGCCACAGGTTGCAATCTCTGGCAAGCAGCCCTTGAGACAGGTTCGTGTGCCCAGTGTTTATTAAGGAGGCCCTTGGGATCCACACCTCTGTCTGGAAAAGGGGTCAGAGAGGAAGCAAATCCAGTGGAGGAGATGCAGGTCTGAGCCCAGCTCCGGGCCTCACAGCCAGCATGGTTACTTATGCAAATCACATCAAGCAAGTGGGTGCTTGCCAATGGATAAGCAAATGATCAGAGCTTTCTTCTCCAACAGCAAAAGGATAAATGTAGGTAGTGAAGGCAGTGAAGACTTGCTCAGTGAATGAGTGAGTGAATGAATGAATGAATGAATGAGTGAACAAACAAAGAAATCTGCAACTGAGTAGAATGGATCCCCAATCCCTTATTTGTCTCAGAATTCAGTATTCTTTGGGTTTTAGATATGCATCCATCTAACACCCCATTGGGGCCGGGAACAGCACCCATAATCACATTAATAGTTGTGCTGCAAAACATGATATTCACAAAAAGCGGGATAGACCAAGACTCTGTATAGCCTTGTGTAGGCTCAGGTCAGGTTACCAAAGTCCAGTGGTTCTTCAGAGCTTTTTGGATTCTGGAACTGCCAATAAGGGAGTGAGGGCCAAGGTTCTTTCTGGCTTCCTAAGTCCCCTTGAGGATGCGGATCCCCTACTAGACTGACTGCCCTGCCCATGCCTCCATGGCTCCCATCAGTCCCCGAGCTGGGCCTCAGCTCTCGGGGTCCCTCCTCCTGCTGTGTGTTTCTTTCTCTGCCTCCAGGGCTGCCACACCAAGGTCAGTGAAATGGGAGGCTGAGATCAGGTCTAATCACGCATCGTTCACATTCTAATGGCACCTGCTAAGTGAGAGGGTAGTGACTCAAGCCGAGGGACAGACCGAGCAGCCTGGGATTGCGGTGGCCGCCTCCTGGGACACGGGAGCTTGTGCCTGTCTTTCCCGTCTGTTAGGGCTCAGCTCCAGCACTGTCATAGCCCCGACTGACCAGATGCCTCTTCCACACCCCTCTCCAGGTCCACTTGTCCGAGCTAGGGGCTGCGTGCTTTTCTACAGCGGTTCTTTCTTTCCCTCGTGGGCTCATTCGTTCATTCAACCAACAATGTTCTAAGCATGTACTATGTGCCAACATGACTGGGTGGTGGTGTTATGATTATTCGGTGAGTTGGGCAGTATGGATACTGAAGGAAAACCCTTTTAGGATAAGAGTAAATTTCAGTTATTTTTTCTCGTATCAGATCGATATCTCAAACTTGTATTTGTATAGGATGCTGTGGTTTGCAAGGCATTTTTTCAAGTGTTATTTAATCCTTCCCCACAACCCTGTGAAGGAGATGGCGGCAGGCGTGTCCATGGGAAGAAAAGCAGTGGATACAGGATGTGATATAGGGGGCTCACCTTGCCTAGAAAAAGAGCTATTTCTTCCTCGGATGCAATTTGCCCTTTACCAAACCTTGCATCAAAAACCTTCCGTCTCGACAGCCTCCCTCTGGGGGCCTGGGGAAGAGTCTCTTCTCTGGACACACCTCCAAGTCTCCCTGCTTCCTGGCTCGGTGAGCTCCTCCTCATCCACCAAGGGCCATCCTGCAGGTTCCTGCTCTATGAAGGTTTAAGAAATAGCTGTACAGTGGCCTATGGGGCCCAAAATGCACAGCTGCCCCAGCTCTCTGTCCGGTTCTCTCATTCCCCCCACCCAGCCCCACCCCACCCTCCGGCTGCTCTGTCTCCTTGCACTCTCTGGCCGTAGGGCCTTTGTGCTGGCTGTTCCCCAGGCCTCGAATGCATTACCCTCGAAAAGCGGCACAGCCAACTCCCCTGTCTCCCAAATGTCACCCTAAAGAGACCTGTATTTACATCGCAGCCCTAGTGTTCCAATCCCCTGCTCCTGCTCACTTTCCCCCTTTTACCATGTACCTCCCCCCACCACCACCCCCCAAACAGGGTACATATAATCGACTTATGTCCTCTGTTTACTGTCTGTCTCACCCCCTGACACACAATGGACTGTAAGATCCAGGAGAGCAGCGATTTGGGTCTGTTGTTTGCTGACTATCCCAATATCTAGAACAGTGTTCAGCACATAGTACTGGCTCAGTATATATTTGTGGAATTAATCTTTGATGCCTTCGCCGATGGCTGAGAAACTTTACTTGGTGCCTTCCTCCTCTGCTTATGGTGAATTTATATATGTGTGCATATATAAAATAGTTATTCATATTTATATTTTATATCTTTTAAATTTTCTTTTCAGCCTCTGTAACTAGCTCCAGGCTGGGGGGTCTGGGAGGGAGATGAGTTCGCTGTCTCAGCTTATTTAAAAATCTGGATACGCGGTGGAGCGTAAGGAAAGAAAACCAGCGTGGAGCGCCTCCTGCATGCATTACTATTACTGGCTCTCTCTTGTTTAACCCATCATGACAAATCGTTTGAATTCATTGCCATGATCCCCAGTTTTCAGCTGGGGAAACTGATGCCGCGGAAGGTGGAATTTCTTGCCCAAGATGATGCAGTACCAGGCACCAGGCTCAGAACCCAGGTCTATGTGAACCTAGAACCATACAGTCCAGGTCTAGTCTAGTCTGCATTCCTTTGGCTTCCCCCAAGTTCCTACGGGACTGTATGGTTCCCTCATGGCAGCACCTCAGAGAGGGCAAGCCCAGCCCATGCCCAGGTCACAGACAGGCCGGCTAACCCAGGCTGCCCAAGCCCTCCTGATCCCGCGGACCCCAGTCTGGGCTGCAGTGCCCACTCTTGCTACAGCATCCTCAGCAAGCAGGTGCTGGCATCGGAGACCTCTTCGACCCGCACCTCCCTGCCGGGGTCCCTCCTTGCATTCCAGGGGGTGGTTGAGGCAGGTAGACCATGGCGTTAAGAAGCCGGTGAGAATGGCGCTGGCCTGCCCCATCCGCGGGAGAAGGCCGTCCTGCCTTCTGGAGCCTCACAGCCCATTCTGTGCCTCCCCAAACCCGTCCTCCTGTCTGTAACCCCAGAGCCCCGAGCTCCCCATCCTCGCTTCCCTCTGGGCCCTAGGCCAAGCCTTCACCGGCTTCCCTCTGCCAGCCTGTGAATGTCCCTTTGTGCGGCAGCCCTGACGCAAGGTCCTTCCTGGGGAGGTGTTATTTTAATATATTAAGGGCAGTCATTTTATTTCATAAAGATAGCTTGTTTAGAGGGGCCGGTGGTGGCCCGGGAGAGGTCACACTTGACAGATGCAGGGACAGCTTGTGGTTCGGGGCTGGAGATCACCTTGTGTGCCTCTGCAACCTTGTGCTGGGCGCTGGAGTGAGTCCTGACGCCTGGGGCCCAAGTACCAGGCAGCTTTTCCCTCCCCGTGACAGGGAATATGGGCAGGCCTGAGGGAGAGGCAAACACTGGTACGATGAGGCAGGGCTGGAAGGTGGGGGAGCACGGGCTCTTCTCCAGCTCTGCCCCTGCCGCCCCGCCCTCCCCACCGTGGGCCCTGAGGACGTCTCCGCCCTCTGGGTCCCCATCAGGAGAGAAGATGACCCTAGGGCTACTGTCATGCCAAGAGACTTTTACTCCAGCCTCCCCAGGGAGGAATGCTGAAAATAAATGAGGAGTGAGTGCCACTCCGGGCCCCGCAGCCAGGCCGGGGTGATGGACGGGGTGACCAAGTCTGAACAGGGTTGGTTCCAGGACACCTCTGGTTTGCTGCCGAGCAAAACACCTGGCCCTTGAGGGCGCGAGACACGGAGGCAGCCTTACGAGCTCTTCTCCTCAACAAGGAGCCTTTCTCTGACTGTGGTGGGAGGCGGCAGTGGGGTCCAGGGCTGGGCAGTCCCAAGGCACCCCCTGCCAGGCAGCAGGGTTGTTGAACTTGGAAATGTGCATGCTTCCTTCTGCTCAACAGAGCAATCCAGGGCTCGCTGCAGCACTCACACAGGGTGACCAGATACAGGCTGTGCTTTATGGTAACTTCAGTGAGAAGCGGGTGTCGGCCTGGGCTCTGGAGCTGGGGTCAGGGGAGTGAACTGCATGAGACCCTCTGCTCTCCCTGAGCTCATCCTCTGTGCCTGGGTGTGGGGCTCAAGCTGTGATGAGGACTGTCCCCTGAAACCAAAGTGTCCCTCTCCTGGGAATTCCCTGGAGAGTGTCAAGTCCACATCCTTGGGGTGGGACAAGGGCTACCAGAGCTGATTTTGTCCAGAGGGATCTTTGAGTACCTGTCAGCCCCTTGAAGATGCACTTGTAGATATCTGTTCAGAACAGACCCTTTAGTGGCTCTTCCCTAACCCTGTCACAGTTCTTCACTTTTCTGCCACTGTTCCTGGGATCACGACCCAGATTGGCTGCTTGAGTCCTTATCTCGGGGTCTGTTTTGGGGGCTTGGGGGAAGCCAAAGGAATGCAGACTAGACTTCCGTCTGCATCACTCACATGGTCTCCTCTTAGCGGGTACCGAAAAAAATCTGCCCACCGACTAGAACGACATGCTCCTTTTTCTAATTCAGCATATCCCACCCGCCCGTCCGGGAGAAGCTGGCTGAGGTGGTGGCCGGCATGCCTCAGTGCTCCTTTTGCGTGCCCACAGTGCTCCTCGGTCCCGTGTCGCCTGCAAATGCAGCATGACACAGTACTTCAGATATTCCTAGTGGTCCCCTCCCCCGCCAGCCTTATTCCCGGAGGAGGGAGCTTCCCACGTCCCACAGGCACTGGGCTGTGTTGGTAGAACCCGGGGGTCCCAGCATCCCATGACAAAGGGAGCGGCCCTTCACCCTGGTGTTGTCAATTATGTCAAATGCTACTAATAATAAGAGCCGCTAACATGCGCGAGGCTCTTTGTAGCTCATGAGGAAGCACTTCCCACAAATTTCAGTTCATCTTTACGGCAGCCCCAAGAGCCTGCGTTACAGATGCTAGAATTCAGACCCGGCGGTACGATGTGACCCAGGCAGGAACACACAGCGAACAGATGGTAGGGCTGGATCTGGAAGCGGGCCCTCTGACCCCAGGGTCCTGTTACGCAGGGATATGCCTCTGGTCCAGATGGCCTTTGAAGTGTACGCAGGCTGTCACACTTGTGGCAGATGCGAATGGGCAGTATCGTTCTTATCATTGTTACTGGCTAGCCCTCCGCTCCTTGGGGCAGGATGAGCAGGGATCATCATTGCTCCCATTTTTCAGCCGGGCACATTGAGGCCCAAAGAGGGGAAGTCGCTCCCAGTGGCTCACACTGAATGTATGGTGGAGCTGGGATTCAAGGTCAAGACCCTGGCTGGAGCCCTGCCTCCCCTGCTGGAGATGCGACAGAGACCCCACCTGTCCCGCCCCTTTGCGGTCCCATGAGTCCTGGCATTCGTAGACACCGGTCAGATGCTCAGAAAATACCTGTAGCAAAACCGTAAGAATCAGCCAACCCCCAAGCTCCTCGACCTCAAGGCTTTTCCTGGTGCAGTTTGTCCCCAGAGCCTCCCCCCTGCATGTGAAGTGTGCCAGGTGATGTGGCTTCATCCCGTCCCAGGGACTGTGTGGACGGACAAGTGACATGCTCTTCGTGGAATCCACTAGTTGTGCTTGAGGCTCATTCTGTGCCTGCCGCCAGGACCACCCCAGAGATCACAGAACCACCAGTCCTCACGCTGCCAGGACGCAGCCTCCTCGGTTCACAGATGGGAAAAATAAGGCCGAGCCGCAGCCTTAAGGCCCAGGCTGCCGGCCCTCCAGTATCTTGCCCCGCCAAGACCCGCAAGGGCCCTCCCCAGGCTGGGTAAAGAATGGAGGCGGGCGTGGGAGCCCGAGAACAGCAATGTGGGAGGACAAGGTGGGCTGTAGTCACAGGAGTGTCTGAGGTCCCAGCCGTCCACAGCCGTGCTCTGCCAAGTAGGAGAAAGGGAAAATAGAGGGAAGGAAGGAAAGGCAGGCTTCTGCTGTGCATGGGCCCGTCGGCCTGGCTGCTGGGCCTCTGTGCTTGCTATCCCCTCTGCCTGGAAGCCTCGTTCCCCCGACAGCCTTCCTGACCACCGTGTCTCCAGAGGCTTGTGCCAGTCACCTTCTGTTCCCTTGTCCCTGCCCTATTCTTTGACACTTGTTGCTACTGGGTATCATGTAGCTTGGGGGTGATGTGCTTGTTGTCTGTCTGTCCTTGAACGTAAGCGCTGCGAGGACAGGGAAGATCTGTCCTGTTCCGTACCTGAGAATGGCCAACACGTGTTGAGCACGTACCGTGTGGCAGGCGCTGTTCAAAGAACTCCATCTGATTGGTTCGTTTAATCCCCTTAAACCAGTGGGGTATGGACCATTAGATCTCCATTATGCAGATACGGAAACTGAGGCCCAGAGAAGTTACGTAGCTTGCCCTAGAGCACAGGACTAAGTGTCAGAGCCAGGATGTGACGCCGGCAGCTCGGCCCTCAGTTCTAGAATCTCTAGTGTTCTTGCTATGCGTGTCATAGTAGCTTTACCCCATAGTGCTTGTTGCTGCATCCCCAGCACATAACACAGTACCCCACACGTACTGAGGGCTCGCTAATACTATGTGGATTCTCGAAGACAAGAAAGAATATGAATGAGTGAATGATTAATGAATATAGGCTAAGAATATAAGCAGGTTCAAGGAAGAGCATAATTAATTCTCAGAGAGTGGGTCCACAGCGTGTTATTTGGGATGGCTGGGGTCTGAGAGGCCTGTCCTCAACTATGAAGACCGTACCATGCCTGGAGGATCATGGTCTCCCCAGAATCACTTTCGGGAACCCATCACCCAAGCCAGGATCCTGGGGCAGCCCTCCCAGAATCCAAGAGCTCCCCCCTTCTCACGAATCCAGGCAGTTCACAAACTGCTGAGCCCCTGCCTGTCACGCTGGGAACAGGGGACTTTCTCATAGCTTTTCTCCTTTCGTCCCTGGGACAACCCTGGAAGTGAGCAACAGACCATTTATGCAACAACTATGTATTCAGTGGCTTTTTGTGTAGTGTACGCAGTGACAGATTAACCCGGGTGCTCTCCTCAAGGGCTTACAGTCGAGCTATCAACATGCAATCGGGCATTTAAAACACGCAAAACGTGGTAGGAGCAGGGGTGCAAACGGAACCTCGCCAGCCTGGGGTGGAGGGTGCACAGGAGCCAGGCTTTCCTGAATAGACAGCAACCAGGAAAGTCACTTCAGGGAGGCTGTTGCCTGTCCAACGTCACGCAGCCAGGAAGCGCTGGAGTGAGGATGTACCCTCAAGTCTGACTGCCACATGCTGGGAGGTGAAGGCCCTGCGAAAACCCTCTGACCCGGGTAAAGCCAGGAGCTGGGATGACGAGGACGATTCCTAGAAAACAAATCCAGGCATTTGAAAATCATATATATAATCAACTGAATCAAATTGTGAAACAGAAACTAATGAAGAGGTCAGTAAGTGTATGCACTCGGCTCGGTAACCCTGGGGAGGTGAGGCATGCCCACCAGCTGCTGCGGGGCCATTTGGCCCGGCGCCATCCCACATGGACTCCATGGGACCCTTCCTCCGCTGCCCTCCTAGGGCCTTTTGCAGGGTGCCCGGAGCCATCAGCACCTTTTATGTAATTCCACAGTGAGCATAAATCAGTCCCCACCACTTTACCTCTTTTCCCTTTCCTATTCCTCTAGATGCCCTCATAAAATCTTGAAAGCTTTGCATGTCAGACTGCACTTCCCAGGGCCCTAAAACTGGAGACCTGGTTCCTGCGGCTGTTTCGCTGCGCTGGCCTTCTGGGAGCCGCTGGGCGGCCTACCTTCCCATGAGGGCATGTTTCCTCCACTTCGTGCCAGGCCTTCTCCCACTGTTAGCAACTCCTCGCCCTCCATTCGCATTGATAAATCCTGCAGTCCTTATCCTCCTCCACCCATCAGCACGCCTGCCTTCCAAACACTTCCTTTCCCGAATGTCACCCTCTTGGCTCTCCCTCCCCGGACACTCTTTCTGTCTCCTTTGCTGGGTCCTACTCATCTCCCTCCTCTTAACCTTGGAGGGTCCTAGGGCTCAGTCCTCGGCCCTTCCCACTCTTGTTCCCATTCTTGTTCTGCGCCCAGGCGGTCTACACGTCTGTCTTCAACCCAAACTCCCCCTTCATAGGAGCTTCCTGGATTCGTGTACCCGCCTGCCAGAGGGAATCTCCCCTGGATGGCAAATACACACCTCAGACTTAACTTTAAGCCAGACCAGTGGTTCTCCCTGCCGCTGCATCCTCCAGGCTCCTCACCTCAGCAGGTGGCAGATCCCTCCATCCCGCCGCTTGTTCAGGCCAGAAGTCTTAGGGTCATGTCGAATGCTCCCTTTCTCTCACATCCTGCGCCCACAGTCGACCATGGATCAGATCCATGATCTGAATGTGTCCGGGACTCCCCTGCTTCTCCCCACCTCTCCTGCTTAGTGCTGTGGCCCAAGCCACCATCACGGTTGGGGCAGTAACTAGTCTCCTAAATGTCCCCTCCCGTCGCCCTTTGCCCAGCCCCGGAGTCTGCACTACACACAGCAGCCAGAATAATCCTTCAAAACATTATGTGTGGTCAACTCAAGCTTCTTGGTTCAAAACTCTCCATGGCCTCCTGATTTTACTCCTAATAAAACCAGATCCTCCCTGTGGCCTGAGAGCTTCTGCCTAATCCAACCCCAACTAGCTCATCTCCTAGCGCTGACCTCTTTCCTCCCTCTCTTGCCGCCCTGGTCCCTGCTCCTCCTTGAACACACAAAGCATATTCCTGCCTCAGGATGTTTACCCTTGCTTTTCCCTCCACCCAGATCCCATTTTCCCCAGCCAGTCACATGGCTTCCACCTCATTTAACCCAAGCTTCTGTTCAAATGTCACCTGCTCAGAGAAGCCCTCCCTACCTACACAGCCACCCCCATTACGGTCTGATCTCTACACCCTGCCTTATGTTATAACCCTAGTACCTTTTACTACCTGGCATACGTATTTGTATGTTTATCACTGGTTCCCCCACTAAAGGGTAAAATCCAAGAGAGCTCGGACTTGGTTCGGCTGCTCCCTATGTGACCAGTGCCCTAGTGTGGTCCCGGGCACGCGTTCGTAGCTAGCACTTCTATAGCATCACTGTGTGCACTGAGAACTATTCTAAATACTTTACTTGTGAGAATAATTCATTTAGTCCTTATAACAAACCTCTGAAACAGGTACTATTATTATCCCCACTTTGCAGTTGAAGAAACTGAGGCAGAGATTGAGAAACTTGCCCACTGTCCTACAAAGCCGGGCTTGGGACTGAGCAGAGGCTTCTAACCACTCCCCCCGTGCCTCTTCATGGCACCTGACCCAGAAATATCTGTTGGATGAAAGAAATCCAACCACTGAGCATCTGTTGTGTACCCGACTCTCAGAATACTGAGGACAGCCACGTAAGTGTCCCTAACATAGCAACCCACTTCCTGGAACAAAGCTGTGTGTGAGATTCCTCGCCAGACTGTAGCCTTTTAAAGCCTTTACAACCATTTCGTTCTCCAGGGCCCACAGTAGGGCCCCCGTGAATATTGACGGAACAAATCCGCGTGTGTTAAGGGACAGTGGAGGCGAGAACATCCAGATTGGCTTAGGGGATTCTCAGGCTCCTCGGGGAGGTCCGTTTCGGGTGAGCACTTGAGGCGGTGTTTGGCCCGGAGAGTCAGGCCCATAGATCCTCTGGCACAGCTCTGGGGGCTCAGTTACCCGTGGACACGTGGGCTCCCCGGGCAGCAGGAGCCTGAAGGAGCGCTTTCCCACCGCCGGCTCACACTGTGGGATGTTGACCTTGGGGACGGCTGCGGCCACATGGCCTGTCCTTGGAGAGCAGGCTGGGAGGGGCCCGGCCGCAGAAAGGTCAGTGTGGCTCACGCCCAGCGACCACCTCTGTCACCTCCTCCGCCCCCAGCCTGTCACGGGTTCCACTCCTACTGTAACTGCCCCCTCCGCGACCACTGCCATCACCCTCATGCCCTGATCGCCGCCGTCGCCGCTTCCGGGGTTCTCGCTGCCCTGACCCCTTCCTGTCCCCCTGCCCCACCAGTCCCTCCGTTGCAGGCAGTGCTGCGGTGCTGCCCCGACTTCTGACTCTGCCCCCCAACTCTGTGGCCATTAGGAGCGGCAGTGTCTGATGTTATCGTGACTGCCTGCTGCCGGCTGGGGCTCGGGGACAGAGGTGGCTTCCCGGCAGACTTGGCATTGTGCTTGCTGTGAAGGCCACGCGGCTTGCTGAGCTGGGCAGGGCGTCTGGCACCAACGAGGAGAGGAGACTCTGGCAGAGCCAGGCAGCGGTGTAGACATTGCCACCCAAGTAGTAAAAGGCTCAGACGGCAGGAAGAGCTAATCGGTGAATTTACAAAGGGCCTCCTCCAGGGCAGATACTGCGCTAGGCACGTGCCTAAGTTTTAACCCATTTAATAACACAACTTTAAGACGTGAATGCTGTCTCCCCCATTTTTGAGGCTCAGAGGGTAAAGGTGGTGCCTGAGGTTGCCCAGCTGGTCGGTGGCAGGGCACTGCCTGGCTCCAGAGCCCACATCCGGGGTCAGGGGTAGTGTGTCACGGTGGAAGGATCTCTAGCCCAGGATTCCGGAGATCTCCCTAGTAATGCTCCCACCTCCCCATCGTCACTGATTCTCAGCAGCTGTGGATCTTTGACCTTGGGGCTAAACCTCTCTGGGTCATAGGAACAGGCTCACAAGTAGCCTCGAGTTCCACCGACCAGAATCAGTCATCTGATTGTCAACCTGCAAGGGAGGCTAGAGAGGCAGTCTAGCCGGGTGCCAGGGGGGAAGAGGACAGGGGTCTGGTCGGCAGGTGGCAGTCTCTGCCACCCCCAATTTGGAGGTGGTCAAGAGCAATTTCTTTAAAGAAGCGACATTTCGGAGGAGACCAGGGGATCGGGTCCAGCCTCTCTCCAGGCAGCACCCAGCCCTGGGGGGAGAGCAGCCCCAGCCTCTCCCTGTTCCTCCCAAGGTCCCAAGCGGCACAGTGCCTGCAGATGAGAACTGTGCCTTCAGATCCAAAGTGGGGGCTTCCTCCAGACCGAAGGGCTCCTTGCTCTACTTTCAGCCTATCCGAGGAGGGAGTCTTACGACGCTCTCTCTGGAGAGAACCCAGAATCCAGATGATCCTCCCCAAGGGTTTTAAGGCTCCTTTGCCACTAGAAGCTGCCTTTCATACCCGTCAGGCTAAAGATTTTAACCCGAGATTTAAAAGGACCAGAGATCAAAAGCAGATGCTCCTGGAAGACACTTCGGCCTGCCTAGCCGTCTGGGGACATGGCTACGGAGGAGAAGACAATTCATCACGGAACCCCGCAAGCCCCCATTCGATAATAAACAGATGTATTATGGGGGGAAAGAAAGGGATGGGTGTCAGCCCCTTGATTCATTTGTCTCCCTCTCAAAATCACCTCCATCCCAGGCTCCGGAGGGCAGGCGCGGGGGCTTTGAAGCGGAGACATCATGTCAGGGAAATGGAAACATTTCACATTGTAAATCCTCGGGGTTGTCAGAGAAATCCTAATGAGAGAGGAAGCTGCCGGGGGTGGTGGGGAGCACCCAGGACCGGTTCGAGGGGAGGGGCCTAAAGGCAATTCTGGAAGATAGGAACCTGGCCCCTTCCCTCCCGATTGATCCTTTCAGCACCATTCTCCAGCCTTGAGAAGAAGCAGACCCATTTCCCCAGGGTGCCCCCACCGGCAGGATTACCATTGGCACTCGGTGCCCTTGGCAAGATCCACGTGCTATGCTCAGGTTAAGGCCGTTTTATTGGCTTTATCATGTAATCACCCCCACACACACACCCGGGCTTTCACATCTTTCACTTATGGTGAAGAATCTGAAAACACCTTGACAAGTCATAGATTTAAGTGTGATGACCTCCCAAGAGAGGATATCTCTTATCTCTATTTAGGGGAAACTGAGTCATGACTCTCAAGCCCCACCCCACTCAGAGCCACAGGTGAAGGCTTTAGTTAGAATAAGTACACCCTTGCCAACTGAGAGAGCTAGTAAAATGTCAAGTTTAAGATCTGGGGCTCTGGGGTCAATCAGTCTTGTGTGTGGAATCCCAGTTATACGACTTAGAGCTGCGTGACCTGGGGAAAGCCACTTAACTTCTCTGAGCCTCAGTTTCCATATTGCAAAATGGCAATAGGAGTAAGAGGAATGGCTGCCCACCCCTAATGCTGGGAGTTAATATGTGTAATGATGTGCTTGGCCTGTTCAGTAAACTGTTACTATTATTTCTTCCAGACCTGCCTCCAAGGTAGACCCACACTAAGGTACAGATTATTAGCCCACTTCACATTTTATGGAACCAAAGCTTAGAGAAGGGACAAACTTATCCATGTTCACACAGGGAGCTAGAAGCCAGCCTTTCCAACCCCCACTCAGGGCTTCTCTTCCCTACCCCACTCCCGCTTCCATGGTCTCAGAACTTGACCAGGTGTGATGGATGATGGCTTGGAGGTGCCGAAGGCTGGAGGCAGGGGACTGATTAGAAGTCTGTTAAGGATGTAGAGACCCAGACCAAGGCAGGGGCCTTGGGGAATGTAGAGGAGAAGAAACAATTTGAACAACTATTTAGAAGGTAAAATCCCCACTTGACCATTTCTGGCTAATTCACCACAATTTGTCTCTGGCCCTGAGCACATGGCCTGGCAGTGAGTAATCGAATAATACATTTTTTTTTTTTATTGTTGAAATGGAAGAATGAATGAACGGGTGAATGAATGAATGAGTGAATGAATGGATAATTCAAAGAGGCAGAGGGAGGACTCACAGATGACTTCCAGGTGTCTGGCTTGGCATAGTCACTGAAATAGGGAGCACAGGGAAAAGAACAAAATTTGGAGAGTGATTTACAATAGAATCAGATAACTCTTAAACTCCCTTTGTGTGCAGGGTCCAGAGGCTATAAATCCAATCCTGTCCAATCAAGCGGACTTGCCCCAGCACCACTAGGTGTCCAGCATGAGGAGGGATGGAGAGGGACAAGAAGCAAACTGTCCATTGTCTCCATTCTTATTGGATGGCCAGGACTTAAGGGGTTAAGTGGACCCCTGGTGCTGAACAGCCCTTATACCTGTGTGGTGGGCAGACAGCAAGTGGAGCTTAGGGGAGGGGAGCTCTCTGGGGGTCAGTTGGTCACCAAGGGCTCCCTGGAGGAGGCAGGACTTGAACTGCTGGGTTGAATGATGAACTGAATTTGGCGGAGGATGGAACACACGAGGGCAAAGGTTTGGACCTGAGGATGGGTTTTGGGCATGAAAGAAGTCCTTTGTATACATCCCAGCATCTCTGACATCCAGGAGAGGACTTGGCATTGAGCAGGCAATAATGAACTTCAAAGTTTCTGTAATTCACTCCTATATTCTTGACCAGTAGCAACAAAACAGTGATTCTCTTGGGCCGTATGCCTGAAGGTTGAAGGCATTCCAGACCCATAAATATTATTTCCAAAACCAACTGGTGCATGAAACTAGACTTTGATTAAATATTACAACCAGCATTTGGTAATGGAGCATGAGACTGTCATTTATCAGCAAGAAATGTGGACATAATAATTCATTAAGTCCCTTTGAGCTCTCTCTGAGCTGAACACTCGGGACAGAGGGGTCCTGGAGAGGTTATGTTTTGTTTTGGCTGTTTGTGGGACTCATTTCCAAACTGCTCCTGAAAACTGTTAGCTCCCCAAGAGACCCCAGGCTGCCACCCCTGAGCGTCCCGGCCACTGAGCCGCACAGAAGGCCTCCATTCATCACCATGGGCTCCCAGCCTTCCCCTTTCAAGCCAGTGATTTGGGGGTAGAGTGCATATGGAAGCTTCCCCAGCTTCATTAAACCCCTGTCCCCTCCTGCAATCAGAGGACCTGTTCTTGGAGCGATTCGTTGTCCATTCAGTAGTGCTTCATAGTTACTAAGTGGCCACTGCTATAATGGGCACTGGGGACACTGTAGAGAACAAAAGAAACGCAGTCCTTGCCTTCAACAGATGTACTGCCCAAAAGGGGGTCTGCAAGTAAGTAGACAGTACACAGTGATACAAAATATAAGAGTGAAGACACCAAGATATCACTTAGCCTGGCATGGGAGTCAGGGAGGGCTTCCTGGAGGAGGTGAGAGCTAAGCTGAGTCCCAGAGGAGGTGTGGGAGTTGGTTAAGTGATGGGGACAGAGAAGAGTGTTTTCGGTGTAAGGAATAGCACAATCTCTGGAATTGAGGGAAAGCATGGCACCTTTGAATGACTGAAAAAAATGTAGGAGTTTTGAGTGTGAAGCAAGAGCCAAGACTGAAGAGATGAGCTGGGGCTACTTCCATGAAGTCCTTGAACCTTATCCTGTTCGGGGCTTTTGACCGGCTTGGGGGGGCCGGGGGCCCTGCTGTGATTAGGTCTGTGGCTTAAGAAGATGACCCTGGCTGCTGTGTGGAGAAGGGGCAGTAAGGACTGGACTGGCCACCAGCAGAGGGTTGGGACGAACCAGATGCCCTTCACACCATGCCTCTGGGGACCACCAGCAGGTGCACGGGTTGTGGGAGCTTATAGTCAGGATAGCTAGGGTTTGCTTCTGGAACTCTGAGTAGCTTCAAACCATAAAAGCTGATTTCTCACCCATACTGTGTGACTCACAAATCAGCCATGCGCCTCAGAGCAGCCACTGCATAGAACATGGAGAAAGAATGAGGACAGGCCAACTTCACACTGCTTTTAAAGCTTGCACCTGGAAGTGACACACATTATTTCCATTCACATTTCATTGTCCAAAGCAATGGCCACTTCTGTTTTCAAAGAGGGTAGAAAAGTGCCACCATACTCAGGAAGCCTGGAGAACCAGACTATTTGTGGATGGCCCTAATGACCAGCACCGTGCGGCTCTCTCATTATATAACCACCACAGATACCGGTCTGCTGCTTTTAGAATTTATTTCCATGTACCTGGTCACGTTCCATCCTCCCACCAGCCCTAAGATGCAGGCACAGTCATCCCTTCCGAGCCATCAGGCTCAGCATCCTAAAATCCCCACAGAGGAAGAATTAGTGTTTCAGAAACATCAGAGCCTCTGGGAAAGATGGGCTGGGTGCGGACCTCCCAAATGCTTTGTGCATATTTGTTACTTTCCCTAAAATGAGCAATAAAAGCAACTTGCTAAATAAAGAGAAAGCCGATGGCGTTTACACTTCTAAGTGAGACACGGTGGAGACAGAACAGTAGGTTTGCATTTGCCACCCCCTGTCGGAGCGGTTGGAACAAAATAACTGTGCATGTGTTTTGCTCTGGTGCGGATGCGACTTATGCCCTGGGGCATTTTATTTTTTCTGGGTCTGGTTAACCAACCAGATGTCCTGATTTTGTGACACAGCTGAGGGCGCCAAGCGCCTGGTCCCTCTATGTTTTCAGAGAAGGCCCCGAGCCACCTCCCTGTTCGACTCCCAGACCCAAGGCCATGCTTTCTTCTCTCCATCTTCTCTCAGTTTCCCTGTCCTCCTTCCTAGCCCCTAGTGACACCAGTAGGTCTGAGCATCAGTGGAATTAAAAATTCTCCAGATGACTGAAAATGAGCATGAACGTGGAGCGTAGAATTCTCCCAGTCTGAGCTGGAGAACTGAGGCAGTGTGAGCTCCCGGGCTCTGGGAGAAGCCCCAGGCCCCAGCCGGGGTGACATCCCAACTCTGCCGCCTGCTTGGGGCGTGGCCTCGCACCAGGTAGTTGACATCCCTGACCTTCCATGGGTCCTCCACAGCCTGGGGCGTGGAAACGGAGCGGGTAGGGATGCTGTGAACAGTGAGTGAGGTGACGCACCGAGAGCACCGTGTCTTAAGCCAGCAGGAGCCGCTCTGGCGATCGTTGGCATGTGTCAGCCTGGAAAGGCGCACTCACACTTCGGGAGGGTGACTTGCCTGAGGTCACCCTGAGCACGGACTAGAGCAGCACCAGCAGGAGCAGCTTCTTCTCTGAGACTCTCCTCCCAATCCCTGGGTCCCTGGCTCCCTCTAGGGACCTCCTGCCTGACCCCTGCCTGATAGCTTCCTCTGCTTCGGCCCCCCAGGTGCCTCTTTCTTCACTCCCACCTTCCTCCTCCTTGAAAGAAAAATTTTCCCACGACTCCCCACTTATGGCTACTTCCTCACAACCGATTGGAGGTCCGCAGCCCCGCTGTCTTGGTACTCCTCAGTATTTTAGCGTCCGTGGAGCCCGTCCCCGGTGAACCCAGCACTGGGCCCCTGTTGTAGGTGTCCCTGTGTTACACACACGCAGACGCCCCATGTGCACTGTTCCGTCTGAAGCGAACACCGGACAGGCCTGCACTTCCAAAGCTCGGTCCCTGTGCTGGGCGGGTGGGGGAGGGCTCGCTGAAGACAGACAGCCCCCCACTGCCAGCCCCGCAGGACTTTTGTAGGGGTGCAGGCTAGAGCTGGTGAGCCGGGAGCCAGGGGAGACGCCACAGGGTAAAGACGGGTGACAGGTGGAGACCGACTCGGGGAGCAGGTCCTGGGAAGACTGGATGGCAGGATCGGGGCGGCGGTCTCGGCGGGCGCTCCGACACACATGTGCGGTCACCACGGTGACGTCCCCACGCCGCGGCAGCCGCAGGGGGTGCGAGGCGGGACGTGCTTGTGCCTTTGGAACCTGGTGTTTGCTGGTGTTTACACAGGGAGTGGAATTAATTAAACGCCGCAGGGCCTCCTCGGTGGCTGAAAATAACCCAGCCAGGCCCCCAGCAGAGCACCGCCTGCCTGCCTGCCTTGCTGCGGTGGGGCGGCCGTGGGGTTCCTCCCGGCCTCCCAGGGCAGGAGGCACACGGCTCCCACGGCGGGGATTAGTGCGGCCGCCACTCGCCCCCCACAGGCGGCGTGTCGGAGCCAGATGTTCTCCGAGCCCGGCCGGCTCCCCGCGTGCAGCCGTGCGGCACAGACCGCGGGTGGGAGAGGAGCACGGGAGCCAGGCCGAGGAGCACCGGTCCCCAAGGACGCACACACTGACACGTGGGCGCGTGGCGCCTCCACGGCCAGACCAGCACAGCTCGGCCGCATACAGATAGGCCCAGCCCGGGTTCCGTGCAGGACATGGCCACACACCCAGACTCACAGCGACACGCTTGGACGGGCTTTCGGACACAACATCTCAGTCTGCTCCCGGATCTACCTTCTGCTGGAAGTGTGACCTCAGATTTCTTTTCTTTTCCTTCCTTTCCCATTTGCCCTGTCTACCCCATCGCCTACCTCCACATGCCCTTTCTTTCTGATATCATCATGGGCGTGGGGCTAGGTGGGAAAGAGGATAGATATGCTTGTTTAACCACACTTTGGTTTCTTTCTTCCTTTTTTTTTTTAAGTGGACTCCACTCCCAGTTTTGAGCGCAAAGTGGGGCTTGAACTGATGGCCCTGAGATCAAGACTTGAGCTGAGATCAAGAGTCAGACGCTCAACCGACTGAACCACCCAGGCACCCCACTCTTTTCTTTTAATTGAAATATCATTGACATAAAATTGTGTAAGTTTAAGGTGTAACATGTTGATTGATGTATTTATATATTGCAATATGATTATTACCTTAGCTAGTGAACAGTTCAGATCTAGTCTCCCAGCGCCTTTGAACTATGATCGCTATGCTGTGGACTTCTTTATCTACTAGTTCCAAGTTTGTAGCCTTAAACAATATTTCTCCAATTCCCCCTCCCTTCCCTCCTC
This sequence comes from Mirounga angustirostris, assembly GCF_029215605.1. Taxonomy (NCBI): domain Eukaryota; kingdom Metazoa; phylum Chordata; class Mammalia; order Carnivora; family Phocidae; genus Mirounga; species Mirounga angustirostris. Next base: position 152,734,273 of record NW_026991712.1, read on the forward strand.
CACCCCTGATAATGATCATTCTACTCTCCGTTTTTTATGAGTTTGGCTTTTTTTAGATTCTACGTATAAGGAATATCATTCAGTATTTGTCTTTCTCTGTCTGACTTCTCTCTCTTAGATTTGTGTCTTAACTTCTTTGTGCCTTTGTCTCCTCGGCTGGAAACTGGGATGGTAATAGTCCCAATCTCATGGTGAAGATACAAATGAGAAAGCGATCATAAAGTTCTTAGCAGAGTTCTTGGTGCTAACTGAGAACTCCATGAACATTAGCTGATATTAACCTCTCTTAACGCCCTCACCAGTCATGATGCTCATTTGGAAAAGTGGGACATTCAAATATATTCAGACACACAAAAACACATATGGACCGAATGACACACGGGAACGCACAGAGACCACAGAGCCATACGCATTGGGGCTCACAGACAAACCTGTGCAGACCCCGCACACACGCCCCCTTCTCCCTCTACCACCACCACCAAGCTAAGCTGATTGCAGGCACATGACCGAACCATGCAGAGCTGAGGCAAACCAGAGGCCTTCTTGGCCAAGGAAGCACATACTGTGCCGTGTGGTTTCTAGCCGCTAAAACACACAGACTCTTCTGTAGGCCATGGACCTACAAGCCAAGAACCAGTCTCCCCAGCCTAAAATTAATGATCTTCCGTGCTCTGCCTCTGCCTCCCTCCCCCCTCAGCGTACCCCCACACTGCTCCAAGGGGTCCCCAAAACAGTGCCACTTGAGTTCTAAATGATTGGGGAATGAAAGGTGATGATGGCAAATGGGGGCCCAATGTAACCTTTTTACTGAGAAAGTTCAGGGCGGGGCTCATAATGTATTGCAAGAGGCAGGGAGGTCGTCTGACTGCATCCCAGAATGGGCAGGCTTAACCACGCAGTTCCAGACAGTGCTGGGGGAGGACAGGCACCCCACGTGGGAAGGTCTGTCCAGGTAAGACTTGGAGCCTGGAGGGCAGAGGACGTGCGCACATGCTGGCCCCCCTTTCCCCCCCGCGCCACCACCTTCCAGCCCTCCCTGAAGTCAAAACAGCAGCTGCTCCCTGCCCTGTCCTCTCGTGGCCCCAGTTCTGACCACGCACCAGTGGCTTAATGCTGAGTAACAACATGACCTCAACGTAGCGGCTGAAAACACTGATTATTTCCCAATCCCTGTGTCATTATCACTTTCCAATTTAAAAAATACAAATAAAAACCTTCAGGCCAGGGGTCCCTGGCTGGCTGAGTTGATAGAGCGAATGACTCTTGATCTTGGGATTGTAAGTTTGAGCCCCACGTTGGGTGTAGAGATTACTTGAAAATAAAAACTTACAAAAATAAATACAAATGAACAAACCAATGAAGAAAACCCTTCATCCAAAAGGAATTTTGTCATTGATAGATTGGTTGATAGGTTTATTCATTTCTTCAAGGAGCTCCCCTTCTCTAGATGTTCGGGGAAGGGAATGGGGAGAGATAGCAGATGAGGAATAGACACTGATATCTGAAATGGGAGATAAAAGGTGCAGCTGGACATTAGCCTGCAGCAGTGGCCTCCCCCGGTTCTCTGCCCACTTCTCGGTCACAGCGCCACCCCGCGCCACGTTACCTTCTGGACCTCGGAGCCAGTCCCCCTCTGCCGGCCCTTGTTGAGCTCCCTGAGAAGAAGTTCTAGATAGTGTTTGAATCAGCCCTCTCTCTTTAAATCTAGTTACAAAATACACATTTATTGGGAAATTAGAAAAGTACAAATATAAATTTGTAGCATATTTTTTATCATAATCCTTATTCTACTCCACATTGTTGTCACTGGTCTAAGCTTGTTAGACCTTATTTTGTTTTTGTTTTATTTGTAAATAATGTGATAAACAGCTAGGAACCTACCATTGAACCCAAGAACTAAAGTATTACTGGTGACTCACATCTCCCCATGTGTTGTTCCCTTCTCTCCTGGCCCCTGACATCCCAGAGATAAGTCCGTCTTAAATTTTGTATTTCTCATTCATTTAATTTCTAAAAATAGATCTGTATCATCTAGATGCTATTTATTGTTTGAGTCTATAATATTGTTTGAGTCTACAAAAAAAATGTCTTTAAACTCCCTCAAAAGAAAACGATGCTGTGCATGTGTTTCTCGGACTTGCCTTTCCGTTAGTGTTGTGACCCTGAGAACCGCCCCGCCGTGGCCCTCTTCCTGGCCCGGGGACGCTGCATGATGTGCCGTATGATAATGATTGTCTCCCAACCTACTCACTTCACACACTTCACAAACATGTTCCTAGCAGTTGTATAACATTTTATTTATGGAAGACTGTATCTTTTTATCACTTCCCTATTAACTGACTTTAAGTCTATGTATAATTTCTGCACGCCTCCCAGGCCTTTCTCCTAGAGGGCCTTCTGAGCTGCCAAACGGCTCGTTCAAAAACTGCACATTTTTGGGGCGCCTGGGTGGCTCAGTCGGTTAAGCGGCTGCCTTCGGCTCAGGTCATGATCCTGGAGTCCTGGGATCGAGCCCCGCGTCGGACTCCCTGCTCAGCGGGGAATCTGCTTCTCCCTCTCCCTCTGCCTGCCTCTCTGCCTACTTGTGCTATCTATCTGTCAAATAAATAAATAAAATCTTTAAAAAACTATGCACATTTTTAAGGGTTATGATAGGGATGGTAAAATAATGTCCAGAAACTTTCTGCGAATCCCTGATTTCCCAGTGCCTGCCAACTCAGAGCGACATCATTCATTAGAAATGGGGAGGGGGTAACAGGTGGGCAGGTGACACGTGCGTCTGTCTCTTTCAAAGGGTCCACGGCCATCATCACTCAAAGCTGGATGTGCCGTGGGAGAATGGAGCATGGACCCAGAGATCGCCACCCCCTGCTCTGCCACCTTCACCTTCCCTCAGCCACACTGGCCTTCTGTGAGCTCCTTCAGCGCACTGAGCTCTGTCCCCACCAGTGGCCTTCCCAGGGGGTCTCCTCTACCAGGAGCCCCACCCCGCCCGCCTGCACCGCCCTGAGCTGAGTTCTTCTGGTCCTTTGTGCCTTTCCTTGAATTCCACCACCCAAGAGTCCTTTCCAGATGTCTGATTCAGCACCTCTTGCCTGTGCCAATATTATTGTCTGTCTCTGATTAGATCCGTTTGTGATACTCAGCACAATTTGTAACCTATATTTATTTGTCTCCCTCCCCCACCTGCCTATAATCTTAATGTGAACAGAGGCCATGTGTGATTCATCCACTACTACACACACTTAGTTCCTGGCACAGAGTCAGAACTCAACCACACACTTGTTACTGGAGGAATGATCGACGAACCAATGAATGGACCAATAACCTAGCATGTAGCCAGTGCGGAGTGCGGAGTGGTGCTTCGTATGTGCATATTTAATGAGAAAGCAGAAAAAATGACTGAGCGCCACCATCAGAGCTCTCTGGGTAGGAGGCAACACTCACTGACCTCAGACCCATCCCAGCCCTGCTAGGCCCCAGGGGCCAGTGCTGGGCTGGGGTGTTTCTGGGGAGCAGGACTGCAGCATCCTGCTACGTGAACCTGTGGCTCCATCTCCAGAAGGTCTGAATGCTGGAGATGCAGGGCTTTCTGCCCCCTCGTCCCACCACACACAAAGCCTCCGTGCACTTAGCCCGTCCCCCCGGCCTCCGTGCACTTTTAGCCCATCCCCCCCAGCCTCTGTGCACTTTTAGCCCGTCCCCCCGGCCTCCGTGCACTGTCCCACACAGAGACCACTTGACCCGCTGACTTAATGATTGGGTGCTCCAGGAATGGGATGGGTGGCCAAGCCAGACTCTGTGCCCTGGGCCAGGAGTCAGGAATAGCTCCGGTTCCTAGGTCGCCTGGGCTGGGGTCCCCCCTTGCTGGATCTCTGCTCTGTGCTCTCAGACTCATGGCAAATGTGATGTCACATGGCTCTGAGTTAGGGTTCAGGAGGCTCCCCGTGAGTCATTTTTTTTTTAAAGATTTTATTTTTTTTATTTATTTGACAGAGAGAGAGAGAAACAGCTAGAGAGGGAACACAAGCAGGGGGAGTGGGAGAGGGAGAAGCAGGCTTCCCACGGAGCAGGGAGCCTGATGAGGGGCTTGATCCCAGGACCCTGGGATCATGACCTGAGCCGAAGGCAGACGCTTCTGAGCCACCCAGGTGCCCCCCCCCCCGAGTCATTTTATTTGCTTTTTCCAACAGCTCTAAGATCTCAGAGCTGTTCTGCCCAGTTGAGGCTTGGAGAGGGCAACTGGCTTCAAGGTTACAAGGCTACTAAGTGACAAAGTCAGTCGTGTCCGAACACGGACTCTTCTTTTCATTACGGTTATAGTGGGAGTAGTGAAGTGGATGGACTCAGTTCCTGCCGGCCTCTCGGAGGTGGGGCGGGGGCGGGGCCCTTCCTGGCTGAGGGGACACCATTGCCTTCTGGTGTGCCATCAGTCTTGCTTCTCAGCTGTGGAAAAGCATATCCATCTGTCTTGGATTTGATTTGTGACATTATTCTTTCACACGTTCGTTTTATAAATATATATTGAGCGCCTATGTGGTGCAAAGCATGGTAGGTCAGTGGGCAGCACAAATGTGAATGGGCATGAATGTATAGAGAGGCCGAGACTGTGGCCGGAATTGCTTCTGGTCTGTGACTGGGTTCAGATCTCAGCTGGGGCGCAAGATCAGAGCTCTCGGGGGCTTGGGACATTGAGGGAGTGCAGTGACCTCCCCAGGGACAGAATCAGTCACCTTGTTCTTAGCTGAAGAGCAAGTTTGGCGGCATCTAAGCTGTAAGCTTTAGGCTTTAAGGGCAGCATATTCAGAGCCGTGTGTGTGTGTGTGTGTGTGTGTGTATGTGTGTGTGAGAGGGAGAAAGAGAAGTGTGGGGAGTACTAAACACTCCCTGCCCTCATCGTAATAGCAAAACTTCAGGCTTGCGGTAGATTCGGGAAGAAGTCTCTGCGGAGAGCTAACATGCCTTTAACAACTTGGAGCAGAGAGTGTTTCCTACCTGGGGCGGGGGGCTGACTTCCTTTTAACGCCTAAAGCTCAGCGCCCCCAAGAGACACATTCCCAGCCTCTCAGTCTGCACCCATGAGCCCACAGCACTGACCTTCTTCGCTGGGTGTACAGAGCCCTGGGTGACGGCACTAAATCCAGCACCAAAGCCCGTCAGGACCTGAAAACCACTGGGTACAGCTGTGGATGGAGCCGCTTCCAGTTCAGAAGCAGTGAGTGAGGAGTCGAGAAGAACCACCGCTCCCCTCAGTCTTATCTCCAAAATGGAAGGGTGAGGAGGATTAAACTATTTTCTCTCTCGGGTCCCTTCCAGCTCCAGTTTTCAATAGCCAGGCAAGTACACGTTGCCATGATCTCCCACTATCCCATGTGTATAACCAGCCTTCTCTTCTTTCTGCAATAAACGCTAATGAGCTCTGTGTACTACATGGGGGAGAAGAGGGGTTAGGGACAGCAATTTTTTTCCCATTTTGTGGTTGGGAAAACTGAGGTTATGCCCTAGACCACTCAGCTCCTTGAATAGCAGCCGAGCTTGGTGCCTGGCTTCCCAACCATCCCTGCGCTCCACACTCTGCCAAGCTACTTGAGTGCCAATCTGAAGCATCCAGAAGGCAAGCACCAGCTGAGAGAATCTGTGGTATTGTCTCACCCCAGCCCAGCACTAAGCCTGCATGAGGTTTCTCATTCAAGTGAATACCAGTTTGTGAATGGTCTGTCCCCCTTCCACCTCGTGAACTGCTGGTAAATTCCTTTTGTCTTTTCAAGTCCAACCCACAAGTCCGCTTCCTCTGACCTCCTTTGGCTCAATGAGTTGCTCCCTCATTACCCACTTTGCCCGTTGGGCATCCAGCCCCTGCACCACCTGCCCCGGCACTAGACCGGGCTCTCTCCGCCAGGCCCCAGTTTTTACAAGTTGTGCACTCTCCCCTGACCTCCGCGGGGCCAGCATTCTTTGTTCTCTATGACAAGGTCACAGCCTGGCCATGGCCCGCTCTGCTCTGAGGCCTGGGACAGCAAGCTTTCCTGTCACTTTCCCCTTGGCGTCAGCATCCTCTCGTAGCCCGTGTTCTTGCTGAGAAACCCAGGGCTTTATCTTAAGAAGGAAAAAAAAAAGCAAAGACAAACTTGATGTAGGGTCAGAATGGGTCCCCGGCACACTGCTGGAATTCTGCCCCTTGCATTCACTCCTGCAGGTCTGACCTAGTGATATATAGCATGTCAGGCAGCCTTCTAGTCCCCGGGACTGGTTGGGGTGGCGCTTGCCCAGGCCCCAGTGGGCCAGGGAGGCCCAACATGGTTTGAAATGTGTTCAGACCTTCACAGTTTTCCGGTTCTCCTGTCTGAATGGTCTAGACAGGAAAATCTGGGGGTATAGACACATCTGGAAGATGACGCTGGGTTCTGAATCACAGCCAGCACCCCGCTTTCCTCATGCTGGCCCTGGGGGCTTGCCCCTCGTAGCATGGTCCCCTCTCCCCAGCCATGCACTTGCTGCTGCCCTTACTCCTTTTGGTTGTGAAGGGCGTGTGCTTGGAGCTCTCTAGACAGTGAGCCAGAAATGGATGAATCCACCCAGTAAATCTGGTGAAGAGTAACAAATCAAGACCGTGTGCCTGGTAGCAACATGGCAGACACTTTGGGAAAGCCCTTTGGTGGTGGCATTTGGGCAAACCACACACCTCCCTCTTCCCCATCCTGGATCCTGGGCTCAAACATGGGAGGCATCAGGCAGGTGCAGGAGCCCCGAGGGCTCCCCACTCCCGGGCTGGATGTCTCAGACCCCCAACCCGATACCCTCTCCCTTGACCTTCTTTCCTCCAGTGTTCAAGCTTCTCAAGGGTTTCTCTGTGCCCTGAGGGAGCCAGGCTCTCCTCAAGTGTCATCTTTTCCTTTGAGATAAAGACAGTGGCTTCTAAGGATCCGTTCGCATGGGACCTCTGTGACACGGTGGAGAAGCAGAGGCACCAAGAGGTCAAGTAACTTACTAATCACCAACTAGTAAGTGAATCTGGGTAGGCGGCTGGGCTACTGAGTCCGATCTTAACACTAGGCCAAGTGGCTTTAAGAATATTCTTAGCAGGGGGCGCCTGGGTGGCTCAGTCGTTAAGTAACTGCCTTCGGCTCAGGTCGTGATCCCAGGGTCCTGGGATCGAGCCCCACATCGGGCTCCCCACTCTGCAGGAAGCCTGCTTCTCCCTCTCCCACTCCCCCTGCTTGTGTTCCCTCTCTAGCTGTGTCTCTCTCTTGTCAAATAAATAAATAAAATCTTTAAAAAAAAAAAAAAGAATATTCTTAGCAGACACTTCAGTCCTCCGACTCTCTCCCTTTGCTTGTCCCTTAGCCTTACCCTCTTTACCCCATCCTCCACCTCACCCCAGCCATACTGACTCCCCACCCACCTCTGCTCAGCTGCCTCCTGGAGCCCACAAAGGGAGCAGAAACAAGTACCTGGGCTGGGAGTCAGGATCCTTGGGTTCTAGCTCTGTCTGTCCCTGCTCCTAGTGGGCCCTTGGGCCTGTCGTTCGTCTCTTCCTTCATACATTATTCTTTCCAAATATCCTTGGGTGGCAGGGATGGTGGCAGACCGTGGGGTCTATGAGGCCAAGGGATGCAGCAGCCTGGTCCAGGTCATCTGAAACTCTAATAGCCTGAGTCATGTCCTGGAAGGGGAGTGGAAAGCCATCCAGGAGACCAGACACAGGTCCAGAGGAACCGAAGCCAGATGGCACACAGCAAAATAGACATGAGCCTGTTAGGAGTCAGGGTTCCCTAGAGAGTATGGGAACAGCACTGCTGTGACTCCCTGTGGGCTGCTCTCCTCCTGGTGGTGGGGATAGCATCAGGGTGCGCTGGGCTTACACCTGGGTGTCACAGGTATAACATGCACCTGAACATAGAGCTGCCTTGCTTCCCAGGAGCCCACAGTCCCATGGGTCATGCGTAGACACTTGTGCCCCCCCAGGGGCAGATGTGGAATGACTCGAATCCCAGATATCCCTGGAAGCATAGCAGTGCCCGGAGGCATAGACACCCGTGGGCCCTCTTGTCCCTCCCCCTCTTCAGAGAGGCCTGTGATTTTGCCTTTGAACCAAGATCCAGGCCTTGCTGGTGCTGAGAGCTAATGACTTGGAGGGGGCTAGGCGGAAGGGAATGAACAAGAAAAAGAAAGAGCACGCCGGAGTGGAGGTCAGGGGCCCAGGACCCTCGTGCAGGCCCTGCCACTAACCTGCTCGGCCCCGTGGGGAGCTACCACCTCCTGTGGGCCTCATTTTCCTCATCTGTGAAGCACAGAGCAAAGGGCAGGACCAGCCCCCTCTGACGCATCTTCCCACCTGCCCTGACCTTCTCCCCTCCCATCTGAGCAGCCTGTGTGAGTCTTGCAGCAACCAGCCCCCCACGGCTGAGAGGGCCTCAACCCCAGGAGGCCAGCAGCCTCATTCTCTTCCCTTGTTACATCAAGATGGGGGGGGGGGGGGTCTTTTCCTTTCTTTTTTTAAACAACAATGTAATTTTCTTGAAAGTGAATGTATTTCCTTGCTGACTCTAAGCCATCTTGCCTCTTATCAGATTTCAAACCCGATCCGGGTCTGGTCCTGGTTAGAGCAGGCAGAGTGGACAGGAGAGGGTCTGGGAGGGGCCCTTCTGATTGACCGGTTTGCAGGGGCTTCCAGGGTCCTTTGAATTTCACCCCTCGCTCCGCTCCTGCCCCCTCTCTGGTCAGCTCTAGTAACTCTCTGCCCCTTGAGCAAGCAGCTGTGCCTAAACTGTACGACGAAAATACTAGCACCTACCTGGTCGCCTTGTTGGTGAAGATTAAGAGCTAGCGCACCTAAAGCACGTAGGATCTTGTCCAGCCTATAGAGAGCGACGTCCGGAACTTGGGCGCTCGGCTCTCGCTGTCACTGTGGCTCTGGCGGGGTGGTGCTCTAACCCCAAGGAGCCTCTCTGCGCCGGCCCCGCCCTGTGCGGGTCGGGGCCTCCCTCGCTCTCAGCTGCGCCCTCCTTGCCTCCACGCCCTTCCTTGTCTCAGCTGCCCCGAAATCCCGACTCCTCCGTCAAGATGCGGTTCAGGCTGACCCATCATCTCTGCCACACGGGGTGGACAGGCTGACCCTGTGCCGAGAGTGCTTCCGGCTGCACTTGGAGCCTGCTTGGTGTCTGTCGTGCCGTCTGGGATCTCCTCGGTCTCTGCATCTCCAACATAAGCACAAGGCCTAGGGCAGGGGTGCAAGCGATGTTCGCTCCTCTCCTCCCGTGTGTGTTGGGAGACAGGAGGGGGACATGCGCACCAGCGGTTCCCGTGCACAGTGGTGGTGACCATGGTGGAGGTGGGTACTCAGGAGAGGGAGTTGTTCTGATTGAGCGTGGGGGGGAGCGGTGGAGGTAGGAAACTGAGCAAGATGGGGGGGTGGGTGAGGTTGTGGCGCTCACCGCTTATGGAAGTGCGTCGAAGGTATAAATGAGACGCCAGTGCAGAGCTCCCCTCCGTGTGCCCGTTATCCCCTGCCTGGATCACCCCGCGGCTTCTGTCCTGGTCCGTCAGGCTGCTGTCACAAGCTACCACAGACGGGGGTGGGGGGGTGGGGACGGCGGGGGGCGCTTACAGACAACAGAAATGACTTCTCACTGCTCTGAGGGCTGGCAGTCTAAGATCACCGGCTGATTCGATGTCTGGTGAGGGCCTGCTTTCTGGTTCTTAGCCGGCCACCTCCTGGCTGTGTCCTCAAGCGGTGGAAGGGGCAGGGATGCTCCCTGGAGTCTCTCTTATAAGGACACCAACCCCATTCGGGAGAGCTCCACCTCATGACCTAATCACCTCCCAAAGGTCCACCTCCAAATACCATCACATTGGGGATTCGTTTTTAGCATTTGAATCTGGGGGGGAGACGCAAACATTCCGTCTCTACAGTTTCTGTCTCCTGATTGGACCCTGACTGATAGACTGGGGCCTCCAGTATCCTACTGGTCTGGGATGGGCTAGATCTAAAGAAAACCGGCCCCTCCCCAGCCCTGCCCTCCTTCCCTAGAACAGCCGCTGGGACCCAGCTCTGGTTACCTCTGTGGCCTTCAAGTGCTCCGGTTTGCCTTGATTTCTCAAACCGTATGTGACGGGGAGGGAATAGACGCCATGTGTTTCTGATTCAGCTCCCCTCTGTTCAAAGACGATGTGATTCTGAGCGATATCTGATGGCCTTTGAACCTCAAAAATATGTTCTTCAAGCCTTCTTTTCCTGCCCTCTCTGCCTTCTCTTTGACAAAGAGGAAGCAGCCCTGGCCAAGAATTGGTCAACTCGACAGTGCTGAGACTGGGCAGAACCGTTCCGGCTGCCCCTCAATGGGTCACTGACCCTGGGAGGCTGTGGACATCCAGGATGAAGACCAGGGTGTGAACCAACACAGCATCACTCCCACCTGCAGACGAGCGTGGCACACGTCTGCTTACATGGAGGAACACGCCTGTCATGGCTGACTGTCTTAGTAGTTATGACAACTTCACTCTCCAGGGCATGATGGGCCGACTGCTCAGAAGCAGAAAATATTTTGTTGTGTTTTATGTTTAACAAGTCTTGAGAGTTTTCCTTGTCTTTCCCCTGCTTATCATAGCAATATCCACCTATTTATTTAATAAACTTTTACTGAGAATCAACTACATTCCAGGCAATGGAAATATGAATATGTATAAAACAGCTCCCATCCTTCAAGTGGAGGAGTAGAAACTTTAAGGGACAATTCCATGACGTGGGGCTCTATAAGGTAAACACAGATAGAAGATGAACCGAGCTCACTTGGGGGAAGGAGAGAAGGAGGGAAGACGAAGGGAGATCAGTTGGGGAATCTTACAAGAGGCATTAAATTTTCCCCTGGCTACTGTGTGATGCTCATGGGCAGAGTCTAGAGCGAGGCCCCAGGAAGTAAGGATGGTTGGGGTTAAGAGTTCCCCGGTTACCAACAAGTAAAGAAGGACATCTTGATTTTTACAAAAATGACAGAGGATGTCTGCCCAGCTGGGGAAGGTGGGGCCTCATAGTTCAAAGTCCCCATCTGCTTCTAGGCTGATCACAGCTGAGCGGAGTGATGGTCCCCGATTTGGGCCACACTTTCGAGTTTACATTCCATGATGTCAGTTCCTCTTCCCTCTGTCCTTCCTGCCTTCATTCAGAAATGTATACTGAGCACCAGCCACAGGTCAGGTGCTAGCAACTCTGGGAACAGTGATGAGCAGGGTCAACAGGCCTTGGCTTCCTACAGCGTTTAGTTCAGGAATTCATGTTATTTTAAGCTAAAGAATGATACTATCCCTCTCGATACCAAATGCCAGTGGGGTTTGGGGACTGCTGGGTTTCTCCACATTGACATTTTCTGTAAAATGGTTCCGGTCCCCATTTCATATTAGAAAGGAGTTCAAGAGAAAGGAACAAGGAGATGGTGTTTTTTGCCGGTTCACCTCCTACCCACTTCCGATAAAGGCATTTCTTCTTCCTGTCCTTGAGGTACGAAAGGAAGTCTAAACCCCGTTGCAGGCCTCCAAGTTTGGAGCTTCGCAAGTGTTTTGCCCCTGATAAAGCATCACTTTCAATGGTTCATCTCCAAAAGTTTTGTTATTGATTCCAGCCACATTTTGCAATACTCTTGTTGGTTGCTCATATTCAAAAACAGAACATTTCACATTGACTTTTTTTTTTTTTTGAGCCCATTTCTCATTGTTTCCCACATATTTCCAATGAATGAAGAGATTAGCTAGTGCATCGTTTTTGTTTTTGTTTTGTTTTTTTCATGAAGGACAAAAGTTAAACATCCTGTTCTGACTGCAGAGAAATGTTAAGGTTTCTGGAATCCATTAAAACCCAAAATGTCACAGGAAAGTTATTCTGCAGCCTGCAGAAACACAATTTTACACTTCTGATGTCCATTGAGCATGTTTGCCTGTCCTTGGAAAGGATCACGATTTTCTTTCTTCACTCCCTCTGTCCTTCCGTCCTTCTTTCCAGAAAAATGGAAGGAAGCCAATGTATGTCATGCTAAGCACTTTATAAACATTATCTTATTTAATCCCCCCAACAGCCCCTTCTGAAGCTCAGACAAGCTGACGAACTTGACCCAGGTCGCCCAGCCAGGAAGTGCCAGAGGCAGCCTTCATCTTGTCGCACCTTCATCTCTCTGCTCCCTCTCTCCAAGCCACTCATAGAGTCACACCCTGATGCCACACCATGTCCCCCCACCCTGTAGGAAGAGATGCAGATGTAGAAGCCTGGATGTGGGTGCGAGCCAGAAAAGGACTGACATTTTCGCCCTCTCGGCGAGAGGCCATGTTTTCTCATTTGTCAGCTGATGTGCCACTGTGCACGTTACGGCCAAGAATGATTTCAGAGCATCTGGGTTCACAATCTAGGGCAGCTCTGTAAATGCAGTTGTCATTACACGTTTTACTTCCTTGCGGAGATAAGCAGGTGGCTCTGACGTCTAACTATAGAGCTGAGTGTAGGGAGAGCTCTTACCAGCTGGTGAGGGGTGGATTGGCTGTGACAGGGCCTGAGACTGAGGGTCTAGCTGGCTGCAGCTTTGCATCAGATCTGGGTCTTTGAAATCCACTAATAGCCCGTGCCTGGACGTCGAGGCCCCCGGGGGCCTTTCAGCCTGCCTTCATTTGGGCGCTTGTTGGAAAGTCAGGGAATAACAGGCCTGGACGGGAAGGGTGGGGTGGAGAGGGGTCCACTGAATTGCCTCACAGACACAGCCAAGTTCTAAAGCGTAGGAGGAACACAGCCAAGGGGCCTCCTGGCTTATCCTTCACCCTCGGCCCAGCACGTGCCTTGGGAATTTTCCAGGACTCTCCTGGACTAGGAAGGGTTTGGGAGGTCTTTGCTGGTGATAGTGGGTTTGGCAAACAGGGGCCCCTGTCCTGGCTGGGCCACTCACCATTTGGGAAGCCTCAAAGAAAACTGAGCCATTGTCTCTCTTCCAGAGCATTGCCCTCATCCTTGGGAAGCAGCCGGGATGAGCTCCCTCTTTGCCTCACAGGGGTCCCGAAGGACGTTGGGTGTAGAGAAACAGTCAAGTTTCCCAAAGTCAAATTATATCTCTTGAGCCTTTCCTGATTTCGTAGGGATTCAAAGCCCCCTTTGGGGACTTTCACAGAAATGTGTTCTCTCTGCTCCTGATGATCTTAGCCAGTCCTGATCCGAGACCGCTGGCCTACACCTGCCCCCAGGGACTGTGTCTTCTGGGCAATGGAACATGGATGTTAAAAACTAGGTCTGAATAGTGCAGCTCGTTCCCTGAGGTCTTTTATGTCAAGGCTGACCTCCTGCCACACTGGGGGCGGGGGGGGCGGGGCTCCCAAGCACACGGACCAGGCTCACTGTCCTGTTTGCACACAGAGCTGGGCACAGGATCAGTGCGAATGTGTTCCTTGACCTGTGATGACAAATAACAGTCATCATAGTAACAATATGTATGGTGCTAGGCCCTTTCCAGAAGAGGAGGCTGAAGGACAGGGGAATGAAGAAACCTGCCTAGGTGACAGGTTGCAAGTGGAGAGCTGAGACTTAGCCCAAGCCCACGGGATTCCAAATCTACTGTGTGCACAGCAGAGTCCTCCCACCACCCGAAGCAGCTGCCTGTCTCTCTGGTCTGCGTGTTAAACTCAGAGCGTTGGTCCGGCCAGAAGTACCACTGCCTTTCACAGGCAGCAACAGGAGCCCAGGAAGCAAGGTTGGAAACCAACTGGCCCAGACTCACCCCTTTACAAATGATAAAAGGAGGCTCAGAGAGAGGCCGGGGACTGGAGCTGGGCAGAGGACCTGTGTCTCCTTTTCTGAATTCCCACAATTCCTGGACTCTCTGGGACACTGCCTATGCCAGGAAGTTTTCTTCTTTTCTATCAAAACAAAATCCCACCAAACTGTGAAAGCTCGGGTAAAACTTTGTCATGAGCGTTGATGGGCCGAGTCAACAAAGAGCCCCCTGACAGGCCATCTCCCAGTGGTGGGGGGGAGGTCAGGAGCTAGCAGGCTGCATGCAGCAGGCAGGCCTTCAGGTCAGTCTACAGAAAGAGAGGCAGTGAGCCGTGGCAGGCCAGGCAGCGGAGGGAAGACCACCAACAAGGAGGAAGCTGGGCCTCCTTCCCCATTCCTGGCTTCCTGGTCCCAGCTGCAAGCCCAGCAGATGCCCACTTGGAGAGGAGGCCTGGGATGGAGCGTGATGCTGAAGGCAAGAGTGTTGCTCCCTAGAGGTGCTTCTGAGAAGGAAGTAGATGGCTAGACCATACGCCCAGGACACCCTGAACCCTCCCTCCCACCAGCAGTCAGGCCTTCCTATAGACCCAGCCTGCACCCCGTGATCTAAGAGCAGTGGAGGCCAAGGCCAGGCAGCCAGCCCGAGATGGGACGCCTGGGGCAGAGGGCAGTCAGGGCCTTGCACACCCAGGCTGGGGTTCAGGAGTGGCTATTTGACAGGAAAGGGGAGGCCTGGAGGCTGCTGGGGAAACTGAGTCTCACTTATTTGCCCAGTCCTGGTCACTGTAAGGTGTTTTCTACCCCTGGCTTCTGACAGCTCAATGCCAGTAGCATACTCTCCCCCATTTGTGACAACTAAAAATACCCCCCGACATTGCTGAATGTCTCCTGGACAGGGGAGCACAGCATTGCCCCCAGGCTGAGAACCACTGCTGTAGATGGGCAAAGAATTTCAGCCTAGAAGGGATTGTTGAGGTCACCTTGGCCAGACCAGCTTAGAGTCCTGGTTCTGCCGGAACCAGCAAACATCTCCGGGCCTGGTCTTCTCCCTATAGGTGGAAAGAGATGCTCACCAGGCTAACATTCCATTGGTCAAAGACAGCCTCATTTCACTAAAAGATGCTGGGGCCCAGAAGGGAGACGGGGCCTACTGTCAGTCAGGGATCCAGGACTCATCCGTTCTCTGTGTCATTGTAACCAAGGTTCGGCGGCTGGCTCGGTGTCCCATACAGACTCAAACCCCCGGCTAGTCTGTGTGGCACTGTCTGGGTGCCCAGCACTATGCCAGGCAGCGCTAGTTAAGAGACAAGGGGGAGGAGCAGACAGGGCTGTTCCAACAGTTTCCACTCACGTGGGTCTCCAGACTGGCTGCACGCAATGGGGCAGGGGGAACTTGTGCAGCTTTGTTGGTCTGGAGGGAGGTGTGGGTCTTGGTAAAAAAGAATCCTTGGAGAAAGGAGACTTAAGCTGAGCCTTTGGGAATTAGGAGGGGAATTTAAGGAGAGGGAAAGAGCAAGAATGAAGGCGCGAGGCAGCGATCTGAGTGCACTCAGATCACCCCACATTTAGCCATCTAGGAGGATGGCAGCCGTCAGGCACCAAGGACCAGGGCCTGTCTTGCTCAGCATCACGGCCCCAGCATCAGGCCGGTGCTCACGGGGTGCAGTCCTACCATGCAGACTCACATCTTCATTCCGCCACGCCCCCAGCTGGGTTATCCTCCCTGAGCTGCACTTCCCCCGTGGGCTGTCCCACGAGGTCCCATATGAGAGCTGAGTGAGCTCCTGGGCACCCGAGGGTTGGGTCATTGTGAGGAGCTGCCCGGTGTGAGGAGTGAGCGTTACCATCCCAAGTGGGGTGGGATCCGCACCCAGATGGATAGAGGTGCCGGGGCTGGCCGGTGCCGAGGACTTCGCCCTCAAGGGGGCAGCTGGGCCGAGCCTTGTCCCATCTGGGCCGGTGAAGATGACGGGGAATGTGCCACTGTCAGCCGGGTGCTGGGATGCCTGCTTTTCGCACCACCGTGAGCAGCAGCTACGGCAGGCCCCCGCCGGGCTGTGCCTGCTGGTGCATGCAGAAGCCTCCCCTGACCCCAGGGCCAGGCCAGAACGGGGCCAATGCAGAAAGACTTCTGAATTCCATGGCCAGAGCTTTACAAGTTGAAACCAAGACAGGTAATGCCTAGAGGCATGTGAGCCTGTTCCCAGACACAGTTGTTGGGGAGAGGTATAAACGGAGGGCAGGAGGTAGAACTGAGCTCTGGGGCTGATGCTGGAGGCAGGAGCTGGGGTCTGACTGGAGCTCACATGGGTCAGCTGGGCTGGAGGGGCCCCCCGGTTAGCCACATGCATTTCTCAGCCACGTGTGGCTGGCTCTGGGTAACCACGGACCACAGCATTGGCAGTGGCTGGGCTTCTGGAGGTGGGAGGGGCAGGCCAGATGGGAAAGAGAGGGCAGGAGGAGGCAAAAGAAAGGAGGATGGGCCCACAAAGCTGGGGTCTGCTGAAACGAAGTTCGATGCCAGCCTCGGGACAGGCAGTCCCATGTCTCCAGAAAGTGGTGCACTCCCCGCAGGAGCCCCCTGTGCTCCTCCCCAAGCTGAGCAGAGGCCATTGCCTGCTTGGTGGCAAAGACCGCCTCCTAACAGGCTGCGCGAACCGCATGCACAGTGTACGAGGGTATCTGTGGCTCCTACAGACAAGGCCACCGCCCTGGACCCAGCCACCATGGTCCCCACGCCCAGGCAAGAGCTCCCCTCCCCCCCGCCCCCCCCCGCCCCCCACCAGGCCACCCACCTGAGGCCCTTCCTGGGGTTGTCTGCTGGCTCGGCTACTCCAGAGGGCAAAGGCAAGCCCCTCCTGCCAGGCCAGCTTCCAGAAGAGGCTATGGCAGTTGCTGTCTGCCAGTTCAGGATGAGGCAGAGGGCAGACACCAAGGGCTTCGGGGGCAGGGCGCTCACGTTTGCATCTCTATGTGTACGAGCTATGCATTCCCCTGCTCAGGCTAGCCTGCGTTGTCTGGCCCTGGGGATAATAAGTCTTACTCCGCAGGCTAGTAAGAGCATTAAATGAGATAGGAAGTGGTGGGCGGAGTGCCTTTGCGCACAGAAACTATTAAGAGTAGTTAACCATTTCCCGAGCTTTTACTGTGTGGCAGGACCAAAGCTGAGAGAACTTGAGGACAGTCCCTGTGTCCAGGGAGCTGGCCACTCAGGACAGGGGCAGGATCCCACAAGGGTTCTCTCACCCTCTCACTCCTTTGTTCGTGATTGGAGGCCTTCCCTGTACACAGCGTGTGCCGGGCAGGCCCTGGGATGCTGACGTGGATCCGAGCTGGTGTCCCAGGAGGTCACCTGAAGGGAAGACAGGTGAGCAGTCAGGCCTCATGCAGAGTGCCAGGAGGAATTTGGAGGGCTACCCAGAGTAGGTACTGAGAAGGGACCCTTAAGCTTCCCCAAAGAGGGGTATATGGCCCCGCACCTAGAAAGACGGGTTGGAAGTTTCCAGATGGGTACAGACGGTAGGGCAGGGCCAAAGCTGCAATGGTGCTCTGGCCCCGAGCCACCTGCCTGAGCCGGGGCACCTGAGGAGTCTGCAGGCTGAGAAGATGAGCACTCGGGCAACAACCTGTGGGAGTAGCTTCGGGAAGGTGGCAGGCTCAGGACACAAACAGGTTGCAGATGAGGGAGCACCTACTAAGGGCCCGGGTCTGAGAGGAGGAGAGGCCACTTCACGTGGCTTGCACCAAGACTGATCACTTAGATGCAGAAGGTGCCTTTCTGACAGTCCAATCCAAGCACAAAGGCCACAGATAAGAAGGCAGTGCTGCCGGGTGAGCACGGCAGCTGTTGAAACTTGGCCAAAATGTCCCAAACTCGCCTATTCAGGCACCATCTCCCAGCCTGGGAGAGCTCCGAGTGGCAGCCCCTCCCGAACATCAACAGCCCAGAGCCTCCGGTTCTTTCGACTTTTCCTTTTCCTTTCCACGCTCCCAGCTGCTCCCCGCCCTCCTCTGTGCCTGCAGGGCCCAGGCCTCATCATTTATCAAGATAAAATCCATCAAAGTCCCTGGGAAGGAGGATAAAATGAGTTCGTGGGGGTAATAAATCTCCTTTACCATAGGTGGTGAGCAAGGAATTCATCCCAGACTGAGCTCTTGAAAAATGAGAGGGTGTGTGCAGACAGTGTGCACCCAGGCGTGGGGGTGGGTGTGCGGGGACAGTGAGGTGGCCCCAGCATCGTCCAGAACCATGTCGTCCAGAACCAGAACATCACGGCCGGGCCAGGAAGACCTCGGGCCGACTCTAAACTGCCTTCCCGAGGTCGAGGGAGATGGTCTGGAAGCCCAAACTTCCTTTAAACCCAAGAACTAGTTGCACTCATCCACTTAGCCCCTCATCATTCACACACATTCATCGTCACTTCACTCTCTTGTGCATTCATCACTGATATTTCCCAAGCACCTACTGGGTGCCAAGCACCCAGCCTGCATTGGCAGCAGAGTGGGGAGCCTGGGTCCATGGGGAGCACAGGGGACAGAAAGACCAGAGGAGCAGGGGTGGGGAGCACTGCACAGCCCATGCGGAGTGGACTCCTGGGTCCACGTGGAGCACGCAGGTGTCCTACAGATCCTCTCTCTGTCCCCAGCAGAGGATGCCTCAGCCCCTGCTTGCAAGAGGAGGAGACATCCGTCTGCCTTAACACCACTCACCCAGGCTGAACAGCTTTTCAGGGGCCTTTCTCTGTGAGTCCAGCCTCGTGCTCAGAGAGCAGCTTGTCCATCCTCCAGGGAAAGTGGCTTCTCTTCTCTCATTTCTCTTCTTCACCGTAGTTTAGTGAAAACACCACGGGCAGGGGGCTGGGGAGTGTCCGCCCAATGAAGAAGTAAAGCGTACTATATTCATGGGATGGAACACAAGGAACACACAGAATGAATGACCTCCATGTGTCCACATGGGCCAATCTCACATAACATCGGGTTCACCAGGCAAATCGTAGAACAATATATGCAGTCTCCTACCACTGATGCAAATTGAGAAACAACAATATTCCATATCGTGTATATACACACATATGCATGTAATAAAAGAGTAAAAATGCAGACAAAAAGGATCCACCCCAGCCTCAGAAGGGATTTCCTCTGGAGGGGAAAAGAGGTGAATGGGATCAAGGAGGGGGCAAGGGAACTTCTGATGCTCTAATTTTATTTCTTTTTAAAAAATAGGTCATGCAAATACAGTAGGAGATCAATGTGCGTTAAATTTCAGTGGTACATGCATAAGTATTTGTGAGATTTCTCTGTTCTTTTCTGTAGGTTTGAAATATTTCATTTTAAATAAAGATGTTTAAACAAAATCCAGACAGTCTGACTGGAAAACCCACATGAACCACATGTCTGAGGACCTCTGAGTTCCAGTCCTCTGCAAGGTGCCCTGTTGAACCTTTTTTTTTTTTTTTCACAGCAAATCTTCCTGTGATTCCAAGAACAGGGCCTATTATCTTCATTTCACAAATGAGGAAACTGGCCCAGAGGTGGCAAGCAACTTGCCCAATGTCACACAGCTATTTGGTGGAAAATCTGAGCTTTAGACTCCGGTGCCTGTAACCCCAAACCATGCTCTCTCCTCCACTCCTACCACCCACACAAGCTGCCTCTCTTCATGAAATGTTACTGACTCAAACACCAAACGAAATGAAAACCACCAGCTCAAGGGTGAGAGGTTAGAGACTGACCTTGAATCTTGCATCTGCAACCAACTGGCTGTGACCTTTGGTGAGCTCCTTTCCCTCTGGGAGCTTTACTCACCCTCACTGCAAATCTTAGTTTAGACTCCCCAGGCCTCGTCCCCAGTATTTTCCTTCCCTGATCGAAATGGAACTAAACTCTCTGGAGTGGAGAGCAGAAAGGGACAGGGGCGGTGAAAGTCTCGGGGGAGACTGAGAGCAGGTGAGGCATCCAGGCACCTTCCTGTGGCCCCTCTTGGTTCTCTGCACTGTAGCCATCCTGCCAACTCTGGGGGTGGTAGGCATTGTGCTGAGAATTTGAAATACATTTTCCTAGTGTCATGCTCAAGAGCCCACCTCCATTTTACAGAGCCTCGGAAATTTAAGGGGCTGGCCCAAAATGACATAGCTCGTAAGTGGCAGAGTTGAAAGCCATGTCTTTCTGACTCCAAAAGCCCTGCTCATAACTGTTACCTCATATTATCGTGGGGAGCTGGGGGATGGGTTTGCAAGCGAGGTCAAGGGAGAAAGAAGCGGCAGTGAGATCATTAAGGTCTCTGTAAGCCCCCTGAATTGCTAGGCGTGGTCCTGCAGGTGTGGGAGCCATGGCAGGGGAGAGGCATGATCATCTTCGTGGTTTGAAAAGTGGGCTCTTGTTGCAGCCTGGCAGGAAGTTGCTACAGTATCCAGGAGCTTGGGTGTGCCTAGGACCAATCACAGTTGAGAAGATAGGCTTTCAGGCTATTTGGAGCTTAATAAATATTGGATGGATGGATGGATGGACGGACAGACAGACGGGCAGGGGTGGTGGGGTCTGGAAGGAGAGAAAAGGAATCAAGGATGACCCCCAAAATAACCCATACCAATTAGCATGGCCTTCAAGCAAGCCCTAAGCTAGGCACCCTGACATCCTTTAAGACTCTTTCTTGCATGACTTTCCTTTCTTGCATGACTTTTGAACTATGGGGAAACGTTAGAGGTCAGACACAATATATAGGAAATGCCACTGGAGTTATCCCCAACCCTGGGGCTAGTGACCACCCTCCTGTGAGGAGCTGTGGGGCCCAGAGTGCATTTGAGCAGTGGGAGGCAGGGCTGTCCAAACACAGATGCCGCTGGAGGTGGGGCATAATATGTACCAGCAAATATTGATCCTGCCCCTTTGCCCAAAGCAGTTCCCCTCCAGACAATGCCAGGGCGCATCAGTGGCTCTGGGCCCTAGGCTGCAGGCCGAGGAATGCGGACTGCACTGCAGTCTGTTTGCTCATCCCCCAGAGCTTGACATTCCCCGGATTGACCACCCTCTGTGAGTGGCCCTGGGCCCCAGTACCAGCCAAGCCCCCCATTCGGGGTGTTTGCACAGGGGCTGCTCTGCTTAGCCGACACTCATTAGAAAAGGCTTCTCTCTGCGAGGCGTATTTCCAGGGTGTGAGCGGGGGCTTCCTACCCACCTCCCTTTACCTGCCCCGCCCGGTTCTGGCTGCCTTTAGGAACCCATGCAAGTGGGGCTCTTAAACGTCAAAGAGAATATGAGAATCCAGCCAGGCCTCTGGAGAGGTATTTGTCGCCGTCACCCTCATTTTAGAGACGACCAAGAAAAATAACACTTGGAGTCACTCCATTTGGGGGCAAGCTCTCTGTTAAGAGCTTTTGAGACAGACCCCAGGAAAGGGACATTGGACAAATTACTCAACCTTACCTCCCCTCACCTGCCCCACCTCCCCATCTGCAGGGTAGAGACAACAACAGTGCTGCCTCCTCCGAGTTTGAGAGACCGAATAATTGCCTGGAACACAGCTGGTGCTCGATAAGCAGAAACGGATTGACTCAGGGGGAGCTAGGGGCAGTCACGGTGTGCTGGAGAATTCGCTGATTCCGCCCTGAGGTGCAGTTGCCAGAGAGTTCTGGCTGACCTGTCCAGCAGCGGTGGGCCTAGTAGGCTGAAGGGACGGTTCCAATCCTTGGCGCTGAGTGGACACACCGGGCCAATTTCCAGCTCTCTCCAGCTCGCATCATTCCAAGGAGATCGTGAAAATGGATCCCATAGTGGGTGGGAGGTGGAGGGGGGAGACTGAAACTCTATTCCGCTCATGGTCAGTTTGATTACTTTGGCCTGGAATTCTGGTCTTTGACAGCAACAAAGGTGGCCTGAGTGTCCTTATGATTGGGACTCCTCGGGGCAGGGAGCCCCCCGGCTTCCCCAAGCAGCTCTGCCCTGATCACTCCCCTTCCTTCTCTGTGTTGGGCCACAGTCTGGGCCCTGCTCTAGTTCCAGAGCCCCTGAGGTTTCTTGGGAGCTCAGCCGTGCCAGGGGCCACCATTGTGGCTTGTGGGTGTTTGGGTTTGGGGTTATTTTTTGGACAGTCTCTGTCTTTCTGTTTTGCTTTCTCAGCTCAGCCCTTAGCAAAGGGCTCTGAAATGGCTGTTGACATCTTCCCCTGCTTTGGCTTGTGCCAGCTTCTGGCTGCTCCTTTGCCATTTCAAGGACCTACTATGTGATTCATGTTGATTAAGAGCACAGATTCTGGAGCCACATGGCGTGGGCTCAAATCCCGCCTCTGGCACATATTAGCTGAGTTCTCTTGGGATTATCACTTGACTTTTCTGAGCCTCAGCTTTCTCAACAAAGAAATGGAAATGCTAATAGCAAGGTTAGTGGAAGGATTTAGGAAAGTGATGCATGTGGAGTAATTTGCTCATGTCTAGTATGTAGTAAGTCAACTGTGAGATGCATACACACACACACACTCGTCTCATTTAATTTTCATCATGGCCTTGTGAAGTTGGGAAGTTGGGATCATCACTCCCATAATAGTTGGGGATACTGAGTTTCATCACCTGAGCTCACTCACCTGGCAGGTGACAGAGACTGACTTTAGAGAAGCCTCCAACTCTAGAAAACTATCTGGTATTTCTTCAGCTTAAGTATAACTCAAAAGAAGACCTAGATTTCTTGCTGAGCATAATGTCAGAACTCTCTCTCTCTCCCCCTTCTTCTCCCCCTCCCATCTTGCTCCCCCCACCCCAAGCTATGACTCAACTCTTCAGACCCTGAGAGAAGGATTTGAGTATAATTAAGTTTCTTGGAGACCTGAACCCAGGAGTTGGGGAAGTGAACTTGGCAGAGGGAGCACAGTGTGCTCGGATACCTGGGAATGGTGTAGAACACGTGCCTCAGAACCATCCACCTGTGAGTCAGGGGAGCTGAGGTATTGATACTCCTGTTCTTGTCCATCACTGGTCCATAGAGCAGTACTCATCCCCAGCACCGGCCTGCTCAGGCAACATGGGATCTCATGGTTAGAGAAAGCCTCAGGCAAAGAAACACAGGTGGTGGCACTTGAAAGTTGGCTGGGAGTGTTTAAGGGGAGGGGATGTGGGTGGAGCAGGGGTGGTGTGGAGGAAGTATCCTGGACATCCATCTGTCACTGCACACATGATTCTGGACTGTGGTCATCTGTTTCCTGCTCTCCCCTCCAGCTCCTTAGGGCAGGTCTCATTTGTCACAACATAGGGCTCATAGATACATTGAATGGACGATTCTAGACTCTTAGACTACTACCCTTTCAGGGCAGAGAGAGGCCTTTGGGTCAATTTGGCCCACCTTCCATACGATGTATGGGTCCTTTCCTCAATTTCTAGTGGCAACCTCCCTACCACCCCTCTTGGCAAACTCGGCACTGTTGGGGACAGCCTGCCCCATCATGAGACAGCTCTGACTGTGAGAAAGAACTTTGTCACCACCATCTGTGTTCACTGATTCTGTGTCCAGGCTTTGTCCCTACTCTGGGTGACAGGACCTGGGTCAGCTCTTGGAAGAAGGCTGCCGCATCCTCTGGAGACTTTTGGCTGGTGGAAGACTCCCTCGGAAGCCACACCTCTTGTGTTATACCCTAATGACACAATTGTCTGTGTCCAGCTGCCTCCTTGCTGAGGGTGGGAAAGAGACTTTCTTCTGTATAAACAAGTAGCTCAAAGACCCAAGGAGGGGGAATTTGATCTGGGGTGAATGCCTTAGTTTTGCAATTCTCCTGTGAGTCTGTGGGCCAGCGCTGGCTGGGTCTGCAGCTTCTTCTGGAAGGAACAGGCCTGTGAAATCCTAGGTTGTGCCAAATGTCCCATCAGGGGATTCTGCTTTTGGCTACAGGGGGGTGGAGACCGAGCAAGAAAGTGGTTGTGTAACCCCGGGTGCTGACCGCAGCTGTAACAAAGGCAAAAGCACTTGGTGAGGGCCAAGTTTGTCTTCAGAGGCCAGCATGCCTTGTGCTCCTTCCCCTCCTCCTGCTCCCTGAGCAGCCCCATCCATCCCCTCAGCCAGCAGACCAACCTCAGAAGCTCGCACATAAACAGCACAGACTCACAACACCCCCACTGCCTGCCAAGCAGGGGGCCAGGCGATGGAGATATTGAGGCAAAGATGCAATTTCTGTCATCTCAGAATTCTAGCTCTCCAGGGCTTTGAGAGGTGCCCACTTGTCAGTAGGGAAGAAGCAGAACCAGGAATCAGACACTTGGATTCAAGTCTCGTCTTGGTAAATCTTGGGCAAACCAGTTAGTTCAGGCTGCCGTAACAAATATCACTGACTGGGGGCTTCGACAACACACTTTCATTCTGCACAGTTCTGGAGGCTGGGAGTCTGAGGTCAGGGGGCCAGCAGGGCTGGGTTCTCCTCCACAGCCTCTCTTAGGACTCTCAGAAGGCTGCCCTCTTGCTCTCTGTGCTGATGGCCCGAGGCCTGTCTGTGTCTCCTAATCTCTTCGTGTGAGGACACCAGTAGATTGCCCTAGAGGCCTCATTTCAGTTTAATTTCTCCCTTAAAGCCCTATCTCCAAATATAGTCACATTCTGAGGCACTGGGTTAGAGCTTCAACATATGAAGTTGAGGGGGTTGTTCACACAACAGCCCGCAACAATCACCCAACAGCTCTGCTCCTCAAATTTCTCATTGGTCGCCCAGCCAGAAGGGTACTGTGGAGCTCAGGTTAGGCAACGTGCACAAAACCAGGAACCACCACACAGGTGTGAAGGGTTGCTAACTGGGGGCCCACAGGGACAGAGGCAGCTGGGACACCTCAGGAAGCTGTGGCCATAGGGGAGATGTTTGGGGGCATGTGACTATCTCAGAAGACAGACAAGCCCTCCCTTCCCTTTTCTCCTGGGGCACATGGTCAAGAAGAGCGAAGAGCTAGGACCGTGGCCCGGGGGTGACTGGTGTGACTTATCATCATTCTCTGCTGCAGAGGAGGTGTGGGCAGCCGGGATCACGCTGGGAGGGTGGGGAGAGGGGGTGAACAGGTGGCCTGGACTCACTTTCCCTGCCCCTCCAGGTCACTGCCCGCATTCCAAGAATACTTGTGGGCCCTCAGTTTCCTCATTTGTGTCATGGGCAAGGAGAAAATTTAACCTAGAGGATTTCTGAGTTGTGCAAGCCTGAGTGCTGACCGCAGCCTCTAACAAAGGCAAAACCACAGGCCAGGAGCCAGCTTTGCTTCCAGGGGCCAAGCTTGGCTGACTGTTCTCTGGTATTATGACCGTGACTCTAGATTCTTGGATTCTCTAAGGGCCTGGGACCAAGGTCCTGTCCTGCCCACTTGGAACAGCCTGAGCCCTGACCCTGGTCACAGCCTGAGTACGGACCCTGGTTAGAGGCTGAATCCTGACCCCGGTCATAGGCCGAGCCCTGCCCTGGTCAGAGACCAGAGTATGGATGGCCTAGTGCATGCCACTTCCATGATAGGAATCACACCTAAAATGTGGGGTCATATGTGGATCCCCTTCTCCTCAGCGCTCCATCCCCCATGAAGGGGCTAATTTAAACATTGCAGGTTGGGCCCTCACCAGAAAAGAGATAGCCCCCACCCTTCCTGCCCCATCGTGTTTGGTCTGAAAGCTGGGCGTCTGAGGCCTGGGGCAAGGGGAGGCCATCTTCCCCTGTCTTGCTTCCTTTGGGTGCGGCAGGGGCAAGGCAGGGTAGGGGCACCGAAGCCTCTAGAGATCTACTGCTCGGGAGAGTTTCTCCCAAGCTCCGGGGTGCTCAGGTAGCTGGAATTTATGGCTTCAGCCCCGCCCCATGTCATTAATAAAGGAAAATTAGCCCTCTCTGGGTGAAGACATTTTTCATGGGAGTCTGAGGGCTGTAATGAGGCGCTATCAAAGCCCCAACATGCCATATGAATTTTATATGCCCTGTTTCCTACAAGTTCTGAACAGCTCGGCCGATTTATAAGGTAATGATTTTTCCATCCATAATTTCTTTCGTATGATTTTTGTAATGTAGACATTTCCCCCTCCTGGCTGGGCTGTGCACGGCGTGGTCGAGTAGATTAAGGCAAGGCAGGGAGGGAGCCCGGATCAGTGTGCAAGGGACACCCAGGGCCGCAGTGGGTGTGACAGAATCCCGAATTCTGTCCTACATCGGGTGCTGACTCCCGGCAGCCACCTTGGGCAAGTGACTTCTTCCCTCTGGGCCTTTGTTTCCCCATCTTTCCAGTGAGAGGGCACTATTTAGATCAATCTACAGGATACTGTCAAGAACAATTCCACTCGTCGCAACCCCACATTTTGTGCATACATGCCCTGTGTCAGGCGCTGTGCTGGGCACTGCAGGCATGAGGACGAATTCAATAGAGGTCCTCCCTCCAAGAGGAGCTATAGGAAAGAGGTCGCATGTTTTGAGAACACAGAAGTGACTGGTCCTTTCAGAGGGCAGCAGGGAAGTCTTCACGGGGGAGGTGCTTACAAAGAGCACCGTGAAGGAGAAATCCTTTTGCCTGGCCAGGAAGGACCCATTTCAGACTTTGTCAGTTGAGGTGGTATCCCCTTCACTCCCATCTGGGGACTTGGCAATGGGCCCAGCTTCCCTGAGTGCAAGACCACCCTCAAGGTCCCCCCAAGACACTCCAGAGGAGCTGGCTCCAGGAAAGGCCCTTTCCTTTCTCCCTTCCAAGTCAGTGCCTCCTCTCCAGATGCTCCAGTGGGGAGGGGGTGGGAGCAGAAACACCTGGGAGGAGCCCTTGCTTACCCATAAATCTGCCCCCTCCATCCTTTGATGTGGACACTGCTATCTCCCTAGGATCACTGCCCGGGAGGTAGCTATTGAACCGAGGGTCAGAGGGCACCCAGCCCTCATTTTTGAGTGAGCATGGGCTTTAACCTCACCTGGCCTGCGTTATGTTAAGCCAGAATGTCTTACAAGATGTGACTCACTCCTGGTCTAGGCAGGCGTGGCAGCCCCACACGGTCAATCATTATCCACATAGCAGCTCAGCAGTGGTTGGAACCGTTGAAAACCCAGTGAGTCCTCCGGACGCCTGGCCTGTAGGACTTGGTGCGCCCCCGCCAGGATTATTTTCTTTTGTTCCTTGCATTGACCAGATGTTCGGGTGTCTCTGAGACCCAGTCTCCATAGGTCACAAGCCTCACTCCCTGCCTCGCTCATCTCCCGGCCACCTCTAGAGGTAGGGGCGGTTACCAGTGCTTTTCTCAGGAACGGAGACCAGGCCCAGAGCAGTTGCCTGCCGGGCTGTGGATGGGCAGCAGATCAGAGAAACGGGATCAGAACTCGGGCCTTCCGATTCCTACATGGGCACACATCCTTTCTGCCAGGGCAGCTCGTTCTCACAGCCCAGGTGCGAGCCCAGCACCGCCCCCCCCACGTGTGAACTGGACTCGCGGCAGTTGGGCGAGCGTCAGCAAACCCAGGGGAGAGCAGGATGGAAATGATGATGGTGCAGCTCTTGGCATGCCTCTCTCCCACTTCTCAGAAGTTGGTACGTTTGCCTTGGAAAGAAAAGCCACTTCAACTTTCCTGTAATAAAGTTTTCTAATTAACTGGGGGCTTGGCAGTGGGGGGGGGGGAAGCACGCTGAATGTATTAACCACATCTTAGCTATATGTTGGTTCTTTTTTTTATTTTTTTAAAGCCGTTGCATCGAGAGGCTTTAGGAGTCTTTGCACAACAGCTGTTAAAGTATTGCCAAAAAGCCAGACGTGGGATGTTCGTGGTAGCTGGTCAGTCACCCAGACCCCCTTTGCAAATGCATAAAGGACAGATGCACCTCCTCTGTCCCTGATGTCCACAGTATGCAGGTCAGCCTGGGAGAAAGGAGGCCCACTGGGTGAGTCTGGGAGGAAGGTCAGCATCCACTAAGCACCTACTATGTGTCGGGCATGATTCTGGGGAATTCAACTTCAATAAAACACGTTCATTTCCCTGGAGAAGTCCACAGTTTAATGGGAGCTAAACACATTAGGAGGAAATTACTCAGATTATAAAAATATATTCCTCACTACAAAAAAAAAAAAAAAATTTCTCAGCAGCCACACCACCTCAGGCCCTATACTCATATACTTTATATCTTAAACCCCTAAAATAGACTTTAAACACCCACTCAGACAATGAATTTGCTGCATTTCCTCCTGGAAAAGGATAGTACTTTGTTCTTAGTATTATTATTATTAATTAATCTCATTGCCATTAGTAGCAGGCGATGGAGTTAGACTTCCTTGGTCCATATCCCAGCTCCACCATTTACTAGCTGGGTGATCATGGGCAAGTTATTTTACCTCTCTGTGCTTCAGCCTCCCAACAGGAAAAAGGAGAATAGTGCCCTATACTGTAGATCATTTAGCAGAGATCATGCCTATAAAGCATTTAACCCAGTGCCAGACGCTTGGTAAGAACAAAACAATTGTTCACTGTCATTGTTGCTATCCTAATATTAAAGAAAAGGAAGTTGTGACTTAGGGAAGTAAAATATGTGAGGGTAAGGTTAGAACAGAGACCAAAATCCTGACCAAGATGCCAGACTGCTATCAGTCCCTAGGCACGCTGTCAGACTGGTCACTTTCTTTGACCCTCAGCAGAAATGCCATTGTGCTGGGAAGAGGAGCCTTGCTTGCAGGAGAAAGGGGCAGGCCGAGGCTCTGGAACACAGTGGGCAAAGCTGGTCTCAAGCATGCACCCGGGCAGTGCCTGGAGATGGATGGATGGGGACAGAGCTGCCAAGCAGATGCCTGTGCAAGACAGGCCCTCCCCCCATCCCGCTGCCCAACTCACAAGGTGCCTGCTGTTGGTGACCAGTGGGAGGGTCTCCTGCCCCTGGGGGAGAGAACTGACCAGGTGCACCTCTGGCATGCTCCAAGAGCTGAAATCCTTGCATTCTACTGTCTCAGAATGCTGAGGGTCTTTGATTCCAACTGTTTGAGTCAAGGGGTCTAAGCTTCTGCAAGTGTCCCAGTGTAGAATACGGTCAAGCCCCTGGGCCTTTGCTCATGCTGCTTCCACCACCGGGAATTCCTTTATCCCGGAATCCTGCCTGTTGAAATCTTATCCTTGTACGTTTTGTAGGAACCGATGTTCCAGAATCCATCATGCCCTCCTCGGTGCTCACATTGCATGAGGCTTCAGCCTCTTAGGAAGGACTTAGTTCATCCTGCTGCAGGCTCGGAGCAGACTTTCCGCCCGTGTTTTCCATCTGCCTGGAGGGCAGGGACAAACCTCGGCACGCCTGGGTTCTAAGCGCTCAGCACCCAGCACGGGGCCAGGCGCAATGGATGTTTGTGCTGCTGACGTGGATTTGAGTTGGAAGGTTGTGCAGTGTCTGGGCAGTGGGAGAAACACGTCGCAATGATGTGAGCAAAGGACACAAAAGATGGACTTCTCCCACCTCCCGCCCGAGCCACCAGCCAGCGCTGGACTGGTCCCAAGTGCTATGGCCCTTGTCGAAGACAAGACCACCCTCCCACCCCACCACTGGGCGGGCATGGGCACGCGCAACTCCTGTGGGCTCTGGGAGAAAGAGGTCCATTCAAAGGGGAGCCTCTACAACCTCTTCGCTCACACTCAGAGGCTTAGATCACCCTTAACAGTGTGGTCAGCACGGTGTTATTGCTCCCCAGCTGTAGGGGACGGCGACATGATTTACCTGCATCATTAACTGCTCGCTGCACCCAAACTCTAACCAAACACAGTGCACTTGGCTAAAATTACCTGCTTCCGAGCTCCCGCTTTTCCTTGAGGGGTTCAAAGCATTCCAGGAGTTAGGGCTGAGGGCGGCTTCTATCGGGGCTTTCTTCCACAGCTTATGGGCCTGGGGCCGGGAGCCCATCAGAGGGATTCAACAACTCTGGCCATTCCATTTCCAGAAAGACCCATTCTGAGTTAGCACCTCAGGGGAGGGCAGTAAATGATTTTGTGCTGGGGTCCCTCTGCTTTTCAGGTCCTGCACACACCCCATCTGTCTTCGCCTCCGAGACCATCTCATTTTCAGCAGCTTCTGATGAAGCTGGTAATTTCCTCTTCTTGAAAAAAAATGTTTACGAGAATTTCGGGCCCCCCTTTCTCTGCCTCCTGACCGATGGGCCACTCCTTCACCACGGCCCAGCTGGCTCCTCCTGGTGTCCCTGGCCCCTACATACCAAGAGCTGTGGGGCTCCATCCTCAAACCTCTCCCTCCTCACTCATTTTCAGAGTCATCTCCCAGATGTCTATCTCCACCCTGGACTTCCCTCCTGAATCCCAGACTGCTGTGTTTGGTTGTGTCCTGACATCTCCATCTGCTTGTTTAGCGGGTGCCTCAAAATTAGCAAACCCAAAACCAGACCCTGAGTCTTCCCTGCCCCTGAACCTGCTCCTCCCATGTTCTTGGACTCAGGAGATGGAGCTTCCCATCTAACAGGTGCTCCGGCCCTAGCAAGTGGCCTCCTTCCCAGCTCCTCTTTTCCCCTCATACCCTATATCCAGTTGGTCAGCACATCCTACTGTCTCTACCTCCATGGTGGATCCAGAGCATCACCATCTCTCCTCTACCTGCCCAGACCCAAACCCACCACCATGCCCCGCCATCACTGAGGTGGCCTCACTCCCAAGCTCCCTCCTTCTGCCTTTGTCCCTTTGCATGCCGTGCTCCACGCAGCAGAGTCGGCTTCTCAATGGCGAGTCAGGTCTCACCAGCCCTGGCTTAAAACCCTCCATGGCTTCCTCCTCATTCTGAGGAAAAACCAGTGTCCTCATGATGACCTGAGATCCTCCGTGGATTTTTCCGCATCCCCACCCTGTTACCATGCTGACCTCATCTGGTACCTTCTCCTCCTTCACCCCCTTCGCTGCCACGAAGCCATGCTGGCCTCCTTGTTGTTCCTCAGCCATGCCAGCCATGTTCCTGTCTCATGTTGGAGACTCCTTCTGTCTCCAGGGTTCTCCAGGAATCCCCCATGGCTGCTCTCGTACCACCTTCAGATCTATGCTCAAATGGCCCCTTCTCAGTGAAGCCTTCCTTAACCACACTAAATAAAATAATACCCCACCTGCACCCTCCTGATCTCCCTTACCCGGCCTCGTAGTTTCTCCATACAGCATGCAAATATGTTTACTTGTCAAGTCCTGTCTCTTCCGCTAGAACATAATCTCAACATGTCAGAGAGTTTGTTTTGTTCACTGCTGTATCCTTGGAATCTAAAACAATTTCTGAATGGAGTAGACACATGCATATGAATGAATCATCCAGTTAACCATTTAGTAAGCGTTGTAGAGGAAGAAAAGGAAGCTCAGAGAAGTACACCACTCGGTTTGCACAGCTAGCACATAGGCGTGGTGGGAACTCAATCCAACTCTGGTTGCCATGTCCTGTCACAGAATGTGCTTTTTCTTTCCTAGAGTTTGGTCTTCCCAACCATGTCACTTGGAAGCTTTATCAAGGCCTGGTGCGGGGGAGGAAGGGAAGACATCGGTAAGACCAGTCCCCTCCCTCTGGGAGGTCACAGCCCTAACAGGGGATCAGGCAGAGTGAGAAATCAGCAGTAGGTTGGGAGATGCTCTGTGGAGGGTGGGTCATACAGCCCGGGGAGGTATGATGCCCTGAGACAGAGCTTCTTGACAGGTGAGCCAAATCATGACCCCCAAGCCCTCGGGTGGTCCCACAAGGTCAGGGGTAACCAGAACTCCTGCCTTTCATCCCAGTGTGCCCAATGTTGTCATTTTCCAGATGCGTCTAGAGGAAAAAGGTTTAGAAAGGGAACCCAGTATCAAAAAGCTGCATTGTACCAGGCACTTTCTACAAGCTTTCTGTTTAAATGTTCACAATAACCCACTTTGTCATCAAGATCACAAGGCAGAAGAGAAAGTGGGGCAGGCCCTGTAGGATCTGTCCATGAAGACCAGCTCAGCTCAGGCCCTTGGCTCTGGGGAACCTCTTCTCTCTCCTCACCCCTCCCCAGGCTGAGGTCGTGGCCCCTGACCCGTGCCTCCCATGGCCCCTGTGTCCACACTTTTTCCTCTGGGCTGTGGACTCCTCTAGACAGGTTGCTCCGGGGCAGCTACAGCTGCCCTCCATCCATGCGCGGCACCTGGCAAAGCAGCAGGCAGGCCGTGAGACTGAGTGAGGGATGGAATGAATGAGTGCGTGGAGACTCGGCGGTTTGGGTGATTCGTGCAAAGTTACCCACCGGGTAGGTGACCGTTCCAGGACTCAGCCTGGAGCCCGGGCGTTCCTGCAGTGTCCCGTCACACAGGGGCCTTGTCCTGTTGCTGTAGCATCTGGCTTGTGCGCACTGGGCTGGGCCTGCCTTAGGGGATGAGCCAGGCAAGGCAGACTGCTGTGGGAGTCTAGCAAGAGAGCCCCCAAAGCCCGCCTGTCAGACCCAATAGGGTTGTTCTACTGTTCATGGGGGTCTGGCAGCCCTGGGTCCAGCAGGCCTAGGAAGGCTTTCTGGATTTGGGAGGATGGGATTGGGATGTGGTCCATAACCACAGAGCTAGAGGAAGATCCCCATCCTTACAATGGAACGCTGGTTTTTTCTCTGCTTCCTAATCGCGGAGAAATGTCATCGAGCTCCAAGTTGATTCTCCCTCTTCCCTGGGCCCTGGTTCAGGCAGAAGCTCAGGATTGCCAACAGGGAGTTTGGAGCTTGTAACTCAACCGTGGGCAGGGCCTGGGGGGCCTGATTCCAATTAAAGATGTCAAATATATTTATGGATTATGCAATCAACAGGTATGCGCAGCCTCGATGGCCGACCAGGCCACCCTGGAGATAGGCCTGTAATTAATTAATCCCAGTGGGCCTGCCAAATTCTGTTTCAAACATGAGTGCTTCGGGGGATATTGGGGACC
Organism: Mirounga angustirostris; assembly: GCF_029215605.1. Taxonomy (NCBI): domain Eukaryota; kingdom Metazoa; phylum Chordata; class Mammalia; order Carnivora; family Phocidae; genus Mirounga; species Mirounga angustirostris. The sequence goes on from NW_026991712.1 coordinate 152,766,844, forward strand.
AAGTCTGGGGCATACTTTAGACCGTGCCTTGCTTCAAGGAGGGCCAAGGAGCTGGGCTACAGGGTCTGTCTGAGCAGAGAAAAAAATGTGAGACTCAGGGGATGTGGGTTTGAATCACGGCTCTACCACTTACTAGCTTGACTGGTGTGACCTCGAACACATTACTGAAACTCTCAGAGCCTAGTCTCTGCTTCTGAAAAAGGGCAGCTCTTGGATGGGCGTGCTTAACTTTCTCATTCCCGACATTGTGGCGCCCATAGATGGACAGACAAAGCAACCACTCCTCATAAGGAATAACTACTATGGACAGCACATGCTCATCCTAAAATATCTCTGAGCCTCACTTTACTCATCTGTGAAGTGGACTTGCCACCGTGCCCTCTGGTATCTCTCTGGTCCTTTGAGCTCTTCCCAGCTGACAGATTCAAACAAGATTCTCAGCAGACTTGGGCTCTGGCCTGGTCCTCAGTTGCACTGAAAGTTAGGAGGTAAATCCCTCCAGGAACTCACAGTCCATGGGGGGGAGGGGGGAATACCCACCAGGATTTATAGGAACAGGGGCGGCCATGACACCACGAGTTCGGCCATGGCTGGAGGGCCGGACCCTGCGCTGCCCACCGCCCACGGTCGGCTCAGCATCCTCACCTTCACCAGGTAGACGGGCCTCCGCCTCGCAGCCTGGAGGCTCGGAGAGGTCAGTGGTGCTGCAGATGGCAAGCACAGGGTCCTCCGCCTCCGCTCGGTATGGCGTCGCGTGGCTGGTCGTTGTCGTAATTGGGGGGGGCCACTGCCAGCATGGGTCATCAAGCGCTTCACGTGGGAGCTGGGCCTGTTCCAGAGCTGTTGGGTTTACTCCTTAGTTCTTGTCTCTTCCCTTCCCCTCTGAGATGTGATTCGAATTTGATAAAATTCCCTCTGGCTGCAGGCCAGAGCATGGATTGTAGGGATCCAGTGAGCAGGCCGATGGGCCAGGCCAGGCGGAGGACAGCCGGGCGAGCTTGGGAGAGAGAAGGCCGTGGCATCGGAGGTATGTAGGAGGCCTGCCTGGCCTGACGAGGAGACTGGTGAGGTGAGTGAGTGCAGGCGTGTGCAGGCATATGCATGAGTGGGCTGCGGCGGGCATGCGTTCTGTGTGTGTGAATGCATGAGTGTAAGTGTGTGCACGCATGAGTGTGTGGTGGGGACCAAGGGGGCAGGATGAAAGGAGAAGCCGGACTCCTAGCGCATGAAGTAGAGGATGGTCCAGAGGAAGGCTGACCCCGTGTGTCCCCTACCATCCCGCACTTGGTCATGGCTGTGTCTGCAGAGCCCACCTATTAGGCAGTGGGCTCTTGTTTGAGAATGTGTGGTGGCGTTGTGGCCTCTTGGGGAACACCTCCTACGTTGTGTAGCACGTCCTCTCATGAGAATGCTTTGCATTCACGATCTGACTTAACCCCAACTCTGCAGGCCCAAAGCCCAGCGTGACCTACTCACGGTGTGTGTGCCCGACCAGCAACCCCCGCCACAGGAGAGAGGGTCAGGGGCTGACAGAAACCGGCCAGGCCGCAGGCCACATGCATGTCCAGCTCTAGCCCCTGGTTTGCTACCCCTCTTTCCTTTCGGGGGTCCTTGGGGGTCAGTCTTGACCCTCTGCTGGAGGCACTTACTCCTCTGTCTCCTTCCCGCACACACGGTCAGGGCCCTGAGGCCCTGGATCTGCTGCATGGCCCTCCGTCGGTCCCTTGTCCTGTCAAGCCCTGTTCCCATCCGGTCGCACCAGCTGATAGCCCCATTCCTGCCAGGGCCAGTGGCTCATGGTCTACTCTGCGCCTCTTTAATAGTGCCACCAAAGGGATTTCGTCTTCCCCAGGGGACAGCTTGGGGGTGACTATCTAAACCTATCAGTTGTAACTGACCCTGACTTTCTAAAGCATTGCTCAACAGTCCTGTGTTACGGGAGGGGAGGACATGGGAGATCCAGAGACCTGAATGAAGTCCCCAAGATTACCGGGTGAGCTGCAGGCACTCAGTGCCTCAGAGAGCCAGCAGGAACCCCAGAGATGATCTGCGGCCCCATTGCTTCGACCCCCTGCAGAGAGAGGATGCTCACCCCCTTCTTGGAGAGCCCAATCCCAATGCTGGATGCTTCCCTCAGGGGCCTCAGCCTTCCTCACACATGCCCCATCTTCCAAGCAAGACAATTGACACTTTCTTGCTGGAACGTCTCCAGGTCCCTGGGTGAATGACTTCTAGGAAGATTGCCCTGGCTCTGAATCCAGCCGTGGACATCTAATAAGCGAAGCTGGTGTCCCCCAGCAGTGGGGGCAGGGAGGACAATGCCCAAGTCTGATTGCAAACAAATTGTACCCTCTCCTTCTCATGCTGTTTTCTCCTGGTGTCGCTTTCATTGAAGCTGATTGTTTTCCTGAAATTCAACCCCACATTGTGAATTAGCCCTAAGTTAAGCAAAGGCCGAGGCTCTGCTGCCCTCCTGGGCATATGTCCCACCTTGAGAGGCAAAGTGGGTTCTGCTTAAGAACATGACATCTAGGGACATGTGGGTGGCTCAATCAGTTAAGCGTCTGCCTTAGGCTCAGGTCATGATCCCAGGGTCCTGGGATCGAGTCTCACATCAGGCTCCTTGCTCGGCAGGGAGCCTGGTTCTCCCTCTGCCTGCCGCTCCCCCTGCTTGTGTTTTCTCTCTCTCTCTCTGACAAATAAAATCTTAAAAACAAAAAACAAAAAACCGTGACATCTCCCCTTAGACTGCTTGAATGCCAGTCCTGGCTCCACTCTCATTCTGTGACTTGAACACATTATTTAATCTCTCTGTGCCTTGGTTTCCTCATGGGATCTGGCTCAGAGTGAGCAATATGATTCCTACTTCCCTGCTCACTGGCCTGCACTATGAATCTTGGGCAGTGATCACCCTCTGGATTGTTTTCACTCATCACTCTTAGACCTTTCAGGACTCTCAAGCCATGGAAGGTGCGTTCCCCAGAAGCCCAGTTAGCTTCTCTCCAGGCCCTGCAGAGGCCTGATGGTCCGGGTGCTATAGTCAGCCAGGAAGTGGGTCCAAGGCTCTGGGCTCGGCTTCAGTCATGAGGAGGCTCTTGGGGATTTGGGCAAGAGCAATATAGGGGAGGAAGACATAGTGACCTGGGCAGGACAAGGGGATGTGGAGAGTGGAGACCATCAGGAAGGTTGGCAGGGAAGGAGAGGTAGGTGGTGCAGGGCTGAGGGAGGCTGTGGTGGTCCCTTTAAGAGATTTTAAATGGGCCTGGTCACCCTTGAATCCCAAACATCTTTCAGGGCCAGGAACCCATTCTTAGCAAGATGTCCTCATGTGGGAAAAACGCAAATCCATCCCGTCTTGGTGCTGAGGTTATGGCATTTCCTGCTAAGGAGTCTGCTGTCCTGCCAAGCCTAGCCATGGACTCCCAGAGCCCAGCAGGGGACAGGGATGGATTCCACCAGTGACTTTCTACTTCCAGCCCTGGCCTCCTGAGCCCCAGACCTCTCCCTGTGGTGTGAACTTTCACAAGATCTTAGCCTTCCGTGTGGATGACAAAAGGCATAGCAAACTTCCATCAAGTTTAACAAACACCATCTCATGGACAGTTACTCTATTCTAGGCCCCAGGGACCCAGAGATGATTAAAGGGACATCCCAGCCCTTGGGTTGCTCCCAGTTCAGAATAATCCCCAACATTTATTGGATACTTACTATATGCCAGGCACTCTGCTGAATAGGGACAATACTTATGGCCCCGTTTAATTCCATATAGACTGTTGTTTTCCCATTGTACAAAAGAAGAAACTGAGGCTCTGAGTAGTTGAATAACTTGCCCAAGGTCACACACATAAGAAGGCTGAGGAGCAAGATTCACAACCAGGCTTCCAGTGTGGACTCTGTTCCCTTCAACATGCATAGCACATCAATGTCCTTATCGGGGATATGGATAAACCTGTGGGTTCATTACAGCCATTTAATTGGTGGGGAAACTAAGACACAAAATGGGAAGTAGTTTGCCCAAGGTTATCTAGGGATAAAATGATAGCTCTGTCATGTGAACCCAAGTCTGGGACTACTTATTTTGAGTTATTTTCTCAGTGATTTCCCTGGGGATTATAATTAACATTTTAATTTATAACAATCTAGTTCAGATTAATTTCAACTTAATTACAGGAGCATATAAAATTTTGTTCCTATATAGATTCTTTCCCTCCTCTCCCTCCTTTGTGCTGTTATTGTCAAATTAGATCCTTAGGTATTAGAAAGCCCATCAATACAGATTTATAATTGTCACTTTATGAAGTTGCCTTTTAAATCACATAGTAGAAAAAAAAGAGTTAGAAACAAAAAAAAATCATTTATATTGTCTTTTATATTATATAAAGTTACCTTTACTGTTCCTCTTGATTTCTTCATGTGGATTCACGTTACTTTCTGGTGTCCTTTCAGTTCAGCCTGAAAGACTATCGTTAGTATTTCTTGCGGAGAAGCTCCGCTGGCAACAAGTGCTCTTAGTTTTTGTTTATCTGAGAATGGCTTAATTTCTTCGTTTTTTTGTTTGTTTGTTTGTTTGTTTGTTTTGGTAGGATAGTTTTGCTGGACATAGAATTCTTCATTGACATTCTTTTCTTTCAATGCATTGATATGTCAGCTAACTGTCTTCTGGCTTCCATTATTTCTGATGAGAAATTGCTATTAATCTTATTCAGAAATATGATGAGTCATTTCTCACTGCTTTAAGGCTCTCATCTTTGGCTTTCAGCAATTTGATTAGGATATGTCTACATGTGAATCTCTTTGAATTGATCCTACTTAGAATTCATTGAGCTTCTTGGATGTATAGATTAACACTGTTCATCAAATTTAGGAAGTTTTCAGCTATTACTTCTTTAATATTCTTTCTGCCTCTTTCTCTGTCTCCTCTCCATCTGGAACTCCCACTATGCATATGATGATACACTTGACGGTGTCCCACAGGTCTCTGTTCATATATCTTTATTCTTTTTTCTTTCTGTTCCTCATAGTGTCTAATCTCAGTTGACCTATCTTCGAGCTCGCAGATGTTTTCTTCTCCCTGCTCAGATCTACTGTTGAGCCATGCTGGTGAATTTTTCATATCATTTATTGTACTTTTCAAATATAGCAGATGTGATTGTTTCTTTTTAAAATAATTTCAGCCTCTCTATTGATAGTCTGTATTTAATGAGACATCATTCCCATACTTTAGTTCTTTAGACATGATCTCTTCAATTATTTGGACATATTTAAAATAGCTGATTTAAAGTCTTTGTCTAGTAAGTACAACTTCTGGACTCCCTCAGAGATACTTTCTACTGATTGCTTTTTTCCCTGTTTATGGGCCATAGTTTCATGTTTTTATGCATGTCTTATAATTTTTTGTTGAAAACTGGCCATTTAAAATAATATAATATGACAACTCTGGAAATCAGATTCTCCCGCCTTTTCAGGACAGTTGCTATTTGTTGATATTACTGTTTGCTTAGTGACTTTTCTAAACCAGTTCAGTAAAGTGCATATTCTTTGTCATGTGTGGCCACTGAAGTTTCTGCTCAGTTAGCTTAATGGTTAGCTAATGAGCTCTTGTTTACCCCAACTGTTATCCACTAACTCAGACTGCTTTGATGGTAAACTATTGCCTCTGATTGTTTTCAACAAACACCCCTGAGAACAAGTCTGTTAGCACTAGACAAGCTCCAAAGACAGGTCAAATATAGACAGACAGCATTGAGAGTGGGATTTTCCAGGGAATCACCAGGCAGGTCATAGGGTAACTGTTGTCTGGGAATGAGGCTCTAAAGGAGTTCTGACATGGTTTTTTAGCCTCCAGTGGCTGCCAGGCTGCTGATTTTCACTATGATTGCAGGTGTTGGTTTTCAAAGCTACCCTGGAGGAGTGTAGGGTATGGGAATCGGACAAGTTAAAATGCCACAAAATCTTCTGTTTTTACTGAAATTCAGTTGTTTTTCTTAAACAAATGCTCCCTGGATTGCTGCAAGACTTTGATTAACTTCCAGACTTCTGAAAAAAGTTGATTCTAACTAGTTTTTCCAGTGTACTTATTGCTTTTATGGAAAAGAGAACTTTTTGGAGGTCCTTACTTCACCAAATGGTTCAGTGATGTCCAAATCCTTGCATTTTTGCCTGGAGGCAGGATACAGGGGCATGAAGGGGAAAGGTGGGTGTAGGAGAACACAGAAGGCAATATCCTGAGGTTTTACTAAGTGCCAAAGTCATGGTTATAATAATAAGGGTCATAGGAATCCTCAGGAGGGGATGATCAAGGTAGACTGAGGTATAGGTAAATATTACTGGAGGAGGTGAGATCCTGGGTTGCCATCACTGCCAAGAGGGAAAGTGCCTTCACTCATCCCAGCACCTTCTGCCACTTAACAATTTCTCATGCAAGTAATCATTCACTGGCTACACCTCTGACTATGATCTTTTTTTCTCTGAACTCCACCAAATGCCACTGCTCCATCTGGGAGACTTTTTCTTAGTTTTAAAGTTTCAGCCTCTCTTCTAGGCTGCACCTTTTGACCTACTCAGCCAGGTAGGATCTGAGCCTTTATCTTAAAACCTAGCACCATCTTCTTCTCATTGGTGATCTGTCCTTTCCCCTACTGACCTGAGCTCAGGACCAGGTAAATCCGTTCTTGGATCAGGACTCCCCATGTCAGAACCGCTCTGCCACCACAGTGTCTGGAATTCTACCATCATCACTAATTTGTTGCCTTGTCCAGTCATCTGTATTTAATAAATTCTGATTTCCCGAAATGCAAGTTCCAAGGGGTTCCTAGCCTGGAAGTCACACCTGGTGGATTCTGCCACTTACCATATGTATGCCCTAATTTATACAGTCCTAATTTCTAGACCTGTAAAATGAGGGGGAAGGTCTGTAAGAAGCCTTTGAAACTCAGAGCCCAGGACTGTGACAACTGGGTGAGGGTCGTCACAAAGTCTTCCCAGCTTCTCAAAGCAGGATTAGGTGACTCTCTGGGCTCCCAGGAGCTCTAGTGCCTCCCTCTGTCCCCTACAAATAACCACACATAGTGCCTCTTTGAAGCTGTGTCTCCCCAGCCACACTGAATATAACAAGGGCGAGAACCTCCGAGATTCATCTCCACATCCCTAGCAGCCAGCACTAGGGCTTATATATAGCAGGTGCTCACATAATTTTGGTCTCCGCTATAAAGTTCTTAGGACTTGCTCGAGTTTCCTGATCGTCTCACCACAACCTGTTAACGTGCAGAAGGTGATGAAAGGGAAAGAAGGAAGGAAGGATTTATAGCCCTTTAAAGTTTACAAATGGTTTCCCACCTCTTAGTCATTCACTAACAAATATTTATTAAGCATTTTGCCTATCAAATCACCCCCGAAGAGGATTATTGATATTATCCCCATTTTGCAGGTTAGGAAACCAAGGTTCTGAGAGATGATGGGTCTCCTCTGTGGTCACAGCAAATGTCAGTCTGACTGGTCCCAAGACCTGGGGCTCCCCATCACTGCCCCCACCTCCCACCTCCAGTGAGTCTGACTCACTCCACCCGAGGACAGGCAGACACCGATGATCATAAAACATGAGCTTCATGGGGCAGGAGTGTTTTACTGCCGCCCATTACCTAGAACAGCACCTGACAACGTAGTAGGTGTTCATTCAATATTAGTCTGATCGAATGAAGGAATCTTCTAAAATGCAGGTAAAGGATGAGTGACGCCAGCCTCCAGAGAGGCCTGGCATGAGGAGAAAGAACCACAGCTCTTCAAGACCTCAGGGAGCCAGGCATGTTGCCCACTCTGCTCACTTCATCCCCACGGCAGCTCTGGGGGTGGAAACAGCCACAGGCGCCAGGGGGGCAGGAAGCGACTTGCCTGGTCACCCAGCCAGCGGCCTGACCAGCTAAGGATTGAACTCGGGTCTACGCGGTGCCAGAGTCAGGTTCTTTCCATCCTCCAGCACTCTGACTGTTGAAGTGGGAAATATGCGGAGGGCTGGCTAATCCAGTCTCCTCCATTTATAGAGAGAGGTGAGTGATTGTCCCGACACGGCAGGCCAGCCACTGAGCTGCCATTCTTGGCACTCAGAAGGTGCCCAGAGCACACACTCTGTGAGGCTGAAACCTGCAGCAAGCTCCCTGGGAGCTGACAAATGTCTCCAGAACCCAGAGGTGTGAGCACACACCCAACACACAGAGACGGTCATGCTGCGCCCGCCACAGCGAAGGAGCCCCAGGCTCCTCTGAGTGTATTTTAAATCCATTCTGACTCCCCAGAAAGTCTGTTTTTGTTATTCACGCTGACCTTTTAAACTCCACGCAGTCCTGCATTTTTCCCGAGGCCTCGGTAGGACCTATTAATAATTCCGCTCTCCCACCAAGGCTCTGGGCTACAGCCTGCTCTCTTCTGTGCTGTAAAAGCCAGTCCCCCCAGCCAACTGCTGGCGAGTTCGCCCTCCTCTGCAGACATCAGAGGGGAAACGCAGCCCCCACCCCAGCCATGGGGAGAGGAGGTCACGTGCGCTTCAAAGGTGAGGACGGGTGGTCTGGCCTCCACCAAGGACAGGATCAGGACACTCGATGGCTGGGGAGGCAATGTGGCTGAGTCGGCCCCCTGCCTCCAGCCGCTTTCTCCTCTCTCTGAGCAAACATCTCTGCAAATAAATCTCCTCTTTCTGCCTTTCTCTCTCTCTGCTGGGTTACTGCTTCAATTTCATTAAAGACTCTGGAAACATTCTTCAGGCTCGGCCGAGATATATAATACGGAGAACAGAGATTTGCTTCATAACCCACAAACTATTAAAAATATTAGTGTCCCCCAGAGAGTCTCTCTTAAAGATTCCTTCTCCCTCTCTGCCTCCCTCTCCCCCTGGCTCTCAGTGCCAACAATAATGCAGGCGGGCGGGTCTGAGCCATTTCCTTGAAAGAAAATAAAGAAGAGATAAGGCCTTGGAGAAACCTCTCTTTGTGCCTGAATAATATCAGCTATCCTATATGTCCAGCTAGAGCTTTGTACTCGTCAAAGCCCCTTTCACCACCGCTATCTTGTCTGATCCTCGAAGACACACAAAGTGGGGTCATGTCCTTTATGTTAGGGGGGAAACTGAGGCCCTAGAGAAGGGAGGTGATTTAGCTTTGAGGCAGAGCTGGGCCTAGAACCCCACTTCTTCTGGTTCCCAGCCTGGAGGGTTTTCTCATTCTAGTGAGTGTATTAAGTTGCTTCATTTCTCAGTAGCAAAGCATATGCCCCGTGTGTATGAAACCCCTGAGCTCCCTCTGGTCTGACTGTCTACCAAGCATCTAGTATTTGATGTCAATACAGTTGTGTTCATCTGAGACATGTTGAGGGCATCCTCTGGGCCAGACCCATCCTTGGGGCTGAGGACAAGGCCAGGAGTGAATGAGGATGCCACACTGCTGCTCTCAGGGAGGCCCCATCCAGTGAGAGGGTCATCCAAGGGCAGGGCAGTGAGACCCCAGAAAGACCAGTCAGAGTGTCCCGAGCACAAGAGGACTCTTGGCCAGGCAGGAAATGGCCTCAGAAGTGATGCTTAGCTGGGATTTCTAAGGATGGACAGAAGTTAGGCAGAGCGGTTGGAAGAGGGAAGCAAGTTCAAGGCCCAGAGGCCAGAGATGTTTTGGAAGAACAACAGAGGCATAACCAGTAGTGATGAGAGATGAGCAAGGAGAGGCCAGGGGCCCTGATGTTCGGTGACAACTTGGCTTTGTTCCTAAGAATGATGGGGTGCAGTGAAGGACTTTTTGCTATTCGTGGTTTCTTTAGGAGTGTCTTAAGTGCCGTGTGTGAATTTATCCATGTGATATTCACTAAAGGTGCCATGGGTACTTGTGTTCTGATTTGGATCTCAGTGCTGATGGAGAATGAAGTGAAGGGGACAGGAACAAGGGACGGAGGACCAGAGAGACAGCTTGCACAGGGGAGTGGGGGCAAAGAGGAGCGGTAGATTGAGGAGTTGGGAGGTAGGCTTAGGGATCCAGTGAGGGGTGGTCACCGGGACACGGAGTCCAGGCTGACCCCGGGACCAGGGCGGCTGCTCCTGGATTTGGGTTAGGAGCCCTATGTGATTGCTGAGGAAACGGAGTCCTAGAGGAGTGACATGCTAGCTTCCCCCACAAGTCACTGTGGTGCCAGAGCAGAGCCCCAGCTCCCCATCCCTCAAGCAGCAGCCCCTGAGTTCCTCCGGCCCCCTCCTATGCCCAGCTGGACCCTTCCCTGGGGAGGGCGTGAGCGACTTCAGGGCTCCTACAGGAACAAGCCAGAGGCTTCTCCTCCAGGCCAAATAGGGCCCTGTGGGCAGCCTCCGAGGTCTGAGAAGCCAACACATTCCTTGGGTCTTGCCCTCTGGGATATTTAAAATTAGCTGCTTATAAGAATTTGAAAAGCCAAGGCCAGGCCCCTCCTGATGTCCAAGCTTAAGGGACAAGGCTGGCGCAGGATTTCTCTGGGTCGCCATGGACTGGTCATTCTCCTCTTCAGACCTCCGAGATGACCCTCCCCATCCCCATTAGACATCAGATGAGAGCATCATCTTCTAACTGCAGTCCCCACCAGCACTGTTGTCTTGTCCATAGCGTGTCGCCCAACAAGACACACAGGAGGCCCGCACAGGATGAAGGGAGCCTGTCGTAGCCAAGGGACTGGTGATAAAGGGGTCAGGTCCAGCCCTGCCTCTGCTACCTGCTTGCAGGGAGACCACTCTTGGCTGCACCTGTCACATGAACGGCTGCAACTCCCAGATCTTTTAAGGACCCCACTTGCTAAGGTTCTTGATGTCGAGACTCACTTTGTCATTGGGTTAAAGTCAGCCCATCTGGAACAGGAAAGACTGCAGGCAGCTTTTGGGAGAGGCCTGGGGATGGAGAGCTCCTCTGTGCCACATCCTGGCAAGGAGCCACTTAGGAAGAGGCCCTGAGGAAGGGCGCTTTCACCTCTGGCCTTGGCAAGATTGGCCGCAGAAGGGGACCCTTTGCCAAGTGTTTTTTTCTTTATTATTTCTTCTGTGAACTGAGGCCATATGTCCCCTCAAAGTCTTCAGCAGCTACTGGCCTAGTGGCCTTTCCACTCGCGGTGAGCCCCTGGCACAGTCGAAGAGGGAGGGAGAGGCAGGAGGGACAGTGACTCGTCACTCCCCAACACGCCTGCCCGTACTGCCCCTCCCTTGCTGGGGGGGCCAAAGTACAGATTAAGGGACCCCTAGCCAGACTTGGTGGGGGATTTTCACTTCAGGGGCCTGTTGATGAGGAAGGAGGGACATTTGGAAGACTCTAGAATCCCTGGGAATAGCCAGCCAAGGGGAAAGTCCCCATTGCAGTGGAGCCCAGAGGGTGGGCACTGAACCTTGGAGGGGAAGGAGGGAACATCTTCCCTTGGAGAACCTGCTGTGTGTGGCCCTGTGCTGAGGGGCAAGCCTGTGAGGAAGGGAACATAAGGAAACTGAGGTATAGCCTGGGGTTCCTGGTCTCAGGTCACAGTGCCTGTCTGACCCTCCTGGGGCTCCCACCTGCTTAAGCCCCAGCATCCCAACTCTCTTGGCCAAGCCTTACAGTGGCACCTTTGAAGTGGCTGTCCCACCCAGTGGGTAATGCCCCAGCATGAGTAAACCAGGTATTCCCATCCCTCCTATTAAAGAAAGGGGGAGCCTCACTGTGGGCCAAAATGCTGCTGGTTGCCCCCCTGCTGGGGCCTCGGCCCCCATTCTGAGCAGGGATAAGTGGCTGTTGGGGTGATTTTTCCCTAAGAGGCCCCCTTCTCAATTTGCCCTGTTTTTACCAGGCTCTGAGAGGCCTTGAGTTCTCCACAGCAGGACAAGTCAGAGGCAAGGGAGCTGCTTCTTTCAGGCTCTGGAACTCTGAGAGCTTGCTCGGCAGTCTTCCACCCTGATGTTTCTTGGCAATTTAAGGGCCGCACGTGCAAGGCAGAAGCCAAGGCACTTGCCACAGGCCATGTAGATAGAGGAAGTGATGCAGGCGTTCAAACCTAGAGGGTCTGTCTCTAATGTGTCTCTTGATTTGAGCAATCAAGCAGCCCGCCTGCTCTGTTCACATTTCTAGAGTCCTGAGCTAGCGGGCTAGAGAGTTCCCTGGCTGCCTCCTCCATCGTGTGCCTCCTGATTCTCAGAGGCCCGAGGCTGGCCTTAGGGAGCCTGCTGGGATGGGTGGTGTTAAAGGGGGCAGGGAAGCCCAGGCGGCACCCTGAGCAGCCCTGGCAAGGGCCCTCATCCTCCTTGCCTTGCAGGCCCACATTCACCTGCCTGGTCTAGAGTGGAGCTTGGACCCATTGGCAGAGCAGGATGCTGAGGCCCCAAACTTTCCCCATCCTCACCCAGGCACTCCTAGCACGTAAGGTCACTACAGAAGGGACTCAGGGGGCCCTGCCCAAATACTTCCTGAATACCATCTTCTATGGAATGTCTTCCTAGAGGCATCCCGTCTCCCAGGCCAGTGGGACTGAACACTATGGCGCCTTCTAACTCAACAGGAACATCTCAGACCCTCTTTTACCTATTCAAAGTAAATATATATTTTGAAATAAATTATATATGTAAAATAGATTAGATATGAATTCAATATATTTTGTATTAAATAAGTTATATATCATGAGTTCAACCATAACCAAAAGCAATGGTAAAACTACAAATATCTATTCATCTAGAAAGATAGGTATTTCTCCTTCACCCAGAGTTAAGTCTGTGGACTCTGCTCCAGCCCACCCTTCTGCCCTGGCCCATGTGATAGACGGGAGCCCACCTTAGGCCACTTCAAGCCAGGTGGGCTATTTGACTTGCAAAGTACACACGACCTTCCACCCAACCCCCAGTAAGCCGGACACCCACCCACTCCACTGAGAATTGCTGCTGATGGGTCACCAAGTATTTACTGAACATCCAGCATCTGCAAGGCACAGAGCATACTTTGATGAGCACACACAGACCAGTACTCTTCTGCTGGAGCCTTCTACCTCTCCCCATGGGACAGACAAGGAATCCAAGACCCAGCAGGGGTGGAGAATTGCCCAGTGCCACACAGAAAGTCAGTGGTGGAGGCAGAACATGAACCAGGCTCCTGACTCGCAGCCCCAGACCCCACATGCTGTCACGGCCTCAGAGAGTTGGCTTCCCTTGAGGGGGTGGCGCTCCATGCTGAGAACTCAGCCGCTTCTTGCTGCTCAGTGCCCACCTGGAGGGTCCCCTGAGCCCACAGGAATGCTTCTCACAGGGGTTGAGGGGGTGGGTGCCTCCAGCGAGGATAGACAGTGATCCCTGAAATGAGAGACTGGATGCTCAATCCAGGTGGGCGCCAGCCAAGTAGAGGATAGCAGGAGGATCTTCCAGGCAAAGGGCATAGCTCAAGCAAAAGTGTGGCGGTGTGAAAGAGAATGTTGTCTGGGGGGACTCAGGAGTAGATAGTTGACTTTTCTGAACCATAATATGGGTGAGTAGGAGAGGGATCTAAAGAAGAGGGTAAGGGGGCAGTGGGGAGCCACAGTAGGCTTTGGAGCAAGGCAGTGTGGTCAGTTTTGCTGTGGGAAGGTCATGCCCAAGGCAGGGCTTGTGATAGACTACGGCTTTCTTCCTCTGAGCGCCACTTTCTGTATTTCTCAGATGGCTATGGTGACAACGAACGAGAAGCTAGATTAGGAAGTGCTTTGTAAACTACCGGTAGGGTCAGACTTTATTCCCGCTGATTTCCCTGCTCTGTCCACGGCCCGCTCTGTGACCCTGGAAAAGTCACCCCCTCTCTTGGAGCCTGAGATTCCCCCAGGGGAAGACCTGGGCTGGCCGTCCATCTTCCTCCTGGGAGCCTGGGACCGGGATGGAGACCTAGCACGTCCAGGGCCTGTCCTGGCCAGCCTGGCCTCCTCTGATGGGCAGCCCTGTGCACGTGCCTGTGTGTACTGGGGGTGCTGTCTGGCTCTGGCCCCCCATGCCTTTTACAGACTGTTGGTGACACGCCGCTGTGGTAACCGCCCACGGTTAGCCCCTCCACAGGCAGCTCCGGGGCCTGGGGACAAGGAAGCAAACCGGAGGGAAAGAAAGCAGGGAAGGTCCAGGAGCCTCGAATGCCGCCCTCAGTAATCTATGCTGTCCCTTGCCCGCGCTGCCGCTATTGGTTTCAGGGCCGTCTCTCCCACAGCCCTCCCCCCCCGTGTCCCCTGTGTCCCGAAAGTGTGAGGAGTGGAGTGAGGAGGGCGTGCACTTTGGAGTCAGGCAGACACGGGTTCCAGTGCCACTTCGTCCACCGCCTCGGTGAGCTGTGTGCCGGGCATGAGGCTGCCCCTCTCCGGGCCGCAGTGTCCTCGTCCGTGACATGCATGCCAGCCCTGGGCCAGGCGGGGAACCCCGTGCATCGCCGAGCCTGCTGGTGAGACAGGTCTTAGCAGCTTCGGCTTTCGGAGGAGATCCAGGCCCAGGAAGGATGACAGAATGGCCGGCGTCGCTCCCGGGGCGCCCTCCCGGGGGTGACGGTGGTTGCTGGAGCCCCTCAAACCGCACGCGGCATCCCAGCAGGCGTTCTGCACCGGAACTCAGAGGCTGCGTTTCGGGTCTGGCTGTGGCCTTGTGAGACCCCGGGGGGTAGGCCTGCGTAGGCCTGCACGGGCCTCTGCAGCCTTGACGTCCGCTCTCCCGGCCGGCCCGGCTCTAGGCCTCTGTCACACCAGCCCGCTTGCAGGCTGCGGCCAGGCCTTCTCTCCCCTCCCCGGCCAGCAGCCCCCTACTCCCTCTGCATCTGCAGACACGTGCTGCCCTTCTCCAGAGCCAAGCCTGCCTGCCGGAGAGAGAGCCACCACCAGGGCCGTGCAAGCAGGGGCAGGGGCTCCGGGTCAGGGAGACCAGGAGGAGCCTGCCTCGGGGGGCCTCTCCCCTCCCTGCCTAAGCCTCCAGCTCCAGGCAGTGACCCCGGCATGACCTGGCTGGGGCAGCAAGGCCCTCATTCTCACTTGGAAGTGAAGTCAGAGGATGGGATTTTCATTGCCTTTGCTCCAAGAATGTGCTGACGCTAGACCAGCGGGGTGGGTTTTTTGCCGTGAGCTTCCTCCATGCAGCTCTGCGTCCTGAACTCCTGTCTTCCCCGCTGGGAAAACGCGCCGCGTCCCAGGGGATGCACAAGCAACAGCAAGACTTACATCTCATCCGTGGCTCTGCCAGGCCAGCACAGTCTATCATCCGACTCCCTAAAAGTCTCTCCAGCATCATGACCCCTCAGTCACTGCTCCCTCCGGGAGGAGGCCTCCACCCCTGGGGTGAGAGGTCTTCAAGGCAGATACTCCCCGGGAGGGCCAAGCACCCCAGCCCCAGGCTCTGAATTCGCAGCTGTCCCAGGCCCTGTGTCACAGGTGCTGGCTTCTCCGGACTGTCTCTGCAGCCCCCGGGGATATCATCGGGGTTTCTTGTCTGCCACCAGACACTCCTGATTCCTTGCGTGGCCTGACACCAGCTTCGGGAAATGAGGCCCGCTCCAGGGCAACCGGGGCTGGGGTGGCATTGGCTCCAGGACCCAAGGTGGCGCCCAGGGTAGGGTGGTGCTTTCTCTGGGTGACACTCTTGATGGGGCCATAGCCTTCTCCAGCAAGGCCACCTGGATCAAGGGGCAAATGAGGCTCACAGGCGTGTTCTTATCGTTGGCCTCCTGACCCTCCGGGGCCGGAACAGAACTGTGCAGTCATCTCGGGAAAGGGTCGTTCCACAACAGTGGTCACAGCGCTGTGTTCTGCTTAACGCCTCTGGGCCTCGGCTTCCTCATCTCTAAAACGCTGACAATACCAGCAGCTGCCTCTGGGGGGGGCGGGTAAGGGGATCCAAAGAGTTAAAAAATCAAAGCATAGTACGTACATTATCTCCAGCTTTCCCAGCAACCCTGCAAGAAAGCGGTCCCTGTCTTACAGACGAGGAAATGCCCTGGCGGGGCCAGGGGCCCGGCCCGAGTCGCCGCGCGAGTGGGCTTCGAGTCCACAACCAGGCTCTAGGTCTGCGCCCCCTCCCTGCCTATGCCCGGGGAGCTCAGGGCAGGTGCGCCCAAACCTGCCCGTGTGAGCCCAAGGCAGCTGATGCAGGCCCTGCGCTCTCCACCAGAAGCCCCGAACAGGCAGTGGCCTGGTTTCTGGGGTTCAGAGATACCTGGGGTAGAGAGGTGGGTCTCTCCCCACAGTGAGCCCGCTGTGTGGGGGAGGAAGAGAGCCCAGAGCAACCCATAGTAGGTGGTTGTGCCTAGGGGGGCGCAGGATCTCCACTGGAGGAGAGAGCGTGTGTGTGTGTGTGTGTGATGGGAGAGGCCATGCATGTGTGTGTGAAATTCTGTGTATGACTTTGTGTGACTGTGTGACTGTGTGTGTAACCGTGTGTGTGGCTGCGTGTGTGTGTGTGTGTGTGTGACTGAAGCTACGCGTGCGTGCACACACAGCCTGTACCCATCCAGGTGTTGTCCGTACGTGAGACGGCACAGGATCTCGGTGATGTGACTTCGAGTAGAATGTGCGTAAGAATGCAGACTTGCACGTGTGTGTGCGAGTCTACGCGTGAAGGTTTGTGAGAGAGAACACATCACCCTGGTGCTCGGGATTGTGCAAGGAGCTTAGTTATATTTTCTGGTTGGCTGACAGCCAATCAGCAGGGCCTCATTGATCCAATCCTGTAGAATGTTTTCTTCCTCTGGTGTCCACATCTGCTTTTGCAGAGGGATGATGACAGCCTGTAGGGCATACAGAGAGGGTGACAGAGCTAAGGGCATCTTGAATCCAGGCTAGCCCTGAGAGAACTGGCCGTTGAGAGGGGTTGTCCACCTATACAAGGGCTGACCCACCCCAAATCTCTGCAGCCTTTCCAGGATCACAGAGCTCAGATGAGTTCTGGAGGCCCAGGAGGTTGGCCTGAGATGGGCAGGCAAGGTCCAGTGCCATGTGAAAAGCACTTTCTCGAAATTGGAGCGGTCTGGGGGATGGAAGTGTGTGGCAGGCTTTCTGGTGCAGAGGTGTGGGCACGGCCCCCACGTACCTGTGTGGCAGACCACTGCCAGGGTGCCTCCAAATAGGAGGGTTCCTTCCAATCCCAAGATCCGGAGCCATGGTTCCTGCTTCCAAAGCCAACCCCTGGAGCTGAGTCAGGCTCCTCTGGGTCTCCCACAACTTCTCAAATAGCCCTGGGATTTCTTATACCCATTTTCCAGAGCAGGACATGGAAGACTCAGAGAGGTGAACCGATTTGCCGTAACTCGAACCCAGAGCCTCTGATTGCTAATGTGATTCTCTGTCCACCTCTCAAGACTGCACAACACAGCCTCATACAGAATAGCTCAATTCGCTGCTAATGCCTACAATTAGCTGGGAACCTGTGCTCAGCAGGGGGACTTGGGCAGGAGAGGAGCAGTGGGGGAGGGGACAGAAGCCCAAGCACCACCACAACACAGCACAACGAACACCTGGCCGGTGCGCCCACTGAACGCCGGTGAAAGAACACGCTGAAGTCCCAACCTCCTGCCACTCCCTCCGTGACCTCGGCAAGGTCTGACCTCCCCGAACCCTAGTTCTGTTGTTTTTAAAAATGAAATACTCCTAGGGCGCCTGGGTGGCTCAGTCGTTGAGCGTCTGCCTTCGGCTCAGGTCATGATCCCAGCGTCCGGGGATCGAGTCCCACATCGGGCTCCCTGCTCTGCGGGGAGCCTGCTTCTCCCTCTCCCACTCCCCCTGCTGGTGTTCCCTCTCTCGCTGTGTCTCTCTCTGTCAAATAAATAAATAAAATCTTTAAATAAATAAATAAATAAAAAGAAATACTCCTAATTGCAGGATTGGGGGAGTAGCAAATGAGATTTTATATGTGTGCGCATGTACCGAGTCCTCAGTATGCAACAAATGGTATCTGTTGACTTATGATTACTCCTGCACAGGGGGGGAGGGCAGGACCAGAGACTGGCAGGGTCGGATGGGCAGGAAGTAAGGTGGGAAAGACAGCCCAGCAGCCAGGGCCCCAGCCTGGGCCACCACTGCGGGCTTCACCATGGGCTCCCAATCCTTTCCGTGGGGGCTTCTGCCGGTGCCCCAGTCGGCTTGAAGTAGGCCAGGACCTCAGCAGCTGGCATCCACGGGCACATCCTAAGGTCTATCCAAATATGTGCTCCTGCGCTGTGTGACCTCGGGCAGGTCTCTGCCCCTCTCTGAGGTTTGTCTGTCGAGGGAGTTGGACCTGGCGGTATGTAAGCCCTTCTCCGCGGGGCACCAGCACCTTGCTGCGGAAGGGGTGGAGGCTCAGGGTCACTGGACTTGCACAGGAGGACTTGGAAGCAGTCATTGGTAATGACATGCCACCACGTACATCCAATCATTCGTGTGAGATCATTACTGAGTATATGTCCTGTGCTGGGGCTGGAGAGATATTAGTGAACAAGACACACATCCCAGCCTGCAGGGAGTGCCTTCCTTCTAGTGGGAGGAGATGTAATAAAAGAGCAGTAGCGTCGTGTGTTGGAAGGCGATGGATGGAGACACGGACAGCAGAGTGAATGGGCATGGGAGTGCCTGGGGAGGGGGTTAGCGTTTAAAATCAGGGCATCAGCGTGGGCCTCACTGAGAAAGCGAGGCTTAACGCAGAAGGTGTCAGCACAGGTATTCCTTCCTGTGCACTCCCTCGGCTCCCTCCTGGAGAATGTACCCCAGTGTCTCTGGTCTGTTTCCTGGAGGACAGCAACTCTGTCGGGTTCCACCTCTGCTTCCCAGCCGGGGCTCGGCCCACAGAGGGGCTCGGAATCCTTGATCTGAGGGACTGATCCGGGGTCTAGAGCAGCAGCCTTGAACCTGGAGTCAGGGGGCCTTGTCAGCCTTGTTCCCCGGGACGGGAGATCCTTCCCGGCACCAGCCGCAGAAGGCATAGCAGCCCCTCCAGCCCCGGCCCTGCACGACATACCCAGGGGCGACAGACCCTGCTGTGTTGATTGCCCAGCACCGCGTCCACACCAGGCCCAGGATTCCATCTGCTGCCAAATTCCAGGGCTGGAAATAATGAGGCAAATTGTCCCTCACCGCTGATTGACTTTCAAGTTGCTCTGCTAAACTGGGTGCAGTTGAAGTTTTAGCAAGTCTCCCGGGGACCCCAGGCGGCTTCGGTTTCAGCCTTGTAAAGAACCGTTAAGATCCAATCAAAATAAATAAAATCAGATCCAGGAAAGCGATGTGTTTGTGACTGCAGACGAAACACTCAGGATATTCATGCTGAAGCCCAGCACCCCGCTTTTCGCAGGGATTCCTTACACTAGACTGGCACGGCCCCATGATCTCAGCGGCATGTGCTCTCGGAGGCCTGGGGCCCTCGTGAGCCTCCTGCCCCGTGCGACCGAAGAGGGGAGTGCAAGGCTTGAGCACAGACGGTGTGACTCGGAGGAGAGTCCCAAAGGCCCCGGGCTCTTTGCAGCACGGGAGACTCTGGCCCTGAACGCTGCAGGGCACTTACTGGCCTGCAGCAGCATAAACATTGGGGAAGCAGCGGCCTCGAAACACATGGCATAACCACGGAATCAGAAATTCCAAATCATAGGACGCCAAGCCTTTGAATGGGATGGATGCGCTGTGGACTCGCAGGACCTCAGGCACCGGAACCACAAAAGGGCAAGTCAGGGCCGTGAAATCCCAACTCGGAGAATCCCCACGCTGGGTGGCCCGAAGAACCTCCGTCAGAAAGCTCTCAGCCCACCGCCCTTGCTCTTCTGGACATACCGGGAAGCAAATAAAGGCACCAGCCACGTTCTCCCCTCTCCCTGCTGAGGGGGCTGCTTCCTGCTCAGCCAACCAGCCCCTCACGGGTTCCACGTGCGCCCCCCGACCCCCAGCCTTAACGACATCTTCTGTTCGATGCTTCGGCTGGAATTTTTGATCAAACCCTGGAAGAAAAATCGAAGTTATGGGAGAGAAAAATCCGGTGCAGTCCCAAGAACCACCTTCCCACTCCTAAGGTTCAGGGACATTAGTAGGGAAGCCACTGAGGCCTTCCTGCAGGGAGATGTGTGCGCCCCCGGAGATCAGTGTGAACAACACCCTCCTGTAGGTGATGGAAAAGCAGGTCCCCAGCAGGAGAGGAAATCACTCAGGGTCACTCCAGGGAAGCAGTCAGAGGTGGCTTTGGAAGCCAGGCCCCCGGTCCCCACTCCCACTCTCGGGCCGCCTGGCCTTTCCACGGGGCTGTATTCACCCTTGACTGGCTGACGCCATGTTTCCATTCGGTCCGAGCCGGGGGTCAGATGGGGCCTGCCTCCGTGCTGCTGGTGCCAGGCCGTGCTTGTAGGCAGGCCGGCCCGGGGCCGAGCCCGTCCTTCCCGGGCCGCGCTGCCCCCCACGCTCGGCGTGCTGAAAGGCCCCCTTGTGCGGCCGCCGTGCCTCCCCGGCGCAGCGCGCAGCCCTGTTCTCTTACCTCATAAACGGCTAATTTGTTACATATTTTCTGACGCTGTAAATGGGAGAACAAAGACCTTTTCTCTCTCATATTTTCGTTCAATTATGTTTGTGGGGGAACCTGATCCCCTTCAAAGGGGGGCCGGGGAACTGGGGGAAGCCTCCCAGGCTTGCTGACCTCCCGGGCCTGCTCCCGGCCCCGGCCGCCGGCTGCTCGAGCCTGGGTGCCGCCCACGAGGAGGGAGGCGACGGGCCCCCTTGGCGTCCTCTGAAGGGACTGGGCCCTCACCTCCAGCACGGATGCCAGTCTCAGGAGCAGGTCGGTGCCTCCCAACGAGAGACGAAGCTTCCAGGAGGCAGACATTAGGGCTCCATAAGGAAGGCCCTCACCACGGTCCACATTCATGCGCTGTGGGTGGAGGATGAGCTCCCAACCACCATAACAGCCCCTCTCTCTGTACCTGTGGCATGTCCCCCACAGGGATGTGGCAGGCACCTGGAGTGGTGCTTGGACTTGGAAAAGAAATCCTGGTGCTGAAAACCCCCGGACTAGACCATTTCTGAGACCCCACCTAAGCCCGAGACTCTGGGACAACGTTAGGGCCTCTGCCCAGCTCCGGCTCCACATCTGGGTTCCCTGAGCTCTTTCCATCCTATTTTGAGAAAGCCTACTTGCTGGCTTTGAACACTGGTTCTTCCTGCTTCCGGAACCAGAGGGCAGGGGAGATGTGGCCTCTGGGGGTTGGCTCCTGGAGAGTTGGCTGCCCAGGGATAGCTTTCTGACAACTGGCACCCCAATCTCTCTGGCCTTCCCTCCCTTTTGTGGGTAACTGAGAGTGGCAAGTCCCAGAGTAGGTACTGGAGATGCGAGGAGGAGCAAAGTAGACCTGGTCCCCACCTTCATCCTGTCTATACAGCAGTGGGCTGCAGACTGGTGCGTGGCTAAAATGGCCAAATTATCTTGATTTGTCTACTGCTTACCTGCTGTGTGACCTCAGGCAAGTCACTTAGCCACTCTGTGTCTCCTTTGCCTCATCTGTAAAATGGGATCAAAATTCTAAGTACTTCACAGGGTTGTTGGGCCTTCAATGAAATAATATTTGAGAAGAGTTTTGTGCAGTGTCTGGCATGGAACAAATGATTAGTCAGTGATAGTAAAATTGTTATTAGGATAAGCAGACATTGAACAGGTGATTACATATATGGATATATGAAGACAGACTATTATGAGCACTCTGAAGGAAGAGTACAGGGTGTGGGAGAACTTTGAATGGGGCCCCGGAACTGACTGGGGCATCAGGGAAGTTTTCAGGAGGTGATGAAGGCTTGAACCATTATCTGAAATATGAGGAGGAATTAATGAAGCAAAAGAAAGAGTGATGAAAAGGGCATGCCTGGCAGAAGGACCAGCATGTGCAAAGGCCCTGAAGTGGGAAAGAAAGAGCATATTCCAAAAAACCCCATAAAGGCAAATGTTGACAACACAGAGCAAGGAGGACAGGAAGTGAGGTGAATCTGAGAAGTAGGCAGGGCCCCGCCAAGCAGAGCTGAAAGGCCTGGTTGAAGAAGTCAATCATTATTCCTAGAGCAGAACAGAGCCATGAAGGACTTAAGCCTGGGGGTGCTGTGGTCTCATTTATGTGTTGCTTTTTTTTAAGTTCACACCTACACACACCATCCCTTTTCCCTGTTAGGCCTAGATCCAGTGGGCCCTGCATCAGGTCAGGGATGCTCAGGGTATAGTATGCAGCCCAGACCCTTGGCCTCAAAGCCCAGGATCACCCTGTGCAGCATCCTCCAACATCAAGTAGAGATAATAGTAAAAGGGAACGCATGGAGAGAGAGAAGCCTGAAGACACACACATGGCAGGACCAGGTTGAAGCCTGGACCATGGAGAATGATTGATGGGGCTGCTTGGTATCAGGAAGGGTACCTCCCAGAGTAGGTACTGGATATGCGAGGAGGAGCAAAGTAGACCTGGAAGGGGAGAATGGAACATGCTGACCTCAGCCTTCCCAAGGACTGATGTCCAGCTCCTGGCCCAGAGGGGATTTCTGTTACATGTGCAAATATCAGTCTGTGGTTAAGCCTCTTCATGGTGTGGATAGTGCACAGGGAAGACCTTATACCTGTCCCGAATCTATCATCTATTGATCAATCTATCTTCTATCTATCTGTCTTCTATGTATCTATCTTTATCTCCATCTGCAACTCTCTCCTTCATACACATGTGCACACACACATTCTTACACAACTCCTGGTCACTTAGAGTCCCAGACACCCCAAGGCAGAAAGAAACTCTGGCCCACTGCTGCCCTTCCCAATTGCAGAAGTTCACAAAAGGAGAAGGCAGAACGGGCTGGAGCTGAAGGGAGTCCTCTGAGGAGGTGAGCTTGCAGGAGGGGCAGGATGGATGTGTGGGTGTGGATGAGTGGGGGCCAGCAAGGAGTCCTGCCGCCCATATGGCGGGGACCTCGTGGCAGGTCCAGGAAGGGCAGTGGAGTGCCAACTTGGGCCTGGGGCCCCATGAGAAGGCTGCCGGCAGGGAGCTAAGTAAGAGGCTGGAGCACTCCTCCCTCTGCCCACAGTGGATCCTGGAAGAACACTGGCCCAGCATTCGTGGGGGTCTTTCTCTGTTCCCACAGGCCCACACTCGGCCTGCCCTCCCAGGTCAGAGGGGCACAGAAGGAAGCTTGGGTAGCCCTGAGTACTTCCTGTCTGCAGAGTAAGCAGCTCTTTGCTCATCCAGAATGTGTCTGACTTCTCTGTATTCTTTTCCCAAGACCCAAGGCTCAGGTTTCAGTTTCACATTCTTTTGCTTCAGGTCTAAAAACATTTTCCTTTTCCACAATGGGGGGAAAGAAGGGAGAAGGGGGCAGAGGAGACCCGAGCTGCCCAAGTAAAACAGACAGATGCCTCACTCCTGCCTTAGTCTGCATCCCCTACTTGCTGTGTGACCTTGGGCACCTTCCTGCCCTCTCTGGACCTCAGCATCCTCTCCATAGAGCGAGGAGCCTCTGCAGGATCTAAGACCCCTCCCTCGCCTGACCTTCTCAACTTTCCCATCCTGCTGCCGGGATGTGTCACCTGTGAATTTAAACAGGTGAAAAGCGGGAGATGTTGGGACTGCATTTTAGTTTTGTCTGTGAGGCCAAGTTCTATGCAGCTGTCTCCTTTGATGTACGCTAGCAAGAGTGTCCATCCCCCAGGGCTGTTAAGGCCACGGGCCCCATGCCAGCCCCACACAGTCTTCTTTCTTTCCTGCCATTCTTAGCAGGCCCCTTCTCTGTCTAGCTGCTCCCCCTGGATGAGGCTCGAGGCTTTCCTGAAGTGGAGGAGGGGTGGAGGAGGGCCGGTCCCCAAAACTCAGAGCAGGGGAGAGGGGGCAGCAGTGGGCAAGGAAAGAGACTCAGAGCCCTGAGTTGGAAGGTTCTAGAACATCTAAATCAGGAAGGAATTGGAATTCTAGCCTGCATGTACTTCCTCCATGCATCCCCAGAACCCCAGGCCCACAGAGGGCCAAGACTGTCTCCTGCCTGCAGTCCGTGCTTCTCTTATCCTTTCTCCACGAAGCAGCCAGAGGGCAGCTTCTAGGTGGAAAGCCTGACTAGTCATTCCCAGTTTCATCACTTCCGGGGCTTCCTGCCTTTCCTCTAATGAAGCCTGAGCTCCGGATTCCTCCTCTGCACCTGCTCCCTTCCATCTCGTGCTCCTCACAGCCGCACCTGCACTCCAGCCCACGGGGTCATCCACACACTCCCCCTAAGTGGCCAGCTTCTCCGGGCCTTTGCATGGACATCGACACCACCTGGGATTCCTTTTCTTTCTCTTCTGCATGACAAGGGCATGCTCCCACAGACATCCCATGACACCACTGTGGATCGGATTGCCTCCCCTGAATCCAGGATGTGGCCCTCCCCCCGGCAGGATGAGTTCCTCCTGCTGTGGCTCCCACAGCCCCGAGTTCATCCCGGTGCCCAGTCTTCACACGGTGTGTTAGCATCTTGTTGCAAGGCTTCCTTGGGTACCTCCTTCCTTGCTCCACTCCACCCCTGACCTTGAGCTCTTTTTTTTTTTTTTTAGATTTTATTTATTTATTTGACAGGGAGAGACACAGCGAGAGAGGGAACACAAGCAGGGGGAGCAGGAGAGAGAGAGAAGCAGGCTTCCTGCGGAGCAGGGAGCCCGATGCGGGGCTCGATCCCAGGACCCTGGCATCATGACCTGAGCCGAAGGCAGACGCTTAACCATCTGAGCCACCCAGGTGCCCCTGACCTTGAGCTCTTTGAGGATAGAAATGGTGCTGATTTGGTTCTGCGGCCTCAGCAGCCAACACAGAGCCTGGCGCTAATCCACACTGGACATTGAGGAGTGAATGAGAATCCAATCCACACGTGTCAGCTTCTGCCCCTTCTCAGAGCCACCTGCTGCTGCTTAGGGGAACAGAAGTGTCTTAAAGTGCCCTAAGGAAGGACAGTAGTGTTTACGAGGTTTTTAAGGGGCCAGCTCCCTAGCTGGGGAGGACAAATCTTAGTCTCCCCACTTAGCAGATGGGTGAACTGAGGCCCAGAGAGGAGAAGGGCCTGTGCCACATTCTCGTAGCAGCGCATCACCAGAAAAGCCAGAACAGGAACTTCACACGGCCTGCACATAGCAGGACGCACACTTGAACCTGGGCCAGAGCCCTGCCCTTCCTGCTGCTAGACAGACACACTCCGTCTCTGAAGCAGTTGGTAGCCTGGGGCATAGCCGACGAAAGATTTCTCTGGTCAGCATGGAGCGCTCCCAGGGCCAGCCCTTGCCTCGCGCCCCAGGCCACCCGAGGTGCCCGCTCTAGTGCCGTCCTCCCTGGTGGCTGCCCGGGACCCAGAACCGAGGTCCTCACGCTGCTGGAGGGCCTGCGAGACCCTCCCCCTCCTCCCTGCACATTGGTAATTGCCGCGTGGTCAGACCAGAAGGAATTAGACGAGCCCTCGAGGAATTTCATACTGATTTTGCAAATGAAAATGGAGACTTGCCTTTTGAAGTCTAGGCAGCTGTGTCAGCAGGCAGGTCTGAGACAGCAGGGAAAGGAAAGCTACAGCTTTCCGTGGATCAGCCACTTCATAGTAATAATGATGGTGGTAGCCACCGTGGCCACCGCTGACTCGCCGCCCGCCACGCACACCATTGTCCCTGTGCGGTGTCAGTCTGCGCATCTGGCGTCCCCACCCATGTCAGCCTCACAGCTGATGAGCCAGCAGAGAAGGGCCGAGTCCGCCAGCTGGGTGGAGTGCAGAGCCCGTGGGCTGAGATGGAAAGCCTTCCACCCTGGACCCTCTCCGGGCCTAATGCCTGACACATGCGCTTTAAGAACAGCATGTGCTTCCGGGCCCCTCGACCTTGAACGCGCTTCCCTCCCAACCCCACTCGTCCTGCACAGCCCAGCCTGAAGCTGATTCCTTCACCGATGCCCAGGCTGCCTCACAGACTCCCTGCCAAAGGCCCCAGTTTTTTCCTTTTATCATTAACTTACCACTTGGTCTTATAATTGCCTGTTTCTCTGTCCATCTCCTCCACCACCTGACATTCCTGAGCTTTATGCATGAGAATAGGTTGGCCTAGATTATTCTCTGGGTCTTTCTGATACATTTTGCTCTTTTTTCTCCACCTGCAGTGTATATTCAATTTAGGAGATCAGAAGTGGTGAGTGGGGAGCAAAGAAGCTTCACAGCAGAGAATGGACACCGAGGCTGGGAGGGCTTGGTGTGCTCGGTCCGGCAGAGCTGAGGCACTGGTCCACATCGACCCGATGATGGGGGAGGGTCACTTACTTTTCTGAGCTTGGCTTCCCTGTAGGTAAAAGGGGGTCGCCAATGGTGGCCTCACACGGCTCTTATGAAGAATAAATGAGCTTCCATATGCAAAGTGCCTAGAATCATAGACTGTTTAAATCGTGTGGTGGTAGGGTATTGCTATCCTAAAATGTTATGCTCATAGAGCATGACTTCCAGAGCTGAGAGGTACTCCCACACTCTCGTGTTTCAGAGGGGGACCCTGTGACCGGGAGGGGGGTCCCACAATTGATCTGGGTCTCCAGCCTGCCTCGGGCTTACCTGTGCCTAAAACTGAAAGCCAGGGGACCCCTTTGCCCTCCAACAGGACAGAACCCACATCAGCTCCCTTCCTGGAGACCCCAAGCCTCTGGGCCTGTCCCTTCTCCCATACCCAGCCTGGCTATCAGCCTCCCTACCCAGCAGAATGCTAATCTTCTCGTGTGGGTGGCTCCGGATTTATGAGCATTTCCTGGCATGACTTGAAGGACAGAAGAGGAACGCCGGGATCTTTAAGGGTGGTCTTTGGGTGGAGAAACTAGGCGTTCAGAGAAAAGAAGGAAAGAAAGCGAGGGTGAGTCAGCCTCCGCTGCCCGCCCAGGAAAGCACAGAGGGCTCGGCCAGCCCACACTGCAGTGCGGAGAGAGGATGTGGCCGGCGGCGCCGGGGTGTTCACGGAGCCGGGACCAGCCGTGCTGGAAGCCAAGTCCATGGTTCTTTGGGTTGTGGCTGGGTTTTAGGATAGGGATGGTAAGGGGAAGGCCGGGGGGGGGGGGGGGGGGGGGGGGGGAATGCTCACTTGCTCCCCCTTCAGGAGGAATACAGAGCTGCCTTCATCTTCCATTTGATCCTGTTTACTCCTGTCCCCCCTGGATTCCAGATCAGCAGGGCTACCACAGCATTCCTCTGCTCAGGCTTCGGGCCTTCCCATCTCACTCAGGGGGAGCCACAGGCCTTAAGGGATGTGCTCCCCAGCGCCCACCCCACCATACCTCCGACCGGGTCCTGGAAATCCCCTTTCCTTTCCAGATGGACCCTCTGTTCTCCCTGCTCGGACCCCAGACCTGATGTGACATCACCTGGCCTCCCTTATCCCGACGTCCGTGGGGCATGCTGGCAGGAGATGGCTGTAGGCAGGAGGGGAAGAGAGTTGGGACAGTCCGTGCCCCCGCCCGCCCCTCTCCCTGCTAGGCCAGGGAGGGGTAGCTGTGCTGTCCTCTGATGTTCAGGCCCCTCACCGCCCCCCCCCTTTCCCTTTAAGGCTTGGGGCAGGAAATCTTCCACCGCCACTACCCCTCAGTGCCCCACCACCCCGTCCGCACCTCTGTCGATGTTCCCATCATTCAACGTGCCTGCAGTTGAACTTACTTCATTGGAACTCACTTCATTGACCACACACCATCTGTTTTCTGTTGGGTCCTACCTGAGACAGATCTCACTTCCTATTCCCCCTCACTCACTCCTCTCCAGACAACTGGCCTCCTTCCTGCCTTTCACACCCAGCAGGCCTGCCTCTGCCTCAGGGCCTTTACACTTGCTGCCTCTGCCTCACACCAGTCTTCTCTCAGGGTCCACAGAACCACCTCCCTCAGCTCTTTCTCCTTCAGATCTCCAACATCACCTCTCTTTGTGCCTTTACTGGGCATCATCCCAAAAATGTCAACCCCCAACACACACACACACACACACACACACACACACACACCTCCTATGCTCCTTACCTTGTTTCCTCTTTAGCCACTATCAATCCCTCTCTAACATGGATGTTTTGCTAGTTTTGTTTTTGTTTATTGTCAGCTTCCTCCCACTGGAGTGAATGTTGTGTTTACTGCTGTACCTCCAGGGCCTAGAACAGCATCTGATAATTTCCCAATACATACTTCCTTGGATGTGTGAATTGGTCCTTTGCATGCGTGGGTAAACCAAGGCCCAGGGAAGGAAAATGACTTGCCTAGGACTTCATAGTCTAGACTCAGATGGAGACAAGATCTCTGGTCCTACCTGCCAGCCCAGAGCCAGTGCCTCGCTCCAGGAAACCTTGTGTTTATTTGGATACCTGCTGCTCAGTAGCCCAGTGTCCGGAGACAGGATTCTGTGCCAGAGACTCAGGGGACTCAGAATACTGAGCAGGAAGCAGGGAAGTCGTCTGCACTGCTTTGGTACTGTCAATGGGGCAAGGAGAATAAACAAATAAACCTCAGCCAGACCCCGGTGGGCTCTAACCTTTGAGGAAATCTCCCCCAGGCTGGAGAAACCTTCCCATGAGGCGGAGCTACCCTCCACGCCAACCCCGGGTACTGACAGACCGATGCAGCTCAGGGCTCCAGGGGCTCAGCTTTCCCAGCTCTGTGCCATGGCGGGGACTGGGTCCAGGCAGGGAGCTGCTGGGGTTCTGGAACAGCTAACTTGCTCAGTTTTTTATTCATTCATTCTACAAGTATTTCTGAAGCGTTTACTGTGTGTTGGGCACTGTGCTCTCTGCTGGAGGACCAGTTGTGACCAAGTCAGATGATTTGCCTGCCCTTGGCGCATCACCATAGAGCAGGAAGGATGAGCATGAAACAGCTGCGAGGCTGGGGGAGTGCAAGCGTCCGACAGCCCTGGGTGCTCTGGGGGCACTATGCAGGAACCTGCCCGGCCCCCAGCCCAGGGAGGCCCTCCTGAGGAAGGAGCCCCTGCAGCCAAGTGAGAGAGGGGCATGGAATGGTGGTTTCAGGCAGAGCAGGAGTGAGGGGATGGGCCTGAGGCTGGGAAGAACTCAGCACAAATGAGAATCCTTCAGGCCGGGGCAGAGAGCAATAGCGCAGGAAGGCCCTCTAGCAGGCGGGCTACCTTGGCAAGAGTGACCTCTCTCCTCTCCTCATGTCAGCTCTGACCAGGCCCATGGCTGAGGTTCTAGCACCCCTCCTTCTTCCCAGCCGACCACTTAGATGCTGGACCTCCCGAGCTGCATCAGTCTGTCAGTGCCTGGTCCCTATTTGTCTCAATGTCTGTTCTTCCTACCAATGACCAGGTGGGGATAGGTTGGCAGGTCAGGCCCAGGGGTAGCAGAAAGAACCCAGCACCTGTCAGCTGGCCCTGAATTGGAATCCCAGTTCCAGTTCGTCAACTTGAGACCCTATGCAGGTGACTTCACCATCCTCAAGGCCTGTTTCCTCATATGTCATGTGGAAATAACAGTCCATTCTCTGAAAGGATTGTGGTAGGGGATGGTTTCTCAGCATCCTTACAGTGGCCCGTGGAACCTGGCCTACTAACCAATTCTGACCTCATCTCCTATCAGTGTCTTCCTTGTTTACTCAGCTCCCGCCACCCTGGCCTCTGCTGTTCCTCACACACGCACAGGGCCTTTGCACCTGCTATCCCCCCTTACCTCATCACTCCCTGCCCCCTTTCCTGCTTTATTTTCTCTCTGTAACACATACTGTATTTGTCAGGCTTTTCCAGAGAAACAGTACCAATAGGACGGACGGATGGATGGATGGATGGATGGATGGATGGATGGATGGATGGATGGATAGATGGAGGGATTGGATGGATAGATTTCTTTTAAGGAATTGGCTTACACATTGCAGAGCCTGGCAAGTCCAAAGTCTACAGGGTAGACTGGCAGGCTGGAGACCCAGGGAAGAACTGATGCTGCAGTTTCAGTCCAAAGACAGTGTGAGGGCAGAATTCTCTTTGATGAAGGAAGTTGGCCTCTTTCTGTGAAGGCCTTCAACTTATTGGATGAGGCCCACCCTCATCTAATTATTCTGGAGCATAATCTGCTTTACTCAAAGTCTACTGATTTAAATGTCAATCACCTCTAAAAAGTCTCCCCACAGAAACATCTAGAATAATGTTTGACCAAATATCTGGGTACCATGGCCTAGCCAAGTCAACAAATAAAAGTAACCATCATAAGTGCATCCCTTGTTAACTTGGCACCCACAAGCATCTCCTTAAACCATACTTCATCTCCAAATAAAGGCAATAGCAAGGTCATAATTCTACCTAACATGATACAGTGTTCCTGCATGCAACCAGAATGCGCTTCCCCAGATGAGGAGGCAAAGCCTTTGGGTAATGTTTACTCTTCTCCTTCATATACCGTAGCTTAAATACAACAATGTAAAGATAACAATACTTAAATACTATGATATAGAGTCAATATGTCTTATGCTACATGCATGGGGGAGAAAAAAAGAAAAAGGAGAGAGAAGAAAGTATTTTATACACATACAAGTATTCTTAAAATAAGGAAGAAATATTCTTGACCTTTTGCTTTTGTTTCTGTCTTTTGCTTCTGTCGCTGGTCCTGTGCTCATAGCTGTTGTTTGTAACTCCCTTCTACTTCCACTACACTCCTGTGATCCCCTTTACCTTTTGAAGGCACCTCGGTTGGTTGTGGTTCACAGTGGGTGGGGTGACCCAGACCTTCATTCCCGAAGGATCTGGACCATTAGTAGTCCTGCCTGGATTGGGTTGTCACGGTTTTCCATTGAGGTCGGTTAATCACAGGGCGTGGTGATACTAGGAGGCACCCTGAGGGATCTCGTGTTCTCCAGACATGCTCTTCTCTACCTCCCTGTGGGGCCGTGGTCCATTTTCCCTGCTGGTCAGGATCCGTCACGCCAGCTAGCACAGTGACTCCTTTCTTTACCTGTTGATTAGGAAGCATGACGAGCTCCAAGTGGCTGGAGGCAGTCTTAGTCCCCAGTTCAATGGAATCATTGTTGTGTGCATCTAACATGCTACATACTAATACTTCGCTAATCATCTTGTTTATTCTGTTTGCCCCCAGCATGTAAGCTCAGTGAGAGGAGGATTTGGGTCTGTTCTTCCCTAACTAAATCCCCAGCATCTAGAACAGTGCCTGGTGCGTGGCAGGGACTCAGTAAGCATTGCTGAGCAGGTTGGGGCCTTTGCTGTGATTTCTCTGTGCTTTGGGGTGGGTGAGGGGTGCTCATCATCCACCTCAGAACCCCAGCCTGGGAGCCAGGCCTGTCGCAAGGAGCCCTGGGTTGCAGCATGTTCGCTGACAGAGGGGGTCCTGCTGCTTCTCCTCACACTGATGGTGCTGGGCCAGCAAGTAAGCCCAAGGCCTCGGTGTTCACCATCCCAGCCCACTCAGGACTGTTTACTAGACTAATCTGGAACAATAAACCTGTCCCCACCCTCCCGGCGCCTGCCTCACTCCATCCTAGGCCTGTGTTTGAAGATGTGTTTAAATTCCGGCCTACACTCAGCAGACACCGCGGGCCAGCTCCTGGCAGGCCAGCCCTGGCGAGGGGGGCGGCCCCGGGATGCTCGGGTCCTCCCCAGTGGCTGGGCCTCCACACACGGTCAACCAGGGGGAGCAAGGCGACTCTAGCCTCCACCCAGTGTTTGTTATTCCATGTCAAAGCTTTATCATAAACATTATCCTAGAGTGGGCCACAGCAGCTTTGGCGAGGAGGGTTTGTTATTCTAAAGTGGCTGGGGGCACAAGGCATGGAGGCTCGAGAGGCTGTGAGCAGCGCCAGGCTTGGGAACTCCGGGTGAATGGGAGGGAGGCAGAAATCAGGGCAAGGCTCTTCCGTCCCTGTGCACAGGACCTCAGAGGCCCCACTTACCACCCTCTACTGTCATGGTCAGCTGGGATATCTGCCTCTGAAATGAGCTCCAAAGAGGTGGAGACCAAGCCCAGTTAATCCACCAACCCCAGATCCCTGCAGAGAATCCACAGAACGTAAATGTTTGTTGAATGAATGAATAAGTGGAGCTTCCCTGTATCTGTTGGAAGTACCAAGAATGCTCTTGAAGAAGCACATATTATTTTGAAGTTCCAGTTACGGGACCCTGGTCTGGAGCCAGACATCATGTCAGAGCCCAGCTCTGCCCTTTACAAGCCATGTGGCCTTGGGCCCCCTCTGCTTCTTTGGTTTCCCGTCTATGAATCAGGACACCCTCTCTGCTGGCTGTCTCCTAGGGAGAGCAGAGCGAAGCCCCAGTGGGCGGGCAGTGGGCAGTTAGGAGGATGGGTTCCAGGGCTGGCCTGCCCAAGCCAAGTGCACATCCCATCCCTCTCCAGCTCTGTCACCTTGGGTGAGTTACTGTCTCTTTGCTGTCGGGTTGGCGTTTCTTAATCTATTAGTTGGAGCTAATATCAGACTTCCTTCAGAGTTGCTGTGAAGATGAAATAAATTAATATGACCTTAGAAGATGCCTGACACAGAGTAAGTGCTCAAGAAACATGGCGACCGTAGTGATGAACAGATGAGGACCTCTTTATGAGTTGCAAAAGATGGCACCAGGTGGCCGCGGATTGAATTTCTCGGTGCTCGCCAGAAGGAGGCGGGAGGTATGGGGAAAGAGCATGTGACTCAGTCACAGTCAGGTCACAGGCAGTCAGCAGTCTGCCTTCCAAAACAGTTCCTGAAAATCTGCTCTCCAGCAGTGACCGGTGAACAAAGAGGTCGGCTTCCCGCCGTTACCAAGCTCTCGGTCTACACAGGCAGGGAATGCGGAATCACCGGAGACGGACACTTCATGGGATAAGTGCCAAGACCGGGACAGGGGTCGGGGGGGTGGGACAGGTGTCTGTGGGAGGCACCAAACCTGGCCTGAGGGTCATGGGAGTCCAGAATGATAGGCGTGGGTTTCTGTCCAAACCCCACCACACTGCGTGTGCCACACTGGGAATGATCTGCTCTCCGTTTTCTGTATGCAACATGCTAATAAAAAATACCCTGTGGCTATTTCTGGCTGTTTCGAGAGGCTCCAAAAGGAAGACAGGTGTGGTAAAGTGTGTGGGATGAACCTGGGCTGTGCCAGTGAACATCCAGAAATCCAGCCCCAACCTGGGGCACCGCAAAGCGTCCTAGGCTGGGCGTCAGGCTTGGCTTTGAGTCTGCTCTGCCCCCAGCTTTCCTGTGTGGGCTTGGGTGAGCTCTCTCTTGCCTACTTTGGGCCCCTGTCTCCTTTCCTCTTCTATATGATGAGGGCACAGGATGAGATCAGTGGTTCTCAAACTGGGCTCCAGGAGACCCATAGGTCTCCACAGAGAAGCCATGGGAGCCTCTGCTGCATGAGGGCATTGAGCCTCTAGGACTTCAGGCTCTAGCTGGTCTCCTCACATCAATCGGGGAAAGTTCCACTTTTATCTACTCCACATACTGAGTTCCAACTAAAGTTCCTTTGGAAAACAATAACAATAAAAAAGGATTCTATGGCCAAAAAAGGTTTAAAAAACCCCTGGACCAGATGACCTACAGGGGCCCTTCCAGCTCCATTCTGGGAAGGTTCAAGCCTGAGTATTTTCTTCCAAGTTTTATTTAGCAAGCATTCCTCCAGCTGTCACTACACACAGGACTGTTCTTAGCACCCTGCAGATTGTAATGTGCTTAACTCACCGGAACACCTCCTCGCTCCACAAAAGCCACAGGACTGCGGAAGTGACTCCATGGGTCTAGGGAGGCCCAGGGGAGCCATTTCCCCTCCAGCCAGGTCTTCTGGACACCTGAATGGATGACCTCACCCCAGGCCAGGTGGTGCAGCCTCCAAGGAGCAGCAGGTGTATGCCGGGGCGGGCATGGTCAAGGGAAGCCTGTGTACCCCAGACCCCCAGGGAAGTAGAGCGCTCCAGCCGGACGTGGATACTTGCATGCGAGGCCTGTTCCATGTGGAAAGACGTGCCTGTTGGCTTAGTGACGTGCACAGCAACAGGGCCATGGCCTCCTGCGATTCATCCCAGCCACCAGGCTGCCGTTGACACCCTGCACAAGGTGGCCACGGATTGAATTTCAGGGTGCTCGCCAGAGCCTGGAGAAGGCCCAGAGGTGGGGTCTGACCTCATCCCCAGCCAGCTCATTAGGGGGAGCAGCCTGGGCCACTGCACCCCAGCACTATCCAGCTCTCCGCCTGCCAGATACAAAAGTGGGAGGGGACGGGCAGAGGTGATCTCTCAAGCACGCTTGGCCCCGTTGCCCACGTCAGCACGTTGTGTACCTTATTACATGAGCTTTTCTGTTCAGATTGTGTGTTCTGGAATGAGGCGACTGGCGTCACAGGTGGGAGCTTCTGCCACGTGATGGCATCATGCCCCAGATGCAGACAGAGTGCCAAAGTTCTAGGGTCTAGTCTGAGGGGCTTACTGAGTAGCTTTAAATAGGAGGCGACTGACCCCAGCAGGTGGCACTAGGTGGCACTAAGGCACTAGGCAAAGAGTAGAGCGACATCCTCTCGTTGCCAGCCCTGTGCTGAGAGCTACAGACACAAAACGAGCAAAACGCAAGTCCTACCTTCGAGAAGCTCAGAGCCTAATGGGAGAGCCAGCTAGCTAACAGCAGACACCATCTCATGTTCGCGCCGGGGTGGGGGACACAGAAGCATGGCAGGTCGCTTGTCCATCACCACGGTGCTGGGCAGCACCAGCACTGAGCGTCTGCTCAGGTGTCTGGACCCAGTGGCAGGTGGGCCCTCCTAGGCTCAGCTGGCCTTACTCATAGCGTCCGGGATCCGGCCGTCTGTTGGCTGGACTGGGATGGCCTCGGTGAGACAACTGAGGCAATTTGGCCCTGCCCATCCTCCAGTGGGCTAGCACGGGCTACTGTCAGGGCCGTGGACGTACGAGAGGCAGCGGCAGCCTGACTTTCAGGCCTCTGTACGTCCTGGTGACTAATATCCAGAGTCACAATATCAGCACGGGAGGGAGCCGAAGAGCTCCACGGCCAAGGGCATGAACACGCGGACAGGTTAAAGTTTGGCGCCACTACTGTGTCGGTCTGCCACGCAAGGAGCCCGTGGGGGCCTCCGGGAGGGGCCTGACTCAGCCCCCAGGTGGTCAGAGACGCTTCCTGGGGAAGACATTTGAGCAGAGCCTGGAAGGCCGAGTCTGGATTTGCAAGTGGAGAGCAGAGACAGGAGGTTGTCACGCGCAGAACACAGCATGTCAGAAGCTCGGAGACAGAAGAGTGTGGGGCAGTTGGTGTTTGGAGTCACGAGGACTGAGCAGGAAGCGAGGTCATCGGCCACAGCAGGGTCCAGGCCACTGCCTTGCAGCCTCTACTGAACAGCTTTTACTCTGAGGGGAGGAGGCACCTGTGAACGTTTTGAGGAAAAAAAAAGAGACGGAGGACAATCAGATTTGTGCTTTCAAAAGGTGCCTGTGTGGCAGACAACTATGGGATGGGGGGAGGGAAGGGGGTCTGCAGGGAGGGGGACGGGTTGCACTGGGCCCGGTGGGAGATGCTCGGGACCGAGCTGGTGAGGTGGGAGGCCGGGGACTGTGGCCCAGGGTGGCAAACAGATGATGGGCAAAGAGCTTGTGAGGCCTGAAGAGCGGCGGGCCGGCTGGGGCCGGGCAACAAGGACAGGGGACTTGAGACAGCCTCCGGACCTTCTGCCCAGGAACTGCAGCAGCTTTTCCCCGCACCTGTATTAAAGCACCCAAATCACGGTCAGACTCCTCCCTTTTGTTGGCCAGGGGGGTCTGGGATACACCGTCACATAAAGCTAGCTGGGCAGAATCGAACAAGTCCCTGCCCCGCGTGGGCCTGTTTCTCCATCTAAAATGGGACATTTGAGATCATCTCTCAGGGCCCCCATACCTTGGGCAGGCCATGTGCCATCAGAGTGTGGTCCTCATGGCAGAAGCAATCAGACCTCTAATGTCATTCCCAGGGAGCCTGTTAAAAATACACATCCTGGGCTCCCCCTCAGAGATGCCAATTCTGGGCATGGGGACTGGACAGCTGATATTTCTGTATGGTGCTCCACGTGATCCTGATGCCAGGCCGGTCTGGTTAGGGTGCAGCTGTGTTCCCAGGGCCCCGCATAGCGGCCCAGAGCGCAAAGGAGCTTCAGGAAACGTGCGGAGTGCCAGCATGGGTCGGATTCAGAGAGGCCGGGCTCCTTGGGCCTTTGTCTGCAGTGAGGGTGACTTCTGGAGAAAGTGTCCTTTGGGTGGGGCCTTGACATCTAAGTGGGTTTTCTGTTTGTTTTGTTCGTGTGTTTGTCCTGCTTTGTTTGCCGTGCTCTTGATTACAAAATTAGCCTGTGCTCATTCTAGAACTTTCCTAAGCACAGGAATAAGAAAAATTTAGTCAAAAGACAAACGCATCCATCATTCTAAAACCCAGACACAACTGGGTTCTCATTCTGCCCCTTCCTTAGATAAGATGTTGATAGCCAGAGCAGAAGTGGGGACCCATGTGGGCAAAGGGCTGGAGATGAGAACAGGCTGAACGTGTCCGGAGGCCAGTGGAAGAGTTCAGGCTACACCAGCCGGTGCCCGGCCCACACACCTTCTCTGTTTCAGGGCCTGTTGCCCCAAAGTTCAGAGCGAGGAGGGCCGGGCCTGGAGGTGTCAGGCCCCCCAGCCTGATCTAGAATTACAGCCCTCATTCCTCTCTCTTTCCTCTGTGCAGGTGCTGTTTGCCCTGAACCAGACTCTGTTGCAACATGAGAGCGTGCGGGCAGGGAGCCTGCAGGCGCCCTACACCACGGAGGACCTCATCAAGCACTACAACTGCGGGGATCTCAACGCTGTCATCTTCAACCATGACACGTCCCAGGTGAGGTTCCCCTCCTCCCACCCAGTTCCGAACCCACCTAGCATTTATTAGACACCTACTATGTGCCTGGTGCAGGCAATCTTCTCTCTGCCATGGTAAGCAGGACCAATTGGTATTCCATTTTACAGATGGGGAAACTGAGGCCCAAAGAGGCAAAGAGACTTGTCCAAGCCCACAGCACTTAATGGTCGAGTTCCCCAAGTTATCAAGAGCAGCACTCAAGTCTGGCGTGTGTGGTAGAAGCTTAGCCTTGTAAGAGCAGGGAGGCCTCTGAGAAGTTCAGTTCAGTATCTGGGGAAATTAGAGGCCAGGGGAAACAAGTTCACGGTTAGACCTTGGGCTTGAGTCCAGCTGCGGGCATTCTGCCTTGAGTCAAGCCCTAGAGGAAGGACCACCCACAAGCGGGTAGAGAGTGAGGAGCACCCCAAGGAGCTGAGCATGACTCCACCAGGCATCCACATTGCCTTCGGGATAAATTCCAAGATACTCTGTCTAACACTCGAGGCCTTCTGTGTCCTGCCCTCTGCTGACCTTGTCCCAGCCCAGGTGCCCTACCCCGCAGACCTTGTTCTGCTGACCTGTGCCCCACGCCATCCGCCCACTGATGCCACTGTGCCTCCGTTCAGGCTCCTCCTTCCTCCTTTCCTCCTGCTGGGCCATGGTCCATTGTTACTTCCTCTGAGAAGCCCTCCCTGACCCTCTGGATGGTGTTAGATATTCTCCCGGACCCCTCTAGGCCCCCTGTGCCTTCTGTCATGATGCTTGGTTAAGCACTCATTCAAGAGCAGTTCCTTGCTCAGGACAGTGCTGTGGCTTCTCATTTTTCTCAGTGTAACAGCCAGAGTCTCTGTAATGACCTGTGTGGGCCCCGGGTCTTCCCCCAACCCCCACCCCATGTCCTCTGCTCTCCCTTCACACTGACCACTCAAGCTCTATGGGCCTCCATGCTATTCCATGGGACCCCTTGGCATGCTTCACTTTTGCCCTTCCCCAAGTATCACCATGACTCACCCCCCATCTTAACTCAGACATCATCATCTCAGTGAGCTGGGCCCCAACTCCCTGATCTAGAATTGCAGCCTGAACCCCGCTCCCACACTCTCAACCTCTTTATTATGCTCCATTTAACCCCCATGGTCTTTATCATCTTCTCACATACTTACATATTTGGATTCATTGATAAGTGGTTATTTATTGTTTGTCCTCCGCACTAGAGCATAAGCTCCCTGAGGACAGGGATTTGCATCTGTTTGATCCAACAGTATATTCTCATTGGCTAGGCCAGTGCCTGGCACAGAGCAGGACTCAGCAAATAGCTGCTGAATGAATGAATGAAGTGGGTTGTAAATACCAGGCCCAGTGCTATGAAAAGGGATATGGGACGGTGGGGGGCAGGGCAGCCAGAGAGAGCCGCCCTAGTGGGGCGGACGGGAGAGAAGGGGACGTTCCATGAGCAATAGCACCCAAGTGTGATCCTTGCTCCAAGGGAGAGTAGTGGGTGCAGCTGAGGCCTGTGGCAGGAGCAAGAGTTTAGGGCAAGAAGAAAGGATGTCTGCAAGGTGAGAGGTCAGGGAAGAACCTAACTTGGCCACAGGCAGGAGGAAGCGGAATGTTCCAGCAGAGGCAAGAGAGAGCAGGAGGAGGGGTGTGAGTTTGGGCTGGAGGTGTAGCCGGGGACCAGGCTGAGAGGTTCTGTGTGCACCTGCCACCGTCTAGAGCCAGAACTCCCTGAGGCAAGAGCGTGCCGCGCCTCCCTCCGTCCCCAGGCCCAGGGCAGGGCCGCAGAGTGTGTATCGGGGAACGGCTGTCCAGGGAGCGAAGGTGAGGGTGTGTTGTGCTCTGGGCAGTGGAGGCCGTAAAAGGAAGGATCCAGAGACCCTGCAGAGGAGGCTCAGGACTCTGAGAGCCCCGATTCCGATCTGTGAGCTTCTGTGCCAGAGCCCGCCCTGCGTCATTCGCTGGGAGAGAGGCCGGTGAACTCTGTGGCTGCAGGAACCTGGTCAGCACTCAGGGTAGCCTGGGCACGAAGTAGCTGGGCTGGGGGCAGGGGTGAGCAGGACAGGGCCCTGCTGCGGCCGCGGCTGGCAAGGAGCTGCGAGAGGGAAGAAGGGGATGACCTCAGGCAACAGCAAGCTCAGATTTACTTTGAGCCTGTATCCAGAACCACTGATTTGTCTCTGGCAGGTGAACTGCATTGGGGGTCCCCTGGCAGTGCCCGTCCTTGAAGCGGGACAGAGGGTGTAGTTGGAAAGGTGCACCCAGTTAGAATAGCAAACTGGGCGACACTCCCCTGGACCCCCTGGGTACACAGGCAGAGTCTAGCCCCCAAGGGAGGAATTAGGCAGCTCTGCCCCCAGACAGAGAAAAGCCTAGAGTCGGGGTAGCAAGGCTAAATCCAGGGCCGTGCGCTGATGGTGAAAGGGTCCGGGTGACATGGGGCTGCCTCAGTAGCGAGAGGCCTCGAAAGCTGTGGGGAGCTGAGGACACACAGGCTGTAGGGGTACGGTCACCGCCCGTAGGCAGGGAGAAAGTGGTGTTGGAACTAGGCTTGAGAAAGGAGCTTACCGGGCGGGGCCAAAGGGAGGGGCTGGCTTCCTGGTTGTGGGGGGATGTGGAGGGTCCTGAGGAATGATCTGCAGAGCAGGGGGCAGATCATAGGGGGTGGGGGGTGAAAATGCCTGCTGAGGGGCAGAAGCCCTGGAGTTCAAGCGGGAGAGGGACGTGGTCAGAAAGATGTCTCTGGCCACAGCAGAGGATGATGCAGTGGCCTCTAGAGGCTAGGGTTGACATGTGCAGGGGCCAGGATGGGGGACAGGGGCTGGCTGCACCTCTGTCTTGATCTCTCTTGCCTCCCCACCCCACCATTTCACCTTCAGAAATGGCTCATGCCCCAACCTCCCAAAGCTCCCAAGTCACTTGCACCATCAGTGCCCACGATCACAGGGTGACCCAAGGGAAGCGCTGTCTGAGCCCTCAGCCTGTGTTAGGTGGACAGCAGCCATATACTTATCATCTGTCCCCTGACACTTTGGAGAGTGAAAGGTCAAATATAATTAAGGGTCAGAAAAATTAACAGGCATGGGGCAGTCTACCTTAGCCATGAAACTGGACCATCCTGGACAAAGCAGGACACACGGTTATCTGTGAGGTGCCCCCTCCACACTCCCACATCCCTCTCAAAGCATGGACCCCACAGTGACTCCCTCACTGGGCTGTGAGCCTCATCCAGGGCAGCAGACCCAGTCTGAGGGTGCTCTGTGACCCCTAGCCTGACACGGCTATGCTCACAGAAGTTTGTGGAAGTTGTCTGTTGGATGGATGGGCTGAAGAGAAGGGATGAGGCCACTGAGGTCAGTGACGTCAGTAGACCCTAGCACTTGACCACCAGATCTGACCCTGTCCTGGTTGTAGGCCAGGGGAGCCTACACTGAAGTCACTCCCCACGGCCCCACCCCAGCCCTGCCTGGCCCATCTACTTCATCGTCCCACCTCGGACTCATGGCTCTAGGACCCCAGGGACCTGACATGTCCTCTTTCAAATTCTATGGTGCATCCTGCACTTAAACTTGTTGTGGGAGATTTAAGGCTCCTGACAAGTCTAATGACATCATTAATTTGTTTCCATCCCAGCCTGGGCCCAAACCCAAGTCCCATCCTTGGCATGGAACCAGGGCCCATCAGCATGAAACATGCAGAGAATGTCAGCCAGCTGCCGGGCAGTCCCAGAAACCCTGGTGGCTAGCCGAACTCCTTCGTGGCTTTGACATTGAACTCTCTGGTTTTTGTCCTTGTTAAACTTTTTTAGCTCCCTAAGGAATGAATCAAGATTCATCTTTCCACAAATGCACATTCATGGTGAGGAAGAGCCTCTGCCAGGACGCTTGGCAGAAGGGAAGGAAAATAGGATGCTTCCTTCATGGCTCTCTGGTGATTCTGAGGGCTTCTATTTGTCATCTCTGTCTCTACCCCCTGCTCAAGGCCACCCTTCACTGTAGCCTCTGCCATTGTAGGGGAAAATGATGAAGCCAGCTCCAGCCCCCAGGCTAGTTGTTCAAAGCTGACATTTAGTCAAGACTTTTTTTGTGCTCTGCACTGTGCTAATAAGCACTTTCCAAAACTGATCTTATTTAATTCCTACAACAATATATATTACTCCCATGTTACCAATTTGGACACAGAGTCTCAGACAGTACAAATAACTTGCCAGTTATAGAGAGGCAACCCAACTGGTAAGTGGCAAAAGGAGGATTCCATCCCAAGTTATCCTGGCTGTCTGAAGCCAGGACCTGCCTTCATAACCACCTGTTGCCTCTCAGCTCATTCTTCATGCATTCATTCACTGATGGAACAAATGTTTATTTCTTGGTACAACATCATCCCACATTCTCTCCCATACCTGAGAAACAGAGAGGGCCATGCCTCCAGAAATAACCCTTTTGAGCCACAACTCCTCCCCCATTCAGAAGCCTTTCCTGGAGCTGTATCATGTCCAAATGTGTCCTGCTTTGTCAGGGCTGCCAATCATCCCTTCCATCATTGGCAGAAGGGGTAGGAGCTCCATTCCTTTGTTTATCCATTTACCAAACACCGACTCTGGTTGGGCACCAATCTCTGATTGGGTACTGGCAGGGCTGCTGCATACAGCTGTGCAGGTTGTGCACTGAATAAGTTAACGGTTTTATCAGTCATAGCATTGCCTTGTCATCCCAGAACAGTGAATCAGAGAAGCCCCTCCCCTCCCACTCTTGGGAGCACCCTGGTGCTTGGCAGGCAGATATCAGAGACAGATGTCCTGGCCCTATCCAAATCCTTGAAGGCTCAGCCTCTGCTGACGTCTCCATTTTCCTCAGAAAGAGTGTTGACAACTTGTCAGTGGCTCTAAAAGCCATGTGGCTGGGCCGCATGACCCTTGGGGGCTAAGCCCTGCAGGACTTTAATCTCCTCATGCCAACTCTCCACCTAGCTAGCCCATCAGTCAGTGAGGCCTCGTGTTCTGTGCGTTAGCCTGAGTTGATGAAGAGAGAAGTGGAAGAGGAGACTCCAGGTGGAAGACATCCTGTGCACAAGAGCTTGGAAGGTGGAATGACAGTGAGCGGTTATGGGGAAATAGGGAGGATGTTCTGACTCATGCCTC
Organism: Mirounga angustirostris; assembly: GCF_029215605.1. Classification (NCBI taxonomy): domain Eukaryota; kingdom Metazoa; phylum Chordata; class Mammalia; order Carnivora; family Phocidae; genus Mirounga; species Mirounga angustirostris. Next base: position 152,808,730 of record NW_026991712.1, read on the forward strand.
TATCTCCGCCGTGGCTCGTGGCTTTTTCTCAGGCCCCGCCCACCCTTGGAGGCCACGGTGCTAGGACACCTGGACCTGACATCCAGGCTGAAAAGACAAAACGCTGGGTATGGAGGAACCCAGGAAGAGGCAATGCAGTGAGGGAGGACAGTGCAATTTTATGTTCAAGGTTCCAGAAACCTTTCTGGGCACCTACTGTGTGTCAGGCACTGGGGGCCCAGGAATGACAACGGCTCTGTCCCTGGACTCAAAGAGCCCTCTGCCTAGTTCAATAACATGTCAGTGACGCTTGCCCCCAGCCACAGAACTGGGTGTGAACAGTGGGCCCAGAGCTGAGAAATGTGGAAAGTTCCAAGCCAGGTTGTGGAATGAACCATCATTATGGGAGGCAGCTGTGGTCCTGTAGTTGATGTTTTTAAGAAGGGCTGGAGGGATTTGGTTCTGCCCTGGCAAGTAGTGAAGCTGGGAATGGAGAGATGGTGGTGGCCAGCCAGGGCTCAGGTCTTGGGGAAACCGGAGGCTGTGACCTCTCCTGTCTTCTCTGTAGGGTGGGCTGGGCTATTAACGCAGCCCATGACAGCACCCACCATCTCATCTAATCCCCATCTTACACATGAGGAAATGAGCTGAGGAAAGTTAAGTAACTTGACCAAAGTCACACAGCATCAGAACGAGGCCTGAATCCAGGTCAGCCTGATCCTGTACTCTGTGGTCTTCCTGCTACACCAGGCAGCTCAGCTGACCCTCCACATCCGCCTGCTGACCCGAATTCCTTGCACGCCGGGCTGGGTGCTGAAGGGAGGACAGTAAAGGAGCCGAGAGCCGTCTTGCCTCCCAGGCCCTCTGCGTTCTGGAAGCAGAGGGTCGACAAGGCAGAGACACAGCAGCCATACCTCCTTGTGTTGCACCCCACCAGCTGTGAGGCTTTGCACACGTCTCTGGATTTTTCCACTCTTGCTTTCTTCATTTGTAAAACCGGGATAACCACACTCCTCTCAAAGCATTTTTGGAATTGATGAAAAACCCAGACAAAAGGTATAGCCCACTCTGTGGGCCATTTAAGAAAGGTAAGTGGCCCGCTCCGCTGGGCTTGGTGTCTTTGCCCTGGGAGCACTGAGGGCACCTCTGTCTGGCCTTTGCAGCTGCCCAGCTTCATCAACACCACGCTCCCGCCGCATGAGCAGGTGACAGCGCAGGAGATCGACAGCTACTTCCGCCACGAGCTCATCTACAAGAGGAATGAGCGGATGGGGAAGAGGGTCATGGCGCTTCTGCAGGAGAATGAAGACAAGATCTGCTTCTTTGCCTTCGGAGCAGGTTGGGCCGGATGGGGAAGGGAGTATTTGCAGAATCTTTAAGGGCTGGGAGATTTGTTAGGCCCTCTCCTGACCGCTCCTTCCTAAAGGAAAACGTGGAGGTCCAGAATGGAGCAGGAGAAGCCATGCCCCACACTTCTCTTGTTTCTAGCCAGGGGTTCTTCCCTAATAGGCCCCATGGGCAAAAGGGGTGGCCCTGCCAGGGCCAGGACAGCTTCTGGGGCCCCTTCATGCCCCAGGAGGCCATGCTGAGCGCCCAGAACAGAGGCTGGCTCCCATGGCCAGCCCAGCCTTGAGCCCACCCAGCAGAGCCAGGGCCAAGCCTAGGAGCGCCACGGGGCCTGGTGGGGAGAGGCGGGCTCTGGCACCCCACGGCCCGGTCCAGCTCCCTCTGGGCTATGTGACCTTGGCACAGTACCACCAAGGGCGCAGACCCCTCTTCTATGAATGGACAGTGATAGCAATGACTAGCTGATGAATTAAAAATCTCTATCATGTGAAAGAGTTATAAAGATTAGCAGTAACACTTCAGTAACCTAATAGCAGGAACTCAGAATGGCAGCTAGCTTCACTGTCATCCCAAGCATCAGGACGGTTAATACACGCTTTGTCATCCCACCGTGGGCCATAAGCTTGATGCTTCTCCTGGGGGCTCTGGCGTCTCTGTGCAAAGGGAAGTCCGGATGTCCAGGTGCAAGGCTTGCTGCCCCCCGCCCCCCGCCCCCGGTCTCCTCTTCCCTCTTCTCCCTCACTCCTTCCTTTCCCTGTGGCTGTCTCCCGTGATGATGGGACCAGGGGATGGCATTTGCCTCCTTTATCAGTCAGCTTTGGCTCCAGAGCCACAGGATAGAAATGTATGTCTTACTCATGTGGGCTCAGTCCACCCCCTGCTGCATGACAATGAAGGAAGAGGGACCACCGTGGGGGGGCGGGCGAGAGCACTCACGGCTACTGCCTCTCCGCCCTCCTTCCGCGGCCCCTGGCCTGCGCACCGCCTGCCCGCTCAGGTCCCTGTAGCCCGGGCTGGTCCTGATCCTGCAGTGGGGTGTGTCTGCTGGGGGAGGCCTGCCTCCCCCGCCCCGCCATTCAACCCCATACACATCAAGGGGAGGGCCAGGGTCCTCCGACTATGCCTGTCTTCCCTCCTCTGTGGCCCTCAGCATGGGGGCGGCTCATGGGACAGCGTCGGCGAGCCACCCCTGCAGCTGGACAGAACGAATCCCGGCTAGCAATGGAGCACGACCACGGCCTGTTCCCCTCTGACAGCCTGAGTTTACGCATCTGAACAGAAGGATTCAGAAAGCACGGGGGCCGCTGGTGACTCCAGGGACTATTCGAACAGTTTTCAGAGAAGAGAGGGATTCCTGTTGGGGTATCTGGAGAAGCCAGCAGGAGCAGGACCTTGACCAACCACGTGGAGAGGGCCAGGCTACCTTCCAGGTGCAGGATACCTACTGGGGACCTGGCATGAGTCAGGACAGGTTTGGGGATGGTGAGGGGAGGAAGTGCTCCCCAACACACCCTCTCACCATCCAGCTGCCTCCCTACTCCTCCCTCCATGGGCATCTGGGCAGTGCTCCTGCTCCGGAATGGTCCCCCACTGACTGCAGAAGGGGAGCCATTCTGAGCGGATCCAGCCTCCCGGTGAGCATGATCCCTGAGGGAGGCCAGTAAGAGCTCCAGCATTCCACATGGCCCACCTGAGTGGTAGGGCCGCCTGCCCCAGCGGTCCCAGGGCCCGAGACCAGAGCCACCCGGGGTCTGAGCCTAGCTCTTTCCTGTGGGTGAGGAAACAGGGGAGCCTGGAGATGAACATCACAGCAGTGCGGGCGGCCCTGGGCACTGGCCTGCTTCTCCTGAAACCCAAGTCCGTGGAAACACAAATGCCCACTCAGGTACTCGACCAGCACGCAAGCACCATGCCCACCTCTAGTTTCCTCCCCATCTCTGCAATCCAGCGGGTCCCTGGTTGGTCCTGTTGACAGACCGCCAGAAAGACTCACATCCGTCTACTCTGTCCATCCCCATCGCCCGCCTCGAGCTCCCTGAGGGCCCGCACCATGTGGCCATCTGTGTTTTCAGTAGCATGTAACAGGTTTCAAGCTTGATGAGTGTATGAAAGAATGAATGAGTGAAGGCATGAACACATGAACAAACAAATGTTGACCGGCTCCTCCCCTCCTGGTCTCGTTGGGCCTGGTGGACACGACAGTGGTAGAGTCAGGCCAACGCGAGCCCCACCTCGGCTCTCAGAGGTCTGCTGTCCAATAATAAGCCCAGAGCCAAGTGCAGATCTTGCTGGAAGCTGCCGCTGAGGCTCAGCCCCTCCTGAAACAATGGTCTGAGAATTTCAAAGCTGGCTGCAGCCTCTAAGCTCAAGCCTGCCCGCCTCATCAGAGCCCCGGACAGACTGAGGGCCCAATAGGCCAAGATCTGGGTGAAGCTCATGGCAAGTCAGGGAGAGAGCCAGGACCGGAGCCCTGCACCCAGGAGCTATGATCCAGGGGCTCTGTTCTTATGTGCAGTCAGGGAGCCCACTGCACAGACCTGTTTTGGTGCAGAACATGCCCACACACGATCCGTAGCGAGAAAAGTCCACGCCCACCTCACTGCCTTCTTATGGCCAAGTAACGCCCGAGCCCCACATCCTATGGCAGGCTGGAGATTGACGTGCAAGGCGGGCACAAACACCCTCGGGCAGCATGCAACCTGCAGCCGGCCTGCGGACACAGCAGTCCGCTCCACACGCCACTGTCGGGGGCCTCTGCAGTCCCCTCTCAGGCCTTCCTCGGCCCACCTCTGCTCCAGCAGCCCTTCCTGGAAGCCCCCGGGCACAGACTGGGGTCTCCAGTGCCGAGGGGCAGTCGGCCGCCCCTTCTCCCTTCTGCTCTACGGAGACATTCGGTACAAAGAGAAAGAGGTTTGGTGTCAGGATGCTTGGGTGTAAAGTGGGGTTCTACCACTGTCAGCTTAGAGACACCAGGAAAGCCATGTCACCTCTGTGGGCCTCAGTCTCTCATCTGCAAGACAGGGATAATATACCTGCCTTGTCAGATTGTGCTAAATATGTGCATTTTCAATCACAGGGTTAAAATTCTCTACCACAGTAGAGGGATCTTTATAATAAAAACTCCTACTGTGTGCCAGCCACCACTCCAGGCTCTGAGATTATATTACCTTTGATCTTCATGGTAACACCATGAGATGGGCTTTATTATACTCATTCTGCAGATGAAAGCTAAGTCCCAGAGAGGAAGAATGGCTTCCTCAAGGCCATGCAGGCAGACCTTCAACTTGAACCCTGGCTTCTAGGGTCCCAGTCCCAAGCATTTCCTCCATACGTGGTGCCCTTGCTCTAGAATTCCAGAACTGTGGAAGGTTTTGTGGGAAGGGCATCCTTTTATCTGGCACATCCCACAGAAGAGTGGTGGCACTATTTGACCCCTTGTGGATCTTGTTCAGTGGCAACTGGTGTGTGAATATGTGTGACAATTCTGAGCCGGCCTGGGTGACATCTAGGGGCCCAGACGGAAGCCCTGCCTCTCCAGGAGGTGGCTGTGGCCAGTGTGCAAACCCCGACGTTCTGGAATGACTAGGCCACTGTCATGGGGAGGAGTGCCAGCCCAAAGGGAGGGAAGACCTGATTCTCGTCTATCAGGCTCAAAGACAAGCTGATCCTGCAAGGCCCCCACAGATCTCATGCAGGTTCTTGGATTTCTTGGGTTTCTTCTGCTCTATAAATAACTTAGAAAAATAGTACTAGGTGGTGAGTTTTTATTAACTACATTTATTCAATTTACAGGCTTATCTAATATTCTGAAATTATCTCCTTTCTACCATGTTCGAAGTTAAACATCTTTTGTTTTAAAACAAACAAACAAACAAAAATGGTGATATAAGGCAAAGGGAGCTTTCAGAGCCCTTACTTGGCCAAAGTAAAAGCTGGTAACTATATCATTCCCCCTACCCACCCCGCTTTTCTTACGGTGGGACAGAATTGAGCACGCCTGAAACATGATGGAAAGAATGTCATAGGAGGGGTGAGGCTGCTCAGTGGGGAAATTACTAGCCCAGGCTTCAGAAAAGGCAGGAAGGGTGGGGGGACCAGAGCTCAAGTCGAGGGTCTGGCCGTGGGTAGAGAAGGGCACTTCCTCACCTGTAATGGAAGGAGGGAGAAGGCCGGCAGATGGGTGATTTGCTAATGGAAAAGTCACCTGGTGGCTTTCTAATCAGAACTCCTCTCTAGGGAGGGTAAAGTCATCTGTAGAAAAAGAGGAAGCAAGTGGAGGGTTCTTGGTTTAAAGAGAGACCATTTGGCCTAAATGCAAGCCAGACTGGCCATAAGAACTGGCATGGACAGGAAGTTAGAGAGGTCTCATCACATGGGCCAACTGTGATTGGTGGGTGGTGGCTGCCTGGAGCCTGGTGGTGTGAGGGATGATAAAACCACATCGGGGCTCAGCAGAGAAGAGGTCCTGATTGGTTAGTGATGCCTGCCGTGGCCCCGGAGGAGGGCACACGTCTGCCGCCTATCTGCTTTGATGGCTAGGAGCACAGACCCAGACCCCTGACTGGCGATGAGAGCCCATGAACCTCTGAGGGGCTCCAGTCACAGGCTGCAAGATTTTCTACAGCAACACTGAACAGCTAGGGTGTAAATGTAAATGCTGTCCCCTGGGCCTTCTCCTGATTTGATCCTAGCACCCACTGCTCACTGAGCATCCCACTGCATGCGCGCTACCCCAGGGCAGGGCCCATAGCTTCTCAGAATCGCCAACGCCTAGGAGATGTTCTACAAAGGCATACTAGACCAAATCGCCCAGAATCAAGTTCATTCCATTTAGTCACACAGTATCTCCTAGGCCCCAGGCCCCAGAGGGATAGGGAGGCCTCAGTCCCAGGCACTAAAAGAAAATTACAGTTTTGTCCCTAGCTCCAGGGAACTGGGCCTCCTTGAGATGTGTTCATTTATCAGCTATTCCGGAATCTGGAATGGATTAAGTAATGCAGGAGCTGAAGGAGCTGGGTTGAGATACAAACCAGACTCAAAGGTGGACCAGATAACCACTAGGGCCCACTCTTTTCAAACTCTAGAGCCAGTGGTTACCGTACATTCCAGACCCCTAAAGTGCTATAATCTGAATATGTTTCTACCTTCTGGCCTTCCAAAGCCCTTTGACCCTGTCTTTCTAGGGCAGGGTGGCTCTAACACCCACCATCCTATCCTCCCAGCCTTCTCACCTTCTAGTATAGTTTGCTTCAGTCACTCTGGGATTCGTGGGAGGGTTTTGGAGCTAAGAGCTTCCAGCCCCTGGAGACCCCTCTCGGTAGGGCTATGGCCGCCGGCCCCCATGAGAAGCAGAAGTCCAGGCAGAAATCGTTCTCAGGCGGGCAGTGTGAGCAACAGGGACAGCGTGCTGGGAGTCTTCCTTGCCCCAGCCCAAGCGCTGCAGGCCCCCACTCAGCAGCACACCGGGGGCCGGGACACAGAAGCCGATTGGTGGTGAAGGCCCCGGCTCGAGAGAAGGGATAGGAGCCCAGTGCCCCAAACACCAGTAACATCTTTCTCATTAATAACAGCGGCCACAGCTCCCTGCAAGTGGCACCATTCTGCTTGAAGGACATTCATATGACTTTTATGTCCTCAATTCCTCTTGGAGGGAGACAGGATGGTATTTATTATTCCATTTGGCAGACGGGTAAATCGAGGTGCAGATGGGAAGTGAGAGACACAGAACTGGAGTGAAATGATGGTCACGCTGATAGGCCATTCTTACTGATGGCCAGTCCCCCCACCCCCCAAAAAAGATCCAGCTGCTGCTTGGACCTCTGTTCTGCTGACAGTACCCTTTTCCTCTTCTGCCTGGGCTTTCCATGACCTCCTCTCTAGGCTCCCACAGCCCCGTGGGATTTCCTAATCACAGCCCTGCTTGTGCCGAGCCCCTTTGTCATCTCCCAGTCTAGGAGGGAAGGTAAATCAGAGAAGGCTTCCTGGAGGAGGTAAGAACCAATTAAAATTTTCCTGGTGCTGGTCCAGCTGCCTTCCAGTTCCTCATCATCCCCACAGTCCTCGGGACAATACCACACCCGCCTCCCTCCCGCTGGGGTTCTCCACTCGGCAGCCTCAGGAACAGAGCTCATGGCTGAGCATAGAAGAACAGCCATGTCCCGTGTAGGGCCTCTTTCACCTTAGAAATAAGGGGCACAGCTAACAGGCAGCACACACCCAGCCGCTTTCTCCTCTCCCAGGGGAACGCCCATGGCCTGCCATACTCCCCACGCTGGAACATGAGGCCACAGCATCCGGAAGTGTTTCAGAATTTCCAACAGAGCTTCAAAGGAGCCTACTCCCCACCATGTTCACATCTGGCTGCTGGCACGCCTGCTCCGAGCTGTGATCCTTGGCCAGAGTCGCCCTTCCTGTTTCAGCCCAGAGGAACATCCCATCTGCTAGCTTGTCCCTCCCTGGAGCCAACCCTGCCCTCTGGGATGGGGGGGAGGAAAGAACAGAGGACCCATGTCCCAGGCTGGATCTGTCAGTGAGCCGGGACTTAAGGAACGTCGGCCATGGGTTCGGCACTCTTGCTGGGCCGCGTAGGGAAGGCAGGAGAAGGAAATGGCCTCGATTAAGAGCATGGGCTTTGGAACCAGACTGCCTGAGTAGGAAACCTAGCGCTTCTCCTTAGAGGAAGTAGCCTGAGCAGACCAGGTGCTTCACTTCTCCGACGTCAAATTTCCCCCAGTCAGGGGGCTGGTCCTTGGACTGCTCAGTGCCTGGGACAGCACCGTCACTGGATAAATGTGAGCTCTTGGTGTTATTAATACTTCCAAGTCCTCACCTGTCAGAGCCCACAGGACTCCCCCAACCCAGGAGAGAGCAGGGCCACCCGGGGCAGAGGGGGTGGGGGAAGGCAGAGGTGCTCTGTGGCCTCTGAGGACCCAGATAGGTCACGGCTCCAAGTGACAGTGAGGCTCAGGAGCAGATTGGCCAACAGGGAGCTCTCCCGGGTCCCAGGTGCTATAATTCCAGGAGAGGAGCCTCTGGATGTCGTGGAGCAGTTACCTTGGCCACAGTGAGCTCCTGGCTGGGTGCCACACCCTGCAGCCACATAACCCATCACAGGCTCTGTCTCTGGGGCTCTCCCCCAGAGCCTCACTGTGATCTCGAACCCCTCTGCACAGTGATCCCTTGGGTCTAGAGTGGTGTCGGACCCCAGGAGGAAAGGCCGCCATGTCTGACCCATCTCAGGGTCCCCAGGGCCTGGCTCATGCCTGACATGTAGGAGATCCCAGGAGGGGCTTGTGGAGGAGACACTGCTGAAACCCCCAGGGCTTATGTCCTCACTGATAGGGTAGGGTGCATGGAGGAGACTTCCTCACCTCTAAACAATATTAACTGAAAGACGAGCTGGTCCAGAGAATGAAAAGGCTCAAACCCTGGGGATTTTAGAAGAACCAAGAGGATTGGCGTGGAGGGATGGGCCTGGTGGGGGATGGGGGGCATGTTTCTAAGAGGAAGGACACAACTGGGGGAGGTCTGAACAAGACCCCCAAACTGGGCAACTGTCAGACAGGTGTCAGAGGCCCAGCAGCAGCTCCAGCCCTAGAGGGAGGATGCCCTGTGCCCAGGGAGCCCCCGCCTCTGCAGCTGCCCCCATGAAGTGCCCTTTAAACAGATGCACTCTAAGCCATGAACAGGCTCAGGCAAACCCCAGTTCTGCGCCTTCTCTCTGTGTGACACTGGGCCAGTTCTGCTGGCCTCAGAAGCATCGCAGTGAGGTCAAGTGACACTATGAATCCAAGTGTCCAGTTCCGTCTGAGTTCTGGAGAAATGGTAGGTGGGGTTGCTTTTCTTGGTATTTGTATCCATCCTCCCATTATTTAACAGCAGAGCTGAGCTGACCAGCCGAAGGCTCAGGGCTCTTTGTTTCTGACATCCTAGGTTCTGGCAGCCTCCAGAGAGGAGCAGATGGTAAAGGGGGCAGAATCGGGTTCCACCTGGATATGCCCAGCTCCCTGGAGGGTGTCTGAATCCCCTCTGCACAGGCCTGATAAGCATTCAGTGACTCTCTGCTTACACACCTCCAGGGAGGGAGGCCTCACTCCCTTACAGAGCTGGACAGTTGCCTGGGAGAGTGTTCTTTGGGCCCAGCTGAAACCTGCCCTCTTAGTCTTGTCCTGCCATGAGTCAGAATCCCATAGCTTGTCCCACTGCCCTGAACCTCAGCATGGCCCGCCTCCCCTTCCACTTCATATTCCATCAACCTGGAACCACGGTGGTGGACCCCTTTTCCCTTTGTGCCCCTGCAAGTGCTCAGTCTTCCATCGTGAAAGCCCTTCCTTTTAACCCCATAGCCCCTGGAGGCCCTCCCTCACTGCAGGGCTCTCGATGCTGTGTAAGGGTTTGCATACATGTCCCCCCCACCCTGACCCGGACTGTGATCTCCTCCAGGGTGGGGACCATGTGTCTCAGCTCCAGCACAAGACTGGGTGCAGGGGAGGCGTCCTCTCAGTCCTTCCTGAACTAAAAATGCCCCCACCCTGCCCTGGCTGGCTGGTGCAATAGGGGAAAGGAAACCCAACTCTGCCAGTTTCCCAGGCAGACCTTGCTTGGGAGATCCAAAGCCCCATGGTACCCCCAGTTGCCCGTCCATCCCCAGGTCCCTCCATCCAGCCCTCCTGTCACACTTCCTCAGGAAAACAAACACCTCTGTCACTTGGCATCCGGCTGGCTAATCCTGGCAGCTAGATTAGCATTTGAAAGTTTCCCTTGCATTAATTTCAGACAGAACATAAATATGAGCTTGGGACCCTCTTCCAGGAGGAGAAAACTGGAAACCCAGTGGGCTCACTGGAGAGAAAACATGTGTGCTGGCCGAGGGGAGCCTGTGTTACTTTGGAGCCTTTGTGGGAACATCTGGTTCTCCCCTCTGCCCGGCCCCCCAACACTATCTTGAAATTACCCTGTTAACTGGCGTATTCTTCTTGCTGAGCACTCACAACACTCTTCTCTCCGATCTGGTGAACGCTGAAAAGACACGCATTGCTGACAATTCCCTGCCCCCCAAATGTGAACGCAGGATCCCTCACAGATGCTGACTTCAGAGCAATGTACTAGAGCATGCAGTGAGCTAGGACATGGCTGGATAGAAGTCAGAGCTTGGCCTTGTACCAGCTGTGTGATTTAGGGCAAGTCCTTTCCTCTCTCTGAGCTCTAGTTTCCACGTCTGTAAACTGTGGGGTGCCTCAAAAGGCTGCCACAAGGCTGAAGTGAAATGACATTTGAGAAGCACAGTGTACCCACGAGATTCACCGAGTAGGAGTTTGTGTTCATGTTATCCAGTGATAGAATCATAGAGGTGGGAAGACCCATGAGACCATGGAGGGCAACTGAGGCACAGAGAGGGGAAGCAAACTGCCTGAGGTCACACAGCCAGTCGGCCGTTGAGCGAGGTTTTCTGTTCTAACCCCACAACAGGGTTCTTTGCTCTGCCTTACCCTGCCTTCCCATGTCGGGAGGGTAAATGGGGGCTGCCAGGCTGGCCAGGCCAGCTGATGGGTGGAGGCTAGATCCAGCCTATGCTCCGTTTGCCGAGTCTGATGCCCTGGCCTGCTTACACCTGGAAGAAGGGGAGCCTTTTCTCTGCACTAACACATCATGGGGCTGTGCCCAATGGGAGCAGGACACTTCCCCTGTTTGTATAGGAATGTCCTTTAATGGTACTGTGGCTTGTGGGGTCCCGGAGACAATCACCAAGCCAGCCCCACTGTTTTACAAACCTATAGTCCTCCTCCTGCCCCGCCACCACGTATGTTCCCTCCATCCCACCCATCCTGGGAGTCCTGGCTACATGGGTCCCTCCTCCGGGAAGCCTTCCGTGATATCCTCAGTAGATTAGTCTCTCCACCGCCATGCCCCATGTTTTCTTTTCTGGGTTCTTTTTCTCTTCTCTTCTTCCCTCTCTATCTCTGTCTCTTTGTATCTCTGCCCTGTTTTTGTCTTTTTCTATCTCTTGCTTTCTGTTTCAGTGTCTCTCCTTTTCCCTCTCTCCCTCCCGCTGTCTCTGAGTCTCTGACAGGCTGTCTCCCAGCCCCTCTCTCCCCCTCTCATCTGTCTGTCTTCTCTCTGTTTCCTTGTGTCCTGGCGCTCTCTCCCTCTCCCGGTCTCTCCCTGGGAGAGTCTCTCTTCTCTCCCGGCCCCTCTGTTGTCTCCTCTCCCCTACTCTCTGTCCCTGTGGCTCTGCGCGCTCCCCCCACCCCCCTCACTGTCCTCCCTCTCTTCCCTCCTCTCCTCATCCATGTAGCCTCAGCGGATGAAAGGGAACGTGCCTCCCTGTGGAGAGCGGGCCAGAAACAGCTGTCAGTGCTGGAAGGAGCGGCTGAGCGGTGGCCAGGAGACCCCAGGAGCCTGGGCAAGCCCCAACACTGTAGGGCCCCTTTGGAAACTTGCCACACCTTCCCTGCAGGTTCCAGGATGGGCGTGGTGACTTTTTCGGGATTTGTGACCTTGGAGGCAAGCCTAGGCCCTGTCTGCCAGCCCCTGGGGACAGTGGGCACGGGGCCCTGACTTGGGCTGGTGCAAGGCCCAAGCTCCTGGGATTGGTGGGATCTGCTGGAGCATCCCCAGGAGTCTGGGCGGGGGCTACAAGGGAAGCGGATCTGTGAGCTCAAGTCTTCTGGGGCTAGGATGAGATCACGGCAAGGATATGGAGAAACAGGTCTTGTCATTCATTCATTCATTCAACAAACATTCACGAAGCCACCACTGTGGGCCAGACTCGGGCTTAGCCCTGGGGCCAAGGATGAATCAGATGTGGCTCCTGCCCTCGAAAAACTCACAGTCTCCCCTCTAATGACTTGTTGGGAACGAGTTCTGACAGGGGCATCTCTGGAGCGTGGGAAGATCATTCCAGCTGCAGAGTTAACAAGGAAGGCCATGTCTGCAGTGACTCAGGCAGAAGCTGATGGTGACCTGGGCTGGTCAAGCATGGTTAGGAGGAAAAAATCAGGGGCACTCCAGTCACTGATTGGTCAAGACAGGGCCCATGTGACTTGGACAACAGAGCTCAGTTGAGACACATCCTGGGAGGGGAGGGTGAGCTGGATTTTATAGGCTCTGGGGGCTGTCAGGTGGAGATGTCCAGTAGGCCGCCGGACAAACAGGTCTGGGCTAGGGCAGTGGTAGTTCCAGAGTGGTCTGCACCGTATGGTCATTGAAACCATATGGTGGATGGTTTGTCCACAGATTGTGGGGGAGCAGGACGCTATGGTAGGGGACACGGGGCAGTGAAAGGGCTACGAAGAGAAGTGTCATGGGGTCCTGTGAAGTCAGGCCCAGAGAGGGCAGGGCTGGGGCCGTGCTGGGAGCACAGGCTCAGGAATGGATGGCTGGTCTGTGCCGTCCTGGGCCGGGGGTTCGGGGGGGCCGCCCCCTGGAGCTGTGCGGGAGCTGCCTCTTGCCGGGGCAGGGGAGGGCGGGGGGGTAGGTGCAGACAGTGGTCTCTCTGCCCCACAGGGAAGGAAGTGAAGGTGGGTTTGGCTTAGAGAAGGAAAGATGGGATTTGAAAAACTCATTGCTGATTGCTTCCAACTAGTTTCTCAAAGTATCTGAAGTCTTCTGTTCAGGGTCTTGAGCTGCTGAGGCTGAGGACGTGGATGGGGCGCTGACCAGACCCCGAAACGCTGTCAGGCAGCGCTTGGGATCCAGCTGGAGCTCTGTAAGGCTTGGGCCCTTCCAAACACCGCCTCCACCAGCATCAGGAATGTTCCTTTCAGAGCAGGTCACACTGCTCGGTAAATACTCTGTGCTGCTCCCGTGCAGCCTGCAGCAGCCTGCTCTCCCTCCTGGCACTTGACATCCTCAGGACAGACCTCTGCTGGGCCTGGAGGCCCTCGCCTTTAAAGGGTCTCCATGGAGGCAGGGAAGGAATTGCCTTTGCTGCCAGAAGTCAGTTCCAAGAACTGTTGGCAGTGAGTTCCTGCAGCCCGCGTGCCAAAGGCCACCGTGCCCAGGCCCGGTCCCAGCTCCGTCACACTCGCGGGGTGGGCAAGAATGGGCACGGTTCTGGGGTCCCGCCGAAGACTGGCTTAGCGTGTCACCCAGGAGTGCACGCTGGGCTTCTCCAAAGGACAGTCACTCGTCCTGCCTCATCAGGACCTTACAGCCCCCTGAAGGGATGCATGCCCATTTGACACTCAGGAAGACTGGGGCTGGGGGCAGGAAAGCCACTTGCTCAGGAGACTCATAGCCATTCCAGGAGCTTAGGTCTCCGTCCTCAACAGGACTGGGTGAAGGCCAGGGCCCTGGGAGGGACTGTTCATGCCTGTGTATCTGTTTGTGTCCTGCAGTCAGCTTCCCGGATGAGCCTCACTTATCTCCTAACCTTATACATGCCGCTCCCCCTGTCTGGAACACCCCTCACCCCGTGCCCAACTCCCATCCTCACCTGGCTAATTCTTATCCCACCCTTCAGCTATCACTGCCTCCTCCAGGAAGTCTGCCCTGACTTGAGGTTGTGCTTCTCTCCGCATAGTACTTAGCCCCGATCAAAAGACCTTGATTCTGAGACCCAGTGCCTGGAACAGGCCCCTGTCTCTTCACCCCTGGCTGGCACTAGATGTCCACTTGCTCAATGTTTGTCAGATTAATGAACTGAATCGGTAAAGAAAGGGAAGAAGGGAGGGAGAATACATTTTCGTCGGAGTGTCTGGAGTCAAACCAAAGCCTTCGCCATAGAGTCTGAGAGCCAGGGGAGCCCATGGATCCCTCCCTTGTACACAGAGGCATCGAGAGCATTTGAGCATAATGGATTTGCCCGAGGTCTCAAAGTGAGTGAGGTGGGTCCTGGACTAGAAGCCGCGTCTCTCATTCCCAGACCAGTGGTCTTTCTCGGTAATCCCAAGGTGGACTCCAGGGACAGGGGCAGGCCAGCTCGAGAGCGCAGAAGCTGGCCCAGAGGTGTGCAGGGTGGGCGGCAGAGTGCGGCAGGCTCACCCCCCATCCACCTGCTCTGCAGTCCCAGCCTCACCCCCTCTGTGCTGGAGCCTCTCCGTTCCCACCCAGCTTGTCCACTGTCTGCTCTCCTCAGACCCCCCTGGGGCTGTCAGCGTGCTGACCTTCCGGCTTCCCACCTGTCACCGCCTGTCACAGGCGATTAGAGTAATGGCACAGGGATTTCCCCCCAGGTTCTGGGCTGAATGCGGAGCGGAGGGGAACGTGCTGCCCGTGTGAGTGGGGCCGCAGGGCAGGCACACGGGCTAGGAGGCGACAAGGGGCCACTGCCACTCTGCCCACATCAAACAGGTGGGGGGACCGAGGCCCAGGGAGGACGAGAGGCTTGCCAGGGTGCTGATTCCCAGCAGAGACTGCCTCCAGTCACTTAGCCTCCCGAGGACCCTTCCTAACCGGAGGCCGGGAGAGCCTTCTGTGTTCGCAGACCTCCTGCCCGAGTCCTGCCGAAGGAGAGCGATTTCTGGGACCATCTGGGGCCGAGGCCTCTGTATTCTGAGCCACCGGCCCAGAGCTGGCCTCGGAGTAAGTGCAGCAGAAGCGTGTGTTGGATGAATGATTAAGGGGTTGGGGTGAGATGAAGACCGTCCCCCCCAGCAGGGGCCAGCTTGGTGGTGTTCGGCTCCGGCTTTAGACCCCTTCTGAGCCACCGCCTCTGTCGGCTGCACCTGCGGCCGTTGCAACCACGCGCTGCTCTCTCCTTCTCCAGAATCTGACGCCTAGTGAGCCTTCTGGGGCCACCCCGGGGCCTGGGGTATAATGGGTGGTCCCTGAATGTTGGATAGAAAGTGAACAAATGAGTCCATGAATCCATCCTCTGCCCTGTGGCGCCTGGTGGGGAGACAGACGTGAACACACAGAACCCACCGCCGTGCTAAGAGAGGGAGCCTCGCGCTGCTGGTAGAACCTACGAAGATGAACCACAGACCTGTTGAGGGCTTGAGGGCTTCTTGGAGGAGGTTTTCTCGGAGCTGGGCCTGGCATGACCACTGTCGGCCGCTTGTTTCTGTTGTCTGTTTTACACAGGCTTAATTCACTTTATTTTTCTGGTATAAAACTGCGGTGGCCGCCGCCGGCACCTGGGACCTGTGCCCAGAGACAGCCCCGCGGGTTATTACAGCCTGGGCCTGGGGTCAGCCTCAGGGTGCGAGGCGCAGTGATGCCACAGGAAACACTTGTGACCCTTTGCCGCAGTGCCAGCCGCCGTTCCCGCCATGCTCCCAACACGTGCAGGCTGCTGTTAGCATCATTCCCACTCCACAGAGGAACGGGACGCAGAAACTGGGGCCTGGCGACGTAGGACGGGTGAGCAGCGGAGCCAGGATTTGGGCCCATGCCGAGCTGGCCCCAGGACTGTACCACCTTTGGCATTGGTCCCTGGCCTGAGGCTGTCCCCAGTTGCCGGTGACTTGGCATGTGGCTGAGTCCACTCTGTCTCTCGTGTTCTAGGTCATTTCCTGGGAAACAACACGGTCATCGACGTCCTTCGGCAAGCAGGGCTGGAGGTGATGCACACACCTGCGGGGCAGACCATCCGCAGGTGAGCAGCTGGGGCGTCTGGGGGCACGGGCCTGGCTGGCCTGCTGCCACCGTCCACGAAGCCCACCGGACCCCGTGCTGCATGGCTGGGCTGCACCCTGTCTTCCTGCTCAGGCCTGCGGGCAAGTTATGAAGAAGCCTCGTAGGGACAGGCTGTGACCAGGCAGCCAAGAGTGGAGGGGCTGGGCTGGAGGCGAGGGGACTGGGAAGGAAGCTGGGAGGTGAGGTTGGGGGCTGGGGCAGTGGGAATGGGAAGAGCGTTAGATTCTGAGAGATGCTCAGGATTTAGACCCTGGTGAGCGGGGGGTGGAAGGACTCTGCAGGACACCTGGGGGATGCCCGGCCCCACCCACACCTGGTCCTCGTCTTTCTTTGAGCGCACCTCTTTGCTGTGCCCCCTACCCCTGCTTTCCCACCAGGGCACACCTACTCTCTCAGATAGCCGTCACTGGGCATCTGAGGGGTTCCTGTCCCCCCCTAGGCTAGGTGTCCCCTGAGGGCAGGGGCCACTTGTGGCCCACGGTGCCAGGGCAGGCATGATGGGCGTTAGCCCAAGCTGGGCAGCTCTGTGGGGGGCAATGACAGGATCCTCGAACTTGGAAGTTCCATGCAGCCCATGCTCCAACCGTAATGCGGGAACCTTCTTCACCAGCCCACAAAGGTGACCACAGTGCAGTTTCAGCCCCTGTCTCACACATGACATGAGCCAGAGTCAGAAAGAAGTTTGAACAATCATAGCGAATATTTATTGATGGTTCATGGTACACCAGGCTCTCAGCACTTTTAACTCATTAAATCCTTACAACAGCTCCATGAGTTAGGAACTATGAGTATCCCCATCTTAAAATTGAGGAACTTGAGGCCCAGAGAGGTAAAGTCACTAGCAGAGGGATACACAGCTCATGTAAGTGGCAGTCTGGCTCTAGAGCCTCCCTAAACTCCTAACCACTCCCCGTCCTCTCTCTGGGGACTGGAGGTGGGCTTGGGAGTGGGAGTGCTCAGGAATGACTGAGGCTTTGCTCCTTGCTCTGCAGAGATGAGGCCCCCTCGCCCAGAGCTTTGAGCCTCTGGTCTCCTAGCTCTGGGCCAGTGCTCACCCCTGTCTCCATGGCTCTTCTAGAAGAACTTAAAAACTCCCTCACATTGGACTCCTTCCTCTTCTGATCATCTGAGTCAGCCTGATGAGACTGTTCCTCCTGCACCTTTGAGTGCAGCATGAAGCAGTTTGCCCTGGGCCAGCACAGGTGTACGCTGGAGGAGTGAGAGGCCCAAGGCAACCTCGGGGACAAGGCATTCCTCACGCTCCCCTACACAGCCCCAAGGACTTCATCTCGGAGCTCGTTGTGTCTGCCCAGGCCAGGCAGGGTGGGCAGAGAGGCCGGTGGGGCTGTCTCAGCTCCTATTCATCTCAGAGCCCAGGCATTAGAGGAAGGTCCCCCGTCTCTCCCCCTCCCTGCTTGGCCCCGCTCTGAGAGCTCTCAGGCTGAGTCTCCAGCACACGATGAAGTCCCGGGGTGGGGGGGGCGCTGAGGGGCTGGGATGCTGAGGAGACCCCAACAATAAAAGCCATCCTCGGCCACAGGTGCTTCCTGGATCCATCTTTTTGTCCGCCTGTTTTGAATTATCTCCCTAGCAGCTGCAACATCTCCTGGACCCTGGGAATCTGGGGTTGCTGTGGGGGCTGGGGACGGCAAGCTGAGCTGATGGCCTTCTCTCCTTCAAGGAGGGAGAAGCCCCTCACCCCATCGTGCATGCAGGAGAGGAGGAAGGGGACAGGCTCTGTGCCACCTCAGGTGTCACCGAACCTTTATAGTCCCCATGCCGCCTCCAGCCTTCCGCCAGGGTCTGAGGTCCTCCAGAGGAAGTCCGTTCGGGCGCCAGAGAGGAAAGAATAAAAGGGAGACGAGCAGAGGATGTTCCCGGGCCAAGACACCTGTATATAGAGTGCTGTATGGAATGTGAATTCCACGAACACACACCTAATCAGTGCTTTAGTGCCTCCTACGGCCAAGTCCCTTTGCTGGTAGGCCAACATTAAAGAAATGCTTGTTATGTGCCAGGCACTGTGTTAAGACCTCATCTCATTCAGCCTCGTGACAAGCTTATGAAGTAAGTGGTATGACTACTCCCATCTTACAGCTCCCTGCAGCTCCAGACGACCGTGGCACCTGCCATTGGTCACACAGCCTGTGAGCTGCAGAGCCCGGGTGTGACCCCACGTCTGTCTACCTCTAGCTGGAGCTCTAACTTGCCGAACACTGTCCCGCCTCCCCAGAAAGGTGTTCAGGAGGTAGATGTTGAATGCACGGGTGGGTGGTTGGATGAGTGACACAAGCAACCACATTAATACTTAATAATATTCAAGGAATAATGTTCATTACTAAAACATTTCAGCTGCTAACTATAAGCCAGTCAGTGTTCTAAGGGCTTTGCCTATGTTAACTTATGAAATCCTTATGATGCCCCTCGGAAGCACGGGCTGTGGGATGAGACACAGCAGTTAGTCACTTGCCCCAAGTCCCTCAGCCAGAGTTTGTGGAATGAAAGACCCTGACGAAGGTCAGATATGCCCCCAGAGACCTGCCCATGGCTCACGCCCTCCCCTCCCACGAGTCTGGGCTCTGATGTCACCCGGCAGTGACCAGACCCCCTTGCATGCCTAGCACCTTCCACCCGCACCCTCCCTCTCCTGCCCTCCTCCGGGGCTCCCACCGTCTGCCATCCTTACTGTCCATCTTCCGCTCCAGAGCGCGAGCTCAGAATGGACAAGGACCTAGTTTAGACTGCTTTTGCCCAATTCCTAGAAGAGTGCCCGGTGCAGGGAGTCCCTCAATGAAAGAAGGAGGCAGAGCTCCCTCTATCTCTCCACAGCACACACCCTCGCCCGGTGTGGCAGGGGCACCCAGCATTTCCTCCTGCGGTGACAGCCTTCCCGCTGGGTGGCATTCGCTGTTGCGCATGAGTGACACAGTCCCGCACGTGGGCCTCACGTGCTCTTGCCCCTTTCCAGCCCTGCCGCCCGGAGCCCTGCGCCCCCCGCCGAGGGGACCTCGGTGAGCCCGGCCCCAGCCACCCCTGCCGCCGCCGCCGCCGTCCCCGCAGCGCCCTCGGCCGCCCCCACCGCGCCGCCTGAGGAGGAGGACCCAGCCCTGTCCCCACACCTCCTGCTCCCCGACAGCCTCAGCCAGCTGGAGGAGTTTGGGCGGCAGAAGAAGTGGCACAAGAGGCAGAACAAGCAGCAGCGGCCACGGCAGTTCAATGACCTGTGGGTCCGCCTCGAGGACAGGTGAGCGGCGGCAGGGCCGGCCCGTCCGGGGCTGGCCACCTCTCCCGGCCGGCCTCACACACACACACGCACAGCCCCGGGCCGGGGCCTCTCTCCTGCACGAGCCCTGCTCCGAGGAAGTGGGCCAGCTGGGTACTTGAGCAGAAACTTCTGGGATAGCTTGACCCTCCCCCCTTCACAAAGCCTCCTCCTGGTCATCCAGCAGGGCTTACAGAGCATGCTCACATCTGATTTTTCATTTTTATTCTCAAAATGAGAGCAAGTACACTTCTTTCCATTCTAAAGGTAAGGGAATAGAAACTTCCCTAAGGTGCACTGGACAGAAGTCTGCTTTGCCTTTAGCTTCCCTGGAGGCACCTGGGGTGCACAGCGGGCTCCTTTTGTCCCACGAGCCAGACGGTGACACTAGGGGCGAGTAGAGCAGGCTGGCTACCTGGAAAGGTTGTGAGCTCCCTGTCCCTGGAAGGTCTGAGGGGACGACACCCTGGCAGGGAGGGTGCAGGGGGTCTCACTCTACAAGAAGAGGTGGCAGGGGCTGACCACTGCCCTTACTGCTAATCCTCCATCTCGGCAGGGGATGGGGGATCTGTGGTGAACAATGGTGAGCATGGGCAGGTGCAGAGATCATCCTGCTGTGCCAATACCTGTCTGTCCCCTGCCTGGGTGCCCCTGCCATCCCTCTCAGCCTGTCACCAAAGCTCCTGCTGTAACCAGGATGCCATCTCCTAACTTTCACCTGCAGACTAGGTACAGAACAGTCTCCCTAGCTTCCGCGTTGGGGTAGGAATTTCCGTGTGTAGTGAACAGTGTCACCAGAACAGTGTCACCCTGTCAGTGAAGGTCAGAGTCCTACCCACTATGGTAGCCCAGCCCTGGACCTCGTGCCCCAGAAGTGGGCCCTTGGAGACTCGGAGTCTCCCCTGAGCCCTAAAGACCATCATCTGGGATTTCCTCCACATCCCCAGAAAGAATCATCTGGGGTACCTGTAAATAAACAAATGTCCAGGCCCCACTACAGACCTCATAAATCTGACCCTGCACCACATGGGCCTGGGGAGCTGAGTGTTGAGTCTGCCCTTGGGTTGAATGCGCACTCAAGAGTCTTCTCAGCAGCTTTGGGGAACGTGGACCCAGTTCTGCATTTACAGGCTGTGGGGCAGGGGGTCTGTCCAGGGTCACACAAGCCGTCAGGGGCTGCCTCCTGCCCTGTCGACTTCATGGTCCTCCTGCAGCCAGGTCTCTGAGTCAATGACAAAACGTTGACACAGTCCAGTCCACTCTCCTAAAGTCTGGGAGGTGCACTATTCTACAAAGACTTCCAGCAAATAGGAGTGGAGCTCATTGCTCCTTTGGGCTTTGGTTTCAAAGCATCTGACTTGGGTTAGTGGGACATGGACTTGTTTGGAGCCCTGGCCAGCCTGGCCCCCCAAAGGCAGAGGCACCGTGGTCACTGTATTAGCTGTGACATGTTTGGCTCACATGCCCAGCATGGCTGCCCCCTCCGGCCCGGGAGCGTGGGCAGGGAGTTGTGTCAGAGAGCCACTTCTTCAGCACTGGGGACGGCCTGCAGCCTCCCAGGGAGCAGCGGGGCCAACAGAGGCGTTGGGGGCCCATAGAAAGCTCCAGTCGGGAGGGTGACTCAGGGCCCTCGTCAACCTGCTGGGGCAACCAGGAGACCCAGCCAGGGGTGGGCCCAGCCCATGAGGGGCCAGGGAGCTGGCTGTCAGCTCCAGCAACAGACCCCCAACCCTAACTGCTTCTGAAAGGTAAATTCCGGCAAACGACTCCAAACAGTTTCCTTTTCACAACACGTAGTTCTGAAACACAGAGCCTGGTTTCAGGAGAAGAAAATAGCTTTTCTTTGGCAAGATGGAGCCCTTTCTCCAACCTAACGGGTAAATTGTGGTTGCCTAGCTTTCTTCCATCTGGTGGGGTTGGAGAAGGAAGTTTCCACGGATGGGCACCCCATTTGAGTTCTCAATGCTTCTCAGGGAAGCAGGCCCTGAGCTCCTTGAGAGGCCTAGGTGAGGGCGCAGCTTCTGTCACTCCCAGGGGACTCACCCCACCCACCTGGGGTTTCCAAGTTTCCGGTCCTCTGAGGGGGAGCAGAGGACCGGAAACCTAAGGGACCTGAGGGGGAACCTAAGGCCCATTTGTAGCCACTCTAACAAAACCATTTTCCTTGGAGCTGTGATTCCATTCCAAGTTTTCTCGTTTTCTTCCCCCCAAATCCTGCCAGAGCCATCCATCACCTCTCCCAGCTCTTCCTCCACCTGTGACCACCCCTTGCCCAAGCACACTGCCCCCAGCAGCTTGAGATTTTTCGGTGCTCCCTGCCACCGCCAGGGACACAGAGCTGAGGTCTCCCCTCCGGCCCGAGGCTCCCCTTCCTGCAGGCCCTGTCCTGGCCAGGCTGCGTGCCGCCCTCAGCGGGCCATGCCTGGCTCACCTCCCACCTTTGTTCTTGCTTTTCTCTCTGCCGGGGGTGGGCGCGAGGGGACATCGGCCGAGCTCCCGCTCTGTGCCCGGCACCGTGGCAGGCTCCTATGTCCTCATGCCTCAGGTCCTGTCAGGAGTCTGAGAAGTAAGCTTTGTTTGACAAACAAGGAAACTGAGACCCAGCGAGGTCAGGTAACTCGTCCAAGACCACACAGCAAGTGAGCTGCAGAGTCAGAGCCCACACCCGGGTCTGTCTAACACTGAGGGTCACATTCGCCCGTGTCCACGCAAATGCCCCTCCTGCCGTCACCTCAAAGTGTCTCCTCCCTCCTCACTGGCTGTGTCCCCTCTCTCCTCCCCCACACCCCACAGCCCCTGCAGGAGTCCCCTCACTCACACGGGCTGCAATTCCTCACTTGTGTTTCAAGGCCTGGGGACCCTGGGCATCAGATTGGGGTCGGACTTCTCTGGCCACCAGGGGCCTCGCTGGGGGTTTGCTGACCCTCCCCTCGCCCCTCATTCCCTGAGACGGAAACACCCCAGAGGAAGTTTAGGGAAGCCACAGCCCTTGGCAGGGTGATTTACGAGGACCCCCGGAAAGGGCCAAGCGTGTATCCACAGACGGCTGTGCCTTAAGCATGGAACTCCCAGGGAACCCCCACATCAGAGGGCCAGGAGGCGGGCAGCAGGGCAGGGCTCGCTCCCACTGGCTGTGTGCCATATGGGACTCGTGACAATCCTCGGTCTCTCTTTTTGGGCAGTTAGGGCCTTGACTGGCCTCCGAAGGTCATGCCAGCTCTGCTGCTCTCCCCGTCCACGGCTGGGGTCTGTGTGCGCGCGATGGGGGTGGAGGGGTGCATAATCAAGGGAGCAGAGTGCCGGGCCATCAGGACAGAAGGACAGTCACAAGGAGGCAGGGGCAGGGAAGAGAGCTCCTTCCAAGTGCTGGGTGTGGCCAGAAGCAAGGCACAGGTGCGCATCGGTGTGGACGGACCCAGGGCCTTGTGGGTGCACCATGCGGGACACACACTCACACACACGATGTGTCATTGTCCTTCTGGGCCTAGGTTTCCCTGAGGTTTGAGCAGGTGGCCAGGGCCCCCTCGAAGGGGAAAAGACACAGTGTTCCAACCCCTAGGCCCCTGGGAGGGCTCTGCATACCTCTGGCTGGCCCACCTATCCTGCCCCAAGCTCCCCAGCTCCAGTTTCTCTCAGTAAAGCCAGACCTTCTCCTGGGAGGGTCCAGCGTGGTCAGCATCTCTGTGTGAGGCTAGAATGCCATGGGATTAGAGGTAGAAGATACCCCATGAGAAAGGAGAAACTGGATCATTCCGTGAATAAAAGCACAGACAAATGCAGGCAGAATGGGCTTCAGAGCCCAGCCCTTCCCTGTGCTCGCTTTGAGGATTAGAGAGGAAACGAGGGGATGCTTATTAAGCAGTAAGCCAGTGCCAGAGCGCCGCTGGAGGGACTCGCGGTCTGGCCTCAGATTCCGCTCTCTCCACCCCGGCAGGAGCTGCTCGTGGGCCCTTAGCGCCTCTTAGGCTTCAAGCCCTCGGTGAGCCACTGGGTGGGTGCCGCCCACGCCCCCCTGCTTAACAGGAGCACACTGGCCACCCACTGGTGGGGACAAGAGCAGGGAAAGTCTCAGGCCACGGCCAGGCAGGGACAGCTCCCCAACACGGTGTGGCCGAAGGAGCCCTGGAGCCCCAGTCAGTGTTCCTGTGCCTGCAAAGGAATCGGTCAGCCAGGGCCATGGGGAGGATGAGAGCATTGCCAGCAGAGAAGGCCATGAGGCCAAAGGTGTGGAGGCGGGCATGGGCCTTTGACATTGGGACATCGGGCTGTGGGCAAAGCCCGCTTGGCTCGGAGAGGCTGAGGCCAGACCAGACTGGCAGCGGGGTCTCCTCCAGCCGGGCCACATCAAGAGCTGCACCCCCAGGCAGCAGGACCGCCTGTCAGCAGGGCCCTGCACGCCCAAGCCCCATCTCCACTCTGTCTCCCCGGAAGCCTCGGAGGAGGTCACCCAGGGCACAGCCAGCAGCCCTTTGCATTGGGAAGAAAGCCGCCATCTTCCAAGGCCCGGGCTCAAGAGAGGAGGCTCTGTGCCACTTGGGGTGCCCAGAGTGGCAGCCCTCCTTCTCTGTGCTTTACACCTTGAGCTTCTGCCTGAGATCTCCCTTCTGGCTTCGGCTGCTAGAAAACATTTTAAAATGCATGGGTCTGTTCCTGCTCTTTCATGGTACACATAGGGAAACTGAGGCCTAGAGGACAGGACTTGCCCCAAGTCACACGGCAAACAGGGACAAAAGGCATTCTAGAACGGGGCTTCAGCCTTTCAGCCAAGCAGTGGGGCCCTTCCCCAGGCGAGGGGCCACCTCGGCTCAGAGCAGACTCGGCCCCTTGGTGCCAGCCATCTGCGGAGCCTGGGAACACTCAGTGTGTTTGGTTTGGCTTCGAGGCCACTTTGCCAGGAGACAGTTTCCCCCTCTATGGGCCTGGGGGCGTGGGGGAGGGGGATCTGGACCAGGGGACTGAGCTTTGTGAGCAGAGTGGGCCTGGGAGGCGGGGCATTTGGAGGGGCTTTCCACCTCCCACCCCATTTCCCTGGGACTCTTTCCAAGCAATAAAACTCCTGCTCAGGCTCCAAGGGGGAATGTGCATCTTCGGTTTTCAAAGTGTGAAAGCAAATGCCTTTGGGCGCCTTGCGAGACATAATTTTCATAACTCCTACTTGATCTCCCCTCTGATGGCAGGGCTGGCTGCAGCCAGTCTGGGCCCCTCTCTGGGCACCCCAAGTGGCACAGAGCCTCCTCTCTTCAGGCTGGGCCTCCTAGCCTCCTGGCTGCTCAGGCTGAAAGGACAGGGCAGGCACTAGGAAGGGACCGTCGTGGACCCTTTGTGTAGCGTGTGGAGTTTCTCTTCATTAGAGAAAGGGAGAGAAGGGGCTCAGGTGGTGGCTTGGGCACAGGCATGACCCTCCCGGGACCGAGGCCACATGGGCCTCACCTCCCACTCCGGCGAGCCTCCACACACAGTTCCTCCAGGTCTCAGCAGGAAGCGCCACGCTGACCCCTGTGCCCTCCGACGGGTGCGTCTCTGCATCCCGATCCCCTGCAGGCTGGCCCTTCATCCTGGAAATGGGGATAATGAGGGGACACGTGTACAGCATCGCAGTTTCTGCGGGCTCCTAGGAAGCGCTTCACAAATGGAGGACGCTGTTAGCGGGAGAGCTACACACAGAAACATTCGAACGATGATGCTAAACACGAAGCCGTGTCGTGTTTCCAGTGCGCGGGGCGCTGCTCGAAGCACTTCCCACTCAGGAGCCCGTTCAGGCCTCCTCTGCAGAAATAGGTACCTGTGTAGGACCCGGCAGCATCAGTAAGGTACATACAAGGTTCCTTGGGAAACTTAACTCTCCCCGGAGGCCTAAGGGGAAGGAGAACGCACCAGAGAGGCCTCCAAGAGAGGGGACATTGAGCCAGGCCTTCAGACGTGGGTGGGAAATGGCAGCAGGAGTCAGTGTGACTGGACAGGGTGACGCGTGCTGGCAGAAGCAGGGAAGGTGAAGTCGGCCAGCCCCGACTGCATGAGGGGTCTCGGTGCTCGGCCGGCAGCTACAGGCTGGGGCATCATCTGCCAGATACTGTGTGTCGTCGGGGACAGTCAAAGCCTCCTGGTCTACCCCGCTTCTGTTCCATAGGCACACTCTCTATCCAGGAGCATCTTCCCTCTGTCCGTGGTGCATGACATGCTGTTGCTCCCTCCTCTCCTGATAGCCCCTCTAGGAGTTTCTAAAGACAGAGGAACATAGTACATGACAACTGTAGATGCCAGGCTGAGAAGAACCTCATGTGAGGAAGTGGCAGGTTCTTGTGGCTGGAGCATGACCAGGAATAGAGAACGAGGGACAGGCCAGGAGCGAGGACCTTCTTGACTGAGGACATGTGGACACCCACTCCCAGAGCAGAGGTCCCAGCCCACTCGGAGGCAGGGGTGTACGTGGTGACCCTGGGCTCCCCTGGGCTCCCCTGTACACCCACCCAGGCTGAGACTGAGCCAGGCTGTGTGAGAGGCATCTGGCCGGCATGGCAGTGGGGCTGGATCTTGGTGGTGATGATCATAGAGCTCACAGTGATTATGGCCAATTGTTGGGACCCTGTGCCGAGCCCATGGAAGGGCAGGCCAAGGTAGAGCAGGAGACTCCCTGAGGACCCAGCGAGTGAGCAGCCTCCTGGGGAGGGGCAGTAAGCACTGGAAAACGGGGCAGCGTCCCATATGGAGGAGGCTGCTCACACCGCAGACACCCAGGGAAGGGCAAGCTTCCTGCCCGTGCATCAACTGTTAGCGAGCACCTACTGTGTGCCTGGTTCAGATCCCAGCCTTCTTGTGAGTCCTGGAGCAAGTTACTTAACCTCTTCCTGCCTCAGTTTCTTCCTAAGTAAAATGGGGATAAGAGTCGGACCTGCCTCATAGTGTTGCCATGAGGTATACACTAGGTGCTGGCCCAGAGCTGCCACAGGCTGGGGGTAAGTATTTCTCTGGCCACCAGGGGCACCCTCAGCCACGTGCAAGGTAGACTCCGTCTTCAGGCCAACTGCTGTGTCACCTCTTCCCGGAGGACTTCCTGGCCCTGCCCTAGACGGACCCCTCTTTGGTGCCCCCTGCCCGGCTTCCCCTCCCACCCTTGCACCCCTGCTGTGAAGGGACTTGTCAGGTCCTCTGTCTGCATCTCCGCCTGCTTCCCCGACCCAGGGCTCCACGAGAGCAGGTGGGGCCCAGCGCCCCTGGGGCTCCAACTCTTTCTTCATCCTGGAGCCTTCTACCCCTATGGCTCTGGGTTATGCCTGTGTCCTTGTCTGTCCTTGTCCCCTCTCCTCCTCTGTCCCTGGCCCTCTCTTTGTTGACCATGTGCTCTCTCTCTCTCCTTCCAGGACTTGAGCCGCTTTCCTGGTCCTGCCCCCCACCTGGCCCCTGTCCTCCCCTGCCCTTCCCCACGGCACCAGGCGCTGGCCTCAGCCAGCAGGCTCGTTCCGCACTCAATCTCCCTATTTCTCCGTCTCTTCCGCCCTCCTTCTCTCCCTGCCTCTCTCTTTCATAGGTTCTCTTGAGCCAACGATCTCACTCAACGATCTCACTCAACGATCATGAGTTCTCATGAACTCATAAGAAGATTCTCTTCTTATGAGTTCATGAAGGATCACAGGTTTCCCTCAACCTCCCTGGGCTTGTGTAGAGGGCGGCTGACCCAGGGCTGCCCCGGGTCTGTCCCTGCTTCTCCCGGGACCTGGTGCCATGTAGCCTCCCCGAGCCCCGGCCCTCTCATCTGGGGGTAGGGGGTGATGAGACCCACTGTGAAGGTGGGTTTTGAGGCCAGAGGGACCCTCAGGACCTGGGAGCTGTGATCGGGAGGGCCGGGAGATGATGGGGTGGCCTGTGTGGTTGGCTTCCCGTCGATTTCGGGCTGGGTGGGGACGGTGGCAGGAGGGCGCCTGCGCTCACAGGCCTGGAGGCTGACTGCCCCAGCGTGACCCCAGACCCAGCTCCTCCGTGGCACTTTCATCCTTTCTGCCCTGGGACCTGTGTCGAGCGGTCACACTTGAGGCCTGCAGCCTCGGGAGCGCAGCCAGCCGGCTGTGTGGATCTGGGCCGCTCACTTGCCTGCGCAACCCCTCGTCTCCTTCTCCATTTATAAGAAAAGAGATTCCCTAAAGTGGCCGAGAACCCCAGGCCACAGCCCAGGACGAGGCTACTGAGCGGTCACCCCACGGTTCTCCTGCTCTCTCTCTCCCTCCAGCACGGCCGCCTCACCGCCCCCGCCGCCCCTGCAGCCTACGCACAGCTCCGGGACAGCAGGGCCCCCCTTGCAGCCCTCAGAGCGGCTTCAGCAGCGGGAAGAGCCTGGCCCCACCAGCAGCTCTGCGCCCTGTCGCCCACAGCCCACTCTGGGCCTCCTCCCCGCCATCCTGGCCAGTGTTGCTGCCCCCCTCCTGCGGCACGCCCTTGGGCCCTCCTGACTTGGGCCACCAGTGCAGAGAAGCCAGAGAAACCACAGGAGGGTCTGTGGCTACACCCCACTGCCCCTGCCCCCACGTCCAGGGTGCCTGACACCTCACGGGCAGTCCAGACGGGATCCGTTAGAACACTAGAGCTTTATTGTACCCAAGTTACATCTTCTTTTTTGTAGAAGGATCTTAATTTCCCATAGTGCTATGGGGCTCTTTTGTAAAATATGTGTCCATATTAAAAAAGAAAAATGTATTTATTCTACCGATAAAACTATTTTTATGTGGCCTATGTTAACCCTTTAAGTAGCCCCAGTGCCAACCCAGGAAGTGAACCCAGGCTGCCAGGATGTCTGCAAACCTCAGGCAGACCGTGGCTTTGAACTGGCTTGCTCCTAGACCCGCAGAAGCCTCCAGTGTCTGGGTTTGGCTTCTCCCACCATGGGGATCTCAGAGAGAGGGGCAGGCAGACAGGCTTAGCTTTTGTGAAGCTGGATCTGGGAGCCAGAGATGTGAACGCTGACGATCCTTCCCTCCCCTGGATGCATCCTAGGGTGGGAAGATACTTTAGGAAAGAATGCTGCTATTTTGAAAGCCCTGAGTGTCTGTGAACTGGCCTTCCAGAGCTCTTGGTAAGTGTTTGGACCAAAGCACGGGGGTGGGGGAGGGATGGTGGTGCTGACGGGGGTCATCCCCCAGCCCTCTGTGACAAATGGTTAAGTTGAGATCCAAAGAGAAGAAGGTGGTTGCCCAAGGTCATGCAGCAAGTGGGAGAGCCGGGGTGTGAATCCGGACCTCTCTGTTCTGGTTTCATTAATCTTCTATAAGCCTGGCTTATAGAAGAGCCTGTTGAAGGCACGGCCAAACAGAGTGAGCTGGGCCAAAGGACAGGCATGGGCACAAAAAGGCAATTTTAGGGACTGAGGCTCTAGGAGTCGCATGGTAATAATAATCCTAATGTAAGCCACCATTTGTCCAAAGCCTGCAGTGTGGCAGGCATTTTGCACACTCACTTTATCACTGATCCTCATGCCAGTTCTGTGAGATGTGATTGTCCGCATTTCACAGATGAGGAAACTGAGCCCACCAAATGGATAAATGGACTTGCCTAAGGTCACCTGGCTGGGACATGACCCCCAATCAGTATGATTCAGAAGCGATGCTTGTCCCCTGAACCATATTTTGCCATGTTCTTGCTGCACAGGGAAGCTCCGAGGAAGGCAGATCTCACCCAGATGGGCCAGTACAAGCTCCTTGCTCCAACCAAAGAGACCTATTGGCCACAGTCACTCATGTTGGCCCCTCTGAACGAAGGGCTCTGGCAACAGTGTGGACCACGTGTCCCATGCCCCAGCTTGTCTTATCTTGGAGCCAGTGAGAGGCTTTCCTATCAAATCAGAGGCTGGTGGGTGGGGGAATCTGGGCAGGCAGGCAACTGAGACTTAGGGAAACTGACCTCACTCCTCTGCCTCCAGGGTGGTAGCTGAGATAGCAGAGGACCGAGGTTGGCTGCCTCCTAGCCCTAAATCCCCACTGGGCTGGTGGCTGATCAGTTACAGAGTTTTGGAACCCATGAGTAGAAAGGGCCCCTCATTTGACAGATAAGAACGGCAATAATAATCATGAGGCCCAGAGAGGAGAAGCACTTCCCCAAGGCTGCACAGCTGGCCGGTCTGCTGACCCCCAGCCCAGTGCTCCACACCCCGGGTTTCCCTGGCAGGCCTGGTACTGGCTGATTAGCCCCAATGCCATTGTGCCCAGCCTGGCAGCTGTCTCCCTTCTGAGACAGAATTTTGGACAGCTCTGGATGGCCAGAGGTCCCGTGAGCATCTTGGCCAGCAGCTAACTTCTTTTCATCTCGGCCCTGGATGGACATGTTTGAGCTTAAGACCTGGCAGGAGTCCTGAGATCTGCTTCAGAGGATCCAGCCAGCCCCATGGGCATCACGTTGTAAACTGAACTTGACCCCAACCAGGGCTGGAGCCCGTTTATCTTTGGCAGAAATGTGACTTCCTATTTCTGAGTGGGAAGGGGCTTCGCTGACTTCTAAAGCAGGCTCGGAAGGCCTGTTGGACATCAAACAGATGGCGTGGAGCACTCTGTAGATAAGTGTCAAGGAATTAGAAGCCAGATTTCCCTCAGTTCAGTGCAGTGTGTGGCATGAGATGCACTCAGCCGAAGCTTGAGGTGAATTAAAGATGAGACATTTGAGCGAACAGTCCAGGTACCTGACTGCATGCCCAGTTCTGTGGCGGGCACGAACCCAGAGAGGTGAATCAACCCACCGTGTGACAGTCGAGCGTGCGTGCGCGGCGCCCGGCGAGGTGCTAAGACCTCCTCTGTGCACCTTTCCTGGCCCAGAGGAGCCCCTCATCATCAAGGTGGAGCAAGCAGCCCAGTCGTAGGTTCCTAAAAGGAACTTTAGAGGTTATCCTACCCAGGCCCCTGACCACAGACAGATTCAGCCCTAGTCTTCCCCAGATCCATCCTCTGGAGAGATTAGGAGATTCCAAACGTTCCCTCCAGCAAGCGCTCAAGTGTCTAAAGAAAGATGGATGGCGGCAGAGGGGCGGGCCGGCTGATTAGGTAGGCCAGTGCCAACGGGACAGCCGGAGCCGATGTCGATCGGACGTCTACAGCCTGAGCTCACGGATCCCTGCAGCCCACCCACCGGCCGGGGTGGGAAACAAACTTACATCCCAGAAGACCTGAGGCATGTCTGTGGAAATCTGCACAGCTGGGACACTGAATTCTCTCATCCCGAGCCAGGGAACCACCATGCCATCCGTAGCCACTTACACACTTTGGATATCTATCCACCACTGCTGACATTTTTCCAGCATGTTCTATGTGCCTGTCCTCATAAAAAGCCCCTGTTGCTCTGAGAGCCCCGTGTACATTTCTTAGGGCTTTCATGGTTGACCTTCAGGTGGCAGAGAAGATGGAAGGACTGAGACCCAGCAGGCTAAGTGACCTGCCCGAGGTTAGGCAGCATGTCAGTGGTGGTCCTCGATTCCCGTCTCAGGAAAACTGACCGAATGGCCCAGGGGCATTCTGGAAGCTGCCAGCATGGCCACGTCCTTCCAGTACTCCTCCAGGCTGTTCTGACGCACCAGCAGCCAGGTGAAGGCAGGGACAGTGGAGATGTTAGGCTGCAGGGAGCTGCAAAGGGCCACCACGGGCCCCTCCAGCTGAGATGCAAAGACCCGGAGTGGATGAAGCACGGAAACTTGCACTGACTGGCAAATTTGCTTTTGCACCAAATAACCACAAGCTGATTTTTCTCATACACAATGCTCTGCCATCTCCTGCCTCACCCTAGCTAGGCCCGGGCAAGCTTCAGGGCTCGGGACCCCAGTTCCACCTGCCCAGTCTCCAGCCCAGTGCCCTTGTTACAATGGATCCCAAAGAATGGTCCTCCACCAAAAGGCCCGTTTAAGAAAACCACCACGAAAGACAAGAGAGGCTCCACCTGGGAACTGCCACTCTGATGGTGTCCCATGTGGCGAGAACGAACTGGGGCTCATGATACTGTTCCAGCGACTGTGGGATAAGAGCAGGAGTCCTCGGCCTGGCCTTCCAGACCCTCCATGATCAGGCCCTGCTGACTTTGCCAGCCATGTCACCCATCTCTCCTACTCTGTGCCTGGCCAGACTAAATCCTATTTGTCATTTCTAGAATAGACAGGTTGTTCCACATGTGCCACTCCCTGGGTCTGGAAACTCCCTTCTCTTTCCCCAAGTCCTCATTTTTTGAGGATTAACTCAGATAGCACTTCCTCCAGGAAGCCCCCTGTGATGTTCTTTTGCTTTTTTAGCATCTGTCACAACACCCACTGATCACTGTTGAGACTATAATAGTGTATCTGGTCTCCTACCGGGCCATGAGCTCCTTGATGGCAGGGGTCATGTAAATTCGTCTTTGGATCCTCATCTGACACAAAGATGGCACTCAGTAGATGTGTAGAGAGGAAAGGAGGAAGGAAGGAATGAAGAGAGGCAAGGAGAGACAAAGACCTCAGCTCTGGCAGTGGAATAATCTCTACAAAGCCAAAGCTGTCCCCTGCAGGTGGTGAGTTTGCTGTCAGCAGAGGTGTGAGCAGGGCATAGGCCCGCCAGCTGGAGATGTGGTATGAGAGCTGAAGTCTTGGCAAGGGATTGGTGTGGATGACATTGAGGGTCCCTCCTGGCTCTGTAATGCTCAGGTTCTTTGAACATTGTTATTTTTCCAAAAATTCATCTAAGCAGCCAAAAACATCACCCAGGCTGGCCGTCTACACCAGTAAGGTTCAGGAATCCATCCAGCCTCACACCCCTGTTCTTCAAGAGCCCAGCCAGGCCTGAAGTAAATTGGCAGGCTTGCCGGCTACCCTGAGGCAGGGAGACTTCTGGGTGGTGGGGGAGGGCTGGACTGGAACCCAGGGCCCCTGACCCCAGCCAGAGCTCCTTCCCTCCCTGCCCCCGACCATGGGGGATGGAAGAGAGGGGTCACGAGGACTGATCGACCCCCTACTTGGCCCTTTCCTGGGAGTATGGGCACACCCTCAGACCTCCCCATCCTTTCTCCAAATGTTGGCTCTTCCTCTCCAGAGGTGCTCTGGATACTCCTTCACCTTGCTGGGTGACCTTGGGCAAGCCCCTGCTCCTTTCTGATTAAATGGAGACCTTGTTTCCTGCCCGGGCCGTTCTGGGGCCTGGAGGAATGCTGTGTGCAATCTCAGGGCTCCGTGAAGGTGAGGTACCACCTCTCCTCAGGCTCTGTGCTCAGCTTTCCTCCCAGGCCCCACAGACCGCCTTGGGGTCGGGAGCATGTCGCAGACAGGCCAGGGTGACAGAGGAGCATGCCTTAAAGGTTGCTCCCTCCCAGACCTGCTTCAGGGAAAGTGGACTTTGGATGGGACCTGAATCTAAGACATTTCCAGGGAGGCTCTGAGACGTCTTGGGCCCCAGGGGCTGGGGCAGCAGGGGCTAACTCTTGGCCAAGGGAGGTTCTAGGCCAGAGCAGGGGCAGCTGGAACTCTTGCCCCATTCCTGGGCCTCAAAGAGATTGCAGAAGGTCCCCCAGCTGACTCATTTTGTGACACAAGCTTCAGATCTTAATGTATTTGAAAGGTATTGGTGATGTTGTTCTTTTAACCACCTCTTCCCTTCACCTCTGTGAAATATCATGAAGATTCCTTAAGAATATAGAAGACAAAGAAAGATGCTATTAATGTTATTTTGCCAAAAATATTTTTGTAGCATAATATATTAATAAAAGACATTATAAATTCAGCGGGATGGTGTCTCTGAGTGCTGATGGCTTCCCCCACCCCCACCAGGGACCACTGAGGGAAATCACTCTGCTGGGAGGTCCAAGCCCAGACACAGTGGTGTGGAGGAACTGGAATGGGCCCATTTTCCATGCAAAAGCTTGTGCAGATTTGGGGGGTGGGCGGGGGTACTTAGGCAGGGATCCAGTGACTGGAGAGGCCTCATTCCAAGTGGGATCCAGACAGCCCTGGCCAGCCAGAATGAGCTAGAATCTGGGGTTCACACTGAGGGCCTCCTTTCTCTCACTCCCTCAATCGCCCAGACCAACCATTCCTTCACTTCTCCCCACCGCCATTGCGGCACCCCAGGCCAGACCTCCTCACCCTTGTCTGAACCACGGCTGCCTACAGCTGTGCCCCAGTCCCCTCCCCCCCACCCCCACAGCCAAAGCGAGGTCCATAAACCACCAAAATGACCACGTATCCCCCTGCTTTTAAATCTCACCAATGTGTCCCCACTATTCCCAGGACAAAGGTCAAGGTCACACAAAGCTCTCTGCGACCTGGCCCCTCCCCACCAAGAAGTATCTCCAGTATGAGGTTCACATTTCCCCAATTCCTCTCCTTTTCAACCTCCTATTCTCCCATTACTGTCTGCCTCAGTGCTTCCTGAATGCACCTTACCCTTCACCTCCCTTGTCTCTGCACTTGCATTCCCCCACACTGACCATCTGTCCCCCCCTCCATCCCTTCCTGGCACACTGCTCTGGGGGGCTCCTACACAGCCTGCATGACCCAGCCCCGGTGGTGTCTGCCTCACTGAGCCTGAGCTCCTAAGCTGAGCTCGCCACTCCTCCCCTCCGGTCCCACAGCACCTGTTCCTTGCGCACTTGGGTTATGCTGAAATGCGCTGCCCGTGCCTGCCCTTGCCCTCACCTACCTGGGCCAGGACCACGGCTGCTCCTCTCTGATTTGTCAGCCCCGAGCATGGGATTTGACATCTACCGGGTACTTGTGGGAAAATGGCGGAGTCAAGGGGGAAGGAAAGGAAGAAGAGCGGGGGGAGGGGGGAAGACTAAAGAGAAAAAATGTCCTTCTCTATGGTAACATACGCCATACTTCAAGGGTTAGTGGGCTGGGGTCTCCACCCGCTGCGCCTGCTGCAAGTTCCCCAAAAGAAGACAGCCCCCGGGACCTGAGGGGTGGGGAGGGGAGAGTCCCCCCTGGGTTCTGAAACCACAGACCCTTCAGCCCCGGCGACACGTTGGCCATGGTCGACGGGTTCTTGCCCGGCTCCTACCAGGACTGACACGGGCTGCCCGTGGTGGGCCCGCCTCCAGATAAATCTGGTAACGCAGCCAGGGCATTTATGATGCGCAATGTTCTGAGCCTTTACAAGCTGAACCCCCTCGTTCTCACAGCTCTTCTTCCCTATCTCTGCTTTGCAGACGAAGTAACCGACGCGCACACAGGTCAACTTGACCACAATCACGTAGCTTGTAAATGCTAGTGCCAGGACAGAAAGCCAAGTAGTCAAGCTCCTAGACCACTCTCTTCACTTTCACTTGGCTATGCGAGCACGTGTGGGCTGTAGCCTATGAGGAGGGCAAGGGGGTGTCTGCATCCCCATGTCACAGACCAGGTAGGCCAGGTCAGGACCCATCCGAGGCCCAGTGTGGTGAGCCTCTTTGATGTCATGCAGCCTGCCCTGACCTCTGTCCCACTCGCCGGACTCTGGATGGGGTGCAGGAAGAGGCCCTGCCTGCCCTCTGCCCCCACGGCCACACTGGTCTGTGGGGCTGACATCAATGGTCTGAGACATCCTGTGGGGGCCTGTGATCCCCTGTGTTCTCTGCCCCTCACACACCAGCTGTTTTCAAGAAAAGAGGCTCCTGTCATCTACCTTTCTAGAAGCTCAGTGAGAGAGTGAGCCCTTGCCCTTGCTCCCTGGAGAAGAAGGTGTGGCCAGGAACAGGGCTCAGACACGATGGAATGGGTGACTGAGGGGACAAGCGGGTGGCAAGAGGGAACACTCAAGTGTTTGTACCTAGTACACGCGAGTGTCTGCAACTCCTAACCGGGGAGCCCTGGCCCCCTCTCCTGTCCTGACAGGCCCAGTCCCTTGCTCTGAGCAGGCTCCCGCTACAGTGCTCTACTGGAGAGAAACTGGAGGCCCTGTCTGCTATGTGATCATGAGATTCCAAAGCTCTATAGGGCTGCCCCAGGCAGGAGGCTTCTCTGTGTAGATTCTGAGCCCATCGGGAAAGAGTTTCCAGCTCCCAGGAGCTGCCCCTGGCGGCCCATACATCCCGCCCCCCGACCCCACGCCAGAAGCAGGTCACACGGCTGAGGAGGTAGTGAGTTCTCTGACGTGGGAGGTGTGTGATGGGGTAACTCAGTGGACAGGGGATCCCCACCACAGGCTAGAGGCTGGCCGACCGGCCATCTCTCTATCCCTCTGCCTCTGTCTCTCTGTCTGTCTTTGTTGCTCTCTCATGCCTCTGTGCCCTTACTCCTTCTCCATCTTTCTATGTTCTTTGATCCCCTCCTTCCCGCCCCTGAACATCCACAGCCTTGCCACCCAACCGTACAGAGACACCCTCAGCCGGCGCCCGCCCCCCTGCAACGAGGACCATGGCCCTGAGCTCCAGCCTCAGCACTGCCATGGCCTGCTGTGTGGCCTTGGGCAAGCTCTGCCCCTCTCTGGACCTCACTGTTCCTATTTGCACAACAGGAGGGGCAACATCTTTGGAAGACTGCCTCCATGGGGGCTGGAGGTAGGAAGGGAAACCCCCTTCTCCCTCCTCACAGGAGGTGCGGGGAAGATGCTCCTTATGATCAAGGGAGGAGTTTGGTCCTTTTGTCCCTGAAAAGGAGGGCCAGAGAAAGAGGGAATCGAGAGAAGGGAGGAAGAGAGGTGAGGAGCTCGGGAGGTGGAGGGGCACTGAGGGAGGTGGGGACTAGGCCTCCTCCGTGGAGAGAAAACCTGCAGACGGTGGTCATTTTCCTGGCTGCTATGGGAACCCAACTCCCCCTGCCCTGCCATCTCCGGTAAGCTCCCCCCTGCTGGGGAAGATCCGGGACAGGGAGAAGCACAGCCGGGGCTGATTCTCATGGCCAAGTTGACATGGTGTGAAGCAGATGAGGCAAGGTCAACGACAGGGAGCTGGAGGCCAAGAAGAGCATGCGCACGCACACACACACACACACACACCCCAGGGAGAGCCCCCGAGGAATTCACAAACTCCGGGAGGCCTTGGACCTCAGCCCCACAGCTGGAGGTCAAGACCATCCTAAGCAGGAATGCTGGAGCAGGAGTGCCCGGGACGCATCCGGGTCACGGGCAGACCCGCCAGGCTCGGGCAGCCGGCCACGGGAGCTCCAGGGCTGCCACCGCAGGGAGAGGACCCTGACCGCTGACCAGGGCCCGGCCGCCACTGTGACAGCACCGTAAGAGGAGGTTCTTTTCAGAAAATAGTCCTAAAACGCTGTTACGTGTTGGTTCTGGGCTGACAAACAGTTCTTGTGTTTTCTTTTTTCATATTTTCCATTTCTTCCTCCCTGACCGGTCACAAGAGAAGAATGATGGTATTTCCAACCTGGAGACCCAAGCCACCAGGCCAGCACTGAAGGACACTTCAGTGAGGTGTGAGTAAGATAACAGTGTTCTGGAAGGGTGGAAGGGGCTGAGCCGGGTGGCGACCAGGGGTGGGGGAAGGGGTGCAGGAGAAGCCGGGGAAAGAGAAAGAACAATACACAGAATGACAGAGTGGGGATCCAGAGAAGGAGCAAGGGGCCATGGAGAGAGAGCCAGACAGTGCTGGAGAGAGATAACGGGGAGAACAAGGGAGCAGTCAGAGAGAAGGTCGAGGCAGAGGATCAGGCCCAGTTTTCAGAGAGAGAACACAGCGGGGTCTCCAAAGAGCGTGGGGCCTGGGACAGATGCTGGGGTGGGTGGGAGGCCGGATGTATGGGCCGCTAGGGACAGCCCCTGGGAGCAAGCAGTTTACTCCTCCCAGGGAAACCTGAAAACACGAATTGCTTCCAGGGCCTGCCTGGCTCCCCAGACTCAGAAGAACAGCCCCTCGTTCTTCATTCCTGGTCCCTCTCTGCACAAAGGTGGTGCAGGCTCGGCCAGGGTCATGGGCTGGTCATCAGGGGCCTGGGGCCTGGCCCCGGGCATTGCCCTCCTTTCCCTCAGAGTCTTTCTCCTCATCTCTTTAATGGGGATCATAAAAATACTTCTGACACAGCTTGGAGTGGGGTTTTAATGAGATAGTGCAGGCAAAAATGCTTTGCAAAGCAAGGCCCGCACCCAGATTAGCTGTTACTGCCACCCCCACAGGCCGCAGGGTCCAGCACTCGAGCAGCTGGGAGCCTGCAGACGCTTGGGCATGGAGGGGAGCAGGGTTCCAGGTGGCCGCTGGGGAAGATATGGCCAGAGTGGTGAGCAAGGGCAGGCCTGGACCACTGCTGTGCACATCTACAAATTGGTACAGTATCCCAGAGACAATGGGAGCCACCGAGTCAGCTGTGTGACCTTGACCACGTGACTGGAGATCTCTGTCTTGCAGTGGCCCTAGGATTAAATGAGCTAACTCAGGCAGGGTGCAGAGAGCCAGGTCTGAACACAGAGGTCAGAGCAGGCCAGCATTATAGTACTTGGTGGATTGGTGATCTTGCAAATCACCCCAGCTGCCCTGTGAAGTGTTAGGGGTTGGCGGGTCCTGGACTAGGGCAAGACAGGAAGAGAGGCAGAGCAGGAGGGGGAACGGCTCTCAGGAGTTGATTTTCACACTGCAGTCTATACCTGAGACTGGTTCTGAGTCTGAGTTCTCAGGAGAGGTGGGGGTGAGGAGATGTGCCCACTACCACAGGGATCTGAACAGTGCATCCTCGGCGACCTAACTGCCTTCGGACCTAGAGGATGTAGGGAAGTTTGCAGCAGGAGGCCGGGCTCAGGTTGGGGGCTGGGCTCAGGTGTGAGGGGCTGTCACCTGCCAGCTAAGGCAGCAGACTCTGCCCTGTGGGCAGCAGGGAGCCCCAGGCAGTTTTGGAACAAAGTGGCATGAAGTAGCGTAAAAGCCAGATGCCCTGGGCCCAATCTCTTCCCCTCACCAAGTCTCAGTTTTCCCATCAGCAAAATGGGAGAGGACAATCCTGATCACACAGAGTTACCATGAGGACTTAGGGTATGTCAGTACAAGAAGGGACGTTATAAAATATTTGTAACAAGGTGGGACATTGGACCTGGAAGTGTTAAGAGACCCTGCTGTGCATATTTCTTTTAACTATGAAAAGTGAAAAGTCCTAAGATACAGTACTGGATCCTGGGATCTGCACCTAAAGTCCTTATGTCTTACTTTCTACTCCGGCCTTTTTCTGCATGATTTTCCAAAAGACAGTAGCACCTTTCAAGGAATAGGGAGGTCGAGTGATATATTGCAAAGGGCAGCAGGCCTGGGCCCAAGACTCTCTTTGGCTACTTACTGGTTACCTTTGGTTGGGCATGTCACTTAACCCTCGTTCTTACTTGCCTCATCTGAGAAATGGGAATCGAGATAACTTACCTGATAGCTCGTCATGGTGACTGAGACCACGGGCCAGAAGAGCTTCGTTTCTGCAAAGCCAACATCAATGCACATTATTACGGTTGTTGAAAGAGGACACGAGCCTGTTCCCAGAATTCCACAGTCCCCCAATCTTCACTCAGGGCCCCCAAGTGGTATAAGTGGAAGATTTTGGCTAATTCAAGCCCCGAAGTGGGTTCCAGTCCTGCTTTGCCACTGACTCCATCATAACACTAGGCCAATGACACCCCCTTTCCAAAGTTCGGTTTCCCCATTTGAAAAAAGCAGAACTTAGAGCAGATGATCTTGAAAGAATCATCTAGCTCTTACAGGCTGGAATGTCGAAATCTTCCTCCCACCTCCAACCTCTGAAGTCTGCCCCAGACTTTGAAACACCTGCTCTAAGATGCTGGTCTGCGCCACATGCTAAGGCTCAAAGCCTTGCAGGGGCTGTTAGCCCTTTGTTGCCCAGCGGCCTGACTTGTGGGAGGGCCACTGACTTCTCCAGGGCAGCAGGAGCTCCAGCTCCATGGTGATCAAATCCAAAATGCACAGTAGGGACTTCCACATTGTGCTACAGACCCCTGGCCTCCCTCGGCCCTACGTCCTTTAGACCACCTCCCTGGGGTGCCTGGGTGGCTCAGTCGGTTAAGCATCTGCCTTCAGCTCAGGTCATGATCCCAGGGTCCTGGGATTGGGTCCCCTGTCGGGCTCCCTGCTCAGCAAGGGTCTGCTTCTCCTTCTCCCTCTCCCCTCCCCCTTGTTCGTTCTCTCACTCTCTCTCTCTCTCTCAAATAAATAGATAAAATCTTTAAAAAAACAAACAAACAAAAAACACCTCCTAGCTAATAGTCTTTGCCCTGCCCCAGAAGCCTCGTCTGCCACTCAAACACATTCAAGCAGAGCCCATCTTTAAACAGAGGTCCAAAGGCAGACCCAGGTATGTGGTTGATTGTGGCCTGGAGAACAGGCCCAGGGGGTGCTTGAAATGGGGGGAGAGCAGCCATGGGAG
Organism: Mirounga angustirostris; assembly: GCF_029215605.1. Lineage (NCBI taxonomy): Eukaryota > Metazoa > Chordata > Mammalia > Carnivora > Phocidae > Mirounga > Mirounga angustirostris. The sequence goes on from NW_026991712.1 coordinate 152,848,161, forward strand.
TGTGGGATGTGGACAGGGTGGGCGAGAAGGAGCCACCGGGGAGGAGGAGATGGCTGCAGACCTCCACTGGCCGTGCACACGTCTGGGCAGTGGGATGTGGGGATGTGCTCGAGGGCGCTTCTGGGCCAGGTGAAGGCCGTTAGCTAGAAGGCCGGTCTTAGGGGACGTGGGACTGAGGGAAGTCAGGGGCCTGGAGCACTATTTGGAAGTCCCTACTGTGAATTTTGGGTTTGATCAACAACTGTCACTAAAAGTCTTTCTTCCAGAAGATGGAAAAAATCTTGTCTCTCTGGGATACTGAGGCTCGTGAGGAATGCAGGGGGTGTAGCTGCGCCAGAGAATTCGGGAGGCATGGAGGGCTGAGCCAACTCTCACAGCGGGCCTGGGCCCGTCAGCCAGAGCGGGAAAGAGAAACAAACACAGGCCGCCGGATCCGGAGCGGCCCGAAGCCCCTGCAGAAGATGCCCTGAACGTCCACGCTCGGCCTCCACCGTCGGGGGCTGCCTGCTGGCGGGCACCCGGGTTGCCAGCTCAGACCCATGTTAGAAGTTCTTCCAGGGAACTCATCGTCCGCCACCTCTTCAAGCACTCCTGGTCCCAAGCTTCCCAGGGACGCGGGCCAACCAGAAGAGGTGCTTTGCCTGCTGCGGTTTATGCTCCATGAAGCCGCTCCCTCCTTCCGAGACAGCTGCCCAGCCCGCCACTCTGGCTCCAATATAGCACTTCCCTTTTAGCTTTTGAATTTCAAAGCAGACCTGACTGCAAACAGATGGATGGGGTCGTAAAAATCCCCCAAGCAGGGAGCAGAGAGGCTCATGGTCGTAAAAGAGAGGCTCCTTTGGAAGAACGAGTCCCTGCACGCATGCTGGGTTCCCAGCGCTCTGGTCACCCACATCCTCTGTGCTGCTAACACACCAAGCATGCTGTCTTCTCCTTCACCTACCCAAATCCCACCCGGCTTTCAAGGCTCAGCAGCGGTCCAGCATCTCCCAGGCAACCTTCCACGACCTCCCCTCCCAGACCCTAACCTCTCAGCCACCAGCCACCAGACTGCTCTTGCCTTTGAGCGCCTCGGGTACCACTCCCCACACGCCTTCACCTACTACATACATCTGGGCCTTGCTGGCAGGTTGTTTTTTGGTTTTTTGGTTTTTTGTGTTTTTTTTTTACATATCTTATCTCTGTAAATAGATCTGAGGCCTAAGATCAGAAAACATCTTACCTTTCATAACTAATCTAGTGTGGGACCTAGACCGACGCTGAGTCAATGCTAACTGGATGCTTTTCATGAAAATGCAACTGTATATAGCTTAAATAACAGTAAACAGAACGTGGATGGAGACCATGTTACCTATAAGCAGCTGCTCTGGGGACTTGTTACTGTGCAACACAGGAAGTGTCATTCCACCAAGCAGGGGGGATCCATTTCCAGGGTGCACTCCAAGCAGGAAGTGACTTCACTCAAAGAGATGCCCTATTATGTCCAGAGTGAAGAAGAGCCATTGACAGAGGGAACAAAGACAGGACAAAGAGCAAGGAGGTCGAGGATGTGAAATGAGTGGTGGAAGCCATACGGGCTCTGGGATCAGATAAGCCTGGGTTGAATCCCAGGTTACCAACTACTTGACCCTGTGCAAGTGACTCAGGCTCTGAGCCTCAGTTCTGTTATCTGTAAATGGGAATGATGATAAGACCTATCCTGCACATGTGAGGTGTGAGTAAGATAACAGTGCTCAAGATTGGCTAAGTGTTATCAGAGAGAGCCCCACAGGCCAGGCAAGTGGGAGGGAGCCATCTCTGGGTTTGCAAGAAGAACTGGCATCCAGTCTGGTTGGACGGAATGAAGACTCCTCAGAAATTGACATAATTGTTCCCGTGTATTGAGGGCTCGCTATGTGCCACCTGGCTTGTAAAGAACAGTTCAATCTTCACACTGTCCTTGAGAGTGAAGATTATTGTTGCTGCTTTACAGGTGAGGAAACTGAGTTTCCAAGAGTTTAGGTTATTTGCCCATGGTCACCTAGCCAATGTCAAACTGCAGAACCTGCACACTTAATCGCCCTGCTGTATTGAGATAAAAGTTGCACAATGGAGACTACGGAACTAAAGTATAACCCAATATTGCTTAGAATTTTTCTTGGTGTCTATGAATCATAGCTGAGGTTCCAAAGATAAAGACAGTGTGTCCCAGTTTGGAAGAAAGAAACCAGACCACCCCTGTGGAATCGCGGAGGGATAGAAAACACCCCATATACCACCCCTCCCCAGTCAACTAGCATATGGGTAGGGCTGAGGCCAGAGGACCCTCGGGGGTAGAGGGGTGAAGCAGTAAGGAGCAGATTAGCAGAGCAGGAGCTATGGGGGAGATGGGACATGCCAGCCAGGGAGGGCTTGCCCACAGCAGGGAGGAGCTCAGTGTCCCTGAAGAAACCCACACGTATGCCCCCAACCAGAGAAAGAGCTAACATTTGGACATCTGCCACCAGAGGGCACTGATGCCCTCTTTTTCTTCATCTCATGGTCCCGCCCAGCCTGGGAGGGGCCGTTGGCACCCTGAGGTGACAGGGCTTACTCTGAGTTGAGCTGGGGGCAGGAGTGGGTGGGGGGGGGGGTGGAGACAAACATTTTGAAGTTGGTGAGAAACCTAGATTGATTTTGATCAGATGAGAGTTTTTAATCCAGGGAAAGGAGACCCTTTCAATCCCAGATAGTGATGGGAAAAGTATTGGATCCATACAGGACGTGGTCCAGGGATGGTGAGGGACCATATAACCAGCTGAAGGGAGTAGTTGGGGGAAAGAAACTCAAGTCGTTCTCTCTTTGTACCCCACTGAGTCCACCTGGATCGATCAGAAGTTTACATTTGGAAACCTGGCCAGCGGAGTGGGCCACATAAGCAGCGTCAGGCAGGACAAGGTGAACAAGAATCCAAAGCAGACCGTCTTGGAGAGTCCGCTCTCGGCTGCCCTGGTAACCATTCTTACGTGTTCATCTGTAAGAGGCCATGAGAGACCCACCTCAGAAGTCACTGATATGCTGCTTTAAAGCCAGTAAATCCAATGATGAGTGTGCTAGCTCCATAGCAGGCTGTGTATAATTTTCATTCCAGGGTATGGTTCAAACTCTCTCAAAATGAAAGTCCAAGTTATCATTTAAAAAAAAAAAAAAAAGCCTGGAGATTTAGTTGTGTGGATACATCCAAATGGGGTAGATCATCCAGATTCTGGAGTCCAGAGAGAACCACGCCATCACCGAGAGGCACCACCACATGGCGAAACATCGGCTCAAAGGACTCTCCATATGAGACCCTTGAAAATGGCTTCTCTTTGGCTGAAAATGAGATCTTGATTCACGACTGGGGCACTCAAGCTCCTGTCTCACATGGAGAAGGCCAGTATCAACCATGGACAACCACCCTCTCGGAGCCCTCATTTTCCAGGCGTTCCCGTGCAGGGTGCTGGGCATGAGTGTCTCCCGCTCTCTGCTGCCGATGGCCCTGAGAGGTCAGTTCTGCCAGCCCTGTTTCATAGACATGGACACAGGTTTGGAAAGATGAGGGGCTTTTGCTGGGACCTCATAACTTACAAGTGGCTGCAAGAACGAGATGGCCCATAAGACCCTAAATCTGTGCTTTTCCAGCTACCCTAAGTCAGCACTAGGTCCAGCCTCAGCCCCCGCCTTTTGGACCCTCAAACGCTGTCGTGTCCCCATCTTACTCACTCTTGGCCCCTGGCCTGACTCCATCTTTCAGAGAGCTGTCCCTAGATTGCCAGGCCGAATCTTCCTTCTCCTGTGACCCTCATTACACTACAGCACTTGCCCTCAAGGCTCATGTCACTCTGACTTATAGAATCACATTCATAGGTAGCCAGCTATTTTTTTTAATGGCTCCTTCTGCTTGAGACCTCTTCTCTGTCCACACTCACTCCCTTGGTGACCTCAGCCAGTCCCATGGCTCTAAATAATCTGTGATGGGTCCCCAAGCTACACACTAGCCCCACCTCTGCCCTGACATCCAGCTAATACCGCAACCTCTGCACTTGGATGTCAGAAAGCATCTCCAAGTCACCACATTCAAAACCAAACTTGTGCTTTCCGCCCCTAACCCGTTCCTCCCTCCATGTCCCACCTCAGTATATGGTGCCACCATTCCCTTGCTCCCTCAGAGCAGACACTGTGGAGGTGATCATGACTGATCTTCTCCTCATCCCCTATATACTTTCCATCCTGTTACTTCTACCATCAGAATCTATGCAGAAAAGGACCACTCTCACCCCCACTACTACCCTGGGCTGAGCCACCCTCCTCTCTCCAGCCTCCCAACTGACTTCCTTGTTGCTGCCAACCCCAGTCTACACCCCACAAGGTCACATGATCCTTTTCAATGTAAATTAGATCATGGCAGTCCCCAGCCATGAACCCCCAGTGCTTTCTTATCAGACTCAATGAAATCACCATTGCTTACCCTCCCTGATCCGGGTCCTATCTGGTGTCACTCCTTGCCCTCTTCTTGCTTACTCCAAGCCAACCATATTGCTCCTCATCATTGCTTGAACAATGGTAACACCTTCAAGTGTTAGGACTTGGCACTTGCTGTTCTTCCAGCCCAGAATGTTTTTCCCCCAGGTCTTTGTTGACTTCTTCTCACCCCCTTCACCTCTCTGCTTACATGCCACCTTCTCAGAGAAGCCCCCCTGATCATCTGTAGGAAGCGTTGCCCTAGGGCTCTCTCTACCCACCATCCTATATTCATTTTCTTCATACCACTACTCACCACCTGGCATTCTACTGTCCATTGTGTCTAGCTCCTCTAGAACTAGAGCCCCCATGGCTCATACCTTCTCTGCACACTCCCTGCCCCATCTCCACTGGCTGACTCAGAGCTCGCACTCAAAACGTATTTGTGGTGTGAATGTTGAAAAGTTCTGTTTGTGGTGAAATTAGGGTTACATATTTTAACAAGAGGTATATAATTATGGGTAAATTGGAGGTCTGACTCCAGAACTCAACTCAGAGACTGACCTATTGGCCAGATCTTAGATGTGTGCTCATGTCTGTTCCTGGTGAACCCTGAGGACCCACAGATGAATACATGCTCCTGGGGATATGACTAGAATCTGAAGCAAACAACTTTCTTTCTGGCCCTGTGTGAGTAGCCCATCAGTTAACAGCAGGGTTTCTCTCTCTCTTTTTTTTTTTAAGATTTATATATTTATTTGAGAGGGGAGGGGCAGAAAGAGAAGGAGAGAAAGAGAATCTGGAGCAGACTCCACACTGAGCAGGGAGCCCAACATGGGGCTTGATCCCAAGATCTTGAGGTCATGACCTGAGCCGAAACCAAGAGCCAGATGCCCAACCGACTGAGCCACCCAGGTGCCCCTGCAGTAAGGTTTCTTAACCAGGGACTACCACCCCACCTTTGCATTATTAAGGGCACAGTTCTGAGTTACAGTGACAGGAATCACCACCGAAACAGTAATATTGGGCATGAAAACGGATACTGATTGAGTTCACCTCTAGGTTCAGCCCTGTGCTGAGTATTAGGGATGCTGTGGGTGGTGAGTCAAACACAGGCCCCGCCTGCAAGGGATTCAGTCTAGTGGAGCATAAATAAATATGTTAAGAGTGGTGATTTCTAGGGCGCCTGGGTGGCTCAGTTGGTTAAGCGACTGCCTTCGGCTCAGGTCATGATCCCGGAGTCCTGGGATCGAGTCCCACATCGGGCTCCCAGCTCAGCGGGGAGCCTGCTTCTCCCTCAGACCCTCTCCCCTCTCATGCTGTTTCTCTCTCTCTCTTTCTCTCAAATAAATAAATAAATAAAAATAAAATCTTTAAAAAAAAAAAAAAAAGAGTGGTGATTTCTAGATGGGAAAACTGAGGCCCAGAGAGAGAAACTTCATGCCAGTTAGTGACAGGGTCAGAGAACCACACCTTGGTAAGGGGGATGAGAAGGGGCTGGAGTTGGGGAGGAGCCTTCCATTTATTATGCCAGGCTCTGGGTTTTGTGCTCCATTTGAAAGGCCTCATTCTAGTCTCCGCATAACCCTAAATAGAATGTGTTATTATCCTCTGTTGCAGATGGGAAAATTAAGTCCCAGAGGGAAAGCAGAGGAAGCCCATGGGCTCCTCTCAGGAGTGATGGAACTCACCTCCTCAGAAGGCCAAGGGGAGATTCAAAGTAAGAAGAAAATGAAAAGACAGGGCCACAGGGGAAGTGGGGCAGGGAAGGGATGACAGGCAGGAAAAGTAGATTTGCCCTCTGTCAGTCATTTGGCCTGAGTCTGACTGAGAGAAGGGGAGGTTCCCACCGCGGCCTCCTCGTCTTAATTATCAAGGGCCCAGGACAGACCCACATCTATGTCCTGCACAGTCTAGGGATACAAAGAAGGAGGACTGTAAACCCTGGGAAGGCTGCTAGCAGAAAGAAACCCTCAGGGCTTCCAGAGCACCCAAAAGGGGCCCACTCAGCCTGGGGAAGCAGAGTAGAATTAGGGAAGGCTTCCTGGAGAAGGCATTACAGGAGTGAAATCATGAAGAAGAATCTTTCTGAAAGGCAAAGTCACACAGTTGAGCAGACAGGAAAGTACAAATTCAGTCAGCCTCAGTAGGACACAGGAACCCAACCCCCACCACCCACCCATCTCACCTCCCACCCCTGCACCTCTGTCAGCCCTGTTCCTGAACAGTCTTCTCATTCTGCTGCCCTTCCTCTTACTATTCTTTCCCACTCCTGTGGCCTTCACTCACAAGGGAAGACCTTTGCCTCCTACTTCACTAAGGCCTTTGGTTAGAAATTCCTCAACCTTTTGCCCTGCCCCAACCCCAATGTGTCAGCCAAACTGATTGCTTCTACGTCATCCACCCCAGTCTCAGCTAATGGGGGATCCCCCTCTTCCTTTTCAAGGCCAGCCCCTCCTCTCATACCCAGCACCCTACCCTCTCCCTCACTTCCTCCAAGGTCTCCACACATCAGTTGATACTCTGTCCTTCATCTTCAGACACTTTATCTTTTCTTTGGCTCCTTCCTTCAGAATAAAATGAGGCTTAAATGCCTTCCACCTTATAACACCACTCCTTCAAGCCATCAAGGAATTAATAAAACAATTTGACCCTAAGATTGAAAACTTTAGCAAGCATCTTCTGAGTTCTCCAAAGAACATCTGTGCTTTGTAAATTATTAGAAATTTACTCTCAGAGTTGAATATTAAAGTCACTACTCATATATTTTAATAAAATTTGTCATTTGAGCTACCCTGTGGAAGGCGCCATCAACATGGGAGGCAACCCGTGGTGGTAAGTTGCTCCCGGTGAGTGAGCACATGCAGAGGCCTGGACCCAGGCTCCCCCTCCCCCGTCTGTCCCTGCTCACACAGCCGTGTATTTGCCCAGTGGATTCAACCCTCACCAAAACGTCATGTTCAGCTGAAAATTGCTCCAAGCACGTTTTAACATGTTTTCATAGACATTATCATTCTACACTGAGCAAAACAAAACAAATAAAAAAGAAAAATGGCCAAATCATTAAAATCCATGTTTTCATACAACTCAAGGGTAAAGAGTCAAGTTAACCTCATTCATTAAATCAGTTGTTTGTCTTTGAGCTCATTAAATGTGCTGTTGGATGGTGTCATTCAATAAAGGCGCCTTCCCAGCTTGGATGCCTCTTGCAATCATGAATTAGATCCTGCCATTGGTACGCTGCATAGATTCAGCAAGTGTTTGTTTTTAATTTGTTGACTTCACCTTTCAAGTATAGTCTAAGGCTGTCCATAAAAGAAACATTTAGAAAATTTGTATTTGCCTCTTTCATTTAGATATGAATTTTAGAAATTAGAATTGAATTTAAAAATGATCTCAAGTGATACCACCCCCAGCCCCACTAAATCGTGAGCTTCAGGGCACTGAGCTAACATCTTTTTCATTCAAGTCAGCATTTAGCATGATATAGATCCAGTCCTATATCGGTCAGTAATTGCCACAAATATACTGCATAACAAACTGCCCAGAACATAGTGGTTTAAAATAACGGACATTTCTTCCCCTTCTCATGAAGCTGCAGGTTAGCTTCAGCTTGGCTCTTCTAGTCTGGGTTGGGCTGGGTTGGTTTACTCAGGCTGAAGATCATCCAGGTGAACTTCAGGCTACAAGGTTAGGTTCAGGTCTGGTCCGTGCGTGTTCCCTCTGGGGCAGTCTGAAGGTGCAGTGGCTTTCTAGACCTATTCATCTCATGGCGACCACCAGAAGTGTTCTGCAGTCATATTCACCAACTTGCCATTGGCCAAATCAAGTCACATAGACAAATCCAATATCAGTGTGAAGAAGTATGCTCTCCTCACTGCAAAAAGACATGGCATAAAAAAGAATTAATACCAATATCCCTCAAACTCTTCCCAAAAAAATAGAAGAGGAAGGAACACTTCCAAACTCATTCTATGAAGCCATCATTGCTCTGATACCAAAGCCAAAGACCCTGAAAGAAGAGAAAATTACAGACCAATATCCCTGATGAATATTGATGTAAAAACCCTCAACGAAATACCAGCAAATGGAATTCAACAGAACATTTAAAGAATTAAATGGCATAACCAAATGGAATTTATTTCTGGAATGCAAGGATGATTCAACATATGAAAATTAATTAATAAAATATACCACATTAACAAAATGAAGGAAAAAAGCCTACATGATTATTTCAACTGATGGTAGAAAAAAATCATTTAACAAAATTCAACACCCTTTGTAATAAAAACACTCAACATATAGAAAACCCTAAAGATTCCACCAAAAAACTGTTAGAAATAATAAACCAGTTACTAATTTAAATAAATAAATAAATAAAAGTAAAGTTGTAGAATACAAAATCAATATACGGAAATCAATGCATGCCTGTAAGACTAATAATGAGCTATCAGAAAGAGAAATTAAGAAAACAATCCCATTTACAATTGCATCAAAAAGAATAAAACATCTAGGAATAATTTTAACCAAGGAGATAGAAGATCTATACACTAAAAACTCTAAGACATTGATGAAAGAAATTGAAGAAGACACAAATAAATGGAAAGGTATTCCATGCTCATGGATTGGAAGAATTAGTAGTGTTAAAATGTCCATAACCTCCAAAGAAATTTGCAGATTCGATGCAATCCCTATCAAAATCCCAATATCATTTTTCACAGAAATAGAACAAACAGTCCTAAAGTTTGTATGGAACCATGGAAGACCCCAAATAGCCAACACAATCTTGAGAAAGAATGAAGCTGGAGGCATCATGCTTCCTGATTTCAAACTATATTACAAAGCTGTAGTGATCAAAACAGCATGGTATTGGCATAAAAAAGGACACAGTGGAGAAGAATAAAGAGCCCAGAAATAAAACCACACGTATATCGTCAGTTAATTTATGACAAAGGAGCCAAGAATATACAACAAGGAAAGGACAGTCTATTCAATGAATGGTGTTGGGAAGATTAGATAGCCAAATGCAAAAGGATGGAACTGGACCACCATCTAACACCATACACAAAAATCAACTCAAAATGGATTAAAGACTTAAACATAAGACTTGAAACCATAAAACTCCTAGAATAAAACATAGGAGGTAAGCTCCTTGCCATCAGTCTTGGCAATAATATTTTTTTGGATTTGACAGCCAAAAGCAAAGGCCACAATACCAAAAAACAAACAAGCAGGACTACATCAAACTAAAAAGCTTCTGTCTAGCAAAGGAAATCATTAACAAAATAAAAAGGCAATCTATGAAAAAAATATTTGCAAGATATATATCTGATAAGGGGTTACTATCTAAAATATATAGGGGCACTGGGTGGCTCAGTCGGTTGGGCGTCCAACTCTTGATTCCAGCTTGGGTGGTGATCTCAGGGTCATGGAATCAAGCCCCATGTCATGCTCTGTGCTGGGTATGGAACATGCTTAAGATTCTCTCTTCCTCTGCTCCTCAGCCCCCACTAAAAAAAATTTTTTTTAATTAAAAAGAAATGAAAGTGTTAACTTAAAAAGAAAGAAAAAATATATATACAGAACTCATACAATTCAACTCAACGTCAACAAAAGCAGTAACAACAAAAAACAGTCCCATTTAAAAATGGGCGGAGAATCCAAATAGACATTTTTCCAAAGAACTCATACAAATAGCCAACAGGTACATGAAAAGGTACTTACCATTATTCATCATCAGGAAAATGTAAACTACAATGAGATATCACCTCACACCTGACAATAGCTATTATCAAAAAGACAAGAAATAACAAGAGTTGGAGAGAATGTGGAGAAAAGGAAATCTTGTGCACTGTTGGTAGGAATGTAAAGTGGTATAGCCGCTGTGGCAAACAGTCTGGAGTTTCCTCAAAAAAATTGAAAATAGACCTACCATGTGATCCAGCAATTTTATTTCTGGGTATTAATCCAAAGAAAATGAAATCACTATCTTTAAAAGATGTCTGCACCCCCAGGTTTTTTGCAACATTATTTACAAGAGCCAAGACATGGGAACAACCTATGTGTCCATCAGAGGAAAAACGGATAAAGAAAATGTGGTGTATGTATGTATATTTCAGCCATTAAAAAGAAGGTAATCCTGCCATTTGCAACAACATGGATGGACCTTGAGGGCATTATGCTAAGTGAGATCACTCAGACAGACAAAGACAAACACTGTATGATATCACTTATATGTGAAATCTTAAAAAAAAAAAAAACTGAACTCATAGGTACAGAGAACAGATCGGTGTTGCCAGAGCAGGGAGCAGGGGGCAAGCAAAATGGAAAAGAAAGAAACAAAAACAAAAAACACTCAACAAACTAGGAATAGAAGGAAAGTGTCTCATCAAAACAAAGGCCATGGGACACCTGGGTGGCTCAGTTGGTTAAGCGTCTGCCTTCGGCTCAGGTCATGGTCCCGGGATCCTGGGATCGAGTCCCGCATTGGGCTCCCTGCTCCACGGGAGGCCTGCTTCTCCCTCTGCTTCTGTCTCTCATGAATAAATAGATAAAATCTTTAAAAAAAAAAAAAAAAAAAAGGCCATATATGGAATGCTCACAGCTAACATCACACTCAATGGTGAAAGACTGAACGCTTTTCCTCTAAGATCAGGAACAAGACAAGGATGTCCAGTTTTGCCACTTCTATTCAACATAGTACTAGAAGTCCTAGCTAGAGCAATTAAGCAAAACAATAAAATAAAATAAACAAAATAAAAGACATCCAAACTGGAAAGGAAAAAGTAAAATTATCTCTGACTATAGACCACATGATCTTCTATGTAGAAAATCCTAAAGATTACACCACCACCCCCACACTCACACACACCCCTGCCCATATACATTCCACATGAAAAAGGGAGGTAAGCAGCCTTTCAACATCTCAATCCTCGGGCAGGCAGAGCTCAACAAGAAAGAGAAGGTGGCAGGGTCACACTTGGTCCCTGCGGTCTCCTTAACAGATAAGTCATTTTCCTTCCTTAGAGGGGATGCAGAAAAAGAGGAAGCTTCTCATCTTGACAAAGGTGGCAGTGCCTATTCCATGAGCTGAGGTAGAAGCACCAGGAAGAGAGAATGATGTCCCTGCGGATGTGTCCAAAACAAAGCTCATGATCTTCTTCCCCAAACCTGGTCATCTTCCAGGATTCACTGTCTCGGTGATGGCGGCAATTTCCCTCCAAGGGCCAACACCAGGAGTCTAGCTGTAGGAATGGATCATCTTCCTCACTGACCACGTTCTGCCAACTTTACCCTTCAGTGTTTCGGACTTGCTCATTTCTGCCGGCACTCCTTAGCTGAAGCAACTCCGCTGCTTCCTGCAGAATCTCCCAGCCAGCCTCCCTGTATCCATTCAAGCCTCTCAGGCCCTTCCCACCCTTGAACCCGAGTGATCTCTAGAAACAACTGTGAGCAAGTCCCCTACCCTGCATTACACCCTTCAGCCCCTTCTCATGCTCTTAGGATAAAGACCAAAATCTCCGTTGTGAATAAGGTGCTGTATGGCCTGTAACCATTCCCTCTCCAGCCTCCTCTCCCACCCTCTCCCCCTACATCTCCCTCTCCCTGATTCTCCTCTCAGTCCTTCAAACATACCATCTCCTTGGACCATAAGCCTGTTCGCACATTGTCTTCTCTGCCCAGAAATTCCCTCCCTCTCCTTTCTCCCCTCGTTCACTCTTGGCTACCTTCAATATCACCTCTGGTACCTTCCACTGGGCAGTCACTGCTAACAGTCCTCCCCTCCTCCAAAACCAGGTCCATCACAGGCCTTCCCAGATCCTCGGTCCCTTCCTTCAGGGCCCACGCACATGTGCCACTATTTACTCACGTGTGGATTGATTAATATTGGTCACTCTCACTTTTCATATGCAACAAGACCTTGGGAATGAAGCTGCTCAGCCCACGTTTATCTCCAGTACTAGGCACAGGGGGGTGGGCGTGGGTCCGTACTTATTGCATGAATGAATGAGTCCTCAGGTTATTTAATCTCTTCTGGACCAAGCACAGGCTGGGGCATCGCTTTCCCCTTTCTCTCCTTCTATTATCGTTCTCTTTCCCTCTCTCTCTCTCTTTCTCTCTCTCTCTTTCTCTCTCCTCTATATCCCCCCAACTCCCTCCACTCCCCCCTACTCTCCTTCCCTCCAGCACACTATTCCTCTGTCTTTGCTTCTCTGGCTTCCTTTCTCCCTTCCTAGAATCCTGACAGCTTTGCCAAAATTTCTCAGCCCAAAACTTTTGCAGCCACAGCGCCACCTAGAGTCCATCTCTGAGATGGGCCAACTCTAGAGCACTTGACCGCTGTCCAGCCCAGCCCAGTCCAGCCCTGCTCTACCCTGTGTTCTGGGCACATCTCTGGGTCCTCACGCCTCGTCTTCCCGGCTTTGAGACCTCACCATCTCTACAACCCTCTAAGTGTCTAGTGGAGACTTTAAAACAGACAACTACAGCATACAGAGAGGGCCATTAATGTGGGTCAAGGTGGGATCTTCCGCTAACATTTGGTCTTGCTGTTTATCCCTTCCTCTTTCTAGCTCTGTTGCTCACTATTCAACATTAGCTATAATTTCAATTGATATTACATCAAATAGTCCATGAGTAATAACAATATTTAAGGACGCACGCAGGGTTCCTCTACAAGAGGAACTTACAGAACTACTAAGAAAACAATGTGAACGGAAACAAGTCTTCCACTTAGTCTTAGCTACCGTTGCTTTCTCTAAAAACACAAACTTCACTCTGGAAGGTTGGACCAAGTGTCTTTAAAATTGTTCCAGTCATTCCATCATTTGCACAGAGCTTTACGTACACGATTCTTGGTGCAACACTGTACGTAATGGCAAATATGTAGAAACAACCTACCTGCCCAACGATAGAAAACTGGCTAAATAAAGTCTGGCACATCCTCTTGTTTGCATAGTATGCAGCCACCAAAAACAATGCACACTGGGCGCCTGGGTGGCTCAGTTGGTTAAGCGACTGCCTTCGGCTCAGGTCATGATCCTGGAGTCCCGGGATCGAGTCCCACATCAGGCTCCCTGCTCAGCAGGGTGTCTGCTTCTCCCTCTGACCCTCCCCCCTCTCATGCTCACTCTATCTCATTCTCTCTCTCAAATAAATAAATAAAATCTTTAAAAAAAATAATGCACACCAATGCTTTATCATAATGTTAGGACATACTTGTAAGTTATTGTGGGGTAGAAAACAAGTTATATCTTGTATAAGAATTATTATCTCAACCATATAAAATAAAAATACAAGTGGGGAGAGATTACAAGAGAAGACTCAAAGATCCTTTGTGTATGTTGTTCTAGGAGATTACTTTTTTCCTTTTCTCTGTTTCCTAAAATATTTGCAAAGAGCTTGGTTTTTATTTACAGTAAAGTGTTAGAATTAACCCCCCAATTACAAGAATAATCTGAGAGAAAAAAATTAAAAATAAGAAAACCTGGGTAGAAATTGTTCTCGAATAGTCTACAAGACTCCTCATCAGAGATGGGGGGATCTCTAGACTATTTCTTTTCCACAGAGAGCTCTGAGGTCTTTGTGAGACCCACCGGATTTAAGGTCAAGAAACACGAGTCAGTCTGTCCGTTGCCGTGGGCTCAGCCAGCATCTCCTTGGTGTTTAGCAGCTGGGAACATACTCTGGATGGCTGAATCTTTGTGGCAGGGAACATATCTCAGCCACCGTGCCTGCCACATAGCACCATGGTCTATTGAGAGGAACAAGACAGACACAGGAGACAACACCCAAATAAATTCTAAATGGATCAAAGATTTGAATATAAAAACTAAAAGTACTGTAAGAAGCATAGAAAGAGGGGCGCCTGGGTGGCTCAGTCGTTAAGCATCTGCCTTCGGCTCAGGTCATGATCCCAGGGTCCTGGGATCAAGCCCTGCATCGGGCTCCCTGCTCCGCGGGAAGCCTGCTTCTCCCTCTCCCACTCCCCCTGCTTGTGTTCCCTCTCTCACTGTGTCTCTCTCTGTCGAATAAATAAATAAAATCTTTAAAAAAAAAAAAGAAGCATAGAAAGAAAATAATGTTATAGTCTCATGATAGGGGGTGGCCTGTCTAAATATTATAAAACTGAGAAGCCACAAATGAAGGAAACTGAATAATTTGACTACAAAAATACAAATTTTATTCATGGCAAGAACACTCAATAGAAATATCAATAAAATATGGGGGGATGCAGAACTATACAAAACTCTAAAGTTCATATGGAAAAGTAAACATGCAAAAATATTCATAATATAATGAAGGGTAAATAATGGGCTGAGAAACATACTTTCAACTCATATCACAGGCAAAAGTACGTTTCCTTTAAAATATAAGCGTGAAAAATCAATTAAAGAGATTAACACTCCACCCCACTCTCCAAAATGAGCAAAGGATATAAGACAAATAATTCAGAGAAAAGGAAATACAAATAGCTCTTAAACATATGAAAAGATGCTCAGAATTGTAATAAAAGACTTTCTAAGATCCTTTTTGTCTCCCACCAGATGGATCATAACAATATACACTGTTGGCAAGGATACACACACAGAAGCCAACGGCCCACATGGAAAACTGGTTTGACTCCCTTGGATGGCAGTTTGGCAATGTCAAAGTCCACAGGCTCTTACCCTCGGTCCCCACCTCTAGGACTTCATGCTGCAGATGCAATTAGACACGTGCTACATGATGTATGTACAGAAACTGTTAAATGTAGCATCATTTGTAACAGAGAATTAGAAACTAAGTGTTCATCAACAGGGGACATGGTTAAACACACTCTGACTGGGAAAAGAATAAGAACATTTTTATGAGGTGCTGTGGAATGATCTGCAAGACACATTGTTAGGTAAAAAAAAGTGATGTGCGGAACACAGTGTAGAGTGTGCTCTCATTCAAGTTTTTTTTAAAGGAGTGGGGAAGACCATGTGTACACACTTATTTGCAAATGCATAAAATATGCATTTTTATGAAAGGGGAAGGGACATAAGAGATTGGTAGCATCGGATCCTGAGGAAGAAGGGGACAGCGGTGGGGGGGCGGGCAGAGACAGGCGGGATGGAGACTTTCACTGTATATCCTTTGTAATTTCTGAAGTTGAGCCGTGAGAATGCATTGCATTTTTTAAATCTACATATGTTTTTTGGGGGAAAGAATATCCATTTATTTTGGAAAAGCGCTAGAGCTGACCATTTAGTAACATCTTATCAAGCAAGCGCTCTCAAATTCCTTAGGGGGGGCAACGTCTGAGTAGCTTGAAGTGGATCTTCCGACACGTAAATCGACACATGTAGTTGTGGCGTGCTGTGTTTCTATAGATTTTGTCCTTTTTAAAAAACAAAAAGGGGGCGCCTGGGCAGCTCAATTGGTGAAGCATCCAACTCTTGGTTCCAGCTCAGGTCATGATCTCAGGGTTTTGAGGTAGAGCCCTGCATCGGGATTTGCAGAGCCTGCTTGGGATTCTCTCTCCCTCTCCCTCTGTCCGCCCCCCTGCCTGTCTCCCTCTCCCCACACCCTCTAAAAAAATAAAAATAAACAATAAAATAAATTTTTTTTAAAAGGAAAAGTGATAAATACTTCTTTACTCTGTAGGAGTTTGACTTCCTTGTGCTTGCATGTGTGTGTGCAATTTTTATTAATTAATAATTATTAGTACTAGTTTACCGGATCGTCTAAGCTAAGAACCTAGAAAGATGCCCAAGCATGATACCCAAAGGACCACTGGAAACAACTAACTGGGCCGGACTGGACATAGCTCACACTGAAGTCAGTTCTGGATGTCCTCCACAGGCCACTTAAGCTACATGACCTGGACTCCGGGAATGTGCCCAATGATGCTCAGTTGTTGCTTTCTGGTGTGATAGTCCTTGGGGCACTTAGAACAAGGCCCCATTTTTGTGAGTAAGGATAAGGAAGTCAACATCCCAATTGCCCACCCTCCAGGCAGCTGTCGATCCTGATGCTGGCAAGAGTGACCCTCCCTTGGAATGGGAGGAAACTCCTTCTCATCAGTCCTTCTGGCCCTTGGTCTGAAATCCTAATAGAGATATCCTCCACGGATTCCTGGCGAGGGACAGGAGTGGGTGTCCCCTACAGGGATAAGCTGGGAGGGAGGTAGGGAATGCTCTGAGAGAGATCTTAGAGTGGATTTAGGTGTTAGGGCTCTGAAGGAAGGCTCAAGTAGTGGAGAGGATTTATTCTCTACTAAATGCCCCTCCCTTGTCCCTGAACCTTCCAATCAAAAGATTTAGACTATGTCTGCTCTTCTGGAGAAATTAAGGGGAGGCTAGGACAGCATGGTAGAGGGGAGAGCAGTGTCTGCCACTTCCCAAGGCCAACAGCACATCGCAGCAGAGCACTGTGGGTCTGAAGCATGACCACCTCTGGGGTCCCCATGTGCATCACATGAGACCCAATCAGAAAAGCTAGAGTCAAAGCACCAAGACAATGTCTGCCCACTTAGTGCTCACAGCAGGGTCTCTACTACCATTCTCCATGGAAAAGAATCAGTATGTTTTAGAGGACAGGTGGTTCTATGTCCCGGAGGAAAAAAAATACAGATGGATATGGGGCATCCTGCTGTTCCCAGAAAACAAGAGTAGCTTACAAGATATCAGTGTATTAAAAGGGGGGGGTGCAGTGTAAAGCACCTTCCACTGGCAAAGTTCTGATCATCTGAATATTCCTTCCAAGAAGGAAGACAAGGCGGAGGAGAGGAAAAAATATGGTTTATTAGAACAAAGTAAGTTAATGAAACGCTGCAAATTTGTGACACTTAAAGTTAATATAAAGCAAACAAAAAGGTGGTTGTCATTAAAAAGTAAGTGTAAAAGGTAAAGGTAAATTCATTTTTATTATGTAGCTGAGTAGAGGGCATTCCACCGGGTTTCCTACAATGATGGAGCAGCTGAATGTCTCAGGGAGGAGAAAATCCCTCATCTCCAATCAAACCTCCAGATGACTTCACTAATTATAAGATAATAAAAGGTATCTAGGAGTCTTAAATAATGCTCCTGGATCAGATCCACATGTCACAATGACAGGACAATGGGTTATATAACACTGACCAAGTAAAATTGACAATGTATAAAATTTGGGGGAGAGACCCCCAGCTACAATAAAACTAACGATTGTGTAAAAGGCCTGGACCTACAAATGTTACTGATGTAACAAGTGAAGATTAAGCCCAAAAAAAAAAGGGCAGCTCAGTCTGTTGACCAGCAGCTTTTGTTCGAAGGCCGTGGGAGAGAGAATCATATTCCATGTCCAACCAAGAACCAAACAATTGTAACCCAGATCTTGATGTGAGTCATTCTAACTTTTCTTTTCAATTTGGAAAGTTATTGCAACCCTAGCTGAGTATCTAAAAAAAAATCTAAGAAACTAAGAAGGTATAAAATTAAGTATAAAAATAATGAAGAAATAACCCAAAGACCAGATGCTCTTAGGATAAGCATAAATGTCAACATAGTCTTGAGTTTTAATAATTCTGTTTTTGTATATGTTTTACCTGTTTGTTTCATGAGTTTGGAAGATCCAAAGCACATTATAAAATTTGTACTTGCAGTTTATGCAAAGCAGTGTGTTTATTTAAGATTACATATAACATTTAAATATTTGAGAAAACTGTGTTTTAGCATCTTATTATTAAATGTTACTAATTTAGTAATGTACTTTAAAATATTTTTAAAATACCAGTAGTAGAGGGTCTTTCTCTGCAAACTGAAACACCCCTTGGTCATCAATTCAGTTCTCTACTGCTATGTACAAATGGCCCCCAAACTTTTAGCAGCTTAAACCAACAATTATTTTATTATATATCTTTGATTTCATGGGTCAGGAGTATAGGCAGGGCTTGGCAGGGCCAGTCTTCTGCTCCACATAGTGTCAACCGGGCCACTTAGTTTTTGGCTGATGCCTCGGCTGGGAGAGAGGATCCAAGACACATTCACTCCAATGCCTAGTGTCTTGGCGGGCATGGCTGGAGATCTGGACTTAGCTGGACCCCCTTCGTGAGGTCCCAGGGTCTCTCTACATGATCTCTCCAATAGGGTAGTCGAACTTGTCACAGGGTGGGGCAAGGCTCTCCGAGACAAAAGTGGAAGCCACCTGTTTCTTTAAAGGCAGGAGGGAGGGGAGACATAGGAAGAGCGTCACTTCTGCCTCTTGGTCAAAGCAGTTGCAGCCCAAGCCACACTGAAGAAGGGGGAATGCAGACCCCATCTCTTCAAAGAAGTAAGACCAAAGAACCTGTAGCTATTCTGAATCTGCCTTGACCGTTAAATATCCAGGAGACTGTGAAACAGCTGAATGAGTCAAGAGAATGGCATGTCATTTGATAGAGGAGTCTGGTATCAGGTGATGATGGTGATGGTAATGAGAGTTACCAGACAATGTTAAAAGCATTTTATTTGTGTGTGTGTGTGGGGGGGTGCTTATTGAATCTTTGCAGCAATCCTACAAAGAAGCCTCAGTTATCATCCCCAGTTTATAGATTTACAGGTTGAATAACTTGACCAAGATCATTCTGCTCATAGTGAGGCTAAGATTCTAGTCCAGCCCACACCCTGTCTGCAAAAGAACCAGAAGAGGGGGAAACCTAAAGAGGTCAATAGATGTGGATGAGGAGGAGCCTTTTCACCCCGAAAGGGGCTGGAAGGTGTCCTGAGAGCAATGGGAGGGTTCTCAGCTGCGCACCGCCCACATTTGTGTGTAGAGGGTAAAAGAGGGGACAGTGAAGGCTGGGACATCAGTGAGGAGACCCGTGCCCTAGTCTCGGTATGAAATAATGAGGCCTGAATGAGGGCTGAGACCTCAGGAAATGGTGGTGGGGTGATGAAGGAGCAAGGTGGGCAGGTGACCTCTGAGTATGAGGGAGAGAGTGGAGACAGGAGGCCCCACAGTCGAAGGCAGAGCCTGAAGTACACACTGTCAGGAAGATGGTGACAAAGCCCTGTTAGAGGGGCAGCAGGGCCCAACCCTGGGCTCTCAGATACTTGTATGGGCCGAGGAGAGGGTTGGGGGTGGGCGGGAGAGAGGGGAGGCAGCGCGGGAGGAGACTCTAGTGAGGAGGATCGGAAGAGAGATTGGGGCATCCCCCTGAGAGGGGCTCACATGGGAGCCTGGGCTGCCCAGGCCCAGCGAAGACAGCCTAAGGATAGAGCTGAATTCTGGGTGGCCAGGCCTAGAAGAAGACCTGTTTTCTTGATCAACTCGGAGCCACAGAAGCTAAGAATGAGACTGGAAAGAGCAGGGTGAGCCCGAATGGGGGCTGGGGGGAAGGCGTTTTCTAGTAAAGCCAACCTTCCTCCCACCTTCTGGCCTTGTGCATCCACAGAACCCCCCTGACCTCCGTTCTTCAAACAACCACTATGGTCATTTAAGGCCCAACCCCAAAGTGCTGTGACATAGTGATTAAAAGCAAAGGCTTTGAAATCAGAAAGACCTCAGTCCAAGTCACCTCCAGAACTGAATAGCTGTGTGACTTTGGGTAAACCACTCAACCTTTCTGAGCCTCGGTTTGCTCATATACCCACCTCAGAAAATTATGGTGAGGATTCTGTGTGATAACACGCATCACATACGCAACACAGTGTCCAGTGTATACTAATGACTTAACAATCAGCAGCACACACACACACTCACACTCACACTCTCACACACACACACACACACACACACGTTCGCTTCTGCTTTCACTCCTTCGCGGCCCACACTGGCCTCTCCCGTTGTTGCATCTAGCCACAGAATGGCATCCCCGGTAACATTTCTGCCGCTTGCACTGACTCAGCATCTGTGCACTCCTCCGCAAAGGGAAGTTAAGCAGCACGTTATCAGGGATGGAGGTTTGTGTCCGTCCCCCCCAACCCTTGCAATGGGACACAGGCTTCTACTGGTTGGGTGCCTGTAGGAGTACAGTCAAGGCTGATCGGGCTAAATGGCCAATTTATGGCTTCTCTTTGAACAGGCCTTAGATGATTACCTTTTATGAGGCTTACACTTTAGACTTAGGATGTAAAACAGAAGCCTGGGTTAAGAGGCAAATAATGGGATATTTTATGTGCTTTCTGGAGCAAAAGTCCACAGCTTTATTGCGGTGCTATAAAAGAACATGATTAGAAAAGCCTTGATTGAGAAACCTGAGGTGGAAAGAATGCTGGGTCAGGAGATAGGAAGCCCACACTTCCCACCCTGTCCTGCCCAGCCAGCCAGCAGCCTGCCCTCCCTGAGGGACCCCCATGTACCAGAGACCCTCCCATTCCTAACCCTGCACAGTTCCTCAGTCTATAAGTCTAAGATGCCCTCTTCCCAGGATTTCATGGTTCCAAAATTTTAAGATCCTCCAATTCTAAGATCCTAATTCCCTATGATTCTATGACACTAAGACTGTGAAATCTTAGATTAAACTACCTTAAGACTCTATGGTGGTTAACAGCCTGGGCATGGAGCCCAGAGACCCGGGGTTCACATTTCAACCACTGCTGACTATCGTGTGATTTTGGACAAACTGCTTAACAAGAATCTCAGTTTTCTCATCCATGTAATGGGGACACGACTGTTGCCATGTGATGATGTTGTGAAGAGGATTACAAGAAAGAGCACCTACCAAGAACTTGCTGTAACTTCTGGCACAGAGAAACCTCTTTGGTAGTCATTAACACTGTTCTAAAATTCCACACATGCAATCCTCAAGCATCTAAAATTCTCCAATCCTAAGAGCAAACTATCTTGTGATTTTAAGTCTGTGACTCTTCAGAGGTTGAACCAGAGTCTAAATGCCCAGGGACTAGGGCTCTTCCATCCAGTTCTAAGGACAGGGCTGTAGGCCTAGCTGTGGCCACCAGGTGGCGGGCTCGGGTTACCGGTCCCTGGGTAGACCTGCTCGGCCAAAGCTCAGCGGTGGGACCAGCCCCCAAGTCTTCTCTGGGGCTCTCACTTAAAAATTCCTCTCTCTGATGGGAACACAGTGAAAGAGGAGGGAGGAGAAATTGTAATTAGGATGCTTTTCTTATCAGTCCGAAGATCAACAGTGCAAGAATGAAAAGGGACCTGAGCAGGGAGGTGGTTTTATTGTCAAATGAGCTTAAGAAGATGCCATATGAACACTTAAAAGGCAGCAGGCTGGAAAGGTGTAACAGGAGCCAGGGAGCCATACCCCACCGCGGCCACATGTTCCCAGCTTCTGCGCTGTCTGGAAGCTGTGTGGTCTTCGGTGCCCCCAGTCAGACATCCCTTGGTCTGGGAGGGCAAGAATTATCATTGCCACGTTGACAGGAGACAAAGCAGAGGATCTAAGGGGTCAAGGATTTGTCTCAGGTTCATCTGTGGTGAGGCCAGGATGCAGGTGGAGTATCTTCCAGAGTGTGCTGGTCCATAAGCTGAAACAGGCACGGGAGGAGGGGCACGGGAGAAGCAGACACCTCACTACCTCGGGCTAGCCCAGCCACTGGGCAAACGCCCCTGCGAGTCAGGTTCTGTGCGGGGCACTGCCTCACACTCTCTCTGTCGCGATCCTTTCGACAACCCTTTGGGGGAGACGTTTAAAAGTGCCAACTCTGGGCGCCTGGGTGGCTCAGTTGGTTAAGCGACTGCCTTCGGCTCAGGTCATGATCCTGGAGTCCCTGGATCGAGTCCCGCATCGGGCTCCCTGCTCGGCGGGGAGTCTGCTTCTCCCTCTGACCCCCCCCCCCCTTGTGTTCTCTCTCATTCTCTCTCTCTCAAATAAATAAATAAAATCTTAAAAAAATAAAAAATAAAAAAAAATAAAAGTGCCAACTCTGAGGGCTCAGAAGGGTGAAGGGACCTGCCCAATATGTAGAGAGACGGAGCCAGGGGTCAACCTGAGCGATTCCCAGGCCAGACGCCCTGCTTCTCTTCCCACCGCAGGGGCTGCCCGGAGGGTCCAGCGCCCCGAGACGCCGGCCCTGGGCGACCTTGGGCGAGGCCCCTCCTCAGACCCCAGGGCGGTTGGGACAGCAAGGACGAGGCCTTGGCAGTCCGGATGCGGCCCGGGGCTAGGGGAGGCCAGCGGGGGCTCCCCTGCGCCCCGGGGCGGGCGCCGCGGCCAATATTGACTTTGGTAAACACCGTTTTGCACGGAGCGCGGGCCGAGGGCGGGGGCGCCCTGACCCGGGGGGCGGAGGCAGCGGCTCCGCATTTAGACGAGGCCATTAGCCGCGATCGATGGCTGCGCCGCGCGCTCCGGCCGCCGGGCGCTCCCAAATGAAGGTTAAGTTTGCTCTGCGCCCCGGCGCGGCCGGCCATGCGCCCGCATAATGGCCCGGGCCCCGCCGGCCCCGCGCGCCCAGGTTAAGCGGAGGCCGAGGAACCCCCCCAGCCCACCCCGCACTGGCCGGAGGGGGAGGAGCGCAGGCAGCCGGTGCGGCGTGGGTGGGCCCCGGGGGAGGCACCCTGGCTGCTCACTGCGTGGCCCGCTGCGGGCCCCCGTGCGCGCTCCCGGAGGTTGCAGAGTGTCGCTGTGCCAGGCCTTTGCTCCCCAGGAGCCCCCTTTTGAATGCATGATCTGCTTGCGGGGTGCCAGAGTGCCTGGTGTGCACCCTCACCCCCCACCTACCCCCCCCTTCCGGACAGCTGGAGCTCCGTGCAGCTCTGGTTCTGCCCCTGCCCTGTCTCCAGGGACATGTTCCTTGCCCCCCAGCCTCAGGCTCATCTCAGAAACGGGTGGGACTGGGGGAGCCTGGTTCCGGCTTGGCAGGGATGTGTTCACTCTGGGTTTGTGGCTGTGTGCGTGGGCTCGGTGTGGCTGTGCCCCAGGTGTGCCTGTGACAGGTGCCCCACAGTAGGTGGGAGTAAATCTGGGCGGTTCCTGGCTGGAAAGCCCCTGGAGCAGGGGAGAGCTCGGCAGCTCCCACTGTGACACACCTGGTCCTTCCTGTCTCCATCTATCAACTTTACCTTCACAATGAGGACGGTTGTCATAGAGCATATTTAGTGAACGCCTGGAAGTGCCCAGTGCCGCACAAATCACATTCATCCTCACATCTATGCTTTTCTCTGCTTTTTACAAATGAGGAAACTGAGGCACAGAGAGGGGAAGCCACCTGCCCAGCACCTCCAAGTCAGCAAGCGGAGGACTGGGATTCAAACCATGCTCTCCCCACGGCACCCTGCTGCTGCGGCTGGCTCTCTGGGGACAGGTGACCTAAAATGCCAGATCCACAGCAGGTAGGGGGTGAAGGGAAAGCTGTGTGAACCCACCTGGGTGGTTAGGTAAAGTCTGATCTCTTTCGAGCTCCTGTTTATCTCTGTGCAGCTGAGCACAGAAGCTCTGAGAGGGAAAGGCAGTTCTGCAAATGAGCCAGATCAGAGCAGGGATTAAACCTGTGAGAGGCTAGGTCCCAGCCGTGTGTCACTTGCTTCTGCCTGGGGCATGTGTCCTACCGGAGGGGGCTCTGGTTCCAGATGGCAGCCATTCGAGTGAGTGTGACAGGGTCATGTGTGGGGAGGGGGTTGGAGGGGAAAGAGACCCAGTCTTCCCACTGGGAAATGTGTGCCTTGCTCTCCCTTAGACAAGACACCAGCCCCCTCGTGGCTCAGTCCCTCAGCAGAACACCAAGGCACATGGACTCCTGGGCGCTGAGCAGAAGAGGTGATGGGGTGGGTCAGAGGGGCTTACATCCTACCCCCAGGGGAGATTAGGGAATGTTTGAGGACATTTTGGCACATGTGGATGACCCCAGGATGCCAATGCCCTGCATGAAAGACCTGCCTGCCCCAAATGCCAGCCTTGTCCAGAAGGACCTGACCAGAGGTTCTGAGGAGTCAGGGAAGTGGGGGGCCTTCAAAGAGAGGGGTTGGTCTCCTTCCTTCCACTCCTCCCTCCAACCCCCCAGCTGCCTCTATCTTGATTAGATAAGATCTAAGAGGCCCAGGCTTCTTCCCGTGGTACCTCCGCCCTGGTAAATGAATGACAAATGTGTGAGCCTGCAGGAAAGGGGCTTGGCCCTGAGCCCCATCCGGTCACCATGGCAAGGCCATGCCACACAGAGGAGGGCCCACCACACCCAGAGTCAGAGCTCTGGGAGCTGAGCATTCACCACCAACA
This sequence comes from Mirounga angustirostris, assembly GCF_029215605.1. NCBI lineage: Eukaryota > Metazoa > Chordata > Mammalia > Carnivora > Phocidae > Mirounga > Mirounga angustirostris. The sequence goes on from NW_026991712.1 coordinate 152,872,723, forward strand.
CTCTCACCTGCTCTGCTATCTCATTTTGACTCTTTGCTCTCTCCCATCAGGGCCCAGAGAAGCCAACAGGCCTGACTCACCAACCAGTGTCTTCCTGATCATTGCCCCCAGATGCTCAGTCCCAGCTCTGCCTTCATCACCAGGCTGCGTGACCCTAGAGGAACAATTTCCCTCTCTGGGCCTCAGTTTACCCAACTGTAAAACAAAAATGTGAAGCCAGTTACCTGAAATAAAAAGAAAGGCACATTACCAGCAGTGCTCACCTCCCTGGGAGGCCAAGGTCCCCATCCGTCACTGCCACTAACCTGTTAACACCAGATGTGACATTCTCTGTCCTAAAGTGACCTTGGAGGTGTCTGGGTGAGTGCCAGCAGTCATGGAGGAGTGAGGGATGGAAGGGGAGGCCTACTGGGGAAGGGGTCTCCATGTGCAGTGGGAACAGGAGTAGGAGCCCCTTAGACCCTGAGCCCCCACATCTCCCACAGCCTCAAAATCATTCTACCCTCTCTAGAGGCTTCTACAAATGGGCCTCGACACCCCCCACCCCTTTTCTAATGGCACCATGCCACTTATCAGTTTGGAATCTTAGGCTGAAGAACAAGGTCATGAGTCCTATCCCCTGAGTAATTTAAAGTCCAGAGAGCTCTTAACTCGACCCAGTAAGTCAGTGGGGAGGCCTGAGTGTGTCTACTCCCTGAGATATAAGAGTCAGTTACAGATGCAGGGCTGTTCCCAGAGGCCGGGAGCACCTCCCCACTAATCTCGGCCTCAGCCTGCACCCACAGTCACCACCCCCAAACCAGACCAGATCCCGGGGGGCCTGCCCTGGCAGGTGCTGGCCAACAGCCTGGGCTGGGCTGGGCACTGCCGGCAGGACAGGGCTGAACCACACATGGCCCTGCCCTGGAGGAGCCAGCAGTCTAATGCGGGAGAGAACATGACCAAAAAGGAAAGGGGACTTCACTAAGGAAATAGTTCTTATGCTAGGCACTGGGATAGGCACAGGGACGAGCAACATACACGGTCCTGTGTCGTGGAGAAACAATGTCATTTTTACTCTAATATGTAATTACACATGGGTAAGTGCTACCAAGCAAAAGCTCAGGGGACAATGAGCGCACCTAACAGGCCAAGGCAATGTACTCTGAGGGTGGGGGACGCTTCCCTGAGGAGGTGCAGGCTGGGATGATGGCTGACGGAGCCGGGAACTCACTCCGCAGGGGCCGGCTGTGATGGGGAGTGGCATCCAAGCAGTAGGGTCTGCACCTTTGGAGGCTCTTGGGTGGGAGGCAGCCTCGGCCAATCAGATAACTAGAAAGGAGCCACCGTGGTCAGTGCGGTGGTTCCAGGGGTCCCAGAGTGAAAGATAAACCTGGAGAAGTCAGCAGATCCCTGGGAGCCACAGGAAGGAACTGGAACCTTATCCTGAAAACAATAGCAAGCCACAGATTAAGCAACAGAATGGGCTGTGTTTTGAAAGAAGCCCATTGGCAACGACGGCTCACACAAGGCGGAGGGCTGTGGAAGGCGACGTGTTGCAGAGAAGATCAACAGGCTTTGGTGACGGCTAGGCTGGGGACGTGTCAGGCTGATTGTCCTGGGGATGGGCCGCAGGCTGACTGCTGGCGCCAGGCACAGAGATGGAGCCCTGGAACGGGCATTCTGTTTGGGCCCCATATGCCTTTCAGGTCCCTTCAAGACCCTTACGTGAAGAGGTCAAGCAGGCAGTAAGGTGCATGCTTCTTGGCTGAGTGGAGAGAAATGTGTCCTTGTCAGAGAAATGGCAGCTGAAGCCAAGGGCATGGTGAAGTCCTGTAGGGTAAGGAAGTTGAGTGGAATAAGAAGCAGGATAAAGGTAAGGGCCCGGGAGAAGAGGATGAGGCAGCAAAAGATCCAAGAGAAAGTAGCCAGACCAACCAAGCATGGCCCCAAAGAGAGGACAGGCAATTCTGCAGGCCTTCTACAAAGCCCTCATCGGTCCGAGACCCATCGCCTTCCACCCAGCATGCCCACCACTTCCGAGCACAGCCCAGGTGCAGTCTCCATGAGAAAGCATCCCTAAGCCCTCCTCCCCAGAGCCGAATGAGGTTCTCTGGCTTCTCGGAGCCCACTGGGCAGGAACAGGTGCTGGAGAGAGTGCAGTGGGACCGCTCGGCTTCTTCCATGAGACACAGGCAGCCTGCTCTCCAAATGCCAGTCTCCTCAGCTATCAGACAGAATGATAACGACTGTTCAGGGTTGTATTTCCTGTGATGATCCAATGATAAAATGCATATAAAACCTGTGGCTCGTAAGAAGCCCTCACTAACCAGAAGAGGCCGTCTTAGCTCTTGCCGTGTTGTACTGACATCATCTCTTTTTGTCTGTTGCTCCTGCCCCGCCCAAGGGCTCTGTTACTGATAGAGTCTGATCCATGCCAGCACCACCAGGACCCGGCCCAGGACCCGGCATACAGTAAGGGCTCGAGGAAATCAAAGGCAAGGCGCGGAAGAGCTTGGTGGGGGCAGGAGAGTTCAGGGTAGACTTCCTGGAGGAGGAGGGGCTGGAGCCAGGTCCAGGAGGTCCCCAGGGCCCCCTCCCACAGCAGTACAGTGGAGAAGCAAGGGGAGGAGAGAAGGATACCAGGAGGGGGGAGCAGCTTGCATATGTTTTCCCAGCTGAGGGCGCTGGGAACCACATCTCAGCCCAGCCACAACCTCCAAGCCATATGACCTCTTCGACCTTCAGGCAGCCCCCAGCCCTGTCACTCTCCATCTCTGACCGGGCGCAAAGGGAAACTCAAGCCCTGCCCTAGAGCCATCCCCACGAGCCCTAGAGCCATCCCCACGAGCCCCAGGCCGGGCCCCACACCTGGGTTTATTTGTGTGGGATTAGTTGAATCCCTGCACTGGGCCTGCCTGGGCCGAGCAGAGCTGGTGGCCTCCTCCAACCAGAGGTCCCTCGTGGCTCCTCTTCTATCCTGGGCCGGGGGTGGGGGGGCCACACCCTGGGCAGAACTTGGACTCCAGAGCTGGGCTGGAATCATGCTCCCCACTACACACAATGGGCAAGTCTGAGAAACTGGGAAGTTTCGTCACCTCTCTGGGCCTCAGTTTATCTGCAAACTGGGGGGCCTACCAGGTTAGACCATGAGGGATCAAATTCTTACATAAAGTGCAAAGGTCATAGTAGGCCCAGAGGAAGGACACACACAGAGACTCACACCTTAGGCACAGCACAGCACAGCAGATGGTTTCCTCCTGTTTGACTTAGGAAGGAGCTGTGGCTTCGAGAGAGCCCATCCAAGAGCAAGCGACGCACCTCGTGAGCTGCAGAGCCAGGGTTCAAACGAAGGGCCATCTGACCCTCGGGCCCACAGCGGCAGGTGGCGGTGGGAACACGGCAGTTTCCGCAGGTGGGCCTCCCAACTTCTCAACTTGCCGTTACCCCTGTTTCTAGCAAGTGCGAAGCTCGTGGCCTCTGGCAGTTCTGGCAGCTCACCCTGGCCCCCACTAGAAGTCCAGAGGGTTCCATGACTCATGAGCTAAACCCAGAGCTCACTCCGGAGCATCCAGCCCGGGGCCTGGCACCAGAAGGTTTAATGAGTGACTAAATGAATGAATCTCCAACTCTTTGTAGAGCATCTGTGAGAGATAGTGAGTGAGATAAGTAAAAGTCAACAGGAAGACTGAGGGAAGTAAATGTAAAGGATTCCTCTCTATCAACTGTTACCTATCTTTTCCTATTCCAACCCTGATGGACCACCTACCACCGCCCAGGCCTCTGTGGCCTCTACAGATACAAGGGTGATGGTATATCACGCTAATTTGGTCCTACCACGTGACTAGCACTGGCCTAAGCATTTTACACGGATTTTCTCACTTAATGTAACAACCCTAAGAAGTAGAAACTATTATTATTGGGGCGCCTGGGTGGCTCAGTCGTTAAGTGTCTGCCTTCGGCTCAGGTCATGATCCCAGGTTCCTGGGATCGAGCCCCGCATCAGGCTCCTGCTTGGCGGGAAGCCTGCTTCTCCCTCTCCCACTCCCTCTGCTTGGGTTCCCTCTCTCGCTGTGTCTCTGTCAAATAAATAAATAAAATCTTAAAAAAAAAAAAAAGAAACTATTATTATTATTCCCATTTTACAAATCAGGAAACAGAGAAATTAAGTACCTTAGTCAAAGTAACTTATAAAGAGGTAGAGACCAGATTTATATCCGGGTACTCAAATTTCAGAGCCGGGAAGGAAAAATGTTCTCTGCCCCAAGTAGCTCACTGGCTGATTGAACAAGATGTGTGTGTGGTTTAAGTAAGGCAGAGAACTGAGATAAACGATGTAGCGTGGAGTCTGGCATAGAGAAAGCACTTCCTGAATGTGATTATTATGACACAAATTTTGTTGTTGAAGTATTACCACAAAAACAGTAATTTTCTTATCAGGACTTCCTCTCTTTCCCTTGGTGTCTAATGAATGAATGAAAGAAAGAAAGAAAGAAAGAAAGAAAGAAAGAAAGAAAGAAAGAAAGAAAGAAAGAAAGAAAGCAAAAAAAGAAAGAAAGAAGGGAGGGAGGGAGGAAGGAAGAAGAAGGGGGAAGGGGGAGGGAGGGAGGGAGAAAGAAAGTCCTGTAGAAGGTAGCTAAGGCAGCCTGAATTTGACTAAGGAGGGAACTGTGGCCCAGAAGGCAGTGGGAACCCCAACCCCTCTGCCCACCAAAGCTAGAAGCTTCAGTGTGTTGGTGAATGTTTAACACCAATTTCAGACAGGATAAAGCACCAGGTACAGCCTCTGCCAATTTCTGTGGAGTAAAGACTCACCATGTTCGACTTCGAGCTCCCCAAGTGAGGTCACTGAATAGTGGAGCTGGACAGAGATCATTAAATGGCTCTGGAGAGCGGGTGCAAACCAGCTGGGCTGGAGCCCAGTCTCTGCAGCGAGCCTGGAGACAGCTGGGGTGGGGTGGACTGCAGGGTGAGCAGAGGACGGAAGCGGGGTGGGGCTCAAATGCGGAACCCCGGAGATCACAGGTTCAGGTAATCGGGGTCCTTCTGAAGCACAGCAGGGTGTCGGCATTAGCCAACCTATCCTTCTCCGAAGCAAAAGCTGCTCGTTCTGTGTGCTATCCGATGACTTGTAAAGTTTGGCCTTGGTGGGGCAGGGAGGGAACTGGTTCCTATTAACCTCCTTGATTATGACAAGATGCTGCACTGTGAGCCCAGTTCTGCTTGCTTCGCAGTCCCTTAGGGAAGAGAGCTCGGCTGGGCTCAGCTGTCCCCCCACCCACCTCGTCCAGACAGGTCGGCCAGGTGGGGCATTTCATGAGTACTGAACCGAGTTATTTATCTGTTGAACACTGGGTCCTTTTCTCTGCATTTCCTTCCTCCTGTGGCCTCCCAGTGCTTCCAGTTGACTACTCGGAGGCCCAGATTCGAACCCAGGCAGAGCTGGTGATCTCTACAGAGTAGCCGCCCCATCAGAGTGCCCTAAACTCCACGATTGGCTCTTTCTCTGTGTTAAGATGATGGTCTTGTATTATAATTGTCTTACTGTTAGTGATGATGGTAAAAAATAACAGCTTCACACACACACACACACAAAATAATAATAATAAAATTAAAAAAATAACAGCTTCACTTACGCTAATACTTAAGAGCTGATTGTTCATATGAGTTTATTGCTATCCCAAACAAATAAAAACAGTTAAACCCTGACCAGGAAAGGCATTATCTTTATGTTTTACTGATGAGTGAAGTTCTGCTTAGAAGGATCTCATAACTTGGCTGAAGTCACCTGGCCAGTAGGTGACTGAGCCAGAACAGGAACCCAGATGTATTTGTGTCCAATATTCTATTCTCCAATTCTACAATAATTAATTCTTCAGCTTAATTAGGAAAAAAAGTCATGATAATTCTGAAAGAGTGGACATAAGACAAGCACATTTGTTTTCTGTTACTATGTAACAAATTACCACAAATTTAGCAACTTAAAAACACGCATTCATTACCTCCCACTCAGTAGACCAGAAATCCAAATGGGCTCTCTGGGTCCTCTGGTCAGGAACTCACAAGGTCAAAATCAAGGTGTCAGCTGGCTGGGGTCTTATGGGGAGGCTCTGGAAGAATGTACTTCCAGGTTGTTGGCAAAATCCCGGTCCTCGCAGGTATGGCCCAATGTGTCCATCTCTCTGGTGACTTCAGCTCCCTAAGGTCAAACACATTCGTTTTCACATGGTCTCCCCGACTTGTGAAGCCAGCAGCTACAAGGCAAGTTCTCATGCTCCCATTCCCTCTAACGTCCGCTCCTGGGGCATTTCTCTGACTACTCCTTCTGCCCTCAGCTGGAGAAAGCTCACTACTTTTAAGGGCTCATGTCATTTCAGTGGGCCACCTAGCTAATCCAGGATAACCTTCCCATCTTAAGGTCAACTGGACCATACAACATAGTGTGATCACAGGAGTCATGTCTCATCGTATTCCCAAGTTCCAGGATTAGGATAGGGCACCTTTGGGAAGCATTTTAGAAGTTCTGCCCGCTACAATGGTTAAGCTTTGTAGAAGTGGAGATTCTAAGGGCACTCTCCAGGAAGACAGCACTGGGATGGAGAGAGGCTTCCCCTGGAGGCGTGGAACACACAGAAAGTACTGTGGGGGGAGGTGCCTGGGTGGCTCAGTCGTTAAGCCTTTGGCTCAGGTCATGATCCCAGGGTCCTGGGACCGAGACCTGCATCGGGCTCCCTGCTCCACGGGAAGCCTGCTTCTCCCTCTCCCACTCCCCCTGCTTGTGTTCCCTCTCTCGCTGTGTCTCTCTCTGTCAAATAAATAAATAAAATCTTTAAAAAGAAGAAAGAAAGAAAGAGAGAGAGAGAGAGAGAGAGAAAGAAACGTACTGTGGGAGCACCAGGTGCCCAAAGGGAATGGACAAAGATAAGGAGGCAGGGTTCATGGCGGGGAGCATGGATGGGGGAGAAAGAGGAAAGAGGGAGACAGAATAGAAATGCTAAAAGAGAATTCAGCCTTCTATCTGTAGAGAAGTTCAAGTTCGCTCTGCTCCCATGTGATGGCTCCCAAAAGATACTCAGTAAATATGTGTGGAAGTAGAGGGCTGTGTTGCCCAGTTCCCATGGAATGGGTTAAGTTGAGAGTCATTGGATAGGTAGGATTAGGGCCGGGAAGGACTGAGTTGGGATGAATTTGATGGGGTCATACAGGTTGAGTTGGAAATAAGTGGCCTGTTTAGGCTAAAGAGAGTTAGCATAGGCTGATTGGGGTAGGTTGCATGGTGTCTAGATGGACAGAGGTAGAAAGAAGTGAGGAGGGTATACATTGGTAAAGGCTGGGTTCAGTCAGGAGACACTGATCAGGGTCAGGCTGGACTGAATAGTCTTGGGTGGGTTGGAATGGTTTGGGGATGGGCTGGCCTGGGCAGGTTAGGTTAGGTTAGGTCAGGGATTGGTTAGTGTTTAGTTGCAGAGACAGAATCCACTCTGGATAGTTTAAGCAGAAATAATGTATGAATGGGTTTTTAATGGCTTACAGAAATACTTGAAGAGCTGAAGAAACAGATTCTAGTCTGCATCTTCGGGACCAACTCCCAAAGCAATGCTGCAGAACTGGACCACCAAGGCAGTTGCTCTTTTTAGAGTCATCAGGAAGCCATCTGCCAAGTCAGGAAGCCGCCCGTTGAGCTTCTGGCTCCAGAAACACGCTCCTCTGTATGTCCAAACCAGCTAAATGCACACCTCAGGATGAAAGCATAGACAGGGTCTGTCTTCGGGGGGGGGAAATGTGATAAATTATTGGGGAAGATAACAACAAAAGTGAGAAAGTGTTCACAGTTGTTGAAGCTGGGTGATAGGGACATAGGGTATACCGTACTGTTCTCTCTGGTTTTGCATATGTTATTTTTGCAAATATTGTTTTGAATGGATATCTCATTTCCGGCCTTCCTGTCCATTTGCTTCACTTCCAAATGAATTGCCTTGCATGGGTGCATGGCGTTCGGTGAAACCTGCATCACATCCAGTCCTCTAACCATAGGGCAGTCTGCGAAATGTAAATTTTAGCTTTTCAGCTTCTGTGGGACAAAAAGACACACGAGAAGGAGAGAGGAACTCGGGCTGACTGAGCCGATCCACAGTATCTACCAGCACAGAGCAAGGCGGGGAGGGGTTGGAATGAGTGGGGCGGGCGAGGTTGGCCGGGGTTGGCTACAGGGGTTGGACTGGGTTGCCTTGGAAGGTTTGGAATGTGTGTGCTGGAGCCAGACTGAGCTGGGCTGGGCGCTGTGGGCAGGGGTTGGACTGAGATGGGTGATTTGCACCGGGAGTCACTATGACGCCGATGCCCAGGTGCTGCGGCCAAGCTCTTTGCGTCCAGTGGAGTGTGAGGTTTTTCGAAGCAGAGATAGGGAAGGAATACTTGGAGGATGACAACTTTGCTCAGGGACACCTCTGTCCATGCCCCTCACTGGGCTTTCTCTGCACCGCCAGGGACTGGCCTCCCATCCCCTCCCCATAGGCATAGGGCATTTCCAGAGTTCAGCTCCACGTCCTCTGCCCTCCTTATAACGAAACCTGTTAGCACAAGGGGCTTGAGAAACACTCCCAGCAGAGAAACTTGCAGGGTGTGTTGTCTCCGGGCAAAACCAAACCCAAAGTCAGTGTATCAGAGCCACGTGGTTTCCTCCCTTCATTTCTGGTGGGAGGAGCTGTGGGTTTTGTGGAATTCGGGACCAGTTCTGGAGTCCCACAGGTGCTATATTCACCAAGCCAAGGAAGGCAGGTGCCGGCAAGCACACAGGTTTATACACACCCGGAGTAATGCACATGAGCACGGGGCTTTCCAGTTTGCAACACATTTTCAGTTTATATATATATTCTCTCAGAATTGCACTGGGAGGCAGGAGTCGTTATGTAATAGCCCAAATGGAGATGCTCATGCTCAGAGAGGCCAAGTGGCTTGCTCAAAGACCCACAGCAGAGCTAGGATCTATGATTTCTTGTTTACATGAACACTGTCTGTCTCCCGGACTAGAATCCAGCCTCCATGAGGTTTGCAATTTTGCCCCTCTTGTTCATGGTTGTAGCCCCAGTATCTAGAACAATCTTAGCACATAGTAGGTGCACATTTACTAAATAAAGGAGGAGAAAAACCAAGCCTCAGAAACCATGTTCTTTCTACAATGATATGCATACACACACACACTCACACATGTGCACACAGGCATGGGCCCTGTAACATGGACTCCTTGTTCTTTGAAGTCTCTGCTCCCTAGGGTGGCCTGGATGAGGTCATGGATTCATGCACCTCCTGACCCACAGGCTCAGTGTCAAGAGAAGAGAGGCCTCTGGACTCAGACTTCCAAGCTTGCCTGGCACCATACTCGCATGATGGGTACACAACAGATGTCAACCCACTTCGTCACCTGCCTTCACTTCAACTCTCTTGGAGTTGAGGAGCAGAGGAGACCCCAGGCAATTCCGTTTGGAAATTGGCCTTGCCCTTCCAAGAAAGGACAGAACGAGTTCTGAGACTGTCTCAGCTAGGTCCACCAGCCTGCCAGTCTTCTGCTCACCCGGTGCTCAAAACAGCGCCCCCTTCAGTTTGCACACATAGCCCTGTGACGGAGGTTTCATTGTCCCCATTTCGCACACAAAGAAACTGAGGCTCTTAAAGAAGAAGTAATTAAATTTCACAAGTCACATGGCTAGAGAGCACAAAGCCTGGATCAGAATCTAAGTCTGGCGACCCTGTGGTCCATGGGTCTTAGTGACAGTAACCCCCAGGCCATCCCTGAGGGGGTACATCTCTCCTTTATCCCTGGGTTCTGTGAAGGGCAGGGGCCATGTCCCCTCTTCCCTGCATCCTGCCTCTGCTCTCAGCTTGCGTCAGCATAGGGTGGGGGGTGGGGGAGACGTTTCTTACCACCTCCAACTGGTATTGACGGACGGAGTGACTATTGTAAATGCTACGGTGTTGTGTAATCAGTAGGAAAATGTGACTCTGTCCCAAGAGATGCCAATGGCATTTTGGAGAAAATCCTATCCTTGATTTTCTGGGCCTATTCAGTTGAAATGTCTGGGTGACAGGGACATGCTGGGGGCTCTGATATGTGGGGCCTGGGCAGGTCGCTTGCTGCTCCAGCCCCTGCCTAGGAGAGTGCCCACGCACAGCACACAGGCAGAGGTGTGCGTGATTCTGGGTGTGCGTGCACATGGGAGCAGGAGAGCGTGGGGCGGGAGCTCTCGAGTCATACTGGAGACTCAAATCTCGACTCTGTCCCTTAGTCTGTCCTCATTTCCTCTACTGTAAAATGGGGATGGGAAAAGTGCCCAGCTCGTTAGTTTGCCAGGAGAGGGAGGAGAGAAGGTACAGTCAAGCAGGTAGCACCTAGCACGAGTCTGGCCCAGGACTGATGTTCAATAAATATTTGTTGGGTGAATACATGAGTGAATGAACGAATGAACAAAGGGATGCACATACTGCATGGAGGAAGGAGCAAGGGGCAGCAGAAGGAGGATAGCACTTAGAGTCAGGAGACCCAAATTGGAGCCATGCCTCACTTACTAGCTGAGTGACCTTGGGCAAGTCACTTAACCTCTCTGAGCCTCAGTTAATAATGGCAATAATCTCTGCCTCTCAGGTTGTTGTGAGGATTCGGCGAGAGTGCATGGCGGAACCACTCTGTCAGTGGCAGGGCACTGTGCAAATGTTAGTTCTAATGATTCTTCACAATTATGACCGCTCTTCGGGAAGCACGTGTGTGCGCCAGAGTAGAGAAGGGCTGTGCGTGAGGGTGGGTCTGTGACCAGGCTATGTGTGCATGTGTATTGTGTGTGGATGTGTTTGGAGAACTGGGGCCATTAGAAAAACCATCATCCCTCTAAGTTGTTCTTTCTTTTGCTAAATTCAACCTGCCAGGCTGACATCGGAAGCAGGAATTAGTGGGAAGTCTGGGGGGACGGGATTAGTGGCTGAACTTTCTATTCCTGGAGACCCTCTTTTCTCAGGAGGTCAAAGCAATTTCCATATATTATCCTGCTGGCAGCTTGGGAAGGTCAGGGAAACAGCAAACACATGACGTGAGTTCCTCAGATGGAGAAACCAAGGCAGGCAGGGCAGCCGCTGAGCCCACTCCTTCCCTGCTCCTGTTAGAGCCACCGTCTAAAGGACTCTGCAGCCCCCCCCCCCCCCCCCGGGCTTGCCCCAGCCAGACCAGCTGGCAACACTACATTCGTTTACATTCATTTGAGTGCTATTGCAGTCCCCCTTCCCCCTGTCATGGGGTAGGGTGGGGTGGGGGGAGCAGATGATTAGAGCGGGGCCCCAAGTCCCTGCCATGTTACACACAGCCATCCGAGAGAGGTACTCTATCTCAATCTCTCCCTTTCAGCCTCTGGCCAGCTAACTAACTCCCCTCTAGCAGTCCTTCAAGTTCAGTCCACCTCTTCCAGGAAGCCTGCCTGACTGCCCCAACTGGCAGATGGAGAACTTATTCTTCTTTAAGCCACTGGAGTGAAGGGACATGGAGAAGGGGCTTGGAGGCCCAGTCACATTGCACCTCCGATGTCGAGGGCAAGACCAGGAAATGCTCTCTGAAACTGATCAGAATAAGAGTAGCCCAGACAGATGTGCTATAAACGTGGAGCTGGTGAGAACTTCCAGGGAAAGGTCTCGGAAGGGTTAGAGCAGTGATCTCAAAGTTTGGTCCGCGGACCAGCAGCATCAGCACCACCTGGGAACTTGTTAGAAATGCCACCTCTAGCCCCAGACGTGCATCAGAAACCCAGAGAGGGCGGGCAACAATCTGTGTTTTGGCAAGCCCTCCAGCTGACTCCGATGCTCCAGAAGTCTGAGAGTCACTGGGCTCAGACTGCACTACCTCCTTGCGCTTGCACCCAGGCACCTGTGCTCCCAGCCAGTCTCAGGAAGCTCCACCTTCCCCAAACAGGTTCATCCTGAGGAGGGCCCCGACCCAGATCCGCAGTCTTGCAGAGGCGGACGGGTTACAGCGTTCTTTTCTGTTATCATCACTCTGCCCCACGTATGTCTCCTGCCCTCAGCCCTTCCACTGTGTCCCCCCTAGGTGCCCTGGAGACCCTGCCTCCCTGCAAGCCTCTTGAGTCTTATCTCTATAGAGCAAGGATCCTACCTGCTACCTCCTCCTTTCCTCATTTCCTCCCCAAGACCCGGTCCTCATAGCCTCAGCCTCCTTGCCCGCCCCCCCCCCCCCCCCCCCCCCCGCCCCGGGGTCTCTGGAGCAAGGCCCAAATCTTTCCTGTGCCTCCCCAGGGAAGTGGCTTCTGTCTCAGGGCCTGTGTGTCCCCACCTATAAGGAGGAGGAGGCCTCCACCAGGGGCCCAAGGCCCTGGACGCTGAACCTGGATTTCAGGGCTGTGGGCATAGGCAACCAGCGGCTGCTCAAGTCCCAGCAGCAGCCAGCCGCCTGAGACGGCAGGCTCATATCAGCCCCAGGAGGGGTACAATCCTCCCACCCTTCCCCCTCCCAGCCCCCGCAGCGGCTGCCTTCCCTGATGAGAAACCTCCCGCGCAGGCACAGGTCACCGCACTCCATTCTCTGTACACCCCCCAGCCCCATGAATCCACCCCTCCCCCAACAATCTTGAAGGGTGCCATCGCCCCGGTTTTTCAGATTCAGAACGGAGGCCCACAGAGGTTCTGTGGCTTGCCTGAGATCCCACAGCCAGCACGAGACTGAAATTCGAATACATGTCTGACTCCAAAGGCCTATTTCTTAGCCTCGGAGAGGGCACGAAGTCCACCAGTGCAGTGGGAAGCACCGCCGGTGGTGGGGAGGGGACGGGTCCAGTCTGGGTGCTGCTGACTCCAGTACTCGCCAGTGAGTGGCCCTGGGTCTGCCTCGGTTGCCCCATCTGTATGCTGGGAATAACCCTTCCTGCCCTGCCAGCCTCACTGGACATCTATAAGGAACGAGAGAGGTGGTAGTGCAGGGAAAACTGTGGCGTCCCAACTCTGGGACCTGGTGCGCACCATGCTTTACAGTTTACCGAGTGTACAGTAAAGGAAGCGCATCCCTCTGCCCCTCATGTCACCCTTCCCGCCGCTCATCAACCCTCTCCTGCACAAGGGCAAATTGAAGCGGAGGAATCAGATGCCTCACCCGAAGTCGGGCGAGATGCGGGTGGCCCCGCCAGGCCAGGAACCGGGTGCGCCTCCGGCCACGAGCGCAAGGAGGCGCCATGGGCCCACGGCGAGCCCGGGCCGCGGGACCCGCAGACAGCGACAGCTGTTCCGGGTCTGCACGCCGGCTCGCAGCTCCCAGGCTTCGCAGAGCGCCGGAGGTGCCTGGGGTTCCAGGGGCGTCCGGGAGCGGTGCAGGAGAAGGCGCAGAGGCTGAACTTGAAATCTGAAGTCCGGAAAACCAGCTGCCTCTCCCCGCTGTGTGACCTCTAATGAAATATTTGACCTCTCTGAGCTGCATCTATAAATATAGAAATATAATTCCCTTCCCCTCCGCCACTGCAACCCTGTCGGCCACAGCTTCCTACAAAATGAGATCGCCGATTCAGGCTAGCGGGGCAAACTAGCCCCCGTTCATAGAGGAGGTATTCGCGCCTTTCTTCGTCAGTCCCCTTGGCCTGCGCATCTGAAGCCCCTCGGTCAAAGCGTGCCTGGTCGCCGCATCCCCGTTTTGTGGACGCGCAAATGAAGGCTCAGAAAGGTCGCTCTTTCGGGGGTCGTGTGGCTCATCCGGGTAGGGACACATTGGTCTCCCGACGCCAGCACCAGACTCTGTCCCTTTCTCGTCCAGTAGGCACTGCCTGGGAGCACTGAGCTCGGGTGACAGAGTACCGAGAGCCGCCTCGGCTCTTCCACAGAGACGGGGATGCTCTGAAGGAGGCCGCGACAATAAGAGAAGCCCAAGGGCCCAAGTGCTCGGACGCACCCCGCCCGGGCCCGCTCGGCCGAGGCCGGCGGGTGTTCGGACCCAGTTCCGGTCCTGGCTTCTAACCGGGCCGCGACCCGCCGGGCCCGGGCTTCCCGGACGGCTCGCGCCCACGTATGTGCTGGGGGCCCGCGCCGAAGGCAGAGGGCTCAGCCGACTCCCGGGCCCGGGGCTCTCCGCCTGCGCGCCCTTCCGCGCCCTCAGCCCGAGCCGCGCCGGCCAAGCCCCGCTGCTGGGGCTGGGATCGCGGGGCTCAGGCCGGGGGAGGTGGCCCGCCCGGCCGCACGCCCGCGCCCTTTGCTGCGGCTGTTTGCACACACTGCACGCACACACGTTAGCTCTCGTTACCCAGGCTTTCGGTTCGCGGACTCCGGGCCTGAGAGCCGCGCCCGCGGGGAACTCGGCGGTGGAGCCACTGGCCCTCCGCGCGAGCCCCTCGGCCGGGGCCGGGGAACGGCTCTATCCGCATCCCCGGCCTCTTGCGTCGTGTGTCCGTGTGCGCCCGGATGTCTACACGACCACCACGTGCTGGCACACGAGCGTCTTTGTGTGTCGGAGGCTGTGTCTACACCCGCGCGTGGGAGAACCAGGCGGGGGAAGGTGCGCGGGAACCCGGCGCAGATGCGGAGGGGAGGGCTGGGGGTGGCGGGACGAAATGATTCTCAGCTGCGAAGGAAGGAAGCGCTCGCGTCGTGCTCTCCGCGGCCGCCGCCAGTCCTGCATAAACATGAGCCCCGCGGGGCAGCGGCGCGGCCGAAAATCCCCCCCACCCCCACCCCGGACTTCTGCGGTGACTGCCCAGCCCAGGTGTCGCCGACCGCGCTCAGTTCCCTGGGCCCAGCAGCCGTTTCCACCCGCCGCCACCTCGCGTCTGCACCGTCTACAGGTGGCAGAGCCGGCGGCCCAGAGAGGTTAGGGCACTCGCTCTAGGCGGCGCGGCCGGCCGGCCGGGGCGCCACTCTCCCCTCGCTCGGCTGGGAAACAGGAGGTCTGCGGGGGCCGGGGGGGGGGACGCCCCTGACTCCCGGGTCCTCTTTTCTCAGATATGGGATCCCTAGCCCTCGGCGACCCCGGTCCTGCGTACCCAGTCCGCCGCCCGCCGCGTCCCTCCATCTCTCTCCCTGTGGCCAGTTCGGCCTTGTCTACGGTGAAGGGAATCAGAGAGCTCAGCCCCAGGGGCCTTAGTTGGAGGTGGGGGTGTCCTCCGGGGTCCACCCCCCCCCCCCAGCAGGATTTCTCAGCACACACGCCCTGCCTCTAGGGCCTCGTGTCCCTTTCCTTTCCTTTCCAGGGTTCTGTGTGTGTCTCCCTCCCGCCTCTTGCGCATCCCTCTCCCAGTCTCTCTCTTGCTTTCTGACCCAGTTTACTCGTTCGCCGGTGTCTCGCTGTTCCTTTGTCTCTGTCTCTGCCTCTCATCGGATCTCGGCCTGTGAAGCACACAACCCACCACCCCCACCCCCACCGCCCCCGCAAAGGAACACACACCGGCAGAATCCGCCTTTTCAATAAAAAACGACAACTGGGAAACAGAGTGAATTAAAAAGCATTAACTTAAAAACAATCCATGTGTCTGCAAATGTGTTCCAAATGGCAGTCCTTCGGCGGGGGTGGAAGGGGGGGTTGGGGAGAGGGGGCGGCGAGCCGGCCACATGTTCTGGAGCCCCAGACACAAAGTGTAGGGAGCTCAACGCCTGGTGGTGGACCCCTCCCGCTAGCCACCTGGGACGGCAGGGTCTAGGGAAGGGGGTTTTGTCCATGCCATCACTCTCAAGGACCCCCACCTGGTTCCCTGGACCTTCCTAGTGGTTCTGGCATCTGCTGGTCCCTCCTACTCCCCCAGTGCCTCCAAACCTCCCTATGTCAACCCCAACTCTCCCTTTGCACCAGTCCAGCCCCTACCCATGGGCAGATTCCTCCCTCTTCCTCCCACCCCCAGTCTCTGAACCCATATTCCCGGCCTTGCCCTGCCCCACCCCCATTCTGCCCTCCTGCCCCGAGACCACCCAGCAACCCTGGCTCAGTAGAAGTGGTTAGAACAAAGCTTTCCTTGGCCGGAAGAGACTCTCCTGGGAGCTGCCTGCAGAAAGGACGCTTCCAGTCCCAGTACCTGCGACTGCTCTATCATGCCTGATGTTAATCAAGGTTGTGTCTCTGAAGGCCCTTCTCTCCCAGAGGCAGAAGTAAGATGCTGGGCTTTGAAGCCCCTCATCAAGAGGGGGCACTCCCCTCCCCGCTGCAGTGCATCCTGCTGCCACCCTACCCACTCTCAACAGCCTTCCTTTGCCCCTTGCCCTGGGAGGTAGAAGGGTTGGAGTCCATCAGTCAGGACGTAGAGATGGAACTGGGCGGGGTGCCCAGATTTCTACTGCCTCCTCAGTGTCTTCTCAACTGGGAAGGAAACCCTGACCATAAACCTGATGGGAGGAAGATCTGGATTCTTAGCCTTGCTCAGCTAATGATAATGACTAATGATAGAAGACTAATCATAATAATACAGCAGTTAACACTTAGGGAGCTCCTGCTGTGTGCTCTCCATACATTAGGTCAAAGAAATCACTAACAGCTCTATGACTTTGAGCAATAGGATGCTCTACCCGGGCCTCAGTTTCCCTATCTGTAGCAGGAAGGCGTGGGACCTTCCAGTTTAGATAGTGAGTCTGAAACATCTGTGACTGAACCAAAATCTGGACAAGGTGTGTTTGTTGTCACCATTCCTATCTGTTTAATGAAGACAAGGAAGTCAACAGGGAAAAAGCTGGCTCCCAGTTATTCCATGTTCTCGAAACAACAAAACAAAAAAAAGTCATCACTTTAAAAAATCCTAAGAGTTCTTTGGGGCGCCTGGGTGGCTCAGTTGGTTAAGCAACTGCCTTCGGCTCAGGTCATGATCCTGGAGTCCCGGGATCGAGTCCCGCATCGGGCTCCCTGCTCTGCAGGGAGTCTGCTTCTCCCTCTGACCCTCCTCCCTCTCATTCTCTCTGTCTCAAATAAATAAATAAAAAATCTTTAAAAAAAAATAATAATAATAAAAATAAATAAAAAAATAAAAAATCCTAAGAATTCTCACCCAACCAAGTTATTCCTCCTCCTAATAGTCAGCAGTGAGCTGTTTAATTTTATTTTTATTTTTAATGATAAAATGCTTCTGTGTTCATTATATAAGGGAGCCTTTCCCAACTCTCCTGGCAACCACTGTACCACAAGTCTTAGTGATGGCGTATCGGATTCTGGGGGGGCCCAATACGAGGGTTGACACTGGTGAGCCTAACAGGAGAATTCTGATTTGCATACGATTTCTGAATCTGATATCATGTATCTGCTATCTCATCTGATCTATCATCCTCACATCCGATGCTGATAGGAGACTGTGATTGAGAATCAGGCTGGGTTCTGAGAATTTTTGTTGAGAGCTTCTCTGTACCTATCCTGCTGGATGCCCTCACTCTCCGTGTGCTCTTACGCACCTCTTCCAGAGGGGCTGTGAAGGCGCATCTACTGTCTGCATGTAAGTCTAGGTGTGTGCATGTGCACACACGTGTGCAGGTGTGTGTTTTTCATGTGTGTCCATGGGTACAGGTCTCAGGGTATCTCGGGGTATTTGTGTGAGTGGATGTGCTGGGTGAGGGCCTCTACCTCTCTGTTCACATGTGTGGGCCTCCGAGGGTGGGGGCCCATGAATCTGGGCGAAGTCTTGTGCTTATGACTTTGTGTCTTGTTTATGTGAGAGGGGAGATATTTGTGTGTGTGTGTGTGGACATGTCCCGTGTGCCTGCACTAACGAGCCTGCCATTTGCCCGGCAAACAGGGCCGAAGGTGGAGAAGGTGCTCCATCCAGGCCCCTGAGATGCCAGTTGAGCAGTCTCCAGGCTCCGGAGCTAGCAGCCAGAGCTCCTCTCCAGGTTGGGGAAGAGAAACAACAGATTTTGAGCATAAACACAGATCTCTGTGCTGAGCATTCTAATTCAGCAAGTCAAGTAGAAAGCCCGGGCAGCCACCTACTAATTAGCCACCCTGGGGAAAAAATTGCCTGTGTTGGAGTGGATAATGTGTTTGCCTGTTTCCGTGGGATCCTTGACCACCTGAATGCCCCCCACCTCCCTCCTACCCTCTCCCATGGGTCTGTCTCCCTGCACTGCCCGCTCAGAAAGATGGTGCCGTGTTTCGCTCTAATACATCGGCTTTTTCAAACAGGCCAATTGCTAAGCAAATGTCATTTGGGCTGAAGCTCGGAAGGCTATAAATGAGATAAATGATCCATTTGAATAGATGAAGATGGGTCCCAGGCTGGATGAAGATGAGCTAATAAAGTTCCCCACAATATCAAGGACGGGTTCCGTGTCCCCTCGCCAGGAAAACTGCTTCCAGCGGCTGGGGCTCCTTTGCAGCATAGAACACATCCTCCAGGACACGCAGCTGAGGGTTCAGGCTTACCAGATGCCCAGTCCCAGAAAGCCCCAGAGCCCCTCTACCCAGGTCCCTTCAGCAGCTTCTGTGGGCTGGTGGGAGCAGGAGCAGCCTCTGTGGTTGGAGTCATGCCCTTCCCACCCCGTACACACCTATGTGTACACATACTGCACATGGACACACTCACACTTGCAGCCTGAGCCCATGACTTCAACCCGTGCTAAGCTCACATACACATTAGGTGGGACATGCATTTCAAAGGATTTGCATACACTAAATTGCCAGCTAACCTTTCATCAGATCTTGTGGAACACCTGTGCATCAGAATGGGGAAAGACTATCTTTAACAGATTCATGGGAGGCCAAAGCAAGCCTCCCCTGATCCTGGCCTTGGCGGGCATTTCCAAGACATGTATATTCATCCCTAAGGGGGCTGGACCACGTGGCCTTAAGAGAGGTTATTGAGCAAACATGACCAAGATGGAGGGCCAAAGATGGAGCTGATATCGTCAGCACTCCTACACATACATTGGAGCCCTAACCTCCAATGTGATGGTATTAGGAGGTGGGACCTTTGAGAAGTAATTAGGTTTAGATGAGTCATGAGGGTGGGGTCCTCTGAATGGAATTAGCATCCTTATAAGAAGGGGAAGAGAGACCAGAGCTCTTCCTCTTTCTCTACCATGTGAGGACGCAGTGAGAAGGTAGCCATGTGCACGCTAGGAAAAGGGCCCGCACCAGGAACCAAATCCGCCAGCACCTTGATCTTGGATTTCTCAGCCTCCAGAACTATAAGAAAATAAGTCTGTTGTTTAAGTCACCCAGTCTAGGGTATTTTTTCATGGCAGCCAAGCAGACCAATATGGAAATGAACTAGGAATTACACTTGCACACATTTGCAAATACTGACTCACGTATGAATACAAATTACTGATGCACCGCTAGACAGAGAGCAATGCTATGTGTGCTATTTGCCACCTTTACTGCTGATTATCACTGTGCCTAGTGTTTTACAGACTTTACCTTATTCTCAAGATAGCCCCAAGAGGGACACATCTATTAGCCCCATTTTCTCAAAAAGATTAAATCTTGAATAATACACTCAGGGGTGGTTGCACAACTGCTAAATGACAGAGTCAGGATTTGAACCCAGGTCTCCTGACTGCAATGCGCATGCTCCGTAGGGATACTAGTGATCCCAGCAAAGCTGGGGGAGGGAAGCCTCGCCAAGGTCCGGGGAGAACAGTCCAGCTGTGCCCATGAGACCAAAGCTTCCCTTCTCCGGGGCCACCTGACTTGTTCAGCCTCGCACCTTATAACCCAATTACCATAATTGGGTACAGCTGTCTCCCGGAGCCGCGGCTCCACAGGCATCCCTGAAGCCGTTGAAGAACTGGCTTGTGACTTTCGTTCAAAAGAATGACCGTGATACAGTAATAACATAAGATGATTTTAATCTATGCCCAGCTAAAGGACAAGGCTTAGCTCCAGTGTTGGCATTTTCTGAAATACCAGATTATTTTATTCTCAGCACAAAGTCACTTTTCATATTAATACAGCTCCATGTTTTGAATTAATAATGAGACCATTTAATAGTGCATTTGGACATGATCTCTAGCTGCAGCCCCCCCACCCACACCCAGATTCCCTCATGTCCTGCTCAGTGGAGCCCCACCTCTCCTGGGCTCCCCCGTCCCTCCCTCCTGAAGCCCCTCGTGCCTGCCCAGAGCTGTCCTGAGGATATTCTGGAGTCTTCACCAAGCCTGCGCGACACAGGGGCCTACAGACATGTCACATTCTTTCAGCTCTGGACCAACACCCTGGCTGGCTCCCTCAGAAGAAAAATGAAGGTCTTCCTGACAGGCAAGCATAAATATTTTCTTTCCCAGCCTGGATCAGATGGAGATATTTGCTGTTAATAAAGCGGCAGCTGGCTATCTGGGAGTGTCTGAACGTGGCCTTCCCTGGCAGGCAGTGTGACATCCATCTCTGTCTGCACCCCGTCAGAAGACAAGACTTCGCTGGCCTGCTTCCCTTGGAATGTGCTTCAGATGGCAGAAGGCGGGCAGGGAGCGTTCACGTCACGCCGGTTTCGGCCGCTATCTATCTCTTGAAGGGCTAGGAGGTGCAGCCCGGGTTTGCTGCTCTTGGCAAGCACGCCTATCAGGAGTGTGGGCCATCGGGTACCTGGCAAAGCTATTTATTTAAGCCCTACATCAAACGGTGCAACTTTATTTACAGGGATAGGAGGGGGTGGCTGGAGCAGACTGGGTCTTCCCACTTTGAAAGGTGCTCAAACCAGAAAGGGCAACACGACGTAATGGGAAATCATGCTTTTCTTTGCAGCATGTGGCCTGGAAATGGAGCTGTGAGGCCCGGAAAGATTTTGAAATAACATTTCGGGCTGGAGCCCTCCCTGCCCCCACCTGGAAATAGGTGTTAGGATGGAAAACAGGGCACCTCTCCTCACCACTCATCACCAGCCAGGGCTGTTTGAAATGAAAACAAAAAATTCTTCTTTAAAAGAAAATGTGTTTTCCAAAGTACTATGAATTCTCTTCTTGACTTCCAAGTCCACAAAAGACGTGTGAGGGCCCGATTCGCAGCTTGGAGCTAGGGAGACTGTTCTGGGAATGAGGAAGGCTGTTGGGGTTAGGTATCACCAGCCCCCAGGTTTTTGGGGTCGCTCTGTGGCAAGGATTGCACTCGACCAACAAACACTTGATGAGTGCTAGGCCTCTGGGTGATACAAAGATATTAAGGTTTCAGGTCAAATCTCGGCTACAGATTGCCTTGGGAAAGCTATTCAACCTTTCTGTGTTTCGGTTTTCCCACATGTAAGATGGGGACAATAATACAGATTTCACAGGATTGTTCCAAGGAATCTACTGAAGCCTGCATATGAAAGTGCCCAGTGGAGCACGTGACTCCTCATCAGTGCGGGGCAATGTGTTGAATTTTGTCGAAGGAGCTCACAGAGGTTTCCTACAGCCTGCAGCATAAGGCAGAGCTCCTCAGTTTTGCAGTCAATACCTTCTCGGATCTGACCCAACCAATTCTCCTATCCAGTGGCCAGGCTTCTCCTACTGAAATCAGCTTCCCGCAAACCCGGCCTACCCACAGTTCCTCCATTCGTGACACACTGCTGCCATTCCCATGTGCTGGTCCATGCTATTCCACACACAACGGTCCACTCCTGCCTCGTTGTACCTTCCACCTGGCTGCCCATGTCTTTGGAGATGACATAACTATCACTTACTGTGTGCTGTGTGTCAGACTCTTCTCCTATATTATGTCAGATCTTTAGTTCACAAGGTCAGGAAACACAGAGGCAAGAGAAAGAAAAGAGGGGACCAGTGAAGAGTTTCCAGGAGGGGAATCATATGGTCATATTTATGGTCGAGGAAAGATCCCTCTGGGCCCGAGAGGCAGCTAGGGGTCAGGAGGAGGCTGGGCTCAGGGAGGAGGCTGAGGGGCCAGGGAGGAGGTTGTTGCAGTGTCCAGGCAAGAGAAGACAGTGGTTGTGGCTTCTGGAAGGAGAGGCGGGGCTGGATCTGAGCCTCTGTTACCCACTCAGTACCTATCTAGTGGCAGGCGCTATTCCTGCTCCTGGGATCCAGTAGTGAACAAAGCAATGCAAAATCCCTGCTCTCCTGGAGGAGAGACAGATACTAAACAAAATAAATAAGAAAAGCATACAGTGCGTTAGATAAAGATGAGTGCTGTTAAGAAAAACCAAAGGAAGGGAGAGGGATACAGAAGGTAGCAGCCAAGGATAAAATTACAGGTAGTGTGGCCACAGAAAGCCTTAGGGTAACTTTTGAGAAGAGGCCCGAAGGAAGTGAGAGGGCCAGCCTGCAGATGTCTGGGAGCGCATCCCCGGCAGAGGGATGGCAGAGAGACGGGGGAGTCCAAAGGCTCCCAGCTGAGGCTGTGGGCATGTGCCAGGAACAGGGCGGAAGCCAGGGGGCTGGAGGGGGGCTCACGGGGGGAGAGGCAAGGTCAGAGATGAAAAAGGGCTTTGATGATCCCAGCAAATACTCCTTAAGGTCCTTGGAGTCCCCTTGGGCGGACCTGAGGGTGTGCCTTGGGAAGACCCCTCCCGGTCCTGAGTCTGATTTCTCACCACAGAGGGTACACATTGTGCTGGGTGTCAATGCAAAAGCTTTGAGGTTCATTCTTTGCGCTGAGCCAAAATCAGACCCCAAAGGCCCTGAGATTCTACATGCTAAGGTCTGCAGCCCTTTCCAAGACGGATCCATGCTGAGACAATGGCAATGGTGCTGACCTCGGGGTGCAGAGGGCCTGGCTCCCTCTGTCCCCCAGGGAAGAGGGCGAGGGGCTGACTTCAAGCAACCCGGGCCTCTAGGCCTCAGGCCCATAAACACTGGGTCACGTGGCATGGATTCTTGCCCTGGTGAGATTAACCTTCATCCATCATTCCTTCATTCCTTCATTTATGCTCCTCGATATTCATTTACACATTCATTCCCTCTCTTATTCTGTTTGCTTACTCCTGTCTTCACTCATTCCTCACACACTCACTTACTTGCTTATTAATTTTCCTCTCTCATGGCATTTTATCACAAGAATAACTAAATAAGTACTAGATCGTGCAGCTCTCTGTAAGGCTGACTTCTCAGCTAAAAGGTAAGGGCATGAGGGCAGAGAAAGCATGTCTCATTCACGGCTTACATCAGCACTTGGCCCCCAGCCTGGCCCAGGGTACGTGCACTGTAAATGGATGCCCGTAACCCTTCATTCACGGCACACCCATTCATGCCTTCATGCCTCTGCATGGGCCAAAATCTCCGCCTGGCACATTTTAGAAGAGGGATAAGAAAAAAGAAAATAGGTAAGAGTTTATGTGAGCTCACCACCTATCCATTCATGTATTCATTCTTCAGTAAACATTTACTGATATCACTCAGGACCAAATCCTTTGCTAGAAATTCCTTCACTGAGGATGATCACGGGAAGGCTGAGGTTGGGCTGGAGCTGGGTTCAAAGAACAGGTAAAATTCCAGGAATGGCAGGGAGGAAATGTAGTCAGGGAGAGGGAACAGCATCAACAGCGACTACGAGAACCTTCCCAGCCAGGTGGGTTCTGATGGCAAACGGCGCTGCCCAGTAGGATGCTGGGGCTGCCTGCTCCCAAGATAGCTTCGGGCAAACCACGGAGGCCTTTAATGGCCAGGCATAGGGGTTTTGTTGTGCTCCAGGGGAGACTGACTTGGGCCTTTTCCCAATGCGGGGCGGGGCGGGGGGAGGCGAGGAAGCACCAAAGGTTTCAAGTTGGTTGCTCCTGGTGCAGTGGGATTCCGTTTTCCCTAAGGGGAGACAAAGGCCTTCAAAAGATGCCTGAGATTCCCCAACAGGACACACAAGCGCAAGCAGCTCTTACACCCACAGCTCTGTGATATGGCCTAACAGCAAATGCCCCGAGGTATGTGGCCCACATGTCCCTCCCCCAACACAAGAGCAGGTGGAAACCAGGAGAGTATTTAGGGGCAGAGAGCTGGGTGTCCAGACCCATCAGAACCTCCTGGGTTCTCTCAGGAGGAGTAGGGGTTTCTGTGGAAGCGTGGGGAGGCAGAACCCAAGCCTGGGCACCAAGGGCCCTTGAGCTCACTAGGGAGCCTATCTTAGCACTAACTGGGGAAGTGTCAACCATGTGGCTGCCACAGGCCCAGCCAGCAGCTGTGGACTTAAACAAGGACAAAGGGTGTTCAGCCTCTAACTGCAGCTTCTCTGGTCTTCTGGGCCCTGCAGGGGCCCCAGCAGAGCTCCTGGTCTCCTCTTGGCCCCTTGACCAACAGAATTTGCCCCCAGGGTTAGGTTTCCAGGGGACCTGAGATCCTCTGGCTAGGCAGGAAGGAGAGTAAACATGAAATAATGACAAAACAGTTGGGATAACGTTAATGCTTATTCTCTCCTATGTAAATGCATTCAGCTCACAAAGTACCTTTGTAATCACGATCTCATTTGATCCTCATAAGAAGCTGAGGGGATAGGTGGCTGAGGAGGGTTATAATTCCCATTTTAAAGATGAGAGAACTGAAGCCCAGGGAAGTAAAGTGACTTTTCCCAAAGTCATGCCTCTGCCTCAAACCTCCAAGCCAGTAAGAGCACGGCATCCTGGCTGGGTGAAGCTGGTGTGTGTCCTGGTGTGAATAGCAGTAAGTGGTTCCTGTAGTTGCCACGCGCCACAGGAAGCTGGGCTCTTTCCTCCTACTTTCTTATGACTTGTGTGTTACAAGCTGAGGCTACAATCGGCGGTGGGGTCAAGGCTCAGCAGTTGTGGGGATCAGGGCTCAGTAGGTAACTAGGATCTGGGTTCAGCCGAGACAAGAACCTGAGTCCAGTCATCCTGATGCCAGCCCAGTGTCATTGCCACCTTACCTGCCCTGATCTGACCTGGGCAAGGCCCTCTACACCGGCAGCCTCCCCATCTGGCATCAGAAGGTGTGAAAAAGGAGGCCTCTCAGGGTCCAGGCTATTGTAACCAGATCGGAGCACAGGATGTGAAGGTGGAGAGTGAGAGCAGGACATCCCTGGGCTCCTCGTTTGGGAGGTGGAGGGCACTAAAGCTACCCTTGACCGGGCCCCTAACCCCCTGCCGCATCCTCCTCTCTAGCCTGGGGATCTCCTCTGTGTCCACATCTTAGAACTTTGGAATTGACAAGGCGTGCCCACTGTCACAGCCCTGGGACAATTACACACCTGGACCCACCTTAGGAAGGCACTCTCCCTATCCCAGGGTTCACCAGCGGCCTGGAGGTAGAGGCAGGGGCCCACGATGGGATCTCTCGAGTGCTAGGAAAAATTGTAGGAGGAAAATCATTGAAAAGGTGATAGAAGGAAGAAGTCAAAGACAAGCTGCATTCTGGAAAGGAAAGGGGGAGGGTTCCTGGTCAACCTGATGGTAGTATTCTGAAACTCTGACTTCCGGACTCCAGGTCTAACTCCAGCCATCCAGCAGAGCTCAGGCTGGAGTGAGAAGCTTTATGGTATTTGCTTGCTTTATTGGCTCCTCGGAGGAGGAGATGAGGCCCCAGCAACTCTCTGGAGATAAGACCCCCTCAAGGAGAAACTAAGATTTATGGTTTCCGGAAACCTCAAGGTTACTCAAGGCCAGGCAGAGCCAACTGTCCTCCACTCCCAGGTTTGAGAGGAGGAGGACCTGGAGGTAAAGGAAACCCCAGCACTGTGGTGGGAACCATTCCCCACAATGCCTTCTCTTCTGTCACCTCCCATGGTTCCCAGCAAGAACTCCAGGATGCTGTGACCCCGGGGATCTCCTCCTTCACTGAGACGATGGGGGACCTGAGGCTGGGGGAGCTGGTGGGCCAGCCCAAGTCCTACAGAACCAGTGTTAGAGGAGGAGCTCCGACCCAGTTCCCAGCCGGGGCCCCCCTCCCTGAGCTGTTGCCACTAGAATGAACCCTGAAGCCCAGTCACGAAATACCTGAGTCACTCTGACCAAAGAAAAACAATATTGCTAGGGCCCTGGCCTCTCTGTGTCACCCCATGCAGCTCTGGGACAATAGTCACCCAGCAGGCCTCAGCGAGGTGGCCCGAGTGTCCCCCCTCCACCAGCATGTGACCACACCAAGGGTGCTTGCCCTTTCTGGGAAAGCACCCCGCCCCCCCACGCCTATGGACACTGGCCCAGGCCAAGTGGCTCTGGACACGTTTCGTTGACAACCCTACTTTACAGGCACAAGAGGCTGGTTCCTGACGTGGCCTTCCAGTCTTCCATGGCCCCTGTGCGCAGGGTAAATTTTATTTCTGGGCTTAATTAGGGGACATGCCATAAATATTCATGCAGCAAAATGAGCCCTGGCTCACAAGTGTAGCTGCTTCCCGCTTGGGGGAAATTAACATTGTTTTCCAGGCCGTGAGTAATGAGGCTCCGCTGCTGGAGAGAGGAGCCTTTTCAACATCCTCTCTAGGCCGGAACGAGAGAGCCACAGTCAGAGGCACCCACGCCCCGGGGAGCCACCCTGGCCATCCCAGGCCCCGCCGCCTCTCCAAAGCTGGGCAGCTCGGGACTCTCCCGCCGATCAGCCGGGAAGGGAGCCCTCACCAGGGTGCTCAGCAGAGCAGAAGATGCATGATCTCTGTCTTGTCTTGAGAACAGCAAACTACAGCCCGCAGGCCAAATCCACCTGCCACTTGTTTTGGGGAATACAGTTTTACTGAAACACAGCTACGCCCATTCATTCAGCGACTGCCTACAACGGCAGAGGTGGGTGGCCTTGACAGAGACCTTATGGCTGTCAAGCCTAAGATATTGACTGGCCCTTTACAGAGAAAGTTTGCCAACTCCTGCTCTAGAATCTTCTCATCCTGGACATTTATTAGTATTAATAAAAGCCCCCGTAATATTGAATTCTCTGGGCTCCTAGGACCATGGAGTGGTTTTAGAAGCTTGTGATAGAATCCCATGTGCACAGACTGTGGAACCAGAGTCCGGTCTCAGCTCCCCTACTTCCTCAGCTGTGACTGTGGCCAGGCTGCTTACCTTTCCTCTGTCTACGCTTCTTCATCTAGAGATTGTGGGTAATAACGGTACCTATCGTACAGGGTTCTTGCGAAGATTAAGCAAGTGAGGGGCGCCTGGGTGGCTCAGTCAGTTAAGCGTCTGTCTGACTTTGGCTCAGGTCACGATCCCAGGGTCCTGGGATCGAGCCCCGTGTCGGGCTCCTTGGGCTCTTTGCTTGGTGGGGAGCCTGATTCTCCCTGTCCTTCTGCCACCCCCCATCATGTGTGCTCTCTCTTTCTCTCTCTCCCTCTCCAATAAATAAAATCTTAAAAAAAAAAATATTTGTAAAGCCCCTAAGAAAGTATTTGACACAGGGGAAGCATTATGTAAGTGTTCAATCTCCTATACTTTCAGAGTCCTCAAAGTATAGGATCTTAAAACCCCTGCGAACTTCAGCCTGTCTAATCTTAGCCTCTCATCTGGAACAGGGGAACCCACAAGTTTCTGACTGCGCAGAATGCTTTACATGCATTATCTCATTTACTCTCCAAAACAAACAGCTTTTTGAATCAGAATTAACTGCCTATTTACATATGAGGAAACTGGGATTTTTACGAAGTTTAGGAGACTAACCCAAGGTCACAGAGGGGTGAACTGTAAAGCAGGAACTCAAGCCCAGGTGTGCCTGACTCCAGAGCCTATCTGTCGGATAATCCCACCTCTCACCCCCTGCCACAGCCCCACTTCTGTACCATACTAGGGCCTTCCAGCCGCAGCTGGACCCCCCTGTGACAGGGAGCTCGCTACCTCTGGAGACAGCTGGCTCTCTTGCTGGAGAGCTCACCCTGGGATCTGCTCTTGCATCTGCCCACCGCTTGGTCTTCCCAGCTCTGAAAAGCCTAGGTGGGAAACAGAGGGCACTTCTGGGGCCATCTCCCAACCTGCTGGGAGCCAGCAGTAGTCTGGGCCTCAGGCATTTGCAACAAACTAGACCTGGCTAAAAAGACTAAGCTCTATAGCTTTGGACAGAGCACTCCTCCAGGAAGCCCTCCTTGGTGCCAAGGGACAACAAGGACCACCCTTTCTCCCCAAGGCCGCCACCATTCCTGCCTGAACCATCACACTCGATGAGACCAGGCCCAATGTGAGACTGGTTCTAATATCCCTTGGGCTCTCTGATCCTTGTATTCTGTGTGCTCTCTTCTAAAGTGTTTTTGAGACCCAGCCCCTCCTACAGTTCCGCAGCGCCCACCAAGGCTCTGGCATCCTCATAGCATTCTCCACCGGAAGGGGCACTGCCATTCCCATGGGCAAGAGGTGCCCCTGAGACCCAGAGCGGAGGGTGAGGGGAAGAGAGAAGCAAGAAAGAAATCACTGCTGGAGAGCCTCCGTGGGCCAGGCAGCGAGCTAACCCTCCGACTCATGGAATCCGGACTAGGTAGGCAGGAACCCCACTTTACCGAGGAGGGAATGGAGGCTCTGAGAGGAGCTCAGACTTGCTCTAAGTTACAGGGATAGGACAAAAAGGAAGGACACATTGTTGAAGCTTCTACTGTATGCTAGGTGTGTTCACATACATGTCTTATTTCCCCATCAAACACACACAAAATCAAGCTCAAAGGGAGGTATTTTTACTCCTGTTTTCCAGATGTGTGAGGCAACGCTCAGAGAGCTGGGGTGGCTTGTCCCTGCAGGCACGGGGCTGGAAGCAGACCACACCGGCCGGGAGAGAGCCCTGTCACCCACCCCAGCCGTCCTCCCAGGGCTCAGCACGCATCCTTTCGGGGAGTGGAAAAGGAAACACTGGGCCCTTTTACAGGGTTTCCGTGTGCATGACGGGGAGCCCCTGAGGATGGCCGACCTGCCACGGATGGGAGGAACAGTTTATTTTCTCTGCGTGCCGCTCTGGAGCCTTTCAAAGGTGTGAAGTTCCGTGGCCTGCAAAGGCCAGCTCCGTCGGCTGCCCCGATCGGGCCCTGCCCGGGGCCCCAGCCCCCGCAGGCCCCGGCTCTTCATGTGCCGCCCGCAGGAACTCCCTCCGGCCCGCCTGGCCCCTCACTCGCTGAAAGGCTGCAGAGTGACGGGCCAGAAACCTGACTCCCGTGTTTATTCACCAAACACAGAGCCGGGCCTCTGGGCCCTCCTCCGCCATCCAGACCCTCTGCTACCTCTGGGGAAGAGGGGTTTCCAGCCCACTGCTAGGCTCGGCAAAACTGGCATGCTCACCTCCAGAGACTGGCCACCAGGAGGAGCATCCAAGCTGGCCCTGCAGCAAGAGAGAGTCTGGTCAGACACAAGGAAGAACTTTCTGCCCCGGAGGGAGCATTCAGCTCAGAGAAGAAAGGGGAATCTCGTCAAGGGCTGTACTCTCTTGGTAAGGACCCAAAGCCATTCTGTCTGAGTTTCTGTTCCTCACTCCTACGATGAGACTGCATGATTCCCAAGCCCCACTCCCTACCAGTTCTAACAATGTTATGATTCTGAGCTTCACAGCGTGAAAAGAGAGCAGGAGACCCCAGCTCTATCCCAGCTCTACCAGCAGCTGACTGTGGGAACATGAGCGATGTTACTTCACTGCTCTGGGCCTCGGCTTCCCCATCTTTAAAATGGGCATACGTATCAAAGGGTAGTGATGAATTAATGGACACAAAGTACACTATGATAAGTACTGTCCACAAAGTGCTCTACAAGGGTGAAGTGGATTTGTTATTTCCACTCTTCCTGCCTTCTTGCTTCCTCCTTCTGTCTTCTCCCTCCTCAAGCTTCCTTTGACCCTGCCTCCTTTCTTTACTTCCCCTAAAAGGGAGAGTCAGTATGCCCCTTTCTCTACCTGGCCAGTTAACTGAGAAATGTTGTTTACAAACTGAGAGGTTTTTGTTTTATTTGAATTGTTTTTTAATGCAGTTAATACAGTGGCCATAGGAAGGTAGTGGGGCCACAGGGAAATACCTGTGAAGCGTCCAAATCCTCTCCGGCAGTCTTCTCATAGAGTCTGGAATATTCCCCCTGCTGGGAAATGTTTGGCTGGGTCTCTGTGAGGGGAGCACAGTGAGAAATCCCTGTCACAAGGTTGCTGGCCTGGATCAGAGGCCGATTTCTCCATGTTGCCACCTCCAGAGCTATCAAATCGTGGACTGCTTAGACACCAGGCAGTTACGTTCGTGAACCACTGGGTTGTTTCCTTATAGACCAGCCAAGGAGGTTGCATGGCTACTTTTTAAAAACTGAACTGATATTCTTGCTGTTTTTCTGCCCCCCCCCCCACCATTTTTATAGCTGAACTGACTGTTTTGGTTGGACTGACCTATTGTTTGTCTAAATGGACCCATTGCTAGAGGAACTGACTGGCTGTTTGTCTATAGTGACCAGCTGTGGGACCGAAGGGGTGGGTTGGGGGCTGTTCTGACAGGATATTTTGGCTAAATAAACTGGGCCGAGGCCCGCGGTCAAAAGGGCTTATACCAACCCCACCCCTCAACCTTATCGCCAACAACGGCCTTCCCAGAGACCCCACCTCAAATGTTCCGGCCACAAACCCTACCTCATCCACCGTGAAAGGTTGTGCAGGACTGTCATATGTTACAAATTGGGCTTCACGGCAAGAAAAAAGCAAGTCCAGTTGAACATCTGAGAAACCACCCAGCTGCCTGTCCTCCTCAGCCCTGTGGGGCAGCCCTGCCTGCCTGGCCGGCTATCCTTGGGGCCTGAGCCATCAGTCCTGTCCCTAGTCGGAGTTAGGGGTTCGCCGCGCCCCCAGCACAGCCCCCTCACTTGCCTCTTTAACTCACTTCCTTTCATCGCTGACCGGTTCACAGACTTTCAATGGGGCCGTGGCAAGAGAGTCCTCATCCCCTCTGCCCCATTCACCCTGCCCACCCCCTCCTTGGCCTTTCAGGCTCCCAGTGAAAGGGACTCGTCCACAAATTGGAGATTTGCCATTGTCCTCTTTGTCAAGGCTCTCCATTTCCCTCAGCCCCACCCCTCCCACCACTGGGATCAGCAGGGGTGGCCCCAGAGGGGTGGCCGATGTAACAGAGCATTGCACACCCAACACTCTCGCTCCGAAACTTGGACTGTGCTTTGGAACAGAAAGACAAGATCTAGATTTCTCCCTGCTTCTCTCCCCTCCCTAGGCTACAAATGGGGAGATGAAGAGTCACACAGTGGGACCCCGTGACGCCCGGTTTGCCATCCCATTAGCTCATTTCCACTGTTTCTTTCAGTATGGAGAAGGCAACAGCGTTTGTCATTTGTGTTAATCCAATATGCCGCACCATTGAAAATGTGTATAAAAACTGCAGTCAGTAGTTGAGGAAGTTTGGGGTCGTGGTTTTGTTGTTTAGCATCTGAAATCAAAAGCTAAAGCCATGAAAACAGCAATTCTTGGTTGAACTACTTCAAAAATAAATAGAAACACTGGCCTCACTAATTTGAAATTCAACTCACAAAAAGGAAACAAAGCCAAATTGTTCTCTTCCTGTTTCTAATATTTTTGCTCCCACGTTTAGATTATTTAATCCAACTTCCTATCTGTAGGTGGGCCTACTGTGGCCCAGAGAGGAGGTCTACTTGCCTAGAGGCACACAGCTTCACAGGCAGGGCTGGGCTGGCGTACCTGGGGCGGACCGCGCTCTGCCTCTCAGGCAGGAGTTTCAGTTTTGGAAAAATCTCCGCTTCATCGAAATGGTATCCCTAGAACTAGCTGGGCACTGCAATTTGGTTTGGGGGGCTTTGCAGCTTCTAAACTAAATGGGTTTTTAAGGAAAGATTTGAAATTGGCAAAAGAGGTTGTTTACAACGTTTGGTCTGCGGGGGAAAATTGCAAGATCTCTTAGCCTTTCTAACTTGAGCAGCTCCCTCCCTAAGGAGTTCTGGGGAGCTTTAGGTGAACACCGGACTGGGAGATTCTGAGTGTAAGCTGAGCCAGAGAAAAAATCTTTCTAAGAAGACAGCCTCACATTTAAGTGACCACTGCACAGACTCTTGTCTTTATAATGCTTAAATAAAAAGTAGGAGGTTTTATATTTAGGTTGTTGATCTCTGGGTAGTCCTTTTAGAGAGTTTTGGGATGAACTCACTAGGAAACGAACGTTTTCTTTTCTTTTTTTTTTTTTTTTAAAGATTGTATTTATTTATTTGACAGAGAGAGACACAGCGAGAGAGGGAACACAAGCAGGGGGAGTGGGAGAGGGAGAAGAAGGCTTCCCGCCAAGCAGGGAGCCTGATGCGGGGCTCGATCCCAGGATCCTAAGATCATGACCTGAGCCAAAGACTGAGCCACCCAGGCGCCCCAGAAACGAATGTTTTCTAAAGTAGCAGGGTGACTCTGAAGTTGGCTGTTTTGCTTTTTGGTTTATTCCTCCACGTGGTAATAGAATCCTCAGTGTTACCATCCATCCCCTTGCTGTACATATACTGTCCCCCCACCCCCAGGATTTATGGCCAGTGAGGAGCCTCCACATCTCTCCAAACCCCAACGAGGACATGATAACATCATCAACTCATCACTGAGCCATCCTCCTCAAGCCGGCTTCTATCTTCCCCGAAGTGTGATAACCATCAGAGGCTGGTAATTCCCAGCCAATTATCTAATCCACATGTTGTCCGGATTGTGTAAACCCCAGCCCGTGAGGATCATAAAATAAATAAGCATGGAATGGTGTATAGTTTCCAATCTCCTCTCACCTGATAGGCCAGGCTCTCGGGTCCCAGCCTCGACGGTGCTGCAAGTCCTTCCAGAGGGAAAACGCAGCGTAGGTTCAAATCTGGACCTGTTTGCTGTTGTTCCTGACACAGAGGCCACAGACACCCACGCCAGACACACAAGACGGCCCTGTCCCCCCTGCTCCCGGTCCTCTGCCTCAAGGGGCCAAAGGTCCAATTCATGAATACGCTAATCATTGAAAGAGTCTTGTCCTGCAAGATGCCAGCATGGGGAGTTAAGACTCTGGATGGCTTGCAGAAAGAAAAGCAAAACCGTCCCTCAAAAAGCAAAGGGTGGTAGGAATTCATTTATAATGATGAGAGGTGGAGCAGAGAGAGGCAGGAAAGGAGATCGTCGGCTCTAGGAAATGCAAAGAATGATCAAATCAGACTGTGTTGTCTAGACGTAAACACGGGGATTCCAAGGGGCTGCTGTGTGGGTGCGGGGTGTGTGTGTGTGTGTGTGTGTGTGTGTGTGTGTGTGTGTGTGTGTGTGTGTGTGTGTGTGTGTGTGTAGGGTTAGGTAAAGATTTAGACTGGGCCAGGCGTGGGGCCGAATGATCTCTAAATCCCTTTTTGCCTCTGAAATTCTTCAAGGCTATGTCTAAAAGCCTGTAATTCCCAAATTCTGTAATTCATAGATCCTATACTTCTCTAACAAAACAGACACTCTTTGATTCAAATGTTCTGTGCTTCTAAGAGTCTATAATCCAATAAGTCTGTAATTAGAAACGCTATGATTATAGAAGTCTATGATTCTTTAATTCTACCATTCCATGATGCTAATATTCTGTGATTCTAAGATTATATCATTCAACGTTTCCTTAGTTTAATATTCTAACATTCCACCATTCTCAAGTTCTGTGATTCTAAGAGACCACAATTCTGGTTTTCTATAAAGTCTTCTACATTTCTAACACTCTACAATTCTAGAATTCTGATTCCCTAATCCTAAAATTCCATAATTCTTTTTTTTTTTTAAGATTTTTATTTATTTGACAGAGAGAGTGAGAGAGCACAAGCAGGGGCAACAGTTGAGGGAGAGGGAGAAGCAGGTTCCCTGCCAAGCAGGGAGCCCAACGCGGGGCTCGATCCCAGGACCCTGGGATCATGACCTGAGCCGAAGGCAGACGCTTAACCATCTGAGCCACCCAGGTGCCCCCTAAAATTCCATAATTCTAATGTTCTGTGCTACTAAGAACCTAAAGCATTCCTGTGATTCTATAAATCATTTTTCAAGAATTCTAATAGTCTATAATTCTAATATTCTGGGTTTCCAAGATCCTACAACACCAAGATATTTTTATTCCAAGTTCTATATTTTAAAGAGTCTATGATTCTAAGATTCTAGGCTCCGTGATTTTAACATCGTATGTTCTCATAATTCCAACATTTTGCTTATTTTATGATTTCGTTATTGCAAACAGAAAGTCGCTTCTGTTACAAAGTACCGTGATTAAGCTGCAACTGGCAAAGAATGGAGTGACTCCCACAGCTGTCCCCTGAATCAGGCTGTAGCCTGTCCCAGGGCCGCTGAGCCTTCCTCCTCAGGGAAAGAGACCCGAAAGCGGCTGGTTTGCGCTGCCCGGGTTCCAGAGCTG
Source organism: Mirounga angustirostris (assembly GCF_029215605.1). Classification (NCBI taxonomy): domain Eukaryota; kingdom Metazoa; phylum Chordata; class Mammalia; order Carnivora; family Phocidae; genus Mirounga; species Mirounga angustirostris. The sequence continues at coordinate 152,906,822 of NW_026991712.1, forward strand.
CCGGCAGACAAAGGCGTGGGGAGGTGGGGGCCCGGGCCCAGGGTCAGGCCGAGGAGTTGGCCCCCACGCCTCCCGGAGGCCCCTCCTCAACAGCCAGGTTTCCAAACATCTGCCAGCATTTGGGTCCCGATTGCTGTCCTTTAAAAGTATCCCTCTCCCCTTTCTTGTTCCCCATCAAGGGCTCCCATGACAATCATTTCAAGCAGCTAATGAGTTTCAGATGGCCTTCAGGAGCCCGGGACGGATGGAAGCTGGGGGGTAAGGGTTCTTAGGCCGAGTTTTGTGGGCAGGGGGGAGGGGTGGGGGCGGGGGTCAGAAAGAAAAATCTTTTGTAGCTGAAGTGCTATGGGCCCCCAGCCCTCCCGTCCGGGCCTGGAGTCAGAACCTGGAAAGGAGCCCTTGGTCACTCCACCATGCTAACTCCTCACTCACTGTTTCAAACTTGGATGGAATAAAGACCCAGAAGCATTATATGAAAGCATTGAGGCCTTCCTAAGGCCAAGATGTCATTACTCACCTGCTGATAGAGCATCTTTGCTAGACAGAAATAATCCCTGTCAGAATCTACATCTTCTGTGACTGTCGCTGTGCAGGAACACGGGGGAGAAGCCCAGGGGCTCGCTGTGGTGCCGTCTGACTCTAGTGGGTACTGCACTCTCTGACCCCTGAGCGGGGCTGGCTGTGGGGGACGCTGGCCCAGGCCCACTGGCTCTGAGCAGGGGTGGCTCGGCCAGGCTGCAGCTCCTTCCCAGCACCGCTCTCTCCCTGTGAAGCACTCCTGTCCTTGCAGTTGGCGTGAGACCCCTGGGGGGCCCACTGTGACCCCAAAGGGCTTTTTCTCTCCAACACCAGGGAGCTTGGGGAGACCAGAGGCACAAGAGGGGGCACCCCAGCTTTCATTTCCGTGGCATTCGGAGAGCCCCGGGGGGCAGCTGGTGCCCAGAACCTGGCCAGGATTACACAGCAGGTTCTGGAGCATTCTCCCTCCCGGCTGCTGGGGGACTTCCGCTGCTCTTAAGGTCTAATTTAGGGATCCACTTAAGTGAGCAGAACATTGAGAAAGGCACAGCAGTGCATTTCAGAGGAACTCACACTCCACAGCCCACCGAGGCCATTCGTGTCCAGGAATTTCGGGGGACAATTCTGCCACAGGATGTGTACAGTGTCAGGTTTGGAGGGGGTCTCTCCTGGCAAAGGAGACCAAACCTTATAATTAAGGAACTTGCCGTTTCCTTGAAGACATCAACAACAACCGCCGCGTCTTCCCCGTTGCCTAAACAGGACAAACCCCGGGTTAAGCAGTTCCTGGTGGTCCGCTCTCACACATGTGCAGAGGGAGGAGAAAAACCCGCCTGGAAGCTGGCCTCCCTGCTTCCCAGCAGCACCCGCCTCCCCCGCCCCACCTCGGCCCCCCTCCCCCCATCGCAATTAGGGGTAATCTTTTGTTGCCTGGAAAGTGTAAAAATCGCTGGCTTTTCTTTTTGCATGCATAATATCATTTCCCCTCCAAGTGCGTTATTTGGTTTGGGAATTACATCTATTTACAAGAGTAGATGTTGCACAAAGGTTGTGTTTATGTGGAAAATTATATCGGTGACACGGGCTGATTGGCATGTGGAGGCTGGGAGAGCAGGCCGAAGAGGCCTTCTCATCAGCTTGGAAAAACAAAATGATTGTATTTTCAGCAAAGCTAATTGATCACATACCTCGCTGGGCTATCTGTTTACTCAAAGGCCTGCCAGGCCCTGGGAAGGTGGAGAGGAGAGAGCCCCGGGGCAGTGGTCACCGCCAGACCACGCCAGCCTTCCAAGGTGCTGAGGTGCGGGGCCCAGACGAGGGCATGGGACAGGTCACAGGGTCATGGGGTTGGACGGAAAGGTGGGCTGACCCTCCTCGGGAAACCAGGCCCAGACCTGAAGCTGGCGGACTGTGCCCTTTCCCCAGGACCCCGGAAGTCAGCGTGAGACGCGGAAGGTGTGGGAAGGGCAAGTTGGAGTAGGATCAGGGGCCACCGCAAAGAAAAATGAGCTAATTCCCTTCCTCTCTTCCGTTTGGGAAGCTGACCCAAGAAGGGCTTTTCAGCTGGTGCTGAGCTGGCTGCCCCGGGCCCCTCGGGAGTGAAAGTGCTGGAAACCTGGCTTGGAATGTCTTCCTTGACTGAGGGGCTCTGTGGGTTTTCAGGGCTGTCTTTGCCCCCCTCTGGGAGCTCTCCATCAGGGCCTGGGCTGCGAGGCTGAATGGGAGAGACGCCTTGTGGGGGTTTGGGGATGTGGCTGAGGACTGCATTCAGCTTCTAAATCCACCAGCAGCAAACCTGAGCCCAATGCTCTCTGACACCGTCCCAGAACAAAGACCCTGCTTCTGGCCTTTGGGGAGGAGGTGCTTATCTTTGGACCTGTGACCAGCATTCCTGGGCCCCTGACACTCTCCCAGAACAAAGACCCTGCTTCTGGCCTTTGGGGAAGGAGGTGCTTATCTTTGGGCTTGTGACCAGCGTTCCTGGGCCCAGGGGATGAATCAGTGTGTGAAAGGCCTCCTAAGGAGATAGTAACTTCCCCAAACCGACCTGCAGAGGCCAAGCCTCCCGGCCAAACAGCTCACTCACCTCAAGAAGCACGGAGTTAGAATTCTATTTCCTCCCCAGCGTTACAACTTTCGGTTATGCGGGGGAAGAAAACAGAACAGTTGGATATAGTTAAGCAAGAGCTTGTATTGAAAATGACCAATTACTCTGAAAATGACTTGTTGGGAATTAGTCAAGGAACTGATTAATTTACCACTCACTTTGCAAACATGAAGTTCCTTTGAAAACCACCCTTTAAAAATAATCTGACATCCCTGCCCCGCATACTGTGAAGATGGCTGGTTATTTCGCAAACTTCCAGTTGGAGTCAGTCAAGTTACTAGTTACACTTTACAAACAACTAGGCACAAGCAGCAGCCCCTGGTTTGATAGGTTCCAACTGTGGTCTGCTCGCCTTGTTGCTTATCAGTCTCATATTTAGCTAACTTTTCCTAAAACAGGGATCAAGAAATCTTTGGGAACAATCACTAAGGAGGAATCCCCAAATCCTAAATGACCACTGAACCCGACAGCATTGTTTTACAAATGGGGAGAAGGCAGGCCAGCATATTCCAACCTCTGCTGATCCCAGTTGGTGAGAGAGGAACCGGGTTTGTATATGACTGGGGGCTCCGTGGATCAGGTGATACTGAATAAACTTCAGGTACTTTTTCTCCAAGCTCAGCCACGAGGTTTTTCCCCTCTATCCAGGGATAAGCTCCACAAGCCCCAGTTTGGAATCTATTCCCAGTGGCACTCTGGATGTATGTGTGCGTATTTGTCCACCATTGCATTTCAAAACCTCTGGCCCTTCCGAAAAGACAAGCAGCTTATTAATGTGGCGCTCTTGGAATTGTTTTTTAATTGGAAACATTTTGCAATGAAAGAACATTAATAAAACCTGAATCCAAATCAAACTTCTCTGGGTATGTTATTTTTACTCCACAGTCAAATGCTTTTATTAGATTTAAAACTTTCACTGTGCTTTTTATCTCTGGCTGTATAATGTTCTACAATAAAAAAAAAAACCCAATGACTTCGAAGTCTGGCAAAATAATATACTTTCTTGGATGTCTCTGTGTGTTGCCAATTAGCTTTGCTGTGAACGCCGGCCCCCATCCATCACCCGCCTCTGGGTGGCTGTAAGGGAGACCTAATTTGTTTCATATGCCCGGTGCTCTCTGAGCCATTCACCAGTGCCTCCAACCTGCTGAGGAGCAGCTAGGCCAAAAAAAGAGATGAATGACAAGAAAACCCCGAGTCGAGCCAGAGGAACTCCTTATCAGAACGGGTCCCGGCTCTGCTCGCCCCATGGGAAAATCTCAGCCTCCGTGCCTGCCTCCCAGTCCCTCTTCCTCACATCCCCCCACAACCTCTCCTCTGTTCCTTCTCTCCCCTTGCTTGACCCAGAGGACCCAAAGCTCACAGGCTGTGAGGCCTTGAGTAGAGAGATTGGAAGCCTTATCCTTTTCCTCTAGCTTCCCAGGGCTGGCCGCTGGCCGGTCCCCTCTCGGCCCATTCCCACCCCCTCCCACCTACTCCTTTTACAAGCCCAACTTTTAAACCTCCAGTTCCCTAGGAATTTTATGAATGCTTGACACAAGCCAAAATAAACTCGTAAAGAAAAAGTTTCTAAAGAAGGTCATAGACCCATACAGCAAGTGCTAAGCGGCAAATACAAAAGTTCTTCGGGTGGCTGGGGCTGAGGTCTGGGTGGTGGAAGGTTGGGGTCAATGGAAGGAAAGGCGGGGAAGGAGGAATAAGGAGGGAAGGCTTCCTTTTCTCTACTGAAAGGAGAAAAAGAGGAATCTCTAAATCCCAGACCCCCTGAATCTTTATTCAAAGGAAGAAAGAAAGAAAAGAAAGAAAGAGAGAGAGAGAAAGAAGGCCCTACTATAATTTGACTCCTCATTTTAATGAAGCTCTAGCCCAGGGAGGTGAGAGATTTATCCAAAGTCACACAGCAAGCTGGTCTACCCAGTACTGAAGCCAGGTGCTCTGACTCCCAGTCTAGAGACTTCCCTCTCAGTGTTACTGATGTGATGAGGGAAGGAAACAAAGGGTCTTCGGGGTCATGGAGCTGCCTGTTGTAACTCTCTGGAACAATGCTGCCCACTAGAGTAGGCATTCACCACACAGAGCTGGTCAATCAAAAATTCAGTCTCCCAGCCATGTTTCAAGGGCCCCCACATTGGATAGCACAGATATAAAATATATCCATCATTGTACGAAGTTCTACTGGATAGCACTGCTTTGAGGGTCCAAATTGTTGGCCTTTGAAGACATAATTGTGGTCATGGTGCAAGACGGTTCCTTCCTCTGAGATGTGGGAGGAACTTCTACTGCCCCCCATCATGACACATGCACCTTGGGGGCTGGGGCCCCCTCTCTCTTCTCTTTTCACCCCCACCCCATGATAGCCAGCACAAGAGAGATTCTCAAAGAAGATTTAGTCTCAAAGCTTAGGGTTGGAAAGGGAGCTCAACTAAACCACTCCCAGGGCAAGAATCTGCCCCAGAGCCTCCCAGAGGGTGGTCCATCCACCCACTGTCTGCACACTTCTAGGCGCAGAGACCTCACTGTCTCCCCAGGCAGCCCTAGTCCATTTCTGAAGAGCTAGAATGATGAGAATGTACTTTCCAAAATCTAGCTGAAATTTCCCCACTTGCATCCATGACCCTGGCTCTGCCCTCTGGGGTCTCATAATACTAATTTTGCTCTTCTTTCTATATAATGACTCTTCTGATAGCTAAACATGGTCCAGTCACTCCCTGTTCCTTTTCAAACATGGAACTCACCACTGAACATCTAATTCTAGATGTGGACTGATCACAGAAAATAGCCAATGCTGACCTCCCTTAATCTAGAGACTATTCTTCTGTCAATGCCACACACATTTTAAGTAGCTTCATTACTCCATAGACTCACACTCGGTTTGGGCTGTGAAAACCACCCAGGCAGTATGAGTGGTCCCATGGCTAACAGGATAGACAGGATAGATAATTGTCCCAGTTGTGAACAGGATAGATACAGCCCCTGCGAAATAAGGCTTTTTGTCCTGGGCAAGCAGGCCCCCTGCTTCTGTCTGACTCTCCAGGCAGGCCTACACTTTGGAGTACTTTTCTCAAATTTTTCTAGGTCCCTCTCCAATGCCTGGCACTGCTCAGGGCTGGTAGTGCCATAAAGGTGAGACTCTCTGAGACCAGATTGAGACTTGCATAGGCTCTAGTCCACTCGTCCCCTGCAGGGCTCTTTCCACCGTCTACTTCATGCCCAGGGTTGACCAGATGCCCCAAGAGCTCCAGGATTCATTTCTGTGGGTTTGTCCTGGGGCTCTATAGCCAGGCCTTGGTCCCGCTAGAGCAGCATGGCAAATGGATAACTTCCATTAACAACATGGTATTTCTTTTGTATGGTCTCCAGAATGGTGCTGACATACTGATTTTGGATGACTCAAATTGTTTATATAGACAGGGGCCCGGAGCACCCAGAAGAAGCGTTCACAGTCCAAGGGGAGAAACAATCTACTCTAAATGTTATGAGAGAAGCAGCACTGGGTGAGCCTAGAAGAAAGAAGCTGGAGGGCTTCCCATAGGCAGTGTTATCAAAGCTTTGTCTAAAGAATGAGCTGGGAAAGAGAAAAGTGGGAGAATTCCAGACAGAGAAAAGTGTGTGTAGAAAGGGCTTTGAATATGGTGCAGCCTGGTAATATAAGCTGGGTGGATTGCTCAGCTTTTTTAAACTCTGGTTTAATTGTCTGTAAAACTAAGAGAACAGTCTGTACCTCACAGGGTCAGGCCTTCATTCAGTCATTCAAAGAATGTCCTAAGCACTACGAAGCCAGGCCCTATGAGGTGCCAGGGACATCCAAAAGCACAAGGCAAACTCCTGCTCTTAACACACGCATGAGGGCAATGTGGCAGAGAGGTCCCGACTTCCCTTGAGCCCCACAGCGGGGCTAGTTAACTCCAGCCTTCCTGTCCCTTGAGCTCAATCTTGAAGGAAGCTTAGTAAGAGTTGTCAGGATAGAAAAGATGGGAGGAGTCTTCTAAGATGAGGGAACAGTATATGCAAAGGCCCAGAAGTCTGAACAAGCCTGAGATATCTGGGGCCTGGGAAGTAGCCCCATATATCCAGTAGGGTATGGTGCATGTTGACTGGGGCTAGAATTTGAGGCCAGAGCCTAAAGGCCTTGAATGTCCTTTATTATGTGGGTGAGGCTGAGCTCTGGAGGATTTTAAGCCTGAAAGTCATCTGATCAGATTTGCAGTTTGGAGAGTTTCTCTGGAGGCCAGTGTGGGGGCTGGACTGTTGAGTGAAAGCCTGGAGGCTAGGAAGTCAAGGAGGAGGCTGGTGGGATGTCTGAGTGAGAGAAGTTGAGGCTGTCTCCAAGGGGGATGGAGGAGGGGCATGGCCTCACATAGGAGGCAGAATCAACAAAAGCTTAACGGTTGGTAGATGTGTGTGTGATAGGGGAGAGGTGGAGCCAAGAATGACTCAGGTATGTGGCATGTTTGTTTTCCAGAAGGAATACCAGCAATTGTGGCAATGTTAGGTAGCATTTATTACTCGTTAATTATGTGCTAGGCAACATGCTAAGCATTTTACACGCATGATCTCATTTAATCCTCCCAGCAATTCTGTGAGGTAGCTACCATTTATCCCCCATTTTATGGATGAGGAAACTGGCTCAGAAAGGTTAGGTAACTTGCCCAAAGTCACACAGCAGACCCGGGACTGGCATTCAGGGCAGCCCTCAGGGGTTCCATTCTTCTATCCCTCCCACTTTTCTGTCAGGCTCAGGCTCTGGGCTCCTGCCAGGCCGTCCACACCCTGTGACCACCCAGGAACTCAGGCACGGAATGTTTCCTTGTCTGCCTCTCCCTCAAGTCTTTCCTACACAAGAGCAGGGGCTCTGCAACTGAAGAGACCCATACTTACCCATCCGTCCACCCTCAGCACACTTGCTGAGCCCCACTCTAGGCCAGGCCCAGGAATACGGACTGGAACAGACTCGGCCCCTGCTAAGTGCACTCAGCCCAGGACAGGGCGGTGGCCTGTGCCTGCAGATTCCTAAGCGACCACTCTGTCTAAAGGCGCTCTCTGCCCGTCTCTGCCTCTATCTCAGCCCCTTTCTGCTTGTTCATAGCCTTTATCAGAGGTGAATCACTTTATATTTCTGTTTGTGGTGTCTGTCTTCCCCATTAGAGGGAATTTCCCTGTTAGGGACTCAACTGTGTGCCTTCGAAAATCATACGTTGAAGTCCTAACCTTCTGTACCTTAGAATGTGACTATATTTGGAGATGGCATCTCCTCAAAGAGATAATTAAGTTAAAATGAGGTTACTAGGATGAGCCCTAATCCAAAATGACCGGTGTCCTCATAGGAAGAGGTGATGAGGACACAGCCCCGTCCGGAGGGAAGACCACTCTGTGAGGACAGAATGAAGAAGGCCATCCACAAGCCCAGAGGAGAGGCCTCAGAAAAGCAGCCCTGCCAACACCTTGATTTCGACTTTCCACCTCCAGAATTGTGAGAAAACAGATTTCTTCTGTGTAAGCCTCTCTCCGTCTGCAGTCCTGTGTTACGGCAGCCTGAGCCCCCGAACGCACTCCCTGCAGGACGCTGCCCTGTTCTCCCGGCCTAGCATCAGGCCTCGCCCATGATTAGGCGATCGGTAAATATTTGCTGATTAAGTGTGTGCATGAGTGTGTGTGTGTGTGTGTGTGTGTGTATTACGCTTATGGATGGCCATGTATGCAAGGATCTGTGTTCGGATGAACTCAAGTGTATGTCTGCGTGGGTGTGCTTGCATGCAGGAGAGCAGACTGTGAGTGGCACATGTTCACATGTTTGTGAACAGGGGTGTGGTGGGTGTGGGAATGTGAGTAAGTGTGGAGGGTGCTGTGTGCGCCTCTGTGAGCCTCCCACCCCAGTGTGCATCTGGCCGTCTCCACGTGCACACAGGAATATGAGTGTGTGTATGAACGGCGTCCTGTGTCTGCGTGTCTGAGCGTGCCCTGGCACTCACCTGTGTCTGTCCTACCCCACATCTGGGACAGAGGCAGTCTCTGCCCTGGCCGCTTGCTGGGGAGGGGTCTTCGCTGCTGGTGCTCCCTGAGGCAGTGGCTCACAGGAAGAGCTTCCTGAAGGAAGCTGGGCAGGGGAGGTGCTCCCCATCCACACTAGCCCTGAGGGGCGGTGGAGGGGAAAGGCTGACCTCCCCTTGGATGCCCCCTAATCCCCGTCCCCCTTCTCCCAGAATGGGTTGCTTCCCCGCCACCCTCCTGACCCCACACCCCTGCCCCCATACAGACTGTTCAGTTCGGCCATTAGACTGTGCTTATGGACTCTGTCCCCCTCCTCCGGTGCCCTTACTTTCTCTCTTGGGACTGAGATGGCAATGATGACATCAGGTGGTATGTTAAGACAATTGTGATGTTTTCTTCCTCCTCCCGAGGTTCCTTCTTCCTCCAGCGGGGAACAGCTCCACACTCATTGCCCCAGGGGAGGTGTATGGCAGGGCAGAAAAAGTCTGGCCAGCAAGGGTCCGTCGTTCTTCTTTTCCCAAGAGAAACAGGGCTGTGCAGAGAAGCTGAGACAGAGAAATGACACAGACTGACCTGGAAGCCCCAGCGAGGGGCAAGGGGCAGGACTTTCCAGACCTGGGCTGTGCGGAGACCCAGAGCCAAAGCTAGGACGCCCCCAAGCGGAGAGGACGAGGATGGCCCAGGTGAGCCTGTGCAGTGGAAGGCAGGCAGGGCAGCCACCCAGAGCCACCAGGGGCCATGTGGCAGGGGCAAGGGACAGCTCTAACGCAGCTGACTGACAACCAGAGCAGCCCCCGCCCCCCACCCCCCGGCCCTGGCACACGAGAGCGACAAAGGTCACATTTCCTACCAGCTCAGTGAGGAGGGGACTCAAGCACTCCGTTCCTGTCAAGGCCACACAGGGACGTGCTCTATCGTGCACACCTGGACCGTGGACTGAGATTCACACCCCGTGTACTGTTCACAACCACCATCGGCCCTTGTGTGAGCTCATCTCATCTTAGGGGCAGCTCTAAGAGGTAAGTGCTGTGACAGTCCCTTTGTAAAGACCAAGAACCCGAGACACAGAGCAACTCGCACGGCCCACCACTGCTCTGTAGCTGAGGCAGGATTCCAGTCCACCCTAATCACTACACCACGTCCCGGAATCTTCCTAATCAGCCCCTCCCCTGCCAGTCCATTCCATATACTCCAGATCTAAATGCAAATCTCCACGCCACCCTGCCTGTAGTACCTTCCTCCAAGGGAAGTTCGCAGACCACTTCCTCCAGGAAGCCTTCCCTAACTGCTCTCCTCCCATCCAGAAAGGGTCCTTAGATTTCCCTGGATTTTTCTTTAGGTTTTCCCAGTTCCCATGGGTACTTTCTAGATGGTTCTATCGGTTCTATCACTTCTTACCTTGGGAGTGTTGACCCTAAGACTGTGAGCTTCTTTGACATACAGGACTTATCCCTGTGGCTGCTGAACACCTAGCACAGAATAGAGACATAGTACATGTCCGGTTAATGAATGAATGATGTCACTTGCCATTCAGGCCCAAGCTAATGCCTTTCTCCTTCAGGAATCTCCTCTGACCATGAAGAGTGGGTGGCAGGGGAGCAGAGATGGGATCCCGAGTCATACATACTCCATTTTCTCCCTAAGTTACTGTGGACCCTTCACAGTCATCCCCCTGTCTGAATCTTAATGCCTCTTTACCTAAAACGGGGTTCAGAAGCCCCCCTTGATTTGAGAACAAAGAGGTGCTAGCTACAAACACACTAGACAAACCTGGAGCCTGCTCCAGTCCCCGTGCCTGGCCTACCCTGACTGCCTCTGCCCCGGACTCTTGGCCTCACCGCCAGGCCCCTGGAGCTTCACTCACACCCAGGCCTCCCAGCCTCCCGTCTTGGCACCAACTCCAGCTGCACCAACTGTTGGCTTGGGCCTGCAGGACAACCTCAACTTGGGGGCCACGGGGCCTCACGGGGGAGGTCCGGTTGGCAATTTATGGCGTGTGGAACCAGCTCCCTCCCAACACATGATCTATCAAGGCAGTGTTTTCCTTGGAAAGCTGCTCCCGCGTGGAACCCTCTTCCCGGCAAGCAGCTCTCCCTCAGGTGCTCCCAGAGTTCATGGGCAGGCAAGGGGGAGCTGTGGGGGCCCGAGGCCTCCTGGGAAGGGGCTGTTTCCATCAGAAATAACAAATGGATTTCCTCCACCCCGGGCCTCAGCCCGAGCACATTCCAGTGGGCAGAGGCCGTGCAGGTGCGGAGGGGCGACAGAGCTCCTGGGTGTTGGGAGGGAACCTTCCCGGGCTCTCCTCCGATTCCACCCAGAGACTAGGACAAAAGGGGAGAGAGAAAACATTTAAGAGCAAAGACATAGTGGGGTGGAGAGTCTCAGAGACAGGACAAGACAGAAAGAGAGACAGATGGAGAGGAAAAGAGGCAAGCAGAGGGCAGCCAAGGCCTTGATGTAGGGATGAGGATGGCCGAGAGGCAGGAAGTTGGGGAGAGAGAATAAAAGGGAGTGAGCCGGACTGACAAGAAGCAGGAAGATGATCAGAGAGAGGCGAGAGGAGGCCGGGGGAGAGAGAAGAACAGAGCCACGGAGCAGCGGAGTGGGGCAGGGCAGGCGGGACAGGTGGGGCCAGGACGGCCCAGCCAGGCAGGAGTCCTGCTGTGGGAGAAGCACATCTCTGGGACCCCAAACGAAAGGCATGGCCTGGTTCCACACTGACTTAGAACGAATCCCAGGGCCTGTCACGCAAACCTGTCTACTCACCGCCTTCCCAGACAGCTGTGGTCCCTGGACCTCTGGCTGGGAGTGGGTCACAGCTCAGTGGGGCTCCCAGAGGACAAGGAGCCACGTGGAAAGCCTAGGGTGGGGGGCACTGGGTCTGGGGCTGGTGGAGTGAGGAACAATTTGGGGGGCTGTTGTGGTGGTTGGCGATTGAGGGACAGTGAGGAGACGCATCAGGCATTCTGGCTGGGCCGGAGAGGAGGAAGAGAAGGAGACATGGATCCCCACTTTCTTGGAGCCAAAGGCCATTGCAGTTCTCATAGGATCAGACTCGATTTGAAAACCAGGCAGGTGAGCCTCCATTTAGTGAGCCCTCACTGAACACCAAGGTCCTCTTCCTGCTGCTGGGGACACCGCAGCTGACAGGAGACAGAAAGCATACCCTCATGGAGCTTACTTTCTAGCAGGAGGACAAAGACAATAGACAAAATAATGGCGTGGACTGATGGCCAGTGAGGCAGAGCTATGCGCTGTGAATAAACACAGAGCAGGGAGCAGGGGAGGAGCGAGGGGCTGGGGATTTGGAATGGGGCGGCCAGCGAAGACCCAGGGGGCGGCCCTGAACGAGCGAGCTGGGAACGTCTAGAGGAAAGAGGCGGGAGGGTGTGTGGAGCAGCAAGCAGGATGGTGGGGCCCAGTAGAGGGACCCAGGGGTGAGACACGGTGGGAAGAGGAGCCAGGTCCACTCCAGGTGGGATGGGGGAGTAGTGGAGGCTTTGAGCAGAGGAGTGCCATGAAATGAATTAGCTCTTTGAGGTGGAGACTGCCTGGCCCAGTCTCAGCAAGAGCCGGTGGTGGCTGGAACCGGGGAGGTAATAGGAAGCTGGTGAGAAATGGTCAGGGTCTAGACCCCTCAAGGCAGAGCCAACAGGATTAGCAGAAAAATTGCGTGGGGGTGTGGGGTGAGAAGGAAAGACCAGAGTCACCACCTCCCTGCAAGGGCTCTTGCCTCCGCTCTCACCTCCCGGGCCAGAGATCTCGCTACCCTTCCCAGGCACCCACTCTTCTTGGGACAGCCCTGTGGGAGAGAAAATGCTTCTTCAGGGTGGTGGTCAGACCTGCCATCCAGAAGAGCCCACCAGTGGGTTTCAGCAGGCCAGAGATGGGATGGCAGCGGTAGAGAGCCCCAGAGATCCCCCGCAGACCACCCAGAGAGGAGCTGAGACTATGCAAGGGACACTGAGCCGGCCCTGCCGTCTGACCGCCGCTGACTCCTGGTCCCCAGTCCGTCCTCTGAGTGCTGTCTCCTGCCAGAATGTCCTATTTCCCTGAAGTGCTGGCTGCATGGACTCAAGAGAACACAGGTGATAGTTCAAAGAATTTAGTGGATTACAAGAGCTCATGTGGGTAAATACTGCCACCGAGCTAGTATTCATTAAATGTTGTTTGTCACCATTATTATTACTAGTATTATTGTTGATTTTACCATCATCATCAGGGATCAAGTCAGACAGATCTGGACCCAAGTTTTGTCCTTGGACAAAGTGTTTAACTTCTCTGAGTCTCCGAGTGTACACCTACAAAGACAGGGCATAACTAAACTTTCCTCATATCATTGTTGTGACTAAATGAGACACGGGGCGCCTGGGCGGCTCAGTCAATCAAGCATCCGATTCTTGGTCTCAGCTCAGGTCAGGATCTCAGGGCTGTGAGATCGAGCCCCATATCCGGCCCCGCATTCAGTGCAGAGTCTGCTTGGGATTCTCTCTTTCCCTCGCCCTCTGCCCCTCTTCCCTTCAAATAAATAAATTAATCTTTGGAAAAAATGAGATGATGCATGTACAGAATTTGGTGTGGCGCCCGACACAGGAAGTACAGGGACTGGGTGCTCAAGTGGTGTGTTGGGATCAGCTCGTACCGTCTTGTGAACGGGATTATTACGTTTTCAGGAATTGTATGAGCGGGTTGTTGAAAACAGCTGCCACTAGGAACTAAATTATTTTGGGGGCCCCTGGGTGGCTCAGTCAGTTAAGCATCTGCTCATCTGCATGGGGTTCCCTGCTCAGCGGGGAGTCTGCTCTCCCTCTGCCCCTCCCCCCGCTTGTACACAGACTCACTCTCAAATACATAAATAAAATCTTTAAAAAAATTAAATTATTGTTTAAAAATGAAAATATATAAACTTACAATTAAAGAAATTATATTTGGGCGCCTGGGTGGCTCAGTTGGTTAAGCGACTGCCTTCGGCTCAGGTCATGATCCCGGAGTCCCGGGATCAAGTCCCGCATGGGGCTCCCTGCTTGGCAGGGAGTCTGCTTCTCCCTCTGACCCTATCCCCTCTCATGCTGTTTCTCTCTCTCTCTCTCTCTCTCAAATAAATAAATTAAAAATTAAAAATTAAAAATTAAAAAAAAATAAAGAAATTATATTTAAAAAATTATAATACTCAAAGCCCACCATTTTCTATTTACATTTTACTATGATTATCTATTCTCTTGAGGTTATTTACATCGATTGTTTCTGTATGGTGGAAATACTACATGTGATGTGCTATCGTGTATCCCTTCCCAATTCAATTCTGTGTTGAGTGATGTCATCTTGGTAGCTTAGAACCAGCCATGAGGGGAATATTCACACCTCAGAAATTGGCAAAGCTACAAATCTGCGCTTGATTTATTATTTTCTTGATTATCTAGATTTAAGAAAGTGATGGAGAAAATATTCATGATGCAAATTAAACTTAAAAACTGTGTCTATAACACAAAAAAATGAGGCAATACTCTTCCAGTATTCAAAAACTATTATGCGACTAGGCAAAGAATCTGTTCACATCATTGATGACAGAGTAAAGTTCTAACTTACATCATTCTTGTTTTACTTTAATCTTACTTGTTAATATAAACAAAATGATTAACCAACATCTATGTCGGACCTGTGCTCATTTATCAGTTGCAACCATAGGTTGACTACAAATATGAAATCAAAAATAGCATCCTGTAAGAATTAATTGGCTATATGGAGTTAATAATAAAATATGTTTTATATTTTGTTATTATTTGTAAATTGTGTGCTACACATTCTCTATATCTATAAAATTTATTTTATATACACACGATTTTGAGAGATGGTTTTAGACATTTATCAGCTCATCATCGGGGTCATCATAATTTTATCACCATTGCTATTATTCATAATTCAATATGGTTTCTGGTATTGGCAGACTAGTTAATTCAGACCAAACTCCCCGATAAGAACAACTAGAAAAGCCAAACAATAATAACAAAACACATCTGTTTGAAGGCATTGGCAAGCCAACAAGGCAGTGAAGAGTTATGGGAACAAACTGAAAGACAAAGGAAACTCAGACAGCTGTTCTTAGCATTTGAGCTGGTTTTTCCCCTGGATGTATCTGCTGATCCCAATAGAGGCAGTTGAGAAGCTGAGATACTGAACCGAACTCTCAACAGACTCATAAAACTAAGGGGACAAAACTGGGAGCCCAGAGTCTGCCAAGAAGGCTTTTGGTTGAGACCCTAATGGGCTACACCCCAGGAGATAGGGAGAACAGAAAATACATTGCACTAATAGGGATGGTAGCCCAGCTTTAAATGATCTTAATCACTGACTGGATAAATGTGATCCAGAAGAGCCATAGTCAGAGCCATAGACACCTGCAGGAGGCAAAGGTACATCTCCTCTGGTCAAAGATCGTATCAGCCCAGCACACAACTTATCTCTACGTTTTTTTACATAAAATATTCAGAACACAATCCAAAATAACCAGGCACATGAGACTATGTGAATTAAAAGAAATGAAGCGATAGAAACAGACCCACAGGAGAGCCAGCTAATTGTGTTAATTAGATATGGACTTTAATAAAACCATGCTTAATATGTTCAAGGAATTATAAAGCAAGGTGGAGAATGGCAATGGAAAAAATAAAACAATGAAAAAGAATTAATTGGAAATTCCAGAACTGAAAATGAAATCTCTGAAATTAAGAACTTAGTGCATCAGTTTAATGGCATGTTAGATCTAGCTGGAGATGGAATGAATGAGCTAGAAGATAGGTTCAAAGAAAATAGCCAGAATGATATACAGAGAGACAGAGGGATGTAAAATACAAAAAGAATGTAAGACAGGCCTACAATTAGTGTCCCAGATAGAGAAAAGACAGAAGCAAGCCACAGAATCAATAAACTTTACGAAACCAAAGCAGGATTAATTCAAGGTAAACTACACCATATTACAGTTAATAATACAGAATAATAAAGAAAACTCTTAAAAACAACCAGATAAGAAAGACATATCACCACCAAAGGAGCAGCGATTTGATTAATAGTTTACTTCTCAATTGAAGCGGTGGAAATCACAAGACAATGAAGTAGTAACGGTAAACAGCTAAAAGAAAATAATCTGATCTAGAATTTGACTCCAGGGCATATGGTCTTCAAAAATGAAGGCAAAATAAAGACATTTTTTAGATGATTTTTTTAAATGAGAGAACTTATCGCTGGCAAATCTGAAGTAGAAGAAATATTAAGGGAAATCCTGAAAGAAAATGATCCCAGATGGAAGTTTGGATAGGCAGGAAGAAATGAAGAACAACAAAAAGACTGAATATATGGGTAAATACATAGGAATATGGATGGTATAAAATGATAACAGTAACATCTTGTGTGGTTTAGAAATACAGGTCATTAAGACACATGAAAATAATAGCATTAAATTTGAGAAAGGGTAAATGCAGTTAAAGTGCTCTAAGATTCCATTTTCAGGAGGAAATAAAAGTATGAATTTAAAGACCATATAATGTTTGATAGTTAGCAGCACATTTTTAAAACTCTAGGTAAATCACTTAAAGGAGAGTAAACGAAGGTAAAATAACCAAGCTAATTAAGGAGATAAATTATATAATAAAGATGCTCAATAAATCCAAAAAAAAAAGCAAGAAAAGAGGGAGAAAAAGAAACATAGAACAGGCAGGACAAATAGAAAACAAATGGTAAGATGTAGATTTAAACCCAAATATTTTAGTAGTTACACTAAAATATAAATGACCTAATGGCTTCAAATTAATAGATTTAAAAATTGCCAGGCTACACTGAAAATGAATCCAACTATATGTCGCCTATAAGAAATATACCTAAAATACAATTATACAGCAAGATTGAAAACAAAAGCATAGAAAAAGTTATAACATACAAACTAATTTTTTAAAAGCTGGTGTCGCTATATTAATATCAGACCATGCAGACTTTAAGGTAAAATTTTACCAAGGTTGATAGATATAAGATCAATAATCTAAAATTCCATTTTATTTCTGGGGCACCTGCATGGCTCAGTCGGTTAAGTGTCTGACTCTTCATTTCGGCTCAGACCATGATCTCAGGGTTGTAAGACTGAGCCTCATGCCGGGCTCCACACTGGGCATGGAACCTGCTTAAGAATCTCTCTCTCTACCCACCGCCCCAAGAATAAAAAAAATTTTTAATTCCATTTTATTTCTATAAATCTATACCAGACAATTTAAAGATGGCAACTACAACAGCACTAAAAAAAGTGTAAGTAAGAATAAAAACAATCAAAAGCATGTGCGATCTCTATATCAAAAACTACAAAACATTATTGAGCGAAATTAAAGAAGCACTAAAGAAATGGAGGGATAGTTCAAATTCATAGATTGAAAGACTCAATATTTCAATGATGTCAGTTCTCCTCCATTTGATCTATAGATTCAATGAATTTCAATCACAATCTCAATGATAGGCTAATGATAACTGACAAGCTGATTCTAAAATTTATATAGAAATGCAAGAAGGTGAGAATAGCCAAGACACTCCTGAAAGAAAGAAGATGGGAAAACTTATTCTACCAGCTATAAAAACTTACCATAAAGCTCTAGCAAGATACAGTAATTAAAGCAAGTTGGTACTGGCTAGGATAGATTAATAGATTGATGGGAAAAAAATATCAGAAATAAGCTCAAGCTTTAATGAGTGCTTGATCAAAGGCAAAAATGGCACCCCAGGACATTGAACAAAAGAATGGACTTTTTCATAGACAGGACTCAGTCAAATGTTTAAAATATGGGAAAAAATTAAAACTAATCTCTTCTTCACATCATACAAAATCAATTTAAAATGAATTTTAGATTTAAAGTGAAACAGAAAACTATAAAGCTCCGAGAATATAACAAAGGAGAACATACCCAATGAACTGGGAGCAGGGAAAGGTTTCTTAAACAAGATACAAAAGCACTATTCATAAGGAAAATCCCAGCCCAGTGCTGGGCAGGGGAGTTACCGAGACAAACAACATAGTCCCTGTCCTCAAGGAGTTTTGCCTTCAGGGGAAGCGAGTGAAAAAGAATAAGATATGTGGCAATGTTTAGCGGATTCCCCGCGCCTACTGAGGGGATCTTTGTCAGTAGAAGATGGAGAGCATGGGTTGGCATCAGGCAGACCTGGCACATAACTGGTTCTACCACATCCTAGCTGTGACCTTGGGCAAGTCCCTTAAACTCTATATCCTCAGATTCTTCATCAGTAAAATGGGAAATTTGCCAAAGGTTCCTTTAAGGACTGAATATGATGACATATGTAAATGCCTGACACGTACTAGATATTCCACAGGACCTAGCTCCCTCTCTTTCCCACCCGAGAACTGATTCCTAGAGTTGGTTTGTGCTGGGCTTTGAAGGATGAGGGGCTATCCCCAAATAAGGTTCACCTTGTGGGACCTCCCCTCACCCCCACCTTCTCTCATCTCCACCCTGACCCCAGCACCCGGCTGGGCACCCAGATGGTCTTTAGATCTTCATTGAAAGCTTGTTGATTCAGTAATGCACCCCCTTCAACAGATGTGATGTGTCTCAGAGCAGAGGACAGCCTTAATTCAAGATTAATTCAGCACTGTCACTTAAAAACAAACAAACCACAACCCTCCCCTCCAAAAAAAACCTTCTTATTTTAGTTCATAAAAGATAGAAATGTGAAGCAGCGAGTGTTGGGCTTGGCTATGGTAAGATATGTCCCAGGTTTGGCTCTGGGCTCTGTCACTCATCAACTCTGTGACATGAAGTAAGTCCCTATTTGTCTCTAAATCTCAGTATCCTCCTACATATAATGGGGATTCCCGTTCTTCCTCAAACACGTGTAGTTAAAATTAACTAAAATTATGTATCTATAAACCCTTCAGGAAATGCAAAATACTGTATGAATGCCAGCAGTAATTTTTTAAAATTTTTTTATTAACATATAATGTATTATTTGTTTCAGGGGTACAGGTCTGTGATTCATCAGTCTTACACAATTCACAGCGCTCACCATAGCACATACCCTCCCCAGTGTCCATCACCCAGCCACCCCCTCCCTCCCACCCCCCTCCACTCCAGCAACCCTCAGTTTGTTTCCTGAGATTAAGAGTCTCTTATGGTTTGTCTCCCTCTCTGGTTTCATCTTGTTTCATTTTTCCCTCCCTTCCCCTATGATCCTCTGTCTTGTTTCTCAAAATCCTCATGTCGGTGAGGTCATATGATACTTATCTTTCTCTGATTGACTTATTTTGCTTAGCATAATATCCTCTCAAATGACAAGATTTCATTTTTTGATGGCTGCATAATATTCCATTGTATATATATACCACATCTTCTTTATCCATTCATCTGTTGATGGACATCTAGGCTCTTTCCATAGTTTGGCTATTGTGGACATGACTGCTCTAAACATTGGGGTCCATGTGCCCCTTCAGATCCCTACATTTGTATCTTTGGGGTAAATACCCTGTAGTGCCAGCAGTAATTTTGATAGCCAAAACATTTATTGAGCACTTTCCATTGTCAAACACAGTACCGTATCTCATTAAATCCTTACAGTCCTAAGAAGTAGTTATAATTATTGACTCCCATATGTCAGGGAAGGAACTGAAGCTTAGCGAGGGTACATAGCTTACCCAAGGTCACTCAGCTAAGAAGCACTGGAGTCAAGACACAACTAGTCCTGCTATCCTGGGCTACCTCAGCCACGGCTCCAGCAGAACTCAGGCTGAGGCTTTCTTGACATTCTTCTCCAGTGAGTACCCAGGCCCTCGAGGGAGCGGCAGGGAGCCTTAGAGTGAAGAAAAGGACTTCAGGGTCATTACCACTGATGTCACAGAGGTTCACTAAGTCATTCACCACATTTGTGCAATTTACTGATGCGCCAGGCACTGTTCTAGGCACTGCTCTGTCAGTGGATCAAAGATCTCCACCCAGTGGCACCTGCATTCTCTGAGAGGGAGACCCGCACAACAGCAAGCGCCACATAAGTGAAGTAGAGGATGCATAGAAGATCACAAGGATGATGCAAAAGAGAAAGGAGAGCAGGCTGAGGAGGATGGTAGTGAAGGGGAGTGGAGGACCGTTTTAAACAGGGTGGTCAGGGCAGGTCTCACTGAGGTGACATTTCAGCAACGGCTTAAAGGAGGTGAGTAACTGAATCATGGGAGCAGATGAGAAAGCCAGAGGAGAGTGGGGATTTGGACTGGGGCCTGTGAGCGTCCTGGACTGGATGCAGGGGGCATAGGTATACGCAGACGACCTCTTGAGCGTTGGAGGGGTGCCTGGGATGCACTGCACCCATCCCCCTCCCACGTCACTGCAGGAGGCCGAGGGAAGAGGGACAGCGAGGTAGTGGCCGGCACGACAACTCACTGGCCCAGGGCTCGCTAGCTGGCCGTCTCGTGAGCGGGAGTCCGAGGCATCCCACATTAGCAGGGCTGAGCCCCTTTGTCATCTCGCACACCTCTCTGTCCAGCACTGCCTGAAGGTGGCTGTGGTCTCGGCTGCAGGCCAGAGCCAGGCCGGGGCCAAGTGCAGGACTGCACGGCTGGCGTGGCCCAGCCGCAAGAGGTTTCTCCCACTTCCCCACCCAAAACGAAGATCGCCTTTTAGATGACCTTCATACCACAATTTCAAAATCACAGGGGACCACTCCAATAAACTAGCATTTCCGCTGTGGCTTCATTGGCACGTGCTGAGAATGGCCGCAGATCCAACCGCGGCTTCTCGCTCCACATAATTCAGCGCCTTAACCCGAAGCAGGCCCCCAGCTAGCGCCTTTGTCTTTGGGGTCCTAAGAGGCCCCAGCCACCCTGCTTCTCCCCAGCACCGGGGGCCCCTAGAGCAGCAAGGTAAGCGAATGAAGCCTTAGAAGAGTCTGTTGAGAAGAGATCCCAAAGCCAGAGAAAAATAGACTCATTTGCATTCATTTCCATTTAATGAAACAAACATTTACTGATTATCCTCCCACAGGTCAGGGTCTGTGTTTTGCCACGAGTGGCAGTAAATAAGACAAGGTCCTCGCTCGTAGGAGATTGCAAAATGAGCATTCTTCTCATCTCTGCATGCCTACATCTTTGCAAGGTCACTTTGCAGCTCTTCCGATCCAGGAACAGAGTCCGTTTCTCTAGCCCTCGACTCTGGCTTGCCCCCCAGTGATCTGCTTTGGCCAATGGAACACGAGTACTTGAGTTGACAGCATCTGGCTTGAAAATCATGTGGACATGGAGCCCGGCCCTCTTTCTGCTCTTGGGAACCCTGCTACCACCCCGTATGACGCAGCTCAGGCTAGCCTGCTGGATGATGAGAATCGTGTTGCTTCATTACTCCATCCAACAACCAGCCACCCACAGACGACTGACACCAGCAGAGCAACCGCTCAGATGAGCCCAGACCAAAGTGTAGACTCACGGAATCATGAGATAGGCAAATGGTTGTCGTTTCAGACACTAAGCTCAAAAAGGGCTCTCTATCTCGGGAGCCAGGCCGGTGCATCAGTCAGTGCAGCTAGCTTGGTGTAGGACAGCAGGGAGTTGTGAAGATGACAGCCAACTGTCCTCACCTAAAGGAAACAGGCTCTAGGGACGCCGGGGGGGTTCAATCAGTGAAGCGTCTGCCTTTGTCTCGGGGCATGATCCCAGGGTCCTGGAATCGAGTCCCGCATCGGGCTCCTTGCTCAGCGGGGAGTCTGCTTCTCCCTCTGCCTGCTGCTCCCCCTGCTTGTGCTCACTCTCTCTCTCTCTCTGACCAATAAATAAACAGTATCTTTAAAAAAAAGAAAAAGGAAACAGGCTCTACAGCTCCTTCCAATGGGGCCACTCACGAGTGTGCACCCAGTGTTGCAGACGGTTTTAAAGAGAAGCCAAAAATAAGATATTTATGCAAGATCCCCCTATATTTAAATGTTGACAATGTAATCATCTTTCACACCATGTAAGTTAAGAATCTGCAGGCCCAATCCAGCCAGCAGACATCAACTTCTAGTTTGATGGAAGAAAAGGGAATACAGGTGACCTTTGAGCAACACAGAGTGAAATGCACAGATCTACTTATATGCAGATTTTTTTCATAAATACAGTACAGTACTATAAATGTGTTCTCTCTTCCTTATGATTTTCTTAATAACATTTTTCTCTATTTTATTGTAAGAATACAGTATATAATACACACAACCTACAAAATATGTGTTAATCTATGGTTTATATGATCAGTAAGATTTTCAGTCAATAGCAGGTTATTAGTGGTATTAAGTTTGAGGGGCGTCAAAATGATATGCAGAGTTTTTACCACATGGGGGGTCCACACCCCCAACCCCTGTGTTGTTCAAGGGTCAACTGTACTTTAAACAAAACAACACCGATTATGATAATAATAATAGTTTTTAAAGAGGGAGTTAAGTGCAGAGAAGGTTAGGCACGGGGGCTGCAGAAACCCAGGAGAGGCAGCTTAATGCAGCCACTGGAGGTCAGAGAGGGCTCCTTATGGCAGGTGACATCGGGCTTGGGTCTGGAAGAAGGAAGACATGTAAGCCAGGTCACAAGGTGAGAGAAAAATTCCCCACAGAGGGAACAGCCTTCGTCAGGGCTGGTGTGGCAGGGCTGACAGCCTGGGGGAGGGCATCCCTAGACCATAAGGGGAAGGAGCAGTCAGAGTGGCCAGAAGGGAGGCTGGAATGGTGGACAGCATCCGTGAAAGTTTGGACATATCGTCTAAGGAGGCAATGACATGGCGAGATCTTTCAGCGAGCAGCCCGGGGAATCAGGGTCCTCAATCCGAATCCCAGCTTGGTCATTTCTTCCCCAGGCCAACCCTTGCTGAGTCACTTACCTCTTTGAATAGTGGCAGAACCTGGCATCAGCTTGTTAAAGCACAGATAGTATTTATCCGTGAAGAGCCACTGAGGTATTGGTTGTTTTCATGCTTTCTTAAATGTTCCTTTTTGTTGTTGTTGTTAAAGCAAACATGCTCATTTTAGAAAATTACTGAAATATAGCAAGTATGAAGAAGAACATTTTTAAATTCCCCACAGTCCCACCACTCAGGAACAACCATGATGGACACTTTCAGCTATCTTCCCGGTCTCCCTATCCTGCACCAGTATGGTTTGCTTGCCTGTGGTTTGTTTCCACAAAGTTGAAATCATTCCCAATATACAATTTTGTATTTTTTTCACTTAATGTCATACCATAAGAATTTTTCCCATGTCATTAAAAATTCTTCAAAAACATCATTTTTATAAATTCTTATGGAAATAATCTGCCTGTGTGGGATGTCTTATTAGGCATTTAGAAAATAACGCTAGTACTGGTGGTTATTTACATTTATTAAACAGTTACTATGTTCCAGGAGTTTCCATGTATTAACTTCTTTCATTCTCACACCCTTGAAAGTAGGGGTCATATGTACTACTCCAGGGGCTGGGATCTGTACAGATGCGCTCTCCTCCCCTCTTCTCCCTGCCCCAGGCCTCGGTGCGCTGATGGGTAGGTAGGGATGCCTGCACCTGCTACTTTGCCCTCCGCCATCTGGCTGGGTCCTGCCAATGGGAGGCATGGCAGGAGATCCATTTCTATCCCCTTGGGCCCCTTCCTGCTGGGGCTGGAGCAGGTTGGCTGCCTCCTACTTGCCCAGAGCCACAGCCCCTGTCAGAAGCTCTCTCCCCACAGCTGGCTCTCCAGCTCTGGCTAACCGAGCCCTCCTCTTGGCCCTGCGGGCCTCGAGGTGCCCAAGCTCCCTGCAGGTGTTGGTGCTGGAGTGCTGCCCCCTCGGCGCTGCCTACATGGTCATCAAAGTCCTTTTGTTCACCTCTCATCAAACGACCCAGGTCGATTATGCCGTCTGTGTCCTTCTGCTGCAGCATGTCCATGGATAAAAAGTCATGTGCCCTGATAATGAGCAACTCCAAAAGTTATACAATGAAAATTAGACCCCTGGGCTCACTGCCCAAAGGTGACCACCCTCAAAACTTTACTTTTTGGTTTAAAAAATAGTAAGAAGAGCTCACACATAGAGTGCTCTAAAGATGAAGAAACTGCGGGCACCTGGGTGGCTTGGTCAGTTAAGCCTCCAACTCTCGATTTCGGCTCGGTCGTGATCTCAGGGTCCTGGAATCGAGCCTGCTTAGGATTCTCTCTTGCCCTCTCCCTCTCCCTCTGCCCCTCCCTACTGTGCTCCCTCTCTCTCTCTCTCTCTCTCAAATAAATAAATAAATATTTTTTAAAAAGATGAAAAAACTGAAGCACAGAGAGGTTAAATGACTCACACATGGTCACACAACTCAAAAGTGGCAGAGCCGGGAACTGAACTCAAATAATCTGGCTACTGAATTTATGTTTTTAAATACTGCATACACTACCTCGCCCAGAAGTCTCTATTAATATCCATATCTTTGTCTCAAACTCTCTATTGTTCTACACAAATTAAAACATGTTATATGTACTAATCGTGACTATTTACTTAGTAATATAGCTTATAGATCTTCCTGTACACCTTGTTCTTTTTTCCCACTTAACATACGTTGATATGCTTTCCTTATGCACGACTAAGCTCTACCTCATTCTTTAGTCTTCTCCTGATTTGCATTTCAATTGGTTTCAGTTTTTTTGCTATTACAGACAAGGCCATAGTAAATAACCTTGTGCAAATATCTATGCATATCAGTGCGGGCATATCTAGGGATTAGATTCCTGGAAGTAGAATTTCTAGGTCAAAAGGTATGTGCATTTTTTTTAATTTGCACAAAGATTTTTAAATTTTGCTTTTGCAAAATTATTGATGATGGCTATCTCAACAGTATCTTTAAGCCTGTTTTACTTGGTTGTGTTTTATCAAATTTTTTACTTTTTAAATTTTCGTAGTTAAAAATATTATATTTTAATCTTCATCGTTTTCATGAGAGAGGTTGACATCTTTTCAATAAAACCTTATTTTATTGAGCCTTACTATGCTGTTATTTAGCCCATTCTTCAAAATTCACTATTAAAAATAACAGTATGATGACCACCTTTGCACATGAGTCCTGTCTGTATCGCTTAGTATTTCCTGGGAAATATTACTTAAGGTAGAATTACTGAGTCAGAGGGCATGGGCTTTTTTAGACTCTTGCTGCATACTGCAAATTACCACCAAAAGAATGACATTGCCCTCCCACTAATGACGTCTGAGAGAGATCCCCCCACCTACCTCCCCAGCGCTTTTATAATTTTTAAATGAGTGCCTCTGAATAAGGAAAATGGGATTTCAATTTCATCTCCATTGCCTTGATTTCTAAAAAGCCAGATTGAGCATTTTTTTTCATATTCTCGGCCATTTACATTTCTGTTTCTGTGAATTCTATCTTTTATCCATGTTTCTCCTTTTAGTGTTTCTCTTACAACAGGTGAACACACAACGTTTTTAAGCAGGTCAAATCAGCATATCATTTATTAAATCCCTACTATGCAGACAGTGTGGAGCTAGGTGTTTGAGAGCCATAAATGAGATGCAATAATTATTCTTACAGATCTTGTGATTTCGCCAGGCAGACAAGCCCATACACAGAGAAAGCAATTAGAGAGCAAACCAGACAGTCTGTAATCAAGTGCTAAATGGGCAGCTCAGATGCTACGTGCTGTGAGAGCTCAAAGAGGAGAGACAAGAGCCGTGCTGGCGTGGTCAGGGAAAGCTTCTCGGAGGAGGAGCCCCACACAGGAGCTCTATGTTTAAAATGTGACTATGGCCTAGTGACACACGTCTCTCCTCCAGCAGGAAGGGTGACACCTCAGTGGCTCTCTTAACACTTCCGCGGGAAATCAGTCTTCAACAGATAAACTAGTTGACCGCGGCCACGGCTCAACCAGGCCAGCAGCGGTTGGCCGGTCTTATCGTTGCCATGGTAACCATGGCGACAACAACTGACATTTATTGGGCTCTGACCATGTGTCAGACACCCTGTGCTAAGTGCTTTCTATTTATAATCTCATTTAAGTTCCTGGCGAGCCTATGAAGTAGGTACTATTGTTACCTTTTTTACAGATGTGGAAAGTGGGGTTAAATAAGTCGCTCAAGGCATCGGTGAAAGTGTTGATGAGCTTGGTCTCTGACCTCTGTTCGTCAGCCTCCGAGAAGTATCCTCTATGCCCAGGCTTGCTGCAACAGCTAGGGCCCACCCAACCCTTCCCTCCTGCCTCCAATCAGAGCTGGCAGTTCCTTTGGCATGACTGACAGGCTTGAGGGGAACAGATCAGAGTCCTAAAAGTTCAGCGAAGACTCCCTGAGCACATGCTAAGTCCAGGGTGAGGCACCCTGGTCCCCACTGTACAAGGAATGGCCCAGGAGTAGACCAGGGCAAGGCTGTGATGGAGATTCAGGCTGCTAGGGAGAAGCACGAGGAGCACGGACAGCAGAGGGGGTCACCAACCCCAAGCGTGCAGCTGAGTCAGTCCTGAGAAATGGAGGGGGTCCCCAGGGAAAAGGAGGGGTGGAGAGGAATTCTAAGAAGAGAAAACAGCTGAGGTCAGAGCCAAAGTGGAATGCAGTATGGGCGTGAGGGCGGGGTGGACACGATCACAGTGTGTCCCTTTATCACAGCGCTGACCACACCGTGTGGTCATCCTCTGCTGACCATCTGTTCTTCCCAATGAGCCACGTACGCCCCCAGAGCAGCAACTTCACGCGACCCTCCCCTGTGAACCCGCAATGACAGGACGCCTAGCCCCTATTGGGCAGGCAAGACATGTCTGTGAAGGAAGGCCCTGATGGCCAGACATCTCCATCAGGGAGGACTAGGTACTCAGGACTTCACCAGGGGAGGCAACACCCCAGGGTGGGGCCTGCCGTGCAACCAGACTGTGCACCCACTGAGGACAGGGGCGTCTCCTTCTCCTTCCTGTCCTCCAACACCAAGTTGCCAAGCACAAGCCTGTGAGCAATGGAATAATAACCACTACTATTAGTCCAGCAAACACATAATGATTACATGGAAGATGCAACTCTAAGTGCTTTGCAGAAATCTTTCTCTGAACCTTCCCCCAAATCCCAATATACTCATTGTACAGATTGGAAAACTGAGGTACAGAAAGCTTAAGTAACTTGCCCAAGGTTATTTGAGAGACACTACAGAACAGAACTTCAGAGCACAGGCATGGGGATCGGATCAGACCCAGGTTCAAATCCTAGCTGTGTCACCTAGCCCCTGGGGGATGGTTACTTATATTCTCCGGCCTCAAGTTCTGAAAGAGTAATAGTAACAACTTCACAGTTCCAGTGAGGAGCAAATGATATAAATGGAAAGCACCTAGCTCCGTGCTTGGCACACAGCAGGGACTCAGGAACCGGCAGCCATCATTTTTGCCCTGAAGTCCAGAAAGCTCTTGTTCCAGTGAAGACAGGCCATGGGTTGCCCACATGGTCTCCCCTGGTCCCCTTCCCCTCAGACACAACCTCTTGTCCCACACATGAGCCACTCGCAGGAAGACATGTGAGTCAGACCCCCGGTCCACTTGGGCCTGCTGTTCCCCAGTCAGCAAACTTCTTCCATCCAGAGCAATCTTTTCCACTGCTCCCAGCTGCCAGCAGAGGCCGGCATCAGAGAGCGTCTTGGCTCCCATTGGAAGAAAAACAAACTTTGCAGAAAAATAAACACTTTTTTTAAAAGTCCTGTGGTTTTGCATTCAAGACCTAATAGTTTTTCCTTTTTTTTTTTCCCAGATACCACAAATCTTCTGCTGGAGGGAGAAAAAAGAAAAAGCGACTAAGAAGAGACTTCTAGATTGTTCTTTCATGCAAACACACCCCAAGATGGCCTCATTCAAGGATGAAGGTCTGGCATCTATGCCGCCATGGGGAGACCTCCAGACAGCAGCCCCTGGAGACTAGAGTCTTCTCTTCCCCACTGTCTGAGCTGTCCCTTCTCCTTACTTCCAGGCCTGGAAGGGTGAGTCTGAGCGACTTTTCTCACCCACTCCAGCCGCTCCAGTGCTGTAATGAGCAGACACAGGCATAAATGCCAGGGGGGCCCAGACGGAGGCTCTCATGTGATAAGCCTGTGACATTTTAACTCCCAAATACAGTTGCCTCCCAAAGTGAGGCTAGCTGGCCAGAGGCCATTCTGTTCCAGTGACAAGTCTAAAACAGGAAACTCTTTCTTAGAGAAACACAAAACCATTGCCTTTGAGAACAGTCTCCACTCTGCCCTTCCATCCCTCAGCAGGGCAGGGACAAGAAGGCTGGAGTGGCCCGAGCAGTGGTCGAATGCTCTGGGTGAGCCATGCCCCTCAGACAGGCACAGGTTTGCTCATCCCGAGTCTCTGGGTGTGCCAGCCCCCTGCCAGGCAGCAAGGGAGGCTGGGGGTGTGGTGATGGAGAGACACAACAGCTAAAGCACCTTCTACAGGAACAGGCACACAGTAGGTGTTCTGTTCATCTCTGTTCCCTTACATCCGGAGCTCCTGAACCTGCCCCGTGGCTCTGGGAGGTCTGGAAACTGGAGGGGTAGACAATATTTTGTGTGCACACTCTCGCGGGTGAGGGCATTCACTGAAATCTCAATGGGTTAAAGACCCCCAGAGGCTAACAACCACTGGCTTTTTAACTTTTCAACTGAGAGTTGAACTCTCTGAAGGCAAGGACCCATCTCATTCATCTTGGTATCATCATAGCCCAGGAAAGGCCCACCATGTTGACCGTTCAATGGCATGAATGAATGAATGAATGAATGAATGAATGAATGAACGAACGAACGGCAAATGGCTTATTCCTTCAAAGAATTCAGAGCCCAGTAGAGGAAACATAGAAAAAGGAAGCATAATACAAGGCAGAAAATGATACAGGACAAAAGGAATGGGAAAGTGAAGGGTGGCAGGAGCTTTGTGCAGACACACGTTTCTCTGACGAGGCAGAGGAGCTGGGCTGGACCAAGGTGTGGGGGCAGTAGATAGAACGTGGGGAGGGCTGGGAAGTCATGTCAGGAAACATGGTAAAAGAAAGAATCACAAACTTTATAGACACATGGACATTTTTTTAACTGTGGTTTTGCACTCGGGGCCTAATGGTTTTTCCTTTCTTTTCCCATACAAGCTGTCCAGTTTGGCGAGAGGGAAGTATCCGTTCAAGGCAGGGGTGGGAAAGAGGTTTGGAAAGAGAGGTTGGGTCACATCCTGGGGGGCCCCCGAATGCCAATCTGCTGTCCCGAAGTAGCAGAGCAGTTCAGCACGGGGACAAGAGGGAGAAGGGATGGGCCGCCCCATTCCTGCGAGGAGCTGCTGCCAGGCTCCGGGGGAGGGAGGCGGCGGGACACCAGGCCTGGCCAGGGGCTCCGTGCCGATGGAGGAAGGGGGACCAAGCAGTCGGCAAGGTCTGCTCGCATGGAGGATGGTGACGAAGAAGCTGTCCTCTGAGAATCCTCTGACTCTCCCCAGCCTGATTTATTGCCATTTTTTAGATTCAAATAACAGCACATTTTAAAAGATTAAATCAAACTCAGTTATAAGAATATAAAGAGGAAAAATTAAACTCAGTTATCAGAACATATAAAGAAAGAAAAAAAAGATAAGCAAGACTGACATAAATACACAGAATCGGCGTAAAGTGATACTTTTTGCCTCGTCTCACTGGTGTCCAGTGATTGCTTCCTGAGTCCAGGTCCCTCCAAGACCGAGCACCCTCACCTTGCGGCCCTAAGGCCTTTGTTCGTGAAGATGCTGCTTGGAGACCCTGTCCCCTGGCTCCTTCTTAATAGCTCCTTTCATGAAGCAGCCTTCCCTTGCAGGGGACTTTTCGGAAGGCCCGCAGCCGACGGTTCCCGTCGTGATATCCCGTTCTCGCCTCCTGCCGCCGGCCAAGCTCCCGGCACCCACCGCGGCGGCCACTCCTCTCCGGCCAGCTCTGCGCAGGCGCTGCCCGGCGCGTCCCACGGGTTAGCTCCTTTACTGCTCCCAGAACCCCCCGGGGCGGTGCCCCCCAGACTCCTCCCCCACAGCTCGGGACGCGGAAGCACAGGCCTGGGTC
Organism: Mirounga angustirostris; assembly: GCF_029215605.1. Taxonomy (NCBI): domain Eukaryota; kingdom Metazoa; phylum Chordata; class Mammalia; order Carnivora; family Phocidae; genus Mirounga; species Mirounga angustirostris. The sequence goes on from NW_026991712.1 coordinate 152,936,465, forward strand.
AGTGAACGGGGCAGCCCAGATGGAAGCCCGGTGTGTCCGCCCTGGAGTCATTTGGGTCCCGCTCTTTCCTTCACACAGGCTGATGCGCAGCTTCGTGGGTGGGGATAACGACCCGCAAGGCTTTCACGAGGAAAAGGTGAAGGGTGTTCTGTCCATGCCGACCACAGTCCTGTGCACACATGGTTGGTTTTGTTTTTTAAATGCAGGAGGAATTGTTGCGTGTGAGGCACTTTGGGAGGGCAGGGAGGCAGCAGGTCTCTGTGGTCTGTCTGCTCCCGATACCCGGTAGCCACTGGAAGGGATCGGACCCCGCTGCGCGGTCTGCCTCCACGTGCCAGTCTGAAGAATGGGCTTCCACCTTGGGAATCCGCAGAGGCCCACAGACCCACAATAAGAACATAAATTCAACAAGTCTCAAAGAGAAACACCCGTGATTTGCCTATTTGAGACAAGATCTTACCCCCAAGAAAGACCCCAGGTCTTTCAGGGACCAGGAAGGGAACTTGATTTTTAACGCAAGCGAGAGACACAATACTGGAGAAAACCTAGAAACCCACCGAAACTTGGGTTACGGTGATGGTTTTGCTGTTCCTAGCCATAGGACTGCAGAAGAGTCTACCTGCCGAGCTTCTGCTGACCCCTCGGGTCCAGGGAATAGTCCTTAACTCTACGTCCATGACTTTGTTCCTTTGTTGCATTCTTCTAGGTTTTGCATCAGCTGAACTTCTACTTATTCCTCACAGTCCCGTGGAAATGCCCTCCCAGCAGCCCCCAGGGGGAATTCGTCTCTCTTCCACTTGGTACATGGAACACCCCTTTTTCTCACTAGGGCTTACATATTTTGCGACCTTGTATTTTATTTATTTTATTTATTTATATATTTTATATATTCATTTAAGAAAGTGTTAATTATGTGATATAGTCTCCTGAGCACCTACTACAACCCAAGGGTTGGGCTAGAATGCTGGGAATGTAATGAATAAGAGATTGTTATGGGCTGAATTGTGTCCCCCAGAAAAGACAAGTCAGAGCCCTAACCCCCAGGGCCTCAGAATATGACCTTATTCGGAAACAGAGTCATTGCAGATGAAATTAGTTAAGATGAGGTCATGGTGGTGTAGGGTGGGCCCCTAATCTGATATACTGGTGTCCTTACAAGAGGAGAAGAAACACAGAGACAGGGACACACAGGAAGAACACCATGGAACAGCAGAGACCGAGACTGAAGATAGGCTGCCACGAGCCAAGAATGCCTGGGACTACCAGAAGCTGAAAGAGGCAAGGAAAGGTTTTCTCCTAGAAGCCTCAGAGAGACCGCGGCCCTGCCAGCACTTTGATTTCAGACTTCCCAGCCCCTAGAACTGGGACAGAAGAAATTTCTGTTGTTTCAAGCCACCCAGTTTGTGGTACTTTGTTATGGCTTCCCTAAGAAACTAATACAGAAATTTTCCCCACTTTGAAGGAACGATACATAAACAGATAATTATAAAAGAGCATGGGAATGCTATAATAAGAAGTCCTCTGTGCCAACACAGAGAACATGGCAAGTAACTCAATCTTGGAAGAGGATCAGGATAGGCTTCCCAGAGCAGGCCCAATGAGAACTGGGTTTTGAAGGGTGAGTAGGAGTTCTCTAGGAGAAAGAGCACCCTAGACAGAACCACGTGTGTACCCTCTCAGTCTCTCCTACTAGATTGTGCTCCCTGGTGGCCTTAGCACAAGGCTCTGCCTTTGACAGATACTTAGCCTCTATCTCTTAGACTTGCAGAAACGCTGTACTCTCTGGACAAGAAGAGAGGAACGGAAGACAGAGTGTGGGTGGCTGCCACCTAGAGACAGGAAAAACTGAACTAGTCAGACTCCCTAAATAGAGAGCAGATGGAGGGCAGCGGCGGAGGCGAGAGAAATGAGGCAACCCAAGCAGGGCTGACTTTTAAAAAAAAGAAAGAAAGAAAGAGAAAAGCGTTATTCTCTAGGGCTCCAGCTCAGCTGGGAAGGAAAGCAATTTATGGCCAGAGGAAGTAGGCTGACAGTAAACAAAAATACAGTGACCCCTGAGTTCCCACTGGACAGAAGATAGATGGTGCCGTCGTAAAAATGAGATTAATTTTAATAAGGGCTTTCACCAAGCAGCAGACCCTGGCGGCCAGAGGCCTGTCAGAGGGCCAATGACAAGCAGCATCGCTGATGGATGAGGCTGACCCCAACGAGCTGAAGACATGGGGAACAATCGGAAGCTAGGGCTTGGCCCCCAGCTGGGGATTGGGCAGCTGCTGCTTCTGCGGATTCTTTGCCCTAACGGTTGGTGTCCCAGAGCCGGATGCCCATGGTCTGAATCTCTGAACTGCGGCTTATCCCTGCTGAGACCACAATCCCCTGTTCCCTCAGCTTGATGTGGGACTGGGCTTGCATACCTCCAATAGTGAGAAGCTCACCACCTAGAAAGGCTATGGGACAGGGTGCCAGATGGGGTCACTCAGGAAATGCCCGAGTCTGTGTTTGCCACAGGACAATCCTTAAAGACTGTGATCGGTCTTGATTCAAATCAGCAGAGTTCAATTTAATAAACACTATCTGAGAGGTTACTGTGCAGCAAGAGTATGAAACAAGAGATGGTCAGGAACGGGTTCCTGCCTCCAAGACCTTTCAGAAGGGAAAACAGACTGTGCTCCTGACCCTGACTGCAGAGTGAGCCCTGACCCTGGCTCTTGATGGAGCCCCCATCCTCTTACTGACTCAGCCATAATCTTGGATAGGAAAGTAAGCCCTGAACCTAGTTATAGATTAAGCCCTAGGCCCAACTCAGACTGGGCTTACCTGCAGGCTGAATCCTAATCCTTTTAGAGCATGAGTCCTGATCCTGGTCACAACTGGGTCCTGACTCTGACCCCAGGCCTCATACACAGGTGCCTATTATGGAATGAGGGAGATGGGAAATGAGGAGGTACCAATGGGCCAGCATCACTTGAACAACGTCCAGATCTTGATGCTTGAGGCGGACATCTCATCTTTCAGACACGGAACTGCATGAGGCAGAGCCTCTGCCTCTGGAAGCATGCATAGACGCTCCCCTCCCCCCCCACACACACACACTGTCACAGCCCATGCCTGTCCTGCCCCAGGGTTCGGTCACCGCGTCACTGTATGTACACACCCACTCCACTGGCCTCTGCTCTTCGCAAGGATACAGACGGCGCTGATTTGCTTGTGGCCAGGCTCCTATAATCAAACCCTCCCTTCGGCCCCACTCCTGAATACCTACTGTGTTCTGGGTCCTGGCCTGGTCACAGGAACCCAGGGACCAATGGCATGGCCTGGCCCAAACACCAGCAAAAATCCTGTTAGGTCTTTAATTATTTACTTAATCAACAAACCCATGAGAGGGATCACCTTGCAGAGAAATGGTGCCCCATGGGGTTTATGAGCTGAACACTTGCCAACCAAATAAAACCAGCCCTCATGATTTTCCAGCACTCAAAACCCCTGGCATCAGATGGCCCAATTTCTTGTCAGCCATTTCCCCGATTATGTATCAATAGATGTCACACAATCAAGTCCTGGCTCCCAAGAGAGCGTTTGAAAAGTCAAAGATGTTTGTCTAATGCAAACCGATGTCATGTCAGGAATTAGTTTGACTAATAGGCCTTTAATTAGATCCTTGTGAGGTCTGGGTCCTAAGCAGAGGCTTCCCAAAGTTTTCGTTTAGAAGATAAACTATCCCTTCCCCCAGATTGCCACCATAAATCTCCTTTCCAGCATGCACTCGGAATGGCACAGCAAGGTACAGACTCGTTTCTCCTGCCAACCTGAAGAGTGTTATGCCCAACCACCCAAGGGACCAGTGTCCGGGAGCTTCCCGCAGGCCAGGTCCCCTTGCCAGAGGAGCTGGGGGAGATGCCTGGCCCATGCCATCTGCTCTGGATGGGGACCAGAGCTTCTCACCAGGGCCAGAGAAGCATTTTCCCAAGCAGCAACAGGAAATGTTCATTGTGTCAACCTGAATAACCCTTCCGAAGCCAACTCCAGAGCACAACAGAACAGAGAATACAATTTGATCATCATCCAGGGCATTTCTCTCAGGGCAAGGAACATGGAAATCAAGAGAAGCCTGCAGAATGAGGTCATCATGCCACCAGGCAGGCAGGAGGGATCTCACACAAAATAATGTACGTAGCCCACCAGCCCCTGAGCAGGGGCTTCATACATGACAATGTGGTGATGCGTGCTGATTCCTGCCTCTGCCTTGAACTTACTCAAGAAATTCTTTGAGCACCCTAGGTCAACTCCACTGCAAGTGCATCCCAGGGCCCAGTGCCAGCCAGCCCCTGACTAGTTACCAGTTTGAGTTTACAGAAATTGACATTTCAGCTGGCATTGGTGTAACAACTTTTATTCTATTTCATGAAAGTATTACTGATCAACAAAAGATTGAAAATAAAAAATAGTGTTTCACCACAAATAGTTTGAGAAGAGGGGGCATGGAAGTTTCTGAGGTGGGTCTTATTATTACCATTTTATACATGAGAAGCTGAGGCTTGGGATGATTAACGTGCTTGAGTACACCCATCCAAGTGGTCCAGCTGGTCTTCCAACCCAGGTCCTACTCATTCTGAAGGTCTGTTACTTACAATCATTCTAATCTGGGGGCCAAGAGAGTCACATCTCTGACCTCCATGTATGGCTAATAACAAAAGGTCCACAGTGATCAGAGACAAAATCATGGGCATCTTGTCTCACCTCTGCAATCAACTCACCCAGGGGGTCATTTCCTCTTTGGGGCCTCAGTTTCTCCATATGTACAGTGAAGGAGGTGGCCCTAAGTTATAGTGAAGACCCCATCCTGCTCTGACATCCTGAATGTGATCATAAACTCCTTCAACAGAAAGGGACCTTTGAAGTCACATGGCCAACCTCCCTTCCAAAGCAGTCTGGGATTCCTGTAGCCCCTTGCATGTTCTCTGTGTGTGGCCGTGATTAAATAGCTCTAATTTTCAGGCTAGCATCTTGCTTCCAAGGGCTTCCCCAAGAATGTTGGACAGAGTCTCTTTGTTGTCCTCAAGATGCCAACCCCATCACTCTTGCCTTGGGGGATCACTCCTCAGAGTCAGACCTTGTCTTCACTCATAGATGCTCAGCCTCAAGCCAACCCAGATCCCACCTGTCCAGGGTGTAGCTCACCTCTGGTGCAGGAGGAGAGGACAACCTAGAAGCCACTTGTGTTTCTTCCCTGGAGAAAGCAATGAAAATCCCTTTTGCCTTCAAACACTCAGAGATTCCATCCCTGGAGGGGCTAGAGACCCTGAAGCCTCCCATCTCCTTTTGCAAGAGTCCCAAGAAGTGCGGGGAGTACCTAGCAGCTTTCCCATGGCTCTGTGCTGGCAGGAGACGCATTCAAGCTGTACCCCGCGGGTTGGTGCGTGTGTGATTTAGAGTCGTACGTGCTGACTCCTGCCACACTCTATCAAGGACTCAGCCCTGCCCCAGCAAAAGCTGACCCCAAAGCCTCTGTCCTACCGCCCTCATCTAAGTAGAGGAAATGAGCTACAAAGGAACTGGCCCAGCTCTGTGGCGTGCCACCCCCTCTACCTCCCAATCCCAAATACTGACTCTCCTAAGCTCTGTCTGCCACAGCTGATTGATTAGAAAGTGGGCAGCTCCGTCTCTGTCAATGCTGAATGAAGCGATCAATTACAAACTCAGGGACTCCTGGAAATTGGGAAATACACAGAATTCCAGAGCCAGGGAATCATGCAACAAACATTTCTTGAATGTGTATGGGGGCCGGGGTGGGCCCCGGAAACTTGCAAGTACAGGGCTGTCTAGAGTCGGGGAATCCTACAAACCGAGAGTTGTGGACTCTTAAGGTGTTAGAATCCTTAAAAGTATCCAGTAATAGAATCCTACAAAATTAGATGAATGAAATCTAGAATCACAGGCCTGCGTGAAGGGTCCACAGAAACAACAGGAGCTGTCGGAGGCTTCCCTGTTTCATGCTCTGGTGCAACCAGCCAGCCCAGCCCTGTGGCACAACCGGGTTCAGAGGAAACGTGTTCCCGCCACAGCACCGGGGCAGGGGGCAAGCGACACGTGCCATGGAGAGGACACTGGCCTGAAGAGTGAGAATGGGGGCAAATGGCAGGAGCTCTGTTGAGGCATGTGGCTACCTCTAAAATACAAGCCAGGGGCAGAAGGACTCCCAATAAGATACGGAGAGGCCACAGCTGGAAGCAGACTTTCCGGGCTGGCCCCACTTCCTCCTAATGGAGGCATTCCTGGCCTCCAGGTGGGTGAATCGGAGGCAGGTGGGCCCATTGCTGGGCAGCTCGGATGGCAAGACCTGGCTTGGATGGAGCTGCAATCGACCTCCCCACTCTGCCCTCTGCAGTTGCCTCGCTCATGGAAGAGGGTTCCTGATTCTTTGTCCCACACTGGCGAGGCCACTCTTGCAGGGACAAGTGTGTTGCAAAGGCAGGGAGGCTGGAGGCAGAGGGCATATTCCCAAGAGGTGGACATCTCAGGTGTCAGCGACATGGAGGGGCACTGAGAGAGAGAGAGAGAGAGAATGAAGAGAGAGGAGAGAAGAGAGAGAGAGATGATGCTAGAATGTGATGTTAGGATCAAATGACAGAGATCCCGGCGGGTCGGGGCTGGACTCTGCCCGTATCTGCCGCATCTCTGCACGGCGTGACCCGCGGCACAGCAGGGATCGCTGATCACATGGTCCCCAACAGGGCGCTGGCAGGGACCTCTCGTTCTCCCTGTGGCAGATACGTGGGATGCCCTTTCTCTGCCCCTGGGTGGCTCAAAGAGGCCCTGGAGGAGCCATGTGGTGGGCTCAAGGTGTAATGTGCAGGCTTAAGTGTCTCTAAAACAACTAGTAAAAACCCTGACCAAATCCAAACCAGATGCCCCCGGGCGTGCAGGGTTGAGAGCTGTCAGCACCTCTGCATTTTCACCTGCTCATGTGGGTTGCACCTGTAGGCGGCAAGCACTCAGGACAGCTTCAGGCTGCCCACCAAGCTCAGCCCTACTGAGCTGCCCAGCGTGGAGGCACTGAGGGGCCGAAGGGGTAAGGCAGCAGACCTCTCTTGGGCCAGTCCCCCACTCGGGTGATTCTCCCACTTCCCAGCATAAGCCCTCGGGATTGTTAATGCCCGAACTATACTCCCTAGCTGTGAGAAGTCGTGCAAGTTACCTCTCCTCTCTGTTTCCCTATAAGCAACATGGACACATTAATAATGACCTCCAAGTTTACTGGAGAGTTCACTCAGTTGGACAAATATTTACTAGGCATTTATTGTAGGTGAAGCACTGGGCTAGGTACTTGGAATACAGTGAACAAAACTGACATTATCCCTGACTTCATAGAGTTCACAGTGTAGAGCAGATGGGCAAAACAAACCATCGACAAGTAAATAAAAGCAGTTTATGAATTGGGTTAATGCTTTGAAAAGGATATGCTTTGTGGGGGCGTGGGGGGGAGAGGTAAAGGAGTCCTCTCTGAAGAAATAATAGTTAAGCTGAGACCTGAATGCTGAGTAGGAATAAGCCAGAGGAAGGGCTTGGGGTAGAGTGTTCCATGCAAAAGAATAGCATGTGCCAAGGCCCTGAAACAGGGAATGCTCAACTCATTTCCTCCTTATGGGCAGAGAGCCGAGAGAGCAGGCGACGTCATGAGATTTTAGTCTGGTGACAATAAAAAGCCCTCAGAATGTTTTCAACAGGGCCTCTACTCAATTCTCTACTTACACCTTTAAAAGATGACTTTAGTGGGGAGCTGAGATCAAGCGTGGAACTTCCCCACCACTGGCCTGCAAGAACGTGCAGGATCTAAGGCTCCAGAAGTAAAGGGATTGGCCATGCATGGCCAGTAAGTGCCAGGGACCAGGATTTATGCAACTCCTTCCCTGGCCCCAGGCTGCCTCTAACAAATATAATATGGCTGCCATCATCCTTGACCTCATTTGATCTTTCCAACCCTTGGGGGAAGGAGGCACATAGGACAGGGATCCTTAGCTCAAAAAACCAAGACCCAGAGAGGTGAGTGAGTTTACCACAAGTCGTGCAACAAGTTAGTGACTTGACTTCAAGTCCTCAGACTTAAAGCTAGGTCAGGTTGTTCCCAAGAACCAGCACACTCTACAGAGACCCCTGCCCCACCAGCACGGACAGCCTCAACCGTGGAGGTAAAACATTTCGGGGAAGGAGGACTTTAGAGGCTGAAGCCACACCACATGAGGACAGGAATGAGGCCCAAGGTGCCAAACAGAAGGTACCAGAAAAGATCTGGGAGTGATGTGGAATGAAATGGGATGGCCTATCAGGGAACACCATGCCAATGACTAACCACCATGCAAACAATGGTGAGGACAACCTCGTCCACCCCTTACTGGTCCCAGGCCCTCCCTCGGGGCCACACGCCCCCACACATCTGCTCCCTCTGTCCCAGAACATACCCGAACGGGTTTAAAGGCAGCAGCTCCGCCCTGAGTCTGAGCAACTCCTGGCACCATGGCGGAGTCCCACAGCCACCACATCCGGGACAGAGCCCCGCCCCTCCCCCTGCTCAGTGGGGCCGGGGCAGCTCAGAGTCCCCAGGGGCGGTGACTCCGTGTTTCGCTCAAGATCTCCCTGGCTGAACATCATTGGCGCAGCCCAGACTCAGCTCTGTCAACAGCCATACTGCCCCGGGGACTGCTCCCCCCAATCTTCCTGGGGCTGCGGTAGCCCTGGCCGGCAGTGCCCCTCCCTCAAGGCAGCCTCTTTCCTCGATTCACATCTACCTGGAAGACTCAGCTCAGCCATCTCTTCCCCATCCTCCAAAGCTCAGAGCAGGCATCCAGTCCTCCAGGAAACCTCCTATGCACTCAGGATGAGGGAGGAGCCTCTCTTCTCTGGGCTCCTGCAGCCCCTGTCCTTCCTTTGCTTTCCCTGGTGGACCATGAGCATCACGAGGGCAAGGTCTGTGCCTTCCTTGTTTCGGTTTCCCAGAACACAGCACACAGTAGGTTAGTAAATGTCTATCATCTCCTCCTTTCTGTGAAGAGAGTGGGGTAAAGGGCCTTGGAACATGAAGAAATTAGAATTTGCCTAGCGGTGGTTTCAATCCTCCAGGGTCTCCTAGAATGAAGTCCTCCTGACTGGCGTGGCATCTCCAGGGTCACTGCCGCCAGGACCATTGCTGACCATGCGCCCCCCACCCCAGGCCCACATGCTTCCGGCCTCCCTCTCCTCTCTTCCTTCTCTCCCTCTTGGCCAGTGGGGTCAGATGAGTGCAGGTTGAACATCACGTCCTTCTCCGGGGGCCTCCGGGGGTGACATAACCACTCTACACCTCACACCTATAAAGCAGCCTGCCACGGAATAGGCCCTTGGAAAAAGTCAATTTCCCTTTTCCTGCCTTCTCTGCCTGCATGAATTGTTTTTCCCCTCCAAGGCCTGAAGCGTATCCCTCCCTCGCAGGAAGCCTTCCCTGACCTCGTCCGGCTCCCATCTTTGGGGAGCTTGAAGACTAGGTGGCCTCCGGCTGGCTCTTGCGTCCTGGAAGGCGGCAGGGCAGGACGGGGCCACCCCTAAGCCTGGATAAAGGTGAAACCCAACAGTCGGGAGAGGTTGTTTTTGGACCGGACGCAAATGCTACATGAAGAGCCCTCGGCCTTCCAAGCAATCTTTGCTTTGTGCTCCCAGGCCCAAAACTAACATTTTCATAATGATTTTCCAGTATCAAAGTGATAGTTTTGATTCAAGACAGCTGAAGCCTGCAAAACTGTGCGGCGGCCTCTCCCGCCCTCGAGCCAAACATGTGCCTCTGTCTCTATTTTAACACCTTTGATAATCATCGAAAAATGCACGGCCCAAGCAGTTCTCGGGGCCTGCGGACCAGAGCGGCCGCCCCCGGAAGGAGGCCGGAAGGAGGCCGGAAGGAGGCCGGAAGGAGGCCGGAAGGAGGCGGGGGGCGGTCTGTTTGGCTTTCGCCTGACTCGGGGCTCGGGCCTCAGGCCTCCGGCTCGACGCTCGGCTAGTGCTGTCTGAGCGAGGAGCCGGCCTTTCCAGGCCCATTAAGGGGAGGGGGAGGGGGCAAGAAATACAGTAACACAATCGCCTGGAAAACTGATATAATCTTTTCAAAACTATAAAGATCGCTCACCCGGAGGAACATCTGCATGGAAAAAGAAAAAGGTTTTAAACCCACTGGAAAGGGGTCGGGTAACTTGTAAAGGCCGGCGTGTCAGGAGACTGCTGGCGCGCCCCCGGCCCGCCGTCCCTCTGCGGGGGGACGGCCATCCTCGGAGGGGCCGGTTCCCTCACTGAGAGCTCCCGCCATCTGGAATTCATTGCAGGAGGGAACACTGGCGTTTGGAAAGAGAACCTCGGCCTTACGACCGTTGTTCCTTAAATCATTAATATGGCCCACGTTCCAGATGGAGAATCAAAGGACAGTAGGGACAGGCCAGGGGCCCGGGGCCGGAGTCCTGGCCCACCCCACTGCCCCTTCCTTGGAAGCCCTGACCACCTGCTCACAGAAACAGGCTCAGGTCAGATTCTAGGCTCTTCCGCTAGCCCGCCTTCTCCCGCCCTGGAGAAGAAGCTGCTGCGAACCAGTTACTTGGCAAAGAGGCTTTGGGTTCTTGGCACCCTCTGAGTTCAGGGGCTCAGAAGAGGCTGGAGCTTATGCAGTGAAGTCCCTGCTGGAGGCCCGACTCCCCAGGTCCCCACATTCCCGAGAGGACTCAAGGGCACCGTTGGGGGTGGCAGTCTGCAAAGGCACCGTCTGCCCTACCCAGGAGATCTGACGAGAGATGAGTTCACACACGGGAGACACGTAGGCTCAAGACACAGCCAGCGTGGGCAAGGCCCAAGTGCACGACTCAGGCTGTTCAGCCACCAGAGATCTGAGATGGAGGAGGTTCCTGTGGGCCCAGGTCACGGGGTCTTAGAATAACAGCATCTGAAGATATGCACGGAGACGTCTGAATGCTGACCTTGTCGCCACCCTTGGACATACTGATTTTCTGAAAGGTAATAGGCGGCCTGCAGGCCCAGGAAGACCAGAGGGGACCGAGACCCACTCAGGTCCCCGAACATCCAGGGCCTGAGAGTCGAGGGACAGCCGCTGGACAAGAATCGCCTCTGGGCAGGAGTCCCTGTCCCAGAGCACTGGGCCAATCACAACGTGCTGCCCTTTGGGGTACTTGGTGCCTCTGCGCCTCCTTTGTTCTCTGCCCAGGAGCTATCCAGGGGCCCCTGCTCTTCTCCCTCGGAGCTCTGAGGGAGCTGAACAAGCTCTCTGGTGGTGGCTTCAGTTACCACCTCTGTGCTCGGCCCCCCAGATCTCAACTCCAGCCTGTCTCTGTCTCTCCTGAGTGGAGACCCATAGAGCCAACTACCTACCAGAACCCCCCACTCCTTGAGATCGCATAGCCTCTGAGCCCCAGCGCATCCCAAACAGAACTCTTCATCCCCCTGAGGTGATCCCTCCTCAGTGTCCCCACCTCAGGGAAGGCACTGCCATCCACCAGGTGCCCTATCCTGGAACTGGGGGTTGTCCCTGACATCTCTCTTGCTTTCTCCTCCCAATTCCCAAGCCCCAAAGACCTGTCCGTTCTTCCTCCCACAGATTTCTCAAAGCCACCCACGTCTTTCCACCCCGACTCTCAGGCCTCACCATTTCATGCCTGGGTCACTGCAACCTGTTCTGGACTCATGTCCAGATCCCCCACCAGGCAGCTAGGGCCATCTTTCTAAAACACAAATCTTACCTGGTTTCTCTCTGCTTAAAACCCTTTAAATAATTATCCATAGGAAATACTCCCCATTCTGTCACTGTACTAGTCCAGATGGGTTAAGTTATGTTGCAGTAACTAACATCTCGGAAATCTCAGAAGCTTAAAATATCAATGTTTCTCACTCACGCTGAGACATTGAGGGTTGACAGGGGGCTCTACTCATCGTAGGGTCCCCAGCTACTGGAGCAGCCGCCATCTTGAGAGTTGTCAGTCAGCTACTGTGTTGGAAGGAAAGACTGCCCTGGAAGGTTTCACACTGGTAATTAAATGCTTGAGCCTGGAAGTGGCAGCCACTTCCTTTCACAACTCACCAGAACTAGTCATATGAAACCATCCAACCACAGGGTGACCAGGAAAGGCAACCCTCCCATGTGCTCAGAAGGGGAGAGTCAGGAATAGTTGATAACCCCAGTTGTACACTTCCTTCAGTGCCCAAATGCCCGTGCTTTCTCTTACGTCTATGTCTTTCCAAAAGCTGTTCCTTCAACCTGGAACCCTCATCCTCACACCTCACTTAACTACCACCCATCCTAGGATCTCAGCTTAGACGTCACAGGCCTACACTGAACTCCCCATCCTGGTATGAGCCCCTCCTCTGGGCTCTCAAGGCTCTGTTCATTCACACTCTATTATAATTATGTTTATTGTCTTCTCTTTCTTGGGTGGTGAGTTCTATGAAAACTGAGGCTTGAATGCTGTGTTTATCACTGTATCCCCAGTGCCTGCTCAAGTGCCCACATGGAAGGATAAGTAAAATTGTTGAATGAATGAATGAATGAATGAATGAGAGAAACATCAAGATCCCAGAGCTATCCGGAGTGGTAGGGAGCCTGAGGCTTCAGGAATAAAGCTAACAGTCCATGCTGAGGAGTTCCAAAGGCAGGCATCCCTGGGCTGGTGGAGCAGAGGGAAAGAAGGTCTCTAGTAGTGCCCACATGAAGAAGGATGTGGCCCATGGAGAATGACAACCTACGGCTCACCCCCCAGCAGTCAGCAGTCAGTCACAGAGTCCATGGGAAGCCTCCCGTCCCCCAGCAGGCGAGGGTGAGTAGGGGGTGGGGTGCAGGCCAGGGCCCAGCTGAGAGAAGTAGAGTGCCCACATAAAACCTGAGCCAGGACTGCCCCCCAATTTTCCTGAGCCCCCTCTCCCCTCCTCTCATACCCTCCAGACTCCATCACCTGCTCTGGGGCTGCTAAAAGCAGAAACCCTTTGTTTATTTTATTTTGGAGAGTCTTGGGTACACTCCAAGGGCAAAGATGTGTGTCTCTCCAACTTCCCAGCAATTAGTACAGGACTTGGCACATGGTAATAGCTCAATAAATGTGCAAATCGAACTCTGATCCACTCCCTACTCTCCAAGGCCTCAGGAGAGCTCAGCCTGCCTGGTATCCACTGTCCCTCTGGTTACCAAGATGTTGGCCTCTGTGGCCTCCCCCGCTCCATCCCCCCACTCCTGACCCTGACATTCCTAGGAGCAGATAGGGATGTGTACACTGAGCGCCCAGACTTGACTCAAGCTCCATGAATCTCAGCCAAGACCCTCTGGCACGGAAGGCCCCTGGGCCAGCCTCCAGGGCATCCCCTCTGAGGCCTTAAAGGCCCCACCCAAAAGAAAACAAAAACAAAAACTAACAAACAAAAAATACCAGCATCTGTTCAGTGTAAATAATATCAAGAGTTCCAAGCTGAGAGCTCCAGGGACAGGGTCCAGGTACTTGATGGGACCTACTGTGGACTGCAGTCAGAGCCCAAGGGCCTAGGATTTCCACAATCCTGACCATTCTCCTCTCCTCACCCTACCCCCCACCAATCCTATCAGTCACCAAGACTTGCCTGGCCTACCTCCTAAATGTCTCTGGAATCCATCTGGTCCCCTGAATCACCTCTAGCTCACATCTCTGGCCCCAGCCTACTAAAGTCATCTTCCTAAAGCCCCATAGAGCTTAGGTCCTGCTCCTCCTTAAAACCTTCTCCTCTGGAGTCAGCATTAAGGCCTACAAGATTCTCCATGCTCTGTCCCTAGCTTAACTGCCCTCTGCCCCCAGTCTCATCTCTTGCTACGTCTGCTCTCATACTCTCCACTTTTCAGCTTAGCACATGCTGTTCCTTCTACCTGGAACTCTTCTCTCCTAGAAAATATCTACCCCTTTTAAAGACTTTTGTTCAATGTTCACCTCCTCTAGGAGGCTTTGCCTGAACACCTGCCCCCTGAGAGTCAGATGCACCCTCATTTCTGTTCCCACAGTCTCCAGGCTTCCTTCTATTATAGCGCTTATTACCATGTCATATTTTCTTTTTTTTTTTTTAAGATTTTATTTATTTATTTGAGAGAGAGAGAATGAGAGAGAGCACATGAGAGGGGGGAGGGTCAGAGGGAGAAGCAGACTCCCCGCCGAGCAGGGAGCCCGATGCGGGACTCGATCCAGGGACTCCAGGATCATGACCTGAGCCGAAGGCAGTCGCTTAACCAACTGAGCCACCCAGGCGCCCCTACCATGTCATATTTTCATTCATTCATTCACCACCATCTAGCATCTAGCTGCCCAAAAATATCTACTGAAGAAGGATGAGAGGGAGGAGGAAGTAAATAGCTGAATCCAGCTGGGACAGAGTTGAGCAGGATAGACAGGAAGGCTGGAGGAAGTGGGAGAAATCTCTGAGTCCTGGGGATGCTGAGCAGGCTCCCTGGAAGAGGAGTGGCTGGAGTAGAGCCCAGAATGACGAGAAAGGCTCAGTTAAGTGGAAAATAGGGGCCGGGCCAATTTCAGGTAGGAGAACGGGGTGGCCTGGGAGTTGATACAAGGCCCCAAATACTAAGCTAATGAGTTTGGACTCTATTCTGAGGTCAACTATGAAAGGGTTTCAAGATTATAAGGCAATGCTTATAATTAAACCAGGATTCAATCTGAGTGTTTGAAGGGTCTCCCTGGCTGCAATGTGGTGTGCAGAGACCAGTTAAGAGGCCGCCCCAAGCTCCGTAGGAGAATGAGGATGGCCCGCATGGAGGCCAAGTGGACGGAATGAGATCAAGGGATGGATTCGAGGCCGGCCTAGAAGAGCGAACTGACAGGGCTTGGGCACAGACTGAGGCACAAAGGGAGAATGGAGTTGAGAATGCCTCTGAATTTCCCCACCTGGACGGCCAGTACGTGCTGAAGACAATTCATTTTTCTCTGGACACATTACATATTGAAACCTCAGGTGGGACAGAGGAGGTGAAGGTGGCCGTTAAGCAGTTGCTTCTCCGAGTGCCCAGCAAGGGCCAGAGCACATAGTAGGAGTGCCGCTGAGGTAAATTGACTTCCGTTGAGGTGCTTGGTCTCCTTATTGCAACAGAGCAGATGCGTTCCCCACTCCTGCGGGTCAGGATGAGCCTGCAGGCCATGCGGGTAGGAGAACCAGCCTAAGCAAAAGCCTGGAGGTGGGCACCCCCAGGGTGTGTAGGATCAGGTAGCCCCATCCGGAAACACAGAGTGGACAAGCTGCCCTCTTGAGGACCCAGGCTTCATCTGATGGAACACTGGGTGTGTTCCTAATTTGCCCACCAAGAAAAGGGGTTTGGTGGCCCTGGCAGACAGAGAGCAGGTCGGGGTCGGCGTTCTGGTGCCCAGAAGTCAGACGGTGGCCTATCCACGGAGTCCAGGCAGCTGCACAAGGAAGCCAGAGAAGAACAGAGCATGCCTGCTGCAGGAAACAGCCCACTCAGCTAGCCCCAAAGGTCACGGATTCCACACAGGAGATGAGGGCTGGGAGACCCCCAAGTTCAAGGCTGGTACACAGTAAGTTCTCAATCAGTGTCTCAGATCAGACAGACCTTTCTCTGTCCCATGAGTTCCAAACTCCCAGTATCCAGGATGAAGGGAAGCAGAGATACCCTCGGTGCTGCAAGTTTGCCCTGTGCTCAGCTCCCACCCTCAGCTCCAGGCAGGTGGAGCCCACCACACTCCCCTGGGCCCTCCATGCCTCCTCGTCCTCCTTCCTGGCTTTTGTTCATGCTGTTCCTTCTTCTTGATACACGCTCATTCTCCCCTAACCCTTTATCCAGCTTAGATGTCACCACCTCCAGGACGCCCTCCCTGATGCCCCCAGGCTGGAGTCATCTTTGTGCCCTCACAGCCCCGCTCCAGCCCCCAGAAACCACTGTAAAGATCACACAACAGTGCATCCCTTATCACTCCATCCTGGCCCCTCACCTGCTGAATTCCAGCTTCAGGCTTTTCACTGTGCCATGTGCTCTCCCCCCTCCCCCTGCCCACAGACCGTCACAGCCACTCTTCCTTTGCCCGGAAGGCCCCCTCTTCTGATTCCACTCGGGCAGCATGAGTTCAGCCCTCCTGGCTCAGGACAAAGGATCCATCCTCAGAGGCCGTTCTTGACCATCACGCCATCCTGGGCCGGGGTTCGCTGCAAGAAGTTCCCTTAGCCCCTTGGCCAGTGCCACCATGTTTCCTATCATTCCTGTTTCTCTGTGTGGTCGTGAGGCACAACGGTCAAGGGCACGGACCCTGGAGTCAGACCACCTCGTTCACATCCCAGCCCTGCCCCTCACCAGCTCTGGGTCCTGGGGACGGTCCCTTGGCCTCTCTGCCCCTGGTTCCCTCGTCTGCAAAGTGGGAATGATCAAATGACCTACTCCACAGGGCTGAGGTGACGCTCAACTCTGTCACGGACACACAGCCCTGTGGCGATCCCTGGCTGTTCATGAAGAGGCTGGGTCTCCCCTCCTTCAGGCATTCGGCGGGACTGAACCCCCCACTGCCTCCGAAGCCCAGCATGGCCAGGCAGCTGCATTGGCCTGTGATGTATGAGCTGAGTTGTGTGTGCCACCTCCAGGAGGAGGCCTTCAGAGACCCTGTGGAATTTGCCGTGTCCCCTGGTCCTGCCTCTCCCAGGAGGGGGTGCCATATATCTCCTGCTGACCCATAATGAACATGTGCTATGAACGAGAAATAGGCCTGGGTCGTTTCAATCCTCTGAGAGTTGGGGGTGCCTTGTTTCCGCAGCATACCTCTCCTCTCCCGACTGATTGAAGCATTTAGAGCAGGGCTTGGCGGAGAGTAAGCGCTACGGAAGCGCTACCTGTTATCACCGCCTTCCCACGGCTGCATGCTAGGTACCGAGAGCAGGGCCTGCTGTCTCCGGCTCCTGGCACGGGGCTTAGCACGCAACAGTTGCTCAATAAAATATTTGTTGATGGTCAGGCAGGGGGCGCCCAGCCAAGCACACACATCCACCCCACCCACCTGACCGGTCCCCACCGGGGGTGACAGGGATCCGGCTGCGCTCAGAATCACCCCCTCTGCGCTGCCATAATTCCCAACGGCATCGTGTCTCTTGAACAGCCCCCGGAGTTCTTCCATCCTAGCAACGTCTGCCAGTGTGATGGAATAATCTGGTCTCGCCAAGGCTGTGGTCTGGCCCATCCACTGTGGCTCCCTCGTGGATATTCTTCCTGGCCTGGCATGGTGGGCGGCCTTTCCCCTGGCAAATTATTCGCCAAGCAGTTCCAGGTGGTTTCATTTCACTCGGCAAACCCAAACCACCCAGTGTCTGAGGAAATTCTAGATCCTGATAAAAGGAATATGTCTCATCTCCATCCAGTAAACATCATCTCAGGAGGCACCAGTAGCTGCTTGCACACCTCTGTTGATGGGGACCTCACTTCCTGAAGAGTTTTAGCTCCACAGCCCTTCCCAATGTATGGCTGCCGCCTGCATGTCTGTAATCTCATAGGGATGCGTATCTACGAGGGACCTGCACCACACTGATCATGGCCCCTTTCCCTGGCCTATGACAACACCCTCGGCCCCTCACGCTCTTCTCCAAAGCATTCTCAACTCCCTCCTTTCTCCGCAATTTTTCCTTTATTTGAGATTTTATAAGGAAACTCCCTGAATTTCACATTTGTGGGATTTTCATCAAAGCTGATCATTGGTCCACTCCATATTTTGGCCTCAAAATACGGGCTAGCCCTCCGTGCAGCCACCACCCCACAGCCTGGGGGACTAGATGACCAAGCCTCAACACGAATGTACCTCCCGTGGTCTGTTCCTGTGCCAAAAATATTCATCATCAACTCAAATCCAACCACAGAGAGCTCCTGCTGTAAGATATTAATAGTTGTTCCTTTGGGAAAATCATAGAAAACCTCAAAAATATCTCCAGAAGGATGGACACTCATGAAAACCTTGGATGGCCCTCAAGTTCCAGCCCTGACATGAATTTTGTGTGATCCTAGGTTAATCCCGTCACTTCTCAGGGCCTTAGCTTCCCCATAGTCCTCACAGTAGGGAAGTGGTGCTCAGTAATCTCTAAAGGCCCTCCTGACTCTATCAACCCCACTTCTTAGTATGAATTAGTACCTCAGCTTAGAGACAGCAGTGATTAGGTCTCCAAATGGACCAGTTGTGGGTAGTAGTTGCAAGTAACAGAAACCAACTCTGGCTAACTTAAGGAAAGATAAAGAAGGAGGAAGAGTAGGTGGAGGAGGTGGAGGGAGGGGGATGGAAGAAGGGTTTATTAGGAAGCTTTTGAGTGAACCACAGAATTAAGGGGAAGACTTGAGAACCATGCTCGCAAAATGAGCAGAAGCCAGAGGAAAGAAAAAAAGGCAGAACCCCAGATAAGTTTGTTCCCCCCAAACAGCCTGCTTAGGGAGGCCTGTCTGTTCCTGCTAGTATAAATCTGGTGCCCTTTACATTTTCTCTTCCCTTGGTTTTTGAGACTGCTCACTCCAGTTCTCCCACTGTCCTCTTCATTGGCCACTTCCTTCTCTGACTTCTGAACAGATTCAATTCCCCAAGGTTCTGTCCTCGACTCTGACCCACCTGCTGGCTGAGCCGGGCTCACGGCCAGAGCCGAGGGCCGTCTCCACGATGGCTGTCCTCTCTCCTGGGCCCGCTGCCTTCTGCTTCCTGATCTTGGGCAAGTGGCTTCAGCTTTCCGAGTTGGGTCTCTTCATCATTAAACTGAGGACTGACCTGGGCCCTGGGCTGGTGAAATTTAGGGAGTGCTAGGACAGAAGTGCTCAGGACACCAGCCTTGCCACCAGCTCTGTGCTCCCCGCTGGGGGGTGGAGTGAGAGTGGGGCACCCCTCTCCCCTGTTCCTGGCCTCTCCTCCATACTGGTGCTATTTCTTTGACAGCTGGGATGCAGAGCTCACTTCCATGGCCTGGCCCAGCCTTCAGCTCTGACAGTTGAAGGGGGCCACCCCTGAGTGGGTGGGTGGGGTGGGGTCTCGCTGTTCAAATCCCCTTTGCATCTGAGCTAAGAGCCCCTTCAGGATGGCAGCTGTGGCTGGGGTAAGACACCCCAAGTCTGGACTACACTCTCCCTCTCTACCTGTGGCCCTTCACTGAAGGCCCCTTGTGCCATCATCAGGCTAAGTGGCTGTTTTCCTGGCTGGGGAGGGGGGCAAAGGAGCAGGGCCTTTTGGGTGGGTTCCAAAGAGCCTCTGGCTTTATTACCGCCTGTCCTCTCCCCTTCCCCTTCTCATCCTGGAGAGCCCACCCTCCTCCCCATCAGGGGGAAATTATACCAGGTTCTAAGAGGGGGTTGAAGGGAAAGCGTCCCCTCTATTCATCCCGGCGGCTGAACGGGCCTCTTGAGCACCCATTGTACCCATCCTGCCGCCTCTGCCTCAATTGAGATCAGGTGGTCTGGTCTGGCCCCTCCCCCGGGCCTGGGGCAGAGAGGGGCTCGGGCAATGGGCCGGCCCACAGACTTCTCTGTCCACCCTCTCGGGGGGCTTTTGTTGCATGAAATAGCACCCGCCGCTGGGCCACTTTAAACCAGGGCCAGGCACTTGAATGTGAAAATGGGGCCCAGGCGCTGGGCGTGCAGGGACAATGGCTGCCCTCAATTAGCTCACTGAGGTGCCCCAAATGGACTTGAGGAGGGGCGCGACCACAGCCCATTCATGCATATTTATCACAAGCTGCTGCACATCGGTGTGCACTGTTCCCATGGCAGCGCTGGGGAAGGGCGGAGGGGCGAGGGGCTCCCTGGGCCCTGCAGGGGCTGTGGTTCAGGGACGCTCTGGGCCTCACCCCAGAAGACTGGAAACTGCCCCCAACCCCATGGCCCCCTGCCTTTACCGGACCCTGAGACACTTGAGCCAGCCTAACCTGGAAACCCTAGAAAATAAGAGAAAGGGGGCTTTGAAAGTTACAGAGCACACCCACTTGACAGGTGGAGAAGTTGAGGCCCAGAGCAGAGGAAAATGAATTTTTTTCCTTTTTCCAGTTTACATATAGGATGAGAGGAGGTCAACAACAAGAAAAGGATGTATGTAGGTATGTATTTATAATAAAAACATTTAATGAATGTTTACTCGGTGCCACGATCTATGCTCGGTATGTTCAACTGTCCCATATCAAATGCTATGAGACAAATGTTGTGTTATCTTCACTTGAGAAGACTGAAGCCCAGGAGACAGCGGGGAAGTTTTCCAAGATTACATGGTGGGTACCAGTCACAGAGCTGGGATACTTTCCATCGCTCTCATTCTCCATAGCCCAGGGCCTGGCCACTGTTGAGGAAGTAAAGCAGGAGGAGGCTGTTAGTTGGTCATCAGCTGCTGGGTGCCAGGCACTGTGCGAGGGGTCAAGTTCAAGTGGCCGAATTGGACATGAACAATACCATGTGAGGGCTCCATGTAACAGATGTGGAGACTGTGGGGTGGAGAGACAAAGTGCCCTGCCCCGGGCCACACGCTATCAAGTAGCAGGGCCAGGGTGGAAACCAGGCATGGAGAGATGGCCGTCCCCAGCTTGCTCTAAGAGGACACTCATTTCCTTCTTTTCTGGAGCTTCTGGAAAAGGAAGGCAATTTGGCTTCCAGATGCTGCTGAGCTATGGGGAATCTCACCCATGTGGGAGGGGCTGTGGCTGGGCCTGCCCTCACAGGGGCTTCCTGAGAACTCTTCTGGGCTTCTGGCAGGCAGCGGCTACTCCCTACGGCTCCTAGGTGGAGCTCTGAGGTTCTCCCTTCTCTCAGGAGTCGAGCTTGTCCAAAGAACGGCGAGCCCCAGCTGGGATGCAGGCGGGTAGAGAAGGTGGGCAAAGCTGTGTCTGCAGCCTGGCATGCGGCTGTGGCAGCGAGGCCCCGGGCCCCCTCCCGATCCGTCCCATCCTGGTGCTTTCTCTCCCAGTGTGCTGACCTTGTTCGCTGTGTGCCCATCCCCATTGTCCCCCGTGCAAGCACCACGGCCGCCGTATCTTGGCTCAGGCTCCTTCTCCTGCTTGGATTGTGATTTGAGTTGCAATGGGGTGAGGAGAGCTGGAGAGTGTGGTCATTAGTTTGGTTTGGTTGGATCGTGTCCGTTGGGTTTGATCTGTGGCATGTTGAGCTGAGCTGAGTTCCATGGCATTGAGTTCAGCTGAGTTGAGCTAAAGTCAGTTGAGCTGAGCGGAGTAAGAATGAACTGAAGCAGCAGTGTGGGTAAGCCTCAAGTTAGTAACCTCCAAGGAACCCCCAACTCTGAAAAACTAGGATTCCAGGAATCAAGAGTCCCCAAAAGCAGAGAGGCTGCTCTTTCCATTATGTCCCTCATTTGCTGTTGGACTTGACTCCCCCTTGGGCTAGAAAGTGGATGGGGGCCTCTGAGACTGTCTCATTATTTTTATTAGCTCCTTTCAAGGTTGGAGGAGCAATGATTTTGCTGTCTGGTAGAAGTCAACGCAAAATCCTCAAACACTGACTCTCGAGAGTATAGATTCACTGGAGTCCGAGACCTGCAGCAAACAGCAGGAGGGACTCACAAATCATCTCCCTGCTCCCCCATTGTCCCCAAGGCCAGGACCCCTCCACAGGTTCCCTGAAGGGGCCTATCAGCCTCTGCTCAGGTCCCAGAGGCAGGACGCCCCCCACCTCAAGGGACCACAGTGTCATCTGGTGGTAAAGAATTCTGAGTCGGGTTTGCACACTGGCTCCTTGGCAGCAACACGGGACTAATAACTTTCCCTTTCTGAGATTTCTGTGAGGACGGGGTTTTGTGGACATGAATAAGACAAAATGCGTAGGCCACTTAACCTAACACCTGGTGTTCAGGGAGATCTTCGTCAGAGGTGCTTTCTATCACTATCACTAATCCTGTCGCCCCTGACTCTTACTTTTACTACTGACAAAACTGATCATTGTCTAGCAGCCTGTCAGAGAATGCTCTGCACTTCCGAGCCCGACGCCCTAACCCACGCTGAGCCCCCAGCCTCATTCCCTCACCTCTTCCTTTCCCGACACAGTCTCTTCCCTGCCGAGCTCAGCTGCCAGTCACGGCTGACTCCTTCTGCTCAGGGACTGGCCCTCCTCCTGGCTTGGACGTCGCTTTGTGGGGTGACCTGGGACACGTCCCTTCTCTTCTCAACCTCAGTTCACACAGCTATTCAGTGGAGGGTCAGGCTAAATTGTCTGGAGATGCCAGCTCGGACACCCCAGCCATGCATCTGAGGCCCATATTCCTCCCTCACCCCTCCAGAGTCCCCTGGGTAGGAGTCTGCATGGCTTCTGCTTTTCTGGTCAGTCCTGGGCACCTCCTCTGACGAGGATTTGCATCAATACCCCGAACCCTCCTCATGTGAGGCTCCCAGGAGAAGGCGTCAGAGCCAGCCATTACCCCCACCCCCAGACACTAGTGCTAAAGGCCTGACTCAGCATCACTGTTCACTTCACGAGAGCCGGCTGTCCCCAGGCAGGTAGAAGGCTCCCTCAGGACCACCAAGCAAATGGAAGGCACAAATCCAGGCCTCCTGACTGCCAGCCCCGTCCTCCTCTCTCTGTCAGCAGTCCCTCCATCCAGTGCGCAGTAACTGGGCATCGACTGTGTACCAAGCACTGCTCGGCATTGAGAATATCAGGGTGAGAGGAACTCAGCCCATGCTATTGAGGAATTTCAAGAAAGTTCCTGGAAAGAGATTCAGTCATTCATTCATTCAACAAACACGCAAGCGCCTGCTTCGCCCAGGTCAAAAGACCAGCTCAGACCCGAAGCCCAGCTCCCACTCCTCCCATGGCCCGGCCCCTGTGGTGGGGATGAGGCCTGGTGGTTTGGCAGGCCACCCACCGCCTCCCGAAGGGACTGGCAGGCATGAGCTCATGTCTGCGGAGCCCGCGGCTCTCAGAGCAGCCTCTGAGCACAAGGCCTCCTTGTGATTCAGAGAGAGATGCGGCGGGGGCTGCTGGGCCCACGAAGCCCTGGGCACTGTGGGGCTGTCAGCAAACACTCCCGAGGCTGAGGGTGCTGGGCTTTGATATGGCATTAATGCGCTAATATCTTAATCCGGCCACCACCCACCAGCTGCCTGGCCACACAGCGGGGCCCTGGGGAGCGGGGTTTCCAAATTACATTATTGAATGTTTACCTAGTGAGCTGGCCGAAGCGTGTTTAACACCAGCTGAGGGGCGCACATGTGCGCGGGACGGCCCCACACCCCCAGCCCTCACACGCACCACACACACTCACACACCCTCCCCCCGGGACTCAGAGACACGTGCGTTCACAGCGACACACAGACAGCAGGGTCCTCGGCAACACACGTGCGTGCACACTCAGGCACCCCGCACCTCGCACACGACACGCATGCCACACCCGGGCCCGTGCCCCGCACACAGACACACTCCTGCCCGGGGCGTTCACATGGCCCTCGGCGGCCGCCACCAGGACGCCTGCTTCCCCGCACCTCACACAGTCACCCTGGGGGAGAGTCCTGTAGGTGGGTGCCGGGAAGGGCTGGTGGCAGGAAGCTGTCCCCGACCGTGCCTTGGCAAGTGACCACTGTCGGGCCTCGCCGGGCTCCCGGGCCCCCGTTTCCAAGTTCAGAGAGACGCCGGCTCTTGACGACGGTGCTGTTGGTATGGGCCCCCCGGGGAAAGCAGGGCGGACTGCACGCCTGGCCCTGCCCTGGCGCCGGGACCCTTCTCCACATGCCTCCCCTGTCGCCCCTCTCCCCGCCAAGCCCTCTCTCTACCCGCCCTGTCCTCCTCACGGGACATCGTCCAGCCCCAGCTCTTCGTCCTTCAGGGCGAGCTCACCGGCCCTCTTCCGGAAGTTATCCCTGCTCCAGCCAGCAGAAGGAAGACCCCTCTCGTCCACGGGTCCCCACCCTGGGAACTGGACTGACGGCTCCGAGAGGAACTGCCTTGACATGAGGAAGGGAGCAAGGCCTGCCTCCCGGGGCTGTGGCGAGAAGTAAGCGTTGACTCGGGGCTGGCGTACGGAAGTCACTCAGTTAAGTAAGCCATCAGGTAAGGCATCATCAGGGGATGACGATGGTGGTGATGGCCACTGGCCAACGGCTCCTGATGCCGGGGTCCCGTCTCTGCCCTGGTCCGTGAGCTCCAAGGGGCAGACCCGACATCCCCCTCCAGCCCTTAGCTGGAACTCGGAGTCAGTTGAGTGAATGACTAAGAAGCCCACTATCTGCCCGTACGTTCTCATGACCAGAGGATGGATTGTTCTAGAAATACCCAATTGAGAGGCAAATGCGAAAAGTTCACTGAATTTTGTGGGAGTCCCTAGATCCACCTAATCCTGGCTCTGCTACAACACTCTGTGACTTCAGATAGTCCGTTCCTCTTGCTGCGACTCAGTCTCCTCATCTGTCAAATGAAAAGTTTGCGTGGCAGTTTCCAAATCCTTCCAGCTCTGAACTTCTGGAATTCTAAGCCCTAGGCACAACCTTGCCACTAGGGTGGACATCAAGTGGGGAAGCAGGACACGTCAGCAGAAGCGGCCAGCATCGGTCAGGACCGTCTAGGAAGGAGGAGGAGACGGGAAAGGGGAGGTGGAAAGGCACAGCAGCGTGGGAACGGCAGCAGGGGCTCAGAGGCGGCACCCCTCATGCACTTCTCAGGCGTCATTTACTGCACCGGATGGAACGGAGGGTTGGCCCGAGGGGCACCATGGATCGATAGAGCCAGGGGAGTGGAGAGAGGCTGCTCTATCCACAGCCCTGCAGGCTAGACTGAGCAGCTGTGGTTTTATCGTGTAGGCCAGCATATTCCGAACTTGCCTGATCTTCAGAATCAGAATGTGGCAATGGCTAAAAATAGAGATCCTTGGATCCCTCATTTGCAAGGGACTGGGGATCTGTATTTATGTTAGGTGCTCTGGTGATTCTTATGAATCCAGCAAGTTGGGGAAATACAACAGGATGAGAAGCCGACTCACTGAACAGTCCTGCATGTGGGAGAGACACGTCCAAATGTGCATCACTGCAGGGCATGGGCTCTGGAGTTCTGACTCCTCCACTTTCTAGCACTGGCCTTGGGAGAGTGACTTGACCTTTCTTCTCTTCCCACCTGTAAAATGGGAATGATCCAGCACCTACCTTAAAGTTTGATCATGTACATTAAATGAGCTCATGAGAGCCTGACCAGGGTCAGAAACGGGGAGGCTGTTTCAGGAAACATGAGCAAATACGCCACCCGAGAGATTTGAGGGAGGAAAGGCAGACACAAAAGAGGGGCCGCCTGTGAGCAGAGGGCTGGGCCACGGTGGGCTGGGAAGGAGATAATTGGTAAGTGGAAGCAACTGTAATCTGCCTCTGGCTTCCAGAGACTCCCTTTGGGCTGTGTGGGTTTCATTCATTCACTCATTCATGCATCCAACAATACTTACTGCATCCCTGCCACGTGCCAGTCAACACTAGGTGCTGGGAATACAAATAGGAACGAGAGAGACACTCTGTGTCTCCTTGCAGAGTTGACATTCTAGAGGGAAAAGTGAAGCGTGGACAAGCAACTGAAATAATTCCAAGTCATAACAAACGGCATGAAGGAAACCAACAAGGGGGTGATCAGAGAAGACCTCTCTGAGGAGGTGACATTGATGAGAAGGGAGAGCGGATCACCTGGGGAAGAATGAGAGACAACTGTTCTAGATGGAGGGCAGAGCATGTGCAAAGACCCTGAGGAGGAAAATCCCACTTGGTATCCTGCAGGAACACAACAGTCTGGCCCGCACGGTAAGTGAGGCACAGATGAAGTGGGAGAGATTAACAGAGGCCAGGTCATGCCGGCCCTTTTAGGCCATGGCCAAAAATCTGGATTTTATTTAAGTGCAATCGAAGAGCTTTAAGCTGAAGAATGATGTGATTTGATTTATAATCTAAGAAAATCCCTCCAACAGCTGTACAGAGAATGGATTATAGGTGGGGTGAGAGGGGGAGCAGGGAGACCTACCAGAAAGCGATTAATCCAGTAGGGTGGCAGCAGGAGCAGAGAGAGGTGGGCAAACTCAAAACGTATTCGGGTGCAGGACTGACGGGACTTACAGAGGGCTGACTGTGGGACAGAAGAGTCAAGGGACAGGGAGGGATCAGGGATCAGGCCCAGGTTTCTGGCTCTCAAATCTGGGGCTTGATGGTGCCACTTACAGAGTTGGGGAAGCCTACGGAGACTGGCGGGTGCTCTGCCCTTGTCAACTGCACCTGACATATGAGATCCTCCAGGACCAAGAGATTTAAGCAAGCCTGTTGCTGGAGCTCAGAGTTGTTGCCTTTCCCACCACAGGCCTGGGGCTTTCCAGCCTCCCTGCCAGAAGCTAATCTCAGGAAAGAATAAGATAGTCATCACATGCCACTTTCTTCCAGGAATTCTGCAGCCCCCTTCCCCCTGCTGTCCCCTGGCTAGGCCTTGTCCCCAGGGAATTGACATACAGCTAGTGTTTAAGAACATGGATTCTACCCACTGTTCGACTGGATTATTTGTTCTTTAGGTGTTGAGTTTGATAAGTTCTTTGTAGATTTTTGGATACCGGCCCTTTATCTAATATGTCATTTGCAAATACCTTCTGCCATTCTGTCGGTTGTCTTTTGGTTTTGCTGACTGTTTCCTTTGCTGTGCAAAAGCCTTTTATCCTGATGAAGTCCCAATAGTTCATTTTTGCCCTTGCTGCCCTTGCCTTTGGCGATGTTTCTAGGAAGAAGTTGCTGCGGCTGAGGTCGAAGAGGTTGCTGCCTGTGTTCTCCTCAAGGATTTTGATGGATTCCTGTCTCACATTTAGGTCTTTCATCCATTTTGAGTCTATTTTTGTGTGTGGTGTAAGAAAATGGTCCAGTTTCATTCTTCTGCATGTGGCTGTCCAATTTTCCCAACACCATTTGTTGAAGAGACTTTCTTCCATCGGATATTCTTTCCTGCTTTGTCGAAGATTAGTTGACCATAGACTTGAGGGTCCAGATTGCAACAACATGGATGGCACTAGAGGGTATTATGCTAAGTGAAATTAGTCAACCAGAGAAAAACAATTATCATATGATTTCACTCATTTGTGGAATTAAACAACAAAACAGAGGATCATAGGGGAAGGAAGGGAAAAATGAAATCAGATGGAATCAGAGAGGGAGACAAACCATAGGAGACTCTTAACTCTAGGAAGCAAACTGAGGGTTGCTGGAGGGGAGATGGGTGAGGGGATGGGGTAACTGGGTGATGGACATTAAGGAGGGCACGTGATATAATAAGCACTGGGTGTTATATACAACTGAACTCTACCTCTGAAACTAATGCACTACATGTTAATTAATCGAATTTAAATTAAATTTAAAAAAAAAAGAACATGGATTCTAGAGCCAGATTACCTGTGTTCAAATCCCAGCTCTGCCACTTCCTGGCTGTGTGACATCCCCCACCCCAGTAAGTTATTTATCCTCTTTCCCCATAAAATGTGGGATGATAATAGCACCTATTTCATGGGGTTGATATGGGGACCAAACGAGTGTAATGCTTCCCTTGAAAGTGCTTAGGAAAGTGCTCTGGCACAAGGTGGGTGTTGGGAAATGTTAGCAGCTGCTGTGAAGTTATACCAACTCTGTGGCTACCGGCCACCTTCATCTGTTAGGGATCCGGGGGTCCTAGCAGCCAGAGCTGAGCTTTGCAAGTCTGGGCTCCAGATCTGCCTCTTGCACTCAGCAGCTGCCTGGCTTTGCGCAGGTTGCCCGGTGATGGTATAAATGATCTCTGCCCTGCCTGCTTCCTAGGTCCGGAGCAAGGGCTCGGGGAGACAGTGGACAGAGAGGAGACCGGACAGAGAAGTGCCGTGCTTGTTGATTCAGCACATTCCCAGGTGGGTAGGTCAGCAACCATCCTGGACGGTGAATCCACAGGACAGGACCGCAGGGTGAGGTACCCGCTCAGAGCTCCAGGATGGGCTCACTCTCAGCTGAGGTTATCCCAGGGCCCAGCACCAAGCTTGATGGTCCCTCAGAAATAATAACTCAAAATGTTTCCCTTGCTTCATGAGGCTTTCACAGGGTGCTATGACACCCCATAATCTCCTTAGACTCTCACAGCCACAGAGCAGGTCAAGGAGCAGCCTCTGAAGTGGGGGGAGGAGGCCCCTGAGGTTGGAAGTGCTCGCAGGGGGCCTGAAGTGCTCTCCCCCACCAGCCTCCACCTGGCTGCCCCATCCTGCCCCCACGGGGCTCTCTTTCCCAAACTCTGCTTTGTCTGGATCTCCCCCACTGGCTTTCTCCTTGACTTTCTCCACTTCTCCTCTTTCTCCTTAAGAAACTCCTCAGAGACACTACTGAGACCATAGATCTAGAATTCCAGGGTCAGCCATGCCAGGCTCCTCCTCAGGAGGTGCCCATTCTGAGCCAGTCTTTCCTAGAAGAGCCTGCCTATGTGATGCTTCCCACAGTTCTCCACAACTAGGCCCTTGTTGGTGTTCATGTCTCAAGAGTTTACCAGGCTCCAGACAACTCCAGTTTAGCTCTTGGAAGAGAAAGTCAGAAGAGAAATGGAAAAAGAAAAACAATTTCCCTACCCCCCAGCCACACATTTTTATAACCTGCTCCAAACTCCTCTGCTATAAATGACTTAATTTTGACTGTTTTACAAGCAACTTGCCCTTAAAATGGATGGGAGGAGAAGGGATGTGAAGGGGTCTCTCAAGAGACTGACCGAATCCCAAGAAGCCAGCACACGCAGACTGCGGCCCAGCCCCGCCTGCCTCCACTCCCCTGTGCCAGGCGGGCTCCGGGCTCTGAGAGGTAGAGCCTGGGGCGGGCACAGGCCCTGCTGGGCGTCAGAAGACCTAGACCCCAGTCCTAAATCTGCCCTTCTTTGGATCTCAGTTTCTCCATCTATTAAATGGAGGTTTGGACCAGATGACCTTAAAGGACTTGTCCTGCCCTAGGAGACATGGTGTCTGGGAGGACTAGGACCCAGAGGCCACATGGGAATAAAGTGCATGCTGGGCACTGGGGATTGTGAAACACCCAGAGAAAAACTGCTTTGGCCCCTGGCCGGACTGAGGCCTCCAGGGAGGGAAGATGGCAAATCGGCTACCACTCCCCTGCTTCAACACTCAGTGGTTCTCCACCACGCTCAGGCTGCATAAGTGCAAACTCTACTAGAGGCCTGAGTCCCTCTCCAGCACCGCTGTGTCCCGCTGTCCCCTGCCTCACCCCCAACCCCCCTGTGTGGGCCTTCATTTGCATGAACTTCCCCTCTGCAATCTTGCTCACAGGGCCCCCTTGTCCCGGAATACCACCCCCTCCTGTCTCCCCTCTGGCGAACCCTTGCTCCCTTCTCAGGATCCATCATTCAGGCACTACTCCTGTGGGAAACACTCGGCCCCAGCCTCGCACTTATCTGCCAGTGCATGGCCCAGGCGGGAGGAGGAAGCCTCCAGTCATCACACATGGACAAGGGGACAGGGAGCACGGGAGTTAGAAAGGTAGATTAAGATGGGCCTGGAGAAGGCCATCCACTGCCACCACACCCTCCTTTCACAGAGGGCTGAGCTGAGTAACTTTGCCCAACATCACCCAGCTGGGGAAGTTGGAGTACCAGGATGCTAGCTCTAGCTACAAAGCCCACATTCCTTCTCCTCCAAGGCAGGATGAAACACAAAGGTGGGAATCACAATCCCAGAGTTCGGGGATGTTCCAGCAAAAAGCACTCCCCTTAAGCCGAGTAGAACCGCGTTGGTTGACAGGGAGGCAGAGAGGTAACCCCATTCCCCAGACGGAGAGGTGGAGGCCCGGGGAAGTGAGGTGACTTGCTGCTGACCACACCGCACTTGAGGGCAAAGGGCGGCGTTTCAAGGAGTAGGAATGCTTTAAAATAATACAGGCATCTAAAAATAGTGCGTGGCTTGGCCTGGCTGACTCGAAGGGGTCAGGTTTTATGGCTGCCCCCATCTGCTCTTCTGGGCCGGAGCAGTCCAGCCGGCTCTGGTTATAGTTTTTCCATGAGCTCGGCTCGAATTTCCCTGTCCCAGCGGTGAGCCCACGGGTCAGTGCCTAATTTTCCAACGTTTATCTTTCCCATTTACAATTTCCCCATGTAAACAACCAACTCCTTCGGCCCCCTGTGTTTCAGACACCAGACCTAGAATTAGGGGTAACCAGGCACGCAGCGCTCCCACACTCCTCAGAAAGCCCCAGAGCCATTTGCAAGGGCTGCATCCATTGGGACTGGGCCCAACAGGCACTGCCCCCTCCGCCCCGTGCCCACTGAGATGGCCCCCCAGCGCCCCGCGTTGCTTCCCCACCTCTCCATCGCTCCCACAGCTCTGGGGCTGTGGCCTCGGGCCCTCATCCCATCACTCCTCTGCAGGCCAGCTCCACGTGAGCTTGAATCCCCGTGCTAAGGACACGGATGTGCATTTGCCCTCACAGCACCCACAGTCTAGAAGGAGGAGACAGAGAGGCGCGGCAGCTCTGTCCACACAGAAGGGGCAATGGACGTGTGGGGAGGGTGGGGGGCTCTGCAGGGCTGCGTGAACGTGGAGGCTCCGGCGGAGATGTCTGCCCTGCAACTTGGGTGTGAGGGCCCGGGGTCCCCCAGAGCGGTCTGGACTGGTGTGCCCCTGGCTGTCTCCACCCTGCCCACAGGAGGGGTGCTGGTTGCACCCTCCAGCTCTAGGTCCCATCCCCTCTTGGACCTGTTCCCAGCTGTACCCGTTTCCCGAGACAGCCCGTCAAGGGTCTGCACAGAGTGCATACAGGTGTGCCACACGGACTTGGGTTGAAAGGAAACCCCAGCTACGTCTCCCTAGCCAGCTCACCACCATCTTCAGGGAGGAAGACAAAGGAGTGGAGAGAAAGTAAAGGTCCCCAGAGCTGTAGGCTTGGCTCACCCACGTGAAAATGAGTGTGGACCTGGCAGATAAGAGGCCAGGTCGCCTGGATAACGGCTCTGTGAGCAGGCTGATCTCTGAGAGAGGGGGCGCTGAGCTGCTCAAGCCTAGCTCCTTCTCCCAAATCTGGCACAAAGTCCTTCCTCCCCTCTCCCTCCCGCTCAGGGAGGAGGCCAGAAAGAGTCTCAAAAGGAGGCCCCTTATGGATGGGTTTGAGGTTGGTTGGGCTCTGCAGCTGGCAAGGTCTATCGAAATCTTGAGAGAAACCAGTTTTGAACAAGAACTTCAAAATATTTGAACCATCTTCCTTCCTTCTCAGGACCTACCCAGAGCAACAGTACCGTCCCTCGTGCTCATAGTGTTTGCACAATCATTAACTCATCCCTTTCTCTGGGGGAACATTCTTGCTCCATTGTACAGATAAATAAACTGAGGCTCAGTGAACAGCAGTCCCTGTAGTTAGGAATTAATAGAAATAACAGAGCTGATCTCCCTGGAAGCCCCTGTGCTTGGCCCATGGTTGCCCGGAAAGATCCACATGAGGCTGCACTTCGGACTTGCTGGTTCAAGAGAGAACCATGGCCGACTCATGGATATGCATCTCTTTCCCTGGCTCATTTGAATTTTGTCCTTCACTCTCCCTTAGGTGATCTCAGCTGGTCTGTCTTCAAATGTTGTCCATATGCTGATGACACCCAAATCTAAATCCACAGCCACGGACTCCAGGTGCATCCCCTTGGGCGTCTAACTGGCGCCTCCCACTTCCCCGCTCAACTCTCAACTGACCTGCACATCCTGCTCCTCCCCAGCCTTCCTGCATCCCAGGCAAAGACCCCACCATTCACCGGGCTGCTCACCCAAGGATCATCTTTGATGCCTCTGTCCCTCACAGAAATCTTCATTGCTCAGAAACCTATCCCAGTCTGTCCACCTCTCTGCCCCTCTGCCATGGCATCTCATCCAAGTCACCAGCCGCTTTCTTCTGGACTCTGTGGGAGCTCCCCAGAGGGCCTGCTGCTGCCACATTGTCCCACCTCCTCCCCCACACTCTCCAATCTGTAGCTTGACCGATCTGATCCGATCCTCAAGAGGGCAGATCAGCTCAAGCCACACCCTGGCTTGTTTTAACTGGCCCCCAACTGCAACAAAAACATAATCCAGTCTCCTTGGGCTGGTCTACCAGGCCCTATTTGACCCAGGCACCTGCCGCCTGATCTCATGTCCTCGCCTGCTCTCACGATCTCTGGTCCTCAAATGCATGAAGACCGTTCCTACCCCAGGACCTTTGCCATAGCTGCTGCCTCTGTTTCAAATGTTCCTTCCTGGGAACACCACCGCCTGGTTGGCTTTTATCTTTGCAAATGCCTCTCCCTTCCTACCAAAATAGCCACTCCCAACCTATTGGAGCTCTCCTGGTGTCTTACTTGAAGGGCTTGCTGTCTTTCTCTGCCCACAGCCCCCCACCAGCGGAGACCTTGCCTGTCTCGTTCTCTGCTCTGACTTCCTGCGGGCAGGTGTCCCCAGCACCTACAACAGGCCAGGCCAGGGCAGGTATTGAGTGACCGAATGGATGAATGAATGAAGCAGCTCACACCTCCTAGCATGAGAATTAAACACAGTATGATGAAAAAAACAGCCACAATCCACACCTCCCGTCACACGTACATGTGCGGACAACATATGTAATATCCACAAAGAAACAAGGGCTCAGGAGTCAGAAACATTTATTAGTGACATGACTTCGGAGGAGTTTTTAAATCTTTCTGAACCTCAGTTTCCTCATCTGAAAAATTAGAATAATACCACTTCCCTCCCTGAAATAGTGTGAGGGCTTGACATCCGTCAATCACGGTGACAGCACCTTGCATGCGGCAGGTGGGCTCCCTAGATGGTGTCCGGCATTATCTTTGCTGTTACCATGTGCCTCTCCAGTCCCTGGCCTCATCACCCAAGCCCAGTGACTCTCTGACCTTCTGGTCTCACCCCTGTCATAATCCCTCACTGTGTGTTGCTTTGAAGTCAGAAAGGAGCAGGACCAAGCCCTGCCTCCACCACGTACATCTTCCTGATCTTGGACTTCTCTGGGCTCTGACCTCTTTCCTTGGAAATGCTGCTCACCGTAGTCCTCACCTCCTAGAGGTGATGTGACCACCAAAGGCAGTCAAGTCGGGAAGATGCCTCGCACCGTGACAGGCGCACTGCTGGTGTTCGACCGCTGTTGTCGTCTGTCCAGACATACCTGCACACGCACACGCTCACACACGTGCACATACATGTGGGCACACACGTGCCTGCACACCTAAGCCTCTTCTCTGGGCTGGGTCATAGAGCTACCGATTTGAACTCTAGGGATGGAATCAATTAGAATTATTTTTAAAACCTCATCTGTTTTTATTTAACAGGAAGCTTCTGTTCAATGAAACGCCACATTAGTCAATGAGAAATCAAAGGCCCCAGATCTGGGGGCTCAGCTGTCCATGAAGGCTGAGCAGAGACCCCCAGATCCCAAGGACCTCCCAGGTCCAGCTCCCATTTACGTGGGTGCCTCTCCTTAGAGCTCCCACATTCTCGGTGAGTTCCGAGAGGAGACGCTTCTCTGACCCAGACGAGGGTCTGCTGACCCTGAGCCCCGTCCTGCTGAGCACTGGGTCCCTCCCCTGGGATACAATTATTCTTATCTGCGTTTGTCTCCCCGATCCCTGCCCAAATGAGGACAAGGGCTGCCTGATTGATACCCATGACCCCAGTGCCCAACCCATGGTCTAGCACAGAAAAGGCACCA
Source organism: Mirounga angustirostris (assembly GCF_029215605.1). Lineage (NCBI taxonomy): Eukaryota > Metazoa > Chordata > Mammalia > Carnivora > Phocidae > Mirounga > Mirounga angustirostris. The sequence goes on from NW_026991712.1 coordinate 152,970,122, forward strand.
GAGGAAATTTTTATGGGAAAAAAAAATGAGCAATGATTGAATAAATGAATAAATGATTTAGTTGCAATAATAATAATAATTACAACTAATATTTACCATGCCACTCCCCGTGTGCCATCTTCAATGCTTTTCATATATTGACTCACTGAGTCTTCAGAACAACCCCCAGAGGCAGGCATTATGTAGCTCTACTTTACAGATGAGAAACGAAGGCACAGGAAGATTAGTAAGTGGAGTAACTGGGATTCCAACCCAGGCAGCAGGAGCCCAGGGCCAGCATCGTGACCGTAACACCGAGTCACTCATTCATTCTTTCATTCATTCATCCATTCATCAAACATTCATGGGACACCTACACTGTGCCCAGCCCTGGGTGGGGCCCTAGAAGTGCACAGATGGACTGGACTCACTTCTCACAGGAAGGTCCCGGTCCAGGGGAAGAATCACAGACACAGAAATGAGCAATCACAGTGGGGCAGGGACGTGGGTGCGTGAGCAATTTCACTGTATCTATGGCAACACATATACACACCCACGATGAACACACACACGTCCACCACACACGCGCAAGCATGCACACACCCGCGTGGCACAAGGGTCAGGATGCAGAAATCGCGGACTACAGATAATGACTTTTAACAGGATCCACATCTGGCTCCCCAGAGCACAGTCCATTCTAACTGGGGGCTGTGCCCTGAGCCCGGAGGCAGGTCCCCTTGCCACCATTCACCATGCCACTAAAATATTTCCATCTCTACCTGAGGAGGTTGGCCCTAGCCTCAAAGGAGGAGTTCAGTGCGGGGAGCACAGCCAGCTGCGCCTGCAGTTAGGCTCAGCAGCTACGCCCTGGGCCAAGGTTCACATCCCACGGGGTGATGATGGTTGCAATGGGGGGGACGCAGGCTTAGATGAAGAAGGGATTTTCCAGGGAGCTCGTGGGCTTAAGCCTTCACCAGCCGGAAGGAGAACTCGGAGACGAGACCAGATGATCGGCTGCCTAGAGAGAGTCGGTAGCCTGAAGACTGGGACCGGCCAGATCACCTCTTGAGCGTCTTCCCAGTGCAGTCTCTGGGCTGCTGCATGATCCCACCACTGTGTCTGGGCAACAGCCTGCTCCCCTGGACTCTGCATTCTCTTTCTATAATAATCCTAATGTTATTCCCTTCCATGTGATTGCAGCAGCATGCATTCTGGAATATTAGCAGAAAGAGCTAGTTAGGCAATCAGATGTCTCTAGGTTCAAGGCTTGACTCCATGACCATGGGCCCCAACACTCACTAAGTTTCCTTGCCAAGTAATTTACCTGTCAGAGCCTCACTGTTGTCTTCCATGAACTGGAGTCAATAACGCCCACCTTGCCGAGTTAGTATGAAGATTACACAACACAGAATTCCAAACTCTGAAGGGGAAACAACACTCTTCCCTACTTTCTGGTCTATCTCCTGCCTCACCGGTGAGTGGCTGCCCCAGCATTATGGGAGGTAACATGTCTATTCTCCATGTATGATTCTGTGCCCTCAGCAGGGATGCAATGTTTTTCATTGAGGAGTCCTCAACCTTATCCCAAAAGGCTGCTCTTCACTACCTTGTGAGTAGAGATGCAGCTGATGGGGCAGGTGAGATGGATAGTGGGGATGTCTACAACAGCAGGGTGGGGAGCTCTCCCATGGCCCTGAGATCCTTAATCATCTGTCCCCAGGTTTGGGACCCACTCCACCCCTACTGATGACCCTGTTCCTCTGGGGCTCAGTGTCTCACCAGGGACTGGCCTGGAGGAAGCCTCATCCCTCATCAAACTCCAGGGATTCTCCTGGGTGAAACCTGCTGGGGCTGACACTGTATTTGGGACCATTTAGGAACCTGTGGTTTTCCATGAGAATGCAGAGAAATGCAGTCAGAATTGGAGGTGCCCAGCGGGCCAAAGGATGCCACTAGATTGGGAAAATGAAACAGCGCCACGAAGGCTGACAAGTAAGTTCCCCCAGAAGAGGACGTTGAGGTGGGCTTGACTGTGAGAGAGGGAGAACAGGTGTTCTGTTTCCGTTCCAAGTGAGCTGGCAGACAGACGCAGACGGAGCCACCTCCTCAGCCCCTCGCTAGGTCCCTACCCTTCTCTCTCTCCTCTTCCTCCTTCCCATCTTTCTTTCCTTGCCAGTCCCCTTCACCACGTTCCCTCCTTCACCTTCTCTGCCCCACCCCACGTTCTAGTCTTGGCTCAGCCACTGACCTGCTGGGCATCATCAGGGAGTCCCTTTCCCTCTCTAGGTCCTGCTCTCTCCTTTTGTAAATAGAACACACACACGCACACACACCTCTGATGAATAATTAACTTAATGTTAATTCTATTAACATTCACACTACCTCAACCTTTTAGAAGCCCCCAACAAAGGCAAAGTGCAAGAGGCCACATCATGGGGTGGTGTATTGAACTATCATAATTCATCCCATTGAACTCATGTTTGCTGTGTGTGAGGTCTGTGCTCAGTGCTTCACAAGCATTAGCTCATACAATTAAGAAGACATCAATCGTCCTTATCAAAAAATAGAGTGAGGGTGGGGGAGGAGGACATTTTGTTGGTACTACACAGAGTTTGACATTACATTCTTTGTAAGTTAATTCCCAGATACTTAATAGTTTTTCCTGCTATTGTAAAAAAACAAAAGGCATCTTATACCCTCTGTATTTTCTAGTTAGTTATTACTGTTGTTAGGGAACTCTTAATCTTTTACGATTATAAGATATGTCTGACATCAGAAGGTGTAGAGAATAAGAAACCAACACCCACATACCCAGCATCCAGACTGGAAATAAAGCAACACGCATACAGTTGGAGACCCCTGAGCACCTCTCCCAACCCCATTCCTTCCCCTCCCACGAGAGGTAATCCTCCTCTTTGATATGATGTATTCTTTCCACTCCTATCTTTATGAATGCTCTTACATTCTTATTATACCCCTTCACATATTATATAAAGTTCATCCGAACATAAACATTATACAGTGTCATTTTGCCTGACCTTAAATGTCACACAGATTTTATCACACTCTATATCCTTCTGCAATTTGCTTTTTTGGTGGTGGTATTGTCCAATACTGTGTGTGTGAGATTTACCCCCATAGATTGATGCAGCTCTGGTTCTTTCGTTTTCACTGTTCCACAGAGTGCTTTCAATGTAGCCACCATTTGCTCATCACTTCCTCTCTAGAACATTGAAGTTGCATCTAATTTTTTTTTACTCTTTCAAACAATTTTGCCAGGAACATTCCTGTGCGTGTCTCCTTGTGGGGGGATTTCATATATACACGACATGCGTGTGTGTGTCTATCAGGAATCACGCACTTGTTCTTCGGGAGCAACTCACACTCTCATCAGCAAGGCTCAGGAGCTCACATTGGTCCGTGTGGTTCTTCGGCGCTTGAAATTGTCAGGCTCTCCCATGTTGGCAAATGGGCTGTGTGCCCTACTACAAGCACAGTGATTTCACTTGGCTTCTCACTGGTTCGCAGTACATGGAGCCCTGTTTCAAACATCCATTGGCTACTCAGTTTTTCTCTTCTGTGAACTGCTCCTTCCTATACCTTCTTCCTATACCTTGATTTTTCTGTGCAGTCCTTTGCATGATCTAATTGATTTGCAGGTCTTTTTATATACTCTGAATACAAAGCTCTTTTTTGGTTATGTGTTGCAAATTTCCTCTCTCGGCCTGTGACTTCTCTTTTTTACTTTGTTTATAGTATCGTTTGATGCACATAAATGTTTACATTTTAATGGAGTCAAATCTATCCATCTTTTTCCATGCTTGTTTCTGGTTTTTGTGAATTGTTTAAGAAATCCTTTCATACCCTGAGGGCATAAAGATATTCTTCTATGTTTTCTTCCGAAACGGTTACGTTTTTGTTTGCCATATTTTTCCATATTGATTCTAAAATTAGTTTTTGTGCAGAGTGAGAGTTAGCAGTCCAATTTTACTTTTTCCAAGTAGATAACAATTTTCCCAACCCAACTGATGGAATTGTCCAGCATTTTCCCACTGGTTTGGAATGCCACCTCCACAGTGTTAAAAGTTTCCATATACATAGGGGTCTCTTTCTAGTCTCTCTACTCTGATCCATTGCTCTGTTATCTAAACCTGTGTCAAGTATTATATCTTTTCACTTATGATATTTTCATAAATTGCATTAACTTATTTGAATAGGTAACACATTGATATAGGACAAAGTAAAAAGGTATAAAATAAAAAGTATCCCCCCCACATCTGTCCTCCTCCCACTTCTAAACAGATAAACACATTTTTTGTATACTTGAGCAAATATAAATATATATCCTTTCCTCTATCTTCTACACAAATGGTAATGTACCATATACACTAGGCACCGAACCTAGGCCCAGGAGATCTTTCCAGGTCAGTACATTGAGAACCTCCTCATTCTTTTGTACAGTTTTATGGTTTTACTTTGCATGGAAATAATGTGTATACCATAGTTTCTTTAAGCCATTTCTCTATCGATGGACACTTAGTTTGCTACTAATCTTAGCTATTACAAAGAACTCTGATAACATCATATCCTTTATGTACACACTAGGTTTTAGAGTAGATTCTTAGAATGGAATTGCTGGGTCAGAGAATGTGATAGTTAATTGCATGTGGCAACTTGACAGGACTAAGGGGATGCCCAGGTAGCTGATGAAACATCATTTCTGGGTGTGTCGTGAGGGTATTTCCGGGAGAGATTAGCATTTGATTCCGTGGACTGATTAAGGAAAACCACCCTCGGGTGATTATGTGCAGCTTAGCATTATCCAATCCAGTGAGAGCCCAAATAGGAAACAAAGGTAAAGGCAGGGGGGCAAATTCCCTCTCTCTCTTCTTGGGGACGTCCATCTTTTCCTCCCTTGGACGTCGGTTCTTGGTCCTGCAGACTTGGACTGAATTATACCACTAGCTGTCCCCATTCTCCAACTTGCAAAAGGCAGGTTGTAGAACTTCTTAGTCTCCAGAACCACGAGAGCCAATTTCTATAATAAACCTCCTCTTGTACCTATGTTTCTGTCCGTCTCTCTATATCCTATTGGCTCTGTTTTTCTGGAGCACCCTGACTAATACAGAGAATACATACACCTGCAGTTTGATCGATTTTTGCCAGAGTGTCTTCCCTAGAGACTGTACCAGTTTACACTCTACCAGCATTGTTTCCTTGACCTTCCCAATGGAGCATGTTTTCAAACTCGGGTATTTTTTATCATTCTGACAAGTTTTTTAAAAAAATGATATCTTGGTGTAGTTCTAATCTGTATTTCTGTTATTATGAGTGAAGTAGAACCTTTTTTTGTGGCCCACTTGTTCACATCCTTTGCCTATTTTTCTACTGAGCATTTGGTTCTTCATCTCACTGATTTCAAGGACTACTTTATAACTTAGAGAAACTACCGTTTTGATGAAATATGAGCATCAAGTATTATTTCTCACTTAGTTATCTTTTTTTAAGCATTTTATTTTAAGTAATCTCTGCACCCAACATGGGGCTCGAACACTTTAGGTTTTCCAGGAACACGATCATCTGCAAATAGTGGCAATTTTATGTCCTCTTTTCCAGCTTTTATACCTCTAATTATTTTCTTTTGTCCCATTGCATCATCTAGTGGTATTGGGGCCTTGGGGAATCCCAACAAATAATACCTCGCTTTGCCCAAATTCTGAACTGATGGAGAGTAACACAGATGGAGGCCAAAATATCACTTTGTTGCTGATAAAGTTTAGGTGTTAGAAGACGGGGTTTCTCTCTGTCTTATCCACTCACCCATGAGCGGCCCTGGCCTGAGAGCACAGCTGTATACCATGGGCTTGGACATGCGGTGTTTTCATCAGACTTAGCTTTCTAAATATCCTAGCAATTTTAGTTTTCATCTCCTCTTTGACCCACGGCTTTTGTTATTGTTGTTTGTTTCGATTTTGAGATGGAGGGACCCTTCTGTTTTCTGAGTCTAGTATTAAATTTCTATTTCAGACTTACTGTAACCAGAGAATATTGTCCAAACTATTTTTACTTTTTGTAATTTTTCAATGTATTCTTTGTGGCCTAAATTATTATTCATGAATATTTTATGGGCAGTTGAATAAAATAGGTGGATTATCTGCTTTTAGAATATAGATTTTAAAATGATATTTAGTCAGGGCGCCTGGGTGGCTCAGTCTGTTAAGCATCTGCCTTCAGCTCAGGTCATGATCTTAGGGTCCTGGGATCGAGCCCCACATCAGGCTCCCTACTCTGCGGGGAATCTGTTTCTCCCTCTCTCTCTGCCCCTCCCCACGCTCGTGCTCTCTCTCTCTTAAATAAAATCTTTTTATTTTATTTTATTTTTTTAAAATTTATTTATTAGAGAGAGAGAGCACAAGAGGGGGTAGGGTTAGAGGGAGAAGCAGACTCCCCGCCGAGCAGGGAGCCCGATGTGGGACTCGATCCCGGGACTCCGGGATCATGACCTGAGCCGAAGGCAGTCGCTTAACCAACTGAGCCACCCAGGCGCCCTAAATAAAATCTTTTTAAAAAATAAAATAAAATGACATTTAGTCTTCTCTAGCCTTAATTATTTCTTATCCACTTGTTTTATCATGTACTAAGATCACTGAATTAAGTCTGCTGTTACTAGTGTATTGATGATTTATTTTTCCTCATATCGCCTAAAGTTTCAGTCTTATGAATGTTGATGCTATGTTATTTTGTGCATAGATAAATCTTTATAAGCGATATGAACAATGCTTCCTGGTATTCACACGCTTATGTAGTCCTCTCCCACGTTATGTCAGGGATGGTCTCTACAACCAATTGAATATGGAAGGACTGATGATACATGTCACTTCTGGGAATAGGTTATACAAGATAACCACCACTTTCATCTTGGGCTCTCTCTCTCTTTCTATCCTGCCCCCTGCCCTGTCATTTGCTATGGGGGAAGCCAGCTGCCATATTTCAAGAAGGCCCACATGGTGAGTGAGGTACTGAAGCTTCCTGCCAACAGCAAAGCGAGTGAGCTTGGCAGTGAACCCGCCAGTCCCCACAAAGCCTTCAGCTGCCTGCTGCCCTGAGCCAACAGCTTAACTGCAACTTTGTGGGCTGCCCTGAGCCAGAGTCACCAGCTAAGCCGCTCCAGATTTCCTGATCTTCAGAAACTATGTGGAAATAAATGTTTATTGTTTTACACTATGAAGTTTTAGAATAATTTGATATGCAGTGGCCAATAACTAATAAATATGTTAATTATAAACTGCAATCTTTACATGATAATGTGTCTGTCTCTGACTCATTTAATGCTTTTGGGGCCCGAAGCCAAATTAGCCTTCTTGTCTGATTATGTGTACTTTCTTAGTGTCTACATTTGACTGATACATCTTTGCCAAAACTTTTATTTCTAGCCTATCTCAATGGCTTTGTTTTATGAGTATCTCTTTTAGGTGGCATAGAACTTCTTTTCTTTGTGATCCAGTCTGAAAATCTTTTTCTTTCAATAGGTAAGTTTAGCCCATTCACATTTATTGATAGGACTGATACGTTTGGTCTTGGTTTGTGCACATTTTTCAATACTGAAGTTATTTCAGGTTCTTTACTAGGTGATCTCTTTGGGGGGGGGTGAAGTTATTCTGATAGCTGGAAAAAACCATTTTTGTTTTAGTGATTATATTCATAATTATAACTTGAGAGGACTCCTTCAGTTCTCTATTTTTTAGACAGTATTTATTAGTGTCCTCCCACAGACAATGACAAAATTAGTGCACTTCTTTCTTCCCTTTTCCCCTCCACTCTTTCACCTCCCAATTTCTATCCATAATATTACCCTTTTGTCATACACCCCTTACTGGCAAATATACATACACTTCAATTACTTGATTTGTCAGCTTCAAAATAATATGTTTTTGCTCTCAGTTATAAAGTCAAGGCACACAACAAATGCTCCACCTCCAACCTTCTTACTCCCATCCCCCACCCCCACCCCCCAGTTTATGTGAGTTGTTCCATTTCTATTTCTTTGGAGTGTAATTTATTTTCCGTTCTTCAACCCAATCTTCACAGTTTTCGCTTTTACAGTCTTTTTGCTGTAGGTTCCCTAATTCGCTGTTGATTGATCATCCTGAAATTGTGCATGTCAAAATTGCTTGTCTAGAAGCCTTTAAAATCGAAGGACTACTAACTGAAGGGCAGTTGGGATAGACCTAGAAGTCCTCTGGTCTCATTTTCTACCCTGGAGAGTCTCATAGATGCCATTCCACTGTCTAATAACATTAAAAGTTAGTCTGAATGAGTCTGAGTCTGTTCTGATACATTTTCCTCTTATCTGTGATCCAAACTTACCAGGGTTACCAAAACTCCTTTCTTTATCTTTGAAGTAGAATAAACTTACTAAGCTATGTCTTGGAATTATCTTTCTAGTTAAATATAGTCAAGTCTACTTCATTTCATGAAAAGCCTTTTTGAATCCAAACTTTCAATATTTATTTGGTGCTATTCCTTTGGTATCTGCTTTAGAGACTCCAAAAGTACATAAGTTGGATCATCTATTTTCTATATTAAGCATCTTTTCTCAAATCCTTTTTTAAAACATCTATATTTCTGTTTTTTGTTTGTTTGCTTGCTTGCTTTTCTCATATTTGTTCTCTGTATCACCTACTGTGGGTTTTTTTCTTCAATGTCCCTTCTCTTTTGTGCTCTGAGCTCTCTTCACTTCTAGATGACTCTTTCTCTTCTACTCCTTTCTTGAATTTTACCAGCTCATGTGTTATGTCCTCCAATGATCTTATCCTTTCTTCCCTGTATTCTTTTATCTTTGCTTTGTTGTCTTCATAGATAAAACATTTTCACTAAGATTTTTTAATTCATGGTAAAATGTTCCCAATTTTTATTGGCTCTGTGGCAACTTTTCTCTCTTTTGCCCTTCAATAAACTTTTCTGAATATTTTTCTCCTTTTTTCCTATAGTATCTTTGTATTGATGCTTTGTTAGATCCTTGCTATTACTCCTGATAATAGCACTAAAGATCCCTGTTAACACTAAATGAATTGGGTTCAGTTTTCCTGGACAGAAAGATGCTTTGGACAGGAAAAGAAAGGGGGTAATAAGAGAGAATCCCAGGGTGGCTGGTTTTCACAAGAAGAACTGTTCTGCTGCCACAGAAATAAATTGCTTCCACAAAGGGGTTCACCCTCAGGATTCTTTCTATAGCCCTGGCTCCTCAGCTTCTCTCAACCAAATCAGATCCAGGAAGGCTTTCCCTTTAGCCCATTCATTGCACCTGTTTTTAAAAACAAGCAATACAGTTAGTGTATCTCTACATATACCCCTTACCTTTTGGAAAAATATTTTTGCCTGGCTATCACATCAAAGAAATCTTTCTCTGAGCTTCTTTCTCTCATTTCCTCCTATTTGTTTTCATCCTAATCTCAGCTTCTTTGGACAGTTCTTACACATATTTGGGAGTCTTGGATAATACCTGTCCTCAAGTTTTGCCAAAAATAGTTTATTTTTTCACTCCTTTTGTTGCTTTTGGATGATTTCTAGGAGAAAGAGAAAAATGTTGATTTACACAACCATATCTATTCCAGATGTACACAGTGTCTTAATTACTAAGGTTTTAAAATAAGTCTTGCTTTTTGCTAGGGCAAATTTAACCATCCTATTCCTTTTCTTCAATTGCTTCTTAACTGTTCTGAATCTTAACTCTTCCATACAAATTTTAGAATGCACTGTTAAAATTATATACACACATGCACAAACACACAAAGACACACATATAATGTTGAGATTTTGACTTTAATCCAGTAGCTGTATTATTAATTTAGAGAAAACTGGTATCTTCGTGGCATTTGGCTCTTTCTATCCATTCATATGATATGTCTCTCATTTACTTGGATCTTCTTTAATACTTTAAAGTTTTGGGGGTTTTTTTGTTTTGTGTTTTTAATATTTGGTTCTTCTAATCATCTAACTTTTTACTGAAGTATAATTGACATATAACATATCAGTTTCAGGTGTACAACATGTGATTTGATATTTGCATACACTGCAAAATGATCACCAGGGTAAGTCTAGTTAACATCCATCACCTCACAGTTACCAAAAAACACTTTTTTGTGATTAAAAACTTTTATAATCTACTCTCTTAACAACTTTTAAATATGTAATACAGTATTAACTGTAGTCACCATGCTGTATATCCCCATAACTTATTTATTTTATAACTGGAAGTTTGTTTCTTTGACCCCTTTCACTCATTTCACCCACCCACAATCCCCCACCTCTGTCAACCACTAATCTGTTCTCTAGATCTATGAGTTTGTGTTTGTTTTTGTTTTAGATTCCACATATAAGAGAGGTCATATGGTATTTGTCTTTCTCTGTCTGACTTATTTCACTTAGCATAATACCCTCAAGGTCCATCCATATTATCACAGATGGCAAGATTTTACTTCTTTATGGCTGAATAATATTCCATATTTATGTGTCTGTGTGTGTGTTGTTGTTGTCGTTGTTGTTGTTGTGTATACATTACTTGTTCCCATGTCTCTCGATTTATTTGGATTTTCTTTAATACCTTCAAATAAAGACACCACCCACCTGGGACTTACTGGATCAGAATTTCTGGGGATGGGGCACAGCAGTCTGTTTTAATAAGCCCTCCAGGAGATACACACTCAAGTTTGAGAACCATTCTATATTATCTCCTTTATCCTCATTTTCCAAAAGAAGAAAATGAGGCTTTAAAAAAAAAAGATTAAGGAACTTGCCCAGGTTTTGTTTTTAAGATTTTATTTATTTACTTATTTTGAGAGGGAGAGAGTTGGGGGAGGGACAGAGGGAAAGGGAGAGAGAATCTCAGGCAGACAGCATGAGGAGTGCGGAGCCTGACTCAGGGCTCTATCTTATGACCCTGAGATCATGACCTGAGCTGAGATCAAGAGTCGGACACTCAACTGACTAAGGCTCCAGGAGCCCCGGCACTTGCCCAGGCTGTAAAGCTAGGAAATAACAGAAGCAATGATCAAATACAGGTATCACTGACTGTGCTCGCCCATGTAATGGTTAAATTCCTTGGCCTAAAGGTAAGCAGTGGAAGCTGGCGCCCCCTGCTCATGGAGGGTCTTCCTGCCTCAGTGGTGGCCAGGTGAGCCCGGCTGCTGGCCTGGGACTACACTCTAAGACAAGCCAGGAACTCTACTGTCAGGGAGTTACAAGTGCTGAGGGCTAGGTGGGGAGCATGCCGAGGAGAGAAGTGTGCCCTCGGCAGCCCCTGCCGGTTGCCCTCAGCCCTGTCTTCCCTGAGGCTCCTCTCCCTGGCAGACCCCCTGCTCCTGCCCACAGGCCAGGGATGAAGTTCATCCCCCTGCCCACCACACTGGAGCTACCCAAGTGCGTGGCTGGTCTGACTCTTTCTCTGTCCCCAGTGCCTAGCTCAGGGCTTGGCACCAAGGTTCTCAGTGAAGCTGTGTGGTCATGCGAAGCAATGAAGAAGTGTCCCTCTTCTGGCTGAATGGCTACAGAAGACATCATGGAAGGCCTTGCAGACCTTAAGTGGCATAAATATGTGGACAAGTGGGAGGTCGCGGGAAAGGTGTTCCCGGTGAAGGTTACAGGCTGAGGAAAGGCCTAGCAGTGGGAGAACAGAGATTATGTTGTTTTAGTTTCCTTCAGGTTCATGGGAGTTATGTAAGAACCTGAACCGTAAATTTGACAGCCATCACGGAAGGCCTGGACTGCCAATAGGGGCATCTGGGGTTTATTCTGTAGGTGCCAAGGAGCCCTGAAAGGCATCGGAACAGGAGAGTGGCGGGGTCATATGGAGTCTTGAGCTGGAGAGGAATGGTGCAGCGACTCCTGTATCCTAAAGCCCGTTCTGTACCAAGCCCTGTGCCTGCTGCTTGCCCGAAGCCCACCTCATTCCATAGCTGAGTCTCGGGGTGTCTTGTCCAGACAGCACGGCTAGGATGGAGTGGCGCAGAGTTTGCATCCAAGTCTGTCTGACTCAAGAGCCCAGGCTCCCGCTCCTCACCACTGCCCCATCCCTGTCTGGGCTGCCTCCAGGGGTGGAGTTGGAGATCATGGGGAGGAAGAGGTTCCCTGACTTCTGCGAGGAGTCTGAAGGCAGCGCCGGAACCCGGCCCCTCATGGAGACTCCCATGCTGTGAATCTGGGGAGTGGAGAGTGGAAGCAGGTGAAGCAGGTGCCCAAGAAACACGGTCTGGAGCACGGAAGAGGAGAGCCTGGCCAAGAGGTCAAGCATATCCCCAGGGCCCTTGGCATGACTCCTGGTGCAGGCGCCCTCCTGTCCTGACCTGAGCCCAGAGTCTTGGGCTTCGAGAGCCGCTCTGCTCCTGGCCAGAAGGGCCACCTCCGTGCGTGGACAGGGGCGGAGAGGGTCCTGTGCAGACCGCAGAAAGCGTGGGATCAGGAGACCAGGCATCCCCCCTTTCAGAGGAACCGGGGAACTCCACGAGGTCATTGATTCAATGAGATGAAGAAACGGCCCGGGAGGGGTGGGGACTGAGAGCGGCAGAGCCAGGACACGCGAAGCAGCGAGGCAGCCTCCGAGAGGGGCAGGAGAGCGCTCCGAGGTGCACCGCCTTCGTCGCCGCGCGCCCCACGAGGTCCAGCCGGGCGGCAAACTGGAAACAGCTGCGGAGGTTTTGGGTTTCCGCCCGCTCCCCCACCCCCGGCCCACCCGAGCAGTTCCCCTTAATCCCGCTCTCTCGGGAAGCCGCGCTGTGAAAATCCCCCGCCCCGCCTGCGGAGGTCAGCCCCGGGCGGCGGCGGGGCGCTGGGCGCGGGGCGGCGGCGGGAGGGGCGCGGGGAGGCGGGGAGGCGGGGAGGGGCGCGGGGATCCGGACGCGGGGCGGCTACGGAGCTGGGCGGCAGCGGGGCGGGAGGGGCGCGGGGATCCGGACGCGGGGCGGCTACGGAGCTGGGCGGCAGCGGGGCAGGAGGGGCTCGGGGATCCGGACGCGGGGTGGTGGCTGGGCGGGGAGGCGGGGAGGGGCGCGGGGAGCGGGACGGCGGCGGGGCGGGAGGGGCGCGGGGATCCGGACGCGGGCGGCGGCGGGGCGGGAGGGGCGCGGGGATCCGGATGCGGGGTGGCGGCGGGGGTCGGGGCACAGGATGTGGCCCTTGCGTTCTGCTGAAGGCCCCGCGGCCCGCCTGCCTCGGAGCCCGCGCGTCCTCGCCTTGTAAGCTGGGCTGATACTGCCTCCCTCGCAGGAGGGGTCGGTGAGAGGGTTTCTTGGAAGGTGCTCGAAACCCTCCCTGGCACTGGCGGGTGCTCCCAAGACTTTCACAGGTCTCATCATTGCTATAATGCGTCCACCCACAGGGGGCGCCTTTTTCTACTTCTCACAAAGAAATCCTAAGGGGCTCGTAGTGGCCCTGCCTCCCCCTTGTTCACTCTTCCAGAGCCTGGAGTTGAGGTGTGTCCCAGCCCAGTCCCCTGGAGCGCTGACCCAGTGGCCTTCCCCCAGAGGACATGAGTCACCACTCCAGCTCATCAGACACTTCCTGAGGCCCTACTGTGTGCCCTCCAGTGCTGGATCCTGCTCAGTGCCTGCCCTCAGGAGCCTAGAGATACATTTCTGCTCAGCTGGGTCACAGGCTTTGTTAATGGAGTTTGGAGATCAGCTAGGCCTCATTGTCCCCTCTGAGCTTAAGATGAGAGAGCATCCAGGCTAATCCATCCATCATCCAGAGAGGGCGGGGCTTACTCAGTATCACACAGCAGGTCTGGAACAGAGCTTAGCCTCTGGGTCATGCTTCTGGCCATCCAGTTTTGTTTTGTTTTGAGCACTGGGCTGTCTCCTCCACCCCAAGAGCCAAATTGGGTTTTAAGTCTCTGCCCCAGCGGACAGCGAGGGCTACTGCCAGTTCTAAAAGTCACTCACTTGGAAAGGCTTTCCTGAGCCCACTTTGTCCCAGCCCTGGGCCTGGAAACATGGCGGGGAGCACAGAGGTTAGGGGCAGCAGAGCGCCTGGCCGGGAGGCAGACCCCCAAAGCACTGCTGTGGACCCAGGTGAGCATTAGTCTAGGAGGGAGGGCCTCTGAGGGCCTTTGGCAGCCCTGAGCCCCTGAACCCCTGAGCCCTGAGAAGGGCTTCTGGGCTGGGAGCTCGCCCCTCACCTCCAGCCCTCAATCCCCTGCCACCTTCTTGCCACCCATTTCCAGGGAGTCTGCCGGAAACTGCTGGATAGAGAAAACGAGGTGTCTGTTCTCCCCAACCCCCCCCCCACCTCTACATGGCTCCTGGGTGCGCACACACAACAGACTCTCACACGCCCCACACGGAGTGACACACGCATGCTCACATTCACCTCACAGTCTCACACACACAGGAACACACATGTAGACACAATCACTGCCCGTTTCGTGCCTGTGCAGAGCTGTCTCACCCAGCCTCACACTCACCTACACTCGGCTCCACATGTGTCCTCTCGTCACTCTTACACACCTCTCTCAGCTGTCTGGCTCTCCCATACACACACGCTACACATAAAGCTCCCTGGGTGCCCACGGCCAGCATGGGGAAGGGTGGTCTTGATGCCTCTGGCAGCCACCCGGGTCCCCAGCAGCACCCAGGGCCTGGGCCTGCCTGGCCTTCTCCACCCGCCAGTGGCCGGCCCTTGCGGAGACAGCTCTGGGTGGGACTCATTTCCATGGAGAGTATGTGGCTAGGCAGCCAGGTCCCAGGCCGGATGCCGCTCTGCTGCCTTATGGCTCCCCATATATGAGCTCATTGTTCTCCCACGGGCTGAAGACTACACTGTTCCTAGAGATGCCCCCCACCAACCCCCATCCTGCTCTACCCAGCAGCCTGCCTGCCAGCCACCCACCCAACAGAGGAGAGAAATCAGCCTCACACCTCCCCTGACACCGGCCTCAGACTCACAGCTGCCAGTCCACCCTCCCTCATGCCAGAGGGGCCTTCCTAAAGCCCACTCTGGGCATGTCACCATCACACCTGCGGGGCTGAGCAAAACCCAAACCCCCCACCTTGGCATTCCATGCCTGACCCACCTCCTCATCCAACTTCAGCTGATGTTGGCCCCGACCCCATTTCACACACACACACACGCACACACGTGCACACACACTTTCAGAAGCAGGGGCACCATGAAGCTGAGGAAGCCCAGGTTTGGGGGCCCTCGCTTGCACAGCTGCTGAGGTGTTCTTCCTCAGGCCCATGGGAAGAAATGGCAGCCCCCGCCACACAGAAGAGATGCCGGCCTCAGTTCCTCCAGCGGAACACTGGCGAGGGCCAGCCGTGCACGGCCCGCCCACCTTAGAGAGCTGGTGCCAGGGTGAGGTGATGGCCTCTTGGAAACTGTAAAGTACTGTGCACATGGAGGTATAACTTACTGTTATCAGGAGCTGCCAGCAAGAACTTGTCCCGTGGACAGTGTCCCCCGCACGAGCCCTGGGCCAGGGCGAGGGTCACTCGTGAGACTTGGCTCTGCTGTCCCCTCAAGGCCCAGCTGCAGGCAGCCTTAGTCCTCCTTTACTGTTTCTGGGTCTCAGTCTCCGAAACTGGAGAGAAGCAGGATGAGCCTGGACGATCTGTACTTCTCCTTCCACTTTTTACTTTCCAGGTGTCCCGGGATCCATGTTGTAGAGGAGGTGAGGGAAATGAGCCACAAGAGCTCACAGCATTCTGTCACCCATTCATTTACCCCTCACTTTGCACAGGTCACCCGTCCATTCAGCCACACATGGCAGTGCCCACCCCCACGCCCCATCCACCCTGTAGGCTGGGGGCTAGGCACGGGGTTGGGAGCAAACGCATCAGCGGGCGGGTGGGCACCGCAGGCTCTGGGAGTGAATCCAGAAAGCTAAAGATGCACCTCCTTTTTAAAGACTAAGAAATGAGAAAGATCTCAAGGCAGCTAAGCATCTCCCTCAGGAGAGAGGCCTGAGTGTAGGCTGGAGGCTTTTTGTAGAAAGCAAGCTCTTTGGTACCCAGGATGAGGGTCAAAGAAATACCAGCCCAAGAACTCCTCCAGTTTAGAGTCCTTCACAATTAAAATTGGGAGGGACTGCTGGGCCATCTTATTTTGTCTTCTCATTTTTTCATGTGAGACAACAGAGGACCAGAGACGTTATGTGGCTTCCCTGAAGTCACACAACAGCATTCAGGACAGTGCCACAAGTCCTAACTCCCAGAGCTGAACTTCTCTACTGCATCCCCTGCCTGGCCCATCCCAGAAAAACCCCATTTGAAGCTCCTAGGGCCAGGTCAGGCCTGTGCCTTCCAGGACCCAACACAGGCACGCACACACACACACACACACACACACACACACGCTTCTGGTGGCCTGATGACCACCTCCAGCACAGGACAAGGGCCAGGCTCCCTGCTCACCAGACTGTAAACCTTGGAGTCACTGAGTTGGCTCCAGAACCTCTCCACACCATCCCCTAAGAGATTTCAACTTGATTTTGCTTTTATCTAAATATGTTCCTGTGCCTTATCGCACGTGAAACTTACTAGCACCTCTCCCAGGAGGCCCAAGAGACAAGCTGAGCTTCCCAGGGGAATACTGCCAGGCGGTGAAAACCCCATGGGACAGAAGGTAAGACAACCTCAGGCTCCTCACAAGCACCGGGCTCCCTCCTCACCTCCTCTTCCTTTCCCCGACCTGGCCCCATAACACTCCTTCCCCAAAGAGGGGCTAATTAGAAAGGGCTGCATCCATCTAGCTGGAGAACTGCAAACTTCGCAGACGGCTGCTTCCTTGGTGTTATTGTGGCTGGGGGGTTTTAAGCAATGATTTTTCTCCATCTCGGCCCTTTATCTCCATTCTTTCTCTCTTCATTTCTACATCTCAGAGTATCTAGGAGGCTAGAAGAGAGACCCTGACCACCAGTCAAGGTCACCCAACTCGGAGCAGACAAGGGGCTGCCAACACACACGTATCGGATTCAAGAAGCAATACCGAAACCTTACATACATGACTTCATCTTTGTAACGTTTTCATCATAAAGGAACAGGGATTCACACAAAGCGAACACATAGTGGAATGAACCATTATAAGGGGAACACTCTTGCAACCATACCACGATCAGGAACTAGAACAGGGCCGTCCCCCCAGCCCCACCCCACCCCCACCCCACGAGCCGGCCGGGTGACTTGTCCCAGTCACCACCTTCTCCCTTCACCAAAAGTAACCACCATCCTAACTTTTCTAAGAATCTCTTTCTTGCTTTTCCTTGTGATTTTATCCTTCAGAGCACATCCCTAGACACTGTCATGTAATCCTGCCTGTTGTCTACCCCCGAGATGTCCTTTAGGTCTTTCCTAATCCCCAGCTGCCCCCTCCCTCCCTTACTTTTCCTGCTGTGGAAGAACCCTGGCTCTTTGACCTGTAGATTTCAAAGTCTTGGTTTTACTGATCGCACATGCATGGTGCCATTCACCATGGGAGTCTGGCCTCCGTTTTTCCTTCAAATTGGCAGCTGGATCCAGAGCGTTGATCAGGCCCAGGCTCAAACTCCCCAGGCAAGACGATGGGTGGGATTGTGCTGTTTCATCAGAAGTTCAGAATGTCTGGCTGTGTGTCTTTCTGGGATAGTTATCACCCATTGAAACTCAATGTCAAGATCCATTCATTCCTCAAGTATTACAAAATGACAGGTGATACCAGCCTTTGTCCTTTTTTTCTTCATTCATTCATTCATTAGTTGGAACGCTTATTATGATGCCTTGATTTCCATCATTCAAGGTCATGGATTTAGGTCCTGGAGGGACGTGGCCTTCTCAGGGTGGGGCAGGGGCAATTATGGGACATGTTTAATCTCGACATCTTTTAGCAGCTGAGGATATGAGTCCTGGAATTACCTCTACAGTGAAGTCCACTCCAGTTACACCCCCCCAGAACAAGAAGCCACTTGGCAGCCTCCCTAAGAGTTGGCCGTTCAGCCCCTGCTTGCACACTTCATAGATCAGGAGGGTCACTACTTTCCATCCTTGGAAAAGTCCAACTGTGAGAAGGTCCTTCCTCCTGCTTGACAAGTGCCTCCTCACCTCTCCCTCTGGGCCCCGCAGGGCAGGTTGTGTTCACTCCACCAGGAAACGGCCCTCCAAAGACTCCTCCCCCAGGAAGTCTTCCAGCTGCTCCTCCCGCTCTTCTTCCTCTTCTGGCTATAATTTCACGTAAAATCCATAGCTGCGGAGCTGTGATTGATGTTTGCTCAAAATTCCAAAGCCGGCTTATCTATAATTTTCAAAAGGTGGACCATCATTGGGAGGTGATCGGGTCCAAGCGTCAAACACTAATGCCTCGACCCCCAGCCCAGTCTCACCGCAGCCTGCCGACCACAGCAAAGGAAAGCCTACAGGCGGGCCTTCCACTACGTGACCCCCTCCACCTCCACACCAAGCCACATTTCACAGACACCCAGAGGTAGGACAGCAGGGATGAATGAGGCGGCCAAAACGCTCTCTTCTCCTGACACTTGGTAGAACCAGACAACATGAATCAAAAATAAAATCGACACAACACAAAAAGGTGGGTCAAATTGTAACTGAAAGTTGCTTTTGAAAGGGAGGTCTTGAAGCCATTACCTTTCCTTCTCCTCTCGAAACCCCCAATGTCCCCCTTGGTTAATGACATCATCTTCCACCCAGACTCTCCAACGCATCACCCGACTCATCCCAAAGCTTCCCTCGCCCTCAGCCTCCACATTCAGTTACTCACCAGGTCCAGCCGTTTGGCCTCAGGAACATCTCTGCAAACACGATCTACACTTTTCCACTTGCCTTGCGCTAGCTGTCCCGTCAACCTAGTGGGGGCTACCCATCACCCAACATCTCTGCTAACACAAGCATTCTAGCCTTTAAAGCTTAGTCCACAGGACCCCCAAGCAGCTATCCTGCATCCTGACCCCCTCCAAAAGCAACCTTTTCTCCAGAAGTCTCTTAGGGCTGGATTTATGGAATAAATGAGTGAGTCCACTAATTCCATAAACATTTCTGAATCCCCCCAGCCACTATGCTAGGCACTGAGGATCTAGTAATAAAAGCTATAGACAAAGTCCCCATTTATTGGGGTGCCTGGGGGGGCGGTTAGGCAGTTAAGCAGCTGACTCTTGGTTTCAGCTCAGGTCATGATATTGCGGTTGTGGGGTTGAGGCCCGTGTCGGGCTCTGCACCCAGTGTGGAGTCTGCTTCAGATTCTTTCTCCCTCTGCCCCTCCCCACGTGTACTCGCTCTCTCTAAAATGAATAAATAAAATCGTTTAAAAAATCCCCATTTATTATAGTCAGCAGAGTCAGAAATGCATAAAACAAGTAAGTACATCAGACAGTCTATTTTGAAGGTGCTGTGGAGAAAAGTAAAGAGAAAAATGTAGAGGGGGGATGAGGGACTGCTCTACAAATGTGCCAGGAGGGGAGAAAGAGGACATGCAGGTCTGTGGACAAATGAACGAAAGAGGAAATGAATGCATGAACCAATAATTACATATAGTGCTGAATGAACAAGGGAATCACGGAATAAATGAATGAATGAATAGATGAGTGGCTGAAGAGGTAGGAATCATGTTTAGTTTATTTGTTCTAATGAATTGAAGTGAAGCGAAGTGAAGTGAATTGGTCAAACTACACTGGCTGGAAATAAAACACCAGCTATTTCTCCTTCTGGAGCCCACTTGGGCCTTGAAACTGGGCCTAACGAACTTGGGAAGTGGCTCCACGAGCGTTTCTTCTCTTTAGAGGCCTCCGGGGGCCCGGCAGGCGGCACTCAACTCGCTCCCAGTGCAGGAGCTCAGGCAGGCTGGCGGCATGAAGAGTGAGTGTCTCCTTGGAGGGGGCCACAGGGCAAAGCTGCAGAGCCATGCCCAGGCCTCGCTGGTCTCGGTGCTCCTCCGTCCGAGACTCCCAGTCCCTCCTCCTCCTCGGAATGAGGAGGTGGCCCTGCGCACCTGTGCCGGGCCGCAATGCTCTGGGATGGACCGAGCGTCAGGAAAGAGAAGGTGCTACATTCATTTCTTCTTCCATCCCAAGAGGAGGTACAACAAGGCAGTCCCCAGTGACTGGAAGGATTATTACTTAGGCTAGACAGGGTCTGGAGGGAATTCTAAAGACTCTGCCTCTACACATCCCTGACGGGGTCAGAGTATTGTCCAGGCTGGAGACACTATGGGGGGGCCAGAGCTGCAGAGGGGTGGCAGGGCCTCGGGACGGCAGAGCAGGGACTGGGGCGTGGTGTGCCCCAGGCTCCACAGGAAGCAGTCCCACCCTCCGGAGGACAGTCACGGGGGCAGGAGAGCACAGAACTTAGGATCAGGGGCTTGGAAGTCAGACAAACGCAGGTTCAAACCCAAGCTTTATGGCTTTGGGTGAGCTATTGAACCTCTCTGAGTTTCAACTTTCTCTAAAATGGGTATAAAAATGATGCTTAATAAAGGATCAAATGAGACAGTGTTTATAAAGCACCGAGCATAATGTTGGCACAGAGTAAACATTCAGTGGATGATTGTCATCATCAGTGTTAACATAACACAATATGTTATTGATGACACTAATTAAATTGTTACATATAACAATATATTGTGTACATAATAATGTTACGTTATCTGAGTAAGCAGTGTGTGTTAGAGCTAGTTTTTTTAAGATTGTTTATTTATTTATATATAGAGAGAGAGAGTGTATATATATATTTATTTATATATTTATTTATTTATTTACATATTTATTTATATATAGAGAGAGAGAGAGAGTGTGTGAGCGGGGGATGGAGAGGGAGAAGGAGAGAGAGAATTTCAAGCAGAGGCCACGCTGAGTGCAGAGCCAGACACGGGGCTCCATCTCATGACCCTGAGATCATGACCTGAGCCCAAATCAAGAGTCAGATGCTTAACTGACCGAGCCACCCAGGCACTCTGGGGCTAATTTTTAAAAAGCTAATGTGAACTCAGGCTAAATTAATAGAGGTCAGGGGTGCAAAATAAGGGAGAAAATGAACCACTTTCCTCTGAGCTGGTTGGTTAGATCCCAAGTGGTAAACTGTGTCAAGACCTGGGCCTTCCCCTTGGCAGAACAGAGATAGCTGGGCTGGATGCAGAAGAAGCAGCTAGAATGTGAGGGGCTGGAAACCCATGCTGTGAGGATTGGGGGCTGCTCAGCCTGCAGGAGGCAAAACCACACTCATCCTCATTCACCACTTCCAGGGCTGGCCCAGAGCAGATGACGCTGGTTACTGGGCGGGGGTCCAGAGCTGGGGCTGGGGGAAGAGAGAGAAGCTACAGGAAGCAGGTTTTAGCTCTGAGCAAGGAAGACCTTCCCTTCAGGTCAACAAGACCCCTCCCCAGTGACTAGATCTGTAGGGAGGGAGTTCCGCGCCACCAGAGATATGTCAAAAGAGGCTTGGATAAGCTCTGCCATACCAGGAGGGGCTTCTCCTCAGAAGGAGAGAAAGTTGGTCCCCGTCCACACCTAGCCCTTTTATTGATCTGATGCTCAGAGTCTCTGACTCATGGCACATCTGCCTTTACTGGAGTCTTAGGGATATAGATATTAATCATCTATTCATTCATTCATTTATCCATCCATTCCATCCATTCATTCATGTCTGTGCTGCTGTGTTCAGTGCCAAGGACATAGCAAACACAAACACTGCCTTCCTGGGGTTTACATTCTAGACCAGTAGCTCTCAGAGTCTACGTGCATCATTCAAGGAGGAACAATTGGATAGGTACCCACAAAAATAATGAAGTTGGGTCCTTACCTCATACCATATAAAAAATTAACTCAAACTGGATGAAAGACTTACACATAAGAGTCAAAACTATAAAACATAGCGTAGAGGGGCGCCTGGGTGGCTCAGTTGGTTAAGCGACTGCCTTCGGCTCAGGTCATGATCCTGGAGTCCCGGGATCGAGTCCCGCATCGGGCTCCCTGCTCGGCAGGGAGCCTGCTTCTCCCTCTGACCCTCCCCCCTCTCATGCTCTCTCTATCTCATTCTCTCTCAAATGAATAAATAAAATCTTTAAAAAAAAAAAAAAAACATAGCGTAGAAAACACAGTGTAGGGCGCCTGGGTGGCTCAGTCGTTAAGCGTCTGCCTTCGGCTCAGGTCATGATCCCAGGGTCCTGGGATTGAGCCCCACATCGGGCTCCCTGCTCAGCGGGAAGCCTGCTTGTCCCTCTCCCACTCCCCCTGCTTGTGCTCCCTCTCTCGCTGTGTTTCTCTCTGTCAACTAAATAAATAAAAAATCTTAAAAAAAAAAAAAAAAGAAAAAGAAAACACAGTGTAAATCTTCCTGACCTTGCATCTAGAGATGGATTCTCAGATCTGACACCAAAACCACAAGCAATAAAAGAAAAAATGGATAAATTGGACTTCCTCAGAATTAAAAACTTTTGTGCTTCAAAAGACAGTATCAAAAAAGTGAAAAAACAACCCACAGAATGGGAAAAAAT
The DNA here is from genome assembly GCF_029215605.1 of Mirounga angustirostris. NCBI lineage: Eukaryota > Metazoa > Chordata > Mammalia > Carnivora > Phocidae > Mirounga > Mirounga angustirostris. The sequence continues at coordinate 152,992,565 of NW_026991712.1, forward strand.
ATTTGTAAATCATACGTCTGATAAGGTACTAATATCTAGAACACATCAAGAACCCTTGAAACTTAGTAATAAAAAAAAATTAACCTAATTTTCAAATGAGTGAAGGATCTGAAAAGACACTTCTCCAAATAAGATAGACAAATGCTAAAAAGCACACACACACAAAAACCCTCCACGTCATTCGTCAAGGAAATGCACACCAAAACTGTAATGCGATACGGCCCCACTGCCACCAGGATGCCTGTGCTCAAAAAGGCAGACACTAACAGGTGTTGGCAAGGACCTGGAGCCACCAGCGCCCTCACCCACCGCAGGTGTGACTACAAAACAGCACAGCCACTGTGGAAAGCGGTCCGGCATTTCTTCAAAAAGTTAAACACGGAGTTACCCTGTGACCCAACAATTCTGCTCCTAGGTGAATACCCAAGAAAAATGAGAACATATGTCCACCCGAAAACTTGAACGTGGATGTTCACGGCAGCGTGGCCTAAAATGTACATCAAGAGATGAATAACCAAATGCGGTACGTCAATTCAATGGACTATCATTCAGCTACAAAAAGCACTGACAAACTCCTCCATGGATGAACCTTGAAAACTCTATGCTAAGTGAGAAGCCAGTCACAAAACACCACATATTGTATAGTTCATATGAAATGCCCAGAATAAGCCAACGCAAGAGACAGGGAGTAGATTTGTGGTTGTTTGGGACTGAGGGGTTGGGCGAGGAGGGAGATGATAGGACAAGGGTGCAGGGCTTCTCTCTGAGATGATGAAGTGTTCTAAAATTGTGGTGATGGTTACACCAGTCTGTGACTATCCTAGAAGACACCGAATGGTATACTATACATGGGTGAATTACTGGGTCTAGGTATGATGTCTCGATAAAGGTGTTACCAAAAAAGAATCACCCAAGATGCATTTGGAAGCTTCACTGTCACAGCCGCAGGCCCAGGCTGCCTGGGGGAGGGTGTGGACATCAGTAGTTTTAAAGCCCCTCAGGCGGTTCCAATATGTAGTCAACACTGAGAACCACTGGTCAAGGGGAGCTGATACCTCCCAATTTCCTGAAAGTCTGCCCGCCGCCTTCCCTCCACTGTCTCCTGCCATCTTTACAACAATCCTATTGCATAGATGTTATAGGTGCACAGTCTTTTATCCATAATTCTGAAATCCAAAAAGCTCTGAGAAAGAAGAGCCTTTCCATACATTTGCAGAAATTCATGTCACATCAAAAAACCCTAACTGAACCTACACAAGGCTACGTACAGTCTCTCCTAATCGGACGTAATATGAATAGTCATGCGTTGCACCGCAGAAATCATCCTGTGTTTGTTTCCAGGCTGCTCTCCTCACCCAGCCGCAGGGGCTTTAGAAAGTACAGCATGCACCTTACTTTCTAAAAATCTGAACCATTCTGGCTTCCAGACCACTTTTGGCCCCACCCATGTCAGATAAGGGACTAGGGGCCTACATTTGTTTCCATGTTACAGAGAGAGGAAACTGAGGTTGAAAGGTAAAAGAAGCTGCCTGAAGTCCCAGAGAAAGGACTCTAGCCTTAGTCCTTCCCCGTAGCCAGGAACACCCTCCGTGCCTCGGGTGCAGCCGTTCCCGCCATCCTCGCTGGCTCGTCTGTGCCCCGTGCCCCACTGCCGTCTGAGCCCCTCGCAGGCCAGCTCCTGGCAATCTCTCACCCGCACTGAGGGCCCTGCCCTGCCTGAGCAGGAGTTGGAACCGGAGCCGGCTTTGTGATTTGCTCTGCCTGCCACCCTCCCAACTGCAAACGGAAAATCCAAGAAGGTGGTCTGCTTTTCCGGCAGATGTCAGCCCCAGCCAGCCCGAGACAGCGCAGCTCAGCAGGGAAAGGCCTGCTGCAAAGTCTGGCAGGGCGGCCGGGGCTAGGTTGGAAACACATTTTGGCGGAATCAGCAGGGCGGAAGACTGTTCATTCTGCAACACCGAGACTGCTACAAAATCTCTTATCTGTGAGAAACAACAGAAAAGGTAACAGATTGGGTGCCTGGGTGGCTCAGTTGGTTGAGCGACTGCCTTCAGCTCAGGTCATGATCCTGGAGTCCCGGGATCGAGTCCCACATCGGGCTCCCTGCTCAGCAGGGAGTCTGCCTCTCTCTCTGACCCTCCCCCCTCTCATGTGCTCTCTCTCTCTCTCTCTCAAATAAATAAATAAAATCTTAAAAAAAGAAAAAGAAAAAGAAAAGGTGACAGATTGAGGGCTCTGGGCCAGGAGTTAGACTCAGCCCTTTCCAGGCATTGACATGCCCTGGGGTGTGAAATACTATTGTCCCATTTTTCAGAACCCAAACCAAGACTCCAAGAGATGGTGTGAATTGCCTGAGGTTACAAAGCAGGGATGCAGCTGAGCAGGACTGGACCCACTTCCTCCTGACTCTGAAGATCAGCTTTTTTTCCCCACCCACACAGGGAGGGTCATTTTGGCCAAAGGCTATAAAGAAGCTGAACCATGTCTTTCCCCAAGTCAGAATTATTCAGGGTATGCGGCAGGGCAGCTTTAATTCAGTTTGCTTCCTTCCCTCCCCCAAGATCATATATCCCTCTGCAACTCTTCTCTCGAGAAGCTTCAGAGTTGAGTTACCTAGCCCATTTCACAGACAAGGAGACTGAGGCCTGCAGAGAGGAAGCAGTTGCACCAGGCCACAAACCCAGGTTTTTCTCCTCCCCGTGTGATGTCTCTGTGTGGCTCTCAGCTGGATGCCAGTTCCCTGCAGCTCCAAAGCAGGGAGAAGCCTACATGGGAAGAACCACAGTCCCTTTTCTTTGATAGATGGAAAGATAGTCACTCCTGTGACTATAGGAGTCACAGGAAGGCACTGCTGTACAGGGATCGGCCATTCACTCATTCATTCATTCATTCGTTCATTCATTCATTCAAGGAGCCTGGACATGCCCCTTTTCTGGGCTCCAGCTGGGCACTAGGGACACAGTGAGGGAGCAGTCTCCAACCTCCGGGAGCTCAGAATCTAGGTGAACAACCTGCAAGCCCACCATTCCAACCCAACACAGTACAAATTGCAGTGGGGTCCTCTAACACAGGAGGAGCCCCCCCACTTTGAGACCGGAGCCAGCAGGAGCCAGGGAAGGCTTCTCAGAGGAGGAAGCCTTGCAGCTGAGAGCTGATGGATGGGTAGACTTCGGGTCAGGCGCCTGCAGAAGGGCTCCCCAGGCTGAGAGCGCAGCATATGCCATGATCCTGAGGTGGGAAAGACAGTGGGGTCCCCTAGGCAGGTTGGGGTGGCTGAGGCATAGAGCAGAATTCCACCAAGTGCTGGGGACCATCTCCTCTCCCCAGATAGCCCTGGAGAGCCATGGCCAGAAGGACCCCACAGGAGGGACAGGTTTTGAGAATGGCTATTACTCTTAGGGCACCAACAGCTTAAGTGAATGGCCCCACCAAGGAGAAGACCCTACCCTGAGCTCCAAAGTCCAGGTAGCCCCTGTGGCTTTAGACCAGCCAGTGACAACGTCTCTTGGTCATTAATGGCAGCATGTGCTAATGTTTGATGAATTGCCCAACAGTTGCATTAGCTAATAACTCCCCGAACAAAACCAGAGAGTTCATCTGTTTTTATAAGACGCCCAAGAGCATCCTGGGAACAGGCACGGTGGTCGTGAATAAAAGAGAAACATTCATTTATGGTAATTGGTTTCAGCTCCTCACTTGGCTGCTTGTCCTGACCTAAATGTATCCAGTTGTTCCCTTTGCCTGGCTCTGGTTTGGGGGTCACTCCTAATGGTTTAATTCAACAAAAAATGTCTGCCATTTCCTGTAACCTCTGTCTTTTTTCACCCTCCTCCCAAACGGTTTTCTTGCCAGCAGCATCTCTGCAAGGCCCTCCCGGAGCTGTTTCCTTCTCAGGGAACAAAGTCAAGATTGTTGACAGAGAAAAAAGGTCTTAACTCCAGGCCAAGAAAAGAAGGTGGGGGGAGGGATAAATGAAGGTAATAATCATTTGTTTGTCTTTTACCCGGACTTCACAAAGCAGGTTTTGTCCAAGGCCGGTGGTCAGGGACTCTGACACAGAACATGGCCCTGGTGACCAGGGGCAATTTATGGGAGGGAACGAACACAAATCTTCATTCATGGAGCCGGTGGCCGCGGAGGAAGTGACTGGGGAGGCGCATTCACGCTGGGCAGCCGGGCCCTCCCTCGGTCCCACCCGCGGGGCTGAGGCTGGGGAGAGCTGGGGAGAGGCTTGCTGGGTGCTGTGAGTCTTGGCCAAACTTCCATTCTGTTTGGCCCCCGGTGTGGCCCTGTGTCTCCTTTGGAGAGCATTTTTTTCCCCAGTCAGGAGCATAGATGAGCTCCCCACAGGAGCCCAGGGAGGCTGTGAGAATGGCTGGGCCTGGGGGGTAGGGGGGATGGGGTGCTCCCCGACCTCAGGTGGATCTGGAGTTGCTGCAGGCATTTGGGACCTGGGATGAGGGGCGGGGCCGGAGAGATCTGGAGTACATCGTGCCGTCAGCAGGGACAGCTTGTAAACTTTGTTGGGATGCATCTGGTAGAAAGGCGTTGTATAAATATTAGATCATTATCGGCGTATTGTGTTTCCCGCTTGGGCGAGGAGGGGCTGGTGGGCCCCAGATGCCTTTCGTCAAGAAGACAAGGATGCCTTCAAGGAGTCCTCGGAAGGTCACAGCTTGCCAACCGGTGGCCCTTGGCATCAGGGCTCAGAACCCAGGGAGGGCAGAGGGGACGGCCAGCACGGGCGGCGCAGGCTCTTCCAGGGGAGGACTCTGGGCACCAGGCTGAAGGCGGAACAGGAGTCTGACAGGCTGGGTGGAATAGACGAGGCCAACTGGTATTGGGGGGGGGGGCGCTTTGTCACTGTGACAACCTGTCCCTCTCGGTGGGTCCCTTTCTCCATCTGAATGGCCATAGGGGCTCTGATTTTAGGACGTTTATGAATACCTGCTTAGTGCCACCTTATAGCAGGCGCAGGGGACACAGAGGTGGACACAGCCCTGCAGCAGGAGACTCAACAACCTCAAGGCCCTTCCAGGCTGGCATGCAGGGACAGGTCATTCTTGGTTGTGGAGCTCCTGTCTGATTACCTAGAGCCCCGAGGCGCATCACTTCCCAGTGTCTGCACAGCCTGCCCGGAGGGAGGATGTACAAGCCAACTGCAAGCAGCAGTATGGAGGAATCCAGGCCTGAACAGTGCCACCCACAGCATCAGATCCTTGTCACACCATCCTCATCATCATCCTCATCATCCTCATCCTCCTCCTCATCATCATCATCAAAACCTGCCCCTCCTGTGGGGTCCTTCTGGCCATGGCTCTCCAGGGCTATCTGGGGAGAGGAGATGGTCCCCAGAACTTGGTGGAATTCTGCTCTATGCCTCAGCCACCCCAACCTGCCTAGGGGACCCTGCCGTCTTTCCCACCTCGTGACCATGGCACATGCTGCACTCTCAGCCTGGGGAGCCCTTCTGCAGGCGCCTGACCAAAGTCTACCCATCCATCAGCTCTCAGCTGCAAGGCTTCCTCCTCTGAGAAGCCTTCCCTGGCTCCTGCTGGCTCCAGTCTCTGGGTGGGGGGGCTCCTCCTGTGTTAGAGGACCCCACTGCAATTTGTACTGTGTTGGGTTGGAATGGTGGGCTTGCAGGTTGTTCACCTAGATTCTGAGCTCCCGGAGGTTGGAGACTGCTCCCTCACTGTGTCCCTAGTGCCCAGCTGGGGCCCAGAAAAGGGGCATGTCCAGGCTCCTTGAATGAATGAATGAATGAATGAATGAATGTCATGCTCATCATCACAGTGGCTACCGTTTGTTTTACACATTCTCGATATTAAGCCGAACACTTTATTTTCACTACAAATCCATGAGGTTGACTCTGTGGGTGCCCATTTCACAGCTGAGAAAACTAAGGCCCGGGTTCATACAGCTAGGAAGGCATTCAGACCCACATTTGTGTCCCCCACAGTCTGAAGAAAAGTTTCTGTCAGCAGGTATCACAAAGTGCAAGGGAGCTGGAGACGGGACCTGCGCTGCTTGTGGCTCAAGGAGGACCTCTAGAAGAGGCCCCTTTGGGCTAAGACGTGCAGGATGAGAATTTGACGAGAGGAGGCCCGCTGAAGACAGACATGATTCCCCGCTCTCTCCTCGAAGCCCAGCTGACTTGCCAGCCCCCTGCACCTTCCCGAGGCAGCTCTCAGGCCTCTCGGGCCTGCCCGCCCTGTGCTGCCTCCTCCCCGTGTGATCACACTGGATTCCCTCCACCACCCAGCAGGTGCACATTACAATGTACTAAGAGGAAAATTAAAGCACAGAAGCACAGAGCTTACCCCAAGCCTCACAGCCAGGAAGTGGAGACGCAGCCTCAGGTTCCTAATCGTGCCTCCAGACCTCTTTGGTACGTGCATGTGCTCCGAGCGCAAGACTGGACACCCACAATCCTGGCATCGAGAGTGGGCTCTGGCCGTGCCATCTATGGCCCTGAGCCGGTACCCTCTCCTGGGACCTCGGCCTATCCTCTCCTCCATAGGAGAATTGCTGGAGGGGAATTGGACTTCGTGGTTTCCCAGGTGTCTGTAGATGGTGTCATCTTGTCCCGACACTGCTCTGCCAAGCCGGAGTGCCAGGCGTTGGCATCTCCATTTTGCAGGTAGGAAACTGAGGCCCCGGGGGCTTACATGCCTAGAAAAGGAGGCCCAGGTATGGCGAGGACGGGGCCCTGGGCACTGAGGGGCAGTGAAGGTGCTGAGGCTGTCTATTCTAGAGCACTGCCGAAGGGCCAGGGGCACAGTATCTGCCTCAGATCTGCACAAGGCATATCCATGGTAGAGAGAGCAGGTGAAGTATAGCCTTTCTAGACAGATGACTCTGCGGGTCAGGAAGTTCAGCAGCATCTAGCCTGAGCCATAGATGATTTCTCTGCCAGCTGTTGTCAGACCTTGTCTTGAATACCTCCAATGATAGAAAGCTCACTACCTGTCAGCGCAGCTCATTCCATACTTGGACTGTTCTGATTTTAGCTCGTTGGAAGGAAACAGAGAACATCTAGAAGAGGCTGGGAGTCACAGGAAGGCACTGGAAGCTGTGAATTCAGCAGAGAGAGTTTAGGCTTATCCCAAACATCCAGAGACTGTCATGAAATCTATCCTCCCAGAGTGCCCTCCCTTTTGCAGTGACAACAGACATATATGCAGTACTTGACAGTTTACATTTATCTAAATGCATCCTCCTAACCACCTTTCCAGGTGGCCAGGGCAGGAATTATCAGGCAGCCAGGGCAAGAGGACCAGCAGGAGTCCGGAGAAGGTGTGGGCCTGCTTCGCCTGTACTGCTCAGCTGGGAGGAGGCTGCACGCGGACCTGGCCCTTGATCTCCCCTGCCCAGTGCTACCACGATGGTGCCCGCCCAGTCCCTGCAAAGCCACCCACAGAGGGTGCCTGCTACAAAGAACACTCCGGGCCACTTCCAAATTTGGAATGGGGCACCCTGGAGCCCCTAGGAATTCCAAGCTATGCTATTTTTAGGCTGATCAGCTGTTCCACCTCTGCTCCCCTACCCCAGGCCCCCCAAGCAGATTTCCCAAGCAATCAAATCCATGTGTCGCCAGTTCCGGCCCTGGAGCTCTGCGAGGTGAGTGCTGGATATGCCAGAGCCACCGAAGGACGCATGCCCTGCCCAGACTGGGATAGTCCTGCCTTTCCTGGTTCAATGAGGGCAGGGACCATGGCCCCCACCTACCCTCTAGCCCCACAGGATTGGGCATACAGCAGGCACTCAAGACTTGTAGGACACCGGACTTCTAGAAGGGCACAGAGAAGTTGAAAGATCATGGGCTTGGTAATATGACAAACCTGCTATGCCATTTTCTAGCTATGGGACTCCCAGCATGACCTTTATTCTGAGACTCTGTCTCCTTATCTGTAAAATGGGTTTAAGAAAACCAACAGACAAAATCTAGAAGGTATTCCGATGTCAAGGGTCAAGAGAGCAGATTCAAGGCTCTTCATAATCGGGAAAGATCTGCATGCCAAGAGGTAGATCCAATGACCTTTAGGACCACAGCAGCCCCACAAGGAAATGGGAATGTGGAGATGAGAGGGGTCCTCCAAAGTCACACAGAGAATCATCAACAGAGGGCCCAAGAACTACATCCCAGACTCGACCCTTTCTACACGCAATGAGTAGAAGCTATAACAAATGCAAAAAAGAAAACTACCAGAGGCTTCTCCCTGGTCCAGAAAGGCTATGAGGCAAGTCAGGGAGAAAGGCTTTCTGGGCAGACCCTGTCCGCAGAGTACCCAGGACCGCATCCACATGGCCAGCACCCACTTCCTGCAGCCAGCGCACGCACGCTGTGCCAATGTGTTAGGACTTATGCATGGTCCCTGCCATGGGAACCAGCCACCTCCCTTTGCCAGCCGCCCCTAATTCTTCCAATGTGGCTGAGAGCTAGCAAGACTCTGAGGAGAGAGGCGGGAGGAACAGCTGGAGTGAGACCACCTCTGCTGACAGCTCGTTTACAGCCCGCCCATCAAGGGCACTTTCCCTACGGGGACTGGCCTCTGGGAGTAGAGAAGCTGGGGGGCCAGCTCTCAGCTACCAGTGACACGTTGCAGGCACCAGGGGAATGAATGCCTGGTGCCCCGTCACTCAGAGTGGCCCAGGGGACCGCCAGAGCCGGCCAGAACCAGGAAAGAATGGGCTAGCCCAGCCAACCAGAGGAGGCCTGGTGGCTCTGAACCAGGCCTGAGTCAGAAAACAAGGAACTCCACACACTCCCATCCCCACCCAGCCCCAGTGTCTGGCCAGTATGACCAGCAGGCCTTGGTACCGCAGGGTTAGCTTGGCTGGCTGGGCAGGTCGGGGGAGGGAAAGATGGACAGGGAGATCAGTGATTCAGAGCCGGCCGGCCATGGGCAGCTGCTGAGCGAGTGAGACCATGTGGGTTACCAGCTGGCACGAGGTTGGGCTTCTGGCCCAAGGTTCCCCCGAGTTTGCTGTGGAACCCTGGGTCAGATGCAATCTCTCTGGATCTCCGAAGAGGGAGCGAAGATGTCTCTCTCTTAGGAGAATAAAACTATGATCCCAAGGAGAAGAGGCTACCAGAGGCGACTGTTAGCCATGCAGATGCCTAGGCTCCTTACCTAGTTCAAACTATCCCAGAAAGCTGAGGATGAATTAGGATTTGGGTTGGGATGGGCTCAAGGCTGCAAACTCAGAGAAGGTTCACTGATGCTCAGGGCTGGACAATGTTAAGGATGCCAACATAGATCAACTGCAGCCCTCACCCTTCAGGACCTTCCTGTCTGGTTAAGGACTCACTACAACAAAGAGTAGACTGGTGAGTGTGATACTGGAGGTCCAGACATTGTCCGGGAAGAAATAGGAATGAGTAGTCAGTTTCCACAAAGGAAAATGGGAAATCACCTGGAGGTGATTAAGCCAGGCCTTGAATGGTATGGTCCTTCTCTTCTTGTGCATGGCATACAGCCGGGACACAGAGGATGGAGGAATGGGCTGACGGGTGGAGGGATGAGTGAGTAGTGGGTGTGAGAGATGGTGAACAGAGAATGGATGATGGATGGATGGATGGATGGATGGATGAATGGATGGATGGAAGGAAGGAGGAGAAGGAGGAAAGAAGGAAAGAGGGGAAGGAAGGAAGGAAGGAAAGAAGGAAGGAAGGAAGGAAGGAAGGAAGGAAGGAAGGAAGGAAGGAAGGAAGGAAGGAAGGAGGGAAGGGGAAGGCAGGGAGGGAGGGTATTAGATGGTCAGATGGGTAGGCAGATGTTAGAACAAAGAAACGTTTCATTGAATGAATTCTTACAATAAGTCTGCCAAGTAAAAGGATGGAAGGGGCAGCCTCCTTCCCCAAATTATTAATAAGAACACCTGAGGCTGAGGGGGAAAAGTGACTTCCATACGGTGACACAGTAAATTAATGACAAATCCAGGACCAGAATTCAAGGGTCCTGACTCCTACCCAGGAATTTCTCCACTTCGTAATGCCCACCTCATCTATTCTCCTATTCCCTCCATCCTCCACATCAATACTCATGGAAAAAAGGAAGGAAAGGCAAAGAGAGGGAGGGAGGGGGAGGTGGTTGTGATTTTGTGGTAAGGGTCCTGAGCTCTGGTCCTTGGTCGTGCGCAAGCCATTCGCCTGGCTTGGCTTTTTTCTCCATCAGTAGGATGGGCTGTGAAAGGTCGCAGGCAGGAAAAGTGCTGTGACAGGCAGGATAAGCCCCTACTGATGAGGGGAGGGAGAAGAGTCACTTTTTGTCAGGGCTCCTCACAGACTGAGCAATGCCCCCAGGCTTCCAGACGGAAATGAGTCCACTGGTCAGGTTAGAAGACCCAGCCCCATAACTCTACATCTAGGACCCTGCACCAGCATGGGGTTGGGAGACTGGGGACAGAAGCCTGGGGTGCAGGGAGATTTCTGGCGTCGGCCAGGGACTGACACTGGACTGTGTGCTCCACGGGGAGGGCAGGGGACAGGAGACAGGGTGGAGCAGACTCTGCCAGCTCCCGGCTGCCCAGCTCGGCAGGTGGGGCTGAGCAGGAAAAGCCCTCTCCCATTCCTAGCTGACTCCTACCCTCATCTGCTCACTCACTCGCTTCCTCAAGGAAGGGAAGGGAGTGCCCAGTGACTGAGCAGGCGCCGTGAGCCGGCCTGGCGCTAGATGTTGAACAGAGGCTTTCCTGCCCAATGCTGACCATGCAGCAGTTCCCAGGAGTCAGTGATGATGGCGAGCACCACCAGCAAGGAGACGCTCTGGCCTCCAAGTCCAGAATCTCAGCTTCCAGTTGCCATTTTGGACACTGGTCCTTTACTCTCTCGCTGGATCTCCCTTCCTGAGAAGAATGCCTCCCTGCTGGCCTCAGAGTGGCAGCTGTCACCGCGGCCCAGCCGGGGCCCCAACACCCAGGCAGGGCAGGAGGTGCCCAGGTGCTCCCCACACAGCGATGGCCTTCCCTGTCCTGGGGAGGGCAGAGCCGGAGCAAACATTTCCCAACCGGGAGGGTATTGCCCTGTTCACTGGGGCATGGAGAGATGAGAGCATCCACTCTTGTTTTGTTGAATATGGTGATGTTTGTCCCAGAGTCTAAGTGGGCCCTGCCCTCCCCCCTCCCCCACTCCTCTTCCTCTTCTAGATAGCAAGGCGACTACAGTGTGGATGCTGGGGCCAAGTGCCTGGGTTAGAATCCAGGCTTCGCCCCTCCTTAGCTGTGTGTCCCTAAGCAAGTTACCTAATCTCTCTGTGCCTCAGTTTCCTAAGGTGTAAAATGGGGATAGTGAGCCTCGTAGAGCTATTGCAAGGATTAAATGGCTTAACACCTGCAAAGGGCCTGCAGCGGCGTCCCGCACATAGTAAGCATGACGTTCGGTGTCAGCAGGCGGCAACCCCATCCGAGGCTCTCCCTCGGTGTTAGTCCTCCGGGAAGCTTCCCGGCCCCACAGGCTGCTTACACGCCTCCTCGGAGCCCCACCAGCCCCTGAGCTGCCCTCTAACCGGCTGTCTCTTCTTACAGCTAGGTCTCATTCTCCAGCCCACCTTACAGAAGGGGAAACTGAGGACCACAGAAGTTAAGTGATTTGTCTCTCTGCCCCAATCTGCCATCCTTGGCTTACACAACTCCAAGAGCAGGAACCACTATCCCCAGGCAGCCTGGGGAGCTGGTATCAGCTGAGCACAGTTTTGCGTAAGAGTTAAGCAGGAGAAGTTGGGGTGGGAAAGGCGGCATTGGAGGCAGAGGCCAGCGGGATAAAGCCATGAGGTGAGGAACCCCTGGAAGCTCGGCAGTGGGGAGCACAGAGCGAGGCAGGCAGTCAAGGATGCAGAGGGAGGCTCTACCATGTCACGAGGTCCCCGAATCCCAGGCCAGGAGGCTCAGATGTGAAGCTACAGCCACGGGGAAGCCATTAGGCCATTTTCAGCAGGCATGGAAACGGCCAGATTTCCATCTGGGGCCCTCAGTGAGCTATAAACACCGTGCAAAGCTGACTATCAGGGCTAATAATGGTTTAGCGCCCTGAGCCATAATTGCCGTTCACATGTCTGTCTCCTGCTAGATCATGAAGCCCGTTAGAGTGGGGTCTGTGTGTCCTGTTCATCCCTGTGTCCCCTGCGTGGCACAGAGCAGACACTCGAGACATGTTTGGTGAAATTAATTAATTGAAATGACGTACGTGACACCAACTGTCGCGAACTCTCTTGCGGAAGGAAACCCTTGGAGTTGGGTAGCCCTCAACCCAAACCCCGATGCCAGCAAGCGGCCTTGGCAAGTCCCACGACGGCGCTGGGTCTCAGCTTCCTCCTCCTCAAAATAAGTTCAATAATTCCCTCCCCTGGGATCGTGCCGGAGTTCCCAGTGCCGTGCCCCACGCGCGTGGACGCCCTCAACAAAGGGCGGCTGGAAGAACACCGCAGAGCTGCCTGCGCACGAACCACAAAACCGCTCCTGAGTGCCGACATAAGCCAGCCAGAGGGATGGTGCAAAGGCACAGAAATGTAAACCTGAGGACCTGGATTTGAATCCTGGCCCTGCCCTGCCCCCAGCTGTGCAACCTCGGGGAAGTAGATCAACCTCTCTGGTTTCTTCATCCGCTCAATCGGGGTATTAACAATAATACCAATCCCAAGGATCTGTTGCATGGACCAAAGGAGATAACAGATGTGAAAGTGCTTAGTGTATACAAATGTGGGCGATGATTATTATGATCATGACAGCTCATAAAACCTGGGTGGAGCTTCCTGTCATAAACAAGTTCTCCCTCACCCCACCCGCAGACCCAGGGGCTGGCTCCATGCTTTGTTCCCAGAAAGGGCATAGCTGGAGGGGCCGGCTGAGCCGGGGCAGAGGCCAGGGCAGGCTCCTCGCTCCCACCATCTGCGCTGCGGGGTCGGCCCATCTGTCCAGCAGTGGGCACACATGTGGCCTCATCTGAGGGCGCGGGGTCATTGGGGTCAAGCAGGAGAAAATTGGGGGCAGATGAGGGGAAGGTTCCAGCTTATTTTTAGAAAAGGGGGAAAGAGAGGAAGACAGGAAGGCCCTTGTTCCTTGGTGTTTTCACCATGTGGATGGCAGGCGGGCGGGCAGCCAGGCGGGACTGGAGTCAAAGATGCAGCCACGTCTGTGCCTGTCACGGGGTCGCCGCAGGGCCTCAGATGACTGCACGGCCCAGCCGGTTAGCAGAGCGTTCTCCCTTGCAGCCCTGGCTGCCCCCCAGTGGGAACACTCACGGCGTGAAGTCCAGGACCCTGAAGGAGACCATGCCAGCCCAGAGGGCCTGAGCCCGCAGGGCCACATTTGGACATTAGGAGGAACCCTCCATCTGCAGGGTGGAGGAGAGCTTGTGGGGTGCAATCTGATGGCAGATGGGCCAGCGGGCACTCCCAGAACATGGCCTGGCACACAGTAGGCCCACGAGTCCTCTCCTCCTGGTCTCCCCTGGAGGTCCGAGGTCCTGGACCCTCTCCAGGTTACCCTGCCCTGTGTCCCAAGACACAGCACAGTGGAGCAATGAAGATGGTGACTCTGGCGCCATATTGCTGAGACATGAATCCTGGCTCTTCTACTTCCTGGCTGTGTGACTTAGGGCCAGTTGCTTTACCTCTCTGTACCTCGGTCTCTGTCTGTAAGTTAATCATAGCCAGAGTTCACACTGCATAGGTTTGTTGTGAAAATACATCGATCTATGCAAAGCACTTGGAACACGCTGCCTGCACTCGGTGCTTGGCACTCAGCAAGCACTCAGCGGCGGATGTTGTCATTGTCAACATACAGTAGGGCGTGTGCAGCTGGGGTGGCCTTGTCTGGGGAGGAGCAAGCTAAGCGCGCACAGAGCTCTCTAGCAGGACCCCGCGGTGGGGGTGAGGCAACCAGGGTTGGGGGGGGTTGGTGTCAGCAAACAAGCTGGGCCGGTCCAGGGGGAGGCGGGAGACCTGCTGCAGTGGCGGGGCCAGCCCAAGGCTGGACATCGCAGACCCCACTGCGGCTCTCGTGGGTGTCTTTGGAAAGAATTCAAAAATGACAGGAATTTTCCAAATTGCCTGTTTTTCCATTCTCGGGTCCCCCAGCCCCCCATCCTTAGATCTAATTCTGAAGAGAACTTTGAAATGTGTCAGGAACAAAAAGGTAAAAGTCTAAAACCCCAGAGAGGACTGTTAATCCCGAGTCTGGGTGGCAACAGGCCTGCCAGAGCTGCCAGAGGACCCGGGCGCGAGAGCGTGCCTGGGCGGGGGTGCGCGTCTGTGGGGGCACGTGGGGGCACGTGTGTGTCCTCCAAAGGGTGCGCACCCGGACATGGGGCGCCGACGAGCGGCTGCAGGCATCGAGGGCCACAAGCACCGCGTGTCCGCATGCCTGTGACTGAGTGCTCATCTCAGCACACGCGGGCCTGCAGCTACCACAGACGGGCTCCCGCATGAACAGCAGGTGCAAGAGCCAGCACGTGTTGGGCATTTACCAGCCGGACACACAGTAGGTGCTCCTCAACCGTACTCCCTACGTGCACTCACCGAAGCACGGACATGCAGGGAATGCGCCTGGGTATGGTTTGGCTGTGGCTGACCGAAGGGCCTCCGCAGCAGCTGGGCCCAGGGCAAGACGAGAAGGAGAAGTGAGACCTGCCCTGTTGGAGTCCTTTACGGAGCGCGTAGCAAGCCTAGGGCTAGGCCCAGCTCTGGGTCCGCGTGGTCCTGGGCAGAGGGCTGGGAATGTGTCACGGACTGCGGCCGACAGCATGAGATTCCCATGAAGTCAGACGGACAGGGGGAGGGTCTGTATGAGGGCATCTGGGCCACGGCTCAGCCCCAACCAAGGGATCCTCAGGTGGGCAGCAAGCTCAGCATCCCAAGAGCCTAGAGAGCTCTTGGAGACCACCCACAGCAGCCCAGAAGGGCAGGGATCTGCCTGGGGTCTCACAACAAGTTCAGGGCTGGGGCTGGAAAAAGAGGTCATGACAAAGAACAGACTTTGAAATCTGACAAGCCTGGGCTTCATCTTGGCTCTCCCACTGACTAGCTGAGTGACCTTGGGCAAGTCACTTGACCACTCCTAACCTGTGTCCTCATCTCAAAATGAACATTCCACAACTCGAGGAGTGTGGCCAGGGCCCTCAGTCGGGGGTGGGTTTGATGATCAGGTCTCCTGACTCCTCTTCCAGTGCTCCTTGATGGGTCCAAAGGAACCTCCACTGGGGCAGCCGAAGGCAAAGAGGCACAGTCCCAGGTCTCTCATCTCCAGATCACCCTGGGAGGGGCCCAGAGGCCTGTCCTGGGATGCTAGAGACCAAGCTTCTAGTCCAGTCTGGCAATGGCTGCCTGGCCTTAAGCTAGTGGCTACTCCTCTCTGGGCCTCAGTTTCCCCAAGCCTGCCAGGAGGGGTAGCTAGGGGATCTCTCAGGGATCTCCCCACTCCAAAGACCCCCTGGCTCCACAGGGGAAGCTAACTGAGCAGCTGCCACCAGAGCAAGCATGGGGGCACCGGGGAGGGGGGCTTCTGGGCTTCCCCAGCCACCGGACGCTGCCCTGTGGTTTATGTCAAAGTGTCAGCCCCAATCCTGCTTTCCTCGTGGGCACGGCCACCTTCAGTGGGCCTCAGGAGAGGTGGCCTGTCCAGCCGCTGTGTTTACAGTGCTCAGACGCCGCCGGGAACCTGATCTGGGCAGACCAGGGTGGGCTGCCCCACTGGGCCCACGCCGTGTCCACACTCATTTCCCGGACACTGAACACCGCCGGCCCACCTGCCGCGCTGAGTCCAGCGGCTCGGCCAGCCGCCCGCCGAGGGCCCAGCTTCTTGTAGGCAAGCACCCTGGAAAGCTGGGGAATGCAGCACGGCCCAGGGAGCCAGAGCAGGGCTAGCAGGAGCCGGTTGCAGGGGGAGAGAGGAAGGGGGGGGTCCTCCCTCTAGACAGGTTCATGCTGGGCTCCCCGGACCAGTGTGTCTTCCCTCCCCCTCTGTCCAGGTGCAGGGACCCCACTGACGTGTACCGATGGACCGGCTTGTCCACACACTCAGCCACCTGCATCAGCGTCAGCCAGCTCTGGCCCCGGGGCCAAATCTAGCGCCACCCGCCAGTGAAGATTGCCTTTTACATTTTTAAGTGGTTGGGGGGAAAAAATCAAAAGAACATTTTAAGAGACATGCAAATCATATAAAATTTAAATTTGTGTCCATAAATAAAGTTTTATGGGACCACAGCCACACTCGCTCGTTTTTGGACGGTGGCAGAGGTACAGGGTTGTGACGGAGACAGTGTGGCCCAAAACGCTGAGACTATTTACTCTCTGACCCTTTACAGAAAACATTCACCAGCCTCTGACCTGAATCATGCATGAGTGGCCATATAAACCTCAGGTCTCAATCTGGGGGACTTCTCACCCCAAGTTTCCGGGGTGATTCCATACTTGGGGGACCCTATGTGACATTAAGGTGTGGGGTTGGGGGCAGGGCACTTAGCCCCTGAGCACAGCTCCACACCAATCACACCTGAAGGTCCCCCCACCCCCCACAACACCTGACCCGACCTATCTGGCCACCCTTCTCCACCTGCACCGGGTCCTGGGGGCACCCCCCAGCCCTGCCTCCAGGGGCTCCCAACACCTCCCAGCAAAGCCTGGCCACGTCCCTCCTCTCCTCCCCCTGACGCTTCTTCAAGACACTCAGCTTAGCCTTCTCCAGCTCACTTGCTCTAAAAACACCCTCAATTCCAAAAGCTCAGAGATTTGGAGGACAAAGGCCAGAAAGGCTTGCATGTTCTGTGTTCTGCCCTGTCATATGGCTCCCAGGGGACAGTGAGCACCGGGCCAGGGGCCTGGGAGCAGGAGGAGGGCCTAGGAGGAAGCAAGCACAGGTGGGCACTCCAGCCCGGCCTCACATGCGGCCCTTCGCCGCTCTGTCCGCTGTCCTAAGTGCACTCACTCTCAGTCAGCCACGCCTTGTGGAACAACCATTCCTCCACCAGACCCTGTACAAAGACAGAAGTGGGGCCCGCGTGCTGTCCACACTCCGGGGCGGTGGCTGGTGGCAAGGCTTTAAGACTGCCCCTGTGGAAGGAAAACCGTCCTTATCTGTGGGGCTTGCTGCTTTCTGGGATGTAAATACTCCTACCGTGGCCAATTTTCAAGTTGCCCACAGGACGCCACTGAAATGGACCTGGGAAGAGACGCACACCATCAAGTGTCACAAGCGGGTCGGAGCAGCCTACCCCTGCTCCCTGGGAACTCAGGCACATAAACATCTGTCACACACTGTGAAGTAGGGGCGAAACGTGAAAAGCAAAAGGGCACAGGAGCACAGAGGAAGAGCACCAAACCTGGCTCGGAGGGTAGATCCTGAAGGGCTTCTCAGAGGTGGCATTTAGATTTGGACCATGAAAGAAAAGTAGGTGTTTGCCGGGCTAGGGATAGAAGGAAGGCTCTCCTGACTGGCTCGCCCCCTCCTGCCCTACTTTCTCTGCACTCCTATGTAAGCCCCACAGCCCGAGTCACACTTAGGATGTCCAATTTGGGGATCTGTTTTCTCCGCAGGCACCACAGATTCTTAACCTTAGAAAGCCTGTGCCTGGGCCACACAAGGTTGATGGAGGGAGCTGGCTTCAGTCCACATGAGGGTCCTGACCTGGGATAGGTTGTGTTCTCGCTCCAGATTATTCACTCCCTCTTCCCCATAAGAGGCTTTCTACCTCCCCACGCCCACGGGAGGCCTTCACATTGGATTCTGCCATGGGTCTTGCTTGGGTTGACAGAGTGTGAGTGAAGGTAACATTAAGAGCTACTGCGTGGCTCAGTCATTTTTCTTTTTGCTCTCTGCCCTGAGTTCATCATGTCCCAAAGAGGGACAGCTGCTTCGAGAGGATCCTGGAATAGAGAGGACACACGGAGCAGAGCCATAGTCAGCCCACAGCCACCACAGACAAAATATAATGTGGGGGAAAAGTGAACTTGTTATTGTAAAGCCCCCATTTGGGGCACGCTATGGTGTGTCTGTTACCACAACATAACCTAGAAAAAACTGACGAAGGTTCAGCCCATCCCATCTCGAACTGGCTCACCGCCCAACAAGCCCCTGTGAGCCCCCAGAAACACACTGAGTCACTGTGCCTTCCCCAGTTTTAGGCAAGGATTTGTCCAGCCCTGGCTGACGAGGTGAGCCTAGCATCCCTGAAATATCCAGAATGCTCTACAGTTCTAGGGTAACCCTGTGGTCTTAGGGAAAGCAAAAGGAACCCCTTGTTAGCAGCATCCCCAGCTCAGCTCTCCCATCATACAGCGGCTATTTGGAAGTGTCTCTCTTGGCACCAAAAAAAATGCTCTCAATCTCAACCCAAAGTCGCTCCAGACATGGAAATTCTCTCTTTGCAGAACAGGCGAAATTTAAGGATTTTTCTGTATAAAAGAGGCAAGGTGAGGGGGACAGGGAGCAGCCTCTGTGTCAAGCAACACCAGGGACAGAAAGCGTCAGGCCCGCTCTTGCCCTCGGCGAGCTCCCAGGCTGGGGGGCCGACAGGGGCCGTCAGGGTGGTGGTGCTTGGCTGTGGGCAAAGGGCCGTGGATCACAGAGGAGCCAGCGACAAGCTACCTGGACAGCCAGAAATCCCTCTGGCACAAGTTACAGGAGAAAGGGATGGATGGCAGATGATGGATGGATGATAGATGGATGGATGGACAAAATAAAATAAAATCTACCCGGAAGGGTCAAAGAACCTTTCACAAAGGACATAGGAAACAGACCTGAAAACAATGAGAATTTCACCAAGTAAAGAATATGGACAGAAGAGATGGTGTCTCAGACAGAGAGAACAGGAGGGCTGTGGCTCACATCTTGGAAAAAAGGGAGGCAAGAAATACGAAGAGCCACAGTGGCACCCTGCAGAGAAGCGACGGCAGAGTCCCACAGACTGAGTTTTGACCCCAACAGTACCACTCTCTGACTGTGACCTTGGGCAAGTCACGTAAGCTCTCCATGCCTGGGCTACTGCTATCAAACCCAACCCAGCATGGGGAATCGCCTTCCCTCACAAGGTTATGGCGGCACCTCAGTGAGAGACCACGAGCACAGCTCCTGGCACACTGTAATCGTGCGGTTCATGATCATTTCCTCTTGTCTCCCTTCCACCAGGACCAGTTCTTCCAGGGTCTGGGCCCGCCCCGCGCTGACAGGGCTCTGCCTCCTGGCTAAGACACCACCTCCCCCCTGTTCCGGGACTTTCCTTCACAAGCCTCTTACCTCAAGGGATTTCCCTGCCCTCCTGCCCTTCAACCACTCACTCCAGCCTCGGCGCTCAACTGTGCCCCATGCACCAGCCAGCCTCGCGTGCAAACAGCCAGACATGGGACCAACCACAGAGACTGGTGAGGCGGGCAGCTCCGGGCGGGGGGAGGCTGCCGGCTTTCGTGTCCTTAGGGAGAGTGGCATCCAGGCGGAGAGGCCAGCTGGCCAGGCTGAGCCTGGACTCCCACCCTTGCAGTCTCACCTGTTCTAGACTACAAGGTGCCCGATGCTAGTCCCAGTCCCGAGGCCAGTTTCCTGTCCCAACTCCCTCGAGTGTAGCTATCTCCATGGGAAGACGGGAGAAACCAAATAGTAATTAACTAAATTTAGAAATCAATTCTTCTTATAACTGTTTTGGGCACACGGGCCAGAGCCCAGGAAGGAAAATGATTTGGGATTTGGGACTGCATTCAAGGCCTTTCACAATTTAGCCTGATGTTCAGTAGAGAGTCAATAAATATTTTTGAGCAAAAGAATGCTTGTCGCTGCCCACCAGCCCTGCCACTCACACACACGGTAGTGCCCACAGCACGCCCTGCAGCTCACCTGTGACTCACTCCATCTCCCACAACTGGGTCTTTGCTTATGCTCTTCCCTCTACCTGGAGCATTAACCCCCCCAACACTCCCCAGCCCCCGGCCCTCTTGCCAAGCTCTGCCTCATCCTTCAGGACTGGGCTCAGACATCACTTTTTCCAGGAAGACTTACCAGGAAGGTTGCCCAGCATTCCCATGGGACCTCCACTACCCCAGTCACAGCTCGTGCTGCCTTTGGGTGGCCTCCGTGCATTTCTCCCCCTTACTGGACTGTGAGCTCCTCCAAGGGCAGGGGTGGGTCCCCAGCACTCAGCAAGGGGACCCAGCCAGAGGAGGGACTCAAGGTGGATTCGGTAAGTAAATACACATGTTTTCAGATTAGATCATCCCCAGGAGCTGAGTACTGAGTACTCCAGGAGGATACAGGAAGTCAGTCCGAATTGCAGTAACCCTCCAGGCCACCAGGGGGCTCAGAACAGAAGGTAAGCAGGAATCATGCAGAATGCTCCCTCTCCCCCTGGTGGTCCAAGCTCATTACTGCAGCTTCCCCTGGGCCTGGCTCCCTCCACGGAGCAGTGGAGTCTGGGGAGAATCTGGGCTGAATTCTGGGACCACAGAATCCTAGAATATTGGAGCCAGAAGGGATTTTACATCTCAGAAGAGCTTGAGCACCGTGCCCGCCCTCATTTACAGATGGAAAAACTGAGGTCCAGAGAGAAGATGTACACTACCAAAGGGAAAGATCTGGAACTAGAACCCAGAAGTCCTGGGGAATATAGAAAATATTTTGAGGACAGGAGTGTCCAAAGTGATGGGCTACCAGCCTGCATTACTGCCTGATTGATCCCTAGATTCTCTTTTATCTCTTCATCCAAACTCCACGTGGTCAGAGGTAGGCATGTGGTTCTTAATTACCAGACCCTTGTTAAATAATCCATTCTAAGTCTTCCCCTTTAACCTCATTGTGTGCTCTGGAAGGTGGGTTCCTGATCTCGCTCTGGCCATGACTGGTGGTGGGACTTCAGACAAGCTACCTCCCTCTCCCTATGCTAGCAGTTTTCTCGGTTGCGAACGAGAAGGTGGGCTAGATCCGCAGTGGCAGATAGGCTCCCTGTGGGTGCTGACGTGGATGGGCCGGTTGTGACTGCTTGAGAACTCGAAGGGCAGGAGCTCTGTGGCTCGTTAGTGGTGCTCGTCATGGGCTGGGAAGCAGCCGAGCAGATGCCAGAGGTCCGTGAACCCCGACCCAGGCTCCGAAGCCCCTGACACCTTTCCAGTTCTAGCCACCTTGATTTCTTATTTTTCCTGTCTCTGCTGTGACCATCAGTTGCAGTCTCAAGCTCTGTCCGGGGTACAGAGTATTCAGAGATCATCAGACAAGATCCCTGCCCGTGAGAAGCTCACAGTTTGGTAAAAGATACTTACCCAAATTCACACACAAATAAGTGGAGAAGTCGGAGCAGAGTTCTTAGGGAGAAAGGGGCTCTAGAAGTCAGGGGTCTTCCATGGCTGTAGGAACCCTCCCGACCGGCAGGTCATCATCGTCCGCTCTCTACCACGCACCGGCATCCCATCCCCGAACGTCCGTTCCTCCTGTGGGCACAAGCATCCCCCAACTCTGCGGCGGTGAACACTGCAGACCTACAGCTTCGGTCCGTGTGGCCCTGCCACTTCCCACCAGATCAACCGCGGGCAGGTTCCTCAAGCCCTCCGGCTCTCCATTTCCCTCTGTCCCCTGCCGGGCTGGGATTGCTGTGAGGAGTAGATACGCAAGTACGGGTAAATCACCTGGCACGTAGAAGCCCCTAGAAAAGGTGAGCTGGCAGCAGGGCTCCGAATCAAAGCCTGCCTCCCTAGCATTCCCCTGGCTTTGCACTCTGGAGGGACACTGGCATGCCCATCTGCCCCGCCCAAGGACAGCTCTGTGGGGAAGGGAGGACATCAACAGGACCCCATCAGGTCTTCCCTTCTTGGGACCTGACATGGGCACCTCCACCTGCTGTTCCTTGCACACTTACTACCATGGCGCCTGACTCCGAAGCCAGCGCTGTGGAACGGCCCCTCCAGGGAGGGTCCAGGTCCCCTGAAGGCAAAGGATGGGACCAGGGCCCCGAGCATGCTCCCTGCCTCCCGACCTGCCTGCCACCCACACTCTGGAGGCCTGGCCTGGGACCTGTCCTTTCCCGCCCGGGAGGGCCCACCTCTCCGCAGCCACTCGGCCCCCGCCCCCCTTCTGGTCTGAATGTTTGCTCTTCCACCTCTCCCGGAATCATTAAACATTCTGCAGTGGAAACACAGCCGGTCACGTGGCGAGCACGGCCCGCCAACCTTGGCACTTCTCCTCTGATCCCGTTTGTTTTTCTAATATAAAACTAATATGACATAATGTATAATCTAATTTGGAAATTACCATTTGCTTGGCTGGCCCACACTGCCAGCCAATACCAACAGCAAGAGAAATTATTTAAGAATGTTTCTTTTCCTTCGGAACACTGCTGATAATTTATTTTTCCGTCAGAAGATTACTTTTCTCTTTACGACATTTCCTGCCCCGGTGATTTGCGTTAGCGTTCAATAAAATGGTCTGTGCCTAATGTGGGGAGTGAGTCAACATGACTTTCCTTGAATGAAGGGAGGGTGTCAATTGTGGTCAATAGTGGACTCAAACCTGCTGCCCAGGAACTGGAGGCAGGCTCCAAAGGGGCTTTTAGTGGGGAGGATTGGGCAGATCTCAGGAAGCCGCCTGCCCCCTGTCCTATCAGCCAAACGTCAAGGCCGCCTGTAGGTCCATGTCCCCCAGGGCCCACGGCCTCTGGGGGAGTGAGTGATACCCATTTGGCATTCCTGGGCAAGAGGGGTTAGCACCAGGGTGGACTCGAAGGTGAGGGTGTGCTTTCCTGAAATTCAGGCTCCTGACCTATCTACACCTGAGTCTCCACCAGAGTGAAGGACCTCTTCCCTAGGGCCACCACGAAGACAGACGCGTCTGGGCCTTCTGATGCACCGTCACAGCTTGGCGTCCTGCAGTGCAAGCCGACTCCTTCCTTCACCCCTTCTTCCAACAAGTGTGTTGAAGGGACAGTTGGCTCCTAAAGTCTGAGCTGGTTTCGAATCCTGGCCCTGCCACTCAATAGCTCCGGGGCCTCCGTCAACTTTCTTTACTTCTGCGAGGCCCCATAACCTCATCAGTTAAATGGGGGTCATAACAGCGCTGACCTCATTGAGTTTTATAAAGACAGCGTGTGCTGAAGTCTGCAAAGGACTTCTTAGCCCAGTGCCTGGCATGCAGGAGAAGCTCAGCGGCGTCACTGGCGTCAGTAAGCCAGGTACGAGAGACGACCAGAGCTCCTGGAATTGCTGGGAAAGTTCTGGTCCCAGTGAAGGGCTCCGGGCTTAGAAACCAGGCTCATGCCACGGGGCAAGTGCCTCCTGGCTCTGAGAATTAACGACCCCAACACACTGGGCCGTGGCTCACTAGGTCACTGCACACACTGGGCAGCCTCCCCCCTTGCTGGTCCAGTCCCTGGAGAAAAGTCTCCCCATCCCTAACCCTTTGCAACAAGGAACATGGGCGAGGGCTTTTCTCACCCAACTGCAGGCTGGGGGCAGGGACAGAAACAGTGTTCTCCAATCCTCTCCCCTCCACCCGTTTCTCTCCAAGAAACCCAACCTCCACGTCAGAAAGTTTATTTACCCAATCGAGGCACAGGTCTAATTTCTCTCTGGATGTTCGGAGACTGAACAGATGGGCGTGTGGGTGACGTCCAGACAAGTGAGCCATCTGCCTGGCAGCGTCCACCCTCTCTTCCGGTACCGCTGGCCTGCAAACGCTGGACACAGCTGACGTGCTCTCTAAGTACTCGGCCTTGTCATTATTCAACCAAGTTAAGTGGTTGTTTTGGTTTCACAGTATCAAGACAACTAGCTCTTCATCGAACTGACTGGATGTTTAGACACAGCCTCTCCCGCTTGAGAGGTTGTTTGACAGAACGGAGTGGGTGTTTTGTTACTGCTTGGTGACCAGTGTGACCTGTTGCTTTTGCTTCTCTTGGGCTGCCTGCTTGTTTGGCCGTGGTGATTGCTGGTTTCACCAAGCTGACCAGTTGCTGGTGTTGCGGGTAGCTCCCTCCGACTGGCTGTTTCAGTTGGGGGGTGTTTTGGCATCCATTAACTGAGCTGACTGGGCTTGATTGAACTGACTGGATGTTTGAATGAATTAATCCAAATATTTTGACGTTGTTTGAGGTGGTCGATTGGCTGTTTACAGCAGACCGGGTGTCTGCTATCATCTGACCCAGCTGACCTGTTGTTCTGGCATTGTCTAAGCCAATGGCTAGATGTGGAGCTGGTTCGGTATTTGGGCTTCGTTTAGCTCTAAAGACAGATTGTTTGAGCACTGTTTGATCAAGCTGATTGCTTGCTTGACTGAGTTGAACAATTGCTCTGGTATGATTTGACTAAGTTGACTCGTTATTCAAACTGAATCAGTGTTTTATTATCATGTGACCCAGTTCCTTTGAAGGTACCCATTTCTGGGCCCACACCGATGGGTTATTTCGGAGCAGCTGACTGATATTTAACCAAGCCGGCCAGGCGTTTGGGCTCTGCTTGCCCGTTTCAGCTGTTGTGTGGCCCACTTGACTTAGCACCCGACCGAATTAGCAAGGCATTTAGACAGGGCTTCCAAAGCTGACCAGGTTTCCCCTGAGTTGCCCCGCTGTTTGGCCTCTGAAGACAGGAGCAGCGGTGGCCAATGCAGGCCTGCATTTGCCAAGAAGTGACCCTGGGCAACTCCCTCGGGTGGGAGTGGGAAGGAGAGGGGCGTGGGGGACTCCAAGTCTCGAGCTCACGTTGAGGCAGGTGACAGCTGAAGGGCTGATGGCGATACGGCTGCTGCGTGCAACAGAGCTCAGGAGCTGTGCTCTCCCCGGCCGGGAGACGGATGCATTTGGCAGAACACTTCAAGAATGCAACCTCTGGGTTAAGTGGTTGAAATTAGGCCCAACGGGGCTGTTTTACTGAGAATTTACAGTTGCTCATAGAACTCAGCCCCGATCAAGTAAAAGTCCCTCCTGCCAAGATGGAGATTTGCTCCCAGGCCAAGGGGATTCACCGGCGAAAGCACACATCCCCCCACCTTTGATTAGACCTAATTGCTGCTCCTCGGAGGGGTGAACACGTGGATGTTAATGTTTGTTCTCCTGGTGCGGGGGGGGGGGGGGTGCGCCTCTCCCTGCAATCCGTGGGTAGCAGGGGGAGGACTTTTCTCCCCATTGACCCTGATGAGCCTCCTCCACCGTGTGTGATGTGAGTGGTGCCACCAAAACCTCGATCCTACTGGCAGGTCATGGGAGTGGGAAGGCCCACATCTCACACTTGGCACATCAGATATCAGGGCCAGAGAGGGCTCTGGAGGGAAGCTGGACTGGCCTCCTCATTTTCCACATGAGGAAACTGAGTCCTAGAGAGAGAAAGTGACTTTCTGATCCAGGCCTTAGGGCACTCCAACTAATTAACCCTTTCAATGTAGACAGGTTAAAATTGGAAAGCCCTGATTAGGGTGCCAGGCGTGGGGGGAAACAGTTCTGGTACAACAGTAAGGAGGATGGGGAAAGGAAAGGCTGTAGCCAGGATGAGGCTGAAAATGAAGCCCAGCTGTCTCAGTCACTGTGGGATTTAATGCAGGTCCCTTCGGGAGAGAATGAATAAGCCATTGCTGAAGAAAAAGCGAGGGTCACAAGCTCTGGTCACTGAGGCTTAGGGATTCACAGTACCTGGGCCTCCCACCTCTGGTTGTATCAATAAGAATATCGTCATCAGAACAAGGGAGGTAGTGATCTCACCAGACTCCAAATGGAGTTCAAGACAAAGATTAATGGGAGAATGATAATGTGGGTCACAACCAAAAAAGAAAGGTTCGCCAAGCCATGTCCTGGGAAAAACTGGTAAAGGAGGAAGGGCTGCCTCCCTAGAGAAGAGAAGGCCTGAAAGATGGATCACTGTTTAGAAAACACAGAAAACTTTCAGAGGATAGGAGAGCAAATAAGCTTAATGAGTACCAGAGAACAAAGATAAGAACAGTATGGCACCCAGTACGTACTTGAAAAGTATTATTGAATAAAATCACAAGGAGGCCGAATACAAGGAAGAACTTTCTCACAGAGCCAGCTGAGCAGGGGGAGAACTCCTAATCACTGGAGGCCTGCAGGCAGAATTCCTGTGTTGGGTAAATAGGGAGTCAGATGAATCAGAAACAACAGACTTGTTACCTCCTTGCTCAAGAAACCATACCTACATTAATGCAACCTCAGTTGTGCTTCCTTGCTCTGGCATGGTCAGCTTGCACTGCACTTGGGTACCACTATGACCTCCAGATTCTTTTCACACAAAGAACTATGAAACATACCTCACCACCATAAACTCAGGCAATCACTTTTCAAACCCATGTTTCAAACACTGAACCTTTCTGACTTTGGTTCTGCCAACCAGCATCTTCACTGTCCCTTCAGCTCCATGAAATTAACAACTGACAGTAGCTTCCAGCCCTGGCTGAGGATAGAGCCTTGTAGTACCTCACTGGCGACCTTCCTCGGAATTCAGTCTTCAAGGCACTGAAAAGCAGGGAGGCAGAGGAACACTCTGCAACCATCTGACAATTGTAAATTGTTGGTTTTAAGATGTTGCTGTCCATTTGGTGCGAAGTGGCCTGAGTCCCGGCGCTGGCTCTCAGAAAGCATTGGAGGCAGGCAGGAAGGGAAGTCAGAAAGACAGCTAGGGCACCAAGCCTCCCACTAGGGACCCCAAGAAAATACTGGTGGAGCATGTAATCAGCCTCCATGGTCCTCAGAAGCCCTGGCCAGACAAAGACATATTGTGCCTCTGCACTGTGGGTCCAAGGGCCGCAGGCCACCCATCCAGGCAGCCTGGGGAGGCCGCACTGGAACTCACAGAATACCAGTGGGGCCTACTCACTGCTCCCTCCTTCAGGAAGATGCCTTTCCAAACAGCCAGGCCTCATCACACACACACACACACACACACACACACACACACACACACATCACCACCACCATCACCACCAAGGCCACCCAGGGGCTGAGAAGAGAACATCAGAGGAGGCGAGGTCAGGCTTGCCGTGGACCCAGTTAGGAGGTACTGAGGGCAAAGGAGTGATCACCATGCAAGAAATGAAGGCTGAGCTCTCAGGCTCACTCCCTGCGTCACCCTGGCTGGGTGGGCCCCCTTTTCACTTCTCCTAAGAAAGCACCGGTTAGAAATCTTGAACCCCCACTCCTTTGCTTCATAAGCAGACAGGTGGAGCCCAACAAGTGAGTGGCAGATCTGGGACCAGAACTCAGTTCCTGCCCCCTGTCCACTCTTGTTGCCACACTGTGCTGCCCCTTCAAGCTTGCACACAGTAGGTCCTCACCTCTAAAGCCCTAGAAGCCTGCAGACCAGGGAGAGTTTATTAGGTTCCCCAGGCTGCCATAACAAAATACCACTAACGGAGTGGCTTAAACAGCAGAAATGTATTGTCTCGCGGTTCTGGAGTATCGAAGCCCGAAATCAAGGTGCTGGCACAGTTGGCTCCTTCTGGCGGCTATGAGGGAGAACCTGCTCCTCCCTTGGCTTCTGGTGGTTTGCCGGCAACCTTGGCGTTCCTTGCCTTGTGCAAACATCACCCAATCTCTGCCTTCATCTTCATTCACATGGTGTGAGTCTTCATCCCCAAACTCCCCTTGGTATAAGGACGCCGGTCAGATTGGATTAGGGCCCACCCTAACGACTGCATTTTAACTTAGTTACCTCTGTAAAGACCCTACCTCCAAATAAGTCCACACTCTGAGGTTCTAGAGGTTAGGACTTCAATATATGAATTTTGGGAGGACGCAATTCAACCTGCAGCGGAAGGGTTCTGCAGTTCCCATCAGGACGTGCACGCACACACACACACACACTGACACCTGGATCAGAGAAGTGCTGCTCAACTCCACGCGGCTGCCTTGCCCCCTCACCAAGCTCCTGGCCTCGTGCAAGTGCCGAGGGACAGCGGTGAGACATGGATTCTGTCCATGGCAGAGAGAGGCAGGTGTTGGTTCTGTGTGCCACCGCAGACAGGGCACCTCCTCTCTCTGGCCTTGGGGTCCAGCCGAGAAAGGGAATGGCCATTTCTCTGCCCCTGGTGGGGGCTACAGGAGCTCAGGGATGAGAAAAGATCGTTCCTGCCAAGAAGAGCATGAAGAAGACACTGGTGCCATGCTGGCCTGGGAGACGGTGTCCTTGGCCTCCCATCACCTTCCCAACTTGCTTGGCCATGTGTCCTCCCTCCCCTAGCCTCTGACGGGGCCCCGTAGGGTGCTCCCTCACTGAGGAGAGGTCTGATAGCCCAAGCTCTGCTGAACTCCCACGGCACCATAGGTGGACCCCACTTTATTCACCATGCCCCACGGGACCACCAGCCCCTGAGTGTGGCGACAGGGCCTGGCTCACTCAGCACAACGACTTCTCGGAGAAGCTTGCCAGTGATGATTTTTTGGCTGTGTGAGCAATTCTTATGAATCTGCACCCAGGAGTAGGTAGCTGATAGGTGTGCCCTTCCCAGGAGAACTTTCCAACAGAAAAGGCTCTGGTGGAACGGGCGCCTGGGTGGCTCAGTCGTTAAGCGTCTGCCTTCGGCTCAGGTCATGATCCCAGGGTCCTGGGATCAAGCCCCACATCGGGCTCCCTGCACTGCAGGAAGCCTGCTTCTCCCTCTCCCACTCTCCCTGCTTGTGTTCCTGTTCTCGCTGTCTCTCTCTGTCATATAAATAAATAAAATCTTTAAAAAAAGAAAAGGCTCTGGTGGGAAAAGGAGCTACTTTGAGGCAGAGAAGCCAGGGTCCAAAATCAGAACCTGTGGGGCAGAAGGTCCATCCTTGCTGACCTCCATCAAGAGGCTAGGGTCTGTCACAGCGCCGCACTCTGCCCACGTCCCAGATGTCCGGGGACCTCCTGTTCCAGACTGCACCCCCACACACACACCCTAAGGACGCTGCCTCACCTCCTGGGTTCCTGTTCATAATTTCTCAGCCTTTTGGCTAAGATCAAGTGCAAAAGGCCACTGTTGTGCCGAGGAGACAGAAACAGCTGCGTTGTCCGTTGAATGTCAAACAAGCCCACACACCCGTTCTTGTAGTCATTCACTGACTCTTTGTTTCCCTCACACATCTACCCAGTCATTCATTTGTTACAGATTTGCCAAAACCCACTCCTCCTTTAAATTAATTCAGATTATATACTTGCCAATCACGTTCACTCATTTATGCTACTCACTGATTTGAACATTAAATCCATCTTATTTATAAATTCAATGGCCATCTGTAGTAAGGGCCTACTCGGTGCGAGGCACTGTCCTAGGCTCGGGGGACACAGAAGCAAGCAAGGGAGACAAAGCCCCTGGTCTCTCAGAGCTTCCGTGCCAGCGGAGAAAGCCAGACAAACATTCCAAACCCGGATAAGTACAATGAAGGAAATCACTCAGGGTCAAGGGAGTGAGACTCACCAGTGAGGGGTTCCCCTTGGCTAAAGCTGGCTCCTCTCTGGGAAAGCTTCCTGAGGAGGTGGCAGTCAGGCCGAGAGCTTCAAGTTGAAAAGTTGCTGCTGATGCAAAGACCAGAGGGAAGAGTATATAGCAGGCAGTGGGAACAGCAAGGACAGAGGCCAGGAGATGGGCGGTGCATCAGTCTGCGTCACCACAGGAAATAGGAGCACATACAAAACAGGAGATTTCAAGCAGGGTTTCTTTACAGAGCAGGTAATGGAAAAGGAGAGGATGCGGGGAAACCTAAGGACCAGAGCGATAGCCAGGGCCCGGGGGCGGCAAAGCGGTCACCGCTCTGCAGGGGGTGATGGTGGCTGGAACTTAGAGTCAGCCTCCTTGAGAGAAGTGATAGGCTTTGGTCAAGAGACACAGCCAGCCCAGGGCACCTGCAGGGGGGGAGCAAGGGGAGCAAACACCCTCACCCGCTCTACTCCCTCCTTGTGATCTCCTGCGGTGCCTCCCATTGGACAAACCCAACTAGAGGCCCGACTACTAGGGAACCCGCTGATGGAACACACACAGGTCAGCCTTGGGGCCCAGACAGGCCTGTGTCCACTCTTCCCAGGGGTCAGGGCGGGCCCTTGTGGCTGCAGGGCCGGCAGGGAGGGCCCAGTGGTGTGGGATTGGGTGAGGGGAGGATTGGGATTCCACTCTGCCTGCAGAGGGAAGCTGCTAGAGGGATTTCAGCAGGACAGTGATATGGGCTGCCTGCTCTTAAAAGGCTCACCTGGTCATGGTGAGGGAAGCTCTTTGTTCATGCAGGAGACACGTTCATGCATTCGCCACCTGTTCACACACGGTTCGCATACTGGTTCTTCCTTCCTCCCACTCTCCTTCTCTCCGCCTTCTTCCCTTTCAGCAACCCGCCCCTGCTCGGTGCTCTGTGAGAGGCCCATGGCCGGCCCCACGCCACGCACCAAGGCCGACAGAGGCGCAGAGACGGTCCTGGGCTCCAGAAGCTGCCACCTGAAAGTGGCAGCCAGGTTCTTGGTCACCTCTAACACGGGTGGAGCCTGGAAAGAGCCTGAAGGAAGCCCCAGTCTGGGGAGGTCCTGGGGGCGGGGGGGGGCTGGGCAGCTTCCTACTTGAGAGCACATAGGCCCTGGTCTCTGCCACCCACTAGTGAGTGGGTCACTACGTGACCTTGGGCAAGCAGGACAGCCTCTCCAAGCCTGTGAAACAGGGGTGCTAAGACTGCCTGCCCAGGCCTCAGTCCTGCCGAAGGTAAAGCAGAAGTCTCTGGAGGCCACGGCAGGGGCTGACGGGCTGTTCAGCAAACGCACTTCCGCGTCATCCTGAGCACCCACCTGGGCTGTGCCTCCCAGCCTCCCTTAAAGTCCGATGTGGCCACAGGGCTAGGTTCCCGTAGATGGGATGCGAGGGAGTGGTATGTGCCACCCATGGGCCTGGGCCAGAAACCCACCTCGTGCTCCGTCAGGTCTCTACCCCCACGGGCCAGTGGAGCGCAGAGGACCCCAGCACACTAGGGATGGCTGAGCCACCAAATGGAAGGCTCCTGGGTCCCTGAGTCACCGCATGAGCCAGGAGAATGTGAGCAAGACACCAGCTGACGCACCAAGCCACGGAAACCTGGGAGTGTGGTCAGTCACGGCCGTCCGAGTCGCCGTCAGTAACGTGGAAGTCACAAGGGTTGTCTCGGTGCGAGGGGTGCTGGGAGCACTGGGAGTGGGGGGAACGTCAGAGGGTAAGCAGGGGCCCAGTCGCGTGGACACGGGAAGGACTCTGAGTTACACAGTGAGCCTCCAGGCCCGCCTGCGGAATGCAGGTACCAGGCAAGCAGAGTCCCTCTCGGCAGCGACGGGGCAGGGAGAGGCCCGATCCAGGGACAGACCCGAGGCAACCAGGCAGGAGCAGCCTCTACCCAGAGGGTGAGGGTGGGAGGATGAGAAGGAGGATCCACATTATTTAGGGCAAAGCCAGAAGCAGTCCCTGTGTTTCCCCCACTGCCCCCACCCCAGCCCACTGAAGAGGGGGACTCAGAGAGTCAGGCAACCACAGACCATCCGGGTAAAGCAACCCTCAGGGGTACCTGGCCCTCAGGGTACAGGTGGGGAAACTGAAACCCAAGACCACAGACATGCCCAAGCTTGCAGAGTGCAGCCATCATGGGCAAGCTGGGAATCCAAGGACCTGGCACCAAGAGCCACTCTTCCTAGTCGGCCCATGACCTTGAGAACAAGATGAGCCACCTTGAACGGAGGTTGTGAGATTACATGAGTTAAGGTAGGACATGCCCAACACGTGGCACGCAGAGGGCACTCAGTAGAAGATGCTCAATATAGCACATCTGCCCTTCCGAGGGGATGCCCCGGAACGTGCCCTGCCCAGCTGCTTGGCGGGGACCACTCCCAGGCCGACAAAAGCCCAGGCCAGGGCCCATTTCCCCCCCCTCCAAGTGCCCTACTGGCTCCCCAGGTTCAACCTGAGCACCTCCTGGGTCCTCAGGACAGCTTCACTAACCGTGCACGGACAGGAGAAGGCAGAGAGGAGAAAAAGAAGGTGCAACAAAGGAAGCAGGACAAGAAAGAGGAAGAGGAGGGAGAAAGTCCAGCTTAGGTTGCTGCCAGGCAGCTGTGGAGGACGCTGTTTGCCCCGTGTTAAGAAATCACAGGGCAGGGGTGCCTGGGTGGCTCAGTCGTTAAGCGTCTGCCTTTGGCTCGGGTCGTGATCTCAGGGTCCTGGGATTGAGCCTCGCATCGGGCTCCCTGCTCCGCGGGAAGCCTGCTTCTCCCTCTCCCACTCCCCCTGCTTGTGTTCCCTCTCTCGCTGTGTCTCTCTGTCAAATAAATAAATAAATAAAATCTTTGGAAAAAAAAAAAAAGAACTCACAGGGGACATTTTTCTCAGGCCTCAACGCCACAGGGATTCTTCTTCTTTTTTTTTTTTTTTAAGATTTTATTTATTTGCGAGAGAGAGAATGAGAGAGAGCATGAGAGGGAGGAGGGTCAGAGGGAGAAGCAGACTCCCTGCTGAGCAGGGAGCCTGATGTGGGACTCGATTCCGGGACTCCGGGATCATGACCTGAGCCGAAGGCAGTCGCTTAACCAACTGAGCCACCCAGGTGCCCAGCCACAGGGATTCTTCTAAGCAAAGGGCCTGTGTTTACCTCGTGGACGCTATAAACGGCCTACTTGCTTGTGTCTGCTCTGCTGGGAAGCCAAGAATGAAATGCAGGCAAGACCTCAGGGCAGGAGTCCCTCCTGAATCCATTCGACCCTCCTCCACTTTGCTCTCTTTGCCTTGATGACTTACTGCTAACTTTATTTTCTCCTCTGTTAGTGTATGTTTTCATGTAGGATGCTTTCTGTCCTTCCTGGGAGGAGGAGGGGGCTCCATCCCTGCCCTGCTCGGACCTGCTCGACTCCTCCCTCAACTGAACCTCCTGCCCCCACAAATGCAGCCGCTGAGCTGACCAGCATTCTCGAATGCATGTCCAGCTATCAGCTTGCCCTGGACTGAGGGGCCCGACCATCATTTAGGCCCACAGAAGACCACACTGCAGGAGACCTTCAAGGAAACAGGAAGTGGGGGGTGGGAAACACTCAGCCAGGAAACCGGAAGCTCCCCTTTTGCCCATCCACCTCCACAACCTCCCAAGCCAGCCCCATACCCGTACCTGATGCCCAGAACTGCCCACCACCTCCACCTCCCATGACTGCCAGGGCCTAGGACATGGGATTTGGCTGGGCTCCCCTGCCCCCCTTTTTTGGGTGCTATCTTAGTCAGTTTGCACTGTTACAACAACTTACTAGAGTAGGTCACTTAAACAGAAGTTCTTTCTCACGGCTCTAGAGGCTGGGAAGTCCAGGATAAGGGCGCCACACGGTCAGGTTCGGTGAGAGCGAGCTCTCTTCCTGGCTCGAGGACAGCACCTGTGTCCTCACGTGGAGAGGGTGGGGCAGGGGAGGGGTAGCTAGCTCTCCCGAGTCTCTTCCTAGAAGAGCGTCAATCGCCTCGGGGAGGGCTCCACCCTCATGACCTCATCACCTCCCAAAGGCCCACCTCCTAATACCATCCCATTCTGGATTAGGGTTTCAACATATGAATTTAAGGGGGACACAAACATGCAGACCATAGTAAGTGGGGAGGTGAAAGATCGTAGGAAGTGTTCCACCTGACCCTTCCCAGAAAGCCTGCAAAGCCCCTCTTCATCCCTTGAACTCCACTGGTGCCAAAGGGCAAACTGGGCAGGTCCGTTCCCTGCTCCAGCTGAAACTCCTACCTTTAAATGCAGGCCAGGTGATGGAGAATGTCTAAGGTCACACCGGACACCAGCTCTGCTCTTCCCCATCCGGCATCCGGTAACTATGCCCTGAGCTGCAATTCTGTGCCTGGCTTTGGTGACAGAGCTATGGTGACACCACGGGCTGGTGGGGTGAGAAGTACAGTAACAGACATGAGGATGAGGTACTGTCAGAGCAAAGAAAACTCACTGACAGACTGCTTAGGAGATCAGAGAAGGCTTCCCAAAGGAGGGAAATCTGGGCAGGGCCTTGAGGGCTGAGTAGAAGTTTGCCAACATCATAGAAAAAAATAAGACTTTTTCTATAGCAGTTTATTTGTTCACTTCCAGTGTCTCGTCTGGTCATGCAGACTCGTGACTCAGCAAGCAGGGATTTAGAATATACAAATGTTTAGCTCTGGGTGTCTCTTTAGAGGTTCTCATTTCCTGATGGAGATGATGGGGGCCCAAAGAAGGGAAGGGACTTTCCCAAGGTCATACAGCTGGGGATTCATGAGCAGATCCTGAAATCTGAGTCTGGATTTCCAGTCTAACGTTCCCACCGCAAGAGCTCACTCACCGCCTTTTCCTTTTCTAGCCACCATCTGGCCCGACCAACTGCCCTGTCCCTCCCGGCCAGACTCAGGACAAGTTTTATAGGGAGGTAACTGATGGAGGTGGGCGTTGAGGAGGAGAGGGGAGAGTTTAACCCCACAATGTTTTCATACTTGAGATCTGAAAACACGATTTCCCCAGCAAAGAAGCTTAACATTAAGCGGAAAATCGGCTTGGAAGGATGTGATATCATTTATAACAGTACATTAAATGCAAGCTGAGAAGCTGATATATTTTAGGAACGTTCAGCACACTCTAGACTAATAAACATTTTACAATATTATTGCACATGTTCATTTCACTTTGTACAAATAATCATTCCCTTCACATCTAATAAGTCTGTTTGACACATAAGTGGTCTTGGGCAAACACCTCGGAGGGCCTTGTTTTTCTGTGCATTGATCATTTATTTGTGTAGCCCGCTGGGACAGTGACTAATGATTTTGAGGGTTTAAATGTCCTCAAACATCGTCTTTGTCTCCTTGCCTGTTATCGTATAAATGGAAAATAATTTCATTTTGGCCCCAGAATGTATTGTTTTTCATGTATGAAAAATGCCTGCCCCTTTTCTGCCTGGTGTGGCATCAATCAGTTTAAAACAATATTTGGAGGAGCCCTGGTCTGCAGGTCCTCCAGCAAGCTCTCCAGGTCACTGGGTGACAGGTCCAAGCATCCCACTTACTGGAGAATTTCCAAACAAACCTGCCGCCACCACTGTATCAGCCCAGAAGCCTCCTTTCCCTGCGAGGTGAGCGTTGAGTCCTTCCCCCTCAAAGGCCCAGGGAACCGAGATTTGCTACTGATAGCCTTCTTCTCCTTCTCCCTCTCCTTTTCCTCCTTCTTTCTTTCCAAGAACATTCACAGAGGTCTCTGAGACCCGGTGCTGCTGGGGGAACAGAGAACCCAACATGATCCCGGCCTCTACGAAATTAGAATCAGGGGAGGCCACCACCAGCTCAAATAACTCCTGCGTGGGATAATAGAAAAACGTGCCCCCTGTGGGTAGGCTCAGCCACTTGAACCTATCACTCGGAGAGTAGGTACCTTTGTATGAATTGGGGAGGGGAGGGACACTCTGTCCTCGGGGCAGAGGCAGCCCTGATCAGGGCACATCCCTCAGCTGGTTGTTCTTGTGCAGCACGCAACCTAAACAACGGTACACAGAGGCCACCCTGGTAAAGTGGAGGTGGAGGTCAGTATGCCACAGAAAGACCCAGAAACAGTGCTATGATATGTATGTCCCGTCATGAGACCAGCCATTAGGAATGGAAACCCAGAGGGAAGACGGTTGACAAGGCTTCATGGAGGAAGTGACCTCTGAGTTTGGCCTTGAAGAAAAAGTAGGAAGTAATAGGCAAAGATGGGGAGCAGCAGCCCTCACCCCAACATGACAAGAAGAGCCTGCCCACACAGGCATGAGGCCAAGGAAGCTAGCCATTTAGAAACACTGAGCATGAAGAGACAGAAAAGAAGTAAAGGAAGGTGAGAAAAGACATCAGTGTTTGTTGACTGAATAAATGGCTGGATGGACAGATGGATAGGTGGAAGGACAGACAGATGGACAGGTGGATGGATGGAGACAGAGATTCTACTAAGAAGTCTGGGATTTCTTGATTGCCTTACTAACAAATCTGTACTTTATTCCATATGCAGTGAGGTGGAGGAATTCCCAAAGGCTCTTGAGGAGTGAACTATATTGTAGTCCCTCCAACCAAAATGAACTGGAGGAGAAAGTCAGTCTCCATTCTGAGGGGCATCTCCCTGGTACTCAACTGGAGTAACCCTTGGGAGTCGTCTTATAAGGAAAAGGGAAAGAAGAAAAATAATGTTTATTGAGCATTAACATCACTTGAGGATAAATTATATAGCCCCACCCAACCTGCCACAGGAAAATGAGACTGTCTATCCTCCTATGGACTGCTCAAGAGCAGGAAATCTATTTGATTCATTTCTGGGTCCTCAGCTCCCAGGATAAAGCCTGGCCCAGAGTAAAATCAGAGAGTACTGGAAAGACAGTAAGTGGATAGACGAATGGATGGATGGTTGGATGGATAGATGGATGGATGGACGGACAGATGGATGGATGGATGAACAGGCAAACAGCTCTCTCTTAAGGGATATAAACTTTGGACTTAACTCCCCTACTTCCAGGAAGGGCCTCCTGACCTGGGTGTGTGTAGGGGGGGAGGGGATTCAATCTTAAAATTGAGGCTCTTGATGGCACAGAATAACAGAAGATAACTTATCAGTGTACAGACCTACAATCTGATTCATTCAATTTCACTGAAGTGAAGCCCAGATGATGTGGGACATTATTACATGGGCTGTGGTTCAAGGAGAACCCCAGTTGGAAGTAATGAGGTCACAGAAAGTCTTGCACACAGATTTAATGGGCTTGACCTTTATCATGAGGCTAAAGGGGAGCTGTTGGAGGGTTCTCTGGGCATTACAAGGAGCCAACAACATCCCTTGAATCCTCTAAGTGGAAATGAAATCAAAGATTCAGATACATTAACCAAGGTATTTCTCCTTGTCCTTTCTACAAAGGCTGATCAAAAAAGCAGAAGTTACCCTAGGTCCCCATTCTGGGGCAGAGATAGGTATTGTCAGACTGACTGGAGCCTGCACTCAAGCCATCCAAAAATTGCCCCACAGCCCCATCTTATGTTCTCCCCCAGCTCCCTATAGTTCTCTGGCCCCTTCAGACTCCCCTTGGACATAATTAAACATGCTGTGTCCATGAGGATGGGGAAAAATATGGTCCTAGAGTTTGAACCTAAGTCCTCTTCTACCTGCTTCAGCCTCCGAGGAGGTAGAGATAGATGTCCATTAGCAGGTACCACATATCAGAGGACCAGTCATATAAATCATTTCTTAATTCATTTAATAAGGGCTTATTGAATACCTATGTTCAATCAGGATTTAATCAGAAGATAGTAGAGGGGCCCATGGGTGGCTTGGTTGGTTGGGTATCTAACTCTTGATTTCGGCTCAGGTCATGGACTCAGAGTCATGGGATCAAGCCTCATGTTGGGCTCAGCACACTGGGTGGGTAGTCTGCTTGAGATTCTTTCTCTCCCTCTCCCTCTGCCCCTTCCCATCTCCCACCCCCTACCCCTGCTCGCGCATGCGTGAGCTCTCTTTCTCTCTCTCTTAAATAAAAAATAAATAAATCTTTTTGGAAAAAAAAAGAAAGTACACAGAATAAGGGATTTATTGTAAGGATTTGATCTTATGCAATCATGAAAGCTGGTTAGATCTTCTGCGTGCTTCCATGTCTGGTCTAGAACCTGAAGACCCCAGGGCAGGCAGTGAGGAGGCGAAGTCGCTGTGAATTAGGAGAAGGAAGGACCAACTAGAGCCACGAGGATTCTTACCACTCTAAGCTTCTAACTTCAATGACTGGATGTCGTCTAGGAGAAGCTGGTGCTCTTTGGCACAAAGCTGCACACCCCGCAGGTCCAGAGGTCAGGGACGCTGAAGCAGGAGATGGGGCGAGAGCTGGAGGAGCCCCGGAGCCCATGAAGCCCAGCCAGCAAAGAAGTGACGGAGTGTGAACTCGGGCCCCACACACAAAAAATACAGCCGCCGCTGCACGGCCACCTTCCAAATCTCAAGCAAAGCATCTCCTACAGCCCCCGCTAACCTAGAACCATGTAGGGAAGGGAATTCTGGGAAATGGGGCTCCAGGGTAGCTAAGCTGTCACAATCGAGAACCACCGAACCTGCTGGGTACCTGGCAGCGAACCAGTCCGTGGAGACCAGCAGTGAGAAGTCAGGGTCCCTGCCATCACGGGGCCTGATCTCGTGATAAAGCCAGGTCATTTTTAAAACGCCACAGTCTGATCGATGTTACGGCAGGACACATTTAGTTACTGACAGTCTACCAACGAGAAGCAGTGAAGTAATCAGGATTATGTCCATACCCAAAGTAACAGTGGCTTAAACAGAGTAAAGTTTCTCTTCGGCTTCAAGAACAGGCTGCTATGATGGATCCTGCATTGTCAGGGACCCAGTTCCTTCTGTCTGTATGTCCATGTATGGTTTCATTCTCCTGCTGTCACTTCATGATCCTAGATGTCTGATGTCTGGTGCTCTAGCTCTTAGGTCAGAGTCCCAACCACCAGAGAGGAGGGTGGGGAAGGGATGCGCATGCCCACTCCCTTTCAGGACACTTCCAGGTCGTTCCCCACACAACCGCAGCCACTGGCCAGTACTCGATTACACAGCCACAGCCAGCCACAGGGGAGCCTGGAAAACATGGTCTCTTCTTGCTGGCCATGTGCTCAACTAAAACCTGGAGGTTCTATGACTCTGAAATAGGGAGAAAGCGGATGCCGCAGGTCAGCCAGGGATCTCTACTTCAGGGCACATTCAATACTGGTCAATATTCCAGATTCTAGAATCAGACAACCCTGAATTTCATTCCTAACTCTGCTACTTTCTGGCTGTGTGATGTTGAACCTTCACTGAGATCCCCTTCACACGGGATCATTATCAGTACACACCAGACACTCTCCTCAACACTTTTCACGGACTGTTATTCTTAATCTTCACAATAAACATGAGTTAAGGAGTGTTATTATCCCCATTGTACAGAGGAGAAACGGAGGCTCAGAGAACTGAAATGACTTGCCCGGGGTTGTGTTCCTTCAGAAACACGTACTTAGTGGGCACCTGTTCGGTGCCAGGCTCCGTGCTGGGCTCTGCAGACACGGGGGGCAGTCAGAGGGGCCTAGCCCCAGCAGGGTTCTCAGATGGGAGAGGGGGAGCCTCTTCCCAGAGCTCCCAGCCTGTGTGCACAATTGTTTTGAGGTCATCATGCTGGCCCAAACTCAGCACGGATTGCTCACAGAGTGGGTGGCTGGGGCGAGGAGAAGCCAGTCAAGCGACTGGTCACTCCACGGCAGCTCCCAGCCAGACTTAGAACGGCCAGCTGGAAGGAGCAAGAGGGGCAAGCAGCTGCCATCCATCAGCTTGGACTAGTCGTCACAGAGCACGGTCACCATGGTAGAAGGTCCCCCTTTCACAGAGGCCACTGAAATCGCTCGCCCAAGATGACACAGGAAATACTCGAGAAGGCTGAGCCGGAGGTGTGGGAATGCCCGGTCTGTGTGAGAAATGACACCCAGCTGAAGTAGCCATCACCCTGCCTGGGGCAGGGACCTGGGCACAGAGGCCATTAGAGACTGTGAGTTCTTCCAGAACTCTGGCAGCAGAGAGCCAGCCTCAGGGGTGGATGATGCCCAATGGGAACCCAGCATGGAGGCTGCACACGAAGGGGGCTTTGGATAAAAATCAAAACATTTGAGTCTGGTTTCCTAGGCAGTACCTCCGGGGACTGGCTGGGGCCCTCTGAGACCCAGGCCTCAATTTGCCCATGTGTGGCCAACTGGCCCCTCAGTAACCGTGAGAAGTTGGGTAAAAGACTGCCCCCTGCCAGCTCTCGGCCTCCCCGTCTGCACGGCACTTCCGTCACCTCGGTGCCATGATGGGGCACATGAAGGCAGGCCACGCCACGCTCTGCACAGACCGTGTTCTAAAGCAGGCCTTCCATGGTCCACAGGAACGACACTACTTTGCCAGGAGGTACCAGGAGACAGCGAGGAGGGGCCCTGACAGGCCTGGCGCTCCCATCCTGACCTTGGATTCCTCACCTGCAGAAGGGGTTAACAGGGAGTAGGTCTCAGAGCTGTTGTGAAAAGTAAACAAGACAATCCCCATAAAGTGCCAAGCACGGTACCAGCCCCACACAAATGCCGTCCGTAAATAGGAGTCCCCCCTCTCCCCCTTGATTTGCCCGGAAGAAAAGTCTAGAATGGGCATTATTCAGCAGCAGAGAACGCCAGGGCTGGAGACCAGCTGCCTCTGTGGTCCCACAATGGTGGAAGCCAGAGAGAAGGGACTTTTCCAAGCTCACAGACCCAACCAGGCCTAGCACTCAAGTGCTCTGACACCTCCCGAGGGACCCCTGCCCCCAGCCTCGACACTCTGGGGGTTGTAGGGGGCTGAGCACTTAGTGCTGAGACCTGCCAAGTTGGGGCTGGGGCCTGAGTTTGTCATGTTCATTCAAGAAAGCCACCCAGCCACATCCCCATCACATCTCCACCGCCTATCGCTTTGAGGAGCAACTGTGTTATTTGTGATTTCTGACATTTGCCCCCTCCCCGAGCCCCCACCCCTTTCCTGTTTGGCCTGTGAATTGGAAAGGGCTGTAAACAGGCAGGCAGGCTCCTTGCCCCCAGGGCGGGCCTGTCAGCCAGCCAAGGGAAAGGTAGGCCCAAGAGACCCCCTACCCCCACCCGCCCCACACAGCCCAGCTGAGGAGCTTGTAAAGATAGGATTTGTTTGTTTTTTTGGATCTGGCTCAGGATCTGGCTGAGGCCGGGCCCTTTGGGGAAAAGCAACTTTTAAATAAATGCTTCAAGATTGTGCAAACATTTCAGTAGTATTGGAGGCCTGGCGTTCTGGGTCAGGGAGGGAAAAAAATACCCGTCAATCACTCTAGAGATGAAAACCTGATAGAGCGGGTTGGCAAGGGCTGGGGCTTGGGTTGCAGATCTCAGCTGTGGCTGGCTGGGACCAAACTACACTTAAGCCCTCTCTCAAAAAATCATTTGCATGTTAATCAATAGAGGAACCCTGCTTGACAGGCCCAGGGAACACAAGCAGCCAGGAATCTGATCTGTGTGATGCGTGCGGAAGCGACGGGCCTCTAAGGCGCATGCAACTGGATTTGGGCCCTGGCTCTGCCACTGATGAGCTCTGTCATCTCAGCTAAGTTATTTAGCTGTCCTTAGCCTCAGTGTTCTCATGGGTAAAATGGGGTTGTAACATCAATCTCATATAAAGATGTTGTGAGAATTCAATAAAAGACGGATTGCAACATCAAACCTGGCCCAAAGCAAGAGCTTAGTGCTAAATCGTGACAATATTAGGAGCTGCCATTTATTGCACTTTTTCTGTGAGTGGGGACTTGCGTACATCTCCAGTGATCCTCAGAACTTGCCCTGCCTGGCCGGTCATTCACAAGCACATCCTACGCCCCTGGGCCCACCTAGCTCTCTCTTGACCAAGAGTGGGGCTCGGCCCCACCCTCAGGGGCTCATGGTCTTCCGAACAGGGATCTCAGAGCGACAGACTGCAAGCCGGGCCTGAGAGATGTGCACAATGCATGGAACAGGGACGGAAAAAAGGGGGTTCTGAGCAGAGATTCCAGCCAGCTTCTGTGGAGAGGCGAGATCTGACCCAGGTCTTAAAGGATGAGCCAGTGTCCACAGGCAGGCAGCGGCCCATCTGTGTCCTTACATCCCTGTCACCTCGTCCTAACCTGCCTCAAAGGGCTCCTGGAGGTGAAAGAGTTTTGAGAAGGGTAAAGGGCTCCACCGACATTGTGTGCCATTATTTTACACGTACACACACAGACACACACACGTGCCCATGTGCACACATGCACACAAACACACGCACATGCACAGGCTCGGGGATTGGGGTGACTTGGCTTCAAACCCCAGCTTCTCCGTTTACTGCCCCCTCGCCCTGAGCCGTGCACGTATACAGTGCACATGCGGTGCCAGTCCCATGCCTGGCACGTGGGGGGCACACGCAGTACAGTTATCATCCAACCCCGCGACAATCTCAAACTATCTGTTTCTACTTCAGGAAGAAATTAACACCCAGTCGGGTCAAGTCACGAGATGGTGTGGCCCAGAAATCAGCCCCCTACCGCCCATCAGACAAATGGAGAAACTGGGGCTCAGAGAAGGAAGAGTGCATATCCAGCTTGGAAATGGGGGCACAGGAGTGCTTGGAGAGAAGCCTTCCTGGGACGCCCAGTCATTGTGCTGAGGCGCGGAGATTGAGCAGGACTCTGAAGGTGGGTCCACATGGGAAGAGCACTTCA
This sequence comes from Mirounga angustirostris, assembly GCF_029215605.1. Lineage (NCBI taxonomy): Eukaryota > Metazoa > Chordata > Mammalia > Carnivora > Phocidae > Mirounga > Mirounga angustirostris. The sequence continues at coordinate 153,034,717 of NW_026991712.1, forward strand.
AGCGGAAGGAGCGGGATGAACAAGTGGCTCAGAGATATCACTGATGATGACCTTGGGGAAAGATGAGCCGCCTAGTTTGTTAGGGTCTGTGCTGGAGTGTAACAGAGATGGAGCTGGGGAGGTGGGGCAGGTCCCTGAGTCCTGGCAGGGAAGGCCTGGGCAGCATGTCTAGGAAGCTGGACACTCCTGAGAGCTACAGAGAGCCCCGAACCAAGCAGCCGAGTTGGGTGGGCATTTTCAGAAGAATCCTGAGGGGTTAGAAGCAAGCCTGGAAGCTTGCCCCAGGGCCATGCAGGGGTGGGATGTGGCGGTGAGAGTACGTGGATAGGAGAGACCCTAAGGAGATACAAGACTCCTCGAAGAGACTTTATTTTTTGGAAGAGAAAAGAGGGATGGAGACAGAGGGGACACAGAAGCAGAGATGATTTTTGGTCTGGCTGGCTGAATTACAAAGAGCCACCTTTACTTCAAGGGGCTGTGGCTACAGAATTTTGAACAGAGAGTACTCAGAACAGGGGGCTTCCGGGGCCCCACCCCTCCCAGCCCACCAGCCTGCTCCACCTACAAGGTCCCATACCACTGCCCGCCCCCATAAGCCTGCCCACCCTCCACTTCATCCCAATAGGAAGACAAATCCTCAGGCCCAAGCAAGGAAGCCTATAAAACACAGGATGGAGAAGAAAGCCCAATTTGGGGGGCCGGAGGGGTGGCGGGGAGCCGGGGGTAGACAAATCAGATGGCAGTGGCCCAACTTTCTCTCTTTCCCCATGTCTTCCTGTCTCCATCTGGTTCTATGACGAAGGCTGTTCTCAGCCTCTTACTGTGTGCATTGGAGCCACTCTGCCACCTCTCTGACCCTCAGTCTCCTCCTCTGTAAAGGGCAGGTAACAGAGCTTAGTAAGCAAGGCTGCTGAAATTGTTGGCAGGTGCCATGCCCAGAGGGGGTGCTCAAAGGGCATCGGTTCCTTTGTCACGATAAATGATTCCATTTTTTCCATGCGTGGGATGCTGCCCTTTCCTATTTACAAATCCCCTTCATTTGTTTCAGCACAGCAACCCTTTGAGTATTAGGGGGCAAAGGGATTCCAGGGACAGTCAGGGCTGAGGCAGTATTTGAACCCCTGGCGGCTGGCTTTCCAGCCAGACACTGTCCCTGCCTCTCGCCGAATCTGTCTTCTTCTGCCGCATCCCGCTGTCACCTCCTCCTTCCCCGGTTTCCGCCCACCCCCGCCCCCGCTCCTAGGAGGAGGGCCCCACCCCCTCCCTCCACTCCTCCTCCCCTCCTCCGCCCTCCTCCCCCCTCCTGCCCCTCCTACCCCCCTCCCCCTCCTCCCCACGCGTCTTCCCCTCCCCTTCCTCCTCGGCGCCGCCCCCTCCTCCTCGCCGTCCTCGGAGCCCAAATACGCGACACCTGGAGCAATAGCAGCCGCCCCGCGGCCTGGGCCTCATTACGGGCCGGCCCTTATCGCGGCGTGCATCACATTATTTCATTTCAAAGAATGCGCAGAGAAACCCGTCCCGGCCGACAACAGAAAGTAAAAACACAGCTGACTCCCATTAGGGCCCTCTCACGGGCTCCGCGTGAGGTAATGAAATATGGAAGCGGTGAGATATGTAATGCTTTATTAAGCGGTCTCAGCTACAACGGCGTGCATGCCAATTACGCCTGCAGGCTACCGCCCGCCCCCGGCCGCCGGACCACCCAGCGCGCGCCCGGCCCGCGCCCCGGCCGCTGGGGGAGGGGTGGGGAGCGGGGAGGATTGGGGAAGAGGCTCGGAAGAAGAGGCTCGGAGGAAGGGGCGGACGAGGACGAGAGAGGGGAGGGGGCCGGGAGGAGGAATACAGAGGAAGAGGAAGGACAGTGCCCTTCCCCCCTCCCCCAGTGCCACCTCTGGGTTAGGGAAAGTAGCAGAGGCGTCACTGGGGCCCCTGAGAGAGCCAGGCCCATGGGGACCTGGGAATCTCAGAGTGACCCGAGCGAAACTGAGAGGACTCAAGTTCCTAGAAGCCTGGGAAGAGAGTGGCCAAAACTAAGACGCAGAGAGGGAGAGAGACTTAGGGAGGGTCACACAGACCAGTCCCCGCAAGACTGGAGGGCAGCCAGGCCTCCTGTTTCCTAAACTAGACAGTTTCCACTCTGCCACACGGCCTCTTCCTTTCCTTTGCTGATGTCTGAATGGCAGAGTTCCTGCCCTATTGTGTGGGTTCTTTACATCTGACTCTACATCTCTGAGGTCCTCTGCCCCCTCTAACTGGCCCACATGTTTTCCCACCTTTGCCCAATTTTCTGACTCTGCCACTGCCTTGGCTAGGCTATTTCGCCCCTCTGAGAATCAGTTTCCCCATCTGTGCAATGGGGATAACAATCCCCATCTCCTTAAGTTATGGTGCAGATGAAATGGGCTCATGCAGCCACAGCCCGTGGTAAGCCCTCTCCTGTGACAGCCCTGGTTCGTCAGTGCCACAATGAAGCTATCCTGTCAGTCACTCAACAGTGGGGCACCTGGGTGGCTCAGTTGTTAAGCGTCCACCTTCAGCTCAGGTCATGGTCCCAGGGTCCTGGGATCGCCCCGCATCCGGCTCCCTGCTCAGTGGGAAGCCTGCTTCTCCCTCCCCCACTCCCCCGCTTGTGTTCCCTCTCTCGCTGTGTCTCTCTCTGTCAAATAAATAAATAAAATCTTAAAAAAAAAAAAAAAAAACAAGTGATTCCCAAGTACCCACCTGGTGCCAAGGAATGTACGTGCTAATGTCCCTGTGTGGAAAAGGCCAGCCAGGTAATCGGACCCCCATCAGGAAGCTCTGGGAGAGACTCAGCTGCAGAGAGGGAAGTGAAAATTACTGGCTAATATGGAATTTGGGATTATCTGGGGATTTGCATTATCCATTCCAGGAGTTCTCAGCCATATTACTACCTCAATACAAACAAGCAATGGTTCACTGCTCAGGAGGGGGAGGAGGGGGAGGGGGGGTGCTGCAGCAGATAACCTGGCCTGCAAGGCCTGCATAACTCCTGGTGCACACTCGGGGCCCCATGCCTATTCCTGACGCCCTAGCAAGCATTGCAAAAGGCAAGGGAGTTGGAGAGCAGTATTTTAGAGAGGTGATCTAGAATTACACCGAGTTTCTTAAAAGAAGGTCATTTGCAAACCTGGGTTCTTTCATTAATTTTAGCAGCACGTACCTTGTGAATCCAGCATGCAGAGATTCCCAAGTTAAGATCTGCCAGGAGAGTGTGCCCTTGGTGCCCCCTCTCTCCCACGGGGCCTCACCCTCTGTCAAGCCCCCTCTTCTGATCTCCTCAGATGCCTGCTGCTCTCCTGCTACCTACCTCCCTCCACCAGGAGAGAGAGAAACACTGACAAATACTTACGCAGTGCTCACCGCATGCCAGATACTACTATAAGTTGTATTTGTATATAAATATATCCTATATATGATGATATTATTGTCTATAATGTAATACACTATAGATAAGGTAGTAAGAATAGAATGTAGAATGGAATATATAATATACTATTCTTTCTTTAAGATTTTATTTATTTATTTGACAGAGAGTGAGAACACGAACAGGGGGGAGGGGCAGAGAGAGAAGTTGACTCCCCGCTGAGCAGGGAGCCTGATACGGGGCTCAACCCCAGGACCCCAGGATCATGACCTGAGCCAAAGAGAGATGCTTAACCAACTGAGCCACCCAGGTGCCCTATAATATACTATTCTATTAAGTATTAGAAATATAAAGAAAATAATACAATAATATACAGATATATACTTATACATCATGTTTACTTAATCTTTACAAAAATCCCTTAAGGTCAGTGCTCACCATTTTGCAGATGAGGAAGCTGGACCACAGAGAAGTGAACCGACTTGTCCAAGGTCAACAGCTAGTGAGTGGCAGGTAACCCAGAGCGTTCGATCCAAAACGCCACACTGTTGATCACCACACAATCTGAAACTCATAAGGAGGAGACCGGGATGGGGGCGGGGGGCGGACAGCTTAAGGAACACAACTAATAGCACTCACATTTCTACAAAAGCCTAGGAACTTCTCTTTACACATGAATTTGATCCTCCCAACACTGTCAGGAGACAGGATTTTTTTCCTCATTTTACAGCTGAGGAAACTGAGCCCCAGAGGAGAAAGGCTGGCCGCTCCATCTCAGCAAGTTTCTCCAGCAAGTTGGTACAGAGCTGCGGTGAGAAGCTAGGTCTGAGTACCAAGCCCGTGTGGTGCCACTCCTCCCGACCTCCCACCACTACAGAAGAGCATTTTCAGAAAGCCAAAAGAAGAACTAAGGCCACCTAAATGACAAAGCTCAGGCACTGATGTATGAATGAGAAGCAATGTTCTTTTCTTACATCTGGCGTTCTAACATCCCTAAAATCTACCCATGCCCCGGCTGATTTTGCGTATTTGCCCCAAAACACCTTGTTGACTCAGCGAAGGTGAACCGAGCTCCTACTCTGGTGGGGTGCTGGGGCAGCAAACGTGAACCGCTCATGCTCCCTGCCCTGGAGGAGCTCACAACCTAGCAGGGAAAACGGATGCCTGAACCCGTAATAGGAGGGAATATACAGCTTGCTGGAGATGCCTGTCACACACAGAGAATCAGGCAGATCTGCCCAGAAGGTCTCAGCAAACACGATGTTGGCACAGAGTCTCGCAGGGGGAATACAAGGAGTTATCTTGGAGGAGAAAGCACTGAAAAACCCACTTATAAAGAGTATGGAGCCCTGAATATACACAGCTCCTTCAAGGGACTACTAATACTTTGTAGGGCCCACTGAGCAGGACAAGTGTTAGCTAGAGCTGAGTAATGGAAGAGCCCCAGAGATTTTGTTAAGTTAAATTATTTAAATCAATGGAAGGCAGAGTACGCAGTAATTTCTTGGTAATTATTTCTCTTTTAAATCTTGCTCCCAATAGAATTTCCCCCAAGTTATTCATACTGTCTTAGAACAGAAAGTTCCAAACCTCTGTTTCTATCATACAGGTGACATTATCCTCATTTTATAGATGACGCCCTGAAAAGACATTTACCTCAGACAAAAAAAAAAAAAAGTGACTTTCATTTCAGGTACCGTACTAAGTACTTTACATACATTTCTCTCATTTGGCCCTCAAAAATATCCTGTGAGATATTTTCCTAAAACTTTCTAACTTCTTTCACATTTCGTGTCTTTGGACATGATCATCTTCTGCCCTACAAGTATTCCTTATTCTTTGCCTACTGTACTCTTTAGTCTTCAGACTAAGTAAGAGGCTTCAGATAAGAAAGCCAACAATATAGTGGCTCAAATAGGACAGCAGTTTCTGTCTCTCTCCTGTAATGGTTTGGACACAGGCATGTCGTCCAAGGTGAATGGGATAGCTGTGCTCCCCAAGATCGTCCGGGGACCCAGGTTCCTTCTTTTTTTCTTTTTTTTAATTTTCTTTGGTGACTTTTACTTCACAGAAATCTTATTTCTTAATTGAGTAGTTTTTTTAATTTAAATTCAATTCATCAACACGGTGTATTACTAAATTCAGAGGTAGAGTTCAGTGATTCATCAGTTGCACACATCTTGAGTTATAAGTGACATATAACATTCTATTAGTTTCAGGTGTGCAACATAATGATTCAATATTTATATATATTGCAAAACGATCGCTACAATAAATCTAGTTAACATCTGTCACCATCCATAGTTATGACTTTTTTTCTTGTGATGAGAACTTTTAAGATCTACCCTCTTAGCAACTTTCAAATATGCAATACAGTATGAACTATAGCCACCATGCTATCCCTTATATCTCTCTGATTTATTTATTTTATAATTGGAAGTTTGTACCTTCTGACCTTAGAGGAAAAGCTTTCAGCTTTTCACCACCAAATATGATGTTAGCTATGAGCTTCTCATATATGGCCTTTATCATCTTGAGTTATGTTTCCTCTATACCCCCTTTTGTTAAAATTTTTTATCATAAATAGATGTTGAATTTTGTCAAATACTTTTTCTGCATCTACTCAGATGGTGATATGATTTTTATCATTCATTTTGTTAATGTGGTATATCACATTGATTTGTGGATGTTGAACCATCCTTGCATCCCTAGAATAAATCCTCCTGAGCATGGTATATGATCTTTTTAATGTCCTGAATTTGGTTTGCAAATAAATGTTGTTGAGGATTTTTGCACCTATGTTCATCAGGGATATTGGCCTCTAATTTTCTTTTCTTGGGGGCATCCTTCTGGTTTTGATATCTGGGTAATACTGGCCTTGTAAAATAAGTTTGGAAGCATTTCCTCCTTTGTATTTTTTGGAAGAGTTTGAAAATGATTAGTATTAATTCTTCTTTGAATGTTTGGTAGAACTGACCATTGAAGCCATCTGGTCCTGGAGTTTGGTTTATTGGGAGGTTTTGGTTACAGATTCATTCTTACTAGTAATCAGTCTGTTCAGATTTTCTCTCTCTTCACGATTCAGTCTTGGTAGGTTGTATGTTTCTAGGAATTTATCAGTTTCCTCTAGGTTGTCAAATTTGTTGGTGTATAATTGTTCATAGTAGTCTCTTATGATCCTTTGTGTTTCTGTGGTACCAGTTATAACATCTTTCATTTCTGATTATACTTACTTTCATTCACTCTCTTTTTTCTTGGTGAGTTTCTCTCTGTATTTTGTTGCTCTGCCATCCCTCATGACCAAACGAGTTCACCCACACTATATCCACATTCCAACCACAGGAAGCTGCGGCAAGCAATTTCTCTTCCACTCACATTACGAAGTAGAAACCCAGTCCCATTGCTTCATTGGCTGCAAGGAAACATGGAAATTATCATCTCTAGCTAGGTGGCCATGTGTCCTGCTAAATCTGGGAAGGCTGTTCCTGTTATTAAAAGGAAGAAGAGAAGTGGGGCACCAGGGTGGCTCAATCAGTTAAGCATCCAACTCTTGATTTTGGCTCAGGTCATGATCTCAGGGTCCTGAGATCAAGCCCCATGTTGGGCTCCACACTGCCCCTCCCACCCATTCGTGCACAAGAATGCTCGCTCTCTCTCTCAGAAAACAAAAAAAAGAGAGAAGAACCAAACTAGAAAAACAAGCAACAACTCTGCCATCACTACTTGTCCTTTATTATCCAGCTTGCATGTTGCCTCCTCTGCAAAGCCTGCCTGGATCCCTCACAAAGAAGAGTTCATTGTCCCCTCCTGTGTGCTTCTCTAGCCCTTGTGCTTTGCTGCTTTATACTTCTCAGTTTACCGGCCTGTCTCCCCTCTTCTGTGGATAATAAGCACCGTAAATAAGGAGCACTTGCTATGTCCTAGGCACAGTGCTAAGCACGTTTTACGCATTAACTCATTTAATTTTCTCACAACCCTGGGGATTTCCTCCTCTGTAAAATGGGCATAAAAATGATACTGATCTTATAGGGTTGCCATGAGGATTAAAACAACTGGTATTGAGATGGGTACATGCTCAATAAATAGTAGCTATTGCTACTGGGGAAGTATGGGTTGATAAATGTACCAGTGTAAGGGGTTGGTCCAGTATAAACCGTGCTCTCTGCCCTCCACAGCTCATAGCAGAGCTGTGAACGTTGACCTCACGCCAGAGTGAGTAGGCACTGGACGTACATAGCCAAACTACAGTAGGTGAGGTGGGAAGTGTTCTACAAATAGAAAATGCCTAAGTACTAGAAGACACTTTATCGCCCTCTCCTCAGATGAGAAAGCTAACTTACCCAAGAGCTCACAACTAGTTAAGTGCCAGAATCATGGCTCAAAGCAGACTTATTTTAGTGGGTGAGGAGAGCAGTAATTGATTGGCTAGATACAGTGTGTCAGTCTCTGACACTTAATAGATCACAAGGAGAAAGCTCAGACTCTTGGGCCATTGGAGACACTACCACCGCCTAGTGGCAGCAACAAGCATTGCAGGCATAGCACTTCATGCGTTCACATGTGGCAAAAGTATCCCAAGTATCAATTTTGAATTGTTTTAATATATTAGGTAGAATCAAGGCCTGTTCAAAACATTTGGTTTTCTCTCTCTTATCAGTAAGCTACACCAGGCCATTTCCATTGTTCTTGGTCACTAGCATTTCCTAGATTTGTTCTTTACGGTTTAGAATTTCTGAGTTCAGAATGTATTTTACAAGAATGGGCAAGCCTCCAAGAAGAGGAACAAGTTGTCAAGAGTTGTCACATTTAAGCAATGAGACTTCAGGTGTGTGTTTTACAATAATAGCACAGACTCGGTTGTTAACTTAAATTTGGATCCCTAATTACTGCTGTAAATGTCTTCAAAAAGATTTCATTGTGATGCACGAAAAAAGTTAGCATTTGTGGAGGAGATGACCTGCCACACACCAGTCAGGGCTGTCACTGGCAGTAAAAATTGCCCAGTCTTCCTGAAGAGGTCAGAGAATTTTCCGCGTGGTGTGAGGTGGGTCTTTGTGACAAATTGATCCATCAAGTCCTATAACTTAGACATTAAGCACCTATCTGTCGAAAGTATTTCGCTAACTTTCAAGAAAAGCTGTTTAACCTCCAGCAATATGCAATGCAGTTAATGGAGAAACGAAGGGAACTCTGTGTTTATCCAAAGCAGAAATGCACATGAAACACTAATATGCTTCCATATGTCTTGAGATCATACTTTAATCTTAAAAAAAATAAATTTCATATGCATGGGATGCAAAAAAAAAAAAAAAAGGCACTCTGATGTTCTGCATAATTGCTGATGACCTGCCGAGCTTCTACAGGATATAGATGTCCCAGTATACCCACAGACATGGACTGTGACCCTGAAGACAAAGTGAGTGATTGCAGGAACAACTGTACGTTATCGGGTATTTTTCTCAATTACGTACCTGTAATGTGGCAACTCTCCCCCAACCTGAAGTATAATTAGGTCAATGAGGCATCTTACCTGCGGTAGCTTCTTACTACCAGGAAACTCCAGTTTTCTCTTGACACCTAAGCTGCCCGTTAGAGATGAGGTGTTAAATGTGTCGTTAACACCTGTTCTGACACTCCACTCTTCCAACCTTAAGTTCTCCTACTGTGGCATAAGAATTATAACACTATCAGCAGTATTCATGGATATTTTTACAGCACATTAGAGTTTCCAAAGTAGTCACACGTACTTTCTCATGCCATCCATAAGATGGTCCTTTTTTATTGATGAGGAAATAGGGCTCAGAGAGATGAACTGACCTAGCCAAGGTCACACAGCCTCACTAAAACCCTCCTCCTCTCCTCCTCCTTCCCTCTCCTTTTCCCTCTCTCTGTCTCTCTCACCTCTCTCCCTCCCTCCCTGCTCTCTCACTCCTCTTCTAGTTTCTTAGTGCCTGAAGGTGAATGATTTTTTTTTTCCTAATGGCCAGCATCTCTCTCTTCTCTGAGGACAGACACAGGCAAGGAAGGCAGGAATGGAGGAACTAGGGGCAGCAATGAGAAGGCACCTTGGCCTTTGTCGCCCCCTAGAGTCTGTTCGTTTTGCCCAAACCTCCTGCCCCACAGATGGATCCCCTTCAGTGCCAACCAGCAGTCCCAGAACAGGGATTCCTGGGGAGGATCCAGCCAGGGACCAGTCTCCACATATTCTGCCTGTGTGTCTCTGAAAAGAACAAGTTAAATAGAAAGTTCTGGGCACCTTGATAGGAAAAGTAAAACTAATAACAAACTTGGAATTCCTTGACCTGAGTTGGAGTCCTGGCTCTGCCAGTGACCACCTTTATGACTTCAGGCCACCTGATCTCTCGGAACCTCCATTCCTCACCCGTGAGGTGGATTTCCTTGCAAGGGCTGCTGTTAGGGATGAACCAGAGCCATGATGGGGAAACCACCTACCACATAACAGGTGCTCAGTAACTTGTTGATTTAGACTCAGAGGCTAAGAGTGAGGATGTGGAGAGGGAAGGGGCATCAGGGCAGTGGGAGCTTGTACATGAGCCTCGAATTCTGTAATGGCAAAAAGTGGCCTCAGATTCTTCCCCAGTGGTCAAGGGGTGGAGCCTGTTTCCTCACCCCTCGAGTCCGGGCTGGCTCTGTAAGGTATTTTGGCCAGTGGGTTGTTAGCAAATGTGATGCAAGCAGAGCATCACCATGGGACTCGGCTCCCCTTGCTGCTTTGGGGAGCCTGTGACGGCCACCCTGTGAAGAATCCGGGCTGGCCTCCCGAATGATGAGACCCGTGACCAGGTACTGCTGTGGCCTCAGCCCTCCGCCAGCCACCGGGCCATTGCTGCCATCCGATCCCAGACATAAGAGTGCTTTGGTTATTTATAGCCGCATAACAAATCACCCCCAAAGCAGCTCGAGACAACATTTACAATCTCATTCAGTTTCCGAGGCTCAGGAATTGGGGAGAAGCTCAGCTAGAATGGGAGTCTGGGGGCTGGCAGGAGCAGGGGAAAACCGAATCAACACCCACCACCACTTACCTTTACTCCAGAGCCGCCTAGTGCAGCCACGGGTCAAGCCTGCCTCCCCTCCCAGAACACTGAACATCAGGACCAGGAGGGTCCTCGGCAACGAGCCTCCCCGGCCTCTCATTAGACACTGGGGAAGCTTGCCCAAAGTCACACCATAAAGCTGCAGCAGCAACAAGATTAAACCCAGCGCTCCTGCTCCCCGCCCTGGGCTGGTTTATAAAGAGCACATTGCAACGCTGGTAACACTTCCGTTTGGAACGGAATGTATTTCTAAATGCAAGCGTACCTCATTTCACTGCACTTCGCTTTGTTGCGCTTCACAGATACTGAACTGCATTTTTTACAGATTGAAGGTTCGTGGCGACCCTGCACTGAGCAAGTCTATGGGTGCCATTGTTCCAACATTTGCTCACTTCGTGGCTCTGTGTCGTGTGTTGGAACTCCTCAATATTTCAAACTTTTACATTATGATTATATTGGTTACGGTGATCTGTGATGGGTGATTATAACTTGCTGAAATCTCAGAGGTTGGCTAGCATTTTTTAGCAATAAAATATTTTTAATTAAGGTATATCCATTGTTTTTTAGACATAATGTGATTACAACATAATGTGATTGCACACATAACAGACTCTAATATAGTGTAAACATAACTTTTATAGGCACTGTAACCAAAAAATTCATTTAACTCACTTTATTGCAATATTTGCTTAATTGCTGTGGTCTGGAACCGAATCCACAGTATCTCCGAAGTATGCCTGTATTGCCCATCTGGACTCAGAGGCCAGCCCAGGGCAACAAGGAAAAACCAGCAAGAACCGGAAGGAAGAGGTGACCTCATTACCTGACCGCTTCTCCCAGCGCACCGTCCTCTTACCCTTCTCTGCACCCCTGGCAACCAGGACTCCTGCCCCCTCCCCGCAGGGCCAGACCTCACTGAGGTGCCCAGCCCAGCTGCACTTCCCAAGATGCACATGCCAATTAGAAAATATCCACGTCAGAACCTAGTTCTAGGCTAGACCTAGTCCTGGAATCTTGGCAGCTCAGGACAAGAAGGAACCTTCTTCTTGACCATGTTCTCTCCATGACATGGGGCCGTTCAGCCTCTGCTTACTCACCTCCAGAGCCCAGGAACTCACTACCTCCAATGGTCGGAAAGACCAATCTACCTCCATTTAATTTCTGTGACAGGCAGCTCTGTGACCTTTAATGTCATTTGGCCTTTTTACCCCTCAAATTTCTCCTCTTCATAATGCCTCCCAAGCAGGGTTGTCATGGTAATTAAGTATGTGCAAAGTTCCCAGAAAGTAATGGGCACATGACAATTTCTATTAAATCGAAGAAGGTGAGAACAGAAAGGAACACAGGGATGTCACCTCTCAGCAGTGCCTGCTTCCCACCTGAGCGCCCAGCCCAAAGTTGGGGCCGCAAGGTTAGGATCCCCCGAGGATTCTCCCCAGACAGAGAAAATCAGAATTCACCCATCCTCTCAGGGATGGAGGAAGGCACTAGGCAGCAGGGTCTCCGAGGGTGCGGAGGGGACGCTCTCAGGTGGTAGGCTGGGCCTAGAATATTCAAGGATGCAGGAAGAAAAAGGAGGGAGGGAGAGAGAGAGAGCACATACGTATATGGGAGGTGATGAGAGGTTCAGCCGGAAGTCGGTCACATGGGCACAGCTAAGATGCCATGGCCCAGGTATTGGTGAGGGAAGTTAAGAGATACCTCCTCAACCCAGCTGCGAAAAGTTAAATAAAGGACACTCGAGGCTTGTTCTTTCTTCAACGTCCAAGTTACTCTGCATCTCTGGGGTGCAGGGCGGGCGGGCAGAAGTCAGCAATGCTGCCACATTGTGCAATCAGAGCGGCACGGGCCGCCACCGGGATGGGGGATCTGACACCCAGGGGGGCACCTCGCCGTGCGCAGATCAGAGCAAAACAAATTTGCAGGCAAGTCGCTGAGTGTGAGAAGTTGCTAGGGGGCGAGGGACAGGACACGGAAAGTCACTATACTTTCCCATGGTCATTCACATACGACCCGTACAAAGTGCCACAAGAGCTTTTTAAGTCCCGCTACCTCTCTCCTTATTTTAGTGTCATTCAGTAGTTCTGAGGCTTTCCATGGGCTTGCTTTCGAGTTCACCCTCTTCCATGGCCCCTCCACTCACAGCCCCGCCCTCGCCCTGTGCCCCTGCAGGCCACTCCCACCTTCCCCGGGCAGGTCTGGGGAGGTAACGGCTTCCCGAGTTACCAGCCCAGGCTGCTGCCCTGTACCCCGTACCCTGTTGCTCTTCCTAAACCCCACCCACACCTTCGTAAATAGTGCCTTTCAAAGCCTCGGGGCGCCTGGGTGGCTCATTCGGTTGAGCGTCTGCCTTCAGCTCGGGTCAGGTCGTAGTCCCGGGGTCCTGGGATCCAGCCCCGTGTCGGGCTCCCTGCTGGGGGGGCGGGTGGGGGGGAGTCTGCTTCTCCCTCTGCCTCTGCACCTCCTGCCCCACTCGTGTTCTCGCTCACTCTGCTCTCTCTCTCAAATAAATAAATAAATAAAATAAAAAATCTTAAAGCCTCACCTCCACACCCAGGACAGGCAAATGCATTGAGACAGGAAGGGGGACAATGGCTACTGGTGGCTGCCTGGCTCGGGCAGTGGGCCCTTAGTGTCTCATGAGGACAGAGATTCTCTCTGGGAAGAGGAAAAAGTTCTGGAGATGGGTAGTAGTGATGGTTGCCCAATGTGTGGATGTACATAATGTCGCTGAACTGTACACTTAAAAATAGAATGGTAAATTTTATTTTGTGTCTATTGTAGCACAATTTATTTTTTTTAAGATTTTATTTATTTGAGAGAGAGAGTCTGTGAGAGAGAGAGAAAGCATGAGCAGGGGGAGGGGCAGAGGGAGAGGGAGAAGCAGGCTCCCCCGATGATGTGGGGCTCAATCCCAGGACCTGAGATCATGACCTGCCAAAGGCAGACGATTAACCGACTGAGCCATGCAGGCGCTCCTATTTTAGCACTATTTATTTATTTATTTATTTATTTATTTATTTATTTATTTATGATTTTATTTATTTATCTGACAGAACGAGAGAACACAAGCAGGAGGAGTAGGAGAGGGTGAAGCAGGTTCCCCACCAAGCAGGGAGCCCGATGTGGGGTTGGATCCCAGGACCCCGGAATCATGACCTGAGCAGAAGGCAGATGCTTAACCATCTGAGCCACCTGGGCGCCCCTATTTTAGCACAATTTAAAGAAAAAAGCCCTCACACCTCCATTAACAAGCCTGAGGGTGCCATCTGTTTTTTCTTGGGACCCCGCCTGATAGATACTCTCCCGAGCAGTGTCTTCCCCAGTGGGTCCAAAGTTCCTGACCCTGGACTTCTCCTCCCTTGGTGGTTTCTGGAAGCTGACCCTCGAGGTTGGGCAGGACAGTTGGATGCCCCCTGGTGATGCTCTTGCTGAATGCTCATGGAGACCATTTTTACTAAGCTGAAGAAAACTAAGACTCATGGGGGTCCCCCACACATACCTGGACAGAAAGCTCACACATGAGGCGGTCATGACCGGGCAGGCCATCTGCACACTTGCTTCTAGAACAGTGTTTCTTAGTCTCTGACAGTTTGACATATGGGGCTCTGGGCTCACATAAATAGGAGCCAGGAGATGGATCCTTACTCTACAAATGTCTGGTGATCTGAGGCAAGTATCTGCTCTCTCTGGACCTCAGTTTCCCCTTTTGTACAATAAGGGAGTTAACCAGTGGTACTCAAAATTTTCTTTACCAGCTGAATCCTTTCTTCAAATAAAATCTTACAAAGAAACCCAAAGTAAAGGTAAAATAAAATCAGGGCTGCCTTCACTGATATGAGGAATTCTTAATCTCAGGAAACAAACTGAGGGTTCCTGGAGTGGGGGGTGGGGTGGGAGGGATGGGGTGGCTGGGTGATGGACACTGGGGAGGGTATGTGCTATGGTGAGCGCTGTGAATTGTGTAAGACTGTTGAATCACAGATCTGTACCTCTGAAACAAACAATACATTATATGTTTTAAAAAAAAGAAGAAGAAGATAGCAGGAGGGGAAGAATGAAGGGGGGGAATCGGAGGGGGAGATGAACCATGAGAGACTGTGGACTCTGAAAAACAAACTGAGGGTTCTAGAGGGGAGGGGAGTGGGGGAATGGGTTAGCCCAGTGATGGGTATTAAGGAGGGCATGTATTGCATGGAGCACTGGTGTTATACGCAAACAATGAATCATGGAACACTACATCAAAAACTAATCATGTAATGTATGGTGATTAACATAACATAATAAAAAAAAAATCAGGGCTGCCTAGTCTGAGGATGGCATGAGAGACCCAGAGCATCACTCCTTTTCTACCTTCTAAGGAACCCTGGGGTTCCGTGAGGCACAGTGTGACAATCACTGTTCCAGATGCTCCTCAAAAGCCCTTCCAGGTTTGGCCATGTATACAGTGGAGACAATGCCCAGCACATGTGCTCAATATACATGTTTGCTAAATTAATGAAAGGATAACCCAGAAAAATACCCAAACTCCTTCCCACTCCCACTTTGCCTCACTTCTGTCCCCTCAGCACTGAGTAGCCGGAGCCCAGCCCCAGACCTGCAGTTCACTAAAACCAGGCTCTTAACTGTGCAAGACTCACTCCCTCCTCAGCCTGCCAGTAATACTCTGGTGGACAAGAAATTGCTGAGCCTTTGTGCCCACCACCCCCTTGATGGGAAGTTTGCCATTCCCTGGCCAGGCCTGTGGCCTCTGAACACAAGCAGAGGGTCTGAGCTGGGGCCAAGAATAATATTGTGTCAGTGAGTCTATTATGAAAATAATGGAATAAAAGAAGCCACGCTCCATAAGGGATGTGCAAGCTTCCCCCCACTCCGCCACGACTGGACAAAGGCTGAGGTGGCCCCTCCAGGATGGGCATTCAGCCAAGAGCTTTAAATAATTGTTAAAGACATGGTCATGATTTATCATTGGGGATCAGACGGCCAGGGAGCTGCTTGCAGCCTGGTGTCTTCCCACTTCAGCTCAGGCATGTGGGGAGATGGGCATGGCCCCCCTTTCTCCCCCTGCATAACCCCCAAGCTGTGGACTTCCCCAAGGCCAAGAAGAACCCAATTGTAAAACGTCTGTCTTCCTCTCTCCCGGCCAGGAGGAAGCAAATCCTGTTCATATCTAATGTTTCCTGGGTGTTTCTGTGGATTATTTCATTTGACCCCCGTGACAACACAGTGAGCTAAGTACTTTATGACTGTACCCATTTTAAGTCCGTGAAAACTGAGGCACAGAGATGTAACTTGCTCCCGGTGGGGGGTGGAGGAGGGCACATCGAAATGTCCTGTGCTTGGCTCCAGGGGAACTGAACTGGCCCTGAGTCATCGAAGTCCCCACTTAGCCCAGCTCTGCCTGCACAAAACCTCAACTTCAGACCCCTTCCGGAGTCTCTGCTGAGTTGAGGGACACAAGAAATCCTCACAGAGGAAGCTGGCCACCCAAAGAGTGGAGGGGTGACCAAAAAGACAGACTGTAGTGCACCTGACGCCTTGGGGCTCTCCGGGAAGCTGGAGGCCACCGCATGCGTCCGCTTGGCCGCAGAGCCCTCCCGCAGGGGCAGGGCAAAGAGGCCTGGCTGGGAGTCAAGACAAGGGAGTCCTGGAGCCAGCTCTGCCTGGGGCTCGCTTGCGCTGTGACCTTCGGCAAGTCATACTCCCTCCCTGGACCTCAGCGGCATCTTCTGACAAATGGTTCTAAAAATGCTACTCTACCTCCCAGGGCTTGTAAAGGAGCTGAAGCAGGAAATTAGTTATGCAGGGGCACAGGTGGGTGACTATTTGCTCCGAGGCCCCCCTTGCCCAGCCAGACGCAGTCCCGTCTCCCCAGACGCTGACTTTGTCCCCTTGGAGGGTGGAGGGACACCAGAAGGCCCGAGTGGGCAATACTTGGTCTGCCGCGGTCAGCCGCCAGCCCCGGTCCAGGAACGCATCCTGCTCCTTTGCCTAAAAGCAGCGTCCAGTAATGCCAAGGGCTTTGCGCTGTCTCATCACATCCCCCCGAGGCCACCTGTGTGGGCTCTACGGCCACTGACCCATTCTCTAGCTGGAGAAGCCAAGGTTAAAAAGGGTTAACTAACCCGAGCAGCTCTTCCTGCTCCTCCCAGCGCATCACCCGCTCAGCCATCCACCCTCCTTCCCTTCCAGCCCCCCCATCTCCATCACCCATTCACGCTCTCAAGTTCATCCAGTTAGCCGTCACACATTCTCCGGGGCAGGACCCCATGCTGGGCCGCAGAGGTGGGTCAGACAAGGGTCCCCGCCTGCTGGGGAATCACACTTGACTTGTGAGGTCACAACTCTGGGCAGCACAACACTGTGGTCAGAGACCCGGGTGGCTGCCTGACCCCACCCTTGCACACCCCTCTCTGGGTACCACCATCCCCTTGTTATTATTTCCTATCTTCAGGCCAGTTTCCACCAGCAGATCCAGAGACTCTGAGGGACACAGGACTGGTTTTGGCAAGCCATGTAGTGTTCTTCAGATCTTAATAACAGGACGCCTGGGTGGCTCAGTCGGTTAAGCATCTGCCTTCGGCTCGGGTCATGATCCCAGGGTCCTGGGATCGAGTCCCACGTGGGCTCCATGCTCAGCAGGGAGTCTGCTTCTCCCTCTATCCCTCTGCCCTGCTCATGATCTCTCTCTCTCTCAAATACATAAATAAAATCTTTTTTTAAAATCTTAATAATGGGGCGCCTGGGTGGTTCAGTCGTTGGGCGTTTGCCTTCAGCTTAGCTCATGGTCCCAGGGTCCTGGGGTCAGGCCCCACATCGGGCTCCCTGCTCAGCAGGAGGCCTGCTTCTCCCTCTCCCACTCCCCCTGCTTGTGTTCCCTCTCTCGCTGTCTCTCTCTGTCAAATAAATAAAATCTTTTAAAAAAGTAAAAAAATAAAATAAAATCTTAACAATAATAATAATATCCTGCAGCCATTAAGCTGAGACTCCGTTACAGTGGTCACCAAGCACTGTGCTCAGCATGGCCAACCACTTAACATAGTGCTATGGGCTGAGTTGTGTACCCCCAAGACTGATATGTTGAAGCCCTGACCCCCAATGTGACCGCATTTGGAGAAAAGGCTTTCAACGAGGTAATTAGGTTCAATGAGGTCATGAGGGTGGGGCCCCAATCCAACAGCACTGATGCACAGAAGGAAGGCCATGTGAGGACACAAGAAGGCAGTCATCCTGAGGCCTCCCCAGAACCTGACCCTCCTGGCACCTTGATCTTGGACTTCCAGCCTCTAGAACTGTAAGCAAATACATTTCTGTTGTTTAAACTTCCCGGTATGTGGTGTTCGCCTCAGCAAACGAATACATAACACGGATTATCCCCATTCATCTTCGCAGCAATCCTAAGAGACCAGGGCCCATGTACTCCCCCTTTTTACAGATGTGGGATATAAAGCTGGAGGGTAGTTTAGTTGCCAAGGTTACACAGAAAGTGGCAGAATCAGGACTCACAATTTTGTCAGCCTAACACCCAAGTTGCTGCCCTTAAGCCTACACTCTACCATGTCCCCTCAGTGTTCCAGCACCAGCCAAGAGCTGGCCAGAACATGAGCCTCCTGAATGTTTGCTGAATGAATGAATGAATGAATGAACGAATGAATGAACGAACAAGTGGTTGCCCACCACGAGGACACTTGAAGATGTCTCTTCTTTCCCAGGCCCTTTGAAGACATTCACCCAATACCCACCCTGCAGTCTTGGGGGAAAGCCATAGCACCCAAACCATCTGGGTCTCGGGAGGTGGCGTCCAAACCTAAAGGAGAAGTAAGAGGTAGCCAGACGGGGAGTGAGGGGGAGAGTGCTCCAAGCAGAAGCGTGACTATGAGCAAAGGCTGGGAGACAGGAGAGCAAGCGGAATCACACTGAGGGGACAGAGGGGACAGGAGAAGGGAGAGAGGGTGGAGAAGAAAGCAGGGGCCTGGAAACCTTGGAACCAGGACACCAGAGACTCAAACAACTCTGGCAGTTGGCCCATGCTCCTGGTCTCAGCTCTAAGAGCCACTGACCAGGAGGCCGCTGATAGCCCATCTACAATTCCAGAAACTTCTAGAGGGGATGGAGGCTTGCCATTGTGGGCACATGCACTGTGACCGGAACCACAGGAAGACCTCTGGTGGCCAGGTAGAGAGGTAAGATGTGGAAGGGTGGGATGAGGACGAGCTGCCATTGTAGGGATGGCCATCACCTTCCAGGCACGCCCGTGGGCGATTGCTCGACAGCTCTGAGAACTAGCGGGGCTTATGCCCATTTTACACATGAGGAAACTGGGGTTTGGAGAGATTATGCCATTCATGTAAAAGCACCTGGCTGGTCGTGGTGAGCCTGGGATTTGGCCTCCAGCCTGTCGGGTCCCAAAGCTTGGGGCCTGATGTATGCATTGTGCACAGGTGAATGGGCTGCAAAACTAACCCAACGATCCGCTGTCGGTCAGAAGACAGGGTAGCTGGAGACACTGGGCCGTGGCGCTGTGTTGGTGACACACGGCATCCAGTCGGTCTGCACTGAGGAGCTAAAGGGTCCCTGACGGCTTCCCTGACCTTCCACTGATTCATATCTATTCCTCCATCATCTCCAGGTGCCCCTATCCCAGGAATTCTTCCAGAAAACACCACAGGATCATCCTCCAGTGAGGTAGTGAGCTCCTTGTCGCCGAAAACAGAGGCAAGCACCTTGGGAGAGGCTGGCGGAGATGTCTAGTGAAGTTCCTCCCGGGGCTGCGCTGGAATCTCCATCCCCGGCCACCGCACATCCCCACCCGTCCCCCACCACCACACGTCCTCACGGCCTCTCTCCCAAGCCTCAGCATGTTTCCTGCTGTGGCTTATGGCTCCCAACTTTCAGCATCAAGGGGCTCCACTCCAACTGAATAGACCTCTCCGTGGCTCCCATACATCCTCTGACTTCTCCTCTTGCCCCATGTTTCAAGGCGAACTCAGCTCCCAGCTTTCAGCACACTGTCCTGGTGGTTCAGGGACAAAAGAGACCAGGAACACCCTGGACACTCACCATCTAGACCCTTCATGGGGGCCCTTACAATATTCTACCTCAGCGCTTCATGGGTCCAATTAATCCAGCTTTCACTGAGCACCTTTTCTGGGGAACAGCTCAGCGAGGAAGGCAGGAGCCCTGCCCTTGAGAAGCTGACAAACAGTAGAGGCAGATGCGTCGGTGAAAAATAAAAAGGCAGCATGAGCAAGAGCCACGGCCTGGAAGATAAGTGACCTTTAGGGAGGTGGGAGTCCGGCAGCTTGGGTGTAGGTATTATAGCCAGTCAGACCCAGACGTGAATCTATTCTCTCGAACTTTCTGGGGGTGTGACCTTTGGCAGGTAACTTTACCGCTTAGGGCTTCAATTTCCTGATCCATCAGAGGACAACTGTGGGACTAAATAAGAGAATGCTAGCGTGCCACATGGTGACTGCAGTTAGCAACACTGGACTGCGTACTTGAAAGTCGCTAGGAGAATAAATCTTAAAAGTGCTCATCACAAGAAAAAAAACCACGTAACTCTGTATTGTGATGGAGGTTAACCAGGCTCATTTGGCAATCATTTCACAACATATACCAATATTGAATCATTACATCATACAGCTGAAGCTAAAATAATGTTGTATGTCAATTGTATCTCAATAAAAAGGGAAGAAAATTAGGAATGAAAGGAGTTATTATTAAATATTCTACAAATATTCAAAGAAACTATTATGACAAATGTTTGCACATAAATATAAAAATAGATTTGAAATGAAGAAATTACAATTTGCCAAAACTGCCTCAAGAAACAATAAAATATCAGGGCACCTGGGTGGCTCAGTCGGTCAAGCATCTGCCTTCAGCTCAGCTTGTGATCTCTGCATCCTGGGACGGAGCCCCACATCAGGCTCCCTGCTCAGTGGGGAGTCTGCTTTTCCATCTCCCTCTGCTCCTCCCCCCAACTCATGTGCTCTCTCTCTCTCTCTCTCAGATAAATAAATAAAATATTTAAAAAAAAAGAAAGAAAGAAAAGAGAAAATATCTAGGTAGCCCTGTAGTGATGAAATATTCTAAATTTGTAGTTTAAAATCTTCCCTAAAAGAGATTTCAGACCCAGAGTTTTCCCTGAAGGAACAAGCAATTCCAGTCCTTATATAGCTATTTCAAAATATAGAAAAAGAAGGACTATTCCCAACTTCCCACATGAAGTTTATCACAAATATGATATCAAAACCTGATAAGAACAGTATGAGAAAGGATCATTATAGGCCAATTTGACATAGAGGCAAAAATTCTAAACAGTATTAAAAAGCTGAATGCAGAAATCTAAAAAGAGGATAATCCATTATAACCAAGTTGGGTTTAACTTAGTCACGCAGAGATGATTCAACACGAGCAGTGCTTACTGCTGATTTGCCATGTGAACAGATGAAAGGAGGAAATTAGCATGCTCCTCTTGTTAGATGCCGGAAAGGTATTTGATGAGATTTAACACCCGTTCATGATTTAAAATGAAAAACTTTTTAACAAATTAGAAATAAAGGAGAATGTCCTTAACCTAGAAAAGATGACTGTCATTCTATTAGAACCTAGAACAGTTCTGTTCCCAAAAGCTGATTCTCTCGGTTAACTGATATATTGAGCCAGGACCTCCTGGAAGCAGTGACTTGATCTAGGAGTGAGTGTAATGATAGAAGTTTCTGGACCACTGTGGTCAGGCAGAGGAAATGTTTTGGCTAAGCCTTGTGGTGCTCTTCAAATCTTATTAATATGCATAGACTGTTGTTTATGAATTTTCATTCACCCAACAAAAACTTATTAAATATCCAAAAAAATTAATAAAATGTCAAACATATTGTACATTGATGCCTGCTCTATGCTTCTCAAAATGATGATAAAAAGCCTATCCTGGGATACCTGGGTGGCTCAGTCGGTTAAGGGTCTGCCTTCATCTCAGGTCATGATCCCGGGGTCCTGGGATCCAGCCCCGCATGGGGCTCCCTGCTCAGTGGGAAGCCTGCTTTTCCCTCTGCTGCTCTTCCTGCTTGTGCTCTCTCTCTTTCTCTCTGACAAGTAAATAAATAAATAAATCTTTAAAAAAAAAAGTCTATCCTTATATTAGAAAAAATCTACAGGATGAATTCCCAGAATCCCTGTGTGGTAAGATTACAGATAAATTTTATTTTCTTATTAGAGCTCTTCCTTCACTGATTAAATAAATATTTATTGAACATACCTATTAGGTGCAAGACACCATGTGAGGTCCTGGAATAAAAAGGAAATACAGAAAATGGTTAGAAATATGGCCTTTGCTGCCAGACTGAGTTTGTGGCAAGGCTCTGCTACTCACTAGCTGTGCAACCCTGGGTAAGTTGTTTAACTTCTCTGTTCCTCAGTTTGCCCATCTATAAAATGAGGATTTTTTTAAAAGGAGAAGAAAATGCATGTAAATCGCCTGGCCTATAGTATCTGAAGAAAAATAGCAATTATCACCTGAAAGGAAAACGTAGTATGTAGCAAAAGAAAGGGGCAG
This sequence comes from Mirounga angustirostris, assembly GCF_029215605.1. Lineage (NCBI taxonomy): Eukaryota > Metazoa > Chordata > Mammalia > Carnivora > Phocidae > Mirounga > Mirounga angustirostris. The sequence continues at coordinate 153,056,717 of NW_026991712.1, forward strand.
ATGAAATGCTCTCAGTGCTCAGAGAAGGGGGCAAGAGGACATCAGAGACTGGAGGAGGATGAAGGAAGGCTTCCTGGAGGAAGCAGCATCAGATCTGTGCCTTGAAAGCTAAGTATTTCAACAGGCAAAGAAGAGGTGGAAGGATATTCCAGAGAGAGTGCCCAGCATGGGCAAAAGCCCAGAGATGAGAAAGTGCCTGGGTTAAAGGCACCAGTCAGGTGTAGCTGAAGCAGGGGGTTTGATTGTATCGGGGCCGGGGCCAGTTCCAGAGGCCTCATTGCACACTGTGCCAAATGGTGCGTGGCATCCACCCCCTGCCCCTCAGTTTCGCCATCTGTAGAATGAGGCCACTGGAGTCAGTCACCCCGGGGCCCCCAGCCCCTCCAGGACATTTCACTCTACAGAGCCCGATCTCCCCGACTCCTAAATGCTTCCACATGTCAACCCTGCCCCGGCTCCTTATCTGTGCTTGCAGAATGCAGCCGGCCAGCCCCGCTTCCAGGCCTTGGACGGCCTCCCCACGGGTCTGGAGCACACAGCTCTGCCTGGGCCACCCGGGACATGTGGCCCCCCACTCCAGCGAAAACACAACACCCAGGGTGGTGGGCCCTATGGAAACATTAGCCTCCCTTCCCTCTTCGGGCCTCCAGGCCTCAGCAGCGCCTGAGGGCGACGTGGGTTTATTTGGGGTCTGCGGGATGCAGAGAATGTTATCATTCTCAGGGAACTCCAAGTCCTGTTCTCAATGCTTATTCTGGCCCTTCTCCGCGGGTGCTGCAGGCGCGATGGGGCCAGGAGGCCTCCCTCCTGCTCCGCTACCGCCAGGGGCTCCCCGTTCCAAGAGAGGTTTCAGGTTTCAGAGAAATGAAGTCAGGGCCTGAAGGGGCAGCTGTCCATAACTGCTGGAGCCGAGGACCGAGCAGGGCTGGAGGTTCAAGCTGTGTCATCCCCCCTCTTGTCCCCCAACTCCCACTCCCACAGAGGGCAAGCCTTTGCTTTTTCAACCTGGAATCTGAGAGTTCTAGCATCTTGGAATCCGAGAATCTTAAAATCTTCAAACTAATGGACTCTTAGGCTACCGGGACCTTAAGAGTTATGGAATCTTAAACTTCCTAGAACCCTAAAATTCTAGAAATTTCAAATCAGAATCACGGTGTCCAGGGAAGAGATGGGTTCCAGCATTTCCTAACTGTGTGACTCTGGGCAAGTTAGTCAGTATCTTTATGCCTCCAGGTCCTCCTGTGGAAAATGGGAAAAATAGTACCTACTCCTCAGGGTTACTATGTTGAGTTATTATGTGGACATGTCATATGTTAGTATCTGTAAAGCACTGACAACAGTGCCCAGCACATGGAAGGCCCCAGAGAAATTATGGTTATAGTTCTAATACCACACTGCAAGGTAACAGTGGTCCCTGGCCTTCCTGTCTAGAATTTTCCTCCGTTCAGCCATACCACTTCTCAAGAGAATGAGGAGGGGAGCCTTGGGACCAGAGAGACCCCTCAATGATGGCCCCACCCCACCCCCCGAAGAGAGACAGTACTAGGGACAATTTCCAGGCAAGAGACAGGTTTCCCATCACCCAGAAATATAACGGGCAGAACGATGTTTCCTCCCAGAACGAGGAGCTGTGGCAGGTGGAATCGGTGAAAGGCTCTGGGGTCATTCACAACTCCCAGGGTGCTGGTTGTGCTCAGCTGGGGCTGCCATCTTCAAGGGGCTCTGTTGGACTGGAACATCCGAGATCGCTCACTTGCACGTCTGCCATTTTGACAGGGATGGCGGGAAGGCTGGACTCGGCTGGACTCAGCTGGGCCCCCTCTAGTTTCAGGGCCGCCCCCTCTCCAGGTGGCTTCTCCACCTGCTTGCTCTTTCAGGGCACCCAGACCTCCTACACCATAGCTCAGGGCTCTCAAAAGGACATGAGTAGAGTTGCCAGCTTGAGCCGGTGTGATAGGCGGAAATCTAAGGTGGCCCCCAAGATTCCCACCCACTGGTGTACGTGCCCCGTATAATCCCTTTCCCTTGAGTGTGAGCTGGACCTGAAATATGATAGGTTACACGGGTCAGGTTACACCATAAGGCAAAGACGATGGCATAGATTACACCACACGATGCGAGGCTCCGTCACAGCAGACTGCAGAGAAAGCCCTGACTGGCCCTGAAGAATTAAGCTGCCATGTTAAGAGAGGGCCATGTCGCTAGGACCCGAGCGCAGCCCCCAGGTGCTGAGGGAGACCCCTGGCTGACAGCCAAAAGGAAAATGGGACTTCAGTCCTCCAACCACAAAAAGATGAATGCTGCCGACAGAACTCAGGAGGACCCCGAGCCTCACCCGAGAACACAGCACCGACCGACACCTTGATTTCAGGCTGGGGAGAGAACCCACGCCTGGACTTGCAGAGCCGTAGGCTAACCAACGGGTGTGGATTCAAGCTTCTGAGTGATTTGTCACACAGCAAGAGAAACCTTGCAGCTGGAACTGGAAAAGCATCACTTGCCCTACACTCTATGGTTAAAGGAGTCACAGGGCCAGCCCAGGTTCAACGTGAGTGAGGACCACGCTGGATGGGAGTACAGAGAGGGACGGTTCATCTAGGGCCATCTTTGGATACAAGTGATTGCAAGCACAGTCAATTCCCTGAGACCTAGATCCCGCCTGGACACAGAATACACCCCTGTGTCTGACTACCAAGTTTCTAGAAGGTAAAGTGTACCCCCACAGTAGGTAAAGTGTTTTAGTGGAGGTTGCATGTGATATCTGACCTGATTCCCTCTTGCTGACGTTGCAGCCTATTTCATGTCAATTCAAAGTAAGCATGTTTTGGGATCCTGGGTGGCTCAGTTGGTTGAGTGTCCGACTCTTGGTTTTGGCTCAGGTCATGATCTCATGGGTCATGGGATCAAGCCCTGCATCAGGCTCCACACTCAGTGGGGAGTCAGCTTGACATTCTCTCCCTCTGTCCCTCCCCCATGTGCTCGTGCTCTCTCTCTCTCAAATAAATAAAACTTAAAAAAAAAAAAAAGTAAACTTGTTCTAACTAGAAGGATTCACAAGAGTCATCTAGTTTAAACGATTTATTTATTTATTTGAGAGAGAGAGAGAGAGAGAGCACATGAGCAGTGGGGGGGCGGGGGGAAGACCGTGACCTGAGCCGAAATCAAGAGTCCATCACTTAACCGACTTAGCCACCCAGGTGCCCCTAAGCCCCTTAATGCAGAGTGAGGGTCTCAAGAGAAGAGGGTATTTTCCCAGGTCCCATAGCAAACCAGAAAGTACAGTTTCTAGTCCAAGCATCTGGACTCCCAGGCTACGGCTGCCTCCATTCAGCTTGTTTTTATGCTCAGTGGGCCATTCCCTCCTCTGGCCCCAAGGGAAAGGCACTTGTTTTGCCCTGGCCCTCCACCTCTCCTGGGCCCCACCCTGCCCTGACTGCTTGGAAGTTCTAAGATTCACCATTTCTACTCCCCTGGGTCTGAGAGATTAAGGAGAGAAATCAGGATTCTCCAGGTACTGAACCCCAACATGCCTTCACCTCCGGGAGAGGACTGACAGGGTGAGGAGCCTCACTGACACAGCCCACCCGAGGCCCCCAGCTTCAGAGGCCCCCACACCCCCCACTCCTAGGGTGTGCCCCAGGAGCTGGCTTCTGCACTGTGTCCTGGTGTTTATCTTCCCCTGACCCACCCTGGGGTCCTAGGCTAATCACACCCTGTGCCTTCTGTTTCCTCCCTGTAAATGAAGACAGTGCCCTGACAGGTGAGGGGAACTAAGTGAATGCCCTCTGAGGACCACAAAGGGGTAAACTCCTGGGCAGAGTTTTTCTTCCAAGGGAAACCTCAGCTTCTGCTTCCTGATAAGCCATCCCTCTCCCTCCAGCTAACGGTCCCAGCCTTCCCTCATTCCAGTCCCCTTGCCCATCTCCTTCCTCTTCTCCAGTGAAAATAGAAAGCCAAGGGCCAGGGCCTCCATCCCTAGGAATTCCCAGGAATTCCTAACCCTGCCCAAATGTCACCTCCTCTGGGAAGTCTTCCCAAATTTCTTATCTACAATAGCATCTTCCTTCTCCTCTGTCCCTTTCTCCTGCTCTTCTTTTTTTTAATGGTACTTGTCACTGTCAGAAATTACATGAGGCATTTATTTGTTTACTTGATGATCATCTGTTTCCTACACTAAATGATTAGCAAACATCTGTCTGTTGTTTTCCACCATATCTGAAGAGTTATATAATAATGCTCAGAGAGTATTTGTTGAACAAATGAATGAATGAATGGAATCCAAACTAAACACAGTAGCAAACTTCAGTGTTCATCCAGGATCATGTCTGAGATACCAGTTTGCAAGGTGAAGAAAATAATGTGCAAGATGACCAGTATGAGCAGCCCACCCCACACTGGTCCCTCTCTCCTCTGGCTCCTGCTTATACTTAGAGCCTGAACCCCTCAATCACCACTGATTTACTAATTGCCAAGACATCATTGATGTTTTGAAATGAGCAAGCAGTGTAGGTGTGAGTCTGGTCTTTCTCTCAAGCTTCTTGAGGGCATATTCATCTTTGCATCCACCCCCAGAGTGCCTAACAAAAGCCATTTGGGTCATTGTCCCTCAATAAATTAATGAATGAGTGGACACGTGAGTGAGTAGAGTGAGTGAGTGAGTTAGAAAATGGGTGGATGGACTATTGGATGGATGGATGTTGGATGGATGGATGGATGGATGGATGGAAAGATAGAAAAAAGGAAGGAAGAGTCAATGTATTGATGGATGGATCGATGATGAGTGGATAGTAGAGAGAATGGACAGATGGTGGAGAGATGGATAGATAGATGAATAATTAATGGATGATGGGGAAAAATGGATAGATGAATGGATAAGTAAGTAAACAGATTTGATTTACTGTGTCTCAAAATCTCCAAACGCATGGAGCAAAGGAAGCAGATCTGCTCTGTGTCCCTATAAGATAGAATTAGGATCCTTAAAGCTGTAGGAAAGCAGTTTTCAGCTCATTAGAAGGTAGAAGCTTTTTGTCCCAGAGATGTGCAAATAGAAAATAGGCACCCCTCTCCCCCATCAGGGGGCTGAGGCAGGCAAGCATCTAGATCCTATGCTCTCATTCTCTACCCTGCATCTTGGGGATTTTCTTGATACCTTTTCCTAGGGCGAAGGACAGAGTCAATAACAATTGAGCTCATACTATGAACACTTACCATAGGCACACTCCTAACAACAGCCCATGAGGTTGGGACTGCTTCTCACCCTGCCATCTGTAGGCTTTTTCCATTTTGTCTAGGCTGCCTTATGGGCAAGAATGCTACAATCCCAGAATCTTAAATCACAGAGACTGACCGTGTAGCCTTGAACAAACTGTTACCCTCTCTGATCATCAGCGGCATCATGTGTCAAGTGGAGACCCCGATGCCTTCCTACAGAGCTGCTGAAAGAATTATGTAATGCACCTCGTGATGTGCTGAGCACATTGAAAGCCTTCGGTAAGTCACAGTATTGGAACTGATACTGGTTTTAGCCTTGATGTCAGGGTTCAAATCCACATCTGTATTTGTATTCATATTTACTACAAATATGATCCTAGTATAACATGTATGACATATCATTGCCATAGACTCATCAATCCAGAACCACAGATTCACAGATCGAAATAACAAATTATTAGAAACTGACCATCTCAGAAGTTTAGCACTGTAGAATTACCAAACTTTAGAGCCACAGATGGTTCATTTCATCGACTCCCAGAAACTCCCAGGACCTCTGAGGTCATGAGTCCAGCCACCCCAACCAGCCTCTACCCAGGGCAGGTGCCCCTCTCCAGTATCCTTCACTCCAATCTGCAGGCCAAAACACCCTCCGAGCCCACCTTTGGGTGCCTGGCTGGACCCCTTGGCCCTGCACTCTTGTTCTCAGACAACCCAGAATCCCAGGAATTTGCGGCCACAGCGAGTGGGGGCCTGCGATTGGGCCTGGGGGATGGTGAAATATGGAAGCTCCCAGAGTTGGGCCTGGTGGGGAAGGCCACATTTTCTGTGTCATGTTCTATTGCACGCCAATCAATTACAGTACGCCCTATATAAACACATCATGAGGGCTTTGACAGGGGGCCGGGGTGAAGTTGGGTGTCAGGGTAAAACAGGGGATAATAAAATCACTGGAGATTTATTTCTCTAAATTGGAAACTTCATGCTTACACCTGACTAAATCATCAGGCTGAAATTGGAGCCGACTCCCACGGAAAACACATGTAACCTTATCCCATCTTTGTTTAACGGCGACCCATCAAGACGCCTGATGGATTCTGCAGATGCGGCCAGCGTCCTCCTTTGGCTCCTTGAGTTCTGGGGGTCTCAATCAGACCTGTCTTCACTGTGCCCACCCTGCTCTCTGGTTGCTCTTCCAGAGCTGGCCAAAGCAGCCTCTCCTATAGGCGGGTGTCCATGTGGGTCTCCTGCCCCTCCACAGCTTCCCTTTGCTTCCATGCCCAAGAGGACCCCATCTGTGTACCTACAATGCCCGTACCCAACATCCTCCTTTTGCAAGAAGCAATCCTCTCTTGCTACAGAGAAGCAATGTCAAATAACAGGAGAGGCAGCTGGGACATCAAGAGAAGAGCTCTAGGCTAGAAATCATCTGCTCTGGGTTCAGAGCGTAGTTCTCTGATAAAATCCCTTTTCTCTCTGAGTAAAATGACTTTGCTACTTCCTTTTATCCTGTCTCTTCTCTCATAGAACTTTTATGAGGATTTGTTGAGTTAAGGGATTAACGGTGCTTTATAATTTATAAATCGATGGTATATATTTGTATATAATTCTCCAAGTGAATCATGAAGCTCCGTGTGTAGTACCAGAAGACCGTATGAAGCCATCCACTTCCTTTGTTAAGGAATTCCCACGTTACCAGCAGTGACCAGCCAACCGGGGTTGGGAGGAGGAATTCGGAAGGGAAGCTCATCAGTAAGCCCCTCTGTGTGCTGGGCACTGTGTTACTTCAGCTAATACAAACATTTCAAATGATGCCCACATCCTAAATAAGAGTTACGCCCACTCCAAAGAGGACAAATCAGGGATCAGAAGGGTTACCTAAGTTCCCCAAATCACACAGCCAGCCGGGATCGAAACCAGGCGGTCAGTCTAGGTTTGTCTGACTCCAAAGTTCATTAAAATGTATGACAAGTGCTCTGTGAGGCCTGAGGGAGAAAAGATGGGCAGTAGGTTTCAGGGCTCAATATGGGCCCTCCCCTCTCCCAACCCCTCCCTTCAAGTTCATAAATTCTTACACACACAAACACACTCAGCCCAGTGCACACCGCAGGTGGTCACGGCTGGGAGGCTGAGAACTGAGGCCCACAGGGCACCGGACTCACACCTCCAGCACTGCCCTGCCCTTCGGGTGGAGCGGGGAGGGCTGGGTGGAGCAGGAGGCGGAGCGGGGAGGGCTGGGTGGAGCAGGAGGTACCCTGTGTGTCATTTTCGCCAGCAGTCAGCAGAGCCTTGCAAAGTGCAAGATGGCTTTTTTAGCCCAGCATAAGGATCTAGTTAAAAACCAATAAATCAGCAGTGAAATGTGCATAGCAGCCTTCTCCGTAAAATCAACATGGCTTGCTCCTCTGCAGGGAGCCTTCTGACGGCCAGGCTGAAGTGGAGGGCTCAGGCAGAGCCCTCCTCGGTCCCATAGGGGCCTTGGGGGAGAGGAGTCTCCCCCAACACCCCCCAGAAGATGAGAGCCAGGCCACCTGGGCCCTGCCTAGGCGGCGCCTACACCCGAGACATCCCCCTTTCTAGCCGCACAGATTAAGAAACGTGTGAGCAGGACCCAGACTGCCCTCCGCCTCCTCCACCCCGCTCCCCCCTGACACAGAAAATCGAATTAGGAGATGGATGAGCTGGGGAGTGGATGAGAAAGGGGAGCCCGGGGCGTCTCCCCAACACAAACTACAGGTCGCCATCTGCAGAGCAGGCTCGGGATGCCCTGGGGATCGCGTCCCGGGAAGACACCCCGCCGCTGACCTCCGATGGGACGGGCGCCCCGGGCCTGCCGGTGCCCAGGCTAGCCCCCAGGCCGGGGCTGGGGATTTAAGGAGGCCCCAGATCCCCCTCAGGACGGTATTTAATATCTGTAAAACTGCCACTCGGGCGGCCAAGGTAAACAGCGTCCCTGGCAGTTCAAAGGTGAGCGAGTTTAAATGTTTCCCCTTTGCCTGCAAGGAATCCGCGCGGGCCTGCGGCGGGGCGGCCCGGGGAGGCCCCCCGCGCCGCGGGCCCCAGGCATCTGTGCGCACAGAGGCTGCGTCTCCCACACAAATACTCAAAATTTCTCATTAAAACTTATGACTGTGTCAACAGCGCAGGCCGGGCCCCTAATCTGGAAAAGCCATTTCTCCACCCCGCCGGCCCGCCGCCGCACGCCCGGGAGCAAGGGCCCCGCGCTGTCCCTCCGCCCGCCGCGGCGCTCTGGCACCCGCTGCACCGCGTCTGCTCCTCGGGGGCCGGCGACGTGCGACACGGGGCCGACCGCTCAGGTGAAGCGCGGGCCGGGGGAGGGGGGGGGCACTAAACAGCACCGTCCAGCTGCACCCCCTGCGGGCAGTCCTGCCTCAGGGCCTTTGGATTGCAGCTTTCTGGAGAAAGATCCTGCTCCTGCAGGGAACGGCTGAGCTCAGCCCCGCCTGTGCCACCGTGCAGCCGGCATGGGGCGGGGGGGAGACCCAGAGTTGGGAACACAGGGCCCTCCAGGCTTTCTGCCAGGAAGGTGTGGAGGCACCTGCCTCAGGCTGGAGGAGCGAGAAAGACTGCTCTGCAGAGGAGGAGAGGGCTAACTCTACTCTCAGTGGGTCTAGACATGCAGACCCCAGGGGAAGAGGGAAATCAGAGGGAGACTTGCCAGTGGAAAGAGTCCACCCTGGCTTCAAATCCCAGCTCTGACACTTGTGAGATTTCCCTTTCCTCCTCTACAAGATGGGGCCAATGATGGGAAGTGGTGGAAGACATTTTAGGAGAAGAAACAGCCTGTGCAAAGGCCCTGAGGCAAAAGAGAGCATGTGATCACTGTTAAAGGCCCGGAGACAGAAACGAAGCTGATGGAGAGGGGCTGGAAGAGTGTACATGCTTGCAACTTTCAATGAGCACTTCTGGATTTGAGTCTTTGCTGTGTGTATATGTGTGTATGTGTGCACATGCGTGCACACTTATACCCATGAGTATACACTTAATGTATGTGGATTCAAATATCCCCCAAAATGTGCCCCCATACATGGGTACTTCATGCTTGTTTAAAATGTGTATGTCCTTGTGGATGTGTGTACAAGTACAAATGAGTGAGCATTTAGATATGAATTTGAGTGCATTCAGGGGCGTACCTATACCCGTGATGGTCCATTCATGCTTGTGAGTCTGAATGAGGGCTCGTATATTAGTGTTTGCACATGCATCTGTACCCCTTGAAGTGTATAAATGCACTTGTGCTCACACACACATTAACAAATACTGATTCCCTGCTTCCCGAACCCTCCCTGCTCTCTGTGTGTGGGAGCTGGGGTGGTGGGTGCTGAATGTACCTTGCCTTCCACTGAGAGCAGACATTCCCACAGACGGGCCACATCTGCCAATGCACTCATTGGCCTGATAGATCCACTTCTTTTTGAGACCACAGACATTCTGTTTGCTCCACCCCAGGGAAACGAGAAAAGAAAAGCTTGTCCAGATTTTTCTCCAGAAAGCTGCAATCCAGGCACCCACCCCAGCATCCTCCCTAAGCCAGGTCTGTGGAGACCCTGCTGAGCAGAGAGCAGGAGCAGCTCAGCCCTGGGAGTGGGAAGCTGCTGCCTAGCCCAGTCCAGGTGCTCTCCTGATGACTTGCCTCTCTGAGCTGCTGAAAATGAACACCTGCTCCCAACTCCTTCATCTTAGGCTGAAAGAGAACACAAACAGAAATGTGGCAGATGATGACCATCCCTCCAAATTTTTCACTGGACTGGGTTAGCTGCCTAAGTAAATAAATAAATAATTTTTTTAAAAAAGCAATCCTCAGAAAAGCTCCGTGAAGTCCTAAAGGTCCAGTGCCCATGTTGCTTCCAAAGGGAAAAGAATTTTGCCTTTGTCATCTCTGTATAGTATTATTTTCCTAGAACAGTACTCGGCACACAGTGGGTGCTCAATAAATATTTGTTGATGGGCGCCTGGGTGGCTCAGCTGGTTAAGCATCTGCCTTCGGCTCAGGTTGCAATCGCAAGGTCCTGGGATCAAGTCCCGCATCAGGCTCCCAGCTCAGTGCGGAGTCTGCTTCTCCCACTCCTTCTGCCTGACTCTCCCCCCTGCTTGTGCTTTCTCTCAAATGAATAAATAAAATCTTTTTTAAAAATAAATAAATAAATAAATATTTGTTGAATTGATAAATTTGTTCATTGAGCTATTTATTCATTAATTCATTCAGCAAAGAACCCTGTGCCCTCGTCCTGTGCCAGGCCTTACCCGTCCCCCACCAAGGAAGAAGGAACTCTCTTGCTTGGGCTTCACTAAAATTCCAGAAAAATCAGAACCACTTTAAATTCATAGCTGCCCACCGCCATGGAGCCTCGAAACTGCTGGGAAATGCAACTGTTTCTCCGCTCCTTCTGCTCTCCATAGCGGCCCGCTCAAATCTTCCCCCCTCTCCTCAGCACCTCCAACCTTGCTCTTCCTTAGCCTGCCTTTTGCAATGACCTTCAAGGAGAAATCAAAAGCCGTCAGCTTTCAGCCACAAAGCCTACCTATTCAGGTGTGCCTCTTTCAAATCTCATCCCCTTCCCTCCTGTTGGAACGGCAAACAGGATTCCTCCCCCATGGGAAGCCAAGCCCTCCCCTCGGCACCCACTCCTCCCCACCCCAGGGAGCTCACCTCACCGCCTCTCCTCCTCTCTGTCCGTTCCCTCTATCTCGGCGTCTGTCACATTGATCCTTGGGAACCATTCAAGGGTCACCAATTCAATCTGGGGCATTGTGACCGGCAGTTTATAAAAGTAAAACAGGAGAGAAACTATCCATGTGTGGCACCCAGTAAAGGTGAGTACGCGTGTGTGGAGGCGCCCCGGGTCGGGAAGGAGCCGGGGGTCTGACCCTGGGCTGCAGGCGGGAATGTGGAAACGGCACCTTTCTACTTCTCTTTTGCTACCACCTCCTTCTCCTCAGCAGTTCAACATCCTGGAGAGTCTCACAAGCCGTCTCTCCCTTAAGCCCACTTTCTCCAATCACTGCCTCCCGCCTGGCCAGCCATCCCCCAAATCTCTTCTTTAGGGAGCTGTCTACACTCAGCTCCTTTCGTCACTTCCCATTTCTTGGCAAATCAGCACACCCCTGGAACCAGCGTGAGCCATGAGCCGGCTGCTGACTCCAGTGAAAGCTTGCCCACTGGGCTCGCACCCGGGGCCCTGGCTGTTCCCTTAGGTCCCACTTGGCTTCCTCTTCTCTGGCTGACCTCCTGCCACCGGGGCCTGCCACCTCCTCTGTGGACTCTTCCGCTCCTTCCCAGCTCTTCGTGTCGGCGCTCCTGGGGGCTCCCTCCTAGGCCCCCTTCTCTTCCCACCTGCCCTCAGGGAGAGTGGCTTCCAGGTCCACAGGCTGCTGCCACCCACCCTGATCTCTGTATCCCAGCTCCCTCGCCAGGGCGCCTCCCACTCAGCACCCCAGAAGAGAACCCAGCCGCCCCTGCACCCCCTCCCGTATTCCTTGTCTGTGCATCACCAGCACATCACCCAAAGCAGAAAGAGGTGCCATTTGGGACTCGTCCGGGGCCCAGCTGTCTGGTCACTACGTCCTGATCTCTCTGGCACCCCTTCACTCCTCTCCCCCTGCCTCCACCCTCAGAGTCAGAGTGTGCTCTGCCCCAGTTTCCGCAGAGTATGCTCACTACAGGCTCCCCAACGCTTCTCTCTAATAGCCCGTGTTGCTGTTTGCTTCAAACCAGTATCCCTTCTCGGCTGCTGGCCTGGAGCGCAGGCTCCTCATGCACACTTGGAAAGATGTGTCCGTGCTGACCCTCCATCTTCAACCCCTCTAATTTTATATGCCCAGCCCAACTGGTACTCCTTGGGTGGAGGTGGGGGGCGTGACTGGCTGGCCCCTCCACTTGCTTGGCGCCCATAAAGTCCCTCACTCTCAGGTTCCTCTGGCCAAGGCCAGGCTGACCCAGGGCACCCCAAGCTCACGTTCAAAGACTCAGGCTAGACCCAGCTGCTCAGCCCCATAAATGAGGATTAGGCGCCCCCCTTTGAGGCGGGCGGGTGGGCTGTGAGAAGAGTTGGTTTGGTAGAGATTTTATGGCAGGATCACATTTCGTCATCAGACCCCCCTCTGAAGCCGGCCAAGGGCAGGTCAGGGGCAGGGGAGTGGGAACCTGAGCTGCTCCATCAGCTCAGAGCACAGAGTTGCTGGCACAGGAGGGAGCCAGGGCTGGGAATGAAGGGTCTGAGTTCCTGCCTCCCCTCTGCCACCTCTGCTGTGTGAACTTGGGCACATCCTTCCACTCTCTGGGCAGTGGTCTATGATGTGGGGGCCCTAGACCCGATGGGCTCTGAGGCCAGTTCATTTCCAGACTCCCAGGCCCTCTCCCAGTCTGAGCCATAACAAGAGTATCCCCGTTCCCAGAAGGTTGTAGAGCTATTATATGCATACAAACTCACAGATTAGGGGTTGCCAGATCAAATACAGAATGTCCCGTTAAACTTGAACTTCAGATAAACAACAAATAATTTTCAGAATAAGTATAACCCAAATATTGTGTTGACATACTTATATTAAAAATTACTCCTTGTTTATATGAAACTCAATTTAACTAGGTGTCCTGTATTTTTATCTGCTAAATCTGGCACCCTATCCTGGATGCACTGGGATTCAAGGGCTATGGCCTCATGGTCCAGCTAACCAAAACAGGTTAGGTTTTGACAGATGAAGTGGTCTTGGAAAAATCATCAAGTTGGGCAAAATCAAGAGCCAGTGGGGATTTTGTGGAAGGATGCTCCCGACAAAGGGAACAGCATTGGCAGAGGCCTAGAGGTGGGATGGTATTGGGCATATTCCAGAAAAGAATGATAGGAGACAGAGGTGTGGGATGTAGGCTTTAAGTGGCTGAGACGTGCATGAAAAGATCAGGTGGAGTCAGATCACACCATATCCAATCTATGCTGCTGCCGTTGCTACCCTTAGGGGAGGGGGCCCAGAAGAGGTCTGAGTTGAAGCAGGATCACTGCCAGACATTGGAGTACAGGGAGCAGAATCAAACCACCCAGAGATTAGGGGAAAGGAAACTGGCATGGCCCGGGAGGAGGGACCTCCAGGATCCAGCCAGGAAATTTGGGCTCAGATCTGTTCTATGTACAGAATAAATTATAAATAGCACTCAGTAAACAGTAACTGTTGGGTTGTCATTATTATTAGGTGCTCAGTAAATGTTGTGGTTTGGTACCAACTGACCTCACCCTCCAGATTGTCCCCATGGGGCCAGAGCCATTTCTTACCAGCTGGGAGCCCAGATATGATAGAGCCAATTCTTACCAGCTCACAGTCTACCCAGCTCTGCTGTCCTTTCCTCTCTCCTTTGTCCAATATCAATGAGAGGTAAACCATCAAGGGAAATATTATGAATGCAAGGACATTTCAGGGACCCAGTGAAAATTACCTCAGGGAGAGGGGCTGCTTTATAAGTAAGAGTCCCTACAAGATCCACTTACACGAATCTCTCATGTTGTTCTCACAGCAATTCTAGGAGGTGAGTGTTTAAGTCCCATTTTAGAGATGTGAAACCTAAAGTGCAGAGAGGGAAAGTCCCTTGCTCAAGGTCCTTACTAATAGTATGGAGAGGCCAGGTTTCAAATTCAAGAACTCTTCTCCTTACATAAGACTGAGTCTGTGGATTCAAGCAGCAAAGATTGAGCCCAGTGCCCACATCAGCCTGTGCAGGCACCCTCACCCCTGCTAATCCCATCCAGCTCAACAGATACCAAACCTCCCACTACCAGGTCCATGAGGCCTTGGAACTCATCCTTGCCTCCAGGTCACATACATGCTTCTTTCTTCAGTGCTGTGAAAAGACTGGAAAATTCAGGAACCTTGAATCCAGTCTCAAATTCCCCAATTCTTGGGTACATGGTTTCAACTTTCTGAACTTGTACGACCTCATCTGGAAAAAGAGGATAACAGTATCTTTCTCCTAGGAATGTTGTGAAGGTCCAATGGAATAACGTATACAAAAGTGCTTTCTAAACTGGAACGCATGGTGCAGACTTCTTTCATTGCCTAAATCAGATAAACAATATCATCTTATAAACTTCAAAGCTTTTTCTACTTGAAATCTTCCAGATTCATGGGGTGGCCTCTGGTCTAACAGACAAGTCTAGCTCACAGTTGATTTGCAAGGCAGGAGTGATTGGTGACACTTCATTTACTCATTTGTCAAACATTTCCTAATCTCTTCTGTGTCAGGCCTTTTTTTGGGTACTGGTGAATTGAGACATAGTCCTTGCCCTTGGGCAGGTAGTCAGTGGAGAAGATTGAGACAGACAATAATGATACAGTTATAATCAGTGATAAAGCATGAGCAAGTATAAAAACACTATAAACAAGTGAGATGAACTTGTCTGAAAATTGGAGAAGGCTGTCAGATAAGACTTCCATGAAGGGAATATTTGCACAGGGTCTTAAATTATTTATTCCTTCATTCAACAAATATTTATGGATCTCTTCTAAAGTGCTGGGATGCATCAGTGAACAAAAAATATAGTCCCTGCCTTGAAGGGAGTTTAGTGGAGAAGACAGACAATAAAAAGATGAACAAATAAATTATAACAATATAATGTCACATCATGTATAATGTATGCATGTGTAATATATTAATACATTATAATATAATATCAGATGCTATAAAAAAATAAGGCAGGGCAAAGGGATAAAGACTGATAGGGATAAAGGGGCACTGTATGTAAATTGATCAGGAAAAGACTCTAAGAAACTGACAGTTGAGCACAGACCTAAATGGAGAGACAGCATTTAAGCATAGAATGATAGCGAAAATACAACATAAAATTAATAGGATGGAGTTAAAGCAGGGCTGAGAGGAAATTTTATAACTTTAAATGTTTATATTAAAAAAAAGAAGAATGATTTAAAATAAGTTTCCATCTTAAGGATCTAAAAAAAGTGGCGCCAAGTAACCAGAAGAAAAAATTATTAAAGAGTGTAATGCATTGAAATAGAAAATAAACAATAAAGAAAAGTCAATGAAATAAAATCTGGCCCTTTGAAGAGATTGATAAAATTGATGAGCCCATAGCTACACTGATCAAGAAGAAAAGAGAGAAGATACAAACTGCCAGTTTTAGAAATAAAAGAGAAGACATCACTACAGATCCTACAGATGTTAAAATGATATAAGGGAATATTATGAACAATTTTATGCTAATTAATTCAACAACTTGGATGAAATGAACATTCTTTAAAAGACACAAATTGCCAATATTGACTCAAGAATAGAAAATCTGACTGGCCCTATATCTGTAAAGAAACTGAATTTGTAATGTTTTTAAAAATCCCCACAAATAAAACTCCAGATATTTTCATGGTGAATTCTTCCAAACACTTAATGAATAAGTAATAGAAAACTCTTTCAAAAATATAGGAGAAGGGAACACTTCCCAATTCATCAAATGAGATTAGTATAGTCCTCATACCAAAACCAGGCAATGACATTATAAGAAAAGAAAATTACAGACCAATATCTCTCTTTAAAATCCTTAACAAATTATTGTCAGATCAAATTCAGCCATAACGTGTGTGTGTGTGTGTGTGTGTGTTTATAATAGATTGTGACCAAGTCCACTTTATCTCAAGAATACACTTTATCTCAGGGCACTTGGGTGGTTCAGTTGGTTAAGCATCCAACTCTTGATTTTGGCTCAGGTCACGATTCCAGGGTCATGAGATCAAACTCCAAGTCAGGCTCCACATGAGCTGGAGCCTGCTCAAGATTCTCTCTCTCTCCCTCTCCCTCTGCCCTTCCCCTGCTCGCTCTCTCTCTCTTTCTCAAAAAAATAAAGTAAAATAAAATAAGAATACACTTTATCTCAAGAATATGCAATTCTTCATATTAACACAATAAAGGAGAAAATCAAATGACCATCTCAGTAGATACTGAAAAATCATTTGATGAAATTCAATACACATTCATAATAAAAACTCTCAGCAATCTAGGAATAAAACTTTCTCAATCTGATAAAAGATATCTGTGAAAAACCTAGAACTAACATCATACTTGATGATGAAATATTAAGCCCTTTCCCCCTAAGATAAGGAATAATTCAAGGATGCCACTCTTACCATTTTTATTCAACATTGTAGAGGTGGTCCTAGCCAGTGCAATAAGGCAAGAAAAAGAAATAAAAGGCATAAATATTGCAAAGGCAGAAGTACAAGTGTCTTCATTCACAGATGACATAATTCTGAACACAGAAAATCCTAAGGAATCTATCAAAAAAATTATTAGAACTTATTAGTGACATTATGACTTTAGGAAGAATGAAAGATGCAAGGGCAATGTAAATATCAAATATACCTGTGTGTATGTGTATATACATAATACAATGAAAAAATTTTAATGAAGTTTTTAAATATTTAAAACAGCATCAAAAACATAAAAACTTAGGGATAAATTAGCAAACCATGTGCAAGACCTTCATACTGAAAAATAAAAAACATTGTTGCAAGAAATAGAAGTCCTAAAGAAATGGAAAGGTAGAGGCTTAATATTGTTAAGATGTCAATTCTCCCCCAAATAAATTGATATATTCAATACAATCTCAATCAAAATCCCAACAGCTCTTTCTGAAGAATTTATATGGAATTTATATGGAAAAGCAAATGACCCAGAATAACCAAAACAATCTTGTAAAAGAAGAACAGAGTTAGAAGACTTAACGTTACTTGATTTCAAGAGTTATTAGAAAGCTACAGTAATCAAGAAAAGTTGGAAGTGGCATAAAGAGAGACAAGGATGAATCAAGAATAAATCCCCACATATATCACCAACTGATTTTTTTATCATTAAATTCAATAAGAAAAAAAAGCCTCTTCAACAAATAGTGCTAGAATAACTGGGAAAAACTGAGGTTGACAAGCAACCTCAACCACTATCTCACCCCATACCACTATTTGTTGATAGAACTAAATTTAAAACCTAAAACTTATAAAACTTCTAGAAGAAAACAGAGAAGAATATATTTGTGACTTTGGACTAGGCAAAAATTTCTTAGGATACAAAAAACACTAAGAAGGTAAAAGTTGACAAATCGGACTTCATCAAATTTTAAAAGCTTTGTTCATCAAAAGATATTAAGAAATATCAATATAGCTTGCCTGTTACTTATATTGAGAATATATAAGGAATTCCTAATAATAAAGTGACAAGCAAGCCAATAAAAACTGGGCAAACACTTGAACAAGTCACTTCACAAAGGAAGATATACCAAAAAGTGCATTTAAAAGTCCTCAATATCATTAATTACCTATGCAAATTAAAATTACAAAATGATACAACTACACACTCAGTAGAATGGCAAAATGAAAAACAAACAAACAAACAAACCTGACAGCAGCAAATATTGCCAAAGATATGAAGCAACCAAAATGCTCGTACATTGCTGGTAAGAGTGTAAAATGGTACAATTACTGTGGAAAACTTTTTGGCTGTTTCATATAAAGCTAAAAATGTGTCTGCTTTGTGACACAGCAATTCTACTCTTAGGTATCTACACAAGAAAAATGAAGATATATGCCCCTTTCTCTTATTCAAGAGCTGTTTAAGGAAGCTTTACTCATAATGGCCCCAAGCTATGAATAATCCAAATAAATGAATACACAAAAAGGAGTATATCCATACAATGGGGTACAACTCAGCAATTACAAAGAACAAACCACTAATCCACCAGCAACATGGATGAAGCTCAGAAACATCATGCAAAGCAAAAGAAAGCATACACAAAAGAATACATACTGTTGACTGCATTTATATCAAGTTCAAGAACAGGTAAAAACTCATTATAGTGTTAGAAGTAACAGTGGTAACTCTAGAGAGTGGATTTGATTGGAAAGAGTCATGAGGGAATTTTCTGGGTGATGGAAATGGTCTATATCTTGATTTGGGTGATGGTTATAGGGGGCATATACATTTGTCAAAACCCAACCATTCACACATAAGATCTATACATTTCATTGTATGTAAAATAAGCCTTAATTTTGAAAAGATTTTTCTGGGCTTTTTTAAAGTTTTTTTTTAAGTTCCAGTGAGTGAACATACCGTGTAATATTAGTTTCAGGTGTACAATTTAGTGATTCAACACTTACATAAAACACCTGGTGCTCATCACAGCACGTGCCCCCCTTAATCCCCATCACCTATTTTACCCATCTCGCCATCCCCCTCCCCTCTGATAACCATCAATTTGTTCTCTATTATTAAGAGTCTGTTTCTTGGTTTGCCTCTCTCTTTTTTTCTCGTTTTGCTCATTTTGTTTTGTAAATTCCACATATGAGTGAAATCATATGGTATTTGTCTTTCTCTGACGGACTTATTTCACTTAGCATAATATTCTCTAGCTCCTTCCATGTTGTTACAAATGGCAAGATTTCATACTTTTTATGGCTGAGTAATATTCCATTGCATATATATATATATATATATATACACATACACACACACACACACACACACTACCTCTCCTTCCTTTATTCATCAGCTGATGGACACTTAGGCTATTTCCATAATTTGGCTATTGTAGATAATGCTACTATAAACATTGGGGTGCAACCCAGCAATCTCACTACTAGGTATTTACCCAAAGGATACAAAAATACTGATTCAAAGAGGTACATGCACCCCAATGTTTATAGCAGCATTCTCAACAGTAGCCAAACTGTGGAAAGAGCCCCAGTGTCCATCAACTGATGAATGGATAAAGATGTGGTGTATATATATATATACAATGGAATATTACTCAGCCATCCAAAAAATGAAATCTTGCCATTTGCTGCCATGTGGATGGAGTTAGAATGTAGTATGCTAAGTGAAATAAGTCAGAGAAAGACAAATACCATATGATTTCATTCATATGTGGAATTTAGGAAACAAAACAGATGAACGTGTGGGAAGGGGAAAAAAAGAGAGAGAAGGAGGGCGAGGGAGGCAAACCATAAGAGACTCCTAATGATAGAGAACAAACTGAGGGTTGATAGAGGGAGGTGGGTGTGGGATGGACTAAATGGGTGATGAGTATTAAGGAGGGCACTTGTTATGATGAGTACTGGGTGTTATATGTAAGTAATGAATCACTAAATTCTACTCCTGAAACCAATATTACATTATCTTAACTAACTTAAATTTAAATAAAAATTTGGAAGAAAAAATAAAATAATAAAATAAACATTGGGGTACATGTATCTCTTTGAATTAGTACTTTTGTATTCCTTGGGTAAATACCTAGTAGTGCAATTGCTATAAGGTAGTTCTTTTTTTAACTTTTTGAGGAACCTCCATACTGTTCTCCAGAGGGGCTGCACCAGTTTGCATTCCCACCAACAGGGCAAGAGGCTGCCCCTTTCTCCACATCCTCACCAACAGAAACAAACTTGTTGTTTCTTGTGTTCTTGATTTTAGCCATTCTGACAGGTGTGAGGTGACATCTCATTGTAGTTTTGATATGTATTTCCCTGATGATGAGTGATGTTGAGCATCTTTTCATGTGTCTGTTGGCCCTCTGTATGTCTTCCTTGGAAAAATGTCCATTCATGTCTTCTGCCCATAATTTTAAAAAGTTTTAAAACTTGTGATGAGATCCATGAACAGGGGGCAAAGGGAGCACCAAAGGGGCCCAGAGAAAGGTGTGACCAGAGGAGGCTGCCAGGAGGAAGTGGCATTTGCCCGGGATCTTGAAGAGTGGGCAGAATCTGAATGGGAGTGCTGTGAGAACCAGAAGAAATGTCAGATGTGAAGGAATTTAGAAAATTGCTAAATGTAAGAGGTTGCTTAGTCCAATTACAAATGTCTTCTCAGAGCAAAAGCAAGAAGACCAGAACAATCTGGGGTGGGGTGGGGAGTGTCCACATGGATATCTGTACGGCTAGACAGAGACCGGTCAGGGCCAGGTCCTGGAGACTGGGGTCTGTGTACTCCAGGGGGCATGCAGCAACGTGCCAGAGGTAGACTCAGCACCTACTCCACTGCTGGGCACATAGAAAGTACTAGATAAATGTTTTTCAAATGAATGACATGTAAACAAAGGCGCTGCTAAGGGACCTGAGCCTGAACGACTTGGAGCCCCAGAGAGGACCCAGGGCTGGCTCTGGTTCACCCTGCAGGGAAGCCAAGCACAGTCCTGGAGTGCTGAACTTGAACACATTCTATCACGCAGCTCAAGCTGCCCTGGGGGCGCCATATAACTTTATTGTAAGCTCGTGCAATAACACAGGCAAATGGAATAACAATGTAAAGTTGGCTTTAATTAAAATGAAGGGTGTTTGCCTCTCCCTCCTTTTCGTCCTAAGCCAGGGCAGCCTGCTGAGCTGTGCAGAGCAATCAGAAGAATGTTTCCAAAGCAGGAGGCAGCCCTCCCCCGCCCCCCTTCGAGGTTCACCAACACTGGAGTGGCCCTCCCTCCTCCCCAAACTGCACCACACTCCCTTCTTATACGATCCACATAGTAGAAGGGCATGAAGAAGGAAATCCAGAGTGGTGATTTCTTTCTGAGGGCATCAGGAAAGGAGAGCAAAATGTTGTCAAGCAGTGTGGGGAGGGGAAAGGCCTCCAGTTCCAAAGACCTTGTCCACTTAGCCATTCTATAATTGCCTCCTGAACTACCGTGGGCCAAACTTTGTGCCCAGCACTGAGGCCACCCTCAGAGGACTCACGGTCTGGCAGGAACTCATCAGTGCAAAAGAGGGATCCACTCAGGGAAACATGAAAAAGCCATGAATCCAGGGGTTCATCTATGTGTCCTGACATTTGCAAGATAAAGTCAACACGAAGAATTTGCTAACTGGGGAGAAGGACCACATGCAAAAGGACCAAGAAAGATGGCACAGGGTTGGGCACTTTATAGACTTCATAGCCCAGGTCTTAGCCTGTGGTGTGCCAGTGAAGGTTTAACCATAACAAGTTGCTAGTTCTAGCAAGAGGGGAGACTTGATTTGTAGCCTTTGCCAATTGCCGTGGTATAAATTCTCCCACTGTAGCAGATTTCAAGCTACCAACGTCATGTTCACCAGCTCATGAAATTCCTGAAAAGTTAACAGTCCTCTAGTCCACGCTGCGCTGGCCCTCCCCATCAAGCCGTCATCTGGGCTGGCTGAGAGAAATTCTGGACACTAACATCTCAGCCCAGGACTTTCATTCAACAAACACTTACAGAGCATCTTCTCTGTGCTTGGCTTTGTGCCAAGAGGTCTCAAATCCATTAATAATAATATCATAATAATTATAGCCAGCATCTATTTAGAGTTTACCATATGCCAGGTTCTCTTCTAAGGGTTTTTCACTAATCAGTGCAATAAATCCCCACAACAACTCTATGAAATATATACTGCTATTATCCCCATTTTGCAGATGTGAAAAATGAGGCTCACAGAAAATAAATTACTTGCCTAAGATCACATAGCAGGGAAGAAGCCATAGCACAGAGTTGTCATGGTTGAATGCCCTCCCTACATTTGCATTGTTTCCTGCATCGTGAGTCCAACATTCTCCAGGCAGAAGCCAGGAATGCCTCATCTTCAGACCCCTTTGTGGCTCGGGTTCAGACATGTGGCCCAGGGGCCATAGATCAGATACACCTATGTGACACCTGGGTTCAGAAGGAGGCCACCAGGTGGGAGGACTGATCCATGGCCAGGGCAGTGGCAAAGGCATCCAGTTCTTCGGGGACAGCAGTGACAGAGCCTCTGCCATCCATCTCTGAATGCCATAGGGACGGAGTGATGGGACAGTGGTGTTTTCATTGAAAATTCCCCCATGCTTTCATCAGGCCTCACTCCTCCAGCCCTCCAGAAATTCTGTGAGCTGGCCAACATCCTGTAATACATTTCTTCTTGCTTAAACCAGCTGTAATGGACTCTGTTGTTGGCAATTAGGAACCCCAAAACAATGGCTGGTTGGATCCAGGATCCAAATCAGCTCCAGAACTCAGGCTTTTACCTCCAATGCCACACAGCTTTGTTTTCTCCTCTCCCCAACTCTGTAAATAATGCTCTACTCCCATTTCACAGACAAAGAGACGAAGTCTAAAAGAAATCAGGCCAGCTGCCTGGGAGTACACAGTGAATTGTGAAACTATTGATATTCAATAGCTTTGGGCCTAGAAATGGCAATTTCATACAGTTCAACTTAACAGAAAGAGGGTTTTAGTCTAGAACTGTCTGACTCCAAAACTCTTGCTGTCTCTACTATCTCTGCTTCCCCACCATCAAACTCGCTCGTAGGGTCTACTGGATGAGAAGCAGCACTCAGGTGGTCCAAGGGAGGTGGTGAGGAATGGAGGGGCTTACCTCCCCAGGGCCAGGAGAAATGCTGACAGCCGGCCTCGCCCTCAGTCTGACTCGGGGCACCTCCATGTGCCCTTGCATGTGCCCTGCCCTGAGCTTATCACTTCCGGGGAGGCCACTGAAGGAGAGGACTTGCTCCTTGCCTCTGTGGAGCTTAGGTCAAGAGTTCCGGCACGGGCAGTCCTGAAGGAGAAATAGCACATGAGCAGAACGAGGGATACCCAGCCTGTCGGTGCGCAGAAGGAAGGCCTGCTGGGGGCGCTCTTTCAGAGGCCGGGGGCAGCCTTGAGGGAGTGGTAGGCTGTGGGTGAGAGAAGTGTCAGGGTGTCAGGCTGTAGGACCCGCAAGAGCAGAGGCAGAGGCTGAAAGAGAAAGAGGAAAGCGGCTTAGGTGAAGCTTAGGGTGTGTGGAGGGGAGCAATTAGAGATCAAGGGAAAAGCAAATGCAATTCGCTCGTTCTCCAGCATTTCCTGGGCCTCCGCTCTGTGCCAGGTGCCGTGTGAGGGATACAGCCCAGAACGCAGAGACCCAGGCCCTGCCCTCAGGGGCCTCACCACTCCGCAGGGAAGCCAGGTACTCCACAAGGACCTAGAGAGCTAGCCTAGAGGTTGTCAACACCAAGTCTGGGGAGCTTTTCGGGTCTCACCAACCAGGGCGATGAGACTTGAAAAGAAGACGAAGAAGGTTTCCTGAGGACAGGACGTTTTTTCAGCTGACCCCTGGAGAATGATAGCAAACCAGCGAAGGGGGAGCATCCCACACAGAGGAAGTAGCACACGGCAGGGCCCTGAGTGCGAAGGAGTGTGTCACTGACGGAACCAAAGCCAGCCAGTGGGGCCCGAGGACAAGTCGGGAGCCATGCTGCACACGGCCTGGTGGGTCGCGGTGAGAAATGTGCATTTTATCCAAAGAACCATGGAAAGTGGCGGCATCAGCTCTGTTCCTAAGGCTCTGGGGAGAAGGCACTGGAGAGAAGGAGCGCCGAGCCCAGGTAGGAAACCAGTGAGGAATTCAAGGGAGCAGGGATGCGGCCTGGCTGGGGGTGATGGCAGGGGGAGGGATGTGGGGCCTCCTGTAAATACCCGGAGGTGGCACTGACTTCGCCCAGCAGTGTAGCGCAAGTCTCCAGACCCCCCTTCGCCAGCTCTCCGGCCCGCACCGTGTGGCTGGAGCAGGCCCTTGCCCATCTGGCTGCGGGAAGTCCTGACGTGAGCTGATACGCTAGCAAGCCTGTGAACCGGTCACTTAGCTGCGGGTGGCTCTGGGGGGAGGTGGGAGTCCCATCTTGACTGCAGTCTGCTGCAGAGCTTTCTAGGACATCCTCTGGAGACATCAGGTAGGTGGCAGGACCTCAGGAGAGCAGTCTGGAGGAAGTCGGGGCGGGGGGAGGGGTTGGTGACTGGTGAGCAGACGGTCTCCAAGGTCGCAGAAAAGGAGCGCGAGCCTGGGGAGACCGGAGTCAGCTGCGCCAGCGCCTGGCTGAGCCCTGGGGCCTTGCTCAGCTCCGCATGCCAGGCGTGGGCACCGGGGCTACTCCCAGCTCCCGGGAAGAACACTGGGAACGTGAATGGCTTTGGCAGTGCCCCTGGAGACGCCAAGCTATTCCTCCCGACTCTGACCCCTGTGGTCTCAGCTGGTGGCCTTTCCTCGATTCACAGGGGAGCCAGGCCTGAGTCAGCTGCTCCAGGCCCTGAACCTGTCTGAGCTTTCAGACCCACGGCTTAGGCTGCTAAGCCCCAGCTCGTGCTGACAAATCCCTTCTAATGGGGAGATCAACCTTTCAATACGGCCGCTGCTACTCAAAAGACACATCCCAGCACCAGCGGGAGAGTGGGCATCCTAGGGCAGTGGCCTCTCACAGCCTCTGGGCTTGTCACCATCCTCTCCAGCAGCCACAGGGGTTCCGGTGCCCCGGCTGATCAGAGCCACAGGCTGGGAGCCCGGTAGGGAGAGAGCAGATGAGCAAAGAATCTTGTCCCTGCAGGACTGAGAAGAACAGGCTCACATCAAAAGGAGCTCTAGAGCCCTTAGCAAGGAGACACTCACCTCAGGGCCTTTGCGCTTCCCTCTGCCCTCCTCCAGATATGTGCAAGCCTTGCTCCATCACCTCCTTCCAGTCTTCATTCCAAAGTGATGATCTCAGGGCGCCTGGGTGGCTCAGTGGGTTAAGGGCTGCCTTCGGCTCAGGTCATGACCCCAGGGTCCTGGGATCGAGCCCCACGTTGGGCTCCCTGCTCAGCAGGGAGTCTGCTTCTCCCTCTTCCTCTGCCCCTCCCACTGCTCGCGTGTGCTCTCTCTCAAATAAATAAATAAAATCTTTTTTTTTTAAAGTGATGGTCCCAGGAAAGCAGTCCCTAACTACTCCAACTTAAAAGTATAAACACAACCCCTCGGCACTCCCTATCCCCCTTCCCAGCCTTATTTTTGCCCATAGGAGCATCATCTGCCATGCTATATTTTATGTCAGATTTGTAATTGTCTGTCTCTCCCCGCCAAAGAGAAAGTGCACAAGGGCAGAGATTCCGTCTCTGTTGTTCACTGAGGAGTCCCCCCAAAGCCTAGAACAGTGCCTGGTGCACAGTGGACTGTCAATAAATATTTATTGATTGACCGATTGATTAAAAGGTTGTCTCTTAGGCAGGTCCACTGCACTCAGAATCAGATTCCACGGTTTAAGTTCTAATTCTCCCTTATGTCCTTTGTCAAATACTCCCTCTCTCAAAAAGCCTCAGTCTTCACATTTATAAAGTGGGTGTTATGTCAGCTGCTCGGTTCCCAAAGCCAAAGGAGACTTTGAACACTTCTTTAATATAGTAAATTATTTTTATATTATTATTTAAATAATGTTATTAAATATGTAAAGGGGGAGCGAGGAGAGAAAGAGAGAGAGAGAGAGAAGGCAGTAGGAGACTAAGTTGGGGAGGGCTTCCCGGGAACTCCCGGAGGGCTGTCTGATTCATCTCTGAGGCCCCAGCGACCACACCAGGGAGGTCCCTCACTGGGCCTGAGCCCGCTCTGAACACAGTACGCTCAAGCAGGCTTGAGTCATCTTCCTGGAGGCGCCCCTCCGTTTCCTGAAGGGGGTACTTCCTAGGGAGCTGGGAGAACCCAGACGCCACACCCACATGGCCCAGGTACCTTGAAGAAGAGGAGGGCCTCCAGGGAGTGGTCAGCATTCTGAATCCGGGACAGAGCTGCCAGCCCCCTGCACCAAGACAGCGACAGGGTTAAGCAGGAGCCTCTGCTCCAGATCTGCCCACTTGCCCTCACCATGCCTGACAAACACTCACTGATCTTTAAGACCTGGATCCAACCTCACCTCCTTTGAGAAGCCTTCCCCACCTCACTGCACCCTGGGTAGAACCGATCACTGCCTCATTTGCACCCACTGTGTCCTGTTCAGTCATTCATCCCCCCCACACACAAAATAATTTGTGGAAGTCCACTATGCACCAGGACATCCACTGCCCAAGGACTGGGGCTATGACAGCAGAGGGGACAGATGATGGCAATGGCCTGCCCTCACAGAGTTTATAAATGCTACCACAGTGTTCTCTCAGCCTTGTGGATTCATGTCTGCTCTCCCACCACACTGTGAGCTCATCAAGGCCAGAAGCCCTGCCCGACTCTTCTGTTGCTGTATAATAGACCAGGGGCTCCTACATAACTGGTAGTGAATAGTGAGAGGTTTCTGAGCCCCCCTGAAAACCCCTGAGCCCCTTGCCTGCCCATACTCATCCCTGAGACCCTCTGGACCTGCCTCCCTCCATCACGAAAGCGTGAAAGGCCAGTGCATGGCTGGTGAGCTGCTGGTCGGAGGGTGCACTGTTTGTGGTGTGGCTTGGTGTTTTTACTGTCACTCAGTCTTGCACCTAGAACCACAGCGAGCGCAAAGCAAGTACTTGGTTGGTATTTGTTGAAAGAAGAAAGAAAAACAGGAAGGAAGAAGAAAGGAATCAAGTCAGGCTTTCACATCATTCATCTGTTTGAGTTCCTGATTCTCATGACTCAAGTGTGGCCCATGGAAGTACAGCATCAGCATCGCCTGGGATCTTGTTAGAAATGCAGAATCCCAGGCCCACCCAGGCCTCCTGACTCAGGCTCTGCCATGTGACAAGGTCCCCAGGTGATCTATATGCGCATTCATGTTTGAGAAACAGTTCAAAGCTACAGGGAAGACAGTGTGGGCCCTACCATCATCCCAGGAGAGTGAAGGGTGTCGAAGGGGATGACTAATGTGAAAATGTTTGGATTTTTGGGCCATGCTGGGAAATGAGAAGGACTGCTAGGATGAGTCCTGTGATTAATAATAGTCCTTGAAGAAAAGCCACTTTAGAGTTCTGTTCTTCAAACCTTAAATGCTGTTCAAATGTGCTATTAAAAGTTAGGTTCTAGTCCACTTAGTTTTGTAAACCCCAAGCCTTTTAAACAGAATGGAGTCTGGGCTCCAGGACAGGAACATAGGCCCTGCTTATGATGGTTGCCATGGGCATGACTGAATGCAAATTTCTTTCCCGCAGCACCGCGCCAACTGATTGATCCCGGGGAAGGAGGAGATGTTGGGAACCCAGTTCCTCAGAGAAAGGAAAAACTAAGTAGAGGCAGAGGGTGGAAAAAGACAACCATGGGGTTTCACGCTGGTTTGTGGGGTTGTACTGCATGCCTATAATCTTCTGCCTTTCAGCCTCTGCCAAACCACGTGGAAGGAAAAGCAGGGCCCTGGAGAGAAGGGAGCAGACTCGGGTGGAGAATTACCTCAGCCACAGGCCAGGGCAGTGGGCTGTGCAGAGCCACTGTTCCCCCAGGAGTGACCACGGCCACAGCTACGGGGGGCCGCCGGGGCTCTCGGTGCAAGACTGGCCCGAAGCCAAGGCCGGCCAACAGCCCCTACAGCTTTTGGTCCCCAGATAAGGGGCAAGAGGGAGTTAGGAAGATGCATCTTGGACTACCGTTTGGGCAAGGGGCAAGAGAAAGTAAGAACTGTAATGAGATTGGGTAGCAACGGGTCAGCAGTCAGGACCGGTGAGAAAAGCCATAAAGAGCAGGTGCGAGAGGAACCGGTCATCCCCCTGCCCCACCCCAGCCACCACCGTTACTTTGGCACATTCAGCCTAGGCTGGCCCCCCAGGGTTGGCCTCTGCAATGACCGACAGCAAATGAACACTCCAAAGTTGAGGAACTTGCCAGCTGGGTCTCGAGCCTACGGCTCAGCCAACGAACTCTGAACCTAGTTTTACAGTCTCTTCTGCTTCTCCCTCCTCTTTCCAGCTATAAATGTCCCAGCCCTCTGCCTGGCTCACCCTGCCCCCTCCCTGCGTGACCTCTCAACCCTTCAAAACCACAGCACAGACTCCCTCAGTCGGTCAGTCAGTCATCAAGCACTTTCACTGGACCAGGCCCCGGGCCAGGTGCCAGAGACATGGAGGTGAATTAGCCCTGGATGCCCCCCACGAGGCCTCTACAGGCTGCGGGGCCAACGGGGATAGGAGGGACGCTCCACCTCACCCGTAAGCAGGGACATGTGAATCAAAACTATGAGACACCAGTTTCCACCCATCAGACTGTCCATGTAAAAGTTGAATAACGCCAAATGCTGGCAAAGACTCAGGGGAACCTGAACGCTTGTGCTCTCCCGAGGTACAATCAGGCAGGACTAAGGGAAATTAAATCCAGATATGAGCCCTCCGGGCAATGCTCCCCCCGGATGTTCACCCCAAAGAAACTCCTGCCCTGTCCCTAAGGGAAAAGCTATGAGAATGTTCAGTGAGGCCTCTTGAGGGGCCAGGGGTCGCGGGAGAGTGGGTCCAAAACTGCAGCACGGGCATATGGCACACACACGGTTAGAGGCCATGGACTGGACTCCAGAGGGACACACAGTGACATGGAGCGATCTTAAAAACGTGTTAAGTGGAAAAAAATAAGAAACAGAAGGTGCTCTAAAGCAAAATACCATTTATATAAATTAAAAACATACACAAAGAAAACAACACCATATATTTTTTCAAAGAAACGTGCATTTCCAAGGTCATACAGCAAACACATTAGAGTGGGGACGTATAGTGAAGAGGGAAATGGGAGGAAGGATTTGCCACGAAGGGGTAGGAAAAGCAGCCGAACAACAAATAAGAGCCGGGCCTTGCAGGAAAGACGAGAACGATGTTCGGCCCTGTGGAGAAGGGTGGTTAACTAAACTCACTGCCCCCACATGAGATTAAAAATGAAAAAGAACAAAAAAAGGAATTGGAGTCTCGGTAGAGGGAAGCAGAGGTGCAGAGACCCAGAGGGAGACAGACCTGTGGAAGAGCCACAAGGGAGCCTGCAGGTCGGCGAGCAAGGAGAGAGGAGGCTGCTGGGCTCTGCCAGCCAGGGGGGAGCTTTGAACTGTGTCTTCTGTCAGCTGGGCATCCCTGGGGGTGCAGAAGCTTGCTCAGATCTGGGTCTGAGAGCCTCTCATAGAACCACAGGTTTGTGGAATGTCATGGGCAGAAGGGCCTACAGAGACCACCTGCATGCCCTCCCTCTCCCTCACTCCCTCATCTCCAAGGACAGGAGGTCCTCAGGGCTTTCTTGTCCACAAAACCCTTCCACACTCATAACCCACCAACCTGCACCACACTCACAAGAGAGGCGAGGGAGATGCTAATGCTCTTCCCAACACGGGAGTTCATGGAGGCTTAGGAGAGTTAAGAGAATCTTCTCTCCTTACTTTGTAGACCTGCAGCCTTCTTTTCCAAGATCCAAAGATCCAAAAAAAAGTCTTGTCAAGTTGAACTGAATTAAAGTACATTGAGTCAAATATGATCATTAGGGTTAAATCCATTTGCATTATTCTCAGTTGAATCCATTCCTTTAAAAAATTGTTATTAAGTGCTTACTATGTGTCAGCATGGGCCAGAAGCAGAGAATGCGGCCATGTGCAAGACAGTCCCGACCCTCTCAAAGCTAACAGATTAGCAGGAGAGACCAACTTCAAACAAGTCTCTTGGCTCTCACACTGTTCTAGCCACACTGGCCTTCCTGTCCCATGAATATACCTAGTTTGTTCCTGCCTCAGGGCCTTTGCACTTGCTGTATCCTGTTGCTGAAAAACACTTGCCCCAGATAACCAAAGGTCTTGTTCCTTTGTTCAGTTCTCTGCTCACATATCATCTCCTAGAGAGGTTTTCTTTGACCACCACATTTCTTAATGGCCACCAGCACCCTGCTGGATTTGTCATCACTACTTTTATGTATTTGGAATACACGGGTGACAAAAACACACAAAATCTCTGCCCTCATAGAGTTCATAGTCTAAGGAAAGTTAAATCAAACGTAGAAAACTTTAGTTGAGCCTAATTGAGTTAAACTGGGTTGACTCAAGATGGACTGACTTGTTTTGGACCAGGTTGGAGTAACCTGGGTTGCTCTTGGCCCAGGTAACTTGGACTGGGCTTAAAACTGAACCAAGCTGAGCTAAGGTAAACTGAGTTACGTTGGGCTGAGTTAGGTTGGGTTGGGTTGATTTAAATCAGGTTGAGCTGAGGGAGGATGGGGTGAGTTGAGTCAAGCTGAAAGCATAATGTGTGCTAAAAAAAACTGTTTTGTGCTGAACCAAATCAAGATGCTAGTTGAATAGATGTGGGGTAGGTTGAGCCAAGAGTTAGGTTTGGAGGTTGGGATGGATTGTTCAGAGTAACTTGGTTTAAACACGGGTCCACTGAGTTGGGTAGAAGGGAGTTTGTGCTGAGTGTCTGAGCTGTGTCAAGTTGGGTCATATTGAGTCAAGTTGCCTTGAGCAGAGCTGGGTGGAGTTCAGGTTAGAGGAGGTATGACAGCTTGGCTGAGCTGGGCTGAGCTGCTGAGCTGAATGGATCAGGGCTGAGGTGGGCTGCTCAGACCTGCAAGGTCCTAAAATAATGCCACCACCATCAGACCACGGACTCAGGCAGCCCGGGGGGAGAGTCACTCATCCTCTCCACAGTGGGATCCAGAACTGGCCACAGCCCTTGGAGGGCTGCCTCCCACCAGGCTGGTAGTGGCCAAGTCCTCCAGCTCCTCAACCTCAAACCATTCTGACAACTTTTTCAGACATTCATCGTAGACAAGTCCCTTGGAGTTCCCCAAACCCAGATCTGTACACTATCCCCTACCCTGATCCTCTTTCCACAGACCTTGGCAGATAGTAACAGGCTGGGTGTGCACGGCCTCCTCTCTGCTCGCCAGCCTCCCCACGAGCTCCCTAACTGTTGTCTGCTTGCAGCCCCAAGCTCAGGGAGACTCAGCTGCAGAGTGCGCTCAGGCTTCTTGAGCATGTACACCACACGGTGAGGCTTCGGGCAGCAGCCCCCCAATCTCTCAAGGGCTGTCAGGGGCTGCTAGAGCAATCTGCCCTCGGCGTCTGGCTCTAGCACACACAAGCAGCAGCACCCGAGACGCCCTGCGCCCCTCCCAGCTGAGCCCTGAGTGAAATCACAGCCAAAGGGGGACTTCAAGGGGCGCCTGGGTGGCTCAGATGGTTAAGCGTCTGCCTTCGGCTTGGATCATGATTCGGGGTCCTGGGATCGAGCCCCGCATCGGGCTCCCTGCTCTGCGGGGAGCCTGCTTCTCCCTCTCCTTCTGCCTCTGCCTGCCACTCCCCCCTGCTTGTACTCTCTCTGTCAAATAAAAAATAAAAAATCTTAAAAAAAAAAGGGGGGGGTACTTCAAGGAGGGAAAGCCTCTTCTCACCCCCTTCTGCTGCCATCCACATGCTAGCCCCATAGCTGGGCGTTCCCACCCCCAGCCTCCAGACTGTGACCACCACTACCTAGACTTGTCACTACCTCTCAGCCTTTGCTGGGGTCCCCCCATCAACTCTCAAAACTGGATAAGATTTCCCTGGGACTCGGTGGAGGCCATGACTTCATGAAACACACACGCACACATACACAGACCCCTCATTTGGGTCACCTGCACTGAAAATGAGTCCATTTACACAGATAACAAAACAAGCAGACAAACAAAAAACTCTAGGCTTTTCTCCTCCCAACAGACATTGATAGGAAGCAGGGAGAAAGAGCCAAAGGAAGAAGAGAGGGAAAAAAAAGAAGGAAAGAAGAAAATCCCAACTATCATCTGTCATTACGGGAGTGAAGAAATGCAAGAGGGAGCCCAAGATACAAGAAATGCTTTGGAGAGGCCTGAAGGCACCACTCTCCTTCTCCTGCCTCCCTTCTAGGCCCTCCACTCTTTGAAGCCACAGAAAACGGAGGAAAGGAAGGTGAGGGCTGAGCATCCTATCTACTGTGAGAGCCATTTCCTGTGAATCAAATAAGATGGAGAGGGTATGTGTCAAGCACTCTGGCAAAACTGAAACAGTCCTTGTAGACCATTTGTGCTCTTTCTGCCCCAGGACCTTTGTACATACTGTTTCCCTTACCTGGCGTTCTCGCCTTTTACCAACACATCCATTCCTTCCCTTTGCATAACCAACTCCCATAGATCCTCCAGGCCCCACATAGACGTCACTGCCTCAGGAATGGCCTCCCTGACTCTCCCCCACCACAACTGGTCACTCTTAGAGCACTCTGCACCTCTCCTGTGCAGCATTCATCACAGTTCTAGTTACAGTTGATCCTTGAACAACGTAGAGGGAAGGGGTGCTGACACCCCTGCCCCCTGTCTGTAGCCAAAAATCCCAATGTAAATTTGGACTCCCCCAGAATTTAACCAGTAGCCTTCTGTTGACCAGAAGTCTCACCAATAACATAAATAGTCGATTAACACATTTTTTGTATGTTACATGTATTATGTACTGTATTCTTACAATAAAGTAAGCTAGAGAAAAAAATGTTATTAAGAAAATCATAAGGAAGATAAAGTACATTTACATTACCGTACTGTGTTTATGGGAATAAATCCACATATAGGTGGACCCGGGCAGTTCACACCTGTGTTGTTTACCTGTACTTATTTGTCTCTCTCTCCCATTAGAATGTCAGTTCTGGGGTGCCCAAGTGGCTCAGTCAGCTAAACGTCCAACTCTTGATTTTCGCTCAGGTCATGATCTCAAGGTCGTGAGATGGAGCCCCACGCCGGGCTCTGCACTCACTGGAGAGTCTGCTTGAGATTCTCTCTCTCCCTCTGCACCCTCCCACCCCACCCCCCAAGATCTCTCTCTCTCAAATAAATAAATAAATCTTTAAAAAAAAAAAAAAAAAGAATGTAAGTTCTGTAAGGGCTAGGATCTTTTCTCTATTGTTCATCACTATTTCCAGCACCCAGTACATAGTAGGTGCTCAATTAATATTGATGAATGAATAAATGAATTCAACACACACACACACATATAGATGAGAGAAATATTCTGGGAGCCAGGCAGTGACACCCTGCTTCACACAGAGTTGGTGGTTGAGCCAGGACTAGAACTCAGACTCCTCCAACTGCTGAGCCACGGGACCAGTTCCTCTCCCACATCTGGACAAGCTGGTGTGGGTCTCCCAGCACAGGATGGGTAAGGTCCAAGGCAGAGGATGATGTGAATTAGGGTTCCCTGTCTCCCTGCTCCCTCCCTCAGCACTAACAGTCTCTCCTGCCAAAGTCACTGCCAAGGGCTGGGCCTGGAAACTCCCCCAGCCCTAATCCACTGCATCTACCATCAAAGCCCCGCTTGATTACCCACCACAGAATGATAGGCTTGGAAGGGAAAGCAATGAGCCTTCTGTGTATCAGAAACAACTGTTCTGACAGTAAGTTCCTCAACCTGCCAGAGGGCGGGGCGGGGGGGGGGCCTCCACATCCCAACCCAAGGAACCCCTTCCTGCTCTCCTGGAGGCATCCACCTACTATGTGCCAGGCCTGCAAGGGCATTTCTACATTTCATCTTCACAAGGAATGCCCAGAGATAGATACTCATTATGATGCCCATTTTACAGATTAGGAAGCCAAGGCTTAAGAGGTTGAGTAACTTGCCCGGGGCCACACAGCCAGAAGGCAACAGGGCAGGGATTGGAGACCAGATCTACGGGATTCCAAAGCCAATGTGCTTATATCACTTTCAATCCTTCTTCCCTGGGGCCTAGCACCAGGCTCAACACACAGTAAATCTCATGGATGTTTGTGGGATTCAGTTTCCTTGGATCGGTGGAACCCCAAAGGCTCTATGAAAATCTCCAGGGGATATTCTGGAGCAGAGAGGGAACCTGAGTGGCTGGAGCTTCAGAACTCAAGTCCAAGAACATAGTCGTGTATGTACACGAGAAGCACATACGTATGCATACACACATACACACGCCTCTTCGGCAATAGCAGGACCAGTGTTCATTGCTTTTCCATGTGTCTGAACAGAAGGTTCTGCTGCTAAAACCTGTCTGAGGAACAAACCATCACTTCCTGAGCCTCTCGAAGGAAAAAGTCCCTGGTTCCCTCATCTTCCTAGTGGACAGGGCAGGGTGGCCCCTCCACTCCTCCCATGCCATTCCTTGGTGCCGGAGCAGAACTTCTTGCTGATCTGCTAGGTGGGGCTGGGATGGGGCTGGAGATGGGTGGAGAAGCACTGGCAGGATTTGGTGAGGTCAAGGGCAAAGGCTGGGGCAGCAATGTGGGTGGGATGATCCAGAAAGAGAGAGGCAGAGGCTGGGGGCACGGATGGGAGTACCCCTGCCAAAAATAGTTAATCTGATTCAAATCATGAGGAAACACTCAGACAAATCCAAAGCAGGGGACGTATCACTAAATAATTGATCTAGACTCCTCAAAAAATGTCAGTGTTGTGAAAGATGACAAAAAAGAAGGCTGGGAAACTATTCTAGATTAAAGGAGGCTGAAGAGACATGACAACTACAATAAAATGTTCTAGAGGACATCATTTAGCAAATTGGGAAAATGTGAATGCGGGCTAAGTATTAGATAATAGTAGAGTATCAAGGTTAAAATTCCAGGGCAACAATTATATTGCGGTCACGTAAGAGAATGTCCTTTTTTTAAGAGTTGCATACTGAAGTCTGAGGGATGAGGGCTGGTATTTACTCACAGACGGTGGGGGAGAGGGGTGGGGGAAAGGGGGAAGGAGGGAGAGGAGGAGAGAGAATACCTTGATGGTGGTGGGTGAATCCACAGGAAGGGTAGAAGGAGGTTGGCTGATGATTCTTACAATTTCTCTGTTCTTCAAAATTTTTCAAAATAAAATAGGAGTAGGAGGTTGGGCTAGACTGAGAAAATAGGAGAAGGCATCCCAAAAGCAGAGGTGGGTGCCACAAGGATTGGCAAGGGAAATTAGGGGGGCAGTCCTTCGTTGAGGTAGGAGGGAAGTGAGTGGCAGTGGGTTTCCTGAGCCAGATGACACAAGGCCAGGAAGGAGGTTAGCCATGATCTGGGAGCTCTGAGCAAAGGAGAGGAGGGAGAGGAGGTCTAAGGGGAACTCCCAGGGCAGCAGGATGGGGAGCAGTGCTTCTGGGAGAGATAGTGAGACAGGGACAGAGACACAGACAGAGAGAGACATAGAGACAGAGAGAGGGGGGCTGGAAGCCAGGAGGAGCTGAAGACAAAAAGAGGCCTGCCCAAATGCCACGGGATAAGAGGGACCAAGCAGGGTCTGCCAGTTTGTGCACAGCTGAGTCCCGGCAACAGGTAGAGAGACCAGGTGGGGAGGGGTGTGGCAAAGGTTCATGGGCTTGGACACCAGCTCACCCCCCCACCCCACGGCCATGTTGTGGCCCACGAAAGCACTCCAGTTGGATGCAGTGTGGCAAGGTGGAGAGATGGACTTGGGGGCAGTACAGCCAGGACAGATCCTACATCACCTGGTGCCTCAGTTTCTTCATCTATAAAAGAGGGACAGAACTGTGCCCACCTTATGCATGGTTGCTGCAAGCATTACTGAGTGAGCGGACGTTGGGTGCTCAGAGAGCACAGAACCGACATCAGCTATCACCCTAACAACCCCACGGACTCACGCCTGCAAAGCGGGGACGCACGGGTTCCCTTGGGCGCTGCAAATAAAACAGACAGAAGGCCCTGCCCTCAGGAGAGACAGACGACACACAAAAGAGGTGGTGAAAATGCATGGACGATGGGCTAGATGGGCTAGATGGCACGTAGGGGGCGCTATGGAGAAGGTAAAGTCGGGGCAGGGAAATGGGGGACCTGGGGCTGTCCAGGAAAGGGCTCACTGAAAAGATGAAACCTTTGGGCAGAAACAACAAAGAGGTGTGGGAGGAGGCCTGCCAGACCCTGAGGAAACTGTTCCAGGCAGAAGGAACAGTAGGTGCTAGGTTTCTTGGGCTGAGGCACAACCAGGAAGCCAGAGCGTCCAGTGAGTGAGGAGGAAGGGAGGTCAGGGTGGGAGGGCGAGGGACGGCGGACTTCTCAGCCCCGTAAGCATCGTACTTTGTCTCTGAGTGGCTGGGAGGCCGCTGGAGGGCTTGGGGGCACAGGAAGGGCATGATCCCAGAGCCATTTTAATGGATCATTCTGGCTCCACCGTTGAGGCCAGAGTGAGGGAACAGGCGCAGGGGCAAAGAAACCAGTCTGGAGGGTCATTTAAGAATCAGGAGCAAGACGATGGTGTGTCGGACCCGGATGGTAGCAGTGGAGGCTGAGAAGTGAGTGGACTGTGAACACACTTTTGAAGGCAGAGTCTGCAGGGTTCCTGATGGAGGACCCCATTGCTCTCCTTCCGGTTGTTGTGAAGTCTGGAGAAAGGCGGATGCCCTGTTTCTGCCACGCCGCCACAGGCCTGCCCCGCTATAGAGGATGTAGTAGACATTCTATAACCGGGACTGCTAGGACGGATGGGGGCACCCGACCCGCACCAGCATTCCACTAAAAGCCTCTCTCTGCAGCCAAGCAAGGAGGGGGTGTCCCTGGGGCCAGTGAGCCCCTCCCCACCAGTCCCTGCCCGGACAGGACCTCAGAGGCCACAGGTTACGGAGAGGGAGCTCACACCCCGGCAAAGATTGATGCCTTTTAAACAGACCCAGAGTGAGAAGGACAGAGAAAGTCAATATTTGTCCGAGCAAGCCAAACAGGCAGGCTCGCCCAGGAATGTGAGGGAGGGAGGCCCAGCACCCGGAGAACATTATTTCAACAGACAGATATTTGGAAACCGTCGCTGTCCTAGATGTGGGGGAGGGGGGGTTCATCCAACCCTCGATTCTGCCCAGGGATGGATGGGACCAGGCAGAGCAGAGAGGGGGCAGGGGGCCTGGGGTCGAGGGGAGGGTGGGAGGGCGAAGGCAGACTCAGTCACAGCAGAAGAGCTGGCCCCCGGCTTCTCTTGCCTGGAAATTGAGGTTCAGAGAGGGGAGGGGGTTTGAGCCCGAACATCCAGGTAACCCCCACCCTCTCGCCCCCCTCTCACTCCAGCCAATCAGAGCAGTGTACGGCCCCCAAACCGACCGGTGCCTCGTTTATTTTCGCCCCGAAGCTCTTGCCCACACCATTCCTCTACCTGCCGCACCTTTTAACTCCAATGCGTTCTTCAAAACCTGGTTCAAGTTTCACCACCACTGGGCAACTTCTTGTTTTAAGATAAGAGCTTGAGGCCTGACCCCAGGGAGCACTGGCTTTGCCAGTTACTGGCTGAATGATCGAGGCAAATCCCTTAACCTTTGTAAACCCAGGTTTTCTCATCTGTGACACCAGCCTGGTGGGCTGAAGAACGCCCCCCACGGAGACGTCTGTGTCCACATCCTAATCCCTGGAACCTGTGAATATGTCACCTTATGTGGTAAAAGGGACTTTGCAGGTGTGATTAACTTCAGGATTTTTAGGTGGGGAGACAATCCTGGATCATCTGGGTGGGCCCAACGCGGTCCCAAGGATCCCTAGGAGAGGGAGGCCCGAGGCTCCGAGGGGGAGATGTGGTGGCAGAAGCAGAGACTGAAGTGAGGCCAGCACAGGAGCAGCAAAATGCGGGCAGCCTCCCTCTATGAGCTCAAAAGGCAGGGAGCTGGATTCTGCCCTCATGGCCTCTAGCAAGCCCCAGCCCTGCCAACGCCTTGACCTCAGTCCAGCAAAACTGGTTTTGGACTTCTGACTCCAGAACTGTAAGATAATAATTTGGCGTTGTTTTAGGCCACTAAATTTGTGGATTACCAAACGAACCCGTTTGTTGTTACAGCAGCAACAAGAAATGAATTCAAATGAGTCTAACACTCACGCTTACCCGCAGGGCTCTTCTAAGGACCAAACAGCATTCCACACGGAGACCCCTTAGTGTGGCTTCTGACACAGAGAAAGGGCTCAGGGCTACCAGGTATCTGACCCTCTCATGATCCCTGCCACCTCCCTCTTTACTTTCCTGCTTACATCTCTGTCTGCCCCTGCAGACTGTGAGCAGTTCAAGGGCCGGCCCCCAGCATCAGTCAGGCTTGGGATCTCCAGCTCCAGCACAGAGCAGGTGCTCCGCACGTGGCGGGTGAATGAAGGAATGTCAGCACTTGTCTGTAGGCAAGGCGGCTTTAATCACACAGTAGAATCCTAGACAGAGGAAGACAAAATTCTCAAAGCCGTGGGACCAGGCCTCAGAATCCAAACGCCAGAAGAGATCTTTGGAACTGTTTGGGTTGTTCCTACAGGGCGGACAGCGAGATATCCGATCACCCAGCGGGTCCGGTCTCCACTATCAATTTCCAGGCAGCTTCTCCTCGCAGACAGTGTGAGAGGCAGTGCCCAGCGATGATTTCCTACCTGCAGAAGCAGTCTGCGCCTCTGGCTGCTGTCTCCAGGCCGGGGAGGGGGAGGTGTACCGGCAGCAGGTGCTGGGGGCAGCACGTGCAGCTGCGGGCTCGGATCATGGTGACTATGAAGTAGACGGTCACCATGCAATGGCCTTTACCAAGCGCCAGACATGGTATAAAGTACCTACATCATTATTTTGTTTCATGCTCAAGTGTCTATTATTATTCCTATTTACCGAGGAGGAAATTGAAGTTTTGGCAGGCTACACAATTTGCCCTTGGTCACAGAGCGCACAAGTAGTTGGGCCAAGATTCTGACCCCCATCTGTTGGCCTTGAGAGCCCGTTCTTATAACCACCACCCTTCACCGCCGATCCAACTTCCATGTTCTCAGACTGTGTCGGCTCTTCTGTAGAAGTTCACAGGACCTCGGGACAGACAACTTGACGTACTTGTCTGTGTCCCCATCTAGAGCCACTCAACAAATATTATGTATTAAACCTCCTCTGGGTCAGGATTTGCTCCATACACTGGGTACAGAGAGGTGACCCAGCCCAGTGGGGACCACAAATCCTGAACAATCACCACAGGGTGGTAAGGACTGGGACAGTGGGACACAGGAGGCCACAGGGACCCAGGTGTGGGCATCAAAAACTGATGGGCATCAGAAATAAAGTTTCCGTGGTGACAGCCAAACACATGGTGGGGGGCAGGGTCCACCCTTTGGAAGGGGCAACTCTGAGCCAAGGAAACCAAACATGCAAAGGTCCAGAGGTAAGAGCATGATACCTTCAGGAAAACACAGGTCATCTGGGTGACCAAAGGAGAGTGGATGAGGGAGTGACAAAGAGAGAACAGGGGTCAGATGTAGAGCACAGCACAGAGGATGCTCTTGGGCCTGAAGGCAATGGGGCACTATGGAAGGAGTTTGAACAAGGGAAGGACTTGGAGAAATTGTATTATCTTTAAGAAATAAAAATAATATAATAAATATACAACAACAACATCTATCACTTATCCAGTACTTGTTATGTCTCAGCTGCTCTTCAAAGCACCTGACGTGGATTAATTTACTTAATCCTTACTGCAATATCATTACTAACATATAACATCCCGAGTTTACAGATGAGGAAACTGTAGCACAGAGAGGTTGAGTCACTTGCCCAAGATCACACAGCAAGTAAGTGGAAGAAATCGGATTTGAACCCAGGCAATCTGGCTCCAGAGCCCAGATGCTCTTATACTGACCTCTCCTCCTAGGAGAAGGTGGCACGAGGACCCCATCAGGGCAAAGCAAAGAGGAGGTGTTCAGGAATTCTGTGCTAGGCTGCTGGGCAAGCAGGCCTGGCTCAGAAAGCGGGATCCTGCTCTCCAAAGGGCTCCAGGCCCAAAGCAGCCAGTTAACGCATCTCCCTAGACTCACTCTGCCCACCCCCCCACACAAACACACAGTGCTGCAAGTTCTCAGGGCAGCGCCTTATCTTCCCAGAGTTTTCTAGGGCTTCTCCCAGCTCCGCTTTTCAGGAAGGCCTTTCCGCTTTGCTGCAGATCCTATCTTCCTGCATGTTTCCTATTAGCGAAGTGATTAGCACTCATCCATTTGCATAAGCACAGAGGCCCCCCAGCGCGAAGTGAGCCTAACCTCTGCTTGGCTGGAAAGGGTCTCCCTCTGCAGAACGTGCCTGGTGCCTTGTCTCCAGGTGGTTCGGTTTCCTCATCTTTAAAAGTGAGGGTACTGAGGTCCCATACTTCACAACCTGCCCTCACGTGTGATGATAGACAGGTGGTGATGGGTATGAACGGCGTGCCATCAATATGCTACCAGACATGGGGCTACGACTATTATTGCTGTGATTATCACTGCCATCCAGTCAGTGCAGTCAAAGAAAAATAGGCTGAGTGAAAATTGTATTTTGTCATGGCCGTTCTGAACAGCAAAAAGGAACAAAACCACATTATCCACCAAGAGGCTACGGCTTAGCAGGTGCTAAGCCAGGAACTTCCATATGTTCTCTCATCTAATTCCCACAGTTTCTCCATGAGATAAGATTTGTCCCCATTTTACAGATGGGAAAACTGAGGTACAGAGATGTGAGGTCATTTAACCAAGGCCACATGCCTTATAAATGGCTTTGAACCCAGGTCTGCCTGGCTGCATAAGCCTGGACTTGCTCTGCTGGACCACGCTGCCCCCAGACCCAGGCCTCCTCTGAAATGCAGTGAAAGCCGTGAACTTCTGTGGAGCTGCCCCTCACCCGAGCATAAGACACATAAGATCGACCACCAGGAAGTATTGTATAAAATCATGCAAATGAGAACGAGCATTTATTAGACCCTTACTAGATGCCAGCGTTCTCGTGAATTCAGTCCTCACAACAACCCTGTAAGGTAGGTCATCCCCATTTCACTGATGAGGAAACTGAGCCACAGAGAAGTGGAGTGCCTTGCCCAAGATTATGCAGCTAGGAAGTGGCAGAGCCAGGATTTGAAGCTGGGTAATCTAGCCCCAGATCTTACACCCTTAACCTTAATTCTACATACAGTCCTGAAGAGGCTGAGAGGTGAGACTCGTCCCCCTATCACACACACACACACACACACACACACACACAGAGTATTCCCAACAATCAAGGCCACTAGGCCTGCTCTGACCCAGACCCACCTTCTACCGTACAGTCTGCAGGATGTCCCTGGACGAGAAAACCTGGGAGGAGGAACGTGCCAGGTGCCAAGGTGCCAGGTTCCCCAGGCTGTGGAAGGAGCCATCCCCAAGGCACGGGAGGTCAGGAAGCCTCAGGACCCCACTTCCTGTCAGGCCCTGCTGCTACTCAAATCCCACGGGCCTCAGATTTTGCTCATGATATGGGGTCTTGTCGCTGCTTTCTGGAGCCCTCACCATAGTCCATCTGTTACCCTTTAGAAGGGACTCAGGTCTTGGCTTAGTTGCAGGAAAACAGATATGTGGAGCCAGAACCCTCCCTGCACCCAGCAGGCCTGTTTCCCCAGCGTTCACTTGTCGTTGA
The DNA here is from genome assembly GCF_029215605.1 of Mirounga angustirostris. Taxonomy (NCBI): domain Eukaryota; kingdom Metazoa; phylum Chordata; class Mammalia; order Carnivora; family Phocidae; genus Mirounga; species Mirounga angustirostris. The sequence continues at coordinate 153,097,938 of NW_026991712.1, forward strand.
GGAGTGAGAGTGAGGAGATTGAGCACTTTGAGGAGTGCTCCAGGCCCCCCCAGTCTTCCCCTTTCCCCATGGATCCTGGGTGTCAGGGCCCTGCTCCTCTTTTCCAGGGACAATCCGGGAGCCAGCAGGCCCAGGAAATGCCCAGCCCTCCCTCCATCCAGTGCCCAGACCTCACAGCCATCCACTCAGGCTTGGCATCCCTCCCAGACTTGGGGGTCCCTGGGAACCCTAACATGGCAACTCCAACGCCAGTGGCCTTTGTGAATGACAAAGGTTTCCTAGGACTCTGCTTCCAGGGAGCAGAAAAACTCACAGTACTGAACCACAGACTGAGGCTCCATCCACACAAGCAGCCCAGTTTGGAAAAAGGAGAAAAAGAAACTCTGCAGGTGTGACCACAACTGTGGGGAGGTGGCCTGCTACACACTGAGCCCAGAGGCCCAGGCCTGCCTCTTCTCATCACCTATTTGTTCCTCAAGATGGATGCCCACTGGACACAGAAGCCAGTGAACTAAACGCAGCTCAGAATTCTAGCATCTGAGTTCCCATCACTGGCTTTCTATGTCACTTTAAGAAGAGCCTTTCCCAGGTGCCTGGGTAGCTCAGTCATTAAGTGTCTGCCTTCGGCTCAGGTCGTGGTCCCAGGGTCCTGGGATCGAGCCCCGCATCGGGCTCCCCCCTCGGTGGGAAGCCTGCTTCTCCCTCTGCCTCTATCTGTGCTCACGCTCTCTGTCAAATAAATAAATAAATAATCTTTTTAAAAAAAATTTAAAACATAAAAAAATGAGAAGAACCTTCCCTCCTGGGGCCCCTGTAAATTGAGGGCTTGGCCCCTGCACATTTCTAGAACTGAACGATACAGATGTCAATGGCTCTGGTACAGCATGGCTCTGCTCTTGCCAGCCCCAGATTCGTAGAGAAATACTCCCTCGTGGTCAGACAAGATTGTATAAGGTGGTTCCTCCCCCATCTCTCGTTCCAGTTTGCCCACATCTTGTCCCTCCTGGTAAAAAAAGGAAAGAGGCCTCACTATGAGCCAGGCTGAGAAAAGACTTACAGGACATTGTGGATCTGCCAGGGGGGTGGACCTGTTGGCTGGAAACCCCAAGACCCTGAGCCAAAGCAATTGTCCCCTTAATTAAAGACATGCCCTGGATTATGGAGGGAGCCAGTGGGGACTGACTCATTTACACTCGGACCATGAGCCAGGCTGTGCCAAGGAGCCTGCTCTCCAGCTCAGGGGAGGAGGTGGACCTTTTTATGGAAATGGCTTGAGCTCTTCTCCCCTCAGGAAAAACAATCATTTTTTTTCTTTTCTTTTTCTTTTTGTGTGTATGCACACGTGCACTCACACACACACGTGCATGTGGAATAAACAAAATGGGATTCTGCTATAAACTCCAAACCAAGAAGTTCAAGATTCATTCTGCTTCCTTCCCTGGGGTTTTCCTCCTCTCTGGGAGTATGAGCTATGGAGGCAGTGGGGGCATAAAGGAACAGGATTCCACAGATGAGGCTGCAGCTCCCATAACCAGAAGCCTCTGAGATGTTCCAGAAGACAGTGGGTCAAGATGAATAGGAATCATCCCATTCCCAAGGCCCACTCTGCCTCAGACACCCCCAATGCTTCAGTGCCATGCTGTCCTGCCCCCTTCTGAATCTCCCTCTCTAGTCTAGAGAGGCTCAGATGAGGCCCAGATGAGAGGCCTCCCCTCCAGATGTCCCACAACACCTCAAGCTCAGCACCATAGCACCGAACACATCATGTGCCTCCTCAGGGTTCCCTGCTGTCCTGCCAATCACCTCAGCTGGAAAGCGGCTCTCTCCTAGCTCCTCCCTCTGCCTTACACCACACACCCGGTGGGTCCCCAAGTCCTGTCATTTCAAACTCCAGCAAGCTCACAGATCCACCCGTTCCCTACACACACACACACACACATACACACGCACACGCACGCACATGCATGCACGCACATGCTGCCATCCCAGCCCAGGCAACTTGCCAGGGGCTCTGCAGGGGCTTCCAAAGGCACTCTCTCACATGGCCAGGGGCTGGGCTAAAACCCAAGTCTGACCAGATCTTCCCCCTGCCTGATGTGCCAGTGCCTCCCCCATAGCCTTGAAGAATGAGACAAGGCCACTTCCATGGCCTGACAGGAGCTGTGACCATCTCTGCACCTCCTCCGCTTCATGCCCTAATAACTCTCAGCTGTTTGGCGGCTTCCCCATTCCTCACTGCCACCTTTCTGCCTTTCCACTTGCTGTTCCCTTGGCCAGGAATGTCTTTCTCCATTCTCCTCACGTGGATAACCCCCATACACTTCTAGAGATGCAGCTCAGGGCCATCACCTCCTTCAGCAAATCACAACCCGATGCCCGGGTTGGGACAGAGTCCACCCCCACCACCTGCCCCAGCAGAGCCCCGGGTGGCCTCTGTCTGAGCACACTGTCTGTCCCTTTTCTGATGGTGTGTCTTACCCTGGGTCTGGTCAGTGTCTCCCCAGCACTCAGTAGGAAAAGGTTGGCCAAACTGAGCTACACAATTTCAGAGCAAAATAAGGAAAATATGAAGTGAGTTCAGTGAGTTTATATGTTGAGTCAAGAAATGTCCCATGAGCTCTTTGTGCCATATGTATAGCAACTGGGCATTTTAATAGAATTACAGAGTAGAGTTAAGATTGATAAAGTGATATCTAGCACCTAGCAAATGCCAGACCCAGTATTCAGTAAGACCTTGAATGAATGAATGAATGAATGAATGAATGAATGAATGAATGAATGATGAGTGGAGGACTAGAGGTAAATTCCAGCTGCCCTCACCCCAGTGAACCACTGACCATCAAGGAGTGACCGATTTTTAATCTCTTTATTTAAAAGTCATGATTGGAGGGGTGCCTAGGGGGCTCAGTCGGTTGAGTGTCTGTCTTTGGCTCAGGTCATATCCCAGGTCCTGGGACCAAGCCCCCAGTCGGGCTCCCTGCTCAGTGGGGAGCCTGCTTCTCCCTCTCCTGCTCCCGCTCCCCTGCTTGTGCTCTCTGTCTTCCTCTCTCTATCTCTGTCAAATAAATAAGTAAAATTTAATAAAAAAGAAGTCATGGTTGGAAACTCCACTTCCCCTCCGTTCTTCTTTACTGTATTATCCAAACCTTAAAAACATACCTTCTGTGTCCTCTTGTTCTTTCTAGGGACAGGGACATCCCGCCCTGTCCAGCTCCCTGCACCTCGCCTTCCTGCTTCACACAGCTAGCCCCGTTTTACCTCACTGAAAAGACGGAGGAGATCCTTCCCTGCTGGCTAAGACAGCCATGGAGAAGGATCCCTTCCCATATGCATCCTCACAGGCCTTAGCTGCAAACCAGGAGATAAGCCAACCTCAGCATTCCTGCCCATGCTTTCCCTCAGGGAGCCCCCAGTCTGAGAAGGGAGGTGTGAGCCAGCCCAGCTCTAAGGAGAGGGTGATAGGAAACCCTAGCCTCACACACTCACCCCAGAAGCAGCATCTTTAGCTATAGTCACAGATAGAGGTGGCCTCGCAGGGCAGGGAGGGAAGGGTCCCTGCTCACCCTGTTCCCAGTGACCCAGGCAAAAGGCTTGCCAAGGGCCTCCTCCCACTGAAAGAAGCAATCAGGAAAACCACATGTATATTTGCATAATATTTGCATTCAATTTGCTTCTGATTTACATAAGTCCCTTAGCCTGGGCCTTCTCCGGGATAGTTCTCTAGGTCTGTCCTGTCCTAGAAGATACCAGCCTTGTCTCAGCCCCTCTGAAGTCTCCTCTCTTAGCCTGCCCAAGTCGCCTGGGGAATGGGTTGGGGACTGGCTTCCCGAGGATCAAGCATGCCAGGCTGTCCAGGGTGCTGTACGAAGACACAGGGCTACGACAGCGCCCAAGGGGGGGGGGATGGGGAGGTGCCGGCCAGTCTCCGCATGCCTCCTTTCCCCACACCCCTCTCCATCGCCCCTTCAGCAAATCACCAGCAATTAGACAAGGGAGTGGGAGTCCTGGCTGGGACAGCCAACTCAAGGAAGATTCCGTGAAGCAAGTACTTGAGCCCAGTTTTGGATGTGATGTGAACAGGTAAGGGGAGACCGTGGTGAGGGACCGAGGCTGCCCGCTCACAGCAAGATTTAGTTTCTCATTCCACAAAGGAGGTAGATGGATAGACAGAAGATGCTGGTGGTGAAGACAGACACATAGACGGGAGAGAGAGAGATGCTAAATGATTGCTAAGTAGATAATGACAGATAAGAGATACACAGATGACCAAGGATGGCCAGGCAGTGATAATGACAGGCAGACAGACAGATGCTTTGTGCCAGGAGCCAGGAATGCAGTGACGGGCGAAGCAAGCTCCCTCCAGGCAGCGAGACAGACAAGCAAGCAATTAATTAAAATTCAGAGTGGTGAGCGCTGTGTTAGGGAGACATACAAATTGTTGGAGGAGCACAGAGGAGGGGACTATTAATTCAGTGGGAAAGGTGATGTGGAAAGCCGTGGAAGAGACAGTGTCATGAAAGGGTGACATTTGAACTGAGTGTCCTGAAGGATACACAGAAGGTCACCAGCAGCAGAGGGCGCAGGGAAGAACACTCCAGCCAGAGGAAATGATCTGAGACACGGCACGGCGGTGTGGATAAAATACCAAAAGGCCACGCAGTGGGAGAATTCAAGAAACAAACAATAAGACTGAACCTCAGGAAAGCAAACCAGGCCAAGGGGGTGCCCAGTACAAGGACAACATGCAGAGGCCAGAAAAAAATCCTCTGAGCTGGAAAAGGTTACAGATGCTTTGTAGACGCTACCTACCGTTTCAAAGGGACACTTCTAAATTGGAAGGCTATGGAGATTTGGGGTGGCTGAGGTGAAGAAATGATATGGAAAGGAACTGGTAAAGGATGAGTTGACGGGTGGATGGATGGATGATGGATGGACAGACGGATGGAAAGTTCGATCAATTATCTAGCATATTATCTTTATAAATACTGGCTGAATTAAATTGGTGAATGGCTGGTTGCTGGTGGAGAGATCAGCATAGATGGTGGAAGAAAGGAGGGAAGGAAGGAAGGGAGGAAAGCAGGCAGCCTGAGGAGCTGAAGGTGGGCGAATGGATGGCCTGGGTGCAGGAGAGGAGCCTACTCATCCATGAGGAGACCTAGGAAAAGTGAAGATTGGTAGGGAAGACAATTCCTCACCTTGGGGGAGATGTAGAGATCCTATGAATGGCAGTGGTGATAACAAAAGTTCATCTTTTTTTAATAAAGATTTTATTTATTTATGTGACAGAGAGCACAAGCAGGGGGAGCTGCAGAGGGAGAGGGAGAAGCAGGCTTCCCACGGAGCAGGGAGCCCAATGCGGGGCTTGATCCCAGGACCCTGGGACCACGACCCGAGCCGAAGGCAGTCGCTTAACGACTGAGCCACCCAGGCACCCCATGAAAGTTCATCTTTGAAGATAACTCTTACATTTGCAAAGAATGCCTACCTCTTCGATTTGTTTCACTGGAATTTCTCAGAGATGGGAAGCTCAGGTTTGACACCTGTAACTGCCCCAGCTGGAGGCTGAAGAGCCATAGGGACAGGATTTCCTGAAGTGAAACCCAGTGCACTCGGCGAACTCCAGCTCTAGGGACAGTGTGACAACAGAACGGAATACCTGTCAGAGGTATTGTGCCGGAGAATCCGGGAGTGGCCGGCAGCATGGCCGGCAGCGTGGCTCAGTCCACAGCCAGCCAGCGACAGCACAGGTCTGACACACAGGCACCCTCTGGGTCAGGCAGAGGAGAGGACGAGGACAGAGTGAGTGAGTGACGAGGGTACATTAAAGGACAAGTGAGGGCGCGCACACACACCTTAGACGGAAGCCACACAGAGGTGCCAGTCCAGGTGAGTCTGATGCAACAGAGCTCGGCAGAGTGCACTGGGCTGGGGGGCTTCCTAGAGGAGGTTACACCTACACTTAGGTGAAGACTGGTGTCCTTTGCCGAGACAAGCACATCAGAGGAGGAGCAGTTTGGTGAGCGAGGTAGAGGAGGCTGAAGGCACATGGAGCTGGGACATTATAAATTCAGTTAGGGGCCCACTGATTCTGAGGTCAGCCTGTCTGTACTTCCATTTGTGCCATTCTTGCCACCTGAGGGACCTGTCCCTGTCCCCTTCCTTCCATCTACTCCATCTACCTGAAAATCTTCCCATCCTGGGAACATCTCAGGGGTGAAGATGAGCCGGTAAGGGGTGACCAGGGACCATGCTCTGGAAAGGCACACCCACAGCTGGAGGGAGGAGGCTGCACCCACATGATGGCTCCCGCTGGAGGTCGTGTGTCCTTCTGCATGTCTTGGGCCAGCTTGGCCGCCTTCCCCTCTGCCTCTTCCCCAGGCTTCCCAGTCAGCGTGCCCTGCTGCCCACATTCCCGAGCTCTCCTGGCCTCATTGGGAGGGAAACAGGTCTCCTCCATCCACAAGAAATGAGGTTAGCTGTGTGACCTCAGTCAAGTCAGGAATCTCTCCGGGCCTTGATTTCTTTGCATATAAAACAAATTTAATAAGCCCAGTCCTGCCGACCCCACGGTGCTCTAATGAGAATGAAATGAAATGCAAATTGTCACCCACTATACATCTGTTAAAGGTAAAGGTATACGACGTAATTACATTAAGCTGATTTTTCATTTTCTTCTCTTGGCTTGTGGTAGTTTTTAATGTTTTTACAGTGAAAAAGAATTACTTATTTAATAAGGTCAGAACACTGAAGTTTGAAGAAAAACTATTCTCAGGAATTGAGAGAAGTTGAGTATTTCAAAGTTCGACAGGGGCATTTCCTGTTGTGCTAGTCTGTGTGAACCATCATTCCTGTCACCGTCATCATCCTGAGTGTGGATCCTCATCCTCGCCTCACAGGGGAGGAAAGGGAGACCCACGAACACTAGGTAACTGGGCCTGACACAGCTAGCCAGCTACCCGCCGAGCCAACACGCGGTGGTCTCCATGTTGCAGAACAAACACACTCTTGTGTGACATCTTCCTGGTGTGGACAGTGCTGACGTTCCGTTTTTAGTTAGCATGTGTGTCCAACTGCCACGTATCTAAATAGATATACAGTGAAACCTCAGCCATCTCAGACCTTTGATGAACACACTCATCCAGACACCCAAGCTTCTGAATAGCTACAAATTCAAGGATCACCTTTTTAAACACTTTTAGATCATTCTTCGAAATTGTTCTCTAGAAAGAGGCCACTCCTCCCTGACCTCTTCATCAGAGTATACGGAAAGTGAGTTAGCCTTTCCTTAATGCCTAACGGCAGCCATTCTGATCCCAGCTGTACCTGAGTGTACGTAAGGAAGCTCATCACGTCCCTTTCTTCTCCGACTTCCATTTATCTCAATAAGAACAATCATTAAAAAATAAGAAGAAAAATCAAAAAAAGGACACTCATAATAACTAACATTTATTGAGCACTCACCACATGCACCGTTCTAGGTGTGAACTCGTGTCATTGTCCTACCTCTGGGAGGTAGATGTTGTCACTCCTGCTCTACAAAGAAAGGGAGGCACCAGAGTCCCAATAACTTGCTCAAGGTCAGAGGGCTGGCCGGCCGTGGGGTCAGAATGTGACTGTGTGGCTTCCAGCCCTGGCTCGCAGGGCCTCATCTTGCCAAGCCCCCAGAGGAGCTTGATGGGCAGAGATGCCTACGGCCCGCCTAGCCACGGCCTCGGAGAGAGCACAGCGTCCTCCAGAAACTCCACACAGCCTTCCACAGGCCGCCGGACGCTTCATGGAAACTCTCTTTTCTTCCCAGCTCCCGGCTCTCGCCACAGCTTAGGAAACTTAAAGATCCTCATTCCTTCTCCTGTCGGCCCTCCGGCCCTGCCAGTTCTGAACTTTATACCTTCAGCCCATTTCTGGCTCTTGACAAATGGAAAACAAAATCATTCTTAGGATTGATGCGTGTGTGTGTACGCACACGTGTGTGTGTCTGTCTGTCTGCCCATAGAAAAAAGTGACGTTTTTGGCCCTTTCCTCAACTCCAGTTGCGTAACACCGGAAGAGCCAAGGGGCTGGACAGAACTTCACGGAGGTGGCCACAGCCCCTGCCCACCCACCCCATTCCGCCGTGTGCCACACAGCAAACCCCTCTGCTGCCCCAGCCTTTCCCCTGCCCTTCTGCAGGGAATTACTGTCGCAGCCTCAACCCCGACCTGGAAAATGTAGCATTCCTGCCCACCTTCCAACCTCATCGCCCACAACTCCCTGGCACAAACCCTTTTTTCCAGACAAACCAGGCTCCTCATTGATCTCAACACATGCTTCATGCTTTCCTACCTCTGTGCCTTTGCCCACACGGCTTCGCCTCCAGGACGGCCCTCCCTTCTCCTCTCCCTGCATCCAGATCTCCCATCCTTCAAGGCCCTGCTGGAGACAAGTACTCGTCAAGCCTGACTACTACCTACTATGTGCTGCAGGGCTGGGGATACCATGATGAGGAAGGCAGGTGGGTTCACTGCCCTCAAAAGAGTCATTACAAAGCAATGGCACAGGAGCGCCTGGGTGGCTCAGTTAAGCGTCCGACTCTTTTTTTTTTTTTAAAGATTTTATTTATTTGACAGAGAGAGACACAGCGAGAGAGGGAACACAAGCAGGGGGAGTGGGAGAGGGAGAAGCAGGCTTCCTGCTGAGCAGGGTGCCCGATGTGGGGCTCGATCCCAGGACCCTGAGATCATGACCTGAGCCGAAGGCAGACGCTTAACGACTGAGCCACCCAGGCGCCCAAGCATCTGACTCTTGATCTCAGCTCAGGTCATGATCTCAGGGTTATGAGATCGAGCCCTGTATGGGGCTCTGTGCTCAGTGTGGAGTCTGCTTGAGATAGTCTTTCCTTCTCCCTCTGCCCCTCCCCCCACCTGCACTTGCTCGCTCGTGCACGCACGCTCTCTCTCTCTAATAAATAAAAAAAATCTTTTTTTAAAAAAAGCAATTGCACGATTACGAATGGTGAGAAGCTTCCCTGTTTCACCTGTGCTCACACCCCCTCTGCCAAGGGGGCCACTACCATTGCCTGGCGGCTCTCAATAATAGTGTCAGTCTCTCCCTTCCACCACCATCTCCATTTATGAGATTCTCGCAGATCTTTAAGGTTTTCAGCCAATGCCCACCTCCTCTGGGGAATCTTCCAGAATCCCCTATCAGATGCAATTACTCTCTCTGAACTTACCCCCTCTCCCCCGCGCTGGTTTAGGTGGACCCTCTCCATGGGCAGCCCTGTTCTGAATCTCATCACTGCACTTACACAGTGGATGTAATCCCTGATCCCCACAGCCCTGGGGCCTCTGACCACAGTCTCTTTCCACTTAGTCCCGTGTGCCACAGAGAGACCATGATGTTCTGTGCGTTCCATGTCGTAGCAAGTTTGGGAAGCACAGCAGTGAAGCCGTGATGCTTACAGGGCCCATCTGATGAAGCAATATGCTGCTGGTCAAGCCTTAAATGTCTCAGTGTTAACTGCACAGATCTAGAAGTCTGTACAGAGCAGGGTCATTCTTATGGTTAAATCAGATCATTTTCAATATTTTAAATTTTTCTCAGAATTATCACCTTAGTTTTTTGATATCTTTTTAATAATGTGTACGTGGGTCGCTTAACAGACAAAAAAACATTGTGTGGTGAACAGACCCAGCTTCAGCCAGCAAAACTCATCCTGCCATTTCCTGCCGCCAAAAGGGTTCCGGAATGGGAACAATGAAAATGTTTTCATTCATGAGTCTTGTTCAAAGATAATTTGGTAGGACAAGGTAAATTCAGTGAGGAAAAGGCCACATCAGGGTAAGGCCGTGTTCGTTCTAGAGTAAAAGGAGGAGAAAGCTAAATCAAATTCTGTAATTATGACAAGCCAAGGAGGGGACGGTATCTCACAAAGATAATGAAAATTGAGTCCAAGATGCAATGCTCGTGCCTCAAAATTCTTGAAGAAACTGTTCGATTGTCCTGGGGCGTTAGCGCCTCAGGGGAGGCGCCCCCCACCCCCTGCCTCCGCCCCCGCCGCCCTGGCCCTGTCTGAAGCAGAACTGAAGGGCATGTGAGCTGGTGGGACAGAGAGAAGCCTTTGCTGCTGAGAGAAGGGGCGGTGTAGTGTTGCTGCCAGCCCACCCTTCTCTCCTACGACAATCCCACGCGGTGACCCCCCTGGCAGCGGCGGGGGGGGTGTCCGGGCAGCCCTCTGCCACGCCCAGGATCACCTGCTCTACTCAGCTCCTTGCTTTAGGAGCCACTGTCCCAGGTGGCAGGGCACTGGTTCTCACATCAGAAGGGCAGGTCTCGCGGTCCGAGGACCCACCTCCCTCGGTAGCCTTGTGTTGGAAACCCTCCACCCCCATATCTACAGGCAGAGAGCGCTCAAGAATCATCCAACAGACCTGTGACCAAAGGTCCAGACGTCACGGAGGAGTGGAAGCCCCAGCTGCCTCTAAGATGGAAGGACCTCCCTCCTGCTGCTGTCGGTTAGGCACCCGCCCAGGGCACTGCTCCCCGCCCCCCCTCACCACCAGCAGGACTTCTCCTGGGCGAATCAAAATACAAAAGCCAATAATTGAAAGAGAAAGAGGACCACTCACAGAGCATTCAGAAAGAGGTCCTTCTGGAGAATGGGAAGCTCTAGAAGGTCACAATCATTATTAATTGTTATCATGATTATTGACTTGAGGAGAAGGAACAGAGAGCTTCATTACATCCGCACAAACGAAAGCAAACCGTCTGGTGACCAGCCAATGTCTTGAGCCATGAAGAATGAGCTGCCGGGGAACTTGGTCCCTTCCATCTCGCCGGAAACCTCCTTCCTCCAGTGGGTTAACCAGGAAATGCTGAACATGGTGCAGGAGGACACCACAATAAAAGCAATGCAAGACCTAGAAGGATCTTGTGATAACTTTCCATAGAAATGCAGGAAAATTACAGTATATGATAATATGCCCAGTTCTTCCGAATAAAAACAAACACCTGCAAGGGTATATATAGTTCAGTGGGTGATCAGAATACTAGTGCAGATAATGCATCAATCCCTCCCTCCCAAAATTAAAACAGGATCTCAAAAACAGTAGAGGCTAGATGAAGTCAAGTCTTGATCGCTATTAAATCTGAAGGTGAGTGTAGATGGGGGTTGATTGTACTGTTCTCTCTACTTCTGCATACGTTTGAAAATGTTCATAAGAAAAAGCTCTTAGCAAGCGTTCCCCCAGATTCAGAGGTTTGTTACAGCTACTGCTTCTACTTTTTAAATACTGTTGAAGTCTTTGTGGTTTAGGACTGCTGATTACATCAGGCTTAGAACTACCCTCTTTGTAGTATATGCAAAATAAAGGCCCTTGTGTGGCTGCAGAAAAAAGAGGGAAGGGAGGGAGGGACGGAGAAGGGAAGGGGAGAAGGGGGAAGGGGAGGGCACGCGCAGAAGGCGCATGAGCCGGGTTCCCATCCCAGCATCTCCATGCTCTAGCTGTGTGACTCTGGGTACGTGTGTGATACTCTGTGCATAGATTTCCTCTTTTGGAAAATTAGGATATTGTCCCCCCACAGGCTTCTTGTAAAGCTATAATTAAATAACAGATGTTGAGTACTCGGCACATAGTAGGCACTCATGAAATCCTGACTATGACTACTTTATAAAGATAAGTACTTCACAAAAGAGACACATTCAGGAAATTCTGTGCTTTACAAAAGAATTCACCACAGGGTCCCTTTAAGCCCCCAGCCCTGCTAGTGCATTTTAAACGGGATTGAGTTTGCAGAAACCCATTTACACATGACTTTTCAAGGCACTAATGAAGGCCGCAGATCTACGGAGAGAGCTCCCTGGGCAGACTCTCTCAGATCCTGTCCAGCAGGATTCTCTGAAAGACTGGAGACTAAAAACATCTTCTCTGAAAACCCACAAAGACCCACCGGCTGCCCTCTGGGAAGCCTTTTTTCCATGCATATTTGGAAGGGCTGTGGTATCTCCAGCTATGGGTCTAGGCTTAGGAAGACAATAGCAATAGGCTAACAACATTCGCTAACATTTATTGAGGGCTTCCTACGTGAGAGGCACTGTGTTAATTCCCGCGCATTATCCTGCACAAGGCAATAAAAGCTAATGTCTGTATAACCCCAACAAGGGCTTCCAGGTGAAAGAAAAAGGGCTTCCTATAATTCTCACAAAGATCTTACAGGGTATTATGATCTCTCTTGGTTGGTTGTTTTTTTTCAGATAGAGAAACTGAGGCACAGAGTAGGTAAGTCATTATGCCCGAGGTTACCCAGCTGTAAATGATGGATTATGAGAACCAGCCTCGCTCAGAAGCCCACCCCATCACAGAGCCCCTGCTGCATGCCCCACGCCCCCTCCCCACCGGCACTCCATCCAGCAGAGACAGGACTGCAGGGCAGAGGGTCCCCTCGGGAGGCACTGCCCCTCCTTCTGCCCCCTCCCCATCTCACTTAGCCCTCCACAAGCTGTTGTCAATTGCAGTGAAGTATTTACAGCAACCAGCGACCGCTGCCACCTCTGGCCACGTGGGCTATAATTCGATGCTCAAGCTGTTAACCAGCCGCTTTTGAGCACTGAGCTCTTCATACATGAGTGTCTCTCCCAAGAGCCAGGCTGGCTGCCTCTCGGCTGCTCCTGACGCTTGCACACCTCTCCTGCTGGCCCCAGGCATGCACACATGTGCACACATGCCAAATACGCCATCACACACAGACAACTCCTCACGTGCAATTTTCGCCACGAAATGATCCGAGTTCACTGTTCAGAACACAGCCCCCCCAACACACATGATGTGCAGAGGACTCCCAGCCCACCCCATGCACACACCTCCTGCCATCCACACCCAAGACACTACAAAGATAACAGCTGAGGATATTCCGTGTAAAGCAGAAGGCACACGGGACCAGCCGCTCGTCATGCCTAGCCCATATATATTCCCACAAAATATGTTCCCCCTGCATAATTATTTATGGGGAAACTATCCACACACTCAGCTCTGCATGACTGTAACCGGAAAAATACTGAATATGTATCTTCACCTACTTGTGCTAAATGCAACTGTCACCAGGATGTACGTGTATCTGATCATTGTTTTACCTAAGTGGCGGGTATATAGGGAAATTCATTGTTCTCTCTACTTCTGCGCATGTTTGAAAATTCATCCTGGGGCAAGTACCTGAATCCTTGACCCTATGTCTGTGGGCTGGTGCCTGTGTGCGCCGGGGAGCAGGGTAGGAGTTGAGTCACACACTAGCACGTCTGCCTCTATGTGTCTGTTTGTACAAAGCAGACCTGGCACTTTGGCTCTGTTGCTGGCCCTCTCCCCAGGGAGCCTTTGCAGTGTGGGGCTGCCCTCCGCTTAACTAGCCAAGAGCAAACACATCATGGAAGCCAGATCCCCACACCACCCTCCGTGAATGTAGCCACGGAGAGGGGGCGGTTCTGAACGCGGCAAGGGAGCAAGGGATAAGGCAGGAAAATGAGAGGGAATGAGGGCTCTGAGGGCAGAGGAAGAAATGGGACCCATCAGCCCAAGGGAGAATACATTCGGGAACGTGGGCTCATCCGTAATCAGCAAGGAGATGGCCCAGAGCAGCAGAAGCTTACCGATCAAGGGTCTGAGGAGGACACAGGTCTCTAGCCCCTCTGATGCCCTCTGGGTCCTCTTATCTGTGAGGACAGGGATCAGCCTCTCCAGGGAGGTTCTGAGGTAGGGGCGCCTAGGGGACCCCATGGGTGTAGACGCCAGAGTGAGCCTGAGCTGATTTCAGACTGGGCACAGAGATAGGCCAAAAGGCTCAACGGAGAAGGAAAGACAGGGAAGAACGAGGGAGGGTAGAAAGGATGTCTGAGTCCTCGGGATGAGAAAACTGAGCCCACAGGAGCCCTAAGCTGTGCTGAGAGCTTCAGGGACAGGAACTCTTGCAGCAGGAGCCAGGTAAGGCCTCAGGGCCAGGGTCACTCCCACGGCTTTCACAAGCCACTGAGGAAAGCGGGTCCTGCCCAGTGTGCCTCTAAGCTGCTGCCAGTCCTCAAGGACACCTACCCCGAAGGCCTCCGGGCTCTGCAGGGCAGGGGGACAGGTGAGCGTACCTCCCTCAGCCGACCCTGCAGCAGGACCCAGCTGCAGACCCAGTGAGAAGCGGGAAGCTGGTGGGAGAGAAGCAAAAGCAAACCTGAGTGGGGGCAAGGGAGCAGGCAGCCCCATGGTGCCAGAAGATCGGAGTTCAAGTCCTCCTGCTATGTACAGGGCAGACCTGCAACAGCCATGAGACTTCTCTGAGTCTCCTCTGGAAAACAGAGGCTGCAAATGCCCATCTCAAGGCCCTGTGAGGACTAAATAAGACTGTGGGGATGGAAAAGCTTTCTAGGGAGGTCTCTGAGCCTCCTCATTTTTCAGGATTGCCAGAAGGGGAGAAGTCATAGGGCCCAGGATGGAGATGACAGTGAGCGGTTATCTGCCAACATGGAGATTTTATTATTAATACTTACATATGCCTCTGTGTCCTGCTTCATCCCACAGAGGATGTGAGGTGGCTGAGAGGGAAAAACCCCTGACAGACCGACTGCAGGACAGACAGGTGGATAGAGGAATGAAGACAGAAGCAGGAAGAGGGCAAGAGAACTCTAGGGAAAGAAAAGTCCTCCATTCAGCTGCTCAACTCATTTACTTACTAAGCATCTGCTGCGTTTAGTTTCAGGTGACCTTACCCAGGGATAGAGGTATGGCAAATGTGAGTTTATCCTTTTCCCTATTCCTTTCCTCCTGCACACACAGCTAGAGACTATTTCCCAGTGTCCCTTACAATTGGGTGGAGCCATATGGTTGGGTTCTGGCCAAGGAAATTGGTCAGAAGTGATATCTGCCACCTGTAGACCTGGCCCTCTAAAAAAAATCTCCCCCAGAATTTTCTGATCGCTCTCCTCCTCTGCATTTAGAAGATCTATGGAGGATGCCAAGGACTTAGGACCGGGGTCCACAACCCACAAGGACTCAATGGTAGAATCTGGTACGTGGAAGTTCCATAAATTTAGCTGGGAAAAATTTTATCTTTATTTTGACGTAGCTCTGAACTGAAATTCAGCATTTTATTCAATTATGAAGGGAGGCCAAAAACCACAGCAGTTTTCCCCGTACCTGTAATTTTGCCACCCACACAAATTGCAGGTATTTTTCTACACCGTGTTAAGTTGTTGCAGAAATATCAAAAGGTCACTTATACTAAGAACATTTTGAAATTGTACTGTTAACCCCAGTGCTATTTTTTTATTTAACTTGTTATGTTATTATTATGTCAAAAATGTATTCTATTGTTTTACCACACATACTATTATATCACAAAACTTAAAAATATTTTGATACTTGAACTTCAATATAATTGGTTTCTTTTGTAGTCTTGTGAACTGGATTTTACGCATTGACAAATCCTTAATCTTAGGGGTTCGTAGGCTTCACTAGTCTGCCCAAGGGGATCCATGGCACAAAAGAGATGGGAACTCCTCCCTAGAAAATGATGGTGCCCCAAGAGAGAAGGCCCTGGGTCTCTGAATGACTGTATGGAACAAAGTATCCCCCACCCACTCCCACCACCAACATTTGGATTATGAGAGGGATTTAAAAATCTTTGTTAAACTCCTAAAACTACTAAGACTTTGAGAACACTTATAATAAAGAGGGGAGTCCTTGTGACCACAGTAGGAATACAGGATAGACCTCTCAGCCTAAGTTCACTGTTCACAAAGGATGGAATTCCCAGGACGCCCTTCCCTCACACCCAACCTTCTCCTGTAGCAATTCTCCCAAACCTTTAAGGCCCAGCTCAAATGCCACTTCCTCCAGGAAGTCTCCTGGGCCTCCTCTCACCTCACAGAACTTATTGGACCTGACCGGAAGCACCAAGCACCAGCAACATCAGACTGTGAGCTTCTCCAAGGGTAGGCAGTTGCATAAATTCCCTCTCTGTTCCCCAACCTACACCCCACTCCTACAGTGAGCCCAGTCCAGGGATGCCCAGCCACAGCAGGGCCAGTAAATACTTGCTGCATGGGAGGCAGGTGGGTGGTCAGAGAACGGTGTGTCTAATTCACCTCTATTCCCTCAGCCTGGTCCAGGTGCACACAGAGTCAGCATGTTCAAGGAAAATATGTGATGGGGGGCGGTGAGTGCTTTCCCACATTGAGGCTGTGAGTGCCCTTCTCAGAGATTTTTTCTGCCCAATCTGCATTTTACACCAAAATATCTCATCCTCTAGGTCTCTGCTGTTTGGGTAGCCAGGTGAGACTAGAAGTCAGGAAGGAGTTAAAAACAAGATGTGTCCTCTGGACCCCACTGGAAGATTCCTCTGGTGGGTCCCAGCTGAGTCAGCTCTTTGTCCACACCCTTGAAAGCCACGCCCTCCACCCATCCCCCTTCTTCTCCCAGCTTGTCCCACCCCCAGTAAGCAATTGGAGCCTCTGCCCTTGGGCTGGGAGCACTCATCTCTGTGCACCTCTGGAAGCTCAGCCCTGCTTCCTGGACAGATGCTGCTCTGTGGGAGAGTGGGGATGGCGGGAGAGGGT
This sequence comes from Mirounga angustirostris, assembly GCF_029215605.1. Lineage (NCBI taxonomy): Eukaryota > Metazoa > Chordata > Mammalia > Carnivora > Phocidae > Mirounga > Mirounga angustirostris. Next base: position 153,114,508 of record NW_026991712.1, read on the forward strand.
GCTGAACAGCCCAAGATCCTTTTGGAATGGGGATGAACTGACCTTGAGTAAAGGCCCGTCCTCCCTTCAGGATATCTTACTACACTGGGGCTCAGGGCCCCCAGATCCTGCCCTGGGTACTACTGTGCCCACTCCCTCTCCCTGCCACCCTGGGCACCAGAGACCATTACTGCTCTATTAAGGATCAGACTTCTGAATAATATTAACTCTGCTTGTCTCTGGGAATGTGACACACTTTAGGAACACTTCCAGACCCATGGTTGATTCATTTACTCATGTGCCAGGCCTTGTGCTGTGTGCTGGGAACAGTGGGATGCATTAGATTCATCTCCTGCCCTCAAGGAGCTCCCAGTCTGGTGAGGGAGGTGGAACAGTAAGCAGAAAGTAATATGCCATGATAAGTTCTTTAAAAGCTCCAGGGGTGGTAGGAGCCCAGAGGACAGGATCTAAGCCCAGGCTTGGGGAATAGGGTGCAGAGGAGAGGGAAGGCTTCCTGAAGGAGGTGACACCTGAGTTGGGAGTGAACCAAATAGAAAGGGGGTAAAGGGACAAGCAGATGCATGAAACATAGAATCATTGGCTCTTGAGCTTATCAAAGGTAGACTCATAGACTCCTAGAATCATTCTTTTAATGAACAGCTATTTATTGTGCCAGAAGCCATGCTAGGTAAAGAGATTTCAGAATGGAAGGGATCTCATATCCCAAAGCCAGCCTGGCTTCCATACCCTACTCTTAAGAGGCAGACTGCCTCTTCCAACTCCAAGGGCCTGGGGAGAAGAAAAGAAGTCTAAAGATGCCCAGGGTGTCAGAATATAGGGTGAACCCCACCTGGCGGTGTTCAAGGAGCTCTCTGGGATGGATGATGGCCGTGAACTCTGGCTCCCTGAGCTGCCGTGACCAGCAATCCCAATAGTCAGAGTTCTGTTGCCTGGAGTCTGAGTTGAACAGGATGGAGTTTGAGGTGATGGCTACTGTCCCAACAGGTTCCAGGCTAGCAGAAGTTGAGGAGCGTTTCACCTCCAAATTACATTCTTCAGCTCTTCTCAATCAAAGCCCTCGCTATTCTTCCCTCAGAGCCCATATCACCCTTTTAATTAGATACGCATCTGTGTGTCTCTTCCTCTCCTCTTCTAGATCACCACCACCCTGAGGCCCGGAACAACGTCTGTTTTATTCAGAACAGTATCCTCAGTGCAGGGCAGAGACCAGGCACAAAGCAGTCATAAAAGACTCCTGAAAGGAATTGAGACTGACAGGTGGGTGTGGAAGGACATTCCAGCAGATGAGGGCAGCCTGGTGATGAGCTCATGTCATTTCCCCGACAGGGACACTGGGCCCAAGAGAGGGTGGAGTTGCCGCAAGACAGAGCTGCCAGTGTATATGGAGGGGGGCGGGGTGCAGCCAGGCTTGTTGCCTCCCTGGGAACACAGACACAGAGAGGCATGACCCTGGTCCCCAGGATGCCCCAGTCTCCTCAGAATCAGTTCCCTTTACGAACCCTCCTTCCCCACCCTCAGCCACCTTCTCGGCCTTGTAAGCTCCTTGTCCCAGGGCTGCCAAACACTCGCAGGTTTCTCTTCAAACCGAAGTCCCAGAACTGGCCTAAAGGGCCAGGGGGTAGGAGCGATGGAGCGGGGACCAGTGCGGGGTGAGGGCGGGGAGCCCTGCTTTGGCGCCAGATCTAGGGAACCTCCAACAAGGACTGGACAGTCTTGGCATCTAACCTCTGCCGGTAAGCCCTAAGAGCGAGAGCACAGAGCCAGCCGGGTTAGCCCAAGCGCATCCGCTCCAGGAGGTAGCACGAGATGCACCGGCAGTTTAGGATCACGCCTGGAGCGCAGAGTCAGGCCGGCTCAGAGCTGAGCCGCCCCGGTGAGCGTGGGGTCATCCCTTTTAGCCAGAGGCCGACCGGCTCTGGAGCTAGAGCGTCCTGGTTTGCAGAACCAGCCTCTAAGGGAGGGTCAGACCGGGGCGGGGCGGGGTCACCGCGGTTAGCGCCCCGGACGCTCCGGGTACTTTGGGGCCAGCGGCGCCCCCAGGTGGCAGGGCCCCGCTGGCGCTCGGGATCCGGGTCGGGCAGGGTTTCTGGAACCTCGCTCCGCTCGCCCTCGGTCAGGGAGCCTCGCGGACTTGGTCTCCGGCTTCGCCTTTCAGGAGTTTCTTCTGCTTCTGAATATTCTTTGCAATATTCTTTGGACAGAATGCAAGTGGGTGCGCGAGCGCATCTGAGAGCAAGAATCCTAGATGCAAGCGCAGAGGTGACAAGTCCTGCCCCAGCTCCAGGGGAAGCGACAACAGAGCCTGGCCCCTCCCCTCCGGCCCTCCCCTCTGGCCCTGCCCATTCTTCTAAGTCTGTCTGCCGACACCCACTCTTCGGATGTGTCTCTGGGAGCAGCCATCCGACCCCCCAGACACCTCCCAGGCTTTTGGGTGCTTCTACTACAATGCCACAAAATCTGCAGTTCTCCAGTTTGAACCTTGGGCAGAGACACTGGGGAGGGGGTTCTCCACAGTCCCTTCCCCACTCAGGCTTTAGGAATGTTCTCCCTACACCACCACCTGCACACGTTCCAGTTCTCCAGCTCCTGTGCAGTGCCCTGCCTCTCTTGCCTCCCCCTAAACACTCAAACATTCCGCCAGAGGTTCCCAGGAAAAGGGGGGCCAGGATGAACAGGGACAAGAACCTTCTACTCCATGCCACCCTATCCCTGTGCCAGACACACATCGGACAGGGCTGAGAGCTCAGTGGGCTGCCAGGTGGGAAGTCACCTTCACATTCACCCACACTCCCTATCTTCCACAAAGGAGACAGTTTCATGCAGAACAGAGGAACTGAGGCATCCACGGACCCTTGGCCACCTGTCTCTGGCCCTGCCAGAGGAGGAGAAATCCCAGGGTCTTGGGTGGAAGCCCCTGGGGTCGAGAAAGGAGGGAGCCAAGTCTTTCCCCTGCCCCTTGTAGCGGAAGCCCCGAGGAGGTAGCCACCTGGTCTGTGTCTCTGGAGTCCCCGCATAACCTGTGGTGGGCTAGTACTGTCCCATCCTGTACCCTTGCTGCACAGAGAGCCAAGGAGGAGTGAGAACTCCAGCAAACTAGAGGGAGGAGCTGGGCGGAGCTACTGACCCCAGACTCAGAAGGTGGGTCCAGACTAATATATTCCAGCTCCATTTCTCAGACAGAGAAACTGAGGTTCGGTGAGGGTGAGAACTACTGGCCCAATATCACAAGAGAGTCAGCACCCGGGCTGGAATCACAACTCCTCTCTCCTCCCCTTCTCAGCTGCCAGTATTAGATAATCATCTTCAGGGCAGGTACTAAAATGAAGACTAAGGAGGGGGAAAGAGGCACCAGATCTCTGGTACCTTCCAGGCTAAGTATAACTCAGAATCCTTATTGCTGCATGCCTCTCACGCACACACTCTCTAACACTCTCCCCCCCCACTCACACACACACAGGCCAACACTCCCCCAGATCTCTACCTCTCAAAGCCCAGAAGCTCAACCAACACCTCCTGACCAGGAAGGAATGGCTCCAGCCAGGGCTGCCTCAGGCCCAGATGGCCCCCATTTTCTTGATTTTCTTCATTTATTCACCACTGCCTAAAAAGTTTAGAGTCCAAAGAGGCACAGGAAGCAAGGCTTGGAATAGCCAGGTGGGCCGACTGATTCACCGACAACAGACTCACAGAAGTAGGGAATGAGGGATGCCACTGCCTGGGGAAACTGAAAGGAAAGAGGTGATTGACTGGAAAATTCTGAGCCCCCTCCAACTCCTTCCTCGAAGCCAAGCTGGTGCCCAACCTTCTGCACAGCCTGAGGCTGGGGAAGGACTGGGCTGCCTTCCCCAGCCCAGGAACCGAGAATGCGGCTGAGCGCACAATGCCACTGCTCACCCACACTCCCCACACTCCTCCTCACTGCCGCCAGCACCTCGTTCACTTTAGGGCAACCGGTTTCATGCCCTGATTTATCTGGATAATTGACTGTTCTCCCACACCTGGATCTCAGCTAGGCTCACATCCTGCCTCTGGGAAGGAAGGAAGATTCAGAAGCAATCCCTAGCCCAGACAACACTTGAGGTTTCCCTAGAGTATAAGGGGAGATTTTTAGTTTCCTCAAAATATCTAGCCTAATGCTTCAGTTACCAGTGCTGGTGCGGAGAGGCGGCAGGCTCCAACTTTACACCAGCATCCTGCTGAGCAACCTTGGGCAAATCCCTCCCTTACCCCTCCTCCAGACCTGTTTGCCCATCAGCTCAATGTTAGACTTGAGAACCTTGCAAACTCCGGGGTTCCTGGCTCCACAGACTGCACCCACCCCCTGGCTGCAGAAGGATAGTTACCTGGGAATGGAAGGGGAGGTTCCAAAGTTCCCCAGGACCACAGACCTAGCCCCTAGGTGCAGGCTGCAGGGAAGGAGGCCCACGGCACCTGGCATGAAAGCAGCTCGGAGGCCAGACCATGGAGCCTCTGGGCTACTCTAGAACAACCTGGAGCCATCCTGAACCGAAGGCAGGCTAAGAGGGCTAGACACCAGCAGGAAAGGGAGGAAGCAGGAGCGTCAGGAGGAGACCAGCCTGCTCCACTGTTGGTCAAGTCACTGTGCCTCTCGGCACCCTCACTGGGTGCTCCACATTCCCAGCCTTGTCAGCAGTGGGGAAGGAAGTCGGGAGAAGATGGATGGCCCCTGCCTTTGCTCGAAGAATAGGAAAAGAGGCTTAAAACTGAGGCCTCCTTCTCTACACTCCTGCAGAGACCCATTCCTAACCCTTTCACCCCAGTCCTCCACACCCACCCCCCTCCAGCCTCTGCTTCAGCCACCCAAGAAGGGGGGACCACACGCTTGGACTCAAACTGATACAGTCACAAATATACATGTTAGCACACACAGTCACTCACAAATATTCCTCCCCAAGCACAGTCACCCATGCACACTGATATGTTCAGGTCCTCTCTCATACACAAACATATACACAGTCACAGACCCCAAATATCCAAAAAGCACATACACACCCTGGGCTGTGATACCTGGTACCCTCATCAAAAAATAAAACTACCATCCTTAACTCTTAAAACACCGAACATTTTTTTACCTCAAATATGGTGATAATCATTTGTTTTGCCTGTCTTTTGCTTCTCAACTACCTAAGTTAGTTTGAGTGTAATGATGCTAGGCAGATGTTCCTTGTTTGTATCTCTGGCACGATGCCCAGCACACAGTAGGTGCTCAATAAATATCTGTGGAAAAAAGGAGGAAGCCAGAGAGGAAAGCGATCTCCAGGACTGGAGGCAAATTAACTTGCCCCAGTTTGATCCTTACCAGGTAACTCCTCAGGCAGGAAAACTGTTCTTGGACACAGACTAAGCCCTGACGCTGGCCTCACAATCTTCAGGTGATCGACAGAGGAACGGAGGGACGGAGGTGCAGGGTATGCAGATCAGAAGCCAGAGCTGCTGCCCGCAGTGGATCAGAACCCGGAAGCGGCCTAGCAGTCCATCTGCCCTCGCATTGCTATATCGAAGACCCATGGGTTTGCAAAAGGACACTCAGAATGGTCCCCAATCCTCCCGCTTGCCTGGGGCTCCACAAAGCGTGACTGGCCAGAGCGGCCAGGACGTTGAGAACTGGGCAAAAAGCCAGCCCTCCAAGCCCTGGGATCCGACTCCTCGTACAGGGAGTCTAGGTCTTTGGGTCCACTCCGAGACTCCGCAACTGATCCGCGGTGCGATCGCGGCCTGGTCCCTTCCGCTCCAGCGCAGAAAGTGGCTCCTGCCTTCTGGCTCTGAGGTTAATTTAAGCAATAACCTCACCAGCGACCCTCTTTGACTGGGGTGACTCTTGGGGAAGCCAGAACTGGCCCATAAAGATGGAAACATTTGCATAGAACTCTGCACCTTGAGATGTGAACCCACAGGGCCCAGGAGAAGAGGCGACCCCGCGGGCAGGGAAGGACCAAAGTGGGCTGCAGGGGGTGGGGGATCTCCCCACACCAGCAGGGACCCGACACATCTGCATCCGAATGGGATGGGGCATCTAAGTCAAGGAGCCCTAGGAGCACCGACACCTGCCGGGGTAAAGGAGCGCAAAGCGAGGGCACTCTGTAAGCGGCAAGAATTAACGTGGACAATAAGCCCCACTCCTATACCCTCAGCGCCTCCCACCCCTCCACACACACACTATTTGGCAGTGTCTACACAGATCATTTGAAATATGCTTTTCAAGGCAGTGTGATTTTTAGGAAGGGACAGAATCAAAGGGACGGATTTAAATATAGTTTCCCCCAATAATTTGTCTTTTCCAGTCCTGAAATCCGTCCAACCGCAATTCCAACGATACTTCTCCCTGCGTAGACAGAAATGCCCCGGAAGTGAGACCAGTCTAAGGAGATTTTCCAGCACCGGGGAAACAGCTCAGACCTACAGGGCCCCAGCTTCCTAAGGCGAAACGCGCGAGACCCCTGTAGCGGCAACTATTCGCATCTCCGCAGCCGCTCCCGCGGGGTCCGCTGCGTACCCCTCGTCAGCCGCGCATCTCCCAATAGCTGGAGGGCGGGGGTGAAGACCGGGACCCTGTCGGCCCCCTCCAGGAGTACGAAATTGCGGCGAGGAGGCTGTCCGTGGCCGGCAGGAGGGCACCCGGCGTAGACCCCCGCGGCAAGGAGCAACGCGAGGACGCAGACAGCGAGCGACTTCCGTTCGGAGTCCGTGTGGAGCGAAAAGAGAGCGCTTGGCGGAGACCGGGGACTCCGAGGTAGGAACCCCGCGCGGGTGGGAAACAATCCCAAGGATGTCGGCGCCCAGGGCAACCCGGGGACGCAGGCACCGGAGGAAACCGCCTGGCTTCGCAGCGGCCCGAAGCGTCTTGGCCTCCGGCGCGGCCGCAGCGTCCGGCCCGCACCGCTCAGTCGGCTAGGAAAGGAGGCGGTGCCCGCTCCGCCCCGCGCTGCGCCGCGCCCACCAGCTCGCGGAAAAATTGGTTGCGGAAACTTGAGCTAGGAACCTCTGTCCTCCCTACAGCTTTCCACGCTGGGACGGGTCTATCCGACCTTAAAGAACAGAATCATCACGCTCCGAAACTCCAGTTAACGTTTGTTTTGCTCTCAAATACCCTGATAGACGCAAAGCTTAGGAGGCTGAATTATCCTGTACGACCTCTGCCCACCTCAAGGTCTCTTTCACCGTTTCTCCATAAATCTCAGAGCGCCAGCCCCGAGGACAAATGTGAGCTGGGTCTCATCATCCCGGATGGTCCTCCTGGACACATCGCCAGTCCTTAGCCTAGACAACCTTTGGAACCACGTATCGTAATAATTTACGCACAAACCCAAACTCGCCTCTCTTCTCTCTTTGGCGGTACGCGCGGGGTATGAATTAAATTCCGAATCCGGTCCGTAAAAACCCTACGCGAGCTGCCTGCTCCAACCGCTCGAAATCCTACGAGGCACGCTCCACACTCAAAATCTTTTCTCCCTTTCTCTTGCAGGGTCCCTCGTTTAAACAGCGTCGGCGCCTTTATTCGCCTGACCCTATGCGAAGGAAAACCCGCCTGATCGGTCATTGTCTGGTCCGCGACCGCCCCCACCCCCGCCCCAATCAGTGTCACAAAAACGCCCCTTTCAACGGATTCCAAACCCTCTTCACCCGGGCTCACCGAGCCTTCAACTTCATTAAGTGCGCGCTACGGCGGCTCTGGAGGAGGCGAAGTTTAAATAAACCCGAGCGGACAGGGAGGAGGGGTGGGCCTGGGGAGGGTTGCTAGTTGAAGGGGAGAGAGAGAAGTGTTTTTGAAAAGGGGAAAAAAGTCATCAGGGGAAAAGCGCTTTGTAACCACGAAGACGCGCCCGCTGTGGCGAGAACAAATTGGATATGGAGGGGAAGTGTCCGCCCCCACCTCAACTCCGGCTCCTGGGTGGTCCGGGGAGTCCCAGGAGAAAAGAAAGATGGGGAGGAATCGGCGGTGAAAAGAATTAACCACTTTAATTGGGCTGCAAGAGAGAAGTAGGGAGAGGTTCACCGATGTGCCTCGATCACCCAAACCAAATGCCCTTCAATAAAATAAAATCCCTGCCCCTAGCCGTGGCTGAAAGACGTATGTCAAAGTTTGAGAATCAAGGCTGTTCTCAGCCATAGAAAGTAAATCTGCAAGATGGGGTAAATTCTGTCCGGAAAGACCCCTCCCCCTCCTTGTGGCCTCGGGCCTCCCGGCGCCGGATGAAAAGGAATGAAATTGAACGAAATTGAACGAAATGAAGTGAAATTGACCAGTGAAATTCGCCAATTTTCTTCCCCTTTAAACTGCCCGCTCTCGACAGCAGTCTCTGAACCCCAGGCCGATTTCTTAGCATTTTCTTTTCTCACCTCGAGAAATGAAGGTGTGCCCTGGATATTTTCTTATTGTCACCGATTGTTGGGGCCTGTGGGGGTAGCGGCTCAGCTGTCTCCACCCAGACAGGAAGGGAACCCACAGAAGCTGCTCCTGATGGGATGGCTATTTCTCCCCCCAGTGAGCTGGTCTCCTAAGTAAGCCACCTTACACTGAACACCCACCCTTTGCACCCACAGGCGGGAAGGAACCACTTAGAGTCCCTCTGGTCTGGGGGTGTTGGGGGTGGGGACAGAGGGCTCTACCATACAAATCTGCAATCCTCTCATCCTTCTTGCTCTTCCCTACAGTCCAGGTCCCAGGTGGGTCCTTGCCAGTTCCTAATTTACAGGTTCTGGGCCCACACAACCTAAAGGAGTCTCAAATTCTAAAGACCCTCCCTTCTCCCCTGCCTTCAGTAGTGAAGATCTCTCAGCAATTTTTTTTTCTGTATTTTTCAAGGCCAGTTGGGCAACTGTGGCTTCTTTGTGGCTCCCAGTCCTCAGCCATAATCTGAGCCAGATCTGGCCTTCTTGACCCATAGGGAAACTGGGATCTGAGTCACGGGTCTGGGGCCTCAAGCTTCTTAGAAGCCCCTGGAAGGGTGTATCTTACTCTTGCCCGATCCTCCTATTTCTACCTCTTCCTGATAGGAAAGACACACATATACATACAAGCAACATGCTCAGATGAATTTACACACACACATTTACTTCACAAACACACACTGAGGAGTCCAGAAGGATCTGCTGCTTCTCCTGGAAATAGCGACTGAGGCAGTATCTCATCTGCCTATCCACCATCAGATATGAATTCTGGCTGACTTAATTTTCTCTCCTCTAAAGAGGAAAAACCCAACTGATAAATCTTTTACTTGAAGCTCCAACCTAATATCTGGGAGTGACATATTCATGGTAAATGAGATCATGTAAGCTACAAAACGCTTTATTGAGGGCAAACACACACACAGTCATGTTCAACCTTCCTCAAATGAAAAGAAATGAAATCAGCAGGCATTACCCTTTCTACCACTAACTCTAACCTTTATTCTTGTGGACTGTTTGATAAAATCATGGGAAGGTGGCCCACTGCATTCGATCTCCCCACCCTCCTACAGTCTCTCAAGGAGAGGGAGGAGAGAGCACCTCGCCTCTGGCAAAGGGGCTACATTTACTACCTGCGCCTCCAGCCTTGTCTCTCCTCTGATGGGGAATCAACTGACTTAGGAGTTGCAATCACTGTTCCTCAGCCCTGGTGCATTCTCCCTACCCTGATCCTGATTCTGACCCTCCTCCCTTAGGGCACTCAGTCCTCTACCTCCTCCTCCTTTCCTGCTGTTGCTAATGCCTGGGAATCTAGCTAAAGAGGCCTGTGGGGCTTCTCCCTGACTGCCCCTCTCAAGTTCTCCAAAGCTGGTTCCCTGACCCTGTCTTCCTCCTCCTTGCTTTCTGTCACTCTAGCCCAACACTCGCCCTCAGCATGTGTCTGTTTTCCCGCAATGGCTAAAATGCCTCGTTCTGTACCTCCACATTTCTCCTTCTCTCCTATGTCCTCCGCTGAATGAAGAGAGCTGAGTAACCATCTTTGTTCCACCCAAAGCGTCCCCTCCTGCCCAACATGCTCTTGAGTCCGGCCAGCTGGAGTCCCAGGCACAGGCAGCAAGCTGGGAGACTCACTGGGCTTATGGAAGGCTCCAGCCATAACTCCCTATGGTTTTGCACTCCGGCAGTTGGTTCTGGCTGTGAGCATGGCTCAAGGGTTGGGAAGGTTTGGCTTAACAGAGTAGGACCGCACTGCCTCTCTCCTTTGGCTCATAGTGCACTTCTAACCCTCTCAGGCCAGAGGAAAGAAGAGTTTCACAGTCCCCCCCCCACCATTCAATCTTTTCATTCAGACCTGTCCACAACAACAGGAGGGAGGGGGGTCCAAAAAAGGCTCTACAGTGGCTAAAGAGAGGTCTCTCTCTTCTTAAGGACCCAGAAAAAGATAGTGACAGAGAATCACAAACAGAGACACACATTCATGAACACACAAAGAAATAAAAATGCAGATATCCTAAAATACAACTCACTCCCCACCCCAAAGGAGGACAAAAAGCAAGGATACACGATGACCCTCAGAAACACAAACAGGAACCATAAGCTCCATGAAAGCCTCCGCACGCAGAGGCATACAGAATATGCAACAAGACACACAATTCACTCAAACTGTACTTAGTGGATACAGTGTCCATGAGCACTGGGCACCCAGATAAGCCCCTGCCACGCTAAAGTCTAAACCAGAAGATAAGAATCCCCAGGTGCATTTGAAACAAAACCTCTGTGTAAAACCCCAGGCAGACATTTAGGACCAGAGCGAAAATGAAAGTGCTACAGGGGTCACAGGCTTCCCAGAGTCCTGGCCCCATCAACAGCCAAAGGCCAAGGCCACAATATTCCCTGTATCCAATAAGCCCAAGCCCTCCTTTACCTGTCTGGGCTGCCCAGGGCCCTTCCCCACTCCCTCTCTACCCGGGAGTTGGGTGTCTGGGAGAGCCCCGACTGGGAAAGGGAAGTGCAGGCAAGCAGACAGAGCTGGTGACTGCTGGAGTTCACATACATTTATTCAACTGACACCAATGGGAATGGGGGGGAAGACAGATTTTTTTCTTCCACACAAACCATCAGACGATTTCACAGAGAAGTCTAAATCAATGCACACCCAGTGGACAGAGAACGCAGATAGCGGCCCGCTGTACAGATATTTACACATAATTACAGGACCCCCTGCCATAGGATGTGCCCTCGCCCACCCCATCCCCACCTCTCCAGTCCTTGACCCAGACCCTCCTCTCCCACCCCAACCTCATTGCCTTTAGCTACAATAAATATCCCAGGGCCTGGGACAGAGCAGAGCACTGAGAGGGCCGCTGGCCCTGGATGGCTGGACCCAGCCGGCCATGGGAAAGGGGGAAAGTTCCTTCAAAAGCACCCCAACACTAAAGAGGGAGGATGTTCCTCAGTGTGGTGGGATCCGGGGTTTCTGCAGGGATTGTGGAGACCCCTCGCTCAACCTCTCCGTTCAACTTCGCTTGTGTAGACACTGCTTTAGGCTTCAGAGAAAACTAACTTCCTTGGAGAACAGCAAGAAAAAAAAGTTGAAAATTTCTTTTAAGCACAAAGCGGATAATAGGTATCTTTAAATTATAATATTGGACAAGCAGTGCCTCAAAGTTGGGGAAGGAGTGAGGGAGAGGCAGAAAGGGAGACCTCTCTGCGCAGTTGGGTGTTTCTGGCGGAATCTGCAGGGCCTGGGCAGACATCTCTCTGGGAAAGCATTCCTCCCGGGCCTCTGAGAGGCGCAGAGGCTGGGGAAAAGTGAAGGATACCCCCCGCCCCTTTTACTGCTCATATTGGAGTGGGATCATGGCTTGCGATTTCATCGCATAGACCTGGGCCTCTCCCTGAGCGATGGAGCCCGCTTCGTCCCAACTATTGGCAAAATTATGAGCGTGGAGCCTGAAGTGCCAAGTCACGAGCGCCGGCCCAAGGTCTGGAGACTCTTCATAAATAGACTCCCTGAGTTCCGCTGAGACCGCAGGAGCTCCCGGGAGAGGCTGAGTGCGGGCCTTACCGGCCCTGAGCTCGACGTGGTCAGAAGTGGCAGCCACTGAGGCCGGCGACTTTGCTGGCAAACGGGGGCCCTGAGGACAGGAGCGCGTCCCCGGGGTGCGAGAGGCGGATGTGGCCGGCCACTGGAGCCAGGGCTGGGGCAGTCAGCATGGCCAAGACCTGGGCTTGACCCCCAGGACCCGCCGCCGCCGCGAAAGGCGATCCCGGGGAGCCCTCGCCTCCGCCCGGGGGTGCTGCCCCGCCGCCACCGTGGCCCATGATGTGGTCTATAGAGAAGGAAGGCCTCTGCCCGGCCCCGGTGCCCCCGGCGCCCGCACCACCGCCCGCGTCCGTCTTGAGGCCCTGGCGCAGGAGTGCGGTAGACAGACCAGCCGCGGTGCCGGCTGCGGGAGGGCTCAGCGACGCGGGGTAGAAGGCTTTGGCGCAGCCCAGCTCGGCGCCCAGGAAGGCGGGCAGGCCTGCGGGGCCGGGGCCCGACCCTGTGCCCGGGGCAGGCGCAGGGGCCGGAGCCGAGGCTGCGCCCGCGAACACCGAGGCCGTCGGAGGTCCGGGTGGAGGAGCAGCGGCGCGGCCTGGGGGTACCGACAGCTGGCAAGGCGCGGCGGCGGCGGCGAAAGCGAAGGCGTGCGGGTGCGGATGCGGGTGCGGAGCCGGGCCCGGTGGGGGTGCGCCGTAGGCCGGGAGCGCCAAGCCGTAGCCGTAACCGTAGGCGCCATAAGCGGCGAAGCCCGGCAGGAAGGCGCCGGGGTCCCCCGCCGCCGCAGCCCCGCCACGCAACAGCAGCTCCGGATGAGGGTGCGTGTGTGGATGCGGCGGCGGTAGCGGCTGCCGCTTGAAGCGCTTGCGGCGCCGCAGGAAGCTGCCGTTGTCGAACATGTCGGCCGACTCCGGGTCCAGCGTCCAGTAGTTGCCCTTGCCCGGGTTGCCCGGCTCGCGGGGAATCTTGACGAAGCAGTCGTTGAGCGAGAGGTTGTGGCGGATGCTGTTCTGCCAAGCAGGGAACTTCTCCCGATAGTAGGGGAAGCGGCCGCTGATGAACTCGCAGATCTCGCTCAGCGTCAGGCGCTTCTTGGGGCTCTGCAGGATGGCCATGGTGATGAGCGCGATGTACGAGTAGGGCGGCTTCACCAGCGGGCTCCGCGTCGCCGCGCCCCCCGACGGCGGTCCCGGCCCGGGCCCCGCCGCGCCCCGGGCCGCCGAAGCGCCCGGCCCGGGGCTTCCCGCTGCGGCCGCCGCCCCCCGGGGCGCTAGAGCGCGGGGCTCGCCGTCCGAGCAGCCGCCGGACTCCTCCTCGTCCTCGGCTGCGTCCGCCTCGGTTTCCTCCGGAGGAGGCTCGGGGCCGTGGGGGAGCACGTCCCGGGGGGCGCGGGGCCCGGAGCGGGCAGGGAGCTCCCCCCCACCGCTGCCGCCGCCGCCGCCCACCACGTCTATGTCTGCGTCGGCCTCGGACAGCGCGGCCGGGGAGCTCTCGGAGGACATGATCTCGCAGCAGCAGCTGCCCAGGGTCATGGTGCCGCCGCCGCCACCGCCGTTCTCCGGCTCCGCTCCGGCCGCGGCTCCGGCTCCGCCGCGCTGCCTCTGGGGCGAGTGTGTTTTGCGCGCGGGCGGGGAGGGGGCGGGGGACTGAGGCGGGGAGGGAGGGGTGTCCCCCAGCTCCGCAGCGACCCCTCGTGGCCCAACTCGCCGCTCTCACCTCTCGGTGAGCACCCGACTGGCTGCTGTATCCGCCGCCCCGGGAGCCGGAGCCGGGCGCCTGCACCCGGGGCGTGGGCGGAAGGAGCTGAGGCTGCCCCTGACCCTGGCCGGTGTCGGCCCCCAGTGCCCCCGGGATGGGGGGTAGGGGAATTAGTCCCTCCCGCCTCGCGGCTGCCTAAGGCGGAAGAGCGCGAACCCGGGGCGGAGCTCCCCGAGCGGGGTGGGGCGGGGCGGGAGGGGGCGGGAGGGGGCGGGCGGACTGCCTCGGCGGAGGGGCCCGGCGGGAACAAACAGCCGCCGCGGCGGGAGCTGGCTCGGGTGGCTGGAGGCGGGTCCTCCTCCGCCCGCAGATCCCGCAAACGCTCCGCTCCCCGGAGCCGCCGCCTGGAGCCAGTGCGCTCAGCCCCTGGATGTTAAGGTCCACGCGGGCGCCAAACGGAGCCGGGAGAAGTAGCGACAGCCCCCACCCTTCATCTACCCAAGGCAGCGCCCTGGGCCACCAAGGCCGAAGCGCAGTTGGAGCTCGAGCGGGAGCCTGAGACGGCCCGACCTAAGCCGCCCGAGCTGGGCCCGCCGGATCCCAAGCGGCTTCCGGCCCAAGGGGAGACGCACTTGAGTGACCGCGAGGAGCAAACTTGGCGCTCTCAGCCTCGGGCCTCGGAGAGGTGAGAGATTCCGGCTGCGCCCCTCTCCTCCCTTCCAAAGCCGAGACCCCGCCACACATCCTCTTGCTGCGGCGCGGGACCCCGGACGCAGAAGTGTGTGCGGGGAGACCCGGGGAGCGCGTCGCCTGTCCGTCGCCCTCTCCCCGAAGCTTATGTGCGGCGCTTCGGCCGCATTCCGGGAGCGCGGACCGACCCATCGCTCTGAGTTTGCCTGCACCCTGCCCTTTTCGGTCCGGGTATCCGTTTGTCTTGGGCTCTGTGACTCTGTCTCTCGCCTTCGGTGAATCTCTGCCTTGTTTCCTGTGGAAACCCTGCATTTGTCTGGGTGTCTCTTCGTGGGTCCGAGAATCCCTCGCTCCATTTCCCTACCCCCAGTCGCACTGCAGGGCTGCTCCCCCTTTCTGGCCGGACTTGTAGGCTCTACGGACCGGCCACAGGACCCCGACAGACACCTTCCTCAATGAACCCTGACCTCAGCCCCAGGCCCGCGTTGTCTCGTCTCTCAGGAGCCCGTGCACACAAGGTTGGTCCTGTGCCCTTCTTCTTACGAGCCGGGTTTCTGCCCAGCCCATTAGCCTCCTTTCTCCCCTGGTCAGGAACCCAGCCACCAGTAGACTGGGCCCATCTCAACCGTGAGCGGTGACAGGGGTGGTAGGCGCTGGTGGTGGGCAAGAACTGAGCTGATAGACGGGCTGCTGCCCCGCCAGCGCCGCGCAGTGGTCAGATCTCCGGCAGGCGAGGCCCGAGACCCAGCTGCCCTCAGCTGTCTCAAGGCTGTATGACAATCAGCAAGGTACTTTCCCTACCCAGCCTCAGTTTCCTGCTTTGCCTAGTAGTTAAGAGCAGGAACCCTGAAATTAGGCTGCTGGGATTCTGGTCCTGGCTTGCTTATTTACGAGCTCTGTCATCTTGGATACATTTCTTAAACTCTTTTTGCTTCTGTTTCTCCCTCTGTAAAAATGAGATTTAAAAGCGCACCTACCTTCATGACTAATACCTAAAAGTAGCTATATCACTCTAGGCTACTTATGAAGAGGATATTGAGAGCACTTTGCAGACTCTTGGGGAGAGAGAAAGCAGGTGGGGGTGTAGTCTCCCACCTGGATCTCAAGCTATGGTCTAGCCCTCCACTGGGTTACCCGTATTGGGGTAACTGGGTTATCTAACCCTCTCTGGTCACTATGCTGAATCAGATCCCCTATAGATAAGTGCTGGAAGCAGGGTGTGAGGGATCGCCAGGCCCCTGCAAGCTGTAGTTCAGCAGGATTGTTGTGAGGGTGGATACATTCTTTCATCTAACAGTTTCCAGCCTATGGAATAATCTAGTGTAAATCCAAATTTCCCATTCCACAACCAGAGGCCCAGAGGGGGGTGGGGTGGGGCAACCAGAGGCCCAGAGAAGGGAAGAGACTCACCTAGGCTCCTACAAGATAGAGCAGGGCCAGGTGCTTGTCACTTAATCTTCATGATAGAGGTCTCCATCCTCTCAAGCCATCTGGCTAAGAGCAGAGGAGAGTGGAAGCAGGTCTGACTGCCCCTGTCCTGGGGGAGAAAGTCCTCTGTTCCCCCTACACACACTCCTCAGACCAAGGGGATCCACCTGGTATGCAGGGTCTGCATAAATCCACCTGGTATGCAGTCTGCACAGTTTATGCAGACTGTGGCCGGTCCGTAGAGCCTACAAGTCCGGCCAGAAAGGGGGAGCAGCCCTTTCGCTACCTCCTTCGCTACTCCTTCCTGTCCTCAGGAAGATGAGAAGAGGTCCAGTCCTCAAACCATGGACAAGCAATTGGGCAGGGGTAGTGGCCCTTTTCTAGGTGATAAGGCCCTCCAGAGAAAAAGGTGGGGGGCGAGGGTTGGAAAGAAGTTTTTTGCATGAGTCCAAATAAACTCACATATCTAAGGTTGCTAGATTTAGCAGATTTATTTTATCTGGCAACCCTACACCTACCCCAAGCTTGTGTATTACTTCGTGGAGCTCTCTCTGGTACTCACAGGTAGCCCAAACTGTCTACGGCATATCAGCTCCAGCCCGGTTCTGCCCTGCTAGTATCTAAGAAAATGGAGAGGAAAATCAACATTGGCCTCAGCTTACTACACCTCACCTTCTGAATGTCTTCATTTCTAAAATGGCAGGCGTTCGCCAGTCCCTTCCTCCCTTGCCAGCACTTTCTGGCTCCCCAGGCTCCGGCCTCCTGCCCAGCTTCAGGGTCAGGCTGGCTGAGACATTTGCTGCCCACATCTCCTGGGTTCTGAAGGTCCAGGCAAGACTCTACAGAGCCGCCGTGGCTGTGGGCTCTTGCCTCTGCCTGGTTCTGCTTCACACTCGCTGCTTGCTGAGGCCCAGGTTGGGGGGAAGGGATACAGGCCCTCAGTCCCTGTTCTGCAGTGTGGGGGCGGGACATGATCTTAAGGAATCCTGGACCCTTCAAACACACACTTTTACAGGAGTGCAAACAGGCTCTGGAAATCATGTGACTTGGCCAGGCTCTTGAAGCTCCCCACGCTACTCCCAGGGTTGGGTTGGACCCAGGTGTCAAGACTCAGAGGCCAGAACTCCTTTACTTATCCAAATAACTCTGCGTAGCCCCTCACCAAGCTCGGGAGAGGTGTTTCTAGGAACCTCTCATCCCTCCCAAGGTTTTGGTGTAAATCTAGAAGGGCCAGTTTGTGTTGAACAACACCAGGAGTAGGTGAACTGGGGGCTGGGAGAAGGTCGAGGGGGACCTTGGGAATTTATTTCGTTTTCTGCACTTCTCCGCTGGCACCAGCCTTTCCCACCTGTGGGCTCAGCCTCTTCCAAACCTTCCGGTCACATTTGCTATCTGGGTGACTCTGTCACTTCCCTCCAAGGAAAATCTATGCTTCAGCGCCCATGCCGGAAGCTTCCAAGAAGCAGAAGGCAACAGGCTCTGGGGGCCTTGGCTACAGTGTCCCTAGTAGGGTCTGGCCTTCTCCTTCCTCTGCCTTACTATTTCGCTACCTCCTTCGCATAGCCAAGAAACAACTGGAAGGAGGCTTTTGGGGTCGCATGTTGGGAGGGGGGTCCACCCCAAAATGCCCGGACAGCCAGGGAGTTGTTGCATGTTTATTGTGATGTGTTGCTGGCTATCAGTGGTGTCCCTCCCTTTATGGCTCCTCCCTTGGCTTCTTATGGTCGCCGTAGACGTGCTGTTCTCGACTTAGGGAAAACGACAGCTATCAGATGGTTTTGAGAATATAATGAAGTCAATCGCGAAAGTGGCGAAGAGCGGCGCTGAGCGAGCAGGAGGCGGGACGCGGAGCGGACCGACCTCACGCGCGGCCTCCCCGCCGGATGAATTCTGCGAGCACAGTACGGCCTCAGCCGGGCAGGGGGACACCACGCCCGCACACTTCTCCAATTTTATTCACAAACCTTGCCAGTCTCGGGGAAAGCTGCGAGACCCGCGCAGCCGCCCCCTCTTTCCGTTCCTCCATCGGCTGCAGCTCGGGTGTGGGGGATGGGGGCGACAGTTGTTTGGCGGAAGCCGGGGCATCTCCGCTTGTTCCAGAGCGATCGGCTCCCTTGGCCCGGGCGGGAGGCGGGAGATTCCAGATCAGGAGACCTGAGAGGAAGAACCTCAGGCGGCGGGGCTCCCCACACACAGGAGCAGGGCCCCGGGTCAGAGTTCAGAGAGAGGCCGGACCCACAGCAAGCAGAGAAATGACAGGGCTCCCCGCCTGTGTGCCTTCGCCCCAGCCCACCACCCGTCCTCCCCCAAGCGCCTCTGAACTGCTCCCCACACCTCCACGTACCCCCCACTTCTCAGAAAAAAATGTCTTTCTCTTCTTTCACCATGCCTGGCCACAGCCGCCTCCCGGCACCCCCATCCTGGGACTACGTAGTGGGGGGGCTCCCTTGAGCCCCAGCACCGAGCAGCGGTTGAGACCCGAACGAGCTGCGGAGCCGGTCGACTCTGGTTCGCGGGAAGAGGGTTGCGGGCCCAGGCAAGGGTGAAAACAGCGCGGCTCCGCAGCCGCCCAACCTGGGGCTCTGGCTTCGCAGCGACCGCGGTGCGACAGGCTCCCCTCGCAGGGGAGACGCACAGCTGGGGGCAAGGGAGAGGGGACGCTTCCAGGTGTGTCGGAGCGTCAGCCTCAGGTCTGAGTGCCCCTACTGTCTAAGTGCGTCCCGGGTTTTTGCGAACGAGGGTCTGTTTCTCCTCCCTCCGCGTGCGTGTGCCCCTCCGGACGCCGGTGGCTCTGTGTGTCCGACCCGCGCCTGTCCCGAGTGCTCCCCTGCCAAACGCACGATGGGTGCGGGGACTGCCCTGGAAGCCTCGCCGGCCAAAACCACCGCTCTGCCCCAGCGCCGGAAGCGGCGCGACGTGGCTGGGACTGCGAACCCACTCCAGGTCCGCAGCGTGACCCTGGCGGGGAAGGAGGATGTGTGAGGGTGCAAGCCTGGGTGTGGGTTTGGGACGAGAGCCGGGGGAGAGAGAGGAGAGCGCACGGGCACGGCGCGGCGGAGAGCCGGGAAGAGTGTAGCGGCGGCCTCCTGCCCACCAACTGGAGGCCACCCGCTGGAGCAGCAAGACCTCGGGACCCCGACGCCCTTCCGCAGCCCTGAAGTGGGGCAAGGCGGGAGGGAAGGGAGGAGGGGCCCAGCCGTCCGAACCCGGTAACCGGCGCAACACGCACATGCGCGCGCCGTCGCGTTTAGCCTTTCGGAGCCCCAGGCAGGGTTGCTGGTGAAACCGTAAGCCCCTGCGTGGTTGGGGAAATGATGCCGGGTGCCTGACCCCTCTGGGATGCGGAGCCGCGTAAGCCCCACCGAAGCAGAGCGAGGGGACCAGAGGGCGTCTCGGCCTTGCCATGTAGACCCGGTGACCGATTCCTGGGGAACAGCGACCTCTGGAGGAGCGGCGCGTCCACGCAGAGAGTCAGGAACTGGACGACCAGGTCTAGGACCAGAGGGCCCTTTCTCCACCCCACCCCTTTGGCAAACTCATCCAGAGACTCATAACCTCCGGACTCTTCGCGCATGCTTGCTTCCTTTCCCAACCTGTACTAATGCTTGAAATCCTTTCAGAGATCCCGCCTCCTCCAGAAAGAAGGCTTCTCAGGAGCCCAAAGCATCTTGCCCTCTTCCTGCTCTGAGCTCCTCCTAACTGAAAGCCTGAACCCTTGACAACAGCGCTTGCATCCTGCTCTGCACAGCCGACCTGCTTCCTGCCTCGCCGTTCTCCAAAAGACCATTAATCCATACACTCCACCCACCCTTTGCATTGTATGCTGGGTGTGCTGTTTTTCTTTCCCTCCAGTAAATAAAAGACTTAAGTCATTTATCCCAAAATTGAACTGTAGGTCTTAAAAGTCCGTTTACCAGAGAGGGAAACCCAGAGGGAAGGCTGACTTGCCCAAGGTCACACAGCAAATTGGTAGCAAAGGCGGAACTAGATCCCTAACCTCTCATTTCCCAAGCCCAGAGCCCTCTCCATTTCACCTGGATGTGGGGAAGGGCTCATTTTGAGGGGTGAGGCCTGGTTGGGGGAGTCGACATAAGGAGAGGGGAAATACAGGAGAGAATGGGGTAGAGGGGGTCACCGCTCCAGGGTGGGGCAGGAAGGAAGAAAGAGGGGGCAAAGCTGCCCTGGAAAGTCAGACTCTTCCTTTCCTCAACCCCAGCCCAGATCAAGCTACTTTGAAGGACTCTAAATGTCAGGGGTTGGCTAAGTGTCTTGCCTCAGGAGGTGGGTGGGCTGGATACAGCCTCAATTCAGGCAAATATCGCCCTGCCCTCTGCCCTGGGAAGGGGGAGAGGGGCTAAGAAACCTCTGCTAATACACACCCAAGGGGTGCTGCTGAGACCTCAGAGCAGCAGGAAGAGGCCGCCTGGTGCTTGCAATTATAAAGTTAAAGGAGAAACTAGGAGGATGATTCTCATGCAATGTGCATGAGCCCCCAGTGATAGCTGCCCTCAGCTGCTTTGCTTTTAGGGAATCCTGTGTTTGTCTGCACAGATAACCAGGCAGCCTGGCCCCTGCCTCTGTGTCCAGCCACACCTCCAACCCCTGCACTCCACTCAAAACTGCTTTCTCTCGCTCTAGACCATTACCTGCAGCTCACTCCTGCCTGGCTCAGTCCTCCTAATCCTCTGCCCATTTCAAATATCAAACTTCATGAGACACTTTCCGCAACAACACCTCCCATTGGCCAGGCTATGAGGGGCTCCTGCCTGTGTGCCCCCAAAACACTAAACTCCCTCTATTGTCATCATTTATCTTCCAGTCTGTCACCCTCTGTAGACTGTTCCTTGAGAACACTCATTATGTTGCCTTCATCCTCATTTTTCCTCCTCTACAGGGTGGAGATAATAATTGTACCTACCTCGCTGAGTTCTCGTGAGGATTAAATGAGCTAATGTGTATAAAGCCCTCAGCCCAGTGCCTGAAACTGTGAAAAAGCTCATCAAACATTTCTCATCATTATCAGTCACTCTGCCTCCTGCCAGCCACAAAACCCAACACACGGTAGGTATTCAGTGAATGTTACACATGTGGATACAGGAACCAATGAGTGAATGAATGAACAGTGTGATGTATTTCTCCCTCTTGTCTGGGACTCCCCAGACAGATAGCTTCCATCACCAGCGGAAATAGGTGTTCTTTGAAAACAGACATTGCTTCTCCCCCATCAGTCCCCATCCGCGAAGGGAGGAGAACACGTCCCCCTATGAAAGAGAGTCTTTCCATGGTCCCTGACCCCAGCATTCATTGGATTTCTCTCTTGTGTTCTCTGTCTCAGTTTCCTTCTTTTAAAATGTTGTGACCAATCAAACCAGCCAAATCCTGACAAAATCTTCCAGGGGCTCCCCATTGCTTATAAGACAAAATTCACTCTCCTTAGCATGATGAATTGAACATGTTTACAGTTTTGGGGTATCCCATTTCTCTGTTGGATTAGACTTCCCCTCCCATAGTCCACATGGTCCTGATGGGACTGTCCAATCTCTGTGTCCTTCACACTTACTTCCAAGAGTAGACAGGCAACCCAGCAAGGTCAACCATAGCAACCATTGCAAACCCAAGTCCCAGTGATTGGTCTAGTCAGGAGTAAGGGACCTAAGCCAAGCCAGTCACTCCTTCTACAAGATTTGATATATGGACTCTAGGACTTCAGGAGGAGTGCTTCTCCTTTTGGATCAGAAGATCAGGTGGAGAATGTGGTTTGACACTGAAGCCCATACACAGAGGAGAAACAGGCTAAAGAGAGAGACAGTTTAACAACAGTGCTGCGTCCACCAGCTCTGCCCAAAACTCGAATCCTTAGACTTCCCAGACATTCTAAAGATATTCTCCCTTTTCTTAAACTAGGTGTAATGACGTTCTGCGAGTTCGAGTTGAATTTCACAAACAGCAGAGCCATAAGAGAGGAGGATCCTGGGTCCCTAAAACCTTTGAGGTGCCATACCGCCCTGAACTGCCTCAAGACTTACGGGGAAAGGAAATACATTTCAATATTGGTTAAGCCACTGTTGTGGAATTTTCTTTGGTGGGGGGGGGTGGTGGTAGTGGAGTCTGTTACTCACAACTGCACTTAACCCTAATTAATACAGGAGGGGATGGAAAGATGCCCTATAGACACAAAGGACCAGTCTAGGGTCATTAGCCTGGAGAATAAAGGGCTCAGCGTTGACACAGCCCCCACCTTCAAATCTCTACAGGACTGACCTGGAGCACAGAGACCATGGCAAAAGGGAGCCTGAAGGCTGTCAGGAGACTCAATATCTGTGACTCCATGGAAGGAGAGCCTTCTAATAGGGCTGTCGCTCAGAGAGGTGATAGGTGACATTGATAGGAGTGAGCGCCCCATCACTGGAAATGTGTGAGCTATGGCTGGGTGATCACTGGATAGGAATCTAGGCACAACAGACAGACTATAAGTCTTAGAGATGGGTTCAGCTTATGCCTCCACCATGTATTAGTCTCAAACAAATACCTTTCTAAGCCCCAGTGTCCTTGTTTGTGAAGGATCCAGATAGCTGGGTTGGAGACAGAAACCAAGGAAATTTCCTAGCTGTCACTTCACAGAGACTCCTGACGCTTAGAACGAGCCAACTATGAGTCAGGATGCCTCAGAGAGGATCCTTGCTGGCCTCCCAACCTTGACATTTTTTAGGATACCTGCTCCAACCTGCCTGTTGAATGCACCTCCCCCTGGTTTGTTCCTGCAACTGGAGAAGAGCAGTGGAGCCTGAGTCTAGGGGCCTGAGATCTCCTCTCATCCCTGCCTGTGCCCCTCCCAGGTCTTCTGCTTCCTTATCTGACATGTAAGAAGTGCATCTCCTGTTTTGAACTCAAGAATCTGGCTCAAGAATCAGGGCTCTTAACTACTGTGCCCTACCTAACAATTCCAAAGGTGAGTGATTGCCATTCACAGCAATAATAATAACCATGTTTGCATGGTCTTGACCTGCCCAGGCTCCTGCTCATCCTGTCTCAGTCAGCCAGAATGGTGCCATCTGCTACATGAGCTGACACCACAGGTCTGGTCCAACCCAGATGTTCCCAGGCTACTGAGGGCCTTGTTTTACGAAGTGGATTTGGCTCCCCCTTAGTCACATGCATGCCTCTCACAGGGGGCCTGCTGCTGGATCTTCCTTCATCCACTTCCTCCCATGAAGCAGGGCCACTCCCAGTGAAATGGGAAATCCAAGGCCAGAGAGGAGCAGATCTTAGAACATGACCCGATGATCAGAAGGAAGTCACAATTGGGGATGAGGGATGGCAGAGAAGGGGAGATGGCAGCATTTGGCAGGAGGCCTGGAGGCCTGAACAGTGGAGGTCTGAAGAGCGAGCTTCCTACACCTGTCTCTGATGCCCAGGGTTGGGAGACTGAAAGGGAGAAGGAGCCATCACTCTGGACAGATTGATGGCCAGGGCACAGACCCCACTCAGGTTAGAAGTGGCAAGTGCCCAGGCTTCCCAGATCCAGAGGCCAAACCATCTGGTGAGGGGCCCTAGTGGGAAGTTCTGATGGGAAGGTCACAGGGGAGAGGGCAGTGAGGTTTGAGAAAGTGGAATTCTGACCATGGTCACCAAGGGTCCCTTTGAGAAATAAAAGTGGACAGCTGCCAAAAGAGCCAGTGTGGTCCCAGGGAGCTTAGTGTGCTGACAGGGACTGCGTGGAAATGCACTTCCGGGAACTTCCCCTGCAGATATATCTGCACACATGGGACACGTACGGGCTCTCACTGCAGCTGGGTCTGGAAGGCCGAAAGGTGGGAGACAGTATTAAGTGTCCACTGACAGGGGGTTGATTAAGCAAACAATGGCACATCTCACAAGGAAACAGTATGCTGTGTAAATAAAGAAGTTCTTTATCCATTGATCTGGAAAGAGCCCGAGATGTATCATTGAGTGAAAAAATTAAAGATACTTAACAGTGTAAAAACATTATGCTTCTGGGGCGCCTGGGTGGCTCAGTTGGTTAAGCGACTGCCTTCGGCTCAGGTCATGATCCTGGAGTCCCTGGATCGAGTCCCGCATCGGGCTCCCTGCTTGGCAGGGAGTCTGCTTCTCCCTCTGACCCTCCCCCCTCTCATGTGCTCTCTCTCATTCTCTCTCTCTCTCAAATAAATAAATAAAATCTTTAAAAAAAAAAACAAAACATTATGCTTCCAATTGTGTTTTTCTAAAGGAGAAAATATATTTGTTTTGGTTTGCATATGCAACAAAAATATCTAGGAGAATGAATAAAAAACTAATAAACATCTGTTGGGGCAAATAAATGGGGAACAAAAATGGAAGAGAGACCTTTCACTCAATACTCTTTTATATTTTAAAGCCAAGTAAATATATAGCCAATACAACAATTGAATAGATACTTTAAAGCAAACAATGGAATCATCTGAATGAATAAGGCTGAGTATGTAGAACATATGAGTAATAAAAACTGTAACTATGTGGTAAACACTTTCTATGGACTCCAACCTGAAAATATGGCTGGTGGCTAATGTGGAAGGCAGGGACATTTAAGCCCAATCTAGTGGGTGCCTATGGGCACTGGCCTGTAGCCCATCAGGCAGGGAAGTAGGCGAGTCTGCTAGCTAAGACCCCAAACTTTCTACCTTACCCTTTTGCTCTTTTCTGCCCATCTTTCTCTGTCTCTGCCTCTTGTCTTGGTCCCATCTAAATTGCTTTGGAAGTAGTGGACTTTTTTAGCCTGCCAGGCTGGACAGGGATTAGGATGGAGGAAAGGGTGTTTCACAGAAACTGGAATAGCTGGCTTCTCCTTTTCTTCAAAACCCCAAACCAGAGCTCACCTCCTCCGGGAAGCCTTCCTTGTGAAGCCCACCAAGCCCCGGTCCCTACACAATTCAGGAAGCCAGTCTGATGCTTAAGGTGGGGCCTGCGTACCCCTCAAGCAGGGTCCGGACCTCTTGTCTCTAATTCTCCTCCAGCCCCGAAACCTCAAGCCCAGCCTCCAGACAAGGGGTATCTCAGGCCAAAGTCCAGTGTGCCCAGCCCTAGCGAGACTACCCAGTGAGGGAAACAGGGTAGAATATCCTCACCCACCATCATAATGGCTTCAGTAGTTACAAAAGCCATATCACCCTGGCAGAGAGGGCAAGGCACATCCTCCCTCTTTCAGAAGAGCCTGAGCCTGAGCTCAAGGCAGAGGCTCCAACTGGTGAGTGACCAAGGTGACCACACACCCCCTCATCTTGTCAGCACTCTGCGTACTATATTGTCACCCACCTATATTTGCCTCCTCTGAGCAGGGCAGTGTCTGATTCATCTGAGTCCTCCGCTGGGGAGGAACACACAGTCACAGAGCTTGGAGAGTGTTGCAAATGGCTGTAAAAGACAGAGAAAGGACAGGAGTTGCCTAAGTGCTTGACCAGACCTCAGATTTCCTGACCTCAGCCCAGCATGCTTTCCTCTATTTCCCTCTCACAGAGTAGATCAATTCTTGGCAGCTGGGACTGCCTATCCCATCCAAGCCCCCCTACAATGGGGCAGCTACCAAGGGCTGCCAAGAAGAATGGAGGAGGAAGGGCGATCTGGGAGCGCTTCCCAGGCGAGGTGGTAACTGCAGCCAGTTTTCCTCTTCCACACCAAGCAACTGGGTTCCTCACTGGAGTGAGTGACTTTCAGCAGCAGAAGCCACTCCCAGCCCCAAGTAGCATCCAAATGGATCCTGGTCAAGCGCATACAAGGTGGCCAATAGGTGGCGCTTTCGTCTCCACAAAATTGATGAGAGAGGGAGGGAGGGAGGAGGGGAGCACACGGAAAGGGGTCTGAGTGGGGGAGCCCAGAAGGGGAGGAAGTAGAAAACTGAAAGAAAAAGGAACCCAAAACTTGTCACTTGGCTTGGAAAGTACCTCTCAAGATCAGGGCGGGGGTGGGGTGGAGGGGGCAGATATTGGGGTGATTAGAGGAATTTGGGGGCACTTTGTAGCCAAATTTCCATTTCCACTTGCCTCTTCCTCAGAGGCAGAGAATGACTTTGGACATTGGAGTTACGTGTACCTAGAGTCGAGTTCTTTTTTTTTTTTTTTAGATTTTTATTTATTCATTTGACACAGAGAGAGAGAGTACAAGCACGGGGAGCAGCAGAGAGGGAGAAGCAGGCTCCCAGCTGAGCAAGGAGCATGAGCCACCCAGGGGCCCCTAGAGTCAAGTTCTGAGTCAGTAACTTTGCAGCTTGACCTGGGTGAGTCACTTAACCTTTATGAGCCCCAATTTCATATCCTGTAAATCGGAGCTGATAATTCTAATAATGCCACCCTGCATTCCAGGAATAAACTGTACTTGATCATGCATTTTTTTTTTTTTTTGGTAATACACTACTAGATTCAATTTGCTGATATTTCATCGAGGAACTTTGAATCTGCTTTCATATGTGAGAATGGCTATATTTTGCATTCTCACCCCTTCTTTATCAGGCTTTGAAAATTTCATGAAATAGATAGAGTTGGAATGACTTCCATTTCTTCAGTGTTCTAGAACAATTTATATAACTAGAAAAATAGGTTCCTTGATAGTTTGACAGACTTCATGGGCAAAACCAACTAGCCTAGGTTGGCGCAATGGAGGGACAGTTTCTGACAGTGTTTTCGGTTTCTTCTGTACTAATGGGTCTACTGAGATTAATCACTCCTTAAATCAGTCAAGCCAGGCCAGGTTGTCTACCAGTCAAATGACCACCCCAAGCTTTCAGGGTCAGCATGAGGCTATGATTATATGGGAAAGTTTGTAACCTCTGTGGAATAGGAAGATTTTAGCCACTGATTGATTTTTTTCTATACCTTTGTGGTTTTTTTTAAGATTCCATTTATTTATTTGACAGAGAGAGAGCACATATAGGGGAGTGACAGGCAGAGAGAGAGGGAGAAGCAGGCTCCCCAGTGAGTAGGGAGCCCAATTCCAGGACCCTGGGATCATGACCCAAGCCCAAGGGCAGATGCTTAACCGGCTAAGCCACTCAGGCACCCCTTTTCTATACTTTTGTATACCTATTTTCTTTTCTTTTCTAAGATTTTATTTATTTATTTATTTGACAGAGAGAGAGAGAGCGAGAGCAGGAACACAAGCAGGGGGAGTGGGAGAAGGAGAAGAAGGCTTCCCGCGGATCAGGAAGCCCAATATGGGGCTCGATCCCAGGACCCTGGGACCATGACCCGAGCTGAAGGCAGATGCTTAACGACTGAGACACCCAGGTGCCCCTTGTATACCTATTTTCCTCCATCACCACTGCTATCTCCACTAAGCTACCATCCTTCTCTGCCTGGATACTACAGTAGCCTTTTCATTGGTCTCCCCACCTCACCCCATCCAGGATCCCTTCTAATAGCATATTTAGGGCTATGAAATTTCCTCTGAGCACAGATTTGACTACATCCTATGGATTTTTTTTTAAGATTTTATTTATTTATTTGAGAGAGAGAGAGTGTGTGTGTGCATGAGCAAGGGGAGGGGCAAAGGGAGAAGCAGGCTCCCCACTGAGCAGGGCAGCCTGACTGGGGGGGGTGGGATCATGACCTGAGCCAAAAGCAGCCACTTAACCAACTCAGCCACCCAGGTGCCCCTATCCTACAGATTTTAATATGTACTATTCTCACCTTTATTAATTTATGGGCAGTCTGTAGTTTCAATTTTCCTCTAACCTGAGGGTTATTTAGATAAGCAGTTTTAAATTTTCAAGGGCTTCATTCAAAATGTGGTCCAAGAACATATTCTTATACATGTAGGAACTTATGAACATTTTTGAATGTTGTGTTTTCATTTCAATAGTGATCTTAAACACATTCATATAAGCATATAATGAACCACTTACATGAACTCCTGATATAAATATCAGAGACCTGATATTTAGAGTCTTCATTTACATTTATTATCAAGTAGTACTCCTTTAATCTTGAGATAAGACAAAAAACAATGTAGACCTTATAAGTAAATGCTGCATTTGGGCCAGTTGGTGGCATGGCCTGCCATATGAAGGAATGCTTGCACTTCATTCAAAAGAAAACAATGGGAGGGGCGCCTGGGTGATTCAGTCAGTTAAGCATCTGACTCTTGATCTCAGCTCAGGTCTTGATCTCAGGGTCTTGAGTTCGAGCCCTGTGCTGGGACAAAAAGCAAGCAAGCAAGCAAGCAAAGCAAGCAAGCAAGCAAGAAAGAAAGAAAAGAGGAAGGGAGGATGGAAAAGAGAAAGAAAGAAAGAAAGAAAGAAAGAAAGAAAGAAAGAAAGAAAGAAAGAAAGAAAGAAAGAAAGAAAGAAAGAAAGAAAGAAAGAGAGAAAGAAAAAGAAAGAAAGAAAGAAAGAAAGAAAGAAAGAAAGAAAGAAAGAAAGAAAGAAAGAAAGAAAGAAAGAAAAGAAATAAGGAAAAGAAAACAGTGGTGGTTGAATTTAGTCATCACGGCTTAAGGCACACTAAACCCAAAAGAGCTGTGATGGAGAGCAGTCAAGGCCACATTTATGGTGCAAGTGATTTATTTAGTTTTAGCAAAATGGTATCTTCTTTTACATTTGATTAATGTTATGAATGTCAATTTTTATTTTGTAGCTGTTTGAATTTAATTTATGAATAAATTTTTGTTTTCCAGTTGCATAAGAGACACAAGTCTAAGGATGTGATACCTGCACATACTAAATGACATTATATTAAAAAGTTAAGGTCAATACTGGGGGTCCACAGAATTTTTTTGTTTAAAAGAAGACCACTGGGGCGCCTGGGTGGCTCAGTCGTTGGGCGTCTGCCTTCGGCTCAGGTCATGATCCCAGGGTCCTGGGATCAAGCCCGGCATCGGGCTCCCCGCTCGGCGGGAAGCCTGCTTCTCCCTCTCCCACTCCCCCTACTTGTGTTCCCTCTCTCCCTGTCTCTCTCTCTGTGTCAAATAAATAAATAAAATCTTTTAAATAAATAAATAAATAAAAGAAGACCACTGTAGCCTCCTGTATCTTGCAAAATTCTCTCCAACCTCATCTCCCAGAGAGGTATTTCACATGGGCTTAAAACCAACCCAGTCACTAATAGCAGAGGGTTTTCCATGTTGTGCATTTTTCCCCTCTGCCTTCCCAAGTGAAGCCCACAGGCATGAAAAATTGTGCAAAGGAGGCTCTCTGTTGATCTACTTACCTATATCCCTTCCAAGGAGGTCACTTTCCTAGGTACTCAATTTTCCCTGTGCCCGGGTGATGTTGGCCACTTTCTTGAACTGGTTCCAACAGACCTTCTAACTAGCTCAGCACCATCCTGGGCCCAAAGCCATCCTTCCAGTGTCCCAAGTCCCCCTAAGTTGGGAGGCAGCCCTCTCAGCTCACCTATATATTCCTGCAGGGAACTCAGAACTGCCCCCTGCCTTAATCCTCCTACCAAAACATGCACCCCTCATTTCCATAACACTGAGCCACCTTCCCAGCTTCCCCAAACATAGCATATACTGAATCCATATAACAACCTCCCATCCCCCTCTTCCTCAACCCCCCAAAATAAGTCTACAAAGATACAGCTTTGACCCAACCATTTCATTGTCAAAGTGCACACTTAGCTTCTCATCGTACAATAACCACCTTAATTTCAGATGTGCAAAATTTCCCCCCAAATTTGCCTCAACTGAAATAAAGAAATAAACCAAGAAAAAGGAAGATGTGGGATCCAGGAAGCAGAGGATCCAATACCGGATAGACATGGAGGGAATTCCAAGGAATCCCAAGGATAACAGTGAAGGGAAACTCAGGTCCACATCTGTGCAGCAGACATGGAGAGCAATCAGCCCAGACTGGATCTGGAGGAGAGAGAACTCTGGGAGAGATACCCCCAGGAATGGAAAAATACAACCACCAAAAGCCATGACAGATTTCCTGATAAGTTTGACATTGTGAAAAAGTGTACCACAATGCTTTTGGAAGACACCAGAAGATTTAGCCATAGGCACAAAGAAAGCTAAGCAAATGAAAAAAATAAGGCATTGACTCCAGGAAAAATTAAAAGTTGCACCAAAAAAAAAAAAGGCATGGTACATTATTAGCAGTTTATCAGAGATCAGTATTTACATGGTAATAAGATGTAAATGCTAAAATCCGGTAGTTTGGCAGGGATGGAAAGAAATAACAATTTTAGAGGTAAATGACTATTATAATAGGAAGCTAATCATCACTGTTTCAGGAGAGAGGAGTATAAGCATGGAAATGTGGGGGCACCTGGGTGGCTCAGATGGTTAAGTATCTGCCTTCGGCTCAGGTCATGATCCCAGGGTTCTGGGATGGAGCTCCACATCAGGCTCTCTTCTCAGTGGGGAGCCTGCTTCTCCCTCCCTCTGTCTGCCCCTCTCTCTCTCTGTCAAATAAATAAAATCTTTAAAAAAAAAATAAGCATGGAAATGTGGAAGTATATTCCAAAGGAGACAAACAGGAATTGAAAGTAGATGCTTCTAGGGAACAAATCAGGGATCCTGAGAGTGGGTAAGGCACTATCATAGGACTTTGCTATTTGATTACATTCTTGTTTCAATTTAATAAAAACAAAAATTAAGTGTCAAAAATGTGTCTTCAGATTAAAAATGACTTCTAGTTTTCTACAAGAATGAAGGGGGAAGTATTAACTGAAGGTGTCTGAAGGCTTGGGTGCCTGGGTGGTTCAGTCGGTTAAGCATCTGCCTTTGGCTCAGGTCATGATCCCTTCCCCCCCCCTGCTCGTGATCACTTATGCTCTCTCTCTCAAATAAATAAAATCTTAAAAAAAAAAAAAAAGGTGTCTGAAGGCTCTATTCAGATTATTTTCTCCAAAAAGGGAGCAGGGAGAATAATTTTGAAATCTTACTTGTAGATAAGTGATTGGTGCTATTGATTTTCTTTTAAGATTTTATTTATTTATTTGAGAGAGAGAGAGAGAGAGAGAGAACACACACAAGTAGGGGGAGGGGCAGAGGGAGAGGGAGAAGCAGACTCTCGCTGAGCAGGGAGCCCAATGTGGGGCTCGATCCCAGGACCCCAAATCATGACCCGAGTGAGCCCAAGGCAGATGCTTAAACAACTGAGCCAGCCAGGGGCCCCTGATTGGTATTTTAAAGACAGAGGTGGATTCGGGCTTTTGTTTTTGTTTGTTCAACATCTACCAAAATGTCAAAATTCTTAGTGCACTCTACGACTAATAGCATATTCTGTAAGGGCATAAACAGTCTCAAATCTGATTCTGTATTGGCCTAGGAGCCTAGCATAGGGCCCAGCCACACAAAGCAAGTGCTTGATGCAGTTGAATAAAGGAAGATTAAAGAGGCATTAAAAAAAATAAAATTTCTCTGATTTTCCAGTTCAGCAGTGACCTTTCTAGTATTTCTGAACAGACATTTCCCACCTAGTCCTCAGAGTTCTAAGATCCTGGGGACAGAGACCCGCAGGGCAGTAGCAAGAATGGAAATCAGAGCTCACAAGGCACTTCCTGGCTTCAGTAGACTGAGAAGGGTTCTCCCCTTCCCTGGACCGTTCTTGGGTTTGGAGGATTTTATCAAGAGGTTCTCTGAGGCAGGAGGAGGGGCTGTAACACCATTTGGAACAGAAGAAAGTTTTACATTTTGATGTTTGTGGAGCTCTACTCCATAGAGAACAGGCAGGCTGGATATTTGCTGCCTGTTGGGCTCCAGAGAGGGGCAATTCTCATCCGACAGATGGGGAGATAGCCTCCACGTCTTTTGCCTCTTTTGCAGGTCATTGCAAGGACTGCAAGTGGGAATGGATAAGAAGGTGCCAAAGTACTGTCAACCCAGTCATTATTCAGGAAGTCAGGCACAACATTAGACACTAGGGAGTCCGTCAATCCACTTATTAAGTGAAGGGCTGCTATGCTTCAGGCAAATTAGCTCTGACTCACGTTCAAAGGGGTTAATAGCTGAAGGAGGGTGTCTATTCAGCGCATTTCATACCGCACAGTCTGCACCCAGTGTCCTACCACCAAAGAGGGCCTTCCCTGCCTTCTCAGATTTCCTGCCCTTTCTCCCCTAGAAGCCGCTGCGTCTCCGCCCTCACCCTCCAACACCACTAGATAACTTTAAATTCTTGTAACTAAGAGAGGTGCACCAGGCATGTCCAACATCCAACATGCAAATCACATTCACCCTGGACTCAAGACACATCATCCTACTCCCCTACGCCCAATCCAGGCCCCACTAGACTGGCAGTGCTGGGGCAGGAGAGCTTGGAAAATCCTGATGCTTAGCATTTGGGTCAGCACTAGGGAGCAGGACAGGGTCAAAGGCCAACTCCCTCAAACCGCAACCCTGAGTCTCTCCTTGGTGCTGCCCTGTCCGTGGTGCTGGGGACAGTCTGTAACCGGCTTAGGTTCCCGCTGCCTCAGCTCAAACCTAGCAAGGTAGGTAGAACAGGAGGCATAGATGCTGAGGCTGAGTCCAGCACCAGAAGTTCAGCGGCAGAACATGTGGTTCATGGCCCCCCTTTCTTAAAGTAGGGAGTTTCAGCCTTTTAAATCGAGTCCCCAGCCTTGATCCAGTGCCTTTCCTTCAGAATACTCTGCATACCAATCACCTGGGAATTTTGTTAAAATGCAGAATCTGATGATTCAGTGGGTCTGAGGCGGAGCCTGAGATTCTGCACTTCTAACAAGCTCCCGGGTAATGCTGAAGGTCTGTGGACCACAGTTTGAGTGCAAGGCTCTAGAGCACTTATCTCATATCTCTGGGGACTGATTGGTAATGTCTCTTCCCCACAGATCCATAAGCCCCATAAGGCAGGGATCTTGCCCATTTGCTTAGTGATGTATTTCCAGTGCCTAAACAGTGCTTGGCACATTCAATAAGTACTTGTTAGAGGAGTGGCCAATGCTCCCTTATCCGTGGGAGCTGGGAATAATCTCACACAGCGGACAACCCCCCTAGCCAAATACAATCATGTGCACATCCCATCTCATCTCTACCAGTCTCTGGGATGCAGCAGGTGGTAGCATTTTACTAGGCCCACTATGTGCACAGCTATGGCTTAATCACATCCTAATCCTACTTCATGAAACTTTGCCTGATAAGTGACAAGGGGCTCACCCCATGGCAACCCAAGATCCCGCACGAAGCTCACCCCCTATATTCCCAGATCACCCCCCAAGTCACCAGCCAGCACACCGAGCCCAGAGGAAGATTTCTTCTTTCTTTTTAATCAAACCAGCTTTAATTTTTAAAAAAATAACCCAGTAAGTCCTACGTGTTCCAGATGGTGGGGCAGCCCACTAGCCCCCCTTTCAGTCAGGAGCCCCTGGTCCTGCTCGTCTCAGATCTTGAAGAACTGTCCGCCGGGACGGGAACAGCGCAGCCAGGTGTGTCTGTGTGGAAGGGGCGCTCCCTCCCAGTAAGACAGGTGCGGACAGACAGCTAAGTGGGGCTGGGGGCAAACTTGTGGGGAAATGGAGGGAAGACAGCAAAGGAGTCAGGAACCCAGGAGTCTGACCTCTAATGTGTTGTGAAAACACGAGGGAAGGCGGAAGAAGTTTGGAGCCAGTCGAGGAGGCGGCTTGAGAGCGAAGGTCTGGCTTCCGAAGGCTCGGGGCTCACCAAGAAGCTGGGGAGGGAAGCTCACTGGTGGCGATGCAGCTCCGGGACTCGGGACCCCATATGGCGCTGGCGGGAGCGCCCCGAGGGGGGCTCACAGGTGAGGGGGGGCAGGGGGCGGTCCTGTGGCGAGACGGCGGGAGCGTGCCCGCGACGGGGGCAGCCAGGTGTCACAGGTGCGCTCGCTCCCCGAGCCGAGCCGAGCGGGGCCGAGCCGAGCCGGGCCGAGCCGGGCCGAGCCGAGCCGAGCCGAGCCGGGCCGAGCCGGGCCGAGCCGAGCCGGGCCGAGCCGGGCCGAGCGGGGCCGAGACGGGGCGCGCGCGGCGGGCCGCTGCGGCGGCTCACAGGTAGCGCTCGAGCCCCGGCGCGTAGCCCGGCTGCCTCAGGTAGGCCTCCCCGGGGCCGAGCGGGCCGAGCGCGGCGGCGGGCCCGGCCAGCGCCAGCAGGGGCTCGGCGGGGAGCGGCCCGGGGCCGGGGTGCGGCGCGGGCAGCCCCAGGCGCTCGGGGCCGGGCGAGTAGAGCGGCGGGGAGGCGGCGGCGGCCGGGCAGGGCGGGAAGGCGGCGCCGGCGTCGGGCGCGGCGCAGCAGGGCGGCTCGGGGGCGCCCAGCCCCGCCAGCTCGGGCTGCAGGCTCACCAGGCTGTCGACGCTGAAGAGGCGCGCGGGCGGCGAGGGCCCGGGCGCGGCGGGGGGCGGCGGCGCGAGCAGCGCGGGGCCGGGCGCGTAGGGCGCGTAGGGGAAGGGCGGCGGGCCGGCGGCGGGCAGCGCGGGCAGCTCGGCGCGCTTGAAGCGCTTGCGGCGCCGCAGGAAGCTGCCGTTGTCGAACATGTCGGCGGCCGCGGGGTCGAGCGTCCAGTAGTTGCCCTTGCCCGGGTTGCCCGGCTCGCGCGGCACCTTGACGAAGCAGTCGTTGAGCGTCAGGTTGTGGCGGATGCTGTTCTGCCACTTGCGCGGGCTGTCGCGGTAGAAGGCGAAGCGCTCGGTGATGAAGCGGTAGATGGCGGCCAGCGTGAGGCGGCGGCCCGGGGCGTGCGCCAGCGCCATGGCGATGAGCGCGATGTACGAGTAGGGCGGCTTCCCGCGCTGCAGGGGCCGCCGGCGCCGCCGCCCCGGGCCCGGCGCGGGGGCGGGCTCCGGTTCCCCGCGGCCCGCGGCCGCCTCCTCGGGCTCCGGCCCCGGCTTGGCCCCGGCCTGCGGCGACGGCGGCGGCCCCGACGGCGCGACCGAGGGCAGGGCCGGGAAGCCCGAGAAAGCGGCGGGCGGCTCCATGTCGCTGCGCCCGGTCATTGGGATGCGGCTGCCCCTGCCCGCGCAGCTCGGAGAGAGCAGGGGCCGCCGACCCGCCTTATATGGACACGGCCCCCCTCCCCCGTCCCCCCCAGCCAGGGGAGAGGGCTCGGATCTTCCCCCGCCGGCCAGCGCCTCCTCCCTGATTTGCTTCCCCAATCCCCTTACTAGGCTCACAGTCCCCCGCCACCTACATGTCGCCCCTCCCTCGGTTTCTTCCCTTCGGGTCAGTCCTTCCAGACCCAACCTCAACCCCTTCCCCATCTCAGTCCGGTCGGTCCGGTCCCGGCCCCATCCGCCTTTCCGCCTCTCCCTCAACCCTCTCCTCTTCGGCTCAATGCTAATCACAAATCCTCCCAGTGTACTCTTTGGGGCCCCCTCCCCATTATGCTCCTCCCGGTCCTGTCCCCTCCATCATTCTCTCCTAGCCTCCACCAGGTCCTTCCTACCCAAGCTGGGGTAGAGATGAGAGCCACCCAGGACCACCTTACCAGCCTTTGGCATCCTGACACCATGCTGGTCTTGGCCATTAAAAGGGGAGGGTAGGGGGAATGGCAGAGTGAGAAGGCCAGCTTTGTCTCAGGAAAGTATGTTTGGTGGTTCCAGGGTCACCATCTCCTCTCTCTGCTACCTCCCGCACAACCCTGTCCTGTCCAAGCCATTTGTAAACATCCTTTGAAAAAACAAAATCCTGAAAAGTGATCAACTAGCATATTTGGGGACCAGGGGACTGAATGCTTTAAAATCAAGAGCCCCCAGAAAGTCCATAAGTTGGAGTTACCTTTCTGGCTGCCTCTTCTCCCTGCCCCTTCTGTTTTAGAGAAAGGGCTCCCTTTCTCTCTCTCTCTCTCTCTCTCTCTCTCTCTCACACACACACACACATACACACAGCGTACACACTGTGGAGATGCACAAAACAGAGGCCTACACAACCCAAAGTTCCAAGGACCAGTTGCTGGGTCAGAGAGAGACCCCCAAGTGCTTCCACTGCCTGGAGATCTGAGAAAACTGCTTACTGACCCAGAAATGCCACACTCACATCTCATGGGGAGGGAGGGGTATCTCAGCGGTTTTTATTAAAAACTCACTCTGGGGGGCGCCTGGGTGGCTCAGCCATTAAGCGTCTGCCTTCGGCTCAGGTCATGGTCCCAGGGTCCTGGGATCGAGCCATGCATTGGGCTCCCTGCTCCACCGGAAGCCTGCTTCTCCCTCTCCCACTCCCGCTGCTTGTGTTCCCTCTCTCGCTGTGTCTCTCTCTGTCAAATAAATGAAATCTTTAAAAAAAAAAAAAAAAAAACCTCACTCTGGGAAACACCACCTACTACCACCATCCAGAGGTGATGTCTCCCTGAGCTTATTTTAGGAAATCTCTTCAAAGTGACAGGAGAGCCAGACCTAGCTTGAAGGGCACCAAAGAGTGAAGAAGGCTTGCCTTAAAGAGGCTTGTCTTGGGGGACAGGCAAGATCAAGGGAGCAGGGCTGGGGGTAGGTGAGGCAAGTGAAGGGCCCAAGGCCAAAATTTAAGGGGGCACTGACTCTCAGGGTGGTGTGAGTGCAGGACTGGCACTTGAGAGCCAGGGCCTCCTTAAATTAGGGGCCCTAGATGCCTCATCCCAGTTCTGGCTCTGATGTGGAGAGCCCTGGGGTACAAATGACCAAAGCTAGCTACTGCAGGCCTGTGGCCGAGGGCTTCCAAAGCCGAACTGGAAGCTCAAGGCCCCCACTCTCCAGCTGCATAATGTAGCAGCCACCATTATTACTGAGTATTTCATTGGCGGCAAAGTCGTCACTTGCATTACCTTGCTTCAGTGCAAACACCTTGTGAGGTCAGTGCTGGTACAATCTCTGTTTTGCAGAGAAGGAAAATAAGGCTTGGAGAGGTTAAGAGACCTTCCTAACTTCACACAGCTAGTAGGTAGCAGGGCCAGAATTAACCCCCGAATTCAGAGCACCAGCTCCATGACTCTCCTAAGAACACCGTATTTTAAAGGTGCGACTGTGAAATGACTTCGTCTAGAGTTCTTCCAGCTCTCAACAACTTTGGCTGCAGAGCTGATGCCTAGCCTCTCTCCTGACCTCCAGGTCAGCATATCCAGCGTACACTGGACATCAGCCTCAACCCTGTGCACCCCCAACCCCATTGCAGCAAATGGGCCCTTGCCCCTTACCACCCAGAACAGAAATAATCAACATCATCTTGGGCTCCTCCTCTTCCCCCGTCACTCCCTCCATCCCAGCAATCTGCAAGTCCTGTCAGTGCCACATGGACCCCAAATCCACCCCTCCTCTGGGTGTCCTGGCCTCAGTTTAGCCCACATCACTCACTGAGCACTTCCATGCCAGGCCCTTGGCCAGCACTCAGGAAAGACCGGGATGACGAGATTCTTGATCTGGTGGGGAGATGGACACAGATAATTACTGCTATGGGAGAGGTGGGCAGAGAGGGCTGTAGAAGCAGAGGGGAAGGAGGAGGTGACACTCAGCGACTGAGAGCCAACCCCCCCAACCCTACAATCGTGAGGATCGGCCTGGTTTGTAGGCACACAGTCTCCGCCCCTGTGACCTCTCCACATTGCGTTGTGGGGAACTCCTGCCTGAGCACAGGCCTTACAGAACACAAGACACGGGCGGGCGGGCACCGTGAACAGCTCACAGAAGACAAGACAAGCAGCTGCAGCCGCAGGGAATCCAGCTGCAAGAGCCACGTGACCTGGGGCCAGTTGTTCATTGGAGCCTCAGTTTCCTTACCTGCCAAATGGGGGCAATAATGAGCCCTGTCCACATTGTTACGAGATTCAGATGAGATGTATGAAAGGTGCTTGGCCCACAATGGCACTTGGTAACAGGAGATTTTTTTCCTGCATTTCCAGTATTAAAGCAGGAAGGGAAGGAGAGAGGCAGTCCAAGAAGTGATTTCAGAGCCTGCATACTTTCAACCGGGTGCAGCATAAGCCTGCAGCTGGACTCAGGCACAGAACCAGAGCCACAGTCTTTCCCACCTTCCCTTGGGGCTGAAGGCCCCTACCACAACCTGTCTCACCCCTACGGATTTGGTAGGGGTGGGGACGGGATGGGGAGTTATAGAGAGTGGCTCTAATTACCTTCCATGGCTGACTGTAATTTTCTTGTACTTTCAATTTGCCAATCCATGTGTAGAGCCTCGGACATAGTATATGTTCAATAAATGATATTGAATGTGCACTTAGCTATGCTAATCCTGGGGAGGGTGGGGGCAGGGAATGGGGCCAGAGGGGTGAGAACCCAGACTTTTCCAGTTCTCTGTGCCTGCCTGGCCCCCTCCATTGGGCCTGCTTCCCGGAGCCGAGCAGGCCGGTGTCGGAGGGGGGAGTGGGCAAGGGCTAATCCGTGTTTTCAGCGTGGCTGGGCCCTCTTTTCATAGGCCCTGGGCCGGACGGGATGCGACTGAGCATCCGGGCATAAGATGGCCAGTGAAGGCGGCCCCTTTCTCATGGGCCTGGATTCCAGGCGGCCCAGCGTCTGAGTGGAGCCCCTGGGGCGGGAGGAACACAGTGGCTGGACTGGGCAGTCCTTTGTCTGACCACGCTGGGTGGATATTCAGGCTGGCAGGAGGGATTAATGGCCAGGGATTGGCCCTGGGGCCGGCCTTCCCACTGCCCTTTGGAGGCCAAAGGCCCAGGTCAGGGCACACAGCGTTGATGGCTGCCTAGATAGGAATGGAAATTCCCACCCTGTCCAAAGCTGTTAGCATCAGCCCCCAAGGCTCCCTGCCCCCAGCCCCACCCCTACAGAGGCACCATGAGCCAAGATGGGCTTCGAGGCAAGGAGCAGAGGGTGGGGGCCAGACCTTCCCAACCACTCTGCCTGGGAAAGTCCTTTCAGGTCCTTGCCCTGAGATTCACAGCCCCTCTAGGAGGGCCCATGATTGCCACTCCAGAGCTCTGGGGAGAAAGAGCTATGTTAACCCAGTGAGAGTCCAAGGGGCCAGCCTGAGCTGTCATCAGGCCTCATAAGGCTTCCTGGAATATTCCTCAAATACCCCTAGAGACCACTCTAGAGTCATTTATTCCTTAAGCCCTTCATCATAGCATCCACGGATCCCATAGCCCAGAGGCTGCAGAGGGGGCTCAGGAACCAAAGAAATTCTCAGAGACACCCCACCCCACCCCACCCCAACCACCCAGAGCTTCTGAGGGCTGCTGCAGGGCCTCTTCCCTCTTACCCCCAAGACTAGAGCTACCCAGAATACTGCTCCTCCCTCAGGAGCCTGGGGCAGATGCTTCCAACCTGGCTGGGGGTGGTTGGGCCCCCATTCTGGTGTGGCCTTTTCTGAACCAGTTAATGAAGGCAGCAGCCCCAGCCTTACCCCCAGGGCCTGACCCTGGGGTGTCTTCTGGGCTAAGGGGATGAGGCAGGCTCAGAAAAGGAAATAAGATCAGGCTTGTCTCTGGGGAGAGCATCAGAGAACAACCCAAGAGGAGGATGCCCCTCTTTGTGCCTCTTAATCCTTCAAGCACTTCTATTCAGCAAATCCTAAGGATCTGTGTCCAGGCTGCCTCGGGTGCTGTGTCGATGATGAGTCAGACTGTTCTTGCCTTCACTATGCTCAGGAGGGTGCAGCCACACAGACACTCCCCATACACAGTGGTTGGTGTGTGATGCGGGCAGAGAAGGGACTGTAGGGGCACAAAAGAGGGACCTCAGCCAGCCTGGCAACGTCAGGGAAGCTTCCTGGAGAGGGTAAAGCTCCAGTGGTCCAGATTGGCAGGCCCCAGGCTGGATTAGGGCTCATTTTGTGCCCCCATCCTCTCTGTCACTGCACTTATCTTACTGACTCTTCATGGATCTGTCTCCCACACTAGACTATGCATTGAGGGCCCGTATACATCTCACTCCTATGGGGATCCCGGGCACTTAGTACAGGGCCTGGCACAAGCCAATGGTCTATAAATACATATCACATGGCTGGAAGGACAGCTGGTTACCAGAATAAGAAAACTGAAGGTACGAAGATCTGAGAGCAAGAGGATATGGCCCATTCCGGAAAGTCCAAGATTCGCCATGTTTTTCGACTAAGAATTACATGAGTGAATATATGTAAAGTTCTTGGGACACTGCCTGGCATACATCAATGTTGTGTGTTAGCTGTTGTTTGTTGTTTGTTGCTGTTACTATCATCATTCACTGTAGCTAGTAGAGAGTGCCAAGGGATGGAGACAGAGAAGGTAGATGGGGTCAGACTGTAGATGACTTTATTTGCCAGGCTAAGGAGCTCAGATCTTTCCAGACAACAGGTAACCCTCGAGTTTTTCAGCAGGGGAGTGACATGGTCAGATCCCTTGTTGCGATCAGTGTGGCTGCAGAGAGCCTACAGAGGGAAGAGGCTGGAGGCTGAGACCAGATGGGAGGCTGAGCAGACGGTGAGGTGTGAAACAAAGCTCTGGCTCTGGGGGAGCATCGGACCCCTCATTCCTATTCACTCCAGACCAGGACAGAGAGGGACCCTCCAGCCGTCCATCTCAGACAGTGGCTTAAACATCCACTGCCACACAGTCCAGGAATTGGCCATCATCCCGTCCATCACCATGGGCCCCTCTCTCTCACTCTCCGACCACCTCCAGTCACCCAGACCTGTCAGTTCCCAGCAGTCTCTCTCAGATCCGTCCTCTGCTCTTGTACCTCTGTCCTGGTGGTGGTTCAGGCCAATACCAATTCTCACAGTGCCCAGGGCAGTTGCCTCCTGGCTGCTCTCCGAGCCTCCCCCTCTAATTCCACCTCTCCTCAGCAGCTAGAGCGACGCCCCCTCTGCAGCCCTGCTTGAGCACCTTCAGAGGCCCCCCTCCCTGGCTTCCATCCGGAGTCAGACTACACTGTTGGGAAGGCCGGCTGGCAGGTGCCCCATGGCCGGACCTGCGGCCCCGCTGCTCCCCAGGCCCCTGTGCCCACTTCCCCTCCCCATACACACATTCTCTGCAGAGCCGCTTGCTTTCAGCCAAGGTCCTCTCCCGCTCTGAGCCTTTGCAAACTGAAATGAGCACAGCCCGCTTTGCCAGCCTCAGATAGAAATACAGCCTCATTTATTTTTCCAACCAGCCCCTTGATCTCCTAAGCCCTTCATGAACAAGACATGCCATTCTCCCCTCTGAGAGACACCCCCTGGCCGGCCTGGTGTACTCCTCCTTGTCCTTTGAGGACCACTCTCAGAAGATAACCACTTCATCCACTAGAACACATTTCCCAGTTTCCCCTTCCTCGCCCTTCCCCAGGCAGAAGGCCAGCCGGCGCCTCTGGCCCGACCCTACCCAGAGAGACTTGAGCACGTGCTCTGCGTCTCCCTCCCTCTGTGCCCAGTTCCTCCTCGGACCCGATGCCAGGCTGCAGGTGGTGCAGCTCCGTGAGCGTTGTTGAGTGACTGAGGACCTGGCTGAGTGAACGAAGGAACGAATGAATGATGCATGAACAACTAACAAATGACCACACATGTCTAGAAAGGTAGAAGATCTCGGTGCCTGGTTTCCAGCTAGGAATCTGCCTCCTGCCTCCACTGCCTCTCTGCTCAGCCCTGCTGCCCTGGGCCGGGACCCCCACGCGGTCCCTGCCTCTGCCTGGTCCAGACTCGGTTCAGGCTCAGACTGAGACCATGTTGGTTCAGCCCCTGAGGGTGTAATTCCAGCCGCTCCTAAACCACGCCCCCGGCATCTGAAGTATGTTCCCTGTCATTTGGGGCTGTCAGCGTTCTGTGTTCTGCCGTCTACCTCGTCCCCCACCCTGGGCAATCTCAGGGCTCACAGGCCTCCCTGCTTCTCATTTCCAGGGACACTGAGGGGGACTGGTGCTGTGGGCCAGGCTGGCTGAGCCAAAGGAGCCCAGGTGGGAGAAGAGTGAGTCTGAATCCACCGCTAATGGCTGTGTGACCCTGAGCAAGAGGTACAACTGCTCTGGCCCATGCCAGACACAAGCCCCTAGTGCCTGAGGACCTCTGCGATGCTGCAGGCCGGGGCTCCCAGCCCGCGGGCCCCTTAGCTCAGGGCAGGCATCTGGAAAGCACGTGGCCCCCCAGTGCTGTCACACGAGGAGGAAGGCTTTCCAAATGGACATCAATGCTACCGTGACAGGCAAACACCCGCGTTGTAAAGCTCTGAGTCCGTGGACACTGAAAGCATGACTGCTATTATACGGAGTCACTGAGAGGTACTTTGAATCCCAATTCTTAAGCTGCCGCTTTAGTCCACAGTGTGCCTTCTTTACAGTTTTGGATATTGAGGTCCAGACAGAGGAGAGATGCACCCAAAGTCCCAGAACAAGTCAGTCAGTGCAAAGTCTAGGACTCTGACCGCCCACCCCACCCCCACCCCCAGCTCCCTCTCCTGCGCACTTACTCCACGGTGTTCATCAAGGGCGCGCCTCGCGGCAGACTCTATGCCAGGCGCCAGGGAGCCGGGGATGCCGAGCCACTGTCCTACCTGCAGGGGCTGACGCTGGCTGGGAGGTGGGTAGGCGTGATGCAGGGAGAGACACAGTGAACACAGATTTTGTCCTAACTTCCTAAAAAGCCGCTGAAGGCCTGAAATCAGGAAGCGATGTGATAAGATCCCCGTTGTAGAGTAACCACTGCATTTGCCGAGTGGACGGTGGACGGGAAGTGTTTCATCATTTAGGATGTTTTTGGCTTCAAGTAACAGAAAACATCGACTCAAAGTGATTTAGGCTGGAAGGAAATCTGTTTTCTCCGTAACAAGACGGTCAGAGGGAGGACGCAGCTAGGGATCTGGCTCTGCTTATCTGTGATTCTCTTGGCACTGCTATTCCTCATGGGTTGGCTTCATCTTCAGGCTGGTGACAAGACAGTTACAACACCCAGAACTGCAGCACTGAGTTCCAAGTATCCAGAAGAAGAGAGGTTGTCTCTTTCTATGCAGGGCCCCCTGCCCCCGCTTCCCCCTCCCCATGTCTCCTCAGCGCTCATTGGCCAGAATTGGATCACTTCCCATTCCTCAACAATCTCTGACAAGGAAGAATAAAGGACAGGTTTGATCAAGACTGATCAGAACCTACCCACTCCCACAGCTGGGGATGGCTGACTTGCTCCTGAAACGGGTTGCTGAGTGAAAGAAGGTAGATATTGAGAAAAAACAGGTTCCCTGAGGAAGGAGGAAGAGAAGTCCTCAACCGTGTCTGCTACCCAGAGAGAAGAGAGAAGCATGGAAGCTTCTAGAGCGACTGGAGTCACTTGAACAGGGGAGCTCCTACAGGGCACTCACCCATCTGCCTGGTATAAACCGCCCGCGTGCGTCTGCCTCCCCACTTGGCTCTCAGCTCCTGGAGGGCAAGGCCTGGGACTCGTGCTCTTGTGGATCCTGGCACAGGAGTCCCCAAAGAGGAAGAAGAGGAGGAGGAGTATTAGAAAAGGCAGTGTATTTTCACAGTAGGAAGCACGGACTCCCATCTGAGAAGTGTCCCAAGCAGCGAGCAGGGAGTAACACCCCTATGGAAGATCATCTGGCTGGGTGACCTGGGGCAGTCATCTGGATCTCCTTGCGCCTCAGTTTCTCCTTTAGAGAACTGGGAGAAGATGTTCTCATTCTTCAGCAACATCCACCTCCCCACAGAATATTCATTCCCTAT
The DNA here is from genome assembly GCF_029215605.1 of Mirounga angustirostris. Lineage (NCBI taxonomy): Eukaryota > Metazoa > Chordata > Mammalia > Carnivora > Phocidae > Mirounga > Mirounga angustirostris. The sequence goes on from NW_026991712.1 coordinate 153,157,750, forward strand.
CACTTTGGATGAGCCTCAGGGAGGGGGATGAACAGGAAGGAGGAAGAAGGGGGACAAGGGGGAGCCAAGGGCAGGTAAGAAGACAAGTCAGCTCCAACCAGCCTATGAGATTAGGTGCCTCTCATCCCAACTCTGCTTTCCACGACATGCTGGCAGTTTGAAATTGGCCACAGTGGGAGGTTTTACACCACAGAAATGGGCAAATGCCACAAATCAGAACCTACCTCCCCCCCAAGAGCCAGTTGTTAAACATTCACCAGGCCACCATTTGGCAAGTCTCCAGGGATTAAAATAATAAAGCTCAGACAAGACTGAGGTGCTCCTTGGTGGCTGTCAGGGGGCGACTCGAGGGACGGAGGGCCTAGCTCACACTCGTGGAGCCCTGTGTCTGTGCCCAGAAGGAGGACAGAGCCTTACATAACAGCTCTAACAGGGCAGTTCTGTGCATCAGGCCTGACCCTCCTTGCTTTCTCCTGAGTTGTAATACTATAGTTCGTGTTATTTGATTCAGTGATTCCCCTGCTAGGACTTCATCCTGAGGGATGTGCTCATGATGCATGTTCAAGGATGGTCATCACGGTGTTATTTCTAAAAGGGGAAAATTGAACCTGATGCCCTATAGGAAGTTTGGGTCCATTCTTTGAAACATTAGGCAAACATTGAAAGAAAATTGGGGGGGGAGTTTTTAATGACGTGAGGAAATGTCTGTGGCATAGGTTAAATATAAAAAAACAGGGTACAAAAGTATACAGCATGGTTCTGATGTTTATGTGTACGTATATACACAGGAAGGAAGAGGAAGAAAATACACCAAAATATCAACAGTTTTATCTGTACGTGATGAGTTTCAGGTATTGTTCCTTTTTTTCTCTTTAGGAATTAGAACTATGAATATTATTCACCAAGTTGTGTTTTTGAGACATATTCACTTGGCTGTGTGTGTGTGGGGGGAGGGTAATACTGCAATAAAAATTCTTGTAACTTCTACATGTTGAATACACCAGAAACCAATAGCAATGGTTGCCTCAGTGGAAGAAAATGGTGCAGTTATGAGACAGGAGTGAGAAGGAGACTAACTCTGTACCATTTGCATCTTTTGAACTTGGAATCCAGTGAGTGTATCATCTTAATCATGTTCTAAGACGGGTTGATTAAATTTTTAAAAATTAGGCAATAAGCATGTATGAGTTCTTTAACCGGAGGTTTTCTTTAACCAGAAACCATTCCCAATTCACAGACGAGGGAGCGGAGGGCCACAGAGTGGAGGGAGCTGCCCGGAGGCACCCAGCCAGAAGACAGGCCGAAGCTGCAGGGCTCTCCAGCTGGCACAATCCCTGAATGTGTTTGACACTGTGAGTTGTCAAAGTACTGCTTTCCTGCAGACTCATTACCACTTGGTAAATACAGAAATTGAACTCGCTCAGGTTCAGAAACCCCTGCCTCACCCAGATCACCTAGGACACCGGCTCCCAGCTTCCCACCTGGCCCCCTTCTCCCACCAACCCCCACATCGGCCAGGGCGGCCTAGTCTCCACAATGGTCTGTTAAGGCAAAGATCCTGTAGAATGCCCCAGTGAGGCCCAGAGAGGGTGATCACTTAGCCCAAGACCCTCAGCTGACCCTGTGTCTCCCAAAGGACTAGAACCCAAGGAAGAGTCCAGAACCTCAGGCTGGAAGAAAGAAGGGCTCTCACAGAGGCAAGAAGTAGCATCTGGAATAGTTTATGCTTTTGGAGCAGGCGTGCAGTCATTAGTCGAGCTTTGGCATGTTTGGGGGCAATAACTGCATATTTTCTCCAGGATGCATTGTGAACCGCCTTTGCTCAGAATGTAATGAGTATGATTCCTAGGAGGGGGGATGTTTGCGCTCCTCCCAGGCCTGCTCTTCTGCCGTCTGCTTGGCGTTAGGCTCCCTGCCTTCCTATTTTTAGACAGGTCCAACAGCCTCAGGACCAGCCTCTGGATGCAACTGCAAGCATGGCTTCCCTGGGGGACCAAGGGCCAGTGGGGCGGCCTGCGAGGGAAAGGATCATTTGCTCCAGTGCTTTACTGTGGCCAGGAGTCACTTCTTTCCTCCCCGTTCAAAGACTCCACCCTAGGGATTTTCCCAGCTTAAAAAATGGAGGTCTTGTTATTGTTTTTTTTCTCCCCGCAGAAGTTACGTGGGTGGAAAATACAAATAAATTCATCCCTTGTGTCCCTTCCCTCCAGCCCCAGGCTGCCACTTTCCCTCATTCTCCTTTGGGCTCTTACAGAGTTAGCTGCTTCTGCCTGGAATGCCCTTCTGCCTCTCTCTGCTCCCACCCCCATCTGAAAGACTCAGCTCAGGCCACCTCCTCCAGGAAGCATTTCAAATAGCCCTGGGCTCCTTCTCTGACTTCCCTACAGCTCCTGTGCTTCCCTCCGACACAGCCATTACCACGCTCAGTATGAAATGCTTGTTCGGGGCCCCTCCCGACTCTGTAAGTCTCGGGAACTGGTGGTGTGAGTTATTCCCCTAGCGAGACCCCCAGCATCCAACAGAGGGCCAGGGACAGAACAGATGCCACGCAGTTGCTGACTAACAGACTAACAGATGAAATGAAGAAATTGATGGATGCAGTAATAGAGCATCAGAAATGAAGGGGCAGGCTGCAACCCCAGCATTTTATAGGTCAGGATTCTGAGGTTTACGCAGGGAGGAGCAGTATTATCTGGAGTTGTTGCTTGCAAGCGACAGAACCACCAACTCAAACCAACTTAAGAGAAATGAGGAGGATGCACTGGCTCATAACTTATGGTAAAGATGAAACAGGATTTGGCGATGTCTGGGAACCAAGTACTTGAACATCCTCTTCATGCTGGCTTCAATTTCAAAGACCACTTCCTCCATGAGGTTGGGGACCTGGGTGTTGGCAGCTTTATAGTCCCGTCCTTACAGTTCTGTAAACAGAGACAAAAGAGCTGCAGTTGAGGGGGGTAGCCCCAGAGAAGCCCTCCGAGGGATCCAATTTGGGACACGCTCTCCCCTTGACAAATATCTGTCGGAGGGGGGCAGATCCCAGCTAGAGGAGAAACAATTCCCCCAAACACATGGGGTAGCACAGCCATGACCATGGGGGGCGGCGGGGATATCACTGTAAGCTGGGAGGCTACCCCAATTTAAATGTACTAGCGTCGGGGCGCCTGGGTGGCTCAGTTGGTTAAGCGACTGCCTTCGGCTCAGGTCATGATCCTGGAGTCCCTGGATCGAGTCCCGCATCGGGCTCCCTGCTCGGCAGGGAGTCTGCTTCTCCCTCTGCCCCTCCCCCCTCTCATGTGCTTGCTCTCTCTCATTCTCTCTCTCAAATAAATAAATCTAATAAATAAATAAATAAATAAATCTCCTAGCGTCAAGAGCATTTCTGGAGCATCTCAGGACCCAGCCCATGTTCGGCATTCTCAGGCATGCTATCTTATGAGAACTCTGTGAGGTGGGTAGCGTCACTCCCATTTTACTCCCAGGTGAGAAAGAAGAGGTTCAGAGAGGGTAAGTAGTTGGCCCAAAGTCCCAGAGAGTTAAGGAGTCCAACAGAACACTTAGTCCCCCCTCCTCTGTGTCCAGTGAAAACCGCAGCCCAAGAGGGAAAGGACTTGCGTGAAGTCACAGAGTAGGTGAGTAGGATAGTCATGAGCATTTAGTCATGTTACATTATAGATATGTAATCGACATCTTTGGGCTATCTGCTCTGCTCATGACAATGTCCCTTCTGTCAGAACAGCCCAGCCCCCGATCCCCATGACTATGGGGAAGTAGGAGTAGCCTAGCAGCCTTGTTAGTACCATGTGACCCCATTCTCCTTCCCAAAGCCGAGTGGGCCAGAGTGGGGCACCTACTTCAGTTGGGCCAATCACCTTCTCTTGGGATTTGGAGATGGCTGGACCTGTCAGGTGCTGTGAGCAGTCATGTTGCCCCTCCTCTGGTAGAGGGCAGAGAAGGCCAGCCTGGGAAGAGCCAGAAGCAGAGAGATACGTACGCCCTGGATCGCTGAGCTGGGTAAAGTCCTTTCCTGCGTTAGGTTGCTTGAGATTCCAAGTCCCTTGTAATCACTTCCCCTTTTCTTTGTTTAAACTGACTCAAGTTGGATTTCTTGTTGTAAAAATAGCATCCGAATATAGCATGTAGCGAAACATTTACTGGAAAGGGAATCATTCCATGAAAGCACGGGGTTACTTCAGTCATTTTAGGTGGTCTGATGAGGAGGCCATTGGGGGCTGGAGTGGTCAGGAGGGTGTCCCCGGAACAAGCAGGACTCCTCTGTCCTCGAAGGATGAGATTCGTGTAAGCAGGGAGAGACGAGGTGGAATGCTTCGGAGGGGACGCTTGAGATGATGCAAGGGAGGCTGATCTGAAGGAGTGGAATGTGTGACCAAGCAGGGAGGTAAAGTAGCAAACAAGAAAGCTGGTGGTCTTCTGGTCCTGGGGAGGAGCCTGCTCTCCTGGGGAGGAGCCATCCAAAACCATCCAAGGTGTTGGGCGGGTGTAGGGAGGGATTGGGAAGATTAAGCGCTGGGAGGGTTTCTCAGGCCTGGTTACAAACCAAATCACTGCGGTGACAGCAATGATGTCCCCCGGGGCTCTATCTAGCTTGACGGCGGACAGCTCCTCATTCCCTGCCCCGCCCCTCACTGTGCCTTTGCCTCACTGTGCGGTTGCCTGGCCTAGTCTACCCTTCATCCACTCTCAGTGCAGCTCAAAGGCGACCTTATCCTGACAGCCTTTCCTGTCACTCGCCCCCACCCCCCAAAGTGAAATCCAGACTCTTTTTCTGTGGATTCCTCTACTGTGTAGCTTATGTTAGACTGGCCTGTGCATCTGTTGTCCCCACTGGAATGTGAGACCTGAGGCCAGCAACTCAGATGGGATTCACGGCTTCTCTTAGCCCAGTGCTGGGGCTGGCCCACAGTGGGGACAATTTGCTAAACACCTGTCCCTACCCGTTGTCCACACTAAGCGCGGGGAGAAGTGATGTGTCTGCTGCCTCCTTGCCAGCCTCCGTTCCCGACTTAGCAATCAGGAGAGAGAGCAAGGTTGGAGGGGGCAGGGAGCTGTGGCGTGGGGCGCTGCGTGTGGGTGCGCAGCGTACGGCCCAGGTACGGGTGTGTGTGGCTACGTGTAGGGAGCGCTCCAGGTCGTGAGTCAAGGAGGGCCCCCGAGAGCAAAGCGGTTGGCAGCGTTACAGGCCCAGCTGTGTCGGCCACCCCCGGCCCCCACTCTTCATTCTAGTCACGTGGTCCTGTGGGTCACAGGCATCGGGCCCAGAGGCTGACGGACTATAGAGTCAATAGCTCCAAAGCCAACCCAGTTTGGCCTGGAGCCCAGGAGGGCCTGGGGCACAGTAGAGATTGGTCTAATCTTCTGTCAGATGGTGCTCCCGAAAGATCTGGTTCATCTCTGTTAACCTGTAGTTTTACATCGAGGCTAATTAGATGCACCCTAAGGCTCACAAGGGGGCAGGAGAGAGATGGGCACAGCCAGATGAAGAGACCAGCTGTTAAAAGGTTTGGCGAAGAAGAAATGAGCTGGAAATGAGTGAGCACTTTCTGTGTACCTACGGGCTCCAGCTCTGCTACGTATTTCATCTGTTCCTCCCAACAAGCCTGGCAGCTGGTCATCCCTTCTCCGTCCTATAGGCAAGGAAACAAGTCCCCAGGCACTGAGGTGGCTTGCCCTGCACTGGATGGCTGGGAAGTGACCCGGCGGGGACTTGAACCCCACTGACAGATGGTCGTCTTCTCATCAGGGAGTCCCATTGTCTTTAGAGGGTGTAGAAGCAGCACCCTTTGCTCCCGAAGCTTCATGGCCCCAGACCTTCAGCCCCTACTTGTCAGCCCCCCTCTTTCACAAACAGCTCTCCGCAGGCTGGCCTCCTAGACGACAGTCAGATCACCCTTGTCACGACTGCCCCTTTCCCTCCAGCAGTTAGTCCCGCAGGTGACTCTGTGTCTAATGTCTGCCTCTGCCATTGGACTCTAAGTCCCCCAACAGTAGGGGCTTTATCTTTGTCACTGCTCTAACCCCATTTGTTGACTCACTCAACAAATATCTATTGAGCACCCACTCTGTGAGAGCCACTGTGCTAGGTGTTAGGTATTCACTAGTGGGAAAAAAAAATGATAAAAATCCCTGCCTTTTGGAGCTTACCTCCAGTCATAGACAGAAGACCAGTAAGTCTTATAGTGTGTTAGGTCTTCGAAGGTATTAAGCATGCTAGACAGAAATAAAGTGGGGGGAGGGGTGATAGAAAGAGTGGGGGTGTGATTGTATGTAGGGAGGGCAGGAAGGGCCTAGAAGGAGATAAGGGAGGGAGCCGTTTGGATATGTGAGGGAAGGGCATTCTTGACAGTGGGAACAGCAAGTACAGAAGTGCGGAAGTGGGAGGGTCCCTGGCATTTTCCAGGGACAACAGCAAGAAAGCCAGCAAGACTGGAGCAGAGTGTGCCAAGGGGCAGGGCAGGGGAACGCACAGGGTACCATAAGGGCTTCCCCTTCCTCTGAGTTGGGAAGCCACTGGAGAGTGATGGACAAGTATGTTGATCTGACTTAGGCTTTAAAAGGACCACTCTGGCTATTGTGGTAAGAATTGATAGTTTCGACGCACATTAGGGATTTAATAGGTGTTTTCGAATGAATGAGCAGAGGGGAGTGAGAAGGAAGGAAGGAAAGAATTGCTGTGGAGGGGAGAAGCTGGAGAGGCAAACCTGAAGGAATCTTCTGACCTTGACACTCAGTGCTTCTGAGTCTAGTTAGGAAGACGTGAAAGAGAACGAATGTCCACTGAGCCGAGCTGGCCGGCGATCTTAGTAAATGTCCTGGGAGGTCATAATACCTTGTCAGGGGAAGGGTGCGACTCAAGCGCTGGTGGCCTCAGAACTGTGGGCTGTGGCCCTCCATGGGCTAGGGACAGCCTGTGTGTCCCTCAGCTCCTGTCCTCTAGCTCAGATGGCGCAAGTGGGTGAAGCAAGGTTCCTGTCTCCTCCTCCTGGACCTCATCTGACCCCCAGGGCTGTTGAGCCTTCTTGCTATGATTGGTACCTGCCTTGGGTGGTACAGTGACAGAGGAGGGCTGGGAGCCAGCCTGCGGTGATGCTGGCGGCTGAGCGTTTGGAGTGGTATTTGGCTGGGGCCAGGGGGCTGTCCGGAGTGGCAGGCTCTCTGTGGGCAGAGGCCCGGATTCTAGAGAGCCAAGGCCAAGGCGGGCCAGGAATTCCTTGCCTTAATTTTTGCCTCTAATTCCTCCCAGAAATGAGGCATGTCAGTCTTTAAATTCTCGGGTTTTTATGAGGCAATTATGGTGATTACTATAAATCTCCCGTGTGTTGTTTTCAAAGGGGCAATTAAGTGGAGGAGCCAGGCACCATTTTCGTTTCTCATTAAGTGATTAGGGCTTGTTTGGCAAATCCCAACATCTGTGGCTAGAGGCAGGCTCTGCGGAGCTTGACTTGGGCAGCGCATGGCCTCCACACACAGGAAGCATCTGGCACCTCCCTTCTGCCCTGGTTTCTCCGAGCCTGAAGGAGTTGGAGGGGCTCCTTTCATTGTGTAGATGAGGAAACCGAGGCACAGAATGGGGAACCAATCCACCACTACCGCACCACCAGCAAGCAAGAGAGTCAGGTTCTGCCGTCCGGAGAGAGACTAACCATTACGCCATACTTGCCATCTAAAGGGGTCTGCTCCTTCCAGAAGCAAAGCTGGCTCCTTCCTTAACATGGGGTCATTTTTTCCACCTGATTCTTCTTTCTCCTTGAACAACCGCTAGTGTCAACAATATGGCAGACACTGTTGGTGTCCACCCAACGGTCATTCCCATCCTCCTTTGCCTTTGCCTACCTCCCGCTAAAGAGACTGTGCAAAGCCTGTCTTGTGGTTAGGAGAGGCTACGTGACCCAGTTCTGGCCAATGAGATATGTGGGAGATTTTTCGGGGGGACTTCTGGGTAGATTCTCTTCCTCTTCTAGAAGAAAGCCTTTGCTCCATACTTAACTCCCTCACTTCTGTTTTACCTTTGGTGTTTTCTAGTGCTCCTTGGGGTGAGGCAACCATCTTATAACTTGAGGCAACAAACTAGAAGAAAGCCAACTCCTGCAGTCATCTATTGCTATATAATAAATCACCCCCCAAAATTCAGTATCTTTTTTTATTATTATGTTATGTTAATCACCATACATTACATCATTAGTATTTGATGTAGTGTTCCATGATTCATTATTTGCGTGTAACACCCAGTGCTCCATGCAGAACTTGCCCTCTTTACTACCCATCACCAGGCTCACCCATCCTCCCACCCCCCTCCCCTCCAGAACCCTCAGTTTGTTTTTCAGAGTCCATCGTCTCTCATGGTTCATCTCCCCCTCTGATTCCCCCCCCTTCATTCTTCCCCTCCTGCTATCTCCTTCTTCTTCTTCTTCTTCTTTTTTTCTTAACATATAATGTATTATTTGTTTCAGAGATACAGTTCTGTGATTCAGTCTTGCACAATTCACAGCGCTCACCATAGCACATACCCTCCCCAATGTCTTTCACCCAGCCGCCCCATCCCTCCCACCCCCCACCACTCCAGCAACCCTCACTTTGTTTCCTGAGATTAAGAATTCCTCATATCAGGGAGATTATATGATACATGTCTTTCTCTGATTGACTTATTTCGCTCAGCATAACACTCTCCAGTTCCATCCATGTCGTTGTAAATGGCAAGATCTCATTCCTTTTGATGGCTGCATAATATTCCATTGTATAGATATACCACATCTTCTTTATCCATTCATCTGTCAGTGGACATCTTGGCTCTTTCCACAGTTTGGCTATTGTGGACATTGCTGCTATAAACATTGGGGTGCACGTACCACTTCGGATCCCTACATTTGTATCTTTGGGGTAAATACCCAGTAGTGCAATTGCTGGATCATATGGTAGCTCTATTTTCAGCTTTTTGAAGAACCTCCATACTGTCAAAATTCAGTATCTTAAAGGAACAATTTATCATCTGTCACCATTCTGTATGTTGACCAGACTCAACTAGATGGTTCTTACTTGAGGTCTCTTATGTGGTTGCAATCTGATAGAGTTGGGGACAGCAATCTTCTAAAGGCTCAATGGGGCTGGATGTCATGGATGGCTCACTCACATAGCTGGCAGTTGATGCTAGATACCCCATGGGAGCTCAGCTAGAGCCCCTGACCAGGACACCTGCATAGGGATTCTCCATATGGCTTGGGTGTCCCACAGCATGACTGCTGTTTTCCAAGGGCAAGTGTTCAAGCACTAATCATTTTAAGAGGCCCAGACAGATGCTACAAGGCTTATGATGTAACCTTGAAAGTTCAAAATGTCATTTCCACCACATGCTATTGGTTAAGCTAATTACTAAGGCCAGCTCAGATTGAAGAGGAAGAGAATTAGACTCTCTCTCTAGGAGAGGGAATGGCAAAGTGACATTGCAGAAGACCAAGTGGTGTGGGAGATATTGTTCTGTCATCTTTGGGAAATGCAATCTACCACATCCACACCCTGAAGACCATGATGTGGTAAGCTGGAAAGAGCCATGGTCCTTTTTATCTATAAGCCACGCACTGGTCCTGGGACTACCCTTTCTGGACTTCTCAAGTAAACAAATAATGTCCTAAAAGTTTAAGCCATTGTGAGTTGGATTTTCTGTCCAAATTTGGAGCAGGAGGCAAATCTGATCAGGGAAGACTTCTTGGAGAAGGTGGGACTTAAACTGGACATTTCAAGACCATCTCAAGTTCTTACACTATGGTATCAAATACGCCTAGATTTGAGTTCTATTTCTGCAATTACTACTAGCTGTGTGACTCTGAGCAACTCAGCCTCTCTGAGCTTCAATTTCCTCATTTATAAAAGAGGCATAATAATAATATTTGCCTCTAAGGCCCTTCTGAGAATTCAGTGAGATGACACATAGTAAGAGCTTAGCATGAGACCTGACGCATAGTGATTTTTAAATGTCATTTTATCATGACTATTTTATCAGATTATTAATTGAGAGGCAGAAAAGCAACCCAGTTGGTTTTGTGTGGTTCCCGATGTTGTCACTGAGACCACTGAGGGGGAAGTGTCAGGAAAGCATTTTGTGGGAGACATAGCTGCCTCTGGATGTGCCTCTTCCATCTCTGGGGCCAAAAGCAGAGCTGAGGGGCCCTGGGAGAAGCTGGACTGTCCTGTACAGCTCAGTGATGGGGAAGAGGTGGGAGTGGCCTATAAGTTGGGAGCTAAGGAGAAGAGCCTATTTTGGGACCCCAAACAATAGCTAAGAGCAGTCTATGAGGCCCCCCAACTCTTCCTCTATGGAAACCTGAGGTTGGGATGGGGAACAGTCCTCTGCAGGTAGGGTGACCAGTTTGCCCTAGTTTGCCCAGGACTTTCCAGTTTTAGCATTGAAAATCTCACATCCTGAGAAGCTCTTCACTACAGGGCAAACCAGGATGGTTGGTCAGATCCTGTCTGCAGGGGATCCTCTAGGTGGAGCCCTCCAAGATTCAGGGAGTCCTGTGTCCCAGTGTAAGGGATAACATCCCGGCCAAGTAGTCTGTCCACTGGAGGCCCTTGATGCAGAGCCACCTCCAGGCCACCAGGCTTCATAGCCCTTATAGGTCAGGGACAGCAGCGGCCCCTCAGTGATCACAAGCTGCATGTCCAGGCCTGGAGACAGAAGGTACAGTATGGAGTAACAACTTCTCTCCAGCACAGTTGGCCTGTCTCAGCTCTTTGAGAGATTCACTCTTGTGCTATTATCACCAGTGAGTAACATGAGATCATTTTAGGGCTCAAGACGTGTAAGAATGGTGCTCAAGCCTGAGACATAGCTTTCCCAAATCAAGCCATAGAACTGAAATACCACCATTCACTCTTTATTTGTGAGGCGTGAAGCAATAGGTACTATGTTCCCAGAAGCTCTCACCTGACATGCACACTTGGAGTGAAGAAGTCTACAGTCCTTTCCTGTGGAGGAAAGAGCATCGAAAGGTGAAGAAGAGGTGCCTGAAGCTCAGGGATAAGGGAGCAAGCACAGGAGTCCTGAGGCACGCTTTTGAGGACCTCACAATTGGGCCAGTGTGGTAATATGAGGGATAGAAGAAAGAGCCAGGGCTGACATGTCACTGGGGATGATACCCTGATGGCTCATCTTATTTCCCTTTCCCTTGAGAGCCCTCTAAAATGACTGTTAAGAAATAAAGAGGATGTAAGCCCACAATAATAAAAATAATGGGTGAGGTACCACCAGTAGGGGAGACGCTACAACAAATTTCAGGACAACAGAAAGCAGATGGAAGAGTGGTAACTGATGCAGCAGGGCACAGAAAGCCTTAGCACAGAGCATGCAGAGAAGACACAGTCAAGGAAAAGAGGCAGGCATCCTTGACAGAACCAGCAAGACACAGAGCTCAAATCAGCAGATGAAATGAAAATCTGTACCCTGGACAGGGCCTCCCCACACCTGGGCACAGAGCACCAAGAGGTCAGAGTCTGCTCTTTAGGTGGGAGCAGGCAGTTTCTGGAGAAATCTAATGTCCCCAGAAGAAGGACCCTCATGTACTGGCCTTGGGGTGGGAATGGGGGGAGGAAATCCTCTGCTGTAGCAACTGACTGACCACCTCATCCACTAAGGCATGCCAGCTGATCAGTAAGCTGCTGAGTTCTTCATTCTTAAACATGAATGGACAGCCAAAGATTACCACACATTTGAGGAAAGCCTCCAAACTGAACGTAAGACAAATAAAATGACCTCAGAGGAAATGGAAATGATGCAAGGAACAGAGAAGAATGAAAAAAAAGTTTACACTCTATTAATAACCTCACAGAGATTCAAGGAGGTATCATATCCCTAAAATAAAAACTGGATGGTATAAAGAAAAAGAACCAAACAGCTCTTGGAAAAAAATATATATATTTATATTATATGTATATATTAGGTATATAAATATTTTTATATTATAGGCATATATTAATTATGTAATTAATTTATATATTATGTAAATAAATTATATATAACTTATATATAATATAAATCTATATAATAGGAATAGAATGTTTTCAAGCTCAAGAAATTTTTCAGAAAGTGAAATAAAAAGATGAGGAGGTAGAAAACAGGAAAGAATGGGGCTCCTGGCTAGCTCAGTCCGAAGAGCACGCAACTCTTGATCTCGGCGTTGTGAGTTTGAGCACCACATTGGCTGTAGAGATTACTAAGAAAAGTAAATAAACTTGAAAAAAAAAAGAAAATATGACAGAAAATATAAGCAACATAAAGGATCAATCCAAGAAGTTAAAAATCCAACAAATGGGAATTCTAGCACAAATAGATACCAGTGGAGAAGAGGAATTATTTAAAAGTCACATAAGAAAATTTCCCATAAACAAAGTTCATATTAAAAGAGTTCGCTATGTGCCCCCCAAATGAATGACAAAGTGACCCACACTCAGGAACAATATCCTGACATTTTTTAACACAGGGATTAAAGAGAAGATCTAAAAGCTTTCAGAGGGGAGAAAAATGAAAAGAAAAAAGGTCGCAAAGGAATGAGAATGAGAATGGCTTCAGAATTCTCAGCAGCAACATGGGATGCTAGCAGTCAACAGAGAAATGCTTCCAAATGCTGGCAGAGCAGAGTTTTCAATCTAGAGCTCTATAAAGGCTGAACTGTCAATTACTGGGCTAGAGTACAGACATGTGGAGCCATATCAGGAGTCAGAATATTTATGTCCTATGCACCCTTCCTTAGGTGATTACTGGGAGGGTTTTCTCCAAACATGGAAATGAGCCATGGAAGAAAAAAGACTAAGTTCCAGAAAAGACTAGCCGCCGACCCCCCCCCCCCCCCCCCCCCAGTGCAGAAGCTGTGAGGGGAAGTCAGGCTGACAGGTGTCCGGCAGGTGGAGACACTCGCAGAGGAGACTGGAGTGGGAGAGTAGGGGGCCTTGAAAGGAGGTCTCTGGGAAGAGAGGGAGGCTGAATGAGAGACTGGATAAACATGAGGGAGAGATAAAGGCAGTAAGGAAAAGAGGAAAAGAAAAGTAGTGTAAGAAATAAAATGCCTTCTAGGGGTGCCTGGGGGGCTCAGTCGGTTGGGCATCTGCCTTCAGCCCGGGTCATGGTCCCAGGGGCCTGGGATGGAACCCCGCATCGGGCTCCCTACTCAGCAAGGAGTCTGTGTCTCCTTCTACCTCTGCTGCTCCCCCTGCTCGTGCTCTCTCTCTCTCAAATAAGTAAAGTCTTAAAAAATAAATAAATAAAATGTCATCTAGTAACTACTAGCTCTGCAGTGACTGATACTAACACAATTACACAAAAAAATTTCTTAGTTTCTAAAATTTTGGATGCATCTATATGCATTCTATCTTGGAAGGGGCAAGTGGAAGGGAACTGAGCCCAGCGCCTAGTGCCAAGAGTGCCCCATGACCAATAGTCAGCAAGTAAACAGGCACTTCAGTCTTACAACCGCGAGGAATTGGATTCTGCCAAGAGTTTGGTAAGCTTGGAAGTAGAATCTCTCCAGAGCCTCCAGATGAGAGCCCGGCCCAGCTGGTTTCTTGATTTCAGCTTTGTGATATTGTGAGCAGAGAACCCAGACTTCGGAACAACTGTAAAGTAACACGTGGGTGTTGTTTAAAGTTGCCAAGTTTGTGATGATTCGTTACACAGAAATAGAAAACTAATACATCTGGCATGTCTGCCCCCAAACTCCTATTTTATTTGTTATAGGAGATGTTTTGGCCTAGTGGTTAAACTGTCAGATTGCAGGCAGGCTGACCTGGATTAGAATTGTTCCTCTATGATGGTTAGCAGTCACAAACACAGTAAGCAGTCAATAAACAGAATTGTAACTATCATTTTATTCACTTTCTTTGTTCAGCTCTTACTCCCTCTGACTCCCTGACTCCCTGCCTCACTCCTCTGGAAGTTCACACCCTCCCCTGCACTTTGTACTTGCTGCATGAAAGCAGGTCTCATGCTATACTGGTTAAATGCCCTCTCCAGACTATTAGCTCGTGGAAGGGCAGAAATCCAGGCCTGCCACAGCCCCTGTCGTGAAGAAGGAGCTCTGGGAATGTTTATGGAGACGGAACATAGAGAAACTTCCTAGAAGTCGGAGCCACCCAGTGAGGACAACTGCTTAGGGAGGGATGAGCAATCTGTTGCTAGGGTAGCTACCTGTCAGGGATGCTGAAAAAGACTGACTTTATGACACACTAGGTCCTTCTACCCTAGCTTATGTTTTGAAGCCAGGATTTATTCCATAGACCCCCGGGGCGGGGGGAGGCGGGGGGGAAGCCGGGAGGCAGGAGCTGGGTGTGGAAGATCTCTCCAGCTAGAGCTGATGGGGAAGTTGTTGAGTTGGGCATTAACTCACTCAATTATTTTAACATGGATTGTTAACTTTGGTAATCCTGCCCTGGGAGATGCTATCTCAGGCTCTGAAAAAGAGATGAGATTTGGACAGCTGCTCCCGGGGGGAGAAGCTTTTGGTAGAGGCCACATTATGATTAAGACCTGACAGATCAAGTTCCCAAGAAGTCTCAGGACTGAGCAGGGGGCTCTGAAGTATGTTTGTTCAGCTAGGAGGGAGGCGGGAGGAGGGGTTGTGGCTGTTTCAGTGGTTTGGGAGAGGGAAAAGGGGGGAATGCGTACAGTGGATCCCAGGAGGTTGGGGCTGGAAGTAAGGTGCCTCCCAGCTCTGTGCAGGGAGCCGGAACAGGGAGGTGCAGGCTTGTGGGCCCAGAAACAATCGACAGGCTGGCGGAACCCGCGGAAGGTGGATGCACGATGGATGACGGGCGCCCCTTGGTGGCCACACTGAATAACCACACCTGATTCCAATGAGGCTCAGCCAGTACCCAGCTGTTTCACTTCCCTCTTGCTCACACAAGAGACCACTTGTTGCAGTGAAAATGATCTGTGTGAATGCAGCTGTGTCTGGGGTTGTGGTCTGTGTGCTGTGTTGCCCAGCTGGGTAGGTGTACACGTGTACATGAATTTAGGCATGTGTATTTGTGTGTCTCAGAGTATGTGTACTGGGGCCAGGGATGGGGCATTGTGAGCACTGGAACCAGAAGGTGCATCTGTATGTTTGTATGTATGTGTATCCGTTGGTACCATGCTTGTGTCTGCGTGGATGTGTGTTAATGTAACTTTTTGGGCCTTGGCTTTCTTTTCTGTTACACATTGAAATAGTTAAGCTCCATAATCTTATTGTTTGTTTAAAGTTCGCTCTTGGATGAAGGCCTGTTCCAGAATAACTAGCAGATGCGAAAAGCATCCATTATGTATTTTTGCAATTAGCCGAAAACCCAGAAACTTTTCTTAAATAACAGACACAGTTCTGTGGGTTGCTTATTGCTAGGAGGCGCCTCCTCTCCCCGGCTCAGGCAGGCGGGCTGCCGGCCCAGCCCTAACCCAGGCCAAGCCAGGGAGGGTTTGCAAACTGTCCCTAGTGAGATGGAAAAAACCATTAAGGGTTCAGAATAGAACTCAAGGGACAGCTACAGCAAGGAGGAAAAAGAGGAGAAAAAGAGGAGGGGGTGAGGAGTAGAGCAGCCTCCAAAATCTGAGAAGCCTTTGTCAAACTGCCTCATCCAGCCTAGTAGTTAGCCTGGTCTGGACTTGACTAAACAGACACAAGTCCACATTCTTTTACCTGCCTTTACAGTTTGTCCATTACATTTCCCCCCCTTGTCTTTGCATGTTCCTGTCTCCCATTGTTTGGTACACGGACGCCCACCCTGTCCAGCTGGGTGCATCTCCCCCACCCCTCACTCATCCTGCCATGCTTTTGCTAGTGCTGTTCCTCTCCTCTGATGAGAAGCAGGCACCTCCTCACCACCAGCAGCATTATCCCCAAAGAACTTTGTTGGGTACCTAACCCAGACACTGGGGAGGGGTCCCGGGAGGCAGAAAACAGACGCTTAAGGAAATTTCTCAGTGTTTGGGTTCCTATGGGAAGGCACAGGCTTCCATGATGTTCCTCAGCCTTTCCTCCCTGGTTCTATGGACAGGGAGCTCTTCTGTGTCCTGGGTTTCAAGAGGGCCCAGAGAATGTGGCTGGGGTTCCAGGTGGACCTCAGACTTAGATAGCTACAACTTGAACAGGATGGTCCACAAGCCATAGAACCTAAGGGCTGGAAGATTCTAAAACATCCTGCTGAGTAGGCATCCAGGCTTGCTTGCACACCTCCAGTGATGGGGAACTCACATCCTCAGTTATCCTAGTTCACTGCTGGCCAGCTTTTTTTTTTTTTTTCCCCCTAAGATTGTGTTTATTTATTTGACAGAGAGAGCACAAGCAGGGGGAGCGGCAGGCAGAGGAAGAGGGAGAAGCAGGCTCCCCACTGAGCGAGGAGCCTGACACGGAACTCTATCCCAGGACCCTGGGATCCTGACCTGAGCCGAAAGCAGATTAACTGACTGAGCCAGCCAGGCACCCCTGCGCGGCTCTAAATTTAAAAGGACTCCTTTAGTTGCTTCCATGGTCTTATCTGTGCCCTCAAGCCCACATTGAACACATCTACAACATCTCCCTTCAGAAGTCTGGACAGTGAGAGCAGCCCCCAGGGCTCTCCTCACCTTTTAAGACAGTGGCAGCTGGTGAGCTGAGCCACCTACATTGTCAAGTTAGTACCCACCTGACAACTTTTTTAGGGAGAGAATATTTGTGATCTTCTCCTAGTCCTTTTTCCTCTCCTCCCCCTGACCAACCCAGGAGCTTCAGGAATGGCAGACTAGGCAACTGTTTGACTTGTGAGCTCTCATTAGGGTTGTTATCAATTTGTCATCTATCCAGCACTAAGTATCTACTCTATGTTAGGCACTGTGGATATAAAGACCAAGAAGACTTGCTTGGTCCCTTGCCCACAAAGATGCAAGACTGGGAGTTTCCAATATCAGCTCCGGTCACTATTTAGTACGGTGATTCTCAAAGTATCAGTATCACCTGGAACTTTTATAAGAAATGCAAATTCTTGGACCATACCCAGATCTACAGAACCAGAAGCTCTGGGGTGGGCCCCACAAATTGGGTTTAACAAGCCCTCCAAATGATTCTGATGCACTTGAAAGTTTGAGAACCACTGATTTAGATTCACCTGGGGAGTCTTTAAAATGAAATTAGAATTTCTGGGAGTGGCACCAGTTTAAAAAAAAAGGTTTAAAGGACATTCAACAGATGTTCTGCACATCAAATGAAATCCTACTAAATGAGTGACTCTGGAGCATCACAAGATACGACTTTGCCTTTCCCCTTTCCAAGTTGTTGTTAGGAATGACAGTGGATAAAATCATGTTGGGGTTAATTAAGGAATGTGTGCTGGAAGAAAGGAAAGCTGGGTTCTAGGCCTAGTTCCTCTACTATCTGGAGGGCTTTTTTTTTTTTTTTAATATTTTATTTGTCAGAGAGAGAGAGCACAAGCAGGGGGAGTGGCAGGCAGAGGGAGAAGCAGATTAGATTCCCTGCAGAGCAAGGAGCCCAATGTGGGACTCGATCCCAGGACCCTGGGATTATGACCTGAGCTGAAGGCAGATGCTTAACCGAGCCACCCAGGCGTCCCTATGTGAAGGGCTTTGAGGAAGACACGTCCTTCAATATCCAAGAGAATGTATTAAGAATAAAACGTATTAAGAATCTACTCTGTGGGCGCCTGGGTGGCTCAGTTGGTTAAGCGACTGCCTTCAGCTCAGGTCATGATCCTGGAGTCCTGGGATCGAGTCCCGCATCGGGCTCCCTGCTCGGCGGGGGGTCTGCTTCTCCCTCTGCCCTCTTCCCTCTCGTGCTCTCTGTCTCTCATTCTCTCTCTCTCAAATAAATAAATAAAATCTTAAAAAAAAAAAAAAAAAGAATCTACTCTGTGCCAGGTCAGTAAGAGAATACAGAAATACAGCTAAGATCTCTAAAATTTCTTTCCCAAAGACTCCATGCATCAAGAACTATGATGCACACCCATAGAGGAGAAAATAGGCAGAAAGCCTCTCCTCTTCTCTCCCAGTCCAGTAAACACAGGCAGTGAAAATGCTGAGGATATACCATAGTCTTACCAGGCTTCCAGTAGAAATTTATACTAAGCAGTTTCAGATCTGGAGCATGAACCAGAAACTGTCAAAGTCTTCATAAAGCAGAAATTTTCTAAGTCATAACACAGGAACATTAAAACAAAGGTACAATAGGTCAAAAATCAACTAGACTGAACTATGCGTGGGTGGTTAGATTTTTCACCAAAACATTGTTTTCTGGTCCCTGTCTCTCTCTCCTGGTTTTCCTTCCAAGATAGTCAGTCACACTTTAAGTCTTCTCTGAGTTGTGTGCTACAAACAGAGGGAGGCTGATGAAGTCAAAAATTCCTCTTATCAGCATCCAGTCTCCAGGAGGAATGAAAATGGAATCCTAAGGAGAGGCCCCTGGGTGGCTCAGCTGGTTAAGCCTCCAACTCTTCATTTCGGCTCAGGTCATGGTCTCAGGGTGGTGAGACTGAGCCCCGCGACGGGCTCTATGCCAGGCATGAGGCCTGCTTAAGATTCTCTCTCTCCCTCTGCCCCTCCCCCCTCTTCCTCTTTAAAAAAAAAAAAACACACACAAAACATAAAGAAATTGTTGGTAGACCCAAGTAGGATCCAAAGTTCAGTGATGTAACTTGTAGCTATGGCTATAGCCAAAAATAATTTTCCTTTTCAGTTTATTTTTTCAAGAAATATTTATTGAGTGCCTACTATGTACAGCCATTGGGAAACAGAGACGAAAACAGACATTTTTGCTCTCCTGACACTTAGAATCTAGCAAAGGGGGTCATTGATAAGTAAACAAAGTAACCTCACAAACAGCAGATCTGTGCAATAGGGAAAATAAACGAGGGTAATAGGCTAGTGATGAGGAGGCATGGGCTACCAGAAAGACAGGAGGCAGATCTGGTAAGACCCAGAGGTCTGGGGTTCCAATTCAAGACTCACAACTATTTAGCTATAAAGATTGTTGGGTAATTGATTTGGATTCCTTGGGCTGCAGTTTAATCATCCATGAAACAGGAAAATTGCCATCCCAACCTACATAATTTGGAAAGCAAAATGAGATCACAGGGCTAAAAGTGTGCTTGCATTAAAGCACCATACAAAAGCACAATACAGGTAAGAAACCACTAGACTTGAGCTTAACTGGTGAGCTTGAGGGCAGGGACTGTATTACTGATTGTGGTATTCCTAATTAATTTGTCTCAAACATATTTTGAATGAATGGCCAACCAACTTTTTGTAACATCATCATTTAGTGCTCTTGCCGTTTCTTGGTCTGATGACAGACACGGTGCCTAAGGAAAATGTAGATTTCCTGTAACAAACTCTCTGATCTCAGTCAAGGGCTAGCATCTCTGAAATGTAGCTGGTTAACATGATCAGTTAGCTCAATTAAGATGGCAGATCCTTGCATTAATGTGATTACAAACTGTAATAATGCCTCCTGTATGAATCTAGCGGTTATTCCAGCAAATGACCAGTCTGTGTATTGTCATATGAAACAATGATTTAGCTGATGACTGTAAATTAAACAGCTACTTCAAGTCACATACACAAGCTGAACTCACAAATATCCATTAGAATTACTCAAACCGTAAGTTAAGGATAAATGAAGACAGACGGTGTCAAGGGAGTCACATTCTTGAAACCCACTTTCATCAACAAAATTCTCCTGAAGAGTAGTGGGAATGTGGCCTACGATCATGCAAACTGTGGGCAGATGAAGAAATGGTGTTGGTAGGAGTGATTATGGGCGGAAGAAGTCTCCTACAAGGGCCGCCGTGGATGAAGAACTGGGCTGAACCAGCTCCTGCTTCTCTACACAAATGGCTTCACTCCCCCCCCCCCCCCCCCCCCCCGCCCTCAGCCCATTCCCTCCCCTCCATCTCTGAATCTTGCATTAGCACGCAGCAGCAGCCTCAAGGCCAGGAGCACGGAGCACGCCTCCCGCCGCTGAAGAGCACTTACCAGGCCTCAGTAAAGGCCCCAAACAGAGGAACGGTCTCTGCTCCGTCATGTTTGAGGCTGCATAGGACACAGACACTCTGACACAGAACCTGACACCAGGGGGATTTTGATGCAGCTGTTTTTAAAATGGCCATTGGATAGGAGTGTTTTGACCCCACATGAAAGTTGAACATTAAACCTCAGCATTTTCCCCCCCAAACACGTAAACAATGCGTCTATTGGAACCACTCTCCCAGGTCAGGATAGGATAATGGTAGCGCCTGTTGTGCGCTACCTGGTGATTAAAAAGAAGACAGGTTTCCATTGTGACAAGGCTATTGTGATGCAGCCTTGAGCAATCACAGAGAACTCGGGCCAAATTCTGACGGCGGCTGTGGAGCCACTTGTGAAAATGTTTCTCTATAAAACTAACGAACAACCTACAGTGAGCCATGCCCAACAGCTTCGTGCTTCCAAGAACTAACTGCTGAACCAATTCAGTGTCTTTTCCCTCTGGTTCTGGAAGCCTTTGGAGCCAGGTGCTTGTGGGAGGGCCACTTCCACCTAGAGCCTTTAGAGGGCTGCAAGGGTTTACAGACTGGCAAGGAATCTGAGCCAATTCAGGGGTTTTCTTGGAAGTCCATCTGGAGTCCACTGTATCACTTTTCCCCCCTTAATTTCATAGAAGCAGCTACTGAGAGTATATTTCGTCCAGGAAGCCTCCTAAAGGGTAGAATGAGAATATTTCCAAAGCTCACATACATATTTTTTGAATTTTACTTTCTTTTTTTAAATGTGGTTCCTCAACCAAAAGAGAATGCATCTGCTGTCTATGCAGAAGGCTGCTTAACTGCTCGATTCCACTGTGTAGAAGACACTTTTTAAAGTTGGTTTGGATTATCTACGTTAGGGTTGAGGTGTGGTAACGTACCTCTGCAGATGTGCAGATGCTTTTCCTGTGGTCGGTTAGGGCATCAAAGGCCAATGTTAGGAAGCTGCATAAAGTAACTTCAAAATGTATCCTAAATAAAAAACAATTTTCTGTGGCTGAAAGAACCTCACTTAGAGAAATGTTGATTTATGACCCCTGTCTCCCCCTAAATAGGACAAAATAATTAAACCATCTTCTCTTATGCCTCGGTCTTAGGAGGACAAAATCATGAAAGAAAAGCCTCTTTAAAGAAGATGGACTCAAGAAAACCAGGTTCTGCTCTGATGAGCAGGGACAGCAGGGACCCCATAAAAATCTGAGCCCTGGTGATAGCCTGGAGCTGGTATAGCTGACCAAAGGTATACGGTGACAACCAGAAATTCAACTTCATCCTTTGGCTCTCCCCAGGACAGGAAAGCTGGTGACCTGCAGAACATAACTGAGACCCAGAATTAACACCACAATCACAATAATCACACCCATTCAAAGGAAAGCATACCTGGATCCAGAGACTACTTACACTGGAGTCAGGGGTGAGGAAATAAAGGGATAGGTGATTAGGACCATTTTTTACCTTTTTCCTTAGTACACAATAAATGAGCTTCCTTGCTTTCATTAGAAAAAAGAAATGCTTAGAATTAAGGCACATTTAATTTAGCTGAAGCATGCAGGTAGGCTAGGGAGAAGGGAAATAAGTTATGTCATAATGATTATTAGCCAAAAGAAGACATCTGAAGGTCTACCCACATCAGGATGTTAGTTTTAGGTAGAAAACTTCTATCAGGCAGAGAGTATGTTTACAGCAGCACCATGGCTAGTGCAATTAGTACGTGTTTGAAGATGAAGGACCAAACCTCCACGGAAAAAGTTCTGACCTACTCTGGCCAATACTTTCAGCCACTATTATCTCCAGAGACCACTGAGTGTCAGGCAACCACTCAGATTACGTGGCAAAGCCACAAGCCCCCGAAACCCTGCATCCTGAGATGTTGCTGGCTGCCAATCTCCCCCTGAAAGAGACAAGCAATTGATGCTGCAGGTAGGTAATAAAGTATGCTATACTCGTGCTTCAATCCAAATTACTTCTTAAAGCAATGGGATAAAGTCATGCTTTCTACTTAATTCAAATATGCAAACATAATACACAGAGCAGAAAATTCTCCTGGATCCTGAACTATGATTTTGCCTTAAACCCACATGTTAAATACATGATACTTCTCGGTCTTTCAATATGCTCCAAAGAACAAAAATCTGAAAAAGCAAAGGCCATAGCACAAAATTTATTAGAATTATTTACCAAATGAGTCATACACATCCAACATCACTGAATGGAAATAAGGCTAATTAATTAAAAAAAAAAAAAAGGCAAGGCTTCCACTGGGGTCTTTCAAGAAAGTCAAAAACTTCTTGGTTACTGTATCTTTAACAAATGGAATAACTAAAGTAATGAAGTCAGATGTATCTCAGTCAAATCCTAAACTCAATATTGCCAACATGTTTTTCTACTCAAAAGCAAACAATAAGCAAAGGCTCATAATTTAGTTATTATTGTTTCTTGGTTTCTGTTCTCAAATGCCACAGAAGGATGTGTGATGAAAGGAAGCAAAGCACCTAGTCTCAGCAGTCTTCTTAAAAACCTTAAATTTGCTTTCCCGATATCAATACAAATCTTTAGATTCCCCTATCTGATGAATTTTTTCACTTATTTAAGTAGGAATGCTCTAAAAACCTTAGTCTTTACTCTTGTTTCATACTGCAGTTGTTTGATTAAACCACCAGGAAAGTCCCTCTGTACTGGCTGGACTAAATCACTAGATAAGAATTCATTACAATCTCTTCCAAGAAACCAAAATAATCTCAATACAAATTTTGGTGGCTAATATGTTACAGTACTTACAGATACTTTGTTTCTTAATGGCAAGTTTGTTGAAAAATGTATCATTAAGAAGTGAATTTCATAATACACATAGAAATAAACGAACCTATTACAATGTAAGAACATTCATAAATTGCACTCACTATTCCCAATGACTTCATACTTTTTTTTTTTAAGATTTTATTTATTTATTTGACAGAGAGAGACACAGCGAGAGAGGGAACACAAGCAGGGGGAGTGGAAGAGGGAGAAGCGGGCTTCCCGCCAAGCAGGGAGCCTGATGCAGGGCTCGATCCCTGGACCTGGGATCATGACCTGAGCCGACGGCAGACGCTTAACAACTGAGCCACCCAGGCGCCCCTCTTCTTTTTTTTTTTAAAGTAAACTATGTTCAATGTGGGGTTTGAACTCAAGACCATGAAATAAAGAACTGCATACTCTACCACTTGGCCAGCCAGGTGCTCCTATTCCCAATGACTGTAAATATAAAGTCTAATTACACAAAGACAAAATTCCTTACCTGATTTAAGCTTGTATACCAAATCGCATACATGCTAAAAATGAGAAACATTTTAATAAATCTCACATTAAGAACCTTGGAAGTCACTCTGCATTAGTAATGGCAGAAAAGATAAGAGAAGGAGAAAATCAATTTCTCAGAGATTTTTTAAAGGAAGAATGGATTTAAGGGAAAATTCCTTGGGACTCTTTAGCCTTTTCTTTTATTCTGTACCTTTCAATGCTTCAACATGATGCCAAAAAAGAATATACTAAATAAAAGTAGCCAGGAAGGAAATCAAACATTTATAAGATATATTTATTATTTTTCTGACCAAAGTGCAATGATTTTTAAATCTCCTTAAACAAATAACTGAAAAAAAGTATTCAAGAAAATATAACACAAATGGGAAATTAACCATTAGATGTTTTTACTTCATACGAACCCTACATTTAGTCTAGAAAACAAACAAAAACACTTTGAATGAAGTGTTACTAAAATGCTAACCAAATCATTGACCATAAACCTCATACATGCATTTCAAGGTTCCACTGCTAGGAATTCTGTTAAGATCAGTTTAATCACTAAGAACACTACATAATAGAGGACAGGAACACAGGTCATTAGATGTGGTCCCTGCCCCTTACCCTCAGATTTATGTCAGAATAAAGCTGACAATTCTGCCAGGCTCTGAACCCCCAGTGACCCCCATCCCAATCCCTGGAAGCAAAGAAGATGCCCTGTCACACAACTTTGTATAAGTTGTAATAAAACAAAGCCTAAGTTTTCTTATCTTTCTACAGGAAATGGTCAATTATTTGATAAATACTAAAACACTTCTAGGAATTCATTTTATGAGTTCGTTTACCAAACACATTTTGCAAGAACCGACTACACAATAAGTTCCTTTGGAATTTGGTCCACAAATTCACTTAACAGGTTGGAAATTTAAAACCTGCAAGAAAACAAGGAAGTGGGGAATCCCTAATCCTAACATGTTGTAATTATTAAAGGGATATACAGACATACTAAAAAGTTTTGCTCACAGAAGGCACAAACTATAAAAGGGATATATTTTTTTAGTAAAAACAAAGAACTAAGCTGATATCCTTCTTTGTTTTGTGAGCACCATAGCTAAGATGAAGTCAGACCCGAATTCACTGTCTACTCCTATAACCAAAAAAATCTAAGATAAAAAATTTAATTTGTCTTACTACATACTTTCCAGCCATTAACTGAGATGTAATTTTGAAAGATTAAAATTGCCTTAAAAAGGGGTTGTAATAGCAGCTATCAAAGCAATATTCAAGCATGATTCTGAGGATGCTTTCAGGTTTAGAGTTAGCCTTCTTTGTCAAAAATCTTCATAACTTGATCAAAAACCTGTAAAGGACAAAAATAATAGTAATTTAAAAAGAAGGCATTATTAAAACACTATATGGCTTAAGTTCCTGTTAAAAAGTCAATTTTCTATTAATTTTCAAGATGTATCATTAAAATATATATTGTAATTCCTTGGTTTCATCTATCTTACTTTAGACAGTAGTATGTAATATCATAAACACATATAAAATTGTGAACAAGTGCATTCAATTTTATTAGTGTTTTCAGGACAAAACAAATTTCTTGATCAGTAGCAATTACTGGATAAAATGTAAACTGAAGTGGCTTATTTTTCTAGTTCTGGTTCTAAAGCACTAAGTTCCCTGATATATCACCTCACCTCTAGGGGAAGGAGTAATGGATAAAAAACCAATAGAACTATGTGATAAACAAGGAAAGTCCAGAAAGGAAGACTCAGGGAATCAGGGCAAGAGGAGCTGGACTGAGAGACACTAGAAAGAGCTGCTGGGCACTGAAAGCTCATGGATTTTCAGAGGCAGAGAGAAGGGCTGGGTTTGGAAGCCCTGAGCCCCTGGAGCTCTGTGCTCTGTGATGAAGAGACAGAAGCAGCCTGGGGCCCTTGAGCTAAAAGGACTCGCCATTACATTAGAGATTTTAAAAAATGAACGTGGTCCAAATCACAGTTCTCAAAATGCCAATTTTCCAGTGCTTGAGAAGAGGTTTGGAATTAATAAACCACCCACTTCTTGTGAAGAACAAGTCTGAAGTTGTAAAATCTATTTTAGACGCTATTCAAAAAAGAGAAAAAAATCTCATTTTTCATTTAGTCTCCAGGGTCTTGAAAAGCAAACTAATCTGTCAGATCTCTTTTTCTCCTGCCTACCTACCCCCTTGCCCCATGAAATCACATTTTTACTTGACTTTTCTTTTAAGGCAAGCTAGGGATACTCACTTCGTCAACAGACTTAGAGGCATCTATTTTCTTGACTTTCCCCATTTCTTCATATAAGTCAATAATTGGCTTTGTTGACTGAAGATAGGTCTGAATTCTGCAAAAGCAGCAAATAATGTAAGGTTCTAAGTATCCACCCATTCTCCCCCATGTTATAGGATTGCTCGGAGCACAACCCAGATCTGACCCAACCGACTCCCTTACCATCTTCTTAGACCAGATATTTTACATATTTAAGCATGCCATTTTCTTTTTCTGGGCAAACTGAGGCAGGTATTTAATCTGTTCCTCAAATTCCAAACTGAGCCTAAGGTGGCGATGTGTAAAATCTGCAGAGTACCTCTTCTCCAAGCTCTCTCTGTTGTCATCACTTCTACCACTACTTTTTCCCCTCTCAAGGCATCGTTCAATACAGATCTAAAAAGAGAAATAAATAAAAAGTTATTACAAAAAAAAAATGTGAATTTGCTATTCATGTTTGCCATTCTTTTAACCTGAAAGGAGAACAAAGTTTGAAGAGATTACAAAAAACCCCCTACATTAAAACTAATTTGTCTAATTCATTAATCAACATGCAAAGTCCTTTTAAATTTAAACATGTGGTTCAATTTATATAAACTAGGTTAAATAAGTACAGAGCATAATAAGAATTCATTCATGACTCAGTTTTTCCTGTGTACTTTTTTTAAAACCGCAATAAAAAGAAGATCTGTGTGTGTATGCTTCCATCTAGGACATATTATTAACTTATTAGGTATGAATTACATGCCTCAAACTTTGTTCCATTTGCTTACTTTTTGATAATTCCATAAATATCCAAATATTTAAGAATCAACAAATTTGCATTTGAATAAAGTATCCCTTGTTAATCGTGAATAAACATTCCTTAGTTATAAAGCTGCGGTAACATTCTAAAGTTCACTTTGAAGAATAAGTGAAAACATATTTTTGGGGGTTGGAAAAAGAGAGTTAGATTTTAAAACAACTCAAAGCTGCAGCAAGTCTCTCCACCAGAGGCACATTTGCAATTCAACCCAAGAATAGCCAACTTCCTTCAAGGCAGTACTTTAGATTCTTATTCTTTCAGGCTGTTGGCATTAATTTAATGAAGTTATATTACAGCTGTCAAACAGTCAGGTCTTTTAATTAAATGATCCTGAGAAATTCATTTAGTTATTCAAAGGTATGTCTGGGTATGTTATTAGAAGTACCAGGAAGAAAAAGAACGCTTTCCTGCTTTTTTCAAGAAGAAAGGTATTTTACTCTTAGAAGATAAAAATCAAGCTATCTTTTTTTTCCCCCCAAATCAAGCTATCCTATATGTTTCTTTAAAATAGAAAGTTTTCCCAACTTCCCCAAAATGTTTCCCTAACATCCTAAGGCAATACTCTCTGGTAAGAGTGCATACCTAAGAGGTAACAGCGCAGCTTCATTACCTAACATTATTGTACAAGTCAATTCTTACTTAAAAACAAAGCAAATACTTGTTATCTTGAAAATAAAGCAAATTTTAGGTCCACTACGTTGCTGATGCCAAATAGTTTTTAGTAGTCCAACAGCAAGACAGTGCTGTTCCATCCATCCAATTTATTAGTTCAAAGTAAAACTGCTGCCAATATAAAATGTAAATATAAGTAAAAAGTCACTTTGTCTTTCTCTAATAGTTGACCATCAATTGGTTAAAGCCCATGTGAGCAGATGAAGGTCTTCATTACCTCATTATTACAGTCAAAAAACAGAACGAAAGACACATCTGCCTTCCCATCCATGGTCTTGTTCCAACCTTGAAGGTTGTCTTGATTTCTTGGAAACCCATCAATCAAGAATTTATTCTTCTGAGCATTGGCAGCCATTGTCTGATCCATTTCCTAAAAGAAAAGAAGATTTAGGTTCAACAGGACATCAACAAAATGCAATTTCTCTTTTTCTTTTTTTTCAGTGTTAACATGTTTAATAAAAGCATATGCTAGGTACAAAAGTAGCCTAACTGAAGGAGTGACTAGTTTTACAAGGTTTATGGGGTGAGGGTGTAAGAAAAGGTTTGACTCAGGAATGATGTCCATTTGAGGGGGTATTTGAAACAATGAAGCATAAGCAGAAATGTAAAAAAAAAAAAGCTCATAAGGTAGGTATTAATAAATGACTACAAAATGCTGACTGACAACACAAGAAATTAAAATATAAAGAGGCACAGAATTCTATTCATTTTAAATTGGCAGCAAAAAGATTAGTTGAAAAATGGGGTGAAAGGGTAGAGAAGTCCTTTTTTTTAACACTATTTTATTTTTACTTAAATTTCAATTAATTAACATATAGTATATTATTAGTTTCAGAGGTAGAGTTCAGTGATTCATCAGTCTTACATAACACCCAGTGTTCATTACATCACATGCCCTCCTTAATGTCCATTACCCAGTTACCTCATCCCCCCAACCCCCTCCCCTCCAACAAAAATGCAATTATTCAAGCAGGGTGGTGGAGATATGAGTGTTTGTTTTGTTATTATTATTCCCTACATCATTAGTAAAGAGTGGAGGGTGCATAGAAAGAAAAAAAAAAAAAGACTTAAATGAAATGATCCAATGTAGCAAGTTGGTGGAGTTACAGGTATGTACCCCTTCCCAATTTATACACAGACACACATAAAATTTTTTTCTGCAGTTTCTAAGTTTTCTACAGTAAGCATTTATTACTTTCACATATACATTCACAAAGTTATGAACAGCAAAAAGAAAAAGAAATAAGCATTAACTAGTACCTTTGCTCCAGCCACTAGAGACCCTATCTTGCCTTCCCCTCCCCACTCCCAAGTCATTTTGCTGTAGGAAGAAGTATGCTGCTTCTGCAGGTATTCAGATTCTCCACAATTCAAGTCCAATTGCACAAAGCTTTGGACAAATGTAAAGATATTGTTAGCATTAATTATTAGCATAAAAGTTAATACATTTTTGACTGAAGCTAATTAAACTTTAACTGCCACTAGCTACCCCATAACACAGGTAGCAGAGGAAAAGAATTCAGTCAAGGAAGACAGCAAGAGTAGCACGCTTCACCATCCTCCCCCAAAGTCTGAGGCCAGAATGTTGAAATATGTGAATGGGAGATGCAGATCTCTAGTCTCCAAATCCTCACCACTGCCAGCCACCATGGGGTATGCACTGATGCGTGACAATGACCAACTCTGGAGAAGCCTCTATTCCAAAGCTAACCAACAGCCAGTCCCCTCAGTACTCAAACTATCTCCTTATTCCTCAAGAAGAACAAGGGCTGTCAGGCCCTCTAATTCCTTCATCTGAGGATTGGCTTTGTCCCAGCATTTGCTTCTCCAATATTCTCCAATAATACAAAACTTTCACAGAATGTTTTTGGTCCCGTCCTATAGCATTTCTACCCCAATTATGGTAGAGGAAGATATCTGAAGAGGTGCATCAATATTCTACTCACTCAACATACATTTACTGAAGGCCTATTACCAGGGAACATGGGCAGTGACATGGCTCTTGGGGGGCTCATGGTTCAGCAGGTAATAAATATGTGTAAAGAAATGTGCTAAGTTCTAGGAGGACATATGAAAGGATGCTATGATAAAACAAAGAAATAAAGCACAAACTACCTGAAAGACAGCCTGAGAGAGCTTTACGAGAGGTGGCAGTGGAACTGAGTCCTAAATAATGAAGTGGCAAGCAGACGGGGATCAAGGTACTCCAGACAGTGTAAACTGAATATATAAAGGCTCAGAAATGAGCAAGCATAATAGCTTTGATGAATCTCAAGTAAGCTGAGGCAGCTGAATATTAGGTGGGAGATATGACTAGAAAGTAGGTAGGGGCAAGATTAAAGAAGAGCTTATTATGCCACACTAAGGAACTGGTTTTTATTCTGGAAGCAACCGAGGACCACTAAGGAATTTTAAGCAGAATATGCTTATCATCACCTTCTGGAAAAAAATCACACTGACTGGGGTGCCTGGGTTCCTCAGTCTGTTGAGCGTTGACTCTTAATTTTGGCTCAGGTCGTGATCTCAGGTTTGTGAGATCAAGCCCCATGATGGGCTCCGCACTGGGTGTGGAGCCTGCTTGAGATTCTCTCTCCCCTCTCCCCCCTCAAAAAAAAAAATCACCCTGACAGCACCATGAAGGGTGAATTAGAAGGGGACAAGCATGGATTAAAGGCAAAAAGACTCATAAAGAGGCTCCAGGTAAGGAAAAGAGGATCTGAATTAAGGTGACAGTGGTAATAGAGAAAAAACACTAAGTCAAAGAGGGTTAAGAGAAAGATAACTGGAAGATCTGCTCACTGAATTGATCTGGGAAAGTGAGAAAGAGGTGAAAAATACAGGATGGTCCCCAGATTTCTGGCTTGGGCACAGATGGTGGAACCATTAACCAGGACAGGAGATAAAGGGTGATCACACTTTAGATGATACATTGATACGCTGAGACACTTGTCAAATATTCAGATGGATGTCTAGTAATTAGAAATGTAGGTCTGAAGTTCAGAAAAAAGGTGTGTGTTAGAGCTATAGATTTTAGCATTTGTTAGTATAATGAAAGCCTTGGCATGGCTAAAAGCATCCAGCATGAAATACAAAAAACAAGAGGAGAACCATGGATAAAACCTGGAGAACATCATGGTTTAGGAAACTTGCAAGGAGACGTAAGAAACAACAGCTGTTGAAGCAGGAAAGAATCAAGAAAAATGGTGTCACAGAGAACAAAGAAGTTTTGAAAAGACAGTGGATAGAGTTAAATGCTATAAGAAAAATGACTAAAGGGCGCCTGGGTGGCTCAGTCGGTTAAGCGACTGCCTTCGGCTCAGGTCATGATCCTGGAGTCCCGGGATCGAGTCCCGCATCGGGCTCCCTGCTCGGCGGGGAGTCTGCTTCTCCCTCTGACCCTCCCCCCTCTCATGTGCTCTCTCTCTCATTCTCTCTCTGTCAAATAAATAAATAAATAATAAAATCTTTAAAAAAAAAAAAAAAGAAAAATGACTAAAAATATCCCCTAGATTTTAGAAGGAAGATCACTGGTAACAACAGCAAGAACAGTTTCAATGAAGATGGAAGTAGAACCTCACTACAAAGCGTTGAAGAGTAGAAAGTGAAAACTGTAGACCACTTTTACACAATGTTTAGTGATAAAGTGGAGAAAGGGCATTAAATCTAGAGAAGAGGGAGAGAGGGGGTGCCTGGGTGGCTCAGTCCTTAAGCGTCTGCCCTTGGCTCAGGTCATGATCCCAGGGTCCTGGGATCAAGCCCCACATCAGGCTCCCTGCTCAGCGGGAAGCCTGCTTCTCCCTCTCCTGTTCCCCCCTGCTTGTGTTCCCTCTCTGGCTGTCTCTTTCCCTGTCAAATAAATAAAATCTTAAAAAAAAAGAGAGAGAATAGGGAGAGAGGATATATTCTGGAATAGAAGCACATTACTCCCATCTCTGAAACAAAAGGTAAGAATGTGTGTAAATGAGTCACTCCTCCTCCTCCTCAAGTTTCTGTGGTTTCATCCAAGTGCTCATATATCTCTCTTCCACTGGGTTTCAACTATTTCTTGCTGTTCTCGCTCTTGCATTTCTCTTTCATTGTTTCTTATATGTGAAAATACCTGTTAATAATTCGTCTTGGGAATCTATAATGGAGAGATGCCACATAAATGCAAGATACCTGTTTTTAAGATGGGACATATTTTGATAGCTGTTAATCTCCGTATTTCATACTGAAGATGGTGACACATTCACCACAAAAGGACAACAAAATTGAGAAAACGGCAACAGGAGGGTCATGGTTGAAAAAGGAAGAAAGGGAAGGAAGGAAGGAAAGGAGGGAGGGAAGAAAGAAGGCTTACAAGGAAACAGAGAAGGGAAAGGAGGCGGGAAGAAGAGGAGGAGGGGAAGGAGAAAAGGAAGAAGAAACAGAAATGGAAGTGAGACACTGCATGTTGGGGAAGGATCAAGGACACACACATGGTTGTGAAGCTGAGCTAGCTGATCCTAGATCAAGGCAGAGAATGCTTGCTACTGTCCAATTTCTTCCCAAGTGAAAGGAGAATGACCAGTACTACCATTCTCAAACAGCATGACCACCTACCACAAGAAAGAAATTTAGTACTCTCGGGTGCCTGGGTGGCTCAGTTGGTTAAGCGACTGCCTTCGGCTCAGGTCATGATCCTGGAGTCCCTGGATCGAGTCCCGCATCGGGCTCCCTGCTCAGCGGGGAGTCTGCTTCTCCCTCTGACCCTCCTCCCTCTCATGCTCTCTGTCTCTCATTCTCTCTCTCTCAAATAAAAAAAAAAGAAATTTAGTACTCTCATTTTTTTTTTCATTACTCAAAGGAAAGGCAGATTTAGTTTTTTATTTCCTTGCTGGTTTAAACTGGTTGGCATTCACACTCCTTACCCTCTTTAACAAACTGATGGTTATCTCAACTGGCACAATCTTTCCATCTTTAATGTACTTTTCAATGAGTTCACCATACTGTGAATCTGGGTTCTTCCTTTCATCACGAAGAAGTTCTCCTGCAGAAAGGTGTGTGTAACCATATTTCTGAAAGAAACAACACATAGGGGAAAAAATCAGAATACATTCAACCCAGGGATGCCTGGGTGGCTCAGTCGGTTGAGCATCCGGCTCTTGATTTCGGCTCAGGTCATGATTTCGGATCGAGCCTCACGTCTCAGTGCTCTGCACTCAGTGTGGCGTCTGCTTGTCCCTCTCCCTCTGCATTCAGTGTGGCATCTACTTGTCCCTCTCCCTCTGCTCCTCCCCTGGCTCACACGTGCGCACACGCACGCGCTCGCTCTCTCTCTCCCTCTCTCTTGTTCTCAAAAAAAAAAAAAAAAAGAACACATTCAACCCAGTGGTAGGACTATCAATTTTTTTCCTTCATGTTAATTTCTATAGTCTAACTTTTCTACAATAAATAAGATTTGCTTGTATATTAAACTAATAAACAAATTTTAAGAGATTTCATACAATCAAGTTTGCTTAAAAAACATTCTTAACCTGGTAGGGCATGGTAGCTATAATGTTCACACACCAAGAAATCATCCCAAAATTTATGTAACTATTCAAGCATTAACATTTCATTGTAATCCTTCAGAAACACAAAGTTTAAATGTCATTAATAATGTCCAAAGAAATGCCTAACAAAAACCTATATAATTCAAGGCAAAAAAAAAAAACAAAAAAACAAAAACTCACCACTGCTGGCTATACCCACCTTCTACAAAATGCTTCCCTTCCTTAAACTCAGCACATCTAAACTGAATTCATCAGCATTTACACTAACCCTGTTTTTCTGGTCTGTTCCCTTTCTTGGTAAATAGCACAAGTCCTACCTCCTCCACAAAATTAACTTTCCTGACCACCCTTGAAAGTGGTCACATAATCAAACAGTGTCTTCAAGTACCACAGTCTCTCTACCTAGACCAGTACCTTCCTTACCATTCTTAAAAGTCCATCTCCTCCTTCTCTAGTTGCAACTAGAGGTCTCATCTGTAAAATGGGAATACAGATACCTATTTTATAAGTTAGTGGTGATGACTGAATGAGATAACGTACATAAACTGCCTACCAAGAGCCTGACGCATAGTATGAGATAAAAGTCATCAATTACCTTCTTGCCATTATGAAGATACTTATCTTAAATAATCTAGAAGCATTTTTATATGTATATATATGCCATTTTTATATTCTATATATACATACACACACACACATATACATGCACAGACCTGCATGTGTACTCACTTTAATGGTTTCTATGGAAAGACCAATCAAGAGGCTTAAGTGAAATAACAGGTATGAAAAGCCTATGAAAGGTCAGTAGAATAGTATTATTATGATTGCGATGATCATTATTATGTAGGACTACAAATGATGCATTAGGTCAGGGTATAGGGTAATAGTTGAACTAAGTCATATGAGATGCTATAGTGTTGTTCTGCCATTTCCCCATGACTGGAATGAAAAAACAATGCAGATCTAAGAAACAATTCTGAATAATGAAAAGCTTCTTCCGCCACATGAACATACACATTCCCTGTTATTAAATCAAAAGAACTATAAAATCTATTTTTAAAAACGTTTTGGGGTGGCACCTGGGTGGCTCAGGTGTTAAGCGTCTGCCTTTGGCTCAGGTCATGATCCCAGGGTCCTGGGATCGAGCCCCGCATTGGGCTCCCTGCTCCGCGGGAAGCCTGCTTCTCCCTCTCCCACTCCCCCTGCTTGTGTTATTTTTCTCGTTGTGTCTCTGTCAAATAAACGAAATCTTTAAAAAAAAAAAAAAAAGAAAGAAAACGTTTTTGGGGCGCCTGGGTGGCTCAATCAGTTAAGCCGAGGACTCTTGATTTCGGCTCTGGTCATGATCTCAGGGTCATGAGATTGAGCCCCAAGTTGGTTCCATGCTCAGCGCAGAGCCTGCTTGTCTCTCTCCCTCTGTACCTCCCACCACTTGCTCGATCTCACTGTTTCTCTCTCAAATAAAAATCTTTAAAGAGATTTTTTAAATAAGTAAATAAAAAGAACACTTTATATTAAAAAAAAGTTTTTACTTTCAAATATCAGAGCACTCAGAACTATATTCAATTTTCAGTTACAACAATCATCTCACCCCAAATTCTTAAGACTCCCTAAATGGGTTTTTATCTCATCCATAGTTAAGTGCATAATAAAAATTTAATGTCTTAAATTTATTAATTTCAATATTAAGATTTGATGAAGCCCACATTCCCACTCCCATTTTAAAGTAGAATGTTTCAATCGCACAGTTCATGAAAGCTCTCAATTACACAGATTATGGTGAGACTTCTTTTTTTGGATTGCAGAAGCCATACATTCTTTACCCCCTTTTTTTTTTTTTTTAAGATTTTATTTTTATTTATTTGAGACAGAGAGAATGAGATAGAGAGAGCATGAGAGGGAGGAGGGTCAGAGGGAGAAGCAGACTCCCCGCCGAGCAGGGAGCCCGATGCGGGACTCGATCCCGGGACTCCAGGATCATGACCTGAGCCGAAGGCAGTCGCTTAACCGACTGAGCCACCCAGGCGCCCTCTTTACCCCCTTTTTGATTCTAAACATTGTTGGCTAGCTTGTTCTCACTGACTAAAGTAAGCAAGCAAGCGGCAAGGCAGTCAGCAAAGGAAAACAAACTCTAAACAGTTTATTTGCTGACTAAAATTGGGCATAACATTGGATGAGAAGAAACAAAACCACAGTGTCACTCGTGTCTCTTAGTCATACAGCCCATTCCATTAGAATAATCAAAAGTGTATTTTGTCGTTGTAATAGGCTTAAAAAAAAAAAAAAAAAACCCTCCCATGGTTTACAGAAAATGGAAATACAAAATGTTTAATTATTTAAACTGTTATTCTAAAATTATTTCCACACCACACCATTTCTAAATGCTACTTTGATCACCAAGCATAAGGAAACTTCTGAAAGATGGGTGTAGAAAAGACTATAAAAAATGAGGCGTGACCCACGTTCCCACTCACTATTATAATTTTCAAAAAGCATTCTGCAACTAGTGTCTATAAAATTTTATAGCAGCTCCATTTTCTACAGCTTACTTTGTTTCCTACTTGGAAGTTTATGCTTGCTGGATATTCTCATCTGGTCTAGAGATTATAGCATATGGTAATATTGAATAAATGCAGAGACAAACAGTACTAAACAATGGCAAATGCTTAGTGAAACACCCAACTACGCAGACTGCTCTGTAGGGACTGCCTCTGCTGCATGAACAACATACATTTAGAAGTCCAGCTACTAATCTAGAAATCAGTACATAGGTGTTGATTTCCTGACACTGGTGTACTCAAATTTGCAAGCTTTATATTGCATTAAAATGGGTTTTGGCATATTACTTTTTAAAAAGAGAAACCAGGCGTAAACTGTAGAGGTATACAAATGATATTTTAAAAAACAATTACACATAGTTTGTCAAAAAGAGAGAAAACAACCTTATCTGCAAAGTCTAAGGAAACAAGGAATCTAAATAAATATAACCATGTCAGATCTATACATGTGTCTTCCTATTTCTCATCCACATTCCATTTTTAGAAATCCTCTATTTACTGCTTTTTTATACTATATTTTTCTTTAGGATTTTGCTGAAGCTTTCCTTTTACCACAGAGTTTCTACAACAAAAAAGCAACTATCACTTACACACTAGCTATTATGGTATTTTAATAACAGCTAGACTTTAAGGAGCATGTTTTTAAAGCATTCTGTTGTCATTAAGTAGTCAGGGATGCCAGTTTTGAGGAAAGCAAGAATGGCTATTTCCTAGGCTTAACCAAAACTTTTTCACATTCTCTGAAATTTCCTAGCAATTAAAACCTAGTGGGTCACTAACTGCAGTCTTAAGAATAACATTCAAAACCACAGCAGGTTATAAATACTATAAAATACAATAAATACAATTACAAGCTACTATTCAACTAAAAAAATAAAAATAGTTTTCTAGTGACAAACATATAAATTCAATTCATTTAGAGTAATGGTCTAAACTTTTTACTTTCATTTTCTCCTTTAAGAAACCGAAAAAAACAACTCAATAAATTTTCATAAACCACATACTAAGATTTGGAGGGAGAAAAAAAAAAGCACCATGTTCTCAATAAGGACAGAATGGCACTCTATTTTACTAAGTGAATGCTGACAACTTTATGATATCAAATCTCCAATCATCTTGACGGACTTCTTTCACTTCTTAGCAATCATCCTTCTTTCTTAATTTGGGTAACGTGGTTCTATGTGAACAAAAACAACAATAAAAACGATCAAAAACAAAACCACAACAACAAAAAAGAGTTCAAGATAAAACTGATGTGGGGTGCCTGGGCTGGCTCAGTCAATTAAGGTTAAGTGTCTGCCTTGGGCTGAGGTCATGATCCCAGGGCTCTGGGATTAAGCCCCACATAGGGGTCCCTGCTCTGCAGGGAGCCTGCTTTTCCCTCCCTCTCTGCCTCCCCCCCTGTACCCCCCTGCCCCAGTTCGTGGTCTCTCTCAAATAAATAAATAAAATCTTTAAAAAAAAAAAAAAAGGGTAAAAATGATGCATAAATGACAAGTCCTTGGAGGCAAGAAGAGATCCAGATGCCAGACACCTCCTCCAGTTAGTGTGGCAATTAGAAAGTACCACGGGGGGGGCGCCTGGGTGGCTCAGTCGTTAAGCCTCTGCCTTTGGCTCAGGTCATGATCCCAGGGTCCTGGGATTGAGCCCCGCATTGGGCTCCCTGCTCCGCGGGAAGCCTGTTTCTCCCTCTCCCCCTGCTTGTGATCCTGCTCTCACTGTGTCTCTCTCTGTCAAATAAATAAATAAAATCTTTAAAAAAAAAAAAAAAGAAAGAAAGTACCACGGGGGCACCTGGGTGGCTCAGTCGGTTAAGCGTCTGCCTTTGGCTCAGGTCATGATCCCGGGGTCCTGGGATGGAGCCCCGCATCGGGCTCCCTGCTCAGCGGGAGGCCTGCTTCTCCCTCTCCAACTCTCCCCGCTTGTGTTCCCTCTCTCACTGTCTCTGTCAAATAAATAAATAAAATCTTTAAAAAAAAAAAAAAAAAGAAAGTACCACGGGACTGCTTCTCAGCCTCACAAGAAAGGGCACATAGATATATTAGATATAAATATATTTTTAATGCAACTGTGTGTGTTAAAATTATTGGGTGTCCTTTAAATAGTGGACACATCTATGAAGCATTTAAGGCTAAGTGTATTTTGCATTCCCTAGAATATTAGTGAACCTTAAAATCTTAATTTTGGTTATGTACTATCAACAATGCACCTTCAGCAAAACACCTAGAAATGCTGCAAGGACTATCCAAAGCCATCCATACTCACCAGTCTGGTGCTTGTTGCAAACAACAGCTTTAGAGCCTACAGCCTCCCAGCAACATTTTATGTATGCCTATCATTCATTTCAAAGGCTTTCCAATAGAACTTTTTCCAATTACTCTAAATTGATAAGGATCTTCCAAGAACAGAATCTGCCAGTCTTGGGGAACTTACATTACTTTGAATGTAAAAACCGACACAGTGCCCAGATGCTTAAAACTGGTCAAATGTTTAAGGTTCCTTCCAGTTTCACCCACAGAGGGTTTGAAAAAGGGTCTTCCCTATAATCACCATTAAAGAAAGGTTAGCATTAAAAGAAAAAAAAAAGACTATCCAGTGTGAGAAAAGCTGAGTGTAATAGTTGACTTAAGTTGCTAGAGGATTTACAATCTCATTTTTAGTGTGCCCTCACTGTATTTCCAAATGTATTCATTGTATTTCATACGCCTATTTAATTGCTAATCTACATATTAACTATAAACTATGGAAGTTATAAACTGAGCTAAATCTTTTCTTAAACAAAAAGCTTTAACAGACAGATTTTAAATTAACATGAAGCATACTTCTTTTTCTAATTAAAGAGTGATATTTTAAAAGCTTATATTCTGAAAAGAGGAGGGATATAATCCATTCAGCTGCACACAATTATAGCACTATTCATTTTCCTCGATGTTCTGCTCTTCATATAAGAAAACTTTAATTCAGGCAATCCTTGGAACTTACTCTATTTTTTTTAAAAACATTTTTATTTATTTATTTGACAGAGAGAGACACAGCGAGAGAGGGAACACAAGCAGAGGGAGAAGCAGGTTTCCCACTGAGCAGGGAGCCCAATGTGGGGCTCGACCCCAGGACCCTGGAATCATGACCTGAGCTGAAGGCAGACGGCTTAACGACTGAGCCACCCAGGCGCCCCTGGAACTTACTTTAAATCCATAAATATTTACTGAGTGTCTAGGAAGTGCCAGGTCATGTGCTGATTCAGGGAAGGTAAATAGGATGTAATAGTGACCTGCATATATAAAGTGACCGGAGCCCTACTATTAACTAATAAGGTAATTCTTCATACTTGAACAACTTTTCCTAAGGAATTCAGTCTTTACCAGCACCGTCTGCTTGGGGAAGAAGTTGATTCTTCAGAGCGGGTGGCAAGAAGACAGAACAATATATAAAACTTAAAGCAAGGGTGAGTTAGAAGCCACCCAACACTGTTTCCCCACCTGTGTAAGCCTGCATATCCCTCTAACAGTTTGCAAAAGGCTCTCAGATAACTGAGGATTTGGGTACCTGATTTACATACCGAATGGCCCCTACAGCCTGTGAACTGGAATTTTCACACTCCAATTTCATTCCAGTTGGTCATTTCCAGTACTTCTCTTTTAATTCATCTCACCCATTCTTAATCAATCTGTATTCCCTACATTACAAGGAGATGGAAAATGGTCAAAGATGAAGACCAGGCCCAGAAACCTCCTGGGATTCCAGGAGCTCAGAAGCAATAATTTGAAAACTTTCAACACTAATGAACAGGCACAGAAGTCTTGTTAATCTTAGAAAACATTCTCTGATCTTGTTAACTGAATGATCAATTCATACAGTCACTGTAGGGTCTACAAGCTATACACTCATACCACTACAACCCAAATATTGTTGCAGGTGGCATAAGAACCTAGAGTTCAGTTAAGTCATTTCCTGTGAAAACACTTGGAGGACATATATCAAACCATTCATATGAAGCCCTTGCCTCTATTTCACATTAGAAAAGAGAGGCTTTTAAAATATTAAGCAAGCCTAATTGTATATATTATTTTTAAAAAGTGAATAACATTAAAATCAGAATATCATTACCTACGGAATACCGAAAGTAATAAAGTCACCCTAAGAGATATAACTATTTGAGAATGCAATTTGTAAAAAGCCTCATCACAAAATAACAACATTTTAACAGCTCAGGTTCTCCTTAAGGGCTAGAATTTATTTGGATTTACAAATCCACTCTTGAGTAAAATGTGCAAAGGATACCAAACTCTGAATTCAATAATATATACAAACAGCATTTGAGCATCTGCAAAATTATCAAACTAATGGAGAAATGCACTTAGAGAAACAAAGTATTCAGCAAGAACCACAAGGACATAAGAACTTTGCATGAAGTCACATCCTTGGAACACTGACCTGAAAGTTAAGGGATTAGTTTTAAGACTAAACTCTGTCACAACCCTGTGTGACACTGGAAAATTATGTAACCTTTCTTAGATCTCAGCTTCTTCATTTCTAAAACACAATATCTATACTATCAGAAATAATATCTACACTACACTATCAGCTACAGCAAAGTATTGTTATTAGCTATTACAACTAGAGGCATCTCCTTAAGAACATACTCCTAAATACATGGTCTACATTGCTAGATTTAAGACCTACTATGAGAGCATTCACGTCAGGGAGAAGTTAGACAAACACATTCAGATTATTCCTGGAGCAAAGTCCAAAATAATCAGCGGCTAAACTACAAATTACATACTAATTAAGGAAAAGAACTACCAAACAGGCTCAACAGCATACAAATGTACACAAGAAAGGAGCAAAGTCAACGAATAACTACAGAACAAGTATAGTATGATAAATGACAATCCAATCCACTATGCAAATAGCCTCAAACAGAGGCTCCAAAAATTGGCAGCAGAGATATATTTGAGTACATTAAAAAATTTATGAGAACATGGGGCGCCTGGGTGGCTCAGTTGGTTAAGCAACTGCCTTCGGCTCAGGTCATGATCCTGGAGTCCCTGGATCGAGTCCCGCATCGGGCTCCCTGCTCGGCAGGGAGTCTGCTTCTCCCTCTGACCTTCCCCCCTCTCATGTGCTTGCTCTCTCTCATTCTCTCTCTCAAATAAATAAATAAAATCTTTAAAAAACAAAAAACTGCTAGTCTTTTGGGGCGCCTGGGTGGCTCAGTC
This sequence comes from Mirounga angustirostris, assembly GCF_029215605.1. Lineage (NCBI taxonomy): Eukaryota > Metazoa > Chordata > Mammalia > Carnivora > Phocidae > Mirounga > Mirounga angustirostris. The sequence goes on from NW_026991712.1 coordinate 153,198,115, forward strand.
GTTAAGCGTCTGCCTTTGGCTCGGGTCATGATCCCAGGATCCTGGGATCGAGCCCCACATCAGGCTCCCTGCTCCACGGGAAGCCTGCTTCTCCCTCTCCCACTCCCCCTGCTTGTATTCCCTCTCTCGCTGTGTCTCTCTCTGTCAAATAAATAAATAAAATCTTTAAAAAAAAAAAAATTTATGAGAACAGGAATTTATCTTGCTTATAAACAAACAGATCAATAGCTTTCCAATCAACTAGCAATAATTAGAAAATATACATTTTAAAAGATCCTATTCAAAACAGCAATAAAAACTTAAATTTAGGATTAAACCTAAAACTAATGTATAAAAATCATATAAAGAAATTAAAAACCCTTAAAACCATTATCACAAAAAGAAAGGATTTGGGGCATCTGGCTGGCTCAACTGGAAGGGCGTGTGACTCTCACTGTCAGGGTCATGAGTTCAAGTCCCACACTGGGCAAAGAGTTTACTTAAAAAAATAAATATTTAAAAAAAATAAATAAGTAAAAAGAAGGCATTCTGTGCTTCTGTGTTCCTGAACAGAAAGACGCAATACTGTAAATATTTTAAAATTCCACAAATTAATCTATGAATTTATTGCAACCTCAATCAAAATTCAACTGGAATTAATTTTTTTAATGAAACAGAATGAACTGATTCTCAAGTTTATCAGACAGTAACTGTGAGCAGAATGGCCAAACCTGAAAATAATTTTAATAACAACAAGTGGAAACTTGTCCTACCAGGTAGCATATTATAAAACTATAGTAATTAAAACAGTATAACACTAGTATAAAAATACGCAAACAGAACAATGAGACTCAACAGTCCCAAAACCGACCCAGGTGTAAATGGGATTTCAATAAATGATAGACTTGGGGTGCCTGGGTGGCTCAGCTGGTTAAGCAGCTGCCTTCAGCTCAGGTAGTGATCCCAGAGTCCCAGGGATCCAGCCCCACATCAGGCTCCCTGCTCAGCAGAGAGTATGCTCCTTCCTCTGCCCCTCACCCTGCTCTCGTGCTCTGTCTCTTAAATAAATAAGTAAAATCTTTAAAAAGAAACGATAGACTTAGCATCTAAAAACCAATAAGGGGAGTGGCTGGCTGGCTCAGTCAGTAGAGCATACAACTCTTGATCTCGGGGTCCTGAGTTTGAGCCCCACGTTGGGCACAGAGAGTACTTAAAAAAAAAAAAAAAGTTAAAGAAAACTTAAATGAAGTGGCACCTGGGTGGCTCAGTCAGTTAAGCATCTGCCTTCTGCTTGGGTCTTGATCTCAGAGTCCTGGGATTGAGCCCCACGTTGGGCTCCCTGCTCAACTGAGAGTCTGCTTCTCCCTCTCCTTCTGCCTACCCCCCACTTGTGCTCACTCTTGCTCTCTCTCTCGAATAAATAAAATCTTAAAAAAAAAAACAAAAAAAACTTAAGGGCGACTGGGTGGCTCAGTCGTTAAGCATCTGCCTTCAGCTCTGGTCATGATCTCAGGGTCTTGGGATTGAGCCCTGCATCAGGCTCCCTACTTGGTGGGAAGCCCACTTCTCCCTCTCCCACTCCCCCTGCTTGTGTTCCCTCTCTTGCTGTGTCTGTCAGATAAATAAAATATTAAAAAAATTTTTTTAATGAAATAAAAATCAATGAGGAAAAGATTAACTATTTAATAAATGATACTTGTGCAACTACCTACTCATCTGGGAAAAAATTAAATCAGAATCCTGCATCATACTATATGAAAACTAAAACAACACAAGGAAAAAACCCTATGACAGTACTAGAGAAAAATAATCTTGAGATATAAAAAAGGCATTCTAAAACAAGAACCAAGTCAGCTGAGACTTATGTCTGACCAAATAAATAATAAAAACTTTGGAACAAAGAAAGATATAAATATAATCAAATAACAAGCAAGAGCCTAGAAGAAAATGTTTTCACCATACAAAGGTGAAAGGGGTAATAATACATACTGTACATAAAGAGATCATACTAACAAAGAAAAAAACCTCAATACAGAAATGGGCAAACAATAAGAATAAACAATTCACAGAAAAGAAAAGAAGAGATGCTTAATTCACTGGTAATCATGAAAATGCAAATTAAAACAATGTGATTCCGGGGCACCTAGGTGGCTCAGTTAAGCGTCTGCCTTCAGCTCAGGTCATGATCCCGGGGTCCTAGGATCGAGCCCCGCACCAGGCTCCCTGCTTCGCGGGAAGTCTGCTTCTCCCTCTCCCACTCCCCCTGCTTGTGGTCCCTCTCTCACTGTGTCTCTGTCAAATAAATAAATAAAATCTTAAAAACAAAAACAAACCAATGTGATTCCATTTTCCACCCATCAGATTGGTTAAAATAAAAAGACTGCTCTATCTGGCTATGGCAAGAATGGAGGGTGGGGTGGGGAAAAAACAGCATCCTCATACTTTGTAAGAATGTGAACTGGTTCAGCCTTTTTAGAGGGCAATGTAGCAGAATCTATCAGAATTTAAGTTTACACACCCTCTGGCTCAGTACTTCCGTCTCTAGGAGCTGTTGCTACTGAAAGAGTTGCACATGCGCATGAAGACATTCTGTACAGGGAGGCCTGGGTGGCTCAACCCGTTAAGCATCTGCCTTTTTTTTTTTAAACATTTTATTTATTTGACAGAGAGAGACACAGCGAGAGAGGGAACACAAGCAGGGGGAGTGGGAGAGGGAGAAGCAGGCTTCCTGCCAAGCAGGGAGCCCCATGCAGGGCTCGATCCCAGGACCCCGGGATCCTGACCTGAGCCGAAGGCAGACGCTTAACGACTGAGCCACCCAGGCGCCCCCAGCATCTGCCTTCTGTTCAGGTCATGGTTCCAGGGCCTGGGATAGAGTCCCACATCGGGCTCCTTGCTCAGCGGGGAGCCTGCTTCTCCCTCTCCCTCTGCCTGCTACTCCCCGTTTGTGCTCTGTCAAATAAATAAAATCTTAAAAAAAAAAAAAAAAGACATTCTGTACATGAATGTTCACAGCATCATTTGTAAACAAAATCAAAATGTTCACCAATGTACAAGAGGTTAAATAGATCACTGTATGTATTACGAATGAAGCAGAGCTATCTATATGGAAAGCTATCCAAGATACACTGTTAAGCAAAAATATGCAAGTCACAAAACAACAAGCAAGGTGTGTGCACATAGGTGTGCATGCATTATATCTGTGTAGAGATACATCAAAAAAAGGACCAGAGGGGTGCGTGGCTGGCTCAGTCAGTAGAGCACGCTACTCTTAGTCTCAGTGTCATGAGCTGGAGCCCCAGGTTGGGTGTGGAGCCTACATTAAAAAAAGACCAGAAACACACACAAAAAATTTTTTAAGTGATTACATAAGGAGTACTCTGAGGTTGATTAAGGAGAACTTTCATTTTTACTTTATGCACTTTCAAAATGTTTGAATCTTTTATAATGTACACATATACATATAAGCTTTTTAAAGTTTTAATTTAATATATATGCTTTTACATAAAGCATATATACTACCTACACATCTCTAAATGGCAAATACCACAAAGAAAAATTAATGATTTAAATGTTTTATTACTATAAAATCCTTAGACCATGAGAGACTATGGACTATGAGAAACAAGAGGGGAGGGGGGTGGGGGGATGGGTTAGCCTGGTGATGGGTATTAAAGAGGGCACATACTGCATGGAGCACTGGGTGTTATACGCAAACAATGAATCATGGAACACTACATCAAAAACTAATGATATAATGTATGGTGATTAACATAATAATAAAAATAAAATAAAATAAATAAATAAAAATTAAAAAAATAAAATCCTTGGGGCGTCTGGCTGGCTCAGTCAGTGGAGCATGTAACTCCTGATCTAAGGGTTATAAGTTCAAGCCCCAAATTGGGTGTAGAGATTACTTAGAAATAAAAATCTTAAAAAAAAAGTACATATATATGTATATATAAAATTCTAAGAAAACAGCAAAATGAAATTCAAAAAGCCTCACACGAAGGATAAAATCCCTATATAAAAAAACATGTAATTTGGCACGCCTCGGTGGCTCAGTTGGTTAAGCAACTGCCTTCGGCTCAGGTCAGGATCCCAGAGTCCTGGGATCAGGCCCTGCATCAGGCTCCCTGCTCAGCGAGAAGCCTGCTTCTCCCTCTCCCTCTACCTGCTACTCCGCCTGCTTGTGCTCTTTCTGTCTGTCAAATAAATAAATAAAAAATCTTTAAAAGAAAATGTAATTTCAAGAAAAAAGGGAAAGAGGACCTGTACAATCAAATATTTATTTAAAATTTAAAACTAAATCATTGTAGAGAGTAGCAAAAACTAATTCAAATGTTTGAATAAAAATTTTTCTGTAAAGTGATCCATTCCTTAAACAAAAGAGAAACAAAAGTATAATATAGCAACACAAAAACATACTGCGTGGGCATGAAGTCAAGAGTTACAGAAGGAGACAGAAAACAGTTCAGTTTTATAGCTTAGAAGCAGATGGAAATTTAGAGACAACACTCAGTTGAGAGAATCCAAAAGGCACAGCAGCAAAGGTTTAAAAGGAAACCGATTCCAAAGAAGCCCTACTCTAGGCACTAGAGTTCAAAATTATAAGCAAGTTGTTCTGGAAATGACAGCTTCATGGCAAAGACAATATACTCATACTACTTCTAGTCTCCAGAATAACCCTTTGGAGCAATTTCAGAACTTTATTGTGCCAAGCAACCTCTCTCAACTGATTTTTTAGACATAATTAATCTTGCTTAACTTTAACAAAGAATCATCTTCATTTTAGTCCACCAACCTGTGCTAATAGAAGAAAGTGTGAGCAAAACCATTATTTTTTTTCAAAGATTTTATTTATTTATTTATGTGCCAGAGAGAGAGCACAAGAAGGGGGAGCTGCAGGCAGAGGGAGAAGCAGGCTCCCCGTGGAGCAAGGAGGCCAATTCGGGACTCCATCCCAGGACCCTGGGATCACCACCAGAGCTGAAGGCAGACGCTTAACCGACTAAGCCACCCAGGCATCCCAAAACTATTATTTATTTGGCTTTTAAAGATAGTACATGTTTTTAAAATTTGGGATATAAAGTGTAGTTTCATTACATTTTGCTGAATCTACAATTAAAGTCAGAAAAACAAATGAATAAACAAAAAGCAGGATCAAATCTACAAATACAGAGAATAAACTGATGGTTACCAGAGGGAAGGGAGATGGGCAAATGGGTGAGGGGAAGTGGGAGATACAAGCTTCCAGTTATGGAATGAATAAGTTATGAGAATAGAAGATATAGTATAGGGAATGTAGTCAATAATACTGTAATAGCATTGTACAGTGACAGATGGTAACTACACTTATTGTGACACAGCATAACCTATAGAGATGCTGAATCACTATGTACACCTGAAATTATGTAACATTGTGCATCAACAATCAACCAATCAAAGTCAGTCTAAGAATACACTTTTTTGATGGCACAGCCATCAAATCCTAGCCCAGCCTGGAATTCAATGTTGGCCACAGATAACTGTACCCATTTTTATAATGTAGAGCAGAATATAAGGGACTCCCAGTTCTTGATGAGAGACTAATTTCTTCCTATAAGGGAAAAAGTGGTAAACATATGGGAAATTTTACGGCAAATTTTCTTTCCTGCCATAACTACCCAACAGGAAGAATGCTAGAAACCATTCTGCCAAATGGGCAACTTCTCTCGCCCACCCCACTAGTCTGACTTAACTTGGACTCAATTACACCCTAGAATCAGTCAAGAAAGTAGTAAGAATCTGTTACACCCACTCTTCCTTTGCATCCACCACTACCCCCGCTCTCATTCACCCCCTACTCTCAGTCCCAAGTACAAGACATACACTTACCAGCTGTCCTTTTTTAAACTTACTTATCAGTCTTTTAATCTCTGCATCATAGGCAATAGAAAGCATACCGTATGTTCTAAGTGCAAGATGTAAGGCCTCATCAAAATTAAGAACTACTGTGCTTCCAAGGATACTACCAAGAAAATGAAAAGACAACCCACAGGATGGGAGAAAATATTTGCAAATCATGTATCTATCTGGATAAGGGACTTGTATCTAAAATACGTAAACAACTTTATAACTCAATAATAAAAAGATAACCCAATTAAAATAATGAACAAAGACAATTTTTAAAATGCAATTTTAAAAAGAAAGAAAAAAAGGACAAGGGATCCAAACAGACATTTCTCCAAAGCAGATATACAAAAGTCTTCCAAGGAGCGCCTGGGTGGCTTAGTCATTAAGCGTCTGCCTTCGGCTCAGGTCATGATCCCAGGGTCCTGGGATCGAGCCCCGCATCGGGCTCCCCGCTCGGCGGGAAGCCTGCTTCTCCCTCTCCCACTCCCCCTGCTGTGTTCACTCTCTCACTATGTCTCTCTCTGTCAAATAAATAAATAAAATATTTTAAAAAAAGATAAAACAAAACAAAACAAATGCCTGGTAAATATGGGAAAGTTCCTCAACATCATTAGTCACTAGGGAAATGCAAATCAAAACCACAGTAAGATACCACTTCACACCCACTGGGATAGCTATTAAAAAAACAAAACAGGGACGCCTGGGTGGTTCAGTCGGTTAAGCGTCTGCCTTCAGCTCAGGTCATGATCCCAGGGTCTGGGATCGAGTCCCACATCGGGGTTCCTTGCTCAGCAGGGAGCCTACTTCTCCCTCTCCTCCTGCCTGCTGCTCCCCCTGCTTGTGCTCTCTCTCTGACAAATAAATAAAATCTTTAAAACAAACAAACAAACGAATGAAAAAAACAAATAAGAAGTGTTGGCCAGTACGTCAAGAAATTGGAACCCTTACACCCGGTAGGTAGGAATGTAAAATGGTGCAGCCACTTTGAGAAAGTCAAGCAGTTCCTCAAAAGGTTAAACATAAAATGTTTGCATATCATCTATCTGACAAAGTCTTCTTAATATCTAGAATAAAGAACTCCTATAACTGAACAACAAAAAGACAACTCAATTAATAAATGGGTCAAAGACTTGAATAGACATTTCTCCAAAGATACACAAATGACCGACAAGTCCAGGAAAGATGCTCATGCTAGTCATTAGGGAAATACAGATCAAAACCACAATGAGATCCCACTTCACATTACTAGGATGGTTATAATTAAACCAAAAATAATTAAGTGTTGGTAAGGATGTGAAGAAATTGGAACCCTCACACACTGATGGGAAAGTAAAATCTTAACAGCCACTGTGGAAAACAGTTTGGCAGTTCCTCAACAAGTTGAGAAACTCATCATATGACCCAGCAATTATATTCCCAGCTATATACCCAAAAGAATTCAAAACAGAGACTCAAACAGATGCTTGTATGCCAATGTTCACTGCAGCATTATTCACAATAGCCAAAAGGTGGAAGCAGCCCTGTCCCACAACCGATAAATGGATAAACAAAATATGATATTCATACTATGAAACATTAGCCATAAAAAGGAAGAAAGTTCTGACACATGCTAATGTGTATGAACCTTGAAAACAGTATGCTAAGCGAAATAAGCTAGATACAACAAGACAAATATTGTGATTCCACTTGTATGAAGAACCCAAGATAGGCAAATTCATAAAGGGAGAAAGTAGATCAGAGGTTAACAGGGACTGGGAAAAGGGAGGAATGGGAACTTATCTCTATATGGCACAGTTTCTGTTTGTGTATCAAAGAAGTTTTAGAAAAGTGGTGACAGCTGCACAATGTATGTGATGAATGTGATTAATGCTGCTCAACTGTACACTTAAAATGAGAAATCTTAGTTGTATTTTACCACAATTTAAAAAAATTAACAATGCAATATACCAAAACCACTGAATTATACACTTCAAATGGGTGAATCGTTTGGTATGGAAATTATATTTCAATGAAGTTATTTAAAAAAAAAAAACAGAATACAGGGGCGCCTGGGTGGCTCAGTTGGTTAGGCGTCTGCCTTCAGCTCAGGTCATGATCCCGGGGTCCTGGAATCAAGCCCTGCACTGGGCTCCCTGCTCAGCAGGGAGTCTGCTTCTCCCTCTGCCCCTTCCCCTCCCCCTGCTCATGCGTGCACGCTCTCCCTCCTCTCTCTCTCTGAAATAAAAATCTTTAAAAAAAAATACAATTTCTGAAAAATCACGAACAACAAAATTTCCAAAATAGGCAATTATATAACATATCTAATCTATACTGTATATTGTTATATAGATTATATGATAAAAGTATATTTATTAACACAGTAATATGTTTATGATATTATAAGTGAAAAAGCAGGCTTCCAGATAGCATGAGCCTACTAAAAAAAAAAAAAAAAAAAATGTCTGGAAGAATATGCCCAAAAATAGTGATTGATGGTAGCTTTCTCTGGATGGTAAGATCACTGGTAATTTTTATACTTTTTTTTTTTTTTAAAGATTTTATTTATTTTTTGACAGACAGAGACAGTAGAGAGGGAACACAAGCAGGGGGAGTGGGAGAGGGAAAAGCAGGCTTCCTGCCGAGCAGGGAACCCAATGTGGGGCTTGATCCCAGGACCCTGAGATCATGACCTGAGCCGAAGGCAGATGCTTAACAGACTGAGCCACACAGGTGCCCCCCCCCTTTTTTTTAAAGATTTTATTTATTTGAGAGAGAGAAGAGAAAGCATGAGCGGGGGTAGGGGCAGAGGGAGAGGGACAAGCAGACTGCCCTCTGAGTGAGGAGCCCAATGTGGGGCTTGATCCCAGGACCCTGAGATCATGACTTGAGCCAAAGGCAGATGTTTAACTGACTGAGCCACCCACGAGCCCCTGTATTCTTATTTTTATGTATCTTTATTTTCTGAATTTTGAATAATGTGTCTATACTACTTGCATAATAAAAAAGTAATCAAAATAAGAAATATGCACATCTTTAATAACAGGACATTTAAAGTATATATATATATATATATATATAGTATTAGCTTATGACACTTAACCCATCATTAGGTCATTAGCTCCATTTGGCATCTAATAATCTATTTTGAATATAAATAGCATTTATGCTATAAACTTCCTTAAATCCACTCACCCTTTCTAGGATTTTTAAATGTAAGCTAACTCCAAATATTTTCTCCAAGTACAAAGATCTTTCATATTCCATAGACTCTAAATACTGTACCAGATTTTCTAAAATTTATAAACTGATCAGTACGAGCAATCACTTTATGTTACAGCCAACAATGAGAATATAGTGCTTCCCAAAACTACTTTTATCCAAATTACTTTTGATCTCTTTCCTACAGATCTTTTCTAAAGTAATAAATGTTACCACCTATACACTCAGTATCATGTACTGTGCTGAACACTGTAGAAGCATCACCTCATTTCATCTTCCTAACAACCCAGTGAGATTGGCATTATCATCACTTTACAAATAAAGATACAGAATCAGAAAAGTTAGCGAATACAGCTGTAGGTGGTAGACTGAGATTCAAACCAACATCTAACTTCAAAGTCTACATGCTTTCTAATTCTATGCTATATTGTAAGAAAGTTGGTCCTAATACCCCAATTCTTACATATTTGTAATTAAAAAAATACATACATACACAATTCTATTTCAGAAAGCTATTCCTTTTCCCACCTTACACATTCTTTGTTACCAGCCTAAAGCTCTATGTAAACATGAAATACACAGGAATTTATTAAATACAATTCCTTGACGCTCACAATTCATACAGCACAGAATGGCACAGAAGGTATACATATTCATGGCAACTGGATAATTTGCCTCTGAGTGTGACTACACTGGATTACATGCTATCTAATACTGAAGTCCTGGGATACAGATTTGTTTCAGAGTTGGCAAGACCATCTACTTCTATACCTCTCCTTTTACAAAAGGGAACATTGAGATAAACCGATCTGCCAGTTAGTGGAGAGGAAACCAGCACTTGAACCCAAGTCTGACTATTAATCCACAGTGGGCATCTGGGGCAATTCCTACGTGACAGGCCTAGAGACAGTTTTTCACCTTCAAGCTACTTACTGCCTTTAAATAACAGAATCTGCTGGTAGAAATTAAAAAGGAAACTCAGAGTTGATGCACTTTATCATTCGGTCGTATCCCATGGGATGAGAGGAGAACTTTATCCACACGCAAAGAGCCAGGCATATTTGGCCTATCTACCGTTCAGCCAGGTTCTGATCATCCCTGCTTCACTTCTTGCCTTTTGACACCACTACCGCTTCTGACACGTTACCACTTCCACTTGCCACCTGCCTCACCCCATAATCACTAAATAAGTGGCAAATAAAATTGTCCACTATATAAAAACCTATGTTAGCCATTAAGTCAATTCCCAATCACATAATCAAAGCCTCTGGGCTGTCTCTCTACTCCCTGTAGACACCAAGAAAATATTAATTCATGTTATCTACCTAAACCATACGTAATTATAAAGGTAAATCTTATGGGTTAAATTAAACACATAATACTTTCCAGTGGCACACACCAGTGACAAATATATGATAGAAGTTCCAAACAGACAGGGGGCAGGGAAGCAGTCTTTTGTATAGCCCCAAGTTAAGCATATTTAATTGTTTGTTGATATAAGATATAACCTAATGATGAATAAAACCAACTTATGGGTCTTCTGGAAAAGACATGGAAACCAGGCATAGAAAGCAATTCATGGGACCCAGTGCTTCAAAGTGAAAGTTTCTGAGAATGGTAGGTAACAACTGGTGTTTTTTCCTTTACCAAAGTAATGTTTTGTTAGCTTTATTTACCAGGCAGCATAAAACTGTTGGCAAACAATACATCCACTCAAATCTCTATTAAATTCTAGATGCTCTTATCACATGTTTAGTCTAAAAATGTTCTTGATTTGCCAGGTTAAAGCAACAGAAATGTTAGAGCAAATACATTTTCAAAGGCAACTGGTATCAGCTTTAAGGTTAACAAGAGTCGGTATGATTAGGCCAACATGACATGAAGAATAAGACGGTTATCACCCATGCCCACCCCTTCTCTCTTACCTGATCTAAAAGTCCCACTACTAGAGAACTTCTCTGAAGTGCTCTGAATTTCAATTCAGGACAACCATTAGAAAAAATACTGTACTCCTACATGACTTTGGGAGGTCCTCAGGGAATGAAGTCCTCTCCCCATCAGAATCTTAACTAGAATGTGGTATTTAGATTAACCCATTACTGTTACTGAAACTTTAACCCAAAGGGTGTACATCAAGTAGATTTCAAAGAGAGTAAGGATAAGGGAAAGAACGGATATTGAAGAGGCACTCTGAGCTAAGACTTAGGTAGAGGCATCTAATTTTCTTGGGGGTAGGATATACATGTACATTCAGAGAAACTCCTCCCTGCATAGCAAACCCATGTAGTTAGATATGTGTGAGTGTGTGTGTGTGTGTGTATTTTTTAAGATTTCATTCTAAAATAATCTCTATATCCAACATGGGGCCTGAACCCACAACCCGAAGATCAAGAGCCACATGCTCCACCCATTGAGCCAGCCAGGCACCCCAAATGGAGTACTTTTTATAATATTTTTTCTTTATTCTCTTAAGTAATCTCTACACCCAATGTGGGGCTCAAACTCATGACCCCGAGATCAAGAATCTCATGCTCTACTGACTAAGCCAGCCAGGCACCCTGTATACATACATACATATATATATATTATTTTTCAATGCATGACTGAGCTGGCAGAAAATTAAAGGAGTAACTCAGATTTAGCTAAACTGAGGATGCACAAATCTAGAGTGAGTGCATGTTAGAGTTGTGGCTGCCCTAGGGTCTTTCCCCACCCCTAAATTTCTGATGGCTAGAACCTGGGATTTAATGGCCCACAGACTGGGGAAAGAGGGAAAAGACTGAGGCCTAAATAGGTTTGGAGGTCAGATCAAAGAGCTAAAAAGTCATAACCCCAAAAGGATGATATTCTTAGTGGCTACTAGAAAAGAGAACCCACCATGCAGAGAAAACAGCAACAATTCCTAACCACAAGCCCATACAGATTAAAGAAACTTGTTAAGGAAAAAAGAAGGAAATTCTGAGATGCAAAAACAAATGGTGAATAGACAAACTGGTATACATGTGAGTTATTCTACACAAACATTACATCATTGCTATAAAACATTAACACGTCATTTGTAGGGATTTAAAAAATCACTATAGTATTTAAGCATCCTAAGGTATTTCTATTGTTGGGGGGAAGTAAAAATATTAATCAACATTAGACTTAAATAACATGTATGCTTAAAATTTCTAGGGCAAACACTAAAAACAGACTGTATAGCTACCAAAGTAGGAGGGAGTAAATGGGGGTAGGCATCTCAATCAAGTCAAAGAAAGCAGATGAGGGAGGGGGACATATAAAATTAACATATAAAAAGATGATGATAATAATAAAAACAGCTAACATTTATGTATGATATACCACGGGCCTGGCACCGCTCTAAGAACTTTACATATATTAGCTCATTTAATCTGCACACCACCCCATGAGGTAGATACTATATATTATTATTCCCATTTTACAGATGAAGAAATTTAAGCCCAGAGAGATTAAATGACTTGGCTCAAGTCATACACACAGTAGGTGTTAGGATGAAAACCAAACCCAGGCAGTCTGACTCTAGAATCTGAACTCTACATATTGCCTAACAGACAATACATAGGTATGACACTTTGACATTAATTCATATCCTTTCAGTTCAATTTCTCTTCAGTCTAATGACTAAGAATGTAGCTACTTGTACCAAAATGTACCCAAAGTATAGCTACTTACACTGCTCAAAGCATTTCCTTCATTGACTATTTATGGCTAAGCACAGAGTAGGCAAAAGTGTGTGGGGGGGGTGCTAACATATATGAAATAATAATAACATGTATTAGGCACTCTGCCAGACATTTTTGGTTAAACCTCATAATCACCATGAAAAGTAAATTAACATCCCAAATTTTCAGTGGAAGAAACTAAAAAAGCAAAAATTTAAGTAACTCACCAAGGGGCAGGAACCCAGATCTGAATGGCTTCAAAATCTATTTAAATGGGGCGCCTGGGTGGCTCAGTTGGTTAAGCGACTGCCTTCCGCTCAGGTCACGATCCTGGAGTCCCGGGATCGAGTCCCGCATCGGGCTCCCTGCTCGGCAAGGAGTCTGCTTCTCCCTCTGACCCTCCCCCCTCTCATGTGCTCTCTCTCATTCTCTCTCTCAAATAAATAAATAAATCTTTAAAAAAAAAAAAATCTACTTAAATGTTCACTGAGCATCAATTTATGCCAGACATTGTGCTGGGCACTAAAAATATGAGAGTAAATCAGAAATTCAGGGTTCTCCACCGATATGGAGTTTATGGTCTAATGGGGTAGTCTTTGGGGTTCCCGGACCCAATTCCAACTTGAGGGACAGGATCCCCTTACACAATTCTCAGAACACCAGCAGAGTGTGTGAAAATTCAACTCAATTCTGACACTATTTACCCAGAGATATGGTCAGCTTCCACAGGTTAAAGGTTTGGTTCTAAAAGACTGCCCCCCACCATCACCACTTCAGAGCCCAGTCCCATGTCCAAGGTATTGCCTGTACTTCTGACCAACTGGCTATAAATTAGAGGGCCCCAAGACCCCCTCTTTGGGTTTGATTAATTTGCTAGAATGGCTCACAAAACTCTGAGAAACATTTTACTTTCTATATCACTGGTTTACTATAAAGAGGATATAACTCAGGAACAGCTAGATATATGCATAGCACAAGGGCACAGAGCTTTAATGCTTCTCCAGACAAGTGTCTCCCCCTGAATCTTTCACCAACCCAGAAGCTCTCTGAACCCCGTCCTCATTTTTGGAAGCTTCAAGACATAGTCTTGATTGATTAAATCATTGGCCATTGGCAATTGAGTAAACATCCGGCTCACTCCCCTCCCTGGAGGTGAGGGGGAGGGGTGAGACTGAACGTTCCACACCTCTGAACCAACAGTTGGTTTTCCTGTCAACCAGCACCCCCTCCCACCTCATTAACATAACAAGAAACACTTTTCTAACTCTCAACACTGGGGAAATTCCAAGGGTTTTGGGAGGTGTGGGAGCTATGGACAAAGATCACACGTTGTTTGAAAATACCTAAGTATTGTTCAGATCTAATTACTTAACAAATATAACTTATTTAGTTGCGAAAAAAATTACTGAGCACTAAGGGCACCATGAACTGAGACGTCTGGGAATCTCTGTAAGCTAAGATCTTAAAGATGAGCAAGCATTTCAAACACCAGGTAGGAGGAGTAAAAGACAGAGTCCCCACCCTTGAAGACATTACAATACAGTTCAGAAAGCAAAACTACAAGATAAACAGTTTTAAAACAATGTAATGTTAGGGGAGCCTTCTTCAGCTCAGGTCATGATCCCACATCAGGCTCCCTGCTTGGCGGGAAGCCTGCTTCTTCCTCTCCCACTCCCCCTGCTTGTGTTTCCTCTCTGTGTCTCTCTCTGTCAAATAAATAAATAAGATCTTTAAAAAAGAAAGAAAACAATGGAATGTTAAACTTGAATATTTGCAAAAGTTTTTCATTATCTTTTCTCATAAAATTCTATTAAGTGTATTATCTATCTTTACTAAATCGAAAGCCCCTAGAAGCCTATACCCCCATACACAGATAACAGCACAGTCTGCACTCAGGAAGTGTTTTCTGGGTCAACCTCATATAGGTTTACTCTCACTAGGCTTTTCTCAGAAATGAAATCTCCAATCACCATATTCAAGGGTAACTCTGTTTTAAGTGTGCTCTATTCCCCCACATCTCCCAGCTGCTTCTTTCCTACTGTCCCTCAAAACTGAGTTCAGACATATCACCTACCCTGGGAAGACCTCCCTGACCCACTGGACTGAAATTTAAATGTCCCTTATCTAAATGGTATATTTAGTACATTTGTATCATAGAACTTACCACTCTATGTAGTCACCAATTAACTTTCTTGCCTCCACACTAACTAAAAGCTTTCAACAGCAGGATCTGTGCTTTATTCATCTCAGCAACAATCACAGTGCCTAGCTCACAAAAAACTGTTTTCTGAATAAATGACAAGTAAAAGGAAATTTTTTAAATTATGCCTTGACTGCCTGGGTGGCTCAGATGGTTAAGCGTCTGCCTTCGGCTCAGGTCATGATCCCAGAGTCCTGGGATCGAGTCCCGCATTGGGCTCCCTGCTCAGTAGGGAACCTGCTTCTCCCTCTGCCTCTCTCTCTCTGTCTCTTAGGAATAAATAAATAAAAATCTCTAAATAAATAAATAAATAAATAAATAAATAATGCCTTTTCACCTTTGTGGACTTACTGGAAAAAATGAGGAATTTACTCAGAAAAATTTTAGAAAGGAGATTTACAAGTTTGCAAAAATTAAAGTGACTGATAACCATCCCGTGCTAATAAAGAACCATACACTGCTGACAGAAATGTAGTAAGTATAATGTTTTTGAAAAGTATTCTGACAATTATCAATTAAAATTAAAAAATGTTGACTCAACAATCCTCCTTTTTAGGGACTTTACTTACAAAAACAGTATCCATATGCAATGTTATATTTACAAGGAAGTTTTCTGAAGTACTGTTTGCAATAGCAAAACAATTCCTGGAGACTATCCTGAATGTCCATCAATAGGGGAATGGTACAACCATGCTATAGAACATGTATATTATGGAATATTCTACAGCTACTAATAAGAATGAATTAAATCAGGTGCCTGGGTGGCTCAGTCCATTAAGCGTCTGCCTTGGCTCAAGTCATGATCTCAGAGTCCTGGGATGGAGTCCTGCCTAGGGCTCCCTGCTCAGGGGGGAGTCTGCTTCTGCCTCTGCCCCTCCCCCCTGCTCCAGCTCTCTCTCAAGCTCAAGCTCTCTAATAATAAAATCTTTAAAGAAAAAAAAAAAGGAATGAATTAAATCTATATGTAAAGACCTGAAAGGATATCCATGATACATTCAGTAGAAAATAGAAGAATCCCATCTGGAGGTAAAAAAATATATATACACTGGCATTTTTATTTCTAAGAATATCGAGAAAGAGACATGGAAGCAGTTAAAACTAGACAGCCAATATGAGTGACATCAGAATTAGAAGAGATTTTACTTTTCCCAACCAAGTATGTATTACTTTTGTAATTAAAAACAGAAAGGAAAAAAAAAAAAGGAAGTTTTCAAAAGTAATGATAGTAATATCTCAATATATTCTCCCCTTCTACAAGTTCTTAACCAAAAAAAAAAAAAAAAAAAATTCTAAGTTACAACCACCTTTAATAAAAAGGTAGTACTGCAGAAGAGTCAAGAATTCTGCGGACTATCTCTTTTACAGATAATTTAAACTTTCTATTATTAAAAAAACCTCTCTTACTCTATCCTATCCCACCAAAAGGAGAGAAAGGCCTATTCTTAAACAAGCTTAATGTTCAGTGGATCTTCCTATCAAGTTTCTTCTATAAGCCATAATCTGCTTTGGGGATTTATAATCAGGAGCTTGGATATTTTAGAATACTCAGCAGATTTTCACAACCATACCATTTATTCACTGAGAGTAAGCAGAAGTGTTACATAAGAAATCTGAGTATGACAGAGCTAGGTCTCATTCAAGCATTTCTGTCCTGAAACTGGGAGAGCTAACTGCTACTTGGGCGCCCCCTGGGGACCAAATTTTTAAAACTTTTTTACAACTTAGTACAAACTAGTGTCCTCTAAAACCACTGATTCAAAAAATACTTATTAAGCCTTTACTATGTGCCAGGCACAATGTTCAGCACTAGAAACACTAAGGCAAATAAAATCAATTTTCTGATTTCTACATGCTTGAAGTTAATACCATCCCAAAAGTTCTAAGCATAGTAGGTAGGAAGACCATACAAAGTATGAGTTACCCATATAGTCCCTGGAGAAACTTATGACACAGAAGATGACAAGAATGCTTTTGGGGTACTAAAGAAAGCAATCTGGCATTGAGATAAGCTTCAACATAATTTGTTTATGTAAGCAAATCTTTAAAAGAGAGGAGGTTTAAGGGGCGCCTGGGTGGCTCAGATGGTTGAGAATCTGCCATCTGCTCAGGTCATGATCTCCAGGTCCTATGATCCAGCCTGGAGTGGGCTCCCAGCTCAGCAAGAAGTCTGCTTCTCGGGGCGCCTGGGTGGCTCAGTCTGTTAAGCGACTGCCTTCGGCTCAGGTCATGATCTCAGGGTCCTGAGATCAAGACCCGCATCGGGCTCCCTGCTCTGCAGGAAGCCTGCTTCTCCCTTTCCCACTCCCCCTGCTTGTGTTCCCTCTCTCGCTGTGTCTCTCTCTGTCAAATAAATAAATAAAATCTTTAAAAAAAAAAAAAAAAGAAGTCTGCTTCTCCCTATCCCTCTCCTGCTCATGCTCTCTCTCTCTGTATTTCTGTCCCAAATGAATAAATAAAAAATCTTAAAAAAAAAAAAAGAGAGAGGGGAGGTTTAAATATCCTTCCAGCTAACACATGCAAAATTGTGGTTATTGTGAAAGAAAAATTTAGATTATGGCACCATTATTTTTCTTGAGCCAAAACAATATAAATAAAGCTTAATTTTAGAAATTAAAAAAATGAAAGAGTATCCCCACGATTTTTTAGTAACAAGTTATTCCACAATAACTCTAAGCACTTAACTCTGAAAGGATTGCACTGATTTGGAAAACTGCTAATTTTCAAAAACAAATTGAGTACAAGACGACACAGACGTAGAAACAATTAGAAAATAAAACAAAACTGAGGAAGACCAGTACAAGTAAATGGGCGAAGTCAACACCCAAATCTCCCTCAAATTCTCCCATCCCAGTTCAGAACACTTTCAAAATACTGTATCAGATTTGCCTTTTCTTCCTCAAGGTCTGGGAGAGTAAGTAGCAGAGGTACAACTCACCTGAAGGAAGGAAAGAAGAGAGGGAGGGAAGAGAGGGAAGAGAGAAAAGAAAGAGATAATACATAAATAAACACATATATACATACAAACCAGCTTCCCTCCCGTTATACGCTCATAACTAACTGCAATGCCCCAGGACACTGGAGGGCCAGATATTCTCAGATTCTATAGCCAGGTCCAAATAGGTACTTCTGGCAGCCTGAGTTGGAAATCAATGTAATTCCCCACCTCCCCAAATTTTATTTCAGCCATATTTCAGGTACCCTGTGAGCTAAATTAGCATCGGCATGATAGGGAATTTAACCTTGAGTTACAGAACTTTTTCCCTACAGAAAAAAACTTAGTCCCCCAAATTACAATTGTTTAGGATTCAGTTTCTATTTGCCTATGAAATAAAAATTGAGTCAAAATACAAAACACTCACGAGGAGGGGCGCTTGGGTGGCTCAGTCGTTAAGCATCTGCCTTCAGTTCAGGTCATGATCCCAGGGTCCTGGGATCAAGCCCCGCATCAGGTTCCCTGCTTGGCGGGGAGTCTGCTTCTCCCTCTCCCACTCCCCCTGCTTGTGTTCCCTCTCTCACTGTATCTCTCTCTCTGTCAAATAAATAAAATCTCAAAAGACTCAGGAGGAGTAAAAAAAAAACTTCTGACTTAACTGTTGTGGACATTCCATTGTTTAGTCAGCTCGGAGATAGCAATTGCTAAATTATAAGCTATTTGGAATTTGTAGAAATCAATTTAATTGTTTACAGCAACTGGAATCAAGAGCAATGATTTTCATTAAAGAAGATGACAGTTTAAAACAATTTAAGCTTATATAACTGCCAAAATATTAAAGAATAATACATTATGAAACATTTAATCATGGAAATCTTATAGTTGATAATTAACAGGTTTAAAACATTATTAGCCATTACTGAACAGAGTAAAGAATAAATACTAGTTACAGAATGTATAGATTATTTTTAAAGCAGTGGAGTAATTTGAGTATTATTAGTTTGGGTGTGGATATTTAAAGCCACATTATGATTCAGAAACAAAATATTTAAATGCATTCAAATATAGCAGTCATAAACCATTTTTTTTTTAAGATTTTATTTATTTATTTATTTGAGACAGAGAGAATGAGAGACAGAGAGCATGAGAGGGAGGAGGGTCAGAGGGAGAAGCAGACCCCCCGCCGAGCAGGGAGCCCGATGCGGGACTCGATCCCGGGACTCCAGGATCATGACCTGAGCCGAAGGCAGTCGCTTAACCAACTGAGCCACCCAGGCGCCCCAGTCATAAACCAATTTTTAAAGTAATATTACTTCAAAGTAGAAATAACCAACTTCATAAATTAAGAACAGGAAGTCTAAAATGGAAGAAAAAAATTATCTGCATCTGTGTGTGCCAGATATTTTACCTCATTTAATATTCAAAAATACCATACTAGATAGGTATTATTTCTCTCTTTTCACAGAGAAAGGCCACCTAAAAGTAACAACTTCCCTGGGTCTGAAGACAGTAAATGGGGGGGAGGGAGTGGGGGCACCTGGCTGGCTCAGTCAGTAGACCATGCAACTCTTCACCAAGGGGTTGTGAGTTCAAGCCCCAGGTTGGGTGTAGAGATTACTTAAAAAATAAATAAAATCTGGGGTGCCTGGGTGGCTCAGTTGGTTAAGCGACTGCCTTCGGCTCAGGTCATGATCCTGGAGTCCCAGGATTGAGTCCCACATCAGGCTCCCTGCTCAGCAGGGAGTCTACTTCTCCCTCTGACCCTCCCCCCTCTCACGTACTCGCTCTCTCTCTCTCTCTCTCATTCTCTTTCAAATAAATAAAATCTTAAAAAAAAAAAAAAATCTGGGGCACCTGGGTGGCTCAGTTGGTTAAGCAACTGCCTTAGGTTCAGGTCATGGTCCCAGGGTCCTGGGATTGAGCCCCATATCCGGCTCCTTGCTCAGCGGAGAGCCTGTTTCTCCCTCTCCCTCCTACCTGCTACTCTGCCTGGTTGTGTGCTCTCTGTCAAATAAATAAATAAAATTAAAAAAATAATAAAATTTATTTATTTGACAGAGAGACACAGCAAGAGAGGGAACACAAGCAGGGGGAGTGGAGAGGGAGAAGCAGGCTTCCCGCTGAGCAGAGAACCCAATGCAGGGCTCGATCCCAGGACCCTGGGATCATGACCTGAGCCGAAGGTAGGCGCTTAACGACTGAGCCACCCAGGCGCCCCTAAAAAAAAAAGAAAACGACAGAGTTAGGGTTTGAACCCATATGTGTTTGACTTTGAAATCTTTTCTCTGTCCCCTATTATGCTATATACGTGTAAGAGTCATCTCAGATATTAAAAAAAAACCACCGATATCATTCAATTGCCACTTGTCTTAAAAAGTTAAAAGAATCAACAAAAACAAGAAGAAAAATATTTACGGGGGTTTTGGTTGAATTAGTTCCACTTTTATTCCTAAAAATGATCAGTAATTATCAATACAGCTGTAAAACAGTAGTGAAGTAGATGTTACCATTTGACTTTCTTTGGATGCTCTTTAGAGAATAAAATATAGGACAGGAATCGGGCTCCCTGGTCAGCGGGAAGCCTGCTTCTCCCTCTCCCACTCCCCCTGCTTGTGTTCCTGCTCTTGCTCTCTCTGTCAAACAAATAAATAAAATTTTTAAAAAAATAAAATATAGGACAGGAGTGGATTGTACAAACACAGGATTGGAATGAAAGTCCAACCCTAATATAAGCCACGTCCTGGAACAGAGGAGGGCATTATTTTAGAAGTTCTGGGTCAAAACTTTTGTGGTCCACGAGTTTTACAGGTATTGTTTGGGTGTTTTACAGGACCACTGGTCGCCTCTTGTTTCTAGATATCCTGTTTTCCTTTCAACTTCATTCCCCAGGTTCTCCAATAAGCCTTTCTCCTCACAGTGTCACTGCAGCTAACCACGTCTATCTTTCGAAAATTAACAGAATTGAACCGGTAATCTTAACGCGTCATGAAGCAACAACAAAAAAAGTAACACAATTTTAGAGCTGGGGGGGGTATTCTACACTGAGTTTAAATCTCGGTGCAGAGCTCTTACGGTCTAGAATGCAACGGAGACTCGGAGAGAGGAAGTGACTTGGCCATGGACAAAGCGTGAGTTGGCAGCGGGACCAGAGGTTGAAGCTTGAACTCATACTCTGCTCCTCGGCTTTTCGACCACACGAATCCGGGCTGAGCCTTAGAGCTGGTACTGCCCATTGACAGGGTCAGAAAAGTGCTCCGGGCAGATCACAGAATACCTTAAGCAACACCCTGCCCCCCGGGGTTCCTTTCCAGGATTAAGACCAGGGTTAGGTTAGTGGAGGTGTTGGTGTTTACAGAGGGCTTGCAGGAAGGGGCGGAGTGGATAAACCGGTCTCCCCTCCAGACAGCTGCAAGCGCGCACTGCCTCTAACCTGAACCCATGCTCCTGCTGCCTTCACCCACCACCTCACAGCCAGCGACACTCTGACCTCGGGCGCCGGGGGTCCCCGGAAGCTGATCCTCCTGAATCCCCCTCCCAGATCACTCTAAAGACGAACTTGGTCCCCAAATTTTAAGGGAAGAGGGGCGCGGGAACAAAGCGACCCCAAGAGGTCCCCCTCCATTCTGGGCACCCCCGAGGCGGGCGGACGTGGACTACGAGTCCCGAGAGGCCGCGCGCCTCAGGACCCTCGACCACCGCCACGCCGGTGACGCAATGGTCGCCGGGACTCGTAGTCCGCGGATCCGGGGGGGCGGGGGAGGCGCGGACCGCCCGGCACGGCGGGACAGGCCGACCCGGCGTCCCGTCAAGCCGAGGGAGCGCGCCAGCTGCCCGGGCCTCACCTCGACGATGCGGGCGCACTGGGTTCCCTTGCCGGCGCCGGGACCGCCGAGGACGAACACGACCAGCGGTTTCATGAGGCGGTGAGGGCAGAGGAAAAGCGGCCGGCGGGTCAGTAGCGGGAAGCTAAGGCCCAGGACGTGCAGCACACTGCGGCCGCAGCGCCTCAGCATACACAGCGTCTCGGCCCGACGCTGAGAGCTGACAGCGGCCCGGCCGGCGGCGGCGCGGGGCGGGGCGGGGGGGAAGAGGGCGGGCCGAGTCGGCGCCCGCCGCGGCCCCGCCGCCGTGGCTGCCGAGGTGTCCGCGCCGCGGCCGGAAGGGGCGGGGCTTCCGCTACCCCCTCAGGGGCTGCGCTTGAGCGCCCCCCGAGCGGGCCCGCGCCTGTTCTCGTCCCCGCCCCTCTGCCGGCTCATTCATCCCTCCGCTGGTAGTTCGTCCAGTGCGCAGATCCTTCATCGCGCGCCTTGTGGGCGGGCTTGTGCTGGCGTCTGCAACGCGACGCACGCGAGAGGAAACCTATTGTCTGCTCGCGAGGAGTTTAAATTCCAATGGGGCGGTAGCCGAGCTGAACAAGCCAACGTAAGAAGAGGTAGATAGTCAAGAAGGAAGGGAGAAAGCGACACAGGCTTTGAAGGAAAAAAGCGGAAGAATATGGGGTGGTTGTGATTTGTAGAGGGTAGTCAGAGAAAGCCTGTAAAGAGGTGACCTTTAAGCCCAGACATAAGGATAGGGAAGAGCAAAAGCAGGTAAAGACTAGAATAGAGTGTCCCACAAAAAGAAAAGCGCGTGCAAAAAAACCTGAAACGGCTTGTGTTGGAAAAGGACGGAGAGACCAGAGCTGTGGGAATGAGGCAGAGACTGGAATGTGGGAAAGGTAGGCCCAGGCAGGTCGTTCAGGCCCTTTGGTTATGGAAAGGAGTTGGGATTATATTCTAATTGCAGTGGGAAGCCCTTTAACTTAAACTCCATTTCTCTGCTGCCTGCATGTGAGAAAAATCTCATTAAATACAAATAAAAATTAAGTTCTTCAGTCACACTAACCACATTTCAAGTGCTCAATGGTCACATGTGGTAGTGGCAATTGTATTGGACAGCGTTCATACAGAACATATCCACTACAATAAGTTCTACTGGGCAGTGCTGTACTAGAGCTTGTATTTAAGCTCCTGGGAATGATTTGATAGAAAGGGAGACAGGCAACCCCCTGAGAAGAACAATCAGATGGGCTTCAAGGGGCAAATGGAGGTCCTTAGATGACTTCAAAGATTTTAAGAGACAGAAGCACCTGGGTGGCCCAGTTGGTGAAGCTCTGATTTTGGCTCAGGTTGGTGGAGTTGAGCAGGGAGTCTGCTTGAGATTCTCTCTCTCCCTCTCCCCTCCCCCCCCCCACACACTTCCTCTCTCTCTCTTTCTCTCTCTCGTGGATAGATAAATCTTTAAAAATGTTTTTAAAACAAGGTTTTAAGAGACAAAGACATGGATTTGCAATAGGAGTTGCAAGAAGGGCACAGTTGCAGGAAAGTTTGAAGATAGGAAGAGTTCCTTTCTGAAAATTGTATTTTCTCAGTAAAGAAAAGGCAACATCAGCTAAGGGTAAAGATTTTGAGGTAGGATGTTTGAGGAGAGAGAAGGTATGAAATACACATTTTTTAAGATTGGAAAAGTTTTCTAAAGAAAAATAATCAGGACTTCTGAGCAATATTAAGAGCTCACTTGGTATTTGAGATCATGGATTTTAAATTTGAAGGTGTTTGTTCAGGTGCAGGCAGAGAGAAGACAGATTCTTGAGGTCATCCAGCGATGGGTTTTTGCCAAGCAAGCACAACAGAGGGAGAGAGGACCAGCATGGTGTTTGCACGAGAATGTTTGCAATGATGTATATGGAATCAAAACCATATAGAAAGCAAATGATGGGGCGCCTGGGTGGCTCAGATGGTTAAGCGTCTGCCTTCAGCTCAGGTCATGATCTGAGGGTCCTGGGATCGAGTCCCGCATCGGGCTCCCTGCTCCTTGGGAGCCTGCTTCTCCCTCTGCCTCTCTCTCTCTGTCTCTAATGAATAAATAAATAAAATCTTCAAAAAAAAAAAAAAAAGAAAGAAAGAAAGCAAATGATGGCATATGAGGGCTGACAGTGGGGATGTGGAGGAGAGCCAGGAAGGGGGCCAAGGTATTAGAAGCATCAATGTTGCAGAATGACTGCAGTGGGGTATTTGAGCAAGTGAACTGGCAGTACAGATGCCAGTGCTCTGAGTGGGATATTTCGAATTGAGATTTCAGAAATTGTAAGTTTCTGATACTCTTGAGATTCAGAGTGGGCCCAAGCTGTGTGAGACTGCAGGAGTAGAAGGCTGAGGCAAGAGCATGCCCTGTGGTTGGAACCGAGTGGCCAGGGTGTTAGATTTGTCATCCAAGGAGAAGTTTACATCAGATAGCATTAGAGTGAAGAGAGAAACTACAAAAGAACTAAGTTCTTGAAGACAAGGTGACAAGAAGGTTGGTAAATGATAGCAAACAGGAGGGGGAGAGGGTGATATAGCCTACCCCCAGTCTCTTTCCCCTCTACTACTCCTTTCCTTTCCCCCCACCCACTATTTCCAGCCTCCTCCCCATCTCATCCTACCTTTCCCTCCCTCCTCTCTCTTTCTCTCTCTCTTTTTTTTTTTACTTATTCCCATTTCTTTTCCCATTTCTAAGTTCCTCCCATTCTCCCAATCTTCTCTTTTTCTGTCCTTCTCCCCACCATGTTCTCTTTCTTTGCCTCTCTTATCCCTTCTCCCTTCAGTTCCTACTTCCTTCCTTTCCATAATTTCTACCTTTTCCTTCTCACCATGGAAGAGAGAATGGAATATCTCAGATCATCACAGCTAGAGACATCTCATGTTTAATAACTTATTCACATTCCTTCACAATATCCCTTTTTTTCCTTGTTTATTGAACCCCCTGCACCCCTGGGAAGGAGGAGCTGGGACATAAGTCAGCTGAAAACAAGAACAGTTGGTCCAGAATACTAAGAGCTAGTAGGAGTACAAAAAGGCCATATTGAAGCAAATGTGCCTTTTTTTCCTTTGTGCATGTTCTCTTCAGTGTCTTCTGTCTCTCTTCTGGCAATTAGAGTTAAAAGATGTTCAGGATATGGAGTTTGTGGAAAAGGGGATTAGGAAGCTATTCACGTGCTTTTAATGAAGGCCTTAGACCATAGACAAAAAAAGTAGTCTTTCTTGCTCCCGTGATAGAGTTCACCAGAATAAGGAATCCACACAAGAGTTTGGATCCAAAATCTCATTGTATATCTATATATAGAAAGATGCAGAGACTTTCTAAGTCTCCCTGGAGAACTCTGACCACCACAGATTGAGTACTTACTGTCTTGTATCTTGCCCAGCTCTTTATGCCAACCATGCTAGGCAACTAAGGAAAATACTGCTGTGGAAATATATCAAAAAGTGAAACTCATATACCCATCTCTGCCAAGGGTTTTCCAGGGAGTTATTTCCAGGAAGAATAAGGCTAGACTAAAGAACGATTTATAATTTGTTGGCTTTTGGGGCCTGTACTCGTTATATATTGCCACATAACCAACCCCAAAATTTAACGGCTTACAACACGAAATGCTTAGTGTGGGAACCCCACCCTCTCTTCTCCCCTCCCCGCTTTGCCCCACATTGGTGACCTGGAATGTTCAGTGTGAGTAATGCTGTGAGTAGAAAGAGGATGAACATGGAGGAGTTTTTCTGAAACACCTATATGTCACCATACCAGGCGGTCCCATGGGGCCATGCCAAGGTTTCATAAAAGACACCATGCTACTTTGATGCTTTAACATTTAACCCCTCTACTTGGTTCAAACCGAGTGGTCAGGGTGTTAGATTTGTCATCCAAGGAGAAGTTTACATCAGGTAGCATTAGAGTGCTACCTGATGTAAACCAAAGAATTCACCCTTTTTTTTGGCCTTAGATCAGTGCTCCTACTTCTTAGAGGTGGCAGAGAAAAGAATGAGTTCCACCTAGATGGAAACAACCAGACCTTCAATAATAATATGCCTTAATAAATATATATTGAATAAATGGATATCACCAAGTAGAGGGCCATTTCCTAACTAAACCCATAGATTGAATTCCTAGATTAAATAAATTTGATGAATATCTATTGAATATCCACTAAGTACCAGGCATTTCACTTACATTACCTCATTTTTGGATGATATTCAAACTTTTTAATAATCACTACAATCAGAATATCTGTAGATTCCTTTGCCAAGATTTGCTATGCCAGGCATCAACCCTCTAATTTCTGGACCACGGAGAGGTCCTTGGAGTCCAGGAGAGGGGTGGAGGGCACTCAAAGTGCTCAGTGGAGTAGTTATAGAATAACTTATATGAAAATAATTCACTATTTTAACCACCAATACTGGTATTACCGGTTGTGTATTGGTTACACATCAGCCTTGCCTTCTAGAATCTTCATAATGCTGTGACATTAGTACAGTCATTTTGCAAGTGGAGAAACAGCTAGGAAATGGAAGTACTTTGTTCAAGACCACATAGGCAACAGATAACAAAATGAAATTCAAACTCGGTGTATATGGCTTTAAATCTGCATTCTTTCTATACAATACAGACCCCTTATAAGATAAAAAGTTCTATATTCACAAAAGCCCTTAAAAGTTAGTTCTATTACAGATGAGAAGACTGATCTCAGAAAGATGTATAACAAGAGCTATCCTCAAACCCACTCCTACCCATATGTGTTTATTTATCATCAAGTACCTTAGGTCTTTGGGACATATATTCAAAGCATGCATATTATTTCCAGGGTATAGCTATGTTTCTAGTGAACTCTATAGGAGCTTAAAAAATAGAGCCTTGTCACTACTTATCTGTCCTATTTATCATAATTACCCTTTAGAGATAAATCATCTGTTCCCATATTTTCATTTTCCCATTCTTGATCATACATACATTTGCTGGTATGTGCCATTCATTTTTCAGGATTCAGCTCAGATTTTACCTACTTCAGGAAGCTCTCTCCAAATTCCCAAGACTGGGTTAGGTGCCCCTTTTTTGTTCTTCTATACACATCACCACCACCACCACCCACACACACTTACTCCTTCCCTCCTTTACTTCTGCTGTAGCACCGTGGTGTATTGTATATCTCCACACTGGATTTAGAACTTCTGGAAGGGAGACACTATGTCTGATTACTCTTTGTACAGCATGACAACCTGTTATTGTTACAGTATGATTCACTCTCTTAAGGGTACTCCAAGGTCTTTGGAAGATTTAGACTACTTTGGTTGCTGCCACTCAAATTTTATCTATGATGGTCTTTGGCAGCTACTTCCCTGTATTACAAAAACACCTTTCTTGAGTATACCTAGGAACCAGTTTCTAGGATTAGTCTGGGTGATGAAACAAAGACATGGCATCTGGTAGCATTGGAAGGGAGGTGGCAGGCCATATGCTTTGCATTCAGACCTTCTTAGCCATCTATTATATTGTGATCTATTTTCTGGAAGGATGCTTACTTAGTACATTACAACACCTGATGCTTAATGGAGTTTCTAAAATGAAGATTCCTGTTACTTAGATTTGCATATTTGCATATTAGATTTCCTCTTTTATCAAAGGACCTCTTATCAAAGATTCTGAGGACATTTGTTAAAGGAAACATGGTCTTTAAAAAGTTGATATGGTAGGGGCGCCTGGGTGGCTCAGTCGTTAAGCATCTGCCTTCAGCTCAGGTCATGATCCCAGGGTCCTGGGATCCAGCCCCTCATCGGGCTCCCTGCTCAGCGGGAAGCCTGCTTCCCCCTCCCACTCCCCTGCTTGTGTTCCCTCTCTCACTGTGTCTCTATCTGTCAAATAAATAAATGAAATCTTTAAAAAAAAAAAGCTGATGTGGTAAATCTGACAACAGGCATTATGCCTCACCTCTCGGGAATGTGTCAGCTGAGCTCAGTTGGGTCTATACCGCAGAATGGCAGGCTGAACAGTGAAGGGAGATTGTCTTTGACAGGTCTCACAGCATCTTTGCTTATTAACTCTGCAAGCATAGGTAGGATGGTTATACCTATAGTTTCCTTGCCTGCAAAATCAGGATGATGGCACATTAACTCAGTTAAGCAAATACTTTTAGAGAATTTACCTATGTGTGTTGTTTCATCATTCCTGTCTTCATTCCAGACAATCCAAGCTTTAAAAAAATAAGTAAAATAAGGGGCATCTGGCTGGCTCAGTGACTCTTGATCTCTGGGTCATTAGTTCGAGCCCTGTGTTGGGTGTAGAGATTACAAAAAAATTTTTAAAAAGGTAAAATAAGTTGACTTGACATATAAGTTGTTATTTTTACCTCTCCCAAGAGGATTAAGAGTCTCAAAGGAATTTTACACAAATTGACAGCTTAACAATCCTAAAAAATATGATGTTTCTTTTTTTTTTTTTTTAAGATTTTTATTTATCTGAGAGAGAGAGAGAGAACGAGAGACAGAAGGCATGAGAGGGAGGAGGGTCAGAGGGAGAAGCAGACTCCCTGCTGAGCAGGGAGCCCGAGTCCCACGACTCCAGGATCATGACCTGAGCTGAAGGCAGTCGCCCAACCAACTGAGCCACCCAGGCGCCCCCAAAATATGAGGTTTCTTAAAAGCTAAGCTGCAGTTGTTTTTAAAGAGCAGTAGTCTAGCTTAGCTCAGAAGTGTAAATAGAGAAAGGAAAAATTGGTATTTGGAGAAAGTGAGTAACAAAACTCATAACTAATTCCAACTTCCCTGTTCCTGGTGATAACAATACCTCTTTAATTCCTTCAGCCAGCCTACTAGCAGGCACATCAGGGTTTATGACACTAAACATTTACCCAGGGTAATCAAAGACTATGTCATGTGGACAGGGACTGAAAGGCAATAAGGAAAAATGAGAACAACCAATGTGTTAAGATGTAGAATTTTGGGTGAACTTTTCCCTTTACAATTTTTTTCTTGTTATAGCATTGTTTGTGCAACAAACTCGTGCATTTTTTAAAAGTGTACCCTAGAAATGATTCTCTGTGAAGCAAATTAAAGCACTTGCAAATTTGAAAAGTAGGGCTGGTAGCTTTTCTCTGTAGGGACCCATAACCAGAGCAATTCCATAGTGTCCTGAAATGACACAAATTTTATAAAATGGAGATCAAAGACGAGATCAATAGAATAGTATATATGCAGTCTATTTAAATTGCCTGCAATCTAAAAATAATTCATATTTGCTTTGGATAATTACCTCTTGTTACTCCAACTTTAAAATTGTGCCTTCCCTCCATCAACAGATGAATGGATAAAGAAGATGTGGTATATATATACAATGGAATATTATACAGCCATCAAAAGGAATGAGATCTTGCCATTTGCAACGACGTGGTTGGAACTGGAGGGTATTATGTTGAGTGAAATAAGTCAAACAGAGAAAGATATGTATCATATGATCTCACTGATATGAGGAATTCTTAATTGTAGGAAACAAACTGAGGGTTGCTGGAGTGGGGGGTGGGGTGGGAGGGATGGGGTGACTGGGTGATAGACACTGGGGAGGGTATGTGCTCTGGTAAGCGCTGTGAATTGTGCAAGACTGTTGAATCTCAGATCTGTACCTCTGAAACAAATAATGCAATATATGTTAAGGAAAAAAAAGAAGAAGGTAGCGGGAGGGGAAGAATGAAGCGGGGGAAATCGGAGGGGTAGACGAACCATGAGAGACGATGGACTCTGAAAAACAAACAGGGTTCTGGAGGGAAGGGGGGTGGGAGGATGGGTTAGCCTGGTGGTCGGTATTGAGGAGGGCACATTCTGCATGGAGCACTGGGTGTTATGCACAAACAATGAATCATGGAACACTTCATCTAAAACTAATGATGTAATGTATGGGGATTAACATAAGAATAAAAAATAAAAAAAAAAATTGTGCCTTCCTTGTTCTGTTTGTCATATCCTTCCAGTTCCCTATGCCATCAAGCACAAAGCTTAGTGTATAGTAGGTCCTTGGTATAGTATTTGTAGATTTTATTTCACTAAGCTTATTCTCTAATTTAACAAATCACTTCCCGTAATCTCTATGAATGTGTTGTTCATTTATTAACACGTCAATTGTCAATACGCCTGGACAAATAATAATATATGGGTACTCTTTTAATTAACTTTAATTAACTTTCACACTCATTAACTCTTTTCTATAATAATGTACAATATGCAAATGTGGAAAATCAATCTTAGAGAGATTAAATGGCAGAATTGAGGCCAGATCCCCAAAGCCAGTGCTTGTTATATTATAACATAATTCAAAAAATGTTCTCAGTATCTAGGGAATTAGGCCCTTTAGGCACCTCTCAGCTGTTCTAAATATGAGGCTGAGTCATTCCAATCCTAAAATGAAGTCAATAATTACCTTTCTGTTCATTTAATTTGAAAAGTATCTATATTATGCATATTATTAAATGTATATCCTGCTTAGGAATCCAGTGGTAATAAAATGTTTAATTGAAGTCTTACTGGTATTTGAGTTCTTATTAAGCAAAAAGAAGACATTTTATTTTATTGTTCTTGCCCAAAAAGTTAGCGTATGTTTCAACTCTCCACTTCCCCCTTCCTTTTTTCTTTTTAGTAGACTTTATTCTTATAGAACAGTTTTGGATTTACAGAAAAATTAAGAACCTAGTACAGATTTCTCATATACCCCCCACAGAGTTTCCCTCTATTATTAACATCTTATATTTAGTATGGTACATTTGTTACAATTAATTAACCAATATTGGTACATTATTATTAATTAAGGTCCATTGTTTAGATTTTCTTAGTTTGTTTTTTGTCTTTGTTTCTGTTTGAGAGAGAGAGAGAGCACACGTGCATGGGGTTGAGGAGGAGGGGAAGAGGGAGAGGGTGAGAGATAATCTTAAGCAAGGTCCACTGACATGGGGCTTGATCTCATGACTTGAGCTGAAATCAAGAGTTGGACCCTTAACTGACCCTTAACCCACCAAGGCGCCCCTAGATTTTATTTTTTAACCTAGTGTCATTTTTCTATTCCATGATTTCATCCATTATGCTACATTATACCTAGTTGTCATCTCTCTTTAAGCTCCTCTTGGCTAGTTTCTCAGACTTTCCTTGTTTTTGATAACCTTGACAGTTTTTTTTTAATACAGGCCAGGTATTATAGGATTCCCCACTATTAGAATTTGTCCAGTGTTTTTCTCAAGATAAGACTGGGTCTATAGTTTACTGAAAAGAAGACCACAAAGGTAAAGTGCCATTTTCAACGCGGCATATCCAGTGTACATACTATCAACATGACTTATGACTGTTAATGTTGGTCTTGATCACCTGGCTGAAGTAGCTTTGGTCAAGTTTCTCCAGTGTAAAATTACTCTTTCCTCCCCTCCTTTCCATACTGTACACTATGCCTAGCCCATACTTAAGGAGTAGGGAGTTATGTGTTATGCTCATCCTTTCCTTTTGTCTAATATCTTACATTTCTCTTTCGGATATCTTAAAGTAGTTCTAAAGAAAACCACAGATCATGAGGGTCTCAAAGTCCCTTTCTTTTACATCCTAAATTCAATCTCTAATCAAATCCTGTTGATTTTACCTTCAAAATATATCTAGAATCCAACCACCTCTCACCACCTCCTTTGCTACTGCTCTTGTTCAAGCTACCGTCAGTGTCTTCCCTAGGTCATTGCAGTAGCTTGCAGTAGCTTTCTAACTGGTCTCCTTGCTTCCCCTGCCCCCTATAGTTTATTCTCAAAGTAGCAACCACAGTAGTCCTAAAACCTAAAGTCAGATCATGTCAGCCCCCTGTTTAAAATATTCCAGTGGTTGGGGCACCTGTCTTGCTCCTTTGATAGAGCATGTGACTCTTAATCTCAGGGATTTCAGTTCAAGCCCCACATTGGGCATGGAGCCTACTTTGAAAAAATAATAATACAATAATAAAAAATATATATTCTGGTGGCTTCCTATCTAACTCAAAAGTGCAGGCAAATTCTTATCATGGCCTCTAAAGCCCTGTGTGGTCTACTAATACCTCCTGCCCCTTCAACCCTTAATATTCTTCTCCTCACTCACTGTGCTAAGGACATACTGGTATCCTTGGTCTTCCTTGAAGACGCCAGGGAGCTCCCTCCCCAGGTCCTTTGCACTTAATGCAACTCATGACAGCCATCCAGGTGTGTCACTTGGATCTTTCTCCAGAAAGATCATGCCAATCAGATGCAAAGCATACACTTGGCTAGCAGCCTCTTGCTGTGGCCTTCTGGATCTGCTTTAGCTTGGTGCTTTCTTTTTCTTAGAAGCCCCAGGCAATGCCTAAGCACAGCAAGGATTCTAGCCATTTCTGTCTAATGTGGGACTCTTCTAATGGGCAATTGTTGTTCCAGAGCTCCCTACTGGGTTGGCCAACACTTTGTCAGACATGCATCACTGTCTGAGGCTCTTCCTACTCTCACACCAGAGCTGAGGAACCCACCATCATTTCCTTTAAAATGTGTGCCCTAGGGGCGCCTGGGTGGCTCAGTCATTAAGCGTCTGCCTTCAGCTCGGGTCATGATCCCAGATTCCTGGGATTGAGCCCCGCATCGGGCTCCCTGCTCGGCGGGATGCCTGCTTCTCCCTCTCCCACTCCTCCTGCTTCTCCCTCTCCCACTCCTCCTGCTTGTGTTCCCTCTCTCGCTGTCTCTCTCTGTCAAATAAATAAAATCTTTAAAAAAAAAATGTGTGCCCTAGAGTCTAAGAATTTTTTCAGGAAAGCAGAGAAGCAAATGACAGTCTATAGAGCATATATCTCTTGGCTAGTTCTTTTCTTTATTATTATTATTATTATTTATTTATTTATTTATTTATTTATTTATTTATTTATTTGAGAGAGAGAGAGAAAAAGCACTTGTACACCACCAAAGCAGGGGAAGAGGCAGAGGGAGAAGAGAATCTCAAGCAGACTCCCTGCTGAGGGCAGAGCCCCATCCTGGGATGATCTCAGGACCCCAGATCATGACCTGAGCAGAAATCTGGAGTCAGTTGCTCAACCGACTGAGCCACCCAGCACCCCTCTCTTGGCTAGTTAGATACATTTTTCACGATAGTGTTTTAGGGATGCCTGGCTGGCTAAGTCGGTTAAGCGTCTGCCTTCAGCTCAGGTCATGATCCCAGGATGCTGGGATCCAGTCCCCCCATCTGGCTCCTTGCTCAGGCAGGGAGCCTGCTTCTCCCTCTGCCTGCCACTCCCCCTGCTTGTGCTTGCGCTAACAAATAAAGAAATAAAATCTTAAAAAAAAAATAGTGTTTTAACTCCTTCAAAAGAGTGGATGCTTATTCAGAACAATACAACCTACAGATGCATCGCACACTTTGACACTCCCATATTGCTCAGGAAACTAACGTTAAGTGAAATGCAGAGGAAAGTTAAGTGGTATTTTAAATCCTCACTCCGCACTGTGATGTTTTTTACATTTCTTCCCTTGTTGAATAGGGATAATAATACCCACTCTGTTGCAGGACAATCATATAAAATAATGATGGAGAAGGCTCAATTACCAACATTAGCTGTAGAGACTAAGAATACATGGTTTGTAAATTTAAATCACGTTCTTTTCTACTCAACGGTTTTGTTGTTACTGAGAGGAGAGAAGTCTTCTTAGTTAAGAAACTAGAAGAAATCTAACTTCCCTCTCTTTTGTTCATTTAAGTAAAACTTTTCGTCCGCTTCTTATCGCCTGTAGACAATCAGGACAGTAGGCACTTCCGGCTTCCTCTGCCACCCCGCAACCTGCGGCTTGGGCTTTTCATTGCGCATGCGCAAGGTCCGCCCCACCCCGGAACTTAACCGTTGACCAAAATGTAGTGTTTAAATCCTCCGCAATCTGATCCTGGAGAGCCTGTGGCGCACTCATTTCTCCAATGAGGCTTGGGATTGGTCAAGCGCCGGATTGGTGCGGAGAGCTGATTGGCTGGTGTGGCGGCCCGTCGCGGCGACCGGTGCGTGTTGCCTCTAGCACCGCCCCTGCCCCTGACGGGTCGATTTTCTGACCAGTCAGTAGGCGCGGCGCGGACTTCGGTTTAGCGAGCCTGTGTTTGCCGCCTCGGTTCCCGCGACCCCAACGTCCCGGAGGCGGGGCAGAAGCGGCGGAGGCGCTCCTTGGAGCCGACCGCTGTTCCGGCTCAACAAACAGACCCCGCTGGGCGGAGGTTGCGGTGAGTGGGGCTTTGTGTCCTGGATTCTCCCGAAGGGCAGCAGCGAAGCTCGGAGGAGGACGGTGGGCAACATTCAGGCCCCTGTGTTGGGTTCAGCCCTCTTGGAGCCTGGGACCGATGACGTGAATGGGAACTAGTGGGAGAAATAAATCAAGCGGACCACGAATTCCTAGGTATCGTTTGTCGTTAGGTATGTGAAAGAGATTTGCCGTCGATAACGTGCCATTTAAAGGTGTTTTTACTGTGGAAGTTTGACGGATGAAGTGTGCTCGTTCCTGCATTCCTCACGTTCAGCTCATATGGCTACGTAGTTAAGGGGTCAGTTAATGTTTGAAGTCTGTGGTCTACTGGGAATAGTGTGTAAACAATACAGTGTGAAAATGCTGTGTGTGAACGCAGGCGGTGGTCACATCGCTATGGTGTCCAGGAGGTGGTTTTACAGAGCAGGTGACATTCGATTTGGACTGTGAAGGATGATGGAGATTTACCATGGCATTCCAGGTTAAGGGAACAGGCTGTGCAAAGATGCTCAAACTCGGGGAACTGTAAATAGTTCAGTTTGGTTGGAATGTAGGATAAAGGATGAGGTTGGAATAATAAGGTGGGGCCAGACTGTGAAGGTGCTTTATTCTGTATATAAAGAAGAGGCATCACCTTTTTAAGCAGGGGGAATAATTTGGTCAGATAAGCACAAATACCCTTCTAGGAGCACTCTGGGGACTTTTCAGTAAATCTGGTGGGAATTAATGAAGTCCGGAACTAAGGTCGTAGAGATGTTAAGACAGAATTTATATGGGGAAACGGGGAGGAAGGGGTGGTAAGGATAACTTCAGGGTTTCCATTTTGATAAAGGATGATGCCATTATCTGAGGAGAATATGTTTTGCTAGGTATAGGTGGTGTGTGGTTTCAGTTTCACTGGCTTTAATTGCTTGCGTGATGCTGTCAGAATAAACTCATGTATTTTAAAATGAGAAATAGATCAACATTATCTCTTTACCCTAATACATAAAGGAAGAAGAGACAAATATGGAGCTTTAAGACTCTTGTTTAATGAAGAAAAATGGCATTTAATGTACTTCCTAGAGTTACAATTATCGATCTGAATACTGTTATCGTGATGTAAAAGGGCTTTCAAGTTTAAAGACTTCATTCCATAAATGATGCATGAAGTCCAGATATCTCCAAGAGGGACTTTTTAGTCAACCTTATAAGAGCACCTTAAACAAGATTTTCTTCTAGTAAATAATTTCAGCCTCTGGCTTTCTCTGAAAAATCTCTTCTGCACCTGCATTAATAATTCTTTCCTCTCTTATCTTGCTTCAGACAATTCCTTCTTACTAGAATTGAGGTAGAATGTACAGGGCCTAAAGAACTCTAAGACCTAATAAGAGTATAGGAAATACTGAACTGTAAAGAAAGGACTATGAGCTCTGTATTTTGCTTTGATAATATTTAGATGGAGATATCCAGTGGGCAATTAGAAATACAGGTTTGAAACTCAGAAGAGAGGTGGAAGCTGAGATTTTGCTATGTACAGATGGGTGTGGAAACAATGGGAGTGGCTGAGAAGTCCCCAAAGAGGGCATGTGCAGCCAAAAAAAGACCACTGATTCTGTAGGGAAACAAGTCCGTTTGTGGGGATGCAGTATTTGTCTTCCATCTCCAGAAGATTTAAGGTTTGATAACCTTGTTACAGAACCAATAAATATCTAGTTCATTGTTCCTATGTACTATTTTGTGGTTTTCTGAATATTATGAGGCTTTTGGTCAAATTTTCATATATTAAATACTTCCTGCTGCCTAGATTAATATTAACATTAATTTATAGGCAGAATGATTATAAAGTATGAAAATGATCAGAATCCACAAGCATTTTATCTTACTAATCTATAGATGAAGGTACTTCATATAAGTAACCTAATTTTGTCTGCACTGTTAATATGTGGTTAAATCATGTTTCTCATTTTTTGTTTTTATCATTCATTAGTAACCTTCACTTTACTTTTTTAGGAACTGAGCATTTGAAACTGAATACATAATTCACCAACTATCATGGAGCCTACATATTCTCTTACAGGGCCCCAGATGAATACCAGGTATAGAAACATTTTTACAAAATGTTTTTTTCACTGCTTTTCATAACTTGGGAAGATAGGTTGGAATAGAAAAAAACAAAACACAAAACTTTCAAATCAGGAACATCTGGGTCCACATCCCAGCTCTACCACTTGGTAGGTGGGTGACCTTGATCAAGTTAATTAACTTCTCTAAGCCCCAGTTTCCTCATCTGTAAATGGGGGATAGTAATCTCTATGTAACAGAAGATTATTGTGAAGGATTAAATAAGATTACCAAGGTAAAGGGTCTGGCACATAGTAGGCACTTGGTAAATATTAGTTTCATTCCCACCTTCGCTTTTTTGGTTTCACAGAGCATCTTTGTTGATGGGAAATAGAACCTGAGCTCTCTTTTTTTTTTTTTTTTTAAGATTTTATTTATTTATTTGACAGAGAGACACAGCGAGAGGGGGAACACAAGCAGGGGGAGTGGGAGAGGGAGAAGCAGGGTTCCCATGGAGCAGGGAGCCCGATGCGGGGCTGGATCCCAGGACCCTGGGATCATGACCTGAGCCGAAGGCAGATGCTTAATGACTGAGCCACCCATGCGCCCCAGAACCTGAGCTTTTGAGGCTAAAAATCATACATATTTATTTACATCCTAGACAAGTGAGGGAAAGTGGCTGGGTTCCTTCCCTTGTCTAAACCCTAATCCTTGATGGGAAAAATTTCACATTGAATATACCAAGTTTCTTTAAATGTCCCTAAGCCTTTTCCCACTCATGTGGAATAGGAAGGAGGAGCTTGCCACCTGTCCCCTAATTTTCTGTCTGTCAATACTGTGGGGATAAGGCAGGTTGGCTTGTGTTGGCTGTTTGGATCATTTATCGTTCTTTTTTTTCCCTCTAGGGAGGGACAATTAATGCTGATATGTGATTTTTCTTTTCTTTTTATATCCATGAGTTACCTTCGTTCTCTGTACTTTTCTTTTGTGCCAGATGTTTTTGATGAAGACAATGGGAAACATGACCCAAAGAGGCTATCATATTCCTTTTGCTTAATTTTGGCCCTTCTGTTTTATCCTACTGCCACCTCTTATTCTTTGAAAATTTGTCAACTTCTGTTCTTTGAAAGAACTTAGTGCAACAAGTCAATACACTCTCTTTTCTATTTTATTTTTAGGCCAAAATCATTCCTTACATTCTAGGTAAGATAATATACTCATGTAATTTAAATAGATTATTCCTGATATATTCAACTTAGTTTTTTTACTTATTTAATGACCTCTGGTTTTCTTTCTTTTCTTTTTTAAGATTTTATTTATTTATTTGAGAGAGAGAGTACAAGCAGGAGAGAGGCAGAGGGAGAGGGAAAAACAGACTCCCAACTGAGCAGGGAGCCCGACATGGGGCTCTATCCCAGCACCCTGGGATCATGACCTGAGCTGAAGGCAGACACTTAACCAACTGAGCCACCCAGGTGCCCCGACCTCTGGTTTTCAGTAATCTCTGGGCTAGAAGAGTAACAGTTCTGAATTATTTAGGGGTTGCAGACCCCTTTGAATATCTGATAGCATGAATCCCCTATATAAGATAAAACACTTATATACATACATGTAAAATTTTGTGCCACATTTCAGGATGTTTGTGTTTACCCTGCCTCTAAAGTCTACTGTATACCTTAGACTAAGAAAAGGACTAATAGCAGCATTTATTGAAATCTTGTTATGTGCCAGGTGCTGTGCTAAGCACCTTACATGCATTATTCTTCTTTAATCCTTATAACAAACCTATGAGGTGTAGGTACTATTATTATCATCCCCACCTTTTTTTTTTTTTTAAATGAGGAAACGGTAGTGTAGAGAGATTAACCAATCCAGAGTTATATAGTTGGTAAGTGGTGTAGGCAGGATTGAAACCTGCCACCACTGTCACCTGATGTGACTTCTGCTTTAAACCTTTTACGTATATGGACTCATTTAATATTCAGTGTAACTACCAGGAGATATAGGTATTATCCTGTTTAACAGATGAGGAAACTGAGGCACAGAGACATTAAATAACATGAGTGAGGTCATACAGCTAACAAATTTTGAAGCGAGTTTTCAGACCTAAACAATTGATTTCAAGATATTTTGCTTTACCCACCACATTATACTGCCTCTCACCAACTGATAAATAATAAATATATTAAATATAGAAGCATAGATTAAACTGATAATTTGTTACTTACTAGCTTTGTGACCTTGAACAGATTTCTCAATCTCACACTATATCCTCATTTCAAAAATGGGAGATTAAAGATCCTTCTTATAGATATTATGAGCTCAAATTAAACGTGGATTTGAAAGCACACAGCTAGGAATAGTGGTGGAGCCAGGATTGGAACCCAGGTTCTAAAGCACTAAACCATTCAGCTTCTGGAAGTATAAGCTTTGAAATCAGTCACACTTAGGTTCAGATCCCACCTTTGCTACTTAATTGTTGTATAAAGTTAGGAAAGTTACAGTTTGTTATCTATAAAATGGATAATAAAATGTTTCTGGAACAATTTTAGTGAGAAATATTATGTATGTAAAGTGCCTACTGGGATTCCTGGTACATAGTAGGTGATCAGTAAACTGGGGCTAGTCTTGTAGTTGAGAAGCTTCATTAGATGATACGTGAAAGTAAGACCTAGAACGAGGTATTCTTAATACATGATATACATATTCTTTCAGTGCAACTATTTAATAGTTTACTACCATGCAAATGCATTGGTGTAGTTAGCTCACTGTCAGAGCTTTCTTGCTTTAATTACATGGGACTTTGGCTGATATCTTTTCCCCAGTCCTTTCTCTCTGTTGTTTTTTTTCTTGCCATGGTTTTCTCATGTTCCTCACATAAAATAAAAACTTTATGATGGTGTTCTGTATGACTTAGCATTGAAACCTTGTTTTACACTGTCTCTAGGATCTTTGCTTAAGGAATTACTTATAATGCTGTCCTTTTGATGCTTCAATAACAATTAAACTGAAGTGATAGGACCCAAGATACTAAGTTTAGAAACACTGAAAAATAAAGACTATATTAAGTTTTTGTGCTTTTCATAATTTTATTGGGTATTATCTAGAAATTAGCTCAGAGGGACAGAATTTTAAATTTAAATATAATTTCATGGTTTATACTTATTTCTCTGTTACTTAAAATGAGGATATTATAGGATTGATACTCCCGATTCTTATTTATTTATTTATTTATTTATTTTCTTTTTTCTTTTTATATTAAGTAGGCTCCATGCCCAGTGTGGGGCTTGAACTCACAACCATGCGATCAGGGGTCACGTGCTCTACCAACTGAGCCAGCCAGGTGCCCCTTCCCCTTCTTTTTAAGAGACATGTGTGTATATGAATTTATGTATGCATAGGAAAAAAAGGATAGGAAAAAACAATACCTAAATTTTGAGTGCTTATTTTCTTGATAGTAAAGTTACAAGGATTTTTCTTTTTTTTTTTTACTTTTTAAAAATATTTTTAAGCTCTCTTAAAATTAACATTAGTTTGCAAAGCCCCATCATTTAATGTTAAACTGCTTCTTATAAAATTTCTGCTAAGTTTGCTTTTCATTGTGCTTTGATTTAAAAAAATTTTTTTAAAGGTTTCCTTCAAGCAGGATGGTACCTTTCTACTTTCCTCCATCAAAATGTGCACTTTGGAACCCAATCGCAATTGGAGATTTCATCTACTTACATCTCAATTACTACAGGTATAAGATGTTTCTCTTTTCAAATCAAACCAGTATAAACAGGAGTCAAAAGGATGTATGAGGCAAAGTTGATTACTATTGACTAATTCCTTTTTTTTTTTAACTTTTCCATTCAGAAACTCCCCTCAAACTATCCGTTTTGCTGCTTCTTAAATCTATTTCTTGTGCTTTTGAGAAGTAATCTTAATTTTGCACTTAAAATGTTCTGCAAATCTAAAGTTCTAAGTATTATAGGAGTTCAAGAGACAAGATATAATAAAAACTGAAACGGTTTTTCATCATGCTTTAGCATGCTGTCTTTGTAAAACATTGAGAAGATTGAACTTATTTTGAGTGGATAGATCATGTTAGAAGGAATATAAAATATGGTTATGGGCAGGATCTTGAAAGACATAAATACTTAGGCTTAAAGAAATAGAAAATAGAGATTCACTGTGATTTGTGTATAAGGGAGTTATTTGTTGAAAGGAGAATTCTAAGAAGGGTGGGTCATAGTGGGGAGAACCTGGAGTTATCTTAGCTGTGAGGTGGTTTTCTGTAATCTAAGTAACATCAATTTATGCCCTAGTGGTTTGTTTAAGGTGCTATAACTGGAGTCAGACTGCCTGGAGGGTCAAATCCTGAACCTACCACTTCTTATTTATGCAGCCTCAGTAAAGTAGGCAAGGATCAGTTTCTTTATTTAGAAAATGGGAATAATGATACCTGTTTCATAGCACTAATGAGACCGGCTCTGTAAAGCAGCAGTTGGCATGGTGCCTGGAACATAGGAAGTAGTCAATAAATGGTTGCTCTTATAAGGGCTTAGAGCAATGTAGCTGTATTAAGATCAAAAGGAAAGAATGAAACAAGGTATTTTGAAAAAATAGCGTATAGCGTATAGCGTTTGATGATGGATTCAGTCGGACTAAAGGAGAGATAGAAGTCAAAAAGTATTTTAAGTTCTAAACCAGTTGGCAGAGAAGGATAGTATCATTGACAAAAAACAGCCTTGTGGGGGTGCCTGGGTGGCTCAGTTGGTTAAGCATCTGCCTTCAGCTCTGGTCATGATCTCAGGGTCCTGGGATGGAGCCACGCATTGGGCTTCTTCCTGCCCAGCAGGGAGTCTCCTTCTTCCTCTCTCTGCTCATACTCTCTGTCTCTCTCAAATAAATAAAATCTTAAAAAAGAAAAAAACAGTCTTGTGGAAGTTCAATTAAATATTTCTTAGACTTGTCCATTCTTTTCTCGATGGCTCTTGACCTTTTATATTTTCTGTTGTTATCTTTCTGTGCTACAGTGTGAGTAATTTTTTCTTCAACTCTACTAATTTTCTCTTTAGGTGTACTTAGTTGCCATCTAACCTGGATGTTTAGGTTTTTTAAATGTGGAAGTATTCCATATATATGAAAGATTGTTTATAATATATATGCAGAGTTTATAGGATAATAAAAATTCATGTACCTGTCCCTGGTTCATTATATTGAGTTTTGAATTGATTATATTTTTATTTCTGCAAGTTCTTTGCGGTTCTTTTTCAAATCTGCCTCATCTTTTTTTTGATAGTATCTACTTCCTTTCTCATATTTTGGAGTCCCTTTTGTGTATCTTTACACATTTTAATCATAGTTTTATATATTCTACATTCAATAATACTAGTATCTGAAGTCCATAGACCATCTGTAAACAAAGAGATGTGGTATTTCAATCAATTCTTATTTATAGAAACAGGAGGCTGGCCTCATAGTTTCTTGAACCTTGCTCTGGTTCGTAAAGTTAAGCAAATGCTCAGAGAACAACTATAAAGTCAGTGTCTACTTACTGCAATTCTGGTTTCCAGGAAGCTCTCCCTACCCACCACCACCGCCTGCCCATCTTTGACCCTAGGATTTCTCAACAATGATTTTTCTGTACATGTTAAAAGATGTGTGTTATATTTTAGGCAGCATTTCATGGCAGGAGGGTTTTTTAGGATATCAGACCCACCATATTCATAAAAGACTTGTTATTTTTCAGAAATCCAAAGCTTGTGGTAACTGAAAGGACCATCCGACTTGCCTGTCGTCATGCTAAGCAGAATAAAAAAAACCTGCCATGCTTTTTACTTGGGTCTCTTGTAGTAGATGAAGGTAATATACTTTAAAAAAATATTTTTATAACTATAATAGAATTTGTGTTTCGAATTCAGCCAATTATTGTAATGTTCTTTGTGCTAACGTTCTTTGCAATATACCAAGGTTATAAAGGTAAGTAAAACTTGACACTACTGATCACAGACTTCACAGGTCAGGTGGAAGAATATATATGCAAGCCATTTTTTAAAATAAGAGCTTAGTGTACTATTAATATGAACAAAATACTTTGTTATAATTGTAGGCTTGCTTGGTTGATTTCAAATTTTTATTGTCATGCTATATAATAACTGCTATTTTTGTTCTTCAGATGAAGAAAGTATGACATTGACAATAGATCGTTTTGATCCTGGTAGAGGAGTACCTGAATGCTTAGAAAGAACCCCTACTGCTTTTCTTCCTGGGGACTTTGTGATTCCATGCAAAATTCATACTCATGGACTTTGTTCAAAAGAAATAATAGTTCATGATGCAGATGACTTCAGTTCAGCTTTTAAGGTGAGATTTATTGATAACTTGGTTATTCTTAATTGAACACATGTATCAAATTATGTGTACTGTGTTGTATTTCAATAAACCCATGTTTAACAAGTATTCATAATAATTTCTGATTGAATGATTGTTGCTAAAATACAATTAAATGTGGTTTCTGAAGGCAGAAATTCTAGAGAGGTAATATGGGTAGCATTCCAGAAGGGGAGGCAGTATGACCAAGATACCCAAGTAAAAGATGTGCTCAGGGTGATATTAAGGGTGTAGATTTTTGCTGCATTTGTGAGCAATCAGATTGGACTATTAGTTTGGCCAATTGTAGAGAGCCTTGTCTGCCAGGCTAAGGAATTTGAACTTTGTCATACGGGCTATGTAGAGTCACTGAAAGTTTCTGAAAAGAGGAAACACTATTAAATCAAGGATAGTTAATCTGATAGGGCAGCCTGACTGAAGTCAGAGAGAGTAGGTAGGCCAAGTCTGTAGTCAGGTGTGTATTAGAGAAGGTGTATTAGCCTGGAGTAGAGTGGTGGCGGAATGTCTAGGAAGGGCGCAGTGGGCCTGAGCAACTACGCAGGAAGAACCAATTTGACAATTTGTGGCAATAGGAAAATAATTAAAGAAGAATGGACTTTAGATTTTCTTAGTTGAGTTGGAGTTTAGATCTGTTTTTTTCATGTGATAAATGTTTATAGAAGTGACATTCTCTAGTAAGAATTTGAAATGCTGCTGGGACATCTAAGTTGGCAATATATAGTGGAGCTTGGTACAATAAATCTCACTTGCTTTGACATAATTATTCATGTAACTTTTTGGTCACATGGAAAAAAATGAGAGAATTGAAATGTTACAAATCAGAAATTGTTTAATTTTGTTAGATCAAGGTATATATATGTATATGTATACATGTACCAGTATGAAGTAAAACGTTTAGAGATACAGATTTCAAAGTTACAATAGTTGTATAATTTTGATTCCGCAGGCTCTGCAGCATCATGTGTGTAGCAAAGATTTCTTGGACTGTGGTAAACTGCTTTCCCTAAGAGCTCATATCACTTCCAGGGAAAGTTTGGACATTGTGGATTTGGATTTGCATTGGGCAGCAGTAACTCTGGCAAATACCTTTAAGTGCAGACCTGTGAAGCCCATCCCCATTATTCCAACAGCTCTGGCAAGAAACTTGAGTAGTAATCTGAGTATTTCTCAAGTTCAAGGTACCTATAAATATGGGTAAGTAAGAGATAAATTAATTTTAAATATTGGTCACATTAGTATATTTTCATGGTATCCACATCATATGAAATATTTGTGCATTCAGCTTATATGCCAGAGGTCTGTGGTGGCTAGATAAATAACCAAGGAAGGTAAAAAATGAAGTTGTTAAATTTTACTGAATATGGTTCAGAGTTGTGCCTATCACCCCAAGAAAAATTAATGGTAAAATTTATATTAAAAATTGGTTGTATTTTGTGATTTGAAATTAGGAGACATTATCCTCTATGTCATTTTGCACTTTGTATCTTGCCTAGGTTTGGGTCATTGTCTTTTTGTCTCTTTTTTTTTTTTCAGACTGTAATCTGACTCTGAGCCTAACAGAGGCTGAAAATTTTTTTTATTACTTGCAGTTTTAACTGAATAATGAGCATTGCAGAGAGAGAAAGGAGAGAGCTAAATAAAAATTTGTAGTACTCTTGCTTATCAAATTGTCAACCACTTGAGGGTGGAGTTTCCCCACATAGCTGGAGCAGCATCCTCTCCAGCTTTCTATCACCACTCTTAGTTTCTTAGGAAATGTAAACCAAATTGCATGCTTTCTGACCCTCAGCAGGGCTACTTCCCTGATTCCTCAACCACTTTCTTTATCTATTGTCTACTGAGCTAGGTTAGACTATGTAAGCACCCTCTGCTTTAAAGTCTAAGCAATTCACTTCTGGCTTCCTTTCCCACTGACTCCACCCTGGTTCCTGTTAGGTCTCTAGAGCTGAAAATGTTTGCCAAGATACACTGAACTGCAAGTCCAGTCCTCTAAAAATGCCTCTTCAAAAGAGGAAAAGAAAAAGAGACGGTTTTCCTTTCAGAGGGTCCCTGGAATAGCGAGAAAAGTCCTATTTTTGAGTCCCACATGCTGACCAGAGCAACTTTCTGTTTGGAGTGGTACAAAGGAAAAAGTGTGTATGTTCCAGTATCATGGTATGGTCTACAGTGATCAAGTGTTTGGATTAAGTGAAACATTT
The DNA here is from genome assembly GCF_029215605.1 of Mirounga angustirostris. NCBI lineage: Eukaryota > Metazoa > Chordata > Mammalia > Carnivora > Phocidae > Mirounga > Mirounga angustirostris. Next base: position 153,242,696 of record NW_026991712.1, read on the forward strand.
AATTCTCTAGGAGTAATAAGTGCTTCTCAATTGGTACATGGGAACTTTGTTAAGATTAACCAAAAAATTAGGTTTTCTTAGCGCCCATGCCCATCTACTGGTGAAGCGTGAATTTATCTTTCTTTGAATTTTCCTTTTATGACCCCTTTTCATGCTAGTAGTAACCTAGGATGTTCAGTATTCTAATTACCTATCTTCCTTGCCCCTTCTTACCTAGAATTATTTAATTTGTGACATTTGTCCTTTTCCTTGACCACATTCATTTATTTACCCTGATACTTGTTAGGATCCATTTTAGAATAGGTATTGTGTTAGACATTGGAATTAAATAGATAAAAACCATATTTATTGTCCATTAAATATATTAATGTGTAAACATGATGCAGATAAATATAATGGGAGTTTTTATACAGTGCAGGGAAAGCAGGAAGGTGTGTCCATATTGCCTGGGAAAATCATGGAAAGCCTGTTAGTTCTTTTAAAGAATAGGAATTTATCAGATGGTCAAGGCAGAAGAGCTTTCAGAGCAGGTGTTAAGTGTCATTTTTTTTTAAGTTGTTTTCTTTTTTTTTTCCTTAATCTTAAGTAATCTCCACACCCAACGTGGGACTCTAACTCAACCTTAAGATCAAGAGTCGAGTGCTCTTCTGACTGAGCCAGGCAGGTGCCCCAAATGTCATTTTTTTTTTTAAGATTTTTTTAAAAAAGATTTTATTTATTTATTTGAGATAGAGAGTGAGTGAGAGCGAGACCATGAGCCGGGAGACAGAGGGAGAGGGAGAAGCAGGCTCCCCACCGAGCAGGGAGCCCGACACGGGGCTTGATTCCAGGACCCTGGGATCATGACCCGAGCTGAAAGCAGACGCTTAACCAACTGAGCCACTCACGCGCCCAACTATTATTTATATTATTTATAAGTAATCTCTATACCCAACATGGGCTTGAACCCACAACCCTGAGATCAAGAGTTGCACGCTCTATCAACTGAGCCAGCCAGGCGGCCCTAGGTATTATTGATCCATAAATCTCCCTGCCAACTCAGGCTTAATCATCTTGTCACATGGCCTGATAAATTCATTATCTCTGTGTTTTAGGGTTATCATAGCAATAAAATATATCCTCATTGGTACTGTTAAAACTTTATATCACTAATAGCATCATTTTTATTTTTGTGTTTTAAAGCCATAATGATGAAATTAACTTTTTTTTTTAATTTGAGAGAGTGAGTGAGAGTGCAGGGGTTGGGGGAGGTGGGAGTGTGAGGAGCAGAGGGAGAGGGAGGGAGAGAATCTTAAACAGGCTCCACGCCCAGTGCAGAGCCTGATGTGGGGCTTAGTCTCACAGCCCTGAGATCATGACCTGAGCTGATATCAAGAGTCCAACACTTAACTGACTGAGCCATCCAGGCACCCCAACTCTTGACAATTCTATAATTATTTATATTCTTAAAACTTACCGTCAATGATAGGGGCATCTGGCTGGCTCAGTCAATGGAGCATGTGACTCTTGATCTTGGGGTCTTGAGTTGAAGCCCCACACTAGATGTAGAGATTACTTAAAAAAAATAAGCTTAAAAAAAAACTTACTGTCAATAATACATGTAATAACAAAGTTTAAATGTGGTATAATGTCCTTTTAGGAAAAGGTGAATTTTGGGGTCTATCATAATGGTTCCAACGTTCTTTGATAGTGGTTGGAAGAATATAGTGCATGGAAGATTGAATATACCTCACATAATTCAGCTTTGTTAGTGAGAAGTCACATCTGTTGCAGTCTTGTCAAGTCACCTGGATGCTTGAACACTTCTTTTTTTTTTTTTTTTTTAAGATTTTATTTATTTATTTGACAGGGAGAGACACAGCGAGAGAGGGAACACAAGCAGGGGGAGTGGGAGAGGGAGAAGCAGGCTCCACGCAGAGCAGGGAGCCCGATGCGGGACTCGATCCCAGGACCCTGGGATCATGACCTGAGTCGAAGGCAGTCGCTTAACCGACTGAGCCACCCAGGCGCCCGGATGCTTGAACACTTCTAGTAACAGGAAGTTCACTTCTCCGTGGGAAACCTTTTTGAATCTGAAATAGCCTTGATTTTAATATTCCTGATTAAAATAAGTGGACACTTTTAGAGCAAAACTTTTTAAAAAGGTTTGTGATCTTCAATGACCATTTTAATAGAAATTTTAAGATATTAAATCTCTTCAGTCTCTTCTTCTTACTGGATTTTTTTTTTTTTTAAAGATTTTATTTATTTATTTGAGAGGGAGAGAATGAGAGACAGAGAGCACGAGAGGGAAGAGGGCAGAGGGAGAAGCAGACCCCCTGCTTCCCGATGCGGGTTTGATCCCGGGACTCCAGGATCATGACCTGAGCCGAAGGCAGTCGCTTAACCAACTGAGCCACCCAGGCGCCCTGGATTTTTGTTTTTACATTTTGAACTATTTCCTTTCTTTGTGTGTATGAGAGAAAACATTCATTTGAATCATCTTCCCTGCCTAAAATATGCTTCTTCAAGCATTCAGATTATCTCTTTTAGGTAAAAAGTACATACTCTATGTTTTTTACATGAAGGTCTTCTGTTTAGATATCTTACCATGGATGAAACACGCAAATTGTTACTTTTGCTGGAATCGGATCCCAAGGTTTGTTCTCTACCATTAGTGGGAATGTAAGTATTATATTATATATGAAAACCTTTTCAGCCACATAAGTATTCAAATGTATGTAATAAGCATGTTAATTAGTTGTACTATGAATATATACTTAATACTTAAATCACCTTATAAAGCCACAAACGCCAGTGATTCTTTTTTTTTATTCTTATGTTAATCCCCATACATTACATCATTAGTTTTAGATGTAGTGTTCCATGATTCATTGTTTGTGCATAACACCCAGTGCTCCATGCAGAATGTGCCCTCCTCAATACCCATTACCAGGCTAACCCATCCTCCCACCCCCCTCCCCTCTAGAACCCTCAGTTTGTTTTTCAGAGTCCATCGTCTCTCATGGTTCATCTAAGGCCAGTGATTCTTAAGCTTTCTTCTTTTCTTTTTTTTTTTTTTTAAGATTTTATTTATTTATTTGACAGAGAGAGACACAGCGAGAGAGGGAACATAAGCAGGGGGAGTGGGAGAGGGAGAAGCAGGCTTCCCGCCTTGCAGGGAGCCCAATGCATGGCTCGATCCCAGGACCCTGGGACCATGACCTGAGCCGAAGGCAGATGCTTAACGACTGAGCCACCCAGGCGCCCCTTAAGCTTTCTTATTTTCATAGTAGAATCAGTTAAAACCAGATTTTGCCCAATCTTAGGAAGAACTCCAATAAATAAAACATACAAAGTTGAATTCTTCTGGTTAAAGTTGAATCCTTAGAGCCCTGTTTCTTTAACCTTCATCACTACCCCCTGTCCTTAAAGCATCTTGTAGAACACAGGGCTTAGAATAACACTTTAAAATACACTGCCAGGCAGTTTTGCAGAAATTCCCTTTGGTGTTAAGGGCTTTGTCTTTAGAGTTCGTGGTTAATGACATTTAGACAGATTATTCAGTCAGAAATTTATGTTTTTTGAGTATTTATTGAGTGCTTACCCTATGTATAGTACTGTATTTGGTACTGTTAGGATCTAAAGCTCTCCAAGGAATTTATAATCAAGGTGAGGCAATAAATTATATGTATATTCACAAATAGAAAAATAATAAGGAAGTATGTGATTTATTATGAAATGAGCAATATAGACAGTGAGCGTTATTAGTATTCATTAGAGGGATAATAGGGGACATTTCCTTAAAGAAGGCAAACTTAAGCTGGACCTTGAAGAGTTTGGATAATAGAAGGGAGGGGACTGGTGGTATGTGCAGTTAAACAATGCACAAATGTTCTGCAGACCACAAAATCTTACAGTCTGTTTCCTATGGTCCTAGTATTGGCTATCGGTCATACCAAGTGAATTCCTATTAAGAGCCTTGGATGTTTTGGGCTACTGTCTCAATAACTATAGTTTTAGGCTACGTTAGCATTCTCCCCTAATTTAGCCCATTCTTCCTAGTCCAGGCTAGTTGATTCTAATTGATTCCTGCTTTCATCTCTATTGTTAACCATTTTGTCTCCCACCATTTTCTTGTCCTCTCAAGTGGAAGAGGACAAAAAATATATCTATATTGCTTTTAATTATTAGCATGGTCTAGTGTTCATAGATTTCTTATTTACGAGCTGTTCAATGTATTGCTGGTGAACACCAAGAATCTCTGGTATATTCCCTTGAGAAGAATGTAATCTGAACCACATTAAGTATTAATTTGTAAGTGACTATAGCTTTTAATTTGTATTTTTTCTTTTAGTTGGCTATCTGGAATTATACATATCTATAGTCCTCAGGTATGGGCTTGCTGCTTACGATACATGTTCAGTTCTTCTATTCAAGAAAGGCAAGTGATATTTTGTATTTTATTTTGATCTTCTCCCTGTTCATGTTTTATTGGTCTTGTTTAAAATTCATGCAATGCCTTAAGCTTTTATAGTTTACAGACCAGAAGAATAAGCACACTAAGAAAAACAAATCTTACATTAACTAGGAATAAAACCAGATAAAAAAGGTGAAGTTGCAGTATACTTGGAAATGTGAAGGAATTCACTTGTCTAACCATAGTACTATAACACAGAAGATACACTTTTTAGGTGTGGTGGAAAAAACCTGGAGATCATCTACTGTAGCATCCTATTTTATAAATAAAGGGATTAATTTTCAGTGCAGTGATCGAAAATGAGTTTGAATTTGTTGCCTTATGTGTGTTTTATTAAGTTACACAGTTACCTGTACTGTAAGGAATATTTGAGATGAGATATTTAATTTTCTTTCTGGAACTGAAGCACAAGCATTGGAACTAGCAAAGAAACTTTATAACCTCAACTCATTTAATTTTGTTATTTTGTATGTGATACCACCATTTGCCTCTTAGCTTTTTCATCTATTAAAATTTCCAGGTCTGTTTGTGTCAACCTTGGGTAGCTATAATATACTTTTTTTTAAAAAGATTTTATTTATTTATTTGACACAGAAAGAGAGCGCATGCACACCAGCTGGGGGAGAGGCAGACAGAGGGAGAGGGAGAAGCAGACTCCCTGCCGAGCAGGGAGCCTGATGCGGGGCTCAGTCCCAGGACTGTGGGATCATGACCTAAGCCAAAGGCAGTCGCCCAACTGACTGAGCCACCCAGGTGCCCCTGTAATACACTTTTTAAAAAAACTTTGTTGAAAGGGCAGTACAAGTCCATGGCAATAAATCAAACATATGTAAAGATACACAATAAAGGAATAAGTTTATCTTTTATCCCATATCCCTAGACCCTATCCCCAGAGACAATCACTACTTTTTTTTTTTAAGATTTTATTTATTCATTTGAGACACAGAGATACAGAGAGAGAGAGCGAGAAAGCATGAGCAGGGAGAGAGGCAGAGGGAGAGGAAGAAGCAGGCTCCTCGCTGAGCCAGGAGCCTGATGTGGGGCTCGATCCCAGGACCCTGGGATCATGACCTGAGCTGAAGGCAGACGCTTAACCATCTGAGCCACCCAGGTGCCCCGAGACAATCACTATTAAATGTTAAATAGTATCTGTGCTTCTTTCCTAAAATACCACTGCATAGACATCCTCTAAATCCTGTGTATCATCCTCTCCTATCACAAATAGGAGCATGCTGTTCTTTTCTGCATGTTGCTTTTTTTCTCTGTATCATTTTACCTTAGAGGTCATTACATCTTGGCACATACAAATTTAGTCACATATTTGACAGTTGAATAGAAAGTAGTAGGTATTGGGACGCCTGGGTGGCTCCGTTGGTTAAGCATCTGCCTTGGGCTCAGGTCATGATCCCAGGGTCCTGGGGATCGAGTCCTGCATAGAGCTCCCTTCTCAGCGGAGAGCCTGCTTCTCCCTCTACCTGCCACTCCCCCAGCTTGTGCTTTCTTTCTCTGTCTCTCTGAAAAATAAATAAATAAAATCTTAAAAAAAAAAAAAAGAAAAGAAAAGAAAATAATATGTATTATATTTTAAAAACTAGTCCTTTTGCCTTTGCAGACAGTTTTGTGTATGCATCTTTGTATACACACACATATGTACATATACTAGTATATTTGTAGAATAAATTCCTAAAAGTGGCTTTTCTAGGTCAAAGAGTATGTAATTAAATATTTTTTTCTTTTGTAATTTTACATTTTTGTAGATACTGCCCTTCAAAGACTGCCAGTTTATAATCATTCCAACATTGTTTGAGAATGCCTATTTCCTCCATCCCCTCACTAACACTATGGACCAAAATATTTATTGAGCACCTACTGTGTACCAAGCACTGTGCATGATATTGAGGATAAGCAGTAAACAAAGACCCTGCAGAGATAGGCACTAAACAGAATAAGTAAAATAAGTAGTATTTTATAAGGTGATGAGTGCTGTGGAGAAAAATAAGCAAGGGAGGTAGATATTGTGTGTCTGGATGGTAGTGATAGGTAAAGAGATGAAATTTTATATTTTTTTAAGATTTTTATTTATTTTTATTTTTTAAGACTTTATTTATTTGACAGAGAGAGACACAGAGAGAGAGGGAACACAAAAAGGAGGAGTGGGAGAGGGAGAAGCAGGCTTCCCACCGAGCAGGGAGCCTGATGCGGGGCTCGATCCCAGGACGCTGGGATCATGACCTGAGCCAAAGGCAGATGCTTAACGACTGAGCCACCCAGGCGCCCCTTTTTTAAGATTTTTAAAAAATTTTAAAGTAATCTCTACACCCAATGTGGGGCTAAAACTCACAACCCCGAGATCAAGAGTCTCATGCTCTACTGAAAAGAGTTGAAATTTTAAATAGGGTGGTCAGGGAGGCAAAGTCTTGAGGTGAGAAAGTAAGCCATGTGGTCGCCTGGGGCAGCGTGCCAGACAGAGGATACATTAAGTGCAAAGACTGTGGTTGAAAGATCACTTTGCATCTTCAAGAGAAAGAAAGGAGGCCAGTATGCCTGAGAGGAAGGAGGGAAGGGGAAAGTAGCAAACTTCAGAGAGGTAACTTTTGATCTTTACAAATCTGATGGATGAAAAATGGTCTTTTGTGATGTTTTATAACCTCTTCTGGGATCTTCGCATTCATGTCTCTGGCCCTTCTCTTGGATTATGCATCTTTTTCACATTGCTTTTATAAGATCTCTATTTCTCTTTCTCACTCACTCCCTCTATATATATGATATGTAAAACACAGAAATGTACATTTATAAAAATGTGTGTGTGTGTATGGCAAAGGTTATATAAATATAAAAATGTATGTGTATGTGTATATGGCAAAGATTTTTTTCCCCCAGATTGCGATTTCATTTAACTTTGGTTAATGATATTTTTCTCAGGCTTAACTTTTAGGTCTAATTTGTCAATCTTCTTTTTCAATCTTAGAAAGGAATTGCCCACTCTAGGAGTATTTATTGAAATAAAAAATCTCTTGTGTTTTTTTCAGGTGCTTTTTGCAGTTCTACTTTTTACATTTTGTTTCAACTTCTCAATCTAATTAGTTTTATTTGCAATAAAACAAATACTCATTTTAGTATATTAGTACAACTAAGTTTTATTATCAGTGACTGGTCTTTTAACTACTTATTGACAGTAAATGCTAGGTAAAATTAGTTTCGAAGCTCTCTCTGTTAGTCTGTGTTTAGTCTGAAGCATTAGGCAATTTCTTTGATACCTGAACTCTTTAATTACAGCCCTATGAACCAGAGAGAATTAGCACTGCTTAGCATAGCTTAGGTTGATACTTTACAACATTCTGAACAGTGGTCTTGTCTGACCCAAGAGAGAGGAATTGAGCAGAATAGACAGACATTCTGCCTCCACAGGACTTTGTTTTATTAATGTTGTTATTAATGTTGTAAGGTAGCCCCAAATTATTTTTCGTTCAGTGTTTTACAAAGGAGAGACAATTACTAAAAATATTTTTATTTATTTAAAGATTTTACTTGTTTATTAGAGAGTATGTGCACGTGCATGTGTTGGGGGAGGAGCAGAGGGAGAGGGAGAAAAGAGAGCCTCAAGAAGGCTCTGTGCTGGGCCCTGAGCCCAAGACAGGGCTCCATCTCACAACCCCAAGATCACGACCTGAACCAAAATCAAGAGTTGGATGCTCAACCGACTGAGCCCCCCAGGTGCTCCTTTATTTAAAAAAAATTTGTTTTTCTTTTTTTTTTTTTTTTTTTTAAGATTTTATTTATTTGACAGAGAAAGACACAGCGAGAGAGGGAACACAAACGGGGAGTGGGAGAGGGAGAAGCAGACTCCCTGCCGAGCAGGGAGCCCGATGCGGGACTCGATCCAGGGACTCCAGGATCATGACCTGAGCCGAAGGCAGTCGCTTAACCAACTGAGCCACCCAGGCGCCCAAAAATTTGTTTTTCTTAAAGTATTTTTAAATACAGGTTCCCTGCCACCACCCCCCCACCCCATCTGAAAGAGCAGAGCGCTCCTATGAAACTTTTCAGAAGCTGAAATGACATAAAGCACAGAAGCAACTACCATTAATTTATATGGAAAATTTTTTGAGTGTTCCCAAACTGAGAAAATGACCTCTCTTAGGCTTTTCTGATACCTTAGAACATGTCTTGCTAATGGATGCACAAAATAAATTGAGATAAAACACAATACTCACAGACACAGTTCAAAGCTATGGCTGCTTGATGCTGAGATGCTGAGTGTAGTTCCCGAGGAAGGAGCCTGGCAGGGCTACTCTCGCTTTTGGTGCATGCTACCCCGATAATGGCTCCTGCAACACAAATGCTGAACATTATTTTCAGTTTTGCCTTTTTTTGTAAAAGCAAAAATCTTCTTTGGATTTCTTTCAGTTAGTGAAAACAGGTTCTAACATAGGTCTTCTGTAAAAGTGAAGTGGCCTAATGTGAACTTTTGAAAAGGGGATATCTGTTGTTGGTTTTAGTATGTGTTTTAAGGATTCTTGATGACTTTACAAATATTTGTGGAGCCACTCACTGAATAATAAAATGAATGTTTTTATCCATGCTTATGATATTGAAATATTGTAAATAATTAAATTACCCACTTTTAGAAGTCTAGGTGAATAATGGCACATCTGTAAATTGTAATACTGGGTAGTCACTAAAAAAGAATAAAGAGGTCTGAGGTATAATATAGAATAGTGACATGGGAAGAAATCCAAGACAGTCAAATCAAAAATAGCAATTACTAATACAGTTGACCTTTGAACAATGTAGATGGTGAGGTGCTCAGTCAGAAATATAGGGGCGCCTGACTGGCTCAGTCGGGAGAGCATGTGACTCTTGATCTCTGGGTCATAAGTTCAAGCCCCACGTTGGGCGTAGCATTTACTTAAAAAAACCATGAGAGGCTGCCTGGGTGGCTCAGTCGTTAAGCGTCTGCCTTCAGCTCAGGTCATGATCCCAGTGTCCTGGGATCAAGCCCCGCATCGGGCTCCCTGCTCTGCGGGAAGCCTGCTTCTCCCTCTCCCACTCCCCCTGCTTGTGTTCCCTCTCTCGCTGTGTCTCTCTCTGTCAAATAAATTAAAAAAAAAAACAAAACAAAAACATGAGAGACTATGGACTCTGAGAAACAAACTGAGGGTTTTTGAGGGGAGGGGGTGGGGGGATGGGTTAGCCTGGTGATGGGTATTAAGGAGGGCACGTATTGCATGGAGCACTGGGTGTTATACGCAAACATTGAACCATGGAACACTACATCAAAAACTAGTGATATACTGTATGGTGACTAACGTAACATAATAAAATAAAATTAAAACAAAAACAAAAAAAACCTACTGCATATAACTTGATTCCCCAAAAACTTACACTAATGGTGTACTGTTGACCAGAAACCTTATAGATAACCTGGTTAGTTAACACGTATTTTGTATGTTATATGTATTATATACTTTAAATATTCTCACAATATTACGAGTATTCTTCAATAAAGCAAGCTGGAGAAAAAAATGTTATTAAAATCATAAAGAAGAGGGGCTCCTGAGTGGCTCAGTTGTTAAGCGTCTGCCTTTGGCTCAGGTCATGGTCCCAGGGTCCTGGGATGGAGCCCCGTATCAGGCTTCCTGCTTGGCGGGAGGCCTGCTTCTCCCTCTCCCCCTGATTGTGTTCCCTCTCTAGCTGTCTCTCTCTCTGTTAAATAAAACCTTAAAAAAAAAAACTAAAAAAAATTAAGTAATATCATAAAGAAGAATAAATATAGTACTGTGCTGTATTTATTGACAAAAATTCATGTGTAAGTGGACCTGCACACTTCAAACCCATGTTGTTCAAGGGTCAACTGTACTATGTATGGTATGGCCTCATTTTTGTTAGATTGTATAAAATGTTTTTGTATGCCGAGGAGAAAATTATGGAGTTACATATACTAAACCAGAGAGTGGGGTGGTTTTCATTTTGTTTTCTATATCCCTGTTTTTTTGTTTTTTTGTTTTTTTAAGATTTTATTTATTTATTTGAGAGAGCATGAGAGGGGAGAAGCTCAGAGGGAGAAGCAGACTCCCCACTGAGCGGGGAGCCCGATGTGGGACTCGATCCTGGGACTCCAGGATCACAACCTGAGCTGAAGGCAGTTGCTTAACCAACTGAGCCACCCAGGCACCCTATATATCCCTGTTTTGCTTGAAGTTTTTATAAGGAATATGTATTTCATAATAAAATGTATTTTAAAAATTAAAAATCAGTAACACTGAAAAGTAAGCACATTTGCTCCCTAGTTTTTTCTTTTTTTAAGACTTTATATTTTTTTGAGAGAGAGAGAGACAGAGTGCATTGGGTGGGGGAGCAGAGGGAGAAGGAGAGGGACAAGCAACCCCCCACCAAGCACAGAGCTTGATGCAGGCAGGCCTGATCCCAAGACCCTGAGATCACGACCTGAGCCAAAGTCAGATGCTCAACCGACTGAGCCACCCAGGCACCTGCTCCCCAATTTGATTCCCCAAATTAGACTGCTTAGGTAGTTTATTAACTAGATTGAGAGATTTATGTAGAGTTGTTAGAATATGCTCTTACTATCCTCAGTAAATTTTAATTAAATGGCATTTTTTGTTCAGGGTTTTTTCAGAATCTGGAAATTTCATTATAGTTCTCTATTCTGTGACACATAAGGATCCTGAATTTTATGAATGCCTCCCCTGTGATGGCAGGTCATCTGACCTTCAGTTCCAGCTACTAACCAGCAAGGAAACATTACATCTTTTCAAAGTAAGTGATTTGATTACCTAGCACATTAATGACTGTTTAGGGTTGCATGTTGGCAGTTTAAACCCAATGGTCTTTACCCCTTAAAGCAATAACTCAAACTATTAGGTTTTGTTTTTAATTATTATTGAATATTAACTTTATTCATTTGTGGTTAATGTTGTTTTGTAAATTTTAGATCATGTCTCCAGAACAAATAAAACAGGATCAGAGCTTTTCCACAGAATAACTTACCCATGTTGTTCTAAAGCCTTTGAAGAATATTAAGAATTTATATGTTTATATCATTTTATGATATTGAGAGTTAATTTGTGAACTTAGCATTCTGTTTGCCGTTATTATTTATTTATTTTAAGATTTTATTTATTTATTTGACAGAGAGACACAGCGAGAGAGGGAACACAAGCAGCGGGAGTGGGAGAGGGAGAAGCAGGCTTCCCGCAGAGCAGGGAGCCCGATGCGGGGCTCGATGCGGGGCTCGATGCGGGGCTCGATGCGGGGCTCGATGCGGGGCTCGATGCGGCGCTCGATGCGGGCCTCGATGCGGGCTCGATCCCAGGACCCTGGGATCATGACCCCAGCCCAAGGCAGAGGCTTAACGACTGAGCCATCCAAGTGCCCCTTATCTTGTGTTTTGATGGAGATTTCCTTGATCACCAGGAGCTAAACAAACAAACAAACAAACATACCTCCTAGAGGGTCTTTGCAGATGGACTTTGTGCTTAGCCAGAGTAGAGCCAGACTAGCGCCCCTGCCCTGTTATTTTTTAAATGTGTAGATATATGGGCGCCTGGGTGGCTCAGTTGGTTAAGCGACTGCCTTCGGCTCAGGTCATGATCCTGGAGTCCCGGGATCGAGTCCCGCATCGGGCTCCCTGCTCGGCAGGGGGTCTGCTTCTCCCTCTGACCCTCTTCCCGCTCGTGCTCTCTGTCTCTCATTCTCTCTCTCTCAAATAAATAAATAAAATCTTTAAAAAAAAATAAAATAAAAAAAAATAAAAAAAAATAAAAAATAAAAAATAAAAAAAAAAAAATAAAAATAAAAATAAATGTGTAGATATAAAAGTGATTTCTCACATTTGAAAGTCAGTGTTTATGTATAATCTTAGGAATCAGAATAGATTATTGCTGTATCTCTTAAAACACATAAAAATACATAGGTAATGGTCACAGAAAAAGTAAATATTTGAAACCCTAAGTGTCATTATGTAAAAACATTCAGAGACTACTTTTCAGTAACATGATTGATTGTCCTATGTCTCAGACTAATAATAAAAAATTCTCAAGGTGCCTGGATGGCTCATTTGGAAGAGTATGAGATTCTTGATCTCGGGGTTGTGAGCTCAAGTCCCATGTTGGTTGTAGAGCTTACTTAAAGAAATAAAACTTTAAAAAGAAATTCTGTATTTTAATTATAAATATAATTATCTTAATTAAGGTCTAATAATTTATTTCCATTTTAGAGACATATATCACTCTTTAGATCACATCCTCAGTTCACAGTTATTATTTTCACTGAATCCCTGGTTATTGAGTGAGTTATATAATACAGGTAATTAAGTTTTCACTTTCGTTTATATGGCAGGGAAATGGACAGTTTAAAAAAGGTTACATAAAAATAGAACTAACATATGTTTAAGCAATTCCACTTCTGGATATTTATCCAAAGGAAACGAAAACACAGACGTGAAAAGATATTTGTATCCCCATGTTGACTGCAGCACTGTTTACGATAGCCAAGACATGGAAGCAACCCAAGTATCCATTGATGGGTGAATGGATAAAGAAAGTGTGGTGTATGTGTGTATATATAATATATATATATGTGTGTGTATATATATACACAGTGGAATGTTACTCAGTTATAAAAAAGAAGAAATCCTGTCATTTGTGACAGCATGGATGGACCTTGAGGGCCTTATGCTAAGCAAAAGCAGTCAGAGAAGGCCAAATATCATCTGATTTTACTTATGGGTGAAATCTAAAAAAAAACCAATCAAACTGAACTCATAGATACAGAAAATAGATTGGTGGATACAGAAAACAGATTGATGGAGGGTTGTGGGTGGGCAGGATGGGTGAAGGGAGTCAAAAGGTACAAACTGTCAGTTATAAAATAAATAAGACATGAGGATGTAATGTATAGCACGGTGACTATAATTAATAATATCTTTGAGAGTTGCTAAGACAGTAGATCTTAAAAGTTCTCAACATGAGGAAAAATATAACTCTGTATGGTGATGGATGTTAACTAGACTTACTGTGGTGAGCATTTTGCAGTATATACAAATATTGAATCATTATGCTGCACACCTGAAACTAATATAATGTTATATCTCAATTTTAAAAATGATTTTTTAAAAAAGGTTACAGTAATAGAAATGTCTCCCTTCTCCCAGTGTTTCAGAGCCACTTTTCATCTAAATAGAATTCTCTTGTGTTTTTATTTAAGTCAGCTCTCAAAGTACAACCTACTTTATTTCAGAACGTTGAACCTTCTGATAAGAATTCAATCCATTTTGAACTGACTGCTGAAAGCCAAAATGCAGAAACAGAGTTTTTCAACAAGGTTTCCAAGAATCTTTCAATTAAAAGGTAAAAGATATTTTTGTTATCATGTATACTTTTTAAATTATATTCACTAGTTTTTGATGAGTAATAAAGTAACTCCCCAATCTGATGAAACGGATTATATATCTTAGCTACCATAAGATGTCCTTGCTTTATTGATTTTTTTTTTTTTTTAAAGATTTTATTTATTTATTTGACAGAGAGAGACACAGTGAGAGAGGGAACACAAGCAGGGGGAGTGGGGGAGGGAGAAGCAGGCTTCCCGCCGAGCAGGGAGCCTGATGTGGGACTCGATCCCAGGACCCTGGGATCATGACCTGAGCCAAAGGCAGACACTTAACGACTGAGCCACCCAGGCGCCCGATGTCCTTGCTTTAAATGCATTACTTCGGGCGCCTGGGTGGCTCAGTTGGTTAAGCGACTGCCTTCAGCTCAGGTCATGATCCCAGGGTCCTGGGATCGAGTCCCGCATCGGGCTCCCTGCTCTGCGGGGAGCCTGCTTCTTCCTCTCCCACTCCCCCTGCTTGTGTTCCCTCTCTCGCTGTGTCTCTCTCTGTCAAATAAATAAATAAAATCTTTAAAAAAAAAAATGCATTACTTCATACTCAGATGTTGGATGATATATATATATTTTTTAAGATCTTATTTGTCAAGAGGGGCGCCTGGGTGGCTCAGTCGTTAAGCGGCTGCCTTTGGCTCAGGTCATGATCCCAGGGTCCTGGGATCGAGCCCCGCATTGGGCTCTCTGCTCTGCAGGAAGCCTACTTCTCCCTCTCCCATTCCCCCTGCTTGTGTTCCCTCTCTCACTGTGTCTCTCTGTCAAATAAATAAATAAAATCTTTAAAAAAAAAAAAAAAAGATCTTATTTGTCAGAGAGAGAGAGTGCACAAGCAGGGGGAGCAGCAGGCAAAGGGAGAAGCAGACTCCCCGTTGAGCAGGGAGCCTGATATGGGACTCTATCCCAGGACCCTGGGATCATATCCTGAGCTGAAGGCAGACTCTTAACTGACTGAGCCATCCAGGCGTCCAGTTGGATGATAATTTTAATGAAGTGACAACTTTAATATGGTTGTCATTTGAGTTGCTTTATTACATAGGAGGGAAAAGTGTCAAGAAATTATCTTGTTTAGGAAGAAGCATCTTGTTTTTTAGTTTGCCTTCAATTTGTTCTTCTCATCCTTGTAGTTTTGAACCTGGGCCTATCAGAGAAACTATTGTAAAATATAACTTCTCTACCTAAAAAAGAAAATGCACTTGGGGAATATTAATTGAATAGTGGCTGTGGCTTTTTGGGTCTGTATATACCTTTTTTGGTAAAAAAGATATTCCTTTATAGTAGGGTTCTCCAGAGAAACAGAAACAGCAAGATGGAGAGAGAGAGAGGGAGAGAAAGATTTGTTTTATGGAATTGGTTCATGCAATTGTAGAGGCTGAGAAGAGTTGCAGTTAGAGTCCAAAGGTGATTTGCAAGCAGAATTCCCTCTTCTTGGAGGTGGTAATGCTTTGTTCTATTAAGGCCTTCAGCTGATTGGATAAGGCCCATCCACATTGTGGAGGATAATTTGCTTTACTCACAGTCTACTGATTTTGATGTTAATCTCATCTAAAAATACCTTCACAGAGAGGCGCCTGGGTGGCTCAGTCAGTTAAGCGTCTGACTCTTGATTTTGGCTCAGGTCCTGGGCTCAGGATTGTGAGATTGAGCACAGCATCAGGCTCCACACTGAGCATGGAGCCTGCTTAAGATTCTGTCTCTCACTCTGCCCCATTCCCCACCCTCTCCCCCCGACCCCCAAAAAATATCTTAACCAAAACCTCTAGAATAATGATTGACCAAATATCTGGTTACCATGGCCTAGCCAAGTTGATACATAAAATTAGCCCTTCAGATCCCTATTCCAGCTTTCTCATTTATTCTACTATATGCCAGATAGTATGTTAAAAGCTGGGGATATGATGGTATTAAAAACAGTTGCAAAAAAAAAAAAAAAACAAAAAACAGTTGCAGACATGATTTCTTCCCTCATAGAATTTATAGTCCAGTGATGAAGTGTTGAATGTTCTCCATATTATTGGGGAGGTCCACTAATTTAAGTTAGTAATTTGCCAAATATTTAATAACCTCATTTAAAAGTTACTTTGGGGTGCTGGTGTATTCTTTGATGCTGTAGGTCTGAAACTATTGTTTTTATAGTAAACTCTGCACCCTACATGGGGCTCAAATTCAGGACTCTGAGATCAAGAGTTGTATGCTCTACTGACTGAGCCAGCCAGGTGCCCCTAAAACTATTTTGATTTTAACTTGCTCTAGCAGTTAATTTGTCATTTTCTCAACTTTTTTTTTTTTAAGATTTTATTTATTTATTTGCCAGAGAGAGACACACAGAGAGAGGGAACACAAGCAGGGGGAGTGGGAGAGGGAGAAGCAGACTTCCTGCGGAGCAGGGAGCCCAATGCGGGGCTTGATCCCGGGACGCTGGGATCATGACCTGAGCCGAAGGCAGACACTTAATGACTGAGCCACCCAGGCGCCCCCTCAACTTTTTGTCTATAACCTTAACCTGTCTATGGGCCCCTTTAATACTATCTGTTTAGTATGTTGCATGAGAAACAGGAGGTATAAGGTTCATTGTAGATTATTGCAATTATTAAGAAAATGGCTTGACTTTTTTTATAGCATTCATTCATCTGTCCTTAACACTTGATTCTATAGGTGGAAATTAACTATGATACAATTTTAAAATAAATCTCAACTATACCAACTGTTTATAGTCTAGGGCATAACATAATAGTTGAGAGCTCAGTTTATGGTATAAGACATCTGCATTCAAGTCCTGGTTCTAAACGTCATTATTCCATCTGTAAAATGGGAACTATGACTGAATCTGTATTAGTTTCTTTTTTTTTTTTTCCTCTAAAGATTTTATTTATTTTTTCATGAGAGACAGAGAGAGAGAGAGAGGCAGAGGGAGAAGCAGGCTCCCAAGGAGCAGGGAGCCCCATGCGGGACTCGATCCCAGGACCCTGAGACCATGACCTGAGCCGAAGGCAGACGCTTAACCATCGGAGCCACCCAGGCGCCCTGTATTAGTTTCTTATTGTTGCTCTGACAAATTACCACAAACTTGTTGACTTAGAAACAATACAAATATATTGTCTTCCAGTTTTGGACATCAGAAGTCTGAAATGGTCTTTGAGGCTAAAATCAAAGTGATGATAGGGCTGCATTCCTTCTGGAAGCTTTAGTGTGGAATCCATTTTATTCCCTTTTCCAGGGTCTAGAGGCCATGTTCATTCCTTTTCTGGTGGCCTCTCCCTCTATCTTCAAAGCTAGCTTCTGACTTCTGCTTCTATCCTCAAGCAGACCTCTCTGACTCTGACCTTTTTTTTTCTTTTTAAGATTTTATTTATTTATTTGACAGAGAGAGACACAGCGAGAGAGGGAACACAAGCAGGGGGAGTGGGAGAGGGAGAAGCAGGCTTCCCGTGGAGCAGGGAACCCGATGCGGGGCTCGATCCCAGGACGCTGGGATCATGACCTGAGCTGAAGGCAGACACTTAACAACTGAGCCACCCAGGCGCCCCTTGCCTACATCTTATAAAGGCCCTTGTGATTACATTGAGCCTACCTGGATAATCTAGGATAATCTCCACATCTCAAGATCCTTAACTTAATCACATCTGCACACTCCCTTTTACCAAATGCAGTAAACATAGTCACAGGTTCTGAGGATTAGAAAGATACTAGAGGTATACTGTCTCCATCTTTGGAAATTTTAAGTTATCCTTGATATAGGTTAGATCACTGGAAAACTATATTCTTACAGCTTTTCAGGAACACCTTCACTGTTTTTTTAAGTCTTTATTCAAGATTTTATTGAATATTTATGGAAGAAAAAGCCAGATTAAGGAGACATTGTAACTTCTTTTTTTTTTTTTTTAAGATTTTTTTTATTTATTTGAGACAGAGAGAATGAGAGACAGAGAGCATGAGAGGGAGGAGGGTCAGAGGGAGAAGCAGACTCCCTGCCGAGCAGGGAGCCCGATGCGGGACTCGATCCCGGGACTCCAGGATCATGACCTGAGCCGAAGGTAGTTGCTTAACCAACTGAGCCACCCAGGTGCCCTCTTTTTTTTTTTTTTTTTTAAGATTTTATTTATTTTTGATTGAGAGAGAGTGTGTACAAGCAGGGGAAGCAGCAGGCGGAGGGAGAGGGAGAAGCAGGCTCCCCGCTGAACCGAGAGCCTGATGTGGAGCTTGATCTGAGGACCCTGGGATCATGACCCAAACTGAAGGCAGATGTCCAACCATCTGAGCCACCCAGGCACCCCAATTTCTTTAACATTATTTTTGAAAACTTTGCCAATTTTCAACTCTGATCAAAGATTTAGTAACAGTCACTTTTATTTTAGTAAAATGTTTGTCTCACTTAAAGAACTGATGTTATAATTATACAACATAAAGTTTTTTTCTTTTTGCTTTGGCTACTACAAAAACTCAGGAATGAATTCTATTGCTCAATGTCAGAAATTTTATGTGTGTTTATATATGTTTGTGTTATCATAAGTAAGCATGTAGCAAATATTAATTCCTGGGCCTCCTGTGTGGCTCAGTTGGTTAAGCGTCTGCCTTTGGCTTAGGTCATGATCCTGGGGTCCTGGGATCAGGTCCCACATTGCGCTCCTTGCTCACTGGGGAGTCTGCTTCTCCCTCACCCTCTGCTTCTCCCCCTGCTTATGCGCTCTTCCTCTCTCTCTGTCTCTCAAATAAATAAAATCGTTAAAAAGAAAAATTCTTTGCCACAAACTTGGGTTCAAAAAATGGAACTTTTTTTCTTTTTAAAAGTAATTGAACTTAGGGGCGCCTGGGTGGCTCAGTTGGTTAGGCAACTGCCTTCGGCTCAGGTCATGATCCTGGAGTCCCGGGATCGAGTCCCGCGTCGGGCTCCCTGCTCGGCGGGCTCCCTGCTCAGCGGGGAGTCTGCTTCTCCCTCTGACCCTCCTCCCTCTCATGCTCTCATGCTCTCATGCTCTCTGTCTCTCATTCTCTCTGTCTCAAGTAAATAAATAAAATCTTAAAAAAAAAAAAAGTAATTGAACTTAATTTCTAATTTGACTGCCCAGTTGTTATAGAAACCAAATTTCAGTCAATTCAAGATCTGTTTATCTTCTTTTCTGTGAAGTTACATGCAGTTTGGAGGAATTAATGCTGTGCTAGTAGTAGCGATGTGGGATGACATGATTATGATCCAGCCAAGCTGCTATCTGCTCAGGTGTTTTCATTTGCATCTGGTCTTTGGCAGTAGATTTGTGTGGGCCTCTGCTCTGACCTCCTTCCTCTAGTCAGGTCACTGGTTCTCTGTCATGTCCATGCTGCACTGAGGCACAGGGGGTATCATAATGTTTTCCATGTCACTCTTGGGTGCTGGGGCTGAGTGCAGACTCTGATGCTTAAACACACCATGCAGACGTTCTGATTGTTTCCTTGCAGCACCGTAGCTCGGAAAGAACTCTGTGAGTGTTTGCT
Source organism: Mirounga angustirostris (assembly GCF_029215605.1). Classification (NCBI taxonomy): domain Eukaryota; kingdom Metazoa; phylum Chordata; class Mammalia; order Carnivora; family Phocidae; genus Mirounga; species Mirounga angustirostris. The sequence goes on from NW_026991712.1 coordinate 153,262,026, forward strand.
CCTCAGACCCATCAGGGTTTAGGATAAAGGTCTCTCAGACCTTCCAAATCTACCTGGGGGTTTCTTTTGTGCTCCCTGCCAGGGAGACAGGATGTCGGACCCTTTCTTAGGGATTCCGTCAGTGTCTACACTCTTTTAGCTTCCTTCTGGCTTTTCTTTTCTCTTCCCTGAAGTCATCCTATTGAGACTTTATCTAGGATGCAAAAAAACCTGATACATACAGTCTTCCAAATTTTAGTCTTAAACTCTCAGCTTTTGAAACTCCGTACCAGCACTCAAAATTTTTCTCTGTTCTATTGGGGCAGGCCCCTGTGATACAATGACTACAACTGATTCAGTAGGAGGAGGTACCTCAGTTAATGTCTCAGTTTCCCATCACAGATATAAGTGTATCAGAAAATGTAGTAGTTCCTTATCAAGTTCCCTTTTTAACACGGTGAGTGAGTGTATAATGCAGTGAGTGTACAGCATTATCACCAGTTTATAATTTTTTTATGGCAAGTACTATGCCTTATTTATAACTATGTTCCTCAAAGTGGTTAATCAGAAGATGCTCAGTAACTGTTGATATTTTGTGACTTTAAAAATAACTGGGTCGAGGGGCACCTGGGTGGCTCAGATGGTTAAGCGTCTGCCTTTGGCTCAGGTCATGATCCCAGGGTCCTGGGATCGAGCCCCACATTGGGCTCCTGGCTCAGCGGGGAGTCTGCTTCTTCCTCTTCCTCTGCTTCTCCCACTGCTCATGCTCTTTCTCTCTATATATCTCTGTGTCTCAAATGAATAAATAAAATCTTTAAAAAAAAAAAAAAAACTGGGTCGGGGCGCCTGGGTGACTCAGTCGTTAAGCGTCTGCCTTCGGCTCAGGTCATGATCCCAGAGTCCTGGGATCGAGCTCCACATTGGGCTCCCTGCACTGCGGGAAGCCTGCTTCTCCCTCTCCCACATCTCCTGCTTGTGTTCCTTCTCTCACTGTGTCTTTCTCTGTCAAATAAATAAATAAAATCTTTAAAAAATAAATAAATAAAAATAACTGGGTTAAACTTCCCATGATCAGGCAAAGGGAGGTAGTTTATTAAGCATGAATCTGACTGGACCAGCTTTTCTAGGCAGCTAACACTGGCCTGAAAAACAAAATAATCTGTGGTTGTCAGATACTAAATTAAATGATCCAGATACTGCTGAAGCTTATTAAAGGACTTTATTCAGTTTCAAAAAGAAAGAACAAATAAACAAATAGATTACTGAAGTCTTTTCTTTACTCCCTCTCTTCTTTAGGTCTTCCCAAAAGTTATCTCCAGGAAAAATGCCAATAAATGATCATGACTCTGGTGTTGAAGATGAAGATTTTTCTCCAAGACCAATTCCTAGTCCTCATCCTGTGAGTCAGAAGGTATCACTAACATTATAAAGAACCCACCTATGTGTTTAGAAACCTAAAATCTCTTCATGTTAAAGCATTCAATAATATTACCTGAAACTTATTTAAGTTTTATTCAAAGATATATCTAGGTATATATCTATATGGATATATCTGTATATACAGGTATAGATATTTTTCACAGGTACATGTAACTATTATGTGTTATATATATAATAATACATATGCATATATGTGTACATGTTGTAATAAGTACATATAATTATTGCTTCCAGAGAAAACTGAGGCACAGATTGGTTAAGTTGCCTGCCCAGTATTACACAACTAGTAAATAGTAAAGCTGGAATTCAGGATGTTTGGAATTCAGTAAAGCTAGTAATTCAGAAGGTATGGTTTCAGAACTTGGTGTTTTTAACCCATATAGTCGCAACATTCTATACCATTGATTGCTATCACCAAATCTGAGGAAAATGATACTTGCTTTTGGAGATTGCTTATAACCCCTGTTATAATTTTTTGATTTCAGGCAACCTGTGGCTTATTGTGGAATTGTCATGCCTTAAATGGACCTATTAGTTGTTAGAAGAAAAAGGAATAGGAAAGATTTTTAAAAATTAATATCAAATCATAACCAAATTCACCATACGAATATTTAGTTTACTTTTTTCTCCTCTCTTCTTTTAGTTGGTATTGGTAAAAAGAATAACAGTGGAATAATTTCACTTAGTAGAAAAATATTCTGAAATACTTATCAGAAGATCGTTGGTTACTTAAGATGCAGAAACATTATTTGCTACAAGATCTATTGAAGCATTCTGCCAGTGATACATTCCTTGCAGAGAGAGAGTAAAAAAGTCTATTATAAGACAGTTTCCCATATTGTGTTATGTGATTTAAGCAACATTAATCGGTGTTCCAATAAAAGGAGTTCCATTGTTCAGTGAGTTTGTGAAAGCAAAGACCTTGTTTATTTTACTCACAATTGTATTCCTAGTGCTAGCACATAGAAGATGCCCAGAAAATATGTGTCAACTGTCTAAAGAATAAACACTTTTTTTTTTAAAGATTTATTTATTTATTTGAGAGAGCGAGAATGAGAGAGAGTACATGAGAGGGGGGAGGGTCAGAGGGAGAAGCAGGCTCCTCGCTGAGCAGGGAGCCCGATGCGGGACTCGATCCCGGGACTCCAGGATCATGACCTGAGCCGAAGGCAGTTGCTTAACCAACTGAGCCACCCAGGCGCCCCAAGAATAAACACTTTTTAATAAGTAATTTGATACAATTTGGAAAATAATAGATTAGTTCAACATCCTAAAAAATACTTTTCCTCTTTCATTTCTTTCTCATTTATAGGTTTCTAAGATCCAACCATCAGTTCCTGAACTTTCCCTTGTGTTGGATGGCAATTTCATAGAATCAAATCCTCTGCCTAAGCCATTGGAAATGGTGAATAATGAAAATCCTTCTTTGTTGATTAAAAACTCTGAACACTTGGAGCCATTGCAACCCCAGCTTTACGATGACAAACACAGTCTAGAAGCTGAAGCTGGAGAGCTTTCCTTGAAAGGGCAACCAAGTCAATTAACCCAGAGCACTGTTCCTTTGAGACACAGCAAAGGAAGACAGCCATCTAGCTGTAAGAACAGGAACCTGCATATCAGGAACAGTGTTAAACCATCTTCTCTTAATAGGCCATCTTCTAATACAAATGTATACAAAGAAGAATATCCTGTAAGATCCTCCACATTTAATTCCAAGCAGTCTTCTCTTGCCTCACAGTCTCACCCACACAGTTTTGTTTTTTCATCCCATAATTCAGGAAGACCAGTGGAACTTCAGATACACACTCCACCACCACCGTCTTACTGTCCTACAAATGTTTGTAGTTGTTGTCAGCATCATGGCCACGTGCAGTATAGTTCAATAAATTCTTGGCAAGGAGTGAATACAGTAGGGTCTGTTCAAGACCTCCAGTCTGAAGCCCTTCACAAGCATTCATTATTTCACCCAGGTGGATGTCCAGCTCTGTACCCTAATGCATTCTGTTCTTCAAGTAGTCCTGTAGCCTTGAGACCTCAGGGAAACACGGATGGTTGCTCTCCCCACAGCATTGTAGAACCATCGCCTGTGGCAAGACTACCCTCACATGTGGACTCATGTAACCCACCACCTTGTGCAGTATGCATGCACACACCCAAGACTGAGTCAGATAATGGAATGATGGGACTATCTCCAGATGCATATAGATTCCTCACAGAACAAGACAGACAGCTGAGACTGCTTCAGGCACAGGTTTGCGATCTTTCTTAGTTCTTTTAATTCATGGTATTAATATGGTTTCTTAAAAATAACTGGTAACTCTTCAGTAATTACAGTTTATGGGGTAAAATTGTAGAATATCAAAACTAGAAAAAACCTTGGAAACATTGTTTTACAGATAAGTAAAAAGGATTAGATGGGGCACCTGGGTGGCTCAGTTGTTAAGCGTCTGCCTTCGGCTCAGGTCATGATCCCAGGGTCCTGGGATGGAGCCCTACATCGGGCTCCCTGCTCTGCAGGAAGCCTGCTTCTCCCTCTCCCACTCCCCCTGCTTGTATTCCCTCTCTCGCTGTCTCTCTGTCAAATAAATAAATAAAATCTTTAAAAAAAAAAGAAAAGGATTAGAGAGAGAAAATAATTTACCCAATGACACATTGCTAATTAGGAGTAGAACGGGGACTAGAAAGTAAGCCTTCTCTTCTCTGCCTTGTGCATATCCTAATCCACAACATAACTACATTTTTCTTTCATTTGTTACCTCTAACAAGAAGTCTGTGTAGTTTAGTAAACCTTGGTATACAACTAAATGTAAAACCTGCACAATGGATTCTGATGCAGCTCTAATTTGTCAACCCTGTAGTATGTTTAGTACTTTTAGCCAGTGTACCTTTAGAGAATAGATCTAGAACCTCTTCTGTGTATCTATATTAGACATGTTTCACTGATTTTATTATGAAATGCTTCCTTTCTTCAGGCCTTTGTGGCAGTTTTTAGTCTTTTAGTTATATCATTACACCATTCAGTCTTGTACATTTTTTTTTTTCCTTTTCTTACTGGTCCCCTTCTTCTACATACCACAAATCCCCTACCTCCGTCCTTCCCCCTGTCCCCCAGTATGAATGAAAACAACCTGAAATGTATTCTTCCATATTTTGTCCATGATCCTATAACTATGCAAATATATGTATAATGGATATTATATACATGTATAATTTTTAAAAAATCTTTATTTTGTAAAACTGGAGTCATAGTGTTTGCATTTTGGAAAAACAAAAAAAGACAAAACTTCTGCTTAGCATCTGGGTGGCTTGGTCAGTTAAGCTGCATCTGCCTTTAGCTCAGGTCATAATCCCAGGGTCCCGAGTTCAAGCCCCATGGTGGACTCCCCGATCAGCAGGGAATCTGCTTCTCCCTCTCCTTCTCCCGTCACTTATGCGCTCGTGCTCTCTCCCAAATAAGTAAAATCTTTAAAAAAAAAAATTTTAAAAGACAACTTCTGCTTAAAAATGCTGTAGATAGGACACCTGAGAAAAATGTAGTTACACTGTTTTTTAGAATTCTTTGAAATTGTAAAATATAAGTTTGATTTTTACAAACCCTTACAAATATTTGGCACACATTTTAATGTAGCTAAAGATTTCACATTGAAAAGAAATAGTTCTCATTTATTGTTTTGGTTTTTTTTTTAAGATTTTATTTATTTATTTGATAGAGAGAGTGAGGGAGCACAAGCAGGGGGAACAGAAGAGGGAGAGGGAGAAGCAGGCTCCCCGCCAAGTAGGGAGCCCGATGCGGGGCTCGATCCCAGGACCCTGGGATCATGACCTGAGCCGAAGGCAGACGCTTAACCATCAGAGCCACCCAGGCACCCCTACTGTTTTGTTTTTTAAAAAAGACAGACTAAAAAGATCTTTTAAATAGAAATCTTAGTTACTTGGGATTAAAATGTAAGTATAGACTAATGAGTACATTATCTGAATCATACTTGGAGAATATAAAAAATGATGTAGAAAATGCTTTAATGATAAATACACATACTATTTTGCTCATGCGAAAATTTTTAACTTTATTTTAGGTACCACCTTATTTACATGTAAAAATATCTTAACACATTTTCTATTTCTAAGTATATATAGAACTATCTTATTCTGTATAGGATTTTGTTAAATGATATACAGCAAAATTTTTAATTAGTCTCCTATTCCACAGTTTGAAGTTTCTGCTATTGCGAACAGTGCAGCAGTCAACATCCTTGTACTTGGCATTTCCCTGCATGTGTGCATATATCTCTGTAGCATAGATCCCTAGAAGCAAATTTGTGTAGTCGAAGAGAACACACATTATTTATTTATTTATTTATTTATTTGAGAGAGAATGAGATAGAGCATGAGAGGGAGGAGGGTCAGAGGGAGAAGCAGACTCCCCGCCGAGCAGGGAGCCCGATGCGGGACTCGATCCCGGGACTCCAGGATCATGACCTGAGCCGAAGGCAATCGCTTAACCAACTGAGCCACCCAGGCGCCCGAGAACACACATTTTAAATGTTCAAAGATAGCCAAACTTGTTCCTGTCCTAATGGAGACTTGTTCGAAGTCTCATTTTGGTGTAGTGGTGAAGGGATTGGGCTCTGGCACCAGCCTCCTGGGGTTCTTAGTCCAGTTTCATTGTAACAAATTAATGCAATCTTGGGCAAATTACTTCACCTCTCAGACTTCTGTTTTCTCATTCACAAAATAAGAATGTACATAAGTGTATGGAGTTCTAAGGATTGAATGAGTTACTAGGGAAAGGTGGCTTACAATAGTGCCTGGCATATAGTTAGTGCTCAGTACATGTTAACTATTACTATTTTCATTATCATTATTATTTCAGTTAATGACATCACTTCTCATCCTGTTGCTCAGGCAAAAATCCTGGGTGTCAGAAACCCAGGTTTCACCTTGTAGGTGTATCTTGAACTAAACTGTTCCTTAACCATCTTTCCTGTGCCTCCCTAATTGAAACCATCTTCTTCTCTTATCCAACCATGCTACTTCCAGTACTGTCCCTATGTTTCCTGCAGTTGGAAACATGACAGCCATCTTCTTAACACTCAAGTCAGATCATAGGGCTTCTGCTTAACACTCTCAGTGGGTTTTCTTTGCAATTAGAAAATCCAAATTTCTTACGCTGGCCCTTGAAACCTTGTCATTCGGCTCTGTGTGCCTCTTCTAGCTCTTCTCTTGCTACTGTCTTCCATATTCACTACACTTCAGTTGCAGGGTGTGCTTTTTGTTCTTCAGAAACATGAACTTGTTTGTTTCCACTTTAGGTTCTTGAGCTTGCCCTCTGCCCAAACCTTTTTTTTTTTTTTTTAAAGATTTTATTTATTTGGCAGAGAGAGACACAGTGAGAGAGAGGGAACACAAGCAGGGGGAGTGGGAGAGGGAGAAGCAGGCTTCCCGCCAAGCAGGAGCCAGATGCAGGGCTCCATCCCAGGACCCTGGGATCATGACCTGAGCTGAAGGCAGACGCTTAACGACTGAGCCACCCAGGTGCCCCTGCCCAAACCTTCTAATGGCTCACTCCTTCTCAGCAGTCAGGCCTTAATTATGAGTTTTTGGTTTTTGTATCTAGGGAGCTCTAGGGAGGCAACTTACAAGATTCATCACTGTATTTTTTTTAGCACCTTGAATAGTACTTCATTTATAATAATTACTTAATACATATTTTGTAACTTGAATGAGTGAGAATGGCTACCCAGAAAGGTTGTACTGATTTAATACTCCAAAGTTGTTTTTCCACATCTCCAACATGTGCATATCAAGCTATTAAAATTAGTATCAGTCTTATAAAAAGACACTTTTAAAATTTGCATTGTATTATATAATCAAGATTGATCATTTTATTATTTATTGGCCATTTATTTTTTCTTTGTGTAAAGTCTGTCATTTACTCATTTTAGGTCCTTTTCTAATTAATTTGTAAGAGCTCATTGTATATAAGGAAATTGTTTTTTTATCATGTATATGTGGTAAACGTTTCTTACAGTTTGACTTAAATGTTTTTTGTTTTACCCATTTGTTTTGTGCAGAATATTCCAATTTATATATAATTAGATTTATCAGTCATTTTCTTTCTGGGTGTTAATTATGTTTAGAAAAGCCTTCTTCAAGATTATAAAAAATTTATTTTTCACCTTTCCTCTTCCTTCAGGATTATATTTGTTGCTTTATTTTGATATATGAGATAAGAGGTTTTTCCTTTTTAATCCTCAGATAACTGGCCTCATATATTTATTGAATAATATATCTTTTTGTTATTGACTTGGAAATATTTTTTTTATGGTGTAATGGAAGTATATGTTTGTATCTATTTCTGTACTATATTCTCCATTGACTTGCCTATCTGTTCTAGCACCAGTACCGTTCAATTAATCACTATAGCTTTATTGAATGTTTCCTGTGTGATCTCTCTAAACCTTACTCTTCTTATCTGTAAATTGGGAGCAGTGATTGGTATTATATGTAGATTTGATGGTTAAATGAGTTTCTGTATATGTGTGTGTGTCTATATGTATATGTGTATATATAAAGTGGTTAGTGTAGGTCCTGGCTATAGTAAACACTCAAAAAGTTACAATTACTTTGTTTCTTAATCCTTACAGCTACTTTAGTTTTAAGTGATATTGAGGCTCATAGTGGTTAAATAGCTCATCCTAAAAGTTAGCAGAGTAACGTTTATTTTTTTTTTTAAGATTATTTATTTATTTATTTATATGAGAGAGAAAGCATGAGAGGGGGGAGGGTCAGAGGGAGAAGCAGACTCCCTCCCTGCCCGATGTGGGACTCGATCCTGGGAGTCCAGGATCCTGACCACTGAAGGCAGTCGCTTAACCAACTGAGCCACCCAGGCGCCCTAGCAGAGTAGCATTTAAACTTACATCTTCATGATGCCAAAATCCACACTATAAACCACTATAAATACATAAGCCATTTTGTATTATTAATGCAGGTTATATTTCTGATCTTAATAATTTATTGGTAATTTATATTTTCCTATATTAGTAAAGTTAATTTGCTGAAATGAATGAGATGAATTGAACACAATAGGATAATTTTTTTTTTTAAGATTTTATTTGTCAGAGAGCGGGAATGCAGCACAAGTAGGGGGTTGGCAGGCAGAGGCAGAGGGAGAAGCAGGCTCCCTGCTGAGCAATGAGCTGGATGAGGGACTTGATCCCAGGACACTGGGATCATGACCTGAGCCAAAGGCAAACGCTTAACTGACTGAGCCACCCAGGCATCCCCACAATAGTATAATTTATAGGGAATTAGAAAATCACAGTGTTTAAAAAGGGAGGCTCTTCTACTCCTAAGTATATACCCAAGAGAAATGAAAAAAATATGCTCACATAAAAACTTGTACACAAATGTTCATAGCAACATTATCTCTAATAGCCAAAAGTAAAAACAGTCCAATATCCATGAACTGAGGAATGGGTAAACACAATGTGACATATCCTACAACAGCACAGATGAACTTTGAAAATGTTACGCTGAGTGAAAGAAGCAAGATACAGAGCCCCATATTGTGTGGTTTCATTTAGGTAAAGTGTCCAGAATAGGCAAATCTGTAGAGACAGAAAGTAGATTAGTGGTTGCCAGAGGGCTGGGTGTGGGCAATGGAGAGTGACCACTAGTGGTACAGGTTTTTTCAGGGGATTAATGAAAATGTTCTAGAATTAGATGGTGGTGATGGTTGCAAACTTTGTGATGAATTTAATAAAAACCACTGACTTGTACACTTTAAAGGGATGAATTTTATGATATCTGAGTTACATTTCAGTTTCAAAAGGAGCAGGGGAAACTTTTGGTGTTTGAACCTCAGCTTTGCTGCTTGTTAGTTACATGACCTGGGGAAGTAACTTTAATTTCTCAAGTTTTCTTATCTGTAAAGTGTGTTTAATAGTAGTAGATTCTTTATGGGGTAGATTGTAATAAGCATGCATAAAAGCTCTTACTGTAGTGTCTTATAAAACAGGAAGCATTCTTGGGGCGCCTGGGTGGCTCAGTGGTTAAGCATCTGCCTTCGGCTCAGGTCATGATCTCAGGGTCCTGGGATCAAGCCCCGCATCAGGCTCCCTGCTCAGCGGGAAGCCTGCTTCTCCCTCTCCCACTCCCCCTGCTTGTGTGCCCTCTCTCGCTGTGTCTCTATCAAATAAATAAATAAAACCTTTAAAAAAAAAACAGGAAGCATTCAGTATGTGTTTGCTACTGTTATTAATAATTCCCAGTTTTAGCATGGCCAAACATGGGCTATTCTGATTAACCTTTATAAGAAGAACCTTGTGTAAAAATGTTCACTATTTGGTAAAGAGTTAGAATATAGCTCCTAATTTTGATTTGTAAGTGGAATAGGAATAAAACACTGATAAGAAGTGTTAACATTCAGGCTTTTTTACACAAGTGTCCATTTATAAACAAATTTTTTTTTTTTTAAGATTTTATTTATTTGAGAGAGAGAATGAGATAGAGCATGAGAGGGAGGAGGGTCAGAGGGAGAAGCAGACTCCCCGCTGAGCAGGGAGCCCGATGCGGGACTCAATCCCAGGACTCCAGGATCATGACCTGAGCCGAAGGCAGTTGCTTAACCAACTGAGCCACCCAGGCGCCCCCACAAATGTCCATTTATGAATGCCAGTTTAAATACTTTTATGTTTTCACTTTTAAATTTACACTTCCGCCATGGGGCACCTGGCTGGCTCAGTCAGTAGAACGTGCAACTCTTGATCTCAGGGTTCTAAGTTAGAGGCCCTTTTCGGGCATAGAGTTTACTTTAAAAAAATAAATAAATAAATAAAATTTACACTTAGCCTACTTAAATACTTCTTAATAATGAAGGATAGTGATTTCTGCATTGAATAAGTTTTATGGTATGATCTAACTGAATTGTGAGAAAATAGGGTTAAAAGTTATTTATAATTGCGGCACTTTGTAATTCATTTTTAAACTCCGCTGCCAATTTGGTTGATTATTTCACTGCCAGTTTAAAATATGTTTTTAATTGATACAGATTCAGCGTTTATTGGAAGCACAGTCTCTGCAGCCCTGTTCCCCTAAGACAACCTCTGCTGAAGACATGGTGCAAGCTGCAAGACAAATGGAGCTGGTTTCCATGGAAGCACAGTCTTCCCCTGGCTTGCACATGAGAAAAAGTGTAAGCATTGCTGTGAGTACAGGTAATTTCATTTTTTTTTTAATTTGTAAGGAATTTTTAAAAAATGCTTTTCAAATCACTTAAAATTTTTACATTGAAATTGGTGCATGGTACAAACAGAACCAAAACCAAGGTGAAGAGAGTATCACTTACTTAAATCTTTGTAATTTTACTTTTTATGAAAGAGAAGTATATCTGAAAACAAATGGGAGGCCACATGACATAATACATTGTTTTTGCTTCTTTCCTGGACTGGACCCAATTCTTGTAAGAAAAGTCATCTGTGGTTTGAGGGATCAGGGAAGGTTTGTTTCATCTATGCAGTGGTATTGATTCTGGGCCTTAAAGGGTATGTAGGGTTTTAGTAGGTGGAGTGGAGAGATGGCAGAACAGGATGGGTAGAGAAAATAGTGGGGGCACAGTGAGGAAACACAGGGCTCTGAATTGTCTAGTACTGTCCTATTTTATGGAGAACCTTTATTACATCTTTCAAAAAGGAATGTCTCCTTTATTCAGTAAGCACTCTTGAAGGCCTTTTTGAAAAATCAGTTAATAATGTAAATGACATATATTTTTTTACACGTTTGCTCACCACCAGACCCTGAGATCTTCAAGAATGTCCCCAAGATTTAGCAAGATGCCTAGTACATAAGGTGATGGTGGTAAAAATGAAGAGAAAGAGTTGTGTAGGGTGTTAAGATTTGGTAACTAATTGGATATGGCAGTTGGAAGAGGTAGGGTTCTAAAGTTACTGGTTTGGATCCCGGAACAGAAATAGGATATTAGTGGAAAAATCAGTGAAATCCAAATAAAGTCTGGAGATTTAGTTAATTGTAATGCACTAATAATGGTTTCTTGATTTTGAAAAATGTGCCACGGTAATGTAAGATGTTAACATCAGGTCAAACTGGTGAGTATACAATATACTCTGTATTATCTTCTCTATAAATGTAGAATTATTCTAATATTAAAAGTTTATTAAAAATGAAAATAAAAGTTACTCCAGGATTTTCAGCTTAGATGACCTAGGAGGACAAGTTAGAAAAGCAAAAGAGAGAGGATGAGTTCGGTCTAAATATCTACTGCATTTGAGTTACTTTGGGAAATGAAGATGGTGATACCCAAACATTTGAGGAGTGGAGATGGGTTGATGACCTAAGATTTGTAGAAGTAACAGATGAAGATTTGAGCCTGGAGAATAAAGATTTGAGAGGGAGAAAAAGAAGGAAGGCAGATTTCTATATTCTATCTCTGAACCCATTTGTTAACTGGTCCATGTAGAGGGCAGCAAGGAGGGAGGGGAGGAAGAACCTCTTGTACATTTATAAGTCAGATATTACTGAGTATTAGTCAAGATTCTTTGGCTGCAAGTAATGTGAACCACTTTGAAATAATTTAAGTAAGGAAGGGGAATTTACTGGAAGGATATGAGGTTGTTTCATGAAAACCAAGGCCAAGAGTGGGGCTCACTTCAAGAAAAAACTGGAACTAGAAACTGGAATACCGTTAGGACTGTCCAACCATCTGGCTGTTTTAGTCAGTTTTTCTACTCAGTTTTTTCTAGCTCACCCAAAGCTCCAAAGTGTATGTGTTACACAGTTTTAGCCATGTACACAAACCAGGTTACTCTCCTTTAGTCTTGTTTCAAATTCAGAGAACCTGAATGGCCTAGTTTGGATTAGGGTTTAATCCCTGGTTCAATGGTAAGGGGGTTGAGAAGCATGTAATAGGGACATATCTGCTGGAGTCTCACCTTTGTTAATTGCAGGGGTGACAGTTCCCAGAGAAAGTTTGTATGTGTTGTAAAGGGGTAGTGGACAAGGAGCTGTGCGTATTGTGAGCTAACCAAACATACATACCAAACATACCAAAAAAGTGCAGTTTCCTCCTATAAACTCTGTACTTTTACTGTATTATACTTGGTTCTCTCTGTATCTGTTCCTAGACTATAAGCCTTTGGGACTCGAACGCTGCCTTATTCCACGATTATATCTCATTAGCTAACATGATGCCTGAATCATAATGTGTGTGAATAAAAGATAATTGAATGAAGTCATTTACATGTTTAAACTGATATTCTGAAATTATTTTGAAACCTCATAGATTCATATTCAGTTATTCAACTTGGATGACCTGGGGTGGTTATTACTTATATGCAGAAAAAAGCATTATTAATAATTGTTAGAACTAAATGGCTTTTAAAAGCATGTTTATTCTATAGTAATACTTAATTTCCTAAAGGTATGTATTGGCAAATATTCCAGAAGAGTAGCAGCACTTACATAACTTTTTCATAATGGTCCTTTTTTTTTTTTTTAAGATTTATTTATTTATTTGAGAGAGAGAGTATGTGCATGTGAGCTTTGGGGGGGGCACAGAGGAGAGGGAGAGAGTCTCAAGCAGACTTCTCACTACTCTGAGTAGATCATGACCTGAGCCAAAACCAAGAGTTGAATGCTTAATTGACTGAGCCACCCTGGGGCCCCAAACATTTGATTTTTAAATACTTGCCTGATACTACGTATGTCTGATAGGTCCCTGAATATTCTCATAAATATTGCATTTAAAGATAGAAATCAGAGAGCCTAGGGACTCGTTATATGTTTTCCCTTGTTTTTCAGAACAGCAGTTTTCTATACACACACATACACCCTAAATTGTATTCAGAACCTTTATATGTGAAACACGTCATTTGAGAGCTACACCTCTTGAAGAGACAAGGCCCAGAATGTCCCCTGTTCCTTTTGTCCCAGGTTGTTTATTGTTGTTTTTTCTTTTTTAAGTAGGCTCCACGCCCAGTGTGGAGTGCAGTGTGCTTGAACTCACGACCCTGAGATTAAGATCTGAGCCGAAACCAAGGGTCAGACACAACTGACTGAGCCACCCAGGCACCCCCCTCCCCCACTTTGTAGACCAGTTTTCTGTCTTTTCACCTTACCTCTTTATGGCATTTCTGAGAAGATATAATCTGAAAACATTTCTAGGTAATTGTGTTAACACAATACGCTTAGTCTTACTTAGAGGTTTGTCAGAGGATTATTTTTATAGTAGAGTATTTGTTTCAGTATCTGGTTAATCATTTAACCTCCAGGTGCCAGCTTGTTTTGGAATGCAGCAGGCGATGATCAAGAGCCTGCATCTCAGCAGAGGCAAGATGATACCAGGATTTCCAGTGAGGACATGAATTTTTCTGTTGATATTAATAATGAAGTCACAAGTCCTCCAGGTAGCGCATCTTCATTAAAAGCAGTTGATATTCCCAGCTTTGAAGAAAGCAACATTGCTGTGGAAGAATTTAATCAACCACTTTCTGTATCCAAGTAAGGTGTCTTTGATTCAACACTCATCCTCCTTTTTTTCTTTTTAAATTCTAATATTCTTTTGGTGTTTTAACTCAGAAACTGTTTGTTTTGTAAATGGTATTTTCAGTAGTGTCTCTCCTGATACGGTTCTTATGTAACTGACAATTCTGACCCTTCTAGAACTGTTCCCAGATGTCAGTCATTGGATGTGTTACATTCTAGCTGAATCAGAACATATGAAGAAAATTTCAGACATACATATGCTTAAGCCTTACTGTAGAGATTCTGATAACTAGCCCCCAGATGGAGATGGGGCCCTAAATTTTGTAAATTTTTAAAGATTGTGCATATTGCAATTATATGTATATAAGAATTTATTTCTGAGATTTACTTCAAAGTAACCTGGTGAGAAAAAAATAGCTGTGGGAGATGAAATGGCTAGGGGTGTAATTGGAGTAAGATTGATTGTAAGTACATAATTTTTTTAAAAAATTTATTCATTTATTTTAGAGAGAGAGTTGTGTGTGAGCGGGGCAGGAGATGGGGGGAGGCTTGGGGTAGAGAGAGAGAGAGAGAGAGAGAGAGGGAATCTCAAGCAGACTCCGTGGTGAATGTGGAGTCCTACATGGGGCTCTATTCTAGGACCCTGAGATCATGACCTGAGCTGAGATCAAGAGTTGGCTGCTCAACTGACTGAGCCACCCAGGTGCCCCCTGGGAGTAGGTAATTTTTAAAACTGTGTATAATGATTTGTTATACTATTCTCTCCTGTGTTTGAAAATTTTCATTAATTTTTTTTTTTGTATTAAACAAGGATTTCAAAGTAATTTAGATCTTCAGGAAATTAGGAAAGAAATTCAAATATCTTTGAGCTTCTGATAAGTACTGCCACAGAACTAGGCCTTAGAGATTAAGCAGTAGGTTAGGAAAAGCTGCTAACTTCATGGAGTTTCCATGACTTGCAGAGACAAACAATGACCATAAAAGTAACAAGTAAGGGACTCCTGGGTGGCTCAATTGGTTAAGCAGCTGCCTTCGGCTCAGGTCATGATCCCAGGGTCCTGGGATCAAGTCCTGCATCGGGCTCCTTGCTCAGCAGGGAGCCTGCTTCTCCCTCTGCCTGCAGCTCCCCCTGCTTGTACTCTTGTTCACTCTCTCGTGCCCACGCTCTCTCTCTCTCTCTAACAAATAAATAAATAAAATCTTAAAAAAAAAAAGTAACAAGTAATTTAATTTCATATAATCACAACTCCTGTGAAGAAAATAAACCGGGGTGATCAAGTAACTAGGATGGTGGCATGGGAGTGAGGGATATATTAAGTAGGGGAATGGTAAAGGAAGCCTTCCCTGAGCTGGTAACATTTGAGCAGTGACTAGAATGATAAAGAGCCAGCTCTGAGAATATCTGAAGAGTGTTCCTGGTAGAAGAAATGGCAAGTATAGACCCTGAGGGGTGCAGGAACTTGACAGTTCAGGAAACAATTAGGAAAATCATTGTGGCTAGACACAGTGACAGGGAGGGATGGAAGGAGGGAGAGGGAAGAGGGGGAGGGGGTAGGGGGGTGAGAGAGAGAGAGAAAGTGCTCAAGAGAGCATGCTTATAGGAAATGGGGTCAGGGATATAGGCAGGAGACAAATTATGTGGGGGCTTTGTAGGATGTGGAAAGGAGCTTTGAATTTATTCTATGCTCATTAAATCCAGGGAGGATTTTAGACAAAAGAGTGGTATCTGATTTTTCATTTTTTAAATAGCTGTTCTGTGGCAAATGAACTGAAGGAGTTTAGAGTGGAAGTAGGGAAACTGGTTAGTATAGTAAAAGCCACCCCAAGTGAGATGAAGGAGTTTGGACTTGTGGAAGTGCTAGAAGGAATCAGGTGCAGAATAAATACTATAAATTTGAAGATAGAGGAATGATGTAGGTGTAAAACACCATATGTAACAGTTAAAAGAGGTGAATTTGGTGGTGGGGTGGCATGGGGCAGACAGCTGATTATTTTTTTTAAGTTATAAACCTTGTGATAATATTTGACTTTTTTTTTTTTTTTTGCTTGATACTTTCTAGGTACATTTTATTTTTATTTATTTTTAAATTTAAATTTTAGGTAGTTTTTTTTTTTAATTTATTTATTAGAGAGAGAGAGAAAAAGCACAAGCAGGAGGAGCAGCAGGCAGAGGGGGAAGCAGGCTCCCCACTGAGCAAGGAGCCCGATGTGGGATTTGATCCCAGGACCCTGGGATCATGACCTGAGCTGAAGGCAGACGCTTAACCAACTGAGCCACCCAGGCGTCCCTAAATTTAGGCAGTTAACATACAATCAGTATTGGTTTCTGGAGTAGAATTCAGTGATTCATCACTTACACACAACACCCAGTGCTCATCACAACAAGTGCCCTCCTTAATACCCATTACCCATCTAGCCCATCCCTCACCCACATCCCTCCATCAACCCTCACTTTGTTCTCTGTTGTTAAGAGTCTCTTACAGCTTATTTCCCTCTCTCTTTTTTTTTCTTTTCCCCCTTCCCATATATTCTTCTGTTTTCTTTCTTAAATTCCACATATGAGTGGTATTTGTCTTTCTCTAACTTATTTCACTTAACATAATACACTCTAGCTCCATCTATGTCGTTGCAAATGGCAAGATTTCATTCTTTTTGATGGCTGAGTAATATTCCTCTGTGTGTGTGTGTGTGTGTGTGTGTGTGTGTGTGTACCACATCTTTGTCCATTCATCAGTCAATATCCATAGTTTGGCTATTGTTGATAATGGTGCTGTAAACACTGGGGTGCATGTACCCCTTCAAATCTGTATTTTTATATCCTTTGGGTGAATACCTAGTATTGTAATTGCTCAATCATAGGGTAGTTCTATTTTTAACATTTTGAAGACCCTCCATACTGTTTTCCAGAGTGGGTGCACCAGTTTGCATTCCCACCAACAGTGCGAGAGGGTTCCTCTTTCTCCACATCCAACACCTGTTGTTTCCTGTGTTGTTAATTTTAGCCATTCTGACAGTTGTGAGGTGGTATCTCATCCTGGTTTTGATTTGTATTTCCCTGATGATGAGTATTATTGTTGAGCATCTTTTCATGTGTCTTTAGTCATCTGGATATCTTTTTTTTTTTTTTTAAGATTTTATTTATTTATTTGACAGAGACACAGCGAGAGAGGGAACACAAGCAGGGGGAGCAGGAGAGGGAGAAGCAGGCTTCCCGTGGAGCAGGGAGTCCAATGTGGGGCTCCATCCCAGGACTCTGGGATCATGATCTGAGCCGAAGGCAGACGCCTAACAACTGAGCCACCCAGGTGCCCCATCTGGATGTCTGTTTTGGAACAGTGTCTGTTCATGTCTTCTGCCCATTTCTTAACTGGGTTATTTGTTTTTTGGGTGTTGAGTTTGATAAGTTCTTTGTAGATTTTGGATGTTAACCCTTTATTAGATATGTCATCTGCAAATATCTTCTCCCATTCCATAGGCTGCCTTTTAGTTTTATTGATTGTTTCCTTCACTGTGCAGAAACTTTTTATCTTGATGAAGTCCCAATAGTTTATTTTTGCTTTTGTTTCTCTTGCCTGTGGTGACATGTCTAGTAAGGAGTTGCTATGGCTGAGGTCAAAGAGGTTTCTGCCTGTGTTCTCCTCTAAGATTTTAATGGTTTCCTGTCCCACATTTAGGTCTTTCATCCATCTTGAATTTGTTTTTTTGTGTATGGTGTAAGGAAGTGGTCCAGTTTCATTCTTCTGCATGTTGCAATCCAGTTTTCCCAATACCATTTGTTGAAGAGACTGTCTTTTCCATCGGATAGTTTTTACTACTTTTTCAAAGATTAGTTGACCATATAGTTCTGGGTCCATTTCTGGGTTCTCTGTTCTGTTCCACTGATCTATGTGTCTCTTTTTGTGCCAGTACCATACTGTCCTGGTGACTATAGCTTTGTAATAGAGCTTGAAATCCGGAATCGTGATGCCTCCAGTTCTGTTTTTCTTTTTCAGAATTGCTTTGGCTGTTCGAGGTCTGTTGTGCTTCCATACAGATTTTAGGATTATTTGGTCTAGCTCTGTGAAAAATATTGGTGGTATTTTGATGGGGATTGCATTAAATGTGTAGATTGCTCTGGGTAGTATAGACATTTTAACAATGTTTGTTCTTCCAATCCATGAGCATGGAATGCTTTTCTATTTCTTTGTGTCCTCTAATATATGTCATTTTAAATTATTTTGATTACCATAATGATAAAAACAATAAACATGTTCCTCCAGAAAACTAGAAACATTTATCTCCTTCGCTCAGTATAGTTTATGTTTTAATCATATAATTAAATTCTCATAGTATGTACCACAGTGTATTAAAAAAGGTATGTAAATATGTCTCCCCCATTAAATTGAATTCCTATAGGACAGGGATCATACTCATTTCTGTATTTTTTTTTTTTTAAGATTTTATTTATTTGAGAGAGAGAAAGTGAGAGACAGAGCACTAGCAGAGGGGGAGGAGCAGAGGGAGAAGCAGACTCCCTGCTGAGCAGGGAGCCCGATACGGGGTTCGATCCCAGGACTCCCGAGATCATGACCTGAACTAAAGGCAGACACTTAACCGACTGAGCCATCCAGGCACCTCGATTTCTGTATCTTTAGAACTTGACCCAGTGTATGGGTGTTACCTATTTCGTATGAGTTCAATGATAGGAAGAGCAATTTAAGGTGAGCCCCAGAATAAGTCCACATTTTATTTGGAATAATTAGAAACTGAGATAAAGGGTGCCTGGCTGGCTCAGTCGGAAGAGCATGTTACTCTTGATCTTGGGGTTGTGAATTTGAGCCCCATGTTGAGTGTAGAGATTACTTAAATAAAATTAAATTAAATTAAATAAATAACTTTAAAAATAACTGAGAACAAAGAGGAACTAACTATGGTTATCCTTATTTATCCTCCTTGACTTCTGTAAACTGTAGACTTCTTTCTAGAATTATGGGGGTTTCCCCCTGAAATAGTTTCTAAGTCAGAGCTTAAACATCTCCAATCCATTGTGGTTTTTAACTTGAGAAACCTATCTGAGTTAATTGGTAGAAGGTAGTTAATTGCTTTTTCAGGGTAGCTAATCAGCTCTGTTGATTCCAACACATAACTAGATGTAAATCTGATCTTCAGCATAATGTATTGATGTGGATTAAATACTGTCTTCATTGTTGTCTGTAGTGATTTTGGTGCTTCTTATAAGATTCTTCCCAGATATGTGGTCAGATTCATGCTGTGCTTCCCACTGCTAAGTGTTCATACATGGCACCTAGCCACCTGGGTTCCCTGTCCCCCTTGGATAGTCCTCCTGAATCTTTTTTCTGATGTTAAAGCAGTCTGTGAGGGATAAATTTATTTACCTCAAAGCATAATTGGTAACTGAAAACTTTTTCCCAGTGAAGAGCAGTGGTATGTGGTATTTATAGAGACTTTCATTTGAAAAAATCCTATTTTTCTTTAGAAGTCATACTTTGGACATACCTACTAATACTTGTCATATTAGAATCATCTTTTAAAATTTTGTTTTGGAGTGCCTGGCCGGCTCAGTCGGTAGAGCATGTGACTCTTGATCTCATGGCTGTAAGTTCAAGCTCCACATTGGGTGTAGAGATAACTTAATAATAAGATCTTTAAAAATATATATAAATAAAATTTTGTTTTAATCTTAAATCTTTTGAGGTTAGAATCTTTAATGTTTTGGTTCTTTTATTTTTCTTTTGTTTTTGCTTACTAGGTTAAACACCAAAACTGACATTTTAAAATTCTTGAAAATGCAGTATAGCTAAGTGATTATGATTAAGATGATGGGCTCTGATGCCAGACTGCCTGGGTTTGTTTTGTTTTTGTTTTTATTTTTATTTTTTTTAAAGGTTTTATTTATTTATTTGACAGAGAGATAGTGAGAGCAGGAACACAGCAGGGGGAGTGGGAGAGGGAGAAGCAGGCTCCCTGCTCAGCTGGGATCCCCTGGCTGGGATCATGACCCGAGCTGAAGGCAGATGCTTAACAACTGAGCCACCCAGGCGCCCTGACTGCCTGGGTTTAATCAAGCACTGTGACCATAGGCAGATTTCATAATTTATGGATGACTTGGTTTTCTCATCTGTAAATGGAGACAATAAAAGCACCTATCTCAGGATTGTTGTAAGGGTTAATTAAATAAGTTAATATATGTAAAGCACTTAGTACCTAATTACTGTTATCATTTAGCTAAAGATGGAGTAAGGCAAACTCAGTAACTGACACAGATTCTCCCTTTTTTTCTTTTTTTTTTCAGACTTTCCTTAAAAACAAAGTGCTTTGCAAATGGTTGGATGATAAAAATCCTTCTCAGTACAAGTAATTTCCCAAAAAGCCATAACATCTCTATAAAGACTAGATTTCTACTTCTCCATTTGAGAGTTTTGGTGTTTTCATTAAAGTGAAATTAGTTAACATGGTTGAAGATAAAGGTTCAATTTGATGTTTGGGGAACAAGGGGAAAGCAACAAGAGATGAAGAGAACTAAGAATTATGATCCACCCACTATGTGTGTCTGGTACTATGCTAAGCACTTTGTATCTCCGTTAATCCTGTCACAGTTTTTTCAACCCAGAGAAGTGGATATCATTTTTCCCTTTTCATGGATGAGGAAATCAAGGCCCAAGGAGATTAAAAAATTTGCCCAAAACATGATGAACACACAAATAACTCTATTATAAATGAGAATATATGTGATGTAAGAGATAAAGGGAAGTGCTAGTGGGGGTTAAAAGAAGTAAGAGAACATATCCAGTTAGGGTTTTAGAGGAAGCAGACTTTAAAAAAAAATTTTTTTTTAAGATTTTATTTATTTGTCAGAGAGAGAGAGAGAGTGCACAAGCAGGGGGAGCAGCAGGCAGAGGGAGAAGCAGATTCCCCACTAAGCAGGGAGCCCGATGGCAGGACTCGATCCCAGGACCCTGGGATCATGACTTGATCCAAAGGCAGATGCTCAACTGACTGAGCCACCCAGGAGTCCCAGGAAGCAGATTTTTAAAATGACCCTTGGAGGGGCACCTGGGTGGCTCAGTCGGTTGAGTGTCTGCCTTCAGCTCAGGTCATAATCTCAAGGTCCTGGGATCGAGCCCTGTGTGGAGCTCCCTGCTCAGCGGGGAGTCTGCTTCTCCCTCTCCCTCTCCTTCTGCCCCTCCCCTCACTGCTTGTGATTGCTCTCTCTCTCTCTCTCTCAGATAAATAAATCTTTAGAAATAAAATAAAATGACCCTTCGAGGGTGGATAGTTTGACAGGACTGTGCCCGTTTAGATGCATTAGAGCAGTAATCCTCAAGTCCATGGCATTTGAAAATACAGACAGATATCTGTGCCCTTTACAAGTTCAGCATCTCTGAAGGGTGAGGTCCAAACAGTTGTATTTTTTTTTTTAAAGATTTTATTTATTTATTTGAGAGAGAGAGAATGAGAGACAGAGAGCACGAGAGGGAAGAGGGCAGAGGGAGAAGCAGACCCCCCGCTGAGCAGGGAGCCCGATGCGGGACTCGATCCCAGGACTCCAGGATCATGACCTGAGCCAAAGGCAGTCGCTTAACCAACTGAGCCACTCAGGCGCCCCAAACAGTTGTATTTTTTAAAAAAAACTTTACAAGTGATATTGCTGTGCTGCCAAGTTTGAGAATTACTACATTGTATACTGAAAATATATGGGCTGAATTCAGAATATTATTAGTAATCTAGTTTGTTCAGAATATAAAGTAAAACAGGGGGCATTGTAAGAAATTGGCTGAAAAGCCAAATTGGCCACCAAATTTTGGAGAGCTTTGGTTGGCAGAATAAGGAATTGTGTTTGTTTTAATAAATCATTTACGGTTTTTGTTTGTTTTGTTGTTTTGGTAAAAAATACATAACATAAAATTTACCATCTTAATGATGTTTAAAGGTACAGTTTGGTAGTGTTACATATATT
This sequence comes from Mirounga angustirostris, assembly GCF_029215605.1. Taxonomy (NCBI): domain Eukaryota; kingdom Metazoa; phylum Chordata; class Mammalia; order Carnivora; family Phocidae; genus Mirounga; species Mirounga angustirostris. The sequence goes on from NW_026991712.1 coordinate 153,283,903, forward strand.
TACATTGTTGTAAAACAGATCTTCAGACCTTTTTAATCTTGTAAATCTGAAACTCTGTACCCATTAAAGAATAACTCCCTTTTCTCCTCCCCCCTCAGCCCCTGGTAATCATCATTCTACTTTCTGTTTCTCTGAATTTGACTACTTTAGATACTTCATATAAGTGGAATCATACAGTTGTAGGATGTGACAGGATTTCCTTACTTTCTAAAACTGAATATTATTCCATTGTATGTATATACCACATTTTGTTTATCCATTCATCCATCAATGAACATTTGGGTTACTTCTACCTGTTGGCTATTGTGAATAATGGTGCTGTGAATATGGATGTGTGAGAATCTCCTTGAGACCCTGCTTTCGGTCCTCTTGGATATATACCCAGAAGTGGGATTGCTGGATCACAGGGTAGTTGTACTTTTAACTTTTTGAGTAACCTCCATACTATTTTCCGTAGTAGATTCAGTCATTTTATAGTCCCACCAACAGTAAAAGGGTTTTGTTTGCCAACACTTATTATTTTCTGGGGTTTTTTAAAGTAGCAGTTTTAATGGGTGTGAGGTGATGTAGCTCATTGTTTTTGATTTGCATTTTTCTCTCGTGTTACTGATGTTGAGCATTTGTTCATATACCTGTTGGCCATTTTATATCATCTTTGGAAAGAAATGTCCTTTGCCTATTTTAATTAGGTATTTCAATTTTTTGTTGTTGAGTTGGAGTTCTTTATATATTTTAGATATTAACCCCTCATCAGATGCATAATTTGCAAATATTTCTTCCATTTAAGGTTTTTGTTTACTTTTTTAAATTAACATATAATGTATTATTTGTTTCGGGGTACAGGTCTGTGATTCATCAGTCTTACACAATTCATAGTGCTCACCATAGTACCTACCCTCCCCAATGTCCATCACCCAGCCACCCCATCCCTCCCACCCCCCTCCACTCCAGCAACCCTCAGTTTGTTTCCTGAGATTAAGAGTCTCTTATGGTTTGTCTCCCTCTCTGGTTTCGTCTTGTTTCATTTTTCCCTCCCTTCCTCTATGATCCTCCGTCTTGTTTCTTAAATTCCTCACATCAGTGAGATCATATGATACTTGTCTTTCTCTGACTGACTTATTTCACTTAGCATAATACCCTCTAGTTCCATCCATGTCCTTGCAAATGGCAAGATTTCATTTTTTTGATGGCTGCATAATATCCATTGTATATATATACCACATCTTTTTTTTTTTTTTAAGATTTTATTTATTTGACAGAGAGAGACACAGTGAGAGAGGGAACACAAGCAGGGGGAATGGGAGAGGGAAAAGCAGGCTTCCCACGGAGCAGGGAGCCCGATGCGGGTCTCGATCCCAGGACCCTGGGATCATGACCGGAGCCAAAGGCAGCCGCTTAACGACTGAGCCACCCAGGCACCCCAGTATACCACATCTTCTTTATCCATTCATCTGTTGATGGACATCTAGGCTCTTTCCATAGTTTGGCTATTGTGGACATTGCTGCTATAAACATTGGGGTGCACGTGCCCCTTCGGATCACTACATTTGTATCTTTGGGGTAAATACCCACCAGTGCAATTGCTGGGTCATAGGGTAGCTCTATTTTCAACTTTTTGGGGAACCTCCATACTGTTTTCCAGAGTGGCTGCACCAGCTTGCATTCCCACCAACAATGTAGGAGGGTTCCCCTCTCTCCTCATCCTTGCAACATCTGTCATTTCCTGACTTGTTAATTTTAGCCATTCTGACTGGCGTGAAGTGGTATCTCATTGAGGTTTTGATTTATATTTCCCTGATGCCGAGTGATGTTGAGCACATTTTCATGTGTCTGTTGGCCATTTGGATGTCTGCAGAAATATCTGTTCATGTCTTCTGGCCATTTCTTGATTGGATTATAAGTTCTTTATAGATTATCTGATATGTCGTTTGCAAATATCTTCTCCCATTCTGTCGGTTGTCTTTTGGTTTTGCTGACTGTTTCCTTTGCTGTGCAAAAGCTTTTTATCTTGATGAAGTCCCAATAGTTCATTTTTGCCCTTGCTTCCCTTGCCTTTGGCGATGTTTCTAGGAAGAAGCTGCTGTGGCTGGGGTCGAAGAGGTTGCTGCCTGTGTTCTCCTCAAGGATTTTGATGGATTCCTGTCTCACATTTAGGTCTTTCATCCATTTTGAGTCTATTTTTGTGTGTGGTGTAAGGAAATGGTCCAGTTTCATTCTTCTGCATGTGGCTGTCCAATTTTCTCAACACCATTTGTTGAAGAGACTGTCTTTTTTCCATTGGACATTCTTTCCTGCTTTGTCTCCACTTAAGGTTTTTAAACAGGTACTTTTTCTCTGTGTATAAGACACCTGGGTGGCTCAGTTGGTTAAGCGTCTGCCTTCAGCTCAGGTCATCGTCCCAGGGTCCTGGGATCGAGTGCCGCTTCGGGCTCACTGCTCAGCGGGGAGCCTGCTTCTCCCTCTGCCTGCTGCTCTCCACTGCCCTGTTTGTGTTCCCGCTCTCTCTGTCAAATAAATAAATAAAATCTTTAAAAAAAAAAAAAAAGATTTAATGTAACATTGTATGTCAGTTATACTCAAAAAATTTTTTTTCTTCAGATTTAATTCTTGGTATTTAATTAAGTATACCAAATTTGGATACTAAAGGAAATTATACAACATAATTTCACTGAAGTTCTTTTGAGTTTAGGATAAATTCACTGGGGTCTTTACTGGTTTAAGTGCAGTTTCCTCTTAAGGAGGGGATGGACTGGGTGACTTGGAGAGCTCCTTCCTGATTTTAAGAACAGTGTGTTTTTGTGTCTGAGGTACTAAATGGTGATTATAATAATCTCTATTTGTAAATGTTATTATTTGTTAAAATATTTGTGCATTATATTTTTGTTATTCCTTCTTCAGGGTCTCAGACTTTTTTTAACTTTTTTTTTTTTTTAAGATTTTATGTATTTACCTGAGAGAGAAAGAGAGCGGGAGAGAGAGCACGAGCAGGGGGGAGAGGGAGAAGCAGGCTCCCCACCGAGCAGGGACCCCGATGCAGGGCTCGATCCCAGGATCCTGGGATCACAACCTGAGCCAAAGGCAGATGCCTAACCAACTGAGCCACCCAGGCACCCTGATCTCAGACTTCTTAATCAAATTTTATGAGAAAAAGAAACTAAATATAGAATTATATCTTGCTTTAAACATTTTTATTTTGAAATTTTAGATTTACAGAAAAGTTAGAAAAATAGTAGAGTTCACCTAGGTTTCCCTATTCTTAACAGCTTCTATAACCATAGTAAAATGATCAAAACCGGGAAATTAACATTGGTACAATACTATACTAAACTGCAAGTTCTAATTGTACCAGTTTTTCCAGTAATGTACTTTTCTGTTCCAGGAACCAATATAGGATTTCACATTGGTTTATTAGTTATGTCTCATTAGTCCAATCTGTGACAGATCCTCAGTCTTTTCTTGTCTTTCATGACTTTGACACTTTTTTTTTTTTTTTAAAGATTTTATTTATTTTGACAGAGAGAGATACAGCGAGAGAGGGAACACAGCAGTGGGAGTGGGAGAGGGAGAAGCAGGCCTCCCGCGGAGCGGGGAGCCCGATGCGGGGCTCGATCCCAGGACCTGGAATCATGACCTGAGCCGAAGGCAGACGCTTAACGACTGAGCCACCCAGGCGCCCCTTTGACTTTGACACTTTTGATGAGTCAGTTATTTTGTAGAATGTTCTTAATTGGGTTTGTTTGATACTTTCTCATGATTAAACTGAAGTTTTGCATTTTTGGCAAGATTACTGCAAAGAGGTGTTTTGGCCCTGCCTTCTCAATGTGTCCTATCAGTGGATTACATGATGTCACATATGTTATTAACTTTGAACACTCAGTTAAGGTGACATCTGTTAGTTTTTATCACTATAAAGTTAAAATTTTTCCCTTTGTAGTTAATAAATACCTTGAGGCAGATACTTTGAGACTGTAAATATTCTCTTCTTGAGCTTTCTCCCTCTGATTTTATCATCCATCTATAGATAAACCTATCGTGATGATTACCATAGTATTTGAGTATTGATGATTTTGTATTTTCCTCATTCCTTCTGTATTTGTAAATTAGATTTCTTCTGTAAGGAAAAGCTGTTTTCCTTCTTCTCTGCTTATGTATTCATTTATTTATGTCAGTGTAGACTCCTGAACATTTCTTTTATTCTATGAGTTATAGTTCAAACTATTACTTATTTTATTTGCTTAAATTGTTCCAGCTTTGGTCTTTGGGAGGTCATTTAGATTGGCTTCTGTTTCCTTTGGAAAAGCCCTCATCCTTTTTCAAGCATGTTCTTATTTTTTGGCACCACAAGATGTTCCAGGCTCATCTTGTATTTTCCCTGCCCCAACTCTGGAATCATCTACAGAAACCAGGAGCAGTTGTATCAGAACATATTTAGAAGCCAAGATCTGAGCAGTATGTATATCATTGCTACTTTGTATCTGTGCTTCTAGGCCCTCTTAGCTAGGACACACACACACTCTTATTTATTTCTACATACACACACACACCCTTATTTATTTCTACATGTATCTATCTATATTTGAAAATCCTTGACCTCATTCCATTCCTCTGACTACCATTCAACACATCCCTTTTTCTTATTTATACCTTCTTTCCCCAATAGTGAGAAACCTGGCTTTCATGTACACTATAGTTACTTATTTGTTCAATTCTAGTGTACACATAAAGTAATTTCAGAATTGCTTAGAATTCTGAAATGGATTTACTAGAGTATGTATATTTGTTTATAATTCTTTTACCTTTAGCCTTACAGCATCCAATGAAAATACCTTTTTCCATAGTTATTTAGGTAGGCTATTTTCTTTTGTGTTTCCTTATGTGGTTATGTTATTTGTTTGTAATACCATTAGGTGGATTTGTTACTGCTTGTATTCCACTTGAGGGTCGCTCCGTATTCTGGTTGATTTTATTTGTTCTTTAGGTATCTGAAACATTACTGTGGTTTTAACAGACCAAATCAGATAAAAAGGGTATATACTCAAAGAAAAGTTGCTCCATTCTCATTTCTGCCACCATATTCCCAAATCCCCCTTTTTCCTATCCCTTTTCCCACCCGTCTCCTTCAGATAACCAATCTCTTCAGTTACTTTATTACCTTTCTTGTATTTCCTTTGCACAAATGAGCAAATGTGTCTGTATTTTCTTATGATACTCGTTTCTTTCTTTCTTTTTTTTTTTTTTTTAAAGATTTTATTTATTTATTTGACAGAGACACAGTGAGAGAGGGAACACAGGCGGCGGGGGTGGGGGGGAGTAGTGGGAGAGGGAGAAGCAGGCTCCCCATTTAGCAGGGAGCCCGATGTGAGGCTCAATCCCAGGACCCTGGGATCATGACCTGAGCCGAAGGCAGACGCTTAACAACTGAACCACCCAGGTGCCCTGATTATTGGTTTTATATGAAGTGTAGAAAGGTAGCATGCCATAGGTATTTTCTTGAACTTTTCTCTTTTCCCTTAACAGTATGTACTGGAAATTACTCCAAATCAGTCCTAGAGATCTTTCTTTATATGGCTATATAATACTACACTATGCAGATGTGCCGTATTTTAATAAACACTCTCCTACTTACGAGTATTTAGACTATTTCCAGGGGCGCCTGGGTAGCTCAGTCGGTTAAGCATCTGCCTTCGGCTCAGGTCATGATCCCAGGGTCCCGGATCCTGGGATCGAGCCCCACTTCTCCCTCTCCCTCTGCGTCTCCCCATTGTTTGTGCTTTCTCTCTCTCTCAAATAAATAAATAAAATCTTAAATTAAAAAAAAAATAGACTGTTCCCAGTATTTTTCAATTACAAGCATTGCTACAGTGATTACCTGGTGGCATGTATATTTTTTAATTGTTTTAGAAGTGGGATTTTTGCATCCAAAGTTAAGTGCATATGTAATTTTGTTAAGTATTACCAAGTTTCCCTGCAGAAGGTTATACCAGTTTGCCGTCTCAGCAGCAATGAATGAGATTACCTGTTTTCCCACAGCTGTGCCAACAAAATATGTTGCCATATTTAAAAAATTTTTTACCAGTCTAATAGGTGATAAATGGTATTGGTGGTGTTTTAATTCTCATTTTAAAAATTATGCATGGGTTGGATCACTTCATGTTGAGAGTTATTTCCATATTTTTGTGAATTGTCAGTTTATGTCTCTCACCATTTTTCTGCTAGAGTTTTAGGTCCTTTGTCCTCCAATTTTTAAGTGTTCTTATATACTAGAGATGTTAGCTCTTTGTAGTATATGTTGTGAATATTTTCCAGTTTGTCAGTTGTTTTTTGACTTTGATGTTTTTTGCCATGTAAAAATTTTTATGTGGTCAAATTTATTGATTTTTTTCTTAGAATTATATCCTAGGGTGCCTGGGTGGCTCAGTTGGTTAAGCGACTGCCTTCGGCTCAGGTCATGATCCTGGAGTCCTGGGATTGAGTCCCGCATTGGGCTCCCTGCTCAGCGGGGAGTCTGCTTCTCCCTCTGACCCTCCTCCCTCTCATGCTCTCTGTCTCTCATTCTCTCTCTCGCAAATAAATAAAATCTTAAAAAAAAAAAAAAAAGAATTATATCCTAACTGGTATTTTACAAATATTCATTTCAGCTAATATTTACTGAGCTTATCATATACCCAGTGAGTACTGGGTACTTCATATCAAGTTAAAATTAAGCATTTTGGGGGGCACATGGGTGGCTCAAGTTGGTTAAGCATCTGACTCTTGATTTCAGCTCAGGTCTTGATCTCAGGGTTGTGAGATCGAGCACCACATCAGTTTCCACACTGGGCATGGAGCCTACTTAAGATTCTGTCTCTGTCCCTGCCCCCCCTCTAAAAAAATATTAAGCAATATGGGAAAAATTGGAAATAAGCTGAGTTTTAAAGAAGAGATGTATGGTTAGAAAAATTATACCTATAAAATGAAATACGGCATGCCTGGGTAGCTCAGTTGGTTAAGCGCCTGCCTTCGGCTCAGGTCACGATCCCAGGGTTCTAGGATCGAGCCCCGTGTGGGGGTCCCTGCTCTGCAGGAAGCCTGCTTCTCCCTCTCCCGCTCCCCCTGCTTGTGTTCCTTCTCTGGCTGTCTCTCTCTCTGTCAAATAAATAAAAATCTTTTTTAAAAAATGAAATACTATGTGACAATTAAAACTTGTTTTTAAGCATATTTAGTGAAATGAAAAGATACTCATGATATATAATGTTAGGTTTTAAAAAGCAGTCTCCAAAACTACCTTTGGTATGGTATAGTTTTTCAGAGAAAATACTACCTGTAAAGAAAAGTATAGATGAAAGTACTCTAAAATGTTAATAGTGGTTTTCTGTAGGTATTAAACTATGTACGAGGGGCGCCTGGATGGCTCAGTTGGGTAAGCGTCTGCCTTCAGCTCAGGTCATGATCTCAAGGTCCTGGGATTGAGCCCCATGTTGGGCTCCCTGCTTAGGGGGGAGTCTGCTTCTCTCTCTCCCTCTCTCCTAACCCCATTCTTGCCATCTCTCTCAAATAAATAAAATCTTAAAAAAACAACAACTGAGTTTTATTTTTTTCATATTTGGTATAATTTTGAGCAGTTAGCTAACCTCTCTGTGCCTCAATTTCCTCATCTGTCCAATAGGCATAATATGTAGTATCTGTCTTACAAGTCTTTTTGGTAAGGATTTTTTAAGAGGATACACTTAAATAATGCCTGCCCTGTAATAAGCTTTCTGCTAGCTAATATTTATTATTACCTTTCTCTATAATAGCCACATTATTGTTCTTGTAAGAAATGTTTTTTACTATTGCTTTCCATAGTAAATTTAAAAATATGTATTTATATGCTAAGTTTTGAAAGTAATAAATGCTCATTGTATAGAATTTGGAAAATATGTAAGAGCATAAAGAAGGAAAGAAATACTACCAAATATGTAATGTGATTATAAATGGCACCTTATGAACTCTTACTTGCCAGGGATCTTTTTTTTTCTTTTTTAAGATTTTATTTATTTGACAGAGAGAGCAAGCGTGAGAGTACAAGCAAGGGGAGCCACAGGCAGAGGGAGAGGGAGAAGCAGGCTCCCCACTGAGCAGAGAGCCTAATGCGGGGCTCGGTCCCAGGACCCGGGGATCATGACTGGAGCCGAAGGCAGACGTTTAACCAGCTGAGTTACCCAGGCACCCCTTGCCAGGGATCTTAACTATATTTCAAAACTTAAAGTAAACAAATAATATATTTAAAATTTTTAGATACTTGCATCAAGTTCGGGAGAAATCAACAGGTTGTTTGCCAGCTTTCAAAAAAAAAGTTGTCTGGGGCACCTGGGTGGCTCCCTGCTGAGCACTCTCTCCTCCCAGCTTGTGCTCTCTGTCCGTATCTCTGTCTCTCTCTCAAATAAATAAATAAAAATATTTAAAAAAAAAAAAAGTCTGACTATAAATAACATGACTTAAAAAGGTGTTATGATCTGGTTTATGTACAGCCTATCAGGATGAGAGCTGAAAATACAAACCAGAATGCTGTTTGAGTCTTATCCCTTTATTTCCAAGTTACGGCACTTTAAATATATGTTAAAGGTATATTGATAACTGACACATTATTTATATCCTTTCAAGCAGCTCTTCTCCAATGGTGAGAGAAAAACCTGATGTGCCTGTGTTCTTTCCGAAATCCGAGCTGGCAGAAAATGTAAGCATGTGCTTACAGAGTGGACCAACAGAGGGTGCCAGTAACAACTCTGTAACATCAGGGGAACCAAAAATTGAGCAAGTAATGCAACCCTTGCCTAATCAACCATCAGATAATCAGAAAATATACCAGGATTTATTGGTAAGAAAATGTAATACATTTCATCTTTTCTGAGATGATTATTTAGGGTAGACTAGTTAAGGCTCTCCTATCTTTAAACTGATTGGGACCTTGATATAAAAAGATTTTCCCCAAATTAATGACACATAATTTATTTCTTTTAGCTTTTCATGATTATGATAACCTAAATTCAGTAATTTTGTATAAACATGCCAGTCATCAGATACTTAGATAGCCAGGGGAAAATCTTAAAAACCAAACAAAACAAAAAGTAAAGTAAGTACCAGAAAAAATAAGGAACAGTTTGCAGAAGTTTGAAAATTGTAAAGTAGGAGAATATCTATGGTAATATTGCATTCAGGTAAGCAGATTTTTACTGAATACTTAGTTTAGTCTAAGAAAGTGAACTAAGTAAAGGGGCACCTGGGTGGCTCAGTCCATTAAGCATCCAACTCTTGATTTCAGCTCAGATCTTGATCTCATGGGTCATGAGATCGAGCCTTGCAGGGGGCTCTGCACTCAGCCGGGAGTCTGCTTGAGGATTCTCTCCCTCTGCCTTCCCCTTAACCCCCTCCGCCCATCTCACTCTGTCTCTCAAAAAAAAAAATCTTAAAAAACACAGTGAACTAAGTGAATAATGTAAAGATAAATATGATAGTCTCTGCTCTCGAGAACCTAGGGGAAATAGCACATGGATACCAGTAGCAAACAATTATAGGATAGGCTGAGAAGTGCTGTAAGCAAAGGCAGCATGGAATAAAAAGGGATAATTCTGGTTGGAGGAAATAGTCATCTAGTCATCTTGGAAAAATTAGAATGTAAACTAAGACTTGAAGTTGAATGACCCTGTCACTTCCATCCAAACTGTAGACTTTGGAACATCTGAATTCTCCATACTTCATAGCGCCCTAAGTATTCATCAGTGAACACATAATTGATATTTGCCTGCTGGGTCCTATACTTGTGCTAATAGCTATGTGCTCAGGGAATGAAATAGGCTCTAATGTTAGGAAGGCAGAGGTAGTATCACGGGTCGTTCTCATTCAGAGGGAGAAAAGAGAGGAGTCAAATTCTGAAAGTAACAAAGATCTAATTTATAACTCTGAAACATTACCATTTTTCAAATGAAAGCATGATTTAAAACTTTTGTTTATAGTTACTATAAACCCTTGAAAACAAATTGAAATATTACTCAAATGATTTTAAATCTGTTAGTTTTAAAATGAACAAGTTCTGAACACTCTAAATTTCCTCTAGGGTCTGATGAAATCATTCGTTGAGATGAGCTTCCTTTATAAAAGCCCCATAATATAAAAAACTTCCAAATATACCTGATTCTTTGTAGAATTTGGCTAGATATTATTTTGCTTTTCCCCGGCCTTACTTAAGCTGCTATTTACATTTTTGTTTCCTAAGATTGTTAATAGTGGTTTTTCAAATATATCTTTTTTCTTTTCATCAGAGTCAAGTGAACCACCTACTGAATAACTCCTCCAAAGAAAATGAGCAGCCATCTACCAAAGCAGTAATTATCAGCCACGAATGCACCAGAACACAAAATGTTTACCATAGAAAGAAAAAAAAAAGTGATTCAGGTCTGGTAGACAAAGATTGTGTACTTAATGCAACTCTTAAACAACTCAGAAGCCTTGGAGTAAAAATTGACTCTCCCACTAAAGTGAATAAAAATGCACATAAAGTGGATCACGCCAGGTAACTTGCAAATTTGTTTCATTTATTTACTGATTTCCAAATGTTTATTTAAATTCTAGTTAATTAACATACAGTGCAATATTGGTTTCTGGACTAGAATTCAGTGATTATCACTTACAAACAATACCTAGTGCTCATCATAACAAATGCCCTCCTTAATACCCATCACTCATTTAGTCCATTTCCCACCCACCTCCCTCCATCAACCCTGTTTCTTCTCTATCTTTAAGAGTCTCTTATGGTTTGTTTCCCTTTTTTCTTTTTCCCCCTATGTTTGTTTATTTCTTAAATTCCACATGTGAGTGAAATCATACGATATTTGTCTTTCTCTATCTGACTTATTTCACTTAGGATAATACATTCTAGCTCCATCCACATCGTTGCAAATGGCAAGATTTCATTCTTTTTGATGGCTGAGTAATGTTCCACTTTATATATATACCACATCATTTTTTAAATTCATCGGTCAGTGAACCTTTGGGCTCCATCGTTTGGCTATTGTTGATAATGCTGCTATAAACATCAGGGTGCACGTACCCCTTTGAATCTGTATTTTTGTATCTGTTAGGTAGATAACTAGTAGTGCAGTTACTGGATCGTAGAGTAGTTCTATTTTTAACATTTTGAGGAACCTCCATACTGTTCTCCAGAGGGGCTGCACCAGTGCTACACCAGTTTGCATTCCCACCAACACTATACCTGTTGTTTCTTGTGTTGTTAATTTTAGCCATTCTGACAGGTGTGAGGTGGTATCTCATCCTGGTTTTGATTTGTATTTCCCTGATGAGTATTATTGTTGAGCATCTTTTCATGTGTCTTTAGCCATCTAGATGTCTTTTTTGGAACAGTGTCTGTTCATGTCTTCTGCCCATTTCTTAACTGGGTTATTTGTTTTTTGGGTGTTGAGTTTGATAAGTTCTTTGTAGATTTTGGATGCTAACCCTTTATCAGATATGTCATCTGCAAATATCTTCTCCCATTCCGTAGGCTGCCTTTTAGTTTTGTTAATTGTTTCCTTCACTGTGCAGAAGCTTTTTATCTTGATGAAGTCCCAATAGTTCATTTTTGCTTTTGTTTCCCTTGCCTGTGGTGACATGTCTAGTAAGAAGTTGCTATGGCTGAGGTCAAAGAGGTTTCTGACTGTATTCTCCTCTAGAATTTCAATGGTTTCCTGTCCCACATTTAGGTCTTTCATCCATCTTGAATTTATTTTTTTGTGTATGGTGTAAGAAGGTGGTCCAATTTCATTCTTCTACATGTTGCTATCCAGTTTTCCTAACACCTTTTGTTGAAGAGACTATCTTTTCCATCAGATAGTCTTTCCTGTTTTGTCAAGGATTTGATGCATCATATAGTTTTGTAAAACTTGTTTTAAAAGATGAAAAAATTTTAGGGGACACCTGGGTGGCTCAGTCTGTTAAGCATCTCTTTTTGGCTCAGGTCATGATCTCAGGGTAAGATTGAGTCCCGCATCAGGCTCCTTGCTTAGGGAGCCTGCTTCTCCCCCTGCTTGTGCATGCTCTCTCTCTTTCTCACTCTGACAAATAAATACATTTTTTAAAAAAGATGAAAAAAATTTAGATGTATTGCAGCAATCTTATGAGAAAAAGGTATAAGCTTGCCACTCAATTCAGTTGATTCATCATTTATTCAGGGCCTACTATGTGTGTGATAACAAAGAAACCATCTCTACCCTACAGTAGAAGAGTGGGTTTTACATACATAAGAGAGAGATACTGTGGGGTGTCTCCTGGGTGAAGATGCCAACAAAATGCTCTGGGAGTCTTGGAGAAAGAAATGGACTCTTACTCATTTCTGGTGGTTGGAAGGTCTTCCTGGAGGTGGCAGGGTCTGTGTCAGCTACTGGATATTCAGTTACGCAGTTGTGCCATCTAAAAGGCAAAAACATTCCTTTCCTTAGGAATGTGTTTTGAACAGTATAGTCCTACAAAGCTGACTTATTGCTTAAATTACAATTGGCCATTTTCTTCTGTTCAGATTCCTCTTCATCAAAGATGATTTAGCACATACTTGTTTTTAAAATCTGCGAATTATATTATTAAGTTAGTATGTTTTCTGTTAATTATTTTTATTGTTTTCTAGTTGTAAAAGTAATACGGTCTCATGATTTAAGAAAGTATTAAATAGCGCACAAGAATATCAGGTAAAATGTAAAAGCTCCAACTCCCCAAATTCCTCAATCTGACCTCCCCCAAGGTTACTTCTCTTAACTGTTTCTTTTGTATTCTGTGGAAATGTTCCATGCGTGTTCAAGTGTATGTGGGTTTGAAGAGTATTGCAGTTTATTTCTGTTTTCTTTTGTTTGCTTAAAATTATGTATTTTCTTTATAGGTATATGCAGTTCTTTTGCATGCATTTAAACAGCTGCATAATATTCTGTTGTACCCATATACTATAAGATCGTGAACCTGTCCTCTGTTAATGGACTTTTAGGCTGAATCTCTTACTTCTTATTTCAAACAATGCTAAGTAAACATAATTCTATAGGAATTTGTACAAGTATATTTGTTGAATAAACTCTTAGAAGTAGGCAGGATCAAAGGATATGTGCATTTCAAGTTTTGGTAGTTGCTGCCATTGCCCACCAAAATAGTTGCATCAATTCACATTTCCTACCAACAGTGTAAGAGAGTAAGGCTAGCATTTTTTAAGGTTTTATCTCAATACTGTAAGATGGCGGCTACATAATGTATGTTGGAATATACAAATCACCCTGCTATCTGTGTGGAACAATGTATTTTGGTGTGGTGCCTTTGGCGGGGGCAGGGGGGGGATTTTAAGTAATTGTTTCTTCAGAGTGGTTACCCAGTTTTAATGTCTTTATAATGACACATTGGAAATAATAAATTTCCAGTATGTAATGAACTGATTGGTATTTTAGATGCTTTAGAAAAATGAAATGGGAAGTAGAGTTTTTTTGATTTATCAGTGTGGGGTAGTCATTGTTTTAATCAGGATTATTCTGTTCTTTATTTAAATAATAATTTACATTATAAATTTATACTATGAAAAGTATACATGCTCAAGGTTGGTGTTTTAGAAAATGAAGAAGATGTCATTGAACTTATAACATCTGAAGAAAATAAGCTTTTTAAGAAACAGTTGCAGTTTTACTATATATACAATTTAAAAAATGTTTTTTTTAAGCATTTTAATATTGTGGTCTTTATCCATTTTTAAAATTTGATTATGTGAGTTGAAAAACTCATGGATATACATTCAGAGAAAGGATTTTCACTTCATAAAGATCATTTTCTCAAGGAAGTGAAAGCCAATATGAAAAAAATTGTTTTCAGTTCAAAGCAATATGTTAAATTAAGTATTTCCGTAGAGGCTGGCAAAAACCTAACAGTAACATAGCTATATCTTCATATGAAAAAAAAATTTTTTTAAGTCATATTATACGGTATAAGTTGTTGTATAAAATATTGTAGAGCTTTGGAAATAGAGTTTGCTATTTGTTTTGTTTTCATTCTCAAGGTAATATAAACTTTGTAAAATATAGGAAAAAACTGTATCCATACCAAACTCATTTATTATTAAAGCTTTACTTTTGTTTTTCCTCTTATTCTTTTTCTAAAATTATTTTATTTTTAGATTTTATTTATTTATTTTAAAGATTTTATTTATTCATAAGAGACAGAGACAGAGAGAGGCAGAGGGAGAAGCAGGCTCCCTGCTGAGCAGGGAGCCCGATGTGGGACTCAATCCCAGGACCCTGGGATCATGACCTGAGCCGAAGGCAGACGCTTAACCATCTGAGCCACCCAGGCGCCCTAAATTTTATTTTTATTTATTAGAGAGAGAGAGAGCATGAGCAGGGGGAGGGGCAGAGGGAGAAGTAGACTCCCCCCTGAGCAGGGAGCCCGATGCAGGGCTCGATCCCAGGACTCTGGGATCATGACCTGAGCCAGAGTCAGATGCTTAACATTTTTCTTTGCTGTGCAAAAGCTTTTTATCTTGATGAGGTCCCAGTAGTTCATTTTTGCCTTTGTTTCCCTTGCCTTTGGAGATGTGTCTAGCAAGAAATTGCTGTGGCCAAGGTCAAAGAGGTTGCTGCCTGTGTTCTCCTCTAGGATTTTGATGGATTCCTGTCTCACACGTAGGTCTTTCATCCATTTTGAATTTCTTTTTGTGTATGGTGTAAGAAAGTGGTCCAGTTTCATTCTTCTGCATGTTGCAGTACAGTTTTCCCAACACCATTTGTTGAAGAGACTGTCTTTTCCATCGGATAGTCTTTACTACTTTTTCAAGGATTAGTTGACCATATAGTTGTGGGTCCATTTCTGGGTTCTCTATTCTGTTCCATTGATCTCTGTGTCTCTTTTTTGTGCCAGTACCATACTGTCTTGATGATGACAGCTTTGTAATAGAGCTTGAAGTCCGGAATTGTGATGCCACCAGCTTTGCTTTTCTTTTTCAGAATTGCTTTGGCTCTTCTGGGTCTGTTGTGATTCCATACAGATTTTAGGATTATTTGTTCCAGCTCTCTGAAAAACGTTGATGGTATTTTGATAGGGATTGCATTGAATATGTAGATTGCTCTAGGTAGCCTAGACATTTTAATGATATTTGTTCTTCCAATCCATGAGCATGGAACGTTTTCCCATTTCATTTTGTCTTCCTCAGTTTCTTTCCTGAGTGTTCTAGTACAGATCCTTCGCCTCTTTGGTTAGGTTTATTCCTAGGTATCTTATGGTTTTGGGCAATTGTAAATGGGATCAATTCCTTAATTTCTCTTTCTTCTGTCTCACTGTTGGTGTATAGAAATGCAACTGATTTCTGTGCATTGATTTTATATCCTGCCACTTTGCCGAATTCCTGTATGAGTTCTAGGAATTTTGGGGTGGAGTTTTGGGTTTTCCACATAGAGTATCATGTCATCTGCAAAGAGTGAGAGTTTGACTTCTTTGCTGATTCGGATGTCTTTTGTTTCTTTTTGTTGTCTGATTGCTGACGCTAGGACTTCTAGTACTATGTTGAACAGCAGTGGTGATAGTGGGCATCCCTGCAATGTTCCTGATCTTAGGGGGAAAACTCTGTTTTGCCCCATTGAGAATGATATTCACTGTGGACTTTTCATAGATGGCTTTTATGATACTGAGGTATGTTCCCTCTATCCCTACACTGTGAAGAGTTTTAATCAAGAAAGGATGCTGTACTTAGTCAAATGCTTTTTCTGCATCTGTTGGAAGGATCATAGGGTTCTTGTCCTTTTATTTATGTGTATTGTATCACATTGATTGATTTGCAGATGTTGAACCACCCTTGCAACCCAGGAATAAATCCCACTTGGTTGTGAATAATCCTTTTAATGTACTGTTGGATCCTATTGGCTAGTATTTTGGTGAGAATTTTTGCATCCATGTTCATCAGGGATATTGGTCTGTCATACTCCTTTTTGGTAAGCTCTTTGTCTGGTTTTGGGATCAAGGTAATGCTGGCCTCATAGAAAGAGTTTGAAAGTTTTCCTTTCATTTCTATTTTTTGAAAGAGCTTCAGAAGAATAAGTATTAATTCTTTTTTAAATGTTTGATAGAATTCCCCTTGGAAGCCATCCAGCCCTGGGCTCTTATTTGTTGGGAGATTTTTGATTACTGCTTCAGTTTCCTTGCTGATTATGGGTCTGTTCAGGTTTTCTGTTTCTTCCTGTTTCAGTTTTGGGAGTTTATACATCTCTAGGAATGCATCCATTTCTTCCAGATTGCTTAATTTGTTGGCATATAGCTGCTCATCATATGTTCTTATAATTGTATTTCTTTGGTGTTGGTTGTGATCTTGCCCCTTTCATTCATGATTTTATTTATTTGGGTCATTTCTCTTTTCTTTTTAATTAAGTCTGGCCAGGGGTTTGTCGATCTTATTAATTCTTTGAAAGAACCAGCTCCTAGTTTCCTTGATCTGTTCTACTGTTCTTTTGGTTTCTGTTTCATTGATTTCTGCTCTAATCTTTATTAATTCTCTTCTCCGACGGGGTTTAGGCTTTATTTGCTGTTCTTTCTCCAGCTCTTTTAGGTGGAAGGTTAGGTTGTGTGTTTGAGACCTTTCTTGTTTCTTGAGAAAAGTTTTTATTGTTACATACTTCCCTCCTAGGACCACCTTTGCTGCATCCCAAAGGTTTTGAACAGTTGTATTTTCATTTTCATTTGTTTCCATGACTTTAAAAAAAAAAATTCTTCTTTAATTTCCTGGTTGACCCATTCTTTAGTAGGATGCTCTTTAGCCTCCATGTATTTGAGTTCTTTCCAAATTTCCTCTTGTGATTGAGTTCCAGTTTCAAGGCACTGTGGTCTGAAAATATGCAGGGAATGATCCCAATCTTTTGGTACCGGTTGAGACCTGATGTGACCCAGTATATCATCTGTTCTGGAGAATGGTCCATGTGCACTCGAGAAGAATGTGTATTCTGTTGCTTTAGGATGGAATATACTCTGAGCATATCTGTGAAGCCCATCTGGTCCAGTGTGTCATTCAAAGCCCTTGTTTCCATGTTGATATTCTGCTTAGATGATCTGTCCATTGCTGTGAGTGAGGTGTTAAAGTCCCCTACTATTTCTTATTGTATTATTATCAATGTGTTTCTTTAATTTTGTTAATTGGTTTATATAATCAGCTGCTCCCATGTTAGGGGCATAAATTTTTACAATTGTTAGATCTTCCTGTTGGATAGACCCTTTAATTATGATATAGTGTCCTTCCTCATCTCTTACTACAGTCTTTGGTTTAAGATCTAATTTGTCTGATATAAGGATTGCTACCCCAGCTTTCTTTTGATAAATTAGCATGATAAATGCATGATAATTAGCATGATAAATGGTTTTCCACCCCCTCACTTTCAATCTGGAGGTGTCTTTGGGTCTAAAATGAGTCTCTTGCTGACAGACAGCATATCGATGGGTCTTGCTCTTTTATCCAATCCAATACCCTGTGTCTTTTGATTGGGGCAATTAGCCCATTTATATTCAGAATAACTATCAAAGGATAGGAATTTAGTGCCATTGTATTACCTGTAAAGTCACTGTTTCTATATATTGTCTCTGTTCCTTTCTGGTCTGTGTTACTTTTGGGCTGTCTCTTCGCTTAAAGGATCCCCTTTAATATTTCTTGCAAGGCTGGTTTAGTGATCACAAATTCTTTTAGTTTCTGTTTGTCCTGGAGGCTTTTTATCTCTCCTCCTATTTTGAATGACATCCTTCCTGGATAAAGTATTCTTGGCTGCATATTTTCTCATTTAGCACCCTGAATATATCATGTCAATCCTTTCTGGCCTGGCAGGTCTCCGTGGATAGGCCTACTGCCAGTCTAATGTTTCTACCTTTGTAGGTTAGAGACCTCTTGTCCTGAGCTGCTTTCAGGATTTTCTCTTTGTCTCTGAGATTTGCAAGTTTCACTATTATATGTCAAGGTGTTGACTCTTTTTATTGATTTGAGGGTGTTCTCTGTGCCTCCTGAACTTGAATGCCTGTTTCCTTCCCCAGATTAGGGAAGTTCTCGGCTATAATTTGCTCCAATATACCTTCTGCCCCTCTCTCTCTTTCCTCTTCTTTTGGCATTCCAATTGTTATAATATTGTTTTGCTTTATGGTATCACTTATCTCTTGAATTCTCCCCTCATGATCCAGTAGTTGTTTCTCTCTCTTTTTCTCAGCTTCTTTATTCTCCATCATTTTGTCTTCTGTATCACTAATTCTCTCTTCTTCCTCATTTATCCTAGCAGTTAGAGCCTCCATTTTTTATTGCATCTCATTAATAGCCTTTTTAATTTCGACTTGATTAGATTTTTAGTTCTTTTATTTTTCCAGAAAGGGATTCTGTAGTGTCTTCTATGCTTTTTTTGAGCCCAACTAGTGTCATCCTGAGACCATGCTGTCCCACCTAGGATTCCGCCCCGTTTACCCACCTGAGCACTTTTCAGGCCCCAATGTCCATCACCGGAGCAGACTTCTGAAAGTTCTGATTTTGTGCTCTCACTTGCTGGTAGCCGGCTGACAGAGGCCCCCTCCCCTCTGCGGTTTATCCTCCCATATATCACCTCGGATTCACTTCTCTGCACCTCCTACCTTGCAGAAAGTGGTCACTTTTCTATTTGTAGAAAATAGAGTTGCAGTTATTCTTTTCTTCAATCTCCAGTTGAATTGCAGGTGATTTGATGGCTATCTAGCTAAATTCCTGGGAGCAGATGAAACTAAGTTCTCCTACTCCTCCACCATCTTGGACTATCGCCTATGCAGTATTTTTCATTTAATCCTTAACAGTAATCTGTGTGGTAGACACTATTACTCCTGTTTTATAGATAAGGAAATTAAGTATCAATTTGCTTAAGGCCCCATACCTATGATTTTAAACCTACTCTTCTCTAACTCCAAACTCCAAAGTTGTTTTGTTTTGTTACTGTTTTGCTCTATTGCTTACTGCTTATTTAATTTTTTTGGTGGGGTCTCATGGTGGTACATGGTTTGCTGCTTTGTGTTTTGACCATGCTGTGTCTACCAAAAAAAACCCAAAATTTTTTTTGGCTTTACATTAGGAAATAATGTTTCCAAATTGTTGTAACCCTTTCTAAGCATCATATTTAATAGGGATATAATAATCCATTAAATGAGACATAGCATTTGTTTACCTTACCCTTCTCTTCTTGTCAGAACTGAAAAGAACTTGTGAAGTTAGTTTCAATTTCTTAAATTACTTTTTTATTTTTATTTTTTAAAGATTTTCATTTTTAAATAATCTCAGCACCTAACATGGAGCTTGAACTTACAACCCTGAGATCAAGAGTCACATGCTCTACTGTCTGAGCCAACCAGGCACCCCAGTTTCTTACTTTTTTTTTTTAAGTGGGCTCCATGCCTAGCTTGAACTACACCTGCACTGATATCAAGAGTCGGATGCTTAACTGACTGAGCCAGTCAGGTGCCCCATTTTCTTACTATTTTAAATGTTGCTATGATGAACATCTTTTTGCAAAGATTGCATTTTTTTAGTTTTAGGATTATTTTGTTAGAGACTCAGAAATGGGAAGGCTAAGTCAAAAAGGTAGGAAAATGTTAAAGCTGTTGCTACATTGCTTTTTGAAAGAGTAAGTTTTTGCAGTCTTTTTTTTTTTTTTTTTAAAGATTTTATTTATTTATTTGAGAGACAGCATGAGAGGGAGGAGGGTCAGAGGGAGAAGCAGACTCCCCGCTGAGCAGGGAGCCCGATGCAGGACTCGATTCCCGAACTCCAGGATCATGACCTGAGCCGAAGGCAGTCGCTTAACCAACTGAGCCACCCAGCGCCCCAAGGTTTTGCAGTCTTACCAGCTATATGTCTTACTATTTCACCAGTACTTTCACTCATTTTACTTTAATAAATACGTTTTGAACCTCTGTTTTGAGCCAGCTCTGAGAGACATCATGGCATACAAGATAACCTGTTGAAGACATCTTTGCCCTCACAGAGCTCATAGTGTAGTGGAGAAGACACACAGATAGTCAACTATAATATATTCTGTTGCCTCCTTTGAAAAGGACAGATACAGTTTGTTGTAGAAGCACATAGGAGAGGTAGCTAACATTAGCAGTATTTTCGTACTGTATTATAATTACCCCATATTAAAATTGCCCTTTTTAAGATTTTGGGGGGGGGGGCGAAGGGGAGGGAAAAGAACAAGCAGACTGTGCTGAGTGTGGAGCCTGATGCAGGGCTTGATCTCATGACCCTGAGATCATGACCTGAACCAAAACCAAGAGCCAGATGCCCAACTGCACCACCCAAGTGCCTAAAATTGCCCTTTTAAAAGGTGTGTGCTAATTTAGTCCAAAAATATCTTAAGCTATTCTTAATTTATATTTTATCAATTATTAATGGGTTCCACATATTATTATTATTATTATTATTATTATTATTATTATTATTATTAAAAATGAAACTGGGGCCCCTGGGTGGCACAGTTGGGTAAGCGTCTGATTCTTGGTTTCAGCTCAGGTTGTGATCTTGAGGTCATGAGATCAGGCTCTCCATTGGGCACCATTTCAGTGTGGAGTCTGCTTGAGACTCTCTCCCTCTCCCTCTGTCCCCCCCCATCAATCAATCAATCAATAAGCAAACTTAAAAAGGAAAGGTACAAATGAAACTACACTGAAACTCTTTCTAACACATAGAAGTCAGATTTTGTCTGTCATTAATCTTAGGCTGAGAGAATACTCCAGACATAAGACCATCTAAATATCTAATTAATTCACATTGTTTCACAGTTTGTCTTAAACTTATTTTTTTAGTATAATCTATCACTCTCTACCAACTTCCAGCTTACCCAGCATTGGTATTTGCAAGGTTCTTTGCTGTTACTTTTACCTGGAATACTCTTTTTGACCTTTCTGCCTGCCAGATCCTCTTATCTATCCTTCAAAACTGAACTCACATGATACCTCCTTTGTCAAGGTTTCCTGGACCCCTCCCCAGAATATTGATGTTTTTAGTCAGAAGACCTTGTTCCTCGTAGATTATAGCATGTTCCTGTGATAGTCTATCCAGCAAGATCATGAGCTTTATATATCTCTGAATCCTCTTTTCTTCTACCACATTTGTTGGGCCTCCCATGAGTCATTTGCTAAATTAGTGAAATCCCACCTATTTGGGTCATCACTGAAGCTTACAGTGAATGCTTTATTTCTTAGCACCTCTGTAGTATTTATTGTCACTAATTATGGTCTTGTATTGTTATCTTTTAACACATATGAGTATAATATATAACTGGTATGCTTAAAGTTCATAAGGCAGTTGTTTAGAATTTAAGGTACATTGTCCTATAGAAATAGTGTTAGAAATTAGTTTAGTATTCCAAGAAAGTACTGTATAATTCTTACAATCCACACTGTTCCCCCTAGTTCTCTATACCACCTATTCTTTGTCATTGTACCTATTTGAAAACTTATTTCATGTTTCAGTTCTGGACTTCAGGAGTAGGTCCTCCCTCAAGATGAGTAGCTGAGACAAGTGAAGGAAGATTTCCTTTCTTTTTTTTTTTTTTTTTATTTAAGATTTTATTTATTTGAGAGAGCGAGTGTATATGAGCAGTGGGGGGGTGGGGAGCAGAGGGAGAAGCAGACTCCCCGCTGAGCAGGGAGCCCAGTGCAGGGCTTGATCCAGGAACCCTGGTATCATGACCTGAACTGAAGGCACACACACTTAACCTGAGCCACCCAGGTGCCCCAAAGATTTCCTTTCTGCTTTCCTGTTCCAGAACACTGCAGAGATTGGGCAGCAGAGCAATGAAAGAAGGTCCTAGACAACCCTAGAAATTGTAGGGAAGATGGAGATTGTGGTTTTAGTGTCTGGCAACAGCCTCTATAGGCATATTTTCAATTCCTTTCAAATTCAAAACAGATCTTAAGTAGTCTCTTTAGTTGCTTTCTTCCTTTCTACTTATTAGTTGAAAACCCTATGTAGGATAAGTAAGAGGTAACTAATTGAGATTCAAACAGGACAGTAAAGTCAAGGTTGGTTTTCATTTTTAAGTAAGTTGGAATGATTTTTGAGCTTCCCTTAATTGTCAGCCTGTGACTCTCATATACAAACATAAATGGATTCTCATCATCCTTTTGTGACTGCCCATATAATGAGATTCTACCATAGTATATTTGTGCTCAAGGCTGTTAGGATTTGATTAGTGGAATGGCCTCCTTATGCTTCTCATCTTTAATTACCCCGGTGTTTATATGCATTGGTTCTGAGTATTATTGATTTGTTTTGTTTTCAAAGTCATGTTGTTTCCCCTAACCCCATATTGAAACTAGCGAGCTATGTTACACAATGAAACTTGAAGAAACTTCTAAACTGATATTGACTGGTTTATGGATTTATATAGATTCTTTAGCTATTCTATAAAAGAAAATCTAATTCAGGGCGCCTGGGTGGCTCAGTTGGTTAAGCGACTGCCTTCGGCTCAGGTCATGATCCTGGAGTCCCGGGATCGAGTCCCGCATCAGGCTCCCTGCTCGGCAGGGAGTCTGCTTCTCCCTCTGACCCTCCTCCCTCTCATGCTCTCTGTCTCTCATTCTCTCTCTCTCAAATAAATAAATAAAATCTTAAAAAAAAAAAAAATTTCAGGTGCTTCTCAGAATGAAAATACCTGGTCGTTATTTGGGTTTTATGGGGATAGGGATACAGGAGTGGCTGGCATATATAGAACAGCTCCACTGGGTGATATGGAAGATCATATCAATGTTTTTGACCAGAATATAATGTTTACCACAACAAATGGTACACAAAGGATTCTAATTTTTAGGGAACAGAAAAGCTGATAGCGAAATACAAGTTGTTGCATACAGTATAGTGAAACAGTGGTTGTAGAGCCCCAGGGAATAAGGCAGACCTGGTCTCAGCTTTTCAGTTCCTAGCTGTTCGGGTTAGGGAAAGCAGTTAAAAATCTCTATTCCTTAGTTTTTTCAACAGTAAAATCAAGATAATAGTACTTATTTCTTTTATTCGTTTAGTAAATATTTAATGAGTGCCTACTATGGACCAGGACTGTTTCCAGCCACCAAGGATATTGACCGGGGGTGGGGGTTTGGGGGGGGAATATGTTAAAAATCCCTGCCCTCATGGGGTTTCATGAAGGAGTTAGATGATAAATAAAAAAATGTGAGTTAAATATATGAACTGCAGTAAATGACACAAATGTGAAGTGTTGGAGAGGGGAGAATGAGGTCAGAATATTGGAAAGGGAAGAAATCTCCAAGAAAGGTTTCTGTGAGGATTAAATGAGATACTGAATATTTAGCAGAGTGCCTGGCATATAATAAGGCATCAATAAAAATTAGCAGCTATTATTGTATTTATGGTATTAAGGAAGAACACAAGTCAATTAGTTAATGAGATAACACCAATCAAAAGTGGGCTGAAGATTATATCTAATGAAAGAAAATTAGTGTATACAGAGATACACACATTAGTCCATATCCAGAGACTGGTTGATGTTTTTCACTCATTACAAATGGAATCTCTTCAACTGTGAACAATTTAATATTCTGAGCTACTCACCAAAGCTTGTAAATGTTATATCATCAGATGTTTTTTCTGTTTGATTTTATTTTTGTTTTATTTTACCAAAATTGAATGGCTCTTATATTTTGGGGTGCTGTATTTGTCCTTAAAACCATGACTGATGTATAAATTTAGGAAAACTAGTTTGTGTTCCACTTTCAGTCTTTGAATCATGGATTACCTTCTAGTTTATCATATTTATCTCTTGAATGTATCTGAATCATTAAGACTTAGATGTTTGAGCACTCAGCTAAAAAAGCACCATGAAGTAAAGTGAAGACCTTTTGTTACTTTCATGGAGTGGAATACATTTGAATAACATGATTTTGGTGCTCAAAATAAGATAAATGATGGCCTACTCTTTTGTGTCTTTCAGTGTGTTAGCATGCATCAGCCCTGAAGCAGTGATTTCTGGATTAAACTACATGTCATTTGCTAATGTTGGCATGAGTGGCTTAAGCCCCAGCGGTGTGGATTTGAGCATGGAGGCAAATGCTATAGCTCTGAAATATTTAAATGAAAGTCAGCTGTCACAACTATCTCTCACTCGATCAAACCAAAATAACTGTGACTCATCTTTTAGCCTTCTACATATTAATACAGACAGAAGCACAGTGGGGCTTAGTCTAATTTCACCAAACAACATGTCATTTGCAACCAAAAAATATATGAAGAGATACGGACTCATACAAAGCAGCGATAACAGTGAAGATGAAGAGGAGCCTCCAAACAATACAGATAGCAAGAGTGAACATTTATTGAATCAAAACCTTATATCCATACCTGAACAATTTGACTGTCAGAAAGAGCCTTCTAGGAATGCCTGTGAGATCATTAATCGTTATAACTGTGAATCCGTGAGCACCCACACAGATACACCAGTATTGAGAAATATTACAAATGAAGTTGTTCAGCCAAAAGCAACTCAGCAATTGAATGAAAACCCAGCTTTCTTATTAAAAAACCTTAAACCAAGTCCTGCAATGAACCTCCGAACTGGAAAAGCAGAGTTTACCCAACATCCTGAGAAAGAAAATGAAAGGGACACTCCAATTCTTCCCGAAAGTTTGAAACCTGAAACTTTAAAGCAAATGAGTAGTATGAATTCAGTAGGCACCTTCTTAGATGTAAAGCGGCTCAGACAGTTGCCAAAATTATTTTAAACCTTAAACTCACACCCTCCTGTTAGGAGGATGGGGTGTCTCTTGAAGAGACTTAGGGAAGCCAGAGCCTTTGGTAGTTGGGGGATGCCTAAGCATCCTAGGGGCCAGTCTGTTTTTGGTAGCAGCTGATTGTGAAGAGCTGAGCAGGTGACCTGATGATGGTCTGTGAGTTGGTGCACTTGTAGAGGAGGGTGAAGTGCTCTGTTCAAGTAGAGCTTGTTCAGCATCCCTGCAGTCTTTTTTAAACAAATCCTGAGATCAGTTATTTTGACAAATTTAGGTAAACCGGTACTATCCAACTCTGCATCTGAACTGCCCTTTTATGCTGGAAATTGTGAAAAGTAACTCCATTTTCCTAGCATGTTGCATCTCTGCATCTACCCAGGATCACCTGAAATAATGTAAAATAAACTTATCATGACCCTGACTAAATCAGCTAAATCAACCCTTATTGAATTTAAGGGGAAAGTTTTATTTTTAAAAATAACTTTAAGATCTTTTATACAATGAGTATAGATGTTCTCTTAATTAAGATGCACATTTGTTAAATTCTGTGGAAGTAAAGCTTTTGCAGTCTGGTGGGTTGATGTTAATGTAACATTTTTAGCTTATAGCACTAGCTATCACAAAATAAGAAAATGATTGAGTATGAGTGTGTTTTATAAACTTTGAATATTTCAAATGTTTTCATATTTTTTAATAGAACTTAATAAAAATGTCTAGATTTACTGTTTTCCTCTATAGCATATCCTTCTCCCCTTGTTTTGAAAAAACTTTTTTGACTCCCAAAAAGTTACAAAAATAATAACACAGTTCAGGTATACCCTTTACCCAGCAATCCCCAATTATAGTATTTTACATAACCATAGCAAATGATCAAAACCAAGAAATTGATATTGGGTACAATATTAGTAACTAAACCACAGACCTTTCAGGTTTCACAAGTTTCTACATGCACTCATTTATTTACTTTTTGGTGTATAACTCTATGAAATTTTGTCACTTACAGATTTGTATAACTTCCACCACAGTTAGCATACAGAACTGTTCACCACCACAAAGAACCTCCCTAGTGCTGTCCTTTTAAAATACAATCCGCGCCCACCCCCCAACCCTAATCCCTGACAACCAGTGGTCTGTTCTCCATCACTAGAATGTTGTCATTTTGAGGTTGTTAATATAAATGGCATCACAGTGTGTAACTTTTTGAAGTTGGTTTTCACTAAGTATAATGTCCTTGAGATCCACCCAAGATGTTAGTGTTGCTTCCCTTTTTTCCCCCACCTTCTTAAAATTAAGTTTTAAATTTTTATTTCTAAATATAATGGAAAAAGTCCTCACTCACTTGAGAGATAAAGCTCTTCTGCTGAAGTTAAGCTGTCATTGCCTTATATCCAAGTTTGATATGTAAGCTGGAAAGAAGAGGACTTTGGATCTCTAAATACCTTCCAACTCATCTGGGCCATCTGAGGGAATAATCTGATAGAACAGTTCCCAGTCTGTAAGCCAGAGGATAGTGACCTGGCGGCCCTCTGCTGGTCCCCCCTGGAGCCGGGACAGTTGCTGCCTGTTGCCCTGCAGCATTGCTCTTTCCGGTGAAAAGTAAGACATGGAGATGGCAATGACCATGAGTCTGTGTCTCCTTCTGTCTCCTTAGACATCATTTGGCACTCCAGTTTAATAAATAGCATAAAAACCCACTTAAAGGCTTCACTAGAGTCAACTTTTAAGAAACGGAATTGTCAACGCCACTTCAAGTGTGCTGTATTTAACCTTAGCCCTCAATACCTCACCCAAGAAGCCAACGTGGGCACAATTTCTATTGCACGTGTTTGAAAAACCTGAGAGAATGCTAGTGAATTAACTGACAGCCTCATTAACTATAACTATACCATTATCACTGGGAACCCTGTCATTTTCACACCAAACAAGAAGCTCTCTGTCTGAACAATAAAAACAACCTGAAGCTTTTTAGGCAAAATCTAATCTATCCCTTCTGTTACCACATCTAATTTAAGGCCAATGATAAGACACTTAAGCAGTTTTGGAGACTGAATTTAGACTGCAGAGTAATTCAACAAAATGTCTCTTTCTACTAAATGCTTGTCTAGAGAAGAGGGACCATCACTGAAGCCTCCTCTGGAAAGTTTTCTAAGAATGTTTTACTGTGGGGGCACCAGGGTGGCTCAGTTGGTTGAGCATCCGACTCTCAATTTCAGCTCAAGTCGTGATCTTAGGGTGGTGAAATCGAGCCCGCTGTCGGGCTTCGCACTGTGCATGGAGTCTGCTTGAGGTTCTCTCTCCTCCCTCTGCCTCCCCGCCCCACCCCCCCCACCCCCGCCGCTGTCCGCATCCTCTCACGCTCACACTTTGTCTCTCAAAAAAAAAAAAATGTTTTACTGTGGGAAGTTATTTGGTAAATTCATGGCTATGGTAGGTTGCAGGCATCTTCAGGCAAAGCATGAGTACTGAAAAAATTGGATTAAAAGACTTTGGATGATCGCCTCTCAAGTGATAACTGTCTGAATTCTTTTCTTTCATTCAGGCCCGCAGCATACCATTTATAGATACGTGGGTACTACTTCAAATGGAATAAAGAAATGATGGAGCTTCCAGTCCTCAGCTTCTGGAAAACAAACCCATTCATCTAGGTCTGGCCAATTGGCACTTCTGCTTTCACCAAACGTCCCCTCTCTCAACCTCTGAACACTATGCTGCCTCATCACTCTATGCTCACTTGTCCTCTGCCTTACCTTTACTGTGCTGAGCTGCACAGAAGTAGATGCAGACTTATTAGACATAAACCTTGCCTTTTGCCCGCTGTAAAGACTCTAGGGAAAACAGATACACCCTGGAAACAGTCATACCACAGTATGAGACAGATGAAAAGTTGAAAGGAGTGATCTAGACTGTAAGGAGCCACAGAAGCATAATCAGGACAGCTTCCATCTTTTTAGGACTTCCCATGTGTTCACGGGGTGCTATGCAGAGTACTCCATGTGCATTGATTGGTTCATTTAAGTGTCCTGGCTGACCCGAGCTGGTGATTGTCATTCTCATAGATGAGGGAACAGCCTGAGGGAGATAATTTACCCAAGTAAGTTGCTAGCAGAGATGTAAACTCAAGTATAATTCCAGAGCCCAAACTCTTACTAAGCCACTGAGAAATACAACTTCTCCGAGGCCTGAGGAATTCCGGAAGAGCTTCCTACAAGAAACATCTTGAGCTGAATGAATGATTCCAAATACTGCAGTCAATGCTGTTTTGAGTATGTGCTGTCCTCCAAGCTGTAATGCCTTATTTGGCCCCAGGAAGGAGTCCCCTGGCCCTTGAGCCAAGACCAGAAATTACTATTTTTTACTCAACAGTCCTGAAGTAGGCAACCCCAGCTCTGTTAATGTTAAAGAGTTCACCTCAATGATTTTACATCATGGTAGTCAACTGAGTCTACTGCATGGGCTCCAGAAAATTAGAGGAAGAAAAGAATTTTCTGTGCCTTTATTTTCTAGATGTTATGAGGGCAGAACCTTTCCTAGCCTCCTAGATTAACTGAGAGGGCTTTGTGCCTGCAAAAGAAATTTAATGGTAGGGCTTAGGTTTGCAGACTGCTTCACACTTTCCAAGTGCTTTCTGACCTACTTCCCCATATAATCCTCACATCCCAAACCAGACTGAAATATGTACGGCTCCTTTTACTCATGATGAGAAAGACACAGATAAGGTACAACTGGGTCAAGGTAATACATTTACAGTTAACAACCAGGACATCAGCCTTGTGTTCTTCCATAGTATCCAGCCCAGCAACAGCTTCTTCCTCCATTCTTCCTCTCCCCACCAGCACCTGTTTCACTCCTAATCATTCAGCAGGTATCCAGTGTTGATTCTGCTGGGCACTCAAACTAGAGGCTGAGCATAAGGTGATTAACAGGACAAACTTGCCTGTGTAGGATCTCAATCTAACCAGAGACAGACATGCAAACATTAGCACTACGGTAGGTCAGCACTGATAATAAAACTCTATAACGTGTGAAGCTATATTAAGAGGAGCTGGGAGGTGGGGTACTTCTGAGGATGTTCTAGATTTTTCCAGAATCTTGCAGGAAGAATAGGGACGAGAAGGGGAAGAAATGGTATTTCTGATAGAGGGAACAGCTTGTTGGGAAGCAAGGAGATAGGAAGAGGCGCAGCATTGGAGGAGGGAGTTGGAGTCAGGAAACCAAAGGGAGAAAATATGCAAGTAGAAAGAACACTGAGTCAGCAACAGTTGGGTTCCTCTTGTTGCTCTGCCCCAAATTCTATGACTTTGGGCAAGTCACCTCTTATCACTAGGCTTTTATTTCCCAATTTTTGAGGTGAAGGGTTAGCCTATCTGGCATTCTGTGATTATGAAACAATGATGCAGAAATACAGGGTGTGAGGAGTGGTTTGCAAGTCCAGAGGAGGGAGAGGCTTCTGCAAGAGACAGCATTGGAGTTAGGACTTGAAGGATTTTGAAGGATTTCCACAGTCACAGGTGAGGAAAAGGAGATTTCCCTACTTTTTATGATGCTTAGTATATTTCACAATTTAAAAAGGAAAAGAGTTCCGTTTTCTCCACCAAAATGTGGAGTGATATCTGTTCTAAGGGGTACCAACATGTCTTTCTCCAGCTCTGAATTATATAGTCTCTGTTTTTAAGGAGTTCAAAGTTCAGCGTGGAAGGAAACCTCAAACCCACGAAAAGGGGCTTTAGGGTTTGGAAGCACAGGTGATGTTCCCTATCTCCTCCTCTCCATTCCCCAAACCGGAAATGTCTGGGTCGCAGAGAACATCCTCAGAGGAAATCCTGTTTTCCACTTCCTGGTCAGAGGCTGAACTCCAGGAAAGGGATGAATTTGGGGAGAGCTCTGTGTCCTGCCTCTTCATGGGTGGTCTGAGGCCAGGAGGATGAGAGGGACTAATAAAAAACACAATGGAAAAGATGATGTCAGGTATTCAAGGGTGTCGGAGCTTCAGGGCCCTCAGAAATCACTTGGTCCTCATGGTACAAATGAGGACACTGGGACCCTGAGAAGGGACTTGCTCAAGTTCACACAGCTTAGTAAGCACAGAGCTGGGACCGGAATTCAGGACTCTAGACCATACTGTCATATGCCATGGTATCT
The DNA here is from genome assembly GCF_029215605.1 of Mirounga angustirostris. Taxonomy (NCBI): domain Eukaryota; kingdom Metazoa; phylum Chordata; class Mammalia; order Carnivora; family Phocidae; genus Mirounga; species Mirounga angustirostris. Next base: position 153,313,783 of record NW_026991712.1, read on the forward strand.
GAGTCAGTAAGTTAGGTATCAAGCAATAACCTAGGCCCTTCCTATTTTCCTTTATACCATAAAGGAAAAAAACCAAAACGGGAGTGTCTGCGCACACACACACACACACACACATTTCCCAGCCTTCTTGCTTTGCTCACGTGGCTTCCTTTGCCTCCAAACCCTCCATGGGTTCAAAGCCCTGCGTGTATCCTTCAAAACACAGCTTAAAACCTTCCCTGCCCCACATCCCCTCCCCATCCTGCAGCAAACCTTCCCAGAATCCCGTTGTGAAAGTGACATTTTTCTCTTTCGACTTTACATAATCCTCTCTCTGGTCCTTTTCGTCCTCTTGTATGTTGGTTATGTGTACCCATGGCTGGGAGCTCCTCAAGGTCAGGGACCAGGTATGATCCCCTTGTCCAATGAAGGGTCACAGGGACAAGGTCTACTGACCGTCCCTGCTATATCTGGGGCTTTCTGCTAGACCCCAGGGAGTACAACAAAGGAAGCAAAGGCACTGTCAGAGCCTACTGTGGTAAAAATGCATTTATGCATGCCCAGACACACATGTGCAAAATCCTGTTCATCCGCATCCATCTAAGTCCTACTCAGAACGTCATTTAGACCTCACAATAACCCTGTGAAGGGACAGTCAAGCAAACATGCCGTTTCACCTGCAAACACGCATAGTCCTCAGCGAAGTAACAACAGTTTAGTGAATACACCTGCTCTGTTCTAAGCCCTTTCCATTTGTTAACTTAGTCCCCACAACAAATGTTAAGAGGCAGATACGTTTATTATTCCTCATGTTTTGGGCTAGAACTTTGGAACAGAGAGGTTAAGTAACTTTCCCCGGGGTCACACAGCCAATAGGAAACAGGGATTCAAATCTGGGCAGTAACCTGAGCACTATGTCAGGATTCTCCCTGAAAGGAAGTGGAGACTCAGTGGTAAAGCGATGTGCCCAAGGTCACAAAGGTGAAGTCAGGATTTGAACTCAGGCGTGTCTAGCTTCAGAGCCCATATTCTCCTTTCCTTCCCCTTTTTCTCCTCCTCTTCCTCCCTTGGTGCCAGCAGGGACTTGGAAGCATGTCTTTCAGTTCCCTAAAGCCCATGTTCCTACCATGATAAGATGATACAAGGTCATAGATGCTGGTTGGAAGGGGAGCAGGTACATGGACCATAGCTGAGTCACTCCCGGTGAGTGGCTGGCTCCAAACCCCCAGATTCACCCTAGAGAGGCCTGCGCTGTGACTCTCGAAGCCCCCTCCCCACCTGCTCTCTCCTCCCCACGGAGCGCAGAGTACCTGCGGAGCCCAGGTGTCCAGGAGCCCCATCCCCATGAATGCCTGCATTTCCTGGGCTGCCTCAGGAAGGGGCTGCGACTCACAGCTAGCGTATTTGTGGAACCATTTCTCTCTCCTTGTAAGGGCCATATGGGATGCACTTGCACATTCTCCGCGGCTGGTTTCTAGGGCCAGGAGGGCTGGCCAGTCGGGCTTCCTCTAAGTTCATGGGCCAGGTTCCTGCTGGGTGATGTCCCTCTCCCTCGATTTCTTTCTCCAGTTCTGTTACTCTTCTTCCTTCAACATACAATTGCAGGGCTGCTACTCTGTCTCTATGATATGCTGGGGCATAAACAAATCAGACCCGGTCCCTGTCTCCAAGGGGCTCGTTGGGGTACAGAATCCCCCTGATATATGTGGTCGGCACCATGTTGGAGGGATGTTTAAGGGACACAGGAGAAAAAGCTGGAGGCAGGTACTTCTGCTCTCCTGGAAGTCCCAGGGCAGCCAAAGTCCTTGGCTCCCTTGGTCTGCCTAAGGAGATCTACTTGGTGTTCACCCGGCCCCCCACACCCTGCCACCCAGTGCAGCAGGACCCCCCAGTGTACAGTCCTGGGGAAACAAGACTATGGTGGGACTGACCTGGGAGAAGCAAAGTACCCAGCCTCGTGCTGCCAAAGATCAGAGATCGTGGATATGATTCCAGTTGGCTCCTTTCCATTCTCCTGAGCCTCATAGGCACCAGCCTCAGCTCCTGGCAGGCAGCCCAGATGGGCTCTGAGTCCTCTTACATCCCTGGCAGCCCCCACAGGGCTCACAATTACTGTTCAAAAGCATTTGTTTAAAATGAACAAACAAGCAGGAGCCATGCACACTATACAGATGAGGAAACTGAGTTCCAGAGAGGGTGGATGACTGCTCTCCCACCACAGCTTTTAGTAATCGAATGAGAAGGAAGCCAGATTTCTTAACCTAGTGCGGAGCATGCTATCTAAGAAAGGGGATAGATGTCCAGGCACCTACAATGTTGTCTGGCATAAACTAGACACTTAGTAAATGTGGAATCAAAGAATGAATGAAGCTGGGTGGGCATGCATTTTGGATAGCCCTGGCCCACCGTTCTTGCCTTATCCACCACAAAGCCCCTTCATATAACTTGAGTGACAGTCACACTGAGCTTCTCGCCATCCCCATAGGTACCCTTTCTCTTCCCACCGCTGGGCCTTTGCACCTGCTATTGTACTTCCCCACATGTGCCCGGGCTACCACAGTCCAAGATAGATGACACCAGTTTTGTAAAGTCTAGTCTGACCCTTCTCAGTGAGAATACTCACCCCTCCCCCCACACACAGTCTCTCCTGGGTCTTAGAACCCTGAGATCATGATCTGAGCCGAAGGGAGATGCTTAACCGACTGAGCCTCCCAGGCGCACCTTTACCCCCATTTTAGAGATGAGGAAACAGAGACAGGGAAAAGTGCAGTAGCTTGCGTAGGGCCACCAGCTACCAAGTAGTTGAGGAGGAATTCAAGGCCCATGGGGTCGACAATCAATCATGTATTCTTATCCAAGCCATTAGGCTCAGTCCTGTGAGTGGGTTCCGGGCTGGACACACAGAACCCAGGCTGCACAGAGCCATGCAGGCAAGAGGGCCTCCTGACATGGCTTTTCCTGGTGACTCAGAGTTGTGTGACAGGGCCCGGTAGGCCTGTGTGTCTCCTTCATGGTGTCTTTAAAAAATGCTCCCCTTCCCCTTCACTTTCCCTGCTCCCCTTTCATCGCTCCCATGCTGCCGCCCCAGAGAGCCGGCGGACCGGCTACCACTCCATCAGTCCGACTCGCTAGGACGGGGCAGGGAAGCAGACTCCTTGCTTCTACGGGTACCTGTGGGGGAACTGGAGTTGTCACTGAGAGCCTGAGTGGAGACCCAGAAAGAGGAAGGAGGCAGAGATGAGAGCCAGATGAAAGACAGAGACAGAAAGAAGAGCAGACCCAAAGCGCGAGAGCTTGAGATAGAGACAGCAGGGTGAAAGAGATGATAAGAGATAAAAGGAAGACAGATCCTGTGGTCCCCTTGCCCCATCCCTATTAGAGAGGGGGAAACTGAGGGTCAGAGGAAGTGACCCTACTTCCTGGCAGATGTGTCTGTCACTTTTGCAAGCACCATCAATTCGGTTCCTCTCCGGTCCTCAGATATCTACCGCTGCTTGTCCGCCTGGCCCTAAGCAGCGAGCGTCAGGCTGTCAGACTGTCCCGGAGGGCCCTGGGGCATGCTAACGAGGACAGCAAGGGCAGGGGGGTCAGCGCAGGATGGATCAGCGACGGCGTCCTGGACAGGGTAAGACCGAAGCCAGGCCACACAAAATGTGATCAACTTCACTGAGGCATGATTTATACACAATAAGATGCACCCATTTGAAGTGTACAGATTTTTGACACACATAGGCTCGGATAAGCAGCACCATGAATCAAGATATAGAATATTTTCATTCCGCAGAGAGTCCCCTGTGCCTCTCTTGCTGTCATCTCTCCTCTACCACCACCCCTGTTCTGAACTCTGTCCTTATAGCTTAGCTTCGCCTTTCCTAGAGTTCTCTATAAATGCAATCACACACAAATATTCTCTTTTGTGCCTGTCCTCCTTCACTGACCATAATGTTTTTGAGATTATTTCATACTCTTGCATGTATCAGTGGTTTGGTTCTTTTTTATTGCTGAGTAGTATTCTATTGCATGAACGTACCACAATTTGTTTATCCATTCATCTGTTGATGGGCATTTAGATTGTTTCTGGTTTTTAGCTGTTATGAATAAAGCTTCTATGAATATTGTATTCTAGAGTTATTGGGGATATATATTTTTCAATTCTCCCCCAAGTAAGAGTATGTCTGTAAACTGTATATTTATAAGGAACTGCCAAAGAGTTCTTCAAAGTGGGTGAGTCATTTTTGCATTTCCCTTCAATGTATGAGAATTCCAGTTGTTCCACATCCTCACCATTAGAGAGACCAGTGGGGAGGGGCAGAGAGTGGGAGAGAATCACAAGCAGACTCCATGCTCAGTGTGGAGCCCGTCATAGGGCTCGATCTCATGACCCTGAGATCATGACCTGAGCCGAAATCAAAAGTCAGACACTTAACCGACTGAGCCTCCCAGCCCTATTGTCAGTCTTTTAAATTTTAGCAATTCTAGTTGGTGTGTCATGGGTATCTCATTGCAGTTTTACTTTACATTTCCCTAATGTAAATTTGAGCATCTTTTCATGAGATTTTTATCTATTTGTTTTTAACTTTTAGGGTGACAGGAGATTTATTTTTTATTTTTTTTTAAAGATTTTATTTATTTATTTGACAAAGAGAGACACAGCGAGAGAGGGAACATAAGCAGGGGGAGTGGGAGAGGGAGAAGCAGGCTTCCCGCGGAGCAGGGAGCCCGATACGGGGCTCGATCCCAGGACCCTGGGATCATGACCTGAGCCGAAGGCAGATGTTTAATGCCTGAGTCACCCAGGCGTCCCACAGGATTAATTTTAATGGTTAAAAACTCCGACTTGAGGAGGTGTCAGGGCTTCCCCCTTCCACTTCCATGTGGTCTCTAGTCCTTGCTCTGAAAGAAGCCTTACGCTGCCAACAAGGAGGCCTGAGACGGAATTCCAGCTGAAATGTGGGGAGAGTCATCCTGTGCTGCCAAACCCCAGCACTGCTGTCACAACTCCCGGGGAGAGAAAGGGCGTCACTCTAATTCCACGCTTCTCGAAGTGGACCATCAGCATCACCTGGGAACTTGTTAGAAAAGCAAATTCCCAGGCCCCGCCCCAGGCCCGATGCATGGGAGACTTTGAGAGTGAGGCCCAGAGGGGTCTGCATCTCAACAGGACGTCCAGGTGATTCTGATGCTCACCCAACTCTGAGACCCACTGCTCTGGTTTGCCACTGTCGTCTGCAGAAAAGGCCACCAGAAGATCATTGAACGTGTTAAGAAAGCACTGTGCTTCCTAATGCGTTGAAGCCAGGGCCCTTTCCCTGACCCACACCTCTCCCAGGAGCATTCGGAAGACCAGGGATGCTCCCCAGACAGATGGAATGGTTAGTGACTTAACTCTGTCCTCGCAAGCAGAGTTGCCCAGATAGCTCTGCCATCAATGGTTTTGCTTCTAGAGCTGTCAGAGAAGGACAGAGCATGTGTACCGCCCCCAACCCTCTGGCTAGCAAATAGTTGCCAGTGGTCACTCACACAGGCCCCGGGCCCTTGGGTACACGCAAATACCTGTGGGCGGGACCCTTGGGCCGCTGGGGGGCGGGGGGCTCCATGTCCTGAGCGCCTGCTGTGTTTGCCTGTACCGCTCCCTGCTTCTGCCTCTCCTCTGCCATGTCCTCTATGGTAACCCTGCCGGGCTGCTGGCATGACCTCAACTTTAGAGATGAGGCAACAGGCTCAGCTCACCCATTGTCCCTCAGCTGGTCGGCACCCACGTTGGCTTGGACCAGATGACCTCTTCATTCCTGCTAGCTATAATGGTGTATTTACTACACCAAGAAAACTACTTCAAAATCATGGACACTTTGGATAACACCGGGATTATGTCCCAGTTTAAATCCCCTGTGACCCTGGGGCGCCTGGGTGGCTCAGTCGTTAAACATCTGTCTTCGGCTTGGGTCATGATCCCAGGGTCTTGGGATCAAGCCCCGCATCAGGCTCCCTGCTCCGCGGGAAGCCTGCCTCTCCCTCTCCCACTCCCCCTGCTTGTGTTCCCTCTCTCGCTGTGTCTCTGTCAAATAAATACATAAAACCTTTAAAAAAAATTAATCCTGTGATGAGAACACTCTGATGTATAGACAATGATGACCTCCCTTCTACAGACAGGAAAGTGAAACACAGAGATGGAGTCACTCAACCAGCAAGTGGGAGAGCAGGGATGCGCAATCCGGACTGCCCCTGGAAGCAACAGAGCCTCAAGCCCGACTGCCCGGGGCCTGAATCCCGGCTCCACCACTCACCAGCTGGGTGTTCTCCGCAAAGTTGCTCAAACTTTCTGTGCCTTAGTTGGCTACCTACAAAATGGAGGTAATGGCAGCCACTACACTGAGTTGTTGTAAGGATTAATTGAATTAATAATACTTTTGAAGTGCTTAGGACAGTCCCCAGTACATTGTACCACCTCATAGATGTCTTGAAAGGAAACCTGGCTGCCCACCAGCGTGCAAACTCCCTGCCTCCCCTCCAGAGAACAAGCTCCAGGGAGAAAGCTCAGAGCAGCTAGAACCCGGGACTGGGTAGGCGGAAACACTTGAAAAAAATTAAAGCCTCAAATTTGGGGGTTAGGAAGAACCCAGCCTTTGGTAGGGGTAGGGACGGAGGTGGGGGACAGGTCGGAGGCCCCAAACCTGGCAAGGCTGTTCCCTCCAGGCGGCTCCCCTCCAGGACCAGACTCCAGACTGACCCGTCTAGGTCCCAACCTCCCCTCCTCCCTACAGCCCCCCCCCCCCCCAGCCCCAGCTCTGGCGCTCTGGGTTTCCTGCCCGCCCAAGGCCCCTGCTTGGGGCGGGCGGAGGAGGGGTGGCATTTCCTGGCGGGCCGTGGGCCACGTCACTCCCTCCTGGACGCTCGGACAGCGCGCTGACCGACAGGCACCAGATGCTATTTCGGGCGGCGCCCCGCTCAGTGCGCAGTTTCCGTTTTTCCACCGACCGTCGGAAACAGGGCTTGGGGGGAGGGTGTAGACGTCACGAACCCCCAGCTCCAGGCACAGGGGGGTGGGGGACAGGTCCGGGATGGCTGCCAGACTGTCACAATCTGGAGCTTTGCGAGCAGAGGGGGATGGTGAGTGTCACCTCCCCAACCTGCCACCGACGTCTGGGCACACTCTGCCATGGGGCTGGCTCACAAAAACCTTGCCACCTGTCCCTTGTTCCTTCCCTACAGCCTGGTAGGGTCATTTAATGCCCAGTAAGAGGTAGATGCCTCAGACACCTAAAGTCAAGGAATTCAAAACCCCTTGGCCTCCAGACCCCCATCTCCAGGACTAACACCAGCGGTCTAGGCAAAGGAAAGCCAGAAACCCAGAGCGTTCCTGGATTTCTCCTTCCCCCTCATCCCCCAAACCATATTCTTACAAACCCAATTTTGTATCCTAAATACATGCCTCAGTCCAACACCCTCCAATTGGATCACTGTATGGTGTCAGAACTAGTCTTCCCATTTCCCACCCACCCACACCCCTTCTCCACCTTGCAGCCAAAGAGTTTCCGGAAATGCAAATCTGATCCTATATAGGACACAGTGCCCACCCTCAAACCAAATAAACAAAATGGTTCCCCCCTAAATCCTTTAAATTGACCTCAGGCTTGCTCCAGCCACGGTAGACTCTTTTCTGTTCCTTGTATGAAATTAGGGCCCTTCTGCTTCAGCCCTTGTCCCACGTGGAAGGCTCTAGATGTTCACTCTTTTACTCTCCCTCAGATCCCACTCTTATTTTTTATTTTTTTATAATAAGGATTTTTTTTTAAGGATTTTATTTATTTAATTGACAGAGAGAGCACAGGCAGGGGGAGTGGGAGAAGGAGAAACAGGCTCTCCGCTGAGCAGGGAGCCCGATGCCAATGCGAGGCTCGATCCCAGGACCCTGGGATCAGGCCCTGAGTTGGAGGCAGACGCTTAACCAACTGAGCCACCCAGGCGCCCCTGGATCCCACTCTTAGATCTCAGTTCAGGCATCATTTTCTCAGGGAAGCGCTCCCTGGCTGGGCTTTCTGATGGGGATGGCCAGCACCTATTTGGAGGGGCTCAGAGGTGAACTGACTTGCTCACAGATGACAGCACTGGGCTTGGAACTCAGAATTACATGACTCCTGCGCTTTCAGGTAAGTGATGCTGCCAGCAAAGGCAGCAGGGACCAGAAGGGGGAGAGAAGAAAGCCAACCCCATGGAAGGGAGGCTTCAGGGAGGAGGTGGCCAAAAGGTTGGGTCTTGGGAGATGGATGTGAGAAGAGGAGGCCAGTGAGGCAGAAGGAGCAGCAGTAACTAGGGCATGAGGGAGGGTTCGATTTGATAATAATGGGTGAGGCAGGGCTGGAGCCATGGGGAGACAGCAAGAGATGGGGCTTAATAGACCCCAGAGACCCCTTCTCAGGGTCCCTGCCAAAGGCTGGTGTGGCTGGGCCAGGGGACACCTTGTGGCAAGTCCAGGAATTAAACTTCTTTTCGCAGAACATGGATGGCCCTTCTCGAGAACCATGAGATTCTGTAGGCATTATCTGTACCCACAGTGCATCCTGACTCCCACCAGAGAGCACAAGAGGAACAGAAGGGAACAGCCTGCACTGAATTAACCGTCTCTTCACAGAGAGTCATCCTGATGGCAAGGGGGGGCCAGTACTCCGACTGTGACCACACTCTGGGCTCTATCCTTGACTGGAACTCAAGGGCTTTTCCCTAGTTCTCAGGCTCCAAACCAGAGCTGCTGGAAGGACCAAACATCCTGGCATGATGGGTAGACTTGTGGACTGGAAACTGGATACTTGGAGTTTGGGTCTCATCTTTTCCTGGGGTCACTGTGAGCTTTGGCCAAGTCGCATCTCTCTGTGCCTTAATTTTCTTCTCTGTAACAATAACCGGAATTCCCATGCATGTGCATATGAAGTCGTCCAGGGCTCTGGGCTGGGTGAGGTTCCATAGATTATTGTTCTCACCACTGCCTTTTTAAAAAGATTTCTTTATTTATTTGAGAGAGAGATAGCACATGAGTGAGAGGGGCAGAGGCAGAGGGAGAGGGAATCTCAAGCAGACTCCACACTGAGCGCACAGCCTGACGTGGGGCTTGATCTTACGACCCTGACATCACAACCTGTGCTGAAATCAAGAGTCCCTCATTCAACAGACTGCACCACCCAGGCCCCTCACCACTGACTTCTTTTTATTTTTTTTTTTAATGATTATAGTATCAGGTAGGTATTATCTCCCGATTTTACAGACAAGGAAATGGAGGTTCAGAGCCAGGTGACTTGCAAGATTTGAGCCTTTGCTGCTTCCACTCCACCGTCAAAGAAGGAAAGCAGATACCCTCCCTGGGCTGAGTCCCAGTTGCCCACTCCTCACTGAACCCAGATTTCTACTCCACAGTAAGATCTTGGTCCCTGCAATGAGTTGAGCCCAGATCTGTCCTCCCAGCCTAGGCTCCAGCTGCCCTTCTTCATCACCTGAGCTCCAGAGAGGACTCTGATGCCAAATGTGCTTCCCAGGCTCCACCACTTACTAGATCTGTCACTTCGGTAAAGTTTCTTTGACTTTCTGTGCCACAGTTTCTTCATCTCTAAATGGAGGATAATAATAGCACCAGCGTCTTAGGATTGTTTATGAAAACGAAAAGATTTTGTATTTGTAGAGTGCTTAGAACGGTGCGTTAGTAGCAAGATTAAAATGTTTAAAATACAAGGAGGGTTGGGGACGTTCCCAGGCTCGGGGCTCAGCCTGGAACTCAGCAGAAGGGACATTTAAATCGCTCCGTTGACACCAGGTGTCCCTCCACAGAGCCCTGGATGTGAGCTCAGTCGATGACACTGGAGGCAAGCATGCTCCGTTTTAGAGCAGAAAAGAGCCAGGGCTGAAGGGGGTGGGGGTGTGCAGAGGGGGAGCTGGGGAGCTTTCTGGGATGAGGAACTGCCCACTGAAATGCGGGTGTCTAGGACACTGGAGAAAGAATGAATGCCGGGGACGGGCTGGGGAGTGATGTTTTGGGCGTCAGAGGCAGGGACGGAGTTCTGGGATGAGAGTCGCTGAAGAAAGGTGTCTGGAAGGCCGAGGGACTGAGGTTGCGGGGTGCCCGGGTTCCCGAGAGGCTTCGGGATCAGAAATGGGGCTGGGCTCGCGTAGTCCTAGACTGCGCGCCCTACTCTCTCCGTGGCGCATTCCGGAGCCGGGCCCCGCGCCGCACAACCAGTCCCCACTCCCTGCGGTGAAATTGCCAAATTAAAATGAATCATTTGGCCCATAATGGCCGAGGCGCTTATCGGGGGCGAGCGGACCCGCGGCAGGGCCTTATCTCGGCGGCGCACACGGCCCCGGCGCGCCTCGGCCCATGCTAACGAGGCCCAGAACGTGAGAGGGATTAGCGCGCGTCGCTGGAGGAGCCTGGGCGCGCGGGCGGGGAACGGGGACGGGGACAGGCGCGGGGGCGGGCCTCCGCACGAAGGACCAGGCCTCAAAATGGCCACACGCATCCCCCCGTAGCGGCAAAACGTGAGCATTCTGGCCTTTTTCTAGGGGGAAGCACCCTGCGGCCTCCCGCGGATTTCCCCATCAGTTCCTCTCTCCTTTTCCCCGCTCGAAGAAGAGGTCTCCGCTCCTTTTCCCCGGGTTTCTTTCGATGGGGGGCATTTTCCACGGACACCCTCCGCTCGCCGCCGCCGCCCCTCCCGCCTCGGAGACTCTCTTCCTTCCTTCCCCTTTTTCCTTACGCAATATACAGAAATGCGCGAGGCGGTGGTTGGTTTTCATTTCTTCTTGGTGGTTGTGTGCATGCGGTGGGATTGTGAGTGCGTGTGTGAGCCGTCGGCGATGCTTCTTCCGAGTGTGGTCTTCCAGGCGAAGGGTTGTGTGTCCGAGTGTGATGGTGTCCGCGCTCTTTGGGTTGTTGATTTGGCTTCTTCGAGCCCTTCTGCGTTTTCATCGTTGTATACGATTATGTTCGTTTTTCCTTCTCGACATGGGTCTGGCTCTGTGTGTTGGGTTGTGTGGCCTTTGCGATTGTATTTGGGTGGTTTCGTTGTTGTGTCGGGCGTGTGTGATCCTGACTACGTTGGATGTGTGTCCATGAGCGATTGCGTTGGACTGATTTCGTTGAATCGTGTTGGACAGTGTGCGGGCCTGACCGTGTCGGCTTGTGGGGCAGTGTTGGGTTGTATTTACTTTGCTTCCCCTCTATGGGGTGGACCGTGCGTGGTCCTGTCCATACTGGGTTGTGTGCCTGTGTGCTTGTGTCCTTTAGAAGTGCATTTGCAAATCGCTGGGGGGTGGAGGGGAGGGCGAGCAGGAGGAGATGGAGCCGCAAGTTGAGGAGGCGGCAAGGGGGCGGGGAGAGGGATTTCACATTTTATTCCAAATTATGATGTATTCGGAAGCCAGTGTTGGCTTGGATGGGCAGACGGAGCCCGATCGGCGGCTGCTCTGTCCAGAGGCCAGTCTGTGCCTCGGTGTTTGAGGGGTTTGTTAGTGAGGGGGAGGTTCTTCCAGGCTCGAAGCTGAGCAGCGCTCGCCAAGGCCCGCGCCTTCAAGCCGGTAGCCGCCGGCTCGGGTTTCCGCCGCACCCAGGCTTCATCCATTTCTGGTCAGTTTCGCGGGTACCTCCGCGGGGTCTACGGGAGAGGCCTGGAAAAGACAATGGGCGCATTCTCCAGGTTTTGCGCCTGGGGTGGGGACCCTCGGGATAATCTCCAAAGAACACTTTTCTATCCCTTCCCCGGGTGAGCGACATTGCGGCGTGGGTCAGGTATCCGTCGCATCGGTGACCAGGGCCAGCCTTTGTGGAGGGATGGGGTCAGTGCTGCCCTCTCTGCGAAAAAAAGGATTTTATTTTGCCAGTTATTGTGGTTACTAATGCATCGTCATCATCATCACCATCATCATCATTCTATTTAATTAAAGTAATCGTTCGGTAGCAAAACGGCTTGTCCCTTTTAGCTTCTTTGGAGCGAAAACAAAGCTGCGCGGTTCCCCGCGACCAGCTCTATTTTTTTAAGTTGCTGGGTTTGAGGTAGGGAGAGAAAATGGAGAGAGGAACGGGCACAGAGACCCTGTCATAAAGCAAAAATTAACACGGACCTAAAAAATAGGAATGAGTGGATTTTCCTTTCTTCCCACCCCTCCCCCCATCTGGATTAGAAGAGGAGAAAGAAAATCTCCCGCATTGGACTGAAACCGCAGGGAAGAATTATTCCTATATTTCCACCAAAGCCAGGGCAAAAAGGAGTCCTTTGGAATTAATCCAGGATTTCGGTGTGTAATCATAAACTGGACAATTTAGGCAAAACAAATTAAACAAAACCCATCGGAAAAGAAAAAAAAGCAACCCAAATCTCCCTACGCTACACACTGGGAAGCAGTATTGGATTTTACCCTCCCTGCCTTTGCCTTGTTTATCGCTGCAAGGAATTATTAGAATTCTCCCCTACTCTGCTAGTCTGAACACTGAAAAATTGAAAATCATCGTGTGGGGATGGTTGAAAGGGAGGCGGGGGCTTTCTTTCTTTATCAGTGGAAGAAAAGAGGGGACCTAGATAGATCTGCGCCCCCCCCCCCCATCCCCTTGGATCTGTGCTGTTCTGACTCCATTCCTGTGGGAAAGTAGCCTTTAGAATTGAGTTCTGGTTTCGCTTTTGGCTAAAGGTGGGCATGGAGAGAATGGGGGCCTTGGAGGTTCTGCCCCACAGATCAGGGTCTGAAAACCGGATCCCCCCTTTCCAACACACATTTCTCCACCCAGCTGTGCTAGGCTTGTGGCCGCTGCTCCGGCCTGACTGGGGTTCCCAAGCCAATCGCATAGACATGTCAGTGCTTAGAAAACAAACTCGGCTGCACTGAACCAGACATCCCGGTCGGAGGGCCCGAAATTGTTCCAGAGGTCTGTGCAGAGCTTGAGCTCGTTGTTGTTGTTATAGTTATTATAGTTATTCCTGATTGGTCAGGTGTAGGGTTCTTTTTAAAGGGGGATTGGGGAGAGGCTTTGAACACCTGCAGGGTGGGGGCAGAAAGCCGTTTGCAATTCCCTGGGCTGGTTGGCGAGGACAGGAGGTAATTCCCAGCCATTGACCCCCATTTCTCTCTCTCCCTCCCTCTCGCCCTCCCTCTTTCTCTCCACCCCCATCTTTCCTGGAAACTCGCTTTGGGCGCGGCAGACTGCCCAGGACCACACCGTGGCCTAACTGCTGGTCTCTCAGCGAGAGAGGGGGAAAGCAAAGACCCCCGTCTGCAACTTGGACCTTGGCTCCCGCCCCTCTCCGGCAGAGTGGAGATCCTATTCAGAGGGGCCGGTTTCTCTAAATATGCCCCAGGTGAGTTTTGGGGGAACAGTATCGGTGAAAACAGTGTCCAGGAAGACCTTGGGTTCCGGCCTGGGGTGGGGGAGGCTTAGGACAGAGGACAGTCCAGTCTACGACTGGGTGAGGGGAGGACGAACCCAGAGCTGGGAATCTGGGATCTGTGCCTCTGTGGCTTCTGGAGCCCTTTCCATTTCCATCGTGGGTAAAAACACCTAGCTGGACCTTGTCCCCCAGGCTGCTCCCATCAGTCCTGGCTCTGTGGGTGTTTCACAAGGCTCCTAAATTTGGGGCGGCTATATCCGGATGGTGCAGGCTGCGTGTGCCTGGGCTGCCGGCAGGAAGAAGGCCCAGCCATCCCGCCTAGCACAGTCCCAACTCCGGTGGGCCCTGACCAGGGCCTAAGGCCTAGGGTGGGGCTGGGTTGGAACACCCCTCCGCTCTCTCGTAGTGGCAGGGAAGGTGGTTCTGTTCACTGGTGCTTTTGGTTCTGGAGCAGGCCTGGGGCTCCCCCAGGGGGTTGTTGGGGTGTGGGTGCATTATGAAGGACAGGAAGCCAGCTAGCTCTTACCCCGCTTACCAGCAGGAGGCTGTTTTCATAGGAGAAATTTTCCCTGCCGGGAATTGGCAGCTGCGGGAGACCCTGTTGCCTGCCCGCTCAGGAGCTCCTGGGATCCCTGTCGTGCTCAGACACAAACGGAAACGTTGCGGCCATCTGGCAACAGGAGATGAGGATCCGGTGTTGGGGGCTTCGAGCTGGTTCTGGGCGGCACAAAGACAGAGGAGTTGTAATGGTCAAATAGTCTAGCGTGAGTCTGTTCAAAAGCTTCTCCCCACTCTTTCATCTTCCCCAAATAAAAACAAATGAACAAACAAAAAATCACTCGGGCTTTCCTTCCAGTAATCTTAACCGAAGCCAAGTGATGGGGTGTAGTCCCCTACAACCAAAGGTGCTTATGAGTCCTCTGTTGGCTTTTTCTGGAGCATGGACCCCCTCGCCTGGGTGATCCTGGTTGCTGAACAGCCTGCCGGGTTTTCCTAAGGTCCGGGGATGGGCGGGGAGAGGTCGGCCACAGACCCTGGGGACCAATCATAGGTTTCTTACAGGGAGCCTTGGAGATATAGATATTTATAGGCGACTGGGGAGGGCATTTGGGGCCAGGGTCAACTCATCTGGAATATGTGATCCTCTTGCCCCTCCGGGATCCGCGCCTACACGAAGCCTTGGAATTAATCAGAGGGTATAAATGTGTCATAAGGAGAGCTTGAATTCAGTCTGGTGATTGCAGTGTGCACCGTTTGTTACTCGGTTAGAAGCTGGGGCTGAAGCACGTGTCACTGGGCACACAACGGTGTGTGGGGACAGTAAGGTAGGGAATCAGCAACTTGGGCTTGTATATTTTGCCACAGGATGGTATATTACTGGTGCATTTCACTGCTGCAGGGGAGCGTGGAAGACTGGACTAGTATACCTCTGGTGCATTTCTAGTGGCCACAGTGTCTTGGCAGTCCTGCTCTGTGCATACGGATCTATTGTTTCCGCCATAATCATAAACTCACTTCCAATGAAGCCTTGCGGACCCACTGCCTTTGCGGCTCTTGTACACCGGGGTCTTGGGGAATTCTGTTTCCTGGTGAGCCCTGGAGCTGGCAGACCCAGGGCAGAAGTGCAATCCAAATGACAATTCTCCATCAGCTTGTGTGCCTGGTGGCAATTTTGCTGAGCCCTGGAGGAGGTTTCAGAAGGTCAGGTCTCTCTTCTGGGCTGGGAGGACGTTTCTCAGGCCAGCTCGGGTCCAGAGTGGTGCAGTGGCAGAACGGCTGCCGTGAGTGATTAGATGGACTCTGCTTGGGGCTGAATTGGATTTTTTTGTATTTTCTGCTATAAAATATCCCAATCATCTAATTCTGAGAGGAGAAGCCTTATTTTGAACATCTTATGAAGGCTGTCAAGTTGATTTTATATATATATATATAAATATATAATGTATACATGTATATATATGTAATGTATATATGTATATACATATATATACACATATATATGTGTGTGTGTATTTTATTAAAACAACTCACAAGCACCCCCAAACTCCAGACCCAGAGTCTCATGGTTTTTTGGTTCTCATTCTTTTGGGGCCCTACTTCCATTGGCATCAAAGCGGGGTGATGGAAGCCAGCCCCCCCCCCAACCAGCAAGTGTTAGTGGGAAATAGAGCCTCTTTGGTCATCCTGGAATATGGTTGTGGAGAAAAGAAGGAGTGTCCTCAGCGCCAGGGATATACATGGGAGGGTTGTATACAGGAAGATAGTGCAGAGTGAGATCGCAGTTCTGATCCTGTTCTGTGGCTCCGTGGCAAATAGGTTCATGTGACCTTGGGCAAGGCAGTCCCCTCACTGGCCTGGTCTCCTTGCCAGGAGTAATGTTTACTTGAGCATTTGCACAGTGCTTGTAAATGCATAAATGAGGTATTGCTCCCATTTCCCAGAAGACAACAGAGGCAGGAGAGGGGGATGGAAGAGTTCGACCTTCATGATACCTCTTTCCACTCAAGGATGGGAGTCTAGACCCCAGTGGCCTCAGGGGCACTCTGAATGCCTGGGCTCCGTACCCTCTCAGCCAAGCCTCCCTTCCAGAGCCACCTCACTTCTGAGTACAGCTGAGCAGAAGGAGGTGGAGTGGGGAGGGGGAGCGTGGGGGGGACGCAGGGCTAGGATCATCTGCTTCTCTTCCTGGATGTCTCATCTCTGGTCTCAGTGGGAGTAAAGGGCCACTGGGGTTTTCAGCGGCACAGAATACACGATGCCTTTGCTTAGTACAGATGGACACTCCCTGCAGGGGGGTGAATATACGTTGAGAAGGAGAGCAGGAGTCTCTGCCAGCGGTGTGCGCAGGGGTCCCGAGGGCCTGTAACCTCCATTCCCTGAGCTCTCTACTTGTTCAGAGGCAAGGGAGGTTCGAAAAGCACCCCACCTCGGCGCCAGTTTCCCCGCCAAAACCAAAAGAGGGGCGGGAAGAACATGGTCAGGGGATTTGTTCCCTCCTCTTCCCTTGCGGCCTGAGCAGGGGGACAAGATGATATTTCTTTCTAACCTCTTTCTACATTTCCTTCCTCCTTTTTTCCCTTCTGTTTTCTTTCGCGGGCTGTATTCCTTTTCTTCCAATGTCTGTCGTCTTTTTCCATCTCCTCAGTCTCTGTGTCTCCGAGACACCCTCCCTCTTCTCCCAAACCTTAGGCCCTCTTTCCCTCCCGCCCCAGCCCGGCCGCGGCGCCTTCAGGCCCCGGGGGAGGGCGTGTGTCCACGTGGCGCTAAGTCAGTCCGCCTCTTCCCACGTCTCGGTGCGCGAATTTCTCCCTGCCCTTCACCCACCCCTCGGTGGGCTGGGGGCGGCTGTCAGAGCGGGCGTCCGCTTGTCTGTCTGTCTGCCCGCAGGATGACGGAGCGGCCGCCGAGCGAGGCGGCCCGCAGTGACCCCCCGCTAGAGGGACGGGACGCGGCCGAGGCCCGCATGGCCCCCCCGCACCTGGTCCTGCTGAACGGCGTCGCCAAGGAGACGAGCCGCGCGGCCCCCGCGGAGCCCCCGGTCATCGAGCTGGGCGCGCGCTGCGGCCCGGGGGGCGGCCCCGCAGGTGGGGGCGGCGCCGCGCGGGACTTAAAGGGCCGCGACGCGGCGGCGGCCGAAGCGCGCCATCGGGTGCCCACCACCGAGCTGTGCAGACCTCCGGGGCCCGCGCCCGCCTCGGCCCCCGCGGAGCTGCCCGGCGACGGCCGCATGGTGCAGCTGAGCCCGCCCGCGCTGGCGGCCCCCGCCGCCCCCGGCCGCGCGCTGCTCTACAGCCTCGGCCAGCCGCTGGCCTCGCTCGGCAGGTCAGCGCCGCGGCGGGAGGGCCGGGGGGGGGGGGCGGGCGGCCACGGGGCGGCTCTCGGGCCGGGCGCCCCTTCTGCCCCTCGGAGCGACCGCCTTCCTCCCGACGGCGCGGAGCGGCTGGAGCGCAGGAAGAGAGGGGGTGTTGGAGACCCGAGGGCGGAAAAGCCTGCACGCCCGCGCCCGTGCGCCAGCGACCAGGGGGTCCCCTGTGGGCGCGTGCGTGTGCGCGGGGCTGGCTGTGGGGGGCTCCGTGCGTGGGTGTGCGTAAGCCCGGGGCGGGGGGTCCACGCCTTTGGCAGTGCGGGCTGTGGCTGCCAGTGAGCGGGAGCGCGCTGGCCGGGCTGGATTTTGGGGGGGCGGGGTGTGTGTGTGTGTGTGTCTGTGTGTGTGTGTGTTAGGGTTAGGGTTGGGTGTTTGGTGTGGACCGAAGGGTGTGTGTGTGTGTGAGGGTTGGGTGTGTGGTGGGGACTGAAGGGGGTGTGTGTGTGTGTGTTAGGGTTGGATCTGTGGTGTGACCGAAGGGAGTGGCTTGAGTGTGAGTACCAGGCAAGAATGTGTCTGAATGCGCTCGCTGTGAAATTCTTCTGGAAGCTGCAGCCCTCAGTGGACAGGTAAGTGATACGATCCCAGGGTAGTTGCAAGAGGGCTCCCTCCCCAGGAACTGCTCCAGGCCGGTGTGGGGAGTGGATCCCTCCCTCCCCTCCTGAGCCCCTCTGCCCCTAGCTGTGGTCTCAGGCTGGGGCCCGTACCCCCACTGTGTTAAGGTGTCCATTCCCCTGCTGGGGCCACCGAGACAGTGGGGAGATAGAGGTAGGTTTGGGGTGGACACAGGAGGATGAGGCAGGGGTTGACAGTGTGGGGCAGTTAGTGAGTCTGTGGGAGACCTTGAGGAAGAAGCTATTGAGAGCCCAGAATGGGGGGGGGGCATGTAAGCAGTGGTCCCTCGAGGGAGGTTTCCTTTCTGTTGTCTGTCCTCAGGCCCCCGGGGCCTGTGTGAAGGTGGGGTGATTTGTGGGGAAAGGGACCGTGTGTCCTGTGAGGTGCTAGAGTTGCACACTATCAGGTGTGAAGGCCACCCCTGCTTGTGTGAGTACCTGATTGGGAGGGGAGGTGTGTGTGGGTTGTGTGCTCGCCTCCGGGAAGGGGGTATGTCTGCTTGTGGGGTGTGTGTGTTCATTTTTGCGTTTGCTCCATGTGTTCACTTCTGATTGTGTGGCGGGGGAGGGGTGTGTGGGGGTGTGGCCGCTTCTCCCCTTGCTTGTCTCACCGAGGAGAGTGGGAGCATTCTGTGAGTGTGTTTGGGTGTCTGTGTGTGACGGACCTTCTGTCCCAAACTCAGGTATGAAGGGAGCAGGGTTGCCCCTGTTTTCCCCGGGGGGCGGGTGCTCAAGAACATGTGGGGAGGATCGCTAAGGAGCCTTTCTCCCCTCCACCTACGTGTGATCCTGTGATCTGCCTGCTCCCTCCCACAGTGGGTTCTTTGGGGAGCCAGATGCCTTCCCTATGTTTGCCACCAACAACCGAGTGAAGAGGAGACCGTCCCCTTATGAGATGGAGATTACTGATGGTGAGTGTACCTGCCTCTTCTTTTGTCCTCACTCCTCATGCTGGCTAGAGCCCCCTGAAGGGGGGATCACCAGGGACTCCTCCATAGGTGTCTCACGTAGATGGGCTGGCTACCTTGGAACTCAAGTCTGCCAGAGTCCTTGCCCTGCAGCTGACTTAGGTCGAGGGGAGGTTGTGGGTGGGGCTGGGGGGGCCATCCTCTCGGTCCTGGGAAGAGGGCACATGGCAGTGAGGACACATTGTGGCGTTTAGGCCAAACCTCTGGGGTCAGTTGTAGTCCCCACTGTTGCTCCGTTCCTACACTTGGCAAGAATCCCCTGGGGGAAGACAGAACACACGGTGCTCCCTGCCTCTAAGCACTGACCCTCAGGGATTTCTTGCACCTCCTCCCAGGTCCTTTTTGGAGTCTGGAGTTTGCTCCCTGCCTGGAATTACACCGTTAAGGCCCTTGTCCCAGGTCCCTATACTGTGGGGCCCCCTTCGTCCCCTGTTCCATACCCAGGACTGAGACCTGGAGTTCCCTTCCTGACATCATAGATTCTACCCTGACCCGTCCGCATCCCCCTGAAGGTCCTCAGCACTACTATTGTGAACTACCCGAGTAGTCTGGCGCTGAACCTGGGAAAGGGGTTGGATGAATGGGAAATTTGGAGTATCCTGTCCCTCTTCCCATGTAGTAGAGGGGACCCAACACCAGGGGGCAGGAGAGCAGGCCCTTCAGAGCCCAGGACTTGGAGCAAATCCCTGGAGCTGCCAGTGTCAGCCTGGCTGGGGCCTGGGACTCCTGTAGGAAGGACACCTGAGGTCTTGAAGCCAGACTGGGATTTATTCAAGGAGCCAGTAGGAGGGTTATGTATTGAGCTGGAGCTTCTGGAGAGGAGTCCTCTGGGGTGTTCTGGAGGGGAGGGGGCCTAGAGTCTAGATAAGAACAGACCTTGTAAGACCTAACCAGCCCAGGACATGAGGTGTAGGTCCAGGAGGGAAGGGTGATGGGGTGTCAGTGCTGCTGGGTTAGAGAGGGGAGGGGGGTACACCAAACGGGAAGTGGGCAAGACCAGCCACGAAGTTCCCTAGGGAAGAGGCATTTTCTACAGAGGGCAGAAGCAATGAGAATCAGAGAAGAGGAAGGAGGAGAAGGGGACAAGGGGGTGAGGGTTTGGGGGGAGTGCAGAAGTATAGGGAAGCCGTTACTCATAAATGTCACCAGTATTTACTGAGCACCTACTCAGTGCGTGGCCACAGAGAGGCAGAGGATGCAGAGGGATGGACAGACTCCAGGAAGAGGAAGGTGCGGAGAGGTGGGGAGTTCTCTGGGAAGGTGCCAGAGAGGAATAGACAGAAATGGAGGTGAAGAGGAGGGTATGTGTGGGGGGAGTGCAGAGTATGTCCGTGAGACTTTGGAATCAGAGATTTCACCAAAAAGAGTCCATAGAGGTGGAACTGATGCAGGGGCTAAAGTCGGGACTTGGTGTGGATTCCTGCTGCTGACCTTTTCTGGTTCTCGGTGTCCTCATTTGGAAAGTGGGGAGAATAATAGCTTCGTCACAGCTTGCTGAGAGAGTACAGTGGGGTAAAGTGTTTTTAGGGCCTGGCTGGGGGTGGGTGCTCCTTCTGGAGTTCGGTCTCACTGCAGCTGTGAGAGCTAGCTGCTCCCTCAAGGTCAGCCAGCATTAGCCAGGGAGCAGGGATGGTCCTCCTCGTGTCGTAGCTGAAGGATGCCCCTCTGTCTGGCCTGGAGGCCAGAGAACAGCGAGCCAGGGGAGGACGGCCAGCAGGTGTGCTGTTTTTCCCAGCCTGGGGCTGGCCTTTGGCAAAGAGTCAGCTGCCCGTTGGGGTTTGGAAAGACAGCTTTTAGAGGCACGGTGGGCAGGGGGTGCGGAATCCTCCCTGAGAGATGGTGTGTGTGTATGTGTGTGTGCATCCGTGCATGTGTGTATCAGTGTGTAGGTGTGTCCGTGCAAGTAGGAGAGAGAAAGATGATCAAGCAAGGAGCGCTGGCACGGATGAGCCATCCCGGTCTGTCCTTAGCTGGGAGGCAAGCAATAGGTCCAAGGGGAGGCCTCAAGTCCTCCTCCTCTCCTCTTCTCCCCTACCCTAGTTTCCCCTTTCTGAGGTCTGGTGCTAGGGGTTATCGAAGAGGGTGAACAGATATCCCCAGCCTTGGAGTTCCTTCAGTGCACAGAGACTGGTGACTGCCGGGAGCCCAGCTCTGTGCCTCAGTATTGGGGACAGAAGAGACCACCTCAGCCCAGGTGCTCAGGAGCACTAGCAGGACCCTCTTCTGTTTTCTCTGGCTTTGGGAATCCCAGGTCAGGCTGGGACATTTAGTGCAGTGCTTTGAACGCCATAGGTGCTCAGTACGTGCACGCTGATGTCTGCCACTGCCCCACAAGTCTTAGTACATGAATATAGTCTGAATACTGGTCTCGTCTGTAATCAGTGGACATGGAGAGACTGAGGCAGCCTCCGACACCTGCTTAGAGCCTCAGGCCATGCATGGCCCTCCACTTCTCTTCTGGGGGAGAGAGCCCACAGGGTAGGTCCTTTTCCCTCCATTCCCCCCACCTGCCAGCATGATCAGCCTATTCTGTGTTTTCCATCACCCTTAGAATAAGGTCCCCACACTGACCGTGGAGACCTGTGGGGTCTGGAGCCAGCCTACTCTGATCACGCCCATACTAATGATCCAGGTTGGCTTTGGCCGTTTTCTAGCTCAGGGCCTTTGCACATAGTGTTATGTCTTACCTTCCTGGGCCTGGCTGGCTCTTACTCAGCCTTACCTTATAGATGTCACCTTCTCCAGTTTGCCATCCCCAACCACCTCAGCTAAATGTAGCAGCTCCTTTCCATCTGTTATTACAGATGTTCATTTGTTTGCTACTTGTTCATCATCTGTCATCGCCATTAAAGTGTACGCTCCATGAGGGCAGGGACACTGTCTGTTGCCCTTAGTGCCTGGCACGGTGCCTGGTTCTTAGTACATAACTGATGGATGGGTGGTAATAGTTGACATTTATTGAATGTTTAAGCTGAGGCAGGTATTGTCTTAAGGACTTTACCTGTGTTAGTTGTTAGATCCAAGTGACAATCTTTGATTTCAGTTACTAGTATTATCTCCATTTTAGGGATGAGGAAGCTAAAGCACAGATAGTTTAAGTAACCTGCCCAGAGTCACTATCTAGTGAGTAATAGTCAGGAATTCAATTCTCCAGAGTTTGTCTTTCTCACTGGTGCTGTACGGCCTCTTGGCACAATGAATGAATGACATATGGTCCCTGTCCTCAAATGTCTCACAGCCCCAAGAGGGAGACAAGCATAGACACATCCAGTAATGATCAAAAGTGATGAAGGCGTGCCTGGGTGGTCCAGTCGGTTAAGCCTCCGACTCTTGATTTCAGCTCAGGTTGTGATCTCAGGGGCATGGGATTGAGCCCCTCATCAGGCTCCATGCTCAGCGCAGTCTGCTTAAAAGACTCCCTCCTTCTCCCTCTGCCTCCCCCCCATTCCCCGGTTGGATGCTCTGTGTCTCTTTCTTAAATCAATCAATCAATCTTAAAAAAAAAAGGGGGGGGTAGATCAGGGGTTTGGAGGGCCATGGTGGTTGGTGAGGTCTGTCCGGAGGGGTTGAGGGAAATCCCCCGAGTGGAGGAAACAGATGAATGGGGGTTTGAAGGCTGAGTAGGCGTTTTCTAAGTAAAAGGCAAGAAGGCGTTCTAGGTTTCCCAAGTTTTCCAGTGGATGGTTTCTCTTCTTCCCCACAGGAGAAGATGCCTTGGGGGACCTCCATCTCATTTTTTTAACTCTTGTCCTCCTACCTCCAGGTCCCCACACCAAAGTAGTGCGACGCATCTTCACCAACAGCCGAGAACGATGGCGGCAGCAGAATGTGAATGGGGCTTTTGCTGAGCTCCGCAAGCTGATCCCCACACATCCCCCGGACAAGAAGCTCAGCAAGAACGAGATCCTCCGCTTGGCCATGAAGTACATCAACTTCTTGGCCAAGCTGCTCAATGACCAGGAGGAGGAGGGTACCCAGCGGGCCAAGCCTGGCAAGGACCCTGTGGTGGGGGCTGGTGGAGGAGGCGGTGGGGGAGGGGGAAGTGCGCCTCCCGACGACCTCCTGCAGGACGTGCTCTCCCCCAACTCCAGCTGTGGCAGCTCGCTGGATGGGGCCGCCAGTCCGGACAGCTACACAGAAGAGCCGGCCCCCAAGCACACCGCCCGCAGCCTCCATCCCGCCATACTGCCAGCTGCTGATGGAGCAGGTCCTCGGTGATGGGGCTGGGGCCGCTCAGGACCAGCCAGGAGGGCACTCTCAGGCCGCTGGGACCATGGGCTTCAGGGCAGGTGGGGTGAGGATCGGGCAGCTCTGAAGCAGGGTGATGGACTCGACGAGCTTTCCTTGATGTCTGAACTTTGCGGAGCCCTAACTGCCCCAGGGGCGGCTTTCCTGTTTCCTGCCTCAGTGGGAGAACAGAAAAATGGAGCAAAGTGGTAGGTACTTTTTATGAAGACGGCACGGTCTTCCCCCTCCCCCCCTCCAATCCCTAAGACTTCTCCAGTAAGAAGCTCGACTGGCACTGCTTTTGGCCTGGAGCTTGGGGGCCCCGTCTTTGCTGAGACCTGGGGTTGTCAGCTCTCCCCGTGGGCATCCAGCAGCCTCTGCCTTGCCTTTAGCCCCTCCCAAGCTGGCTGGTGTGGCTTGTGTGGCCACTCTGTCCAAATACGTAGGTAGCCAGTAGCCGCCCATTTCCGGGTGAGCCTCATCTTCACCCTGGCCCATGTCAGTCCG
Organism: Mirounga angustirostris; assembly: GCF_029215605.1. Lineage (NCBI taxonomy): Eukaryota > Metazoa > Chordata > Mammalia > Carnivora > Phocidae > Mirounga > Mirounga angustirostris. The sequence continues at coordinate 153,337,304 of NW_026991712.1, forward strand.
CCCAGCTTGCTAGCTGCTGCAGAAAGTCCCAGGCCTCGAGGTGCCTTCTACAGGGCCTGGTTGAAGAAGATGGCCAGTGGGCAGCCTGCTCTCGACTAGCTGGGCCAGAGGGTCAGAAAACCCATTAGCCCTTACTGCTTGCCCTGGGGAGCAAAGCTCTGCTTTCTCCCCACTGAGACTTGCCTTCCTAATTCTTGTGGGAACTGAATCTGTGGCTGGCAGCCTGCCCGGTCAGGCCTCATGTGAAGGCAGAGAGAGGGAAAATGAGGAGAGTGAAATTGAGCCAGCGCTCTTTGGGGCTGTGGGTTCAAATCCTGACGGTGTCCAGAGCCACTTGCCTGTATTCTCTGCTCCCCGTCACTGTTCACGAGGTGAGCCGATGGCCATGTGCCTCTGCTGAGCGTGGATGTGCAGCCCCATCTGTGTGTCCTCCCCGATGCTCAGAGGGACCTTCCTTCTCCAAGGTGTCTGTTTGCTGACGGTCTGGTCGGAAGCCAGCTGAGCACAAACCCTGTCCTACGAATTCCTGGCATTTGGGATTTTTGTTTGACTTCAGTCATTGGTGGGATCTTTAGGTCTTGATATGACCCAGGCTCCAGCCGCACTTCGAGGGCAGGGGAAAACCAATCGGAGACCAGGCACTGGCTGAGACCCAGACAAATGCACATTCACTTAACAGAATCTTCAACACCCCTCGATTATACAGCTTTCAGTCATCTAGGGTGTGTATGGAAGGCTGGCTTACTGCAATAAGAGCGCTCCCCTCCAATCGTTGTACATGAAATTTTTGTAAATCAAACCCTTATCCTTCATCTTTTAAAGAAATACTACCGCAAGTCCTTTTGTAAAGTGAAGAATTTTTTTGTAGAGTGGACCACTGTCCCTTGTTGATCTCTCGTGTCAGTCCACATGGTGGGACATGGTTTTCCTCAGGCCAGGCCTGCCTGTGACATGCGTTCCAAGCCCATGGAACAAACTCCACACGAGTCCTATATACACGTCATTGTACCCTCAAGTCCCCGCAGCCTCCTCCCACAGGCTCCGCCTTTGAGGTTAGAGGGAAAACCGTCCTGCCCAGTGAAGGGCTTTGAGCACGGCCCTGTGCACATAGGGCATGAGCCTGGTTCCCTCCCCTCCTTCCTAAGTTGTGGGTTCCCGTTTGTGAGTAGGGGAGCAACATGGTAATCTTTTAGCCCTCAGACTTGTAGAATGACGTGGATAAGTTACCTCTCTCAATGTCAGTTTCTCATAAATACCCTGGCTTGGCCTGTCTGCTAGGGCTGTGGTGTAGACGAAGTGGAATCATGAAAGTAGATGCATTTTGAGACCAGAAAGAACACTTTTGCCCTCAGTATCATTCCCGCAATGGGGTTCCCATCCTGAGTCCAGGGCCTCGGCAGTAGGCCAGTCTGCCTGACTGCACAGCATTTGGGAAATTTAGGTTCCAAACCACTTTCGCCGGAGTTATCCTGATTGTCCTCATTTCTCCAGGTTGACCTCATTTGTGTCTCCTTCCAGGGGGAGGCACAGGAGTGAGAATGGAAAAAGATATGGGCAGAATACGTAAGACATAATACAGCTTCCCCCAACGGGCCTGGGTAGGGATGGGCAAGGCTTCATGTCTTTGTAAGGCCGACAGAAGATCCAAAATTTTAATTTTCATTTGCATCCCCTTCACCCCGCCCACCGTACCCTCCTCCTTCCTCTGCCTCATCACCTATGAAGAAATGGCAACGTTTCAAGAATAATACCTGTGCAAAGGGAAAAGATGTAAAGGGGAAAAAAAGCGAGGAGAACAGACATGATTGTAAGGACTGGAGGGATTCGCATCTTTTTGGGAAAATTCATATGCTTTTATTGGTGGCGGCAAACGATCAGATGGTACAACCTTTCTCCTTTTCCGAAAACAGAACAAAGGGCACAGCATCTGTAGTCAGCCGACAGCTATCTTGGCCTTGGGGTGGTCTGGTCGTACTTGGGATTTCGATGGTACGTGGCCCCCCACCGAAGGCTTGCCCCTGCCCGTGTACATAGAGCGCATTGTTCCTGTGGGCGGGCCCAGCACTTTCCGTCAATGTTGTACTGTACGTGGTGAGTTGCGTTGGTCTCTGCATTTTTCTGCAGAAGAGGAGTAACCGCTCCAGGTACCTTGACCTTTGTACAGCCCGGAGGCCAACACTGTGGGCGTGACTCTTTAGCGACACAACCCTTGTGGTGATGATGTGTGTATATATATGAGGATATATTGGGAAAATTTCTAAATAAAAGTTTTACAGAGGGGCCTGGACTGTGTCCTTGCAGCTTGCACCCCCGCGCCTGGGAGTTGGGACATTAAAAGGAAGGGCCTGGCAAGAGTCTGTCTCTCCCGAAATGGAGGGAACTCCAGGACTCAGCTGTCCTCTTGGGTGGGATCCCGCCCCTACCCTGAGGCTCTCCCACTTAGGGTTCTATTCTTTTCCTTCTGCCAGGCCTCACAGTCGGGGATTCTTCTTAGCTTCGTGCACCCACGCTTTTGGCTCAGGGCCGCCCCACAGATGGTTCCCTGTGTGTGTCGGGTTCAGCTCCCATGGCTAGGGCAGTTGCTTTTATCATTGGTTCAGGAGAGATTAAGTTCTCAGCAGAGCAGGATCCCAGGGGCCCTGATGACTCAAAGGGAGGCTGCCGCTCTTATGCCTGGCTCTTCAGAGTTGGGGGTGGTGGGTGCAGGGTTCACGTGGGGCTCGGGGACAGGCTGAAGCTTTGGGAGTAGTGATCAGTGAATGGAGGCTCAGGAATGGGAAGGCCGGTACAGGCAGGAACTCTGGGTTCTGGGGGTGGGGGGGGCTCTGCATATGGACTGCTGGAACTTCAGGGAGCATGGTAGGTCAGCATTTCCAGTGGAGCGCCAGTCCTTTCATTCATTTAGCAATATTTTTTGAGCCCCTCCAATGGGCCAGGTGTTATTCTAGGTACTGGAGATCCAGCAGTGAAGAAAACCAACATCCCTGTTCTTGTGTTGCTTGAATTCTAGCAGGGAGACCGTAAACACACAGACACACATGAACATATGAAATATGTTGATTATGGGGTTGATATAGTAAAGACATAGCACATTAGAAGGTGATTAGTATTAGGGAAAAAAGATGTGCCCAGAAGGGAACTCAAGGGGCCCATGAACAACCCTGGCTGCTTTGGGGTCAGCCTTGCTCATCTTGTGCCAGGCTTGGATCTTGGCTGCCCCTGTCCTAGGAAGCTTCCAACCATAGCTAGGACGGCCAGGGCTTGGCAGAGCTTGGGGATCATGTTCTGGCCTGTAGGGAAGCTCTTGGGCTTTTGGAAGACTCCCAAGTGTGCTTCTCCCTGGCCCGGGGGCAAGGAGGCCCTTGGGCGGACAGGATGATGAGACTTAGTCATGGGGGGAGGGTAAGAGGGTGGGGAAGAGAGAGAATGTGCACAGGGGAGTAACATTTCAGAGGCTACAGTAAAAGGGGGTTTGGGGTTGAGGAAGTGGTTAGCCGAGCCCAAGGCAGCGGTCACTGATGTTCTGGCCAGAACGGTCAGGGGAGGAGAAGAATGAGAAGGGAGGAGCACCCATTTCCGGAAGGACCTTTCCCATGGTGGGGGGCAAGGCAGTCCGCCTCCAGAGAGGTCAGGAGGACCTGACTCTGTGGCCACCAGGCAGAGGCTGCAAGCCTATTGACTGACCAGGTGGGCCAGGCCCTTGGGGATCGTTTGGGCTATTGTCCCCATCTCCAGGTGGGAAGACTGAGGCCCAAAGAGGAAAGCAGTCTTCCCAGGGCCACACATCCCAGGAATGGTGACGACAGTGGCAGGGAGGGCAGGACTAGGCTTCCTGCCTCCCAGGACATCCTGTGCACACCTCGGGGAAGGGACCGCATTCTTTCCCTTCTGCCCTTTGTTTTCTCTGTTCCTATTGGACCCTCCTTTCTGTCCCGCTGCCTTTTTGTTTTTGTTTTTTTTTTAACCATCCAGTTTTGTACTTTTTGTTTTATCATCTGCGTCCATCTTCCTTTCATCCTTCCTTGTCCCCAGCATCCAGAAGACTGCCCTGACACTATGGGGCCTTCCTTCCCTCTGTGCTGGCTAACGTTTGCCCCCTTTTCCGCTTCCCCACTCAAACACGAGCCCCTCAAAGGCCAGACCACGCCTCATTTGTCCCTAGGCCTCCAGCGCCCCATGGCAGACTTGGCATGGGACCCTTTCAATATTTACTGAATGCAGAAGTTCTATGTTTGGAACGTCCTAGCTCAGTGTTGAAGACAATAGGGAAGAGAGGGGGGATGGGATGGATGGGTGGGAGGCTGGGTCATCCCTACAAAGATGCCTCCTGCAATGCTCCCCCTACCCCGGCCTAAAACCGCAGTCCTGGGCTGGTTAGGGGCAGATGGACAGCTCTGCTCCTTTGGCTGCTTTTGCTAGTGGGGAGGTGGGGTGTGAGCTTTCTTGGGCTGGGCCCCAGCAGCCTGGTTATCATACTGGACCTGGGTGGGGCGAGGTGGGGCTGATGAAGATCAGGAGGCTGTTTATCCACGTACTCATGGCAACCTTGCCCCCTTATGCTGCCCACTCCCCCTTCTCTACTTGCAAAACAACGGAAGGTGCCCTCTCTGGCCCCATGGCCCGTGCAAGCCAGGCAAGCGCCTCTGAGCAGCGTAGTGAGGACACGCCATGGTGCTGCGCACGGTGTCCAACAGTGTCTAGCAGTGGCCATCATGAGTCAGAGTAAGGAACCGAGTAAGTCAGGATCCCCCAGGGAGTCCTTTCTGTTGTCCAGAGAAGGAAATGAGGCCTAGAGACAGGCTGGGGTTTCACCTAGGTTATGCAGGATTTGAATTCCGGTCTGAGTCCAGAGCCAGTACTCACTGCCCTTTAAGAGGGGAAGAAGAAATAGCCAGTAAGTAGTTGGTGTTCTTTGAACAGACAGGCCTGTGCTGTGCTGTGGGGAAACCAGTAGCTCGGCTTGTCCAGCAGTCTGCCCAGAACCACGGGCGACGAGTGTGGGCACTGGCGAGCTTGCCTAGAGCAACGGGCTCGGCTGGAGGCCAGGCAGTAAGGGCGGTCGATGTGGTGTCGTTGGTTCAGGGAGGGAGAGGCCAGGACATGGGTGGGATAAAGCACGAGACGCAGTTGGGCCGCAGAAAGAGCCTGGCCTTTGGGGTCAGACATACCTGGGTTTACGTTCCAAGACTACCACGGATCATACTACTGTGTGACTTTGGGTAAATCACTCACCCTTTCTGAGCTTCAGTTTTGTCACCTGCCAAGCGAAGACACTAACTCTCACCTTCCTGGGCTGGCATGGGACTTCAAAAGAATCTACGTAAAGTGCTTGTGTTTTATAAAAAGAGCCATTGTTATTGCTAGAAATGGGGTTGGGATAGGGCTATACCTGGGGATGGCAGAAGAGAGAAAGAAGGCAGAGTGGGCAGTGGGAACATTAATCATTCCTAGCAGCAGGAATTCCTCTGGACCTGCGGCATGGACGAGGGATGTTCCCTGTCCCTGTCTGCCCGGGGCTCGGGGGCTCGGGGGCTCGCAGGCTGGGCGGAGTTGGGGTGGAGGGGAACGGGTACAGAGCACTACAAAGCCAGAGGAAAGCGTTGCGAGAGAGAGGCCCAGGGGCTAGGGGAGACCCAACTCGGGCCCTGGAGGCCCGGAGTAAATGTTTGCTGAATTGAAAAGAGCCTGAGGTGGAGGCTGGGGAAAGCTTCCTGAAGAATGCCATTTCCTGTAATCCAGGTGCCTTTGCAGGGAGGCACAGCCTGTGTCGAGCCCCGGGCATCTTCTCTCAATGGCAGATGCCAGTTGCTGCATCGAGGCTGGTCCTCCCTCCCAGGGACCCTTCTCCTGCCCAGGCCACCAGGAATCGGACAGGGCTGGGCTACTAGAGCTCCCTGATGCCCACTGTGACATTCCCTCTGGCTCCTCCTTTCCCGTCCCACTCACTTAGTCTGAACCCTGCCTCCCTCCCCAGCTCCTGGCCTTCTCTGTCCACACAATAACAGGATGTGATCCGTTCGAGAGAGGAAGTGGGGAGGACGGGCCTGCTGATAGCGCATTTCTGACTCTCCACTCTGCGCCCCCCTCCCCTCTGGGCTGCCTTCCATGAGGCTGCCTCTTCCCCAAGGCCCTGCCTGCTTCGGGAGGGATGAGTTTGGGGTCTTGGGACTTCTCAGGCCTTTGTAAGCCAATGGAAAGATACCCACTGGCCCTCTGTGAGGCCTGGCCCCCTGGCTCGGGCTTTGCTGATCTGGAGACAATGGTCCGAGATGCTGACACTCAGGGAGGCTTGCCTGACAAACTCTGGACTCCAGAGTATTTTCTGGAGCTCCTGGAGCCTGGGGGTGGGCAGGTGGGTCCCTCAGCCTCCACATCAGCAGGGCTCCCCCCACACACCTGTTGCCACACGGGCCTGATCCAAGGCAGTGGGGTGGTAGAATCAATCAAAAGGTCCTCGTCAAGCACTGACTGGGACAGAGCGTGGGCCAGGCGGCCCAGATGCAAAAGCGGAGGCCTTGAGAGGCAAAGGGACTTGTTTAAACAGCCTAAACTAGAGCTAAGCTGGGGCTAGAACCCAGATCTCCTAACTCCCCAGCTCGGGGCAGGAGGCCAGCGCTGTCCGGCCGAGCTTTCTGGGAGGGTGGGCGCACTCTATGTCTGCCCCGTCCAATGCTGTAGCCACGAAGCGCACGTAGCTCTCGAGCACTTCAGTGGCTAGTACAGTAGGGTAACTGAATTTTTGTTTGTTTAACTTGAATTAACCTAAATTTAGACCTGTTAAGATGCCAAAGTCCCAGGGAAGAGCAGATTGTCATAGAGAGAGGCCGGTGGACCCGAGCCCCAGACCCAGGAAGCTCAGGAAGAGGACGTGGGTCACTGAAGGTTAGCCTCAACCTGTGCTCAGTGTCTAGTTTATACCAAAGGGCTGGGATTTTGACTCTGCTGGCTCACTGACTCCTCCCTACAATCCCGAGCAAGGGGACAGTCACTCCCATTTTATAGATGAGGTCAGACAGGTTAAATGATTTGCCCAAGGTCAAGCGGCTGAGAGAGAAGCCCAGCTGGGATTCTGACCCCGGCTGTTCAGGGGGCCAGTTCGCTGGCTTCCCCACTGCTGGCGAAGCCCTTCATACTGTCGGAATCACTGCAGAGAGGCACCAGCTAGTCCCGGGCCGTTAGGATGGGACTTCCCTGAGGGAAAATCAGGGGGCTCCTCCATACACTGTGGGAGGAGAGGGTGGGTCATATGCTATTCTGAGTTCCCTGATACGGGCGGGAGACACGATCTCTCCTGACTCAGTCTCACTGATGCAGATGGTGGTTTGAAGATAACAGTCCCCTCTCCCTAGGCAACCCCCACCTCCTCATCATCCCATAACTAGGCCTTTCTGAGACCCCGTGGACCTACGGGACCAGGGTGGAAAACTCTTTCCCACCCATGCCTGGTGACAGCTCAGCCAGCTGAGACCTACGAGCCCAGGGTCCTCTGCCCTTTGCAGCTCACCGTCTGCAGCCTGGGACCTGTGGTGCTCCTGGGTCCCAGGCTCTGCAGGATCCCGGGAGGCTGGGCCTTCTGCCCTCTGGCCGTTCCCACACAAGCGGGCCACGGTGCCTTCTCTTGGGCTCCACCCCTCTCTGCAGCGGTCCCCTGGGAGCTGCATGTTCAATGGGCTATCAGGCCTCCCCATCACTCTCACGCCCCTCTCCATTACCCCTGAATAGGTGGGATCCAGACAGACACAGGCACTCCCAGCCCCAAGCCCCCAGGCAATCTCGCCCAGGCCCGCCAGGGACCTCAGAACTCTGCTGCCGGCTAGATGCCCGGCCCGGCTGGACACTCAAGTCCTGGGAAGCGGTGACTCTGTTGTCTGGCGGTGGCACATTCTAAAGCAGCTCTTTAAACTAGGGACCAGCAGGCTGTGACTGCCCTGGTCTACGGTGCTAGGATTCAAGCCTGTGTCTCATGACAGGTACAAGTTGAGGTCGCTAAGACCCTAGGAGTCAGCACGCAGGGCTTGTCTGCTTCCCCGCCTCCAAGTGGGTTTCTGGCAGCCTCCGCAGATTCCTCGGGGCCATGCAATGGGGCGGGCAGGACAGGGCGGTGGTTGCCTGGCGTGCTTATTTTTTGAGGAGGGGGGCAGGGTGGCCCAGAGGGCCCTTCAGGGTCCACATCTGCTTGGTTGGGGCCCAGCCAAAGCGGGGCTGGCCTGTCCAGTTGCTGGGAGCCGGCTGGCAGGCTTTCTGTATGATGCTAATGAGGGGGGTGGCAGGCGAGGAGGGGGAGGCTTTGCTTTTGTCCTGCACTTGTCCTTGCTGGAGGGTCCTCAGAGAGAGACAGGGGGCCTCCTCAGACCCAAGTAGCCGTGATTAGCCTGCCGTCACTCACTTTGATGGCTCCGAGTGCTCTGGGGGTGTGGCCAGAGTTTCAGGGAGGGAAGGGGGGTAACATGCCTGGTCCAGGGAGCATCCTAAAAAATCATGCTAGTTCTAGACTGGAGTGAGAAATGCTCTGCCATTCTCTGCTTTCTATCCTCCCTTAAGGGCCTGTTGAGCTCCCCAAGTGTCCCACGTGCATTGTCTCTCACTTCCCCCCTCTGAGCCTTTACGTGGCTGAGATGCCCTCCCCGAATGCCCCATGACAGGTGTACTCCTGTGTGTTCTCTACCTCAGAGGCTCAGATGCTGCATCTGCTGAATCCCCCACCCCCCCGGGGACCGGGGCCTCCCCTACTTCTGAGCTCAGACCCCCTGAACCATATCTGGGTGCTGTTTGCCATCGGCCCGTATTTGAGTCCTGGCCTCATCTCCCTGTTTGTGAGTTGGTCAGTGCTGGGACAGGGTGTCACTGGTCCCTGGTGGTTCCATCATGCCCAGAGTGTGGGCTCACATAGGTGCTCAGTAAATATTTACTGAATTATTTCATCAGATCCTCATGGTGAGTGGGCACAAATGGATTATTACCTTTTTTTTTTTATTAAGGGCATTTCCAAATCTATATGAAAAAAGAGAGCATAATATAATAAATGGCATGAATCCATCACCAACTTCAACAATCATCCACATGGGTAATCTTGTTTTGTCTGTATCTCCAGCCCTCCCCACACTCCCTGTCTACAAAATGGGTTATTATGAAGCAAATCCCAAACATCATGTTACTTCATCTCTAAATTCAGATAAAAACTTTATTAATGTTCTTATAATTAAAAATAGCCACTGAATATCACTCTGTCAGATTGTATGTTATGCTCTGATAAATTCCTACCCATCCTTCAAAGTTCAACTCAAATGATACCTCTTCCTGGAAGTCTTCCCTGATCTTTTCTTTCCCCCTGGGGAGTTTAATGGCTCCTTCTCTGAGGTTCCAGTTGTATACCTCCTTCACAGCACTCATTGCTTTTTAGTAATTAATTTTTTTTTTTTTTAACGTGAGGAGGAAGTATAGTGCTTGAGAGCACCAAATAACTGTGGATTCAAATTCTGGATCCACTTACTTTCTGAGTTTAATTTCTCTGAACCTCTGTATTCTTGATGTTAAATGGGGATACAGCACTCACCTCATACGGTAAGGATTAAATAAACTGCATCCACAGCACCTAGCCCAGTGCCTGGCACATAGTAAGCGTTCCTTCAAGAAGTGGTAGCATTGCTGATGTCACATGTCTTTCTGGACTGAGCTGGAGGGCAGGCCCCAGATGCTTCCTATGTGTGTCCTGGCACCTGGGAGTCCTCTGTAGAAGAGCATGAGGGGGCAGGCTCCTATTAGCCAGAAAACAGGCAGACTGGGCTCCACCACAGAGTCCTAGTGCCCCTGCCTGGCCAGAGACAGATTCTTTGGCAGAGAGAGGCTCTGGGTTAACTTCGGGCTATTTAAGAGCACTAGTTAAAAATTGGAAAAGTGATTTGATTTTGCCTTTTAATGCAGATTTATTTTGTTTGTTTTTAAACTGTAGGTTGTTTTTTTTTTTCTCTTCCAACAAACATTTTTTTTGTTATAGGAACTCTGGAAAGAACAGAAAGAGAAGCAAACAAAATAAAACAAAACAAAAACCACAAACTCAGCCCAGGTCACCAATGAATACTTTGTTGTATTTCCTCCCTTTAAAAAACAAAATCTATTTTGGGGGGCGCCTGGCTGGCTCAATGAGAAGAGCATGTGACTCTTGATCTCGGGGTTGTGAGTTTGAGCCCCATGTTGGGTGTAGAGATTACTGAAAAATAAAATCTTAAAAAATATCTGTTTTTTTTTCCAATTATGAAATTATGATTGCTTTTGTTTAACTTTTACATGCATGGAGCTCCAGACTTTTTTTTTTTAAGATTTTATTCATTTATTTGACAGAGAGAGAGAGACAGCGAGAGAGGGAACACAAGCAGGGGGAGTGGGAGAGGGAGAAGCAGGCTCCCCGCCAAGCAGGGAGCCCAATGCAGGGCTTGATCCCAGGACCCTGGGATCTTGACCTGAGCCGAAGGCAGACGCTTAACAACTGAGCCACCCAGGCGCCCCAGCTCCAGACTTTTAAAGTCATTTTCATGTTGAAGGTCAAAGCCTGACTTTCAGACAAAAGCTTCAAACGTGAGATGTTCAGATGGTTTGGGTGTGGCTGCTTCTACACGGAGTTAGAGGTGGTGAACGTGTGGCCAACCGAATGTGCCCACAATGTCTCGCACTGCCCTGCTGGGGTTTCTGTTCTGAAAAGGGGTTGGTTTGGGACAGGGCAGTACAGCTCAACACCGGATTCTGTGTTTAGATCTGGGCGCCCCTAACATTTAACAAGTATCTACTGCTACCAGCTGTTCAGATGAGTTACCCTCCAACCAATCCTGTGCAGCATTGCCGAGACACGGAGGCTCAGGGAAGGAGTCTTGCTCAGGTCACACAACCAGTGGTGTGTGAGGGTCTTGACCCCCAGCTCATTTCTCTTGGGCCCCTGAGACTTCAGCTTTGAGTCCATTCACCCCCTCCTTGCCTCATTCCTGTGCTCTACCTCTCTCTGCAAGCTCACAGCTCCAACTCGCACACCTCTAGTGATGGGGAGCTCACCACCTTTCAGGCTCTTCTTTGCTATCACTAGATACTCTTCAAGATAGGCTTTCTCTCAGTAAACAAAATGCCATCTCTCTGTGGCTCTTCTCATCCCCAGCTCTGTGCTTAGAGGGTACAGAGCACAATTTGTTTCTGGTCTAAGGCAGCCCTGTAGATATTTGGAGACAGAGACTCCTGAGAATGCTCCTTTTTAGGCTGAAAATCTTAGCTTCTCCAAATATTTAATAGACTAATGGCAAAATTAGTATCAAGGGAATAAAACAGTTTTAGTCAGGGTGAGATAAAATCAGTTATATGACTCCAAAGGCCCTGAAATATGGGGCATGCCTGATGCTAGTACTTTGATCATACGTGGTATGAAGGGGATATGTGTTCCTCCTTTATTTTCCTTTTGGGATGGAGATCCACTCCCCATACATTTACATAGGCATTTCTTAAGGCTGGGTCCTAACCTTCCTGCTCATCCTTCCCTATCCCAGCCCCTCAGCCCCTCTAAGCCACTATTTCCAGCTCAGATCTCTCTCACACCCCAAGCTGCGTGCTGAGATGTCCCCTGGGATCTGGGAACTCAGCCCCCCATCCCTCACTAGGGCCCAGCATTCAGCTCATTGCTCTTTGCTTGTTTCATCCACTAAGCCTTGAGTTCCCCTAGGGCAGGGCTGTGCTTGGCACAGAACAGACACTCGGGAGAGTTTCGTTAAATGAATGAATACAGTCTCTTTCCTCGCCCCCAACCTGCCACTCTTCTAGCACAGCATCCACACGTTATCTAAGAGGGAGGACTAGGTGCCACTTGGACTCCGCTCTTCCGAATCCCTCCCTCCTCACATCCAGGGAGGCAACTTAGCCTGCCAGTTGTACCCCTTAAATTGCTCTTCTGTCCTCCTACTTCTCTCCACATGCTGCTCTAACCCCAGCCGTGCCTCCTGCCTCTGGACGCCCCCCCAGCCCCCAGCCCGCTCCCTGTCCCCTGCTTTGTTTAACCCCCCCTTCAAGCGGTGGTTGGAGAGACCTTGTTGAAACACAAGATGGCCCATGCCATGTCCTTGCCTAAAGCACTATAATGGTGTGTAAGGGAAAGACCAAACCTCTTAACAGGTCCCACAAGGCCATCAAGACCCCTTTCCTGACCACCCTCAGCTCTCCAGACAGGCTGATCCCTCAGCAGCTACTCCTGTCTGCACACTTTCCCATCAGCTCTCTCCCGGATGACAGGCACTTCCGATCTTCTCTCCCCTGTCCTGGGGAGCCCCCCGTCACTGCCCGACAGCTCCCAGATATACATCTCCAGCCTGGACCACGCCTCTGAACTCCTGACTCACATGCTCATCTCTGGACAAAACACATGAATCCTGCCCCTGCCGGACCTTCCCCATCTGTCCTCGGATCTGTAGCTGAGCAGACTCAAAACCTTGAAACCATTCTTGGCTTCTCTTTTTCCCTCTTGTTCCAAATCATGTTGGCTGTCCCTTCAGAACGTATCTAGATTCAGATCCTTCATCCCTAGTTCCACGGCTGCTACCTTGACCCAAGCCACTGGTGGCCCTCGCCTGTCGTCTCGCGGTGGCCTCCGGACCTGTCTCCCTGCTCCCGCTCTTCTTGCTTTCCATGGTCTTCTCTCGACACAGCGGCTGCATCGTGTCTTTTGTGCTCAGAGCCTCTACCAGCTTCTTGGCTCCGTCCGATTCGGAGCTGGAGTCCCTACAATCTGGAGTCCCTACAAGGCTCCAGATGGGTGACTCTCCAGTGGCCTTTCAGACCTCCTCTCCTGCAGTCACTTCTTGATTAGCCATGCTGACACCTTCCTCATGCCCCTTCCTCAGGACCTCTGCCCTTGCTGTTTGCTCCCCGTGCCTGCCATCGGCTCCCCTCTGACAGCCGGACGTCTTGCTTCCTCACCTCCGCTCTCTGCTCAAATGTTACTTCTTAGAGGAGCCTTCCCCGACGAGGGTATGTGAACCAGCACAGCCCTCTCTGCCAGCACCCATTCTCCAGATCCTGTCGTCTTTCCCATCCTGCCCTATGACCTCTTTTGTCGATTTATTTGTTTCCTGGATAACGCCTTTAGAATGTATGCCCGGTGAGAAGTCAGCTCTTGATTTTGTTTTGTTCATTCCTGTATGCTGGGCATCTCGAAGAGGACTTGGTCCACAGGAAACATTCAGTAAATTTTGGTTGAATGAATCAACAAATGAATGAATGAACTTTAGACTTAATATTACCTTTTCTTGATTTCCTACAGGGGAGGGCATCCCCATTTATATCCTATTGGCACTCTTCCAACTCCTTTAACATATTTGGTACAAGTAGATTACAGTTGACCCTTGAACAACATGGGGATTAGGGACACTGACCCCCCTACCCACCCCCGCACAGCCAAAAATCCACATATAACTTTTGACTCCCCCCAAACTTAACTACTAATAGCCTACTGACCAGAAGCCTTACCGATAACATGAACAGTTGATACACAGCTTTTGTATATGCGTTATATACTGTATTCATATAATAACATAAGCTAGAGAAAAGAAAATATTAAGAAAATCATAAATCATAAAGAAAATACATTTACAGTGCTCTACTGTATTTACTGAAAAAAAGTCCATGTATAAGAGGACCCAAGCCGATCAAGCCCATGTTGCTCAAGGGTCAACTGTAATTAGATACTTAATTAGATAATTGTATAATGTAAGCCCTATCTTAGTCTCTACTGTATTTCCAGCCCCATGGTAGACACTGCATATGTTGAGTGAATGAATGAAAGCAAGCCAGAATGCTATTTGGGAAAGTGACCAACACATAGAGCCCTGGGCTACACATAGGGATGCCTAGGGGTTAGCCCTAACTCTCCTACTAACTTACTGTGTGGCCTTCAGTTAATGACTGTCCCTTTCTGAGTCACAGCTGCCCCAGATGAAAAATGAGGAACAAGATCACACCATTCAAGATGAGCGTTTAGGCCAGGGGAGACTGTGATACTAGATACTAGCACCCCCAGTGTGGTTCCACCTCTGGGGCCTGCAGCCGTGGGCTGGGGAGCTGGGCTGCGCTGGAACCACCGGGCAAGGTTTGGGCCTTGGGACCTCTGCTGGCAGGCTGGGCTCTTGGCACAGGGTCAGCCCTTTAGTTTCTTGGCTGAGTGAGGAGGCAGCAGGAGGAGGTGACTGATCTTCCCCAACTGGGGGGTCCTGGTCATAAATCTCATTGGCCCAGTGGGGTCTCCTAGGACCCAGGAGTCACAGACAGTACATTCCTTGGCTTGGCTGCCTCAGGGCTGGTGCTTTTGGCCCCTTTCAGCTCCCAGGCATGGGGCCCTCTAGGGGGGCGAGCACCCATTCAATCTGACCGTGGCCCCCAGCTCTGAGCCCTAGGAAGCCGCTGTCCAGAGAGTGCCTGTCTTTCTCCAGATCTGACCTTGAGATCATGTGGCCTTGCTTTGAGCAGACCTCCTCCCGGGCTCCTGGTGAGTCAGGGCTTCTTCACCTGCTTTGTGCTGTGGAACCCGTGGGTGGACACCCCTCTCAGAGTAATGTTTTTAAATGTGTAAAATCAAAGGAAACCAATTATATTGAAATGTAGTTATTAAAATATTAAAAATGTAAGTTTCCAATATGGTAACTTATGTATATTTTTATAATGTATTAAATGCTAAGATCTAGGGGAAGTGGAGTCCCAGGAACTGCTGTACTTCCACAGTGATGAGCATAAGGGATGTTTCCAGATGTCTGCACCAATGGTGTATGATGATGTGGAAATAACGCAAAGGGACTGTGGTTTGTTGTCGTCGTTCTTTTTTTTTTTTTTAATTTTTTTTCATTTTTAAGTAAGCTCTACACCCAACATAGGGCTCAAACTCACAACCCCGAGATCAAGAGTCACACCAACTGAGCCAGCCAGGTGACTCTGTTGCCTTTATTCTTAATGAAAGAAAATGGTCAATTTCAGGGCACCTGGGTGGCTTAGTTGGTTAAGTGTCTGCCTTCAGCTCAGGTTGTGATCCCAGGGTCCTGGGATGAAGCCCGGCATCAGGCTCCCTGCTTAGGGGGGAGTCTGCTTCTCCCTCCCCCGCCCCCCTCCACCTTGTGCTGTCTTTTTCTGTGTCAAATAAATAAAATCTTAAAGAAAGACAAAAAGAAAGAAAGAAAACAGTCAATTTCAGCTTGAGGTTAGTGAAATGCAGATGTACTGTTTTCCCTGTGCAAGTTCATGAACGCCTGAGTTCTGCCCATGGGCCCTTGTGAAGGGAGTGCTAAGTGAAGGGGAGCCAGGTAAGAGAAGTACTGAGTCTGAGAGGAGAGAGTCTTACCATAGTCAACCAGCCCACCTCCTCAGAACCTGATTAAAATGTAAATATCCATCATAGTGTGTTAACAGAGTCACAGAATCACAGGCTTCCAGAAGTGGAAGGGCCAGAACCCCTTTTGCAGATGCTCCCATTGGGTGACTTGGCTCTTGGCCTCTGCTTGCACATCTCTAGGGATGGAGAGCTCGCTCTCATTCCAGGCTGGATAGCTCCAACTTCTCTGAGCAACGTGACACAGGGATGAATCAGACCCAGGCTCTGCCCTCACAGCCTGAAAGTAGAGAAAGACAGGGACGCAACTACAGCTAAAATGCTTTATTCAATAATCATTCCCTGAACTCCAGGGAATGGCTCTGCCGGGCCAGAGGTAGGCACTGGATCTACTGAGACTTACTTTCATAAAGTATTTGTTGGGTGTGTGCTCAGGTACTGGGCCCAGTACTAGAGTACTGGGGGTGACATGGACATGATGCCTTCTCTCTGGGGAGACAGACATTAAACGAGTAAGCACACAAGTCAATATGTAATTGCATTTGTGATCATGGCTGTGAAGAAATGAGCAGGGGAGACTCAGAAGAGCGACTTCAGATGGGGGAGAAAGGAGGTCAAGGAAAGCCCCTTGGAGAAAAGTGACATTTAGGATAAGACGTGGAGGATGGGTTGAAGTCTGCCAGGCAAATAGGAGGGGAAGATTAGTGGCCCTGATGTGGGAAGGAGCTTGGCTGCTCTTAGGAAGAGAGAGGGGGCACTGGGGCCAGATGAGGCTGGAGAGGGCCGTAAGGGCAGCTTGTGGGGTCTTCAAGCCCATGCTAAGAAGTTTGCATATTATCTTAAGAGCTGTTGGAAGCCCTTAAAGGGTTTCAGCAGGATCTGCTTGAATAAATAAAACAAGGTATCCCGGAGCTCTCAGGCTTGCCACAAAGACATTCATGAGATTGAAATACTATGAGAATGAGTGAAAAAAAGCTTTTGTTTCTGTGCTCTAAACACCCTTCTCCAATGTTGTCTCCCTGCTTGTCCTCTCTCTGCCTGGATGTCCTTCTGGAGCTGTCTTTTCTGCTTGGTCCAGCGATTCAGCTAACTTTTTTCCCGTGCATCGCCTCCTCTAGGACGCCTTCCTTAACAATTTAGTCGTCTGGGCTTCTCTACAGCACGGCCCTGAGCATGCCATGGGCACTGTTCCCAGCATGGCTGACTGTTTACATGTCAGTGTCCACCCTCTCTTCCTCCAAACCACCCATGGAAGGGGGCGGAAGTGGGGGGCTGGAGGGAGGGGAAGTTGCAGAATCTTCAGCGCCAAACCGGCCCCCTCCCGTCCCTCCCCAACCTGGCTGGGATCGGGGCTGGACTCTGCCACCTGCTGGCAACAGCTGTAATGGCAGGCAGGTGGGGGTTGGGAGAAAGGCCCCTCCTGGAAAGTCTAGGCCCACTTTGGCTTTTCTGAAAGGTCATCAATCACGCAAGGTCTAGCTAGATGGAGGACCTGTCCAAGGGGACCTGATGATTTGGGGTGGCAGAGCTGGGCTGGGACCAGGAGGGAGGAACTGAGTGTTGGTGGAGCAGCAGCTCAGAGATGAGGACACAGAGTCCAGCCCTGTGGAGCTCCTGAGGCTTGAGTCTAGATCTTGGCCCACACCAGAGCAGCAGGGGGCCTAATTTGTTACCATGGGGACCCAGGGCCATGTCCATACAGCTGGGGAGGTGACCGCCCCCCTCAGCTGGATGAGGACGCCCAGAGAGCAGAGACCAGCTTCAAAGCCAAGTGTCCACCCACACCCCCCTTTTCCGGAACAATTTGTTTTGCTCTAAAGCTTGGGACTTTGACCTGGGAGGTGTGTTTTCCTCCTGTTGATCACCTGATGTCCTTCCTGCTCATCCCCCTCCCCTACTACCCCAAAACATGGCCCCCGGTGTCCTTGTCCTTCCCTGTATTCTTTAGGGAAGGGGGGATGCTTGGGGAAGGGAGTCAGGACCTGATACCAGGGACTGATGGGAGAGGCTGGGCTACTTTGTGGGGGGTCACTGTTGTGACCCAGCTCAAATTGGATCTCTCCTTCCTGGGTTTCTGGGACATCTCACTCTTCTGAGGTTTCTTCCTCCTCCTCTAACTTGCTCCTCTTCCTTTTTAAAGACCCTTATCACTGGGGTTGTGTCCAGGTCCCTCACTTCTCTCCTTTCTCCTGCTCTCTTCTTGCCACACACACACACACACACACACCACCACACGCATGTACACACAACACACATCATAGACCCCCCCCAGGGAGACCATACATTCCTGTTGCCTCAGTTACCAATGCTGTGCCACGCAGGTCTCCCAGAGCTAGCTCTTTATTCCAGACCCAAGATCCTGCTGCCTTCCTAAGGTTTCCTTTTGGAGGGTCCACAGGCACCACAAGCATAATACATCTGAGCCGCCCGTAGCTCACCATCTCCCCCACCCCTTCTGGAAACTTGCTCCAATCCCTTCTTTTTTTTTTTTTTTTAAAGATTTTATTTATTGGGGCGCCTGGGTGGCTCAGTTGGTTAAGCGACTGCCTTCGGCTCAGGTCATGATCCTGGAGTCCCAGGATCAAGTCCCGCATCGGGCTCCCTGCTCGGCAGGGAGTCTGCTTCTCCCTCTGACCCTCCCCCCTCTCATGTGCTCTCTCTCATTCTCTCTCAAATGAATAAAATCTTAAAAAAAAAAAAAAGATTTTATTTATTTATTTGAGAGAGAGAGAATGAGAGACAGAGAGCACAAGAGGGAGGAAGGCCAGAGGGAGAAGCAGACTCCCCGCTGAGCAGGGAGCCCGATGCGGGACTCAATCCCGGGACTCCAGGATCATGACCTGAGCCGAAGGCAGTCGCTTAACCAACTGAGCCACCCAGGCGCCCGCTCCAGTCCCTTCTGAGGCACCAGACCTCACCCTCAGCAACTCCCTGTCCGTCCAGCCACTCCCCGCCAGTCACTGCATCCAGAAGCTGTGTCCTGGCCACTCCATCCCCTAACTAGGGCTCAGATGCACAGCCACAGCCCTGTGCCACCAAGGCGCTGGGTGTGGGGTTGCTGCGGCAGGCCCCCTTGATCTCCCTTTCCAGCCCTTGCCCTCCCCTCTCACACTCCACCCTAGGGCCAGAGGTGTTTTCTCAAATGCAGATATGCCCACGTGACTGCCCTGCTTAAAACTCTCCAAGAAGGCATCTTGATGTTTATTAAATTCAACTCCATTCCTTGCATTCTGATCGGTGATTCCCTGGCTGTTCATTAACACGAATGGTGCCTACTCTAGCCAAACTTTGTGCCAGAAAATTCTGAGGACACCAAGTTGGGGATTAGGGAGGAAGAATAGGACATACATATATGTATCATTCAAGTCTGAGCCAAGTTCCCCTAGATCACCAGAGGCACCCCATCTTTGGACGACAGCAGGCACGCTGCCCTCGAATGGGCACACACAGGAAGCAGGGATGAGGCGTGACACCTGACCGCTGCCACTGGCCGGACCATCCTGCAATAGAAAGGGTGGCCCACAAGGTCCTTTGAACAGCAGCTTGGTGGCTTCTGGGCAGGGTGGCTGTGGAGGGACTTCCAGCGTATGCCCTGACGTCTGGGGACCCTCCATCTTGGAGACTTTGCCCCAGGATGCTGGGTCCTTCTTTCTTGGTGTCTGCAGAATCAGACTCTCAACATCTCTGGCTTCCTGTACTCCTGGAGAGGGGTGAGGCAAGGAGACCCAGCGTGACCCTTGGCCCCGGGGCCTCAACAGGTACTTGGGTCATTCTTAGTTCCTGAGCTGGAGGACCAGATGGACTCCATGTGATCCTGGGGTTTGAGGGCCCAAGGGTTCAGGGCCCCAGATTAGAACCTTCCACTTGGGGATGTTTTTGCCTCTACAGCAGGGCTGTGTTCACCCACTTGTCTCCCTGTGATGGTGGAGGTTGATCAGAAGGTATGTATAATGGCCTCTGACCAAGACTGGATCTTGTCCTGGGGAGCTTCCACCCAGCTTCCAGAAGCCCCATCTGGAGCCGAGAGGAAAGCTGAACAGGACCAGGGCAGCTGGGCGGGGTAGGGAAGGCTGTGGATGGAGCCCCTCAGGCCCTCTGTCATGATCCCCACGGGAGAGGGTAGATTATAGAGCTACCGAGCTAAGCCAGGGATGGAGGGACAGGAGCCCCATGGTCTGGCCTGGCTGAGGAGGGACAGGTGAGGGGAAGAACAGGAAATGGGCTGGGCCGTGGGGGAGGGTCAGCCTGGACCTTTCCCTAGCCTCTGGGGTTTTCCCCAAGCTCCCAGCAGACAGGGGATTTCTTAATCCCACAGTCAGCCTTCCGAGACACCCCGCCCACAGGAGCAATAATGTGTCACTCCTCTCCTGAGAGCCCAGCCCCGCTGCCGGGAAGGGGGAGAGCTGACACAAAAACTGGGGAGGCTGGGGCTTGGAGGTGAGGCACCAACTCTCCTCACATCTCCCCAGTCTGTAGACCTGCTTTCTTGTCCAGCCTTTGAAAGACGACCTCGAATGCCCGCTCGAGTGGGCAGGGCATCGACCTGGGAGGCCAGGCCTGGAAGCTCATTACCATGGGAGGGAGGGCAGTTTCTCTCCACCTCCCTTCCTTCCTCCCTCGCCTTTTTCCTTACTAGCTCCTCTCCTCCAGGGCCAGACTGAGCCCAGGCGGATCTCAGGCAGACACTGACAGACCCCATAGCAGCCCCAGGAGCCCAGATACCAGCAGCCAGGGAAAAGGCCTAGAAGCTGCCTGCAGCCATGTCGGCCCTCATCCTGCTCCTTGTGGTCCTGTTCACCGCAGTGCCACCTACCAGGTGTCAACAAGGTAGTCCAGGGCTGGGGGCTGTGGTGAGGGGGGCTGGGCTGGGTGCTGGTAACCCAGGGGTGGATGGGGTGGTCATCTGGCCTCCCTCACCACCCTGGACACCTACAGTTGGGAAGAAGCAGCAGGGACTGGGCTCGCTGGAGGAACCTCCAAGGGCAGAGACCTCTGAGCAAGGCTTCTGTCTGGGACTTGTTTTCTAGGAGTGAGGAATGTGGGCAGCAGGGGAAATGTAGAGACTTGGACTGGAGACCTAGAGTAGTGAGGCCCAAGCTCTAGGAGCAGGAATTGCCCGAGAGACGGTGGGGTCCCAAGGATAGGGGTTCAGGGGCTACAAGGAAGGAGGGAGCGGGCCCAAGGTGCCCCTCATATGGCCGGCTTGTCCCAGGGGAGGGGCTGCGCTATTGGGCTGTGCCCATGTCTCTGGCCTAAGTCCTCATTGTTTCAGCTTCCTGGGCTCCGGTAGGGGACAGTGCCCCAGGGTGGCCCCCTCCACAAATCTGAGCTCTTGTCCCACTCTGCCTCAGTCTTGCTGTGCGGCCAGGAGAAAATCACTGCCCCTTTGTGAGACTCAGTTTTCTCATCCATAAAATGAGGACAATAAAGCCGCCCTGCCAACCTCCCAGGGCTGCTGCCAGGTGAGGGCGTGGGAAAGCTGCACACCAGCGAGGCGCCACACCCCGAGATCCGCCGTCTGCCCTGCAGCCCAAGTCTGGGGGCTCTGCAGGTGGGATTTGGGTCCAGAGGGGACTGGCAGAGATGCTCCCAGGGTACCCCTCCTTTGCAGGGGCCCTGAGCTGGCACGCAGGTCTACTTCACCTCTGCCTCCCAGTCTCTGAAGCCCTCTTGGAAATCGCAGATCAGAGGGGTGGGGTAACTTGTGCGGATCACACAGCAGAGCAAGAAGGGGTATAGCTGGGTGCACGAGCCCCCGGCTCCGGGGGCCCCCCACAGACCATGTTCGGCCGGCCCCTGGCCCCTGACAAAATCCAAAGGCAGTGAAACAAGAAAAGGTTTATTTCAGGGAGGCCATCGCCGGGAAGACAGCGGACTAGCGTCTCCAGGACTGTCTCCAAAGTGCCGAAAATACTTCCAGGTTTATATAAGAAAACTGGGGAGCAAAAGTAGGCAGGTCCATGCAGGTGGGCAGTGAAGGTCAGGTCAATCTTTGTCTTGGGGTCTCGCTGGCTCAGGGCAATCCTTCTTGCCTGAAGGGGGAGTTTGGGTTTCCAGCAGCACAGGCTTTGCCCTCCAAGGCCTTTTGCCCGAGTTAAGAGATAAGCCGGAAAGAACTTCATCAATGTGAAAGTTTGAGATCACCATGGAGGGACTTGCAGTCTTTCAGGGACAGGGCTCAGGTCACCTGTCTCCTGCCCCCAGAGCCCTTGTGCTCTATGTTTACTTCACAGCCACATGGACCATGGACGGAGGAGCAGGGACCCAGTTTCCCTGGGTGCCTGGAAGGAGTTGGCTGCAGGGTCTGGAGGAGGCAGGGAGGGGCCTCCCAGGGTTTGAGCCCTAACTCCCCATCCTTGAGTAAACCACGGACCGAGGAAACAATGGGTCTGATCCATTGTTTCTTGGGGAAACAGTGAGTCCAAAGCACTGCTTGTTGGCAGGTAAGGAGCTCAGGGTAACCACACTGATCTGGCCCCAGGCCAGAGTTCCCAGATCCCTCCCCTCTTCCCTATACGTGGCAGGCTCAGAGAGAGCTCAGAGAAGGGGCAGGGCCTTCACTGCAGCAGGAGAGCTTTAGGGTAGACTCAAGGAAGGACTTTTGAGTGAGAATGAGGCAGAATGAGGTTTTTGATGCCCAGGCTGGGCCCCTCAAAATACAGGATGGCACTAGGGATGCGTGTGTTTTGGCTTGAAAACAAGACCCTCTGGGAGCCTCCTGTTGGCCTCTGTCCCCTCCTGAGACCCGCCTGCTACTGCGTGTCTATTCTCTGCAGGTTTAAGCTCTTTCAGGCTCATGGAGCACAGTGATGCCTGGGGGAGGGGAGAGCCCTTTGGGGCTGCCTGTGGCCGAGAGCGGAGATTTTTGGGAAACCTTGAGGGTTGAAGGTGGAGTCAAAGGTCAAGGGTCAAAAGGTAAAGAAGATGATGAATGGGGGGGGCCTCAAGCTGGTCTCTGGCCTAGTCCTGTAGGCACCCAGCTGGAGGAGATAAAAGGGGCTCAGGTTTTGAAGCTTTCTTCTGGTCCCACGACCTGGAGGAGAACTTGCCCTTCTGCCTTGCTTTTCCAAAGGTGTTCTGTCCCACCCCTCTCTCCGGGCACCCCTCTCTCCAGGCACCCCTAGCAAAAGCAGCCTTGCTTGTCCTATACTCCCACGCCCTACCAGTACCAGAGAAACCTCATTACAAAACAGGATCTTCCAGATGCCAGCCCACTCTTATCAGCTCTGGCTGCGCCTGCCTTCTGGGAGCTGGAGAGAAGGGGAGACAACCTCGGCTGGCAGGGCCCAGGCCAGCTGTCCAGAGAGCTGCCCTTTGGTCCCTGCGGCCCAGACACTCTGTAGGGGGCCCTGCATGTGACCCACGTGGAGGGTGGGCAGGGGCTCAGGGCTGTCTCTCCTTGGCACCTCATTCCTTTCTTGAATTCCCATTTTCCAACTGTCATCCCTCTCTAAGCTCAGTGAGGGGTTCAGGTGGGTCCTCCTTGCCACGTTGGCTGCCCCAGCATGTCTCCTCTGGTCCCGGCGGCCGGCTGATGGCCTCCGACACAGGCTCTAGCTCCGAGGTTCCTCCCTCCCCGGTTCTGTGCTTGCAGCCCCCACTGCGGCGGAGCCTGCTGCAGCACCCCGCTCCCCTCTTTCCAGACCTGGGGACACTGCAGCCCTGGATGCAGGGCCTAATCGCTGTGGCTGTGTTCCTGGTGCTGGTCGCAATCGCCTTTGCCGTCAACCGCTTCTGGTGCCAGGAAGAGCCGTGAGTGCCACCCGGGGGCGCGGGGTCTGGGCTGGTGCGGGCTGGGCAAGCCCCGGGCCCGAGCTACCGCTCCGGTCGTGGTGAGAAGGGCCCCGGAAGCCCAGCGTCCAGTGCTGTCACTGTGTGGAAGTGACATCGAGGCCGAAGATCTCCGCGACTGGAGCTGAGGCTCTGAGGCTGCCAGACGGGGCTCTGTTGGTCCCCACAGCTCCTGTGCTCGTTCCTGGCAAGCTTCCCTCCCTGAGGTCTCAGTGGCTCTCTCTGTAGCGTCAGGACACTGGCCCCGCCTGTGATGGGGGCTGGGAAAACCTCTGGGAAAGAAGATTCCATCTTTCTTCAGGGCCAGGCGCCGTGCCACATGCTGGGGCCCCAGGGGGTCCGCGGGACAGACACAGGCCCGGCGCCCCCAGGCTCCCAGGCCGGAAAGCAAGGGGCAGTCACCGTGCCAAGTACGGACTCGACGGTAAAAGGGAGTGCAGAGGGCAGTGCTGGGCCTGCTCCGTCTGGGGGCCCAGAGCCCGTAGTCTGAGAAGGCCTTTGAGTACACGTTTATTCTGGGGGCTGATGAGTGTGGAGGAGCTGGTCTCAGGAGAGAGCAGCATGGGCAAAGCATTGCGGCTGATGGGAGGGGGCAGTGAGGACACCGGGGGTCCTAGGTCGAGGGGACTGGGCTGAAATGCAGTCCACTCTGTGCCCCCCAACCCTGGGGCAGGCCGCACCTGCCGCTAGCTCTCACAAAGGGGGACTGGTGCCTGGGCGCCAGCCGAGGCCCCGCGCGGCCCAGTGAGGGAGCACAAGCATTCATGGGTAGAGAGAGGCATAGAGAGGACCTGAGAGAGACTGGCGAGGTAGGCAGGACCGGGGCCCAGCAGACCCCATACACCTGCGCCCCGAACTTCAGGCTTTATCCTTCTTGCAATAGGAATCCAGTGAAAGCTTGTATGCTGGTCTTGGGATGAGAGGAGGCCTGAGCAGAAGGACTCTGGTGGCCCCGGGCTGCGCGCGTGGGGTAGGGGCAGGCAAGAAGGGCAATGAGGGGCGCTGAGCATGAGGTCAGGAGAGAGTCTGGCCTCTGGAGGCAGCAGAGGGAATGGGGGGGGGGACACGTCTGAGAGCTGTCTAGGGCGCGGATCCCCAGAAGTTGGTGGAGGGGGTCAGCAGTGAGCAGGAGGAAGGAAGGACAGGGATGAGCGGCTTCCGGGTCGGCGGGGGCAGAGGCCACACTCACTGGGTTTAAACTTGAATAAGAGGCCAGGAGCTTTTTGTCAGAAATGCTTCCTTTTTCAACTGACCCAGGCTGTGCCTTGAGTGGATGTCTGCACCCGGTGCCGGGGAAAGCCGTGTAGACATCTGGGGCAGACACCAAATCCCGTTGGGTCTTGAGCTGAGGCCAGAGGAGAACCGCAGAGAGAGGCCGGGCCATGGTCGGGGAGAGGTCTTGGATAAATCTTTTGCAAATCTCAGGCCGGGACCTGAGGCCCCCACCTTGGAGCAGGAAGGGCCAGAATCAGACCACTGACAGGGGCCTGGCTGGAGAGAGGGGCTTCTGGCGAGGGCCAGCCTCTGCCCCTGGGCTTGTGAGAACCAGTGTCTAGAACAGAGCCTGACTGGACAAGGGGGAGGAGGCAGAACAAAGAGGGTAGGGACCTGAGGAGCCCTACTGATGAGCCTCGTCCACAGGGAGCCCATGAACATGGTCATGACCGCTGGAAACAAGGCAGACGGAATCCTGGTAGGAACAGACGGAAGGTACTCCTCGATGGCGGCTGGCTTCAGGTGAGGGGCCAGCACAGGGCCAACCACCCTGTGCTCCAGAAGGACCCGGTGCTTCTGAGAGGTGGGGGTGGAAGGTGGGGGGAGGGCAGGGAAAGAGGAGGACTCATGTTGGGAAGGGCTCAGTGAAGAGAGGAGCTGAGGGAGGATGCGGTGGGGGCTTTGTGAGGACGCAGGGCTCCTGGGGGACCACCAGCTCAGCTGGGGAGAGGGCCCAGTAAGGGGATGGGACTGGTGGGGGAGCAGCTCAGCCAGCCGACTGGGACTCATACGGAGGGGTGGAGAGGTGCAGTGGGGCAAAGGGACTCAAGGAGGGAAGGGGACTCAATGTGTGGAGAGGGATAAGTGGGGGAGGCAGCTCAGTGGGGAGATGGGCTCCATGAGGGGATTGTTCGGTGGGGCTCCAGTGGGGGAGGGGCTCAGCATAGGAGAGAGATGGGGCTCAGGGAGGGGAGGGGTGCTGAGAGGCCTCCAGTCACAGGTGCACCTGGAACCAGACATGGGTAGGGGAACTCCCTTCTGGCACTCAAGTATATTTATTCTGGAAGATCCTGCCCTCACAGGTGTAGCATAGAGCAGGGTGAAGGGGATGGCATGGAGGGGGTGATGACCCCTGTCATCCTCTTTCAGCTCCAGTGAGCACGAGAATGCCTATGAGAATGTCCCCGAGGAGGAGGGCAAGGTCCGGAGCACCCCCATGTGACCCCTACTTGCGTGTGGCCCCCAGCCCTGACCCCAGGTGCCTGTGATGGATACCCGACTCACCACCCAAGCCGCTCCTTCTCTGTGCAGGAACCTACAGTAAGGGGCCAACTCTTCCAACCCTACACTGCCCACCTTCCCTTGAACTGTCACCAGCCAAAGCCAGGGCTGTGTCCAGGTTGGGGCTCAGCTGTGGCCCTAGGGTTTCCTGTCAGGTCTCCCACCCAATTCAATTCAGAAGACCCTTCCGAAGAGGACAGTCAGCTCATCACCTCCCACCTTGCCTCACATCCTCTCCCTCTAACTGTGGAAATGGCTCTCATTTCTGTGAAATAAAGATGTTCTGTATTTCCAGGCCTGATGTTCCCAGGGCTCAGAAACAGCCCCTCAGGCTTACAGCCAGGCCCAGTCTTGCTTTCTGAATCATGACAATCACCTTCCAAAGCTACTGTCATGGTAGCTCTGGGGGATTACCCAGGACACCCTCTCTGGGAGCCCGATGGGGCCAGGGAGCTCACCCACCCTACCCCCTGTTCCAGGCAGAGGCCCTCCTGCCAGTGCCCCTCCCCTGACCTACCCTTAACAGCTGTGATTCTGGGCCCTTCCTTGTTCAGTCCTGATACCCCTCCCTATCCTCTATGCTGCCTGGCTTTGTAGGTGGTTCACGCAACCCTTACCCAGGCAGCTCTAGCCTGCCTCGGCTGGCCTTTGAGCATAAGAAGTTCTGAGACAGAGCTTGGGCTAGGACTCACGAAGCCCGCCTTTGAGTCCCTGTCCCCTGCAGACTTATTATGTGACTTTGGGAGAGTCACAGTCCTCTCTGAACTCAGCTTCCCCTCTGGGGAGGCTTTGGCCAGTTTCACTGCAAAGCTGGAGTAGAATCACCCTCACCAGTGCCCCTGATTCCTGGTCCTGGGGGTTGGGGGTGGGGGTGGAATCAGGGAACTGGGTCCCAGGGAGAATGAAGCGAGAGCGAGTGGGGAGGAGGCATACTCAGTGGGCGGGGGCTGACCCTGGAGGCCCCCATCCCTGTGACTGTCATTCTTCTGGGGACGGAATCTGGGGTGACAAGCTGAGAAAGACCCAGCCAGGGGCACTCCTAGGTGCAGAGGAGTGGGGCTAGAGGGAAGGAGGCAGTCCACCTTGTCCCAAAGATCTCCCTCGGTCAGCTGCCCCAACCAGTGACGGCCCCCTCACTTCCCCACTGTAGCCGTCGCTCTGCTGTTCGAGGGTTTCAGACAAACGCTCCAGGGGGGCCCCATCTGAGATCTGATTTAGCCTTTCTTACCACACTGAGGTCTAGTTTGTAGCCTGCGGCAGAGGGAAGAGCCCTGTGCAGAGGGAAGGCCGGGTCTTTGCCCCAGGCCTACCCTTGTCTGCTGTGTGACTCAGGACAAATTGCCTCCCCTCTCTGAGCTTCAGCTCAGTGAACTGTTGATGTGCTTATGTGGGCAGATGCCTTCTCACCCACTGCTGCCAGTTCCAATTCTGCATATTCCTTTTTCTTGGCTATGCCAAGGTTCCTCTTCCCCTAGGAAGTCTTCCTTGACTAGACCAGAGGGCAGAGCCAGGGGGCCAGCCAGCCCAGCCTCTAACTTACTGGAGGAGGGATGGAGGTTACTGGAGGGCCTCTGCTAAGGCACAAACACCCTCTTCTTCCTTTTCTGGTCTCCTGGTCTGAACCTTTTTGGCTGCCTGGATCTGATTCTCCTTGCACGAACCTCCATTTCCTCCCACTGCTGCCTCGAGTTGTCCCTGAGGGGCTGGGCGGGGGGTGGTGGTGGTTCAGGTCTGGCCCCACACGCCCTCCAGGGTAGAAAGCAGAGCCACCATCCCTTGGCCTCTCTCACCTGTGAGGCTGTCCAGCAGGGGCCGGTGGCAGTCGCTGTCCCGCCTGGTTCCCGGGGCAGGCCACCCTCTCCCCCGCCTCGGCCTCTCGGGGAGCCTCCTCAGCCCTCTCTCCACACTGGAGGAACCAGGATGGTGGGAACTCTGGGGTCCTTGCAGATGCTGGGCTGGCACTGACCTTCCCCCCACCCCATGTTCCTGCCCTGGCAGGGAGCAGGGGGCATGGAGCTGCTGGCCCCAGAGCCCCCAGTCCTTATCGCCTGTTCCCACCTGCCAGCCGGGCCAGAGGAGGGAGGGAAAGGAGGCTGGGCCCGGGCCAGGGCGGTGCTTAATGACCCTCCGGGGCCTAATCTCAGGCTGGCAGCCGCGGAGTGGCTCAGGCTCGCTCCTGGAGGAGGCTGATAACACACCAGCTGGGCCCCCCACCATCTATCGGGGCTGCACAGCCAGTCCCAAGGGGGCAGCGATCAGGGGGCCTGGGGAAGGGAGCCTCTGGGCTGGGGCGGGGGTGGTGGGGGAGGGGGGCATGGGGGGTGGGGAGGCGAGACCCTCCCCCGCCAGCCCTGGGGGGAGGGGATTCTCATCTCCTTGAGTGACAGACAGGGGGAGGGAACCGGCCGCGGGAGCCTGTGGGCTGGCCCAAAAGGACCCCCAAATGGCTGGTGGGCCTTCACGACTTCCTGCTCCCACCCCGCCCTTTTCTCCCACCCAGTCCCTGTCTCCTTCTTTGCTCTCCCAGCCTTTATGGATCACTGTCTCCCTGAGTGCACCTCTTGGTCTCTGTTTTTATCTCCATCTTCTAGTCTCCTCCTCCTCCTCCCTCCACCTGAGCTAGTGCTCACCATCTCCTCTCTCCCCTTGCATCTTTCTCTGTGTCCAGTGGGTTCCCCTGCGCGCCCCACCTGCCCAAGCGGCCTCGTGCCAGTCCCTTGGCTGGGGACAGTCCTTCGCTCTCCCTTCTTCGTGTGGCATCCTCTCCCACTGATCCCTCCACCCGCTCTCCGGGCAGAATGCTCAGGTTGCGCAGGCCCCGGCTATAGGGCCCGGAGATTCTCTTACTGCTAGAGGACATTCTTGCTCTTCCTGCTTCCTGGAACAGGGCTCGCACCTTTCTTTTTCCTTCTCTATCTAAAACGTGTGAATTTCACAGGGTTACATCATAGGTTACGTCCAAACACAGGCACTAAAGGCTCTGCCCAGGAACTGCAGAGTTGGAGGTAGAGTGCCGTGCTGCTTACTTCAGTTAGACTCCAAGAGGAACTTCCAACCTGGAGTTGGTTTCAAAAAAAGGGCTGTGGAATTCTATCTCGAGTGTCACCTGTTATAGGACAGAGTGCCAGGTGGCTGGAATGATTTTCAAGACGATTTCCCTTGGGGCGCCTGGGTGGCTCAGTCGTTAAGCGTCTGCCTTCGGCTCAGGTCATGATCCCGGGGTCCTGGGATCGAGCCCCGCATCGGGCTCCCTGCTCAGCGGGGAGCCTGCTTCTCCCTCTCCCACTCCCCCTGCTTGTGTTCCCTCTCTCACTGTGTCTCTCTGTCAAATAAATAAATAAAATCTTCAAAAGAAAAAAAAAGGTGATTTCCCTTATGCTCAGAGTAACCTGAGCGGAAATACTGCTTTAAGGAGCCATCAGATCAAGACTACAGCTTCACAGACATGGCTCCCCCAGCCTAGGGTACGGGGGGGGCGGTGGGAGTGCAGAGTGGCACTCCAGGGGTGATCCCAGCCACACGCCCTCTGCCTTGTCCCCTTGGACCAGAGTTCACAGGTGAGTCAGATAGTTGGAGCCAGCAGAACTTGCTCTGGGACCAGGGTGGGAGGCATCTGCCTCTCCTCCAGGTCTGGCTTGGGGCCTGGACCCTCCAGCTTGGCTCTCCTCCCCATTTCCAGTCTCCAGAAGTGCACGCAGTGGCCAAGAGCTTGAGCTTGAGAATCATGCAGAGTCTTCTTCAAATTCCAGCTCTGCTCCTCACCGCTTGTGGACCGCCCAGCCTATCAGCTGCCCCACTGGCTTGCCAGTAGGCTTGCTTCTGTTGGGTTGTCCCTGCAGGGCTGCTGGGGGGAGACAGAGATAATGTACACTGTTACCGCACCTGCCACGGCCAGAAAGCCCTCCAGGTGCAGGGAAAGCTCCTTGCCCACCCGGGGCTGGCCCTTCCTCTGGGCTATTCCAGCCATCTCTGTGCTCTGTTTACTTGCCAGGCCCGGGAGCTCCCGGAGGGCAGGAACGGGGTCACTTCCCTCTGCATCACCAGCACCCAAGACAGGGCTGGACTCAGGGGAAGGGAAGCCCCAGATGTGGTGAGGAAACCCAAAGAAAGGCACTAAGCCCAGTTGTTTGTCCAGGTGTATTCTGTCCATACCCTTCAGCACACATAGGTGCAGAAGAACACATGCAAACATGCACGCACACGTACTCGCTCTTTCCTGCTCTCTGAAGGTCGTGGGGTCAGTGATGAGCCTCCCTGAACATCCATGCTCCACCTGCCTTGTCTGTCTGCCTGGAGCCTTGGCTGCCATCTGGTGGCTGCACGCTCAATAGGAAGGGCGGATCAGCAGAGCGCTTTTAACTTGAGCTTCAGCAGGGCTCTTCCCCCTTAAGTGCTGTACCAAAGGCTTTCCCACGGCATGGTTCCAGGGACCCCGCCCCCCCGCTGCCCCCCAGGTTGTGCCCGCACCTTGCTCATCTTCCTGTAGGCTTCAAAGGCAGCTGGCCTCCAGTGCTTCCCCGCTGTGGCCCCAGAGGCCAAGTCCGTGAACACCTTAGGTTGCAAGCACGACTGATAGGGGCCAGGCTCTTGGGGGCTTCGTCATCCTGGTCCTGATGACACACCTCCCTTTCTCTCGGAAATGACCTGGGAGCCCAGTGGCTTCTGCCCTGGGGTGCTATTCCAGAAGACAAGGATGACAAAGTTTCTGGGACATGTTCCTTGGAGACCCCCTGGAAAAGCAAAATAGGGAGAGCTTGATGAGAGAGAGAGGAGGAAAGAGAGAGAAACAGAGAAGTCCAGGACGAGTTCCAGTATTGTTCTGAGCATGCTGGAAGGTGGTGGAGCCTGAGACCTTGCGCTGGGCTACGCAGGCCATGTGTCCACTAACCCGGCCCTGCAAGCCAGTTTGGGCCTGTGTCTGCACGAAGGGAAGAGGCGCCTTTTTCTGATTCTCAGGCCCCATACAGCCTAGTGAATGGCATTGAGAATGGCAGGTACCAGCGGACAAGCAGGAGTGTGTGGGGGGTAAGGGCGCATTTATGGGCATGTGGAATTGAGGAGCCTCTGGGCATCTACAGGGGGTGGGCTGGAGGGCAAAGTGGGTGTACAGTTTAGCTCTGGCCCAGGTGAGCGGTTAGTAGTCGAGCCAGAGATGTTGCCTTCAAGTTGGATGCCCACTGGGAGGTTAAGAGCCAGGTCCGGGTCAGGCAGGCTGGATATAGCCGTGCTTAGACACGTAATACCAAGTGACCTTGAATAAGTGAACTCAACTCACCAAGCTCTAGTTCATTCACCTGTAAACTGGGGGCAGTAAACGGTATCTACCTGATAAGAGACGGTGTAAAGATTAAAAGAAACAATGCACATAAAACACATCGAATAGTGCCTAGCACACGGTTTGTACACAATAAATGTTAGCTATTGTCTTTTATTTCTGTTTTTATTACAGGATGGGCTGAACTGCATGCAAGACCGCAGTGTGTCAGAGCTAGCAAAATCCTTAGAATCATTTAGCCCAGGTCACTAATATTGTACTGTGGAATCTGAAGCCCGAGGTCATGTACCAAGTTGGGGTGAGAGGCAGCTAGAGGCTCTGCATGGCTGGTGAGTACAGAACATGCTGGGCCCAGCTGCTCTTTTGCGCCTCTGGGGGTACCAGTGTAAGAGCTGGTTACGTGGGTTCGTTCTGCATCACCGAGGCCGGTACAATTCTGCATGCAGACTTTGCAAATGAATAACCAAGCTCTTGACCAGTTCTAGCTGTGAGCCCACATGTGGGATGGAGGTGGTGAGGACAGGTGCTGGTAAGGAGGGGAAAGGGTCAGGGAGGAGAGGGAGCTCCAGGAAGCAGAGGGGAGAGGGACAGAGAGGGTGGGGGAGAAGCTGATGGGAGCATCTTCCAGGCCCCAAGTGCTAACAAGCTGGAACGAGAGACTGGGAAGGACCTTCCCTCAAACCCATATAGAGCGATGGCAGGGTTGGCGGTGCTGGTTTTTACATAGAAGCTGAGGGCTACTATATGGGGGGGGAGGGTGCTTTGTGATTGGAGCCTCATTCTGATCCTACCAGCTGCATATAACTGGGCCCATTTCCTTTTTTTTTTTTTAAGATTTTATTTATTTATTTGACAGAGAGAGAGGCAGCGAGAGAGGGAACACAAGCAGGGGGAGTGGGAGAGGGAGAAGCAGGCATCCTGCTGAGCAGGCAGCCCGATGCGGGGCTTGATCCCAGGACCCTGGGATCATGACCTGAGCTGAAGGCAGACGCTTAACGACTGAGTTACCCAGGCGCCCCTTAAATGATTGATTTTAGACCTTTCTTTTTTTATAATGTAAATGTTTAAAAGTATAAATTATTTTCAAGCACTGCTTTTTTTTTTTTTTTAAAGATTTTGTTTATTTATTTGACAGAGACACAGCGAGAGAGGGAATACAAGCAGGGGGAGGGGGAGAGGGAGAAGCAGGCTTCCCACCGAGCAGGGAGCCCGATGCGGGGCTCGATCCCAGGACCCTGGGATCATGACCTGAGCCGAAGGCAGACGCTCAACGACTGAGCCACCCAGGCGCCCCAACTGGGCCCATTTTCTTGGGGAGAAAATGCAGACTCAGCAAGGGAGGTGACTTTAGTGGCACTGGCCTAGTTAGTGGCATTGGACAAGTCTTTTGACTTTAAATCCATTGCTAATTCTACCCCAGCATAGAGTTCTCCCTCTCTCTCTCCCTCTGTGTGTGTGTGTGAAATGGGGAGCTGAAGAAAATAGTGTTTGCCCTCGCAAAACTTACCGTGCATTTGGAAAGATGCATCTGGGAAAGTGGAGAGGGATCCCTTCAAGCATCTAAGCGGAGCGGTCAACATTTGCCATTTCTGCCTCCATCCTTCCCACCTGCTCCTCAACCTCATAGCCTCGATTCCACCCCTAACACTGCTGAGACGGCTCTCACCAAGGGCACTAGAGTCCCATCTTCTTGTCGCAAGGTGTGATGGTTTATCTGATCCTTCTTCTCTCAACATAATAGGATCATGGCCATTTTCTCTGTGGCGCTGCTCCTGACCACCAGCCCTCAGCTCGCCAGGTTCCCACAGGACGGTGGGCTCATGTTGGTCATGGGGTTGTTCTCTGAACAAGACTGTGGACTTGGAATTCCATGAGGCAGAGATGCATCTGTCTTGTGTATTGTAGTGTCCAAGTGCCCAGCACAGGCCCAGAGTACTGGGGGTCCCCAGGACATGTTTGTTGAAGGAATGACATGGGGACCTCATCCACTCAGTTCATTCCCATTACTGCCATGAAGTATCAACTTCCAATTAGCAATAATCGCACCTCGGATAAGCCTCATTGGCTACGATACTTCCAAATCAGTCCCATTCCATCTGGTCCCCAGTTGCCTCATGCACCACTCCTCGGGCACCTTAAGTCCAAATGGAATCCCAATATTTCGCCAACCTGAGTCCCCTGTTTTTGTTAGCGATACCATGACTCATCCACCCAGGTCAGAAACGGGATTCACACCGAATTCCCCTCTCTCAACCCCACTCCTGCTCCCCTGATTCTGGCTTCCAGCTCACGTGGATGTTTTCAGCTACTTTTCCTGTCTCTCTGTTTTCACTCATGCTGCATGCTCACACCAGCTTCCATGCTGCCACTGGAGAGACTTTTCCCGAACACAGCCAACTGGGACCCAGCCCTCTGCACCTGCGAGGCGATCCCCACTGCTCCCGACAGGTGCAGCTTAGTGGCTGTGGGCATGGGCTTGAAGCCAGACTTCTTGGGCAAATCCCTCCCTGCCAACTTTATGTTAGTGTGATGTTGGGCAAGTTCATAACAAAGGTACCTCAGCACCTGGATCTGAAAATTAGGGGTAAAATGATGCCCATCTTATAGAGCTGCGGAGAAGAGTAAATGAGTTCATGCATGCACAGAAAGCATATAGTAGATAGTGGGTGAGTGTGAGCAACAGCCCGCATAATTTTCCTTTCCATTGTGCCTGCAGTATCTTGAGCAGCCAGATGGCCACACTGAAGGCCCTCTGTGACTCTCCAGCTTCTGTTCTCCCGCTCTTGGCTGCACACTTTACACTGCTTGAAGTTCTCCAGCCTCCCATTCCCTCTCCTCCCACACCGCTTCACATCTTTGCGCCTGTGTTGTTCATGTTCACGGCTCATCGTGTTCCTTCTGCCAGCCTCACATCCTTCAGGATGGCTCTCTGACACCCCTTTCCCTCCCCATGTTCTATGTCTGTGAGCTCCTGGAGGGCAGGACATCTCCAGGACATCTGGCATAATCCCTGTACAGAGCAAGTGCTTGGTGTTTGTTGAATGACTGAATATGTTAGCTGGTCCCAGCTCTGCCAATTAAATCTGGATGACTCTAGTCATTGTGTCTCTTCCATCAAAGCCCTGAAGCAATAGCTCTTCCTCAGGACAAACTCCCAGGAGTGGAATGACTCCATCGAAGAATATGAGCATTTCTTTTTTTCAAGATTGCATTTTTAAGTAATCTCTACACCCAGTGTGGGGCTTGAACTCATAACCCGGAGATCAAGAGTCGCCCGCTCCATGGACTGAGCCCGCCAGGTGCCCCAAGAATATGGGCATTTCTAAGGCTCTTGTAAAGTACCTGCTCTCTATTGGTTTCTCTAAGGGTTGAATCCATTTACACTTAATCAGTTCTACCGCAGTGTAAACAGTAAGCGGAGGGGGAAGATTCCAGTTTGCTTTGAGCTGAACACTTTCTAAAAGCTCATTCACAAAATACAGTGCTTTCTTTTTGCAAACGTCTGTTCCTGTTATCCTTTCTCCCTATTGCTTGTAACATCTTGATTAGCCACCAGATGGCAGAGCTCACACAGTCCCTGGGAAGATCAATGCAACCAGCACCCCACCTTTTCCTGTGCAGAGAGAGGAGTCTGCCCAGGCTGGAAAGAGAGATGAAGATCACATCATACAAAATGCTCATCAGTGTCTTCTGGCCCCCTTTTCTACATGTTCCTGATGCTCAAATTTTATGGTGTCTTTTAGAGCTTCTTTGGGCTCTGAAGTAGAGAGATACGGTACAAGATAAACGTACAGTATAAGTACTATAAAGTGAAGCAACCTGAAAGCACTGAAAGGAAATGCTGTGTCCAAATTGCCCACTTCGCATCTCTTGTAACACAAGGCTCTGCCAATATATGCTATTTGACTTCCAGAAGGTAATTCCCTCTTCAGTGAACTGACCAGAGCTCCTACAATTCTTTACACACAATGTTCAGCATTTAATAAAAATTCAACCAAAATACCAAGAAATAGTCCAAATGATCAAAAAAGCAAAAGAAAAAAACCTTAGACAATAGAAATAGTCCCCTGGGTGACCCAGGTATTGAGTAGCCAGACAGAGACATTGAAATAACTATGACTAATGTGTTTAGAATATAGAGGGAAAAAAGAATATCATTTAATAATTTGATCTATAGAAAAGAGTGAAATGGAAATTCTAGAAATATTTAGCAAAGTTTTGTAGTTTGGGCCTATAGGCTTGAACATATTTTTGTAAAATTTATTCCTACATGTTTTATAGTTGGGGCTGCTACTATTAATGGACTTGTGTTTCTAGTTTCATTTTACAGCTGTTCGTTGCTTCTATCTACAAATACAACTGATTTTTGTATGCTGACCTATTGGCCTTTGTGTTGGGGGTTCCCAAGACCACCATCAGGTTTGATGATTCATTGGAAGAACTCAGAGAATTCAGAAAAGCTGTTCTACTCACAATTACAGTTTATTAGAGTGAAAGGATGTACATTAAAATCAGCAAAGGAAACAGGCACATAGAGACCAGAAGTGAGATTCATGCTCTCTTCTACCAGTGGAGTCAATGAATAGCACTTGATTCTCCCAGCAATGACGTGTGACGACACATACAAAGAATGGCCAACCAGGGGAGCCTGCCTTAGCCTTGGTGTCCAGGATTTATTTTTATTGGGGGTCAGTAATTTAAGAATGGAGAATGTGACTGACCTTAGTTACTCAATCTCTCCAGCCTCTTCAGAGGTGGAAATGATACAGCATGGCCCAAGGTCTCCACCATAAATCACATTGTTAGCATAAATTCCCTGGTGAGGTCCAAGCCCCAGGTGTACCAGGACACTCATCAGACAAGATATTTTAAGAGCTTAGAGCTGATCTCCCCAGAGTCAGTCAAAAACCAGTCTGTTTTCTGGCATGTGTAAGGTTTGAACATCTCAAGTGTGATGAGTTAATTCTTTAGTGCACAACCTTCTATCTTGTAACCTTCCCAACTTAGTTATTAGTGTTGGTAGATTTTTGTCTTTTAAGGTTTTATTTATTTATTTGAAAGAGAAAGCATGAGCAGGAGGAGGGACAGAGGAAGAGGAAGAAGCAGACTCCCCACTAAGTAGGGAGTCCAATGTGGGGCTTGAGCCCAGGACTCTTGAGATCATGACCTGAGCCGAAGGCAGGTGCTTAACCAACTGAGCCACCCAGGCACCCCTTGGTAGCTTTTTTGTAGATCCCCTAGGATTATTTTAATTGACTTTATTTTAGAATGGTTTTATATTTATAGAGAAATTGACAATATAATATAGAGTTCCCATACCCTGCACCTAGTTTCCCCTATTATTGACATTTTACATTAATGTGGTACATTTGTTACAATTAATGAACCACTATTGATACATTATTATTAACTAATGTCAATAGTTTTATTCAGATTTCCTTAGTTTTTACCTAATGTCCCTTTTCTGTTCCAAGATCCCATTCAGGATACCATGTTGTATTTAGTTGTCACATTTCCTTTGGCTCGTCTTGGCCGTGCTATGGAAGTTTCACAGACTCTCCCTGTTTTTGATGACTTTGTTAGAGTCTTAGATAGATGAATTTGAGGAGTCTTGGTCAGGTATTTTTTAAGATGCCCCATTAATGGGATTTGATATTTTTCTCATGATAAGACTGGATTGAGTTATTGGGAAGAAGACTACAGACATTTTCACCATATCAGAGGGGCTGTTCAGCCACTTCAACTTATAAAGTACTATTCCAGAATGAATTTCAAAATACTCACAAGATAAGATGATGATCAAGGATGTCCTAAGAGTACCTCTTAGCTTAGCCAGAACATAGGGGATCCAGGAAGTTCTGGCCATGGAGTCACGCCCAGCAAACCACCTAGCCCAAAGGTCCTCACTGGAACAATAGCATCATTTAAAAAGTGAAACGTGATACTTTGAGTCAATAGATTCAAGAATAAAAATAATTCCCTATGAATTCAAATAACGTTATTCACCTGTGCACACAATTTTGAAGCACAAGTCAAAATACTTAAAGGAAATGAAGTGCTTTGAGCCAGTTTATTTCATAGAGAAAAAGTTGTGCTACCCTGATTCAGGAGATGGAAAGCTTCTGATGGCACAGGTGTGTGGTCTCACCCAGTAAGTTCATTAGCTTCAGAACCAAGTAAGGTTTTGGCTCTGTCATTAGCTCTTGTTGAAATAGTTAAGAACAGGGGCACCTGGGTGGCTCAGTTGTTAAGCATCTGCCTTCAGCTCAGGTCATGATCCCAGGGTCCTGGGATCGAGCCCCACATCGGGCTCCCTGCTCCATGGGGAGCCTGCTTCTCCCTCTCCCACTCCCCCTGCTTGTGTTCCCTCTCTCGCTGTATCTCTTTCTGTCAAATAAATAAAATCTTAAAAAAAAAAAGAAATAGTTAAGAACAGGCAAGATGAGACAAGAAGAAAGCATTTCATTCCTTTAAAGGAAGCTTACTGAGTATGCACATGAGGAAGTTACTCAAGACTGGGAAAACACACCTGTACGTCTTAGCAGGAGTGAAGTCAAAGGCTCATGGTCTGGGAATATTTTGTGTTCCCACCAGTAAGAGTGAAAAACCTTAGAATTCATAAGCCATCAGGTAAAGTACTCAGAGGGAGTTTGTCATAGTAGTGGGACAAAACGAGACCTAGACTTAATGCTGCTCTGGTCCAACAAAGCAAGGAAGCAAGACTTCAAAGGATCACACTGTCTCTGAGTAACTTAACTGCCCTCTAAGAATAAAGCCCCCAAATACTTAGAGCTATTCACCTAGTGGCCAATAGTGGAATCAGATTATGGATGTAGAAATAGATCAAATTAGGCATAAACCAACATTAACAGAAGATGTAGGCAGAGTCATGCTGTGCATTCCAAAAGACACCCGGTCTAAACCAATCAGATCAGTGGACAATCTTTATCACTGCTTGTGTTAGGACTTCGTGACCATGAAGAAGAAATTGTCTTCCTCATGCTGAAAAAGCCCTACCTAAACATTAAGAAGCCATTCGTCCTGTATCAGCATTGACATGAGAGTGGGCTGTGGGAGAGAAGGTGTGGGGAGAAGCAGAAAAGGCCAGCACTAGCAGACGACAGTACAACCCTGGGATGGAGAGACCTGAGGGGCTGTTGGCTTTGGAGGCATTTCCAGAGGAAAATGTTAGGGTGGGCAAGGGAGTTGGTGGCCAGCCCTCGCTGTTCCAGAATCTTTTGTTTGACCGTTTCTTGAGACTTCTCTTGAAAGCAAGAGTTATGTAAGTATGCTCAGAATTTCCTGATCATTATCACAGAAGTGAAGGAGAAGTCATAGCAGAGAGACTTCCTGTTAACAGGAAGGTTAACTTTGGTTTTCCAAGAACTCCAGACCCCAGCTACAACTTTAGTCTGACCCTGGAGGGTCTTGGTGATCTTGGCTGTTAAAACTGAGTGAAAATGGTAGATGATCTGGTTAGCCTTTGGCCGAACTGAACAATTGTAAGATAAATGAAAACTCAGATTTGAGGGTTTAACCCAGGGTTTATTCAAGGTTCTCCAGAGAAACAGAACCAGTAGTTTATATATATATATCAGGCAAGATGAGACAAGACATAACATATATATATATATATATGTTATGTTATGTTATGTTATATATATATGTTATGTTATATATATATGTTATGTTATATATATAACATTGTGTGTGTATGTATATAAAAATACAAATATATATAAAATATATAAATATATATATATAAAATAAGGAATTAGCTCATGCAGTTATGGAGGCTAAGAAGTCTCAAGATACGCAGTCAGCACTTTGGAGACCCAGGAAAGCCAGTGTGTAGTGTTCCATCTCGAATATGAAGGCCTGAGAACCATAGGAGCTGACGGTGTAGCTCCAGTCCAAAAGCCAGCAGGCTTAGGACCAAGAAGAGCCAATGTTTCAGTCCAAGTGTGAAGGCTGGAAAAGATTTGATTTCCCAGCCCAACAGTCAGGCAGGAAGTGCTCATTCTTCCTGAGCTTCTTTGTTCTATTTAGGTCTCCAGTTGATTGGATGATGCATACCCACATTGGGGAGGGCAATCTGTTCTCCTCAGTCTACCCATTCAAGCAGTAAGCTTATTCGGAAACACCCTCACAGACACACCCAGAATAATGCCTGGCCCAATGTCTGGCACCTGGGGCCTAGTCAGGTTGGCACATCAGATTAACCATTCCATTCAGCAATTGAAATGCAGTAAACTCGGGGGAAAGAGTGTGCAAAGAGCATGTGACTAGAGTCGAAAGTCCATTGTAGGAAATTTTGTTCCTGGCAGTGTGACTTAGTAGAAAATACACTTAATTCCTTCAGTCTTTGAACAGGTAAAACCAACTCTTGGAGGAAAGGAAATTGAAGAGAGAGGGCACAGGTAGAAGAAGGAAAGGAGAAGGCAGCCACAAGCAAAGAAGAAGATGGCAGGAAATAGAGAAAAGAAAGCAAAAGTTGTAGAACAATAGAAAGGCCAAAGGACTGAAAGCTACAGGTTTCTTTTAAAATGAGCACTTTGGGGGATCAAGTCATCAAATATTAATCGTAAATGCTGGGTCTTCCAGAGTTGTTGTTGCCCTTATGGCACGTTTCCTGTCATTTACGGTGTCCCTCTGCCCTCTCCAATATGTTAGGAGGGAAAACAATTCTAAGGGTTTTTGATGATCCTTGGTTGATATTTTGTGAGCTCCCTGAGGTCTGTACCAGCACTAGAAGTGTCAGCTGAGAAAGGGGAGGGCATAACCCAAACTCACTGTATGGTCCTTAGCAGTGGCAGATACCAGGAGGGCTTCCCGGACCGCGTTCTAACTCCAAGTCTCCACATTCGAATTCTAGAGGTCCTTTTCCATTCTATCCCATGAAGCCTGTGGATGAAAAATTGGTCTCTTCCCAGATCATCCTCTTGGTAATTCTGCTTCCATCCATATTGTGTTCATTATACAACAGCTGTCTTTATTACCATCTCATTAGTATCTCTGAGGGGAGTCATTTCCATGGTGATACTAAAACTTATACCTTTAGAGATGTTACTAACACTCACCGGTTTAGAAGTGCCCCCTAAGGGCAATCGAGTGGAGGGTTATTCTCTGGCCAGCTTGGGGTCAATGTGTCATGGCAAGTCTCCCTCCTACATCCTTTATGGGTGAGTTTTATCAATAATGTTGGATTAGTGGAGATGAGCACTTAGCAACGTGAAGTCTCACAGAAAATTTTTTCCTTAACTCTAAGTAAGATTGCTGCTTGCCAGATTCATGAAGGAGCCCAGCCTGATAGTGAGGGTCTAAAAAAATAGACGTCAATAGACGTCACCTCCTTTGGGAAGCATGTCCTACCTGACTTACTGTCACCAGTCACCATCACCACATGGCCGCTTAGCAATCGCTTCCTTAGGCTCCCATTGCACCCTGGGCAAATCTGAGGAACAGTGCTCTTCACGATGTATTATAAACATTGTTTTACTTACCTTCTTCCTCACTGTACTGAAAACTCCTCTCAGTCAAAAACCATGCCTAATTATCTTTGATATCTTCAATTTCTAACATGATTCCTACCCCACAGTAGAGTCAATAAATGAGTAAGTGAATGAATGTATTGCTAATAAAAACGGAGAAAAGGGATTGAATTCAAGAGAAAACTTTGTGACTGAGTCTGATGAGTGAGGATGGGAGGGAAGTAGATGGCTCTCTAGCCATCTAGAACTGGAACTGGGTGGTTGTTAGAATCATTAATAAAGTTAATGAAAGTTTGTTTTATTTTGGTGGGAGAACATAGAAGTATAGTATTTTTCTAAATATTTTTTTAACTTTTCTTTTCTTTTTTTTTTTTAAGTAAGCTCTACACCCAGTGTGGGTCTTCTTGAACTCATAATCCTGAGATCAAGAGTCATGTGTTCTACTGCCTGAGCCAGGCTCAATCATACCCAGAAGTATGGTAGTGTTTTGCACCAGTCTCAGCCTATCAATAACCAATGTGGCTGGACCAGCGCTGTGGCTCTTAACAAATGCAAGACACCCTTCAGCAACAACCATAGGAAACCTTGAAACAATAAAGGTTTATTACTTACAAGACCTGTAAATTACACAACACAGCTAGGGCCACGCAGGAAAGTTGTGGGTAAAGAGAGCATGCATGGGCCTGGTATTCTGCTTTTATTGGGGTTGAGGGTTTCTCAGGCTCACTCTTTTTTGGTGAATTTAAGACGTAAGAGTAGAATTTAAAATACTGGAGGAGAAAAAACAAGTGGCCCAGATAGTTATCAAAATCAACCAAAACCCTTCCAGCCCTTGGGAAGGGGAGAGGAGATCTAGAACAAGCAGCTTGGTTTTAAAATATGGCATGATCCAATCATCACATCAATTTTGCTCATGTCCTATTGACCTAAACTAAGTCACACAGTCACACCTAATAGCAAGAACACCTGAGAAATATAGTCTTTTGGGATAGGGCTGAGAGTTTTTATTGTAGTTTTCCTGTCTCTGCTCCATCATTAAGTGAAGAGAACTTGTCTTTTAGTTCATAGAACCCGAGAACACAAGAAGTCCTATCCAGGCCTGATGAAGAGAAATGAGCATCACTCAGAGATTTTTAGATATCCAGCAAGATAGGACTTTTGTTATCATCCTCACGGAGGGAGTAAATGCTGTCTGTATTTGGGAAGAAAATAAACCAAAAGGGTAGACTGGCACAGAGAGGGGCAATATTTTTGTTCCTTCTTTTGGGGGTTTGTTGGTTACTACAGCTAGCCTAAACCTAAGTAATGTATTCATTTATTCATTTACTTTTTAACTGTTTGGGTCCCCTCTTGAATAGAAGCTTTAAGCTTGTCCAGGACTATGTGGCTCCTTCAAGATTTTTAAGAGTCTTTGTTTATTCCTTACAATGTCCCCAGTGCCTAGGACAGTCCCTGGTGCACAGGTGTTCCACAACTATCTATGAGTGAAGGAGAAGTGCAGACCGAATTATGTCCCCTGCAGTGGGCAGAAACTATGTGAAGCCACACAACATCTCACGAAACCGTGGCTGAAACTGACATCATGACTGACTCAAAGCTGCAACATTTATTTTCTCTGAACACACATAACTGTTTGTTGGCTAGCCAGTCAGTATAGCACTGGGGCTAGAGGTCAGCTCGTGTTCGTGGCCATCATCCTGGAACTAACCTTCTTCTGTACCTACTATAGGCTCTGGCATCTCTGTTCTCTCATTTACAATTCCACTTCTGGTATTTGGACTTGACATTTGCATTTTGGATTATCTCTCCAACTCCTGGCTGTCCTTTTCTCCTCAAAGAGGAGGACTGAACTACACCGTCCCTCAGGTCTCATTAACCATTCAATGGCCCAGTTGCTTGCCAGAGCCTGAATGGGTACCAGACTGGAGTAGGTACAGAAGAAGGTTAGTTCCAGGATGATGGCCATGAACACCGTCAGTTCTTGGTTTCTTGACTCCATGGTGGTGAATGTTAGCGCAAGCCCACATCTGATTTGCTAAAACTATAGAGCTGGAACACCGAGGACTTGGGAAGTCATGAGAACTATCTCTAACTACTTAAAGAATTGCCAAAGCTCCAGAGTTCTAGGTCTGCTACTTATTGACTGAGAGACCTTGGATATGCCACCTGATCTTGCTGGACCTCCTTTTCCTCATTGGGAAAATGAATATGATAAAATTCCATGCATATGTCACAAAGGAGGTGGTATAGATCTAATTACATAATGGTGGTAAACGGACTCTGAAAACTATAAATTGATAAAGAAATTTTGAGCTGTATCTATGGGTGAAAGTTATAAGAGGGAAGGTTTTGGTTCAGTATTCTGAAACACTATTGTCAGAGATAGTTGCCTAGGGTTGCAATGACTTGCCTCCTGAACTACTGGGAACCTCCATGACTAGACACAGCCATCTGCTAAGGTCCTTAAGGATATGAAGGCAGAGGAAGGGCTATCAACTGGGTCCAGGCATGGGCTCGTGGAGTCCACCGACGTCATGAAATCACAGACAAGCTCTGTTGGTGCTTGGGGTACATACGCATTTCTGGAGAAGACCCACAATTTTCTTTAGATTTGTAAAAAGGCCAATGATTCACAAAAGGTAAAGAATAAAAACATGATACTTGATATTACTTACAACTCTGTTGAGTGTACTATCCTTTCTAGACTTGAAACTGAGCACATTTTTTTTTTCTTATGTGCTAGCTTCCAGTTGAGGGGAAGAGAAGAGGAAGTCAGAGTATTTTGTCCAGGACTATGTGGCTCCTTCAAGATACTGACCCACCCCATCCATTTCTGGCTTGGGACTGAGTATTTATAAATTTACCTGTATGGCCTGTTTGAATGCTGGCTCTCGATTACTATCCTCTGAATGCCATGACACCTTCCTGGTCAGTACTATCCCTGATACTATTTCTATTTTAAAAGACCTGTTCCAGTCCATGCTTAAATGATAGACTGTTGGTGGCAGAGGTGACTCGGTGTCCCTTCAGCGTCTTTTCTCCACTCCTACAGAAATAGAAGATCTGGCTGACCACATGATTGCCAGCTAAAGACCACATTTCCCAGTTTCCCGTTCAGCTATAAGAGGGACTGGGTTTTCCGCAGATCTGTGAGCAGAGCGCTGAGTACAACTTCCGCCTAATAGCTTAAAAAGGAAAGGCACCTGCCTTCCCATTCCCTTTCATCTCTTCCCACTTGCTTGAAGGTCGATGTGGTGGTAGGAGCTATAGCAACTTAGCTTTGATCATTCATTGATCATTCATTGACAGCTGTTTGTTGAAGACAGAGAACAAGATACACAGAGCCTAGCTATCTGATGACCTTGTAGAGCAAACTACCCTACTAGTTCTGCACCATCTACCTCCTTAAGACTTTTATATGAGAGAAAAAGACATTGTTATCTTGTTTAAGCTCCTCTATTTGGGGATTTTTTTGTTATAGTAAGCTGTTACAGATGCGACCAGGACTTTATTTTCTTTTCTTATCCATCCAGATAGTCAAGATCAGTTTGCTTTTACTTGGCAAGGACAATATACTTCTACTATTTGTTTCAGGCCTATCAAAAACAAATTTTTTTTGAGTATAGCTGATACACAAGTTTACATTAGTTTCAGGTGTACAACATAGTGATTCGACTTCTCTCCAGGTTATGCTATGCTCACCACAGGTGTAATTACCACCTGTCACCAGACTATGCTGTGCCTTTTATTCCCATGATTTATTCATTCTATAACTCAAAGTGTTTCAGGGCTATTTAAATTGTCCAGCGAATTGCCATAATTTTGCCTCTAGGGGGCATCTGAGAAAGAGAAGGTGTAGCTTCTCTCCTTTGAGGTCTCAACTTACATATCCTTTTCTTAAAGAGGATTTTCTAGACGACCCAATCTAAAGTAAGTTCCCCTTCATTACTGTCTGGCTCAGCCCATTCACTTCCTTCACGGCACTTAGTGAAATTTGTAATTATTTGTCTGTTATCCATCTTCCACTTTAGGATACAAGCTCCATGAGGGCAGGGGTCATGTCTGTTTATTCACTGAATGCTTATCACAATATCTGACATGTAGCGGACACATAAACATCAAATGAGTGATGAATCTGGAAATAATGATAATTATTATTCCTAATATTTGGAAATTATTAAAAAATTCCTGCTTAGGCTTCACAAGCATTGTTAGCACCAGGAAATTATGTAGACTATCTAGATAATATTCCAAACGGAGGTTTTCTTATCCAAGATTAAAACCCAGAAACCATAAAGAAAAGTTTATTTATCTTATTTCATGAAAATTTAGAAGCTCTGTATGCCAGCAGCCACC
Organism: Mirounga angustirostris; assembly: GCF_029215605.1. Classification (NCBI taxonomy): domain Eukaryota; kingdom Metazoa; phylum Chordata; class Mammalia; order Carnivora; family Phocidae; genus Mirounga; species Mirounga angustirostris. The sequence goes on from NW_026991712.1 coordinate 153,382,050, forward strand.
ATAAAGTTTTATAAAAGTAAAAGAATGGGGAAAATATAAAGAAAAGTTACAATCAAGGACTGTTATCCACAATATTAAAAAACTCATATAGAACTCCATAGGAAAAGAAGCATAAATGATGTATGAGTCACAAACAACAAAATAAACACAAATGGCCAAGAAGCAAACATTTTAAATATCCAATAATAAGAAAATAGTTCAATAAATTATAATACATCCATATTATAGAACATTATGAATCCATGATTAGGAATAAGATATATTTTTTATTAAGTGAAAAAAAGCAGGAATAATATGGATATGATCCCATCTGTAAGAATACAAACATACATACCAACATATGTATATATAACATGTATAGGAAAAGTTCTGAAAGAATGAACACCAAACCATTCTGTTTTTCGGAAAATGAGTAGGATTGGTCAGGGCAGAGAGGTGTACGGTCTTTGAAGTGGGATTTTTACTTTTTACTCTACGTGCCTTTCGAATGTTGATATGTTTTGCTGTGAGCATACACGCACCTATTACTTGTGTAATTCCAAAAACTATTTTAAAAAGCAACAAAAATATATGGAAGTCACCTAACAAAATTCTTGGTATATAGCATTAATAGCAACAAGAATCAAACAGAAATGATTGGAAAATCTCCCCAAATCATACAGAAACAGATCTAGGTGACACAGGATATCACCTAGAAATGGTTTTAGATAATGTGCAGTTACACAGAGACCCCCATCCCACCTACCCCTACCCCTCCCACCATATTTTGATTCCTCTTCATTTTCTTGGCCCAGTAGCTGTAATTTAACTTTAAAACTATATATATAGTATGGATGGAAGGATTGCTGTACCATGAGCTATAACGTTAGGAGAGTTTCTTTAGGTGCAAGTGGACCCCGTTCTTGGCTTTGAGGACAATCTGGTACAAGAAGACGAGAGGTCTGGTGGGGTCTGGAGCCACCTTGAAGCGGAGTAGAATCAAGGCAATGGCCACCTTTAGCTCAATCATGGCAAAATGCTGCCCGATACAGTTCCTGCAGACACCAAGGGAAAGAAAGAGATACCTGAGGAAATGGAGCTGTTGTTGACTCTTTCGTTAAGATGCTAGAATAATGAATCTACTATTCACGGTAAAGCAGCATTTTCACAGTAAATGCCGTGGAAACTTTTGAACTTCTATTATTCCCTGCAGGAACATGAACTGAGAGGCTGTAAGGTGATGCCGTCCCTAAAGAAGGTGGCACTTGAAGTTGCTTATAGAATTGTTTCTCCTGTGAGGATGTAGTGTAAGACATGGTGACTATAGTTGGTAACACTGCATTGTGCAACTGAAATTTGCTAATAAAGTAGAACTTAAATGTCCTCAGGCATACACAAAGAGAGAAAATGGTGAGGTGGAGGATGTGGTAATTAACTAGAGAGGGAAAAACCCTTTCACAATGTATGCAGATAGCGAATCACCATGATGTATGTTTTAAATATCTTACAATTGCATATGTCAACTGTACCTCAATAAATCTGAAACTAAGGGAAAAAAAAAAAGAATCATTTCTCCTGCATTGGGAGTGGGCTGCATGGCTTACGAGCAAGTTTTCATCGTAGGATAACTTTTTGAGGCATGGCTGTATAGGATGTGACAGAGAAGGACTTTGTCCTTTGCGAAACTAACTGGTCTTTTAGGGGGCTCAAATAGGTACCAATATCTACCTCATAATCTGGTGAGATGATGGGGCTCCATGGAAGAATATATAGAGCTGAGTTACCAAAGGGAGAGTGCTGTTTCCAAGTAAACATTTCTGTGCATTTTCAACAACTTCAAATTGTCCTTACCTTGGTCCAGCTGAGAATGGTAAGAAGGAGTAGGGGTGTCTCTGATCAGAATTCTCCTGGGAGAACCTCAAGGGGTCAAACACCTAAAATGACAGGGCAATCCCACCACCATCCCCAAAACACCATTAGCACATTTCTTAAGCCTACTTAGCACTAGTCAATGGATATATACAATGAGCCACATATGTAATTTCAACATTCTGGTAGCCACATTTTTGTTATTTTATTTTATTTATTTGTCAGAGAGAGAGAGAGAGAGCACAAGCAGGGGCAAGCAGCAGGCAGAGGGAGAAGCAGGCTCCTCGCTGAGCAAGGGAGTCTGATGCAGGACTGGATCCCAGCACCCTGACACTTAACTGACTGAGCCACCTTGGCATCCCAGGCAGTCACATTTTTAAAACGTGAAAGTAATTTTAATAATAGAATTTATTTTGCAGAAAATATTATCATTCCAACATGTACTCAATATAAATAATTATTAAGGAAATATTTCACATTTTTGTACTATGTCCTCAAATTCCAGTGTGTATTTTACATTTCCAGCACGTCTCATTTCCGACTAGCCACATTTTAAGTGCTCAATAACCACTTGTGACGGATAGCTACCACACTGGACGGGGCAATTCTAGATCTGCAGCCCTTGTTTGGCCTCCCAATGGACTAGTATGCTACCCAGACTAAGTATGGAGAAAGCAGAAATGCTAGGGCCAGTGATATTATTTTCACTTTGGAGGTAAGAACGCACCCACTTAATTTATCCAAAGAGAACGAAAACACTAATTTGAAAAGATATATGTATCCCTATGTTTATTGCAGCATTTACTTATAATAACTAAGATATGGAAGCAACCTAAGTGTCCATCAATAAATGAATGGATAAGGAAAATGTGGTGGATAAAATGGAATATTACACAGCCATAAAGAAGTTGAGATCATGCCATTTGAGAAAACATGGATCACCTAGAGGGTATTATGCTAAGTGAAATAAGTTAGACTGAAAAGGACAAATACTCTACGATTCCAATCATAAGTCAAATCTAAAAAAAAACAAACAAGCAAACCAAGTGCATAAACAAACAAGAAGCAGAATTAGACCTATAAATACCGAGAACAAACTGATGGTTGTGGGGGGTTGGACAAAGTGGGTGAAGGGGAGAGGGAGATACAGGCTTCCAGTTATGGAATGAATAAGTCACAGAAGTAAAAGGCACAGCATAAGGAATATAGTCAATAATACTGTTATAGTGATGTAACAGACAGATGGTAGCTACACTTGTGGTGAGCATAGCATCAGGTATCAACTTGTCAGATCACCAAGTTGATCCTGAAACTAATGGAACATTGCGTGTCAACTATACTCAAATAAAATTAATTTTAACATTAAAAAAAAAGAATTCACCCACTTAGAAGTCTAGCCAAAGTGATCATGTGATTAATTGTTGCTGAGATATGCAGTCCACCTCCCGTTATACATAAGAGATCTTAAACCTTAGCCACTTAGGTGAAAGGAAATATCTATGGGTGTTGTGAGTGTTTAGAGTTTAAGAACATTGAATCAAGCACTATGGTTAGCTATGTGTCTTCTTTTGCCTCTCCAGATCCTCTGTCCTCCCTTTCCTGCTCTGCTCTAGGCTCCAAGAAGTGGATCCATGTAGTTAAAAGATACTGATTGGTGGACATTTGTCAACAGTTTGTTCTCTGTATTTATAGATCTAATTCTGCTTTTTGTTTGTTTATGCACTTGGTTTGTTTGTTTGTTTTTTAGATTCAGCTTATGAGTGGAATCATATAGTATTATTTGTCTTTTTCAGTCTAACTTATTTCATTTAGCATAATACCCTCTAGGTCCATCCATGTTATCTCAAATGGCATGATCTCATCCTTTTTATGGCTGTGTAATATTCCATTCTAGCCACCACATTTTCCCTATCCATTCATTTATTGATGGACACTTAGGTTGTCATTTTATTGATGGACACTGATAAAAGACATTGACTGGTGATCTGGAGGGTGGATGGAGAGAGCTTTTGGGTTATTTATTCCCTGGACCTCACCCTACCAAGCTGCCTCAGGCTGACTGCGCTACTGAAGGCCCAGGACCCTTCCCAGCACAGCAATCTCTTCCAGTCTTTGTAACCCTCTCCCCCACCAGGCCCAGAGGCAGGAAGCCCTTCAACGGTTCTGAGCTCCATGTTGCTTTTCTAAACCCTACCAAATCTTTGTAAATAGTTCCTTTACGAAACTCTCCTCAAAGAGCCCAACTTGAGTGTGCCATTGGTTTTATGCCAGAATTCTGATTGTTCCATCCAGCAGAAGAGAGCTCGAGTTGCCTGCCTGACTACATGGATAGTCTACACTCCTGCAGATGTCTGGGTGAGTGCTTGGTGGAGCTCGCTTAGTAAATGACTGCCGTACAGATTGCAATTTGGAGGAGATTGTGTGGCATTATGTCAATCTGTTCATTCAAAGCAAACATAAAGTAGGAATAGGGGAAAGGGACAGTTTTCCTTTAGGAGAAAAGTTGAACATTTTTGGTCTTTATGTTTATTTTATTTGCTTTGTGTCATTTGCCACTTCCACATTGTGCTAACAAAGTTATTTGCACAGCATTCGTTTCTTGAAGTATTTACATGTAAGACTGTCATACCTCTGGATTTTCTCAGATGGCAGGGTTACGGTGAAGGCCCCAAATACTGAGAACCACAGCAATTCCTGTGACAAGAAAGAAATAAAAGAGATTACAGGAGACAGAGCAAGGTGTGGCTACTGTTACAGCACTTTTCAACAAGAATTTTCTTCTTGAAGGGAGTGATCTAGCTCCTGGCAGAGTTCTGTATGCCGTAGCTGATGTCAGCGGTCAAGGACCCATTGGAAGATGAGGCTTGAGTGACACCTTAGTTTTCAAAGCAATGACTTATTTAATACCTGATTCTATCTTAAGGAGCTGTTGGTATCATGTCAGAATGATATCTGTTAATGGACAATACAGCACCCACCAGAAATAATTTGGGTCCAGAAGAACAGAACCACAATTCCATCATGCAGGTCCAATGACAAGTTTCTATTGGTTCTGTTCATAAGTGGAAGGGAGGAAATTTTGGCAAATATCCACATGGTTTGGGGATTAAAAATAGACGAGGAGAGAGATTTTGAAGATTATTTGATTACCATAAAAAATTCTGGTAAATTAATTCTGGATCTGTCAACAAAGTCACAGTGACAGGCTGTTGGTATTTGCTACAAGCTATCCTGTCAGCTTGTTTCCAAGGGCAAGAGTTAACAGAACACTGAAGCAAACAAGTGAAGTGTCTCTCACGTGACACCCTTCTGCTTCCTACTTGCCCTGCTCAGAGACCTGTGCTCTGAAGAGCACTGGGCTCCAGATGTGGGGCCTCTATGCAAGTTTTAGTTCTGCTCATCTGCACATTGGGGTCTCCAGTGGGTTTTTGGCTACACCACAAGTATTTGAAAGTGCTCTGTAAACTGAGAAGCACCATCTAAGTGTCTGTTAAGATCATATCTCAAGGGCGGGAAAATGAGATAATGTGCTTGAAAGCTCTATGTTAACTATTAAGTGCTGCATACTTACAAGAGTGATATTACGATGATGAAGCCAAAGACCCTACCTTGGGTCTTCTAGATATAGATAATGATGCTCATCTCCCATGAAGTCTCACCTCAGTCTCAAACTAAGCCCAATAAGGATTATTTTAGAAACAATGTCCTGCAAATGAAGAAACCTTGGATTGGGATTCTGGCCACCCAGGTTCTGGGCAGAGCTTCTCTACAAATGGCTACGTGCTTTTGGGAAAGTCTGGAAACCATATCTGATCAAAGAGTTACCCACTGAGTTCTTAATAGGCACCCAACCCTAAGCCAGACTTCCTTAGATTTGTCTTTTGACTCTTCTAAGAGTTGAGAAAAAAGCCAGTCTTTGTCACTGTGGTGGCCAGGATCCCCAGGTCTCTAGGAACTGCTTAAGAAAAGAATGCAAAGACCTGCAGGCAGAGAGCGTCCATCTGGGAAGGTAATGGGCTTGCTGAGCTCTCTGGAAATAGATGGGACTGGAGGCACCAGTCAGAGTGACTCCTTGATGCACATTGTGGTGTATGACATCTCACCCACCTGGTCCCTGTGAGCACAAGGGAAGGAGGGGAGGGAACTCAGTGTCCATATCTAGTTTGTAAATATTGATGTTTTTCCTCTTTGGTGTTTATTCCTGGTAATTATCATCTCTAGGTTAAAGTTATTTTGTAATTGGTGTATGTAACAGAATGTGAGACTCTTTCTGCCTCAGGATCAACTGAGGTTCCAGGGGAAGAGAAACTAAACAAGTGCCAAATATCCTCATTATAAAGTGAACTGCTAATCTACCAGTAAAGGATTTGCTAGGGAGATTTCTGAAACCAGTTTTGCAACTCTTCACTTACCATATAAATCAAGAATGTAGAAGGAATGACTAAGGACTGAAGAGAGAGGGCTTAAGAGTTTTGAGAGGGAAAAAAAAAGATCCTTTAAAGAGAGTTGTTGGAATGCTAGAATGCTGTGGAGAATGGAGGAGGGCCCCCCAACCATGTTAGGCAAAGAGGGGCTTCTTGGGTCACTTAGATGATCTGGCATGTGCCCCCTGGAGTTTGGGGAACGGAGGACTGAGAGGAAAGTCTGTGATTCAGAACAGACAGGGAGTTGGGGGGAGAACCACAGGGACAAGCAAGTCAGGAGTGCTTGAGTGTGCCCTATGGGCCAATGAACTGGCAAGAGGGAGAGCTTCAGAACCAGCTTGAAAGGAATTCTGAGGACAAGAATTCCCTTGCCCCATGAATCACCATGGCAAAACTCCAGTGAGGGAATCTCCAAGAAACTCACAGATGTACCCATTGAGAGTGAAAGGAAGCACAGAATAACCACCACGCTCAGAGAGCAAAATCATCATAGTACCAACCCCTTTCTCCTCCTCGCTTCCTCCTGGGACCACTTATGGAAGGGTCAGAAACAGAAGCTACTGGGTTGGGGAGGAACTGGTCAGTAAAAAGAAGCCAACCACAACCCCCTCACCCACCACTGGCTTCCAGACCCAAAGAAATGTTGAGCTGGGATGGAGGGAGAGGATCCAAGTGGATATGAATTTGCACTTTTTATTATTCCACTGGACCAGACAGTTTCATTACTGAAATGAGACTGCTCTTGTGACTTAAATGGATGGGAACTCTATGAGATTCACTCAAGATTTCACCCCAGAGATGAAAAGAACTTGCCCCATACAAGTGTGAAATATCAGAGGGAGAGGAATAAAGGGTTTTTTTTGCATCCTAGCCAGTCAGCTAGTCACAAAATGACTGCATATATTCAGTCTATTTGCTTTATTGTATTTCTGTTTGCTTTTCTGATTACTTATTTTGAATGCAGGCTCTGGCCATTTGGTAGTGTGAAATTTTCATTTTGTGCTCTTTTCTCCTCAAGCCCAGAATAAAAAGGGTAATTCTGCTTAGCCTGGCACTTTGCATATTTTAGAAACACAATGTTGTCCATCTTAGCCCTGGTGCAAGAAGAAGAGAGGAATTTTAACCCAATGCAGAAATGGCTGACAAGTCAAATGGAGGTGTTGAACAACTTGCCAGTTTTTTCAGAAATTGCTCTTTGCAATGTGGTTTTATTATCTGTCTAAAAGAATTATAAATTTTCAGCATGCTACGTACAAATTTCATTAAATGTGAGTATAAGGCCATATGATGGAATAAAAACATATTTTATTTTTTATAAAATTATTTTCATTTCTCTCATTAAAATAAATGGTAGTTAACAGATCCTTTGGACTTTGTTTTCTCACCTGGCAAAGATTTCTTTATTGTTTTCACATTTCACATAAGCCAGACAAGAATGAGAAAGGCCAATATTGGGATTGTATATATATATCCACCCTAAACAGGTTAAAATATTCAATTAATGTTGATGAATGAATAAAAAATGACTAAGCAACACTGTATTTTGTGCTATATAAATTAAACCTTTAATTTATGGTAAGAAATAACTATTATTTCCTTATAAAAAGTAGGAGCTCTACCATACCTATACAAATCCAAATTTTCCCTTACAAATGTTCTAACTGAGCTGACCTTTGCATTTGAAATATGGTGCATTCCCCTTAGTCCTGGGGCTGAGTAGCCCTTAGCATTTCTATCTCTTTGCCCCTTTGGCCAGCAAAACAATGGTAAGTGAAATATCTAGCTAGGGTGAAGAATGTGGTTTAAATCAGAGACATATGTTGGTTTTTCTTTAAGACAGCATGTCTCAGGGGCAAATCCATAACCTGGGCATTGTTGAATAACCAGATAAGCTCGAAATCTTGCAAAATGGTGTTGACATTTTCCACCTGGCTAACCCAACCTGTAAGAGGCAGCTTGGGTGTCAGATCTCCCAAGAAGTCCTCTTGAGCCCCTGTACCAGGTTAGGTGCCTGTCTTCTGAGTTTCTATAGTAGTTAGCACATCTCTTTCTCGCTACCCTTACCAGGTTATATGGCAATTATCCATACGGAGGCCTGTCTCCTGTCCCAGGGTGTGAGCTCATTGAGGGCAGGATCCACACCAAATCTTGCACATTTCTTAAGTGCCTCAGTACTTAGAATGTTCTCAATCCATAATCGCTAGACTTAACTACAGTGTATATCATATTAGTACTATGTTCAAAGTCTAAGCCAGTTCTGAGGAGTGAACAAGGAGATGGGAGGGAATGACTACAATGGGGGCTTAAATGATATGGCTGCTTGCTGGGGTCTCAGAGAGGAGACCCACTTGAGTCTTACCATTCAAACTCTCAGTGCAAGTCTAGGGATCAAGTCCCCATTTCCAGTGCACTGAGCCAGGTGAAAGAAAGAAAAGGGACATTACATACCACTGATTAAGAAAAACAATGAAGCAGATAACTTGTGGACGAGTGAACTTCTTTTGCAAAGATATAGGGATAATTTTGGTCTGTCTAGAAAAAAAAGCAGAATAGTAGCCTGCCTGTTCTGTTTCTACAGGCACATATCTTGAAGCACAATGGTCACCAAGGTACCAGAGGAGAAAATAAAGCAAAAGCCATGGAGAGGAAGAAAGATGAAATGTTTAAGAATGCAGATCTTACCAGGTGATAGAAGACCTGTCCCCCAGGATGCCCCTGATCTCCTCCCGGCATCTCTCCTGATGCTCAGGGTTCAGAGCCAGGTAGTAGAGGAGCCAGAAAATGCTCCCTGCCATGGTGTCATGCCCTGCCAACATGAATGTGTTCACCTCAGACCTTAGGTCAGTATTTGAGAAGCTGTTGCCATTTTCAGCCTGGAAGGTATAGTAGGGATATGTTTATGCAATGTCAGTTTATAGATGTCTATAGCCCCAGTCAAGATAATGGCTTTAGGGGAAAAAATTAGAGTTTCATATGAGAGTTTTAATTTTAATTCAGTTCAACAAATACATAGTAGGAGCCACACTTTGACCAGAGCATAAAGGAGAACCAACATTAGATAAGGAAAGCAGGACTTGCAAACAGTTCCTTCATTCATCCTGCCAGATTCCTGCAGATTTCCCAGCACCTCCTCCTCCTCCTTTTACCAGCTTACACTATGACCCATTTTCCTGTGCTTCCCTAAACTGCCATGTATCTTTGCAATAATCACCAAATTCTGTCCAATTAGGAAAAAATTTAGTCTTATCTGACTCCCTCTAGTGACAGAATTACAGACTTCTATCTTTACCTCAAACTGTATGGAGCCAACCCATTAATTCAAAAGTATTGTTAAATTTAGTTGATCAATTTTCCTCGTGTCTCCCCTCCTCCTCACTCATCCATTTACCCACACAATTAACTACATATATGAGCAGCCTCAGACATTTGAAAGATTTACCTGGGCAGAAAGGATAATATCCAGAAAATCCTGGTACTTCTGCTTCTGAGTGTTACCATGCTTCTTCTCATCTTTGAGGAATTTCTTTCTATCCTGGATTACCTTTTCTGGGACAGAATAACAATTCCCCATTACCAAAGTGACAGCAAAGTTAATCAAAGTAAAATTATTACAGAGCAAGAACAAAGTAAGTCAAACAGAGAAAGACATCTATCATATGACCTCACTGATATGAGGAATTCTTAATCTCAGGAAACAAACTGAGGATTGCTGGAGTAGGGGGTGGGGTGGGAAGGATGGGGTGACTGCGTGATAGACACTGGGGAGGGTATGTGCTCTGGTAAGCGCTGTGAATTGTGCAAGACTGTTGAATCTCAGATCTGCACCTCTGAAACAAATAATGCAATATATGTCAAGGAAAAAAAAAAAGAAGAAGAAGAAGGTAGCAGGAGGGGAAGAATGAAGGGGGGGGAATCAGAGGGGGAGATGAGCCATGAGAGACGATGGACTCTGAAAAACAAACTGAGGGTTCTAGAGGGGAGGGGGGTGGGAGGATGGGTTAGCCTGGTGATGGATATTGAGGAGGCCACGTTCTGCATGGAGCACTGGGTGTTATGCACAAACAATGAATCATGGAACACTTCATCTAAAACTAATGATGTAATGTATGGGGATTAACATAACAATAAAAAAATTTTTAAAAAAGGAACTAGAAAAAAATAATGATCCTTATGGCCTTTACAAGTAATAAGTAAACTTTTAATTTAAATTAAAAAAAAATTATTACAGAGCAAGCCATGGCCCATGAATAGCTTCAAATCTTACCTAATTTCCTAATCTCAGACTGGGTACATTGTATTTAAATAGATTTAATTTTTGAGGATGTTTGTTCTCCCATCAAATGACAAACTTTGATCAAAGTTCCAAAGAAACACAGTATAGCTAAAATAGACTTTATATAACTAGGGAGGCAATATAATAAAGATGGTTTCAAATGCAGGGGCAAGTGGCCAATCATTCTTTTCTTTCTTAGTCTAATATCTCATTTTCATGGAAAAGTTATCAAACGAAATGGAAGACAGGCAAAGAAACACCAACATCTGTATAACTGATGGGGCTTAAAAAAGAACCCCACAAAAATATGAAACAGAATATCTAAAACTATAATCCAAGAAAACTGTGGAAGTGAGACAAAATTTAAATGTACATATTAAGAGGCCCACCTTATCCCTGGAAAAGTTGGGACAGAATAACCAATACCAAATATACCCTAATAAAACTAGTCAACATTGAAGACAGAGAAAAGAAAATCCTCAGAGACTCCAAACAAAAAGACCAAATGACTTTTAAGGGGACGAAAATTAAGGCAGCATCATACTTCTCAAGAACAATAAAGAAATCAAAACAAGATTAGAGCATTTTCAGGGTGCCTGGGTGGCTCAGTCAGTTAAGCATCAGACTCTCAATTTCAGCTCAGGTCTTGATATCAGGGTCGTGAGTTCAAGCCCTGTGTTGGGCAAAAGATTAGAGCATTTTCAAGAAACTCAAGGAAACAAAGTAGCAGTAAAGTACTTTTATCCTACCTTTATATCCAGGAAATTTGTCATTCAAACAAGTATCAAATCTACCAAAAAACAGGTATAAACTTGCATGAACTCAGAAAATACTACGCTCATGAGCCCATCCTGAGGAATCTGGAGTGGTTGAGCTTCATCCAACTAGGAAAACTTCATTAAAGAACTGAGGTGCACATTTCATAGATGTAATTTTAGATCTCATACTAAAATAAGGATTGGCACATGGGCAGAAGGATATCGCATAAACACTAAAAGTGAAAATAATTCAACTAAAAATAGGAGGAGATGGGAGGGAGAAAGGGGAAAGTAGAATAATCACTAATTGTTGGGAGACTGGCACGTTTGATCTTTTCTCCCTCTGGACCTGAGGCCTCTGCTGCAACCATGTTATGCCAGATCCTCAGTCAGGCCAAGAAGCATCTGAGCTTGATCTTCCTCCTCATATTTGTTGGAGTGGGATGTACTGGAGCAGCACTGTATGTCTTGCACCTGGCATTGCTTAATCCAGATGTCAGTGGGGATAGGAATAATCCAGAATCTTGGAGCAAACTGGGCTCCCATGGTTAATACAAGTTCTGCTCAGTGAATTTAGATTACAGCAAACTGAAGAAAGAAGATCCAGACTTCTAAATGAAATGTTTCAATATAAAGCTGCTCAGAATGAAGGCCTTCCAGACGCCATCCTCACAATTTTCTACTTATCCAGGAAATATGTCCCCTCTAAATGCATGAAATCATGTTGGTGTATTGTGTTGGGGTTTACACTGATTAATAAATATCTGAAGCTTGAAAAAAACAATCATTAATAATTGTATAGGTAATAAATGAAAATCAAAGGATATTATTAAAAACTGACAAACCGTCAAATAACCAGTCACAAAATACAAATACTATAGGATTCCTCATATATGTATATAAGGTACCTAGAATACCTAGTCAAATTTGTAGAGGCAGAAAGTAGAATAGTGGTTTCCAAGAGAAAGGAGTATAAAGAGGAATTATAATTTAATATGTATGGAATTTCAATTTTGCAAGGTGAAATGATTCTGGAGATGGATGGTGGTGGTGATGGCACAATAACATGAATGTAATTAATAGCACTAAGCTGTATACTTTAAAAAGATTAAGATGGCAAATGTTATCTATATTTACTACAGTTAAAATGACAAGCCAGGTAGCAAAAGTTTAAATAAGGGAAAGGGGAGTTAAGGATTTATGGAAGGACTAAACACTATGGTAGCCAGAGAAAAAATATAAACCTTCTTAAATATCAAAAGATATATTTTAAAAGAGCAAAGAAGACATACCACATAGAGAAAGGAACACAGTGTACTGAATTGAATAATGTCCCCCCCAAATTCATGTTCACCCAGAACCAGTGAGTAGTTATTTGTTAGGGAAGCCTTTAGGAAACTAATAAACACAGTAACTATAATACAATACACATAGTAAAGCATAATAATGTGCAGGGTTGAGTCCAAACGTATCAGTCATTTCAACAAATAAGAATGGGAATGACTTGTTTACTAAAATAAAAACATTTTCAAATGGACTCATAAAGCAAAACTGAACTATGTGCTGCATGTAAGAAAAACGCATAAAACAAAGCAATTCAAAATGTCTATAAATAAAGGGATGGACAAGGATGTACGAGACAAATGAAAATAATAAGAAAATTGGGGTTGCAATCCTGATATCAAACAAAGTAGAATTTGAACAAAAACTCATTAAAAGGGCGCCTGGGTGGCTCAGTTGGTTAAGCGACTGCCTTCGGCTCAGGTCATGATCCTGGAGTCCCTGGATCGAGTCCCGCATCGGGCTCCCTGCTCGGCAGGGAGTCTGCTTCTCCCTCTGACCCTCCCCCCTCTCATGTACTCCCTCTCTCTCATTCTCTCTCTCTCAAATAAAAATAAATAAAATCTTAAAAAAAAACTAATTAAAAGCCAGTTTTTATTTTTTATTTATTTATTTATTTTTAAATATTTTATTTATTTATTTGTCAGAGAGAGAGAGAGAGCACAAGCAGGCAGAACGGCAGGCAGAGGGAGAAGCAGGCTCCCCGCTGAGCAAGGAGCCCGATGCAGGACTGGATCCCAGGACCCTGTGACCATGACCTGAGCTGAAGGCAGATGCTTAACTGACTGAGTCACCTAGGCATTCCAAGAAGGTCAGTTTTTAATGTTAAAAGTCAGGATATCACAGGGCACTTGGCTGGCTGGGTTGGTGGAACATGTGACTCTTGATCTCAGGGTTATAAGTTCGAGCCCCACGTTGAGTGTAGAGATTACTTAAAAATAAAATCTTAAAGTCATGATACCACAAGATATAATACTTATGAGCATATACACACACCAAATAACACAGCAGTACCTATTTAAAGCAGAAAACTATAGGAAATGCAAGGAAAGATAGGCAGGATCATACTAATAATAGGAGTCTTCAACATACTACTCCCAGTACAGGACAGGTCAAATGGACAAAAATAAGATATAGAAGATCCAAACAAAATAATAAGGCAGAACATATGGGGGAAACTATCAGACACCATACCTAATAATAGAGAATTTATCTTCTTCATAAGAGTGCATGGAAAATTTATAAAAAGTGATCACATATTAGACCAAAGAAAACATTAGTAAGTTCTGTAAAATGGAAATACTACAAACAATGCTTTCTAATTGCAATACAACAAAATTAGAAATTTTTAAAAATAAAAAAATAAGAAAGCTTTTCACCCAGAAATTTATAAACCTTCTATTAAACACCTTTTGAGTGAAAGGGATATACAAACAGAAATTAAAGCATTTCTGAAAAAATAATGATAATAAAAACATTACTAATCAAAATACATAGGATATATTTAATCAATGAACAAAAAAAAATTCATAACCTTAAAAACACATAGCAATAAGAAATATAAAAATCCATCCTAAAATTCATATGGAATCTCAAGGGACTACAAAGACTCAAAACCATCTTGAAAAAGAACAAAACTGAAGGACTCACACTTCTTCCTAACTTCAAAATTTACTACAAAGCTATGGTAATCAAAAACAGGGTGGTAACAGCATAAAGACAGACATATACCATGTATGAATGGCATACAGAGCGCAGAAATAAACTCTCACATATATGGTCAAAGAATTTTTGACAAGGATACTAAGACCATTCAAGGGGGGAAGGGACAGTCTTTTCAACAAATTGTTGCTGGGAAAACTGGACATCTACATGCAAAAGAGTGAAATTAGACCTTACCTATACCGTATTTGAAAATTAACTCAAAATAGGTCAAGGACCTAATTGTAAGACCTAGAACAATAAAATTCTTGAAAGAAAAATAGGATTAAAAGCCACTGGATTTAGTAAGGATTTCTTGCACTGACACCCAGGTAACACAAGAAAGGCGCAGGTAACACAAGAAAAGGTAGACCAATAAGACTTCATAAAAATTTAAAAACAGTATCCATAGAGTAAAAAGGCAACCCAAAGAATGAGAGAAAATATTTGCAAATCATCTATCTGATAAGGGATTCAGATCCAGAATATATAGAGAACTCCTAAAACACAGTACCAGAAAACAACCTGATTCAAAAATGGGTAAAGATCTTAAGTGGACGTTTTTCTAAAGACGATATATGAATGGACAATTAGCACATGAAAAGAAAAGATGTTCAACATCACTGATCGTTAGGGAAATGCAAATCAAAACTATAATGAGATACCACCTCAGACTTATTAGGATTGCTACTATCAAAAACCCCAGAAAAAACCCTCAGACTTATTAGGATTGCTACTATCTAAAACCCCAGATCCCAGGGTCCTGGGATCTAGTCCTGCATCAGCTATTGGTAAGAATCTGGAGAAATCAGAACCCCTTGTGCACTATGGGTAGGAATGCAAAATGCTACAGCTGCTGTGGAAAACAATATGGCAGCTCCTCAAATAATAAAAAAAATAGAATTATCATATGATCCAGCAATTCCATTTCTGGGGAAACCTTCAAAAGAATTGAAAGCAGAGTCTTGAAGAGATATTTGTACACCCATGTTTCTAACAGCATTATTCACAAAAGCTAAAATATGGAAGCAACCCAAATGTCCATTGATGGATGATTGCATAAACAAAATGTGATGGAATATTTTCAGTC
This sequence comes from Mirounga angustirostris, assembly GCF_029215605.1. NCBI lineage: Eukaryota > Metazoa > Chordata > Mammalia > Carnivora > Phocidae > Mirounga > Mirounga angustirostris. The sequence continues at coordinate 153,397,485 of NW_026991712.1, forward strand.
TTAAAAACGTAGGAAATTCTGACATATGCTACAACATGGATAAACCTTGAGGACATGCTAAGTGAAATAAGCCAGTGACAAAAAGATAAATACACATAGTTTCCATTTATAGGGTACTTAGAATAGCCCAAATCATAAAGACAGAAAGTACAATGGTGGTTGCCAGGGACTGAAGGGAGGGGAGAATAGGGAGTTACTGTTTAATAGGTATAGAATTTTAGCTTTACAAGATAAATAGGTTTATGGGGATGGATGGTGATGGCTGCACAACAATGTAAGTGTATTTAATACCACTGAACTGTACATTTAAAATATGGTTGGGGCACCTGAGTGGCTCAGTCAGTTAAACATCTGCCTTTGGCTCAGGTCATGATCCCAGGGTCCTGGGATTGAGCCCACATTGGGCTCTCTGCTTAGTGGGGAGCCAGCTTCTCCTTTTCCCTCTCCCTGCTACTCTGCCTGCTTGTGCTCTCTCTCTGTCTGTCAAATAAATAAATAAAATCTTTACAAAAATAAAAAAATAATTAAAAAAATAAAATATGGTTAAGATGGTAAAGTTTACGTTATGGGTATTTTACCACAATAAAAAAAGAAAAAACCTACTAATACGTGTGCGTGCACGCGTGTGCACACACACACACACAGACCCACAAAGCAAATAGAAATAGGAAAAAGGATGAAAGAATAAAATACAGTAATCCTCTCTTATCTGCAGGGATATGTACCAAGATCACCAATGGATACCTGAAGCCACAGATAGTACCAAGCCCTATATAATCTGTTCTTTTCTTATACACACATACTTATGATAAAGTTTAACTTATAAATTAGGCACAGTAAGAGATTAGCAACAATAATGATATAAAACAATTATAAAAATATGCTGTAATAAAATTTTGTGAATGTGGTCTCTTGCTCTTTCTCAAAATAACTCATTGTACTATACTCTCACCCTGCTTCTTGTGATGATGTGAGATGATAAAATAGCTGTGATGAAATGAAGTGAGAAGAATGACACAAGCTCTGTGACATAGAGTTAGGTTACTACTGACTTTCTGATGATACATCAGAAGGATCATCTGCTTCCAGATCACGATTGCCCATGGGTAACTGAAACCATGGAAAGCAAAACCATGGATGAGGGAGAACTACTATAAATATATTAAATCCTAACTTAAAAACTAGAAAAAGAATAACAAAATAAACCAACACAGAGTATAAAAAAATAAAGAAAATTGCAGAAGTTAGTATGGTAAAGAACAGAAAAACAGTAGACCAAATTAATAAATCAAAAGTTTGGCTCTTTCAGGACGCCTGGGTGCCTCAGTCAGTTGAGCATCTGCCTTTGGCTCAGGGCATGATCCCAGGGTCCTGGGATCTAGTCCTGCATCGGGCTCCCTGCTCAGCGGGGAGCCTGCTTCTCCTTCTGCCTGCCGCTCCTGCCACTTGTGCTCTCTCTCCCCCACTCTCTCTCTCTGACAAATAAATAAATAAAAATCTTTAAAAAAATTTTTTGGCTCTTTCAAAAAAATCCATAACAGACATATATTAGCTAATTTAATCAGGAAAAGAGGGAGAATGCACAACTATATGAAGTAAGAAATGACAAAGGGAAAATAAAAATTAATACAGAGAAATTTTTTTTAATTTAAATTTTTTATTTTATTTTATTTATTTATTTTTTAAGATTTTATTTTTAAGTGATCTCTACACCCAACATCGGGCTTGAACTTCCAACCCTGAGGTCAAGAGTTGCATCCTCTACTGACTGAGCCAGCCAGGAGCCCCCAGAGAAATTTTTTTTTAAAGATCAGAGAAATTTTTTAAAATCATGAGATTACTGCTTCTATCCAAATAAATTTTAAAACCTACATGAAATGGAATATTCAGTGTACCAGAGTTGACTCCAGTAGAGATAGAAAACTTAGACTAATTTCCACAGAAGAAATAGAGAAAGTCATCAAGGAACAATCCCCACCAGAAAAATGAAAAATAAAGGACCAAAGAGAAGAAAAAAAAGAAAGGAACAGAAGAAGTATTTGAAACAATAAACGACTGAGAACTTTCCAAAATTAATGATAGACACCAAACCACAGATACAAGAGATGCAGAGAATACCAAGCAGGAAAACATAAAAAATCTACACCAAAAAGTCAATATGCACATTCTATTCAAACTACAGAAGATCAAAGACAAAAAGAAAATCTTAAAAGAAACCACAGGAAAAAAACACTACCTACAGAACAGCAGTGACAAAAATGACATTGGACTTCTCTTCAGAAGCCAGGCAGAGAAGAGAGTGGAGTAAAATATTTAAAGTGCTAAAAAGAAAAACACACCAACCTTGAATTCTTCCAAATTACCCTTAAAAATGAAAGAGAAATAAAGACTTTCTCAGACAAAGATTGAGGAAATTTGTCACCATTAGAACTGCTTTGCAAGATAGTAAAATCTGTTCTTTAGAAAGAGGGAAAATAATATAGTTCAGAAGCTCAGATTTGCATAAAGAAAGAAAAACATTAAGGAATGAATAAATGAAGTTAAAACAAAACCTTTTGTTTCCTTATTTTTAATTGATCTAACAGATAACAATCTGTTCAAAATAATAAAAACAACAATGTATTCAATTTTATAGCTTAGGGAGAAGTAAAATAAATTATAGCAATGTTATAAGGGAATAGGAGAAAAATTGGGAGTTGGGAATACCCTGTTATAGGGTACTTGCAAGTATTATTTGAAAGTGGGCTTGGATTAGTTCTAAATACATATTACAAACTCAAGGACAACCACTAAACAAGGTAAAAAAGAGTATAATTTATATGCTAAGAGAGGAGAAAAATGGAATCATATAAAATGCTCAATTAAAACCAGATAAGGCAGGAAAAAAGTGGAAGACCAAAAAGAAAAAAAAAAGGCAACAAATAGTAAAAAGTAACAAATATGGTAGCTATTAATCCAAATATATCAATAATCATATTAAGCATCGATGGTTTAAATACACCAATTAAAAGATCCCTGTCAGAGGGATTTAAAAATACCCAAACTATATATTGTCTACAAGAAACCCACTTTAAAATATAAAGATACATATAGATTAAGAGTAAAGGAATAGAGAAAGATATGCCATGCTAACTAACCAAAGGAAAACTGGAATAGCTATATTAACTTCAGATAGAACAGATTTCAAAGCAAGGAAAAATATTAGGGAAAATTTATTAGGGATAAAAAAGGGCATTACATAATTATAAAGGGGTCAATTCTCCAAGAAGACAACAATCTTTAATGTGAAATCACCTGGGCGGCTCAGTCAGTTAAGCATCTGCCTTCAGCTCAGGTCGGGATCCCGGGGTCCTGGGATCGAGCCCCACATCAGTCCTGCATCAGGCTTCCTGCTCCAGGGGGAGCCTTCTGCTCCCTCTGCCTCTGCCTGTCTCTGTCTCTCATGAATAAATAAATGAAACCTTTCTAAAAAATGTGAGTGCACCTAACAACAGAGTGTCAAAATATATAAGGCAAAAAATAATAGGACTCCAAAGAGAAATAGATGAATCTACTCTCACAGTTGGAGACTTCAACACTCCCCTGTCAGTAATGGACAGATGCAGCAGTCAGAAAACCAGCAAGGACATAGTTGAACTGAACAATGTCATCAGTCAACTGGATCTATTTCACGTCTATAGAACACATCATCTAACAACAACAGAATACACTTCCTTTACAAGCTCGCAGAGAACATTCTCCAAGATAGGTCACATTTGGGCCATAAAACACACCCTAAATTTTAAAAGAATATAAATCATATGAAGTATGCTCTCAGACCACAATGGAATAGAAATCCATAACAGAGAGGTAGTTGGAAAACTCCAAAATAGTTGGAGAGTAAAACACACATTTCTAAATAACACATGGGCCAAAGAAATTTCAAGAGAAATTTTTTAAATTTTTTAACTAAATGAAAATTAAAATACAACTAATCAAAATTGTGGGACACAGTGAAGGCAGTACTTAGAGGGAACTTTATAGCATTGAATTAATATATTAGAAAAGAAGAAAGATCTAAAATCAACAATCGAATCTTCTGCCTTAGGAAACTAAAAAGAGAACACATTAAATCCGAAGTAGGTAAAAAAAAGGAAATAATAAAAATTAGAACAGAAAGCAGTGAAACTAAAAATAGGAAATCAAGGAATAAAATCAATGAACCAAAAGTTGGTTCTTTGAAAAGATCGATAAAATTGATAAATCTCTAGCTAAGTTAACTAAGAAAAAAAAGAGAGAAGACACAAATTACTAATATCAGAAATAAAAAGGGGACATCACTACTGATTCTATGGGCATTAAAAAGATAATAAAGGAATATTATGAACAACTGTATGCCCATAAATTTGATAACCTACATGAAATGGACCAAATTCTTAAAAGACATAATCTACCAAAACACAAGAGAAACAGATCATCTAAATAGGCCTATATCCATTAAAGAAATTAAATCAGTAATTAATAACCTTCCCAAAACAGGAAGAACCAGGTCTAGATGACTTCACTGGTTTATTCTGTCAAATATTTAAGAAAGAAATCATACCAATTCTTTACAATTTCTTCCAGAGAATAACAGAGGGAATACTCCCTAATTCATTTTATGAGGCCAGACATTATCCTAATACCAAAACCAGACAAAGACATTACAAGAAAGGAAAGCTACAAACCAATATCTCTCATGAAACAGATGCTAAAATCTTCAATGAAATATTAGCAAATAAAATCCAACAATGCATAAAAGCAACTATACACTATGACCAAGTGGGATTTATTCCAGATATGCAAGTCTGGTTCAACATTCAAAAATCATTTAATGTAATCTATCACATCAATAAGTTAAAGAAGAAAAATCATAGGACCCTATCAAAAGATGAGTGAAAAAGATCTAACACAATCTAACACCCATGCATGATTAAAAAAAAACACCTCTCAGAAAACTAGGAATAGAAGGGGATACATATCATAATGTGTTGGTCAAAACCCATACCGTGTACAATATAAATAGTGAACCCTAAAGTAAACTATGGACTTTAGTTAATAATAATGTATCAATATTGCCCCATCAAATATAACAAAGGTACCACACTAGTGCATGATGTGAATAATAGGGGAAACTGTGTAAGTGGGGGCAGGGGAGGAGGTGAGAAAGTATATAAGAACTCTTTGTATTTTCTGCTTAATTTTTCTGTAAACCTAAAACTCTCTGAAAAATAGTTTGTTAATTTTTAGATTTATTTTAGAAGAGAGACAGAATGAGCACAGGGTGGAGGGGCAGAAGGAGAGGGAAAGAGAATCTTAAGCAGACTCCATGCTAGGTGGAGAGCCCTAAGCAGGGCTCGATCTCACAACCCTGAGATCATGACCTGAGCTAAAACCAAGAGTCGGACACTTAACTGACTGTGCTACCCAGGCATCCCTAGTTCTTATTTAAAAAACAAACAAACAAACAAACAACATACTACAAAATCTCTTTAAATAAATCAATGTGATTCCAATACATGAATAAATAGACAGACCAATGGAATAGAAAAGAAAGTTCAGAAATAAGGTCAAATACATATGTCCATTTAGTATATGATAAAGGTGGTTATCTCAAATCACTGGAAAAGATAGAACTTTTAAATTAAATTAAATTAAATTTTTAATTGAAGTGTAATTAACATACAGTATTATATTAGTTTCAGGTGTACTGTTCTCTGTATTTAAGAGCCTGGTTTTCTGTTTGTCTTTTTCTTTGTTTGTTCATTTGTTTTGTTGCTTAAATCAAAACATCTGAGTGAGATCATATAGTATTTGTCTTTGTCTGACTTGCTTCACTTCCATAATGCCCTCTAGGTATGGATGCATGTTGTTGCAAAGGGCAAGATCTCAATCTTTTTATTGCTGAGTAATATTCCATGGTATATATATATCACAGAAAAGATGGAACTTTTAAATATATGGCAATGGGACAACTGGATAACCACTTAGAAAAGTTAGATCAACACTTCGTACCATACATAAGAATAAACTCTAAATGGATCAGAAATCTAAATGCAAAAAGAACAAAATCACACAAGCACTGGAAGAAAAACATGGATGAATGTCTCTAGTTTGGGTATAAGGCAATGGGTCTCAGCTGCAGATAATTTTCTAAAAGGTTTTATTTTTATTTTTTACTTTTTGAGAGAGACAGAGAGAGAGAGAGTGTAAGCAAGCATGAGCAGGGGTTGGGGGGGGGAGTGGAGGGGTAGAGGGAAAGGGAGAGAATCTTAAGCAGGTTCCACACCCAGCACAGAGCCCAAATCGGGGCTCAGTCTCACGACCTTGAGATCATGACCTGAGCCAAAATCAGGAGTTGGATGCTTAACCAACTGAGCCACACAGGCAGCCCAGCTGCAAATAATTTTGACCCCAGGGGACATTCAGCAATGTCTGGAGACATTTTCAGTTGCCACAACTATCAGAGTCCTACTGGCATCAAGAGGGTAGATGTCAGGGATGCAGGGAGTCTCTTTCTCCCTCTCCCTCTGCTTCTCCCCCTGCTTGTGTTCTCTCTGTCTCTCTCAAATGAATAAATTTTTTTTAAAGATTTTATTTATTTATTTGACAGAGAGAGACACAGCGAGAAAGGGAACACAAGCAGGGGGAGTGGGAGAGGGAGAAGCCGGCTTCCTGCCGAGCAGGGAGTCCGATGCGGGGCTCGATCCCAGGACCCTGGGATCATGACCTGAGCCGAAGGCAGACGCTTAACGACTGAGCCACCCAGGCGCCCCTCAAATGAATAAATCTTAAAAAAAAAAAATAGGCTTACTCTATTTCAACTTTTATTTTTATGTTTTGCCAAAGCTATTTTTGAATGGAGCTTCTTTTTCTTTTAAGATTTTATTTTTGAGTAATCTCTACATCTACATCTACATCCAACATGGGCTCGAACTTACAACTCCGAGATCAAGAGTCACATGCTCTACTGACTAAACTAGCCAGGTGCCCTGGATGGAGCTTCTTTTATTTTTTTTATTGTAATAAGAACTCTTAACCTGAGATCTACCCACTTAACACACCTTTACATACCCAATACAGTACTGTTAACTTACAGATCTCTAGAACGTATTCATCTTGTGTAATTGAAACTTTATACCAGCCAAACAACTCCTAATTTTCCCCTTCTTTTGAATGCATGTCCATGCTCACTCTGCTCCTGTATTCATTCCTATGTTGCATGAATGTTTTTAGTTTGTCATTATTCATTCGTTATTACTGCAAACACTGCACTAGAAGTCATATGCATTGTGTGCTTTGGGATATTAAATGTCCCCTTGTTATATTTGTATTAATAACAATTGTGCATAATGAACATGGTATAGAAAACTTCTGACAGGACTACTACTATGGATCTAGCAAACTCTTCTAAAGCAGCACTGTCCCTATAAAAGCTCCATTAAGAACAAGAATGTTTTCTTCTTTCACACTGAGGCCTATTCTTCTAGACAGATACAACACAGTTATGACAGTGCATGGACTTGGGCCACCCAAATACAAGAAATACCTGTGTACTGTTGTAGAATTTTGATCATCTCTTGTAAGCGTTGGCCCTGAGGGCTGAATTTGAAAATGATGTCATGGTGATGTAAGAAGCTGTGTAAGTGATAAAAGATGATTTTTCTGGCTTCAAACTTTGTTTTAACATAAAGATCATGGGTGCTAGAAGAGAAAGCAGGGACAATATGTTAATGAATGACTTAGATGATGGCGAACAAGTGTCTTCCTTGCTTTCCTGTCACTGACCTGCTTATCTGGCAGTTGGTCTCCTGGCTGAAAGCACGTTTCAGAAGTATGCCCAGGGTCATCAGGTTGATGTGCTCATAGACCTCCACCACTGTGTCCTGAGAGCTGCAAATCTTCTCCCACTTACACTGGCACAGGAGGTCAAGATCAACAACATCATCATCATCAAACTGCCTTTATCTGAAAGCTCCTCCCTGACCCTGCCCTTAGGATGTAAGGTTGACAAACCTGACCTAGGAGGGGCCAGAGGTCATGTAGGTAAATTAAGCAAGTGCTTACTTGGCATGAGGAAGGGAAAACTGCACCCATCTGGGTGAGAAAGGGCAAAGAGCAAACCAGGTCTGGTAAATGACTGAGTTAAGTATCTTTGGCCTTTCAGTTATTACCATAACTGCATTACAGCGGATCAGAATCCCAGTAAAACAGACCTATAATTACAAAGGGTCTCCCCAGGACTTCCTCCATCTTCAATCCCCAAATTGCTAGACACCCCACCCCATCATCACTACTGCCAACCACCATAGCCACACTTAAAATAAACTTAGAACATCGTAAAAAACATTTTCAATTCAGGGGCGCCTGGGTGGCTTAATCGGTTAAGCATCTGATATGATTTCGGCTCAGGTCATGATCTCAGGGTTATGAGATCAAGCCCTGCTTAAGATTCTCTCTCTCCCTCTGCCCCTCCACCCTCTCTTTCTAAAAAACACAACACAACAAAAAAGCCAAACACATTTCTTTTTTTTTCCCCCTTGACTCAAGGTGATTTTATTTTTTTAAATTTTTTATTATGTTCAATTAGCCAACGTATAGTACATCATTAGTTTTTGATGTAATGTTCAGTGATTCATTAGTTATGTATAACACCCAGTGCTCATCACCACACGTACCCTCCTTAATACCCATCACCTGGTTACCCCATCCCTCCACTCCCCTCCCTTCTGTAACCCTCAATTTGTTTCAGGGGTCCAGAGTCTCTCATGGTTTGTCTCCCTCTCTGATTTCTTCCCATTCAGTTTTCCGTCCCTTCCCCTGTGGTCCTCTGCGCTATTCCTTATGTTCCACATATGAGTGAAACCATATGATATTTGTCTTTCTCTGCTTGATTTATTTCACTTAGCATAATCCCCTCCAGTTCCATCCATGTTGATGCAAATGATAGGTATTCATCCCTTCTGATGGCTGAGTAATTTTCCATAGCATACATCTTCTTTATCCATTTTCAATTCAGAAGTGGGAGACAGCGAGAAGCCATGAAAGAAGCAGGTTTGGGGAGTGACTCCCAGTTACGTGCTCCCTCTGTCCACTTTACTTCTCCCCCCAAGTGACCTCCTCACACTACTTGAGATGTTTTGTGACTGAAACGGCCATAAAGTTCCCTGTTGAAAATGTATTTGTCATAATAAGCAATCTTTGTGTAAAACACAAATAAATCTGGTTAGAGTCAGATCAACCGACATTTGTTGAGCACCTATGCCATAGCTCGGGCTGTTATGCATTTGGAAATCTCGGGAAAAAAGACAGATTTTTTTTAAAGCTTTTACCCAAATGTCAATTGTTTATTCAATTGCTTTCATCTTGAATTATGTAAGTTTTACTGAGTAAATAAAGTAAATTTAGAAGAAATGAGAACAAAGGGGAGGCTCAAGGCTAGAGGCACTTGGGCACAGTTCAGCAGAGGATAGGGGTTATGAGCTGGGCCTCAGGCACAGGCGGGATAGAGAAACAAGGAAGACAAAAGCGGTTTTATTGAAACAGAGATAAACCCAGTACCACTACTGGCTAATTTGCAATTGTGCACAAAGCTGCACAGCACCAGAATAGAAGGAGCATGCCCCCCACCCCACGCCCCCTAGCCCGTACCTCTGGTTCTCTACCAAGAGTGAGACATGGGTCTTTATACCCCAACCAGGGCGACTGAGGTTAAGTCCGCTTCTGTGAGAACCCAGCCAATCGGCTGGTAACAGTGGTTCTTTCTTGGCAAAAAGAATGGGTTTGTAAATGAAGGTGGAGGGAAACTTTGGCTTTGTTTGTGGGGTTTGAAGTGTTTCTGATAGAACTTGTATTAATGAATTACTTGTCTGATTTTCAAACAAGTACAAATTTAAAAATTTAAAATATACCATGTACAAGTGGAGTTTTGGAATGGACCTCATTTATAAATCAGAGACCACGCATAGGAATATTCCTCTGCCAACATCCTCTTGCCCCTGTGAAAAGCCCAAGTCAGCTTCTAATGATCCGCCACTATCCACAAGAAGAAACTCAATCTGCGAGTTTAATGTAGACACTTATCCTTTGACAGGGTCTTTGTGACCACCAGGCAAGTTCATTCTAACTTCCACACCTTTGTTCATGCTAACGAGAATTCCCTCACCTGTATTATCCACATAATCAAGTCCAGCTCATATTTCCTGGCAAATCTGAGTCTTCTCTGAATCTGAAGCCAATATAGCTTCAGATGTAGCTGGCCTTGGTTCCCTCACCTATCATTTATAGTACTTACCATCTGAATCTCACTACTCGGTACTTGGTTTACTGCCATAGGGTCTCAAAATATATCTAAGTCAGATGACCAAATCCTCATCATTTTTAATCACCCAAAGAACCAAAGCAAAGGTTTACATAGACAACTCTTGCTCAGCTGGTAATTGCACATTGGGTAATTTTTAGGAGCCATCCCCCTTTGACTTTCACTACCCACTACACATGTCGAATACATTCCCTGTTGGAAGCATTCTGCAACACACCAGAGCACTTTTTGTCCCTTCACTTACCAGCATTGTGTTCACAGAATGGGCCATCACCTCAACATATGATTTCAAAATGTTAACATTGAACGCAGGAGTTAGTAGTTCACGGTGCTGGAACCACTTGGGTCTGTCTAGACTCACCAGTCCTTTTCCTTGAGAAATAAAAGGAACGAAACCTCATGCCATTTTATTAGATGAGATGAGGAAGGAGAGGTGAGGAACACAACATCATGGGGTGACCGTGGCACACAGGTAGTCACAATAGAGTGGAAATCAGAGCAGTGCTCATATATTAAGTTGGAAGTCAGTTTGATGCTTACATCTGGGATGGATGTATTTAATATTGTGAGGAAGACCCCAAGTTTTGCAGCCTGATGAGTGTGCTGATCCTGAAATCACCAGCTACTATCTGTGTAGTAACTGAGTAAGTCACTTAATCTTCCTGAGGCTTGGTTTTCTCAATGATAAAATGTGATAATAAGCATCTACTTCACTGTGTTGCTGTGCAGATTAAATGAAGGTGTATACACGAAGCACCTGGACCAGCCTCTAGCTTGTGGTAGAAACATAACAAATATTCGTCTCCTCTTGACTCTAAACCAATCCATAAACCACGCTGTGAGCACAAAATTTATAAGGAACTAGACCCGAGTATTCACTCTGTCCCCAGATGTCTCCTCCTTGAGCCTTAGCCTGTGCTTTACACCTATAAATGATACGAAATGGAAACACTCATCAAGGTCAATGCTTTACAACCTTCTGTTGCAAGAAAGATCATTAAAGATTTGGCTTTAAAATGACCTTAAAGTTTATTAATATGTGATTTCCATCATTCATTGAGAGCTTACAACATGTCAGGCTTGTGATGCATGGTCCGGCGCTGGTCCAATGCCAGCCATTACACCAAGTGTAGAAAATATGTGCTTCACTTAATCCTCACAATGGCCCAGAGATGTAACACTCATTAGATGTTTTCCCCAAAATCACATTCAAATAGTCAGTGGGAGGCAGTATTCAAATCCAAGTAGCTCTGAACCCCAAACCTACAGTTTCTTTCATTTATTTCCTTCTTTGTCTAATATAAATACCAATTACAGGACTAAAAGTCTTTATTCATCTGCTCATGGAATACTGTCAAACTATATTTCAGAGCGAAACTGCACTGGTTTGCAAATGGAAATAAAGGAACTCCAAAAAGAAAGGGGAAGAACCAAGAAAACAAGAGAGAAGAAAGGATAAAATAAAGGATATAGATGTGAGGCTGCAGTTTTAAAGACAGAGATGGGACTGATTCACACACATGTGCCTTGAGAATGAGACTTTGGGGAGAGAAATGGACAAAGAGGGTTCCTAGGAAGTTGTGCTGTGTTGACTTAGCACTCCCTCTTGATCTTCCCCCTAGATAACTTGCAGTATAGATCTACCATCTTCTTAATGTTTTTGAGCATTCTGATTTGTTTCTTTGGAATACTCTACAATAGCAAGGGGATCTCAAGTGAGAGAGTGAGTCACTCCGCTCTCTTGCACATACATACCAAGACATGGAATCAAGAACTTGTACAGGTACTTGGACTTGGCATCTGCAGAGTCAAGTAGAGGAAACAAACAACAGCATTAGAGGGAAATTACCAAAGTTGGAGAAGGTTCTCTTCATTTGCCTTCACTAAGCATAAATAGCAAAAAGGAGCCCAGGGCTCACCCCTTATACCCTTGGCAGGCTTAGGAAAACCACAAGTCTTGGTTGAGGAACCAGAGAACAACAAACCTAGGAGACAGATAGAACACAAACCCAGATTCTTCCCTTGCTTACACTTTCTCCAACGGAAACAGATTGCCTGAGGGTTACCAAGTTTCCAGAACAGGATTTGGGACAATATATTATATCCTTCTTGGAAAGTAGATTAGTAATTATAGCAGGGGCTGGCAAACCACAGAAAAAGGGGGACAAATGCCTCTTGGGGTTCTTGTAAACTCTAACATGGAGATATTTTATAGCTCTTGTCCTTTAAGAGGTGAGCAAGAAATAAATCAGGGCTGGGGTCATGGGAAACATGGAGACTTTCAGGGAGAGTCTGTTTTCCTTTATTAGGTTTTACTAAAAGTAATGGAGACAGTGGACAGGGAAGAAAGATTAGAATATAAGATTTTAGTTAAAACTAAGTTAGTTAAAACAAAGATGATGGAGCAAACACCAGATATTTTAATTTTGTGCTATGAGATGATCCACCACAAATGCCTTGAAAAAGGCTTGGATGGGGGAGTTAGATGACTTGTACCCCAAAAGGAAACAAAGTTGAGAAATATGCAGAAAACAAAAAACAAAATTGGGACCACAATCAAGAGGTTATACTGGTAAATGAATGATCTAGCATTCAGGTTTATGGACTGAACCAGGAGGGGCAGAGCTACTTCTGAATTCCCCTGAAGACTTATGCTCAAGCAGGGGGTTGAGGGGGTAGGGAGTATTGCTGACACTGAAGTCACAAAACCAAGAGGCAAAGGAAGCCCTTGGTGATCCGGTGATGCCAGCTGGGCTTTAAGATATACCCTCAAGGGCCCATGGGAATCTGAGCTGGACAAGGGACTGGGGGGGGATGTGATAATCCCTTTCAGGGTTGGTCAGAAACCTCTCCCCACTTTCTCCAGGTCTTTTTTAATTCCAGGATAGTGAACACAGTGTTATATTAGTTTCAGGTGTACAATGTAGTGATTCAACAAGTCCATACGTTACCCAGTGCTCATCACAGCAAGTGCACTCCTTAATCCCCATCACCTATTTCACCCATCCCCCCCTCTGGTAGCCATCATTGTGTCTCTAGGTCTCTTAAAGGCCCAATTTTTTTTAATTATGTTATGTTAATCACCATACATTACATCATTAGTTTTTGATGTAGTGTTCCATGATTCATTGTTTGCGTATAACACCTAGTGCTCCATTCAGTACGTGCCCTCTTTAATACCCATCACCAGGCTAACCCATCCCCCCACTCCCTCCCCTCTAGAACCCTCAGTTTCTCAGAGTCCATAGTCTCTCATGATTCATCTCCCCCTTCAAATTCCCCCCCTTCATTTTTCCCTTCCTACGATCTTCTTTTTTTTTTCTTAACATATAATGTATTATTTGTTTCAGAGGTACAGATCTGTGATTCAACAGTCTTACACAATTCACAGCACTCACCACAGCACATACCCTCCCCAATGTCCATCACCCAGCCACCCCATCCCTCCCACCACCCCCACTCCAGCAACCCTCAGTTTGTTTCCTGCGATTAAGAATTCCTCATATCAGTGAGATTATATGATACATGTCTTACTCTGACTGACTTATTTTGCTCAGCATAATACCTTCCAGTTCCATCCACGTCGTTGCAAATGGCAAGATTTCATTCCTTTTGATGGCTGCATAATATTCCATTGTATATATATATACCACATCTTCTTTATCCATTCATCTGTCGATGGACATCTTGGCTCTTTCCACAGTTTGGCTATTGTGGACATTGCTGCTATAAACATCGAGGTGCACATACCCCTTTGGATCACTACATTTGTATCTTTGGGGTAAATACCCAGTAGTGCAATTGCTGGGTCATAGGGTAGCTCTATTTTCAACTTTTTGGGGAACCTCCATACTGTTTTCCAGAGTGGCTGCACCAACTTGCCTTCCCACCAACAGTGTAGGAGGGTTCCCCTTTCTCTGCATCTCTGCCAACATCTGTCGTTTCCTGAGTTGTTAATTTTAGCCATTCTGACTGGTGTGAGGTGGTAACTCATTGAGGTTTTGATTTGGATTTCCCTGATGCCGAGCGATGTTGAGCACTTTTTTATGTGTCTGTTGGCCATTTGGATGTCTCCTTTGGAAAAATGTCTGTTCATGTCTTCTGACCATTTCTTGATTAGATCATTTGTTCTTTGGGTGTTGAGTTTGATAAGTTCTTTATAGATTTTGGATACTAGCCCTTTATCTGATATGTCATTTGCAAATATCTTCTCCCATTCTGTCGGTTGTCTTTTGGTTTTGTTGACTGTTTCTTTTGCTGTGCAAAAGCATTTTTATCTTGATGTAGTCCCAATAGTTCATTTTTGCCCTTGCTTCCTTTGCCTTTGGCGATGTTTCTAGGAAGAAGCTGCTGTGGCTGAGGTCGAAGAGGTTGCTGCCTGTGTTCTCCTTTAGGATTTTGAAGGACTCCTGTCTCGCATTTAGATCTTTCATCCATTTTGAGTCTATTTTTGTGTGTGGTGTAATGAAATGGTCCAGTTTCATTCTTCTACATGTGGCTGTCCAATTTCCCAACACCATTTGTTGAAGAGACTGTTTTTTTTTCCATTGGGCATTCTTTCCTGCTTTGTCGAAGATTAGTTGACCATAGAGTTGAGGGTCCATTTCTGGCCTCTCTATTCTGTTCCATTGATCTATGTGTCTGTTTTGTGCCAGTACCATACTGTCTTGATGATGACAGCTTTGTAATAGAGCTTGAAGTCCAGAATTGTGATGTCACCAGCTTTGCTTTTCTTTTTCAACATTCCTCGGGCTATTCAGGGTCTTTTCTGGTTCCATAGAAATTTTAGGATTATTTGTTCCATTTCTTTGAAAAAAGTGGATGGTATTTTGATAGGGATTGTATTAAATATGTAGATTGCTCTAGGTAGCATTGACATCTTCACAATATTTGTTCTTCCAATCCATGAGCATGGAACGTTTTTCCATTTCTTTGTGTCTTCCTCAGTTTCTTTCATGAGTCTTTTATAGTTTTCTGAGTACAGATTCTTTGCCTCTTTGGTTAGATTTTTTCTAGGTATCTTATGGTTTTGGGTGCAATTGTAAATGGGATTGACTCCTTAATTTCTCTTTCTTCTGTCTTGTTGTTGGTATATAGGAATGCCACTGATTTCTGTGCATTGATTTTATATCCTGCCACTTTACTGAATTCCTGTATGAGTTCTAGCAGTTTTGGGGTGGAGTCTTCTGGGTTTTCCACATAAAGTATCATATCATCTGCAAAGAGTGAGAGTTTGACTTCTTCTTTGCTGATTTGGATGCCTTTTATTTCTTTTTGTTGTCTGATTGCTGTGGCTAGGATTTCTAATACTATGTTGAATAGCAGTGGTGATAATGGACATCCCTGCCGTGTTCCTGACCTTAGGGGGAAAGCTCTCAGTTTTTCCCCATTGAGAATGATATTCGCTGTGGGTTTTTCACAGATGGCTTTTATGATATTGAGGTATGTACCCTCTATCCCTATAGTCTGAAGAGTTTTGATCAAGAAAGGATGCTGTACTTTGTCAAATGCTTTTTCTGCATCTGTTGAGAGGCTCATATGGTTCTTGTTCTTTCTTTTATTAATGTATTGTATCACATTGATTGATTTGCGGATGTTGAACCAACTTTGCAGCCCAGGGATAAATCCCACTTGGTCGTGGTGAATAATCCTTTTAATGTACTGTTGGATCCTATTGACTAGTATTTTGGTGAGAATTTTTGCATCCATGTTCATCAAGGATATTGGTCTGTAATTCTCCTTTTTGATGGGGTCTTTGTCTGGTTTGGGGATCAAGGTAATGGTGGCTTCATAAAACGAGTTTGGAAGTTTTCCTTCCATTTCCATTTTTTGGAACAGTTTCAGAAGAATAGGTATTAATTCTTCTTTAAATGTTTGGTAGAATTCCCCTGGGAAGCCATCTGGCCCTGGGCTCTTCTTTTTTGGGAGATTTTTGATGACTGCTTCAATTTCCTTAGTGGTTATAGGTCTGTTCAGGTTTTCTATTTCTTCCTGGTTCACTTTTGGTAGTTGATACATCTCTAGGAATGCCTCCATTTCTTCCAGATTATCTAATTTGCTGGCATATAGTTTCTCATAATATGTTCTTATAATTGTATTTCTTTGGTGTTGGTTGTGATCTCTCCTCTTTCATTCATGATTTTATTTATTTGGGTCATTTCTCTTTTCTTTTTGATAAGTCTGGCTAGGGGTTTATCAATCTTATTAATTCTTTCAACCAGCTCCTAGTTTCATTGATCTGTTCTACTGTTCTTTTGGTTTCTATTTCATTGATTTCTGCTCTGGTCTTTATTATTTCTCTTCTCCTGCTGGGTTTAGGCTTTATTCGCTGTTCTTTCAACAGCTCCTTTAGGTATAGGGTTAGGTTGTGTATTTGAGACCTTTCTTGTTTCTTGAGAAAGGCTTGTATTGCTATATACTTTCCTCTTAGGACTGCCTTTGCTGCATCCCAAAGATTTTGAACAGTCGTGTTTTCATTTTCATTTGTTTCCATGAATTTTTTTAATTCTTCTTTAATTTCTTGGTTGACCTATTCATTCTTTAGTAGGATGCTCTTTAGCCTCCATGTATTTGAGTTCTTTCTGATTTTCCTCTTGTGATTGAGTTCTAGTTTCAAAGCATTGTGGTCTGAAAATATGCAGGGAATAATCCTAATCTTTTGGTACCAGTTGAGACCTGATTTGTGATCTAGGATGTGATTTATTCTGGAGAACATTCCATGGGCACTAGAGAAGAATGTGTATTCTGTTGCTTTGGGATGGAGTGTTCTGAATATATCTGTAAAGTCCATTTGATCCAGTGTGGCATTTAAAGTCTTTATTTCCTTGTTGATCTTTTGCTTAGATGATCTGTCCATTTCAATGAGGGGGGTGTTAAAGTCCCTTACTATTATTGTATTGTTGTCAATGTGTTTCTTTGCTTTTGTTATTAATTGGCTTATATAATTGGCTGCTCCCATGTTCGGGGCATAGATATTTACAACCGTTAGATCTTCTTGTTGGATAGACCCTTTAAGTATGATATAGTGTCCTTCCTCATCTCTTATTATAGTCTTTGGTTTAAAATCTAATTTGGATATAAGGATATAAGGATTGCCACCCCCACTTTCTTTTGGTGTCCATTAGCATGGTAAATGGTTTTCCACCCCCTCACTTTCAATCTGGGGGTGTCTTTGGGTCTAAAATGAGTCTCTTGCTGACAGACAGCATATCGATGGGTCTTGTTTTTTTATCCAGTCTGATACCCTGTGTCTTTTGATTGGGGCATTTAGCCCATTTACATTCAGGGTAACTATTGAAAGATATGAATTTAGTGCCATTGTATTGCCTGTAAGGTTACTGTTACTGTATATTGTCTGCATTCCTTTCTGGTCTGTTACTTTTAGGCTCTCTCTTTCCTTAGAGCACCCCTTTCAATATTTCTTGTAGGGCTGGTTTCATGTTGCAAATTCCTTTAGTTTTTGTCATCCTGGAAGCTTTTTATCTCTCCTTCTACTTTCAATGACAGCTTAGCTGGATATAGTATTCTTGGCTGCATATTTTTCTCATTTAGTGCTTTGAATATATCATGCCAGTCCTTTCTGGCCTGCCAGGTCTCTGTGGATAAGTCTGTTGCCAATCTAATGTTTCTACTATTGTAGGTTACAGATCTCTTGTCCCGAGCTGCTTTCAGGATCTTCTCTTTTTCTCTGAGACTCATAAGTTTTACTATAAGATGTCAGGGTGTTGACCTATTTTTATTGCTCTGTGCCTCCTGGATTTTGATGCCTATTTCCTTCCCTAATTTAGGGAAGTTCTCTGCTATAATTTGCTCCAATATACCTTCTGCCCCCCTCTCTCTTTCTTCTTCTTCTGGGATCCCAATTATTCTAATATTGTTTTGTCTTATGGTATCACTTATCTCTCGAATTCTGCCCTCGTGATCCAGTAGTTGTTTATCTCTCTTTTTCTTAGCTTCTTTATTTTCCATCATTTGGGCTTTTATATCACTAATTCTCTCTTCTGCCTCATTTATCCTAGCCGCTAGAGTAAAGGCCCGATTTTAATCTTTGCTTCAGGATTTCTTTAGAATCCTGCCTGTGAGTTTTGCATATCTCTCCTAGGAGGATTAGTTTCCTGAGATTCATCCCTTTTCTTACCCGTTCTGCCCAGAAATATCTTTGCGTAGTCTGGGTCATAGATATAGAAAAATGCCTGAAAAGGCCCAACCCAGCAAGGAAAGGTGCAAGGGTATTTTTCGACAAGCTCCTCAAATTTCTCCATTTTACCATCCTGAAGTTACTGCAGTGAAAAAAAGAGTGAAGGAAGTTAGAGGAGCCAAGCAGTCTGGACTCAACCCCTCTTACAGAGGCAACCTGAATGTAGGGCCTGGATAAAGTCCCACAAACATGCTTTACTTGGCATTTCTAAGCTTAGAGTATAATTTTTTTAAGATTTATTTGTTTATTTATTTGAGAGAGAGAGAGAATTGAGGGGAGAGGCAGAGGGAGAAGGAGAAGGAGAGAATCTCAAGCAGACTCCCCACTCAGCGTGGAGCCCAACTCAGAGCTCATTCTCACAACCCTGAGATCATGATCTGAGCTGAAACCAAGAGTCAAACACTTAACTGACTACTGGGCACCACCGAGTGCCCCAGAATATAATTTCCTGATGAAGGTCAGTGTATTTATCTTCTCAATGTAAATGTATGTTGCATCCCCAGAATAAGTCCCTGTCAAATGACATCTTTGGTGAGCTGTTTTCCCAACTGAGAAGGTGAAGAGACTTGAGTCTGCCTCACCTGCCAAGGTCACACATTTTGATTAGGAGTGGAGTCTGGAAGCTGAGAAAGATTTTTTTCTTATGTGGGAAGCTAATTGGTAGTAGATTGAACATGACCCATGATCCAGGTCACTATTTCCTCTCCCTTTGCCTTTCTCTAATTATTGAGGAGTGATTCTTTCTTGTGACTTCAGAGTAAAATCTTCTCCCTAAAAACCTGCCCACTCCATCTATGAAGAAAATCCCATTCTTTTCTCTTACAACAATAGAAGGCTCATTTATACAAGTGCGTGAAGCTTGAAGCAAGTTTAAATAAAAACCTCTCAGCTTCCAACATTTATAAACCAGAGTATAAATACCACCATCAGAGATGAACTTTTTGCCTTAATAAGCAAGTTACTAATGATTCATTTAAATAGTTCCTCTAAATCACTGACAATAAAATTCATTTATATCTACTTCTTGTATAAAGTGAGAGTGTGGGGGGCACCTGTATGTGTGTGTCTGGGTGTACCCAGTGACACATGATCGTGGGGCTCTTGACTTGCAAAGAAACCCTAAGGCTGGCAAGTTCTTCCTTGTATGACCAATCATATAGAGTTTGCCATGTGATTTCTCTTACTCTCAGAAAAGGTGGAAAACTTTGGCTCCCAATTTCTTTTGTTACCAGCTAGCACCTTTATTCCATGAAGTGTTCCCTGGAAAGTTTAGGGCCCCTAGGAGGTTGTGATTCTGGAAATCTAGGTCCTGAAATGGTACAGACTCATTTTTGTTAACATTCCCACAATCAAGCCAGTGACAAGCACCCACTGACAATGCAAATGATGTCTCCCAACAAAGCAAATGTTCCTTCATTAATTCATTTGTAAACAATAGACAAGTGAGCATTTATTAAGTGCCTACTATATATGCCAGGCAATAGAGATGCAGGGAAATATAAGACAGGCAAGGTCTTTGCCCTCAAGGAAATAATAATCTAATATGAGGATTATTTCTTTAAGTTAGAAATTGTCATGGACACCCTCAGCCACAAGCATTTGGTTATACTTTTAGTAATTCCTGTCTGGGCAAAAGGAGAGAAAGCCATTGTGACTCCCATAATACATGAATTTATATTTCTTCATCCACAGCAATATCTTAATACATTTGAAAATATGTCTTATACATATTTAGGAAACATTGTTTAGAAATATTCAGAAAATGCTTAGTCCCCAGACAAATAGTAATAGCTAACACTTACAAAGCACTACTATGAACTAGGTGCTGCCAAGATCATGTTTTCCATGATTTATATTGTTTAATCTTTATACCAGGAACCCTATGAAGCAGATATGATTAGAACCTACATTTTACAGATGAGGAAACTGAACCTTAGGGAGGTTAAGGAAAATAGTTCCAGCTGTTCCTTGTGATCATCTAAGTGATGAATTGTCAAAAGAAACATAAAGGGTAAAAAAAAAAAAAGGTAAATAGGTAGATTTGGTAATATTAGTCAGCTTGACATATTAACTATCTCTCATTTGTAAAACTCTGATAGAGGCCTCTCTAAAACACAAAAAAATAATTTACTGACAGTCAAGAGGGATATGGACTTTAAAACACTATGAATGCAATAAACAATCTGAATGAAAATAAAACCATTCTGTTTACAACAGTATCAGAAAGAATAAAACATTCAGAAACAAATTTAAAAAGATAAATGTAAAATTTATACTCTGAAAACTACAAAACATTATTGAAATAAATTTAAAAAGACTTAAGTAAATGTAAAGATGTCCCATGGTCATGGATCAGAAGACTTAATATTGTTAACATGACAGTATTTCCCAAATTGATCTACAGATTCAATGTAATCCCTATCAGAATCACACCTGGCTTCTTTGTAGACATTGACAAGCTGATCCTAAAACTTATATGGAAACAAGAGGTATCCAGAATAACCTAAATAATCTTGAAAAAGAACAAAAATATGGGTGCCTGGGTGGCTCAGTTGGTTAAGCATCTGCCTTTGGCTCAGGTCGTGATCCCAGGGTCCTGGGATAGTGTCCCTCATCAGGCTCCCAGCTCAGCAGGAAGTCTGTCTCTCTCTCTCCTTCTGCCCCTCCCTCCTGCTCGTGCTTTCTCTCTCACTCGCTTGCTCTCTCTCAAATAAATAAATAAAATCTTTTTTTAAAAAAGAACAAAATAGGAAGACTCATGCTTCCTGATTTCAAAACTTACTACAAAGCAAAAGTAATTAAGACAGTGTGGTATTGGCATAAGGATAGACATATAGATCAATAGAATAGAATTGAGAATCTAGAAATGAACTTCGTGTTTACAGTCAACTGATAGCAGTGTCTTTTGTTCCAATGAGGTGGCTCTTGGGGGCCCTTGGATGGTGGCTGGTCACAGAAAGACCAACCCATAATTAAAAGCTTGGAATTTTCATCCCCACTTCCCATTCTCCAGAGAGGGTGAGGGGCCAGAAATGGGTTCAATCATGCCTACATGATGAAGCCTCTGTAAGAATTCCACAAGTACAGGGTTTGGAGACCTTTTAGTTTGGAGAACATGTGGAGGTGCTGGTAGAGTGATGCATCTGGAGAGGGCATGGAAGCTCTGTGCCCCTTCCCACATACCTTGACCTATGCATCACTTCCAACTGCATGTTCATCTGTATCCTTTATCATATCCATTTATAATAAACTGGTAAACAGGGGCACCTGGGTGGCTCAGTCGGTTAAGTGGCTGCTTTCTGTTCAGGTCATGATCCCAGTGTCCTGGGATCGAGCCCCACATAGGGCTACATGCTCAATGAGAAGCCTGCTTCTCCCTCTCTCACTACCCCTATTTGTGTTCCTTCTCTCACTGTCTCGCTCTCTGTCAAATAAATAAATAAAATCTTTAAAAAAAAAAAACTGGAAAACAGTAAATTAACTGTTTTCCTGAGTTCCGTGAGCTGTTCCAGCATATTAACCAAACCCGAAGAAGAGGTCACAGGAATCTCCAACTTACAGGTGATTGGTCAGAAGCACAGTAAAAACCTGGACTTGCCATTGGCATCTGAAGTGGGGAGGAGTAGTCTTGTGGGCTGAGTTCTTAATCTGTGAGATCTGATGCTATCTCTGGGTAGACAGTGTCAGAATTGCATTAAATTGTAGGACACTCAGCTGATATCAGGTTTGCTTGGTTGCAGGTGGGGGATGGGGGCACTCACCCAACATCTGGTGTCAGAAGTGTTGTGAATATAGTCATAGTGTGAGAATTAAGGGGAAACACAGGAGGAGGACTGGGTTTTTCCTACTCAGGTTCCAAACAATTCAATGGAGGGAAAGAACAGTCTCTTCAACAAATGGTGCTGGGATAACTGGATAGCCACAAAAAATAGAATAAAGTTGGACCCGACCTTACACAATATGCAAAAATTAACTTAATGGATCAAGATCTAAATGAAAGAGCTAAAACTATAAAACTCTTAGAAGAAAACATAAGGAATTAACCTAGATTTGGCAGTCAGTTGCATTTCTACACTAAAATGTAGAAAATCTACATTTTCTACACACAAACCAGTTGCGTTTTTAATAATAAACAATCTGAAAAGAAAATAATGAAAACAAGTCCATTTGCAATAGCATCAAAAAGAATAAAATATTTAGGAGGTGAAACCAAGTATGGGAAAACCAAGTATTCCCAACCAACAAGGTGAAAGACTTGTACAGTGAGAACTAAACATTTCTGAAGAAATTTAAAAAGATGTAAATAAATGGAAACACATTCCATGTTCATGGATTGGAAGATTTATTACTGTTAAGATGTCAATACTACCCAAAGCAATCTACAATTCAGTGTAATCCCTACCAAAATCCCAATGATGCTTTTTGTAGAAACAGGAAAATCCATCTTAAAGTTAACGTGGAATATCAAGGGACCTTGGATAGCCAAAACAGTCTTTAATAAGAAGAACAAAGCTGAAGGACTCACATTTCCTGAATTCAAAACTTACTACAGAGCTACAGTAATCAAAACAGTGTGGTTCTGCCGCAGAGAGACATATAGGTGAATGGAATAAAATAGAAAGTCTAGAAATAAACCCCCAAATATATGGTCAAATGATGTTTGACAAAGGTGCTAGGACCATTTAATGGGAAAAAGACAGTCTTTTCAACAAATGTTGCTGGGAAAACTGGATATCCACATGCCACGGAATAAAGTTGGGCCCTTCTTTACCTAACACCATAGACAAAAATTAACTGAAAATGGTTCAAAGACCTAAATGTAAGACCTAAAACTGTATAACTCATATAAGAAAACACAGGAAAATTCTTCACAACGTTGGACCTGGCAATGATTTCTAGCATATGAGACCAAATGCACTGGAAAAAAGAAAAAATATACAAACTGGACTTTATGAAAATTAAAAATTTTTGTGCATGAAAAGACAGTATAACAGAGTAAAAAGTAAAAAACACGAATGGGAGAAATATTTGCAACTAATATATCTGATAAGTGGTTAATATCCAAAATAAATAGAGATCTCCTAAAACTCAACAACAAAAAACAAACAATCTGATCCAAATACGGGCAAAGGACTTAACTAGACATTTCTCCAAAGAAGACATACAAATGGCATTAAGCACATGAAAAGATGCTTAACATCACTAATCATTAGGGAATACAAATCAAAAGTATAAAATACTACTTCACACCCATTAGGATGACTACCGTCAGAAAAAAAAAAACCAAAAAACCAGAAAATAGCAAGTGTTGGTAAGAATGTAGAGAAATTGGAACCCCTGTGCACTTCTGGTGGAAGTGTAAAATGGTACTGCCACTGTGGAAAACAGTGTGGTTTTTCTTCAGAAAATTAAAAAAGGAATTACCATATGATCCAGCAATTCCATTTCTGAGTACATATCCAAAAGAATTGTAAGTAAGGTATCAAAGAGATTTTTGTACACCCATGTTCACAATAGCTAAAATGCAGAAACAACCCATATATCCCCTGATGGATGAATAGATAAAGAAAATGAGGTATATAGGCACAGTGAAATATTATTCAGTTTTTAAAAGAAAGGAAATTCTGACTTATGCTACAATATGGATGAACACTGAAGACATTACACTAAGTGAAATAAGCTTGTCACACACAAAAAATAATAATAATACACGATTCCACTTAAATGAGATAGTAGTAGTCAAAATTATACAGACCAAAAATAGAATGGTGTTTGCCAGGGGGGTGGGAAGAGAGAGAAAAATGGGGAACTATTGTTTAATGGGTATAGAATTTCAGTTTTACAAGATGAAAAGAGTTATGGAGTTGGATGGAGTTGATGGCTGCACAACATTATGAATGTATTTAACATCACTGAACTGTACACTTTTAAAAATGGTTAAGATGAGGGGCGCCTGGCTGCCTCTGTCGGTTATGCGGCTGCCTTCGGCTCAGGTCATGATCCCAGGGTCCTGGGATCGAGCCCCGCATCAGGCTCCCTGCTCAGCGGGGAGCCTGCTTCTCCCTCTCCCTCTGCCTGCCTCTCTGCCTACTTGTGCTCTCTATCTCTCTGCCAAATAAAGAAAGAAAATCTTTATATAAAAAATGGTTAAGATGGTAAACTTTATGTTATGGGCATTTTACTACAGAAAAGATGTTGGAAAAAAAATCAGAAAGGTATCAGCATTTTCAACAGTCACCCTGAAAGCTAGAAGACAATGGAATGATGCCTTCAAAATTCTGAGAGAAAATTATTTCTAAAGTATAATCCTATACCCAGCCAAACTATCAATCAAGTTATGAATTTTAATAGACATTTTCAGCCATTCAAGAGCTCAAAAAATTCACCTGACATTCCTTCACTCAATCTCAAGAAGCTACCCATAAAAATGATGAAATAAATCAGGAAAAAGAGAAGACATAGTATCCAGGAAATGGAAGATATGACACAGGATAGCACATTATCTGTGCACCAAGCCTAGAGAGCCACCAGTCCAGATTAGAACGGGAGGAGAGGCCTTTGGGAGAAATGCCTCCAGAAAAGAATATAGGCTGGCAGGTTTTTTTATGTTTCAATATTTGGCAATATTGTTGAGATGTGTTTGACAGATCTATTAAAAGCATTTGGGGAAAAAAATAGTGATAGATTTTGAAAAACTAAGCATATGAGAAAAGGAGGAAGGTAATAACACCATGGGAGAAAAAAAGTTCTATGAGAAAAGGAACAAAATCAACCATTAGATCAGTGGTAAGTAAATATTTACATAATCAAAATAATATAAATACTAATTATTCTATTTAACACAAAATACAATGTAACTATATTGGGACAGTAAAAGATGGGGTATAAGTGATTACTCATCATAAGGTAGTTAATGAATGGATATCTACAATTATTAAATTAAAAAATGCAACATAGTAATATTATTTTACGGATTGAAACGAACAGGTAAAACAGTTGAGAGTGGTTCCTTCTGGGCAGAAGGACTAGGAGTGGGGGAGCCAAAGGATCATGCGATAGTTCTGCTGGGGACACCCTCCCCATGCCAACCATCATTTAAAATTCTGCCCAGACTTCTGTAGACTTTTCCTTCCTTCTCTGGGTAGAGACACCTATTTCCCTCCAAGATCCCCTTGTCCCTAGGCCTCTATCAAAGCACTCATTACCCTGTATTTGCATTTTCTCTTTGCGGTCAAAGTATGCATCTGACTTGGGCTTCTGAGGGCTGGTACTGGTCTGCTCTTTGTAATCTCAGCACCCATCACACAATTCCACTCAAAGCTGGTTGAATTCATAAAACAAGGAATCAGGGGTGAGACTGGATTTGGAGCGCAGGAGGACCAAAAGGTAAAGGTCTCCCTCTTAGAAATTTCAATTTGCCATCACATTTGAGTGATTGGCGGGGGCTGCTCTCTACGTCACAAGAACCTTGGATAAAGTTCATTTTCTCTGGTTGTAATTCACTAAGGGTGGCAACTAACTGTGTTCGATTTTGCATATTTTCTGCAGTTAATAAGCATTATTTAGAATAGCATAACTATTTTTTAGCGACCCATGTGGAAGGCTTTTTAAGGTACAGTACATAAATGCAACTAGAGATGAAGCAACTAGAGACCGTCCTGAGTTACAGGACGCTCTTTTTCTGTACTCAGTCTCTACATAGGTCCTCCCAGCCCCCCAAGCTTCCACTCCAGGGGCTCCAGTCTTGTTTCCCTTTCCCTGCAGCACTGTGAGGAAGGAAGCCCAGAGTAATGGAAAGATGCCGAAAGCCACAGGCGGAGCCAGAGAGGTCTGTGCAGGATGCAGCGATGAAAGGAAAGGGAGGAAGCAGCCTACCTCTCCGCCCTCCTGGTATCCTCGGCAGCATCCTTCTCTGTCCCTCCTTTCCCTTACCTTCTGGTGCCCCTAGAACCAGTGGGTGGGGGGCGCAAGGAAAGGGCACAGGTCTCGCAGCAGCCGCAGCCTCCGCAAGTAGAGCTTGATGGCCTGCAGCAGCCCCAGGGCCAGGCAGAACACGAAGGCCAAGTACAAGGGCCGCGCCCAGCGCATCTCGAGCCAGGAGGACTCCATCGCTGTGCGCCCGGCGGATCGCAGGCGGTCTCCCCGGCCCCGGAGTGGGTGGGCTTTCTCTGGGCCGGGCAGCTCCAGGAGAGGATCGCCCAGCCCACCGCGACTCTGTGCCCTCCGACAAGCTCCCTTCTTCCCTGGGGAGGAGGAAGAGCGCTGGGAGGGAGACCTCCAGCTTGGCCAGAGGAGGCAGGCTCGAGTTCTCTGATTTTTTTTTTTTCTTACTAAATTACTGATCAATTTAATGCAATTCCAATACTCAAAAGCATTTTTCATGAAACCTGCCTGACTCTGAAATATACAAAGAAAAATGCACAAGAATATTTGAGACAGTCTTGAAAAATAACATAAAGATTGGTATTTGCCTTCTCAACAAAATACATTGTAGCATTATAGGACCAATGTGATATTGCCCAGGAATAGATAAACAAAGCAATGAAACATGATAATAATGATAAGAATAATACTAGTAATAATAAGCATTTACTGTTATGATATGCTTACAACATGTCAAGCACTCTTCTTAGCATTTTACATTTATCAATTTTTTTTATTATGTTAGTCATCATACTGTACATCACCAGTTTTTGATGTAGTGTTCCATGATTCAATGTTTGTGTATAGCACCCAGTGCTCCCTGCAATACGTGCCCTCCCTAATACCCATCACGGGGCTAACCCATCCCCCACGCCCCTCCCCTCTAAAACCCTCAGTTTGTTTCTTGAAGTCCATAGTCTCTCATGGTTCATCTCCCCCTCCGATTTCCTTCCCTTCATTTTTCCCTTCCTTCTCCTAATGTCCTCTGTGCTATTCCTTATGTTTCACAAATAAGTGAAACCATATGTTAATTGACTTTCTCTGCTTGACTTCTTTCCCTTAGCATAATCTCCTCCAGTCCCATCCATATTGATGTAAAAGTTGGGTATTCATCCTTTCTGATGGCTGAGTAATAT
Organism: Mirounga angustirostris; assembly: GCF_029215605.1. Classification (NCBI taxonomy): domain Eukaryota; kingdom Metazoa; phylum Chordata; class Mammalia; order Carnivora; family Phocidae; genus Mirounga; species Mirounga angustirostris. The sequence goes on from NW_026991712.1 coordinate 153,425,080, forward strand.
TCCATTGTATATATGGACCACATCTTCTTTATCCATTCGTCTGTTGAAGGACATCTCGACTCTTTCCACAGTTTGGTTATTGTGGACATTGCTGCTATGAACATTGGGGTGCGTGTGGCCCTTCTTTTCACTACATCTGTATCTTGGGGTAAATACCCAGTAGTGCAATTGCTGGGCCATAGGGTAGCTCTATTTTTAATTTTTTGAGGAACCCCCTCAGATTTCTTTTTTTTTTTAAGATTTTTATTTATTTATTTATTTGAGACAGAGAGAATGAGAGAGACAGAGAGCACACGAGAGGGGGGGGGTCAAAGGGAGAAGCAGGCTCCCTGCCGAGCAGGGAGCCCGATGCGGGACTCGATCCCGGGACTCCAGGATCATGACCTGAGCTGAAGGTAGTCGCTTAACCAACTGAGCCACCCAGGCGCCCCCCCCCTCAGATTTCTAACCCTTTATCAATTGAGGAGAATCTTCATTCAAGGGTGACTTATTTTATTTTATTTTATTTTATTATGTTATGTTAGTCACCATACATTACATCATTAGTTTTCAATGTTTGTGTATAACACCCAGTGCTCCATGCAATACGTGCCCTTCTTAATACCCATCACCGAGCTAACCCAACCCCCCACGCCTCTCCCCTCTAAAACTCTCAGTTTGTTTCTCAGAGTCCACAGTCTCTCATGGTTCGTCTCCCTCTCCGATTCCCCCCCCCCCGCTTCATTTTTCCCTCCCTGTTATCTTCTTTTTCTTCTTCTTTTTTTTTTTTAACATATAATGTATTATTTGTTTCAGAGGTACAGGTCTGTGATTCATCAGTCTTACACAATTCACGGCGCTCACCATAGCACACATACCCTCCTTAATGTCCATCACCCAGCTACCCCATCCCTCCCACCCCCCTCCACTCCAGCAACCCTCAGTTTGTTCCCTGAGATTAAGAATTTTCATATCAGTGAGATCATATGATACTTGTCTTTCTCTGATTGACTTATTTTGCTCAGCATAATACCCTCTAGTTCATTCAGGGCAACTTCTTAATGCCCTTCTGGATTGTCACACTTCAGCTATGACAGTTTTTAATCATGGGAGGTCAGAATTTAGGTTTTAAAATAATACCAAGGCTGAGGCCATTGTTTATCTTCTTTGCCACAAATAAATGGTAAGCTGCTGTGTTAAAAGAAACCCCAAACCCAAAAACCTTCTTCCCCACTCTGAAATTCTGTCAGAACCCACAGGGATCTGGGAGTTGGGAATGCGCATGTATAATCATTATACTTATATAGTGTGGCTTATCCAGTGATATGTCCGTAAATGTTTTACAATTGGTCTTCACTCGAATTTCTAGTGTTTGCCAATGTCCACCATTCTAGTTAGTTCTTTCAGCAGGGTCAGGGCCTGGGGACTCCTTAGCTGACCCAGTCTTACTTAGGCTCTTGCTGGAGATGTTAATCCCTTCTGAGACCTGGCTGGTCCATCCGCAGTGTTCTATGTCCTTCCTTAGAAAACAAAGAACTTTGGCACTTTTTGCACTATACCCAGGAGCCTAAGAGAGGCTCAAGGATGCTAGCTCAAGTCTTCTCTCTGCTTCACTGCCATCTTCACCCTGGTTCCTCTCCAAAAGGAAGCAAGGCAAAATCTATCCAAATCCCCACTTCCAGAAGTTTAGCCTAGAGGGGAAAAATCAGATGCTTTCCTGACCTCTGGCTTTACCTCTTCTGCTAATTCTTACCCTAGTCCACCAGGCTGGAAGAGGGGGGCTTTTTCACAACTTGCATTCATGTGGTAGAAACCTTCATATGACACAGCTGGTGTCCTCTCTACCCCTGATTGAGACTGAAAATCTACAGCCTACTCCAATAGGACATGCTAATGGGACATACATGAAGTTAGAAAATTATTTATTCTGACCAAAGACTGGCTTTCGGGGCACCTGGGTAGCTCAGTCATTAAGCATCTGCCTTCGGTTCAGGTCATGATCCCAGGGTCCTGGGATCGAGCCTCGCATCGGGCTCCCTGCTCCGCGGGAAGCCTGCTTCTCCCTCTCCCACTCCCCCTGCTTGTGTTCCCTCTCTCGCTGTGTCTCTCTCTGTCAAATAAATAAATAAAATCTTAAAAAAAAAAAATTCACTAAAAAAAAAACTGGCTTTCAATACTTATTGCAACTCGAAAATCCCATCTTGGAGATCAACAGCAGAGCATCTTCCCTTCCTTCTGTTGGCATACCTAAGCAAATGTCCACTGAATTGAATTTGCTTGGCTGTAGGATGGGGGATAGGGACACTGAAAAAGCCCCAGCAACATGGTCAGCCCAGGTAAGGATTTCAGACTTTACAAAAGGTAATAAGAATCCACCGAAGGGATTTAAGATGGAAAGTGACATGGTTAGGTAGTATATTACAGCTATTTGGGAGATAATAGTAAGCAAATATTTATTGTGTGCTTATTAAGTGCCAAGTACTATTTTAAAGTGATTTACATGTAGTAGCTCATTTAATCCTCATAATAGAAATTAGAGGTAGATATTACCATTATCCCCATTGTATATATATGGAAACTGACACACAGAGATATTATGAAGTTTGCCCAGGACATCAGAGGGTGAGAAGGGGGGTTAGGATTTGAATCTAGTCAGTCTCAAGAATCCAGGTCCCAGGATCTTGACATTTATGGGAACAAATGATATGTGTATGGGGTGGGTGAAAAACTGGCACTAGAAGACCAGTTCTGATGCTGTTGCAATATTCAGATAAGATGTGATGGTGGCCTGGTGAGGGGGAGTGCCATGGGACAGAGAGGCAGAGTGAGTGGGAGAAATATTGGAGAGTGTTTTTGATGGAGTTGGTAACTGACTGGATATGGGTCCAGTAGGGAAGAAATCTAGGATGATCTCTGTGTTTCTCTTCATTGAGGTAGAAAAAGCAAGAAGAATCACTCTTTCCCCTTGCTCTACCCTCTGCCCCATCCCATGTGTCTTCTGCTCTTCTTGATCCCGCCCTCAAGACTTACCTCCTCTATGAATGCTTCTCTAACCACCCAGCCCATGGGAATCTATCCTATGAACAACTGAAACACTCATTTTCATACCTTTCATTTGATATTTCATTTATTCATGTTTTCATTTATGACTCATTCCAAAGTCAGCAATTCTATGCAGCTTCATTATGTATCTCTTTTCATGTTCAACTTATCTTCCTAATTAGGTCTGGAAACTCCATGGTAGTGCAAACATTTTTTTTCCCCATCTCTTGGATTCCCTTGGAGCCCAGCTCTGGGCTAGGCCAGAAATAGGCTAGAAATAGTTACTCAATTCACTTGAATTAGGGAGACATATTAGAGGCTTTCAGGAAAGAGCAGGATGAGGAATATAATCCACAAAACAAGAGGACAGTGAAGGAATGGAGACATCCCAGGTCAAGGGGCTTGTCTACTAAGAGAATAAGCATAAAGCAGGGGGTGGGAAGGGAGGTGAGGAGAGGAAGAATAAAGTAAAATGACAACTATTTTCACCATGGGGGAACCTGGGCCTTGTTCCTAAGGGAGATGGTGCTGATAGAGAGGAAGGATGGAAGGTGCTGAGAGAGAGGCAATGAGAGAAAAAACAGGGCCTGGGGGTGAGTGGGGTGCTGAATAGAAGGAATGAGCTGGATGGGATGGGGCACAGAAACTTCATAGATGTCCAGTCCCAGACAGTTTTATGAAAACATTGAGGCTGGGCAGTGATCACTTCAGTCTGCTCTTAACTGACAGCACATTAGTTACAGTTTTGAAGGGGTTCAACTGGGAAGACCAACATGTTAGAGGCATAGGAGGCAGGATAGAGGGGAGGAATGAGTGGATGACATCTCTGATGCCAGATAACCTCATTTTTTTCAGAGGATTCTGAGGCATCTTCTGCCCTGGCAGGGACAGAGAGGATTGAGTGCCTAGCAGGGTGGGGATTCAGAACAGCTGCTACAGTGATGCTGAGGGCATTGGCAAGCAGTTGTTAAGAGACTGAGGAACCAGTGGAATTTACATAGTAGGTTCCATGCAGAGGGCCCAGGGCACATGGCTCCATTACATATTTTTCCCCACAACAGTCTGGAGTAAGAGAATGGAAATGTTCAGAAAGGAGGCATAGAGCCAGTCCTCACCCTCATTGCTGCATCCTGTACACCAGCCAGTGCTGGACAATGCCAGGATAAAAAGATGGATCGAGGGTAGGCCTCTCCCTGGGACAGCTCACAATCTGGGGGAGAGGACAGATAGATACAGTATAATGGATAGCTGCTATGACTGGAAAGACCCCAGTGGATTATCTAGACCTCATCTGGTCTTATGAATAAAGAAATTAAATCAAAAAAATTTAAAAAGTCAGTTTGCCCTGAGCCCCTTCTCTCCAGACCGAGAATTCCAAGGCTTACCCTCCTTTCATCCTTGCTGCCTGTGTGCTATACCAGTTGTGTCCATCTCTCCACTCCTTCGGATTACACAACCGTGAATCAGGAAACTGTTGAATGTGTCTAGCAGTGTTGGTCAGTTACCTTAAGTGATTCCAATATTTAAAAAACTGGGTTGAGAAGTATGAGCTTCCAGAGGAAGAAAATGAGCAAACAGAGAGATTGGAGGGGCACGAGGAGCATGAGGTGTTGTGGGATACAAGGAGACAATGTTGAAACAGTTTAAATGATAAATGGATGTCGAGTGCTCCTGAGACAACAAGGGTCAAGTTTGAAATGTGTTTCTTGGAATTAGTGACATGGAAACCAGCTATAACCATAGGAAGAGTTGTTGAAGTGACGGATATAGAAGCCAAGATGAAGTAGGCTGGGAAGGGAAAATCATGGCAATTAATTTGAAACTATGGAGAAAATATTGTCAACTCTGAAAAGTTTGGCTATGAAAAAGGAGAGAATTAGGATGTGACCAGATGGGGGACAGGGATTCCAGAGTGGAAGGATGGGGAGGACTCTCTCTACCACTTCCTGCCTCCCTCCACCCAGTTCCTAATAGAGGGAGAGGTTAGGATCTATAGCAAAGTTGTTGGCCTTGACCTAGAAGAAAGAAGGAGAAGTTGTGGCAGATGTAGAGCTTCATGTTTTGTGGTGTTTCCAAGCACAACAGGGAATAGACAAAATATAAATTCCATAAAATTCCATTAAAAAATCTCCAGATCATAGACAGTTTTCAATAAATTTAAAATACACTTAGTTTAACAATTTCAAGATCCACTCTCCATCTTCTTTTCTTCATGTAAATGTACCACTCAAACAGTTGAATTCAAGAGTACATAAAAGTCATCTGGTAAAAGTATACTTGCATAATATCAAGTTAAATAGATCACAGTTCTCAATAGTCAGTTAAATGCCTTCAGCCAACCCTCGCATTTGCTTGATTGGGGGCCATTCAAAAATAATAACTTCTAAGCATCACATATTACTTATTACTGATAAGGCAAAATAGGCTCTGCCATGCTAGACTCTCGTTGGGAATGATAGTAATTTTAAAATAATATTGAACCTCCTTCCTGTCTCAGGCAGACCACAGGCCAGCACAGCCCACAGAACCTGAAGATTGATTGCCTGTGCTGCCCCTTTATTTTCTGTCCACTGTCTGTCCTAGTATCTCACTCTGGGGACATTTTTTGTGGCCCCAGTCCCCAGGAGGAGCCAGGTGAGAACAGCTATAGTGGAGCACTGCCTGCATGAGTGGCCACAGCCTGAAAGCCAGGAGACACCGAGTATCAGCCTGTAGGGCTACTGCCCCTGCCACCATGGGCACCAACTCCTCTACAAGAGTGTCAACTGGCCCTGGCCAGACCTGTTCAGGGAGAGATGGCAGTCCCAAGCGGTTGTCTGGAAGACTGACGGACCAGTGGGTGTCAGAGTGACCCAGAGAGAGGAAGAGCCGGGCAGAGCACCATCTAGCTCCTTGGGGCTCCCCAGAGGAACTACTGACACTACCCAGGAGCAGGAGTTTCTGGAAGCTGACTGGCTTGGGGAGCAAGCAATCAAACAGGGGGCATGCAACGCTGCTGAAACAGGATCCCCCGGGGGCCCTTGCTGCACAGGTTTGAGGGGATCCTGGGGGATGAGGTAACAGATTCATGGTGAGAGGCTCCCCCTACACAGTCCCTGCACTGGATCCAAGGAGAAGGGCGGCCCCAGTGATGGACATGACCTGGGAGCTCAGAGTAGCCTCCTTAAGTCACTGGACAACACTTCTCAGTGTAGGGCCTGATTAACTTCCCCACCTCCACTCCCACTAGAACTGAAGTACCATGAATCTGGAATCCCAATCAGAGTCCAGCTCATCGGAAACTGTGCCAAACTCCTAATCAATGCTGATATCCCAAACTATCTCCATGTGGCCATCCTACCCTCCACCACCACTCCAAGCAGTGGACCTAAAGAGGAAGCAAGGTTTTATTGATTTGTCTTTCCCTTGGTTACAGCTCCAAAATGGTCAGGAGCTACAAGAGCTTCAGAAAAGGGCAGAGAAATATCCATGTGCCAGTCCTCGCTGGCTATGGGGAAGCAAGGTTAGCCTCATAGTCTACGACCCGGACTACATGAAGGTGATCCTGGGGCGATCAGGTGAGAACAAACCTACTTGTCCGTTGGAGTGGCTTTACCCACTTGGATACATTCCTGGGGGACTGTGACATTCCAGAAGAGACTGCTGGCTCAGTCATCAATATCTGACCCTCTACCTGCCATCCTCCCAGCCCAAGAGCCAGCAGAAGCCCAAATACAAGTTACTGTTTGAATGCTTAAACACCTGTGAGGGATTACCTCTTTCTCTCCTTTCTCTCCTTTCTCTCTCTTTCTTCCTTTCTTTCTCTTCCTTTCTTTTCTCTCTGTCTTCCTTTCTTTCTCTCTTTCCTTCCTTCCTTCCTTCCGTCCTTCCTTCCTTCCTTCCTTCCTTCCTTCCTTCCTTCCTTCCTTCCTTCCCTCCATTCCAACTTGCCACCTTTTCTTCTTTCCACCTTTCATTCTTTCCTTCTTTCTTTCTAACTTTCTTCACCACAGTGGTGTGACCCCAGAACTCAAGACAATCTCCTATCCATGATGGCTTGGGTGGAACCCCGACCTGTTGCCTGTGCTGGGACATGGGATGACTGACCAACCACAAAAAAAGGGAAAACAACAAACAAACACAAAACAAAACAAAACAAAAAGCACCAGACAAGCTATAGTCTTTTCCCTGCCACTGAGGACAGAAGCTGTATTTCTTGCTGATTCAACTTCCCACTCCATAAGGCTCTGCTGTGGGACACTAAGTCTGCCTTCCCGAGCCCACAGTAACTATCAAGAAAGAAAGAGAGTCCGGGTTGGAAGGCAAGTGGAGGTGGATTGACACAAACTGCCAGCTGACAATCATCAGGAAGGGATGGGGACAATGGTCTGGACCACAGCTACTTCCTGAGGGCAGCCTGTCTTCGTGGGTCACCTCCAGTTTCCTGTAACGCCCTTCTTACTTTCAGACCCAAAGTCTGATGGTTCCTACAGATTCATGGCTCCCTGGATAGGTAAGTACATTGAACTAGGAATATGGTTCGCCTCCTGCTTAGGTTTGCCAACATCTATCCATCTGGCCCAGATTAAATAAGAGGTGACTGGTACCACAGTCTCTCCACTCAACTCTGAATTGAGCCCCCTTTCCCTTCTTCTGATAAAAACCTCACACCTTCCTTATGGTAGGGGAGCCCTCCTGAAGGTCAGCTTCTCCCCCATCATTTCTGAGTCCTCGCCAATGATCTCAGCCTAACTTTTCACTGAAGTCCTCCGTTGACCCAACCCTGCTCTGTTTCAACCTCAACCTCACGGCTGTGCACCAGGCATTGGGAAGTCCCCTTCCTGACATGCACTAGCCTTGTCCAGGATGCCCTTCTTTCGACACCCTGGGTTCCTCCCCAGTTGTCCCCAGGCAACTCTTGGGAGGTTCCTTCCCCACACATACATCCATTGTGGTCCAGTGTATGGTTTGCTCATGTTGAATGGGCAGGCGTGGTTCCAGCATAGGCGGATGCTGACCCCAGCCTTCCACTATGACATCCTGAAGCCCTACGTGGGACTCATGGCCGATTCTGTCCGAGTGATGCTGGTGAGTTCAACCCCTCCTCACCTGCACACTCACACCCACAGCACAGTCCACAAAGTCCACTCTCAGACAGCTGTGTCCCTCAGACATCCATTAGACTTGGCCCTTGGAATCACCCACTTATACCATACTATGAGACAGGGCTTCCTGGGGATGGATGGAACAAGAAAGCACCCAGGCACCCACTTTCATCCACTCTTTGCTCATTGCCCACAGGAGAGACAGTCATGGCAGATAAAGGGTCCCTTCTCCTCCCGCTTCCATGCCTTTGGCTTGCACAGGAAGAGTAGTCAATGCCCCTGGACAACAGGACAAGCTGCCCCTGGCTGGCCTGGGCAGTAGCAGCTTCAGTGGTAGGGTGGACATCCCAGGATGTCACTCAGGTGGACTCTGGCCTGGGGCTGAAGGCTTCTGGTGGATTTTAGCCACTCCATGGAGGGAAATGGAGATCAGGTCTCTACCTCCAGGGCTGGGTCCTGCCATAACATCACCTCTGAGCATGACCCTATTTCTCACTCACTGTGCTCAACTGACATTTGCTGAATAAGAGGAATTGAGGTCTCTGATATCCCCTCCTTAGGAACCCCAGTACTGGCCCCTTGACCTTTCCTTTGCCTTGACTCTTGCTCCCTAAATTGGGACTTCACTGGTTTCTCATGTGTAGATCAACCGCAGGACAGAAAAGATTCCCCTTAGTCCCCTGAGAAACAATGTTTTCTGGTCTGCTAAAAGGAGGTTATCACCAAACTTATTCCTAAGTCAGACTATAAGAGATCATGATTAATTAAAAAACAATTAAATAACAACTTCCTCAGAGTATATTCTGAGAAAATACTCACCATATTACAAATACTTGGCTATACGGTCCTAAATTGATGAAACACAACCGCTTTAGAAAGTGAGGGCATCTCATCAGAATATGAGGAGAGGCAGAGAGAGAGTCTAGCCTTGTCAACATGGGCCTTCTGGAGGAGTAGAGAAGGACCAATGTGTCCCTCTACCACAGGACAAATGGGAGGAGCTCCTCAGCCAGAACTCAGCTCTGGAGATCTTTGGACACATCTCCTCGATGACGTTGGACACCATTATGAAGTGTGCCTTCAGCTACCAGGGCAACCACCAGGCAGACAGGTCAGTGAAATCCTTAGCTGCCGGCTTCTATTTCTTACCAACTAGTGTGGACTTATCTGAGAGGCAGTTAGGGCAGCTGGGATGTTTACCAGCCCAAAGAGCTACATTCTGCAGAGAGCTCCAGGCCACAGTCAAATTCAGCGCACACCAAGCCTTCATCCCTGCCACAGGGAGAAGCCTGGCTGCCCACATCCCTCATAAGGGGCTGAGAGTCTCGAGGGTGTAAGAATAACATGACAAATGCCTAGGGTTACCTGTCCCATTGACTGAGGAACGCTCCACCCACTGGCCCACTCCACTCCAGGTCAGATGCCTCCCTCCATCCAGTCCCTTCTGCATCCTCCCCTTTCAGGTACTTCCAATCCTACCTTCAGGCCATTCGGGACCTGAACAACCTGGTGCTTTCCCGGATAAGGAATGCTTTCTACCAGAAAGACTTCATCTACAGGCTGACCCCTGAGGGCCGCCGGAACCACCGGGCCTGCCAGCTTGCCCATCAACACACAGGTTGGGACTCTGCCCCCTGGGCCCCTCCCCTCCTTCATCAGGCACATCCCAAAGGGACTGACCCTGCCCCCTCAGGCAGAGTCCTGCCCCTCGCTGCCCCTCCAGGACCTGGGAAACACCCACCCCAGGCACTCCCCTGGTGCAGCTGTTAGGGTGCCAGGTGCTATGCAGGAAGCTGCATGTGTCACCACACGGGTGAAGGTTGAAGGAGAGCCCCTGCCAGCAGCATTCAAGCAGAGCCTCCTTGGGCTGCGCTGTTGAGGGGAGTGAGGACCGGCAAGCGCCTGGCGCTAGAGCTCTCCCCCGGAGAAGCACACCCATTCCCACGCTCCGGATCCACCTGGCAGGCTGACTGGGGCACAGGGGGCAGGTGGGCTACTGTGGGTGGCTGTGTCTGGGCACCCAGAGCTCTCAGCTCTGCCTGGGAACACTGTTCTGGACAGACCAAGTGATCAAGCTGAGGAAGGCTCAGCTGCAGGAGGAGGGAGAGCTCGAGAAGGTCAGGAGCAAGAGGCACTTGGACTTTCTGGACATCCTCCTCTTTGCCCAAGTGAGTGTGGCAGGGGAGGCCTGAGGCTTTGCAGACAAGTGTGGAGGAGGGGGGCAAACTCAAACCCTGCCCTCCTTCCCTGTCTCCCAGAGGGAGAACGGGAACAGCTTGTCTGACAAGGACCTCCATGCGGAAGTGGACACCTTCATGTTTGAGGGCCATGACACCACAGCCAGCGGCATCTCCTGGATCCTCTATGCTCTGGCCACACACCCCGAGCATCAGCAGAGGTGCCGGGAGGAGATCCAGAGCCTCCTGGGGGACAGCGCCTCCATCACCTGGTGAGTACTCATGAGATGGGAGGGCCCTGCCCCCTCAACTAGAGAATTCCCTGGTTGTCAGGGCCTTGCCGGCCCTTCAGGATAGCTTTGTTTTAGGGACCACCTGGACCAGATGCCCTACACCACCATGTGCATCAAGGAGGCACTGCGACTCTATCCGCCAGTTCCAGGTGTCGGCAGAGAGCTCAGCAAGCCCATCACCTTCCCTGATGGACGCTCCTTACCCAAAGGTGTGAGCCTCACCACTCTCACCCCATAAGTACTCTGCAGGAATGCGTGGGAGGTCAGAAATCCGCAAGTTCTGGGGCAGTTTGTGCATGTCTTTGAGACTCATTTCCCCCTCAAGTAAATCAAACATTACTTTGTTTGGATGAGGTTATGGTGTGCTTCCACCGAGCTTAAATCGGCCCAAAGATCAAGAAATAAATACATGACAGCCTCTGAATGGGGCTGTGTGAGTTGCCCTAATATTCTAATGTCCTGAGTTATGAGTGCTTGAGAGATAATCAGATGGGGCAGGGGTAGATGTGGTCTTTCCTTATAGGGTCTTGGCTAACGAGCGAGATTAGAGTATTCACTGTGAAATGTCAGATGGTCCAGTCTCCGGGGAACCCTCAGGTTGATGGCCCGATCTGAGATCCCTGCTATGACTGGAGGCCACCTTTCAGCTCCCCTCTGCTCCGAATCCCAGCCCTGCCACGGCTTGGCTGGGTGGTCATAGGCAAGTTGGTCAGCCTCTCCGTGCTCAGGTGCCTCATGGGACCAATGGAGATGTGAGCCTTCATTGGAGGGTTGTTGTGAGGATGGAGGAGTTCATGCATATTCCCCAAGGGCTCATGGATGGTACTGATAAATGTGAGTTGTCCCTTGAGTTGCTCCAAAAAACAAGCCTCCAGCTCTTTCCTGCTTCTCAGCCTGGTCATGGTTATCTACTAATCTGTGCACACGTGCACACATTCTGTGCCATGTCTGCCCCACGTCTCCTGCAACGCTATCATTCCATTCACAGAGATGAAAAGTGGCTCTCACTGTGGCTGCCAAGCTTGTGTGGGTGCACCTGGGCCCCACAGGCATGTATGATCAGTCTTCTCTGTTCTGCCCCCACAGGATTCTCAGTCTTGCTCTCCTTTTATGCCCTTCACCACAACCCCAAAGTGTGGCCAAACCCAGAGGTATGACGGCCTTGGGAGGAGGGCGTGGGATGACCTCTCCAAACCAACCTCCTTCTCCTGTCCCACCTCTGGGTCTGCTGTCCCTTGGATGATTGGAAGGAGGGGCCTGATTATGCCTGTCCTGACCCTGGTGCTCCTTCTGCAGGTGTTTGACCCTTCCCGGTTTGCACCAGATTCCTCTCGACACAGTCATGCTTTCCTGCCCCTCTCAGGAGGAGCAAGGTGAGGCACTTGTACCAGGAGGGGGGAGGGGCTGTTTCCTGGGTACATACCTGATGTTTGTGACCTCCTACATTTGTGTGGGTGTCTTTAGATATGCCCTGGCATGTTGGCGTGCTGGGAAAGAGGTGTGTGTCTCTATGACAAAGAAAGTTGGTAATCACTCCACGCCATGGACACTTGGACCCATTGCTCTTACCCAGTCTCCAGCCACAATTCAGTGTCAGTGGGTGTTCAAAAGCTCAGGGTATTCTTGTGAGTTCTTCATTTTATGAGTATGACTTTATAGAATTAGATTTTCTCACATGTTCTTTTCAAGTGTTGTCGATGTCAAAGTCAGGATGGAATCAAAAGATGTCTTTTGCACACATCCTCAAACCAGCCTTTACCACTCAGCTCCCCATTCCGCCCCACACTGCACCATTGACTACATTGCATGTGTTTCCATCCTCAGCTGCCCGCATGTCTCAAATACTTAAGCCATACACAGGAAAGTTTCCTGCAGTCTCCTAAGGCCTTCATAAAGTACTCGACTAATCTGTGTTGCCACTATATTTTCATCTATCCAGATGAATTTTTGATTCCACGGTAATGGTCATGTACACTTGACAATGTTCCCAGTTGTCCAATCATTACATATGATCTGGGCTCTACATACCTTAATGTTACACTTAGAGTCCAATCATCCAAATGGGCAAACATATAAAAATGAGGACATTAAATTGCTTTTGAGAGAAAATCTACTCTGTTGTATGTATATGACACACGGAGTTTGAACATTACCTGGTGTGTCAAACGTAAAGCACACTTGAAACGGCTGTTCAGTGGGATGACTATTCTCCAGAGTGGCCTCTGTGAAATCCTCTAGTGCTGCTGAAAGTGTCCTATAAATAGAAACTACAGTAAACTTTGTAAGTAGTTACTAGAAAAATGGTTTTTTCCAAATACAGAAATCTGTCAATGCTTCACATACGGAGGGAATCCACTTTCACACACCATCTTAAGCAAATTATTCTTCAGATACTGGCTCCAGGATTTGTTTCTCCCTGGGATTGAGTCCTTCCTCCTAGACATTGGTGCAAGTCATGTAGCTGCCAGTAGAGACAGGAGAGGGGTAGGCAGCTCAATTCCTAGCTCAGAACTAATGGTTACTCATATTTTATTCCATTCAGGGTTTTTTCTTTTCAGTTCAATAAACATCGTTCAATTATATCACTGCCTATCCTCTGCTATGAGATGGCATACTGACCTTGCCTCCAGGAGTTCACAGTCAAGAAATAAATGCTTCCACTCAAAAGAGACATCATTCGTCTTTCTTTCTTTCTTTCTTTCTTTCTTTCTTTCTTTCTTTCTTTCTTTCTTTCTTTCTTTCTTTCTTTCTTTCTTTCCTTTCTTTCTTTCTTTCCTTTCTTTCTTTCTTTCTTTTCTTTTTTCACTCATTTACTAATTGAGCCCACTGTAGGAAGCTCCATGTTCCTGGCACTTTCCTGTTCTGGAAAGTGATGTGTCTTTGAGTAAAATACATGGTGATTTCAGTGTTCAGGAATGAAGAGGCACAGCCAGCAGGGGTGGGGGGTGAGGGCAGGCTGGCATTGCCCTTAGCCTTGAGCATGTGGCAGGCAGAGGTGGAGGGAGGGCATTCTCTGGGATCTCTTCAGCAGGAGCTGAGCTGGGAGGAGGAGCTGGACAGGTGACAGGTGAGTGAGCCAACAACCCAGAGAGGACTTTGATGCCATCTGAGGCATGTGGACATGTCCTACCTGTGATGGAGAGCATGGGAGGCTCTGATCTGGGCTGGGGCTTCAGGAGAGGGAACAGAGGCAGGAGACTGAAAAGTCCGGATGAGGAGGTTGAGGGATGGCAGGCAGGACCATTGCTGCTGTAGAACTGGAAGGCTATAGCAGCTGGTTGACTGAGGGGCTGAGGGGGAGACAGGAGTCTGGACCCAACCTGGAAGGAAGTTGGTGCAACAGGCAGAGCGTCAAGGCTCTGCCCCTGCAGAAAGCTTCCCTGTTGTCATTCTGACTTCCTGACCCAACCCTGTCTCGTCCTTTCTGAGGATCTGGATCCCTGTGTGCCCCAGATGGTTAGGGCCTGAAGTGTGGCCCAGCCCACCCCCTATGGTGCCCTGGCCTGGTCTCCACATTGTGAAACCAGAAATTGCTTGTGCAGAGAGCAAACAACTTAATAATTCACTGTTTTAGTGATCACTTGACTTGGCCCCGAGGCTCAAGATGCTGACCCTCTTGTAACAGGATTTCAGGACTACTGAGACCAGAGGTAGAGTAGGAGCTAATCCTGGAAGAGTGTAGGCTTTGTCAAAGGTCAAGGGGAGAGTGTGAAACAAGCAAGACTGCGTAGGCGTAGAGATGTGTTTGTGTCCTGAGGAAAGGGGATCTGGGCTGGGCCCATGCAGGAGGGCCCTGAATGTGCTGTTCCTAGCAGGGGGTTTGAGGCCACTCCTCATTTCCGTTTCCCTCCCTGACCCAGGAACTGCATCGGGAAGCAGTTTGCCATGAACGAGCTGAAGGTGGCGGTGGCCCTGACCCTGCTCCGCTTTGAGCTGGCACCAGATCCTCTCAAGGTCCCTGTTCCCACTCCAAGAATTGTGTTGATGTCCAAGAATGGGATCCACCTGCATCTCAGGAAGCTCCTCTAACACTTGTGGGGACAAGGACAAGCCCCAAGGGCCTCCTGCCTGCCATCCTATCTTCCTGTTAGTCTCTCCTGTCTGCTGTGCCTAAGGACACAGGTTGCCCTGTTACAACCTTCAAAGACTCCTTGGTTGGAGTGTCTGGATAGCAGATGAATGGGAAAGATATTGAATGGTTAATAAACATTGACCATGCCAGCACAACTGACTAACACTCGAGCTCATACTCTACAGACAGTTCTGCATTCTGCTTTCATCACTTTATTATAAGCTCTACTCGCATAAAAAATTCTCCATGAGCATCATTTTCAATGACTGCTACATCTAGCCACGTGGTGTACTCTACATTTGCTCACAGAAACTGCCCTGCATAGTGAGACTTGGCCATTTGTGCCAATATGTCAGCTTGATACCTGAAACACACTCTTGCTCCTGGGAAAGGCTGGATCAAATAGAGCAAACACGAAATGTCCCCTGTAAAGTTTGGGAGATATCACATGTGGGCTGGAGGGTGGTTTTCAGCAAATGGTTCACAGCAGAGTCTCTGGGGCCACACTGCCTGGGCATGAATGCTGGCTCCACCTCTTACCAGTAGGGTGACCCTGAGCAGGCAGCTAAGCTCTTTGTGCCTTCTTTTTTCACTTAGACTACAGGAATATTTTTTAATTAATTAATTGATTGATTTAAATTCAAGTTAGTTAACACATAGTATATATTGTTTTCAGGAGTAAAATTTAGTGATTTAACACTTACATATAACACCTAGTCCTCATCACAACAAATACCTTCCTTAATGCCCATCACCTATTTAGCCCTCCCCCCACCCCACATCCCCTCCAGCAACCCTCAGTTTGTTCTCTACAGTTAAGAGCCTCTTATGGTTTGCCTCCGTCTCTGTTTCTATCTTGTTTTATTTTTCTTTCCCTTCCCCTGTGTTCATCCTTTTTGTTTCTTAAATTCCACGTATGAGTGAAATCATACCATATTTGTCTTTCTCTGACGGACTTATTTTGCTTAGCATAATACCCTCTAGTTCCACCCACATCCTTGCAAGTGGCAAGACTTCATTCTTTTGGATGGCTGAGTCATATTCCATCATATATATATAATGCCACTTCTTCTATATCCATTCACCCGTCGATGGACATCTGGGCTCTTTCCACATTTTGGTTATTTTGGACATTGCTGCTGTAAACGCTGGGGTGCATGTGCCCCTTCGAATCACCATGTGTATCCTTTGGATAAATACCCAGGAGTGCAATTGCTAGGTTGTAGGATAGCTCTATTTGTAACTTTTTGAGGAACCTCCATACTGCTTTCCACAGTAGCTGCACCAGTTTGTATTCCCACCAACAGTGCAAGAGGGTTCTTCTCTCTCTGCATCCTCTGCAACATCTGTTGTTTCCTGAGTTGTTAATTTTAGCCATTCTGACTAGTGTGAGGTGGTATCTCACTGTGGTTTCTGTTTAAGAGACTGTCTTTTTCCCGGTCGATAGTCTTTCCTGCTTTGTTGAAGATTATTTGGCCATATAGTTGTGGGTCCATTTCTGGGGTTTCTATTCTGTTCCATTGATCTCTGTGTCTGTTTTTGTGCCAGTACCATACTGTCTTGAGGATGACAGCTTTGTAATACAGCTTGAAGTCTGGGATTGGGATGCTTCCCTCTTTGCTTTTCTTTTTAAACATTACTTTGGCTATTTGGGGTCTTTTCTGGTTCCATACAAATTTTAGGATCATTTCTTCTGGCTCTGGAAAAAATGCTGATGGTATTTTGGTATAGATTGTATTCCATTTCTTTGTGGCTTCCACAATTTTTTTCCTAAGTGTTCTATAGTTTTCAGCTTCAGATCTCTTACCTCTTTGGTTAGGTTTATTCCTAGGTATCCTGTGGGTTTTGATGCAATTGTAAATGAGATCGATTCCTTGATTTCTCTTTCTGCTGCTTCATTATTGCTGTATAGATGCAGCAGATTTCTGTACGTTGATTTTATATGCTGTGACTTTGTGGAATTCATGTACCAGTTCTTGCCATTTTTTGGTGGAGTCTTTCGAGTTTTCTACGTAGAGTATGATGTCGTCTGCAAAGACTCAAAGTTTGACTTCTTCCTTGCCGATTCGGATGCCTTTTATTTCTTTTTGTTGTCTGATTGCCGAGGCTCGGACTTCCAGTACTATGTTGAACAACAGTGGTGAGAGTAGACATCCCTGTCGTGTTCCTGACCTTAGGGGAAAAGCTCTCAGTTTTTCCCCATTGTGGATGATATTAGTTCCGTGTCTTTCACATATGGCCTTTATGATGTTGAGGTATTTCCTTCTACCCTTACTTTCTTGAGGGTTTTTATCAAGAAAGATGCTGTATTTTGTCAAATGCTTTTTCTGCGTCTATTGAGAGGATCATATGTTTCTTATCCTTTCTTTTATTAATGTGGTGTAACACGTTGATTGATACGCACCCCTGCAGTCCAGGAATAAATCCCAGTCGATCGTGTGAATAATTCTTTAATGGACTGCTGAAGTCGATTTGCTAGTAACTTGTTGAGAAATTTTGTACCTGTGTTTGTCAGGGATATTGGTCAGTAATCCTCCTTTTTAGCTGGGTCTTTGTCTGGTTTTGGAATCAAGGTAATGCTTACCTCATAGAATGAGTTTGGAAGTTTTCCTTTCATGTCTGGTTTTTGGAACAGTTTCAGAAGGATAGGTATTAACTCTTCTTTAAATGTTGGTAGAATTCCCCTGGGAAGCTATCCAGCCCTGCGCTCTGGTTTGTTGGAAGGTTTTTGATTACTGATTCAATTTCTTCACTGGTTATGGGTGTGTTCAGATTTTCTATTTCTTCCTGTTACAGTTTTGGTAGTGTATATGTTTCTAGGAATTTATCCATTTCTTCCACATTGCCCAATTTGTTGGCATATGGTTGCTCATAATCATCTTACAGTTGTTTGTATTTCTGTGGTGTTGGTTGTGATCACTCCTCTTTCATCTGTGATTTTATTTATTTGGGTTCTTTCTCTTTTTGATAGGTCTGGGTAGGGGATTATCAATTTTGTTAATTCTTTCAAAGAACCAGCTCCTAGTTTCATTGATCTGTTCTACTGTGTGGTTTTTTTTATTTCTATATCATTTGTTTCTGTTCTAATCTTTATTATTTCCCTTCTTCTGCTATTTTATGGTTTGCTGTTTTTTTCCCCCAACTCCATTTGGTGTAAGGTTAGGTTGTATATTTGAGAGTTTCTTGGTTTTTGAGGAAGGCCTGGATTGCTATATGCTTCCCTCTAATGACCACCTTTGCTGTGTCCCAAAGTTTTGGACTGTCATGTTTTCATTTTCATTTGCTTCATGTATATCTTTTATTTCTTCTTTAATTTCCTGCTTAACCCATTCATTCTTAAGTAGGCTATTCGTAACCTCCATGTATCTGTGGTCCTTCCAATTTTTTTCTCATGGTTGACTTCAAGTTTTATAGCATTGTGGTCAGAAAATATGCATGGTATGACCTCACTCTTTTTGTACTGGTTGAGGCCTGATTTGTGACCCAGGATGTCATCTATTCTGGACAATGTTCCATGTGCACTCGAAAAGAATGTTTTTCTTTAGGATGAAAAGCTCTGAATATAACTGTTAAGTCCATCTGGCCCCGTGTGTCATTCAAAGCCTTGTTGCCTTGTTGATTTTCTGCTTTGATGATCTGTCCATTGCTGTGAGTAGGGTGTTAAAGTCCCCTACTCTTATTGTATTATTATCAATGAGTTTCTTTAAGCTTGTTACTAATTGATCTATATATTTGGCTGCTCCCAAGTCGGGGGATAAATATTTATAATCATGAGAACTTCTTGTTGGATAGACCCGTTTATTGTGATATAGTGCCCTTGTTCATCTCTTATAACCTTCTTTGGTTTAAAATCTAGATGGTCTGATATAAGTGTGGCCACTCCAGCTTTCATTTGATGTCCATTAGCATGATAAATGGTTCTCCATCCCCTCACCTTCAATCTGGAGGTGTCTTTGGGTCTAAAATGAGTCTCTTGTAAGCAGCATATCGATTTTTTTTTTTTTTTAAGATTTTCTTTATTTATTTGACAGAGACAGAGATAGTGAGAGCAAGAACACAAGCAGCGGGACTGGGCAAGGGAGAAGCAAGCTTCCCCCCGAGGAGGGAGCCCATTGTCGGACTCGATCCCAGGAGCCTGGGATCATGACCTGAGCCGAAGGCAGATGCTTAACGACTAAGCTACCCAGGCGCCCAGGTCTTTTTTTTTTTTTTAATCCATTCTGATACCCTATGTCTTTTGATTGGAGCATTTAGTCCAATTACTTACCAGTGATTACTGGTAAGTATGAACTTAGTGCCATTGTATTACCTCTAAAGTCGCTGTTCCTGTAGATTGCCTCTATTCCTTCTAGGTGTTGTTGTAGGTTTTTTGTTTGTTTGTTTTGCTTTTGGTGTCTCCTTCCCTCTCGAAGGGTCCTCCTTCATATGTCTTGCAGGGCTGGTTTAGTGTTTATGACTCCTTTTGTTTTTGCTTGTCTTGGAAACTCTTTATCTTTCCTTCTATTCTGAATGAGAGCCTTGATGCATAAAGTATTCTTGGTTGCATATTTTTCCACTTTGGCACATTGACTATATCATGCCTCTCTCTTCTAGCCCGCCAGATTTTTGTGGGCAGGTCTGCTGCTAACCTTACGTGTCTACCTTGTAGGTTAAGTACCTTTTGTCACTAGCTGCTTTCAAAATTCTCTATCGTGTATTTTCAAGTTTCACACTGATATGTCTCGGTGTTGACCTGTTTTGGTTGATTTTGAAGGTAGTTCTTTGTGCTTCTTGGACTTGGAAGCCTGTTTCTTTCCCCAGATTAGGGAAGTTCTCAGGTATAATTTGTTCAAATTTGCCTTCTGCCCCTTTTTCCTGCTCCTCTCTTCTGGGATTCCTCTGATATGGATATTATTGTGCTTTGTGGACTTCCTGAGTTCCATAAGTCTACCTTCAAGATCTAATGGTTTTCTTTCCCTCTTCTTTCCAGCTTCATTACTTTCCATAATTTTATCTTCTATCTCATTATTCATTCGTCTGCTCCTTCCATCTTTGTTGTGATTACGTACAGTGGGTTTTGCATCTCACTTATAGCATGTTTTAATTTCAGCCTCACTAGGTTTTAGGTCTTCTATCTCTGTAGCAAGGCTTCCTCTGTTGTCTTCTATGCTTCTTTCAAGCCCAGCTAGTATTCTTATGACACTTGTTCCAAATTCTTATTCAGATATATTGCTTATGTCTGTTTTGAGAAAATCGCTGGCTGTGATTTCTTCTTGACCTTTGTTTTGGAGAGAATTCCTCTGCCTTGTCATTTTGTATGTTTCCTGTTCCCGAGAGTAATGCTATTTTAAGAGGCGTCATACACTGTCCAGGGCCTGGCGCTTCAGGAAGTGCTTCTGGTGTAAGCTGTGTGCATGCTGCTACTGCGTTTTGGCCGCTCTTTCCCACAGGTCAGTCCTCTGCAGAGTTGCACCTTGCTTGCAGGGGGGAGTGTTTGGACCTTAACTAGGTGTTCTTTGATTTGTTTGTTAAAGTAAGCCTGGAAAAAAAGAAAGGACAAAAAAAGAGAGAGAGAGGAAAGGAAAAGGAATGAAAATGAACAAACAAAAACCTATAAGCCTGTTTTGAAAGTAAAAGAAAGGAAAAAGAAAAAGAATAAAAAACCCTGATCCACAGAAAGAGAAAATGAAAAGAAAAAAGAAACAAACAGTGTAAGTCTGTTTTGAAAGGGGAATTAAAAGAAATAAGAGAAAATGAAAACAATGGAAAGAAAGGAAGCCTGGTCCTATTTCCACCAGAACTGAGCTGATGCTTTGGAGCACTCTATGGTCAGTGACCTTGGTACATGCAATGGGCCTGTGTTGGTCTTCTGAGGGAGGGACCCACTATACTGCTCACAGTCAGACTTGCCCTGGTAAAGATGCCCCAGACAGGTGCAGGGTGGCAAGGTTTGGTGTAAGCAGCTCCCATCTCCATGGGAGGCACGTGTTTTTCTCTGAAGTCTGACCACACTGGTGGGCTGGGGGTGGGGGTGATATTGATGCCACCCCACTGTCTTGTCCGTGGAAGGGGATCTCCCACCTGTCCCTTTTCAGGAAGCTCTGAGAGAAAAATGAATAATCTCCCATCCTGTGTCCCAAGCCTCCATCAGATCCCTGCCCTCACCCCTTCTGTGCCTGGGCCGTCAACACACTCACTGCCATACTTCTCCATTTTATCTCTGGCACATGGCTGGGATTCAAACCTCCAAATGTTAAAGGACCTGGTGCAGGCTGGACCCACTCCCTTCTCCCAGAGAGGAGCCTCCCCATGCTGAGACTTGAGAATTTTTTTAAAAAATCTTTTTTTTTTAGGATTGTTTTGGGGAAAAAGCATAAAGTTCCTTGCTCAGTGTCTAGAATATAGTAAGCACTCAGTAAATGCTAGCTATTTCCAAGCATTATGCACACAATTCTATAGAGGAAACCGAGGACTCAGGGAAGCAAACACGGAGTTACACCCAGAATTGCAACGCAATTCCTAGGCTGTCCCAATTCCAAACTCTCTCCACAACTGCCCCTCATGTGCTAGGTGCAAAGCTGGTACTGATCCAAGCGAGGGAAGGAGTCAGGCTCCAGAGTCCCTGGGCCTGGGCCAGTGAGGGGCGGAAAGTAACCATAGAACTGGAGGAAAGTTGAGAGGCATGGGTAACATGGTTACACACCCCTGGGTTTGGACAGGAGCCCAGGATTTGGGGGGAAAGGTGAGACCTGTGGACCCATGGGTTGTGTAATGAATCTCCTGTCACAAGGTCGGCCACAGGAGGAGGGCATAGGAGTAACAGGTAGATGGTGAGGAACAAGGGCAAGAGGAAAAGCTGCCTTCCAAAGAACTCTTCATGAAAACACCTTGTTCTCCTTTCTGAATTATGGGCTTGGAGTCGATTTGGGAGAAGAGACTCAGGAACAAAGTGAGGCCGAGAGACTAACTTGTCCTCCTCAGATGTGCTTTCATATGATCTCCGTGAGTCTTTAGTGCCCATCCCTCTCCCTAGCACTCTTCACCTGGTGAATTTCTATTCACCCTTCAGGGTCCCATTCTTGTTTTTAGTTGTCTCCTTCCTGGGTGGGCCCAGCCCACTATTCACTCTTTCAGTACAGGCCTTATCATGTTTTCCTGGATTGCGTTACTTTTCTGCCTTTACCTCCTAGACTGTGAGCTCAGGGAAACATTTGCTGAGTGCATGAGTGACTGACTGAATGAGCATTCCTGGGAGGACCTTGGGAAAGGGACAATTACCCCCCCCCCCCACCTTACAGAAGGAGAAACTGAAGTGCAGAGAATATGGTTGGCCAGCTTCATATGGCATGAGCAAGCCCTGGGCTGGGCCTCCTGAGTGTGAGCCCAGTGCTCTGCCTATCGGCACAGTCAGCCCAGGACATCACTGAATGGTGGACTGGGACAAGCGTGGGGAACAATGCTGAGGCAGCTGAGGCAGTCTGGAGACCCCCGATTCTAATCCCAGCTGGCACTCTCATTGGTGGTTTTCCTCTGGCCACATCGCTTTAGCTCCCTGTAAGTGTTTTCCCCTCAGAAATGGGATAATAATCAAACCAAGCACATCTCCTTAACACTTGGTAAACTAGACTGAATTTTTTGCGGTCTGGATTCATGTCTGTTTTGCTGACAGCTCTGTCCAGGCACAAAGCACACTGCCTGGCACAGAGTAGGTGCTCCTGAAATATTTGATGAATAACAGGGAGCAGAGCAAGTGGGAATGTGCCTGGCCATTACCACTGTCTGCTGAGAACGCTTTCCTCCCACAGTTTCCCAAGGTGGCTCCTCACAGTTAATGAACTCTAGAAGTCCAATCTAAGCTCTGCCCTCACCCTTCACCCTCCCTCCAGGTGGGCAGGGCAATCCTCCCCTGACTGACTGGGCTGGGATGCTCAGGGGAGCTCAGCACAGTCAGGGACAGTCAGGCAGAGTCAGCGATCCAGCAGCCCCTGCACCATGAGTGTCTCTGTGCTGAGCATCACCGGACCCCTGGGCGGTATCTCTGGGCTCCTGCAAGGGGCCTCCCTGCTAGGGCTGGCTCTGCTGCTGCTCAAGGCAGCACAGCTCTACCTGCGCAGGCAGTGGCTGCTCAAAGCAGTCCAGGAGTTCCCATCCCCTCCCTCCCACTGGCTCTTCGGGCACAAGCTGGAGGTAGGAAGGGGCTGGAGGGGAATGGGAGGGCTGGGCATCCAGGGCTCTTGGAGCATCATCCCGGGCAGCAGATCCATCGCACATAGG
The DNA here is from genome assembly GCF_029215605.1 of Mirounga angustirostris. NCBI lineage: Eukaryota > Metazoa > Chordata > Mammalia > Carnivora > Phocidae > Mirounga > Mirounga angustirostris. The sequence goes on from NW_026991712.1 coordinate 153,447,980, forward strand.
CTTCTTGTGTGACCAGCACATGGGCCTTGGGAAACACCCAGCTTACCTCTCAGATCTTGGCTCCTCATTCAGTCCCGGGAGTTCCCCGCTTGAAGGAAGGCTGTGCTGGTGCCCTCAGGCCGGTCTGACCCTCCTTCCTTGGGGAGATCTGCAGGCTGTGGTGCAGTCCTGCACTTTGAGGACAATGACTGTTCTCTCCTGGGTCTTTCCCATCCTGGCTGAGCAGCCCAGCTCCTCTCTCAGAACATGCTTCCTGATGCTTCCCTGCCCCAGCCACTCAATCCCATCCTCTCAGCCTGGCCCTGATTGCTTGGGAACACAGACAGTAGTGGGGTTCACAGCTTATGGAGACCGTAGACAGGAATCAGGTGTCAGGTCACAGGAAAATAGGCTCACCTGCTAAACTGGGGGTGATGTCAAATGCAGAGAACCAACCAGCTTGGTTTTTCCAAGACTATGAGATGTTCCAGACTGGTGATTTCAGTGCTAAAACCCCGGCAAGTCATTGGCACTCATGAGAGAGATTTCCAGGGTGGGGCAGATAAAGAGTGTTGACATTGAGCTGTACCATTAAAAGAATCTGTTTACCTCCCAGTTCTCCCTCCCCAACCCCAGTACTGTGAGCTGCTTGGGCTGAGGATGTCACCCCTTTCCAGTACCCCAGTGACCAGCACAGAGCTGACCCCAAGGGATGCCTGATCAGGTTGTGGAATGACAGAGGAAGGAGCAGCTTGCAGCTGGGTTGGAGACAGTGCTTACTCTCTAGCTCTGGCAGTACTGGTCCTTGCGGGGGAACCAGCAAGGTGGAGACATGTGAGGAGGGGCTGTCCAGTGGTGTGTGGATTGAACAAGACTAGCAGGGGGGTGTTGCTGAGGAGGCCAGGCAATTTCAACTGAGTGGAACCAAAGACTGAAACTTCACGTCAGCCACAAGAAGACAGCCATAGGCCAGTTTCTTCATGCAAATTGTTGCACTAATGACTTCCAGATTGCTTGTCCATTTGGAGAAATTGTGACCTTTTGTTAGATGCAGTTGTCACCTTTCTGAGCTAGGATTTGACCTAAGCAACCACTAAAACTTCCTCCACTGACTCTCATTACACAGACGGTATGGAGACTCCGTAAGCACACAAGTTTTACTTACATAACTCCTATTACTTCTGGTGCTCAATCAGCTCTCAGCTTCTGCTGGCCCAACAGCTATTGCAATCAGATTTTTCTTGCTCTTACAAATCTGAGACTTTATTCAGTACCTCTGTTATTGGCTAAGTCAGGAATTAGATTGCCACATGCAGTAAGTTAAAGCTAATCTTTCAGGCCAAGTGACAAGTGACAAGTGGGACAGGGAAGCGTTTGGGCTCTGAGCCAAGCTACCTGGATTCTATCCTAGCTCTGTCACATACTTCAAATGCTTGCTCTATCCCTCTGTTTCCTCGTCTGTAAACTGAGGATGATGATGATTATTATAGTCTCATGTGAGTTATACTAATCTCCGAATGTCACCTGGCACAGACCAAAGGTCACAGTTACACTCTAATTATAAAAACTGAAGATAATGGTAATGCCTATGAAGGACAAGCATGTTTATAGGTTACCAAACTTGCTGCACTACATAGGGCTGAAATCAGTCAGGAACTATGAAAGGGGAACTCTTGTGTGGAAATCCACGACAGATCAGCCTCATCTTTTCCCAGATCCTCCCTCCTGTCTCAGGCAGACCACAGGCCAGCACAGCCCACAGAACCTGAAGATTGATTGCCTGTGCTGCCCCTTTATTTTCTGTCCACTGTCTGTCCTAGTATCTCACTCTGGGGACATTTTTTGTGGCCCCAGTCCCCAGGAGGAGCCAGGTGAGAACAGCTATAGTGGAGCACTGCCTGCATGAGTGGCCACAGCCTGAAAGCCAGGAGACACCGAGTATCAGCCTGTAGGGCTACTGCCCCTGCCACCACGGGCACCAACTCCTCTACAAGAGTGTCAACTGGCCCTGGCCAGACCTGTTCAGGGAGAGATGGCAGTCCCAAGCGGTTGTCTGGAAGACTGACGGACCAGTGGGTGTCAGAGTGACCCAGAGAGAGGAAGAGCCGGGCAGAGCACCATCTAGCTCCTTGGGGCTCCCCAGAGGAACTACTGACACTACCCAGGAGCAGGAGTTTCTGGAAGCTGACTGGCTTGGGGAGCAAGCAATCAAACAGGGGGCATGCAACGCTGCTGAAACAGGATCCCCCGGGGGCCCTTGCTGCACAGGTTTGAGGGGATCCTGGGGGATGAGGTAACAGATTCATGGTGAGAGGCTCCCCCTACACAGTCCCTGCACTGGATCCAAGGAGAAGGGCGGCCCCAGTGATGGACATGACCTGGGAGCTCAGAGTAGCCTCCTTAAGTCACTGGACAACACTTCTCAGTGTAGGGCCTGATTAACTTCCCCACCTCCACTCCCACTAGAACTGAAGTACCATGAATCTGGAATCCCAATCAGAGTCCAGCTCATCGGAAACTGTGCCAAACTCCTAATCAATGCTGATATCCCAAACTATCTCCATGTGGCCATCCTACCCTCCACCACCACTCCAAGCAGTGGACCTAAAGAGGAAGCAAGGTTTTATTGATTTGTCTTTCCCTTGGTTACAGCTCCAAAATGGTCAGGAGCTACAAGAGCTTCAGAAAAGGGCAGAGAAATATCCATGTGCCAGTCCTCGCTGGCTATGGGGAAGCAAGGTTAGCCTCATAGTCTACGACCCGGACTACATGAAGGTGATCCTGGGGCGATCAGGTGAGAACAAACCTACTTGTCCGTTGGAGTGGCTTTACCCACTTGGATACATTCCTGGGGGACTGTGACATTCCAGAAGAGACTGCTGGCTCAGTCATCAATATCTGACCCTCTACCTGCCATCCTCCCAGCCCAAGAGCCAGCAGAAGCCCAAATACAAGTTACTGTTTGAATGCTTAAACACCTGTGAGGGATTACCTCTTTCTCTCCTTTCTCTCTCTCCTCTTTCTCTCTCTTTCTTCCTTTCTTTCTCTTCTCTCTGTCTTTCTTTCTTTCTCTCTTTCCTTCCTTCCTTCCCTCACTCCTTCCTTCCTTCCTTCCCTCCATTCCAACTTGCCACCTTTCATTCTTTCCTTCTTTCTTTCTAACCTTCTTCACCACAGTGGTGTGACCCCAGAACTCAAGACAATCTCCTATCCATGATGGCTTGGGTGGAACCCCGACCTGTTGCCTGTGCTGGGACATGGGATGAGTGACCAACCACAAAAAAAGGGAAAACAACAAACAAACACAAAACAAAACAAAACAAAAAGCACCAGACAAGCTACAGTCTTTTCCCTGCCACTGAGGACAGAAGCTGTATTTCTTGCTGATTCAACTTCCTACTCCATAAGGCTCAGCTGTGGGACACTAAGTCTGCCTTCCCGAGCCCACAGTAACTATCAAGAAAGAAAGAGAGTCTGGGTTGGAAGGCAAGTGGAGGTGGATTGACACAAACTGCCAGCTGACAATCATCAGGAAGGGATGGGGACAATGGTCTGGACCACAGCTACTTCCTGAGGGCAGCCTGTCTTCGTGGGTCACCTCCAGTTTCCTGTAACGCCCTTCTTACTTTCAGACCCAAAGTCTGATGGTTCCTACAGATTCATGGCTCCCTGGATAGGTAAGTACATTGAACTAGGAATATGGTTCGCCTCCTGCTTAGGTTTGCCAACATCTATCCATCTGGCCCAGATTAAATAAGAGGTGACTGGTACCACAGTCTCTCCACTCAACTCTGAATTGAGCCCCCTTTCCCTTCTTCTGATAAAAACCTCACACCTTCCTTATGGTAGGGGAGCCCTCCTGCAGGTCAGCTTCTCCCCCATCACTTCTGAGTCCTCGCCAATGATCTCAGCCTAACTTTTCATTGAAGTCCTCCGTTGACCCAACCCTGCTCTGTTTCAACCTCAACCTCACGGCTGTGCACCAGGCATTGGGAAGTCCCCTTCCTGACATGCACTAGCCTTGTCCAGGATGTCCTTCTTTCGACACCCTGGGTTCCTCCCCAGTTGTCCCCAGGCAACTCTTGGGAGGTTCCTTCCCCACACATACATCCATTGTGGTCCAGGGTATGGTTTGCTCATGTTGAATGGGCAGGCGTGGTTCCAGCATAGGCGGATGCTGACCCCAGCCTTCCACTATGACATCCTGAAGCCCTACGTGGGACTCATGGCCGATTCTGTCCGAGTGATGCTGGTGAGTTCAACCCCTCCTCATCTGCACACTCACACCCACAGCACAGTCCACAAAGTCCACTCTCAGACAGCTGTGTCCCTCAGACATCCATTAGACTTGGCCCTTGGAATCACCCACTTATACCATACTATGAGACAGGGCTTCCTGGGGATGGATGGAACAGGAAAGCACCCAGGCACCCACTTTCATCCACTCTTTGCTCATTGCCCACAGGAGAGACAGTCATGGCAGATAAAGGGTCCCTTCTCCTCCCGCTTCCATGCCTTTGGCTTGCACAGGAAGAGTAGTCAATGCCCCTGGACAACAGGACAAGCTGCCCCTGGCTGGCCTGGGCAGTAGCAGCTTCAGTGGTAGGGTGGACATCCCAGGATGTCACTCAGGTGGACTCTGGCCTGGGGCTGAAGGCTTCTGGTGGATTTTAGCCACTCCATGGAGGGAAATGGAGATCAGGTCTCTACCTCCAGGGCTGGGTCCTGCCATAACATCACCTCTGAGCATGACCCTATTTCTCACTCACTATGCTCAACTGATATTTGCTGAATAGGAGGAATTGAGGTCCCTGATATCCCCTCCTTAGAAACCCCAGTACTGGCCCCTTGACCTTTCCTTTGCCTTGACTCATGCTCCCTAAATTGGGGCTTCACCTGTTTCTCATGTGTAGATCAACTGCAGGACAGAAAAGATTCTGCCTTAGTCCCCTGAGAAACAATGTTTTCTGGTCTGCTAAAAGGTGGTTATCACCAAACTTATTCCTAAGTCAGACTATAAGAGATCATGATTAATTAAGTAACAACTTCCTCAGAGTATATTCTGAGAAAATACTCACCATATTACAAACACTTGGCTATATGGTCCTAAATTGATGAAACACAACCGCTTTATTTATTTATTTTTTAAATTTTATTTATTTTTGAGAGAGAGAGAATTACAGAGAGAGAGAGAATGAGAGGGGTGAGGGTCAGAGGGAGAAGCAGACTCCCTGCTGAGAAGGGAGCCTGATGCGGGACTCGATCCCGGGACTCCAGGATCATGACCTGAGCTGAAGGCAGTCGCTTAACCAACTGAGCCACCCAGGCGCCCCAACACAACGGCTTTAGAAAGTGAGGGCATCTCATCAGAATATGAGGAGAGGCAGAGAGAGAGTCTAGCCTTGTCAACATGGGCCTTCTGGAGGAGTAGAGAAGGACCAATGTGTCCCTCTACCACAGGACAAATGGGAGGAGCTCCTCAGCCAGAACTCACCTCTGGAGATCTTTGGACACATCTCCTCGATGACGTTGGACACCATTATGAAGTGTGCCTTCAGCTACCAGGACAACCACCAGGCAGACAGGTCAGTGAAATCCTTAGCTGCCGGCTTCTATTTCTTACCAACTAGTGTGGACTTATCTGAGAGGCAGTTAGGGCAGCTGGGATGTTAACCAGCCCAAAGAGCTACATTCTGCAGAGAGCTCCAGGCCACAGTCAAATTCAGCCACACCAAGCCTTCATCCCTGCCACAGGGAGAAGCCTGGCTGCCAACGTCCCTCATAAGGGGCTGAGAGTCTCGAGGGTGTAAGAACAACATGACAAATGCCTAGGGCTGCCTGTCCCATTGACTGAGGAACGCTCCACCCACTGGCCCACTCCACTCCAGGTCAGATGCCTCCCTCCATCCAGTCCCTTCTGCATCCTCCCCTTTCAGGTACTTCCAATCCTACCTTCAGGCCATTCGGGACCTGAACAACCTGGTGCTTTCCCGGATAAGGAATGCTTTCTACCAGAAAGACTTCATCTACAGGCTGACCCCTGAGGGCCGCCGGAACCACCGGGCCTGCCAGCTTGCCCATCAACACACAGGTTGGGACTCTGCCCCCTGGGCCCCTCCCCTCCTTCATCAGGCACATCCCAAAGGGACTGACCCTGCCCCCTCAGGCAGAGTCCTGCCCCTCGCTGCCCCTCCAGGACCTGGGAAACACCCACCCCAGGCACTCCCCTGGTGCAGCTGTTAGGGTGCCAGGTGCTATGCAGGAAGCTGCATGTGTCACCACACGGGTGAAGGTTGAAGGAGAGCCCCTGCCAGCAGCATTCAAGCAGAGCCTCCTTGGGCTGCGCTGTTGAGGGGAGTGAGGACCGGCAAGCGCCTGGCGCTAGAGCTCTCCCCCGGAGAAGCACACCCATTCCCACGCTCCGGATCCACCTGGCAGGCTGACTGGGGCAGGCTGACTGGGGCAGGTGGGCTACTGTGGGTGGCTGTGTCTGGGCACCCAGAGCTCTCAGCTCTGCCTGGGAACACTGTTCTGGACAGACCAAGTGATCAAGCTGAGGAAGGCTCAGCTGCAGGAGGAGGGAGAGCTCGAGAAGGTCAGGAGCAAGAGGCACTTGGACTTTCTGGACATCCTCCTCTTTGCCCAAGTGAGTGTGGCAGGGGAGGCCTGAGGCTTTGCAGACAAGTGTGGAGGAGGGGGGCAAACTCAAACCCTGCCCTCCTTCCCTGTCTCCCAGAGGGAGAACGGGAACAGCTTGTCTGACAAGGACCTCCATGCGGAAGTGGACACCTTCATGTTTGAGGGCCATGACACCACAGCCAGCGGCATCTCCTGGATCCTCTATGCTCTGGCCACACACCCCGAGCATCAGCAGAGGTGCCGGGAGGAGATCCAGAGCCTCCTGGGGGACAGCGCCTCCATCACCTGGTGAGTACTCATGAGATGGGAGGGCCCTGCCCCCTCAACTAGAGAATTCCCTGGTTGTCAGGGCCTTGCCGGCCCTTCAGGATAGCTTTGTTTTAGGGACCACCTGGACCAGATGCCCTACACCACCATGTGCATCAAGGAGGCACTGCGACTCTATCCGCCAGTTCCAGGTGTCGGCAGAGAGCTCAGCAAGCCCATCACCTTCCCTGATGGACGCTCCTTACCCAAAGGTGTGAGCCTCACCACTCTCACCCCATAAGTACTCTGCAGGAATGCGTGGGAGGTCAGAAATCCGCAAGTTCTGGGGCAGTTTGTGCATGTCTTTGAGACTCATTTCCCCCTCAAGAAAATCAAACATTACTTTGTTTGGATGAGGTTATGGTGTGCTTCCACCGAGCTTAAATCGGCCCAAAGATCAAGAAATAAATACATGACAGCCTCTGAATGGGGCTGTGTGAGTTGCCCTAATATTCTAATGTCCTGAGTTATGAGTGCTTGAGAGATAATCAGATGGGGCAGGGGTAGATGTGGTCTTTCCTTATAGGGTCTTGGCTAACGAGCGAGATTAGAGTATTCACTGTGAAATGTCAGATGGTCCAGTCTCCGGGGAACCCTCAGGTTGATGGCCCGATCTGAGATCCCTGCTATGACTGGAGGCCACCTTTCAGCTCCCCTCTGCTCCGAATCCCAGCCCTGCCACGGCTTGGCTGGGTGGTCATAGGCAAGTTGGTCAGCCTCTCCGTGCTCAGGTGCCTCATGGGACCAATGGAGATGTGAGCCTTCATTGGAGGGTTGTTGTGAGGATGGAGGAGTTCATGCATATTCCCCAAGGGCTCATGGATGGTACTGATAAATGTGAGTTGTCCCTTGAGTTGCTCCAAAAAACGAGCCTCCAGCTCTTTCCTGCTTCTCAGCCTGGTCATGGTTATCTACTAATCTGTGCACACGTGCACACATTCTGTGCCATGTCTGCCCCACGTCTCCTGCAACGCTATCATTCCATTCACAGAGATGAAAAGTGGCTCTCACTGTGGCTGCCAAGCTTGTGTGGGTGCACCTGGGCCCCGCAGGCATGTATGATCAGTCTTCTCTGTTCTGCCCCCACAGGATTCTCAGTCTTGCTCTCCTTTTATGCCCTTCACCACAACCCCAAAGTGTGGCCAAACCCAGAGGTATGATGGCCTTGGGAGGAGGGCGTGGGATGACCTCTCCAAACCAACCTCCTTCTCCTGTCCCACCTCTGGGTGTGCTGTCCCTTGGATGATTGGAAGGAGGGGCTTGATTATGCCTGTCCTGGCCCTGCTGCTCCTTCTGCAGGTGTTTGACCCTTCCCGGTTTGCACCAGATTCCTCTCGACACAGTCATGCTTTCCTGCCCTTCTCAGGAGGAGCAAGGTGAGGCACTTGTACCAGGAGGGGGGAGGGGGGCTGTTTCCTGGGTACATACCTGATGTTTGTGACCTCCTACATTGGTGTGGGTGTCTTCAGATATGCCCTGGCATGTTGGCGTGCTGGGAAAGAGGTGTGTGTCTCTATGACAAAGAAAGTTGGTAATCACTCCACGCCATGGACACTTGGACCCATTGCTCTTACCCAGTCTCCAGCTACAATTCAGTGTCAGTGGGTGTTCAGAAGCTCAGGGTATTCTTGTGAGTTCTTCATTTTATGAGTATGACTTTATAGAATTAGATTTTCTCACATGTTCTTTTCAAGTGTTGTCGATGTCAAAGTCAGGATGGAATCAAAAGATGTCTTTTGCACACATCCTCAAACCAGCCTTTACCACTCAGCTCCCCATTCCGCCCCACACTGCACCATTGACTACATTGCATGTGTTTCCATCCTCAGCTGCCCGCATGTCTCAAATATTTAAGCCATACACAGGAAGTTTCCTGCAGCTCCTAAGGCCTTCATAAAGTACTCGACTAATCTGTGTTGCCACTATATTTTCATCTATCCAGATGAATTTTTGATTCCACGGTAATGGTCATGTACACTTGACAATGTTCCCAGTTGTCCAATCATTACATATGATCTGGGCTCTACATACCTTAATGTTACACTTAGAGTCCAATCATCCAAATGGGCAAATATATAAAAACGAGGACATTAAATTGCTTTTGAGAGAAAATCTACTCTGTTGTATGTATATGACACACGGAGTTTGAACATTACCTGGTGTGTCAAACGTAAAGCACACTTGAAACGGCTGTTCAGTGGGATGACTATTCTCCAGAGTGGCCTCTGTGAAATCCTCTAGTGCTGGTGAAAGTGTTCTATAAATAGTAACTACAGTAAACTTTGTAAGTAGTTACTAGAAAAATGGTTTTTTCCAAATACAGAAATCTGTCAATGCTTCACATACGGAAGGAATCCACTTTCACACACCATCTTAAGCAAATTATTCTTCAGATACTGGCTCCAGGATTTGTTTCTCCCTGGGATTGAGTCCTTCCTCCTAGACATTGGTGCAAGTCATGTAGCTGCCAGTAGAGACAGGAGAGGGGTAGGCAGCTCAATTCCTAGCTCAGAACTAATGGTTACTCATATTTTATTCCATTCAGGGTTTTTTCTTTTCAGTTCAATAAACATTGTTCAATTATAAGACTGCCTATCCTCTGCTATGAGATGGCACACTGGCCTTGCCTCCAGGAGTTCACAGTCAAGAAATAAATGCCTCCACTCAAAAGGACATCATTCATTCTGTCTTTTCTTTCTTTCTTTCTTTCTTTCTTTCTTTCTTTCTTTCTTTCTTTCTTTCTTTCTTTCTTTCTTTCTTTCTTTCTTTCTTTCTTTCTTTCTTTCTTTCTTTTCTTTCTTCACTCATTTACTAATTGAGCCCACTGTGGGAAGCTCCATGTTCCTGGCACTTTCCTGTTCTGGAAAGTGATGTGTCTTTGAGTAAAATACATGGTGATTTCAGTGTTCAGGAATGAAGAGGCACAGCCAGCAGGGGTGGGGGGTGAGGGCAGGCTGGCATTGCCCTTAGCCTTGAGCATGTGGCAGGCAGAGGTGGAGGGAGGGCATTCTCTGGGATCTCTTCAGCAGGAGCTGAGCTGGGAGGAGGAGCTGGACAGGTGACAGGTGAGTGAGCCAACAACCCAGAGAGGACTTTGATGCCATCTGAGGCATGTGGACATGTCCTACCTGTGATGGAGAGCATGGGAGGCTCTGATCTGGGCTGGGGCTTCAGGAGAGGGAACAGAGGCAGGAGACAGAAAAGTCCGGATGAGGAGGTTGAGGGATGGCAGGCAGGGACATTGCTGCTGTAGAACTGGAAGGCTATAGCAGCTGGTTGACTGAGGGGCTGAGGGGGAGACAGGAGTCTGGACCCAACCTGGAAGGAAGTTGGTGCAACAGGCAGAGCGTCAAGGCTCTGCCCCTGCAGAAAGCTTCCCTGTTGTCATTCTGACTTCCTGACCCAACCCTGTCTTGTCCTTTCTCTGAGGATCTGGATCCCTGTGTGCCCCAGATGGTTAGGGCCTGAAGTGTGGCCCAGCCCACCCCCTATGGTGCCCTGGCCTGGTCTCCACATTGTGAAACCAGAAATTGCTTGTGCAGAGAGCAAACAACTTAATAATTAACTGTTTTAGTGATCACTTGACTTGGCCCCGGGGCTCAAGATGCTGACCCTCTTGTAACAGGATTTCAGGACTACTGAGACCAGAGGTAGAGTAGGAGCTAATCCTGGAAGAGTGTAGGCTTTGTCAAAGGTCAAGGGGAGAGTGTGAAACAATCAAGACTGGGTGGCATAGAGATGTGTTTGTGTCCTGAGGAAAGGGGATCTGGGCTGGGCCCATGCAGGAGGGCCCTGAATGTGCTGTTCCTAGCAGGGGGTTTGAGGCCACTCCTCATTTCCGTTTCCCTCCCTGACCCAGGAACTGCATCGGGAAGCAGTTTGCCATGAACGAGCTGAAGGTGGCGGTGGCCCTGACCCTGCTCCGCTTTGAGCTGGCACCAGATCCTCTCAAGGTCCCTGTTCCCACTCCAAGAATTGTGTTGATGTCCAAGAATGGGATCCACCTGCATCTCAGGAAGCTCCTCTAACACTTGTGGGGACAAGGATCCTGCCTGCCATCCTGTCTTCCTGTCGGTCTCTCCTGTCTGCTGTCTTCCGCCCACTTCCTGCTTTCACTCTGCCCACCTGCCAGCCTCCCTGATCTCTTCCTCTTGTGCATCAGACTGTCTGCCCTTCTCTGTCTCCCCCTTTCCCAAGATTCCTACTTGTTTGCCTGTTACCTTTCTCCTACCCAGCTGTAGCTCTGACTGTCCATGTAAATCATGATCAGCTGCCTGTCCCCCAGGCTGTCTGTCCTCTCCCTGTTGTTCCTTTCTGCCTGCTTGTGTGTTCCTGTAATGTCTTCTCTTGCTGTTTTACCATGTTACACAAACTTAGTTCCTTAAAAGAACACATTGATGATCTCGTACTTTAGGAAATCAGAAATCTGACATGGTTCTCATTGCGTTGCAACCAAGGTGTTACAGAAGCTCTAAGGGAGAACCTCTTCTCTTGCATTTTTCCACCTTCTAAAAGTCTGCTCTTATGGCTATTCAATGAGGGGATTAGGCCTCCCCATTTATCAAGGAAATATCCTTTTCTTAAATGCAATTGATTACAAATGTTAACCTTATCCATAAAATTCTAGACTTTTGTTTAATTGAATAACAAGGACTCCAGCAAATCCAAGTTGACACATAAGCTAGACATTACAGTCCACCCTTTGTCCTCTTGGCATTCACACATTCCCTTAAACCACACTTAATCTGCAAATTAAGTATAATAAAGTCACACTTCCACCAACTAACCTTCATATGATTGAAAGTATGTTGATCCTTTTCCCCTACAGCAAAGCAAAGTCAATGGAGGGTATTCTCTCCTCTCCTTGAAATCCTGTGACTTAAATGCTATGATACAAAGTTAACTATTAGTACCACATGTTATGGTTTCTGTGCAGGATATAAGACAAGGAACAAAAAATCTGACAAACATGTGCACACATGCATAATCATATTCATAACAAATAAGGAAAATGCTAGAAATAATTATACTCGTTATTTCTATAACTTGTGACATGGCCACCCTTAGCATTTATAACACCCTTCTCCCACTATGCATTCCATATTTTCTTTGCCCTCTGAAAGCACCTCAGCCAGTTGTGGTTTTTTGCCTGGTGCAATGACCCAAACCTTCATTCTTTTTTTTTTTAAGATTTTATTTATTTATTTGAGAGAATGAGATAGAGAGAGCATGAGGGAGGGAGGGTCAGAGGAAGAAGCAGACTCCCTGCTCAGCAGGGAGCCTGATGCGGGACTCAATCCCGGGACTCCAGGATCATGACCTGAGCCGAAGGCAGTCGCTTAACCGAACCACGCAGGTGCCCCCAAACCTTCATTCTTAAAGGATCTGGGCCATTACTAGTCTTGCCTGAATTGGGCTGTGGCATTTTTCCATTTACTCTAATGACAGGGCATGGTAGTTCTACGAGATGCCCATGTATTTCCTCCATTCCGAGCATATCTTTTCTCACCTTCATTGGTAAGGAAACTGCCAATTTCCCCCTTGGTAATCAGGATCAACCCAGTACAGTCACCGCCTCTGGGTTAGACCCACGAGGAGCCCAAAGTGGCCAGGAGGTATCTTCACGTAGTCATTCTTGTGTCTCCTGGTGGAAGCACTCCTACATTTGGAAGTAAGACCACTAGGACAACAGAGCATAAGGTTGCAGTGATAAACTCCAAATTTTGCTAATTGGATCACTAGGGGTAATAATGAGTGGTGCTGCTCCCATCTGCATCCCTTGAGTCCTGGATGGGTGAATCCTGGCTATGGGAGAAACTGCACCATATATTGGACATTGATTTAAAGCATATACACGCTCCCAGAGAACCTTCCTTCAACCTTGCAGGTTATTGCCACCTAGCTGGTGCTGTATACCCAAACTGATCCTGAGGTTATGTCTGTGGTTCTGGAATGCCTAGCTGGAATGGATATCCTTCCCAACTGGCAAAGAAGACTCAGCAGAATATAGGGTTTTGATGGCTCCAGCTTCATGGGGATCTTCCCATATGTCCCCATTCCAGTTGTCAGGTTCCCATTTCTCAATGTCCTCACTGTAACAGATGACACCCTGCAAGATATGGAATTCACTTTGCTGATAATTCAGACATGGGCAGGATGACACCTGGGTTTAGTTTCAGAAATCTGAGCCCTGGCTAAATTTGTGGCCGCAGGTCAGAGTGATCTTCAATGCAGACATAGTAGCTTTCGGGTCATTTATTTCTTTTTTGGTCTGAGAATTTGAATCCTCCATATTATTCTTTTCTTTTCCCACTTTCTCCAGTACAACGTGGACATCCAGTCAATCTTCTTATGCTCCTTAGTTTGACATGTTTTAAGGCATCAAATACATGGTCACCAGAACCTTGCTTTTTGCAAGTATTTGATTAGCAGCATCCAATGGTGATGTCTTGTGTATTGCAACATCAGATCCTGGGCTACCAGTGTTCTCTTTACCATTGGAAATAGAGTCATTGGTCCCTTTCCAAATAATCCTCTTAGAGAACCAATTCACAAAACCCAGAACCAATTCAGAAAACTTGTTAAGATTCTGTTCCTCTAGAATCATTCTTGGTACCAAAATTTATATTAGTCAGAGTTCTACCAGAAAAACACAACCAGTAGAATAGATAGATGCCTGTCCAGAAAGAAAACGACAGACCTGGAAGGTTAATATACCTGAGCCCCACATTCTGTTCACGCAGTAGCTTTCTTGTGTTTTCCCTGTCTCACCACTGAGAAGCTTACTAAGAAAGGGGACTAGAGGGCCAGGTTGTCCTGTTGAGGGGATGCCTGACTGAGCGAGGACACTGCAGGGATGGAAAGGGCAGGGAAGGATCATGGTCAGCCAGCACCAAAGGTCAGAGATGAAGGGTAGGTGCTCACTCACCAATCCACTAGAGGAAGAAAGTAAACACATTTGGGATCATGGGATCTATAAGAGAAAGATGATCAGGTCATGCACAGATAGACAGATCCCCAGAGGAGGCTTGTGGATAAAGCTATTTTAAAGCTAAGGCATGGACCCGAGTTCCCCAAACTTTTGATGCAGGCCCCAGGACTCCTTTCCACATGGTGCCTAAGCCCTTTGCTCTCAGGAAGCCCCACCTTCTCCAGCCAACGCTGACCCTCTCCATTGTACAAAACTTTAGGAAAGTCAGGCTCATAGGTGTTCAGGAAGCCAAGGAACTGTCCAAACCCAAGTGGGTGGGCATAGGAGAACTGGTGGGCTCAGCATACAACTTTGTTCAGTCTCTCTGTCTACTGCATAGGAAATGTGACAGAATTCCAGGCCCCTCGGGAGCCCACTGTCACCAGCCAAGCCCTAGGTTCCTGGGAGCATCCTCCCTCCTCCTACATCCCTCTCCCAGCCAGTCACAGTCCTATACGTCTCTGGGGTCAGTCCCCTCTCCAGACCCAGAGACACCATGATAAGTCCAAGCCACCCTCTTGCTGTACCCGGGTGAGCTCAACAACCACAAGCTGGCCAACCTGCTTCCATCTGGTTCCTGTCATCAGCCCTCTATCTATGCTGCTCTGAGAAAGAGATTTCTTTTGGCATTAAAGCTGTTTTCATGAGAGTGGTAACACCAGCTTGCTGTGCAGTGCAGAAATCTGCTCAATTCTGCCCCTGTTATGTCATTGGACACATTTTTCTTGAGGACCTATTATGTGCAGGGTACTGTCTAGACGTCTCAGGTCATGAGACAGACCTGGTCCTACCTTTTCATTCCATGGGGCAGACCAATTATATTCAACTAAACAATCAAGGAGTGTGAATACACCCAGTACTTAGTGCTAAGAAGGAAGCAGACAGTGTTATGAGAGAGACTAGCAGGGAGAATCTGCTTGGAGAGGGAGATCGGGGATGGCCCCCGGTTGGAGAGGACATTCAAGGTGAAACCCAGAGGATGACAAGCAGCTGGCGGTGCAAAGAGCAAGGGACAGCATTTCTGGTAGAGCAAACAACAAGCACCAAAGCTCTGGGGCAGGAAAAAGTAGTGGTGTCTTCCAGGAGCTGCCACCTGGTGGGACAGTGGCCTGAGATGAGGTTGGAGATCATCCAGAGGGTGGTGTGTGTTCTAAGATAGGGTGCTTTAAAAATGTAGGTAGAGAATATAGGAAAGCATCGGCATCATGCCAACACAGAGTAAGCATTATACATAATAAATGTCAGTCGGGCATTAGCAAAACTGGAGTAGAAATTTGAGGTCATGGTCCTAACTGTGACATTTACTTTCTTCGTGACCTTGACAAAGTCAACTAAGTCCCTGGGCCTTAGTTTCCTTGTCTGTTAATTCAGGTTAATAAATTGTATGGTAGTTATGTCTGTGCTTTGGAAATCCTATTCAAATATTGAGAAAATGTTTTGAAAGCTTTACTGCATGCCAACACCAGGCAGGGTACTGGGTCAGGAACCCTCACTTCTCAGAATCACTTATAGCTCATTCCAGGTAGAACGTTCTGCTACACAATGTCCCAAGCCAAGAATAAACATGAGAGTTCTGTGCCTTCATTTGGATGAGAAAAGCAAACAAATATTCAGGATTGAAAACCTTAAGATAAAAAGCTTCTGCACAGCAAAGGAAACAGTCAACATAACAAAGAGGCAACCCACAGAATGGGAGAAGATATTTGCAAATGACGCTACAGACAAAGGACTGGTATCGAAGATCTATAAAGAACTTCTCAAACTCAACACCCAAAAAACAAATAATCAAGTCAAAAAGTGGGCAGAAGATATGAAAAGACACTTCTCTGAAGAAGATATACAAATGGCTAACAGACACATGAAAAAATGTTCATCATCATTAGCCATCAGGGAAATCCAAATCAAAACCACATTGAGATACCACCTTACGCCAGTTAGAATGGCAAAAATGGACAGGGAAAGAAACGACAAATGTTGGAGAGGTTGTGGAGAAAGGGGAACCCACTTACACTGTTGGTGGGAATGCAAGTTGGTACAGCCACTTTGGAAAACAGTGTGGAGGTGCCTCAAAAAATTAAAAATAGAGCTACCCTATGACCCAGCAATTGCACTACTGGGTATTTACCCCAAAGACACAGATGTAGTGAAAAGAAGGGCCATATGCACCCCAATGTTCATAGCAGCAATGTCTGCAATAGCCAAGCTGTGGAAAGAGCCAAGATGCCCTTCAACAGATGAATGGATAAAGAAGATGTGGTCCATAAATACAATGGAATATTACTCAGCCATCAGAAAAGATGAATACCCAGCTTTTTCATCAACATGGATGGGACTGGAGGAGATTATGCTAAGTGAACTAAGTCAAGCAGAGAAAGTCAATTATCATATGGTTTCACTTATTTGTGGAACATGAGGAATAACATGGAGGACATTAGGAGAAGGAAGGGAAAAATGGGGAGGGGGAATTGGAGGGAGAGATGAACCATGAGAGACTATGGACTCTGAGAAACAAACAGGGTTCTAGAGGGGAGGGGGGAGGGGGGATTGGTTAGCCCAGTGATGGGTATTAAGGAGGGCATGTACTGCATGGAGCACTGGGTGTTATACGAAAACAATGGACCGTGGATCACCACATCAAAAACCAATGATGTATTGTATGCTGACTAACATAACATAATAAAATTTTTAAAAATAAATAAATAAAAATAAAAAATAAAGACAAACAAACAAAAGAAAACTTTTCCCTGAGACATACAGTCTTTATAGAGGAATAAAAGTCAACAAGGTATGATATATTGCATCAGTATCCAACCCAATGTTATCAGTCCCAGAAACAGGAATGCCTGGTGTTCTCTATCCACAGGAGTAATCCCTTCAAGCTGCCACCTTGGGGACCGACTGCACCCACTTCTCTGCCTTCCTGTGGCCTGTTAACGGTACCAGGAAGCATCCAGGAATAAAAATACTCATTTCCCTTTAAAATGTGGCAACCCAAACTGAACCCACTCTCTTTAAGACAGTGATCTAATGGATCCAATGTGATCCTGATTTCCTCCTCCATTTGTTCGTCAGGAGGTAAGAATTCACTGGGCATCATCAGTAGGCATAGCCCTCTGTCCCACGCTTTAGAAGCCTAAGGACACAGGTTGCCCTGTTACAACCTTCAAAGACTCCTTGGTTGGAGTGTCTGGATAGCAGATGAATGGGAAAGATATTGACTGGTTAATAAACATTGACCATGCCAGCACAACTGACTAACACTCGAGCTCATACTCTACAGACAGGTCTGCATTCTGCTTTCATCACTTTATTATAAGCTCTACTCACATAAAAAATTCTCCATGAGCATCATTTTCAATGACTGGTACATCCAGCCACGTGGTGTACTCTACATTTGCTCACAGAAACTGCCCTGCATAGTGAGACTTGGCCATTTGTGCCAATATGTCAGCTTGATACCTGAAACACATTCTTGCTCCTGGGAAACACTGGATCAAATAGAGCAAACATGAAATGTCCCCTGTAAAGTTTGGGAGATATCACATGTGGGCTGGAGGGTGGTTTTCAGCAAATGGTTCACAGCAAAGTCTCTGGGGCCACACTGCCTGGGCATGAATGCTGGCTCCACCTCTTACCAGTAGGGTGACCCTGAGCAGGCAGCTAAGCTCTTTGTGCCTTCTTTTTTCACTTAGACTACAGGAATATTTTTTAATTAATTAATTAATTGATTGATTTAAATTCAAGTTAGTTAACACATAGTGTATATTGTTTTCAGGAGTAAAATTTAGTGATTTATCACTTACATATAATACCCAGTCCTCATCACAACAAATACCTTCCTTAATGCCCATCACCTATTTAGCCCTCCCCCCACCCCACATCCCCTCCAGCAACCCTCAGTTTGTTCTCTACAGTTAAGAGCCTCTTATGGTTTGCCTCCGTCTCTGTTTCTATCTTGTTTTATTTTTCTTTCCCTTCCCCTGTGTTCATCCTTTTTGTTTCTTAAATTCCACATATGAGTGAAATCATACTGTATTTGTCTTTCTCTGATGGACTTATTTTGCTTAGCATAATACCCTCTAGTTCCACCCACATCCTTGCAAGTGGCAAGACTTCATTCTTTTGGATGGCTGAGTCATATTCCATCATATATATATAATGCCACTTCTTCTATATCCATTCACCCGTCGATGGACATCTGGGCTCTTTCCACATTTTGGTTATTTTGGACATTGCTGCTGTAAACACTGGGGTGCATGTGCCCCTTCGAATCACCATGTGTAGCCTTTGGATAAATACCCAGGAGTGCAATTGCTAGGTTGTAGGATAGCTCTATTTTTAACTTTTTGAGGAACCTCCATACTGCTTTCCACAGTGGCTGCACCAGTTTGTATTCCCACCAACAGTGCAAGAGGGTTCTCCTCTCTCCACATCCTCTGCAACATCTGTTGTTTCCTGAGTTGTTAATTTTAGCCATTCTGACTAGTGTGAGGTGGTATCTCACTGTGGTTTCTGTTTAAGAGATTGTCTTTTTCCCGGTCGATAGTCTTTCCTGCTTTGTTGAAGCTTATTTGGCCATATAGTTGTGGGTCCATTTCTGGGTTTTCTATTCTGTTCCATTGATCTCTGTGTCTGTTTTTGTGCCAGTACCATACTGTCTTGAGGATGACAGCTTTGTAATACAGCTTGAAGTCTGGGATTGGGATGCTTCCCTCTTTGCTTTTCTTTTTCAACATTACTTTGGCTATTTGGGGTCTTTTCTGGTTCCATACAAATTTTAGGATCATTTCTTCTAGCTCTGGAAAAAATGCTGATGGTATTTTGGTATAGATTGTATTCCATTTCTTTGTGGCTTCCACAATTTTTTTCCTAAGTGTTCTATAGTTTTCAGCTTCAGATCTCTTACCTCTTTGGTTAGGTTTATTCCTAGGTATCCTGTGGGTTTTGATGCAATTGTAAATGAGATCGATTCCTTGATTTCTCTTTCTGCTGCTTCATTATTGCTGTATAGATGCAGCAGATTTCTGTACGTTGATTTTATATGCTGCGACTTTGTGGAATTCATGTACCAGTTCTTGCCATTTTTTGGTGGAGTCTTTCGAGTTTTCTACGTAGAGTATGATGTCGTCTGCAAAGACTCAAAAGTTTGACTTCTTCCTTGCCGATTCGGATGCCTTTTATTTCTTTTTGTTGTCTGATTGCCGAGGCTCGGACTTCCAGTACTATGTTGAACAACAGTGGTGAGAGTAGACATCCCTGTCGTGTTCCTGACCTTAGGGGAAAAGCTCTCAGTTTTTCCCCATTGTGGATGATATTAGTTCCGTGTCTTTCACATATGGCCTTTATGATGTTGAGGTATTTCCTTCTACCCTTACTTTCTTGAGGGTTTTTATCAAGAAAGATGCTGTATTTTGTCAAATGCTTTTTCTGCGTCTATTGAGAGGATCATATGTTTCTTATCCTTTCTTTTATTAATGTGGTGTAACACGTTGATTGATACGCACCCCTGCAGTCCAGGAATAAATCCCAGTCGATCGTGTGAATAATTCTTTAATGGACTGCTGAAGTCGATTTGCTAGTAACTTGTTGAGAAATTTTGTACCTGTGTTTGTCAGGGATATTGGTCAGTAATCCTCCTTTTTAGCTGGGTCTTTGTCTGGTTTTGGAATCAAGGTAATGCTTACCTCATAGAATGAGTTTGGAAGTTTTCCTTCCATGTCTGGTTTTTGGAACAGTTTCAGAAGGATAGGTATTAACTCTTCTTTAAATGTTGGTAGAATTCCCCTGGGAAGCTATCCAGCCCTGCGCTCTGGTTTGTTGGAAGGTTTTTGATTACTGATTCAATTTCTTCACTGGTTATGGGTGTGTTCAGATTTTCTATTTCTTCCTGTTTCAGTTTTGGTAGTGTATATGTTTCTAGGAATTTATCCATTTCTTCCACATTGCCCAGTTTGTTGGCATATGGTTGCTCATAATCATCTCTTATAGTTGTTTGTATTTCTGTGGTGTTGGTTGTGATCACTCCTCTTTCATCTGTGATTTTATTTATTTGGGTCCTTTCTCTTTCCTTTTTGATAGGTCTGGGTAGGGGATTATCAATTTTGTTAATTCTTTCAAAGAACCAGCTCCTAGTTTCATTGATCTGTTTTACTGTTTTTTTTTTTTATTTCTATATCATTTATTTCTGTTCTAATCTTTATTATTTCCCTTCTGCTGCTGGTTTTATGGTTTGCTGTTTTTTTCCCCCAACTCCATTTGGTGTAAGGTTAGGTTGTATATTTGAGAGTTTCTTGGTTTTTGAGGAAGGCCTGGATTGCTATATGCTTCCCTCTAATGACCACCTTTGCTGTGTCCCAAAGTTTTGGACTGTCATGTTTTCATTTTCATTTGCTTCATGTATATCTTTTATTTCTTCTTTAATTTCCTGCTTAACCCATTCATTCTTAAGTAGGCTATTCGTAACCTCCATGTATCTGTGGTCCTTCCAATTTTTTTCTCATGGTTGACTTCAAGTTTTATAGCATTGTGGTCAGAAAATATGCATGGTATGACCTCACTCTTTTTGTACTGGTTGAGGCCTGATTTGTGACCCAGGATGTCATCTATTCTGGACAATGTTCCATGTGCACTCGAAAAGAATGTTTTTCTTTAGGATGAAAAGCTCTGAATATAACTGTTAAGTCCATCTGGCCCCGTGTGTCATTCAAAGCCTTGTTGCCTTGTTGATTTTCTGCTTTGATGATCTGTCCATTGCTGTGAGTAGGGTGTTAAAGTCCCCTACTCTTATTGTATTATTATCAATGAGTTTCTTTAAGCTTGTTACTAATTGATCTATATATTTGGCTGCTCCCAAGTCGGGGGATAAATATTTATAATCATGAGAACTTCTTGTTGGATAGACCCGTTTATTGTGATATAGTGCCCTTGTTCATCTCTTATAACCTTCTTTGGTTTAAAATCTAGATGGTCTGATATAAGTATGGCCACTCCAGCTTTCATTTGATGTCCATTAGCATGATAAATGGTTCTCCATCCCCTCACCTTCAATCTGGAGGTGTCTTTGGGTCTAAAATGAGTCTCTTGTAAGCAGCATATCGATGGGTCTTTCTTTTTTAAAATCCATTCTGATACCCTATGTCTTTTGATTGGAGCTTTAGTCCATTTACATTCAGAGTGATTACTGGTAAGTATGAACTTAGTGCCATTGAACTTACCTGTAAAGTCGCTGTTCCTGTAGATTGCCTCTATTCCTTCTAGGTGTTGTTGTGGTTTTTTTGTTTGTTTGTTTTGCTTTTGGTGTCTCCTTCCCTCTCGAAGGGTCCTCCTTCATATGTCTTGCAGGGCTGGTTTAGTGTTTATGACTCCTTTTGTTTTTGCTTGTCTTGGAAACTCTTTATCTTTCCTTCTATTCTGAATGAGAGCCTTGATGCATAAAGTATTCTTGGTTGCATATTTTTCCACTTTGGCACATTGACTATATCATGCCTCTCTCTTCTAGCCCGCCAGATTTTTGTGGGCAGGTCTGCTGCTAACCTTACATGTCTACCTTGTAGGTTAAGTACCTTTTGTCACTAGCTGCTTTCAAAATTCTCTATCGTGTATTTTCAAGTTTCACACTAATATGTCTTGGTATTGATCTGTTTTTTTTTTTATTTTGAAGGTAGTTCTCTGTGCTTCTTGGACTTGGAAGCCTGTTTCTTTCCCCAGATTAGGGAAGTTCTCAGGTATAATTTGTTCAAATTTGCCTTCTGCCCCTTTTTCCTGCTCCTCTCTTCTGGGATTCCTCTGATATGGATATTATTGTGCTTTGTGGACTTCCTGAGTTCCATAAGTCTACCTTCAAGATCTAATGGTTTTCTTTCCCTCTTCTTTCCAGCTTCATTATTTTCCATAATTTTATCTTCTATCTCACCTATTCATTCGTCTGCTCCTTCCATCTTTGTTGTGATTACGTACAGTGGGTTTTGCATCTCACTTATAGCATGTTTTAATTTCAGCCTCACTAGGTTTTAGGTCTTCTATCTCTGTAACAAGGCTTCCTCTGTTGTCTTCTATGCTTCTTTCAAGCCCAGCTAGTATTCTTATGACACTTGTTCCAAATTCTTATTCAGATATATTGCTTATGTCTGTTTTGAGAAAATCACTGGCTGTGATTTCTTCTTGACCTTTGTTTTGGAGAGAATTCCTCTGCCTTGTCATTTTGTATGTTTCCTGTTCCCGAGAGTAATGCTATTTTAAGAGGCATCATACACTGTCCAGGGCCTGGCGCTTCAGGAAGTGCTTCTGGTGTAAGCTGTGTGCATGCTGCTACTGCGTTTTGGCCGCTCTTTCCCACAGGTCAGTCCTCTGCAGAGTTGCACCTTGCTTGCAGGGGGGAGTGTTTGGACCTTAACTAGGTGTGCTTTGATTTGTTTGTTAAAGTAAGCGTGGAAAAAAAGAAAGGACAAAAAAAGAGAGAGAGAGAGAGGAAAGGAAAAGGAATGAAAATGAACAAACAAAAACCTATAAGCCTGTTTTGAAAGTAAAAGGAAGGAAAAGGAAAAAGAATAAAAAACCCTGATCCAGAGAAAGAGAAAATGAAACAAACAAACAAACAAACAAACAAACACTGTAAGTCTGTTTTGAAAGGGGAAATAAAAGACAAAAAGAGAAAATGAAAACAATGGAAAGAAAGGAAGCCTGGTCCTATTTCCACCAGAACTGAACTGATGCTTTGGAGCACTCTATAGTCAGTGACCTTGGTACATGCAATGGGCCTGTGTTGGTCTTCTGAGGGAGAGACCCACTGTGCTACTCACAGTCAGACTTGCCCTGGTAAAGATGCCCCAGACAGGTGCAGGGTGGCAGGGTTTGGTGTAAGCAGCTCCCATCTCCATGGGAGGCACGTGTTTTTCTCTGAAGTCTGACCACACTGGTGGGCTGGGGGTGGGGGTGATATTGATGCCACCCCACTGTCTTGTCCGTGGAAGGGGATCTCCCACCTGTCCCTTTTCAGGAAGCTCTGAGAGAAAAATGAATAATCTCCCATCCTGTGTCCCAAGCCTCCATCAGAATCCTGCCCTCACCCCTTCTGTGCCTGGGCCGTCAACACATTCACTACCATACTTCTCCATTTTATCTCTGGCACATGGCTGGGATTCAAACCTCCAAATGTTAAAGGACCTGGTGCAGGCTGGACCCACTCCCTTCTCCCAGAGAAGAGCCTCCCCATGCTGAGACTTGAGAATTTTTTTTAAAAATCTTTTTTTTTAGGATTGTTGTGGGGAAAAAGCATAAAGTTCCTTGCTCAGTGTCTAGAATATAGTAAGCACTCAGTAAATGCTAGCTATTTCCAAGCATTATGCACACAATTCTATAGAGGAAACCGAGGACTCAGGGAAGCAAACACGGAGTTACACCCAGAATTGCAACGCAATTCCTAGGCTGTCCCAATTCCAAACTCTCTCCACAACTGCCCCTTATGTGCTAGGTGCAAAGCTGGTACTGATCCAAGCGAGGGAAGGAGTCAGGCTCCAGAGTCCCTGGGCCTGGGCCAGTGAGGGGCGGAAAGTAACCATAGAACTGGAGGAAAGTTGAGAGGCATGGGTAACATGGTTACACACCCCTGGGTTTGGACAGGAGCCCAGGATTTGGGGGGAAAGGTGAGACCTGTGGACCCATGGGTTGTGTAATGAATCTCCTGTCACAAGGTCGGCCACAGGAGGAGGGCATAGGAGTAACAGGTAGATGGTGAGGAACAAGGGCAAGAGGAAAAGCTGCCTTCCAAAGAACTCCTCATGAAAACACCTTGTTCTCCTTTCTAAATTATGGGCTTGGAGTCGATTTGGGAGAAGAGAATCAGGAACAAAGTGAGGCCGGGAGACTAACTTGTCCTCCTCAGGTGTGCTTTCATATGTTCTCCGTGAGTCTTTAGTGCCCATCCCTCTCCCTAGCACTCTTCACCTGGTGAATTTCTATTCACCCTTCAGGGTCCCATTCTTGTTTTTAGTTGTCTCCTTCCTGGGTGGGCCCAGCCCACTATTCACTCTTTCAGTACAGGCCTTATCATGTTTTCCTGGATTGCGTTACTTTTCTGCCTTTACCTCCTAGACTGTGAGCTCAGGAAACATTTGCTGAGTGCATGAGTGACTGACTGAATGAGCATTCCTGGGAGGACCTTGGGAAAGGGACAATTACCCCCCCCCCCCACCTTACAGAAGGAGAAACTGAAGTGCAGAGAATATGGTTGGCCAGCTTCATATGGCATGAGCAAGCCCTGGGCTGGGCCTCCTGAGTGTGAGCCCAGTGCTCTGCCTACCGGCACAGTCAGCCCAGGACATCGCTGAATGGTGGACTGGGACAAGCGTGGGGAACAATGCTGAGGCAGCTGAGGCAGTCTGGAGACCCCCGATTCTAATCCCAGCTGGCACTCTCATTGGTGGTTTTCCTCTGGCCACATCGCTTTAGCTCCCTGTAAGTGTTTCCCTCTCAGAAATGGGATAATAATCAAACCAAGCACATCTCCTTAACACTTGGTAAACTAGACTGAATTTTTTGCGGTCTGGATTCATGTCTGTTTTGCTGACAGCTCTGTCCAGGCACAAAGCACACTGCCTGGCACAGAGTAGGTGCTCCTGAAATATTTGATGAATAACAGGGAGCAGAGCAAGTGGGAATGTGCCCGGCCATTACCACTGTCTGCTGAGAAAGCTTTCCTCCCACAGTTTCCCAAGGTGGCTCCTCACAGTTAATGAACTCTAGAAGTCCAATCTAAGCTCTGCCCTCACCCTTCACCCTCCCTCCAGGTGGGCAGGGCAATCCTCCCCTGACTGACTGGGCTGGGATGCTCAGGGGAGCTCAGCACAGTCAGGGACAGTCAGGCAGAGTCAGCGATCCAGCAGCCCCTGCACCATGAGTGTCTCTGTGCTGAGCATCACCGGACCCCTGGGCGGTATCTCTGGGCTCCTGCAAGGGGCCTCCCTGCTAGGGCTGGCTCTGCTGCTGCTCAAGGCAGCACAGCTCTACCTGCGCAGGCAGTGGCTGCTCAAAGCAGTCCAGGAGTTCCCATCCCCTCCCTCCCACTGGCTCTTTGGGCACAAGCTGGAGGTAGGAACGGGCTGGAGGGGATTGGAGGGTAGGGTTGGCCTGGGAAGGCAGCAACCACCCACCCAATGCTAGCTGGGTGCCAGCACTGCCTGGGTGTGAGGGTTGCCCAGTGCAAAGGGAAAGCCCACATGTAGAAGGGCTCCCCAAGGGTTTATGGATTCAACAAATGGTCGGAGTCAATTGGGGAGTTGTAGTCAACTGACCCAAGTAACCCAATAGCATTTTGGTAAATGATGATTTGTTGAATGAACAAATGCATGAGGAAGGGCTTCTAATGGCCAATTCGGAGTGCCTGAATGTTCCCCCAGAAACTTGGGCTTCCCTCCATCACACATTAATTATCCTCTACTGTCATGGCTTCTTAATCTGTTGTCAACAAAATAAAATTAATATACAAATTTAAATTTTGAAATATAATCCACTTTATGCTCCAAATAAAATTATATGGCAAAACTGCTTACCATGTGATAATACTTGTCATAAATTTTTTATGCAGATGTGCTAATGACTTCCAGTAGTTTTGTACACCATGGAGTTAATAATCCCTGACAAGTTTCTGTAAGGCTGTTGGTTGTGAAAGCCGCTAATTCCACTCGACAATGGGACAGAACCTAGCCTTAGAGCGAACCTTGGACAGCCAGGAAAGTCTCAATCAGAGCCAAGGTGTATGGGGAGATCTGGTGAGAGGACACCTGCATACCTGTTGAAGTAGCTCCTCCCTCTTGGATACATGCCCAGGAGTCTGTGATGTTGCAGAAGACACTGGAGGCCCAGCCATCAATACCTGACGCTCTACCTACCACCCTCCCAGCCCACAAGCCAGCAGAAGGCCAGATTATTATTTAAACTGAATCTATGTTGGGATGCTTTTTTTTTTCTTTTCTGTTCTGTTCTTCTCCCCTTTGTTCCTTCGTCTTTCCTCCCTTCCTTCCTTGCTGCCTGCCTGCCTTCTTTCCTACCTAAACCAAACTGAGACAATTCCAGTTTTGAAAGACAATTTCTTATACAAGAGGACTTCAATTAGGCACTTCTAAGTGTTGCCTGTGCTGAGTAATAAGATAGCTGAGCCACCACAATTTCTAAAACACCAGAGATTCTGTCTTTTCATTGACACTAAAACCGAGACTTTGTTTCTGCTAAACTACTTAGCTCGTCCAGCGGGGCTCTGCTGTGGGACTTTGAATCTGCCTTCCTGAGCCTACAGTGACTATCAGGAAAGAAAGAGAGTCCGGGTTGGAAGGCAAGTGGGAGGTGGATTGACACAAACTGCCAGCTGACAATCATCAGGAAGGGATGGGGACAATGGTCTGGACCACAGCTACTTCCTGAGGGCAGCCTGTCTTCGTGGGTCACCTCCAGTTTCCTGTAACGCCCTTCTTACTTTCAGACCCAAAGTCTGATGGTTCCTACAGATTCATGGCTCCCTGGATAGGTAAGTACATTGAACTAGGAATATAGTTCGCCTCCTGCTTAGGTTTGCCAACATCTATCCATCTGGCCCAGATTAAATAAGAGGTGACTGGTACCACAGTCTCTCCACTCAACTCTGAATTGAGCCCCCTTTCTCTTCTTCTGATAAAAACCTCACACCTTCCTTATGGTAGGGGAGCCCTCTTGCAGGTCAGCTTCTCCCCCATCACTTCTGAGTCCTCGCCAATGATCTCAGCCTAACTTTTCATGAAGTCAGCCTATTAACCATTCCTTCCTCTGTTTCGACCTCAAACTTAAGCTGTCGTAATCACTTCCTGTATACTACCCTTGAGGAAGTCCCCTTCCTGACATGCACTGGCCTTTCCTGCCTTGCCCAGGATGACCTTCTTCCGACACCCTGGGTTCCTCCCCAGGTGTCCCCAGAAAACTCTTGGGGGGTTCCTTCCACACACATACACCCCTTGTGGTCCAGGGTATGGTTTGCTCATGTTGAATGGGCAGGCGTGGTTCCAGCACAGGTGGATGCTGACTGCAGCCTTCCACTATGACATCTTGAAGCCCTACATGGGACTCATGGCCGATTCTGTCCCAGTGATGCTGGTAAGTTCAACCCCTCCTCACCTGCACACTCACACCCACAGCACAGTCCACAAAGTCCACTCTCAGACAGCTGTGTCCCTCAGACATCCATTAGACTTGGCCCTTGGAATCACCCACTTATAACATACTATGAGACAGGGCTCCCTGGGGATGGATGGAACAAGAAAGCACCCAGGCACCTGCTTTCATCCACTCTTTGCTCATTGCCCACAGGAGAGACAGTCATGGTAAATAAAGGGTTCCTTCTCCTCCCACTTCCATGCCTTTGGCTTGCACAGGAAGAGTAGTCAATGCCCCTGGACAACAGGACAAGCTGCCCCTGGCTGGCCTGGGCAGTAGCAGCTTCAGTGGCAGGGTGGACATCCCAGGATGTCACTCGGGTAGACTCTGGCCTGGGGCTGAAGGCTTCTGGTGGATTTTAGCCACTCCGTGGAGGGAAATGGTCTCTACCTCCAGGGCTGGGTCCTGCCATAACATCACCTCTGAGCATGACCCTATTTCTCACTCACTATGCTCAACTGATATTTGCTGAATAAGAGGAATTGAGGTCCCTGATATCCCCTCCTTAGGAACCCCAGTACTGGCCCCTTGACCTTTCCTTTGCCTTGACTCATGCTCCCTAAATTGGGGCTTCACCTGTTTCTCATGTGTATATCAACCCCAAGACATAAAAGATTCCCCCTTAGTCCCCTGAGAAACAATGTTTTCTGGTCTGCTAAAAGGTGGTTATCACCAAACTTATTCCTAAGTCAGACTATAAGAGATCATGATTAATTAAGTAACAACTTCCTCAGAGTATATTCTGAGAAAATACTCACCATATTACAGACACTTGGCTATACGGTCCTAAATTGATGAAACACAACCGCTTTATTTATTTATTTTTTTAATTTTATTTACTTTTGAGAGAGAGAGAATGAGAGGGGTGAGGGTCAGAGGGAGAAGCAGACTCCCTGCTGAGCAGGGAGCCTGATGCGGGACTCGATCCCGGGACTCCAGGATCATGACCTGAGCTGAAGGCAGTCGCTTAACCAACTGAGCCACCCAGGCGCCCCAACACAACGGCTTTAGAAAGTGAGGGCATCTCATCAGAATATGAGGAGAGGCAGAGAGAGAGTCTAGCCTTGTCAGCATGGGCCTTCTGGAGGAGTAGAGAAGGACCAATGTGTCCCTCTACCACAGGACAAATGGGAGGAGCTCCTCAGCCAGAACTCACCTCTGGAGATCTTTGGACACATCTCCTCGATGACGTTGGACACCATTATGAAGTGTGCCTTCAGCTACCAGGACAACCACCAGGCAGACAGGTCAGTGAAATCCTTAGCTGCCGGCTTCTATTTCTTACCAACTAGTGTGGACTTATCTGAGAGGCAGTTAGGGCAGCTGGGATGTTAACCAGCCCAAAGAGCTACATTCTGCAGAGAGCTCCAGGCCACAGTCAAATTCAGCCACACCAAGCCTTCATCCCTGCCACAGGGAGAAGCCTGGCTGCCAACGTCCCTCATAAGGGGCTGAGAGTCTCGAGGGTGTAAGAACAACATGACAAATGCCTAGGGTTGCCTGTCCCATTGACTGAGGAACGCTCCACCCACTGGCCCACTCCACTCCAGGTCAGATGCCTCCCTCCATCCAGTCCCTTCTGCATCCTCCCCTTTCAGGTACTTCCAATCCTACCTTCAGGCCATTCGGGACCTGAACAACCTGGTGCTTTCCCGGATAAGGAATGCTTTCTACCAGAAAGACTTCATCTACAGGCTGACCCCTGAGGGCCGCCGGAACCACCGGGCCTGCCAGCTTGCCCATCAACACACAGGTTGGGACTCTGCCCCCTGGGCCCCTCCCCTCCTTCATCAGGCACATCCCAAAGGGACTGACCCTGCCCCCTCAGGCAGAGTCCTGCCCCTCGCTGCCCCTCCAGGACCTGGGAAACACCCACCCCAGGCACTCCCCTGGTGCAGCTGTTAGGGTGCCAGGTGCTATGCAGGAAGCTGCATGTGTCACCACACGGGTGAAGGTTGAAGGAGAGCCCCTGCCAGCAGCATTCAAGCAGAGCCTCCTTGGGCTGCGCTGTTGAGGGGAGTGAGGACCGGCAAGCGCCTGGCGCTAGAGCTCTCCCCCGGAGAAGCACACCCATTCCCACGCTCCGGATCCACCTGGCAGGCTGACTGGGGCACAGGGGGCAGGTGGGCTACTGTGGGTGGCTGTGTCTGGGCACCCAGAGCTCTCAGCTCTGCCTGGGAACACTGTTCTGGACAGACCAAGTGATCAAGCTGAGGAAGGCTCAGCTGCAGGAGGAGGGAGAGCTCGAGAAGGTCAGGAGCAAGAGGCACTTGGACTTTCTGGACATCCTCCTCTTTGCCCAAGTGAGTGTGGCAGGGGAGGCCTGAGGCTTTGCAGACAAGTGTGGAGGAGGGGGGCAAACTCAAACCCTGCCCTCCTTCCCTGTCTCCCAGAGGGAGAACGGGAACAGCTTGTCTGACAAGGACCTCCATGCGGAAGTGGACACCTTCATGTTTGAGGGCCATGACACCACAGCCAGCGGCATCTCCTGGATCCTCTATGCTCTGGCCACACACCCCGAGCATCAGCAGAGGTGCCGGGAGGAGATCCAGAGCCTCCTGGGGGACAGCGCCTCCATCACCTGGTGAGTACTCATGAGATGGGAGGGCCCTGCCCCCTCAACTAGAGAATTCCCTGGTTGTCAGGGCCTTGCCGGCCCTTCAGGATAGCTTTGTTTTAGGGACCACCTGGACCAGATGCCCTACACCACCATGTGCATCAAGGAGGCACTGCGACTCTATCCGCCAGTTCCAGGTGTCGGCAGAGAGCTCAGCAAGCCCATCACCTTCCCTGATGGACGCTCCTTACCCAAAGGTGTGAGCCTCACCACTCTCACCCCATAAGTACTCTGCAGGAATGCGTGGGAGGTCAGAAATCCGCAAGTTCTGGGGCAGTTTGTGCATGTCTTTGAGACTCATTTCCCCCTCAAGAAAATCAAACATTACTTTGTTTGGATGAGGTTATGGTGTGCTTCCACCGAGCTTAAATCGGCCCAAAGATCAAGAAATAAATACATGACAGCCTCTGAATGGGGCTGTGTGAGTTGCCCTAATATTCTAATGTCCTGAGTTATGAGTGCTTGAGAGATAATCAGATGGGGCAGGGGTAGATGTGGTCTTTCCTTATAGGGTCTTGGCTAACGAGCGAGATTAGAGTATTCACTGTGAAATGTCAGATGGTCCAGTCTCCGGGGAACCCTCAGGTTGATGGCCCGATCTGAGATCCCTGCTATGACTGGAGGCCACCTTTCAGCTCCCCTCTGCTCCGAATCCCAGCCCTGCCACGGCTTGGCTGGGTGGTCATAGGCAAGTTGGTCAGCCTCTCCGTGCTCAGGTGCCTCATGGGACCAATGGAGATGTGAGCCTTCATTGGAGGGTTGTTGTGAGGATGGAGGAGTTCATGCATATTCCCCAAGGGCTCATGGATGGTACTGATAAATGTGAGTTGTCCCTTGAGTTGCTCCAAAAAACAAGCCTCCAGCTCTTTCCTGCTTCTCAGCCTGGTCATGGTTATCTACTAATCTGTGCACACATGCACACATTCTGTGCCATGTCTGCCCCACCTCTCCTGCAACACTATCATTCCATTCACAGAGCTGAAAAGTGGCTCTCACTGTGGCTGCCAAGCTTGTGTGGGTGCACCTGGGCCCCACAGGCATGTATGATCAGTCTTCTCTGTTCTGCCCCCACAGGATTCTCAGTCTTGCTCTCCTTTTATGCCCTTCACCACAACCCCAAAGTGTGGCCAAACCCAGAGGTATGATGGCCTTGGGAGGAGGGCGTGGGATGACCTCTCCAAACCAACCTCCTTCTCCTGTCCCACCTCTGGGTCTGCTGTCCCTTGGATGATTGGAAGGAGGGGCCTGATTATGCCTGTCCTGGCCCTGCTGCTCCTTCTGCAGGTGTTTGACCCTTCCCGGTTTGCACCAGATTCCTCTCGACACAGCCATGCTTTCCTGCCCTTCTCAGGAGGAGCAAGGTGAGGCACTTGTACCAGGAGGGGGGAGAGGGGCTGTTTCCTGGGTACATACATGATGTTTGTGACCTCCTACATTGGTGTGGGTGTCTTCAGATATGCCCTGGCATGTTGGCGTGCTGGGAAAGAGGTGTGTGTCTCTATGACAAAGAAAGTTGGTAATTACTCCACGCCATGGACACTTGGACCCATTGCTCTTACCCAGTCTCCAGCCACAATTCAGTGTCAGTGGGTGTTCAGAAACTCAGGGTATTCTTGTGAGTTCTGCATTTTATGAGTATGACTTTATAGAATTAGATTTTCTCACATGTTCTTTTCAAGTGTTGTCGATGTCAAAGTCAGGATGGAATCAAAAGATGTCTTTTGCACACATCCTCAAACCAGCCTTTACCACTCAGCTCCCCATTCCACCCCACACTGCACCATTGACTACATTGCATGTGTTTCCATCCTCAGCTGCCCGCATGTCTCAAATATTTAAGCCATACACAGGAAAGTTTCCTGCAGTCTCTTAAGGCCTTCATAAAGTACTCGACTAATCTGTGTTGCCACTATATTTTCATCTATCCAGATGAATTTTTGATTCCACGGTAATGGTCATGTACACTTGACAATTTTCCCAGTTGTCCAATCATTACATATGATCTGGGCTCTACATACCTTAATGTTACACTTAGAATCCAATCATCCAAATGGGCAAATATATAAAAACGAGGACATTAAATTGCTTTTGAGAGAAAATCTACTCTGTTGTATGTATATGACACACGGAGTTTGAACCTTACCTGGTGTGTCAAACGTAAAGCACACTTGAAACGGCTGTTCAGTGGGATGATTATTCTCCAGAGTGGCCTCTGTGAAATCCTCTAGTGCTGCTGAAAGTGTCCTATAAATAGTAACTACAGTAAACTTTGTAAGTAGTTACTAGAAAAATGGTTTTTTCCAAATACAGAAATCTGCCAATGCTTCACATACGGAGGGAATCCACTTTCACACACCATCTTAAGCAAATTATTCTTCAGATACTGGCTCCAGGATTTGTTTCTCCCTGGGATTGAGTCCTTCCTCCTAGACATTGGTGCAAGTCATGTAGCTGCCAGTAGAGACAGGAGAGGGGTAGACAGCTCAATTCCTAGCTCAGAACTAATGGTTACTCATATTTTATTCCATTCAGGGTTTTTTCTTTTCAGTTCAATAAACATCGTTCAATTATAAGACTGCCTATCCTCTGTTATGAGATGGCATACTGGCCTTGCCTCCAGGAGTTCACAGTCAAGAAATAAATGCCTCCACTCAAAAGGACATCATTCATTCCATCTTTCTTTCTTTCTTTCTTTCTTTCTTTCTTTCTTTCTTTCTTTCTTTCTTTCTTTCTTTCTTTCTTTCTTTCTTTCTCTTTCTTTCTTTCTTTCTTTCTTTCTTTCTTTCTCTCTCTCTCTCTCTCTTTCTTTCTTTC
Source organism: Mirounga angustirostris (assembly GCF_029215605.1). NCBI lineage: Eukaryota > Metazoa > Chordata > Mammalia > Carnivora > Phocidae > Mirounga > Mirounga angustirostris. The sequence goes on from NW_026991712.1 coordinate 153,480,481, forward strand.
TTTCTTTCTTTCTTTCTTTCTTTTCTTTCTTTTCTTTCTTCACTCATTTACTAATTGAGCCCACTGTAGGAAGCTCCATGTTTCTGGCACTTTCCTGTTCTGGAAAGTGATGTGTCTTTGAGTAAAATACATGGTGATTTCAGTGTTCAGGAATGAAGAGGCACAGCCAGCAGGGGTGGGGGGTGAGGGCAGGCTGGCATTGCCCTTAGCCTTGAGCATGTGGCAGGCAGAGGTGGAGGGAGGGCATTCTCTGGGATCTCTTCAGCAGGAGCTGAGCTGGGAGGAGGAGCTGGACAGGTGACAGGTGAGTGAGCCAACAACCCAGAGAGGACTTTGATGCCATCTGAGGCATGTGGACATGTCCTACCTGTGATGGAGAGCATGGGAGGCTCTGATCTGGGCTGGGGCTTCAGGAGAGGGAACAGAGGCAGGAGACAGAAAAGTCCGGATGAGGAGGTTGAGGGATGGCAGGCAGGGACATTGCTGCTGTAGAACTGGAAGGCTATAGCAGCTGGTTGACTGAGGGGCTGAGGGGGAGACAGGAGTCTGGACCCAACCTGGAAGGAAGTTGGTGCAACAGGCAGAGCGTCAAGGCTCTGCCCCTGCAGAAAGCTTCCCTGTTGTCATTCTGACTTCCTGACCCAACCCTGTCTCGTCCTTTCTGAGGATCTGGATCCCTGTGTGCCCCAGATGGTTAGGGCCTGAAGTGTGGCCCAGCCCACCCCCTATGGTGCCCTGGCCTGGTCTCCACATTGTGAAACCAGAAATTGCTTGTGCAGAGAGCAAACAACTTAATAATTCACTGTTTTAGTGATCACTTGACTTGGCCCCGAGGCTCAAGATGCTGACCCTCTTGTAACAGGATTTCAGGACTACTGAGACCAGAGGTAGAGTAGGAGCTAATCCTGGAAGAGTGTAGGCTTTGTCAAAGTCAAGGGGAGAGTGTGAAACAAGCAAGACTGCGTAGGCGTAGAGATGTGTTTGTGTCCTGAGGAAAGGGGATCTGGGCTGGGCCCATGCAGGAGGGCCCTGAATGTGCTGTTCCTAGCAGGGGGTTTGAGGCCACTCCTCATTTCCGTTTCCCTCCCTGACCCAGGAACTGCATCGGGAAGCAGTTTGCCATGAACGAGCTGAAGGTGGCGGTGGCCCTGACCCTGCTCCGCTTTGAGCTGGCACCAGATCCTCTCAAGGTCCCTGTTCCCACTCCAAGAATTGTGTTGATGTCCAAGAATGGGATCCACCTGCATCTCAGGAAGCTCCTCTAACACTTGTGGGGACAAGGATCCTGCCTGCCATCCTGTCTTCCTGTCGGTCTCTCCTGTCTGCTGTCTTCCGCCCACTTCCTGCTTTCACTCTGCCTACCTGCCAGCCTCCCTGATCTCTTCCTCTTGTGCATCAGACTGTCTGCCCTTCTCTGTCTCCCCCTTTCCCAAGATTCCTACTTGTTTGCCTGTTACCTTTCTCCTACCCAGCTTTAGCTCTGACTGCCCACTAAATCAATACCTGCCTCTTTCCCAGCCTGCCTGTCCTCTGCATGTCTTTCTCCTTTTGTGCCTATTTGATTGTCCCTATATTATTTTCCTCTGGCTGCTATAATAACTGACCACAGCCTTAGTGACTTAGAACAACACCAATTCGTTCTCTCACAGTTCTGGCGTTCAAAGTCTAAAATAGATTTTGCTGGACCACAGCCAAGATATTGGTATCTTGAGATATCCCTCTCTCTGCCTTTTCCAGCATCAAGTGCATTCTTTGTGATCTTTAGCTCCTGGAGCCTGCTCTTTTCAAATCCAACAGCATCTTTCAATATCCTTTTGCTTCTGTCTTCATATCACCTTGTCTTCCATAAGGACTTTTGTGATTAGACAGATGCACTCAGATAACACAGACATATCTCAACTTCCAGGACATGGACTTCTTGGGGAGCCATGATTCAGCCTGCTTAGTCCCTATGTGACTGCTATTAGTCCATGCTTCCAGCTCTCTCCTGTGTGTTACCTACATCCCTATTTGTCATTCACATACCCTCCTCTTCTTTCCTCCTCCCTCAAATAAATTTCTTAATGTTGCATGGAGTGCGTGCTTTCCCTTGGAGGGAGATAAATGGAAGAGAAGAGAGAGAAGGGGAGGAAAGATGGAGGAGACAAGGAAGGGAGGTAATATCTGCTCTGTGATGCCAGGACCCCAGGAGGGCCGGATGTGTCCTGTTGTCTCAGGCCATGGAGTGGTTGGCTTTCCAAGAGGTACTAGGAGGAGCCCATGTGGGCAAATGGATTGGCCAGTGGGAAAGAATGTCAGACCTCAATCAGCAAACTACTGGTGGCACCTCTCCCACAGGACAGCCCCTTGGCAATCCCTTGCATCTATGGTCGGCCAACCCTGCCCATTATGTGACTGCTTGGGTACTGGTTCTCCTGACCCTGGTCTCTGTTCCCAGGCCCTCTTTGCCCTCCTCCACCAGCCTCTCTCAACCCAGCACTATTCTTTTGTTGGTTCTAAACACAGATCTTCCTCCTGTCCTACCCCCTGCCATTCTTAGCCCAGACCCTGGATGTCACAGACAGACCTCCCTGAGCCCTCTGCCTATGGTGTAATGCCACATTCATTCTGCCTCCCCAAGGGGTTTCTTCCCCAGCTGGTGCTTGTACCCAGACCTCCCTTTCAGTCCCCTGGCTTCCTAGGTCACTTGGCTAGTTGAGCCACACTTTGAGAAGGGACAGGGTAGATGCTTTGTGTTTGACCAGGGATAAGGGCAGGAAAGTAAGCTGGGAAAGTGCTAGACAAGAAGGTTGGCAGATTCCCTGGCATCGGGTGGTGCAGAAGGGCAAGGGCTAGCGAGGCTCAAACAGTTCAAGATGATGGGAACTTGGAATTCTGAGCGGCCAGCCATGGATGGACACATGCCCTAACCACAGGATTATGTTGAGGGTAAAGAATGTGACCAAGAAGTGACCCTGCAAAGGGTCTAGGCAAAGGAAAAAACCTAGGGTGAGTTCACACTCATATGCACAACCTCCATGACACATACATGTGTAACCACACCTGTGTGCACTGCTCACACACTCCACACTACCACACACATGCACAACAAATGCCTGGGGTCATAGGAGGCAACAGGGTATGTTTGGAGGGCTGCAAGGATTAAGTGAAGTTCATCTTTGGTGCCTACTAGTCTGCAACCTCAGTCCTCCCCTCCCATGTGGAGCCTCTCCCTTCTTTCAGGCTCTAGAGTTCTCAGCTCCATTTCCCACTGATATAAGCTCTCAGAGAGACAGTCCACGCACCTATGGAGTCTTGGTCAAAAGAGGCCAAAGTCAGAAGGCCTCAGTGCAAGCTGTTTTCTGATGAACATCTTGGCAGTTTCCTTCCTCTGACATTGAAGTAGGGTAAGTCCTGCCTCATAGGCTTCCTGACAATCCAGAGATAAGGGAAGTAGACAAGTCTTAGACTTGGGTGCCACCCACGGGCTACAAATGGTTATGACCTTGGGTTCTGCTCTCAGGTGATGACTATTGATACATACCTCTGCTTGTATGGATAAAGATCTATCCAGGGTCAGGACAGAGAGGGAAGTTGGTGGCATGGGTGACACTGTGGCTGAGGCCTCTGCATCCCAGTCTCAGGTGGGCAAGGAGGTCTGGGTCTTGACAGGGCTTCACAGGAGTAAGCAGGTGGCCCATAGCCAAACTTCCAGGGCTGTGGCCTTCTTCTAAGAGGGGAAGTGTCAATAGCAGGAAGGATGTATCTCCAGATGGTACATCCCCAGGACAACATAGAGACATCCCCAAGTCCCAGGGCTAGAATTACCCTCTCTTATCCTGTCCCTTCGTCTCCAGTGTCCTCTCTTCCAATGTTGTCTAATTCCTGGATTAGAACCCACTAGTGGCCTTAGACCTTGAACCCTAGAGGTACACAGGACCCCAGCCATCAGGCAGCTGCTGCAGGAACTACTGAAGAAGAATCTCTAATTCATCACTTGGCCCCAGCCTAAGGCCCTCCCCCAAAGTCATTCTTTGCACCTTTGTACCTCACCTGCCTCAAGCTTGATTCAAGCACAGTGATTCCAGGAAGCCCCCCTTTAATGCCACTCTGCCACCTTCCTCAGCAAAAGCCTGAACACCCAGAGCACTGGGAGACTGTGGCATAGATGTTGACAATGGCAGGAATGCTACAGAGACCTGTCTCAGCAGGGGCAGAAGATACACCTGGGGAAACCATACTCCATATTCCTGGATTTCAGTGGTGGTTACCTGGGAATTTGCTTTAGAAATTAATCGTCCTGTACATTTTTTATTTACGCAATTTTACTTTATGTCTGTTATATTTCACACATGCACACACAGTTAAGCAGAGAAATACATCTCAGTGAAGGGGTAAACCCCCAAAGCCATCTTTCTTTCATGTGGAGCGGATGAGTGCCTGATCATAATCATGAAGCCCAAGACACAACTTCCATTGTGTTCATTGTGTCACCACAGCTGGCATATAAGTTTCTGCTACCTTCTAGAAAGACTGCCAATTTGGGGAGAGAAAGGAAGATTCTAGAAGCAAGTAGGTGCTCACCGCGTTTGTGGAATGAATGGATGAGCTCTAGAATACATGTATACAAAACATTTCCAGACACACATGCTGGCATGGCACTGCCCTCCAGGTGATTGTTTATGTGGGTGCCTGCTCTCCATCTAAACTACAAGCCTCCCAAAGATAGGGAGCCACAGCTATTCTATAATCCAGCCTTGGGAGGGCAGTGTCTGGGCTGTCTGGGACCCTATTCTCTGCAGAGCTACTTCCCAGAGCCTGGGCGCAGCGACTTCAGGCGGAGGTAGATGCCATTCTTGGAGCGCAGGATCAGCTGGGGCATCTTGATGGGGGGCCGCAAGGGGTCCAGGGTGAACTCAAAGCGGAGCAAGCAGAGGGCTGTGACCACCTTCATCTCATTCATGGCAAACTGCTGCCCGATGCAGTTCCTACCGTGAGTAGCACAAGGTGGTATCAGGCTATGGGGTGTCCAGAGTGAGCAAATCCAGGGTTCTTAGCGGCCAACAAAAACCAGTAACTGCTTGTGAATGAATAATTAGCTGATTGGTTGATTGACTTGGGGCTTAGGAAACAGATCTTGGGAGCACAGTGAGGGTTCCAGACTGAGTAGATTCACATTGGGAATTCCGGTCTGGGGGCCTTTCTTGGAATGACTCAGCCAGCCCGCCACCTGCCAGGGACATGAATATGCTAATGGCAAGAAGAAGATCCCTGGAACTTACCTTACTTTAGGATCATCAAAAACCCAGTGGCAGCCCCCTTACCACAGAGTTTCCCAAATGATGCTTTCCCCACAGCATCCTCCATTCTCCCTTCCCCAGTCTTGGCGGCCTGGGGATGTTGGGCCTCTCCTTACCTGGGCCCAGCAGAGAAGGGCATGAAGGCGAAGGGGTGGCGTGTGGCCACATTCTCAGGGGAAAAGCATAGAGGGTCAAAGACCTGAGAGGACAAGCCTTGCTTAAATATCTGCCAGGCCCTGGGGAGGGTGATCTCCATAGCCTCCTACCCTATGTGACCTCCAGGCCCAGGGATGTGGTACCTCAGGGTCAGGCCATACTACGCTGTTCCTATGGAGGGCATAGATGTGCAGAGAGATCAGGCTGCCTGTGGGCAGAGCAAAGGCCTGGTAGCTAGGTGGTCCTGAGATAGCCTCACCCACCTCATCACAGGGCCAGAATCCCCTAGTGTCCTTCTAACTGGGCACCAGCCCCTGCCTGAGCACTGCCAGTGACTGAGGGTTCATGACCACCCTCAAGACATCAAAGTGCTTTTGATGATCATCATATCTACTTCCTCTAGCCCCAGCACTGGACACAGCACCTAACACAGACATTTGTGGAATGGTGAGAGAAAAAAAGGAGGACTGAAACTACCTCACTGTGAGGTAGGACAGGCAAGGTCTATTACAATACTTTGTTCTTTCAAATAATTGAAGGAAGTTACTATTCATGACATTACGCTATTAATAGTAACATATACATCTACCATTCATTGGGTGCATGTTGTGTGCCAGATACAGAGTTAAATGCTCCTTACAAAGCTACCACATACAGTTGTATAGGTTGTGTACTGCACATCATCATAGTCTATGTGAATGGTGCCTCCTGAAGTTGTTCAGGGCACAACCTACATGGTGGTACATGACAGCCCTGATAAATACTGTCTCTTTAATCCTGACAACTTGTCAGGCAAATACTCTTCTTGCCCCCATTTTACAAAAGAGGAAACAGAGGCTCGAGGTAGAAGGATTTACCCATACATTGTAGAACCAGGATTTGGACCCAGGCCAAATGCAAAGCCTGAGCTCTTCCCCACTGGTGCAAAGATTTGACCAAAGGCACAGAGACTATCAGAGAAACATCCACAAGGACTCCAGTTCCACCCCCAAATTCACTCCAACTCACCTGATAGTAGGGAGCGGCCATCCACAAAGTTGACAAACTTGCTGAGCTGGCGGTACACCTGGGGCAGGGTAGGTAGAGGCAGAAGCTCTCCTTGATGCACATGGTCAAGTAGGTCATCTTCCCCAGATCATCCCTGCCAGCAATACAAGCAGACCTTTCTGGGGATGTGGAGCAAGGGGCTTCCACGGGAAGGCAGGCTCCAGCCCCACTTTCCCCTCTTAACCACCATCACACATCCAATAGTGAGAAGGACACAAGTGCTCCAAGTGCCCAGACCAGATTGGACATGGGGTAGCCACTCCGACCCAGAGGTTCTGGCTCCAGTTTTCCTTTTTTTTTTCCTTTTTTTCTGGCTCCATTTTTCTCCACCTCTCCCTCATCTTTGCTGCTAGGAAGGGAAGACATAGGACCCTAGAGCTGCATGTGCACCCAGCCATCAAGACAAAGTCACTCCTGTGTCTCTTAAGGCCCCACGGAATACCACGAGGAATAATTCTTTAGGTTCCACTTGGTCTCCCCTGTGGAACTGAGGTAGAAAAAAACAGGGGCTGATACACATTGGTTGAATGAACTAATAAGTGCATAAACAACGACAAGCTCAGGTAAAAAACAAAAATTATGTTTCTTTTTTCCCCTTTGCCACCAGGAAGCTCAGTCCCAAATGTGATCCAATCATGACTATTGAGCAGCACTTTATTACAGAGCCCCAAACCCTAGGGCTTTTCCACCTAGTCTTCAATTTTTTTTTTTTTAGATATACTTGACTTTATTAAAATGGGGAACTTGTATTCATCAAATAATTCACCCCTTAGAGGGATGCCTGGGTGGCTCAGTTGGTTAAGCATCTGCCTTCAGTTCACGACGTGATCCCAGGATCGAGCCCCACATCAGGCTCCCTGCTCAGCAGGGAGTCTGCTTGCCCCTCTCTCTTTGCCTCTCCTGCGCCTTGTGCTCTCTCTTTCTCCCTCTCACTCGCTCAGTTCTCTCAAAAATAAATAAATAACATCTTCAAAAGAAAAAAAAAAAAGACACCTTAGAGGAGATGAAATGGCAGGTTACAAACTGGGAGAAGAGATTTTCAATTAGCATTACCAGGACTCATTCTTTCCTTTGTGTTTTACTGTAGTATTGAGTAAGTGTCCTTGAAGTTGCTTCAAGTTCTAGATGAAGTGAAAATAACATAGATAAATATTTTAACACGCCGCCTCCCGGTGGTGTTCCTGTTGTCACCTAATCTGGAATGCTCATTTCTCTCTTCCTTTGCTTATCTGAGTTTCACCCCTCCTTGGAAAGCCAGCTCAAGCTCCACCCCTTTTGAGTCCTCTGCTCTCGACAGTATTCTGTCGAGAGCAGTATTACTTCTCAGTATTCTCAGTATTACTGAGGGCTTCTCAGTATTACTCCATTCTGTGGTTTTTTTCTAGATTTTTGGTTAGTGAGTTTGTCTTTCTAAAAACATCCCAAGGGCAGGCAGCACCTTAGCTCTTTCTCCTCCTCTCCCCACACACGACCCCAGAAGCACTGGCAGTTGGCTGGACACACTGCGAGGTTTCCAACATTCGGCCAATAAAGATGGGTGGTGGAGACATCAGATCTCAGATCCTGAAATTAAAGGTCAGTCTCCCTTAGGTGAATCCAAAATCTCTCGCATCAACTGAGCATTTTCTGTGCTGTGTTGTGTACCTAACCCTATGCTGGAGGGTAACACAGGAGCCAGAGAGAGAGGTCAGGTGCGTGACGGGAGGCCAAGGCCTGAGGGGAGGAGGTAGGGAAAGAAGGGCCCGCGGGAGAGTCCCAGAGATCAAGCACGCTCCCGAGAGGTCAGCATAAGTAGGTGTCAGGTCAATGAGTTCAAGTTTGAACCAAGAAACAGAGAACAATCGAAAGATTTTAAGTGATGGGGTTTGGAAAACAGCCTTTTCTTCTTCACCAGAGGAGTCTAGAGGCAGCACAGGGCCATCCAAAGGCAGTTGGGACAGGGGGTAGGGGTAGGGTCAGCTCCCCAGGTATCCCACCTATATTCTTTTCTTTTTTTAAGATGTTATTTATTTATTTGACAGAGAGAGAGATAGCGAGAGCAGGAACACAAGCAGGGGGAGTGGGAGAGGGAAAAGCAGGCTTCCCGCGGAGCAGGGAGCCCGATGCGGGGCTCGATCCCAGGACCCTGGGATCATGACCTGAGCCTAAGGCAGACGCCTAACGACTGAGCCACCCAGGCGCCCCTCCCAGCTATATTCTTGCCCAATTCCCTCCTCTCTCTCTCTCTCCCACTGCCCACTGTTCCATCTAGCAACCCAGAAGGGCAGTCAGGTTCTACCAGCAGAGGAAGTCAACAAACAAAAAGGTCACAGATCACTTGGGCAGAGGGATCAGGGAAGATTTCCTGGAGTAGGAGGCATCCAAGCTGTGCCTGGGAGGACAGATAGGAATCTGAGGGAGTCGCCCGGATTCCTATCTATGAGGTGTCAACAGGAGGCTGACACCTGAAAAGGGCTCCACTGTGGGAGAATGGGCTCAGGGGTGTATCCACAGAGGTCCCTCCAAAAGCCACAGCACTGGAGGGAACAAGACAACTGCCACCACCCTCACCTGGTTTCCAGGATGGCCCTGCATCACCCGAAGATGACACCGGGGAGCATAGGCGCAGTGCATCCCTGGGACAGGGAAGAAGGACAGACTGGGCTTACTGGCAGCCTCGCTCACCACTGGAAGGAATCCCAGTCCCCAAGGATCTCACAGACCTCCTCCCGACAACGATGCTGGTGCTCGGGGTGCAGGGCCATGCAGTAGAGAAACCAACAGATGCCACTGGTGGTGGTGTCATGGCCTTCAAACATGAATGTGTCCACCTCAGCCCGGAGATCTGCGTCTGACAACTTGATCCCATTTTCATCCTGGGTTAGGGAAGGCATGATGGGACAGCCCGAGGCATTTGAGATAGGTACCAAGAAGACCTCATAACATGAATGTCCAAGGGAGGGAAGGAAAGCTCCTTTTCAGGCTGGGGTTTGAGACCTTCCCCAGATTCCTATCTGTCCTCCCAGGCACAGCTTGGATGCCTCCTACTGCAGGAACCCTTCCCTGATCCCTCTGCCCAAGCGACCTGTGACCTTACCCAGCCCTAACTGTCAGTTCTGCTCAGAATGCCACCTGGCAGAGGAGAGGTCTTTGTCAAAGTCTACCTCCTGTCTCCTCCACTAAATTATAAATATCCGGACGGCAAAGCCAGGTCTTTCTCATCTTCTGCATGGGAACTAACACAGGGTAGGGGTTAGTGAGTTTAGAGAGTGGATGAATAAAGGAATGAATGAATGAATGAATGACATCTAAGATTCTAAGATTCTTCAGTCTTAGAAGTCTAGAATTGGTGGGCACCGGGTGGCTCAGTCGGTTGATTTTGGCTCAGGTCATGATCTCAAGGTGGTGAGATGGAACCTGCATCCTGCTTGTGCTGGGCGTAGAGCCTGCTTAGGATTCTTTCTCTCCCTCTCCCTCTGTCCCTCCCCCCCACTTCTACCCTCCTCTCCCTCTCTAGAAAAAAAAAAACAGAAGTCTAGAATTGGTCTTTAGGACTTCTAGCACGTGACCTGGCCTCCCACATCTTGCCCCAGTGCCACAGCCAGCCACAACCTGCACCTTGCCATCTCTGAGCCTTTGTTGATGTGCTTTGTCAAAGACCAGGGGCAGGTCCTATTTGCTGGGGGAAAAGGAGGGAAATGCTTAACAGCCCCTGCTGCTGTCCAGTGAGCCCTGTCCCAGGAAAATGGTCTGAAGAACCCTCTGGGACAAGTTCTCAGGTGGGGGTGGCCAACTGTGTCCTCACTCACCTGAGCCCCCAGAAGAATGTCCAGGAAGTCCAGGTGTCTCCAGCTCTGGATCTTCTGCTGCTCTTTCTCATCCTGCAGGGCTGCCTTTCATTCCCTGATGACCTGGTCTGGGCCAGGAGCACATAGTGTCATTGCCTGGGGACCCATCCTCTACCCAAAGGGGGACAGAGATCCTGCAATGGCAGAGGTCCCAGAGGGGCCTGAAGGGGCTAGACTGGACCCTGGGCTTCCCGTGGGTGGGCCCTGCGGGAAAGGCCCACCTGTGCGGTCGTGGGCTGCCTGGCAGGCCTGCAGGAAACAGCGACCACGTGGGGTGAGCCAGTAGATGAAGTCGTTCTGGTACTGGGAGGACTCAGTGCGCTGCTGCATAAGCAGAGTGAGGTCGCTGACAGCCGAGTAGTAGCTACCGTCCCTACACAGCAGAAGAGCAGGGAGGAGGGCTCAGACCCTGACCCACAGCAGAGCCTGGGGCTCTCCACAACCACAGTGCTTCCTGCCCTCCCTCTCCCTGACCTTAAGCCTCCCCACTAAAGGCAGAATTTATCTCCCCACCATGGGCAAGGCCCAGCTCCCCCCACCCCCCGCCCAAGCTGGGGCTCCCTAGGGCAGGACCCCATATCCTCTCAGACCAGGGCCCTGGAGTCCTGCCCACTCTCCTCTGAGCTGGCCTGGGTGGAGATGGTGGTCAGCCCCGAGCACCCCCTGACCTGTGGCCCGGACCACTGTCTCCTTTGCCAAAGGTGCACTTCGTGAGTGAGTCCAGTGCCATGTGGCCCACATCACAGAAGATGTCAAAGCTCTTATCCTCACGAGGCTTTTCCTCCCACTTGTCCTGGAGCCCAGAGATGGAGGGTAATGTCAGGGGGTCAGCTGGGCACTGAACCCCTGCCCTCAAGGACCAACAACCTGTCCTTTCCCCCATGCACCAAGTCCCTAGCCTGACCTCCATCCCGCTGGAATGTGGGGGTAAGGGCTTCAGGCCCACCTGCCTCCTGGCCCACACAGCACACACAGACACCGAGCCAGGCAGCCTACCTAAGGGAAGAGGAGAGCTGAGAGGTGGGGATCTCCCCAGCACAGCCTGTGCATGATCAGGCCTGCAGGGATGCTGGGGAGGAGTTTTCTGCAAGGGGAATGACTAGCCTGGGTAACTTCTGGGGATGATCCAGACCTGAGACTCAGAGCCTGACCCCTGACCTTTGGCATCCCTTTCAGAGCTGAGTTGCTAATGACATTATTTTAGGCAGTTGTGGTAGGCAGAGAATGAGGAGGAGACACTTTTCAGATGAGAACGACCTTCCTAATATTCTCAAATATAGGCCTCCCTCCAGTCTGCTACAGGAGGAGCCTTACTGGGGCCTCACAGGGGCCCTTGACCTAGGAAGAGGGAGGCCTGGGTCTCCCAGTAAACATAAGGGCAGGCCTGCCAGGCCACTTAGAGCCTCAGCACCTGGTGTCAGGTGCAGCAAGGCTTGGCACGGCGACTGCAGGCAGAACGGGGCCTCAAACTTAGCAAATCTCCTCATGGCCCTTCCCCAGGGCGAACTGGAGGTGGGAGAGGCTGGCGCAGCAGCCTCAGCCTCCAGGAGCCTGGCACTGGGAGCTCACCAGCATAGCGTGCGTGGAGTTGGCGAACACAGCCACGTAGGGGTTCAGCACATCGTCGTGGAAGCCAGGTGTGAGCAGCTTGTGGTGCTGATACCACTTGGGCCTCTGGAGCACCAGGAGGCCTCTCCCTGGGGAAGAGATGGCAGAGGGAAAGCTGGTCAGTGCGCACAGTCCTGCCCCACCCCTGGCAGCCTGGGGCGCCCACCCCAGTCCTCCTTGCCCAGTCGCACATCCCAACCCAGCTCTGCCTCCCAGCCTCCCAGCCTTGCAGCCTCTGGTGACTCCAGCCTTGGCCCTACCACCGCTCCCCGCCTCAGGCTTTTGCCTGGCCCACACCACCGATACAATCTCCTGGGATCCCACTCCAGCGCCGCCGATCCAGAAAGCTCTTCCTCATACTCACGTATCTTCCAGAGCCCTGGCTCTGCCTTTCCAGGGAAGAAGGTATACCCAGGAGGAGAAGGTACCTGAACCCCACTTCCCCAGCCAGCTGGGAGCTCTCTTGCCTCTTCCCCTGTCTCCCCACAGGGCAGCTAAGCTTAGGGGGGGCACTTGGGGGCCAGGTGGTCCCATATGAGATAACAGACTGAGGGAGCACAAGGCAGAGAGGGAAGGGACAGGGAAGGATCCTGGTAACCTGGCACCAAGGGCAGGGAAGGCAGGTGTCCACTCACCAATCCACTGGAGGAAGAAGTCATACACATCCGCAGCCTTAGGATCTGTTAGAGAAAGAGAAGATCGGGTCATGCAGAAACAAGCAGATGCCCAGAGGAGGCTTATTGATCAATAGGATCAACAGGACCTCAGCTGCCCAGACTTAAGGTGCAGGCCCCAGGATTCCTTCCTGCTTGGAACCCTGAGCCCTTTGCTCTCAGGAAGCCCCACCCTCTCCTGGGAGTCCTCACCCCCTCGGCTGTACACAGCTTTGGCATAGTCGGGCTCAGAGATGTTCAGGAAGCCAAGGAACTGTCCAAGCCAGAGTGGGTGGGCATAAGGGAACTGGTGGGCCCAGGATACCACCTTGTCCAGGCTCCCTGTCTGCTGGATCTGAAACGGTGACAGAAGACCAGGATACTCAGGAACACACTGTCACCAGCCAGGCCCTAGGTTCCTGAGCAAGGAAGGCAGGGGGCTGCCCAGACAGACCCTGGGAGCATCATTCCCTCTGACATCCCTCTCCCAGCCAGTCACAGTCCTACACGTCTCTGGGGTCAGTCCCCTCTCCAGACCCAGAGACACCACGATAAGTCCAAGCCACCCTCTTGCTGTACCTGGGTGAGCTCAACAACCACAAGCTGGCCAACCTGCTTCCATCTGGTTCCTGTCATCAGCCCTCTATCTATGCTGCTCTGAGAAAGAGATTTCTTTTGGCATTAAAGCTGTTTTCATGGGAGTGGTAACTCCAGCTTGCTGTGCAATGCAGAAATCTGCTCAATTCTGCCCCTGTTATGTCATTGGACACATTTTTCTTGAGGACCTATTATGTGCAGGGTACTGTCTAGATGTCTCAGGTCATGAGACAGACCTGGTCCTACCCTTTCAATCCATGGGGCAGACCAATTATATTCAACTAAACAATCAAGGAGTGTGAATACACCCAGTAGTTAGTGCTAAGAAGGAAGGAGACAGTGTTATGAGAGAGACTAGCAGGGAGAATCTGCTTGGAGAGGGAGATCGGGGATGGCCCCCGGTTGGCGAGGACATTCAAGGTGAAACCCGGAAGATGACAAGCAGCTGGTGGGGCATACAGCAAGGGACAGCATTCCTGGTAGAGCAAACAACAAGCACCAAAGCTCTGGGGCAGGAAAAAGTAGTGGTGTCATCCAGAAGCTGCCACCTGGTGGGACGGTGGCCTGAGATGAGGCTGGAGATCATCCAGGGGGTAGTGTGTGCTCTTTGGTGGGTTTTCTCACCACATCTACTCACCCAGCGGTGTTTTCTGTAAATGGAGTATACAATAAGTACTTTTATGAAACCTGTTTTTTTTTTATTCTTATGTTAATCCCCATACATTACATCATTAGTTTTAGATGAAGTGTTCCATGATTCATTGTTTGTGCATAACACCCAGTGCTCCATGCAGAATGTGCCCTCCTCAATACCCACCACCAGGCTAACCCATCCTCCCACCCCCCTCCCCTCTAGAACCCTGTTTGTTTTTCAGAGTCCATCGTCTCTCATGGTTCGTCTACCCCTCCGATTTCCTCCGCTTCATTCTCCCCTCCCGCTACCTTCTTCTTTTTTTTTTCTTAACATATATTGCATTATTTGTTTCAGAGGTACAGATCTGAGATTCAACAGTCTTGCACAATTCACAGCGCTTACCAGAGCACATACCCTCCCCAGTGTCTATCACCCAGTCACCCCATCCCTCCCACCCCACCCCCCACTCCAACAACACTCAGTTTGTTTCTTGCGATTAAGAATTCCTCATATCAGTGAGATCATATGATACATGTCTTTCTCTGTTTGACTTATTTCATTCAACATAATACCCTCCAGTTCCATCCACATCGTGCAAATGGCAAGATCTCATTCCTTTTGATGGTTGCATAATATTCCATTGTATATATATACCACATCTTCTTTATCCATTCATCTGTCGATGGACATCTTGGCTCTTTCCACAGTTTGGCTATTGTGGACATTGCTGCTATAAACATCGGGGTGCACGTACCCCTTCGGATCCCTACTTTTGTATCTTTGGGGTAAATACCCAGTAGTGCAATTGCTGGATCATATGGTAGCTCTATTTTCAACTTTTTGAGGAACCTCCATACAGTTTTCCAGAGTGGCTGCACCAGCTTGCATTCCCACCAACAGTGTAGGAGGGTTCCCCCTTCTCCGCATCCCCGCCACATCTGTCGTTACCTGACTTGTTAATTTTAGCCATTCTGACTGGTGTGAGGTGGTATCTCATTGAGGTTTTGATTTGGATTTCCCTGATGCTGAGCGACATTGAGCACTTTTTCATGTGTCTGTTGGCCATTTGGATGTCTTCTTTGGAAAAATGTCTGTTCATGTCTTCTGCCCATTTCTTGATTGGATTCTTTGTTCTTTGGGTGTTGAGTTACATGAGTTCTTTATAGATTTTGGATACTAGCCCTTTATCTGATATATCATTTGCAAATATCTTCTCCCATTCTGTCGGTTGTCTTTTGGTTTTGTTCACTGTTTCCTTTGCTTTGCAAAAGCTTTTTATCTTGATGAAGTCCCAATAGTTCATTTTTGCCCTTGCTTCCCTTGCCTTTGGCGATGTTTCTAGGAAGAAGTTGCTTTGGCTGAGGTCGAAGAGGTTGCTGCCTGTGTTCTCCTTTAGGATTTTGATGGACTCCTGTCTCACATTGAGGTCTTTCAACCATTTGGAGTCTATTTTTGTGTGTTGTGTAAGGAAATGGTCCAGTTTCATTCTTCTGCATGTGGCTATCCAATTTTCCCAACACCATTTGTTGAAGAGACTGTCTTTGTTCCATTGGACATTCTTTCCTGCTTTGTCGAAGATTAGTTGACCATAGAGTTGAGCGTCCATTTCTGGGCTCTCTATTCTGTTCCATTGATCTATGTGTCTGTTTTTGTGCCAGTACCATGCTGTCTTGATGATGACAGCTTTGTAATAGAGCTTGAAGTCCGGAATTGTGATGCCGCCAGCTTTGCTTTTCTTTTTCAACATTCCTCTGGCTATGCGGGGTCTTTTCTGGTTCCATACAAATTTTAGGATTATTTGTTCTATTTCTTTGAAAAAAGTGGATGGTATTTTGATGGGGATTGCATTGAATGTGTAGATTGCTCTAGGTAGCATTGACATCTTCACAATATTTGTTCTTCCAATCCATGAGCATGGAACGTTTTTCCATTTCTTTGTGTCTTCCTCAATTTCTTTCATGAGTATTTTATAGTTTTCTGAGTATAGATCCTTTGTCTCTTTGGTTAGATTTATTCCTAGGTATCTTATGGTTTTGGGTGCAATTGTAAATGGGATTGACTCCTTAATTTCTCTTTCTTCTGTCTTGTTGTTGGTGTATAGGAATGCCACTGACTTGTGTGCATTGATTTTATATCCTGCCACTTTACTGAATTCCTGTATGAGTTCTAGCAGTTTTGGGGTGGAGTCTTTTGGGTTTTCCACATAAAGTATCATATCATCTGCAAAGAGTGAGAGTTTGACTTCTTCTTTGCCAATTTGGATGCCTTTGATTTCTTTTTGTTGTCTGATTGCTGTGGCTAGGACTTCTAATACTATGTTGAATAGCAGTGGTGATAGTGGACATCCCTGCTGCGTTCCTGACCTTAGGGGGAAAGCTCTCAGTTTTTCCCCATTGAGAATAATATTTGCTGTAGGTTTTTCATAGATGGCTTTTATGATATTGAGGTATATACCCTCTATGCCTATACTCTGAAGAGTTTTGATCAAGAAAGGATGCTGTACTTTGTCAAAAGCTTTTTCTGCATCTATTGAGAGGATCATATGATTCTTGTTCTTTCTTTTGTTAATGTATTGTATCACATTGATTGATTTGCGGATGTTGAACCAACCTTGCAGCCCAGGGATAAATCCCACTTGGTCGTGGTGAATAATCCTTTTAATGTACTGTTGGATCCTATTGGCTAGTATTTTGGTGAGAATTTTTGCATCCATGTTCATCAGGGATATTGGTCTGTAATTCTCCTTTTTGATGGGGTCTTTGTCTGGTTTTGGGATCAAGGTAATGCTGGCCTCATAAAATGAGTTTGGAAGTTTTCCTTCCGTTTCTATTTTTTGGAACAGTTTCAGAAGAATAGGTATTAATTCTTCTTGAAATGTTTGGTAGAATTCCCCTGGGAAGCCATCTGGCCCTGGGCTTTTGTTTTTTGGGAGATTTTTGATGACTGCTTCAATTTCCTTAGTGGTTATAGATCTGTTCAGGTTTTCTATTTCATCCTGGTTCAGTTTTGGTAGTTGATACATTTCTAGGAATGCATCCATCTCTTCCAGGTTATCTAATTTGCTGGCATAGAGTTGCTCATAATATGTTCTTATAATTGTTTGTATATCTTTGGTGTTGGTTGTGATCTCTCCTCTTTCATTCATGATTTTGTTGATTTGGGTCATTTCTCTTCTCTTTTTGATAAGTCTGGCCAGGGGTTTATCAATCTTGTTAATTCTTTCAAAGAACCAGCTCCTAGTTTCGTTGATCTGTTCTACTGTTCTTTTAGTTTCTATTTCATTGATTTCTGCTCTGATCTTTATTATTTCTCTTCTCCTGCTGGGTTTAGGTTTTATTTGCTGTTCTTTCTCCAGCTCCTTTAGGTGTAGAGTTAGGTTGTGTACTTGAGACCTTTCTTGTTTCTTGAGAAAGTCTTGTATTGCTATATACTTTCCTCTTAGGACTGCCTTTGCTGCATCCCAAAGATTTTGAACAGTTGTGTTTTCATTTTCATTGGTTTCCATGTATTTTTTTAATTCTTCTTTAATTTCCTGGTTGACCCATTCATTCTTCATTAGGATGCTCTTTAGCCTCCATGTATTTGAGTTCTTTCCGACTTTCCTCTTGTGATTGAGTTCTAGTTTCAAAGCATTGTGGTCTGAAAATAGGCAGGGAATGATCCCAATTTTCTGGTACCGGTTGAGACCTGATTTATGACCTAGGATGTGATCTATTCTGGAGAATGTTCCATGGGCACTAGAGAAGAATGTGTATTCCGTTGCTTTGGGGTGGAATGTTCTGAATATGTCTGTGAAGTCCATTTGGTCCAGTGTGTCATTTAAAGTCTTTATTTCCTTGTTGATCTTTTGCTTAGATGATCTGTCCATTTCAGTGAGGGGGATGTTAAAGTCCCCCACTATTATTGTATTGTTGTCGATGTGTTTCTTTGCTTTTGTTATTAATTGCCTTATATAATTGGCTGCTCCCATGTTAGGGGCATAGATATTTACAATTGTTAGATCTTCTTGTTGGATAGATCCTTTAAGTAGGATATAGTGTCCTTCCTCATCTCTTATTACAGTCTTTGGTTTAAAATCTAATTTGTCTGATATAAAGATTGCCACCCCAGCTTTCTTTTGGTGTCCATTAGCATGGTAAATGGTTTTCCACCCCCTCACTTTCAATCTGGGGGTGTCTTTGGTTCTAAAATGAGTCTCTTGCAGACAGCATATCGATGGGTCTTGTTTTTTAATCCAGTCTGTTAGCCTGTGTCTTTTGATTGGGGCATTTAGCCCATTTACATTCAGGGTAACTATTGAAAGATAGGAATTTAGTGCCATTGTATTGCCTGTAAGGTGACTGTTACCGTATATTGTCTGTGTTCCTTTCTGGTCTATGTTGCTTTTAGGCTCTCTCTTTGCTTAGAGGACCCCTTTCAAGATTTCCTGTAGGGCTGGTTTTGTGTTTTCAAATTCCTTTAGTTTTTGTTTGTCCTGGAAGCTTTTTATCTCTCCTTCAATTTTCAATGACAGCCTAGCTGGATAGAGTATTCTTGGCTGCATATTTTTCTCATTTAGTGCTCTGAATATATCCTGCCAGTCCTTTCTGGCCTGCCAGGTCTCTGTGGATAGGTCTGTTGCCAATCTAATGTTTCTACCTTTGTAGGTTACATATCTCTTCTCCCGAGCTGCTTTTAGGATTTTCTCTTTGTCTATGAGACTCGTAAGTTTTACTATTAGATGTCGGGGTGTTGACCTATTTTTATTGATTTTGAGAGGGGTTCTCTGTGCTTCCTGGATTTTCATGCCTGTTTCTTTCCCCAAATTAGGGAAGTTCTCTTCTATAATTTGCTCCATTATACCTTCTGCCCCTCTCTCTCTTTCTTCTTCTTCTGGGATCCCAATTATTCTAATGTTGTTTCGTCTTATGGTATTGCTTATCTCTCAAATTCTGCCCTCGTGATCCAGTAGTTGTTTATCTCTCTTTTTCTCAGCTTCTTTATTTTCCATCATTTCATCTTCTATATTACTGATTCTCTCTTTTGCCTCATTTATTCTAGCACTTAGCGCCCCCATTTTTGATTGCACCTCATTAATAGCCTTTTTGATTTCTACTTGGTTGGATTTTAGCTCTTTTACTTCTCCAGAAAGGGTTTCTCTAATAACTTCCATATTTTTTTCAAGCCCAGCTAGTATCTTTAAAGTGATGATTCTGAACTCTAGATCTGACATCGTACTAATGTCTGTATTGAGTAGGTCCCTGGCAGTCGGTACTACCTCTTGTTCTTTTTGTTGAGGTGATTTTTTCCATCTTGTCATTTTGTGCAGAGGAGAACAGATTAATGAGAGAACAAAATGCTAGCAGAGTAACCACGTCCCCAGAAAATATACTCTAAACAAATCAGAAAAGACCTGAAGCAGTGGGTTAAGAAAGGGAAAGAGAGAAAAAAGAAAAAGAAAAAAAAGAAAAAGATAAAGATAAAAACAAAAACAAACAAAACAAAACAACAACAACAAAAAAAAAAACCCAGAATGTTATCTAATATGATCAGGCTGGTATATAGATCAGTGCCACACACTAGATTTGGGGTGTATTTTGGTCTTTTAGAAGAAAGTGCCTCCCAAAATTTTAAAGAAAGAAAAACTTATATATGTACAAAAATAAGGGTTGATATGATGAAGGGATGGAATATGACTGTAAAAATGGAAATTATAAAAAATTTTATAAAAGGAATTGATAAGAAGTTGTTTGAAAAAAGAAAGAAGAGGATTTAAAAAAAGAAAAAAAAAGGGAGAGGATGTGATCAGGCAGGGGAATAGAAAACACCATATACTAGAGATTTAGGGTATATTTTAATCTGTTAGAAGAAACTATCTCAAAATTTTAAAGAGAGAACAACTTATATATATAAGCCAAAAATATGGGTAACTACTATGAAGGGATAGAATATGACTCTAAAAATGAAAAATAAAAATGTTTTTTTTTAAAAAAAAGGGATTGATAAGATGTTGGTTGAAAAAGAGAAAAAGAAAAATTCAAAAGAAATGAAAAGACAAAAAGACAGTTAAAAAAAAAATTAACTTTAAAAGACTAAAGAATTATGGTAAAAAAGCCGTGAATTCTATGTGCAGTAGTCCCCTAGCACTGGAGTTCTGCCGTTCTCATTGATCAGTAAACTTGGTCTTGGCTGGCTGTTCTCGCTGATCTTCTGGGGAGGGGCCTGTTGCCGTGGTTTCCAAATGTCTCTGCTGGAGGCCGAATTGCCCCGCCCTTGCCCCCTCCCGGCTAAGTAATCTGCTCGGGTTTGCTCTCCGGGGCTTTTGTTCCCTGCGAGCTTTCCGTACAGCTTTGGAGGCGGAGAGTGAAAATGGCGGCCTCCCAATCTCTGCCCCGGAGGAGCCGAGAACTCGGGCCCGCTCCTCAGCGAGTCCCCAGAGAAAAGCCGCCAGTCACTCCCGTCTCCCCGGTCTCCGGCCGCCCTCCGTGCTCACCCGGCCTGTGACCACGCGTTTCTATCTCTGGCACCTGACCCCGGGTAGAGTCTCCAAACCCAGCAGATCCCTGCGGTGCACTCTCGCGCAGCTCCTCCCGGGGAAGGAAGGTGAGTCTCCCCGGATCTGCCGCTTGTTGGGTCCCTGCTGGAGGAGCAGTGGCCCGGCTGTGCCGCGGATCACGGTTTATGGCCACCCCAGCTGAGAGCCCGCGCCTGGGCTCCGCCTCTGCAGCCGGCTTCCCTGCTTCGTTACCTGGGAGCTCTGCCACACTCAGGCACCCCCGGTCTTTCTGTGACCCCGAGGGTCCTGAGACCACACTGTCCCGCGAGGGTTCCACCCCCCGCTTAGCCACCAGAGTGACGTCCCTCAGCGGAGCAGACTTTTAAAAGTTCCGATTTTGTGCTCCGTGGTTCTATCACTTGCCAGAAGCGGCCGACAGAGGCCCCTCCCCCGCCGTCTGTCCTCCCGAATATCGCCTCGGATTCACTTCTCCGCACGTCCTACCTTCCAGAAAGTGGTCGCTTTTCTGATGAGAGAGTTGTTGCTCTTCTTTTCTTCAATCTCCCGTTGAGTTTGTAGGTGTTCAGATTGGTTTGATCCCTATCCAGCTGAATTCCTGAGAGGAGACGAAATCCAGGTCTCCTACTCCTCCGCCATCTTGCTCCGCCCCTATGAAACCTGTTTTTTTCATTTAATGTGTCTTGTCCTTTTTTTCAAACTAGTGCATTTAACTGCTCCTCGGTATTTTTAATTACTTTAATTGCACAGTATTCCACTGTAATGATGTACCATTATTTATTTACCCATTTTCCCCTATTCAGAGGGAGTCTTTCAGAGATACACTTAAAACCCGTCCATGGCTTTCCCATCAGCCTCAGAATAAGGTCTGAGCTCTGGAGTTTATGAGGAGGTAGAGTCATGACTGATAAGAGAGCTGGGATGTGAACCCAGGAAAGTTGACTTCACAGCCTGCAATCTTTGGAGCTTGGAAGATCTGCATTTGAATATTGATTTCCTCTATTTTTCAGATGTGTGAACTTGGACAAGATCTTTAGGCTCTCTGAATCTTACTCTTCTCATCTGTAAAATGGGGATGATAACTTACCTTATAAGATTATTTTGACATTAATTAAATCATGCAGGGCATGTGTTATTAGTTGAGGTCACATGCCATTTAAAGCCCTTCACTGATATATTGTATGGGAGGGCTTGGCACTGGATCCTGCACAAGGTAAGCCCTTGACTCGAAGTTCCCTCCCCTTCTAGTTTACCTTTCCCCAACATCTTCCTCCTCCCTGCATCTCCTGCCATATCCTACTCCCAAATGCCCCCAAACTGCACTAAAGAATTTGCTCTGAACATTCCCTGAGATACTTCCACCTCTGGGTAAAGGATTAACCTAACCTTGTCCCAAGTCACATGGGAAGCTGAGCTTGGGTTATACCCCCCATCTCCGTTCCCCTGGAAACCTGGTAAGTGCATGTGGCCTTCTCCGTTAGTGTCCACTCTGCTTTCTGGGGCCACCTGGGCTCCCACTGACCAGGGAAGTCCTGGGATTCCCTGGATCTGCTCCCCTCTAGTATGGACATCCGTAGGTGCCCGTGGGTGCTCTAGTCTCAGTCCTCCCTTACGCCACCTTGTGGGCACTGCCCCTCCCCACAAAACTGAGCAGCACTCAGGGTGTGCATAAGCCCCAGAAGTGTCAAGGGCCGCAAAGCTGTGTATTCAAAGCTGAAGCGTTAGGAGCAACTACCTGGAAGAACCAACAACAATTGAGATGAGGCAGCATCTCTGAAATAACCATAAAAAATTTGTTTAAAAAAATGGGCTCCCTTTACACAAACTCTATTGGGTAAAGCAGAGAGCCATTGGGAGCCTGGAGGGAGCCACTGGGAGCTCCAAGGGGTAGACAGGTGATTCCCCCCCAATCCTAGTGACAAACAGGCAACTTCATTCTCCATCCTCCCTTTCAGAGACAAGTGTACTACCACAAGTGTACATGTGAATACATGTGACTCAGAAGGGACCCCCTGGCTCAAGAGAAGGAGCGGAGGGACTTTGGGTAAGACTGACATGGGTCCCCATGACTCTCCTAGCCACCCCATATTGGCTAAGAAATGATGGTGGGCCTTACCCTGAGTCACACAACCTCACCAGTCCATGTCTTTCAGTTCCAAAGCCTATGCAATGCCCCGAACACCTCCCTATCTTCAGCCCCAAGGATGAGCTCCAGCCCCAGGAATGACCAGGTTGTGGGGAGCTCAGGGAAGCATCCAGACACCTAAGAAGGCAGGAGGGCATGGGCCCAAGAAGTGCCCAAGTCCACAGGGATGCAGACATTGGTCCTCACCCCCATGAGTGGTTTTGCTGCCCTGAGTTGGATTTCCCAGGGATTCACTCATGCAGTCAGTAAGTGGGCATGGAGTACCCACTCTCAGTGCCAGACCTGATGCTAGCTCCTGGGGGAACAGTAGTGAACCAGACAAAGTCCTGCCCTCCCCAAGCTCATATTCCAAGTGGGAGAAAGGAAATAAACAGGAATCAAATAATACATCAGCAATATAATTTCAGGTAGCAATAACTCTAGGGAAAAAAAAAAAGCAGGATAAGGGGCAGGTCTGCTACTATAGACAGGGATTTGGGAGGGTCAGGGAAGGCCTCTCTTTGGGGACATTTGAGCAGAGATCAGCAGAAACACCTTCTAGAAAGCCCCGTAACATTGGCCACTCTGCTCTCAAAAGCTGCTCTTTCCTCAACTGTCCCCTCTACCCCTCTGCTCCTTGCTCCCAGCAAATTACCCTTGCTCTACTTCACGGAGGAAACAGAAGCCATCAGATAAGAGTCCCCTAAAAGTGAACCATCAGACCTGAAGGACCACCTGCCCTGCACCCAGCCTCCCCACCTTCCCTCCTGTTCCAGTAGAGGAGGTGCCCAGGGCCTGTCCAAAGCTAGTCCTTTTGGATTCCAAACTTCCCCTTGGGCACCTCACCCATAAGTCAGCCCCTCTCTCTCCCATATCACAGGCCCCATCCTCTCTACTGGCTCCTTCCCGTCTGCATTTAAAACATGCTCAAGTCTCTCTCACTAAATGTAACAAAACCTCCCTTGGTTCTGCCCCCTCCTCTAGCTAACACCCCATTTTCCTCCTCCCTTCATAACTTCTCAAAAGAACTGTCTCATTGTTGCACTTCTTCCCTCCTCAGCCCCACCTCTCCAGCACTGGTCTTGCTAATGTGACCAACACTCTCCTGGGGGATGAGCCCAGAGGCTTTCCAGCTGCTGTGACACAGTCAAGTCCCCCCTCTTTTTGAACTCTGTCCTACATGTCCTCCCACCTCTCTTGATACAGCTGCTCCTCATCCATTATTTGCAAATCAAAGACTGAGGCTCCCCCAGATCCAGCAGTGGGCCTCTTCTTATGCTGTGCCTTCTCCCTGGAGGCTCTCACCTACTCCCATGGCTTCCTTTGCCATCTACCTGAGACTTTCCAAAATTGACAGCACGTCCCAGTTTATCTTTCTCCTGAGCTCAGGAAACATGACCAGCCATCCCCTGGACATCTCTGCATGACACCCTCCTGGCCCCTCAGACCCAGCCTTTTCAAACACGAACACAGTGTGTCTTCCCCCCAAATCTGCCCTTCCTCACATATGTAGGAATGGAACTGCCATCCACCCTGATACCAGCCAGAAACATGGAATGGAGTTTTCCCCAGGATTTAGGGCAGAACCAAAGGGGATGCCCTGAGGAGGCTGCCTCTCTCCCTTGCAGGTCCACCAAGTGACTTTTACCCTGGAATCAACAAACCAGAACTAAGAAATCCAGATAGAGTAGTTCCTGGGAAACTCTCCAAATCCAGAACCCAAGGGTCCTGTGCCCAGACACACAAGTGCTGCCAGCCCTGAGCCTTTTCTTCTTGGGTCTCAGATCCCCACATTTTTACACTTAGACATAGAAATTCATTCCTCCTGGTTACCATACAGTCTTGTGGCTCGACGAGTCCTTTTCTCTCTTTTGGTGAATTTTCCAAATTTTTCTCTGATCCAGCTGGGTTGATACCGCAGTTTAACAAAGCTCCCAGGGCTCTCCTGTGGCCCCCTTTCCTAGTGCATGCAGGGCACCTCACTGACACCCTTACCTCTGCCTGCCTCTCCCATGCCAACAATGCCAGGACAGCCTGCCCTACCTCCTACTCCTCCCCACCTCACTGTTCACTCCACTAACATCTGCTTGGATGGCTTCCTCAGGCCTGTCCTGCTCTGTCTACCTCCTATTTGGCCCCTGCCAACCTAGCCACCATCCCAAAACCAATGTGATCTTTCTACCCCACAAATCTGAGCTTGTCACTCCTGGCTTGAATCCCTTCAATGTTTCCCCACTGCACTCAGAATAAAGACTTTCGACATGGCCTACAAGGTCCTATGTGATCTGCCCCACCTTCTTCTAGCTTTGTCCTCTCCAGTCTGTTCTCCCTCTTACCACTCCAGAAGTATAGAGCTATGAGCACAGTCATGTACTAGACCTTGAGAAACAAATATTTGTTGAACAAATTAAATTCCTGCGCACTTGACACTCTTCCCAGCCTCTGTGCCTCTGCACGTGTAGTGTCCTCCACTCTTCCTTCCTTACTTCCATGGACTGCTGCAGCCAGATCTTTCGGGCTCACTTCAGCATCCCTTGCCTGGGCCCATGGGTCTGGAACACCGTGCTGTGTTATCCATCTCTCTTACAGACCGGCTCACTCTAGGGCTGGCTCTAGTCTTACTGCTTTATCCTCTGCCCTCAGAAGAGGGCCAGACTCAGGGTTGTTGATCAGCAAGTTGCTTGAGAAAAGACAAACCTAATCTGGCTCCCAGAGACTGGGTTAGTTTTGGTGGGAAGAAGAGGATGAAGGAGGCAAATGCCTCAGAGTGTTTTGCAGGAAGAATCCCTCTACAGGGATTTAACACCTGACATCTGCCTGGCAGTTTGCAAAGTACCTATCTATACTTTATCTTTTTCGATCCTCTTCTAACCCAACAAGGTAAAGATGCTTATCTCCATACTGTTGATGAGGAAAGGGAAGCACAGAGCAGAAGCATAGTTCCATCAAAGTCTACTGAATAGAAATGAGCCAGAGCCCCAGACCGCAAGCCAGGGCTCCTCACTCCACAGCACAAGGTCAAGGGAACTGTCCCAGCGATGAGCAGTCTCAGAAGATCACCTTTCCTGGGCTTGGAGCTGACATTCTCCACTCCTCCCCTGACAACAGTCCAGATTCTCAGGCCCCTCCCAACCTCAGGCCAACGACATGGCTGGGCACCTACTATGTGCAAAGTCCTCTCTGGGCCCCAGAGTAGAAGAAGGGGGACCCTGGAAGAATAAGACATGACTCCACCTCAAGGGGACACATGCTTCTAGGGCCCCTAGACTGCAACCAGAGACAAGAAGGGAGAAGTTAATCCTGATGGACAGCTCTGCCCCGCCCCCCCCACCACCCTTCTTTTCCTATTCCCACCATCACTAGGCTAGGAATCAAACTTGCAGTCACTTTGTACAGACAGATCATGTGCTGCATGAAAAGGCACGAGTCTTGTGCCCAGCCTTGACTCAGTTCCTGAGCTACTATGTGGACATAAGCAGATACCTTGCCTTTTCTGAACCTCATCTTTGTTTGGAAAAACAAGCCCTACCCCTACCCTCCCCATTTCTCAGGCTTAGGTGTGGATCTGACAGAGCAGAGGTGACAAAGCCTGGAGGAATGCAGAGGTGTCAGGCCCCTTGTGGTTCCCCAGGAAACTTTTGTAGGCCCAAGAACAACCTCCCCTCCAGCCCTTGCCTGCTCTTCTCGGTGCCAAGGCTCTCCAGATTCTTGTGTTAGAGCCAAGAAGCCAGAGTTAAGCTGTGTTCCAAGCCCTCTATACACTCTCAAGGTAGGGGGGAAGGGTATCTGTGGGAAGGAGGGCAGCCAGCTCTGACATGGGGTAGGGAAGCAAAGTCCCTGTCCTAGAGCAGCCCATGGGCTGAGGACAAGCCTAGCTTTGGTGGAGGCAAGTAGTAGTGGAGGGATATGAGAGGCAAGGGATTGAAGGTCTCCCTAAATGCCTCTCACACTCTCATTAGGGTCAGATCTCAACTTTCCCGTGACCCTATTCTGTATTTAGCAAGGCCTCTCCTGACCGCTGCCCAGTCTTTCCACTTGTCTTCTCCTTCACTGCCTCCTTTATCAAGATCCCTCTCTACTCCCCAACTTTCACTGTTTGCTTCAGTGATGCCCACTCTGTGCCAGGCTTTGTGCTGGACCCTGAGGGTACAGGGATGATTCAGAGTAGGCCTCCATCCTCCAGAGGTCATGGTCTAGTGAGCAAGATGAACAAGTAAACAGAAGATGACAACCCAATGGGACAAACACTGAGATACAGAGCATGGGGCTGATGCAAGATCCTGGATGCAAGCATCCCACCCAACCTGAAGCAGGAAAGGCCCTGGTGTCTGTTTTCCCCTATAGACAGTAGGCTCCTTGAGAGCAGGGTCTGGGTCTGATTCAGCTCCCTAACCCATCTTTTCCTTTCCTGGGTTTCTTCAGGATACGTGTAGGTTACTAAGCCATCCTGAGAGGGTAGTTATTTGTAGGGGCAAGATTAAGCCTGGGCAGTTCTCTCCTGGAGGTCAAGCTCATTCCCAGCATCAGTCATGGAGGAGAGGCAATCCCCTAGACAGTGAAAGGGAAAAGGGTATTCGGGAGTAAGAGCCTTAGTCTCTGGCTTCTATACCTGGGTTCCCAAACCTAGATGCACAGCAAAACACTTGGAGAGGTTTTAAATTCAGATTCCTATCTGAAAAACAAATACCATATGATTTCGCTATGACTTCACCATATGAAATCTTAAAAAAAAAAAAAAAAAGAGAGAGAGAGAGAGAGAGAAACTGACTCATAAACATAGAGAACAAACTACTAGTTTCCAGAGGGGAAGGGGAGTAGAGGAAGGGGCAAAATAGGTGAGGGGGATTAAGAGGTACAAACTTTCAGTTATAAAATAAATCAGTCATGGGGATGAAAAGTACAGCATAGAGAATATACTCAATAATATTATAATAACTTTGTATGGTGACAGATGATACCTACACTTAGTTCTAAAAAAATTTTTTTTAATTTAATGAAGGAAATTCTGCCATATGTGACAACATGGATAAACCTGGAAGGGAAAAAAATGTTTCATTAAAATAAATAAATTCAGATCACTAGTTCCAATATGTTAATTAGAATCCCCTGGGAATCTGCTTCTCCCAGTTGATTCCAGTGCAGGTGTCCCTTGTCTTACGTTCAGAAAGCTCTTGGCTAGATCCCATGAAGGCAGGGAGCTGGAGGTGTTTCTGACAATGGGTGCTAAGGTGGTCCCCAGCACCCCAAGATAACGGGAGGTCAAGCCAGGATCTGGACCCAGGAAGATGCCATGGCACTGAGCCAGCCTACAGACATGGCAGAGAGAACCCCACCTTTGGGGGCACCAACCACTTAGATGATCCAGGGAGTGCTCTCAGGTAATAGCACTCATCTCTGCTCTCACTTTTATTTTCTTAAAATGAAAATCTTTATTCTCACAGAACAAAGAGGATGATGCTTAAGCTCTAAACAAGATAGCTTAGTTCTACTGGACTGTCTGGGAGGGAGGGGTTCCCCAATGCTATCACTGGGCCTTTAGCAGAACTTTGTCCGAATCTTGAGCCTAAGAAGGATGAGAAGGTATCAGTGGGCTACAAGTGCTCCCACTCCCAGGGCTAGCTCAGAAGGCAGGAGTCAAGGGGGAGATCCAGTGGGAAAGCTGGATGGAAACTGTGGCCCTCAGGACATCAGGCCCCTGTCCAAGCATAAGGACCCCCTCCCTGGCCCCGGGGGGATTAGGCTGGATTCTCCAAAGGAAAGGAAGCTGTTTTCTTTCTCCAACCCTTCCTCCCTACATACCTCCTGAGCATGCCCGAAGAGCCAGTGGGTGGGGGGACCTGGGAAACTGTCCATAGCCCTGGCCAGCATCTGCCTCCTCAACAGCAGACGGATGAGCTTGAAGAAGCCTAAGATCGAGATCAATCCAGCAGCCCACAGGCCCAGATGGGAAAGACTCAAGGAGAGCAAGACAGAAACCATGGCTGGAGTTGCAGCCACAAAGGCTCTGGCATGCCTCCTGCCACCCTCTGGCTCCTTTATACTGTGGACCCTGGCACCCCGCCAGCCCCCACCCCCAGCCACACACTGCAGCTAGCAACAACCCAGGCTGGGCTGAGCTCCAAAGGACAGAGACAGCAGCCCCCAAAGTCACAAGCAACAGAGAGACAGCCTGGCTGACTCCTCCCAAAACTCAGCTGAACAGAAACCAAGTGGTGGGCTTCAAAGAAACCTGGCAATGGGTCTGCCTCCTTGGTTCCTTGGAGGAGAAAACAAAAGGCAATTCTGGGTGTATTCATCAGCATAATAATGTCCGCCTTTTTTTTTTTAATTAAAAAAATTTTTTTAAATTTAATTTTATTATGTTAGTCACCATACAGTACATCATTAGTTTTTGATGTAGTGTTCC
The DNA here is from genome assembly GCF_029215605.1 of Mirounga angustirostris. Classification (NCBI taxonomy): domain Eukaryota; kingdom Metazoa; phylum Chordata; class Mammalia; order Carnivora; family Phocidae; genus Mirounga; species Mirounga angustirostris. The sequence goes on from NW_026991712.1 coordinate 153,509,306, forward strand.
ATGATTCATTGTTTTCATATAACACCCAGTGCTCCATGCAGTACGTGCCCTCCTTAATACCCATCACCGGGCTAACCCATCCCCCCACTCCCCTCCCCTCTAAAACCCTCAGTTTGTTTCCTGGAGTCCATAGTCTCTCATGGTTCGTCTCCCCCTCCGATTTCCACCCCCCCATTTTTCCCTTCCTTCTCCTAATGTTCTCCATGCTATTCCTTATGTTTCACAAATAAGTGAAAGGATATAATAATTGACTTCCTCTGCTTGACTTCTTTCACTTAGCATAATCTCCTCCAGTCCCACCCATGTTGATGTAAAAGTTGGGTATTCTGATGGCTTTCTGATGGCCGAGTAATATTTCATTGTATATATGGACCACATCTTCTTTATCCATTCATCTGTTGAAGGGCATCTTGGCTCTTTGCACAGTTTGGCTATTGTGGACATTGCTGCTATGAACATTGGGGTGCATGTGGCCCTTCTTTTCACTACATCTGTGTCTTTGGGGTAAATACCCAGTAGTGCAGTTGCTGAGTCATAGGGTAGCTCTATTTTTAATTTTTTGGGGGAACCTCCATACTGTTTTCCAAAGTGGCTGTACCAACTTGCATTCCCTCCAACAGTGTAAGAGGGTTCCCCTTTCTCCACAACCTCTCCAACATTTGTCGTTTCTTGCTTTGTCAATTTTTGCCATTCTAACTGGTGTAAGGTGGTATCTCAATGTGGTTTTGACTTGAATTTCCCTGATGGCTAATGATGATGAACACTTTTCATGTGTCTGTTAGCCATTTGTATGTCTTCTTTGGAGAAGTGTCTGTTCATGTCTTCTGCCCATTTTTTGACTTGATTATTTGTTTTTTGGGTGTTGAGTTTGAGAAGTTCTTTATAGATCTTGGATATCAGTCCTTTGTCTGTAGTGTCATTTGCAAATATCTTCTCCCATTCCGTGGGTTGCCTCTTTGTTTTGTTGACTGTTTCCTTTGCTGTGCAGAAGCTTTTTATCTTGATGAAGTCCCAAAAGTTCATTTTCACTTTTGTTTCACTTGCCTTTGGAAATGTATCTTGAAAGAAGTTGCTGTGGCCAATGTCAAAGAGGTTACTGCCTATGTTTTCCTCTAGGATTTTGATGGATTCCTGTCTCTCATTGAGGTCTTTCATCCATTTTGAGTTTATCTTTGTGTATGGTGTTAGAGAATGGTTGAGTTTCATTCTTCTGCATGTGCTGTCCAGTTTTCCCAGCACCATTTATTGAAGAGACTGTCTTTTTTCTATTGCATATTTTTCCTGCTTTGCCGAAGATTATTTGACCATAGAGTTGAGGGTCCATATCTGGGCTCTCTATTCTGTTCCAATGGTCTATCTGTCTGTTTTTGTGCCAGTACCATGCTGTCTTGGTGATCACTGCTTTGTAATATAGCTTGAAATTGGGCAACGTGATGCCCCCAGCTTTTTCTTTTTCAACATTTGCTCGGAGATTTAGGGTATTTTCTGATTCCATGCAAATTTTAGGATTGTTTGTTCCAGCACTTTGAAAAATGTCATTGGAATTTTGATCGGGATGGCATTGAAGATACAGATTGCTCTGGGCAGCATAGACATTTTAACAATGTTTATTCTTCCGATCCATGAGCATGGAATGTTTTTCCATCTTTTTGTGTCTTCTTCAACTTCTTTCATGAGTGTTCTGTAGTTCCCAGAGTATAGATCCTTCACCTCTTTGGTTAGGTTTATTCCAAGGTATCTTATGGTTTTTGGTGCTATTGTAAATGGAATTGTTTCTCTAATTTCTCTTTCTACTGTTGCATTGTTAGTGTATAAGAAAGCAACCGATATCTGTACATTGATTTTGTATCCTGCCACATTACTGAATTGCTGTATGAGTTCTAGTAATTTGGGGGTGGAGTCTTTTGGATTTTCCACATAAAGTATCATATCATCTGCGAAGAGAGAGAGTTTGACTTCTTCTTTGCCAATTTGAATACCTTTTATTTCTTTTTGTTTTCTGATTGCTGTTACTAGGACTTCTAGTACTATGTTGAACAATAGTGGTGAGAGTGGACATCCTTGACATATTCTCTCCTCTTATTAATGTGTTCTATCACACTGATTGATTTGTGAATGTTGAACCACCCTTGCATCCCGGGGATAAATCCCAGTTGGTCGTGGTGGATGATCCTTTTAATGTATTGTTGGATCATATTAGCTCTGATTTTTTTGAGAATTTTGGAATCCATATTAATCAGGGACATCAGTCTGAAATTCTCCTTTTTGATGGGGTCTTTGTCTTGTTTGGGGATTAAGGTAATGCTGGCTTCATAGAATGAGTCTGGAAGCTTTCCTTCTGTTTCTATTTTTTGAAACAGCTGCAGGAGAATAGGTATTATTTCTTCTTTGAATGTTTGGTAGAATTCTCCAGAGAATCCATCAAGCCCTGGACTCTTGTTTTTTGGGAGGTTTTTGATCACTGCTTCAATATTGTTACTGGTTATTGGCCTATTCAGGTTGTCAATTTCTTCCTGTTTCAGTCTTGGCAGTTTATAGGTTTCCAGGAAGGCATCCATTTCTTCCAGGTTGCTTCATTTATTGGCATATAGTTGTTGATAATAATTTCTAATAATTGTTTCTATTTCCTTGGTGTTAGTTGTGATCTCTCCCCTTTCATTCATAATTTTATTAATTTGGGTCCTTTCTCTTTTCTTTTGGATAAGTCTGGCCAGTGGTTTATCGACCTTATTAATTCTTTCAAAGAACCAGCTTTTAGTTTTGTTGATATGATCTACTGTGTTCTGGTTTCTAATTCATTGATCTCTGCTCTAATCTAATCTAATTATTTCTCTTCTAATGCGTGGCTTAGGCATTGTTTCTTGCTTTTTCTCTAGTTCTTTAAGGTGTAAAGTTAGTTGGTGAATTCAGGCTTTTTCTATTTTTTTGATTGAGGCTTGGATGGCTATATATTTCCCCCTTAGGACCGCCTTTGCCGTATCCCATAGGTTTTGGACCAATGTGTTTTCATTCTCATTGGTTTCCATGAATTGTTTAAGTTCTTTGATTTCCTGGTTGACCCAAACATTCTTGAGCAGAGTGGTCTTTAGCTTCCAAGTGTTTGAATTCCTTCGAATTTTTTTTCTTGTGATTGAGTTTCAGTTTTAAAGCATTATGGTCTGGGGAGCCTGGGTGGCTCAGTTGGTTAAGCGACTGCCTTCGGCTCAGGTCATGATCCTGGAGTCCCAGGATCGAGTCCCGCATCAGGCTCCCTGCTGTCAGCAGGGAGTCTGCTTCTCCCTCTGACCCTCCCCCCTCATGCTCTCTCTCTCTATCTCATTCTCTCTCTCAAATAAATAAATAAAATCTTTTTAAAAATTAAAAAAATTTAAAAAATAAATCTTTATGGTCTGAGAATATGCAGGGAATAATCTCAATCTTTTGGTATCAGTTGAGACCTGATTTGTGACCCAGTATGTGGTCTATTCTGGAGAAAGTTCTGTGTGCACTCGAGAAGAATGAGTATTCTGTTCCTGTAGGGTGGAATGTTCTGTATATATCTATGAGGTCCATCTGGTCCAGTGTATCATTCAAAGCTCTTGTTTCTTTGTTGATTTTCTGCTTAGATGATCAGTCTATTGCTGAGAGTGGAGTATTGAGGTCTCCTACAATTAACGTATTATTATCAATATGACTCTTTATTTTGGTTAACAGTTGGCTTATGTAGTTGGCTGCTCCCATGTTGGGGGCATAGATATTTACAATTGTTAGATCTTCTTGTTGGATTGACCCTTTAAGAATGATATAGTGTCCTTCTGTGTTTCTAACTACAGTCTTTAGCTTTAAATCTAATTTGTCTGATATAAGAATTGATACCCCAGCTTTCTTCTGAGGTCTGTTGGCATGGAAGATGGATCTCCATCCCTTCACTTTCAGTCTGGATGTATCTTTAGGTTCAAAATGAGTCTCTTGTAGAAAACATATGGATGGGTCCTGTTTTTTTATCCAATCTACAAACCTGTGCCGTTTTATGGGAGCATTTAGGCCATTCATATTGAGAGTGATTATTGAAAGGTATGAATTTATTATCATCATGTTGCCTGTGAAGTCCTTGTTTCTATGGATTGTCTCTGTAAATTTCTTTTTTTTTTAAGATTTTATTTATTTATTTAATTGACAGAGAGAGAGAGAGACAGCAAGAGAGGGAACACAAGCAGGGGGCAGTGAGAGAGGGAGAAGCAGGCTTCCTGACAAGCACGGAGCCCGATGCAGGGCTCGTCCCCAGGACCCTGGAATCATGACCTGAGCCAAAGGCAGCCACTTAAACAACTGAGCCACCCAGGTGCCCCGAGTCTCTGTAAATTTCTGTTCTATAGCACTCTTGGGGCCTTTCTCCTTTTATAGGACCCCCCTTAATATTTCTTGCAGGGCTGGCTTAGTGGTCACATATTCTTTCAGTTTCTGCCGGTCTTGGAAGCTCTGCATTTCTCCATCCATTCTAAATGACAGCCTTGCCAGATGAAGTATTCTTGGTTTCATGTTCTTCTCATTTAGTACCCTGAATATGTCTTGCCAGTCCTTTCTGGCTTGCCGGGACTTTGTGGATAGGTCTGACGTTATTCTAATGTTCCTCCCTCTGTGCATAAAGAATCTATTCCCCCAAACTGCCCTTAAGATTTGGTTCTAAGATTTGCAAGTTTTACTATTACATGCCGGGGCATTGGCCTGTTTTCCTTGATCTTGGGAGGGGTCCTCTCTGCCTCTAGGACATGAATGTTTGTTTCATTCCCTAGATTAGGGAAGTTCTCAGCTATGATTTGCTCAAATATATCTTCTAGTCCTCTCTCTCTCTCTCTCTCCATCTCCTCAGGGATCCCAATAATTCTGACATTGGAACATTTCATGGCGTCACTTATTTCTCTAATTCCATTTTCATGGATTTTGAGTTGTTTCTCTGTGGCCTCCTCTTTTTCCTTCTTTTCTATCAATTGGTCTTCTAGATCACTAATTCGTTCTTCTGCCTCGATTACCCTAGCTTTTAGATTATCTAGATTAGATTGGATCTCATTGATAGCATTTTTAAGTTCTGCCAGTTCAGCTTTCATTTCTGCCCTTAGAGAGTCTATGTTGCCATTAATCAATTTCTCCATTCTAGCTATTGTCTTCATAACTGTTACCCTGAAGTCCATTTCTGACATCTTGGTTATATCTGTATCCATTTGTAAATCTGTGGCAGAAGTCACAGTCTCTGGGTCTTTCCTATTTTGGGGGTTCCTTCTCCTAGTCATTCTGTTGAGGGGTGGTTGAGGGAATGTACAGAGTCCAAATTATTGACCACAACCCAAGCAAGATGCACCTGTTTTATAGGAACCTTAGGGTTGTCAGGCTCTTGTTCTCCCAGCCTGTCTTCTGGGGGAAGGGCCTGCCACACTGTTACTCGGTCAACCCTGTTTGGGCAGAGTTGCTCTGCCCCCTGTGGGGGGGGGGGATGGGCTCAGTGAAAACCGGTTTGGGGGGACTTTTGTTCTCTGGCAGTTTTCCGTGTCTCTTGCCAGAGTCAGAGCAGAAGAGATCGTTTCCAACTCTCTGCTTCAGAGCAGAGAGATCAGTCTGTTTTTTAGTGAGCTCTCCAGGCCACACTAGCTCCATTTCTGTCTGTGCTGCTATGAACTGCAGTGTCCTGGGTTGTGTGCCCCTCAGCAGTGCTCCCAGTCCTCGCCTCCAGGTCAGGGCACATCTCTGCCCTTTGTGCTTCTAAGACTGCCAGCCGACCCCAGTTCCTGTGCAGGTGGCCCTGCTGCTCTGGGTTTCAGTCCAGTGGCCTGCCCCAAAGTCCTTTCCCCGTCGCTACCGGCCTTCGAGTCTGTGCCCCATCCCCATTGCGGGAGGCTATCACCCACCAGTGGTGTAGGATCCCCACGGCCAAGCTCCCTCCCCCTGCTGTTTATCCTTCGATATCTGCCCGCAGGATCACAGCTCCCCGCTTCCTACCTCAAAACCTACTGCCTGCGATATTCTGTTTGTAGAGATCCAGATCTATCTTCTTACATCTCAGGCTGATTTTGTAGGTGTTCAGGGTGGTCTGGTAGATATCCAGCTCAATTCAGGGGACCAGTTGGAATAGGGTCCCCTACTCCTCCGCCATCTTTTCCTCCCCCAAACACTGTGTTTTAACACTAGAAGCCATCATGAGGATAAGGCACTCAGTCTATTCTGTGTGATGAGGACCTCGGGAGTGAAGAGAAACTGAAGAAGAGAACATCCCATCAAGGAGACCCACACGCTAGTGACAGGGGTTATGGGGAAGGATAGTGAACTCCCTGGTACTAGAGAAGACCGCCAAGAAACTGAAAACCTGTCAGTGAGAAAGTCCCCACCAGTCAGAGTCTAATGCCTGCCTTTTTACACAAGCACCTATATGTCTCAGGAATTTCCTATCCACTATCTCCTTTAACCCAAACAAGGAGGTAATAGCTACTCACTCTTTATACCCATTTTCCAGATAATGAAACTGAGGCTCAGCTTGCTTGTGCTTTCTTACAAGAAAGTGTCCACTGTCCTCTTCAATATGGACTTCTGGGAGGGCTTGCATTTATGTCGGATTCATAATACTTTGAGTCTTTTGTGTGTGTGTGTGAGGCATCTTCAGGGACACAGTTCTAGCCCCAGAAGGGAGATCCTAGATCAGAAAAAAGTCAAGTCCACCCCCAAAATCTTAGTACAAACTTAACACTTAGGAACATAGAATATTATTTTCAGGGCAATGAGGAAAGATCATCAACTCTGGATTGATGGAGCAAGCCACTTGGGACCAGAGAGGGGCAGGGAATTATCCAAGGTCTCACAGTAAGGCAATGGCAGCTCTCAATTCCCCAGGCCAGGGTTCTGTTGGAGAGCAAGCTTGCCCCAGGCCCCAGACTTGCCTGGGGAGAGTCTGCTGCTTCTCCTTCTGCTCTAGGGTTAGGAACAGTCAGTGTCCCAGTGCAGATGTTTCAGATGAAGAGACTTGCATGCAGAGGGGTAGGCAGAGTTAAGGTATCAAATAAGGTATGAAGTGGCAGCCAGCGACTAGCAACAGTGGCTGGAAAAAACCATCCCCTAGGCTGAATGAAGGCGAAGAAATAGCATTGCTGGAGCCTGGTGGGGAGGCAGCTACTGAAGGAGGCTTCCACAGGAAAAAGTGTGGTCGGAGGTGTGTTCCAGGAAGATCTCCCCCTCTGTGTATGTGCAGTGGCTGTGAGCTGGCCTGGGGCAGGAAGGGGTCCAGAGTCTGGGTTGGCGATCAGGAAGAGGAAGTCAGAGGGAAGAACAGCAGGATGGATGCTTCTTAGGCCTCAGGAGTCCTACGTCCTGCCACAAACATGGCCCAGCACTCACAGCCTATTTATCACATACCCTGTTCTCCACTCCCTGGTTGAAATCTAGCAGCCATCCACACTTCTAGAGCATCCACACTTCTAGGTCACCATGTGGCCAGAACCAGAGACTGGGCAGTAGCCAACTCCTGACTCTACCAGCTACCCCTCCAACTATCTTGGCAGTGTGATTCTTGGAAGCCAAAACATGCCTCCTTGGAGCTTCTGCCCACTGGTCTGAGTTCTGCCCCCAAGGGCCCAGTAGAAAACTTTAGCTGTAAAGAACAACTTGGTGAGAACCCCCAATCCAGAAGCACACATATTAAGGAGATGGAGATAATGAGACTCTGCCTGTATCCGCATGCTTCCCAATAGCCCTCCCCTCCCCAACACGCACACCCTCCCTCCACCTCAGAAACACCAGTTACAGGGGCGCCTGGGTGGCTCAGTCGTTAAGCGTCTGCCTTCGGCTCAGGTCATGATCCCAGGGTCCTGGGATCGAGCCCCGCATCGGGCTCCCTGCTCAGCGGGAGGCCTACTTCTCCCTCTCCCACTCCCCCTGCTTGTGTTCCTGTTCTCGCTGTCTCTCTCTGTCATATAAATAAATTAAAAAAAAAAAAAAAGAAACACCAGTTACAGCCAGTCTTCTAAATCTGCCAGTCTAGCTTGCTGCTCTTCTCTGATGTCTTCACTTTCTCCCTTGCAGCAGCTGAGTGCTTGGCTTCTCCTGAAATCTTCCCATTCTGACGCAAGTGGGAAGCCCGAGCTTGTCTCTTCCCTCACTTTGCTTGGCTGAGCCAGGACAGACAAGACACAAACACTCGGTGAGTGCATGTTTGGGCACATCAGTGAGGGTTCTGCAGGTGTTATGTTTTGCAGAAGTTGAGAGAACATTGGCAATGTGCACCCACTGAACCCCCTGCTCCCACCTGCTCCATAAACATTCAAGGGAGGCTCTGTGTCAGGTCCTCTCTGCTTCCCCAGCACCAGCACAAAGGGGCACTTAATAAATACTTGTCTGTTGAATGGATGCTGAAGGGATTGGCTGCTATTGCAGGGGATGTGGGGAGGAGGTAGAAAGTTTGACTGGACAATGCAAAATATATGGGAAATGCCCTTCTGGTGCCCTTCTGGTTGATGCTGTTGACACCCCTCGTAGATGGGTAGATGAAACCCATCAGCTGCTATTTGGTAGGGAGACCAAAACTCACCACAATCCTCCACCCGACCCCCACCTGAATTTCCCAGGGATGTCAGGCCAACTGAGGGAGTGGCAAGCATGAAACCCTTGGTAGGGGAGAGGTGAGATGAGATAACATTGGGGAAAAGAGTTGTGTCTAGACCCACTCATTCTCCGTCTTGACTGCACATTGGAATCACCTGTTCAATCAGTCCAAAAGAAAGCAAGAGAGACAAAGAAATACAGAAAAGGCAGGGAATGCCATCTTTTATAGAAATAGAAAATAGAAAGCACAAAATAAAATGGAAAGAAGATGCTAGAACCCCATGGGGGAGGACAGGGGAAAGGACAATGCTGCACCTGATTCAGAGAGGGAGCCTGGGGAGGTCGGCAGATGCATAACAAGAGCACTTTCCTGACTTTGACCCCCAGGAACCCAGGTGTCCTTCAGAAATACAATTTAAGTAAACACAAAGCACTCATTATGTAAATGCAGAAAACCAGTGCTCTTGGTAGTCCCTACTCCTCCCCCAAAACATACCACCCATTCCAGTGGAGGGTTTGGTTCAGATTAGTTGCTAAGGTTAAATTTGCTGTTTAATTAAGAAAGAAGGTGTTCCAGTCAATTTAGTGGGCCTTTCCTGGGGTTTCTCCTAAGCCACAGGACAGGGCTGAGCCAATCTTAGGGGCTCATAAAAAATATAAAAGGATTGGGGGTGCCTGGCTGGCTCAGGCAGTGGGGCATGAGACTCTTGATCTTGGGGTTATGAGTTCAAGCCCCACATTGAGAGTAGAGATTACTTAAAAATAAAATCTTCAAAAATATATATAAGAAGCTTGGTATCAGACCCAATGGGGGAAAACCCTTGGACATGCAGTGCAGCCTGGAGATAGGACAAGAGAACAGGAGCTCACAGTTACTGAACTCTTACCATTCCAGGCCCATTATACAACCAGCTTGCTAGGCAGGCACCTTTGAGCTTTGAGACAGTAAGCTCCCCACCCCTGGGAGTGAGCAAGCAGGGCTGGGCTCACAGAAACTCCTTCCTCTCTAGCTCGGAGAACAGGGCTCCATTTTAGCAAAGCAGTTCTATTGGCGGCCCATTCTCTGGCAGGGACAACACACAGGCTGGGGCAGGTGCAGGTCAGAGCAAATGATCAAGTTATCAGGCTCAGGTTGCAGTTCTGCCATCCTGTGGGTGTGTGCCAGCCCTGTGGCAGCTCAGTTAGGCAATACTTAGGGTTAGGGCAGCTTCCAAAAAACTCTGCAGGCCGGCTAAGTAACTTTGTCTCATGCGGTCTCCAACCCTGCCCTGGGAACCACTCCCTTTTCTGTGGTCAGCAAACACTGCCTGGCCCTCAGGCCTGCAGGGGGGGAGCTAAGTAGGTTTAGGGAAAGGGCTGGGCTCCAAGAAAGGTCCTATGGTTGAGCCGGAACAAGAGTAGGGCTGTGCACTGGTGACCTGGGCCAGAGCCATGTCTGAGGAACACACTGTGGCCAGAATCAGAACACAGTGGATGGAAGAATGAGTGGGAGTGAAGAATGTGAACAGTGAGGGTCAAGGATCAACTGAGCAGGGCTGGGAAGAGGCAAAAGAGCACCGAAGAGTGCTTTACTTTTAAGGTGGATACACCTGAGCGTTTTTTAATGCTGAAGGGAGGATACTGGGAATGCAGGGCAGGGGGCTAAGAGATGGACCCACGGCCCAAGCAGGCAGGAGGACACGGATACTACACTACAGAATTGGCCACACCAAGGTTGAGAAGGTGGGGTGAAGGGGTGAAGGGGACCAAAAAGGATGCTGGGTCCTTCTCAGGGCAGAAGCCAGGTTTCAGCCTGAGTAGAAGAAATAAATAGGAAATGGTGGCCACCAGAGAAGCTTGGGAACAGTCACAGAGAAAGGACACAGAGCAGAGCATGAGCTGGGGCCCAGCATACTGAGGGCAGCTGAAGGAGAACAGAACCTGCCCGGAGTGGGGGGAGGCGCAGAGTCTGTAGGGGCTATGGTGCCCCTGGATAGAAAGCTCAGCCTGGGGTCGGCGCTGATGGGCTCTGAAGACCTGCCCACACTACTCCAGCTGGCTCCTCCTTGGGGGACTGCTTTTCACCCTTCAAGACTCGGCCTGGGAAGCCTTCCCCGGATCCACCGTCACCAAGGCAGAGGGAACCCCTTCCTCCTGAGAGCCCCCCAAGGCCTCTCCTGAGAATTGCAACCCTTGCAATAACGCCTGAAGCACCCAGTTCTTTAGATATGTTGATTTTAGTTTTCATCTAACCCTCATAACACACCGTCCATCTTCATTTTACCCAAGGGAGAACTGAGGCTAAGAGAGATGGATACAGCTGCCCCAGGTGACTCAGCCAGGGCTCGCTCAGGTCAGTCTGACCACAAAGTCCATCCTTCCCACTTTGCCATGACTCTGCCTTGCTCTGACCTGCGGGCTCCACGAGGGCAGGAATGAGGGCACCACACCAAGCACGGGGCTCAGGAATATTTGTTGAGAAGACCCCAGAGATAGATCATCTAGTGTGATCCTTTCAGACTGATAAGGAAACTGAGGCTCAGGAGAAAGAGAGGAACTCACCAGGGTCACCCAGCAAAATCGCTACTGGTGCTGGGTCAGGACACAGATCTTCTGACCCTGAGACCAGAGCTAAGTCCACAGCACCCAGAATAAGACTTGGTTCCTTTCCCTGGGGCCACACCCTCACTTGTGGCTAATTATTTGCCCAGTAATCCCATTGTATACGAGGTCAGAAACAGACTCTGGAACCTGGGAAGGCTGCCCACCACACCTCCCTGCTCCTTCTCCCAAAGGAGGCCATTCCAGGAAGCAATCTGCCCTGCTCCAAAAATCTGGACCAGGAGCTGAGCCCACAGGCCAGAGGTTAGGTGGGCACCCCCTTGGGGACACAAGAACAGTCACAGATCAGAAACATCTGAGGGAAGGGCCCAGATATGATTTAGAGAAGTAGCTACAGGGCCAAGACCTGAAGGATGTGTAAGAGATGGCCAGGTGCAGAGGTGTGTGGGAAGGGCATTTCAGGTGGAGGGCACAGCAAGAATAAAGGCAGGAGAAAAGTGAAAGGAACATCACAAGTTCAGGGTGGCTGTAACGGAGGTACCACGAAGAACATAGTGTCAGGAGTCAGTGGGGAGGAGATCGCAGGGCTGAGGGAGGCCAGAAATCCTCCCCATGCAAGGAAGAGAATTGGGCATTGGGCACTTGAGATAGGGAAAGTGGAATGAGCAAATGCCACAAGAAGGAACAGAGAGGAAACTATTTTAATCACGGCACTGCTCAGTCTAGAAGCTACCAATGTGATCATAGCTCTCACTCTCAGGATGGAAGCCGAATCCTCTGCCGGCCAGGCCTGACACAAGCAGATTCCTGCAGGTCATCCTGGCATCCCCTCCTCACCTCCTGCTCCTCACGCCTAGGACGAGCTCTGCAGCTCTGCTCATGCTGTTGCTTCTGCCTGGAATGCTCTCACCAGCTCAAATGTCACTTCCTCCAGGAAGCCTTCCATGGCCCACCCTTGCAACCTGATTCTCCCTGCTCTCTGCCCCAAGGTCCCCAGTGCTGACTCCACCACTGCTCTATTTACACAGTTTTATAATTATATAACAGGGAGGGGAAACGTGTTATCTTTAAAAGTCATCTGCAATCTGGGCCAATTGGCTTAGGAAGAAGGTAGAGCTGTACATAGGGAAAAGATGTTCTGGTTGCAAAAAGGCCCTAAGTAGGTCACTTTTAATGAAATGCCCCAGCCATACGTCAGATGTGAGCTGAGTGGACAGAGTTTAAGTCGCTCTGTGAGAAGTTTCCTTCCCAGTGCTCTGCTGTCTCTGTGGGCCACTCCCCCCTCCCCTTCCAGGCTCCACCCAGGCAGCTAGGCGGCGGATCTTTGCAATCAGAGCTAAAATCGTGATTTGGGGATTCAAACGCTGAGACCTCGAATTGCAAAAACCCAGGTTTTGAACTTCCAAAGACCTGGAGGATTTGGAGCATCAAGTCTATAACATAAATAGTAGATCTGGAGAAATACGTGATCAACTGGAGCCCCTTTCCCGCAGGTGAGACCAGAACTGACCTGAAGGGGGGCAGCAGGGAGAGAGAAAAAGCTGGGTGAAGAAGAGATGAGACTCTGATGAGTCCCTGAGAAAGGTCCTTGGCGTTGTCGATGTGGGAACTCAGGAGAATGTAAAAAGGACACCTGCCCCACCTGGGGCAAGCCCAGGAAAGCGGCAACGCAGAGCGTGGCTTTGGAAAGGTGGCAAAGAAGGGGGTAGCATGGTGCTTCTGGGCTCACGGCTCTTAGCCCCACTGCATGGGAGCAAACCGAGTGTATTCTGTGCACCCAGGTAGGGTGCAGGGGCGACTGGGAGGGGGGTGGACCTGGAGAGGCTTGCAGTTGGAAATGAGGGAAGACCTGGCAGCCACCCTCTCGAGCTGACAATAAGGGTGAGACAGAAGCACGTACAGCTCAGGGCGTGCCCCCACGATCAGGCATCCCAAGCCCCAGACTCCCCACTACTGTGATGACTCCTAGAACTTGATACACACCCCACAGAAGGAACGAGGAAACCCTGAAGCGACTGAACACGTCTCTGCCGCCTGGAGAGAGGGCGTCGGCAGGAGAACAGTTTAAATGTAGAGAAATAACATTTCATGTCTTGCAGCCCTACCGTGTATGGACTAAGAATCTAGCCGTTGGGTGGCTCAGCACATGAAAACAAAAATTGCAGCGGGGCTGGGGGCGGGGCTGAGGGCGGGTGGGAGGCGGGGGAGAAAGAGAGGCCGAGATGACGGCACAGAGCTTTGGCCCAAAGGTGGACAGGACCAGCAGAAATCCCCTGTGGTACTGGGTGCCTGCGAACTTGCACTGAGTAAGCCTAACTCTCCAATTTAAGATCCGGTTTGTTCTGGTCTTTTCTGCAGCTCCCCTCTCTGGCCCCAAATCGTCAGTCTCACCCCCTGCAGACACTAGCCTTGCATTAGTGATGCTTTGTGAGGATGAGGAGGAGGGGCAACGGTGTGTGTGGAGCCAAGCACAAAGAGGACAGCACTGCCAGGACCTAGAGTGGGTGCAGCCAGCCAGCGGCTGGGGCTGGAGTCTTCTCAAAGGCTCCCTGCCTCGCATGCCACTCACACGTCACCTGGGACGTCAACTGAAGCTGTTGGCCAGAACATACACATGGCCTCTCCATGTGGCCTGGGCTCCCTTATAGCATGGCAGCTGAATTCTAAAAGCAAGTGGCTGAAGAGAGAGTTTGACAGAAGCTCTATCACCATGTATGACCCAGACTCTGGGATCGGGCAGCATCACTTCTACCTCCTTCTGTTTATTAAGAGCGGATCACTGCGGTAGACCCATACTCAAGGGGAAGGGATTAGACTCAACCTCTTGATGGGAAGAGTATCAAAGAATTGGCAGACATGCTTAAAACCACTGCAGATATTGAAAGGTCACTAGGAGAAACACAAGTCCCTGAGAATCTCTGAAAATAGTGATTGTGAGGGTCATGCTAGTTTCCCCACCATGGTGAAAATGGGTCTCAGATGATTCTATTTGAGTAGCAAAGAGCAGGATGACCTGAGAAGCTAGAGGACTTTGAGAAACCCAGGTCAGGGACATAGGTTGCCTGACTGACCCCTCAGCAAATAGCACATTCACTGCCCTCTGCCCTTGACATTGGACGGCATGGGTGAATGGGTAACCCAGGACAACTGGAACTGTTCAGTGTTTCAGTTTCCATGGTGGTCACCTGCTTGCTTAAAATCTGATAAATATGTAAAATGCATGATGTTCAAAAGAGCATTGCTACAAGAGAGGGTCACTTTTCAGACATGGGAATGAGCATCTGCAATTGACTTTGGGACTGACCAGACACCCAGGGGTGGTTCCTCCAGTGATCAAAACTCCCAAACTAAACCAGGCAGTTAAAATCAGCACAGCTAGATTGAAAAACTACACAACATGGTTTGTGTCTAACAATAAAACTATCAGACCATATGTATTGCAAACATGTCTGTGAGTGGGAGAGGACAAGGGCAGAAAATGTGAATCAGGTTCTGCTGAAAGAAAAGAAAAAAAGCCTGGGGCTTGCCAGCTTCCGTTGCCTCTGAGGACCCTCCCTTGGGGAGATGCTGAGGCTCCTGAGAGTAAATCATTCATCTCCTTCCCTGCAGCAAGTGCAGAAGAGGAGTAATTACTTCTGCTTCATCAGAGCTTGCCCCTTCACCCAGAAGATGGAAGCCCTAGAACATACACACATTAACGCACCTGTCCACCTTCGCACTCTCTCATCTCCAGCCTCACCTTCTGCCTTGCCCTCTCTCCCGATAAGCCACAACAGGGAATGAGTAATGTGGAGGCCAGGAGCTGCACAGAGACTTTATAAAGACTGTGGGCAAACTTTTGGAAAGGGAAGTGGTTGGGGAGAAGGGAGAAGGGAATGTGCCTCAAAGCTTACACCAAGGCAGAACTCAAAGATATGCTCTCCCTCTGGCCATGGCACGGTGTGGTGGGGGATGTGCCTTAATTGTGGAAAGGGGTGCCTGAAGGAAGGGGGAGCCTGACCAGCAGGGACCCTGGAGCTAGCTTTTTCTTCCTACCACTTGGTACAGTTTTCCCAAAACCTCAGAGGAGATTGGAGCAGTAGGAACCTAAAAGCCGTGGGCCTGAGCAGTGAAACCATCTGAGGTCAAGTTCATACAACAGACACCCAATAAGGTACTACTGTGTGCTGGACACAGTGTTGAAGGAAGGCTGGGGACATAGCTATCTCAGACATGGCATGGTCCCTGGGATGAGTGGAAGAGAAAGACACAGAACAAATTAAGCCATCAAGTATTTTTGGTGCTGGAACCATGGGAGGTGGGGGAGGAATCTGTTCTAGCTGGGGTGGAAAGAGAGGTCATGGAAGTCTTCCCAGGGAGGGGTCACTAGAACTGAGTCTGGAGAGATAAACAAGCATTCCCTAGCAGAGGAAGTAATGTGGATGGCCAAGACCACAGAGCTGGGGGACAGCCGGCCAGTTGTTGGATAACACTGGAGCACTAGGCTGAGGATGGAGCAGACTGAAGGAGGAGCCTAGAGAGGCAGGCCAGGCCCACATTATGCCGAGCTTTGCAGAAGTTGGAGGAATTGGAGCTTTACCCTAGAGGTCATGGGGAGCGTTGGAAGTCTTGCAGGGAATTGAGGCATTACTAGCGAGGCCCACTCTGGCTATGAAGTGAGGCTCCGTGTGAGGAGGTAGAAAGGCCTGGAGAGTGGGAGATCAGTGGGGAGGCCTGACAAGAGATGGGGGAGGCTTACTAGGGAAGGGGCTATTGAGGAGCACCTGTATGCAGGACTAGCAGCAGCAAGACCAGGACAATCAACAGTCAACAAGGGCAGAGGCCAGAGGCCAGTGGTCAGGATCCAGCCCTGTCCAGTGTCCCAGATTCTAGCCCCAAGCACCTGGTTCCAATCCCATCTTTGGATGGAAAGAAGATGTGATATTGTGAGATTTATAATAAGAAACATATATATGACTCTGCCCTTGGTTCCTGGCACAGAGCTTCTTAACACTTCTTGTAAAATCTAAGTGATAGGAACACTAGGAACATCTTTTGTTCTAATATGTGCTCTTTGACCCTGGTTTCTGACACAGGGCTCCTGAAACCCTTATCATTTCCTGGATGATAAGAGTGTCTTTTTTTTTTTTTAAAGATTTCATTTATTTATCTGAGACAGAGAGAATGAGAGACAGAGAGCATGAGAGGGAGGAGGGTCAGAGGGAGAAGCAGACTCCCTGCCGAGCAGGGAGCCGGATGCGGGACTCGATCCCGGGACTCCAGGATCATGACCCGAGCCGAAGGCAGTCACCCAACCAACTGAGCCACCCAGGCGCCCCAAGAGTGTCTTTTGATCTAATGAGGCAACTATGGGTGGATCCTGGATGGCTCCTGGATGAGAGTTAATCATGAGAAAAAAAAAAGCCATAACTAGAAGCTTAGAATTTTCAGCCCAGCCATAATGATCCATGATGTCTAGGAGATGTGGCCTCCCTAAAACCCCAATAGTACAAGGTTCAGAGAACTTCCAGGTGGGTGAACACATCCACAGCAGGAAGACAAAAACTCTTAAGCTCAGAACCCTCTCAGACCTCGCCCTGTGTACCTCTTCACCTGGATGTTTGTCTGTATCCTTTATCATATCCTTTTATAACAAACCGATAAACATAATTCAACTGTTTTCCTGAGTTTGTGAGGCACATTAGCAAACTAATTGAACTCAAGGAGGGCGTCATTGGAACTGCCAATCTATATATAGTCAATTGGTCAAGAGCACAGGTGACAAGCTGGACTTGTGACTGGTGTCCCGGGGGCAGGGGGTACATATAAGACTGATTCCTTAACCTATGGGCTGTTTCCAGGCAGATAGTGTTAGAATTGACCAATACTGTAGGGCACCCCACTGGTGTCCAGAGCACCGCTTGGTGTAGAGAGAAACCTCCACACCAGAAGTGAGGTGTTCTGTGTGGGTAGTAAAGGAGACTCACGGGAAGGAAATGCACAGTAGGGAAGAACCCGGCTTTTCCCGCACAGATAAAAAACTGAAGGTTTGTCCACTTTAGAAGGATTGAGGCCAGCTTCAGAGAGAAAAGAAAGAGAGAGGAAGGCATCATGGGAGATGCTGGGCAGTGACAGAACCTGGCGGGGGAGGCAGGGAGCAGGGTGACTTCCTCCTTGAGCTGGGGATATGCACTGAGCCCTCTGTGGTGTTGACTTGGAGCAGTAGATGTCTGGGAGAGGGGAGGATCCTTCCTTGACTTCATTCAACAAGTTCATTCAACAGACATTTGTCCTGGGCCTGCAAAGGGAGATGCACCAATCCTCTGGAGACAGCAGACTTGGTTCACAACCCAGATATGCCACTTTCTCATTCCATGGCCTCAGGCAAGTGACTTAATCTCTGAGCCAGTTTCCCCATCTGGAAAATGGAACCAGTCATCCCTTTCATGCATAGTTGTTTTAAGGATTAGAAATAATATTAATACTAATAATTTTATGGCACATAGTAGGTATTCCATAAATAGCAGTCCTTACTATTTGCCTAGAACTCTGCTGAGGTGCTAATCCCGTAAAGTGAGGGTGAACCCAAACCAGTCCTGGGTTTTAGAAAATTCAGTATTTCTGTGCTTCCCTCTGCTGGCCAAAAAGGGTAGACTCCCCTGGGCAGAGAATGGCAGGATGCTAAGTAAGACAATACAGAGCTTTCTGTCTCCCATCCGGAGTAGGAATCCCCCTGCATGGAGCATCCCCAGTGGGGGGACACCAGCTTCAGTGTGGGTCGCTCCAGAGGTAGCAGATATGGTGCAATATATAGACTGCCAGCCACTTCCCAACACTGTGAAATTGGATGCACCTCTTCACCTCTCTGAGCCTGTTTCCTTGGCTATAAAATGAAGTGATATTCCTTGCCATGTTTCACAGATTTTCTATGAATCACAAACAAGATTATATCTGTGGAAGTTTTAGAAAACATGAGCTACCCCACAAACATTAATGGTCGACACTTTCAGATGCCCCCTGCCCACCACGCTGGATGGTGGGTGCTGGAGGTCCCAGGAAGATGTAGGAAGCTCCATAAGGAGCTCCAGTCTGCTAAGAGAGACAGCCATACTTCAGGCAGGTATTGATGGGGTAGGTTGGAGACTGTGAGTGTCAGGGAAAGGCCCGTTATTGGGTCAGTTAGTTAGTTCAGCCCTGAAAGGGCAGAGATTAAAGCCAAATCCAGGATGACCTGCAGGTTTCTAATCACTGCATCTCGGCATAATCCTTTTTCCTGCTCCTCAAGCCCATCTCCCCCAAAAGCAGTGAACAGGGAAATGTGGAAGGGGTCACCAGAGTCAACTGGCAAAAACCACAGCTGCCTCTGAGTATAAACCCAGCTCATATTTGGGTAAGGCTCTCAAGACCTTACTGCACTTTGTAATACCCTCTCACTGGAATTCCTGGACCAACTCCCAAGGAAGATAGCCTCACATCCAAAGCTTTGTTTTGACTTCACCTCAATGATCTTGTTAGAGCACCAGAGGTGGATTTTCACCCAGGAAATGTATCCCAGACCCCCAAACCTATAGACATTTTTGAGGGCGTGGATACTGACAAAGAATCACAGGGACAAAAGTTCAAACAAACAAAGACAACTTGGTAGGGAAATAGAGATATACTGGGCCCTACCTTTTTTTTAAGAGTTAATTAATTAATTAATTAATTAATTTGAGAGAGAGCACGCACATGAGCCGGGGGAGGACAAGAGGGTGAGGGAGAAGGAGAGGGAAAGAATCTCAAGGAGACTCCAGCACAGAGCCCAGTGCGGGGCTTGATCTCATGACCCTGAAATCATGACCTGAGCTGAAAGCAAGAGTCAGAGGCTAACCAACTGAGCCACCCAGGTGCCCACATTCCTTTTTTTTTTCTTTTTTTTTTTACTTGGTCCTACCTCAGAATTTAGCATCAAGAAAAGAAAAAAATTTTTGCCTGATGAGAAAAACTATATAAATGAGCATTTTCCAAACTGAACAACTCAAAATGCTGGTTCCTTATAAGATATTAATAAATTTTCCACCAAAAAAGGACTCTGTAATCAATTAAATGTGGGAAATTCTGCATAAAAAGAATTCAATTTTATTGCAAGAGGTCTCAGAGCCTTCAATGTTTAATGCCATTAAGAATTTTTAAACAGGATGTGGACCGTAGTATATGCAATGTTTCTTGGGTTTATTTGACTAAGGAGCTGTTTATTAAAGGCACACTTATTAACATCTGATGAGATGCAGTGGATTTTGTGAAATGAAGTGCTGGTATCTATTATGGTTCCCTTTATGCCTTGGCTTCCAGGGAACTCAGTGCTAACCATAATGCTCATGTATAATTGCAAGTATGGAGCTTAGATTTGAGACATAATTATCTCCCCCAGTAATATTTCAGGACTTCTGGATAAGACATAGATGTTTTTCCATAGCAATATAGCACAGATGCTACTGAAGATAGGAAAATAATTACTCTCTCTCCTGATCACCCTTAGGGTCTAGACCATGTTCACTAATATAAGTCCCTGAATCTTAGGTCTGACTACTGCACAGCCTGGGCTGAGGAGGCAGCTTCAATTGGACTTTCCATCATGAAGGCTAAAAGCCAAGGATGGGCCCTTAAGGGATTGCCCCCAGGAAATTCCTAGGCTGAAGGCTTACAGGCCATCTGCTGCCAAAACTGTGGACAGACAGGATAGATGGTGACCCGATGATCCGTGAGGAATCAGAGATATCTGGTCACCCTTTGGGCCAATGGAAAAGCCTTAGCCCATTATCTCGAATGGCCTGAATTGGTAAGGGTTGTCCCAGGATAGCGGCCCTTATAATGTCCCTGCTAGATCCTAAACCCCTGGCATATTTCTGCTCCCAAGGACAGCTGGAGGGGCCCTAGAATGTAAGATGGGTTTCACTATGTTGGTGGAGAGACCACTAGGGCTTCCCAAGGTGACCTAGAACCAGCAGCCTTGGTGCTCAAACCTTTCCAAAGAAAGAGGGACCCAAACCCCTGGGCATGGAAAGAGGCACCCCCATCCTTCCCCCTACCCATTTGCTCATTAATCCACTGGGGAAGCTGTAAAGAATAGCGATTAAGAGAAAAGTATCAGGAGTTAGATCTGAGTTCAAATCTAAGCTCACCTCTTTCTAGCTATGTGGCTTTCTGTAAATTGCTTAACCTCTCTGAGTCTCAGTTTCCTCATTTAAAAATGTAGATAATAATTGTACCCATCTTGTAGTGTTATTAGGAGTATTAAATAAAATTGTTTTGTGGGGCACCTGGGTGGCTCAGCTGGTTAATCATCTACCTTCTGCTCAGGTCGTGATCTCAGGGTCCTAGGATCAAGCCCCAGGTCAAACCCGGTGTTGCCCTGTGTTGGGCTCCCTGCTCAGCGGGGAGCCTGCTTCTCCCTCTCCCTCTACTCCTCCCCCTGCTTGTGTGCTCACGCTCTCTCTCTCTTTCTCTCTCTCTCTCTCAAATGAATAAATAAAATCTTTTAAAATAAATAAATAAATAAAATTGTCTATGTAAAATACATAGCACAGTGCCCAATAGATGTTTATTATTCTCAAACATTCACTCTAGGAAAAGACTTGTTTGAGTACCATGGATTCAGAGACAAATCAATTTATGTCCTTAAAGAATTCTGAAGCTAGTGGGCGCCTGGGTGGCTCAGTTGGTTAAGCGACTGCCTTCGGCTCAGGTCATGATCCTGGAGTCCCTGGATCGAGTCCCGCATCGGGCTCCCTGCTCAGCAAGGAGCCTGCTTCTCCCTCTGACCCTCCCCCCTCTCATGTGCTCTCTCTCTCTCTCATTCTCTCTGTCTCAAATAAATAAATAAAATCTTTAAAAAAAAAAAAGCATTCTGAAGCTAGTAAAGGAGACAGATACATGATCAGGCAATAACAATACAATCCTATCAGTGCCAAGAGTGAGGGAAGTATAGGGCTGAGAGCACAAAGGTGATAGAAACTGCGGCTCTGATAAGTAAAAAAGATATTCGGGCATAAACAATTGAAAAGGGAGAAACAAAGCTGTCATTATGTACAGGTAATACAATTATCTTCGTAAAATGAAACAATATAAGCCTTAGCCCATTATCTTGAATGGCCTGACAAATTATTGGGATTATTAGGAAAATATGGCAAGGCAACTGGATGTAATGTCAATACACAGAGATCATTGCATTTCTATACACCAGCAACAAACAATTGCCATAGAAAACAATATTTAAGAAAGAGCAACAAAATTATAAAGGACTTAAGCATAATTGGAACTAGAAGTTGTATAGGATCTATATACAAAAAATCACAATACATTATTGAGAGATACTTCCTCCAACAAGTGATTAAATCTAATGTTACCAATAATTAGACAAATGGCATTGTGTACCCTGAGATGTGAAACTCGGTGATACAGTATTCCCGCCAAAAATGGTTAACTTGAGTCTAAGTATGAGGAAACAATCAAACAACAATTGCTGTGTACGTCAGCACAACTGTTTTAATCTAAATTGAAGGACATTTTTGCAAACTAGCCTATACTTTCAAATATCATGAAAGGTAGAATTCACATAGGTCAATGACAGGATGAAAACTGTCATTTAAAAAAAAATCAGCTACAAAGGACATTAAGAGAACAAATGGAGAATTTTTAATATGGACTATATGTTAAAGAATAATAATATATTAGTGTTAAATTTCCTAAATGTGATAATTCTGTTGTGCTCATACAGAAGAATGTCCTTATACTTGAGAGTTATGTGCAGAAATACTTGGGAGTAAAATTTCATAATTTGAATGTAAAATACTCTCAAATGGTTCAGACTAAAAGAACATACTGGGCGCCTGGGTGGCTCAGTTGGTTAAGCGACTGCCTTCGGCTCAGGTCATGATCCTGGAGTCCCAGGATCGAGTCCCGCATCAGGCTCCCTGCCCGGCAGGGAGTCTGCTTCTCCCTCTGACCCTCCTCCCTCTCATGCTCTCTCTCTCTCATTCTCTCTCTCTCTCAAAAAAAAAAAAAAAAAAAGAACATACTAATACTTATATAAATATTGAAACCTAAAGCAAATGTTGCAAGGTTATACAGCTGCTACTCTTAGGGATATTCTATAAGCCCTTACCACTCTTAGGGATATTCTATAAGCCCTTACCACTCTTAGGGATATTCTATAAGCCCTTACCACTCTTAGGGATATTCTGTAAGCCCTTACCACTCTTAGGGATATTCTGTAAGCCCTTACCACTCTTAGGGATATTCTGTAAGCCCTTACCACTCTTAGGGATATTCTGTAAGCCCTTACCACTCTTAGGGATATTCTGTAAGTCCTTACTCCTCTTATGGATACTCTATAAGCCCTTACTCCTCTTATGGATATTCTATAAGCCCTTACTCCTCTTATGGATATTCTATAAGCTCTGACATTGTTCCAGAATAAAAAGTTGGAGAAAAACCTTATGAGAGCTATTTTAAAAGATCTAAGTAAATGGAGATAGTATCTACCCATGTTTCTAAATAGAAATACTTTAATATGGTTAATTTTAGATTCAATGAACACCAATCAAAATGCCACAAGGCTCTTTAAAAATTAAATTTAACAAGTTGATGGTAAATTGATATGGAAGAGGAAAGGGCCAAAAATATCCTAGATATTTCTGAAGAAGAATAGAGAAGAAGGATATGCCCTACCAGTTATCAGAATATATTAGGTAACAAGGGTAATTAAGATAGTATGATAGTACATATTGGCCAATATGGATTAGAATTGACAATCCCAAAACATACCTATCATATAACATGAAAGAAATGAGAAATGTGCAGTTGGATCCATATTTTTCCCCATACACACAAAAAATCCACTCAAAATGGACTAAGAACCAAAATGGAAAACATAAAACTTTAAAGCATTTAATATAAAATGTAAGTTAATATCTTTTTAACTTTGACCTGGGGAATAATTTCTTAAGCAATTTACAAAAAGAGATAATCATAAAAGAAAAAGAATAATAAACTGAACTATACTAAAATAATTACTTCTGATCATTAAAAGACATTTTAAAGAAAGAGAAGCAATAATTTACAAACTGGGGGAAATGATTGTAACAGATAACCAACAAAGGATTTATATCAAGAATCTATAAAATGCCTCAAATCATTCAGAGAAGGAAAAACAATAGAAAAAAGAACAAAAGTCACGATTGGGCATTTCACAGAAAAGGAAACCATACCTTCAATAAACATATGTTCAATTTGATTAGTAATTAGGTAAATGAAAATAAAGACTACAGTGAAATCTAATTATTCCCACTTAATTTACAAAGATTAAGAAGTCTGACAATAACAAATGTTAGACAATAACAAATGTTAGACAGAATGTGTACATTGAATATATCGTAGGGGTGGGAGAGACAATTGGCACAAACATTTTGAAAAACAATTTAGTATTACCTTAAAAAGTTAAATTGTCATATACTCTACAACCCAGAAATTCCTCTTCAAGATATGTGTGTGTAAGTATGAGTGTGTACAAGGAGACATGCACCAAGAGACATGTAAAATAATATTTTTAACAGTACTGTTTATAATAGCAAAATAATGGAAACAACTCCAATGTCCATTGACAAGAAAATGGATAAATAAATTGTGATATAGTATTTGCACAGAATATATATAGCAGCAAAATTGAATGAACTGTGGTCCATATTAAAATTTGGATGAATCTTGGTAACATTTGTATTGAAAGTAAAAAGCAAGTCTCAGGCGATTGCATACAGCATGATACTCTTTTTATAAGTTTCTAAAACAACTAAAACTAAAAAAAAAAAAAGGTGTGCGTGTGTGTGTGTGTGTGCATGTGTGCATACATATAAAGAGAGAAAGAGAAACGTGAGTAGGAGAGAGAAAAGAAGGAAAGAGGGAGGGAGGAAAGGGGGTCTGTGCAAGGACTAATGATGACAACGTTATGAGCCAAGATTATAGATAAGTCAGTTTTGTGTAACTGACGTCAATTAAGAAAAAAGAAGAGGGGGCCCCTGGGTGGTTCAGTTAAGCGGCTGACTTGATTTCGGCTCAGGTTATGATCTCAGGGTTGTGAGATCGTGCCCCGCGTTGGGGGTCCACGCTTAGCAGGAAGTCTGCTTGAGAGTCTCTCACTCTCCCTCTGCCCCTCCCCCCACTCGTGCTTGCTCTTTCTATCTCTCTAAATTAATAAATACTAAAAGAAGAAGAGGAAGAGGAAGAAGATGAAGAGACACCTAAGCAACCTGGAACGGATCATGGAAGGTTTTCCAGAATCAGGTACAGCTATTAAGGTAAGCACTGAAGAGCACCTAGGATTTACCCATGTGAAGGAGGGATAAAAAGGCTTTTCAGGAAAAATTAACATGCGAAGATAAAAGGCTAGAAAGTTTGGGTCTACTGGTTGCTAAAAATACCTGCTGAGCAGAGTGGGAACTAGGCCACTGTGAGAAACAAGACTAAGGAACTATGAAGGTTTTAAGCCACCTCCAACAGCCTCAACCATAAGGGTGGGGTGGGGCTTAGGAAAGTGACTGGGTCAGGGCCCTCCTTTTCCTAGGTATGAAGTTTTTCTCAATCTGTCTGGCAAGCAAGACTTCATCAAAGCAACTATGACCTGGGGGATCTGAGCAGAGGTAGAGCCAGGCACACAATCCCAAACCATCTTTTGTCAGAACCCAAGGCCTCTGAGTCTCTGGCCATATGTGGGGTGATTCTGGGCATGTTGATTCTGTGCTAGTCCGGAGACCTGAGCTGGGAATACCAGTGTGCCTTCAAGAAGAGAGGAAGGTAGAACAAATCAGCACCGTGGACAGAGGCCTCAACAATGGATTTCTTGTCAGGGTGCAGGCCAAGCCTGGACCTAACTGAAATCTTGGGCAGACAAATCCTTGGGGACTTTGACACTTCAGGCTGGAGGAGCCCACGGACTGGAAAATCCAAGACCAAGGAACCATCAGCCCTTATCTATTCTGATATAGTGACCTCATGATCGCTCTTGCCACCCCCCTGGTCTTCCTGCCTCCAGGCTCACACCACCCTAACCTCCATTTCATCCCCTCAGCGCTACCAGACAATCTTTCTACATCTTGAATCTGACCACAACTCTGTCTTTTTATAAACCATTGAGCGAGACCCCTAGCCTGGCATTCAAGGCCCTTTCTGACTTCCCTCTCCAATATTTCTGACATTATTAGTCACCTCTGCTCCTACATTCCTTTGTTCATGGCAAAGCCTTTCCTCCAACTTCTCTGATGATCTCCTCTATCCTCCAAGCCCTACATGTTGGAAGATCCCCAGGACTCAGTCCTTGGAAACTTTCTCCTTCTATTTCCATTCATCCCATTAGTAATCTCATCCAGTCCCATGGCTTTAAATGTATCTAACCCAGACTTCTACCCTGGACTTCAGATTCGTATCTCCAACTAATTACTTGATATCACCACTTGGATATCCAATAGACATCTCAAATTTACAACATCTCTGACAAAACACTTCATGTCATTCTCACAAAATGACTCCTCCCACCATCTTCCTCATGGCAGTAATTAGCAACTTTGTCTTCCAGTTGCTCAGGCCTTAACTTCTCCCTTTCTTTCTTTCATTTCCTATATCCAATCCATCAACAAATTTAGTCAGCTCTACCTGCAAAACATGTCCATAAACCAACCATTTCTCACCACCTCTCCCTTGACCCAAATCACCATCACCTCTCTATTATTGTAGTAGCCTCTAAACTGATTCCCTGTTTCTGCCCTTGCCCCTTTCATTCTATTCTGATTATGTCAACCAGAGTGATCCAGTTAAAATATTAAGTGGGGAACATATAATTTCTTTTATCAAAATCCTCTAATGGCTCTCTAATTCACTTAAAGTAAAATCTATTATCTTTGCAATAGCCTACACAGCCCTAAGTTATCTGGCCTCCTGTTACTTGTCTGACCTCATCTCCTGCTACTCTTGTGTGGATAATTCTGTTGCAGCCATAGCAATATCTTTCACTGTTCCTTCAAATGTGCCAAACATGCTCCCACCTTGAGGCTTTTGCATGTTCTCATTTCCCTGCTTGAAATACTTTATGCCCAGATTTTCATATGGCTTATTCTCTCATTTCCCCCATTACTGCTGCCTTCTATTGTCTTAGAATCAAATAGTGTAAATCTTCCAATTTTGTTCTTCAAAAAGTTTTTGGCTCTTCTAAGTTCTTTGCGTTTCTATATATATTTTAGAATCAGCTCATCAATTTCTACCAAAAAAAAAAAATGCCTCCTGGCATTTTGCTTAAGTCTGCACGGAGTCTAAAATTAATTTGAGAATAACTGACATGGTAACAATATTGTCTTTCAACCACTGAACATGGTATATGTCTTCCTTTATTTAGGTCTTATTTTGGTTTCATCAATAATTTGTAGTTTTAGTCTACAGATTTTACACATAATTTGTTAAACTGATTTATAAATATTCCATGTTTTTGTTATTGTAAATGTCGTTGGGTTTTTTAGTTTTATTTTCTAATTGTTCATTCCTAGTATATAAAAATACAATTGTGGGGGTGCCTGGGTGTCTCAGTCAGTTGGGCGTCTGCCTTTGGCTCAGGTCATGATCTCAGGGTTCTGGGATCAAGCCCCACATCGGGCTCCCTGCTCAGCGGGGAGTCTGCTTCTCCCTCTCCCTCTGCAGCTTCCCCTGCTTGTGCTCTCTTGCTCTCCCTCTCTCTCTGAAGTAAGTACAATCTTTTTAGAAAATACAATTGTGGAACGCCTGGGTGGCTCAGTTGTTGGGCTTCTGCCTTTGGCTCAGGTCATGATCTCAGGGTCCTGGGATCGAGTCCCGCATCGGGCTCCCTGCTCAGCGGGAAGCCTGCTTCTCCCTCTCCCACTCCCCCTGCTTGTGTTCCCTCTCTCGCTGAGTCTCTCTCTGTCAAATAAATAAAATCTTTAAAAAAAATAAATAAAAATAAATAAATAAATAAATAATACAATTGTGACTTTTTATCTTGTGACTTTGCTAAATTAATATATTAGTCCTAATAGTTCTTTTGTAGATTCCCTATGATTTCTTATTTATAGGATATGATCATATCACCTGTAATTTTAAAAGTTTTACTTTTTTATATCTAACTATGTGCCTATTTTTTCATATAGCACTGACTAGGACCTTAGTACAACGCTGAGTAGAAGCAGTGACAGCAGGCAGCCTTGACTTGTCCCTAATCTAATAGTAAAAGTATTCTATCTTTCATCATTAACTATATTAGCTGTAGGTTTTTCAAAGAGGCCCCTTATCACATTGAGGAACTTCTCTTCTACTCTTAATTTTCTCTTAAGGTTTTTCTTAAAAATAGATAGTGAATGTTGCCAATGATTTTTTTTTGCATGTATTGTGATAATTGTATTGTTTTTCTCCCCTTACTCTATAATATGGTGAATTACACTGGTTTTCAAACATTAAACCAACTTTAATTTTTAAGATGAATCCCTACTTGGTCATGATATATCCTTTCATATGTAGCTAGCTACAATTTGCTAATATTTGTTAAAGACTTTTGCATCTATTTTCATAAGAAAAAGTGAGTAATTTTCTTTCTTTGTAATGTCTTTGTCTTTTTTTAATATCAGGATAATATTGATTTCCAAAGGTAAGTTGGAGGAAGTTCCCGTCCTCCCTTATTTTTTGAATGAGTTTGTGTTGGATTAATATTATTTCTTCCTTTAATGTTTAATAAAATTCACCAGTGAAGCTACTTAGGCCTGGATTTTCTTCTCCCTTATTATTTTTTGAGGAGAGAAGGAAGAGATTTTAATTACAAATTTAATTTATTTTATGATAGAGGGCTATTCAGGACATCCTTTTTTTCTTGAGTAAGGTTTGTAGTTTGTACCTTTCAAGAAATTTGTCCATTTCATCTAAATTGTCAAACTTATTGACATGAATTCTTTCAAAATACTACCTTATTATTACCTAATTATCCTCTTCACATCTAAAAGACGTGTAATGATGTTCTCTCTTTTCTCTTGATCAGTCTAACTACAGTTATATCTCATTTTATTGGTATTTTCAAAGAACCAGCCTTTGGTCTAATACTTTCTATTATTTGTTTTCTATTAAATGATTTCCACTCCTATCTTTATTATTTATTTCCTTCTATTTATTTTAAATTTAATTTGCCCTTCTTTCCCTTGTATGTTAAGATAAACATTTATATAATTAATTTTCAACCTTTCTTCTTTTCTAACATAAGAATTTAAATTATGAATTTTCTTCTATGTAATATTAGCCACAACCTTCAAATTTTGATGTCCTTTGTTCTCTTTTCATGCCTTCCTTTGGGTAGAGTTTTTGTTTGTTATAATTTCATTTTATTTCCACCATTAGCCTATTAGCCATGCATCTCTTAATTTTAATGGTTTCCCTATGCTTTACAATATTTATCTGCGACTTACCACAATCTACCTTCAAACAATATTATACTGCTTCATACATATTGAAAGAAATATAATAATATGCTTCTGTCTTCTTCCTATCCTTTGTTGTCATACATTTTACTTCTACATGTTATAAACACCGCAATACATAGTTGTTGTTTTTTGCATTAAACAGTTAATTTAAAAATTTTTTAACTAAGAAAAAAATTCTATATTTAACATTCATGGTGCTCTTCACTCCTTTGTATAGGTCCAAATTTTCAACTGTTATTATTTTACTTCAGCTTAAAGAATTTCCTTTAGCCTTTTTGATAGTGAAAGACTATAAATTCTCTCAGGTTCTGTTTGTCTGAAAATGTCTTTGCTTTCTTTCATTTTTTTTTAAGATTTTATTTATGTAATTGTCAGAGAGAGATCACAAGCAGAGAGAGAAGCAGGCTCCCTGCTAAGCAAGGAGCCCGATGAAGGACTTGATCCCAGGACCCTGGGATCATGACCAGAGCCAAAGGCAGATGCTTAACCGAATGAGCCACCCAGGCGCCCCATACTTTCCCTCATTTTTGAAGAGTATTTTCACTGATGTATAATGCTAAATTAACATCTTTTTTTCCCCTCTTTCTGTTTTTAAAAGAGATTATCCCCTGGTCTTTTCACTTGCATTGTTCCTAGTGAGGAATCAATGATAATTCTTATCTTTATTCCCTTGTAAATATATCTTCTTTTCAGTCTGCCTCAAACACTTTCTCTTTAACTAGGTTTTTAGTAAATTTTTTATGAGGTAGCTTGGTATGGTTATCCTGCTAGAGTTTGTTGAGTTTCTTGGGTCTATTGTTTATAGCCTTCATGTTTTAAAAAATTTGGCTACTATTTCTTCAAATATTTTTCTGCCCCTACATTTTCTGAGACCCCTGTTACACATATATTATATCACCTGCAGTTTTCTACCAGTTATGAGGCTCTATTAATTTTTTATTTTTTATTTATTTATTTTTTAAGATTTTATTTATTTATTTGACAGAGAGAGAGACAGTGAGAGAGGGAACACAAGCAGGGGGAGTGGGAGAGGGAGAAGCAGGCTTCCCGCGGAGCAGGGAGCCCGATGCGGGGCTCGATCCCAGGACCCTGGGATCATGACCTGAGCTGAAGGCAGACGCTTAACAACTGAGCCACCCAGGCGCCCCTATTCATTTTTTAAAGTCAAGTCTTTTTTTTCTTTCTCTGCCACAGTTTGGATATTTTTTATTGCTATGTCTTCAAGATCACTGATGTTTTCTTCTTCAGTATCTAATCTGGGTTTTAAGTTGCACAATGTAATTTAGTTCAGATATTATACTTAAAATTCCATTTGGTAACTTCCACATCTTTCCTCATATGTTCATGTTTTCATTTAAATCTCAATATATATATTTAGATTATCTACTTCAAAGTCTATGTCTGCTAATTCCATCATCTTTGTTATTTCTGGGTCTCTTTCTATAGATTATTTTTTCTCCTGGTTATAGGTCAGATTTTTCTGCTTCCTTCCATGTCTAATCATTTTTATTGAATGTTAGATATTGTGAATGTTCTGTTGTTGAGGACCTGAATTTTGTTTCTTTCCTTTAAAGATTTTTGAGGTTTGTTTTGCTTGGGCAGGCAATTAAGTTACTTGTGGGTCAGTTTTATCCTTTTTTAAGCTTTATTAAAGTACTTCTAGAGTAGCCTTTACTCTGAGACTAAGTTAGCCCTACTACTATGACCATTTTGAGGTCTCTACCGAATGCCCAGGAGTTCAACAAGTTCTCTCCACTATAGTCAGCTGAAATTCTAATGTCTCCCAGCCCGGTTCAGCTTAAACTTTCCCACATTATAACTCCCCAGTAGTTATTATCTGCCCGCATTCATGGAGTTTCAGCTTGTGCATGTACAACTTAGGATTTAGACAAAGACTCAAGGGAAAGCCCTACGCAGATTTTTGGAGTTCTTTTCTAAGTAGCTCCTTCCTCTCAGGTACTCTAGCCCTGCACTCTACTTGAGTTTCCTCTCCCTGCTCTGCCAGAAAGTGTCTTCAGGCATAAAGCTAGGGTGATCATTTGACTCACTTTGTTTGCTTTCCTTCTCTCAGGGATCATGGTCCTGTGCTAACATTGTCCAATGTCTGAACTATTGTTTCATAATATTTGTCCAGTCTTCTAGTTATTTATGAAGGACAGAAAGTCCAGTACAACTTACTTAATCATGTTCAGAAGTGAAAATTTCTCTCCCTTAGGTCTTTATTCAGATGTTACTTCAAAAGTTGCAATCACTCCAACAATACTCCCTGTCCTCCTTTCCTGCTTCATTTTCCACTTTAGTACTCATCATCCAACACTATATATATTTACCTGTCTTATTTTTGCATTATTTCCCTTCATTAGAATAGAAGCTCCATACAGGCAAGAATTTTTGTATGTTTCGTTACCCATTGTATCTCAAGCACAAAGATTAGTTTTTATAATACATTAAGTACTCAATAAATACATAATGGATGGATGGATAGATGAAAAAAATCACCTCTTTCCCAAAACTTTCCTTAATGCATCTCTACCCTTCCTGCATCTTGTGTCATGGTACTGATACACCTTTACTGTTTATGTGTCTGTTTCTCTCTCTCTCTCTCTCACTGTATGTGTCTGTCTGTCTCCCACTCGTGCTCTCTCTCTCTCTCACACACACACACACACGCCCGCGCGCGCAGCCACGCGTATATACATCAGGAGTTCTTTTTTTTTTTTTAAGATTTTATTTATTTATTTGAGAGAAAGAATGAGACAGAGAGAGAGAGCACGAGATGGGGGAGGGTCAGAGGGAGAAGCAGGCTCCCTGCTGAGCAGGGAGCCCGATGTGGGACTCGATCCCGGGACTCCAGGATCATGACCTGAGCCGAAGGCAGTCGCTTAACCAACTGAGCCACCCAGACGCCCCATCATGAGTTCTTGAATAGCAGAAATGTTTGTCTATCTGTGAGTTCCCGGCTCCCAACACTGGGCTGCTCCCAGGAGTTATTATGAACGGAAATTGCCATCTCAAAAGTGCAGTTCTCAAGAAAACCAGCAGAGGGCAACACAAGGCCATGCATGTCTTTATTGTTGTCTCCCAGGGCATCTTCTCTAAGTAGGGATTGGTCTCAGATGGAGCTGGACCTTCAGTCTTAGGCTTAGACACACAGAATTAGTGCTATTCCCCCAGAAAAGGACTCAGGAGGGCCCAGGAAGCCTCCCGTAGGATGTCCTGTCACATGGCTTTGCTGACTCAGCATCTTCCATCATTTACTCCTTCATCCATAAACATCCAGCCTGATGGAGGAAGCCGAACACACACACACACACACACACACACAGAAGAGCCCTCTCTTTATGATCCCATCCCCTTCTCTCCCAGCCTGTGCTCTTTAAGTTTCATGGTTCAAATGGGATTTCTCAGAGGTCTGTTTCCTGGCTTCCCCATGCAACCAGTGCACTCAGCAATTCCCTTGAAACCTGTTAATGCTCAACATTTAAATTTAATCCTTACCACAGGTACTGTCAGAAGGTAAGTTTTGTTAGTTCCAATTTCTAGATGAGGAAACAGGCTCAGAGAGGAAAAGGAACTTGCCTAAGGTCACACTGCTAGTGGGTGGAAAGGGTGAGAACTGAACCCAAATGAGTCCAGGGCTCCTGTGGCCACTTGCAGCCCCTTCTCCAGCTCAAGCCACAGGGGAAGAGGGTGGGTGGGCTGGAGTCCCCAGTGCAGCTTCTTTCCTCTCGGGATTATTGTTCTCATCCTAAAATAAGCCCAGTCACTCCAGACTTGCTTTTTTTTTCTTCTTCTTCTTCTTCCAGTGTAAACAAACCTCTTTTGTGGCATTTATCCCTGGGAACCATGACCTGCTTCCTGGGAACACTAGCAGGGCAGAGTGTAGGTATTACTGGTATGTTCCTGAGCTTCCCTGCAGCATGTGGCAGGGGCTCCCTCAGAGCAGGGTTGCTGGATGGGTGGCTAGATGGATAGAGTTACTGAAAAAGACAATGCCCGGAAACTCCTTAGGGTTTCCCCTACTCCTCCAATAATTCAATTTAGCAAATAGTCCCTGAGGTCCTCCCAGCACTGGGTCCTGTTTTGGGGGCTAAAGACACAGTTGAGGGGCGCCTGGGTGGCTCAGTCATTAAGCGTCTGCCTTCAACTCAGGTCGTGGTCCCAGGGTCCTGGGATCGAGCCCCGCATCGGGCTCCCTGCTCCGCGGGAAGCCTGCTTCTCCCTCTCCCACTCCCCCTGCTTGTGTTCCCTCTCTCGCTGTGTCTTTCTCTGTCAAATAAATAAAAAATCTTTAAAAAATAAATAAATAAATAAAGACACAGTTGATAGGGGGGAAACTGAGGCTACTACACAGCCAAGGCATGAAAGCTTGCAGCAACTCAGAGGAGGCTGTGCCCAGAATAGATAGAGAATCCCAGCGGCGGCAGCTCTCACCCCAGCCCACAATAATGCTGGGAACCAGTTGCTGTTTCCGGATGCCTGGGAGCCACCGGGAGAGAAACCATTGTTGAGCGTGGAGCTTGGCCCCTTTCCTACCACCCAATCCTTCCCCTTCCCATTGTCCTTAGGCCTCTCATCAGGGTACAGGATACAGCTGCTGGCAAAGCAGCAAAAAGAATGGTGGAAAGGGTTGGGGGAAGCAGATGAGGCCATCCCGGGAGAGGAAAGACACTTACTGGTGGTCCCTTCCCAGATGAGCTGCAGACAAAGGCCTCAGGCAGCAGGCTCCCTGGGTGCAGAACTCAGGCTTCAGAGGCAGACAGATCCAGATTTAGGCCCCAGCATCTGCCACTGATGTGCTGTGTGTCTCTGGGCAAGACTCTTGTTCTGAACGTCAGTTTCCTTCTGTTAGAGCAGGGTAAGAAGCTTGCCTACCGAGGATTGGCTTCTTGTGGTGAGGATTAACACAAAAATGCCTGATACCTAAGTATTTATTTATTTATTTATTTGAGAGAGAGACAGAGAGATAGAGTATGAGGGGGGCGGGGCAGAGGGAGAGGGAGAGAGAGAATCTCAAGCAAGCTCCATGCCCAAAGCCGGGCTCAATCTTACAACCCTGAGATCATGACCTGAGCCAAAATCAAGAGTCACAAGCTTCACTGACTGAGCCACCCAGGCGCCCCCCCCTCAAGTATTTTAAATGTTCATGTATCTTCCGTCCCCCACTTTAACCATAGCAAACCAACAAGAAATAAGATGATGGCAGAGAGGCTTCTTATAGCAGATGGAAGCAGCACTTTCTATTAAGTAAATGAAGATGTATTACCCACGGAGTCATCATCAAAATCAAATTTTAAAAATCTGTAATAAATCACATTTAATAATTAATAATGACCTTAATGGGACAGCTGACATTTATTGACACTTGCTAGGGGACAGGCATAGTCTTCAGAGCTCCTCTGTGAGCTAGGTATTATCAGGGCCAGCTTCATGGATCCGTGTAAGCAGTATTGGTGCACAGAGCCCTCCACTCAGAAAGATGCTCCGCAACCAGGGTCTAAAGCTCTCCGGTCACTATCTTGAAATTCTTAACCATTTCATCTTTGAATTCGGGTTTTGTAAGTGAAGTCCAAATGAAATAATGGAGCATGCACTGGGGACTTGGAAACGCAGCTGACACAGAGTTCTGCCTCTCACTGTCTCCCCCCTTCTCCCTCCCCAGAATGTGTTCTTGGCTGCCTGTTCCCTGGCCTCTGGCCGAGGCAGGGGCTTGGATGCAGGCATAGGGAAAATTGGGTTGAGGATGCCTGCCAAGTCATGAGGCAGGGCCCCATGCCCCTGTGAGTATCCCCATGCCCAAAGGAATGCAACATTAAATAGTGAATAATAAACAGGCTGAGTGAGAAATCATAGAAGAAAGAAAAAAAAAACAAAAAACCTCCTTTTCCTGCTTTTTGGACAAGAAGCCCTGAATTTTCATTTACACTGGGCCCCATAAAGTACGTAGCTGGTTCTAATTACTATTATTGTCACCATTTTGCAAAAGTGGAGGCCCAGAGAGGCTCAGTAATTTCCCCAAGATCACACAGCTACCAGGTGACACAGTTTAGGCATGGACTTAGATCCCAGAGGAGAGGATTCTGAGGTCTTAAAGAGCCACAACACAAGAAGGGTCTCAGGATTTGGCTTTGTCACTTATACAAGTTGGGATTTTGAGCACAGGAATGTCATCTGTGCCCACCTTCCCCACAGAGCTGCTAAGAGGATTTAGTAGGCATCACCCATCTCGCAGGATCCTTCAGAGCATATCAAGCACTTTCATGCCACTTCCTCCCCTAAAAAGCACTGAGCAGAAAGCAGGGAAAGGAATATTCTTACTCCCATTTTATAGACAGGAAAGTTGAGCACCAGAATTGCAGAATGACTTAGCCAAGTTCACACTGCATTTCAGGCAAGTTTTGGAAGGGCTCCACAGACATATGAACATCCCCAAATGAAAAGATGGGTCGCAACATTGGGGAGTCCTGGTGTGGGAGCGCACCATGGGCTTCTCAATGTGGGAACCCTTGCTCTGAGAAAGTTGGCTTCATCTCTGGTTTTCAGAGTCCCAGGTATGAGAGAGGAGGCCAGAGAGAAGACACCTGGCCAGCAACTTTAAAAGGTCCTCAGAATCCTTTGGGTTGTTCACCCAACACAGGAGGGCTGTTATCCATAGATCAAACAGGCAGACGGACCAAATGACAGATGGAACAGAAGCATCCCCTTAGCTCTCAGCTCCACTCCTCAAGCCTCCCCGCCCACAACTAGCCCACTGGCCAGCCCTGGGGGAGGGCCCCATCTGCAGAGAGGCCAGTGTCTGACTGACCAGAAGTCATTGCAGCTAGGTCATGCATCCTTGGCCCTGCCTTACTCCCCTGAGTTCCTCAGCCCCTGGTTCCCTGGATGAGGATGTGACATCTACAAGGCAGGAGGGCCACGGAAAGGGCTGTCCTGGGCTAGCCTGGGCTAGCCACCTCTCTTGCCTGGGGCTTTGCATGGCCCCAGAATGTATTTGTGAAGTGGTTCCTGAAGTCAGGACCCTTCCTGTCCACCCCCAGACCTTCCGGGAGGCACTAGAACGGAGTTGTCCGATAAAACCTTCTAGAGTGAGGGAAATGTTCTGTGCTGCCTGGTAGTCACATATAACTACAGAACACAGCAGCCAGCGAGACTAAGGAACTAAAAAAACTTTTTATTTAATTTTAATTAAGTTAAATGTTAGTTTAAATTGCCATGTGTAGCTGGTGGCTACCATATTGGGCAGCGTGGTTCTAGAAACAAAAGGAGACAACAAAAAACAGAATAACTGCACCCTAATCGGAG
Source organism: Mirounga angustirostris (assembly GCF_029215605.1). Taxonomy (NCBI): domain Eukaryota; kingdom Metazoa; phylum Chordata; class Mammalia; order Carnivora; family Phocidae; genus Mirounga; species Mirounga angustirostris. The sequence goes on from NW_026991712.1 coordinate 153,545,182, forward strand.
CTCCCAAAACACTTTCACAAGCATCTTCTCATTGTCTGTCCTGTGAAACAGATGTTAATCCCCATTTTGCAGAGGAGAAAACTAAAGCTCAGGGAATGTAAATAGCTTTCGTGCTGACAGAGGTCGTACTGGAAGCATGATTTCGTCCCACATCTCTTGATTCCAAAACTCTGCTAGTACCTCTACTCAGTGCTGTCCACTTATGTATGCATTGCATATTTATCGGGTCATTGTTGTTAGGTGACTAGCCCTGGGCTAGAAACAGACAAATAAGAGACAGGCACAGGCTCTGGGTGGGTATTCCAGACAAAGACAGATTTTACTGTGCGCATATAAAATGTGGGTATAAAAATTACTTCAATAAATGTGGGTTTAAAAATTACTTCAAGTGACTTTTTTCCAAATAGTTCAAAGCACTTTGCTTTATTCTTAAAAAAGATTTTACTTATTTATTTGAGAGAGAGAGAGAGAGAGAGAGAGCATGAGCAGGGGGAGGGGCAGAGGGAGAAGCAGACTCCTCGCTGAGCAGGGAGCCCACGCAGGACTCCATCCTAGGACCCTGGGATCATGACCTGAGCCGAAGGCAGACACTTAACCACCTGAGCCACCCAGGTGCCCCAGCACTTTGCTTTAAATCACCTACATTTGATCGCTCTCAGATCTATATTTCAGGCCCCAGCCTTCGCCCAGAACTCCAAATGGACACAGGCATACCTCATTTTATTGTGCTTCATGTTATTGCACTTCACAGGTAGTGCATTTTTTACAAACCGGGGTTCTGTGGCAAGCCCGAGTCAAGCAAGTCTGCCGGCACCATTTTTCCGACAGCATTTGTTCGCTTTGTGTCTCTGTCACGTTTTGGTAAGTCTCACAGTATTTCAAACTTTGTCATTATTATATTTGTTATGGTGATGGTGATCAGTGATTACAATCACCGAAAGCTCAGATGATGGTTAGCATTTTTTAGCAATAAAGTACTTTTATTTAAAGTATGTAGACTGTTTTAGACATGCTATTGCACACTTAAGAGTTGTCAATATAGTGTAAACATAACTTTTATACGCACTGAGAAACCAAAAAATTCATTTGAGTCACTTTATTGAGAAATTCACTCTATTGTGGTGGTTTGGAACTTAGCCCACAATATCTCCAAGGTATGCCTAGATACCAAACAGCTCATTTGAATGTTGAATTGGCTTCTCAAGTTTACCCCAAACTGCCCTTCCCCATCTCAGTAAACAGCAATTTCCTTCTTCCATTTGTTCCATGCTAAGCCTCTGGAGTCATCTAGTATTCCTCTCTTTTTCATACCTTGTATGTAATCCATCAGCGAATATTGTTAGCTCTGTCTTCAAAAAGCCAGAGTGAGTGCTCTTTTCAAAATCTAAGCCAGAGCATGACTCCTCTTAGTTTTTAGAATCAAAAACAGAGACCAGCCTTGGAAATTCCCTGAGCAGACAAAACCAGTTTAATCATACAAACAAAGCTTCATTTAGCTTTAAGTTAGCAAGGTTAACTTGACCTGGGTTGTTTCTTGCTTGTGCCTCTGGAAATCATAAGCAAAACTTGAACTGTTTCCCAAGGTTGGGCCAATTCCCTATCATTTAAGGAAACTCTAATATTATAACTAATCACGATGAAGAATAAACAGTCACTGCTTTCTTATATAAACTGCTTTATGATCACATAACCCTGAGCCTCATTCCAAGTTTTGGTCTGAGTGTTCCCAGTTTGCAATATGTGTTTTTGGTGTGTGCACCGTACATTTTTACTAATTACTGCTTCGATGATCCATTGTTTTTACTTCTTTCTGAACTTTTGACATTTCAGGTCATCAGAAGTGGGTCTCAAAGAAGACCTCCGACAATTTCAAAGCTGGTAAAGCAACAAGTGCTGGTATCACAGAGCCCACTGAGCTCAATGCTTTCTCACCCACACTAGAGCTTGACGGTGAGTCTGTTTGGGATCCAAGCTCCACTCTCTGTGTTTTGAGCTCTCCAACTTTACTGTACATACTGCATTTTGTTGAAGCTTCTTGGTAAGTCACCCTATTGTGTTCAAAAGCAGGGGGTGGGAAGTACATGATTCCCTGTGTTTTGGAACAACTATTGGAAAATATGGCACCTCGTAGTTAGGATGTCTTAGAGAATCTAAAGTAAAGATGATTTCCACCTGATCTATGGACCATGATCTTGTGCCATTTCAAAAAAATGGGTGAACTTTTGGAATCGTGAAAGCTTTCACTTAGATAAGTCCACCTTAAAGGGGTACCCTTAAAAGAGATGATTCCAAACCTCTCAGAGACAGTAGGATGCATTCTTTAATTGATATGTAGAAGCTTCTAAAAGACAAAGATTCCAAAAACAGCTCTAAAAGGATTCTTATAGCATGCAAATAAAAAATCTTAAGTAAAAACTCTCTGGCCATCTGAGCAGATAGCCTTAACTTAGTCCATCTGCCAGAGACACAGTTTGGATCCAACTATTCTTTTGAGTTCTGTACCTGAGACATGGCTAAAATATTTAAAACAAAAGTGGTAAGATCTCTGTTTGTGTCTGTCTGTATGTTCATGTATGTCCATATATGTATGTGATATTTTTCTAACTCCAGATGATATTACCAAAATTAATTTGTAGAGAGCTCTATTTAATTGGCTTAAAGAAAATTAAGCATTTAGGGCCGCCTGCGTGGCTCAGTCAGTTAAGTGTCTGCCTTTGGCTTGGGTCTTGATCCCAGGGTCCTGGGATTCAGCCCTCATCTGGGCGGTGGGGCGGGTGGGGGGCGGTTCCTGCTCAGCAGGAAGTCTGCTTCTCCTTCTCCCTCCACAGCTCCCCCTGCTTGTGCTCTCTTGCTCCCTCTCTCTCTGTCAAATAAATAAATAAAATCTTTAAAAAATAAAATAAAAGACTGAAGATCACATACTGAGCAAGATTTTAAAAAAAGAAAATTAAACATTTATACAAATCAAGTATACTTTCAGAAATATAGAAACAAATCCAAATGTCTTTCAAGTTCATGTGATTTGAGATAATTTTGGTAAATAAAAGCTAGTTTAAATTTGTTGGTTTAATAAAAGCAGGCCTGTCCTCAAAATTTGTCAACAAGAAAAATAACAGGATGATTAGTTGTTTAATGTCTAATCCAAGCATAATTGTTAAAAGCAAGTAATTCAAATAAACATAACTAAAAGTTTATACAAAATTAAGCTAAATAAGGGATATTCAGTTGAATATATAAATCATCTACAAATAAGCATTAAATGCTAAACATAAGTTTATCTACTTTTGACTTTTTAATTTTTCAGAGAGGCAAAAGATATTTATTAACCATGTTTTGTGCCACATTTAAAAATTTACTATGAGGAAGATATACTTCTAGAAGTTTATGAAATGTGTTTACAAATTTGCTAGTCCAACAATTACTTACTTCTTAGTTTTCACTAGGAATTAAGGATCTAAGGGTTAAGAATTTTAATTAATATATGTAATGAAAACTGCTAGAAATAATAAGGGTTAAGAAAAAACAACCGCCTATGGAAAGCAGGCAAGGAAATTGGAAGGGTTTTTTGGATAAGGAAAGGTATGAAAGACATGGGGGTATTTTGGGTTTGGGTTTTGGTTGTTTTGTCTTGTTAAAAGAAAAAAGAAAGTAATTTTGTCCTAAAGTAAAACTATTATTCCTGATTAAGAAAGGAAAAAGATAAGACAAAACCTGAATGGGTACAGGAAGTTGTATAGGGTTTGTGGAAAAGAAATCTTGAGAAGAGAATTTCGGTCAAGCTGATTAAGATTGAAATGGATTTATTTATGTTCCAAAAAAAAAGAGTTTTAATATCAAAAGTACACTGATGCAAAATTAGAATTTAGTTTTCTCTCTGTTAAAAGGACAAAGGTTTCTTAGATTATTAGTCTGCTCTTAATAAAAAAATTATAAACAAAGGTTTTTCTTTACCTTCAATGTAATCTTTTTTTTTTTTTTAAGATTTTATTTATTTATTTGACAGAGAGAGACACAGCGAGAGAGGGAACACAAGCAGGGGGAGTGGGAGAGGGAGAAGCAGGCTCCCCTCAGAGCAGGGAGCCCGATGCGGGACTTGATCCCAGGACCCTGGGATCATGACCTGAGCTGAAGGCAGTCGCTTAACCAACTGAGCCACCCAGGTGCCCTACCTTCAATGTAATCTGCCTAGAAAAGATTCTGTGTTTTGTCTTTATCAACTCTTTGATTATTTAAAAACAAAAAACAAAAAACCTAAGTCTTCTCTATTAAAAGAGCTAAGGTTTTGTTTTTTGTTTTTTTTTTACAACTGTGTAACTTATGTTTTTGCTTTTTAAATCTTTTAACTGTCACTTTGGTTTAATGGATAACTAAGTATTATTTCACCGTGATGAAACAATGAAATTCTGAATAAAGTGATAAGAGAAATGTTACTTTATTTAGGGTCATTTGAAATGTTAAATTACATGGGAAGCATTGTAAAATAAGAAGTAATGCTAAACTTTCTTTAGCTTCTACTTATATGTGTTAACACAAGTGTTCCAGAGATGGTGTGAAGTTCCTAAAAATCTAGTGTTTTCTGGTATAATGTTATCAATCATGATTTTTAAATGTATGTGACAAAAATAACCAAATTTAGTTGTCAATTTCATCACTCTCTTTGTATGTGCATGTGAACTCTCACCAGATCTTTTAAGGTCTTTTGTCACTTATAACAGTTATTGTTTTACTCTGATGCTTTTGCAAAAGTATTCCTGCAAAAATGCTTCATCTTCAAAGAGATTTATGGAAAAGACCCTGACAAGTACTCTAAAATTCAGGTTTCTGACATCTTTAAGATCATAACACAACATAAGGTAAGAATTTCTAAAGTTCCAGTTGAGAACTGATTGATTCATAAAGCTGCTAACTCAGGATGAAGCAAAATACGGATTACTTACATAACACAGAATGAACTGATGAGATGATTATAATTTTTATGATTTCATTTAAAACATTGATGGTTCTTTAATGTTTTATTTTCCAGATTAAAGGGTCCCTTTTTCTCCTCTCTTTTATGCTATCTATAATTTAGAGCAATTTGGTAAAATGTCTTTGTGACAAAGGTTAAGAAATTTTTCTTCCTACCTGATCCTTCCAGTATTCAGAAACTCTTATTAGATATTCTTTTTTTTTAATTATTATGTTATGTTAATCACCATACATTACATCATTAGTTTTTTCTTATTAGATATTCTTATTTTTATGATAAAATATGTATTTATATAAGTTCAATAAAAATCTGTTCTTCTGGGGCGCCTGGGTGGCTCAGTCGTTAAGCGTCTGCCTTCGGCTCTGGTCATGATCCCAGGGTCCTGGGATCAAGCCCCGCATCGGGCTCCCTGCTCCATAGGAAATCTGCTTCTACCTCTCCCACTCCCCCTGCTTGTGTCCCCTCTCTCGCTGTCTCTCTCTCTCTCTGTCAAAAAATAAGGCAGAGGGAGAGGGAGAAGCAGACTCCCCGCTGAGCAGGGAGCTCAATTCAGGACTCCATCCCAGGACCCTGAGATCATGACCTGAGCCGAAGACAGACGTTTAACTCACCAAACCACCCAGGCACCCCTATTATTGCACTTATATAAATAATCAGGCCCAGTTTATAGAAACTACTTAATTGTAAATGAACTAGTCTTACTGTGCTTATCTTTGATAGAAATGGGGATGATTATAAAGAGAAAAATTATGTTTCAGTAATACATCTTTGGGAATATCAGATTCTAGTGCTGTTGTCTTTGAAGTTTTGTTTTCTATCTGTATACTGGATCCTGAATTCTTCCATTTTCCTTCAGTATTTGGCCAGAACCCTCCAGACTAGCATTTTCAATTTTCTCCTACTCTTTTGACTTGGAATCACTATGAAACAAAAACTGCCCTTTTCCTGAAGCCATGCCGGCTAAAGCAGGACGACTTGATCTAAACTTCAGACAGATCAACACAACAGCTCATGTGTGGACAATCTTTGTGCCTGTTCCTATGTGGCCACTCAGAAAATCACCAGAGACATTCACACTGCAAACCAGGAAAACTCGTCTGATTGCCATGTTTGCCCTCACTCCACCTGAAAATGCTTCAAACCTGATGTCTAGAAATTTTCTCAACTGGCTCAACTGGCTCCTCTCCAAACTCAGAAACAGTACTTAAAATTTGCTTGAGCTATTGACCTTTGTTTTTCTTTTGTTTCCATAGAAATTAAATTATCTGATTGCTCACATTAATAGAAGCCAAATTTAGGGGGAAGCTCACCTGCAACATCACCTTCTGAAATACAACACCCTCAAGTTCAACCTGTACTAACTAATCATGAGGGTATGCGTTTGCTAATATGTCATGTTGTACCTATGTAAATAAATAACTCAGAAAAAACTGAAACCCAATTGCACGTTATTCAAAAAAATGTAGATAGGCTTAAGTAAAACATGAATCTGATTATAACCCATTTGAGTTATTTAGTTGGTTAAATCTTCGCTCCTGGGAATCTCTGCTCCGGGAAATTTCTCAGTCCTTGGTTATGGTTTTCCTTACAGTCATCATATAACCTCTCTAGTGTGTTGTATACTCTAGAGGGTTTTAAATGCCTGTCGGCAGCCACTCACATACCAAATGGTAGCCATCAGGATCAGACAACTGGATGAAATCAGCAATAATCACATAAATGATGAAGATGGGAACTACATGGCCCTCCAGCCTGATGACTCAACTAGAGGAAACACAGAATGTGTGATTCTTCGGCCTGACTACATCAAAGGTGGTAACAGAAAATAATGCTATACTGATTGGTCATACTCTCAGCACGCTGAGACAATGACCGAGGGGGGCAGATTATTAAAATAAAAAACAAATGGAGACCAGGCTTGAAAATTCCCTGAGCAGACAAAGCCAGTTTAACATACAAACAAAGCTTCATTTAGCTTTAAGTTAGCAAGGGTAACTTGATCTAGGTTATATTTTGCTTGTGCCTCTGGAAATCATAAGCAAAAAAAACTAAGACTGTTTCCCAAGGTTGATAGGAGGTAACCACTGGCCAATTCCCTATCACTCAAGAAAATTTTAATATTTATAATCAATCACTGTGAAGAATAAACAGTCACTATTTTGTCACTATTCAAGCTTCTCTATAACAATATACTCCTGAGCCTAATTCCAAGATTTGGTTTGAGTGCTCCTAGTTTGCAAACTGTCTTTTTGGTGTGTGCACAATACACTTTTACTAATTACTACCTCTATGATCCGTTGGTTTTACTTCTGTTATTTCTGAAAAAATTTTTTTAAAGATTTTATTTATTTATTTGACAGAGAGTAAGATAGCGAGAGCAGGAACACAAACAGGGGGAGTGGGAGAGGGAGAAGCAGGCTTCCTACTGAGCAGGGAGCCCCATGCGGGACTCAACCCCAGGACCCTGGAATCATGACCTGAGCCGAAGGCAGATGCTTAACGACTGAACCACCCAGGTGCCCTGTTATTTCTGAAATTTTGACATAGCTTTAAGCACCAATGGTTTCCCCAAGTCTTGGCCTATGGTCTATCGTCCATAAAGCCCCACAAGATCTGGCCCCTGATGCTTGTCTGTCCTTATTTCCTACCACTCTCCTCTTTGTTCTTCAGGTCCGGCCACACCAGATCTTCCAGGTCACTTCTTCCTCAAGGCCATTACACAACTCCTTCCCTGCCTTCCTCCTGGTATCTGACCAAACGTCCCCTTATCATGAGCCACTCCCTATCCCCTTATCATATTTCAATTTTCCTCATAACATTCATCACCTCCTGACATTTGATGTATTTGCCTATTGTTGCTCTCCTCCCACTAAAGTATAAGCTGCAGAAATGGGGTTGACAGATAAAATACGGGACACCCAGGGCACCTGGGTGGCTCAGATGGTTAAGCGTCTGCCTTCGGCTCAGGTCATGATCCCAGGGTCCTGGGATCGAGTCCCGCATCGGGCTCCCTGCTCCTTGGGAGCCTGCTTCTCTCTCTGCCTCTCTCTCTCTCTCTGTCTCTCATGAATAAATAAATAAAATCTTAAAAATAAAATAAAATACGGGACACCCAGTTAAACTTGAATTTTAGATTAAAAAAAGAATTAACTTTTCATTATGAAGATGTCCCAGATGTTGCATGGGATATACTTATACTTTGAAAAAAAATTCGTTGTTGATCTGAAATTCAAGTTTTCCTGGTGTCCTGTATTTTTTTTTTTTTAATCTGGCAATCCTACGCAGAAAAGCGGATGGTTATTTAGTTCATCGCTATGTCCTCAGTGTCAGAGCTGCTCCTGACAAGTAGTAAGCTCTCAATAAATATTTATGGAATGAATGAATGTATTCAATTCGGCCATTAATCTGTACCACGCCTAAACTTTTCATAAACAGCAAGCGAGTCAGAAGGGCGGAGCTTCTAGGCTGTGTCAGCCCAGATCACAAGGAGGATCTTTCCAAGGAACTTTCCAAGCATGTCGAGCAGCTGGGTGTTTTGCCTGCCAGTACCCCTGCTCCTCGCGAAAGAAAACTCCGCCCCGGGCCAGGTGAGCCGCTGCTCCCAGGTGGCCTTCCTGGGGGCGGGGCTTCCTCAACTGGTAGGCGAGACCCAGCCCCCCGCCGGAGCCACGGCACCTTTAACGCCCCGCCTCCCGCCGCCACTCGCGCCCCCTGGTGTGACGTCACCCGGCAAATGGCCAATGGAAGCGCGGCTTACTGGCAGGCGGTGCCGGCGGCTGCTGCCAAAGAGGAAGTGAGCTGGGGCTGGAGCGATGGCCCGGGTTTGGAGCCCGCGGCCGCTGCCGCCGCCACCACCACCAGCAAGTTGGGAGCAGCTGCGGTTGCAGCCGGAGCGGGGGCTGGAGTCGCGGCTGGAGTGGAGGCGGCGCGTGTGAGTTGCCGAGAGTTGCCAGAACACCTCAAACTCTGGGCGGGAGCGCTTCAGGTGGGCTGAGCCGCCGTCGCCCCTCCGCACCGCCCTACCCCCCAGGCCCAGACAGCAAGGCTGGGGTCTCCCAGGTGCGGAACTGGCACTTGGCAGGCTGAGCCCTCCGAGCCGTGCTCTAGGCCTTCCTCAGTCTCGGGCCCCCTTCAAACTCAAGGCGGAGGCCGAAGAACGGTGATCACCCTAAGACCCCGTCATTTTCTTGGCGCCCAAGCTGTGTCGGGGTTGCAGCGGCTGCGAGCCCCCTTCTGCTGCCGCCTCTCCAGCTAGGGAGCGACTAGCGCGTTCTCACTGTCTAGCTCTTCACCTCCCCCTTTTCTCCCATTCAAGAACAAGTTTCTTTTCGCTCTCTACTGGAAGTCCCCCGGAAGGCCAAAACACCCATCGGTGTGTCTTTCCTCAGCTCCTGGAGCACACTTAGAAATATTACATACCTATCGGAAGATAAAGGTTGCTCCCCTTACCACCCTCTTATCTGAGACTCCATGCCCAGAGCCTTACCCATTTTTATCACCAGCTGCCTGGCCATCTCTGTGTGACTTCCCCCACCCATCTGAGTTCCACTTTCCTCTGGGCTCCAATCTCTAGCCCCCAGTGGATCTGGTCAGTCCCACCCCTGGGTGGGACTGACCCAGGGCTCTGGCCCAAATTCCCCACCCTGGAAGGCAGCTCCAAGGTAGCAAGAGAATTGGGCATCGGGTACGACCCTGGCAGCTCAGGAGTGGGTGCACCACTCACCCCACACAAAAAGATGAAGAAGCGCAAAGAGCTCAATGCATTGATCGGCTTGGCTGGGGACAGTCGGAGAAAGAAGCCCAAGAAAGGCTCAGGCCACCGCCTCCTTCGCACTGAGCCTCCTGACTCAGACTCTGAATCCAGCTCCGAGGAGGAAGAGGAATTCGGTTTAGTTGAAAATCGCTCTCGTTTTGTCAAGTGAGTGATGCAGTGGTGAGGGGTGGCATGGGGGAAAAGGCATTTCCTTATACTACCAAGGGGGAAAATTGAAAGGAAGGAGAAGGGTGTACTTAGAAAGGAAAAAGGGTGTAGACCTTGGACGGCAAACAGAAAGAAAAGATGTTAGGGTGATGAGCTCGGGTTCTGAATGAAGGATAAGTTAGAGATCTGTCTGTAAGTGTAGGAAGAACTCTGAATCTAGGGTGGAGATACTGACGGGAATGTGCCAAGAGCCCAGAGAGACCCAAGTTGGGGGTGGCAGAAAAGCTAAGAAGAGGTACCTGGGAGCAAAGAAACTTTTGGGACTAGACCTTTTTTAAAAGTGTAGTAGAGACAGGGACTTTAAGACTTCAGGTTATTCTTTGCAGTCCAGATCTTGAAGGTGAGGGGATATGGTGAGGAACTTACAAAAGTATGAGCCTCGAGAGTACGTGGAGGGTAGGAAACAAAAAGAAGAGGCAACTTCTTCCCAAACCACTTTTAGATGATGCAGCCACTAGGCAAATCCAGTAGTGAGCTTTGAGGACATTGGGAATTGGGGCCCAGGGGGGCAGAAGGCTGAAGGGAATCTTGAAGGTTGGACCCTCTCAGGGAGCACACTGAAAGAAAATATTGTGCTGAGGATGTGGAAGCAAGGGCTAGGCAGAAGGTTGGGGTGCTGAAAGAGATTAAATGCTTTGAGGTTTTTTTCTTTGTTTAGAGTGTCTTTGTTCTTTTATTTTGTTAACGGAAGAGTTTGGTTTCTAATGAGCTTTGTCAGGTTAAGTAGTTAAGGGCAATCTTAGATTTGGGATATGAAGGTCTGATGAAATGGAACAGTTCCACTGGGATAGTTGCCCTGTTGAGTTAGTTTAGACCTTGAGTGCTAGTTGAAGTTTGGTGTGAAATCTAACCCCTTTCCGTGTTTCCTGCCTTCTAAACCAATAAGCTAGAGTGCACCAGGTGTCCACTTAAACCTACAGTTCCTATTTCTTTCATTCATTTGCAGTAAAACTTGCTCAAAAGTTTATGAAGTTTCAGTAATCTGAAACAGGCTCCCCCAGAGGGGATCCATGTTGGAAAGAAAGAAATAGATAGGTAAATTACAGTGCTGTAATTTATTGCAGAGAAGATCTGGTCTTGACACTTTCCTAACCTGAACTTGTCCCCAAAGACCTGAATCCATGATGACGGTTGTGGGCTGCAATGCCCACAAGACCTCTTTCTCTCTCATGTGAAGTTTGAAACCTTTGTATCCAAAAGATGAGCTCTTCATGGGTCATGTTATTTAGTCACTTGCAGTCTGCTCTTCAGATTTAAGAATGTGGTACCCAGTGTTCCCTTGTAAATAGCTATATGGTGACACATGTATGCTATTTCTAATACAGCTGTACTCATAATCACTCTTGTACTCCTGGTTGAATTTGTTCTTATGATCAGGGGAGACTATTTACGATGCTGCAAGATCTGTTATCCCCTCTGTGCTTTTGTCATCCTTGCCGCCTGTGTTGTGGCCTGCGTTGGCTTGGTGTGGATGCAAGTTGCCCTGAAGGAGGATCTGGATGCCCTCAAGGAAAAATTTAGAACAAGTAAGTGGTTGCCCTTTTCAGAGTGTTATCTTGTTTCCAGGTTCTAGGTCCACAAAGTGGACCACGCTGAATAGTTTTGCCCACTCTGATGAAGCAATTATATATTCCTTCCAGCCTTCTTATACTCTTTCTTAGCTGTCAGCTTGAATATGGGAACAGTTGTTTGTTTGCTAGTTTTTAAACCTACAAACAAAAAACAGTGCTTATGCACCATCAGGACAAATAGCATCTGAAATAATGGCATTGCGGTCAACACCTAAGGTGCAGAAAGGAAGTGCTAAGGTCCAGGATTCTAGAACCTTGGTTAACCTCCACCTGTTGCCACTTTATACTTCCCCAAGTATACTTCCCCAAGTATAAAATGGCAATAGCAACATTGGGCTGTTTCCTTCCTCCTCACAGGGCCATTTGAGAAACAATGTGGGAGTGTCTGTCAAACAACTTCCTGCTTAAGAAAAACGTATGGAATGGACAATAATAATAGCTAGCATTTATGGGGTGCTTACTGTGTACCAAATGACAAATAAATATTTGTCTCGTGAGTTTTAAAGCTTAAGAGACTTTTTAAGTTGAGGAGTTTTATAGTTTCTAAATTACAAAGTTGTATTTTGCCACATTCAAGGTACTTCATCTGAAAGGTGTGTTTGCAGAGTAGCTTCAGCCACATTTGACCTATCTTCCTTTAGCAAACCGATCTTTGGTTCTAGGTTTCAAGGGTTAATTTTCTTTTTTTTTTTTTTAAGATTTTATTTATTTATTTGAGAGAGAATGAGATAGAGCATGAGAGGGGGGAGGGTAGAGGGAGAAGCAGACTCCCTGCTGAACAGGGAGCCCGATGGGGGACTCGATCCCGGGACTCCAGGATCATGACCTGAGCCGAAGGCAGTCGCTTAACCAACTGAGCCACCCAGGCGCCCACAAGGGTTAATTTTCTAAGCTAAAGAACCAGTTTCAAGTTAATCACAAATGCCTTAAGTTTAGCAGCATTAACACATGGGGAAACTGACCACTAGGCTTTCTCAAGGTCAACAAAATCTGGCCCCAGAACTGGAATTAAAGTTGTGTCCTCACTTCCCATCTTAAGCCTTAGGAGATCACAACTTCCAGGCCTTCCTTCACCCCAGCTTCTCTTTGCTGCCTGCAGTTATTCAAGTTCTGAACCTGACCTAGGGACAGCTAATCCTTAGTTGCTGTGTTAATGATGTTCTTAGTAATGTTGCTTGAAAAAAATGTTTTCTTCTGATTCAAGGAAAGGAGTAGGGTAAAGCACAATTCTCTGCCAGAATCATCTTGACTTATATGTTTAATCAACTGGTGGAATCAGAGTACAGTATAAGAAAGAATGAGATTTTGTATTCTAGTTAATTTTCTTCCTTAATGGTTGTCCATACCAGTATTGCAAAATGTTTTTAAGGCCATGTTTTCTTTGTAAGTGGTAATCATACTTGGAAATGAGGTTCTCAGAAACAGTGTTTAACTATAAATAATCACTAAAGACACCTGTCTGTGCCCTCATCTCTCTGTAATTAATTGGGCCTCCTAGGTTTGTGCTACAGCTTGTTTTGATCACATATAGCAATTATTTATTTATACATTTCAAAACTTTGCTCACTTCTACACTCCAGGGATTCCTTTCCCTGACTGCTCTGTGCCTGTGTTTACAGGACACCCATGTAATTTATACCTTGGCTGAGCTTTTCAGGGAATTTCTTTTTTTAGAAATGTATATTTGAAGTGTATACAGGTAATAGACCTGGCAGTCAATCAGTCGACAAATATTTGTTGAATACTCGTTAATACCAATCCCTGGAAACACTATATTCAGGAGATGCCAGGACTTGTACCCTGAACTGTGAGACCTGCTTTCTACCACTGAGCAACAGGCCCCTGGGATCCTGATTACATTTGTCATCTAGCTGAATGAAGCAGATTTGGAATTGTCAGTCCAGCTGCTTTGTCATCTTTCGTTTGCTGCAATAGAAATGCCAGCCCTGTAATGTCTAAAGCAGGATTTCAAGGGGGTGGAGCCTGGGGCATAGTCAGTCCATTGGCTGAACCACTGTGGACCACTTGTCCAATAGCTTTGTGTGAAAACCATCATCTTGAGTAAATGAGGTCAGTCTTGTTAAGCTTAAATAGTCTTTCTTTGAATTACATTTCTACTTTAGATATATTTCAGTAAGTTTATTTTTATTTGTTGTTTTTCAAGAGGACAGTGAAGTCATGGATTCAAAGAAGACCACCTGCTGGTCTGGCTTTAATACCTTTTTGAGAAATTCAGAGCCCTTGTTCTTTATTTCAAATTTTCAAAGACACTTGTCAGGAAAGGAGGCAGGATTGCTGGAATATCTGAAATAGAAAGCAAAACAGATAGACTTGGTATTTTTCCTTGTGGTCAAGGAACAACTTGATCCTTAAGCTGCAGGTATTCACTGGTCTTGAAACTTAGTATTCTTTCCAGAACCAGGTACTTCCGAAGACCTCCACAATTATTCTAAGGAAGATTCTGTTCTCAGCCATCTCTCCCTGTCACTCAACAATGAAACGCTAGAGTGGGGGAAGAGAATTTAGAAGAGAAGGAAAGAATAAATCAGGCTGTTTCCTTTTCGGTCACACAGGCAGGGTAGCAGTTGGTCATTTAGTACAGAACTTAAAAATTGTGGTAATGAGGGCATTAGGGTGTAAGTGGCTGACAGCTGGAGTATACTAGAGAGAGTGCTGGTCCTAAGAGCAGAATGTTTGTCGAATCCTGGGTTGCTCATTACTAACTGTAAAATGTGGTTAAATCACTTCTTCTTTTTGAGCCTTCATTTTCCCATCCATAAAACCCAAAGACATATTTATGCTACCAGAGCACTTTGGGCATCTCTCTGTCATACCATCCATCCCACTGCGTAGTAATTCCGTGGTGACACCTTGCCCCCCGCGCCCCCCCCCCCCCCCAGACTGAGCGCCTCAGGGTCTTCAGCGTGCACTAGTGCTGAGTGCAGGGCTGGGCACATGATAGGGACTCAATAGTTGAATGATTACATAAAAGTTTATGCAAACTAAAGACGTTTAAGTTTAAAATATTGCTGTTAGCATTATATGTGTTCTGTCTAAAGAGTGTATGCAGAAATCTCTACTTCCTGGTCTTAGAGATCAGGAAAAGAACTAGGTAAGTTCTTTTGAGTATTAATACACTAGATTGTAAATGAGTTGCTTTCCATGTTGAAAGAACATAAATTATAATAAGTTGTTTGCTGCACTTCCTCCCATTTATGTAGCCAAAGTGCCTTGACTAGGCTACTCTCTCCTAAAAAGCCCCAAGTCATGTAATGAAAATGATCCTCTCTTGGCTCATACAATCCTAAGTATCCAGAGGGTTTTCAGGACTTGTCAGCTTAATATGTTGTTAGTTAATAACTGCAACCCAGGTTATTTATGTATTTGTCTTATTTCCTCTTCTACTTCTACCTTCTATTTCTTTCGTCTAGACCGTGGGACAGAGACCCCCACCCCCACCCCCCACTTGGGACATTTGACCACCTGAGAATGGCAGATGTGTGGGATAAGTTTTACTTTACAACCTCACTGAAAATGTAAAAGAAAATCATTTTTCTTTTCTTTCTTTTCTTACTCTTACAGTATTAATTTATACTGACAAAATTCCTGCAAACCAGTGTAAACCAAATGTTGCATTAAAAGCACTGAGGGAAATCTTTCATTTATAAAGAAATCCTTTCGTGCATATTTTTGAAAAATTAATAAAAATATATTTTTTTAAATAAATCTGGGGGTACCTGGATGGCTCAGTCGTTAAGCATCTGCCTTTGGCTCAGGTCATGATCCCGGGGTCCTGGGATCGAGCCCCACATTGGTGTCTCTGCTCAGCGGGAAGCCTGCTTCTCCCTCTCCCACTCCCCCTGCTTGTGTTCCTTCTCTCACTGTGTCTCTGTCTGTCAAATAAATAAATAAAATCTTAAAAAACAAAAAAATCTGAATTTTGAGAGAGTGGGCTTGTTTCTGGCAGGGATCCTTCACCACCCCGCCCCTGATTTTTGCTGGGGTTTTTTGTTGTTGAGTTTGTTTGATTGAATTTTCTTTGTTTAACTTAATAGGACAACATTAACTCCATTTCATACCCTACAATTATTTCCCTGGAAAGGCATTGGAGTGCTTCTGTATACCTGGCACTGTGCTGGGCCCTGGAAATACATGACAAATAAGTTCTGGTCCTTATCCTTAAGCAGCTCTTTCTCTCTCTTAGTCTGCTAAAGGAGACACATGAGTAAATAGTTACAGCACAGTGTGTTAAGTGCTAGATAGAGTTTGGAATGGTGAAGTGGTGGTGGGCGTCCAACCTGGGAGCCCAGCTATTTGTGGTGAATCTTAAAAGAAACTAACTAGGCTAAGGTAACAGAAATGGAGAAGGGGCAAGCCAAGGACATCTAGGCAGAAAGAATAGTGTGTATAGAGTCACTGAGACTTAAAAAGGTTGGTGTGTCTGGAGAATCCACTTTACCAGAAAACAGATCGAACAGGAAGGTAAAGTGATGAGAAATGTGGTTGGGAGCATGCAGTCAGTGATACTTACCGAGTGCCTAAAATGGCCAGGTGTATTCCAAATGCTGACCCCACAGAGAGGAACAAAAAAAATCATGGCACTTAAATTTTAGTCAGTTGTTTTGTATCTGTCCTGTATGCCAGTTTTTTTTGGTTTTAAAGAAAGTATATAACAACTAATCGGGCAATCTGTAGCTTTAAAAAAAATGATGTGGGCTTTATTCTGGAGGACCAGCCATGATCAATATTTTATTTTTCATAAAAAGGAAAAATACTTTTTAAAGACAGAGGAGAAAGCACTCTTTCAGGCCTCTGCCTTCAGGCTGGCAAATCTCTAAACCAGTCAGGAGATACTGTTTTCCAAAGGAAAGCCAAATATCAGCCTACACTTCACCTAACATGTTCCTTTATCTTCTATTTCACTTTGAGCTTTTGGGTTGATTTAAGATCTAAGAAAACACTGTTTGCTGTTTATGAAAAAAATTTAAAATCGTAATCCTCATAATAGCACTTGAAAGGTGGTTAAGAACCCATCTTGCATTTTACCAGTTTGAGAGAGAAAAAAAGTTAGATTTAATCATTTAGGGTAACTTTGGACATCACCTTGAGCATTAATGGAGTAAGGTTTATAAATCTTCACTGACTAATCACAAAGCTCCTTAATTGCTCTGGTTAATACTTATATTTATTTATCACTTGTTGTATGCCTGCTTAGCCCTGTTTTGTACTTTACAACCATTCTTTCCACTTAATTCTAAAAATCCTGTGAAGTGTATTTTATCTCTGTAATACAGATGAGGCAACTGAGCTCAAAGAATTGGAGTAATTTACTCAGGATCACAGTAAATTACAGAGTCCAACTCTTTCTGCTGATACTTTGTTGTCATTTTTAGCCATCTGACTTTTAAAAGGTTGTACCCCCAGTAGTGAAATAGCCCCAGTTAAAATGGTGCTTTAGGGGGCGCCTGGGTGGCTCAGTCGGTTAAGTGACTGCCTTCGGCTCAGGTCATGATCCTGGAGTCCCGGGATCGAGTCCCGCATCGGGCTCCCTGCTCGGCGGGGAGTCTGCTTCTCCCTCTGACCCTCCTCCCTCTCATGCTCTCTGTCTCTCATTCTCTCTGTCTCAAATAAATAAATAAATAAAATCTTTAAAAAAAAAAAAATGGTGCTTTAGTATTAAAATTATATATTTACATAAATTTGAAAAAACAGTGTAGCTGGTAGATAGGAATTCAGTCATCCTACCAGGATTGACTTCTATTAACCTGTCTTCCTTCCTACTGTAAGATCATTTTTTCATCTTGGAATCAAGGGAGTACTCTGTGGTTATTTATTATTATTCTTATTTTTGCTTTTAGTGGAATCTAATCAGAAAAGTTCATTCCAAGAAATTCCCAAACTTAATGAAGAACTACTCAGCGAACAAAAACAACTCGAGAAGATTGAATCTGGGGAGCTGGGCTTGAACAAAGTCTGGATAAACATCACAGAAATGAATAAGCAGGTAGCAAATGTGTGATTTTATTTCTGTGTAAGCTGGGAATGTTTAGTTTTGTTTAGTATGAATTTATAGGTATAGAGCACTCACCTCTGATTGTTTTACTTTTTGAGACGTTTTGCATACTGTGATCCCAGCACATTAAGGTCAGGTAAAATGGGTAATAGTATGCATTTACCAAATATATAAGGTGTTAGCCCTTTCTGCAAAGAACAGTTTTATCAAGTAGAGTAGTTTGTAGGGAGTTGGAAATTCTTGAGTCAGTTTTTCCTAAGGAGCAGTGTAAGTATCAAATAAAGTCTAACCTCGAAGAAAAATGGGTAGTCTACTTATATAAGATAATGAGAGCTTACTTTGTTTAATAGAGTTCATAAACTTACAGATGCAGCCTTGGCTGTAGTGCTGTACACTGTAGTAAAACTAATCTGTAAACCATCTGTAGCTAATGATAGTTACTCTAGACTAGCACAGGAGGAGGTAGCAGAGTTGGTGAAATACCTTGGCCAGGCAAGCAAGCCTAGAGCAAAAACTTTTTCAGTCCCTAAGTTGGCCAGATCTCAGTAGGCCTTGATTCCAAAAGAGGGATTCTGCCAGAGGGAAAGGGCTCATGCAAAGGATGTTAATTGAGCATCTCCTGTGTATAAGGTGCTAGAGTTGTCACTAGGTGCTGTAGCCTCTGTCCTCCGTTTTTGAGGTTTAGTTAGAAAAGACGTGCACTGGCAAGAAGACTCAAGTACCAAATGAATGCTACACCTGCAGAGTGCTTAAAAACAGATAAACCTCCAGGCACCTGGGTGGCTCAGTTAAGCGTCTGCCTTCGGCTCAGGTCATGATCCCAGGGTCCTGGGATCGAGCCCCGCATTGGCATTGGGCTCCCTGCTCAGCGGGGGGCCTGCTTCTCCCTCTCCCTCTGCCGCTCCCCCTGCTTGTGTTCTCTCACTCTCTCTCTCTGGCAAATCAATCAATCTTTAAAAAAATAGATACACCATTTTCGTGGGGCTAAGCAGATATTCTCTTCTTCAGAATGGAGTCCCAAAGTTCAGAATCAGCCACTGGCAGGGAGCACTGTGCCCGAATACAAGTGCTTACACACATTTCCAAAGCTACCGTCAGCTCTCAGCAGCAGTGGGGGAGTGGAGGTGGGGGCGGCGGGGCAGGTCAGCACTTAAGATCAGGGATCAGGGGCTGCAACAGTGGCTTTCAGATTTTGCCCAAAACCCACAAAAAGAAATGTTTTATGTCACTACCCACTAAACACATCCCTACATACATATATGTGTAACTAAAATAAAAGTTTCTGAAAACCATAATTTACCCTTAGTATGCTTTATGATATTTCCCCTTAGTTCTATTTCACTTTTTTAAATTACTGATGAAATAACTGATGGGCTATAGCACCCAGTATTTGCTCGTTATCATTTATCTTTGGACTCTCAGTAATTAGGGAAAAGCCAGTACTCACTCCCTTTTGTAAGAAGAATAGGATAAATTGTGGCCTTGCTTTTATTGACAGAGCAAATTAGCAGTTTGGTCAGAGATTATATCAAGTGAAAATAGACCACAGTGAAGCACTGAGTAGTTCATTAGCATCTCTCACTGGGGCAAACTGTGGATTCCATTGGGAGAGTCTGTCATGGAGATGGCTGTTCTGAGGTGGGGATGAAATCTTTCAAGATGAAGAGTCAATGTTAGGTCTTTCTCATCTCATTCATGTAAATCAGCATTGTGGGAAGAATCAAAAGGGGAAATTGGTATTCAGTGTGAGAGGACATACAGGTTTTCAAATCTTTGCTACATATTTTGGCTTTTGAATCCTCTTTAACCAGGAATTTAGCAACAAAAGAATCATTTTGTTCTTGGCTTGGCTCTTATTTTTAATGCAAGAAGGACCTGGGAAGGCAGGTATGCAGGAAAAGTTTACTCCAGCCCCAGGGCTTCATATATAAAGCAGGGAGAGATTGAATTGAAACCCTTTCCATTTTAGTCTCCGTAGATCTTCAGAGATGAGGGGAGTGACTGCGCAGGAGGATGGTGTAGTGAAGTGAGCTTTATGTTGGTCCAAGGGGAGCTCATTGGTCTCCGAGTGATTTTCTAAAATTAATGTTATGCATATCTGACGTAAAAGGCACTTGTCCTAAATCAGAATAGCTATAAAAATAAAATTGGTATTTAATTTCTATGTTTTTATGTCTAAGGGTAACTGTCAGTTAAGATGCTCTTATTGGCAAATTATTTTTTAAAAAGCAATTCAAAGTGGCTTAATAAGAAAATGGATCAGATCACTTAACAAGAACTGTCCTTATCACAATGTGAGTTGAAGTTAATGCTACCTGAAAAAAAAAAGCCATTAGTTTGAAATAAGTTAAAATCAAATTTTGCATTGAAAGCCTTTAAACTAATAGTTAAAAATTTCACTCACTTTGCTGTTTTATTCATGAAACCTCTGATTTCATACCCATAGCCATTCTCAACCAGTTTAGGGAGTGTCCTCCCCCTTCCTTGAAGACTGTTAATTCAACAAATGTTTAATGAGCTGCTTTTATAGAATTAGGCCTTGGATTCAAAACCAAAAACGATGATTCCTGCCCCCAAAGCTCTTACAGCCAAACGGAGGAGACAGAAAAGTAAACAATTGTAAAACAGCCTGATGAGCAAATAAGCAGGTCCAGAAGCTAGGGGGGCATTTTTAAGGATTTATCTAACCAGAATGGCTGGGGCCAGGCAAGGCTTCTCACATCTTAAGCTGAGTCCTGAAGGGCACATAAGAGTTGGCCAGGTGAATTCTGAAGAAAGAGAAGGGCGTCCTAGGTAAAACATTAGTAGAGTTGATCCTCATTTGCAGATTCCGTATTTGTGAATTCGCCTACTTGTTAAAATTTGTTTGTAACCCCAATATCTATACTTGTGGTGCTTTTGTAGTCCTTCACCAACTGGTATACAGTGGCAGAATATTTGAGTCACCCAACCAGGTGTTTCCAGTTGATGTCAAACAAGGTGACATTCTGCCTTGTTTCAGCTCTCATACTGTAAACAGCTTTCCTTTTTGAATGATATTTATTGCCATGTTTTCACACTTCCTGGGGGCTTTTTGGTGATTGCACTGCTTGTAATGTCCCCCTAGTATAGTGCTGAAGTACTGTCTAGTACTCCTAAATGCAAGAAGGCTGTGATGTGTCTTTTTTTTTTTTTTTTTTTTTTTTTTTGGTCAGAGCGCATGAGCGCACACAAGCAGTGGGAAGCAGACTCTCTGCTGAACAGGGAGCCCATGCAGGACTATCCCAGGACACGGGGATCATGACCTGAGCCGAAGGCAGATGCTTAACCAACTGAGCCACCCAGGCGTCCCGAGGCTGTGATGTGTCTTACAGAGAAAATACATGTGTTAGATAAGCTTCAGGCATGAGTTTAGCAATATATATTTAATTAATAAGATATCTTGAAACAGAAACAGCTATAAAACAAGGTTATGTATTACAATGACCAGTTGACAAAAATGTGACCAAACAGCTCTCAAGAACCTAACCCTATATTTCTCTTAGGAGCAGTGGTTCAGTATTCACTAATTCAATGTTTGCTGCAACTTTCCAGAGCATAACTATTGTGAATAATGAGTATTTACTGTATGTCCAAAAGAATAGACAAATAAAAAACAGTGCATTCAGGGAATTTTAGTAGTTCATTATAGCTATAGTTTGGTGCAAAGAGGCCAGAAGTAAGGATATGTCAGCAAGAGCCATATCAAGAAGGACCTTGAGTGCCCTTCTGTACACTCTCTGTCTCTTGGCACTCAGTCCTGATACCTTGTATGATATTTATGTATGCATCTAATTACACTAGAAGATTATACACTGTCCTTGGAGCTTTAAGCATGATGATGGCAATGATGAGGAGAATTGAGATGATAAACTGCCATTCATTAAATGTTTTCTTTGTGCAGGCCATAGTTAGATGCACTACATGTGAGATCTCCTTTTTTGCTTCTATAGTCCTGTGAAGTAGGAGGTGGTATCTCCACTTTACAGATAAGAAAACCAAGGCTCAAAGACGTTAAGTAGTTGGCTCAAGGTTGCACGGCTGTGTAGCAGTGCTAATATTAAAATATTTAAGGCCTAGGAGCCTGTTTTCTTTCCAGTTTTCCATTCTGCCTTACATCTTTATATTAAGGATGCAGTAAGTGCTCAGTAGATCAAGTTGGAAGGCTGTGATGTCAGGTCCCTGGGGCTCATAATCATTCATCATTGATGATTATCTGTTTTAGTAACTCTTTTACTTACTATTTAAAGAATCCTTAATTTTAATCCCAAAGTAAAAAAAAAAGTAGCATTTCAGACTTTATAGTATAAAATGGTCTAATAAGCAAATGGTCTACAGTAGTTATTTTTAATGCTGCTAATGAAAAGTCATGTAATATGCATAAAAGTCATGATTCATCTTTTGGCTGGAATGGGGGTTTTTTTCTTAATGTTTTCTATTTAACTTTTCAACTTTTTAGACTCTTTGAACTATATTGTGTGACTTTTAGAGATAAATTCTATAATGCTTGAATCTGATCTGACATTCTAGAATGTCTGTCAGAGACTAGAGCAGTCCCAAAGGTAGTAAAAGGAGAGTGCCCCTTGTCTCTCCATTACAGTTACACATACAGCTTTGCTGTACTTTTCCAGAGATACTGACATTTCTTTGCTCTTACGAGAGGATTATGCTGAAAGATGGAATCCGGCTTTGCAGTTTATGGGAATGTAGCTGAGTCCTAGTGACCAGTGTGGGTCCAGGTCTTGTAAATGAGTAAGAAGTCCTAAGTGATGTTTGGTATTTAGAGAGTTAATGGTCCGCTCTCCAGGGCATACTCTTTCAGGGAAACAGTTGATACCCTAGGCCTGGGGTGTTTAGGGGGTGGGGAGAAGTGGAACAGTACTTCACTTTATCCTACTTGCATTGACTTGCACCTACTCCTCTGGTTTTGGGTGAAATGGTAGCTGCCTCCAGCCACACTGGCCATTTGGGAGGCCACACCATTTTTGAGATGCTTCTGGTTAGCCTCAGGATATTGTAGTACCTGGAAGAATAGTTTCTACCTAGATCAGTCCACCCAGAACACAGCTTGTGTCTTTTAGGATCTGGCCAGTTGTCAGTGGAAGCAGTTTGTTCCCTTGGTGGCCAAAAGATAACCACACAATTGATAGGGCTTTTGGAATAACCATATTCTTGCCCATCAAGTTGGTATTGAGTCAATTGTATACATACTTTGGGGTGCTGAGTAAAACATACCTGAGGGAAGGCCTCCTTCCTCAAACTTTATGATTGAGCACTTTAAGATAGTCTTAGAAGGCCCAGTGAAGGTCATGGAAGAAAGGGCCAGCCTAGAAAATCTGTTAAATGCTTCCGGAGTCGTGATGTCTTTTTCCTATGTGTGTATTTCTTGCCCATCTTTTGTCTTTAAAATTTTATGAGTAATACGTGTATGTATTCTGATATAAGGCTTAAACAATAAAATACATAGGAACTTTTATGAAAATTCCCCTTCAACCCCCCTCTGTATGTTCCCCCATCACACACACATTGCCGGTCTCCATAGATGTCCACTGCCATTGTCTGGGCTGCATTCTTCTAGCCCCCTTTCTATGAAAATCTTAATAGCTTTTAATAAGAATTAGCTTATGCATTAGTGTGTGAGTGTGAGAGAGACCAAATGGATGGAGTCATTCAGTGTATATTGTTCTACAATATAATATATATATGTATGTATATTCAATATAATATATTTAATATATACATGTATAATAATATATCTCCTCATCCTTAGCAATAGACATTTGGATGGTTTCTAGTGTTTTGCTATTACAAATAGGGAAGCAGTAAATACTCTTGTGCATACATCTTTGTGTACATGAGCAAGTAATGTGTAGATAGATTTCTAGAAATGAAATTGCTAAATTAAAGGATATAAACACTCAAATTTTTACTTATTTATTTTTATTTGCCAGAGAGAGAGAGAGCAAGCAAGCACAAGCAGGGGGCAGGGGAAGCCGCAGACTCTCTGCTGAGCAAGGAGTCTGATTCAGGACTCAATCCCAGGATACTGGGATCGTGACCTGAGCCGAAGGCAGATGCTTAACCAACTAAGCCACCCAGGCATCCCTAAACACTCAAATTTTGACAGATACTCCTAGATAACCTTCTTACGGGTCTTCTCCAATTCACATTCCCATTAACAATGCATAAGAATGCCTGTTTCCTGGGGCACCTGGATGGCTCAGTCATTAAGCATCTGCCTTCAGCTCAGGTCAAGATCCCAGGGTCCTGGGATCGAGCCCCATGTCTGGTTCCCGGCTCCCTGCTCGGGAAGCCTGCTTCTTCCTCTCCCACTCCCCCTGCTTGTGTTCCCTTTGTTGCTGTCTCTCTCTCTCTGTCAAAAAATAAATAAAATTAATTAAAAAAAAGCCTGTTTCCTTTAAGTCCTTTTTTTTTTTTTTTTTTAGATTTTTATTTATTTATTTGACAGAGAGAGACACAGTGAGAGAAGGAACACAAGCAGGGGGAGTGGGAGAGGGAGAAGCAGGCTTCCCGCCGAGCAGGGAGCCCAACGCGGGGCTTGATTTCGGGACCCTGGGATCATGACCTGAGCCGAAGGCAGATGCTTAACAACTGAGCCACCCAGGCACCCCTCCTTTAAGTCCTTTTCAAACCTCAGTATTATTCATATCTTTTTAAAGGTATGGATTAAAACAATCTCCGTGATGTAATTGCTACTCTTAAGATGTTTATAGTTTGCTGAGAGTATCTCTCTGTGGGCTGAGGTTTCTCACCCATTTTGTTTTTAAATGGATAGAGTTGGAATGTTGAAGATTCGTCTGAATATTTTGGAGCACTTGTAGAGAATGACATGTTTAAGTGCTTATTAAATTTCGCAGTTAAAGAGCTAACACTGATTTGGTATTTTGTTTGTACCACGTACTGTGCTAAGAGCTTTAGTTATACGGGTGCCTGGATGGCTCAGTCATTAAGCATCTGCCTTCAGCTCAGGTCATGATCCCAGGGTTCCGGGATCGAGCCCCACATCAGGCTCCCTGCTCCACAGGAAGCCTGCTTCTCCTCTCCTATTCCCCCTGCTTGTGTTCCTTCTCTAGCTATGTCTCTGTCAAATAAATAAATAAAGTCTTAAAAAGAAAAAAAGAGAGCTTTAGTTATATATCTCATTTAATTCTCATTGCCTGTATTAGTCATCTGTCGCTGTGTTAGATTTGTCCCAAACACAACAAGCATTTATTGCCTCAGAGTTTCTGCGGGTCAGGAATTTGGGAGCTGCTTAGTTCAGTGGTTCTGGCTAGGATCTCTCTAAGGTTGCCTTTAAGATCTAGGCCAAGGTTGTATCATCTGAAGACTTCCCTGGGACTGGAGGATCTTTACTCACATGGCTGTTGGCCACAGGTCTTAGTTCCTCTCAACGTGGGCTTCTCCACGGGGCTGCTTGCGTGTTCTCACAACACAGCAGCTGGCTTCCATGAGTGAGTGATCCAAAAGGAAGCAAAGAAGAAGCCCTGGTGCTTTTAACGACCTAGTTTCCAAAGTCGCCCATTGTTACTTCCACTTTATTGGCTGAAAGTGAGTCACTGGGGACAGGCCACATTCAAGGGAAGGGGATTAGGTTCCACCTGTTGAAGGGAAAGACTATCAAAAAATTTGTAGACATATTTTAAAACATTCATACATCCCTATGAGATGATTGTTGTTAAACAGTTTTTATTGTTTCAGCCATTTTACTGGTGAGAAAAATTAGTTGACTACTTATTTAGGCTTATCTCCTCCTCCCTAGCCTCTACCCTCTCTACTCTGCTTGAACTAGTCTTCTCACTGTCCCTCCTAGACAGATTGTTCTTTCTCAGCCACATATTCATTCAGTGAATACTTATTGATGCTTGTCTGTGTGCCAGGCATATTATGGAAAATGCTAAAATAGACATGGTCCGTGATGTCATGGAGCTTACAGTCTAGTGGAAGAGAGAATCCTTAATCAAGTCATCACACAAATAAATAAATCACTGTCACTTTGAGAAAGGCCATGAAGAAAAGGTATTCCTGGGCTTATTCATGCTGTTGTTCCCTACCTATTTCCTAATGCCACACTTACCTATTTAACCTAGAAAGAAAACCTGCTTTATTTTTATATATAAAAGGCTTACTTCTCCATCAGAGTCTAATTTGAGTCCCACTTCAGTGAAGCCTGTCCCTTTCAGCCTACACAAATATTCTTTTCTTTGAACTTTATTTGGTATTATCACATCTAGTAATTATTTCTTTAATGTTACCTACCTACCTCTACCCCTTTACCTCTCTCTCTCTACCTCCCTCCCTCCGTCTCTCCCTCTTCCTCCCCCTTTCTCACTCTGCCACCAAGCCTTCTTTCTATGCTTCAAATATGCCAAGCTCCTCCCTGTGCTGGGACATTTGTCCTAGCAATTCCCTCTGCCCTGAAATGTATTTCATTCAGTCTTTGACTAAGTCCTTCTTGTTACTGAGATCTCAGTTCAAATTTCACCTCCTTTTTTTTTAAGATTTTACTTATTTATTTATTTGAGAGAGAGAAAGAGAAAGCAAGAATGAGATGGGGGAGGGTCAGAAGGAGAAGCAGACTCCCCGCTGAGCAGGGAGCCCAACATGGACTCGATCCTGCGACTCTAGGATCATGACCTGAGCCAAAGGCAGTTACTCAACCAACTGAGCCACACAGGCGCCCCAAAATTTCATCTCCTTATAGAAGCCTTCTCTGACCATCTAATCTAAAGTAGCTCCCCAGTCACTAATCAGGTTACCTTATTTTAATTTTCTTCTAATACACCCCACCATCCAGTGTTTTTCTTATATAAAATTGTCTGTCTCCTTACACTAAAATGTAAATACCACAAGATCACTGGTATGGAATAGGGCTCATTTGTTGCAGTAATGAGTGAATGAAAAATGGCCTGAAGCTCGTGAACGTACGCCTCCTAAAAGGAAAGAAGGAAAGAGGCCTGAGTTCCTGAGCTCCTGGGCTTCTTACTGGACTCCGTGGTTCAGAACACGCTGCTGCTTGCTCCAGGAACTCTGTTGAAATTCTTTGCTAGTACTTAATCTGATACTTTCCCTCTTTGTTTTTCTTTCACCTTCTACTAGGGTGTAAGCTCCTTGAGAGCAAAACCTCGTGGTCTTGTTGGCCACTGTCTCCACAGTGCCTGTGGCAATGCCCAGCACAGAGACGCCCAGCACTGGTTGGAGGGAAGAAGGGATCAGGTTTACTTTGTTTGCTATCCATCTGCTGCCCGCCACAGTGTTAGACACATAACAGGTGCCCAGAAACTTCACTGGTTACTCTGTGAGGCCGTTCTGAATATAATTGCTATCAGTAGATCTGTGTCCTCATCCTAGACTTTGGGGGCAAGAAATCAGTTTGGAACTAAGAATCTTTTAAGAATGTTTTGAGCCACACTACAAAGGTGTTAGAATATGATCTCAGCTGCCTGAAATTATGTATTGTACAAGTTCCCCCAGTCCTCATTCAAGAGAGAAGTCCAGCTATTTAGAATTCTACCCCTACATAGCAGAAGGGAAGACACATTTTATTTTTATTCAGTTCCTATTTTAATACATGTACTGCATCAGTCAGCACGTCAGTGGGTATTTATTGAGCCCCTTCAGGTACAGAGTAGTACTTTGGTTGAGCTGTTGAGTTTGAAATATTAATCACATTGTTAAACCAAAACTGAATCCCCAAGTAGTTTAAAGTGTTGTCCAAGTTCCTGTAGACTGTATTTTGTGATGATGGGCTTTTGCTTTATAATGTATGTTCCCACTTGGTCAGGAACAAAAGTTCAGTAAATAACCAAGATGTTATTTTTTACCAAAATGAAATCTTTCAGGGGTCCTTGATCATTAGCTTTCTCCCTGTCCAGTTGTTGAGGGATTGTGTTGTAATCACTGCAACTTTTCGGTAACTTAAGATTTTGGATCTTGTAGCTGCCAGGAGTAGGATAAAGAGTAATACTTGCCTTTCCCTCTTTGGCACTAGTGTTTAAATTGGGCAGGGAGACAGGTGCCTGGGCACGGTTGGTTAAGTTTCCAATTCTTGGTTTCAGCTCAGATCGTGATCTCAGGACCCTGAGATCGAGCCCTGCATCGGGCTCCGTGCTCAGCATGTAATCTGCTTGGGTTTCTCTCTCCCTCGTCCTCTACCCCCCTCTCCCCTCTTCTCTCCCTTTCCCTCAAATAAATAAATCTTTATTTTTTTAAAAAGGGAGGGCAGGGAAGGAAGGGGTATTACTGCTGCCTTCCAGATCTCAATTCTATCCAATATATTGTAGTTCCTCTACTCTTGTGAGAAGACAGCGTATAATGCCTGGGTCCCAGAAACACATAAAAGCCAAGGGCGCCTTGATATTATCCTCGGCTACAGAGTCTGTGCAGGAAGCATTCATTCTCCAAATTTTCTTTTCATTGTTACTCTCTTCCTTTCAGATATCTCTGTTGACTTCTGCAGTAAACCACCTCAAAGCCAACGTTAAGTCAGCTGCAGACTTAATTAGTCTGCCTGCCACTGTAGAGGGACTTCAGAAGGTAAGTGCTACATGTGGGCACTGGGATTAACCTATTGCTGTTGCTTCTAACAAGTTTTCTTTGAAAGCATGGCATTTGAAATCAGCTACTCCAAGAGGGCATTAATAGAGTATATCACTGTGTTCTAAACAGTTCAGAACCTCTCTGTTTTGGTTTGGTTAGTTGGGCCTCTAATTTGCAACAGGTGAGTTTATGGATTTACACTTTTTTATTTGGCTCTCTGAATCCCGAGATTGCTCTTCTGGGGCTCTTAAAGGTTAACATACGTGGGTTTGCTTCTCATCGCTTGTATTCTCAATTCATCATCCACAGTGTCTTCATGAAAGCAGACCAACTGTAGAAGAAAGTTGCTCTAAATTGCTACTTTTTTCGGTTGAGAAAGAGGTTTTTAAAAAATGTAATAATAATTGGGGAAAATGCAAAAATTCGAAGTTTAGGATATGATAAGTGTTGGCAAGGATGTGGAGCAAAGGTAACTTTCAAAACACTCTTGCTGGGAGTATAAATTCCTTTAAGCAATTCACTCTTGTGTGCCCTAAACTCTAGGGCCTAGGCAAAAAACAATTTGGAATTCCCATTTACTTGATCCCTAGGATTCAGGCCCAGAGCAGAAGGGAGTAACCAACCAGCTGAATAATATACAGCAATCTGTAGAGCTGGATGGGGAGAGTGGATAGGGGTAGGAAGGAAAAAAGGGTACCTAGTTGGAACACAAGCAAATCAGACCCTGCAGCAGGAAATGGAAGAAGGGATTCTGGAGCTTCAGGGAACCCTAAAGAATGGGTGTCAAATCTAAGATTTTTGACTTTTCAAAGTTAGTGTATAAGAAGTTTGATTTGACTATATGCCAGGCTTTATAAACATATAAATTGTTTCCACAAAGGAGTGGAAAAGTCATCTGCCACTTGCAGAAACAGAACTTGCTATTTTGTAACCATACCACCTGTGTGTGCTCAGTCTCCGCAGTTTGCTACTTATCCAAGATGGTCATCTGCTCACAACTTAAAAGGGGAGGATGGGGGAAGGTGGGGAGAGAAATGTGATGAGGCGAATTCTTGCCATTTTTCCCAGGAGTCAAATGGAAAAAAGGTAGGCCTCTGTGGTCTTTAATTCAGAAGCAACTCTGGCAGTCTTGCATTAGAAAATGACATTGGTTTATTGCATTAATTCAATAAACATTAGTGGAGCTTCCTCCAGTTTGTGCCAGGCACTTTGCTGTGAGTGAGAATACTAGTTTCAGGGTTTTGCTCTAGAATTCACATGGCTCTGCCAGCTGCTTCCTTAAAAAAAAAAAAAAAAAAAAAAAATCTTAAACAAGAGCTTACTATCTTGCATCCTAATGGGCTCATACATCCAGCAAGGGAGGATCGTCTAACAGTAGATGTCTTTGAATGTCCGTAGCTTCTGTAACAACAGAGCTCACATAGAACACACCCCAGCTTAGAGACTTACCCAGTGTGTTTTCTCTTTGGAAATCTGTGCTCTTATAATATCAGATACTACTTTTAATACAAGTGGCTCCATTTTGAAGTAGAGGGTCATGGTTTGGTTAGTCAAATAACCTGACTTCAGTATATCTCATGATTTTTTTTAGTTTTGAAAATGTCATCTCTTGGTCTTTTGGGTTCTTGGCTGTCAGTATAATAAAAACAACCTTGGTTAAAAAAAACTAATGTATTTACTATAAAACTGGGGCGCCTGGGTGACTCAGTTAAGTGTTTTACCTTCGGCTCAGGTCATGATCCCAGGGTCCTGGGATTGAGTCCTGTGTCAGGCTCCCTGCTCAGCGGGGAGCCTGCTTCTCCTTCTGCCCCTCCCCCTTTTCATCCTTTGTCTCTCTCAAATAAAAAAATAAAAATCTTGAAAAAATAAAACTATAAAACTGTCAATATATCTTAATAAGAGGACAACACCCACCAAATAGTAACACTCTTTTGGATATTCCCTTAGGACAGGCCTTTTTAAAATGGTGGTTTTTGAACCATATTTCCCAAGTCCCAGTCCACTTGGGCTCCTTAAGCCTAAAGAAGACTCGCATCTCATTCCACTCAGCAGTTGCTACTGGGATTCTAAAGCAAAAAGGAACAAATGCTGCCAAATGGAATTTTTCCTTTGTCTCTGCAACACTGGGTTTCCCAAAGCCAAAAAGGGTTCCACCCACTGTCATTCAGAAGTCATCATTTGCTCCTGACACAGTAGCAGTCTACAGGGTTAGCTGTGGCCTTCTGCCACCTACCACAGGGCTTCGTAGGCAGTTTGTGGGAGACCTTTATCTGTGGGTCCCAGATTTATGAACTAGTTTTTGTTTTTTAAGAAAAAGACTTGGTTTTTATCTAGGAAAAGTCCTTTAAATTGGGAAAATTATTTGTTATATATATATAATTTTATATATACAGGTGACCCTAGAACTATGCAGTCCACTTATGTGGAATTTTTTTTTTTTTTTTTGTAAATACTGTACAATGCAGTAAATGTACTTTCTCTTATGATGTCCTTAACATTTTCTTTAGCTTACTTTATGGTAAGAATATAGTGTATAATACATACAGTATAGAAAATATGTGTTAACTGTTTATGCTATCGGTAAGCTTCTGGTCAACAGGCTATTAGTGGTTAAGTTTTGGGGGAGTTAGAAGTTACATGTAGATTTTCAATATAAATCAAACAACTGTGTTGTTGAAGGGTCAGCTGTATATAAACATAAACGTGTAGTTTCCTGTTAATTGTGTCTGCATAAGCTACATGAAATTCAGTTTGAAGAGACTTGAAATAATTAAAAACACTGAGCTTCATTAGGTCAGTGTTTAATGTAAAATAAAATCACAGTGATAGACCACTGCATTCCTAAAAGAATGGCTAAAATGAAAAAGACTGAGGGTAGCAGTATTGATGAGGATATGAAGGAACTGGAATTCTCCTACACTGCCGGTAGGAATATAAAGTGGTATAACAGTTTAGAGCACATCTTGGCAGCTTTTTTAAAAAGTTAAGCATGTATCTACCATATGATCAGCCATTCACCACCTAGGCATTATGATGAAAAAGCGTACAATGAAGGGAAATAAAAACGTATGCCCACATAAAGACTTGCACATGAATGTTGACAGCAGCTTTATTTGTAATAGTCAAATAGTGAAAACAACCTAAATGTCCATCAACAGGTGAGTAGTTAAACTGTGTTGTATCCATATGATGGAATGCTTCTCAGCAACAAGCTCAGTGGCTACAGTATGGATAAATCTTAAAAGATGAAGCTGAGTGAAAGAAGCCATACCCGAAAAACAAAACCAAAAAACCCCACATAATCATTCACTGGTCCTATTTATACAAAATTCTAGAGCATACAAACTGATATGTAGTGGATCAGTGGCTGCCTGGGGGTGGGGAAGGGAAGAATCACAAAGGGGTCTAAGGAAACTTGGGGTGATGGATGTTCATTATCTCAATCATGCCAATAGTTTCCCAGGTGTATATGTCAGAACCTACCACCTATACATTTTGAATTTGTGTGGTTCATTGTGTATCAGTTATATCTTAGTAACGCTATTAGAAATTTTAAAAAGGAAAAGACGCTGGTCTTACAACATGTTTCTGTTCAGAGTGTAGCTACCATTGGCAACACTTTAAACAGCGTCCATCTTGCTGTGGAGGCAATACAGAAGACTATCGATGAACACAAGAAAACCATTGAGTCATTGCAGAGTGACATGGTAAGGAAATCTACAAATGCTGCGGGAAGTCAGCATTCTGCCTACCCTCTTCTGTGTAATAGGAGTGATGCCATCTTCCCTTTCATCTGAACTGACCTTACTATGCACCTTTTTAAAAGATGTAATCTGTAAATTACACAGTTAAGGAGGATAAAATTAAAAGCTGAGTCTTTTGCAAGCATACTGGGGGAAATGACAGTAAGATGCAGTCCTGGGTGGAATGGGTAGGAAGGAAAATGGAGAAGGATAGGGAAGTGTCACAGGTATTGATTGCTACATAACAAATCACCCTAAACTTAGTGGCTTAAAACAACACGTTATTACTTCTCACTGTTCTGTGGGTCGGAAATTTGGATGGAGCTCCCAGACTATGAAATGGTGAGAGGCCAAGTGAAGAGGACTCTAGAAATGAAAGGCCATCTGGGATGTTCCGTCTCCAGCCAGATTCCCAGTTGAATGCAGTCGTGAGTGCGCGTGCGCAAGTGTGTGTATGAAAGTGTGAGAGAAAGAAAGATTTCAGCCTGCATCATGTGAAACAGAAGAATACCCCCATACCCGCTGAGCCCAGTCAACCCACAGAATCATGGGAATAATAAATTGTTTTGAACCACAAAGTTTGGGGATGATTTGTTATGCAGCAGCAGATAAGTGAGACAGAAGCAAACGCCTGCAGTGCTCAGGAATTGTCTTCAAATGTCTCTCCGTGTTGTGTGGGTGTAAGTGGTCTACAGTCATTCCGAGGCCTTAATCAATCACCTAGTGAGTAGTCTGCTCCATGAAAGATTTACGAAGGGAGAAAAGGATGGCATAGCCCTCGCCGTCTTGCTGGGGAGATGAGTTATGTGTACATGAAATTAGGACTGTTCAAGGCACACAAAAGTTCCCCAGCTTTTCCACTAATTTCTAGGTCTATCCCACATGCTGTTCTCCAGCTTCGGAGTTTCAGGTTTAAACTGGGCAGTTTGTACCAAGGAGACCAGGGCTATATTAGAGCTCTAGAAGGGGATGGTTTTTCATTTCTTCAGAACAAGTACTCCTCACTGGTATTTAATGGGGCTGACCCGGAGGAACAGTTGTTGAGCTGGTGTTCAGACACTCTGGATTCCAGTTCCACCTCTGTTGCTGAGTAACTGTGGGATCCATAATAATAAACTCAATTCTTTCATTACTCTTATGTTAATATCTTGAGCATTTTCTCAAAGTAATAAATATTTTCCAAAATACATGTTCCCTAAGTCAAAAATTCATGCTTTAGAGAACCATGGGGTTTTTTTCTCCCACCTTTCTATTTTCTTTATTGTTGCCTTTTGTTTCTTCTAAAAGCAGGGTTGATAAATGTCTAGGATTTCAAAATTCAGGGAAAACCATTTATTTTCCCTAATTGCAATCTGTTGTAATTAAATCTGCCTCTTTTAAACTTCCATGGTTGCCAGTGGTAATCCTCCCCACTGGCACATTTTATACTAAGTCATAGATATGAGCTCTGAAAGACTAAGCCATGCAAAGTTTTTCCACTAGAGGGAAAAAGTGTATATATAAATGTGTTCATTCTCTGCAAAGAGAGACTTGAGTGGTGGGAAGGGGATGGGTAGGGAAGGGTAACCTTCAGACATAAATCTTGGCATGTGCTGTTAAAACTGGAAAAATAAATAATGTGCATGCTTGGTTGTTGTACTCAGTGCCCAAGGCTAGTGGTTACATGACTGGCTACTCTGAGTGCACAAACCTCTTTAGTCCTGGGGAAGTGATGACACTAGCCAGGTCCAGACTGAGTTGGCCCCTGGGAGTGATAGTGATTCTGTAGTTTCTCTGGGAGTACAGGTAATGGAGAAGAGCAGGACTGGTTTCTGGGGAGTTCATTCCATTCAGAGATGAGAAACAGACTGGGAGGATCTCAGTTCCCTGATGAGTCTGGGTGCTGCTGGTCCAGTCCATGCTTCAGGCTGGAATCCCCAAGAGTACCTGGTGCCCTTGGGGCCTAGCACAAGACTGGTCACACTGTAGGCTCCTGGGAAGTAATTGTTGATTAATCTGTGAATGCCCCCTCTGGGAAGCTAGAATGTTCTAGGACCATCCCAAATGGTTAAGTAGACCTGGTAACTAGTTGTTGCCTTTACTAACCTCCATTTCTGTTAACAGAATCGGCACTTCTTGAAAGAGACCAGTGGAAGCAACCAGATCATTCCATCACCTTCGGCTACATCAGAATTTGACAATAAAACCCACAGTGAGAATTTGAAACAGGTACTTTCTGTCTCTGGCTTTACTCCCTGTGCCCACAGTGGACTCTGGAGGCCACCTGAATAGTTGGGCTCAGTGTTGTCATGCCTCATCCCATGCATATATTTGCCTGCCTGAGAGCTGAGCAGACAGCAATGTGTGTTGCTATCTTAGGAATCCAAGATGCCATCCTGGTTCTTCTTTGGCACTCTGCTTTTTTTTCCCTGCATGTCAATCAGTGGAGTAAATTCCTTTTCACATCTTGGAAGACATAGAATAGCCAAATTACCCTGAAACTGTTTATGAAAAATAGCAATCTGGGCAAGTTTAACATTTCTAAAATGTTGGAAAGCATATCCCTGGAAGTCAAGATTTTCTAAAGACAAGAGGAGGGAAAAGGCTATTGAGTTCAGAATCACATTAAAGAAAATAAAGGAAATCTTCACTAAGAAGAATTCCTGTCCTGAGTTTAATGCCCTCTAAAACCTATAGTCATCATTCCTTTTTAAGTAGCAATCAGTACTGGAGAATGTCAATAAAAATAATTGAATCTTGTACTAAATAATGCACTACTTGTTATGGTTTTGCTACATGAGCCAATTCAGTAATTGGTATTGTTCCTAAGATAGTTTTGTTCTGACAAATTAGGTTAATAGGCGTTTCAGTTAATAACCCAGCAAGCTTTCCTGCCAGCAGGTGAGGTAAACATTGGGAAATCAATTCCCAAGCTCTCAGCTTTCTGGGACCAGAGAGTGAATCATGTAGGTAGTCCCCTTTCCCCTCTTGTCTAGCTGAGGTCAAACAATTCCAGAGGGAGTGAACTCGGAGCAATTTAGAGTGGAGGGACAAACCCAAGACAGACAATCAATGGTCTAAACCAGGAAAAGAAGTTTACTTCAGTAACGTGACATAGTAATAGTTGTTTAGTGCTGCTGGCCTGCTTGTCTCGTGTATGTCTTTAGCTGGATTCTACAATTTGATTTATTTCCACTCCAGGATATCCTGTACCTTCACAACTCTTTAGAGGAGGTAAACAGTGCCCTAGTGGGGTACCAGAGACAGAATGATCTTAAACTCGAGGGGATGAATGAGACGGTCAGTAACCTTACCCAGAGAGTCAACTTGATAGAAACAGATCTGGTTGCTGTGAGCAAGGTAGAAAAGCAAGCGAACCTGTCCCTCAGCATGGTAAGCCTTTTTTGGATCTTTTGTAGTATGTTCTGTGTTGCAGTGTGTTTTGTCTGTACATGGATGACACTCCACAGATTTTTCAGATCCAGTCCCCTGGCATATTTGAGAGGCTATGCATTCGTACCATGCTTCACACTAGCTTAGTGATGTGAGTGGCACAGGCAGAGTTAGCCCCTATCTGGAAGTGGCGGGGGGGGGGTGGCTGTGTAGAGGAGTTGGTTGCTTGCCAGGGCCTCACCCCAAGCCGTTGTCTGGTAGGGAAGCTCTGGCACATATTTCCAGGGGAGGTCTTCTTGCTCTTTTTTAAGTTGGTAAGGGTGGGAGCATTAACAGTGACAATGACTGAAGAATCTTTTGCCATTTCTTTTTTTTTTTTTTTGCCATTTCTTTAAGTCTGAACTTGACTTTCAAATTTATCCTGCTTGGTTTGCACGTTTGGGTGAACCTTTTGCATATAACGCAGGAAAGCCATTTAAAACAGACCAGACTAGACCAGCTCCTCAACTTGAGAGATCATTGAGTCCATCCTGCCATTTTACATGAGAATACTGAGTGACCTAAGTCATTGATGCTGGCAGACCATGTGTTTTACTGGTTTTCATGTTATTGTCAATAAAATGTGTGCTTTTTAATCCCCTTCATATAGACGTTGTGCTGAGATCCCTGGGGATTATTTTTTAATAGCTACAAGCCCCACCCTTAAAGATTTCATACAACGAAGACACAGGCATATGTAAAGAAATGCAGACCTAAAACAGGAAATTATACCATAAATTGACGTAAGCAGCAGAGCTAGAAACAAGCCCACAAGTAAAGTTGAACTCCGGCCCCCGGACATCAGGGTTTGAACAGGTTCTGCCACAGTGGAGCCTTGGCAGCTTGCTTGACGTGGCTTGGAGGGTGACAGATCAGAAGACCTGTTCCCCCTCCTGCTTTACAAGGGTGTGTAATTTACTACAAAGCTGTGAAGATTAAAGGAGCCTTATTTTAAAAAGCCCTTTTGAACTCAGCTAAGTAGGGGCTAGGAATTTGGGGTGATTTGATGAGTAGTAGGCCTTGAAGGTTTTCAAGTCTTATAGTGAAAACTTTCTGCCGCAAACTCCCCATACTGTCCCTCTCCTCTCCACTTTCTTTTCCTCCAGAAGAGGAAATTGTTAGTAGTACCATCTGTCCTGCTGTGTCTTCCAGCAGCATCCTACCTAGCATGCTTCTGGGTATAAGTCCTCTCACTGTTCATGCTTCAGAAATTCTAAGGTTTGTGAAGCCCCAGTTTCAGCTTTGTATCTCAGCAACCTTTCCCTCTCCTCTCATCCTCCTACTGGAATTTCTGTTGAAAGTGCTCTGAGAGCCTTTAAAGAAGTTTGACCAATTTGTTTTAAAAGTGTTAGATGTTTAAGTTTTATTATTTTTTATCAAATATTTATTTATTTATTTATTTGACAGAGAGAGAGAGACCGCGAGAAAAGGAACGCAAGCAGGGGGAGTGGGAGAGGGAGAAGCAGGCTCCCCACTGAGCAGGGAGCCCAATGCAGGGCTCAGTCCCAGGACCCTGGGATCATGACCTGAGCCAAAGGCAGACGCTTAACCGGCTAAGCCACCCAGGCGTCCCGATGTTTGTTTTAATGTTTGCCTTTAATCTTGTTTTTACCCTTTAAGATGGATGATAGAGCCACCACTCTGAAAAGAGAGTCCTTGCGTCAAGTGACAAACAGAACAGATACATTAAAAACCCAAAGCATAAAGATAAATAAGGGGGGCTTATTTTGAGGTAAAAAGAATGCATCAGCATCTTTATGCTTTTGAAGGGCACCTGTCCAGCTCAGTCGATAGAGCATGAGGCTCTCAGTCTCGGGGTTGTGAGTCCAAGCCCCAAGTTGAGAGTAGAGATTACTTAAAAACAAACAAACCACAACAGCATATTTGTGCTTATGAGCTACTGTTTCTTTCTCAAAAGGAGTACTTTAGTCTCCATTTGTTGCAACTTCAGGACAAAGTGATTAGTAAATTAGTATATTAGTGAATAAGGGAGTACTTTATCAGGCATCTACCTTGTGCAAGGACTTGGGGTGACCACAGTGAGCAGGACAGACATGTGACCCTTATTCCGGTGGAGCTCAAAGTCAGAAAATCATTAATACATAATTGAACAGATAATTAAGCACAAGGATGATAAGTGCTACAAAGGAAAAATATAAGGTACGATGAGGATGTTAGCAGAGATCAGGAAAGCTTCCCTAAGGAAATGAATTTTTTTTTTAAGATTTTTTATTTATTTGTCTTAGAGAAAGAGCACGCAGAAGCAGGGGGAGGGAGAAGCAGGTTCCCTGCTGAGCAAGGAACCCGATGTGGGACTCCATCCCAGAACCCTGGGATCATGACCTGAGCCCAAGGCAGATGCTTAAGTGAGCCAGCCAGGCATCCCAGGAAATGACTTTTAAGCTAAGACAATAAGTTATCTGTACTCATGACAGAGAACAGAGGCGGAGATCATCGAAAACTGGTGACTAATCAGCATTTATTTTTAGATTGCAGTCTCAGTACATATGTAGTCCATTTAAGCCCCAGCCTGTTCCTTTCACCTTGTCTCTTTCCCTGTTTTTTTTAAGTTCTTTCCTGACAAATTGTCAAGGTAGGACAATCTGTGATATGCTTTGATATCCCAGGAAAGAAAGTTTATTTGCAACATTCTCTGTGATTAGAGTGTTAATATTATAAGATCTGGGCTAAGATAAAGTAAAAGCCCAGAAGATTGTGGCTGAGTGGCTAAAATACCATCTGAGATGCCCATTGTGTGTGAGGAGCTCAAGGATATGAGGTTCAGAGGAAATGCACTTGGAAATGAACCATACATAGTACAGGCAGTTTTCGATGTAATACTTTCCATCTGTATTCGTTCTTCCCTAACTATTTCATATAGTCTAGCTATATTAAGATTTTAATGCTTTGTGAGCTAGGCTTTTGTTGAGTTTTCTAACTGCTTTTGAAAAAATAAATAAATAAAAATAACCCACCTGGGGAATGACAAGAAAAACCAAAGATCCAGATATACATGTTGAACACAAAAAGTAACAGGTGGTTACTGCTGGAGATTCTTAGTGATTTCAGCAACAGTCCAGATTTTAATTGTAAACCTCAGAATCAAATGCAGCTCATGCACATTTTTTGCCTAAATTTCCTGGTTTTGTTTTCAGACCCTTTGTTTTAAACTGTCATCCCAGTGTGTTGGTCCCTTTGTCCTAAGCATCCTAACTGGATATAATTTCTCCCTAATTTCTTTGTAAATTCAAGTATTTAGTACCTAGCTTTAGTCACCTGTGTCCATATATTAGCTCCATAATAAACCAAGAGCAATCTTCTATATGGTAACTATAAGAGTAGAAATAAAGATCAGAGGGAAATAACTGAATAAAAAAACCATGTAATAAGTTGGTGCTGTCATTGAACATAGGATTAGGACCTTTCACACTAGGCTAAGCAGTTAGAAAAGCCTAAGCCTCATAGAAATCAGACTTCTCTTTTTTTACAATTAAATGTATTTTTTATGTGCCACTCTGGATCATCCTGGGAATGAGAAAGGGCATAGAGAAGAAACTTTTTAAAAGATATAAGTAAGTTAACGAATTAGGAATTTTGCAGTTCCTTCTGTGTGTTCCCAGCAGTTCCTGCCACCAGTTGAATCCTCACCATAGTGGGGAGAGAAGGAAAAGCCAAGGTTGGTTGCTTTTTTTTTTTTTTAAAGGTGATAAGAGTGTAACACTCCCTAAATTTGTCTAGTCACAAGGTGAAGTACGGTAACAGGAAAATTATTTAGTGTGAAATAGTTCCTAGAAAATAATATCTACTCATTTAGGAAATTGGTGTTGCATGGGCACCTGAGCAAGGGTACATTTCCTTTACTGCTGACACATGCATACCTTCCCCCATCAACCAAATGTTCACAGTGAATCAGGTCATCTGTTGCATAATGTTCCCTTAATGATCTAGCCTCAAATCCCGCTAGGCCCTTATCAACTCTGAGTACCAAAGGTATTTCTATAGTATTTGTTGATTCATTCTTTTATTACTTTTAATAGGGAACCTACTGGAAGTCAAGCCCTACATGCTAAATAGGCTCTGGGAATATAATGAGGAATCAGATAAGGTCTTACTTCCACCTTAAGCCTTCTGTGATCTTTGTTTTGGGCAGAAAGAAGATAGTTCAGATTCTCAAGTATCCAAGCTAAGAGAAAAACTACAGCTGATCAGTGCTCTCACAAACAAACCCGAGAGCAACAGGCCTCCAGACACCACTAACAAAGGTGAGATACTCAGGGCTGGCTTCTGAATATTTCACGCAGGCTTGGGCAGCCTGCCTCCCACACAGGGAGTGGGGAAAGGTGTTCCAGCAAGACCGATCAAACTGAGGGAATGATGCCTGAGTGCATCGAGATGAAGCTGATACACTTTGGTTTCATTTAGAAAAAGCCCATTTTGTACATGATTTGTATTCCAGACTATTAAGGAAAGAATGGGTAATGTTTAGCTTGAAATAGACTTCTCCATGCTGTCTGCATCCAATTATAGGCAAAAATGTAACTGTCATAGTGTATATTAAACCAGCCCTAAATGTTGTTTACGGAGTCTTTTCATTACTCTAAGTGCATAAAATTTACTTAAAAATAAATACTAGTCCTTCTGAAAAACCATTAACAAATAATGATAGATAGGATCATTGATTTGGAAAGGCCCTTGGCTCTAGGTAGGGACATACCTAATCAATATTAGCAGATGCCACAAGGATGTAACCAAAGCACTGGACTGGGTTGGCTTTGACCCCTACTCCCCACAAATATTTTTTCATTTGGGGGAAAGCATTACAACCTCTCTTACTCTCTTTCGGATGGGGGCAGACTACAGTGGGAGGCTTTGTCCTAACATCATGCTGCATAATTGTATGAAAGCCCTCTTTCAGCACCAGCTGATCTGGTGGCACATACCCCAGGTCAGGCTTATAGTATGGCTCCTAGGATATCAAATATCCAATGCTGTTCTTACTTGCAGCTTAAACTCTTAGCATCTAAACCTATATAATGCTGACTTGTACTATAAGAGCTGCCCCTGGGCTTCCCACAACTTAAACCCTAATGTTATATGATACTGATTGATCTTCACTTGCCTACACAACATATCTCAGTCCATGCCTTTAACTTCAGGTAGTCACTGTGCTACTTAATTCTGAACTATTTCTCTTAAATTAAGTACATGTGCAATTGCCCTAAAAAGTGACCTTCAGTACTGGTTTAATTTGGTGTCGCATTTGATACTACTATAACAGTATGTGTTTGTTACAGAGCAAATACAGAGTTTCACATCAAAGCCGTCGGCATTGCCAAAATTCCCACAGTCTCTTGGAGATGAAACTGAGAAAGCTGTGCAGCTGAGACCTATTGCCCTACCAGGAATTTCTAGCATCAAAGGTAAATTTTTATACCATGGAGTAATAGGGAAAATGTTCAAAGCTCAAATTTTGTAATTTTTTTAACTTACAGGAAAAAGAATCCTATCTAACATTGAGCACTTCCTGTGAGCCAGGTACTTGATATGCTATGCATTACATCATATAATCCTGTTAATAGTCCTGGGAACATAAATATTCATGTGTTATACCCATTTTCTCGATAGGGAAACTGCCTAAGTCCACACAGCAAATAATGGACTGAGGCAGAATTTACACCAAGGCAATCTGACACCAAAGTTTGCACTCTTAACCAGTGCACTATAGAGCCTTCATTCATTGAGTGAGTACCTAATTAGACCCAGTGCTAAGCAGTAAAAATACAGTGTAAGATACGATCTCACTTTCCTCAAGGATGTGACGGTTTAGTGGAGAAGGCAAATAAGCAACCACAATACCGTGAGATTAGCAAAATGGAAGTTAACCCTATTTGCTAAGGCCTTCCAAAAATGAGGAGGGGTCCTTTGGCTGAAAATCAACAAGATAAACATTAGTAGGAAGGAGATGATTCCCAGTAAAACATGTTCGCCTTGCTTCCAGCAGCGTATATGCTGTTCTTCATTGTGATGTTTAGAGTCACCTGATCTTGCATTGGATAACTGCCTGTAAAATCACCCATTCCCCCCCACCTACCTTTGTCTGGCTCTCCACCTTAACTTAGATACTGCTCCACCAGGAAACAATTTCTTATCTCCTAGGACTGGATTAGATGCTTCCTGTGTTTGCTGTCTTATAATATTGTATATTTGCCCGTTTAGCACATGTCACTCTGTTGTAATTTCCTGGGAAGATAGAAAATTAACTTTACTCCCAGCCCCTAGCATAGTGCCTGGTACAGGTGAATATTTGTTAAGTGAATGAGTTATCTACGGTCTATAATTAATGCTTAAAACATAGAAGACTTAAATTATATTGCCATATAATTGCAATTACTTTTTCCCCTTATCCCCAGTTTTTCTTTTCTTTTTTTTTTTTTAAAGATTTTATTTGTTTATTCATGAGAGACAGAGAGAGAGACAGAGGCAGAGGGAGAAGCAGGCTCCCCGCGGAGCAGGGAGCCCGATGCGGGACTTGATCCCAGGACCCTGGGATCATGACCTGAGCCGAAGGCAGACGCTTAACCGACTGAGCCACCCAGGCGTCCCACCCCAGTTTTTTTTTTCTTTCTATTTTCTGGGGAGACAGGAGAGTGTTAAATTGTTGATTGGCAATACAAGTGCCTTCTCCCACTTGCCATTTATTACATCAAAAATTGAGAATGAATGGAGGAAAGACTGTTAGAGCAGATTAAGAAATAACCATCTTAACATTTGTACTTCAGTCTCTAACATAGGCCTTATGTACTTTGGATGACTATACTTTTGAAATGACCCAAAGCAGCAATAAGATTTTTATTTGAATACTACAACAATTTTATAAGCTCATGCACTATACACACAAACAACACTTTCCAGCTAGCCACTTGGTGGCAGGCATTGAGAACAAGCATCCCACCTGCTTTTCCTGGCTTTCAGAGCTTTTGAGATTCTCTAGCAGCTTCACTGGATCTGTCTCAGGACTGAAGGTAGGGCCTTCTTCAAAAGCTCAAAACTCCTTGATTGACCTTGTATTGCAACTGCTTTCTGTCCCTTCAGGCCATTTCCATTCTTCCTAAGTACCAAACAGCAGGAGGCCTATAGAATCTAGGTGTGGGGTTGACTAAATGAAGAGAGGAAAAGGATTTAGGAAGACTTCTAAAGAAACAGAAGCCTCTGACTGTCTTCTGGTATTAGAGACAAAATCTATTAAGTCATTCTGTGGGGACACAATCAAGTCCTTTTAAAACATTATGTAAGTAATCAGTCCTTTTTATTATGGGCCTTTGAGAAAATACCAGAAGAGACTGTTGATAGAAACTGTCCAATCCTTTTGGCTCAAATACTACCTTCGAAATTGAAAAGAAGCTACAGATACTACTCTCTCTCTTAGCTAGGAGAGAGAGAAAGAGCACACAGGTGCCTGATGCTTCATATACACTGTAATAACACTTTGAAGAGATCTGTAGTCCTTTGCTTTTTTTTTAATTGAGATAAAATTAACATACCATAATATTCACCTTTTTTTTTTTTTTAAGATTTTATTTATTTATTTGAGACAGAGAGAGTGAGAGACAGAGAGCATGAGAGGGAGGAGGGTCAGAGGGAGAAGCAGACTCCCCGCCGAGCAGGGAGCCCGATGCGGGACTCGATCCCGGGACTCCAGGATCATGACCTGAGCCGAAGGCAGTCGCTTAACCAACTGAGCCACCCAGGCGCCCCAATATTCACCTTTTTAAAATGTATAATTAAGTGGTTTGTAGTATAGTCACATGTTGTACAACCCTCACCACCATCTAATTCCAGAACATTTTTTTATCATCCTGGAAAGAAATCCTGTACCCATTAAATAGTCACTTCCTATTCCCCCATGCCCTAGCCCCTGGCAACCACTAATCGTTCAACCAAAATCTTTGGATTTGCCTGTTCTGGGTATTTCATATAAATGGAATCATATGATCCATGGCCTCATATCCATGCTTCTTTCAACATGCTTCTTTCACTTAGCGTAATGTTTTCAGGGTCCATCCATGTTGTAGCATGTAGCGGTATTTCGTTCCATTATATGGCCAAATAATATTCCATTGTATGGATATACTACATTTTATCCATTCATCAGTTGGTGGACATTTGGATTGTTACTGCTTTTTGGCTATTAGGAATAATGCCGCTATGAACATTCATGTACAAGTGTTGGTGTGGGGATATGTTTTCATTTCTTTTGAGTATATACCTAGGAGTGGAATTGCTGGGTGATACGGTAACTCTGACTAACAGTCTGTTTTACGGGCTCAGCTCCTGTCATTAGCTCTTAAGGCCTCTCCAGTCCTTTTTACCCATTCAACATAAGAATAGAATCTGGTAAATCTAAAAGGAAAGCCTTGGACAGAGAGAATGCCAGCCCATTCATTTCTCTGTGATCATCTGTCACTGCTTCTGTTTTGGAAGGATAGTGCCAGTGTTCCTCTCATTCTTAAAGGGTCAAGAATTGGTCTTTCTGATTTAGTGAGATAGTAAGCCTTACCTTTTGGAAACAGAGTCCGCAAAATAGCTTTTAGTACTTTGCATTCAGCTGAGGCTCCTTTTTAAACTGTTGAGTAAATTTAGCTATATGTATAGACATACTCATTTTTTTGTAATTCCTTTTTAACAGATCTTCAGGATTTATTCCACAAGACTGGCCAGGACATGGATGGGAAACTGACCTACCAGGAAATCTGGAACTCCTTAGGTTCTGCTGTGCCAGAACTAGAGACTTTGAGAGCATTTGATTCTGATGGCGATGGAAGATACTCTTTCCTGGAGCTAAGGGTAGCTTTAGGTGTCTAGCCTCGTCAGGCATCTTTTAGAAATGGGTACATACCCAGGACTACCTAATACCTACTCACCTAACACAAACAGCCCATCGATCCTCCAGTCCTCCAAACTACTGTAGCAGACTCATTGCCACCTTTTAACTTGTTTGAAAAAGCTATAAAGAAAAGTTATTTTTTTAAAAAAGAAGGCCATGTTACCTATATGATATTTAGAAATCTATGATTTCCTACAACCAGTAAGATCTTAATTTCAAAATTGCCAGGAAAAAAGTCAAGCCCTCTTTTTTTTTCTCTTTCCTTTTTTTTTTAGGGAAGGAAACCTTATCTTTTAAAACTGGAAAGTGTGTATATAGAGAGAATAAGCCACCTTTTATATTTCACATAAATTTGCCTTAAATTAGCTGCACTTTATACAGACTCAGAAAATGTCTTTCTTTTAAAAGCTAGACCTTTTCTGTTTGTAAATATTTAAAATGAAAGAAAGAATTGTGCATATTTTGTGGGAAGTCGGAAGAATGGTTTGAAACAGGCTGTGAACAAATGACTTGTTATTAAAAATCGCTAATGTTGGTAACAGCTGAAGCTGTGTCCATGTCTCCTTAAGGCACCTCCTTCAGGTGCTGCTGTGGGGTTTGCCTTGGAGGCTGGAGGAATAGATTTGGGGAGGTGACCCTGTAAGGACAGTGCTGCCTCCTGGCTCAGAAAAGTAAGATTCTGGCTGTTTGTTCCTGTCCCCTCAGCTGATCCCAACCTGTGAACCAGAGAAGCCTTGTTGGGGGTTTTTTCACTTTTAATCCTATTTCAGGGTTTATGAGCATAAACAGTTATGCATTGG
Organism: Mirounga angustirostris; assembly: GCF_029215605.1. Classification (NCBI taxonomy): domain Eukaryota; kingdom Metazoa; phylum Chordata; class Mammalia; order Carnivora; family Phocidae; genus Mirounga; species Mirounga angustirostris. The sequence goes on from NW_026991712.1 coordinate 153,590,129, forward strand.
GGAGCTACATTTTCCCCACTGAGTGAGCTCGATTATCTTCCCCCACCCTCCCACTCAAACCTCTCTTAGCTGTAGCTGGCGGCCGCCTCTGGTGCAGGCTCCATTCTGAATGGCAGGGCTGCGCTCCTCAGCTCACTGTCTCCGCCCGGCTACCCAGGAGGGGCTTTAGGGCATAGCTTTGCCCCTCATTGTGACCAGGAAACTCCTTGACGTTTTACCTGGAGGCCTACCAAGAAGAACGTAGTATGTTCCTCTGTGGGCTAAAGCCAAAGGGGTTGTGAAATGCAGCACATGAAATCACATCAGGTTCCCTTACAGGTGTCAGCTCAGAAGTAGCTAGAGGCATTGTGTCCAGAGGATGCCGAACCATATCAAGTAGGCCTGGAGCAGGGGGGCATCACACGATGGCAGCAAGGTTTTTCAAATCTCTTAACAAGCAAGTGTACTACTCTTCCCTTTAAATACTTCCGTAGGCCTGGTACGAAAGGTCCCAGACCGGAAGGAATCACACGTCTGTGTCACCTGTGTGTGTGCTGTGCTGTTCTTAGACGCAGGCTTTGGGCAACACGAAAGGAAGAATGTCGTGGAACTTAACTGTTCTATATATAGGCCAAGTCAGGGAGAAACTAGAGCTTTCATGGCACAGACTTTAGTAGAGCTTGTTTCCATTTTCACTTCATCCAAGTTCCCCTGTTACCAGGGATGCCATCGAGCACCTTTAAACATTTAAGGGCTGGTTTTTTTCTTTATGTAGTGTTCAGTTTAGTGTTGGCTAACTTTGACTTTTTTTCTGAAAGTATTAACATTTAGTTAAAGCAAGATGAAGTCTTTCCCCATGAATGTGTCTGCTTACCTCATTTGGCTTATGCTTCTCTTTTTAAAAAAAAACAACATTTTTTTGTCTACCTGAGCTATTTCTCTTTCTTGGAAAGGTTAAAATAGAGCATAAAGTTAGCCTGGCACTTTAGGTAACTTGAAGACCACTCTTTTTCTTCTGGCTGCCTTCCTTGCACCTCCCCCCTTTTTAAATATATATACCCTTATAGATTTTGTAACAACCAAATAAAATTCTAGCAATAAATTGAACTATACTGCTATATTTGTATATACTGTACCATAAATAGTATGTCTGTACCTGGAAGGTATTTTTTTGAGAACTGATTTATATGAAATATACTTGAGGGTAATGTAGCTTGCCCATTTTAGTTTCAAATTCTTAATTCATAGGCAGATACTCTGAGGACCGCTTAAGTCTTTGTTGTCTGTACTTTTCTTTTGTATCAGATAGCTACACCTGGAGAAGGCAGTTTTGTTTTTCAGTTTCTCACCTGTTTGTCCCACCTCGAGCTCAGCTGGTTCGCATCATCCTGGAGCTAGCTGGACCGTGCCACTTGCTGTCACATCAGGCAGAGGTCTTCTGACCACACTCTCAGACTGACTACCCTTGCCGTGCTGCTGCCCTAGCTTCCAGGCAGAACGAGGGCATCAGGTTGAGGAGATCCATTGGCTTAAGAGTTTGATGAGCCTATTCTTCAGTGTTTATTTGGGAGTTTTATTTGGAAGTTGTCTGAACTTCCCCAACCTGTGACTTTTGAGCTGTACTCAAGCCTCCTTGCCTCCTATCTCAGCTCTGAGAGGAAGATTGGGTTTTGATGTTTGTTTCGAATACTTTCACCTTTTCACCCTGGCAGCTTCTGCTGAGGCTTTCTTAAGTGACCCAAAGCACAGCTTCTCGGTCCTTCTTTTCTTTTGCCTGTACTGTCTGGGATAATGTTTACTTCAAGAGCCTCCCTATAAATCAGAGGACCAAAAAGGTGTTCTAGGAAGAGAAGAATCAAAGGAATAGAGAACCTGGCTTAGGGATAAGGGTAATGTCCTCTTAAGGGCAGAGAGGGACCTGGCACCTAGGACAGTACACCCTTCACCTGCTGCTGGCTACTTTTCCTGCCAGTGGTGTTTCCTCACTTTATGTTGCTTTGCTAGACGCAACTCCGTTGCCCCCACTTCCCACTGCTGGTCTTGCGGTCACAGTTGAAGACTTTGACTGTGATGGGCTCATACTCATAATGGCCTGCTGTTGAGTTGTTTTTAGTGACAGCTTTTGTTTGCTACACACCTCATTGGCTTACTTACCAACACCAGCTAGATGTGGTCCCTTCTTTCATATCCAAACCAGAACACATTTGGGTATTCCTGAGACTTTATAGAGTGTGTATTGTTTGTTATACGAACCTAACCTACCTTGTTGTTTTCTCATATTAAGAAATGTAAATCTACTTTGCTTTAGTGGAGCTATTTTGGTAATGTATGAGCAATTTTGGTTCTGTTTGGAGAGTGAATTCAAGGTCTCTATGACTTGAGCTTTGCTTACTTCATATCAGTAATACAGCTATTTTAATTTATCTAAATAAAACATTTCCTTTTTCTCCCAGTGTCTGTGATTAAAGGTTCCCCCCTCCCCCGCCATACCTTCAGTTACTAAGAAAACAAAAATCTGCTTTGATCCCTATTTGTATAGACTCTCCTTTTGAAAGCAAGAACTAACAGATGGTGAAGAATCTGCCTTAAGAACTGCAGCATCTAGCCTGAAAGAGTGAAGGCTGCTGCTTGGGCATCTGCAGGGTTGTGGGGGGTGGTAAGGGGAGAGGGAGTCCCTTCCCCTCTCTGTATCAGCCAAGCTCCACTTGGGTCTCCATTGGTGTTTTGCGTTTGGGGGTTTTTTTGGTTTGGTCGGTTAGTTGGGGGGTTTTTTGTTGTTTTTTTGGTTCTTGGAGTTTTTTTTTAAGATTCAGTGGAAGAGCATGTTGACAAGGAATGTTCCACTGCCTTTTTATACAGGGGGTGGGGGGGTGAAGCCCATTCCAAGAGAAAGGTCATATAGGGCCTGGGGCTTTTTCACACACAGAAAAAAAAAAAATGAGAAAAATTACACGTTTGCTAGGGTTCTAGGATTACACACACATAAGCAAACATACACGATCTGGGTGGCTTTTCCCTTCAGGGAAGACATAAAGCTTAGCTCATTTACAAATATGGCCAGATGATTTCCTCATTCCCAAAGTGAAGGGGAAAATTTATATCCCGGGGTGGAACTGGGCTTTCTTTTTTTTTTAAGATTTTATTTATCTGAGAGAGAGCACAAGCAGGGGGAGCAGCAAAGACAGATGGAGAAGCAGGTTCCCTGATCAGCAGGGACTCTGGGCTCAATACCAGGACTCCAGGATCATGACCTGAGCTGAAGGCAGGCTTAACAAACTGAGCCACCCAGGCACCCCTGGGCTTTCTTATCTTCAGAGTGGGACCAAAAGCCAGTATTCTCTCTCCTTTTAGGATTGTTTCCAAAATGCACAAAAATATCCCCTATAATGGGTATTAACTTTTGGAAGGTCCATGGATCCCTTTGATAAAGATTTAAAAAAATTAATTTTCTGTGTAATTTTAGAGGGTTCAATGACCTGCCCTCCTCCTAAGCCAATTCATGGACCAAGTTAATTATGCCCTGCAGACATGCACGTGCACACACAAACACAAAACATTTGCAAAGTGTTTTCTAACAAGACTTATCATTAGGGAAGGGACACCATGGTGTATGCTGAGAAGACCAAGAACTTTGATGCCAGGCAGATGTAAATTTGAGACCTAGCTCTGCAGTATAAAAACAATATGCCCTTGGAACCTGTCTCCTCATTTATGAGTGGAGGATTGTGAGGTCCATTTGGCAGTTTTCTTGTATTAGACATAATGTAGAGACGACCATAAAAGAACTCTGCATCATCAATATTAATAAAGAATGCAATTCAGCCAGCAATGCAGTGTGGCTCACGGATCTCACAATGACTTGTTTTGCGTGTGACACGGTCACTGTGAATTGCCATGGCTCATGCACCCCCAACAGCTCTCACTCTTGTGGCAGCTGTGCTAAATGTCCCACAGACCAGCAGTGCCACTGGGTACCTGGCCCATGGTCTGGCATGCGTTTTTGGTCTTAAAATACTGAATAGAGGGATGTTGAGCTCATGTTTACTGATTCTCTGTGTCTCCCCACAGCCAACCCTCTGGTTCCCGTTTATGACCTTCATTCAGCTCTTTTTGCAAAGTGCCCCCATCAAACGGGAAGGACATTGCCCTCCTAAGGACAAATGAGACACAAGGGAGCCTTGGGCTTTTTCTCAGTCTTTCATAATGTGACATCCAGATGGGCTCTGGCCTCTGTGTCAATACCACCTTCCTGGGGTTAGCTCCATTTTCCTGCTCTGCCCCTGATACCTCCAGCTCCCACCCTCAGTGAGAGGAAGCTATAATTCTGAAGCAAAAGGCTTGGCACTGAAGCAGTGGTCTCCATGGGCCATAGTGGGGAGGGAATGGAAGTGGACGTTCCTTTCAGGACAAGTGTCCAAAGGGTAGGAGACTGAGTGGTTCAGCACTGGGGGCAGGTTGCACAGGGAAAGGGCAAAGGGCACCTCCTGGAAGACGGGAACTGGGACTGGGGAGCTGGTGTGGGACCGCAGCATTGGCGAAGGTAGGGGCTGCAGCGGAGGTCGTAGCGGGGCAGGGGCCTCCACCTTGGGGCTGCTGTCTTGGGCGGCAGAGTTCCTGCCCGCCGGTATGTCCAAATCCCATAGAGGATCTGCATTCTGGACCTCAGTCTCGGTCTTGGTGACAGCAGGGGGAGGGCCCGTGTTGATGGCTGTGTTCATGCCATAATGCCGACGCTTGTTAATCCAGTACAACAGCGGGCTGTAGGTGAACGTGGCGGCCCTCATCACCTCCACCCACTCCTGGGCACGCTCTTCCCGCCGCAAGTTCTTCCTCCAGTGCAGAAAGAGAATGCAGCCGCCGGTTACCACAGAACACAGCCCCAGGAATCCGAAGTACAGTGAGACCCACACTGAGGCAAGAAAGAATAAGAGGCAAGCTGGTTGATAGCTCTAACTTGGGGCCTGAGCTATTTCTCATTCCTCTCCCTATCCCATTCATCAATTATCCCATCCTCTTAACTACTTTCTCCATTCCCCCCTTCCCTCCTCATTGACTTGCCTCATCAATCTCTTATTCAGTCAACGCTAGATTTCCAGGGAGCTTAAGAGGCCACCTTTAGCCCTTTACTGATCAGGAAAGCTAGGTCTAGAGGGGCCGTGACCTGCCCAGACTTGGTCAAGCCTCTTGTTCCCAACCCTGGACCCATCCAATCCATCTGATGAGAAGCCTTACTAAAGGCAAAACCCGTCAAGGAAGTAAGTTTATAGGGGACGGGGACACCAGTGTCCCATCCCATTCCACCATACCCCTTATCCATTCAGCTGTCATGGTCCTAGGGAATTCATTGTACCCTCTCTGGTTCAGCAGAGAAACATCTCTGCCCCCAATCCCTAGTTTTCTAGAGGAAAGTATAGCCTAACTGCTTAGCACTCTTCCATATAGGCCACCACCCATCCACGTAAAAGGTCTTCCCTGAGTGTCTGCCCCACACTAAGGGCACAAGGCAAGAGGCAGGGACTGGAAGGGCATTTACCACCAGGGAGGCTCAGGTCCTCCTGCTGGGAATCCATAAGGTCGAGTCTTGGTCCCCAGCTGACGGCTCTGGGGAGAGGGAGCTCACCTACCCGTCTGCCCAGCCAATAGAAGGCCCTGGAATGCTTAGTCCCATTGTTCCCTAAAGGTGAGGTCACTGGGTTCTGAGCATTAAACATTCTAGAGGCAGTGCTTGTGAAGTCTTGGGTTGATGGAAGGAAGGGACTCTATCCAATGGTATCTCGTAGGCCTAGTGTGTGTCTCTGCTGCTAGGGACTGACCTACCCACTGAATTGTCTGCCCCCCACCTCTTATGGTAAACCCACAGAGAAGCCCCCAGGTGTCCCAGGGGTCTATCCATGTTTCTGGGCTTCAAGAAACAGTTGATGGTGGGCGCCTGGGTGGCTCAGTTGGTTAAGAAACAGTTGATGGATACCTGTCGCCAGGGAGGAATGGGGCAGGGAGCATACACAGCTTTGGGCAGCCTTGCCTTCAAGACCTTTTTTTTAAGGTTTTATTTATTTGAAAGAGAGAGAGAGCACAAGCCGGGGGGGAGTGGCAGGCAGAGGGAGAAGCAGACTCCCCGCTAAGCAGGGAGCCCGATGCGGGGCTCCATCCCAGGACCCTGGGATCATGACCTGAACCAAAGGCAGACACTTAACTGACTGAGCCACCCAGGCGCCCTGCCCTCAAGACTTCTATAACCTTTCTAACTAACAAGTGTTAGCAAGTGTTTCCTGGGCATCAGGCCCTGTAGGAGTGCCCCACCATCCCAGCCCTACATCTCTTTCCAGCCTCACTGTCCTCTGTATCCTTCACACACCTTGCCCTCTGACCAGGCCAGACTCTGGAACAGACCCAGCCTATTCACATCTCTAGAGTTTTGCTCACACTGCTCCTCCACCTAGGAGTGCCTTTCCCACTTCCCTGGACTGAACAGCTACTTATCCTTCAAGGCCCAGTTCAGTTACCCTGACTCCGTGACAGTTGTTTCTGTTGGCTTCCCCAAATCCCATCATGTCCAGTTTGAAGGGACCTAGACAGTTGTGTGGTCCAGCTCCAGTCAGATGCTTGAGCCCTGGGGGTAGATGTCCCCCACCCAGCAGCCAGCGCTGCAGGACTCACCTGAGTGTGACGTGCCACACCTCCTGGGGCAGCTCAGTTAGAAAGCCCTTCCCTAATGAAGCCCAAGTCTGCCTTCCTGAGGTTGTACCCCTGGGCCTAGCTCAGCTACTGGCGCCATTTAATTACTTCCCCCTTTATCACCCCACCCCCCCACCGATGTGTGACTGGGGACACTATTCAGCTCAGATTTCCCTCCAGGTTCCCCTTACACTCGGCTCTCCTATCTCACTTGTCCACAAGTAGGGCAAGCATGCTCCTGTATCAAGGCCTTTGCACTCCCTGTTCCCTCAATCTGGACGGCCCTTCTCCCAGATACCCAGACAGATGATTCCCTCATTTCCATCGGCATTCTGCTCAAGGGTCCCCGTATCTCTCTCTTAGCCTGCTTTGTTTTTCTGCATAGCATATATCCTCACATAACATTACAATCGACCCTGGAACAACATGGAGATTAGGGACTATGACCCCTGCACAGGTGAAAATCCATCTGCAACTTTTGACTCCCCCAAACTTAACTACTAATAGCCTATTGTTGACCAGCAACCTTACCAATAACAGAAATTGTTGATAAACACATATTATAGGGGCGCCTGGGTGACTCAGTCGGTTAAGCGTCTGCCTTTGGCTCAGGTCATTGGGATCGAGCCCCGTGTCAGGCTCTCTGCTCAGCTGGAAGCCTGCTTCTGCCTGACACTCTGCCTGCTTGTGCTTGCGTGCACTCTCTGTCAAAGAAATAAATAAAATCGGGGCGCCTGGGTGGCTCAGTTGTTTAAGCGACTGCCTTCGGCTCAGGTCATGATCCTGGAGTCCCGGAATCGAGTCCTGCATCGGGCTCCCTGCTCAGCGGGGAGTCTGCTTCTCCCTCTGACTCTCCCCCTCTCATGCTCTCTATCACTCTCTCTCTCAATAAATAAATAAAAATCTTTAAAAAAAAAAAAAGAAAGAAAATCTTTAAAAAAAAAAACCCCACATACTATGCATATATAAATTATTATATTTTTTTTAGATTTATTTATTTGAGAGAGTGCGTGCACACAAGAGGGGGGAGAGGGGCAGAGGAAGAGAGACTCAGACAGACTCCGTGCTGAGCATGGAGTCCGACAGGGGCTCAATCCCAGGACCCTGAGATCATGACCTGAGCCAAAACTAAGAGTCAGACGCTCGACCAACTGAGCCACCCAGGCGCCCCCATATACCGTATTCTTACAAATTAAGTAAGCTAGAGAAAAGAAAAATGTTAAGGAAATCATAAGAGAAAACACATTAACAGTGTTGTAAAAAATCCACATGTAAGTGGACCTGGGCATTTGAAACCAGTGTTGTTCAAGGGTCAACTGTTTGTTATCTCTCATCCCACTAGAATGTAAGATCCATGAATTAGTAAACAAGGAAATAAATACCTAAGAATCGTCATAACTGCTATGAAGAAAACAAAATAAGGTAATGGGATAAAGAATATAAACGGATAGCATGCATCAAGAAAAGTCCCTTTGAGGTGCCGACTTATGAACTGAGCCATAAATGATGAGGAGGCCGCCACATGCAGATCCAAGCAGAGGGATCATCAGCCAGTGCAAGGATCCTGAGGCAGGTATAGGTCAGCACACTCGAAGGACTTACTAATCTCCGAGTCCACCACAGGCCAGGGCCTAGGACCAACCCCCATGAGTGCAGGCTGGACTGAGAAGAGTTGAAGGCTCTGGCCCTACCCCGGAGGAGTCCACCATTCACGAGGGGTTTCTACCACGTAAGACCCAGACAGGAAGGACTTCCACGAAGGCAAACTGATCATGCCATTGTGGTGGGCTTGCCCCAGGGCTGGCCCTCTATGGTGGGAGAAGGTGAGACGTAGAGATGTAGATGTCACTGTGTCTGACCCCAGTAATTCCCGCTTGGTTCAAGGGGATGAAGAAGATGGTGGCAGAGCATTACAAGGATCAAAAACAGCCAAAATCAAGACTTGTTAGGACAGACCCAGGTGTCTCTCTGGAGAGGAGGTTTGGCTGGAGTTCAAGGTGGATGTCAGGAAGCAGAGGGAGTGGAGGAGACGGAGCGCAGAGGCTGCTGGACCCGAGCGGGAAGGCGTGGAGCCGGGCAGGCTCGGGGGAGGCGACGGGCCGCGGCACCCCGCGGGCCGTGCGAGCGGCGGAACGCGCGGCTCCGGGGCCGAGCCGCGAGCCCCCCTCCTACCCGCCCCGCCTCGCCTTCCCCAGAGCCCGGAACCTTCCGCGCGCGGAACCTCGGTGCCGGAGCCGGGGCGCAGCGGACCCGGAGCGCGATGGAGCAGGCGCGCGGGCCGCGGGCTGAGGCCGACGCGCCGGAGGAGGAGGAGGAGGAGGAGGAGGAGGGGGCGGCCATGGCTGCCGTGGCGGCGGCGGCGGGTGGCACGGGCCCGGCCGTGTTGCAGGTGGCCGGTCTGTACCGGGGACTGTGCGCCGTGCGCAGCCGCGCCCTAGGCCTGGGGCTCGTGTCCCCCGCGCAGCTGCGCGTGTTCCCGGTGCGCCGCGGCTCTGGCGGGCCCGCGGGGGGCGCCGACGGCAGCGGGGTCGGGGCCGAGCTCGAGGCCAACCCCTTCTACGACCGCTACCGGGACAAGATCCAGCAGCTGCGCAGGTGCGGACCCCGGCCGACCGGCGGCGGGCGGGGAGGGGGGCGCGCGGCCCACGTTTCTGGTGGATCCGACGCCTTCAGTGCTTAGAACAACCCCGCGACGTGGGGCCCGGTTACTCTCCGCACTCTGTAGATGATGTGTCTGTGGGCTCAGAGGAGCAAGGTGACTTGCTAACATCACACAGCTCGTCTCAGAAATGAGTGTCTGCAAAGTCCTGCCTCTTCCCCAAGTTGCCTTTCCTTGTGCTCTAGTTCTCAAAACGCTGAGGTGGAATCCTGTGTTGGCCCTGATTACAGAAACGGGAACATAGAACCTTCCAGAGAAGGGACTTGACTTGCTCAAGGTCACATATTGAGTCACTGAGGCCTGGCCTAGAGCTCGGGTTCCTAGGCTTCTAGCTACAGCCCTGACTACAAGGAAAGGAGGTTGGGGGAGGGAGCAGGACGTCAAAGACTAATGGAGTCACAGATGGATCATCCGTTGAACCAACCCTGTCATTAGGAGGAGGAAACAGAATCAGAGAGTGGCGGCGACCTGCCAGAGGTCACACAGCTGGTTGGGATTCATCTGATTTGGGATCCAGGGCTCCTAACACTACCCCTCAGCTTCCAGATAAAAGGACTTGGAGATAAGAGGCTTGAGGTGGGTGCAAGGGGACCAAGGGAGGGTCTGAAGTGTTAAAGTGGAAAGAGCTGAAGGAGATGAAAGGTGAAAATTAGAGGGGCTTGGGAGAGAGTCTGGCAGGGTAGGCAGGCAGTTGTCTTAGAAGGGTAACCAAAAACTGCATACTGTAACTTCTTTGAGTTCTGTCTCCTCTCCACTTCCATGGCCTTAATGTCCTCCTCCAGCATCTTCTGGACTCTTGCAGTCATCCTCTAGCTATTCTTCCCCACTTCCACCCCAGTCCATCTCACTGCTGCTGTGGTGATCTTTCTTCCCTTTTTGAAAAAACTGACAGAATAAAGGAATGAGTATTTTTTGCCCTCTTTCCAGCAGCATTCAAATATACTCACTCGAGGATTTCTCTTCTTTAAAAACTTTCCTTGACCTACATTCCCCTCCAGACTTTTCTCATGGATCCCTTTCACAGGCAGCATCTTAGGAGAGCTGTCTGCGCATACTCTGAATACTTTACAGTTGCCATTCATTCTTACTCATGAACCAACTAATGGCTGGTTTTACTCTCCTTCCCCACCAGATCATTCCCATCAATATTTACACATACTGCTGTCTCAAAGAGTGAGCGTTCCAAAGCACCCTCACTGACTCTAGATAATCTCCATATTCCTTAGTGTTCCACACAAGGTTTTCATGCTGTAGCATCTGTCAGTCTCTCTATATTCACTAAAACCTAGGCCCTTGGAGCACCAGACACAAGTTTGGTGTGAGCCAATAGCAGGACAAGGCTGTGTGCCCTCTTGACTCCTTCAGCCTAGTATCTAGCTTTTTGCATCACACTTTGCACTGGTGAATTGGGAGTATTTGATCTAGCTGCAGGCCCACTATATCTAGAATGTGGACAAACTGGAGGGTGTCCAGAGAGCAGGTTTATAGTGAGGAAATACTCACAAATCACATATGAAGAGGGGCCAAAAGAACTAAGGAAATTCAACTTACAGAAAACTTTAGGGGGTGACATAATAGCAATTTCCAAGTACTCAAATAAAAGGGATTAGACATTTTTTCTTGTTCCTGAGTGTGAAAGATATAGATGGATAGATTTAGGCTCAGAATGTTTTAATAATGAAAGATGTCCAAAGTGGGAATGCACAGACTCCAATGCCTAGGCCGCCTCTCACTCCATCCACTCAGCATGGCAGGTGCAGGTGTGACTGGATGCTTGCAGCACTAACCCTGGTCCTGGCATTTGCAGCCCCAGCAGGTGCCACACCCCACAGGACAGGCCCCCTGGAGTGACTCCGCACTGAGTACTGGCCTGCTATGGAGGGGAGGAAGAAGATCTGCCCATGTAATGGCATGAAGGGAGTAGTGTTTAATGTCTCCTCCGGAACTGAGTCTTATGAAAGAGGGGCCCCGTACAATGTCTTGATCAGGAAGCACTCCACCAGAGAAGTGATCAGGATGTCCTTGAATCCTGCAGACCACACCTGTGACACTACAGGTCTCATGGCCCAGGAGCTGTAATCCCTGTATGATGTCTTCATCAAAGTGTACAGTGCCAAATATCACATCGTTGGCTACACAGCCTGAAGAATTCTTAACAAGGATGACAGCCCCAACCTGGACTTCAGGCCTGAAGACCAGCTCATTTTGACATGAAGGACAGGTTCTGATGTTTCGTCTACAGGAGCAAGTTCTTTGGAGAGAGAGTCAGGGAGAAACTCAGGTGCTAAATCTTTTCCTACAAACTATGCGGTGTAAAGCCTCTGAATCACCTGCATCTGAATAAACAGATGTTTAACCTTTTTGTGGGGTGAATAAGATGTCCAAGAACTAGATGTGTTCAAGTAAAAGCTTGACACTCACTGGGAGTGCTGTTGGATTCCTGCCTGAGTAGGATGATCAAGCAAGATGACTTCAGAGTCCCCTTCCCATCTTGAGGATTTGAATTCCAAGTACCCAGAGTATAAGTACCTGTGGGACCAAGGTCTGCATCACCCTAGGAAATAGCATGTTACACAGGACCCTTGAAGATTAACAGTAGTTAAATAACTGGATTTCTTTTTCCACTTTCTTGATTTATAGGCAAATCCTTCAGCCTTTGAATGCCTGTGTCCTCTCTCTCTGGAAGTGCAGCATGATGCTTTGTTATTTTGAAATTCAGAAAGTCCCAAGTGGTTTCACTTTTGGTTTACCTTTAATCAGGTCTGATCCAGCTGTTTTTGAATCCCGACTGGAAAAGCGCATGGAGTTTCGGAAGCAGCCGGTGGGACACTCCAGGCAAGGTGACTTTATCAAATGTGTAGAACAGAAGGTAAGACCTGCCCCCTCTTTGTGTTATTGGCTACCAGTGTGCTGGTGAGCCCACCAGCCCTATCCTGGGAGTGGGCTCACTGATGGGTCAGCTGGATGAACTGAATGTAGCCTCTCTCTACACAGCTCAGTCTCCATCCATAAATGGTATCCTGCTCTTTCTGGCGAAGTACTGTGGTCATGGTAGAGACATAGAGAGATGAAAAAGGCAGTCCATGCTCCTGGGGGATGTGGTAGAATGGTCAAGGCAAACATACCTGGAAGCGGGCTGTAGAGATCCGGGACAAAAAAGTGCTTAAAAGCTGCTCTTATCCTTAAACAAGAATCAAAGCTGGGGAAAAGCATGTTGAAATCTAATACAGTGCTTTTCAAACTTTCTGATCATGATCCACAGTGAGAAATATATTTTACACTGTAGTTCAGTACATACACATGTGTATGATTATAACTGAAGCAGAGTTTTTACAAAACAATGCTTATTTTTACTACATGCAATGCACTTTTTTTTCTTTTAAAAAAAACTTTGGCCACAGTCCAATAAATTGATTTCACAACCTGTGATTTGAAAAATACTAACCTAGGGTGGTACACAGAGCAAATTGGAGTAGGAGTGGCTAATACCAGGAAGGATATGCAGTAATCATGTGTGGGCTGTTTGGGCCTGAAATAACATACAGTGGAAAATTGGGATTCTACATTGTGTTTAGGATGAAAGATATTTATTTAATTTGGGCAGTAACTTTTTTTGCCTTGGGTATTCTAAATTTTAAGAGAATCCACTTGGTCTTTTAATCACTGTTTGAGTTCATAAGAACAAAAGCAAGGCACTGGGTTAATCATTACAAGGTTGGGGAGCAAATTCAACCTCCTATGACACATAGTTTACAACTTTATGTGAACAAACAAGTCTCTACTACAAATATTTTAACAAATGTAGTTTCCTATAGTAAACATTTATAGTGCCAAGGTTACAAATCAGTAGCTCTTGGAAATATTACTATATTAGAAACTTTAAGTATGACATTGGAAAGCTCTTTGCCCCCTTTTGTAAACAGACTTAGAAATTCAACTTCATGATGACAAGATGCAAACATAAGTCAGGATGGAGCTTAAATTATGACAACGCTTGGGTAAATAATGACTTATTGTCTTTCTTATCTAGCTAGATAGAAGGGGGCTAATGACTCTATTCACAAAGCCTTTTCTTTGCTCTGAGTCATTGGCTCCCTACCACATGAGACCCAACATCTCCCCGCCTTTTTTTAAAGGTTTTATTTATTTATTTGAGAGAGAAAGAGAGCACAAGAGCGGAATGAGGGGCAGAGGGAGAAGCAGACTCCCTGCTGAACAGGGAGCCCGACGCGGGGCTTGATCCCGAGACTCGGGGATTATGACCTGTGCCAAAGTCAGAAGCTTAACTGACTAAGCCACCCAGGAGCCTTCCAACATCCCCTTTTTGTAAAAAATATTTTTAATTCTCCATTTTGTACCCTGAAATGAAATTTAGACAATGTAACCCACTAGTAGACATAATTTCGGAGGGGGGGGCATCAATATAATGCCCTAGCTGTCATATGAAGGAAAGAACTTTTTTTTAAGATTTATTTATTTATTTATTTTATTAGAGCATGAGCTGGGGAGGTGCAGAGGAACACGGAAAAACAGACTCCCCACTGAATGCGGAGCCCAACACAGGGCTTGATCCCAGGACCCCAAGATAATGACCTGAACCGAAGTCAGATGCTGAGCTGACTGAGCCACCCAGGCACCTCAAAAACTTTTTTAAGATTTATTTATTTATTTGAGAGAAGAGAGTGTGCACTGTGCTTGAGTGCATGTAAGAATGAAGGGAGGGGCAGAGGGAGAGAATCTTCAAGCAGACTCCCTACTGAGCGTGGAGCCCTGATGTGGAGCTCATGCAGGGCTCAATCTCACAACCCATGAGGTCATGACCAGAGCTGAAACCAACTGAGCCACCCAGATGTCCCAAGGAAAGAACTTTTTAATAAAATACTTATTTAGTAGATGATATGAATGAAATTTCTAAAATGAATGAATGATATAAATGAAATTTTTACGAGTGAACTTTAGTATATAAGTTCTTCAGCACAACTATGCTGTGAAACCTAATGCAGTCATCAGAGTCTCTCACCTATATGTGAAATCACCATGAATATATAAGCAGCAAATACTGACTGGTATAGGGGTGTTGTATTAGTACTTTTAAAAACTCCCAGACCGTGAGCGGTATTGTTATCAGTGATCCTCATGAGATTCCACAATGTGCAGCCTTCTTTTAAGTTATATACTAGTTGCATTTCTAGAAAACTCAGTGTTTGTTAAAGCCATGTTAAAAGAAAGAAAAAGAGGGACGCCTGGGTGGCTCAATCATTAAGCACCTGCCTTCAGCTCAGGTCGTGATCCCAGCGTCCTGAGATCGACTATCTCCAGCCCGCTTCTCCCTCTCCAGCTCCCCCGTGCTTGTGTTCCCTCTGCCGCTCTCTCTCTCTGTCAAGTAAATAAATAAAATCTAAAAAATAAAAAAGAAAAGGTGAAGACAGCTCTGCAAATGGAGGGTTTCATTTGTTTTGTTTTCATAGTGCACCTGGAAGTGAATGGTGTGAAAATGAAATCAGTTCTCTTTTTTCTGGAAAGTTTACCTGTGAAGGACAGACTACATTAGGATGCTGCCACTGTGTAGGGATATGACCAAAAAGACAAGGGTGTATCCAACAGATTTTTCTATACCAGACTTTGTCTAATTTGTTCGTACCAGTTCTGTGGGCATCATTTATGAAAGGTTTGGATTCCTTGAAGCACAGAATAACAAAAGACAGGATTTTATGCAGACGGTGTTTTTTAGCCTCAGAATCCCAGGTATAGATTGTACTCCTGAAAGGAATGGACTTGAACTGAGAAATTGAGTGAGAGACTTAGAACCAACCCATCCCTATTATCAGAAACCTCATAATAGGATTTCTTGACTGTGGCCTTTATCCGAGATAGTAGGCTAGGAGAAGAAATAATCACTAATTTGATAGAGGGAATATTAAGATTGAGTGCTGGAAAAGACCAGCCTGGTGAGGATGCCTGCCATCAGAAGTGTGTCACAGATGAGAAGCAGCCTTTGAAAATACATTTTTCCATTGCTTACCTCCTTTACGGCTCACCAAGGAGCAGATCAGAGAGCAGAGCACAGGAAACCCAAGCAGGCCTCATTCTGGGAGGGAGTCCCTCATATCCATAGTGGCAGGTAAGGATATGGTCTCTAAGTACCGGTAGGTGGTAGTTACTAACAAATCTTTTCTCATCTCTGTATCTCAAAAGCTTAGTCACAAAAGTTGTCTCACAAACAATAACTCATAGAACAGTGTGTACAGTTACTATGTAGAATGGAGAAAAGTGAGTTTTCAAGCGTCTGATTACTAAATGAGATATTGTACACTTCACTAGTATGGTGGTCTTTTTCTTATGAGTAAGGTACAGATAAATGCCCTGTCTCATCATGTATTTCAGACAGACACCCTGGGGAAACAGCCTGTGAGCAGAGGATTCTCTAAGGACAAGGTAGGTTTCTAATTAAAGATCTAAGTCTGAAGTCATATGGAACATCTATAACAAGAGGCTGCAAATTTGAACATACTTACTGTGGTTCTGTGATTTTGTGATTTTTTTTCCAACTATGGAGATGAAAAATATTTCTATGAATTTTTATGTCCTTGATACAACCTCTAGCATAGTGTGGGTCCTGGGGCTGCTGGAGGAAATATGAGGGAAATCCTGGTGATATGCTTTCTTTCTATAAGAAGTAGTTTTAAAAAATCAAAGCATGTTTACTCATTTAATTTGCAAATAAGGAGCCACCCCTAGTAGAATAGCAGTTAAAGGTGACAACCAGATTTTCTCTTCTTACCAGCTGCAAAATGCTGCAGTGCTCATTAGTGAGGGTAAAGCATTTAGAAAGTACTTTTAGATACTCCCCAGGAATAGCACTGTGAAAACCTGCCTGGGCTTAGGGGTTCACTTCTCTGAGCATACAGGTTTTCTTATACATGTTCTGTACTTATTGAAGATCTGCTCCACTGTCCTGACCTGTTGCTTCCCACAAGACTTACAGATAGTTAAGCTGTTGTAATTTTCTTAATTGTGGATGTTAATTGCCTTTTATTTTCTCATTCAGACTCTCAGTTCAATCTTTAACATTGAGATGGTGAAAGACAAAACTGCAGAAGAAATAAGACAGGTAATAAATGAAAATGGGCTGGCATACTTGATGAAAACATGTGCTCTGTGAGCCAAATCTGAAAGTAGAAAGGAGCATACATTTCTTGATACCTCTTTTTAGCCAAAATGAAAGGTGGTTACAGAAAGCAAAAGTGATCAGTTACATGAAACATAATGGCATAAGAAAGCTTGTCTTTCTTGATTTTACTCCTATATGTCTAATCAACTCACATTACCCTCTTCTGTTTCATTCCTGTTGCCCACGTCTTATTTAAAATCATCAGTACTATGTTCTGGCTTACTGTACTACCTATCTAAATAGGTTTCCCTGCTCTCATTCCTCCCCGCTCCTCCACCTCTCATAGCCTTACCAGTTGAATCCTCTTAAAGTTCTGCTTTCATTATGAAAAAGCATAGTGTATTCGTTAAGAACGCAGACTCTAGGGTGCCTGGGTGGCTCATTCGGTTGAGCGTTTGCCTTCGGCTCAGGTCATGATCCCAGGGTCCTGGGATCGAGCCCCGAGTCGGGCTCCCTGCTCAGTGGGGAGCTTGCTTCTTCCTCTCCCGCTCGCTGTGCTTGTGTTCTCTCTCTGTTTCTGTCAAATAAATAAATTAAATCTTTAAAAAATAAAAAAAAAGAACACGGACTCTAGAGCCAAGCCACCAGTTTTAAGTCCTAGCTCTGCCACTTACTGTGTGAATGACTTTGATAAGTTAGTTAACCTCTCTGAGCCTTAGTTTCCCTCTCTGTAAAGTGGAGATAATAATACTAATAGTAGTATTAATAGTACTTATCTCATAGTAGTAATAACAGTACTTACAGAGTTCTTTGGGGAATTAAATGAGTTCATATTTGTAAAGCACATAGAACAGTGCCTGGCACAGAGTAAGTGCTACATTTGTGTTTTTAAATAAATGAATAGAAATAAATATTATGTCAGTGACCTGCTTGCAAATGTTCAGTGACTTCCTGTATTCCTTTGCTTGCCATTCAGAGTCCTCTGTTGTTATAGGACCTTCTTCTGGAAGTTTTCTGGACACCTTCCTTCAGAGCACTCATGATCTATCCTACCTGTTTGGTCATTCCATACACCTTGATTTGCATTGCTATTTACATTTTCATGTCTGTGATTCTTTTCTCTCTAATTAGACTATAATAAGCTATTTATTGGCATTTCTTATAATTCCGTGAATTATTTTAGGTATATTGAGAAAATCAAAATAATAATAAAAGCAGTAGACTATATGTCAGGTACTGTACTTAGTGATTCACATGCACTATTTCATTAAATTCTCATAACTACCTTGAAGTGTAGGTGCTATTATTTCCAATTTACAACTGAGGAAACTGTAATTTCAAGAGATTAAGTAACTTAGGGTAGAGCTGGAACTCAAACCCATGTCTGTTTGACTCTGCATCCTGTTCCCTATGGGAAGTTGTGCCAATTGCCATGAGTTTCCTTTGGGTGCTGTATCATTTGTTTCAGCAAAAGCATTTATTAAATACCTATTAAATGTCAGGTTGTATGCAAGACATGGAAATAAATGAGAGAATCCCCTACTCTCAAGGAGTTTTAGCCTAGTAGAAGGACAGACACAGACGAGAACAGCACAAGGTTCTAACTTGTGTTAATAGAGGCTTATGCAAAGTCTCTAGGAGACCTCAAACTGTGTCTTTGGGAAGAGATGCCAATAGAAAGCAGACACCAAGCATACTCTTTAGGGGAGAGAGAAGCCAGGCCCAGGAGGCTTGATATTCATATGATGAATATCATTTAGACCTATAATTTTGGACATAAATTTGTGTTTGTTAAAATAATTTGAGTAACCAAGGTCAGTTATGTTAAGAAACATCTATCTGTCTATAAATTTCAGTGTTGATTCATGAACTATCTACTAGTATAGATTAAATAAAAATAGCAGTATATGCTGTCGTTAAAATGAAAAGACCGTGTCTGACATTAAAAAAAAAAAAAAGGCAAAGCAACCTTGGGCTGCATTGATAATGATTTGCCCAGGTCCTGGGAGGTAATAGTCCTCCTGTACCCTGTGTTAGTTAGATTATACTTTGATTAGTATCTTCAGTTAGGGGGCCCCCCTCCATTCTTAATGAAAATGTTGACAAAGCAGAGCATCTCTAAAGGAGGGTGGTCCTGTTCTTCAAAAGCTCGCTCAGGTGTCACCTTGGCTGTGATGCCTTCCCTGCATTCTATGCCTTTGCTAGTGCTGTCATTCTCTGCTTAGAATGTGTCTCTTCTGTCCTACCTGTTTATCTTCCTAGCCTCCTTGTTCACCTGGCTAACTCCTGATCATTCTTCAGGATACAGTTCAAGTATCCCCTCGTCTGACACTCATTCCCTAACTTGGGTTAAGTGCCTCTTTGTTCCCCTCAGAGCACCTTGGCTCTGGTTTGCATTGTAATTCTCTTGTGCTAGGCACAAACCTATGTTTCAACTAGTTCTCACAATAATCCTGTTAGGTTGATATTATTGCTATTTTACTGATGATTATTTTGGTGTTATTTAGTGATTTTCAGTAATTTGCCTCAAGTAGCATGGTCGGCAAATGATTGGAGCTGGAATTTGCATCCAGGTCCACCTGACTTCAGACACTGGGTTCTGAATGACTGATGTTCTGGCTGTCTTGAGAAGCCCACAGTTGGCTGAGGAATATGGGTTTTGGGAAGGAAAAGAGAAGGTATGAGAAAAGAACATGTCTGTTGCATACAGGCACGTCTTGAGAGAAATGATTCACAAGGTCATGGAATCCATTTGTCTGACAGGAATTTGTTATTAAGAGTTACAGTTTAATCATCTAGAAGAGTAGATGGTATTAAATCTTTTTTGTAATCATGTGCTAGTAATAAAAGCATTACATTGAGTTTTCTTCCTTGTTATCAAATAGCATGTTACTCTGAGCAATAAAAGCTGTCACCATTTCTTGGCACAGGTTCAAAAGATTACCCACATGTCACAGACACCCTCTCTTTTTCGTACAGATTTGGCAGCAGTATTTTGCAGCAAAAGATACAGTCTACGCAGTTATTCCTGTAAGTAGCTTGGAGGGGGAAATGGAAGTGTTATGGCATGAAGGTCAGGGCTCTAACCTTAGCAGGCAGTTACCTTTACTTTTTCTATGTTTATTGCCTCTTGAGAACTTACATTTATCACTCTGAGGGTTTTTATTATGTACTAAGCACCAAAGATTGGAAGCTCCATATGATATATTTATGGCGCTTGTTTTCCCTCTTTCTGGTTTAGCAATGTCTCTTTTACTCAAGTCTCTGACAAGGGAGCATGTAAGTGTAAGTCATGTTGCTGAGCAATTTCCAAATGTGTTTTACTTCTTTTTGGTGTTTTCCAACCATACAGTTGGAATTTCAGACAGGGCCTCTAGCATAGCTTTCTTCCCCTTTTGTCTATAAGTGACCTATTACTGAGCTGACTTAGAGCTTCCTCCTAGGCTTTTTCTGGCATTTTCCCTTAGTAAGTGGCATTTTCTGTCTTGGAGATAGTCATTGGCCACTCTTGACCATTGAGGTTTGTGACTGGGAAGGGGTGCTGCTGGCTTCTTCTAGTTTAATGTCCTCACACTGACTTCTGCATAAGAAAGCTTTTGATGTACTGGGTTATCAGCTAGTTCTTTAATTGTTCTTCTTTCCCTGAAGAGAAAGCCATTTAGGTTAAGTTTACATCAAGCACTGAGTTTGCATGTGTGAGTTTAAGATTAAGGAGGAAAACTCAGAGACAGAAAAGTCAAGCCGGGTCTTTTGCTTGCCCTGAGAGTACTGCTACCCCACCTGGTACACACATCGACCCTTGCCCTTGAAGAGTTCAATGGCCAAAAGGATCTGCACCTTTTGTGATGTTTTAGATCTGTAATACCGACTCATTGTCTAAACAGGCCTTCTTGCTTTCTCTTAGACAGTCTCAGTGGCCTGAAGTCTCTGACACTTGGCAGAGTGCCTTGCAGAGTTTGGAGTATCCACTCTTCACATCTAATTCTGACATTGAGCAGCCAAACACACACCCGGTTTTTCTCTCTGTCGTAAGAGGGAGTTGTAAATGATAGAATATTTTTGGTTGTATTTTAGTCCTAGAGTTCAGTCTTGGTGAATTTAAATATGATTGCAGCCTCAAGTTTTCTTGTTTTGAATTTTATTCTTTTCTAACCTACAGAAAGAGAAGTTTGACTTGATCTGGACCCGGGCTCAGTCCTGTCCAACAGTAAGTTTCCAGTGACCAGATGAGGATTGCTTATCAGTGCTGCCAAACAAGGATGTTTTCTAACCTATCTCTTCATACTCCATACTATCTCATGTGTTATAGCGCTCTGTTTATTTAACAAAGGTGCTTATGTGTTGACTGTACTGATAAGTGAGATTTTCAGCCATAAGGAATCATGTGGGTTTGTCCCAGTAAGTGTGTCAGGCCCTTTAGCTTTCTGACATGGTGCAGCCCTTTCTGATTTGGATCTCTGTCAGTACAAGTGAACATGGGAGGCAACACCTGAACCCTTCACATTTTCACCCTCCTTTAAGTTACCGTTTTATTGCCAGTTTCTTTTCCGTTTTGGCCATGCTATTCTGCTTGTGTGTGCCTAAGGAATGATGAATTTGTTGGAGTCATGAGCTGCCAGAAGACCCAAGCGAAAGGGAATTGGTGAGGTGAACCAGCTGACTTGGTGTCAGTAATAATTTCTAATAATTTCTAGAATTTTCAAAAAGATTTTCCAAACATTGCTGAGACAAAATAAAAAGCATCTAAGTAAATGGAGAGATGGACTGTGATCATGGATTGGATGACTCGGTATTGTCATCATTTCTCCCCAAGTTGATCTCTAGAGTAAATATCATCCTAGTCAAAATCCCAGTGGGCTTTTTTTTTTCCTTTAAAGAAATTGACAAGCCAATTAAAAAAAATTATTTGGATATCCAAAGGACCTAGAATAACAAAACAGGTTTGTTTTTGTTTTCAGTGGTCAGCAAAGCAAGGTTTATTGAGTGAGAGTACAAAGCTCCCAAAGAGAGGGGACTCGAGACGGTTGCCCCAAAACAGTTCTGAAAAAAAAAAGAACAAAGTTAGAGCACTTACATTTCATGATTTCAAGGCTTATTATAAAGCTATACTAATGAAGACAATGTGATATTGGCATATAGATAGACATATAGATCAATAGAAGAGAAGAGAGAATCCAGAAATAGACCAACATGTGTGGTCAGTTATTTGTTAGCAAAGGTGCCAAGGTAATTAAATGGGGAAAGGATAATCCCTTCAGTTTGGATATCCATATGCAAAAAATGAACCTCTACTCTTACCTCACACTGTATCCAAAAATTAACTCAAAATAGATCATAGATAAATAAATGTAACTTCTACAAAATACAATCTTAGGTTGAATGTTAGTGATCTTGAGTTTGGCAAAGATTTCTTAAGTGTATCACAAAAAACACAAACTATAAAAGAAAAAAATCAAAATCAGTAAATTAGATTTTATCAAAATTAAAATTTTCTATTTGTATTCTCATGTTTATAGCAGCATTAGTCACAATAGCCAAAAGATGGAAGCAACCTGAGTATCCACTGATAGATGAATAAACAAAATGTGGTATATACACCCAGTGGAATATTCATCCTTAAAAAGGAAGGAAAATCTGACCTATGCTACAACATGGATGAACCTTGAAGACATTATACTAAGTGAAATAAGCCAGTCACAAAAGGACAAATACTGTATGATTCCACTTACGTATCTAGACTAGGTGTAGGTACCTAGAATAGTCAAATTCATGGACAGAAAGTAGAATGATGGCTGCCGAGGGATGGGGGAAAGGGGAATGAGTTCTCATTTAATGGGTATGGAGTTTCAGTTTGGGAAGATTAAAAAAGTTTTGGAGATGGATGATGGTGATGTTTGCCCAACAGTGTGAATGTACTTAATGCCACTGAATTGTATATTTAAGAATAGTTAAAATGATAACTTTTATGTTATGTGTATTTTACCACAATAAATAAAAAATAAAATTTTCTACTTTTCAAAAGACACTGTTATGAAAATGAAAAGACAACCCACAGACTGGGAGAAGATATTTACAGGACACATATTGACACGTGACTTGTATCTAGAATATATTAAAAACTCTTACAACTTAAGAAAACAGGCAACGCAATTAAAAAATGGGCAAAAGATTCAGACAAAGTGGAATGGCAGATAAGCACCTACAAAGATGCTCAGTATTATTAGTCATCATGCAAATTGCAAATTAAAACCACAGTGAGATACCACGAAAATGACTAGAATTAAAAAGACTGACTATACCACGTGTTGGTGAGGGTTTGGAAGAACCGGAACTCTCATACACTGCTGATACAATAATGTGAGACAGTACAGGTACCTTAGAATGACCGTTTCTTTAAAAGTTAAGCATACACCTGCCATACCACCCAGTTATTCTACTCCCTAGTTATTTTCCCAAGAATTGAAAGCATATGTTCATACCACACAAATGTTCACAGCGGCTTTATTTGTAATAACCAAATCCTAAAAGATATCTATCACCGGTATATAAAGATATTGTGGGGGAGAGGGATTGTGTGTACATATACATCTACAGTGGAATAATATTCAGCAATAGGAAGAATGAACTATTGATAGATACATGTAACAACATGGATAGATCACAAAACAATTACACTAAATGAAAGAAATCATACCCAAAAGAAGTATAGATTCTTTGGCTCCATTTATACAAACTTCTAGAAAATGCACTGTGACCAGGAGTGACAGAAATCAAATCAGTTACCTGTTATCTAGGCACTGAGGTTATGTCAGCTAAGAAAAATGAAACAGAGCCTGAGCAGTTGGCCATAAGGAGGTAGTTCCATGACTAACGCATACTGGACTGATTATACTTTGTTTTCTCCTGACATCAGTCTCTTCACTACTCATCCCTAATTCTAAACATCTTAAGCATAAAACTAATCATTTCTTTGTGTTTACAACCATGTTCCAGTATCAGCTTCAGATGATAGAATAGGAAGTGATTATAATAATTGGAACAAAAGTTAACTCAGCAGCATTAGAAAGTTTAGAAATTGAAAAACTCAAATGTTCATCAATAGAAGAATGGATAAATTGTGGTAAATATCTATAGTAGATTTCCATAAAACAGTGAAAATAAATGAATTAGAGTTGTATTTATCAACATAGATGAATCTCAAAAGTGTAACATGAAATGAAAAAAGCAAGTTGCAAAATGGGCATATAGTTTGATCAAAGATTTAAGTTTTTAAACATGCAGCAAGTTTTTAAACGTAGTATTTCTTGTTTATGGATATGCATATGTGTATGCGCATTTAAAGAATAAAAACCCGAAAGGGAATGACAGACACCAAGTGCAAGATAAATGTTACTCTGGAATGGGATTGGAATGGGTTACAGAGAAAGCTTTAGTTGGATCTCTAATGCTTTCTTTCTTAGTTGGGTTGGAAAGTATATGAGAATTTGTTAAATTATCACTTAATGAATTTCATAGTTGTAAAAACTGTTTAAAAACCAGACAGTGAAAAAATAGAGTAAATGATTAGGCACTTGGACATGGAGCAAATGATTGTATTTATTCACCTACCTCTTCATGTATTTGTTTCCCAGTTTCTCTGTGCACTACCAAGAAGGGAAGGTTATGAGTTCTTTGTAGGACAATGGACAGGTACTGAACTCCACTTCACTGCACTTATAAATATTCAGGTAGGTGGCTTGTGCTCATCCCCTAGAAGAAAGAGCCTACTCCTGTGAGGCCTACTCCTGTGTGCCCTTGCTGAGGCTTGAGGACACAGAGTATCTACTAATTCTCAGCAGTATTTGCTTCAGCATTGATGAATTGTTTTGCTTCAGCGTTGATGAATTGTTACACTTTGCATATTGGGCTAGCTTTCTAAGCCCTACTCAATACCTAGAAATTGGAAAAGACCCCAAAACATATTCTCTGACTACATTTGGTCTCTCCCATCTCTTCCCCATACCTCTATAACGTTTACTGCTTGTGTCTCACTTAACTAACATGGGTGAGTTGTGATGGTTATCTTTTTAACTCTAACATAGACTGCATGTCTTACTTGTATTTTATTAACAGTCAGCACTTTCCAAGATGCAAGATGCATAGTTTCCATTCCATAGATGTTGTTTTGTTTCCTTCCTTCCTTCCTTCCTTTTTTCTTTGTTTTATTCCCAAATATTGGATTAAGACATTCAATCCAAAGCATTTGAAGCTCTTAAAAATGAAGTCAGTATTTTAAATCAGATCATAACTGGGATTGACATTCTGTATTTGGAGGCCAAATTGCCAAAAAACAAGCCTGTGTTACAATGGCTTTGAAGGTTGGGGTAAAGGAAATGCAAAATAGAATGAGAGTTTGCTCATGATTGTATCCTAAAATTGTATTATGTTTTAAAAAAAGGGGGGATTAGAAAA
This sequence comes from Mirounga angustirostris, assembly GCF_029215605.1. Classification (NCBI taxonomy): domain Eukaryota; kingdom Metazoa; phylum Chordata; class Mammalia; order Carnivora; family Phocidae; genus Mirounga; species Mirounga angustirostris. The sequence continues at coordinate 153,615,004 of NW_026991712.1, forward strand.
AAAGAAAAGAAAAAGCAGAATGAAGGCGCAGTTTTTACCTTGATTTTTTTTTTTTTTTTTAAAAACAGCGAGAGAGGGAACACAAGCATGGGGAGTGGGAGAGGGAGAAGCAGGCTTCCCACCAAGCAGGGAGCCTGATGCGGAGCTCGATCCCAGGAACCTGGGACCATGACCTGAGCCGAAGGCAGACGCTTAACGACTGAGCCACCCAGGCGCCCAGTTTTTATCTTGATTATTGGATGAATTATAAAATAACATTTATTGCACATCCTATAATCAATATTTGATGTACTTACTATGTGCCAGGTGTTTTATATATATTATGTCATTTCGTCCTCACAAAAGTCCCATGAGATAGTTACAGATATTATTTCTGTTTATAGAGAAGAGCATGGGCTCAGAGAAGTTAGTCCCTAGTGTGGATGAGTGTGGTAATAGGTAGCAGATCTGGATTTGATTGATTCCAGTCTGTGAACTGAACCCTTATGCTGCTGTGTTAGAGACGATGCCAGGACTTAGAGACCTGTGAGACAAGGTCCCTGCCCTACTGAAGCTCATAGACGAGTATGGGAAGAAGATCCAGAAACATAATTATGATCAAAATGATCAGTATATTTGAAGTAAATGGGGGAGAACTGAGAGGCTGAACCCTAGCACTAGGTAGGTATTAATAATTAGAAGGACTCCTGCTGAAATTTAGAGATGAAACCCAGAGATCTTTTTTGAATGTATAGTTGTTTCCTCCTACATATAGGGACTTTAACTTTGAACCCAGCCTCTCTTCCTAGTCTGGACTGAGGTCTGATAACCACTGCCCTGTCCATTCTTCATAAAATTATGATGTTCCCGTTCTCCTTTCCCCCCTATCTCCCACCTAGATTATATTTTAAAAGGGCACATTACAAATCTGGCCCGTGTGCAAACTCTCCAGCTGTTTGCTACAGCTTAAAAGAGCTCAGTCTTCAGAGCCAGCCAAGGGGAGTAGATTTCAACTGTGAAATGCACTAGTCCATAAAAGTGGCAATTACACAGGCATATTGCTTTCTTTAGAACTTGATTTGGTAGTTGCTTGTGTCATTTTGTTTTTAAATATATGGCCATGATGAAGGATTCACTGCCTACTGTAAACATTTTCTGGGAAAAAAGCCAAACCTTTTTCAATTGAAGACACAAATAACACTGTGCAAACTGTCAGTTTCACTGCGCCTTGGCAAGCCTGACCATCCCCCCACCTACCAGTCCTCTGACTCACTAGCCACTCAAGGGGCTGTTAGGAGCCCGAATTTCCTCTAGACTCTATTGCTCTGAAATTGCAGCTTTGTGTGGTGGTACCTTATTGAGCCTTGATAAGTGTTTCTCCTTACAGACCCGAGGGGATGCTGCAGCCAGCCAGCTGGTTTTATATCACTACCCTGAACTTAAGGAAGAAAAGGGCATAGTGCTGATGACAGCAGAAATGGATCCCACATTTCTGGTAAGAATTAATTTTTACCTCCTGAGAGGTAAGATTCTAGAGACCTACAGGTACTTTTTTCTTAAAGTTGACAATAATTTTGTCTTGCACAAGCTCTTCCAAGTTGAAGTTAGTACAATCACTAACTCAATCACTTATTCACAATTTTGAAGTCCAAAGCTCTGAAAACAAAGTTTTGTCATAATACATTTGGTCACAAGACCTTATCTGACTTGAACTTACTTGGTAGCTAAATCTTCATTTAAACTTAAAAAAGGCCACTTGTAGTCCTTATTAATCCCACTTGGTATGGAATATTCATGCATTTTACTAAGGAAATATTAATGTATTTGATCATGGGGAGTTACATTATGTACCTGTTGCCTTTCTAGAATATAGTAATTCTGACTCCAAAACACATCTGGCCCTAGGGGTTTCAAGTAAGAGACTGTGGACAAACAAATGGTTTCTTAAGGGTCAGGACATGTTCAAAGTCTGGAATAGTTCTCAATCTTTTCTCTTCCCCCACACTGCTCACATGTATTACATTCAGCGTACATAATGATTTCCCTTCCTCCTTTTCCCATTCCTTAGATAGAGCATTGACCATATGTCCATAGATAATGATGCCCACTGTGTTTGTTTTCTCTGTATATCCAGGGTCAGGAGCAGTTTTATGGTTATTATAAAGCCGGTTTGTCTAGTCCTTGCTCATTTCTGCCTCATTTATCTGGCAGGATTTAAGTTCAGGATGTCAGGATAGTGAACACTGTAGTGCTTCTTCCCCCTTAATTTCTTCATTACAATACCCACTTATTTTTGCTCTCTCTCTTAGCAGCTACTTACAGAGAAGGAAAAAGTGATGACACTCAGCTAGTATCTCACAATAGCAGTAAGCCCCAAGTCTGGAATTGGAACTCTTCTTTCCACCATCACACTCAAATGGAAGTCACCCAAAATCCTATCCAAAAGAATGGAGTTGCCATTTGTTTTAAATATGTTATTTATTTGTATGAGAGAGAGAGAGCATAAGCAGGGGAGAGGCAGAGGCAGAGGGAGAAGCAAGACCCCCCCAGCTGAGCAGGAAGCCCGATGTGGGGCTTGATCCCAGGACCCGGAGACCATGACCTGAGCCAAAGCCAGATGCTCAACCGACTGAGCCACTCAGGCTCCCCTGGAGTTGCCATTAATTGAGCTAGACAAGATTGCGGGAGGAACAGATTTGGGAGGAAGATCAGGAGCTCAATTTTGGACATGTTAAATCTGAGTTAGCTATTAGATACCCAAGTAGTAGGCAGTTAGATGTATGAGCCTGGAGGTCAGGGGAGAGGTCCAGGCTGGAGATACAAATATTGAGAGTTGTCAGCATGCAGATTATTATTTAAAACCATGAGACAATGAAATCACTAAGGAAGCAAATAAAGATAAAAAGAAAAGAGGTCTAAGAACTGAGCCTGGAGACATGAGGAAGCATCACCAAAGAAGATGAAAAAGGAATAGTTAGTGAGATATGAGGAAAACTAAGATGGGAAAGTGCCCTGAAAGCTAAGATAAAATGTTTCAAGGAATTGGGAGTGCTCAACTGGCCAAGTCTCACTTGCTGGTAAGGCAAATGAGATGAAGACTGAGAATTTACTAGATGTTACAACATGGAAGTCATAGCGAGATTTTTAAGGACAGTTTCAGAGGAGTGGTAGGACAGAAGCATCATTGGAGTACATTTAAAAGAGGCTGGGAAGAAAAATTGTAAGGAGTAAGCATAAACAAGTCTTCCAAGGATGTTTCTGTGAAGGGAAGGAGAGAATGGGGCACTAGCTGGAGAGGGAGAAGTGGAGACAAGAATGTGTTTTGTTTTGTTTTAAATATGAGAGAAATAACATTATATTTGTATACAGATGGAAAGATTCAGTAGAGAGGGAAATAGTGATAATGCAGGAGAAAGAGGAGAGAATTTTTAAAGTATTTTTGAGTGGTTAAGTCTGGAAATGAGGGATTGATCTTTGCCAGAAATGTAATAATAGGAGAGAAGCCAAAATATAAGGACACAAATACAGTTAAATGGAGAGAGGTGGTGGTATCTTGTAGAAATTCTCTCCAGATTGCTTAGTGAAAAGACTAAGACTTTATCTCAGTGAAAGGTCATCAGATGAGAGTGAAGATGGAAGAATAGGTGTTGGATAATTGAGTGGAAAAGAAAGAGAAAGTGTGAAATGATTTTCTAGGACAGAGTCAGCCAACCATGGCCTGTGGGCCAAATCCAATCCATTATCTGTTTTTAGAAGGCCCATGAGTTAAAAATGTGTTCTACATCCTTAAATGGTTGGAGGGGGGAGGGACGGAACTAAAGAAGAATATTATTTCATGGCCTGTGAAAAGTGTTTGAAATTCAAATTTCAGTGTCTGTAAATAAAGTTTTATTGGAACACGGCCATGCTTATTATTTACATATTATCTGTGGCTGCTTTAGGTCCACACCAGAGTTAAGTAGTTGCAACAGAGACTGTAGGGCCAGCAGAACCTAAAATATTAACTGTCTGTCCCTTTACAGAAAGTGTCGGCGTGTGGTCTAGGAAACTGGAAGAGAGAATGGCTGTGTGGGTACAGGCACAGAGAGAGGGCTGAGATTTGGGTTTAACTGGAGTTATGGTTCAGCCAAGTGATCTAATGAAGTAAGCAGGGACCAGAAAGTTAAAGGTGAGTGCAAAAGAATGATGATAATTACTGACCATGGAATGCAAGCTGGATAAAGAGGGAAGTGAAAACATAAGGAAGGTTAGAGACTGTAAGAACTGTGAGTCCTGGTGGAGTTCAAGGATTTTTGAAGTTGGGAGATAGGAAATATATGGGGTGCCTGGGTAGCTCAGTTGGTTAAGTGTCTGACTCTTGATCTCAAGGTCATGATCTCAGGGTCGTGAATTCAAGCCCCTATCATTAACTAATTAATTAATTAGGAAATAGTAATAGACCGAGCGTGGCTGTTTGAAATTGAGATTTGGAGGGGATATAATTACCAATAATGACAAGGTTTAAGATTGGCCCACAAGAAGGCCCACAGTAAAGCCCAGCATCTAACCATATTGAAAGTGGACTCTGGAGGTGACAGGAGGTCCTTCTCTGCTCTGGCATTTTTACCGCCTCACTCTGGTGGTCTCAAACTGCTACACACGCCTCATCTACGTGAAAATTTGCTTCCTGGCCTTATAATACCAAACAACATAGATTTGCCTTGTAGAAATCAATTTGGCTCTGAGCTTCTTATGTAGTACAGAACTAGAGATGTTAGAATTTATTGTAGGGGTACACGATTCAGAGATGGGAAACGTAGAAATGTAATATATGATCCCTTGCTATTCATGCATGAATTTGCACTTTGGCATAGTACTTCCAAATACAGTAAAGCAAATGAATAGAAATATACAGAAACTAGAGGTTTCTTCTGAACTAATAGCCTTAATGCTGAAATTTAGGAGAATATTTGAAAACCTCATTTGGTTCCACCTCTGTGTCAGTAGATGCTTTCATCGGAATGCAGCCAGTGCTCGGATGGAGTGCTAGGATGCTCATGCAGGGGATGTTCCCTGGCCCAGAAAGAGGAAGAAGAGAGGTCCTAGACATGACACCTGGGCTGAATCTCAAAGATGAGCAGGAGTTTAGCCAGATAAAGAAAGGGGGGAGGGGAAGAGGAATGTTCCAAATAGAGGGAATAGCATAAGTACATGTTAGGACACATAAAATGACTTGAGGTATTATAAACAGTTTGGTATCATTAATATATTAAAAAGGTTTGGTGGGTTGTGTTTAGAGGTTTGGCTTTATCCTGAGGACATGAAAGTGTCATGAAAGGGTTTTGAACAGGGAGTAACATGTAAAGTGTTAGACTTCAATGCTATTAATCTCAATTATTTGCTTCCTAAATATTTTTTAGTTCTGTCCCAATCAGTGTGATCATTTAAAAGACAGTTGCAGTAGTGTGAGCAAGAGATAGTGAAGACGTGAAGTAGAATAGTGAGGATGGTGGAGAGAGAATGACCCCAGAAATATATAGGGAGTAAAATGGGCAGGACTTGGTAGGGTGATAGTATCTATGAAGATTGAAAGAAAGGGAGGAATCAGGTTTGTTAGTATACCTTCTTATTGAGCAACATAGGAATTAATATGTTTATCTTCTCAGGTCCTCGAAAAGTAGGAGACTACTACTGCTTCATGGTGAGAACTAAGGCAGTGGGGAGAGGGCTTTCCATAACCCTCCATGAGAGATAAATACACATGTCTCCTTACCCACCATACTAGTGGTCTTAAACTAGTGGTCAGAAACCTTTATCAAAACAAAATCTTATTTTTTTTAAGATTTATTTATTTATTTGAGAGAGAACAAGAAAGCCGGGGGGTGGGGGGGGTGGGGGGGGTGGCGCAGAGGGAGAGGGAAAGAGTCTACTGACGCGGGGCTTGAGATCATGACCTGAGCCAAAATCAAGAGTCAGACATTTAACCAACTGAGCCACCCAGGCGCCCCCAGACAAGATCTTATTATGTGAAACCTCTGATACAACGGCTAAAACAGAGGTGAAGGGACCTGAGGCACCTCCACAGAGCCTCTAGAACTCTGCAGTGTGAACAGCACTGTTCTAGAATGAATACAGCCGGAACTACCCCTACCTCCACTATCCTGAGCCTCAAGTTAAAGTCAGTTATCAGAGGTCCCTACAGTTCATGGGCCCAGAAAGTAGTGGTATCTACCTCCAAGAATGGCAGTGTGTTTGCTTTAGAAACAGTTTACTCTTGAGGCATGTTTGAGTATAGGAAAGGTAAAATTGATGAATTAGGGTTATCAACCTTGATCAGTCTTAATTATCTTGCCCCACCAGGAACAGTATCAGGATGAAGTAGAGGGAGTACCAGTCTAGAAGTCCAGAGGTTTGCCACTTGCTAGCCATATGACCTTGGGCCCATCCCTGAACCTCATCTCCTTTGGTTTCCTGGCCTAGTAAATGAAAACTGGGTGATCTCTGAGGCCCCTTCTAGCTCTGAAATTCTATTAATTTGAAATAGCCAGCGTTTTGGAAAAAGGCTTTTGATTGAAAATCCAGTCTCAGAGATTAGTCCCTGCCTATGAGAAATGACCTGAAAGCCCTATGGGAGGGAGTGGAGCTAAAGGAGCCTATGGTATTTATAAATCCATTTTCATCATTCTGTAGCTAGACATAGCACACTTTTGATAGTTTTAGTGGGAATTTTCCAGTATTTTGGGGGGTTGGGTTTGGCCATACGAACACCGTGATGATGAATAAGTGCCTCTGGCCAGCTAGGATGAGTGAGCTGTATAGGAAGCAAAAGTAATAGTAGTTGGAGGACATTGCTTTATAAGGTTTTGAGAGTAGAGTATAGCTGTGTCCTGACCCCACCTCTGTTACACAGTGTGCACCATTTCTCTGCCACTGAGCTTTATAAAGAAAGAAGGTGGACCCTCTGCTTCCCTGGAGCTTTGCTGGCAGAGTAGTTAGAGGGAGCTGCATAGCAGATTACTGCTAAACTTAGTGGCTTAAAACACACACACACACACCATTTATTACCTCCCAGTTTCTATGGGTCAGGAATTCAGGAGCAGCATAGCTGGGTGGCTCTGGCATAGTCTCTCATGAAGTTGCTGCCAAGATGTTGGCTCAGGCCATAGTCATCTGAAGAAGGTTGATTGGGCTCAAGGATCTACTTCCAAGCCCACTCACATGGCTGTCAGCAAGAAGCCTCATTTCCTTGCCACATAAGCTTCTTCGTCGGGCTACTTGAATGTCCTCATGACTTTGGCAGCTGACTTTCCCCAGAGCAAGTAATTCAAGAGAGAGAGCAGGACACAAGCTGCGGTGTCTACTGTGACTTCGTAGCAGAGGGCATTCTTGCATCGTTTCACCATGGTCCATTTGGAGAAGGAAGTCAGCAAGTACAGCCTACCCTCAGGAAAGGGAAACTAGGCTCCCTCAAAGAGAGAAGGGTCATAGCATTGGGGGACCTACTATAGAACGAACTACACAGCTGGCTTTGGCACTACTCTTCTGACTGAGGTGGTATCAGGAACAGGTTTTACTCAAGAGTATGTCTCGCTAGTTAAGAACTCAGTAGTGACTCGCAAACTGGTTCTAGAAGCTGAGTAACTACTGTTCTTCCCCAACCCCCTTGAAGATATACTTAATAGTTATTAAGGAACTGAATGAAGAGGGACATTTCAAACATATGTGTTACTTTATTCAGCAAATATTGGCTGGATATGACCATGTGTAGGGATGTAAAGCAAACATATACTTTGAGGAATTCATACGAGGGAAGACGGACAAAAAAGCAAAAGAGAAAAGGACAGATACAATGTAGTATGACACATACTATGGTAGAGGTCAGCATGGGGTAATTTGGGTGCATAGACAAGGGGCACCTTACCAAGACTTGGATGTCAGGGAGTCAGAGAAGCTTTCTGAAAACAGTGACTCCTGGGTAAGGCCCCTCCACTTGCCACAGAGTTTTATGGCCCTGTGCAGGGAATGACCTCACTGTTCTTTTTACCTTACAGAATGTTGCTGAGGCACAGTGCATTGCCAACCAAGTTCAGCTCTTCTATGCCACTGACCGGAAGGAGACCTACGGGTTAGTGGAGACCTTTAACTTCAGACCAAATGAGTTCAAATATATGTCTGTCATCGCTGAATTGGAGCAAAGTGGACTTGGAGCAGAACTGAAATGTGCCCAGAACCAGGATAAGACTTAAGAGCTGTGAGGGTTGGCTTAGAGCCTGCTTAGCTCTGGGGTAGTTTTCTACAGCCCACCTGCCCCTTGAACTTTTGGGAGCTTAGGAGCTATAAGGAGCAGTCTCTAATGGGTTGTCCTGTGTGCTTATTGCAAGAAGTAATCGTGGAGGTGAGCCCTATTACTTGACATTCAGGAACAGAGGTACCCAAACATTCTGATAATTATCTCCCAGCATACTTAAGCTTTCCTTTTAAAGTGTTTGAGGTCATAACCAGAGAGAGCTAAGGATCCACAGGATGGCGACTTGACTTTACGCAGTATAATAGTGCTATGTATCTCCTTTTGACCACACAGCTCCCAGATGATTAGTTCTTCATATTTATAAACTTGTGACAGGACAGTAAGCTTGAAGACCTGTAGTTAGATGTGGGCTTTGCATACTCTTCCTATGTGCCCCTTGGCTGGCCAAAGGTATAGCGCAAATATCCTGTTGAGACTCTAGAACGACCAGATATTGGCATCAGGATTCAGACTTCATCTAGATGTCCCCAGAGTTGCCTCTAGTGTAGCTGGTTTGCAGGGTCAGTAGACTTGGGGTTCAGTGAAGCACACAAGTACGGTGCCGGCATACTTTTAAACCACGGTTTGTTACACCTGCCCCCTAACTCTGCCTGTTAGAAGCTGTGTATTTGGAGAGGGTGAATCAGTGCAGTGTAAGTAAATCACCACTTTCGTAAGGAGAGGGTCCATCCTGATTTGCATGTTTTGTTTTATTTCGTTTTTTTTTTAACAACTCTAAGCCATGCCAGTACTATATGAAAAAGTAGGTGGAAGCAAATGTTCCCGAACTGGGTATGGGGGAAATGTAGCAATAAAATAAAGTCTGGCTTACAGTCTTTTTACACTGAGCAGTGAAATCTAACCTGTGTGCTGCCCTTGGTGTCAGGGCAAATCTCATCTTTGGACTCAGCATTTGCTTGAAACGCCAAAAATAAGAAAGGCGTTCTCCGGCCCTGGAAGCTCACATTTGGTTTGTAGTGTCACTGCTCTGGCTCCAAGCTCAGTGCTAGAAGAGGGCAGTGGTTATATGCCAGCCTTCTGAATCTGAGGTCCCAGGGTGCCCGGTAGTGTTGGGGACCCCCTTTACTATGCCTTTCCTTTTCTTGATCTGGTGTGCTCCGCTTTGCTACCCCTGCCTGAGGCCTGCTCGTGTGACACTGAGTTGGTAAGTGGGAAGGTAACCGGTAGTTGCAGTTGGTGTGTTTGTGTATTTTCTTTATTACGGAAGTTTGTTTATAGGTTGGACCTGTCCCCAAGCTCTTTAGATGGGATTGGACTTCGTGTTATTTTCTGGGCTGTGTCTGTTTTGTCGTACTTCTGAGTCTGTGTGTAGAAAGAGATAGTGTTTGTTAAACCTGGAATTGCTGCTAGCCTTTCACAGTTTCTCTAAAGGTTGAGCTGCTTCCTAATGCAAATTCTGGACCTGCCTCTGGTTCTGACAGTTCCTTTTTTGAGAAACTTGAGTCTGGATGTTTTGAGTCCCAGGAATCTTTGACATCAGGTGGAGTTGCCTCCGTGGGTATCCGGTTATGTTTGCTTTTCCCTTCAGATGGACCCAGTTCTTGGCCATTGTACATTTTCATAACGCCTCCACCAGAGGGTGAAAAGATGATGGGAGAAGAAATAAGAATTGGCTGCTCGTTCCTCCCAGCTTTGCCCTAAATCCCCACTTGCCGGAAGGGGATGTATACATGGACAGTTACGTTGGACACGATCAAAATGCCATCTGGCTATTCTTTATATTTCCCTGGTACGATCTGGCAAAGAACCAAAAGAAAATTTTAAGTCAGTAAATTTGTACCCAGGTGCAACATGGTGTTATAGAAAGTGGACAAGCTTTAGAGTTAAATGAATCTGGGTTCAGATGTCAGTGTTGGGATTCATTAGCTCTATGCTGTTGAACAAATTGCTTAAACCCTCTGATTCTATTTCTCTGTAAAATGTGGATGATGATAATAATAATAATATCTACCTCATAGGATTATTGTGAGAATTAAATAGGCTTATACATAGACTATGGTAGAGCTTAATAAATGTCAACACCCTTCCTCTTTTCTAATTCCCCTCTTCTCTTTAAAGACCAACACAAATTACCATTTCAGACATGCAGATCATTCTTCATTGCGGTATAAAAAATAAACCTGATCTCAGAAGTTTCTCAAACCTTAAGTTGCAATAGAATTACCTAGAGCACTTTAAAATGCAGATTCTCGGGCGCCTGGGTGGCTCAGATGGTTAAGCGTCTGCCTTCAGCTCAGGTCATGATCCCAGGGTCCTGGGATCGAGTCCCACATCGGGCTCCCTGCTCTGCGGGGAGCCTGCTTCTCCCTCTGCCTCTGCCTCTCTCTCTCTGTCTCTCATGAATAAATAAATAAAATCTTAAAAAAAAAAAAAGTAACTCACAGTTTCAATAATTCAAAAAATAAATAAATAAATAAAATAAAATGCAGATTCTCAGGTCCCCCAACCCTGCTGGGTCATAATCTTCGCAGGAAGTGCTGGGAGTCTGCGTTCAATATGTGCTCCAAATGATTTGCGCCCAAGTGTAACTGGTCATTAACCAGTTACACTGTGAGAACCACTGCCTTATCTGTTCTTCACCAAAAACACCCCTTAGCGAGATCTTTCTTTCCTGTGGACATTAAACTTAGGATTGGTTCCTTTGCTCTTGCCCCGCGTAGTGGTCTCCCTTTGCATACTTTACAGTGTAAGTATGTATGTGTGTATCTTTTTTCCCCACTAGACTGTGCGCTCCTTGAGGGCCAGGGTTTATTTCTATTCCCAGGGCCAAGGACATGGCCTGGAACATAGAAGATACTCAGTTGTTTGTTGAATAAATAAATGACATGGATTTTAGCCAAAACATTATCTTGTTATGTATATGTACCTATAATCAAATACTCTGAATTAAGAGACTCTCTCAACATGCATAGATTGGAACTTACTAAGTAGTAATATTTGCAAGCCAAGATGCCAAGCTTATACACCGTCTCTGTATCTCACCAATCCTCTGGGATGACCTTGGTGGGCTGTGGGCTCCGGGCAATTCAGCAGTCCCTCACAGAGCCCTTACTCCAACCGCCATGTTAGGTGTGCCGACACAGGAAGATGAGGAGGATGATCCCTGCTCTCCAGGTCTTTTCTGGCCACTGTCCATGTCTTTCTTCCCTCGGGCCTCACATCTAGCACCTCGTCGGAGTTTGCCTTGTCCTGTTCTCAGGATGTTTATGCTGCTACTTCTTTCCTCAAACAGTTTGGAAGTAGGAACTACGTGTTCTGGGTTTCTTTGCAGTCTCCACAATACCTATGTCTTGTTCAGTCTTGGAGAAGAGGTATAAACGCCCACCCCAGTCATTTGATTTAGCATTGAGTCAGCAGTCATTAATATTTATTGAGCACCTATTCTGTGCCAAGCATAGTTACAGGAAACTGGGGAATACAGCAACAAATAGGACAAATAAGGCCCCTGTTTTCATGGAGTTTATATCCTTGCGGAGAAGACAAATGAATAAACCAATAAGATTATTTCAAATACTGGTAGTGCTATGAAAATTTCCAAAAAAAAATAGTGTGCTAGAATGTGGAGTGGAAACAATAACCTAGTGGTCAGGAGAGCCATCTCTGCAGAGGAGAGAGCTGATACGTGAGTTGAGGGAAAGTAGCAGGTTGAGAGAACGGCAAGTGGTGAGGCCTTTGCAGCAGGGCCGGGCTAAGCATGAGTGTTTCTGGGCAGATTTCAGGGTTCATTCCTTGCCCTCAAGGAGCTCACAGTTGAGCAAGCAAGACACTGACATGAATAATCAAAATATAAGGCAAATGGCCCAATGCTATCCCAGAAAAGGGGCAAGGAGGGCTCGAGAGCGCTACTGGGTACCGTGGGGATGCACATCTTCCCCGACCATGGCCCCCACCACGAAGTGCTTATGGTTTTAAAAGAGAATAACAGGTAGACGATATCACAGTCTCAAAGAATATGTGCTCCATGCAGAGAGGTCCGGTGAGCTCAGAGCTGGCCTCACAATTTATACACCTTAACGGTAACCACTAGCATGGGTTACTGGAAGCTCACTATGTGCCAGGCGCTGAGCAAGCCCTTTGTATGTATCAGCTCTGCCCTTCTCACAAGCCTGTGAGGTCAGCAGGAACCTGCTGGTTGGTGAGACGCGTGGCTGCTCTCTGTGCACCAGCCCTGTCCTTCCCTACTTCCAGCTCAGAGGAGACGGCAGCCTCCCAGTTACCCCTAACCCTAGCTCCAGCAGCCAGCCCAGGCCCTGAGAAGTCATGGGTGGCTCTGGAATCAGCCCTTGCTCTGAGACACAGGTATGCCACTTTTCCTGCCGTCAGCTAAAGAACAAAATGCATGTGTTGACATTTCTGATTTCTCCAAACCCTATTTCAAAAGGCATTGTGTCCCAACTAAGGAGAACTTGTTTTGTGCTGCCCGGAGCACTTTGGTCTTGGCAGTTCTCCTAATGTGGCAGGTTGGTGGCAGCATTTCTTCCCTGTTCTGCTGAAGGAGAGACTTGGTGTACGAAAAGGGAAGAGATGACTGAAAGGTCACTGCCTGCATCAGGAGCCAAGCCAGGAATAGAAGGCGACTGTCCACGCTCCAGACTTAATGGTGTCATTTGTAACATCCAGTGAGCAGACTCATCTCTCACTTTCATAGGACCACCTCTGAGCTCTAAGGACCTCAGGAGCTGAAAGGGCTGCAAGAAAAATTGGTTCAAACCATTAGGAATCTTCCCAGGCTCCCCCAAGCTTTCAGAACCAAGTCCCTTTCGATCAGCTCACAGGACACAGGAACTTCAGGATCTGGTCAGCTTCTCCAGGCCCCTCTCGGGCCAGGCCCCCACCCACTCCCTTAGCTCCAGTCATTCTGGATGAGCAGCAGTTCCCAGAATAACCTGTGAGCTTCTCACCTCTGTGCTGGTCTTTTGGGATATGTCTGCCTGCCTCAAATGCCATTCCCCCTTCATCAGGTTAATACTTACATGCCTTTCAAAGCTCCACGGAAGCATCTGGAGCCTTGCCTGACATCTGCCCGCCTCCCTGATGCCCATCACGTGCTCCTCTGTGCTTCCCCAGCATTTTGTGCCCCACCTGTACAAGGCTGTCGCTCCCTTAGACCGGACACTTTCTGGAGACAGGGATCATATCTTACTGGACATTATCTTCCCAGGGTCCAGCATGAAGCCTACACAGAGAGAGAAGATACCCAGCGAATGTGGAATAAATTCCTCTTTGATGACCGCTCAACTCAGACATCCCTTGCACAATGAGATCCAGCCCTGGCAAAACATATTGTGATAATGTCCCAGCCCAGGCAGTGGGCAGTGGGCATTTTGCTTGCTCTTATTATGGAGGCTGCATGCGGAAAACAACCATGGGGCCCTCAGAGGAGGCAACCAGGTTCAGGGTATATAAGCAGGAAAAACTGAGAGACAATGTCCAAACTTTTGGAGCAAGATCATTATTTTAAAGCATGTTCAAGCTCCTGTCTTGGCTTACCAAATCTTAACATTAAAAAAGACCTTGGAGACTGTCCAGTCGCTAGTTTTCAACTATGCTTCAGGGAATACCAACAGTTCCTTAGAGGTAGAGATCCTGGGAGCCTGGTCCTTATTACCCCTAATCCAACCAGAGAAGCAGGGTTTTATTTACTGGGCTTCCCCTAAGCTGTCATTTGAAGAAACAGTTTCTCCAAGAAAGATTGAAAAACCGTGGTCTAGTTGAACCTCCCGCCATGACAGCAGCCCTCTCTACAGCATCCCCTAGCCCCTGGGCAACTATTTGAAAACTTCCAGAACCTGGGAGCTGTCCCCCCTGCTAGCTGACCTGGGCCCTGCTGAGACAGCTCTGAGTGATGACAAGTTCTTCCCCACCCTGCACTGAGACCTAGCCACCCCTCACTTCTCATCTCACAGGGCTTCATTCTGCACACCATTGCTGGAGCCTTCCAGAAAAGTCTGTTCACTTTACTACCACTACAGCAGCTCTCAAGTTGCCTTGAAGTCTTTGCAGCAGATGAAACCACCTTCTCTCTTTCCTTCCATGACTCAAAACCCCAGCCCCTGCTTATGGAAAGTCTAACCCACCAGTGTCTGCCTCACACTGGGGCCTAGAGCTGAGCCTAAGATGACTTTGTGGGGTAACCAGAGTGGATGTAGGGTGGCGGTCCTTTGGGAGTTGCCATGGCCCACCTGGCAGTCATCTCCCCACACTGCTGCCCCTCACTGAGGTCACCTGACTCCCCCCTCCACCTTGTCCTTTCCTCACTTTTGTCCCACTCCCACTCTCTGTTGTCTCCCAATGATCTGCTGTCAAACATGGTTTTTCCTATCCAGAAGTCTTGACTTCGAGGCTTCTATACATATCCCGGTTTCTCATCTGGCTGGTTGCAGGCTAGTGTGCCCATCACATCTTGACTTGAATCATGACTCTGTTGCCCAGCACCTGTGTCCCTCTCAACGTGTGGTACTCACTTTTCCTTGGTCTTCTACCTCTGTCATGGCAGTGATCAGAGATAAGTGGTATCCCCTCAAGTGTTTCACTTAACCACTCCCCTCCAAAAAAAAAAGCCCTGCTTTGGTTTGCAATTTCACTACTGGGCCATTTTTGACTTTTGGTCCACTGTGATCCCCAGATCACTTTTGCTGGAGTCATTATTATTCCCACATTTACGATGTGGCACGAATCCCCACCTTGCACTCATATTTCTTCAACCCACATTTATTCTCCCATGTTGACCTCCCTCTGGTATGGTGGGAAGTAGCTGACAGATCTTATATTTTGCAGGGGAAGGGAGGGAGCAGAGAGGTACTTTGCTGAGCCTCACTTGGTACATGACTCCCAGGAGACTCTGAGATGTTTGCTTCCACTACTTAAGTTTCTTCCATTTGATCTTTTTCAGCAATACCGTGAGGATATTACTCCCATTTTACAAATGAGGACACTGGGAAGACAGCATCAGAGGTGTTAAGAGTAAGGTGTAAATTAGAATCCCAGGTCTATCTTTGGACAAGTTACCCAGTCTCTCTGAGCCTTTGTGTTCTCATCTGTAAATTAAAAAAAAAAAAAGTCCTATCTCAAAAGAAAAGGATTAAATGATATGACATATATACAGTGTTTAGCACTATACTTCACACATAATAAAAGTGCAAAACAGCTGCTAGGTTTTTTTTTTTTAAAGATTTTATTTATTTATTTGACAGACACAGCGGAGAGGGAACACAAGCAGGGGGAGTGGCAGAGGGAAAAGCAGGCTTCCCACTGAGCGGGGAGCCCGACTCGGGGCTCAGTCCCAGGACCCCGGGATCATGACTTGAGCCAGAGGCAGACGCTTAACGACTGAGCCACCCACACACCCAGAGTAGCTGCTAGATTAAGTACTTCATCTTTTCAAAGCACACATCTCCTGTAGGGAGGAGGTGGGATCTTCTGCTTTGAGAACATAGATCTACTTCTAGAACATAGACTTACTTTTAAACACAAGTTTCTATCGTGTCATTCTTCCTGCACTATGTTGTCATTTATAAAAATTCTCTTCCACAAATATAAAGAGGCTTGAGCAACAGGTATCATGCCAGAAAGCATGGCAGTAGGAATATCATGCCAGAGAGCATGGCAGTAGGAATTTGGGGATCTCAAGGCTGGATTCACAAACTAGCAGGTGGGAGCAAGGAGGGGAAGGCTGGGTTAAGCCCAGACCGGAGCATACAGGTTGGAATGAGCACTGTTTATCTCTTCTGATCACCAGCTGGTTAGACCCAGGGCCCATACCTAGGACAGGGTCAGGAACCGGGTGACACTTGGAGTTTCGGGCCAAAGTGCAGGGCCTGCCTGATTATTGGTGGATGGCTTATCTGAGACCAAGTATCTCCAGATTACAGACCTCTGCTTTCTTAGCTCATTAGACATAACCGTTTACAGCGTAGAGTCTAAAGTCTGTAATTTTCCCACCTGGTTGAGCATCAAAAACACTTGAACAACTTATCAAAGATATTGATTCTTAGGCCCCACCATGAAAATATGGATTCTTTTGGTCTGGGGTGAGGCCTGGGAAACCATTTATTTAAAAAAAAAAAAAGTCTCCAGGTAATTCTGAGGCTCAGTCTGGTTTGGGAACTCCTGCAATAAGTTAATGATTTTACACCTGAAGAAAAAGGCCCCAAACCAAGCGAAATGATTTTCCCAATGTCACACAGTGTGTTGGTAGCAACATTCCTTCTCTCTCCTTGTTGTGTATTTTCTCTGCACTTCAGTTCCAGGCAGCCCATTTGTAAAATATCCGAAAAACAAGAGTTTGTTTATTATCTTCCTTTAGGAAAGATTTTTGGGATGAGACTAGCTCTTCCTAGTATGTCCCAGGTGAGGACTTTGAAGGATAACAGAGGAAAGTAGAGGCCTTCCCAGTCTCTTGGAGTCCAGATGGCTTCCCTGTCTGATTGTAAGTGCTGAGAATTCCCCAGCTCATGACCCCTGGAGCCAAATGCTGGATTATCTGTGCCTGGCCCCTGCAGCTGCAAGGAGAATTGTGTGTTGCCTGCACAGGCTGAAGCTCTCCATTCATCCTGTGCACATTTGCTCTCGCCTGTGGTGAGGGAGCAGAGGGGGATGATGTATGGAAGCTGGGCAGGCATGGGGGATGGATGGGAACTCAGCTATGGAGCTCGGCTGGGGGAGACACGCCCCATTGGAGCTGGGATTGATTGGCTGGAACTTTCTCGCCCTTCTCAGTTTGTCTTAGGCCAGCAGCCTGCACTGTGTCCTCTTGTTACCCCTGTGGAGAGGGAATTGCTGTCAAGGTCAGGGAAGCTCTGGGTATCTCAGTGGTGGTCTACCATGTACCTTCTTCCCAGAGGCGGAAACCCTCCACTCTAAAAACCAAGTGACCCTCAGATAGCCTTCTGTTCCTGAACCCTTTCTCGCTGTGTTTGGGCTCCTTGTGTCTTTCTCCTTTTCTACCTGCAGCTCACCCTAACGACTTTCTCTCTTGGGTGCTATCTGTAGAATGTATGAAATATGACCTGCACCGGCAGATTTTGTAAGGATATCAAAAGAGTGAGCGAGAAATCTAACGTGGTGTCAAGGTTACTGAGGATGTGGATGAACTTAATGCTATTAAGTGCTTTGACATGGATCCAGGTACAAATGTCTGTGTTATCATCTACTTTCCCAGGAGACCATTTTTAGAAAAGTGTCTAGCTCCCTTTCCAAGCTGATTTGTTCTCCTTTTCCCTGACTTAACTGGGTGGGTCATATGAGATAGCTCTTAAACCGTGTGTCTGCTAAGCGCTCAGTGTGTGTGTTGGCGGGGGGGGGGGGGGGGGGGGGGATGATTGGAGTTAGGAGGCCTGGGTTTGAGTCCCAGCTCTGCCATTTTCAGGCTCTGCCTCTTGGCCAAGTCATTTCACCTTCTGGAGCTAGTCCTTGCCTCCTGGGGTTGTTACAGGACTCAAAAATGACCGGAGTGGTGAAAGCATTTTGTAAACCAAAAAGTTCCTTACAACTGTCAGTTGTTGCTACAGGGTGTCAGGGGAGGAGGTAAAATAAGTAACAGCCCACTTTTCAGGGTTTCCTGTCCAAAGGGGAAGACAATCTCATGGGCCTCACCAGGGAGCCCATCTGTGGAGCGCTAAGAACTTTCTGTGCCAAGGGCTCCCCCGTGAGGAGGATTGGTTCCAGGCAGCTGGTGTAATGGAAGGAGACTCCCTGGAAGAGGAGAGCACACCCTTATTTCCCTTTGCCTTGGGCAAAGCTGTGCTCCTCCAGCTGCTTCTAGAAAAAGCCCTAAACACAGCACCGCCCCCCACTCGCACCCCGCCCCGATGAGCTGGAGGACAACTGTGGGAAGTCACAAGCCGTCACAAGCTGCGCTGGCTGGTGGTGGAATTCAGGCTGCTCAGAAGCGGGCCCCCACCCACCGCCTGACCGCTGCTTTCTGGCTGGGAGGGGATGCAGTGTTCCCTCCTCCGGGAGATGAAGCCAAGATGGGACCTCGGGATTCTCCCAGAGAGAACTGTAGGGCAGAGTGTGGGGTGTCATCCTAACATGTCCAATGCCTTCTTCCCCCTTGGTGTAACTTCTTTTTCTCTTGCCCACCCCTCCATCCCTCCCTCCCAGGGTCAATGAGAGGAAGGAATGAGAAAATGTATCTCAAGCACGGTACATAAAAGGTTCACTGAATGGCTTTTATTGTCCTTATTTATCTTTGGGCCCATCCCTTTCACTCCCGGTGCCTCATTTTCCCCATTTACTCTCAGGAAGTTAAAAGAAGTGATGATAATCACTGGGCCCTTCCCCTTTAAGAGCCAACCCTTTTATGACCTGTTGCATATAATGATCTTCTGTAGCCTCAGGTTTTTGTTTTGTTTTGTTTCAAAGTAAGCTCTATGCCTAGAGTAGGGCTTGAACTCACCACCCTGAGATCAAGAGTCATGTGCTCTACCAACTGAGCCAGCCAGGAGCCTCAGTGCAGCCTCAGTTTTATGAGCTGTGAAATGGGACACCTAGGCCTGGTGGAAAATCCTTAGAAGACTGAGGCTTTTGTTATCACCCACAAAGCAAGGGCAAGGTCTGCATGGGGGCCATGTACAGTGCCTGCCATCTAGTAAGCCCTCAGTAAATACTTACAGAATAGAGTAAATGAACAAATGAACAAATGAACCACATGGGCATACTGTTTTCACTCCACCATACTGTTTCCATAAGGCGTTAAAGCTATACTAATTTACTACCATTATAACTAGAAGACATCACCCACCCTCTTAGAGGCCCTCCAGCTTTACCCCGCCCCACAGGTGATACAGGGAACAGGAGGAGGTTGTCTTAGTCTGTTTGGGTTGCTGTAACAGAATGCCATAGACTGGGTGGCTTAAAAACAACAGACATTTATTTTCGACAGTTATGGAGGCTGGGCAGTCCAAAGTCAAGGCATCCACGGTTTCAGTGTCTGGTGAGGACTTGCTTCCCCGTTCACAGACGGCCACCTTTTTGCTGTGTCCACACGTGGTAAAAGAAGCAAGGGTATTCTGTGGGGTGTCTTTTTGTAAGGGCACTAATCTCATTCCTGAGGGTTCCATCCTCATGACCTCATCACCTCCCAAAGGCCCCACCTCCAAATACCATCACACTGGGCATTAGGTTTCAACATACAGATTTGCAGCGGAGGGATGTAAGCATTCAGTCCGTACCAGATGTTCTCAAACCTCAGTGTTCTGAATAAACATCACTGGGGAGCTTGCTAAGCAGCAGATTGAGACCCACCCCAGAGATCCTGAAACAAAATTGCTATGAGAGAGGCCCAGAAACCTGCCCTCGTGTGGTTCCTTTTTCAAACTTACTGTTAATAACTTTACTTATTACTGTTAATAAGTCAATACTTATTATTTATTTAAAATACTTATTATTTAAGTAATACTAATTAAGTTTACTTATTAATAAGTTTCAACTTATTATTGAAATATTAAGATGTATACATAAGTAGAGCCAATAGTGTAACATGTAATAAATCCCAAGTCCCTACGACTCCGCATAAAAAATTTTTAACACATGACAATCTGGTTTCATATATACCCTCACCCACTTTCCCTCCAAATCCTGGACATCATATTGTTTCATCCATACATACATCTGTTTATATTTCTAAAAGACAAGTACTTTTAAAAAATCCTAAAGTAAATAACAACAATTCCTTAATATTATCAAAAGTGCAGTCATTCAAATTTACCCAGTTGTTTCATAAAATGTTTTATAGTTTATTTGTTCAAATCAGGATCCAGAGAAGATTTGCAACTGATATATCTTTTGGTCAGTTTTTTTTTTAACTTATTTTTTAATAATTTTGGACTCACATAGGAGTTGCAAAAATGAGAGAGTTCCCATGTACCCCTCCCTCAGTTTCCCCCAGTGACAACATCTTACATAACCACACTAAAGGTCACAACCAGGAAACTGACATTAGTATAATTCTATTAAAACTATAGACTTTAGGGGCGCCTGGGTGGCTCAGCCAGTTAAGCGTCTGCCTTCGGCTCAGGTCATGATCTCAGGATCCTGGGATCAAGCTCTGTGTCTGGCTCCATGCCTAGCATGGAGTCTGCTTGAGATTCTCTCCCTCTGCCTCCCCCGCCTCCGTCAAATAAAATAAATAAAATCTTTTTTAAAAAAACAAACTATAGGGTGCCTGAGTGGCTCAGTCGGTTAAGCGTCTGCCTTCGGCTCAGGTCATGATCCCAGGGTCCTGGGATCGAGTCCCACATCAGGCTCCCTGCTCTGCAGGAAGCCTGCTTCTCCCTCTCCCACTCCCCCTGCTTGTGTTCCCTCTCTCACTGTGTCTCTCTCTGTCAAATAAATAAATAAAATCTTTAAAAAAAAAAAAAAAAAAAAACCCTACAGACTTTATTTGGATTTCACCAGTTTTTATATCCCCTCATTTTTCTTTTTTTTTTGTATATAGTTCTATGAAATTTTACAACATGTACAGGTTTATGGACTTACAATCAGGACGCAGACCTGTGACCCAGAGAAAGTCCCTTGTGCTACATCTTTGTAGTCACACTCTCCTCTCCAACCCTAACTCTAGCAACCACTGGTCTATTCTCCATCACAAGTAGGGATGGACAGAACTTCCTGTGCCAGCTTTGTGGTGGGCTCTATGGAAGGCTGAGCCTGGGACACTGGTGAACACCACCCCCCCTTTACTATCACCTCCCCTGGGAACTAACTGGGAACTCACCCCAGTGGTTGGAGGGTGTGCACTTAGGGGAGGGGGCAGTGTCTACCAGAGCCATGTTGGGGGTCAGGGCAGAGGGTGGTGACATTGTCCTAGGGCCCTTATGCACACACTCTGCCTCCCACTGCAAGGGTGGGTGGGGAGCCTGGAGGGAGGAGCACCTTGGAGCACGGGCAGGCTATGTGGCTGGACAGCTCTGACGGGTCTCCTGTTGCCTGGGTCTCTGCCGCCTGGCTTCCAGGACCACGGGGACCAGTGCAATCCCTCTTCTGCACATAAGCCTGCTGGATGCTTGAAGGCAGCACCCCCCAAAAGACTGGCTACAGCTTTCCGCAGTTTACAAGGACTATCACATCCGACCCTCACAGCTCTTCTGTGGGGCACATATTATTGTTGTTGTTGTTTCTATTTTACAGAAGGAGAAATAGACTCGGAGAGAATAAACGCATTGTCCAAAGTCACACAGAATTTTACCGTAAATCCTTTTCGACCTTGTCTTCCCCTGTCACATTCCCTTGAACCTTGTCTTCCTCAAGCTAAAGGCAGTCAGCTCAATTCCTCTTACTGCCATGACGTATCCCTCACTTTTTCCTCACTGCCAGGATGAAAGACTCAGGATGAGAGATCCTGCCTTCTGGGCAGGGAGGGGCAGAAGCTGAAATAGAAACCTTTTCTTGGGAGAGTGAAGGGAAGAGGGGCGCCATCAGGCTATAGATGCTGCCAGATACCTGGGTGGGGTGAGCTGGGGGTGCTGTAGTTCATTCTGGGAGGAGTGTGCAAATGAGGGGGGCTTTCCTGGCACAGGAGGGCTGGGGAGTCCCCAGGGAGAGGTCACTCTGTATCAGTGGAGTCACCGGGTACAGGCCTGTGGGGGCAGGAGCTGGAAGTTGGTCCTGAAAAGGCATTTGGAATGGTGTGGCTGGAAGATACTTTTGTGGTACAAATGGGGAAAGTAGACTTTCCCAGAGACACACAGAGAGGGGCAGAGACTTCCCCAGACACACACAGCAGGGCAGGGGCCCAGGTCTAGCCACAGCCCCGCGGCCCCCTGGAGCTCTCCTAGAGGAGTCATGTGCTCAGGCTGTGCGGTGCAAGAGAGTACGTCCTCAACTAGGCCCTCGATGGCTCCCGCCAAGCTTTAGAGACAGGGCCTTATTTGAGCCACTTATACTCAGGACACAGTGGCACAGACCAGTGCCTGTCCTATAGGGTTCCAGCATGCCATCAGAGAGGGCAGGAGTAACCTAAGGTCACACAGCTAATACGTGGTATAGCCAGGACCTTGTTCTCCAGGGTCTGGGTCTTAGTCCCAGAAGAGCCTCCTGGAAGAACACAGTCTCTCTAGCCCAGACTGAGAGCCATAGGAAGAGGGTACAGGTGTTTGAGGGATTTGGGGTCATCTCTGGCTTCTCCCAACCCTTCCATCTGCCTCCCATCCCACCTGTCAGCCTGTCAGCTTGTATTAAGGCAGACACCAGGGAGCTCTGAGGATGAGCTGGGAATTATGAAGTGCCTTCAAAATGGATCATTTATATTTCCCACAACATAAGATTCTGTGCTTTTCACTTTTCACCAGGCAAACTCCTGCCCATCCTAGAAAACCCAGCTCGGAGGTACAGCAAATAACCATGTACAAAGCCACAGAGGGAGTCACATCACATTCCAAAGTATCTTACAGACCATGATCTCCGACCACAATGCATGATAATTAGAAGTCAACAAGAAAAATATAAACCTCCCACAGGCTGAGAAACTAAAACCATACTTCTAAATCATCCATGAGTTAAAGAGGAAATGACAATGAAATTTCAAAATATTTAGAACTGAATGATAAGGAAAGCATAAGCAGTTTCTGTTTCCTTTGTGAAGTCACAGTCTCTGGGCCCATGTGCCAAGCATTTATCTTCCGTTGCCTCTCCGGCTACACTCTGCACCCTCCTCCCTCCAGCTCTAGGCTCCAGAGTGCCCACCTCTATGGGCTGCATAGACATTCCATTGTCCAGGGCTTCCGTAGGATTTACCCCCAGTCCTTTGCACCATGATTGCTCTGAGCTGGGTATGCCTGTCAAGCTTAGGCCGCAGCTCCTGTCAGTCGCCTCCTCCTCATAGTTCCCACTTTCACCACTCCCTCCCAGCACCCCTTCAGCTCAGGGCACAGCTTCGGCCTAGGGTAGATAGCAAAAGGCTGCTCTTGCTAGCCCTTCAGTGATATGCCACCCTGTGGTTTCCCTGCACCCCGACTATACCTCTAAATAGTGCTTTCCTTAAACTCTCCTCAAAGGGCCCAATTTGAGTGTTCCATGTGCTTCCTGTGAATAACCCCATGCTTTTAAAATGCTCGCCAGCAGTCCCTAACCATGTTCTCACTTCTGGATGACTGAGCTCTGACCTTGTATTATCCCTCTCTGGGTTGTCCCTACTGCTAACTTGTCAGCACCTGAGGTCAGCAACAGGGTCAGCTTCATCACCTGGTCTACTCTCAGAGCACAGAAAGGGTATTGATTAGGATATCAAACAAATGAAGGACTAAATTAGAATTCCTTCTGCATACATGAGAGCGTGTGATTGTTTGCTTGTAGGGGATTTGGGACAGAGTGAAGACTCAGACATCAAGAAAAAAAAGAACTTTAGACTGGGGCAAAAATAGGCGCTTAACAAAAGAATGAATCTTCAGTTCTATGAGCTGGGATTCTTAAGGATTCAGTCTGTTGTCCTGCCATCAAGCAAACAGAAGATCCAGACACAAGGAGAGCCCAGTGGGGCATCAGTGCAGTAGTAAATGCCTACCCCCCCCCCCACCTGTTCATCTTCTGCACCCCTCCAGAGTGACTTCTGTAGCCCATCTCTCGGTCTTGGTCCTCCCATCCTAGAAGGTCTCCAACCTTCCCTCCCATCCCAGAACAGAGTCAGCCAACTGATCTCTGGGCCTGGGGGCCATAGTGCCTTGAGTACTGCTATGGGGTATCTGTCTGCCCTCAGGGGAGGAACCTAAGCTGAAAAGCCGAGAGAGCACGTCAGGTCTTAAAGATTTGGATTTGGCTGGAAGAAAGGAGGTAAAGAAGATATTCCAAACTGGGCAGAGCTGGAACAAAGGTCTTGTGGGGGGAAATGGGGTGACTTTGGGTGAGGAGTGAGGAGAATCTGCCTAGCCTGAGCAAAGACCCCAGCCTTGGTCAGTCGGGGAGGTGAACGTCTGTCACCTGAGCATTCCTCAGGGCCAGTCCTTTCAGTGCTGGGTGAGGGACTCAGCTTGTGTTTCCCAAAGCATTCATTTACCCAGAAAATGGGCATTAAGTGTCTGCTATGTGCCAGGCACTTTGCCAGGAACTTGGGGTACGAGAGTGGAGAGGGCAGCCCCATCCCTGATTGAGCTCAGGGACAACTGGGACACAGATGATTCTAGGAGGACAAGGAAACCACCATTACCTAGCAGCCCCTTTGTTTCTGCTCCACACAGAGGCTGGGTCTGTCCCCACTTCACAGTCGAGGAAGCTGAGGCTGCCTCTGTGGCAAAGCCCAGGGACTTTGCTGCCAGGGCCAGCTGCTCAGTCAGTCCTCCGCCCAGAGGGAAGCTGGGAGCGCGCTTCGGACTTTCCGGAAAGGCGGAGTGCGTCTGTGCACTGGGAGGGGGTCCCCTTTCCCCGCCCCTTCCCCGCCCGGAGGCCGCGGCGCGGCGGGGCCCGCGAGGGCGGGGGCGGAGCTGGCGACGCCGCGGGGGCGGAGGGCGACCGCGGCCCGGCCGGGCGGGCGCACAAGCGAGAGAACCGGCCCAGCCGGAGGACCGGAGCAGGAGGCGACCCGGCGCGCCGGGGATGTGACCCTGCGGCCAGAGGAGGACCGAGGCGGTCCCCGTGAGTGAGCGCCCGCGCCCCCGCCGGCGCACGGCCCAGCCTCGCTGCCACTTTCATTTCTGCGGCTGTCCCGGCGTGGCTGCGTCCGGAGGCGACCTCCGCCCCCAGGCAGGCTGGCCGCAGCGCTCCGTCCGGGGTCCGAGGCTCCGAGCTGCGAAAGTCGGGGTTCGGGGGTGGCGGTGCTAGAGGGGGGCGTGTCTTCAGGCGCGGAAACGTCAGGCCTGCGCCTCTGGGTCCTACGACCGGTGTGTCCCGGCAGCTGGGCGAGTGGGGTTAGGGGGTCCGGGGGCGGCCTAGGGGTGGACACGGGGGACCGAGCGCCGCTGGGCAGAGTCCCGCCTTTACTTTTCTCTTGGATCTCTGCCTTCAGGGCGCCCGCGCGCGCGCACACACAGACATACACACTTCGCCCAGGCAGAGGCAGCATTCTGGTTTCAAACTGGGGCCAGCCCCCTGCCAAGATCCTGGGCCAGGCTTGGGGAGTGGCAGGTGTGGCCCTGGCAGGGGGCTAAGTGTCAGAAACAGGCAGGGCCACTCTGTGGTCTTCATTTGGGAAGCCCAGATGCCCACCCAGGGAGTGAGCCATCACTGGGCACTTTAGGAGTAAAAAGGCACCCAGAGTTAGGAAAGGGGGGCTAAGAGGCAGAAATGGCCATAGTTCCGGGAGGGGACAGAGGTTCTGTGAGGCAAGGAGACCCAATAAGGGCATGGGAGTGGAAAGGGAAGAGACAAGTGACAAGTGGCTTGTCTAGATTCTCCCCTGCCCTTCCTGAAGCTTACATTTTCCTGGGAAAAGACCCAGGTCTTGAAATATCCAGACGATGGGAGTCTAGCTCACTGGTCAGGACACTCAAGGTGCTGTGGGGGAATAGGGGAGGTCCAGCATGTTGGGGGAACAGGAATTAGGTTGGTCTGGTTGGTGGGAACATGCTTCCCCTCTCCCTCCACTTCCCTCTTTTCCCCTTACCTCCACCAGAACAGTGACCAGCCAGCACAAGAAAATGGCCCTTTACTCATTGTGATGGGCTGAGCCCCACCTTATCCCAGTTCCCAGTTCTGCCTTTGGAGATCCCCTGTCAGTAACTGCTGTGTGAATGGCGGCTCCTCAGAAAGAGGGCCTCAGTTTCCCCATCTGTGCAAGAAGTGGGTTGGTCAGTTGATTTCTCAGGGCTCTTGAAACTCTAAGCTTTAAAAAAAAAGAAATTACTAAAAAAAAAAAAAAAAAGAAAAGAAAAAAGAAACTCTAAGCTTTACTTAAAGCCTGAGCATCAACTATGTGCCAGGCCCTGCCCTAGGCAGGGGGAGGGGCGGGGGGACTGGGGGGGGGGGAACAACAGTGGCCAAAGAGCAGCCTTCCCCCCACCCAGGAGAAAGACATCTGGGTTCAGTAGAGGGGGCTGTGGGAGGAGATAGCATTCAACCTGACCATGTATAGTCAGACAAAGAGACTGGTGTGAGAAAACACACAGAGGCAGGAGGGTGGGGATAGGTTCAGGGATCACGTAGCAGCACCAAGGTTGGGGGGGATGGCAGAGGGAAGTGGGCAGGAAAGACAGGGTGAGGTGATGAATGTTGGTAACTGTCAGTAAAGGGGGCTGTGCAAAGGAGGAGAACCAGGAACCCCACCTAACTGCAGTAGGAATGATTTTGGAAGCACCTGCCCCAAGCAGAGTGTGGAATACAGGTGGCATGTGAAGTGTGGAAATTCCTCCTCTGGGATCAGGAAACCCAGGATCCACACTTCTTTGGGTAGAAGTCGAGGATCAAGGAATGGATGAGATGACTTTCCACATCTTTGAGGGATTTTTTCAAGAGGACAAGGTCCTGCTGGGAGATCTGCCCCTACTCCCCAAACGCCTGTCATTGACTTGACCATTCCCATCCTGGCCTGCTTGTTGTGGGTACGAGGAAGAATCGTTGTTCCAGACTTCTCCACTAGCCTGACTTGTTGTCTGACATGCATCTCCCTCCATCCGTCGCCTCGTTCCTTCCCCCATCCCGCCCCAGCATTATGAGAGATGTGAGAAGATTAAGTGCTCCTGTGTCAGCTCTGAGGTTAAGGCGAGGCTTTGTTTGTGGCTGTAGTCAGCCTCAGTCTCGGGGTAGAGTCAGGACTCAGATTGACCGGGGTCAGGGCCAGGTCAGAGGTCAGCCGGGAGCCACAGCTCAGTGCTTAGCCTACGCTCAGCCTTAGCCCTCCGTCTGTGGCTAAATTCTGGTCTCAGCAGGTACCTGGGTCCACGTTTCCCGAGGACTCACACACCCCTAGGGGAGGTGAAATGACTACCACGTGAGTCCCAGACACCTGGCCTATGCCTGTGTGACCTAGGACATTGTATGGGTCACACCCGTGCTTGCTCTGGCGGTCACCAGCCATGGTGGAGCTGAAACTAGAATCCAGGACTCCTGCCCCCAAGCCTGGGGCTCTGCTGTCCCAAAGTCTGTTCTGAGTCTGGGATCCCTCCATTTGAGAGGCAAAGCAAATTTGTCTGAATTCTAGAAAGGCCCAGCTGGGTAGACCTGACTGCATTCTCCTACCTCCTGGTGCCAGGCACGTAGTAGGTACTTGCAGAACATGTATGTCAGGTGCAGGAGGAGAGGCCAGTGGCTTGTTTTGCTTTGGGGCAGGAGGAGGCTGGCTCGGCGGGGGAAGGATCTCTAGCCGCTGTCAGAGGAAGTGGCCCCCATCCGGACCCGCCACATCCCCCTCTCCTCCAGCACCTGCAGCGACACTCAGAAGTCACCCAGCTGGCCATATGAGGGCCCTGTCCCCTTCCAGGGTAATAAAAGGAAAGTACATTTTTGGTAGAAAAGTCCCTCCTGCTCCCTGGGAATCCCCGGTGGCCGGATGGACTACGGGATATCCCAGAGGAAGCTGAAGGCGGGGCCTTGCCCCTACCCTGACCCCCAGCACAATGCAGCCAGGCTCTCCCACGCTGCACCGGCTGGCCCACGGGGCGCCCCCGAGGTCATTTCACCCAGGCTCCTGCCTCCTGGCGAGCCTGCAGGAAGCCTCCGCCACCTCTCTAATGGTCAACAAGAAGTCAGATGAGCACCTTTTTGGAGCCCAGGCCCAGAGCTCTGTGAGACTCAGTGAGAGGGGAGAGGAAACAAAATGAGCTAGGAGGGCTGAGGCCGCTTGGCCGGGGGAGCGAGGGTAGCCTGGAGACCGGGCAGGGGCCCTGGCCCTAGGGGATGCGGGGGGATTTAGACTCCAGGCGAAGGCTGCAGAGGCTGGCCAAAAGCTGAGGGTGCGAGGGAAATGATGTGTTGGGAAGTCAAAGCCTTTTGGTGAGGACCTGACCACCACGCTCCCTCCGTGCCCTTGGCCCTGGCAGGGCATCCACAGGTCCTGCCCCTGGACACCTGGCCCTCCGCCCAGCCGGCCATGGCGCTGTGCCTGAAGCAGGTGTTCGCCAAGGACAAGACATTCCGGCCTCGGAAGCGCTTCGAGCCAGGCACACAGCGCTTCGAGCTGTATAAGAAGGCGCAAGCATCGCTCAAGTCGGGCCTGGACCTGCGCAGCGTGGTGAGGCTGCCGCCGGGGGAGAACATCGACGACTGGATCGCCGTGCACGTGGTGGACTTCTTCAATCGCATCAACCTCATCTACGGCACCATGGCCGAGCGCTGCAGCGAGACCAGCTGCCCGGTCATGGCCGGCGGGCCCCGCTATGAGTACCGCTGGCAGGATGAGCGCCGGTACCGGCGGCCCGCCAAGCTCTCGGCCCCGCACTACATGGCCTTGCTCATGGACTGGATTGAGGGCCTCATCAATGACGAGGACGTCTTTCCCACTCGTGTTGGTGAGTGCCTCCCGGCAGGCGAGTCACACCCGGCCGGGGAGGGAGGGAGCCGCCAGAGCCCGTTCTGTAGATGGGCGTTTAGTTTGACATAGCAGTTCTCTGTGGGGCTGGGGGTGGGGGGTGGCGGGACATGATTTTCATCCCCATTTTGTAGAAGAGGAAACTGAGGCCCAGAAAGTTTAAGTGTCTGCCAAGATCAGGCATCTAGAGCTAGGACTGCCTGACTCTCAGCTTGGGACTCTTCTTATCTGAAGCTTAAATGTCCCTCCAGGAGCCACCCTGGCAAGACCACTGTGATTTTTGGAACCTTCTTGAAGAGAATGCCTCTAGGTGCTCCTAGCCCGTCACCCTGCCTGGGCTGACGGACTTGCAGTCGCCTGTTACTTCTGACTCTTCCCTTCAGGAAAGGGAAGGGGGTGGGGATTGGGAGGGCCAGATTGTATCTGTACCTCAGAGGGGTCTAAGGGCAGAATTCTCCCTTGTCAGGCCCAAGCTCTGGGGCCTTTTCTTATCTCAGCTGGGCAGCCTGGTGAGGGTGGCGAGAGGAGATGAGTGAAGTCACACTGGCCCTGCTTCCCCACCCAAGGGCAGCAAGAGCGGGTGTCGGCCCAGGAGCCAAGCAAGCATGACACTGTATTCATCACAGCATCACCACCCCCACCTGGCCTGCTGTTCTCCACGTTAAGGCTATGGGAATCAGAGATGGGTGGGGCAGGGTGGGCAAGCCCAGAGGGGAGAAGTCTGAATACTGAGGGAGGCTGGGCACTGAGTCACAATTCAGGGCTCACAGCCCCTCCCCATCTGGGGGCCTGTCATTTCCTGCATTATCATGCCCAGCAGTGGGCATCTGCATTTCACATAGGAGGAACTGAAGCCAACAGAGAGGGACAGTGCACTGAATCAGGGATTCAGAACTGCACCTCAGGTCTCTTGGGGTCCAGGCCCCCAAGTCTAGATGGGCAGGACAAGTCTGAGGAACCTGGGCTGGGCCTGCAAGGGCTCACAAGAAGGTAGGCTCCACCCCACCTGAGAGCCATGAGGACCCGGATGGAGCAGGGTGGACCAGTATGGGCCCATGTCTGGGCTCTTATTCCCTTCTAGGCTTAACCCCCAGGCCTGGGATACCCCAGTGTCTGTGCCTTAACCCTGGGGATGGCTCTGCCACAGCGGGGAAGAAGGCGTAGTCGCCAAGATCTCTGCCCTCAGCGCGGGGGGACTGTGGCAAAATTACACCTTTTTTACAGGTGCCGGAGCCTCTCTCAGGCAGGGGGTGTGACGTTTGTCTCTGCAGGTCGCTGCAGGGCAGTGCCCACAGGTTTGAATCCTGCCTCCAGTCTGTACTAATTGCTAGTATCGCCTTGGGCGAGTGGGGTCGCCATCATGCACCTCTACTTTATCAGGTCTAGAAGGGCTACCGTACCCATATCACAGGGGGCAAAAGGTGCAGAGGACCCAGCACGGGGCCCAGCTCAAAGATGGAAGGTTCTTTGTGTTATTGAATAGTTGAAGCAATGAGAGGTATCTGAACTAGTTCTTGAGGATTTTGTAATTCTCAGGATGCAGGATCTGGGGCCTGCTGTGTGAATGTTATGAAGAGGAAGGAGTTGGGGTGGGGCTGGCAAAGGAGGTTGGGGTCAGATCATGAAAGGCTTTGAGCAGGCACCATGCTGCGAAGTTAGAACTTAATCCCGAAGACCTGTGTTTTTAAAAATGGACTAGCGATGTTGATAAACTCACCTTGGAATTACACCCAAGATATCACGGGGCAGTACCTGCACACACACACATATTTCTGCGGGAATCTAGGCGTAACTTCCATCGTAGTCGAAGAAGGGTTGGTCAGTGGCCCCAGCATGGTTGCAGTCTGGCTCTGGGTGATGGGGAAATGTGGGAGATGATTCGTAGTTCAGCAGGGGAGAGGCACAGTGAGATCTGTGCTTTGTTTAAAAGTGGGGAAAAAGCGGGCCCTGGTCTCTCCGTCCCCTGCAAGGAAGTGGCCATCCTGGGTGAAGGCTGCCTGTGGTGGGGAGGGCAGGGTTGGGCAGCGGTTCATCCCCAGACTGCTGATCCCCCCACTTCTGCCCATCCCCGCCCACTAGGAGTTCCCTTCCCCAAGAACTTCCAGCAGGTCTGCACCAAGATCCTGACTCGCCTCTTCCGGGTCTTCGTCCATGTCTACATCCACCACTTCGACAGCATCCTCAGCATGGGGGCTGAAGCACACGTCAACACCTGCTACAAACACTTCTACTACTTCATCCGTGAGTTCAGCCTGGTGGACCAGCGGGAGCTGGAGCCGCTGGTGAGGCCAGGCCCCTGCCGCCCTCCCCTCCCAGGGCTAACCTTGGAGTTTTCAGATCCAAAGGCTACCTACTTTCAGAAAATCCAATCCCCACGTGGATAAATTAGGGGAAGGCAATTCATTGAACAGTGGATTCTGTACTTAATAGAGAATTCATTCTAGTCTCAGTTTATAGACTCAGATCTACAGCCTGCAGTTGGGGTGGGGGGGTGCGGGAAGGGGCCAGATTCAGGCAGAAGAACAGCCAGGCCCCGTGGTTTGGGAAGGGGCTGCCTGGTAGGTTGAGCTCTGACTGACCCCTACCTACCTTCTGTCTCTGCAGAGGGAGATGACAGAGCGGATCTGTCACTGAGCCCAAGCCTAGAGTTGTTCCTGTCAGGTGGACCATCTGAACACAGAGTGGCTGAGAAGACCCTCAGGAATCTGGTGGCAGAGGAACCTAAAGTCTCTG
This sequence comes from Mirounga angustirostris, assembly GCF_029215605.1. Lineage (NCBI taxonomy): Eukaryota > Metazoa > Chordata > Mammalia > Carnivora > Phocidae > Mirounga > Mirounga angustirostris. Next base: position 153,646,395 of record NW_026991712.1, read on the forward strand.
GGACCCCTCCACACACACAAAGCCCCTGGACTTGTGGTTCTCAAGAGTCTGCCCACATGCCCCCTGACTGCTTATCAGTGGAGAAGGGGAGAGCTTAAAAGTGGGCAAACAGAAGGAAAGAAGGAGCTACATCTTCACATGAAGTCTAGGGTGGAATAGGCTAGGTTTCTGCTCCAGTCCTTGACCCTTCCATGGTGGTTCCCGTGCCCATGTGGGGAATGTGGATGTGGCTGAGTGATAGCGAGAAAGGTACAAGAGTGTAAGTAAGCTGTGTGTGAAAAAGCAGAGATGACTCTGCGTGAGTGGGTGTGAGTGTGTGATTTTCACTGTGGGGTGTGTCTGTAAGAGCTAGCTGCCTTAGACACTCCCTGGCACATAGAAGACCCTCCATAAATGCTAGGTAAATGAATGAACAGAAGGAAGCAGGGAAGGAAGTAGGGATAGGGACCACCAGACCATGACCCCTGGGGGAGTGATGACAGGTCAGTGGTCTAACCATGTGTGTAAGTGCACAAAATATGACTGTAGATGTAGTTCTTTATTTGAACCTTCAGGCTACCAGCTTCCATAAGCATGAGTTCTGGGGAGCCGTAGGGACTTAAGAAGGGAGTCGCCCTGAGTACCTAAACCTTGGCCCACCACAGACACAGGTTCTGATCTGCTCAGCCAGAGATGCCCAGGAACTGTCATTTCACTCATCCCTCTGCCTCTAGGAAAGCCTGATTATAGACAGCCTCCTGAGGGCTGGGAGCGATCCCTCATGTCCACAAAGGTCCTCTGGTCCTTAAATTGGGAATCATACACTCCCATCTAGCTCCCAGAATCTATAGACTTGGCTCTCAGGATCTGAAGCCCAGTGCAAGATAATCCTCCAACCCAAGGAGCTAGTGGAACTTGAATTCAGAAACCCCGGAGACTCATTTCCCATCCCCGGCCAGTGAAGACGTATTGCTAGTGAATGGACTCTTCCAGGCTTGGAAAGCCCCCATCCTGCAAGGACCTGCCTCCTGCCCAGCCATCCGTGAGACATTCCAACTGGTTGGATAGCTATCCACAGAGAACCTGGCATGTTCATTCGACACTCCATTACTCTGTACCACCATGCCTAGCCCTGTGCCCAGACCCACCGGTGGGGAAGCTGAGGCAGGGACAGGGCCCTCCCTCCCAGAGCCTCTACACTGGGAGGCCAGGATGGAGAGCCAGAAAGGGCCTGAGGATCATCCAGTCTCCCAGAATCATCTACGTACGTAGGAGGAAGCTAAAGCCAGGAAGAAAGGAGAGAGAAACTGTCCAAGGCCTCACAGAGAGGCTTTTGTGTAGCTAGACTAGCAAACAGGGGTCCTGACTCCCACCCCAAGGCCTGTGGATTGCTACATAGGGAGATGAGTTGCATGTGGAAAGAGGGTTTGACAGCCCCTCTTTAGAGCATAATTGTTCCTGCTTTGAGCAAGGATTTCTAGTGAATGCCAGAGTGCCCACTGCCTCGCAGGTCTGCTGGGGCTGTATGCTGAGCCAAGCCTCCAAAATTATGCCCCTCTCCGTGGCCCAGCAGCTGCCTGATCTCTGAGAAAGCAGATGGGGCTCCTGGGGCCCCCATCTGGACCCCAGACCGCTGCCTCTGGAGAAGTTCCCGAGGGAAACACTGACCCAGCAGCTTTGCCAGAGGCTCTGGGGTGGGGTGAGGTCCGGGGGGATCAGAGATTCCCTCAGGGAGGACTGTGGATTGGAAGATGGGTTCTAGGCTGTGGCCAGTGCTGACTGTGGAGGGGGTGGGGAGACGGGAAATCTATTTTTGTGAAACAGAGGGAAGAGTTTATTATTGTTATTTTTGGTAAAATAAAGGAGGCAAACTAAAGCAGCACTGGTGGGAAACTGTGGTCTGGGTGCCACATGGCTCCTGGGCAGGCTGTGGAGGGAACTGGGCCAGAATGGAGAAGGGAGGGCTTTTTGTCCTGAGATCCCAGGCCATGTGGAGGGCCGGCTGGTGTGGTCATGTCTGGCCTAGCTCTCCAGGGTGGAGACACCAAGGTTTTCCCAGGGCTCTAGGAATTCTGGACCCAGAATTTCTGGCCTAGTCCAGGAGTAGGGAGGGCTGGCCCTTGCCTTTGGGAAATTCAGTCTCTTGGGAGTCTTTCCTTGTTTCAGCTCAGGTTCCCTGGCATGGCTATTCTCATCCCACCCCCTTAGTCTGTGTGGTTTATTGGAGCGAATGGGTCAAGGGACAGAGCAGAACTATAGTCCTAACCCTAATGACAGCAAAGGAAGCCTTTCTCAAGAAAAGGCTGTTTGTTGGGTGCTGGCTAGAGCTCAAAGTGGGGGTGGCAAGACATGGGGCTGACTTTTGAGCTTATTCCTCAGGATACATCTGAGCCCCTTAGCTCAGGTCTTGCTATGATTCCACTATCCCTTACCCACCAGCTGCCCATACAAGAGTCAGCAAAGGGCCATCTAGAGCTCTTTCCTCTCCCTGAGGAGACAGGCTGGCTTTGTGCAGTGGCTCTCCTGGGAGGTAGAATCCTGAGGTCTAGTCCCAGCCCAGCCCCTAAGGTACAATGGTGGGCCTCTTTCCCCTCTAGACCTCGATTTCCCAGTCCATTTCATGAGCAGGTGTGGGAGCGAGGGACTGACTTATCTCTGAGCTCCTTCATTACTCACAGTCTGTGGATCACTCACCATCACAACAGTAATAGCTAATACTCACTGAGTGTCAGGCACAGTTCTAAATGCTTGACATGTAATAGCTTACCAAATCAGGTTTGTCTTTGGCTGGCTGCCTGGCTCCCTTCCTAGTGCCCAGTATTCCTGCTTTCACTGCTTTAATGTCTGGAAGGCCTTCCACTCTGCTGTTCCTTCTTCAGGCTCACCAGAGGAGGCCCAGCCCAGCATCCTAAAAGGTGGCCCTGCTTGCATACCTCTTATGACAGGTCACCACTACCTCCTCAATGACTGGACAGCTCAGACTCACAGTTCAGGCTCTGCGTTCATAGTTGTTTTGGAATACACTGCAGCAGAGAAGGTAAATTTATCTCAGAACTGTGTGGCCTTAACATGGGAATGTCTGATTACATCAGGAAGACATCACAAAACTGCTTTGAGAAATTCAGAGAGGAAAAAAAATTCAGAGGGGGATTCTCAGAGAAGACTGAGCAGAGGTAAAGAAAAAGGATATAGAAGAGAGAGCTAGGGCTTCAGCAAGCCAGAGGAAAGCAAGCAGCATTTCCCCCACCCCATAGGGCAAAACTTGGCAGGAGAAGGTCCTGTGAGGGGCAATGTGTTGGGGGTAGAGGGACAGTTTGGTTGGGCAGTCACTGCAGAAGGGTTTGTTTTCCTGTTTGTTCAAGATCCATAAAAATATTTAGAGCAGGGAATGAGGTGGAAGCAAGGCACTCCCCCGATTTTGGGGCAGAGCATCTACCTTTGAATAAAGGATACCCCACCACCCTTGGCCCTGGTGAACACTGTAGCTTCTTTGAGGTTTCCTGTTGCCATTCCCACTCTCCTACCCTCAGAAGCTGTATGTAGTGCATGGTGAAGGGAGCCAAAGTACAGCTGGAGGTCCACCTGATTTGGGGGAGCCCTCCTGGAGCCCTTCCTTCTCTGAATCCTCCAGAGCCCTCATCTAGTATTAACTGAACCATGTACATAGAGACATAACAATTTTGAGAACCTGGATTGAAACATGGGCCTGAGAGACTCAGGACCAGCTGGCTATTTAGATATTCAGGGAACAGAGAGAGGAACAGGCCAGCGTGGGCACTGAAGACATGAAGTTTGAGTGGGCCTAGAAGGTGATGGGTGGGAAAGGTCAGGATATACAGGGGCCCTCGGGTTGGACTGAGGGATTCTGTAAGTGACTCAACACAGAAGCTTGGGAGAAGGCCCCCTCTCCAGCCTTCACCCAGAGTGAGAAATGCAGCAAATCCCTGAATGTTCTCTCAGGTTCCAGACCTTCTTCCATCATAGAGATTAGAAGACTGAGCCCAGAAGGGGAAAAGAACAAACATTCATCAGGATGGTGGGATGGAAGTCTAAGAGGCTCTTAACTAGCAGTGCTCACCAGACTCACACAACAATCTTGAGACAGACAGGGAAGGGATATTTTACTTCCATTTCACCAAGGAGGAAACACACTCAAAGTCAGGACCTGAATTAAACCCAAGTCAGCACTCCCATTCCCTCATTACACTTGCAGGCTTCGGCCGCCAGGAAGTAGGCCGCCAAGCAGCGGCAGGGGGCTGGTTGAAATATTAATTAAACGCAGCTGGTTTTCTCCAAGAAATGAACTTTTAAGTGTTTAATTTTGAACTCCTGGGGGTAACGCTTTGCTTAAGGAACACTCTTAGGGTAAAATGATAGGTACACAAACGGGGCGCCTGGGTGGCTCAGTCGGTCAAGCGGCTGCCTTCGGCTCAGGTCATGATCCCAGCGTCCTGGAATCGAGCCCCGCATGGGGCTCCCTGCTCAGCAGAGAGCCTGCTTCTCCCTCTCCCTCTGCCTGCCGCTCTGCCTACTTGTGCTATCTCTCTGTCAAATAAATAAATTAAAAAAATAATAAATTTAAAAAAATAAAATGATAGGTACACAAACGTCTGAAGAAATTTTACGGAACTAGCCCTCGTTTTAGAAAAGACTGGCAGCATTTCCCCATGTGCAAAAGGCACTTTAAAAATTCCATCCTGGCACACGGAAGCTCTCAGAAACTCTCGGTAAAGGGTAATTACACCTGCCGCCGCTTGGCCGCCTCCCTCCTGGCCCTTCCCCGACTTCGCGACCTTCACTCGGAAAACACACAGCGCGGAGAGAAGCGAAGCTCCACCCCCCGCCCCAGCAATCTTCCCGCCCCTCTCTAGCGCGTCTTCTCAGTTTACTTAGCTCGCCCCCACCCTTTCGCGCGGCGTAGCCATCAGGGCGCATGCGCAACTCCGCCCCTCTCCGGTCGGGCCCGCCCCTCGGGTCTAGTACCGCCTCTTCCGCGTTCTCGGAGCGACCTGCTGGTGGGTGCGCGCGACCGGTCCCGCCGCTGAGGTAAAGGCGACGCAGCGAGGTATCCCTCCGAGCAAAATGGGGCGGGGGTCTGTGAACGAGTCGGTGTGCCCGGGACAGGGCAGTCAGGGCCTTCAGAGTGGCCCGAGGTCACGATCCGATCGTGCTGCGGAGTGACCGTCGAAGGGAACGCTTCTTTAGGGCTCTCCTCAGGGACCCCGTCTGTGACCTGGCGGGGTTCCGTCTGTGGCGAGCTCAGGACGCGGCGTGATGCCCCCGGCCGGGGCTCAGCCGGTACCTGGGGTCAGGATTAGGTTGTGACAGGTGTCCGAGGTCGGAGCTCAGTCAGTGGCCAGTGTGAAACTCAGTCCCTCCCATGCTGTATGGCTGGGCTCAAGGCTCACAAAGTCCAACATCACGAATAGATTTTCACATGAGGAGTTTATCATCTATGTGCACTACCTTATTTTAAAGGTAACTGTTTTCATCCAAAAGCTCTTGACATGTGTGGGTTTGCTGTACAGTGAGGAGAGGTGATGCTGGGCGTATTCTCTTCTTAGGGAGTTTCCAGGTTACCTGTCAGATGGTCAGTGGCAGATTAGAGCCCTGCGCAGGTGACACGAATGAAATGTTGGACGTGCTTGACTTTGGGTTGGGTAGTCCCGGGTTTAGCTCTCCCCTCTGCCACTTCCTAGCTGTGTGCCCTTGAGTCATTTCCCCCCTCAGAGCTTCGGTTTGTCTTGTATAAAAAGGGCATAATAAGGGGCGCCTGGGTGGCTCAGTTGTTAAGCGTCTGCCTTCGGCTCAGGTCATGATTCCAGGGTCCTGGGATCGAGCCCCGCATCGGGCTTCCTGCTCGGCCGGGAGCCTGCTTCTCCCTCTCCCACCCCCCCTGCTTGTGTTCCCCTCTCTCTCTGTGTCTCTCTCTGTCAAATAAATAAAATCTTAAAAAAAAAAAAGGCATAATAAGGTCATTGTGAAGGTTGACTAGGATTACACGGGTCACCTTGTATGGCACCCATCACCAAATGGGTGTCGAAGACATGGCAGGTGTGATTTCTAGGAACTAGGTCATTTTGGATGGGAGTACTTTAGAGAGGCCCCTGGGGAAGAGTTGAGGTGCCCTAAGTCTTTTTTTTTTTTTTAAGATTTTATTTATTTGCGAGAGAGAGAATGAGAGACAGAGAGCATGAGAGGGAGGAGGGTCAGAAGGAGAAGCAGACTCCCTGCTGAGCAGGGAGCCTGAGGTGAGACTCGATCCCGGGACTCTGGGATCATGACCTGAGCCGAAGGCAGTCGCTTAACCAACTGAGCCACCCAGGCGCCCAAGGTGCCCTAAGTCTTGAAGCCTCCTTGGACTTTATAGTGGAACTTACCTTGCAGAATGGGAAGGGAACTAGTGCTTATTGCCCATGGCTCATGTGCCAAGCACTGCACTGGCTCGTTGATGTATACTGTCGCACTGGATCCTCAGCCATCGGCCATCGGCCTCAGCACCAGCCATCGGCCTGGTGCTTTCAGTCTCACTGCCCTTTGCTTCAGCCCCTCTGAAAAGGACAAGGCTGGAAGTGATGTAGAGACCCAGGATTGGGTTTTCATATGGAGCTGAACCAAGCTGGAGGCTTTGGCGTCCCCTTTCCCAGTTTCTCCCACCTCAGCTCTTCCCTTTCTGTGATCCCAGAGTCACTTGGGTTCTTGACTTTGGGAAACCTGTTACTCTTGTGCTGTAGCAGATTTTGATGGTTAGAGGGCTGGCAAGAGAGCACCTCTTAAACTTAGATTGCATGAAGCTGAACCTTGGCAGAGAGAAGCTCTGTGAACAGGACCTGTTGGATTCCAGCACACGCTTAGGAAGTGTCTGTGGTCTCCTGTTATGTGGTCTCACAGTAATCTAGTAATTTGGTTCCTTTTGCATCCTTTTCATGGGTGCCATGTGATCTTCCTTAGACAATGTTCTCATCATGTTATGTCTCTGCTCAGAAACCTTGGCAGGCTTCCTTGCCTACTATATAGAGTCTGGACTCCTCAGCCGCATAGACAAGTTCCCCCATAATCTGTTCCCAGACATCTCTCCTGCCTTGTTTCCCTTTGTTCTCCCAAACCTACCCTGTGCCTCAGTCAAAATAAACCGTTTTTGTTCCTTAAACACTCCCTCCATGTTCCTTTGCTTGCACTCTCTTCCTGACATTCCCTCTTCCTTCCCGTCTTTCAAGGTCAGTGTCTCATGTGACCTTCTCAGTGAAGCTTCTCTGATCCCCTTGCTGGATTAGTTGCCCTCCATCCCATTTTCTGTAGGGGGCGCTGAACTTCGGATATAGCTCTGATGACTGTCTACCTTGGGGTAGGTTACCCCATGTGTACTCTGAGTACACTGGCTAAGGGACCATGTCTGTTTCATCCCCCCTCTTCCTGGCACATAGTAGGCCTTTGCAGTGTTTGTGGTTGAATGAGTCATTAACATTTTTTATTTACTCACTTTGGTCTTTGTTTTATGAGCTTTCAGGTTCAGAGTGGGCCTTTGTGTTTTTCCTTCTCTTTGTGCCTAAGGAGAGCCCTAGTTTAGATTGATGATGCCCTGATTACAGGCATCAAAGGCAAGAAAGTGCAGGAATTCTGTACAAGGCAAGATTCTTCATTGCTGTTACTCTTCTCTTGCCTTTGCTGTGAGTTTTGTTGGAAGGAAGGTTGTGCTCTGTTCAAGGACCTGAACTGAGTGTGATACAGTTCATGCAGGGGAAAACTCACAGGTGGTTTATTAATCTGTTGTTCTGCCTTTGGCCTTGGTATTGGCCCTGGTCCTTCTCATTTGGGAACCTGCAACTACGAATTCACATTTTTCCTTGCCAACAGCTTCAGCATGTGGAACAGAAGGTTCTTTGATGATCATAGAGAAATACACATCGTTGATAGTAGAAGGAGCTTGGGAACCATCTGGTTCTACCTCTGATTTTACAGATGGGGAGAGGCCCCAAGAGGGGAAGGACTTGATTAAGACTGCACAAGGAATCAGTCAGTGGTGGAGATAGTACTAAAAGTGAGATAGTACTAAAAGTGAAAGTCCTGTTTTTTCCGGTCCGCTACCTTTTTAATATAATATCTAACATTTATTGAGCACTTACTATACAGCAGATGCTGTTTTCATGCTTTATATGTAACACCTTAAAATTCTGTTTGTAGGCTTGGAAACTGAGGCAGATAGAAATCATTCAGATCTACTTTCTGATTCCACAACTCTGATTTTTAATATGGTGGAAATGGCAGTCATCTCCTAACCAGTGGGTGGGAACAATTCTCCAGAGAGCTTGCTCCCAGATCATGCTACCTCTGTGAGTAAGAGATGTCCTCCTGGCAATGTCCCCCTGTATCCTGGGGAGATGTCTTGAGAGGAATCCGGAGTGCGTTGAAAGAATGGATGAAAAAAATGAAGCAAGCCAGTGAGTATTAGTTTATCATGTTTATCAAATGCAGTTTTAGAATAAACTTAGTCCAGGATCTTTCTGTAAAGATTCCCAGTCAAGGGTGACAAGATTCAATTCAATAAACACATATTGAGCTCTTGGTATGTACAAAACCCTGGTATTGAGAAGTATACACACAGGAAAACAACACATTTCCTGCCCTCCAATAAGTAATTGTCTTCTCAGAGCCTTCTCCCTCCAGTGTAGTTGGGAAGATAGAGAAGCACATAAATAACTGAAATCAGACTGACTGTGGTAAGGAATGTAAACAAAGTGGGAGTTTGGGAAAAGGAGAAATCAATCCCAGCATGACCAAAGGGAGTCTAGAAAAGGATTCCTGAAGATGGAAATTTTGCTGGGCTTTGGAAGAAGCTCATTCCTATGAGAAGCTGCAGTCTGAGCAGTGGTCTAGAGGTGGAAAGGAGGTGTGTGTGTGTGTGTGTGTGAGAGAGAGGAATGGAGCAGGTGTGTGTGTGTGTGTAGGAGAGGAATGGAGCAGGTGTGTGTGTGTGTGTGTGTGTGTGTGTGTGTGTGTGTGTGTGTAGGAGAGGAATGGACTTGGTAAAGAGAGGAAATAAGCTGAAATGGTAGGTTGTGGCCAAAATGTAGAGGGGAGTTGGGAGGAAAACATTAACATTTTTTGAGGGTCTGCTCTGCATTGTGGCTTACAATATGTTAGATGCTTTGCACACTATGATTTATTTAATCCTTACTATCCCACAATATGGGGATATTTTTCCCCGATTTAAAGATGAAGAAGCCAGGCCTCAGCAAGATTAAGGTGACTTGCCCAAGGTCAGGTAGTAAGTAAGTGGCAGAGCTTGGTCCAAACTTAGGGGTGTTGGATTTCAAAGACCTATGTTCTTTCCATTATGCTGCAAGGCTCCTAATACCATGACTAGGACTCTGTTTACTTTGGCTGCATAATGGAGGCCAGTCTGGAGCAAAAAAGTCCCAGAAGGAGGACATCAACGAGGAAGCTGTTGGAATAGTCCAGTTAAGGCTTAAACTGTGAACCACCAGCCTAATATGGAAGCTGCCTGGCCCAGGTGTGCTTGATTGGTTTAATGTGTGAGCATTTTTGGCAGCTGCTGTAGCACCATCAACCAAGTGCATTGCCATCTTTTGCTAGTAGAATTTCAGAATCAGTTTACAGAGGCTGCTGGCATCCTTGTGTTTCAGGCATAAGTTCTAATTGAGATTAGCAGTTCATTACAGAAGGGTCTGGGGAAAGAACTCATTTGGTAGATACCATTCCTTCATTTTCTCACCCTCAAATTCAACGAGAATCTATAATTGAGGAAAGAGATCCACACTTGGAGTTACTAGGCTGGTTCATTCAAGTCCTGGTTCTAATCATTATCATCTGTGAGTCCTTGATCTCAATTTCTTTCTCTGTAATATTAGGTCTATATGGGTTCACTTCTGAGATCTCTTCTCTTGCTAATGTCATGTGTTGCTTTGCTCTTCCTGGCTTGGGGTAGTGTAAGGAAGTGGCTGGGAATATGCACCTTGGATTCTGAGAGATTAGGCTTTAAATTCCAGCCTCTCATCCTTCTTCTGGATTGACAGTAGCTAGGTTATATATAGACTCCAGAGTTGGACTGGCTAGGTTTGAGTCCTGGCTCTACCACTTGCTCTGTGTGATTGGGGCAAGTTATTTAACCTTCCTGGCTCTCAGTTTCTTTATCTGTACAATGGGGGTACAAATATTACCTACCACATAGCGTTGTTATGAGAATTGATATAACTTATGTCAAACACTTAGCACAGGGCCCAGCACATAGTAGGTGCTCAATGAAAGTTAGCTTTAATAGTAATCATATTAACAATTATTATTAATTGTATATTTATTTGGGCAGTTTTCCCTACTGTCTTACTCTATCGCTGCCTTCTCTTGCCTTCCATTGCTTCATCAGGAAACTTTGAAATAATACATTGTTCTATCACAGAGCTGCAAAGTGTAACATGACAGAAAGTGCCTGCAGGAAAAGGATCAGTTAAGAGTCAGTGGCTCATTAGAAAATCTTACCTGACTTGTGTTTTCACTCACCTCTCTCCATAGTAAACAGGAACAGAGCAGCATACTTAATTCCCTTTTGCACAGCCTTCAACAAAAGTGCTAAGACCCTTCCAATTCACTTGCCAAAAAGTACAATAACAGTATCTCTGGAAAAATGGTGCCTAATTTGGTTCTTCTTTCTCTCCAGCTTAAACCCCTCTGACCTTAACTTAAGCCATTTCTTCTTGTTCCATTTTCCATTAATATGGAAAATTTCCTTCTGATTATAAAGGCAGGATGAGATCAAGATTTTCTCATGAGAACCTTTTGTGTACTTAAAGCCAGAATCGAGTTAGGCCTCCTCTTCTCTTCTCCAGGCTAAGCAGCCTTGGTTTCTTTTACCTCACTCTTAAAACCTATTTTCCGTTGCTTGGATCACATTGGTCATGCTTCTTTTCTTTCTTTTTGGTTTTTCTGTTTCTTGGCAGTGACCCAGACTGCTTAGTCTGCTAATAAGAGTCCAGCTAAAACAGTTTAAGGGAAGAATAACTTCAGGTGTTTTCATTCATTCATTAACATTTATTGAGTGAGTGCCCCGTGCCAGGCACTGTGCTAGGTGTAAGGTACCCAGAGAGGAATCATAGTCTGATCTCCCCGGCTCATAGGCTAAGGGGAGATGTGCAATCACATGTTACAGATGCTGTGATTGGACTATGCAGAAGTGTGGAGAGCTGGAAATTGTCGAGGGCAATTAGGTAGAAACAGATCATCCATTCGGCCTGGACTGTAGGTCAGGATTTCTGTAGAGGAATGGTAGGACATAATGCAGGAGGGGTAATCTGGGGCAAGGTTGTGGAGGCCCTGAGTGATAGCATAGGGGCTTGGTTATTCCAGGCAGTGAACACCTATTAGAAGTGTTGGAGCAAGGCAGTGACAGGCTTTTTTGGACCAAGGACAGAGATACCACAAGCCTTAGTCTTATCTGCCCTTCACGGATATTTTCATATTATTTGAAAATAATATGATGGATCCCTTGTTTGTATACAGGCTTTTTTGCTCTAAAACTTCTATAGAAAAACTAGTTCTTGAACTCTGGAAAAATTTCATTCCATATACAGGCAGGAAGTTCAGAAGAAATGAGAGGAAACTGGGTTCCCAGCCTATATAAGGCCCAGTGGCAGGCCGCTATGTGTAGGTGTGGTTTGGCCACATTCATCCTTTCCCAGCCGTATCCCAGGAAGAGGTCCAGGAAGGAGAAGAGGGCTCCAGTGCTCATTGGGGTATTTGGTAAGTGATGCTGAGAAGATTTAGGCAGTGTGAGAGTCAGAAGTTCTTTCTAAGGAGGAAAACAGACCCAGAGGAATTTGAAATGGTACCAGAAGGAATCAGGGCCAATCAGGCACTTAGAATCCTGGGTCATGAATCTGAAAACCTCCAAATTCTCTCTCTCTGCCTTTGTACTTTGCTGTCAGTTTATTCCTTCTGGTGCCCAGTTTTGGTTTATAGAGTGCGTTCCAGGGCCACACTGATCTGGGGAAGCCATATCTCAAGCTAGAGTCATAATTGCTATTTATTGAGTGCCTACTCTATGTGCCATTGTGCCATGAACTTGGAATACATTAGCTCATTTAATTCTCACAATAACCCTGCAGCATAGGTGTTCTTGCCCCCATTTTATAGATGATGATGGTGAAGCAGAGCAGTTAAGTATTATGTCCAAGACAACCTCATTAGTGAATAGGAAGGCCGGAGTCTGATTCTAGGCCCTCATGGCTCAAAATCCCATGCACTTTCTACCTCCCCAGCCCTTGAGTAGTTCCAAACAACAGAATAACACAAAATCCATAAATAAATTCTGAAGGTTATTTTTACTACAGGCCTGCTAGAGGTGGAAGTGAAACGAGGTGCGTTCGTGTGTGTATGTTCATGGAGTTGGTGAGGAGGGGAAATAATCTGGGTTGGCCTACAGGCTGTATCTGGCTTTACCACCTGTTTTGTATGAACTGCAAGCTAAGAATACTTCTTACATTTCTAAATGGTTGGGGGGAAAATTCAAGAGAAGATTAATATTTGTGATGGGAAAATTATCTAAAATCCAAATTCCAGGGGCGCCTGGGTGGCTCAGTTGGTTAAGCATCCAAGTCTTGCTTTCAGCTCAGGTCATGATCTCAGGGTCCTGAGATTGAGCCCCTCATTGAGCTGCATGCTCAGCAGGGAGTCTGCTTGAGATCCTCTTCCTCTCCCTCTGCCCCTCCCCCTCTCATGTGCTTGCTCTCTTTTCTCTCTCTCTAATTAATTAAAGGGGCGCCTGGGTGGTTCAGTCTGTTAAGCATCCGACTCTTGACTTCGGCTCAGGTCATGATCTCAGTGTTGTGGGATCAAGTCCTGTGGTTGCAGCGTGGAGTCTGCTTGTCTCTCTCCCTCTGTTCCTCACCCCACTCGTGCTGTCTCTTTCTGTCCCTAAAGCAAATAAATAAAATCTTTAAAAAAAATAAATAAAATCCATATAGAAACATAGCCACAATCATTCATTTACATATTGTCTATGGCTGCTTTCACTCTACAAAGGTAAAATTAAGTAGTCACAATAGAGATCATGCAACATAGAAAGCCTAAAATATTTACTATCGGCCTCTTTATAGAAAAAAAAAATTGGCCAACTCCTACTATAGGCAACAAGAAGGAACCTGTGGCAAGACTAAAGGCAAAGAGTTAAAGCTCAAAGGTGTTCAAGGTTGTCCCTGGAGATGTGGCCATAAGGAGAGGGAGTGTAACCTGAGCTTCTTTGGGCCCTGGAAATAGTTTCATTGGGCCACAGAGATTTGTTGGTGAATAAAAAGCACAATAGGAAAAATAATTGTGTATGCTAACACTCTCTATTGGACAATAAAGAAACATTTTATGGATGAAGTAATGTAGTCAGATATCTACTAGAGCCCTTTTTGAGCCAGATACTCTGTTAGATACTAGAAATACAAACATGAAAAAGATCCATCCCTGCCTTTGAGGAGCTTACAGCCTAGTGGACAAGCCACATATGTGTGTGAATACCCAGCTCTGTGTATTATCATAGCATGCCATGGATGTGATGAAATGCTGGGTGAAGTAGAAAAAAGTCAAGGACTGCTGTAATTTGTGGGATCACTTTCAGTAATTCGTGAGGGGCCCTGAAGGATGAATAGGTGTTCTTTTCAAGAAGCAGCATACCAGGCTGAGGGAAAGCCAGACCGTGTAAGCATTTGGAACGACGAGGTTGGAGGAGAAAGAGACAGTGGAAATGATTCAAACGACCTGTGTGGCTGGGCCCCTGGCAGGGTGATATAATCTGATGGAGAAGAAGGGAAAGGAGGAAGGATGAGGGTTGGGACAAGTCGAGTTTGGGACACATGATTTGAGGTCATGGTGAAACATATCCGGCTTCCAGTTAGAAAACCAGTTTAGAAATGTTAGCACAAGGGCCCAGAGTTCAGATTTTTTTTTTCAAGATTTTATTTATTCATTTGAGAGAGAGACAGAAAGAGCATGAGCAGGGGGAGGGGCAGAGGAAGAGGGACAAGCAGATTCCCCGCTGAGCATGGACATGGGGCTTCATCCCAGGACCCTGAGATCATGACCTGACCTGAGCCAAAGTCAGATGCTTAACTGATTGAGCCACCCAGGTGCCCCAGAACTCAGATTTAAACTGCATGTTCAGAGCTTTTCCACTGGAGAAAAGAGAAATAGGTACTCGTTTTGTAGGGAAGTTGGCAAATCACCTTTGACATATGATAGGTAGAGTCGAAAGATTGAAAATTACAGTGGACATATAGAAAATGAAGTTATCACATGGAAAACTAGCAATAATTATTCATTGGGCCTAAAACCTTGTTCGTGTTTATACCACCTGCTGTTCTTTGCATCTACTTTATCTTTCTGGCTCTGTTGCCTCCTGCCTGTGAGACCTGGACCTGGCCACTAAGAGATGGAGCCAGAGTTCATTCATCTCTAAAAACATGGATGACGGGTGCCTGGGTGGCTCAGTCGGATAAGCCTCTGCCTTCTGCTCAGCATGATCCCAGGGTCCTGGGATTGAGCCCTGCGTCGGGCTCCCTGCTCAGTGGGGAGCCTGCTTCTCCTTCTCCCTCCACCCCTCCCCTTGCTTATGTGCACGCACTCTCAAATAAATAAAATCTTTATTTTATTTTTTTTAAAGATTTTATTTATTTATTTGACAGAGACACAGCGAGAGAGGGAACACAAGCAGGGGGAGTGGGAGAGGGAGAAGCAGGCTCTCCACAGAGCAGGGAGCCCAATGTGGGACTCGATCCCAGGACCCTGGGACCATGACCTGAGCCGAAGGCAGAGGCTTAACGACTGAGCCACCCAGGCGCCCATAAATAAAATCTTAAAAAAAAATTAAAATGTCGATGACAGAGAATGTCAGCTTTTACCTTCCGCAGGACACTCCTCAGTGAACAGAGCTGTCCAGATCTGTCCTCCAGGTCCAAGTTTGGACTCCCACAGCGGAAACAGAATCTGAAAACTTTTACTCAGACCCTCGTTAAATCTTCAGATGTTTAGTATCAGCATTTTCAGATGCTCAAATACCTGATTTTAAAGACGGGAAATCTGTGATGGTCTTGTGTATATCTACTTACTGTGTGACACATAGGTTTGGGGGACACATAGGGTGATCTTTACCTTCTCTGGTCATTTTAAAGAAGTCAGATTTTTGTATCTTTTCTATTTCTGCTTTTTTAAGATTTTCATGCCAGATGAAGCAACAGCCAGTGGGGAAGTGAAGAATGCCTGCTACCTACAGAGACTATTGAAACACTTCCTGGAGCTGGAAGACAGCAGCCCTCCGACAGGAGCATTATCTCATTATTTCATTTCAGTTTACAGAGGATTTACTTCTCAGAAGTTGGGCAAGGTAAGATTGGATGCATATTTTGTTTAACATTTTAGATTGCTTTGGGTTGAAATTATCTGATACTTCCAGAGGAAAGGGTGGGTGGGAGATTTCGGTATTCAGTAGGCAGCTAGGATTAGCTGGGCTGCCTGGTGTGCCTAAGATAGTTATGTAGTAGGGATGAGCACATTTCTACCAGAACACAATGGGAGAGAAGGTCGTAAGGGAAACTGTGCAGTAAGTAAAACATATATATTTACTTGTAATTATAAAAGTAAAACAGCTGTGCCATAAATAACAAAATCAAATACAACAGAGGTATGAAAAGTATAATTCTGTACCTACCAAGTTTCGTTCTCCCAAAGTAACCATTGTTAATAATGACTTGAGATGTATCTTTCCAGGTTTTTTTTAACTTGTCATATTTGTGACATATATGATGCTCTTTTGAAGTGTTCTTGAATGCCTGAGGCTCCATCATGCCTGGCAGGTTAGAAATAATGCCTTAGTTGTAGGTTGGGTCAGATGAGGGTTGGGTGAGGATGGTTTGAGTCTGATCTGTGAGCCTTTTTACTCCTTTGCTGCTGTGTGTCACCCTTCTTCATTTTAGGTTCCCAGTGACACACCATCTTCCCCTCTCCCCATTCCTAACTAGCTCCCCTTCCTGAATTCTCCCCTTCTTTGATTTTAGTTCATAAACATATATTGAGGTCCCCCTCTGTGCTGGCTCCCTGCTGGGCAGAGGGGACAGAGAGATAATAGGCCCCGTCCCTGCCTTCAAAGAAGATGGACATCTCTGACTCCTCCACCATCTCCAGTCGCTCGGCAGGACTAAGACCAGTTCTGCCTCTGCGGCTTCATCCCCTCATCTCTTTCTCTTCCTTCCCACCCCTGCCTTAGTTACAGGCCTTCCTTGCCTTCTTCCCAGCCACAGAAGCCTCTCCTTGCTCTCCCAGTCCCCAGCCAGCTGCCCATTGGTTCTGCACATCACAACCGGTTTCACGGCCTAGTCCCTCCCCACTGTCTAGAATGGTGGTTCACAAGTGGGCTGTGCGGACCTTGGGGGTCCTTGAAACCTTTTCAGGGTATCTACCAGGTCAAAACTGTTTTTGTAACAGCACTAAGATGTTATTTGTTGTTGCAGAGCAATAGTGCCTTAGCATGAATCAAGGCAGTGGCCTGGAACTGTCCTTGCAGTCATTGTATTCCTCATTGCTATACTCTTAGTTTTCTTTGTTTTTTTTTTAAAGAAGGTCCTTATGAAGCAGTAAAAATTGCTAATTTTAGTGAATCTCAACCCTTGAGTACACATCTTTTTTATATTCTGTGTGACAAAGTGGAAATGCTCATAAAGCACTGTGTGCATACCGAGGTACGGTGGTTGTCTCAACGAAAAGCGTTTGTGGGATTGTTTGAATCACAAGCTGAACTAGCCACTCTTCATTTTTACTTGAAATAATGACTGAGGCTTGGTGAGGCTGCAGAGCCGATAGGGACCAGATGTTGGAAGGCCTTGTGGCCACATTAATAAGGTTGGGTGATCTGACTTCAGCCTGCCTTTTTCATCTTTTTATACTGTCCTGCTCACACAAATACAGTCCTTCCCTCTTGCTTGCTCTTTCTAAAGCACATACTTCTTTACCCGCTCTGTCCTTCCTCTGATTATTCCTTCCGCCAGGAGATGTGCTGACAGCTCTGAAGAGTCAGAACAGAGGAAGAAGATGGGCCTGACTCCAGACTTTTTCCCTCTGGAAATCTTGCTATCCCAGCCCTGTCTGAGGCCTGTTGTGAATCACCACCCTGCCGGCACTCTTGTGGGCCTCAGACTGCCAACTCTCACTGTAGCTGTGTGAGATACTGCAGTCTGCCTCTTTCTGGCTAGCCTGCCTACACACAGGACTCTTGGGAGAAACCTGTGAAATAGCCTAGCCCCCTGGAATCACACTCAGACTGTCCTTTGAGTGAGCTGATTACACAGGTGGCTCCTTTCATCTATCATGCCTTAAAGTTGACTAGCTTCTGTTTGAGTATACTTTTTCCTTGACCTTGTCCCCTACGTAGTAATGATACCATCAGAAACGACACCAACCAACCAATAGGTCAGATAGAAGAATGTAGCCTTGTACCTGATACCAGAACCTCCGTGAAATAATGTGGTTGGACTGGTTTGTAGCTCATCCTCCATAATATGCCAAAACACAAAATACAAAGTTATCTCCAAGTAAGACAAAGAAACTTCTGATAAATCAGATTTCAGATTAATATAATAATGGTAATGTGGTGATAATGCCTTTGTATTTGTGTAAGCTAGAGCAGGGCTGCCCAGCCTTCTTGACATCATAGCACACACAGAAAATTATATTCTTCAGCCCCATGAGGGGATCAGTGTCTCATTCACAGCACATCAGTAGGGAAACTCTGTGCTGAGGCTTCTAAATAAAAGCATTCTTTTTGGTGCCTGGCTAATTCTGACTGGCTACCCCTCCTGCCTTTCAGCATGAATGCCTCAATATAATATTAATAATAGTTGATATATGAAATAATATTAATAATATTAAATATACTACTAGTAACGTAATAGTTAAAAGCTTGGATTTTAAGCCAGTCTGTCTAGATTTAAATCCTAGCTCTGCCACTAACTAGCTTTGTGACCCTGGGCAAATTAATTACTTAATCTCTTTGTACCTCAATTTCTTCATCTGTAAAATGTAAAAATATCTCATAGGGTTGTGAAGATGAAAGAAGTTAGGATACGTAAAATGTGTTTGTAGGGGCGCCTGGGTGGCTCAGTCGTCAAGTGTCTGCCTTTGGCTCAGGTCATGATGCCAGGGTCCTGGGATCGAGCCCCGCATTGGGCTCCCTGCTCCGCGGGAAGCCTGCTTCTCCCTTACCCACTCCCCCTGCTTGTGTTCCCTCTCTCGCTGTGTCTCTCTCTGTGTCAAATAAATTTTAAAAAAAATGTGTTTGTCAAATGCTTGGGACATTGGCATCTGGTGAGCCCTGTGTGTGTGTGCTGGAGCTGGTAGCACTGTGCACTGCTCCTTCAGAGAAGTAAATGTCTATTTGTTGCCATTCGAACTGGTGTAAGGTGGTATCTCAGTGTGGTTTTGATTTGAACTTCCCTGGTGGCTAATGATGTTGAACATTTTTTCATGTGTCTGTTAGCCATTTGTATGTCTTCTTTGGAGAAGTGTCTGTTCGTGTCTTCTGCCCATTTTTTGACTTATTTGTTTTTTGGGTGTTGAGTTTGAGAAGTTCTTCATAGATCTTGGAAATCAGCACTTTGTCTGTAGTGTCATTTGCAAATATCTTCTCCCATTCCGTGGGTTGCCTCTTTGTTTTGTTGACTGTTTCCTTTGCTGTGCAGAAGCTTTTTATCTTGATGAAGTCCCAAAAGTTCATTTTCACTTTTGTTTCCCTTGTCAAATTGACAAGGCAAGAAACAACAAATGTTGGAGAGGATGTGGAGAAAGGGGAACCCTCTTAAACCGTTGGTGGGAATGCAAGTTGGTACAGCCACTTTGGAAAACAGTTTGGAGGTTCCTCAAAAATTTAAAAATAGAGCTACCCTATGACCCAGCAATTGCACTACTGGGTATTTACCCCAAAGATGCAGATGTAGTGAAAAGAAGGGCCACATGCACCCCAATGTTCAAAGCAGCAATGTCCACAATAGCCAAACTGTGGAAGGAGCCCAGATGCCCTTCAACGGACAAATCAATAAAGAAGATGTGGTCCATATATACAATGGAATATTACTTAGCCATCAGAAAGGATGAATACCCACAATTTGTATTGACATGGATGGAACTGGAGGGGATTATGCTAAGTGAAATAAGTCAAGCAGAGAAAGTCAATTATCATATGGTTTCACTTATATGTGGAACATAAGGAATAGCATGGAGGACATTAGGAGAAGGAAGGGAAAAATGAAGGGAGGGAAATCGGAGGGAGAGATGAACCATGAGAGACTATGGACTCTGGGAAACAAACAGGGTTTTAGAGGGGAGGGGGGAGGGGGGATTGGTTAGCCCAGTGATGGGTATTAAGGAGGGCACATATTGCATGGAGCATTGGGTGTTATACCCAAACAATGAATCATGGAACACTATATCAAAAACTAATGATATACTGTATGGTGACCAACATAATAAAATTTTAAAGAAAAGAGAGAAGTAAATGTCTGGGCTCCGTCTTCCCCTCCTCATTGCCTCCTCCTCAGCCTCCCATTTCTCAGTCTTGGCTCTTCCTTAAGAGTGTCTGCCCCCTTCCTTTGATTTTGTCAGGTCTCCATTATTTGGGGGCCTCCACCAGCTGGCGACTGAGGAGGTGACACAACAGATAATTGTACTCCTTAGGTTGTTCTCACCACTCTTCCTTCTCTGGAAAGCCCTTGTGACTGAGGGAAATAACTCTTATAGGTTGGGAAAAGGAGTGAACCATAGACTTTGAAAAGAACTCTGGAGGACTCGGGAAAGGAGCATGAAGTACATTTGCTGAGCTGAGTTAGCCAGCAAAGTTGTGTTCTTAGGGGGAAAATGATCATCTTGGGTATCACATGCCAGATGCAGGAGCTGCTCAGTTCTCTATAGGCTCCACCAAAACATGGAGAACAGATCTGCTGCTTTGGGGGGCAGTGTGGCTCATAAGACTTTTTGGAGAAGTGACAGTTCTTTCAGAGGTGGGCCTTGGGGTCACCGGTGGGGAGAACAGTGGATGAAGGGTACTTAATGTGTTGGGAATATCTGTTGCTATTGCAGTCCCACTGCGATAGGTGAGACTCCTCGGCCCCTCCTCAACGGCTCTGGGAGTTCTCTCGAATTCACACTGACCGGCCATGCTGCCTCTCTTCAGCCTTAGCACACGCTCTTTCTCCGTCCTTCTCCCCAGGCCTCGCCCTGGCCAGTTCCCACTCATCCTTCAGATGGCAGCTTAGCTGTCCCTTCCTCTAGTTACTAAGCTGAATTTGATGCCTGTCTTCTGCTCCACAGCACCTGGTACTTGCTGGCCATAAGGCACTTGTCCCACTCTACTGAAATTGTTTTATATGTCAGTGGATTTAAATTCCTAAGGGCAGAGAGACTGTCTTCTCTTGTATTCTTACTGTCTAGCACTGGACAATCCATAGATGCCCAGTAAATACAGTATTTGTTGAATGAGTAACTCATCAGTGCTTTCACATCATGTCTTCTTTGACCCTCACCACAGCCTCGTGGTGCAGGCAGCCCAGGCCTCTGACCTCTTTTGGTATCTCAAGAAACTGATACTTAGAGAAGCTAAGCAAGCCGCCAGAGTGCACACAGTGGTGGGGAGCCAGGATTTAAACTGGTATCTTGCAGGCTCAAATGCTCATTACATCATTTTGTTTTTTTACAAGGTTTTTCCTTTAAAAAAAATAGCATTTAAAAAAATTAAAATTAAAATAGTGTTTGTTGTTTTCAAGGCACCAATATTCCTGAAATGTTTTTTCCTCACTGATCATTGGATTTCAGTAGAGAGAAATCTAGATATGATTTTAAATACCGTATATTCAGATTCTAAATTCCAGTGTCTATTGGAGAAAAATTATTGTGTATTTTATTGAAAATAAAACTTGGCTAAAATAATAATAGCATTAAAAAGTAATACATTTCATTGTATCAAATTTGGAAAATGCTGAAAAATATAAAGCAGAAAATAAAAATCACCCCATCACACGAAGAAAACTACTATAGATTAGAAATGTCCTGGATGCAAAAGGTAGCATTGAGCTTGAATCCCAGTTAAACCACTGGCACTAACCAGATGTTTGGTGTTTAGTAGATTGTTTAACCTCTGAGCCTCGGTTTCCTCACCTGAAATATAACAAAATATTTACCTTGAGGGATTATTGTAAGAATTAGAATTATTATAATGTATGTAAAATACATAGCATGGTGCCTGGCGTATATTAGGCACTCTTTCAAGTTGTAGTAGTATTAACATTTTTGTGTATTTCTGTCTAATATGTCTACATACCTGTGCATACTCATAATTTTTAAGATGTATTCATTTATTTTAGGGAGAGCAAGCGAGTAGGGTGGGGAGGGGCAGAGGGAGAGGGAGAAAGAGAATCCCCAGCAAACTCCCCGCTGAGCGTGGAACCCAATGCGGGGCTCGGTCTCACGACCCTGAGATCATGATCTGAGCTGAAATCAAGAGTCGGACGCTTAACCAACAGAGACACCCAGGTGACCCATACATATATGTTTCTCCTGCACATTTATATCAGGTATGTCATTGGGTCCTCACAGGGTTGCTGAAAAGGGCGGATATTATTTTAAAACCTGTTCTGTAGATGAGAAGGCTGAGACTCTAAGAGGCAAAGTAACTTGGCATAGCCTTGGTGCCATGTCTGCTAATATCTGAGGCAGGATTTTCACTCTGGTCTCCTGTTGCCAAGCTCATGTCCTTCCCTGTCAACAGTGTGCTTCCTTTCCAGCTCCACCTCCACCAGTACACGGATGGTAGACCACCGAGTCCTAACCAAGGGGAAGGTAAGGACTAGAGGTAGTAGAAGTACTGGGAGCCTGCACACCAGCTGGAGTCTGTCTGAAGACTTAAAAGAAGTGCTCGTTTCCTCTTCTGAAATCACAAACACATTGCCCAATTCTATAGCAGAGACCAGGCTTCTGGCTAGAAAGTCAAGGGCCACAGGGCTTTTTCTTAGGAAGAGTTTGTCAGAGAACTCATAGAACAGAATAGCCTCACTCTGCAGTCTGTAGGGCAGAGGTGGACCCACATTTCTTTCGGTGCATGCACTTGTTACCTAAAGGGCTTGGGTGACATGCACTGCAACTAACACTAAGTATGTGCAGCATTTCCTATCATTTCATTTCAGTGCACATTTTCTGAGGGTTGGTATGTATCTGACACTGTGCCATGGCTTATAGGAGATGCAGAGATGAACAGGCAACAGTCCTGGCCTTTAGGAACACTGGGGAGAGAGAGCTCAAGGCCAGATCCCACCAGTGCTCTAATGGTACTTCTAGCAGGGTGTTTAGGAGCAGAGGAGGAGCACTATTAGTTCTGTGCAGTGAAGCCATCTATTTGCCTGGTACCTAACTGATTTCCAAAGTGTTTGTACAAACTGAACTCGTTCAAAGGGGTGGAGACTGGGGGTGGGGGAGCAGAGACTTTTGAGCTGGGTTGTAGTGGTTGCAGTGAGAGGAAGTCTCTGGCCAAGGGAAGGAGGTGAGCCGAGGACCAGCTTGATTGTGGAGCCTTATGCCCCGAGGGAGCTTTTTTTTTTAAGATTTTATTTATTTATTTGACAGAGAGAGGGAACACAAGCAGGGGGAGGGGAGAGGGAGAAGCAGGCTTCCCGCAGAACAGGGAGCCCGATGCGGGACTCGATCCTGGGACTCTGGGATCATGACCTGAGCCGAAGGCAGACGCTAAACGACTGAGCCACCCAGGCACCCCCTGAGGAAGCTTTCATCCAGTGTTTGCATGCTTAATAAATTAAGGTCCCATAGACCCTGCCAGTGGACTGTCTGCAATAGAATAGAGATTATGGACAGGCTCCAGATGGGGAACCTATCAACCCCTTGGTAAGATTATGACACCACTCCCTCTCCCCTCCCCCCATGTAAACAGGGAAGTTAAACATGGTTTTTTTTTTTTTCCACTTCACTGCCTTCCTACATTTTTTTCTTCCTAGTTTCAAAAACAACTCTCCTTCAACAAGTTCTGTTTCCAAGGAAAATCTTAACCATTTGTCCCTTCTGGCGTACCCTCTTCCATTGAAATCCATGCAGAATAGACCAGGTACTCTATTTTTTTGTGTGTGAAGCCATAAAATCTGATATTGAATATGCGGCAGTGCTCAGAGGTACGATTCTTCCACAAGAGGCTCCCTCAGCCCTGCTGTGGTAAAAACCAAGTATAAATTGCCTCTAACAGGGTTTTCTAGCTAGAGTCGTAAGTATGTCTGAGCATCCCCTGTGAATTATAATGCTTCCAGCTCTCTTGCTGCTCCTCTGCATTGCCTACCTTTTGGCTGTTTTGCTTGTCCTTAGGCCCTCCGTCTGAGTGCAGGCAGAGGAAGGAGAAAGAGAAGGGAATCCAGAATCAGTCCAGTCTGCACTTGCCTCGCAGCCCTGAGAAGAAAACGGATTGGCACTGGACTGCACACAACGGCAGGGCGAGAGGGACAGTGGCCCCTCCTCCTCAGCCTGCTGTCCCAGTGGCCAGTGCCCCTCCCTGGGCTCCTGAAGAGCCCGCTGGGTTTCATTTCTGTAGAATTTCTCACTGTGTTGGGCAGCTTTTTCCCTTTAACTCACCTTAGTGAGGGTGGATATTGGGTGCTGATATTTAAGTTGGATTCTTTGAATTCATAGTGTGTTGCTGTCCCCAGATAGATCTTGTGTTTGAAACTATTGGCCAGAGTAATATTTTGAGATCCTCTGTGGATTCCTTTTATCCACGTGCTTATTTGTTCTCTAAAGTATAATTGAAAATCTGCTGTCGTCAGATCCAAAAATGAGAGGAAGAATGCACCTAAACTGAGCTGTCAGACACTTGGCTGCCTAACCATACTTTCTGGATTATGGTGCGGAAAGTGCCATCGTTCTGTGTGCTCTCTCCTAATGGATGTTGTGTACTTGCTTCTGAGAACACTACAGAGACGTGCTTCGGCCCTAATCAATCTTCCTGAGCAGACTTGCCATTTTTCTGACCGTGTTCAGCCAGGGTCCTCTGAGAAGAAAGTGGGCCTTTCCCCTTGATGGGCAAAGAGCCAGCTTCCATTTCAAAATCTCTTAGAAAAAAAAAATCCAACAAGCCAGAGCCTGTGTTTATTGAAGGTTGGTCTAAAAGTCTCTCACACTGCATGCCCCATCAGCACCCAAGTGCCTCTATTTTAGAAGGATGTAAAGGTTTAATCACCCTGGTGGGGATTTAGACCCAGAGACTTCAGAGAAATCTTAATATTTCTAACTGCAGGCAAAGAGTATTAAGGCTCACTCTGGATCAGGGGCATGACATGTTCTATAAGTAATTTATCTTTAACAGGGGAAGGCCCTTACTAGAGTGTCTTAGAAACAGTGCCCTGATTGGGCCCTGGTTCCCTGTTCCTCCTTTCTCTTTCCCCCTCTCAGTCTCCTGTTTATTCTTTCCATCCCTACCCTTTCCTGCCTGGTGTGCCCAGTGTCGAAATGTCTGCCTCACAAATCTGCCCTTTAACATGGGGAGCCTCCCTTTAACCTGCTGGCCAGTGAGAGATAGTAATGTTTTTGCAATAAATGACCTTATCCAGCAGCCCGATGTAGACCTGTCAACTGCAGACTTCTCAGGCTTCTGAATAGACCCTAACTGCATCCTCTCAAATAAGAGGACGCTCGGGCTTCCACAGGTACTCAGGTCTGTGTTCCTAGACCTGAAGTAATTTAGGGCCATCCTCAAAGCCATCCCCTGCCCTGTTGTACCTCCACCGAAGGCCTGTGAATCCCTGTGCACATCCACTCGGATGTCCCTGAGCATATGATTTCATTTGCATGGGCCCCTCCCAAGCCCATGCCCTTGCTTAGCTCCCTGGGTCTTGCCTTTCTGGTGCTGAGGCAGGAGGACGTCACAGGTGCGATTCTGCTTATGGCTTCATTGTTTTTGTTGGGAACTACAGTTTGACTGGTGGCAGATCTAAATCCATATACTAATGAGCTTGGTTAAAGCAGGCTCTGCTATCCTCTTTTAATCTAGCCTGTCTAAGTTCCTTTCCACAGTTAATGATCTCCAATAATGGCTTTGCCTTTAGTTTTGCCTCCTGGGTCAAACAAATCAATAGTTCTCACAGATATTTAAAAACCATCAGTGTAAAGCTCCTGGGTCCCCCCACCCCCCTTTTTTTCCCTTCTGGGTGAACTTATGACTTGACCGGTATAGTGATATTTCCCTTATATCTCTTTTTCCCCAGAGATGGGCAGCAGTGAACCCCTTCCCATTGCAGAGGGTGACAAGAGGAAAAAGAAGAAGCGGAAGGCCCGGGCCACTGACTCCTTACCAGGGAAGTTTGAAGGTTGGTCACACGACTCCTCAGATCTGGGCCTGTGGCTCCCCGAGCACGGGAGGAGCATCCAGGTGGCCCATAGGTCTAGATCAGAGCATGCGTCATCTGAGAGTCAGCTTGTGCTTATCTGTGTGACAGAGATGAAAGGTGGGATGACAGAGCTCTCGGATGGTGCACTCTGAATGGTTTCAGCACTTCACCAGGGGATAGAAAGACCAATCCGTCACTTTGGATATGGCGTGAGATTACTTGGTGCAGTTCGGCCCTTTTCTGATGTGATCTTTGTCCCGGCTGTTCCTGGAGGAGCTGCTGAGAGGTAGAACCACTGTGTAAAAGGATGAGAGAACACCAAGGGCCATGGCTCCAAATGAAAGTTAAATCTTCTAGAAACAGAGGAGTTGACTCCTAGAGATCACAGCTACTTGTGCTGTATGCGTTTGACTCCATTTTTTTTTTTTTAAAGATTTTATTTATTTGACAGAGAGAGACACAGCGAGAGAGGGGAACACAAGCAGGGGTAGTGGGAGAGGGAGAAGCAGGCTCCTCCCACGGAGCAGGGAGCCCGATGCGGAGCTCGACCCCAGGACCCCGGGACCATGACCCGAGCTGAAGGCAGACGCCCAGCGACTGAGCCACCCAGGCGTCCCTCCATTTTTTTTTTTTTTAAGATTTTATTTATTTATTTGACAGAGAGACACAGCGAAAGAGGGAACACGAGCAGGGGGAGTGGGAGAGGGAGAAGCAGGCCTCCCACAGAGCAGGGAGCCCGACGCGGGGCTCGACCCCAGGACCCCGGGACCACGACCCAAACAGAAGGCAGACGCCCAACGACTGAGCCACCCAGGCGTCCCTCCGTTTTTTTTTTTTTTTTAAGATTTTATTTATTTATTTGACAGAGAGAGACACAGCTAGAGAGGGAACACAAGCAGGGGGAGTGGGAAAGGGAGAAGCAGGCTTCCCGCCGAGCAGGGAGCCCGACGCAGGGCTTGATCCCAGGACCCTGGGATCATGACCTGAGCAGAAGGCAGACGCTCAACGACTGAGCCACCCAGGCGCCCCTTGACTCCATTTTAAGAGCACATGCTGTGTTCAGGGGATACGGTGTTGGATCATCAAAGATTTTGAACACTGTGTGAGGCACAGGCTCAGTGCTGGTCCTGTCATCGCTGGGCATGCGATGGCATGAGGTGAATCATTGTACAATTTTGCAAAGGACTGGAGGGTCAGTAGCTACTCCAGGAGTGACGTGCCCCCTTCACCTATTATGTTTCTTTCATTGTGAAGCCTGAAATAGCTTCCCCTCATGGTCCCTCTTTCCAACGTGGCAGATAGACTAGTGAATTGATTGTTTCGTAGAGTGGTTCTAATAACAAGCCCTTTATGAATCAGGGATATTGGACTTCCAACGACCAACCTATCCTGACATGCACGAAAGGCTAATACCAATGTATCCTTTGTGAGAGAAGCATGTCATTTAAAATACTTAGAAACAACAGTGTGCATGCTTATAAACAGCTGCAAGACCATGCCGTGTTGGACTGGAGAAGGTACTTAGTGTAGGGTTTGTCTATTTGTTTGTCTTTAACTTAAACTGTAGATATATGTGTAAAGGGGTGGGGTGGACAAAAGTCTCGAGGTTTTTAGAATAGTTTCCAAATCAACACAAGAGTATATCCGTTATTCAAGGATGGCTTGTACAATTATAGGCCTCTCATGCTAGGAGTGATAAAATCTAATTTCATGGTTTAAAAGTGTTTTGCTCACCCTGTGGGTTTAAATGCTGGGCTGCCTCAAGAGGAAACACTGAAGAATGGAGGTCAAGGGAGGAGGAGGTCAGCTCAGCAGAGGCCATGATGGAGCTGTGGCTTCCTTTGAAAGGGGCTCAAAGAGTCTGTGCTATTTGTGAGCTTGGGCAGGTCACCTAAATGTTCTTTCACCCCAGGCCTATTACTCCGTTAGAACCGCCCTGAGTCAGCACCCTAAAAACCTCAAGGTGTCCGTTTGCATCCTACTTCTGTCTCCTGTTTCCTGTGGGTGACTTCTGGAAACTTCTCAGAAACCTCCAGTGACTTCTGTGTGTGGTATACAGTAAAACAGTGCTTCATTCCCCTTTGTGTCACCAGTGCCTAGCACAGCGCTGGGCACAGAGCAGGTGCTCAACCAATAAGTAAATGAGTGAGTCATGTCCACTGAAATCACACTCCTTCTCTGAGGATCCCCTAGTTTCCCTACACAGATTTAACCTTTCCCTCCCCCTGCTTTTTTTTTTTTTTAAACTGTGTCTTGTCCTTTTATGATAGGACTTACTAGTGCCTGGTTTATTCTGGAGTCACTTGTCTGCATGTCTGTCTTCCCCACTGGACTGTGACCCTCAAAGGGCAGGGACTATATTTTATTCCTCACTCTGTCTCTATTATGAATTTAATATGTTGTGTGGCACATAGTAGGTACTCAGGGAGCATGGGCCGAATTGAAACTCTTTCACTGACCTCATCTTTAAAATGAGGAATAGAGGGACGCCTGGGTGGCTCAGTTGGTTAAGCAACTGCCTTCGGCCCAGGTCATGATCCTGGAGTCCCGGGATCGAGTCCCACATCGGGCTCCCTGCTCGGCAGGGAGTCTGCTTCTCCCTCTGACCCTCCTCCCTCTCATGCTCTCTGTCTCTCATTCTCTCTCTCTCAAATAAATAAATAAAATCTAAAAAAATTTAAAAAAAAATGAGGAATAGGATGCCTTCGATGTGGTCTGGTTGTTGAGAAACTGAGTCCTGCGATGGCTGGAGAGTTAATGGTCTTCCCTGCCACTGAGCACTACAGAGTCCCTGTGTGTGCCCATGCTGTCACACCAGGGAAGCGGAGTGACAAAAGCTCTTCCTCCATCTGAACTTGCAAAAGCGTGACTTATCGTTATTCCTCTCACCCATTTTACCTCTAGATATGTACAAGCTGACCTCTGAATTGCTTGGAGAGGGAGCCTATGCCAAAGTTCAAGGTGCTGTGAGCCTGCAGAATGGCAAAGAGTATGCGGTCAAAGTGAGTGTCTCATCTGGATGCCAGACTTGACTTCCCATGCAGTCAGTCCTAGCTGGGCCTAAGCCAGATACATTTCATATTCTGCAGTATGGCAACTCCAAAGCGGGACTCACTGGATTCAACTCTTTGTTTCTCTACTTACTTGCCGTGTAACATTAGGCAAGTTACTTAACACTTCTGTCCTTTGGTTTCCGTCTCTGTAAAATGGGTGTAATCATGGGAACTATAGAGTATTGATGTGGGGATAGAGTATGTGTAAAGTGCGTAGAACAATGTCTAGCTGCTGCTTCTTATTCTGAAAAATGGAGCAAACTTCACAGAGTGGACAACCAGATTTGGAATTAGAAGGCCAATCCGAATCTCTGTTTTACCAAACTACTGCTTGACTTTGGGCAAGTCGCTGAACCTCCTTTAGCCTCAGTTCCCACATCTCTAAAATGAGGATAACAACACCCGGCCTTCCTGTCTCAACGGAGTGGTTATGAAGATGAAAATAAAAATGAACTGGAAGTAGAAACACTACCAATTACACAATGCTATAAAGTGATGCACGGTATCACCATAATGAGGACTGAGCACTCAGCTCTGGGGCAGGAGAGATGGCTCCTTGCTACATGACCTTGTGGTGACTCACCCTACCCCTCGGTGCTTCCATTTGCCAGCTCTAGATGGAAGAAGGGATGGATCTGGAGCATTGGTTCTCAAAGTGTAGTTCCTGCATGAGCAGTATCAGCATTGCCTGGGTACTTGTCAGAAATACAAATTATCTGGCCCTATCCCAGACCTACTAAGTCAGAAACCAGGGGTGGGCCCAGCAATATGATTTTAGCCAGGTCTCCAAGTGGTTCTGATACTTGCTGAAGTTCGGAAAGCCCTGATATAGGGCTGTTTTACATTCAGTGTGGAGCAGAATCATCTGGAGAGCTAATAGCACAGAGACCCAGTTTTCTTGGTAGAGGATAGGGCCTGGGTCTTTGTATTTTTTATGCCGTTCCCCAGGTGATTCTTATACCCACCAGAGTTTGGGAACCACGGATCTAGAAACAAGGTCTCATTAAATCCAAGGGGGCAATTCAGATGTATTTCACATCATCCACCTGAGCCTGCAGGTCTAAGTGCTGTCTCATACAGGCAAACCCAGCCAAATTGGCTCCTGAGAGAAGTGTTTCTTCCTGTGACCAACTGGCCATAGTCCCAGCTGCGGGTTAATAAAGGGGAACACTTCTGCTTAAGCCACATTCCCTTTTGTTGGAGTGTTGCTTCATATGGTAACAAAAGTACTACCTCAATTCCTTTTTGGAAACATCAGTATAAATTACAAGTAATTTTTTAAAAATATGCTTAAGTGTGGTAATAAGCCACAAATATAAGTTGATTTTCAAAGGTTTGGGGACATTTATGCATCCATCCAGACCTTTTTCTTCAGGGTTGGATCATAAAGAGGAAAACCCGGCCCTCTGTGCCCCTGGGCATCTTTGGTGCAAACACTGAACCCTGGCTTGGTAATTCTTTGGTTTGAGCAGTTCAACCCACATCTCATATCTCTCCTGTCCCTTGGAAGCTCCCTAGAGATGGTCTACTTCTCCCAGCATGGCCCCACAACATTGGGTTTTATTAGGGCTTCCCTATAGGCATCCTAATGATGAATCCTAGAGTCTCAGGGTTGAAACGGAGTTTCAGGATAATCTGGTCCTGAATTTCTTCCATAACTCCTCAAATAATTGTCCATGTTCTGCGCCCTAACCTCTGATAGCAGGAGCCCGTTACTTCTGCAGAGAAAATAATACCATTGCTGAATAGCTTGCTGCTAGAAGATTCTTCCTGACTTTGATCTGAAATGCTAGGTAAATGAGTGAGTTAAATAGCTTCTGTGCCCCAGCACTGCACCTCTCTGACTGCTTAGAATGTGGGCCCACTGTGGTTTACTACCAGATGTGGACTTGTATAGAATATTACACCTGGTCCTGGGTGTTTGTGCTGTAACACACGGGAGTGGTTTGAAGTATTCTACGCAGCGGTCTGGGAATGAAGGAGCAGGGTGTTACCATCTGTGCTGCCCACTCCATACGTGGGACCGTAAGGCAGAGCCAGCTCTGCAGAAGGCTTTCCCCCAGGCTCTACTCGCAATGGTTTGGGGCTCTTGATGGGTCTGTGGAGATGTTCAGAGTTAGCCAGTCCCTGCTTAAACCACGTGCTCATCTATTGGCTCACCCATGCCTTCAGTTCCTACTTGCCAAGCATCTCCAGGTACAGGTGGGAGAGACAGTGTCTCTAGGTTCCTTGAGAGAAACTGCATGGGACATAGACAGGGATAGGATAGCAAGGGCTTTGGAGGCAGCTCTGGACTTGAGTGCCAACACTTTTACCACTTATCAGAGCTGTGGACAAAATGTTTGACCTCTTCCTGTCTTTTGGATTGCGCTGTAAGAACTAACTGAGACTGTGTACCTGAGTTACTGCCAAAGGGCACGTTCTCTGCAGAACTGCAGGTGTAGAGTCTGAGCTGGGCCTTGGAGCTTTAGTTCCTCTCCACTGCGTCCTCCAGCCCCCTTGCTCTTCCTCCAACCCTGGAAGATCCTTCAGTGGAGGTTGTAAATCTCACCCTTAAGACAGGAAGAGATGCCCTTGAGGTAGGACCTGGGTAGAGGTAGCTCTTTATCTTCTTGCTGGCTGCCTCAGTGTCCCCATAGGCTTCCACAGTATTTGCTTGGCCAGAGTCAAAATAGGCCCCAGCCAGGCTGGAAAGCTTGGGCCGGTCTCGTGTGTTGCTGGCAGAGTCACGGTGCCTGTGTCACCAAGACCTCCTCCACGCTCGCACTTGAAACTGGATGTGGGCTGAATTGGGCCTTGCATTCTCCCAGAGGGCTCCCGCTGAGAGGTGTTTCAAGGTCAGGTGGGTATGACAGATTTTATTCTTTCCATAGATCATCGAAAAACAAGCAGGGCACAGCCGGAGTAGGGTATTTCGAGAGGTGGAGACGCTCTATCAGTGTCAAGGAAACAAGTGAGTACAGTCTTGGGTTACTTGCTGCTTCTCTTGGGAGGATGCTTAGCTGTAGAAAAGGTCATTTCTTACCACCTCCTGACCCCAGCATTTAGCTCACATGCCTTGGCCACAACTGCAGAGGATTCCTTCTGCCTTTCCGTGTTTAAGAGAGAGAGGGGAGAGGAGACGCGGCAGGAGCCTTTGCTTCCGTTCAGGCTGAAGTACTGTAAATAACAACCCAGGCAAGCTGGAAGAGAGAGCGATCCGAATGAGGGGCTGGGAGAAGATGGGGTTCCCTCCTTCAAGTGCCTGTGGGAACAAGGCTGACCGAGTGTCGCCCGGCACACACCGTGAGGGCCCAGCTTTCATGACTAGATGAGGACAATGAGAGCTAGTACGAATACCACCGTGTTCTGTACCCAGCATGTTAGCGTGTGTGCGGCCGCCGCTCAGGCTCCGGGCGCCCGCCTAGCACTCTGCGGGCCAGCTGGGCCAAGGTGGTCTCCGCCCCCGCCTCAGCCGGCTCACCACCAGCTCCAAATGAGTGCTTCTCCCGCGGTGGCTTTCAATCAGGGTCACCTCTAAGACTCTGCTTCTCCCCTCTTCCCTGCACAGCAGGGTCAGCGGGGAGCCAGTGACCAGGTATTGATGGCTTTGTCATTAAGCTTGGAGGATGGGGGCTGCTGTTGATTTAACTCCAGGCGCTGCTTCTACAATCTTCTTTCAAATCAGGCCATTTTAGTCATCTTATTTAGAAGCCGTCACACTAGTGAAAGCCTGGTGTCTCCCAAAGTGGTCAGCATTTTTTGATGAGGGACAGATTTTTATTTTCAGCCCTGCAGCTTCTGAGTTCAGCATTGGAGCCTCTACTTGGTTTATTTCGTTCTTTAAAAGAAAAAAAGCCCCCAACACGTCCGATATCCAGGCCGGCGGCTTTCCTCCTGAGTTCCGAGACGACCTTGTTGGCGGCGCGGGGTAATGCTCAGGCCGACGGAGAGTGCTCACCGGAGAATGCTCACCGGGGAAGGCCGCAAGTGCTATGGCGGCTGGGAACGCGGCCGTTTCATTAAGCAGCGCTTAGCAGTTAGGGTCTAGCGGTGCCCACGTTGGGCCCCAAGTCTATTTGACAGATGTTTCCATTTTCTCCAGGCAATGTAAATACTGCCCTGTGATTTATGGGCAAGAGGGAGGGCAAGTAATTATTTGCTGCTTGCCTCCAGGACACACACCTACTATTCAGTGTTATTAGCCGCAATTGCTTCCAGTCGGCTGCAGATTTTATTCAGTTTAATGTGACCGGGACTTTTTTATAACTCTACCTAGTGGGTTTTAGGGTTGGGGTTTGACAGCACAGACTTGGTGAAAACACCAGAGACTGAACATTATGGAAAGATAAGGTGACCTGAGTCTTGCTAACACCATTGGCTACTTCTCAAACATGGGTCTTTAATAAGCATTCTGATTTCAGGTTGATTTCTGCCCTGCGACAGGGCATTGTATATTTTTTTCATTGTATATTTGTAAGTGGGCTTTAATATATAATACCATTTCCCTTTTTTTCCCTTTCCTCCTGTTTTTTCCTATTTAAGGAACATTTTGGAGCTGATTGAGTTCTTTGAAGATGACACAAGGTTTTACTTGGTCTTTGAGAAATTGCAAGGAGGTACTTACTGTTGAGTATGTGTTTGGACTTCTGATTAAGACCCAGGGTGGTGATCATCCATCATGAATCCCAGAGACTTCTAAAATGAGTCAAGCTAATAAAAAGGATGAAGGACTTAAAACTGCCCTTGATTTGGGAGAAGGGAGGCCGGAGGGAAGGATGTTAATTAGCATTTTGCAGAGCCTAGAATGTCACCTGTGTGGACATTCTATAAATGCCTTCTCATTGTAATAGGACTCATGTATAGATACATTTAGGCATCAATTTATCAATCCATTGTTTTGATGTGTTCACTATTTAAACTAATTATGGGGTGGAAACTCTTGCATACGTTGTGAAGTCCAGAAAGGCTCACCAGAGGAGAGGAAGGTCCCATGGCTTAGGAAGTAGACCCAGGATAGAGAGGAGGCCTGAGGATCTGTATCCTTCAGATGGAAAGATGCCACTCTTGACCATCACCATTGCTGCCATCACCCACACCCACAGTCACTAGAACGTGTACTCAGGTTGCTTTTCTGACATAGAGAATGGGATAGAGCAGCCCTTGCCCTCACCGTCACTCACCCAGCCTGAGGACAGATTTGCAGGGTGCAGGTTAGGGAGGATATCTGGAGCTGAGTGGGGGGCCATGTGGAGGGGTTTGGTGGTTAAGGGAGCATGCTCTAGACCCAGCAAAGCTGGATTTAAGTGTAGCTCCATCACTTACTAGCTGTGTGACTTTGGGCAAGTCACATAACCTTTCTAAACAGTGTTCTCATCTGTAAAATAGGGATCATGACAGCACTTACCTCTTTCAGTAGCTCTGAAGATGCAGTGAGATCATTCATGTGACATGCTTGGCACAGTGCCCTATGGGCACTAAGGGTCCAATAAATGTCAGCTATTAATATTATTAAAACAATTGGGTATGCCAAAGGCTATCTTAGAAGTGGGTAGCATATTACTGTCTATCTGCCCTTTTAACAAATTTGGAAGCAAGAGACTCACTACAGTAGAGCAAATATGAGACTAGCCAGGAGCCAGTTATCTGGGAATGTTCCCTAGCATGCCGGGATCCTTTCATTGTTTAATCTGACAAGTGGAAGATCTTTTATCCCTTCCCTATGCCAAAACCCAGCAATAAGTAAATATGTGCCATTTTTAAAAAAGATTTATTTATTTGAGAGAGAGCGAGCAGGGGGAGGGGCAGAGGGAGAGGAAGAGAGAGAGAATCTCAAGCAGACTCCACGCTGGGCACAGAGCTCCATCTCAGAACCCTGAGATCATGACCTGAGCCAAAATCAAGAGTTGGATGCTCAACCGACTGAGCCACCCAGGCGCCCCTGTGCCATTTTTAAGATGCAGAGATAACCCCTCCAGCCCAGAAATACTGACTTCCAGTCATGAGCACAGAGCACATGGAGCCAGGCCATGTGCTCATGCCCTTGCCCTGCTCAGCACCACCAAGACATTACATTTAAAATGCTGGGGATCATCTGTAAATGTATTGCTTAGAGTGCAGCCCTGCTGAGGCCAGAGCCATTGCAGTAGGTAAGGAGACTGGTTGATTCAGGGCAGCCCATGCCCCCAGCAGTCAGACTACACATCCAGTTGAGGGGCAGTCTATACAGGTTCTAAGGCCAGACTTACTGGGCTTAAGTCCTGATGCCTCCACTTACTGGTGTGTCATCTTGAGCAAGTTGCTTAGCCATTCTTGGCTTCAGGTTCCCCATCTATAAAACGGAGATAACTATATTTTGTACAATTTGCACAGTTGTGGTTAAGGCTAAGATAATCTATTTGAAGACTACTACATAGTGCCTGGCACATAGTAACTACTCAATAAATGTTAGCCGTTGCCAACAAAAAATAATATTATTAATAATAAATAGGAAAGTCAGAGGGAAAGCACTTTTCCCCCTTTTTCTAGACTTTCTAGACCTTTACATATCTGTTGAGGGTGTGGCATTTCTGTTTGAAAGCTTGTGCTCTTGTTTGGATCTGAGATCAGATGCAGAGGAGGAAATGTTCCTATGGAGAGGCCCCCCAACCTCATGTGGATTCACTTTTAGTTCTTTCTTATTTCAGAAGCCAGATCTGCCTCAATGGCATTAATATTTTTGGTCATGCAAATAGTTTTCTCTCCCTTCTGTGCTCATCATGGGCAGGCACAGAAGATGGCAGTCCAGTTCTGTTCAGTCCAGTTTTTTTTTTAAGATTTTATTATTTGACACAGAGAGATGGTAAGAGAGAGAGCACAAGCAGGGGGAGCGGCAGGCAGAGGGAGAGGGAGAAGCAGGCTTCCCGCTGAGCAGGGAGCCCAATGCGGCACTCGATCCCAGGACTCTGGGATCACGACCTGAGCCGAAGGCAGTTGCTTAACCAACTGAGCCACCCTGGCGCCCCATGTTCAGTCCAGTTTTGTGCTGGTAGCTCCTCTGTGCCAAGTACCACACTTGGTGCTGGACATTTAGTGATGAATAAGGCTGTGTCCCCACCCCAAACTTGTGCAGACTTGACCTCTGAGAACTTATACTTCCTAGGGCCCGAAACGTCATACCTGTGTGTCTCTTCTGCTCCCCAGGCTCCATCCTGGCCCACATCCAGAAGCAGAAGCACTTCAATGAGCGAGAAGCCAGCCGAGTGGTACGGGATGTGGCCACTGCGCTTGACTTCCTGCACACCAAAGGTGAACCAGGCCTTTGCCTCGGTGATTGGGTTGGACCGGCCAGCCTCTGGGGACGGAAGGGGAGGGGCAGATCAGGCAGAGAACTAGGCCGGGAGCTAGTGCAGTTCACAGCCCCACGCATGAGGGTGAGGGAGTGAGCCAGAATGGTGCTGGGCTTTGGATTTGGATGGCAGGCAGATGTGGTGCTATTAAGAAGGGTAGAGACACGGGAGAAAGAACGGGGGGAAAAAGACTAAATTTCATGACGAATAAGATGTATGAGTGTGTGGGTATGGATGATCTCCTTTTCCTGTCCTAGAAGGATGCAAGCCTCATCATAATACTATTCTAGTATAAATATTTGGGTGTTTTCTAGTTTTTGTTTTTAAAGATTTTATTTATTTACTTGACACAGAGAGAGACAGCGAGAGAGGGAACACAAGCATGGGGAGTGGGAAAGGGAGAAGCAGGCTTCCTGCCGAGCAGGGAGCCCGATGCGGGGCTTGATCCCAGGACCCTGAGATCATAACCTGAGCCGAAGGCAGTTGCTTAACCAACTGAGCCACCCAGGTGCCCCTTCTCGTTTTGTTTTGTTTTGTTTTGTTTTGTTTTTTTAACTCAGGACCCTGTGATTAAGATCTGAGCTGAGATCACTTAACCAATTAAGCCACTCAGGCACACCCTTCTAGTCTTTTAAAATATGTCACCTGTATCTCTCTTTTCAAAATCAGCATGATAGTATATATCTAGTTTTATATCTTGTTCACAATAAATGGAAAATGCATTTTTCTACTAACGTGGTTAAGTTTGAGGTATCTGTTGAACATGATGGTAAATTGCAGGTTGCTGTTGTCTGAATTACACTTCAGTTTACAGTCCCTTATCTAAGACTGATCGTTTAAGAACTTTGATAGTGAATTAAATCTTTTTACAAATTGTTTTTGTATTTCCATAAATATGTCTGATGGTTACATTTTTAAAACGTGCCTAACAGCAGTGCCATGGAAAAACGAGTTCTAGCGTTACCTTTTTACCAGCTATGTGCTCTCTCAGTAATGATGTCTTCCCGCAGAATTACAGTGAGAAGAGAGGTAATTACTTCATCAACAGTAGTTAAACGCTGCTCTGGTTAGCGTGCGGCACTATTCTCGCTCGCTTACAGAGCGGTGTGGGCCTGTGTCTGAATCGTGTATGTATAACACAGTTGGGGCACAGTGCCCGGCATGTAGTAGTTCTGCAAGAGTGTTCCTTCCTCCACCCTGATCCGCCGCCAGACAGAAAGCATTTCCATTCCTAATATTAATTCCCTTAAAATAAAGCCATCTGTCTGGTGATGGGAGGGGGTGGATTGAATAGTTGGTAACTTAGCTCTGCTCCCTTCCCCACTGTGGATATTGGCCGGCCACATAGGTTGTGAGAGCCCCAGGCCACTTCTAGGCGCTCTGGGCACACATCCCACCTTGTGCCAGCAGCTCAGTGCATGCTGGAGGCATGTGTGCAGGGAGTTCAGCCTCACTGGTCCTACCTCGTTTCCTCCTGTGGCTGAAGGGAGATCTCCACGCTGACAGTGGCCACGTTGGACGCCTGACTGGCACATGGGATGCAAGTTCCTAGAAGGGGTGTTTGTACTTTCCCCAGCATGATGAATAGCACTAGTTCTGTTTCTGAAAGCCGGGATGCATGTAGGTAACACCTGCTTGACAAAGATTTACAACTGTTCCCCAAGCTGCCTCTGCAGATTGCAAAACTGGGTCACGCTTTTTGCAAGACCCATACCTTAGAGGGGGGCAGAGGCGGTTTTATTTTTTATTTATTTATTTTGAGGCAGTAAAGGGAACAGAGTTGGTGTGGTGTTAGGAGTTCTGAAGTGCTTGCTAACATCTAGCGGACCAGCTGCCCATGTGACTTGAAGTTGGGGTGAAAAACAATTTCTAGCTGAACTTGGCTGTTTTCTAAATAACTTCACACTGGGAAGATGGATTGGGCAGGAATGGGTCAGCCCGGAAACAAGTTCCGCACTTTTAAATACTGGACATGCTGCAGCTTAACCTCTGGGAAATGAAGCAGAGCAGCTCGATGGCCGGCGTGTTCACAGAGGCAGGTCCGTTATTCCGGCATGGCGCTCAGTTCTCAGGCTGGGGGACAACTGGGCCATTGGCACCCATTTGGAGAGCAAGGCTCCATGTGTGGCTCGTGATCCTTCTGTGGGAGCACTTGCTGTAATGGAAAATATCTTTCACTTTTAGTGCAGCAAGCTGTAGCCCGACTCAATTTGTACAGCCTGGACTGAGTTGCTCTGGGTTCTCATTCAATTAGGTGACTGATGAAGTTACTTAGCCTGCTAGAGCTCAGGTTTTCCCTCCCTGGTGAAGTGCCTCGGGTGGGCTGGGCCTCTGCCTCCTAGCGGGAAATCGGAGGGCGGCCTGAGAAGTTGGTCATCAAGGGAGTTTTAGGAAAGCAGATTCTGCTTTTTCCTATGACTCCGTGAATCCTCTGCTACTTTCCAGTACTTCTGAGCACCAGCTCTTTGGCTCTTGCTCAACCTTCCAGCCCTTCTGTCTCTGCATTGTGCATTCTGCAGAAGGAAAGAGAGATGGAGTTTCTGTGTCCACCACGCCCTATGAGTTGGTTCTCTGTCCCTGTCTTTGGTCAGAAGGTGGCTTTTCCCCACGTGCCTTCTTGGCCAGGTCAGCAGCTTTTAACCCCTCATGGAGTAAGCTGCTGCCTGTGTCTCCTTCAGGAAGTCTCGCCAAAATGCAGAGGAGGGAGGTGTCTCTTAAGAACAGTACCCTCGAGCCAAAGCAGTCCTTGCTGTGCTTCCGACAGGACTGTCTTGGACATGCAGAGCAGGTGAGAAGGGGATTGGACAAGCTTTGGAAGATTTGTTAACTAACACTTGGTCCTCTGAACATGCAGGGAGTCCCACCTAGGGAATCATTTTTTTTTAAGTCAGCCACACAAGAAGAAATGAGGTAGAGCAGCTTCAGCCCCCTGAGATGCTCTTAAACAAGGCAATGATTATTTCTGCATTGCGGTTTCAAGCATGGCCATTTGCAGGGCTCTTCGCTCTGCTTCATATTAGGCTTCTTATTCTTGGTTGTCACTGCAGTGCTGAGAGGTGGGCTAGCTGGGATTCATTTAGCCCCCTTCTTATCCCTGCCCGACTTCTAAAGCTTCGGCTTCAAAAGAACTTGCAGAATCAACGGTGCTTTTGGTTCGTCTCTGGTTACTTCTGCCTCCTGCAGCTCGTTGATTTTTTAATGTACCATAATTGGGAATTAATCTGCGAACAACAGCATTTGGAAAAAATTAATTGTGTGTGGAATGTTTGATAATTATGTGCATATGTTAACCATTTCTTTGCTCTTGTCATTTCAGGCATCGCTCACCGCGATCTGAAGCCGGAAAATATACTGTGTGAGTCTCCAGAAAAGGTACTTAGGGCTGACTTGTTGGGGGTCACAGTTTACACTGAAGTGGGGAAGCCACCTCTATTTTCAGTTGGGTCGTTAGCAGTTCTCTCAGCCTCAGGTACCAACCTGCACTGATTACTATGGACACATGAGAATGTTAGACCAAATGTGTAGTGTTTCTGCATTCTAAATCGGGTTAATCCCTGTCTCTTCTTTGCTCTTTATCAACAGTGTGATTGGCTTACACCTGAGAGTTTGTAAAACTCTGCACGAAATGAATGTTTTCTAGCCCAGTGCACCTGTCTTTAGAGCAGCTGGTGTGAGCCATAAACAACTCAATCTTCTGTGAAGCCAATCTTTGCCTAGAAAGGATGTTTATGCTACGGTGTATGCCAGCTAATGCCCACCACTTGAAGTACTAATTAGGAAGCAAGTTCCTGAAAAGGGTTTCTGTTTCCATTTTTATTTCCAAAGATGCCCATTAAAAAGCAAACATATAGATTGGGTGTTGAACAGATGCATCCTATTTTAAACTTTACCTTAACCTACCAGTAAATGGAAGTGTTTGCACTTCCGTAAGCATATAAGAATTTGACAGATTCTGTGTTTGTGTGGAGGGATTGAGGCCCTGGTGGTTTTGCTGGCACACATTCATGGCTCTGTGTGTATGTATATGGGTGCGTATGTATGAACA
Source organism: Mirounga angustirostris (assembly GCF_029215605.1). Taxonomy (NCBI): domain Eukaryota; kingdom Metazoa; phylum Chordata; class Mammalia; order Carnivora; family Phocidae; genus Mirounga; species Mirounga angustirostris. The sequence goes on from NW_026991712.1 coordinate 153,686,188, forward strand.
CACATTGTCAGTCTGAATTAAGGGATAGCCCATAAACAGAAACGGCTGCAAGAGAATGTGGTGAATGTAAGCTGCTCCTTACAGCTCTTTTGTGGGGAGTAGTAATACATTACCTCAAATAAGATCTTGTGATTTCCTGTCAGTGGCTCTGGCATAAGACTTTATAATTTGTCACCATTATCATTATGATTATTAATAATAATTATAGTTAACATTTCTTGAGTACTTACATTGTGCCAGGCACTTATTAAGTATTTGTAAAATCTCATGAGGTGTAGGTACTATTACTATTCTCATTGTATGGATGATGAAACTGAAGCTCAGGTAGATTAAGAAGCCTGTCCAAAGTCACTCAGCTGGTAAGTAGTAGGGTATATAGATTAAAACTAAGGTAGTCAATCTGGCCCCAGAACTCCACAGACACTCTGATCTACTCTCTTGCCTCCAGTTCACAATATGCTTTCATGGCTTTTGTCCTTTCATTTGATCTTGATGGCTCAGGATTACTGCCCCTTTTCTATGGTTGAAAAACTAAAACTAAGAGCAACCCAAGCATCAAAAGACATTATCCAGAAAATGAAAAGATAAGCCGAGAATGGGAGAAAATATTTGCAAAGCATATATATGATAAGGGTTTAATATCCAAAATATAAAGAACTTCTAAAACTCAACATCAAAAAGACAACCCAATTTTAAAAATGGGCAAAGAACTTGAATAGACATTTCCCCCAAAAAGTACACAGATAGCCAATAGCGTATGAAAAGATGCTCAACATCCTTGGTCATTAGGGAAATGTTGATCAAAACCACCATTAGGGGCACCTGAGTGGCTCAGTTGGTTAAGCATCTGCCTTCAGCTCAGGTCATGATCCCAGAGTCCTGGGATCAGGCCCCACATGGGGCTCCCTGCTCAGCGGGACTGTGCTTCTCCTTCTCTCTCTGCTCCTCCTCCCGCTCATGCTCCCTCTCTCTCTCTCAAATAAATAAATAAAATCTTAAAAAAAAAAAAATTAGACACCACCTCACAGCTGCTAGGATGGTTAGAATTTTAAAAAGAAGAAAAAACCAGAGAAGAGCAAATGCTGATGAGGCTGTGGAGAAATTGGAACCCATGGCCAGTGGGAACAGGAAATGGTGTGGCCACGGTGGAAAGCAGCATGGCAGTTCCTCACCAAGCTAAACAGGATTACCATACCACTCAGCAGTTCCACACCTATGTATATACCCAAAAGAATTGAATACAGAGGTTTGAACTTGAACATCAGTGTTCATTGGAGCATTATTCACAACAGCCAAAGCTGGAAACAACCCAAGTGTCCATCAATAGGTAAATGGATAAACAAAATGTTGTCCCTCCATACAATGGAATATTGTTCAGCCACCCAACGGTAGAAGTTCTGATCCACACTACACCATGGACGAACCTTGAAAGCAGTATGCTAAGTGAAATAAGCCAGACACAAAAAGGCAGATATTGTGTGATTCCAGTTAATGAAACATCTGAAATAGCCAAATTCATAGACAGAAAGTAGATGAGATATTTACTGGGTAGAGGGGGGAATGGGGAGTTTCTACCTGATGGTTTCTGTTTGGGATGATGGAAAACTTTTGGAAACAGATCCTGGGGATGGTTGAATAACAGTGTGGCTGTAATTAGTGCCACTGAATTATACATTCAAAAATGGCTAAAGTGGATTATTTTATTTTATATATGTTTTATCACAATAAAAAAAAGAGGTTAAGTGAAAAAGAAGGGTATAACAGAGAAGGAGGAGGAAGGGAGGGGAGAGGAAAGAAAGGAAGGGAGGAAGGGAAGTTGAGAGACTTTCGGCTTCCCCAGCAGGTCAGCGGCTGAGCTGGGACTCCCACAACCAGCATTTCTGAGGGGCTCACTGTGTTGCTTCCACCATGCAGGCCATTCTCCTGCATGCACGCGAGGTGCCCTCCTGGTCAGCTCTGGAGATGACTCACGCTGTCTGTGGTTTCAGGGGCAACATCCAGTTTGGGTGACCAGCCCTCCCAGTTTGCTCGGGCCCGAGGGGTGTCCCAGGATACACAGCTTTCAGTGCTGCAACCAACAAAGTCCCAAGCAAGCAAAGATGAGTTGGTCACCGCAAGCCACCTGAGGTGGTACCGTCCACTGAATGGGCCACAAAGAACCTTTCAGGAATACATATTTACTTCTCTGATTCTGCAGCCTACACCATCATTTGTCATTTGTGGGCAAGATTTCTGAAGGTTTGCTGCTCGTTTTACTAAGTGCGCAGCAGCCTGGCACCACGTAGCACGCACATTTTCTCTTAGGAAGTGAGGAAAGAGCGTGGGGCAGAGGACACCTCAGGATAAATTCTCAGGTGATTTTTTTTTTTTAAAGATTTTATTTATTTATTTAAATAGAGCGAGAGAGCACAAGCAGGGGGAGCAGTAGAAGGAGAGGGAGAAGCAGGCTTCCCGCTGAGCAAGGAGCCCGATGCAGGGCTCGATCCCAGGACCCTGGGATCATGCACTGAGCCGAAGGCAGACACTTAACCATCTGAGCCACCCAGGCGCCCCTCTCAGGTGATTTCTAACCCAAGGACAGTAAACATGACATGGCAGAAAAAGCTGGGCTTTGGCATGGCAGCCGTAGAGAGAGAGAGAGAGAGTATGTGTGCAATAGTTAGAGCCAGCGAGTGAGAGGGGAAGGAGCGAGGGAGGGTGAGTGACTGTGTCATAGTCACATTGGTCTCCTGGTGTCCTTGGGTTTCTTATATTTGTAACCTTTGCTTTTTGTGTTCCTTTTCAGGTGTCTCCGGTGAAAATCTGTGACTTTGACTTGGGCAGTGGGGTGAAGTTGAACAACTCCTGCACCCCCATAACCACACCAGAGCTGACCACTCCAGTACGTATGGCTGGGCACCCTGTACCACCTCCTTCAGGACTCCTGTACCCTTGGAGTACCCCCAACCCAAAGCTGGAGTCCAGAACAGAGAGCTAAGGAAGGAAAACCTAGTGTTTCTGCCTGAGTTGTCATTTGGCCACTTTGTGAGCCACCCCCACCCACCCCATCAGGGCTTAGTTGCTAATGAAACTGACATGGGAGCTTTTTGTTTGGGGCAGGTCCTCTGCCAATGATGAGACAAATTGTATCTGTGGGAACAGGCTGAGGGCTGACTCCTGACCCAGGTAAAGACAGACACTAGCCCAGGCCAGCCCTTTGCACCTGAGCACACGATAGCTCTGAGTCCCACTCTCCCTAGCAGCGTCTCAGCACATCCCCCTCTGATGGAGGAGGGGCAATGTGGTCTCTCTGGCCAGAATTGAGAGGTCCCAGCTCTCCGCATGTAGGATCATTTGCCTGAGTTATCCTGTTGCTTCCTTCACTTCACATTTCATGCCCAGATGTGCAGCTGGGAGCTGTTCTTCCTTAGACATCTCTTGTACATACCCAATGTACTATAATTATTATGAGTCTTTTGAGATTTGCATGTTTCATAAGTGATTTTTCCTAATAACCTTTTTTAAGACATGCATTTCAATGTGTTTGTATCTTACTCTAATTGACATTATTAGAAATGTTTCTGTATTAGCTTCTACTACACTGAGGTACCTTGTTCTCAAAGTCATTAACTCTAATTGCCAATAATATGGAAAATGTCCTTTCTCCACTTCCTGTCTTCCCATCTAATTAGTTGTGTGTGTTGGGGGCCAGGGAGGCATCTCTTGGCAAGGCTGCAGTAAGGAAGAGGGGAGCAAAAAGAATTTGTTTTGTTTTTATCAGCATCTTATATGCAAGGATGGAAGGAAAGAATCCCGAATTCTTGTACTGGGATTTGAAACCAAATCCCTGCCCCCTCCTCGTCCTTCGTTTTCCCATCTATAAATGGGAGAAGTGGGGAGATTGGATTTGTTCTAAGAGCTTTCCCAGCTTGGATGGACTCTTAATTCTGAATTCTTATACCTCCTTGGTCTAAGCTGGCAGAGAAGCTTGGCAGGGACTTCACTTTAAGAACTCCTTGTCTTATGGGGGCGCCTGGGTGGCTCAGTCAGTTAAGTGTCCAACTCTTGATCTCAGCTCAGATCTTGATCTCAGGGTCGTGAGTTCAAGCCCTGTGCTGAGCATGGAGCCTACTTAAAATTAAAAAAAAAAAAATGAAGAAGAAGAAAAAGAAAGAAAGAAAAAAAAAGAACTACTCGCTTTATGGGACTGGATGTCCACAGACCCCCTCCCGGACCCGTGCCCCTGGTACATTGAAATGCCTGTACATTAGGTGACTGTCTGCAGAGAACTGAGCAGCTTCTTGACCAGGTGCCTCTGCCTACTGGAGAAGGACCTGGAAAGATGGGAAGGTGACCTGGAACTGGTCATGTGGATCATGGGGAGCACTAGGACTCCATTTACAAACGCTCAGTTAGCCCAGCTTTTCCAGGTGCCTTGGTGGTATCAGGTGAGCCCTCTGGCCGGCTTTCCTGGCAACTCCTTGCTCTTCGGTGCCATCCTCCTGCTGAACTCCCATGACATTATGCTCTTTGCCATCTCCTCTCCCTGTGACTAAGCCTCTCTCTTCTCTACCATTTCCCCTCCCAACCTTGGCCCCCACAGTGTGGCTCTGCAGAGTACATGGCCCCGGAGGTGGTGGAGGTCTTCAGGGACGAGGCCACCTTTTACGACAAGCGCTGTGACCTGTGGAGCCTGGGCGTAGTCCTCTACATCATGCTGAGCGGCTATCCCCCCTTCGTAGGTCACTGTGGGACCGACTGTGGCTGGGACCGGGGAGAGGTCTGCAGGGTGTGCCAGGTAAGCACAGCTCAGGGACCCGCTGCACGGGGCCTGCCAGGGGGTCAGCGTGGTTGGGGCATGCCCAACAGGACTGGGCTGGGAGGTGTTCCTGCTCCGGAAGGGGGTCTCTAGTGCCTCTTTCCCCTTCTGTCCAAGGGCCCACGACAGGGTGAGAGAGAGACAGGCTTAGCTGGGAGTTCAGGGGAGAGCTGTTAGAGCAGACCATACCTGAGCTGAGCCTTCATACATGAGTCTTGCCCAAGAAATAGAAGCAGGAGTGGCAGTACCAGCCAAGACATGGAGGAGTGAGACAGCTGCATGTGTATGGGGGAAGAAGAGTAGAAGTGTAAGGTTGGCAGTGGGGGGAGCTATAACTGGACAGATTGCCAGGAGCCCATTTGTGGGGGCCCCATATGAAGGGCTGAGGAATTTGGGCTGTGTTCCCTAGTTGGCATTCCCCAGGTGTCACCTGCCCAGCCCTCCAAGTAGCTTAGCCATCTCTGCCCGACAGGGGCATTCTGTGTGGTGTGATGACTTAGCAGGGATGGGGAGCCAGGGAGGGCCCTGGCCTGTAGCATCCCCAGGCCACGAGCTGCAGCTTCAGCTAAAGCCAAGGGGACCCAGGGTGACCAAATCAATGGCAGGCACATTCCGCTTATTCCCTGGTAGCGTGGCCTCAGGAGGAATCTTCTTTACCTAGAACAAGCTGTTCGAGAGCATCCAAGAAGGCAAGTATGAGTTTCCTGACAAGGACTGGGCACACATCTCCAGCGAGGCCAAAGACCTCATCTCCAAGCTCCTGGTTCGAGATGCAAAGCAGAGACTGAGTGCTGCCCAAGTTCTGCAGCACCCTTGGGTGCAGGGGGTGAGTAACCCGGGGAGGGGCGGCAGTCCACCTCCTGAGGCCTGTAGCATGGCCGTGAGGAAGCTTTTAGAGTAGCGAGTACTGGACAGCAGCCCAGGTGGCTGACCTCAGCTGGAGGGAGACCAGCTTCAGTCCCTGCCCATGTGGAGTGAAGTGGCCACTGGCGTAGCCCCGGAAGGAGCCCCTTACTGGTCATAGACTTGGCTCTAACCTTGGCCTCGGACTAGGCTCCTAACTGAGCCTTGCCTCTCAGGAATGAGCAGAGGCCTCTGGGGGATTTGGCACACGCATCTACCACTGGCAGAGGCACACATTCTCGGAAGCAGCCTGGTGTTGGCGTTTGGGGCCTGTGGCACCCTCCCCTCAGACAGACACGTCATGAGCTGAGAATGCTCAGAAGCAGGGCCTTGCTTCCCTGCTTGCAGTGAGGATGCATTCGGGGCACAAAGGTTCTCCTCGTGGTTCTGGGGTGCAGCTTGCCTAAAAGGCAAATGGCGGTGTTTTCCTCAAACAAAGGATCTAGGTCTTTACCAGAAAACATTTTCAACCATCCTCCTTAGTTAGGCATGTTACCTGACTTCTGCCCCTCCAAGGGGTCTGCCAGACCTCCTGTGATTTACCGTGTCATTGGTCTGCCAGGCCCTCGCCAGCCTCGGTGGCCCTTCCAGTGGAAAGAAACAAACATTGCCAGCCCCATGTTATAGGGGGGACCCAATCTAAGAATTTCTGAGTGGCTGATTCCTAGCCACCCAAGAGTTGCTAAATTTACTGAGCACCTACCCCATGCCAGACTCTGGTGATACTGGGATGAGTAAGACCCAATCCCTGTCTTCTTACTCTAATGGGGAGGGGGAGACAAGGGAATAAATTATGGGATCGTGTAACAAATGCTTATCAAAAGTGCTAGGGGCACAAAAGGACGAGGTTCCACCTCTGCTTGGACAGGGGTAGGGAGGTGGCAGGGGTGGGAGAATGAATGCTTCTCAGGGGAAGTGACCCTTGAGCTGGGTCTTGGAGGATAAAGAAGACTTTGCCAGGCAAAGGGAGTGAATCTCCATGCAGAATCAGCTGGGTTCAAGCTGTCCTTTCTTGCTCTCTCCTTGGAAGGTCTGACCCTGCAGGCAAGCTTGGCCAAGTGTCTGTGCTGGGCCAGGAGTCTGTAGTAGCCTACCCACTCTGCACTGGTGTGGGTCGGGCAGCTCTTGAAGGAGGGAGCAGTGCTTACCCCCACATCTGTCCTTCCCATTCTAGCAAGCTCCAGAAAGGGGACTCCCCACGCCGCAAGTCCTCCAGAGGTAAATGCTCCAACCACACCTGATGCCCTTCTTGCTTTGGCTTTGACTTTCCCTCAAACTCTCAGCCACGTTGGGGTGGAGGTGGGGTAGGGAGCCTAGCTCTAGGCTCAGATGTCATCCTCCTGAAGGGGCTCCCCGGCCTGCCCTCTTTCCCCTCTTCTCTGCTGCCACCTGACGGCCTCCCCTGCCCTCCAGCTCCTTCAAGGCCCCTCAGGTGCTGTTTGCAGGAGAAAAAACTGTTTCCATGTCTGCTTGCATCTAACTAGAAATCACCATTTATAGCCCAAAGACCTTATCTGTAGGTCACCCCAAGGTTCCCTCCCTCAGCTGCGGGTTGGTGACAGTAGCAGGAGGGGGCACTGTGAGGCAGTAGGACCAGTTGTCCTGTCACCACTAGACACAGTAATAGTAATGACCACGCTATAGTAAATGCATACCACACGCAGGATATGGTGCTAAGGGCGTTACAGAGATTCTATTCATAATCTTTATGATAAATTTAAAGGAAAGGTGTTCCTATTACCCCATTTTATGGATGAGAAAACCAAGAATAGAGATTGAGGTAACTCACTCAGGGCCACACAGTTGCCTTGGGGAGTTGGACTTTGAACCTGGATCGTTTGACTCTGGTGCCCTTTAACACCAGACCGTGTTCCTAGTGAGCACTGCCCTATTCCCAAAGGACCAGGGCTACCACACTGTGGGAAGCCCTCCAGGGAGCCACCTCATGACCAGGTGCTGGGAGTCACACGGGAAGTCTTACATCACTGTAATCGCCACTGGGGTGAGCCAGAATGCTGCTGCCGGGGGTGGGCCGGCCTGATTCTCTGGAGCTGCGTCCAGGTGCCTTGAGGCTCCGAACCTGTGGTCCACCTTAGAAGATGTATCCAGTAGACCCACGTGCCTGCTGTATGCTAGCCCGGCTGGGCCCCGGGATACAGACACAAGGGCCCGGCCCCTGCTCTTGGAGCTCCCCACCCTGACGGGGGAGGGGGATACATGGGGGCGCGCTTCATGTGCCAGGCCCTTCCTCTGGGAGAGCTGGGTGCAGAGCGTGGGAGCGCGGAGGAGGGTGCTCTGAACAGAAGGGGACATTTGTCCCAACTCCTAAGTCCAAGGACTGTAGTTGAGGCTCAAAGCCATTGCAGCCTCAGTGAAATCAGATTGCAAACCTGGGCAAGAACGACTCTGCGGGGGGGGGGCAGGGGAGGGAGGAGCAGCCCAGAAAAAGCCTCGGGGGGTGCGGGAGTGGGCTGGCCAGGGCGCTGAGCCCTGCTTCCCTCTGCTCTGTGCTGCCTGCCCCTGTAGAAATAGCAGCACGATGGACCTGACGCTCTTCGCAGCTGAGGCCATCGCCCTTAACCGCCAGCTTTCTCAGCGCGAGGAAGACGAGCTGGCAGAGGAGTCCGAGTCGCTGGTCGAGGGCCTCTGCTCTGTGAGGCTCTCCCCTCCCTGCAAGTCGCGCCTGGCCCGCCGGAGGGCCCTGGCCCAGGCAGGCCGCAGAGGCGACCCGGAACCGTGCCCAACTCCCGCCGCACTCTGACCCACTCCGGCCACGGCTTCCCGGACCTCGGCCCGCCCGGTGCAGCCAAAGTCTGCAGAGCACGCAGAGGAAGCTGCTCCGTGGCCCCCCGTCCTGGCCAAGGCCCTGAGGTTCCCACCCAACCCCCCATCTCCCCGGAGTCTTCAAGGGAAAAGCTCCATCCGGAGGGGTTATCTTTGAAAAGGAAAGCAATCACTTGTCACTTTGCATAATCGCCTGCGGCAGGGACATCTCTGCCGGGCTCCCGCCCACCTGCTCACCCGCCTGCAGATCCAGGATCCGCCTGCTCTCCTGGGCGGGCGGGCAGCAGCGGGCTGGGGCTGCGGCCTTCAGGGAGCCAGGATTGAGAAGCGGCAGTTGACAGAGGCTCTTGACTCTCCCTACACTGTCACTGCCCCCCCCCACCCCCCGCTGGTCCTTCCTTTGTCCTCCGGATGTCCTCCCCTCGGCTGAGTGAAGCCATCCCCTCAATTCAGGAAAGGGCAGGGAGCCTTCCGCGTTCAGGAGGCCAGATCGGTCTTCCAGTCTGTGGTACGGGAGAAGCACATAATCTTTCTTTGCTGGGACCAAAACGTGTCCCTCATTTATCATCCTCTTCCTTGTTTGGGATTGCTGCTGAAGTCCGTATTATTTCGTTTAAAAAAATGTTTGTTTTTTTAACCATGCACTTGCAGCAAAGATGGGACTTTAAACTCCCACTGCAAGCCAGCGGATTTTCCAGAACATGTCATGGCGTGCTCTTCCTTGAATGTCCATGCATGTGGAAGGTTTTATTCAGCTGTTTCCTGTTATTCTAATTGGTTTTAAGCTGTTAAGATGACGAGTGACTTAGAGGCTGTGTCTGCTGGAGGGCAGCACCAGTCCAGGGCAGTTAGAAGGGGCTCCGTGCCCGATGTAGCACCAGATCGCAGGCAGCCCTGGTCCGAGCCATGTGCCGGCCTGCTGCCAGAGAGCCTGAGGGCGCATCTGGTCCCCCGAGAAGCCGAGCTGCCCAGCTGCCTAAAGAAAATGGATCTGTACAAGTCAGACAGACACACAGCAGTGCTATTATACAGTGTGCTTGTTTTAATAAAACTGTTTTAAATTCTAGCTGTGGCCTTTCTGGTGGTCCTTTCCTCCCCTGTGAACCTGAGAGGGAGACAGGCCTTCTGGAGCGGGGCCGGGTCCAGCCCAGTGGGGAGAAGGTGCCCCTAATTGGGACCTCTAAATCTAGCCCCTCACTGGATCCACAAAACAAGGTGAAGGAGAGATCATTGCTTTTCTTTTTTAGGCGAGGAAATGAAGTTCCTCAACATTGGTCAGTCTCCTATTCTGTGCCAGGACCCAGAAAGGAGTGAGAAACAGCCTCTGTCCTGTAGGGTCTCCCTGTCAGGTGGAAGACGAGGCATCAGCAGCCGTCACACAAACCGGCTTCAAACAACGCCTTAATGGGTGTGCCCTGTGCCCAGGCCAGCCACGCGCCCAAGCAGGAGCGAAGGTCCCCTCAGTCTGGAGCAGCACTAAGCCTTTCTTGAGGATCTGTTGTGTGCCCAGGACTTGCCAGAGTTAGAACGAAGAAAACTGGTGCCTCACGTCTGCAGCTCTCGTGTTCACCATGCAAAGGGCTTTTGTGTGCTTTGTCCTGTGTCACCCTCAGAACCACACTGGAGAGGGCTGGGGTGGGAAGGGGCTTTAGAAGTTCCCAAGCCGGAGCAGGAGGGAGGTCTGAAGGCCAGGGCAGCAGACAAGGTGCTGCCGGCAGCTTCTCTCCCTGGGGAGAGGGGAGATAGGGTCAGCGGCTCCTCAGTCTGGGGGCCATCCGGCAGCATCAGTGCCTCCATCTTGACGCTGACATCCTTTCTGATGACAGTCTTCCCTTTGCAGCAACTGTCAGCACCCTCCCATCCCTGCTTCTCGCTGGAGGCGGATGGGCTGGAAAAACAGGCCTGCAGAATCTAAGCCTTTTGGCCCAAAGTCTCCCAGTCCCTGGGGACTACCAGGGTATGAGTTTTGTCCCGACTCCAGCCCCAGCCCATCAGTCCTTCGGGTTGGCCAGCTGAGAGGTGATTTCCAGGGGCTTCCTGGGCTCGTTCTGGGTAGAGCTCCAGCCAGCTCTCAGGCCTCCGTGCCTTTGCTCAGGCGCTGCCCTCTACCAGCCCGCCTCCCCACCCTGGGCCACCTGGCGAGGCCGCTGTCATCCTTCCCGGCTCTGCTTCAATGCTACGGCGCCTCCTTCGGTTTTGTTCGTGTTGTCATGCGCTAAGCAACAGCCGCTGGCGGAGAAATGTCCAGGCATTATCTCCTTTAATTTTCAGAGCCATCGTGTGAGGTGAGGTACCATTACGTCACCCCACTTAGAACTGATCGGAGAAAGAAAGACCTTGATGTACAGGTAGGAAGACAGAACCGGGATTCTCCGCAGAGAGACGTGGGACACAGCCGTGCTGCCCAACTTCAGATGCCAGCTCTGCCACTTAACTAGCTGTGAGCCCTGGGCAAGCGACTCAGTCTCTGAGGGCAGCAGTTCCTTCAACCAAAAATTGGGGCTGCTAGGGCTTACCTCCTGGTCCTGTTGTGAAATGAGGATTAAATGTCGAGTGGTTAGAGCAGTTCCGGGCGCGCACGGCCAGCGCGCGGGCCAGGGTTGGCTCCGGCAGTTATGGTCCTTCCTACTGCCGTCTCCTCAGCACAGGGCACAGTCCCTCTACTCGGAGCCAGCGACGGAGACCAGTTTCCCCCCCTTTCCTTGGCATGTGTGGAGATGGATCTGCGCTTTCCAGATGGGCCCGGCCTCTGGCCCTTTGTGGGGTTCTGCCAACAGGGTGCTCTGCCCCTCTGGGCTGCGGTCCCTGTCCCCAAGGGGCAGCTGTCTGCGTTTGGGGATCAGGGGTCCTGGGTTCTAGTCCTGCCACTCTTCACTGGGTGACCTTGGGAAGTCCCCTGCCCTTTTTGAGGCCCGGGCCATGTGCCTGGCTCTACTAGGCAGGGGGAGGTATGGCAGACCCACTGAGGGAGGCTCTGGGGCCTGGAACTGTGGCGGCCAGTCCCTTGGCTCTAGGGCTCAGGTGTGGACCGGGCCTTAGGAGGAAGCTGGTCCCAGCCAGCCGGCGTGTTCCAGACCTCAGGCCTCCTGCCTCTAACCCAGTTAGCAGGACTCCTGTCTAACCCCTGTCTGGGGGCCTGGGCACAGGAGCCAAGCCTTCCTCCCTCCAGATGTCCACCCGCCTGAGCTCTCGGGGGCCGCTTCTCCCTGCTGGCCGAATGCCTCTCACCAGACCCCGCTCCCGAACAGCAGTGCCCTGGTCCCATGCCAGCTCCCCGGAGCCAGGAGCCAGGTCCCCCCTCAGCTGGCACTCTTGTTGCCATGGTAGCAGTTGCCTTGGAAGCCACTTCCCCGAGTTCAGCTTCTGAACAGTCTGGGAAAGCGGCCCGTCCCCCAGGGGACCGGGGCATTAATCACGCTCTTTTCCAGGGTCCTTACCCCTCAAGGAAAATAAACGGAACTAAACCACACTGAGGCCTTTTCACCCCCTCCTCCTCCCCAGCCCATGCCAGCCTTGGACTCGGCACCTCTGGGGAGGAAAGAGCATAGGCACGCACTCTGGCCCGGACCTCGCCGGGAAACAGATTTTGTGGCAGAACTCAGCTGTGACCTGGGCCCTACGCACCTCCAACGCGCCGACCCAGATCCAGAGGCCTCGGGGACCCAGGCTTCAGCGAGGAGGGCTCTGAGGCTTGCGAGGTGGGGAACAGGTGGGGCAATCATCCTCTAGTGACTCGGGCTTCCACCTCCTGTACCTATGATAGGAAGCACATCACCCAAGGACAAGTTTGTGTTTTCTTTCTCGCAGATGAAACAGCCTGTATTGAGGAAAGAATAAGCAAGCCTCCCTCTCTACATTTCCAATCAACAGGAGAGCAGGCATCACAAAGGTTTCAAGTAGCCTTTAATGACACTCCCCTGTCAAGAGGGAAAAGATGGAGGCCTTGACTGAACACAGTGTCTCCCTCTGACGGTATGGTTGCCAATTCCTCCCACCTCAAATAGAACAAGTTAGAAATTCAGGGACAGAGAAATGCTACTTCCCAGCTGAGCACAGAATCTGGACACCGAAGTTCTCTCAAGGACTCTGGGGCCATCCTTCCACTCCCCATGTCTCAGTTTCCCCATCTATTCCATAAGGAGCTTGGATGGGTTTGTAGTTCTGTGATCTTGTAACTGATAATGCTTTCCTGTGTCTCTCCTCCATATTTCCTCTTATGTCTCTGGGCCCTGAGGGATTTACAAGGTCAAAACAAAACCAAAACCAAAAACAAAACCCTCTAATTTCGAATTTGGTCTCGTTTTTAGAGGTTACAGTGTTCTTCTGGGGTCTGAAACTCACAATGCACAGGCCTCCCTGCCTCCAGCCTCTGCCATCGGCATCCGCCTTCACCAGGTGGGCAAAGTGAGGTTCAGGAGGTGAGCGGCTGGCCAGGTCCCACAGTGTGAGGTGCCCTGTCCTGCTGATGGTGTGGGGGCCGCCCTCAGCCTTACGCCCCTGCCCAGCTAGTTATGCAAACACTTACTGGGGGTGAGGTGTTGAGATTCCCAGAGCTCAACATCTCAGGAACACATTGTCATAGACAATTATTTTGACAGCTCCTTCTAAAACTAGTCAGTGGGGGATCAATTACGTGTGACAGAGACATGGGCTGTCATTTGATGCCTAATTAGAGGAATAATCAGACCTCGTCCTGGAGAGCGGCACAGGGGACGTTGACCGCAGCTGCTGTAGCTGGGGAATCCCCACCTCCGGGGGCTTCCTCTTATGGGGGCCCGGAACACAGCCAGGGGGCCACTGGCGCTCTGCAGTCCCCCTCCTCTCTGTGTACCTTTGAGTTCACACCTGTCCTTGCCCAGGCCCCTCTCCAGCCTCCCGGCAGTGCCTTACCTCCGCTGAAGCTCAGTCCGGTGACCCTGGCCTTCTCAGGCCCCCACCCCTGCCCAAGGAAAGCCCCTTGTTAGAGACGGAGGTCCCACGGGGCCCATGGCCCTCCTCCCTGCTGGCCTGAGGTGGTCCTGCGGGCCCAGGCCCTCCCTGAGCTCTGCCTTGTGTTCAGAAGCCAGGTCCTCTCGGGGCATTCTGTGGGGCTCACTCCCTGAACCGGCCCGTGAGGGGCTCACAGTCTACAGAGGAGGCAGAGAACAGGACAGATGATGGGGGAGCAGTGGTAGGCAGCCCACCCACTCAGGCACCATCAGGAATGGCTTTACAGACTTGGGGCTGGCCGAGCAGACACTCAGCAGAAGGGCAGCAGCAGAGAAGGGGCAGAGCGAGGGGCAGGGGTCCCTGTGGAGGCGGAGGGCCGTGGCCTGGCTATGTTGGGTGGCAGACATCGTGGGGAGACAGAGGCACGCACAGAGGCCAGTGGGGCTGGTGATGGGACCCTGGGAAGAGGGCCCAGATGCCTAAGTGCAGGCATAGGACCAGGTCCAGATTCGGGGATCAGGGAGGCCCTGATCCTTCAAGGTCCAGAGAATGCAGTAGATGGCGAGGGCCGGGTCTGGGGATGGGTTAGGGCTGGGCTGGGCTACCACTGCCCAGCCTTGAATTGGTGGGTCCTGCAAGTACGTTAGACAGGAGGTGCTAGCCATGTCCCCTGGCCACTGGCACCCAGTCCCTGCCAATCCTTCTCCCCATATTTGTTTCCTCCTACCCCATCTCCTCCCCCTCCCCCATCTGCTTCCTGCTCTTCCTTCTCAGCCCCCTGCCAGGGATCCCAGGAGGGCTGGGGGGCTCGCCCTCTCAGCCCATTGGCAACTAAGGGGGTGGATACCAAGCCTACCTGAGGAGAAGGAGGTCCCCTGAAATCAGCCTCAAACCAGGACCCCTCAGCCCTGCTCCCTGTAGGAGACCGGAGGTTGACAGGCTGGCAGAGGGGCAAGGGGAAGAGCACGAACTCAGTGGAATACCTCTTTCTCTCCTCCTGTCCCAGTCACTGTTCCTGTCTCTCCTGTCCCAGTCGCTGAGCCTCCTCCAGGTCCCCTCCCATGCCCGCCTCTGAGTCCCTAGCAGAAGCCCCGTGTGCCAAATGGCAGAAGAGCGCAGAGTGGGCCCTGAGAATGTGGCCAGGGAGTCTCCTCACATCCCTGGCTGCGAAGCCGCACGGGAAGCCGCCAGTCTATCCTACCCCCTCAGGAACCAGCAGCGGAACCTGGGCTGAGAGCCCCAGCTGGCCTCTGGGGCAGGCAGCAGCTCACATTGCAGCCTCATGAATAACTCAGGACCTCCCAGCTGCCTGCATCTCCGAGGAACCCGTGGCCCCTGGACCAACCTCCTCCACTGCTTTAAACTTTAATAGGCCAAGGCCCAGTGGCAGCCGAGCAGGCTCCAGACAGCAAGGGCAGGATGTCCTGGGCAGAGCAGCTCAGGCTGAGCCCTCCTGAGAGGAAGCTAACAGGGGGGACCCGGTGGGACAGGAAGGCTCCCCAGGACTCTGACAGCCAAGGCAGGATGTGATCAGGCAAGAGTCCCAAGAGTGGCCTCCAGATTCAGGGGCCTTCATGAGAGGAAGAGTAGGCTGGCGTGACCTGGCAGGGATTCTAGGTCAGGGTGCGGCTGGGGGCCCCTAGGGGAGCGGTGGGATAGGGTTACTAGCCCCGAATCTTCCTGCCCAGAAATTCCCACTCTGAAGGTGGAGCTCCAACAAAGACACATCCAAGAGAACCGAGCCCTCCAGGGCTTTCCTGGGGACAGGCGCCACCGGCTGCAGGAAGTACCCTGGGCAGGCCTGCATGGACATCCCCATCAGCAGCAGAGACTTCCGCTGCCTACAGCTGGCCTGTGTGGCCCTCGGCCTGGTGGCCGGCAGCATCATCATTGGTGTGTCCGTGTCCAAAGCTGCAGCTGCCGTGGGTGGCATCTTTATTGGCGCCGCCGGTCTGGGTGAGCAGGTGCCGGGCTCAGAGAGGGAGCAGGGGCATGGTCCGGTGAATGAGAAATGGAGGGAAGGGCTGGTTCAACAGGAATTGGTTGGGGAGGACGGAAGCTAGAGGTGTGAGCAAGGCAGCTGTCGGGGCGCGGGGAGGCAGAGGAGGGTTGGGGTGAGGTTCCTTCTGCCAGGGATAAGGACACTGTGGAGAAGGGAGCTGGCTGCCACACTCCTCTTTGGCTGCTCCCCCTCTGGTCCTCTAGGTCCAAGCTCTGGGCCCTTGGGTTTTTGGTGGAATTCATCAGCCTGTTGGGGGTGGGTTGACAGGGGGCAGGTAAAAGAGTTCAGAGGTCCCAACGGGACACTCTGTGAGCCAAGATAAGATCCAACTTTCCTGGTATACCTTGGCAGGGCTTCTGTCTGACTCTCCAGGCATCTGACCATCTGTCTATCTGGGCCAGTCCCACTGATATCCCCACAACGATGCTGAGTACCATCCCTCTCCCCACTCCACCACACTGGGGCAAAAGCAGAGCCAGAAGCACCCGGCTGGTGGGTTCTTGGCATCCGGATCTGCAAACTCCTGCCAAAGGCCACAAACACTTGGTCTGCGGATAAAATGGGGGTGGGTAGGGCACCATCCACTCTTCTGCTAAGCCCTCCCCAGGTCTGGGTGGGAAGGAGCCTGCTCAGGAGCTCCCAGTCCTGCCCTACGGGGGGGTGGGGCAAAGGAGAGTCGGTGGTGATGTCCGCTGGGCCCACTTCCAGCCGGCCGAGAAGGAAGGAAGCCAACCATGCTAATCACCTGGGCAGGCTGGAGCCAGGAGCCTGGGCCTTCACAGCCTGGAGCCCCTTCCCCAGATAGGCACGACTCCCTGCCCCCGCTTAGGGCTGGGTGTTGGGGGGCCGCCCCCTCCCAACACTCACAGGCTCACATTTATGCACCCACAGTCCCAACCTACACACTCATGCTCCTCCCACGCACACCCATATCCCCCTCAGAAAACACCCCCAGGCTCACAGCCTACCCACAGCTTCATGCAGCCGGCACTAACCAGGCCCCTTCCCCATCACAGAACCCCTCTGTCTCTCTTCTCAGGGCTCCTCATCTTGGCCTACCCGTTCCTAAAGGCTCGGTTCAACCTGGACCACATTCTGCCCACCATAGGTGAGTCCTCCCCCAGCCCCCAGCAGAGCCCTCTTCCAGGGACCGCTGGGTGAGACCCATTGTGTGTAAGTCTGTGGCACACTGTGCGGTGGAGCCGAGCCCATGTGTGTGACTGCTCCTGGCTGTGTGTGTGTGTGTGTGTGTGCACGCGCTCGTGCGCACAAGGTGCGGTGTGCGGGCGTTGCCATGACTACCGTGCAGCGGACTCCAGCCTGTTGCTACAAATGTGCCTCAGCCAGCTCAGAGCACCCAGAACTCCCATCTCCCCCCGAGAGTTTCCAACTCCCCCAAAGCCTCCAAGATCTCCAGATAAGCCCATTTCATTCCGTGAGCCCCCATAAACACCCTCTACCACTCCTAAGACCTCAGGACCCCTGTATAGCTCCTCAACTCATCTCTGCCCCCCACATACATGCTACCATCTCCATCAATCCTGGGGGGCTTTATATATTCCTAGTTCTCCCCATGATGCCCACCTCCTTAAAAAGTCTGCCCTCCTCCCCTTCAAGGGCCCGTTTCTTCCAACTCCACTCCCTAATCATGTGGGACACCTCCAGGAATGTGGTGGAGCAAAGACAGCAGCAGGGATGGAGATGAGACAGCAGGAAGGACTTCCCTTCCCAAAGCAAGACTTGATCTGAGAATGGCTTAGTAACCATGGGGCCTGGGGTGGTCTTATCCCACAGGGAGCCTGAGAATCCACCCCCACCCAGGGCCAGACCATGGGGAGGGAAGATCCAGTGCCAATGGCAATAAAGAGGGTAAGTTTTAAAAATTCCAGTCCATCTTCCATCTTTGCTCTTTGGCTGAGCAGCTCTGTGAGACCCTGGGAGAAGCCTTGAGAGGCACGCAGAAGGGACGTCCCCAGTCACCGGGAGCCAGCATATCAGGCAGTTCTGCCATGTGTTTGGTCAAAACCCCTCTTGCTCCAAGCTGAGCCGGGCCCCTCTTGTTTGACTTCAGGCCTTCTCCCTCATGCCCACCATGGACACTGGGACCATCCCTAGGTCCCATGCCCCAGTTTACATTTTCACTCTCTTCTCCAATGACGGAATCCAACTCTCAGAGCTGGTACCTGAAATGGAACATCTTCCTCCTCTCCCATCTCCACACACTGGAAAATTCTAGGGCAGGAGTTTCTCAAAGATGGCCCCAGCCCACAGCATCTACCACCAGTGGAGGATGCCTAATCCCAGCAAAAGGTCCCCTTCCAGACCCTGCTCCAAACACTTACGTATGTTAGTTTGTTCCATTCTCAAAACAACCACATAAGGAAGGTACTGTAATTAGGCCCACTTTATATGTGGGGCAACTGAGGCACAGGGAGATTAAGTCAGGCAACTAGGAAGTGGTGGGGCCAGACCTGAAACCAGGTATTTGGCCCCAGAGTCCTCTCTCTAACCACCCCCACCATGCTGCTGTCCTCTTGAAGGGCCATTCTGACCATCTGTGCCTCTTTAAATTCAGCAGAAATGGTCCCCTGGGATGCCCCTCTCTCCCCCGTGGTCCCTCTGGGTTGCTCTGCTCCGGAGTCTGTCTGCTCAGGTGGCCCTGTCCTGGTCTCTCCCCCAGGAACCCGCAGCAGCCTGTCCACGGTGAGCAGAACACTGGAGAAGCTGAAGCCAGGGGCCCGGGGGACTGGGGAGGGCTGAGGCAGGGGCTGAGGGGCTACACCCTGCCCTCCCTGCCTGCTACCCTGATCTCACAGCCCTCCTGGGTCCAAACCAGAGGTGAACCGGGCCCTGGAGACACCAGCCCTGCATTCGCTTGGGCAAAGCTCTTGCAAATGGATTCCATGTGGCAGCATTGGGCAGGGCCTGAAGCGGGGTACTGCTGGACGTTCCACAGGGGGCCCTTGTATCAGGATTTTGACCTGGTTTTTTCTCTCTGGACTGCAGCTCAGCATCCTTCCCTTTTTGATCTACTCACTGGTTTCTCTGGAATTTGGGGCCAGAGATATCTCAGTCTCTTGCTCCAGGCTGGCCACAGAAATGAACCACAGGGGGCGCCTGGGTGGCTCAGTTGGTTAAGCGACTGCCTTCGGCTCAGGTCATGATCCCAGAGTCCCGGGATCGAGTTCCGCATCGAGCTCCCTGCTCGGCAGGGAGTCTGCTTCTCCCTCTGACCTTCCTCCCTCTCATGCTCTCTGTCTCTCATTCTCTCTCTCTCAAATAAATAAATAAAATCTTTAAAAAAAAAAAAAAGAAATGAACCACAGGCCCACAGCAACCACAGATGGGATCCCTCAGCCCTTAAGGCCTGGCCCTGGGCCTCTAGAGCTCACTGGCTAGGTGGAGGGGCTGGACCAGATTTTTTCAGGTTCGCAAAAACTCTGGGCAACTCCTCAGGGACAGGCTCTTTGCAGCAGTGAACCGGATAGGAGCATGGCCTGGACAGACAAAATGGTCACTGCCATGACGCGGAGGCCATTTGAGGCACCGACCCAGAGGCTTCCAGGAGGAGGTGGCTCCTGAGCTGAGTCCTGTCCTGACTCTTGTATGTGACTCCACCCTTCAAGGCTTTTGGTGATCTGACTCCAGACAAGACGCCAGCCTTCCCTCTTCGCCCCCGCCCTCTCACTGCTCCTGAACAATCTCAAACATTCCAGCCTCCAAGCTTTGGCTTGTGTTCTCTTGGAGGCCTCCCATTCCTCTCTGCCCACCTCGGGGGCTCAGTCGGTTAAGTGTCCATCTTCAGTTCAGGTCATGATCCCGGTGATCAAGCTCCGCATCGGGCTCCCTGCTCAGCGGGGAGCCAGCTTCTCCCTCCGCCCCTTACCCTTTCCATGCTCTCTCTCTCTCAAAAATGAATAAATAAAATCTTAAAAAAAAAAAAAAAAAGCGGGCGCCTGAGTGGCTCAGTCGGTTAAGCAACTGCCTTCGCTCAGGTCATGATCCTGGAGTCCCGGGATCGAGTCCCGCATCGGGCTCCCTGCTCAGCAGGAAGTCTGCTTCTCCCTCTGACGCTCCCCCATCTCATGCTCTCTCTGTCTCTATCTCATTCTCTCTCTCAAAATAAATAAATAAAATCTTTAAAAAAAAAAAAAAAAGCCCCCACCTTGAAAGGCCCAGTTCCAAGGATCCCCTTAACACAACACCCTCCTCATCCCCTTCCTTTGTCTGTGCCTCCCTCTCTCCACAGTGGCCAGGCAGGCTGAAGGCTTCTTTTTCACAGAACAATTACTAATCCTACTAAAACCTACTGTACGTTGCCCTTTTCTGGTCACTGTCAGGGCACACAGTAGGTGCTCAATAAATGTCAGCGGCTTAGGGGCACCTGGGTGGCTCAGTCGATTAAGCGTCTGCCTTCAGCTCAGGTCATGATCCTGGGGTCCTGGGATCGAGCCCCGCATTGGGCTCCCTGCTCGGCGGGAAGCCTGCTTCTCCCTCTGCCCCTTCCCCCTGCTTGTGCTCGCTCTCTCTCTCTCTGTGTCAAAAAAACTCTTTTAAAAAGCTGTTAGTGGCTTAAATTTAATGGAAAAACAATCCCCAGTCTTTCCCTGGAGATCCACGTCAAGACCCATGTACCCACAGGGTTTGGGGCAAGGAGGACCTGGCCCAGGTGTGTGTGGCTGTGCAGAAGACGTGGCTACGCCCTCCACGCCCCTCCTCACTCACCTACACCCTCAGGGTGGAGCAGGGTCTGACCTCCACAGAACCATCTGCTCCATGAGGCTTCTGTCCTGGTTTCTGAGCAGAGGACAAGCTGGGAAGAGTCTCATTCTTCAAGGATCAGTGCAGATGACACCTCCTCTCAGAAGCCTCCCCTGACTTCATTGTGCTCCCCCAGCCCCAGGGCTTCTGTCCATCACAGCCCACATCACTCTGAGTGGTCCCTGTCTACTTCCTCCTCTCGAGAGCCCGGGCCAGAGGACCAGGCCCACAGGTACCCAGTGAATGTTGTAAAACCAAACCAAAAGTGGCAGAGACCACGTCATTGTACAGATGGGAAAGCTGAGGCCCTCCAGAGAAAGGGACTTCATCGAGTCCTGCGGTGAGAGGTTGGACAGACAGGCCTTGTATCCAGGGCTCCTCTGTCTCCCCACCAGAGCCCCTACCCGCTGCTGTGCTCTGCACAGGGACCAAGCCCCTGGCCACAGTGCGACAGGCCTCCACTCATAAATGCTGGCCAGTCATGAAGCCTGTGGTTCCTCCAGGCTTCCTCCAGCCCCCCTTGCACTTCCCTCCTCTCCGCCCCCCATCCCGCCTGCTCGCTGCCCCTTCTCCGTTCCCTCAGCAGCATTATCAGTGCATAACTCGGGCCTGGGGGCCCCCCTTGATCAGTAAGGAAACCCTTCCTCCTGCCCATCTTCAATCTTCACCTGAAGCACCCCAGAATGATGCCCAAGGATGGAAGGGGTGGGAATGGGGGAAGTGGGGCCTGAGCTGTGGGGAGGGTGGGACCCCTTGGCCCGCCACCAACCCTCCCGCAGCATGATCTCCCCAAGGCAGGGCTTTGGTATCTTCACTGACTGGCAGAGCCCAGCACAGAATGGTGTAGGGGATCAGAGCAGAATAACCTGAGGCATGAACACATAAAAAGGCAAGGGCTATGTCCACTGGGGAAGAACTAGGTAGGGGTTTAAAAGACCCTTGGAACTAGACCCCTGAGACCTCCTTCCCTCCAGTCTAAGTGAATGTCCAGATGCATCCTCCCAAGTGTATCTCCACCCCAACCCCCCCGCCCCCTCAACCTGGTCACAGGAGGGTCCATGTGGAGCTCATGCCTTCTCCACACCCATGCTTTGGAAGGTGATGTTGGGCCAAGTGGGCAGGGTGGCGTGGGGGGTCGTGTTAGCGGGGGAAGTGCTCTCTCAGCTCTGAGCAGCTCTGGAACCCTCCAGTATTTCCACATGGAGTGGGTGTGGGCAGGGACAGGTCATTGGACCCAGCTCTTCCAGGGGTCTGTTCAATAAATGAAATCAGTTCTGTCCCAGAGCCCTGTTCTGACGTCAACTGTGGCTGTGCCCAGCTGGCCCCACAAGGTGGATATAATGCCGTCCTCAAGGAAGAAAGTTGGAGGATGTGCAGACCTGGACACCGGATCTGACCTGCTGGACTGCGAAGTTAAGGGAGGCTTCCTGAGGAAAGTGATGTCCCAGCTGTACGGTGAAGGCTGAGCTGGAGTTAGCCAGGTGAAGAGAAAGTCAACCATGGTTCAGAGAACACACCGAAGTGGAGAGTGCTTGGTCCAGACAGCCCCGGAGGTCACAGCCCTGCTGGCCGATCGGGAGGACTGACCACGCTGGGGCTGGAGTCTGGGGATGACTCACATCCTGCCTCTGCATCCCCCAGAGTGCACGGGGTGCTGGGCAAGAGGCCATGGGGACTTGCACCTCAGTTTCCTCCTCTGCAGCCAGAGGACGGGGTGTAGTGCCTCCTTCGAAGGGCCCCTGTCCGGAGGAAGGTTGGGGGCCACATGGTTCACATCAGGAAGGGTTTATGAATGGATGAGCAAATGAATGAAGGCAGAGGCTGGAGGAGATGCTCTTCCAGCTGAACACCTCCGGGTTCTGGAAGTCAGCACCTCAGTCTCCCACCTAGTCCTCCCTCCCCACCCCCTCATCCCCAATAGGCCCTTCCAGATCCCACTGGGAGATAGTGTCGCCTCCTGGAAGGGGCTCGTGGCCACACCCCATTCTGGGGGGGGGTTGGTGGGTGGTGATTGGGGAAGGGTGGCTCAAATCAAGCCCCTTCCCCCGAAGTCTCCCTGCCCCCACAGCTCCACCCCCGCACCCTCCAGGGAAGGGGCTGCAGACGGAACCGTGCCACCTACGTCCCTCGCTCCAGAGTGGCAACGTCGGCATCCCAGGCCCCCCAAAGTCCGGGCCGGAGACCGCGGGGGTGCTGGGAGCTCAGAGCAAGGTGCTAGAAGCCGCCGAACTAGAGGAGGGAAGGGGAGAGGGGCGGTGCGGCGCGGGAGAGAGGAGGACACTCCGTGAGAACGCCGCTCCGCCCGGGCGCCCAGGGGCCCAGCGCCCGCAGCGACGCTGCGCGAGGGGCACCCGGCCCCCGCCGCCCGCTGCTCCCCCCGCCCGCGGCCGCCGGGGGCCGGGCAGCCGGGCCTGCGCCCCCCACCCCCACGCCCCGCACGCCCCCCGCCCCCCGGCGCCCGCGGGATCCTGACCTCCGGCTGGCCCGGGCTGCTCAGAGAAGCGTCCGTCCGACCGGCTCAGGCAAGTGAAAGCCCCACGAGTTGGGGGAGGTTGGAGGGGGGCCAAGGGGATGAGACCAGCGGGAGAGGGCGGCCAGGAGGGGAGTCTTGAGGGAGTCTTGAGGACAGGCTCCGACCAGCCTGAAACCCCAGCAGAACGGAGTAGTGCCCAGACAAGAGGTCAGGTACCTGTAGCCCAGGACAGACTTCTCCGAAAAGAGATGAGAAAGACGTAGAGGGAAACAAGGGAAGGGGACATATAGCATGCAGTGGCTGCCCTGGGCCCCTCTGCTGACCCTGATCCCTCCCTGTTCTATGTAACTCCGTGAGAATCTGCCCCAGGACCCACCTCCAGTCCCGGCCCTGCTGACAGCCACCACTTTCCAAGGCCCAAAGTGATCAGGGAATCAGAGAGAAGTGGGCACAGAGTCACTTCAAAACCAGGACCCAGGTGAAGCCAGGAAGGCAGGACACCCCTGTGACCAACTCCTCTCTTCACCATTTGTTTAACCAGCATTCCCTGGGCCCCTGGGGACAGTCAGGCACTCCACTGCAGCTATAAGGTGGATATAATGCTGGTCTTCCAGGACGAACGCTGGAGGATGCAGACCCAGACACCTGACTTGACCTGCGGATCTGGGGAGTTGGGCAAAGCTTTCTGGCGGAAGTGACTGCCCAGCTGCACTCCGAGGGTTGAGCTGGAGTTAACCAGGTGAAGGGGAAGTCGACCACGTTTCAGGCACAAGGGGCAGCATGTTCACCTGACTGCACCTGCTGAGTTCGGCTCCACTTGAGCAAAATCAAGGGGGCCACCTGGAAGAAGCCAGCCAGGAGGCAGCAGTGGGGAGCCCAGGAGGGATGCAGCAGGGAGAGATGGGGGAGGGGAGTGGGTGGGGCAGCATGGAGACTGAAGAGGAAGGGATGGTTTCTAGAGACACAGAGGGAAGAATCTGCAGGGGACTGGCGATGGATTGGGTTGGAAACGTGTGGAGGAAAGCCTGAGGGAGAAGGAAGAGCGAGGCTGAAATCCGGGTTTCTGGCTGGGTATCTGGGCTTTGTGGGAGAAGATGAAGTTTAAGGAGCCTGTTTCCAAGAGGAAGGGAATGCTTCCAGAGGGAGGGTTCAGCAGGGCCAAAGCTGTGGAGAGGTCGGGTTAGCTAAGGACTGAACCTCGTCTGCTGATTTCAGCAATGAGGAGAGAGAGAGCGTGATGGGACAGCAACCAGATTGGAGTGGAATGAGCCTTGCAGAGGTAAAGTGTAGACAGGTAGGGAGTGTAGACAGTGCTTTGAGGAAGGGGAGAGGGTGTTAAGTGGAGGCAGATGTGGGGTTGAAGGAGGGTCTGGTTTTGTTTTAGGACGGGAGGGGCATGAGTGCATCCAGGAGGAGGTGTGGTCCCAGTGAGGGGGCTGATGAGCACTGACTGGGTGGGGGGAAGGTTCCCCCGGAGCCTTGAAGGTCTGAGTGATCCCAGAGACGTGCTGGCTGGTGATTTCCTTTTCACCCATGAGGCTTAGCAGTTTGGGCATAGACTTGGAGGAGGCAGGGTGGAGGCTTTGCTGGGCGGCTTTGGCAGAAGGACAAAGGAAGAAGTTAAGCTGCAAGACAAGGTAAATTGCAAGGGAGTCACGGGTCAGGTAGTATGCAGAAGGACGTGGGGGCAAGAGGCTCTGGAGGAAATGCTGAGAGCTGCAGGACGGCCCCAGATCAGAGAACAGTCACAGCAAGAGGCAGCACGGAGTCACGGCCAAGGGCACGCGTTTGGAAGCCGCACCACCTAGGTGTGAATCCCAGATCTGCCACATATTATCACCATGTCTATGACCCTGGGCAACTAAGACAACCTCTCGGAGCCTCTGCGTTCCCATCTGAAAACAGAGGTGGCAATAGCATCCGCCTGTGGAGCTGTCACGGGCCTTAACCGAGATGATATATAACATATGCAAAGGGCTTCGAAGAGTGTTCAGCACACAGTAGGTGCCGTGCCGGGGTGTCTAGAGTGGTAGCAGTGAGGGTATAGTCAAGGGTAGGATGGCTGGGTCTCTCAGAGCTGGAATGGCTCGTGGTGCTGACAGGGGTGATGAGGCCCCGGGGCTGGTGAGGGAGAGGGTCGCTGAGGTGGAATGGAGGAATTGGGCCCTGGAGATGAGAAGCCAACCAACTAGGAGGGCACAGGATGGGGCGGTTGAGCCAAGGATGCTGAAGTCCCTCGGAGTGGGGGACTTGGGCTGGAGGGCAGGAAGGCCACCTCCACACCAGGCAGCCCGCAGTCCCTCCCCCCACCCCCCCACGAGCTCCAGGCAGCTGAGTTGCGTGGAGGGGAGGCAGAGGCCCAGACTGAGGCTGGAGATCCAAGTCTGGCCACGGACACGGCCCCTGCTGGGGGCTGTGGCCCAAGGAGTCTGGTGGGCAAGTCAGCGAGCCCCGGGGCAGACTGGACGAGAGCAGGAGGCCCGGGGCAGCCAGGAGCACCTCGCCTGCCTCGGTGCAGACTTGGTCTGATGACCACAGAGCTGTGATCACTGCAGAGTCCGAGGTCCCCGGGGCCCCTCAGCTGTGCGGGAAGCTGGAGCCTGCTGGGCTGGCAGAGATCATCTAGACCGAACTCCCACTTTCCCAAGAGCAAACCCGAGCCCCAGTGAGGAGAGCTTCAAGGACCTTGCCTGTTGCAGGCATGGGGACCCACGGTAAAGGGGAGGGCGCCCTCAGAGCAGCAAGAATGGAAGTCCCGTTACCCCTCGAATAGGCGCCAGCTCTGCTTATCTCCAAATTGCCCCCTCCCGCCCCCCGCCACACACACACTGCCAGGCGGAGAGAACTCCAGAGCCTCTACTGGGCAGCGGCATGTCCACTGGTTAGGCAGGCCGCTGAGAGAGGGGCTGTCTGTGTGCTGGCCTGCGTCTGCAGCCCTCACAGTGTCCATCATCTGTGCGTGTATTTCTGGGTATGTCTGCTCACTGATTGTGTGTGTGCGTGCACGTGTGAGTGCGTGTGTGCGCGCGTGTGCCCGCATGTGCGTGTGCGTGTCTGTGTGCGCGCGCACAGGCACTCAGGGATTAGGATGATGGGGCCCAGGAGTCATGCAGGAGATGGGTAGCCACACCTTCAGACCTCATCCTCAAGCCTTAGTTCCAGCCTGGGGAATCTGTGAGGGGGCAGGGGTGGCCTGTGGATGGACTGGGGTGGGGGTGGGAGCAGCTCTGTGGGCTCTGGGGAGGCACAATTCAGCGGGCAGAAGCTGAGAGCTTTCAGGGTAGTGAATAAGCCAGCCCTGAGTAATGGTGGTGTGGGAGGCTCCCTGACGATAGGGAGAGGGCTGGGGATAGACAGCGTGCTAGAAGTATTGGGGGCCTGAGAGTTGGCCCAGACTTTCAGCGGAGGGGGAGCAGAAGGGCTAAGATGAAGGGGAGTGGAGGGGTTCACAGTGCGGAGTAAAGAGCCAGACTGAGCAAACAAGGGACTCGATCCCACCCAGAGGACAGGGGCTGGGACTAGCAGCTGCTGCCTGGACGGAAGCCCCAGCCCCTTCGCCCAGAGGCTCCTGAGCGCTTGGAGCAGGACCCCAGGGTCGGGAGGCCTGGCAGCTGCCCCTGGTCAAGCAGCCGCTCTTGCAGAACACAGACCTCCCAGGTCCATGGACTGGGCAGGGGGCGCGGGGCTGGCCAGCTGAACTGAAGGGGCTTCAGGCAGAGACTCCCCTTTCCAGGGGCTCTCGCCTCCCCCTACTGAGGACCATCCTCCTTGGGCCTCAAGCTTGTTGATGATTAGCTGGATAGTAATAATCAATTAGTACATTTTTTTAAAATAGTCAAACATCTCTACACCTTCCCGTAGCGGAAGTTCTGGTAATAGGGGAAACATGGGCTTTTCAGTCTGACAGACCTGGGTTTGAACCCCAGCTTTACTGGTTACAGCGGAGTAAACCAGGGCAAGTTCCTTCCCCTCTGTGAGCCTTGGTTTCCTCACGGCATCCTGGGTTCAGGACTGCAGCAGGTCTCGGGGTTGTAGGAAAGACTGACTGTATTCGTGTAGGAAAAGTGCTTAGCACAGAGTCACTAGAGAGGGACCAGAACCCCTGGGCAGCAGGTGGCTTCTCAGGGGAGTGACCTAATCCCAACCCAAAATAGCCGTATCACAGATCAATGTACCATTTTTCAGAAACCGTTTGATATTTTGACAGTAAATTTCTGAGCAGGTTCCCATTTTCACCTCCACACACCGCAGGTAGGTGAGCGAGACAGCAGGTTGAGGCGTTCAGAGACAACAACCCGGTTAAACCTTTCCCTGCATTCTGACGGCTGAGGCCCGGAGAGGGGCCCGATCCCCCAAGTTGCGCACCCAAGCCAAAGTCGAGAGTCTTGGTCATCTGAGGCTTAGCCTCTAGTGTCTGCCTCTGCCCCAAAGCGCTTCCGGCCTAGACTCCCAGACAGAGACCACAGGGCCTCTCCTGCCAGAGGCAGGGCAGCAGGGAGGGTGACTGCTTGATCGGGGTCATGGGCCGCTGAATGACAGTGGTCAGGGTCCTTCCTGGGGGAGGAAAGCACGGTTCTGGTCAGGCCTGGGCCCCAGACTCCCTCCCTGAGCTTTCTCATTCCAAGCCTCAGTTTCCCCCATCCATAGAGGAAGAGCTTGAACTAGGTGATTTCTACCAGCTCAGCAGCCTGGAGTGCTCACTAAAGCGAAGGTGTGTTCTAGTCCCAACAACTTAAGATTCGGAGCCATGACCTTCCTTCCTGCTCAGGCAATGAGGTCGAGGGCTGGGCTTCGGATGAAGTAGAAAGGCTTGAAGGATTCGGGAAAGCAAGAGCATCACCTCAAAGGTTCCTGCTTCTGTAATTAAACACTCCAGAAGCGACGGAGCGGGCAAGTGCTGCACCGTACAATTCATTGGCCAGAACCCCTCACGTGGCCAATGATCACAGACTGGCCAGGAAGTGCAATCATGACATGTGTTCAGAACGGGGAGACGCCAAAAGATCTGGTGAATAGCACCGATGACCCCCCCCCCCAGAGCCTGCCAGAGCACCTGCCGCGGGGCAGTATCCAACGTCGCAACAGCCCCAGCTGGAGGGTCACAGTCCGCCCGAGGGAGATGGTGGCCCAAACTGAACTGCGACCGCCCTTTGCACCGCAGATCCCAATCAGCCAGGGTGGAGACACCCACGGGCCCTGAGCCCTATCCCTGCCTGGGGTGGGGACTCCGGGAGTAGTTCTATCCAGGAGCAGATAAGAATCACTCATTGGCAGTTAGCCCTTGGAAGCTGAAGCCGTTGCTTAGGGCCTGTGTTGCACTGAGTATGCTAAGCCAAGGAAGGAGAAAAGTGAGTTTACCTTTCTGGAGAGATGCACACAACACGCTGGCCCCGTCTTCTGTTGTTGACATGTGAGCAGTGTAAGTGCTGATTACAGGAGCTTATCTACAGGGCCTGAGGAGAGTTCCAGCCCCAGGCTCCAGCCGCTCCACCAGCATTCAGCAAACCTAGCCAGAGGCTAGGCTGAGAGCTCAGGCTAGAGGGCCCGGACACCAGGTTTCGAGTCCTGACAGGGCCACGGCCACTCAGAGGTCTTGGGGGAATTTAGTTAATCTTTTTGTGCTTCAACATACTCATCTATAGAATGGGGATAGAACAGAAATGCCTAATCTCATGCCGTAAAAACTAAATTAGATGTTACTGCAAACCGAGAGGCCAGGCAGAGCAAGGCTGTCCCGAGTGAGGAGTATGCTGTCCCTCCCTGGCACTAGCCTTCGCTTTCACTCACCCAGTCATCAGACTCTCTCCAGCTCCAAGGTGTGCAGGCTTTGGACGCTCAGGAAGGACAATCTCAGCCCTGAGGCTGAGCATGACCTGGGGGATAGATCAACTGTTCTGTTTCCAAACTCTGACGAGCCTCTCCAGATCTGAGACCTTTTGGCCTCTTCTCTGGCAACCACCACGATGACAACATGGCTAACATTTACTGAATTCTCACCATGTTCTAGGCACTGTTCCAAGCACTTGATTCAGCTGAAAGCAGTTAATTATCACTACACCCTACGAGGTAGGTTCTGTTATAGGTGTTAACACCGAAGCACAGAGAGGCCACTTGTCCACGTCATGCTCAGTTGCTCATCCGGCAGGCTTTGCTCCCCGGTGGTACCACTACCCCATTACTCCTCTCTCATCCCCACTCAGAGCCCTTTTCTGATGTTTTTTCCACAGTTCTAACACAGCTCCATAGCTATGATCTTATCCTTTGAGGGCCTTTATACCTGTGATTTCATGTTCTAGAACAGAATTCTCAGAAGCCATAAATCTCTAGATTCTAATTACATTACCCTTGCTTCTGCATGCACTCCCAGAATTCTAGAATCCAGTGATCGATCCCAGAACCAGATATAACAGAGAATCCTAGAAAGGAATTCTAACACGCAGTGATTGGGCTTTCAAGTCCAGGTTCAATAGTAGAATCCTGGGGGTGGGATGGGGGTAGGGTTGGAATCTAATACAAAGCCCAGTCTACAGAGGATCTTGGGTCTGCTCCAGCCTGTGTAGACACTGTCCCTTCTCACTGGCCATCTGAAACATCAGGGCTCCTCACTCTCACGTGGCCACTCACTCCAGGGCCTCATCTGATGTTCAGGAAAGTTAATGTCACTGCCGTGCCTACCAGAGCCTAGGGCAAGGACACCCAGGCCAGGTGGCAAGGTCATTGGGTCCTGGTCCTGACTCGGGTAAATTGCTAGACCTCTCTGGGCTTCAGGTTCCTGATCTGGACAAGGAGGGATGATTTCCTTGAGCAGATGATTTCTAAGGCTTCTTGCACTTGGGGGATGGAGGAAGTTGTCTAAATTCAAGAGCTGATATCTGCCCTCTAATTAGGACTACTGATCAGGATGATTATCATTTGATGAGCACCTAGGCACCTGCTGAACACCTTACAGCCATTCACTCGCTTAATTTAATTAATGCAGGAAGGCTTCCTGGAGGAGAGGAGGTGGAGGGGCTGTGTCTGTCTGGAGCACTAGAGAGAGGATGGCCACCAGAGACTCCAGGGCCTGAGGGGGAAACGCTGGGCAGACTCTTCCCATACAGGATGGGTTGTGCTTCCCCGAGGCAGAGGCAAGGGGCTGGCCAGGCACTGAACGTAGCCACAGAGCCGAGAGTGGTGGCAGCCGAGTCCCCGCTGACCGTCCCTCCCGCTCTGTGCCCGCAGGACGACCAGGACGACCAGGACGACCGTGAGCTGCGCCGCCATGCGGGCCGGGCCGGGCCGGCGGCAGGACGGAGCCTGACGCGTGCCCGGCGGCCCCAGGCCCATGCCGCCCCCGGAGCAGAGCCGAGGCCCGGCGGCCCGGGCGCCCGCGAGCCGCGCTCGGGGCCGCCCGCCCGGGCTGCCGTCGCCGGCGCTGTTCGGCGCCTGCGGCCTGTGCGTGCTGCTGGCGGGCGTGAACGTGACGCTGGTGGGCGCCTTCGCCGCCTTCCCGGCCCGGAGCAACGCGCCGCTCGTGGTGGGGCCGGCGCTGCTGGCGCTGGCGCTCGGCTGCTTCGCCGCCTGCTGCGCGTGTAGCCGCCGGGGCCCCGCGCCCCGTCCGCGCTCGGCGGCGGCCTCGGGCCCGGGCCGGGGCGGCGGCGGGCCGGTGGCGCTGGAGATGGAGAGCAGCGAGCGCACGGCGCAGGACACCACGGCCGTGCAGCTCAGCCCCGCCGCCTCGGCCGCGTCCTCGGGCCGATCCAGCCCCGGCCCCTTCGCCCTGGACGCCCCCGCGCCCGCAGCCGTCTACGCGCCGCGCACCGAGGGCGGCCAGCTCAACCTGCCCCGGGAGCGCGTCGCCCCCTAGCGGAGCCGGTGCCGGGCCCTGACTCCCCGTCCGGGCGCCGTGCGTTCGGTGCCGCTTAAGGAAAAAGAGGAGTGGGGGAGAGGAAGGAAAAGAAAAGAGAAAATGTGGCCCTATGGGTCCGATGCTGGGCACAGGTGGCCTCATCTGTCCCACGTCTGGAACTTCTGGAAGGGAGAATGTGACAGGGAGGAGGCACACTCACCAAAGGAGGGAGCAGTGCCTTGGCCCTTTAAGTGGGGTCGGCTGGGCCTTACTTGACCTCACTCCCCAGACTCGATGAAATGCCCCCCCCACACACCTTCCATCCCTCACACAACCACCACCACCATGGCACGTGGGCACTGGGAACGGAGCCGCTCTGAGAGCGTCGAACTCCCAGCAAGGCACCTGACCCCAGGGGTGGGAGGAAGCAGGGGCAGGGAGGAATGTCAACCTGGGCTGTCTCCTGTCCCTACGCACTGTGAAAGGCCACCAGCTTCCCCTTCTGCTCCTCCCTGCCCTCCTTGTCTCTACCCCCAACATGATCTTTTGGCATTAATGGGGGGGGGGTCCTGATTTGAGCCAGGGTAGTCTCCTAAGATAGAGCTGGGTTGAGCACCTCACTGACTGGTAGAGCAGGGGGAGCTGCGGGTGAAGCCCAGACAGGGGTGAACGGTGAGCGCGCTCCTCCAACCAGGAAGGCCTCACTCAGTGTGATCTGCACTGTGCCATCCCGATGTGCCTCTCTCCTCAATAAAGCACCTTTTTTGAGTCAAGTCCTCTGTGATGGTGCAGCCTGGAGGGAGGGACTGACTGCGGAGCTTTGGGCTGAGCACCCTTGATTCCGGGGATCCTCTCAGCCAAGTGCTTCATCTGCCTAGCACCAGCCCCTCTTGGAGACCTGGAAGGGGACCCCAGGGGAGCGGAGCATGTGACTGTGAACATCCGTGGGAACAGGCGTGAGAGAGTGGGGCCTGGATGAATATATGAGTGTGTCTGTGCGTGGGGTTGCCTGGCTACACATATGAGATGGGGAGCGTGGGAGTGTTTGGGTAACACTGACATCACACATGAATGTGAATGTGTGTGTGGGTGTGTGTGGTGGTGGTTAAGGGGTGAGTCACCCAGTGAGAAGGCTGAGAGAAGGGCTCCCCAGGGCTCTGCAAAGCCTACAGCTTTCTCCTGGCCTGCCTATGCTCTGCCCAGGCGGGCCGGGGCATCTGGTAGAGGGAGGGAAGCTGCCTCACAGGAAGAAGCAAGGTTCCTGGGGCCCGGGCGGCAAGCGGAGGGTGGGGTGGGGTACTGCAATTCTGGGCCAGCCCCTCCTCTCACTGCAGGGCCGCAGAAAAGCAGGGCCCAGTGATGGTGGCGGACCCCTTGTTGGCCACAACTCCCTGCCCATCCACCTTTGGCTTCATCGGCCTCCCTTTTTATTTCCAGGGTGGGCTCTACTGCTCTTCTGGCCTGGTCTGGGACTCCCCACCAGCGCTGGGAAGGGCTGACCCCCTCTCTGCCTCTGCCTCTCCTGCTCACTCCCACCCGCTGACCTGGAGAAGAGAGGGTCTGTCTCCGTAGGTGCTAAGCAGGTCATCTCTATTAATTCACAGGGATCGATGCGCCCTAACTTTTGAAGCATCCAGGCCCTGGAGCTGATGACCTCCCCGCAGAGCACTGCCCCACCCCCACCGTGTGTGCACGCGCGCGCTCACACACCCACACGCAAGGAAGGCCGCCTTCTCAGGCTCAGGCCTGTCTCGTCGCTTCTGGATCACTGGTCTGCAGCCTCAGACGCCATCTGCTGCTGCCTTGGTAGAGCAGGAGGTGAGAGGGGCCACCGCTGCTGCCTCCGGAGGTGGTCTGAGCCACCCTCCTTAGGAGGAGGCACCCCAGATTCTAGCCCTGGTATGCTAGGCCCAGCCCCAACCCCTCTCCCACCTGCTGGCAGAGGCCTGGAATTACATCACCAGGGCTCCTTCCTCTTCTCCCCGCCAAAGACTTCCAGATCCTGTCTGGGAGCCTGGCTGCTGGGGAGGAAGAGTGAGCATGTGCTAAGCGCTCAAGGCAGTGGGCCACAGATGGATGGTATGAGTGAATAGAATGGGGGGTGCACTCCCTGGAGTCTCCCTTCCACGGCCACCCCCAGCGGAAGGTCATCGTTTGTCCCATCTGTGCCCCCTCCCCCCACCCCAGGCACACCAGGAGATAGTCTCCATGCCCCAGGGTCCACTCTGCGATCACCCAGCCCTAGTAACCACTCCCTCACCCCCCCACCCCCGTACCTTTCCAGGCCTGCCACTCCAGGGATCTCCTCCCCTCACACTCCTTCAGGCCCTTCTAGGGCAGTTCCCCCCTGAGGAGCCGGCGAGGCCTGGAAGCACCCCTCTCTCTCACACACAGCTGGACTATTGCTCTGCCCCCGCTGGTCTGCAGGCCCCTCTCAGGCAGGCTCCAGGGGGCCAGTCTGTGGAAAGTGAGGACACAACTCTGACAGCACAGGGCAGCAAGTTCCCTGCCCTCGAGGAATTTGAGCAGGGATGAGTGACTCTTGCAGGGACACTGCAGAGGAGCACGGGGAGGAGGGCCAGACCCCCCACTCCCTCCCTGAGATTCTGAGAATTGAGTCGCCAGGGCCTGTCCTCAGAAGTCCAGGAGCTGCAGGGCAGAACACAAAGCTGGTTCTTCTGAAAGGAGGGGTGCTTCCTGGGGCCTTCAGGGCTCAGGGGTGGTTAAGTGAGCCCCACTTCCCGGAGGGAATTCCTGATAGCGTGGGACGGGGGAGCCCACTAAGGAGCTGGGAACTCGGATCTCCTCCCTCTCTTCCATTGGAAGAAATGAGGGCAGCCACTTAGGACCATTTTTTACTAATTAATTAAACAATTCCTGAGCCCTGCTGTGTGTCCAGCACTGGAAATATAGCAGTGAGCAAGCAAGCTCTGACCGGATTCAGGAGGGGCTTACATTCTACTTGGAGGAGACGGAAG
This sequence comes from Mirounga angustirostris, assembly GCF_029215605.1. NCBI lineage: Eukaryota > Metazoa > Chordata > Mammalia > Carnivora > Phocidae > Mirounga > Mirounga angustirostris. The sequence goes on from NW_026991712.1 coordinate 153,719,644, forward strand.
ATAAACAAGTAAGTAAGTAAGTAAGTAAACAAGACAAAAAATATTAGCTAGTGGAAGTGCTATGCAGAAAATCACAATAAGGGACTTGTTGAGTGGCTGGGGAGGTTTTCTCTGAGAGGTGACATTTAAGCTGAGCTCTGACGGACAAGAGTCAGCCACGCACAGGTCTAGGGCAAGAACATTTCAAACTCAGGAAATGGCCAGTGCTAAAGGCCTAAGGTGAGAATGAGCTTCGCCTCTGTGTGTCCGGTCAAGAAAGAAGGGCTGTAGGGACAGGGGTGGGAGATGCAGTTGGGGAGGGAGGGGAGGGGGCATGCTGCTCAGCTCATGTACAGCTTAGTAAGCCAGGGTGCAGGGTTGGGCTTTTATTCTCAGTGAAGTGGAGCCACTGGAGGGTTTTAAGCAGAGAAGTGACGTGGTCTGATTTATGATTGTAAAGGTCGCTCTGCCTGCTGTGTGGAAAATAGAGTGTTGAGGGGCAAGAGAGAAAATGGGGCGGGTTGGGAGGTTATTGCAGTGAGAGATGCTGGGGGCTGGGACTGGAGTGGTGGCTGGGAAGTGGACAGATTCTACACCCATTTTTGAGGTCTCCCTGTTGGAGAAGTTCAAGAGGAGTGAAAGAGAGAAATCTAGGAGGAACTTCTAGAATTTTGGTTTGAGCAGCTGGGCATAGGGTTGGGCAAGAGCCAGGGCTGTGGTAAGGTGAAAGGTCTGTTAACCCAGTGGAGCTGTCCTGGAGTTGCTGGAGACACAACCCTGAATTCTGGAAAGAGGATACGAATTTAAAAGCCATTGGCATATGGGTGGTGGGGAAGCCATGAGTCTAGATGAGGCAACTGAGGAGAGGTGAAGACCGAGAACTCAGAATCTAGAATAGTCTAGAAACCTCTGGATCTAGAGGAGGGAAGGAGCCCTGAATTGCCGAGCTATGAATCTTGCCTAACCTTCTGCTGATAGAAGTGCCTTTCTGATGAGGTCTGTGGTCTAGGAGTTAGGGATTTGGGACAAGTGAGTAGAATGTGAGCTCCGAAAGATTAGCAGTTCCGCTCTGCACTCAAGTACTCACCTGGCATTAGATATTTGTTGAATGACCGAATGAGTAAAAGGTGTGGATCTTATCCCACGGCCAAGACCAGAGGTCTCTGGTAATAGGCTATTATTAAGATGCCCGCTCTGGTCAGAAAAGGAGAAAAATCTCCTTACGTGTGTGGGAGTTCCCCTGAACAGACCAATTCCTGTTTTCTGCTTCTTTGTGGGAGGTAGGGTGACACAGGAATATAGAGCTAGCTAGATGGGCAATGATGGATACGCTTGAGCGCCAGGCTCCCAAAAGTAGGAAATGGCCCGATAGATTGGCTAAGCCTCAGGAAATCGGCACTGCTAAGGAGGGCCACGAGAGGGCACCCTGGGCACATGACAGGGGATAGAGACCGCTTAGCCCAGCCAGGCTGCACAACTTTGCCTTTTCCCCTTCTGAGGGCCAATGCCCCGAGGAAGAGGGGGAGCAAGGAATTGGGCATATAAGAGGTAGGGGGTGCTAAGTCACCCAGATTTACTGACACCTCCAACCCTGAAACCTGACATTATAGCAGGAGGCCTGACTCCGGACAAAGACAGATTTTATCAAGGTCACAGGTAAGTCCTGAGTCCGGTCATAGACTGAACCTTCACCTTGGTCTTAGACTGAGCCCTCACCCCAGTCCATACTGAGTCCTAACCTAAATCTGGTCACACTCTGAGCCTTGACCCTGCCTGGTCGCTACACGGAATCCTGATCCTGATCTTAGACAGTTCTGACTCAGTCCATTGACTAAACCCTGATCTTTTATCAAAGATTGAACCTTGGGGCACAGACTGAGTCTTGATCATGGACATATATTAAGCCTCTATTCTTGTGACAGACTGAATCCTGACCCTGATCCATACACTGAGCCCTCAATCTGGTCCCAACCTGAACTCTGACCCTGATCCATACATTGAACCCTGACCCTGGACAAAGACTGAATTTTCATCCTGATCACAGACTGAGTCAGGTTTCAGCCCCAGAAGGAAATAACTCCTAGAAATACTTTTGAGGGTAAGAGAAGGAATTCTAGGTCTCTGAATCGTCCAGAAACTCCTGGACATTGGACCCCTGAGAGGCCAGGCAGAGAAAGGCTGTCCAGGACATGAGGAAGAAAGGACAGCTGGGCCTTCTCCAGATACCCCTGGAGCTCCAGGTGGGGCCTTCCTGCCTGCTTGTGTGTCTGCGGGGCCCCCAGGCTGGGAGTTTCTTCCATCTGTACTTCTTTTTTTTTTTTTTTTTTAAGATTTTATTTATTTATTTGACAGAGAAAGACACAGCGAGAGAGGGAACACAAACGGGGAGTGGGAGAGGGAGAAGCAGACTCCCTGCCGAGCAGGGAGCCCGATGCGGGACTCGATCCCGGGACTCCAGGATCATGACCTGAGCCGAAGGCAGTCACTTAACCAACTGAGCCACCCAGGAGCCCCCATCTGTACTTCTGACTCCCAAGGAATCTTGGGCAAATCCCTTTTGTTGTCTACCCCTTGTTACCTTTGAGGGACAATGTAAGGAGAAGGTGTCCTTCCATGGACCAGGCCATGACTGAGGGCCGGCAGGAAGAGAAGCCCCTTCACTCTGGGAGCTCACTCTGGCTGGTCACTCCAAATAGGCAAAGAAAAAGTGAATCATGCTCAAGGTAGCACCAGCCAGGCCTCAGCCTCAGGTTGGCAGGGGCCCGTGAGCGTGAAGAGGGTGTGGGTCAGGAAGTAGAAGTCCCAGGGGTCCCTGTACCTTCCGGGGGTCTGTTGTGTGTGAGGGCTGGGAGGTGCACAAGGGACCACACACCTGTGCCCAGGACACACGGACCAATTCAGTTTCGGCCCTACTCAGGGTTCAGCCTGGGCGCCTTGCCCAGCAGGCACAAGCTGGCCTCTACCAGGCCCCCCCGGCCAGCTCACCTTGGGAGGCAGTGAGGGCAGGAGTGGGGGCCAAGCCAGGCAGGAGCCTGGGCGGGGGAGGGGACAGCGCTAGTCAAAAAACGCTGACGCCAAAGACAATGAGCTCTCCGAGGCTGAGGCAACTCATTTGGTCCCGGCCACGCTTTATTAAATTCTCATAAACCTGTCAGGGGGGACAGGGCTCGCTTCAGTTTACCTCATTAGCCCAACACAATGACAGTGGGGGGGGGGCGGGCAGAGGGAGGAGGCGGCAAGGGGAGGCCCTTGCTCAGTGCTGAGAACTGAGCCAGCCAGGAACATAATTGAATTAAGTGGCTTTTGTTAATGGTTTTTAAGACTCCGAAGTGTAAATAACATTTAGGGGCTTTCTTTTAATGGTGCTGGGGTTTTAGAGACCCAGAGAGCTTAGAAGAGGCCCAGCAGGTCCCTGCCCCTCTCCCCCACCGCAGGGGAGCCGGCAGGGGAGGCACTGAAGTTAGACTGGGAGGAGCGAGGGGAGGGGCCAGAGAAGGTTCGACAACTTCCTGGTGGGTCTTTGAACAGTGACAGGTGGTGGGTGACGTGAGCAAGGGAGGGTGGAGAGGCTGGGGCGACGGACGGTGATGACCTGCCCAGGCTGGGATGCCACCACTGGACAAAATGACTGGGGAGATCCCTGGGGTGTTACTGGAGGCATGGCTTGGGAGTGTTCAGGGGACCAAGCCTCCTGGGGCACCCAGTGCTCATTCCTCACTGATGGGTCCCGGGACTCTTGAGGTTATGGGCTTTATTGCTTATTGCCAGTGGGAGGGGCTCCCCTTGGGAGGTGGTGAGCCCCTCATCACGGCACATGTGGGAAGGCTGTGCTGGTGGATTACACTAGACCCCGGGTCTCCTAAGGGAGACTGGACTTGAACTGAGCTATAAGAACCTGCACGAAGGGGTGGGGAGTTCACTTCTCTAGGGGCACAAGGAAGGGCCTGGGGAAGCTGCGTGCAAGGAAACAGACACATGGGCAAGTTGTTTTGGAACCCAAGCCCTGGCTTTCCTCAGTGACAGCATCCCCCTCCCTGCAAATATGACCAGGTCCAGGACTTTCCTGGGCTGGAGGTAAAGGGCTCTGACTAGATCCCAAGGAGCTGGAGGTGGGATGGGGTAGGACTGGCCCTAGGCCAGCCCACAAAGGGTTAAGGCATTAATCGCCCTGCGTGTGACAAAGGGAAGTGAGTTTTCTGATCCAGAAAGGATCAGTCCCTGGGACGCCCCATCAGACCCTTCAGCGTGAAATTACACCCCAGCAGGGGTGCCCCCCCCAACTCCCCGCCTAGGCCTGGCACAGGATTAGGGTCTGGAGTCATCAGTTTAATAGATCCCACCTCGCCTCCCTACCCCCTCTCCCCCAGGAGCCTTCAGTCCTGCCTCCAGGCCTGGGCCAATCTCTTTACTCACCCACCGGCCACCTGGCTATGGATCAGTCTGGTCATTCTGGCCTCACTCTTGGTCTGGTCATTCCATCAGTCTCCTTGGCTGAACCCTGATCCCACTCATGCACTGAGCCTTGACCCCACTCCCTATTTTAGTTTCTTCATAACCCTCATTCAGCACCCCAGGTGTATTTGTTTCACTGATGATCTGGGTGTCGTCTGTCTCCCCACTAGCACTCGGGGCCTTTGGAGCAGAGCCAGTCTTATTCAGCACTGTCTCCCCAGTGCCCCGGCCCTGTCTGGCCCATAGGTGGTGCTCAGTAAAATGAGCTGACTGAGTGCCTCCCATCCACCTCACGAAGACTGGGCTGTGGTCCCTAAACTCTGGACATCAATACTCCAGGGGCAGAGGTAGGAGATGAAGCCTGTGTGCCAGGTCAGGGCCACAGCTTCCGGAAGAGACAGGGGCCTAGCCTCAGCTCTTACGGACGCCAAGAGTGAGAGAGAGAAGGGAGAGGCCCTACGTGGCCAGAGGGTGCTCACTCATCCTTGGGTGCCATCCCCGGAGACGCTTGCACCCACTTCCTTAGGCTGCTGCTAGGCCTTTGCCACAGAAGGGCCTCTAAGCCCCACCCGCACCCACAGCTGGGCACCCCAGCATGGGGAGAGGTGCTGGATGGAATAGTTGAGGAAAATGCCGGGGGCGGGGGGGTGATACCACATAGGAGAGACACCCCAGCAAGACATTCAGAATCCAGTGTTGTCCAAGGCCGGCAGGCAGCCCGTATAGACTACCCTCCAACCTCTACACAGGACACCGAGGTGCCCAAAAAGCCAGAGCTTGCCTAAGGCCACACGGCAAGGGCAGACAGGGATCCGGTTCCCGAGGTTCGAGGCAGAACTTGTCCTTCACACCACAGCTCCAGTTCAATTTGACAAGAATGGTAGTTAGGTTGAACACCAGCTCTGAGCCGGGCTTTGGGCCATGCCAAGTCCTGCTCAGGGCGTTCTGTCTGGGTGTGGCCGAGAGGGCTCAAGAGAGGCAAGGGGCTTCCTCTGCCCTGGTGTGATCAGGCAAGGCCCCCTGGAGAGGGTGGCTTGTGAATGGCTTCTAAACAATGAATAAGCTTTCCCCAGGAGGAATCAGCGGAGCAAACATGTGGGAAAGGGCACTGTGAGTGTGTGAGGTACCACATGGTTTAGTTGGACGTTCCAGAACAGGATGAATAGACATGTCCTATGGGCACAGCCCCCCAACCCCACCCCAGGCCAGGCCTGTTGAGGAGGTGGCTGATTTCAGCTCAGTATGAAGAAGAACTCCACAATAGACCTGGTAATGAGCTTCCCATCCCTGCAGATTTGTGAGCAGGGGCTGGATTTTGGTGACTCCTGCCCAAATGGGGACTGCAGAGACCCCTGCAGATGCCTATTCTCAGAACCTGCAGCAGGAATCTCCAGACCATCCCCAAGGCCAGTCCTCCAGTAGGCCACCTGCCACCCCCACCCTTGTCCATTCACTTGGGTTCAGCAGGATTCTGATGTCTGGAATGGGGGAGAAGGAGATGCGAAGGCAGGCAGAGAGACTCCTCTTCCAGCTACTCAGGGTCCTGCCTGTGTATCTGTAGCTTCCATCCAGCCCAGTCAAAGGGACTTTAGTCCAAGCCTGACTGAAAAACAGGACTAAGACCCTGAGCGGGACTTTTCCCATATCCCACAGTCCGAGAGGCAGATGGGGGCCAACCGGTCTTTCTCTAGGCGGCTTACAGAGGGCAGACTGAAGGTGAGCCTGAATGAGGGAAGCCTTTCAGGCTGTCCTGTCCAAGCTGCCTGCAGGGGGCCTGGGTGTGCCGGGGAGAGGCCCAGGGCTCTGAGGATGTCCTGTACCTTCCAAAAGAACTGAAACTCCCTTCCATTTGTCCCATGTTGTCAAGCATCCACCTCGGCCTGACCTGGATTCTTCCTGCGATAATGCAGCTCCTGTTTTCTTGGAGTTCTCTCCTCCGAGAGAATCTTAAAGGAAAAACCAAAGAATCTCCTCCCTGCTGGCTGCCCAGCACATCTGCATGGAGGCCAGGGGACGGATGGGGTGACCTGTGAAGGATCCAGACTTCCAGGGCTGCCAGGCTGCTCAGGTGGAGGTGGCGACAAAGAGCGGCTTTGTGCACAAACGCTCACACTCACACACACCCGCACACGCCCCGCACAAGCTCTTTCCAAGAACCGCTCTCCAAGCCCAGTTGCCAAGATAAAGGAGCCACTGGGCGGTCAGCCCCCAGGAGGAAATATCGCTCCTGTGGCCTTTGTTGTTCAAAGGGCTTTGCGAAATCTCCAGACTCCTCTTGGAACCGATCCCGGGCTGAGGTGGCGGTTTCCCCGCAGCTGGAGAGGCAGGCAAGGACTTCGAGACCTCCCAGGCCTGGCAGGGGGGAGGAGAGCCCCAGGGGGCCAGGCTTGGAGTCCTGAGCAGCATGGCAGCTTTAATCCTTCACTTCCATTCTTAGCTCACTCAATTCCCACAAGCCTGGGGGTAGGCAGAGATCTCCCCATTTTATAGTGACAAAACAGAGGTTCAGAGAAGCCTACAGTTTATTAAACAGCCCCACAGGGAATTAGTGCTAGGAATGAAACTGACTTGGCCCCAGTCACAGACTTAGCTCAGCCCATTCTGAGCCCCAACTCTGACCTCTAATTGAGCTGTGACTTGCCCTAGACTGACTGAGCCCTGCCCCTGGCCTCGGCTGATCCCTGATCCCAGCTACACAGAGAGCTTTGACCCTGGCCCCTAATGGAACTACAGCCTACCCCAGATGGATCCCTGATCCTAGCCTCAGATTGCCTCTCCTGTTAGCTGTAAACCTCATGAGGTCAGAGGTCTGTGCTCCTCATTCACCCCCCCTACTTTATATTTCTATATGTGTGATTACTCAAATAATCTCTATTTTACCTATTAGACTGTATATAGGGCCAAGGAGCTGAATCCATCTTGTTTGCCAGCACTTAGTATTGTAACAGCAATAAATAACAAGTATTTATTGAGCATTTACTAAATGTCAGGCTTTGTGCTAAGTGTTTTACAGATGCTATCTCATCTAATCCTCACAAAGAACCCTGAAGTAGGTGTTATCCTGAGTCCATTTTACAGATGAGGACACTGAGCCCTAAGGTCACACTAGGAGGAGGGATATAGAAGTACAGGATGCTCTTAGTAGTTCCTTCATGCATCACATTCAGCTGCCTGGTGAGGGCTGGGGGCAGAGAGGGAAGCCTCAGCTGTGAGAGGAAGAGGGCAGGTGCAAAGCGTTGAGAGCCTTCTGGAGACTGAGTTTCTGAAGCTACGGAAGGGCCAGGTGAGGGGCGACTGGGTGGCTCAGTTGGTTAAGCATCTGACTCTTGATTTCAGCTCAGGTCATGATCTCATGGTGAGATGGAGCCCTGCATTGGGCTCTGTGCTCAGCAGGGAGTCTGCTTGGAGATTCTCTCCCTCTGCCCCTCCCCCCAACTCTCTCTCTCTCTCTCAAAAATAAATAAATAAATCTTAAAAAAAAAAAAAGTGGGGCGACGGTGAGTCGGACGGAGGGAGATTGTGATGAGGGAGCCAGACCAGCTATATGATTTGTGGAGTCCAGTGCAAAATGAAAGTGCGGGGCCCTTGTTTAAAAGTGAAGGATTTCAAGATGGTAACATCAGAACATTCTAGGGCTTGAGGGCACAGGCCCATGAAGGCAGCCCTGGGAGGGAGGACGGTGGGTGAGGGTAGACGTGGGGCTCGGGGGACATGAGTGTCCGAGGAGCAGCTCGAGCCAAGGACAGACTCACCCGGGGGCATCTGGGCCTCAGCAGGCGGCCATTGCAGCCAGGGAGGCCCGCACATAGAGGGGAGCTGATGCAGCTCTCTGCACATTGAGGGGCGCCTGTCTGGAGTGTAAACTGAGAGGAATGCACGCCTGGGGGTGGGAGGAGTGTGTGCGGAACATCCAAGCAACAGACTGTGGGCTGTGTGTCTGAGGGCTTGTGTGGGAGGTGTGTCCAGGAGTAGGGGAGAGACAGACACCCTGAAATTGTGGAGTCCAGTCCAAGTCAGCATGTCCCGTGTGTATGAGAGAGAGGATGTGGGGGGCGGCGAGGGAGGAAAAAGGTATGTGTGTAATTGTGAGTGTACGGGAGTGTGCGTGTGAACGTATGCATATCCCCACCCACCCTCCTGGGCCCTGGTCTGTGTTGCCTTCCCTGTTGTGAGGGGCTCCCAGGTGAAGGTGTCCCCCAGCCCAGCCCCCAGGCCTTTGTGAGGCCAGAAGCTCCCTGAGACATTCCGGCCTGCCCTAGGGTGGGCAGGGCCACGGAGCTGCTTCCTAGGCTGCTGGGGTGATCCCGGGCCAGTGGTGTCAGGTTCCCGGGCGGCCAGGCCCTCCCTCTGCAGCCCTCTGAGGGCCTTTGTTGGAAGTTCAGACAAACTTGTCAGGGGGGCAGGCAGGAGGCCACCTCCTAATCGGCTTTCCCAGAAGGGAGAGGAGAATGAGAGATTGGAGGTGGAGGGGGGTGGCGCTCCAGTCCCCGAAGCTCTGTGGGAAAGAGGGGGGGAGGGGTAGGCCTAGCCTTACTGGCCCTAAAGGGGTCCATCCCCCATGACCTCTCAGAAGGTTCTCTGTCCCCTGGGCCCCTGAGGGACTCAAAGAACACTGAGGCCAATGCCTAAGAAAAGGAAGATTTGGGGGGAAGCTTCAGAGAACCCCCCCACTGCCTTTCTCATCTCACCCACGACCGCTGTCCCCACACCTGCTGCATGCCAGGCGCTCAGCCCCTCGGCCTCCTCCAAGGCTTTCTCCTCTTTACCTCATCTGAGCCTCCCAGGAAGCAGGCTGGACGTAGTTAACGATTCCCATTTAACAGAAGAGGATACGGAGGACCAGAGAGGGGCAGTTATTTGCCTTAGTAAACAGCAAGCTGAGAGTAGCTTGTCCCAACTCCATAATAGAATCTTCTTTTCTTCGTTGCATTTCCCTGAGGTCCCATCCTCAGAGTCACTCTGTGTGATCTCATGTAGTAACAAGGCTTCATCCACCATGTCTCTGTTAACAACCACCAAGGTTAAGAGCGTGGATTCTGAGGTTAGCCAAGGTCACACCTTGGTTCACTTATGACTAGCTGCGTGGCCATGGGCAAGCATTGAACCTCTCTGTGCCTCAGTTTCCTCATCTATGAAATGGAGATATTAGTACCTACCACGTAGAGTTGTGTGAGGATTGGGGGACTGAATATTTGTAAAGTACCAGGCACAGGAACAGTGCTATGTAGTATTTGTGAAATAAATTAAAGTCTAAGTCAGCAGTGCGAACAACTCTCCTCCTGAGCCCTGGTCCAGTACACTCCAACATCTTCCCTTGAATAAATAAATTAAAGGCTCCTCAACTGCCACAAACAAGGCCAGAATGGGCTCTGGCTCATTTCCTCACAGGCACCGCAGCCCAAGTGTCTCCATCTACCATGTGGCCAAACCAGAGAGACTCAGGAGTATCCTTGACCCTTCCCGTGCCTACCACGGTAGTTCTACTTCCTACATTTCTCATCAAGCTGACCCCTTCTCCCCTGCCTTCTCCTCCCAGTCCACATGGATGCACCCTCCTCTCAGCAGGACATGACAACCGCCTCCCCTCTGGTCTCCTAGCCTCCTCATGAACCACCATACTACGAAGAGATGGAGAAGGTGGGTTTACTAAAATGCAGTCTGATCACTCCACTCCCCTGCTGGAAATAACTTTTAATGTCCCCCACGGCCCTTGGGGTGGAGTCCAAGCTCCTAGCCTCTCTTTCCATTCTCAGCCCCTGACTACCCCCCACCATCCTCAAGCCCCACCCAGACAGGCCCCTTGCTCCTCCACGTTCAGGGCCTCACCCAGCCAGCTCAGTCCTGCAGCTCCATATGTGCCCCGCCTCTCCCAGGACCCTCTTCTCTCTTGCCTCCTGGTGAACACTGGACCTAGGAAGCACAGCTCAGAAGTCTTTCTCCCAAGGGGCCTTCCTGGACTCCCCAGGCTGAGCTAGGGACCTTTCTTCTGTACTCCCAGAGCTCTCCATTTTTTGAATCCCAAATCACCCTGTGTTGTAACTGTCTTGAAAGCATGTTTTCCTCCCTCGTGTCTATGTCCCCAGCCCCCAGCACAGGGACAGGCATAGGGCAGATGCTCGGTAAGTGTTGAGTAGATGAGGGATTCAAACTGCAGGATTCCCGGGGCACCTTCTACACCCGGGAACGTGTGTTCTGTGGGGCTGACGCATGGAGGAGGCATCCCAGTGGCTCAGGTCTGGGAGGAAGCAGTGGGAGATTTGGGGCAGACATTTGATCTGCCAGCCTCTCATAGGGAGGTGGGAAGGCAAGGTGAAGGGGGGTGCCCCCCACCGCCCTAATCCACAACCACACTGGGGAGAGAGGAATGCGTCTCTTGGGGTCGGCAGCGACCAGGGAAGTGGGGAGGTCAGAGCCCTCCCAGGGTCCCCGCGGCCTGAGGCACCTGCCCCCCGGACACTATTAGGGCCTGCAGGGGTTCTACCGGGAAATCTCCAGAGGGGACTCTCACCACCCCCAAACCCCAGCCCTGAGACTGCACTCCTCCTTCTGGCGCAGGGGCCCTGTGCAGACACTCCGGAACCCCAGGGAAGGGCCGTGAAGGCTGAGTAGGGAAGCTGGCCTATCATCTTTGCCACAGAAACGTGCGCGCGCGCACACACACACACACACATGCACGCACACGCACGTGAACATGCACACGCAGACACTTAGGAATTCATGGCACAGGTTCTCCTACATACATATAGACTTATAGGCTATAATCACACACACACACCCTGCTCACCCTGAGCTGGAAGGACCTTCATAAATCTCTAATCCATCCTGCCACCCTGAGCAGAAATCCCTTCTTCATTGTCTGATTGTTCATCTCTGAGGACAAAGAGCTCACTCCCTCCAGAGGCCACCCATCCCACTGGAGAACAGCTCAGGCTTTAGGCCCAAATGTGCCTTCCTGTCATCCCCTTTTGGTCCTGGCTCACTTGCTGTTTCCATGGAATCCCCTGCCTCTCTCCGCCCTACAGACTCATCGTCCCAGGCTACCCTGCACACCCCCAGCTGCCCCTGCGCCCACCACCTGCGCTGTGGTCTAAGCAGCCCACAGAAGATGGGAGCCCCCCACCCCGGCTCCTCTGTTCCCCATGAACACTCCAGAGTGGCATAACAGCTACAGATGGAAAGGGCCACGGAGAGAGCCACGTGGCCAGCCTGCCTGCCCCGCTTCTCCCCCACCGGCCGCAGCACTGGACAAGCAGTAAGTACACCTTGAGACAGCTGCCCGCTCAGCCCACTGCAGGCATCTCAGGGAACGAACCTGGACCAAGGGCTGTGCTGCTGGATTCTTTTATTAGCCAAGAAGGACAAAGAACAGGTCACAACATCACAGGAAATCAGACAGACGGACGGATCACAGGACAGAGCGTCATGCTGCACTACGCAGGAGACAGGGCAGGGAGGGGGAAATTTGAGTCTTGTTTTTTTCAACTAACAGAATAAATAAATATGGTACACAGTGTTTTTGCCACGGCCTGGCACGACCTCTAAGCACAAATGGTCACAAAACGGCTGGTGTGGAAAGCAGTCTGTCCAGCCCGCTAGCTGCGGAGTCGGGGTGGGGGCCTAGGCCCCTGGACCATGCTCTGGGGGAGTGAAGAAGCAGGGAAACAGAGACCTCAGATAAGAGGGAGAGGTGAGGAAGGAGGCTTTCCTGGAAGGAACAGTCAGAGACAGAGGCTCGGGGTGAACCAGCAGGCCTGGGGAAGGCCTCCATCTCAGGTGCAAGGGGCCCACCGCAAGCCCTTACCCTCCGGCTCCTGTTGGAGACACGCAGTACGTCCTCCTCTCGCTCTCTAGCCACTTTCAGGAGCTCAGGCTGGTCCCCCAAACTAGGTTGACATCCGCCCTGGGCGGGGGATCAAGCACACTCTCCCTGCCTTCTCTGGGCTGGTACAATTGGCTCAATTGAATGAGGAAGTGTTGACAAAGATCTGAGGGAAGCTGGCTGAGCCTGAGGGGGTCCTGGCTCCAGCCAGGAGAGAACATGGCTCTAGGGTGGACTTAGCCTTAGGAGGTCAGGGGAGCCTTCCTGGAGGAGGTGGTGAGGTCCAGAGCTGTTGGATTCCAAGGCCCACCGACAGTCACCTGCATACAGGGACTGTGAGAAGCATCCGTGCCCGTGCCCGGTCTAGATGAAACTGTTTTCATTTCAGAAACAGATCTTCCTGGAACTGATCCCAGAAGACAAACCAAAAATCCCTTACGTCTAGAGTCTCCACACCCCTTCAGTCCTCCTGCCTAAGTCTCTTTTCTTCTGATGCTCCTGTGGCTGTTGGATTCACCTTCCAAATCCCAGATCCCAGATCCAGGTTCAACTCATCCCCCCGTCCCCCACCTGCCTGTCTTGGTGCTTGCCCCATCAGGGTGAGGTCTTTAGCCTGGATTCAAGGCCCTCAGCCCCACCTCTCATGAAACCAGGGCCCCCTGCCCCACTGTCCACCTAGTCTCACTCCATTGCCTTGTTCAAATAGCTTTCCTGGCCCAGGCTACCATCCCCCTCACTTTTTTCCCATCCAAAGCCTTCTCCATTGGCCCCAGCTCAGATAGACACCCCTCCACACCAAGGATGATGGGCATCAACTACTCTGCAAACCAATCCTACCCGGCACCAATAGACAGCCCCCTGCCCCTCAGCACTGGGAGAGGAGACACACCTTAGGAATCTGTACCCTGGTTTCCAGATGTGGTTTCTCTAAGCAGGGGATAGAGGGTTCAGTGGTGAGCCACAAAGGGTTGGGGATCATGACTCGGAATCTGTGCAAGCCACTCCCCTCCCCTTGCCCTGAACCCTTGACACTATGTGAAGGCTCGGCGATGGGGCAACCACAGAGCCTGGCACTGTAGCTCAAGAAAATCTGGATCCGATCCAGATTTTCTCAACTAGAAGGGACCCATTCTATGTATTGGGAGACTGAGGTCCAGAGACTGGCCGTGCCCATGCAGAGGCTTGTACCTGCACCACTCACTGCTTCACAGCAAGGCAATGGTAATTTTCAACTCAACCATTGTACTTTCGAGAGCCTTTTTGTCGTTGTTATTGTTGTTAGTTGAGCTAAAAACTTCTGCCCTGCAAGGGCTGTGAGCACGGAAATGCAGAATGTTATAGTTTGACAGGACATTACAGGCCATCTCATCCAGACCAGAAACAGGCCCACCGCTTGGGAGGGGAGGTTGCTGAGCTGGGTTCCTGGCCATGAACAGGAGGACACCTTTCCGTGCCAGCGACTAGCTGGCCGGAAGCCCTCACTGCAACAATTGGCCCCAGGACGCACGTCAGCGGAGGCAGAGACTGCGTGCTGTGGTGTGGTTTGCACTTACTGTGATCAGGAGTTAAAAATCCGCCTTCCTTCCTGGCTCAGTGCACCCCTGTGATGGACTCTAACTGCTGAACCTGGAGGCCAGGTGGTGGGAGAGGAGAACCTGCCCCTGTTCCCCTGGAGAGACCTCTCTCTGAGAGCAGCTCTCGCCGCTGCTGCCTCCCTCAGCCAGAGAAGTCTCACCAGAGAGTTCTAGAGCCCTGTGGTCAGTCCTGGCTGAACGCCAGCAGCAGGCCTCTTCCTGGAGCCCTTAGGGGCAGGGATGCCGCCCTTCTACTGCCTGCCTCAGCCTGACTCCTGCCTCCATTCCCCTCCTCCTCGAGCTTGGGAATGGGGCCTCAAGGCTGGGAAAAGAGAGAGAAGAGAACGTGACTCGTGACCGCTTCTAAATGCCGGGCCTGAGGGAGGGCGGCGAAGGGGGCCAGCTCCAGGGGCAGCAGGATCTCCAGCTGGGGCCTCCCACCCCCACTGGGGATGGAAAGGAACAGCAGTCTAGAGAGGGCCCGTGCAGGGAGGAGACGGGCAGGTGGGAAGAGGCAGGAGGCGAGGCACAGGAAGAAGCAAAATTACTAAGAGTAAAAAGTCACAAAGCCTGGGGATTGACAACACCACACAGCCAGGACCAAAGAAAGAAAGCAGGAGTGGGGAGAAGAGACGTGGGCCAAGGTCCAGAGCAGGAAAGCTGGAGGCTGGGGAGGGCGGGGTAGGCAACCCGACAGAGGCAGGTCAGGGAAGGAGAGGGTGGAGAGAGACAGAGGAGAGCCAGAGAGCGATGTGGAGGCCGGAGGTGGAGGCAAGGGCTGCAGGGGGCCTGGGGCAGGTAGGTGGGGGCCTGAAAATATAGCTTTAGATATTTATATTTATATCTCACATTCCACACATCGACTTACTAGGAGGCAGAGGGAAGGGAGGGCGGGCAGGCAGGAGACCGGGCTGGGGTGAGGATCTGGCCATGAGGGCCTCACTCCCCTGCAGGAGGCGGCAGGCGCCCTGGCCTCGCCTCCCCCCGCCCAATTTGGCCTCCACGGGATCCAAGCAGGGCCATGCAGAGGGTGTGCAAGTGTGGGCTTCACCTCGGGCAGGGACTTGGGGAGGGGGACAGGGAGCAGGACTCCAAGGCCCCGGGATCCCTGGGCTCATAGAGTTAACTCCTTGCAAGCCATCTGGGGGTAACCCTGGGGCTGGGAGGGGGCACTCAAGACCCCTGGCTGGGTTGGAGGCCAGCAGTCAGTTGGGCAGCGTATCGAGTCCCAGAGAGGCCGCGTGCTGCTTGGCCCGAAGCCGCAGGTTCTCGATGCTCGTGGTTTTACTGTTCAGGGCAGCCGAGGCAGGTGCGAGGCCGGCCGGGGGCGCGGGCAGCAGTGGGGACCCCCACACGCCCTGGTGGGCAGCAGCGGCTGCTGACAGGGACTGGTAGTAGGACTGGCAGTGCAGTGAGCCCAGGGGGGCCATGTTAACGCCCAGGTAGGGCACGGCGGCAGCAGCCGCCGCAGCAGCAGGGGCCGGGCCCCCGACTTCGAAGGATGAGTAATGCACGAGGTTGTTGGTGGCCGCCATGTGCTGGCGGAATTGCTCCTGCAGACGGAAGAGGCTCAGCGGGGAGGAGGAGTAAGAGCGGGAGGGGCCCAGGAGGCCGCCCCCGGGGGCTGCAGGAGCCAGGGCCAGGCTGCCTGGGGAATCTGCAAGCAGAGAAACCGAGAACCAAGGACTCAGCACAAGGACAATGGTCTGCCAGGGGGGTTCCCTCAGCCTTCCCACCCCCTCCGCACTGCAGACAAGACAGGTGTTGGCTGAAACCATATCCACTCATCTCAGCCAAGGCACCTGCTGAAGCATCCCTCAGGATCCTGGGAGGGAGGGACCCAGGCTTCCTGGGGGGGGGGGGCAGGAACCCTGCCGAGGCCCCCATGTCTGACTTCTTGGGGATACTCCTTGTCTTTTCAAGAACTGTCACCTTCCCTTCCCCTCTCCTGTCTGCGGCTCCTCCCACCCACCAGCTCTCTGCCTGGGCTCAGGATTCGTGTCTGAGATAGGCCTCATGCCACAACTCCGTTCCTTCAAAAACATGGTTCTGAGTCTCTGCCACGTGTGAGAAGCCCTGGTACCAATGTGGTATTCACCCAACAGGCACCGCTTTGTCTGTACTGGTTGTTAAATACCTTCATATTTCCATGATGGTTGATTAATAGCTTTTGCCCCGAGCTCCCCAAGTCCCCTCCCCTGCCACCAAATCCCTCCCCAGAACCCCCAAGACTGTCCGAGGATTCAGCAACTGAAGAGTGAAGAACCAGCACAGGCCTGCTAGGGCCAACTCCCCCAACGGGCCATGCCCTAGTGCCTGTGTTAAGAGCTGATTCTCCCCGCTCCTCTGATCCACCTCATGTCCCCCGGCCCCTGTCCCACCGGATCGGGCTGTCCTCCCTGGGCTGGGCCCCTGCCCACCCACCCACCGCACCTGCCAAGCCTCACCTGCCTTGGGGCTGCCCCTCTTGCAGCCCAGCCCCTTGCTCTCAGCCCCAGGGCTCTTCTCAGCTTTGGGATCCCCGGCCCCTGCCCGGGGATCCTCCTCCCGGTCTGGCTGGTCCTCAGGGGCTGACTCACTGGCCGACTGCTCAGACAGGCTCAGGTGAAGCTCGGCAGGGGGGTCACCACTGGGCAGGCTTGGGGGCTGTTCAGTCTCCAGCTGGGTATCTGGGGTTGGGGCCTCGGTCTTGCCTTCCCCTTGGGAGCCCTCGGCCTCCTTCTGCTTCTGGAGCTGCTCTTTCTGCAGGCTGCGCTGCTTCTTCCGGAACTTGGCCCTGCGGTTCTTGAACCACACCTGGGGATGGGAGAGGAGCTGTAGGATGGGGCACTGGGTGCCCTGGGAGGGCAGGCGCATGGTAGCATTGTTGCCCACACCTCCCAGGAAACACGCGCCTCGATCACTTCCCAGACTCCCTGGCTAGCACTGCAGGCCTTCACGGAGAGAGCAGCTCCGCCTCACTCGGGGCCAAAAATGCCTGCTCGGCGGCAGCAGGAAGCAGACTGATGGGCCGGCGCCTGTCTGCAGGGTCTCCTCAGAGGAACGGGGCCCTACCTGCACCCGGGCCTCCGGCAGGTTGGTGCACATGGCCAGCCTCTCACGCATCACCACATCCGGGTAGTGGGTCTTCTGGAAGGTCTTTTCCAGGGCCTCAAGCTGCTGAGCGGTGAACGCCGTGCGGCTGCGGCGCTGTTTGCGGTGCTGGGAGCCATAGCGGGCCTCCAAGATGATGTCTTGAAATGTACAGCCGTTGGAGGGCAAGGAGAGGGGGCCCATTTAATTATGGGAAATGGGTTTTGAATCTTACTTTGCTCTGACCCCCCTGTGGACACCCGGGCCCTGGCAGAGCCAGGTCCTGACCCTTTCCCCTCAGAATTCACCCATCTTCTCTCCATATGGTTTGGGTTCCAGGATCTCCCCATGGCCACATTCGCCATAAGGACCACAGAGCTCTGACTCATCTCCATGAACCTCTGTCAGGAATATGGTTGACAGGGTCCTCGTCTGGTTTGGCAGTGGGTGGGTAGGTAGGTGGACATTGCTCTAAGATCCTTAAAGTCCTAGGATGCTATGAGTATAATATTTTAAGACCACACGACACTAATAATCTGTACATCAGTGTCACAAAGGTTCTAATATCCCATGACCCTTAGATTCTGGGTACCGGCAGAATACTGGCCCCTGGCTATGCGGAGCCAGGCTGGCAGCTGGGACGTATCTACAAGGTCTAGTTCGGGGAGGTCTGACCGGTAGCCCTAATTCACTGGTACTTGATTCTATGTCGTCTGGGTATGACTCTCGTTATCCCAGTTGTTCTATGCGTCTCTGACGGCAGGACCTGAGCCTCCTGCTCTCATGTCTCCTCAACAGAAAACCTGGCTCTGGCAGGACCCTCAGAGCACAGGAAAGTTTTTGCATCTAGTCTTGTCCCTTTGGCTGCTTCCTCAAAGGAGGACAAAAAGACTAAGTTCTAACCACCGCAGGTTTGGAGCGGAGACAGAGCTGGTGGACCCTGCTTCTACAGTCCTGCTCGCACGGTGGTAACATGAAGACAACTCAGGGGGCGCCTGGGTGGCTCAGTCAGTTAAGCGTCTGCCTTCAGCTCAGGTCGTGATCTCAGGGTCCCGGGATCAAGCCCCATGTTGGGCTCCCAGCTCAACGGGGAGCCTGCTTCTCCTTCTGCCTGTGCCCCTACCCCCACTCATGCTCTCTCTCTCTCTCTCTCTCTCTCAAATAAATAAATAAATAAAATCTTTAAAAAGAAGAAGAAGAAAGAAAACAGGATAGAGGTCTGCCCAGGGCTGGTGTCTAGGATCCAGCCCTCCTGCTTCACTAGACTCCGGTGGATGGACAGTAACCTCTCTCCCCTGCCTCCCATCACTGACAAATGGATCCTGGGCTGTCTACATTGAAGAGAACCCGAGCTGTGTCAGGCTCTGGTAGGGCTGCCAGGGTCCTTCCCCTGTACTCCAGGGATTGGGGAGACATCCACAATGCCCTAAATGAGGAAGGACACAACTGGGTTTCCAGAAAGGCTCAGACTTTGGGTTGCTCTTTCAGCTTCAAGAGGGAGCCCTGAACCTCTCACAAATTGGCACTAATCCCAGCCTGGACTGAGCTCATGCTGGTACCTGGGGACTGGGGACCCCTCAGTCAGCTGAACCCTGGTTGAGGGAGCAAGAGTTCAGCATCCTGCTACCGCCTCCAGGGACCAAAAGGGTGGGTGATCACAGGGGAGGCCAGGCGGTCTGTCCCGTTCCCGTCAGCAGAACTTTCTGCCAGAAGGTGAGGCCTCCAAACAAAGGCCCACCCGGAGCTCATGTCCCCCCTTCTTGAGAACTGCAGAATTGGGGTAGAGTGCTAACTATTCCAGGTCTTCTGCCCCCACCAGCGGAGGGGAGACCCCATCCCCAATGCCTCTCTGGGCCTAGCACACAGTGAGAAGCCGGTGTCTCCACCAGGTTGGACATAGGGAATTCACTGCCAACCAGGGAAGCAGCCAGTCAGGACAGGACTGTACCCACATCCCACACTGGAGACTCATGTCCCATGCTGATCTAGAGAAGGTAACCAGGGCCTCCGTTTTATCCACTGAGCCCTGCCCCAAGGCCTGGCAGGGTCTCAAGGAGTGGGAATGGCCGCCACACCCTCCCTTCCAGGCCCGCACCTCTTCCCCAGCAGGGTCCTCACATCTCGTCCCTTTTCTGTGCCTTTGCTCATGCACTCCCCTCACCAACGGCCTGGCTCCAGCCCCATGGCCTGCAGCCTGCAGGAAGTCCCCTCTGACTACACCAGCTGCCCCTGCTCTGAGCTGCCCCACCAAACAACCCTCACCGCACTCCTGCTATCTTCTCCTAGGTGCCTAGGAGCACCAACCCCCCGGGTGCTCTCAAGCCCTCTGAGTACTGCCTGGCACAGGGCTAGGCCCACGTGGGCTCACCAGCTGCTCAGGGTTTGACCTGGGACAGGAGAGAGTGCACGGCACCCCCTCCCAGGAATCATGCCCCTAGCCTAGGCTGTCAAGTCCTTCTCACGCCCAGTGAGAGGCTGCAGGGCAGGAGGCAACGTTCCGTTGAAGGTGGAGGGAGACACAAGCCTGCAGCTCCCTTGTGGCCACTCACCTCAGGACTTGAGTAATAATGACTTCTTTGCACATCCCAGTCTCTGCCGAATACTTTGCGTACGTTACCTCAAATAACTTCCCAGCCAGCCTATCGTCCCCTCTTTATAAGGGGAGACCCAGGCTCAGAGAGGAGAGGTGAATGGGCAGATCTGCAGTGACCACAGATCCGGGACTTCAAAGCTCTATTTTTAGCCATCATGTCATGTTCAATGCCCCCAGCCCCACCCCCACCTAGTTTCAACCTCTCTGAGCCTCAGTCTCCTGGTCCATAAAATGGAGGTCATAACCTCTCTTCCTCGGCCTTGAATACTGTGATGCACACGGAAAGCCTCACAGAGCCCCTGGCACATCATCGGCATTCAAAACACGGGAGCTGTTATTCTTTATGTGCCTTCCCGCGCCTGAAGGATCCTCCCTGGGCACTCCAGCCCTCTTCCGGCTACTTCCCAGCTACAATCCTCGAGCCTGCTCCCTTACCCTCCTACCTCAGCCTTCGTCTGTGAGATGGGCTAACGCGTCCCCCCACCACCATAGGGCTGTTAAAGGAATCTGAAGTCTTGGGGCGGCTCCAGTGCCCAGCACAGCGCCGGCTAACAAGGAGTGCTCTGGATGGTCATACATAGATTTTGAATCGACACCTCTCTGTGTTGCTGAGTGACCTGGGACTTCCAGAGCCTCCCAGAGTAAACTTTCCCAGTGCTCCCGCCCTCCTACTGGGGACTCCCAGAGCCTTCCCACCCAGACCTCTCCTCCACCCCCAGCCCCCACTGTTCTGTCCCCAGGGTCCCATCCCCACGGCCCTTACCAGCCAGGCGCTCAGCCAGGGTAAGTGCATGCACCGAGGGCCGGTAGTCCGGGGCGTGCTGGGCCTGCTGGGCCGCCTGCTGGTGCAGGTTGTACATGGCACTGAGAGAGTTCATGGCGTGCAGCGAGTAGCCGTTCACCCCGTAGTGCTGCATCCCGGCATGCGCCTGCAGATGGGGAAGGAGGAGAGGGGGACGGGAAACAGGGTATTGCACTCTACCCTGGGGAAGACACCACCCCCAGCCCAGACCTGGGACGCCCGCCTCAGCCCCCAGGGCTTCTGCCCCTCCTCCATCAGAAAGCACCCCGTGCTCTGGGCTCTGGAGTCAGACTGCGTGGGCCAGAATCTTAACTGTGCCACGCAGGAGCTTTGTGACTTTGGGCAAGTCACTTCACTTCTCTGACCCTCAGTTTCTCCCTCTTCGAAATGGGGCTAATCATAGAACTTATCACATGGGTCTGTTGCAAGAACTAAGAGAAGCATTTACCATAGGGCCTGGCACAGAGCGTGTGCTAAAAAATGTCAGTCATTGTGATTTATCAGCCCCGTTGCTGCTTTCCGAAGCCATGTCTCCACTTAGTCACCCAGGCGCTGTCTTATTTGTACCTTCATTGATTCACTCACACACTTATTATTCATTCAACCATTGAGGCCCACATGGGGCCAAGTCCAGGGCTGGACTGGGGACACTGAGGCATTTGACGAGATCGTGGATTAAGACCTTCATGTGCTGCACAGATGTAAGAACACTATCGTTATGACTGTTACATATTCACTACCATTACCTCCCTCTATTTACCATTTCCCCAAGAGCAACCAACCCCATTTACAGATAGGTCTACTGAGGCTTAGAGAAAGAGCAGGGACATGTGGAGGCCACACAGCCAATCCAGGGCCCAGCCCACCCACACTGCTTCAGTCTCATTCTTTGGTGGTCAAGTTATCATCCTTCCTCCTGAGATCGCCCAGCTCAGCATGAGGTCCTATCAGCCCCAGGTCTCCTCTGGACCCTCATGGTCCTCATCTGACCACCCACCCTGTGTCACCCTGAAATGGCATTTTTGGAATGTGCTCCAGTGTCTGCAGGCTCCAAAAGACACACAGGTGCTTCCTGTTTCCTGGGTGTGGGAGGGAAAGGGGGAGGGTTGCGGCAATGGCAGGTCCATTTGGTAAGAGGAAGAACTTGCCCAGGTGTCCCAGCTCCCCACCCTCACAGAAGTAGATGCTCAGGCTACACATAACCCATCATCCACAGCATGCACCCGCGAGCACGCACAAACACACACACACACACGTTTCACGCACAAATACACATACATGGACATTCTCAGCAAGGCACTCACAGATGCAGTCATATCCACACACAAACTCAGCAATATTTACAAATTCAGTGTCATTATTCTGGTGGTTCTGCACACATTCTCACAGATATCTATCCATGCAGCAGATATATCTACACACAAACATTACACTCTCACACACTTATATATTACACATATTTGTTCAATAAATATGTATTAAGCACCCACCTACTAAGTACCAAAGTCCTTGCCTTCATGGAATTTACATTCCAAGGGAGAACTACAAACAACAGATAAATTTATGTAATAATGTCAGACAGGAACAAGTGCTCTGAAGAAAATAAGACAGAGGAGGAGAATAACAAGAGGAAAAGGGAAGATTATTTGAGAATACGTGGTCAGGAAAGGGCTCTCTGCTATTTGAAGTGAGTCATGCAAAGTTCTGGGGGGAGTGCTTTCCAGGCAGAAGGAACAGCAAGGACAAAGGTCCTGAGGCATGGAGAAGCTTGGTGTGTATGTAGAACAGCAAGAAAGCCAGGGCAGCTGGAGCCCAGAGAGGGAGAGAGCAAGTGAAGGGGATGGGGCTGGAGGGAGAGGAGAGGCCAGACCCCAGAGAGTTTCACGGGACGATTGTGGGAGTTTGAATTTTATCCCCATCGTGATGGGAGACTCCTGGAGGGTCTTGAATAAAGAGTAACATGATACAATTTGTCATGAAAAGCTCACTTTGGCTACAGAGAACAGACTGTAGAAGATGAAGAAGAAAAGCAGAGAGACCAGGTCACCACAGAAGGCCAGGCCAGCAACCAAGGTGCCCTCTGCTAGGCGGTAGGGGTGGAGGTGGTGAGAAGTGGTCAGATTCACGACGTATTTTGAAGACTCGACATGACTGCTGATAGATTAACTGTAAGATGTGGGGAAAAGAGGTCAAAAAAGGATGACTCGGGGAGCCTGGCTGGCTCAGTTGGCAGAGCATGCGACTCATCATCTCAGGGTTGTGAGTTCAAGCCCCATGTCCCCCTGCTCAGCAGGGAGTCTGCTTCTTCCTCTCCCTCTGCCCCTCCTCCCCGCTCATGCTCTCTCTCTCTCAAATAAATCAAACCTTTTTAAAAATAATAAACAAAAAAGATGACTCAAATTTTTTACCTAAGCAACTGAGTGAAGATGGATCTTTTCCTGAGTCAGGAGCATTGACGGAGAAGGGGGTCTGGGGAAGAAGCAATAGGAATGAAGGTTTTGGGGGACATGTTAAGTGTGAAATATGGATCTGATGTCCAAGTAAGGGTGTTGAATTGGCAGTTGGATATATAAGTCAGGAGCTGAGGGCTGGATTTATAGATTTCTGAGTCAAAACTCACACATAACACCTACCAACAACATTTACTTACAGAGGCCCACTCTGTGCACTATAAACATGACCTCAAGGGCAGAGATCTAAGAGAAAAGAAGGATAGACATGACGACATAGTGTTTAAACACTATAGACTAGAATATACCAGGCACGCCTGGGTCACTCAGTCATTAAGCGTCTGCCTTCAGCTTAGGTCATGGTCCCAGGGTCCTGGGATCGAGCCCTGCGTCGGGCTCCCTGCTCCACGGGAAGCCTGCTTCTCCCTCTCCCACTCCCCCTGCTTGTGTTCCCTCTCTTGCTGTCTCTCTCTCTGTCAAATAAATAAATAAAATCTTTTTTAAAAAAAGAATAGAATATAATATAAACAAAGCTAAAAGGCAAACAACAAACCTGGAAAAATCTTTACCATATATATGATAGAGCAAAACTGATTTTAAAAATAGCACAAATAAAAATAAGAGAATATCCATAATATATAAAGAGCTCTTCTCTAGAAACAAAAAGATGGTCACCTTAATAAAAAGGTGAAGTAACTGAAGAGACAACTTATTAGGAAAAACACAAATAGCCATCTGACCTATGACAAAAAGCTCAGCCTTCCTTGTAACCAAAGAAATAAAAATAGAAACAATAAGATACAATTTTTTCACCAATCAGATTAGCAAATATGAAAAAAGTTATTACCCAGGGTTATCTAGAGGAGTGGGAAATGGTCCTTCTCCTACTTCGCTGACAAAAGAGCTCTTTAGTCCCTGCATCAGAAGCCTTTAGAAAGAGCATCATTTGATACAACAATTCCATTTCCAGAAACATATCCTTCAAATATGCAGAGATGTGTGTACAGGAATGTTTATCACAGCTCTGCTTATGATGGCAAACAATCAGAAACCTCACTGTCCACCGGGAGAGTTTAGTTCAGTAAATGAGGGGACAGTCATGCCCGCGATGGAATACCGTGCCACAGTTTGAAACAATGATGTGTATCTGTACGTGCTGATGCTCACAATATATTGTTGAGTGGAAGAAAGAGGTAACAGTATGCATGATATGATCCCATTTTTGTAATGTATGTATAAATATGCATAGAAAAGAAGTCTGGAAGGTTATACCCTGAAACGTTAACAGAGGTTTTCTCTGGGAGATAGCAGATGGGATTACTGATGATTTTCATATTTATATCTTTTCTTTCTTTCCCTTTTTTGAGGGTGGGGATGGGGAAGGTTATCCAGGTGTTCCAGTGGATGTGGGGATGGAGCCAGGCCCCAAAAGGTGTCACAGGCTCCAGGTGGGGAAGAGGAAACAGAGTTTAGAAGTAATTTTATCCATCCCCTTCCCCCACCCCTGCAGGGCTTTGTTGCTTTCATACTCATTGCTGTTGATGTGGTGGCATTTTAATTGACTTAATTATTGCTGATCTCACAGTTTTCGATGCACGACAAGTCTTTATTAACTAAAGCCAAGGGAGGTACCGCTCTCGGTGCCGCAACTGCCCCAGCTCACTGGTCCTCCAAAGGTCTCCAAGACCTTCCCAGTCTGGCCTCTGCCCGCCCCTCCAGCCCGATGCCCTCCCTCCCCTCAGCACCCAGCAATCTCAGATTACCTGTCACTCCCTCTTGTCACCTCCATGCCTTTGCTGCTGCTGGGCCCTCCCCCCTTCACCTGCCAAATTCCTCCTTCTCCATCAAGGCCTAGTTCACCTGACACCTCCTCAGAAATAGAGCCTTTCCCAATTTGTCCCTAAGAAGGCATCTCTCCCCTCTCCAGGCTCCAGAGAGCTAAGCTCAGGTCATAGAAATGATGATGCCAACAAGAAGAAAACAACAGCAACAGCGTCTGATTCCCGAACACAGTCTGAGCCCTGGCTCACCACACAGAGCACCTTCCATGGAATTTCTTAACTCTAGCACCTGACTCAGACTTGTGTGATGACACGTCTACCTCCCCCACTAGACGGAGCTCCTTGAGGGTAAAAGGGGTATCTCACGCATTTCTGGACTCCCCACTACAGCCCAGATCACAGCCCAGATCACAAGGTCAGAGGCAGGGCTCAGGAGATGAGGATCAGATGAATAAATTAATAAAAACAACTCTGTATGAAGTGCCTCAGATACATCAGCCATCTCCACCCATCCTCCCAACACCATAGGAGGTAGGGACTGTGTTTATCAGATGTGGAAGTGGAAGGTGAGAAAGACCGATTCGTTTGTTAAAGGGCAAGTAGCTAGGAAGTGCTGGAACAGGTTTTCCCAGCAACTCGTGTTTCCTAACCCCGGTCAAGCAGGCTCTTATTCCAGCATGTTCCGTTCCCTGACTTCCAGCATCTCTGATTTGATCCAAGGCAACAGGACGACAGCAAAGAAATAGCACATTTCCCCGGTGTGCACGCTTGTGCATGCACGTGTGTCGTGAGATGAGGCTGTGTGTGAGCCCAAATCTTCCCAGCAGAGCTCCCCTCTCCCCAGCCTCACACTCCTCCTCCTCACTCCAGGTAGCTGTCAGGGCCCCGGTCTCCTCTGAGGCCACAGAGGGGCCCTCGTCTGTGGAAGCCACTTACCACCCGAGCTGTGCACACGTGACAGCACATGGTCCCAAGTCTGCAGCTCCTCTCAGTGTTCCCGTGTGCCCATGTCTGTACGCAGCCTGACCGCGACTGGCCGCATAACGGTGTGTGTGTCTGTGTTTATGTGCGCATCTGCAGCTATTTATGTCTCCGTGCGTATGCATGTCTGTGGGCCCGTGTGCATGCATGAGTTGATGTGCATGCGTGTGTGTGTGTGTGTGTATGTGTGAGACCAGAGGAACATACACTAAATGGCACCCTCAGAACAAGGTCTGAGGGAGAACAAGAGAGAAATACAAGGAGAAAAAAAGGTGAAAAACCAAGGAGATGGAGTTGATGCAGAGATAGATCAACACGGAGAAAATGAATAGATTTGTCTCGTCCTTTTTTGTCTGTTTGTCTCTACAACACCTAGCACAGAGCCTGGTACACAGCCAGTGTTTAGTAAATCATAAATGCTGAATGGATGAGAAAGAACCACAGGCTAAGAGAGATGAAGGAATGGTTGAAGGAAGCAGGGCCACCATGGTCCAGGATGGTCCTCAGGGCAGAGTCCCACCACCTCCTCTGTCCCCAGGATTAGAAGCCAGGGTCTGGGGAGAACCCTGCTCAGTGAGCCCTTTCCCAGCAATCAGGGCAGCCCAGACCTGCCCCTGGGGTCCTCAGCCAGGCCCAGCAGCTGGAACCCCACATACATCCACTTCTGAGTGCATGGGTCCTAGAGCAAGGCCAAGAGCCGCCCAGGCTGGAGTCCTGCAGGGCCTGCGAGAGCCTCTAAACAGGGCCCTGCACTCCTGGCCCCAGGCCGGGCCCTGCGTGGGCTCAGCCCACTGCACACTCCAAACAGAATCAATTATATATTTAAAAGGTGCCGCCCCTCAATTCCTGGCGAGCCAGGAGAGCCATCCATCATGGCGCGGCCGCGTTTCACAAGCTGTCGAATTGTGCTTACATTGGTTAAAAGAATCTTTATATTTCATTAAGCAAGCAGATCGGCGGATCTCCCGCCACAGGCGCCATATAGATGGCTTTAATTTTCCAAATCTGCAAATGCATCCGTTATGTCCCCGCGTCGCTGCCGGCTGCGGCCTAATGCCCAGCCAATCGAAGAATCAAGCAGAATTTTATTAGGGGGCATTTTTTATAAATTAACAGCAGGACTGCTAGGAAACTGCACGCAAGGCGCCTTTGATTACCAAGGGAGTGGACCCTTCCTTCAGTCACACCCGGCTCAGCACCCCCACAGGCCCACGCCCTCTCTCTTCACCTCCTCCTCTCCTGTTCCGAACTTTTAATTCCCCCTCAGCCCCACACACAGTGGGGAGCAAGGCAGAACAACTTTGTTTAAAGGGATGGAAACAAAGCAGTGGGGGGGTGGGGCGGGAACCAGCATTCTCTGAGGATTTGCCTCCTCTGTTCCCAGCCCGGCCAGACACATTATCTCATTAACAACGACAGCCACCTTACAGGGCACTGACCATGAGCCAAGCCCTCTTCTCGCTCACAGGCTTCAGCACAACCCTGCTAGGTAGGAATTATTATCCCCATTATATGAATGAGAAAACCGAGGCTCAGGGAGGTAAAAACCACCTGCTTAATCTCCCACAGCATGAGCAGTGCGTAACCCAGGGCTGGCCAGCCACCTGAGGGAGGCTGAGGAGGAGAGATTCCCTCATGGGGGTATGTGTGTGTGCACACACACATGGGGGGGTAGCTGACCAAGAGGACCTAGAACACTTTCAGCTCTGAGCAGGTGGGTCCAAGATTTTAAGAGGAGTTCTGTGCCTCGCACACGCCAGATATTCAGCTGCGGTCACCTCACTAATCTCTTCCCTTAGCCCTATGAGGGAGGCACCGTCATCACCCCTGCTTTATAGAGGACGAACTGAGACTCAGGGAAGGTGAGTTACCCTTGGCTGACCTGTTGGGGAACTGGAAAAGCTGAGCCCCCTCCCAGGAAGCACCCCTATTCCCACATGGGTCCTTAGTCCCAAGTTGCCAAGAAAGAGCAATGGGGACATGTGATGTAAGGGGATAGCGAGAGCCCTGCCCTTCCCTGAGCGAGGGCCCTACGGTCACCAGGTCTGAGGGCAGACTTGAGATGAGCATGTCCCCAACTTCTCGCTCTCAGATGCTGTTCTACAGCTTCCCTCTGAACCCTCCAACTCCGAAAATCTCCGCTGTCAGTATCAGGCACCCAAAGGTGCAGAGAGCCCAGGAACCAGCCACTTCCTCCCCTTGCCAGAGGCCAGAGTCCCCCACCCACGGCCTCCCTCCCAAGGGCGTGGGCCACGGCGCCAACAACTCAGTGATTCAACGTGGCCAGCAAGGCCATAGGAAATGGCCAAGGACACATTCTAGAGACACACATAAGGGCTGATGGCTGGAAATGTGGCATCATTTGCTTCTAGGTGTGTAAGAGCTGGGGAAACTGGGGCGCATCCACCTCCCTCAGATCCTCATCCCCTAGATGGCCAACCCCGGCCTCGCTGCTCCTATCAGTACACATTCAAACCTGTTTCCATTTCCCCCTTTTAAAACAAATGGGCTCATCTCTCAGACCAGTTATCTCTGGTCCCTTCAAAGATAAATTTCTTGAAAGGCATTTCCAAATTCATCATTTCCACTTCTCCCTCTTTTGCTTCCCCCTACCCTCCTGCACCACCACCCTCCCACCCAGCACTGAGATATAGCTCTCCAAAGTCATTGTGTTGCTGCCTCCTCCCCTGGGAACACTGCTCCTCCACCTGAAGAACTCCTGACCCCTCACACTAAGCTTAGGTACCCCCTTTTCCAGGAAGCCTCCCGTGATACGCCAGGCTGGGTCAGGTGACTTCTTTGAACTCCTATCATAGCATTACCTCACCAGATTATAGTTAGTTGCCCATTTGCCTGCCCTTCACCCAAAACATAATAATAACTCTTTTTACCAGCCATCCTGATAGAGACCTGACAGGCAGCATCTCATTTTATCCTTACAACAATCTCGTAATTCCCATCTGACTTATAAGGGACCTGAGACTCAGAGAGGTAGAGTCATTTGCCCAAAGCCACACAGCTAAGCAGCTTAGCTAGGATGAAATCCAGGGAGTCTAACTCCACAGTGTGAACTCAATGCCCACCAAGAACTCACCAGTTAGGGTGTTCCTGTAGGGCAGGATCTGGCTCCAGAGCTAGTTCTCAGTACCTAGCACAGGGGACATTAGACCCTCATTCCTCAAGTAAAGAGAGCCACTGTTTGTCAGGCAGTGGACTCTGGGGTAATGTAATAAGTTCTAGCCCCATGGGCTCAGATTCTAGGGGAATGGTCAGATGTCCTGGGTGAGAAGAGACAAGCTTTAGGAGAAGTGATAAGAGCAGCAGAGCCCAGAACTCAGTGAGCCAACGCCCAGAGTCTCCTCCTCACCTGCCCGACCTACCCTACCCTAGCAGGGAAGATTGCATGTCCTCACCAGAAGCCACGCCACCTCCTGGCCATAGCTGTGACCCTGACCTGGCCACAAACTGAGCCCTGACCCTGTCCCACATGAAGCCCTGGCTAGTGACTCTCACCTTGGCCACGCCCCATCCCCCAGTGGCATTTGATAAAGGTACCATGACCCCACATTGCTACCATTAACCTCACACTGCTTGATCCATGTAGGGAGGGCATGGGCTATTGTTGAGGTCCAGAAATTCCAGCAGCCCCTTCAGCTGAGGGCCCCCAAAGTGGTTCTGGATTTGGACCCAAAGACCTCAGATGGGCCTCAGGGTGTGTAGCATTGCAAGGGTCAGCTCAGATGGGGTGCTGGTCTGGCACCTAGAGCTCATCAATTCCTCAAAGGAGATTCTTACCTCCCCTTTTGGTTTAGGGGTGCCCCCTCCAGTGGGGAGAGCTCCAGGGTCAGAGGTGGGTCTTGGGACAGGCCCTACCTCCATGGCCCTCCTGAGGAGCCCAGAAGCTTAGTTCCCTACACAAACTGTTATCCATTAACATCCAATTATCCCTTGGTCCTAGCCATTAATTATAAATCAGAAGCTAATTGGGGTAATTAGCCCCCCGCAGGCTAATGGGCCGAGACTAAGGGAGGCCACTCTGCCTACCCTCCTCTGGTTTTCTGAGGTGTTTAATGTCGGGGAGGTGCAAAGAAATCAGGCGGCTGGAGTTAATTTTTTTAAGGCAATGAAATGCGGCAGAGGGAGGGAGAAAAGATGAGAGAGGCCAATTTTTGTTCTTTTTTCTCGAATCCTGAAACCCGTCCAGCACGTATGCTCTTGAGGACAGTCTGGTGCGGGGGAGGCCTGACCATGGGTCCTGGGAGTAGAACTCCAAATAATTGCTCGATTCTCCACTTCCTTTCCAGCATAGATGCAGCTAGAACGCCAGAGAAAACGGAGAAGACTTGGTCGGAGCCACGGTGGCACGGAGGCCGGCCACCAGCATGTTCCCGCCCCTCCCGCGAGTGGAGGAGGCAGCCTAGCTCGCTTGGGATGCCCCCGCTCAGGCTTCCGCGGGGACGAGTGGGCCTCCCTGGGCTCGTCCAGACCCAGACCTGGGCTGGTGCTGGGAAACAGACTGCAGAGTCCCAGCAGAGCCGCCGCTCCAGGCCCCGGGGTGGGCTCGGAGCGCTGGAGGAACTCAGAGAGGAGTGCACGGTGCCGGCTCGGAGGGCTTGGTTCCCGCCCTGCGCGCGGCCACACGTCCGGGTACAGAGGGGGACGTGCGGCCCAGGAACGCGAACAAACCCTGGTGGATAGAGCTGTGCAGGCTGGCAGGGGCCGCGAGACCCTGTGGGCTCCAGTCACCTGGGTGCACTGAAGCGGTGCCCGCAGCGGCGGTAGACTGGCCACAAGGAGTGACCCCATCTGGGAAAGGCACTCTTGCCTGGTGGCCTCGGGTCCACAGAAGTCTCCGCTGTGCCCCGGCCGGAAAGCCGGCTCAAGTGCGAAGAACAGTGGGAGCTAGAGCTGTGATTCCGGGTCTGTGCGAGCTGGGACGTCCAGCCATCCTGCAGCAGTGGGACTGTGTCAAATAAGTCGTTCGAAGAACTGACGTGAGACTTAAACAGAAAGAGAGATCACTGGGTGGCGGGAGGGCCAGACCCGTAACCGAGAACCCAGCTCAGTGCCCTTCTTACCAAAGGGGAAACTGAGGCGAAGAAGAGCAGTGACTCGCCCAAGGTCAGAGACGAGGGGTACTCAGAGCAGGACGACTGTCCAGACCAGACCACACGCTGGGCTAGAAGCTCACACGCCCCCCCACCCAGCACCCCTCCCTACCCCGCCTGCCCGCTCGGTAATGGGCTTTGGCGGGCGGCGGTGGCGTCGCCCGGGGCCTTGATTAGATATTTATTGCTGTCATTTACATGGGCACCGCAGGGCGGCCGAGCGGGACTGCGGGGAAGGGGCGGGGGAGGAGGAAAGGAATGGGAACATGGGGGAGGGGGGGCCAGCTCCACCCGGACCAGAGACCCAGAGAGCATGGGGGGGAATTGGGAGCGCAAAGGCCAGGCGCCCGTTGCAGACCCGCGGGCCCTTGGGCTGCTCTGGCAAGACGAAGAACTGGGGTTGTTGCACCTCCCAGCATGGTCCTCGGGGGTGTCTGGTGTGATGAGCAGTGAGTGTCCCTGTGAGTTTCACCTGTGTATATAACTGTGTCTGTCTATCTGAGGGGTTTTGAGTGTGTGGCCTGCAGATCTGCCTGTGCGCCCCTATGTGTGTGTTTCTCTACCTGTGTAGCTTCTCACCTGGGTAGGTCTTAGTGCGCTACCCCTAGCCCAGGTGAGCCTATGCATCTGATTGTGTGGCAGCGGATGCGTGGCCCTGTGTGTCGGTCAATCAGAATGGCCCCCAAATGTGTGTGCAGGATTAGCTCAGAGATGGGGGTGGGAGGCTGTGCCCCTTGGTCAGGTTCTCCCCCTTTTCCCCCACAACCTACAGGCGGGGTGAGGGTGCTCCAGTCCCCCAGAACCCAGGGTTCAGGAAAGCTGGCACAGAAGGCGGTAACTGATCCCTCAACTGATCCAAGCCCACAGGGCCAGAATAGTGTTGGCTGGGGGCTCCTCTGGAAACTGCTTCCTGCTCAAGATCTAGCATGGGAAGTGTGAGTGGGTGCGCAAGGGGCCAGGTGTCCAGAACAGGTTGTTTGTATCTGAGCAGAGAAATGGCTCCAATTGCGTGACCACATTGGATGAGGCCACGTGTGAAAGTGGCAGTGATGGTGAGCAGCCCCCCCCCCCCCCCGCCCCAGACACTCACCGGTCACCCTTGAAGCTGACCGGCAAGCCCGCCAACAGGCAGAACACATCCAGAGGCCCAGGGTGCTCGCCTTCGCCCCGGGCGGGTTTCCACTCCTCTGCACCTTTGCCCGTCCGTTTGGATTTCCACACAGGGTTTGTTCCCCCGCAGCCAGGTCCTAGTAGGAGACGGCGCTGGAAAGGTTTGTGAGGGGGATGGGTATTTACCCCCATTTTGAGTAGGGATTCCCTGCTTCTGGTCCAAAGATTGTGTATACCCCAGCCACAGAGGAGAGAAATTTGAACCAATTATCCGGATAATTTGCTCTCACTAGGTAGCAGATTCAATTTTTTTCTGACCACCTAAACACACATTAGCACAGCTGGCTCACAGAGAGCGGAGGTAGGGACTAAATTCACCAATCCTCAGGTCAGACTGCTTTCCCTGTTGGGGAGGACTGGGGGTGCGGGGAAGTTAAAGGCGAATCCCAGCAAAATTGAAAACAACTCACTCCACCCCCCTTAAAGCTAATAGACAAGACCTCCCAGGAAGACGCTGGGCCCCACCAACCCGCCTGCAGCGCACAGGATCCCGAGCTCCAGCGAGTGGAAGAGACGGCGGCCACCCCGCCGTCGCTGCGGCGAACTGGGAACTTGCACAATTTCCACGGCTGCGGCGCGAACAACCTCCGAGGTGCGAACTGCCTCCCCCCCCACCACCACCCCTTCTGTAAGGCCCATCGAGTCCGTAAAGCCTTTCCCTCTTCCCGACGTCCTTAAACCGGGGGAGCCTCAGAAAACCAGTACCAGCCAGGCCAATCCAGGGCCTCTGCAGACTTTCCTAAAACGAAAACGGTCGCCCGGTGTCCGGCGGAACCGGCCCTGAGCCTGTGCTGGAGACTCCGCGGGTTCCCTGCTTGGGGGGATTCCAAATACCCAAAGAAGGCTAAAAGGCCGCGGACCCCAGCCCCCAAGCCAAACCCCCACATCGAGCACATCACCAGCCTAAAGAGCCGCCCCTCCTGCCTCTGCCAGAACCCAGAAAAGTTGGAGCCCCAGTTTCGGGGCGAATTTGGAGGAGAGGTTGCTCCTAGGCACCCCACGCGCACCACCAGGGCCGCCGGGGCCCCAGCGCAGAGCCCGGGAACTTGTGACTGGCGAGAAAGTTCAGCCAGCTGTGTCCGGGACACCGCCTGTTCCCCTCCAGAACCCGGTCAAGGCCACCCGGGGTGGGAGGCCCAAAGACAAGAAGACCATGGCAGTTTCCGCAGCCCCTAGACCGCTCCTCCGATGCACCTCGAGGGCCGTTCCAGGGACTGCCCCAGCGTGCGGTTCCTAGCCTCAGCTCACCCGACCCACGCCAGCCGAGGCCGCAGAAGGCAAAACGAATTCCAGGGGACTGGGCCCGCCGCGCCCCGAACATCCACCTGGGGTTCCCTAGCCCGAGGCCGCGTGTACGCGGACAGAGGCAGGCTGAGAGCTGAACCACCCCCAACTGGAGAATTCGTGCAGAATCGCAATCCCGAGAGAAAGGCGCACTCGTCAGCGGCGGCGGAGTTTGAGCCGGAGCCGCGCGGGCACGACCTGAGCCGGATCCCGGGTAATGTCCCGGGCACCGAGGGGTTCGCTGGCGGCGTGGACACCGAAGCCGGGGAGGCGTGGGCGGCCCCTGCGTTCCCCCGGCGGGGACCTGGGCTTCGGGCCGCGCCCCCCTCCCCAGCCTGGGCCCCGGGCTTTACAAAGCCCGGAGCGCATCTGCTCCGCATTACCCTGGCCACCTCCTCCCCGCCCCCTCCAAACTGAGGATTTGTCTCCGCTTAATATCCAAACCTTTTTTGTATTTATTTTTTTTTCAGGGGTGAAGTAATATCTTCCAAATGAGGCAAAACCGTGACGGATCCGAAGCGTTCTCTGCGGGTGCCTGCGTCTCCGCGGGCCAAGGCTTCCGTCTCTGCCGCGGCGCGTTTCTGCCCACGGCTCTCTCCTCTCTCTTTCCGTCTCGGAATTCCGAGTTCTGCGCGCTTTCTGTCTCCTTGGGTTGCTCGCTGTCTCTGACTCCGTTTTCAGCCCTGGGTATCGTTCCCTCTGTCTCTCCCTGAATCTGTCCCTCTGGCCTTCCCCTCTGCCTCCTCTGTCCCTGCGCAGTCTGTCTGGTCTCCAAGTCTCTGACCGCAAGCAAACTTTCCAATCCTCCCAGCCGGTATGGGACTGCAGGACCACAAGAGGGGAGGCGGTCCCCAGAGTTCTCGGACCATGTCCTCCCCGCCCCGGCGCCCCTCCCGGCTCGGCCCCGTCGGCCCCGCCCGCTCGCACCTGGTCTCCCCGGCCGCGCCGCCGCCGCCGCTGCCATCTACGCGCGCGGCGGCCGGGGCTGGAGTTTTAAACGGCGTTTCCCGGGCGCCCGGCGCGGGCCCACGCGCTCCCTAATGGCCCCAGGGGCTGCCAATCACGCGTCGCTCCCGCCCCCGCCCCGCCCCGCCCCGCCCCGCCGGTGCTGCGCAGCCACTCCTGGCCTAGGCGGCCAGGGTCCGACCGTCTGTGGGTCTGTGGGCCCGGCCAGCATCCGTCACCTCCTCCGAATCTTCATCTTTCGATCTCCCAGTCCCGGGAATCTCTGCCTCTCTCGGTCAAACGTCGCAGGCCAATTCCTGGGACGAGGAGGGGTCTCGAGAAACCTTTCCCTCCCAAGGCCTCACCCGCGACTGGGGGCTTAGCACCAGGATCGGTAGCGACAGCGTGGGGGCGCTCTGGCTGACCCCCACCCCCGCCGTCCCCCCAAGATTGGTCCTGAGCAGGGCGCGCGCACGCACGCGCATACGCACACACGCTCTCTCTCCCTAAGGTCCCACACCACCCGCAGCCTTGCCGCCGCCACGCCACCACAGCACCCCACAACCTGAGATCGGAACTCACCGCTAACACAGCCCACACACAGGGTGGTGCTCCTAGCCGCCGGCCTCCAGTTTGGCAGCTGTAGGCCTCTTAGAGAGGCTGCGGATGCGGGGCTCAGCTTCACGCGCAGGGCATGCGCCTGTCTCAAGGGGGACAGACACGTGGTTCCAGGCCCACATGGGGAAAATCCTGGGCCTGGGGCCCTCACCCTCACATTCCTGCCAGTGGCCTACTCCCTCCAAGCAGGACCCGTTCACAGGAAGATGACGTTCTGGAGCTGGCTCTGGGGCCGGGTGGTGAAGGAGGCCAGCCTCCTGAAAGGTGTGTCCGAGGTGTGTGCCAGAGGGGCAGGTTAACACCCCGGCTGCTGCTGGTGCCCTAGTGACAAGTGATTGTGTTGAGGCTCCGTGTGTCTAGCTGTGTGGCTGTGAGAGGCACTTGGCCAAGGATGTGTGGGGTGCATACGGTGTGTGTCCCTGTGTGGCTGGGATTCTGTGCAGTCAGTCTGCCTTTGGTCACAGTGGTAGCAACTGTGAGTCGAATGTGGGGTGTGTCCTTGTGACAAGTGCTCTCATGACTACAAGTCTACGTGTAACTGTGGTCCTAAGTCCCTTTTGTGTGTATAACCAATCTTTGTGCAATTGTGAGTCCAAGCATGATTGTGAATCCAGGTGGCTATATGTAAGATAAACACAGGGTGAGCACATAGCCTTAAACTTGGGGCTGGAACAGCTGGGCCCTGGTTTTGGCATTCCCTCTGGTAAGTGAAGCTTCTGAGAGCTGGGCTGTTTACTTAGGGGCAAAGGCATGAAGAGGTGGAAGATGTTGGCTGGTTGATGCTGCCAGTAGATTTTAGAGCCCTGGCCTGGGTCAAGGAGGTCAGGAATTTTGGCCTGGGTAGGGCAGAAGGGGCCCGTGGACAGATTTGAGGATTGATCCCCAGGCAGAGTTAGGGACTGAGCGCCTCAGGGGGGGCAGGGAGTGGTGGGCCTCAGAAGGGAGGGGAGAGGAGGGGGGTAAGAGGATTAGGCTGCTTAGACCCTTCTCTCCCACCAGGATCCCCCACCCCCACCCTAAAGCTCCAGAAAAGATTTCTTCTGCCAAAGCAAAACCGTTTAGGCTCCATTTAAAGGGACAAGAAAGGTGGAGGCGGGGGCTTTAAATAACCTTTTAATTTCCCTTCAGGGATCCAGCCCTGTGAGGAGGGGAGAGAGGAGGAGGGAAGGAAGGGCAGGGGAAGGAAAGAAGCCTGTCTCTTTGGCTTAAATTATCCAGACTTGGGCCAGACCCTTCACAAGCAGAAATGGTGGGAAGGATACTGCACCCCCACCTGGCTGCCCTCCACGCACAAACACATGCGCACAGATAATCCCGGAGAAAACCCGTAACCCCCTCCACACACAGTCACTCAGTCACACACCAAAACCCAGATACAGGTGCACGTATGGAGCATCCCCTTTAGAGATGCACAAATGAAGGAGGGGTCACTGAAGTCCCTCCCACAGTAGCAC
This sequence comes from Mirounga angustirostris, assembly GCF_029215605.1. Classification (NCBI taxonomy): domain Eukaryota; kingdom Metazoa; phylum Chordata; class Mammalia; order Carnivora; family Phocidae; genus Mirounga; species Mirounga angustirostris. The sequence goes on from NW_026991712.1 coordinate 153,755,726, forward strand.
AGATGTGGAATCCCTCCCTGTCTCAGGCCATCCCTCCTTGGTGGTACCAGAACGGTTTGCTGAGGGCAGTCCCCCCAAGAGGAATCCTGGCTTCAACTGGGACTCCCATCCCAGCAGGAAGGGGCTTCATCTTTGCCAGAGACCCAACTCTAACCCATCTCTCTTTTGTTCCCTCCTCAGACAGGACAGGGGGCTGCCAGGCAGACTGGTGGGACGGGAACCCCAACCCAGTCAGGGCCTGACTTGGGGCCAGGTTTGCCAGGTCCAGACTTGCAGAGCAGGGCTGTTGAGGATAAGCAGTTTCTGCAGGTGAGCTGAGGGCTACGGAGGGTTCCAGGTGATGGGGCATAGGGCCCAACTAGGCACCTGCTCTTGGAGGGAACTTGTCTGCCACACAGACTTTGAGCCCAGCTGGCGAAACCCCTCTGATCCCAGGCCCCTGCCAGGGCCAGCTCTCCCAGTCCCAGGGGTCTGGAGGTGGTAGCTGGGCTGCCAGTATGCCTCAAGCCTCATGGTACACACGGGGCCTCCACAGAGTGGAATTCCCAGGCACCTGGAGAATCCCACACTACCTTTCAGTGCCACGCAGGGCTCCACAGAAGGGCACGCTGTTGGGATCCTCATTGTCATATTCCCACCCCAGCGTACTTCCATACATATTGCAGCACAATGTTGGATTCCAGGTTGATTGTGGATTTTAGGGGACTGGGGGCGGGGGGGTGCCGTGGTGGTGAGCAAAATCCCCCGCACATAGCTGGGACAGAAAGAGAGGAAAATGGGGGAGGAGGGGTGGGGGAAAGGTTTCCTTTAGGGAGGCCTGGGGTGATGGGGAGCTTGGCAAGCCATAAGGTGGGTGGGTTTTACTGATTTAACAAAATTATTCCAAAGGTGCCACCGTCTAGACAGGAGCTAAGAAGTAGAAATGATTCAGGGCCTCCCTCCACGGCCTGCTCCTGGAACCTCCCACCCTCCCCGCCCCTGGGCTGTGGCTGACACCTTCAAAGGGCTTAAAAGGAAGGCGTCCCCAGACTGGCTGGGGACCCGCCCCCAATAGACTTTCCAGGGCTGCTGGGGCTGGGAGTGGAGGAAGCGGTGCATTTCGGGATGTGGTTGTATGTTTGTGTGCATTCATTATCCTGTGAGTTATGTGCATATGAGTAGTTACATGTATATACTCCTATATTTGTGCACAACATATGTGTGTACACGTTTAAATACATAATATGTGAGTGTAGACTGCGCCTATGTGGATTGTGTGGGGGCATGCTGGGGGAGATGTTTCTAGATTGGACCAAGGTAGTGGGTAGGCGAGGGATGGGTTAACTTGGGAACTTGGGAAAACCGGGTGCTCACAGGCATGGAAACTCTGAGACCACCGGTCCCAGGCGTCTGTGCAGAAAGATCTGGGAAGTGAGGGTCCGAGGTTCCCTAAAGTCCCATCTCTGGGCTCAGTTTAGAGCAGCAATGCCAAACCAACCTGCTCCCGTACCACACACATACACACATTCTGAAAGAGAGCTCGTAGCCTCCTTGGCCACTCACAGCGCGAGAGGGAAGGGGGCAGACGCCCCGATGAGGCCACTCGGTAGGCGCCCCCAGACCCTCGAATTGCCCGAACGCCGGCTGCGATGGAAGAGGCTCGCGGGGCAGACTCGTGACCGTGCCCCTCCACGCTCCTCCCCGGAACCCCACTCTCCCCTGCGTCCGGATGAGACGGGAGTCGGGGGCTCTGGAGCTCTGGTTCCACGTGGGGGGCGCCCGGCCCACTCCCCAGCCCGCCCCCACGGCTGGCGCTCCCCCGGGCAGTGGCGAGGTGGTGGGCGGCTTAGAGCTAATTCGAGAGTTAATGGCGGCGGCCCGGCCCCCCGCGGCCCCCTCCGCGCCCCCCCCACGCCCCACCCCCACCCCCACCCCCGGGCAGGGCCGCGGGCCGCCCGCAGCTGCGCGGTCCGCGGCGATTCATCATCTTGATCCATGGCGCGCGCTGACGGCGGCCCCGGCCGCGCTGACAAGACTAACAAAGCAATTTGCCACGAGCCATCTCCTGGACAGGTTATTAGCGCGGCCGCCGCTTAAAGAGCCCTCCCCCCAGCTCCAACCCCTGCGCGGGGCGGCTACCTGCTCTGTCCCCTCCCTCCGATGGCCTACTGCCCCCCGCCGCTCAAAGATACCCCGGCATATTCCTGGCCCTCTCCGGCCACCCCAGAGTAACCCCCCCCCCACACACACACACTCACCCTGCGAGTTGCTCTGCGTTCCTGCCTCCCCTAGCTGGGTCCATACCTGTCCGCTGCCTTCCTACAACCGGCTCCCGTGCCCAGCCGCTCCCCCAATCCCCCCCGCCCATGCTCCTGGCCCCTTCCCACCGCATCTCAGCCTTATTCCCAATACCACCTGAGTTACCCCTCACCTTCTTACTCCCAGAGGGTCCCCCCTCTTCTCTCCACCCTCCTCACCTCCTCTACCTACCCCCTTGCCATCAGGGATTGGAAACCCTATTAATTACCAGCTTTGGGGGAGAGGGATCTTTTACTGTGCTTTTGAATTTCCTCCCGACCACTTCTGCCCCCAGGTAACCTTACTGTGGGGGTTGGGGTGGCGCAAGGCAGCTGGCTAGCTGTGGAGGTGGGAGGACACTGCCTTCTCCAAGGGTACCTTGATGAGGGAGCTTGATGGTGAGTCATGTAGACTTTCTCTGAGGGGAGGCTATGAATGCCAGGGGGAGAAGTTGCTCCCTATCCAAACAGAGGCTCAGAGAAATTCAGGGCTACACAGCAGGTCAGTGCAGAAGAGGGATGGCAACCAGGTGTGTGGCCTCCCACGCCTCGGCTTCATCCCCAGGCTACATCCCCTCTGGAAGGAAAGGAGGCCAAGAGATCAGGGTGCCCTCCTTAAGCAACTCCTCTCTCACCTGCAGTGAGGGGTGGGGAGAACTATAAAGGAAAGTAGGTGGGTTTGGCCAGATTTATCTATATATGGTAGATAATGAGAGAGAAGAGCATGCCGCCCATTCAGATCCCCCCAAAGCAAAGGGACTATTTGGTCGTTTCCCACAGAAGTCTTCCTTAAAAAAATTCTCTGGGTAGGTTGGATGTGGTCCTTGAGAAGTATAGCAGATCTGCGTGAAGGGACTGAATGTGTACTAGGTGAGCTCCTGGGTGTGTGGGTCTGGATGCATAGATAAAGCCAAGGGGTGTGTACTTGAACAGGTGGGGGTGGTCAAGTGTGTCCCTCTGGATATATGTATGCATTGGGGGCTAAGTGTGTCTTTTTCAGTGTACACGGAGGCCTGGGAGGGGCCAGCATGGGGCCTAGGTGTGAACAGGTCTGTGCACACCGAAGGTAACTGGCTTCAAAACCAGGAAGGAGCCCCCACCCCATTGTTTGCTCTTCTCCTAGATCGTCTACATTCCCAAACCATCAGCTTCTATAGTTGTGATGCAGAGACAGAGAGACGTGGCCCTGCTCTAAGAGCCTGGGGGACCTCCTTCTGAGGGATTTGCATATAAGAGGGGGCACTCTGTCTGAAGGACAGCAGGTCTTGAACCTCTACCATGACCCAGCTTGGTGCTGAGTGCCCAGGTGGGGGCAGGGGAATGGACCATGTGCCGGGAACCTGACTTTTTTCTTTTCCTGTAGCCAACCAGGCCATGTCTTCACCCGCAGGGAGACCCAGCTCTGTCGCTGCCTGCGCCACCACTGTGTCCCTGACGTGAAATATGGGGGGCGCGGGCCGCGCTGGGGAGATTTGTCATCTGTGCTCAGCGGGTGACTCTATCTGCAGACTATTAGAGTATAAAATATATTTTACAAGAGTTTTAGCTACAGGTGACTTGCTCTTTATTACTAGATGTGGGCAAAATCAATACTTTTGTAACTAAAAGATCATTTATTTTGCTTTTTGAAACATTTTTCAACAGGGGCACTGGCTAAGCTCGCAAAGCTATGATTAAGAGTTATGGCGGCTCCTGTTTCCCTTAACCCTTTAAGGACCGCAGTCCAGGAGCTTCTAGTGCTGGTACCTGGCCATGGAAAGCCAGACACACGGACACACATCCCAGTTGCAGCAAACACAGACACACTGACTGAAGGGCACAGGCCCCCATAAAGCCATCGCTCAGATACTCGGGTTCTCATATATGTACACATACGCTCTCCCAGGTACACACAGAAATACAGCAGCATATACATTCCCTCCCGCTCAGAAACCCACAAATCAAATGCACATGTGCACAAATGCACAAATCCATGCTGCATAAAAGCCACCAGCACATATGTCTACATACAAATATTTCCCACCTCACTTCTTACACCCACATATACGCACCATGACCCTGAGATATGCACAATCACATTGTGCTAACTTGTGACTGGGTCAGTGGCCAGCCAAGAATGGGGACTCTGAAAGGGGGTTGGAAGATGCTGAAGGGGGGATGGTCTCATGAATGCAGCTATGGCCACTACTGGGCAAGGCATAGAGAGAGGCCAGGAGTCTCAGAGCCCAAAGATGGGATCTGTGGAATCTGGGCCCTACTCCAGTCAGCCCAGCTCTCCTCAGGCCCTCATCCCCATGACTGCCCTGTGCCTTTTCTGTCAATTAAAGCAGGGGGTGGGTTTTCTGGAAGCCACTGTATAGGAGAGCTATAAAGTCACATAATTCTGTCAAAACTGCTCACTGGTGACCACCTCTGGCCTGGGTGGGTTCAGAATGATTAAGTGGCCACATGCCATTTCCAGAACGGCATCACCTAACCATCCTGTGGCCATTGTCTGATTCAGCAAATCAGCGTTATCCGGTTGTTACTTATCTCAGGGTTGGGGAGAGACACGGAGTAGACAGTGACTTAACCCATCTATAGGGGAAGCTCTAGTGGGGAGACTCCAGGCCATGAGATTGGCCAAGTGTATCAGTTATCTGTTGTTACATAACAGATTACTCCTAAACTTAAGTGGCTTAAAACAAACATTTACAGGCACACCTCCGGGATATTTGGCAGGTTCTGTTCCAGATCACCACAATAAAACGAATATCTCAATAAAGCAAATCAAATGAATTTTTTGGTTTCCCGGTGCATAAAGAAGTTATGTTTATACCACACTGTAGTCTACTAAGTGAGCAATAGCATTATGTCTAAAAAACAATGTACATATCCCCATTAAAAATACTTTATTGTTAAAATATGCTAACCATCATCTGAGCTTTCAGCTGGTCATACTCACTGATCACAGATCACCCTAACAAATATAATAATAACAAAAAGATTTGGAATCTTGCAAAAATTACCAAAATGTGCCACAGACATAAGTGAGCAAATGCTGTTGGAAAAAAATGGCATCGACAGACTTGCTCGATACAGGGTTGCCATAAACCTTCAATTTGCAAAAAAAAAAAACACAAAAAACAAAAAACAAAAACATAGTATCTGCAAAGTGCAATAAAGCAAAGCTCAATAAAATGAGGTATGCCTATATTATATTACAGTTTCTGAGGGGCAGAAATCCAGGAGCAGCTTAGCTGGGTGGTTCTGGCCTGGGGGGTCTCTTAGGGATTGCAGTTATATTGGTTAGGGCTATATCCTCTGAAGTCTTGACGGGGGCGGGGGGCCTCTTCCAAGAGGGCTTGTTCATGTGGCTGGCAGTTGGTGCGGGCTGTCAGCGGGGGTGCCTCAGTTCTCCTCCATGCAGCCTCTTCAGCATAGTAGCCTGGATTTCTTTATATGGTGGCTGGGATGAGAGAGAAAGAGAGGAGAAAAGTCAAAAATAGAGGCTGTAATCTCTTAAACCTAATCTCAAAAGTGACATCCCATCACTTCTGCTATATTCTAGTCCCGGTAAGTAAGTCACTAAGTCCAACCCACACTCAAGGAGAGGACAATTAAACTCCACCACTCAAAGGAAGAAGTATCAAAGAATTTGTGGGCATAGTTTTTAAACTACAACAACTAGGCAAGAGGACACTTGCACTCTACCCAGTGTCTGCAAAATGGCAAGCATCTCTTGATGGCTCCAGACCCCAGGAAAACCATGAAGCATCCTGAAGTGGGGAAGGCGTGGCCAGGTGATGGTGGAGACACAGAGCTAACCCTTGCTCAGGACCACGGTATAACAGTATAATTGCACAGTAATTCCATGCATGGACCATGGAGCCAGACTGCCTGGGTTCAAGTCCAGGCTCTGCTGCCACCGACTAGCTGTGTGACTTTGGGCAAGTCATTCAACCTCTGTGCCTCAGTTTTCTTATTTGTAAAATGGGGGAAGTAATAGTACTTAACTTCTAGGGTTGTTCTAAGGGTTAAATGAGTTAACATTTAGTACAGTACCTGGTATGTTATAAATGCCACATGAGGGGCGCCCGGGTGGCTCAGTCGGTTAAGCATCTGCCTTCGGCTCAGGTCATGAGCCCAGGGTCCTGGGATCAAGCCCCACATCAAGCCCCACATCGAATCCCACATCAGGCTCCCTGCTCAGTGGGGAGGCTGCTTCTCCTTCTCCTTCTCCTTCTCCTGTTCCTCCTGCTTATGTACTCTCGCTCTCTCCTCTCTCTGTCAAATAAATAAATAAAATCTAAAAAAATAATAATAATAAATGCCACATGAGTTTCAGCTAATACACTCAGTTCCTACCTCTCATTGGCAGATCCCTCCCTGTGGACACTTTCTCACAAGGAATTTATTGAGCACCTTTGATGTTCCTCAGACTAAGCCCATCTAGCCACCACCACCACCCCAGTGACGCTGGGCCCTTCCCTGACCCCATCCCCTCAGGCCAGCCCTGTGGAAGGCTAAGCAGACAGTCTGGGCTCCATGAGCTCCATTTGACCATGCCAGCCGAGCACTGCCATTTGCGGCCTCTCTGGGAATGTTGTGCAGTATGTTGGCCACAAACATTTTATGAGCGAGAAGACAGGAAGAAATTTTCCTCTATCGACCGACTGCAGTCAGGCCTGCTCCCTCCACCTCCTCTTCATAGGTCTCCTTGGTGATGAGGGGGACAAGGTGAAGACTGCCCCCACAGCAGAGCCCTGAGGAGCAGCCCAGTCCCAGTGCCCCTTCCCTCAACCTCCTCAGGCCCCCACCCGCCCCTGACACAGAGGGGTAGGCAGACCTGGATCCCAGAGACACCTCAGCCCCTTGGGGCAGGCATCCTCTCCCAGCTCACCTGCTCTAGGAGTCCCAAGACACTTCACCCAAACAACAAGAAAAGAGAAAAGTAAAGTTTTGAGAGGCAACTGTGCATAAAGCTACACCTATTCATTATGAAGCACTATCCTCTCCATTCTGAGATGATGTCTTTTCAACTTTTTTGATGTCCAAATATCCTTTCTTTTATGAAATGAAGCTGAGAGCCATTGGTAGCTTTCCCTCAGTGCCCTTATAGGGCAAAATTAATAGCCGGCAACTTTATGCTGGACCCCACATTTTAAAAATATCACTCTGGGCGCCTGGGTGGCTCAGTCGTTGAGCGTCTGCCTTCAGCTCAGGTCATGATCCCAGGGTCCTGGGATCGAGTCCCACATCGGGCTCCCTGCTCAGCGGGAAGCCTGCTTCTCCCTCTCCCACTCCCCCTGCTTGTGTTCCCTCTCTCACTGTCTCTCTCTCTCTCTGTTGAAAAATAAATAAAAAATCTTTTAAAAAAATAATTAAAAAAAAATTAAAATATCACTCTGTTCTGTGCAAGAGGCACAAAACTGTCCCCCCCCCGAACACCTGCTGACCCCTAACCTGGGCTCAGACACCAGGTGAAAGGGGGAGCTCACCTCATTTCTGCCTCAGCTCTACCAGCAACTTGGAGTGACCCAGGACAAGCCCCTTCCTCTCCTCAGCCCTGCTTGGTCTCCCCATCTGCTATATGGGCGGTCGGACAGATGTTCTTTCTCAGGCGATGATTCTCAACTAACTCTGACCTTTCACCTGGGTACCCCCACCTCTCCCTGCACTCCACCCCCTTCACCCCTAACCTGAGATGACCACAGGTGGATGCCGACATGCCCATAGAGCAGGTTAGGCCTGGGGGGGGTCACCTCTAACTGGCCTGAATGCCCCTTTGCCAGGCTCCCCTGGAGACAGTCTCTGAGCTGGGGGCAGAGATGGGAGGGGGGTCTTCGGCCTTTGGCTACAGGGACCCTCCGTGATGCACCAGGGAGGGAGAGAAGGATTTGTCTCAGGGGCTCCGTGGAGGCTGAGTTCTTGGGACCCCCTCCCCTCCCTGCCCCCAAGGCTTGGCTGGAGCACAAGGGGCCCCTTTGTGGGGCCTAATCTCAAAGCACTGCGGCTTTAGCGACCTTCAGGGATGAAAGCGCCAGGAGCTGGCGGCCGGGAGGTGGTGTGGGGGCAGCCCCACTAATCCCTGCGCTTTCGCCAAACAAAGCTGCCAGGAGGGGCTGGCTCCCAGGAGATGATCCAGGGAACCAATTCCTGGAGCCTAACCCGCTCTGACAGCCCGAAAAGGAGAGGCCCGCCACCGCCCCAGTGGCCCCAGCTTGGCCACGGGGGATGAGGAAGGCCTGGCCTGGGACCTTCTGCACCTCCTCCTGTCCCCCCATGGACTCCTCTCCCTCTCTGTGGGGAGGTGTTCCTCCCTCTCTGTGGGGAGGTGTGGGGAGGTGTACCCTAGTCCCTCAACACCTGGCTCTTTGCCTTTAGCCTCCAAGTCCCCCAATATCCCATTTCTCAGTATCCCAGACCCAGATCCTTTAGCTTCCAATCCCCTGTCCCCTAATTCCTCACCCCCAGTCTCGACTCTCAGACTCCCACTCTCCACCTCTCCTCCCCCAGCCCCTAACTCTCCTCCCCCAGCCCCTAACTCCCCTGCCATAAACTCCCTGCTCACTAAACAATAATGCCCTCCCGCCTGCCCCCAACCCCTGGTAAGCTCCACCTCCTGCCTCTGGAGACTTGACAACCCCTGCTCTCCCAGCCCTGCCCCCTCACCCCCCACACCTGACCTGACGCCCCTGCTGTTCCACGGGTATGTCTGGCTGTCTCTGTCCCCTTCCATTCCATTGACCGGTGCTCAGCTTGGCCATGGAGAAGATTGAGGAGGGAAATGATTCTGACTCAACCTTGCTGAAACCCCACGCCTCCCACCAGACACTCCCTCCAGCCATGATCCCGCTGGAATCCTGATGCTTCAGCCCAGGCTCCCAGGTGAGCACAGCATCGTGGCCAGAGGAAAGGGCAGGAGCCCTGCTGGCTGAGGAAAGCCGCCCAGAGGCCTAGCTTCCCAGGGCAGGGGGTGTCGGCAGGGCTGGGCTCTCTGCTGCTCCGTCCCTCCCCTCGGCTGAGGAGACCCAGGACGCAGAAATCTCCACCAGATCCAGGGAAGGCCGGGTGCCAGGGGTCACCCGGGCCCAGCAGAGGCCACTGAAGAGCCAGGATGACTTTGGGGCCTGCAGGGAGGGACTGGGCAGGGCAAGAGGGTTGAATTCCCAGGAGAGGGGTGGGGGCCTGGCCAGCCCAAAGCATTTTCCCACCATAGCCTCTGCCGCCTCCACTCCACTAATCTGATTACGCTATTTACCAACCTCCCATGGGCTGCTTAGGGCGGAGGGGGTGTTACACCAAGGATCTCAGTTCCAGTTCCCAGCGTAATGGGAGGCCCAGAAAGGTGTTTATGGGTCCTGAAATGATTGTGCCAGGCCATCCCTCCTGCCCGCCAGGGCGCAGGGCTGTCTAAAAGACCCCTCCGCCATCAAGTTTAGTCAGGAAGTCTCCTCTGTCACCCTCTGTCTCCAGATGCCTGGGTCCTCTCCAAGCCGTTTCTGGGCCCTTTATGCTGTCCCACCCAGAGCCATAACTATTAAGATAGTATTCAACTCACGAGGCAGTGCCTTCCTTCCTAAGTTTATGTGAGCTTTTCGGTGCCCAGGACAAAGAGGATGGTGGTGCAGACCCCAAGAGCCTGCTCCACGTAGTTGGAGTCAACGTCCCTCACACTTGCTTTGACCCCACACCCAGGTTCAGGCCCTTCTTGAAGGAGGGGGGTGCCACAGCCCCTGGCTGAGGTTTCACTGAGAAAAGAACCTAAGGAACCTCGAGTCTCCCTGTCTCTCTCTCCTTCTATCTCTCACACACGCACACGTTCTTTATTAAACTGTCACAGACACCGCCACACTGTCACACAGGGAAGGTCCACCGTCCCGGCCCCTCCCTGGCTTCTGCACCACTGAGCACCAGACAGGTCTGTTGGGGACACTGGCGGCCTGGTGGCCTGGCATGGGCTTGCTTCCTCGCCCAGCTGACAGGTGAAAGAGAGAGAGAGAGAGAATTGGCATGGAGGGAGGACGCTGCCTGGAGATGAGAGGGAAGTGCTCTTAAGGGGGCTAGAGGGGAGGCGCTGCCAACCTCCCTGAGGGTGGAGGACAGTGGAGGTGGCCCTGCCCAGAGGAAGGACAGCACCTCTTCCTCCTCCCTCTCCCCAGAGGTTTAAGGCCCCAAGTTCATTCATCCCTTGCAGGATTTCAAATAGAGAAGTTATTCTGAGCAACAGGCAAGAGTTTCTTTAAAAAGCTAACAATACAAGGCCAACTTCAGACTAGGACAAAGCTGGCCCCCTCCTGAGGGTTCCCACCCACGGTGTACTCAACACTTACCCCTTGGGATTATTCTAGCTCTGAGTGATCTCAGCGATGGGTTCCCAGAATAGAGAAAGGATTTGGGCGCCCCCTGCTGTCTGACCTTCAGAACTGCGCCCTCTTCCCCAGGGCGCCCCAGCCAGGATCCTTCTGTAACCCCCACCCTGCCCCCCCACCCCCTGCAACCGCACAAGACCTCTTCCTCTCACCTCCCACCTCCAGATGCCCTTGGTTGGGTCAAAAAAACCTATCCTGCTTGGGCTCCCAATTTCCCACTGGCAGCCAGCTGGAAAAAGGGGTAACCTGCCTAAGGTTGGAGCACTTGTTAGGGGGATGGAGTTCCAAAGGCTGAATCTTGGCTTTTTGCTCCCTAAGGGACTGAGGGAGACTCACAGGAAAATGGCTAAGAGAGGAGAAGTAAGACTGACCCAGAGACTGGGGAGGAGGGGCCAGGGGAGAGGAATCTGATGAGAGAGGAGAGAGGGGGCAGATCAGAGGGGCACAGGTGAGAAGACATAGTAAACAGGACAGGTGAGGCGGCACAGGTGATGGGGAAAAGAGAGCGATGTGCAGGTGGGGACACAGGTGAGCTGGGGAAGAGCAAACGGGGCAGGAATGATGCAGAGTGAAAGGAGGCCACCAAGGGCTCGTGAGCAGGAGTCAGTGCCCCCTGCTGCCTGCCATCTGCTGGGCCACATCCAACCCTGTGTGTCCAGGCAGCCCTGTGACTGATGGCCAGGCCCCTGCTGGGGCACTGAGGGCAGGCACTCAGCAGAGGCAAACAGCTTGGATGTCCGTGGCCTCTGGACTGTGGGGCATGGCAGAGGTGGTGGGCAGAACAGATTGAGCTCAGTGCTGTGGTCAGAAGCCCAGGCCTGGGGCGGGGGGATGGGGGGGTGGGGGGAAGGGTCTGTGACTGTGAGCCAGGCCTCCTCAGGCTCCTCTCCTTCCCCCTCCTCAGCATCTGCTTGGCCCAGGGGTCCTTGTTCAGGCAGGGTCAGCCTCTCTGCTATTTCAAAGCCCAGAGGGGAGGCCTGTCCAGCTGGGCTGGAGTCAGGGGTGCTCAGGCTTCTAGCCTGCCAGGTACCTTCAGGGCAGAAAAGACGCCTTCATGGTGTGCCCCACACAGACAGGTAGGCCCAAAGAAGAGAGGGTGGAGGGGGTCTTAATTAGACCATCCTTTCAGATTGTCCAGCCCCAAATTCATGATTTCTGCCTCCCAAAACATTTATCTGCCCAGCCCCCTGAGAAAAACCAGCTTCATTAACTCCCTTTGTCAGCAAGGGCCCTTGGAGGTGGAGGTGGGGGGAGGGAGGCTAGGTGAGCAATGTGTAACTCTCCCATGATCACCCAGCAGACAAGTTGGGCTAGTACTCGGGTGTTCTGCACTCGCCCAGGGCTCTGCCCACTATCTCCTCTGGCTCTCCAGGGCCCAGGAGCAGGTCTAGCCATCTGCCTCCCAGCCTCTTAGAACCTTTCCACCCAAAGTACACAGAGGCCAGAAGATCTGTGGCCATGAGGAGGGGTGAGGACCAGGTAAGCAGACTTGGTACAGACCTTCTGTCTCCAAATCCTGTGAGGTTGTCTTGGTCATGGGGTGAGTGCTTTTAAGGAGGCCTCAGGGCTCTGGTACCAAGAAAGGCCAATCAGGGTCCCAAATGAGGGAGCACTAAAGCAATGAGGTAGCTGGGGAGAGCTAGGCTTACCATGCCTGGGAGAGTTCAAGAAGAGGCTGGAGAAGGAAGTCTGGATGGGATGCTTCTTGAGGCTCCTTCTACACCTTGGGCCCTAGGTAGGAAAGGGAAAGGTCATCCACCTTCAGACCAAATCCTTGCCCCCTACTCCTCTCCTCCCCAGACACACGGTCTAAGGAAGTGTCTGAGTGGCCTCATTTCTCCAACTTCCATTTCCCCACCCCCAAGTTCCCAAGGGAGCCCGGTGTCCAGGCTTAAAGATGGCCCAGCCTAACCCCTCAGCAGCCCCCTCCTCACTCCCCCCAGGGCCTCTTGCTGTGCCTGGCTGAGTGGGGATGGGGACGCCAAGGGGCCGGAAAAGGGGCTCATCAACAGTGCTGCTAATAGACCATCCTCAGCCACATCCTATTACTGCACAGCCCCTCCCCAGCCCCCCAGCCCGGCTGGCCTGCGCCTCTCCGCGGCCCCGGGGACCAGGCATCAGATTGGAGTCAAGATTCTGAGAGTGTCATTTGCAGCCGCTGATGGTGCTGATAATAGGGACGGGATGGCGGGCGGAGAGCGGTGGCACAGAGGCCGATTCTCTATTAAGGCTTCCCCCTCTCAGCGCAGCAGCAAGCGGGGGGCAGGCCAGAGCCGGCACTGGGCAGGCGAGGCAGGGAGCGTTCTCTGAGGGGCTGGCTGGCTTGCCTCTGCCATCAGCTCAGACCAGGCAGGGAGGCAGGGAGGTAGAGAGGACTGGATAGTTATTGGGTCAGAGGATGCCAAATCCCAGAAGGACGGGGCTGGAAAAATGGAAAGCCCCAGCCCAGCCCTTTGCTACACGGTAGGTCGAAACTCTGCCCGTTTAAGGGAGGGTAGGTCGAAACTCTGCCCGTTTAAGGGAGGTCCTTGCTCTCCTACCTGCTTGCAGAACAGAACTTTACAGAAGGTCAGTCACCTCACCGTCTGCCCAGAGAAATCCTGCACTGTTGGCGGCCACAAGCCCTGCGGGGAGCTTGGTTAGTGGGTGTTCCTGGAGCAGGACCTCACCGCCCCTGCACCTCCTCCTCCGGGAGCTCCCTCACGGCTGCCATCCCTCACCTCCGTGGTCACCATTACCAGTGCCCAGCTCCCTCCCTTACCATCCCCCCCAGGCACCCAGCCCTCACTCTTGCTGTCTCCCCAATTCTACCACGGTCTCCAGTCAACAATGGGTCAAGGGCATAGCTCTGGGGCTCCTCTAGTTTCTAGCTGTGTTATCTTTGATCACGTATTTCACCCCTTCTATGGCTATGTTTTATCACCTTTAAGATGGGGATGACATCAGCTACCTCATAGGGTTAAAAAGGATTCAACAACCTGCTACATACAAAATGCTTGGAATAGCGCAGGGCACGTCCTTAGCACTCCATAAACTGTACGGCAGTTATTAACATCCCCCCTCCCACCATGATCAACGTCACTGCCACCTTCTCTGTCCTCATCACCACCCCCACCGCCTGCCTTAAGAGCAAACAGCAGTGTCACTTACATAGTACTCACCATCTGCTGGGCCCTGCTCTAAGTCTTTTACATGTTAACTCATTTAACCCCGATGGGGGAGCATGATCATTATCCCTATTTTACAGATAAAGAAACTGATGCACAGAAGAGTTAAATAACTTGCCTGAGGTCACACAGCTAGCACGCGGTCAGAACGAGGAGTCAAAGCCAGGCCAAATTCTTAGCTGCTACGCCAAGCGATCTCCCACCAGGGCTTACTTCCTTGCCTACAGTGCTGCCAGCCCCTGGCCATTGCCATCACTCCCCCAACACCTCCACCATTACCACACCCCCGCCCCCTCCCCACCCCATGAGCGCTTTAGCACCGCCACCAGCTCCCCGGCTGTCCCAGATCCATGATCACTGTCCACATGTCAGTCCCAACCACCATCAGACCCTCAGCACTGTTAGAGCCTGCCCAGAACAGTCTTGCTTCTGCGCTCCCTAGGCCCTGTGCTCCGAGAGGTGTGAACGTTCCCTGAGATACGGATCTGCTAATGTGGCCAGACCTGGAAAAGACAGAGAAATTTAACGTGCTACAAAGCTATTCAGGTGCCAGCTAGAATTTAAGGTTAGCTGGAGTCTGCAAGACGTGCTTTGCAAAGCTGACTTCTCAGTTTCCCCAGGAGGCCCTGTCTGGTTTAAACACCCTTTTAGCATTCTGAGAGCCTCTGATGTGGAAAGACACCTTCCACCTTGCAAGCAAAGGGCTTGGCTGAGAACAGATTTGTCAACACAGACACAATCCCCTCCATTTGGCTACATAGTAGTCTTTCCAACCTATTGAAAGCTTTGAGGGTGGAGACACAGCCTCATTCCTCTCCTTGTCCCATTTCTTCTCCAGTACACCCCCCACCTCCATCCCCAACCCCAACGCACACCAATACACTATGAAAAAACGGACAGATGAGCCTAGTTGAGTCTGGAAGGGATGGTTCTTGCTGTCCATGGTACTGAGAGTCTTGCTCTTTAGGGATCCACAGGTTCCCTCTTGTCTTTTACAGGTAAGAACCAGTCTTCAATTTTGCCAAGGCTCTCCTAACTTGCCAATCCCATCATTATCTGCAAAGCCCATTACCATTTGCAGAGCCTGTCCCTATTCACCAGGTCCGTTATTGTTTGCAGAGCCTAGCATTGTTGAAGAGCCTGAAATTATATGCCAAACTCAACAGTGTTTACAGAGCCCATTACCATCCGCTGAGCACATCCCATCCCTGATTTCTGAGCCTATCACTGTTACAGATCCCATCGTAATTTTCAGCGTATCTTACCACTTTCAGAGCCTAAGACTTCACAAAGACCATCTTAATTTGCAGAGCCAAACTCTCTCCTAGAGACAGAGAAAGACAGGAGGAAATAAAGGGAATGAACAATGAGAAAATCTGTATTCATGCAACAAGACTCCTATGGGCCGATGCTTCTGTTGGGCTCTGTAAACAAATGGGGAAATGCAATAAAAATGACTTCCAGTTCTTGAGTCAGGCTCTGTCAAGTGCTTCATGATCTCATTTTATCTTCACCACAATCCAGAGAGATAGGCACTGTTCCTATCTCCACCTCGGAGGAGAATGTCCCTGGCTGGGAGAGATCAAATAACTTACCCATTACCATAGCGCTTATTCATAGCAGGTCCAGAATTTGAACCTGGGTTTTATTTGTTTGTTTGTTTGTTTTTACTCCAAAAGCCATCTCTCCTGCTTCTCATGTGGTAAAAATGGAGGAAAAGGGAAGCTGGAGCATACAGGGAGATCGGCTATCTGTCTGAATAGAGACAAAGCCCTGCCCTTGAAACAGTCTAAAGCAGGAGGCTAAGCCTTTGCAAGCTTTCAGAGCATCTCTGACCTGACTCAGACTGAGTATAAGTGCAAATTCTGGAGGACAAAATTCCCCAGAGGGAACACTGAGCATCCAGGACACCCAGCCTCAGGACCAGCCTCCATTCAGCTCTTGAGCTACAGTGACCTTCGAACCTGACCATACAGACCTCATAGAGCCACACAGAGGCTTATCCAGTGTAAAAGACAAGCCTGGAGACAGAGATAGAGAGACACAGACTGAGAAACACCAGGATCCAGAGACAGGAAGTCAGAGACAAGGAGAGACAAGCAAGAGCCAGAGAGAGAGTCGCAGATAGAGAGATCCGGAGTCAGACAAAGACAGAGACACAGACTCACAGGCCCATGTAGAGATAGAGTCAGACATGGGGAGACACCGAGAGATAGAAATAGAGACAGAGAGAGACCAAGAGCAGCAGAGGCAGGGGACAGGAGCTGGGAGGGTCTGGGGTGGAAGGGGGCTCAGTGGCGTCAGTTGGGAAGAGCACCTGTTCAGGCCCAGCTCAGAGGCTCCATAGCACCTAGTGAGGGTGAGGGAGGCTCTTACTCTAGAGGCAAAAGAAGTCCTTCCCAGGACGCTCTGGACACAGGCTGTTGAAGAATCTGCTGGATACAACCCCAGTCCTGGGTAAGAATGTGCACATAGCCTAAGCCCCGGGTTTAGGCTCACCTCTGTCCCCCTTGGGAGTGACTCAAGAGATCACCACCTTGAACTTGAATGGCTTCTGGGCCTGGAATTTGGTAGACAAATGCTTTCCCTGAGCTTGACCCCGGGGTGGTGCCTTGGTGGCTTGGGGGCTTTAGCCCTCTCCTTCATCACCAGTAATGCCAATCCACCCCAAATAGGCAGGCAGTCTTCATAAACCGGCATGCTTGCTATGCAAGCGGGGCCTCAAGCCCCCCTTCTCTGAGTCAGCCATCCCAGCAACCCCCTATAGGGAAATCCTCTGTTTCCCACTGCCGAGTCTTGACCCCCAGGCTAGATAATTGGATGACTTTCTTGAAAAGGCCCCTGCTGGTTTCCAGCTGTGTCAAAGGCACAAAGTAAACATGAGATGTTTGGGGGGCCTAGCACATAGTAGGTGCAATCAGTTATGGAGGTGCTGTGGGCAGAGACCACTGTCCCTTTGCCAATCCCCACCCCCACCCTTGCCCAAACTGGAGAAAAGCGGGCTGGACTCTGCCTCTTCACCTGGTCAGAGAAAGGGAAGGGGGAAGGCAAGGAGGCCTCAGGCGGACCTGGAGTCTCATTCCAATCTGTACTCCACTCGCCCCTGCCCCTAGCCTCAGATGGGCCATGGGCTTCTCTCTCCGGGAAGGTAATGGCTTCTGGCCTGAAACAACTGAGCCGCTGAGCCACTTCAGATTGGCGTCTCCTCTCCCCATCTACTCCTCAGACATGGACTTGGACTGGATGGGGGTAGTTCAGGCTCCCTTCCCCTCAGGGCAGTCTGCCCAGACTGGTTCCCATCCCCTCTGTGCTCTCCTAGGTAATAAGCCTGAGTGGGGGAGGGAGGAATTGCAGTGGATCCCAATGTCTCCCTTCTCCCCAGCCTCCCTCCTGTTTCGGGGGTGGGGGTGGGTCAAGATACCATTGGCTGTTGGATTCCTTCTGCAGTCTGCTCTTCTGAACAAATAATAATAATAGTAACACAGTGCTCAAAGCTTGGGCACCTACTAGCTGCCAGCCCCTCTGCTACATGCTTTACATTTTCTTTATATGGATCCTATGAGGGAGGGATTATTTTATCCCTATTTTAAAGTTGGGCCCTGAGGCCTACAGGGGTTAAGTACCTTACCCAAGGATACACATCAATTAAGGGATGCAGCAGGATTTGGACCAGGACAGGCTGGCTAAGGACCACTAAGGTACCACTGAACCCTCACTGAGCCCCCACCTGGAGGCCCCCTGGCTGTGTGCAGGCAGGGAAGATTTTTCCTATCCTCACTCCCACTAGTCCTACAGGTCTTCTGTGCACTCCTGAGGTGGCATCCTGCCGAGGAGGCCCCTCCCTACAGCTTGGTTGCTGATTCTTTCTTTTTTTTTTTTTTTTTTAAGATTTTATTTCTTTATTTGACAGAGAGAGAGAGCACAAGCAGGGGGAGTGGCGGGCAGAGGCAGAGAGAGAAACAGGCTCCCCACAGAGCAAGGAAAGCCGGATGTGGGACTCGATCCCAGGACCCCAGGATCATGACCTGAGCCGAAGGCAGTCGCTTAACCAACTGAGCCACCCAGGTACCCAGTTGCTGATTATTTCTGACCAAGCCTCCCTGCTTGGAGGAATCCTTTTTGAGTATGAAATTGGGCCTGATTGCCACACAGGGGGCCGGGCACCTCAACGGGGGTGAGGGGCCAGACCTACTGGCAGGCCCTGTCCAGTGGGTCAGAGATGCCCAGGAGACTTTCTTCTTGAGGGTCTGACTCCTCCAGCCTCTCCTCCAATGGATTCAGGACCAGAAAGCCTGGCTCAGGGAAGACCAGTGAGGGACTCGGGCCCAGACTGGGTCAGGGCTTGGCTTTGGTTACACAGGGAGAGGAATATCCCCCTACCATCCGCAGCAGCCTGAAATACCAGAGCACATCTTCACCCTACCATAGAACTCCCTCTCCCCCAACGGAGCAGGATCCAGGGGTCAGCCCAGACTACCCCAAGGTGGATCCCAGATTCTGAGGATAACTTTCTCCCCCGCGACACACGCATACTCTCTTCCCAATGATAATGGTGCGTGTGATGGACTTACAGTCACACATGTGCATACAGCACAGGGGTGAGAGGCAGCAGTGAGTGCTCTGCTTGCTGAAGACTCATTAACCCTGACCCGCATTGATTGAGTCAGCCACAGGGTCACTCTATCACTGCCTAGGGCATGGGGTGGGGTGCCCTCCATGCCATGGCATTTGCCCTCTGCAATCATGGCTGTGATATTTGTGTGAGGGGTGTGAGGCTAGGGATACACATACCAGCGACCACAAACACACACTGTCCAAAAGCACACATATTACCACGGACATACACAAAGACTGTGGACATACACTGGGCATGAAAGCATGCATGTTCCCTGGACACACACCGATCGCACACACTGAACATTGTACAGATGAAAAGAGACTGAGGCTTTCCTAACATTGGGCTGGCCTGCAGCTGGGTTCTGTGTCTTTTTCCCAGATGGGGAAGGGGAAGCTACCACCCTCTCTCCAACCGCCTCCCTGACTGCACCTCAAGGAAGTGGGAGGCCCAGAGGGCAAGGAAAGTCTTGGCCTCCCAAGCCTTCCGAGAGAATCCCAGCATCTCCACCCCCTCACCAGCCAGAGTAATCAAGGGGAACCAGCCTATTTCCCAGCTCATACCTCATTCCCTCCCTCCTGCCTGCCCTGAGAAGGCTCCATTGCAAAAGCCCAAGAGTAAGCCAAGACTCCAGAGATATGGGCTATCTGGCAGGCTCATACTCAAACACACACACACATTCACAGACACTAGTACACACTTGTCTTTAGCGTCCTTCGGAGGGAAAAGGTGGGGGAGGTCTTGAGAGAGCACAGGTCGGGGGCTGTGCACCTGGCCACATCTCTGAATGGGCCAGAGTGCAGCTGAAGTCGTAGTCCCGTGTCATGGGGGTTTCTACTAGGATGGCAGGAGGCACGGCATCTGACCGTAGGATTGTGTGTCTGTGAGTGGTGAGGGTCTGCGTGTGTCTGAGTGTGGCCAGGAGCCGGAGTGCGTGCCTGTGTGAGCTTCTGTGTGATGCTGAGCCTGGGTGCCTCTGTGAGCATGCCTCCATGTGTTCTCAACTGTTTTTGCCACTTGGGGGGGGGGGGCTTGTGTACTTAGGGTTACTGTAGGCCGTGGTGTGTAACTGTGCGTGCGTGTGCGCGCGCGTGTGCCTGGAAAAGGGTGGCGGTGGCGGCGTCTCAGCAGGCGCACGCCCCACCTCGGCTCCGGCCCGGGCCCAACCGACCCGCCTCCTGCATTCACCCAGCCGGGAGCAGTGCGGCCGCCCGCCCGGGGGAGTCCCGCCCCCTCCGCCCGAGTAAACTTTTCCCAAATCCCCGAGCCGCTCCGGGCGAAGCCGCCCCCGCGGCCTAATCCGCGCCCCCCGCGGATCTGCATAATCGGGTTAGCGGCCGCGCTCCCTCCCGCTCCCGCCGCCGCCGCCGCCGCGCGCGATTCTCTCGCTGTCACTTAGGGAGGCTCAGCGCGATTTGCGGCCTAATCCCCCGGGATCGCTCGGCCGCCGCTCCCCGAGGGGCCGCCAGATTGTTCCCTTCATAATTGATTGACTCTATTTGCCGGATTGGGACTTCAAAGCGCCGGCGGCGCGGGGGCGCCTGGGAAGGAGCGGGGCCCGCGGCGGGTCGGCGGGCTGGGCCGGGCGAGGCCCCTGCCCGGCGGGCGCCTCCCACCCCGCAGCCCTGTCCTCGCGCCCGGGCGGCTGGAGCTCGAAATGGGCCCGCGATGGTAGTGACGACGGCGACGCGGACGGCGCGGATCGCGTCGTGACCGCGGCTGCTGGCGAGGTCTGGGCCCGGCGCGGTGCTCGGCGCTTCCTGAGCCCGCGCTTCAAAGCCGCCCCAACCTCGGAGCCTGCAGAGTATTAACATCTCCCCATTTTCCAGGTGAGGAAGCGGCTTCAGAGGGCGCTCTTCCTTCTCGGAACACCGTCTGTGGGCGGCGCTGTTTTCGGTTCTGCGGATCCAGCTGGAGCCAGACTGACCCTGTCTCTGCCTCCAAACGGAACTTTATTCTAGTGAAGGAGGCAGGTGGCCACGCAAGACACAAGCCAAGAAATACATGAAGAGAAAACAAGGCAAAGGGCTGTGCGAGTGCCTGGGGAAGGAAATTAGACTGAGTGCTCAGGGAAAGCTGCTTCTTCAGGAGGGTCTGTTTCACCTGAAACCTGAAACCTGAAACCAAGCGCATGAAGAGCTGGGGGACCGGCCTGGAGCCGAGGGGAAGGCCCCGGGGCAAGGGCACGCCCTTAGCAGGTAGTAAAGCCGACGGGAACCCTCCAGAGTCGAGAGGCTGAATCCCATTCCCTTTTCCACCTGCCCAGCCTAGACTAAGCACCATCTTCAGCACAGGCTGAGCCCCTAGCAGAAAAGTCCAGACCCACTGGGGCAGGCCCCTGTCCAGCTCTACACGGCCCAGTGCTGGCTCCTCCTGGATTGGCCTATCAGTGCCAGAGCCCGTGGGCTTCCAGATCCCATTGATCAAAGACTGCCTTGGTGGGCAGCCCTGCACCCAGAGCCTTTTGCAGCCTGCTGCTTCTTCCACTCCTGAGGAGACAGGGGCAGGGCAGGGCGTGGAGCTGGAGGGGCCCCATACCCTGCCCAGCCATAGCCCAGCTCCCAGGAATCCCTAGCCCAGGCTCGGGAATCCCCAGAAACGCTTAATTAATTCTTGATTACCCACTGTCTCTGCAGCTGCCATTAGCCACCGCCCCAGCCTGGGCCCAGTTAGGCCATGTAATTAAATTAGCGTAGGGAGAACACTTCCAGGCTGGAGCAAGGTATTCCTCCTGCTGAGCCTCCTAGAAGTTGCGGGGGGGGGGGGGGGGGGGGGCGGGGGTGCCGAGGAGGAAGGCTCAGAAACACCAAGGGGAGCATACAGGGTCACACAGTGGGGCTGGAACTGGGGCTGCAGTGGAACGCCTCGAAATTAGTTCTGGCCCCCCTCATCCCACCTCTCTTGAGACCTCTACTCTCAGCACATATTTTAAACCTTAAGTGTCTTTAAAATGACAAGAGATTTGCTGCTGTCCTTAATTAAATTTATGCCAATTCACAGAGCTTTTGGAGAGATGGATTTGGGACAGGGGAGGGGAGAGCCCGATTTCCATGGGGTAGGAAGCAGGAGACAAGGGGTTTGAATCACAGAGGCACCTCCCACCTTCAGATCAAAGGGGTGGGGCAGAAGGAGGTGAGAGCAGGAGGGTGGTGACAGGGGAGGGAGAGGAGGGGGATGTTAGAAAATTGAGGCTCTGGCCACAGGAGCTCCCTTAGGGGAAGATGGGCCATCCCTTTCTTTTTTTTACAAGAGAGACCAGAGAAAGTAGCCTAAAAGAACGTCCTGAGGGTGGAAATGGAAGCCATAAACCAAGGCAGAAGGGGCTAGGGATTTGGGGCCTACACACAGTGAGGAACACCTCGCTGGAGTCTCTCCGGCCACATCCCAGGAGCCAGGCTTCCCTCCCTGCATCCTTCCCTCCCTCAATCCTGGGAGGTGCTGGCTGACAGCCCTCCCTCCCCCCAAACCCAGCTCCTTGTCACTTCAGAAAATCAGAAATAAGCCTTAGTGATTAGAGGGAGACGAGAGTGAGATGGGGCTTAGAGGCCCAGGCTCAGGGAGGTGTTAAGAGGCGAGTGGGACTCAGAGTATTAGGGGGGCAGAGCTAATAGCTTCTCTGGATGCCCCTCCCCCCAGGACTGTAGTACTCAGGGGAGGAGGGGGAAGGAGAGGGGGAAGGCGAGAGTTGGGAAGATGTGGTGAAGAGAATGGAAAGAAGATGTGGAAGAGGAGGAGGCAGGGAAAGAGAGGAGCTGAAGGAGGGAGAGGGGAAGGCGGCCAGTGGAATGGAGAAGGAGGGAGTGAGACACGGAAGTAAAGGTGAAGAGAAAAAGTAGGTGAGGAGAGAGAAGTACAAATTAAACAAGATGTCATGGTCCCTATCTGGTTGAGAAAAAATAAATGTTATAAAGCTAATACCCAATGTTGATGAGAGTAGGGACATGGACACTTGGGGTTCACATTGGCACAGCCTTGGAGGGTCTGGCGGCGGAGGGCATTTTAAATATGCATTCCCGGAGGCTGAGCAATTCCACATCTGGGCATCTGTCCCACAGCCACACTGGCCCGTGTGCAGGGCGGTAGAAGGACAGAGATAGTTGCTGCCAGGATGCGGTGCACTGAGCAAGGACCGAATGCATGCATCATGGTTCAGCCGTCCCGTGGAAGACTAGGTACCCAGGAAGAAGGAGGAGCTGGATCTGCAGGCACTGACATAGAAAGACACAGCTCGTATGTTGTTCAGCCACCAGAGCAGGTCATTAAACAATAGGAATAGTAGGGTCCCAACTGGGAATGTTAAAAAAAAAAAAAAAGCACTTAAAACTATGTGGGGGATGTGTGTGTGTAAATGTACATATACAATCGAATGTCTGGAAGGAAGGAGAACCTCCAATTACTGTAACGGGGATTTATAGGGTAGGGATGGGGGAGCATTTACCTTTTCACTTTGTGTTCTTTTGCATTATGTTTTTTAAGTTTTTTTTTAATTTGTCAGAGAGGGAGATAGTGAGAGAGAGCACAAGCAGGGGGAGCAGCAGAGGCAGAGGGAGAAGCAGGCTCCCCGTGGAGCAAGGAGGCCAATGCGGGGCTTAATCCCAGGAACCGGGATCATGACCTGAGCCAAAGGCAGACGCTTAACCAACTGAGCCACCCAGGTGTCCCTGAATTGTTTTTAGAATGAGGGTTTTTTTTCGAACCATGTATTAGTTATGTACACTTAAGAATAATGATTTTCTAAGAGGGGTGAGGAAGGAAAGGCGGGCACGGGAAAGGAAGGGAAGAAGGTGGATAGGGCCAGTGGGAGAGTGGTGGGAAGCAGGCTGGCGGGGGGCTGGAGTAGTGGTGCATGGTGGGGGGTGTTTGGCCTCCAGGAAGGAGGGTGCCTCCCAATCAGGCAGCACCCCAAAGTGCCCAAACACATTCCTTACCCCTGTCCCCACCACAGAAAATCTGGCTGAGGGTTGAGTAATTGAAGGCTAATTGGGTTTTAGGCTTGTTAATGCTCCTGCGGATGTTTGCACGGAGGAGAGCCAGTCGATCCGGATAAATGACTCCCCGTGGGACTCCAGTGCAGGAAGAGACACTAAGGAGAAAGGGAGGAGGAAGCAGAGTTTTTCAGCTCACTCCAGCAGGGTGAGGGGTGTGGGAGGGGGTACTGTGCCCAGGAAAGCTGAGGAGCCCTTGGACTTTGTGGAGGGAGAAGCTGGTCCAGGGAAGTTCAGGCCCTAGTCCGGGCAGGATTCTGACAAGCAGCAGGGAGGGAACCCGGGACTGGTGACCCCAGCCAGAACCCTACACACTGCAGCACGGGGGTGCCTGTCTCCAAAGGGACGTAGAGGGTAAGTCTACCTGTGATAGGCATGGGGGAACCACTAGAGCTTCTGCCCACACCCAGGAGCAAGTGATTTGACTCACAAGGAAATGGGGTCTCTTTCAGAACTAGATTCTGGGCTGTGCGGAAGGGCACCCTGTGACCCAGGCCCTTCATACCCTCTGAAGCATCGTGTACCTCCAGGCCTACCCCACAGCCCTCCCTCCCACAGTTCCCATCACTGCATCCTGCTCCAGAGCCTTCCAGTAAGGAGGCACCTTGCCTGCTGGGCTGGAGGGTCTCTGAAGCTCCCCGTTCTCTGACCAGTGGACATCGTTGGCTTCTGGCTATTGAGCCTTTTGGGGGCTCCCAACTCTAGCATAAACGTGCAGGTAGCAGGGACGGGGCCAGAGGAATGGTTGCCTCTCTGGGTCTCCCTGAAGAGACCAGCTGACGCCAGAGCCCCCAGGAAGGGCAGCCAGGCCCAGGCAGCCAAGGAAGAGAGGGACACTCTTAGAGAACATGAAGAGGTTTTGTTCTGCAAAGTTCCTGCTGTGGGAGGAGCTCCGTGTGCTACTTGGGAGCTGGAAATCCCGACTCTGGAGGAACCCATGGTGAGGCCCTTCCCCCGTAATCCCCACCCTCCATAATCCCCTTCTCTCCTCCAGGGCCCAGAAATACAGGATGTGCTTTTAAAGGATCAGCTGCACATTTGTTTTCTCCTCCTCCTTCACCCCCTCCTCCTCAGGCCTGACTCGGGGACTCAGGCCCCTGTGACAAGGCAGGGAAACGTTTAATGAGTTTGTACCCCCGAGAGCGCGGTGACTGACAGCCGCCCCGGGGGTCACCACTCTTCCTGTCCTGGAAGAGGATGCAGCAGCTGCCAGGCTCTGCGTGTGCATGTGCGTGCACTCCTATGCTTCCCGTGCATGCACACCTGGGGCTCGGGCCAAGGGACCGGCCAGGACCACCCTTCCTGAGAACAGAAGCTGCTTCGAGGGTGTGGGGAAGGGGGAAGGACTTGGGGGACTGCTTGGGGTCCTGTCCAGGGGTGCCTCTAGCCACAAACCTCAACCCTCCGCCTGGTCTCCTCAGGTCACCCTCCACACACTCCACATAGGCCAGGCTGGTGGGAGGGAGGCCTGAGGCTGCCCACAGTGGGGTTTGAAGGAATTGGGGGGCATGGTCGATGTGAAGGCCTGAGTCTGCATGGGTAATGAGGCCAGGGACTGGCTTGTCAATAGCATTTAAGTACTTTTCTCCCATTTTCAGGCCAGACTGAATAATTTATTTGTTTCTGGTCAATCGCTGGTAATGTTATTAGCATTTGTCCACAGCGGTAGGGGACAGAGTGGGAGTGCTCCCCTACAACTGACCCCCGCATCCCAAACTGACTCTCAGAGGTCAATCCCTCCAGTTCCAGTTCCCTGCCCCTGCTCTCAAGTTACCCTAGGACCAGAATTTCTCAGAGGCCCTGCATCCAGAATGTTCTCTATCCCCACGTGTCACAGTGTCAAGCCTCATGGAGCTGGGGAGCCAGGTAGTGGGTGTCCTTCCTATTCTTCTCATGCACACCTGGGTCATTAGTTTAGAAGGTCAGTCCTCCCGCATTCAGGCATCACCCCAGCTGGCTGGGCCCTTGGAAGGCTAGCCAGGCCTGGCAAAGGAAGCTGTGGATGGACAGTGTAGTGGAAGGCCCTGAGAGCAGGCCGTCGGTGTAGGGTCCTGCCTCTTCTCTTGGTCCACAGCCTGCTCTGCTTCCTCCAACTCAGTGCTTAACATGCTGTCCTCCCTTCCTTCCCCCTCAGACCAGGACCCAAGTCAGAGTTCTACTTCTCCCCTCAGTCCAGGCTCACAGGAAGTGACCTGCCTCCCCCCTCAGATTAAACTCTCAGACCAGGGTTCCTTCTCTTTCCTCAGTCAGCTCTCCAGACAGGGGAGCTTGCCTCCTCTTTCAGGCCAACACCCCAGGCTGAGTCTGCAGGGCAAGACCTCCCTCCACACTCAGTCCACAAGACTGCCTACACCAGTGAAACCAGAGGCCCCCTCCCCCGCAGGATTCATCCTCAGGGAAGGGACTGCTGGTCCTTGCCTAGCTGAGCTGTGGGCCTCTAGTTCAGGAGCTCCTAAATTCAGGACCTTCAGTGACCAACCTAATCTTCCGTCCTCAACCTTGTGACTTAAGAAAGCCAGCGAAGGGTGAGACTTCCTAAGGAGATCGGGGAGAGAATGTGCAAGGGGCTTGCTGAGGCTTGCTCTGGGGAAGAAGCCTCGGAAGCAGTGGGAACAGGACTGGACAGAGGGAGAGGGCCAACCCCCAGTGCAGTTGCAACAGTGGCCTCAGCCAGTCCCATGGGAAGCTTGAGGTAAGGGGCCAGAACTTGACTCCTGCGCTGACCGAGCATCCAGCCGCGTACCCCCAGGGAAAGGGCACAACTTTGGGTGAGGCAACTGAGGCCCAGGCCCCAGTGAGGAAGTTGACCACGAGCCACGAGCAGCCAACCCTCGGCAGCTGCAGGAATGAGGAGGCAGGGCCTGCAGCATCCACTGTGGACTTTTCCAGCACGGGATGGATGGGGCAGGAGGAGTCTCGCTGGGATGGCTCAGTTTGTGGAGATGTGGGTAGTTATAAAAGTTGGGAGGGTGGCTACACAAGGCAGTTTGGATGGGCACAGCAGGATGAAAAGGTTTGGGGTCACAGAGAGGGCTGGGGTAGTGTGAGGGACAGGGCAGAGATGGCGCAGGCGGGGACACGAGTGGACCAAATTTTGGAAGACAGAGGTGGTGAGGGGGTCTTCATGCTGCTCCTGCCTGGCTCGGCCAGGGCTTGTGAGCTGGCCAGGTCTAGGCAGCTGGAGTAGAAGGAAGGCTCCTCAGCACAGTAGGCTCCTCAGTCACTAAGCAGGATTAGCCTCCTCTTCCTCAGGAGGAGGGGCTCTGCTCCGGCATCAGCTACCAGCTCTGGCCCTAATCCCCTTCGCTTTCTAATCCACCCACGACTTTCTTAGGCATTAACGTTGGGCTCTCAGCTTCCTAAGCACCACCCTGAAGATGGGAGCCAGGCTCTGAAGGGAATTAGGCCAGCCTCAGAGGATGGTTGTGCAGACAACTGGAGGGAGGCCGAGAACAGCCCCCACCCCAGCCTCTCCTCCTCTGCAGCCCATCCCTACCCCCGGCCCCACCCCCAGACAGGATCCAGAGCCTCCCAGGGGTCTCTTCCAGCTCACTGCTGGAGTCAGGCAAGGATGGAGGGTGGCGAAGGTCTGAAGAGGAAGAGGACCCCCCTAGCGTGGGTGCTGAGTCGAGAGGTGGTGTCAGACAAGGATATGAGGGTCACTCACAGCCTGGCAAGGGCAAAGAGATAGGAGAGCTCAGGACACTCGGTGCCACGGGAGAGACTGAAAGGGTAAACTAAGATCAGGTTGTGTAGGGCCTTGGATGCCAGCTGAGGAATGGGGACTTTACCTTGGGAGGAGTAAGGAGTCATGGTGGGATTCAGAGCTGTTACTTTGGTGCCTGTGAAGGACTGGTAGGGTGGGGGCCAGAGACTGGGGGTGAGGAGGCTCCTGCTGCTGATGCCAGCCACAGGCACTGAGACCCAGTGAGGACACCCAGCCAAGGTCACCCAGCTTCGGCTCCCAGCACAGCGCTCCACGTGGTGGCGGGGACGGGTGCAGTCCCGGGCTGGTTCAGGGGCTCTATGAGTATCCTGGGGGGGCAGCGACCTGGGGGTGCCCCAGAGGCCAGGTAGAGCAACAGCCCATTGGCTGTTGGACGCTGCCTTCCAGGGCCTCTTAATAACCTTTACTCCATCCCTTAGAAACAGGTTGCAGCGACTACAGCAGGGGACAGGAGTGGCCTGGTGGGCAGGACCTTCACCTGCCCCAGAACACCTCCCTTTAGGGCTAAGTGATCTGCAGATACTTTGGGGGCGGTAATGAGTAGTCATTAAACCCAGTACATGCTAATGCTAAAATTCTCCTTCCCGTACCCCTCGGGCTGGGCAGCTGTTGTTTGCCCATTTTGTGATGGGTAGAAGAATGAGGTTCCAAGGGCAGTCACTTTCCCTAGACCCACACAGCTAGTGACAGGCCTGAAACCAGGGAAGCAGAGAGGGCAGGACAGCCATTCACCATCCCGGAAGGCAAAGCAGTGCAGTGGTTACAAGGGTAACTAGTGACGTCTGATGGGTTGGGGGTTAAATCCACGCTCTGCCTGCCGACCGCTAACTGGGCAACCTTCCAGAGTTTCTCAGCGGTCAATGGGTTAATAATGCCAACTCGCAGGAGCCCTACAGGGAAGGCGGAGGGAGGGGGAGGCGGGGGGGGGGGGGACATACACACAGGGTTCCAGTGGGAGCCCAGGTTGGGGGGCACAGGGCTGCTACTGTTGCTGCCCAAGGTCACTGAGGGGACAGGCAGAGAGGCGGAGGCTGAGTCCCAGCTCTGTTCGCTTCTTGGCTGCACCTTCCCAGAGGTAGGAGCAAGCAGCTGGGGTGCCCAGACTCCTCGAGGGGGTTAGGCAGTAGGGCAGGCAAGTAGAGCAGGTGGTGGGATGCTAAAAGGCAGGGAGGTTCATCAGGGCAGGTTTGTTAGGCCCTCCCAGCAGGCCCCTCTCATTGGGCCCTGCTAATGAGCTTCCACTGGATTATCCGCTCCCACCTCCGCTCCGTTTACTCTGTCAAATCGAGTTTGCATTTTAAATGGGAATTTGACAAGACGGGCAATTTGTCTGCTGACGAGGTTAATGGGTGTTAGGCCTGCAGACTGAGGAGGGCGAGCCCATGCCCCAGCATAGCCTGGCCTCTGCCCAGATCAATGACCCTGGTTGCTCTTCCTCCCTCCATTGCAGCCACGCTGGGCTTCCCGGGGGGCCAGAGGCTGTCCCTAGCTGTCTGGCTCCCCACCTCCAGGCAGTCTTCCCAAAAGCACCGGGCTCTGGGCCACCATCCACTGCTCAGGCTGATGACATTCCCCTCCTCCTAGATGGAGACAGGGCTCCTGAGGGCTGGGCCGTGTCACCCCCTCTCAGACTAAGAGCCGCCCGCCCCTCTCAGACCCAAGTTCCCAGGGCAGAGCCAGGTTCTTCCCTCACAGCTGGGCTCCCAAGGGCTGGGCAGTGCCTCCTTCCTGCTCCCCCTTCCACCAGCCTCGCCCCTATGTGACTTGAAATGGAGCCAGGAGGGCTGGAATTGCCACATCCTGAGTCTCAGTGCTGGGATATGGACTGGTTGGCAAGGAAAGGCTTCAAAGCCATCACCTCCATGCTTGGGACCCTGTCTAGATCAAGCCCCAGTGTCGGGGCTCACAGGGGAGCTGAGGAA
Source organism: Mirounga angustirostris (assembly GCF_029215605.1). Classification (NCBI taxonomy): domain Eukaryota; kingdom Metazoa; phylum Chordata; class Mammalia; order Carnivora; family Phocidae; genus Mirounga; species Mirounga angustirostris. Next base: position 153,784,772 of record NW_026991712.1, read on the forward strand.
CCCTGCTGAGACTTCCTGATGGGCCACCAGTTGACCTCCCCCACATGGGACCCTTCCTTGAGCCTCGTCCTCCCAGGCTGAGCAAGAGCCCAGGTTCTTGGGACCCCAGCCCCCGCGCAGAACAGCACCAGACCAAGGTGGGCTCAGGCTGTGGAAGATGATGCCTGCGCTCCCCCTCCTCCTGAGGGCCCAGCGCCCTTCCCCGCCCCAGCTAATGTGCCACAATTACCTCCTAAGTGCCCAAACAAATGTGGCTGCTGGGGAAAGTGACACGGGCTCCAGGTGATGGATTCGTGCCATCGGGGAGCCGGGCGGAGCGGGCCCCGAGCGGGGGGGCAACACTAATATTGTATCAGCGTCGGCGCCGGCGCCACGAGCCGGTGATGAATATGTGTCACTTTACACGGCGCGCACTCGGGGGCCTGGCTGCGCAGGCATGGAAAATAGAGTGTCTGGGATTAATGATATTGAAAATGATAGAGAGCAGATTGGAAATGGCTTCGCCCGCCCGACCCGCGGAGATGGAAACGTACCTTGCAGCTATCTGCCCGGCCGGCCCCCACCTGCCTCCCCCACCCTCCACCAGCCAGAGGCCCACGCACGATAAGGACCCTGCGTCGTGTTCCCACCGGTAGCTCCTTGGGATGGCACATATGGGGGGGGGGGACACACCTGTGAGCAGAGACACAGGACATCAAGGAAAGCTCAGCTTCTGACTGACCTTTGACCTTGGTCCCAGATGAGCCTGACCCCAGTCACCCAGTGAACCTTGACCTTGGCCACAGACCAAGTCCTGACCCCAGTTCCAGCTGAGCCCTGCCTCTGGCCACAGATTGAGTCTGGCAGAGCCTGAGCCTCTCACCAGACCAGGAGGGCTGGGGCAGGAGAGAAGTGGCAGGCAGGAATGAGGTGGGAATGTGCAGATCACTCAACATAGTGCATCCCGTGCTGGAGGGCAGCTCACAGCCCAGTGGGTTACCCCATGGTGTGGACTCCTGAGTCAGTAACAAGTGAACAGGTGTCTTCTCCACTGATGTCATTTTAGTGCTTAATGATGTTGGTAAGTACACATAAATGCGTATTTGTGGGTACGTGTGTTTACGGTACATCTGTTCACAAATATAGCTGTAGGGTGTGTCTGCAGGAATGTGGGTAAGGGGCTTGTCCCTCTGCATGCCTCGGTGTGTTCTGACATCCACGGGGGATTCGGTCTGTGCGTGTGTGAGTGTGAAGGTGTATGTACAGTGACCCACAGATGGAGGGGTGCTGGTGCGTGGGCTCTAGTAGAGGGAAACCCTTCAGTGAGGCCTGGCCCTGTTTGCAGGTTAAATTCCCAACATCGGGGCAAGATACCTCTCCCTGTTGGAATGGAATCTAGTCACTGCGATTTCAAATTTGCCAGGCGGACAGCAAACCTGAGACCACCAGCCTGGCCTCGACATCCGTCCCAACCCAAACCAAGGCGAGGAGGGTGCATCTACACCAACACCATCCGCTCGTTCATTCATTGGGCTCACAGCGTGGTACTGACTATCTTTGAGGAACAGGACAATCATGGTGCTGACTTCATGCCAGGTCCGGCCACCAGAGGAAACAGACACTAAATGAGTGAACAGATAAGTCAACAAATAATGACACAATGTAAAAAGTGCCACAGAATAAATATTCAGAAGGCCGCCATAGAGTTAACGGGCTGACCCGTCCTTAGATGGGGTGGCCAGGACTGGCTCCTCAGTGCAGATGACATGGAGCTGAGGGATGGGTGCACCAGTGAGTGCAGGAGGGAGGTCAGGGGAGCGGCAGGAGGGGGTGGTGCTGAACAGCCAGGGCTCTGAAACCAGGGTGAGTGAGGAGTTTAGGTTTCTCTTCCAGTGGGGCGTGGAGCCATCAGAGGGTTGAACCAAGAGAGTGACATGGTCATGTCTGCATTTTTAAAAGAAATTAGAGGGGACCCCCGTGGGGCTCAGTTGGTTAAGCGTCTGCCTTGGGCTCAGGTCGTGGTCCCGGTGTCCCTTCTACCCGTCCCCCTGCTCCCCCCTCTCTCTCTCTCAAATAAATAAATAACCTTAAAATAAATGAAATTAGAGGTGTTGAGAGTCCAAGCAGGACACCTTCTGGGGGTTCTGGTAGCAGCTCGGGCCCGGGGTCCGCGTCCCCCCAGCACCACCAGCAGCTGCTCACAGACCATCATTAATTCCAGCAGCAGCAGCTGGAGCCCCAACCGGTGTTCCACTGAGACCCTCCTGGCGGCGTCTGGGCACCTTGGGTTCCCCGTGCCCACTCTCCCCAGTCCTGCCACACCAGCCCCATCTGGACCCCTCCTCTGCCTCACTCTCCATGTCCATCCCCTGGACATGCCCGTTCCCCCAGACCACCTGAGTCTTCCCAGCTTTGCTCTCATCCCAAGAACCAGTCCTGAGAAAGCTAAGAGCTCCTATGAAGCTACAAGTGGAGGAGGGGGCTTCACACTGGCCTGGCGGCAAGAAGCCAGGTCCTGGAGCCAGCCTCCCTACCCCCCACCCGCCCCCACTCAGATTCTCAAGGGAGAGGCACTGCTTACCCTGAGTTGTGGGAACTCTGAACACCACCCCCCTCCTGCCAGTGTATCCGTTAAGGCCAAGTACACTGTAAGGCAGGGGGCTCACCTCCCTGTCTCTCTGTCCCCTTGGCTGTGAGCCACTGAGGAAGGAATCCCAGGTGTCTCCTTCGCCACCAGCACGGAGAGGCCTTTGGGGAGCGTGTGGAGGGGAAGGACTCGCAGCAAGTCCCACTGGGGGGAGAGCAGAGCTGGGTGACCCGACTCCACCCCCAGACTCAGCACCACCACCTCCTGCCCTGGCACAATCCCTGGCAGGCAGGCACCCCGTTGGCAGCGGCTTTTGCATTTGGAGGAGGTGGGAAGAGGGGGCTGTGAGCCCTCTGGGGGCTGCTACTCTCTCCCTCTCTGCTTCCATCTCCTGTCTCCTGCTTGCTGCCTTCCCTCTCAATCTCTCTCAATCTCTCTTCAGGTCTCTCCCTGCTCCATCCTCTCCCTCCTTCCCTGCCTCTCTCTCCCTGAGTCATTTGCGGAGCGGAGATGGCCTAGCCCATCTGGGAGCGAGCGCACGGCCGGTGACGGAGGCGCAGGTAATAGCCGAGTGGAGGAGAGAGACGGGGAAATTTATGACATTGAAAATGACTGAGAGAGAGTGTGTGTGTGAGTGTGGCAGAAGGAGCAGGAGAGGGTGGAGAGGGAGAGGGAGGGAGCCCTGGCGCTGGCTCGCTCTCTCACACACACTCCCAGCCCTACTCCCCTACCCCCCTCCCACCAACCTTGCGGAGAGGAGAGGACATGGGGGAGTGGGCTGCCAGTCCAGAGAAAGAAAGACACACAGACAGACAGACAGTGGGTAGGATACAGAGGGCAAATGGGAGGAGGGGAAGAAGAGCAGGTGAGAGGAGACAGATCAAGGCTGAGAACCACTGTGGAGAGGTGACCGAGTCTGGCTGTGGGGCCTGCTTGTCTCTGTTCTGGCGCCCTCTTCAGGAGCTCTGGTCTGAGGGGAGGGGAGGGGGGTCCCCTTGGCATATGGTCGCAGGGAGTCTGGAATCTGAGCTAGAGATTGTCTAAGAGGTGATGCTCAGAAATGGCCAGAACATGCTCCAGGTGACAGGGCGGATCTCCTTCCTCCCAGCAGGGCTATTTCCCTGAAGGTGCTGGTGTATGGGGAGCCAAGAAGTAGATGGACTAGATCTTGTAACCACCCCCAACAACTCCTCCCTCTGGATGCTGGGAGGCAGGAAAATGGCCAGAATGACCTCCCCACATCCTCTTGAAGTCAGAGGAGAATGTTTCCTTGGGGTGCTAAGCCCATAATCCCCCCTGCCCTGGCCACCCCTAGACCACCCAGGATGTTACTGAAGACAAGAGTGATTAGACATCCTTGAGAGAGCTAACCCCCCACCCTGACCTGTGGCCACCCCAGACCCACCAGGCCACACTCCACCTACCCTGTTCAGCCCCATTCTTCTACCTCCTGGCCCTAATGGTGCTGAGTCCCCTCCTAGTCACCGTATCTTATCCCAGTGCTCTGTTCTCGGCTCAGATTCTTTCCTCCTCTGGGTCTAAGTTTCCCCATCTACAAAATGGGGATAGTAACACCTACCTGTGCCCCTTCTCCTTTGGTCAGGACTCAGGGTAGACTCTGGTCCACCTAAGTCTTGAGATTCTTCTCCATTGGAGAATGTGGGTCATCTTAACTCCCCAGGAGCTCTCAGCAGTGCTGGCTGACTTTGTGGGTGAAGTTGGAAGAAATAGGACTCCCCGGCATCCCCACGTACACACACACACACACACAGAGAGAGAGAGAGAGAGAGAGAGAGAGCTATCTCCCAAGGAAGCTGATATATCAGGTACTCAAAGGGCAGAACCCTCCATGCCCAGGCTCTGGCAAGAGGCTGAAGCCTAGAGAAGGTGGAGTGTTGCCCCAGTCCTAAGCTGAGAAGGTCTGAACCAGGCCCCCGTCATAAGCTGAGAAGGTGCGAGCCCGGCCCTAGGCTACTAGCCCAGACCATGGGCCAGGCCCCTTGTCCTGCCAAATGTGGGCAGAACAGGTAGCTTAGGGCTCTGAGAGACCTTGCCCCCACTCCCAGCAACTTGACTGTGAACAGGGGCCCAAGGTCACTTTCCACTCCACAGCTCTGCCCCTTTCTCCCTGCCTACCTTCCACTGAGGCCCCATCCCTCCCCTGTCTTCTCCTTCTTCCCCTGCTCCATAGCCCTCTCCCTGAAAAATGTCTTGGATTAACCCCTCCTAGCCCAGGGCATCTGAAGAGGTGGAAGATAGAGTGCAGTAGTTGAGAGCACAAGCTTTAGGGCCAAAAAGGCCCACATCACTGCTCCGCCCCTCGGCTAGGTGACCCTGGGCTCTTCATTTAATGTTTCTGAGCCTTATTTCTTCATCTGGCAAATGGAGCTGTAAAGGTCTGGCTCCAGGATTCCATGGCGAGAATCCCGTGAGATCCTGGGTGTAAAGAGCCTGGCACAGAGGAGGGCCGGCCAATGCCCAGGCTCTGGCAGCTGGCCCTCTGGCACCACATTGTTTCTTAGCTTTCTGTGGCACTTGGAGGCCTAAGGGAGCTTGGGGGTGGGGCGGGGGGAGGAAGCCGTGGCAGCAGCTTCAGAAGACTCTGGCTCACATAGAAGAGACAAAGCCAGAGCGACAGTGGGGGAGACGCGGGTGAGCCCCGAGAGGCACTTCCCTATTCTGAGAGCCAGGAGGAAGCCACGTTTCAAAGGGCCCGTCCAGTGTGTTCCAAGGCCCGTGTCCTCATGCTAGAGGCAGGTCCAAGGCAGCAGCGCCACTGTCTGGGGAGCAGTGGGGGAGGTGAAGAGTTCACTGGGCCCGTGGGCTGCGCTGGCCTCGGGCCTCCCACCCAGCCCCCTTGCCCTGGCCTGGCCCACGGTGGCCGCATAAAAGGTGACGGATGGTTAATGGGGGAGATAACGGGATTCATAAGGGAAATTTATCGGTCACTCTGGTGGTATAAATATGTTTATAGCAGACCAAGGGGAAATGAAGAAACCCCAATAAATCATTGTGAAGCCACCAGCCACTAATAGGCGAGCGGTCACGGGAACCCCAGCGTTGGCGCTTGCCGACACCCCCTCTGGCTGCCCGCTAATGGCACGGGAGGGCCGCAGACTTGTCCGGCCAGACGCCCGGCCCACGCCATGAGGGGAGCAGGACCCCCCGGGGGCTGCCTCTGCTGGACCTGAGCTGTCCTGCCCACCGGGCAGCCGTCCCTTCAGTAGATTGGGGCGCATTCAGACTGGGAGGGCTGAGCGAACAGGGCAGGGGACACACTGGGCCTAGTCTGGGAGGTCCCGCGTGGTGTAGGGGTTAAGAAAGCTCTAGAGACAGACCTGGCTTCGACCCTTGAGGCTATCGCTTCCCAGTTGCAGCCTCTCTTCCTGTTTCCCTTTCTGCAAAGTGACTTCACATCATGGGAAAGTGGTTGGGAGGAAGATACGGAGAATCCAGGATGCATGGCAATTGGCACCTTGTAAGCCTCAATCAACAGTAGCTGCTCTGATTCTTTACTTTCCCTCTTGGGAAAGTGCTATGCACACGTGAGAACGTTCTTAGAAAGTGGATAGCATGGTCCCCGTGTTGGAGATTAAGGAACTTGAGGCTCAGAAATTAAGGGGCTTGCCCCAGGTCACACAGCTGGGGCGGGGGGCAGGCACGGGGCTGGTGGCAAAGCGGCCGGGGAGGGAGCCGGACTCTGTTGAGGGCTTTGTTTAATACCCCAGCCCAGACTCTTCCCTGTGGCCCAGTTTAGACCCTGCTCCTTCTTCAGAGTTCCTGGGGGTCCCCTATCCCCACCCCTTCCAGGAGAGGCCTAGGATCCCAGGGACCTGGAAGTACAAGCCCTGGGGGCTCCGGCAGCAACTTACTGGTGCCGGTGAGCTAGGCCTCAGCTCCCCCCACCCCACCCACCACCAGCCTCGGTGCCCCTGCTCCTCCCCTGCATCGCAAGGGCTGGACTCAGTTGCTGTGACCTCCCCCAGCCCCAGGGTGGCTGGGAGCTTTCCACGTGATCTGTACAGAGTGCTTTACACTCAGCCTTGCTCTCCAAACTCTGAGCCTTGGTCACAGCCTCAGTCCAAGCCAGGGTCCCCTCTAGCGCAGCTCACTCCTCCCTTCACTCATTCAACACTTAGGTAGCTCCTTGTAGCTCCCTCCAGAGGGCCTAGTTGGGGAAGGCCCTGCCCTTGCCACACTCAGGGTCTGGTGGAGAAGGGCCTAGATCGTGGACTAGAATGGGGTGTGTGCTGGGCTGAGGCAGGCACAGGGGTCAAAGAGTGAGTAGGAGCCCAGCGGGGCAGACAGGACTTCCAGAGCGCACTGAGGCTGGTTTCCCCAGCCCTCTCTCCATGCTGGGGCTCTGCAGACACCCCCAAGTCAGACTCTATCCTCACTTTGTGCCTGGTCCTCACCTCTCCTCCCTCTTCTCCTGATCACGCTGGCTGGCTCACCTCCACACTGAACAATGCCACAGCCTGCTCCCCAGTTTCCTACCAGAACTATGCTCCCCACTTTCCCCCAGTGCTCCAGCCAGCAGTCCAGTCCCCCCCAGCCCTGGAGGGCTAGGGTGCCCACCCAGACGGGGGGAGGGGAAACAGGGCCTTTGAGGTCCTGTCGCTCCCTCCCACCGCCACCCCCACGCCCCCACCTCTGACTCTCGGTTGAAGAGGGATCCAAGCCGCCTTTGCCTCTTCTGAGTCCCTGCGTGTTTCTCCAGACCTCTGTCCCTCCTTCCCGTCCCAGTTTCTCTCTCTCCCGTCTCTGCGGGTCTCTGGCCCTCTGCTTCTCCCAGTCTCTCTCCCCGTGGCTCTCTCCCTCCCGGTCTCGGGCTCCATCTCTCCCCGTCTATCCCTCCCGAGGCCGGGCGGGGGAAATCGCTCCGTAAATAGGCGGATGGCCCCGGGCGCTCCGGGCGCAGACACTCGTTTTTAGAGCCGGTAATTGACTCCTTTCAGTTGATAATTCATGGCTTGCATATGCGCTTTAATGCGGGCGCCGGGGGAGGCGCGGCGGGCGGGGCGGCCCGGGCGCGGGGCTGGCGGCGAAGCGGCCGGGGAGGGAGCCGGACTCTGTTGGCCCGGAGGGAGAGGAGGGGGCGCCTCCGCGGGGGTCTGTCGGCCCCGGCCACCCGAGACCGCGCCGGGTGACGGAATTGGTGTGCGATGGGTAAGGTGGAGAGGCCCGGCCGGTCCCTGGGCCGGTGGGACGACGCGCGGCTGGCTGGCAGAGCCTTCCAAACGAAGAGGGGAGCGGGGAGACAGGAGGACACCCCCCTCCCCCCCGCCCCGTGCAGCCACCGGGGAAACAGAGGCCCGGAAAGAGGATAGCTCTTACCTGCATCTCACAGCACAGAAGCAAGACCAGAACTCAAGACAACCCCTTCCCAAATCGTCCTAGCCAGGGGCCTCAGTGCCAGCCTTTGTGGACACCCCCTCATACTGGAATTCCCCTGTTTCGGAGCTAAATTCCCCCCCCCCCCCCCCCTGGGGCGCCTGCGTGGCTCAGTCCTTAAGCGCCTGCCTTCATTCAGCTCAGGTCATGATCCCAGCGTCCTGGGATGGAGCCCCGCTCCCTGCTCGGCGGGAAGCCTGCTTCTCCCTCTCCCACTCCCCCTGCTTGTGTTCCCTCTCGCTGTGTCTCTCTCTGTCAGATAAATAAAATCTTTAAAATTAAAATAAAATAAAATAAATAAATTCCCTCCCTGGAGTGACCCACCACCCTATTGCTTTCGGGCTCCTCCAGGAGCTGGCTCTTCCTGGTGAACGCTGGACACTCAGCAATGACTCCCAGGCTGGGGAGGGGACCTCGAGTCCTCTCCCACCCGGCTGTCACCCTCTGTGGATCGGTCTCATCCTGTGGCTGTGGCAGATGTAATCATTTCCATCTCACAGAAAAAGCAGTCTCAAAGAAGCTGGGAGACTTCCCCACTGCCCCGGAGGAGGCTGAGCCAGAAGCTGGACACCTGCGCGCCCAGATCAAGCCTTCTGCAGTGGAAGTAACAGGAGTGGGAAGGGGAGAAGGAGGCGATGCCCTGTCCCTGGACATCCCATCCGCACCCACCCACCCACGGCCTCAGCCACTATGGGAAAGGGCGCCGAGGAAGCCAATGACCTGCCCACAGTCACGCAGACAGGGGGTGACTTCAGCTGAAGATGGTGCTGGCAGGTAGTGAGAGGTTACAGGCCAGCACAGGAACTGGAGCTGGAGCTGCAGAGGAAGGCAGTTGTTGACCCAAATTTCAGCTCCGGAGAAACAAGAGAAAGCCCAGCCTGGAGGAAAATCTGGCCTGAGGCTAGGCTTCCCATTTACTGGGCCCTTTGGGCTGGTATCTGCCACTCTTTCCCCAGGCTCATTTCAGACAAAAATAGAATTCTGCCCCCTATGTCTTATAATCTACTAAAGTTTAAACCACCAGCTTATTCCTATGTTCGCCAATCTCGGTCTTACCGCCTCTAGTTTTCCCATCTGTGTTTAGACTGGGAAAGACGTGGAGACAGTGCATCTGAAAGCTGAAGGCTCAGGCCCGCCTGGGCTGTGTAAAGCTCAATGCTGCCCCCTGGTGCCCAAACTGTTTGCAGCCTGTGGGAGTGAGAGAGGAGGCAGGAGGGACTTGAGGTAGAAAACCTCTCTGCCCCCACCCCCCACCCCAACCATTTTCTCCTGGCCTGTTAGACCTCCCTCTTATGGGGAGAGAGAGGACAGAGCGGGAGCCCTACTAGCCCTGTTTGAGGAGAAACCATGAGATTCCTTGTCCAGCAGAGATCTCAGGCTCTGTGGTAGAGCCTGGAAGAGGTAGAGGCCCCAGTGAGGTCAGCAATCGCCCTGTCTCACCTGCCCCTGGACATCCCAGATGCTTCCTTCTGTGGTAGGTGGAGTCAGGACTTCCCTTCTGGCGTGATTCCTTCGTAGTTAAACTCTCAGGTCTTTTTCTGCCTGAAATTCCATCATTTGGGTTCAGAGGAGGTACTCAACAAATGTAGGATGGATGGCTATATAGGTGGATGGGGAGGATGGAGAAAATCTATTCCTCTGCATTGAGGTTTTATCTCCAGAAAGTCTCTGCTATCGAGCACAGGGAGGAATGAGTCCATTAGTTTGCAGAGCTGGCTGGAAGTAGGACTGCAAAGAGGAGTGAGATACAGAAAGGGTAAGCTTTAACGGGGAAGGACCTCAAGAGAGTTCAGATGAAAGGACAGTCATGGGAGAAGTAGGGGGGATCAAAGAACGCTTCCTGAAGGAAGTGGCATTTGACTCAGGGCTTGAAGGACAAAGAAGACAGTGAAGGTGTTTGGGTGGAGGGAACGGTGTGACAGGTACAAAGGCAGAAGTGCGAAGTGTGCTTGTGGTGACAAGAAGGCTCCGGTTAGAGGGAAGAAAGGGAGGCTGTGCTGTGGTGGACGCTGTGGAGGATCTTGGGAGCTGCTGAGTGTCAAGCCAAGAAACTGGCGCTTTGCAGGCTGAGCACTGGACTGTGAGCTTGGGTCTGGGTCCCAACCTAGGATCAGTTCTGACTGGGTTTCATTCTCTTGGGCCTGCTCTTTGGAACTTTCTCTAGACAGCAGTGGAAGTCATGGCAAGTTCTTGATCAGGGAAGTGCCTAGAAGTCACAGGTCACAGAATAGTCACGTTGACAGGTACCATGGACCTCATCAGATCTAACCCCTTCGATTTGTAGATGAGAAACCCAAAGTCCAGAAAGGGGAAGTATTTTGCCCAGCATTACACAGCAAGCTACTGGCAGAGCCAGGACTTGGACCCAGGTCACCAGCCTCTCTGTCTGGGGCTCTTTCCCCTCTGCTGCGATCTGGGATATCATCTGGGGGACTGAGCTGGAGGAGAGTAGTGGGAGGCAGAAGGCCACCAGGGGCCACAGCCCCACCTAGACCAGAGATCACAAGGCCAGCCAGCCCGAAATGTTTATTGAGCCCTTCACCCTGTGCCCTATCTTGAGCCAATCTGAGGAGTCCGTGTATTGAGTAACCATGCAGAAGGACAACAAAGAAAAGGAATCTGGTGGGCTTCTGGGAAGAGGAAACATGAGTCAGATATAGTATTCATGAGAAGAGGCATCAGGAGCAGACTTGGATGAGGATGTAGGAAGGCCTCCAGGAGGAGTGACCAAATCACTCAGGTCCCCTGTGGTTCTTGGCCAAGGTCTCCACCTCCTTCATGAACCGGAGACACAGCTCCTCCTCCCACGGCAGAGCAACGCACTGCACAGCCACAGGAAGTCCCACGGATCCTTGTACCGCCTGCCCAGAGAGAAGGTGGGTGGGCTTAGAGCCTGCTCTCCGCTCAGAGGCCCCGTGCCCAGCCTCCCTCACCACCCATCTGCATTAGTCCAAACATCTCATCCCCAATCTACATTAAGGTAGAGATGTCCTGGATCTCAGAGTCCCAGGCTTCCTCAGCTCTCAGGGAAACCTGGAAAAACTATTCTGACTTTATCTGTCTCTAGTTCTCCAGGGTTAAGATGCAAAACTTGGTCCCTGTGCAGACAGCTGACGGCAATCATGAAATAAAAAAAACAGTATCCACCCAATGTTCTCAGCAAAGGAAAGAAGAATATGCAAATCCCTGATCCAGAGCCCGGTCATACTTCTGCACTGAAAGAGGTACCTTGACCCCAAACACAGACTCGGGAACATGGGGACTGAACCTGAGGGTCTGCCATGAAATCCAAACATACTTAGAGGCATTCAAACATGTTTCCATTGTTTTATGATGATAAGATACAAGCCCTTATCTGTCTCTGTCACGAGTCAAGTCAACTGGCTTCAAGTCCGGGCTCCCCCCGCTTCACCTGCCTGCGTGGCGTGGCGGCAGGGGTCAAGTCTCTTAACCTATGTGCGCCCCCATTGCCAACTTCGTAAAACCTCCCAGGACAGTTAGGGGATTTAATGATTTAATATATATACAGCACTTTTAAACAGTTCCTGGAACAGAGTAAGAGCTCAAGACACATTAGATAGTGTCATTATTATTATTTTCTCAGAATTCAGGTCAGCAGTTCCACTGGGTAACTCTAGCACTAAAATCAATTTCCAGAAAAGTAAGTTACCTAATGTCTGACTCAGACACATACCTACTTTTCAGAGTCAGTCTCTCTCTCCCTCTCTTTCTCTCTGTCACCCAAGACAGGATTGTTATTTTAGATCATGCATTAAATATGCACGTGGAAATATTTCCTTTTGTGAAGCCGCCTCTGAATTAGTAATAGTAGCATTTATTGGACACTTCCTATATACAAAGCCTTATACTGATTGCTTCACTGTTTTTCCATTGAACCTTTAGGACAACTCTGCAGGGTAGATATTTTAATTCCCATTTTCCTGGCAAAGACGTTGAGGCTCAGAGAGGAGGAGCGTCCAGTCCAGTTCCCTGGTAAGCTCCTAACCAGCAGCATTTGCTCCACTCTTCCTGCCTCTGGGGTCAACTTTCCCTACGGAAGTGTCAAGAAGCCCGTGGTTTGGGGCGCCTGGGTGGCTCAGTCGTTGAGTGTCTGCCTTTGGCTCAGGTCATGATCTCAGGGTCCTGGCATCGAGCCCCGCATCGGGCTCCCTGCTCAGCAGAGAGCCTCCTTCTCCCTCTCCTACTCCCTCTGCTTGTGTTCCCTCTCTCACTGTCTCTCTCTCTGTCAAATAAATAAATAAAATCTTTAAAAAAAAAAAAAAGAAGAAGCCCGTGGTTTTGTAAAGTATCCTCCCTGGACAAGGACAGAGGCTGACTTGGAGCTCAGAGGGTGTGTCCTCAGAGATGGGGTGAAACTGCAGCAGAAGTGATAAAGGATAAACAGTAGGAATGACTGGCCCCACCCCACTCCCACTCGCTCGGACTGGGATGGAGGCAAGACTCAGTCCTGGCTTGTGCCCCTGGGGGAGAGGTATGGAGAGGGAAACTGACCTCCCAGAAAGATTTGTCAGAACTGTCTCCGTAGTATCCCTTGTAGAAGGCCGGTTCCTCCTCGTCCTGCAGCGTCACCGCGGTGACCGGCACCATGCCAGCGGGGAAGTTCAGGACATTGTACAGGCTCCAGCAGGAGGCGACGTCTGTAGGAAGATCCCTGCCAGCCCAGGTCAGGGGACGAAAGACGCAGGTGGGGAAGAGTGTTGGGTGAGCGCCCCCTCGGGGTCCTTCTCGGAACTGCAGCCCTCTGGGCTTGCAACGTTCCCCGTCTGGGGCCGGGAAATCACCTGACCACGGCTTCCTGCCCGCCCCACAGTGGAGGGAAGGAGAGGATGGATGCTCTTGAAGCCTTCCTCTGTGCCAGGCACTGTGCTGGCCTCTCTCCGTTACTGATTCCTTGAGTCCTCTCCACCCCTGTGAGGCGGACTTGGCTCGTCCCTGTGTATAATGAGGAAACCGAGGTGGTTGCCAAGTTAGCTGGGTTTTCACAGACCACACGGCTGAGGATGGCTGAAGCGTGCAGGGAGGGCAACCCTGAGTTAGAAGGCAGCTCCCCTGCAGCAGCCACCTGTTTGCAGGGAATGAGTGACAAAGAGGGGGCAGTGATGTCAGCAGAGGACATGGATGCAGGGCTGGGTGTGGGATGTGCTTTGGGGCAGCCACTGTGGGGGGGCCCAGGGAAGAGGAGTCCAGGCTTGAGGTGGGTTGGTTTTCATTCTGCACTGATAACACCGCTGAGGCCTGAACCTGAGCTGGGCAGGGGCCCCAGCATTGGCCCAGAAACTGCCTTGTGCCAAGGCTTCACTTCAGGGGGGCTAGGCCAAAGCCACCTTTTTTTTTTTTTTTAAAGATTTTATTTATTTATTTGAGAGAGAGAGAATGAGAGAGAGCACATGAGAGGGGGGAGGGTCAGAGGGAGAAGCAGACTCCCCGCCGAGCAGGGAGCCCGATGTGGGACTCTATCCAGGGACTCCAGGATCATGACCTGAGCTGAAGGCAGTTGCTTAACCAACTGAGCCACCCAGGCACCCCAAAGCTACCTTTTAAAGTGGGGCAGCAGGAAGCCCGTTAAGGGTGAATGCATACGCTAAGTGAAAGAAGCCAGACCCAAAAGCCTCCTTCCTTCTGATTCCATTTATATGAAATCCCAGAAAAAGCAAAACTATAGTGACAGAAAGCGGCTCAGTGGTTGCAGTTTGCAAGGATAGGGTGAACTGCAAAGGGCCATCAGGGAAATGTGGTGGATGATAAAAAATAGTCTATATTTTTATTATGGTGGTAGTTATACAGCTATATGCATTTGTTAAAATTTATCAAATTACACTCTGAAAGTCGGTGGGTTTCACTGCATGTGAATTATATTTCAGTAAAGTTCGTTTTTTTTCCTTTCTTTTTTTTTCTTTTTTAAGTAAGCTCTACGCCCAACAGGGGGGCTTGAACTCATGACCCTAAGATCCAGCATCCCATGCTCTACTGACTGAGCCAGTCAGGCGCCCCTCAATAAAATTCATTTTAAAAGTGAATGGAGGGGCACCTGGGTGGCTCAGATGGTTGGGCGTCTGCCTTCGACTCAGGTCATGATCTCAGCGTCCTGGGATCCCTCCCGGCATTGGGCTCCTGGCTCAGCGGGGAGCCTGCTTCTCCCTCTCCCACTGCCTCTCTCCCTGCTCATGCTCTCTCTGTATCTCTGTGTCTCAAAAGAATAAATAAAATCTTAAAAAAAAAAAAGTGAATGGAAATTGGGAGTGTCCGCTCATGGGTACAGGGTTTCTTTTCAAGATAACGGAAATGTTCTGGAATTAGATAGCGGTAGTATTTACACAGCATTCTAAATACATTCAAAACCACGGAATTGTACACTTTAAAATGGTGACTTTATGTTATCTGAATTTTACCTCAATTTAAGAATTTTTTTTTTTTTAATCGTGAATGGTGACAGAGGTCAAGGCCACAGAAGCTGTGGCAGGACTCTGAAGCCCTAGGCTCCGGGTCTCAACCCCATCAGGACCCAGATTCGTCTCACCTAATGCCATGCTAGAATGGCCTGTAGAGAAGGCAGGGGTCAGCGCTCGTGTCAGCAGAATATCCAGGTCCAAGCACCTCCACTTGGCTATGAACTCTTGCTGATACTCCTGCAGGGACAGTGAGGGGTGGGACCAGCAGAAGTCACTGTTTGCAAGACAAGGTCAGGTGCTGCCAAGCCCAGTGGCATTCAACATCAGGAAGAATTCCCAGGCTGTGAGATGTGCCCTAAGATATCTGGGGGGCAGGAGGAGGGGTCAGGGCCTTCCCAGGGGCTGAGGTGAAGGGATGGGAAGGGGAGTCTCGGGCTGCAATTATTTGGGAACAACGTTATCATCCTGGCCCCAAAGAGATGGACTAAATTAACCTCCCATGTCCCCAAGCCTCCCCATCCAGGTGTAGCCCACCCCCAATCTGGCCACTCTTGTCACCACCCAGGTCTCTGCTGCCCCCGCTCCAGCAGTCCCTTGAGGTCTCTTCAGGCACACATCACCTCCACTGCTGTGTGATGTTCCCACAGTTTTTTGGGAGTCCTGGGGGAATAAATAAGACACGGAAGTCCAAAGGTCAGCATGGGAGGATTCCCTTTTAGACAAATTGGGACATTACAACCAAGAGCTAGAGCCTAGTCTCCATGTAGGCTGCAAATCAGCTGATGGGCTGGGAATGACCCTGTGTCTTGTTCACTGACCAAAACACCTTGCCTGTCCAGTGCTCCCAAGAGTCCACACTCTCTGGTCAATGCCCCCCCCCCCCACCACCACCACCAGCCACAGGGACTCACAGGCTCCCCCCAAAGCTACAGGTTCTTCCCCTAACCTGAGGCCCCCAGTCAGCCCTCAGGCTACTCCAGCCCCAATTCCAACCTTAACCTCAACCCAAACCCAAACCCAATCTCAACTTAAGCCCAAACTTTACCCCAGCCTAAGCTAATTCTAGCCTGAGCTCAGAGCTTAACTCCAAATCAAACCCCAGCCCCAAAGTAGCCCCAATCTCAACCCCACTCAAAAGCCTAAATTTAACCAGTGTCAGATATAACCCTAAAAACCTAATTAGATCCCAAAGTCTAAACAGCCCTTGTCCCCAGTGGATGCCAACTCTAGCCACATGGCCCTTACTTAATTCCCCCCACCCCATGGAAGATGCCTGTGAGCTTCACCTGAGGAGACTAGCACTCAGCCCATTCCACGAATCTCTTTCAACTTCTTGCTAGGTCGGGGATCCTAGAGATGGGGAGAGAAGGAGAGAACCACTCAGAAACCACAGGGCAACACCAGTCTGCCCAGAATTGGGGTCCAGAAAAAACAACTCTGCAGAAGCTTCTACTCCTCCAAAAGCCTTTAGCCCCCTCTAGGCCCCCACCCCCTCTCTAAAACCCCTTCCTCTTTCTGAGATGCACCCCTCTCTCTAAAAGCACCGCTCTCTTTTGGCCCCCATTAGCCTTTTCAGTTCCTCTTCTCTGAGCCCCCACTACTCTCTGGGCCCCATTCTGAGTCCTTCTCTTCTGTGGGCTTCTCCCCTCCTGAATGCCTCCCCCACCTTCGGCCCACACTCACTATGTACTTCAGGATATAGGCTGAGAAACACTTGAGAGGGTCTGGCAGGCGGAGCGTATTGATCATTGTCTTTATGCAAAGGTCCACAATGTCCCCCTCACTGAGGAACCACAGACGCGTATCCGGTCAGTGACAGCATTTCAGCCATCAACTGGCTCTCATCCCCACCCAACTCCCACTCCAGAGGGAAGCCATGGAAGGAGGTGAGACCCAAAGAAACACTTCTGTTCCCACCAGCACCACCCCTGGAACACGCACATCCTGAAGACGGGGCCTGGGTTGCTGACTTGCTGTTTAAGGTCACACAATTAACCAGAGGCATCCCACCAGCCCAGGCCCACACAGTCCCTTCCTAGGGCTCAGGTCACCACCAGCCCTGTCCCCAGCCCCATGCCCTACATCTGAGTCCTGACAAATGTACATCTTCTCCAGAAGGGTGGCCCCTCCATCGGCAAACAGATGTCCCACGAACAGGTGTTCGACAGCATACTCTACACGGGGGATGGAGAAGGGGATGACCTGGGAGACAGAGGCGGAGTCAGGGCCTGGAGCGCTTCCCACCCCTCCCGGGATTGTCTGCATCCCTCAGGATTTAAAGAGAGGATAGCACATCACCACCGGTCTCCATCCACCTGAGCCCCTCCGCTGCCATGACACTCCCTCACCCCCCACGGACACGCCATGGCATTCAAGCAACCCTCATTT
Source organism: Mirounga angustirostris (assembly GCF_029215605.1). Classification (NCBI taxonomy): domain Eukaryota; kingdom Metazoa; phylum Chordata; class Mammalia; order Carnivora; family Phocidae; genus Mirounga; species Mirounga angustirostris. Next base: position 153,801,530 of record NW_026991712.1, read on the forward strand.
CCTGCCTGCTTCACTGTGATCCTGCCCCAGGCCATGTGTTTCACATATGGGAGCTCATTTAACCTTCACAGCCGCCCCATGTGGTAGAAAACTGAGGCTCAGGGGGGTTATGAGACTGGTCCAAGATTACATAGGTCCATGTGTCGCCAACCAGCAATTCTCCAAGGGGAGGCAGGACCAGGACAAGCCAATGGGTGTGGGAGGCAGGGGGTGGGGGTGGGAGAGGAAGGGGATTTTGAGGACAGGGATCTCCTCACAGCCATTTGATAGACGCAACAGAAACCCAGGCTATAAGAATTATGGGAGTGAGTCCCTGAGTCACCATCCCTGAAGGGGGAAACTGCAAGATCTTGATGCCTTCCTCACAGGGTGGGCCCACCCTGCCCCCACCTGCAGTCCATCAGTTTTCTCCAGGAAACTTAGGGGAAACACAGTGATGTTAGCAGCTCAGACTCAGATATAACTTCTTTTCTCTCCAAGAATGGCCCAGCCCAGCATCCTCACCAGTCTGGCTTCCCTCCCAATCCAGGCTATGCAAGCCTACCTGATGTCCTGCATCCTGGAGCAGCCTGGAGGTGAGCCTCATGGCCCTGGCCATGCTAGGAGTTGGCTGGGTGAAGCCATCTGATTCACAGTAGCCAATTCGAAGGGGCTGGTTACTGAAGTATACCTGTGGGCAAGAAGAGCTGGGTGGGTCTCAGAAGAGACTGAGGCCTCTTCAAGAGCCAGACTGGGACCTTGGGCCACAGCTGTCTTCAACCCAGGGGAATCTACAGAAACTCCCTAAGACCCCCTTGGAGCCTCTCTATATACTTTCCAGGCTCTAGGTCCTCTGGAGAAACCCCTGGAAGGGCAAATGGATGGGGACATGATTGAGTGGATGAGGTAGATAGGCAGATAGATGGTAGATAGATTCATGAATGAGTGGATGGGCATATGTATGAGATGGTGAATGGGTCGGTGGGCAGAGGATTGGATGGATAGATGGGTGGGTGGAAGAATGGGTGGTTGGAATTGAGGAGGGGCAGGTAAGTAAGTAGGTGAATAGACACAAAGACCCTTACGCTAAAAAACAGCCAGGAGAGGATGGAGATGGAGAAATTAGTAGAGGCAAATAATGGGTGACAGAAAATGATCACAGGTTGATTGCATTAGGATGTGTGTAGAGATCAGATGAGTAGACATTGACTGAATGGTAGACAGAGACTCTCCCTGTGGAGAGGGTTCTAGAGCAGATAGGGCTGGGTTCAAAGCCCAACTCTGCCAGTTACTAGCTATGTGATCATAGGCAAGTCACTTCATTTCCCCTCAGTTTCCTTGCCTGTAAATGAGAAGCACAATGCTCATTCTATAGAGTGAGTGTTAGGATGAACTACAAAGAGCCTGCACATAGTAGGTACTAATAAATGTTGTTGAATAAACTAATGAATAAATGAAGCCTGCCAAAACTGGCAGAGCCTGGAGCAATCTTCTGGTCCAACCTCTTTATTATACCACTGGGGAGACTGGGGCCTAAAAAGAGATGTGACTTGGCCGAGGTTACCTAGAGGACTGGAAGCCCAGCTTAACCAGATAGTGGCTAGATGAGTGGATGGATGGGGAGACTCTCTAAACCACACCTGCTGAGTGTTATGTCTGTGTGTGTGTTGGGTCTATGACGATGGAGTCCCTCTCTGGGGGCAGTATTAGCTATGGGTCTAAGCAGCTGAGAGGCCAAAGCAGCTGGTGTCCAGCAGAGATGGGAGGTGAATATGACTGAACATGTGGGCTTCTTGGTCACTGTACCCTGGGCTGGGAAAAGCAGTCTGACCAGATGGTAGACATGTCAATGAGGAAAGAAAGGAGGGGAGAGGTGGGAGTCCTCCAGGCCCGCTCCCCAACCCAGCTCACCTCCTCCCTGAAGGGCATGAAAGGCACAGTGGGGTCCAATCGGTGCATGTCTTTACTTAGCAGGGCTCGCATACACAGCACCAGGCTCTCCACATCCCGGGCCATGGGGCCAGCCACTGTAGTCACTGAACAGAAAGGAGGCAGATTCCTCTCATCCTTTCCGCTCTGGGGACCCCCACGGCCTGGCCTCAGAGGGTGGGGCCCAAGACCATGATCAGGGTCAAAGGGTCCTGGGGCCAACCTGGGTCAGGGGTTGGGGACAGGCAGAGTTGGCACACCAGCCAAAGCAGCTCGGTGCCTGACAGGAGACTCTTAGCTGGGGCAGAACAATAAGAGACAAGTAGGAGAGGCTAAAGCTAGATAGTAGGAAGCACTTCTCACTGGACTTGGGGGAGGCCGGATGGGAGCCATGCTATCCCTTCAGATTGCTTTATCACCAGTGGGGCTAATGTGTCTGAGATAGGGGCTGAGTGAAATGTCCTTGGGAGGAAGGCTGACAGGTTATCTTTGAATGGGTGTGGCCACGGGCACAGCCAGTTTACCTGATTTCTTGCCTTTGACAGCAGAGGCGGTTCCAGAGTAGCTGCAAAACCCCGCCCACCCAGAGTCCTGCTCAGCACTTGAAGGGACTGGCCTGAGACCCAAGGCTTTAGTAGCCAGCCAAGCACTCCCCCAGGACCCAGCACCCAGGAAGAGGAGCTGCTACAACCCTGCCGTGACCCCTACTGCCCACAGCATTAATTCTGATCTCTTTGACTGCCTTCAAGGCTCTGGAGTGTCAGCTCCTTCCACAGCGTACCCTTCTAGACCTTCCACACACACGTATTACTCCAGGCAAAGTAAGTTGCTCACAGTTTACAGCCTTCTAGACTCTACGCCATCTCTGCATATCCATCCTTCAAAGCCAAGCTCAGATTCTGCCTCTTCCAGGAAGCCTTCCCTTCCCTTGCCCTGCTTCTGAAGGTTTAAAGTCTAGGTTTTTAATAAATCTCTGTTGAAGAAAAGGTCAGCTTCATCCTGTGAATTCCCACAAGCCTTTGACCCTCTCTTAGAGCCCCATCACTTTCTGACTCAGCCATTTGCATGTCTAATAGCACTACAAGGGCAGTGACTGGGTCCGAGAGTGTTCTGTGTCCCCAGCACAAGGGCCACCACAGTGTAGGTACTCGGCAGGGGCAGGGGAGGCTGAAAGGTGGGTGGCTGAAGGAACAGAGGCAGTGGATGGATGGGGAGATAAATGGATGAGTGAATGAATTAACGAATGGAAGGAAGAATGTGTATAAATTTGTCAAGGGCTGGGATATCTGTCCTTCTGTTTGCCGATATATCCCAAGTACCTAGTACAGTGTCAGTCACAAAGTAAACACTCAATAAATATTTGTTAGATAAATTAAATGGTGGATGAATAGTGAAATTGATTGATGGATAGAAACTGGGATTATGATTGCATAGGTGCATGAATAGGCAAAGGATGGATAGATGGGAAAATGGATGGACCAATGAGTGACTAAGGGAACAGGTAGGTAGATGGGTAGATGTAAAGACAAATGAATTAATGAACAAATGAACTAATGAACGAGTGGAAGGTCTTTTCTCTGCCACCTACACCAGACATGGCGTGCTGATCTGGGGCTGAAGCAGGAGTTATTTGAAGCTCTCCTACCTTTAGCCACTTCCCCTAGTACTGAGGTGAGTGGATAAGAGTTGATGTGCCAAGCAGGCCCCTCTACTCCCCCAGACTTCTGTTCCCCTAGGCTGGGCTGAGCCCCCCCGCCCCCCATCACCAGCACCAAGTACCTGAGGCGGTATCCCGTGGTCCGGAAGCCACAGACCCCACAAAAGCTGGCTGGTATGCGGATGCTGCCAGCAATGTCGGACCCCATGCCCAGGATGAAACCCCCTTGTGCCAGCATGACTCCCTCACTCCCTGAGGAACCCCCAGGTGTCTTCTTTCAGTTCAGAGGGTTCAGGGTCCGTCCATAGATGGGGTTGCTGCAATAAAAGCTGACGGAAGCAGAAGAAAAGGGGCTGGGAGGTGAAAGTTTAACTGGGGAAACGTCCCTCCCCGTGTAGAGACTGACCCCCTCAGGAGTCAACCCCGGGCCCGCTTTGGCTCCCATGCTCCTCGCCAGGGCTGAGCCCTCCTAGGCTCCTTTACGGCTGAGGTGAGGGCCCACTGCCACAAGGAAGAGCAAGAGTGGACACCAACCACAACTCCTAACTTAAGGACAGGAGCCCCCAGCCCTGCTGTCAGAATTGGGAACAGGTTCCTCGCAAGAGTAGGTACGCTAAATGCTACGGGAGAGGAGAGAAAAGCTGGGGTAAACACAGAGATGAAACTCTTCAGAACCTCAGAGCCTGAGGGCCTGTAGAGACTATGAAGTCCGCCCACACATTATAAGATGAGGAAACCGAGGCTCAGGGGGCAGGAAAGACTTGCACAAGAACCTCGGTCCTCACGGTCTGCTTGAGTGGCCCCCACCTCACCCTCTGCCCTGAATCAGGACTTTAAGTTGCTGTCAGTCCTGGGCCCACCTCCAAACCCAGCCCCACCTACCCATTTCAGAGACCTGAGCAGTGTCTGGGGGATGTTGGTCTTAACCAAGGGAATAGCTCCCTGAGCCTTGAGCACTTTCACAATGACCCCATCCTTGGCCGCAGGCTTCTCCAGGAACTGGGCCAGGCCACACGTAGAGTCATGGCCCTGCAAGGAAGTGACATTAACTCCAGCCCATAGGGGTCAGGATGCAACCGCCCAGTGGACAGACTCTCCTCCTCACTCTGCTCCCACTCCACGCCTCTGAGACACATGTGCTGCACCCTTAGGAGAATTCACCCAAGTGGCAGAAGACCATGGTGGGTCAGAGCCAGACTACTGGGTTCAGATCCTAGCTGCCACTTTCTAGTTGTGCCTCCTTGATTACATAACTCGCCCAATGTCACACACTCAGATGCTCACAGGCTCAGTGACGTATGGGCACACACACATATGTGTACGCATGTGAACCCAGCCCACCTTGCAGTCATAGGTGTCCTTGAGGCTGATGGGAACCCCATAGAGAAGGCCTCTCTCAGTCTTCTTGAGCTTCTTCAATGCCTGCAGTTTCTCCTCACACTCGCCCAGGAAATCCGTCAGGCAGTTTACCTTCTTATGTACCTTCAGGGCCTGAACAACATTGAGGGAGACCAGATAAGGGGCTCAGGTTGAAGCCAGACATGGGGTACTCAGTCACCCGGCACCCTGACTCAGAGCATGACTGTGGCATGCACCCCCTCCCAAGCCAGCTGTGGTGCCATGATGTTACGCTGGCCCCCACGTCCTGTGAGGAAGACACAGGTGACAGCCCCCACCCCACTCCTGACCCGACCCCCACCTCCTCTAAGTAGCTACCGAGGACACTCTCCAGACTGAGCTCTTCATCCTCCAGCTTCTGGGCCAGACTCTTCAGGGGCAGCTCCAGGATGGCCTTGGGGTTCAGGGAGGGTTCCTGTGGAGATGGGAGGGCAGAGGTCGATGACTGATTCGCTCTAGTCCACTCGCACATACTCAACATCACCTCCTCACACGCCACCGGATACGCAGTTGCACACCCATCCATGTGCTCAGCACACGCTCCTGGACTCATCCTTAGCATGAAGCACATTTCCTGATCGGTGTCCCAGTTGGCATGAAAGTCCTGGATGTTCCCTCTGTCTCTGCCTCCCCAGTGCCCAGCCTGGGCACAGAGGAGGGCCTGCCCCCTCATGTTGCTACCCAGAATGGGCACAACGGCAGTGGGCGTGACTCTATCTGCACGTTCTGGGACTCAGGGGTTATGGAAGTGAGGTTCATCTCTATAGGGTTTGCCTTCAGGGGGGCACCCCGACATCCCAACTTTCCTTCCTATCCAGCCTTCCCACTCCTGGTGATCTGACCTGGGGAAGGACATCTTAGTGCCTGAGCTCAGAACTCCCCCACCTGTATGCCACAAGAACTTTCAGAAGGGCCCAGACACAGATCCCTCTAGAATAGAGTGGGCAACTGGCTAGAATGCACCTCAATGGCTGCATTGTGGCTAAAAGGAAATCCTTCTGAGTCACTTAGCAAAAAACCACTCCCACAAGTTTCCCACCACCCCCAGCTGCCCTAGCGCCTGCCATGGGACTCTGCCCTCTCTTCACAGTCCAGCAGGTAAAAGGTTAATGCCCGGCCCAGCAGGGACCCTCTAGGCACAGCCCCTGATTCCCTCAAGGACTCTGAAGAGCCAGCTTGAGCTCATCCCTTGCCCTGCTCCCCCCAGCCCTAAGGAGCCCCAGTAGGACCCTCCAGGGACCATCCCAGCACACGCTGACCCACAGGCACCCATCAAGGCTACATGTCAGCCCCCAATTCCTACATATCTACCTGGAGAGATGACACCCCTCTGGGCAAGTGCCCAGTGTCCATCTGGGACCCTGAGGTTACCGCTCCCCTGCAGTTGTCCTCACATGGCCACTTGTAAAAATGGGAGCCTCTCAGGGAGCTGGGGAGAGGTGGGGAGAGCAAGCAGAGGGAGTTAATGGCCACTGGAGGCGGCTGCTGGGACTGCCCCTCTGCTGGCATGGCAGGCACTCCAGTGACTTGGTGGGATGGGCGGGGCTGCCAAGGGCCCAGTAATACAGCCACCAACCCAGTTAGTGTCCTTTCCGTAATAGAACAAATTCATCGAAACTCACTAAACACCCACCCAGCAAGGATAACATTAGTTTTATTATTACTACAGTGAGAGCTAGTGAATCGTGTAAGACTGATGAATCACAGACCTTACCCCTGAAACAAATAATACATTATATGTTAATAAAAAATAAAAATAAAAAAATAAAGTGAAAGCTCTCACTTAGGTAGTTCTTGTTGTGTACCAGGCACCACTATAAACATTATGAACTCACTCGACTACTATCATTATAATCATCACCCCATTGTAGAGATGAGGATGTTAAGGCACAAAGGAGTTTTTTAAAAAATAGATGCATCGGGCGCCTGGGTGGCTCAGTTGTTAAGCGTCTGCCTTCAGCTCAGGTCATGATCCCAGGGTCCTGGGATCGAGTCCCACATTGGGCTCCCTCCTCAGGGGGAAGCCTGTTTCTCCCTCTCCCCCTCCCACTGCTTGTGTTCCTGCTCTCGCTATCTCTGTCTCTGTCAAATAAATAAATAAATAATCTTAAAAAAAAAAAATAGATGCATCAGGGGCACCTGGGTGGTGCAGTCAGTTGGACGACTCTTTTTTTTTTCTTAAGATAGACTATTTATTTTTTTAAGATTTTATTTATTTATTTCCAGAGAGAGAGTGAGAGAGAGAGAGAGAGCAAGAGCACAAGCAGGGGGAGTGGCAGGCAGAGGGAGAAGCAGGCTCCCTGCTGATCAAGGAGCCTGATGCAGGGCTCGATCCCAGGACCCTGGGATAATGACCTGAGCCAAAGGCAGACGCTTAACCGACTGAGCCACCCAGGCGTCCCTTATGATGGCATTCTAATAACAATGTTTATGACTTAGCTGACAACAGAGATGCTTGATTAATAGAATCTCAGCATTAGAACAGCTAGAGGACTGTAAGTATAATTGCTACAGGTTTGGCAGAAGCCAAGCAAGGACTCGATACAAGGAGTGACATCCATGATGTCGACAGAAAGTCTCTATTTAATGAGACTACAAGTCACCTAATGACTCTCAGTTTATTGGGAGAGCTTTGAAAGATAGGGAAATCTTCCAAAGATGTGAGCCACATCAAAAGATCCCCACAAGTTTTCTATAAATTAAGAGATCACTTGGAAATTATTAGGATAAGTTGATAGAACTGAGCCTCAACTTATTTCACTTTCAAGTCATTTTAACATATACTTTGGTTTAGAACAAATCCCCCTCCTGCCAAGTCCCACGGCTCCACAGCCCCATCTGGCCTTCTCCGCACTCACTGGTGCTGCCTCCTATCGTGGTTTAAAAATCAAAGAAAATACATTTTAAAGTTGTTAGTTAATTGATGTATTATTAATATTTCCAAAGCAGTTGTGAAACATGTTTAATATCATCAAAACCTTCAGCCATCAGGGGGGCTCATGTCCTCCTGAGGTGACCAGAGCTTCCTAGCCAGCAGCCTTCAGCCATGAGCAGCCTGTCCATTTACCCCAGTGGACTCTGAGTATTATTTTCTATGAGCTCTACAGAAACACTGCCTTATCTCAGGCTCTTCTCGCTCAGGTACTGTCTTTCCTCTTCCTTCCTCCTTTTGGAAAACTCCTACACATCCTGTAAGGCTCAGCTCCAACACCACCTCTCCATGAAGGCTTCCCCACCCAACCCTCTCCAGATGGACCAAAGCCCTTCCTGCCGGGTCCCAGAGTTCTGCGGGCATTTGGCCCTCGCCACACTCAGCTGAGCTGCCTCCCATCACAGTTTGCATAGCTCTGTTCCCACCATGCTACACTCAGACCGGGAGCATCTTTAATGCAAGTTGAAGTCAGATGTCAGATTCATCTTGATTATGAATCTGTCTCCAAGGCCCAGCAAAAGGCAAGACCAGAGGAGCCCTCTGCAAGATGTTGCTAAGCTGAACTGAATTGGATTTGTTTGAACCCTGCCAGGGTTTGACCTATGTCTCAGCCTCCTACCTCCCTGGGACATAAAGCTGGACACCTGAGGCCCTGAGGGTATCCTTGGCAGAGGGGAAGGTGCCCAGGACGGACCTGTGCAGCTTTGTTGGGAAGAGAATAAGGTACTGAATGCCAAGAGGTCTGTAGCCTTGGGGAGAAGCTGGAGACACCAGGGATGACCTCACCCCAAACCCCTTCCACTCCTCCAGCCAAGCAAACGCACACCCCCTGGCCAGGTACCCAGCCCAAGAGCTCTACATGCCAGATGCCCACACATATACCAGGCAGATGCCCAGACCTACACAGAAGCGGATGTCCTCACACGTCAGACGCCTGACCACACAGGCACATGCTCAACCAAACATTCAGACCCAAACCAGCCACACATATCTACATGTACACACTCCCACCTGTAACACAACACATACACACCCAGCCAGGCACACACACCACAAGCCCATAACCAAACACAAGCAGCACACAGCCGGGCACACCGCTCAACCAGCACACAATAAAATAAAATAAATATAAATTAATATATAAAAATATATTATTTTTATATATTATATATAATATTATAAAAATAAAATAAAGAGCCAGCAGGAGGCACCCATAAGCAGGTTCTGGTGTGTGCAGTGAAGGGACCCAAATACACCACTGTGCACGCGCATGTGCACACACACGTGCGCATGCACGCACACACGCACACGAATCCTCTCCATCACACTGATTCACCACAGCAACCCCATTAGCCCAGATTTCCTGCTCACCAACCAGGGAGGGGCAGCTGCTCTCTGGGGGCAGATTGATTTATCCAACTAATTAGCCCCAATTAATATTAATACACATTCTCAGGAACTGCAGCAGCTCGGGCAGAGAAGCTGCCCCTTGGGGCCATCAATCACCATCCAGGGGACGGCAGAGGACACTCAGGAACTCCAGAGCATGGGGATAGCACCTCAGGCATTATCCCCAACCCCCACTCCCAGAACTCCCAGGGAGTCTGCCACCATCAACCACAGTTGGGGACCCTAAGATACCATGAGCCCACCCCTCGTAGGGCAGTTGGGGAGCCCAGGAAGGGGCTGTCACGTCTTCCAGGCCCCACAGCAGACCCCAAGCACAATGGAAGGTGGGCTGCCTCTCCTTCCCACCCTGCTCTCTGCTACTCTAGGCAGGGTCTGCTGCGACACCCCCAGCTCAGTCCCTTCACCTTCAAGTCCCAGCCCAGCCACGATGATTGACCCAGTGCCTTGAAGTGTCCCCACCTAAGCTGTCAAAAGTCCCTTTTAAGACACAGAGCTTCCTGGGAGGACCCCATCTCCAGTGACCACCCTGTGCTTTGCACGTATCAGGTGCTCTCAAACATTTGCAGAACCTGGGGGCAGGGGGATGGGAAGGAGAACGTGTAGACCAGGGTTCCTGTGTCAGTGGGGTGTGGGGGTACTCAGGGGCTAAAAGAGACCTGAAAGAAGACCTCCTGCCTCCAATTGCTTCCATCAGTTTATCTTATTTCTTTTCTTTTCTTTTCCTTTTTTAAGATTTTATTTACTTATTTGACAGAGAGAGACACAGCGAGAGAGGGAACACAAGCAGGGGGAGTGGGAGAGGGAGAAGCAGGCATCCCGCTGAGCAGGCAGCCCGATGCAGGGCTCCATCCCAGGACCCTGGGATCATGACCTGAGCCAAAGGCAGCCGCTTAACGACTGAGCCACCCGGGCGCCCCCCAGTTTATCTTATTTCAACAAAAAGCTCAAGTGAACACCCACCACGTTACTGAGTCCTGTGTGGGCACTGGGAAAACAAAGAAAACCCATGGCACCCAATCTCAATGGGTTGGAAGTACATGGATGGAGGAGGAACTGACAGCAATACAAAAAGCCAGCATGGGGAGAGCTGGGGGTAGGGGGTTGCCCCCCGCCCCAGGCTCCTTGTCTTCTGAAGGGGATGGGGCAATGGTCCCGAGGTGGGACCCGCCTATTGGGATGGAGGGCTGGGGGGCCTTTGGGAGAGGCGTCCGCTCCCCTGCTGCCAGAAACGCTGGGCCAGGGCCTCCATCTGCTGCAGTGCCACCCCCCTACGCTTCTGTGCCCTGGGGATCTTGTTCCGTGCTGGAGCATGCTGCCAGAAGAGCAGGGCAGCCCCCAGCAGGGCCAGCAGGAGTACCAGCAGCCAAGCTACCCCAAGCATCACAGAACCTGTGTGGATAGAGCAACTGTTTGCTCGAGGGCCCTGCCTGCTGGCCGGCCAGCTACATGCTCGAGCGCCCTCCCACAGCCTGCGCATCAAGGGGCAGAGGCCAGCCTGACCCTGCACGGGGCAGAAGCCAAACTCCTCCCACCTAGTTCTTGGCCCTACCTGGACTTCCTGGGGACAAAAGCCCTCGTGCCTCGGGCAATGCAGAACAAGAGGCTTGGGCAGAGACCAGCCTGAAGAGGAGCCCAAGCCTGCAGGTGGGCAGGGGACCAGGCTCTGATCAGACCTCCTCACACAACTTCTCCCCCATCCTGCCCCTCAAACACCCCACCAGAACCCTGGTCTGACCCATGGCAGTTCCTAATGGAGTTGTCCCTGGGGGTTCCTGTTTCTTCCAGGATAATTGCCCACCCCCTGAACACAGTTCACAGGCTATATAGAGGTGGACCGAACAGGCTCACTCTGGAGGGCGTCTGGGGCCCAGGCAGAGAAGAAAGCAGGGACCCTGGGGGGAGCAGGCATCAGCCCCAGGGGAGATGATGCCAAGAAGTGAGGACCGAGGCAGGCAGGCAGAGCTCTCACCCCTGCTTCTGTTACCCTCGCTGGGCTCTCATTCCTGACTGTAACGCAAGGCCACACTCGGGACCCTGGGATTCCAGCCTCCCCAGTCGATTGGTTCTCCCTTCCAGACTCACGTCCCATCTTCTCATTGTTCCAGGAGCCCCATATAGGCCAGGGGAGCAGTGGAGAGGAGTATGAGCCTAGGGGGGTGAGGGAGTGCAAGTGGCTTCCTGGAGAAGGAGCAGAAACAAGGGGAAGATATGGGGCAGCGGAGCAGGAGGGACTGGTTTGGGAGCTCTCTGGCTCTTGCTGGATCTTCTGGCCCAGTCCTGTCTCAGAGGGAAGAGAGGAGCGACCCGTCACAACTGAGGCTGCCAGTCATTGGGACCAGGAGTGGTGGTTCCACCCTTGAGACTGGGACGTCGGAAGCAGAACCTGTGGAAAGATGTTTGTGGTTGGTAATGTTGAGTCTGAGCACCTGAGAGTCGCCCAGGGCCAGATGTGGAGTTGGCAATTGACCTGTTGGTCATGACCCAAAGGGTAACCCCAAGGTCATCCACCCTCTAATACTCTGTGTCCTCACCAACAGGTCTCTGGAACTAGCCCCTCTCATTGGCAAACTCCCCAGGTCCTTCCTCCTCTTTTCAGACCATTTCCTTCCCCCATACCAAGGCCTCCCTTGCTAAACCCTGGCTCTCCCCTGATGGCTCAGCTCCCCCAGGAAATCTAGCATCCTTACCCCTTACAGCACCCTAAATCTTGCTACATCATCCTTTCTCAAGTGGCACCCCTCCATTAGCACATCGCCCCATTTTATTTCCTCATCGCACTTACCATTAACTGAAATTATCTTGTTTACTTATTCCTTACCTCCCTTCCTAGAAAGTAAGTTCCATAAAAGCAAGGACCTTGGGGCGCCTGGGTGGCTCAGTCATTAAGTGTCTGCCTTCAGCTCAGGTCATGATCCCAGGGTCCTGGGATCAAACCCCGCATTGGGCTCCCTGCTCCGCGGGAAGCCTGCTTCTCCCTCTCCCACTCCCCCTGCTCGTGTTCCTGCTCTTGCTATGTCTCTCTCTGTCAAATAAATAAATAAAATCTTTAAAAAAAAAAAAAAGCAAGAACCTTGTCAGCCCTTTTCAAAATGCCTGGCACAGAGCAGGTGCTTGGTAATACTTTTTAAATGGAGGAATGATAGGTGGTTGAGCCCTTCATTCCCACCTTTTCCTCTACGTGTTTCTGCTGGCTCCTTCCTAGCAACATTTAACATGCTTAAGTCTCTCTCATAAAAAAAAAAAAAAGGGGGGGGTGCCTGGGTGGCTCAGTTGGCTAAGCATCTAATTCTTGATTTCAGCTCAGATCGTGATCTCAGGGTCGTGATCTCAGGGTTGTGATCTCAGGATTGTGAGATTAAACCCCGTGTCAGGCTCTGCACTGGGTGTGAAGCCTGCCTGGGATTATCTCTCTCCCTCTCCCTCTGCCCCCCATTCCCCCACTTACTCTCTCTCCAAAAAAACAAAAACAAAACAAGCCTTCACTGGGTACCTACTGAGTACCAGGCACCTTGGTGGGTACTGGACACATAAGAGCAAATCCCACGCACCCCAACCCCAAATGGCCTCCCCGGCCTAAGACACCCAGGGTTACCCCTCTCAAACTCTGTGGTGGGAAACATGAGGAGGGGGCAGCCTAGGCGGGCTGGTACGCTCTGGACTTGATTATGTGGGTGTCTCTTAAGGGTATGGCAGATCAGATTGCCCTGGTGTGTGCCTGGAGTGACACACCCCAGGGTCTTTCCTTGGCCCTGATCCGATCAATATATTTATTGGTGACTTAGATGAAGTTAAAGAGGTCTAGTGCTCATACCTGTGGATGGACAAGCTGAGAGGCAGAGCAGAAAGAGTGGCCAACATGGCCAGGATCCCAAAGGCTCTCAATAGGCTAAAGCCCTGGGATGACCCTAGAAGATGCTGCTTAACAGGGACAAATAGCAGGTATTCTCACAGTGTCCTAAACTCCAACGATCGCAACCCCAGGGAGGGGAAGGGAGGGTGGACGATGATCTGACAGAACCTCCTGGAGATACACACCTAGCAGAGGAGCCCCGTGAATGGACCTTGCTTCTGTCTCCGGTGTTTGTGGTCACCAAGCCCAGAACCTGATACCCTGGGATGTTTAGTGCATGTGCCTGGGACGACTGTGCAAATGAGCGAAGTATCTTAAGTTTGGCTTAGTGACTTCAAGTCTCTGTGTAAGTCTTTGGCCTTGGCCAAATTCGCAACCGTCTCTAAACTTGTTTCCCCACCTAGCAAATGGAAGTAATAATGCCCATTTTTTCCAATGGGATAATGGGTTATCAACTCCACAGGCTAACAGATGTTGGATTCTATTATTAAGACACGGCCCCTGGGCGCCTGGGTGGCTCAGTTGGTTAAGCGACTGCCTTCGGCTCAGGTCATGATCCTGGAGTCCCGGGATCGAGTCCCGCATCGGGCTCCCTGCTCGGCAGGGAGTCTGCTTCTCCCTCTGACCCTCCCCCCTGTCATGTGCTCTCTCTCTCTCATTCTCTCTGTCTCAAATAAATAAATAAAATCTTAAAAAAAAAAAAAAAAAGACACGGCCCCTGCTTTGGAGTATGGACAGAAGCACAAAGAAGTGTTCCAAGCAGAGGGGACCCGTATAACACAAAAGCTCTGAAGCAGGTGCCACCAGCTGGAGATGATCCAGAAACGGAAAGGTGCTCTGTGACTGGAGCACAATGAATGAGAGGAAGAGACACGCTAGAGGCTGGAGAGGTAAGCAAGGGCCATGTCCCGCAGAGCCTCGTAAGACACAAGGAGGGGACTGGATATTATTCTGGGTGGGATGGGAAGCTATTAGGCCTTGAAACACGTGACTCGATCTGATTTACACTTTCAAAGCCTCCCTCCGGCAACTGCATGGAAAGTGGACCGGGGAACAGGTGCGGATGGAGGCAGGGAAGCCCAGTTAGGTCACTGCACTGTCCAGAGGACGGGAGGAGCAGGACTCGAGTGCTAGGTAGTGATGGAGACAGAGCACAGTGGTCTCTCACCGGCCGCAGCGCCCACCTCCACCGCCCCTCGGCAGCGTTTGCCTCCTCGTCTAACCTTTCCCCAAACCCTGATCCCCCAGGGAGCAGATGTGTTTGTGTTAATGTCCCACCACCCCCATAAGCCCCGGAGCCTCTCAAGGATGGGAGTCAGGCCTGGTGGAGCCCCAGCACCAGGGAGCACGGGGCTGGGCAAGGCCATGCTGGGGCTTGAAGGGTGACGCGGTGAAGCAGGGAAGGGAAGAGGACAGGCACCCCCCCTACAGCCTTGTGTCTAAGAGCACAAGGATATCAGTAACCAAAGAGAGAACCGGGGCAAGAGAAGGAAAAAAGTAGAGGCAGGTGGTTTTATGGAATGACAGGAGACAAACTGACACAGCAGTTCCAAGGATTCAGGACAAAATCAAACAGCTACCTGGCCATCCCCATCTGGGCGTCCATGTGGGTTGGGCCCTCTCTGGTCCCTCACCGGCCCCAGCGCCTAACTCCCCTGGCCCTCGGCAGCATCTGCCTCCTCGTCTAACCTTTCCCCAAGCCCTGATCCCCCAGGGAGCAGATGTGTTTGTGTTAATGTCCAACCACCCCATAAGCCCCGGAGCCTCTCAAGGATGGGTCAGGCCTGGTAGAGCACCAGCACCGGGGAGCACGGGGCTGGGCAAGGCCATGCTGGGGCTCAAAGGGTGACGCGGTGAAGCAGGAAGGGAAAAGGACAGGCACCCCCCCGCCGCTACAGCCTTGTGTCTAAGAGCACAAGGATATTGGGGTGCCCGGGTGGCTCAGTCAGTTAAGTGTCTGACTTTTGATTTCGGCTCAGGTCATGATCTCAGGGTCCTGGAATCCAGCCCTCCCCCACTCCCTCCCACCCCACTGGGCTCCCTACTCAGTGGGGAGCCTCCTTGAGGATTCTCTCTCTCCCCCTCTGCCTCACCCCCCCCCACTTATGCATGTGCACTCTCTCTCTAAAATAAGCAATCTTTTTAAGATTTTATTTATTTATGGGGCAGAGGGAGAGGGAGAAGCAGACTCCTCGCTGAGCAAGGAGCCAGACTCTGGGCTCAATCCCAGGACCCTGGGATCATGACCTGAGCCAAAGGCAGACGTTTAACCAACTGAGCTACCCAGGTGCCCCCCCAATAAATAAATCCTTTTAAAAATTTAAAAAAAAAGGGGCGCCTGGGTGGCTCAGTTGGTTAAGCGACTGCCTTCAGCTCAGGTCATGATCCCAGGGTCCTGGGATCGAGCCCCACATCGGGCTCCCGGCTCCACGGGAAGCCTGCTTCTCCCTCTCCCTCTCCCCCTGCTTGTGTTCCTGCTCTCGCTCTCGCTGTCTCTGTCTCTGTCAAATAAATAAATAAAATCTTAAAAAAAAAAAAAAATTAAAAAAAAAAAAAAGCACAAGGATATCAGTAACCAAAGAGAGAAACAGGGCAGGAGTAAGAAGCTGGGGGGTGGGGCGGGTACAGATGATTCTATGGAATGATATGAGGCAAAATGACACAGTAGTTACAAGGAATCTGGGCAAAGTTCAACGACCTGGCCAGCCGATCTAGGTGTCTGTGTTAAGTTAGGCCCTCTGATCAGCCCTTCACGTCTACCCTGAAACCGGTCCCACTGAGGCGGGGACACCACTTTCAGACAGTGCAGGGACCACTGGGCATGTAACCCGGAAGGAAATGCCCCTCTGAAGGAGTAAGAAAGTCAGGAAGGAGAAGGAAGCCTTGGGAAGGCAGCCTGCCCTGAAAGGAATTTGAAGAGAGCCAGGTAGAACCAGGGGTGTGCCCGACCCGAGGGTCAGAAACGTCCTCTATGATAAACAGGGGAGCTAGGGCTGGGGCCAGGGGAGAGTAAACTTTGCTTAAGGGGACCAAGAATCCCCCAGATTAGTCACAGGCAACACAGTCGTGTAAGAGGGAGGTTGGCAGATGGGGCAAAGGTGAGACTCTGAGCAGAGACTGCTCACTTCCATCCCAACTGTCAATTCCCAAACCACCTCTCTCCCTACCCCTGGGCCATGGCCCTAGCTCAGGCCCCAGGCCCCTTTCCCCAGACTAGGATCATGGAGCAGCCTCCTTGTCCCTCTCCAGGCTCTGTTCTACCCAGTCTACTCTCTTCGCTGCATCTGTGTGATCCTTTAACAGTTCCCCATTGCCCTGAGACAGGATTCAAATTCCTGAACTGACGCCCAAAGTCCACCTTGATTTGGCCTCCACCTACATCTCTGCTGCTTCTCCTTTGCCCATTCAACACCTCTGTCTACTGAACTCATCATGGTCTCTGGATGTATGGCTCCTTCTCCCTGAGATGTCCTTACTCCCATCTCAGCTTCTGGGAACCTTCCACACTCAACCCAGGTCCTCCTCCTTCAGGAAGCCTTCCTAGAACAAACCAGTCATTGGCCGGCCCTGTGAGTGCTCTCTACCAGATCGCCTTGTCTCATGCTCCCTTCCCGAGGCCTAGGGCCCCCTCGCCCCCAACAGCACCACCTCATGGCCAGCACTCCAGACTCCCGGCTGCCCTGCGCCTAGCCCCATGCGGGCCACTAAGGACAAAGATACAGCATTAGGGTCCCTGCAGTCAAGGAGAGCCAGTGTCCTGAGAAAGGCAAACCCTCCCACAGATGCCCACCACACAGGACAGACTGGAAAGAAAGAGCCCACCTATTCCAGGGCTCAGAGGAAGGAGGGAAGGCCTTCTCGAGAAAGAGGGATCTGAGGAGGGCCTCAAAGGAGTTAATGGCAGAGGAGCAGAAAGGGCATCCTCGGCAGAGGGAAAGGAGCAAAGAAAGAAGAGAAGGGAAATGCCTAGCAAAGAAGGTCTTAGTCTAAGTAGGGGGAGCGGGGGAGGGGGAGGTGCTGGGGCTGCAAGGCTCCTGTGAGGGTTGGGAACCAGGAGACTGCCAAGGCCGGAGTAGGGCTCAACCCCCAGTGCCCTAACAATGCCAGCCAGAAAATATACAGACTAGAAACATTTCTTGACTGTTAATGGGCCTCTGCCCATATCTTACCCACTGGCTGCCACATGGGGGGGGGGGGTGTCAGGGCAGAGGGAGGGGACCAGAATGGGGAGCAAGGTCCAGACTCAGGGGGTCTGTGCTTCTTGTAGGGGATCGGGGGAGGGGGACATGGAGGTCTCTGCCCCCGGCCGAACATTTCCTCCCAGGGGGGTCGCTACGCCCGCACGAGGCTGGGTGCAGATCGAGATGGTCTGGGGCCCTCCGGAGCCAGGCGGCAGGCAGGCAGCAGTCAGGATGGCCGCTTCTCGGGGCTCATCAGTCGCTCCACCTCCCGCATGAACCTCAGACACAACTCTTCCTGCCACGGCAGAGCCACGCACTGCACGGCCACAGGCAGCCCCACGCTCTTCTTCATGGCCTGCAGGGGACACAGGCATCAGGGTGGAAGGCAGTGGAGGCAGGCCCCCACCAGGGACCAGGACGCACCCCAGCTGGAGAGGAGGGGCAGCACAGCAGAGCCAGGCTGCAGTCTTTTGGGGGGTCTCGCATCAAGGAGGGCCGGCAAGGGGGCGCCTGGCTGGCTCACTCAGTAGACCATGTAACTCTTGATCTTGGGGTTGTGAGTTTGAGCCCCATGTTGGGTATAGAGCTTACTCAACGGGGAGGGGAGGGGAGGCAAGGACTACTCATGCTTATGCTGCTTCCTTCCCAGCGGCCAGAGTTGGGTGTGGGTGGGTGTCCAGGGCAAGGGGGGGCGCCCAGGGGCCAGGCCAGGCCCTGTGGCCTCACCTTCCGTAGCGCCTTGTCCCAGATATCCCCAAAGTAGCCCCTGTAATGCTCCATCCGGGCCTCATCCTCTGCGGTCACCGAGGTGACAGGCACCACCCCCGCAGGGAAGTCCAGGCAGTTGTAGAGCAGAGTGTAGCTGACGGCCCCTGAAAGGCATCACAGGCAGCTAGAGTGACCCTGCGACCCTCCCCACGGCCCTGGGAGATGGCGCCCTGCCCCCACGGGCAGGGAGAGGCTCTCTCCCAGAGCCCAGACTTGAGTGGGTGACAAAGCCCAGGAATCCAGATTCCCAGCAGGCTGGAGAGCCTGCTGGAGCTTGCCCTGTGCCTCTGCCCAGGAAGCTTCCCCACCTGGACCGTTGTTCCTATTTTTCTTGGCTTTTCTAAATCCCACCGGTACTTTAAGCTCCACCTCCCCAAACTGTAGGCTCCATAACTCAAGACCTCCCACTTCAGTGGTGCTAAGGACAGGGAGCCTGTTCCCTCGCAGAACATCCCAGATGACTCCCATCTCTCCAGCCAGTCTGACTGTGAGCTCCCCAAGGGCGGGGCCCTCCCCAAGGGGTGCAGCCCTCCGCCAAGGCTTGTACTTCCCGGCAGCCTGCGGGCACTGGGCTGAACTCACAGAAGAGGAGAAGCAGGTGGGAGTGTCCAAGGTGTGTGCAGGGGCAGCAGACCTCACCTGTGGCCTTGCCTGGGGCATTCAGGTCCAGAGCAGGGCCCAACATGGGGGTGAGCAGCACGTCCAGGTCCAGCGCCCTCCACTGGGCAATCACGGAGTTGCGGTACACCTGGGAGGATGCCAGCACAGCAGGGGGAAGCCCTCAGACCCAGCGCCTCCGACAGACTCTTCAATGCAGGGACTGTGGCCGGAGTGGCTCTGGCCCCAGCACCTGCCCCCGCATCTGGACTAAGCCACACTGGGATGGAGGTCCTCGGGGCACACAGGCACGGCTGCTTCCAGGAGACCTCCATTGTTTTACGTCCCACATGAACTGCAGACATCATTTTGCCTGCCAGGGCAAGGCCACGTAGTTCCCAACAGCACTGGGGCGGGGGGGGGAGCGGGCGGCGGCAGAGAGGCATCCAGGACAGGAGTCGCAGACTGACCCAGCCCCCAAGGGTGAGCACCCAGGCGAGTGAGGATCAGAGAGCAGGGCCCAAGCAGACCAGTCCAGGGAGTGGAAAGCGGAATGACAGGCCACTCCAGGGGCCCAGGGGACCCAAGGCTAAGAGATCCCACTGGCAGGTGCCCTGTCCAGCTCCACCCCATACCCCGCCCGACTCTAGTCTAGGGGCTCTGGCCTCACCTCGATCTCGTGCTGCAGTTCCCAGAGCTTGCCAGCCGACCTGGGCAGAGGAAAGGAGGTCACTGCCCATCAAGGTCACAGCCATGGGGAGTAGCAACATCAGACCCCTACTCCTTTTTTTTTTTTTTTTTAAAGATTTTATTTATTTATTTGACAGAGAGAGACACAGCGAGAGCAGGATCACAAGCAGGGGGAGAGGGAGGGGGAGAAACAGGCCTCCCGCGGAGCAGGGAGCCCGACGCGGGGCTCGATCCCAGGACCCCGGGATCATGACCCGAGCCGAAGGCAGACGCTTAACGACTGAGCCACCCAGGCGCCCCCAGACCCCTACTCTTAACACCTGCCAGATCTCACTCCTCCATGGCCCCTTCTCAACTTGGGGAGCTCCAAGAGGGAAGTAGCACGGAAAGAAGTTCAAATCCCTAAGTTCATGTCCTGTGGAGAAAATCACGCCCCCAGAGGGATTTAGACTGTGTCACTTAGTGACTTTACAGCAGAGCCAGGCCCAGGTCAGGCCCAATTCGCAATGACCCTTAGGATACCAGAGAGACCAGAGCTGTCAAAGGTCCTAAATGCCTGGCAGTGAGAGAAGAGGCAAGTTCGCAGGATGTCAGGGCCTAATAATGAGGCCATTTATGGCCTGCTTTTACCACCCGGGCCACTGAGGGGGCGGCAGGATCCAGTGCAGCTCAGTTCCCATCAGACCTCCAAGAGCAGCGTCTCTCACGGGTTCCCCAGTAACCCCCTCTCTCTTGGGCCTCCCCGATGCTTCCTTTCCTGGTCCTTT
This sequence comes from Mirounga angustirostris, assembly GCF_029215605.1. Classification (NCBI taxonomy): domain Eukaryota; kingdom Metazoa; phylum Chordata; class Mammalia; order Carnivora; family Phocidae; genus Mirounga; species Mirounga angustirostris. Next base: position 153,821,688 of record NW_026991712.1, read on the forward strand.
CTACCCTCACCTCGCCAGGTCTTCTCCTCCCCACCCTGTCTCATCCCATGATCTCCTTCAGGCCCCTCCCCTCTAGCCAGACCTGGACCCTGAGAAGACAAACTTCAAGGTCCCATCTGAAAGCCATGGAGGTTGCCACCCCGGCTGGGCCACTTCCAGCCTCAGAAGTGACTTCCCTCAGCTCCTCCCGTCAGAAACCACTTAACCCTAGGTCAGGGGACAGGGAAGAGGGGGGCAGGATCTAGGCACAGGAAATGTCCTTACCGGGGCTTCATGCTGTTAAGAAAAGCTGCCACCCTTGGGAGCTGCCAGAGGACAAACACAGCGTCAGTGACTCAGTTCTGGGCTGAGCGCAGACAACAGTGTTCTTCAGGCCAAGCTACCTGTGCCTCTTCCCTCTGTCCCTCCCCCAGGCCCCCGGGTAGCTCCTCTTTCAGCATGCGGCTGGCTGAAGATTGCAGGGCATGGGGAGAGGACAGGAGTCTGGGTAGGGGCTGGAGAGAAGAGGAGGCCATGCGTGCCCAAACCAAGAGAGGCTAAGGCGAGGGGAAGAGCCCCAGAGGCTCCGTCCCAGCCCACTGCAGCCCTCCGCTCCTTGTGCCCTCACCAGAGGCTTCAGCACGAAAGCCAGCAGTCCTTTCAACCACCTTGGCATCTTCAGAATGGAGATCAGGTCCCCCAAGCAGGGGTCCACGAAATCACCTTTGCTGGGAGACAAAGGGTCCAATCCAGCACTCCCTCCCCAGGCCTCCCTCCTGGCTTGCCCCCACCCACAGCACCCGCAGCTCAGTGTCATCTATTCCGTGACACCCCCTCCACTCCCTCCTCACCAGACTCTGGCAACCACTGCTCTCCAACCCCTTCATCTGCCTCCTTTCATTTTTTTTTTTTAAGATTTCCTTTTTTTTTCATTAAGTAATCTCTACACCCAATGTGGGGTTCGAATTCACAACCCCAAGATCAAGAGTCCTATACTGTATGGACTGAGCTAGCCAGGCGCCCCTATCTGCCTCCTTTTACTTAGTTTTTTTTTTTTTTTAAGATTTTATTTATTTGAGAGATCGAGAGAGAGAGAGAGAGTGCACATGAGTGGGGGGAGGGCAGAGGGAGAAGCAGACTCCCCGCTGAGCAAGGAGCCTGACATGGGACTCGATCCCAGGACCCCGGGATCCTGACCTGAGCTGAAGGCAGACACTTAACTGACTGAGCCATGCAGGCGCCCCTATCTGCCTCCTTTTAGACATGTGACTTGTTTCTGCTGATCGTTTGGGACGCCTGGACTCCACTCCATACCCACTGGAGCTTCCCAAGGCAGGACTCTGCGTCTCCCTCCCTGGTACACTCAGCTCAAAGCAATAAGGACTCAGTGAAGGCAACATTTCCCCAGCGGGGGCCTGACACTGAGGGCATCCCTATTGATGCCAACGCCAGCCTAGAGAGACAAGTGGAGCCGCCATGACTCTTACTTCTGAGGCTGTCTCTAGCTCTAGAGCTCCGAGAAGGGTCTCAGGAGGCCGACCCGAGGGCTTCATTCCCAGGGCCAGAGTGAGGGGCAGCCCCTCCTGCTGAAGTCTGGACCAAAGTCAGCTATAAGAGGAGGTCCAGTCAGCCCAGGCACATCAGCAGGGGGTACCTTCAGAGGTCTTGCACCCCTGTCAACCCTTAAGGACTGAAAGCTTCTAAGTGGAACCAGCTTCTCTAAACATGAGCTCTGGGGCGCCTGTGGGGAGCTCAGTGGGGAGCCTGCTTCTCCCTCTCCCTCTGCCTCTCCCCCGGGTTATGATCTCTCTCTCTCTGTCAAATAAATAAATAAAATCTTTTTTAAAAGAGCTATAAAAAAATAAACTGCAAAGTCCCTTAAAGTAGGTCTGATCCAACCCACCCACTCTACAGAGGAGAAAACTACTCAAAAGGTGGGCCCGGCTCAAGTCAGAAGAGCCTGGAGTCACAGCATGATGTCTAGACCTCTCCTGTCCTGCTTCACCCTGCCCTTGTCTCTCAATCTTTCCCAAATAGACAAGCAACTCCCCGACTGAGTTACCTACCTCCCAATGAGTTTTCATCGATTGAGCTCTGCTCAATCCAGCCTCCCCTCGAGCTGGTACCTTTCTAAAGTGCCAGGGATCTCCAGGCTCCATCTGCACAGCTAGAGGGGTGGTGAGGTCCCTGCCCAGAATGCTCTGACCTTCTTTGTGTTCAACTGAGGCCTGTTCCCCCAACTTCTCCCAGAGCGGCCCATCCTGGGAGTAACAGGACCCAGCTGCTCTCCCTGGGTCTACCCATGTCCTGGACCCCACCCCAGACCCCAAAGTCCAACATCACTCACAAGTTCTGCAGGAAGCTGTGGCCTCCATCACTGAACAGCCCACCGGTTGACAGGGTCTCCAGAGCACGGGGTATGTTGCTTGGCAGGAAGGGAACCAGCTGCGAGATTGAGGGGTGTAAGGTCCCTGCAGCTAGAAACCCTTGGCTCCCACAATCCCCATGCTGCCCAGGCAGCCCTGAGGATGGACCGGACCAACCCTGCCACCATGGTAGCCCTCAATGGAGCCCCAGAGGCCACCTAACTGACCCATGAACATTCCCTTAAAATGCACATCGTGAGAGAAGTCAAGCCACACATAAACTTGTCTCAGATGAGCAGACTAAAACCCATTGGCCCACCAGGATGGTGGGAACCTCTGGACAGCCGTGCACCATTGTCTGTGGTTGACGGGAGCCTCCCAGGGCAGCGCTCACTCATCCCCAGCACAGGGCTGAGTTCACCATCCAGCGCGAAACCTAACACTCATGATCAGCCCTCTATCCACAGGTCCCACAGCGACATCGCTCCCGTCCCAACCACAAAGCAATCAGGGTGAAAGGACACTGGGGACCGGTGGCAGCCACAGGTACCAGGAAGGTTTCCCTGAAGGAGGGGCCATACCAGGGCTTCGGGGTCCCCACGGCCATACCGTGTGGCCAGCAGCCTCAAGGCTCTGCTTCGTCTCCAGCACGGCCCGCTTCATGGCCGGGGTGGGCATGGTATACTTGTCAGTCTCATAATACCCCACACGCAGAGGCCGAGAGCTTGTGTAGACCTGGGGGGCAAAACCCTGGAGTCAGAATCAGGTGAAGAGAGAGCGGCCCAAAGTTGGGCTCCCAGAGATCAGAGAAGCTACTCAGCCCCAGACACAGCTGAGAGGTTGCAGCCTGGATCCCTGAAAACTAAGTGCCTGAGAGGCCGGCCCTTTCTGCATCTGACCCTTTCACAAAACCCCTTCATAATCACTCTGCAGAAGGGGCTGGAACAGATGAGGATTCCCACTGGCCATATATGAAACTGAGGCTTCAGGTCTAGATAGGGAGATAGGCAAAGGGGCCTGGAGTGGGGCTGGGACTCGTCCCAGTCCACCCCGTGCTGACTGACAACACTAGGTCCAGAACCCAGGTAAGCTGTCCCCTGAGGTGAGGCCCTCCACTGCCTGTTTCAAGACTGCAAGTCCTGGCTCCCATGATAATTCGTTCCAGACCGCATCACAGGGACCTCATCTCGTCCTCTCCTCCCTCTCAGGAAGGGCTTCTGACCACTGGGTTGTTAGAATATCCTCTGCCAAGGAGGGGGAGCTCACACCATCCAGCCTAGACTCCTGCCTGCCAAGAAACACCCTAGTTCTCCCTCAAGTGGTTCTCGGGCTGAGAAGGGAGTCCTGTCTCTCAGAGCCGGCAGAAAAGGCTGAGACCAGAAGGTGGGAACTTTTCTCCCCAGAGGCTTCCCAGGCCAGCCTGAAAGGCCCCAGGTCGCCACAGGCGGGCAAGGGCTCCACCTGGTGGCTGTCTGTGGAGCAGCAGCTGAGCCTGGCTTCCGACCCCTGGGGGTGGTTTTCAAGAGACAGAGCCTCCAAGGCCTGAGCACGCTGCCTGGGGCTGCTCTCTGGGCTCAGGAGCACCAGCAATAACCGAACTCAACCCCATGCCCATCCCTAGCCCTGCTCACCTCCTCCCTGAAGGGCAGCGGGGGCACGGTGGGGTCCAAGCGGAACATGTCCTCACACAGCAGTGCTCGCAGGCACAGTGCTAGGCTTTCCACGTCCCGGGCCATGGGGCCAACTGAGAGCTGCACTGTGGGGGCAGGGAGGGGAAGGAAGCGAGATCACCCTGCTCTAATGGGCTCTGGGGCCGGGTCCAAGCGAGGGCTGGGCCATGGCCCAGGAGTGTGAGCAGAGACAAGGAGGTAGGAACTCAGATCTAGACTAGCCTGAGAGTCAAACACTGCCCCCCCCCGGAGAGGGAGAGGCAGGGGTAGAGGTGGATCAGGCAGACCCCCCCCCCCTCCAGGGCACTGAGGGAACCCCAGACCTCACCTGCTACCTGTCCATAGACACAGCCCTTCAGGCCACTCTTGCTGGATAAGAAACACAAGATGTTGGAAACAGGAAATGGTCACCCTCTGCCCAACCCCAAACCCATACAGCAGCTTAGAACTCTCACCACTTTGGAAACTAGGAACCAAAGCGAGTGGTGCTGGGACACTCCCCGCCCCCAGCAAAACCCCAGTGAGGGAATCCCTCCCTGGGGCCTGGAGAGGTTGGACAGCTCCTTCCACCCCCCCCCACACACACACACACCATACCTGATGCGGTTTGATGTGGGCTTGAGGCCACAGATGCCACAGAAGGCCGAGGGAAAGCGGATGCTGCCTCCAATGTCAGTGCCTAAGCCCAGCGGGGAGCCTCCAGCCCCAATGAGGGCTCCTTCACCCCCAGAGGAGCCCCCTGGGGTCTTGGAGGACTTCCACGGATTCAAGGTCTGGCCAAAGAGGGGGTTACTGCAGTCATAGCTGGGGAAAGCAGGAACGGGTCAGCCTGGGTCACACTGGGGCCAGCGCCCCCGCCCCGCCCCGCCCCGCCCCCCAGCCCACCTGAACATGGACTGAGGGATGTTGGTGTGCACGAAGGGCACAGCGCCCTGCAGCTTCAGCACCTGCACGACCACGCTGTCACAGTCTGCAGGCGCGCTCTCATTCACGCTCAAGCCCAGCGTGGAGTCCTGGCCCTAGAGGGAGGGACCGGCACCAAGAGGGGTGTGGCTGACGGCTCAGGGGGGCCCTTCAGCGGCAGAGGGTCCCCTCCTCCCGCTGTCTCACAGGCCAAGGCGGGGCACACACCTAGGGCCCCTCTCAAGGCCTCGGGACCCGATACTTCCTCCTAGGGCCCGGGGTAACCCAGGAGGCAGAGCCGGCTGGCAGGGACAGGGGCGCGGGGTTGGAGTCCGAGAGGTGGCAGGGCACACCTTGTAGCTGAAGCACTCCTTGAGGCTCACAGGGACGCCATAGAGCAGGCCCCGCCGTGGGGCCTGGGACAGCTGAGTCTCACAGTCTGCCAGGTAGGTGGTCACACAGTTGGTCCCTTTGTTTACTTCCCAGGCCTGGAGGAGGGAGAAATGGACACAAGGCAGAGTGAGATTGGCCTTTTGTTTTTAATTGTGGTCGAATATACATTATATAAAATTGGCCTTTTAAAGGATACCCAGGGAAAGGTTAACCAGCCACATGGCCCAGAGCCAGGAGCACAGAGAATAATCTAGGGCCCAGCAACTCACCTCACTAAGGACATCCAGCCCCAGCCTCACCCTGGCAGTCTCTGGCCTCAACCCCAAGATGGAGAGAGTACTTCCAGGGCCAGGGCACAACCAAGGTACCCAAAGGAGCAAGACACTGGCCTCGGATGCTCCCCAGAGAGGATGAGCTGGGAGGAAGATGACCTTTGGCCTCTAAGCCACATCTCTGTCAGTGAAGCAGACAGGGGCAGATCCCCATCTCAGGTCATGCTGGGAGTCAGCACAGAGCAGGGCTAGACCCAGGTTCCAGCCTCCCAGAGGCCAGCAGGTTTTTTCCTGCCCCAGGCCTGGCCCACATGGCACCAGCCAAGCCTCCCCTCCCCCCAGAAACTCTTGAATCTGATAAGCAAGTCACATGGAGGAGTGACTGACTGATACCAATCATTTAAAGGGGTGGGAGCTTGCCTAAAAGGAAATGATGCACTAATGGGGACCACCTGCCCTGGGGCCTCTCCATAGCCCTCCAACCACACTCAGCAGTGCCCTATGGGAGGGCAGGCCAGGGCAGAACGATGTATGGCTTTCAGCAAATACTCCCGTCCCTGTGAGACATCTGAGGAAAATGGGCGTGGGCCCCGCTGCCACACCTCGGCACATGAAATCTGTGGGTGATTAGGAAGGGCAGCCACTTTTCAGGGACACCCGAATGAGGAGACAAAGCACAGTCTGCTGAGCCTGCCAGTGTTCCCTGGGGCATCCAGTGCAGGAGCTTGGGGTCCTCCCTGCGTAGTCAGGCTCCCTCTCCCTCCCCCTTGCTCAGCTGGCTGAGCTCACCCCCCCGCTGTCACCCACGCCCATCACACTCTGTTTCAAGAAACCACAAGCAAGGCAACTCATAAAGCACAACTCTTCCCTTCATTTCATTTCAAACAGATGCCTGGAACACTTACTACATGAAAGACACAGTGTCCAGCACTAAGTACAAAGACAAATGAGACAAGCTCTGTCCACAAGGGGCCCGCGTTGACAGGGGAAAGAGGACAAGGCGAGCGCAACAAGGCCAAGAGAAATGTGTTAAAAAGTGAGCGCTGAAGAGGGAACCTTAACTCCCTGGAAGAGGGCCTCCTTCTCTGAGCCCAGAAGGTTCAGCGGGTGGTGGCTGTTACCCCAAGTGGGGCAAAGAAGAGGGAGAAGAGCCTTCCAGGAAAAGGGAATCCTGCACAAGGCAGGGCTCGGCGTGGCAGGCTCTCGGTGCCAGGGAACCACCGGCAGCAACTGCTGCCCACCCTCTGAAGGCCTTGGCCAGACAGGATGCTGGAGACTGAAGAGGAGCAGAAGAGCAGAGTCTGAAGAATTGGAGACCTGAGAGGGCATCCGGCAGGAGGCTGGCGCTCCATGGTGGAGGGAGACGGTGGTGGAGGACCAGGGTGGCTGCTGGGGGGATGGGGACAAGGGGTTGGACTGGAGAGAGCTATAGAAAGAGAACAGACCACACTTGGTGACGGACGGGGTGGAGGCAGGAGGGAGAGGGAAGTCTGGGCTGCAAGCCAGGCTTCTAGCTAAGACAACATGCTCAGTGTCGCCCCCACACAAACACACACACAGAGGCAGCTCCTCTCTCTCTCTCTCTCTCTTTCTCTCATGCAGCTCCTGGCAGCCCCTGGCACTGTGGTCCGCCCCCCACCCCACCCCCCACCCTCAGAGAGACAAACTCCAGGCCAGGTTTTCCCCACAGCCTTTGCAGAGAGAGGGAGGATCCCTGGCAACAAGGGCCTTACCTTTCCGGTGTAGGTAAAGAGTGCCGCCTCAGGGGACAGCTCCCCACTGTGTAACTTCTGCACCAGCTGAGTCAGGGGCAGGGCCAGCAGTGCCTCTGAGTCCAGGTCCGGGTTCTGGAAAGACACCTCAGGTGAGTACCCCCTCTCCCCACAGGCCCCAGGTGCCTACAGCAAACACCTGTGGCCCGGGCCCCTAGGTCCCCACACCTGCCAAAGCAGATGCTCACTGTCACATGCCAATCCATGACAGACATGCCCACCTGCAGCTCTGACACCAGAAATGTGGCCCAGCCTAGGCAGGTCCTTGTCACCTATGGACAGTGCAGATGTATCTCTTCCAGAAGGTAATCGGAGGGGGTGCCCCGGAAAAGGCCATGCCCAGGCTGATTATGAAACCATTACAAACCACAACTATAAGAGCTGCCTGTAGGCACCACGCTGGTACACTCTGTATGTCCATTAAATCTTGTTACCATTCCCATTGCACAGATCAAGAAACTAAAGCATCGAGAGGCTAAGTGCATCACCTAGGACCATACAGGTAAACTATAGTTCTCTGCCCACTCAGCATAAGCTGTCCACGGGCTATCCACCTGCACCTAACCACTCCACCCCTGGCAGGGGAGGCAAAAAAATAAAAGAAGACACTGTCCTGGGTGGTTGGGAGGTGGTTGGCAGGAGGAGGATCTCTGAATCACAGCCACCATTTCGCAGCCCCACTCTCCCCTGCTCTCGCCAAGGTCACCAGGGCCCTCCTCTTGCCAAATCCAAGAGATACTTGATTCTGTTCTTTGCTCCATGTCTCACTGAGAGATTCAAAGGTACTGAGACCACACACTGGCTCTCTTCAACTTCCTCTGGTTTTCTCCAGCTTCTCTGCTACTTCTGTCATCCATTTATTCATTCAGTCAGTCGACAAATATGTTCTGAGCACCTACTATGTGCCAAGGACTACGTTAAGGCCTATGAATTTAGAGGTAACCAAGACAGACAAATCCCTGCTTTCAGAGAGCCTGCACTCAAGGAAAGAAACAAGTTAACAAATGATGGACAGCTCAGGAAAGTGCAAGAAGGCAAGTACACACTGCTGTGATGGAAATAACAGAGGATTGACTCGGATGGGATGGTCAGGCCTCGCTGGGAGGTGACATTTCTTTCGGCTGTGATCTGAAGGATGAGAAGGAGCCAGATGTGGGAAAAGACAGGTTCCTCTTGTTCCCTCTTTTTTTTTTTTTTTTTAAGATTTTATTTATTTATTTGAGAGAGAGAGAGAATGAGAGACAGAGAGCATGAGAAGGAGGAGGGTCAGAGGGAGAAGCAGACTCCCTGCCGAGCAGGGAGCCTGATGCGGGACTCGATCCCGGGACTCCAGGATCATGACCTGAGCCGAAGGCAGTCCCTTAACCAACTGAGCCACCCAGGCGCCCTTGTTCCCTCTTTGAGCCTGGAAGAAGTGAATCCTTCTCTCGTGGCCTCCAGTCCAGGCTCTCCACCTGCCCCCCAAGCCTCCTGACCCAATCGAGCTCTGGTGCTCACAGGCTATTCCCATTGCCACCCACCCCTGTGTCCTGAGCTCACTGCACCCCCACTTTCCACTGGTTCCTGCTCCCTGTACCCTTGCCCAGGGAAGGGCTGTCAGTCTATCCAGGGAGGAAAGTGAGAAAAAAGGAGTCATCCCAGACCCCTCCTTCTCCCTCCCACCCGCAGCCAAACCCAGTCAGTCACTGTGCTCACTAAGTAGCTCTGGAAAACAGCCACTTCTCCAACCCCTCTACCAAGACCCTCACCGCTGCCCAGCTTTCTCTGCTGGCTCACACAGGGGCCACCTAAGTGGCTGGCCAGGCCCAAGGCAGGCGCCGCCCACCCGTCCTTCCTGCCAGGCCAAACAGTGCAAAGCCAGTCAGGACTTGCCTCTCACCTGAAGGTCCCTGTCACACCACAAGCCCCAGAGGTGTGCCAGGAGGTGCTTCCAGGCAGCTGTCAGACTCCTCTGCACCCCTCCCTGAGACACCACCTACTCACGCCCTCCACACACGCCCACCACACAACCTTGGTACCCCAGCCTTAACAGAAAGAACACTCTACCCCCTGCCCTTCATTTGTTAAACAGATATATTACTTACTTGGGATAATATGTATCTACAGATATATAGATATAATACAGATATATATATATAGATGTATTTTATATATATATATAATACAGGGAGCCACAAAGAAGAAAAAAAAATGAATCATGATCTCTCCACACATACAAGATAATCCCTGGTGATATATTTTTTAAAAAGAGACACAAAATGAAAAATGAACATTTAACCCACCCAACCCAAGGACCACCCTGCCCAGTCCCTCTTCTGAAAAGGAAACCATAAGGTTTCTAATGAAACCTTACAGGGGAAAAAAAATGTTTGTGAAAAACCCACCGTGTATGTAATTATTTTTATATATTCTGGCTTTGCACAAAGGAATCATACCATAGACACATTACTTACTACACCTTGCCGTTCTCACTTCACAATGAAAATAGCAAAATGGCTTTTTTTTTTTTTCTGATTATATAAATGTGCCCACTGTAGAAAAGAATGCCTAACAGTATGGGGAAGAAAGTAAAAATCAGCGAAGAGCCCCCTGCACGAGGGTGATTACCACCAACAGTCTGGTCACCACCATTTCCCACCTTGCGACAAGTCACCACAGAGTCCCTGTGCGCTTCTGCTCGACACTGTCAGCAAGCTCCCTCCATTCTCAGCACAGATTTTAACTCTGTCCTTTGTTCTTGGGTGCGGATGGCTGATGACACCGTTGCTAACGGTTATTTTTAAGTCTTCAACTAGTTATCAGGCAGCTGAGACATTTCCTCTTTCACAAGACACCCAAGAAAGCCTGCGCCTCCGAGGCCAGTCCACAAACGCAGGGGCGATGACATTTGAATGGAGAATGCAGAGATGGGTACACACAAGTTCTAACAAAGCTCAGGGCCACCCCGTGGCATTCTTTTTCAAGGGAGGGACTCCAGAGCTATCGCCAAACCCCTGCTCCCCACCAGCTGTTTTTCTCCTTGAGGACCTTACTGTCCTAATTTCCAGGATCCTCCATGGTCCTCCATGGTTTTTGTTCTTTTCTCCTCATGGTTTTTATCATGTTTGTTCTATTTCAAGATATCTTTTCCATTGGGTCATGTAGGCCATGGATCCTGGTCTCAACAACTGATTCGTCTACTGAATCATTTTGCTTTAAAGGCAGGCTTGGAGAAGGCCAGGAGGTGGAACCATGGGTCAGACCCAACAGAAGGAAGTGGCATTTGTGAAGACCAGTGGGGTTCTGACAAAATGGGTTGTAAGAGACGTGGGCAAAGGCACAGAGGTGTGAGAGGTGCTCTGGTATGTCTCTCACAGCCATCATATTCTAGGAATGCTAGTCCTCTCTTCAGTCTAGAAAGGATATTAAAATTCATTCGGGGGCAGCATGGGGGGAAAGAAGTGGGCAAAGAGTTGTTACAGATTAAGCCTCACACAGTCAACAGAGAGTTACCAGAAACAGGCCTTACTCTAGAGTTGCTCAAGAGTCGAGAGAGGTGAACGATTTTGTGATGATTCAAGAGATGCTTAGGATCCCCAGCGATGCCTGGGAATGCTGGAGGTATCTGGGCTCCCGGCTAGCTTCATCAGCAGTCTATCAGGATGGGGCTGTACCACCAGCTGCTTGATTCCTCCAGGGCCTGCCCAGAGCCCTGCTTACCTCACTGCCCCTTGCTATTTGGAGCTGGGCCAAAAAAGCCCCAGAAGAAAGGCTGCCGAGACAGCCTCAAAACCCACATCCCCATCATCCCGCGACTCCAGAGCCAAGCAGAAAGGCATTTGGGGGCAGGAAGGAGGAAGGAGCTGGTCCCAGGGTCCCAAGGGACTGAGTTCAGCTAAACCACCTACCTCTTAACTGCCCCCAGGGCCTTCAGAGCTACTGTTGTCAGGACCCCATCCCTTTGCTGATTGTTCAAACCAGTGAGACTACGGAGATAGTTCTTTCTCCTCTACAATCACCGGAAAGTCAAAAAGTAAATTTCCCAGTTCACCCACTTGGAAGAGCCAAGCTTTGCCATTCTGAGGCCAGGCTTTCCTGCCCCAGGGAGGGTGCAAAACAGCATTTTGTATTTCAGAGCCAAAACTTCTATCCTGGAAGGTTTTGTTCTTAAAAATAATGAAAGTTGGGCACCTGGGTGGCTCAGTTGGTTAAGCGACTGCCTTCGGCTCAGGTCATGATCCTGGAGTCCCGGGATCGAGTCCCGCATTGGGCTCCCTGCTCAGCGGGGAGTCTGCTTCTCCCTCTGACCCTCCCCCCTCTCATGTGCTCTCTGTCTCTCTCATTCTCTCTGTCTCAAATAAATAAATAAAATCTTTAAAAAATAATAATAATAATGAAAGTTGCTCCAGACAGAAGCTGTGTAGATGCGGGTGTTTGGAGCTGAAGTGAAGGAAGACCCACCACCCTTCTACAGCCTCAAGCTCCTGCCAGCAGGTAGGTTTCTTGTGACGAGGAGGGGAGTTTAGCAGGCAGGAACTGTGGGCTGATCCCTGAAGTTGCCCCCAACAGTTCTTGCTGGTAGAACCGGCTGGCTGCAGTTCTGGCAGTTACTCCAGAACGGGGGCCTCAGGAGCAGCGGAGGGTACTGGGCTGAGCCCAGTAGCATTGCAAGGATCCCTGAGTGGGATACCTCGGAGCTCAGCCAGAGAAGGGGGACTAGACAGTGAAGAACTTGGGCTCAGGTAGGGTCAGTGGCCAGTCTGGATTGAACATCTAAAACCTGACTGACGGTGGGCTTTTCAGCCAGCTTGATGAAAAGAGACTGGAACCAGATACATATTTATGTCAACAAATAAATAAATATGACATATCCTGGCCCCGGAATAGTGTGAAGTAAATTCATAGCAGCTAAAACCTCACTGTGATCGAGGCTTCACCCTGGGCCTGGCATCCTAAGGACCCGTCTCCCTACCTAATATCTCCCCCTGCTCTCCCCCGCTGGAAAGAGGCTGGAGAGTCCCACTGGGCATCTAGGTTCTAGTTCCAACTCTGTCCCAACTCTAAAATCACTTGCTGCCACCGAACATCTGCTAAGTGCAATTTTCTGTGACTCCTGCCCTGGCTCCTACCTAGGCACATCCTCCTGACTCCTGTTGTGTCCCCAGTCACCTGGAATGCTTTCCCACCTGTCAGATTTGAATCCTATCAAACACAAACCCTCACAAACAATCGTGGCAAGTTTTTCCTCTCTCGGTACATAAGAACATCTCTCAGATTTATCATTTTGACTTCTAGCTGGGTCCAGTGTTTCAAACACCTGGAGTGAAAGTCCCCTCCTCTAGGTCCCTCCCTGGCGCCTAAACACACACTGAGCGGATCCGGAAGGAGAAAAGCTTGTTGACAGATCATCCGGGGAAGGGCTGGAATTACACCTGCTCAAGGAACGGGACCTATCACGGGTTAGAACGACACCTGGGCGGCAGGAGTTGGGGAAACTATTCCAGCCCAGCTCCCTGGTTGCGCCTGGGCAAGTCCTCCCCTGGCTCGCTTTCAGGATCATCACGCACAACCACTTTGAACTGTGAGCGCTCCAGATTTCCTTGGCCATCCCTCTCTGATTCCAAAGTCCTAAACCCGAGCATTGCATTTTAGCGTTCTAACAGGCTTGAGATTCTTTGGTACCGAGCAAAGCTCCTCTTTCTTTGACCCGGTGCGGCGATGTCCTTTCAGGACCTGCCCTGGCCCTTTCGTCTCCCCGCCTCTCCCCTCAGCTGGCTCTACCTGACTCGGAAAGAGTACGGAATGCAATAGGGCGTGGAGAGGTTCCGAAAGTAAAACCTGCGCTGCCGGCCACCTGCCTCTCCGCGCGCCCGCGCGCCTGAGGACGCTGCTAGGGACACCCCCTCCCTGGGCCTCCCCCCACACACCGGACCCGAGCGGTCACCTGGAGGCGGAAGCGCTGCGCCGCCTTGTCCATGGTCTCCAGGGCCGCCTGCTGCCTCTGTCGCGCCCGGGCCACCGCGCCCCGCGCCGGCCGGTGACTTGACCAGCGCAGGGCCACGGCCGCCGCGACGAAGCAGCAGGCCAGGGCAGCCCCAGAGGCGCCAGACAGCGCGGCCCACAGTTCGTCCAGCACCATGATCTCCCGCCTCCGACCGATGCCCAGAGCGACAGATGCGGAATCAGCACGCGCGCGTGCCGCCGCAAAACCCGGCCTGGATGCGCCGAGGAGCCCGCGCCCGCCTGCACGGAAGAGGCGGGAGGAGCGCGGCGCGGCCGCTGGCCCGCGGGGAAGCGCGCTGTTGCCTGGCAGCCGGCTTAGGCCGCCGGCGCGCAACGGTCAAGGTCAAGCCCGCACCCGGCTGGCCCGGCGGGGTGGGAGGGGCAACGGCTTCCCCCGGGCGCCCTCGATAAGCCTCCGCCCCACGCACGCCACAGCCGCAGCTCCCGAAGACGTGACTAGCGGGAGCCCCCTGCGGGAAAGGCCGGCCAAGAGGACAGGGAGCCGCGACCTACTGACTGGGCTCGCGGACCTGATTAATCCCCGCAGTTTAGAAGCATCTTTCCAGGAGACCCTCCCAGGGTGTCCACCTCTCCCATGCGCGGGGCTTCTAGGGGAACCAGGCGGGAGGGGCCCAGGAAGTCCCCTAGGGAGCCCACCTGCTGCCCCTTCCCCTTTCCCAACCCTGGGACCCCATGTCTCTCTCCCAGGGCTCTTCTTCATGGCCAAACCACCCATCACTTGTCCTTTTGCTCAGCCACCTCCTACAGACTGACTTTCCCAGATTCACCCTTCTCCAGTCATGGGCTCTCCTGGATTTTACATCCAGAGAGCAGAGAGGACGCCTGACCAGGAGTCTGGGGACCTGCACTCTTCATTAGGGGGATGGGGGTCTTACATACACAAACAAAATACTCCCATCCAGGCATCTCTCATAGGACTTTATGTTTATGTGCTTTATCTCATTTGTCCTCCCAACAGACCCACGAGGAAGGCATTTTATTATCCTTACTTTACAGCTGAGGTAACTGTAGCCAAGAGGGGTTAAACGACCTCTGTGGGTCACACACATGGCTGAGTGGGGACTGAAACTCAGCTCTAGTCTCAAGCCATTGCTCTTAACCATCAAGCTTTACCACCATTATGGCTCCTGGAAGTGAAACTCTGTGGGACACAGGTGCTTTCTGGCTGGAAATGCTGTCGGCTGAAACACTCTGCTGGTACTCCAGCTCTGTTTACTTCTCTGAATCTGTGCCTTAACGTTTAAAAGAGGGATGGGGGCGCCTGGGTGGCTCAGTCGGTTAAGCGACTGCCTTCGGCTCGGGTCATGATCCTGGAGTCCCGGGATCGAGTCCCGCATCGGGCTCCCTGCTCGGCGGGGAGCCTGCTTCTCCCTCTGACCCTCCCCCCTCTCGTGTGCTCTCTGTCTCTCATTCTCTCTCTCTCAAATAAATAAATAAAATCTTAAAAAAAAAATAAAAAATAAAAAAAAAAAAAATAAAAGAGGGATGGTTAAAATGCCTACCTCACAGGATAGTTAGCAGTATGTGAGGTCCTTTATGATGGGTGCCTGGCACATAGTAGGCTCTCCATAAATGTTTATTGACTGAATGAAAGGCCCACCTGTGAAGAGTCTAGATGTGTTAAAATTAAAACTGTCAGTCAGGCGCCTGGGTGGCTCAGTCAGTGAGTCTACGGTGAGTCTACCGACTCTTGATTTTGGCTCAGGTCGGGATCTCAGGGCGTGGGGATGAGCCCCACCACCATTGCCACACTCAGCTCAGAGTCTGCTTGAGGTCCTCTCCCTCTCCCTCTGCTCTAAAATAAATAATGAAATAAATGTTCATTTATATATAAATAAATAATCAGTTATTTTAACAGCAAAATGGTTTATTCCAGAATAGCAGAGAGTTGCAACTCCTGACAACCAAGCCAGGCCAAAGCCACAGGCAGGCCCAGGGAACAAAGGAGAGGACAGCTCTTTTACACAGGAAAGGGGTAAGTTAGGAAGGGCTATTAGAAACAAAAAGTCCAGGGGTGCCTGGGTCATTAAGCGTCTGCCTTCAGCTCAGGTCATGATCCCAGAGTCCTGGGATCAAGCCCTGCATCGGGCTCCCTGCTCTGCGGGAAGCCTGCTTCTCCCTCTCCCACTCCCCCTGCTTGTGTTCCCTCTCTCGCTGTGTCTCTCTCTGTCAAATAAATAAAATCTTTAAAAAAAAAAAAAAAAGAAAGAAACAAAAAGTCCATTGGAGTAAACTGGGAATATGAAGTATAGTGGCTTTTCATTGGCTGAGTTATGACATTTCTCTTTGGCCAGCTGTTGCTGGGGGAGGAGAAAAGCTTTTTTTCCCCTCCAGCTGGGTAGTAAAATAGTGTGAATTTGTAAGGTGTGTCATTTCCTGTTGGGTCTGCAATTGAGTGACAGGGCATGAGAGCTCTTCCTTCTGGCCTGGTGACTGCGCTTTAAATGAGGTTTCCTGGGGCACCTGGCTGGCTCAATTGCTAGAGCATGCAACTCGTGATCTTGCGGTCATGAGTTTGAGTCCCACATTGGGTGTAGAGTTTATTTAAAAAATAAAATAATAAACGAAGTCTCCTGTTATGAGTTTTCACACATGTATTGGAAGAATCCAGACCTGAGGGTCTTGTAAGTCACTGTAAGGCAGCAAGTCCTGGACCAATTCTAAAGTACAGGTCATGGTGGGTGGCGACTTCACTCCTCTGAGAGAGGATCTCTTCACCTTCTGACATACTGTGGTTTGATTCAAAAGACTGCCACTGAGCCCTGCTTCCATTTGATAGGCTTCTTGCTGTGACCTGGGGAAACTGAGGCAAGAAACAAACCTCAGATCTGGCCTTGTGGAGCTCAAGGTCTGGTTGGGAAGGAAAAGACATGCATAGACCAAGAGACAAAAGATATACTTTGGTGGAAATGCAGAGATCATACTGCATAAACCCAAAGAGCCTTTGGATGCTGGGCTCTTGGACTGAACAGACCTTGGGGAAGTAGACAGTACAGACGTATAAAGCTTGGCTCTGAAACTAAAGTGCCTGGCAACCCATCCTTGTTGTGTAACTGTGTTTTCTTACCTGTAAAAGGAGGACAATAATGGTATTCCCCCTCCCCCAAGTCTCTAGTACTATTATAAGAATCAGATGAGTTAAGGCACCTAACACAGTCAAAACAGGACCTAACATACAGTAAGGATTCCATGCATGTTAATCATTATATTATTGTTATTTATTATTAAAAAAAAAATAGAGAGGGGTTTTCTGGCCTGAGGAGCCCACGCTCAGGAACCAGACTGCCTGAGTTTTAATCTTAAGTTTGCCACTTGCTTACAAAGTAACCTTGAATAAGTCACTTTATCCTCTCGTGCCTCAGTGTCTTTATCTGGAAAACGGGGGATAATACTAGGGACTACATCACAGAATTGGGAAGATTCAATTAGTTAAATCAAGGAAAGAGCTTAGAACAGCACCCGGCCCATTGTAAGAGCTCAATAAGCATTAGTTCATTAGTAAGCAGGAATGTGATGCAACCCTACCAGTGTTTGGGGAAGGTAATATGGAGGAGAAGCGGGAGACAAAGGCCATGGAAAGGAAGAGCAAGCAGATTCGAGGATCCAGAGGGGGAAGGGTTTCCAGGGCTCCGCCTTGTGTTAGCATCTGTAAATCAACACCATTCGGTTCTGGGAGCCACACAGCAGGTACCCACACTCAGGAGGTACAGTGCCAGGTGAGTTGCTCTTACTGACAGTACCTCAGGCAGGTGCTGGTGGGTTCCCTGACCAGGATCCGGGGGGTCCTCCCCCATTAGTTGGTCACCTTCAGCAAGTCATCCTTGTGTGTCCTCAGTTGTTGGGCAGACCAGTGATACCCTGCCAAGTCCCCTTGGAGGTGGGAGCAGGGCTGCAAGAAGGGGAAGGAGAGCTTGCAGAAGGGAAGAGAGCTTCTCCGATTCCAGAGGGTTTAAAGTCTGTCTTTGTTCTGGGGTTGAGAACACAGTGTGTGCCCCTGTTGTCAGTAACTGCTCTACTTCTCCGTTTTCTTTCACGGGGGTGAGACTTTCCTCGGTACCGAAGGGGTGGGCAGGAGAGGGACACAGCAAGAACTCACAGCCCCACAGGTGAGGTGGGGTACTAGAAGCACTAACTGCGGGGTGCTTTATCATTCTCAAAGCCCTGTCAAGCCTTTGACCTCAGCTGTCTGAGCCTCCTTACCACCTTAAAGGCCCCCACTACCCCAACACTGTCCTCTGAGTTAGGGGAATCTATCTCCTGTGGTAACTTGATTACATAAATGATCCCAATACTCCACCCCTTTCTAGATCTGTGCTTTTTGCAAAATAACTTTGTAGCTCCTCCCTTCAGGAGGTGGAATCTATTTCCTCCCCCTTGGAAACCTGGGCTGACCTTGGTGGATCGTGTTAACTAATAGAATGCCCTGCTAGTTCTGAGTCTAGGCTGCAAGAGAATTTTCCCTCCCTTTCCTGGACCCCTGCCACTACCATGAGAACGAGTCTCGGTAAGCTAGACTGCCAGAGGATGAGACCATGTGTGGGAGAACCTACTCAGCCCAGTCGTCCCTGCTCAGGCCCTCACACAAGGGATGGCGCCCAGCCAAGATAAGCAGAGCCACTTACATGCAGATACGTGAGCGAGCCTAGCCAAGCCCAGCTTAGCCCAGCAGAACCACCAGCCCACGGGTAGACTGAGAGAATAATAAATGGTGTTTAAACCACTAATTTTGAGGTGAATTTGTCATAAAGCATCAGCTAACTGATATACCTCCTGATCCCCCTTGCCCACATGAATAACCGAGGTCCACCAGTGACTTGCTCAATACTACATCGCCAGTGGGGGGCCCGACGGTCAGTCAAAGCTGGATCTTTGAGACTCGCTGCTGCCTCTGGAATATGGACACAGACATCTAGACTTTAGAACTGTTATTCAAAATTCCTATTTTTTTTTTAAGATTTTATTTATTTATTTGACAGAGAGAGAGACACAGCAAGAGAGGGAACACAAGCAGGGGGAGTGGGAGAGGGAGAAGCAGGCTTCCCACGGAGCAGGGAGCCCGATGCGGGGCTCGATCCCAGGACCCTGGGATCATGACCTGAGCCGAAGGCAGACGCTTAGCCATCTGAGCCACCCAGGCGCCCCTATCTTTTTTTTTTTTTAAGATTTTATTTATTTATTTGACACAGAGAGAGACAGAGACAGCTAGAGAGGGAACCCAAGCAGGGGGAGCGGGAGAGGGAGAAACAGGCTTCCCGCCGAGCAGGGAGCCCGATGCGGGGCTCGATCCCAGGACCCTGGGATCATGACCTGAGCCGAAGCAGATGCTTAACGACTGAGCCACCCAGGCACCCCTATTCAAAGTTCTTATTGGTTAGCTTGGAAACACATCAACCACACCTCCCCTTAAATCTTTTTCTCAACCCGTTTTAGCCCATGCACTCTTTGGACACTCACGCAATGCTATGTGTTCTCCCTCCTAAATGTATTTGAAACTGCAAGTTTCCTCGCCATTCTGCCCCTGAGTTTCCTTATCTGTAATGTGGGGATACTGTACTGCCTCACTGGTTATGAGAATTAAATGAGTTAATGTTAGTAAAGTGTTTAGAACAGGGCCTGACATCTAGCAAAGGCTGTATAAAGTAAAATAATAAAATAACGTGACTAGAAATGAGCCATACAGTAGCAATTTTACTAGGGGAAACATTTTTATTTTGATCCTGAATTTCGTATCTTTCACTTGGATCCAGTGACATCAATATGAGCGTTGAGTCAGCTCCCATGCCATAAGCTCTTCTCTCCAAGATGGCGTGGGAGACAACACCTCGTGGGTGGCAAACCAGTTTTTGAAAGCCAGACGTGCAGAAAAGCACAGACCTCCCTTCCTGAGAAGCACTGGGAAGCCATTATTACACACGTACCTCTTATTTCACGGAGAGCATATTCTTGGTAGGTTGCATGTAAATCAAATCCTAACATAAATCTGTGTTAAAGGGCGCCTGGGTGGCTCAGTCGTTAAGCGTCTGCCTTCGGCTCAGGTCATGATCCCAGGGTCCTGGGATCGAGCCCCGCATCGGGCTCCCTGCTCTGCGGGAAGCCTGCTTCTCCTTCTCCCACTCCCCCTGCTTGTGTTCCCTCTCTCGCTCTGTCAAATAAATAAATAAAATCTTTAAAAATAAAATAAAATAAAATAACAAATAATTAGGGCGCCTGGGTGCTCAGTTGTTAAGCGTCTGCCTTCGGCTCAGGTCATGATCCTGGGGTCCTAGGATCGAGCCTCGCATCGGGCTCCCTGCTTAGCAGGAAGCCTGCTTCTCCCTCTCCCACTCCCCCTGCTTGTGTTCCCTCTCACGCTGTCTCTCTCTCTCTCTGTCAATTAAATAAATAAAATCTTTAAAAAAAAAATCTGTGTTAAAGCTCATCTGGGGAATCGTTTTTGCCAAATGAAGAGGGCTTTTGTAAAGCAGATCGGTATCCCTTTGAGGGACACTGAAAATTTTGACCGGAGATGGATTGAATTTCTTTGTGTCTAAAACAAATCTGCCACCCAGGGTTCCCTCAGGGGACTCTGGTCCTTCTCTCTTTCCAGGATCCCCCCACAGGTTCCAGGGCCTGCCTGCTGATGAGCCTCAATACAACCCCAAGAGGCCTCCTCTCACTTGGCTTCTTGCCCTTGGCTCGCCAGGGCTAGAACCTGTGTGATTCCTGGCTCCACCAACGTGAGTTCCCTTGAAACCGGCAGGGGCAGAGCTGCTGTCTGCAGTGACTGATGTTACCGTGCGGGCAGTCTGGGCATGCAACTGTCAAGCCCTCTGGCTTCTCTAGCGGGCAACAGCCTGCTTAGAACTTCCTTCACAAACAGCGGCATCTAAGCCCACGGTTCTGGCAGATGCCCACATTTGGTTCTGTGGGTTGGGTGAACATACAGATAGGGTTAAAGCTCAGTGATCTAATGGTCCTGGCAGGCTGTTGGAATGAGCACGAGTATGAAGAAAGGTCCTAGCTAACTTCCCAGCCTTCCTCAAACAATTTAGGCCCCAGTGTTGTCCTGTGCCTTTGGACACACTATTTTCCTTGACATCTCATGTCCAGGGTTCCTCCATACTCTTCTTCCAACCACCCCAACCCTACAACACACAATGCCTGGCAAACTTCTATTCATTCTTTAAGACCCAATTCAGAAGCCTCAGGTTCCAGATGGCAGGTAAAGCACACAATTACCTTCTCCATTAAAATAACAGAAAAAAGTATTTTTAGAAGAAAAACGAGCTATTTATTGGCAAACCAGAAAAAAAAAAAGTAAAATTCTTAGAAGATCGAAAGCAGGTGATATCAAACTGAAGGAAAAGGAGAAGCAGTTCAAGACACCAGAGGGAGCCAAGGTCTTCCCTAGGGGAGCTCTGGGGAAGATCCAAGTAGGACTGGGCCATGAGGACCATCATGGGAATACAGAGAGTACTGCTTGGAACTGCTTCGACTTTGGGGCCTCTCCTTACCCTCTTCAATAAATAAAGTAACAGTCCAGGTTCAAGTCTGAAGAACTACTCTGGAAATAAAGTGCCCCAATCTGGGAAGGGCAACCACTAAAGGCATCAGGGCTTGAAAGGAACAGAACAGAAAGGAGCTGAGTGACTCTGGTCTGTTGGGACAAACAAAAAGGGGAGGCGGGGAGAGAAAAGGACATTGATATTGTAGGAGTCCCAAATTACCTGCCCACTTCTTGGTCACACTCCCCCTCCTGACCATTCAGCTCTCTGGATCAGGGGAAAGTCGTCCCGGGAGGCCATCCCACTCAACTCCCTAGGTAACTTACACTACTAGCACCTTTACTGACCAATGGTCTGTTCAGTCTTTCATTCATTCCCTCAGGTACAGATGATTGAGTTCATCACACTCCTCAGTGTACAGCACATTATCATCATGGATCCATCCAAGCCCCTCTCATATTTTATCTATTTATTCTTTTTGTCTTCACTCCCCAATCTTATCCTCCCCCTAGCCCACCCAGGCAACCACTGATCTGCTGTCACTACACATTGGGGTGCATCTGGTATTTTTTCTATTCTTTTTCATTAAAAATGCAGAGCTGGTCTATGCCCACTGCATCAGTCGGGATAGACTAAGTTCTACTTCAGTCACAACACAAATTCTCAGTGGCTTCACACAACCACAGCTATTTTTCACTCTCACCACATGTGTCATGCAGGTCCATGGGGGCTCTGCTCAACACAGTCACCAGGGTACTCAAGCCAATGCAGCTTCCATCTCAACCAACGTTCCCATGGTGGGAATGACACAGCAAATCTGATGCTCACGTTCAAAGCTTTCATCCAGAAATGTGGAAGAAAAACAATATTTCTGGGGCGCCTGGGTGGCTCAGTCGTTAAGCATCTGCCTTCAGCTGAGGTCGTGATACCAGGGTCCTGGGATCGAGACCCTCGTCGGGCTCCCTGCTCAGCGGGAAGCCTGCTTCTCCCTCTCCCCCTGCTTGTGTTCCCTCTCTCATTGTGTCTCTGTCAAATAAATAAAATCTTACCAAAAAAAAATTTCTGCTAATATTTCATAAAGCAAGTCACATGGCCATGCCTAACTGCAGAGAGTGTGGGGAAGGCAACTCTGCCAAGGGCCCAGGAGGATGAGTAACTAGGTATCTGTGAAAAGTCCTACTGCTCTCCATACCCATAAAACTGATTTCATGGCCATTGATGTATCATGGTTGTGAAGCATAATTCAGAAAACACTAACTTAGGGGTGACTAGCTGGCTCAGTCTGTGGAGACCAGTCTTGATTTTGGGGTTGTGAGTTCGAGCCCCATGTTGGGTGTAGAGATTACTTAAAAATAAAATCTAGGGAAAAAAAAAAAAAACACTAAAGATTTCTTATGGTGACCTGCAATCTGGCCCACTACACCTTCTTTCCACTGGCCCCAGCTCTGCCCCTGGGGACACTCAAAATACCTCTGCCCACCCTGCCTCAGAACAGTCCTATTGAGAGAGGCCATCTCTCTCGCCCAGGTGTTCCCCTCTCCTGGTGTAATACTCTCAATTCCCTCAACTCCTCTTCCCAGGCTGAGACTTTCAGTTTCCTCTCTGTCCTGGTCACCCTCCTCAGGCTCTACCCATTTGCCAACGTGCCTCCTAATGTGTCACCTCAAAATGCAGTCTGAGCTGCTTGGCATTCAGCAATTCCCATTTACTCAAAGAAATGAAGGCTGAGTAAGCTGAAGGAGGGGACTGACCTTCAGAAGCATGCTTTGTTCAGCCAGCTATCTAATTTCCTCATTCAGCAAATACTATTGATAATCATATTCCCAGTAGGAGGCCCACGGAAATCTGATCAGATCATTTTCTGGCTTAAAAATCCTATGATGGTTTCCAGTTACTCAGGACAAAACACCTACTCCTGGAGCAGTTGGCTTCTGCCTGCTTCTCTAACCTCGGATTCCACAACCATCCCCTTCTACGCTTCAGCATACTAGACCTCTTTCAGACTGCTTTAGAGGGATCAAGAAAGAAATTTCTGATTGTGTGTAATTTTTTGAAAGTTACTTGAGTGGTCTGGGTGGGGGGTGGGGTAACTGGGTGAAAAATAAAAAAAAATAATACATACATACATACATACAATTTGGCTTTTTGAAGGAAAAAAAAACTTAAAAATAAACCCAGACTCATTAGCAATCAGACATAATACCATTTTATATCAGCACATAGAGTCAAGCATACAATGGGTTAGAGAATATGGCAAACATTTTGTTAGGGGGATTACTGAAGATTATCTCTCTCAAATAAATAAATAAAATCTTTTTTAAAAAATGAGTAAATTATCTATGGAAGAAAGTTACTTAAGGAAAGTCACTGGTGAGATAAGGACATCCCCATATTTTACCTAAAAACTGAAATGTACATAAAGTCATATCCACAATTAGACAATTGTTGCTTCCCTAACAAATTATGTATCAAAATATGTGTTGTAAAAGTTTTTTGATTAAAAGGATAAAAGACCAAAAAAAAAGTTACTTAAGAGGTCCAAGCTTGTTTCCTTATCTATGAAATGGAACTAAAAAGAGTACCTATCTCTCAGGGTTTTTGTGAGGGTAAGAAACAAGGATGCCTATAAAACAATGCTTAGCATCAGTCTGGGATAGACAACTGCTCAACACGCAGTAGCCATCACCACCACTGCTGTTAGGAATGAGGCGTCAAGGGCAGCCACGGTTCTGGCTTGGGCAGCAGGGCCCATGGTGGCGCTGTGTTGGGAGGTGAGGAACGCACACAGTGAGGAAGAGCAAGTTGGCAGAAGAGAAAGTGGTGATTGGAGTTAGCCACTGGGGCTCTGCCTGCCCCCCCTTGCCCTCCTCTAAAGACCCTCAAATCCTGAGACCTTCTAATCCAAAGTTTTTGGTGTTTTTTTCCCTAAAGGTTTTTAACTTGGGGTTTGCAGATGGTCTGTAGGAAGCGCCCAAACCCCGGGATTGTGTGTAAAATGCATTCTTCCCCTGAGACTGCCAAAGCTTTTACCAGTCTCTCAGACAGATTTATGACCCCTACCCCCCAACAAGGTGAAAACCACAGACCCAAACCATCTCTCTAATGTGACCCATGACTGTCCCAACACTTGGTCCTCTGCCAAGGATGGGCTATTGTATGTCACACAGAAAGGGGAACCCACGAGGAAGACTGAGGCAACATAGCTAAGCTTCCAGGTCTCCAGATATAGCCCCTCCCACAGCCCCTATCAAGCCACATTCAGCACTATTATACTTTGTGAGCTGGTTCTCTACCCCTCTATTTTTTTGGTCATCATGTGCACAAAATTGGATTAATCAAAATCCTTTTTCATGACACATTTTTATCATGTACAACATACTTTTATGCATAGCTTTTCACTCATTCAGTTGACAATAACCTAATCTAACTATATGTTCCCTCCGGCTCCATCCTGTCCCCCTTACCTGTGGGAACCATTATCCTGAATCCCACAGTGAGAACCCTTCCGTCCTTTTTACATAGTTTTATGGCATATGTGTTTGTTAAAAATGTTTTTGAGGGCGCCTGGGTGGCTCAGTCGTTAAGCGTCTGCCTTCGGCTCAGGTCATGATCCCAGGGTCCTGGGATCGAGTCCCACATCGGGCTCCCTGCTCGGCAGGAAGCCTGCTTCTCGCTCTCCCACTCCCACTGCTTGTGTTCCTGCTCTCGCTATCTCTCTCTCTGTCAAATAAATAAATAAAATCTTTAAAAAAAAAAAGTTTTTGAATTCTTAGTTGTATTTAACTCTAAAACATGACAGAGATACAAATTAAAACCACAATGAGATACTCAGAGACACCCACTGGAATATAGTTTAAAACTTACAATACCAAGTATTAGCAAGGATGTGCAACAGAGCATTCTATCTTTTGTTTGAATCACTATGATCTGCGTAAGGAATCTTGGCTTTGGGAGAGCTCAAATTAGAAGTTCACGGAAGGGTTTTTATGCTACTCTGGCCATGTAATCAAGCCAGAAACACGTAACCCGTTAGGCCAGTTATAAACCATTAGTAATGTTAACTTATTCACCATAAGTAAACCAGTAAAGGAAGTGACCCTGGGAGTCATCAGGGGAGCTTCAGACTTTAAATGGCACATTAGGAATTCTAGACTAGGCTAAATTCTAGTGACAGAAAGCAGTGATTTCCTGGGGCCAAGGATGGGGGAAGGGGATTGAGTGCAAAGGAGCACTGGGAAGCTTTTTATCTTTTTTATTTTGTAAAGATTTTATTTATTTATTTGACAAGAGAGAGCACAAGTAGGGGGGCAGCAGGCAGAGGGAGAAGTAGGCTCCCCTATGAGCAAGTTCCAATGCGGGGCTCGATCCCAGGACCCCGGGATCATGACCTGAGTCGAAGGCAGATGCTTAACCAACTGAGCCACCCAGGTGCCCCAAGGAAGCTTTTTAGAAGATAGAATTACTTTCTATATTTTGATGGTGATGGTGATTATATTATTATATATAATTATCAAAATTCATTAAACAGTACATTTAAAATTATCAATTATATTGTCTGCAAATAGTAACAAATTTTCATGTTTTCCTTTTTTTTTTTTAAATGGCATCATGCTACATTTAATCTTTTGGGACTGAACTTTTTTCATTTAATATTTTATTTTAAAGGTTCATCCATACTGTTTTGTATCACTGTGCTTCATTTGACAGCCATATAATATGCCATTGTGTGAATATTCCAGTTTATTTGTCCACTCAGCTGCTCATGGGCATTTGCGTTTCCTTTGGGGATTGCTATGAACCAATCTTGTACAAATCTTCTGGTGTACATGTATGAGTTTCTCTTGGATTTATCCCTAGTATTGGAATAACTGCGCTGTAGAGTAAGTAGATGTTCAATTACAGGAGATAATCAAACTTTTTTCCAAAGTAGTTCTTTGCCTTTCCAACCTGAGTCAGTCTGTCCCCAGTTAGACTGGGACCCCAGGGGCAGGAGACCCAATCTTGAATTAGCACTGCTTTTAGCATTGTTAGCACCAGGCTGGATACCCAGGAGGCCAAGGGCAGAAACCCAGGCGCCTGAGGCCTCCCAGCCTCAGCCAATACTGAGAGTAAACAGCAGGCCGGGGCCACATACCACACATGGAGGCTAATTGAAGTCCTACTCCCTGGAGCTCCATCTTCCTAGCTTCACTGGACTTGGAGTCTGAAAGATGTTTCAGGGCACTCAGTTACAACGCAAATCCCAAGAAAAGAGAAGGCTTAACCTTATCCAAAATCCTTCTCAGCTGACACCTCTAATACCATTAGCAGGAAAGGCATAAAGAACAAAATGAGTGAGAGAAAGAAGAGGAGGGAAAAAGAAAGAGGAGGGAAAAAGAAAGAAAACGAAGAACATAAGTATTCTAAAATTATGCTCCCTTTTCTGCACAAAGGCCAGTTTCTCAGGAAGAAAAATTATTTTTTTCATTAAAAAAAGCAATAATTTACAAGTGACCATAAGCAATTTTTAATATCCCTGCCATTAAGGGATTACCTTCTTTATGTTAGAGTGACAAAGACAACATAATTAGCATGCAGTCAGAATGATGTAATATTGCCCCAAACCTCATACCCTCAGGGAGGGGAGGCCCTGTGCTGCTGGGGAAGAGCTCCGAGGGACCGAGGGCTAGGCCAAACAACTAGAACCAGGGCTCAGCCACAGACCAGGAACAAGAAAAACAAAACAAAAAGCATAATATAACAGAAAAAGATATCAGATGCCTAGGTGCTCGGAAAGCAAAAGGAGGAGAGCTGCCATGAAGGAGGACGAGGAGTCTCATCTCCCACGGTCCCAACTGCCGCTACACCTCCAACAGCTCCCCGGCTACCTGTCCTACAGGAGCTCCAGGAACACCTGCTACAGGGATGAACGACGGCAGAAGCGCCCAGGAGAGGATCACAGCCCTGTGGTTTGGGCAGCTTCCCCTGCCACCCGGGGCAGCAGTGATGTGGGCGGCAGGAGCGGCTGCAAGGACGCAGCTCGGGAGAGCTTTCTCAGCGCTAGGAAGCGGATTATCATGATTGGCTTAACATTTTTAGTTGCTTGTTCCTTAAATTTGATCGGGGGCTGTCTGAAGGAACTACGGAGGCGTGTTTGGGCCCATCGGTTGCTGAGGACTGATCACACGCAGAACTCACTTCAAGTGTGAGAGGTGCTCTGTCACCAGAGGTCTGCCACCAGGCTGCCACCAAGAGGTCTCCTGGGCACTGGGGCCCTAGGAGCTGGTGCTCAGTAATGGCAGCTGGTACAAACGGCACTAACAGTACTTGGACTGACAGGAGGCCCCAACTACAGCCCCAGCTCTATGGAGCTTCAACAGTTTTATTGGCTAAATGCTTCTTCCCAAGTTTACAGCTTAAAGTGTGGGCCTGCTCACTGGCTCCTCCTTCTCAGCTCTTAATGGGGCAGGAACCTTTAGCACAGGCTTAGAAATGGGGGGAGAGGGTATAATAAGTGAGTTAGAAACCTGCTGATGCTCTCACAACTGGACAGCAGGACAGAAAAACTCCTACTTTCTAACGCTGAAAACTGTCTATAGAAAGACTTGAACAGGATGGAGATAGGACCCAGAGTGCATCTTTGCCACGGGTCTCAGTTTCTGGTGCCTCCACGGGAGTATACCCTTCACCCTCCTACACCAGGACTTCGGGAACAGGGTGATGCTATGTCAGCCTACACATTTTGCAAAAGTACATAGGCCCAAAATTGGCCAAGAGGTTTGGGATTACCAGCTCCCCAACCTGGCAGGATGGGAAGAAAGAAAATGTGTCCATGAAAAGCTTTCGGAAGTGAGTCAGGTCTTCCACCTGAACCTTGATGCTGTATTGATTGGCCAGGAACTCGATGGTGCCTTGCACCACATACTCGTTCTGTAAGTGTGAGAGTGAGCAGGTGGAATAGACAACATGGCCTCCTGGTTTGGTGGCAAGGAGTCCAGCCCTGAAACCAGAAAGAGAGAAAAGCAGTGACTAATGAGCTTCCCAGAAGCAGAAGGACAACAGGGGGAGCTGGAAGCATGGATATTGGAGTCTACTGTGGGATGGGCAGCTGTGTTAGCTTCTGAAGTCCCTTCCACATAGATACACCAGAAGAGTCATTCTCAAGGCAGAGAGCAACCCAACCTTACTCCATGGGCTCTCCGCCAGAAGCAATCCCCTGAACTCTGACTCTGCTTATGGTCCAAACGCTGACGCTAGCTAGCGATGCACTGAGTCCTTACCAGCCCTACAGGGCCTCGACTTCAGTCACTTTTTTCAAGATTTCAAACTTGTGCTACTCACTGGGACTAGGACTAGCATGGAGGTAAGGCAACGTAAATGAATCTGTGCGGCCCACCCTATGTGTGTCCTACCACATAGGGTTTTCATGTTCCAGAGGACCCTCCTATCATGTCTGTCTCCTCCAGGGAGTTCCTCGATCAGAAGACCCTTCTGGGGACGATGGTTGTGGCAAGAGCTTCCGATCCCCCAGGCGACCAGCCCCCTGGAACACTGTGGCACGAAGTCGAGAGCGTGGGTAAATCTGTTACTCACGCGAGCAGCTGCACCTGAAGCATAGGCAACATCTGCCGCTCCTTCTTCCTCGACCGCTGAAAGATGTTGTTCTCCTCCGCGTGAAGGGAGTGGCGGTCTGTGGTACAGGGCACATCCACCAGCACCTGCCCAGAGGTGGTAAAGGGCACAGTATTAGAGCTCCTTACACGCTCTCTCCCTTGGGCCCTTGCCCTGAGAGGTTTTCCACAGTGCTCCCTCTGCCCATCCTTCCGGTGCAGAGTATCTGACAAAGCTTCTCATTTTAACCTGGTAGACAACTGTGAAATAATGAGTGGGAAAATGGTATATTTAGGTATACTCATGGCTGGTCAAAAAGCCAAAGCCAATACCCAAATAACTACAATTAAATTAACTGATATAGACCTAGAAAGAAGTCTTTCTTTTCCTTTTTAAGATTTTATTTTTAAGTAATCACTACACCCAACAACATGGGACTCGAACCTACAATGCTGAGATCAAGAGTCCCGTGTTCTACCAACTGAGCCAGCCAGGTGCTTCCTAGAAAGAAGTCTTTCATGCTTTAGGGCTCTGTCCTTGGCTCTGTCCTTAGCTATTTGAATGAAACATCCAATTTACAGGTGATAGAATGCCCAGAAGGTAGCTAATAGACTGAATAACAGGATCAGGACTCAAAATTATTTTATGCTGAAACATCATATCCAATATGGAAAAGTTTTAAAGTGAGAAATATAAAATCATTCATGCATTCACTAAGAGCCTATACTCTGTGCTAGGCACAAGAGACAAAAACAAAAATTAAAACAAAAGAAAAAGTTCTATAATTTATGTTTCCAAAGAAATCATCTATGGAAGAGATCTGTGAATTTTAGTTAAGCAGAAACTCCAAGTAAATTAATAATGATTATGGAAGCGTGCAAGCACAGGCTGAGTAACGATGACAGCTAGGGGTCTAATCTTCATGGCCAGGTACTGTGCTAAGTGCTTTCCTCAAACACGCTCTGTGAATCATCTGCATAGTCCTACATAGCAATATTCCCTACTTTACAAATGAAGAGGCTGAAATTTCAGTAAGAGGAAGCAACTTGCCCAAAGTCAGTAAGTGGCAGCCCTGTGGTACAGACACGGGTTAGGTGGACAGCAGAGGTCATGCTCTATCCACTCCGTTCTGCTGTCTCCATGTCAAAAAAGCTGAACTGGGGATTCCTACACAGGCAAGAAGCAGGCCTCTTAAGCCTATCCAAGATTCTATAAGCCTTGGTCTTTCAATTTCTTAGAGTGGTTGAGCCAGAATGGTGAGAACTAGACAGATTAGATCAAGTCAGATGACAATAGAGTGACAAGAGCTATATATTTTTTTTTATATTTTTAGAAGTATATGTTTTAGGGCGCCTGGGTGGCTCAGATGGTTAAGCATCTGCCTTCGGCTCAGGTCATGATCTCAGGGTCCTGGGATCGAGTCCCACATCGGGCTCCCTGCTCCTTGGGAGCCTGTTTCTCCCTCTGCCTTTCTCTCTCGCTCTGTCTCTCATGAATAAAAAAAAAAAAAATCTTAAAAAAAAAAAAGAAGTATATGTTTTAATAAATACTTTTAGAATACGCCAATTAAAAGAAAATGCAAATAACTTAAAGATAGGGAATGACTTTCTTTCTTTTTTTTTTTCTTTAAAGATTTTATTTATTTATTTGAGAGAGAGAGAATGAGAGAGAGAGAACACATGAGAGGGGATAGGGTCAGAGGATGAAGCAGACTCCCTGCCAAGCAGGGAGCCCGATGCGGAACTCGATCCAGGGACTCCAGGATCATGACCTGAGCTAAAGGCAGTCGCTTAACCAACTGAGCCACCCAGGCGCCCTAGGGAATGACTTTCAACATCATTCATAATAAGAGAATATAAATTAGATGCTATCAGTTGGCAAAACCCAAAAAGTTTAAGAACACCAGTGGTGGCAGGATATGAGGACATGGAACTCTTCCGCGTTACCAGTAGGAAGGAAGCCGATGGAGCCTCCACAGAGAGTGATTTAGTACACTCTGTCAAAATCTTAGATGCAAAAAAAAATAAATAAATAAAAATCTTAGATGTATATAAACTGTTTTCCAGCAATGGTACTTAAAAAGCATAAAACTTAAAAGGACTGAACCTCAGGGTACATTACTAAATGAAAAAACTACAAAGTTCAAATAGTGAAATTAATACACCACCACTCCTTTTTTCAAAAATACACATACATTGGGGCGCCTGGGTGGCTCAGTCGGTTTGGCATCTGACTCTTGGTTTCAGCTCAGGTCATGATCTCAAGGTTGTGAGATCAAGCCCTGCATCAGGCTCTGGGCTGAGTGTGAAGCCTGCTTGAGATTCTCTCTCTCCCTCTGCCCCTTGCCCTGCTTGCATGCACACATGTGCCCACACTCTCTCTCTAAAAAAAAAGAACCACATACATTTGTATTTGTATATCCACAAAGGATACATCTTAAAGGATACAGAAGAAAATATAAACAATGGTCATCTGTGGGGAGAGGAAGGATGGCTGTGAGACAGGAGTAAAAGGGAAGCATACTTCTCACTAGATACCCTTTTGCACCTTCTGAATTTTGCACCATGTGCTGTGTTAATATTCAAAAATAAATTAGCTTATTCATATTTATTTTAATCAGGGTTTCTGAGCAACCAAGTGAGTTGAGAAGTAAAATAAGTCTACTAACCCTTTTCCCACTCAGTCAGGTTCAAACTCTTTCCTGCTAATTGTCTCTAATGAAGATACCACCAACGATTGTGCAGATGGCTGTGTTCTCCCAATCACCCATGGAGAGGTGGCCAGGTCCAGAAATGGCCCTCCATCCTCAAATATGGAGGGCTGGATCCTACCTGCTGAGGACCTGGAGCTGGGACAGGAAGGCCAGATTTGGCTAGCTGGATGTCTCAGGTCAGGAATCACTCACCCGGTCATAGGTGTCCCCCTCCAGTTCTCCCCACTTCCTGCCATCCCATGAGGTGACTCGAACTCGATTTCTATCCCTGATATCTTGAGGCACATAGCTGTGAAGGACCCTCTGTAGTCTGCCTGTTCGAGAAGTGGACACATCATTGGCAGCGAGATTGCCTGTGGGAATATAAATTTTAGCATTGTTTTTTCTAATTCTGGAAAAAAATGCCATTGGAACTTTGATAGGGGTTGCACTGAATCTATAGATGGTTGTGGGTAGTAGGGACATTTTATGCCTGTGAGAATAAAGAAACTTCAAGGCCATGCCCCAACGAAACATCCCACCAGCAATGGTGCTGATGGAGAGTCAGACCAATTATTGGGCATAGCCAATCAATGCAGACCCCAGGGGCAGAGGCAAGTGGAGAAGACATGTTTATTATGTACATGGCACAGTACTAGACACTCTAAAGCAGGGGTTGCAAAGGCAACCACAAACCCAGGCCAGAGAGGATATATAAATAAATAAAGTAGACCAAGTATGAATATTTCTAAATAAGTATGCTCTCTCCTACTTTTTTGAAATGTGTCTCTCTCTTCGTTTTTGGAAGATACCACACATTATTTACCAAAATTTTTTTCCCTCTCATTCCTTAGTAATAGAACTCCAATTTTATTTGAGGGAGAGGGGAGCAATGTGCCCCATTTCTTAGCCTCCTTTTATGACTAAGTTTTGGTCAATGATTGTAGGCATAATTATTGTGTGGGACTTATGGGAAGATGTTTAAAAGAAGCTAACACAATTAGATGTACCCCTTTTAACCAATCTTTTCTTCCTGCCTTGAATTTGAATGTGGTAACTGGAGTTCTAGCAGCCATCTTGGACCATGAGGCAATCCTGAGGATGGAAGCCTGAAATAAAATAGGCTGCAGAAAGAAAGAAGGAGCCCAAGTCCCTGATGTTTGTGGAGACTCCATACCAGCCCTGGACTGCCTATATCCCAGCTCTCTTATATACGAGAGAAAAACTTTCCTTCTTTAAGCCAGTGCATTGATTTTCTATTGTATATGGCAAACCTAATCCTAACTGATTCACCATCTATCTTTTACTTTCCCTTTTGTGACAGACACAAAGTTCAAGAAATAGTTCACTTTGCTCTTGGCTCTACTGTAAGAGAAAACATTACTGCAAGCTTGATGATAAATTGTGATTGATACCTGGCCTCAGAGTCATGAAGTGAAAGGGAGAGGCAGGAACTATGGTGAAGAACTAGAGAGTGCATACCTTATACCTTATGGGAGTGATCACTACCATGCCAGCTTAGTGTTCCCACAAAGATATAGAGTCTCAATTTTTGAGGGCACTTAAAGAAGTAAAAATCGGATTCTCTGCTCAAGCGGAATTTGCAGAAGGACATGAACGGAGTACAGAAAAGCTGGGTTCCAGTTCTGGCTCTATCTCCAACTCAGGTAAAAGTATCTAATCTCTTTAGGACTCAATTTCCCCCTCCCTAAAATAGGAGGGCTAAACTAGGGAAACTCAGTTGCTTCCTTCCACTGGGATGAAGGACTCCCTTGGGTAAGGAGCTGGGAAGGGGGCAAGGTGCTGGTAATTTAGTACACCTTAGAAAAGCAACTCTCAATGACTTCTCCTTGGCTCTTCTCCTGCCTCTTGGCTGCTAGAACTCCAGTTATCACATTCAAATTCAAGGCAGGAAGAAAAGATTGGTTAAAAGGGGTTAAAAGTTCAAGTTCCTCCTCTTCCAAGTAACCCCACCTCACTCATCCCCTTTCTCGTGGATTCCCACAGCACTCAGTCAGATCAGCACAGCCCAGCACAGAGGCTGGGCTCTCCTGCACTGGACTCATTAAACCCTATCAACATTTTTTCTCCTCTCCCTCTGCACTTCCAAAAGGTAAGATCAAATGTGGTACCTTGCAATCACCTACAGGGCCAACCATGAGGCTGGAAGCTAACCCAAACTGTGCAAGCTGGCTGACGAGAACTGGAAGAGAAGGGGCGAGCCCCACCAAAAAGGCTCAGGGATAAGGCAAGAGAAGCCTGACTGACCTCCAGGGTGAGTGGAAAAACAACAGCCCCCGTCTGGCTAGTTCTCCGGTCTCCAGGGAAAAAAGGCTGCCTGTTTTAAGGCAGGACGTCAGCCAGTAGATAACCGAACACTTATAGTGCACATGGCCCGGGCTGGGGGCTGCAAGTACTGAGATGAATAAAACCTGGGCCTGTCGCCAAGGAATTCATTCTTGAAGAGGGAGACGATGTGTACCCGGTAAAGCTCTGGTGCAAGGCTAATGTGCCTACGGTTGCCAGGGTGACACCCACGGGCCCGGGAGCATAGGACACAGGCGACGCTTTGCCACCGGCCGACAGAGGTCATGAGGGGAGACTTCCAGGAGGTGGCACACTTGAGCTGAGGCCGAAAGCTAAAAGGCTAGAGGCAGGCCAGCTGGGATAGGGTGGAGGGTATTCTGGAGAGAAAATGGAACAGGAGCAAAAGATGGAGGCTGATTCAAATAACAGAGAGTAGCAGAATGTGGCTGAAGCAAACAAAGTCTGGGGAAGACTGACATAAAGCCATAAAGGGTGGCTGCAGCCAGATCTTACTGCTTTGGTTGGCAGACTAAGGAAACGAACCTAACCTTAGAGACAAAAGTAAACAGATACAGAGGAATGAAAGTGTCATGCGTAGATTGATCAGGGCCCTGGTTTAATCTGCCTTCGGAGACCTTGCTCGGCTCAGCAATATTCCTTGGCCAACTGACAGAGGAAGAGAGGAGAAAACTGCAAACAAAAATACACCACCTTAGCAAGCGAGCACTGTACCCCCTCTAACCCTGGGACCAGAGAGCCCATCCGATTCGGGAGGCCCCTGACTGGGTGAGGGAGGGAGCCCTCCCTGCCCAAGACACCAGGCCTCTGACTTACGGCAGCAGCCAGTCTGAAGCAGTGCTAGTGTCTTTCCCCCGGGCGCTGCACATAAGTCAAGCACAGTGTCGCCAGGCTGCAGGCCAAGGGCCAGGACAGGCAGCAAGGAAGCAGCATCCATCAGGTAGTAGTCCATGACACCCAGGCTGCCAAGCCTAGAAGAGAGGAGACCACCTTAGAGTCAAATTCTAGGTCAGGAGACCCAATGGAAGTCAAGGCCACCAAGTCCATGTCCTCAGGCGCTACTGAGTTCTATTCAG
Organism: Mirounga angustirostris; assembly: GCF_029215605.1. Classification (NCBI taxonomy): domain Eukaryota; kingdom Metazoa; phylum Chordata; class Mammalia; order Carnivora; family Phocidae; genus Mirounga; species Mirounga angustirostris. The sequence goes on from NW_026991712.1 coordinate 153,856,213, forward strand.
CAAAAACTCATTTCTCAGACCCACTCACTCACTCATTCATCCACACTGCAGCCAGAGTGACCCAGTTAAAACACAGATTGAGAGGTATCTGGCTGGCTCAGTCAGTGGAGCATGCAACTCTTGATCTCAGAGTTGTGGGTTTTTTTGTTTTGTTTTGTTTAAGGATTTTATTTATTTATTAGAGAGAAAGAAGAGAAAGTGCACGCATTGGGGGGGGGGAGAAGCAGTGGGGGAAGGAGAGGGACAAGCCAACTCACGCTGAGTTCGGAGCCAGATGCGGGGTCCAATCCCAGGACCCCAAGATCATGACCCAAGCTGAAGCCAAGAGCCTGAGGCCCAACCTACTGAGCCACTGAGGTGCCTCCAGGGTTGTGGGTTTGAGCCCCATGTTGGGTGCAGAGATCACTTAAAAAGAAAATCTTAAAAACAAAACAAAACCCCACATATCAATTCACTCTAATCCAGCCAAGCTAGCCATCTTGCCCTTCCTTAATTAAGCCAGGTATGCTCTAATCTAAGGCTTTTATAGCTGTTCTACTTTCTACCCACAAAGCTGTTCCCCCAAACAGCCCTGATTTGATTCCTCACTTTTTTCAGTCTCTCCTCAAAGTTCTCTCCACAAAAAGTTATCTCATCAGAGAGGCACTGGCATTCCCTGACTACTCTATCTAAAAATAGCACCCCTACTCCCATCACCTCCTATCTCTCTGTTACATTACTTTTCTTCAAAGCCTTATTGTTCACTTTATATACATGTACAGATGTGTGTGTGTGTGTGTCCTCTCCTCCTCCTCCCTCTTTAGAATGAAGGCAGAGACTATAATAACCCTAGCACCTAAAACATCGCCTGGCATATAGGAGGAACTCGGTCTTACTGGATTACATATTAAGACACAAAATTGTTTGTGGGTTTAGAGAAGAATACCATTAATTGTGCCTCTCACAGTCACCTGAGTCAGGCCTGATGAAGAAATAGGCCCTCATTAGGTAAAGGAAGGGGAAGAAAGGGAAGAAGAGAGGAAGGGAGGAAGAAACAGGAGCATTCCAAGAGCAGAAAAAAGAGCAAGCAAAGGCATGGAAGCAGGGACACTCATAGCTCCTTTCAGAAACAGTGAGAAATCTGGTGTAGTAGAAATACAAGGTGAATGAGATTGAGGTTGGAAAGCAGATAGAGGCCAGGTTGTAAAAAGCCTTAAACCCTATCCTAAGGAGTCTGGACTATAACCTGCAGGCAGTTACCAAAGTTTGTAAAGAAAGGGACATGATCATCTGAATAGAGTTTTAGAAAGCTAGGTGGGTTAGAAAGAACAAATTAGAAATAGACAAAGTGAGAAGGCTGTGATAAGAAGATAGGCAGGAACCATGTGGATAGAGACAACAGACAACAGCAACCTAATGGTCACAGGACTCCTCACTCCCAGGCCAGTTTTCATAAGCCATTCTCCTGCCTGACACACAGCTCAGCCATTGGGGACAGACTCAAGGAGACAGAAACCTGATCCTTGCTGCCCTGACAGGAAGGCTCTGGGAGAAAGATGTGACAAGACATGAGACATAGTACCACTGAGGATCCACTACAAGAGCTACAGTCCCCAGGTTTGAGGTTGTGACACCTTCACAAGTAGACTCAGAGTATGGTGGGATATTTTCAAAATCGAATCACACTTGGATTGTCCCTGAAACTGTGTGCCTCATGCCTCATGGAGAATGACAAGAAATCTGAGAAAAGCACAGAATTCCTATCACACTAGCACAGGTCTATGAAACCCATTCTCATCAGTTCCTTCCTTTTGGAAGTGTCACTCGACTCTTTTTTGGTTCAGTTTTGAAATCTGCTGAAAGTTACAGTCCCTCTTTCAAAAAAAAAAAGGCACAACAATTTTTCAGATAATTTCAGGAGATTCTTGGACTCCGTAAATACATCCTTGACCTCCTGGGAGATTAGGATTCCCTTGATTTATATGGAACCTATCAAGACAAGAAGGAAACCCAAACCTCTCTGAGTAGAAGCCAAGCACCTCAGGCAACTTAGGAAACCACATGGTGCTGCATCCACAGTTCTGCCTAAAACCAGCGCCTCCAAATTGATCTCCAACCCTGCCCCAATCTATCTCCCTCTCACCCCAATTTACTAACATGATCTTCCTAAAGCATAACTTTGATGAGAAGAATACCACCAGTAAGAGATACTGTTTGTGAGTGCTATACTGTAGGTGCTGTACTAGTGTCTCAGATACATCACTTCATTTAGTCCTCACTAGGACCCTGTGAGGCAGGAGAACCCAGATTCCAGAGCCAGACCATCTGGATCCAGCCCAGCTGCTCAACAACTGTGTGCCTTTAGCAAATTACTCAACTTCTCTGTGCATCAGTGTCCTCGTCTATAATAAGAGTGCCTACCAGAAAGGATGATTGTGAGGATTAAAGGAATTAATAGAAGTTACGTGCTTAGAACAATAGCTGGCACATGAGCTAGAGTATCAGTGCCATTATTTTCCAGATTCGTTTCCAGATAAGGAAACCAAGGGTCAGTTATCCAAAGCTACATGCCCAATAAGTGATGAAGGCAAAATCCAAATCTAGGTTTTCTTGACTCCAAATCCCATGCTTATAACCACTGTGCATTACTGCCTTTCCCCTACTCAAAAATCCTTTCCAGTGGTTCTCTAGAACAGATCTTGGCAATTTACAGCAATATGGAACTAAAGGGTGCATGGTCTGAAGCCATCCAGCCCTGGCAAGTCTAGCCATTTATAAGCAACCCTGGGCCATCAGGAAAATCCCCTTCTCTAAACCTGTAAGTTCCTGGCATTCAAGATTCCCACACATAGCACCCCCACGTACTCTTCTAGCCTCACCTCCTAGTTTTCCTAAGCATGCAGCCTTCCCTCAAGCCAGTAGCTAGAACTATTGCAAAAGCTTCCTAATTTCCATCCCCATTTCATATGTCATACATAGCCTTGCCCCCTCCAATCTGTTTTCCACACAGCAGCCAGAATTTTTTTTAAATTTTTTTCTTAAAGATTTTATTTATTCATTTGAGACACAGAGATACAGAGAGAGAGAGAGAGAGAGAGAGAGAGAAGCATGAGCAGGGAGAGAGGCAGAGGGAGAGGGAGAAGCAGGCTCCTCGCTGAGCCAGGAGCCTGATGTGGGGCTCGATCCCAGGACCCTGGGATCACGACCCGAGCTGAAGGCAGATGCTTAACCATCTAAGCCACCCAGGTGCCCCAGCAGCCAGAATTTTAAAAATTCAAATCTGGTCATGTCATTCCCCACCTTAAAACTTTTCATGGCTCCCTCTCTCTTTTAGAGAAAAAGTCCAAAATCCCACATGGCCTAGAAGACCTTCAAAATCTGGCTTCTGCCAGCTTCTGTAGCCTTGCACCCCCATCCCCACCCTCATGCCACCAGCTTTAATTCCTACTCATTTTCAGGTCTTAGCTTAAATTTCATTTCCTCAGAAAAGACTGGGTTAGATCTCCTAATTATAAAACTTCATAGCATCTTGTACTTTTCCTTCGTAGCACTTATCACAATTATAGTTTCTTAACTATTGTCTTCCTCACTAGACCGTAAGTTCCATGAAGGCTTCAGCTGAGCACTGCATGAGAAGACCAGAAGTTCCCTCATCACCAACCCCTCTGGTACTAACTTTGTGTCCCTAGGTAAGTCTCCCTCGTTCTTTGGTACCAGGAGGTTACTTGTCCTACTCACTTGGATGGGAGCTAAGAGGGCAAAATGAGAAAGCAGTTGCAAATAATACACATTTTAACTGTAGAGGGCACGGGAAGTGCGCAAATTAGAGATGGCTGTCTTCCATAGGGGAAAACAGAGCAGAACAGGTTCTGGGATCAACCTGCCTGGGTCTAAATACTAGCTGTACCACTTGCTCTCTCAGGGACCTAAAGCAAGCAAGTACCTTAACTTCTCTGCACCTGTCTCCTCAAATGTAAAAGAGGAACAATAAGATTACCTACCTCAGAGGGCTGTTGACAGAACAAAAGGAGATAACGCACACACAACACTTAGAAAAACACCTAGCATATATAAGCACTCGAAAAATATCAGCAATATTATGATCCTTATGAAACAGGACAAGAGCTGGGTCTCTTTCTGTCTACTTCCAGCACACTCAGGACAACCCAGATCCTACCTGGCAGGAGGGAACCGACTGACATCCCCTCTGGCAAAAGTGAAGCATCGAAGGTTCGGGCTGTAGGCCCCGGAGGCTGGAGTTGGAGTTGGAGTCTGGCCACCCTCGGGCTCCAGTTCCCCGTGGGAAATGGCTTCCTTCACAAAGTCCCTGGCCCTCAGTTGCTCCAGCTCACCACTCACATGATCCCAGGCAGCAAAGTTATTGACCAGTGCACCATACTTCTGCTCTGAAAGGAGACTGACCCGGATGGATGGCCAGAGATCACCAAATTGCACACTGTAAGTCATGTCAAAATTCTGCAGAGCCAGTTGAGTGGCAGGAAATTTGGGCTCCGTGGCAGCCTGAAAGGAAAAGAACAGGCTTATTGGTCTTCCAGTCTTGCCTCTCCCCTACCACCTGACCTCACCAATACCTCAGAGCCCTGCAGCAAACGCGGATCCAGCCACTGCCCACTCCTGCCTCTGCATCCTGCCTCTGCCCGCCAGAAAAGAAGTATGAAAGAGAAAAGTAGTGGGGAGCTGGCCTTTCTGTCTCAGGGTTGTGAGAAAGCAAGCTGTAGCTCTCACAACGGCATGTGCGGGTCACCAAGAAAGGGGGCAATCCTTGAGGCCTGGGAGTAAGAAGAACTTAAGAGAATGGAAGCTCACGATAGGACTTTTGAGGAGAGTCTACAGAAGGTTGGAAGAACTATGAGGGCCCGGGCGCCTGGGTGGCTCAGTTGGTTAAGCAACTGCCTTCGGCTCAGGTCATGATCCCAGGGTCCTGGGATCAAGTCCCATATCGGGCTCCCGGCTCAGCGGGAAGCCTGCTTCTCCCTCTCCCACTCCCCCTGCTTGTGTTCCTGCTCTCGCTGTCTCTGTCTCTGTCAAATAAATAAATAAAATCTTTAAAAAAAAAAAAAAAAGAAAAGAAAAAGAAACTATGAGGGCCCTGGGGGAAGCCTCAGCCTTAAAAACAAAAGATGCTTTCTCTCTGAACAGCCCTTCCGTCTTCTAAGGCATTTTCTTGTCTCCTAGCTTATGTGAGCACCACAAAAGACAGCTCAGTGGGATACAAATATCAACCTTCCACATTTGATGGAAAGATAAAGGTAACTTACCTAAGGTCATGCAGTGACTGACACCATAATGCTCAGAATAACAGGGTTGAGGGTCATTTTGGGAGAGTTCCTAGAGCCCAGGAAGGTGGGATAAGGAGAACTCCTAGAAACCTTGTGGTATAAACCAAAACAGGGACTTCTATGGGGGTAGCAGAGAGGGACAGGATTCAGGCATGCAGAGCATAAACACAGATTAAAAGGAAAATGAAGACATCAGCTGAGGGGTCCTCAGGTAGGTTCTTGTAGCCACAGCTGGGACACTCGGTCGGGCTAGCAGTCCTATTACTGTCTGTTCATTTTGCTCTGGCCTACACTTTGGTCTGGTCAGAACTCTTCCTCTGGCCCTCATTTCTTGTTATGGCGGGGACTCTTGCTCCGACCATGACCTTTGCCGGGGCAGGGACTATTGCTCCGGCTCCTGCTACGGTGGGGACTCCTGCCGTGGCCCCGCCTTTTGCCGTGGCGGGGACTCTTACTTCGGCTCCGACTTTCACCACGGAGGGCACTCTTGCCGGTGCCCTGACTTTTGCTACGTTGAGAACTCTCACTCTGGCCCTGATTTCCATTACACTGAGAACTCTCGCTCTTATCCTGACTTATGCTTTGGTGGGGACCATTGCTCCGGCTCTGACTTCTCTTTCGACTGGGACTCCTGTTCCGGCTCTGACTTCTTTGAGGATCGAGACTCTTGCTTTGACTTTGACTTCTGCTGGGGTGGTGGCTATTCTCACTCCGGCCCCGATTTCTGCTTTGGTGGGTATTCTTGCTCTGGCTGTCACTACTCTGGCATTCACTGATAACAACAGCTGAACTGCAGCTGAGATCAGTGCTACAGCTGGAAGTCTTGGAAGAAGGCAAAGGACAGCTATAGGGAACCTGAGGGGGCTCTTTGCAGCAGCCTCGAGGAGCCACAGAATAGACATGGAGGCCACAGGGCATGGTGTCACAGGCCACAGGGTGGCACCGGGCTTGGGGGACAATGGGTAAACTTTGAGGATCAAAGGGTGCTCGCAAAGGGATAAAAGAATAGATGTGGGTGGAACAGGGAGGTGGTACAGGCTGGCGATGAGATTGGGGTGGGCCCCTGGGAGTGCTATAGATGCCACAGGGGGGCCCCACGGTCAGTTTATGACACTGAGGGGGGCCGAGGAATGGGCAAGGATCAGAGGTGGGGGGAACCACAGAATATATATGGGTATTGCACGGGGGTCCTATGGGGAGTCCATAGGAGGTGCTCTGAACATAACTATTGGGTGGGACAGGACAAAGAGGAAGGCGAAGGGGAAGACAAGTGGGGAGAACAGGTTTGAGGGTTTTAGGGATCACAGTAGGTAAGGCAGGTCCTTGGGGAAGTTCTTTGGGGCAGGGATTTGAGGAAGTGGTAATGGATGTCACCATACAAGAAGGACCAGAAGGGCAGGAGGGAGGTGGAGGAGAAGCACTGGCCTTAGGGGGCCTGGGCAGGTCAAGAGGAGTGTGCTGGAGAGGGATGATCAGGGAGCGACATCTGTGGAGAGCATGTGGTTGTTTTAACTCTGAGGATTTGGGGGACTTCACTTGTGGGCCAACTGAGGTAGGGAGAGGGGGTTCGTTATAGCCTCTGCGGGAGGGTGACTGGGGTGGAGATATAAACTGGTTGCCCAAGGGTGAAGGGAAGGAGAAGACAGAATAAGGACAGTGAGAGGACAGGGGAAGAGGTGGTTCCTGGGGACAGGGGGGACAAGAAATCGTGGTGCCTGGCTCTACAAAGAGGCAAGAGTTCCCACCAGTCTCCCAGGCGAAAATGGATTCAAAGCAAGGCTTCACAGGAGCCTGGGACTGGGGTGAGCAAGGAGAACAAGTACTCTTAGCAGGTAGACGGATGGCACAACAAGGGCTACCAAGGGCAGCCTCTTGAGAAAAATGGGAATAGTGAAAAGAGCCCTCCTGACGTGAGCTGGGAGAGCCAGATGTGCCTGCCTGAGAAGAAAGTGGGGAGCCACAGCAATTTTTCCCAAGGGGCAGGTCAAGCTGTGGTTTAGGTTCACAAGGGTCCGGAGGCTTAAGGTGGCTACGGCAAAAGCTGCCAGTGTGTGGGGAAGATGCAGGGGAAGGTGGAGGGTCATTGTAACTTCTGCCTGAGGACCAGGGACAGAGCAGAGGGGAGACCCTGGGCGCAGTTTCCAAAACCCTGGAAGAAAGGGGTGGGGAAACTACAGATCTAATTTCCACCGGCCGGTGAGCAAGAGGAGGTGAAATAACGACGGCAGTTCCCAGGGGCCTATGAGTAAGAGTAGGTGAAATAATGGGGCAAGTTCCCTGGGACCCAGGAGTGATGGAAGATGAAATCATGGGGCCAGTTTCCAAAGGCCCATGAGGGAGGACAGGAGAAGTCACGGGGCTGGTTCCCAATGGCCGATGAGGGAGAGTAGGGGAAGTCACCGGGCTGGTTACCAGGACTGAAGGGTATCCACCACAATAACAGAGGCAAGCCTGCTGGTCAATGCAAGGGCTTCGCGGACAGGGATGCGGTGTTCTCGGGGGACTGATCCAGCTGCAATAAGGGCTCCGTGGACGAACAGGGGGTGACCCCAGAAGGCTGAACCGCTCAAAACAAGGGCTCGAAGGGGTCGAACCAGAGAGGATAGGCTCGCGGCGGAAAGGCCTTCCAAGGAGTGGAGAACATGGTTCAAACGAACATCTCCCCGGGCGCAGGGGAGGCTGTGAAGGTGGAGAGGGGGGCGGTGGGGGCGGGGAGGGAATCGGTCGCGGTAGGGAGGGGGGCGTGGCGGTTAGGGAAGAAATTCCTGGCCTACAGGTGAGGCCAGAGAAAGGGTCTCTGGAGAAGTGGGGAGAGTCCAGGGGTTGAGGGGAGTCGCTGCACCCTTTGCCTGAGTTTGGGGAAAGGCCAGGAGTGTGGGCAGGGTGATCGCTGTAACCTTTCCTGGACACCAGAGGCAGCTCGAGGGTGAGGATGGGGTTGAATCCTTTCTCGGAGGGCGGCGCAGACCCAGGAAGGAAGGGGTTGTCGCTAAAACATTTTTCGAGGGGTGAGGGCGGCCGGGCTGAAAGTTCTAGGAGGAAAGGCGGAGAAGAGGTCATGGAGGGAGGGAGAAAGGGGGGACGGGGTAGGAAAGAAGGGGACGGAGAGGGAGGAGGGGAAGTGGAAGGGGTAGTGGGGGCCAAGGGGACGGTAACCGAGAGCCGGGGAACAAGAAGCGGTGACATAACTGAAAGAATGAGGGCGGCGGTGATGACGTAACTTAGAGGGGCGGAGTCGGGAGGGCTCAGACGTAACCCGAGCGACAGCCCAAGCTTTGTGACGAAATAAAAGGGCGATAGACGCGAATACGTAACAGATGTGAAGGGGAGGAGCCTAGAGACGCACCCTGAGGGGCGGGGGAAAGAGGCCGAAGGCGTTCCCGAGGGGCGGGAGCAGTGAACCCATCCGAGAGGGTTGGGAAGTGGCGGGGCTGGAGAAGTTTCCCGAGGGGCGGCGGCAAAAGGCCGCTATCGCTGTTCCCTCCTGGGCCACCGGCCGGATCTTACCCATTTCTTCTTATGTCGATGTCTCCGCGGGATGGTCGCGAAGTGTGCACGCTTCAGCACGTCCCGAACTCGTCTCACTACCAGCGCAGCCATATCAGCGTGCACCGCCGAATAATTCCGACCTGAACCGCAACAGCGGACCCGCGGGTTCCGGAGAGGTGGTGGCGCCACTCTGGGCGAAAATAGGAGGGAATTCCGGCGGTCTCTCTTCCGGGGTTCAGCCCACCTTTACAAACCAGGTGCAAACCCCGCTCCGCCAGGGATCTTCTGTGGGTGTTGGGAAAGAGGAACCACTCGCACAGAAAGATGCCTCTGCTTGGAGCATTGGGAGAGACTGCGTAAAGGCCCCTAACCCAGTTGGGGGATCAGAGAGGACTAGGCGCTGGCAGTTGAGTACTGAAAGAGTTAGCTAGGCAAAAAGGGTCGGGAAGGGCCTTCCAAGCAGAAAGATCCTGAGGCAGAGAAAAACGAGGACAGATTTGTGGGCAGAGGCGGATTTATAGTGGAGCTAACGAAGCTTGAAGAACCTATTTCCAGTGCCCCTTCCAAGGCTCTGTCCTTAATATTGTATTGTTTTTCTTACCAAGAGGGCCCTTGAATTGTGTAAGCTATAGGCGCCATAGAACTTGACTTCACCATAGGGAGCCCGTAGAAAGGAAGAATATGATCAGATAGGTGTTTTTAAAAATGATCATCTGGGAGCTTACCGGTTGGTGAATACACCGAAGTGCTGGGAGAGAGCATGGAAACTCCATGTCCTTTCCCTATCTATACATTGCACTATGCATCTCTTCCACCTGACTGTCCTGAGTTATATCCTTTAGTAATAAACCAGTGATCAAGTGAGAAACGGGTCTCCTGAGAGCTATGACCTGCTCCAGCAAGTTACTACAGCCCAAGGAGGGGTTCGTGGGGACCTCTGATCTCTAGGTAGTGAGTCAGAAGTACAGATGTGAGCTGTCAGCCAGTGGAGCTTAAGTATTCAAAAGTAATCAGTCACTGTTTCAAACTCCATCGAAGAGTCATATCGCTTTCAGAAGGCAGGAAATTTGGGTACATTTTTACTGGAGTTACAGGAGTGATGAAGCAAGTGTGAATTTTAAGACAATCTCTTCACTACCATAGAAAATTAGAAGTAGTGAAGAAACTTTGTAGCACTTTGAGCTTTTCCAGTATTTTATGGATTGTGAACTGTCAAAGCTACATGTGAATGAGGGAATTTTTAACCTTTGCTCAAACTGTGTTCTTTTTTTTTTTTTTTTAAGATTTTATTTATTTGTCAGAGAGAGAGTGAAAGCGAGCACAGCCGGGGGAGAGCACAAGCAGGGTGAGCAGCGGCAGGCAGGAGGAGAAATAGGCTCCCCACTGAGCAAGGAGCCCCATCCGGGACTTGATCCCAGGAGCCTGGGATCATGACCTGAGCCAAAGGCGGACGCTCAACCAACTGAGCCATCCAGGCTTCCCTAAACAGTATTATTCTTAATGTGAGTTGTAAAGTTCCAGTGAAAAACATACACTTTTATTTCCACATTTACAGGAGTAGTTACCAAAACTTTAAATATCACAAATAGAATCTTGTGTTTATCACTAAAAAAAAAAAGAAAAATCATCTGACCGTTGATGATTGGAGTAAATAGGATTATGGCAGGGAAATCAGATGAAAGAAGATGGTTCTGAATTAGTGTAGTGCCAGTGAAGATAGAAAAGGATTGATTCCACTTACAATTCAGAGAGAATTACAGGATTTGTTGATTGATTGGCCCCATCTATTTAAACTAGTACATGCTACACCACCAGTTAATAGCTGTCCTCTTAACCTGCTTTTATTATATCATGTATTTTTTCATACAGTCTGCTAAATTATAATTTTCAAAAGATTGGAAACATAATTCTTATACAAAGATAAAATGAACACATGCCAAAGATTTTATTTATCATAATAAACTGCTTCTCCATTATTATCCTAAATAATGAGGGAACCAGCTAGATGGTAAGACTTGTTCAAATGAGGGGCACCTGGGTGGCTCAATCGTTAAGCGTTTGCCTTCGGCTCAGGTCATGATCCCAGCATCCTGCAATGAATAAACAATTCACTCCCCCTGCTTGTGTTCCCTCTCTCGCTGTCTCTCTCTGTCAAATGAATAATAAATAAAATCTTTAAAAAAAAAAAAAAAGACTTGTTCAAATGAGAATTTGAGTTTAAGAGATTTAGGTTATCAGCCAAAGGAATACTGAAATCAACTTGCTAAGAGTTGTAAAACCATTAATATCTTATTAAGTAATAAACTGTAATGCTTATTGCTTCTACCAGATGGAAATCAATTCCATCTCTACTGATCAAAATTCAGTTGCATTACTATGGCTAGGAATCATTTGCATTGCCATTGGTTTTCTACAAGTTAACCTTTACCCCTACAAAGTTCTGCAGTAGCCTAGTCAATATAAAGTCTATCAAAGGTATACCCTAGCACCCAGTAGTTCTCTCCTGCCCCTTTACAAGTTCTGGACAGTTTTTCTTACTATTTTCCCCCTCATTAGAATGTAAGATTTTAAAAATCAAGGATTTTATTTTTTTTAAAGATTTTATTTATTTGAGAGAGAGAGCACATGAGAAGGGGGAGGGTCAGAGGGAGAAGCAGACTCCCTGCCGAGCAGGGAGCCCCATGCGGGACTCGATGCAGGGACTCAATCCAGGGACTCCAGGATCAAGACCTGAGCCGAAGGCAGTCGCTTAACCAACTGAGCCACCCAGGCGCCCAAGGATTTTGTTTATTCATTGTTGAATTATCAGCACCTAGAACTGTGTATGGTACATATTTTGCTCTCAATAAATATTTATTGAATGAGTGAGTGAGTGAGTGAGTGAAAGATGAGAAATTTGTTACAGGGACCTAGCACTTGTAAGATGGAGGGAGATATGTGCATAGAGAAAAGCCTTTTTTAAAAAAAGTTCATGGAAGCTCTTTCTGCGCACCAGTCCTGTCCCCATGCTATCATAAAAACACTTTTTTGCACCAAAAGAAAGAAAGAAAGAAAAAAGAAGTGGCTCATGACATTTAAATCCAGATAAGGATCCAGTCAGCGAGCAGAGATTGAATACTCTAAATAGGAGGTATCCCAGAATACCTGTTCTCAAAGGTTTATACCAAATATGGAGTGTCAGGACCACAATCACCATCTCCTTGTGAAGGACCCCTTCCAACCCCCAACCTCCTGTTTACCCATCGGCGCCTGGGTGGCTCTGTCTTTGGCTCAGTTCGGCTCCCTGCTCAGCAGGGAGCCTGCTTTTCCTTCTCCCTCTGCAGCTCCCCCTGCTTGTGCTCTCTCTCTTAAATAAATAATAAAAATCTTTAAAAAAGAAAAGTCTTTAAATATTAGGACGCTTTTAAGTTCACAATAGTGGGCGTAAGTTTTTCAAAATCCTAATTTATTTTATTTTATTTTATTTTAAGTAATCTCTATGCCCAACGTGGGGCTCAAACCCACAACCCTGAGATCAAGAGTTGCACACTCCACCGACTGAGCCAGCCAGGCGCCCCTCCCAATCCTCATTTTGCTTGAAAGCTAAATTTTTATCTCTGACAACTAGTACTATCAATTGTTTTCCTTGAAGTGACAGGCTTACTTTGTTCATTTTTCAAGAAAATGCTATTAAAATATAATTGATTTTTTTAATATAATTGATTTTTGTCTATTGATCTTATATCCTGAGATCTTGCTAAGCTAAATTATGTTTTGATAACTTTTTTGGAAATATTTTCACTTTTTCTATGCACAAGGTTATGTCTTCTATAAAGACACTTCTTTCCAATCTGAATTCCTTTTTTTTCCTTTGCATCCTTTTACTGTTTATAATTTACAGTACACAGTTCAATACAGATGTTAGTAGACTGACTTGTGTCCATTCTTCAGGGGAAAGCATTCAGTATTTCATCAATATATATCATGTTAACTCTAGCTTTTTTTTTTACAACAGGTGTCCTTTACTAGATTGAGAAAGTTGCCTTCTTTCCTACTTTGCTAAGATTTTTTTAAAAATCATGAATGAGGGGCACCTGGGTGGCTCTTTCTTTAAGCGTCTGCCTTCGGCTCAGGTCATGATCCCAGGGTCCTGAAATCAAGCCCCACATTGGGCTCCCTGCTCAGCGGGAAGCCTGCTTCTCCCTCTCCCACTCCCCTTCCTGGTGTTTCCTCTCTCGCTGTGTCTCTCTCTGTCAAATAAATAAATAAAATCTTTAAAAAAAATAATAATAATAAATAAAAATCATGAATGGTTGTTGACTTTCTTCAAATGCTTTTCCTGCATTTGAGTTGATCATGTTTTTTCTGCTTTATCGTTAATATGATGAATTATATTGACTGATTTTCAAATGATGAACCAACTTTGCATTCCTGTAAAAAAACATACAAGTTCATGATGTATTATTCTTTTTATATATTGTTACATTCTTGCATTTGTGTTCATGGAGCATAATGACCGGAAATTTTCTTTTTCTGTAATATCTTTGATTTTGATGTAGGGTAATGATGAACTCATAAATGAGTTTGTGAACTATCCCTTCACTTCTATTTTCTGTAAGAATTTTTATAGAATTGGTATCATTTCTTCCTTAAATTATTTTTTTTTAGTTTATTTATTTATTTATTTTACGATTTTATTTATTTATTTGTCAGAGAGAGACAGCGAGAGAGGGAACACAAGCAGGGGGAGTGGGAGAGGGAGAAGCAGGCTTCCTGTGGAGCAGGGAGCCCGATGCGGGGCTCCATCCCAGGACCCTGGGATTATGACCTGAGCCGAAGGCAGATGCTTAACGACTGAGCCACCCAGGCGCCCCTAGTTTTATTTATTTAAGTAATCTCTCCACCCAATGTGGGGCTCAAACTCACAACCCCAAGATCAAGAGTCACATGCTCTTCCGACTGAGCCAGCCAGGCGCCACTCTTCCTTAAATTCTTGCAAATTCAGCAGTGAAGACTTCTGGGCCTGGAGTTGGGTGTTTGGGTGTTTTTTTGTTTTGCAGGGGTGGGAGTACAGGGTGAGGAGGAAGGGAAGGTTTTTAATTATGAATTCAATTTCTTTCGTTGATATAGGGCAGTAATTTTCAACCAGAGATGATGCCCCTTCCCCAGGGGACACTTGGTAACCTCTGGAGATATTTGGGATTATTATAACTAGACAGTGCTTCTGGCATCTGGTGGGTAGAAGCCAGGGATGCTGTTGCAAACCCTATGCCCCCACACAAAGAATTATCTAGCCCAAAATGTCAAGACTGCTAAAATTTGAGAAACCCTGATATAGGGCTATTTGAATTTTCCAGTTCTTCTTGTAGCAGTTTTAACTATTTGAGACTTTTATTTTATTTTATTTTTTAAATATTTTATTTATTTGACAGAGAGAGACACAGCGAGAGAACAAACACAAGCTGGAGGAGTGGGAGAGGGAGGAGCAGGCTTCCCGCGAAGGAGGGAGCCCGATGCGGGGCTTGATCCCAGAACCCTGGGATCATGACCTGAGCCGAAGGCAGACACTTAACAACTGAGCCACTCAGGCGCCCCAACAATTTGAGACTTTTAAAGAATATGTTCATTTCATGTAAGTTGGCAGATTTCTTCCTTTTAGTGTGTTTAGCAAGGGGCGTCAAACTACAGCACAGGCCAAATTAGCCTTCCACCCATTTTTTAAATACTGCTTTATTTTTACACAGCCACACCTTTTATTTACTGTGGTTCCTTTACAACAATAGAGATGAATGGTTGCTCTAGAGATCATATGCTCCACAATCCAAAAATATTTGCTATCTGAATCTTTACAGAAAAAAGCTGCTGACCCGATTTGTAGGATCTATAGTAATGTCCCCTCTCTCATCACTGATACTGGTAATTTGTGTCTTCTCTCTCGGGTAATTTTATCAGCCTACCTAGAGGTTTATTTTATTGACTTTACAAAGAAACAGTTTGTGGTTTTGTTGGTTTTCTCCTTTCTTTTCTACTTCATAAATTTCTTTATAATTTCTTTCTTTCTACTTAATGTGTTCTTTTTATTGCTAACTACCTTTTTTTTTAATTTTTTTTTAAGATTTTATTTATTTATTTGAGAGAGAGAATGAGAGACAGAGAGCACGAGAGGGAAGAGGGTCACAGGGAGAAGCAGACCCCCCGCCGAGCAGGGAGCCCGATGTAAGACTCGATCCCGGGACTCCAGGATCGCGACCTGAGCCAAAGGCAGTCGCTCAACCAACTGAGCCACCCAGGCGCCCTGCTAACTACCTTTTAAATAAAATTTTTAAATAAAATACTTATTCTATTACTCATTTATTGTTTAAGTTTGTTTTTTTTTTTTAAGATTTTATTTATTTATTTGACAGAGACACAGAAAGAGAGAGCGCACAAGCAGGGGGAGCAGCAGAGGGAGAGGAAGAAGCAGGCTCTCCGCTGAGCAAGGAGCCCTACGCGGGGCTCAATCCCAGGACCCTGGGATCCTGACCTTAGCCAAAGGCAGATGCTTAACAGCTGAGCCACCCAGGCACCCCTTGTTTCTTTCAAGTTTTTATTTATAGAATTTATATATAACATATAGTGTAATGTTGGCTTCAGGAGTAGAATTTAGTGATTCATCACTTATATCACTTATATAACACCCAGTGCTCATCACAACAGGTGCCCTCCTTAATACCCATCACCCATCTAGGCCATCTCCCACCTACCTCCCCTCCAGCAACCCTCAGTTTGTTCTCTATCATTAAGAATCTCTTATGGTTTGCCTCCCTCTCTTTTTTTTCCCTTCCCCTATTTACCCATTATTTACCATTTCTGGGACTGTTCATTTCTTTATGTAGATCAGTTTCCATTTAGTGTCTTTTTTTTTTTAAGAACTTCCTTTAATCTTTCTTAGAGTCCAAGTCTGCTGACAATGAATTCTCTCACCTTTCATTTGTTTAAAACATCCTAATTTTTTCATTTAAGGATATTTTCACTAGATATGGAATTCTGGGATATTTACTTCTTTCAACACTTTAAAGATTTCTTAAGAGAAGTGGGTAGTAATTTACTGTTGTGCCTCTGTATGTAATGCATCTTTTCTCTTTAAGATTTTCTTATCACTAGTTTTCAGCAATTTGGGGGTAAGTGACTTGATGTGATTTCCTGTTTATTCTGGCTGGAGTCTGTTGAGCTTCTGGGAACTGTGAGTTTATAATTTTCATTATACTTGGAAAATTTCAACCATTACTGTTTCAAATTTTTTTTAAAGATTTATTTATTTATTGGAGACAGAGAGCACAAGGAAGGGCATAGGGAGAAGCAGACACCCCACTGATCAGGGAGCCCAATGCGGGGCTTGATCCCAGGATCCCGAGATCAAGACCCAAGCTGAAGGCAGATGCTCACCTGACTGAGCCACCCAGGCACCCCTCAAAATTTTTTTTTCTGTTCCAAAACGTCGACTTTTCTTTCATTTTTAACATTCCTTCAAATAAAGTAATTTGGTATACTTCAAAAAAAGTAATTTTGGTAAAAAAAATTTCTTTTCTTTCTTCCCTCCAATCCCCCCCCTCCCCCTTCTGGGCCATTTGGCATTATCGCACAGCTTACCTTTTCCTTGTTCATCTATTTTTAGTGTTTCTTTTTCTCTTGTGCTTCAAGTTTTTATGGTTTCTGCTGCTGTGTCTTCAAGAACATACAAGCACACCTATTCTTTTTCTTCTTCAGTGTGTAATCTTTTGCCAATCTTAAGTGAATTTTAAATTTCAGATATTGTACTTTTTTTTTTTTTTGAGAAAGAGAACATGCGAGTGGGGGCAGGGGGAAAGGGAGAGAATCTTAAGCAGACTTGGTGCTGAGCGAGGAGCCCATCTGGGGCTCAATCTCACAACCCTGAGATCATGACCTGAGCTGAAACCAGGAGTTGGGACACTTAACTGAGCCACCCAGGCGCCCCCAGATATTGTACTTTTAAGTTCCAAAAATTCTATTTGATTCATTTTATACTTTCTACTTCTCTCATTATGTTCATTTCCATTAAATCCTTTGGTATATTTGTAATAGTGCTTTCAAAGTCCTTGTCTACTTAATTTTATCATCTTATCATCATGTGTCTGTTTTTATTGACTATTTTTCTCCTGGTCACATTTGCCTGCTTTTTTTGCAGGTCTAGCGATTTTTTATTGAATGTTTGGTATTATAAAATTTACATTGTTGATTGCTGGATTTTGTTGACTTCTTTTAAAATGTCTTGGACTTTGTTCTGGCAGGCAGTCAGATATTTTTGTGAATCAGCTTGATCCTTTCAAGGCTCCTTTTTAAGATGGGGTATAGACTATCTTGAGTGGCCTCTTTCTAGGGCTAATTTTAGCCTACTGCTGAAACGCCCTCTTCTGGAGTTCAAGTTCAATGCTTGTTCATTGAACAACAGGTGTTCAACAAGTTCAATAAAATTCCCCACATTAGCTGGTCAAAACTCAAATATCTCCCAGCCTTCTGTTAACTTTGGGTATTATTCAGTTTATAAGTACCCAGTAGTTCATTGCCTGGCTACACGGGAGCTTTGCCCTATTCATTTGCAGCTTAATATTTAGCCAACTGACTCAAGCATCCTCTAGGCAGAATTCTGGAGCTATTTCTCTGAGTAATTCCTCCTTTCTGTGATAACACTAACACTAGAATACCATTCGTTAAAATCTGAGTAATGAGTTTAGGGATGTTCACTGTAAATTTTCAGCTTTGCCGTATGTTTGAAATTTTAATGAGATGTTTGAAAATAATCACATTACATACAACAAATACAATGCCACCATTTATAAAGTTATTTGTGAGATTATACATCACCATGAAATGGGTTCTAAATCAGAAATGGCTGTGAAATGCTGGCCATCCCTGTAGCTAGGACAATAGACTGAAAGAGCCTGCTTTACCCTCTGCCCCTCCCCCCACTCATGCTCTGTCTCAAATAAATTTACTTTTTTTTTTTAAAGATTTTATTTATTTGACAGAGACACAGCAAGAGAGGGAACACAAACAGGGGAGTGGGAGAGGGAGAAGCAGGCTTCCCCCTGAGCTGGGAGCCCAATGCAGGACTTGATCCCAGGACCCTGGGATCATGACCTGAGCCGAAGGCAGACACTTAACGAATGAGCCACCCAGGTGCCCCATCAAATAAAATCTTTTTTAAAGAAAAAAGCAACCTTGTTGGACACTGAGACCAAAAACTGTCAAAAGACACTTCTGTGGTAGGAGACTTTCATATCGACTGGGTATCCAATAAAATTAAGTCATCCATCACTGTTCATTTTAACTGCGATAATGGCATCAAGGTAAACTTTGTTAGTCCTTATCATTAAGAGATACATACTTGCGGGCGCCTGGGTGGCTCAATAGGTTAAGTGTCTGCCTTTGGCTTAGGTCATGATCTCGGGGTCCTGGGATTGAGTCCCGCATTGGGCTCCCCTGCTCAGCAGGCAGTCTGCCTGTCCCTCTGCCCCTACCCCAGCACATACTGTCTCTCAAATAAATAAATCTTAAAAAATAAAAATAAAAAAGAGATACATACTTGCTGGGTGATGGGTACATGGGTGTTGATTATTGTTCTACCTAGTCTTATGTTTGAGATTTTCAAATTAAAAAAAAAAAAAAAAAAGAGGAAAGGAGGCAGCAGGTCTGCAGATCACTGGACTTTATTAAGAGGAATCACTGCTAATTACATAGAAGTTACTTGCCTAAGCCAAGATCCATGGGGTTCACATGAACGTACAGTTACACAGATAAGAAACAAATGGCATGGTCGAAACCATGAAATATCCTGATGCCCGGGTGATGAAGGCGGGGGTGAAGTATGCACATTTATTTCAAGCTGTTAAAGAGTTTGTGGGCCACCTAGACGGGGGAAAGAAAAGGATGTCATCAACTGGCAGCTTTAACGTCATAGCTTACACGGTCCTTCATGACCTGGAGCACTACTGCCTCTTCTCTCTCCAAAGCCTTCCCACACACCCATACCCCTCTTGAGCCCTAGTGAACTACCTTCAGTTACCTGAATACTATCTCCCTGCTACCTAAAACTCTCTTTTCTACTTTTTTTTTTTTAAAGATTTTATTTATTTATTTGACAGAGAGAGACACAGCCAGAGAGGGAACACAAGCAGGGGGAGTGGGAGAGGGAGAAGCAGGCTTCCCGCGGAGCAGGGAGCCCGATGCGGGGCTCGATCCCAGGAGCCTGGGATCATGACCTGAGCCGAAGGCAGACGCTTAACTACTGAGCCACCCAGCTGCCCCTCTCTTTTCTACTTTTTAAAAAATCTTTATCTTTCCTTTAGAACTTAAGTTTACATGTCATTTCTTGTAAGTGTTCTCTAAATAAACTCCTATCCCCACACAAATCTGTCCCTCCTCATTCTTCCCCCAAAGAAACTTATATCTCCCATATTACAGTGTTTATTAACATAAAAATATTTATATAACATCTACTACACACCAGCTACTGTTCTAGGTGCTGAGTGAGCTATAATGGTAAACCAGGAAGTATCTGTCTCTTAAGAAACTGAGAGACTAATAAGAGAAATATACACATAAGGTAAACTTCTGACAGTGATAAACGCTCTGAGGAAAATAAAAAGTGGGGGGAGCATAGCAGCTTTAAATAGAGGATTAGTGAAGGCCATCCTGAGAAGGTTATACCCAATAGAGTTAAGTATTCTACTTGTCTTCTCTGCTGGTTCAACTAAGTGAAGGAAGGGACCATGCCTATCTCATTCCTACATCTCAACCCAGTGCTTGGCTCATAAAAGTATTTAAATAACATACAATTTACCATTTTAACTGTATTTTTTTTAAGTAAAGTCTATGACAAACATGGGGCTCAAAATCACAACCCCAAGGGGCACCTGGGTGGCTCAGTCATTAAGCGTCTGCCTTCAGCTCAGGTCATGATCCCAGGCTCCTGGGATCGAGCCCCGCATCGGGCTCCCTGCTCTGCGGGAAGCTGCTTCTCCCTCTCCCACTCCCGCTGCTTGTGTTCCCTCTCTCACTGTGTCTCTGTCAAAGAAATAAATAAAATCGAAAAAAACAAAAACAAAAACACATCGGCCCTCAACCCTGAGATCAAGAGTCACACGCTCCAGTGAACAAGCCTGCCAGGTGCCCTCATTTTAATGATTTTTAACTCTACATTTCTGGGGCATTAAGTAACTTATTGTCCAGCAATTATCAATTTCCAGAATTTTTCATCTTCCCAAACTGAAACTAAGTAATTCCCCACTTCCCCCTCCCTGAAGACCCTGGTAACTACCATTCCACTTTCTATGAATTTGATTATTCTAGGCACCTCGTAAGTGGAATGACATATTTGTCTTTTTGTGATTGGTTTATTTTACTTAGCATGTCTTCAAGGTTCATACAGGTTGTAACATGTCAGAGTTTCTTCCCTTTTTAAGGCTAAATATTTCATTATAGGTATATACCACAATGGACATTTGGGTTGCATCCATCTTTTAGCTATTATGAATGCTATATGAACATGCATGTACAAATATCTGTTCAACTGAACAGAGTCTCAATTCTTTTGGGTATACAACCAGAAGCGGAATTGCTGGATCATATAGCAGAGTTTAACTTTTTGAATAAAGTGCTTCATTTCTTTTTATTACCAAATAATATTCCATTATATGGATATATTACATGTTATCTATTTATCAATTGATGAACATTTATGTTATTTCCACTTTCTGGCTATTATGAATAATGCTTCAGTGATTATGTTTGTACAAGCTTTTGTACAGACATATGTCTTCATTTCTCTTGAGTATATACCTAGGAGAATTACTGGATCATATGTTAACTCTATGTTTAACTTTTTGAAGAACTGCCAGACTGTCTTCTATAGGGCTACAGCAATCTACATCCCCAACAGCAGTGTATGAGGTTTCCAATTTCTCCAAATCGCCAACACCGATCTATTTTTTTTAATGATATGGAGAATTATAGATTGGTATATAAATTTTCCTTCTTTCCACTAAAATTATGTTGAAAAAGGAATATAATGCCTCTACTCATATTTTATATTAAATGTATTTGGATTCCATTTTTGTTTAAAAATCTGATCGTATATACAACAAAACATGGTTATCTCTAGGCAGTATGATTTCAGTCACATTTTTCTATCTTTATAAAATATCTTCCTTAATTGTAACAATGTGTTTAATGGGGGTGGGGAGTGCATTTGTGTATTTCCACTGTATATCATAGAATTAAAACACCTATATTGGGATTTTTTTTTTTAAGTAAGCCCTACACCCAACATGGGGCTTGAACTTAAGACCCTGAGATAGAGAGATGCGTGCTCTACCAATTGAGCCAGCCAGTGCCCCTGGGATTGTTGAAGCATATATAAAGTTGGCTGAGTGGAGATCATTAACTTTTTTCAGGGGGGAAAGGTCATTTATTTTTTCCTTTTTACCTTTTGACCCCCTTCACCCATTTCTCCCTATCTTTTTGATTATACCCATCCTAGTAGGTATTTATTTGACAGAGAGAGTGAGAGAGGGAACACAAGCAGGGGGAGTGGCAGAGGGAGAAGCAGACTCCCCGCAGAGCAGGAAGCCCAATGTGGGGCTCGATCCCAGAACACTGGGATCAAGACCTGAGCCGAAGGCAGACGCTTAACGACTGAGCCACCCAGGTGCCCCAAATAAATAAAATCTTTTAAAAAAAAAAAAGAAAACTTTTTGGACCAACTACCATGTACAAGACATACTGGAGGATATAAATGATTTTAAAGAATAGCCTGTTACTTAAAGGTACAAAATCCAGGACACCTGGGTGGCTCAGTCGGTTAAGCGACTGCCTTCGGCTCAGGTCATGATCCCAGGGTCCTGGGATCGAGCCCCGCATCGGGCTCCCTGCTCCACAGGAAGCCTGCTTCTCCCTCTCCCACTCCCCCTGCTTGTGTTCCCTCTCTTGCTGTCTCTCTGTCAAATAAGTAAATAAATAAATAATCTTTACAAAAAAAAAAAAAAAGGTACAAAATCCAGCTTCTCTAATGTTTAGCAGTCCAAGTTGGGACATCATTTCTCTTCTTTAAGCCTCAGTTTCTTATCTGTAAAATGTGGCTAATGAGACCTATCTCCAGTGAAAGTAGTAGAATTAGGTAAGATGATTTATGTAAAGTGCTCTGTACTGTACCTGACATAGATGGGCCAGTAAGTAAATGCTTATTGCTGGATCTGCCCCTACTATGGAAAAGTTATCAGCACCAAGTCTGCCTGGCCAATGTAAGCTTTCCCCTTCCTGACTAGGCTGACTTACGCAGTGGTCCCTTGCATGCAGGAAGTCAAAGAGCTCCTCGGTGCAATCCTCCTCTGTCTGTGACCTGGAGGATACACGCTGGTCACAGAGCTCTAGCCGCTCCCGAGCCTTTACACATTTCTCCAGCTGTTCGCATTGCTCTCTCACTGTTGTTAGGGGATCCTGAAGGAGAAACACAGAAATGCGGGTTTTAGGAGGAGACCCACAAACCATCTGCTTTGATTAATACAACCACCAAACCAAGGTGCTGCCTCTGAATTACCGTGCAGAAGGCCAGCTGGCAGAGCCACACTGCCGCCAGAAATGGCAGAATGGGGTCTCCCATTCAATTCTGATGCTAAGTAGTAGGGGAAAGTTTCACATTCCTGCCTTCCAAGGTTGCCAGTATGCACTGAAAGCCTCAGTCCTATCTGAAAAACAAGGTGGTAAAGGAAACCTAGCCAAACTTGAAGTAGATCTATAGGAGGCCTTACTTGTTAACACAGCATTTGGGATATGTAATGTCTGTGAATTTGAATTCCCCTCATCTGACAGCCAGGCCTATGTACCCCAGCTGCCCAGCTAGAAAGGCAATATTAACATGGAGAAGGACTATATAAGAAAAGTTTCTTCCAGAGTCCTTTATTAAACCGCAAATAGCAGATAGATAACTGAATACCAGGCCCTCAAGATGCTGCTCTGCTCCCTGACACCATGACTAAAGAAGCTCCAAACCCAGAAAAGACTCAGCTTCCCAGGCCCGCACCCCCAAACACTCCACAGCACAGGAAGGAAGTATTAAAGGTTTTTTCCATTTCCATTCTCTCCCACGTGTCAAATAAAGACTCCTTAAAATGCCCTTAGAGTTCATGAAGCTCAAACTTCCTTTTACTGAGATGGTTCCAAACCTGAGACGGCTCTTACCACTAATTCCTCCTCCTCCTCTTCCTCCTACAAAAGGAAAACAAAATTAATGTCAGCAGCAACTTAGGATATATATTCCTAATCATACTGATGTTGTAATTACTGAGGATAAACACTGTATTAATTGTGTTTTAAAATTTTCTGTATTTTATGACGCTTTGACATTTTAGGGGCTTTGCTAATCCTGGAGAGAAAGCCCCTCCCACGGGACACACCTTTCATATGTAAACCAACCAATCCAAAACCCTTATCACCAATCACTTCCTTTATCTCCTAGACTAAACCAATTATTGCTCCTGCCCTAATCACCCTGAAGGCCAAGTACCAAACAGCTAGAGACCACCCCTATAGCCCAGAACCCACAGAAATTACTCAAATAATCCAATCCTAAATTTGCCAGAGCTTGCCTATCCTGCCTCACCCATTTTTTCCCTCAGAAACCAAGAGTCTGGTTTCCCTTGCTCTTTCCGATGGTCCAGGCCCTTCTCCAGGTGGCTCTGAGTGGTGTGGCCTTCCCTCCCTTCTCTTGGGACTCATAATAAACTCTCCTTTCAAAAACAGTTGTCTCCATGCCTGTACTATTACCATACCTAATTAAAACAAACATTTCAACAAGGACACGCTATCTCACTTTCATTAGCAACAACCTAGTGTGTAGGACACTCTAAAGTTTATAAAGTGGGGCGCCTGGGTGGCTCAGTCGGTTAAACTCTGCCTTTGGCTCAGGTCATGATCTCAGGGTTCTGAGATCAAGCCCCACATCGGGCTCCCTGCTCAGGGGGAGTCTGCTTCTCCCTTTCTCTCTGCCCCTCTCCCTTGCTTGTGCTGTCTCGATTTCTCTCTCTCAAGTAAATAAATAAAATCTTTAAAATAAATAAAGTTTATAAAGTACTTTCGTATCTGTAATTTGATTAATCACAACAGACCCTTAAGGGCTCCCAGTTTAGAGAGAACACTAATTAGATATTTTCTTTCTTTTTTTTTAAAGCTCTACGCCCAACGTGAAGCTTGAACTCACCACCCTGAGATCAAGATTCACACGCTCTATCGACTGAGCCAACTGGTGCCCCAATTAGACATTTTTTGATACAGATTCAAGCTGATGTTCACATGGAACCTACATAAAGTATTTTTGTTTGAAATTCTGGTAGGCCCTAGTATTACCAGAAATAGCTCAATTTAGTCCTTATATCCCAAAGTTAGGAGGAAAACTAACATTTTTTCTAGACTCTGAACATGAACTGGGAATATGAAAATGGCCAAACCTAAACTTTTCTTTAGCCAGAGCTTAACTAAAAACGGTTACCGTCACTGCTTTTTGACTTGGTGAACTCCCAGGACTCTTAAGCAGACTATCAGCATAAGTGCATCAAAGGTCTAGAGTAACCCATTCAC
The DNA here is from genome assembly GCF_029215605.1 of Mirounga angustirostris. Taxonomy (NCBI): domain Eukaryota; kingdom Metazoa; phylum Chordata; class Mammalia; order Carnivora; family Phocidae; genus Mirounga; species Mirounga angustirostris. Next base: position 153,880,590 of record NW_026991712.1, read on the forward strand.
AAGATTGGAAACACCAACTCCTGCCTATTTACTTCTGATTCAGGTGCACAACCTCAAACTTAGTTTCCTTTCTTCCAAGGAGAGCAGTATAAAAAATTCCCTGTGGGAGCATCATTATAGGCCAAAATCTGGCGCACAGCCGAGTCTGATCAATATTTCAACCTGTCAAAGCAAGCTGTTTGCCTGCCTGCACATGCACATATCCACATTTGGAGGAAGGGAATGAAAAGGTATATAGGAAAATAAGAACTAGCTCAGCAATCCCTCATTATGTTTTCAAAATTCCAACACAATCTGCTTTATTCTCTACCATGCCCTTTGGGGAAGAGACCAAAGCTCATGAAAGCTGGGAGGGCTAAGGCAGGTTTAACTATAACCCATGCTATTTATTCTCACAATTAGCAAAGATCTCTTCTAAACATGAAGATGATTTTTGGGATGTCAAATTCTAGTTTTTCATTAAGCCTTCTTAACCTTGCTCTTTAAAAAAATTCATACTGAAATGTTTTTCCAAAAAATTGAAATCATATTCTGCCTCAGTTAGAAACCTGAAATTAGTATCCTAAAAGCAAGACCTCTGTATCATTTCCCTATTAGCAATGCTACTACATTGATCATTTTGATAATTTTGTGTCAGAAGTATCAGGGCATGTTTTGGAAAAACAAATCCAAATACTATGTCTGAATATGGACTACTTCATGTAAAATTTCCAGTCAATGACAAAAACCAAGGTCACACTAAATAAAAAGATTTAATGTCCAAAAAGTATAGGTTCTTCATAAATGACCTCAGTTTTCTTTCTTTTTTTAAAGATTTTATTTATTTGATACAGGACAAGCAGGGGGGAGCAGCGAAGTGAGAGGGAGAAGCAGGCTCCCCGCTGAGCAGGGAGTCCAATGCGGGCTCTATCCCAGGACCCTGGGATCATGACCTGAGCCGAAGGCAGACGCTTGAGGACTGAGCCACCCAGGCACCCCAAAGTTTTCTTAATTTAAAAAACTGACTACCTTCTTTTCATCTACTGCTATGGAGAGCCCTACTGAACTTTCTGGTATAAGTCCTGCTGAACTTCCTGAGGCTGGCTCCATTTCCTTCTGTTCCCCTTTCTGAAAGTAAGAAGACTAGGAAAAATCAAGGGATAAACTAGTTTCCAACTATTCAGAACCCATAAACCTGGAACAGCTGCTGCGAAGTGACTAGAGAACAAAGGATAGGAAATGTGACTGAAAACCAAAAGCTAGCTGGCTTCTGTAAAGCTGTGTAGCACCGTGGCTAAGTCTTGTCTCTGAAACCATGCTGCTTGGGTTCAACTCCCCGCTCCGTGATTAAAGCTGTGGTCCTTAGAAAAGATATTTAACCTTTCTATGCTAGTTTTTCATCTGTAAAATGACCATAATAACAGTCCCCAATACTTACCCCATAGGACTACTGTGTGGCTTAAATGAATTAGTCATATAAAGTACTTGGAATAGTAAACAGTCAATAATTATTACATTGGCATTCTTACTCTGGGAAAGAGCTCCCTCTTCCATCATCGCAGAATTATACTGCACATTCCTACACTGTCCCCAAATATACCTCCCACCCCCACCCTACCAAAGAAAAAGAAACCACTTCTTCACTTATCTAGCGTAAGGCCAGATCTCCGGAGCCTCCATAGAAGATGTGGCAGGATTCCTGACCTGAGCGGAAAGAAGTACTAAAGGCCGGTCGGCTTGCTCCCTAAACCTGTCAAACCAGGGTCTCAGATCACCTGGCTGACTAAAAATATACTATTTTTACAAAAGTTTAGGCGACAGCATTTTCGCTGTCGTTACACCTTCACCGCATTCACAGAACGGAGAAACTAAGCCCAGAAAAGGGCTAGTCATCTACTTGTCCAAGATGAATAGACAAATTCTGTGGAAGGGTCGAGGGAACCAGCAATCCCGACCGTGCAAACTCTAGGGGCGAATCCAGGGCCAACAGGGCCCCGGGTGTGTTTTGGCGGGGTAGGTCTTCAGCCTCTGGGCAGTGAAGAGGGTCGAGTCGGTCGCCTTCCCTTACCTCCTTGGGATCTCCGGACCCGGTCAGCATCTTTCGCTCGTCCTCCAGCCCCATGTGCCGCTACAGTTCTGAATTCAACACCAACAGCAACAGCAACAGCGGCACCTACTCCACTTCAGGATCAAGAAGGACTCGTAAGGGTCACTCAGCGGATATCCGGCGATCTGGCCGGAAGTGCGGCAGACTCGTCGTAGTCGTGAACACACGCTCGGATTGGCATATACTACCGTCCAAACGCACGGGATAGGGGGAACTGGTATTTGCACCTGAGGAGGATTTGCTAAGTAATGTCCCCTTAATCGTGCCAGTGCCGACTACATCGATCTATGGATTTATTTAAAATATTGGCTTCTAAGAGACTTGGGAAGAATGCGGATTTATCCGTTATTCCTTTAGCGCAGTTCCCAGTCTTACCCACATCGCTGATGAAACCGTCCTAACTGCCGACCTTTTCAAGATGGCGGTCCGCGGGTGCCACTCTCGGGCTCGCGCACCTCCCCAAGATGGCGGCGCCCGAGGCCTGGCGCGCCCGGAGTTGCTGGTTCTGTGAGGTAGCGGCGGCAACGACCATGGAGGCCACGTCCCGGGAGGCGGCGCCAGCGAAGAGCTCGGCCTCGGGCCCCAGCGCTCCCCCCGCCCTGTTCGAGCTGTGCGGGCGGGCGGTGAGCGCCCATATGGGGGTTCTGGAGAGCGGGGTGTGGGGTAAGTCGCGGGGTGAGGGGCTACCTCTGGCAACGAGCGGAGGCGGCCCAGCGGCCGGGGGGCGCGGGGGGCGAGGCCGGGAGGCCTGGGGCAAGGCCCAGCCCGGGGCACTGGAAGCCACACCGTCGGGTCGGAACATGAATTCCGTGCCTGACCGGGCTGGACAGAGTAAAGGCGGGGACCAAATCGGCAGGTGGACGCGCACCGCGGCCTGGCTGGGGGGCGCGGGGGGCGAGGCCAGGAGGCCCGGTCTGGGGCCAAACAGGCAGGGCCCGGGAGACAGAGGCTGCAGTGACGGGCCGGCCGTGAGCACCGAACTGACGCTCGGGTCGGGCCGGGCTGGGGAGTGTCGGATGTCGAACGGACGGGCAGGGATGGCCCCGCTGCTTGGGGGCGGGGGCCGAGGTGGGGAGGCCCGGCCTAAGGCAAGGAGGCCAGGCCCGGGGCCACCTAACCTGACGGACGCGCGGGGCCTCCCGTGTCTGCTTGACAGACCGCGGGTGCCGGGACTCCGGAGGCCAGGCTGATGGGCAAAGGCAGCCCAGTGGATTGGAGAGCCAGGGGCTGGGGGGAGAGGCCGAAGGGCCGGGGGCGCCGAGGCCTGTCCGACGACCCAGGGTTGAAGGCAGCGCACTGACGACCGGGGCCTCGGGTGCGAAATTGCTTGAGCGCGGGACTGACGGGCAGGGCAGGGAGCGCCGGAGGCCACTCGGATTGGCCTGAGCGGAGGAAGGGCCCGGGGCGGGTGAAGGGAGGCCGGAGCGGGTCAGCAATCGAGGGAGGCTCGAATGACGGACAGGCGGGAAGGGCCAGCGAGGCCCCAGGCGGGGCGACGGCCCCGGGATCCCGGCGGGGAGGGGGCGCGTCGCCGCTGGGAGGCCCTGGGCTGAGTGCGAGCGAAAAGAGGCCCCGGGCCTGAAAGCTGCCGCGGACCGATGGCCCGGCCTGGGCTGAGCGCGCCCGGGCTGAGCGGCAAAGGCGGGCCCGCGGCGCTGGGCCGAGGGGCCGGTGGGCCTGGGATTAGGGCGGGCCGGCGCGGGCCAGGTAGCGCCGGAGAGGAGGCCCGCAGCCGATGGGCACGCAGAGGCCGGGCTTTGGAGTGGGCGCCGCTGGACCCAGACGGGCAGCTGATGAGAACAACTCGGGTCGGCCTTGTGAACACTGATGGTGAGAGTGAAAGAGAGGAGAGTGAAAGCTCTGGGGGGTAGGCCTGCCCGCACGGGGGATGAGGGAGGCCTTGGGCCTGACAGACTGGTGGTGTGAGGGGGTGGGTCCAGAGGCCAGGGCTGAAGCTGGGTGAGGAGATCCAGGCCAGCCTAGGGCCCAGGAAAGGGGGAGGGAGGGGCAGGAGAGAAGGCCTCGGGCCTTGAGGGGGTGAGGGGGTGGGGTTCTGGAGAAGGCCTCGGAAGTGGTGGTAGTGTCTTTGCCAGGAGGAAGGCCCTGGTAAGGTCAGGAGTGAGGGCTTGAGGTCCTGGGATTGGGGGTTGGGGGGGCTGCACACTGAGGAGGTGGCTGTGAAGAAAAGGCCCTAGAGTTTGGGGGGTGGGCCTCCAAGAATAAGCCCCAGAGCTGTGGAGACTGATTAAAGCAGGCCCAGGGATGGGAGCAGGCCCTTGGTGAGGTGGGGGTGGGGCACTGATCCTGAAGAGGCCCAAGTATCTTCCTGCAGTGGGGAAGACTGTTAGAAGTCCTCAAGCTGGGGGGGTGGGGGGGGGGGGTGGAGAGGGGATTGTGGAGGCCCTGTGCCAACAGCTGAAAGAAGGGTCAGGCTGACCCATGGGAAACAGGAGAAGTCTCAGTGGAACTGGGCAGGGTGCTCAGAAAAGTCCTCAGAAAGATGTGGAAGAAGGCAGAGAAGATTGGCTGTATTAGCCTGGAGCTTCTAGGATGCTAAACTTGGCTAGGAGGGAAGAGGACTGGGTGTGGAGGCCTGGAGTTGGGAAGAGGAAGCATTAAAGGTGTAGGCTGGAAGGAAGCAAGGAAGAGCCTGGCTTAAGAGGAATGGAGAAAGGAAGAGGGGGTTTGTGGATAATAGAGGATGAGAATCCCCAGTGGCTGTGAGAGGGGATGGCTAAACAGAGCAGATTGGAGGAACAGAGGAGAAAGAGCTCCTATGGGCCTAGACCAGGTAAACAGTCACAGAGAAAAAGCTGAATCAAGTTAGGCCTCTTAGGAGAGCCAAGTAAGAGTCCTGCTAAGAAGTGCTGTTTTGGAGGAAGGTCTCAATGTGGGCTAACAGCCAAGAAAGGCTTCCTGGAGGCAGTGGACTAGGGTTGCTTTGTGTAGGGAGAGAGAAGGGTAAAGTGAGTAGAGGCAGCAGGAAAGGATACAGTGAGGAGACAAGTAGAATTGCTTATACCTTGAATGCCAGGATATGGAGCTTGGACTTTATCTTGAATGCAGTAGGGGCCTACATTAATGTAATAGCTTAGGGAATTAATACTTTCATTCAGCAGGTACACTGAGTACTATGTACAAAGAATTATACTAGACTCTTGGACATCAAGATTCAATTATTCTACAAGATAAAGGGAGATCCTAGAATAGAAGTTTTGAAAGATTTTCCTTAGATATGGTATACTGTAAGATCTAAGACTTGTTCTTGACAGGACAGAGAGGCTATTGACAGATAATAATAATAATAAACAACATTTAGTGAGCTGATTATGGCCAGACATGGTCTTAAAAAGATTACAAGCATGATTTTCTTTAATTTTTATAACAATATTATGAGGGAGTTACTACTACCTCCATTTTAAAATTGAGAAAACCGAGTCTTAAAGATGTTAATTTGCCCAAGGATTCATAATTAAGTAATAGAATCAGAATTTCACCCAGTTTTGTCCAACTCTAGAGACTATAAACCATTTAGTCAATACTATAAAGCCTCTCAAATCTAGACATCAGCAAGAACAAGTTTTGTTTTTATGATATGTTGAATTTAGAGTTAGGGCCTAATTATTTCTATTGTTCATAGGAAAGTACTAGTTCAGGATACAGTAGGGGCCCAAAGAATGGGAGTCACCAGCCTGGAAGAGTAGGAAGGGAATTCAGAAAAGGCTTAATAAAGGGCACATGATACTTGAAAGATGAGTAGTTGATATGCTGAAAATGGCAAGGACATTCCTGGTAGAGAGCAGCACGACAAAGGGACAGAGGCAGAAAGCAGTGTAACATGTTAGGTAAATGAAAAAAGTAGTTTAGTGTGGCTGAAATAGAGGAGGCAAAGCAGGGAGCTGGAGAAGTTAGTAGGGCCCAGATTATGATGGATGTTTTTATCACACTATCCAATAGGACCTTTTAAATGCAGAATAGTTCGTTATGCTAGGCAAAAGTGAGCTGAGGAGCTCCTAAATGAGCATATCCGCTTGCTTTATTATCTCATCCTTGAAGATGTGCATGCCCCTGAAATTCCAGCTGCCAACTAAGTGGCTGAAGATAAGTAGACTAGAGTTTGAATTAGACTTAGGTTAGTTTCTACAGGTTCCATTTGCCAAATGAGAAGTCTGCTCTTCTGTTTTCCTTTCCAGTAGGATAAATAATGCTTGGAACCCTGGGAGATAAAAGTAAATTTTGTGTTTTGGTTTTTTTAGCCCTCCCAGGCCCAATACTTCAAAGCATCTTACCTCTGCTCAATATATATTACTTGGAGAGGATTGAGGAAACTGCCCTCAAGAAAGGTAAGTGTCTTTCTCTCTCTTTCTCAGTCAGTGATGGTGCCTTGCTTACAATGATGTTCTTCAGGTAAATATTACACCTGATGCCTGCATAGAACTTCATGCTTTTCAAAAAGTACCCTCACACCTACTTTCTTATGTGATTCGTCAGAGTGTCCAGTGAAACACAAAGCAAGTAAATGATCCCAGTTATACTAATAAAAGTGAAACCACAGGCACACCACAATTAATAGCTAAGACATACTGAAACCCAGATCTTCTGAATCTTCATTTTTCTGTTTTACCATGCTGTCTTCCAAACCCCTCATTGGACAGATCTGTTAACAGCTAACATTCATCTAACTAATCCAGATATGCCAAGCACTGTCGTAGGCACTTTACCTGGAGAAACTCATTTAATTTTTTCAACAACTCTATGAAATAGCTATTATTAACTACGTTTTACTGATAAGGAAACTGAGGTACAAAAAAATTAGGTAAACTTGCCCAAGGTCACACAGCTAGAGTGTGGTTTGCTGATATTTAAACCCAGGCAGTCTGTCTTAAGAGCCAGTGCTCTTTACTAGTCTGCCATATTGCTCCTGTGAACCCAGAGAAGGACAACATTAAAAGCTGATTTACCTCACCCATGGTGGCCAAAGAGCAGCCAAGTAAATGTGATATTTCTCCCCACAGGCCTCTCCACTCAGGCCATCTGGCGCCGACTATGGGATGAGCTGATGAAGACAAGGCCTTCCAGTTTGGAAGTAAGTTAAGGCACCAGGTAGAACTCTGGCCTGACTTTGCACAGTGAAAGCAGGAATAGCTTATAAACACAAGCTGGGTACTGGTAAAGTGCAGGGACAGTGATGGAGTGAATTTGGGAGGAAATGGCTTGTCACAGGGTTCTTGGCTCTGATGGCTTGTCACAAGGTTCTTTCCATTTGGCATTTGTCACTGACTTGATTGCTCACTGTGTTTGCAGGTAACACAAAACAGGGAAAGGTAGTGATCACAATGGATGGCAGAACCCAGATTCATAGAGGTCTTGAAAGGGCTGGAGCAGTGGTCAAACTTGACAAGATGAAATTTAACAGAATAAACCAATGTTTCACTTAAGTCTAAAAAATTCCAAGTGCATGACCTCAGGGTAGGAGGTGGAGGGGTCTGGCTTAGCAGCAACTTGTATGAAAAAGATTAAGGGGGTTTAGTCAACAGTGTGCTAAAGCTACTCATATAATGACTCTCCTCTGAGCTGTGTGAATCAATGTAACTATAATATAAGCTGAAGGACAAGGGGGATGATAGACCTGCCTGGCTCTGCAGTGGTCAGGCTGCCCCTGGAGTATGGAGAAAGAAGTCAAGGCCACATCACATGAGTCACATTTGGAAGACTGGAGATGTTTTTCCTGAAAAAGAGAAGATCTGGGGAACATGAACTATCTTGAAATATTTGAATGACTCTCATATAAAAGAGGAATAATAGACTTGTTCTGGTAGAAGCCAAAGGAGAATAAATTTCTGCTAAACTGAATGTAGAATTTTTAAACTCTGAGCTTATTGGTGATGAAACAAGCTAATGCCAGAGCTAAGAAGCTTCCCATCTCTAAGTGTTCAGATAGAGTCTAGATAACTACCTGACACAAGGGTATTGTAGAAGAAATCCAGCATTCTGAGAGGTTAGAAGATGACTCTAGGGCTCCTTTTAGCCCTGAGATTCTGTTATTCATTGGTTCAGGTATAACTTGCTCTTATTTAAGCAGAATTTCTTCTGCTGCTCCATAACTATGGGACAGAACAGATTGAGTTCAATAAACATTTACTAAACTTACCACACACCAGGTCTTATGTTAGCTATTGGAAGCACAGACACTAATCTCTCACATTTAGCAGGGAAACCTGCAAACAAATACATCGTGCATGGTGGGATAAGTGGTGTGACAGTAGCAAAGAGGTTGAGGGAGAAGGGAGCATGACAGTCTTTCCTGGAAAGTAGTATTTGAACTGAGCTTTAAATGGTGGATGAAGCCAAATGATAAGAAAACAAGTTCTTATGAGGAGATTTAATTTTGGGGGGGATGCACTGGGTTCAGTAACATTCAGCTCCATATCCTTCAGCTTTCCTACTTCTAGATCTGGACACAACTCCTGAAGTTCAGTGCAATAATGCTAAGGCCCAGGAAAGTCCTCAGGCTGTACAGGAATTAGGCCGTATGAGGAAGAAAAGTGGATGCAAGATTAGAAAATACTAAGTTTCCTGAAACTTAAAGATGCATGGGATTCACTTTGTCCCAGTGTTTCCCACGCAGTATGGTTGACTAGCAGATGATGGAGATCGTAACATCTTTCACTTAGAGTAAGCTTTTTTTCTCCAATATTATCTCAGGCTTCCTGGTAGTTTGTTATCTTTTCTTGTCTCAGAGCATTTCAGAACATTAAGGAAGCCCCAGGCTTGGTAGCCTAACAGTCCCTTAGACAGAGGTCATTCCAAAGGGTACCTTCTTTTGCTTCCCAGTTTTACATGACAGTAACCTTAACTTCATAATTCAGAAACACTTATGAGTGCCTGCTCAATTCCAGGCACTGTGCTAGGTTCTAGGGATACAGTAGTGAATGAGATAGAGATAGCCCCTGATTGCTTATAAAGAAATAGGATTTCAAACTGTGTAGTACTAGTGTATGTGTATTAAGAGATCTGTAGAATAAAATAGATATTCTGGAGACAAAGCAGTGCGGAAATGAAGGATTATTCAATAAATGAATCTCTGGTTATTGGTTAACTATTTGGAAAAAATAAAGTTAGAGCCTCATTTTACAATATACTCAATTTCTATATGGATTAAAGATTAAATTGTAAAAAGTCAAAGCACAGAACTAAAAAAAGAATAAAGGTGACTGGTTATCTAATCTCAAGATGGAGAGTGTTAATTATTAAATGGGCAGAATCAAAAAAGCATGGACATATTTGGCGATATAAAATGCCAACACAATTTAAAAGGTACATAAACTAAGAATGTTGCAACAATATTTGTAAAACAAGAGGATAGCGGGAATAAGACAAACTATCCCAGTAGAATAAGTAAAGATTGGGACAAAATATATAAAAATCTCCAATAAAATATATTGAATCTCAAAAATAAAAAAATGAGAAAGTATATAACTCTTAAATAAGCATATATATACTTATATAAAAATAAGTACATGTAATATATAGTATAAAAATATATAATATATACTTATTTATATATATAAAATATATTATTTGGCTAGAAATTCTATTTCTTAGAATTTATAGTATATAAAAATGGAAATACTCATGAAGATTTATTTCAAGATGTTCATTACAGCAACTTAATATCAAAAAGCTAGAAACAATTTATTCAATATGCAGGAATTGATTATAGTATATTCATATTTTCAAAATATTAATAAAGTCATATTCTGAAAACATTTAGATACATGGTGGTAAAAAGGTAATGACACAGTGGCATAATGTTTTAAAAGCCCAGCATTTGAAACTATTCAGAATTGTCTCAAAGTTATAAAAACAATTATCTATAGCTATTCACATTTACATATACACTCGAAAGAATGGGTTTATAGATTTTCCACAAACAACATTTCTGTTATCAGAAAAATAGTGGACAATAGTTTATGAACATTTGCTGGCTCTGTGTAGTACAAGAAAATATTTAGCCTTCCCTCGTTTGTATACCCACTTCCTCCCCAACTAGTGCCTGAGCCACCAGGTTGTGGATGGGCCAAGGACTGTGTTGGTAGGCAAGTGTCATTTCACCTTTTTGGTGGTGCCTCATTTCCCCTACTCTTGCCCAAAAGAATGTGTTTAAATCACTTTACATTCCCTGAGCGATAGTGTACAAGCACACAAAATGAGTGGCTTGAGCTAGATCTCTTAGCTATTTCTCAGCTTTGAAGTTTTAGCAGAGATTCTTCTAAAAGGTGGTGATGGAATAAACTGCAGTGAACTACTGTCTGCTCATAATTGAAATAGTTGTCGTAATTAACTTCAGATACTCATTTAATCCTTAAAACTGTCTGATGTAGGTAGGTTATTTTCTCACTTTACAGATGACGAAACTGAGGCAGAAAGAGGTGAAGCAGCTTGTCTGAGGTTATAGTTAGTGAATGGCAGACTCAGGATTCAAGTTGAGGCAATGTGGCTCTGGACTCATGCTCCTAATCACTATGTCATGCTGTTCTCACTGCAGTTATCACATGTCTGGGGTGTTCCAGTTTCAAATATTCTCTCCCACTGTCTTCATCAAACAATAAAGTATGTGAAAAACAACACTAATAGTTATCTATAAACTACATATTCCACATGCCTAATGGTCAGAAGTAGCCATAACATCTTAGTTCACATCTTTGTCCATATTTTAGGCCTAGAATGTCTCATTTGTGAAGTTAAAGCCTTGCTAGGTTACCTGCAAGTGTTTTCCAAGGCTGTGAGCATGGGCCAGCAAATGTGTAGGAAGGTGTTAGAGTGAGGTAGGATTCAGGAATACTCTCTCTGCTTCTACTCGAGGCTGAGTGGAGATTTGGTTGCCAGGTATTTTTTCCTGGTCCCCCAATGCCCCCCCCCACTGTTGCTGGTGAGAGAGGTCCTTCCCTCTTGTTGCTACCATGCAGTTAGCTCAAACATGAAGTCATTCCTAATTATTATCACAGCAGGCAGAGTCATGGGGAATAGCCAGGGCAAAGGAATGACACTTTTGCTGAGGACCATAGGGGTCCAACTCCTGCTAAGAACCTCAGATATAAATTGAGGGTCACTCTGGTATGAGGGAATGCATAGAGGTAGGGTAAGTACCAAAGAGAAGTGTCCCTTAGTCTTGAGGAACCTCAGCCCCCCACTATCTTTTGCTTCAGGCTGAATAAGCACCCTGCTTAACAGGCTCTGCCTCCATCAAGTCCATTTCACATTGCCCATCCAGACTAATTATTACCATTAGCAGTAACAGAAATAACATTTTTTATTTTACAGTTTACAAAGTGCTTTCACTTGCATGGTCTCATTTGATCTTCACAACAAACCTGTGAAGCAAGTGGTATTATCCACATTTTATAGATGAAGAAAGAGGTTTAAGAGGTTGAGTATAGTGGCAGAGATGACACCTATATCAAAGTCAGCAGACTTTCTTCTGTACCTGAGGAGAGAATGGGGACTTAAGGAAGTCTGTGTGTCCTCTTGTGGTGGGGGTGGGGGCAGTAATTGCAAACCTATATACATCAAAATCATCTGGGGGAGGTTTAAAAAACAAAAATGCATGGGCCTTACTGCAGATGTAACATAAGAGAATTCCCAGGTCTGGATACCTGGCATACGAATTTTCAAAAAAGAAAAGCTCCACAGTCAATTCTGGTATGTACCAAAGGCTGAGAAATACTTGCATTCAGAGTTCTTCTAAATGTACCAGAATAGTCTGATGAAGTCTCATATACATCAAAGCCAGTAACTACTGCCCTGGAGAAAACCGATCTAAGATTTGGACCCTGATCTCCAGGAATTTCTAATCTGGTTGGGATAAAACATGTACACAGTGAAGAGACTCAACACCATGAGACAGGTCTACCAATGTTTAAGACCTGAATAATCAGAGTAGCAGAGGAGTCCCACAAGAGGCAGGGAGAGGAGTAGAAGGGGTCATACAAAGAGACACAGATGAACAGCCTCAACAAGAGTAAAATGTTAGTAGGTCCTCTCAGGAAGCCAGCAATGAAGAGCATTTCTGGCAGATGTAGGAAAGGGCATAAGAAGGCAGGTTTGGGTCAGTAAGGTGATCAATTTGGCCAGAGCAAAGCATTCATGTGAGCAAGATGTGAGAGAGAAAGCTTCTCAGATAGACAGAGGCCATATTGTACAGGGCTTTCCCTGCCAGGCTGAGGAACTTCAGATTAGCCCTCAGCAGTGGATAGCCTCGGGGGTGGGGGGTGGGGGGTGGGGGGCGGGGGGTTAAAGCAGAATGTAATCAGACATGTTTTACAAAGATGAATCCAGTGGACTTGCACAAAAGTTTGGGAAGGGGAAAAGGAGATGGGGGAGCATTCAGGAAGCTAATGAAGTGGTCAGGTGTGAGGTGATAAGGGTCTGAACAAAGGTGGTGATGATAAGAATGGAAAGTTGGGATCAGGTTCTAGAAACAGATGTGGAAGAAGTTACAGGATTGTTTCACTTGAATGGCAGGCACTATAGCAAAATAATCTCTGGAACCAAATTTCCTGGGTTCAATCTTGATTCTACCACTTACCTGTGTAACCACAGGCAGTAACAACCTTTGTGCCTTTTTTCCTACCTGTAAAATGGGGCTAATAGTAACACATACCTCAAAGATGTGAAGATTAAATGAATTTGTGTAAATTATTTAGAATATTGCCTGGCTCAGCAAATAGCTATTGGAAGGGAGGAACCCGGGATGATGATGGTTCAGCGGGTACCCTCTTAGTATCACAGCTGTCTGGCATATTCTCTGCTTTCAGAGTGTGACCTGTTGGCGAGCCAAGTTTATGGAGGCCTTTTTTTCCCATGTTCTACGTGGGACCATTGATGTATCTTCTGACAGGCGTCTCTGTGACCAGCGCTTCTCACCACTTCTGCATAGCTCCCGCCATGTCCGGCAGCTCACCATCTGCAATATGCTGCAGGGTGCAACTGAGCTGGTGGCTGAGCCCAACCGCAGGGTTCTGGAGACCCTGGCCAGTTCCCTGCACACCCTCAAGTTCCGCCACCTGCTGTTCTCTGATGTGGCTGCTCAGCAGTCACTTCGGCAGCTGCTGCATCAGCTTATTCACCATGGGGCTGTCAGCCAGGTGTCGCTGTACTCCTGGCCTGTGCCTGAGTCAGCCCTCTTCATCCTTATCCTCACCATGAGTGCTGGCTTCTGGCAGCCAGGCCCTGGTGGCCCACCTTGCCGCCTCTGTGGAGAGGCCTCCCGAGGCCGGGCCCCATCCCGAGATGAAGGGTCCCTCCTGCTGGGCTCACGCCGGCCTCGCAGGGATGCTGCTGAGCGATGTGCTGCAGCCCTGATGGCCTCTCGGCGGAAGAGCGAAGCCAAGCAGACAGCCAGAGCTGCACCTGCCACCCGAGTAACACGCCGGAGCACACAGGAGAGCCTGACAGCAGGTGGGACAGACCCTAAGAGGGATCTGCACCCTCCAGCAACCTCCCACGAGGCTCCTGGCACCAAGCGGCCAGCCTCTGCTCCAGCCACCACCTCCTCTGCCTCCTCTTCCACATCCTCATCCAAACGGGCTCCAGCTAGCTCAGCCCCACAGCCTAAGCCCCTAAAGCGTTTTAAGCGAGCTGCAGGGAAGAAGGGTCCTCGCACCCGTCAGGGGTCTGGTGCAGAGTCTGAAGACCTGTATGACTTTGTTTTCATTGTGGCTGGTGAGAAAGAGGATGGGGAAGAGATGGAGATCGGGGAAGTGGCGTGTGGAGCTTTGGATGGATCAGATCCCAGCTGCCTGGGGCTTCCAGCACTGGAGGCCTCCCAGCGATTCCGCAGCATTTCCACCTTGGAGCTATTCACAGTTCCGCTCTCCACGGAGGCGGCTCTGACACTGTGCCACCTGCTGAGCTCCTGGGTGTCTCTGGAGAGCCTCACACTCTCCTATAATGGTGAGTGCCCAGCAGGGGCAGGGATGGGTCTCACAGCGGCACCAGCTGTGTGCCCAATCCTGTGGAGGGGAATAGGGAATATGATCAAGAAGCTGCAGATGAGGCCCTGCCTGCTTCACAGTGGGACAGAAAGCACACACATGAAATAGGGGCAGACTTTCACTGTTGGGGAAGAACATGAGGTCTGTAGGCCTGATTTAGAGCTGTAAGCAGGGGTTCCTGAGAGGCAGCGAGGACCTGAAGAATGGGTACATTTTAGCTATGGTACGCAATCCACAGGCAGGTGGGAGAAGTTTCGTGTATGCAAGGCCCAGCCAGGGCTAAGGTTGGGTCATCCCCCCCAGTCCTGTCAAAGCAGCGGTACAGACAAGAAGATATAGAACACACTTTTATCAGACCAGCAGCCTGTGAAGCAGTCCTCAGTTCTTACCCACCTGGCTGTGCCCAGCTAGCCAAACTTCAACTCTGGGTAAATCTACCAATCTACCTAGCTTGCTGAGCACGTAATGGAGAAAAATCACACAACTGTGTAGATTGGTGCTACTATACATTCAATCATCAATCTTCTATGAATCCTGTGTTTGCAACATTAGCTCCCATTCCTACTACTTCCAAATGTTACCCCCTTTTCCTTTCTCAGCAGATGACTTCACCTCCTACTTCAGAGAAAATAGAAGCCATCACACATGAACTTCAGCTTATTGTTAACCAACCTAGAATTCTTTATCTACACTCATCCTTTCCTCTTTCACAGTGGGAGTGATGGCTATCCTAACTAAGGCTAACTCTTTTACCTGTGCTCTGGATCCATACCCTCTTGCCTTCTTAGGAAAGCTTGTTTCTCAAATGCCTTAGTAATAAGAACTAACTTTTATATACTGCTTAGTATGTGTCTGGCACAATTTAAGTATTCTATTAATTGAATCCTTACAACAACCCTATGAGGTCAAGTGGGTTGCCCAGGATAACCTCATGAGTAAACTGTAGAGCCAGGATTCAAACCCAGGCAACCTGATTCCAGAATCCCAAGGTTTTGAACCACTACTTAATGCTGCCTTCCTTCTCCAAGATCCTCCTTGTTGCTAAGTCCAATACATACTTTTCAGTCCTCCTCTTACATTAATTCTTGGTGGCATTTGCTGCTATGAAACAGCCTTCATGAAATACTCTCATTTCCACTACCTCAATTTTTTTTTTCTTCTCCCTTTCTGGACATTATTTGTTATCAATGTTCAGAGTTCCTCAGAGCTCTGCCATTTTATGCATACTTTCTGGATGATTTTGTCCATTCCCTTGGTTTCAAAAGCCAACTATGCTGAAGACTCCCCAGTCTATGACACTGGTCCAGTCCAGATCTTTTTCCTCAACTCCAGAACCATTTTAGCCAGGTGACTACTAGACATCATTTCATAAACCACAGACTCCCCAACCTGAATGCATCTTCTCCCCTCCATGCTGCTCCTCCTCCTGTTCTTTCAGTGACCTCACAGCTTTCAGGTGCCCAGAAGACAGCTGGGTTCTTTTGCACATCTGTCTTTAAGAACTCTCAAATCCACTTATCTCCACATCTTAATTCAAGCTACCATTACTTCTCACCTGGATTCAACAGTTCCTCCTGACTCCATACTCCCCATACAATTCACTGTCTACTCTGTAGCCAAGCATTTTTTTTTTTTTAATGCAAAGGCCATTCATTCATTCATTCATTTAAAAACCCTTCAATGGTTTCCTGTCACCATACTTTACAGTCATTCGTGTTCTCACCCCTGCTTACCTTTGTAGTGGCATCTTGAACCCCCCCCCCCCCGCCCCCATACTTTACACACCAATCACATTGAGTATTTTTCAGTTCTTGGAACCTGCCATTCTTCTTCCTTCAGGCCTTTATATATGCTGAGTTCTCCCTGCTGGTCACTCCTCTCCCTCAGTTTAGCCTGTCTCCTTCATGTTCTTTAGGGCTCAACTGGAAAGTTTTTACTGATAGAAGCTGGTGTGGGTACCAAGTACCCATCCTTTGTGCTTCCACAATACCCTACACTTCCCCAGCTCCCCTCACACATTTTTGTTGTTCATCAGGCTACACAGGCAGGAATAAGATCTGCTGCTCATCACTGTCTAGCAAAAACTGTTATTTACTAGGTGCTGGGTGAGGTGTAACAGGAGGAATGAATCCACAGGAACCTGCTCAGTCCAGGGGGAGATAATGTTGGCTTTGTGGCATTAAGCCTCTGCTCTAACCCTTTTGGATCCTGCTCCTTTTTGTAGGATGTGGTTATCATTTTTTGCTCTATTCCCACTGGGTCATTTAAAGTATTCCCTACTGGGTCATTGTCACTCCCCTGCTTAGACTTCAGATGTTCCATGTGACCTATAAGAAAAGTCCAGAGTCTGCTGCTGCCCTGTGGGCCTGGCCCTGTCATTCAGCTGGCAGCACAAGATTCCCTGCCCCACTCCCCATGTCCTATCTTGTTTTGTGACTGCCCTCACTGATGCTTGAGGGCATGGCCCAGTACAGTAGACATCAGTTTGCTGGTTACCTGAGGAAAAAGCAAGACAATGAATGAATAGTTGAGACAAATGATTTTAAATAACCTGATCCATAGCTCAAGAGATTTGGTAGTTATCAACAGAAATATCTGGAGTTGTCTCTGAATGTTACTCCTGCTGACACTCCCACATGACTGACCTAACTTCTTTCCTGCCATAGGCCTGGGCTCTAACATCTTTCGCCTGCTGGACAGTCTGCGGGCCCTGTCAGGCCAGGCTGGATGCCGCCTCCGTGCCCTGCATCTCAGTGATCTGTTCTCACCACTGCCCATCCTGGAGCTGACACGTGCCATTGTGCGAGCCCTGCCCCTACTTCGGGTCCTCTCTATCCGTGTTGATCACCCCAGCCAGAGGGACAACCCTGCTGTGCCAGGGAATGCAGGGCCCCCTAGCCACATAATTGGAGATGAGGAGATACCAGGTGAAGCAGTGTGTGTGTATGTGTGTGTCCACACAAATGTGCAGATGCATTTGTGTGAGGAAGGTGGAAAGACCTCTAATCCAGGCCTGGCACCACTTATTCCTTAAAGAGGGAATGAAATCCATTCCCTCTTTAGAGCCTGTTCAAAGATAACCATGGCCTGGAGAGTCCAGACCACTATTAGCCCAGTAGGAAGTGACCATGGCAGATTAGTCTCTTCTTTATATTCCCTTAGATCCTGTATGTTTCCTATGTCACCACTCTGCATACTCGTATTTGCTTGCCTGAGTAGTCTAGTCTTCCTGGACTAAAAGCTCCAGAAGGGCAAGGACTAAAGCTCATTTAGTGCTGTTCCCAGAACCTAGCACAATACTTATGTGTAGTGTGTACTCAATGACAAGTAGATGAATGAAATTTTTTAGTGAATCTCTAAACAGGATGGGACCTGCTATGGGAGTAGAAGGGAGATGGCCAGCTACAATCTTTTCTCCCTACCATATCTAGAAAACTGCCTGGAACAGCTGGAGATGGGATTTCCACGGGGAGCCCAACCAGCCCCACTGCTCTGCTCTGTGCTGAAGGCCTCAGGTTCTCTGCAGCAGCTGTCTCTGGATAGTGCCACCTTTGCCTCTCCCCAAGATTTTGGGCTTGTGTTACAGACACTCAAAGGTAGGACCCAGCTAGAATGGTAAAGGAAGGGTAGACCTTGTATCGTTCTTTGGGAAAGTTAAGGCCCATGGCCTCTACCCCCATGCAGAGTACAACCTAGCCCTGAAGAGGCTGAGCTTCCACGACATGAATCTGGCTGACTGTCAGAGCGAGGTGCTCTTTTTGCTACAGAATCTGACTCTTCATGGTAAGTTCTTCATCCAGAACCTGGGGCACTCCTGGGTCCCCACTGTGGCCCTGCCACTACCTCACTGGAAAGAGCCAGCCACTGTTCTCGGCCATAGAGCCTCAACTGTCCAATGGCTATAGAGCCTGCAGTTCCTCCTATACTGAACATGGGGAAATTACTCACTTTTACAGTACCTCACTCAAGTTTTTCTTAACTTTCAGTGGCTGACAGAAATAATAGTGGTGGGTAAGAATGAATATGCTGGGTCAGGCTCCCCTCATAGACTTGCCCCTAATGCCCACCACTGCATAGTGGACAGTCAGTGGATAGAGGAGAAAAAAATTAAATGGAGAACTGTTCATGTAGAAAACCTCCCAACAGTGAATATCTGGGCTCAGTCTCTTGTTTGAATCCGATTTAGTTCCAGTCTTGCTTGGGGTCTTGGACAAATTTTCCTTCTCTTTCTGGGCTTCTATAAAAACATTCACACCCCTTGCTAGGGCCAATTGGGGCAGGAGGGGCAGCACCAAGTCCTAATGTTAGCCATCAGAATTTATTCTAATTTCTCTTGACAGAGATTACCTTCTCCTTCTGCCGTCTGTTTGAGAAGCGCCCGGCCCAATTTCTGCCTGAGATGGTTGCTGCTATGAAGGGCAACTCCACACTGAAGGGCCTCCGGCTGCCAGGGAACCGCCTGGGTGGGGGCAGGGCCCTGGGAAGGGACAGGGGGAAGGAGCCAGTCCTTTGACTTAGAAACTCAGTGGATGAAGGCATAGGCCTCTCCACTGGGAACACAGGGGTTGGAATACAGTTGTATGCTGGAGCTTCAGGAGGCTGGGCTTCTTCCCACCAGAACTGGGTTGGGATACTCTTGGTCCCTGTTCTTGGGCGGTTATAGACATTTCTCCCCTTCTCCCCAGGGAATGCTGGCCTGCTGGCCCTGGCAGATGTTTTCTCAGAGGATTCATCCTCCTCTCTATGTCAGCTGGACATCAGGTACATGGGGAGGGGGGAAGGGACAAGGGATGGAGCTGCAGGGATATATAGCAAGGATATAGGGATTAGTTGTTTCCTGGGTGTCTAATCCATCTCACCCCTACCAGTTCCAACTGCATCAAGCCAGATGGCCTTCTGGAGTTCGCCAAGCGGCTGGAGCGCTGGGGCCGTGGAGCCTTTGGTCACCTGCGCCTCTTCCAAAACTGGCTGGACCAGGATGCAGTCACAGCCAGGGAAGCCATTCGGCGGCTCCGGGCCACTTGCCACGTGGTTAGCGACTCGTGGGACTCATCCCAGGCTTTCGCAGATTATGTCAGCACCATGTGATGGGGCCCATGCTTCACAGGCCCATGCTCAGTACCATCAGCTTGCAGGGGCTGAGACATGGGCTGTGACACGGGCTGCCCAGAACTCCCAAACACCAATACTGTCTTTCTCTTTCTGCCACCTTTTTTTCTCTTTTTTCCTTCTTCCCTTGCACTGAGGTCCTGGAGGCCTTGATGGGGCTCAGCAAAGGCATTCCCACAACTGGGTGTAGAGCTTTTGGGCCCCTTGCCCAGTACTCTGGGAACCCTGGGCCAGGTTACAATGCTCATCAGTCACTGGGGACAGCTACCCTACCCCTGCCCGAGGTTCCTGCTTTCCCTCCTCAAGCAGGTACCCAGGCTTTAGAGTTTAGGAGTGTCCACTACCAGGCCTCTTCTCCGCTGGACTTACCATGCTGCTCCCAGGCCTCAGTCCCTTTCATACCTTTATTCCTTTCTTTTTTTTAACCAAAAAAGTTTTTCTTATAAAATAAACTTTGGGCAAACATCACGCAGCCCTCCTTGATGATTTTTGTCCCAGAGAACAAAATTCAGTAGGGTCCTATGGGGCAAAGAGCCCCTTTTCCCTGTCTCCTTCCTCTAACAGCTACACCCAGACCGACTGGTTTATCAGTGGAGGCCCCGCTGCTCCTCATGGGAATGCTGGTGGAAGACGAATGTGATGGCAGTGGAGGCAGCATCCCAGGCAGCCTGGAGTACCTCATCCTTGAGCCCCCGCTTATCAGTGTTATGGTTCCACTGAGCCAGGTCGGAGGTACAGTCAGAACCATCAGGGGGTGGCCGGA
Source organism: Mirounga angustirostris (assembly GCF_029215605.1). NCBI lineage: Eukaryota > Metazoa > Chordata > Mammalia > Carnivora > Phocidae > Mirounga > Mirounga angustirostris. The sequence goes on from NW_026991712.1 coordinate 153,900,544, forward strand.
CCTGGTGGTGGTTGACACAGCGGCGGCAGCGCAACCTGGGGCAGAGGACAGAGCTGTGGTGACTACAGTGCCCGTGTGTGCAGGGAATTCAGAGGTAACAGCCAGTAAGGGCACTCCACTCACCTGTCATGTGTGTCACTAAGGCTAGCCTCATCCAGGGTAAACAGCTCCTTCAGCTCGCCCAGAGAGAAGTGCCGCTCCACATCCTGCTCCTCATCCACCACACAGCTGCTCAGTGCCTTCTTGTGGCTCTGGCGCTGAAAGATCTTCTCCTCAATGGTTCCTGCCTGGGGTGGGGAGACCAAGGGATGCATGGCTAAGTCATCCCCAAACACAGGGGGGCAGGAAAACCTAGGGCTTGAAACTATAGCTACCCAAGAGAAGGGGAAATAAAACTACAAGTCCTATAGCCACATGTCTGCTCAGCTGAGTCCATTTTCCCAGTCTGTCTCTTGGGAACATGACTTGTACATGTCTGCTCACCCAGGATATTTTCTGTACAAATGGAGGGTTTCATGGCCTGGCTACATTCCTTCAGAGTGAGCTGAGGTTTGTAGCAGCTTCACCAGAGCTCCACACCAAGCCCAGGTCTCTCTCACTCAATAAATATCATTAGGGTATCCTAAGCCAGGCCCTGTACACGAGGATACAAAGAAGAATCAAATATGATCCCTATTCTTGAGCTCATAGTCTAGTGGGAGAGACATAAACTAATTGGTACAATAATAAAAACCTGTATATGATACCCAAGGGCCCACAAGAGGGATGGTAGAGGGGAGTGTTGGAAAGCTTGAAAGATTATCCTTGAGTTGAATCTTAAAAAATGAATAGATGGTTTACAAAGAAAGAGAGAAGGGAAAGCTCCTAGGTGCCACATAGGAACAAAGGAATAAGCCTGGCCTGGCCTACTAGAGGACTGAGAACCTAAGCCTGTCCAAAGGATGGTGGGAATGTAGTAAAATCTGGGATTGAGAAAGTCAGCAGAGGTCATACTGAAGAAATATGGATGCCAGGCTGAAAGAGCTTGGCCTTGTCCTGTAAGTGATGAAAAGCAAAATCAGAATTTTTGTCAAGTTCATTCTGGAAGCAGTATGTGAAAACAGGTTAAGACCAAAGGTAAAGAATCAGGAAGCTGCTGCAATATCCAAGTGAGAGAGGACTGTGACCTTAGCGTGGGACAGAAAGGAAGGTTAAAGAAATTTCCAGAAGGTAAAAATCAGTAGTAATTTGTTGTCAGGAGACAGAGAATCGTCCAGTAGGATGATACCCAGGTTTGGGTTGGTTGGATAATGGAGCCATTAAATGACAGAATTCAGAAAGCAAATGAATTTAGTCACCATGCATCCAAAGTGTTCATAGACATGCAAGTGGAAATGTGCAATAGGTGATGGAAATATGGGTCTAGAACTCATAAGAGTTCCAGGCTAAAAATTTAGAGATCTGTCAATATAATGAGTGTACGTAATCACAGAAGTAGGAAAACCAGATTACAATTTTAAATATTAGTGGTCAACAGTGTCAGATACAGAGGAAAAATCAAGAGTTTCTTGTTTTGGCAATTAGGAAGCCAAGAGTACATTCAAAAGCAGGTTCAGGGGCATATAAAGGGTCTGATGAGTGAGTAGAAGATGAGGAAGTGAAGTTAATTGGTAGGCTTTGGAAAAATGTGACTATGAATGAATGGAAAGTAACACAAAGTAGTAGCTACAATTGGACAGAGGCTTAAGAAACCGTTTTAAGGTGAGAGCTACTTGAGCATGTTTATAGACCCAGGGAAATAAAGGAGAACTTAACTGACTAAGAAAGGAAAGGACAGGAAAGAATCTAGGGCAAAGCTAGAATGATGAGCCTCAAAAAAGAAGGAAATGATCTTCCTCGGAGATGGGAAGGGAAGAACCAGGTGCAGAGATTTACGAAAGAGAGGCTAGAGAATTCAAGCCTGGTAGCCTACGTTTTCTCTGTGACGTACAAGACAAGGTCTCTGCAAAAAGAATGAGAGTCAGGGTTAGGTAAGAAACTTGAGGGAAGTGGTGAAGGCTTGAAGTGGCTGTTGAAAGAAACGAGATACGGCCCAGCGCAAAATGGAATATGTGAATTTGTGCTAGTGCTGATCTATACCTGCAAATTTTATCTGGTGCAGAAGCTGAAAACAGTTGTAATGATCCAAGTGGAGAAGGTTTTACAGAAAGAGTGGCTGAGAGGATGCATGGTTAAGAATCAGGACAAAAAGAAAGAGAAGTCAAGCCAGACTGGGGGGAGGTGGGGTACTAGGGACATTAGTTTGAAGCAGATGTAGGAGGTATGAGAAAGCTGGAAGAACAGGAAGTGAGAAGAGACTGATAGCTATTAAAGTTTGGAACAATGTGTAGTTTTGGCACTATTAAAGTTCTGGAGTGTGGCCTTGGGAGTAATTAAATGAGGGGGAGTTGAAGAGCTCATTTAGAGAGGTCAAGGAAACATGAAGGCCAGAGTGCTAGGGAACTGCATGGTCCTTGAAGTCCAGATGATGTGGGGAAAAAAACGAAGATGGGGCTGGTATCCAAAGTCACCAATGAATTAGGAAAACAGCATAGGATAGAAGACTGTAACAAAGAAGAAAAGACAGTAGTCAAGTCAGATAACATGAGCTTTAAAAGAGAACTGTAGGGTGAATGGTCTGAATGATGACTGAGAACGTGGAAAATGCCAGTACCTCTTCTTAGACCCGTGGAGGCAAGTGACACAGCAGAGATCAGGGATGAGGGAAAGCAGGTGTCCTGTCAAAGGAAGGCGACCACAGGAGAATTTGCTAACCCCTGAACAGGTATCCAGGTGGCACAGTAAGGTTTTGAAGGAATTGGGTGGAGAGAGGAAGAAAGTACAGAAGAATAAAGGGCTCTGGCTAAGCCCATAGCCTGGCCACTGCTAGAGGCAGAGGAGACAAAGAGAGGTACTGAGAAACAACCCAAGATGGTCCTGAAGGTCTTGTTCCATGACCCACCCCTACTATGACCACTGTCACCCTCCTTACAGACAGCAGGCGATAGATATAGCAGGTCTTCTTTTGACCGTCACGCCAGATCCGGGCCATGGCCTGTTCATCATTGGCCGGGTTCCAGTCAGGGTCAAACATGACCAGTCGGTTAGCCCCGATGAGATTGAGGCCACAGCCTCCAGCTTTGCTGCTTAGCATGAAGACGAAGTCAGGGCTCTGGAAAGAGGAAGCAGGAGAAAAAGAATCTCTTGCAGCCTGAACTGGAATCCTACTCAGCCCAGCAGACTACTCTCTCACACATCTGTACTCTCATGCTGTAAGGACCAGCAATACCACCAATTTGTCTGCCTACCAATTTCCCAGCCCAGCCATCACCAACCAGCCTAACCCCACCATGCCCACCAGAAAAGGGGAAAAAAAACAAAACAAAACAATCGAAGAGACCCTAAAGCAGAGCACCCTTATAGCTTCTCTGTCACCCCCGGATTCTGATGTTACTGCACTGGTAGTGTGGGAACAGGGGCTGTACATTTACCAACGGATTGTTAAAGCGCTCCACAACCTTGGCTCGCTTCTTAATGGACATTGTGCCATCCAAGCGGACATACAAGTACCTGAAGGGGAATCCAAAGATCAGAACCCAAGAAGGAAGCAGAGCCCTGCTCCCGAAGGAACTGAACTAACCATGCTTGAGGCTATTCATGTACAACCTGAGGCCCTAAACTCCCAAAGGGATAGGCAGGGAGCTCGAGGCCAGGACTCCATCCTCTGGGAGTACCTGAAGGACCAGGGGCTCTTCGGCTTAGAGACGGAGCTGGGACCGTGGCAGCAGTAAGAGAACAGTTATTTTCTGGGAAGTCCCTACTGTACCCACACCTTGGCCCCTATCCACCGGTCAGAACAGCTACTCTTCCTAGTGGGACGGTCGAGGAGACACTGCTTTGGCAAATTGATTAGGCTCTTCCCTACCTTCGGGCCCGGCAGAGCTTCTCAAAGAGGTCCAACGTCTGAGTGTAATTAGACACCAGCACTACCTTGTCACTGCTGCGGCTTCGGGTCACTGCCAGGATGTAATCAAGGACCAGCATCTTACCTAGAGAAATCAGCAACCGTTAGCCCCCAGCAGGCCATCCCAATGCCCCTGGACTCTTACTCCTGATATCATGCCTTGAGATAAGGATACATCTAGCACACAGAGACAGTCTCCCACTCCTCCTCTCAGAGGAGCCCAAAGACTGGCTTACCTGACAACTGGGGCTCTACAGCCTTGGAGCTATAACCAGGGGGGAATATTTCCAAAGCACCTTCAAAGCCATTCTCCTCTTCCACACACTTGTCATAGATTAAAGCTGGATCTGGGGGGGGGGGGGGGGCAGGGGGGGAGAGAACGACACAAACCCACAAACAAAATGCAAAATGCCAGCTACAATGCTTTTGGATGTTTCCACTTCAGTGCTCACTGGAACCCCCTCTAGAAGCCTACCCAGCAGACCTTCCTCAGCACCAGACTTGCTTGACCCCAAATCCCAGTATGCAGTCAGTTCCATCTGGGACCATCTTGCTCACTAGTGTGTTCTCCCAGCAAAAAGGGAACTATATCAGAGAGGGCAAGTTTGTTACTTTTCCTCCTGTCCAACATTTTATATGCACACGTGTGCGTACACATACTCACACACACACGGTCCCATATACCCCAAGCATCAAGCATGGGCTGGGCAGGGGATAAGCTAAACCTTCCAAAACAAAGTGTCAGGTTTACAGAGTACACAATGTAGGGTTCATACCTCAGGAAGGGCTAGAATCACATGTGGCCTTCATGAGGACTCTAGACAAGTTTGGAAGGTGTCTGGACCATACAGGAGCCTACCCTTGCTCACTCTTTCAGAGGAACCCAGGACATGGACCCAACTTACGATTACAAAGCTTCTTTAGTAAGGTGATGGAAGAAAGTGAAGACACACTCATCTTGCCCTCACGCAACTCTTCGGCTGGCTTGGCCTGTCTCAGAAACCTCTTGTATAATTCAGTTTGAAGGGGTGTCAGCCTGAAAAAAGGGCAGCGGGGTCAGTGGGAAAGGCTGGACCACACTTCTGCCCTGAAGACACCGTGAGAGCCCAGCCATGCCTCAAGGGCTGAGCTTATTTTTTTATTAACACACTCACTCTATACCCCTCAGTTGAGTTCAGTACCTACAACAAACCACCTGCTCAATCTTCACAGGCAGATATTTAGACAGGATATCAGATGTCCTCCGTATCAGACACCTGGGGAGACAGGATAAAAAGGCAAAAGGTTGGTAAAAATGCTATGCTAACTACTGGAATAAAAGCTACCACCCAAAGAATCCGAAAGACTATTTCTCTTCTGTAGTATCATATGTCAGAGACCCATCAGCCCTATGGCAAAGATATCTTTATGAGGGTCTCAGTCAGGGGAACAAAGACCCTTTCAAACAATCTAGTTTACACTGACAACGCTTTGTCTTCCTCCTGAAAAGTTTAGCTGGTCTTCAAGAGAAGGCCAAGACCTCCCATTGAGCCTGGCGCTCAGACAGGGAAAGCAAGCTACAAACCACTAAGTCCTTAGGGGAGTTTCTGCTTGCACTTGCCCAAATACCACATGGCCCAAGGTTCAATGAAATTAAGCCCTTACCTCCTGGCAGACCAGGAAGGATAGGGATCAGGCACCTAAGGAGTAGCTCCTAAGAACTAGGAGTAGCACCTAAGAACATAGTGACTGTCCTTCCTACCGTCTAAAATTGGAGAGGGGGCAGGACTCCAGGATATAAATCATCAAGTATATTACCTACAAGAGAGGAGTCCTGAAAGTACTTCTCCCCTGGATTATGTGGACCCTATGGAAAAGCCCTCTTAGTCTGGGAGCCACACCCATCCTTCAGATCTATTTCTACCTGTCAAAGAAGGCTATGGGGCCTGAGAAGGGAAGCCTGGTGCTTTAGCTCTGAGATCAACTGACAGGAAGCTTCTGAAGTACTAACAATGCTCCAAGGGATATTTTGCTCAGGGAGTCAGGCAACATCAGAGAAGAGTTTCCTCAACAGGGTGCTAAGCAGCCCCAAACCAGACTACAGGGCCCAGACCAGGAAGAAAGCAGGGACTTGGCCTGCAAGACACCTCCATTTATTCAGTGGCTCTGGTCAGGGCACAGATCCCACTCCCTAGAATCCCAGCCCTTATAGGCCAAGGCCCCAAAGGACTGCTTTGGATGGCTTAGGAGGCAATTCTGATGACCTAACTTGGGGGGAAATCCTAAAGAAAGGAGCTGCTGCCGAACCCAGCCCCCACCCTGCCATTACCTATTCACAATGCTGGTGAGCTCCCGCAGGCGCTCCTCTCCTAGCTGTCTGTCCGCCTCACCAGCAGCTGCATCCCGGCCCTTCAAGATTGGCAACTCAAAATGCTTCTTGAACTCATGGGCAGTTCCTAAGACAAGAGAGAAGGGAAAATTTAAGCACTAAAGAATGTAAAAAAAAAAAAAAAACCAAAGGGGAAGTCTCACTCTTTCTTGTCCTCACTTCTAGTCGCTTGCTGTGCCAGCCACACGCTCCCCGGGGGCCCCTGGTAGCCATGCTAAGCAAAATTGAAGAAATCAAGGACTTTCTGCTTACGGCCAGGCACAAGGATGCTAAATCTGTCAAGATCAAGAAACGTAAGAATAATGTGAAGTTTAGAGTTTGATGCACCAGATACCTTTATACCTTGGTCATCCCAGACAAGGAGAAGACAGAGAAACTAAAGCAATCCCAGCTCCCAGGTTTGGCAGTGAAGGAGCTGAAATGAACCTGGCACACTGATTTGAACTGTATTAACATTTTTTTAATTAAAAAAAAAAGAATGTAAAAAAGGAATGATTAGCCCACTGCCAACAGTGGCAGACTACTTTGTTACAGACCACCCTCCTGCCAAGAACAAAGCTAGACAAATCATAGGCAATCTCTGAACGGATCAGAGAGCTACCAAAGCAAGTGGGGACTTGACAAGCCATACAGATTAAAACTCAAATATATAACTAATTACATTAAATATAAGTGGACCAATAATCCAATTAAAAAGACAATACAATTGTCAGACTGGATTTTTTTTAAAGCCCATCTATATGCTGCTTATGAGAGATGAAGTAGCATGTATCAGTGCAATGAAGTACCGATACCTGCTACAATATGGACAAAATATTATACTAAGAAGCCAAACACAAAGGTCAGATATTGTATGATTCCATTTATATGAAATGTCCAGAATAGGCAAGTCCATAGAGACAGAAAGCAGATTGGTGATTGTCAGAGTTATTAAGGGTAAGGAGAAATAGGGAGCTACTGCTTAATGGGTATAGGGTTTTCTTTTGGCCAGGAATAAAAAAGGTCAGATATCTCACAAATGAGGATCTCAAATGGCCAATAAACATATTAAAAGGTGTTCAACTTTATTCAACATTAGGCAAATGCTAAAACATCCACCAAATGACTAAAATTTTAAAAAATTTCTCTTAAGATAAATATTGGTGATGATATAAGAGCAGAGGTCAGCAAACTACAGCCATGGGCCAGGCACCTGTTTCTGTAAATAAAGTTTTATTAGAACACAACCCTGCACATTCATTTACATTCAATGGCTGCTTTCATGCTACAATAGCAGAGCTGAGTACTTATAACAGAGACAGTACGGCCTGCAAGTCTAAAATACTATCTAGCCCCATGGGGCGCCTGGGTGGCTCAGTTGGTTAAGCCACTGCCTTCGGCTCAGGTCATGATCCTGGAGTCCCGGGATCGAGTCCCACATCGGGCTCCCTGCTCAGCAGGGAGTCTGCTTCTCCCTCTGACCCTCCCCTCTCTCATGCTCTCTGTCTCATTCTCTCTCTCAAAGAAATAAAATCTTTAGGGCGCCTGGGTGGCTCAGTTGGTTAAGCGACTGCCTTCAGCTCAGGTCATGATCCCAGGGTCCTGGGATCGAGTCCCACATCGGGCTCCCTGCTCTGCGGGAAGCCTGCTTCTCCCTCTCCCACTCCCCCTGCTTGTGTTCCCTCTCTCGCTGTGTCTCTGTCAAATAAATAAATAAAATCTTTAAAAAAAAAAAGAAATAAAATCTTTAAAAAATAATAATAATAAAAAAATAAATAAAATACTATCTAGCCCCTTAAGAAAAAATTTGCTGACCTCTGATGTAGAGACACTAGAATTCTCATATACTACTGGCACAATTGCTACCTACTAGAGCTGAACACATGCATAACATATGACCCAGCGATTCTACTTGTAGGACTCAGGGCTCCATCTCAGGACCCTGAGATCATGACCTGAGCAGAAGGCAGATGCTTAACAGACTGAGCCACTCAGGTGCCCACATGGATTTCATTTTTTCTTTTCTTTTCTTTCTTTCTTTTTTTTTTTTTTTTACACAAGAGAAATGCACACTATGCTCAGGCAAAGACATACAAGAATGTTCACAGCATCATTACTCAAAAGAATAAAAAACTGGAAACTCGGGGTGCCTGGGTGGCTCAGTCGTTAAGTGTCTGCCTTCAGTTCAGGTCATGATCCCAGGACCCTGGGATTGAGTCCTGCATCAGGCTCCCTGCTCGGGGGGAAGCTGCTTCTCCCTCTCCCACTCCCCCTGCTTGAGTGTTCCCTCTCTCACTGTGTCTCTCTCTGTCAAATAAAAAAATAAAATCTTTAAAAAACAAAACAAAAAAACCTGGAAACTCAACTGTCCATCAACAGAACCGATAAATAAATTCTGGTATATTCATAAAAATGGAATAGTATTGGGGCACGTGGGTGGCTCAGTTGGGTTAAGCATCCAACTCTTGATTTTGGCTCGGGTGGTGATCTCAGGGTTATGGGATGGAGCCCTGTATCAGGCTTTTGCTGGGCGTGGAGCCTAAGATTTTCTCAACCCCTTTCCCTCTGCCCTTCTGCTCCCCTCTCTCAAAAAAAAAAAAAGGAATAGTATACAAAGAAGAAAACAAACTACCACCACGAGCAACAACATGGCTGACTCTCATAAACATAATGTTGAAAAAAAAAAGAAACCAGATGTCAAGGAATATATACTGTATACTCCATTTACATAAAGTCAAAAATAGGCAAAAACCAAACTCAAGTGTCAGAAGAGTGTTTACCTCTCGGGGAAAAGGAGAGAACAGTGATTAGAAGGGGGTGCTGCTAGGGGCGCCTGGGTGGTTCAGTTGGTTGGGCACCTGACTTCTGATTTTGGCTCAGGTCACAATCTCAGGGTCGTGGGATTGAGCCCCACATTGGGCTCCGCGCTTAGCGCGGAGTCTGCTTGGGATTCTCTCTCTCCCTCTCCCTCTGCCCCTCCCCACTCGTGCTCTAAATAAATAAAATCTAAAAAAAAAAAAAAAAGGGGGGGGGGTTGCTGCAGAGATGGTGGCAGTAATTGATCTGATAGTCGTTACACAAATGTGTTCACTTTATGAAATCTTGCTGCTTAGCTGGTTCTCACCTAAAGTTATCTTCCTGAGCACTGGCAAGTTGGGGTGGCACTAACAAGCCCTCCCACAGATATTTATGTACAAGACCTACCCACCTGTGGTTGCTAGAGGCTGGGGGGAATGGGACAGGGGGATTTATTGTTTAATGGGTAGAGGTTCAGATCTGCAAGATAGAAAAAGTTCTGGAGATGGATGGTGGTGATGGTTGCACAACAATGTAAGCATATTTAATGACAGTGAATTGTACACTAAAAGTAGTTAAGAAACAAAAATTGCCCAAGACAGTCTGCTCCAAGGCCAAAGCTCTTGAGGCAGCTAGGATGTGATGAGCAAAAATGCCTAGGGGTAGTGTTTCCATCCCCAGCCCATAGTGACACTACATTGTGCATAGCCCTACCACCTCTGCGGTGGAAAAATGGCTGCCATGGGCCTTGCTGAGTTGTTCAGTAGAAACAATGTCTCCCAATGGTTAAGCTACTCCCTGACAAAAGAAGTCTTCCTACAAGAGTGCCTAGTGACCTACATATAACTAGCATTCTCCCCTTTCTCTCTTCAGCTAGAGTTATACTCCCAAGGCCAAAGCAAGCCTCCTCTCCAATGTAGCAGACAAGGCTGGTTTCTTACCCAGAATGCCTGAATTAACAAAATGTACCAAGCTGAAATACTCAAGGAGATCATTCTGGATGGGGGTCCCGGAGATAAGCACCCGCCGGCTGGTGTTCAAGCTGTCCAGTGCCTGGTAAGTCTGATTCTCAGAGTTCTTAAGTCTGTGTCCCTGCAAGGAAATTAATTCTCACTTAGGCCTGGGCATGATCTGGCATCCCTAACGATAGCGAAGTCCTATGTAGACAGGGAAAGAGGAATCATAAACATTACAGGTCCTGGGCCTTGGGAACTGAGCAGGATACAGAAAGAGTGAGAATTTACCTGCCTCCTTAGGGAGAAAAGTCAGGCTCAAGAGACAGACCTTCAGTTTCCAGACCATCAGTGCTACATTCATAAAGCAAGGATTCCCTTGACTCCGTTACCTCCCCTCGTCTTCCCTGCCCCAACCTCCAGAGCCTTAGCAAGCTGCCTATCTTCTTCAGAGACATTCAGCCATGTTCTATTCTAGACCCCTGTTTTCAGGGAATCCTCCCCTCCTCATCAGCCCAACCAACCTCGAACCTACTGAGCCAGAGGCCTTCTGGATTGGTCTACAGGCCATGTCTAGGCTGTCAGAGCTAAAGGGACTTAGGCCAGGCTCCTCCTTCCCTCACCCTGCAGAATCCACAGCTCATATACCTGAAGAGCCTCTCTCTGCCTCCCTTTGCATCTGTACCCCAATCTCTATTCTCCGTCACTCACCCCTCATACACACCACTGTTACTTCTCTCTTTTTTAAGGCTTTTTCAAGAAAGTTGTAAAGAACCCTATTGTCTTTCCTCTTTCCCCAAGAACCACAAGAACCAAGATCAGGCCTGTGCCTCTTCTATCCAAAGTCCCCCATTTCAGCCCGTACCGGGCAAGGCATTCGAAACGCAACCACCCGTGAAAGAATGAACAAACAAGTCAGCATGCGCCACCCCCTCTGGTCAGCCTTGTACGATGCAATTAAACACAGACCCTCCACTGACCCTCCTGTCTCTAGAATCAAGTCCAAGTTCATTAGTTTAGCACTTCTCAATAAGGCCCTAGATAACTTCTCTGACAACTTTCAACAGCTTGTCTTAGTCCAAGAAGCTGTAACTCCTCCCCACTCCTAATGCTGGATTTCCTTAGGTCTCTTTGCCCATGCCATTCCTCTGCCCAGAATTCTCTCCCACAGGCAAATTCCTCAAATGTCACCTCCTATGCAAAGCCTTCCTCAAGGACCCCAGGCTGTTGGTCTCTCCCACTTCCATGCTCCTATGGCACCCTGTAACATAATAGCTGTTTACTGAATCCCTATAGTCTCTTCTATAATCCAGATAACAATCAGGTAAATGGGAATTGTAATACCTATTTTAGAGAAAATGAAGTTCAGAGAGGTGAACTGTTATCCCAAATCACACTGGTAGAAAGCAGAACTAGGATTTGAACTCAGGTCTTTGTGATTCCAAAGTCTGGGCAGTGCACTACCCTGCTGCTCATCTACTGCTATATATACTATAGTACTAATCATACTCTACTTAATCTCCTCAGCTAGACAAGAACTTCTTAAGGCAGAGACCATGTCAGACTTGCCTTTATATAACTTGGTGCATAGGACAGAGCCGCACACAGAGAACTACTCAGTAAATGTTTGTTGAATAAAATGAATTAATAACCACCGTTGCTATTAAAGAAGAATTAGACCTAGAATTTTAAACTTTAAAAATGACTGGATGTTGTATACCTAAAATACAATGTTATATGTCAATTACATCTCAATTTAAAAATATTTTTTGGGGCGCCTGGGTGGCTCAGTCGGTTAAGCGACTGCCTTCGGCTCAGGTCATGGTCTCAGGGTCCTGGGATCGAGTCCCGCATCGGGCTCCCAGCTCTGCAGATAGATTTTCAATAAAATCTGAAAAAAGATTTTATTTTTAAGCAATCTCTACACCCAGCATGGGGCTTGAACTCACAACCCTGAGATCAAGAGTAGCACACTCTTCTGACTGAACCAGCCAGGCACCCCAGAGTTTGGGTTTTAAATCTCTGGGTGGGGGCTCCTGGGCGTCTCTTTTGTTAAGCATCTGCCTTCAGGTCATGATCCCAGGGTCCTGGGATCGAGCCCCACATCGGACTCCCTGCTCAGCGGGAAGCCTGCTTCTCCCTCTCCCACTCCCCCTGCTTGTGTTCCCTCTCTCACTGTGTCTCTGTCAAATAAATAAAATCTTAAAAAAAAAAAAAAAATCTCTGGGTGATGGTGGGAGGAGGTGGGTCTGTAGCCCGGGTATTCCCATAGGGAGTTGGGATCAGCTTTCCCTTCCAGAGACCCACAGGGATATTGTGTTAGTTCATTTATTGGGTTATTTATTAAGTGCCTGATGTGTGTCAGGTCCTGGGGGTCCCATGATGTCTGCCCTCAGGGAGCTTCAGTTGAGAGGGACCCAATTGTTGACACCTATTTCCCTAGGGTCTTTCGGGTAATTTCCTCACAAGTTTCATTTCCCTCTTAGGCTCCAGAGTCTCAGCCTTCTTTGTTTCAGGGCTAGAGCTTGGAGCCTCTAGTTGTTTTTTATTTTTTTGTTTTGGATGTCTTAAAAAATATATATATTTTTTTTTTTTTAAGATTTTATTTATTTATTTGACAGAGAGAAACACAGTGAGAGAGGGAACACAAGCAGGGGGAGTAGGAGAGGGAGAAGCAGGCTTCCCGCGGAGCAGGGAGCCTGATGCGGGGCTCGATCCCAGGACCCTAGGATCATGACCTGAGCCGAAGGCAAGACGCTTAACGACTGAGCCACCCAGGCGCCCCTCTTTTTTTTTTTTTTTTTTAAAGTAGGCTCCATACCCAGTGCAAAGCCCAAGGCAGGGCCTAAACTCACGACCCTGAGATCAAGACCTGAGCTGAGATCAAGAGTCAGATACTCAACTGACTGAGCCACGTAGGCGCCCTAAAAATAAAATCTTTAAAAAAAATAAAAGCCAAACTCTGGCAATTCAGCAAATCAAACGTTTGGCCAGATGAAAAGTTGTCAGAGCTCTTATTAATAAGCTGCTGCTTAATTTCTGTTCTGGCAGGGTTCTCCACTTATCCTTTTTAAAAACAAAAAATGATACCACGATTAAATACCAGTTTTCTCTCTGAAACATGAGCCCTACGAGTAACATTCTTGTTTTTGATGCATTTCCCCAGCATGTTTCTTCTGATTTGCCATGTGTTCTAGATCTTATAAAAGAACATATACGGGTCTGGATAAGGCACACATTCTGCTACCCATGCCTAAGCCACGCTTCTTACACCAAGTTTTGTATTATACCTGAGGCAGTAAGGGATAAGAGCCAGCTCTTAAAAATCTCAGGCCTGGATTCAAGTCCCAGCTCACTAGGTCCTGGCAGGGGGCAACTGGGCAAGTCATCACACTTCTCCTAACCTCCAAAACTGAGATGATGACAACAATGTCAATCCCTCACCTATTCATATACTTTACAAAATACTTCCATACATCTTCTCTCTTGATCTGGACCACATCCCTCTCAGGTAGACCCTGTGCCACCCGCTCACTGCATGGAAGTGACAGTCTCCAAGCAGTCTCATCTGCACAGGCTGCTTACAAGTGGCAGAGCCAAGGCTGAGCCCAAGTCTTCTGACTTGCCCTAACTCGGATTACTGTAAGGACCAAAGATTTTGTACACAGAGTTATTATGCAGCACTTCTGTGTGCCAGAGAGAAGCATCAGCTAGGAGAAAGCATCGTGGATGCTGGGAGCATGAAAGCCTGGGGTAGCATCTTCCCTTTCTAGGGTCTGAACGGGACAAACTGACAAACTCCTCCTAGAGTAGGCTGACTGTCTTTCAGGACTGGCTTCCTTGTGTCTCTGACAATTGACAAATTGCTGACAAAAAAGGGCAGATGAGTAAAAAGGAGGGCCAGGATGCTGCAGTGTGGCAAGCAGCAGCCTACTCCCCTCTGCCCTGCAGAGTCAGGTCGCAAAACAGGACAGAATGAGAAAGAAAAGAAACACTACAGAGCAGAAGAAAATCTAGATGGGCCAGGGCCCTGAGCTTTATAGGATTATCACACATATAACCCACCTCAACCTGCTAAACCCTTTACTTTTACAAGAACAGCCCATCGAGCTGCCACAGGTTGGTACACAAGCCGGACAATGATGGACTCTTTATTAGGGACAAAAGCCCAACTGGGAAAGAGATCCTAACAGCAAGCATGGCATCCCAAAAGTAAGCCTTTCTTCCCTGTAACCTCCCCAAAAGTCCCTCAGGTACTGAGCTAACCTGTAGTTCCCAGAGCATAGTCAGGCTTGCCAATCAGTTGACAAACGGGGCCAAGTCTTTCAGCCATCTCTCCACTAAAGCCCCAGGGGTGTGCAAAGTGGCCTTCACTCTTCCCAAGAGATGCAAACAATGGTAGCAGCCTCAGCGTAGCCAAGCACCCTGAAAACCTGGAAAATTCTTTATACCAGGTAGTTCCCAGCCACCCTCATGCCTTTCTAGGTAGTAGCATCTCTACCACCATTCATGCATAGTGGTGGAAAAGGCTAGGAAGTAACTATTACCACATTTCCCTTTGTCCCAGAGAGTCAACACAGACTACTCTAAGGTGTATGGACTGTCCACACTGGGCTTTCCTACCTGTGTTTCCGTTCACATGCATCCCCCCAGCCTACAACAAAAAAAAACAGTCTTATGACAACTACCAGTCTTATGACATACCAGGCACTATGATAAGAGCTTTCCCGCATTCTCCTCATTTAATCCTCACAATTATCCCATGAAACAAATGAATTACCCCACTTTACTGACTCAGAAACAGAGGCTCGGGTGGTTAAGTGACTTGTCCAAGATCATTTCACTGGTAAGTAGAAGAGCCAGAATTTGAATAAAAGCCTGACTCCAGAACCTAGTCCCCTAAACACTGTACTATGTCTCTCCACCCATCCAAATCCCTCTCATCCTTCAAAGTCTTTCCTTGGTCTAAGAATACTGTCTAGAGGCACAAAACCAAACCTCACCCTCCTTGGAGTTCCAAGCACTGCTTAATCCCTATTGGCAGGTTGGTGTCAAAGGCTCTCCCTCTCACTTGCATCCTCTAAGGCAACAAGTTCTGTCCTTAATATTCCCCAAAGACTGGGGCGCCTGGGTGGCTCAGTCAGTTGAGCGTCTGCCTTTGGCTCAGGTCATGATCTCGGGGTCCTGAGATCGAGGCCGTGTCAGGTTCCCTATTGAGTGGGGAGTCTGCTTCTCTCCCCCCCCATCATCCCACTCATGCGCTCTCTCAAATGAATAAATAAAATCTAGAAAAAAAAAAAAAAATCCCCAGTGACTGACACAGGGCTTGGATGGCAGTTCTTAGTGAGGAGATTTCAACACTTTCCTCTACCAGGACTCTCAGACTGCTGCTGAAAGTCAAGTACCTCGTCACATATGACCAGTCCAACACTCCCTTTCTGGAGGACTCCAACATGAAGGCGGAATGTCTCATAGGAAATGATGAGGATGGGAGAAGGCACCCGGGCTCCACGCTGGTTCATGAATCCTTCTACAACAGAAAACACGTGAAGGGAACAAATCTTACAATATCTTAAAGAAAAAAGTTTGATAGTTCTTTAATTTAGCCTGGAAATAACTATTTCCACTATTTTGCATGGGAATTCTCTTCTACCCCCTCATTGCCCTCAGCCTGCTGGCCATCAGGGAGCATACACACAAGAAAGGAGCAAGTTATATGGAAGAGCACAGCCAACTCTGTTAAGGCTCCATACCCAGCTTTTGGTCTATCTCGTCCTTAGAGCCTCCGTCAATGGCCAGAGGTTGGATCCTCCCTCCAAGCCATTTCCCAACTTCATTGTACCAGTTCTTCACTAGGCTGGAGGGTGACACCACCACTGCCTTGTCAATTTCTGGTTTGCACTCTGGACTCTGGCGCAAAAGCGTCCACATCAACGTGATGCACTGCAGCGTCTTGCCCAGGCCCATCTCATCAGCCATGATGCAGCCATGGCTGCCAGGGATGCGCCGGCTGGTGACACACTCCCACAGGAACTTCACTCCCTGGTGAATAAAAGGCCACTTTGGTATCCACACTGCTGCTGCCCCAGGGATGGCAGTCTCCCAGCCCATACCTCTTTCCCCCCAACCCCCTTTACCTCTCTCTGATGAGGCCGCAAGACCTTACTGAGGATAGGATCAACAACCACATGGACAGGGAGTTTTTCCCTGAGGAAACACAGCAAAGAAAACATGGAGCTCAGATAAGTGCAAGGGTACACCCTCAGGAAGTCGTGTCCTGCTGATCCAGAGGCCGCAGAGGCAGCTGCCTGAGAGGGCCTTCGTGGCCTGCTAATCAAACCACAGCAACTTTTGCTCCAAGCGTTAGAAAGTGAGGAGAGGGTTCCTGATGTCATCAATCCCTCCTACTCCCCTGAGCAAGCTTGGAAGGAAGGGTGAGGAACCTCCAACAACTGGACATGCCCACAAGCTTCCCCACGCACTCTCCTTCCCCACCTACCCACTCTCTGGATGGTGATGCAGTCGTCATGACAGCACTCTGAAAACATGCCAGTCCCAAGGAAAAATCACACCACAATGCCCTCTGCCCTTCCAGGTATGTGCACTTAACAGAAGACCAGACCTGCTCAAGAAATACCAATGTACATACTTGTCAAGCTTCAGCTGGTCATGGGCGCTCAGCAGGGGAGGCTCGTACAAAACCAAGGCACCTTCTTCCAAGGGGTCATGGAGGGCCCGGCGGACCCCAGCCCTTTTGAGGCCCAAGGCCCGAGAGCCCAGAGGACCTAGAAACCAACAATCTGTCACCTGAGCCTCTATTTTGAAGAGATCAGCAGGACCAGCTCAAATGCCTATCCTTCACATAACTTTTCCTAAGCTTGCATATGACCTTCTCTCTCCCAGAACCTCCCAAAACCCAGCTGCGCACCTCTATCTGACCATTACCCAGTCTGCCTCAGATCAGAGTTCTTCCCATTTTACTTCTCCCATTTAACTATAAACTTCTGGAGGGCTGGGTCTTATTCATCTCAAGTCAAGCCTAGGAAGGTCTAGAACGCAAAGGGGCCCTTCAAGATGGAGAGCTCTTGAGAGTTGGCCTCCTCCCTCCCCAGCCCCAGTTTTAGCACAACGCTATGTCCTACATAGAACCCAGGTTTCATTCAATCTGAGTGAATTTAGTAGCGTTTCTGAGGTTGACTATCTGAGGCCTTCAGCCACCCAGGCCCACCAAGAACTTCCCAAGCACTGGCATACCCCCACCCCCAAGAAGATGAGGGGCAGTTAGTCATGGCAGGCCTTCCTGACGCTATCAAACACAGCCTACATGCAGGCCTCTAGAGTGTTGCCCCACACACCGTCACCACTAGCCTGGCATCTTCAATTCCAAGGTAAGCATGTATTTACAAAAGCAGAGGTTTTAAATTATCCAGATACATTCACACATGATTGATTCAAAAAATAGGAAAGTCTCCATTTTTTTACCTTGATAATTTGGAATGGGGATTTTAAAAGGCTTTGACAAAATGCTTCGAATAAAGGATTCCTAAAAAGAAAAAGAAGAAACAGGGATTCAGGACTGATTAAAGATGTTATGGGATAATATTTCTACAAATGCAGTCTAAAATGCCTATTTAGGGGCACCTGGGTGGCTTAGTCAGTTGATCACCTGACTCATATTCAGTCGGGTCATGATCTGAGGGTTGTGGATTGAGCCCCACATCAGGTTCTGTGTTCAGTGGAGAATCTGCTTGAGATTCTCTCCCTCCCTCTCCCTCTGCCCCTCCCCAACTTGCACACGCTTTCTTGCTCTCTAAAATAAATAAAATCTTTTTTTTTAAAGATTTTATTTATTTATTTGAGAGAAAGTGAGTGAGCACAGCAGGGGGAGTGGCAGAGGGAGAGGGAGAAGCAGGGAGCCCGATGCGAGGCTCGATCCCAGGACCCTGAGATCATGACCCGAGCCGAAGGCAGAAGCTTAACCGAATGAGCCACCCAGGCACCCCTAAAATAAATAAATCTTTTTAAAAAAATTTAAAATAACAACATGCCTATTTAAAGATAATACATTCAGGGGCACCAAGAGGCCTGCTTCTCCCTCTCCCACTCCCCCTGCTGTGTTCCCTCTCTCACTCTGCCAATTAAATAAATTTTAAAAACCTTTAAAAAAATAAAAAAATAAAGATAGTACATTCAGAGCATTATATTTTGATTACATCTCACTCAGATGCATCCAGAACATAAGAAGTGCTCCATATTAGGTTATTAGGTTTTATACAACAGCTTTCATCTTTGAGGCTTTACAAAGATTCTACAAATACCCAGGGACAGCAAAGTGCCACTGGCAAGTGCCCAGCCTCAGCTGTCAGCCACAAGGCTTAAACCCATTCATTCATGAAAGGCCATGCCAGCAAGAACAACTATTCCCTAGGGGACAGCACCTTTTAAGAAGAAAGCACCACAAACTTACCCAACCTCAGTACTAACAGAGAACTCCAATATTTGGATTCAAACACTCTCCTCCAGGACTACATCTTCCCAAACATACCTCACATTTCTTTTGTCATATCAATTCTGCCTACTACATCTAATTTCCCACATTGGCCTCCTTGGGAACTCACCAGACCTTCAAAAAGTAGTGGTAGTAGCAGTAATAGGAACAGTAGTATTAGTAGATAATATTAACAACAACAGCAAAAATGACAACAGTAATGGTGACTAACAGTGTATAGCAGATGTGGTGCTAAGCACTCAAGATGCCCGCACTCAGACTGCCATTGAATCCTCACTACCAGCACTAGGACGTCCACGTACTATCACTGATATCTCCATTCTACAGATAGGCATACTGAGACAGAGTGGTTAAGTCACTTTCCCAAGTCACAGGGCCATGACAGGTGCAGGACTTTCCTCATTCCAAGACCCTGACTTGTAACCAGTGGGCGGTATGGCCTCCTAATCCAACTGTTTGACTACAGCCATATGAATCAGCCCAGAGTCAGCAGCTTCTTGCCACGGGAAGGTGTGAGAGGGAACAACATGAGAAAGAGGACATGAGAGGGCAAACAAATCACAAAAAAAAAAGCAGGGGGGACAAGGGTGACAAGAAGCAAACATACATAGGTCCTAGAGAAGGGTGGCCTTGGTGCCTCCACGTCAGAGGCTACAGGAAGCCTCTGTGTCAGCACCTCAGCCTGGAACCAGCACTGGGTAATGGGGCTGGGGCAGAAGAGCATGCAGGGGAGTCCACAGCGCCAGCCCCTGAGCTAACTCTGACAAGCCCATCAAAGTTCTGGTCTTCTGGTCTACATATCCCTGAGATCTCTAGGGAATTATGATGGCCTGTGAACCTCAATAAAACAAGAGCTGAAACCCAAGAAAGCAAGGAGAAAACAAGAACAGAAACCCTAAAGGTAGTTTTAATGGGAATACATTAGTGGAAAAAGAAATAATGAAAAGTATTCCCCTCAAGCAAAAAGGTAGTTTAATAGGGAAAAAAGCAAACCTGTCTTGCCCTGAAATTTTTACTTTTATTCTGACCCATTTCTATAAAGATTATAAATTTCTAGAAACTCAGTGTACTTTAAATAGGAAAATATAATGAATATATTTCACAATCTCCTGGAAGATACAAAAAGAATATGGAGAACTGAACTTCATCACACTAAGTAACATGATGGGGGGGTTCAGAGAAAGGCCCAAATTATTTGCATATTTCTTTGCAGCTGAATAAAATCTTGTACTATTTTTAATTACCATGATTATTATAATTAAGAATAGCAATGATAATGAAAAAGTCGTATATGAACAATGCTAACACAAAGCCACCCTTAAGTCAAAAGAGGAGAAAAGGATGGGGTGCTTGGGTGGCTGCTGGTTGAGCATCTGACTCTTGATTTCAACTCAGGTCGTGATCTCAGGGTCTTGGGGTCAAGCCCCCAGCATCATATTGGGCTCCACACTCAGCAGGAAGTCTGCTTCTCTCCCTCTCCCTTTGCCCCTCCCCCAGCTCTCCAATGGATGCTCTCCCTCTCATAATAAATAAAATAAATAAATAAATAAGAGGGAAAGGAAGGAGATAGATTCTAATTTCCTTTTTTTTTTTTTTTTAAAGATTATTTATTTATTTATTTGAGAGAGAGAGAATGAGAGTACATGGGGGGGGGGTCAGAGGGAGAAGCAGACTCCCTGCTGAGCAGGGAGCCCGTGCGGGACTCGATCCAGGAACTCCAGGATCATGACCTGAGCCGAAGGCAGTTGCTTAACCAACTGAGCCACCCAGGCGCCCTCTCTTTTTTTTTTTTTTTTAAGATTTTACTTATTTATTTGACAGAGAGAGACAGCAAGAGCAGGAACACAAGCAGGGGGAGAGGGAGAAGCAGGCCTCCCGCCGAGCAGGGAGCCCGATGCAGGGCTCGACCCAGGACCCCGGGATCATGACCTGAGCTGAAGGCAGACGCCTAATGACTGAGCCACCCAGATGCCCCTCTAATTTCCTTTCTAATTTGGCTTCAATTCTAAACCTGAAATATTAACTTTTTTTTAAAGTAATCTCTATACCCAACATGGGGCTTGAACCTATAACCCTGAGATCAAGATTCTTAGGCTCCACTGACTGAGCCAGCCAGGTGCCCCCAAAAAACTGAAATATTATTTTCAAAATTGGCAATACAGAAGGCTAGATTTGAGGCTCTGAGTAGCCAAGAATTTATGCTCCAGATTTAAAATGCAAGACTTTGAACTGCAAGCTTGTGCAACTAGTGTGGAAGAATGTGAGCATCTCCGGCCAAAAACATGAGGGCACAGCCTACAAGACTTGCAATGACCAGCCTCCGGGAACCTGGTCTGATAAGACCGGCAGAGGCAGGGGAGAGAGCATGCTCTTAATTTAGTTACTGCAAATTCATATCATCCCTTCCTTCTGATAGAAGAGGGAGAGCAGGGGCACCTGCGTGGCTCAGTTGTTAAGCGTCTGCCTTAGGCTCAGGTCATGATCCTGGGGTCCTGGGAACAAGCCCCGCGTTGGGCTCCCTGCTCTGCGGGAAGTCTGCTTCTCCTTCTCCCACTCCTCTTGCTTGTGTTCCCTCTCTTGCTGTGTCTCTCTCTGTCAAATAAATAAAATCTTAAAAAAAAAAGTTAAAAAAAAAAAGAAGAGGGAGAGCATCCCTCCTTCCCACCAAGGTCATAGCTTCCCTCTTCCAGAGATTCATTCTATCAGTTCTGCCTGATCTCTCCTATATCTCAACCTCTTCCTCTCTACTAGCTCTCTCTCACCAGCATTTAAAACATGCTTAACTCTCTCCTATTTTAAAAACAAAAATTCCTTTGGGGAGCCTGGGTGGCTCAGTCAGTTAGGCGTCTGACTCCTGATTTCAGTTAGGATCATGATCTCAGGGTCCTGGGATCAAGCTCCAGAGGGATGGGGGGGGGGGGGTTGGTGGGATGGGTGGGCCTATGCTCAGTGAGGACTCTGCTTGAGATTCTCCCTCTCCGCCCCCACCCCATGCACACTTGCTCTCTAAAATAAATGTTAAAAAACAAAAATTCCTTTGACCTCTTATCTCCACCCCTTCAAACTTCTAGAAAGATGTCTGTCTCCCCTTTCTAATCTTCCACTTCTCCTAACTTCTGCCCCTTCCACTCCTCTGGAATGACTCTGGCCAAGACCACCAATGGCCTACATAACCCTAATTCCAGTGGACATATTTCTATCCTTATCTGGCTAGACAAAGCTGGCCACTCTTGCTTCCCAAATATTCTCTGCCTTTGACTGCCATGACACCACTTTCCTACTCTTCCACCTCTTTAGGACCACATGCTCAGTCCCTGAGTTCTTCTTTCTCTGCTTAACTCCCTTAAAGGTAAGTGTTCTTCGGGGCTCAGGGTTGCACCTCAGCTCCCCTGACTGCACTGACACTCCAATACACTTTGGAGGGGTCAAATATCATCTCTATGCTATGGACCCCAAATCTATTTCCAGTCTCTACTTCCCTCCTAGGCTCCACACTTACCCATATTTGCAACCATCCCCAAACCTAGATATCCTATCCTACAGAACTTCAAACTCATCACATTTAAGGCTAAGTGCTCTCATCTCCAAGGCTGCACTATATGATTTTTGTGGGCCTGAGGCACTTTTGCCTTTAGGGTCCCCTCTATCTAGAACACTGCCCATTCTCTTCACCTGGCTGACTCCTCCTATCCTTGAGGACTCGACCTAATCAGCACATCCCTCAGATTCAGGTCTTTCACCAACCTCCAGACTGTCAGACCCCCTGTTGTATAATCCCACTGCACTTGCACTTATGTCATATACTTACATAGGACAACTTGAATGAATCCTAAATGAAGAGTCCCACAGAACTACACACCTTTTTTTTTTTAAGATTTATTTGAGAGAAAGAGCATGCGCGCAGGGGGAGGGGCAGAGGGAGAAAGTGAATCTCAAGGAGACTCTTCGCTGAGCCCAGAGACTGATCGCACCACCCTGAGATCATGACCTGAGCCGAAACCAAGAGTCAGACACTTAACCGACTGAGCCACCCAGGTGCCCCATACACACCATTTTTTTTTTTTTTTTAAAGATTTTATTTATTTATTTGACAGAGAGAGGTACAGCGAGAGAGGGAACACAAGCAGGGGGAGTGGGAGAGGGAGAAGCAGGCTTCCCGCTGAGCAGGGAGCCCGATGCGGGGCTGTCGATCCCAGGACCCTGAGACCATGACCTGAGCCGAAGGCAGGTGCTTAATGACTGAGCCACCCAGGCGCCCCATACACACCATTTTTTAATACGGCTTAGTAAACAATTAAACAATGTATTACTTAATGAATTATATATAGTTCAACTATCACAAAAGCAAGAGATGATGAAGATAATTCAGGTCAGTGGTTACCTGTCAGGATGGGAAAAGGGATTATGACTTTGGTGATGTTCTAGCGCAGAATGGTGGGTTCACGGGTGTTTATTCTGTGTTTTCTATTTCACATCTTATATACATATTCCTTTGTATTTATCAAGTATTATGTAAAAATGTTTTAAAATGTTTGCTGAGGGGCGCCTGGGTGGCTCAGTGGGTTTAGCGTCTGCCTTCGGCTCAGGTCATGATCCCGGGGTCCTGGGATTGAGCCCCACATCGGGATCCCTGCTCGTCGGGGAGCCTGCTTCTCCCTCTGCCTTTGCCTGCCGCTCCCCCCGCCTATGTGTGCACAAGCGCGCACTCTCTCTTTAAATAAAATCTTAAATAAAATTACCTTAAAAAATAAAAAATATTTGCTGAATGCACAAATAACTAATATCCATTACATATTCCTATCACTTTATTCCCATTTTTCCTTCAAAATGTCCCTGTAAAGTACAAACAGACTCCTGCATCTCCCCCCCACCACTTGACACCAGATGTGTGGCGCTTCCACACACAAGCAATTATTCAGCACCGCCTGCGTGTTCTACAATTTAACTCAATCCTGACACTATCTACCTGTAGAGAGTATCAGATCCCACAGGTTAGGGCTCCGTCCCACAGGACTGCCTCTCCCCACCACCCCAATCCCAAATCCAGGTTGCTCCCGGTGCTTCGGACCAATAGGCTATAAATCGGAGGGTCCAACACCCTCCTGGGATTCAATTACTTTTCTAGAGCAGCTCGCAGAACGCAGGAAAAGTTTACTTACTAGATTTACCATTTATCACAAAGGCTACTAAAGGATAAGCAGAGCCAGATGAAGAAATACATACAGCGAGGTCTGGAAGAGTCCTGAGCACAGCAGTTTGGGATATGCCACTTCCAGGCACGCGGATAAATTCTTGTTCAACTCAAAAGCTCTCCAAACTCTGACCTTTTGGGGTTTTATGGAGGCTTCATTACATAGGCATGATTGATTAAAACACTAGCCACTGGTAGGTTGGTGCCCCTGGCAACTAGCCACCAAGGTTAGTTGCTTTACAAATGAATCTCATTAACATAAACTCAGGTGTGGTTAAAAAGTTTTTAATGAATAGTAAAAGACACCTTTACTGCTTTATCACTTAAATTCCAAAGGTGCAGCACCTGGGGGCCAGTACCTCGGGGGCGGTCTGCCTTCGGCTCAGGTCATGATCCAGATTTAAAAAAGAACTGCAAGTTTGTGCAACCAGTATGGGAGAATGTGAGCATCCCTGGCCTAAAACGTGAGAACACAGCCTATAAGACTTGCAATGACCAGCCTCCGGGAATCTAGTCTGGTAAGATTGGCAGAGGCAGGGGAGAGAGCATGCTCTCACTTTATTTAGTTACTGCAAATTAGACCATCCCTTCCTTCTGATAGAAGAGGGAGACATCCCTCCTCCCCACCAAGGTCAAAGCTTCCCTCTTCCAGAGATTCACTCTTATCAGTAAAATCTTAAGGGTGCCTGGGTGGCTCAGTTGGCTAAGAGTCTGCTTTCAGCTCATGCATCGGGCTCCCTGCTCAGCGGGGAGTCTGCTTCTCCCTCTGACCCTACCCCCCAGCTCAGTACACACGTGCTCTCCCACAGGTAAATAAATAAAATTTAAAAAAAAAAAAAGAAAGGGGCCTGGGTGGCTCAGTCGTTAAGCATCTGCCTTCGGCTCAGGTCATGATCCCAGGGTCCTGGGATCGAGCCCCGCATTGGGCTCCCTGCTCAGCGGGAAGCCTGCTTCTCCCTCTCCCTCTCCCACTCCCCCTGCTTGTGTTTCCTCTCTCACTGTGTCTCTCTCTGTCAAATAAATAAAATCTTAAAAAAAAAAAAAAAGAAATTCCAAAAGTTTTTGGAGCTCAGTGCCAGAGCTCAATACCAATGTCCTCAGAAAGTTTGGTGGAAAAAGCTTTGGTGAAGCTAAGCAGATCTGACTACTCTGTAATTTTGGGCAAACTACTTAACCCCTCGGAGACTCAGCTTCCACATCTTAAAAAATGAGTTACATGAGATAATGCACAGAACCTGCCGTAGTAAAGATTATGTTGGATTTTACTAGCGGAAACACGTGGAAGCTGTAGGACTCTGATACCTCTTAAAGCCATATGCTAAGTGAGAGACTGAGCTGGCATGAGGATCCTGGTTCCAACACCCTGCCATGGCCATTCCTTTTCTATACCCTCATGTCCTCAGGAATCTGAGCCACCTGAGATCTGGAGCCCAGATAACCATAAACAGGGACTCCAAGTCAGGCACACATCTTGAAGGAAAGAGGCCAGGCCCCTGAGGCTGTAGGTAGACCCAAAGCCTCCACCAAAGTCTGTCTGCTGGCTCCTCTGTAGAGCACTGAGGAAGTCTTCAGGGGTAGAAGCCTCCCTAGACAAAACAAGAAAGGTGCCTCCATAGGGCACACGCATTCACCAACAGGTTGCAGTTCTGACTTACATGTTGACTACTATCCAGACAGGGTGGCCGATTGGTTAGTTGAATCAAAGTTTTCCGAAAGGGAGACAGGAAACACTCCTGGCTCTGAGTCCCACTGCTGGATTTCCGTTTCTTGGGAGTCTAGAAGAGTATTGGGGAAGGTAAGTCAAGTCTGGAAGACCACAGAGCTCACCACAATGGTAACTCACATTTAAAACGTTATTAAATGCCGGGCACTGTGCTAAACTCTTCACATATATTATCATGTATCATCATCACAGCAAGCCTATGATAAATGTTTATTATTATACTCACTTAGCAGGTGAGAAAACTGGAAGTTAATGAGGTTACAGAACTTGTCTAATCGGAAGATGGGCACTGGATGAGGTGAATAAAGCGAGCCAGTCAGCCCACACCATGGCAGTGAGGTCGCTAGCACTGAAAGGGTTTTCAGGAGCAAAGAGCACCATTTATGACCCAGCTGCACCAAGTGCTGCCCCAAGTTCAAGTCTGTGACCCATGTAAGTAGCAAGAGGCAGCCTTGTCCCTCTCAGGCAGAGGAGCCCCCTGCACACCAGCAGTGGTGCAACTTCAGGGCAAGACCCCACGGAACCTTTGAAGGTTTTTGAAGCTTCAGTGATCCTACAAGAAACACCTGAAACAAACACCAGCCCCTTCACCCCTCACATACAGGCCCTGCCCAAAACTGCCTTCTTGACCTTCCTTAGCTAATCCCTTTCTCCAAAGTTCCAGTGGCCAAGCCCTTACTTCGTGAACTGCTCTTTCTCTCTGAAGTATATGCTGTATTATCCTATTGATTTTTGTATACATAGGTCCTACCCGGTCAGCCCCAGAAAGCCTCAACAGCGGAAACAGAGCACAGGACCAATCCAAAGTCAAACATACTGCACTTGAGTATTAGCAGGGACTAGATGGGCACCACTCCTCTAATCTAGGCCCAAGTGAGCTCAGAACAGGCCCTATATACTCTACTGTTTTGTGATATTGGGTAGGGGATAAAGAGCAAAAGAGCAGGCAACTAGTTGCTATTGGGGAGCCATTTTATTTTTCCCAAGGGAGCCAAAAGGCCCAACCCAATCTGCTCTTTTGCTTTGGAATATCCCTCTCTACCAGAAAAATTGAGGCTATATTAAGTTCTAGTAAGCACCTTGAGGACCAAGATTTTTTTTATCTTGTTCAATGCCTGACACTTGGTAAGCACTAAGTAAAAGTTTACTGAAAGAGTTTCTGGAGGTGACCAGGTTCATCCATGTAACCCCAGAAACCAAGTCCAGGACTCCTTTCTGCCCAAACAGCCCTGCATCCTACCTGTCCCACCCCCTGGAGGGCAGGGTACTCACCACTGTCCCAGGCTGCCAGTCTTCATCATCACCAGATCTGCCTTCCGGTTTTCTCTTGGCCAGCTGGCTAGGAGCTAAGCTCTTCCTCTGTAAGGGGAATATGGAAACTGAGCACTTCCAGAGATCCCGCAGCCTAAACCCATTAGACGGAGACACAAGGCTACCCACAGTCTCCCTTAGGGCCATACTTACCATCCTGGGCTCAGAAGCATAAAACGTCAAGTACCCATCAGCCAAAGATGAAAGGCAGCCAGCAGCTGAGAGTGCAGAACCACGGCCGGCCGGTTAAAGCGAGCTGCTGTATTACTGAAAGCATGGGCTAATTAAAGAGGGAGCATGGATGGAGGGAATCCAGCTAGGGGCTGGAGTTTGGGTCCAAACTGTGAGAGTGTCGGTCGTCAATTAATCTAGGCGGAAGAGCAGGCCAAAGAGGATGTATCCAAGCAAAGGTGAGTAAAGGTCTGGGATGGGGGAGGGGGCGGGGGAGAGGAAGATGGAGTACCAGACTGGCAGAGAGAAGTCGGGCAAATGGTCCCAGGTGGACGTGATGGCGGGGGTAGTTGCAGGAGATAAAAAGAAATCACAGGCCAGGGGACAGGGGCCGGGGTGAAAATCCGAGGCGGAGGGAGGGCGAGGCGCCGAGTCCGAAGGGGTTTTTCCCAGGTCTGGAGCCCGGAAGCCAGGCCCGGACTGGGGGAGGTCGAGCAGGGGTCCAGGCCGGACAAGTAAAAGACCCGGGCTTGGGAAGGGAATACCAGGAAGAGCTGGAAAGAACAGCAAAAGTGAATCCGGACCGTAGCACTCCCGCTTCAACCTTCCTCTTCCCAAAACGCGCGTTAACAGCCGCCAGGAGTCCCCGGACCCGCCAGGCCCAGTGAATCGAACCTCCCGCGGTGCTGCCGCCGCACCACCTATTGGCTGCGTTCGATGCGTTCGGCGCTCGCGACCCCAGGAAGGGGGCGGGCCTTGTGCTGCAGTCACCGCGGGGCGCGGGCGCTGGAGCTGAGGCTAAACGGACCTGCTAGGAGGTGGGACTTAGGGGGATGGGCGGGGCCAACAGTGACAGGAGCGGTTGGGCGACGTGGGCGGAGCAGGCTACTGAAGTGACGTTTGCATCAGACTGGGGTGTGGAGGAGTAGTCGCCAGTCTGCGTGTCAAGAAGGACGGCACGCTTCTGCACTTCCCCTGTGCTGGGCCTGGAGCTGTGATGCAGGTTCGGAGTCAGATCTCGCCCACCCGGAGGGTGGCAGGAGTCTTTGGCGCTGAGTGCCTACCTCCAGCACTGCTCCGGCAGTGATACCACCCTTGGGGATGTGATTCTTTGATCAGGGGTTTCTTGAAGGAAGCTGCCTTTCTTATCTAGGCAAAATCATGTTGGTGGAAGTGTGATTCTTGGAATCGAGACTTAACGACTCTATCTCTCAAAACTTCAGTTTCTTCACATCAAAAATATACTTTCTAGGGACGCCTGGGTGGTGCAGTTAAGCGTCTGACTCTTGGCTTCAGTTCCGGTGGTGATCTCAGCCTCCTGAGTTCGAGCCCAGCCTCTGAGCTACAGCATGGGGTTGGCTTCCCTCTCTCTGCCCCTTACCACCTCCCTCTCTCTCTCTCTAAAATAAATAGGGGCGCCTGGGTGGCTCAGTTGGTTAAGTGTCTGCCTTCAGCTCAGGTCATGATGCCTGAGTCCTGGGCTCAAGCCCCACATTGGGCTCACTGCTCAGCTGGGAATCTGCTTCTCCCTCTCCCTCTGCCCCACCCCCCTCACTCCCGCGCTTGTGCTCTCTCTCACTCTCTCAAATAAATGAATATTTAAAAACAAATCTTAAAAAAAAAATAAAATGTGCATTCTATTAGTACTTTCCCCACAAGGTTATTCTGAGAATTAAATAAATCAGCGTTTAAAATACTCAACATAGGGGCGCCTGGCTGGCTCATTTGGTGGAGCAAGCTGCTCTTGACCTCAGGATCCAGTTCACCCCCAAGTTGGGCGTGGAGCCTACTTAAAAAAATAAATAAAATCTTTAAAAATAAATAAATAGGGGCGCCTGGGTGGCTCATTTGGTTAAGCCTCTGCCTTCAGCTCAGGTCATGATCCCAGGGTCCTAGGATCAAGCCCTGCATGGGGCTCCCTGTTCAAGGGGGAGCCTGCTTCTCCCTCTCCCACTCCCCCTGCTTGTGCTCACGCTCTCTCTCTCTGTCAAATAAATAAAATCTTTAAAAAATAATAAAAAATAAATAAAGTCCTCAACACCGTGCCAGGGACAACCTAGGTGCTCACTAATAATAATAATGGTATACATAACATTTACTACCAAGCACTTCCAAGCTTCTGAGATATAATAATTCATTTAGTACTCACAACTATGAGGTAGGTTTATTATTGTCCCCATTTTATAGATGAAGAAAGAGGCTACGAGAAACCAGTAACTTGTCTAGAGTCACATACCTAGTGTGTGGCTCCAGAGTCATTGTCCTTAGCCACCTTGCTAAGGAGGGTCAGAGCCGGGTTTTGTGGGGCCTGAACCTTTTGTTAAGTACTTGTTGAGACCCTCTAAAATTAGGTACACATATTAATATTTGCTTAGAATGAGGAAAAGAGTACCCAATTATGGAATCTTGGAAATTTAGGTCCCTTTCCTCTGAAACTTCTCTAGGCAGTTGATTAGAAATGCTTCCTGTTACAATCTGGCTTCTCCCCAATTAGAACACTGATTACAAATCTCTAGTAACTTCCAGCACTCGCAGGGTCTATGCAGATGGGCCCTGAAGCTTACCCTTAGCTTCATGGTAAATCTGCCTCTGATGATAACTATTATTATTTGGGTGGTGGAGGGCAATAATGTTTTACTTACTGATCTTTTTAAAGATTTTATTTATTTATTTTTGAGAGAGATAAGTGGGGGAGGGGCAGAGGGAGAGAATCCCAAGCTGACTCCCTGCCCAGTGCTGAGCCTGGTGCTGGCTCCATCTCACAACCCTGAGATCATGACCTGAGTCAAAACCAAGAGTTGGACACTCAAATGACTGAGCCACCCAGGAGCCCCACTTACTGATCTTTTTAATTAAATGTTTTATTTTGAGATAATTGCAGATTTGCAGGCAGTTGTAAGAAATAATACAGAGAGATCCTATGTACCCTTTCCCCACCCCTAATGGTATCTTGTAAAACCATCATACAACATCATGACCAAGATATTACCAATAATACAGTCATGATACAGAACATTTCCATCACCGCCCAACGATCCCTCATGTTGACCTTTTATAGCCACATCCATTTCTGTCCCACCTCTACCCCTTCCTTAATCCCTTGGCAACCAATAATCTGTTCTCCATTTCTATAGTTCTGTCATTTCAAGAATGTTATATAAATGGAATTACATAGTATGCAACTTTTTTAAATTGGCTTTTTCAGTCAGCATAATCCTCCAGAGATTCATCTGTATTGTTGCATTATGTGTAACAATTTGTTCCTTATTATTGCTGAGTAGTTTTCTATGGTATGGATGTACCTCAGTTTATTTAATTACATCTGGGTTGTTTCCAGTGTTGGCTATTATGAACTGCTGTAAGCATTTGTGTGTAGATTTTTGTGTGATAAGTCTTCATTCTGCGGGATACATGCCCCGGAGTGCAATTGCTAGGTTGTAGAGTAGTTGCATGTTTAGTTTTTTAAAAAACTGACAGGGGCACCTTGGTGGCTCAGTCCATTAAGTGTCTGACTCTTGGTTTCAGCTCAGGTTCTGATCTCATGAGAGATCATGAGATCGAGGACCCGCCCCCCGCCCCGTTGGGCTCTGCAGGCATCTGCTTAGATATTCTCTCCCTCTGCCTGTTCCCTCTCTCTCTCAAATAAATAAATAAATCTTTAAAATAAATATATAAAAAGAAAAAACTGACGAAATGTCTTCCAGTGTGGCTGTACCATTTTACATTTCCACCAGCTATGTTTGAGTGATCCAGTTTTTCCAAGTCCTCACAAATTTGATGTTGTCACTATTTTTTACTATAGCTATTCTGATAGGTGTGAAGTAACATCTCATTGTGATTTTAATTTGCATTTCCCTAATTGCTCGTGACATTGAACATCTTTACAAGGCTTATTTGACATCTGTATATCCTCCTCAGTGAAATGTCTCATATCTTTTGCCCATTTTCTAATTGGATTGTTTTTTACTGTGGAGTTTTTAGCATGTTTTATATATTCTAGCCCTTTGTCAGATATATGGTTTGTAAATATTTTCTCCCATTCTGTAGCTTGTTTTTTTATCCTCTTAACAGAGTCTTTTACAGAACAAGCATTTCCCCAAAAGATTTATTTATTTATTTGAGAGAGAGAGTGTGTGCGCACATGCATGTGAGAGAGAGAGAGCAGGGGGAAGGGTAGAGGGAGAAAGAGAAAATCTCAAGCAGACTCCCTGCTGACCATGGAGCCTGACAGGGGGCTGGATCCCACACCCCCAAGATCATGACCCCAGCTGAAACCAAGAGTCAGACACAAATGACTGAGCTCTCCAGGTGCCCCAGAACAAGCATTTTTAATTTTGACAAAGTACAATTTATCAAATTTTCCTTTTTATGGATCATGACTTTGGTGTTAAGAATATTTTGTCTAGGGGCGCCTGGGTGGCTCAGTCGTTAGGTGTCAGCCTTCGGCTCAGGTCATGATCCCAGGGTTCTGGGATCAAGTCCCACATCAGGCTCCTTGCTCGGCAGGGAGCCTGCTTCTCCCTCTCCCACTCCCCCTGCTTGTGCTCTCTCTCTGACAAATAAATAAATAAAATTTAAAAAGAAGAAGAAGATGACAATTTAGGTAATACAAACTTTAATACTTCATGAAGTGGTCAGTCTCCATTTGGAGAACAGCTAAATGGGCAGAAGGCAGGAAGCTTTTATAGGATCAAGAATAAAGAACAAGGAAGAGAATAATAGAAAATATCTGATTGGCTGGGACAACATAGTGAACCTTTTCTGGGGTGAGAAGGAACAGGAAATGAATATAGAGCCCAGGGTTGGCTTGGTGTTTGGAGACTGGCTGAGTGGATATACTTTGTTTCTGGTCAAGCAGAGCATTTTTAAGGACCTGAAAGTTATCTAAGTTTCTGTTTGCTGACATGGCACAGAATTGGCTCCAACTTGGGCCTAGAAATTCACTTCAACAAATATTTGTTGAAAAGCCTGTCTTTCCTCCATTGAGTTGTTTTTGCACCTTTGCCAAAAATCAATTGTGCATGTTCATGTGGGTATATTTCTGGATCTTTATTTCGTTTCATTGATCTATGTGTCTAACCCTCCACCAATACTACAGTTTTGATTACTGTAGGTATGTAAATCTTGAAATTGAGTAGACGGAGTCCTCCCATTTTATTTTATTTTTCAAAGTTGTGTTAGCTATTCTAGTTCCTTTGTCTTTCCATATAAATTTGAAAATAGTCTTGTCAATGTTTACAAAAAAATCTTGCTATGATTTTGATAGGAATTTCATTAAATCCATATACCAGTTGGAGAGAATTAACATCTTTACCAGATTGAATCTACCAATCCCTGAACAAAGTATATCTCTCCATTTTTTTTTAAGTTACCCTTGGATTTTTTTTAAAGATTATTTATTTATTTATTTATTTATTTATTTATTTATTTATTTATCAGAGAGAGAGAGAGCACAAGCAGGGGGAGCTGCAGGCAGAGGGAGAAGCAGGCTCCCTGATAAGCAAAGAGCCCAAGGCAGGACTCAATCCCAGGACTCCGGGATCCTGACTGAGCCAAAGGCAGACACTTAGCTGACTGAGCCACCGAGGCATCCATATCTCTCCATTTATATAGATTTTCTTTTATTTCATTCATTGACATTGTGTAGTTTTCAGTATACACACCCTGTACATGTTTTTTCACATTTATACCTAAGTATTTCTGTTTTTCTTTTTTTTATTGTAAACAGTATTGTATTTTTTAAAATTTTTATTTATTTATTTTTTTATTCTTATGTTAATCCCCATACATTACATCATTAGTTCTAGATAACAGTATTGTATTTTTATTTTCAGTAGCCATGTGGTCATTGCTTATATTGACTTTTTTTTAAAGTAATCTCTACACCTGGGGCACCTGGGTGGCTCAGTTGGTTAAGCGACTGCCTTCAGCTCAGGTCATGGCTCCAGGGTCCTGGGATCGAGCCCTGAATCAGGCTCCCTGCTCCGCAGGAAGCCTGCTTCTCCCTCCTTTACTCCCCCTGCTTGTGTTCCATCTCTTGCTATGTCTCTTTCTCTGTCAATTAAATAAATAAATAAAATCTTAAAAAAAAAATAATCTCTACACCCAATGTGGGGCTCGAGCTCATAACCCCAAGATCAAGAGTTGCATGCTCTACCAATTGAGCCAGCCAAGCACCCTAAAATGCAACTGGTTTTGGGATATTTATTTTGTAATCTGTGACCTTGATGAAGTCACTTGTTCTAGGAAGTTTTTTGTAGATTCCTTGGGATTTCCATGTAGACAATCTTGTCCTCTACACATAGGAACAGTTTTATTTATCTTTCTAATGTGTATGCATTTTATTTCCTTTTCTTGCCTTATTGTACTGGTTTAGAACTGTTGAGTGAGAGTGGTAAAAGAAGACATCCTTATCTTGTTCCCAGTTTAGGGTGAAAACAGTCAGTCTTCCACCACTATGTATAATGTTAACGATAGGGTTGTTGTTGTTCTTTAAAGATTTTATTTCTTTATTAGAGAGACAGTGCACGAGAGAGAGAGAGAGAGAGAGAGCAGGAGCAGGGGCAGGGGGAGAGGGAGAAGCAGACTCCCTGCTGAGCAAGGGACCCCAAATGCAGGGCTCGATCCCAGGACCCTGGGATCATGATCTGAGCCACCCAGGCACCCCGAACTGTAGGGGTTTTGTCGATGCTTTTTTAACAACTTGAAGAGTTCCCCTCTATTCCTATCTTAGGTTTTATCATGAATGGCTGTTGAATTTTGTCAAATGCTTTTTCTATATCAATTAATACAATCATGTGATTTTTCTTCTTTAGACTGTTAATATGGTGGATTACATTGATTGACTTTCAAATATTGAACTGGCTTTGCATCCCTGAAATAAACCCTATTGATGATAGTGTAAAAATCTTTTTATATGTTATTGAATTCTATTTGTTAATATTCTCTTAACAACTTTTGCATCTATATTCATTAAGGACATTAGTCTGTAGTTTCTTTTTTGTGCTGTTTTTGTCTGGTTTTGGAATCAGGGTAATACTTAATTTTATAATATGAATTGGGAAGTATTCTCTCCTCTTCTATTTTCTAGAAGAGATTGTGTAAAATTGGTGTTAATTTTTCTTTAAATGTTTGGTGGAGGGGTGCCTGGGTGGCTCAGTCATTAAGCATCTGCCTTCGGCTCAAGTCATGATCCCAAGGTCCTGGGATTGAGCCCCATGTCAGGTTCCCTGCTCCACGGAAAGCCTGTGTCTCCCTTCCCCATTCCCCCTGCTTGTGTTCCCTCTTTCACTGTGTCTCTCTCTGTCAAATAAATAAATTTAAAAAAAAAAATCTTAAAAAAATAAAATAAAATAAATATTTGCTGGAATTCTTAAGTGAAACCATCTGTACCTAGAGATCTCTTTTATGGGAGTTTTTAAATTATGAATTAAATTTCCTTAATAGTTATGGGACTATTCAAATTATCTATTTTGTATTGGATAAGTTGTGGTACTTTGTATTTTTTGAGGAATTGGTCCATTTTGTTTAAGTTGTTGAATTTATATGTGTAGAGTTGTTTGTAGCATACCCTTACTGTATTTTTGATGTCTACAGGGTCTGTAGTGATATTCCCTGTTTCATCACTAATATAATTAATTTGTGTCTTCTCTTTTTGTCCTTCAACAGCCTTGCTGGAGATTTGTCAATTTTCTTGATCGTTGCAAAGAACCAACTCTTTGTGTCATTGATTTTCTCTATTTCTGTTTTTCTTCTGCGTTTTCTTAGATTCTGCATTTGTCTATTTGGCACCCATTAATCACAGGGCCAAACTAATGACCAAAGTTGTTTACATCTCTCCTGAAATCCAGCTTTCACAGGCATTGAAAATCATGTTATAAACCCTTCAGTTAATCCCAAGTCTATAGCCCCAACTACTTCCTTTTTTTAACCACACATCAAGCCAATATTCACCCTACCCTAGATCAACCAAGGCCAGGTTCCAGACAACCAGAGGCTGCCCTTATGCCCCAAAGGCCACCAGAATTATTCAAATTAACCAATCCTAAACTGTTTATCCACCCTGCCCTACCTTTCCCATGGAACCCCAATAAAGATTGTGGCCTATGCCTTCCCTTTGCTCCTTTCTGCCTCCTGATTGATACTGGTGCTTCCCCCATGGCCCTGCATGGTGAGCTGTGCTTCTTGTTTCTAGGGGAATTATGAGCAGTAACATTAAACCTCTCTTTTAGTGACATTGATTTCTCTGTATTATCAGTCACCTTTATAAATTAAGACCCGTTAATCAGTTTTCAACTTCACTGATTTCTGTTCTTGTCTGTATTCTTTCTTTTTTTTTTTTTTTAAAGATTTTATTTATTTATTTGACAGAGAGAGACACAGCGAGAGAGGGAACACAAGCAGGGGGAGTGGGAGAGGGAGAAGCAGGCTTCCTGCCGAGCAGGGAGCCCAATGTGGGGCTCGATTCCGGGGCTCCGGGATCATGACCTGAGCTGAAGGCAGACGCTTAATGACTGAGCCACCCAGGCGCCCCTTGTCTGTATTATTTCTTACTTCTGCCTTCATTGGGTTTATTTTGCTCTTCTTTTTCCAGATGCTTCAGTTGGAAGTTTAGGTTATTGATTTGAGATTTTTCCTCCTTTTTTTTTTAAAGATTTTATTTATTTATTTGACAGAGAGAGACACAGCTAGAGAGAGAACACAAGCAGGGGGAGTGGGAGAGGGAGAAGCAGGCTTCCCGTGGAGCAGAGAGCCTGATGCAGGGCTCGATCCCAGGACGCCGGGATCATGACCTGAGCCGAAGGCAGACACTTAAGGACTGAGCCACCTAGGTGCCCCAAGATTTTTCCTCTTTTCTAATGTATGCCATAAAATTCCCTCTCCACACTGCTGTAGCTGTGTCCCACAAATTTTGATATTTTGTATTTTCATTTCTATTCAGTTCAATATATTTTTTCCCTTGAAACTTCTTCTTTGGCCAATGGATTATTTAGAAATGTGTTTAGTTCCAACTATTAATAAATTTTATAATCTCTGTTATTGATTCCTAATGATTCGTTGTGGCTAGAGAATACACTCTATATGATTTCAATTCTTTATTATTATTATTATTTGCTATTGAAATTTGTTTTCTGGCTCAGGATATGGTCTATCTTGGTATCAAGATATCAGTGGGCATTCTAAAAGAATATATATCATGCTGTTGCTTGGTGGAGTATTGTCCATTAGATCCTGTTGGTTGACAGTGCTATTATTTCTAATATTTGTGCCCATTTTCTGTCTAGTCCTTCTATTAAATGCTTAGAAAAGGGTGTTGAAATCTCCAACTATACGGGCATACTTCATTTTATTGAGCTTCACTTTATTGCACTTGACAGATAATGTTTGTTTGTTTTTTTTACAAATTGAAGGTTTCTGCAATCCTGTGCCAAGCAAGTCTATCAGTGCCATTTTTTTTTCAACAGTATTTGCTCACTTTATGTCTGTGTCACATTTTTAAAATTCTCCCAACATTTAGAACTGGGTGAAGATTTCAGCTTTTGCCCACTGCTGGAGAGAGAATTTGGAATCGAAGTCTAGCCAAGTTAGCTTCCTGCTAAAACAAAAACCATTCTTCAAAAGAACATAACAGGGACGCCTGGGTGGTTCAGTCGTTAAGCGTCTGCCTTTGGCTCAGGTCATGATCCCAGGGTCCTGGGATTGCCTGCATTGGGTGGGCTCCCTGCTCCGCGGGAAGCCTGCTTCTCCCTCTCCCACTCCCCCTGCTTGTGTTCCCTCTCTCACTGTGTCTCTGTCAAAAAATAAATAAAATCTTTAAAACAAACAAAAAAAGAACATAAGAGAATCCCAAAACATATCATTCATAATGTCCAGCATCCAACAAAGAATAGTAGACAAGTGAAGAAACAGGAAATGTGATGCATTAAGTCATCAATAAAACCTCCCCCAAAATGACACAGGTGTTAAAATTAGCAGACAAGAATTTTAATGCAGTTATTAATAGTTTCAAAGACAAAAAATGAAAATGTATGCAAATTAGATACCTCTACATACCTATTAAAATAGCTAAAATTAAAAAGACTGACAATACTAAGGGTTGGGGAGGATGTAGAGCAACTGGAACTCACATAGTTTGTTGGAATGTAAAATGTCACAAGCACTTTGGGAAAAGGGTTGACAGTGTCTTTTAAAATTATACTTGCCATAGAACTCACCCATTCCACTCTTAGGTATTCATCCAAGAGAGGTATTTATTCAATAAACAAATGTTTAAAAAAATGTTGACAAAAAGGCTTGTACATGAATGCTCACAGAATCTTAATTCAGAGCAAGGAACTAGAAACAACTAAAATATCCATCAATAAGTCAATGGATTAACAAATAACAATTGAATACTTCTTAGCAGTAACAAGTAACAAACTCTTGATACGTACATGTGTGAATCTCAAAAACATGATGCTGAACAAAAAAAGCCAGATATGAAAATGTACATATTGTGGGCGCCTGGCTGGCTCAGTCAGGTTATGTACCTGCCTTGGGCTCGGGTCGTGATCCCAGCGTCCTGGGATTGAGTTCCGCGTTGGGCTCCCTGCTCTGTGGGGATAAATAAATAAATAAATAAATAAATAAAATATCTGTGGGGATAAATAAAATCTTTTTTTAAAAAGTACATATTGTATTATTCTATTTATATGAAATTTTAAAACAAGAAGAAACTAATCTTGATTGATACAAAGCAGATCTGTGGTTGCTTGGAGCCAGGGCAGTAGAGAGCCTGACTGCAAAGGGGCATGCGATACATTTTTGAAATGATTAAAATGTTCTATGTATTGATTGTGATAATGATTACATGAGTGTATACATTGTCAAAACTCATCAAACTGTATATGTAAAGTAGGTTCATTTTATTATATGTAAATTATACCTCAATAAAGTTTATTTTAGTTTTTTTGGGGGGGGGTGGAATCTACTTTATGCTGCGTGGAAAGTCCATTCTAGCGGGTGGTCCAGGAGCAGGACGAACTCGCCCACCCGCCCCTCCCAGCCCCTGCAGGGCCAGGGGAGGATCCCTGAGTCCAACGTGTAAACACCACAGCCCACCCACCAGGTGCCCGGATGCGCAGGGGGTCACGGGCGCCCCCCGGACCCTCGGGTCAGGGCACGTCGCAGGCTCTGACCCCAGGCTGAGCCGCATGTTGGGCTGTCCCTTCAGCTCTTGTCTCCGAACACGATGTGGGGGACCCAGCGCCGCCCCGGGAGACGACCAGGCACGAGGGACCACCACGAAGCGCGGGCACCGGCTGACGGGAAGCTGTTCGGGTTATTTTAGTTTTTTAAAAATAAAATGAAAGCAGAATAAATACAGGTTCAGATCAACAAATACAGAGAATCATCACCACCAGACTCATACTACAAAAAATGCTAAGGAAAGTTCTTCAGACTAAAGGAAAATGACACCAAATAATCTACAGGAAGGCATGAAGATCACCAGAAATGATAAATATGTGGGTGTGGTAGGCAGAATAATGGCCCATCAAAGATGTCCCTGGCTTAATCTCCAGAATCTGTGAATATGATAGGTTACTTGACAAAGGTGAATTAAGGTTGCTAATCAGATGACCTGGAGATGGAGAGATCATCCTGGATTATCTGGTCCAAAGAAATCAGAAGTATCCTTAAAAATGGAAGAGGGAGGCAGAGGAATCAGTGTCCGAGAGCAGATGGCCTCTAGAAGCTGGAAAAGGAAAGGGAACAGTTTCTCCCCTAGGGGCTCCCAAAAGAATGCAACCCTGCTGGCACCTTGATTTTTTTTTTTTTTTTAAGATTTTATTTATTTATTTGACAGAGAGAGACACAGTGAGAGAGGGAACACAAGCAGGGGGAGTGGGAGAGGGAGAAGCAGACTTCCCGCTGAGCAGGGAGCCCGATGCGGGGCTTGATCCCAGGACCCTGGGATCATGACCTAAGCCGAAGGCGGACACTTAATGTCTGAGCCACCCAGGTGCCCCTATTTATTTATTTTTAAAGATTTATTTACTTATTTGAGAGAGAGAGAGTGTGTGCACATGAGTCGGGGTAAGGGCAGAGGGAGAGAGAGAATCCTTAAGCTGACTCCCCGCTGAGCACGGTGCAGATAAAAATTTATCAAGGATAGGTCGCCTGGGTGGCTCAGTTGGTTAAACGACTGCCTTCGGTTCAGGTCGTGATCCTGGAGTCCCGGGATCGAGTCCCGCATCAGGCTCCCTGCTCAGCGGGGAGTCTGCTTCTCCCTCTGACCCTCCCCCTTCTCATGTGCGCTCTCTCTCAAATAAATAAATAAAATCTTAAAAAAAAAAAAATCAGCAAGGATATACTAAACCAACGCTATCGAATACTTTGACCTAATTGACATTTGTATAACATCATACACAACAACTGCAAAGTGCATGTTCTTTTCAAGGGGGTATGGGAACATTCAGCCAGAAAGGTCATATTCTGGACCATAAAAAAAATCTCAATAAATTTTTAAAAATAGACATCATACAGAATATATTTTCTAGATTTAAATTAGAAATCAGGGTGCCTGGGTGGCTCAGTTGGTTAAGCAACTGCCTTCGGTTCAGGTCATGATCCTGGAGTCCCAGGATCGAGTCCCGCATCGGGCTCCCTGCTCGGCAGGGAGTCTGCTTCTTCCTCTGACCCTCCCCTGTCTCATGCTCTCTCTCTCTATCTCATTCTCTCTCTCAAATAAATAAAATCTTTAAAAAAAAAAAAAGAAATCAATAACAGGCTTTCTAAAAAGCCACAAATACCTGGTAAGCAATGTTTCTAATTAACTCATGGGCCAAAGAAGAAATAGCAAAGGAAATCATAAAACATTTTTTAACTGTATAATAATAATAATAATAACAATAATAATAAAATATATTAAAAATGTATGAGATGGGGGCACCTGAGTGGCTCAGTCAGTTAAGCATCGGACTCTTGATTTCTGCTACGGTAATGATCTCAGGGTTATGGGATTGAGCCTCGAGTAGGGCTCCATGCTGGGCATGAAGCCTTCTTAAGATTCTCTCTCTCCCTCTGTCCCTTCAGCTCGCTCTCTCAAAAGGAAAAAAAAAGTATGAAATGCAGGTAAATCAGTGCTTAGAGAGAAATTTATAGCTTATATTAGAAAATAGAGGGGCACCTGGGTGGCTCAGTCGTTAAGCGTCTGCCTTCGGCCCAGGTCATGATCTCAGGGTTCTGGAATCGAGCCCCGCATCGGGCTCCCTGCTCAGCGGGAGGCCTGCTTCTCCCTCTCCTACTCCCCCTGTTTGTGTTCCCTCTCTCGCTATGTCTCTCTCTGTCAAATAAATAAATAAAATCTTTAAAAAAAAAAAGAAAAGAAAATAGAGGCTTAAAAATCAATTATCTAAGTTTCCACCTAAGAAACTAGAGAAAGAGGAGCAAATTAAACCCAAATAGAATAAAGGAAATAAAGATTAAATTTCAATGACATACAAAATGAACAATAGAGAAAATTAACAAAGCCAAAAAATTGGTTGTTGTTTTTTTTTTTTAAAGATTTCATTTATTTGAGAGAGAGAGAGACATAGCGAGAGAGGGAACACAAGCAGGGGGAGTGGGAGAGGGAGAAGTAGGCTTCCCGCTGAGCAGGGAGCCCAATGCGGGGCTGTCGTTCCCAGGACCCTGAGACCATGACCTGAGCCGAAGGCAGACGCTTAACGACTGAGCCACCCAGGCGCCCCAGTAGTGTCCTAATTTTGAAGGCTAGTCATTCAAATCATAAATCATGCCACAGGTCTCAAGCTTATTACTTAACTTACTAAACTTTGGAATGTGGAATTTATGGTTTGGCAAAAAAGTTGGTTCTTTAAAAATATTAATAAAATGGGCAAACTCCTAGGAAGATTGGTCAAGAATAAAACAAAGAAGCACAAATTTTTTATATCAGGAATGAAAGAGGGGATGTGACGACAGATTTTATAGACATCAAAGGATAAAAGGAGAAGATTCTGGGAAGACGATGGTAATGGTGGCAGCATAGTTCTATGTCTATCCCCGCATAAAAATTTATGTGGTGACTGGAGAGTAAAATTAAAAAGAAAAAAACACGGACAGCATTTACAACAAAATTTGGTGCAAAGGCATCTCCACAACCCCCCAATAAAAGCAAGTGGGAACAAACCACCAACATCCACCAGACCTGCACAGGATCAGCATTGGTGCAAGAGAAAGAAGGAAACAAAGGGATGGCCTCTGACAGAATAAGAACAGAGCTCAAAAAAGCCTACAGATAGTCACCGGAACCAAGACAGGCCAATTGAGAACAGTAAATGAAACTAGGAGGGATCTGCCATCTAAAATAGCAGGAGAGTGCCGAGGGCCTGCAGTGAGAAAGTCGAAGGGACTGGGGCAGGTATGGCTCCTATGAACTGTCAAATTGACCCACCACAGCTTCCTTCTAGTACCATGCCACACACCGAGGAGAAGTTGCTTGGAGTGGAATCAAAATGTAGTAAGGTGGGGACAACACAGAAGAAGGAAAGGAAAGAGGCTAGAGGAGGGGAACAGAGCCAGGATATCCCAGAAAGCAAGCCGGACAAAGTAACAGAGGAGGGAGCTCTGTGATGTGATAAAAGTTTTTCCGAACCCCACCTCATTTTTTCAGTTCAGGAAAACTAATTTCACAGAAAATGAACAATACAAAAGTATCAAGGTCAAATCCCATATAGTTATCATAAAAGAACCATAAAAGTCACATTACTACGGATAATGGAGCACACCAGAAAGGCATGCCACAAAACAGACCACAACTCCTAACTACTATTTCACAACAAGCCAAAAGACACTAAGAACATGATACGATACATGAAAGGGCAACATAAATCAGAATCAGAAAAATTCAGACATGATGCAACAGTACTCAGGACGGATGAGAAATGAAAGAAAAAGATCATTTTAGAAGTGAAGACTAAACTAGAAAGTACACAAGAACAGTGAGCACAAAAGATGATGCCTTAGATATACAATGGAAAAGAGGAAATGTTTAAAAATTAAAAAATATGAAGAGATAAAGTTAGACATTGACAAATAATGAAAATGGGCAAAAAGAAAAAAATCGGATAGATGAGTTCCCGAAGAAGAAAACCAGAGCAAAGGACTAGAATACTAAAAACTATTCTAGAAAGTTTCCTGAAATAAAGGAAAACCTCAAAACTATGTCTTCAAAGAGCATACTGCAAAGCTGAGAATGTGGTCCCAAAATGACCTGCAAAAAGCCATTCTAATAAAATGTTTACTTTATTTTAAAGATTTTATTCTTTTTTTTTAAAGGTTTTATTTATTTCAGAGAGAGAGAATGAGAGAGAGCACATGAGAGGGGGGAGGGGCAGAGGGAGAAGCAGACTCCCCACTGAGCAGGGAGCCCGATGCGGGACTCGATCCTAGGACTCCAGGATCATGACCTGAGCCGAAGGCAGTCGCTTAACCAACTGAGCCACCCAGGCGCCCCTTAAAGATTTTATTCTTAAGTAATCTCTACACCCAATGTAGGGCTTGAACTCACAACCCTGAGATCTTGAGTCGTATGCTCCAGCGACTGAGCCAGCCAGGCACCCCTAAAATGACTGAACCTTAAAGAAAATGAAAAAATCCTGGGGCGCCTGGGTGGCTCAGTCGTTAAGCGTCTGCCTTCAGCTCAGGTTATGATCCCAGGGTCCTGGGATCGAGCCCCACATCGGGCTCCCTGCTCAGTGGGAAGCCTGCTTCTCCCTCTCCCATTCCTCCTGCTTGTGTTCCCTCTCTCGCTGTGTCTCTCTCCGTCAAATAAATAAATAAAATCTTTAAAAAAGAATGAAAAAATCCTTTGGGCATCTAAACACACACACACAGAGGAAAAATTAAATCATCATTAGGCTTTTTTTTTTTTTTAAAGATTTTATTGATTTATTTGACAGAGAGAGACACAGCGAGAGAGGGAACACAAGCAGGGGGTGTGGGAGAGGGAGAAGGAGAAGCAGGCTTCCCGCTGAACAGGGAGCCCGATGCGGGGCTCGATCCCAGGACCCTGGGATCATGACCTGAGCTGAAGGCAGACGCCCAACTGACTGAGCCACCCAGGCGCCCCCATCATTAGGCTTTAACAGTAACACTTTATGCCAGAAGAAAATGAAGTAACATTTAAGAGACCCAAGAAAGGAAAGTGTGAACCTAGCAAAACAGACTTTGTAAGTATAAAGGGCACAGACTGGGGCGCCTGGGCGGCTCAGTTGTTAAGCGTCTGCCTTTGGCTCAGGTCATGATCCCAGGGTCCTGGGATCGAGCCCCATATCGAGCCCCGCATCGGGCTCCCTGCTCCGCAGGAGGCCTGCTTCTCCCTCTCCCACTGCCCCCTGCTTGTGTTCCCTCTCTCACTGCGTCTCTCTCTGTCAAATAAATAAGTAAAATCTTACAAAAAAAACAAATGAGAAAACATCTAAAGTTCTTTAAAAATTAAAAAAAAATAATAAAGGGCACAGACTTATCAACATGTAAGATCTCAGAAAACACCATTGCCAAGTGCCCTTCCTGGGTAATCTACTAGAAAATCAGCTTCCGACAACCAAAGAGAGTAGAATGACGTAAAGACTAGAGATTAATGTTAATTATAAGATTACTTGTAGAACTAAAACATATAAGGGCTAAGAAGGAGAGATCTATTATATAATGATTATATTCCCTGACAATGATTTACTACAAAGGTTTTTAATGAAGTAGAGAATGGGAAATGCATTTGCAAAATGCTTTCTTAATGTTTTCAGTAATCATATTGGTGGTAGTATTGTTATTCTGAGAGCGCTTTGTGGATTAGATAAAAGAAATGAGTAATTATGGAGTATCCTAATTCTATTATCACCTGCATCCTTGAAAACCAGGATTCTTGGTACAGAAAAAAGGAACTAGACAAGAGATTGAGTAAAAGCTCTTTAATCTTGAATTTGAATTGAAAGTATTAATATGTACTCATGAGGTATTTTACCATATGTATGTTTGTCTGTGTGTGGGGGAGTGGTTTATACACTATACAGCTGACCTTTGAAAAATGGGTTTGAACTGTGCAGGTTCACTTACACATGGATTTTGTTTTTATAAATACAGTATACTATTATAAATGTATTTTCTCTTCCTTATGATTTTCTTAACATTTTCTTTTCTCTACCTTACTTTATTGTAAGGAAAAAATATGTAGTACATATCACTACAAAATATGTGTTAATCGACTGTTTCTGTTATCAGTAAGGCTTCTAGTCAACATTAGGCTATTAGTGGTTAAGTTTTTGCAGAGTCAAAAGTTACATGTGGATTTTCAACTGGGCAGGGGGTTAGTGCCCCTAACCTATGGCATCGTTCAAGGGTCAACTGTACTACTTTGTCTACTTTTGTCTATGCTTGACATTTTATAAAAACAAAACAACTGCAAGTGATTAAAAGACATTAAATATATTAAAAACTACAAATTCACAATAATAATTTAAAGAGAGAGCAAAACAAAACAAAATCGTCGAACATCAAGTTGCTAGGGCATCAATTTACTACTTTAACAGTGATAAATAAGGGAAGACATTTAAGCATTCATCTTGCTATTCTGGTATAAACTTTATTTTAGGGTAACGAAATAGTCCTAGAGGATGTGAAAAAGTTTTTCTCTATAGAATTAGAATAAAAGAGGGCATAACAGCATTAGAAAAGTCATCATTTTGTAATCTCTAGTGAATTAACCAATTTATAAAACAGACATTAATAGATGTTAAAACAATTTGGCAAAAAATTGACAGGAACTTTATGATGCAGAATCAGGCTATCACCACCAGAAA
This sequence comes from Mirounga angustirostris, assembly GCF_029215605.1. Lineage (NCBI taxonomy): Eukaryota > Metazoa > Chordata > Mammalia > Carnivora > Phocidae > Mirounga > Mirounga angustirostris. Next base: position 153,945,364 of record NW_026991712.1, read on the forward strand.
AATGGAAGGAACCTGGGACCTGAAATGGACAGTGGAAGAGAGGAGTCCGAGCAGGAACACCTGTACTCCCCCTGTAAGTGAAAAATAAATCTTTATTGCGTTAAATCATTGAAATATGAGGCAATTCGTTATGGAAGTTAGCTTATTGTAAAAGAATATTTATATATAGTAAGACACATAGGTACACAATCATATATATATTTAAAGACACAAACATATCCAAACACATACTAAAACATTAGAGGGTATGCCTAGGTCAGGGAGAGGAATGAGAATAGGGCTCAAGGATCAAAAGAAGAAAATAAAGCAACAGAGGGTCTCGTATCAACTGAGGATGAGAGTTTACCATGCTCTGAGGAGCATGGTTTAACTTATTAAGGAATAAAAAATAATAATTTAAAAAGGTGGCAAGGAGGGGCGCCTGGGTGGCTCAGTCGGCATCTGCCTTCAGCTCAGGTCATGATCCCGGGGTCCTGGGATGGAGCCCCGAATCACATGGGGAGCCTGCTTCTCCCTCTGCCTGCCGCTCCCCCTGCTTGTGCTCTCTCTGTCAAATAAATAAAATAAAATCTTAAAAATAAATAAAAATAAAAATAAAAAGGTGACAACGAATCTACCCTTTCCAGAGAGAGCCCAGGCTAGTTCGCTGGTAGTTATCTTCTGCCTTGAGGAGCACAGAATGGTTCTAGGGAGGAGGCAGTGTTGAAGACAGAACTTTCTGGAACTGTCCACCATGTTCACCAGGAAAAGTGTCAAGCCTGAAAATTCCCTAAGCTGAGAATTTCTCCCTTCAGTCTCAGCTCTCCCTGGTAGTGATGATGCATTCTCCAGACATGGGGCCTGGACCTGGCCACCACCTTCCCACCACCCTTCACTCCAGGCTGAGGGAGGCTAGCCAAAACATAGGGGCTCATTCTGGGCCTGGGTGCATCCATCTGCCCACCCTCCATCTCCGGTATTATCTGAATAATGGCCCTCCTCCAAAGATATTCATGTTCTAAGCCTCAAAGCCTGTGAATATTTCACCTTTTATGACAAAAGGGACTTTGAAGATAAGGTTACATTGAGGATCTTGACATGGGGAGATGATCCTAGATCATCCCAGGGGGCCCAATATAATCACAAGCATATGTAATCACAACGTAATCCTCGTAAGAGAAAGGAGAATTAGAAAGAGATCAAAGGATGGAAGCAGAGGTCAGAGAGAAGAGAAGATGCTATCGGCTGCCTTCAAGATGGAGGAAGGGGCCACGATTCAAGGAATGCGAGCAGCCTCTAGAAGCTGGAAAAGGCAAAGAAATGGATTCTCCCCTAGAGTCTCCAGGAGGAATACAGACAGGTCAACACCTTGACTTTAATTTAGCCCAGTGAAACTGATTTGGGACTTCTGACCTCCAGAACTGTGAGATACTACATTTGGGTTGTTTTAAGCCAAGGAGTTTCGGTAATTCATCACGGCAGCAGCAGGAAGCTAGTACGTTGGCCCTGCTGCTGGGCAGCATAGCCTGTTCTAGAAGAGTGACATCTGTGACACCGAGGACTGGGGAATCAGAGAAGACTTTCTGGAAGCCCAAGCAGCCAGACTAACCCAGTTTCATATTACAGTTGTTTTATTGTCTATCTGACCTTGAGCAAATGTCTAAGCAACAATACGTTGCTAATAATGCATTATTTATAGTGTTGCTAAGAATTAAATAGAATAATGTTTTAAATTACCTACTACTACCTAATTACCCACTTAAAAAAAATAATAAGTCACATCTCCTTGTGGGTTTACACACATTCATTCTTCCATTCATTCAGCAGGTGTCACAGAGCACCCAGCAGTGCCTGGCCCCTTGCACACAGTGAGCTTGTCTGCTACAAACCCTGAGCACTTCTCACCCAAGCTGCCACTGAGCCTCCAGTCCGCCCAGTGCTCAGCCTTACCATCCCATCCTAAATGCGGGCCCTTACACTTGCCCACTCCCGTGGTCTCATAGCTCCTTGATGGTCCATCATGCCGTCAGCACCACTCCTTACCCTCCTAGACATTGTTTCTGCAGCTGCCATATCTCAAACCTGCCTTTACCCGTTTGTGCCTATCAAACCGGGCTGTATGTACTCCCTTGACCTGTGGAGCTCCCCAACTCCACAGGACCCATCATTTCCTCATCTCAAAGCTCCCCACCCCCACCCCACTTCTAACCTCCTGGTCCGAAATGCTGAGCTCTCTACCTCCATCCTATCTGGGTCTCCTGGCCCTCCCTGGAAAAATTGTTGGTCCAGGATAATTTTTCTTGTATCTGCAGTCCAGATTCATGAACCCTTTACCCAATCCAGGTCCAAGGTTCTCTTCCCTCAGAGCCTACAGCTCTTTCTCCAAACACTGAGCTGCCTCTCTAGGGTGGGATTAAGAACCCAAATCTTAAATGAGAAAAACTGCTCTCTGTCCTTTGGGCTTGAGTGGTGTTGACTGGGTGGGACAGGGGAACAGACAGGCTGGCCAAGTGATGGCACTGTAGATCTGGGTTCTCTAACCCGGGCATTGCCGTGCATCTACAATGGGTGACACTGGGCAAATCTCTGCCCTCTCTAGGCCTGTCTCTCTAGCCTGTCTGTGCACTGACGGGCTGGTCTGTAAGGCTGTGCTTGAGCTTGGAGGTTCTATGCAGCTATTCCTGGCAATGGTGCATAATGGCCACAAGAGGGCGCGCAACCCCTTCAGCTCAGAAGTTTGTAGCCTAATCAAACAAGGAAGCTTCAAAAAGGCATACAAGGCTTCTAAGTGAAAAAGGTAGTTTACCCAAAAGCACACTACAAAATGGCAACAGAGTAGGGACCGGAAAAGGGTATTTGTATTCCCAGCCAGAGGGGAAATCAGGACCCCCAAGACCAGGAGAGGTGGTATGGAGAGGGCTGGTAGGTAGCAAAGGAGAAGAGGCTAGGAATATACTTTAGAGATTTCTATCACTTTGAGGAGACGGGAGAAGAGAGGGTCTTTAGGGGAGAGCCACAGGCTGAATGTATTGCCCCAAAAGGACTGGAGTGGTGCTTGCAGAACAAAACCTGAGGAATTTAGGGGAAGTGGAGGTGAACTTGGCTTCCTTCCCTTCCCCAGCATAGAATGAAAAGTAAAGAATGCAGGAGTTATTCTAGGATTTGGGGAAGACCACTTCTTCATGCAAGATGGCACAGCAACTAGGCAAGGATCACCCGACATCCTTTTCTCTCCTTTTTGCCTTCCAATAATTAGTTTCAGGCCCCAGGAAAAATAAGGACCAAAATCTGGACAGTTAGCTGGGGTTCAAAGGGTTAATCTCCAAGCATTCATTCTCTGACATCGTTATAGCCCCCGCCTCTGTCCCGTCCCCTCCTTGGGCCCCAGGTTGGCAGCTTCTGTGTATTCTTTCTTTGCTGTAAATCACTAGGGCCCTAGGCCCCAGGCCCAGAGCTGGTCTCCTACTCTCTCCTCAGGTCCCAGGAGTCTAGGGCTTGCTCTAAGGGAGGAAAGAAAGCAGGCTTCCTCTGGATCTCTCCCCCTCCCAGGATGTGGGCCCTAGGACCAAAGAGCCTCTGTCTTTCCCTGCCACACCCCCTCCCCCGCAACCACCACCCATTGTAACCCAGACAAGGGGATTTGTTGTATCTCACCCTCTGGCACACATCCTTGTGACCAAATGGAGGAAAGTCCGGGGCAGGATGGGGGAAGGGAAATCACAGGATCCAAGAAGACACCTCCCCGCCTTTGGAAATTACGATACACCTCCAGCGCTCGGAGACTTCAAGCTTCTCCTCCCTCTGATTTCCATCAGCAATGGGGACAGAAGGGGGGTGGATGGAGGACTCACCGGCATATAAAAGGCCTGTGGAAGTGGAAACCGAGAAGGTGTGGAGACACAAAGGTTGGACCTCCTGGCAGACAGATTTGGGGCCAGAATACAAGAACGGCGGCAACCCCGGGACAGGGAAAGACAGGGGACCCAACCGGGCAGGCCGGACAAACTTTGGAGAGCCGTGGGTAGAGGCCCCCGCGTTTCCCTTCCTAAAAGCACAGATGTAGGAGTGCTTGCATCAGACAGGGATGCGGGCACAGAGGAAGTGAGACCCTCTAGAATAAAATGAGCGCACCCCGTTTAAAAAGTAAGAATCTTTCTGAAAAGCAGCACAGACCTCTGACAGTGAGACGCTTTCCTACCAGAAGGGGGGAAGGGTGCGGTCCTGCTTGCAAGAAGTAACGGTGTGGAGAATAAACGGTACGGGCTCGCCTAGCAGCAAGGGCTCAGCCCCCTCGGTACGGACCACCACCCCTGAGAGACTGGTACAGAGGAAAGGCTCATGCATCCTGGCAGGAAGTGACATCACTACCAGACAGGAAGGGATGGTCCTACCAGGCCCAAAGGCTTCTGGGAGGACCAGTCCCTGGGAGGTTGGCCCTGAATGTCCGGGTGCCTCCCCAGTTCTCCACCTTGGCCAAGGGGGCGGCCAAGACCCTAGATGTTGGGTGAGGTCATTACTCCATCTCTTCATCAGCGATCTCTTAGGCTTCCGAAATCCCTCAGATCCTTACCTAGTTGCAGAGGAAAAGGGAAAGGCCCTATCGTACCATAAGCCACAGGTCAAGCCTCTAGAGTCAATGTATCTATGGAAATAGCTCTAGGGTCCCCATAATTGAGGGATAAAGGCAGAGCCTCCTCGGGGACCAAAGGATGATGAGGCCAGGTTTCCATGGTAACTGCTTCCAATGCCGCCTCTTCCTGGGCCCAGAATGAGGGAGAATAAATTTCAGGGAGACCAGGGCCTAGCGATGAGAGAGCCATCGGAATACAAAAGGGTGGGAAAGTTACTATAAGAAGGTCACGTCATCCTGGCACTGCCAGTACCAGTGGGCCTCAGAGCCCAGTTTGGCACTTTCGTCCCCCAGTGGCTCAGGCGGTCCGCCTTGGACCTCCCCGGGGGGCTTCCATACAGCCCTCAAGCTCCCTAGCCTGCTGGCTGTCAGGCCCACCTCCGTCCCGGCCCTGTCCACACTGGGTGTGCCCTCTGCCCAGGCCACCTCAGGACGGGCAGCCCCAGGGGGGCCCTGTTCATCCAGCTCGCTGGGGGCCACCGTGTCTAGGAAGCTGCCAATGGAGGGGCTGTCCAGCCGGTCAGCGGAGCTGGCGTCTGGCAGGCTGTCCCAGCTGCCTCTCCTCGAGTGGCCTGGGCTCCCGCCCGTCAGGCTACACTGGCTGCTGGTGAGGCTGCCGCAGTGGCTGGTCAGCGTCCCCCTCTCCTCCAACAGCCAGCGCACAGCCTCGAGGCCCTCATTCAAGGTCAACAGCTGCTGCAGGATCTTCACATCGATGGCTCGCAGGTAAGCCTGGGGGAGTGGGAGAAGGAATCAGTCTGGGGTTCTGAGCCAGGGGTTTCCCAAATGTTTCCAGAGGCCCCGCTTTGTAGTCCAACCAACCATGCTCCAATTTCAAGAGCTGGGAATAGAAGCATGGTTGGTTTAGAGAGTGGGCGTTAGAAGCAGACAGATCACTGTTTAAAATCTCAGTTCGGGGGCGTGCCTGGCTGGCTCAGTCGCTGGAACATGCGACTCTCGATTTCGGGGTTGTAAGTTCGAGCCCCATGCTGGGTGTAGAAATTACTTAAAAATAAAATCTTAAAAAAAAAATCTCAGTTCTACCACTGATGAGTAGATGACTGTGAACAACTTTCTGTTTTCTTTCTTTTTTTTTTTAAAGATTCTACTTATTTATTTGACAGAGAGAGAGCTGAAGAGCACAGGCAGGGGGAGCAGCAGAGGGAGAAGCAGGCTTCCCGCTGAGTAGGGAGCCCATCGTGGGGCTCGATCCCAGGACCCTGGGATCATGACCTGAGCCGAAGGCAGATGCTCAACCGACTGAGCCACCCAGGCACCCTGTGGACAACTTTCTTATATTCTTTGAGCCTTGGTTTCCTTGTTTGTAAAACTGGGCTACATCACTCATCTCACAGGATGGCTGTGAGAATTTTGAGATGCTATTTATTAAGTACTCAACACAGTGCTTGACGCAGAGTAGGGTCTCAGTAAATTTTTTTTTTAAAGATTTTATTTATTTATTTGACAGAGAGAGACACAGCGAGAGAGGGAACACAAGCAGGGGGAGTGGGAGAGGGAGAAGCAGGCTTCCTGCGAGCAGCGAGCCCGATGTGGGGGCTCGATCCCAGGACCCCGAGATCATGACCTGAGCAGAAGGCAGACGCTTAACGACTGAGCCACCCAGGCGCCCCTCAGTAAATGTTTAGTATTGAAATCTGATCCTACTGAGCTTTGAACTTCCATAGATAGAGTATTAACTATTGAAACAGTCCAGATTCAAAGAACAGCCTGATAGGGAGCCTGGTGTTAATTAGGAAGTAGGGCCAAAGAGAGGCAAGAGCTGGGGAAAGAAAGAGGAAGCTAACCTGGTTCCCCAGTCCCTTCAGGGTGTTGGTAGCCGTTGTTCAAAGGGTCAGAATCCTGCTGGCTGGGGATTCGGGGCTTCTCTTCACCACACACCTCTCTCCCTGTCTGTACTGGGAGTAAGTCTGATTTACCGGGGAATCTCTAGGGTCCCTCCCAGCTCAGATGCCCTAAGTTATCTTCCCCAAACACAAGTCTGAATCTGTCCCTCCCCTGCTCAAAAGCCTTTCTGGGGTTTGCACTGCTCTTGGAAAAGAAAATCTGAACCCTTCAGCGCTGGCATTCCAAAGCTCTCAGGATGCAGCCCCTGCACGTCTCTCCAGCTTCACCTCTAGTTTACTGCCCCGGGGAGCCCCTGGTCTTGTCACACATGACCTTCTGATTTTGTTTTATTTGCTTTTCCTTGTAATCAAAGTAATGGATGCACATGGATTAAAGAGGCAAACAGTTCTGTGAGATTTATCATGAAAGTAATAGGCCCCCATCCAAATCCTAAATCTCACTCCCCTGAGACAACTATTAATCAATTTTTTAGCTGTTTATTTTGGTACTTCTTTCGAATCTCCAAATAACATGCTACTTATTGACTTTTAAGTTTTAGGTATTTTCTATTGACTTCCCACATGATAGAAGGTTAAGGATTTAACTCTCATCCTACTACCCACTCCTCTGCCATACAGACACCTTTCCCATCTCCCGGTATTCCCAACATATGCAATAAAATGAGCTGTTTGGTGATTACCTTATAAGGATTTGGAAATGCTATTCACAGCTGAGTTGTACAGTTCACTATGGTTACTCTTCATTTCTTACTTCATGTTTTCCTTAGAATAATAATAATAATAATAATTTTTAATGATCTTTTAAGATTTTATTTATTTGTCAGAGAGAGAGAGCACAAGCAGGGGGAGTAGCAGATAGAGGGAGAAGCAGACTCCTCGCTGAGCAAGGACCCTGATGTGGGGCTCGATCCCAGGACCCTGGGATCATGACCTGAGCCGAAGGCAGACGCTTAACCAACTGAGCCACCCAGGAGTCCCAATAATAACAATAATAATTATTATTCCTTAGAATTATGCCTTAGAATAATAATAGTAAATGATATATACCACACCTTATTCCATTATTGTTATATTATTATTACCACTACATTACTAGTCCTTCTCTTTTGCTTCGTTTGCTACATAGTGATCAGTAAGTCATCCCCAAACCCTCTCCCAATTGTCTGAATTTTCATCTCAAGGCATTTAAACATATCACATATTCTATCTATTCCATGTTCTTAGAGGCAGCTCTTCAGAAGCCTTCTGATCTGCCCCAATCTGAACCAGCTGCACAACTGTCCTCCACGGATCCCCCTGCACTAGCAACCTAGGGATTCCTCTGCCTCTTTTCCTGAGTTGGATCCCTTGTTTCCTGGGTCCATGTCATCTTCTTTCTTGATTCCCTCCTTCACCGTGTATGTGGTGTATTGCCTCCAGTTCCTCCAGTGGCTTCTTGAGGAAGTCTATATAGAAGGTACATTTGTTGAAGATTCACATGTTTCAAATGCTGTTCTTCTCCCCTCACACTGTTGACAGTTTGTTGGGTATAGAATTCTAGGTTAAAAATAATTTTTCTGGGCGCCTGGGTGGCTCAGTTAGTTGGGCGACTGCCTTCGGCTCAGGTCATGATCCTGGAGTCCCGGGATCGAGTCCCGCATCGGGCTCCCTGCTCGGCGGGGAGTCTGCTTCTCCCTCTGACTCTCCCCCTCTCTCATGTGCTCTCTCTCTGTCATTCTCTCTCAAATAAATAAATAAAATCTTTTAAAAAAGTGAAAAAAATCAAAAATTAAAAAAAATAATTTTTCTTCAGGATTTAAGGCATTGCTCCATTGTCTTTTTTTTTTTTAAGATTTTATTTATTTATTTGAGAGAGAGAGAATGAGAGAGCACATGAGAGGGAGGAGGGTCAGAGGGAGAAGCAGACTCCCCGCCGAGCAGGGAGCCCGATGCGGGACTCGATCCAGGGACTCCAGGATCATGACCTGAGCCGAAGGCAGTTGCTTAACCAACTGAGCCACCCAGGCACCCTGTTCTGTTGTCTTTTAATTTTCAGTGTTACACTTGAAAAGTCTGATGCCATTCTGATTCCTGGTCATTCATATGTGACGGTCTTCCTATTCTTTGTGGAAGTTTTCAGGATCTTCTCTTTGGTCCCAGTGTTCTAAATTATCCCAATAATCTGCCATGGTGTGTCTATTTTCATCCATTGAATTGGCCACTTGTTGGGCCCTTCTATTTTTAAAAAATTTTATTTATTTATTTCGGGGGGGGAGAGGAGCACAGCGAGAGGGAGAGGGGAAGCAGACTCCCTGCTGAGTGCAGACCCTGACACAGGACTGGGGTGGGGGGGAGCGAGAACATGACCTGAGCTGAAACCAAGAGCTGGACGCTCAACCGACTGAACCACCCAGGAACCCCTTCTTGGGCCCTTTTATTTATTTATTATTTTAAGATTTTATTTATTTGAGAGAGGGGGGAGAGAGAGAGAGAGCACAAGCAGGGGGAGCAGCAGGCAGAGGGAGAAGCAGACTCCCCACTGAGCAGGGAGCCCGAAGTGGGACTCGATCCCAGGACCCTGAGATTATGACCTGAGCCAAAGGCAGACACTTAACTGACTGAGCCACCCAGGCACCCTGTGTTGAGCCCTTTTAAACTGGAGACTCGTGTCCTTCAGTTCTGGGAGATTGTCTTTATTTCTTTGATGATTATTTCTCCTCCACTACTTTTTTGTTTTTTCCTGGAAATCCTATTATTTGAATAGAGGGTGTCCTGGATGGATCCTTTTCTTTTTCTCTCTTCCATCTTTTTCTCTATTTGTTCTAGTTTCTGAAATATTTCAACATTATCAATGTTTCTACTGAGTTTTTTCATATTTTCCTATCATGTTTTTATTTCTAAGAGTTGTTCCAGTTCTCTGAATGTTTTCCTTTTTTTTTTAAGATTTTTTATTTATTCATTTGAGACAGAGAGACAGAGACAGAGAGAGCATGAGAAGGGGGAGAGGCAGAGGGAGAGGGAGAAGCAGACTTCCTGCTGAGCAGGGAGCCCCACGCGGGGTTCAATCCCAGGATCTGGAGATCACGACCTGAGCTGAAGGCAGACACTCAACCATCTGAGCCACCTGGGCACCCCAATATTTTCCTTTCTAAAAAATTTTTTTTATGATTTACTTACTTACTTGAAAGAGAGTGAGTGAGTTGGGGGGGGGGTGCAGAGGGAGAGAGAGAATCCCCAGCCGACTCCACACGAGGCTCAATCCCACAACCCTGAGATCTAACCTGAGCCGAAATCAAGAGTCGGTCGCTTAATGGACTGAGCCACCAAGGCGCCCCTGAATGTTTTCCTTTTTATAGGTTCCTGCTGTGGCTGCAATAATACCTCTTCTCTTTTTAAGGACATAATTTTTTTTTTAAGATTTTATTTATTTATTTGACAGAGAGAGAGACAGCGAGAGAGGGAACACAAGCAGGGGGAGTGGGAGAGGGAGAAGCAGGCCTCCCGCCTGCAGAGAGCCTGATACGGGGCTCGATCCCAGGACCCTGGGATCATGACCTGAGCCGAAGGCAGATGCTTAACGACTGAGCCACCCAGACGCCTCTATAATTAATGTTTTATATAAGTTCTCATCTCCTGGTATTATGTCCATTTCATTCAAGGTGTTTTTTCTGTTTATTTATGCCTGTATAGTCAGAGGGTCTCATCAGATGTCTTACAGCCTCTAGCAGCAGCTCAGACCTCAGAATGGTCTCTAAAAAGCTGATTGCAAACTTTATGTACATACGTGAGGCCTGCCAACTCTAAGCCTCACTAGTAACCATCTGGCTGGGTTACTTGGGTTAGCCCTGAAGTCAGTATCTCTTGCAGTATTTTTCTCTTGGGTTCACCACATTCACCATATTCTACCCATCTCAAGAATATAACATAAAGCTGCCAAGTAAGGGGAAAGGCTGTAAGGGTATTTAAGAACACTTGATACATTTTTATTTAATCTCTCTTTTTTTAAAGATTTATCTATTATTTGAGAGAGAGAGAGATGGAGTGGTGTATGCAAGAGAGCGGGGTTGGGGGGATAAGGGTGGGGGTGCAGGGAGAGGCAGAGGGAGAGGGAGAGAATCTCAAGCAGACTCCTCACTGAGCACGGAGCCCCACGTGGGGCTCAATCTCACCATCCTGAGATCATGGACTGAGCTGAAATCAAGAGTTGGATGCTTAACCAATTGAGCCACCCAGGTGCCCCTACTAATCCCTCTTGCCCTCAACTTTACTTGTTGTCTCTCAATCTGGAGACCTTCAGTGCTAGTTTTTTTTAAAATATATATTAATTGATAAATATTTATTACATTATTCAGGACAGGGGCGCCTGGGTGGCTCAGTTGGTTAGCGTCTGCCTTTGGCTCAGGTCATGATCCACAGTCTTGGGATAGAGCCCCACATCAGGCTCCCTGCTCAGCGGGGAGCCTGCTTCTCCCTCTCCTCCCCACTCATGCTCTCTGTCGCTATTTCTGTCTCCCTCTCAAATAAATAAATAAAATCTTTAAAAAAATTACTCAGGACATAATTGTCTTACATCTAGAATGATAAACCAGAATATGACTACGTATTCGTACCTTGAGAAAAATACAGGCACTGGAATTAAACGGACCTGGATTCAAATTCCACTTATGCCATTAACAAACCATGAGGAAATTGGAATTTTTTTCCCCTTTAAGCCTTCATTCCTTCATTGTAAAATGGGGATACTATCTCATTAAAAGGTTTATTTTTAAAAATGGAAGGAACATATTCACATGCACAGGATGCTGCCTGACAAGTTTCAGCTCAGGAATGGCAGCTATTTGGCTTCATATACTACCATAGTCAGCTCACTCACCACGGCATAAGCACAGAACAAAATTTTGTAACTGAAATTATTTGGGATTTTGGAATAATATCACAACTCTAATTCAATTAAACAAATGATTATTTGGCACCTGGCTTGTCTAGTAATTACAAAGATCATGGAGAAACTGTCCCTGCTTGACAGAAACTTGCAGTTTCAATAAGGAGATATGGACACAAATAACTGAAATACCACAGACTATACAGATTCTTAATGACATACAATAAAAGAGATGATCTTCAGTGATTTCATACTGGGGACAAATAAATGGGGAAACCAACGGTCCTAGTCCATAACCAAACTAAAGGTATTAATCAAAACTTCTCATACTAAAAATGCTTCTCCTGCGGTATTGTCTCCTTCCTTCCTTTCTTCCCTCCTTTCTTCCCCTCCCCCTTCCTCCCTTCCCTCTGAACTATTCTTTTCCAGAACTTACTCCAATCTTCTGTTAGGATAAAGAAGTGGCTGGCACCTGGTTGCCCAGTTAGGGAGGGGATCTTAGAGTACAATTCTTTTTTTTTTTTTTTTTAAAGATTTTATTTATTTATTTGAGAGAGAGAGAATGAGAGAGCACATGACAGAGGGGAGGGTCAGAGGGAGAAGCAGACTCCCTGCCGAGCAGGAAGCCCGATGCGGGACTCCATCCAGGGACTCCAGGATCATGACCTGAGCCGAAGGCAGTCGCTTAACCAACTGAGCCACCCAGGCGCCCTAGAGTACAATTCTTAAACAGACATTCACAAACCCTTTTGTTTTCAGCTTCACTTGTGCCCCCAGTTCCAGAAATACCTCATGCTTCCAACTCCTGAGACCTTTGAGAGTTTCTGTAGTGCAAAATGTGTTGCTTTTTCAGCTTTCCTTGCTGCTGGCTTGGAATTCAGCTTTTTTCAGGTCTTCTAAGTTACCACTCTTACTTCTGCTTTTCAGCTTCCAAAATTTTGTTCCTGTCATCTTCTCTCCTGTTTTTGTTGTCATAATGGTTTCATGGCCTTTAAAATAATCCTTCTACTGGCTTTTTAGTGAAGTTTCAGAAGGAAATAGAGGTAAATGCATGCGTTCAGTCTGCCATCTTGAATTGGAATTCTCGCTGACTTTATTCATCCTTCAAGCCCCAGCCTCAAATGCCATTCCTCTTCTAGGAAGTCTTCCCTGCTCTTCCTTAAGATAGAATTAATCCAGGGGGCACCTGGGTGGCTCAGTCATTAAGCGTCTGCCTTTGGCTCATGTCATGATCCCAGGGTCCTGGGATCGAGCCCCGCGTCGGGCCCCGCATCGGCCCCGCATCCGGCTCCCTACTGGGCGGGAAGCCTGCTTCTCCCTCTCCCACTCCCCCTGCTTGTGTTCCCTCTCTCGCTGTCTCTCTCTCTCTGTGTCAAATAAATAAATAAAATCTTAAAAAAAAAAAGATAGAATTAATCTATTCAGTTATGAAACAATATTTAGGGAGTGTTTCTTATAGGTATCACATTGTGTTAAAGGAAGAAAAGACACCATTTCTTAACCTCAGAGAGTTCACAGTTTATGGGTAAGATAAGACGATGACACAGGCACTTAAGATCCAGGGTGGCAAATGCTACGGGAAACAAGTGCTATCCAGAGGACCATAACCCAACCAAGGCAGGTAAGAAAATGTTTCCTGTGATAAGGCACATGAGCTGAGACACAAAGGTTAATGGGGGGGGTTGGCGCCCGGGTGGCTCAGTCGGTTAAGCGTCTGCCTTCGGCTCAGGTCATGATCCCAGGATCCTGGGTTCGAGCCCCGCATCGGGCTGCCTGCTCGGCGGGAGGCCTGCTTCTCCCTCTCCCTCTCCTACTCCCCCCTGCTTGTGTTCCCTCTCTCGCTGTCTCTCTCTCTGTCAAATAAATTAAATTAAATTTAAATTTAAATTTAAAAAAAGCTTAAAAAAACAAAAACAAAGGTTAAGTAGGACTTAGCCTGAGTAAGCGGTGGAGAGAGGCATTCCAACCAGAGGACACAGCATGTATCCCCTCCAATTCAAAGTGGCCTTTCCATGGGTGCCTGGCTGGCTCAGTCGGTAGAGCGTGTGACTCTTGATCTAGAGATTGTAGTTTCGAGCCCCACTTTGGGTGTAGAGATTACTTGAAAATAAAATCTTAATTTTTATAAAGATTTTATTTATATGAGAGAGAGCGAGAGAGCACAAGCAGGGGGAGTGGCAGGCAGAGGGAGATGGAGAAGCAGGCTCCCCAGTGAGCAGGGAGCCTGAAGCAGGGCTCAATCCCCAGACCCTGAGATTGTGACCAGAGCTGAAGGCAGGCACTTAACCGACTGAGCCACCCAGGAGCCCCAAAAATAAAATCTTAAAAATAAAAAAGTAGGGCGCCTGGGTGGCTCAGATGGTTAAGCGTCTGCCTTCGGCTCAGGTCATGATCTCAGGGTCCTGGGATCGAGTCCCGCATCGGGCTCCCTGCTCCTTGGGAGCCTGCTTCTCCCTCTGCCTTTCTCTCTCGCTCTGTCTCTCATGAATAAAAAAATAAAAAAAATAAAAAATAAAAAATAAAATAAAATAAAAAAGTAGTCTTTCCAGAGTACAAATCTGACCATGTGACTCCTTAATGAAGACTCTTCCAGGAAGCCCATCCTGGGTTCTAGTAACACTTATCATCCTGTACCAGAGTTATTAGTCTGTCTCCCTCCTTCCTGTGAACTCAGTCTGTGAGCTCCCTGACAGCAGGTCCTGCACAGTTCGTTGATGGTGCTTAGCCTCAGATTGGATGGGTCAGAGTCAGCTTTGTGATCTCTTGCCTTTAGTATTCTTGGCCCCTCTGGTGGTCTCCAGGATTCAGGGGGTTGAGTTTTACCGTGTTGATGGGAAATGAATCTGAGAACTAGATTCTATAGTCCTGTGACAGTGGGATTCCCTGACTGTGACAGCAACACTCCCCAGAATAGAAAAAAGCAAGGCTTTCTTGCCAGAAAAAGAAACACTCATTCCATACCATCTCTTTGGAAACAGAAAGGGGATAAATCCTCAGGACAGATGCAGCCTCAAAGGCTACTCCAACCCACTTCTCTTCCCAGGGGGATTCAGGTCCCCTACTACCCCTCTTAACACATAAACAGCAGACTCTCTGCCCAGCCCCAGGGTCACAAGTATGGCTTCCTCGTTGCTCAATCCACATCAGGCCCCGGGGTAAAGCCCGGAGATCCCAGGCCCAGCTCCCTGGCCATGGATTGAGATTCTCACACTATTGTTACTAGGACTATATGATCCCACAAGTCCCTGTCCCCTCATCCTCCAAGAGGCAGAAAAACTGAGGCCAACAGAAAGTCAGGGCTCTGCTCAAGATCTCAAAATGACTCAGGAGCTGAGTCAGGACTTGAACCCATGACTTCCCCTCCTTGCCTAAAGCTTTTTTTTCAAACTGCTCTGTGGGGGTGGGTTGTCGCAGCAACAGTTCCTTGGGTAGGAGGATTAAGTAGGGGAGGTTGCCATTGTTTCCCTTCCCACAAATCCCAGAGTGTGGCTGCTTCACTCAACCGGTGAGAGGGGGAGGGAAGCAAGAGGAAAGGAGCCTAGAGGCAGGAATAACCTTGGCCTTAAGAGCAGGCCTGCCCCCTCCCTGCAGGAGTGCTTAGAGAGCTTGGACCAGTTCTGCCACCAGTGAGTGGCTCCGAGGGAAACCGTCTGCCCAGCCCCCAACCCCCCCCCCCCCCCCAGTGGGCAGGGCTGAGTACACAAAGACATCTTGGCCAAGGAAGGAGAAAGGAATGGGGTAGGGAGCCTTTCCCTGTTCTGGCCCCCAGCAGGCTCCCTCCTTTGTACCTTTAATGGGCAGCCTAGGGTCCCGGGCCAGGCTAGGTCAAGAACGTAGAGACCTAATCAGAAGTTAAAGGTACCCCCTTAAAGTTTACAAACAGCTAATCTCCATCAAAGGCAAAAGAGTGAGAGCCAGAGAAGAGGCATGACTTCTCCACTGGCTCCCTGTGTAAGCACAGGTGAGCCCCTTAACACCTGCAAGCATGCTTCATCTATGGGACTGGGGAAAGATGACTGCTTTTCTCACTTCAATGACATAAAATGTCTTTAAAGTGTCTGGCACAAAGCAGATCTCAATGGTGAAAATGTAAAGTGCAGGCAGATCATCTGAGTTCAAAACCTGGCTCTGCTTTTTACTTTTTGTACGACCTTGGGCAGTTACTTAACCTCTTTGTACCTGTTTCTTTATCTATAAAATATCATTTGCCTAATAAGGTTGCTGTGAAGATTAAGCGAATATTTGGTAAAGTGCTCAGCATGATGCCTGGCACCACTCTGTACAATGAAGCAAAGTCAAGCCCCTCCCTTAGGTGGGCAGTCACAGCCCTCTCTGAAGAATTTGGCATTCACCTCCAACCTTCAGGCCAAGTACACACATGGCATTTAAATCCTTCCCCCACGGAGCCTTCCCTGATTCCTCTGCCCAGAAAGCTCTCCTCCCAGCCTAAGAGCCCCCATGCCCTCCTTCTCTGCTCTCTCACAGCCCAGCTAGGCAGATGGTGGGCTCCAGAAAGACCTATTAGCTGACACACTCACTGTGGCCTCCTGGTTCTGAGCCAGAGAGAATTCTTCAGTTCCCCAGAACTGGCTGCAAAGTAGTGGCAGGTGTAAATTACCCCCTTCACTGGAACCAGGGCCTTGGGGAGCCTGGGCAGCCCCAAATGCCCTTCTGGCTCTGGATCTAGACCAGCAGCAACAGGGGAGGGAGAGGGTGCCTATTTCCTTCTTTTCTCCCCAAGAAGGTACAGATGAGATGCAAAAATCCAGTACACCTGGGGGGCTCAGAGGTGATGGTGCTGCTACTCTGCCCAGGTTCTAGGAACTTCCAAGTACTTTAAGTGGGGGTTGGGTGGGGGGAGGTTGGGGAAAGGGAGGATGTTTCTAGTAGCCCTAGTCCAGGCGGTTTTCACCCAGATCTCTTCTGTGCTGAATCCTGTCATGAACACCCAGGCCTCAGACGAGCAAACGCTGCACCCAGTTTGCAGTAGAAGAAACTGGTTGCCCTATAATGGCGGCCAGGGGATAGATGGCCCAAGGTGGGGGGTAGGGTGGGGGCAGATTTGTGCTGTGCTAGATTCTCAGTGCTTCCCAGCCTCACCTCTCCCCTCCCAAATATTTGGCAGGAAAAACTTCCAAGAGCCAGTGCCTCCCACCTCAAGTCTTCAGGACCCACTCACCCTTGGAGGGGCAATTAATGGACCCCAGGGTTTAAGAATTGATCTGGGGGGGGGGGATCCTGAGGACTTAGGTAGTTTTAATTCGCTCCTCTCCACTCCAACTCTGGGGGCATAAATCTGTCCCTTCCAACCCTAGCTGGGGACTCCGTCCTCCTGGCCCATGGAGCCCACACTCACCAGCTCCATCCTCAGCGCCATGATCTTGTCCCCCAGGCCGTGGACGTGGCCGGTGCTAGGCGCCCCCGGGAGCAGCAGGGCGCCGGACGTTCCCGGCTCCCATTCGCCCCGCAGCCCGCGGAGCAGCCCTTCAGGGGTCTTCCTGCCCACCTTGCCCTCCACATCTCGCAGGTCAGGCGTCTGGGACTCCGCAGTCCACTCCATGCGGGCCTACGGCTGAAGAGGACTGGGCGACCGGACGGCGGGGTCTCGTTCCCGGGGTTCTCCTTTCCGCGCTGCGGTGCGGAGCCGAACCGGTGGGTCCCCGCCGGCGTCGCGCGGGGGCGGGCGGAGGGCGCCGTAACACTCAGAAAAGCCGCGCAGAGCGGGGCTGGGCGATTTGTACTTGGATTTGTACTTGAAAGAGCACTAGGAGAGTTCAGTGCCTTCTCCCCACTCTGCCAACTGAATCCAGCCAGTCACACAGCAGGCGCCCAATAAGTGTTTGCTGAAAAAAGCTAAGCATCCTCCGTTAGGGATATGGGCGTTTAAGGAACAGTGGTGACAGAAGCTGCAGAAGGTTTTGAAAGGCTTCCTGGAGTAGAAGGGCTGGGTCTACAGCAATGGTTAGAATTTAGCTAGCTACTGACACACACAAGTTCAGTGTAGCCACTGAATTTATTTTTTATTTTTTAAAGTTTATTTATTCATTCATTTTAAAGTAATCTCTACACCCAACATGGAGTTCAAACTCAGACCCGGAGATCAAGAGTTACATGTTCTTCTGACTGAGCCAGCCCACTGCCCTGTCACTGAGTTTAAAGAAGTAGAAAATAACGTTCTTCTGGCCAATGAGAAGCAACCAGTATTGAAGATGAAAAGGTCCACATGGGCCGGATCATGCTTGATCCTGTAGACTGATGTTTCTTAAGCTTGACTGTCTGTGGTTATGAATTTTCTGCAAATCTTGTTAAAACGCAGATGGTGATTCTGTAGATCCGGGAAGGAGTCTGAGGTTCTTTTCTAATAAGCTCCCAGGTGATGGCCATGCTGCTGGGCCAGGGACCACACTTTGAGTAACAAGGTCATAGAAGATGGTTCCATGGTGCTTGGATTATACTTTATAGGCAATGAGGAGCCATGAAAAACTTTTTTTGTTTTGGCTTGATTTGGGTATTTAATCCAAGTAATTCCAGTGCGTGGTCACAGAAGGATTTACAATGTAAAGATAGTTAACCAGCTCTATCCTTTTCCACCTCTAGCCCCACTCCCCGGAGGCAACGACATTTTACTATTTTTTTCTGGTGTTTATACATATAACCCCACATACACTGGGGCACCTGGGTGGCCCAGTCGTTAAGCGTCTGCCTTTGGCTCGGGTCATGATCCCAGGGTCCTGGGATCGAGCCCCACATCGGTCTCCCAGTCTCCCTGCTCGGCAGGAAGCCCGATTCTCCCTCTCCCGCTCCCTGGCTTGTGTTCCCTCTCTTGCTGTGTTTCTCTTTGTCAAATAAATAAGATCTTAAAAAAAAAAAAAAACCCCACATACACTTATACAGCACTACTATTTATTAATTTTAAATATTGTCTACTGACTTCCTGCTATGATAAATATGATTTATCTCACACTCTGTACTTGCCCTCTTCCATTGACCTATATATTTCTATCATTATTTTTAGATCATTTAATGGTTACCTCTGTAACCTTAAGTAAAATATTTTTCCTTAGTATCTCTTGGTCCACAGAAGGGTTATCAGAGGTTAAAAAAACAGATTTGCCTTTTTGAAAAATTACTCTGGATTTTCCAAGGGAGAAAGGATTGGAGGGGTGCAAATCTGGAGTCAAGGAAACTGATTGGAAGGCAAGAAACTGAAATGGCCTGGACCAGTGGCTGGTTGTGAGGTTGGAGAAGAGTTAGGCCAGAATGGAGAACTCTTAAGGAGGTAAGATTGACAAGACTTGCTGACTAGTTACATTCATTTATTTATAGTGGCATTCATGAAGGCTTGTTCAAGAAAGCAAATGATTCCAATAAATATTATGGGGAGTCTATTATTTGTTAGCCAGTGTGTGTGGTACAGAGAATACAGTGATGAGCAAACAGACCTGGACTGGTTGTTGGAGTAGAGGATTCATGGGTGACAGCTGTTTGGCCTGATGCCATTCAAAAAGGAAGGGAACCCAAAAAGAAGTCTAGGAATGGGAAGGGATGATCACAGCAGGGTTTGCATTGAGTTGGAGGGTCCTGTGAAGATTTCCAGCAGGCAGTTGGACACAGGTCAGCCTAGAGCTCAGGAGAAATGTTAGGGCTGCCGTTATGAGTGTAAGAATCTAGGCGGTAATAGAGGTCAGGAGAGGGGATAATGCCTGGATGGCTCAGTTGGTTAAGCGACTGCTTTCGGCTCAGGTCATGATCCCAGAGCCCCGCATCAGGCTCCCAGCTCAGCGGGGAGTCTGCTTCTCCCTCGGACTCTCTCCCCTCTCATGCTCTCTCTCTCTCAAATAAATAAATAAAATCTTAAAAGAAAAAAAAAAGATCTACCATGAAGAGTGAGACTGAGCAGTGAAGATCAGGGAGGAGCCCTGAGGGACATCTTTTTCAAATGCTAATAAAATGTGTTAGATTTTCTCTAATACATACTTATTAGGAATAATACAAAAAAAAAAAGGAAAAATCACTTATGTTAACATTTTGGGGGATACCATCCCACCATTTAGGAAGCAGGTGGAATATGGAGAGCTCAAAAAAATCTAACTGGTCTTCTGGCTTCCTCCGTTTCCTTTTAAAACATTCTCCACAAAACAGTAAAGTTTCTCTTAAATAGGAATATATCACTCCTCTGCTTAAAACTTCCCTGTCTACCTACTCACTTCAAATAAGCATCGCCATCTTCTAGAAACTTGTTAGAAATGCAGTATTCTGCTCTGCCCCGGACTACTGAATCGAAAACTCTTAAGAATGGGGCCCAGCAATTTGTGTTTTAAGACGCCCTCCGAGTGATTCTGATGCAAGGTAAAGTTTAAGAACCACTGTGTTAAGCTAAGTGCTTTGTATGTATTATCTCATTAAACCTTAAGGACAACTCTGTATTACTCTTGTCAATATAGGGCGGCAGGTTAAGAGTGGAATCGAGCTGGGATAACTTGGTCTGAATTCTAGCTCTCCCAGCTTTGTGACCTTGGGCCTCATTACTAAAGTACCTATTTCATGGCTGTTGTGGAATTAAATGAGTTGATGGAAGAAAAGTGCTTGGAACAGTGACTGGCATAGAGTAAGCATCATATAAGCATACCCCCATTTCACAGATCAGGGAATCCAGCCTGAGACGTGAAGTGACTTGCCCAAGGTCTAGGGTAGTGGTAGAAGCAGATTTTTAATTCCTCTTAGCCTCCAAAGGCATACCGCAGGCCTGGGTTCAGCCTTGCCTAAGCAGGGAAAGCGGGTAGCCGTGTCCCAGGCCTCTAGGCCCTCTGACCCTGGCACCCCGAGCGGTCTCGTCCGAGGCTCCAGGACTCCGACTTGAATCGGGTTTGCCATCCACGATGCTGGGGGCCAAGACTAAGGGCGGGGGGTGCTGCTGCTCCCCCCCATCAGCCACCCCGCCGCCAGTTGCGAAGCTGCCGGGGGACTAAGTACTCGGACCCCCGCCGCCGCCGCCGCCCTAAGCACCGCCCGCCGCCCTCTCACCCCGCGGCGGCGGCGGCGGCGGAAGCGGGGAGGCGGGCCGGGCCGGGCCGGGGCGGGGCCGCGAGCGGCATGGAGGAGGCGGAGGCCGCGGCGCGCCGGGCAGAGCAGTGCGGGCCCGAGAGGGGCCCGAGCGGGGCCCGGGCCCCCTGAACCGTGAGTCCTTCTGGGCGGGAGTCCCGGAGGGGTGGCGCGGCCGGGGCAGGTCTCCGAGTCCTCAGGGCGGCCCCGAGCCCTGGAAGGAGAAGAGCGGGGCCAGATAGGAGAGGGCGAGGGCGCAAGGAGGTGGAGGATTGGGGGCCAGGGTTGGGGGGTGGTGCCTGTGCCCTTTGCCCACCCCAGGACCAGGAAGGCCTGGGGCTTGGTCCTTTTAGGGGCTGCTGAACCTTGAGAGCTGATTACTTGGCCTCTGCTCTGGAGGGGGGGGGGGCTCACCCCAGCCCCAGCCCCAGGGGAGTTTCCAGGTGATCTGACCCCGCCGAAGGGTTCCTTTTTAGAGCAGTTGAGCCACTTTTCCCAGGTCACACAGCCTGGATGTTGGCGGGGAAGAGTTGCTGGGAGGTCCGCCCTGGTCTCCTCAGAAGGCATCAGACTTTGGGAGGTACACCCTACTCCCTCCGACCCTCTGGTCCTCTCAGATTCCTGAAGGCATGGGTTGGCCAGGACAGTGGTGACTCCCCAATCCGGCATGGACGACTGGAAGCCCAGTTCCCTCATCAAGCCCTTTGGGGCTCGGAAGAAGCGGAGCTGGTATCTTACCTGGAAGTATAAACTCACCAACCAGCGGGCCCTGCGGAGATTCTGTCAGGTATAGAGATGTCCCAACTCCCCCAGGGGCTCCCTCCCAGCTTTACCCTAACCTAGACTATGGGCACTGGGACCTACCTTGGCTGCTCCCAACCCTGGAAAGAGGCGGCAGGTTCCTAGAGAGGAAACCTCTTTGTGTCATGCCCCTACGAGGTGGTAGTTTGGGCCCAGAGTTCTGGAATCAGAACCCAAGTACAACCCCCTAGGCTTCTGACAGAAACCTGAAGTCTGATCAGAAAGGCTTTGCTCAGGGCCACACACCTGTCAGGCAGTCAGGACTAAGACCCAGGTCTTCTGATCCCCATCTTGGTTCTCTGGGACTGGCTCCATCTCTGGGAACTAACTGTGGAGGGGACCAAGGAAATCAGGGCCTCAAATGGAAGAATACAGGAGCTCTGGGTAAGGAGGGCCCTGATGAAGTGAGAAGGGTCAGGGGTGGCTCCCTGGAGGAGGTGGTCTTGAAACTGGACCCTGGTTGGGGGAGTAGAACTGGGCGGACAGAGGGAGGAAAGACATGCCCCAGGCTCTCCCTGTGTCCTCACTGCAGCCAGGGCCTTCCTTTCAGGAAGACCCTCAGTGATCTGGAGGGGCACTCCTCCTTAGTCATCCCTACTGCTCCCCTCAGACAGGGGCGGTGCTTTTCCTACTGGTGACCGTCATTGTCAACATCAAGTTGATTCTGGACACGCGGCGAGCAATCAGCGAGGCCAATGGAGACCCGGAGCCAGATCGAGACTATGGTGGGGCCAAGCTGAGGCTGGGATTGGCTGGTGGGGTGAAGGATGGGGTGGGGGGGGTCCCCTAGGATCTCACAGCTGAAAAGATAGGCAGATCCCAAAGGATGAGACTCTGCTGGAGAAACTATCTCCATAACCTATTGCGCCCCCACAGATGAGGCCCTGGGCCGATTAGAGCCCTCACGGCGCAGAGGCAGTGGACCCCGACGGGTTCTGGATGTGGAGGTGTACTCAAGCCGCAGCAAAGTGTATGTGGCAGTGGATGGCACTACGGTGAGTGGGCCCGTGTCTGGGGTAGTGTCCCTGTATTCTTCTCAGGGTGTGGTCCCCTGGCTCTGGGATCCACTGCCTGAGTGGGTCTGCATTTCCGCCACTTTGGAGCGATGTGGCTCTGGAGGCCTCAGTTCCTTATCTGTAGGCTGGGACTAGTGACTCCTACTTGTCAGGGTTAAGTGAAAAGTGTGTGAAATGTGTGACATGTATTGGGATCTTATCAAAGGTGCTCGCTAGGAGTAGTAGGCAGATAATTCATTGATTTATTTATTTCGTAACTATTTTCTGGTCCCTTCTTTGGCCTCAGCCGTGTCTTGGGCACTGGGGACCTAGGGGATAATCAGACCTGGCTCCAATTTGAGGGGCTCTGATGGATTATGATATCCCCAGCATGAGGAGGAGACATTCAAGGGCTCTAAGAGCCTGAAAGCTCCCAGAGAGGAGGCTCTCCCGTGGAGAGGAGGTTGGTAGAAAGATCTGATCTCTTTCGATGGGTAAGTTAAGGAGTTTTTCTGGAAGAGGGGGCGTTCAGGCCTGGTCGGGAAAGAGCTCTTCACAGAAGCACAGGCAGGAGGGGAGGTTTTGTGCAGCTGGTTTTTTGAGTTCCCATAAGACAGAGACCTTGAATGCCCGAGTGAAGAGCTGGACTTGGTCTCTGCCGCCCGGTAGGTGCTGGAGGACGAGGCTCGGGAGCAAGGCCGCGGCATCCACGTCATCGTTCTCAACCAGGCTACGGTGAGGTTCTAGGGGTGGGGGGCCTGGAGGGCTGAAGCTGAGCCCTCCTTGCTGGTGACTCTAACTCACGAGCGGTATGTCCCCTGCCAGGGCCATGTGATGGCAAAGCGTGTGTTTGACACATACTCACCTCATGAGGATGAGGCCATGGTGCTGTTCCTTAACATGGTGGCACCTGGCCGAGTGCTCATCTGCACTGTCAAGGTCAGTGACTCTGCCCCCACCTCCACCCTTGCTTATGGCCCTGTGTTCTCTACCCCTAATAAAGCACAATGGGGGAGGGGGGGCACCTGGGTGGCTCAGTCGTTAAGCGTCTGCCCTCGGCTCAGGTCATGATCGGATCAGGTCCTGGGATCGAGCTCCGCATTGGGCTCCCTGCTCGGCAGGGAGCCTGCTTCTCCCTCTCCCACTCCCCCTGCTTGTGTTCCCTCTCTCGCTGTGTCTCTCTCTGTCAAATAAATAAAAAATCTTTCAAAAAATAAAGCATAGTGGGAGGAGCCTCTGAAGGAAGGTAATACAGTTTCCAATCTTAGCCTTGTCATTTTTATTCAGCAAGTAGTTATTGAGCACCTACTGTGTGCCAGGCACCGCTCTGGGTGCTGGAGATACAACAGGAAGCAACCTTTATGGAGCTTACATTCCGCAGGGCAAGATCAACAACAAAAAAGCCCAATACACATATAACGTCAGGAAACAATAACTTAAAGAACACAATAAAGCAAGGGGGACAGAGTAATGGGTGATGTATTTTATTTTATTTTATTTTTTTAAGATTTTATTTATTTGACAGAGATAGAGACAGCGAGAGAGGGAACACAAGCAGGGGGAGTGGGAGAGGGAGAAGCAGGCTTCCCGTGGAGCAGGGAGCCTGATGCAGGGCTTGATCCCAGGACCCTAAGATCATGACCCGAGCCGAAGGCAGTCGCTTAACCAACTGAGCCACCCAGGCGCCCCTGGGTGATGTATTTTAGAAAGGGAAGGTCTCTGTAAGGAAGTGACATGTGAGCAGAAAGCTGGAGGAAGTAAGGAGAGGGCCAGGCGAATATCTGAAGGAAGAATGTTCTAGATAAGAAGAGTGGCGAGGGGGCAGGCCCTGAAGTGGGAAGGTGCTGGTGTGCTTGAGGAACTGCAGGGGTGCCGATGGAGCTGGAGATTCAGGGAGGCGAGGGGAGTGGTGGGAAAAGAGGGCGGAGAGGTGCAAATTGTGTGGGATCCTGGTAAGGATTTACTAGCCTGCTGACCTTGGATGATTCTCAGAATCTCCCTAAGCCTTCAGTTTTCTTATCTGTGAAAGGATAGTAG
The DNA here is from genome assembly GCF_029215605.1 of Mirounga angustirostris. Lineage (NCBI taxonomy): Eukaryota > Metazoa > Chordata > Mammalia > Carnivora > Phocidae > Mirounga > Mirounga angustirostris. Next base: position 153,969,574 of record NW_026991712.1, read on the forward strand.
CCTCAGAGGGTTGTCGTGACCGTTTCATGAGCTAATTTAAAATAAAAGGTTTCGCATGGTGTCTGACACAGAGTGAGTGCTCCATGAAGCCAGGTCTCCCAGAACCATGCCGGTCAGGCTGACTACCTTCTCTGGTCTCCCAGGACGAGGGCTCCTTCCACCTCAAGGACACAGCCAAAGCTCTGCTGAGGAGCCTGGGCAGCCAGGCTGGCCCTGCCCTGGGCTGGAGGGACACTTGGGCCTTCGTGGGATGCAAAGGAGGTACTGGCACCATAGGCCATCCACCCTATAGTATCAGGGGCCCGGGAGGAGCAGAACCCCAAGAAATGGGGTGGGGTTGGGGGCAAAGGGGAGCCAGAAGCGGTGGGCTGGATGAAAGTGGGCAGAGAGATGGGAAGAAGCTTTAAAACTGGAGCCTGGGCCCCCATTGTGCCTCATTCCTGTCCCCTGCTAGGTCCTGTCCTTGGGGAGAAACATTCTAGGTCACCTGCCCTCTCCTCCTGGGGGGACCCAGTCCTGCTGAAGACAGATGTGCCGCTGAGCTCAGCTGAAGGTGGGGCTGGTGGGGGCTGGGCTCCAGGGCAGTGCCTGGGCTACAGGTGGGCATTAGGGTCCTAGTTATGAAGCTTTATTTTTTTGACTGGGTGCCTGGGGCTCTGTAAACCACACTGGCCTCGAGCCCCCTCGTGCCTCATCCCATTGCCCACATCCCTCCCTCAGAGGCGGAGTGCCACTGGGCAGACACCGAGCTGAACCGTCGCCGCCGGCGCTTCTGCAGCAAAGTGGAGGGCTATGGGAGTGTGTGCAGCTGCAAGGACCCCACACCCATCGAGTTCAGCCCTGACCCAGTGAGTGGGGCCTCAGGCAGTGCGGCTTAGACCCCTTCTCAGCTTGGCAGGGGGATCTCGGAAAGAGCCAGGTTGGGCTTTGCCGACCCCAGCCTGAGAGGGAACCAGGCCCTGGGGACTTATGCTGACCCCTGAAAGACGGGGGTGTGTGTGGCGGGGCGTTAGGCCATGTGAACAAAGGCCCAGAGTTGGAGTTGGGTTGAGTGTGTGGAAGAGCCCACACAGGGAGACCCTCTGCCATTTCTTTCTCTACTCTGGAGTCGCCTTCTCCCCAAAGAACTCTTCCCTAGGTGGGGATCCCGGTTTGAAGAGGGAGTGAGGCAAGAGCTAAAAGCTGTTTTTCTCTCAGCTCCCAGACAACAAGGTCCTCAACGTGCCTGTGGCTGTCATTGCAGGGAACCGGCCCAATTACTTGTATAGGTGAGCCTGGGAGTGGGCTGTTCCAGCGCTGAACGGGAGGGTGCTCACCACGGGGGAGCCTCGGGCTCATCGGCCTGCAGGAGGAACTATTGCAGTGGGAGGAAAGGCAACAGATTCTAGGCCCATTCACCATGGGGGTGAACAGGGGGAATGTGAGCCCATTTATAAGCACAGGGCGGCCCTGAGTTGCGAGGACAGAGAGGCCTAACCCATCCCTGGGCTCCCCAGGATGCTGCGCTCTCTACTCTCAGCCCAGGGGGTGTCTCCTCAGATGATAACAGTTTTCATCGATGGCTACTACGAGGTGAGTGGGGTTTGGGGACTATGGGAAAAGCAGAGCCCAGGGTTGCGGGTGCGGAGGAGCAGTGATCACAAGAGAGACAGCCCAGGTAAAGGCTGTGAAATGTGAATGGCTTGGCATGGCGGAGCCTGCAAGGTGGATGGACAGGGGGCAGGTGGTTCCCATGGTGACCAGTAGCCATGCCCCCCAGGAGCCAATGGATGTGGTGGCACTCTTTGGTCTGAGGGGCATCCAGCACACTCCCATCAGCATCAAGAACGCCCGTGTATCTCAGGTACTGCCTAGGCAAGGATGGAAGGGGCAGACACCTGACCCCGCCGTCCATGCCAAGGCTCATGTGCCCTATTTCCACTCCCCACCCAGCACTACAAAGCCAGCCTCACTGCCACTTTCAACCTGTTTCCGGTGAGTAGTAAGGACAAAGCCCTTGGACCTGGGGAGGGGAAACATGGTATAAAGTCTGGTCTTATTAGACAGCAAGCTCTTCCCCTCTCTGGGCCTCAGCTTCCTGATCTGGAAAATGGGGGTAGTGCTGCCTGGAAGTGAGATGGGGGTGGAGGCGGCACAGGATGGGAAAGGCCCCCTGGGGGTCATGCTTGTCCCCTCTCCCCCTGTAGGAAGCCAGGTTTGCCGTGGTTCTGGAAGAGGACCTGGACATTGCTGTGGATTTTTTCAGGTGAGGGGAGTGCCCCTCCATAAGTTGCCTCTCTGTGCAGCCTCTGTCAGCTGCCTCGGGCCTACTTCCTTAACTGGCTCTCCAGGGAAGAAGGCACGGGGTGTCTGGGAGAGCTTTGTGGGAGAAGTCAGCTCAGAAGTGGGGGGAAAGCCTGCACAAAGGTAGGATGGCAGGTGTTGTGGTTGGAGTAGAGTAGAAGGGATGGGTGGAGACAGTGGGGCTCTGGGGGCCGGGACCAGCAGGCATGACTCCTGAGTCCCATCTCCAGCTCCCCAAGCATCACTTTGTGATTGCATTTGTCCTTGTCCTTCCCTGAACCCTTGGACCCTGCCTCTCTCAGTTTCCTGAGCCAGTCCATCCACCTGCTGGAGGAGGATGACAGCCTGTATTGTATCTCTGCCTGGAATGACCAGGTAAGCCCAGGGGCCAGGGGTCAGCTGGGGAATTGGTACAAGCACCAAGCTAAGACCTCCCACCACACCTCCCTCCCCGCCCGTTCCCAGGGATATGAACACACGGCTGAGGACCCGGCACTGCTGTACCGTGTGGAGACCATGCCTGGGCTGGGCTGGGTGCTCAGGAAGTCCTTGTACAAGGAGGAGCTTGAGCCCAAGTGGCCCACACCAGAAAAGGTGCCCTGGCAGGGTAGTGGGAGTGGGCTGGAGTCCCCCACCAGCTCCAAACCTCTTCACCTTTGTAATCTTCCATGCCCCCAGCTCTGGGACTGGGACATGTGGATGCGGATGCCCGAACAACGCCGGGGCCGAGAGTGCATCATCCCTGATGTGTCCCGATCCTACCACTTCGGCATTGTTGGCCTCAACATGAACGGCTACTTCCACGTGAGTGGCAAGCCGGGTGTTGGGGAGGCGGGCACAGTGTGGTAGACCGAGCATTCCCAGCTCTGCCACTGACTAACCTGGGTGAAAATTCTGTATCCTCTTTTGCCTCAGTTTCTTTATTTGTAAAATGAGGATAAAACTGCTACCTACCTCATAAGGTTTTGAGGTGATGAGGTTTAAATGAGTTATTATATGGAAAATGCTTTGAACTGCAAGCATTATATAAGGGTTAGCTGGTATTATTTTTATTATTACTATTCTTAGCACCAGACTCTCGGTGTGGGGAGGGCATTTCTGCCACCAGGCACTTACGCAGCCCTGCAGCCTCTGCCCTCTCCTGTCCTTGCAAATGTGGGGGGCCAAGCCTCAGCCTGAAGTGAACAGGGACGTCCCCAGGCCCCCAGGCCTTAACCTGGCTGCGTCTAAAGGGCCACTCCCCAGTTACAGCAAGAGTATGCCTTGAGACAGCCCGGCCCAAAGGAACATTTGGATGGCTTGGAACCTCCTAGAAGCCGGAAGGACCGTGAGAGGCTGGCTTATGCAAGAGAGGGGCAGGCATTTACCTGAGGTCACTGTCAGTACCTTAGTCACAGCACTTTCCTTCCTCTCAGCACAGCCCGGCCTTTTGCCCACCAGGCCCTGCCCTGTAGGGCCCGCTCTGGTTTCTGTGGCCCTACAACAGCAGACCCAAGGATAACCACTGGGAGCAGGGCCTAGCTCGGGGGTCAGTAGCATGAGCTGCCGGCGTGGGCATGAGCTCTCTGGCAGTGGTGGAGCCCAAACTAAAGCTAGTAAGAGCCTGCCGAGGATGCTACAAAGAAGAGGATGGGGAAGATGGGGGCGGTGGTTAGAGGGACCTCTATGGGTCCAGGACTTCAATTGTGGGCCTTGTGGATATGTGCTGGGTCAGTGGGCAGGTGTGGGCCTGCCAGTGGGAGGCCTGATGTTCATCCTCACACCCACTCCAGGAGGCCTACTTCAAGAAGCACAAGTTCAACACAGTTCCAGGTGTCCAGCTCAGGAACGTGGACAGGTGGGGGCTGGGTACAGGGCAAAGGGGAGGATGTCTAGGAGCCTTGATGACCAATCCCCAGTATTCCCTTTCAACCCTGGGGCCAGGTTTTTTACCCCAGCCCTGCTGCCACCCAATTCCCATGTGGTCCCTTGCCTTGCCCCTGGAACCTGAAGGGTGACCCCTTCCCCTGACCCATTTTTCCTTCTCCTTCAGTCTGAAGAAGGAAGCTTATGAAGTGGAAATTCACAGGCTGCTCAGGTATGGCCTCTGGCAGTAGGGATATATGGCAGGGAGCGAGGAGGCAAATACTGGGGGTCTTGGCCCCATAACTTTTGGGGCCCACTGCAAAATGAAAATGCGGGCACCTTGTTCAAAAATTAAGAATTTTAAGACAGCAGTAGCAGAGCATTAAACTAAGCACAGGGCCTTGGGTAGCACACCTGTGATGCAGGCTCCGTCTTGGCCTTTCTCCCCCACCCCCTGCTACAGTGAGGCTGAGGTTCTGGACCACAGCAAGAACCCTTGTGAAGATTCTTTCCTGCCAGATACAGAGGGCCACACCTATGTGGCCTTCATCCGAATGGAGAAAGATGATGACTTCACCACCTGGACCCAGCTTGCCAAGGTGCTCCACCAACACACCCACCCCAGGCTTACTCCTCCCCACCAGATACAGGGAGCCAATCTTCTGCCTTAGAACCTTCTCTTCATACTCTGGGAACCCCTCTTCCAACCCTTTTGTTCAATTCCATATTCTAGAAGATGCTACATCTTGAAAATTGAGGAGACTGCTGAGGAGGGGTGGAGGCTGGGCCAGGGGTCCTCAATGCCCCCTCCCCACAGCTCTCTGACCCCTGCCTCTCCCCTCTACCCCACCTCTACCAGTGCCTCCATATCTGGGACCTGGATGTGCGTGGCAACCACCGGGGCCTGTGGAGATTGTTTCGAAAGAAGAATCACTTCCTGGTGGTGGGCGTCCCCTCCTCCCCCTACTCGTGAGTACTCTTTTCTGCCCTGGGAAATGGGAGACTAGTGGGATTAGAGGACATAGCTAATTACCTCTTCCCTGCACATTTTCAAATTATCTTCCCAGGGTGAAGAAGCCACCATCAATCACCCCAATTTTCCTGGAGCCACCCCCAAAGGAAGAGGGAGCCCCGGGAGCCGCAGAACAGACATGAGACCTCCTCCAGGACCCTGCAGGGCTGGGTACTGTGTACCCCCAGGCAGGCTGGCCCTTCACCCCATCCTGTAGGATTTTGTAGACACTGGTAGGGGTTGGGGCTGGCTTGTTTTTAACATGAGACTTAATTACTAACTCAAAGGGGAGGCTTCCCCTGCTCCAACACCCCGGTACCTGAGTTGGAGGTCTATTTATTTACTTCCCTGTTGGGAAGGGGCAGGATAGTACCTGGGAATCTTTGGGGTCCCTGGGCAGCTGATCCTGCCCTTTGCACACTCCCTCCTCCCAGGCCTGGCTCAGAATCTAACCTATTTATTGACTGTCCTGAGGGCCTTGGGAATAGGCTGAAGCCTGGAGGGCCTTGATTCCTTTCTCGGCTGGGGTGCTGCCCTGAGGGTGGGGCTGGCTCTTACTCAGGAACCTGCTGTGCCCTGTGCCCAACCCATGGACAGGCCCACTGGGGCCTCCTGCTGATGCAGACTCACTCAGAGACCCTCAGACATGGAACCAGGCCTCTTCTCAGCCTCCCCTTTGTCCAGGTTTCCAAAGCTGGATAAGGTGGTCATTGATTAAAAAAGGAGAAAACCTCTGGGGATGTGTTTTATGATTGTGGGGTGGGGGGGTGGTGTGAGTGAGTGAGAGAGAGAGAGAAATAGATAAGTAGGAGAGAGAATGGTCGTGAGGGTAGTGAGTTTTCTTTACTGTCCTCCACAGGGTTTAGCTTCCATTTGGGGCCATTTGGCCACCAGGGGATGCCCAAGTCTCAAACTCCAAGATTCTTCTCTAAGCTCCACCTTAGGACAACTGAGCCTGACCTTAGCCCCACCCTACTTGGGGCTGAGCTTAGAGCAGCCACCACAAACCCCCTCCCAACAGAGCTGTTAACCTGCCTAGCTTGTCTGGGCAGGTACCTGTCCCCAAAGGTGGAGCAAGAGAGCAAAAAGAGATACTTGGGGTGGGGGAGGCGATGGGAGAGTAGGTGAGTCTAGTGGGGATAGAAGTGGGTGAGACAGAACCGGGGCGGCATTATTCAGGAGGCTGGGACTGGGCTGCAGATAGAAAGTTATAGGAGCAAGGATCTGTGGCCCTCGGGGTACTTTGTATGCAGATCACATACCTAGGCATTTTTCTGGAGAAAAGCCACCATTTTTATCAGATTCTCACCCAGCCAGTGACCCAAAGAGAGGAGGAAGATCTAACTTAGATAGTCGGAGAAGCATCAGGAAATGAAGGCGGTTGTCTGGAGGTAGTGGATGAGAAAGCCTAAGGCAAGGGGCAGGACATTTAAGGGATCTGCCCAGGACTTAAGATCAGGGAGGTGAGTGTAGAACACACCTCCTGAGAACTAGTCAGCCTGCAGAGTCCTTTCAAGGTGAGCCTGGGGAGTTCCTTATAGAGAGCTTGGCCAGGGGGGCAGGAACTGACTAGAACTCCTGCCCTTTCACCAGCTATACCCCTCCCTCCCCTACCGGTGCCTGGAGCCCAGCTCCCCGATAGGACAGGTGGCACACACGGTGTGCTGCTTGGACCATTTCTCGCCACCCTGACACCTTCAGTGTTTGCTGGAGATAGAGATAGTGCTTGAGGTGCTACGACAACCGGGTTGAGGGGAAGTGAGCCCATGACTAGGTGGAGACCAGGTGGAGGTCCGCCCTGGGCAAACAAACGCCCTACAGCCTCTGTGTACGCACCTGGTGTGCGAGAGATGGTCAGGTGGTGAAGGGGGGAGAGGGACTAGTGGGGACTTGCTCTCCCTGTCCCCCCACCCCCACCCCACCCCTCGCAGGCTTCTGAGCTAGGTCTCAGATTAGCTCTCGGGCACCGTGTAGCTCTGGCCAGGTTGTTGTTCCTTCTTGGGCTCAGCAAGGCTGAGCTGGGCTGCCCTAGAAAAGCCAGGGAGGAAGGACCAGGGGTCCAAGGGAAGCAAGGGGGAAGACGGTCTGTCAGGCTGGGTTTTGTTGGCCATAGCCTCCCTCGCTAGTGCTGTCCTGGTTCAGCAGCAATCAGATCTGTCTGGGATCTTCTGGCCTTCAAGTGAATCTGACTCCATGCCAGCCAGGACCGCGCCAGGTTCTGGAGTCAGACAGCCTGGGCCCAAATCAAGGCTCAGCCCTTCAGGGAAGGTTGTGGGTGTAGAACAAGTCACTTGGCCTTTCTAGGCCCAGTTTCTGGAGCTTGGGGGTGGTTAAGATTAAATAAGAGATGAGATCTGTAGAGTCCCAGAGACAAACCAAGACCAAAAATAAACAAAGTTCTTTCTAAAATACCCAAAGCCGGGACAGGTGTGGGGCTTTACCCGACTGAGAAGGATAGGCAGCTTGGATCCTGTGATAGGGGCTTCTGGAGGGTTTCCAGAGCCTAAGAAGTGACCCTCTTCCATTGCCTTGGCAGTATTTCTGGTCTCTCTGCCCCCACTTGGGCACAGACTTGTTATTTTCATAGCTTTCCAGTCCATTGCCCCCACCCAGGAGGGGGTATTTTCAGGCCAAAGTCCTCCCACATTATAGGTAGGCAGACTGGCCCAGCCCCCAAGTCCTCCCTGAGTGCCCTCTTGGTCATCCCTGTTAGGCTCCCTCCCAGGCCTGGAATTCAAGTGAAGGAGAAACAGGCACCTACTTTCCCCCTACTTTTCCTTCTGTGACCTTTACCGGAGCCTTGTTGAGTCACCAGCCCCTCAGGAATCTGAGGCCAGGTTGGGCAAGCGGGCCTGCCTCTCCAAGAATACACGGAAAGAGTTCCGAACGAAGACATTTTAATTGGGTAATTAGTTCTGAAGTGCCTTCTACCTCTCTGTCCGGTGCCTGCTGATTTTACATATGCCTGCGTGATAGGGTGTCTTTCTCTCATCCCCCAGGGGCCTGTTGGGGTCACCAAGAGCACCCCTGGGCCTGAAGGGCTGCCAAGGGTTTGAGGGACAGACTGGAAGCGTGGGCAGGAGAACCGGCTGCCTTAGAGGTCCTGGCCCCAACCCCACCCATGGAAGGAAAAGTCAGGCACAGCCTGAAGGGGGCCATCCCCTATTTGGCCCCAAGTCCAGAGCAGCAAGGCCAGCCCACTCTGGCCCAAGTGACACCGTTGGATCCTGTCCCCACCCCAGTCACTGCCGCTTGGCAGTGCCAGGGTGCCTCTCCCCAGTTCTTAGGTGGCAGCAGGCGGTGGCGGAGGCAAAAGCAGACTTATTTCAGATTGCAGTACAGATACACGGACACAATCATGGCAGCCAGCTGGTGGGAAAGGAACGGGCCGAGGTGAGGGATGTGCTGAGGGCCCTCACGCTTTAGCCCCCTGCCTCCCGGATACCCTGCAGGGAGCTCCGGTAGAGGTCTGTCTCCTCCAGCAAGGCCTCGGAGATGGGTCAAGCACCCTGGTCCAGTGGGGTTATCCTGCCCCCCCAACGCCACCCCCCCTTACCTCCAAGCCCCCAATTCCGGCTGCCACACCACCCACGGTGACTGCGTTGGTTCGGACCTCATGCAGAAGCTGACTGAAACAACCCTGGGGGGAGGGGAGAGCAGCCACAGTCAGCAGCTGCGCCCCTCCCGCATTCAGCACTTTGAGGCCACGGAAGCAGCCCCCACCTTCCATGCCGCACCTGGACAGTGGTGTCATTCGCCTTCTCCTTGGTGCAGGGTCCTGTGGCTGTGCCGTTGCCACTGTCGGAGCAACAGTAAGGGGGAAAGGTACGGGTCTTCTCGAAGTAGGGAGAGTCCTCAAAGTCCGTGTAGTTGTTGAAGCCGCAGCACTTGAGCTGAAGAGGAGGCGGGAAGGGAGGTCAGCAGGGCCTTGCTGCTTTCCCCCCACCCCAAAGTCTCCCCAGCCCACCTTACCCCCTCCATGGTGGTGTTCCACACTTGGGTGAAATCCTTCTGGGAACCGTAGTCTCGCTTGATGGCGGGCACTACCAGCGAGGTCAGGAAGTGCTCAGCCTGGGGGGGTGGGGGGGCAGGCCCGTGCTCAGGGCTGGGCCTGGAAGGTGGCCACGCACAGGCCGCAGCCCACTTGCAGGGCTCTTCCCAATCTCCCCCCTCGCCGGCCCCCCACCGTGGTGGTTCGCCCCGCCCCCCCTCACCGTGGTGGTTCACCCTGCCCCTCACCGTGGTGGTGTACAACAGGGCGACCACAGCTGCTGCCACCTCCGCGATGAAGATGAGGAGGAGGATCAAGAAGAACTGGATGGGGAACAGAGCTCTGAGTTTGAGAGAGAGACGGTCCCTCATGCCTTACTTGTAACCCACCACCCAGTAAAAGGAGGCCGCGGCCCCCTCTGCTGAGGGCCCTGGAGTCCAGAGCACGGTTTGGGGATCCCCAGGGCCTCGATTCAAGGGTGAGGGGACCCTGGGTCTTGGGTATGGGCCCGGGGAGCTGGGTTTGACACACCATCATGAGGGCACACTTGTTCTCAGTCTGAGCACCGTAGCAGCCCAGGAAACCGAGAGCAAAGAGCACAGCACCAGCAGCGATGAGGAAGTAGCCCACGTTGACAAATTGCATGGCACTGGACGACAGCGGCCCGAAGATCTTCAGGAAGGACGGCCCATCGATGGACACCCAGATGCCCACGGCCAACAGGGCGACACCACACAGCTGGGGACAGAGAGGCAGGCCTTAAAACCGTGCGGGCAAGCAGCTCCTTACCACGCAGTTGAGTCAGGAAGATGGAAAATGAGAAATTTCTCCTTTTATTGGCTAAGGAGTCTAAAAACTCATCCTGCAGGGAGGAAAAACATTCTGTAGAGCCAGAAGGATGGGAGCTGGGCCACCCATAGCCAGCACCAGGCTGCACACCAATGCAGATATAAATGGGATCGGGGGTTCTAGAAATATCCACGGGATGGGGGAGGGCAAGGCAAGACTTTTCCTCACTGCTGTCAGGGTCCTGCCGCATGGCTAGGAGGGAAGCGGGTGAGGCCAGCAGGGCCCCCCACCCCATTTCCTTGTGGAGCTGACCGCCTCTGTCCTGGGACAGGTGAGACAGTGGGGTGGAAGCCCTGAACAGGCTCAACGGTCACCATAGCAACAGAGGTGGGGCTGAGGTTTACACCTGCTTCCAACCGTGGAGTGGGACTGTGAGAAAAGACACCTACCTTGGGGCCCCATTTGGCTCCTCTCCAGGATCAAACTCCAGGCCTGCCCTTCATCTAACCTAGACCCCTCCTTGCCTCACAAGGAAAACTGAGGCACCAGAGGGGGAGTGCAGCCGGGGCTTCTCTTAGAGGCTCTCTGTCTCAATCCCAAACCTCAGTGAATCCAGAGGCCCAGACGGGGGAGGAGGTACTCTGTCCAGATGCCACAACTCTTAGAGCAAAGCCTTGCTGATCCAGAGCATCAGTGGATGAATCAGCCTGATAACCACCTTGGTGCCCCAGCTGTAGAAACTGAGGCTAGAACCAGGAGTGCGACGGCAGATTGTGGCTAGATCCCAGGCATGTTTGCCCAAGGACAGAGAGCTGGGCTCCCAGCCTACAGGGTCAAATTTCAAGGAGCCTGAGACCTGCCCTGCCTTGCCCAGCCTGGCAAAGCCTGAGCAACAGGGGCCAGAAACCAAACCGGATTTGCCTTTAACCCCCTCGGGCCAGAACACCTGCTTTAACCCCCTCGGGCCAGAACATCTGCTCTCCGTATTGCTGGGATCCCTCTGCCTTCCCCAGACATATGGATAAAGGCTACTTCCCTGAAGCCAAAAGAAGCCCAAGGCATGCACCATATCGGAGTCAGAGAGGTAACATACCCGTAGCCCAATTTCTCCAAATCCCTCTCTACTTCATGTCTCCACCTCCTCACCTTCACTCACTCTAAGCCATTCTAATGTGGCCCCAAGGTCTGTGGTGCCATCCTGCGCGAAATCAGGTGGGCACTTTGTGCGCCATACCCTCCTGGCCTCTCTGAGGTCGTGGTCTCCTTGTTTTCCTCCTGTTACTCTTTATCTGCTTCCTGGTGGCCATTTCTCCACATATCCCTTGTAAACTGGGTTTCGCTGAACTCACTCAGCCTGAGAGCTCTTACCCACTCCCATGGTTTTGCTCATTATTTGTGGTCATGTGACTTCCAAATATCCATGTCCAGCTCCAACCAGAGCTGCAACCCCATTAGGTACGCAGCTGCCTGGGAGACATCCCCTGGGTTGCTCAGACCAGAGACACGGGCTTTATCTTTGAAGCCTCTGTTTCCCTTGCCCCTCCTTCTGTCCCTCAGCCAGCATCTGAGGGCTTTTTCTTAGTCCATTTCTCCCCATCTCCACCACCATTTCCAGGGTCATGCCTTATTACTCAGCTTCCTCAGACATGCCCTATACAATCCGTTCCTGGTTTCCTGAACAATACTTGATTTCATTGCCTCTGGGCCTTTTTGCATGCTTTACAACCCCTTCACCCAGCGTAAATGTCCAGTCTCAGCTATTTCCACCAGATAGTCTTCTCTGACCAGGGTTCAAGCCCCCTCCTGGGGGCTCCCATAGCCCCTGTGCTAAGGCCAGGCATTGTATGTTGCAACTGTCTGCCTATCTGGCCTGCTGGACCTGAGATCCTCAAGGGCAGAGAAAGAGCTCACTCACCTTTCCCCCAGCACTTAGCACTTAGAGTCTTAGGCAATAAATGTTTGTTGAACGAATAAGGGTTGCTTGAGGCAGACTCTCTGCTCTGAGGTCTCTGGGCATCTCTCCTTTCAATTCCCCGTCCATCCTACAGAGGTCACTGAACTTCCTTGTACACTAGGTAGACTTGGGCAAACCTCTTCCCCTCCCTGGGCCCCCAGTGCCTATAAAACGGGGACATTACTCCTGTTAGCCTACCCTACCCTGCCCTAAGTCGGGTCTGAAGCTTCCTGGAAAGGAGGAGTTCCTCCTAAGCTTCTCTACCCCAACTTGTGTGGCAGCCAGGCTGTTCCTGAGACCAGGACTCAGCATTTAGGGAGACTTCTGCACCCTATCATAATGGGAGACTTGCACAACAGAGTCTGGGCACAGCGATCTCCCATTTCCCAGCTTGAACTCTGCTTAGGTTGTGACCCACTCCCGCAGGGAGGCTCGAAAATCCCACAACCCTCATACTTACAAAGATGAGGAAATTGAAGAGGATCATCATGGTTTTAATGAAGCTGAAGCACTGCATGGTGGTTCCTGGGAGGCAGATAAGTGTGAGTTAGGAATTCGTGCTGCCTGCCTCCATTGCCACCTGGGCTAGCCCTGGCATTTGGACCCTGACATACGAGACCCCAGCATCCAGGACCCATAAATCACCCAAACTCCCCCCGCATCTAGCCTCTGACACCTCGGAACTTTTCCTAAGTCCTATCCTGACACCTCTGCCTCTCTATAGGGCCCAGGCCCTCTCCCAGCGCCTGACACTCAGATACTGACACCCCAGGTTTCTCCACTGGCACCCCAAGCCCAACCCCCACACCACAGGTCACTCCACGCCCTTCCTTGGCACCTACATATCCTGGACCCCTCCACTAAACCAACCCTGGACTCTTTCAGGACCCTCCCCATCTGCCTTCCAGCTTCCCAAACCTGTTTCCAGGTTGATTTTACTTCATAGGACCATCTCTGTCCTGTGCCATCACCTGTTCAGGGCTCTTGGTAGTGAGTTCTGAAAGACCTGAAGGATCTGCTGAGGCTCCAGAGGGGACAGACTACTCCAGGGATTTGCCACTCGAGTGGGCAGGCCGTGAGACGGAGCTAGCTCTCAAGCACCACTGCTCCCCTGCAGGTGGGGCAGGAGTTTTAAAGTCCTCTGCTCACCTTCCCGCCTGCCCCACCCCGCAGCCAGTCAGCTTCTTTCCCTGCTGCCCCCTGCTGCCTGGAGATATGTCCCCATAGCCACAGGCCTCCTCAGCCTGGCAACGCCAACCACAGCAACACCCTTCCTGATCTGAAGAAGGAAGAGAAGTTGGAGGGTAAGCAAGGGGCCCCCAGAATCTCCGAGTGCCCTCCACCGCAATGGTGCACGGATGCTTTCTAGCCTACATCTGCTGATCCATTCATCCATACCCCGTGTGCTCACGGGCACACACATCTGCACACACAGATACATACATAAACACCTACCCGTGCTCACGAGTGCACACACGCACACATGCCTCACACACACCGCACTGTGTGTGGACTGACTCCCAGCAAGTAAGAAACCACAAAGCAACATCCGAGGGACATACTTAAAGTCTCTCTGTCTCTGTCTCTCTCTCACACACACTCTCAAGCACACACACACACACACACACTTTCAAGGAAATGACCCAGGTTTAGCAGCTTCTACCCCCTCCTCTGAGTAGCATGTGACTCCTAGTCCTTTTCCCTCTATAAAATTTCAATTTCCCCATCTTTTTCCTCCCTTCGTCTTTCCTCCTTACCCGTCTCCCTCCCCTTCGTTTCTCTTTCTTTCCCCTCAATCCAGTGTTCTTAGCAATCTGTCAAGCACCCCTTTCCTTTCTGCCAGAAGGTGGCACCATGATCCCACAAAAGCATCACCCCCAATTCTAAAACTTCGCAGTCCCAGTCTACAGGAATCCCTCAAGGGCTGCCTGCCTCTTTCCACTGCCTGTCCTACTTTCCACTCCAATGCTCCCCACATCGAGGTGCTGCGGAAGTTCTGGCTTTGGAGTCACTCAGGCCAGGTACTCCCATGCTGGTTCTGATGCTTCCTAGCTGTGTGACCCTGGCGGGGGGGGGGGGGGGGTGCGGGAGGAGGGGATTTCTTAAGCTCAGTTTTAAGCCTGTTTCCTGGTCTATATAACAGAATAGTTATAGGGATTTTAAGTAAGATTTTCTCCCCACTCTGGGAAAACCGGGAATGACCACAGAGTGGGAAAGTCAGAGTAGGGAGAGTCATAGCCAGAGGGGGTGTGGGATGGACAAAGTGGACTTTTAACATTTTTTTAAAAATTTGAATATATTTGACACTAATTTTTGTTTCTTATAATGGGAGGAAGCAGGTGAAGAAACAGGAGGGGGGTCAATAATGCTAATATCTGTGTAGATCGTGTTTTAAATGCATTACATATATGGTCTTTTCCCCTTCTTCACAACAATCCTATGAGATAGATTCTCTTCCCCCCCCTTTTTAAATATAGGGAAACAGAGGCACGGGAAGGTTAAGTACTTGCCATGATCACACAGCTTGTAAGTGGTGAATCCAGGATTCACCCCTAGTCAGTCTGGTGCCAGAGTCTGTATCTTAACCACCAAGCAGACTGTCTTTAGTGATGGAATTTCTAAGAAGGCAGGAGGAGCTGACTTCCAGAAAGAACAGGAGAGGAGGTCTTGGTCTGGGGCTGGAGGAAGAAAATGGCCAAGGGCAAGTGGGTTTACAGGAATAGTGGCTAGAAGTTGATGGGAGCAAGGTCCATTTTCTAAGACTGAGGATGGCAAGAGTAGAAGATGGAGGGGAAGGAGGTGTGAGGCCTTTAAGGGTGGTGTTGAGGACCCCAAGCCCTCCTTGCAGGTTCCTACAGGACCAGAGAAAAGATGGAGGCTGGGAAGGAGGACTGGAGGTGGAGTAAGAGAGAAAGAGAGAGGGGGCTGAAGTCCACTGTTCCACAACAACTCAGTGCAAGGCTTGGCAGAGCCACTGACATTCCTGTCTGCTACAAGAAAACGTTGACACAACTTACATTCCCCTAGGGACCTAGCTGTTCCTCCACCTGCACTAATGAATGGCTTTCTCTTTCCCTTCAGGAAGACTTGGAGCCAGGTCACCTCCATCTATGACCTCAGTGCCCAGCACACATGAAGTTGTTAGTGAACAATTCCTGAATGATTGAATGAATAAATGAGCATAGAACATCAAGAGTTAAATGTCTGGGCTTTGGACCGTAGCCATCAGGGATGGGGGGAACCCCTGCCTGCCTCTAATCGTGTGACCTCACCTAACTGAGCCCCAGTTTCCTTATACAGTCAATCCTCATTATTCATGGTTTCCGTATCTGTAAATAGATAGATTTACTCGCTAGAATTTATTTGTATCCCCACACCAATACTCATGTCACTTTGCGGTCATTCGTGGACATTTGCAGAGCTGCAAAAATGTTGAGCTGCCCCATCCACGTGTCCTCAGCTGAGGCTGAACAAAAGGATTCTCTGCCTCCTTGTTTCACCTCTTATAATGTACACCTGTTCTTCTTGTGGTTTATTCAATGTCACATTTTTCCCATTTTTGTGCTTTTGGTTAGTGATTTTGCTGTTTATCAAATACTGCTGAAGTGCTGTCTAGTGTCTCTGAGCACAAGAAGGCTGTGATGTGACCTACGAGGAAGTATGTTAGATAAATGTCATCCAGGTACAAGTTAGAGTGCTGTTGGCTGTGAGTTTAATGTTAATGACTCAACAACAATATAGTTTAAATTAGGTATCTATAAACAGAAACACACATAAAACGAGGTCATGTTCTGATTGATCAGTTGACAAAAATGTTATGACCCGAGGCTGGTAGGAATCTAACCCGATAGGTACATTGGCTTGATTTGCTAATGCGCTATTTGTGGTGGGGACTTTATTAGACCATAACTACTGTGAATAATGAGAATCGACTGTATATGAAATAGGAATAACGATAGTCTCCTTGTAAGGTGGTTGTGGGATTAATGAGAGAGTGTTTGTAGAGTACTGGGCGCTCTTTGGCACACAGTAAATACTTAAGAAACATTGTTAATATTGTCCATGTGGATAAATGAGAAAGGGAGGGAGTAACTTTCCCCTACTCAGAGTTCCTTTTCCCTAGGGGCCAAGCTGAGGTTTTTCTGGCCCTTGGGCTGGACCCATTGAGAGAACCCTGAGGGAGCCTGACCCACGGGGAGGGGCAGGGGACCAGGACCTATAATAAAGAGCACTACCCTTATGCGGACTCTATGTCATAGAGGCCCCAGCTGCCCTGGCCAGGAGCACCCTCGGGCACACTACAGAAGCTCCCTGTGCCCATGGGGCCTTCTCAGCCTGTCCGTGCCCCTCGGCCCCGGGGCCTAAGTTCCCCCTACCGCAGGCCAGGGCTGGGCTGGCGTCGGCCTCGAAATCCCAGGATGTTCAAGTGTAGCCGCAGAAGGTACCGGCAGAAACCCCAAGGCCCAGCTGCCACCACTGCAGCCACCAATCCTGCCACCGTGGCCACAGATATCAACAACACTTCTACCGCCACCACGAGTGTGTGGATCCTTCTGCCACAAAGTTAGCCAAGGGCCCTGAGGCGGGTGGGGGTTGGAAAAACCAGGGCCATTTGTTTCCCCCACCTTAGCCCTGCCTAGGCACTCTAGGGGGCACACCCTGTGTGAAATATCACCCCCAAAATATGGTGGGGTCTTGATGGCAGACTCCTAAAGGCTGAGAGCCTTAATGGAGGGTGTATTGGCTGAGTGGAGGGCCTGGGGAACTGTGAATCTAAGAACAGTGGAGCTTCCAGAACTGCTGTCTTCCTCACACTCTTCCCTCTCCTTCCTCTCCTCAGTTCTCAGACACCTTTGTCAACCTGGCAGCTTTCTGATCTTCTAGAAATGTCCAGAAACTAGTCCAGAAGCTTGGCTGGCTCCGGACCTGCATCTTCTAGGGGCCATGAGTGGTTGACAGCAGGCAAATACAATCATTTCTGCTCCAACGGCCTTACTCCACTCCAAGGTGTTTCCAGACAACTATGCGGGGTACGACGGCAGGGCTGGGGCTGAACGCTCCCAAGGACAGGCTTCAGTGAGGACAGATGGGATCACAGTTAGACAATGGAAGGACAGGACAAGGTCAGCAACACACACCATTTCTCCATCTTTGGCCTCAGCTACTGATTTGCCCCATGAGGTAGGGGGCCTTCCTGCATTGCACAGGGAAAAGGGTCTCCATAGACATCTCGGAAGTTACAGAGAGCCAGATGCTTGAGGAGGGAGGTAGAGGCATGGATCAGACAGGGATGGCACGAGAGATTTCAGGGCTGGAGTCTAACTCCGAGAGTGCTTCAGTGTGAGCTCTGTGTGGCTCTGTGCCTGCGACGGTGAGTGTGCAGATGTAGATGTTGGGGTGCGTGTGTGTGTGTGTGTGCGCGTGTGTGTGTGAGAGAGAGAGAGAGAGGCCAGGACATGGGCCTGTGAGCAGACATGTGGCTCAGTGTGCCTCCGCAATGGGTTGTGCCTCTGCGGCTGGCAGAGCATCAGGTGTGTTTGTAAGGGTCTGGGTGTGCCAGAGGGAGGCTTGGCTGAGAGGAATGAAGGTCAGGAATGGGGTGCGGGCAGCCTGAGGCAGCAGAGGGTTGCTTCCGAGGAGGGCGGGCCACCTTCGGCCCCCTAGCTCTTCCCTGAGGCCAGTGTGTTCCGAGGCTGTCAGCTGAGCCTCTGCGGTTAGGGGTGGGGCAAGACTGAGTCGAGTCCACAAAGGGGGAGGGTGCTGAGCACTCCGGCCTGGGGATTTTCCATTTGGATTTCTGAGTGTGTGCCCATGTGTCATCAGGTGTAACTGGGTGGCTGTGGGGTGTGTCTCCACGGAGCTGTGTCTCAGTGGCAGGAAACACTGTGAGGGACTCTTCTCTAAGGCGTCGCTGTATGCATGGGTGTGTGTCCGGGGCTCCCTTCCCTAAGGGTTGGGGGTGGGAGTGAAGCCTGAGAGCCTGGGCCTGGCCCCCCCTCCCCCCCCCCCGGGGTTCAGGAAGCCTGTGAGGAGAAAAGGAATTGTGTCTGTGTCCTTCAACGCCAAGGCTTGCCGGGACCCTGAGAGGAGGGACGGGACAGAGAAGTCACTGACACTTTGCGCGCAGACTGCGCAGGCTGGGGCATGAGGCTCGGCGGGGTATGGGGGAAGTGGTGCTGAACCTCAGTCAAAGCAGGAAGGTGGCTGGGCTAGCGCCCAAGGCCCACAGAGGGGCCCACACGTTTAAAGACACATGTTACAGTCCATGAACATATGCAGACGTGTAAGTAGAAGTGGACTCACAGACACACAATGCAACAAACACAGGTGCATGCAAGTACAGGCTTATAAACAGAGCTACTCGCTGCCCCTGCTGCCCCTGGCCCTCCCCGGCTGGCATATGTAACTACAATGCACGTGCCTGTAAAAGAACGCACGCAGACGTCAACATGCTTGCGTCTCGACAAGCACATAAGCACAGACAGCCACACGTGCAATCACACTCATGCAAACCCAGGCACACACAGACACACGCACACATGCAGACACACTCACCAGACTTCCCTGCCCGGCCCTGGAACCCAGAAGCTTCCCTCCCCTATAAGAGTGAGTGTGTGTGTGTGTGTGTGTGCGCACGCCCCCACTTGTGTCTGTGTGTATCTGTGTCTGTGAGAGTGTGTGTGTATGTGTGTGACTGGGGGGGGGTGCTGAGCTGTGGGAACCTGATGACATCATCTCTTCTGGCTATTTTTAGTTTCCTCTGCAATGACGGGCTCCTCCACGGCCCCTCCCCTGCCAGGCTCCCGGAGGCAGCTGCAGCCAGAGGGCACCCACCACTCCAGTCTAGGTGACCCCTGGATGACTGGGTACAGCTCACTCGTTCCCACCCCACCAGAGCTCCCTGGAGGTTGAGAACACCAGAGGAGGAGGCTTGGGCCATGTGGCAGCCTGGAACAGGGGCCTGGGTTCGGTGAGCAGACCTGGCTGGTCTCCAGCCCCTAGGGTGCCTCCGCTTCTGCTTTTCAATCTGAAACTCCGTCTCCGTCAGTAGTGCGTGCCATGTGCCAGGGAGGGTGCCAAGTTCTGGAGCTAGAGCAGTGTGCAAGACAGCAGGAGTTCTTCCTGGTGGGTGTTACAGCTCGGTGGGAGACAGACATTAAACAGATCACACAGGCACTGCACCAAACTGTGTCAAGGACTCTGAACGTTGGTAACAAGGGGCCTCGGTCTGGGATGATGCTCTCTCTTTCTATCTCATGGAGATAACCCGAGGAAACCAGAGGGGTACCCTCCCTGACCTTGCACCTTCCACCCCAACAACCACACTCCAGAATTCTACAGAGCAGAGCTTCCTCCTCACACCCCAGGCTGTGCTCCCAACATCGCCCCAACCCACCCTCCAAGTGGTGGCCCCCCACGATTCATGGCCCCCTTTCTTTGGAACCTCCCCCCCTCCCCGTTGATCCCTGGGAGCCAGTCCTTAGTCCTCCATCTGTGGATGCGAAAAGTGAAACTCGGAGAGGAGTAGAGGAGTAGGGCAGGATCACACCTCCTGGTGCCCAGGCAGCAACTCAAGGAGATGGCAGGCCCAGGGAGGAGGAAGTGGTGGCGGCACAGGTGTGGGAAGAGCGGGGGTGGGGGTGTGTCAGGAGGGGAGGAGGACTGTGGCCCGAGGGGTCCTTGCCCAGAGCAGGCTTCCTGCTCCAGCCAGCCTCTGGGCAGCCACCAG
Organism: Mirounga angustirostris; assembly: GCF_029215605.1. Classification (NCBI taxonomy): domain Eukaryota; kingdom Metazoa; phylum Chordata; class Mammalia; order Carnivora; family Phocidae; genus Mirounga; species Mirounga angustirostris. Next base: position 153,989,177 of record NW_026991712.1, read on the forward strand.
AAAATCGGGTTTGGCAGCTTGGGCCAAGTGCCCAGGGGCTGGAGGAGGGGTCCGGGCAGCTCTGGGGAGGCTGCCCGGGGGCGGGCTCATCCTCTGACCCAGAGTCTGGCCAGGCCCCAGACCAAGCTGTCCTGTTGGGGGAGCATTTTGTAATACGAGGACCCTTTGGAGTGTGGGGGGAACAGCTCTGCGCTGGAAGCAAGAGGCCGGAATTCCAGTCCTTCTTCTGCCCCAAACCTCAGTGTGATCCTTGGAAAGTGCTGCCCCCTTTCTTGGCCTGAGTGGGCCCTCCCAGGAAGTCGAGCCGGAGGACTACTTTCCGCATCCCCAATTCCTGCCCTCTGGGTTTTCCTGGGAGTCTGACTCGGGCAGAGAAACACAAACTTTGTGTTTGGGACAATGGGTTGGGACGGGAACAGACTGTCCCCAGGGCGCCAGGCTGGAGGTCCCTTGTCACCAATGGGTCAATCGCCGGAAGCCTAGCTCCAGCCCTACAATGCTATATGGGTCACCCCACCCTTACCAGTACCCTCACCCACACCCCGACTTCCGTCCTCTGTTCCTTCCTCACCTTCAGAGAAAGCTACTGGGCTCTCTGGGGAATCTCCCATACCTACTCTATTGGCTCCCTGCCCTGTGCTCAACCCTCCCTCCCCCTCTGCCCACTTGACAGGGCCAGTCTCCCAGTTAACTTTCTGTCCCTGGATCCTCGGGCAGGCCCGGGAGGAAAGGAAGCTGGGTGGAAGGCCTGCACAGGAGCCTGCTTTTCCTGCTACCATCAGATACTTCAAGCCCAAATGAGGGGGTTGGGAGGAGGGGCGTGGACTGAGTGCTGGGGCCTAGGCCAGCGCTGCCTTTGCATATTCCAGCCCCAGGGGAAGTGGGAATGTTACCCTTTACCTATCCAACAATCTTCCTGTGCCTTCAGCGAATTCAGAGAAGAGAGCCCAGAGCTGAGACTTGCTTCCTCTGGAAAACAAACACAAAAACCTAGGACAAGTGAGTCCTGGTTATAGTCACTAAGTCAGTAATAAATTCATGAAAACACAAAACCCATAAAATTCTAAATGCATAGAATCCATAGTCATGGAATCTTAGCATCACAGAATTCTAGCATGGTGAAATCTGAGTTACAGAGTCAGAAATACAGAATTCTGGCAACACTGATTCCCAGATCACAAGGTTAGAGTATCCTCAAATAGAGAAGTCTTGAGAAATCAATTAGTGAAGTCTTCACCTTCAGGTGGATGTCTAAACTAGAGGATGGGCATTGGGGATGGGCAAAGGAGTTCATGCATGAACACTAAGGAGGAGGCAGAGAGCTCAGGACACATGAGCTTAGGATAAGTTAAGAAGCCTGCAACAAACCAGACAGAGGACAGACATCTTCCATGAGGACACATTCTTGGTTTCTAAGGATGAGGGGAGTGGGGTGGCAGGAAGGGAGCACAGAGAGGGGAACTATAGACAAAGAAAACATAGCCTAAAGAAAAGATTATCAAGTAGCCTAATACACCAGCCACAATGCCTCCGATTTCTCCATGATTGGGTTTAACACCAGCCCAGGACATTTTCGAAGGTTAGTAAGACTCCTTATCACATTGGAACGGCAAGCCACACCTGGCTTTTTTGGGAAGGAAAGTACCAAGTAGAAAATATTCTGTATACCACAATTTCTTGGGGCTGCTGGGAAGAGCAGACTCTCCAAAGAGGATACTGAGCTGTGACCAACAAAGCCACGCTGTGGGCTGGGGTGCAGAGCCCCTAGCAAGGCCTTGGTAAGGGACCTTGTGGAGAGCATCTGCCTGGGGTGGTGCCTGGGAGGGGCATCTCTACAAAAGGAGCCAAACTTGAGGCAGCACTTGGTATGGGGATTCATGCCTGATTATGGGGTTGGTTACTCAGTAAACAACAGGGATATTTACCTAGCATTTCTGGGAAACTACTGCAAACTCAGGAACCCAGAAGAAGCAGTTCCAGAGAGAGGCAAATGCCAAGCTCTTCTGGGCATGGGGAATGGGGCAATGTCAGCTGGAGATCCTCTTGCTCGGCCGCCTGTCCTTGGATTCAGCTCAAACCTCAGCCCTGACCCCTACCCACATCCTCATTTGCCTCCCTCTCCCTGCTTGCCTGCCAGTCTCCCACCTCCATCTGCTGTGTGAGCTTTGGCAAATCGTGTCCCCTCCCTAAGCCTCAAACCTCCTTTGCTTTCTTTTGAAGTCGATAATTGGGTCCTAAGCGCAGGTTTTAGTATTTTATATTCCTGGTTTTGTCCAGATCAGTTCCCTTTCAGACGTCTCCGTGCTCAGCTTCCAGAAAAAGTGTCAGGCAGCTTCAGGGGAGAATGGAGGGAATAGGGAGTATAAATACTGCTCACATTTGACACCCCTATGTGACAGGTATTTTATTTATTTATATTTATTTATTTATTTTTAAGATTTTATTTATTTGACAGAGAGAGACACAGCGAGAGAGGGAACACAAGCAGGGGGAGTGGGAGAGGGAGAAGCAGGCTTCCCGCTGAGCAGGGAGCCCGATGCGGGGCTCGATCCCAGGACCCTGGGATCATGACCTGAGCTGAAGGCAGACGCTTAACCGAAGAGTCCCCCAGGCGCCCCATGATGGGTGTTTTATAACTCTTACATGATGCCCACAACCACCCTGTGTATATAAATCATTGTTGCTCCCATTTTATGGATGAAGGAACTGAGGCTCAGGGAGGGTAAACAACATGCCCAAGGTCATCCGACTGGAGAGAACTGGAATCTCAGCGAGGTCTGTCTTAATCTGAGGGCTATGGTTTCAGATCAGCATTAATCCAAGTGGCTTCAACAGGTCAAATGAAAACCCATGGATGGGAGTTTCAGGGAGCAGGAGTCCGTGTGGCTGGCCCTAGGTAGGTAAGGAGTTCCATTTAGGGAGTGTGGGATAGGGGCTGACAGGCTGTGCTGTGAGAAAAGCTGAACTGAGTCTCTTCCTCTTGGGAACTCTGGGTGTTCTCAGCTCAGACAGGAGAGAGCTGGACTGGGGGGTGGGTATATGCAGGGTCTGAGTGGAGAGTGGGCTGGTCCTGAGCTGGTCTTTAGGGGCTTGAGGGGCTGCTGCCACTGCTCCCGGAGAGAGTGTGTCTGTGTTGGGAAGGGGTGGGGAATGGGGGCTTCTTCACTTTCTGGGATCGCCTAACCACCCTTACCCCAGCCCCCAACGAAACTTGTTTTCAGGGCTCTGGAACCTGGTCGCAGGGGACTTGCCAGGTGGGATAGCATCATGGTGTGTTGGCACTAGACTCACCTCTAGGAACCTTTTGGGTCCCTAAGCCTCAGCAACCTTGCAGAGTTGCCTCTGTTAACTGACTCAGTGGAGTGGAAGGATTTCAAATGGAACGCTGACTTCTGCCCTTCCCAAGGTGGGTCATCACAGGAGGCTTGGAGATCCGGTAAGTCACTGGCTCACAGGGTAGAGAGGGAGGCAACCCTGGGGGCCATCTCATCCAAATGCTTCATGTGAGGGTGAGGGAGGAGTTTGAAGTCCAGAAAGGGAGCAGGACCTGCCAAAGATCACACAGCTGCCAATGCTGTCCCCACCAAGTGCCTGGCACTCCCCTTGGCACCGAGGACACAGCTGAATCTTGTTCTTGAAAACCTGCAGCCTGATGGAGAAAACAGGCTTGGTAGATACACCAAGAGAAGTGTCAGGGTTAAAAAAGAGGTTCAGATTTGGGACACTGGGTGCTTAGAAAGGTGGGGGCACGGACCCCTACAGGCTTCACTGAAGATGTATAGGTGGTTTTGGAGCTGGGCTTAAAAGAGGGAGCAACATTTTAGCTGATATAAAGGGGTAAAAGACTTTCTGGCTGAGAAAGCATGAGCTGCCTCACGGAAGGACATGAATAAATTGCCCTGCAAAGACTGGCCCACGTAGGTGGAGTGAAGTCTGATGGGCAGCAGTCTAAGCCCGGGCTAGGACTTGAGGTCAGAACTGACTGCCCTGTGAGAGCACAGTAGTCACAGAGGTGCAGGCCACAGGGGTAGAAGGGCCCCAGCGGGTGGTAGGAGGGATCTCAGGAGATTCTTAGCAGTATGGCTGGGGACTGCTAAGCTCTCCCACCCCCGGGCCGGGGCTGTTTCCTTTAGTCCAAGTTACACACATGCACAGGCAACCTCGGTCCCCACTTCCCTCGACGAGGACCCAGGCCCGGGCTGAGGTCCGCCCAGGCAAGGGGAAGAGAAGAGATTACTCCCTGCTAGCTGGCTTCCCGCCCCGTTTCACGGCCAGTGCGCACACCTCCTCCCTTGAAGCAGCTTCCCTCCCACTCCCCCACTGCTTCTAAACCCGCCACTGGTCCGGGACAGGACGGGGACATCCTCCGCTTTGGAACCTCGGTGGCTGCGAGCCCTCCCCTGCTGCTGTGATGCAAATCCGCTCCGGATTTATTCTCGGGCTTCCTTTCCGTAAAATGCGACGCACCCGGCGCCAGCCCTTGTCTGGAAGGGCCTCCTCCCGCCCTGACCCAAGGGCGCCAGGGCCTTGAACGGGGCGGGGGGCGGGGACGGTACTTTCCCCAGCGCGCGGCTGCGGCGGCCGCAGCCCGCAGCCGCGGTGCGGGTGGGAGCCCGGGAGTGGGGCGGCCCGGGCCGCAGGCCTGGGGGCGGGGCTGTAATTAACAGCTCGAGGGGGGCGGGGCGCGGGGTGGGGAGCCGGAAGCCGCGGTGTGTGAGACCCGAGATGCCGAGTAGTAGCCCCCGAGAGCCTGACTGGGAGTGTGTGGGTGGGGGCACCTTGGGCAGGTAGGGACTCTGGTCTCCAGGTCCGGGGCCGGAGGTTTTGATAGAAAGATTAGAAGGTGTAGGGCTGGACAGCGTTGGAGGGTGGATCGAGGGGGAATCCTCCGGCCTAGGAGGGGCCACCCCCAGCCTGAGCGCGGCTCCGCACCTCGCCAGGTCTCTAGTCTCTGGTCTCTGTACAGTTGTGGTTTATGCATTGAGAACAAATTCCACCGATCCCTGTCCTCATCTTGCAGGGAAACCAAGCTGTAGTTACACCTCAGAGGCCTGTCAGCCTGACACTACTAGGGACAGGATGGATGCTGGAGTGGGGGTGCTCGGTGTACTCCCAGGAGCTCCAGATTCAGGAAACTGCAGGACTGGTGTGAGCAGTTTATATAAAATGCTCTCCAAATCGGCATGTATACATAGGCATAGAGAAATGGCACTTACTGAGTGCCTACTGCATGCCAGACTAAGGGTATTCACCAAACTGACAAAAAGAAGAGTGATTCTTACTTTTTTCTTGGTACTTTCACAGTCAGAAAAGAACAATGCAGGTCTTTTTATTGGGAAAAAAAAATAGACCTGGTTTCAGCACTGCTAAACCACTGATTTGGCCTTGGAAATGTTGCTTTAACTTCTGCAAGCCTTAGTTTTCTTATCTGAAGATAGTAATAATAGGGGAACCTAGGCACAGGGTTTGGTGTGAAGACTGAATGGGTTAAAGCATCAGAGGTCCTTGGAACAGTGCTCACAGTAAATGACAACAGTGAGGACACTTGGTTTGATTGGGATTGTGTGTGGGGAATGGGGGAGCAAAAAGCCTTCTGGAAGAATGGAAATCTGAGCTAAGTCTTGAAATATGAAAAGGAACTAGTCAGTGGAAAAGGGAGGAAGGAAAAAAAAAGGAGGAAGAGAAGGACATTAATGACAGGGAATGACATGAGCAAAAACAGGCTCGTGAGAAAGAGGACAGTGAATTGGGGGAAACTACTGAATGGAGATGAGGTTAGAAAGGTAAGCTGGGAGCAAACTGGAGCAAGGTGGGGAGCTTAAAGTTACTGAGGCTGGTTTTCTGAGAGCTCTTGGGGGTCTTCAGCAGCGGCAGGAGGAGAGAGGCTCCCTGTGAGGCAGTGTGGAGGCCAGGAGACTTGTGAAGAGGTGGATAGTGGCATGAACTACAGCGGCAGCCCTGGGATGGAAAGAAATGGATGGATCTGAGAGGGAGAAATGGCAGGACAGATGGATTGAATGAGAGACAAGGAGATGTGAGGACCATGTCCTGGTTTCCAACTTGGGTTCCCCCCACCCCACCCCGGGGTGGTGCTATTCTCTGAGACGGGGAGCAGGAAGGGTAACACATTTGAGGGGAAGCTGAATTCAGTTTTGGACATGCCTGTGACCACACCCCTGGACAGACCCTCAATAATTGGGGTCCTGCCATCCCACCTGGCAATTACTCTGTCCAGATGATGGGAGAGGTATCATTAGCCACTACTAGCTGTCTGTTCCCTGGCTGCGGCTGGCTGGAGGTCTGGGTGGGGAGGCCGGGTTTGGGGGGGGGGTTGCTGCCACCACTGGGCTGGGCCTAGTGGGTATTCTTTTGTGGCTCTGGGCTGCCCAGCAGTTTCTTTGGGTACAATCGTGTTACAGGAGCTTGAGGATAGGGTTGTCAGGTCCCCGAATGGGGGCAGTTCTCTGTGCTGCTTACTGTCTCCATTTTACAGCCGAGGAAACTGAGGTTCAGGAAGTGAGTGGCAGAGCAAGGGAGGGAACCAAGGTCTGTGGGATGTCTTCTCATAGTACTGGCTGCCACATCATCACTGGGGACATTTGCTCCAAGAGGGGCAAGGAAAGTACCCAGGGCTGTGGCTCCTTGGGGGAGAAATGTAATCTGGAGGGCTGGTGGGGACCAGGGAAGGAGGCAGGGAAAGCTTCCTGGAGGTGGTGCCGTTTGTGTTGTCATAGAAGCATAATCTTGTTTTCTGTCTCCCAGGCCAGCAATCGTTGGCAATCAGCCATTGCCTGCAGTGAGGGAGACCTTGGCTTCTGAGGGCCTCTAGGCAGAATGTGTCCACAGAACCCAGAAAGTGGCAGGCTGGAATTCTTGCAGGCACTTCAGGCCTGTGGTGGGGCACTTTTACCTGTCTCTGGCACCCATCAGCCTGGGCATCCCCTCTGTCCTGTCACTCCACTGACAGCTGGACGCCCACGACCTACCCATTTTCATATCAGGGTTCAGCACAAGTTTATGGTCCGTTCCCAGGTTTTGTTTTACTTAAAAAAAAAGAGGCATCATGTGAGGAAGTGATGGATTCTTTCTAAGGGTGGACTGGCAAAATGCAAGAAAAACTGCTCTTTCTGTGAATGATTGGGGAGAAGTTGTAAGACACAAAAAATGTTGCTAACCTTCTTGTGTCACCCACCAGCTGTTTCTCGCCAGGTGTCTAAATGGCTGAGATGGTAAATGAGTAGCCAAATTCTTAGGAGCTAAAAGGGGTTACTTGCAAAACAATGTTTAAGTAATATTTGCTCATTGTGGAAAATATATGCAAGAAGAAAAACTATATAAAGCATCCATCAAGGAGAGGTAAATGCTACTAGCATTTTTTATATATTTATCTTTTTCATTTCTGGGCATATGTGGCTTTCTTTTACTATACTATGGTTAGTATACTATGTAGAGAGTTTTGTATCATGCTTTCTTACTCAACAAATTGATATGAACTATCCCGTATCATTTAATTTAATGACTGCATAATCTTCTGTATGGAGTTACTATATTTTATTTTACCAAACCCTAATCCTTATACATATAAATTTTCCTTCTTTCCTCCTTCTTTTCCGTTTTTCTTTTCTCTTCTTTTTGCTGTTATAAAAACTCTGTGCTGAAAACCTTGGTGCCTAAATCTTTTTTAAAAAAAAATGTAGGGGCGCCTGGGTGGCTCAGTCGTTAAGCGTCTGCCTTCAGCTCAGGTCATGATCCCAGGGTCCTGGGATCGAGCCCCACATCGGGCTCCCTGCTCGGCGGGAAGCCTGCTTCCCCTCCCACTCCCCCTGCTTGTGTTCCCTCTCTCGCTGTGTCTCTCTCTGTCAAATAAATAAATAAAATATTAAAAAAAAATTATCTATTTGAGAGAGAGAGAAAGTGTGTGCACAAGTAGGGGGAGGGGCAGAGGGAGAGAGAGAATCCTGAAGCAGCCTCCCCGCTAAGTCCAGAGCCTGGCATGGGGCTTATCCCAGAACACTGAGATCATGACCTGAGCCGAAATCAACAGTCAGCTGCTCAACTGGCTGAGCCACCTGGGCGCCCGCTTGGTGCCTAAATCTTTGCCCATATTTTGGATTATTTTTTTTACAAGTTTCTAGAAGAGGAATTACTGAGAGTATCAAAATATTTTTTGAGATCTAGATATGTCTTTCCAAAATGCTTTCCAGAAAGAAAGGTTCTACCAGTTATACTCCATCACCCTGATAGAGGTATTAACATTAAAAAAAAAAAAATCTTGGGGCACCTCAGTGGCTCAGCCGGTTAAACATCTGCCTTCAGCTCAGGTCATGGTCTCAGGGTCCTGGGATCAAGCCCCACCTTGGGGCTCTGCGGGGCTTCAGCTCTGCGGGGAGTCTGCTTCTCCCTCTCCCTCTAGCCCCCCACCATTCTTGCTCTCTCAAATAAATAAAAACCTTTAAAAATAAAATAAAATTCTTGGGGCGCCTGGGTGGCTCAGTCATTGAGCGTCTGCTTTCAGCTCGGGTCATGATCCCAGGGTCCTGGGATCGAGCCCCGCATCGGGCTCCCTGCTCCGCAGGAAGCCTGCTTCTCCCTCCCCCATTCCCCCTGCTTGTGTTCCCTCTCTCGCTGTCTCTCTCTCTGTCAAATAAATAAATAAAATCTTTAGAAAAAAAATAAAAAATAAAAAATAAAAAAAATAAAAATAAAAAAATAAAAATAAATAAAAATAAAATTCTTGCTAATTTGATAAGTAAAAAATGGAATCTCATTTTTTTGGTGCTGATGAGTAGTTTCTTGGAGGCCAGAGCAACATGGGTCTACTAGGTCGATGATTTGGTCCAGTCTGACTGGTGAATTGATCAGAATTAATCAGTAGATTAGACTGTCTCCTTCACTAAATTGGCAGGGTTTGGCTATTGTTGTGAACATCTACTGTTTTTACCTGCCTGGAATTCTCTCTTCCTTTGGGTTGCAGTCTCCCAGGGTTTTGTTTTGTTTTGTTTTTCAGTTTTTTGTTGGGGAACATCCCTCCTCCATTTTGATCCATGTGGTTCAAATGGGCCTCCCCTCCCACCCCACCCAATTCCAGGGATGGGCATTGAGACCCGAGCCTGACCAATCATCACTGTGATGGGCATTTCTAGTCCCTTTCACCTACATGACTATAGCTTTGTCATCTGGCTTTGGAGTCAGAACTGGTTTTAAATCTGGGCTTTGCCCCTGACTGGGGGATTATTTGCCATTTTATATAGGGTGGCCAGAAGAGAACTCATTGGTAGAGTGATATTTGAGCAGAGACTTACAAGAAGGGGGGAAGCAAGCCCTGCCTGTACTTGGGGGAAGAATGTTTCAGGCAGAGGGTAGAGCAGGTGTAAAGACTCAGAAGTGGGAGTATATGGGATGTATTTAAAGACCAATAAGGAGGCTAGTGGCTGAAAGAATTAATTCACCCTCTTTGAGCCTCAGTTTCTCATCTGAAAAATGTCGATGACAATTGTATCTGTGTTTTAGACTGGTTGTGATGAATAAATGGGATAATGCTTAGTACAATTCCCAGGCCTTGCAAGCTATTGTTATTAAGATGACAGCTAAGTCTTCAACCATGTTGGCCATTTTTTTTTTTGGTTGACTTGTGCTTCTCCTTCCAACCTAGTTCCCTTCCTCTGATTCATGCTCTTGTTAGTCTACTAGCCTATATCTTCTGCCACAGTTTGTTCGTCAGTCACTAATGATTACCAGCACCTACTATATACTACACTAGGTTATAGGGCTTTTTAAAAAATGCCTATTGTCCCATGGGGAAAAGTACGTCTGTACCTTAATAGCCACCATAGAAAGCAAAGCAGGCCCAAGAGAATAACTAACAAAAGGCTCTGGCAGTTCAGAGGTGAGCTCATAGAAGGCTTCCTGGAGGAGGTGGAATTTGGGCTAACTCTTGAAGAAAGGTTTTTCATGGATGCAGAAGAGGTGGAAAGGGCATTCCAGAAGGAAGAAAAAGGTGTGAGCATGGGCACAGAGGCTGGCACGTCCAAGTCACAGGTGGGGGAAGGGGGAATGGCCTGATATGGTACAAGCAGAGTGTGTTGGAAGGTTGAAAAGTGGGGACAAAATTTGGAAGGGACTTGATTGTCTAGTTAGGGAGTTTGGACTTACTCTGTCAATGATAGAGAGCCATTAAATATTTTTGGGCAGGGAGTGATATGGTCACAGTTGTGTTTGGGGATGATCTGTCTGGCTATAGAGGAGGAGAGCTTGGAGTCAGCAGGGACACAGGATGGGAGCAGGGACCCAGGAAAGAGGCTGTAACAGCTGCCTTGGTGAGAATTGATGGAACTTTAGGAATGGAGATGGAGAAGAAGGATGATAGAGATGCAAGGAGAAACAGGATCCTCTAACTGCTCTCTAAGGATCATCAGGGAACATATAGGAATTGACCAGATATGGCTACAATGAAATTGTGCTGTTAACTCTTCTGAAATTGGGCTTTGGGGAATTGAGGTCAGCTATTTTCAGTCCCATCCCACAGAAAGACCTTTCAGAATGGGGAGATAGATAGGAGTACGTGTCTGCCCTAGACACCTTCCTGTTTTGGCATTTGATAACTGCACAAAACTTCAGCAGGTTGGGGCACTCTAGCCATCACCCTGCCCTTTAGGGATCAACTTTCTGAACAGGGATTTCTCTTGAATTGAGAGGTAGAGCTTGAATTGAGAGGTAGAGAATTGAGTTTTGGCCCTAGGAATGTCGGGCTTAAAGCTCTGTAAACTTGGAGCAGATAATGCTATGATTCCCACATAATCTTTTCAAAAGGCTATTTTGACTTTCTAAATGATCTACCTAACTGAAGAAAGAAATGAAAGATCATCCAAAATTCGATAATTTGGGGGAATCCTAGATCTGCCATGTTGCTTTTTTCTTTTTTTTTTTAAGATTTTATTTATTTGGCAGAGAGAGAGAGCGAGCACAGAGCAACAGGCAGAGGGAGCGGAAGAAGCAGGCTTCCCGCTGAGCAGAGAGCCCTATGATGTGGGACTCAATCCCAGGACCCTGAGATCATGACCTGAGCCAAAGGCAGACACTTAACTGACTGAGCCACCCAGGCACCCTTTAAATAAGGAAAGCCAATCCAGACGCTGGGCTTCAGGATTTATAATGCCAGTTGGCATAGCATCAGGCGGCTAGGGGGGCTCCGGCCTTAAACATGGGTGACCACTCAGTGACCTCCTCCAGAGTTTTCCCATCTGCAGACAGCAAGGAGTCCTGTGGGCTGACTTTGGGGTGGAGGGATTTGGAGGGAGGGGATCCAGCAGATGATTATCATAATAGCCCAGCTGAGCATTTTTCAGCTACGAGCATTTTTACCCACATTAGCTAATTAACTGACAGTTGGTCCAAGAGGAGATGAGGGATGGTAGGAGACAGGGAGCCTGATCACGCTTCCAGGGTCTGGAGGGGACTGATAACGTGACTACAGTACAGAGTGTTTGGACAGGAGCTAACAGACAGGAGCTAATTCACAGGCTCTTGGGCCCATGTGCATGATGGTCAGCTGGTTTGCCCGAGACAGTGTGATAAATGCCCCATTCAGTCCAGGAGCAGTCATGGTCAGAGAGACCCAGTCAGAGCCCGTTACTGATCTGATGACAAGTGCAGTGGGTATTAGCTGCTTCATCACAGATGTCTTCTCTGGAGAACTGTCTCTGTGTCCAGGAAGCTGAATGAGATTCTTCACGGTCAGGGATGTTGCATATGATTTTTTTTTTTAAAGATTTTATTTATTTATTCATGAGAGGCAGAGAGAGAGAGAGAGAGAGAGAGAGAGAGAGAGAGAAAGGCAGAGGGAGAAGCAGACTCCCCGCGGAGCAGGGAGCCAGATGCGGGACTCGATCCCAGGACTCTGGGACCACGACCCGAGCCGAAGGCAGACGCCCAACCATCTGAGCCACCCAGGCACCCTGATTTTTTTTTAATAGGAAAATTTCACATCAGAACCCAGTCAGTGATAAATTCCTATTACTCACTATTTATTTTCTATCAGAAAAACCAGAAAGGACATGCACATTTACAGAAATGAGTGTTAGCACGACTCCTACGAAATCAGTGTAGGCATCTTATAATTTCACATTTTTAAACTCACTTACAAATTTTATGTAAGTAAAACCTACTGTTGTTTGTGTGTGTATATTTCCATGGTTTAGACAGGTTAGCAAACTTAACTGTAAAGAGCTAAGTAGTAAGTATTTTAGGCTTTGTGGATATATAGTCTCTGTCGTAAATACTCAACTTTACTTTTGGGATGCCAGAACATCTGCTGATAATACATAAATAAATAAGCATGACTTTATTTATGGACACTGAATTTGAATTAATATAATTTTCATGAACTATTCTTTTGATTTTTCTCCCGGTCATTAAAAAAATCTAAAAACTATTCTTAGCTTGTGGATTGTACAAAGACAGGTGGTGGGCTGGATTTAGCCCTTGGGCTATACTTTCTGACCTCTGGCTTAGACCGGGGTTTCTCAGCCTTGGCACTATTGACATTTGGGGCCAGATAATTCTTTTTTTGTTTGTTTGTTTGTTTTATTTATTCATGAGAGTCAGAGAGAGAGATAGAGAGAGGCAGAGGCAGAGGGAGAAGCAGGCTCCCCTCCTAGCAGGGAGCCTGATGCGGGACTCGATCCCAGGACCCTGGGATCGTGACCTGAGCCGAAGGCAGACGCTTAACCATCTGAGCCACCCAGGCGCCCCAGGGCCAGATAATTCTTGGCTGTAGGGGCTGTCCTATTGCATTGCAGAATCTTCAGCAGCATCCCTGGCCTCTACCCAAAGGTGCCAATAGCATCCGCTCTCCCTTGGAGTTGTGATAAGTAAGACTGTTTCTAGACATTGCCAAATGTCTCCTAAGGACCAGAATTGCTCCCAATTAAGAACCACTGGTTTAAATAATTGTATACAGTCATTTAACCACCACTACAGTCAAGATACAGAACAGTTCTTGGATGTGAGGGCGATCTGGCTGTGACATCTGTCACCGCATTCATCATAGGGGTTGATGTGGCTGATCTGGCTGGCTAGGCGGGTATCCCCTTCCTCCCTCACCGCTCCATGTGCGTCCCTCCTGAAGCTGCTCGAACTCTGTCAAAGAGGACAACCTTCCCCCAACAGAGGAGGACAGATCTTTGGTCTAGGGTGTGCTAGTAACTGCACTCTCCGCTACCACCTCTAAACCAGCTCTCGAGATAAGGAACAGTTCTATTGTTCAAAAAAAAGTCTCTCTTACACTATCGTTTGATAGTCAGCACCTCCCTCCCTCCCAGTTCGTTGTAGTTATTATTTTCTGTTCCTATAATTTTGTATTTTTCTGAACAACATATAAATGGAATCGTACAGCCAGTCTCCTTTCTTTTTTTTTTTTTTTAAAGATTTTATTTATTTATTCATGAGAGACAGAGAGAGAGAGAGAGAGAGGCAGAGGGAGAAGCAGGCTCCCAAGGAGCAGGGAGCCTGATGTGGGACTCGATCCCAGGACCCTGGGATCATGACCTGAGCTGAAGGCAGACGCTCAACCATCTGAGCCACCCAGGCGCCCCCAGCCAGTCTCCTTTCGAGTTTGGCTTCTTTTACCCAGCATAATGCATTTGACCTTCATTCATGTTAAGTGTATCACTAATTTATTCCTTTTTATTGCTGACTAGTATTCAATTATATGGATATACCACAGTTTGTCCACTCACCAGTTAAAAGGTGTTTGCGTTGTTTCCAGTTTTTTGTGATTATGGATGAAGCTGCTTTAAATATTCGCGTGCAGGCTTTTGTGTGAATGTAAGTCTTCATTTTTCTTAGGTAAACACCTAGGATCATATGGTAGTTGTATGTTTAATTTTATAGTAAACTGCTAAGCTTTTCCAAAGTGACTGTACCATTTTGAATTCCCACCAGCCATGGTTCAGAGTTTCATCCGCTCCACATTCTTAACCAGCATTCAGTATTATCAGGGTTGGTTGATTGGCTTGTTTGGTTGTTGGCCACTCTAATAGGTGTGTGGTGGTGTCTCATTGTGGTTTTAATTTACATTTCTCTGATGGTTAATGGTGTTGAGCATCATTTTATGTGCTACCTGTATATCTTCTTTGGTGAAGTGTTCATATTTTTGGCCCATTTTTTAATGAAGTGGTTTGTTTTATCTAAGTTCTTTATATACTCTAGATACAAGACCTTTGTTGGATAAGTGATTTGCCAATATTTTCTCTCAGTCCATAGCTTTTCTTTTTTTTTTTTAAAGATTTATTTATTTATTTATTTGACAGAGAGAGAGACAGCGAGAGCAGGAACACAAGCAGGGGGAGTGGGAGAGGGAGAAGCAGGCTTCCCGCAGAGCAGGGAGCCCGATGTGGGACTCGATCCCAGGACCCTGGGATCATGACCTGAGCCGAAGGCAGACGCTTAACGACTGAGCCACCCAGGCGCCCCATAGCTTTTCTTTTATTCTCTTAACAGTATCTTTTGCAAGCAGAACCTTTTAATTTTAGGAAGTCTAGTTTATCAATTTTTTAATTTTATGGATTGTACTTTTTAAATTTTTTTAGTTTTTTAAAAAATGTTTTATTTATTGATTTGACAGATATACAGAGAGAGAGAATACAAGCAGGGGGAGTGGCAGGCATAGGGAGAGGGAGAAGCAGGTTCCCCACTGAGCAGAGAGCCTGACGTAGGGCTCCATTCCAGGACCCTGGGATCATGACCTGAGCTGAAGGTAGACGCTTAACCAACTGAGCCACACAGGTGCGCCTGGATTGTACTTTTTCCTTTTTTTTAGGATTTTATTTATTTGAGATAGAGCAAGAGTGAGCGAGACAGAAAGAAAGAGAGACCGCACAAGTGGGGCGGGGAGGGGCAGAGGGAGAAGCAGGCTCCCGCTGAGCAGAGAGCCGGACGAGGGGCTTCATCCCAGGACTCTGGGATCATGAGCTGAGCCGAAGGCAGACAGCCAACCACTGAGCCACCCAGTTGCCCCTGGATTGTACTTAAAAAAAAAAAAAAAAAAGATTTATTTACTTACTTTATTGAGAGAGAGCATGGACAAGCTGGGGGAGGGGCAAAGGGAGAGAGAGAAAGAGAGAGAGAGAACGAATCTCAAGCTGACTTCCCACTGAGCGCAGAGCCCGATGCAGGGCTCGATCCCATGACCCTGGGATCATGATCTGAGTTGAATTCAAGAGTCAGACACTTAACCCACTGAGACAACCAGGCGCCCCTATAGATTGTACTTCTATGTCATTTCTGAGAAGTCTTTGCCTAACCCAAAGTCACAAAGATTTTCTCCTATGCTTTCTTCTAGAAACATTGTATTTTTAGGTTTTACATTTAGGTCTATGATCCATTTTGAGTTAATTTTTATAGAAGGTATGAGGTATATATTGGGGCTCTTTTTTTTTTAATGTTGACATCTAATTGTTTTAGCACCATTTATTGAAAAGACTATCCTTTCTCCATTGAATTGCCTTTGCACTTTTGTCAAAAATCAATGAGCTTATATGTGTGGGCCTATTTCTGGGATCACAACTGTGTTCCATTGATCTATATGTCAATGCTAATTTTGCTAATACCATACTGTCTAATCGCACATTTTAAATAAAACTCCTAAAGGTGAGGGGCGCCTGGCTGGCTCAGTTGGTTAAGCGACTGCCTTCGGCTCAGGTCATGATCCTGGAGTCCCGGGATCGAGTCCCGCATCGGGCTCCCTGCTCGGCGGGGGGCCTGCTTCTCCCTCTGACCCTCTTCCCTCTTGTGCTGTCTCTCATTCTCTCTCTCAGATAAATAAATAAAATCTTTGAAGAAAAAAAAAAAAAACAAAAAAACCAAAAAACTCCTAAAGGTGAATTCTTTTGGAATGATTATGTGTCCAGTAAGTGTTCTGGCATGCTGAACACATCCAAGATTGTGAAATATTTAAAACCCAAACTTACATTGTGGTGGAAATCTTGTAACAAAGTTGGAGGGGTGGCAGAGTTGATGACTCAGATGTGTGGGGTGCTGAGAGAACACTGAAACACCCATGGCTTCAAGCAAATTCCACAGCTTCTCTAGGTCACAATTAAAAAGAATTAAGTGCATTTATGGAGCAGTGTCCTAGGTATTGGTTATATAGAAATACAAACCATACCTCTGAACGTCTGACTTCACAGAATTTACTTTTTTTTTTTTTTTAAGATTTTACTTATTTGAGAGAGAGAGATCGAGTGAGAGAACGAGCACGAGCAGGGGGAGTAGCAGGCAGAGGGAGAAGCAGGCTCTCCGCTGAGCAAGGGGCCTGATGCGGGGCTAGATCCCAGGACCCTGGGATCATGACCTGAGCCGAAGGCAGACACTTAAACTTCTGAGCCACCAGGTGCCCCTAAAATTTACTTTCTTTTTTAAAATTTATTTTTATTTATTAATTTTTTATTTGAGAAAGAGAGTGAGAGCATGAGCAGGTGGAGAAGCAGATGGAGAGGGAGAAGCAGATTCCCCGCTGAGCAGGGATGCTTAGGCAGATGCTTAACTGACTGAGCCACCCAGGCGCCCCTAGAATTTACTTTCTACCTCGAGATATAGTCAATAAAAAACATGTAAGCAACATTATTTCAGGTTGTGGTAAGTGCTAGTAGTAAAAAAAAAAATAGGTGCTGGAATAAAAGTTGATGTGGAGGGGACTACTTTGGCTAGCATAATCACGGAGGCCACTTTGAGGAGGTAACATTTGAGCTGAGACCTGAATGAGGAGAAGTTATAGTGAAGATCTGGGATAAAGAATATTCTACAGAGAGGGCCCTGAGGGCTATGTGATCCTGACAGGTGGAAGGCCAAAGTTGATGATGCAAAGGTGTGAGTGTGTGTAGGGAGATGGGTAAGAAGACGAGGCAAGAGATAGATGGGGGACCTTTATAATCAAGCCCCCACTGTGCCTCCTCCTCATCTCCCACTGGTCTGCCCCTCACACTCTATTTTCCAGGCATTCTGAACTTTTCTGTTCTCCAAACAAGCTGTTCTTTTCCTGACATTTGCATAATCTGTCCCCTCAAGCCGGCATGTCTGGCTGTAACCATTCTCTCCTTCCTCTGAGTAATAGGATTTCCCTGAGTTTAAGCTGGGCGTGTGGAGAGAGCCTCCTACCTGCCCTGGACTACTTGCTTACCTCTGGACTGTTACATGACAGAAAAAGAAACTTCTGTCTTGTTTGATATGCTGTATGTTGGCTTAGAGCACCTTTGCTTCTACTCTTACTTTTCCTCATCTTCTTGGTGAACTCTTATTTATCCTTTAAGATCAGGCCTTAAGTACTGCTTTTCGCATCCTCTCCAGGGAAAGCTAATTGTTTCTTCCTCTGTGGCCTCACAGTACTCTGCACGTACAGCTGAGTAGTATACTATTCAGTCAATGAGCACGGACTAGGAGCCTAATAGAAGGCATGCACTGTGATAAATAAGGAGTTTGTGGTCTGGAGAGGAAAACAGACACGTGATGGAGTAATTGCAAAGTAGTGAGAGTGCACTCTGTGAGGACTGAGCTGTAGGGGAGCACAGATAGCCCTCGTTCTTCCTTCCTCTTCAACTCCCACATCCAATTCTTTTATTTTTTTTATTTTTTATTTTTTTATTATGTTAATCACCATACATTACATCATTAGTTTTTGATGTAGTATTCCATGATTCATTGTTTGCGTATAACATCCAGTGCTCCATGCAGTACGTGCCCATATCCAATTCTAATGAGACATCAGGGGCAGTAAGGCTGAATGATTCAGATCTTGGGAAACTACCCTCAGAGGAAGGAGAGAAAGAGGAAGGCAGGTGGCCTCCGCAGAGCAGTTGTAAGTCACACCAGCCTCAAGAGGGCAGATTCTAGTCCTGCCAGCAAAGGTGGGAACAGCCATGACAGAATGAGGCATCTCTCCTGGAGGCCGGAGTGGGTTGCTGCTTGTGGCCCCTATTGGAAATGCAGTAAAACTCCTGGGAGTGCCAGCTCCTGGGAGTCATCTGCCACCAAAGCTGAAAATATGGTGGCAAGATGACTAGTCTTTGAACTTATTCTCGAAGACTCAAGAGGCCCTGGAGAGACTCTCAGAAATAGCTGAGAGACATTTTGAGGTAGGGTTAATTCTTACAAGTAGGCAAATGGGTGCTCATGCTAGAATAACTTGCTATAAGAAGGTTATTAAATAATATAATCGCATTTCATACGGGCAAATGCACCTGAGGACATGTGGATTATGTTTTGGGCGTTCTATCTGGGATTTCTACATGCTGTGTATCTGGACCTGTGTATCTTTATATCTTAGTTACGTTTATATCTGTACCATGGACTCATCACTACAACTAGAAATAAAGCCAACTAAAATATTTAGGATAGTGGCCAAGATAACATTTGAAAATTGCACATGGAGGTAGATAATAGACTTCTAGAAGCCTCCATGAATTATGAGATTCGAAGGAACTGTGAAAAACCTGAAATTGAAGAAGCCGTGAGAACTTCTGTTAGGTCCTCGAGCAGATAAAGAGGTCTTTAGGAGGGGTAAGATTATAGCTCTTTAGTTTGCTAAAGATGTGAACTAGCCTGCAGTCTCAGGGAAATAACAGGGAACAGAGTTTCAGTCTTGGATAGGGTTAGAAGTTCTCCTATATGAAAAGAGCCCCAGCTGCCACCAGAATTATTGGCCTAATGACTGGAGACAGGTGAAAGGAAAGGCCACTCGGTTAATATAGAGATTTATGAGAATCCAAAAGTTGGGAGTATTTTTGAGGAAGGCCACCCCTGGCATGAGAAAAGTGTGCTCTTGGTTGGGCAGTCTACTGAGATGCTGTGAGTTGTGGATACCAGATGTGGAGAAGTGATAGCAGAACCTCCGAGTGACAAAGGAAGTTTTTAAGGCTACCAAGGCTTCAGTGTCAGTTGGCTGAGTGTTGAATGTTCTGACCAAATTAGCAGTTTGGAGGGCTTAATATCTATCTATCTAACTACTTATTTGAGAGGGAGAGAGAAAGATTAAAAAATCTTTTTTTAAGATTTTATTTATTTATTTGACAGAGAGAGACAGCGAGAGAGGGAACACAAGCAGGGGCAGAGGGAGAGGGAGAAGCAGGCCTCCCGCCAAGCAGGGAGCCCGATGTGGGGCTTGATCCCAGGACCCTGGGATCATGACCTGAGCCGAAGGCAGACGCTCAGTAACTGAGCCACCCAGGCGCCCTGGAGAGAGAGAATCTTAAGCAGGCTCCATGACCAGCATGGAGCCCAATGCAGGGCTCAATGAAGGGCTGGATGTAGGGCTCGATGTGGGGCTTGATCTCACAACCTGAGCTGAAATCAAGAGTCAGACACTTAACCGGCTGAGCCGTCCAGGCGCTCCTGCAGGATTTATAACCACAGGTGTGCTCAGATTTTTTCCCTCTGCTCTATCAGAGAGTGTGAGAAAAGATACCAGGTATCTTTTGCCAGGAAAATCAAGGCAAGGAAGAGCTAAAAATTCCCACCCTCTCTGTTTCCACTCTGGGTCTCCTACCTTAAAGCTTTAATTTTGAGGATTCTCCAAATTCAAAAGTAGAAAGAGAAGGTGTCATGGAAGGACGAAAACCAGGAACAGTTTTCTCTCTCTAAGAATGAGGAATGACTGGGCTTAGGATAAGCAACATAAGCTTGAAGTTGGAAACCCAGGCCCTTTAGAAAACAGTGCAGGAAGTCTATATTGTCTGAGATGGATGATTTTTTAGATCACTTTGAAGACCTACTGATTAACTGCACCATCTCTGGGTTTCATATCCCATAGATTCCCTTTTGTGATAGAGAAGAAAAAAATCAGGTTGGATCTGGGTTTGTGTAGATTTCCTGGCTCTGAATAGACAGTCCAAAATAGTCCAGCACACTGTGTTCCTTATACAGGATGGCTTAGCCACTTCCTATAGAGTTGGTTGTTTCCAGCATTGGATGTCAGAGCAGGTATTATAAAGTCCCTAGACTGCAGAGGACATAAACAGGGTGGATTTTATCTGTCTTGTGTAGATCTAACAATATGAAGGGTTGGGGGTTTCAGGACCCCTGTTACTGTTCAGAGATTACTGGACAAAGTGATTGGTCATGTGAATTTATCTGGAAGTGTTTTATTTATTCATTTATATATAATATTTATATAGTCATTATATATATATATACATACATATGTAAATTCTCCAAAACCTTGGAAAAGCATGAACAATGGCTCTTCAAGAGTAGTGAAAGTGTTTTTTTGTCTGCCCGGATTGTTTCTGAGAAACTGCCCCTCCCGAATTCTCAATCTCTGTAGCTTGGGTGCATGACCCCATACTCTGCTTCCAAGGGTGCCACATGACCTAGGCCTGTACAATTAGAACATTCCATCTCACTGGGCTCAGTGATTGGCTCAGGGGTGAGCATGTGACCCCAGCTAGGCCAGTGAGACTCAACCCCCAGAATTTTTCTGCAATTATGTGGAGAAACTTGCACTCTGCTTGATGGAGTTGCTATGCAGGTAGAATGTAGCCTGCAGCTGCTGGAGACTGTCCTTGTCATCACCTGGGGAAACATCAGAGGGAAGGAGAACTGAGAATGAATCTGGTTCCTGCTAACATTGTTTGAGCACCTCTACTTAGCTGTGTGTCAAGTAAGACCACCCTTTTATTTGGCTTAAGTTCATTTTCTGTCATTTATAACTAAAAAAGTCACACTAATACAATGGTGATACTAGACCATGTGGGAGATTTTAGAACTTGAGTAATTTTGTTTGATCTCAATAAAAGGTGATGACATGTAATATCACACAGGGGGTAAACACAGAAGATATGCATTTTCTTTTTAAGATTTTATTTATTTATTTGACAGAGAAAGACACAGCGAGAGAGGGAACACAAGCAGGGGGAGTGGGAGAGGGAGAAGCAGGCTTCCCGCCGAGCAAGGAGCCTGATTTGGGGCTCGATCCCAGGACCCTGGGATCATGACCTAAGCCAAAGGCAGACCCTTAACAACTGAGCCACCCAGGCACCCCAGAAGATATCCATTGTTAATAACTAGTCCCACCCTATCAAATATGGAAAAGTAGAAATATTCATAATGTTTATGTTTATGAAAAACTCTTCCAGGATTACATTGGAAACTTTTTTTTTTTTAAAGATTTTATTTATTTATTTATTAGAGAGTGAGCGAGAGAGAAACAGCATGAGAGGGGAGAGGGTCAGAGGGAGAAGCAGGCTCCCTGCCGGGCCGGGAGCCTGATGCGGGGCTCGATCCCGGGACTCCGGGATCATGACCTGAGCCAAAGGCAGTCGCTCAACCGACTGAGCCACCCAGGCGCCCTACACTGGAAACTTTTTAAAAAAATATTTTATTTCTTTATTGGGGGGAGAGAGAGAAAGCACAAGGAGGGGGAGGGGCAGAGGGAGATGCAGGCTCTCCGTTGAGCAAGGAGCCTGATGTGGGACTTGATCCCAGGACCCTAGGATCATGACCTGAGCTGAGGGCAGACACTTAACCAATTGAGCCACCCAGGCATCCCACTTTGGAAACATTTTTTGTTTTCTAACTTGGCATTATCAAGATAGACCCAGAGCACCAATTCAGAAGTTAGCTTAAAATCCAGAAGGAAGTCAATTTCCTCACTCCCTTGACCCTTTTCTGGAGTTCATGGCCTTGGTAACCTTGATGAGCTACTTAGTTCAGGCTTGTCCTAGCAATTGCTCACCCGCACTGATAATAATTTTGAGGGCATCCAGAGTAGGTGCTACATTTGAAAAATGAAGAAGAGGAAAAGTTTATAGTTTTTGTTAACTTTGCTTCCAGGGGTGCCAAATTACTTTGTCCAACAGTGAGGTACAACACTATTAAAAAAAAGAGTTCCTGGATCAAAAGAAGGAAATCACAGGTAAGTTCTGAGACAGACCAGCTGTGTCAGGTACTAGACTACGTGTCAGGTACTAGACTACGCCTCAGGTGCTCATATGTTTCCCAGTGCTAGGCTAGTTGCTTCTCATAACTGGCTACGATAGGTCTGTGAGCATGCTGGTGATTTCTCTTCACTAGCTATACTCATAGGCCTCTGAGAGTCAGGCTCTGAGACAGGTCTAGCAGGAAGCCTTAGATACCATGCTTATGGTGGCATTTGACTGTATGGTCCAGAGCAAATCATTACTACCCTAATTGTGAATGCAGAATTGGGGAGAGGAGTGATTGGCAGGACCCAAGCCAAGTGTATATATACGGGGGTTGTCCCCAAAGAAAATGCTCTAAGCTTCCAAGGGAGAGGACCAGAGCATCCTCCAAAGGAGATGGCTTCCAGTCCTGATTAATGGGGTTATACAGAACATCTGACATTTTTGGCTGCCTAGCATTTGAACACCCTTCCCATTTTGGAGGACTCCCAAATCAGATGGGAGGCAAGGCCCAGAAACTTTAATGTGATGTTGAGGGTGGTGCTAGAAGATGCAAGAAAGAAATAAAATGCTGTTTTAGGATTTGGGGCTGCCCATTAAACTCAAAAGAGCTAATTGGAAGTATAATGTATAGCCTGAAAGAGGGAGAGGAAAGTCACAGTGATTGATCAAAAATAATTTACCACTGCAGGGAGAACCTGTGAAAAAAGCTGCTTGCCTATTTCTGGCCCACACAATAAGCACTAGGGTTCTTGAGGAAGCCCTCTCAGACACTTTTACGGGCCGTTTGGGAAAGAGTGAAAAAACTGGGCAATAGTTCAGAGGGTAAAGGTAGTGGCCTTAGTTAGGATTCTTGGGTTGCAAGTATCTAGTTGGAACCTGCTAAACAAACAAGGAATTCATACAAGCAGCCCCTATTAGACCTGGGAAAGAGGGGCCCAGCACACGGTCTAAAGGGCTCTGAGCCCACCTCTCCTCAGAGGATGAGAAATCAGTGGAGTCAAGGGAACTCATCCATCCAGAGCCCTCTGGCTTCCCTCTTCTCAATCACGCTCTTGGAATTCTTTGCCGGAATGACCTCACAGATCTTGTTTCCAAGACCTGCATTGGGCCTTCTCCATGGATCTGTTCTCCTAAGGACAGAAAGGAATGTCAGTGTCAGTACCTTTAGACCAAAGGGGTGGTCAAGGGATAACTGTTCGTGGATGGATGGAAGACAAGGGACACCTTTGAGTCATGGTTCGGCAACACAAGCCAGCAGTCAATGCTGCAGGAACAGAATCAATGAGGAGTGTGAGGTTGAGATTCAGCAGTCCAGGAGGTCAGGAAGAGGCTAGCAAACAGAGTAAATTTGTTTGAAAGGAAACCTGGTGGAAAGGATGAATAAAGGGTGCTATCTTGCCCTGATCTTAAGACCTCAGGGAGTTCGTCAGTTTGAAAGCACAGGGGTCAGAAACTGTTATTGCTTGTTCATCTAAGTCTCCCTTACTAGGTGATGCGCTCATGAAGGACAGGAATAGTGTTTTATGAGCACTCAGCACAAAGTCTAGCCCGTGGAAGGGGCTCAGGTTGAACTGAACTGAAAAGGCTTGTCATTTTGGACTGTTCTTTCCTTCTACTTTTAACATTTGATAAATCTACTTTAAGGGCAACTATCATATTACATATTTGATATATGTGATGACCAATTACATTTTTTGTTTACAATATGAAAAGATGTTGCTTTTGAATATATATTCCCAGCACCTTGGGTGACTTTACTTAGCCCTAAATTACATAATTTAGAATTTCACACATTGGTACTAAGAGGGGAGAAACAGGATCCAAAGGGAATAATAGTGATCTTCACTGAGTGCCTCCTTTGCAAGAAGCATAAGATGAGCAGAACACAAGGTAGTCCCTACTCTTGAATTAAAAGAACATCATTGTGAGTGTATCATTTTTCAAATTCTCAGAGCTGAAGATAAAAATGACCAGGTCTTTCACATTCTGTACTTGTACTTTACTTATTCAAATGGTGATCCTTAAGCCCCAGAGGTTGCATCATTTCCCCACATACATTTCAGGAATGATGCCCCTGCAAATGTGTGGGGAGCGGGAGGTGGGGGGAGGAGGCAGGAGGCCTTGTTTTAACATACTGATTTTATAAAATATTTCTAAAGGATGCTTGCGATTTTATTGTTCACAGAAGCTGTTGTTTTTTTAAAAAATTTTAAACCAAAATGTCTAAAACAGGAATTGCACTGATTTTGCCCTGTCACAACAAAACATGTAAGACAGTTCAGATTTGAGACCTATGGAATTATAGGGTAATTATTGTACATTCCAGAACGGAGGCACGAACTGCAAATTGTTCCAAACTATTGAAATAATGACCACAGGAAGTGAGCATACTTTAAAACCCTATATGGTGTTACATTTCAGAAATGAGCTGGGCTGGAAAATGAAACCAGCTTCTCTTCTCGCTGCTGAGTTTTCCTGAATTTCCTACAAGTGGCTTGGAATTTTGCAAACAATTCACAGCTGATAAAATAGAAAGGCAGCAGAACTCAGGGTCTGTGATGAAGGACCCTAGAGGCAGCCAGCAGGATCAAGGGTCACTGTCTGTCCCTTGCATTTCTGTAACCAAAAACTGTACAGTTTTTTTATTTTCTTTTTGTCCTCTTAAATAAACAGGAATCAGCTGAAGACCTACAGAAACGATTATCAGGGTAACCTGAACTTAAACTGCCCCAGAACCTTCTTGGAGAGTTTAGTTTCTTCTTACAACTTTTATTTGCTCAAAGAACATTCACTGACTACCCACTGTGTGCCAGACCTGATACTGGGCACTAATGATTCAAGAACATGGTCTCCATCTATGAGGAAATCCGTCATCATGGGGGAGAGAGAGACCTGGAAACAGACACTTTTTTTTTTTTTTTAAAGATTTTATTTATTTGACAGAGAGAGACACAGCGAGAGAAGGAATACAAGCAGGGGGAGCCGGAGAGGGAGAAGCAGGCTTCCCACGAAGCAGGGAGCCCGATGCAGGACTCGATCCCAGGACCCTGGGATCATGACCTGAGCTGAAGACAGACGCCCGACAACTGAGCCACCCAGGCACCTGGAAACAGACACTTTGAACATGGTGTGCCAACGGCTGTGCAGAGGCTGGCTCAGGTGGCTGCCTGAGCAGAGTCTGAGAGACCAGATGCATATAACTGGGAGTTTGCCCCTTAACAGTGGAGTGTATTTTTGAGGAGAAATTTCTACTGTTTTGAGGACTGCAGTACGACTAGTCTTAGGAGTGACAGGAAAAAACTGTGTGGGAAGAGACCCAAGGTGTAGGCAGGGGCTAGGTCATCAAAGCCTTGAATGCCAGGCTGAGACTTAAAGTTTAGCCTGAAGGCAGAAGGAATTAAGGCAGGGTTTATGCAAGGGAGTAATATGATCACTTTTTTTATTTAGAACCATCGTTCTGTGTAGAGTATGGACTGGAGGAGGCAAGGCAGGGAGATTATAAGGAAGTTGTTGCAGAGTCTGATTAAAGATGATGAGGGTCTCTTTGGTGACCTGATTTTTGGTTCAGCTTTCAGTGAAACTTTTTCAGGCTTGGAGCTAATCATACAGATTTGGGAAACAAATAAACAGACCATATATTTAAATCAGGCATATATAGGTTTGGGCCACCCAAATGCCACCACCTTTAGGAAGTCTTTACTCACCTGCAGGTGGGCAGAGATCATCACTGTTTTGGGCGCTCACATAGAACTTTGTCAATTTTTCTATTATAGCACTTACAAGCCTATAATTATTTATTCCTTTGTTGGCCCCTCCTCTATGGGCTCCAGACTCAATGTTAAGCACTCTGTTTTATTCATTTTTGTACCCCCAGTGTTTGGAAGCATCAATAAACATTCACTAAGTGAATGAAGGGGAGAGGGAAGCTGTGGAAAAGGTACTGAACTGGCTGTCAGGACCTGGGGCTCTAATCCTGGCTCTGCTACCAAGTGGCTGAGTGACTTTGAACAAGTCCCCTCACTGCTCTGGGGCTCAATTTCCTCATCTGTAAAATGAGAATAAAAATACAACCCTTCTCTTCAGGGTTATGGAGATTAAATGAGGTAACAGAGCTCACCAGCTGCCTGCCCTTTTTGTGCCCTGCCCTTGTCAAACAGCCTAGACTATTGTTTCTGTCGTTTGGATCTCATTTGCTCTCTCTCTCCTGGTGAGAGCTGAGCTGAAAGCTGTTGCCTTGGTGGAGGGGAAGTTTGCAGCAGCAGCCGCATACATACCATCCAGGTGGCCCCTGTGTTGCTGGAAGGGCAGACAACAAAAAGAGGGGAGTATGTTAGGCTAGAGTGAGAGGGATACCTGCTTTTTTGTGACCCCCTAAAGCTGCAGGAGGACCCAAAGTGGGGTAAGTGAGGCAGAGAAGATTGATATCATGTGCTGAGGGGTCTGAGGAAGCCCTCAAATGTGTCCCCTAAACCCAGGAGTTTAGCAGCATCTGGAGGAATGCCAGTTCTAAGAAGACCACTCATTCATTCAATGTTTATAATTTTTCAGTGCCTTGGGCTGATATCATTAACACTATCATAGTTTCTTTTTTCTTTCCTTTTTTAAAAAAGTTTTTATTTAAATTCCAGTTAGTTAATATACAGTATAGTATTAATTTCAGTTGTACAGTTTAGTGATTCAACACTTACATACAACACCTGGTGCTCATCACAAGAAATGCACTCCTTAATCCCCATTACATAGTTTTTCAAGTTTTTTTTTTTTTTTTAAGATTTTATTTATTTATTTGAGACAGAGAGAATGAGAGACAGAGAGCATGAGAGGGAGGAGGGTCAGAGGGAGAAGCAGACTCCCCGCCGAGCAGGGAGCCCGATGCGGGACTCGATCCTAGGACTCCAGGATCATGACCTGAGCCGAAGGCAGTCGCTTAACCAACTGAGCCACCCAGGCGCCCCCATAGTTTTCAAGTTTTAAGTAAGGTGTGCAGGAGAGAAAAAATTCTAAATGCTAAGTAAAAGGAATACCATTCTGAAAAAATGGAAAATCATGATTTTAGACACTACTATCTGAAGAGATGACTTAATTCCCAGGTGAGAGGTCTTTCTGGAAGATCCACTAACATTGGTCTTTTTACATTGGTCTTTTTACTTTTTACAAAAGTAAAGGCAAACTTTTCCATCAAAACTTGATATATGCCCAACTTACAAAGGCATATGGCTGAGGAGGTCTTCAAATCTGCAACTGATGACTTGTAGAGTTTTCTTGGGATACCATTTACTGAGTTTATTTAGCTGCTGGACTTGGCCTTATCATAAGACATTTGGTCAAGAAAGATGATGAGAGAGGGGAAAAAAAATAGGGGGATTGAGGCCAGTGATCCTTCCCCAAAGGCTAAAGTCAGTCCTGGCATTAAAGCTAGTGACCTTAAAAAAATAATAAAAGTGTGTTTCCATTTTGCAAGACTTTTAAAAAATATTGTGTGCTCAGATGGCACCTTTAATCACGAAGAACTTTTGGCTGAGTTCCAGGCTGATTCTGCTGGCACGGAGAGCTCTGAGATCATACCCTATATTCAGTGCACAGGAGAAATATTTCATCCATCTCTGAAATAAAGAGGGGGAAATGGAGCATATTTGAACAGTTTGATAGCAAGACCATACCAGGGTGAAAAGTGAAGGACACCCTATTCATTTGGAGTTACAGAAAGGTACTATTAATTCTAAGTACATAAGTGGCATTTTTTTAATTCTCAGTGTTTCACAATGAGCTAAGAAGCTTGCATAAATCTGAATGCAATCTCATTTCACAGATACATAAATGAAGGCAGACAGATTTTTTGATTTACCTAAAACTACTTTAAATTAAAAAAAGAGGGGCACCTGCGTGGCTTAGTTGGGTTAGGTGCGTCTGACTCTTGATTTCCACTCAGTTCATGATCTCAGGGTTGTGGGATCCAGCACTGCGTTGGGCTCTGCACTTAGTGCGGAGTCTGCTTGGGATTCTCTCTCTCCCTCTGCCTTCAGCCCCACCTCAAATAAATGAATAAATAAATATTTTTAAAAAGATTTTATTTATGGGACGCCTGGGTAGCTCAGTCGGCTAAACGGCTGCCTTTGGCTCAGGTCATGATCCCGGGGTCCTGGGATTGAGTCCCGCATCAGGCTTCCTGCTCAGCAGGAGCCTGCTTCTCCCTCTGCCTGCCGCTCCCCCTGCTTGTGCTCTCTCTCTCTCTCTCTGACAAATAAATAACGAAAATCTTAAAAAAAAAACCCAACTTGATTAAAAAATTTTTATTTATTATTTATTTGACAGAGAGAGCACAAGCAAGGGGAGCAGCAGAGGGAGAGAGAGAAGCAGGCTCTTTGCTGAGCAGGGAGCCCGATGTGGGGCTCAATCCCAGGACCCCAGGATCATGACCTGAGCTGAAGGCAGACGCTTAACCGACTGAGCTACCCAGGCGCCCCTAAATAAATATTTTTTTAAAAGTTAAAAAAAGAAAGGAGGGAGACAAAGGGGAAAAAAAAAATCCCAAAGTAGCAGGTTGTGACCCAGGAGTTAGAGCTCTTAGAGCTGAATTTAATCCACACCCAGGCCAAATATAATTCTCCAGGATGGAAATGGTCCAGGACACCAGAGCTAACATTCTCTGCCCTTGCCAAAGAGCCTGAGGTGGTATGATGACATGCAGTCACAACCTCACTTTTATTTCTCAACTGAAGGAAAGTAAGGCCAGCATCATATGACAGGCGTTTCCCACCATAACAGGGCACTGGTTCAAGCCCATCCAAAGAAAATGTACTTCCCTTTGATTCATCATTGCCTCTTGCATCACTGTTATTTTTTTGGAGGTCTCCTATTCAAAGCTTTATTTGTTGGGTAGTTGGTCATATAATTTTAGGTGGCAAGGTTGACTCAAGCTTTACTCCATGTGCCAGTGTTGAGGAACAGATTATATACCGTGCTGCTGCTTTACTACATCTCTCCAGGTCTTAGGTGTGGAAAAGGCTGGGTGATTGCTCTGCATATTGGAAATTGAAACCCCACCACTAAATGATGAAAAGTGGTCCAGGCAAAAGCTGCTGTGGAAATCTGAAAGCCATTATCTTTTCCACACTTCCTCTCTTCACCTTCATTTTGTTTGGGAATGCACAGGGATATCCGTGAACAAAAATAAACCAACTTGCCCTTGACTGATTGTTCTGCCTTTCGAGTTATCACATGTGAGTACTTCTGGCTCCCAGATATGGTGAAGTAAAGAGACTGCTGGGAAGCCAGTCACAAATTAGAGTTGATTTTCCAGCATCTTCTACCTCGAGAAATGGCTCAGGACATTCAAATTAACAACATGCCCTGTCCCCAAGTTGATCTGGCTTCTGAATCAGGTTTGGATTTCAGAAATGTAAAAAAAGAAAGCATGTAAGAATCCTGATGTGTTTCCTCAGTTCCACCCTGTCCATTTATTCTTACTGGCTCTTTTTAATTCAAGTCTCTACACTGAGCCCATACACATTTCGACTGTTGGCTCCCAGGAACTGTCTCAACTTAGAGCACCTTTAAGGAAGGCAGAATAACTTTAGAAGGTAGAGGGTGAAACGTGGCAACTCTTTCACAGGAAGGAATCAATACAGCAGATCCACTCAGGGTAGGAGGTTTCACTAGGGCTTAAATCAGGTTGTCAACCCAAACACAATGGGCTTTGTTACTCCTGTGTAAAGAGGAAATGGAGCAGTTTTTGGCCTCCCCAGATTATATTGTAGAGTATGCAGGATGGCAATTCCAGGCATAACCTTCGGGAGACACAAATCTGCTTTTGGCTATTCAGTGTTCCCCAGCAAGTTAATTAGCTGTTTCTGAAATGCATGGTAATATTCAGCATTTTCATAGTGAAGCCTATCATAATTTTAAGCTTGGGGGAGGGACTGGGTGTATGCGGAAGGGGGTCTGTCAGGCAAACAGAATAGAGCCCTTTTGGCTGGGGATCCGAACACCTGTGATTTATCTCAAATCACACATGCACGGTAATTTCAAGGCATGTTTTCTGGCGTGAGCACCCGAGCTGAGGGGCCTGCTGTGGCTCCCTATTTATTTCAGGTGTGGGGAGTTACCTCTGGGCTCAAAAGTCCTTGGATGGGACGCGCAGAGGAACTGCGAAATGCCTCCTTAAGAAAAGCCGAGCTGCTCAGAGGAAGAAGCCGGGACTGGGTTGTGGTAGCGGCCTGGGGAGGCTACAGGGCCATGGGCATCTCCTCTCACCGAGTAGTAACGGTCCTACCAGTGGGCTTAGGGACCTTTTCTTTATTTGACAACTTACCGCGCGGGGTGGGGGGCTGTCCCAGCCCAGTGAAGAGGTCTGTGGGGAGGGACTCTGCCCGGGGACTTCCTAACGACCAGAGGAGCGCACGTCCCGCCAAGTGACAGCACGCGCCCCTCTCAGTTCGCTCCCCTCCCCCGCGGCCAGTCTCCGGGCAGAGGTGTCTCGCGCCAGCTCGTCCTCCCTCCCAAGCCCTCCCCCCCTCGTCCGGCCCGACCGAGCCTCAGCGGGAGCCCCGCCTGTCTCCGGGCAGCCTGAGCCCCTGAGCGCTCGCCCAGCCTGTCAGTAACCGCCGTTTGCGCTTTCTTTCTTTCTTTCTTTTTTTTTCTCCTCTTCTTTTCTTTCCCCCTCTGCCTTTGTCCCGCTTAGTAACTGGGCTCTGGCCAATCGCCGGCTGGCCGGCCAGCGCCGGCTGGCTCCTGATTGGCCCGCTTGGGGCGCGCAGCCGTCTCCCGCTCCTTTGCTGGAGGAAGGCAGACAAAAGACGCAGGCTCCGGGCTCCGGCAACCCGGATCAGCCAATCACCACTCACCTTATCCTCTCTTTCTACCCCCTCCTTCCCTCCCTCCTCTCCCTCCCGGCCGGGCTCGCGTGCTCCCGGCTCTGACTCCTGGCGTGCGGCCAGCGCCCGGGCCGTACCATTCTGATTGAGGCTGGGGGGAGAGAGGATGAATGATTAAGAAGTCGAAACCCAGAGAGTGTTGGAGAGAATTGAAAGCCGAAGTGGAGGACAGTTTTCTGAACACTTTCACAGGCACCTGATAGAATCCCCAGTACATCGAGTCGGAATAGAGGGGAAGGAGCAATAGTGATGTCGCTTGTCCCCCCTGCCCGGTGTGGCTGGGTGGCGCCTCAGCGGGGGAGCGTGAGGCGGGGGAGGGTGTCCCCCTCCGCGCCGTTAAAATGAAACTCTAGTGGTTGGAGTCAGGGCAGAGCGTGAGGGGAGCCGGCACTGGCGGGCTTATTTATCGCCCGGCGGGAGCGCCCAGTCGGGTAGCGCTAACTGGACTTTCCGACGGGCCCTCTTCTCGAAGCTGCAGCAGCTTCGGTTCCGAGCTTGACTGAAACGGAGCCCGAGTCCCGGCCCCTGAGGGGATCGCTCTCTGCAGACCAGTGGGACCCCGAAACTTGAACGCAATATCCACCCCCCTTTTTATGCCTTCCTTTGTCACTTCCTCACCTTTCTCCCAGCGCGTTCTTTTTTCTCCCCGCTCTTCATTCTCCCTCCCTCGAAGGACACAAAAGTGGCTGCCGAGGAAAGATTTGGAGGCAGTGGGAGCTTTTCTCTTTGGAGAGCGACTGTGTGGAAGGGATTTTTGGGAAGCTGCTTTTTAACACCTCAGCCCTCTGCCCCCCCAAGCCTCCCTGTACCTCTCTGAGGAGAAAAAGCCCGTAGACTGAAAGTTCGGGGGGCATTTTGCTGGGTGCTGTAAGAGGAGAGGGGGGAGGACCCCATCCTCGTCCTGGTAGTTGGCTGGACTTGTACCGGCCGTTGGAAACCCCGAAGTACATATCCGTGTGGGACTTTACAGATCTATATTTTTAGATTTTTAAATATCAGATAAAAAAATATATGCTTTCTATATATTTCCTGACGACCTGCCCCTGACTGCGCGATGTACAATACGGTGTGGAGTATGGACCGCGATGACGCAGACTGGAGGGAGGTGATGATGCCCTATTCGACAGAACTGATATTTTATATTGAAATGGATCCTCCAGGTACTTGGGAGAGAAAAAGAATCTTGTGATGGGTCTGATTTGTATATAACGAGACCTTGGTGGTGTTTTCAGGGCATAAGTGTTCCTGGGAGCGCTAGGTCTGGGATGAGGGGCAGATTTGCAGTTAGAGCTGCAGTGAAACTGCTTCTGGTTTATCCGTTTAAAGTTTGCAGTTAGGACCCTGATCCTATTGTCCTGCGAGGGTGGGGGTGGGGGCTGGAGTGGGGGTGGGAGGAAAGACCCGTTTCTTTTACTTCTTTGCCTTTGCGTGTCGTTCAGGTTTTTGTTGTGCCTCCTCCCCCCCCCCCCTTTTTTTTCCAATTAAAGATTCTTCTACCTGCAAAGGATGCTTTATATCCGAGCCTTGAAGTCAGTCTTTCCCTTTGGGGGAATTCTTTAAAGCTTGGCATTTCATACGTTTGTCTTATTTGGTTCCTGTGTTTTACCTTCGTTAACTTCTGAAACTGGGTTGCCTATGTGATTATTCATTTTAAGACCCCCTTTTTCTCTTACAGAAACCAAATGCCGGTTAGTGATTTTCAGGGATTGGGCGTTTTTATTCAGTCGTGGTCTTAGTCTGAGGTTTTTCTTCTGAGGATATAGTCTATCAGAGAGATCTACGTGCAGTATTTTATTACTCTTTTAATTTATGGTGATTTAATTTATGGGATAGGGTTTAATGTAACTTCAATTCTTAGAGCAAAAAAAAGGAACCTTCCTTTTTTGTGTGAATATATGTGATGTGTACATATATGTGATAGGTTTGAATACACATAATGTAAAGTATACATATACAGTATTTTTACTTCAGAGCTTTGTCTGAGACCCTTACAGACATTTTGTGTATCTGGTAGGAAAGGAAAAGGAAGGGAAAATGGAAAAGTTGGGTAGTTGTTTTTCTTGAAATTCTAACCCCATTTTATGATTTTTAGCTGTCAGATTTTCAAACCCTTTTTTGTAGCTATAGATGCTTTACGTAATGATTTTGAATAAGTAGAGGGCCTTTGTGACTCCTTATTTTTGTTGAGGTTGAATTGATTATGTCTTTTAAAAATGTGTAAATATGTTAAGTTTACAGAATAAATTGTGTGTCATTGGGGAACCTCAATTATTATAAGACTATTTTTGGAAACCTTTAAAAGGATTGGAGCCCATGCAAGTGTAATGAAGTATAACTGTCTTGTAGAATGTATGTAGAAATTATTTCTTGTGTCCTTGTGAGCTGTAAATCATCCTTTGTTTTTTTCCAATTAGAGTGTTAAGTAATGCTATATCAAAAACTCCTATTAAACCAACCTTTTTTACTCTTAATGATCACTTAACATTTTTCTCTTTTCCCTTCATTTTGGAGCCTTCTTTATTTGCTTTTGTAATTGTGACTGCAATCCAGATGCAGCTTTTCAGTGTTTTGCAAAGTTTGTAAGATTTGCCACCCATCTATTGTGTGTATTTCCCCCTTTGTTTCCCCCTAACGGTAAAGCATCATTTCTATTAGATGCATTTGTCATTCATGTAAATGGAAATTTAGTACATCATTGGGTCCTCCTGCAAAAAGTAAAGTTAATAATTCTAGATTTATATTATAAGAATTATATATTCAAACTGCCTCAGAATCACTGTATCATAGTATCTTGCTTTGCAGACATACAAAGGGAATTTGTTGGGTGGAGAGGTGAGTAGGGAGGAGGGGAGAAAATGAAGCAGGCACTAATGTTTGAAAAATATTTTTCTATGAGGCCCATATTGGCCAAGCTGAGTTGTCCATAAGTGAATTAAAAAAAAAAAGTTGACTATTATAATTATGTAGCGATGTGGGTCTTATAAGGTTGTATAGAAAATTCTGATCCAAACTTTGTGCATTTACAGAGAAATAAACTTTTGAGTTTAAAATGTTCATTCTTGGATGAAGTTTTGCATACTGAGATTCTATTCAAAATATTGGAAATATGCATATGCTGTTCTTTATTACCCATTTTGTAGCTTTAATGTAGATTATGGCTAGTTATGCCTAACAGCTTTTTGGAAGCACACTTGAATATGCTGGAATATTGCCTGTGATGCGAATGGTTTTTAATGGAAATAATATGAATGCCAGTCTTGTTTTGTGTGATAAATTAAGGTTTTGAAACATTTAAAACTAAGTAAATTATTAGTGAAGAGGTTGCAGCATGTCTTGTATCTGTCTTCCTCCTACCTCCTATCCCAGCTCAAACCTCTTATTTCCTGACTGGACTGTTTTGATAGTGTTCTAACTATTCTTACTGTTCTCCCTGTTTCTATTTTGTTCAATCCACAGTATTATTAAAGCACCGTCTGATGATTTGCCTTCCAGTGGTAAATCTTCAAATGACTCTGAAAACCTTCCGGTGGCTTTCCTTTGCTTATTAAAAAGAGTCCCAGATTGCTTACCTTGTCATATAAGTCCCCCACCCCCCCACCCCTTTTTTTTGCTTGCAACCTAATTTTCCAGTCTGGTCTCTTCCTAGAGTCCATCACAGGTACTGTGGAAAGCTATTTTATGCTTGCTGTTTCTTGAATGTATGCTTTTTCCTCTTCCTAGGATGCCTTTCACTACCATTGGTTACTTGCTGTAATCTTACATATGTTTAAGGTCTACCCTTAGATGCCTTCTTTGCAAGGATGTATGTTTCCCGATCCCTCCTGTTAGAAGACATCCTTCCTTTCCTTTCCTTTTCTCTTCTAGCACTTCTCAGAACTTCTTTTCATTCTGTCTATGGAGTAGCTTCTGTGTTATGTATACTCCCTCCCCTCTCCCCCCCATGGAATTGTCTTCCCATCAAGTTATGAGCTTCTTAGCTTGCTCAATTCTTGCAAGCAGTAGACAATTTAGTAAATATGTGTTGAATTAATAAATATCTAAGGAGCACCATTTCTTTCTAGCCTCTAAGTGCTTTTCTACTTACGGTCCTTGGTCACCTCATTCCTTGCCTATTGCAATAGCCTAGAGTTAAAAAACTTGATTTAGACAGTTGTTGACTTAGGGCCCTTAACTGTAATATTAATATTACAGTTTTAAAAATGATTTTCATCTTCATTTAAGACTGAACCATAAATGCAAAATTGTTATCCATTATTGCTTCCAGTGGCCTCAAAAACTGTTTTCCAAAGGTGTTTCCCTCCAGCCTATTTTTTAAAAAACTACCATTACCATGCATCCTAAAGGTTTCTAATAACTGTATGGATTGCTACATCTACTGTAATTCACTGACAATGTAAGGATTGGATCCAAATGTTCGACGTCTTAATCTTTATTTCCCAGAAGGAGTAGAAATAGTGAACTGTTCAGATGAAACAAAACTTTTTATTTTGGAAATGTTAAGAGTGTGGTACAAAGAATTGCTTTTGAGTATCTTGGTTAGTCCTGTTGTGATTTGGGAATCAGGATTATTCCGTAATAGAACAGTTGCTGGGTAGGCCTCTCAAAGAGCCCTGTCTCCTGTATAGGAGCTATTGGAGGATTACAGATATACAGCTGATGATAAACTCATGCCCAAAGCTATAGACAGTGGTCTGTAGGCTAGCACTTTAGTTTTGACATTGTTGTTTTTATTTGGGGAAGATATAACAGGTGATTTCTTTTTATAATTAATGGATACATTCTTTTAAAGATTGTTTATAGACATTTTTCTTATCAAAACAAATTTCTGAAATTATCTGTAGGGCAGCAACATCTCTTCAGTATAATTAGAAAATTAGAAGTTTTTATTGGCAAAATATAGGAAGGTCTAGAAAAGCGGTTCTCTGTTTTTTGGTCTGAGTACCCCTTTTATAATCTTAAAAATTATTGAGGATCTCAAAGAGCTATTTACTAATATTTACTCTATTAGAATAAAATTAAGAAATTTAAAAATTTGATTCATTTAAAAATAATAAAATATTACACGTTAACATCTTTTTTTTTAAAAGATTTATTTATTTATTTATTCGAGAGAGATAGAGCACCAGTAGGGAAGGGCAGAGGCAGAGGGAGAGAGAGAATCCTCAAGCACACTGCCCACTGAGCGTGTAGCCTGACAAGAGGCTTGATCCCAGGACCCTGAGATCATGACCTGAGCCATAGTCAAGAGTTGGCTGCTCAACCAACTGAGCCATCTAGGCTCCCCTAACGTAATTTATTTTAATGAAAAAATAACTATATTAAAAAGAAACAAGTGAAGAGAGTGGCCATTGTTTTATATTTTGCAAATAATTTTAATGTCTGGCATTTTAATCTTTAATGTCTGGCTTAATGGAAAACCTCTAAATTCCCATGTCTGGGGTGCCTTGGTGGCTCAGTTGGTTAAGCGTCTGCCTTCGGCTCAGGTCATGATCCCAGAGTCCTGGGACCGAGTCCCACATCTGGCTCCCTGCTCAGCAGGGAGTCCACTTCTCCCCCTGCCCTTCACCCTGTGTGTGCGCTTGCTCTCAAATAAAATCTTAAAAAAAAAAAAAAAATCCCATGTCTGCTCCTATATTCAATATGTTTAGATACCACAGGTTTTAGCCTCTGGAAAACTCCACTATACAGATGTGAGAGAATGAGTGCAAAAGGCAAATAATGTCTTAGTAATACTATGAAAATATTTTTGGCCCCTTGGATCCTCTGAAAGGGTCTTGGAGACATGCAGGGGGTCTATGGACTACACTTTAAGAACTAGTCTAGAAGTTACATGGTTTGTGACTATATAGTTTATGGTCAATCTAGGAAAGTATTTTCTGACTCTTTTTGAATACAGATGAAAAGATTGTTTCAGGAAACTTACTTGCTTACTCTGGCATACTTGGTATTTTCATCCTAGTGAAATTTAGATTGACATTCTGGTGGAGAACTAGCACACTGGCCCTGTGGTTGGGGAAAATATTTGCTGAGAAACACACTGAAGAAATAGGTCACCTGCCACCATGTGGTCCTTACTGTTAGCAGGTTGGGCATTCTACTGTGGTTGAATTTTTGTAACTGAACATTTATGGGTTATTATATAAATGCTTCTTCTCCTGTGTGTGGTAAGATATTTTATGAGCTTAGTGTCATTTTTAAAATGATATTGTAGTGTGGGACAAATGTTAATATAATCAAATGATGGGAAAGCCATGCCAAATTTGTTTGCATCTTCTTCTTAAAAAGATTAGTCATTGCTTTCATTTAACATATTATAGTTTATAGTATACTCAGCTATATTTCATTAGAAGTATGATAATTCTCCATTTGATAATGCTTTTAAAATTCATTCTCATCATTGTTTCATGCTGAATACCTTTATATTTTTCTTAGAATATAGGAAAGATTGGACATGTTTATGGTCACCATATTTAAGAAAGTAGGTAGAAAAATAATTACAAGTATGTTTATGTAATATAATTTTATTGCTATTAAAGGGGGATGCAGTGTGAGTGAAGTAGAAAGAACACAGGCTTTGGAAACATGATAGGGCTTCCAAACCTAGCTTTGCTTCTTACCATTACCAAGGTTATATGGCTCATACTTAACCTCTTTCTGCATTGAGAAGCAGGGTGGTAGTGCTCTTTTGTAAAATTGATTTAATACTGTACCTTTCAGAGTTTTTCTGGGGATTAGATATACTATATCAATATCTAGCACAGTGTTTGGTACATGGTATAGACCTGATTCATTGTAGCTTATATCTTTTTTTTTTTAGTTTATTATTTTTTTTTAGCAATCTCTATATCCAACATGGGGCTCAAACTCACATTTCCAAGATCAAGAGTCACGTGCTTCTCTGAATGAACCAGCCAGGTGCCCCATTGTAGCTTATATCTTAAAGCATGTTGTTAACATGTAATTATCCCAAGTCTACCTCTTTGAATACTCTTGCAGTCAGAACGTTTTGAGTTCTCTTGCTCCATCTTTTTCCCCTTCATCCCTGACATTTAAACTGGAGTAATTTTGTTTTTGGAAGAGTTCTCTAGGGTCTTTTTATATTATAGCATCTCATGAGTCTATGGAAATGTCATTCCAAGTCATCATTTCTTTTTAGTTTCTGTTGCCCTGGTCTAATTCCTCACCACCACATATTTGAAGTGATTTATAATGAAGGTAATAGTTACTAACATTTGTTGAATGTATGGACCAAGCATTATGTTAAATGTTTTTACATGTACTATTACTGTTTGCCACACCAACAACCTTATAAAATAGGTACTATTATTACCTCACTTTACAGACAGGAAACTGAGACTTAGATATGTTTAATAACTTATTCAGTGCCTCACAGCTAGCAAGTAGCAGAGCAGGTCTGTCTTGCTAACACCCTGGTTCTTTTATTTTTTTTTTATTTTTTTAAAGATTTTATTTATTTATTTGAGACAGAGAGAATGAGAGAGACAGAGAGCACATGAGAGGGGGGAGGGTCAGAGGGAGGGTCAGCAGGGAGCCCAATGCGGGACTCGATCCCAGGACTCCAGGATCATGACCTGAGCGACGGCAGTCGCTTAACCAACTGAGCCACCCAGGCGCCCTTTTTTTTTTTTTTTTTAAAGATTTTATTTATTCATTTGAGACACAGATGCAGAGAGAGAGAGAGCATGAGCAGAGGGGAGACAGAGGGAGAGGGAGAAGCAGGCTCCCTGCTGAGCAGAAAGCCCGATGTGGGGCTCAATCCCAGGACCCTGGAATCATGACCTGAGCTGAAGGCAGATGCCCAACTATCTGAGCCACCCAGGCGTCCCAACACCCTGGTTCTTTTTTTTTTTTTTTTTTTTAAAGATTTTATTTATTTATTTGAGAGAGAGAGAATGAGAGAGAGCACATGAGAGAGGGGAGGGTCAGAGGGAGAAGCAGACTCCCTGCCGAGCAGGAAGCCCGATGCGGGACTCCATCCAGGGACTCCAGGATCATGACCTGAGCCGAAGGCAGTCGCTTAACCAACTGAGCCACCCAGGCGCCCAATACCCTGGTTCTTAACCAGTAAGCACCTCCTAACTGGTTGCTCTGTTTCTAATTTCTTCTTCTCTTCCCCTATAAACGTATCCAGAATTCTTCAGCCAGGTTAATCCTACTCAAATGTTATTTCGAAATAATTTTTAAATACAGGAAATAATCAGAAGCTATCCGTTTCTTTTAAGCAGAGGCCATATTCTTAAACTAGGCATACATGATCTTTAGCACCAATTTACATTTCCAACTTACTAATCCTCTATTCTCATTTTTTAAAAGTAAACTCTACTCTCAACGTGGGGTTCAAACTCACAACCCCGAGATCAAGAATCACCTGCTCTACTGACTGAGACAGTCAGGTTGTCCCCCACCCCCCCGCCCCATTCTCATTTTTACTTTTAGCCCAGTTCCTTGCTATCCACTGCATACCCTTTCCTATTCCAATCTTAAGCCTTTTCCTTATGCTGCTGCTTATGTTAGATTATGCCCATCCCACCCCCATCTTCAAATTTGGATCCTTTGCAGGTCCCCTTTTCTTCCTCCAAAATTTCTAGCACTGAGTCACATAATTATCTAGGACTACAGTCCATTGTTTTGATACAAAATCATGTTATGTTAAAGACATTTAGTTATTTTGTGAATATAATTTTTCTCCCCAAAACAAGATCAGTTTCTTGAGGTCAGACTATATATTTCTTTCTTTTTTCTTTTTTTTTTTCCCCCTCAGAATACCCTGTTCTCAAATATTTTATTGAAGTCGTAGGCCTGTGGATCTAACCAGCTTCATTTTGTGACTTAAGTTTTAAAATGTTGATAATATTTATTAAACAACATGTGACCTATAAGCTTATAAAGATTATTTATTTATTTATTTTAAGATTTTATTTATTGGGATGCCTGGGTGGCTCAGTTGGTTAAGTGTCTGCCTTCAGCTCAGGTCATGATCCCAGAGTCCTGGGATCGAGCCCCACGTCGGGCTCCCTGCTCAGTGGGGAGCCTGCTTCTCCCTCTGCCTGCTGCTTCCCCACCTTGTGCTAGCTCTCTCTCTCTCTTTCTGACAAATAGCGAACAAGTAAGGGGATCATCAGAGGGTGAGGGGAGAAGTAGGCTTCCCACTGAGCAGGGAGCCCAATGCGGGGCTGGATCCCAGGACCCTGGGATCATGACCTGAGGCGAAGGCAGTCGCTTAACCAACTGAGCCACCCACGTGCCCCAAGATAATTTATTCTAACAAAGGAAATAATGAAAAAGTACAATCCTTAATGTTAGCAAAATTTTATGGTTTTGAGTTAGTCATTTTTGAAATTTTGAAGAATTAGAAGTGAGTAGTAAATTTTGAAAGTTTGTTAGGCTAGTTGTACACAGCACTGTGCCAAATGTAGATTTAAATTACCCAATGTGTTATACCAGTTAAATTTAGAATGTGTAGGACTTGATTTGGGATAACAAGGTAAGGTCAGCCAAGTAGCCTCATAAGATTAGTTTCCAAATTGTTTGCTGATATATGATCTATTTGTTGTTCTTTGTGAATATTTGTAAATTCATATAAAGTAAGAGGGTTATCTTTTTTTTAATATAAAAGAGTCAGTAGGCTACGTCCAGCCTGCCACATCCTACCATTTTGCATGTGTCTTGTCAATATAAAAACTGCCCTGTGCCCTGTGAATATAAGCAACACAAAGCTAAAGTCAATACCATGATGTCCTACCATCTACCATTATCCAGCCTTGGATTGTTTGTGGGCCACATTGTTTACCTCTGTCTAAGGGTATAGGGCAACAAATCAAGAGCTTGTGTCTGTGTCATCTTAAATACTTTATAGTTTTTGTTTTTAAACCTAAGAAAAAGTAAATTCAATAACAAATCAAAATTTAAAATTTGTGTATAAATTGTTTTGGAGAATACCTTATTGAAATGAATTGTTTATGCTTGAAAAATACCACTTTGGAGTTTTTTTTCATGTGCACTGTTCTTTTTAACTTTCTAACTCCACAAGAACACTTAGTATAGTATAATTCATATTGAATTTCTAATACGCATTTGTGGAATTAACCACGAACCTTTTTTTTTTTTACTTTAAAGATTTTATCTTTAGGTAATTTCTACACTCAGTGTGGGGCTCAAACTCAACCCCAATATCAAGAGTTGCACACTCCACAACTGAGCCAGCCAGGCATCCCAACCACAAACTTTTTTTGAGATTAGTTCTGGGATATCTTTCATAAAAAAAATACTATATTTTCAGCTACAAGCAGCAGGAATCTAATTCAAAATGGATTAAGAAATAAGAAATTTTATCTTCTCATGAGCAGCTTCAGGTGTTGGTTGATTACATCAGTTCAACAATGCCAGTGAAATCTCATATTCTTTCCACTGTTCAGTTCTGCTCTCCTTGGAATTGGCTTCATCCACAGACTAGTAGCAAAATGGTATAGTGATTCCAGGTGTCATATCCATACAGAAGAACTTTTTTTTTTGTAAATAAAATTGACCAAAAATTTATAAGATTATTCTAGTATAGTTAACATATAATGTCATATTGGTTTCAGGTGTACAATATAGTGATTCAACAATTCTATATACCTACCCAAGAACTTCTAAAAGAAGAAAGAGGTATCTTCCTATGCTTCTTTACAGAGAGAAGAAACTTTCTCTAAAAACCTCTAGCAGACTTCTTTCACATCTTTTTGGCCAGAATTGAGTCCTATGCTTATTCCTGACTCAATCAGTAGTGACTACCCTTGAACTAATCATGACCATGCCTGAATTTGGGAGTGGTAAAAACTTCCCCTGAGGTTTTGTATTGGGGAGGGATTCTGTTAGGAAGGAAGGAGGGGATGAATGCTAGCTAGGTAGATAATAGTGGCCATTTTAGAAAGTAGTTTGGAGAACCATACCTCCTTCCAGAGTTCTTTGTGTTTGTAAATAAAAAGAATTAGCATTTTTTTTTTCCTTTTTCAAAACTCTAATCTAGTTGTGGGAAATAGTTTCCTTATTCTAAATTGGAATTCACAGGGTTACATAGTACTGAGAGTTAATATAAAGTTAAACAGTCATGCTTGATTTCGGCTTGCGTCATGATCTCAGTGTCCTGGGATGGAGCCCCACATTGGGCTCCATGCTCAGCGGGGCAGGGGGAGTGTCTGCTTGAGGATTCTCTCCCTTCCTCTCCTCCTCCCCCTGCTCACGTTTTCTCTCTCTCCAAAATAAATAATATATATTTTTAAAAAGGTCTTTTTGTCAGTTGCTTACTAGAAGATGAGGAAGCTAACTTCTCTGGTTGACCATTTCCTTATTTGAAGCATGTAGGTATTGGGAATAGAGTATATTAGTGTGTCAGTTAATGAGTATGAGAGAACATTTTGCCAAACCATAAAGTCCACATTCCAAAGTTTAGTAAGTTAAGTAATAAGCTTGACCTGTGGCATGATTTATGATTTGAATGACTAGCCTTAAAAATTAGGACACTACTGGGGCACCTGGGTGGCTCAGTCGTTAAGCATCTGCCTTCAGCTCAGGTCACGATCCCAGGGTCCTGGAATCGAGCCCTGCCTCAGGCTCCCTGCTCTGCAGGAAGCCTGCTTCTCCCTCTCCCACTCCCCCTGCTTGTGTTCCCTCTCTCTCTGTCAAATAAATAAAATCTTAAAAAAAAAAAAAATTAGGACACTACTTTAACCTATAGATCATGTCTTTTTTTTTTTTTTTTTTAAGATTTCATTTATTTATTCATGACAGAGAGAGGCAGAGGGAGAAGCAGACTTCCCACAGAGCGGGGAGCCGGATGCGGGACTCGATCCCAGGACTCCGGGACCATGACCTGAGCCGAAGACAGACGCTTAACCATCTGAGCCACCCAGGCGCCCAGATCATGTCTTTCAATTAAAATGTACTGTAGCTAGGGGCGCCTGGGTGGCTCACTTGGTTAAGTGACTGCCTTCGGCTCAGGTCATGATCCTGGAGTCCCTGGATCGAGTCCCTGGATCGAGTCCCGCATCGAGTCCCGCATCGAGTCCCGCATCGAGTCCCGCATCGGGCTCCCTGCTCGGCAGGGAGTCTGCTTCTCCCTCTGACCCTCCTCCCTCTCATGCTCTCTGTCTCTCATTCTCTCTGTCTCAAATAAATAAATAAAGTCTTTAATAAAATGTACTGTAGCTAAGTATTGAATTTTCAGTATAAATTGTATAGTGGGGTGGTTAAGAGCGCTGTCTCTGGAATCAGACTGCCTGAGTTTAGATTGTGTCTCTGCCACTTTCTAGTATGTGTTGTTGGGCAACTTATATTTTCTGTGTTTTGGTTTCTTCACCCCCAAATTAGGGCTGATAACGGTCCCTACTTCAATGGGATTGTTGTGAGGATTTAGTAAATTCATAACTGTAAAGCACTTAACGTGGTGCCTGGAACATATTAAGCACCCATAGATTTTTTTTTTTTAAAGATTTTATTCATTTGACACAGAGAGAGCATGTGCGCACAAGCAGGGGGAGTGGCAGGCAGAGGGAGAAGCAGGCTCCCCACAGAGCAGGGTGAGCCCAATGTGGGACTCGATCCCAGGACCCCAGGATCATGACCTGAGCCAAGGGCAGTTGCTTAACCAACTGAACCACCCAGGTGCCCCCCCATAAATGTTTTTGTTCATGTATTAATTCATGTTTTTCAATAAATATTTGATGGTCAGGCACTGTTCTAGGTATAACAATGAACAGAACAGCAAAACTTGATAAATTCATGAAATGTTTTAAGGGAGGGGAGAAAGTAGAGAATAAACAAATTTATGGGGTATCAGGGTGGCTCAGTTGGTTAAGCGTCTGACTTTGGCTCAGGTCATGATCTTAGGTCCTGGGATTGAGCCCTGAATCAGGCTCCCTGCTCACTCTCTCAAATAAATAAAATCTTTTAAAAAAATTGTAACATGCTATTTAGGGGTGCCTGGGGGGCTCAGTTGGTTAAGCGGCTGCCTTTGGCTCCGGTCATGATCCCAGGGCCCTGGGATCAAGCCCCATGTGGGATTCCCTGCTCATCGGGGAGCCTGCTTTTCCTGCTTCCCCTGCTTGTATACACACACACACACACACACACTCTCTCTCTCTCTCTCTCGATCTCTCAAAATCTTAAAAAAAAAAAAAAGTCATAACATGCCTCTTAAAAAAACAAAAAAACAAAACCCCCCACAAATTTATAAGTAAAATACATAGTGATGGTTATAAATAATAGGGGAAAAAAGCAGAGAAGGAAAATAGGGTTGGGAGGGAGGGGGCATTATTTTATTTTTACTTTTTTTAAAGTTTTTTTAAGATTTGTATTTTTATTTGACAGAGACAGCATAGAGGGAACACAGCAGGGGGAGTGGGAGAGGGAGAAGCAGGCTTCCCGCTGAGCAGGGAGCCTGATGCAGGGCTTGATCCCAGGACCTTGGGATCATGACCTGAGCCAAAGGCAGA
The DNA here is from genome assembly GCF_029215605.1 of Mirounga angustirostris. Classification (NCBI taxonomy): domain Eukaryota; kingdom Metazoa; phylum Chordata; class Mammalia; order Carnivora; family Phocidae; genus Mirounga; species Mirounga angustirostris. The sequence continues at coordinate 154,033,457 of NW_026991712.1, forward strand.
TGCTTAACAACTGAGCCACCCAGTTGCTCCTTTTTTAAAAAATTTAAATTTCAGTTAACATATAGTGTAATATTAGTTTCAGGTGTACAATATAGTGATTCAGCTCTTCCATACAACACTCGGTGCTCATCACAAGGGTCTTCCTTAATCCCCATCACCTATTTAACTCATCCTCCTGCCCACCTCCCCCCTAGTAACCCATCCATTTGTTCTCTATAGTTAAGAGTCTGTTTCTTGGTTTGGCTCTCTTTTTATCCCTTTGCTTGTTTCTTTTGTTTCTTAAATTCCACGTGAATGAAATCATATGTGTTTGTCTTTCTCTGACTTACTTTGCTTAGCATAATACTCTCTAGCTTTATCCATGTCATTGCAAATGGCAAGATTTCATTACTTTTTGTGGTTAATAGTCCATAGTGTGTGTGTATCACATCTTCTTTAGCCATTCATCAATCATTGGACACTTGGGCTGATGCCATAATTTGGCCAATATAGATAATGATGCTATAAACATTGGGGTGCGTGTATTGCTCTGATTTAGTATTTTTGTATTCTTTGGGTAAACACCTAACAGTGCAATTGCTGGGTCATAAGGTAGTTCTATTTTTAACTGTCTGAGGAACGTCTGTACGGTTTTCCACAGTGGCTGTACCAGTTTGCATTCCCATTTCCCAACAAAAGTGCAAGAGGGTTCCCCTTTCTCTACATCCTCACCACCACCTGTTACTTCTTGTGTTTTTGATTTTAGCCATCCTGACAGGTGTGAGGTGATATCATAGTTTTGATTTGTATTTCCCTGGTGGTCAGTGAAAGACATTCCATGCTCCTGGATTGGAAGGACAAATATTGTTAAAATGTCTATACTACCCAAAGCAATCTATACATTTAATGCAATCCCTATCAAAATACCAACAGCATTTTTCACAGAGCTGGAACAAACAATCCTAAAATGTGTATATGGAAGCACAAAAGACCCCGAATTTAGCCAAAGCAACCTTGAAAAAGAAAAGCAAAGTTGGAGGCATCACAATTCCGGACTTCAAGCTCTATTACAAAGCTGTCATCATCAAGACAGTATGGTACTGGCACAAAAATAGACACATAGATCAATGGAACAGAATAGAAAACCCAGAAATGAACCCACAACTATATGGTCAATTAATCTTCAACAAAGCAGGAAAGAATATCCAATGGGAAAAGGACAGTCTCTTCAACAAATGGTTGGGAAAACTGGACAGCAACATGCAAAAGGATGAGAGTGGACCAGTATACCATATACAAAAATAAATTCAAAATGGATTAAAGACCTCAATGTGAGACCTGAAACCATAAAACTCCTAGAAGAGAACACAGGCAGTAACTTTTTTGACATTAGCTGTAGCAACTTCTTTCTAGGCATGTCCCCGAGGCAAGGGAAACAAAAGCAAAAATAAGCTATTGGGACTATATCAAAATAAAAAGCTTCTGCACAGTAAAGGAAACAATAAAACTAAAAGGTAAACAACAGAATGGGAGAAGATATTTGCAAATGACACATCTGATAAAGCATTCCTATCTAAAATAAAGAACTTCTAAAACTCAATACCCAAAAAACAAACAATCCAGTTAAAAAGTGGGCAGAACAGACATTTCTCCAAGGAAGATATCCAGATGGCCAACAGACACATGGAAAGATGTTCAACATCACTGATCATCAGGGAAATGCAAATCAAAACCATGATGAGATATCACCTCACACCTGTCAGAATGACTACAATCAACAACACAAGGAGTACTATTTTATTTCATTGTATTTTTTTAAAGCACTTGTTAGCATTTAATGAACCCCCCCAATGCAGCTTTAAGCTACTAGAACGGAGGCTCCCCCGACACCCTTAATCTTCTCCTCTGCTCTTCTACTGAAAAATTTGGCCTTCACGATGACAGGCTGCTTTGGGAGTTTTCCCTTTCCCAAAACTTAGTAGTAGCCCGATCGCACCACGCAATGATAGGAGCAGCTCCAGTCTTGTTTTTGGCGGCATTTACCCGTGTCTGCTCACTGACCAAGGTCCACAGTTTATCAAGGTTGACAGTTGGGCAGAAGCTCTGGTTCCTCTTTAAGTGGTAATGTCTCATACCAACTTTTCCAAAGTAACCTGGGTGATATTTGTCGAAGTTGATCCTGTGGTGATGCATGCCACCAGCATTACCCCGGCCTCCTGGGTGCTTCCGATGCTTGCCGATGCGGCCGTGGCTCACATGGCCCCGAAGTTTCTGGGTCTTCCTCAGTCTGGATGACATGTCGGCAGCCCAGATGGAAAAAAGGAGTACTATTTTAAATAGGAGAACAGGGAGGGCCTGACTTGAAGTAGGGGAGCAAGGCACATAGATCTTTGGGAAGTGTGAGGTTGGGGAATATGCCAGGTGGAGGGAATACCAGATGGCTTACTATGAGGAAGAAGCATCTCTGTCTTGTGTTCAGGGATCATCTAGGAGACTAGTGTAGCTGGAGTGGAATAAGGGAAAAGTAATGAAGATGAGTAGGTGCCTCTGGCTGGCTCAGACAAAAGAGCATGTGACTCTTGCTTTTGGGGTCATGAGTTCGAGCCCTTGTTGGGTGTAGAGATTATTTAAATAAATTAAAATTTAAAAAAATGTGATATGTATTTTAAAAAAATGAAAACAAGTAATGTGGGTGGCAGGGAAGACCATATAGGACATTGTAAGAACTTGGCTTTTAAAAACTTGACTGAGATGAGAAGCCATCCAAGTGTATTAAACAGTGATGTATTATGATCCTTGGCTTAAAAGGATCATTCGGGCTGCTGGTGGAGGATAGGAAAAGGTGGAAGTGGAGAAAGTGGTTAGGAGGCTACTGAAGTAAACAAGCTGAGGGATGATGGTGCCTTGGACAAGGGTGGAAGCTCCAGAGGTAGAAAAAAGTAGCTGGATTCTGAACATTATTATTAGTTATATTATATATAATTTCTTAGCTTTATATTTCACCATATGGTTTAATAATTAAAAGATTTAACTTTTAAAATAATGCCAAACCATTTTTATATTTTTTAATGTATTTTTCTCTTTTTTAAGATTTATTAGAGAGCAAGCTTGGGGGACAGGAACAGAGGGAGAGGGAGAGAGAATCTCAAGCAGACTCCCCGCAGAGCACGGAGCCTGACACAGGGCTAGATCGCAGGAACCTGAGACCATGAGCTGAAACCAATAGTTGGATGCTTAACTGACTGAGCCACCCAGGTGCCCCATTTTTCTCTTTTTTAAAGTGTTGTGATTTCTGATCTCTGACATCTGGGTGTAAAGCAGCATAATCTGTGGAGTTAGTTACTTGATAAAGACCTAGTCATGAGTTACTTTTATGAACATTACCGTATAAATCTGGACTATACTATAATTTACTTTCAAAAGTAACTTTGGAAAGGAAGCTATCTTAAGGTTTTTAGTTTCTGGGGCACCTGGGTGGCTCAGTTGTTAAGCATCTGCCTTCAGCTCAGGTCATGATCCCAGAGTCCTGGGATTGAGCCCCTCATCGGGCTTCCTGCCCAGTGGGAAGCCTACTTCTCCCTTTCACACCCCCGTTTGTGTTCCCTCTCTCACTGTCTCTCTGTCAAATAAATAAATAAAATCTTATATATATAAAAAAAAGGTTCTTAGTTTCTATGGTGGGCTCTGAAGGGGAGAGGAAATTATTTTTTAAAAGATTTTATTTTTAACTAATCTCTACACCCAAAGGGGTGGGGCTCGAACTCACAACCCCAAGGTCAAGAGTCGCATGCTCTACTGACTGAGCCAGCCAGGTACCCCAAGGGGAGAAGAAATTAAAGAGAATTAAAATCATGCCATACATGTTTCATTTTATTTTATATGCTAAAGTTGTTGGTATTTTAGAATAATTAAACTATATTGGTTTTATTAGTGTAATGCTTAAGTGCTTGAGTATAGAGAATGCTATAAAATAGGGAAGTGTTGCTCACTGTTTAGGAGCTCTAGACTCAGATTGCTTGAATTTCCAATTCTAGCCCTGTCTACTTACAGTTTGTGACCCTGGACAGTTTCCTAATCTATATAGCAGGAAGAAGAATATTAACCCCATTGTAAGGCTATTGAGAGAATTATATATTAGTACATGTAAGACCCTTAGTGCAGGTATCTATTGTTTTATTATTTTCATTATTAACCTGGGATGTTTTGTGATATATCTCCTCTCTTCCATTCAGAGGAAGCACCAGCCTAACATTTCAGTTAGGTTGAAAAGTAATTTAAATCTTTATTCCAGCCTCTCAAAAATGCCAAAGGGGATAGCATTCATACCATACTGTAATACTACTTAAAATCTGATTTCTCCATTTTTGATCAATGTCTTTGCATGGTTAATCCCAGACTTCCTTTTCTTTTTTAAAACTTGCCAAACTCATAATTTGAATGGTCTCGTTCTTTTTGTCTTTTCCTCCCTTTCTCAAATTTATTCTTCCCTTTTCCAGGAGTATCCATCTCCCTTTAACTCTCTCCTTTGCCTGTTTGCGCGCTTTAGTTCAGACATTAGTTCAGGACTTGGCTTAATGGCCTGGCCATTAAGATTATTGCATTCACCTGACCTCAGTGATTAGGGCAGCCATCTTTGTAAACAGTCAGTGCACATTACTATACATTACTATTTACTGTCCTGGCTATTGATAAAAGATGGCATAATTCTGGTCTTTAAGAAGCTCAGACTAGGCTTTCCTTTCCGATCTGCCATCTGCGGTGGAACCGCCTCCAAGATGCAGATTTTCGTGAAAACCCTTATGGGGAAGACCATCACTCTTGAGGTTGAACCCTCGGATACAATAGAAAATGTAAAGGCCAAGATTCAGGATAAGGAAGGAATTCCTCCTGATGAGCAGGGACTGATCTCAGCAAAGGCACGCACTTTGACTACAACATTCAAAAGTAGTCCACTCTTCATCTTGTGTTGAGACTTCGTGGTGGTGCTAAGAAAAGGAAGAAGTCTTATACCACTCCCAGGAAGAATAAGCATAAGAGAAAGAAGGTTAAACTGGCCATCCTGAAATACTATAAGGTGGATGAGAATGGCAAAATCAGTCGCCTTCATCAGGCGTGCCCTTCAGATGAGCATGGTGCTGGAATTTTCATGGCTAGCCACTTCGACAGACATTATTGTGGCAAATGTTGTCTGACTTATTGCTTCAACAAACCAGAAGACAAGTAATTGTATATGGGTTAATAATAAAAGACATGAACTAACATTTTAAAAAAAAGCTCAGACTAATTGAGGAATACCAACGTGTAAACAAATGCGTGTAGTATTTCTCTTTATAACTCCCTCCCTTTCTCCTGGCTTCCATCTAATACACATTTCCATTATATACTGTATTACTTCCTTTGTAATCCTTAACCACATTTATTATCAGTTGTTTAATGTCTTTAGTCCTCATTAGATTATAAATTCCATCAGGATAAGGACTATAATTAACTGTTGGATCTCTAGTACCTAGCACTCTGGCACATAGAGGTGCTCCGTAAATGTGGGTTGAATGAATGTTTTAACTGTAGTAATAGAAAAATATAGAAAGTGAAGAGGGAATGATTGGTTTACTGATGGGGTAGTGGAGACGTAAGCCTGGATAAATGCACAGGATTGTTGAAACACCTTGGTGTATTTTGGGAACTGTAAGTAATTCACTTTTGTTGAAACATGATGTATGAGGTGGGAAGTGGTGGTAGATGAATCTGGAGAGAGGGTGAAGGCCAAATCATGAAGAGCCCTGAATGCTACACCTACAGGTTGGGGAGCCATTGACTGGTTTTAAGTAGGGAAAAGAATATATTAGCTGCAAAAGTGATATATGGATTGGAGGAGAATGAGATTAAAGAAGAGAAACTGGTTAGGAGGCTATTTCAGTACAGATGAAAGATACTATGAAAGCCTAAGGTGAAAAAGAAAAATATGGAAGAAGCGAGGAGATGGAGACCTGGTGTGCAGAATTCATGTGGACTCATGGAGATTTCCACTGTAAATTTAATTTTGTTTTAGCAGTAGAGACATTGTATTAGCCACTTTTTTTTTTTTAATTTTATTTATTTGACAGAGAAAGACACAGTGAGAGAGGAAACACAAGCAGGGGGAGTGGGAGAGGGAGAAGCAGGCTCCCCGCTGAGCAAGGAGCCCAATGTGGGGTTCGATCCCAGGGCCCCGGGACCATGACCCAAGCCAAAGGCAGACGCTTAATGACTGAGCCACCCAGGAGCCCCCCCCCTTTTTTTTAGAGTTAAAAGATTTTTAAAGTAATCTCTACCACCCAGCTTGGGGGTTGAACTCACAACCCGAGATTAAAAGTCCCATACTCCACCACTGAGTTAGGCAGGTGCCCCTGTATTAGCCAGTCTTTTTTTTTATATAATTTTTTAGAAGATTTTATTTATTTGACAGAGACAGAGATAGCAAGAGCAGGAACACAAGCAGGGGGAATGGGAGAGGGAGAAGCAGGCTTCCCGCTGAGCGGGGAGCCCGATGCAGGGCTCGATCCCAGAATCCCGGGATCATGACCTGAGCCGAAGGCAGACGCTTAACGACTGAGCCACCCAGGTGCCCCTTTTTTTTCTTTTTAATATTTTATTTATTTGACAGAGGCAGAGAGAGAGAGAGAGCACAAGCAGAGGGTGTGGCAGGCAGAGGAAGAAGCAGACTCCCTGCAAAGCAGGGAGCCTGATAAGGGGCTTGATCCCAGGACCCTGAGATCATGACCTGAGCTGAAGGCAGACGCTTAACCAACTGAGCCACCCAGGCGCCCCTCTATTAGCCAATCTTAACTACTGATCCCTAGTTCTGCATCCACACCCACTTAATATTTGTAACTGGACATTGTATTTTTATTTAATTTTCTAATCATTAAAAAAGAGAACCCCCCAAAAGCCTAAGATAAGATAGTAGTAGTGAGAATAAATAGAATTGTTTAAAAAGTAGAATTGATGAAACTTAGAGACTATCCTGAGAAAAATGAAAGAATCTAGAATGACTTTTAGTTTTCTGGCTTGGGAGATGATGGTACTATAAACCAAGAGACACAGTTTAAGAAGGAAGGACAGGTTTGGATCATATGGCTTCTTAAATCAAAATGAGGCAGACGTGAATTGGAAAAGATTTTCTCCTTTTGGAGGAGTTCTTTTTCTCTTAGGCTTTATTGGGGGAGGAAAAGGCAACAGTTTTTACTGCTTCTAGGTTTGAAACCTAGAGCAGATAGTAGTAAATCAGATACAATTAAGTTCCTAAAGGTGTGGGAGAGATTGCAGTGGGTCCTTGACTACTCCCAGGCTATTAGTTGCTGAGGTCGATTTAAATTTCCAGAAGTGGGGCACCTGGCTGGCTCAGTTGGTAGAGCATGGGACTCTTGATCTTGGAGTCATGAGTTCGAGCCCCACATTAGGGATAAAGTTGACTAAAAAAAAAAATTTCCAGATGTTTAATTTGCTTCATCTTATTTAAGCAGCTTTTTTAAAGCAAGTGGGCATAAACTTTATTTTGTATGTTCTTTTTAAAAGTTTTTATTTAAGGGGCGCCTGGTGGCTCAGATGGTTAAGCGTCTGCCTTCGGCTCAGGTCATGATCCCAGGGTCCTGGGATCGAGTCCCGCATCGGGCTCCCTGCTAGGCGGGGAGTCTGCTTCTCCCTCTGCCTCTCTCTCTTTGACTCTAATGAATAAATAAATAAAACATTAAAAAAAAAAGTTTTTATTTAAATTGCAGTTAGTTCACAGACAGTGTAATATTCATTTTAGGTATGTAGTATAGTGGTTCCGTACTTTCATACATCACCTAGTGCTTATCACAGTGGTGCATTTCTTAATCCCCATCACCTGTTTAACTAATCCCCCTGCCCAACTCCGTTCTGGTAACCATCAGTTTGTTCTCTGTAGTTAAGAGTCTGTTTCTTGGTTTGCCTCTTTCTCTCTCTTTTTTCCCCCCTTTGCTCATTTGTTTTGTTTCTTAAATTCCACATATGAGTGAAATCATATGGTATTTGTCTTTGACTTACGTAGCATAATACTCTCTAGCTCCATCCATGTTGTAAATGGCAAGATTTCATTCTTTTTTATGGCTGAATAATATTTCATTGTATATATATAGTGCATCTTCTTCATCCATTCATCAATCGGTGGACACTTGGGTGGATTCCATAATTTGGTTATTATAGATAATTCTGCTGTAATCATCGAGAAGCATGTATCCCTTTGAATTAGTATTTTTGTATTATTTGGGTAAATACCTAACAGTGCAATTGTTGGATTGTAGGGTAGTTCTATTTTTAACTTTTTGAGGGACCCCTATATTGTTTTTCACAATGGTTGCACCAGGTTGCATTCCCACCAACAGCACAAAAGGGTTCCCTTTTCTCCACTTTCACACCAACATCTGTTGTTTCTTTTGTTGTTGATTGTAGCCATTCTGACAGGTGTGAGGTGATACCTCATCATGGTTTTGATTTGCATTTCCCTGATGATCAGTGATGTTGAACATCTTTCCATGTGTCTGTTGGCCATCTGGATATCTTCCTTGGAGAAATGTCTGTTCTGCCCACTTTTTAACTGGATTGTTTGTTTTTTGGGTATTGAGTTTTAGAAGTTCTTTATATATTTTAGATAGGAATGCTTTATCAGATGTGTCATTTGCAAATATCTTCTCCCATTCTGTTGTTTACCTTTTAGTTTTATTGTTTCCTTTACTGTGCAGAAGCTTTTTATTTTGATATAGTCCCAATAGCTTATTTTTGCTTTTGTTTCCCTTGCCTCGGGGACATGCCTAGAAAGAAGTTGCTACAGCTAATGTCAAAAAAGTTACTGCCTGTGTTCTCTTCTAGGAGTTTTATGGTTTCAGGTCTCACATTGAGGTCTTTAATCCATTTTGAATTTATTTTTGTATATGGTATACTGGTCCACTCTCATCCTTTTGCATGTTGCTGTCCAGTTTTCCCAACCATTTGTTGAAGAGACTGTCCTTTTCCCATTGGATATTCTTTCCTGCTTTGTTGAAGATTAATTGACCATATAGTTGTGGGTTCATTTCTGGGTTTTCTATTCTGTTCCATTGATCTATGTGTCTATTTTTGTGCCAGTACCATACTGTCTTGATGATGACAGCTTTGTAATAGAGCTTGAAGTCCGGAATTGTGATGCCTCCAACTTTGCCTTTCTTTTTCAAGATTGCTTTGGCTAAATTCGGGGTCTTTTGTGCTTCCATATACACATTTTAGGATTGTTTGTTCCAGCTCTGTGAAAAATGCTGTTGGTATTTTGATAGGGATTGCATTAAATGTATAGATTGCTTTGGGTAGTATAGACATTTTAACAATATTTGTCCTTCCAATCCAGGAGCATGGAATGTCGTTCCATTTTCTTGTGTCATCTTCATTTCTTTCATGAGTGTCATATAGTTTTCCGAGTATAGATCTTTCACCTCTTTGGTTAGGTTTATTCCTAGGTATTTTATTGTTTTTGGTGCAATTGTAATGGGATTGATTCCTTAGTTTCTCTTTCTTCTACTTCATTATTGGTGTATAGAAATGCAGCAGATTTCTGTAAGTTGATTTGTATCCTGCAACTTTATGGAATTCATTTATCAGTGGTAGCAGTTTTTTGGTGGTCTTTCAGGTTTTTTATATAGAGTATCATGTCAACTGCACTAGTGAAAGTTTTACTTCTTCCTTGCCGATTTGGATGCCTTTTATTTCTTTTTGCTGTATGATTGCTGTGGCTAGGACTTCCAGTACTTTACTGAATAAAGTGGTGAGAATGGACATCTCAGTCTTGTGTCTGACTGTAGAGGAAAAGCTCTCAGTTTTTCCCCATTGAGGATGATACTCGCTGTGGGTTTTTCATATATGGCTTTTATTATGTTGAGGTTATGTTCCCTCAAAACCTACCTTGTTGAAGGGTTTATCATGAATGGATGTTGTACTTTGTTAGGTGCTTTTTCTGCATCTATTGAAATGATCATATGGTTATTATCCTTTCTTTTATTAATGTGGTGTATGTATCACATTGATTTGTGAATATTGAACCACGCTTGCAACCCAGGAATAAATTCCACTTGATCATGGTGAATGATTTTTTAATGTATTGTTGGATTTGGTTTGCTAATATTTTATTGAGGATTTTTGCATCTATGTTCATCAGGGATATTGGCCTGTAGTTGTCTTGTTTAGTGGTGTCTTTACCTGGTTTTGGGTAATGCTGGCCTTAGAGAATGAATTTGGAAGTTTTCCTTCCTTTTCTGTTTTTTTGGAATAGTTTGAGAAGAATAGGTATTAACTCCTTTAAACGTTTGGTGAATTCACCTGCAAAGACATCTGGTCCTGGACTTTTGTTTGTTGGGTGTTTTTTGATTACTGATTCAATTTCTTTATGGGTTATTGGTCTGTTCATGTTTTCTGTTTTTTCCTGTTTCAGTTTTGGTAATTTATATGTTTCTAGGAATTTATCCATTTCTTCTAGGTTGTCCAATTTGTTGGCATATAGTTTTTTTCATAATGTTCTTATAATAGGGGGCACCTGGGTTGTTCAGTTAGTGAAGCATCTGCCTTCAGCTCAGGTCATGATCCCAGGGTCCTGGGATCGAGCCCTGCACTGGGCTCCCTGCTCAGCGGGGAGCCTGCTTCTCCCTCTGCCCCTCACCCCACTCGTGCACACGCTCTCTTTCTCTCTCTCAAATACATAAAATCTTTAAAATAATAATACTATTCTCTTTTAATTGTTTCTATTTCTGTGGTGTTGGTTATTTCTCCTGTCTTATTTGTGAATTTATTTGGGCCCTTCCTATTTTCTTTTTTGATAAATCTGATCATCAATTTTGTTAATTTTTTCAAAGAACCAGCTCCTGGTTTCATGGATTTGTTTTTTTTAGTTTCTATATCATTTATTTCTGCTCTAATCTTTATTATTTCCTTCCTTCTGCTGGCTTTAGGCATTGTTTATTGTTCTTTTAGGTGTAAGGTTAAGTTGTTTATTTGAGATTTTTCTTCTTGAGGTAGGCCTGTATTGCTGTATACTTCCCTCTTAGGACCACTTTTGCTGCATTGCAAGTGGGCATAAATTATAAGAAAACTGTTAATGCCCTACAACCCAGCAATTGCACTACTTGGGTATTTACCTTAATGATACAAATGTAGTTATCCTAAGGGGCACTAGTACCCCAGTGTTTATAGCAGCAATGTCCGCAATAGCCAAACTATGGAAAGAGCCCAGATGTCATATACACACACAAACACACGCACAATGGAATATTATGCAGCTATCAAAAAATGAAATCTTGCCATTTGCAATGCCATGGATGGAAGTAGAGGGTGTTATGCTAAGCGAAATAAGTCAGAGAAAGGCAGTTATCATATGATCTCACTGATATGTGGAATTTGTGAAATAAGGCAGAGGATCATAGGGGAAGAGGAAAAAATGAAACAAGATGAAACCAGAGAGAGATCAATCATAAGAGACTCTTTTTTTTTTTTAAGATTTTATTTATTTATTTGACACAGAGAGAGAGAGCACAAGTGGGCAGAGCAGCAGGCAGAGGGAAAGGGAGAAGCAGGCTTCCCGCTGAGCAGGGAGCCCGATGTGGAGCTCGATCCCTGGACCCTGGGATTATGACCTGAGCTGAAGGTGGAGGCTTAACGACTGAACCACCCAGGCACCCCAAGAGACTCTTAATCTTAGGAAACAAACTGAGGGTTGATGGAGGGGAGGGGGTGGGGAGATGGGGTGGTTGATGGACATTGGGGAGGGTATGTGTTGTGGTGAGCACTGTGTGTTGTGTAAGACTGATGAATCACAGACCTGTACCCCTGAAAGAAATAATACATTATATGTAAATAATTAAAAAATTTAAAAATATTAATAATTAAAAAAATTAAAAAAAAGAAAACTGTTAAGATTCATGAGTTAGGTTCAGTATTGGTAAAAATGTGAATTGCTATAGCCATTTTGGAAAGTTTGGCAATTAGTCAGATTTCTCTTCTGGAAATCTATTCTGTAGAAATGAAAGTATGTTGTTTTTAATGGCAAAAACTGGAAATAGCCTGAATGTCTATCATTAGTGGGCATGAATATAGATTGTAATATACTTCTATTGTGGAATATTATGCAACCCAAAGAGAATGAGTTAAATCTATGTATCTTGACCTAGAAGGATATCTGAGAGGTTATAGATTAAAACAAGCAAGTTATAAAGAAATGTGTATAATATTTTTGTAAAATAAAGATATAAATACGTACTTTTTTTTTTTTTTTTTTAGCATTATATGCACATAGAGAAAGGTGTAAAGGTGTATTTTATTCCAAGTACTCTTCTAATGGCTGGGAATATAGTCCCTGTTTTATGCAGGAGGAGGTATGACAATAAATTAAGAAGTAAATATATAGTATGTTAGGCGAAGATAAATGGTATGGAGAAAAACCCCAACTGGCTAAAGGGGATGGAGGGCAGAGAGGAATTAACTGTTTTATTCTGGATAGAGGCCTCACTGATATGGTGGTTTAACCTTCTTATTGTGAAATAAAATACATGCTAATAAGTGTATAAAACATACATGTAGTTTATATAGTATATAAACATAAATGTAGTTTATTGACATTTGTGAACAACTATGTAACTACCACACAGATAAAGATGTCGAAGATGTCCAGCTTCCCAGAAGCCAAAAGCATGCCCTTTTGGCATATATCCCTCTTCTTCCCACCAGAGTAAACCATTGACTTAATTTTTATGGTAATTATCTTCTTGTTTTTCTTTATAATTGCATTCCTAAATAATATATTTTAGTTTTGCTTGTTTTTGAATTTGCTATATATGGAATTACACTGTATGTATGCTTTTGTGTATTTTGCTCACTATTATGCTTAGTCATCTATATTGTTTTTTTTTTAAAGATTTTATTTATTTATTTGACAGAGAGAGACACAGCGAGAGAGGGAACACAAGCAGGGGGAGTGGGAGAGGGAGAAGCAGGCTTCCCGCCGAGCGGGGAGCCCGATGCGGGGCTCGATCCCAGGACCCTGGGATCATGACCTGAGCTGAAGGCAGACGCTTAACGACTGAGCCACCCAGGCGCCCCCATCTATACTGTTTTTATGTAGCCATAGTTTCTTTTTTTTTTATTATATGGTATTTCGTTGTAGAATAGTTTATTTCTACTTTTATTTATTTATTTTTTTTAAGATTTTATTTATTTATTTGACAGAGACACAATGAGAGAGGGAACACAAGCAGGGGGAGTGGGAGAGGGAGAAGCAGGCTTCCCGCGGAGCAGGGAGCCCGATGTGGGGCTCGATCCCAGGACCCTGGGATCATGACCTGAGCCGAAGGCAGATGCTTAACGACTGACCCACCCAGGCGCCCCTATTTCTACTTTTAATACATTTGGATAGTTTCTATCTTGGCTATTATGGACAATGCTGTTATGAAGATTTTGCACATATGTCATATGTGAATGCATTTCTCTAAGGTATATCTAGGATTGAGAATTCTGGTTTATAAAATATGTGTATCTCAGCCCTTCTAGAGAATGCCAATTTATTTCTATCTGTAATGGTATCTGAGCATTAACTACATCTACTAGCCCTAGGTGTTGTCAGACATTTACGTTTTTGCAAATCATCTAAATGTGTAGTGGTATCTCATTATGGTTTAAATTCATTTGCATTTTCCTTATTCCTAATGTGGATCATCTTCTCACATGTTGACCATTTGGTTATTCTCTTGTATGAGACACCTTTTCATGTCTTTTGCCCATTTTTCTATTGCATTGTCTTTTTTTCTTATTGGTTTGTTGGAGTTAAAGATTCTGGATATTCTTGTCTTTTACATGTATTGCAAATATCTTAAGATGACATTTTGAGCAGAGACCTGGAGGAAGTTGAAGGAGTGAGTTGTGGGGAAAGCTGAATGAAGGGTATTAGAGGAAGAGTGAGCAGCAATTACAAAGAACTTGATGCAGGAATATTTTTGAAATGTTGCGGGAGCAGCAAAAGATGCTTACCTGAGGTTAAAAAGGAGAACGGGTTAAGAGGATCTCAGAAAAAAATGAAGCAAAATGGGAAAGAACTCATGGAGTAAGCATTACTAGTAAAAATATAGATTACAAAATCCATTCCTTGATATTACCACAAGTACATAAAAATAGAATATGGTGAAGGAAAAGACCTAGAATATGATCCAATGAAAACATTGATTTGATAACAGGATTGTGGACAGTTTTTGTCCTAGATTTATTATTATACAGCAAAAACAATGTCAAAAGTACATATAAAAAGTTAAAAGTAAATCTTTTACTTTTACTTTTACTACAGAATTCTCAATCCTAGTAATCCAAGTAAATACTAAATTTAATACAAAAAATTAATCGCCTCTTACTCTCAGGCATTGATAAGTAGAAACTCTTATTAGTTTCCTATTGTTGCCTTAATGAATTACCATAAATTTAGTGGCTTAAAACAACTCAAATTTATCATCTTGCAGTTCTGGAGGTCAAATGTCCTAAAATCAAGATGTCAGCAGGCTGTATTCCTTTTGGAGGCCCTAGAGAAGAATCCACTTTGTTCTAGGAGCTGCCTGCATTCCTTGGCTCCTGGCCCCTTACTCCATTTCAAAGCCAGTAATGTTGCATCTTTAAATCTCTCTGTCTTCTACTTCCGTTGTCATATCTGTTTCTCTGACTCTGATATTCTTGCCTCCCTCTTATAACGACTTTTTTGATTTCTCTGGCCCACATGGATAATCCAAAATAATCTTTCTGTGTCAATGTTCTTAACTTAATCTCCTCTGCAAAGTCCCTTTTGCTATGTAATATAATATATTCACAGGTTCCAGGGATTGGGATGTAGACATCTTTGTAGGGCTATTATTCTATCTACCTTACAGACTCTAAATTTGAGAATAAAATTTTCACTAACCCTGTTTCTTAGGGTTTGATGAACGAGGAATTGGAAGTACGGATAAAAGAGAGAGGACCCTTACTAGCAGAGAATGAATTTGGTGAATGTCTTATCTTGAATTTTCTACAACATCTGCTGTAGAAAGCTAGCTTAGAGTTAGCCTTACACATGATGTAAGGGTGCCTGAAAGACAACTGGAAACTTTCAGATCATATGTTCATTTCATGTAGTTGCTGCCTTGAGAGATAATTACACTTTGTTAGAAGACTGGTTTGAATTTAGTCTGCTTAACAATGATGTGGCATTGAACGGTTCTCATCTATAAAATGGGAGTAGTAATACTTAATTCACAAAGATTTTTATAAGAATTATAAAATTATTACATATACATACATATACATATAATGAAGTAATACTTAGCTTGTATCTGGCATGTAGCAGGTACTCACTTTTCTGGAAGGTCTGTGTTTTTGTGATAACAGTGAGAAAATGTTAGAGAGGTTAAGGCGAGTGGTTTATGCTAGAAGTTTTGCTGGAGGCTGCTATACATCTTACTTGCTAGAAGCTACCTGACTCTATTGTGTATTTGGCTCTAAGATCCGTATGGGTAAAATTTTGGGCAAAAAGAAGCAATGAGTTAATATTTGTAGCAAGTGTGGCTGATTATCATTTTTTTTTTCTGTTAGCCTATTTTACCTTTTTCTATGGGAAATTTCAAATTTTTTTTTCTCTCTCCAGGCTGATCATTTTTTTCCCCCTGCCTTCAGTAAAATTCCATGCTGTACTTACAGCATTATTATTCTTGGATCTTCACTTCTCTCTGGTAAGCCTAAATGCTGATCATCTCATGTATTAATTCAACAAATATTATTGAGTGTCTTCTCTCTGTGAGACACTCAACACTGGTGATATAAAAGATAAATAAGAAAATGTGTATCCTCAAGGAGCTCACAGTTTAGCACAAAGACAAGTCAATAGCTAAACTATAATGAATAAGCTTTATATTAGAAGGTTGAGAAAAGCTCTGTGGAATCAAAGAAGTAGTGGTGTTTAGACTAAAGATGTGAGGGAAGGTTTCACAGAAAAAATTGTGTATGACCTAGCCCCCCGCCCCCCCGCAAAAGTAGCTGGTTATAAAGGAGTATGGTGAGAGAAAGGGGTGGAGGGGAGAGAGGAAGGAATGGGTATTCTGTGAAGTACAGGGAACATAAGTACAGGCATGAGAAAGTGTTGTGTGTTTGGATGAGCTGTGGGTCTTTTTGATGTGGCTAGGGTAAAAGGTGCCTGTGGGAAAGTAATAGGAGAATGAGCTTAGAAGAGTAAGCAGAGGGGCACCTGGGTGGTACAGTCGGTTAAGCGTCCAACTCTTGGTTTCAGCTCAGGTCATGATCTCTGGGTTGTGGGCTCCATGCTGCTTGAGTTTCTCTCTCCCTCTGCCCCTTCCCCTTGCTCTCGCGCTCACATTCTCCCCCTCTCTCAAATAAATAAATCTTAAAAAAAAAAAAAAAAAGAGGCCAGACCATGAAGGGCCTTATATGCCATGCTGAATGAAGAGTTTGAATTTGGACTTTATCCTATAGGTAGTTGCGAACTCTTGAAATATTGTATGCTAAACCAACATGACTAGATTCAAGACTCAAAAGCAGCAGGAAAGGTAGGAAATGAACAAGGAAACTGGTCTCTGGGGAAATCCAGGGAGACCCTTTCAAGAAGGAAAAAATGGCTAACAGTGTAAAGTTTAAAGTGATTGTGAAATATAGAAAAGTTTCTGCTGGACTCTGTTGCTGAGAAGACCTTAACAAGATTATATTTTGTGAATGGGGTAGAAATCAAATTAGATTCAAGAGTTGAGTGGGAGGTAAGAAAATAGAGACTACAATTATAGACCACTCAGAAAACTTGCTGTGAAGCAGAAGTGAGAGGTAGCTAGATAGAGATGTAGATCTGAGAAACAATTTTTTTCAAAGATAGAAGAGTTGTATGTATATTATGTTTTGGCGGAGATGATAAGGTAGAGATAAAGTTGAGTTATATGGGGTGTGATTTGATGGAACAGGAAGGATGGGTTTGGTGGTGAGAAGAGATTATAACCACAGGGAAGGAGGAGAGATACTTTTGTCTAAGACTTGGAAGGAAGAAGATGGGTTCAAAGAAGAATGTAGATTGGAAAATTGGGTGAAATCAGGTTTCTTCTTTCTGGCAGATGGCAGTTGTGAGAGAAGAGGTGTGTAGGGTTAGGCTTTAGATATGGCATAGCCGCTGATCACTGTGGGATGGAGTAGGTCACTGATCAGAGGCATGTAGATAAATTACTAATAGGATAGTTGATCTCAAAAGTAGAGACTCGTAAATTTGTAGTGGCACAAATTGCCAGCTTGTGATTTTCTTCAGAATTCAGCAGATGGTTGGATTGATTCCCCATGGCTGAGAGATTTACTGGGCTGGTGTGGTAAAAGAACAAGAAGCTGGGTGGAGATACTGACAAGAGAGTAGTTGATGCACAACTTTGAGGGAATAGTTAAGTAAATTATGACACATTCGTATAAACTATTTTCTAGCTATTGATATTTATGTTTATAGTTTATAAAGTGCTTATTTTATAATGGTAAGGTAATAAAAGTGTTGTATGTTTTTTTTTTTTTTTTTAAGATTTTATTTATTTATCAGAGAGAGAGAGAGACAGAGTCAGGCAGAGGGAGAAGCAGGCTCCCTGCTGAGCAAGGAGCCCGATGTGGGACTTGATCCCAGGACCCTGGGGTCATGACCTGAGCCGAAGGCAGAGGCTTAACCGACTGAGCCACCCAGGCATCCCAAAAGTGTTGTATATTGTACAAAGGGTTAGTAATGGTCAACTGTAATAGTTAAGGGATTGTGTTAGGCATAATGATGAAAAAATGCTCTGAAAACCAAAGAGTATTGGTCATCCCTATTAGCGCATAGACAGTCATTTGTCAGGGATCATTATTTCTAGTTTAGAGATGAAGAAAATGAGAGTTAGCAAAAGTGACTTGTTCAGAGTCATAAATTTGATAAATGGCAGAGAGAGAGGTAACTTTTATAGTACTTATTGAAAAGTTACTGTCTCAGGTATTGTTTTATGTGCAGTCTTACTTAATATTTTCCTCTTTTATTGCTCTAATTTTTATTTCCCAGTTAAGAAAACAGATTCTGAGGTGACTAATAATATGAGCAATAGATAACTATCAAAAGAGTGATACCAACAAGTGCTTTAGAAGTTCAGCCGAAGGAGATGTTGTGGACTAGGGTAGAAGAGAGACTTTGGAGATGATTATATTTGAACTTGGACTGAAGGATATGTAGGCTAGTCTTATTTTTTGGTCTCTTTGACTTGTTTTTTTCACGTTAAAAAAAAGATTCTTTATAATAGGCTGTATCATGTTTCTGGAGCCTTTTGCTCTGATAAGAAAAAAAAATACTCCGATAAGAAAAAAAAATACTATTCTTGCTTTTTTTTTCTTGCTTATTTTTTTTTCTTTTCTTTTCTTTTTTTTTTTAAAGATTTTTATTTATTTATTTGACAGAGAGAGACACAGCAAGAGAGGGAACACAAGCAGGGGGAGTGGGAGAGGGAGAAGCAGTCTTCCCGCAGAGCAGGGAGCCCCATGCGGGGCTCGATCCCAGGACCCTGGGATCATGACCTGAGCCGAAGGCAGACGCTTTAACGACTGAGCCACCCAGGTACCCCTCTTGCTTACTTTTAATGAAAGACCAAGCCTATCTGTAGATATCATAAAGGGACCCAACATAATTTCTGGATCTCTAGTGCATCACTTTTGAGACTGCTTTGGAGGGAATGGAAGAAATAATGTCTTCCAACTAACTTTGCAAGTTGAATCATGAACTCATTGGTAGGCCTTCTAGAATAGGTTTCAAATATAATTATAAATCTGTCTATCTAGTTCTTTTCCCCCTTAAACAATCATTTATATTTGAGTGCTTATTATGGTTAATGGAAGAAAACACTTCATTTGAAACAGTAGTTAAAAGGCGACTGAAACCAGGGATTTAGCTCTTCCATGCTGAGCTGAAAGGGGAAAAATAAGGACTTTTTCTAGGGTTGTTAAATTTCCATTTACCTTTTTCTCCAGTCTTGGCACTTTCATTCTGTGGTTTTAGTGGAAGAAGCATTTGAATATAAAACATTTTACATATGAGGAATCTTCAAGAATTATCAGAAAGGACTTAATAAGAATGATCTCACTTTACTCATAAAGTAGGGATTGCCATGTATAAATATATTATTTATCAGTTTTTATATTTGGAGACGTCTATAATTGGCATCTGTATATTTCTACAAGAAGTAGTCACCATTATAATTTGTCTAATTTTAGGATCAAGTCCATATATAATGGCTTATGGCTTTAAATGAATACTTGATACTTTCTAATAGGGCCCATCTGGTAACTACAAAGAAGTAAAGATAATATAGACATTTTAATGAGCTATGAAAAGGTAGCTTCAGTAGCAAAAGCACATTCTAAAAACAACTAAGAATAACTTACCAAAACTGACTTGAGAAGAAATTAAAAATCTTTATACTCTTTTAGCCATAAAAAAAACTGAATTAGTAATTTAAAAAAATCTATCTACCCAAACAATATCAGGCCCATATAATTAATTACAGTTTTAAAACCACCATAAAATTCACCAGCATAAACATTTTTGAGTGTGCAGTTCAGTAGCATTAAGCATATACACATTGTTGTGGAACATATATGTAGAGCTTTTTCATCTTGCAAATTTGAAATGCTATCCCCATTAAATAACCACTCCCTTTTCCGCCTTTCCTCAGGCCCCAATAACTACCATTCTATTTTCTGTTTCTATGTATTTTACTACTTTGGTTACCTCATATAAAGTGGAATCATAAGTGATTGCCTTTTTGTGACTGGTTTATTTTACTTAATATAATGTCCTCAGGGCTCATCTCTGTTGTAGCATGTGACAGGATTTTTTTCTTTTTTTTAACTTAAATTCAGTTAATTAACATATAATGTATTATTTGTTTCAGAGGTAGAGGTCAGTGATTCATCAGTTGTATATAACACCCAGTGCTCATTACATCACGAGCCCTCCTTAATGTCCATCACCCAGTTATCCCATCCCCTCCAGCCCCTCCCCTTCAGTAGCCCTCAGTTTTGTTTCCTATGATTAAGAGTCTCTTATGGTTTGTCTCCCTCTCTGATTTTGTCTTGTTTTATTTTTTTCCTCTCTTCCCATATGATCCTCTGTTCTGTTTCTTAAATTCCACATATCAATGAGATCATTAATTGTCTTTCTCTGATTGACTTATTTCACTTAGCATAATACCCTCTAGTTCCATCCACATTGTTGCAAATGGCAAGATTTCATTTTTTTGATGGCTGAGTACTATTCCATTTGTGTGTGTGTGTGTGTGTGTATACACACACACCACATCTTTTATTTTTGTGGAATCACTTTATTTATTAATGATCATATATCATTTATGTTGGTTGCCATTTAAAAAAAATACAGACCTCCACTGGGGAAAGAGGAACTGATAGGTTGGGAAAGGAAAGTAGAAAAAACTCTGAATATACCACATCTTCTTTATCCATTCATCTGTCATTGGACATCTGGGCTCTTCCCATAGTTTGGCTATAATTGGGCATTGCTGCTATACACTTTGGGGTACAGGTGCCCCTTCGGATCACTACATTTGTATCTTTAGGGTAAATACCCAGGAGTGCAATTGCTGGGTTGTAGGATAGCTCTATTTTCAACTTTTTGAGGAACTTCCACACTGTTTTCCAGAGTGGCACCAGTTTGCATTGCCACCAACAGTGCAAGAGTGTTCCCCTTTTTCCACATCCTTGCCAACATCTGTCATTTCCTAACTTGTTAATTTTAGCCATTTTGACTGGTGTGAGGTGGTATCTCATTGTGGTTTTGATTTGTATTTCCCTCGTGCCGAGTGATGTTGAGCATTTTTTCTATGTGTCTGTTAGCCATTTGTATGTCTTTGGAGAAATGTCTGTTCATGTCTTCTGCCTCTTTCTTGACTGGATTTTTTGTTTTTTGGATGTTGAGTGTGAGAAGTTCTTTATAGATTTTGGATATCTGATACAACATTTGCAAGTATCTTCTCCCATCATGTAGGTTGCCTTTTAGTTTTGTTGACTGTTTCTCTTGCTGTGCAAAAGCTTTTTATCTTGATGAAGTCCCAATAATTCATTTTTGCCTTTGTTTCTCTTGTCTTTGAAGATGTGTCTAGCAAGAAGTTGCTGTGGGATTTCTCTCTTTTTTAAGGCTGAGTAATATTCCATTGTATGCATATGCTACAGTTTGTTTATCCATTCATCTATCAATGGACATTTGGGTTCCTTCCACCAGTGGCTACTGTGGATAGTGCAACTATGAACATAGGTGTCCAGATGTCTCTTCTAGACCCTGCTTTCAATTCTTCTGGATATAAACCCAAATTGGAATTGCTGGATTTGAGATACCTCCATACTGTATTCCAGAGTACTGTACCATTTTTACAATCCCACCAGCAGTGCACCAGGGTTCTAGTTTCTCCACATACTCAACAACACTTTTTATTTTCTCATTTTTTTAATAGTAGTCACCCAAATCAGGCTTATATAGTTTTTTATAAGTGAGTATAAGATATTTATGGATAATCATAACTTAAGATAAACTCTACCTGAGTCTAGAAAAATAATTATGAATTTGCCTGTTCTAGGTAGTTCATAAACATAGAATTGTAAGTTTTTGTCCTTTTTTTGGTCTGGCTTATTTCACTTAGCATGTTTCTAAGGTTTATCCATATTATTATTATTATTATTATTATTATTATTATTATTTTAAGATTTTATTTATTTATTTGACAGAGAGACACAGCGAGAGAGGGAACACAAGCAGGGGAGCGAGAGAGGGAGAATCAGGGTCCTCACCAAGCAGGGAGCCCGGTGTGGGGCTCGATCCCAGGACCCTGGGATCATGACCTGAGCTGAAGGCAGACGCTTAACGACTGAGCCACCCAGGCGCCCCAGGTTTATCCATATTATAACATGTATCAGAACTTTTTTTTTTTCAGAACTTCATTTTTTATGGCTGAATAATACTCCATTATGTGGTGTGTATGTGGTGTGTATACCACCTTTGTATATCTATTGATCTGTTGATAGACCCTTGTGTTTTTACAACACAGGTAATTTTATTTATTTTATTTTTTATTTTTTTAAGATTTTATTTATTTATTTGAGAGGGAGAGAGCACAAACAGGGGAAAGGCAGATTGAAAGAGAGAAGCAGACTCCCCGCTGAGTAGACAGCCTGATGTGGGGCTCGATCCCAGGATCCTGGGATCAGGACCTGAGCCGAAGGCAGACGCTTAATGGACTGAGGCATCCAGGGGCCCCACAATACATGTAATTTTAAAAAGATAAAATTTATTAGAGCAACAACAACAATTGAAAAATTACCTTGGAACCCAACAAAAGATGCACATGACCTTTTATGGAGAAAATTATAAAATTTTATTAAAAGACAGAGAAGATCTAAATAAATTGGGATACCATATTAACGGGTAGGAAGACTCAGTATCATGAACACATTAGTTCTTTCCAAATTAATTTATACATGTAATACAATTCTATTTAATATAATGATAGGATATTTCATATAATACAACAAGTTCTGTCAAAATTTATAACAGGAGAGCAGACTGCCAAAAAAACTGAATTTACTTATTCAGATAGTATAACTTATAAATAAAGCCATACTAATTAACAGTGTGCTGGGGGGTGCCTGGGTGGCTCAGTCAGTTAAGCGTCTGCCTTTGGCTCAGATCAGGATCCCAGGGTTCTGGGATCGAGTCCCACATCAGGCTCCCTGCTCAGCAGGGAGTCTGCTTCTCCCATTCCCTCTGCCTCTCCCCCTGCTTGTGCTCTCTCTCTTTCCCTCCCTTCACTTGCTCAAATAAATAAATCTTTAAAAAAAAAAAACCCAACAAAAAACAATGTGCTAATGTGTTAACAACGTGTTAATTAATGGCACAGGATAAACCAAACAATGGAGCAGAACAAAGGCACAAGAATCTGAACTCCTTCATATAAGGAAACTAAAACATAT
The DNA here is from genome assembly GCF_029215605.1 of Mirounga angustirostris. NCBI lineage: Eukaryota > Metazoa > Chordata > Mammalia > Carnivora > Phocidae > Mirounga > Mirounga angustirostris. Next base: position 154,056,485 of record NW_026991712.1, read on the forward strand.
GATAGAGCTTTGCAGACGAGTGAGACAATGATGGACTGACTAAACAATACATGATAATGAAACAGTTGGTTATATGGGAAATAATAAAATGGAATTTCTATTCACACCATATATGTAAGTTCCTAATGATTAAAGATGTAAATATGAAAAGCAAAACTTTTAGAAAAAATATGGGAGAATATTTTATTTATTTTTTTTATTCTTATGTTAATCCCCTACATTACATCATTAGTTTTAGATGTAGTTTAGATTAGTTTCGTATCCCTACTTTTGTATCTTTGGGGTAAATACCCAGTAGTGCAATTGCTGGATCATATGGTAGCTCTATTTTCAACTTTTTGAGGAACCTCTATTTTAATTTTTTTATATTTACTTTATTTTTTTTTTAGAGAGCAAGAGTGAGTGGTGGGGGAGGGGTAGAGGGAGAGAAAGAGAATCTCAAGCAGGCCCCATACCTAGTGCAGAGCTTGATGCAGGGGTTGATCTCACGACCTTGAGATCATGACCTGAGCCAAAACCAAGAGTTGGTTGCTTAACTTATTGAGCTACCCAGGCGACACTGGAAGAATATTTTTATGATATCAGGGTGGAAAAGGTAGGAAAAATTTCTTCAATAAGGTTTCAAATTTGAATTGTAGAGGAAAAGATCAATAAATAGGTCTAGATCAAAATTAAAAATGTGCAGTTATCAAAAGACAACATGAAATGAAAAATACTCTGGGAGAGAATGTTTGCAGAACATTTAAAAAGGATTAATATCCAGATGGTATAAAGAATATTTTATAAACCAGTGATAATAATAGTGGGTTGGAAATTCATAGAAGAGGAAACACAAATGACTTGTAGGTATGAGTGTTCAATCTCCTTAGTTGTTATGGAAATGCGAGTTAAAAATCTCAATATTTTATACTCACCATTTTGTTGAAGATGTGGAGTAATGAGAACTCATCATATACTGCTGTGGGGAGTAGAGTATCATTTGGAACCCCATTTTAGAAAAGGATAATTTAGCAGTATCTAGTAAAGTATATACCCTATGGTAACTCTAGGAGGTGGGCAAGAGTTTGTACCCGTGACAAGTAGAAGAAAGTTCATAGCAATGTTATTTGTTAAAGCAAAAAATTGGAAACAACTAAAGAATTCATCAATAATAGAATGAAGAAATTATAGAATAGTCATGTAAAGATAGAGAGCAGTGAACATAACTGTAGTTATGTATCAATATAAGTGAACCTTAAAAACAATGCAGAATGAGGGGTACCTGGGTGGCTCAGTCAGTTAAGTGTCTGTCTTCGGCTCAGGTCATGATCCCCAGGTCTTGGGATCATGCCCTGTGTCAGTCTCCCTGCTCAGCAGGGAGCCTGTTTCTCCCTCTCCCTCTGCCGCCCCCCACCTCATCGTGCTTGCTCACTCATGCTCGCTCTCTCTCATGCTCTCTCTCTCAAATAAAATCTTAAAAAAAGCACAATGTAGAATGAAATATTATGGGGTGATTCCTCCTATGGAAGTCATAAACTGACAAAGTATGTTGGGAGAGACAGAGCTCTGGGGAAAAATAAGGGAAGTTGGAAGGGGTGAAAAACAGTGGCAGAGGAAGAAAAGTGAGGCCAGGAGCTTAAAAAGGAGCAACCAAAACATATAACTAAACATATAACTAAAAAGGTTCAGAACCAGGTAGTTTTTCTGTTATATATAAAATTGTGGTAATGGGTTGAAAGTAAGCCCTAAATTGAAACTCATCCTCCTCTCTGTGATTGGTCTTTTTATGTATTTTTATTTTTATTTTTTTATTTTTTAAAGATTTTATTTATTTGACAGCGAGAGAGACAGCGAGAGAGGGAACACAAGCAGGGAGGGTGGGAGAGGGAGAAGCAGGCTTCCCACTGAGTAGGGAGCCCGATGTGGGGCTCAATCCCAGGACCCTGGGATCATGACCTGAGCCGAAGGCAGATGCTTAACGACTGAGCCACCCAGGCGCCCCATATCTATTCAATTTTTTATTCTCTAGGGGGGCTATTGTAAAGAGAATTGTTTTCTTAATTTCATTTTTTTGTGTTTTTTTTTAAAAGTCGGCTCCATGCCCAGTGCAGAGCCCAGTGAGGGGCTTGAACTTGTGATGCTGAGATCAAGAGATGGACACTTAACCAACTATGCCACCCAGGCACCACTTCATTTCATTTTTGGATTGTTAATTGCTAGTGTATAGAAATTCAACCGATTTTTGTGTTGATCTTCTATCCTCCAATCTTGCTGAGCTTGTTTATTAACTCTGTGTGTGTGTGTGTGTGTGTGTTGTGTATTCTTTTTAATTTTCTATATGCAAGTAGAGATAGTTTTACTTTCTAATCTGGGTGCCTTTGATTGATTTTATTTCCCTAATTGCTCTGGCTAGAACCTCTAGTACAGTGTTGAATAGAATTGTCAAGAGAAGACATCCTTGTATTATTCCTGACCTTAGAAGAAAGCATTCAGTCTTTCACCATTATGTAGGATGTTAGCTGTAGGATTTTTGTAGATGCCCTTTATCAGGTTGAGGAAATGCCCTTTGCTCTTTGTTGAGTGTTTTATTGGGAAAGGGTGTTTGATTTCTGTGAAATGCTTTTGCTGCATCTATTTTGATAACCAAACCTTTATTCTGTTATTCTGTCAATATGGTGTATACATTATTAATTTTTGTTAGTTGAACTAACCTTGCATTCCTGGAATAAATCTCACTTCGTCATTGTATATAATCTTTTTTATGTGTTGTTGGAGTTGGTTTGGTAGTATTTTGTTGAGGATTTTTGTGTTTGTTTCCTAAGGGATATTGGTATTGGTCTGTAGTTTTCTTCTCTTGTATTGTCTTTTTTTTTTTTTTAAAGAGAGCATGCACACAAGTGGTGGGGGAGGGGGTAGGGGTAGAGGGAAAGGGAGAGAGAGAATCTTAAGCAGGTTCTGTGCCCACCACGAAGCCCCACACAGGGCTCAATTCCACAACCCTGAGATCATGACCGGAGCCAAAATCAAGAGTCTGATGCTTAACCATCTGAACCACCTAGGTGTCCCTTTCATATTGTTTTTTTCTGGTATTGGCATTAGGGTAATACTGGCCTCATATAATGATTTGGAAAGTGTTCCATCCTCTGTTTTGTTTCTCCACTCCCCTACTGCTAAATCTAATACCAGTTTTCCTTAGTTTTATTACTCATTTGAAAAAATTTATTAATGCTTTTCTTTTTGGTTCTAGTCTTTTTATGAACACCCAGAAAAACTTAGCGGTCTTCGTAATTACATTTAGGTTACCAGTTGGGAATATGACTTATGGTACCCAGTCAAATTTTTTAGAGATTTATTTATTTATTTTAGAGAGAGGGAGAGTGAGTGCAGGGGGGAGGGGCAAATGGAGAGGGAGAGAGAGAATCACCAGCAGACTCCCTACAGATCGAGGAGCCTGATAGGGGCTCAATCCCAGGACCCTAAGATCAGGACCTGAGCTGAAACCAAGAGTTGGATGCCCAAAGACTGAGTGTTCCCCCCTCCCCACCCCAGTCAACTTTTAATGAAATTTGTGAAATTTGCCTAGGATACTATCTTTCTTGGATGGCCAATTATAAGAGCCCATTTAAAATGAGAGACAGGAGGGACTATGTAGATGTAATCAAACATTTTATAGATAAGCAGTCAAGAAAGTGTAAGAGAACTGTCATTCACGTGATTAGTAATTTGTGAAAAGGGTAAGTTAAAAAAATTGTTTCAATTCCATCTGTGTGTTTGCGAACAATGCTAAGAAACAGTATTCTGTTTATTTGAATGGAATATGTCTAAAACTTATCATGCCTTAATCATCCTATTCTCCAACTGGAGAAGTCCTTGAAAATATAATTAATTCATCGTTATTGGGAGGAAATTATTATTAGCATTTTGAAATCTTCAAAGCAGTTAATTTTAACTGAACAAACTGCTGTTTACCTAAATTATATCAAGTGAGTGGGCAAAAAAAGGCATTGTCAAAATAAATTGAAATCTGAAGGAGCTCTGTTCTAGTTTGAGGAAGAGCACAGAGAGAAAATCATATTACTATTCCAACCCAAATGTTTTAACTTTTAATTAATTAAATATTACAGACTATTTATCCTAATTGTTGAAATCATTGCTTGGGTTGTGAGACAGTCTTTTAGAAAAACATACTTTCAGTATATGTGCTGCCGAAGCGAGCCTGACAGAAAAACATACTTTCAAAAAAAAAACCCAAAACATATTTTCCAAGAAAAAAGTCAGCAATATAATTACAAGAAAATACCATATATGTCTCCAAAGATGATATTTCAATTTTGCTGAGCCAAGAAACCTGACTAAAACTACCTGCTGGAAACTGCATAGTTTTCTCTCTCAACGTCAGTAACATACGATCCAAATTCTGTGTTCTGATTGGCTGTTGTACTGTTTTCATTCAGAGATTAGTTTTGCCAACAACATCTGATTTGGGATTGGGATTTAGCTCACAAAGCAGGTTGGTTGTTGGAACATAGGAAAGGGGGTTAGTGTTACTAATGAGTGTGCTACAGATAAATCATTTCAGTGGTGAAAAATAGCATTTGTTCATGCATGAGCAAAATTGTTCTGTAATTCGATGCTGCATGCCTAATAGTCAGTGAAGTCGATTTGAATGTGGCAGCTCACCGATGCTGAGGGGAAATTTTGTTTAATCGTCTTTTAAAAAGAAGTTCCTTAAAGCTGTCAGTTTTTCCCTTTTATTTTTTATTAGTTTCAGAGGTAGAATTTAGTGATTCATCAGTTGCATATGATACCCAGTGCTCATTATATCAAGTGCCCTCCTTATTGCTTATCACCCAGTTATCCCTTCCGCCATCCGCCTCCCCTCCAGCAACCCTCAGTTTGTTTCCTAGAGTTCAGTGTCTCTTATGGTTTGCCTCCCCCTCAATTTTCATCTTATTTTTCCTTCCCTTCCCCTATGTTCATCTGTTTTGTTTCTTAAAGTCCACATATGAGTGAAATCAGATGGTATTTGTCTATCGCTGACTTATTTTGCTTAACATAATACCCTCTAGTTTCATTCATGTCATTGCAAGTGGTAAGATTTCCCTTTTAGAGAGCTAAAATGTTGTTTTTGTTTCTCTCCTCCTGTTTCTATAATTTCATTTTTAGTGTTTCAAAAGCTGAAGATTTAATTTGAATAAAATTTTTTTTTTCCCCCTGAAGATAATTGTTATTTTTTTCTGGATAGCTTCATCAACCAGTCATTTTTTCCTAAGCATTTTTCTGCATCTAAGATTATATCATAACATCTAATTATTATTTAATTATTTAGTTATTTTTGTTTTATTCTTCTTATTAGTGTTATTTTATTTGAGTATAATTAAAATACAGTATTATATTAGTTTCAGGTACATAATTATTTTTATTTGTATTCCTCTAAAATAAAATAGATTATGAGTTTAGGAAATGTATTCTAATAAAACTAGTTTTATTGGTTTTTGTATATGAAACCTTGTATAATTTCTGATTATTCACAAATATATGTACTGGGCTTTTTGTTTTCTTGTTCCCTGGTTCCTTAGCAGTAGTTAGTAAAAGTTGTACTAATTTACAATAAGTAAAGTAATGTTTCCAGAAATCTAAGCTACCTTTCTGCTAATGTGGTCAATCAGAGTACCATGGTTAAAACTTTCTATTAAGGTAGTCAGAATTTATCATCTGATGAAAATTTCAGGGTTTGTCATGTGTCTTTGATAATATCATTTGATTTTAGCAATATTTAACAGGATAATCTTTTTATGTACTTAGTATTTAGACACAATACCCCCAATACCATATAGCAAAGGTTTATATAAATAAAGTAGTTTTCTTAAACTGAGAATTTTTATGTCAAGGATATTTGTAGAAGATAGGATTTACTATTTGGAGGGTAAATATTAGGAATTGAAACCAAGGACACCTGGGTGGCTCAGTCGGTTGAGCCTCTGCCTCTTGATCTCAGCTCAGGTCTTGATCTCAGGGTCATGAGTTCAGGCCATGCATTGGGCTCCACGCTGGGCATGGAGCCTACTTAAAAAAAATTAAAACCAAATTTAAGAATTTGAAAAAGAAAAGGAGATATTAAGAGAGCATTGCAAATTCCTTTGTTTCTTTTTGATTGATCAGAACCAGTAACTGAATGTAGTTTAAAGGAGTTAACCTCAAAAAGGAGACATAAATTTCTTTTTCTTCCTCTTCTTTATGAAATTAAAGATAATTTCTGTTCTACTAGTTCATCATTTCTAGTCAGTAACAGCTGACTAAGCCAGAAGTGTTAGGGACTTTTACTAATACAGAAATGACTGCTTTTTTTATGTTTTTCATTTTGGTTCTGCATGTGTTACTTAGGTTACTTAGTGATAACTGAAATATCCTATGAATGACTAATATTTTTGGTGTCTGCGTGTCACCTTTGCTTAAGTGTAGGGCAGAGAAGAAAAAACTTTTCCTCTACTCTCATAGGCTCTGTTTCTGAGGTCTGCAAATTAAACTGATAAACACCAGGTTAACAGGAGAAAAGGTTTATTACTCATATACCCAGGAAGCTTCACAGGAAAGAAGTGAAACCCAAAGCAGCAGTTAAGCTTGATAGTTAGTATTTTTTTTTCTTTTTTATTGAGCTATAACTGAATATAACATGTTAGTTTCAGGGGTACAGCATAATGATTCAATATATGTATATATTGCAAAGTGATCACAATAAGTCCAGTTAACATGGATCACCACATGTAGTTACAAATTATTTTCTTGTGATGAGAATGTTTAAGATTTATTCTCTTAGAGACTTTTTAAAAGATTTTATTTATATTAGAGAAAGAGAGTAAGCAGGGGGAGGAGCAGATGGGGAGGAAGAAAGAGGGAGAAAGAATCTCAAGCTGACTCTGCGCTGAACACGGAGGCTGACATGCAGCTTGATCCCATGACCCTGAGATCATGACCTAAGCTGAAACTAGGAGTTGGACGCTTAACCAACTAAGCCACCCAGGCACCCCTCTTAGCAACTTTCAAATATACAATACAGTATTACTAAATGTAGTTACCATGATGTACATTATATCCCTATGACTTATTTTACAGCTTCAAGTTTGTACCTTTTGACTACCTTCACCCATTTCACCCATCTCCCACCCCCTGCTGGCAACTAACAATCTGTTCTCTGAGTTTTGGGTTTTTTTAAGATTTTATTTCAGAGAGAGAGAGAGAACACAAGCTGGGGGGAGAGGCAGAGGGAGAGGGAGAAGCAGACTCCCTGCTGAGCAGGGAGCCCAATGCAGGGTTCGATTCCAGGACCCTGGGATCATGACCTGAGCCAAAGGCACTTAACCGACTGAGCCACCCAGGCACCCCTCTCTGTTTTTTTAGATTCCATATGTAAGTGAGATTATACAGTATGTGTCTTTCTTTCTCTGACTTATTTCACTTAGCATAATGCCCTCAAGGTCCATTCATGGTGTCGCAAATGACAAGATTTCCTTTTTCTTTTATGATCTCTCCCGCTCCCCCTGCTTGTGTTCCATCTCTGGCTGTGTCTCTCTCTGTCAAATAAAATCTTAAAAAAAAAAAAAAGTTTTTATTTATTTGACATAGAGGGAGACACAGTGAGAAAGGGAACCACAAGCAGGGGGAGTGGGAGAGAGAGAAGCAGGCTTCCCGCGGAGCAGGGAGCCCGACGTGGGGCTCGATCCCAGGACCCTGGGATCATGACCTGAGCCGAAGGCAGACGTTTAATGACTGAGCTCCCCATGTGCCCCGCTCCAGTTTCATTTTTTGGCATGTGGGTGTCCCAATTTTCCCAGTACTGTCTTGAAGAGACTGTCCTTTACCCACTGTATATTCTTGGCTCCTTTCTCATAAATTAATTGACACATATATGTGGGATTATTTTGGGGCTCTCTATTCCATTCTGTGGATCTGCGTGTCTGTTTTTATGCCAATACCGTGCTGTTTTAGTTACTTTAGTTTTGTAATAATGTTTGAAATCAGGAAGTGTGATGCTTCCTTTTCTTTCTCAAGAATGCTTTGCCTATTTAGGGTCTTTTGTGCTTCTATACAAATTTTAGATTGTTCTGTTTCTATGAAAAATACCATTGGAATTTTGATAGGGATTGCATTGAATCTATAGATTGCTTTGAATAGTATGGACATTTTAAATATTAATTCTTCTAATCCATGAGCATGGAATATCTTTCCATTTATGTCTGTGTTCAATGTCTTTCATCAATGCTTATAGTTTTCAGTACAGAGATCTTTCATCTCTATGGTTAAATTTATTGTTAGGTATTTTATTCTTTTTGATGCAGTTGTAAATGGGATTTTCTAATTTCTCTTTCTGATAGTTATTAGTATGTAGAAATCAACTGATTTTTATATATTGATATTGTATCTTGCAAATTTACTGAATTCGTTTATTCTAACAGTTTTTTTGTGGAGTCATTAGGGTTTTCTATATATAACGTCATCTGCAAATAGAGAGTTTTACTTCTTCCTTTCTGATTTGGATACCTTTATTTCTTTTTCTTGACTAATTGCTCTGGCTATGACTTGCAGTACTGTGCTGACAAAGTGGTAAGAGTGGGTGCCTGGGTGGCTTAGTAGGTTAAGCATCTGACTTCAGCTTGTCATGATCTCAGGGTCCTGGGATCAGGCCCTGCATCAGACTCTGTGCTTAGCAGGGAGTCTGTTCCTCCCTCTCCCTCTGCTTCTTCCCCTGCTCCTGCATGCGTGCTCTCACTCTCATAAATGAATGAATGAATGAATAAACAAACAAACAAACAAATAAATAAACTAAAAAAAAGTGGTAAGACTGGGCATCTTTTTTTAAGTTACTTTATATATATGGTCCCATTTCTAGTTTTAAAAAAGCAAAATATAAATAATAAAACAGCTGTGTTAAGAGTTGGACATCTTTGTCTTATTTCTTATCTGAGAGAAAAAGCTCTCAGCTTTTCATCATCAAATGTGGTATTAGCTATAGACTTATCATATATGGCCTTTATTATATTGAGTTATGTTCTCTCTATGTCCACTTTATTGAGAGTTTATTGAATAGATGTTGAATTCTGTCAAATGTTTTTTCTTTGTCTATTGAGATGATCATATGGTTTTTATCTTTCATTTTGTTAATATCACACTGATTGATTTGTGCATGTTGAACCATCCTTGTATCATGGTGTATGATCCTTTGAATTGAATCAGTAATTCTTATTGAATTAGGTTTGCTAATACTTTGTTGAGGATTTTTGTGGCTTTGTTCATCAGGGATATTGGGCTGTATTTTTCTTCTTTTAAACCAGTTTTTAAAAAATATTTTATTTATTTATTTGACAGAGAGAGAGATAGCAAGAGCAACACAAGCAGGGGGAGTGGGAGAGGAAGAAGCAGGCTTCCCGCCACACAGGGAGCCCAATGTGGGGCTCGATCCCAGGACCCTGGGATCATGCCCTTGAGCTGAAGGCAGACACTTAATGACTGAGCCATCCAGGCACCCCGGGCTGTAATTTTCTTTTCTTGTAGTATCAGGGTAATGCTGGCCTTGCAAATTGAGTTCAGAAGTCTTCCCTCTTCTGTGTTTTGGAAGAGTTTGAGGAGTGCTATTCTTCTTTAAATATTTGGTAGAATTCACCAGTGGGGAGCCATCTAGTCCTGGACTTTTGTTTGTTGGGGGGCTTTTGGTTACTGACTCAGTCTCCTTACTAGTAATCAGTTTGTTCAGATTTTCTATTTCTTCATTATTCAGTCCTCATTGTATGTTTCTAAAAATTTATCCATATTTCTGGGTTGTCTAATTTTTTGTACGTAGCAGTCTCCTGTGATCCTTTGTATTTCTGTAGTATCAGTTGTAACCTCTCTTTCATTTCTGATTTTTTTTATCATTTCTGATTTTATTTGAACTCTCTTTTAGCTCTAAGTCTAGCAAGGAAGAGTGGTAAGTTGTGGAGAAGTGATTAAACAAAGTAAAAGGGGTTTAGGCTTGTGCGGGCCATAAATTATGGGAAGGCAAAATGTAGGAGAAACTAATGGAAGTTAAGGGTTATTTTAGTAAAGTTTGTCTTATGCAGACACAAGTTGGCTGACACCTGTGATAAGAATAATCCCCACCGGTTAAGAATCATTCTCCTCTTCTTGTTATGGGAGAGGGAGACATCTTTATAAATTGAAATATGTGCCCTGCTTTTTAGGCAGAAAGAGGGAGGGCACAGAATTCCTTCTGTGTTTGCTATTTCTTAATTGCCTTCAGCTCAAGATAATCCTTATGCCAAAGTGACATATTTTGGGCTGGCATATTCTCATTCCCTTCACTGAACTTGCTTTGTTCCTTAACAAATACGGCTTTTTGAATAGATTGTAGGATCAGAACTTGAGCCTCTTCTTTATTTTAGCCCTTTTTTTGTTTGTTTGTTTCAGGGTACAATTCAGTTATACATAAACCCTTTTTGTACCTGAACAAAGGGGGTAATGAAAAAGTCCCTTTTTGAAACAAAGATCAGCGGTTCTCAAATTTTTTGTTTTTTTTAATTTATTTTTTATTAAAAAAATTTTTTTTTTAAGTTTAAGCAATACTCAGTGTGGGGCTTGAACTCATAACCCCAAGATCAAGATCTGCATGCTCTACTGACTGAGCCAGCCAGGCACCCTCAAACTTTCTGGTTTGGGACCCTCTATACTCATAAACGTTATTGCAGGCCCCACAGACTTTTTGCTTATGTGACTTATATCTGTTGTTACTATATTAGAAATTGAAACTTAGAAAGTTTAAAAATGTTATTTATTTAAAAATAACATAACAGAACTGTTACATGGAACATATATGGCACATTTTAATGAAAAATAATTTAATTTCCAAAACAAATTTAGTTAGAAGAATGGCGTTGTTTACATTTTTTTTCAAATCCCTTTAATTTCTGGTTTAATAAAAGGCAGATGTATTAAAAGGCAGATGGTTTCTTATAGCTGCTTTTTTCAATCTGTTGTGATATGTTGTTTTGGTTGAAGTCCATGAAGAAAAATTTTGCCTCATACAGACACATAATTGCAAACAGGAGGACTATTTTAATGTCAATTAATATTAATATTTAAGTTCTTCCTTGATACTACACCAAAACTTGACAAGTGGTAGTTTCTTTGTTTTTTTTTTTTTTAAGATTTTATTTATTTATTTGAGACAGAGAGAATGAGAGAGAGCAAGCACATGAGAGGGGGGAGGGTCAGAGGGAGAAGCAGACTCCCTGCCGAGCAGGGAGCCTGATGCGGGACTCGATCCAGGGACTCCAGGATCATGACCTGAGCCGAAGGCAGTCGCCCAACCAACTGAGCCACCCAGGCGCCCCAAGTGGTAGTTTCTTAAAGGTTATTTGAAACATGGAATCAGAAACTATATCGAAGAATTTTTCATACTCTGTTATATTACAATTCATTGGTCTGTCTTACACTTTAATTGGATTTCTTACCCATGCATGATTTGTAGTCCATTTGGGCTGCAGTAACAAAAGTACTGTACACTGTATGGCTTATCAACAGCAGACATTTTTTAAAAAAATATTTTATTTATTATTTGTGAGAGAGAGAGCAAGCAAGCATGAGCAGGGGGGAGGAGCAGAGTGAGAGGGACAAGCAGACTCTGCGCTGAGCATGTAGCCTGGCACGGAGCTTGATCCCAGGACCCTGAGATCATGACCTGAGCCGAAATCAAGAGTCGGACACTTAACTGACTGAGCCACCCAGGTGCCCCAACAGCAGACATTTATTCACAGTCTGGAGGCTGAGAAGTCCATGATCAGGGTGCCCCTCAGATTTGGTATCTGATGAGGGCCCACTTCTCACTATGTCCTCACATGGTAGAAGGGACAAGGGAGCTCTCTAAGTTCCTTTTGTAAGGGTGCTAATATCATTCATTAAGGCCCTACCCTCATGACCAAATCACCTCTCAGAGACCCCACCTCCAAATAATATCACTGTGGGAGTTAGGATTTAACATATGAATTTTCTGGGGATACAAACACTGTCTATAGCATTCTTTTTGGAAATATCCGTTGACTGAATTATGTGGATCTTCTGGATGTTTTCACATGTTATTCTGCAACATGAAGTAATCACATTAATTTCACCATTGATCTCAGTAGAACAGTTTTTAAGTTATTGGGAAGCTTTCAAATTTTGCAGAATTCTAATATTTTTTTTGAAAGCTTGATTTTATCAGTGACAACAAACACTGTAGTTTTCTGTAAAGTGACAGGCGTACTTTATTTTTAAGAAATATGTCTGCCAAAAGCCAAGTCTGAATAATTACAGTTTGTTAGTCATTTTTTTATAGATTTTATTTATTTATTTGAGAGAGAGAGAATAAGAGAGAGCATGAGAGAAGGAGGAGGATCAGAGGGAGAAGCAGACTCCCTGCTGAGCGGGGAGCCCGATGCTGGGCTTGATCCCAGGACCCTGAGATCATGACCTGAACCAAAGGCAGATGCTCAACCGACTGAGCCACGCAGGCATCCCAGGCTGAGCCACTCATGTGTCCCAAAGTGCCGTTGACTTTTTAAAAAAAAAACTCCAGGTGTGTGAGAGTCAAGAATAGAGTACATAAAATGATGAAATAGTAGTTTGATGCCACTGCTTTATCTTTTATCTAAGGTGCTTTTACACTATCACTGAACCATATACATTGAAAAAAGGAAGTATTAATATGAGAATAGTTTTGACCTTGTATATTCCCTGAAAAAGTCTCAGGGACTCCCAAGGATTTGTGGAACACACTTTGAAAACTGCTGCTCTATATCAAGAGAAGAGTGCTTTACCTATGTCATGACTGTTTTAGTGAAAATTACCCTGGTCATTTATTTAGTACTGTATAGGAAGACAAAAAGAAAAAATTCTGGTTGTGATTTTTGTAAAATTGTTCTAATAAATACAAAATGTAAAATTTATTTTAACCATTTTTAAGTGTGTAATTCAGTGGCATTAAGTACATTTATGATGTTGTGCAACTATTACCACTATCCATTTCCAGAACTTTTCATTGTCCTTTTCAGTAATTCAGTACCTATTAATATTTCCCCATTTTCCCTACATTGTAGCTTCTGGTAACCTCTGTTCTACTTTCTGTTTTTATAAATTTATTCTAGGTCCCTCAGATAAGCTGAATCATGCAATATTCTTTTTTTTGTCTGGCTTATTTACTTAGTGCATAATGTTTTCAAGATTCATTCATGTTGTAGTCTATCAGAATTTCATTCTTTTTTAAGGCTGAAGAATTTCATTATATGTATATACCACATTTTGTTTGTTCTGCTGATATGCATGAGGTTGTTCCTAGTTTTTGGCTATTGTGAATAATGCCACTATGAATATTGGTATCTTGTATCTCTTTGAGTCTCTGCTTTGGGGCATATACTTAGAAGTGGCATTGCTGGATCATATTGTAATTTAATGTTTAACTTTTTGAGGAATCATCAAACTGTTTTCATACATCTGCACCGTTTTTACATTCCCACCAGTTATGCACCAGGGTTACTATTTCTCTGGATCCTTACCAGTACTTGTTATTTTCCATTATTTTGATGATAGCCACCATCCTAATAGTTAACGAACTGATAACCTATTGTGGTTTTGATTTGCATTTTCCTAATAGCTAGTGATGTGGAGCATCTTTTCATGTGCTTATAGGCCATTTGTATGTCTTCTTTTGGAAAATTCTGTTCAAGTCCTTTGCCCATTTTTTGACTGAGTTGTTTTTGTTCTTGATTTGTTCTCTATATATTCTAGGTGTTAAACCCTTATCAGATTTATGATTTGCAAATACAGTTGACTCTTGAACAACCCGAGTTTGAATGGTGTGGGTCCATGTATATATGGATATTTTTTGATATAGTACAGTATTGTAAATGTATTACTTCTTCCTTATGGTTTTCTTAGTAACATTTTCTTTAGCTTACTTTATTGTGAGAATGCATTATACAATACACATAACATATAAAATATGTGTTAATCAGATGTTTATGTTATCAGTAAGGCTTCCAGTCAATAGTAGGCTATTAGTAGTTAAATTTTGGGGGGAGTCAGAAGTTATACATGGATTTTCAATTGCATGGAGTTGGTATTTTATTCTTTCGGATGCTGTTGTAAATGGAATTGTTTTTTTAAATTTCCTTTACAATTGTTCATTGCTGAAGTCATTGCTATTTATGGAAACACAGATTTTTATGTGTTTATCTTGGAACCCCAACATTTTTTCATTCTTTGGGATTTTCTGTGTTTAGAATCATGTCATCTGCAAATAGAAATAGTTTTGCTTTTTCCTTCCTAATTGGGATGCCTTTTGCTTCTTTTTCTTGCCTAATTACTTTGGCTAGAACTTCCAGGCTCCATTTTTGCATCATTTTGCTCAGGTTTCAAAGTCCTGTAAGAAAAGATTCAATTTGCTCTATTCAGATTATGTGCCCATCCCTTAGCCCCTTAGCCTAGGGGATAGGAAGAGACCTTGATTTACTAAGATGTACATATGGGGAAGGAGTTATTCTACTAGATGCAATGTGGTACTGTTACCTGAGAAGGGGAGATGGATGCTAACTAGCCAAAAAAAAAAAAAACCTTTTGGCTCCAAGGCCCTATTTGGTTATTATCAGTTGTGGCAAATCTAAGACTGAAGCCCAGGTCCCTTGATTCATAAAACAGTATTTTTGTCTGGTGTTCGAGTGGTTCTTTGTTACATTTTAACCACAGATTTTCTTAGAATACTCAGTTCAATAGGTTTGAATTTTCACTGTTACCAGTTTCCACAATTTAATGAGACTGCTTTAAAACAACACTTTCTATTACATAGAAAAACTTAATGGGTAATATTGAATGCTTTCAAAAATCCCTAAATTAATCTACAAGTTTATGTTGAAAATGTATATACAGCATTTTATGTTTTAAGTTTTTTACTCTCCATCCAGTAAGAATTGCTCAGGCATTCTTGTAGTAGCAAAATTTCATTTTGGTACTCACGTTTATTTTTTTTTAAGATTTTATTTATTTGAGAGAGAGAATGAGAGAGAGAGCGTGAGAGGGGAGAGGTCAGAGGGAGAAGCAGACTCCCTGCTGAGCAGGGAGCCCGATGTGGGACTCGATCCTGGGACTCCAGGATCATGATCTGAGCCAAAGGCAGTTGCTTAACCAACTGAGCCACCCAGGCGCCCCTTGGTACTCATGTTTAAACATTTTCCTAATTATTTTATTTGCTCAAGATGTTGACTTATGAAGGGAGGACCACTTTCATTCAAAATCATCTCCCAAAGCATGTTGTAAATTATTGGCTTAGAAAAGGATCATTCATTTCTGTATGAGTAAGAAGTGGTCTTCAAAGTGGTTAAAATGATAGAATCTAGAGCAAAGCAAGACTGCTTGGGTTCATTTCCCAGCTCCAACTCTTACTAGTTGGGCAAGGGCTACTTAATCTCTTTCTCTTTGTGCCTCAGTTTTCCATTTGTAACATGGTATAAATTAATAATATAAATCACTTAGAACAATGCCTGACATACAGTATGTAAACATTCAGTAAATGGTAGTACATGTCCCCACTGAAGAGGAATATTTTTATTAAGCTCTGTACAGTGGATTTTTAGTTATTGTTTGCTTTGATAAACTAAAGGTTAATTAGTATATCAGGAAATTCCATTACTAACTCTACAAAATACTTGTGGAGATTCAGCACTATATTAGGTACAGAGGTTATAATGATGACTAGTATACACTGCTTTCCAGGATCTTACAGGCTAGTAGGGACTACAAAAAAGAAATTCTTTTTTTTTTTTTTAAAGATTTTATTTGACAGAGAAAGAGACGGCCAGAGAGGAACACAAGCAGGGGGAGTGGGAGAGGGAGAAGCAGGCTTCCCGCAGAGCAGGGAGCCCATTGTGGGGCTCGATCCCAAGACTCTGGGATCATGACCTGAGACGAAGGCAGATGCCCAAGGACTGAGCCACCCAGGCACCCCAGAAATTATTTTCACAGAGACTGACAAGTACTATAATAGGGGTAAGTAGGGAATGCTTTATGGTATCAAATAGAGGGTCACTTTAGTCTTGCAGGGGAAGGGGGAATCTGAGAAGTTTCCCTCATGAAGAGGGATGAATTACACGTAGAAAATAGCCAGGTGGGGGCTGAGTGGCTGGAAATAAGATTTGGAGGTCTATAGCATGAAATTACCCCAGAAAAGTGTACAGAGCGTAGTGTTGCAAACTTGCATGTCTATAAGTAACATCGAGTGAAACAGGCCAGATATTTTTAAAAAATGCTACACCAGCAAAATGAAAATAACAACTGATACTTCACTTTAGTATTTGGGAGCCTCTAAGGAATATTGCCTTGTGGTAATGGGCTCAGAATTTCCAGACCTTCCAGTTTTTTGACAGAAACAAGAGATGAAGATTTTGATGTGGAATTCCCTAACTTTTAAGTGTTGGCAAATCAAAACATTCTGAGATTGGAGTTGGTGGGGGAGAATATGCATTGTAATAGGTATAGAGTTCTGACCATTAAAATCAACCTTGTGGACTGCCAGTCTGTGATGTCTTTGCTGTGTAGAGTGGTGGGTAAGGAGGCAACCTAATGATACCCTAACTGGCCTGGGAAAAGTTGCTTCTGGCAGATTTAGAAAGAATGTCCAGAGGGGAACATGGGTGGCACAGTTAGTTAAGCTTCTGACTCTTGGTTTTGGCTCCGGTTGTGATCTCCAGAGCATTTGGTAGAGGGACTAAATTTAGACAAGAAAGAAAAAAAAGTGAGTGTAGATGCAATTACATTTATAGGCGAATGGCAGGAAACTGAAGTAGTTCTCTGTGCACAATTTAAATTTTTTAATTTTTTTCAAAGATTATTTATTTGAAAGAGAGAGAGAGCACACAAGCTGAGGGGCAGAGGGAGAAGCAGACTCCCCGCTGAGCAGGGAGCCCAACATGGGTCTGGATCCCAGGACCCTGGAATCACAACCTGAGCCAAAGGCAGACACTTAACCGACTGAGCCACTCAGGTGCCCCAGGAAAGATATTTGGATCGTGTGGAGGGTCTACTTGTGAGTAAGATTATTACTAATGAAACCATATTGAACATGGTTCCCCTCCCCCCCCGGTAACCCAAGGAGAGAGCAGAAAAAGCATGAAAATGGATTGAGCTGTGATTGGGGTCTTGCCAGGCAGGTGCAGTTGGGAAGATGAAAGGGACAAAATTGAAGTGGGTATTAGTTTGAGACAGAGAGGGCGTGAAGACCAGTATGGTATAGAAAGTAATGAGTTTGCGGAATCGGAGGTCTAACAGAGGTGAAAGAACAGGGGGAGTATTGGAGTAATTGGGAAAGCTGTGTAGAGATAGAAATCAGAGTATGTTTGTAGGATTAGGCAGGGTTCTCTTCCCAAATACCCAAAGCAGTCTTGAGAAAACAAAGCAAAGCTGGAGGCATCACAATTCTGGACTTCAAGTTATATTACAAAGCTATAGTAATCAAAACAGTATGGTTCTGGCACAAAAATAGACACATAGATCAATGGAACAGAATAGAAAACCCAGAAATGAACCCACAACTATATGGTCAGTTAATCTTCAACAAAGCAGGAAAGAATATCCAGTGGGAAAAGGACAGTCTCTTCAACAAATGGTGTTGGGAAAACTACACAGCAACATGCAAAAGAAAGAAACTAGACCACTTTTTTTAAATTAAAATTTTATTTTATTTTTAAGTAAACTCTACACTCAACATGGGGCTTGAACTCATGACCCTGAGATCAAGAGTCGCATGCACTACTGACTGAGCTAGCCAGGCGCCCCCTGGACTACTTTTTTACACCATACACAAAGTTAAATTCAAACTGGATTAAAGACCTAAATATGAGACCTGAAACCATAAAAATCCTAGAAGAGAACACAGGCAATAACTTCTTTGACATTGGCCATAGCAACTTTTTTCTAGATATGTCTCCTGAGGCAAGGGAAACAAAAGCAAAAATAAATTATTGGGACTACATCAAAATAAAAAGCTTCTGCACAAAGAAACAACAAAATTAAAAAGCAACTTGTGGAATGGGAGAAGATATTTTTGAATGACATGTCCAATAAAGGGTTAGTATCCAAAATACATAAAGAATTTATAAAACTCAACACCCCCCAAAAATGAATAATCCAATTAAAAAATGGGCAGAAGACATGAACAGACATTTCTCCAAGGAAGACATCCAGATTACCAACAGATGAAAAGATGTTTATCATCAGTGATCATCAGGGAAATGCAAATCAAAACTACAATGAGATGCCACCTCACACCTGTCAGAATGGCTAAAATCAACAACAGAAGAAACAACAGGTGTTGGTGAGAATGTGGAGAAAAAGGAACCCTGTGCACTATTGGTGGGAATGCAAACTGGTGCAGCCACTGGAAAACAGTATGAAGTTTCCCCAAAAAGTCAAAAATAGAACTACCCTGCCATTCAGCAATCACACTAGTAGGTATTTACCCAGTGAATACAAAAACACTAATTCAAAGGTATACCTGCACTCCGATGTTTATGGCAGCATTATCTATAATAGCCAAATTATGGGATCAGCCCAAGTGTCCATCAACTGATGAATGGATAGAGAAAATGTGATATATATATATAGCCATAAAAAAATGAAATCTTACCATTTGCAATGACACGAATAGAGCTAGAGAGTATAATGGTAAAAGTGAAATAAGTCTGATAAAGACAAATACCATATGATTTCACTCAAATGTGGAATTTAGGAAACAAACCAGCAAAGGGAAAAAAAGACAAATCAAAAAATAGATTTTTTTTTTAATATTTATTTACTTGACAGAGAGAGAGCAGCAGTGGGAATACAAGCAGGGGGAGTGGGAGAGGGAGAAGCAGGCTCCCCACTGAGCAGGGAGCCCAATGCTGGGCTTGATCCCGGGATCCTGGGATCATGACCTGAGCCGAAGGCAGATGCTTAATGACTGAGCCACCAGGTGCCCCCCAAGAATAGATTTTTTTAAAAAATTTCATTTATCTATTGAGAGAGAGAGCACGAGCATGGGGTGGGGGGGGTGGGAGAGGGACAGAGGGAGAACATAATTCCTGCTGAGCAGAGAGCCTGACTCAGGTATCTGAGGACCCTGGGATCATGACCTGAGCCAAAGGCAGGTACTTAACTGAGCCACCCAGACACCCCAAGAAATAGATTGATTATAGAGAAGAAACTGATGGTTACCAGAGGAGATGTGGGTGGGGAGGATGGATTAAGCAGGTGATAAGCACTGGGTGATGTATGGAATTGTTGAATCACTAAATTCTACAACTGAAACTAATATAGCACTGTATGTTAATTAACCAGAATTAAAAAAAGTTGTTTTTTAATCAGAATTGCCAGCTGTGTTTAAAAAACACATGCTCAGGTCTCATTCTGGATCAACTGACTCAATTCCTAGGGAGTTGGACTGAGGCATTTTCATTTAAAATGTTTCACATGTGGGGTGCCTGGGTGGCTTAGGCGTCTGCCTTTGGCTCAGGTCATGGTCTCAGGGTCCTGGGATTGAGTCCCACATCGGGCTCCTTGCTCAGCAGGGAGCCTGCTTCTCCCTCTCCCTCTGCCTGCTGCTCTCCCGCTTGTGCTCGCTCTCTGTCAAATAAATAAATAAAATTAAAAAAAAAATAAGTTTCACATGTGATTTAAAGAAAAAATTTTAAAATTACATATAGTGGGGCGCCTGGGTGGCTCAGTCATTAAGCGCCTGCCTTCGGCTCAAGTCATGATCCCAGGGTCCTGGGATCGAGCCCTGCATCAGGCTCCCTGCTCCGTGGGAAGCCTGCTTCTCCCTCTCCTACTCCTCCTGCTTGTGTTCCCTCTCTCACTGTGTCTCCCTCTGTCAAATAAATCAGTAAAATCTTTAAAAAAAAAAAAAAATTACATATGGTTAGGGCGCCTGGGTGGCTCAGTTGGTTAAGCGACTGCCTTCGGCTCAGGTCATGATCCTGGAGTCCCCGGATCGAGTCCCGCATCGGGCTCCCTGCTTGGCAGGGAGCCTGCTTCTCCCTCTGACCCTCCCACCTCTCGTGTGCTCTCTGTCTCTCTCATTCTCTCTGTCTCAAATAAATAAATAAAAATCTTAAAAAAAAAAAAAATTACATATGGTTAAATTTGTTCTTTTTAGTGTATAGTTTTAAGAGTTTGACAAATGCATAGTGATGCCCTTTATCAGGATAGAGTAGACCGGAGGAATAGGTTTGGTGAGGAAGGTATTTTTTAAAATTTTATTTTATTTAAATTAGTTAACATATAGTATGTTATTAGCTTCAGAGGTAGAGTTCAGTGATTCATCAGTTGCATATAACAGCAGTGCTCATTACCCAGTTACCCATACCCCCACCCATTCTCCCCTCCAGCAAACCTGTTTGTTTCCTAAGAGTCTCTTATGGTTTGTTTCCCTCTCTGATTTCATCTTACTTTATTTTTTCCTCCTTTCCCCCATGATCCTCTGTTTTGTTTCTTAAATTCCACATATGAGTGAAATCATACGATAATTGTCTTTCTCTGATTGACTTATTTCACCTAGCATAATACCCTCTAGGTCAAAACCACAATGAGATACCACCTCACACCAGTCAGAATGGCTAAAATTAATAAGTTAGGAAATGACAGATGTTGGCGAGGATGTGGAAAAAGGGGAACCCTCTTGCACTGTTGGTGGCAATGCAAACTGGTGCCACTCTGGAAAACAGTAGGGAGGTTCCTCAAAAAGTTGAAAATAGAACTATCCTATGACCCAGCAATTGCACTCCTGGGTATTTACCCTAAAGATACAAATGTAGTGATCGGAAGGGGCACCTGCACCCCAATGTTTATAGCAGCAATGTCCACAACAGTCAGACTATGGAAAGAACCCAGATGTCTAATGACATGAGTGGATAAAGAAGATGTGGTATAGATATACAATGGAATACTACTCAGCCATCAAAAAATGAAATCTTGTTTGCAGTGATGTGGATGGTGAGGAAGATATATTTGTTTTTGAACACCATCTAATTTCTTATTGCACTAAAGCTGTAGCCATAGAGTTAAGATTATTAAGCTGAATTGACATTTTCTCTATTAAGTTTAGATCAGGGACAGATGCAATTTTTTTTTTTTTTTTTTTGGTAGAGAGCCAGATAGTGAATACTTCAGGCTTTGTAGCACACATATGGTCTCGGTTGCATATTCTGTGTTTGTGAGTGTGTGTGTGTGTGCTTCCAACCATTAAAAAATATAAAAAACATTCTTTGCACTGTATAAAGCAGGCAGAGGGCCATAGTTTGCTGACCCCTGGTAGATAATAAATACAACAATAAATCAATCTCTGACTTGTAGCATTTGCTGGTTTCTGAAGTGTAAATACTCCCACTGTGGCTGATTTTAAGCTACCAATGTGTTATACTGAATGAAGAGTTTGAAAGAGATGTGCAGTAGCACAGAGTATTTCTGTTATATAAATACAACAGTTTTAGTTAGGTAAATAAAACATAGTAAAATATTAATGTAGAGATGAATGTTGAGTGTTTATTACCTTTTTTCTTCTTTTTTTAAGATTTTATTTATTTGAGAGAGAGCAAGCATGAGCAGAGGGGGAAGGACAGAGGGACAAGCAGAATTCCTGCTGAGTGAGGAGTCTGAGGTGGGGCTCAATCCCAGGACCCTGAGATCATGACCTGGGCTGAAGTCAGACATTTAACCAACTGAGCCACCCAGGTGCCCCCTCTTCTTTTAAGTAATTTCTACAGCCAATGTGGGGTGGCTCAAACTCATGATGCCCAGATCAAGAGTTAGATGCTCTACTGACTGAGCCAGCCAGGTACCCCATCTTTATTTTTAATATAACTTCATTGTGCATTTATATGATTGATTGTGTATAACCTTGGCTTGCAAAATTCCTGAAAATGTGTCAGCTTTTGCTAGCCTATATGAGTTGGCTTTAACATATCATTGAAGTGAAGGCTAGAGAGGTGAGATAATTTCCCAAATCAATTTTAAGTGCCAGAATCAGATTAAACTGTTTCTTTTCATTTGATTTTTCTTTTTAAAGATTTATTTGTGAAAGAGAGAGAGCATGAGCAGGAGGGGCAGAAGGAGAGGGAGAGAGAATCTCAAGCAGACTCCCCACTGAGTGCGGAGCCCGATGCTGGGCTGTCTCTTGACCCTGAGATTACGCACGACCTGAGCTGAAACCGAGTCAGATGCTTAACCGACTGTGCCACCCAGGTGCCCCTGATTTTTATTTTCATGAAAACAACATAAGTTCATAGTTTAAAAAGTTAAAAGATACTTCAAGGTTTATAGTGGGAACCCCCCTGAAAAAAACAGCAGTTCCCTGATCTACCCTCTCTATCCCCAATTTCTAATCTACAGTGCTAACATTTAACTCTTTTAGTTTTTTCTTCTGGTTTCTACCTCCCTATTTTTCATAATGTGCTTACACTTTTTAAAAAGATTTTTCACTTTTTGATATTATTGATTCCTTCTAAGGCAGATGGGGATTTAGTTCTCTTATGCTTTACATGTTCTTCTTCTTTACCCATTTACTAATATATGACAATTATAATTGTTTCTTAAATTAACCTTTTTTTTTTTAGATTTTATTTTTAAGTATTCTACACCGAAAGTGGGGCTCAGATTTACAATCCTGAGATTAGGAGTTTCATGTTCTACTGACTGAGCCAGCCAGGTGCTCCTTAAATTATCTTTCAGTATTTACATGTTATGATCATGTAAACAGTGCATACAGACAAGCCATTAGTATATTAGGATTACATCTTTTTTGATTATATCTTCTTATATAATTTTTTGAAATTAATTGCCATAAATAATTGCCTGATTTTTAAAGGTACTTATGACAGTATTATCCCCATACTCTGTGACAGAACTATAAAACTCATCTCAGTATGGCTAAACATTAGATAATTATTTCCATTTTTTTCCCCCTTCAACATACTCCCTAAGTTGCCCTTCATTCTATTGCTGGAATCCCAACTATTATTTACAACTGTCATCCTGGTACTCCTGTTCACCATTACCCTGGGGATTGCCTTTGCTTTTCTCCTTAGCATTGGCATCCATTCTCCTTTTCTCTTAGTACTGACATCCATTTTCCTGAATCCTATACATCATCTTTTCATTCCTAGGTATATCTCTTCATTTTGCTAGAGCACATCATTCAGGAGCTTCCTTTTTTTTTTTTAAAAAGATTTTATTTATTTATTTGACACACAGAGAGAGAGAGGGATCCCAAGTAGGCAGAGTGTCAGGCAGAAGGAGAGGGAGAAGCCGAGCAGAGAGCCCGATGCGGGGCTTGATCTCAGGACTGTGGGATCATGACCTGAGCCAAAGGCAGACACTTAACGACTGAGCCACCCAGACACACCCATTCAGGAGCTTCCTAAGAAAGGATTCCAAGAGATAGGTTATAAGTTGCTTGAGACCTTCTATGTCTGAAAATGTTAATTCTACCCTCATATAATTGATAATTTGGCAGGATATATAATTTTTGCCATCAAATGCAAAGATTTTTCTCCAGTGTTGTTAGTTTCCAGCTTTGCTATTGAGGAATTCAAAGACATTCCAGGCCTTAGTCCTTTGACTTTTTTTTTTCCCCCCTTATGACAGATTTTTAGGACTATCTCTTTATCCCTGATGTGATTTTCCACAGAGATGTACTTTGATGCGGGTATTTTTCATTCATTATGTGGTGTGGACTTTTTTTTTAAGGTTTTATTTATTTGAGAATGAGAGAGAGAGAGAGAATGAGCGATGGGAGGCAGAGGGAGAGGGAGAAGCAGACTCCCTGCTGAGCAGGGAGCCTGATGCAGGGCTTGATCCCAAGACCCCTGGGATCATGACCTGAGCAGAAGACAACCACTTAACTGCTTGACCCACCAGGTGCCCCTTTAGTGTGGACTTTTATTCTGGAAATCTATGTCCTTCATTTCTGAACATTTTTTCTCATATTTATTTTAAAAGTTTCTTTCTGCTTTCTGGAACTTCTGTTAGTTCAATGTTGGGTCTTCTGGGTTTATCCTCTATTTTATCTTTGGTTTTCATTACTTTCTCTTTTTTTTTTGTACTTCTTGGGAGATTCCTCAACATTATTTGCCACCTTGTCAGTTGAGGTTTTTTTTTTTTTTTTAAACCTCTATCGTAATTTTAATATGTAAGGGCTCTTGTTCTTTAATGTTAATTTATTATAGATCTTGTTTGTGTTTCATAGATGCAATATTTCCTTTCCTGAGGATGTTATACTTTTTTGTGTCTGTTTTCTTCTCCTTTAATTCTTTGTTTACTTTTAAGTTCCTTTGTTTTGTTTGGTTTTGGTTTTCTTTAATTTTGATAGCTTTCTTTTAATGTCCTCTGGTTCTTTTTTAAAAATTGTGATAAATTAGGGCGCCTGGGTGGCTCAGTTGGTTAAGCGACTGCCTTCGGCTCAGGTCATGATCCTGGAGTCCTGGGATCGAGTCCTGCATCGGGCTCCCTGCTCGGCAGGGAGTCTGCTTCTCCCTCTGGCCCTCCCCCCTCTCATGCTCTCTCTATCTCATTCTCTCTCTCAAATAAATAAATAAATAAAATCTTAAAAAAAAATTGTGATAAATATACATAACATAAAATTTATCATTTTAATACTTTTTAAGTGTAGAATTCTTTGGCATTAAGTACATTCACATTGTTGTGTAACCATAACTATCATTCATCTCCAGACCTTTTTCATCTTCCCTAACTGGAATTCTGCACCTGTTAAACTGACTTCCCATTCCCCTTCCCCCAGCCTCTGGCAGCCACCGTTCTACTTTCTGTCTCTGAATTGGACTACTCTTGCTACCTCATATAAGAGAAATCACACAATATTTGTCCTTTTGTGACTGGCTTTTCTGTCCTTTTGTGACATGTCTTTAAGATTCCTCCATGTTGTAGGATGTGTCAGAACTTCCTTTTTTTTAAAGGGTTTATTCTTATTTAAGAATGATATACTAAAAAGCTGATTGGAAACTCCACGTCAGTGGTCAGGCTGTGTTAATTGGAGGCCTTCACTGAAAGTTGATAAGATGGTGAATATCTTTTTCATTCGTAACCCCCAAATACCCATATTTTTAGGTCTTTTTTGAATTCTTGTCAGTTTCCCCAGAGAAAAATCTCCCTGACTCCTCCCTGGGAATATAAGCTTGGTGGTTCAGTGTTCAAAGAACTGAGGTGGGGAAGGGAGTTGGGACATCTATCTTTTCTTCTTAATTCTGCTATTTTCAATAAAGGACTTACCCCTAGTCCTAGCTGTGGTTGGTGTTCCCTGAGTCCAGAGCCTCTCTAATTGTTTCTCTGGATCGATAAGTTGGCAGGCAGCCTTTGTGTGGGGTGGAGGAGGGGTAGTTGACTGGTTGCTTGGGGTTTGGGGTGGAGAACTAGGGATCTAACTGTTCTTTCTGTAAACTGTCAGCTGGTTCTTCAGGTTATGGCCCCATCACTCAATCCTCCCTTCAGAGATTTTTTGTGCCTTCAATTTCTGGCTTCCCAGAGTACAGTGGTACGATTTAGATTTTTTTTTTTTTATTAGACTTTCTCTTTTCAGGCTTAGGTTTCAATTTTTGCACTCTACCAAGTCAAATTCATCTGTTTGTTTTTTCTGTATTAAAGTTTTGTTGCTATCATCTGCTGTTGTTTCCTCTCCTCATCTCTTTGCTATTGTGTATTTGTACCGTTGAAAATATATTTTATTGCCAATTTGGAGTGATGTTAAAGGTAGTAAAGAGCGACATGTATTAAATCAAGTGTATTTTAGCTATTGTAATCTACTTGCCTAATTTTTTTTTTTTATCCCATAGAAGCTTTCCAAAGAGAGACCTCTATAAGCTTCTTGCTACTCAAAGTTCGGACCAGCAGCATCTATATAACCTGGGAGCTTGGTAGAAATGCAGAATTCCAGGCCCCAACCCATACCTAGCAAACCATATTCTACATTTTTTTTTTTTTAAGATATCATCTATTTATTTGACAGAGAGAGACAGTGAAAGAGGGAACACAAGCAGGGGGAGTGGGAGAGGGAGAAGTAAGCTTCCCACTGAGTAGGGAGCCCGATGTGGGGCTTGATCCCAGGACCCTGGAATCATGACCTGAGCTGAAGGCAGATGCTTAATGACTGAGCCACCCAGGTGCCCCTTTATTCTACATTTTTATAAGATCCCTAGATTATTTATAATTTATTAAAATGTGAGAAGCATTGGTCTAATTCACTGTGCCTGGCACAGTGCTTGACACATATTAGGTGTCTTCTGTTGGACACTCAGATATTTAAAAAAGATCCTGTAGTTAGAAATACTTTTTTGGGATCAGAGTATAGGTATTATTTGAAGCTATGGGAGTAGATGCAAGTATAGAGCAAAAAGTGGGTCAAGGAAATATCAGTTTTAAGGTGTGGATGAAGGAAGAAAGGGCCTTCTAGGAAAATTGAGAGCTAAGGAAGAACAGAGGCCCAGAGTACGTGAGGTGTGGGAAAATGAGCAACCTTCTAAGAATGAGGGCTGCAAGATTAGTAGTGTTCTTCGGGAAGAGCCAGATTTCAGAGTAGGCTAGGAAGTGGGGAAAAAACACTTTCTGGGAAGATATTGAAATTATAAAATAGTTTAATTACAATCTAGGGAGAATGATCAAGGAGGAAGCCCCAGAAGACAATGGAATAATGAGCAATGAGGAGATGGTTTAGTGGGGAGGTGGCTACATTGGGGTGAGAACACAGTAGATGACAAGTGGCTAAAGTGAACTTCCACTATTCCCCACCTTGTAATTCTCCATGTTTCAGGCATTTCTTTAAATTTTCTCTTGGACTTTTTTTTTTTTTTTTTTTTTTTGGATATACATGCTTTAGTCTGGGACACTATCTTGTCTTCCTTCACTCTCTCAAGATTCAGTGCCCTTATTTTGTGCTCCACGGCATCCTATTCTTTCTGTCTGTCTGTCTCTTTCTCTTTAAAGATTTATTTATTTGAGAGAGAGTGGGTGGGAGGGAGGGACAGAGGGAGAGAGAGAATCTTAAGCAGACTCCTGCGGAGCCCGGAGCCCGATGGTGGGCTCAATTTCACAACCCTGAGATCACGACCCAAGCCAAAACCAAGAGTTTTGAACACATTTCATGTTCATATGTTGAATGAACACATTTATTGTGTGTACTGTGTACTGGGCCCAACCAATTGTGCCACCCAGGGGCTCCCATCTCTCTTTTTATTTAAAATTGAGATATAAATCAGGGGTGCCTGGGTGGCTCAGTTGGTTAGGCCTCTGCCTTTGGCTCAGGTCATGATCCCAGAGTCCTGGGATCAAGCCTTGCATTGGGCTCCCTGCTCAGTGGGGAGTCTGCTTCTCCCTCTGCCCTTCCCCCCTTCTTGTGATCTTTCTCTGTCTCAGTCTCTCTCTGTCAAATTATAATATATATAAATTCTTTTTAAAAAATTGAGGTCCAAATCATATACTATAATATTTACCCTTTAAGATATACTTTAAAAATACTTTTACTGTGTTTAACGATAGCACGGTAATTATATGTTTTACTTATTTAAATTGCCCATTGGACTGTCTTGTTACTATCTTTGGCATCTAGCCTAGCACCTATATTTAACAGCTAATATTTATTGATTGCTGTATTTCATACACTGTTTTAAATTTACATATATTGAATCATTTAATTCCCATACCATGTAGATACTACTTTAGCCCTATTTTATGGACGGAGGAAACAAAGGCCTAGAATAAGTAGGTCAGCACTGTTGAATGAACACATTTATTGTATGTACTGTGTACCAGGCACTGTGAAAAATGTTTGGGTTACAGAATTAAGAATGTCTTTGGTCAGAGTTTCAGACAGAACGTTGGTTAAAACTTCACCCTGAAATGAGGGATATATAGCCGGCTCCTGGTTTTGTGGTACTTGGAATCAAAAGGCTTGGCACTCTCTCTGATTGCTTATATACTTAGGTGTGCCTCTTCTCCCCCTAGCACAGACTGGAGACCTACATTCAAATGTTGTTTTAGCCTTTTTTCTTCCATTTTTTATTTAAAGCCATCCTTATAAAGTCAAACCCTAGCATGGACTATAAGGGCTGACATCTGCCATTCCTCCCTGTTTTTTTTATTTTTAAAAAATTTTATTTTTTTGACACAGAGAGAGAGAACAAGTAGGGGGAGTGGCAGAGGGAGAGGGAGAAGCAGGCTCTCTGCTGAGCAGGGAGCCTGACGTGGGGCTCGATCCCAAGACCCTGAGATCATGACCTGAGCTGAAGGCAGATGTCTAACTGACTGAGCCACCCAGGCGCCCCTCCTCCCTGGTTTTAATAAGTACCTAACTCTGATTCTTATTATTTTTTTAATTAAATATTTTATTTGGAAATAATTTCAGACTTACAGAAAAGTTTCAAAAATAAGAATACAAAGAACAATCAGGTTCACTTATTAACATTTTATTCCATTTTTTTTATCATTCATGTTCTCTCTTTATATAAAGTCATACTGCTTTTTTCTCAACTATGCAAATAAGTTACAATCATCCTGGCCCTTAACCCCTAAATACCTTAATATATATTTCCTAAGAATAGGAATGCTCCTTTACATTCCACAGTTACCACAGTTATCAACTTCAGTACATTTAACTTTGAT
This sequence comes from Mirounga angustirostris, assembly GCF_029215605.1. Lineage (NCBI taxonomy): Eukaryota > Metazoa > Chordata > Mammalia > Carnivora > Phocidae > Mirounga > Mirounga angustirostris. The sequence goes on from NW_026991712.1 coordinate 154,085,162, forward strand.
ATGATACTTTACTGTTTATAGGTTGTTTGTAGATTACGACTAAAGAAATAATCTTTTTACAGTGCTGTAGCGCCTGAATACTTTCTTTAATTAAAAAATACCAAAGTGGGCGCCTGTGTGGCTCAGTCGGTTAAGCGTCTGCCTTTGGCTCAGGTCATGACCTCAGGGTCCTGGGATCAAGCTCCACATCGGGCTCCCTGCTTAGCAGAGTCTGCTTTTCCCTCTCCCTCTGCTGCTCCCCCTGCCTGTGTTCTCTCTCTCTCTCTCAGATAAATAAATAAAATCTTTAAAAAAAAATACCAAAGTGAATTTTTGAAAGTTTTTCTAAAAAGTTGAAGAACACAATGGATTAAAATGAAAAATTACTCATAACCATCATTTTTGTTTTTGTTAAAACATACATAAAGGAAACATACACACATAAAGTGTTCTCCTGTGCTGCTCCCCCATCCCTGTTATATAGAGTATTAACAGTTTCTGTATTTTTCCAGATGTCTTTATGCATATATACACACATGTGCACAATAACACACATGTATATGTGTGTATATGTTAATATATCTACATATTAAAACTGAATTTAACAATCATTGTATATGTTGATTTTTTAAAACTTGTAATATAGTGTCTGAAATGGAAAGAGAAATCCTTTTTTTTTTTTTTTAAAGATTTTATTTATTCATGAGAGACAGAGAGAGAGGCAGAGGAGAACCAGGGTCCCTGCTGAGCAGGGAGCGCAACGCGGGACTCAATCCCAGGAGCCTGGGATCATGACTGAGCTGACGCAGAAGCTTAACCGATTGAGCCACCCAGGCATCCCAAGAGAAATCCTTTATATCATCTACTAAACAGAAACAAAAGCGCTAGGTATTTTACAGATACTTATTGAGGAAGATATTTGTTCAGGTGCATTTAACATCACTCAGCACTTCAGTTCTCCCCCCGTGCAAGAACTACCTTTGCAAGTGGTTGAAAGATAATTAATGTACCCTAATTAGCTTTTCTTACTATGTTGCACTTGACCTACTTAAAATATATGTGATTTGGAATTTTTTTTTTTTTAAAGATTTTATTTATTTTTCAACAGAGAGAGCGAGCGAGAGAGGGAACACAAGCAGGGGGAGTGGGAGAGGGAGAAGCAGGCTTCCCGCTGAGCAGGGAGCCCGATGTGGGTCTCGATCCCAGGACCCTGGGATCATGACCTGAGCTGAAGGCAGACGCTTAATGACTGAGCCACCCAGGCGCCCTGTGATTTGGAATTTTTTAACCTTATTTATAATATAATCTGGAAACAACATATGGATACAAATCTGCTTATCCATATAATTAGAAGGTTAAGATGAATTTTTGTTTTTGTTTAGTAAATTCTGCAAATTACATGGAGATGGGGATCAAATACCAGAGAAATCAAAACACTTAGTTTGAAGACTAGTTTAGTGGAGCTAAATTTGAACATACTCATGATTTTAGGAAAATGAATTACCTTGAAATCTATCCTTTTGGACTGTAGAGTCCTTAAGTATAGGGACTGTGTCTATCTAGTTTATTGCTGTTATTCCCAGCTTTTAGAACATAGGAGGTATTCAATAATTATTTAATATATGTATAGAATGATGATAGATAAGAATGTATAAATAGGCCAGTATTGTACTCATTTCAGATCTTATAGTTCATTATAGTTGTGTTGTTTTAGGAACATCATTTCATTCTTATTTCTGCAGATGAGAAAAGATACAAGGAAGCTCTGGGCAGCCCTTTGTAATAGATGAAATGGTCATTATATGTTTGTTGGTGGTAGAGCTATCAGTGAACTATTATTATCCATAAATAGAGTGTTCCCATGCAGCTTCGTCAACTCAGTTTAGCATAGAGTGTCTCCAGAGAAGGGATATAGCTAACACCAAGTCTCTGTGATTCCTTTTGGTGATTAGGGTGTAACCCACTGCTAACTCAAGGAGGTATATTGGTTCTTGTTGGGCCCTGCTGGTCATGGCACTCAGTTCACTAAGGACTCAGTTTGAGAAGCTTAGTGTTTGAATTAAAGTTTCCACAGGAGGGGATCAATTGCTCCTTTTGCTGGGTTTCCATTACGCTTTGCTTTTACCTTTATTATAGTATTTACTTCATTCTGCTGAGTGTTATGGTTAGGTGTTTCTATATGTCGTTCCCTGTAGGTTTGTTCTTTTGAGTGCTGGAAACACGTTGTCCTTGTACCTTTCATAGCTATAGCACAATGCTTTATATAGCATAAGTTTAAACTGTTAATCCTTATAAAATGGATAAGTAGAAGAATTTTAAATTTTGCAAAATTATAGGTCCAACTGTAGTTACTTTCTATAAGCCACATCAAGTCCTTTTCAAACAAGATAGGTATAAATAGCATTTAGAAAAAAAGTATGGATTATAGCAAGCTCTTCCCTCATCTAGTAATTTCAGTAGCCTGATAGTTTTTTTTTTTTTTTTTTTTAAGTAACAGCTTTATTGAGATAAAATTCACATAGGAGGGCGCCTGGGTGGCTCAGATGTTTAAGCGTCTGCCTTCGGCTCAGGTCATGATCCCAGGGTCCTGGGATCGAGTCCCGCATCGGGCTCTCTGCTCCTTGGGAGCCTGCTTCTCCCTCTGCCTCTCTCTCTCTCTGTCTCTCATGAATAAATAAATAAAAATCTTTAAAAAAAAAAAAAATTCACATAGGATACAATTCACCCACTTAAAGTGTATAATTCACTAGGTTTTAGTATATTCACAGAGTTTTGCAACATCACCACAAACAATTTTGTAATATTTTTATTACCCCACTCTGCACACATTAGCTGTCCTTCCCTTTTCCTCTTTAATCCCACCCCCAGCCCTCGACAACCATTAATTTACTTCCTGTCTCTGTAAATTTGCCTGTTCTGGATAGTGGAATCATCTAATGTGGTCTTTTATGACTGGCTTTTCACTTAGCCTAAATGTTTTCATGGTTCATACATTTTATAGAATATTTCATTCCTTTTTACCACTAAATAATATTCCACTGTACGAATATATACCACATTTTATTTACCCATTCATCTGTTGATGGATATTGGGTTGTTTCTACTTTTTGGCTGTTATAAACAATGCCATTATAAACATTCATATACAAATTTTTGTGTAGGTGTATGTTTCATTTCTCTTGAGTATATAACTAGGATTGAAATTGCTGGGTAATATGGTGACTAGGTTTAACTTTTTGGGAACTGCTAAACTTTTCAGAACAGTTGCATCATTTTATATTTCCATCAGCAGTGGAAAGTTCCAGCAGTGAGAGTTCCAGTTTCTCCACATTCTCACCAACACTTGTCTTTTTGATTACAGTTTACCTTTGAATAATGTGGGAGTTAGAAGCCAATCCCCTGGGGCGCCTGGGTGGCTCAGTTGGTTAAGCGACTGCCTTCGGCTCAGGTCATGATCCTGGAGTTCCAGGATCGAGTCCTGCATCGGGCTACCTGCTCAGCAGGGAGTCTGCTTCTCCCTCTCCCACTCCCCCGTCTTGTGCTCTTTCTCTCTCTCACTCTGTCTCTCAAATAAATAAAATCTTAAAAAAAAAAAAAAAGAAGCCAATCCCCTGTGTAGTCCAAAATCTGTGTATAACTTTTGACTTCCCAAAAACTTATCTAATAGCCTACTGTTGACCAGAAGCCCTACTGATAACAGAAACAGTTGTTTAACACATATGTTGTATGTTGTATGTATTTATATACTGTATTCTTACCATAAGGCAAGCTAGAGAAAAGAAAATGTTAGTAAGAAAATTAAGGAAGAGAAAATACATTTACAGTACTGTATTTATCGACTGTGTAAGTTCATGTTGTCTGTTTACAAATTGAATCATCTGCCTTTCAGTACCTACATCAATATGATATGATACAAAACACTGTAAGATGTTATACATGCAACTAACATTAGACATCAAAAATGAAAAGATAATGTGAAAAAATTCATATTTATTTACAGATATAACAATTCATGCATTGATAATGAAGCATCAATATGATTGGCAATGATGATGACAAAAATGTCTCATGCAGTTCTTGCTATATAGATCAGATTTTCATATCAAGACACATGTACAACAGATAAGTTTATTAACTATACAGTATGATGATTATTTGCTGTTAGGAATTGGATCATCGTAAGATCGTCATCCTTGTCTTCATGTTGAGTAGGTTGAAGAGGAGGCGGAGCTGGTCTTGCTGTCTTGGGGTGGCAGAGGCAGCAGAGGTGGAGGAGATGGAAGGGGAGGCAGGAGATGCTGTCACACTTGGTGTCACTTTATGGAAATATGTAGTAATTTCTATCTGACATTTTTGCTTTTTGATTTTTCTAAAAAACTGTTCTATACAGTATCAATCCTTCCACCATTTGCTTTGTTTCAATGCTTGTATCATACAGGGTCCATATCCTAAATGAAGTCAAAAGCAGTTTTGAATATTTGGAACCCTTCTGCCAGACTGTCTAATGTCAATTTGTTTTCTGGAACTGTTTCTTCACCTTCTTAACATCTGACACCATTTCAGTAGCATTCATCTCCATCATGTTGTCTTCTGTTAATTCCTCTGGTGTGATGTCACTTAGCTCTTGAATTTCTCCAAGATCCATATCTTGAAACCCTTCACTCCCCATCTTTTTCTTTTTCTTTTTTTCTCCCATATCCACAATCTCTTTCATGATTTCCTTGATTGGCTCTATTGTAAATCCTGTGAAGTCATGCACAACACCTGGACACCGTTTTCTCCAACAGGAATTTATTGTTTTGGGCTTGATGGCTTTCACTGCTTTTTCTGTAGCAGTGATGGCATCTTTAGTGATGTAATCTTTCTAGACTTTCATGATGTTCTCTCTATCAGGGTTCTCTTCCAGAGCATTGACAATCCTTTCCAAAGAGTATTGTGCATAATGATCCTTATGACCCCCTGATCTAAAGGCTGATTTAGAGATGTGTTTGGGGGCAAGTAGACCATTTTAACACTTTAGGTGTTGCATTTGTGGGGTTCTGCGTGGCCAGGGACATTGTCCAATATCAAAAGAACTTTAAAAGGCAAGGTAATTCCTGGCTTCAGGGACAAAAAGCATCAATGGAACTAATCCAGAAAAAGGGTTCTCGTTGTCCAGGCCTTCTTGTTGTAGAACCAAAAGACTGGCAGCTGGTGTTTATTTGTTCCCTTCAAGGCTCAGGGGTTAGCAACTTTATAGATAAGGCAGTCCTGATCATAAACCTGACTGCATTTGTGCAAAATGGTAGAGTTAGCCTATCCCTTCCTGTCTTTTTTTTTTTAATTCCTTCCTGTCTTAAATCCTGGTGCTTGCTTCTCTTTCTTACTAATGAATGTCCTTTGTGGCATTTTTTTTTTTTTCCCAGAAAAGGGCACTTTTGTCTGCATTAAAAACCTGTTCAGGTAGACATCCTTTCTTCTTCATTATTTTCTTAATGGCCTCTGGGAACTTGTCTGCTGCCTCTTGGTTGGCAGAAGCTGCTTCTGCTGTTTTATTTATTTTTTATTTATTTATTTATATTATTTTTAAAGATTTTATTTATTTATTTGACAGAGACACAGCGAGAGAGGGAACACAAGCAGGGGGAGTTGGAGAGGGAGAAGCAGACTCCCTGCCGAGCAGGGAGCCCGATGTGGGGCTCGATTCCAGGACCCTGGGATCATGACCTGAGCCGAAGGCAGACGCTTAACGACTGAACCACCCAGGCGCCCCCATCTTGACATTTTTAAAGCCTCTTTCTAAAATTATCAAAGTATCCTATGCTGTTTAAATTCTCCAGTTTTAGATCCTTCACCTTCCTTTTGCTTTAAGTTGTCATATAATGACTTAGCTTTTTCTTGAATAATATTAGAGTCTATAGGTATCTTACAGCAATCCTGCACCCACATAAAAGCTGCATTTTCAATACAGGATAAAAAAAATGTAGTATATTTGGTTCAGTATTTCCTAAAAGGTACAAGGTTTTTGCACTTACTGGCATAGCCACAGGGATGGTTTCACAAATTTCCATTAAAAAAAAAACAACGAATGAACAAAAAAAAACCCCAATGGTCCTTAGGCTGGTGGGCAACTGCAGACTTTGGTCATGCAATTCAACTTTTTCTTGTAATGTCATGACTTTGCTTCTTGGGAGCTTCCAGTATCACTAGTGGCACTTTGTATGGGTCCTCTGGTGTTATTCAAGGATTATGGTAACACAAAAAATATGCAAAAACCATGGGAGATTACTTTTTACTGCAATATACAATTCACTGGAGAGATGAACACACTTGAGCTCATTGAAATAGCAACAGGAGATGGCTACAAAATTATTGTATTAGCACAGTATGTACTACAGTTAGTTTTATGCAGTTACGATTTAGTACTGTATCTTTACCTTTGTTTACATTTCTCTCAACTGCAAATGGGGCCATGTACAGTCTGTATGTGTTTGCATAAAATTTTGATAAATTTTAACTTTTTATGATTTGTGTATATTTTATGGTAGTAAATGATAAAATAGACTAGCATATACATATATTTTATGCATTCATGATATATCTAACTTTTTCTTAAGCTTTTCAATATTTCTAGGCTATGTGCTTTGTCTGCAAGGTTTTTCAAACTGTTGCAAATCTCCAAGAAAATTTCTAACGTATTTATTGGGAAAAAAATCTGTGTAAGAGGACCCTGCATGCAGTTCAAACCCCTGTTGTCAAAGGGTCAGCTGTATAGTCATCCTAGTGGGCGTGAAGTGTTTTTTTTTTTTTTTTTTAATTTACTTATTTGTTTGATAGAGAGAGTACTCTAGCAAGCAAGGGGAGAGGCGGGGGGCGGGGAGAGAATCCCAAGCAGACTCCACGCTGAGTGTGGAGAGCCACACGGGGCTCGATCCCATGACCCTGAGATCACGGCCTGAGCTGAAACCAAGAGTCGGATGCTCAGCTGACTGAGCCACCCAGGCGCCCCTGAAGTAGTATCTTACTGTGATTTTGATTTTCATTTCCTTGATGGCCGATATTAACTTTTCATGTGCTTGTTGGCCATTTGTATATCTTCTTTGGAGAAATGTCTATTCAGATCCTGTGCCCATTTTTAATTCAGTTATTTGTCTTTTTATTAAGTTGCAAGACTTCTTTATGTATTCTAGATACAACTTTATCAGATATATGATTTACAAATATTTTCTGCCATTCTGTGTGTTGTCTTTGCACTTTCTTGATGATGTCATTTGAAGCACAAAAATTTTTAATTTTGATCAAATCCAGTTTATCTGTTTTTTTTTTCTTTAGTTTGTGCTTTTGGTTCCTATCTAAGAAACCAGTGCCTAGTCCAAAGTTATGAAGATTCAATCCTGTTTTCTTTAAAAAGTTTTACAGTTTTGGGATGCCTGGGTGGTTCAGTTGGTTAAGCATCTGCCTTTGGCCCAGAGTCCTGGGATCGAGTCCCACATCGGGCTCCTTGCTCCGGGAGGAGCTTGCTTCTCCCTCTGCCTGCCGCTCGCCCTGCTTGTGCTCGCTCTCATTCTCTCTCTCTGCAAATAAATAAATAAAATCTTAAAAAAAAAAAAAAAGGTTTACAGTTTTAGCTCTTACATTTAGGTTTTTGATCCATTTTGAGTTAATTCTTGCATATTGTATGATATGGGGGTCTGACGGGTAACCAGTTGTCCTAGCACCATTTATTAAAAAGACTATTCTTTTACCATTGAATTTTTTGACATCCTTGTTAAGAACATTTGACAGTAAAGAGTTTCTTTTTGAAGAATATATTCACATTTTCCCCCTTCCCCCTATATTGTCTCTAACTTTTTTATTAATTAAAAGAAATGTAGAAGGCATCTCAAACTTATAGAAAAGTTGCAAGTGCAGTACAAATAACTTATTTTCTTGAACCATTGAGAGAAAGTTGCCAACATGATACCCCGCAATGATCATGTTTGTATGTATTTCCCACCGATAAGAACATTTTCCTACATAACTACAATAGAAAATCAGAAAATTAATGTTGATGCATTACAATACCAATCTTATCCTCAGCTTCCATTCAAGTTCCAGTAATATCCTTTATAACAAAAAGGATCCAGTCCAGAATCACACACTGCATTTGTCATGATTCTCTAGTCTTTTTCAATCTGGAACAGTTTCTCAATCTTTCTTGATTTTCATGACCTTGACAGTTTTGAAGATTACAGGCCAGTTTTTTTGTAGAATATCTCTAAATTGTGATTTGTCTAATGTTTCCTCATGATTAAATTCAGTTTATGCGTATTTGGCAAGAATATCCCAAAAGTGATATTAATGTCCTCCTCAGTGCATCCTATTGGGGGCCCAAGATTTTATCATTACTGGTGGTTTTAACTCGATTGATTACTTGATTAAGGTAGTGTTTGCCAGGCTTCTCCACTATTACTGTCTTTTTACTTTTGTGACTAATAAGCATTTGTGGGAAAGCCCTTTGAGATTATATAAATCCTCCCTGTTAATCTTTTGGGTTTTTTCATTTTTTTATTTATAGCTGCATGGGCACATGGATTCTTATTTTGTTTGATAGTTTATATTTCCTTACTATCATTATTTGTATTGATGCTCCAGTTGTTCCATTTTTGGTAGTGGAAGCCCCTTCAAGCTAGCTTCTTTATTCTTTTGTCATGGCCCCTCATTCTTTGAGCACTTGCTTTTTACTTTTTGGTATAATATGATGTTTGAGGTTCATTTGGTTCTTGCTCTACCCTAGCTCTAGCCCAGCTCTACCCCAGCCCTGGAATCAGCTTTTCTTCAAAGAGCCCTGGTTCTTTTTAGTAGAGAATAGCGTTAAAAACCAAGATCTGGGGGCGCCTGGGTGGCTTAGATGATTGAGTGTCTGCCTTGGGCTCAGGTCATGATCCCAGGGTCCTGTGATCGAGCCCCGCATTGGACTTCCTGCTCGGTGGGAGGCCTGCTTCTCCCTCTCCCACTCCCCCTGCTTGTGTTCCTGCTCTTGCTATCTCTCTGTCAAATATATAAATAAAACCTTTAAAAACAAACAAACAGACAAAAACCCCAAGATCTGGGTGCTAGTTATGCATATTGGGGGTGCTGCTCATCTTAGGACCTCTCAGGGGACAGAGCTAGGGAATAGTTTTATTCCCTATATGTATAGACATATCTATCTTTCTATTAAATTTCTATTAAAGTTCATCTTTTTATAAAATTTCATGAGTTCATATCAATAGCTGTAATTCCAGTTCAAACCAGAGGGATCGTTCTGTTTTTTTTCGCCTTTCCATATTTGTAATTTCCTTTTTAGACTATGAGAAAGCTGGTTCCTATTATTTTTAATAGTTGTACTTATTTGATCTATCTCTCTGTATGTACCCAATCTCTTACAGCCATTGCTGCATTCCCCCTGATACCTCTCAGCCTCCCCTCCCCCAAGTAGAAACTCTTCACCGTTATCTGGCTTTGTCCCATTGTATTGGTATGCCGTCTTCTGAGGCCTGTGTCCTCATTGGCTTGGTCTCCAGTACTCTGTGCCACCCGGGCCCTGTGCCACTGCCCTTTTTCCTTCATTCAGCTTTAACATCTCATGCCAGACTGCACCGGTGAGGATCTCCTCCTCACCCTCCTGAAGCTCTGAGATCCTGTGCTGTGCCTGCTGCCCTCCTATATGGACATAATCCTCCTTCACCTGCTTTGGGCTCTGATACCAACTCTTGGCCATCATGACCAGTCTCACTTAATGGCTGTTGGACTGAATTATTTGTGAAGGGGTGTCACATTGTCTTTTGAGAGACGATGAAGTTTTTTTGGCTATTTGTTTAGAATTAAAAGCACTTTATAAGAAGGAAAAAAAACCCAAGTAACTTGAAAATTTTACCTTTTAGGCAGTGATTGGTAGAGTTCTAGAAGGATTCCTTCTTTGGCTAACATTTAACATAAAATAACACTATTGAATTTATAATTATTTGAATCTTAATGTACATTGGTTAATGAGCTGTTCCTGACTGAGGAAATTAGAAAACAAATAGTAATTTACATCTACAAAATAATATTCATTTTTCTTCTAGCTCTTCCACCAAAGCCACCTAAGCCAATGACTTCAGCCGTTACAAATGGAATGAAGGACAGTTCTGTTTCTCTTCAGGATGCAGAATGGTACTGGGGGGATATTTCAAGGTAACTAGAATGCTACTATAATTCAATGCAGTTTAGAAACAAATCATTTTTGAGAAGTGCCCTACTAGTTGTCATTTAAAGATTACCATTTTAAAAATTGTGAGAATGCTTCAAAAGTTTCTAAATGCTGTCCTTCAACAAGAAAATGACAAGAAAATCTTTAAATTACAGGTGTGATTATTTTAATTCTGTATTAAGGATAGATTTCTGAATAAATGAAACAAAAGATTTAGGATAGCTACATGTGTTTTTCTGTAAAAGATACTTCATTTTCTTTACCTTTCTGTGTCTAAGGCAATGGTTCCACAATCTTTGCATGCACAAGAATCAATTGGGGTGTGGCCCAGGAATCTGCATTTAACCTCCCTAGGTGATTTTGATGCACTCTTCACATGCCTCATTTTGAGAAACGGGACTCTAGAGCAGTAGAATGCTTTTTAGGTAAAATGTGGTTTTGGGAAATGTTGAACCTAGAGAAGGGAAAACATATATATTGAATTTGAATATTCAAATTTCTTGTTTTTCTTGAATTTTGTTTTAAAAAAGACCTATCCATTTCTGTCAAATTGAGTTCAAGGTTGATGCTGTATTTTTCAATATGCTTGTGTTTCTCTTTCTCTTGTCTGTTCTCTTCAACTACCAAAGTGGTACTCATTTCTTTTTTTTTTTCCTTTGTTACCATTTTAACCATCTTTTTTTTTTTTTAAAGATTTATTTATTTATTTATTTGAGAGAGAGAGAATGAGAGACAGAGAGCATGAGAGGGAGGAGGGTCAGAGGGAGAAGCAGACTCCCTGCCGAGCAGGGAGCCCGATGCGGGACTCGATCCCGGGACTCCGGGATCATGACCTGAGCGGAAGGCAGTCGCTTAATCAACTGAGCCACCCAGGCGCCCCCATTTTAACCATCTTTAAATGTACAGTTCAGTGGCATTAAGTACATTCACAGTATTGTTCAACCATCACCATCATCCATCTCTGGAACTATTTCATCTTCCCCAAAGCGAAACTTTGTACTCATTAAACACTAACTGCCTTTTCCTCCTATTCTCCCCAGCCCTGGAAAACCACCAACCTGCTTTCTGTTTCTATGAATTTGACCACTCTAGGTACCTCACATAAGTGGAATCATATAATATTTATCCTTTTGTGACTGGCATATTTCACTTAGCACAATGTCTTCAAGGTTCATCCATGTTGTAGCATGTATCAGAATTTCCTTCCTCTTTAAGGTTGAATAATATTCCATTATGTGTATATACCACATTTTTATTTATTCATTCATCTGGACATTTGGCTTTGAACATTTGGATTGTTTACAGCTTTTGGCTATTGTGAATAATGCTGCCATGAACACTGGTGTAGAAATGTTTATTCAAGTCCCTGCTTTTATTTTTTTCATTTTTATTTGTTATTTTTTAAAGGGTGGAGGGGCAGAGGGAGAGAGAGAATCTTAAGTAGGCCCCCCGCCCAACGCGGAGCCCATATGGGCCTTGATCTCACAACTCTGAGATCATGACCTGAGCTGAAATCAAGAATTGGCTGCTTAGCCGACTGAGCCACCCAGGTGCCCCTCAAGTCCCTGCTTTTAGTTCTTTGGGGTGCATACCCTGAAGTGGAATTTCTAAGTCATATGGTAATTCTATGTTTAAGTTTTTGAAGGAGACTTAATATATTTTATATTAAAATGGATCAGAAAATTTTTGTTATAATTGTACAATAAAAGGATCTATTATATTTAAATACCATTTAAATTTATATTCTAAGACCTTGTGGGTCTATAACTCAAGAGTCTTCTGTGCCCTGCCATATCCTGAGTGTTCTAGTGTTTTTTCTTAAGTCCTAAACCAACTCTGCAGGAGGACTTTATCATCAGTATAAATTCAAATTGGAGAAGATTATATTGAAAGGTTGTGAACTTAGTGAATTTACCCCCCTCTGATCAGACACAGCTGCCACTGTTGCTTAAACACAACCTTCTTTCTAAACAGCTGCTGGTTTTTCCTGAAACCCTACAAGTTTAGACTTGCCTAAGGAAGCCCTAGAGGCTTAATGGAAATACTATCCCCTACAGACGGGTTGAAATCTGGAAGAGTTTAAAAAGCAAATAGCCCTTCCTTAGATTGCATAATACTGAAAATCAAAACAGAAAGATCATATCTAGGGGGAGGAATTAAATGACCTCTGAAGGCCCCCATAATTCTATGACCTTAGACATACTCACCTCCTAACTGGCCTTAGTAATATTTGAAGAGAATAATTGATGATTAATTTTTTTTCATTTTTCCTGTAATTCTATTTTTCAGGGAGGAGGTAAATGACAAATTACGGGATATGCCAGATGGTACGTTCTTGGTCAGAGATGCCTCAACAAAAATGCAGGGGGATTACACTTTGACTTTGCGGTGAGTATTTTTCAGCATTTTGACTAGTGTTCTACTAGCGTTATTTATTTCTGGGTATACAGAGATTTTTGTATTTATTTAAATGACTACACATTTTAAAATATTTTTACTTAATTTAGATACACAATTTTTAGTTGTTTGGCTAACTGTCCTTTCTCCATACGTTAAATATTTAAATGTCTTATATAAAGATGGCAACAATTTTAATTTTTATGTAGGAATAAAATCCCTAAAAGTAAGTTATGAAGTAAGAATTATACTGTTGACCTTGTGCAAGAAGTAGAAGTCATGGGCACAGCCTGAGGTTATTAATGATATGTTGGGAATCCACCCCTCTAATAACCCTATTACTTTCCTCAATGCAGACTTAAGAGAGTAAAACTTAGCATAGTTTAGGCTGATGAGGATATGTAGAAGATAAAGCAATTCTTTTTTTTTTTTTTTTAAGATTTTTTATTTATTTGCGAGAGAGACAATGAGAGACAGAGAGCATGAGAGGGTGGAGGGTCAGAGGGAGAGCAGACTCCCTGCTGAGCAGGGAGCCTGATGTGGGACTCGATCCCGGGACTCCAGGATCATGACCTGAGCCGAAGACAGTCGCTTAACCAACTGAGCCACCCAGGCGCCCGAAGATAAAGCAATTCTTAGCCTCTATCATGCCATCCATGTAGAACGGATGTAGAATCCATATTAGAATTTCCTAAGTGGTGGTGGATGTATCACCTTTTATATTTACGAAGATGGGACATATATTTTAAAAGATTAGTAAAACTGCATCAGATATTTTTACATTTAATTTTAACAATTAAAATAACCTAATTATAATAAAGTACTGTGATTTTTAAAAAAGGGACTATCTAAAGAAAAATATAATGAAAGCAGCAGCGATAACAACTCCCTTGTACTACACATTTTACACGCAATATCTTATTATTCCTCACAACAACCTTTGAGGTAGGTATTATTAATATTTGCATTTTATAGACAAGGCAGCTGAAGCTTAACCTGGTTAAGAAACTTTCCTAAAGACCTATAGCTAGTAAATGGCAGAGGATATGTTCAGATCCAGATTTATCTGACTCTTTTCTGCCTTTCTGCCTACTATCTTTAGGAAAAATCATTTATTTTATGCTAGAAATTTGGAGTTTCTGGTAAAGACATTATAAGAAGTTAATACCTTGGAACTTTAGTTGTGTTGAGGAATAATCAAAGTTCTGTAATGACTCATTTGACTCAATTTTCTCCCCCCTGCTCCAGTCAGGCTTCTGTCCTTACCACTCTTACAAGGACTGCTAAACCAATGACCACTTCCCTCTTCTTACCTTACCTGACCTCTTAGCAGCATTAGTCATAGGCACTTCTTCCTAGAAACAGTTTATTGTCTTGGCTGTTGTGACATCACACTCTCCTGATTTTCTTCCTAACTCTAGGCCAGCCATTCCTTTGCTCAATATCTAAATGTTAAGTGTTCCAAGCTTGGAGTTGGGCCTCCTTCTCTTCTCTGTATTGGTTCTCCCAAGGTGAGCTTATCCAGTTCCACGGCTTTAATATACAATTACATGGTGATGATCCATAAACCCCATCTCCAGCTCTGACCTCCAGAACTCTACATGCATATATCCACTTCCTACTTGATTTTGCCACTTAGATAACTAGGGGACATATTAATTTGAACATGGTCAAAGAAGAATTCTTGATTTCTAACCCAACTCCTCCTACCCAAACTGTTTCTCTTCTATTTACTTTTTTTTTTCTTCAGAAATAGAACCACCATCTCTATAGTACTCATGTTACAGCTCTTTTTTCCCCTCTCTTTTCCCTCATCTTCACATCCAAATCCATCATTAAACAAGTCCTGCCAACTTTACCTCCAAATCTATATTTGTAATCTCATTATACTTCTCTACCACCCAACAGTAAGCCACCATCATCTTGCTTGATGTTTTGCAGTCATTTCCTGACAGGCCTGTCAACATCTTACAATTTTTAACCTTCCCCACCCCTGCTGACCATTTTCTGCACAGAAACTAGAGTGATCATTTTAAGGTATGAGTCTGATTACTCTTTTGCTTAAAATTCTTTTAAGAGTTTCCCTACTGCACTTAAGGTAAAGAATTTGGATTTTATTCTAACTTATCTATTTGACCTGGACTTGGTCTACTTCTTATACTTCATATCTTCCCTCTTCCCTCCCCCCACTACCTTCAGCCTCACTAGCCTTTTAGTACCTCAGGCAAGTGAGCCTTATTCCTGTCTCAGGGCCTTTGCAACAGGCCTTTCTGATCTTTGAATCCTTGTTTCCTTTTTGTCATTCAGATCTTTGCATAATTGCCACCTCTTCAGGGCTTCCCCAACCACTCAGTCCAAAGTAGCTATCCGAGGATATATATTGCCTCAATTTAATTTTCTGTATGGGCTACTTCTGTATCTTCTCCTCTCCCACCTTGTAGGTCTCACCCCACTAGAATTTAAGTTCTCTGCTATTGGGGACTTTGTTTAATCATTGTTACATTTCCAGACTCCAGTGTGTGGTAATGGATAGGCATTAGACAATGGATGCCTAATAAATATTTATTAACAGAATGAATGCCCTCATTTATCTGAAAAATGGTTTTGTGTGTGTGTTTTTTTAAAGATTTTATTTATTTATTTATTTGACAGAGAGAGAGACACAGCGAGAGAGGGAACACAAGCAGGGGGAGTGGGAGAGGGAGAAGCAGGCTTCCCGCCGAGCGGGGAGCCCGATGCGGGGCTCGATCCCAGGACCCTGGGATCATGACCTGAGCGGAAGGCAGACACTTAGCCGATTGAGCCACCCAGGCACCCCTGAAAAATCCCATACTAAGGCATTATTTTATGATGGTTAGATTCCTAAGTGCAACTAACTAAAAGCAACAATTTTTGTATCTTGGGATGAGGAAAAGAGCCTGCAAAAGTTCCATTACTTACCTGAAGTTGCAGCGCTGTTCAGGAACAAAGGCTGGCAAGGGGTCCCACTCACAGCCACCATGAGAATTTTTCTGCTAGAGACCTACAGCTGGAAGGGATCTTTAATACTAGCTCATTCAACTGGGTTTCTGCAGATGTTGGAACTCCCTGCATAACATTTTTCGGAGTCATTGAACTTCCATGTTATCTTTCAGTCAGTGGGAGCTAGCATCTTCCTTCTGAGGCAGCCCATTTTATTGTTGGGCAGCTTTAAAGTTTAGAGAGTTATCTTCGTGCTGGATATTATGGTAGGACCAGGAATAAGGACATGAATAAGATATAGTTTTACCCTCAAGAGTTCATAATCTCAGTGTGTATTGGTGGAATAGGAGAGATACATATATACTATACCTTAATGCATTGTAGTGTCATATTAGCGTTCTCCCCATTCACCCCTTCCCCTAACTCCTGGTAACCATTGTTTTACTTTCTATCTTTGTGAATTTGATTATTTTAAGTATCTCATATAAGTGGAATCATACAATATTTATCCTTTTGTGTCTGGCTTATTTTATATAAAGTAATGTTTTTAAGGTTCATCCGTGTTGTAGCATGTCAGACTTTTCTTCCTTTTTAGGGCTGAATAGTATTCTATTACATATGTATACATTTTGTTTATCCATTGGTCAATGGACATTGGCAAGAATATTTTAAAGTTTTTGTGCATCTAACAAAAGGTCTGACATGTAGGTACTCAGTAACTATTTGAAAGGAAAAAATAAATGAGAGAAAGATGAAGAAAAGTTTTCTCAGAGGGAATGACAGTTTAGCTAGGCCTTGATAGATTTTGTTAGGCAGAAAAGTGATGATCGGGGCACCTGGATGGCTCAGTCGTTAAGTGTCTGGCTTCAGCTCAGGTCATGATCCCAGGGTCCTGGGATCGAGCCCCGCATCAGGCTCCCTGCTCCGCTTCTCCCTCTCCCACTTCCCCTGCTTGTGTTCCCTCTCTCGCTGTCTCTCTCTCTGTCAAATAAATAAATAAAATCTTAAAAAAGAAAGAAAGAAAGAAAGAAAAGTGATGATCTTACTAGGGTTTAGTAAATACTCATAGCTCAGTACTAGTTACTCTGCAGAAGATCTGACAAAGAGTTAACATTTTTGTCTCAAAGAAGCCATAGTCTGGTGAAGGCAACAGGAATAAGAAAACTGCCTTGAATTAAACCAAAATAATAGAAGTTCAAACTGTGCTTTGGGGGCTGAAAGGAAGGAAAGAGATAGCTTGTTGAGAGGATATAGAAAGCTGCCCTTCATGGAAAAAATTGCATTGCCATGTATCTGGAAGAAGGGGATAGGTTTGGCCATGTCAAAAGAGGGAAGGGAGGTTGCAGGATTAGGTAACAAGAGGAACAGAGATATGGAGGTGAGAAACTATTGTGCCCTGTTCTCTGAGCTGCAGTCCCATTTGGCTAGAGGGTTAAGTCCACAAGAGGAACAAGTGATAGGGGATGGAGGGTTGGAAAAGGGTCATGTTAAGGAGGGCCTTGAATTCTAAAATGTGGAGTTTGCATTTAATATTATAGGTAGGCAGAGGAAACCATTGCATTTTTTCAGCAGGGAAGCATATGATCAGACTCTATTTGAATAGAAAGAATAAAAGAGGATAGATACTAGTAAAAGGTTAGAATATCATGAATCATTGGGGTGCTTGGCTGGCTCAGTGGGTAGAGCATGCTACTCTTGATCTCAGGGTCATGAGTCAAGCCCCGCTTTGGGCGTAGAGCTTACTTAAAAAAAGAAAATTTAAAAACATAGAATATTATGAATTGAGAGGTAATGGTGATCCAGAATAGAATTTATTCTTTAATCATTTAATATTTATGGAGTGCCCACAATGTTCTAGGTACTATTCTAGGAAAAGGAAATGATGAACAAGCTGAACATGGTCTCCTGTCTATAGTGTTTATATTTGGAGGTGGAGATAGGAGTAGAGGAGAGGAAGACACAATAAACACATAAAAAATAACTTCACAGTATATGAAATGCTACATAGGAAATATACCTGATTATGTGATAGGGATATAGGGAAAGGGAATTTAAGATAATTTTGAGAAGGAGGTCTTCTGTGAGGAAATGACCTCTGAAAACTGAAGGATATGTAAGAACCAGCCAGAAAAGTGTTCCAGGAAGACGGACAGAAAATGCCAAGACACTGATTTTGGAAAGATTTGGTGGATCCAGTGAATACAAAGACTGCTGTGGCTGGCTTATAGTGTGAACCACAGAGTGGTAGGAGATGAACTTGAAAGTGGGAAGGAGGCAGATGCATAGAGTCTAATGAGCCATGGTAAGGGATTTGAATTTTATTTCTAAGTGAAAAAAAAAACAACTCACAAAAACCACCACCAACAAAGCGTTTTAAGCAGGGGAATGAAATGATGGAAAGGTGGAATACACTATTAGCTAGGATAGCAGATCTAGGAAAGGAGTTGAGGAGTCAAAGTAAGAGGCAAAAGACAGCTAAGAGCACAAGGGATTTAATAATAGAGTAGGTATGAGGTTGAGGGGAGAGTTAAAGATGACTGGTTTGAGCCTGCTGGGCTTAGAATGAATGTGCCATTTATAGAAATAGGCAAGCCAGGAACAGTTGTTTTATAGAGAACAGGGGAAAGATGTTGATTTTTACCTGCTCCAGAACTTCCAGGTAAAAATATATCTAGAATATAGCTAGAAATGCAGATTTAATGCTTTGAGGAGAACATAAAACTGGAAAAATATTCAGATACCATCTACATAGAGTAAATGGAATTTTGAGGAAAGAGTATATAGAGGGAAGAAAAGGTAGAGGCTGAAGACAAATATTTTTAGGGACTGGCTGTGTTTAGCAGCGGGAAGGAGCAGAGGAAGAATAGTCTAAGAGTTTGAGAAAAGTGTAATGTCATAGAAGTCATGGGAGGACAAAATATTAAAAACAAATGGTGGGGGGAAGAAGGAAGGGAAAGTAGAAATCTCAGCACTGCAAAGAATCTGAGCCTGGGGTAGAGGGAGGAGGCAGGCAGAGTCTGAATCAAGTAAAAGTTGTTGGTGACCCTCAGGGTGCCTGGGTGGCTCAGTCAGTTAAGTGTCTGACTCTTGATTTTGGCTCAGGTCATGATCTTGGGGTTGTGAGGTTGGGCTCCGTGCTTGGCATGGAGCCTGCTTCAGATTCTCTCTCTCCCGGGACGCGTGGGTGGCTCAATTGGTTAGTCGTCTGCTTTCGGCTCAGGTCATGATCCCAGGGTCCTGGGATCGAGCCCAGAGTTGGGCTCCCTGCTTGATGGGGAGCCTGCTTGTCCCTCTCCTCCCAGCTTGTGCTCTCTCTCGCTATCCCTGTCTCTCTCTTAAATAAATAAATAAAATCTTAAAAAAAAAAAAAGATTCTCTCTCTTCCTTTGCCATCCCCCCTCCCACACTCGCTCTCTCTCTCAAAAAAAAAAAGTTGGTGACCCTCAAATGAGAGGAATGAGAGTTAAATCAGACTGTGAAGGGTAGGTGATAAGGAAATAGAAGTTTTCCAATTCAGTAACCGTTTTTTGTTTTTTTTTAAGATTTTATTTATTTGAGAGAGAGGGCACACGTGTGAGTCAGAGGAGGAGCAGAAGGAGAGGGACAAGCAGACTCTGTGCTGAGCTCAGAACCTGATGTGGGACTTGACTCCATGACCCAAGATCATGACCTGAGCTGAAACCAAGAGTTGGATGCTCAATCTACTGAGCCACCCAGGCGCCCCCAGTAACCACTTTTAAAAATAGTATTCATTGTAGAAAATCTGCACATTTAAATCTTTTTTTTTTAAAGATCTATTTATTTGAGAGAGAGAGAGAGAGAGCAGGGGTTAGGGGCAGAGAGAGTCATAAGCAGACTCTGTGCTGAGTATGGAGCCCAATGTGGGCTTGATCTCACAACCCTGAGATCACAACCTGAGCCGAACCAAGAGTCAGGTGCTTAACCAACTGTGCCACCCAGGTGCCCCTGGATAATTAAATCTTTAGGAATCTGCTATATGCCAGGCATTAGGCCAGGTTATAGGATATGAGAAGGAATAGCATGATTCTTCTGTTTAAGAAGAGTACAGTGAGGGAGAGAGACATATAATTGAAAATTCACCATTCTTGGGGCACCTGGGTGGCTCAGTCAGTTAAGTGTCTGCCTTCAGCTCAGGTCATGATCCTGGAGTCCTGGGAGTCCCAGGATTGAGCCCTGCATCAAGGCTCCCTGATCGGCGGGGAGTTTGCTTCTCCTCTGCCCCTCACCTCACTGGTGCTCTTTCTCTCTCATTCTCTCTCAAATAAATAAAATAAAATAAATCTTTAAAAAATTCACCATTTTTTAGTTCTTTCATGTCTTCACTTCCCTCCTTCTCTGCTTAGAGTCCATGATCTATTATTAAAATTAGTCTTGTGAATATATCCTCAGTAAACTTGTTCCTCTTTTCCTACACTGTAGTCATCCAACTCTATTCCAACACTTGTTAAATTAAATTCTGTATCTGTTTCTTGCCTGTACCTGGGTAGCTAAATGTGGAGAAGAATACACTGAGCTCACTGGTGACTACTGATCTTAAGTGGGCCTTTAGTATAGTTCAGCTAAATTTCTGCATTTCTGCAATTGGCTTGCTCTCCCACTTTCCAAGATGACAATTTCATGTGTTCTTTTTTTTTTTTTCCCTTCAAATCAGCAACTCATCTCCCCCCTTCTAACTAAAGAAATTGCTTCCTGGGGCGCCTAGGTGGCTCAGTTAAGCATCTGCCTTCGGCTCAGGTCATGATCTCAGGGTCCTGGGCTCGAGCCCCGCATCGGGCTCTCTGCTCAGCAGGGAGTCTGCTTCTCCCTCTCCCTCTCCCTCTGTGCTCTCTCTCTCTCAAATAAATAAATAAAATCTTAAAAAAAAAAAAGAAATTGCTTCCTGTTTCACTGGTAACTTTGAGGTAGTCAGAAGATATCTAACTCCCTCATGGTCCTGTTGCCACAGCTGTCAACATATATACACCTGAATGTGAATACCCTCTTTCTCCTGTTCCAGTGGATAGACTGTTCAAGTTTTTGTCTAGGATCCACATCATTACTTGTGGGCTAAATCCCATCCCTCTATTCTGTTCAAGGACATAACCCTAGTAATTGTCCTTTTTCTTTGGCGATCAGTAGTTTTTGTCTCTCTACTGAGCCATTCTTGTCAGCGTATAAATATGTGATACTATCTCCCATTTAAGAATAATAAAGAGGGGCGCCTGGGCGGCTCACTCGGTTAAGCGTCTGCCTTCAGTTCAGGTCATGATCCCAGGGTCCTGGGATGGAGCCCCGTGTCGGGCTCCCTGCTCAGTGGGGAGTCTGCTTCTCCCTCTCCCACTCCCCCTGCTTGTGCTCTTGCTCTGTCAAATAAATAAATGAAATCTTAAAAAAAAAAATAAGAAAGAAAGAAAATTCCCTTGAGCCTATATCTCTTTCCAGCTACTTCCCTATTTCTCTGCTCCCTATTTACAGCAATACTCCTCAAGACAGTTGTTGTAGGCATTTCTTTTTTGTCTTCTTTCATTCTCTAATCCATTACAGTCCATTGAAACTATTTTGTCACGATCACTTAGTGATCTGTACTTCACCAAGCCCCGAGATCATTTATCTGGTTGATCATTGCTTTCTTAAAAATACACCATGCTTGGGGCACCTGGGTGGCTCAGTCATTAAGTGTCGGCCTTCGGCTCAGGTCATGATCCAGGGTCCTGGGATCAAGCCCCACATCAGCTTTCTTGCTCAGCAGGGAAGCCTGCTTCTCCCTTTCCCACTCCTCCTGCTTGTGTTCCCGCTCTCACTGCCTCTCTCTCTGTCAAATAAATAAAATCTTTAAAAAAAAAAAATATACCATGCTCTTAGTTCTCTTTTAACTTTATTAATTGCTCTCTCTTGGTTTCCTTTGCTGGTTCTTCCTCATTTTCCTAACTGCTAAACATTGGTGAACCCCAGGACTTAGACCTTGGACCTCTTCTTTTTTCAGCTATGCTCATTTCAAGTAATATCTATAGGCTGACAGCTCCTGAACTTTAGATTCTTCAAGTAGACTGCTGGATCATCTACTCTCAGATGTTCACTAGGCATCTCAGACTTAACATGTCTAAAAACAAAATATTTTCCCCCTTTAAACATGTTCTTTTTATATAGCCTTCTTCATTTCAATAAAAATCCCATTCTTCTAATTGCTTAAAGTAAAAAACTTGAAATCATCTTTATGTTGCCTTTCTCTTATACCCATCCATGTCCATGTCCATGTCATCGGCATGTCTTGTCAGCTCTCTCTTCAGAATATATTCAGAATCCCACCATTTCTCACTACCTCCTCTGCTACTATCCTTGTTCAGGATGCCATCATCTCTTGCCTAGATTATTTAAATAGTCTCCCAGCTGATTTTTCTACTTCTACCCCTGCTCACTTTGACCGGTTTCTTCTTAACCCAGCAGTTAGAGTGAGCCTTTTAAAATACATGATAGATGATATTATTCTGCTCAGAATCCTCCTGTGTCTCCCCATCTTACTCAGTAAAAGCCAAAGCTTACAGACTGTTACATGATCTGAGCTCCTTTTACAGCTCTTCTCTCCTACTAGTATTCTCCCTTTGGCTCATTCAGCCCCAGCATCACTGGCCTTCTTGCTGTTCTTTGAACATGCCAACCATGCTTTTACTTCAGGGGCTTTGTTCTTGCTGTTCCTCTGCCTGAAAACCTTTCCCCCTAGGTATCTGCTGTGCTAGTTCCCTCACTTCATTTAAGACTGCTTAAATGTCACCTGAATAGAGTGGTTTTCCTTGTGCAACATGTAAAATAGCAAACCCTATACCCCCAGAACTATCTCTTTCCTTTACTCTGCTTTATTTTTTTCCATAGGACCTATTACCATTTGATATATCTAGTTGTTTGTTGTTATGTTTTATCATAAACTAAGTCTGGCTTGTTCATTCCTATGTGCACCGTACCTCATACAGTTCCTGGCACATAGTAGATATTCAAAATAAAGTTTTTTGGGTTTTGTTTTGTTTTAGAGTGGGGAGGGGCAGAGGGAGAGGGAGAGAGAATCTTAACCAGGCTCCATGCTCAGCGTGGAGCCGGATGCGGGGCTCAGTCTCACCACCCTGAGATCATGACCTGAGCTGAAATCAAGTCAGATGCTTTACCAACTGAGCTGCCTAGGCACCCCAAATAAAGTTTTTTTGAATGAATGAGTGCCTTTTAACTTTTCTGTAGCAGAGAGATCAGCTTGCATTTATTGTGAGTGTATGTATGGGTGTACCTACCTATAGTAACTACATGTGATTAGGTGGTTCTTCTAATGTACATTTTATAGGAATAGTTCTTCATTCATCTAAATACTGACTTTCTATAAGCATTATTAAATCATTCCATATATACAAAGCTATTGTGTTTGACCTTTCACAAATCCCGATGCCTCATTTATCATGTGTAAATAGCATGGCATAAAGAGATGTGGAGATGTACTTTTCCCCCCATTAAGTCTGCATGCTGTTATAAGAAGAGTTGAATGGGAATGCTGCAGTGTTTTGCTATGATAGAATGAATCAACCTGCTGTGGTTTGATTATACTATGTGGGACTTGGAAAACACTGCCATTTTAAGCTTTGGGTATAAATTATCTTTAAGGGACCATTGTATATGACTCAGTAAACAAAAGTGGTCTAAACTATTTAAGCATCAAATTACCTCATTCTAATATAAATGGCTCTTCAAAAGCTATGCTTTATAAAACAGTTGAATGACAGTTGACTCATTTACTTATTGTGATGGTCTAAATAAATAGTCATTTCCAGAATTATAAGCAAATATAAAAGACAAAATAATGTAAGGTGCTAGATTAATTACTCAGTCATAAATCATTCATGTTTATGCATTCACAATAAAACCTTGAGGGTGTTGGTGATTATGTGTGACACATGTTTATCATCCCCCTTCATACAGAGATGGTCTGCTTCTCCTCACAGACACACAACCTTGTATCTTTAGGTCCCAAAGAGATTGTCTCTCTTCTTCCTGAAAAAATATAAATAGAATTTAAATTAGAAAATTCATTCAGAAAATAAACAAAAGATATAATTTACTTCTGTTTTAGTTATTTTTCTTAAGTGACTATTTTTGTTAAATTTGTTGATACTGACTGCTGGTTAGGTATATTTGCCTTTAGTAACCAAGATATTTTATAGACAAATGAAATAGTTGTAAAAATAATAAGATATTGTATATACTTTTACATAATTATATATGCCTTTTCACCTGTTCCAATCTGATTAACCTAGTAAAACTTATTACGAGACACTATACTTTTTTATCTCCATATGAAAGTAGTACTTTGATAGAATTTGGGGGAAGAAAATCTACAGCTGCTGTCTTGTTCACAGGAAGGGAGGCAATAATAAGTTAATAAAGATCTATCATCGAGATGGTAAATACGGCTTTTCTGATCCTCTGACATTTAATTCTGTGGTGGAGCTCATTAACCACTATCATCATGAATCTCTTGCTCAGTACAATCCCAAACTTGATGTGAAGCTAATGTACCCAGTGTCCAGATACCAACAGGTATGATTATAGAAGTTTCTTTTTTTTTTTAAGATTATTTATTTATTTATTAGAGAGAGAGAATTAGCAGGGGGGGTGGAGCAGAGGGAGAGGGAGAAGCAGACTCCCCACTGAGCAGGGAGCCTGATGTGGGGTTCAATCCCAGGACCCCAAGATCATGACCTGAGCCAAAGTCAGATGCTTAACCAACTGAGCCACCCTCATGCCCCTATAGAAGTTCTTGATAGCTATTCAACAAGTCATTTTTAACATCGTTTCATTTTAATTTACCAGGCTTATCAGTTAAAAAAAAAATCTAGTCATTTTAAATTTCCTACTTAAGATTTAAGATATTTTTGGAGCTTATTTTGTGACTACTAGTCCTTAACAGCTTGTTGCATGTACTTATTAACTTTATATAAAAATACTTCTGTTTCTGTTTCCTATTTATACTTCATTTCTTAATTTTTCAAGTATTAATTATTTTGATGTGATCTAAAGGGTGAGTGTTAACAAAAGGATTTAGTGCTTTTGCATGCTTACTATTAATACAGTGGCTTAAACTTACAGTAGAAATGCAATTTAAAAATAAATAGATGTGGAAAAATTCATGTGTCAGAATTGTTAACATTCTTTATTTCTTTTGTTTAACTGTACAGGATCAGTTGGTAAAAGAAGACAACATTGATGCAGTTGGTAAAAAATTGCAAGAGTACCACTCTCAGTATCAGGAAAAGAGTAAAGAGTATGACAGGCTATATGAGGAATATACCAGAACATCCCAGGTTAGTAAATATTTGTTGTTTAGGCCAGTAAGTATGCAATGCTACAGTTACATCAGATTTTCTATAATTCACCTGACAGTCCTTAACTGTCTTAATATCTTGAACAACCTTTTTGAGACTGTGATGATACAAATTCTTCTCCCATTCATAAATCACTTTTTTATTGGCTAAGGTATAATTTTTTTCAGTTAGTATTAACTAGGATAAGGTTTGACTGCAAATGACAAAAAATAACAATAGCAGAGGCTTCAGATAGAAATTTTTCTTTCATGTATAGGCGCAGTACCAGGGATATTGTGTCAACTACACAGTCATTAGGGCTTAGGGTTCTTTTTTGATGCTTTGCTATCTGTAGAAGTTGGCTTACTCCAATATCAGCCATCACAACAATATTCTAGCAAACAAGATAGAAGAATAAGAAGGAAAGTTTCCTGTTTTTTTTTTTTTTTGAAAATTTCCTGTTTTTAAGGCTACTTCCTAGAAGAAGTACACACTGCATCTACTTTCATCCCCCTGGTAAGACATGGCTGCAGATTACAACTAGCGGCAGGGAGGCTAAGAAAGCTAATTTTTATTTGGTCAGGTATACTCAACTAACATTTGAGAGTTTACTGAGGAAGAAGGAATTAATGGGAATTATGAGACCACTAGTAGTCTTAACCACAGTTTTTAGATCATAAATCTTTTTTTTTTTTTTAAGATTTTATTTATTTGACAGAGAGAGACACAGCGAGAGAGGGAACACAAGCAGGGGGAGTGGGAGAGGGAGAAGCAGGCTTCCACGGAGCAGGGAGCCTGATGGAGGGGTCGATCCCAGGACCCTGGGATCATGACCTGAGCCGAAGGCAGATGCTTAACGACTGAGCCACCCAGGCGCCCCCATAAATCTTTTTTTTTAAAGATTTTGTTTATTAGAGAGAGAGAGAGAGAGCAAGTACAAGCAGGGGGAGGGGCAGAGAGAGAGGGAGAAGCAGACTCCCCTGCTGAGGAGGGAGCCCAATGTGAGGCTTGATCCCAGGACCCTGGGATTATGATCTGAGCTGAAGGCAGACACTTAACCAACGCCAGCCAGGTACCCCAAGATCATAAATCTTAATAATCAATAATATTTCTTTTATCACATGTATGCGATAGAACAAAATTCTGAAGAATACTCTAGTTCTCTTCCTAGAACTTGTTTTCTTAGTTCTTTTCCTAGAACTACTTTTTTATTTTTATTTATTTATTTATTTATTTATTTATTTAAAAGATTTTATTTATTTATTTGACAGACACAGCGAGAGAGGGAACACAAGCAGGGGGAGTGGGAGAGGGAGAAGCAGGCTCCCTGCAGAGCAGGGAGCCTGATGTGGGACTTGATCCCAGGACCCTGGGATCATGACCTGAGCTGAAGGCAGTCGCTTAACCGACTGAGCCACCCAGGCGCCCTAGAACTACTTTTTAAAAAATATATATTTTATTTATTTGAGAGAGAGTGGGAGAGAGAGTGAGCACAAGAAGGGGGAGGGGCAGAGAGAGATGCAGACTCCCCGCTGAGCAGGGAGCCCTTGGGCTAGATCCCAGGACTCAGGGATCATGACCTGAGCCAAAGGCAGACACTTAACCAACTGAGCCACACAGGCACCCCTCCTAGAACTACTCTGATTCTTTTCTAGTTACACTTGAATTGGTTTAATTTGCCCTGAGTCATTACCTAAAATATAAAAGGTGCTGGGAATTTTTATGAAGGTGCAGGTCTTCAGGGAAGTTTATCCATTGCAATATTTGGGTCAGTAGTGGCCTAAGAAAATATGTCTAACTGGGTTTCTTATCCACATTCTTTTGATTATTTATTTATTTTAGGATTGTTTTTTTATTTTGGAGAGAGATTATTTATTTATTTTAGAGAGAGAGAAAGTGAGTGAGGGTCCACATGCTCAGGGTGAGTGGCAGGGGGGTGAGGGGGAGTGAGGAGCAGAGGAAGAGGGACAAGCAGATTCTGTGCTCAGCCATTGCAGGGCTCAGTCTCACCAGCCTGAGATCATGACCTGAGCTGAAATCAAGAGTCACATGCTTAACCGACTGAGCCACCTGGGCTCCCCTTTTTTGCACATTCTTTTGAAACACGGGTTATTACTTTGAACATCAAATAACTTATAGAAGCATTAGTCTGTGTTGATTAGTCCATGTTATGGTAGCATTAGTCCATTCTACGAAATTCATATTGAATTCTCAGTGCCATAATAACTTGGCTGAATCCTTTATTGGACATAAGAGTAATGGATTTTTTCTAGTGTTTGTTTTCTGTTGTTTGTTAATATTACTGCTTTTTATTATTTCCTTTTTTTTGCTTTCAATTTATTTTTATTTTTATTTTTTTTAAAGATTTTATTTATTTATTTGACAGAGGGAGACACAGCGAGAGAGGGAACACAAGCAGGGGGAGTGGGAGAGGGAGAAGCAGGCTTCCTGCGGAGCAGGGAGCCCGAGGCAGGGCTCCATCCCAGGACCCTGGGATCATGACCTGAGCTGAAGGCAGATGCTTAACGACTGAGCCACCCAGGCACCCCTGCTTTCAATTTAATTTGCTTTTCTTTTACTACCTTAAGGTGAAAATTTTGTTCATTGGCTTTAAAACTTTCTTATTTTCTAAAATAAGCATTTAAAGCTATAAATTTTCTTCTAAGCACTGCTATAGGTATATCCTACAAATTTTGTTATACTATTATTTTCCTAATTCAGTTTTAAATATTTTCTAATTTCTCTTGTGATTTCTTCTTTGACCATATGTTCTTTAATTTCTAAATATTTGGGGCTTCTCTGGATACTATGTTATTTCTAGTTTAATTTTTTTGTAGTCAGTGAACATAATTCATTAAGGTTGCCATCATTTGAAATTTATTGACTTATGACCTAGTACATGCCTTATCTTAGTTAACTTGCACACTGACAAAGACTAATAATGTTGTTGGTATAGTGCTCTTTCAGTTGTTAGTATAGTCCTCTATAAATATCAATTAGGTCAAAGTGATTTATGGTGTCATTCAGATATTCTATATCTTTACTGATTTTTTTTTTTTACTAGTACTGTCAGTTAATTAGGAGTCTTAAAGTCTCTAGTTACCATTGTAGATTTGTCTATTTCTCTTTTTAGTTCTGTTAGCTTTTGCTTTATATGTATTGTAGTTCTATTAAGAGCTTACACATTAATAGTAAATTTACTCCTTTATAATATGAAATATTCCTCAGAGCGCCTGGGTGGCTCAATTGGTTGAGCGCTGGACTCTTGATTTCAGCTCAGTCATGATCTCAGAGTCGTGGGATCGAGCCCCTCCTCCTCCACACTGAGTTGGCTTGAGATTCTGTCTCTCCCTCTCACTCTGCCCCTCACTCCTCTCTCACACACGTTCTCTCTCTTTCTCTCAAATAAATAAATAAATCTTTTTAAAAAATATGAAATAGTCTTCTTTATATCTGGTAATCTTCCTGGTCTTGAAGTCTACTTTTTCTAATATTTCCCCATCAGCTTTTATACAATTATTATTTGCATGATATATTTTTTTCTGTCCTTTTACTTATTTTCTGTCCTTTTACTTTCAATGTATTTGTGCCTTTATAGTTAAAGTGCATTTCTTTTTTTTTTTTAACATTTTTTTTTTTAAAGATTTTATTTATTTATTTGACAGAGGGAGACATAGCGAGAGAGGGAACACAAGTAGGGGGAGTAGGAGAGGGAGAAGCAGGCTTCCCGTGGAGCAGGGAGCCTGATGCGGGGCTCGATCCCAGGACCCTGGGATCACGACGTGAGCCGAAGGCAGACGCTTAACGACTGAGCCACCCAGGCGCCCCATAAAGTGCATTTCTTATAGATAATAATATATAGTTGGGTCTGGCTTTTTAAACAATCCAGCCTAACAATCTCTGCCTTTTAACTGGAGTGTGTAATCTATTTGTATGTCTTGTAATTATTGATATGGTTGGGTTTATATTTACTTTTTTGCTATTTGTTTTCTTTTTGCTCCATCTGTTTTTGTTCCTCAGCAACTTTTTCATGGTTGTCTTTTGCGTCAAATGTTTTTTAGTATTCCGTTTTGATTCCTCATCTGGCCTTTTAGTTATGTCTGTCTCCTTTTTTGTTTTCCTATAGGAAGTTGCTCTAAAGATTACAACATGCATTCTTTCCAGTTTTAGTATATGTGCTGCCAAAGTGAGCACACAACATGCATTCTTAATCACAGTTACTTAAGTTCATACTGTACCATGTAGCATGTGAACATAATAACTGTGCTATTATATAATTCTATTTCCACCTCTTATTACTGTCATGTATTTTATATCTACATGTTAACTCCATAATTTATTGTTATAATATTTGCCTATTCTAGGTACTTTATATAAATGGAATCATACAATATTTGTCCTTTGGTTACTTCACTAATTATAATGTTTTCAAGGAAAATCCATGTTGTAGCATATATCAAAGTATCATTTTTTATGGCTGAATAATATTGCATTGTATGTGTATGTGACATTTTGTTTATCCATTCATTTATTGATGGACATTTGGGTCCAGTTTCTGGCTATTGTGAATTATACTGCTTATGAACATTGGTGTACAAATAACTGTTCAAGTCTCTGCTTTCATTTCTTTTAGATATATACCTAGGAGTGGAATTGCTGGATCATATAGCAGTTCTATATTTAACCTTTTGAGAAACTGCCAAACTTTTCCATACTGGCAAAACTATTTTACATTCCTACCAGCAATGCATAAAGATTCCAGGTTTTCCACATTCTCTCTAATAAGACTTGTTATTTTTTGTGTTTTTACTTCAGTTTTTTATAGCCAGCCTAGTAGTCATGAAGTGATACTGTTTTTGTTATTGTTGAGTTTTAGGTTTTTTTTTTTTAAATCCCTTATCAGATACATGATTTTCAGATATTTTTCCCATTTTGTAGGTTGTCTTTTTGCTTTATTGATATCCTTTGACATGCAAATGTTCTTAATTTTTATGAAGTCCAATTTGTTTTTTCTTTTGTTGCATATGCTTTTGGTATCATATTCATGAAGTTGTTCCAAATCCAGTGTCATAAAGATATTTTCAATGTTTCTTCTAGAAGTTTTTTGTTTTTACTCTTCAATTTGGATCTTTGATCCATTTGGGTTAACTTTTACATGTGGTGTGTTAAGGTTCCAGCTTTATTTTTTACATGTGAAAATACATTTTCCCTGCACTGTGGTCCCAACACCATTTCTCCATTGAATGATCTAGGGATATTTGCTGAAGTGAGACATTGATCATAAGTGTGAGGGTTTATTTTGGGGCTTTCTATTGTATTCCATTGGTCTATATGTCTATCCTTATGTCAGTACCATATTTTGATTACCATAGCTTCTTAATATTGAAACCAGGAAGTGTGAGTGTTCCAAGTTTGTTCTTTTTCAAGATTGTTTCGGCTATTCTGGGTCCCTTTCAATTCCATATGAATTTGAGGTTCAGTTTTTCTATTTCTGTAAAAAATGTGGTTGGGATTTTGATAGCGATTGCATTGAAACTATATATCACTTTGAGTAGTATTATCATCTTAACAATATTAAGTCTTCCAATCCATGAACAAGGATGTCTTTCCATTTATTTATGTCTTCTTTAATTTCTTTCAGCATTTTTTTTTATTATATCTTTCAGCATTTTTTTGTAGTTTCCAGTATATGAGTTTCTTACCTCCTTGGTTAGATGTATTCCTAAATATTTTATTCTTTTTAATGTTGTTGTAAATGGAATTATTTCTTTAGTTTCTCTTTCAGATTATTCATTGCTAGTGTATAGAATACAATTGATTTTGTGTATTGATTTTGCATTCTGCAACTTTGCTGAATTTATTAGCTCTTATAGTTTTTGGTGGATTCTTTAGGGTTTTGTACCTATAAGATCATATCATTTGAGATAGTTTCACTTCTTCCGCTGCAATTTGGATGTCTTATAATTGCTTTTCGTTGCCTAATTGCTCTGGCTAGAACTTCAGGTATTTTGTTGAATTAAAGTGGATATCATTGTCTTGTTCATGATCTTAGGTGGAAAGCTCTCCCATTTCACCATTGAGTATGATGTTAACCTTGTGTTTTTCATATATGGCAATATTAGTTTTCTATGTCTGCTGTAACAAAGAATGACAAACTGGATGGCCTAAGACAACAGAAATTTATCATCTCACTGTTCTGGGGGCTCTAAGTCCAAAATCAAGTTGTTGGTGGGGCCCTTCTCTTTGTGGAGGCTCTGGGGAAGAACCTTCATTGTTTTTCTTAGCTTCTGGTGGTTGCTGGCAGTCCTTGGCATTCTTTGGGTTGAACACATCACTCCAATTAATGCCTTCATTATCAATGATATTCTCCCTCTGTGTCTCTCTCTTCCCTTTTTATAAGGATATTAACTAATCATTGGATTAGGACCCATCCTAATCCAATGTGATCTCATCTTAATTCACAGAAGACCCTATTTCCTAATAAGGTCACATTCTAAGGTCCTGAGGATTAGGACTGATCATATCTTATGTGGGAACACAATTCAATCTATAACAATGGCCTTTATCATGTTGAAGTTTCCATTTCTAGTTTATTGTTTTTATCATGCAAGGGTATTAGATTTTGTCAAATACTTAGTCTGCATCAGTTAAGATGATCTGATCATGTGGGTTTTTTCCTTCAATATATTAATGTTGTGTACTGACTGATTTTTGTATGTTGAATCACCCTTGCATTCCTGGGATAAATTCCACGTGGTAATGGTGTATAGTTACAGTACTTTTAATATGCTTTTTAATATTTGCTAGTATTTAGTTGAGGATTTTGCATCTATATTCAAATGGGATGTCATTCTATAGTTTTCTTTTCTTGTAGTCTCTTGATCCAGTGTCAGTATCAGAGTAATGATGGCCTCATAGAATGAGTTAGAAAGTGTTCCCTCTTCCCTCCTCTTCTAGTTTTTGGAAGTGTGAGAAGGATTGGTGTTAATTCTTTTTTTTTTTTAAGATTTTATTTATTATTTGAGAGAGAGAGTGCACAAGAGGGGGTAGGGTCAGAGGAAGAAGCAGATTCCCCACTGAGCAGGGAGCCCAATGCAGGACTTGATCCTGGGACTCAAGGATCATGACCTGAGCCGAAGGCAGTCGCTTAACCTACTGAGCCACCCAGGTACCCCTTAATTCTTTTTTAAATGTTCGGTAACTTCACTAGTGAATCTATCTGGTCCTGGGCTTTTCTTTGTTGGGAAGTTTTTATTTTTTTTTTAAGAGATAATTTTTTTAAAGATTTTTATTTATTTATTTGACAGAGAGAGAAAGATAGCAAGAGTGGGAACACAAGCAAGGGGAGTGGCAGAGGGAGAAGCAGGCTTCCCACTGAGCAGGGAGCCCGATGTGGGACTCAATCCCAGGACCCTGGGATCATGACCTGAGCTGAAGGCAGACGCTTCATTTTAGAGAGGGAGAGAGAGAGAGCACACACATGAGCAGAGGGAGAGGAGAAGAATCCCAAGCAGACTTTCCACTGAGCGTGGAGACTGATGCTTGATCCCATGACCCAGAGATCATGATCTTAGCCAAAACCGAGACTCGGATGCTTAACTGACTGAGCCATCCAGGTACCCCTGTCAATACCTACATTTTAAAAAAAGAAAAAATCTCACATCAATAATCTAATTGTATACCTTAAGAAACTAGAAAAAGAAGAGCAAACTAAACTCAAAGCTAGCAGGAGGAAATAATAAAGATTAGAGAGATAAATGAAATAGAAAACAGAAAAATAGAGAAAAATTGACAAAACTAAAAATTGGTTCTTTTTAAAAAATTTTTTATTTTTTTAAATTATTATATTTTTATAGATAAAGTCTTATTTATTTATTTGATGAGAGAGAGAGAGAGCAAGAGCACAAGTAGGGGGAGTGGGAGAGGGAGAAGTAGGTTCCCCACTGAGCAGGGAACCAGATATGGGACTCAATCCCAGGACCCTGGGATCACGACCTGAGCCAAAGGCAGACACCTAACTGACTGAGCCACCCAGGCGCCCCTAAAAATTAGTTAATAAGATAACAAAATTGAAAAACCTTTAGTTAGACTAAGAAAAAATAAAATCTTGGGGCGCCTGGGTGGCTCAGTCGTTAAGCATCTGCCTTCGGCTCAGGTCATGATCCCAGGGTCCTGGGATCAAGCCCCACATCAGGCTCCCTGCTCAGTGGGAAGCCTGCTTCTCCCTCTCCCACTCCCCCTGCTAGTGTTCCTGCTTTTGCTATGTCTCTTTCTGTCAAGTAAATAAATAAAATATTAAAATAAAATAAAATCTTAAAAAAAAAAAGCAGGTATTGACAGCTATAAATTTCCCTTGAGCACTGCTTTTGCTGTATCCCGTAAGTTCAGTATGCTGTGTTTATTTCTTAATTATCTCAAGGTATTTTCTAATTTCTCTTCTCATTTCTTCTTTGATCCATTGATTAAGAACGTGTTGATTTCCACATATCTGTGGGTTTCCCAGTATACCTGAGAAGAATGAGTATTCTTTGCATCTGAAGCAAGTCTCTTGTAGAGAGCATATGGGTAGATCATGGGTTGTTTTTAATTTTTTTTTTTTTTAAGTAGGCTCCACGCCCAGCGTGGAGCCCAACATGGGGCTTGAACTCATGACCCCAAGATCAAGACCTGAGTTGAGATCAAGAGTCAGACGCTTAACCGACTGAGCCATCCAGACAACCCGGGTTGTTTATAATTTTTAATCCATCTGCAGTCTCTGCCTTTTAGTTGGAGAGTTTAATCCATTTACGTTTAAAATAATTACTGATTACTGGTAAGGAAGGACTGACTTCTGGCATTTAGTTATTAGTTTTCTATATGTCTTATGTGTCTTTTGCACTTCAGTTCTACCATTACTGGATTTTTTTAGTATTTAATTGATTTTTTTGTAGTGTACCTTTTTTTCGATGCCCCACTTCTTTCCTTTTCTTTATTTTTTGAAGTTTTTCTTAGGAGTTACCTTCAAGATTATAATTAACATGTAACTGCACAACAATCTAGTTTTAATTACAACTTATTACTCATATTTGCAGTGGTATATAAATACTTTGCTCCTATACATAATTGTTCTTCTTTATATTGTTATTGTCATTGATTACATTTTCATATATTGTATGCCCATTAACATAGATTAATAATCATTGTTTTATGCATTTGTCCTTTAAATCTTATAGAAAAAAAGAGTCACAAACCAAAAGTACAGTACTACTTGACTTTATATTTATTTATGCAGTTAGCTTTACCAGTGTTCTTTATTTCTTCATGTGGCTTTGAGTAACTGTCTAGTGTCCTTTAATTTCAGCCTGAAAGTCTTTAGCATTTCTTGTAGAGCAGATCTAGTGGTAACAAACTCCCTCAACTTTTGTTTATCTGGGAATATCTTAATTTCTTCTTCATTTTTGAAGGATGGTACTACTTGGATATAGAATTCTTGATTGACAGCCTTTGTCTTTTAAGACTTTAAATATACCATTCCACTGCCTTCTGGCCTCCATGGTTTCTGATGGGAAACCAGCTATTAATTTGATTGAGGATCCTTTGTACATGACAAATTTCTTCTCTCTTGCTTCTTTCAAGATTCTCTCTTTGTCTTTTGACAATTTGAGTATAATGTAAAATACATGTTTCTTATATCTTTGTTCATAGTTTATAATTGTTACCTGTGGAAAGGTCAGCCATGAGCTATTCTAGTATTACTGTAACTCATGGTTTCTTGTTTTGGCCCTAGTATTTATACTATTGATTTTCCAGCCCAAAGCCACTGATCTTATTTCCAAGCTAGTATCTGTGGTGGGTAGTGTTAAGATAGAGACTACACCTGGATCTTCAAGGCTGTGGGGCTCACTAGGGGATACTGCCCTATGAGGATTATCAATTAGGAATGAGATAGTACTGACTGGGAAAAGATGTGGGATTCCAGTGGCCAGAAATGCTCTAATGGTCTATTTTCTATGTGAGATGTTTAATTCCATTTTATTTTCAGGGTTTATTTTATTAGTTAGTTACTCAGAGTGATCTTAGTAACTTTTTCTTTCTACCTGATACTTGAGCTGTATCTCTGGTGTGCCTGTGTACATTTTTAAACACTGCTCTGTATTCCTTTAGCTCTTCCAGATGAATTATCTGTGATGAGGCCAGTGTTTGGGGTAGAATGGGGGAAAAGTCACTGATGCTTCTTCAGATTGAATCAACATAAATGGTCAACATCAGGGGATGGTGAAATGATAATACATATAATAGAATGTTATACAGCTATTAAAATAGGTTTCCAGAAATTATTTTAAAACTTTAATTTTTAAAAAGTGACAAAAGTTATATAAATATTTATGTAAAATTCAGTATAAATTATTGCTGAATTCTATGTGAATTATTGCATACAAAGTAAAAATTCCCATTCCCTAGGTAGAGGTAACTGCTATGACTAAGTGCTTTTTAGGAATTCCTGATGACCTGAGAAATGCTTATGATGTAGTTTCAGGCAATGGAGCCAGCATGTAGAAGTGTGTGAACAGAGTGATTTCATCTATGAGTATACCCACTAACCTGAAGGGAACACTTTATGAAAATATTCTGGGATGTTTGAGGTGATAGAATTAAGGGGATTTGGGAAAAATACAGTTACAAATAGAAAGGAGGAAATAATAGAAATAATAGTATGCACATTAATAACAATAATATATATAACACAATGACCTTTTTTTAAACAAAATGATACAAAATTATTCTATAACCATCAAAAAATGATGGCCTATATTTACCGATTTTGAGTAATTTCTTTTTTTTTAAAGATTTTTTTTTTTTTTTTTTAGAGAGCATGCATGAGCATGAGCAGGGGGAGGGACAGAGGGAGAGGGAGAATCCCAAGCAGACCCCACACTGAGCAAAGCCAGATATGGGGCTCAATCTCATGACCCTGAGATCATGACCTGAGCTGAAACCAAGAGCCGGACGCTCAACTGACTGCGCCACCCAGGTGCCCCCTAATTTTGAGTAATTTCTAAGATAACATTACACAAAAAAAAACAAGGGAAAAATATATGGTTAGTCATATGACCATAGTCATCTATGGTTAAAATATGACTAGACTTAAGGTATTCAATAAATGTTTTTGGATGTTTAATCCCCCCCCTTTTTTTTTTCACCTGATTCTCTCTCTCTTCTCACACACACACACACTCTCTCTCTCTCTCTCTCAGATATAGCTGGGGTTGCCATTATCTCCATCTTATAGATGGGAACTTAAAGCATAGAAAGACTCTCTTAAGGGACTTAACCAATTTTTAGCATAATCAGGATTAGAATATAAATCTTCTAAATTCCAATTTAGTTCATTTGTAGTATCCAGGTGTGATACTGTGCTTGACTTTAGAAACACAGAGAGAGAGAAGAGACTATTCCACAAAAGGTTGAAGTACTCTGACAACATTTGTCAAACACAATGTGCATTTGGCAAAATGGCATACTTTAATCCCTTTTCTCTGCATCAAACAAAGCAATGGTGGATTACTGTATTCCCGTGCGCATATTTATTTAAAGGGCAACATACAACACTATGTTTAATCTTACAAAGACTGTTGAGTAAAAGATGCAGAAGAATACATATACTATGAGTCTACTCATAGAAGGTACAAAACCAGGCAAATGTTAATTTTTTTTTTATTTTGGATGGGTATATAAAGTGGTAAAATCATGAAGAATAACAAGGAAATGATCATCATAAAAGGCATGGTAGTGTTATCACCAAGGTGGAGGAGGTGGAGTGGGAAGAAGCAGGGAGTTACGATCCAGAAAGGACACACAAGTAATTTCTGGGGTTGCTAGTAGTGGAAGTTCATTTTATAATAATTTGTTCAACTGTGTATTTGTTTTATGCACTTATTATATCTCACACTAAAAACATGGCTCTATGCAGAAACAATATGATTATTTCTATAGATCAGAGGTAGAACAGAAAACCATAATAACAACTATAAATGGAACTTCCAGATCTAGGAATAAATAGAAACAACTGGGAATTTGACCTCCCTGGTAGTTCTTTCTTGGACTTCTTTGCTGATTTCTCCTCTTTGACATTGATCCTCTTCTTTTTTCTGGTTACTTATTCACTCTGTTGATCTCAAACAGTCTCATGATTTTACATACCATCTATATGCTAGTAACTCCCAAACTTAACATCTCTGCTTCTTCTTCTTTTTTTTTTTTTTAATTTATTTATTTGACAGAGAGATAGAGAGCACAAGTAGGCAGAGTGGCAGGCAGAGAGAAAGGGAGAAGCAGGCTCTCTGCTGAGCAGGGAGCCCGATGCGGGGCTCGATCCCAGGACCCTGGGATCATGACCTGAGCTGAAGGCAGCCGCTCAACCGACTGAGCCACCCAGGTGCCCCTCTGCTTCTTCTAAGTTAATTCTAGACTCATATATATTCAACTACCTTATCAACAGCTCCACTTGGATATTTAATAGCTATCTTAAATTTAACATGTAAAAACTGAATTCATGAACAAAATTGAACTCAAGGCTGTTCTACCCTTTGCCTTCCCCATCTCAGTTGAGAGCAATCATATCCGTCTTGCTCGGGTCAAAAGCCTTGAAGCCCATCCAAGACTCTTTCTTTTACATCTTCCATCTAATCCATCAGGAATTCCTGTTTACTTTACCTTAGAATACAGCCAGAATGCGACCCCTTCTTGCCACATCCACTGCTACTACCTTGATTGAAGCCCACTATCATTTCTTGCTTTGATTTACCCCAGAAACCTTCTAACAGATCTTCTTGCCCTTATCCATGCTCCCCTCCCCCTGATCAATTCTCAGTAGAGTAGCTGGTAATACAGGTATCTCCTGCATTTTGCAAGTTCACATTACACCACTTGGCTTTTATGAAGGACCTACATTAGTACTTGTTTTCACTAACTGGAAGAAATCTGAAGACTTCTGCTTTTACAAAAAAGAGTGAAAAGTGACAATAACGTTCTGAGCTTGTTTTGCAGCGAGCTTTTAGAAGCAGTACACATCCTCGAGCAGTGAGAGTGGTGCCGTTCCTTCCCTGAGAACTGCATTCAGCCTCTCAGCATCAAGCCACCATAACTTTGAACTGTGTCTGTGAGCATCTGTACTTTATCTCCATTTACTCTGTGCATCCCTTAGCAAGATGTGTCCTAACGTATCAGAAAAAAAGCCTAGGAGAAGTTATTTTTTGACTCTAGGAACACGAAAGATTTTTGCCACGTAAATTGCCATGGTAATTGCTTCTTTGCTTTATGCCATTTTGGCTTATGAAAATTT
This sequence comes from Mirounga angustirostris, assembly GCF_029215605.1. Classification (NCBI taxonomy): domain Eukaryota; kingdom Metazoa; phylum Chordata; class Mammalia; order Carnivora; family Phocidae; genus Mirounga; species Mirounga angustirostris. The sequence goes on from NW_026991712.1 coordinate 154,123,347, forward strand.
TAATAGGAACTGTGTACTTTGAGACTGCTGGGGAAACCTGTACTTATAAAACATAGGTAGGATCACAGTACTCCTTTGTTTAAGACATATCTCTGGTTCCATGGTTTACACATAGGAAAAGCCAGAGTGCTTTTTATAATGCCCAGTATGATTGTGCCACTCTTCCTCTTTGACCTCATTTCTTCTCTCTTCCTCAGTATACTCCAACCACACTAGCCTCTTTGCTGTTCCTCGAATATACTAGGCCTGCTTCCTACCTTTGAGTGTTTGCACTGGCTGCTTCCTTGCCTGAAACACTCCCCACCCCCCCACCCCCCATAGTCACCTAGCTGGTAGCTTGATTTAAAATTGCAACTCGCATTTCAGTCTTCCTTTCCCACTCTACTTTTCTTTTTTCCGTAACAATTCTTATAGATTCTTAATAATTCTAACAAACTACGTGAATTACTTACTTATTGTGTTTATTATTTATTATCTGTATAACACCCTAAACTATAAGTTCTGGGAGGGCAGAAATATTTATCTAAGCTTGCTTACTTATATATCCCAAATGCTTCAAGTAATGCCTGGCATATAGTTTGCATTCACTTATTTTTTGAATGAATTTATACAAGATAATGAACCAAAAGCACTCCATCTTGGCGGGGCTCTGGAGTCAGCCTCATGGTCTGAACTAGAGTATAGGCGGGCACTAAACCTCCTGTGAAAAAGGCTAGAAAAAGTGGCCACTGATGCCTGCAGCTTAGGCTTGTATAGAACTGCATTTCTGTTTTCTTGTCAGGGCTAGAGAAAATGCTGCCCATATGCTCAGTAATACTGAGGATTTAACAGCAGCATATGAGTTCTGAGCAGCTGATGTGAGACTGGGTTCTGGACTTGGAATCCTTGGCTGGGGAGCCAGACATGGGAGTAGATGGAGGCAGCCAAAAAAGCCCCTGGGTCAAAGCTGGGAGAGGGCTAACTGTGTGAGAAATGAGAGCAAAACGTGAGATGGCTGAGCAGAGAAGAGCTGTGGAGGCTTAAAGCTTTGGGAGGTGGGGGGAAGAAAGGGAGGGATGCAGTGATTAGCAGTATAGGAGATGTGCTGGGATGGTGAGTATTAAAGGGAAATTAAAGAATTTATCTCCTCTCTTTATAAGTATTTGTAAGTGTTATAGACCTCCTCTGTTTTTTCTGTGAAATCTTAGATAAAATTTGGATTGCTTTGATGTAAGTGAATTCTTCCCAGAGAATGGAAAGACATTGTGTATCCTGAGTCATAGTTGGCACAGGGTAAGAATAGACTGCATGTGGGGATATTTGACATCTGGATTACATGTAATTAGGAGGAAGTGATAGGACTTAGTGATGGATTGGGATAACGGACAGGAATTTGGCAATGAGATCATTGGTGACCTTGGAAAGAGCAGTCTCTGTGGAATGGTAGGTACAGAAGCCAGAATAGAGTGAGCTGGAGTGTGAGAAAGACAGCCCATACAGACTGTTTGTTCAAGAAACTTAATTGACCGGAAGAGAATTTAGGGTTCAGGGATTATTTTTTCAAAGTGCTGTTACTAGAACTCGTTTGTATGCTGATGAGAAGGAATCATAAGAGGGGTTGGAGAAAAGAAAGGAGAGAAGGGGGTGTAGATACAGGTAGATTCATAGTTTTTGCGGTATATACAGGTATAGTGGCATTGTTTATGGGGCAGCTACTGCTTTGGCAATGCTGTAAAACACACCAGTGTTAGTAAAGTGTAGATTATTAGTGTCTTCTTTAAGGATACAGGGCCAGAGCTTCGTAGGTAATTTTTGACCCTCGGCAAGGGAGCCAAGGCTCTCCACTGTAATTTGAGAGTTGTAGAATTTGAAGCTATTTAGATGTGGGCATTCCAATAAGTTCACAGTACTATTTGAGATATGTATGATATAATCTCATCCATATGGAGCAGCATAAGGTTCTTGTCTCCTCCATGAAGACTGTAAAGCAGTAAATAACTAATTCACCCTAACTTGATTGCTTCTACCATGACATGAAACAGAACTTTATTGGAGTTCAGAAATCAATTTCACCTATGTGTTCTAAAACTGCAGAGCAGGCTTCATGTTTTATTAATCTCTTTATCACCAGATTATACTTTCTGTACAGTGGATTCTCAGTAATCATTTGTTGAAATTAATCAATGCTAGATAGTTTTGAGGAATTATCCCATAAGCAGCAAAACTTTTAAAATTGTAAACATTCAGGATAGCAATTTTCTAGATGTTTATGCATCGTTCTTGACTTTCTAATATAAATTGAACAAAGTTTAACCCTCTGAAGATTTTGGGGAATCAGGGTTCAGATGCTAAAGTCTATAAATAACCTCAGAACTCATCAAAATGTATAGGACTACTTATCCTAATGTTGAATGGCTTAGCCTACTGGGCATTTGTTTTGTGAAGTTTTAGTTTTTCATTTTATTCTGCATCTGATTTTAGCTGCTATTTTTCCCCCCTTCATTTTCTGCTGCTTCTTTGTTTTCATTTTAAAGATCTTTTTTATTTTTAAGTAATCTACACCTAATGTGCAGCTTGCCTTACAACCCCAAGATCAAGAGTCCCATGTTCTACTGACTGAGCCAGCCAGATGCCCCTCATTTTCTGCTTCTAATCAGATTAATCTATTGATGAATCTGTTTGGAAAATTACATATTTTAGAACTGATAGAATAAATAGATTCTAAAGGACTCTTCTGGGAATAAGGCTATGCACACTGGTGTATGGACTTCTCCATTCTATTCTTTCACTTCTTTAGCACCTTTTGGGGGTCAGCAATATAATAAGTGCAAAGGCATAACTTTATCCTTGTCTTCAAAGAGTTCAGGGTTAATCTCTCTTAGCAACTCAGGCCTTTTTGTGGTGATTCTCAGCTATATTTCAAGTAATAGTTCTTTTTCTTTTATTTTAAGGTTTGAATGATGTATTTTGCATATAAGTAATAAGGGTAGGAGTTAAATAGTTGTTTTAGGGATCTTAATTCAGTCTTATATGGAATTTTAACTGGAATTTTAAGATTTGTTTTAAGACCAAGGTTACAAAAAAAAAATAAAGATAATAAAGTGTATGTCTTTCCTTTTTCTCTCCTATAGGAAATACAGATGAAGAGGACGGCAATTGAAGCTTTTAATGAAACAATTAAAATATTTGAAGAGCAGTGTCACACACAAGAACAACATAGCAAAGAATATATTGAGCGATTTCGCAGAGAGGGGAATGAAAAGGAAATTGAACGGTAAATCTACCTAACCCTTCCAAGTGCTTCAGTGAGACGAGACTTCTTTTATTCCCCAATAATCTCTTTTGTGTTTGCTTTTACCCCCTTAAATGTCATATATGGAACTATTTGCTGTTCTGACTAATGGCATCACACTGAACCTTCTCTTTTCTGTGTTCCTTCTACATCCTTCCAAATTTTAACTCCTGCTCATCCTTTGCATGACTTTTCTAAGAAAAGTCCGTGATGCTCACTGAATTTTTGTTGAACTGAAAATCAACAGCACTCTGAGAATAAATTGGAGGCTGAAAAAATCCACGGGCAGGAAGACCAGCTTGACTGTTGCGAGTGACGACAGTGTTGAGTGGTCATCAGGTTAAATGATGGTGAGGGCCTGAACCAGAGCAATGGCAGGAAAGGAGGGGGAATTAATGGAAATGCTGAGGACTTGATACCTGACCAGATATGATAGGTGTGGGAGAAGTCAAAGATTATTCCTAGATTTCTGATATGAATGAATAAGGAATGATGTTACTCACCACAATAGGAAGTGCATGAGGAAAGTTCAGGGTTGGAACCAATGAGTTTGAGGTTCCTGTGAAAAAACAAATGGAGTTGTCTGAGAGGCAGACAGCTGGTTATTTGGTTTTGGAACTCAAGGTACAGAAAGGATTTGGGAGGCATAAGTGTGTAGGTGATAGGAGATGCTGAGAAGATTATAGAGAGTGAGCAGCATGAGAAGTATTGGGTCTGGCAGCTAAAATGATATTGGAAGTCTTCACCATAGCATATTTAGTGGAATGTTGGGAGACTGAGCCAGATAATAGTGGGCTGAGGAATGAAAAAGTGGATAATAAATAAAAATGAATCATCTGCAAGGGAAAAGCAAAATTATTTCTCATATTAGCACCAAAATGTCAGTGAACTTCTGTGTGCATAAGAATAGGGCTAAGAGCTGTTGAGGCAGTATAGCTTAATGGTTAAAACCATGGGCTTGACTTCTGTATTGATCATTTACTAGCTGTGTGACCTTGGGTAAGTTACTTAACTCTCTGAGCCTGTTTCCTCCTCTATAAACTGTAGGTAATAACTTTTTAAAATGCTGTGAGAATCAGGTGATAGATACACACATGCATATTTATGGGACAGAAAGGCATGTGTGTGTATGTATGAATGTATCTTGGCATATGATATATATAAATAGCTATTATTATTAACAAGGGATAGAAAAGAACTTGTAGTTTTGTTGCAAAGGAAGTAGCTGATGATGAAGTTTTAACAGTAATATAAAACCATATTTTTTGAGTGGCAAATGAGTGATGTGGACAGTTATTGCCTTCAGAGCACAGCAAAAGTTTGTATGCTGGAAAGCTTATAGTCATTATCTGCTGAGTGCTTGCCAAGATGTACCAGGCACTGTTTGGTCCTTTTACATGTATTATCACATTTAATTCACATAATAATTTAGTGAAGTAGGTACTATTGTAGCTACCCATTTTAAACAGATGAGGAAATGAAGGCACAGAGAAGCTGAATAACTTGCCCATGGCCATGCAGGGCAGAGATTCAGACTTAGGCAGGCTGACTGCAAAGCTCTGCTCTTAACTGTTGTATCGTGCTACCTCTTGAAGATCATCCATACAGCTTTACTTGTTCATTCGTGTCTGGATCCAGGGCCCAAACAAGGTCATCAGGATTTTCTCTCATACTCTGTCTTTTGCCTTTGTTTTTCTCTGTGTTGGCATCATCCTCAGGCAGGCTTTCCCTATGGGGTAGCAGTATAGCTGCTGGGAGTCCTAGAATCACATATTTATAATTTAGCAATCTCAGTGAGAAGAGAGAATCTCTGTTTACAGTAGTTCTAGCAAACCAGAATTGATTCTCGTTGGGTCAGTTAGGGTATTATTCCCATTCCTGAATCAGTCACTGTGGCCTGAGGGTAGCGATAGGATATAATGGAATACTCTTAATGGCTGGGCTGGGTTGTATGAATATTCACCTGTGACTCTGAGATGGGGGCAGGGAGCCCTTTCCTACAGGGAACATCAAGGTGCCATTACCAAAAGAATGAGAATGGATATGGGTTAGGCAAAAACAACAGATGTCTACCACACTTAAGATATTAGGACTATGCTCACATTATAGAATGTTTCTGCTTGGTTCCTGTTTTAGCCTTAATATGTCAATATTTTCACAGAATTATGATGAATTATGACAAATTGAAATCACGTCTGGGTGAGATTCATGATAGCAAAATGCGTCTAGAGCAGGATTTGAAGAAACAAGCTTTGGACAACCGGGAAATAGATAAAAAAATGAACAGTATCAAACCTGACCTGATCCAGCTGCGCAAGATCCGAGATCAGCACCTTGTGTGAGTAGTCTGGGCCTGTATGGGAGGAAACACCAGTACCAGATTACTGCTGGCACTAGACTTGTTAGAGGTAGAAGAGATTTGTAATTGAGAACTGGCCAGTGAGATTTGTAAGAATTTAGGAAAGCAAACTTGGTAGTACTTGGTGGTACCTGAGTTTACCTAAAGTCAACATGTGGGGCAAACCAGAATGTAGCATTCTAGATTCCAGTCCATACAAATGGGAAATCTCAGAGGATGGGTGTGGCATGAGCAATGTGGTGTAGCTTAAAAAGGACAGGTTAATGTTTGCCTAAATACAAAAACCAGAATCTTTGATTACATAGAACCACAGAAATAGAAATTACCCCTCATGAGCACAGACAATAACACTAATAGTGGGGGCCTACAAATAAGTCTACAGGACAGTCTCCTAAAGGGTTTTTATATACAAGAAATGAAATTCTGTATTCAAATAATAGAAATGTGCCAATAGCAGGCATGTAAGATAATCTGACCTGAGGAATGAAACTCAACTCTTTAATATTATAGAAAACTGTATGATTTAGATAGATATAGGGATATTACTCAAATATAGATCGGAAGATATATTATCAGAACAAGATGATAGATTTTTAGGACAAATGACTATCTTATAGGAGAGAATCCATGAGAAACAAAAATATGTTTTGTTCTAGGTAATGAATAGACTGCTACAAAATATGTTTATAGGTGACTTTCATGCATGTAATACAACTTGATTCAAACTCTTTGTAGAACACAAAATAAAGACCTCTGACTGGATTTTCCATAGACTTCAGGGTTTCTTTCTTTTTTTTTTTTTTAAAGATTTTATTTATTTATTTGAGAGAGACAGAGATAGTGAGAGAGAGCTTGAGCAGGAAGGAGGGGGAGAAGCAGGCTTTCCGCGGAGCAGGGAGCCCGATGCGGGGCTCGATCCCAGGACCCCAGGATCATGATCTGAGCCGAAGGCAGAGGCTTAACCATCTGAGCCACCCAGGTGCCCCAACTTCAGGGTTTCTTTGTATGAGAAAGGGAGAGGGGAGAAAATAAAAGCTTAGAGGTGGGGACAGTGGCTATTGAGTTTCAGTAGAATAAAATTTAAGGTGATAAGTTTTGGGGGCAAACAATTAGAACTATGCTGTGCTGAGTAGTTTTTAATAACTCCTTTCTAGAGATCATTTCAGTTTGCTATTGTGGACAAAAAACAAACGTCAAGCAAGTACACATAGCATACAGAAGAGCCTTGGAAACAAGGCAAGGAGGTACCTTGTCTAAAATCAGGGTGTGTCTGTTCTCAGAAAGCTTATGTGATTCTGGTTATATAATGAAGCTGAAGAAGGCCCAAGAAGAAGGCTTATGCCACAGACCAAAGGAATGAATGGAAGCTCTTGTTTGCTCTGGAAAGTGATGAGATTATTAAAAAATACACCATCCCAAGAGGCATGAATAAGTGTGGCAAACTAGACCTTGAAAGTTCCTTTAACAAATTATGTAAACTTAATATAAAAGAGAGTTTAGATAACATCATGGGTGATAAATCATGATCTGCTAGCAAAGATAACTAGGGTGTTTAGGGAGATATTTATTGAGGATCTACTATATGCTGGCACTGTTTTCAGCATTGGGAATAGCCATGAACAATAGGACAGACCCCTTTCTTACATTTTAGTAGGGGAGACAAACATAAGTGAAAATATAAAATAATGAATTTCAGGCAAGTGCTATGAAGATGATAAAATAAGGTAAAATATAGAAAATGAGTGACAAGGGGACTGCCTTAGTTGGGATAATTAGGGCAGTCCTCCCTGAGGAGATGATGTTTATGATGAGACCTGAATGATCGGAGCCTGGTTGGAGGATGGTAATGAGTGAAAGAGTTTTTATACTCACTTAGATTTTTAGACCAGTGGCCATGTCAGTGGAACTAAATTTAATGGTATGTTGTTTTACATTTAAAGTTTTGGTATATTTTAAAATACTATGATTTGCCTAGTGATGAGGTAAATTTATATTAATTACTCAGATTGCCATCCTGAATTTCTTGTGGCTTGCTTAGGTACAAGAATAGACCTTGAAATTGTTTTAGAATGTTTAACTCAATGTAGTGGGCCACACAGGAATTGAGTCCTCTGGCTTAGTGGAGATTGCAAATGTGACACCATGCTCACATAACTAATGATTTCAGAAACAGATGTCCCCATGTGTTTAAGTGAAAGTATATGTGTGCTTATGGTGGTACAAACTTCTAGAAAAGGAAAATGAAAAATGAGAGAAGTGCCTAATTTCAGATAACTCCCTGTGTTTCTGCTTTTTTGTGGAAAGTTGGAGGAAAAGTTAAGGAGAAACTAGTTTAAGGAAGTCTCTGGCCACTTTTAGTGGGAGTGGGTTAAAATAAGAGGTTCCTGGACTTTGGAAATTTGGTTGGCTTGGACATGTCTACATTAGGCAGAGTTTGCACAGATACTGACACTGGTGTCTTCCTTCCGGCAGGTGGCTCAATCACAAAGGCGTGAGACAGAAGCGCCTAAATGCCTGGCTGGGAATCAAGAATGAGGATGCTGATGAGTAAGTTCTCTACCTTTCTATCAGAGGGGTTTTGTTCCCAATCTAAGATGTGGGGCTTCTTTATACATGCTAAATGTTGGCTCTCATTGTCACTTGAGGACATTGAATCAAGGACTTTGCCACCTCTTTTAAATTGAATTGAATTGTAGAGTAGAGTACCATACAGGCACTTGAGGTCAGAGACCTGCTGAGCCACGTGAAATCTGGGTGCATAAGCTTGCTCATTCAGACATTCTTTGTCAGCTGATTGGATGAGAGGTGTGAATTTCGTGTTTTCTGCACCATAGCAAATAACAAAGTTGTTAAAAAACGTCCCAAGTAATTGTAGTTTTACTTTGTCATTTCGTGGTTAAAGATTTAGAAGAGTGTTTTATTCATGAGTTTGCATTTAGATGTAAGTAACCTGATTGTTAGAATAATATTTTAACATTTAATTTTTAGGACCTATTTTATCAATGAGGAAGATGAAAACCTGCCCCATTATGATGAGAAAACCTGGTTTGTTGAGGATATCAATCGAGTACAAGCAGAGGACTTGCTTTATGGGAAACCTGATGGTGCATTTTTAATTCGTGAGAGTAGCAAGAAAGGATGTTATGCTTGCTCTGTGGTGTAAGTCTTCTCTGCGGTTTAACCTTTTGAAAATTTCTGCATTGATTAATAGAAACTCAACCCCTCATAAAATTCAAAAAATTAAAAATTATTTGAAGTACAGTAATGAGGACCAGTGGCTTAGACCTTTAATATTTGTATAAAGAAAACAGTTAGTTGCTTTAGGAGAAATGATATCTGAAATTATTTGGGGGATTTTAATTTCAAATGGTAAGCAGATTAGCCCTATAATGTTGCTGTTGGATTTTCAGGTACTTGTGAAAAGTAATGAGATCTTCAATTGAAAGATCGCCTAAGGAGGGGTGCCTGGCTGGCTTAGTCAGTAGAGCGTGTGACCCTTGATCTCAGGGTCACTAGTTCAAGCTCCACATTGGTTGTGGAGCCTACTTTATTTTTTTTTTTTTAGATTTTATTTATTTATCTGAGAGAATGGGAGACAGAGAGCATGAGAGGGGAAGGGTCAGAGGGGGAAGCAGACCCCCTGCCGAGCAGGGAGCCCGATGTGGGACTCGATCCCGGGACTCCAGAATTCATGACCTGAGCCGAAGGCAGTTGCTTAACCAACTGAGCCACCCAGGCGCCCTGTGGAGCCTACTTTAAATAGATAAATTAATTGAAAAAATTTTTTTTAAAAAATCACATAATTTTGTAGTAGTCTCCTGTATGTCTAATTTGGGCTTCAATGTCTGTTTAAGTAAGGCTTGATTAAGAACTGTTTTTACTGGGCACCTGGGTGGCTCAGTTGGTTAAGCGACTGCCTTCGGTTCAGGTCATGATCCTGGAGTCCCGGGATCGAGTTCCGCATCGGGCTCCCTGCTCAGCGGGGGGGTCTGCTTCTCCCTTTGACCCTCCCCCCTCTCATGCTCTCTCTATCTCATTCTCTCTCAAATAAATAAATAAAATATTAAAAAAAAAAAAAAAAGAACTGTTTTTACTTCAGAAGAAAAACTATCTAAATTTTGTACTTAAGTAGTTTTCTTTTGGGGTAGTGATTGAAAATGTTGGTATTTTCTATAAGATGATCTTATGACTTTGTTTGGAAAAGCCTATTTTATTAGTTTCCATCCATCCATCCATTTATTTATTTACTTATTTATTTAGATTTATTTATTTGAGAGAGAGAGTAAGTGCATGGCAGAGTAGGGGGAGGGACAGAGGGAGAGACTCTTCAAGCAGACTCCCTGCTGAGCACAGAGCCCGCCCGTGGGGCCTGATCCCACGCTACAACCCATGAGATCATGATCTGAGCTGAGATCACTAGTCCCATCCTTAACTGACTGAGCCACCCAGGTGCCTCTATTAGTTTCTTTTTAATGGAAAGTGAAATTCTGGGGACAACTAACCATGTCTGTCACATTTTGCCTAAGTGTTGTGTATACTCCTTCATTGACAAAGACCATACTTAGAGTGAAGGTATATTATGATTGTTATGAGAACAAGCTTTGGTACCAAATATATTGCATTCAAATCCTGACTCTACTTACCAGATCTGTGACCTAGGGTAAATTACTTAACCTTTCTTTGTCCAGTTTCCTTATCTGAAAAATAAGGATAATAATATGTACTTGAGGGTTTTTATAAGTATTAAATTAGTTAATACATGTAATGTGCTTTGATCAATGTTGGTACATAATAAGTGAATGTTGTCTACCAGTATTATTATGATAATGATGCTACTGATGGACATGGCAGAAAGCAAGCAAAAATAACAAAATGATTTTGCCCTCAAAGAGGGCAAGGTGGTGAGAATGGACAAAAGACACTCATATTAACAGAGTGCCCAGTGTTTCACGTGATCATCTCGTCCTTAGTTGGTCTGTGGAGTCGGAGTTTGAATCCAAGTTTACCTGGTTTCAAAGCCCACGTTTTACTGTTGCACCATATTTTTTTTCATTTCACAATTATAAATATCCAAGATAAATAGAATCACTGTGAAATAGGTATCATCAGTAGGCTGTACACATGAAGAACTATTAATTCTGGTGGAGAAGGAGAGGGTTGGGAGATTTTGTGGAAGAGGTAGCATTTGAACTGGACTTTGAAAGGATGAATAATGGGATATCTATGGGCAGAATATGGGGGAGGACATGAAAAGTGCATTGGATTACTGTTTTACAAAGATACAATTATTTTAAATATTTTTAAAAGATTTATTTATTTGAGAGAGAGAGTGAGAGTGGGAGTGAGTGAGCACGCAAGCAGGGGGAGAAGCAGACGGAGAGGGGAAGCAGACTCCCCACTGAGCATGGAGCCTGACTTGGGGCTTGATCCCAGGACCCCAAGATCATGATGTGAGCTGAAACCAAGAGTCAGATGCTTAACGGACTCAGCCACCCAGGTGCCCCTACAATTATTTAAAACATTTCTTTTTTCTCTTACCCGGGCTGCTTAAGTTACCTGAGTGGAAATGCCCAGACAGGGTGGTTCTTACAGAAATTGAGATCTTTTAAAAATAAAAAGAAGAAAGGCAATAAGCCCAGTGCATTGGCACCCTCACCCAGGTCATTGGGTGGCAGCCTGTGGGTCAAGGACTTGGCTGGTGGAAGATACTGCCCAGCAGCTCAGGTAATTCCTGGGAGACCAAGGAGCAGCTTGAGTATCTTGAGGAGGTGTATTCTTTTTCTCCTTCCTTTAGCCACAGACTTGACCATTAAGTCCACAACAGTGTGGAATTCCCTTGATTATGAAAAACATCTGCAGTCGTATATCATGTTGGCATTCACACTGAGGATGGTTGGAAGCAAAAGAGTCTGGCATCACAAAGACTCCCACTTGTTTGCCAGCCATTCTGGCTATAGGAAGCCTGCCTACAGTAATCTACCAGTATACTTAGAACATTTGCTGAAGTAAGAATATGAATATGTTCAGTTTTTTAGGAGATTCTCATAGCAGAATTAACATGATCATGTAGGAAATCACACATGGAACTCATTTGTTCTTCCATTTTAATTTGTTAATGACATCATCAAGAAGCCTAAGAAGAAATTGCTTAACTCTACAACCTTCTTAGGCTAAAGACCTGCAGCCAGCAATGCCTGTATTCACTAGGTTAAGAATTCAGGTAGTGAACACTTGTGATCCTTATTGCCATTTGGGATAAGAAATTTGATTAGGGATAGAACTAGACAGATCAGAAAGGTAGCAGAAGATTTTAACGATATTATAAAACAACTAGACCTAGAAGACCTATCCAGAACACTCCACCTAACAACAGCAGAATACAGATTCTTCTTAACGGCACATGAAACATTATCCAGGATAGGCCATAGGTTAGGCCACAGTCTCAATACATTTAAAAGTGTTGAAATCCCACAAAATATGCTTTCTAACCACAGTGGAAAGAAACTAGAAATCAAAAACAGGAAATTTGGGAAATCCTCAAATGTGGACAGTAAACAACACATTCCTAAATAACCAGTGGATCAAAAAAAGAAAACAAGGGGCATTAGAAAATACTTTGAGATGAGAAAAAACAGAAACACAACTTATCAAAACTCACAGAATTCAGCTAAAGCAGTGCTAAATGCTAAATTTATAACTAAACATTTATGTTAAGAAAGGGAGATCACAGGGTGCCTGGGTGGCTCAGTTGGTTAAGCAACTGCCTTCGGCTCAGGTCATGATCCTGGAGTCCCTGGATCGAGTCCCGCATCGGGCTCCCTGCTTGGCGGGGAGCCTGCTTCTCCCTCTGACCCTCCCCCCTCTCATGTGCTCTCTCTCTCTCATTCTCTCTGTCTCAAATAAATAAATAAAATCTTTAAAAAGAAAAAAAAAAAAAAGAAAGGGAGATCACATATTAATAAAGTAACCTTCCACCTTAAGAAACTAAAAAAGGAAGAGCAAACTAAACCCAAGCAAAAAAAAAAAAAAGGGAATAATAAAGATTAGAATGGAAGTAAATGAAATAAAGAGTAGAAAACAATTGAGAAGATCCGTGAAACCAAAAGTTGGGATGGAACTGAATTACAACCTCAAGCTAAACTGCCCCCATCCCCACAGAGAAGAAACAAATTACTAAAATCAGGATGAAAGAGGGGTCATTACTTATAGTCCTTATAGAAATAAAAAAAAGATAATGAGGGAATATAATCATATACCAAAAAATTAAAACCCAGATGAAATGGACAAATTCCTGGAAGCACACAAACCACCAAAACTGGCTTAAGAGGAAACAGAAAATTTGAATAGAACTATAACAAGAAATTGGGTTATTAATAATAAAAAAAAAAGCTACCCACATAGAAAAGCCCAGCCCAATTATGTTCACTGGTGAATTCTGCCAAATATTTTCAAAAAGAATTAACAAAAGTCCTTCACAAACTCTTCCCCACAAAAAGAGGAGAGAACACTTCCCAACTCATTTCATGAGGGCAGTATTACTGTGATACCAAAACCAGACCAAGATACCACAAGATAACTATGGACCAATATCCCTTAGGAACACAGACACAAAAATCCTCAACAGAATACTAGCAAGGCAACTCCAGCAGCATATAAGGATTATATACCATGACTAAGTAGAATTCATCCCAGAAGGCAAGGGTTTTTTCAATATAAAAAATCCCCCAAAACAAAAAACAACAATGAACATAATATATTGCATAATAGGATAAAGGACGAAAATCACATGGTTATTTCAGTAGAATCACAAAAACCATTTGACACAATCTAGCACTCTTTCATGTTTAAAAAAAGTCTGAAAAACCTAGGAATAGGAGGGTACTTCCTCAACTTGATAAAGGGTAACTATGAAAAACTCAGAGCTAGTATACTTAATGGTGAAAGATAGTGCTTTCCCCTAAGATCAGGAAGAAAACGAAGATGTCCACTCTCACCACTTCTCACCATCATTGTACAGAAGGTTCTAGTTAAGGTAATTGGACAAGAAAAATAAAAAGCATCCAGTTTGGTAAGGAAGATGTAAACTATTAGAGCTAATAAGTTCAGCAAGGTTGCAAGTTAAAAGATCAGGATTCAAAAATCAGTTGTATTTCTAAATACCAGTAACAAACAAACTGAAATGAAATGAAGAAGGCATGCTACATACAATATCATCAAAAATATGTAGTAGGATTAAAACAAAAAGAAATGCAAGAGCTGTATGGTGAAAACTATAAAACATCATTGAAAGAACTCAAAGGGAGACCTAAATAAGTGGAAAGACACCCTGTGTTCATGGATTAAAAGACTTAATATTGTTACAATAGAAATAACTTCCCAAATTGAGCTACATGTTCAATGTAATCCCTATCAAAAATTTCAGCTGGACTTTTGCAGAAATTGACAAAATGATCCTACAATTTATATGAAAGTACAAGGGTTCCAGCACAGCCAAAATGATCTTGAAAGAATAGAGGCAAGTTGAAGTACACCTCCTGATTTCAAAACTTAAAAAACAAAGGTGTTTGTTTGTAGTAATCAAAATTGTGAGATGCTAACAAGGATAAACATGTAGATCAATGAATAGAATTGAGAGTCAAGAAATAAACCCTTACATTTATGGTCATTTGGTTTTCAACAAGGGCCTCAAGACCATTCAATGGGGAGGAAATCATTTTAACACATGAAGCTGGGCCACCTGGAAAGCCACATGCAAAAGAATAAAGTTGGACCCCTACCTCACACCACATATAAAAATTAACTCAAAATGGATCATAGACCCAAAAGAGCTAAAAGTATAAAATACTTAGAAAACATAGGCATAAATAAACCCTTGTGACTTTGGATTAGGCAGTGGTTTCTTGCAAACCAAAAGTACAAACAACAAAAGAACTAGATAATTTGGATTTCACCATAATTAAAAACATTTTATATCAAAGGGCACTATCAAAGTGAAAACACAACACACAGAATGGGAGAAAATATTTGCAAATCATGTATCTGTTAAGCAACTGGTGTCTAAATCATAACCCTTAACAGTAAAAAAACCCCAAGGGCCTCAATTTAAAAATTGGATGGACATTTAAAAAAATGGTAAAGGATTTGGATACACATTTTAAAAAATTCACGTACAATTAACATAGTGTTATATTAGCTTCAGGTGTGCTACATAATTCAACAATTCTATACATTTCTCAAAGCTCAGCAAGATAAGTGTGCTTTTAATCCCCTTTATTTATTTCACCCATCCCCCTACCCATCTTCTCTCTGGTAACCACCAGTTCTCTGTATTTAAGAGTCGAGGTTTTTTTGGTCTTTTTTCCCCTTGTTTGTTCATCTGTTTTGTTTCTTTAGTTCCACATATGAGTAAAATCATATGGTATTTGTCTTTCTCTGACTGATTTCACTTAGCAACATACCTTCCAGGTCCATCCATGTTGTTGCAAGTGGTAAGATTCCATTCTTTTTTATGGCTGAGTAATATTCCTCTGTGTGTGTGTGTGTGTGTGTGTATCTCCCATATCATCTTTATTCATCTATCTTGATGGACACTTGGGTTGCTTCCATATCTTGGCTATTGTAAATAATGCTGCAGTAAACATAGGGGTGCATGTATCTTTTTGAACAGTGAAGGAAATCAACAGAACAAAAAGGCAACCTACTGACTGAGAGTAAGACTTCTGCAAATGATATATCCAATAAGGGGTTAATAACCAAAAATATATAAAGAACTTAGACAACTCAACACACAAAAAACCCATATAACCCAATTAAAAATGGGCAGGGGACCTGAACAGACATTTTTCCAAAGAAGACATACAGAGGGCCAACAGACACATGAAGAGATGCTCAACATCACTCATCATCAGGGAAATGCAAATCAAAACCACAATGAGATACCACCTCACACCTGGCAGAATGGCTAAAGTCAACAACACGTGTTGGCAAGGATGTGGAGAAAAAAGAACCCTTGTGCACTGTTGGTGAGGATGCAAACTGGTGCAGCCACTATGGAAGACAGTATGGAGGTTCCTCAAAAGATTAAAAATAGAATTAATATGACTCAGTAAGTGGACTACTGGGTACTTACCCGAAGAAAATAGAAATTCCTTTAAAGAAGATCTATAAATGGTCAAAAAACACATGAAAAGATGCTCCACATCATTAGTCCTTAGGGAAGTACAAATCAAAACCACAATGAGATACCACTAGGATCATTATAATAAAAAAGATGGACAATAACAAGTGTTGACATGGATGTAAAGAAATTGGAACCCTTGTACACTGCTGGCTAGAATATAAAATGGTACAACCACTTTGGAAGACAGTTCGGCAGTTCCTCAAAAAGAGATACCATATGACTCAGCAGTTCCACACCTGGCTCTCTCTAGATACAAGAGAATTAAAAAGTACGTCCATACAAAAAACTTGTACACAAATGTTCAGAGCAGCATTATTCATAAATAGTCAAAAATTAGAAACAAGCCAAGTGTCCATCAGTTAATGAATGGATAAACAGAATGTGGCTCTCCAGACAGAATATTATGCAGCCACAGATGAAGTACTGATGTATCTACAGCATGGATGAACTTTGAAAATGTGCTAAGGTGAAAGAAATCAGATACAGAAGGTTGCGTGATATTGAAGGCTTCCATTTATGTGAAATGCCAAAAGAAGCAAATCCACAGAGACAGAAAGTTGTTAGTGTTTGTCAAGGTCCAGGGGGAGGAGAAATAGAGTGACTGCTAATGAGTATATGGTTTCTTTTTAGGGTGATGAAAATATTCTGGAATTAGATAGTGGTGATTGTTCCACAACCTTGTGAATATTCTAAAAATCACTGATTTGTATACTTAAAAAAAAAAAAAAAAGTGTTCTCTTTCCAGTGCATTCTTGCCTCATGAAGATGCAGAGCTGAGTGATTAAATTCAGCCACCCATTTTCATTCCACCAGGTCTTGGTGCGAGGTGACAGATATCTCTGTGATAAGTTTGTAAGGGGGCGAGGGGACACATGTGGACGTGACATTTTACAAACTTTGGCAAAACACTTCTACACCTCCTCCTTTGCAGAAAAACTGTTCAGACTTCTGGTCATTTGGGGGTCTCTTTATCTGTCGTTACCTGCCTTAATTCCCTGTGGTGTCTGTGTGTTGTGTCTTTGCAGTGCCGATGGGGAAGTGAAGCACTGTGTGATCTACAGCACTGCTCGGGGCTATGGCTTTGCAGAGCCCTACAACCTGTACAGCTCACTGAAGGAGCTGGTGCTCCATTACCAGCAGACATCCCTCGTTCAGCACAACGACTCCCTCAACGTCAGGCTTGCCTACCCTGTCCACGCACAGATGCCCTCACTCTGCAGATAAAGAGGGAGTGGGAAGAGAGGTCGCTCTCTAGCATTTTTTTCCTACAGTTTTTATTAGACTATGAGGGCATTCTTTCTACGTAGACTGCTTGTTTTGCACAAGAAGTGATTCTGTGAATGTGGAGAGGCTGAGCGGCAGCTGGCCAGGATGGGGGCACAAGAGGCCTGAGGTTCTCTGAGACTCAGCTGGGCCGCTGCACTGACATAGGAAGCTGGAAGCAGATGTTTTTTTGGAAAGTCTGTTTCATTGGGGCTTTTGTTTTGTTTAGCCAGGCACCCTCAAAAGAACACATTAGGTTTGATGGGGGTAGGGGGTTGGAAATTTCTGAAGAGTCCACGTCCTCTCTTGGTCTTTGTCTCTGGGAATGTGGCAGGGGCATGGCTCTGGGGAGTTCTGTTTTGATCTGGCGGTCTCTCTTAACTTCCTCCTAAAATGAAGGCTGTTTTGGTTCTGTGGTAGAATGGCATTTGGTGAAAAAGACAACCAAAGGAAAATGGGGAGGCTTGGGATTTCATTGAGAGAATCTTAGTCAAGGGGGTAAAAACACCTTCAACTGAAGGTACTTTACTAACTAACATAAGCTAAGCGTCAACATCTCAGTAGCTCCTCCCTCTAAAGAAGCATTATGTTTAGAAACCAAATTGATCTCAGCAGAACAATGTTTGTTGCCAGACTAAGGTCTGATGGAAGAAGACAGCACTAGTATCTGAATGCACACTTCTGTACCAAAACTTGAAAGTGAAAGGAAAACTAGAATTTGTTAGTTTTAGCAAACACTAAAATTGGTCAGTGTAACTCCTGCCCTGCCCTTGTTTCTCAGAGATGAGAAATAGTGTTCTTTTTGTGGGCATGGTGAACTTTGAATCATAAAATGAAGTTGGTGCTTGTGTGGTGTTTCCTTAGCCTAAAGAATGATCTGTTGTTGAAAATTTTTGTAACTTGTTTGTATGAGTAAAGAAAAGGTGCAATCCAGTGCTTTTAGATGGCTTGATATACCAAATAATGATATAGAACAACAGTCTTATATGTGCTTCCCAAATTTGAAGGCCCTGCAGAAACAGGAAACATGGTTTAATTTCCCTTCATCTCCCTGTCCTTTGTTGGGTAGGGCTTAGGGGAGCCATGGGTGGCAAAGGTTGTAGCAGGAAGGGAGCCTGACTGTTGTCAGGGACCGCGGAGGCTCTGGTGTCTAGGGTGAGGGTCATCCACATTACCCGTGTGCTTCCATGCAGTGGTTTCTGAAACTTTTGTAAGGAGAGGAAATAATGGCTTGGAGTTTATAGACTGTTAGTAAAAGCCATCTGGAAGTTTTTCTCTTTGCCATTTTTGTGAGCCTGCCATTAAGATGATGTGCACAGACGGTCCTCATGCTCCAGTGGCCCTGATTTTAGGCCAGGAATCTTCCGCTCCATGTGGTTTAAGCCTTCCAGCTGAGTGAAGCTAGGCGAATGGAGCTGGGGGCAGGCGTGTACTCCTACCTCCTTTATGCCCCACCTCCATCAGTCAACACTCATTCGACAAATAGAGTTCAGCTGCCTCTGAGCCAATGCTGGAACCATAATAGGCTCAGAGTGAGTCAGCTGTTTGAGTCCAAAGCTGTGCAGTCAGGCGTCCTGGCTGAACTAGAGAAGCAGCCAATATCTGGGTCTTGGTACATAAGGTTTACAGCTAGGAAAGCTGTAGTTATGGAATGAAAAAATAAATACTGCTTTCCCTGAGCACTTATCTTGGTGACAGGGTCTAGAATGGACCATGATATAAAAATAGATGAAAAATTTTGGAAAAAGCTCTAGAGTTACTAACAATGAGGATAGGAAGGAAAGGGCCTATCTTCGGCTTTTCTTTGGTTCCATTGCAGTTTCAGGATTAGGCGAGGCAGACAGATGAACCCATCCTTCCAGTGTCATGTTCTGACTTAAGCCCTTAGCTGAAAGCCAGCTGCACACCTCTTCTCCACATTGCCAGGCTGAAATCTTGAAGGTTTTACTGAGTGATGTCAGGCTAGTTGCTGCTGGATGGCCTTCCACCTGGTGTTGAACCTGCTTAAGCAGTTGGATGCTCCAGATTGGGTGCAAGAAACCCCTCCTTTCTGGTATTAAAATTTAGTGTGTTCTGACTCTCTTTAAAATAAAATGGGAGTAAGGATGCACGCCTGTGACCTTGAGCAGTGTGTTGCTCCTTTTTAGGCAGATACAAAGGGTGCGTGGGGAGGGAGCTAGGACCATCTAATACCTAAACTTACATATAAGGACTGGCTTGTGGAGAAGGACTGCTCTTTTTTTAATCCTATATTCCTTCACTTTTTCTTTCCTATTTTTCATTCTTGAATTTGTTGCTTTGTGGGAACTAAGGATCATTTGAGAAGTTGGAAAGTATCTCTTCTGACTAGTTGCCATATGATTTGCTTGATCCTGAGCCAGTGGAAATGGCATAGGGACCAATCTGCTAACCACATGGAGGGGTAGTATGCAGCTCCTATACTTCATGGTCTTGGCGGCCTTCATCTGAGCCTAGCTAGCTCTGTGTCCTGTCCCATGATTTAGGCCCTTGGACTCTTTCTCTCTTGGCATCCTAACTGCAGCTTCACTGAAGCAGAGAGTAAAGAGACAGACAAAGACCAGGGGGCTCATTGTTTTTCTGGCTGGGGAAGCCAGCCATCAGCATGGAAGCAGCTTGAAGCTGGCTGAACACAGGTCCTAGGCCCATCTTTTCCGGGTGGAGATTTCATCACAGAACAATGGTCTCTGTCTCTTCCTGATCATAGATGGTAAATCTTGGCCAGGGCTCAGGACTGTATAGGCTAACTGTGTCCTTACCACTGATTTGGCCAAGGTTGAGGACTTCTAATACCTCCCCTACTCCATCTCCAAGCCTTGATGGGACCTCCCACTTACTCTGGACCTCATGTGCTCTAAAGAAGCATTGATAGCCAATGTGGCGTCTTCCATAGGTCTCCTCTTCTTGCTGCAAGGAACCAGCTTCATGGGTCCTCTTGGCCAAGAATTGCATCTGGACAATTCCTGGTTACAAGGTGGTCTCTGTTGCCAGTTAAGACTCCAGAGTAGGCCTCTGTGAGGCTTCTGTGGCCTCAAAGCAGAGGGTGCAGATGGGGGCCTGGCTGGGCTCCCTGCTGTCAGCTGCTCATCCTTGCCCTAGCTCTAGCCACTTGTGACAACCTTGTTTCCTTACAAATTCCAGCATGTGACTTTGGTGCCCTGTTGTTACTTGTGAAAAACCTATTCTTCTGTTGTCTTTGATGTAGTTAAAAAACAAAAACAAAAACAAAAAACCACGTAGTTTACGTAAAAATATCTGATTCACAAAGAAGCCAACTATATGTCTTGTGTTGGGACAGTTCATAACGTAGTTCCTAGACCACTTTTGCAAATTGTTCTTGTCACCAGATGTGTTCAGACATTGCTGTGCAGTTGTGGGGAGGGTGGGGGGTAAGTGAGGGGAGATACTTTTTGGTCTTTTGTTTTTTTATCTTCCCCAAGAGGGGACAGTCTGGCCAACTTGCTCCAGTAATGCAATAAAGACATTGCAATAAAGCACCTTTTTGTCCTCATGCTATGGAGGGGTGGGCTAGGGGTGGGCCGCAAGAGGATTAGGCTATTGAAAGCCCTGAAACTCCCAAACCTCTCCCATGAGCACCAAAAGATTGGTCCTGGGGCTGAACGGGGCCACCAGAGGCGCTCTTCCCCTGAACAAGAGAAGCTGACCCTAATAGGCATGATGCCAGCATCTTGTCCATCCAGCACAGGACACAGTGAGACTCAGAAACTAGTCCTGAGAAAGTTAAATCTGAGAGCGCTTTCCTTCTCACCCCATTCTGAAGTATTAGAAAGTCCAGCTTACTGATTCTCATCACATCTTTCTGTCTGGAAATAAAAGTATTTCCATAGTCTATTCTGGGGGCAGGGAAAATGTTTGTTGCCCAAGGCCCTTGTCACCCTCCTGCCACAGCACTTTGTTACGGTTTCTATATGTCAACATAATTAACAAAATGTGACCACCTCTTTGCATAGGACATTGTAGTTCTCATGTAGTCTCTCAGGCCCCACCCAGGTGTGTAGTGAATTATAAATCAGACTGGGTAGGGGATAGTCCATTGCTCTATCTTGCCTACGTCCTTTCTCCCCACTCCTAGGAACTATAGAGGATTTCCCCAAATCCCAAGAGTTGTTCCTACTCTTTGCATAGGATGCTCAAATTCCTGTCTCCAGCCTAGTCCTGTCTTCTGAACTCCACCTATTGGCTGGATAGCTCCACTGGGGCCTTGAGTGTCCCACAGGCATTGCAAACTTTTTGTTTACAGAGAAAACGTATGCGTGGCTATGAATTCCCTTACTTTTCTACCACCAAACCTACAAACCCGCCTATATCTACTTAACTCCTCTGCCTCTCACCTGTTAAAGTAGCCCCCCTCCAACTAAAAGCCAATGTTTCCACAATCTGTATAATTTTGTATCCTGTTTTCTCCCTTCTTCTCAGGAATTTCCCATGATCAGTTGTCAATTCTTTCACTGTTGTTTTCTCTCAACCGGATCATCCATTGACATTTAAACATGGTTGAATGTGTCTCACTCCACTTCCTAACCTCTACTGAATCCTGTATCCCTTTATCTCTTTGCCCCTCTTCAAAGCCAAACCTTTTTACAAAAACTGTTTAAATTTGTCTTTATTTTCTCTCCTCCACCATTTCGGTACAGGTCCCACCACCAGCTGAAACTGCTCTCCTTCCTTGAGGTCTTCAATAACCATCATCCTTGACTCCTTGCCATGAAAAACTTTCCCGTGGACTTCATGATGACTCAACATCTGGTTTTCCTCCTAGATCTCTGACTGTTCCTTTTAATTCTCTTGGACAAGGTCTTTTTCCCTGGCAATTTTATCCACATCCATGATTCCATCTACCATCTTTAGGCCATTTATGTCTGTGTTTCTCCTGCTCAATCCTCTATTGGGAGGTACCTCACAGCATATTGAATGCAGGGTCACCACCTAGCCCAGGTTCTCTTTCATTATTTCACATTTCAGTGGTAGCACTATATGCCTCATTTGGTTATGTAAGTCAGAAATGCAGTCATCATCCTTGAGAACTTCCTATGTTTCAGGATGACATAATACACACCGACAACCTATATCAATTTTATTTCCTAAATGTCAAAGACATTACTTCTCCCCAACTTCATTTCTTCACTACTTAATACTGAACAGGCCTCCCTTCTTCCATAGTTGCCCCCAAGTCCATTCTCATAACAACCAGTTATCTTTTCAAAATACAAATCTGAACCTGTGTAAAACCATTAACTTTCAATCACTCTTAGGGTAAATTACAAAATTCTTAAAGTGGTCTGGTTTCTCCCAAGTTTAGGATCTCTTCCCCTACTTTATTACTCTTCCCTGGATCCTTCCCTTCAGCCAGTCCCAATGTCTTGGGTTTTTCTTCTGCATATTCTCTGTACAATTGCCATCTATTTCTTTGGCCTTACTGTCTATTTGCTGATGGCTGCCAAATCTGGGTCTGGCTCCTACACGGTTCATCCTCAAGTTTGTCCTAGTTCAGATCACTATAACGCATCACTACATCATTTTCTCTCTGCTCTGCGAATTCCACTAGAGCCTCCTTACGCTGCAGCCAGCGTCTTCCTAAAACATAAATGTGATTATACCACTTCCCTGCAGTTATCGTTCAGAAACCCCTCACGCTAATTTGGCGGTGTT
Organism: Mirounga angustirostris; assembly: GCF_029215605.1. Classification (NCBI taxonomy): domain Eukaryota; kingdom Metazoa; phylum Chordata; class Mammalia; order Carnivora; family Phocidae; genus Mirounga; species Mirounga angustirostris. The sequence goes on from NW_026991712.1 coordinate 154,146,108, forward strand.
TCTCAAAGGGAGCACCACTGGCACTTGGGGCAGCTGCCCTATGGTTTACAGGAGGCTTAGCATCTCTGTGCCTCCTCCTTCCCCCACCTCCCCACCCCCCATTTCCAACTCCCTAAGGGGGCAATTCCTTTCTCACAGGAACTGTTGCAAGATGTGCCTACCCCACCTCCTTCACCTTTGCTATGGTGCTTCTAACCAGATCCTGATAAACGTGGGAGGCTCCCCAAAGCAACCAGTTACCTGTGTTCCCAGCATCCAGTACAGGCTGGCTGAGGGTCTGCTGCCAGTGAACGGCTGAAGGAAGAAGTGAGTTCAAGAAGGGACTGAAGGCTAAGGGGCCAGACATCTACTTGTAGATGGGCCATGGGCAGGGCACGCCCTCTGGCGGCCACAGCTTTCTCCATGCAAGGTTACAGAGGCTGCGGGGTGCAGGAGGCCCCCAGCCAGTGGCCCTGAGGCATCCCCCGCACCCTGTCTCCAGGCCTCTGGACGCCTCTCTTTCAAACCTAAGCATTGGATTATGGGACAGTTAGTGCAACACCACAGTTTGAAAAGTCCTGCATCACCATGGAGGTATTCCATCACAGCCCTTCTCCTGCCCCTGTGATGCCATCTCCTGACTCCTCCAACACAATGGTCCCATAGATGTCCTCCCCGCTCCCACACCATCCACTCACCCACCTGCCAATGCTGAGGTGTCCGCCTCAGCGATGTCCACCTCCATTGGTAAGGCCTGCCTGACAAAAGCCCAGGAAGGGTTCAATGACTACAAACATTAAGGCAATTCTGTATTTTCATCTTAAGTGGGCCTTCAACATTTTAACAAGTAACTTCTCCATCCATTTCAAAACTCTTCCCTCTCTTGGATTTTAGGACTCTTTTCTAGATGCTTCTAAGTCTTCTTTGACTTAAATGATAGTGTTCCTCAGTGTACCACTATTGATACATTGATGGCTCTCAAATTTCTATCTTCAGTCTAGATTTTCCTATTGAGTTCCAGGCCCATGCATCCAGTTACCTTCTGGATGTCCATCAAGTACCTCAAATATATTCCAAGTTTAACTCCACCTCCTTCCATCTTTTTTACTCATTTTCTGGCTACGAAGCACTCCAACTAAGAAGATAAAGGTGGTTTCTGGAGTCCAGAAAGACCTAGGTTCTAATCCTAGTTCTGCCCAAGCTATGTTACTATCTGAAAACCTGAGTTTCCCTCCTCTATAAAGCAGAGCTATTAGTTGCTACGTGGTCTTCCATGGTTCCCCATCACCGACAGAAAGTCTAAACTGTAAGTATCATTAAATATGGCCCTTGCCTAACTCACTAGACCCATTTCCACTTTGGTTTCAGTTTCTTGAATATACCAGATATATGGTAGGTGCTGTACTCTTTGCCTGGATATTCGGACTAATCCCCACTCTTCTAACCCAGCAAACTACTACCTATCATCTGTTCTTCAGGTTTGAGCTCAGATGTCATAGTCTCTGGGAAGCCAACTTGGGCTAGGTAACCCTCCCCTGACAGTGGAAAGTGTTATTCACCACTGTATTCCCAGCAGCAACAAAGACCTTGAGTTACATTTGTGTTGACTGAAAGAACGAAGCAAAAGACAAAGATGGTTTCCAAGAGCATGTATTACACAGGTCTGAGTGCAAGAAATGGCAAACAATGGCTATGTTTGCTTTAAAAGCTCATCAGGTACCAATGCCAAGTCCTGATGCTTTTGAGGGGCCCCTGGCTCTCGGCCCCTCCGGAGTAGGCTGGGCCCAGGCTCCTGGGTGAGGGGGCAGCTTCTGCATGGAACGTCCTGCCTCCTGTCACCTGAGGCATCAGGCACTTCGGTGATGCCCAGGGCTGGCTCCTCTTTCTCTCTCTGTGCACCCGTGGGCTCCCACAGCCAGCTCTGGTGGGGAAACTCAGGAGGTGGATGGACCAGCCCAGGAGCACCAGGTGGCCAGGACTTCCCCTCCTGTCTGGGAGACAGGTTCTCAGGGTGGGCTGGAGTTATGGTTTCCAAATCCTGGGAGCTGGCCATCCCACCTTCCATTGCTGCCTTTCTGCTTGGGGATGCCCTGTCTGCACCCTTGATAAGAAATTTCCAAGACCATGGGCCTGGCTCTCCAGAGGTGGAGGTGGCAGCAGAGCGACTGGTGGGGATAAGTCCTGAAGAGCTGGGACAAAGTGCTGTTAGTGCCTGGGTGTGGAAGGGCTGGGCCTTCCAGCAGCCTTCAGGAGGGATGGGCTCTGTGCGGCCAGCCTTACGTAGGCTGGGGGCCGCTGATGAGGAGCTGGCAGCCTCCTCAAAGGCTTGTGGGATCCCAAGCTTCCTCTGGGGGACACTAGGGCCTTCCATTCTGGGAGGCTTCAGCGTGACCTCTGTCAATAGGCCTGGGACCACCGGGCCCTGACTCTGGGGACCCCTGGACGAGAAGGCATCCTCTTCCTCACCCTCTCCTGCTCCTGCGAGGGGGGGCACCCGGCCCACTGCCGGGCTTGGTGCCAAGCTGGGCTCCTGTACACCTTGGCCGTTCTCGGGCCCCTCCTCGGCGTCATCCTCGGAGGAGTCAACCTCACGGATGGCTTCCTGCTTCTGCAGGGACTCTCGCCGTTCAGCCCGGTCCTGTCGGAGGGTGCCGAGGGCCCATGAGGGAGAAGGCTGCAGCACCCCCTTCCCAGACAGCACACTCCTGGTCCCGACCGCCTCCAGAGGGCTGACTTCCCTGGGTGCCGGTTCCTTCTTCAGCTCGGGGTGGGGCAGGTCCAGGCTATGCTTTCGAGCAGTGCCTAGCTTCTTCTCTGAAGCAGCAAGCGCAGCTGCCAGTTTCTCAGCGGACTGTACTCTCTTTAGCAGTGGTGAGCGGGGCGGCTCCGCACTCTTGGGCCGTGAGAGCTGCCTGCCCAGAGGAGGCGACAAGTGAAGCTTGGCGGGCAAGGCCTGGGCTCCATGGCCAGACAGGGGTGATGGGGAGCGCTGGGGTGAAGCTGCTGGCGGTGGGGAAGGGGTGTGGGCCAGGGGTGACAGTGGGATGCTGCCGGCCGACTTGCGCCGCGGAGAGCGGTACTGGCGCTGGAGCTTGGGCGCCAGGCCGTGCAGGGAGCTGGGCCGTGTGTGCCCAGAGCCGGCTGGAGAACTGGGCACGCTGGAGCTGGGGGAGCTGCTCTGTGACGAAGTCCCTCCTACTGTGCACACACAGACAGACACACAGGAAAAGGCAGAGCAATGTTAGCTGATAGAAGTGACTGAGGGGCAAGACAGGGCTAGCCCTGGAATGTCCCAGGATCAAGGCGACCCCAGCAGGGATCCAGAGCCCAAGCTACAGAAATAAGGTCCTCTCCACCCCCGCCCCCTCCTCCCTAAGACTGCTGGGTCTTTCAGGGGGTAAGGTGAATGAGTTTCAGAGTGGGGCCACAGAGCAGCACAGAGGGCCTAGGCTCTTTCCCACCTCCCAGGGGCTGTCTCTGCGATCTGCAGGGAGCACTTCATACCTGAATGCACAGCATCGGGGGTCACCCGGTAGCCCTGAGTGGGAGATCGGGGGGAAAGGCTGTGGCTGTGTGTGGGAGAGCCTGGCCCGCTCTCCCCTGATGATAAGGATCGGTTAAGGGAGGAAAGGCTGCGGCTGGTGTGGAGCAGGGATGCCTGCTTGGTGATCTTCCGGAACAGGGAGCTCCTTTTTCTGCTGCAGAAACAAGGGTCAAGGGCTGAGCTGGGGCACAGGGCACAGCATATACTGGGCCCAGTGGCCAGGGTCCCCAGCACATGCTAGCCACCCAGGTGGCTCAGTCTGGCTCACCTTTCTTGCCCATCCTTGCCCCGGCTCCGCTTACTCCTTCGGGCCATCTTGGCCTTGTAGCTGCCCTTCCGAGCTGGCCCCACTTTAATGGATGTGTTCTCCAAGGGCGTTGTTGAAATAGACACCTTGTTTCCACTCTGGGGAACAGAGCGTGAACCCAAGCTAAGGTAGTGAGCATATTCTTGCCCCCGCCCTTACCCTCGGGCACGGCGACACCACAGCTCTAGCTTTTGCCCCTGCATTAACAAGTCTGAACCACAGGCCTTCCTTCCCTCTTCGCGGATTAGGAAATGGCTCCAAGTGGAGCCTGGGCAGTTTGGGGTTGAGAAGGTAGAGAAGAGGCTCATCTGCCTTGTTCTGCAGTCCTGTCCATGGCTCAGAAGGATGCCTGGGCCTTGGTCAGTGAAGATGTTGCTTTCCAGTGAAAACCCCCTGTGTTGGGTGCCTCTGTCCTCAGTGCCACGTGTGCCCAACTCTCCCACTCCCCTATGGCCAGTCACAGACTCACAAGGCAGGAGTCCTCTGGGGACCAGAGAGGCAGCACACCCAGCACTAACCTTCAGAATCAGCTCCACCACTTCTGTGTGCACCAGCCCATGCACAGGCTCCCCGTTGACATGAGTGATGAGGTCCCCCTGACGAAGCCCCGCCTCACTGGCTGGACCTCCATCCTCCACGTGCTGCCCCAGGGAGATAACAGTCCTCAGCCTGGGCCTGAGCGTGAAGTGTGGGGCCTGGTGCTGCTGGGACCCACCCTCCTTGGGCCCCTGAGGATAGTGTGGGCAGGGACAGAAGCAGGGACAGACAGGCCCTGGTGAGGGGAAGGTGGAGGAGTGATGAAAATGGGAGATAAACATACCCACACCATGTGGTGCACAGTGTAGACGTCCGAGTCACCCATGTAGACACGGATGGCCCGCAGGGTGAAGCCATACTTTTTGCCAGCTCGGTGGATGATGATGGGGGGCCTTGAGCTGCTGAGAGCTGGCAGGAAGTCCCTGCTTGGAGAAGAATCCCTGGATGATGGGTTGGATGACTGGGAATGTGGGGACATGGGGCTGGCCAGTGGAGAGCAGGTGTGTTCTGGAGAAGGAAAAGACAGGACTGAGCAGGTCAGAGGACCCCGGGCTGGCCATGCTCCCAGCCCAGCCCCATCCAGGCTGCTGATCCCAGGCAGCTGTAGCCACAGGCAGAGCCTAGGCCCAGGGACGTCCTCCCCACAGACTTGGAGCAGCCAAGCTCCTCATGTGCCCAGACCCTCCCCAGGAGGCAACGGCAGCTAGCCCTGAGGGTGTCCTTGTACCCCCGTACGTATTCAAACATCTCAATTGCCCTACGAGCTACCACCAGTTTTTTGATGAGGAACTTGAGACTCAGAGAGGTTAAGCAACTTTGTCAAAGTCAGGAGCCATTTGGTGATGGAGCCAGGATTTGAATGTAAGCTCTCTGCCTCAGAGCTGGCACTCGTCACCCGGTGCCGTCCTGCCCTGTGGCATGTGCACAGGGCAACCTGACACCACTGTACACCCTTACAGACCTCTCACCTCCTAACACGGGGGCAGCCATGACACACAGCCTCTCGAGTTCCCGCTCCTTGAGGCACAAGGCACAGACACAGCTGCCACGTGCAGACCCCTGCTATAGACCCACAGAGACTCCACGGCCCTTCCTGCGAGTTTTATCCTAGTTCCCTGGGGGCCCTACCTGCAGGAATGAGGAGGGACAGGGTTGTGGCTGAGGCAGACTTGATCACTTTGCTGATGGGGCGAGTGGTGCGCTTTTCCACAGAGTCCCCGGAGAGCAGCCGGTGGCGGGCCCTGCGCACCGCCAGGTCACTGATGGCCTTGGCTGTGGCTCCCTCGGTCAGCTGTGGGGTCCCACGGCCTCCTCGAGTCTCCACCGCTGTGGGCCCAAGTGAGCAATGAAACCTGCAATGCCGCCGAGCCTCCCCACCCTGCCTGCCTGCAGTTGCCTCCACTGCAGGCCCTCTGGCCACCTGCTGGGCCACACCTGGGCTGGGACCGCAGCTCTGGCCAAGGGGCTCCTCATCTAGCTTCAGCCGCCGCTCCACTGGCCCAGATAGCCCTTCTCCAGAAGGGGCTGTCAGAAGCCATGTACCCTCCTGCTGCTGTCTCCTGGGGGTGCTGCTGGCCTCGTCAGGGCCCTCAGGGAAGCGGGGAGCATCCAGGAGGCCTGAGCAGCGGCGTCGCACTGTCAGCGGAGGGCTCGAGTCGCTCTCTGTGTGGGATGACTCGGACACCGACAGCCGCTTCCGCAATCTATGAGACACCAGGCCCAGGTGAGACAGGCAGGCGGTCTCCCTCCTCCAGCCCAGGCTTTCCGTAGGAGCTCACAAGGGTTATAAGTCACAGAACTTCTTCCCTCAGACACTCCTCTGGAAGCTGTGCTTGAGGCCCCCCGCTCACTGCCACCAGCGCTCCGCCCCGCATCTGGATCTCGCCCATGACCTACAACACCTGACGGATGGCTGTGCTGCCCGCCCCAGGGGAGTTCTGGGTGCTCACATCTCAGGGGAGCCAATCACCCAGCTCCGGTCTCGGCCCTTCAGCCCTGCCAGGCCGTCAGAGCGGTCGTCCTTCTCCTCGCTCAGGCTGCGCTTGGTCGGGGGCGGTGCCCGGCGCTCCTCGAGCAGCGAGAGCCGCTCCATGCTACTGTACACCTGTGGGCACAGAGGCTGTGCTGGGGACAGGCCCCAGCAGCCTCACCTCCCAGAAGTATCCTTGGCACCTGACACCCAGGAATTGGAACCAGTTCTGCCCTTCCCTCCTCCACCCCAGGTGAATCTTTGAGGAAGCAGCTCTTCCACTGAGGGGGCCTGGAGTGCTTCTTGCAGTCTCTGTCATAGGCAGGCCCAGCCCTTTCTTCCTCTTTTCCTAGGGGCAGCCCCGTCACCTGCTCTCCCCACCTGCCCCCCAGCCATGGCCCTTGACAGGCCCTCTTCTCCCAGTCCTCCTGTTCTGCCCAGCCTAGGCCTGTTCTGTCGCACCTTGCTGAACCTCGGAGAGCATGAAGAGAACTGGCGGATCTCCAGGCAGCCATCCTCACTCACTTCTTCCTCGTCCTCTGAGTCCACATGGTGGTAGCGCTCTGAGCGGGCTGGATCAGACACACAGGACAGGTCCCTTCAGAGGCCCCTGGTGGTGCCTCCTTTTGACCCTTATCAGACCTCAGAGGGCCTGGAGAAGTTGCTCCTAATGCCAAGTTCAGGGTGCACAGGTGTTTCTGGGCAAACAGAGAGGATCCCCACTCCTCCCCGTCCCACCAGTGGCCTTACTGTCAAAGTAGCTGGTATCATCCTCTGACTCCAGCTGAGGAATAAATTCAGCCTTCTGGCGAAGAAGTCCTGTCCAGTCCAGGCCGGTGAAGAATGAGTGCTGCTTCACCTCAGAGGCACTGCCTGTGGACAGGAAGGGCGTGAGCAAGGGCGCGGGATGTGCTACGCGGAGTCCAGACCAGCAGATCTGGTGAGAAGCCAGACCTCAGAGGCCAGTCCTGAGGGCCTCAGCTCCAGCACCTCTCTTCTTGGGCTCAGAGCAGGGCAGTCTCAGGATCACATGCACTGCCCACACCTGAAGCCTGAGCTTTCCGGATGCATAGACTCAATCTCCCTCTTCCAAGTTGTGAGAAAGGTCAGTGGGGCCGGTCCTACCTGTACCCAGTCTCTCCAGAGGGTTCTGATGGAGCAGTTTAGAGGTGAGGTCCTGGGCATCTGGCGGCAGAGCATCATCCCCCTCAGGCCACACAATCTCATCTGAAGATTTGGGGGGAAAGAGGGAAGGAGTGGGTTAGAAGAGGGTCTCAGAGGCTGCAGGCAGAGTGGGGTCATAAAGAGGAAGGTTCTAGGATAAGATATGGGGAGGGAGGCATAGAGGGCCCAGCCCAGAGCCCCTGAAAGCCAACTCCTTAAGTTCTATAGGTTCCTGTCCTCCTAGGGGGTCTCACACCCGCTCACCCATGGCCCATCCTGTGATCCAGGACTCCCTGTCCTGAAGCTCTAGCTCAGCCTGATTCTACACTTCAGACACCAGCACACTCACACACACACAACCTCATACTCACAGGACACGCACACCACAGGCACACTCACGCCCACATGGGGGAGACATAAACTCAATCAGAACAAGCCCCGGGTGACAGAGTACATGCACGCGTGCACACACACACACACACACATCTAAGAGGCAAGCATACTACACACACACACACACACACACACGAATTCACAACATAAGCCTCACAGGTGCATGCATAAATCATATTTGTGGATCCAGACTCTGTCTCCCCAGGGTGCCTGGGTGATGGTACCTACCACTGATCACTTGCCCAAAGAGCTCCTCCGGAGTATCTCCAAAGAAAGGGACGCAACCCACCAGGAACTCATACAGGATTATGCCCATGGCCCACCAGTCCACCGGCTTCCCATAGCCCTGACGCAGGATCACCTCAGGCGCGATGTACTCCGGGGTCCCGCATACCTGGGCACACAGAAGCCAGGCTACCTCAGCTTCCTGAGGCAGCTCACTGGCATCATGGCTGAAGGGGTAGGGATGGTCCCACCTCTGGAGAAATCTCTGAATGAAGACTCAGCTTACTTTGGTTAAAGAGCAAGATCAACAGGAACCCAGGGTATCAGACTTGGAACTGTTGGTGGGGTGAGTTTATGTTCTTCCCAATTAACCAAAACATATAATTCTAGCCTGGAACAACCACCCCCTGAGCGCTCAACACCTCTTTATGGCATCTAGTTCCCAAAACTGGCCTCTGCCCTCCAGTCTCTCAAAGGACAGCCCCGACAGTCACATGACTACTCACAGGGACTTGCAAACAGTTACCATCTGAACTGTCAAATCAGGGAACATCTAGAGGCTACTCTCAGGAAGCTGGACCACAGCCTGGTGGAAACTTGGAGCCGTGTTCCAAGAACAACAGACTCCAGAAGAGCCTTGCCCTTGACTGAGGCTAGGAGGCTCAGGACTAATCTCATGTTAGTCTCAGAGAGTAACAATGGTTATATGACCTATTTTCTCCAAACCCCAAGGAAGAAAATGATTTCGGATTTTATATCCACTATGATTCTTGAGCCCCACCCCGTTTTCCAAATATGCTCCCTTACCTCAATGCCTCCCTGGAGCCAAAAGGCGGAAAAGATAGGAGCTCCCAGTCTCAACATGTAGCTACAGGGTTAAGTATGTGGCCCCTCACCACATATTCTAAAGTCTGGACCTCAACACACAAGGTCTCAACCATTCTTCCTTACCTGCTTGTCCAGGAACTCCCGGGCATCCTTTTCAATGTGGCCCTCGTACAAGTTTGTTGTCAGGCTCATGAGGCCAATTTTAGAAAGGCCAAAGTCAGTAAGCTTGATGTGCCCCATGGATGTAATCAGGAGGCTGGGAAGTCAGAGACACAGAAGTGTGGGGTTATTTCCTGGTTTTCCAAGAGTGCTGATTTTAGTACATGCCAAATTTTCCCACTCAGGCTTTTATAGGTTTCCTGTGGGACTTAAGCAGGGTAGCTTCAGCCGGGAGCCAGGCAGCTGTGAAAGAAAAGGCATCTCTGGCTTTGTGAGTCCTGCATTCTGCACAAGCAACTCACCTGCCTCTTGCCCATTCCCCCAATTCATTACCGTTTACTGCCCTCAACCGTATTCTTTGCTGCGGGCAGGTACCAGCAGCAATCAGCCTCAGCCCGAGGCTCTCCTCACCTGGGTGGCTCACAATACCCAGGCTCAGGGAGAGGGGAAAGGGACGCATAATTTTGTGCTGTGCCCACAGCTGGTTTTAAAGAAGGACTGGTTGGGAGAAACCAGAGATAAGAGCTCACAGGAAATGGTCTCCTTCCCGTCACATACCCTGACTGAGTCATTCCATTTCATGACAAAGGCTTCACCCTGCCACCCCTTTATTCTGATTTCCAAATCAGCATCTGACTTTCTTTATGAGCTCCATGCCTACTAACTGCCCAGATGTCTTCCAGGCACCGTGAACTCAACCTGTCCAAAGCAGAGTCACACACACCTCCTAATTGGTACTCTTCTCAGAAAATGATTTCTGTTACCTCTGAGCTCTCTGAGAAGTACTTGATTATTTATAAAGATACTCTGGCTCCTGAAAGGTCTTACAACAGAGTAACTAACAGAAAAAGTAGGTGTTATTATCCCCATTTTAAAGGGGAGGAACAGGGGCGCCTGAGTGGCTCAGTCGTTAAGCGTCTGCCTTCGGCTCAGGTCATGATCCCAGGGTCCTGGGACTGAGCCCCACACATCGAGCTCCCTGCTCTGCGGAGAGCCTGCTTCTCCCTCTCCCACTCCCCCTTCTTGTGTCCCCTCTCTTGCTGTGTCTCTCTGTCAAATAAATATATAAAATCTTTAAAAAAGGCGGGGGGGACAAGAGTCTCAGAGGTTTAATTAACAGATCCAAGCTCACAGAGTTAACAAGTGGTCATTTGAACTCTGGTCTGTCTAGTGTCAAAGCCATTTTCCATGACAGAGGCTTATCCCCATGCACTAGTCCTGAGCTGGAAATCTGGAAGATAGCCCAGACTCTGCTCCTTTTTTCTCTCCCACGCACCCCTCCCCCACCTTTAGGTTTCCTTTCTACTTCCTAACGGTCTCCCCTCTCTTCTGCATCCTGCAGGCATGGCTGGTTCGGTCCGGTCTCCTGCAACAGCCTCACCATCTTTCCACTGGCAGAGTGATCTTTCTAAGCCTAAACCAAAATCTGGGCGTGTCATTCTATCATACCTCTGGCTAACAGGCCCTTTGACGACTCACTAGGATCCTTTAAAATAAAATCCAAACCTAACAAAAAGACCCTTGGAGATCTGCTCCCTGCCTATCTCTCCAGCCTTATCTCTTACTACTATGACCAATTAAAGATCCCAGTCTCCACATAATGTACTATTTGTAGTTCCAGGGTCCCGTGCTCTCATACCTGTGTGCCTTTTGCAAATCTTGCTTCCTGGCTTTAGAAAGCTCCTCCCACCTTTCCCCATCTGACTAATGCCTTCTGAGAAGTAGCCTATACTCAGATAGTTCTGTGTCCCACACTGAAGTTCTATAGGTCAGGGACCATCTTACAGCCCAGATCATAGTGCTTGGCCCAGGGACGTCAGCAAATGTGAGAACCCTTGTTCGGCCTCTACTAGATGGTGCTGACGCTCTCCGGCTTGGTTTCTTTAGCTGAGCTCCTCAGTGGCTCTTCCATGTCACTGAGGCCTTACGAAGCCCCGGCCAGACTCGCTGGCAACCGGCTTTGCATCTGGGGTGGTCAGGGGCTGGAGTTCTAGGCCTAGACAGACACCCACATGAGCACTGTTTTCTAGCAGCCATTCTGGGATCGATTCAAACATGCTGTGTCTGCCTCCACTTATTTAGAGACCCAAGAGGGAGACCTTGGGCCGGGGCCCCGAGAGTGGGCATACTTGTCAGGCTTGAGGTCACGGTGCACAATGCCGTAGTTGTGCAAGTACTCCAGGGCCAGCACGGTCTCCGCAAAGTACAGACGCACCATGTCCACAGGCAGGGCCCCGATGTTCTTCAGCAGAGTGGCACAGTCTCCTCCTGTAACAAGCCCAGGACACCATGAAGGAAGGACCCAGTTCCCTCGTCAGGACGGTCTCAGGCTTAGGTCTCTGAAGCCTCGGGGAAACCCCTGGTGCTAGAGGCTGGGAGTCTAGCCCTCCCGCTGTGGTATGGGGGGCACACAGAGTGGAGAGGTGTAGGTGGAAGCGAATCTGCCAATGGCTGTCAAGGCCATCGTTCAGGCCAGAGAGGGTAGGAACCCGGGCCTCCATGCCTGTGAGGGGACTGGTAGGGGTAGCGCGAAGTTATTTCAGGGTGGGAGTCCATCGGCCTGAGACTCCAACATTTGTCCACTTATGTCCTTCCTGTTGGCTATCCTTTGGTTTTTGAATAAGGCAACATTGTAAACTCCCAGCACGTACTCTCCGGATGAAAAGGAGAGTTTTGTTCAGTTTCAACTTCAAGACTTAGGCCAAATATCTTTGGAAGCTGTACCCAGCAGTGCGAAGGGAAGAGTGAAGGTCACTGGGAAAGCTGCCGTCTCTCCCCAGGGGGGCCCCAGGATGCTCTTCGACTCCATCCCCAGAGCATTTTGTGTGGTCTCAAGGGGTGTCCCCTTCACAAGCCATCAGTCAGGGCAATGGCATTCCTTTTTTTCCTGAGGGTCCAGATGCAGTCCTCCCAGCATGCAACCCTGGGCTTGTGTGGCTCTGCTACCTCCTTTGGTCCTGCCTGGCACCAGCAGTAGAGACCATCCAGGCTTTGGGGTGCAGGATTCTACAGCTGTTGGGCAGATACATCTTGTCCCAGAATGCCTCTCTTTGCACCTGACATGGCGGCCTCATGGCAGCTACTACTCCAGAAGCCTCTCCCTTTGAGGGGCAGGGAGCCTTGTGCCCACTGTGGCCAAATGGTCTCTGAGATCCTAAGGCAAAAAACCAATGCCAAAGAGAGATTGGCAAGCTGGGCCCTGAAATGTCACCCCTATACAAAGCTGTTGGTCCCAGCTCAGGGCTAAGCCTCACACTGTGCCTTGGCCTCCATGCCAGGCCGCCTTTCCCCCCCAGTACCTTCAACATACTCCATCACCATGCACAGGTGGCGCTTGGTCTCAAAGGAGCAGAACATGCTGACCACAAAGGGGTTCTCGGCAAAAGTCAATATGTCACGCTCCACGAAGGCCTGCTGGATCTGGTTCCGAAGGATCAAGTTCTGCTTGTTGACCTTCTTCATGGCAAAGCGCTGCCGGGTGGACTTATGCCGCACCAGGAATACAGCCCTGGAAACACAGCCCATCCCATCTCCCATGGGCCCTTAGCACCTGGGCTGTGCTCCACACCACCCAGAGCTGGGGTGTCCAAACTGCCTCCTATCCCATCTTATAAACGCACAGACCAAAGAAGCAGGGGTGAGCTTATCGATGAGAAGGATCTGGGCCTCCTGCCCACAGAACTCTTCAATTTCCCAATACACCAAGTCCTGAGGACACAGTTCAACCCTTCCCCAGAGTTCAGCGAGAGGAGGAGTACTACCAAGAGGAGTGGGGACCTTGTCTGGGAAAGGAACAATGCTCAGATGTCAGAGGAAACAACTCCTGTCTCTCCAGGAGGCCTTGGGAGGGAGAGGGTCTATCCTAAGGCATCTGCTGCCCAGAGGAGTAGGTATCATACGGTTCTAGAAGGAAGAGCCCAAGGGCTGACATAGCTCCAGTCCTGGCCACACCCTCACCCCTGCCTTTACCCATAGGCGCCATTGCTGATGAGCTTAATAGTTTCGAAGTCCTCCTCAGAGGGTGTCTTTTTAGATGTCAGAGATGCCCCACGGCCCTAGAAGACAAGCACAAAGGCAGGAGGCAAGCATGCATCTTAGAGCCCACATGCTTGGGGAAGCTGGAGCCCCAGCATCAGCTCAGCTCTTAGTCCTGCTGCAGCCCCCACCCATTCTTCCTGATGCAGGAGCTGAGTGACTTCGGAGATAGTAGGTGCAACGGCCCACTCCTCCATCCCGCCCTCAGATGTCCTCTCAGAGAGGACTCTGGCCCTTTGCTTCATAGGGCCCAGCCTCTGGGATTGGGGCAGAAGCTCCAGGTCTTTACCTCCACTGAATCATCTGTCTCTGGAGTGTCAGGACTGTCATAGCTGCTCAACTGGGCCATTTCTAGAAACAAAGCAAGGGCACAAGAGAAAGGTGTGCGCAGCAATGTCAGGCATCTCAACAGTCCACTCAAAGCCCACGACAGGTGCATGCAAGGTAGGCATTCGTATCTCCTGCATCAGTCTGGGGTGCAAATCCGGTCCTGTGGCTCCAGCCTCAGAGCAGTCACAGCTTTTGGACTTGTTTGCCAAATAATATTGCCACTCCTATTTCTAGAAGCCCAGTGCCATTCACAAGGCCTGACAAATTTTTAAAAGCTTCCCTCAAATTTAGGACAATTCCTGGAAAACAGGGCCCAAGGTTGGGCTATTGGTCCTTATCCCACTTTACCGGTGGGGTCGGGAAGCAGGGACGGTGGATGAATAGAGACCAGGGACTTAGAAGCCCAGGGTTCCTGCAGGGGCGCAGTGTGACGCCCTGAAGAACGGAGAGATCTGTTGAAGCCTGGGGTCGGGACCACACCCAAGTCACAGGAAGGCTGGTAAGGTGGCAGAAGGGGAGGTAAGCATGCAGAGGAGGTGACCATTTTTGAAAACTGTGGTCCTTTGTTGTTGGCCTCTTTTGACATTAGGTTTTAAATCCAACCCAGCAGGGCTCATGGCAATCTGGGTTGGGTTATATCAGGCGGGTGTGAACAAATCTGAAGGAGGGGCTGCATTATGACAGAGAAGACGGGGTTTCTCTGGCAGCCCTGAGGCCCCTGACGCTGCGTCGTGTCCATGTCCAATATAAGCCTCTTCTTCGAGTGGCTTCCCTGCGGTCAGAGCTCGTTGGCTGTGGGGCGTGTTTGCAGCCACCAGGCAGCATGCTCACCCTCTAGGGGATCCCGTGTGAGGCCCAGTTGACTAACGATGTAGCGGGGAATGTCACATTTAATCCCTTGTCCCTCTTTGGCATGGCCCTCAGCTGCTTCTAACAGGTGGTAGAACTCCTCAGGGTCAAACTCCTGCACCAGGGGAGAGAGGCAGTCAGTGGTGAGGGCTGCAAGTGAAGGCCTCTTTGGTTTTTACAGCACATACCCCGAGGACGATGACAGGACTTTTTCTGTGATTGGACACCCTTGCCCCCGAATACCCAGTAACATCATGATTCAGAGATCATAAGAACGGGGACAAAGCCGCCTTCCAGGCCAGCTCCAGATTGGACATCCTAAGCAGATGCTGTCTTCCCAACAATAAGAACCAGACCTTTTGGTTTCAAGATAGCTCAGCCTCTTGACCTGGTCCAAAGCCTCCTGCCACACACACACACGCACGCACGCACGCACGCACACCTGCCCTCAGATATTTACCGAGAGCCTCCTCTGCTAGCGGCTGGAGAGCCATGAGGACGGCACGGCAGTCCTTGTCTGCCCCGAGCATGGAAGACTGAGGGTTCCATTTACTGAGTACCCACTAAGTGCCACACTCTGGGCTAAACCCTGCTATCACCAGGGTTCTATGACCTCCGTGAGGAAATCAAGCCCCACAGAGAGGCACTGACTTGTTCTCGTCACACCTTGGACTTAACTCAGCTACAGCGCTGCCTGCAGTATCCTAACTGTTACTTCCATGTCTCCATGCCTCCTCTCTGAGGCACGAAAAGACTGACTGCACTACAGAGGGAGCACCTTAGGATCAGGGACTCTGTGTCCCCAGTGTCTGCCATAAAGTAGGTGCTCAGTAAAGTGCTGCCGCACGACCAAGTGAAGGACTTGACTTATGCCAACGGAACTGGCCCGTGCTCCTGACCGCCCGGATGCCCAACTCACCTGGGGCCTGCTCGGTGTGAGGGGGCCAGGCTAATACCCCTCGGGGCGGCCATTTTCCTCACAGGAACTCGCCTGGGCCCCCATGCTGGCAGGTCACGTTTAAACGAGGACTACCACACTTTTGCTGTTAGCAGGATACCTCCCCTCCGCGCCCCACCACCTCCCAACCTTCCCGCGAGTCCACTCACCAGGCATTCCAGGAGTCGAGCCGGGCGGGCAATGACAATCATCAGCTTCTTTACCAGCTGCATCACAAAAGCCACTTCTGAACTCTGTGAGCGCTCATGAGCCTGTAGAGAAGACAAAGGTTGGTTAAGCAATCCACTGGCACAGCGTAGTTGGGCTAACGCAGGACAGGGCTGGGCAGAGCTGGCTCTGGGGAGCAACAACTGGGTGGTACAGAGACTTCTGCAAAATGAAGAAGTTAGAGAAGGCCAGTGCATGGTGAGAGGGAGCTTTAGGACACTACATGACATCAGGGAATGTCACAGAGCCACGTGGCTTTCCCTGTTCCTCCATCCAGACCCCAGCTCAAGGGGCAACTCTCAAGGGAGCTTTCACTGATCACTTCCCAACCCAGGCAGAATGTCAGGAATGGAAAGACTTCAAAGCAGGAGGGAGGCGACCCGACAGGTATTTTAGAAAGATCACTCTGGCTGTAGCGTGGACAGCACACGGAAGAGCGCAAGCAGAAAAGCGGGAAAATCCATTAAGGGCCTACTGCGGTGACGTGCATGAAAAAGCCATAAACCCCAGCAGGAAGGATGGACAGAAACAGCCAGCCTGGGGCCATTTCCGAGGTAGATGAGGGAGTAGACGCTGGGGCTAGCAGCAAGAAGAGAAGAGAAATGCAACTACAATTTTTGGGGCATTTCAGTGAACCCACAAATGAAATAAGAGCTGTAAGAAGATAAGTAGTTCAGGTAAGGGCAGGTGGAGAAGATCTGTTTTGGACGTGCAGAGTTGGAGGTACCTATGCTAGATACTTTCTTGGGTATTTACCCAGCCCAGGAGCCTTTCTCTCTTTTATGGAAACTGCTCTGACGTCTAGTAGCTACCTCTGTATTGTGTGGCTGCCCGTTCCATCCCACCTCGAGCAGCTGACCAGTGTGGATGACTCTCCTATGAATTTAAAAATGGACGGAAAGACAACTGTTAATACCAGTGTGGCAGAACTGTCAGGTGAAAAGGGATGGCCGCATCCACCAAAGACACAGAGGAAAAGCAGCACAGAGAAAAACAGCATGAGAGGAGAATGACCACTTCCTGAGCTTCCCACAGGTTCTGGTTTCTGGTTTTGGCCCCTTAGGGCCCGGCTGCATTCCTGTCTTCAATTCTCAAAGACCCACCCTTTTCATCTTTGTAATGAGTTTCCCCTTCCTGCTTAAACTACTCTGAGCTGGCTCTCTATTACTTGCAACCAAAGAATACTAACCAATCTGGGAAGTCAAAGTGGAGGCGTCTTTTTCGAAGCAGCTACAACACTGATCTGGAGCTAAGGAGAACAGGGAGGGACACAGCCAGGTGGGCGTGCTCAGTGTACGGACAACAATGAACGAGATGAAGCTGTCAGGGAGAGTGTGAAGAAAGGAGGAGGAGAACGACGCACAGGGTACTGCCTTGCAGAACACCAGCATTTAATACTTCTATTTTTTTTTAAGTGTTTTTTTGTTGTTGTTGTTTTAATAATCTCTACACCCAACATGGGACTCGAACTTACGACCCTGGGATCAAGAGTCGTGTGTTCTTCCGACTGAGCCAGCCAGATGCCCTGCTTAAGCAACATGAAACACCAGCATTTAAGAGATGGGCAGAGAAGGAACTTGTGAAGGGGCAGCAAGACTGTAAGACTGGAGAGAAGAGTGTCATGACCCCCAGCGGGGGAAAAAGGTCCAGGAGAGATACTCATGGTATAGAGCTCTGTAGACTTGTGAAGATAGATGAGGATGGAAAGAGGCCATAGGATCTCTTTGGCAATTGATTGGTTTGTTCCTTGGTGACTTCTGCCTGAACAGCTTTAGAGGAATGGTGGGAAGGGAAAGTAGAAGGCACAAGACTGAGCAGTGAACAGGTTGTTAGGAAAGAAAAATAACAAATGAGGACCATTTAAAAAAAAATGGTTATCAAATGAAGAGAGAAGCTTGGCACTTGGTGAAACTCATTTATTCTTTTAAGACTTAGCCCAAGTATCAACTCTGTGAACCCTCTTCTAAGTCCTCTGCCTGTACCCCATCCCCGACCAAACACACAAGAACAGGAAGTAACCGCTCCCTTTTCTATGTTCTGTTTGCTCATACCACATGGTACCACATGTTGTTGTATAACTAGTTGTCTACAGCTACACTGTAGAGCCTTGTGAACAGAGAGACTGTGTCTTTTTTTCTTCCCTTACGCCCTAAGACTAGCATAGTGCCGCTTATATAGCTGACTTCAATGTTTGTTGATGAAGTGTTTGGAAATACGATCTCAGGCTCTGGAATAAGACAAACCTGGTTTTGGGTTCTAGCTCTGCTACTAAGAAATGAGTTACACTGGGTTCACCTAGCCTCTTTTAAAGCTTTGGTTTCCTCATCTGTAGATTTAGAGAACAGTAGTACCTTACTTACAGTATTGTGAAGATTACATTAGATAAATTAAACGAGATCATGTATTGTCTAGTATGCACTGAGTGCTCGATAAATGATAGTGATTATATTTTCAATGTAAATCTTACCATGCCATTTTCCAAATTAAAACTATTCAATAATCTCCCTATTGCCTTCATGATAAAATCTAAGCTCCTCACAACACTTTAGCCTTTGCCCCTCCCATTCTAACGCTTCAAATTCATCTACCAACTCTTCCCTGCAGGCATCCTTCACCTACTTCATCTGCAATTCCTGGAATGCACCTAGTTCCTTTATACCTCTCAGAGTGGCCTGATTCCAGGGCCTGGCTAATGCCCGCTCCTGGTGGGCAGACTGACCATAAGTGGTTGTTCCTGTGTATCCTTTGATTATTCTCATGCTACATTTATTGTTTACATTTGTTTTGTTGTACACAGGTTTGTAAATATTATTGCCTAAAATATTTGTATATAACCTGGACTTTGTAGCTTTTATTTATTCAAAATTCACATGTTACTGACTTATGATGGTGGTCTACCCTGGGCACTATGTGGTTAAAAAAGAAAACACTTCCCCGCAAAAAAATTTTTAATGTGGAAACAATGAATTTCACGGAAAACAAAAAAAGGAAAAAAGAACAACAAAAAACTTTTTCCTAGGTCTGGTGAACTCCTACCTACTGGTCAAGACTCAAACTTTTCCCGAACTCTCCACGCAGAACTATGCTCAGAACAGACCTCTACTATTCAGTGCTCATCAATCGAAATCACTGTAATACATAAAAGTGAGATAATTCCTGTAGAGGGCTCAGGGTGGTGTCTGGCACACAGTACACTTCAAGAAATGATAAGTGTTCTTTTCACTTGTTGATGGGTCTGTAACCCCACTCGACAGCAAATTCCTTGAGGTGGAACCCGCAATGAGCTTTTTTCTGCATCCCCAGGGCCTAGCAAATTAGGGGACAGATGAACACACTGGCTCCGTATTCAGTGCTCTTACTGCACCAACCAAACTACTCCCAGAGGCCATGAGTCTGGGAAAATGCCTGAAGGTTTTGGGCAAGGCTCTGACTTTAGCATTTCAGAAAATCAGTCTTAGATATACAAGCAACCTGGGAAGTCACTCCACTTTGATCCTTTACCTGATGCCACAATCCTGGATTCTTATCCACTGTTAGAAAGTTATTCTTGAACAGAAACAGAGCTGCCAGGGATTTGCATGAGAATTTAGTTTGCCTAAAATAATATTTCCACAATGTTTGAATTTAAGCATTACTCTTGAAATCAGAAAAAAACCATTTTTGTAGAAGGAAGCACTTTTTCATCTATTAAATCAAAACTTTCCTCACTATAACTCTTATCCACTAGGTTAACAGGCCTTTTAGAGGACAGGGAACAATCTGCTACCTATTATGTATGAGAAATCTTCCAGTATTTGACAGCACTAATCATGGTCATCTTTAGTCATCTTTTCTCTAGATTCAACTGTTCCCTAATTAAAAACAAAACAACTCCCTACTCCTAATTTCTAGACTAACACACTAAAGTCCTGTTTGATCATAGCCCTGGGGTCCAGCTCAGTTGGTACAACACCAGAGCAAGGTCATGTGTCAGAGGTAATAGGGGTCTGGATTAGGAAATACTCTAGTACATGCAGGGGCACATGTCCTCCCCACTGTACTCGTACTAATGGTGTAATATGGGGCAACTGTGATTTGAGGGGGGAAGGCAACTGACCACCTTATTGTAGAGGCTAAGAGGAAAGCAAACCCTAGAGCAGGAAGCAGTGGTTGAGAACTCACTGTATGGGGTGCCTGGGTGGCTCAGTTGGTTGAGTGTCCGACTCCTGGATTTGGTTCCAGTTATGATCTTGGGGTCCTGGGGTTGAGTTCTGTGTCAGGCTCACACTCAGCACAGAGTCTGCTTGGGATTCTTTCCCCCTCCCTCTGCTCCTCCCCTACCACTCGCGTGTACAAGCATGCTCTCAAATACATAAATAAATAAAATCTTAAAAAAAAAAAAACACCTTACTGAATACTCTGGTCTTGACCATCTCTGGGTTACTTTATCTCTAGCTTCCCAAGAAGTCTTTTCATACTGGGGAGGATCAGGTCTCTAAACACCTAAATCCCTACTAGCAAACTTCTCACCACGTAAATACAATGTCAGGAAACAGAAAAACCCAGAGTGCAAGCCCTAGCCAGTTTCCCCCAGGCTGCGCAGAACCATTCTGAAGGCTCTGCTTACCCCAATATTTCCATTAGAAGAAAACTCACCCCTGGGGCCACTTTTAGGCTTTGGGTT
Organism: Mirounga angustirostris; assembly: GCF_029215605.1. Taxonomy (NCBI): domain Eukaryota; kingdom Metazoa; phylum Chordata; class Mammalia; order Carnivora; family Phocidae; genus Mirounga; species Mirounga angustirostris. The sequence goes on from NW_026991712.1 coordinate 154,166,255, forward strand.
ACAAATGCAGTCAAATATTTATGAATACTACCAATGTTGGAACCTCAGGCAGAGTAAGTGGGATCAGAAAAAAGCCCACAGAACTGAGTTCTTTTGATACCAAACAGACTTCTCTTAGTAACGCAGGGGACTGAGGAGGAACCAAGTCCATCAGCGCCACCCTTGGGGGTGCATCCTGCATATGAGCAAGGAGGTGACAAGCTGGTCGAGAAGACTGGAAACACCACTAATGCCTTTATCTTAGCTTGGAATAAATAATCCACTACCTCAAGGAGGATGTACCAGAGTTCTAGCACAAGGATACTCACATCTTGTAGAAGTTTCTCTAAATTCTCTTGAAGTTCATAGAAGTAGTGTGATGTAATGAGACGATTCTGGGATTTATCCAGGCAGTCTCGGGCTATCTCAATCACCTGATGATGAATAAAGCTCAAGGTTCCATCTGCCAAGGGCAGCACACTGTCTGGCATGTTAGAGGAAATGAATTCTGCAAGATGCTCTTCCATTTGCGCAGTGGCCTGCAAATAAAAGCAGGAAAAGTGACACTTCCCTTCTAGTTGCAGCTCAGTCGGGAGCTCAGCCCGAACGACTGTTAATAGCCTAAGGATACGCTCTGTGATCCTGGTGTCCTGATGCTGCATTTGGGGAACCCAACAACTACACATATGACAAGATCACCCTTAAGTCACATCAAAACATGGTCAAGGGGCGCCTGGGTGGTTCAGTGGGTTGTGTCCAACTCCTGGTTTCTGCTCAGGTTGTGTGATCTCAGGGTTGTGGGATTGAGCCCCCCTAGGGGCTCTGCGCTCAGTGGGGAGTCTACTTCTCCTCCCTCTCCCTCTGCCCCTCCCCGGGCTCGTGTACTGTCTCTCTCTCTCTCTCTCTCTAAAATAAATAAATAAATCTTTAAAACGAACAAAAACATTATAGTCAAGGCCCTCTCTCATCTGGCCTTGTCTATCTCCCCTCACTACTTGGAGGCTGTGCTCTTTTGCTCTGAGGACCTGGAAGTGGTTGCTGCCCCCCCATCCCCCAGCATGCAGGCTCAGGCCTGTTGATGCTGTGCCCTGTGTGTAGCTTCTTCACCTGCCAGGTCTGCCTGGCAAACTCCTAGCATTCCTTCCAATTTCAGTTCCCACATCATCTGTCTCTCCTCTGGGAAGTCGTTGATTCCTCCAGGCCACCTGGGGCCTCCTTTCCTCTGTGCTGCCGCTGGCCCTCACAACTGCAGAAACTTACTGTATGGACACTGCTGCTTTTTAAAGACTTCCCTGTACTGGGAATTTCATGTCAGAGAGAATTTATCTCAGGATCCTCTTACTTGACCTTAGGACCCAAGTGGACTAAGCAGATGCTCAGAGAGTGTTTACTGAAGGTGTGAACCTGCCTCCTCATGGACCTGGACCCTCAGAAGAGCAGAACAGGTGTCTGGCTCAGAAGCTTCTTGGGGACCTAACTTCATAGTCATGCCAAACGATAAATTATACCAGTTAACAAGTTTCTACTGCCTATCTAGGACTTGGCCTTCTTTCCTTTGCCACCAGGTGGCAATTTCTGATTTCCAGTGTTTGTTTAGGGGTGTGTGTCTGATATTTGCACCATAAGAATTTTTGCCACATTTTTACTGCATAACTAATTGGCCATAAGGCAATTTTGCTGTAAAAGAAAACAATAACTGGTTGATAGTTTCATCTGACAGTTTGGTTTCATTTCTCCAATGATGCAGTACTCCCACTCTTCATATAAATCTTAGCCTTCATAACAGTCTATACAGTGGCTCAGAGTTTTGAACCTACATTTCCCGTAGAAATTTGGAACGTCTATAAACGGACATGTGACAATATGCCAAGGACAAAGAACAACATGGAAGGCTTTCACAATGCAATACAAAGCTCAGTTATAAATATGTATCCTCGTGGGACGCTTGGGTGGCCCAGTCAGTTAAGTGTCTGACTCTTGGTTTCAGCTCAGGTCGTGATATCGGGCCTGCATCGGGCTCTGTGCTTGGCTTGGAGTCTGCTTAGGATTCTCTCTCTCTCCCTCTGCCCCTCCCACTCATGCTCGCTCTTTCTTAAATCAATCAATCTTTAAAAAAAAAAAATACTTACCCTCGTATGTAGAAACTGATACTTCTCTTAAGGAAGGAGGAAATTTTTGAAAAAAGAAAAAGTGTGATGCCAAGCAAGAAGATGAATCAACAAGCAAAACCAAAATGTATAATGCTATGACCAAAAGACTTTGAAGATAAGTGCTTAGGTACAATCAACAAAACAAAATCAGTCCTTTGTGCTGTCTTACCATGAATCTACACTATACATTTTGAAAGTATTAAAATATTCTGTATTTTGCAATAGTCTTTCAATTTTGTTATTTGTTTTTTTCTTTCATTATGCCTTTTTTAATAAATGTCCTTCATTTGTCTTGGGGGACCTTAGTTTTTACAGCAAAATTGCCTAGTGGCCAATTAGCCATGTAGTGAAAGTGCTTATGTGAAACTACCTAGAACCGCATATATAAACACATATCTAAGTATATGTGCACATAGGTATGTGTTGTGTGGAGAATCTAAGTATATGTGCACATAAGTATGTGTTGTGTGGAGAGAGAGAGAGAAGCAGGGGAGGGGAGAGGGAGTGGAAGGAAAGGAATCTTAATATATCTTCTCTAACAGTGCATCTTTACATTGATGGAGACAAGCATACAAAACACATGCAATGCTAGAATGACAATACGATACCTAATACATATAAGGAGGAGGAGGAAACATGTGAGGTGCATTTTAAACACTACACACTCCTAAACTTTTTAAAAAAATTCTTCATTTATTTATTTATTTATTTTTAAAGATTTTATTTATTTATTCATGAGAGACAGAGACAGAGAGAGAGAGGCAGAGGGAGAAGCAGGCTCCCAAGGAGCAGGGAGCCCGATGTGGGACTCGATCCCAGGACCCTGGGATCATGACCTGAGCCGAAGGCAGACGCTTAACCATCTGAGCCACCCAGGTGCCCCCCCCAAATTCTCCATTTAAATTCAATTTAGTGGGCACCTGGGTGGCTCAGTTGGTTAAGCGACTGCCTTCGGCTCAGGTCATGATCCTGGAGTTCCGGGATTGAGTCCCGCATCGGGCTCCCTGCTTGGCAGGGAGTCTGCTTCTCCCTCTGACCCTCCTCCCTCTCATGCTCTCTGTCTCTCATTCTCTCTGTCTCAAATAAATAAATAAAATCTTTTAAAAATAAATAAATAAATAAATAAATAAATAAATAAATTCAATTTAATTAACATATAGTATATTTTAGTTTCAGCGGTAGAATCTAGTGATTCATCAGTTGCACATAACACCCAGGGCTCATTACATCACATGCCCTCCTTAAGGCCCATCAGCCAATTACCCCAAGCCCCCCCACCTCTCTTCCAGCAACAACCCTGTTTGCTTCCTACTGTTCAGCGTCTCTTAAGGTTTGCCTCCCTCTCTATTTTCATCTTATTTTTCCTTCCCTTCCTCTATGTTCATCTGTTTTGTTTCTTAAATTCCACATGAGTAAAATCATATGGTATTTGTCTTTCTCTGACTGGCTTATTTCACTTAACATAATACCCTCTAATTCCATCCATGTCATTGCAAATGGCAAGATTTCGTTCTTTTTGATGGCTTAGTAATATTCCATTTTACACACACACACACACACACATATATGTATATATATATACACACACCACATCTTCTTTATCCATTCATTAGTTGATGGACATTGGGCTCTTTCCATAGTTTGGCTATTGCTGCTATAAACATTGGGGTGCATGTGCCCCTTCAAATCACTGTGTTTGTATCCTTTGGATAAATCAGTAGTGCAATTGCTAGGTTGTATGGTAGCTCCATTTTTAACTTTTTGAGGGACTTTCATACTGTTTTCCATAGTGGCTACACCAGTTTGCATTCCTACCAACAGTGCAGGAAGTTTCCCCTTTCTCTGCATCCTTGACAACATTTGTTGTTTCCTGACTTGTTAATTTTAGCCATTCTCACTGGTGTGAGGCGGTATCTCATTGTGGTTTTGATTTATATTTCCCTAATGCCAAGTGATGTTGAGCATTTTTTCACATGTCTGTTGGCCATTTGGATGTCTTTGGAGAAATGTCTGTTCATGTCTTCTGCCTATTTCTTTACTGCATTTTTTGGGTGTTGAGTTTGAGAAGTTCTTTACAGATTTTGGATACTAGCCCTTTATCTGATAGGACATTTACAAATATCTTCTCCCATTATGTAGGCTGCCTTTTAATTTTGTTGACTATTTCTCTTGCTGTGCAAAAGCTTTTTATCTTGATGAAGTCCCAATAATTAATTTTTGCCTTTGTTTCTCTTGTCTTTGGAGATGTGTCTAGCAAGAAGTTGCTGCAGTCAAGGTCACCGAGGTTGCTGCCGGGGTTCTCCTCTAGGATTTTTATGGATTCCTATCTCAGATTTAGAGGTCTTTCATCCATTTTATTTTTGTGTATGGTGTAAGAAAGTGGTCTAGTTTCATTCTTCTGCATGTGGCTGTCCAATTTCCTAACACCATTTGTTGAAGAGACTTTTTTTCCCCATTGGATATTCTTTCCTGCTTTATTGAAGATTAGTTGACCACAGAGCTGAGGGTCGTCCATTTCTGGGTTCTCTATTCTGTTCCACTGATCTCTGTGTCTGTTTTTGTGCCAGTACCATACTGTCTTGATGATGACAGCTTTGTAATACAGCTTGAAGTCCAGAATTGTGATGCCTCCAGCTTTGGTTTTCTTTTTCAACATTACTTTGGCCATTCAGGGTCTTTTCTGGTTCCATACAAATTTTAGGATTGTTTGTTCCAGCTCTGTGAAAAATGCTGACAGTATTTTGATAGGGATTGCACTGAATGTGTATACTGCTTTGGGTAGCACATTTTAACAATATTTGTTCTTCCAATCCATGAGGATGGAACATTTTTCCATTTCTTTGTGTCCTCCTCAATTTCTTTCATAAGTGTTCTATAGTTTTCAGAGTACAGATCCTTTTACCTCTTTGGTTAGGTTTATTCCTAGGTATCTTATGGGTTTTGGTGTAATTGTAAATGGGATCGATTCCTTGATTTCTCTTTCTTCTGCATCATTGTTAGAGTATAGAAATGCAACTGACTTCTGTGCATTGATTTTATATCCTGCCACTAATTCCTGTATCAGTTCTAGCAATTTTCTGGTGGAGTCTTTTGGGTTTTCTAAATAGATTATCATGTTATCTGCAAAGAGTGAAAGTTTGACTTCTTCTTTACTGGTTTGGATGCCTTTTCTTTCTTTCTGTTGTCTGATTGCCGAGGCTAGGACTTCCAGTATTATGTTGAACAACAGTGGGGAGAGTGGACATCCTTGTGTTCCTAACCTTCCTTAGGGGAAAAGCTCTGTTATTTTCCTACTGAGGATGATATTTGCTGTGGGTTTCTGCATATGGCTTTTATGATATTGAGGTATGTTCCCTCTATCCGTACATGGCGGAGAGTTTTTATCAAGAAAGGATGCTGTATCTTGTCAAATGCTTTTTCTGTTATCTACTGAGAGGATCATATGTTTCTTGTCCTTTTTTTTTATTAATGTAGTGTATCACATTGATTGATTTGCGAATGCTGAACCATCCTTTCAGCCCAGGAATAAATCTCACTTGGTCATGGTAAATAATCCTTTTAATGTACTACTGGATCCTATTAGCTAATATCTTGGTGAGAATTTATGCATCCATGTTCACCAGGGATATTGGTCCGTAATTCTCCTTTTTGGTGGGGTCTTTGTCTGGTTTTGGGATCAAGGTAATGCTGGCCTCACAGAAGGAGTTTGGAAGTTTTCCTTCCATTTCTATTTTTTAAAACAGTTTCAGAACAATAAGTATTAATTCTTCTTTAAATGTTTGGTAAAATTTCACTGGGAGGCTATTTGGCCCTGGGCTCTTGTTTGTTTGATTACTGATTCAGTTTCTTTGATGGTTATGGGTCTGTTCAGGTTTTCTGTTTCTTCCTGTTTCAGTTTTGGTAGTTTGTATGTTTCTAGGAATGCATCCATCTCTTCCAGATTGCTCTGGCATATAATTGCTCACAATATATTCTTATAATTGTTTGTATTTCTTTGGTGTTGGTTGTGATCTGTCCTCTTTCATTCATGATTTTATTTATTTGGATTCTTTCTCTTTTCTTTTTTGATAAGTCTGTCTAGGGGCTTATCGATCTTATTAATTCTTTCAAAGAAACAGCTCCTAGTTTAATTGATCTGTTCTACAGTTTTTTTATTCTATATCATTGATTTCTGCTCTAATCTTTATTATTTCTCTTCTCCTGCTGGATTTAGGCTTTATTTGCTGTTCTTTTTCCAGCTCCTTTAGGTGTAAGCTTAGGTTGTGTATTTGAGACTTTTCTTGTTTTTTGAGGAAGACCTGTATTGCTATACTTCCTTCTTAGGACTGCCTTTGCTGCATCCCAAAGGTTCTGAACTGTCGTGTTTTCATTTTCATTTGCTTCCATGTATTTTTTTAATTCTTCTTTAATTTCCTGGTTGACCCATTCATTCTTTAATAGGATGCTCTTTAACCTCCATGTATTTGTGGTCCTTCCAATTTTTTTCTTGTGGTTGACTTCAAGTTTTAAAGCATTGTGGTTTAAAAATATGCACGGTTGGGCGCCTGAGTGGCTCAGTCGTTAAGCATCTGCCTTCGGCTCAGGTCATGATCCCAGGGTCCTGGGATGGAGTCCCACATCAGGCTCCCTGCTCGGCGGCAAGCCTGCTCTCCCTCTCCCACTCCCCCTGCTTGTGTTCCTGCTCTCACTTTCTCTGTCTCTGTCAAATAAATAAATAAAATCTTTTAAAAAAATATGCATGGTATAATCTTTTTGTGCCAGTTGAGACCTGATTTGTGACCCAGTATGTGACCTATTCTGGAGAATGTTCCATGTGTACTCAAGAAGAATGTATATTCTGCTGCTTTAGGATGAAATGCTCTGAATATATCTGTTAAGTCCATCTGGTCCAGTGTGTCATTCAAAGCCCTTGTTTCCTTCTTGATCTTCTGCTTAGATGATCTGTTTATTGCTGTGAGTGGGGTGTTAAAGTCTCCTACTATTATTGTATTATTACCAAGGAGTTTCTTTAATTTTGTTATTGATTATATATTTGGCTGCTCCCAAGTTAGGGGCATAAAGATTTACAACTGTTAGATCTTTTTGTTGGATAGGCCCTTTATTATGATACAGTGTCCTTCTTCATCTCTTATTACAGTCTTTGGTTTAAAATCTAGTTTGTCTGATATAATGATGGCTACTCCAGCTTTCTTTTGAGGTCCATTGGCATGATAAATGGTTTTCCAGTGCCTTACTTTCAATGTGGAGGTATCTTTGAGTCTAAAATGAGTCTCTTGTAAGCAGCATATCAATGGATCTTGTTTTTTAACCCATTCTGATACTTATGTCTGTTGATTGGAGCATTCAGTCCATTTACATTCAGAGTAATTATTGAAGGATATGAATTAAGGCCACTGTATTACCTATAAAGTCAATGTTCCTGTAGATAGTCTCTATTCCTTTCTGGTCTTTGTTACTTTTGTGCTCTCTCTCTGCTCAAAGGATCCCCTTTAATATTTCTTGCAGGGCTGGTTTCGTGTTCACAAATTCCTTTAGTTTTCGTTTGTTTTGGAAACTCTTTATCTCTCCTATTCTGAATGACAGCCTTACTGGATAAAGTATTCTAGGCTGCACATTCAACTTAGCATGTTGAATATATCATGCCAGTCCTTTCTGGCCTGCCAGGTCTCTGTGGACAGGTCTGCTGCCAGCCTTATATGTCTACCCCTGTAGGTTAAGGACCTCTTGTCCCGAGCTGCTTTCAGGATTTTCTCTTCATTTTTAAAATTTGCAAGTTCACTATTATATGTTGAGGTGTTGACCTATTTTTATTGATTTTTGAGGGGGTTCTCTGTGCCTCCTGAACTTGAAGCCTGTTTCCTTCCCCAGAGTAGGGAAGTTCTCAGCTATAATTTATTCAAAAGCCCCTCTCTCCTGCTCCTAATCTTCTGGGACCTGTATTATCTGGATATTATTTTGCTTCATGGAATTGCTGAATTCTCTAAGTCTCCCTTTGTGATCCAGTAGTTTTCTTTCTCTCTTCTTTTCAGCTTATTTTCCATCATTTTATCTTCCATATCACTGACTTGCTCTTCTGCCTCATTCATTCTCGTTTTTATAGCCTTCATGTGGGACTGCATCTTGGTAATAGCATTTTTAATTTCAGCCTGCCTAGATATTAGTTCTTTTATTTCTACAGTAAAGGATTCTATAGTGTCTTCTATGCTTTTTTCAAGCCCAGCTAATATCTTTATAATCGTTGTTTTAAATTCTAGTTCAGACATCTTACTTATATCTGTATTGATTAAATCCCTGGCAATGAGTACTACCCTATTCTTTCTTTTGGGTTGAATTTCTCCATCTTGTCATTTTGTCCAGAAAAGAAGAAAGAAGAAAAAAAAAATAAGAACAACAACAACAACAGAAAAGCAAACAAACAAACCAGAACAAAAACAAAAACAAAACAAGAAACAAAGAAACAAAACAAAACAAAAAACTAGATCCTGGGTGTGTTTTGGTCTGCTTGTTACAAGAAACTAGATCCCAAAATAAGAAGGAAAAACTTATATATACATACAAAAATAAAATACAATGAAACACAAAATACACATAATGTATATATAAAAATAAAAATTTAAAAATAATTGAATAAAAATCTTTAAAAAATTTTAAAAAAAGAATTCAAAAAATAATAACTGAAAAAAATACTGAAAGACTAAAGAATTAAAAAAAAAAATCAAAACAATGAATACTATATACTGTTTTCCCCAAGAGCTGAAGCTTTGTAGCCCTCTATGATCAGTATACTTGATGCAAGCCAGTTGTTTGAGCTGCTCTTCTGGGGGAGAGGCCTGTTGCACTAATTCTCAGGTGCACTTGCCCTAGTGGAAATTCACCTTCAGTGCACAGGGAGGCAGGCTTGGTATAGGCAGCTCCGGATTCTACTATGTGGTGCTGTTTTGCTCCCTGAAGGCTTTCAAGCACTCACAGGAGGGATGAAAATGGCGGCACCCTGCTCTCTAGCCCTGGAGCTGAAAGTTTGTGCCCCCCTCCCCACTTTGGTGAGCCCTCACGGAAAAGCAGTGAATCACTCTTGTCTCCCTGGTTTCCCTTAGAACTCTGTGTTCACCTGGCCTGTGCCTGAGTGTTTTTATCTGAGTGAGTTTCAAAACTCCAAATTTTTTTTTTTTAAGATTTATTTACTTATGTGAGAGAGAGAGAGAGAGCACACAGAGGGAGAGGGAGAAGCAGACTCCCCACTGAGCAGGGAGCCCAATGTGGGCCTCAATCCCAGGACCCTGCAATCATGACCTGAGCCGAAGGCAGATGCTAACTGACCGAGCCACCCAGGCGCCCCTCAAAACTCCAAATTTTATGGACACCTGCAGCATGAACCAGTGCTCTTTCTCCCGGGGAGGGGGCGGGTCTCACCTCACTTCTGCCGTTTGCTGGACCCCTGCCAGTAAAGCGGTCCCATGACTGCACAGTGGTTCACAGTTTATGGCAACACAGAGCAGAAAGCTGGCACCTAGCCTTGCTGTTCTTAGCCATTTTCCCCACTCTTGTGCCTGGGAACTCTGCCTCACTCAGGCACCCCCGTTCTTCTTGTGACCCCGGGGATCCTGAGACCACGCTGTGGACCCTGGGATTCTACCCCACTTTGCCACCTAAGCACCTTTAAGCCAGGGACATATCCCACTGCAGCAGACTTCTGAAAGTTCCGATTTTGTGCTCTGCTGCTTATAATACTTCGTGGTAGCCTCCTTAAGCAGGCTCCCTTCCCTCCACCGTATCCTGCCATATCACCCCAGATTCAAATCTCCACCCCTCCTACCTTCTAAAAAGTGGTCACCTTTCTACTTGCAGAATTGCAGCATCTCTTTTCTCAGATCTCCAATTGATTTCACAGGTATTCAGAATGATCTGAAACTATCTAGCTGTATTCAAGGGACCAGACAAACTTAGGGTCCCTTACTCCTCGGCCATCTTAACTCCACACCCCACTCCTAAACGTCTTTATACAGGATCAAGCATAACAGCATGATTCCCCAGCTGTCCACTGTGCCCTCTTCTTCACTCTTCCTCTCTAAAGCCTGCTCCAAGGCTAGAAAACATAGACCATGGGGAGCAGAGAAATAACAGCTCACACTTACTGAGTGCTTACTATGTCCTGGGCATAGTTAGAAAAGTTTAATGCTCATTAATCTTCACAAACTCTCTATGTGATAAATACTCTCATTATCCCAAATTACAGATGAGGCATATGAAGCTCAGAGAAGTTAAATCATCTGTCCAGGGTCACATAACTAGTAAATGGTAGAAGCAGATTTGAAACCATTTAGTCTGGTTCCAGAATGTGTGTCCTTCCTTACTGCTATGCTTCACTGTGTATGTCAAGAGGGAAGGCATAGGGCTTCATACCATTTCCCTAAGCCATCCATGTGTGTCCAGGAGGCTATACCGGAGTCTAGAAAAAGGACACTCTCAGCAGAGCAGGGAAGCACCGCACACCGCAGCCCCTGGACTCAGAGGAATAGGTAGACGCAGGGAAGTCTGGACAAGAGGCTTGAGGGCTCCATGCTCCTTGTTGTCATGGACAGGAAAACTGTGTCAGTGCCCTGGTTCTGACAGAGCTGGCTATGTTCTGCAGGAACAGGGCCTGTCATGAGGTGAGGTCAGAGCTTATAGGCATGCCGTGGTCAAAAAGAAATGCAAATGGGAAATAAGACCCTAGGTTCCACATACACAATGGTTTCTAGCCAAACCACAGAGCTGCGAAGACTTTTTCTCAGCTATCTCAGGAGAGTAATTTGCCTTCCTTCCTCAGCAGTTTCCTGCTTGGAAACTCTGTCTCCCACCTTCCTGCTCCCTCCAGCCAGCCTCCTGCCAGTCCAGCACACAGGTCTGTGCACACTCCGGGCTTGGTGATGAGGCACTGCTTAAGAAATCTGCATAGAATGAACATGCCTTCCGATAGCCAATCCCGTTCTGCAGGGACTCTAACTCAAGGCCCTGATGCGCATGGTTAGAGACAAGGTCCCAGTTCTCTCCTTCCCCATAACATATGGGGGGAATACCTTTTTAACATCTCCCCCTAGATACCTCCCCAGGGAGTGGAGAAATAGAGGCCCTCCAAATATGAGCCCCAAACTCAGTCCTCTGTTGCCGCCTCTTCTCCAGCAGTCTGACAGCCTGGCGCTTGTCTCCTCCTCCTCCTGGGTGCCTTTCTGCTCTTCTTGATTACCTCTGGTGAGAGCACTCCATCCCCTCACCCCGTCTTCCCACAGGGGCAGCCATCCTCAGGATCCTTACCTTAGGGAATCTTTCTTTGTATACATGATTCATCATTATTATTTCACTGTCGAAGGAAACTGGGGACCGTCCAGGACTAAATAAGAAAGACACATTGTGTTATTTTAGTGCCATGGAACTCTCAAGAAGAAAGATGACCATCCCCAGAGTCCCTGCCCTCCCACTGTCTGCAGCACTCCCACCTTATTAATGAGTGCTGAGTTCTGGAGTCTTCCTTTTTCCTGAAGCTCCTAGCACACCTTGTTTAGCTCAAAATGGTGCCATCTGGAACCAGGCTACCTTCCTGTAAGAAGCCTGACTTTCACAAAGACCTCTGCCAGGGCCTGAAAAGGCCTAGAAAGGAGGAAACCACTCCTGAGTCTACTGGTGGCTTTCCTAGGATGACCTCCCCCAGAACAGAACTCTCTGGGTCTTCTTTGCTTTGGCCAGTGGGGTTTTGAGTATATCCCAGCATGTTCTAGGAATCAAATCAAATCAAACCACCACCAGAAACACCAAAGGAAGACCATGTATACCTGTATCCTTTTCCAAACAAGCTGCAGCCAATGAGGCCAATCCAGCCTGCAGTGAGTTATTAGCCTGGATCATCTAAATCTTCCTCTTTGGCCCATGTGCAGTTATACCTTCTTAAAGGATTTCAAAGTTTGATCCACAGAAATGAATGGATATTTGAGTCCTGCCCAGTTTGGTGCCCCTGACATATGACCTAAGTTGAGCTCGGTTCAGAATTGTTCTTCTCTGCCTTTCCTCCCTGGAGTGAGCCACGGTCTGCTTGCTGTATCACTACGCATTACCAAGTATTTTAAGAGTAATATAGCAGGGATTTCCCTGATACACTATATTCTTCTCAGTCTCATATGGCCTAAAATGAACCTTTTACCCTGTGCATTGCGGAAAGTACCGATTCAGGTATTCCTATGAGTGAAACAAAGAAAGGCACTGAGATCCACACTCCACAAAAACTCATTTGTGTTTTTGATCCTTTGCACAACAGTCCCCGTGATCATCTTCATTAGTCTCTGAACTTGAACCCATCTTTGTGGTCTGGCTCAGCTTACTCCCTGATACTCAGGGAATATAATCCCTGAGGAGATTCTTCGTGGCAGGCCCTGCTCCTCTGGGTTCCCACCCCGAACATATTAGCCAATTAATCATTTCCTAGGAGCTCTGGAAAACTGACCTCAGTCACTAAAGCCAGGCCCATTTTAATTTCCACCCTCTTCCTTACCCTGGAATTTTGGCATAATTTTAAACCAGCTAATGCCAAAGAAAAGAGCTAATTAATCAAAGGAATTCATAGATAAATCAGCTACTAAGGTTTGTTTGGTTTGATGAGCCCAGGTGATTCAGGGAAATGAGTGAGATTCAGATGGGCATTTCCTTCTGCTTCTGAAATGGGCTTCTTCCCCAAGTCAGCCGCAAGTGTCTTCAGCAGCACCTTTTGTAGCTGGCCTAGTTCCTATACCCTGGGCCTGTGGGTTCTGCAGCCAGGTAACTATCAGAATGGATGATACTATTACTCTCTTTTTGCTAAGTGGAGTTTAAAGTATATTCCCACTGCTAACTACCCTCAAAGGGAAAAGAGAGGGACCACTTGACAGGGTCATCAGGTGTACCTGAGCATCACTGGCCTTGGCTCATTTGAGCTAAGCTCTGGGTTGGCAAGCTACGGCCCACAGACCAAATCTGGCCCACTGCCTGTCTTCGTAAATAAAGTTTATGAGATGTCTGTGGATGCTTTCACACTGTAACAGCAGAGTTAAGTAGTTGCCACAGAGACTGTATGGCGTACAAAGCTTCAATTATTTACTCTCTTGCCCTTTATAACTGTTTGCCTATTCCTACGCTGTGCAGAAAAGCCGAGCTCCACAGGCCCTGGGGTAGCAGGCAGAGAGGAGCCCTCACCTGAGGCTGCGAGAGCGGGGCCGCATGGCCGGAGACTGCCGTCCCTCCTCATCTGGTACACTCTCTGTGCTGAAATGCTTCGTCAAAAAGTGCAGCTCATCGGCTGTAGGCTGGAAGGGCAACTGGTGCAGCTTTTCCTGTGAGGAACATGATGACTAGAGAGAAAAACATTAACAAGCAGCATTACAGACATGTCTCAGGGCAGTCCAGGCACAGAGAGGACTTCCCAAAGCTAACCCACAGCAGGCCTTCTTTGCCTTGCTCCTTTTCGCCTCCATTGTGCACGATTCCCCTCTCTACTCCTTCCGAGGCTTCAGTCCTGAGGAAGCCAAGATACTAGGAACCTTCATGAGTCCGGCAGGCAGTTGGATCCAGGCATTCACAAGATGTGGGTGTCCGTAACTACCTAGGGAACCTCTTTTGGTGGCAAAAGGCAGATTCTTCTGCATGGATGCTTTACCCTCAGTGAAGCTTTTGGCTAGTTGGAATGGCAAGTAATTAATAAATCATGCTTCCCGGCTTAGGAATTGTCCCAGGTATACTCAGCCTACATATGAAATCCCTGGAAGTTTTCCCTTCCACAGTGCTGGGAGAACTCAGTAATGTTTCCTTTCGGCTGTTACCCAAAGTGCAACTGGCACGGTTGAGGCTAGGAAGACTGTGGCCATACTCTAGGGACACAAGTAGGCAAGAAAATCTGGCAGGGAAGAAAATTACTTTTAGATCTGGAACCCAAAGATTAGACGTGACCTGAAAATGACGGAGAATTCCAAACAGGGCCCAATGACTGAGATTCCAGACAAGAGCCCACTGCCAACCACGACAGACCATGTGAGGGAGCGAGCCATGCTCCTGCAGGCATCCCAGAGATGCAGCGACCGCGGTGACAGCCTAGTACGGCACCAGAATCGGGGAAGGCCACCTTTCCTGACAAACTGGCTAAGAGAGCAGGCAAGTCTAACATCATTGGCTCAGTTTCTGTTCATCAACTGATGAAGGATCTGGGGTTTAAATATCCAAATCCATTTAGAGTCAAAGCTGCAGCACCACACTAAGAAAACTCACTTGCCACAAGTAAGTCTCAATACCGAGTGAGAAATCAGAATTTTGGCGGGGGGGGCAAACAGCACAGCCTTCTGTCATGGAATACTGTAATACAGGAAGCTCTAAACAGCTTGGGGGAGGTCTCCCCAGGGCTCTGTCTTGGCCACATTTTGGAAAATGGTTGCACAGAAGCTGTAAAAAGTATCTTCACCCAACTGCCACTGACAGGAAGTAAAATTTTTGTATCCCAATAAAATAAGCAGCAGCCATGGGTTGAGTCTATTAAAATTTACTGAACAGGTATATATTATATATATAATATGACTCTTGCCTTAGGTCTAAAAAGTCACCTGTCCGGTAAAGGTTTATAGGGAAAGCAGTATTTACCAGGGAAAGATCTGAAGCTTAACTGCCGCTAAAAGACCAATGAGATCTTTGGATTACTTTATGAGTTATATCTAGGTCAAGGGAGGAAATGATACTCCTTCTACCTGCTTGGGAGTCACAAACGTCAACAAGCTGCCCTGGGAAGACTGGAAGAATGGTGGAGGACATGGGGAACAGGCCACCCAGTGTGCTGCCCGACCCAGCCTGCAAAGCCTACCGTACTTACTATTTGGCTCTTTACAGAGAGAGTTTGCCAACCTTGTCATTCTGGCTTCAGTTAAAACTTGCTCAATGAGGAAGACTCATTTTACGGTCAATTGTGCATAGCAGCAATTAGGACATCTGTTGTGTTTTAGGCTAAAACCTTCTCTAAAGAAACATAACTAGAAGTTTTAGAGACAGGCCCAGCTTTTTTGCTGATACACATCAAACTTGAATATCAAATAATCATTCTTCCCTTCTTTTTTTGAAAGGAAAAGGTGAAAGAGGAGAAAGAGGGTCCATCAGGCCTTTGGGACATGGGAGGGGTTATCTGCTCTTGGTTGCAGTTCTAGAAGTAAGATGAAGGAAGCAGGGGAACCATGTTTAGGATCCTCCACATCTGGCAAAGCAAAAGTCCATCCTCAAGCCCTCCTCTGACTCCACTTGGAAAAACTGGTGCCCAGAGAGCATGCTGGTTAGTTCTTTCTAAAGGTGTTCAGTGTTTATATCTGGCTATGGCTGTTAAGGGCCACCACTGCCCCACTCAGCCTCATCTCCAAACAATCTCTCTGAATTTGGCCTTGGAGGAAAAATTGAGAACTACTTTGCAATCCCATAGGGATAGGCAGCAATAATCTGTAGGGAAGTACTTCCTTGGGATGAAGGAAGCAAAGCCACAGATTTGGCTACTTACTGAGACAGTAGAGCTAGGAGTGTTGGTTCCATAACCTGAAGAAGGCAAAGAGGCCAAAGACCAGCGCCGTCCATCAGTCCTACGTAAAATTAAGAATATTAGGCAGTTTCTAAAGGACCCCACCCTGAGCCCTGGACCTGCCTGTCTTTCCACCAGCACTGTTTTGGGCAGTTGGCTCACAGGTAGGCTCTTCCTTGTCTCTAGACAGTATTGCTTGGTCTAGTACATGCTTTCACATCTCTCTCCTACATGAGGCCTATGGTCGTGAGTTTTCCACTGCAAAGACAAACATCTCTAACTAAAAAGGAGTCTGTGACTTTGAATAAGAACATCCGTTATATAATACTGTGGTTCTGAAATAAAAATCTTCATACTCTCAACACAGTCACATGTATTTATTTATTTATGCAACGTATTCACTTTTAGAGAAGCAATGACAGAGGACTCTAGCTGAAGGGATCACCACAAGGACAGAACTGCCACTGAAATACAGCTATTCCTTTTTTTTGAAAGCTCCATGTGAAAGGCTCTTTGGTCTTTCCCAGGCCACTGGATTGATGAAGAAGAAGTGGACCACCATCTGAGTCTGAGTATGAACCAATCATTGGCAAACAGTCCAAGGTTACTTAAGATCCATTAGGACCCATAAAACCAGTCTTTGAGAATGTTCGTAAAGAGTGGTAGTAACCTCATGAAGAGACAGCCAGGTGGCATACCCTTGGCTGTATTATATAAGATTTTGGAGCAGGTTTCCTGCTGCTCTTGAAAGGATGCACCCCAAAGTTCTCATCACAGAGAACTAGCTATTTGCTTTGCTGTGGAGGAGAAAGATCAAGCAGGTATCTGGTGTGAAGCTTTTATTACATGGACAAGTGATTCTCTCCTGGACTATGGGATGTGCTGTAACACAAGCGTTTTTTCTTGTGAAGCATGGGGGCACAGCCTGTTCTAGTTGAAGTTGGCGAAAATTTCTTTGCTGCTACCACGGAACTTTAGAACATTAGCAATGGAGGACCATTAGAATTTAAATACCCTCAATCTTCAGAGAAAACACTATAACCCAGGGATTTGGTGATTTAGTCCAGGCTTCACAGTTAAGGGAGGTGGAGAGAGGCAAGGAGAGGAAGGAGAAAAAAGAGGACTCAATCTTGCCAGGGCTTCCCCTTTTGAAGCACTCCCCCCACTCCCACCAATACCGAGCAGCTTTTCCTACTAGACTCTGCAAGGGGACAGCATAGGGTTCCATGCTACATGCACCTGATTCAAACTTCATGCTACCCAGGCAGCTAGCTCTGCTGGAACCTAGTCTCTGAGGCAAAGAAATGTCCAGGAAGCTGCTCAAACATGATGTTCTCTCTGACCTCTTTTGCTGGGTCCTGGGAGCTCTATACAAGAAAGCAAGTCAATTCCAGGAAAACAGAGCTCAGCAAAGATAGCACTAGTCTAACTTAGGGAGGAATTTCCCAAACCCTTGTCAAATAGACTTTTTCACAGATCATCTTTCCTTCTTTAGAAAGAAATGGAAACCAACTGCAGGGCAGCCATTTTTCTGTAATCTGAAGAGCAAGGGCTACCACAGTCAGAAAGAAATGCCACTATAGGATGCCTCCATTTCCTCTGCCTGGTCATCTCACTGGGTGACCGAGGAATTTGTGGGGATGAGGGTGACTTGTCCCTAGGCTCAGAAACTTGGAACTATTAGCAATTCCTGCCTCTAAGTATATGAGCTCTGAGCCTTGGTTCCAGCAGGGGGTTCCCTTAGGGCCTCTTTGCTAGATATGAAAGGCCAAATGTTCATACCCACAGTCAGAGAAGACTCATCACAACCAGTTCTCACCAAGCGCAACACCACAAATCATATTGTCTGGCCATGCATAGCAGTTTCCCAGCCCCTCTCCCCATCATGTCCACTATTACCTGTCTGCTCTGTGGCCATGGCTGTAGTGAAAAGACATATATGACAGTGAGAATCAAATGGAACCAAGGAGACTGATCTGTTTGACCCCTGGCATTTGGTCACCCTTGGCAAGAGCAAACTTTCTGTTTAGGATTGTGTGTATGTAGGGGCGCCTGGGTAGCTCAGCCGTTAAGCATCTGCCTTTGGCTCAGGTCATGATCTCAGGGTCCTGGGATCGAGCCCCGCATCGGGGTCCCTGCTCCGCGGGAAGCCTGCTTCTCCCTCTCCCACTCCCCTTGCTTGTGTTCCCTCTCTCGCTGTGTCTCTCTCTGCCAAATAAATAAAATCTTAAAAAAAAAAAAAAAGGATTGTATGTTTGAAGTGAAATTGCAGGATTGATGGATCTATCCTTAGCATTTCATTAAATCTATTTTGTGTGATATTCCAAACCCATGTGATCCTACAAGGTTCAAGCCTGACCTCAGTAACCTAGCAAACACAATTCCTAAGTACCCTATTTGGCAGGGTTGAAGTCTTCTTCCCTACCCCTACTAATACCTAGCTGCTTTTCCTACTATGTCCTGTTAAGAGAACAGCCCAGAGTTCCATGTTCCATACACATGACTCAAACTTCATGCCACCTAGCACAGCTCTGTTTGGATCGTAATACCAGGCCCCGAAATCCCCTAGCTGATCCTATTCCTAAAGCCCTGGTAATAAGGCAGACACAAGGGCACAAATGGAACATGCTATTCCTTCTGCCTACAATGGCCTACACCTGTGTCCTCACTTTCAACATGGCAGGCTCACTCTTATCCTTCAGGTCTTAGCTTAAAAGTCAATCCCCTTCCGGGAGGCCTTACATGACCACCCTGTATAGATCCTCCAGCCCCATTCCCTTCCTCTGCTTTCATGCAGCATCATGTTCTTTCATTTCATGGTGCTTATCACAGTTTACAACTATAAACGCTTGCCTGTTCATTATTCTTCCCCATCACTCGTTCAACCAAAGAGCACTGAATAAGTGCTTATTATACACCAGGAGACACAGCTTTCCAATATTAACGAATCTCTATTAAAGGCACTTTTATTCTGGTTGAGGAGTAAGAGTAAAACCTTGGGTCTCCCTGGGATGAGAGGCCATTTTCTCATTGATCACACTAGGATAGCTCTCATTCAGGAGTATAATGTTTTGGAACATACCCTCAGGAAACCAGGGACTTGTGCTTAGGATTATAAAAACAAATCCACTTCTTATATCTACTTGCCATTCAAATATCTAAAGGCAAATACCTAGGGCATCTAGAAAGCAAAATTTGAACAAGATGAGGAAAGCAATGCTGATGGCTAGTAGCCCAAGGTAACACACTTGGAAGGGCAGTGCCTCAAAAGCGGAAGCTAACATTTAACTAACATTCACGCAAATGCCACATACACATTAGTCACAGAGGTTTTCTATCAACTTACCTACGGGCAGGAACAAAGGAAAAGTGAGCAGGTGCATTTGGAGAGAAATTCCGGGGGCTATCCAAAGGACTGTTACCTGCGGGTGGGGAAAGGAAAAGCAACCCTCTGTGAAGTCTTTCTGAGGAGGACTGAGGCGACCTTTAGGGAAGAACTCTATCCCTCGCACTGGCAATTAGCACTCAGGTGGTTATGTTTTCAGGCCTCCGTCAGTTTAACAATTCTCTCTTTGTAAAAGTTTGGTAGCCCAGAGGTTTCTCCCTTGTTCCCAAGTTGCCTGTAACCATCTCATGTCTCTCAGACATCCATTCTAGTTACAGCAGCAACTTGCCAATTTCCTGCCCTCCTCGGAACACCTCAGGCTCCAATCTGCCTAGTCAAGTTAACCCAACTTTCCAAAGGCTTGAAGAATTCATTTGGTGCAGATGCTTAAACATTTCTTGAAAGGCAACAGGACTCCTTCCTGGTCTAAAAGTCTCTTGGATATATATCTCTGCACACTGCATCCAAGGCTAACCCAGAAATGTGCATGCTTAAGAGAAACTCAAGTTCTCTGGTGGGGACTTAAGATAGCAGCATTCCTTAAAAGACACCAAACACAAGTCCCCCAAGTCTGCAAAGCATGCCCAACCTCCTCATGGTATAGGAATTACTTCCATTCCCTTTTAGTTTTCACATGTTCCCTGTAACTTGCTAACATACAGCACAGAAGAAGGTTCGAATAAAATTTTGCTTACCTTTGCACTAGTCACAATAGTTCTTGAGCCTAAGACTGCCATACTGTTCTGGCCTAACTTCCAGCTGGCAGTTAGTATTTAGAAGCTCCTAGCTGGCAGAAGCTGTCCACGTGTCTCTACCCAAAGGGCCATGCCAAAGTAAGCACCATACTATATGTTGTGCTGACCTCTCTGCCAATCTCTGTCCACCTCCCCACTTCTGTACACACTTCCCACACAGCACCTCTGTCTCAGTTACATAAAGGCATTCTTAGGGTGCCTGGCTGGCTAAGGCAGGGGGTGTACAACTCTTGATCTCAGGGTTGTGGGTTCAGGCCCCACGCTGGGCATACAGATTACTTAAAAATAAAATCTTAAATAAATAAATAAACAAACAAATAAATAAATAAATAAATAAATAAATAAATAAATGTACTCTCTATGGGAAAACTAATTAGGAGGAGGCTTTTTCAGCTTCCACTTATTCCCTTGACTGGGAGCCTCAGTGAGGTGCACAGCCTCATGTACTAGGTCTGCTCGCAACATAGTACCAACTCTGGGTTTCCCATGCTCTGTGTCTAGGACTATCTCTTACGATCTATTCCTACCTCCTGGCTAGCACAGGCTATCAGGGTGTGAGAGAAATGATCTGCAGTAGTTGTTTCCTTAGCCAGGACTTAATAAGTATCAGGCCTCCTCAGAATTATCAAAGCCTTTTAAAAAAATTCTATTCTTTTAAAATAGTGTCATCTCCAAAATTAACAAATACCTTCAGTTTGATCCTTGAGTGTAAAGCTAGATGCCCTTTGTTGGTTCCCCAAACTACTCAGCTAAAGCCTCAAAGAAATCCCTAAACATGGGTATTCTACAAACAATGACTGCTGTTCTAAGGACCAGGTGTGGTGCTGGTTATGGGACAGAACACAAAGAATCTTTCAGGTGCTAACAGTAATGCTAGGGATTCAAAGAACATACACATGTCAAAAGCAACTAACACTAACAGGAAAAAAAATCCTGCAAATCATCACCACCACCACCATCATCATCAGAGCATCACTAAGCTACAAGACAACTTCAAGCAGCTTAATAATCCTTAAAGGAAGAGAGAGTGAGGGATACAGAAAACACAGTTGAAGAAATGATATCCAAGAATCTCCAAGAACCCTCAGCATGAGAAAGATGAAAACTACACCAAAGCACATTATAATCAAATTGCTCAAACCACATGATAAAAAGAAAAATCTTAAAAACAGTTGGGTGGTGGGTGGGAAAGACATGTTATATACAGAGGAACAAAGATAACAAGTCTAGCAGATTTTTTATTGAAAACAATGTAAGAATACAACAGAGCAATATCTTTGAATTATGGAAAGAAAAACAAACCCTACCAACCCAGAATTCTATATCCAGCTACTGTGTAATAAAGAATTTGGTGGCTTTAGTTTCAGTTCCTGGGATGAGCCTCTAAATCCTTGGAATTTCCCAAGTGACAGGAGTGTCTTTGTTATTCATGGTGGGGCCTAATAGTTTATGCACATGAGATGACTTAGGATGGTGGCTGGTCAATCCAGAAAGACCAACCATGTGGTTAGAGGCTCAGTGCTCTAAGCCATTTGATATCAGTCTGAATTCCAGGGAATGGAAGCAGGGCTAGAGACTGAGTTTAATCACATATTCAATGAGTCCATCAATCATGCCTACATGAAACTCCAATAAATATTCTGGACACCAAAACTTGGTGAGCTTCCTGGTTATTACTCTGCATATTGCTACATATCAGTGTGCTGGGAGGGTGACAGATCCAGACATCATGGGGAGAAGACACCAAAAGCTTCATATGTGGGGCCATCCCAGACCTCATTTTATGAGTCTCTCTTGTGGGCTAGTTCTGATTTATATTCTTTTTGCTATAATAAAACTCTATCTGTAAGTATAATACTTTCCTCAGTTCTGAGTCATTCTACTGAAATATTAACCTGAAGAGTTAGTGGGAACCTTTGAATTTATATCCAGTCGGTCAGAATTACGGGTGGCCTGGGAACCCCAAGCTTGTAGTTGGGTGTCTAAAGTAATGACAATTTTGTGAAGGACTATGTCCAAAACCTGT
Source organism: Mirounga angustirostris (assembly GCF_029215605.1). Lineage (NCBI taxonomy): Eukaryota > Metazoa > Chordata > Mammalia > Carnivora > Phocidae > Mirounga > Mirounga angustirostris. The sequence goes on from NW_026991712.1 coordinate 154,188,090, forward strand.
AAAGTATGGATTAATTCTCGGTAATTAGTGTTAAAAGTCATCGTACCAGTAAAAATATTTTTTAAAAACAAGGTGAAATAAGTATCTTCTCAGATAAAAAGAAAAAATCCTCAAGAACAGCAGACTGCACTGCAATTAAGAAAAAAAAAAAAAAGTCCTTTAGGCAGAAAGAGATACCAAGTGGAAATATGGATCTACACAAAAGAATGAAGAGCACTAGAAAAGTTAACTATGGGGCGCCTGGGTGGCTCAGATGGTTAAGCATCTGCCTTTGGCTCAGGTCATGACCTCAGGGTCCTGGGATTGAGCCCCGCATCGGGCTCCCTGCTTGGCGGGGAGCCTGCTTCTCCCTCTCCCTCTACTGTTCCCCCTGCTTGTGCTCTCTCACTCTGTCAAATAAATAAATAAAATCTAAAAAAAAGAAAGAAAGAAAGAAAGAAAGAAAGAAAGAAAGAAAGAAAAGTTAACTACATGGGAAAACAAATACTTTTTTCTTGTTATTTAAATCTCTTTAAGAATAATAACTATTTAAACAAAAATAATAATAAGGTGGTGTAGGATTTATAACATATGAGAATAAAAAGTTTGAAAACAACATCAACTTGAAAGAGGGAAAATGGAATGGTATTATTCTTATACTATCTGTGAAAAGGTATAATATGATAAGATATATATTGCATATGCCAATGCAATTACTAGGTAACAGTTATAGCTCATAAGCCAGTAAAAGATATAAAGTGGAATAAAAACCATTCAACCCCAAATAAAGCAAAAAAGAGCAAGAAGAAAAAACAGATGGAACAATTAGAAAACAAATAGGAATATAACCGATTTAAACCAAACCGTATCAACGACAGTAAATGTAAATAGTCTAAAAACCCCAATTAAAAGGCAGAGATTGTCAGATTGGATTAAAAAGAAAGACCCTATTAAAGAAACTGAATCCATATTAATAATCTTTGAAAAAAAGAAAACATCAGTTTCATATGTTGTACTGATAATTCCATTAAACACTTAAAGAAAAACTGGTACCTATGCAATTTCTTCCAATAGAAGTGGAAAGAACACCTCCTAAACTCATTGTTTAAGGCCAGTATTACCTTAATACAGAAAGCAGAGAAGAACATTACAAGAAAACTATAGACCTGTATCTCTTATGGATATAGTTGTAAAAATTCTCAACAAGACATTAGAAATATAAAATTTTACAATGTATAAAAAATTACATACCACAATCAAGTGCAATTTATTCGAGGTATGCAAGATCATCTGACATTTGAAAATCAATTAATATAATCCGCCACCACAACAGACTAAAGAGGAAAAACCATATAATTGCATGAATTGATTCTGAAAAGGTATTTGACAAAATCTAAAACCCATTCCTGATAAAACTCTCAGCAAACTAGGAAAAGAGAGGAACTTCCTCAACTTGATCAAGAACATCTACAGAAGACATATTGCTAACATTAGACTTAATGGTGAGAAAGAGGATGCTTTCCTTCTAGGACTGGGAACAAGGCAAAAATGTCCCTTCTCACCAGTCCTATTCAACTCATACCGAACATCTTAGTCAGTGCAATACGATTTTTTAGAAATTTTATTTATTTATTTGAGAAGGAGAGAGAGAGCAGGCATGCACGAGCAGGGGGAGGGGAAGAGGGAGAGGGAACCTGAAGCAAACTCCAAGCTGAGCGCGGAGCCCCACCCAGGGCTCGATCTAACCACCACAAGATCATGACCTGAGCCAAAACCAAGAGTCAGACACTTAACCAACTGCGCCACCCAGATGCCCCGCAATAAGACTTTTTTTTTTTCTTTAAGAAAATAAAGGTAAGTACATTAGGAAAGAATAAGTAAAACTATCTTTGTTTGCAAATGACAGGATTGTCTATGTAGAGATTAAAGAACTGAATCAAAGAATCGAAGAAGAATTGAATTGAAGAATTAAAGAAGAAGAAAAAGAAAAAGATGAAAGCAAAAAATCACTGCTGGAACTAATAAACAAATACAGCAAAGTCACAGAATACAAGGCTAATATACAAGTCAATTGCTTTCCTTTATACTAGCAATGAACAATTGGTACTTGAAATTAAAAACAATACACAAGAGGTGCCTGGGTGGCACAGTCGGTTAAATGTCTGATTTTGGCTCAGGTCATGATCTCAGGGTCCTGGGATCCAGCCCTGAGTCAGGCCCCCTGCTCAGCAGGGAGTCTGCTTGTCCCTCTGCCCCTCACCCTGCTCATGCTCGCTTTCTCTCAAAAAAGTAAATCTTTTAAAAAAATACAGAATACAATTAACTTTAGCATAAAAATGAAATGCTTATGTATAACTCTAACAAAATATATACACTATTTATATGCTGTAAACTATAATGATGAAAGAAACCAAAGATCTAAATAAATGAAGTACTGCATGTTCATGGATTGGAAGATTCAATATTGCTAAGATGTCAGTTTTTCCAACTTGATCTACAGATTCAATGCAATTTCAATCAAAATCTCAACAGGCTAGTCTGTGGATACTGACAAATGGATTCTAAAGTTTATATGGAAAGGTAAAATAACCAGAAAAGTAACACAATACTGAAGAACAAAGTTGGGGGACTGACATTACTTGACTTCAAAACTCATTATAAATCTCAACATCACTAGTCATCAGAGGAATGCAAATCAAAACCACACTGAGATATCACCTCACACCAGTCAGAATGGCTAAAATTAACAACACAAGAAACAACAGGTGTTGGCAAGGATGTGAAAGGGAAAAAAAAAAAAAAAAACCCTCATGCACTGTTGGTGGAATGCAAACTGGTGCAGCCACTGGAAAACAGTATGGAGGTTCCTCAAAAAATTAAAATTAGAATTATCATGATCCAGCAATTCCACTACTGGGTATTTACCCAAAGAATATGAAAACAGTAATTTGAAAAGATATATGCACCCCTATGTTTATTGTAGCATTATTTACAATAGCCAAAATATGGAAGCAACCCCAGTGCTGTCCACCAAGAGATGAATGGATAAAGAAGTGATATATATATGCACAATGGAATATTACTCCACCATAAAAAAAGAATGGAATCTTGCCATCAGCAACAATATGAATGGATCTAGAGGGTATAATGCTAGATGAAATAAATCAGTGAGAGAAAGACAAATACCATATGATTTCACTCATATGTGGAACTTAAGAAACAAAACAAAGAAAAACAGAGACAAACAAAAAAAGAGACTCTTAAATACAGAGAATAAACTGGTGGTTACCAGGGGGAAGGTGAGTGGGACAATGGGTGAAACAGGTGAAGGGGACTGAAGAGAACACTTATCATAATGAACACTGAGTAATGTACAGAACTATTGAATCACTATATTATATACCTGAAACTAATATGACACTGTATGTTAATTATACTGGAATTAAAAAAAAACTCACAATAAAGCTATAGTGATCAAGACAATGTAGTATTGGTGAAAGATCAGACATATAGACCAATAAAACAGAACAGAGCATTCAGAAACAGACAAACACAACTGTAGTCAATTGATAAATGACAAAAGAGCACAGGCAGTTCAATGGAGAAAGGATAGTCTTTTCAATGAATGGTGCTGGAACAACTGGACATCTATATGCAAAAAAAGCATCTAGACACAACCTTTCACAAAAATTAACTCAACATTGATAATATAAATGATCCTAATGTAACATCTGCCTAAATGTAAAACACAAAACTTCTAGAAGATAACATAGGAGAAAATCAAGGTGACCTTGGCTTTGGTGATAACTATTTAGATGTGAAACCAAAAGCACAATCAATGAAAAAAAAGTGGACTGCATGAAAAGTAAAAACTTCTGCTCTGCAAAAGACATTATTAAGAGATAAAAAAAAAAAAAAAACAAAAAAACAAGTCAGACTGGGAGAAAATATTTGCAAAATACATTATCTCATCTATATCAAAACATATAAAACATCTCACTTGTATCCAAAATGTATAAAAACCTCTTAAAGGTCAACAATAAGAAAACAACCCAATTTTAAAAGGAGGGAAAGAGGGGCGCCTGGGTGGCTCAGTCATTAAGTGTCTGCCTTCGGCTCAGGTCATGATCTCACGGTCCTGGGATCGAGCCCCGCATCGGGCTCCCTGCTCTGTGGGAAGCCTGCTTCTCCCTCTCCCACTCCCCCTGCTTGTGTTCCCTCTCTCGCTGTGTCTCTCCTTGTCAAATAAATAAAATCTTAAAAAAAAAAGGAGGGAAAGATCTGAACAGACACACCAAAGAAGATATACAGATGGCAAATAAGCATATGAAAAGTTGCTCAACATCATCTGTCATAGGGAATTAAAAATTAAAACCACATGGGATACTCATACACACCTATTAGAATGGCTCAAAAACTGACAATATCTCATGTTGATGAGGATGTGGAACAACAGGAATTCTTACTTGTTGGTGGGAATGCAAAACGGTACAGCCATTTTGGGAGACAGTTTGGCAGTTTCTCACAATGCTGAACATAGTCTTACTGTTCAATTTAGCAGCTACACTTCTAAGTACTAACTCAATTGAGTTGAAAACTTTTGTTCACACAAAAACTTGCATATGGATGTTTATATCAGCTTTATTCATAATTGCCAAAACTTGGAAGCAACCAAGATGTCCTTCAGTAGAAGATGGATAAACTGTAGTACATCCAATGTAATACTACTCAGTACTAAAAAGAAATAAGCTATCAAGGCATGACAAGACACAGAGGAAACAAATGCATATTACTAAGTGAAAAGAGCCAATCTGAAAAGGCTTCATACTGTATGATCCCAACTACATGACATTCTGGAAAAGTAAAAAGATCAGTGATTGCTAGGGCAGAGCAAAGGGATAAGAGACAAGCAGGTAAAACACCATGCACTTTTAAGGTGATGAAATTCTTCTGTATCACACTGTAATGGTGGACAAATAACATTATACATTTGTTTAAAAACCTACAGAACTTTACAACATGAAGAGTGATATATGAAAAATTTAAAAAATCATTTATGAGGTTGAGGGATCCCAGGGAAGAATGTAAACTGTGATAAGAGAATCTAACTGTATTATAAATGTATTGGAACAACTTCATTAAAGTGAGTGGAAGGAAATGTGCTGACCTAAGAAACTTTGGAAATGGAGTCTATTAAGACTAAAGGCAAAAGGAACTACATGACGTAACTTGTCAGTAAAGTTGTTTTCCATGTAGATATGCATTTGTAATTCCGACACTGTTATATGTATGTATACAATGGAAGTGAATCATTAAGTATATAGATGGCAGATGGTAGGAGCCAAGAATCTCATTTTTTTTTTTAAAGATTTTATTTATTTATTTGACAGAGAGAGAGAGAGAACAGAGGGAGCGGGGAGAAGCAGACTCCCTGCTGAGCAGGGAGCCTCATGTGGGGCTCGATCCCAGGACCCTGGGATCATGACCTGAGCCGAAGGCAGATGCTTCACTGACTAAGCCACCCAGGCGCCCTGAATCTCACTGTTAAGAGTGGAAATTTACAGATCAGCAAGGGGAAGAAACTAGAATGATCTATATAATAATGGATTAGTGCTGGACACATCAGCAAGAACTCATGTTTAATTTAATAGAGATACAGATGGTTACATATATTATATACACAGGTGTGTATACATCTGTTGGCTAAGAGGGTATAAAAGGACACTCCAGTAGCAATAAGCATATCTAGCACCCAGATCTTGGTTTCTAATACTATTCTCCAATAAAAGTATCCAGAGCTCCTTGGAGAATGGTTGATTCTAGAGCTGGGGCAACAAATATACAAGATAAGCCTGGAGCATCTTGTAGTGCCAGAAAGTAAGGAAGTAAGAAAATAACAAATCAAAACCAAAAAACAGGGGTGCCTGGGTGGTTCAGTCAGTTAAGCGTCTGCCTTCGACTCAGGTCATGATCCCAGGGTCCTGGAATCAAGCCCCAAGTTTGGCTCCCTGCTCAGTGAGGAGTCTGCTTCTCCCTCTCCCTCTGCCCCTCCCCCCCCGACTCATATGCGTTCTCTCTCTCAAATAAATAAATAAAATCTTTAAAAAAATAAAAACAAAAACAAGCAAAAAACACACTAATGGTGGTATGCCAAGCAAAACAGCAGCCAACTGAAAGAACTCCTAATGGCCAAAGGTGGAACAGTCTGAGCAACAAAATGAAGTATTAATAGATTACAAATATTATAATATTTATATTATAATATTATAAAAGTTATACTATGGAATAAATATCTATGGGTTATATCATTTGTGATATAAATGATTAAACAAATTAATAAATGGGGGGAAGAGACAAACCGAAAGGATACAGAACACCTGAAAAATACTATCAACCAACTTAATAGAAGAAAAGCAGAATATACATTCTTTTCAAGTGAACATAGAACATTTACTAAGAATGATCATATTCTGGGCCATAAAACAAGATCCAATAATTTTAAAATAATTCAAGACAAATATGATATTGAATAAAAATCAGTAACAGAAAGATCTCTGGAAAACCTCCAAATCTGTGGAAACTAAACAACAGAAGAAATCAAAAGGGAAATTACAAAAGTACTTTGAACTAAACAAAAATTAAAACATAACATCTGAAATCGCTAAACGAGTTCTTAGAGGGAAAACTGTATCATTAAATACCTACATTAGAAAAGAAGGACTAAATTCAATGACCTCAGCTTCTATCTTAAATTAGGGGAAAAAAAAAAAGAGCAAATGAAACTCAGAATAAAGGAAATCACTAAGATCACAGGAGAAACCAATTAAAAAAACACAACAGAGTAAATTAACAAACCATACACAGATTTTAGCTTAATAAACTACAAACAGACTGATTAGGAAAGAGAGAAAGAAAACACAAATTACCAATGTCAGGAATGAGAGAGGTGATATCCTACAGATTCTACAGATATCAGAATAATAAGGCAATATTATGAACAACTTTATGTCAATTGGCAACTTAAATGAAATTGAAAATTGAAAATTTTCTTCAAGATGCAAACTACCAAGGCTCATTCACAAAGAAATAGGTTACCTGAATAGCCCTGTAATCTATTATGTAAATTAAATTTATTATTTAAAACATACCCACAAAGAAAATTCCAGGTCCCATAGCTTCACTGGACAAGACTACCAAACATTCAAGGAATAAGTAATTCTACACAAATTCTTCCAGAAAATTGAAGAGAACGGAATTAATTCTTCCCAAGTCATCCTATGAAGTCAGCCTCACCTTGATACCAAAATCACAAAGATGAATGTATATGCATACATTCTTAATGAAACTTCAGCAAATCAAATCCAACAATTATAAAAAGGATAATACATTATGATCAAGTAGATTTGTCCCAGGAATACAAGTTGGTTAAAATCTGAAAAAAATCAATCAATACAACCCATCATTATAATAGGCTGACAAAGAAAAACTATATGATCATCCCACTAGACATAGAAAATGCACTTATCAAAAATCCAACAATCATTTTTTAAACATTTATGTATATATGTATGTATGTATATATGTAAGTATGGAATTTCTACATCCAACATCGGGCTTGAACTCATGACTCCAAGATCAGGAGTCGCATGTTCTACTGACTGAGCCAGCCAGGTGCCCCCCAACAACCTTTTTTGATAAAAACTTTCACCAAACTAGGAATAGAAGGAAACATTCTTAAATCAGTAAAGGGCATCAATGATAACGTATAGCTAACACCATACTTAATGGTTACGACACAATGCTCTAAGATCAGAAACAAGGCCAGGATATCTGTGCTCACCGTTTGTATTCAAATTTGTACTGGAGAATCTAGTGAGTGCAATAAGAAAATAAAGAGAAATAAAAACCATCTAGATCAGAAAGGGAGAAATATTTTTTTTTTAAAGATTTTATTTATTTATTCATGAGAGACAGAGAGAGAGACAGAGGCAGAGGGAGAAGCAGGCTCCCCGCGGAGCAGGGAGCCCGATGTGGGACTCGATCCCAGAACCCTGGGATCATGACCTGAGCCGAAGGCAGACACTTAACCGACTGAGCCACCCAGGCATCCCGAAATATTTGTTTTAAAGTACATATTTATATTAATATATTTATATAATAGATTGATATTTATATAAAGTATATATTATATTTCTACAGAGAAAATCTGACAGAATCTACAATAAAGCTACTTAAATGAGTCTAGCAAGGCTACAGGATACAAGGACAATACACAAAAATCTATTATATTTCTATATGTTAGCAATAACCAGAAAAAGAAAATAAATACAATACCATTTATTGCATAAAAACATGAATACTTAGGGATAAATCTAACAAAAGATGTTCAAGAGTGACACAAAACGCTGTTAAGAGAAGGGCATTAAGAGGCACAAACTTCCAGTTACAATATAAATAAGTCATGGAGATGAAAAGTACAGCATAAGGAATATAGTCAATGGTGACAGATGGTGACCTCACTTATCATGGTGAGCACCAATGCACAGAATTCTTCAATCACTATGTTTTACACCTGAAATGAATAAAACATTGTATGCAATGTTCAATAATAAATTTCAAAAATAAAAATAAATTTAAAGTATTTTAAAAAACATTGTTAAGAGAAATTAATGATGGCCTAATAAATGGAGAAATATACCACAGGTAAAAAATATTCAACATTGTTAAAAAGTCAGTTCTCCCCTAATTGATCTATAGGTTCAGAACAATCCAGTCAAAACTCCAGGTGCCTTTTTTTTTTTAATAGATTTTATTTTTTAGAGCAGTTTTAGGTTCACAGCAAAATTGAGCAGAAGGCACAGGATTTTCCAAATACTCTGTGCCCTCACTCATGCATAGCCGTCTCCTACCAGCTACCTTTTGGGTAAGCTGATTTTAAAACTTATATGGAAATGCAAAGGACAAGGAGACAAAAAAGAACACATACTATATGATTCCATTTAGATAAAATTCTACAAACGTCAAACTAATCTATAGGTGACAGCACACCAGTGGGTGCCTGGAGATGGGAGGAATTATAAAATGTTATGAAGAAAGTTTTGGACATGATGGATACATACATTATTTTGACTGTGGTGATGGTTTTATAGGTATAAATGTAAGTCAAATTTTATCAAATTATATACTTTAAAACAAATATTTTGTAAATTAAATTTTATTCATGGTACACAATTTTTTGTTCCCCTTTTTTGAGTGTACTGTGACTGAAGATTGTTCATATTTTTAGAAATCTTAGGTCTTCTGCAGTTTAGTTTTTAAATTTATTTTGTGACTTGGTTTTATTATAGATGAAAAATAAATGTCACAAAGATATGTAGCTCTCAATGGAAGAAGTGCTTTACTAGCTCTATTAATTAGATCATGGTACTCATTTTTCAATTCCACCCAAAGGATGGTAAATATCTTTTTTTTTTAAGATTTTATTTATTTATTTGTCAGAGAGCGAGAAAAAGAGAATGAGCACAAGCAGGGGGCGCTGCAGACATGGGGAGAAGCAGGCTCTCTATAGAGCAAGGAGCCCGATGCAGGACTGGATCCCAGCACCCTGAAGATCACGACCTGAGCCAAAGGCACATGCTTAACCTACTGAGCCACCCACACATCCCAGGATGGTAAATTTCTATCTTCTGTGATGCCAAGCAGTTTTTCTTGAAAATGAATAGAAAGATTTCTAATGTTTCTATATTTTTAACAAATAGGTTCAAAATCTATTAAACCTTTCATGGGGAAGATGAGAACATTTTCTTTCCAATTTTTTAAGAGGCAGATTTACCTGTTTTAAGAGGTGGCATCATTTTTGTCAACAAAATCACATACAAACGGTAACATTTCCAAATACCCATTTTCAAAATGCTCTTTGCGTGGCACAAATTTCTTTCAAAATGCAGCTACCTTTTCACTCACTGTTACACATTACCTTCACTTTAACAGATAGACTAAGAGTATTTGTCACTGCTGCCCACCCCCCACCCCAACTCCTAGGCAGCATACTACTGTGAAAACCACTTGTGAGCACAGGAAAGTTCAGGAAATTTGGAACACTTGACATTTTGTACAAGAAAACTGCTACATCATTTAGTTTGACCATTCTTTTAAGTAATTTGCCACAAGACAACCACTAAATTTCCTTCTTGCACAAACCATTTCAAAGGCTCCCTCCACATTATATTACAAGGTTCTGGACAAATGCACTGTAAGAGAACAAACTGGTGGTTGCCAGGGTGGGGGGGTGGGAGGATGGGTTAAAAAGGTGAGCAGATGAAGAGTATACTTATTCTAATGAGCACTAAGTAATGTACAGAATTGCTGAATCATATTGTACACCTGAACCTAATTTAACACTGTACGTTAACTATACTGGAATTAAAAAAAAAAAAGAGAGAGAGACTTAAGTAATAGCAAAACCTGTAAGCTGCAGTATGCTCAAGGAAAATGATGACTAAGAGTGTACAGGGGAACTCAACTCTGTTCATGGTATGTTATGTACAGTTTATGACACAGGCTAATGCTTGGATCTGATGTGGGTAGTACCAGTGTTGCTCCATACTTAAACGCTAGTAAAACCTGATTTAATTCTCATTTTTCATGGTAAAAAATTAGTTTTAGTATTTTTCCCCCATGCTCGAATGGATCGTCTTTAGAGAACCACTTTGGAGAATGTTGCTATTCAAAAATTCTAGGGGCACCTGGGTGGCTTAGTCGTTAAGCGTCTGCCTTCGGCTCAGGTCATGATCCCAGGATCCTGGGATCGAGTCCCACATAGGGCTCCCTGCTCCGCGGGAAGCCTGCTTCTCCCTCTCCCACTCCCCCTGCTTGTGTTCCCTCTCTCGCTGTCTCTCTCTGTCAAATAAATCAATAAAAAATCTTTAAAAAAAAAATCCTTAAAAAAAATTCTAAGTAGTAGAATGAGAGGTACAAAGTGATATATTAGAAAAAAATGTCCAGTTTCAAAATTTAGAATGGGCTGAGTAGAAAGAAAAAAGGAGTTAGGGAGTTTCTTCAATAAGTCAAATGAAAGGTGATTAGGGCCTCCATAAGACCATAAAAAGTCAGAATATATTCACCTAGAATTAGTTTATCAAAGGCTTTTTCTCAATGTTTTTTTTTCCCCCCTTACCCCAGCTTTTCCTGAATCTTAAACTGAGTATGTCTTCTGTTTCTCCTCTGTTCATCTATTTTTTAATCCTCGATGGCATCTACCAGAACTAAAGGCACTGTATGGTACTTTATTCCCATGTTAATAAGGTAAGTACTTACTAATTTATCAGTTTTTAAGGTTTATGCATTTGTTCATTAGAACTTTTTAGAGCTGATTCACAATTTAATATTTTAATATCAAATATGGCCAACATCAAAGTAAGGAAATGGCTTGCAAGTCATGGGGCAGTTGCCAGGGAAACAGTCAAAAACTGTTACCTGTGGGACGCCTGGGTGGCTCAGTCGGTTAAGCGTCTGCCTTCGGCTCAGGTCATGATCCCAGTGCCCTGGGATCGAGTCCCACATCAGGCTCCTTGCTCAGCAGGGAGCCTGCTTCTCCCTCTCCCTCTGCTGCTCCCCCTCTCTCGCCCACTCTCTAACAAATAAATAAAATCTTAAAAAAAAAAAAAACTGTTACCTGTGTCTGAGATGGTAATCTTTGGCAAAAAATTTCTATAGTTCAAAGGGAAATAATAATGTCTGAAAGCTGACAAAATAACAGATCGTAACAAGCATTCCTTCCAACTGGACAGGCTCCAATAGATTATTCAAAGGATACTATTCTGACACTAAGTAGGTGTACTACAATTTAATTATGATACCAACCACACATAGCACAGATCAGACAGATTAAGAGCAAAGTCCTCAAGATTGCCTCAAGCCATAAATCTTGGGGGAAGGAAGGTGACAAGGCCACCTGTACTTTGGACATATGACTATAAATTTGGATGTTTCCCTAGCTCCCCCTTCCAGGTTCAATAATTTACTAGAACAATTCACAGAACTCAGGAAGTGTTATATTTAGTATTACACTTTTATTATAAAGGATGCACATAGGCAAGGTCAGGGAAGGAATGCAGAGCTCCTGTGCCCTCTCCTTGTGTAAACAGGGTGTGTTGCCCTCCCAGCACATAAATGTGTTCACCAGCCAGGATGCTCTACTTGGAGCTTTGGTGCCTACAGTTTTTAATTTGGTCTCATTACACAGGCACAACTGATTAAATCATTGGCTGTACAACTAAACTCAATCTCCACCTCCTATTCCCCTTCCCAGGAGGTTGGGCTGGCCCAAAGCTCCAACTTTCTAATCATGTGCTTGGTCTTCCTTCCCGGTGAACAAGCCGCCATCTTGAAGCTACCTAGAGGGCCGCTTTGAACTGCTCCATTAGCATAACAAAGACACTCCTATCACCCTGGAAATTACAAGGTTTCTAGAAGCTCTCTACCAGGAACCTGGGATAAAGACCAGAGAAATTGTTTATTATACCACCAGATGCCATGGCCTAAAAATGGCACGATACTTTTCCTGTTTTCTCTATTTCTCCAACATTCACTTTACCTTAAAAAGGCCAAAATTACCCATCTGAGGGTTGTGACAAAATAAAATCAATAATTTGAATTGGCCTTTTTTTTTTTTAAGATTTTATTTATTTATTTGACAGAGAGAGACACAGGGAGAGACGGAACACAAGCAGGGGGAGAGGGAGAGGGAGAAGCAGGCTTCCCGCTGAGCAGGGAGCCCAATGTGGGGCTCGATCCCGGGACCCCAGGATCATGACCTGAGCTGAAGGCAGATGCTTAACGACTGAGCCACCCAGGCGCCCTGGTCTTATTATTTTAAAGATTTTTAAATTTATTTATTTGACAGAGAACATGCGTGCATAAGCAGGGGGAGGGGCAGAGGGAGAGGGAGAAGCAGGCTCTCTGCTGATCAGGGAGTGCCACGAGGGGCTCGATCCCATGACCCTGGGATTACAACCTGAGCCAAAGGCAGATGCTTAACCGACTGAGCCACCCAGGTGCCTCTGAATTGGTCTTATTTTGAGGGGAAAATTAAGATGTGAGAATGGAGGTGAGTGGGGGGATGGGTTAGATAGGTAATAGGGATTAAAAAGTACACTTGTGATGAGCACCAGGTGTTGTGAGGAAGTGTTGAATCACTATATTGTACACCTGAAACTAATATTACACTGTATGTTAACTGGAATTTAAATAAAAACTTAAAAAAAAATAGAACTCTACTACCATCCAGCAATTGCACTACTAGGCATTTACCCAAAGAATACAAAAACACTAATTCAAAAGGATACATGCACCCCGATACTTACAGCAGCATTATCTACAATGGCCAAATTATAGAAACAGGTCAACTGTCCACCAACTGATGAATGGATTAAAAAGATGTAGTATATACATACAATGGAATATTACTCAGCCATAAAAAAGAATGAAATCTTGGCATCTGCAACAACATGGATGGAGCTAGAGAATATGCTAAGCAAAGTAAGTCAGAGAAAGACAAATACCATATGATTTCACTCATATGCAGAATTTAAGAAACAAAACAAATGAGCAAAGGGAAAAAAAAGAGAGAGAGAGAGAGGCAAACCAAGAAACAGACTCTTAACTATGAAGAATGTAGTTACCAGAGGGGAGGTGGGTGGAGTATAGGTTAAATAGGTGCTGGGGATTGAGGAGTGCACTTGTTGTGATGAGCACTGGGTGATGTACGCAAGTGTAGAATCACTATATTGTACACCTGAAACTAATATTACACTGTATGTTAACTAACTGGAATTTAAATAAAAACTTAAAAATAAGAAAATTAAGATGTTAGAATATTAACATTTTGAAGCAAATATTTAAATTCTTAAAAATCAATTATTGAGAAGAACTCTTAAAAAAAAGAAAAAAAAAAAGAACTCTTTCTTAAAAACAGCCAGAAATGGATCAATAGGACAAAAAAAATCTCAAGACAGAAAACCCAGCAGCCTATAAACCAGGCTTTTTTCAACTTTACCAATACCAAGCAGTTTAGCAGTTGGAGGAGACAGTTCAAAGGCAAACAGTCATCCATGCCAGAGAAACAAGTTATAATGAAACATATAAAAACAGAACAGGGAACAGTCATTTGACCTTGAACCAGCTGCTTCACTTAACACAGTTTAGTTATAAAGGAATATAATTATATAGCAAGCCCTTATGTAAACACCATCCAGGTTAACAATGCCGTCTTCCAAAATCCCTCTATATAATCCTTCCAAAGTCCCTCCCCTTTACATTGCCCTTACTTTTATGGCTGTCATTTCTTTTTTTTTTTTTTTTAAGATTTTATTTATTTGCGAGAGAGAGAATGAGAGACAGAGAGCATGAGAGGGAGGAGGGTCAGAGGGAGAAGCAGACTCCCCGCTGAGCAGGGAGCCCGATGCGGGACTCGATCCCGGAACTCCAGGATCATGACCTGAGCCAAAGGCAGTCGCTTAACCAACTGAGCCACCCAGGCGCCCGGCTATCGTTTCTTTATAGCTTTATCAACTAGGTAGGCATCTCTAAATATTTGAGTTTAGTTTTTTCTCATATAGTTTTTAAAAATTGAGATATAATTCACATATTATAAAATCCAACTTTTTAAAGTGTACAGTTTAGTGGTTTTTAGTATATTCACAAAGTTGTACAACTATCACCACTATATACTTCCAGAACATTGTTATCAATCAAAAAGGAAACTGTCCCCGTTAGCAATCATTCCTCATTCTCCGCTCTCCCTACGCTCCTGGCAAACCACTAATCTACTTTCTTTTATTTATTAAGATTTTATTTATTTATTTATTTATTTATTTATTTGACAGAGAGAGGGAACACAAGCAGGGGGAGTGGGAGAGGGAGAAGCAGGCCGCCCGCTGAGCAGGGAGCCCAATGTGGGGCTGGATCCCAGGACCCTGGGATCATGACGTGAGCCAAAGGCAGATGCTTAACGACTGAGCCACCCAGGAGCCCCTACTTTCTGTTTCTATGGAATTGCCCATCCTGGACATTTCATAGAAATGGAGTCATACAAATAAGTGACTTTTCATTTTCTAGTTTGTCTATTTTTAAACTTTATATGAAAAAAATGCCAAACTGTTTTTGTAAAATGTACAAATTTATACTTCCACCATAGTGTTTAAGGATTACCAGTGTTTCATATACTTAGTTACACTTGGTTTTGTCACTTCAAGCCATTGTTGGTGGTCACATAATGGCATTTCATTGTGATTTTATTTTACATTTCCATAATTACTATGAGATTAAAGTATCTTCATGTATTTATTGGCCATTTGGATTGCTTTTGTTAACTAACTCCTGTTCAAGTCCCTTGAATGTTTTTCAGTCATACTACTTTTTATTTTATTGATTTGCTGGAGTTCTCTACAGGTTTTGAATCCAAGCCCTTTACCAGTTTTAAGCGCATAATTATCTTCTCCCACGTTGTGGCTTGCTTTTTCACATTATCTTCTAATGTCCACAAATTCTTACTTTTAAGGTAGTCAAAAGTATTAACCTCTTTACATCCTTTAAAAAAAAAAACTCCCTTTATTTTTTTTTAAATTAAGATATTCTCTCTTTAAGATTTTATTTATTATTTATTTATTTGAGAGACAGAGAGAGAGCACAAGCAGAGCAGGAGGGGCAGAGGGAGAGGGAGAGAATCTCAAGCAGACTCTGTGCTGAGTGCAGAGCCCAATGCGGGGGTTGGTTTTACGACTCTGAGATCATGACCCAAGCCAAAATCAAGAGTCCCACACTTAACTGACTGAGCCAGTCAGGAGACCCCTCCTATACACCTAAAAGAATAGTGTTTTGACTTTCACATTTATTTTTATTATGTTCAATTAGCCAATACATAGTACATCATTAGTTTTTGATGTAGTGTTCAACGATTCATTAGTTGTGTATAACACCCAGTGCTCATCACATCAAGTGCCCTACTCAATACCCATCATCCAGTTACCCCATCCCCCCTCCCTTCTACAACCCTCAGTTTGTTTCCCAGAGTCCAGAGTCTCTCATGGATTGTCTCCCTCTCTGAATTCTTCCCATTCAGTTTTCTCTCCCTTCCCCTATGGTCCTCTGCACTATTCCTTATATTCCACATATGACTGAAACCATATAATTCTTTCTCTGACTGACTTATTTCACTTAGCATAATACCCTCCAGTTAAAGCAAAAATGAACTATTGGGACTTCATCAAGATAGAAAGCTTCTGCACAGCAAAGGAAACGGTCAGCAAAACTAAAAAGCAACCCACAGAATGGGAGAAGATATTTGCAAATGACATATCAGATAAAGGGCTGGTATCCAAGATCTATAAAGAACTTAACAAACTCAACACCCAAGAAACAAATAATCCAGTCAAGAAATGGGCAGAAGACATGAACCGACACCTCTCCAAAGAAGATATACAGATGGCCAACAAGACACATGAAAAAATGCTCCACATCACTAGTCATCAGAGAAATACAAATCAAAACCACAATGAGATACCATCTTATACCAGTTAGAATGGCTAAAATTAATAAGACAGGGAACAACAAATGTTGGCGAGAATGTGGAGAAAGGGGAACCCTCTTACACTGTTGGTGGGAATGCAAGCTGGTACAGCCACTCTGGAAAAAAGTATGGAGGTTCCTTAAGACGTTAAAAATAGAGCTACCCTACGACCCAGCAATTACACTACTGAGTATTTATCTCAAAGATACAGATGTAGTGAAAAGAAGGGGCACCTGTACCCCAATGTTCACAGCAGCAATGTCCACAATAGCCAAACTGTAGAAAGAGCCAAGATGTCCTTCAAGAGATGAATGGATAAAGAAGATGTGGTTCATATATACAATGGAATATTACTCAGCCATTAGAAAGGATGAATACCTACCATTTGCATCGACGTGGATGGAATTAGAGGGTATTGACTTTCACATTTAAAACTACAATTCAATGCATATCAGGTCATCGTGTTGTATACTTTAAATATCTTACAACTTTATCAATCATACCTTAATGAGACTGAAAAAAAATCTAAAATTTACCTGGAATTGATTTCTGTGAAGTAAGAGTTAAATCTTTCAATTTCTCCATATGGACATACAATTGTCCCAGCATTACTCTCACCATAAATCAAGTGTCCATATATGTATAGACTTGCTTCTTGGATCTTCTTTTTCCTTCCCTTACATTGATTCTTCAGTATTCCTTATTTAAGCTAAGTGTATTATTACTCATTAATCACCTAAGCAGGAAATCTGGAGATAATTGATTCTGATCTCTTGATTATTTAACCTCATAAATTTTTCTCATATACATATACTTTCTCCATTTCTAACACTCCCTTACATCTTGACAATGGCAGTGGTCTCTTAACTGATCTTGCAACTGCCAGTGTTATCCTTGATTTTGTACTCCCAAGCACCCTGGACATATATTTAATATAGCCCTTAACATATTTATTAGGTGAAACTTGACTCTCACCCTGAATACATAGCTTCCCCTGAAGTTCTTTCAAGTAATAACTTTGCTTTTACACATCCTTTTGCATCACAGGCCCTAGAGATGGGGTAGGTATTCTGTTGGCTCCTTATGTTCTCTTCCAGGTACTCTCCAGCCTAATACATTGATCTACCCATATCAGTATTTAGAAGGCATCCTAAACTTAATATATTTAAGGGTCTCAAGGACTGGAGATCCTGGAATCAAATGTTTGGTTTGGGGGGGATGGGGCTTCTAGATGGCACAAGGTAGAAAGATTGGAGGTGCTTAGACAGCAGCTAGAAGAATGAAACTAAAATTATGCAGGCACAGTCTAAGTAACTGAGGTACTATGGAGGAGAAGCTCACTCGAAGACTGGAGTTCAAACAACTGAAAAATCAATGAGTATATTCAAACCATCAAGAATAACAGGAGTTAGAAGTGAAGAGTAATAGAGTCAAGAGCTAAGATATTTACAACTGCAATGATAGATAGTGATAAAATTTAATAATATAAGAATCAAAGGTTGGGGACATTAAGAAAAAGAAAGGGAGGGGCACCTGGGTGGCTCAGTCGTTAAGCATCTGCCTTCAGCTCAGGTCATGATCCCAGGGTCCTGGTATTGAACCCCGCATCAGGCTCCCTGCTCAGCAGGAAGCCTGCTTCTCCTTCTCCCACTCCCCCTGCTTGTGTTCCCTCTCTCTCTGTGTCTCTCTCTGTCAAATGGATAAATACAATCTTTAAAAAAAAAAAAAAAGGGAGAATAATGAAAAGATAAGGACATCTTCCTCTTCCTTTCTGGCCCAATGGTATAAGGTCATGGGATAGGTAAGAGCTAACACTTGAGAGAGCTGCAGGACAATCTGTTCTAACCCCTCCCTCTCCTACAGGATTCCATTAGAAGAAGACTGAGAATATAGGAGATAGTGCTGATAATAAATTCCAAAAGGTACGCTGGAAGTGTTTCAAGAGTCAGAGAGGGTTGAGAAAAAGGGACAAAACAGGGAATATTCAGAGATTTATAGGAATTAAGAGTGTAGGAGATGGGAAGGAAGTGTGCCAGGGGATTCCTGTAGTGACTGATATTAACAGGAATAAGGGATAATGAAATTAGCCTTAGTGCATTCAAGGAAGATAGAGTGAGGAGGCTGCAAGTGTTAGGGAATAAAGAGGAATAAATTACTGGGGCTTGGTCCAAAGGTTCAGGGAAGTCATCCTCTAAGTTCCAGTATACTAGTTTAAAATCAGGTGATATTAGGGGCGCCTGGGTGGCTCAGTCATTAAATGTCTGCCTTCGGCTCAGGTCATGATCCCAGGGTCCTGGGATCGAGCCCCACATCAGGCTCCCTGCTCCGCGGGAAGCCTGCTTCTCCCTCTCCCACTCCCCCTGCTTGTGTTCCCTCTCTCAATGTGTCTCTCTCTGTCAAATAAATAAAATCTTTAAAAAAAAAAAAAAATTAACTCAAAATGGATCACAGACCTAAACATAAAACGCAAAACTATAAACCTCCTAGAAGGTAACACTGGAGAAAGCCTTGATGACCCTCAGTATGGCAATGACATTTTATTTAAATTTTTAAAAAGATTATTTATTTATTTATTTATTTATTTATTTTTGAGAGAGAGACAGTGCGAGCACGAGCCAGGGGGAGGGGAAGAGGGAGAAGCAGACTCCCTGCTGAGCAGGGAGCCTGACGAGGGGCTCAATCCCAGGACCCTGGGGATCATGACCTGAGCCAAAGGCTTAACCAACTGAGCCACACAAGAGCCCTGGCAATGACATTTTAGACACAACACCAGGGGCGCCTGACTCAGTCGGTTAAGCATCCAACTCTTGATTTTGGCTCAGGTCATGATCTCAGGGTCATGAGACGGAGCCCCACATCAAACTCTGCACTGGGCATGGAGCCTGCTTAAGATTCTCTCTCTCCCTCTCCCTCTGTCCCTCCTCCCCTGCGTGAGCGCACACTCTCTCTCTCTCAAAAATAACTAAATAAATAAATAAATAATAGACACACCACCAAAGGCATGATCCACGAAAGAAATAATTAAGTTGGTTTTCATTAAAATTAAAAACTTCTGCTATGCAAAAGAGAATGAAGAAACAAGCCTAAGACTAGGAAAACATAACTGCAAAAGCTATCTGATAAAAGACTGTTATCCAAAATACACAAAGAACACTTAAAACTCAAGATAAGAAAACAAACCTGATTAAAAAACAGGCAAAAGATGTGAACGGACACCTCACCAAAAAAGATGGCAAGTAAGCATATGAAAAGATGTTCAACATCATATGCCATTAGGGATATGAAAACTGAAACGACATACCATTACGAACCTATTAGAATAGCCAAATTCCAAAACACAACACCAAATGATGGCAAGGATGTGGAGCAACAGGAACTCTCATTCATTGCGAGTGGGAATGCAAAATGGTACACTTTGGAAAACAGTTCTTCAGTTTCTTGCAACTAAACATACCCTTAACCATATGATCCAGCAATCAGTTAAGCTCTTTGGTATTTATCCAAATGAACTGAAAACTTATGTCCAAAAAAATTTGCCCAGAGATATTTATAATAGCTTTATTCATAACTGCCAAATTTGGAAGCCACCAAGATGCCCTTCCATAGGTGAATGGATTTATAAATTGTGGTACATCGGACAATGGAATATTATTACTCAGTGCTAAAAAGAAATGAGCTATCAAGCCATGGTAAGACATGAAGAAATCTTAAGTGCAAATACTAAGTGAAATAAGCCAATCTGAAAAGGCTACATACTGTATGATTCCAACTATATGAAATTCCGTAAAAGGCAAAACTATGGAGACAGTGAAAAGATTAGTGGATGCCGGGGTTTGGAGGCAGGAAGGGATGAAAAGGCAGAGCACAGGGGATTTTTAGGGCAGTGAAACTATTCTGCATGATGCTACAATGATAGATACATGTCATTGTACCTTTGTCAAAACCCACAGGATGTATACAACACCAAGAGCAAACTCTAATATAAATTATGGACTTTGAATGATAATGATGTGCCAATGTAAATTAATTGACTTTAACAAATGTACCACTCTGGTGCAGGATACTGATAGTAGGGGAGGTTAAGCACGTGTGGGGCAATGGAATATAGGGGAACTCTCTGTACTTTCTGCTGAATTTTGCTTTGAACCTAAAAACTGCTCTAAAAAGCACAGTTAATAAATTTTAAAAAAACAACGAACTAGGAAGGTTCTATTTCCAGAATGACTAAGTACCTACTAAACTGACCTTACTGTAGTTATATTATATACAGTAAGTGTTTAATAATGGAATGAACTGTATGGAATAAATAGACCTACTTTCAAATCAACAGGCTTCATATTACTCAACAGATCAGGATGTATAAGATCTGAGGATATAAACTAATGGGAAGTTTGATCTGCATGGAACAATCAGTGCTTCCTTTCTCAACATATAGGTTAAGTAAAGAGTCTACAGCCATGAATTAGGCTTTTACGTCAATCCTTCTTTCCTGGGTCTGAGGCCCACCTGGATTTTTTGCAGTGATTTGGGGAGAGATGATGATGATGACAGGTAACATTTATGGAGTATGAAGTATGTTATACTTATTAACTCAAAACAAGAGTCCACAGCCCTAGGCAGGCTGAAAAGACCAGATGATGTTCTCAGTCAAAGTCACTTGAATAGGGAAGATTTGATCCAAAACTCTAACTGCTGGGGATCTAAATAGAGAGATAATCATCTCAGAGAGGAACAGCCAGTAGTAATTAATGCCTAGTACTCACATTATAGTTGTGAAATAATGTATAAGGTCTAGAGATGCTAAATTTATTTCTATAGGATGAAAAGGCAAGGTCAGATATATGCTGTTTTTACAAAGTTCCAGGGTAGAGTGCACATAACCCAGTCTGTTTGAGGAACATACCTAAACACAATGAGAGCTTTGCTTTCCAGTCTCAGTAAATCTCCAATCCCCTGGGTCCCCCTGCACTCTTCGTGGTGTCTTCTAATGTGAGAGTTAGTGTTTAAGAGTTTTATTGATTCCTGGAAAAGGTCCATGAGCACACTGAATAGCTGGAGATGAGCCCAGTAAAGTGAGAACCTTCTCCAAAGTACAAAGATCAATTTCAGAATCACCAGACTCTCAGTGTGCTTACACAACTATTCCACATGCACCCTCATTTTCTCCCTCCAAAGACACAGTAAACTGTGAGCACGGAGACAAACCCAAGTGAAACAGACCTGTCTTATCTGGTTTGATGATGAGCTGTTGCATTGCTTTGGTACTGTTTTATTGCCCAAAGATACACAAGGCCCATGGCTTACCAAACCCATGCAGTAAGCTCTAAACGGCTTCCTACGATTCTAAGCCTGTTCCATTTCCATTACACCTAGGTCTGGAACTTCCACTGTAAATAATGTAGCAATGAACAGTGTAACAGTGCAACAACCCCTTTAGCAAAGCTAAGGCCCCTCACTGGCTTTCCTGGGGTACAAAAATACATGTCTAGACTAAAATGTATGGCTAACTCAAATAAGGTCTTCTGCCTCATAATTTTTCTATATTCCCCAGTCAGAGGCAACTAAATCAGTCCTTATACTGTCTAGAGGAGCCCAGATTCCAGATGGAGCAGAGTCTGAATATATGAGATCTTTTGCTCAATTCCAATATGTGAAATCAATACCAACAAAAAACAAATATTCCTCTCACCTTTGTTGACTCCTATTCTAACAGAGAAAGTTATCAGGAGTCCCATGAGGCAGAAAACCATCTTTGTAAGGACTGCCCCTTGGGCACGGTAGGACAACATTTAATAAAGCTCTTTTCACACAGCCCCAGATGACTGGAGCCATAACAGGCTCTCAATATACCCCAATAGAGGCCATGGACCCAGGATACAAACCTGGCCCCAAAATATGTACAAGACCAAAAGGAATGTTGGCAGGTTGAGGTAAGAAACAACTACGAGTCAAAAACAGACTGAACACATTCTCCCATAGAAAGCATGCCCATGAACTCGGTATGCCTCAGTCAACCAAGTGAAGTAACAAGGTAATATGCTGAGCCACACAAAGTGAGCAGTAGGAAAGAAGTGTCACTGGCCACTCTTTCATCCCACCTTTCTTAACCTTCAAGCACTCACCTGTGTGGCCATGGAGTGGTGAGTGTGGCCGTGGTAGTGTAGGTGATGTGCTAGAGGTCACAATCAAACTCTTGCGGTTACTTGTCCGACAACTGCAATGAAAACAGAAATGTCAGTTATAACAGGGTCCACCATGGGCTCTGAGAACTTAAATAGCTACTGAGGAACAAGAGTGACATCATTCCATGGACTGAGCAGTATCCAACTTTAAACTGAACTGGGTCAGCAAATCCTGTTTGCTTCAGAAAGACTTCATAATTCATAGTGTTCCACCTTATAATAACTTTTGTCACTGTCTTGGCTTTTATCTTGTATTACCATTGCACTTTTCTAATGTTTTCATTTTGCTTCCCAAGCAAACTCAAGGAGCTCCTCTAAAGGTAACAACCATGACTTAATGGTATCTAAAGAAGAAAGGTCATGGTAAATTTGATTTAGAAAACAAAAAACCAAGTCATATTCTCATATCTCATAAAAATTAATGTTCTTGCCATAAAAATGAAACCATTAACTTAACCCACGAAATTTATTTTTTAAAAAACTGCTGGGGCGCCTGGGTGGCTCAGTCATTAAGCGGCTGCCTTCGGTTCAGGTCATGATCCCAGGGTCCTGGGATCGAGCCCCACATCGGGCTCCCTGCCCCGCAGGAAGCCTGCTCCTCCCTCTCCCACTCCCCTGGCTTGGGTCTCCTCTCTTGCTGTCTCTCTATCAAATAAATAAATAAAATCTTTTTTAAAAAACCTGCTTAATCAAGAATTAAGTAATACTTTCATTTCACCATAAATTTCAGAACAGGCCTGGTTCTTTCTAAAAACTGTCTTCCTATAACAGGTTAATTAATGCCTGAGGCTTTTTCTTGTGGTTAGAGAAAACCAAATTATGATGAAAAGCCATTTCATGTTATACTTGCTAGTGAAAATGTGTATAAATTTATTTGAAAGGCATTAGGGAAGCTTGCTATTTATATTCATCCAAACAAATATTTACCAAACACCTACCTGACACACCAGGCACTGTTCTAGATGCTAGGGAAGCGATAGGAAACAAGAGAAAGTCTCTGTCCTCAAACTGGAGTACTGCTATGAAGAAAGATAAAGAGAGAAGGGTGGGGGAGCAGGTGGAATGTTCAAGAAATAGTAAAGTGGGTGACAGGAGGGGAGAATGATAGGAAAAGGAGTAGGTTATAAAGGCTATGGGGGTAGATCACAGCCAGACTCTGTAGAGCTGGTAGACTGTCATAAAGAACTACTGGAAATGTGACAAGAAACCACAGAAAAGATTGAGATCAATCTCAAGAACGAGATCATGATAAGAAATAATTAGCACTTTTCCCTAAGAAACCATAAGGACGAATCTAATCCTGTCTCACAGCCCTCATTACCTTAGTCACCATCATATGTCCAAGCTTCTCTTTCTCTAATTTGACACAGTCTCCCTCTATTCTCTGATCTTCCAACAAAAAAAGCTTACACTGTGCTTCCATGAACTCATTCTGTCGTCAGCAAACTCCCTATATTCCCAACTTCTTTGTTCAACATTCATTTTATTTTTTTTTAAGATTTTATTTCTTTATTTGACAGAGAGAGAGACACAGCGAGAGAGGGAACACAAGCAGGGGGAGTGGGAGAGGGAGAAGCAGGCCTCCCACGGAGCAGGGAGCCCGATGTGGGGCTCGATCCCAGGACCCTGGGATCATGACCTGAGCCGAAGGCAGACGCTTAACGACAGCCACCCAGGCGCCCCTCAACATTCATTTTAAATTCTAGTTCTAGGGCGCCTGGGTGGCTCAGTCGGTTAAGCGACTGCCTTCGGCTCAGGTCATGATCCCAGGGTCCTGGGATCGAGCCCCACATCGGGCTCCCTGCTCCGTGGGAGGCCTGCTTCTCCCTCTCCCACTCCCCCTGCTTGTGTTCCCTCTCTCGCTGTGTCTCTCTCTCTGTCAAATAAAGAAATAAAATCTTAAAAAAAAAAAAAATTCTAGTTCTAACTGAAACCTTGCTTAACCCCCCTCCCAATACACACACAGGACACCACAGTCCTGGTGAAATCCCAACCATTTTAAACCCAACTTTCCATCTATTTTACAACTGCACTCAGGCAGCTGAAGGGGACTAAAGAAAAACCCCAAATCATGCTGGCCAGTGTCTCTTTATATTTAAGATGGTAACTGTCAAGTGGGTCTCCTTAACCATATTACAGTTACCTAAGCAATGTGTGCTCACTCTCTCTCCAAGACAACTAATTCGCATCTTCTCTCCAAACTTCCAGCACTCCTTCCCCAGATCTCACCCTCATCTGCTGACTTTGCATTTTATTCAACTAGGGGTAAAAAGCAACAACACAAAAATAGCTCATATTCTGCTATACAAGTCTATTAGCCTAAACTTGTATCCCTATACTCTAGTTTCCTATCTACAACAGAAGGAAAGACCATGCTCCTATCGAAGGCAACTACTCTGACTCTCTCTTCAAGAAGTCTGCACCTATACTGCCCTCCCTCTCCGATGCCATGAATCTCTACTTCCTACTGAATCGTTCTCATCATCATAGAAACATGCTATCATTTCTACCTTACAAAAATAAAAACAAAATCTTCCCTAGACCTCCCTGACTTGTGCATTCTTCGCTCCCATCTTTAGGAAAGATTCCATGTGGGGGTTCTGTACTTGTCATCTTCACACCTTCATTTCCTATTCTCTTTTCAGCCCACTCTAGACAGTCATCCCCATCCTGCCACTGAAACCACTGCTGTCAAAATCACCAAAGATTTTGATCCTCATCTTATGTAACCTCAACATCATTTAGTTTTAACTCCCTCTTTAAAAAAAATTTTTTTTAATTGGGATATAATTTACAGTTAATAAAATACACAGATCTTAAGTGTACTGTTCAATGAGATAATTATATACATCCATATAACAACATCCAAAACAAAATAATTCTATTACCCCCAGAAAGTTCCCATGTGCCCCTTTCCAGTCAACTCCTTGTCTCCCAATCACTTTCTTCTATCATATGGTATTAGTTTTGTTTTACTGGATTTCCAGTAAGTAGAATTGAACACTATGTATTTTTGTGTGTGTTTCCCTTTTGTTCAACCTAATATCCGTGTAACTCTTCCTGAGACACTTTTCTTTGTTTAGTTTCTAGGACATGATGATTTCCTGGTCTTCCTATCTCACTAGCTGCTCATCTTTTATTCTCCTTTGCTAGTTCATTCTCTCCCTGACCACTAAATCCTTTAGTACTCTGGGGCTCAGATCTGAAATATCTTTTTTCTCTCCCTACACTCACTCCCTAAATGATCTTTTTTTTCCTCCAGTTTCATAGTTTTTGAGAGAGAAGGAGAGCATGAGCAGGGAGTTGGGGGAAAAGGGCAAGGGAGAGAGGAGAGAGAATCTTAAACAGGCTCCACGCCCAGCATGGAGTCTGACGCAGGGCTTGATCTCACGACCTTGAGATTATGACCTGAGCCAAAATCAAGAGTCAGATGCTTAACCAACTGAGCCACTCAGGCGCTCTTCCAGTTTCATAGTTTTAAATCTTTGATGTTGCTGATACCTAGTGTTTTATTTTATTGCTAACACTGTGCTCTCTCCTGTGAGTGCAAGACTCACATATTCAAGTGCCTACTTGACATCTCCAACTGGATGTCTTAAAAGGCATCTCAAATTAACATTTCCAAAACAGAGCTCTTGAATTTCCCTCTAAAATCTGCTGCTCCTCCCTAAGTTGTACTATCTCCCTGTGTGGTACCACCATTCATCCAGATGCTCAGGCAAAAACCTATGAATCATTGTTCTTTCTCTTTTCTTCACACCCACATCCAAAACAACCAGCAAGTTCTGTGGAATTATACCTTAAAAATATATCCTGAATGCAAGCCATTCTCATTACTTCCAATACTACTACTACTACTCCAGTTCAAGTCTATAAAAAATTTCCAAAGGATCTTCCTTCCACTTTGGTTCTTCCTGCCCATCCCCCTGCTCCTACCAGTCGATTCTTCACCTATCAGCCACAGTAATATTTTAAAATCCATAGATGAAATCATGTGAATTCCCTTTTTAAAAGCTCCAATGGCAGAGCACCTGGATGGCTCAGGCAGTTAAGCTCCTGACTCTTGATTTCAGCTCAGGTCATGATCTCAGGGTCCTGGGACCAAGCCCCACGTAGTGCTCCATACTCAGCAGGGAGTCTGCAGGAGATTCTCTCTCTCCTCTCCCTCTGCTCCTCCCCCACTCACACATGAGCTCTCTCTTCTTTTTTTTTTTTTTTAAAGATTTTTTATTTATTTATTTGAGAGAGCGAGAATGAGAGAGAGAGAGCATATGAGAGGGAGGAGGGTCAGAGGGAGAAGCAGACTCCCTGCTCAGCAGGAAGCCCGATGCGGGACTCCATCCCGGGACTCCAGGATCATGACCTGAGCTGAAGGCAGTCGCTTAACCAACTGAGCCACCCAGGCGCCCTGAGCTCTCTCTTCTAAAATAAATAATCTTTAAAAAAAAAAAAAAAACAACCCTCCAATGGCTTCCCATCACATCTGGAATATAACTCAAACTCCTTACCATGGTGATTCAAATTAACCCTCCTATAAAGATTTTTTTTTTTAAGATTTTATTTATTTATTTGACAGAGAGAGACACAGCGAGAGAGGGAACACAAGCAGGGGGAGTGGGAGAGGGAGAAGCAGACCTCCCGCAGAGCAGGAAGACTGATGCGGGGCTCGATCTCAGAACCCTGCGATCATGGCCTGAGCCGAAGGCAGACACTTAACTGACTGAGCCACCCAGGTGCCCCAAAGATTTTTTTTTTTTAAGTTAAGGATCTTAGGTAAGATTTTGTGTTTGGGGTTTTCTTAAAAAGAAACATACCTATGTTTATTCAGCCCCTTGTTCTAAGGGCAAATAGTATACAAATATTGTTACTAGGCCCTTCAGTTTTGAACATGAGAAATTTTACAAAACATACATATGAAACTATATTGACCCTCAGAGAGCTTACCCAGATCAAGGGAATCCTGAGTCAAAAGATACATCAGAGAATTCTGTACTTCAGGTCACCCTATTCCCTCAATAATTAATGCCCTCCCCTCCTGGACTTACCTAATTACACCAAATTTTTAGAAAGCACGAGCTCAAATGAGGATTTGTATGAATGCTCCTTTATTCTTCCAAGCAGGAAAAAGTCTCTCTTTTCTTTGCACTCCTTTAGTACTTGTAGCTTATCCTACTCACAATCTAAATGTCACTGTGGTACATGAGAAAGAGACAGGGCTTTGCAATTAGAAGATCTGAGTTTGAGGGGCACCTGGGTGGCTCAGTTAGTTAAGCGTCTGCCTTTGGCTCAGGTTTGATCCCAGAGTCCTGGGATCCGGCCCTGCGTCGGGCTCCCTGCTCAGCGGGGAGTCTGCTTCTCCCTCACCCGGCTCGTGTTTTCTCTCTCTCTCAAATAAATAAAATCTTAAAAAAAAAAAAAAAAAAAAGGGCGGGGTGCCTGGGTGGCTCAGTCGTTAAGCGTCTGCCTTCGGCCCAGGTCATGATCTCAGGGTCCAGGGATCGAGCCCCGCATCAGGCTCCCTGCTCAGCGGGAGGCCTGCTTCTCCCTCTCCCACTCTCCCTGCTTGTGTCCCCTCTCTCACTGTGTCTCTCTCTGTCAAATAAATAAATAAAAACTTAAAAAAAAAAAAAAAGGGCAGCAGCCATTGGATTTGGGACCCACCCTCATGCAGTGTGACCTCACCTTTAAAAAAAAAAAGAAGACCTGAGTTTGAAATTGGCTGTTTGACCTTGAACAAGCCTCATAAATGCTCATGCTCTGGTGTTCCCAATTATAAAATGAAGATAATATAAACCTTATGTGTCATTCTGGACTCCTCTCTTTCTTTTATATATCAACCCATCATAAATTTTGTTGGCCTTAACATCAAAATATATCCAAATCTGATCATTTCTCACTTCTTTTACCACTACCACCTTGGATCAAGACACCATCACCTCTTACCTGAATTAAATAAACTAGCTTCCTCATTGGTATTCCTGCTTCCACTTTTGTTCCCCTGGAATCTATTCTCAACAAAACAGCCTTTAAAATATAATTCAGAAAAGACTTCTACTTCCAATCATGATAGAGTAACAAATAATATAATTACCCTCTCACCTTATATAATAAGCTAGACAAAAAAAAAAAAAAGAACCATTTTCAGACCCGGGACAAGTAGTAATTCAGGACAGGGATCCCTAAGAGAAGGGGCACAAACAACCTGAGTCCTATGATTACCCGAGCTTACTATCTGAAAAGACTTCCTAGCAACAGTGCAGGGAGGAAGTGACCTGCACAGAGCCTGGCAGTCTCCCCGAGTTGAGAAAACTACCCAAGAAAAGGAGGTGAAAATTCCTCAGTGTACACATAGGGTCAGGAATAGTTTGTGCTCCCACCAGCCAGAAGGGGAAAATCTGGTTATTCATGGGACAGCAGCAAGAAAAAATTAGTTCCAAATGCTACTCTGGTCCTACCTAACAAAGCTTAAAAGCAATCCTGAAAAAGATCAAACTATTGGGGCACCTGGGTGGCTCAGTCGTTAAGCGTCTGCCTTTGGCTCAAGTCATGATCCCAGGGTCCTGGGATCGAGCCCCGCATCGGGCTCCCTGCTCTGTGGGAAGCCTGCTTCTCCTCTCCCACTCTCCCTGCTTGTGTTCCCTCTTTCGCTGTGTCTTTCTCTGTCAAATAAATAAATAAAATCTTAAAAAAAAAAAAAAAGATCAAATTATTTCCAAGTAACTTAACTGTATCCCAGAACAAGGCTCAAAAATATTGAAAGGAATAAAAATGACATATCTGATAAAGGGTTAGTATCCAAAATATATGAAGAACTTATAAAACTCAACACCCAAAAAAACAAATAATCCAGTTTAAAAATGGGCAGAGGACACGAATAGACATTTTTCCAAAAAAGACATAGAGATGCCCAAAAGTCACCTGAAAAGATGTTCAACATCACTCATCATCAGGGAAATACAAATCAAAACCATGATGAGATACCACCTCACACCTGTCAGAATGGCTAAAATTAACAACACAAGAAACAACAGGTGTTGGTGAGGATGCAGAGAAAGGGGAACCCTCTTACACTGTTTGTTGGTAGGAATGCAAACTGGTACAGCCACTCTGGAAAACAGTATGGAGGTTCCTCAAAAGTTAAAAATAGAACTACCCTGGGATCCAGCAATTGCACTACTAGGTATTTACCCAAAGAATACAAAAATAGATTCAAAGGGATACATGCACGCTGAGGTTTATAGCAGCACCATTAACAATAGCCAAATTATGGAAAGAGCCCAAATGTCCACTGACAGATGAATGGATAAAGAAGAGGTGGTGTGTACGTACGTACGTACACACACACACACACACACACACAATGGAATATTACTAAACCATAAAAAAGAATGAAATCTTGCAATTTGAGATGATGTGGATAGAGCTAAAGAGTATTATGCTAAGCAAAATAAGTCAGTCAGAGAAGGACAAATACCACATGATTTCACTCATATGTGGGATTTAGAAATAAAACAAAGGAACATAGGGAGAAAAAGAAAAAAAAGAGAGGAAAACCAAGAAACAGACTCTTAACTAGAGAGAACAAACTGAAGGTTGCCAGAGGGGAGGTGGGCAGGGGGGAATGGGTTAAATACATCATGGGGATTAAGGAGAGCACTTGTGATGAGCACCAGGTGTATGGAAGTGTTGAATCACTAAATCCTACACCTAAAACTAATATTACACTGTATGTTAATCAATAAATGCAGAAATGATACAGATGATAGAACTAAGAGAACATTAAGGTTGTTATTATAACTATATTCGATATTTTCAATAAGCTACAGGAAAGTATCGGCATGTGAAGGAGAGATTTATGAATATTTATGATATTTAAAGAACACAAATAGAACTTCTAGAAAATAAAAGTCTCAGATGAAAATTAAACTGGATGGCATTAACAGAGATGAGGCACTGCAGAAGATCAGTGAATCCAGACATAGCAAGAGAAGCTATGCAAAATGAAACAGAAAAGCAAATTTTTATTTTTATTTTTATTTTTTAAAGATTTTATTTATTTATTTGAGAGAGAATGAGAGACAGAGAACACGAGAGGGAAGAGGGCAGAGGGAGAAGCAGACCCCCCGCTGAGCAGGGAGCCTGATGCGGGACTCGATCCCGGGACTCCAGGATCATGACCTGAGCCGAAGGCAGTTGCTTAACCAACTGAGCCACCCAGGCACCCAGAAAAGCAAATTTTTAAAAATGGAAAGAGCAACAGTGAGCAGTGGGACAACTTCAAGCAGACTAGACGTGTAATCAGAGTCCCTAAAGGGAAGAGAGAGGCCAAAAAAATATTTGAAGAAACAATTGCTGAAAAATTTCCAAATTTGATAACTATAAACTCACAGATCCAAGAAACTCAATGAACTCAATGAACCCCAAGCACAAGAAACAGAAGAAAAATATACCAAAGTACATCATAATCAAATTACTTAGAACCAGTGATAAAATCTTAATAGCACCACATAGAAAAATTATGTAACACAGAGAAGAACAAAGATAACAATGACAACAGACTTCTCATTGGAAAATGATACAAGTCAGAAGATAGAAAAGAAACATCTAAAAATATGGAACCCCAAATTCAATACCAAGTGAAAATATCTCTACAAAAGGTAGCCAAAATAATGACTTTTTCACTCATACAAAAGTTGAAATAATTCATTAACAACAGACCTTCATTAAGGCCTTCAGGCAGAAGGACATGATACCAGATAGAAATCTACATCTACACAAAGCAAAGAAAAGCACCAGAAATGGTGAATATATGGCAAATATGCATCTTGTTTTTATTTTAAAACGACTTTAAAGGATAACTGGATTTTAAAGGAAATATAATAATTTACTGTGGGCTTTACAAACCTATGTAGATACAAAATGTGGGACAGCCACAGCACAAAGGCTCGGAGGGAAGAATGGAAGTACATCACTGTGAGGCTCTTACATTAAATGTGAAGTGATATAATATTACTTGAAGGTTAACTGAAGTGAGTTAAAATTTTATACTATAAATACTAAGGCAACTACTAAAAAAAAGGTACAGTTAATAAGCCAACAAAGGAAATAAAATGGGACCATAAAACATACTCAATCCAAAAAAAGGCAAAAAAAAAAAAAGAAAGGAAAAACAAGTACAGTTGGGCAAAAGAGAAAAATAATAAGATAATAGATTTAAGCCAATTACACCAATAATCACATAAAAAATAAATGTTCTAAATACATATTTGAATTACAGCAGAGACTGTCAGATTGAACAAAATAGCAGGGCCAAACTATATGCTGTTTATTATTTGTGACAGCCAAAAACTAGAAACCACCTCAAATATCCACTGACATGAACGGTAAATCATAATATGTCCATAGAGTGGACGACTATCCAGTAAAAAAGGAATGAACTACTAAGTCACACAATGGATGAATCGCAAAATAATTATGATGAAAGCAAGAAGAAGCCAGACATAAAAGAGTACATACTGAATGATTCCATTTATATTAAATTTAAGAAAATGCTAACTAACCTACAGTGACAGCAGATTAGTGGTTGCCTGACCAGAGGCAGGAGAGGGATTATAATTTGGGGGACTTATAGATATGTTTATCTTGACTGTCATAACGGTTTCACAGATGTATAGATATATCAAAACCCATCAAATTGTACATTTTATAAACATGTACAATCTAGTATAATTCAATCATACTTCAACAAAACTATAAAAAAAAAATTTTTTTAATGTAAGTAATATCAAAGTCAATCTTCTGCTTAAAATTCTCCCTGTCTCGCTGAAAGTAAAAGTCAATGTTCTTACAGTGGCCTACAAGGCTTTACATGGTCTGGATCTCCATTTCCTCTTTCCCTCTTATTCACTCTACTCCAGACACATGGGCCTCCCCCCTTTTCTTAGAGTAGGCCAAGCATGCCACTGCCTCAGGGCCTTTACAAATGGTATTTCCTTTGCCTCTGTTTCCCCAGATAGCCTCATGGTTTGCTTCCTCACATCCTTCAGGTTTTTGTTCAAGTGCAGTCTTCTCCATGAATTTGCCCCTAATCATTCTATTTATTTATTTGACAGAGAGAGCGAGAGCAGGAACACAAGCAGGGGGAGTAGGAGAGGGAGAAGCAGGCTTCCCACTGAGCAGGGAGCCCGATGCGGGGCTGGATCCCAGGACTCTGGGATCATGACCTGAGCCGAAGGCAGACGCTTAATGACTGAGCCACCCAGGTGCCCCCCTAATCATTCTATTTAAAATGTAACTCCCTCCCCAAACTCTCTAGCTCCATTTCCCAATGTATTTTTCTCAAGAGAACTTATCACTAACATACTATATATTTTGCAAATTCATTTCGTTTGTTTGTCTCTCTTCCCACTAGAATCTAAGCTCTATGAGGTCAGAA
The DNA here is from genome assembly GCF_029215605.1 of Mirounga angustirostris. Classification (NCBI taxonomy): domain Eukaryota; kingdom Metazoa; phylum Chordata; class Mammalia; order Carnivora; family Phocidae; genus Mirounga; species Mirounga angustirostris. The sequence continues at coordinate 154,221,253 of NW_026991712.1, forward strand.
GCTTGTGTATGCTTTGCTTACTGCTGTATTCCTCAATTTCTAGAACACTGCCTGGCACATGGCAGGCTCTCAAAAAATATTTGTTAAATGAATGAATGGATGAATAGGATTTGTCATAAGGATTAAAATAAGATACTTGTATACCTCACATGTGTAAGGTATATCAAACCATTATTTCTAAACTCCTTGTGTATGAAAATGAAGATCTCTTGACACTGGAGGGACAGATAATTGATTCTAATTTCATTTGCCATGATCTTATTTAAAATTTAAAAGAAAATTTAATTTAATTTAAAAGAAAATCCAAAATACTAAAGATCATATTTCCAGGCCACATGCCTTTTTATGAAGGTACACATAATCTCAATTGGCAAATCTGCAACAGCTGCCAGGGGAAAAAAGTCAGACACCCTGATACAGACGCCATGACTCAGCTGGGATCCGAAACAAGGAACTGGCTAATTTTTCCATTTCAACAGGCTCTGGCCATTGCCCCAGGATCCTCGAAGATAAAGAACAGTTCTTAATTCCTTCATCCCAGCAAGATGAAAGTACTGGATGTTTACAGAGTCAGCCACACGAACTCTCAGCTGATGGGAGGAAACCTAGAAGGCCTCTGAGCTGATGCTCTGCTGCCTATGGCAAGAACTGGCTTAAACCAGACTGCTGTTCAATACCATCCCAGTCACTTGGTCACTTGGAGCAAGACCTGGCATTTCATTTTCCTCTATGTTTCTCCACGGTCATCTCAGTGGATAGTGGGAGCAACGACTAAAGCACCTGTGCAAGCTCTGTGATACTGTCGAACTGTGGCCATATCTGGAGAAATCCCAGCCTTCAAAAATTCTTCTTTCCATCATCCAGCAACTATGCAAATCTGACCCCTAACCCCTCCCTCCAGGAGCTGCTGTAAACTCATTTAGGAGGTCTGCTTCTTCCCAGTCTGAAGCAATTCAGGGTATGGAGTAGGAAGCATAGCTGCAGACCCCTTACACCTCTCCAATCTCCAAATCCCACAAGTCCAGCTGCTCCGAGAAACTTGAGAACTCAGTAACTGGCTAACAAGCGGCTACTTCCCTTCAGAATTTAGAGTGAGGAAAAGACCACTTCTGGTTCATTAAGCGTGATCAATAAAATACAGAAGAATCTGGGATCATTTAAGGTCAAGGACTTTCAGATGTTATTTCAGAGTAACAACCATGACAATGTCCCTGTGAAGACTAAGAAGCTAGACTTCCAAATTCATTCTATGAGGTCAGCATTATAGATACCAAAACCAGGTAAAAACACTACAAAAAAAGAAAACTACAGACCAATATCTCTCATGAACACAGATGCAAAAATCCTCAACAAAATATTAGCTAATCAAATCCAACAATACATTAAAAAAATCCACCCACCACAATCAAGTGGGATTTCTTCCTGGGACACAAGGATGAGTGAATATTTGCAAATCAATCAAGGTCATATAGCACATCAATAAGAGAAAGGACAAAAACCATATCATCATTTCAATAAATGCAGAAAAAGCATTTTTGTCAGTACAATTTCCATTCATGAAAAAACCCAACAAAGTAGGTTTAGAGGGAATATAGCTCAACATAATAAAGGCCATATATGAAAACCCACAGCAAACAGCATACTTTGAGAAAAACTGAGAGCTTTCCCCCTAAGGTCAGAAACAAGACAAGGATGTCCATTCTCACCACTTTTACTCAACATAGTATTGGAAGTCCTAGCCTCAGCAATCAGACAAGAAATAAAAGGCACCCAAATTGGTAAGGAAGAAGTAAAACTTTCACTATTTGTAGATGACATGATACTATAGAAAACCTGAAAGACTCCACCAAAAAACTGCTAGAATGGATAAATGAATTCAGTAAAGTCGAAGGATACAAAATCAATATACAGAAATCTGTTGCATTTCTAGACGTCAATGATGAAGTAGCAGAAAGAAATTAAGAAAATAATCCCATTTACAATTGCACCAAAAAGAATAAAATACCTAGGAAAAAAATTAATAAAGGAGGTGAAAGACCTGTATTCTCAAAACCATAAAACAGGGCGCCTGAGTGGCTCAGTCGTTAAGCATCTGCCTTCGGCTCAGGTCATGATCTCAGGGTCCTGGGATCGAGCCCCGCATCAGGCTCCCTGCTCAGCGGGAAGCCTGCTTCTCCCTCTCCCACTACCCCCGCTTGTGTACCCTCTCTCACTGTGTCTCTCTCTGTCAGATAAATAAATAAAATCATAAATAAATAAATAAATACCATAAAACACTGATGAAAGGAATTGAAGATGACACAAACAAATGTAAAGATATTCCATTCTCAAGGATTGGGAGAAAATATTGTTAAAGTGTCGATACTACCCAAAGGAATCTACAGATTTAATGCAACAGGGGCACCCAGTTGTCTCAGTCAGAGCACGCGACTCTTGGTCTTGGGGCTGTGAGTTCAAGCCCCGAGTAGGGTGTGGAGATTACTTAAAAAAAATAAAACCTTAGGGGCACGTGGGTGGCTCAGCTGGTTAAGCGTCTGCCTTCGGCTCAGGTCATCCCAGGGTCCTGGGATCGAGTCCTGTGTTGGGTCGGGCTCCCTGCTCAGCGGGGAGTCTGCTTCTCCCTCTGTCCTTGCCCCTGCTCATGCTCATGCTCTCTCTCTTTCAAACAAATAAATAAAATCTTTAGAAAAAATTTAAAAAATAAAATAAAATCTAAAAAAAAAAAAAAAATACCAACAGCATTTTTCATAGAATTAGAATAAATAATCTGAAAATTTGTATGGAACCACAAAAGACCTTGAATAGCCAAAGCAATCATGAAAAAGAACAAAACCGCAGGTATCACAATCCCAGATTTCAAGATATAATACAAAGTGTAGTAATCTTAACAGTATGGTACTGGCACAAAAATAGACACATAGTCGGCATGGAACACAATAGAGAGCCCAGAAATAAACCCATGATTATATGGTCAATTAGTCTTCAACAAAGGAGGCAAGATTATGTAATGGGAAAGAGTCTCTTCAACAAATGGTGTTGGGAAAACTGGACAGCTATACAAAAAAAGAATGAAACTGGACCACTTTCTTACACCATACACAAAAATAAACTCAAAATGGATTAAAGACCTAAACGTGAGACCTGAAACCGTAAAAATCTTAGAAGAGAGCACAGGTATTAATTTCTCTGACATCAGCAATAGCACCGTTTTTCTAGATAGGTCTCCTGAGGAAAGGGAAACAAAAGCCCCCCCCCCAAAAAAAACCCTAAGGGGACTGCACCAAAATAAAAAGCTTCTGCACAACAAAGGAAACCATTAATAAAACTAAAAGGTCGCCTGGTGGCTCAGGTGTTAAGCCTCTGCCTTCCGCTGAGGTGATGATCTCAAGGGCCTGGGATTGAGTCCCACATCAGGCTCCCTGCTCATCGGGAAGCCTGCTTCTCCCTCTCCCACTCCCCCTGCTTGTGTTCCCTCTCTCACTGTGTCTCTCTCTGTCAAATAAACAAAATCTTTAAAAAAATAAAAAACTAAGAGACAGTTTACTTAATGGTTAAAGTTATTTGCAAACAATATATCCACTAGGGGGCTAATACCCAAAATATATAAAGAACTGATACAACTCAAAAACACACATATATCCAATTTAAAAATAGGCAGGAGACATAAACAGACTTTCTCCAAAGAAGACATACAGATGGCCAACAGACACATGAAAAGTTGTTCAACATCACTCATCATCAGGGAAATGCAAATCAAAACTACAATACTGCCTCACACCTGTCAGAATGACTAAATCAAAAACACAAGAAACAACAAGTGTTGGAAAGGATGTGGAGAAAAAAGAACACTTGTTCACTATTGTTGGGAATGCAAACTGGAGCAGCCACTGTGGAAAAGAGTATGGAGGTTCCTTGAAAAATCAAAAATATAATTATCATATGATCTAGTAATTCCACTACTGGGTGTTTACCCAGAGAGTACAAAAACACTAATTCAAAAAGATATATGTATCCCTAAGTTTACTGCAGTGTTACTTACAATAGCCAATATATGAAAGCAACCCAAGGGGTGCCTGGGTGGCTCAGTCATTAAGCGTCTGCCTTCGGCTCAGGTCGTGATCCCAGGGTCCTGGGATCGAGCCCCGCATAGGGCTCCCTGCTCCGCGGGAACCTGCTTCTCCCTCTCCCACTCCCCCTGTTTGTGTTCCCTCTCTCCCTGTGTCTCTCTCTGTCAAATAAATAAATAAAATCTTTAAAAAAAAAGAAAGCAACCCAAGTATCCATCAATAGATGAATGGATAAAGAAGATGTGGTATATATATGCAATGGAATATTACTCAGCCATCAAAAGAATGAAATCTTGCCATTTGCAACAATATGGATAGACCTATAAGGTAAAATGCTAAGTGAAATAAATTAGTCAGAGAAAGACAAATGCTATATGATTTCACTCATATGTGGAATTTAAGAAACAAAACAATTGAACAAATTTAAAAAAGAGACAAAAAACCCAGAATCTTAACTACAGAGAACAAGCTGACGGTTACCAGAGGGGAGGAAAGTGGGGGGATAGGTGAAATAGGTGAAGAGGATTAAGAGTACACTTTATCTGCGTTAAGCATGGAGTAATGTATAGAATTGTTGAATCACTGTATTGTACACCTGAAACAAATATAACATTGTAAATTATACCGTAGTTTGAAAAGTAAATAAGTGAATCAGTAAATAAATAAATAAGGAAAAAAAGACTGAGAAGCTAGAGTGGGAGAAAAGGTATGTTCTCTTAGTCAAGAAAGGGTGCTGCTTGGAAATAAACCCATTATTTATCTTTTGCCTGGATTATTTCAACAGCCTCCTAACTATTCTTGCTGGTTTACTCTTGTCTCCTATTCCCAGTCTATTCTCAAGAAGTCATAGTGGATCTTTTAAAAACATAAATCAGATTATTTTACTCTGCCCAAACCTTCCAAAGGCTAATTTCACACAGAAATCAGTAGCTACTACAGTCATTGCATGAATTATTCCCTCTACCTGACATGCCCTTTCCCCTGTAATACAATGGCAAAAATCCCTTACCTCTTTCAAGACCTACTAAAATGTGACTTACCTATTTCCCTATATGATACTGTGACCTGCTCTCCCCAATCCCCCTTACTCTACCTTTTCTTTTCCTTTCTTTTTTTTTTTTTTTGATGGAAGCTCATGGATTAATCAAGTATTTTTTTTTTTTTAAGATTTGATTTATTTATTTGAGACAGAATGAGAGAGAGAGCACATGAGAGGGGGGAGGGTCAGAGGCAGAAGCAGGCTCCCTGCCGAGCAGGGAGCCCGATGCGGGACTCGATCCAGGGACTCCAGGATCATGACCTGAGCCGAAGGCAGTCGCTTAACCAACTGAGCCACCCAGGCGCCCCTAATCAAGTATTTTTTAACCCTTCCTTCAGTGATTTGGAAATTATACACTCTTATTTCCTTTTTTAAAAAACAGTAATTATTATTAAAGTTTTTTTTTTTTAAGATTTTATTTATTCATTTGAGACACAGAGATACAGAGAGAGAGAGAGAGCATGAGCAGGGGGAGAGGCAGAGGGAGAGGGGGGAGCAGGATCCCTGCTGGGCCAGGAGCCCAATGTGGGGCTTGATTCCAGGACCCTGGGATCATGACCTGAGCCGAAGGCAGACGCTTAACCATCTGAGCCACCCAGGCGTCCCCATTATTATTAAAGTTTTAACAAGTATTCTTGTCTTAACAAAGTCTAAGGTTAGCCAGCATCTCAACTCTTCTGAACAAAATTAAAAGATCTTAACTCCAATTCTCCCCTATCCCCTTTTAACTTACATGTATTTGGTCCAGTATTTCAGGTCTAGGTTGTTTTTATATTGTCAAATTAATAATTATTAGTGTTCTATGCAAGAATTGTTTGCTTAGGGGCGCCTGGGTGGCTCAGTCGTTAAGCGTCTGCCTTCGGCTCAGGTCATGATCCCAGGGTCCTGGGATCGAGCCCCGCATCGGGCTCCATGCTTGGCGGGAAGCCTGCTTCTCCCTCTCCCACTCCCCCTGCTTGTGTTCCCTCTCTCGCTGTCTCTCTGTCAAATAAATAAATAAAATCTTAAAAGAAAAAAAAAAAAGAATTGTTTGCTTAAACTTACTCATAGATTTTCCAATTTCTTTGCTCAGCATTTCCTCTTAGATCTCACACCTTTTTTCCTCTTTTCTTAGCAATGATTTCAGTGAGAATCTGATAGTGATAAACCTTCTCAATTTTGATCTTTGTCTGAAAATGTCTTTATTTTGCTCAATGACTTCCAAGGATAATTAAGCAGGTATGGAATCCTACAACCTCTTATTGAGAGTGACTTTTTTCTCAGTATCTTAAAGATATTATCCCATTGTTTTATGGCTCCTGTTACTGCAGTTAAGAAGCTTGCTCTTAGGGGTGCCTGGGTGGCAAAGTCGTTAAGCGTCTGCCTTTGGCTTGGGTCATGGTCCCGGGGTCCTGGGATCAAGCCCTGCATGGGACTCCCTGCTCAGCGGGGAATTTGCTTCTCCCTCTCCCACTCCCCCTGCTTGTGCTCCCTCTCTCACTGTGTCCTGTCAGATAAATAAAAGCTTAAAAAAAAAAAAAAAAAGGCAGCAGCAGCTTGCTTTTAGGATTGTTATTCCTTTGTAATTTTTCTTTTTTCTCTAGTTCTTTTTTTTTTTTAACCATTAACCTTGTTTTTTAGATATAATTCACATGCTACAGAATTCAACCTTTTAAAGTATATAATTCAGGGGGTTTTAGTATACTCGCAAAGCTGTGCAACCATCATCGCTAATTCCAGAACACTTTCATTACCCCCAAAAGAACTCCTATAACCATAAACAGTCACTCCCATTCCCCCTTCTTCCCCCACCTCCCTTACCAGGCAACCACCAATGTTACTTTCTATCTCTATGGATTCAGCTATTCTGGATATTTCATAGAAACGGAATAATACATTATGTGGTCTTTTGTGTCTGGCTTCTTTCAGTTAGCATAATGTTGTCCAGATTCACCCACATTGTAGTATTTAACAGTACTTCATTTCTTTTTATGGCTAAATTATATTCCATTGTGTGAATATGCCACATTTTATTTATCCATTCAAAATTGATGGGACATTTCGGTTGTTTCTATTTTATGGCTATTTTAAATAATATTGCTATGAACATTTGTGTATTTGTGTGTATATCTGTTTTCAATTTTCTTGGGTGGACTTCCTTACTGAACTCATTTGTTAGAGTTCTTTTAGCTTTTGTGGGTTCTTGAGGGTTTTCTAATTTCTTTCAAGACCTCTGTTTTTATGGTTCTGCAATTTTACTGCAATGTATCTAGATGGAGATTTATTTCTGCTTTTTGTACTTCATGATGTTATTTTATTTCTAATCAATTCTGGAAGGTCTCAATCATTATCTCTATAAATATTGCCTTTCCCCCATTTCTCTATATTCTGTTGGACATTCTTATTGTATCTTCCATACTTCTTAGCTCTCATTCGTACTTTACATCTTTCCATCTCTGTGCTGCACTCTAGATAAAATTTTACTAACTTTGTCCATGGCTTTACTATATAACCTGACTGTTAAGTTTTCAAATTTAATGACACAACATATTTAATTTATTGAATTCTAATTCACATTTTTCCCAAATATGCCTGATCTCTTTTACTAAACATGTCTTTTTTCTCTTGTGTCTTTTATGTTTTTGTTCATTTTAAATATACTTATTTCATAATCTTTATCCATAATGTTACTTTCTGAAGTTCTCAGGCTTATTGTTTCTTTTTTTCTATTGAATCTCATTTGTGGTAGATTGTTTCCTTGTATGATCTATAATTTTGTACTGTGAAATCACTTTCATTGTGGCTTTATATATGGAAACCCTGTACTACCTGATTTCAGGGTGTGTCATTTAAATGAAGTTTTGAGTTTCTTTCTGACAGATTTGTCAAGGTTATTACCACCTCAGAATCAGTTCCTAGACCACATATACATTATAAACTCCAGGTTCCAAATTCACTTGAATAAAAGGCCTACAGTTAAAAATTCTCAAGGAAACTTCTTATTATTAAGAGCCCTATTTAAAATGGAGATGAGGGACACCTGGGTGGCTCAGTCGGTTGGGTGTCTGCCTTCAGCTCAGGTCATGATCTCAGGGTCCTGGGATCAAGTCCCACATCAGGCTCCCTGCTCAGCAGGAAGCCTGCTTCTCCCTCTGCCTGCCACTCCCCCTGCTTGTGCTCTCTCTCTTTCTCTCTCTGATAAATAAATAAAATCTTTTAAAAAAATAAATAAAATTAAAATAAAATAAAATAAAAACCAAGATGAGACTAAAGAACTTCCTTTCATCTCTCCATGCCAGTGGTAAACCATTTTCCTAGTCCACTGAGGGTAAAGTCCTCTGAGGGTCCTAATTATATATGGGATCTCAATTCTATATTACCTTAGAGTCTCCCTATCCCAAACAAGCTCAAGGCCTTATCCTCTTTTCCCTAAAGGATATCAAGACTAGTACACTTCCTCCTTATCCCACTTTCTTGGAAGTTCCACACTGGTTTCCACTGTTCAGCTACTGTTTCCTTAAATTTGGGTCCCTTGGCATTTTCTTCACAGTCTATTGAATTTAGCTATGCATTTAAAGCAATAATCATAATAGCTAATATTTATTGAGTGCTAACTGGGCACCATTTAAAGCATTACATGTAGTATCTCATACCCTATGAAGCAGGTACTATTATTATTCCCCTTATACAGACAAGGAACTCGAGGCACAGAGGCTAAGTAGTTTGTCCTAAGTCACAATAAGGTACTAACATTTTTTGAAAACCGAATGTAATTTACATCTCTGCTCTAGGACTTTCTCAATGTGAAATTGCTTCTTGGCATTTTGGCTTAGATCATGTGTAGGACTTTCTTAATGTGGATCTCCATTCTAAAGATGATTCAGAAGGCATGTATCCACAAAAACAAGGGTATGATTCAGCTTGTAGCAGTTTATAACAGCCAAACCTAAAAGTCCAGCAACATCGTCCTGCAACAATAACAACTTAGAAAAGAAATAAACATAAGTCTAAAGTTCAAATGTCAATGTCCAAGGTACCACCACATGGATTTAAAAGACCCAGAATGCTTGGAACGAATCAACAGTTTTAAAGTAAAAAACCTGTGGAGAGTGGGGGAAACTGGCCAAATGTAGACCAGTGCAATATCCTCCCCTGTTAATTGTGTGACATGGTGGGAAGTTTCCCTAACATGGCGGCAGCAACATGTCCCCACCCCCAGTCTCAAGATGAAGAAAGAATTACCCACCACACCTTAGTAAGTGTGCCCACCATCTAGAGACCAGATAATTCTGTCATTGGTGACTGTAGTTGATGTTCACATTCCCAGGGTTCTAAATTAATAAACCTGGCCATAAAGATGGGAGAGAAATTCAAAAGCCCAAGAGTGGGCACTGCTTCAGAATTTGTGTATTCTAAGCATGTCTGTATTTTCAGGGCCCAGGACAATGGCTGATACACAGTTATTATTACTTGGATAACTAATGAATAAGACAGAATGGTCCTGGGGCGCCTGGGTGGCTCAGTCGTTAAGCGTCTGCCTTCGGCTCAGGTCATGATCCCAGGGTCCTGGGATCAAGCCCCGCATTGGGCTCCCTGCTCTGCGGGAAGCCTGCTTCTCCCTCTCCCACTCCCCCTGCTCGTGTTCCCTCTCTCACTGTGTCTCTCTCTGTCAAAATAAATAAATAAACTCTTAAAAAAAAAAAAAAAAAGACAGAATGGTCCTATCATACATTTTTAAAGCAGTACATCACTTGGTAGTCAAAGGAAAGTGGTCAATGAGATTTTATTTATTTATTTGTCAGAGAGAGAAAGAGAGAGCACGCACAAGCAGGGGGAGTGGCAGGCAGAGGGAGAAGCAGGCTCCCCACTGAGCAAGGAGCCTGATGCAGGATTAGATCCTAGGACCCTGGGATCATGACCTGAGCCAAAGGCAAATGCTTAACAGACTGAGCCACCCAGGCATCCTGAGACTAAAGATTTTTTCCTTGAATTAAGTATACTTTCACTAAAGAGGCCCTCCACAAATACAGGCCCTGGTAAAATGAAATAGTATAAAGTTATTCTTGATTACACAGTGTCTAGGAAGTTGTGGTAAATTTGGTTTGTCTTTACTAATTCCCATGGTTTCTACATTCCTTTGGAAATTCCAAATTATGAGCCCACTCCCAGGTTACATTTCCAGACCAGTTTCTTTGAGAGCTATTGGTTAAAGGGAGATATAAAAATGTCTTGAAGGGGCGCCTGGCATGCTCAGAAGGGCATGCCACTCTTGATCTTGGGGTCATGAGTTTGAATCCCACACTAGATGTAGAGATTACCTAAATAAATAAATAAACTTAAAAAGATGTTGTAATGACACCGTATGTTAGTCCAACATCCAGATTAAACCCTGCATTAGTAACAGCCCTTCTTTTCTGCCTCCTTCCTCAATAAATAGCCCAGCTGTCTGGCCTATGCCCAAATTTCAATAATAGAGAAGATTAGAACACAGTTCTGTTTCTATGAAGCAGCAGTACAAACAGAGGCTACTTTAAGGACCAGGCCCCCACTTTCAGTAGCCAAATTATATCACAGTGGTTTTTAGTGACAGTTAATTGTGAGGTTCAAAGGACTAAAAAAAATGTGCAAATACAATCAATCCTTGGCCTTCAGAGGCCCAAGAAAGAAGAAACTTAGATATGTCAGGGAAGAGAACTCAAGCAACATATACTGACACAGTTTCCTTTTAAGAATCTGGGTGTCTGTGCTCCACAAAAATGAAAGATTAAACTAAGAAGAAGGCAGAAGGCCTGGGGAACTCAGAACGCACAGTGGAGAGAGGTACTGGGAATACCATGACAACAACTATGCCAGAGGACTGGAGAATATTCAGTCTAGAGTGGAACAAAAGAAGAGAGGGCTCTAGGAGTAATGCTGGGGTGATCAGATCATCTGATGTAACATACTGAAAAGCACTTTGCAGCTTAGATGGAAATTTCTATAATGGGCAAATGAATTCTAATGCTAAGAAAGTTAGTCAATAAAATCAATGATGGGAAGATGAATTTCTTTGGGTCAAAATCCAACTAATTGGGATGCCTGGGTGGCTCAGTCAGTTAAGCATCCAACTCTTAATTTTGGTTCAGGTTATGATCTCACGGTTTTTAGATGAGCTTCAGGCTGGGCATGAAGCCTGCTTAAGATTCTCTCTCCCTCTCCCCCTACCCCGCTCACGCTCGCTCTCTGGGAAGGGAAGGGAAGGGAAGGGAAGGGAAGGGAAGGGAAGGGAAGGGAAGGAGAAAGAAAGAAACTCAACTAAAAGAAATCTGAGAAAGTCTTTTAAATACTTTAGCTTATCAGAAATATAAATAACATTTTTAAAATAAAAATTAATGAATCAAAACCAGCAGTAATAAGAATAGATATGGAAAATAATTTAATTAGCTATTTTATAAGTTAAAATTGTAGATGTTGAAAGGATAAGTGGATAAAGAAAATGTGGTATAATAGAGAGTGGATTATTATTCATCCACAAAGAAGAATGAAAACTTGTCATGTGCAACAACATGGATGGACCTCAAGGGCGTTATACTAAGTGAAATAAGTCAGACAGAAATAGATAAATACCATATGATCTCACCTATATGTGGAATATAAAACAAACTTAGCTTGTGGATCTAGAGAACAGACTGTAGTTGTCTGAGGTGGGGGGGGGACAGCAAAATGGGTGGAGGGGGTCAGAAGATACAAACTTCCAGTTATAAAATGAATGTCATGTCAATGAATTACAGCATGGTGACTCCAGTTAATAATACTGTATTGCATATTTGAAATTAGCTAAAAGAGGGGATCTTGAAAGTTTGCATCACAGGGACACCTGGGTGGCTCAGTTGGTTGAGCATCCAACTCTTGATTTCGGCTCAGGTCATGATTTCAGGTTGTGGGATAGAGCCCCATGTTGGGCTCCAGGCTCAGTGTAGAGTCTGTTTGAGATTCTCTCTCTCCTCCCTCTCCCTCTGCCCCTGCCCCTGACCCCGCTCAGTCTCTCTCCAATTAATTAAAAGAAAGTTCTCATCACAAGAAAAAAATTTTGTAGCTGTGTATGGTGATGGATGTTAACTGGACATACTGTAGTGATCGCTCACAATATATATAAATATCAAATCATTATGTTGTATGAAACTAATATAATGTCAGTTATACCTCAATTTTAAAAATTATTAAAACTCAACAGATGAGGTAAACTCTGAGGTAAAATAATCAAAAAGAGAATTAGTGAAAGACAGTACTAAGAAACCCACTCAAAGACACAATGAATGGATGGTTATGAGTTTATTTTTCTGAATAAGCTCCCTTATTTGGGACCATAATGCAGAGGCCCAAGGACAGACTTACAGGTAGAAAAAACTGCAATATAATGAGCTTCCTTATGAACCACAGACACTTCCATATAGTCTAGGTCACTGCCTTGGTCCTTCTTCTACATGAACTTCTTGCAAACATTTAGACTAGGGAGTATATACCTCTTTTAAAAATAATTAGTAATCCAGGGGCATCTGGGTGGCTCAGTCATTAAGCGTCTGCCTTTGGCTCAGGTCATGATCCCAGGGTCCTGGGATCGAGCCCCACATCGGGCTCCCTGCTCAGCGGGAAGCCTGCTTCTCCCTCTCCCACTCCCCCTGCTTGTGTTCCCTCTCTCGCTGTGTCTCTCTCTGTCAAATAAATAAATAAAATCTTAAAAAGAAAAAAAATAGGGTGCCTGGGTGGCTCAGATGGTTAAGCGTCTGCCTTCGGCTCAGGTCATGATCCCAGGGTCCTGGGATCGAGTCCCGCGTCAGGCTCCCTGCTCAGCGGGGAGCCTGCTTCTCCCTCTGCCTCTCTCTCTCTCTGTCTCTGTCTCTTATGAATAAATAAATAAAATCTTTAAAAAATAATAAAATAAAATAATTAGTAATCCAAATAGGTCCAGAACAAAATCTATGCAAAGATACTACCAAAAATTAATGTCCAGAATATATAAAGAACTCCTAAACAACAACGAACAACACCATATTTTAAAATGACCAAAGGACTTGAAAAGACATTTCTCCTAAGAAGATATATGTATGATCAACAAGCACATAAAAAGCTGCTCCACACCACTAATCATTAAGGAAATGCAAATCAAAACCACAATAAGCTGGGGGGCCTGGGTGGCTCAGTCGTTAAGCATATGCCTTCGGCTCAGGTCACGATCCCAGGATCCTGGGATTGAGCCCTGCGTCGGGCTCCCTGCTCAGCGGGAAGCCTGCTTCTCCCTCTCCCACTCCCCCTGCTTGTGTTCCCTCTCTCGCTGTCTCTCTCTCTCTGTCACGTAAATAAATAAAATCTTTAAAAAAAAAAAAAAAAAAAAAAACCACAATAAGCTACCACTACACACCCACTAGAATGGCTATAACCAATAAGACAGTATATCTAGTGTTGGTGAGAAGGTAGAAAAACAATCCCTCAAGTATCACTGGTGGGAATAAAAAATGATACAGCCACTGCAGAACACAGTTTGGAGGTTTTTAAAAAGTATAAACTTACCATACAACACAACCTCATTCCCAGGATCTGCCCAAGAGAAATGGAAACATATGTACACACAATGACATGTATGTAAATGTTCACAGCAACATTTATGCCAAATAGTCCCAAACTGGAACCAATCCAAATGTTCATCAACTGGTGAATGGATTAACAAAATGTGGTCTATCCATACAATGAAATATTAGTCAGCAATAAAAAGGAATAAACCTCAAAAACATTATGCTAAAAGAAGCCGGAAACAACAACAAAAAACTACAAAGTATATGATTCCATTTATATGAAATGTTCAGAAACAGCACGTTTATACAGCCAAAATCAGATCAGTGGTTGCCTAAGGTAAGAGGTTCCCAAGGAGAAAAGACTGCAATTGTGTAATGGGCACAAGGAAACTCTTTGGGTTACGGAAATATTTTAAATTTAGATTATGCTGATGGCTGCACAATTCTACAAATTTGATAAAAACCACGGGATAACAGAGAATTGGATTTTATAGTATGTAAATGATATCAGTAGCCTTAATTTTAAAAATTATGCAGGCATCTAAGGCTGCATCTAATGTATGTAGTGGAATTAAAAATCCTCCTTCCTCCTCTTCCTTCCTGAATAATTCAGTCTAGAAGCCATTAGATGATGATGATGGCCAAGTGGTTGGGGGAAGTCACACACACAGGCATGGTACATGAATACATTCCCTGGAACAGTGAACCCAAGTATCAGCAAACATGCCTATCATCAATATTGTGGCTTTTAAATACCATTCTCCACTAAAAGGACCTGTGTTCCTTGGAGAAATGGCTAATACAAGGGCTAGGGTAGGGAGTACAAAATAAGCCAGCCAGGTATGTCTTACAGGGCCAGAAAGTTACAAAGTTCTCAATAGTGGGGACATGTCCAAAAAAAAAAGCCAGCATGAAAAGACTCCCCTTGACCAAATATGGTACAATTTCAACATCAAAATATATAATGTTATTAATAAATTATAACCCATTAAATAGGGGCACCTGGGTGGCTCAGTTGGTTAAGCATCCAACTCTTGGTTTCGGCTCAGGTCATGATCTTGCAGTCATGGGATCAAGCCCTTTGTCAGTCTCTGAGCTCAGTGTGAAGTCTGTTTCAGATTCTTTCTCCCTCTCCCTCTGTCACTTGTGCTCTCTCTCTCAAATAAATAAAATCTTTAAAAAAATGGATTATAACCCATTAAACAAAATAAGAGCCCACTGAATTCATGCTGATATATCAAAGAGAAAAAATGAACAGGGAGAAGAGAAACCTTTCCCTTAATAGTGCAATGCCAACTGATGAGTGCAGAAAGAATGATGGAATTTGAAAAATACCATTTGACAACCAGCATAGAGTAACTATTCAGCCAAGAAACATCAATGGAAGCTAAAAATAGTGGATTAGAATTTGATGAGAAATGGGGTGGTTACATAATTTCATTGAAAGTGACATAACTCGGACGCCTGGGTGGCTCAGATGGTTAAGCGTCTGCCTTCGGCTCAGGTCATGATCCTGGGGTCCTGGGATCGAGCCCGACATAGGGCTCCTGGCTCAGCAGGGAGCCTGCTTCTCCCTCTACCTCTGCCTCTCCCCTGCTCATGCTCCCTCTCTCCGTGTGTGTCTCTGTGTCTCAAATGAATAAATAAAATCTAAAAAAAAAAAAAAAAAGTGATGTAACTTTCCCTCAAAATACTTACTAAATAGAGAGGTAAAAAAAAAAAGTAATCTTACAGCAGAGAAACGCAGCATATCAAGTGATCAAGGTTAATATCAGGGTAATGGGATAAAATGAAAGCCTGTATCACCTGATAGGATGCAACAAGAACACACCACCCTTTTTCAGGAACAGCAAAAGGAACATCCTGCTAAACATGCTGAAGGGGACCAGAATTTGCCACCCCAAAATATGCTACTTTGGTAAAAGGATTATTTTAAGCCAAAGGCAAATGAGAATCAACAGAGGCAGGAAGAGCTCTCTGCCCTCTCATTATCTGCCTGAAACCAGGCAGATATCCCTTTGAGGAATATGTCCGTCCCTCTGTACCTGGGAGAGAAGAGCTACAATGTGTTTGCATTTCCATTTCTGTGGAAGTAAGGAAGTTTGATAATGTCTACAGTAGTAGACATAATACTGATGTAACAGTGGTATGTTTTCTGGCCCTGTAAGACATACCCTGGCTGGCTTATGTAACAGATATAATTATCATTATGGAAGTTTGTTTACTTTCCATTAGTTCCTCCACATATTTCCTATATGCCCCACAAATTATCATCCCTTGAAGCCCAAACCCGCTTTTCTTTGTAAAAAGGTACTTAAGCTTCTGAGTCTAACCAGTTCTTTGAGTTACATTTCCTTTCCTATGAACTCCTAAGCATGTAAATATTAATAAACATTATATGCCTTTTCTCCTGCTAACCTTTCTTTTGTTAGTTTAATTCACAGGCCCCCATGCACTGAACTAAGAGGGCAGAGGAAAAGTTTTTCCTCCCTAACAATGCATAACCTGAAACGAATCCTGAGGAAATATCAGACAAATCCAAATTGCAAGACATTCTATCAAATAACCAGCCTATAACATTCAAAAGTGTCAAAGTCATAAAAGTTGAGAAAAGACTACAGAATTGTTCTGAATTTTAGGAAACTAAAAGAAGTAAAATTTTAATACATGATCCTCAGTTGGATCATTTTGTTATAAAAGACATTACTGGGACTTGTGGAGTAATATGAATTAATCTGTAGATTAGGTGATGGTATTTATCAATATTAATTTCCTGATTTTAAGGGCTATATCATAGCTACAAAAATGTATCTGTGGGAAGTACATGCTGAAGTATTCTGGAGTGATGGGATATCATGTCAGGAATGGATTCTGAAATGGATTAGGGCAAACTCTGTAATGGGCCAGATAATAAATATTTTAGGCTTTGCAGGCCATATGTGATCTCTGTTACACAGTCCTTAGGTTTTTTTAAAAAAACATCCCTTCAAAAATGTAAAATCCATTCTTAGCACAAGGGCTGTACAAACACAGGCCGTAGCTTGCATTTGGCCCACGGGCTCTAGTCTGCTGACTACTGGTTTAGGGGTGGGGGACTTTTTGAACTATTCTTGCAATTTTGAAATTATTTTTTTAAAGATTTTATTTATTTATTTGAGAGAGAGAGAGCACGAGCGGGGCTGAGGGGCAGAGGGAGAGGGAGACGCAGGCTTCCTGCTGAGCAGGGAACCTGATACGGAGTTCCATCCCAGGACCCTGGGCTCATGACCTGAGCTGAAGGCAGATGCTTAAACAACTAAGCCACCCAGGTGCCCCTAGCAGGTATTTTTTAAAAATAATTTTCGGGGCACCTGAGTGGCTCAGTAGGTTAAGTGTCTGCCTTTGACTCAGGTCATGATCTCAGGGTCCGGGGATGGAGCCCTATATCGGGCTCCCTGCTTGGCAGGGAGCCTGCTTCTTCCTCTCCCCCACTTGTGCTCTCTCACTCTCTCTCTCAAATAAATAAATAAAATATTTAAAAATATATATATCTGCTAAACTCCAGAGCAATCACCTGAAATGTTCTCAGAATGGCTGTAATAGAGATGAATGAGGCTGAAAGCTGAAAGCTTACTGGATAAAAAGCATTACCTCTCACTCCACCATGTGCTGGGAATTTTCCTACTGCCAATTTGGGCCTATTCCTCTACTCACAGGATCTAGTACACAGTTGAATGAAATAATGGATGAATCCACCTCATTTCCTAGGCAGGAAAACTAATTCCCTCCATATAAGGTTGGAAAACACATTCTTCATCCTTTAGGATAATTTTAACGTGACTTTTTACTTTTTAAATTTTTATTTATTTTACTTTTTTAAAGTAGGCTCCACGCGGGGCTTGAACTCACGAACCTGAGATCAAGACCTAAGCTGAGATCAAGAGTCAAACATTTAACCAACTGAGCCACCCACTTGCCCCTTAATATGACTTTTTTTTTAGTTAGGTACTCAGATATCATTTCTCACCCATCAGACTGGCAAAAATTCAAAAGCTTGATAATATATTTGGTTGGCAAGGCTGTGAGCAAATACAGTAGTTCCCCTACTTTTTAATTTTTCAATTTCTTTTTATTTTTAACTGAAGTATAGTTGACAAATGACAGTAGTACCCCCCCCCTTCCCGAAGTTTCACACCTAGCAGTTTCAGTCACCCACAGTCGGGAAGACATACTGTCAGGTCAACTGGAGCCTAATGCTATGTCACAATGCCTGTATCATTCACCTCACGTCATCTCATCATGTAGGCATTTTATTATCTTATATCAACACAAGAAGGGTGAGTACAGGACAATAAGACATTTTGAGAGAAAGAGACCACATTCACATAACTTTCATTACAGTATATTGTTATAATTATTCTATTTTAAAATTATTCATTGTTGTTAATTTCTTGCTGTGCCTAATTTATAAATTAGACTCTATCATAGGTATGTATGTATAGGAAAAAACATAGCATATATAGGGCTTGATACGATCTGCACTTTCAGGCATCCACTGGGTCCTCTGCAAATAAGAGGGGACTACTGTAGACATTATCTTACACCACTAGTGGAAATACAGAATGATATAAGCACTATGTTGGGAAACTGGACAATAGTTAATAAAACTACATATGCATTTATTCTTTGACTTAGCATCCCCAATTCTAGGAATTTATCCTGAAGGTACACCATGAAAATTAACTCTTCTATGCTAGATAACTCTATCATTGAAAATTATTTGTGTCTTCAACTCTTCCACAAGTGCGCTAGTTCCTCAAAAGAAGGACTGTCTAACTCCAAACCTCCTATCTACCAAGACAAGGAAGGGATTGACCCTCTAAGGCAATCAGGATTGGCACTGGTTCCTCCTCTGGTAGCATCCAGGGGCATGAAAGAGAAGCTGCTGCAAGAGCCCCTCCTAAAAAAAAAACCACGAACAAGTAACATTTATCTTTGCGGTTGCCTGGGCTGCTGGGTTCTTGATATCTGGATCAGTTCTCACCTCTTGGAGCACTTGCATAACAAGCGTCTACATAAAAGGTACCCCAGGATGACTACTAGGAGCCAAAAGAGGAAGCCAAGGTTTTCCTCAGCTCAGCAATCAGTTAGCAGCTACTTAAACAGCAAGCTCCAAAGGCCTTGCACAAAAATCTTCTGTTGCACTACTGTGAGTATACAATCTTCACTACAAAGCAGTAGTCACCAGGTTTGAAATAAGACCAAGGAACTGGTGACATTTGAGGCATCAGGTTGAAGAGCCAGGAAAGAGTCTAGCTAAATTGACTCAAGAGTAAGGGTAACAAATAGATAATGAGGGGGAAATTCCTTTTCTGTAGGTACTGTAGCTAATAGATGAAAAGGGAATGGGAATAACCCTTTTGTAAATTCCTAATAAAATAATGGTGATAATTACCAATGGCCAATGCTATCAAAACATGGGAGAGATCTGACATTACCTGCCTCCTGACAACTGTACAGTGCACCAACTATTAAGTGTTCTTCCCCAGGCCCCCAAATCAAACCAGAATCAGATCAAGCTACTAGTTTACGGGAAATAACAGAGGTCATAAAAACATGTTAAACAACCTCTCAGGGATGCAGTGAACAAAATCCAGTATATAGGAAAAGTCTAGAGGACAAACTCAGTTTCTTCAACAAATGAAATGCAAAATGAAAAAGAAAAATGGTGGAAAAACTTAGATTAAAAGAAACTTAGAAGCAGAGTGACCAGACATCCCAATTTGTCCATGACAATCAGGTTTCTACCTGTTGTCCCAGTATAATTGTTAATAGAATTTCCTTTCATTATCAAGTTTCCCAGTTTAGGTAATAAATGGTAAGATCACCCTACTTAAGAGACATATTAATCAAATGAACTGTGTTTGGCATAGTTTGGATATTGATTTAAAAAAAAAAGAAAAACAGGAGTGCCTGGGTGGCTCAGTCGGTTAAGCATCTTTGGCTCAGGTCATGATCTCAGGGTCCTGGGATCGAGCCCCATGTCGGGCTCTCTGCTCAGAGGGGAGTCTGCTTCTCCCTATCACCCTCCCTCTGTGCTTTCTCTCTCTCTCAAATAAATAAAATCTTTTAAAATTTTTAAAAATAAATAAAAAATAAACAAATAAAACAGGGGTGTCTGGGTGGTACAGTTGGTTAAGCGTCTGACTCTTGGTTTCGGCTTGGGGTCCTGATCTCGGGGTGGTGAGATCAACCCCATATGGTCTCTGTGCTCAGTGTGGCATCTGCTTGGAGTTTCTCTTTCCCTCACCCTCTGCCCCTCCCTCCTGCTCTCTCTCTCTCTCTCTAAAACAAATAAATAAGTCTTTAAAAATAACCAAAAAAGCAAAGAATACTGACTGGAAATTTGATGATACTAGTAAATTCTTTTTTTTTTTTTTAAGATTTTATTTATTTATTCATAAGAGACAGAGACAGAGAGAGAGAGAGGCAGAGGGAGAAGCAGGCTCCCAAGGAGCAGGGAGCCCAATGTGGGACTCGATCCCAGGACCCTGAGATCATGACCTGAGCCGAAGGCAGACGCTTAACCATCTGAGCCACCCAGGCGTCCACGATACTGGTAAATTCTTATTAATTGTTTTAGGTGTTATAACGGTAATATGCTTATGTTTTTAAAGAGCCCTTACCTGTAGAGATACAAACAAATATTTACAGGTAAAATGACACAGTCTGGGATTTGCTTTAAAATAATCGGGTTGGGGGACTAGGTAGAGATGCAGAGGAGATAATATACTGACCACGAGTTGATAATAAGTAGACACTCAAGATATGAGACTACTCTATTTTGTAACGTTTTTGATATTTTCTATAATACAACATTTTAAAAAGAGAGTTTTTTAGTGAACAAAATTTTCCTACTTCCAGAAACAAATATCCTAGAAACCCTCAGCTTCTTACTCTTAATCTAAGAGCAAGCCTTTGGCATCCTGCTAAATAGAATTATATGTTTATTCAGAGTTACCTGAAGCCAGGATCTATGAAAAATTTTCTGCCACACAAAGGATAAGTCACAGCTAGTATTCTTCATTATTTTACCTTTCTACTAAAAAAAAAAAAGTACTTTCCCTTTCCTAATAGGAGAATCCTATCTCCTGAAGGCACTCTCAAGTTGTTCTTTCCCTTACACAGGAGGACAGGAAAAATGAAACACCTTAAACCTAGTCTGATGAACTTTTCTTACTGCCAAAAAATAACCCCAAAAGAGTTGTTCTCATTTTAGTCCACATCCTGCTATGCCCCAACAGGCCAATTTTTAGCAGAAATCAGTGAAACTCTATGAGAGGGCAGAAGAGCACCCAGCTGCCACTGCCTTATCTTAGCCAGTAACAGAGTTTCCATGGGCAGGACATAATGATAAGTGATACCTAGAGTTATCCAAGGGAAAACAAGAATATGAGAAAACATATGTAAGCAAAATGAAGTGTGAGGACCAACAACATATAAGTTTTCCAACAAAGATGGCAACACAGTAACTGTTACAGCAGCCTGGGTAGAATTCTGAGCAATTTTACCTGTATTGACTCATCTAATCCTTAGAGCAACCCTTGAAGAACCTATTATTATCCCCATTTTTATGATGTAGAAAACTGAGGCAGAAAGAAGTGAAGTAATTTGCCTTCAACAGGGCCAGGATAAGAACAAGTTCTGGAGACGTTTTTCTTTAGAGTTACTTTGAAAAGCAGTTGTTTAAAAAAAGACAGACAAGAAAAGCAGGTGTTGGTAAAATGAAAATAGTGCTTTCTCTCTGGCAGGAAACAATCTTGACACTACCAAAAAGGGGTTTCAAAGGCTGCCTAGTTTTGGAGGAGGCCCAAAAGAACACCTGTCCTTGGCCGTAAAAGTCTACAAAAAGCCTCTCGCACATGTGACATGGGAGTGGTCAGAGGGCTGAATTAGTATCAGTTGCAAACTTCAGTAGCAAACTTCTTGTTTGCTAAAGATGTTTAAGCAAAGGCTGGATAGCTTTTTCCTAGACAATATATAAAAAGAATTCCTATACAGTAGGGAGTGGGCTAGAGTTAGAACCCTTCCAGTATAACCCTAATAAGGATTTCTTGCTGTAAATCCTCCCAACTACAGGGCTGACAAAGTCTATGGCAATTTAAAACTGAATCAAAATCGCAATCATTCTGTGTTCCAGGAAGTTGCCAACACCAAACTTTTTTCCCCAGGAGGCCTAGCTGGGCCAGTGAATAGCCAAAGACACAACAGCCTTTCTTCTCTGCAGGGACACCAGTTACACCACAGACCACATCTAGCACCCCTTCAAATCAGGTTATGTCAACAATGCAATAACCATGTCTGAGTGCCAGTCAATAAGCTGGAATCATATTCCTGGAAGACGTATAAGTTGACTGAAGGTTACAGGCTAATTAGTTCAACCCAAATCATTATCATATGTATCATGCCTCTTAAGGTTGATCAGACCCTACCAAGACACGTAAGAGCCACCATCAAGCTCGTCTAAAACAGACCCATCTATCCTTTTTCATCAAGGAACAAAGAGAAATGTAGTACAGACTGAGTGGGCATCATTTTAAAGCTGTGCCTTGACTGTTCTTCAAATTATTATGGGCAACAATCTGTAAGGTTCTAAGCACATGACTAAGATGTAGTCAGTAAGGAAGGTTAAGATTCTGAGGGGGGCCAGTTCTAACAACCATGCAAAGGGATACTATTTTCTAGCCCTTTAGGGCAAAGCAGCCAAAAGCCTCAATAGCTCTTAGTTTGCTAGGACTACCAGAACTAAGTACCATAGGCCAGGTGGCTGAAACAAAAGACATTTATTTCCTCACAGTTCTGGAGGCTAGAAGGTGTCAGTAGGGTTGGTTTCTTCTGAGACCTCACTACCTGGCTTGTAAATGGTTGTCTCCTCTGTGTCTTTGTCATAAATCCTCTCTTTATAGGGCGCCATTCATACCAGGGTACACCTCAATGACCTCATTTAACCTGCAAAGACCCTATCTCCAAATACAGTCACATTAAAGGTAATATACTTATTATAACTTCAACATACAAATTTTAAGGAGGACACAATTCAGCCCATATCAATAGTTATACTCCACAGGAATAAAAGACAAATTCAATATGGCCACTGCAAGATGGCAGTGTACAAATCCTAGCTCCCTACATTCAAACCTATAACCCCGAGATCACAAGTCGCATGCTCCACCAATTGAACCAGCCAGGCGTCCCTTGGGTCATCTATTTTTAAATAGAGATCAAATTCACTGCCAGTAGCTCTCAATTTTTAGTTCTTCATATTGTTTACCAGAATCATTTTTCTCTTCTTTCAACTTGTATTTGCTCAATTGCTTAACAGCAATATTCAATAAACACATCTACATGGTAAGGATTTTGTAGAATTTAAGTGCATCATTGTGCTCACTAGGCACTGATGCTCTCCTAGGCTCTGAAAATGAATAGAGAGAACAAAACTGAACAGCAATGAGCAGGGGTAAAAGATAAAATCGAATAAAGCCTAAAAGAAGAAAAAAGGTAATAAAGGCAGGGGCCTGGAAGTGACAATAGACTGTAAAATACCAACTCCTACCCCCAGTATACGGAAATTTAGTAAAGAATGTCACGAACATGTCTTTTTGGGAAGAGAAAACCTGGGTCTGCAAAATAATATAGATTAAGAATATACTATATTAGATTAATGAAGTATCTTAGATGGAGAAGCAGAACAATATAGTTGTTAAGAATATGATCTCAGGGGGCCAGCCTTTGAGCAACAGCAACACAAGATGGCAGCCACCACGGGCTCAGACAATTTATGAAAACCTAATATAC
The DNA here is from genome assembly GCF_029215605.1 of Mirounga angustirostris. Lineage (NCBI taxonomy): Eukaryota > Metazoa > Chordata > Mammalia > Carnivora > Phocidae > Mirounga > Mirounga angustirostris. The sequence goes on from NW_026991712.1 coordinate 154,244,721, forward strand.
AGTCCTAAAATAGAATGTGGACCTAAACACCCAGAACCACCCCCCTTTGTAAGATTTGTAACAAAAATTAATATGAATGTTAATAGTTAATAGTTCTAATGGAATGGTGGACCCAAGAGCCGTATCAGTGCTAGCAAAATGGCAGAATTCATATAGCATCAAAGTTGTCCTGCAAGACATACTGCATGAAGCATGGGTGTTATACGCAAACAATGAATCATGGAACACTACCTCAAAAACTAATGATGTAATGTATGGTGACTAACATAACACAATAAAATAAAATTAAATTAAAAAAAGTTGTCCTGCAAGAGCTCCAGCACCTAATGATGTCTAAAGAAAACATGAAACTCCCTCAGCTGCCCAAAGGACAGTGTTACAGCAATTAATCAAAAAAAGAAACCACAAGCCCTCCCTCCTCCCCCCCTTTTGATTTAAGCAGTCATTTCCCACAGGAGTATATTTTCTGGATACGTCTTATAGACCTCAAAGTACTGGAAAGGAAGCTCCCATTCAAAGGCAATTTATCTTAGGATACTGTAAATGATACTAATTTATTGTCCATTTGAAATACATAAGCTGTGCTATTAAAAATAAATATATATATATAATCTCAGGGCACCTAGGTGGCTCAGTGGGTTAAGCATCTGCCTTTGGATCAGGTCATGATCCTGGGATCAAGCCCCGCATCGAGCTCCCTGTTCAGTGGGAAGTCTGCTTCTCCCTCTTCCCCTCCCCACTGCTCTCGTGCTCTCTCTCTCTCAAATAAATGAAATCTTAAAAAAAAAAAAAAAAAGAATATGATCTCTGAAGCCAAAATGCCTAGGTTTTACTCCCAACTCTGCCACTTACCAGCTGTTTTTTGGTTTTTTTAAAGATTTTATTTATATATTTGACAGAGAGAGACACAGCGAGAGAGGGAACACACAAGCAGGGGGAGTGGGAGAGGGAGAAGTAGGCTTCCCGCCAAGCAGAGAGCCCAATGTGGGGCTTGATCCCAGGACCCTGGGATCAAGACCTGAGCTGAAGGCAGACGTTGAACACCTGAGCCTCCTAGGTGCCCCTACCAGCTGTTTTATCTTGAGTAATTTATTTAACCTCTCTGTGCCTTGGTCTTCTCATCTGCAAAATGAGCATAATAATAATCCCTGCCTCATAGAATTGGTGTGAGGACTGAATGACCTCAAATTTTTTAATGCTTAGAATGCTACCTGGGACCTATGAAGTCCTTAGAGTTTGTTAGTTAATTAACTAAATACAAAATAGCACACGTTCCATCAGAAACATTAGAGCAGAGGGTTTAAGACAACAGATACTGTAATAAGATTCTGTGGGGCTGAATGCCAGTTTCTATTACTTATTAACAATTTCCTTAACCTCTCTGTACCACAGTGCCTTCATCTATAAATAGATTGACTTGGATGGGGCGCCTGGGTGGCTCAGTTGGTTAAGCGACTGCTTTCGGCTCAGGTCATGATCCTGGAGTCCCTGGATCGGGTCCCGCATCGGGCTCCCTGCTTGGCGGGGAGCCTGCTTCTCCCTCTGACCCTCCCTCCTCTAATGTGCTTTCTCTCATTCTCTCTCTCTCAAATAAATAAATAAAATCTTTAAAAAAAAAAAAAAGATTGACTTGGATGATCCACTTCATCAATAAAATGGACTTGTATTACCATCTTATCAGGGTATTCTGAGGATTAGAAAAATGCTTAGCACACAGTAAATGCTTGGCAAATTTTACCTATTCTTATTCTTCTGTTGTTTCATTTCTCAACCTTTCTTGACTAAGCATGATAAAACAATTAAAGAGTCTGTCCTGCTTCTACTAGGTTTATCTAACATGTGAATCAGTCTACCAATAATCTCATGAAGCAGTCTTCACTTCTGATCATGGAAGCATGAGTTCAAAATATTAGGAAAGATTGGATTTCTGCTTCTTGCCATGATGGGGAAACAGAGACCAGATTCCTCCTTGTGCCTCAAAAAGTAAAAACAAAACAAAATGCTACATGTGAAACAACAGCTCTTAGACATTTTACAGAAGGGAAACATACAAAGTAAGCCCTAAAACTGCTCCAAAGTAAGTCCTAAGATTGCCCCAGTTTACTACCTAGAGAACATTTCTAGGAAGCAACACAGGGAGTACCCAAAGAGCCGAGCTGTCTACCCGAGTTGAAGAGTCAAAACTGAGAAGCTGGGGAGGTTAAGGGGGGTAAAAGTTGAAAGGCAGAGTACTAGAAAGGAGAGAGCTCAGCAAGGGGGTTCCTCTTGAATTTTCAGTTGAGTGATGTGGGTAAGAAAACTATCCAAGAAAATGAGTAGGTAGTACACTTCCCAGAGCTCATACAGGGCCAGGAATAGACCATGTTCCCACCAGCATGAGTGGGGAAAAAAAAACTCATAATGCATAGACGTCGAGTAGAGTACTCAGAAAGCACTGCCTCAGAATTAAGGAAAAATTAGCCCCAAATGCTGCTCTAGGCCCACCCAACAAAGCCAAAAAGTAATCCTTGAAAGAATCAAACTATTTCTGAATAATATAACTGCATCCCAGAATAAAATTCAAGAATGTTTAAAGAAATACAAACATATGCAGCAAACAAGGTAAAATCATCTTGCTGTATCACTGAAGTGGTACTTGGCATGGGACGGATACAAAAGAAGAACGGAATGAAACACTAACACAGTTACCAGACATGGGAACAAGCCTAGGAAAAAACATAACAAAATATAAGAAGTTTTCAAGCCCTAAGTTGCAAGACCACAGATGTGAAGAGATAGTACTTCAAGTCATGTGCCAAGAAGGGGGAACACGTTAGGTCGTGAGTGCTACCCAACTTACAATTTTACTCAGCATCACACAGCAAGTCTAGGACCTCTGGAAAGGTGACGTCAGAAGTCAGCCTCTAACACTGTCCTATGTCAATGTCTAACACTGTACTAATATGTCTGTGGAATTTGAGCTCCTATATCAAATAATGTCACTGAAGTTTGTATATAATAAGTATTGCTTCTACTCAAATTTCTCGTTTTCCTGGTAATTTTTTTTCCTAACAAAAAGCTTTACAAATACCTATTGATCAAACATACTTTCCTTCTTGAAAAATTCTTTGATTGGTTTCCAAGATACCTCTCTCTCTTGATTCTTGCCATTCCTAAAAAGCCCTACTCCTTTTCAGTCTCTCCTCTGTTAGTTCCTCATCTCCCCAATCTCTTAAAGTCAGATGGCCTCAGGGCTCAATCCTTTGACATTTCTTCCTTCTTTATCAACAGACAGTCATTGGATGATCTCATATATCTAATCATTTGTTGCACTTAAACACTGATAATTCCTTATATATCTTCAGTCCAAATTTCACCTATCTTTAACTGAATGTCTAATCAGTGATCCCTGACAGTTTCCCAGTCTCAGTTCATGGTTTTTACAATTTTCTAGCTGTTCAACCCCCAATTTTCAGTCATCCTTCACTCATATTTTTCTCAAACTCTGCCATGTAATCCATCAACAAATCCTATCAATTCTACCTCCAAAATACATCCTCAAATCTGACCACTTTTTACCACATGTACCACCATGGGTTCAAACAACCACTGAATCTTACCAAGATTATACCAGTAACCTTCTAACTATAGCCAGAGGGATCCTTTTGATTTAAATCAGATCATAATATTCTTCTGCTTCAAACCCTCCAACAGCTTCTCATGTCACTCAGGATAAAAACAAAAATCTTTACAATGGATTTAAAGCTCTATTCCATTTGGCTTCTCACTATGTCTCAGACCTCATTTCCCACTTCTTACCTCTTAACTCATTCCATATAAGCTTCACTGGACTCTGCTGAACAAAGAACACATGAAGCAAACTCTTAGATCAGGTCTTTGGCACTTAACTGTTGCCTCTGTCTGAAACACTCTTCTCCAGATACCTCTATTCTGGCTCTGTGACTTACCTTCAGCTCTTTGCTCATATGTCAGCTTATGAGTGAGGACCCTCCCTGACCATCTTATATAAAATGTCAACCCCTGGGCCTCACATTCCCTACTCTCCTCAACCTATTTTATTTTCTCAATATCACATATGTCCATCTGTTATATATTTACTCATTGTCTCCCTCCACTAGAATCTAAGCTCCTCTGAGGGCAGAGCTTTAGTTCTTTCTGTTCACTCTTCTGTTTTCCATGCCTAAAACAGTGTCCAGCACATAGCATGTACTCAAATGGTGACTATATAAAAAGGCAGAAAGAAATGAGAAGAGAGTTATTTTCAGCAATCTGAACAAATCACTTAACCTATTTCAGAATCAAATTTTCCTGTTGTGTAAAATGTGGCATTTGGACTAGTTAACCTTTAGAAAGCTCTAGCATTCTGTCATACTATGCTCCTCCCATGGAGTGGTCACAGGGCTGTCCTACCATCACAATGGGCACATAACTGTCTACTGATATGCTTTCTTTCTCTTGAATTTTGAATATAGCAGAAATATCTGACATACATTCCCCTTACTCTTCTCTGTGACTTTTATTCTGTTCCTCCCCATTATTAAGGAGAAAGGTTTGGGTTTTAGCTACTAGGCCAAAAGCAATCACCAAGGCCTACATTCACGTCAGAGCAGGTTTCCTTACCTCCACTGCAGCGTGCGGCTGGAACAGGGACTGCCAGGACTGCTATGAGCTTGTGGGTTCAGGAAAAATGCAAGAGGAGAAGTAGCCAGGGCACAATCAGCACTAAATGGGATTTTAGTGAAGTACAGGGCTGGAGCTGATGTGGGTGAAAACATGTGCTGGTTTACTTCAGATCCTCGGCAAAGAGTAGAGATTCTGACAACATACCACGGTAGAAAAAAGCAGGGTCAGGGATAATTTCTCAACCAAAAAGAAACATATTCAAAGTGGGTTAGTTTAGGCAAGAAGCTCAAAAAAAAAAAAAGTGGTCAAAAATCATTCTCGAATATCATACTTCAGTGCAATGTTGGCACACAGGGACCATTGAGACTAAAATTTAATCCACAGAATTAAAACCAAAAATGTAATCTTTGGGTATTCAAAGTATTTACATTTGGCTTCTGGAAAAATCTACAACAACTCACCAATTAGCAAGCAGTAAGTAATATTTTGTGTCAATGACTAAAACTTCCTAGAGAAATGTATATATCCATAAAAGTAAAACATTAATAGTTAGACTATATCTACCATAACACCAACTTATTTAGCTAACTTTTGCCTAATGAAACCTCAAATAACATCATTTAACTCTGTATAATAAATTTTGCTTCTACTTAAATTTTAGTTTTTTAGGTTACTTTTTTCCCCTAAAAACAACCTAACCATCTCGATATGTGTTAAGTCCTAATGAAGACTATTAAGTAAATAACATCATTAGACTGAAATCAGATGGTAAATATGGACTTCTACTTTGTTGATCATTGATTGATAGGTCACAGATGATGAAAAATAATTGACAGATGCACAGCATTTAATTTGCTATAGTAGGAACATGGCTTTCTATACAAATACCATATTTAGCCACAATATTTCATTTCAAAGATTTAAAAAAACAAGTATCACATAAGCACCTGTTTAAAAATATTAGTTTCCTGTACTGTTATTACTGTTTATATACGGTTACATTCTACTTGTGTTTAATTATATATATTCAAAGGAAATCTTTGCCTTCCTACTAATTATCCCTTTAGCTGGCTTCAGCATATTTCCCAGAGGAGTACACAATATGTGGATATAAAAGGATAGAAAGATAGAGGGCAGAAAAGTATTTTAAATTCCAGATGTGCCCAAATTTCCACAAACTCAACATAATAATAAAAATTACAAGAATTGAAAATATCAACTTTGGCTCTCACTTTCAAAAATAATTTTCACTTTTCTAAAGAACTATTGCAAAAATCAGCTCCCTAGTATATATAAGCTAGAGCTAATTAGAACATACAATAAGACAGTTCTTATTAACCTAAATAATATTGCTTATACAAAATTTTAGAGTCTCAAATCTTAATATGTAAAATGAGCCTTAGCCATTTTGATGAATATATAATTAAGATTATAAATCTATGAGAACCAAATTTCATTCTTTTTTTATTATGTTAATCACCATACATTATATCATTAGTTTTTGATGTAGTGATCCATGATTCATTGTTTGCATATAACACCCAGTGCTCCATGCAGAATGTGCCCTCTTTAATACCCATCATCAGGCTAACCTATCCTCACACCCCCCTCCCCTCTAGAGCCCTTAGTTTGTTTTTCAGAGTCCATAGTCTCTCATGGTTCGTCTCCCCCTCCTTCATTCTTCCCCTCCTGCTATCTTCTTCTTTTTTTTTAAACATATAATGTATTATTTGCTTCAGAGGTACAGATCTGTGATTCCAAATCTCATTCTTTATTTGCTAGTAATTAACTCCTTGGCAAACTGGTTATACAATGAGGCTAGAGTTTAAAAAGGATTGTTTGAAAAAGGAAAAGTGATTTATAAACTACTTACTAGCTCCTCAGGGGGAATTTTCCTAAGCTAAATTCAAAGTCACTAAAACAGACACAATGATTACCGTAGTGTACCAACAACATTTGGAGAGCATGATTTTGACCACTTATGTTCTCTTAAACTACAAACTTAATTTAAAAAATTTACAATTTTGCTAACAAATCCTCTTCACTTTAAATGACACTTTAGTTCATAAAGCTTCTTTTTTATGGTCTTTAACTTTTAGTCTTAGTAGGAGGATAAACACTTTTTTAAACATAGGCCAATCTTTCCAATTATATACTTCAGACAAGTCCAGTCTTCCAAAGTCTGGTCGAATCATTACTTAAATCAATGAGCATCCACTAACACAGAAAGGCAATGACCCAAAGGAAGCCCACTGAAGAATTGTGTCTATTCAAGTATACCACACTATCTCCAGGTAAGCTCTAACATTCACAGGAAGAAAGTCAAGGGCACGCCCTCCAGCCTGAGTTACGCAAAGGCAGTTCAAGACAGATCACTGAAGTGTAATGGATTCTAGGACACTTCTTTCCCTGGTTCCCTACTTTGCTGATCAATGCACTCTGCACTTCTTCATTAAATAAGCCTGAGCAGCTCTTGGAAAAGCTACCCTGACGTGGAAGCCATCTTCCATTCCCCAGCTATGAAATCCTTATCTAAGTATTTTTCTATTTCTATTTTATTTCTCTATTGGCCAACACAGAAATAAAATTCAGGTCACACCCTGAAGGACTCAGACTTGGATCTGCAAGGGCAGATCTGAGGTCCTGAGCTGACAGGCCAGGGGCAGAAATACAATACCCTCTCTAGTCCAAGGAGAAGATACTTTCATTTCCATTTGTTTCTCACATTCATGGGGCTTGTATATGCAGCTTCGACACTAAGTTGAAATACACATCTGCTTTCACGGCAGGAAAGAAAGATCTTCATTGTTAACCCAGTTCCCCAGGTACCTAAGCACCCCTAAAATGGTATCTAACTCAATGTCATAATTAGAAGCCCCGTGGGCCCCTGCCAGGGACCAGTGTTTTGACCTTGAATTTGTGAAGCCAGCTCAGCCCTCTTTCTGACAGGCATCTCCAAAGCAGAGTCTTTATCCAAGCAAATGAAAGTGTGTTAGTTGGCATTAGTTCTTTTCCTAACATCTGCCAGTTTCCACTCAGATACCCCAGCCTCCTTACTGAATCCGCAGACATGGTGCTCCCAGTCTCTCTCTCCTCCGTTTCATCATTTTCCTGGCTACTCAAAGCTTTTGCCCTCTCACACTCGGGAGTCTTGGCAGGAAGTTCTCTCACACAAGGGGTATGCGGTCTATAAGCCAAAGGAAACTTACAAAGGCTTCCCAAACTTAAGAGAAAAATTAAAGCACTGTTCTTCAAAAACATAATATTCAGAATTTCCCCCCACCCCCACCTCAAAAGACCTAAGAGCCCAGGAGGCAGCAGTGAGGCACAGTGAGGAGTCCCAGATCCCAAATGAATCAGCTGTCCTCTGATCTGCCTGACATCATTCACACTAGGCCTGTAACAAATCAGAGCGTCAGAGAGCACCTTGTTCCTCCTCAGTGACAAGCACCAAACTCCCTCCCCCACAAGTCAGTTGCAACCTCCAACCCTGAGGCCTGGTAGCAGTGAAGACTCTGGCAAAAATTGTATATACCAACTTGAAAACTCACACTGTGACAGAAATACCATTACCTCTGGAGGCGTGGGCCAGTATAGAACAGCTGTTGCAGTGGGCAGGGGACTGGAAGAAAGCATACTAAGATCCCAAATCAGTAAATTAAGGAGCTAAATATGTGGGCATTTCTGCAACATTATTCATTCTCAAACCCACGTCCGGTGGAGGATGACAATCTTTTCTTTTTTTTTTTTTTTAAGATTTTATTTATTTATTTGACAGAGAGAGAGACAGCAAGAGCAGGAACACAAGCAGGGGGAGTGGGAGAGGGAGAAGCAGGCTTCCTGCCGAACAGGGAGCCTGATGTGGGACTCAATCCCAGAACCCTGGGATCATGACCTGAGCCGAAGGCAGACGCTTAACGACTGAGCCACCCAGGCGCCCGAGGATGACAATCTTAATGTTAGGGCTCAAAGCATAGCCATTATTCAAATTCTGAATTTGATCAATTTAAATAAACTCTGTATTCCTTCCTTAGACAAAGTTCAGCATCATTTTTAATTCAATTTCTACTACTCTCTAATCACTTGAATAAACTTGTAGTGAGAAAAGCCATAGGAAAGCTAAGAAAATAAACCCAGAAACTATTTGGTTTAATTTCAGTCAGTAACTATTAATGAAATCATTTGTATGGCAGATATTACACAAGACATTATGGTAAGCTACAGAAGAACTCTAATGAAGGGTAAGCTACTTAACTTCCATATGCTTTGTTTTCCCTATCTGTAGAATGAAAATAATTTAAGGTACCTAATAAAGAGGTTGTGGTGAAGATTAATATAAGTAAAACAGAAAAGTGCCTAGCAAAGAGGAAGTGCTATAGAAGTGTTAGCTATTTTTTTTTTTCAAAGATTTTATTTATTTATTTGACAGGGAGAAGCAGGCTCTCCGCCGAGCAAGGAGCCCGACACAGGGCTTGATCCCAAGACCCTGGGATTATGACCTGGGCCAAAGGCAGACGCTTAACCGACAGAGCCACCCAGGTGCCCAAAAGTGTTAGCTATTATTATAGTTCTTGCCCTCCAGGAGCTGGCTCCCAATGTAGAGGAGGAGATAAGCCCAAACATACAAGAAACCATCTGACAAAAACAGCCTGGCCTGAAGAAAGCCAAGTGCTCAGGTAAAGCCAAGTGATCAAGTGGAGCTAAAGGAACCAGAATAAGCAAAAGTCTTGGTCCCCTGTTTCAGAGAACCTGCCAACTCTGAAGGGTTCCTCTCATTTATTTAGATGACAAAGTATGTCAAACTATTTTTCTAGGGTAACATTCAAAGGATTAACTCCTACCCCAACCAATACTTTTTCAACTGCAGGTCACAACTCTTTAGTAACTCATAAAATCAATTTAGAAGTCAGGTCCAACATTTTCTTAAAAGGGAAAGAGAATGAAATAGAATAGAAAATACTAGAGTGCTTCACACAGTAAGACCTGTTTTGTGAAATATGTATGTTTGTGACATTTATTACTGATAATACACATATATATATATATTTTTTTAAGATTTTATTTATTCATTTACTTGAGAGAGTGAGAGAGAGAGAGCACATGAGAGGGGGGAAGGTCACAGGGAGAAGCAGACTCCCCGCCGAGCAGGGAGTCCGATGCGGGACTCGATCCAGGGACTCCAGGATCATGACCTGAGCCGAAGGCAGTCCCTTAACCAACTGAGCCACCCAGGCGCCCCTGATAATACATATAAATACAAGGGCAAACGATGTGATGGGCTGCAGTGTAAGATCTATTTTTTATTAAGGGTCAGAAACTAAAAAATTTGAAAGCCACTGTACTTATTACCCAAGCAAACTCACTCTCACCTAGTAGCTACAGACACTCAATTCCTCCCATTACCAGTCTAATCACTTGGCTCTCACAGCTCCTATTTCAGAATTCCCTGCTCTCTGTAAGTCCTAATGAAAATGGAAACACTCTTCAGAAATCTACAACTTCTCAATAAGTCCTGAGTCCCACTTTGGGAAAGTTTTGTGATATTATCAGGGTCAGTCACAAAAGCCCACACTCCCACAACTAAGAAACCAGCCATGGTCTATCCCCGTCCCAAGCCAAGGCCATGCAGTTAAGGCCAGGCCCTAAGTTTCTACTCAACACAGTCCATTCTCTAATACCCAAGCCCATTCTCCTGAGTAATAGTAATAGTAATATAATAATGATGACATAACAGCAACCAACATTTATAAGTACTTACTATGTACTGGATTTTATTCTAAGCACTCTACACATAATACCAAGGTAGTCCTCATCACAGTCCTATAATACATGTGCTATTATTATAATTCCATTAAAAAAAAAAACATACACAAAGAGGTTAAAATCTTTAAAGGGGTGGTAAAGGGGAAGGTACCCTTTCCTCAATATATCTGCACCTAGTTACCCTACATATGAATTATGCTAGCCAGAAGTATTCCTGTGTTCAGCCAAGTTAGTGAACTGAAGTAATCTCTAGAATCAATGTTATGAACCGCTATGTTATAAATACCTTTCAGCAGAAGATTCTGACAATAGCAAATACATTTCTCTCTAGTCTGCTGTGCAATAATAAATTGGGAGAGGAGAGAGAGCATGGAGCTCCTTAAATAATGCTAAAGGTTGGAAAATACTTGATTTTTAGAGAATGAGAATCCTATCTTATGTCCTTCATCTGACCCAAAGAAAGTATCACTCTTAACTCCTAGGGTTTAACATATTCCCACAGAGAGCACTTTCTTTAAACTTACTGGCATTATAATATATCTGTGCCAATATTCCTTTAGCTTTGTCAGCACTAGGAAAGCTTAACATTTCCCTGGGATTGGACAGCACTCAACAACTTGAGGTAAGGAAAATCAAACAACAACCTTTTCTTATTTGTTCACACAACTATTTATCGACTGCATTACCACCCTTAGGGCCACGCGAGAAGGGTCTCTGCTATGGGCTTCTCACTTTAGCAGTTATGCAAAATCACAAACGCAAAAAATAAATTCACTAAAGAAATGGGTTGCCTCTGTCACACTTGTGATCTGGAGTACTGCACTGACTGACAGAGTGCAACCCTAAAAATCCATTCTTATAATTTACACTGTTCAAACCCCAGGAAAACACTTGCCCACATCTTTCTTCCTATGTATGTTTTTTTCTTCCTATGTATTTTTTAAGAAGACAACCATGTCAGATTGCTGTTACAGACTGTGAAACAGCAAACTTCTGAAAGAACCCTGCTGAGAGTATAAAATATTTTAACAGCAAAGGGCCTTAGGCGTAAGCAAAAAGACTAATTAACCTGTCAAATCCTTCCTCCTCTCGGGTAACATGAGTGGAATAGATTTCTTGGCTAATACAAGTACTGGTTCCAAACACAGCCAAACTAACTATCTACTTGATTTCTTTCTGTTCTAATTCATGGTTTGAAAGATATTCATCATTTAGCTCAGTATGCATAACAGAGCACATGGCAGCTGAGGAACATTTTGCAGAATTAAAGAATTCATACTACTAGCAAATTTATTTTTGTGCAGGTCTAGACATAACATATGTAAGGCCATAGACTAACTTTTTATACTGATAACTGTACAGTTAATGCTAAAATTGAAATGTTTTTTATAAAAATACATACTTAGATTTATCTAAAAATCACAAAATTTTTAAATTTAGCTTAACTTTTATTTATTTATTTTTTTAATTTTATTTATTTATTTGACAGAGACACACAGTGAGAGAGAGAACACAAGCAGGGGGAGTGGGAGAGGGAGAAGCAGGCTTCCCGCGGAGCAGAGAGCCCAATGCGGGGCTCGATCCCAGGACCCTGGGATCATGACCTGAGCCGAAGACAGCCGCTTAACGACTGAGCCACCCAGGCGCCCCTAGCTTAATTTTTTAAAAAAGATTTATTTATTTTAGAAAGAGTGCATGAGCAGGGGGAGGGGCAGAAGGAGAGGGAGAGAGAGAACCCCAAGCAGACTCCCCACCGAGTGCAGAGCCTGAGGCCCAATCCCACGACCCTGAGGCCATGACCCCAGCCAAAACCAAGAGTCTGATGCTCAACCGACTAAGCCACCCAGGCGCCCCAGTAATTTTAAATATTTAAAAATAAAAATAGGGAGACCTAGGTGGCTCAGTTGGCTGAGCATCTGACTCTTGATTTTGATATTGGGTCATAAAATTGAGCCCCGCGTGGGGTTCCTCACTCAGCGGGGAATCTACTTAAGATTCTTTCTCTCCCTCCCCTCCTCCCCCAGCTCGTGCTCTCCTGTGCTCTCTCTAAAATAAACAAATAAACCTTTTTAAAAAATAAAAACAAAATAACTTTGGAAGCATGAAAATTTTCAATTTTTAACACTTTATGTTTTTTGTAAAAATATATTCAAACTTGTGCTCACTTCAGCATCACATATACTAAAATTAGAAAAATACAGAGAAGATTAACATGGCCCCTGCACAAGGATGACACACAAATTCATGAAGCATTCTGTATTTTTGTATTTTGTAATATATTTTTGGAAACTGAAAAAGTATATATTCAAACTTGGTACTCTCTGAATACAATTACATTTTATTTTTAAATCCTCTAGATCATTATAATAATGAGTACGAGCTATAATCAGGACGGAGATAGAAAAGCAGGAAAGTGGAGCTTAAGAAAAAGAAATAGGGATGCCTGGGTGGCTCAGTCGGTTAAGAATCTGACTCTTGGTTTTGGCTCAGGTCATGATCTCAAGGTCATGAGACTGAGCCCCACTTTGGGCTCCACGCTCAGCATGGGGTCTGCTTGAGATTCTCTCGCCCTCTGCCTCTGCCCCTCCCACTTGTGTGCTCTCTCCCTTTCTCTCTCAAATAAATAAATCTTTTAAAAAAGGAAAAATAAAAAATAAATCTTTAAAAAAAGAAATAGAAAATCTACAAATAAGTTTGTTTGCTTAAATGAAAAAACAAAACTAATGAAAGTGAACAGACTTCACCACACACAGAAAGCACACATACAATTATCAGTGGTAAAGAAAAGACAATAAACAGGAAATAAGCCATTATATTCAAAGAAGTGAAGCAAATGTCAATATAGAAAGAAAGTATAATTGTTCTTAAAATAATATTATCTATCCAATATTTAGCCAAATATAAAGGTGTTTTTTTCTCCTGTGGTTTAACGGTGATGTAATCACAGAAAACAAAAAATATTTATAGGTTTAATGTAAATTATTTTGAAATTTGACACTAAAATGGCTAAACATTTAAGCTGGATAAAAAATGATGAAACAAATGGTCACTGACAAGAATAAAGACTTAAATGAAATTAGTAATTTTACTGATAATAAAGCGAGAAAAAAATCATACCTAACTTTTTAAAAAAATATATACGACTCAGTTCTATAGATGATAACAGGAACAAAAGTCATGTTGAACAACTTTGTTATATATATTACTGAGTTATCTGAAGAGGAAAATGAGGAAGTAGAAATGAGAATTTCATTAACTGGAAACAAAATACAGGTTCTGACTTATGAAAGAACTAAGAAAAATTTCTCAATTTTAGGCATTAATATGGTCAAACTTTCACCTGCAACTATGACAGAGTTATGGAAACAAAACTTACCATTCTACTACGAACCCCCATAAAACTAGACAAAACATACGAGGCAGTAGTTTTCAGGCACTAGGAAAATGCAACACAAAAATGCAAGCCTAGAAAAAAGGGAAACTCAAATGCAGAGACATCCCAGTTGTCCCTACCCTCTGCTTGGGAACAATTTTCTTACAGTGGCAAAGAGAGCTACAGTTCAAGCAAAACACAGTAGTTCCACTAAGCTGAGAAGGCACAGGTTAGAGTTCAGGGCAGCTAATCAAACATACATTGAACATTCATCAAGAAAGACCACAAGCTAGGCCATAAAAGAAGTCTCAAGAAATTTCAAAAGATTGAAATCTTATAAAGTAATGTTATCTGAACACAACAGAACTCAAAATCAATTACAATTTTTAAAAAGCCTACAGGATTCCCCAACATTTGAAAATTAAACCACACTTCTAAATAATCTATTGGTCAAAGATGAAATGACAAAAGAAATTAGAAAATAATTTAGATTCAATTAAAATTAATACACAAGATACCAAACTTTATAGTATGCAGCTAAAGGAGTGCTTAGAAGGAAATTTATAGCTTTAAATGCTTACGTTAAAAAAGGAAGATCTAAAATCACTAACTTATGCCTCTACATTAAAAACTGAAAAAAAGCAAATTAAATTCAAAATACAAGAATACATAAAAGTAAAAACAGAAATCAATGACTGAAACACTGTCAACTATACTTCAATTTAAAAGCGGGGCGGGGTGGGATAGAAGAGCCCTGTCACAAGCTCTAGAAGCTGCCTGGATGGCTTAAGACATGTTTTTAAAAAGAAGAAGAAATCAATGACAGAAAAGAAATAGAAAAAATTAACAAAACCAAAAGTGGGTTCTTTGAAACTATTAATAAAATTAATAAAAATCGTTGTAAGAGAGGGGTGTTTGGCTGGCTCAGTTGGTAGAGCATTCAACTTTTTTTTAATTTTTAAATTTTTATTATTATTTTTAAATGTTTTATTTATTTATTCATGAGAGTCGGGGGGGGGGGGGCAGAGGCAGAGGGAGAAGCAGGCTCCCGCCTAGCAGGGAGCCTGATGCGGGACTCGATCCCAGGACCTGGGGATCATGACCTGAGACAAAGGCAGACGCTTAACCATCTGAGCCACCCAGGCACCCACCAACTTTTTTTTTTTAAGATTTTATTTATTGATTTGACAGAGAGATAGAGAGAGAGCACAAGTAGGCAGAGAGGCAGGCAGAGGGAGAGGGAAAAGCAGGCTCCCCACCGAGCAGGAAGCTCGACGTGGGGCTTGATCCCATAACCCCGGGATCATGACCCAAGCTGAAGGCAGCCACTTAACCGACTAAGCCACCTAGGCACCCCGAGCATTCAAACACTTGATATTGGGGTCATGAGTTCAAGCCCCACATTGGGCATAGAGTTTACTTAAAAGAAAAAAAAAATCCTAGTAAGACAAATCAAGAAGCAAAGGAGAGAAAACACAGATTACCATTCTTAGGAATAAAAGATGGGTTACTGCAACATTTCAATAGACAATAAAAGAATGAGAATACCATGAATAACCTATGCCAGTAACATATAAGATGGATAACTTACATAAAAAGTTCAGGGGTAGTCTGGGTTGGTTAAGTATCCAACTCTTGGTTTCGGCTCAGGTCATGATCTCAGGGTCCTGAGACTGAGCCCCAAGATGCTTGGAATTCTCTCCCTTTCCCTTTCCCTCCCCTCCCCCCACTCATTCTCTCTCTCTCTCAAATAAATAAAATTGGGGCTCAGGTCATGATCCCAGGGTCCTGGAAGCAAGCCCCGCATCGGGCTCCCTGCTCCACGGGAAGTCTGCTTCTCCCTCTCCCTCTGCTGCTCCCCCTGCTTGGCTTTATGCTGACTTAGTATGTCCTTAATTATGTAAGAAAACAAAGTCTCCTCATGAAAAAGCTGTGATTATTCAAATTTGGTTACCTTCTATGTTTATTTTAAAGTGTTTTATTGTCAGGGACGCGTGAGTGGCTCAGTAAGTTAAGCGTCTGCCTTCAGCTCAGGTCATGATCCCAGGGTTCTGGGATAGAGTCCTACATCGGACTCCTTGCTCAGGCGGGAGCCTACTTCTCCCTCTGCCTGCCGCTCCCCCTGCTTGTGTTCTCTCTCTCTGAGAAATAAATAAAATCTTCAAAACAAAACAAAATAAAAATAAAGCGTTTAAGTAAATGGGTAGGTATTCTTTCTCAAGCACTAACACTATCTTAATTATTTTCAGACAACTCTTTGAAGTTTTGTCTTCCCCAAATCAGATCCTAAATATAGAAAACAACAAAACTTTCAGTATATATTTACTAACTAAAACTATCTTTGAGGTATCCCAGAGCATCCCAGGAAAAATCACAAAGAAGTTTTCTTTCAAATTTTTAGAGAGGTACTAGAAATAGATTTGATATTTTACTTTTGATGAGTTTCATGGGAAAACTTCTCAAATCAGAAAAGACACTCATCCCTCCCTAGTTTAAATTTGTACAGGTAAAATTAATATAAATATTCTAGAAATTGTATAATTTATGGGAAACTCCCAGAGATCTGTCAATGCCCTCATAATGTATAATGTTTCTGTTTATGAGTCCAGATGGTGTTTTGCCAGATTTTAGGAAGTAAGAGTTTAGTGTTTTCAGGCTTAATTTCAGTTATGATTTAAAATGCTAACTAGGGGGGGCGCCTGGGTGGCTCAGTCGTTAAGCGTCTGCCTTCGGCTCAGGTCATGATCCCAGGGTCCTGGGATCGAGCCCCGCATCGGGCTCCCTGCTTCGCGGGAGGCCTGCCTCTCCCTCTTCCACACCCCTGCTTGTTCCCTCTCTTGCTGTGTTTCTCTCTGTCAAATAAATAAAATCTTTAAAAAAAATAAAAAAATAAAAAATAAAATAAAATGCTAACTACGTTACAACCTTACTTTTAAAATTGGAATCTAGCATTTTATTATTTAAAATGCTTTCTTGAGGGGCGCCTGGGTGGCTCAGTCATTAAGCATATGCCTTCGGCTTGGGTCATGATACCAGGGTCCTGGGGTCGAGCCCCATATCGGGCTCCTTGCTGGGTGGGAAGCCTGCTTCTCCCTCTCCCACTCCCCTTGCTTGTGTTCCCTCTCTCACTGTGTCTCTCTCTGTCAAAAAAAAAAAAAAAAACTTAATAAATAAATAAATAAATAAAATGCTTTCTTGGGGGGCACCTGGCTGGCTCAGTTGGAAGAGCATGCTACTCTTGATCTCAGGCTCATGAGTTCGAGCCCCACAGAAGGGATTACTTAAATAAATAAACTTTTAAAAATAAATAAACTGCTTACTTGGTAACCTTGCTTTTAAAATTGGAATCTTCTAGGTCAATGTAGTTTTATTAAAAAATACAGATGTCTAGGACTTATTCCTGACTCACTAAATCTTTTTACTTGAGATCCTTAGTATAGTCTTGGTATATACATTATGCCATAAGATTATTATATGCTATATATCAGGATTTTTTCCTCTGCAATAATTATGTTCATTCATGTTTTATAAATCAGCTATAATATTCACTGTCTTCTTTGAAAAGAACTACTCTTAGAGACATTTTGCTAAAACATTTTTGAATTGGCTTTAATATTCTTGTTTTGCATGCCACAGAAACAACTTAATTCCCTGGTTAGTTGCATTATTCTTGTTATGAACTCTCATTAGACCTTTCACATTTAAAGATCACCAGTAATAAACTGACCACAGCTATTTTAAGTCTTTGTCATCTACAGAGAGATTCTGTTTTACACAGATGCTAGTCTGAATGATCTGCAATCAGCTAGAAGCCAAAGTCTGTGTTTTCAACAAAGGACTGTCTCAGAGCCCCCTGGAAAAGGACTGTAGCAGGTATCTCAAACTACTGACACTTCAAAGAATGGACTCTTGGGGACAGACTTCTGAAGCCATCACTTGGACAACTGGACAACTTCCAGACCATTCCAGTGGACTGAGTCAGAATTTCCAAAACTCTTTTTAGTTGAGAAGCAGACCATTAAACTAGATCCAGTGAAACGAGAATTAATTACATAGGCCTAAATGAACTATGAGAGATGATTATAGTTATTTGGTATATATATATATATTTTAAACATTTTATTTATTTATTTGAGAGAGAGAGAATGAGAGACAGAGAGCACGAGAGGGAAGAGGATCAGAGGGAGAAGCAGACCCCCTGCCGAGCAGGGAGCCCAATGCGGGACTCGATCCCAGGACTCCAGGATCATGACCTGAGCCGAAGGCAGTCGCCCAACGAACTGAGCCACCCAGGCGCCCCGTTGTTTGGTATATTTTCTTAATATCTGTTTTCTAGATATATAAGGAAGCCTGCTCTCTTCCTTCTTAAGCTATCTAAACCCTAAAAAATTTAATACCCTTTGCTTTTGTAAAATGCAACATTCCTGAATTATACCTGAAGAAGAAGAAGAATTTGCCTGAAATGTCATATTTGAGAATGATACTTACTTAAACCACTTTTAAGGAAACACAGTTGACTTTATGGAGCCAGTACTAACAAAACCCTCACAGGAAAATTGCCCCGGTCCCTAGCTTTCCAGGATTCAGCCTTCTAGATGGTAAGGAAGGTCACTTCCTGGAAGGCCCAGGACCTTAGGACATTTGGGGGATCTTGAGAAAAGAATTCACCCAAATTTATCAGTACTGCAGATGAAATCTGATAGAGCATTTCTTAAGCTTGGTTTTCTAGCCTCAAAATACAAATAATAGGGGCGCTTGGGTAGCTCAGTCGTTAAGCATCTGCCTTCATCTCAGGTCATGATCCCAGGGTCTTGGGATTGAGCCCCGCATCGGGCTCTCTGCTCAGCAGGAAGCCTGCTTCTCCCTCTCCCACTCCCCCTGCTTGTGTTCCTTCTCTCGCTTTGTCACTCTGTCAAATAAATTTAAAAAATCTTTAAAAAAAAATACAAATGATAGAGGCTTTTAAAAGTTCAGTCTGAGATTCTTTATAAAATTTCCAGCAAAGCAAATTAAAAAGGTCTATATGGAAAATTAACATTATTGCCACCCCATGTAAATAACCAAGCCAAACTTAATAAGACCAACCTTGTTTTATAATTAAGAATAATACTTGAGATTGCTTTGGATCAAAAGGGTAAGACTGTAAGGAAACTTGGTATAATCAAAGAAAACATAATAATCTTCTGATGGAAAACTATGTATTGTTTAGAGAACACATTATTTGTTCCAGCCTTTTACTGCCTTTGAGCTATTTTACAACCCTGCAAACTATAATAATTGATACTGATACAAATAGTTCTTGTCTATAGATATTATAAATTCTGTAGAGTTGAGGTTCAATTGACTTCCCTTCTCCCCACAGAAAAATCCAGTTTTGTAACCATTTACAAATATATTTCAACATTTCCTTATACATATAAAGCTATGCTTCTTTCATTTCTCTGAATTGGCCTCAACATCTGCCTGGTACCCTTATTGAGTTAAATAATATATATAACACGTCTATTTTTTTTTTTTTTAATTTATTTGACAGGGAGAGATAAACAGCGAGAGAGAGAACACAAGCAGGGGGAGGGGGAGAGGGAGAAGCAGGCTTCCCGCTGAGCAGGGAGCCTGATGCGGGGCTCGATCCCAGGACCCTGGGATTATGACCTGAGCCGAAGGCAGACGCTTAATGACTGAGCCACCCAGGCGCCACCAACACGTCTATTTTTTTAATCAATAGCTTCACACATCTTTTTGTAATTTGTTATTATAAAGCTATATTTATCAGGATAGGAAAATAGAACATATTTTATTTTACAGTTTGTTAGCATTATGTAAAACTCCAACTTTATATCTCCATTTTATTTTTGTTCCAGGCTAAACAAACATTAGGAACAGGGCTAAGTGATTGCCTGCTATGTGTTAAACTCTATACTAGGCCCTAGGGCCAGAGTATTGTACCACACAACATGGTCCTGATCTCATGGAGTTTACCATCTGCTATGGACCAAACAGTGTCCCACCCACCCCCAAAGTCATATGTTGAAGCCCTATTTGGAGACAGGTCTTTAGGAAGTAATTAAGGATAAATGAGGTCATAAATGTGGGGCCCTAATCTCAAAGGATTGGTGGCCTTTAAGAGGAAAAAAATCTTTCTTGTACACATGCCCCCTACCCCTCCTCTCCCAACTCCCTCACAAAAGGCCATGTGATCACACAGCAAGAAGGTGGTATCTACAAGCTAGAAAGAGAACCCTCTCCAGAAATCGATACTGCTGGCATCTAGATCTTGGACATCTGGCCTCCAGAACTGTGAAAATACACTTCTGTTATGTAAGTCACCGAGCCTGTGGTATTTTGTTATGGCAGCCCAAGCAGACTAACAGATCAAACAATGGGAGAAGACAGATAAATAATTCTTTATTTACAACTGCTATAAAAAGCTATGAAGGAAAAGTACAAGGTTTAATGAAAGTACATTCTGGGAAATCCAATTTAAAGTCTAGGGACAGCACGGTATGGATGAGGTCAGAAAAGCCTCTCATAAGGAAGTGAGATATAAGCTGACACCTGACAGAAAATAAGAACTAGCAAGGTAAATATGAGGGAAAAAACATTCCAGGTACAAGGAACATACTGTGCAAGATATGGAAGCAAAGACAGCACCCAGATTGTGTAGATAGTTTTAAGGGCTATGTTAAGACTTTCAGGTATGATCTTAAGAGTACTAAAAAATTCACTAAACAAGTTCACATAAACATCTAATAACCAAATCTGCACTTTAAAAAGCTTTTTCTGGCTACTATGTGATAGATGGGTAATAGACTGGGGCTAAGCAATGCTCGACAAAGAAAGACCAGTTAGGAAGTTATAGCAGCAACAGAGGCAAGAGATTACAATGGCTTGGACTATATGGACATACCAGGGATAGTAGAAAGAAGTAGAGGAAATATTTGAGAGATATTTGAGAGGCATAATAGGAAGGAGTTGTAGGTGTAAGGAAGAAGAAGGTAATAACAACAAAGTTTTCTATCAGGAAGTGATACCATTTAGTAAGCTAGGGAATATGAGAGGAGTAGGTTTTTTTTTTTTTTTAAGATTTTATTTATTTATTTGAGAGGGAGAATGAAAGAGAGAGAGCATGAG
The DNA here is from genome assembly GCF_029215605.1 of Mirounga angustirostris. Lineage (NCBI taxonomy): Eukaryota > Metazoa > Chordata > Mammalia > Carnivora > Phocidae > Mirounga > Mirounga angustirostris. The sequence continues at coordinate 154,265,611 of NW_026991712.1, forward strand.
AGGGGGGAGGGTCAGAGGGAGAAGCAGACTCCCCGCCGAGCAGGGAGCCCGATGCGGGACTCGATCCTGGGACTCCAGGATCATGACCTGAGCCGAAGGCAGTTGCTTAACCAACTGAGCCACCCAGGTGCCAGAGAGGAGTAGGTTTTTGAGAAAGACAATGACTTCAGTTTTATAAATGCTAAAGTTTAGATGTTTCTGAGATACCCAAGTAGATTATAGTGAACTGGTAGTTGTGAGGTCTAGAGATATAAATGTGAGGAGAATTAGCATAACAAAAGCAATTCTAAAAATAATAATGAGCTCTCAAAGATTTTCAATTTGCAAGTCCTGTGTCCACAAACTCATGGCTCACTGACAAAATACAACCATTTTTTAACAACAAAATGGCTCCGGCTAGGAAATTAGTGATGACTATTATTCTATCCCTGCCAACTTCAGCCAACCCCTGCCTTCCCACTGGAGATAGAGAACCTATGTGAAATCATTTCCTATGTAAGTCCAATTAAAAAAAAGAAGACACACTATTAAGTATAGCACAGAGCTATTAATCTGGCCTTCAGAGTCTTTAAAACTACCAAAACTTCCTGATTTTCAAAGTCCACAGAGAAACTAAAGCCCCGTATCAGGCACCACTGACAGCACACAAAGGGTTTATTATGTGTAGCAGGTGGTATCTCTTTTTAGCACATTCTCCAGAAGCATTTATCCAGGCAAATACCATTAAGTTGCATCAGAGTGGGAAAGTACATGACACTGTTTCATATGTCAGTTTCACAGGGGCAAAAGTTAAACACATCATATCCTTGAGCCCCAGGAACTCCTCCCTGCCCACTGTCTATCACTGCATTTACTTATACCTGGCATTTACTTTCATCCAATATCTGATGTCTAAGTCCACTGCCTGAATAAGTAAGTCAACAACGCAAAAGGATAACTATTCCCAAGGACTCTAAGAATAAAGGTCACCAATAGCAACACACACACACACACACACACACACACACACCATGACAGGTGCTTCAGCCACCTCTTCACTCCTATAGTCTGTTCTTCACCTCCACTGGACTGCTCACAGCCTCAAAGAAATAAAGCAATGACATTTCAAGAAATACGAAGATTACCTTAAGTTGTAATGAATAGTACAAGAGCTTAACTTTCTGGGTAACTAGAGACATAAACACTATTTACACTGAACTCCTAAGTGTAGGGTCTAGGTATTGGTCCTGAAATCCACAAACAAAAAAGCAATCCTATTTGAAAGGAATTGCCAAAGGAGGCCTGCCTCATAAAGCTGGGCAAGGGAAGCTATTCAGAGCTAGTCCAGTTGAGAAAAAAGCAAAATACAATATTCCCATAGCTTGGAAAACAAATACAAATAGTCAGAACTTCATTCTCTCTCAATTGTTTTTCCACAGATATGTACACTTTTAACAAGGTTATCAACTCCTCTAGGTCTGATATTCTAGACTACATTTTTTAATGCATTGAAAAATATACACATGGGCTTGAGTGTGAAATAGCTTTCTAAAAATGAAAATTTTATTTCAGAAAGCTACATCTAATATAAATGGTATGAGCCAAGCCAAAAGAACTTACATAACCAACTTGCCCCAACAAAGCCCTCATCATTGCAGGCCTGGATTTTCTCATTCCCCATACTGGAACTTAGTTGCTCTCTTTCCTTATGTGATCAAAGCCAATCATGAATATCCTGTGGCTTTTCTAAGGTGCACTATTGTTCATTTAACTTGGTTTAGCATCTTACTAAGGTTAACAAAACAAAACAAACCTACCGGCCTGAAATGATGTTACTTAGGCCAAGTCACCAAACCAAGGCATAATACCTAACCTAATTGCACTTACAACCTCTCCCAGAACGTAGTCTTAACAGGTGAAGAATTTTCTGGTCAGCACCAATAAGGGTAATCTGTCACATGGGCCCTCCCCATCCACCTACTAAAACCCTTTCATCCCCAGATATGACCTTACCTGAAATAACCCTTTTTTCTGTTTATGACCTCCTTGTCCTGCCTTTAAAAACCTTTCCCTTTTTGTAGCCCTTTGGAACTCTCCTCTACTTGTTACGTGGGATGCTGCCTGACTCATGAATCATTTAATAAAGCCCATTACATCTTCAAATTTATTAGGTAGAATTTTGTTTTTTTAACACTAATTTGTGTTTCTGAAGAATTTACGGCTTCTAACAGGTAATTATGGCCTGCTAATAATAAAAGCAATAATAAACTACTGGGTTTTTTTGAAGTTTATTAATAACAGGCACTGCACTAACTTCTATAACAAATAGCTGAGGGCTTAACTGCAGGCACTATGCCATTCACTTTACATGCATAATCTTCTTCAAATAAACTGAGGTAACCAAGGCTACTGGGGACAAATTGTCAATGCTCCTGTCTAAGCCCAGTATTTCAATAAGTACCTAGATATGTGTCCTCCATTTTTTAAAAATATTTTATTTATATATTTGAGAGAGAGCACACACGAGCAGTGGGGAGAGGTAGAAGCAGGCTCCCCGCTGAGCACGGAGCCCGATGTGGGGACTCGATCCCAGGACCCTGAGATCATAACCTGAGCTGAAGGCAGACGCTTAACCGACTGAGCCACCCAGGCGCCCCGTGTCCTCTATTTTTGCCTACTCGAGGACATTCCAGCAACTGTTCATCCCCTCTCACATTAACTTTTCCTTCTCTACTGGATAATTTCATTGAAATAAAAACATAATGTAATATCTCCCATCTACATTTTAAAAAGAAGGGGAGAAAACTCCATGACCTTTTCCAGCTATCACCTAATTTCTATGATCCTCTTCTCAGCAAATCTCTGAAATAATATTACTCACTAATCCTCCCCAAAACATCAGAAAAGGAACAAGAATAATTAAGTGAAATTCTATATGCTCTTCACTTAGATTTGCTTTTTTCTCTCCCTTCTCCTCCTCTTCTCTCTCTGCACGCAGGCAGGCGGGCAGACTCGCACACATGCAATTACTTTTTGTTAATTAGCTGAACCATTGGCAAGTCATCTGTAAACACTGTAATACCTCCTCCCTCAAATACTTCCACAATTAATCCTTGCCTAACAAGAGAGAGCCACCACACAACTGTCCCACTAGAAAGTTTAACACTGACACAATAATATTATCGAATAAAAGTCCACATTCAAGTATCAATTGTCCCAATAATGTCTTTCAACTATTTTTTTGTAAATCCAGGATCCACCCAAGAATTAAGCATTACATTTATTCACCAAGTCTCTTTTGTATCTAGTAATCTAGAACATATCCTTGGTCTTTTTTTTTTTTAATCTTTTACAATTTCAACATTTTTGAAGCGTCCAGGCCAATAGTTTCTACATATTGCCCCCTCAGTTTGCACTTCTCTGATTGTTTCTTCCTATAGTACACTAAGGTTAAACATTTTTAACCCAAATATTACACAGATAATACTGTTTCCCATTCTCTCTTGAACCCATTCAATTCAAGTTCTATACCCACTTCCCATCGATACTGTTCACCTAGGTCACCATTAGGAAATTCCCTATTACTAAATCCAAAGGTCAATTCTTAAGTGTTCATCTTACATAACCTGTCAGCAGCAGCTTTTTGCATACTTTCTTCTTGTTGCTTTGGAAACACCACTCTCTTCTGGTTTTCCTCCAACCTCACTGACTGCTCCTTTCCAGTTTTCTTTACCAGTGGATTCTCCTTATCTCCTAACCAGTAAACACTCAAGTGTTCCCTTGTGTTCCCTCTCTCGCTGTTTCTCTCTTTGTCAAATAAATAAATAAAATCTTTAAAAAAAAAAAAAAGAACAGAAAAATGATCAAATGCTTGAACGTTACAACAATGTCAGTTGGTTACTCTAAACTTCTGTACTTAACTCATGGCAAACTGGTAACAGTTCGATAGCCACCACCAGTCAGCTGACCACACTTGAGTAGCATTTTAGTAGTTTATTTCTCCAGTCTCATAACTTTGAATTTCATTTATCTGTTGTCAATCTCCAAATATGTATCTCCAGATCAGATTTCACCCTTGATCCCCAATTCATATATACAATTATCTTTTCAACACTCCTTCTCAGATGTCAAACAAGCACCAAGGTCCTGATTCCTCCAACAACTCCCACTCCTGCCCCTCCCAAGAACAAAAAATAACAGAAAACAACCCTGTGCCAATCACATACTCCCCATCTTGCTTGATAAATGGCAATCATATTCACCTAGCTATTCAGTCCTAAAACCTTGCAGTCACCACCAATTCTTCAATTTCTTTCATATACCAAAATTAACTATCAAGAAATATTGTCAGCTCTCCTTTCAAAATATAACCAGAACCCAACCATTTCTTACCACCTCAGCTGTTACCACCTTGTCTAAGCTATCACCACCTTGACTGATTTTTGTAATGGTTTCCTCACATACTTCCCTGCTTTCACTTCTGCTCTCCCTACACTCCGAGCAGGAAGTGACTTTGTTAAAACCTAAGACAACTCTATTCAACAGAGAAAGAAAAGTTGTTTCAACAAATGGAGCTGGGACAACAGCTATCCACATTCAGAAGAATGAAATCGAATCCTCACCTTAAACCACATATAAAAATTAACTAATAATGAATCAAAGACCAAAAGTAAGAGCTAAAACCATAAAATTCTTAAAAAGAAATAGAGGTAAATCATCACAACAGTGTTCTATGTTTTCTCAGATTCTGTATTTGCCTATTGGCTTTTTTTTCCCCCCCAAGTAATCTCTACACCCAGTGTGGGGCTTGAACTCACAACGCCCAGATCAAGCATGCTCGACTGAGCCAGCCAGGCACCCCCTATTTGGCACTTATTAATCATAGGGCCAAACTAAAAGCCAAACTTATTTGTACTCCCCTGCAATCCAGTTTTTGTGAATGTGCAAAACTCCTATTAACAAACCTTCTAACCAAACTTGAGTCCATACTCCCAACCTTTATCAAACTCTCACACATCAAGCCAATATTTCCCCTGCCCTGTATCACTCAGGGTCAAGTACCAGCAACTAAAAATCACCTCTACAGCCCAGAACCCGCCAATGTTATTCAAAGTAGCCAGTCCTAAGCTGGTTACCTTGCCCTGCCTTGCCTTTCCTATACAAACCCCAATAAAGACTCTGGCTTAGGCTTTCCTCTTGCTCCTTTCTGCCTCCTGACTAAACCTGGTGCTTTCCTCATGTGGCCTGCATGGCATGGCATGCCCCTTTCTGTTGGGGAAATTTTAAGTAATAAATTTTTCTTTCAATAGCATTAGTCTCTCTGTGTCATTACTTAGTTACCTTTACATATTAAGGCCTAGGAACAAATAAGACCTTGAATTAGGCAATGGTTTCTTAGATGTGATATCAAAAGCACAACCAAAAAAAGCAGATAAACAGGACTTCATCAAAATTAGAAACTTCTATGCATCAGAGATCACTATCAAGAAAGTCAACCACCCACCCACAGAATGGAAGAAAATATTTGCAAATCATGTATCTGATAAGGGTCTAGTATACAGAATATATAAACTACTCTTATAATTCAACAATAAAAAGATAAATACCTCAAATAAAAAATGGGCAAAGGACTTGAATAAACATTTCTCCAAAGAAGATATGCAAATAGCCAACAAGTACATGAAAAGATACTCTACAGGGGCACCTGGGTAGCTCAGTTGGTTAAGCTTCCAAGTCCTGATTTCGGCTCAGGTCATGATCTCAGGGTCATGAGATCAAAGTCCTGCATTGGGCTCCGCACTCAGCAGGGAGTCCGCTTGAAATTCTCTCTCTCTCCCTCTGCCCCTCCCCCTACTCGTGTACACACTCTCTCCCTCAAATAAATAATCTTAAAAAAAAAAGAGAGAGAGAGAGAGGCACCTGGGTGACTCCGTCGGTTAAGCATCTGCCTTCAGCTCAGGTCATGATCCCAGGGTCCTGGGATGGAGCCCTGCATCGGGCTCCCTGCTCAGAGGGGAGCCTGCTTCTCCCTCTCCTCCCTGCTTGTGCTCTCTCTCGCTACCTGTTGCTATCTCTGTCTCTCCCTCAAAAAAATAAATAAAATCTTTAAAAAAAAAAAAGAAAGAAAGAAAAACTATTACATCATTAGTTATTAGAGAAAAGCAAATCAAAACCACGATGAAAAATAAATTCAGCAAAGTTGCAGGATATAACACCAACACACAAAAATCAGTTGCATTTCTATATACTAACAATGAACAATCCAAAAAAGAATTTAAGAAACAAGTCCATTTATAATAATATAACAAAGAATAAAAATTTAGGGAGCGCCTGGGTGGCTCAGTTGGTTAAGCGACTGCCTTCGGCTCAGGTCATGATCCTGGAGTCCCGGGATCGAGTCCCGCATCGGGCTCCCTGCTCGGCAGGGAGTCTGCTTCTCCCTCTGACCCTCCTCCCTCTCATGCTCTGTCTCTCATTCTCTCTGTCTCAAATAAATAAATAAAATCTTAAAAAAAAAAAAAAAGAATAAAAATTTAGGAATAAGTTCAACTAAGGAGGTGAAAGACCTATACACTGAAATCTATGAAACATTTCTGAAAGAAATTAAAGACTTAAATAAATGGGAAAATATCTTATGTTCAAACATTGGAACTTAATATTAGTCAATCTGATAATATTACCCAAATTGATCTACAGATTCAATACAACCCCTATCAAAATCCCGATGACATTTCTACAGAAATATAGAATCACAAGAAATCCTAAATAACCAAAATAATCTTGAAGAACAGAGGTTGATACCAACCTTCCTAATTCAAAACTTACTACAAAGATACAGTAATCAAAACAGTGTGGTACTAGTATAAGGACAGACATTTAGATCAATGGAAGAGAGTCCCAAAATAAATGTTAATATATATGGTCAAATATTTTTGACAAGGGTGCCAAGACCATCCAATGGGGTAAAAACAGTCTTTTTAACAAATAATTCTAGGGAAACTAGATACTCCTATGCAAAAGAATGAAGTTAGATAATTACCTTACATCATAAACAACAATTAACTCAAAATGGATCAAAGAGCTAAAACAATAAAATTCTTGAGGCGCCTGGATGGCTCAGTCGTTAAGCGTCTGCCTTTGGCTCAGGTCATGATCCCAGGGCCCTGCGATTGAGCCCCGCATAGGGCTCCCTGCTCAGCGGGAAGCCTGCTTTTCCCTCTCCCACTCCCCCTGCTTGTGTGTTCCCTCTCTCGCTGTGTCTCTCTGTCAAATAAATAAAATCTTAAAAAAAAAAAAACAACTATAAAATTCTTAGAAAAAAATATCTGGACGATGCCTTTCTGACACTGGATCTGGCAATGATTTCTTGGATATGACACCAAAAGCAAAGGCAACAAAGAAAAAAATAAATCAACTGGACTTCATGAAAACATCTTTTCTGTATCAAAGACATTATCAAGGGAGTGAAAATGCAAATGCAATCCAAAGAATGGAAGAAAATATATGCAAATCATTTATCTGATAAGAGTGTAATAATATCCAAAAAAGCTTTTAAAAAGGAAGGGAGGAAACGCCTGATTGGCTCAGTCTGTTGAGCATCTGTCTTCAGCTCAGGTCATAATCCCAGGGTCCGGGAATCAAGTCCCACATCGGGCTCCTTGCTCAGGAGGGAGCCTGCTTCTCCCTCTGCTTGTGCTCTCTCTTTCTCTGACAAATAAATAAATAAATCTTTTTTATAAGCAATTATATGCCAGCAAATTGGATAATCTAGAAGAAATGGATGCATTCCTAGAAATGTATCAACTACCAAAACTGAACCAGGAAGAAATAGAAAACCTGAACAGACCTATAACCACTAAGGAAATTGAAGCAGTAATCAAAAATCTCCCAACAAACAAAAGCCCAGGGCCAGATGGCTTCCCAAGGGAATTCTACCAAACATTTAAAGAAGAATTAATACCTATTCTTCTGAAACTGTTCCAAAAAATAGAAATGGAAGGAAAACTTCCAAACCCGTTTTATGAGGCCACCATTACCTTGATCCCCAAACCAGACAAAGACCCCATCAAAAAGGAGAATTATAGGGTGCCTGGGTGGCTCAGTTGGTTAAGCGACTGCCTTCGGCTCAGGTCATGATCCTGGAGTCCCTGGATCGAGTCCCACATCGGGCTCCCTGCTCAGCGGGGAGTCTGCTTCTCCCTCTGACCCTCCTCCCTCTCATGCTCTCTGTCTCTCATTCTCTGTCTCGCAAATAAATAAAAAATCTAAAAAAAAAAAAAAAAGGAGAATTATAGACCAATATCCTTGATGAACATGGATGCAAAAATTCTCACCAAAATACTAGCCAATAGGATCCAACAGTACATTAAAAGGATTATTCACCACCAAGTGGGATTTATCCCTGGGCTGCAAGCTTGGTTCAACATCCTCAAATCAATCAATGTGATACAATACATTAATAAAAGAAAGAACAAGAACCATATGATCCTCTCAATTGATGCAGAAAAAGCATTTGACAAAGTACAGCATCCTTTCTTGATCAAAACTCTTCAGAGTATAGGGATAGAGGGTACATACCTCAATATCATAAAAGCCATCTATGAAAAACCCACAGCACATATCATTCTCAATGGGGAAAAACTGAGAGCTTTCCCCCTAAGGTCAGGAACATGGCAGGGATGTCCACTATCACCACTGCTATTCAACATAGTATTAGAAGTCCTAGCCACAGCAATCAGACAAGAAGAAGAAATAAAAGGCATCCAAATTGGCAAAGAAGAAGTCAAACTCTCACTCTTTGCAGATGATATGATACTTTATGTGGAAAACCCAAAAGACTCCACCCCAAAACTGCTAGAACTCATACAGGAATTCAGTAAAGTGGCAGAATATAAAATCAATGCACAGAAATCAGTGGCATTCCTATACACCAACAACAAGACAGAAGAAAGAGAAATTAAGGAGTCGATCCCATTTACAATTGCACCCAAAACAGTAAGATACCTAGGAATAAATCTAACCAAAGAGGCAAAGAATCTGTACTCAGAAAACTATAAAATACTCATGAAAGAAATTGAGGAAGACACAAAGAAATGGAAAAATGTTCCATGCTCATGGACTGGAAGAACAAATATTGTGAAGACATCAATGCTACCTAGAGCAATCTCTACATTCAATGCGATCCCTATCAAAATACCATCCACTTTTTTCAAAGAAATGGTATAAATAATCCTAAAATTTGTACGGAACCAGAAAAGACCCCGAATAGCCAGAGGAATGTTGAAAAAGAAAACCAAAGCTGGCGGCATCACAATTCCGGGCTTCAAGCTCTATTACAAAGTCATCATCAAGACAGTATGGTACTGGCACAAAAACAGACACATAGATCAATGCAACAGAAGAGAGAGCCCAGAAACGGACCCTCAACTCTAAGGTCAACTAATCTTCGACAAAGCAGGAAAGAACATCCAATGGAAAAAAAACCAGTCTCTTCAACAAATGGTGTTGGGAAAATTGGACAGCCACACGCAGAATGAAACTGGACCATTTCCTTACACCACACACAAAAATAGACTCAAAATGGTTGAAAGACCTCAATGTGAGATAGGAGTTATCAAAATCCTAAAGGAGAACACAGGCAGCAGCCTCTTCGACCTCAGCCACAACAACTTCTTCCTAGAAACATCGCCAAAGGCAAGGGAAGCAAGGACAAAAATGAACTCTTGGGACTTCATCAAGATAAAAAGCTACTGCACAGCAAAAGAAACAATCAACAAAACCAAAAGACAATCGACAGAATGGGAGAAGATATTTGCAAATGACATATCAGATAAAGGGCTAGTATCCAAAATCTATAAAGAACTTCTTAAACTCAACACCCAAAGAACAAATGATCCAATCAAGAAATGGGCAGAAGACATGAACAGACATTTTTGCAAAGAAGACATCCTTATGGCCAACAGACACATGAAAAAGTGCTCAACATCGCTCAGCATCAGGGAAATCCAAATCAAAACCTCAATGAGATACCACCTCACACCAGTCAGAATGGCTAAAATTAACAAGTCAGGAAATGACAGATGTTGGCAGGGATGCGGAGAAAGGGGAACACTCCTATACTGTTGGTGGGAATGCAAGCTGGTGCAGCCACTCTGGAAAACAGTATGGAGGTTCCTCAAAAAGTTGAAAATAGAGCTACCGTACAATCCAGCAGCTGCACTACTGGGTATTTACCCCAAAGATACAAATGTAGGGATCCGAAGGTACATGCACCCTGATGTTTATAGCAGCAATGTCCACAATAGCCAAACTGTGGAAAAAGCCAAGATGTCCATCGACAGATGAATGGATAAAGAAGATGTGGTATATATATACAATGGAATATTATGCAGCCATCAAAAGGAATGAAAGCTTCCTATTTGCAATGACGTGGATAGAACTGGAGGGGGTTATGCTGAGCGAAATAAGTCAATCAGAGAAAGACATGTATCATATGACCTCACCGATATGAGGAATTCTTAATCTCAGGAAACAAACTGAGGGTTGCTGGAATAGTGTGGGGTGAGAGGGATGGGGTGGTTGGGTGATAGACATTGGGGAGGGTATGTGCTACGGTGAGGACTATGTAAGACTGTTGAATCACAGATCTGTACCTCTGAAACAAATAATACATTATATGTTTTAAAAAAAAGAAGAAGAAGAAGAAGATAGCAGGAGGGGAAAGAATGAAGGGGGGAAATCGGAGGGGGGAGACGAACCATGAGAGACTATGGATTCTGAAAAACAAACTGAGGGTTCTAGAGGGGAGGGGGGTGGGAGAATGGGTTAGCTTGGTGATGGGTATTAAAGAGGGCACGTTCTGCATGGAGCACTGGGTGTTATAACCAACAATGAATTATGGATCACTACATCAAAAACTAATGATGTAATGTATGGTGATTAACATAACATAATAATAAAAATAAAATAAAATAAAAAATAAATGTAAAAAAAAATAAATCTTTTTTAAAAAAAAGTTTAATATCCAGAATATATAAAAAAACTCCTACAACTAAACACTAAAAATAAACAACCCAATTCAAAAATGGGCAAAGAAATTGATTTCACCAAAGAACGCTTACAAATGACCAGTAAGCACATGAAAAGATGCTCAACATCACTAGTAATTAGGAAAATGCAAATTAAAGCCATAATGAAATACCACTTCACACTTACGAAGACGACTATTATTTTAAAAATGGAAAACAACAGGTGTTGGCTAGGATGTGGAGAAATTGGAACCCTCATGTATTGCTGGTTGGAATGTAAAATGGTGCAGTTGCCGTAGAAAGCAGTATGGTGGTTCCTCAGAAAGTTACACACAGAATTACCATATGATCCAGAAACTCCCCTTCCTGGTATCTACCTGAATTAAGTGAAAGCAGGGACTCAAACAGATACTTGTACACCCATGTGCACAGCAGCATTATTCACAATAGCCAAAAAGTGGAAGCAATCCAAATGTTCATCAACAGATAATGGATAAACAAAATGTGATACATACATACAATGCAATATTATTTAACCTTGAAAAGGAACGAAGTATGACAAACTAAAACATGGATGAATCTCTAAAAAAATGTTAGGCAAAAGAAGCCAGACACAAGAGGCCACATATTATGTAATTCCACTTAAATGTAATGTTCAGAATAGGCAAATCTATTAAGAAACAAAGTAGATTTGTTGGTTACCAGGGACTCGAGGGAATGCAGAATGGAGAATGAATGCTAGCAAGTAGGGGTTTTCTTTTCAGGTGATGAAGATATTCTGAATTAAGATAGTGGTAATTCCTATAAAACCCTGTGAACTGTACACTCTTAATTATATGATATGTGGATTATATCTCAATAAAACTGCCCTTTTCCAAAAAACAAAAACAAAGCAAAACAAAACAAAAACTAGGACAGATCACATCTTTCTCTGCTTAAAACCACCCACTGACTTTCTGTCCCAATCAGTGTAAAATACAAAAATCTTTTCTGTAGCCTACAACTACAAAATCCAGCCTCTGCCTCATATTCTTTGATGCCCCCCTCCCGCCCCCACACCAACCCCAACACCACTTTCCACTCAGCAACAGCCACCCTGGCCTCCTTGCTGTCCTCCAACATGCCAAGCATTTTCCTACCTCAGAACCTTGGCACATGTTATATCCTCTACATGGAATGCTCTTGCCCAATATATATCAACATCGCTCATTCCAGACTCTCTCTGTTCTCTGCTCAAATGTCACCTTAATGAAAATATTCCTAGACAACACAATTTAAAATTTCAACCTCTGCTCCACAAAACATATACCATCTATCTCTTATCTGGCTTTTTCTTCATAGCGCTCAATACCCTACAACACACTTGATATATGTTTCTGTGTGTCTGTCTCTCTTGAATAGAAGCTCCATAAGAGTAGAAACTTTGCTTAAACACTACTTCATCTCCAGTATCTAGAATAGTGCCTGCACATAATAAGAACTTAATATATGATGAATGAATTTAAACAAATGAACAAATGAATAGAAGCAAAAAGACAAAGAGAAATACAGTAACTCATTTTACAAAGAAAACACCTAGTAAAGGGTATTGGCAAGACTCAGGCCCAGGTCTGCCTGACTGTCAAATCCAAGCTCTTCATTTCTATGGTATACTTTACTTCCGATTTTGGAGACATTGGAGGTATTACTTGTTAAGTGGAAGAGTGTGTACTTTGTAAAATGCTAATATAGCACATCTAAAAATCCATTTTTTTAGTTTCTATTTATTTTAATGCAACTATCATATTACATGGAAAAGCATAACAATTGATAGCCTCCAAAATTACTGAACTTCATTTATTTTATATTGCTCAGCTACTTTCAAAATTATGCTTATTAAATGAACCTCTCTCTCAAAAGACACCAAACTAGCTGCAACCCCCAAATTTCTCTGCACCCATAAAATATACTAGAGAGAATATGCCAAAGAAAAGGAGGCTTTACACCTGGAATGGGCATATAGTAGCATCTGCTCTTCAAGAGCCATTCTGGGACAGAGACAAACAGGGACAGAAGTACAACACCCCCTTCTCCTTCCAACCAAGACTCAGAAGACAATTAGAGTAACCTTTTTTTTTTTTTTAAAAGTAATCTCCATGCCCAAGGTGGGGCTTGAACTCATGACCCCAAGATCAAGAGTTTCATGCTCTACTGACTGAGCCAGCCAGGCATCCCAAGATAATTATAATAACCTTTAAAACTTCCAAACTATGGGGCACCTGGGTGGCTCAGTCAGTTAGACGGTTAAGGGTCTGACTCTTGGTTTCAGTTCAGGTCATGATCTCAGGGCTATGGGATCAGCCTGCATCTGGCTTCTCGGGCTTCAGCTCTGTACCCTTAGCGCAGAATCTGCTGGAGATTCTTTCTCCCCCTCACTCTCTCTCCCCCTCTGCTCCTCCCCCAGCTCGTGCACGTGCTCACGCTCTCTCTCTCAAATAAATTAAATCTTAAAAAACAAAAAAACTTCCAGACTAGTCTACAAGGACCAGAAACAATGGAGCAAATGGCTAAGTCACTTGTTTTATTAACATCAGTTTCTCCACACTTACTACAAACTTTTAAGTAAACTTACTCAAACATCTTATGTTGTGTTGTTTATACCTTCCTGGCTTCTTTACTGCAAATGCTAAGCCATACTTTGCTTCCTATTGCATACTTCCTATAAAGACTTGCCCAGCTCTATGCAAAAGAGGTACCATGAAGCTTCAATCATTTGGGGAGATAACTAAGCACAGACATGAGGTAGGCCCACCCCCTTGTTTTGTAAGTGAGACAATTCAGTCCCAGAAATTATAGTTCCTGTCGACATATAACTTATTAGTGGCAAAGCCTAGATTAGTATCCAGGATTCCCAGCTTCCTTCCAGAATAAAACTTTTCTACTCCTCCAATATTAAAGATTAAAAAAAAAAACACTGTTTGCACTGAGGTACTTCCAGCTTACTTAATGATAAATCCTCAAAATAGAAGGTTATGTCTAATTGAATCTTATAGCCTCAAAACCCAGATCGGTGCCCAACACACAATAGACAGTAGTGTGCATTTACCGAATGATCAATTGTTTAAATGTGAGTTACTTTATTAAAAGGTATTTATTTCTGATTCTAATTAAATATTTTAAGGAAGTTACAGTAAGCCTAACTTTAGATATCACTAAAATGACCAAGATATTCCTAAGGGTAAAACTAAAATGACCCCCCAATTCCTCTAATTTCAAATAATAATCACTTTCCCAGGATATCCTTCCTTCTCCTCAGCAAACTCCATTCATTGGAGGCACACACTCCTAGAAGAAGCTACCTGCCTCAGGCCTTAATTCATTTCACCTAATCTTAAGCAAAGAGCAAATCTCAGAGAACTTCCAATAAGAGGAAGCAAAAGAAAAAATGCCAGAAATAATAGAATAGTGACCAAGTACAGGGGTGCCTGGCCAGCTTGGTCAGTAGAGCATGTGACTCTTGATCTCAGGGTTGTGAGTTTGAGGCCCACGTTGGGTGTAGAGATTACTTAAAATCTTTAAATATATATATTTGTTGAACAAGATGCTGAAAAGTCACTCCTTTTCAGTTTTGTATACATACTTAGTAGAGATCAATCCATTAAGAGTTCTGGTAGCACCTTTGCCCAGTTTTTAGAAGGCTTCCGCACTTATTCCTACCCTGTATCCAAATTTGGTGCTGCCCTTGCCCTCAAACTGTCAGAAAACTTGGCCTCGGGCGCCTGGGTGGCTCATATGGTTAAGTGTCTGCCTTCAGCTCAGGTCATGATCCCAGGATCCTGGTATCGAGTCCCGCACTGGGCTCCCTGCTCAGCAGGGAGCCTGCTTCTCCCTCTGACTCTCTCTCTCTCTGTCTCTTATGAATAAATAAATAAAATCTTTAAAAAAGAAAAGAAAAGAAAAGAAAACTTGGCCTCTCCCTAGTATCATGTTATGGGACAGATAAAGATGCTAATGAGTTTCAATTTGAACATTCCCAAAAAGCTTAATTGTTTAAAAAATAAAAAATAAATTTAAAAAAAGAACACTTGGTAAATCCCAAAACACAAGTATAAAACTGTGATGGGTACTTAAGTAGCAGCTTTTCTTCAAATGCTAGGTAAAAACCGAGACAGAAAAGGGGACTGGGGGGTGAGAAGGGGTGGGGGAAGGGGGAGGATCTGACCTAGCAAGAAAAACTGGCCGAACTAGCAAGAGAAATTGGCCGAACTAGCAAGAGAAATTGGCCGGCCTACCGGGTTCCCTGGCCCAGATAAGAGTTGGGGGGGCGCCTGGGTGGCTCAGTTGGTTAAGTGACTGCCTTCGGCTCAGGTCATGATCCCAGGGTCCTGGGATCGAGTCCCGCATCGGGCTCCCTGCTCTGCGGGGAGTCTGCTTCTCCCTCTCCCACTCCCCCTGCTTGTGTTCCCTCTCTCGCTGTGTCTCTCTCTCTGTCAAATAAATAAATAAAATCTTTAAAAAAAAAAAAAAAGAGTTGGGGGGCAGGGCGGGAGGAATATATGGGACTCCTCCAAATAATACTGACAACAGTCCCCAGGAGGGATTTCTAAGCTAGTATTCATAATCATAATCATAATAGTCATCAACTTACAAGCTGCCTCTTCTTGGAAGGCTCAACTCCTTCTGAAAAAAAAAAGCACAAACACAGTTACACAGAAATAAGGACACATCTGGTCCTACAGGTCTGCATTAAATGTCCTACAGCAGTATCTTAACAATGGCAAAAACTAAATATTTCCAAACAATAACCTCTTCCCTTATCTTTTAAATTCAGTGAAATAAAGAGCAGTCAGGTTAACTACCACCTCTTTATTCTTCCTTCCCAAAAAGAATGTCTCACAGACTACTTGCAGCATTTTCCCCACTAGATGGAACCATCTCACCAGTGGAGATTATCCCAGATACCCATTGGGCTAGCCATTAACTTGATGAATTGTAAAGGATTCACCATCATTAAGAGTCAGGGATATGAAAGGAACAACATGGAATTTTTTTTTAATTAAGAAACATTTTAGACAAAGAAGTATAGAAAATAATATAACAAAGGGATGACTATAGACACCACTGGTGTGAGAACAGTTGGGCCTCTGTGACTTGCTTTCAAAATTTATCAAGTCCCACCTCCCACAACTCCCTACTTACTTAATAAACTTTGTTTATCTTTGCCATATGTCTTTATATTTCCTTACATATATATTCATAAATAATTATTAGTATCATTTCATGTTTTTAAATTATTTATTTAAAATATTTATATGTATTTTAAATTATTTAAAATATGTATTCATCTGCTGACTTCAACATTATAACTGGGAGATTCACCCACGTCGATATTTTTCACTTTTGTTCATTAGTCCACTTTATAAATTTATTTTGTCACTTATTTATAATATTTATTTATCCATTCTCCAGGAAACATAAAGTTAATTTTCTTTGCACGTTTTTCTTCTCCATCAAAACAATGCTCCTATAAATAGCTTGTACTTGATTCTTCATGCACATTATAAAAAGTTTCTTGGAAGTATACATTTAGATTTAACCTCCCCCTCCAATGCTTCCCAGATCTGTCTCCCAAGCTCTTGACACTTATAACCAATTTGTCTACTCAACATCTCAAATCCCACATGTCCCAAACTGAGCTCGTTCTTTCCACCAAAATTGATTCCAACCACAGGCTTTTCCCATCTCAGATGATGGTTATTTCTATTCTTCTGGTTGTTTAGACCAAAACATCTGGATTCCTCTGTTATTCACATCCATCATATCCCATCCATCAGGAATTCTTTTTTATTTTATATTTTTATTTTTTACCATTAAAATTTCATAATTATCAAGAGTTTTGTCACAATCCATCATTTTTTCCCTTTTCTCTCTACTGAAGTATTTTATTTTTTTTTATTTTTGTTTAAATTCTAGTTAGTTAACATACAGTGCAATATTGGTTTCAGGAGTAGAATTCAGTGATTCATCACTTACATATAACATCCAATGCTCATCATAAGAAGTGTCCACCACCCTTCTAGTCCATCTCCCACCCACATCCCTCCATCAACTCTCAGTTGGTTCTCTATCAAGAGTCTCTTATCATTTGTTTCCCTTTCTCTTTTTTCTCCCTCCCATATGTTCATCTGCTTTGTTTCTTAAATTCCACATATGAGTAAAATCATACCATCCATCAAGAATTCTTAATGGCTCTAGCTTTAAAATATATCCAGAATACAACCATTTTTCAGACATATCTCCACAATGTATATATACATACAACCTCTTAAACAAAAACTTTGGATTTAGTCATGTTTAGATATTGGAATTGGGGGGGTGGGTATTAAAGTAACAGCACATACATGTTATATTATGTAACAATAGATCATATAACTACTTCAAAAAAGACTACGGCACCAATAAAACACAAAATCCATTAAAATTTCTGAAACAAAATATACAATAGTCACAATAAAGTCTAAAGAATCTCAATTCAATTTTGTCACCTGAACAGTTAAAGTTAGGGAAAAGCCTCTTGGTTTCTGCTATTGCATTCTAAGCCACCATGGTCTCTCCCTGGCTTCTCAACCATCTCTTAACTGGTACCCCATTCCTGCTTCTACCTTTATCCCTCTATAGTCTATTCTCAACATAACAGTGTTCCTTTTTTTTTTTTTTTAAGATTTTATTTATTTATTTGAGAGAATATGAGATAGAGAGAGAGCATGAGAGGGGGGAGGGTCAGAGGGAGAAGCAGACTCCCTGCTGAGCAGGGAGCCCGATGCGGGACTCGATCCCAGGACCCTGGGATCATGACCTGAGCCGAAGGCAGTCGCTTAACCAACTGAGCTACCCAGGCGCCCCAACAGTGTTCCTTTTAAAGGTCAGTTAGATCTTAACACTCCTGCTCAAAACCCTCGAATGGATCCCTGATTCACTCACAAGTGAAAGTCAAAATCCACATAAAGACCTAGAAGGGTGATCCACCGCCTCTTCCCAGTATCTCTCTGACCTCCTCTCTCCCTTGCACACTTTGATCCAGCCATACTGGACTCTATTATTCATCAAACACATCCAGCATTCTACTACCTTCACTAATCTGTGCATTCTACCTATAATGCTGCTCCTCCCCCAAATATTTCCTTAACCCCTAACAGCCTTAAAAAATCTTGGCTCAATTTTTACTTGAGCATGAAGTCTACTACCCTGATAGCCCTACATAAATTGCAACTTACTTTACACCCCATCACCCTCTTATCCTGCTATAACTTTTTTTAATGTATCACCAATATACTTTCAATATATTTATCACTAACATGCTATGTAATCTACTTATTTATTATGTTTATTGCCCATTTTCTATCCTCACTCACTAGAATCTAAGCTCCATGAGGGCAAGGATCTCAGTATGTTTTATTTACTAATGCATCTGAATGACTTAGAACAGTGATTGGCATATAGTAGATGCTCAAAAAATAACTGTTGAACACACACTCTCCAATACTTGGTATTTTCAGACTAATTTTATTTATTTTTTTTTAAAGAAAGCTTTCCCTTCTATTTTTTTAAAAATATTTTATTTATTTGACAGCGAGAGAGAACAAGCAGGGGGAGCGGCAGGCAAAGGGAGAGGGAGAAGCAGGCTCCCCTCTGAGCAGGCAGGCCCATGTGAGACTTGATCCCAGGACCCTGGGATCATGACCTGAGCCGAAGGCAGACACTTAACTGACTAAGCCACCCAGGTGCCCCAACTTTTTAATTTTTTAAGACTATATTTATTTATTTGAGAGAGAGAGTGCACGTGCATAAGCAGGGGGGAGGGGCAGAGGAGGAAGGAGAGGGAGAGAGAATCTCAAGCACACTCCGCACTGAGCGCAGAGCCAAACACAGAGCCAATCCCACGACCCCGAGATCATGACCTGAACTGAAACCAAGAGTCGGACGCCTAACTAACTGAGCCACCCAGGCACCCCAGACTTTTTAATTTTTACCAATCGATCAGCTCTGATCATAGTATGGTTTTCAATTTTTCAATTTTTTTTAAGATTTTATTTTTAAGTAATCTCTATATCCCAATGTGGGGGCTCGAACCCACAACCCTGAGATCAAGAGTCACATGCTCTACCAACTGAACCAGCCAAGCAACCCTGATCATAGTATGGTTTTAATTGGTATTTCCTATAATTATTAGTGAAGTTAAGCAAGGTTTTGTATGTTTGTTGACCACTAGGGTTTCCTCAATGGTGAACTGCCTATTTATACCCTGGTCCATTTTTCTATTAGATTTCCTGCCTTTTTTTTTTTTCTTATTGAATTATAAGATATATTCTGGATAATAATTATTTATAAGTTAAAGTCATTAAAAATGTTCTCTCAGTCTTATCTTTTTACTTTTATTTTTTTTACTTTTATTTTTAACGGAGTCATCAAAAGGTTTAATTTTTATGTAGTCAAACTTATCTTTCCTTGTATTATTTTTTATATGTAAGAAATACATCTCTAACACATAGACACATGAATGTATTTGCTTATATTTTCTTCTAAAAGATTTGTAGGTTTACTTTTCACACAAAGTTTGTTAATATACCTGGAACTTATTTTTCATATGGAGGGAGATAGGAATCCTATTATATTTTTTTCTATACATATGATTATCCCAGGTCATTTGTTAAATGATGTGCAATTTCAGTGCAATATTAAGTTTCCATAAATGCACGGGTCTCTCTCTTGACTATATTCTGTTCCGTGTACTGTCAGCCCCTGTGCCAATACCACACTGTTTAACTGGTATAGTTTGACAATAAATCTTGATATTTGTAAGGCAAGTCCATTCACATTGTTATTACTCTTGAAAATTATGAGAGCTAATCTTGGGGCTTTGGTCTTCCATATAAATGTTAGAATCAACTTGTAGATAAAAACTTTGACACTGCACTCGATCCAGAGTTGATCTGGAGATAACTGACATATTTACAATACAGACAACTACTATACAAGAACATGGTATACCCATCCATTTATTTAGGTCTTCTTTAATATATTTTAATAAAGTTTGATAATTTTTCAATAAAGATTATACAAATATTTTTGTTAGATTTATTTCTAAGTACATTATATTTTCTCGCTGCCATTATATCATATTTTTAAAACACATTTGCCAAGAGTTGTATTTCATTACACTCCTCCCAATATAGTATGAAAATTTTCAGATACAGAAAACAGAAAAATTTAAAAACCTGTACAGCAAACATCTATATACCTGCAACCCAGAGTGTTCAATTCTTAACATTTCACAATACAGGCATGCCTTGTTTTAATGCACTTCACTTTATTGTTCTTCATAGATATTGCCTTTTTTTTTTTTTAACATATTGAAGGTTTGTGGCAATCCTACATCAAGTGTATCAGCAACATTTTCGCAACAGCATTTGCTCACTTCATGTGTCTCTCACATTTTGGTAATTCTCAAAAATTTCAAACTTTTACATTTTTATTATATTTGCTATGGTGATCTATGATCAGTGATCTTTGATGTTACTATTGTAATTGTTTTGGGGTGCCACAAACCTTGCCCATACAAGATGGCAAACCTAACTGATAAATATGTGTGTTCTATCTGCTCCACTGACTAGCCATTCTCCTCATCTCATTCCCTCTCCTCTAGTCTCCCCACAATACTGAAACTAGGCCAGTTAATAACCCCACAATGGCCTCTGAGTGTTCAAGTGAGAGGAAGAGCTGCACGTCTCTCACTTTAAATCAAAAGCTAGAAATGATTAAGCTTAGTGAGGAAGGCTTTTCAAAAGTCAAAACAGGCCAAAAGCTAGGCTTCCTGCACCAAATAGCCAAGTTGTGAATGCAAAGAAAAAGGTCTTGAAGGAAATTTAAAACGCAACTCCAGTGAACACATGAATGATAAGAAAAGCAGAACAGCCTTATTGCTGATAAGGAGAAAGTTTGAGTGGTCTGGACAGAAGATGAAACCAGCCACAGCATTCCCTAATCCAGAGCAAGGCCCTAACTCTCGTTTCCATGAAAGCTAAGAAAGGTGAAGAAGCTACAGAAGAAAAGTATGAAGCTAGCAAAAGTAGGTTCATTAAGCTGTAGGGAAAGAAGCCATCTTCTTAACATAAAAATGTAAGGTGAAGCATCAAGAGCTGATGTAGAAGCTACAGTAAGTTGTCCAAAGATCTAGTTAAGATAATTAATGAAGGTGGCTACACTAAACAACAGATTTTTAAAGTAAATGAAACAGCTTCATTTTGGAAGAAGATACCATCTGGGACTTCCCTAACTAGAGAGGTCAAGGCATTAAAGCTTCCAAGGACAGGCTGACTCTCTTGTTAAGAGGCTAATACAGCTGGTGAATTAAGTTGAAGTCCACGCTCATTTACCATTCTAAAAATCCTAGGGCCCTTAAGAATTACACTAAATCTACTCTGCCTGTGCTCTATCAATGAAACAACAAAGCCTGGATGACAGCACATCTGTTTATAGCATGGTTTACTGAATAGTTTAAGCGCACCGTTGAGACCGGCTCAGTAAAAAAAGACTCCTTTCAAAATATCACTGCTCGGGCGCCTGGGTGGCTCAGTTGGTTAAGCGACTGCCTTCGGCTCAGGTCATGATCCCAGGGTCCTGGGATCGAGTCCCACATCGGGCTCCCGGCTCAGCGGGGAGCCTGCTTCTCCCTCTGACCCTCTCCTCTCTCATGCTGTTTCTCTCTCGCTTGCTCTCTAATAAATAAATAAATAAAATCTTTAAAATATATATATATATATCACTGCTCATTGACAATGCATCTGGTCACCCAAGAACTCTGATGGAGATGTACAAGATTAATGTTTTCATGCCTGTTAACACAACCATTCTGTAGCCCACGGATCAAGGAGTAATTTTGACTTTCAAGTCTTATCATTTAAGAGACACATTCTGTAAGGCTTTAGCTGCCATAGGTAGTGATTCCTCTGATGGATCTGTGCAAAGTAAATGGAAAACCTTCCGGAAAGGATTCACCATTCTAGAGGCCATAAAGAACATTCATGATTCATGGGAGGCGGTCAAAATATTAACATAAACAGGAGTTTGAAAGAAGTTGATTCCAACCCTCAAGGGTGACTTTGAGGAGTTTAAGACTTCAGTGGAAGAAGTAACTGCAGATGGGGTGTAAATAGCAAGAGAACTAGAATTACAAGTGGAGCTTGAAGGTGTGACTAAATTGCCACGATCTCATGATAACCCTTGAACGGATGAAGAGTTACTTCTTATGGATAAACAAAGAAAGTGGTTTCTTGGGATGGAATCTACTCCTGGTGAGGATGCTGTGAAGAATGTTGAAACGATAACAAGGGATTTAGAATATCACATAAACTCAGCTGATAAAGCACTGGCAGAGTTTGAGAGGACTGACTCCAATTTTGAAAGAAGTTCTGTGCATAAAATACTATCAAACCACATGTCACACTATTCATGAAATCATCCATGAAAGGAAGAGAGTCAATCAATGTGGCAACTTCACTGTTCTCTTTTTTAAGAAACTGCCACAACCATCCCAACCTTCAGCAACCACGATCCTCATCAGTTGGCAGCCATTAACATCAATGTAAGACCTTCCACCAGCAAAAAGATTATGACTGCTGAAAACCCAGATGGTGTCTAGTATTTTTTAGCAATAAAGTATTTTTTAATTAAGGTATGTAGTTTTTTTTTTTTAGACAGAATGCTATTGCTCACTTAATAGACTACAGTATAGTGTAAACATAACTTATATGCATTGGAAAACCAAAAATTCATTTGACTTGCTTTATTGCAATATAAGCAATTTTGTTATGGTGGCCTGGAACTGAACCCACAATATCTCCAAGGTATGCCTGTATTTGCTTTATCACATAGTTAGCTACCCATCCATTTTTAAAAAAACAAAATGCATCTTCAAGTAGACTACAGACATCAGTAGACACTTAAGCATGTCTATCATTACCCAGAATTCAGCATTTATTTACAATGCTTTCATGTAATAGATATATATCTCTATACCCATATATCTATCTCCAACATGAAAGCATATATATAATATATATATTAATTAATCTTAAGTATGCCACGTGATAAGTTTAATAAATGGAAAAACTCAGATAACCCAAATCCCTACCAAAATATAGAAGATGTCCATCAATCCGGAGAGTTCCATCATATCTTTTTTGGTAAATTCCCAACAAACCACTATTCCCTCACCCAAGTAAATTCTATTCCCATTTTTCCACCATGGATTAGTTTTGCCTGCTCCAGAACTTCATATAAATGGAACAAGTATGAACCTTTGTATGTAAAACTTCTTGCACTCAGCACAGCATTTTAGAAATTCATCTATATGTTACATGAAAGAGTAGCAAAATCTAATCATATGAATATACCACAGTTTATTTATCTTTTCTTCTACTAATGGATATTTGGGTTATTTCCAGTTTTGAGCTATTAACATTCCTGTACAAGTCTTTTAATAGGCCTATGTTTCATCTCTCTTGGGTAAATACCTCAGAGTGGGATTACTGGGTTATAGGATAGGTATATATTTATTTTTATAAGAAACTACCAGATCTTTTCCTGCAGTAATTATACCAAGTTACACTCCCATTAACAATGTATGAGAATTTTAATTACTCCACACTCTAATATAGTAATAATAATTACTGATAATAAGAATTGCTCTATACTCACCCCAAGAATTCCAACTGCTCTACTTTCATGCCAATATGTGCCATCAGTATTTTAAATTTTAGCCTAGATTGTAGTGAGTGTGTAATTGTATCTCATTGCAGTTTTAATTTGCATTTTCAAGATGACTAATAATGTTAAACATCTTTTCATGTGCCTTATTAGCCATCAGCACACATTCTTTTATGAAGTATCTTAAAATATTTTTGCCCCTTTTATAATTGGGCTGTTTATCTTTGAGTTGTAAGAATCCTTCATATATTCTAGACCCAAGTCTTTTGTTAGATATATTTGATGAATATTTTCTCTCAGTCTGTGGCTTGCCTAACTGAAGTCATTAGTGGTATCTTTTGATAAGCAAAAGTTTTAAATTTTGATGAAGGTCAATTTATCAATATTTTTTTAATTGTTAATGCTTTCAGGATCTTGCCTAAGAAAATTTTGCCCATGCCAAAAGCACAAAAATATTTTCCTATTTTTATTTCTAGATGCTTAAGGCTTTTAGCCTTTACATTTAGGTCTATGATCCATTATGAATTAATTTGGGGGTAATATGTGAGTTAGAGTTAAGGTTCATTTTTTTCCATATAGATATCCACTTATTCTAGCACCATTTATGGAAAACACCATCTTTCGACCAACAGATTGCTTTGGCACCTTTGCTGAAAATCAAATTAAAATAGAATGGGCTAGCCCCGCATCGGGCTCCATGCTCAGCGGGGAGCCTGCTTCTCCCTCTCCCTCTACCTGCCTCTCTGCCTACTTGTTCTCTCTGTCAAATAAATAAATAAAATCTTTTAATTAATAAATAAATAAATAAATAAATAAATAAATAAATAAATAGAATAGAATAGAATAGAATAGAATAGGCTATTTAGGGACTCTCTACTGCATTCCATTTTTCTACCCTATGCCAGCACCACACTTTCTTGATTCTGCTGCTTTATATTAAGTATTGAAGTCAAATGATGTAGTATTTTTTTGTTCTTCTTCTTCAAGAATGCTTTGGACATTCTAGACTCTTTGCATTTGCATATAAATGTTGCATATAAATTATTAATTTGTATAAAAATGTCTGCTGGGATTACAGACCAATTTGGAAAGAACTGAGATTTTTTTTTTTTTAAAGAAAGCGGGGTGGGGGGCAGAGGCAGAAGGAGAAACAGACCCCCCACAGAGCAGGGTGCCCGACACAGGGCTCGATTCCAGGACCCTGTGATTATGACCCAAGCTGAAGACGCTTAACTGACTGAGCCACCCAGGCGCCCCAAGAACGGAGATCTTAATATTCAGTCTTCCAACCCATGAACATAGTATTTCTCCACTTACTTAGATCTACTTTAATTATTCTAAGCAAAGTTTTATAGTTATCAGCAAAAAGATCTTCTTTTGCTAAACTTGTCCCTAAGTAGATATTTATGAGGCTACTATAAATAAAATTATTTCATTTTCCAGTTGCTTGCTTCTAGCATAGGAATACAATCAATTTTTATATATTGACCATGTCCTATAACTTTGCTATATTCATTATTAGTTGTAATAGCTGTTTTGTAGATTCCTTAGGATTTTTATGCATAAACAATCATGTTCTTGGGGCGCCTCTGTGGCTCAGTGGTTTAGGTGTCCAACTCTTGGTTTCAACTCATGTCCTGATCTAGGGGTCGTGAGATCGAGCCCTGCATTGGGCTCCTCGCTCAGCAGGGAGTCTGCTTCCCCTCTCCTTCTGCCCCTCCCCCCTGCTCACATGCTCTCCCTCTCTCTCTGAAATAAACCTTTAAAAAAAAAAAAATCATGTTCTCTATGAATAAGAGAGTTTTACTTCTTTCCACTTTCTAGAACTGTGGTAGACATCCTTGCCATGTTTCTGACCTGATCATAGGCTTAAAGAGTTCATATTTTACCACTAAATATGATGTTGGCTATAGGTTTTTCATAGATAACTCTTATCAAATTGATAAAGTTTCCTTCTATTCTTAATGTGTTTAGAGTTTTTATCATGAATGGGTATTGATTTTATCACGTACTTTCTCAACATATACTGAAAAGATCATAAGATTTTTCTCCTCTATTCTGTTAATGTGGTGAGTTACGGTGATTAATTTTCTTTTTTTGAAGACTTATTTATATGAGAGAGAGAGAGAAAGGGAGAGTATGAGCAGGGGCAGAGGGAGAAGGAAGCAGACTCCCCATCAAGCAGGGAGCCCAACTCTGGGCTTAATCCCAGGACCCTGAGATCACGACCTGAGCTGAAGGCAGACACTTAACAGAGTGAGCCACCCAGGTGCCCCACAGTGATTGATCTCCTAATACAGAACTTCCTTGACTTACTATGGGGTTATGTCCCAATAAACCCATCATAAGTTGAAAATATTGTAAGTCAAAATTGCACTTAATACACCTAACCTAACGAACATGACAGCTTACCTTAGCCTACCTTAAATGTGCTCAGAACACTTACATTAGCCTACAGGTGGGCAAAATCATCTAACAAAGTCTATTTTACAATGAAGTGTTGAATATCTTAATATAATGTATTAAAAACTGTACTGAAAGTGAAAAACAGAACGGTTGTGTGGTTACAGAACGGCTGTTAAGAATATCAATTGTGTGGCTGACTGGAGAGTATCATACTACATTATCGCTAGCCCAGGAAAATACCAAATTTCAAATTCTACCAAATGTGTATCATTTTCATACCATCATAAAGTTGAAAAATCATTAAGTCAAATTATCATAAGTTGGTGACTATCCTTATTAAACTAATCTTACATTTCTGGGTATAACCCAACTTTGTTAGGTTATCTTTGCTAATATTTTATTTATGATTTTTGCACCTATGTTCATAAGGGATAATGGTCTCCAGATTTTATTATAATGCCTTTGTCAGATTTTGGTATCACAATTATACTGGCCTCCTGAAATTAGCTGGGAAGTGTTCCTGCCTCTATTTTCTGAAAGAGTTTGTATAAGATTGGTGTTATTTCTTCCTTAATTATTATACAGTTTTCATTAATAAAATCATCTAGGTCTGGAGGCTTTTATTGAGGATTTTGCCTATGTACTGGCCTATGTACTGGCCTATGTACTTTCTCTTCTCAAACTGTCCTTGTCAGTTTGGGCATCATAATCCTCATAAAATGTGGTGGGGGAGTGTGTCATCTTTTTCTTCTTTATTCTGAAATAATCTATATAAAACTGGCAATACCATTCTTTGATCCTATATGACAGTTCTGGCTTCTTGAATAGTTTAAATAGGTAACATGAGGTAGGTTATATTTGGGGGCAATACTAATAAAATACTAATAAAAATTCTACAAAATGCATATGTGCCCCTCTCTGAATCCCTTTTAGAGAAGGTAACAAAATGCATCCGTGAAGATCCATCCCTTCTTCTTCCTTATCCTCTCCTTGTACCTCCACAAAAGCCTGCACTTGCAAGATGGATGCTCAGGGCCCCAGATGAGTACCTTCAATGCTAAGCACTCTGGTACCATAAAGACAAGCCTAAGACAAAGTGGAGCAAAAAGTGCTCTCCAATCAGATATAATTTCCCAATCCTCCCTTTCCCAGAGAATATTCATAGCAAATTAAGGAGGGAAGCTGCGAAGTCAGGAAGTTTGGCTGAGGTAGAAGCACTCTCATTTAGACAGATCACTATAAATTTGAGTTATCACTTCATCTTAGAAATTAGGATG
This sequence comes from Mirounga angustirostris, assembly GCF_029215605.1. Taxonomy (NCBI): domain Eukaryota; kingdom Metazoa; phylum Chordata; class Mammalia; order Carnivora; family Phocidae; genus Mirounga; species Mirounga angustirostris. The sequence goes on from NW_026991712.1 coordinate 154,293,044, forward strand.
GTAATATCTGACAATACATTATAACATCAGGTGAAGCCCATCCCATTCAGCCTTCTCTGATCTACTAGTTATATCTTGATTCTCCATATTCTTTATGATCAGAATTAGCATTTTGAACACGTCCATGTCTATCCCACCTTAAAAATAATTTCTTCCCTTAAGTACTACACATCCCTCTTCAACCACCACTGCCTTATCAAGTCTGAAAACTTCACAACCACATTTTTTTTTCTTTCTTCCTTTTTTTTTAAGTAGATTCCACGCCCAGAGTAGAGCCCAACACAGGGCTTCAACTCACGACCCTGAGATCAAAGATCTGAGCTGAGATCAAGAGTCCAAAGCCTAGGGGCACCTGGGTGGCACAGTCAGTTGAGTACTGGACTCTTGGTTTTGGCTTGGGTTGTGATCTCCAGGTACTGGGATCAAGCCCCGCTTCAGGCTCTGCGCTCAGCACAGAGTGTGCTTGAGACTCTCTCTCCCTCTGCCTCTGCCCCTCCCCACACCCTGCATGCTCTCGTTCAAGCACTCTCTAAAAATAAATAAATATATCTTTTGGAAAAAAAGAGAGTTGTAAGCATAATGGACTGAGCCACCCAGGTGCCATCCCCCCTCCCTTTTTTTTAATCACAACCACACTTCTTGAATTAGTCTACATTCACTGTCTCCTCTCACTTCCTATTTGTTCTTCAACACACTGCAAATATCCCCAGACCTTACCACCCCCATTTAAACCATTCTTGCCAGGTTATCAATGGTCTCCATGTAAAAAACCTCCACTGCATTCAGTCCACCATTTCTTTTTCTGACTTGACTGATCAGCAGCATTTGACAGTATCATTCACTCTTCTTTCTTGAAAGAATTTTCTTTCCCCAAAACCACATTCTCCTGTTTCAGCTCTTATTTCTGAAAACACTATTTAAACACCTTTGCAGGCTCATCCTTCATCATCTGAGACCTTTAAATGTTGATTGTCCTTAAAGCTCTCCCTGGAAACTCTGCTCTCTACATACTTTTACAGATGACTCCCATATTTGTATCTTCATCCCAGATCTCTCTCCTGAGCTTTATAGTCTTATATATAACTATCTTGTCCTTAAAATGTCTAAAAACTCAACCTGGCTTTCTACTCAATCTAGCTCCTCCTGTATGTTCCATTTCAGTGATGGTACCACCAAATCCAGAGTCATTCTTTTTTTTTTTACTTCCAAAGTTTTATTTAAATTCTCGGGGGTTAACATATAGTGTAATATTGGTTTCAGGAGTAGAATTTAGTGATTCATCACTTTCATGTTAACACTCAGTGCTCATCTTAACAAGTGCCCTCCTTAATACCCATCACCCAGTTAGCCCATTCCCCATCCACCTCCCTCCATCAACTCTCAGTTTGTTCAGTCATTCTTGATTCACTTTCTCTCACCCTACAATCCCATTATTCAGCAAGCCTTGCCAATTCTACCTCCAAAACGTCTATCTTTAGCTTGTCAATTTCACTTTATCTCCACTGCCATGTCCCCCTAGTCCAAACAAGCATCATCCTATACCACCTTCCTAGTTGATCTTCCTTTAGTTTGTTCCCCTGGATCCTTAATGTTATATCAATATATATATCATGTAATTAGTACCTGTTTTCTAAGTGATACTATCTTTGTTTAACAAAACAAACAGCCAAAAGGATCTTTTTAAAATGCAGAATTGACTGGGTCATTTTTCTACTTAAACTCCTCAATGGATAAAGTCTAAAATCCTTTCTGTAGCCTACAGGATGCTACCTGGCTGCTACTCCCTACCTCTTCAGCATCCTTTGCACAACTCCCCAGTCTCACTGGAGTTTTGATCTCTGGGACATGGCATACCCTCTCTTCACCTTCAGGGCTTCACACCTATTATTCTGCCTGGAATACTTTTCCTTATTTCCTTTTATACATTCCTGAACCTTAGCTTAAATCTCATTTCCTCCGGGAAGATTTCCCTACATACAGTTTCCCTAGCCTACCTCTATACACTTCCAACCCTTCACTATCATTAGTTAACTTAATTGTCTGTTTTCTGGCAATGACTGTTAGCTCTACAGGAACAGAGATTAGTCTTGCTCACAATGACATTCCTAGCACCCAGCACAATACCTAGCCTAGTAGGTACTAAATGAATATTTGATGAGTAAACCAATGAATCAATCAAGTAAGTAAATGGTACTTACTACTATCATTATCATCACTATAATGCTCAAAATAGGGTCTTGCTCATTTGGAGTTAAACTGACGAAAAATATCAACTGCAATTAGGTCAGCAAAAGAGGCTTTACTAGAGAAAGGATATACTCTGTTATCACATATTATTTACTGACAGTCTTCTGGCTGGTAGTTCTTACAATGATCATAAAAAAGAAAAATGCTTTTAGGAAAGAAAAACATAACCTACCACAGAAATCTACTTTTTTTTTTAAAAGATTTTATTTATTCATTTGAGAGAGAGAATGAGAGAGAGAGAGAGCACAAGAGGGGGAGAGTGGGAGAGGGAGAAGCAGACTCCCCACTGAGCAGGGAGCCCGACGCGGCACTCGATCCCAGGACTCCAGGATCATGACCTGAGCCGAAGGCAGTCGCTTAACCAACTGAGCCACCCAGGTGCCCAGAAATCTACTTTAATACCATTTACTAACTGGCCTTAAAAGAACCATTATCCCCAAATACAATCTTCTTCCCTAAGCTCTGGCAGCAAATAAATCTGCTGGGATGCACAACAAAGTCCCTTTCCTGTGCAGCAAATGTACTGTTACTACTGCTCTGGGCATTATGGTGTTTTAGCTCCACTCACTCACACTTGAGTGTCAGTCTATCTTAAGGTCTGAAGCCAAGGGGGAAATCAGTGTATATGCAGCTATGGTACACCTATGAAACTAATGTATTTCACTCCCCTCGTTCCATTAAATTCACATGTCGTCACCCTGAGAATAGGTTTCAGTGATGCAGTATTTACATTATACAATATGAAGGAACATGGAAAAGAGCACACAATATAAACTTCATGTTATGGTTCAATAACATATAACTTATGTGACCTGGAATTTCACCTCCCTCTAAGGCTTAGATACAATGTTTATAAAGGTCAAATAAAATAATGTATATGAAAGTATTTTATTCTATAAATTGTGACACAAGTGACAGATGAGCTGTTCTCATGTGAGTTTGACGGAACAGTAAAGACAGCTTGATGACACTAACAGGATATTTCCACACGGTATAAAAACTCAGGGCTCAGAGTCAAAAAGTTTTTAAACACAGTTCTACTACTTACTTTGCTCATAAATCTTGGTCAGTGATTATACTTTCCTAAATCTCATTTTTCTTTTCTGCATACCTGCAATAAAAATACCTACTTTGCAGGGCGCCTGGGTGGCTCAGTGGGTTAAGCGCCTGACCCGTGGTTTTGCCTCAGGTCATAATCTCAGGGTGGTTCCATTGCCCCACGAGGGGCTTTGAGCTCTGTGCAGAGTCCGCTTGGGATTCTCTCTATTCCTCCCTCTGCCCCTCGCCTGGCTTGTGCACACACGCTCGCTCTCTCACACACTCTCTCTCTCTAAAATAAATAATTCTTTTTAAAATACCTACTTCACAAAAAACAAAAACAAAAAACAAAAACCTACTTTGCCTATCTCACAAAGTTAGCCTAAGATTAGAATACAAAAGTACATTTAAGGGGCACCTGCAGCAAGGTTGTAAAGCTAATGGATAAGGCACTGTTCTCCAAAAACTAACTCTAACCCTAAAACTCAAAGATACATTGTTTAAAGTCTCTAAAACTTTATTACAACCATTTTGGTTCCCTGAAATTGACATAGTTTGATACCATCTGCTGAAGAGGATATTTCCATATTTTCTTGAACTATAAAGTTGCAAAGAAAGCTGTATATACTAAATTCTAGGGAAAGAACCTTCATTCCCTTTCACTTGTCCACAAAACAAACTTCTAAAGGTATTACATATAAAATGAGATGGCGCCGTTCACATGGGGAGTCACTGTCTATGTGTATTACTCATTATTCACAATGACTAAACTCATAAAATATTTCCAAAGAAAAGACAAAGACCAAGTGTCCAAAGGCAATAACTACTACCCCCACAAGTAAATATGCAAGCCAAGAGTCACAAGACTGGTGTTTGTCCTTTACATCAATAGTCACCAGCATGGAGCTGACTGGTGGGTCAAAGCTATCTCTCTGCCTGAGGCAGCTCCCTCTCTGAGCCTCCCTCACACTTTCTAGTTTGAATTCTCACTCATATTCATTCATTCATTCATTCTTCCACTGCAGTAGCAGCACTCCTCCTAGAGAAGGAAATTAACAGGCCTCAAGAAACATAACTCAATCCTCCACTCCATTGAGAGTAGAGTTTGAGAGTTAGGTTTTAAAGACATCTGAACTAACATATAAAATCAAGGGGGGGGAAAGCATTCTCACCACTGAATGACTAGATATCTCTTTACAGAACTTATACAAAAACCAATACAGTGTGACTAACATAAATAACACTGCTTGGGGTGAGGATAGGAGTGGGGAACAACACTCTAGGGCCCACTCAGAATCCACTGCTGATGACAATTAACATCCTGTACTTCAGTATCCTCCTGGATGAAAGAAGACAATATTTTTTAACTACTTATTGAAATACAATATAAATACAGAAAAGTACACATAAGCATTTAACTCAAATTTTCACAAACTGAATATAGTAGTGTAGCCAACAGCCAGGATTTAAAAAATGAACATCACCATCAACCTGGAAGTATTCTTGTCACTACCTACACTCTTTCAGTCACTACCTACACTCCCCAGGAAACCATCATCTTCATTTCTAACTTTATAGATCACTTTTGCTGTTTTGGCATTTTCTTAAATACAATATAAAGTCTATACTATTTTGTGTCTAGCAATTTTATTCAATATATGTCTAATTTGAATCCCAGAAAGCAATAAGTGAATAAAGAAGTTACAAAATTTGAAGATATAATGTCTAAGCAATTTCCAAGATTGGTAATAGAAATGAATACACATATATAAGAAGCATAATATACCCAAGTGGGCTTAATTTTTAAAAAAATCCAGACCAGGTAAATGATAGTAATACTGAAAAACACCAAAGACAAAAAAAAAATCTTAAAGGGCGCCTGGGTGGCTCAGTTGGTTGGGTGACTGCCTTCGGCTCAGGTCATGATCCTGGAGTCCTGGGATCGAGTCCCGCATCGGGCTCCCTGCTCGGCAGGGAGTCTGCTTCTCCCTCTGACCCTCCTCCCTCTCATGCTCTCTGTCTCTCATTCTCTCTCTCTCAAATAAATAAATAAAATCTTTAAAAAAAAAAAAAAAAAAAATCTTAAGAACCAGAGAGTAAGATCCATAAACTTCAAAGGAATGACAATTACAGTGGCAGTGTATCTCTCAATAGCAATAATGGAAATCAAAAGATAGCTGAATATGTATAAAGTTTGAGAGAAAATGACTACCAACATAAAATTGGGTACCCATACAATCTCTCAAGGTCAAAGACATAACAGAGACATTTAAATAAATATGAGTATTTACTAACAACCTACCTATACTAAAGGAATGTCTACATGATATACTTTAAGAAGGAAAATGATCCTAGGAGAAAAGTCTAAGACCCAAGAAGGAATACTGAGCAAGAAAACTAGTAAATGTACATAAATGTCAGTAAGTCTGACTATATAAAAGAACAGTAATAAAAATATCTAATTTGTGAAAATTTTTTTAAACTAAAATACTGTACAAAAGCAGCATGTAAGTTTGGAGGAGGTGATGAGAGGGAAGGAGTCCTGTTGTTCAAGACGGGGTTAAAATTTGAATTTGTTCTAACTCAACAGTAGAATTAGAAAGATCAAGGAAGAAAAACAATCCAAAAAGTTTCTATCAATATTTTTTTTTTTTAAGATTTTATTTATTTGAGAGAGAGAGAGCGTGAGCAGTGGGAGGGGCAGAGGGAGAAAGAGAAGGAGACTCCCAGGCTCAATCCCAGGACTCTGGGATCATGACCTAAGCCAAAGGCAGACGCTTAACCAACTGAGCCACCCATGTGCCGCTCTATCAATATTTTTAAATGGCAAAAAAGAAAAGGAGTGGTAAGTTATGGAAATGCAGGACATGGAATACAAGAAATAATAGGGTAAAAACAAATTCATATATATCAGTAATCTTAATAAATGTAAATAGAAAAATTTATCAGCATAGACAGGAAAAAACAAAAAACCTACTGCATGCCATTTGCAGATAATCCAAAAACAAAATGACATAGAAAGTTTGAAATAAAGTGATAGTTGGCTTTAAAAAAAAAACTAACAAAACATGGGACACCTGGGTGCTCAGCTAGTTAATCATCTGACTCTTGATCTCATCTCAGAGTTGTGAGTTCAAGCCCCAAGTCCTGCAATGGGCTCCATGCTCAGCAGAGAGTCTGTTTGAGATTCCTTCCCTCTCCCTCTGTCCCTCCCCCAACTCACACACTGGCACATGCACGAATTCTCTCTCTCTCAAATAAATAAATCTTAAAAAAAAAAATAAAAGAAGGGGGGCCTGGGTGGCTCAGTCGTTAAGCGGCTGCCTTCGGCTCAGGTCATGATCCCAAGGACCTGGGATCGAGCCCCACGTCGGGCTCCCTGCTCAGCAGGAGGCCTGCTTCTCCCTCTCCCACTCCCCCTGCTTGTGTTCCCTCTCTGGCTCTCTATCAAATAAATAAATAAAAATCTTTTAAAATAATAATAATAAATAAATAAATAATAAATAAAAGAAACACAAAGAGGGACATAAGAACAGACTCAACAGAGACTTTTGTTTGTTATTTAAATTCAATTAATTAATATATAATGTATTATTTGGTTCAGGGGTACAGGTCTGATTCATTAGTCTTATAGAATACTCAGTGCTCATTACATCATCTGCCCTCCTTAATGTCCATTACCCAGTTACCCCATCCCTCCAACCCCTCCCCTCCAGCAACCCTCAGTTTGTTTCCTATGATTAAGAGTCTCTTATGGTTTATATCTCCCTCTCCGGTTTCATCTTGTTCCATTTTTTCCTCTCTTCTCCTATAATCCTCTGCTTTGTTTCTTAAATTCCATGTATCAGGGGGCTTGGGTGGCTCAGTTGGTTCAGCTCAGGTCACGACCTGGAGTCCTGGGATCGAGTCCCACATCGGGGTCCTTGCTCAATGGGGAGCCCGCTTCTCCCTCTGACCCTCCCCCCTCTCGTGCTCTCTCTCTCTCATTCTCTCTCAAATAAATAAAATCTTAAAATAAAATAAAATAAATTCCACATATCAGTGAGATCATATGATAATTGTCTTTCTTTGACTGACTTATTTCCCTTAGCATAATACCACCTAGTTCCATCCATCAACAGAGATTTTTTTAAAAAGCAAATAATATCAACATTTTTTTCCTCAATAAACAGACAGACAAAATGGACAAACTCCTATTACTATATCCTACAAACTTTATCAAAACTACCTAAACATGGGGGCGCCTGGGTGGCTCAGTCATTAAGCATCTGCCTTCGGCTCAGGTCATGATCCCAGGGTCCTGGGATCAAGCCCCGCATCGGGCTCCCTACTCCACAGGAAGCCTGCTTCTCCCTCTCCCACTCCCCCTGCTTGTGTTACTGCTCTCGCTGTGTCTCTCTCTGTCAAATAAATAAATAATCTTTAAAAAAAAAAAAAACTACCTAAACATGAAATAAGAAGCTTAAATTAAATCCCTTCCATTTAAAAATCTGAATCATACATTATGCCTGAGTTGGGTTTATCCCCAAAATTCAAGTGGTTATGCAATAGAAAATTTATAAATGTTATACACCTCAAATAAATTAATGGAGAAAAAACACCATATTCTCAAATGATACAGAAAGGACACATCAAATGTGTACCAACTTATTAAAAGAAAAGCAAAGAATCAAGGGAACAGAGATGTTCAAGACATTAGAAAAAAGGAAAAGAAGAGAACTGAAAAAAAGGTAGAAGTTCTTAGACTGAAACATAAATGTTGCAAACTCAAATACTTCCATGGGCCAGTAAAGTAATATAATGTATTTCATAAAATCTGAAAAACTATTGTTGCAAGAGATGACATTATTTTAGGTATCAGTAAAAAAAAATGTTTAAAGCAAAACAAAAATAACTGCCAATTAATGTATAACACATGATCAGAACATAACACAATTTCAGAACTGTTAAGTAAAAAGATGTGAGCCTTATAAATGATGAAACACAGGGGCTCCAGGATGGCTCAGTTGATTCAACGTCCAACTCCTAATTTCGGCTCAGGTCATAATCTCAGGGTTGCAGCCCCAAACTGGGCTCTGTGCTGGGCATGGAGCCAACTTAAGATTCTTTCTGGGGCGCCCAGGTGGCTCAGTCAGTTAAGCATTTGGCTCAGGTTTGGCTCAGGTCATGATCTCAGAGTCCTGGGACAGAGCTCCGCATCGGGCTCCCTGCTCAGCAGGGAGCCTACTTCTCCCCCTCCCACTGCTGCTCCCCCTACCTGTACTCTCTGTCAAATAAATATAATCTTAAAAAAAAAAAAATTCTTTCTGCCCCTCCCCATACCTCCTCTCCCTCTCTAAACTAAAAAAGAAAAAAAAAAAGAAATGATGAAACACAGTAAATATATGAAGCAGCAAAATACAAAACAAGAAAGGATCCATAGGGACTATATTCATCAATTTTCTTTAAATCTCTAAAGGTGGCCAAAAAAACCATTTCTACAGGAAGTGGTTCACAGACCTACCATCTGTGATCCTGATTTACAGAGGAGAATGCAGGAATTTAATTCAGAGATGATAAGGGAATGTAACTTTAGATTACTATTAGATTTCTATGTGAAACAACTCCATGGACAAAATATATCCTGCTTAGGGAAAATGTGCCATTAAAATGAAGTCCAGGAAGAAGAGGAACGCTAAAGATCTGAGGCCAATTATCCTTCTCTGCAAAGATCTTGAAGATAATCATGATGACAGTAAGAATTTGAAAATTAGGTGCTACATGGGGAAGATGACCAGGAGGTTGATAGGTAGAAAAGGAGGAAAACAACACTCAGGAATGAAAAATGTCAGAGAAGATGAATAAATATGTTAAATATAAATCTCTCCCAATAAAAGGCAAAAGTCTGGTGTGGCTACAACATAGAACAGGAATATATATGGCAGAGAAAAAAGAAGGTACACAAATAAGATAAATCAATTTTCAAAGCCATTTAGTCTACTGACATGATGCAAATATTTAGTAGTACTAAGGACTGATGAGTATAAATTGCAGTTTCTCTACTTTTATTCAACTTCCCACAAAAGGGAATAAAAAACATCAGAAGGAAATCATTGTTACATTTTTGTCCATATGTCATCATCTTTTTAAAAGTGAAATAACTTTTAAGAGGAAAAGGAGTGTTTGAAATCTAGCTAGTTCCTGAAGATTTTGCTTTTAAGGACTACAATCTAAACTGAATTACATTTCATATGAGGATTGTAATTTATTAGGACAGTTCATAATTTTCAAAATTAAAAAAATCCCTTGGGACACCTGGATGGCTCAGTCGTTGAGTGTCTGCCTTCGGTTCAGGTCATGATCCCAGGGCCCTGGGATCGAGCCCCGCATCAGGCTCCCTGCTCCGCGGGAAGCCTGCTTCTCCCTCTCCCACTCCCCCTGCTTGTGTTCCCTCTCTCGCTGTCTTTCTGTCAAATAAATAAATAAAATCTTAAAAAAAAAAAAAAAAAAACAAGAAAGCTTTGTCAACAATGCTTCCCAGTATGCATTATGTTGTCGTATGTTCATTAAAAGCCCCTGAACAATGGCAATTTCAAGCACTCTCATTTTTGAACATCAAAAGCAGAAAAGGGGTGGAAGAAACATTACATGGCTTTCACCTGAGGGCAATAACTTTACCAGCACAATAAATATTCTCAACTCAGAACCTGGGAAACTGGGCTCTCTCTATATATACAACGAAGCCCAATTACTGTGTCTGCCTTCTAGGCAAAAAATGCAGAAATGATGGCAGTCAAAAGAGTTGATAATAAAAATGTATTTATGGTAGCTAATCAGCTGGCCTTTCAAAGTTAAAATAAAATCATCTCCCATAAAGATGACTGGGAAATAAAGCAAATATAAAAGCACCTTCTTTCATCCACAAGGAACTTCAACCTCAAAAGTAGCAATAGGATGAAAGCTGACCCAAAGACCCAAACCTGAACCACTCTTCAAACAAAACAATGTCAATCCCTACACAGGATAGTCTCCTCTAGTCTAAGGGAAAGATGCTGCCACATAATCTCCCAGATGTCTAAAAGGACCTAAGGATGCTAGAAGTGTATGAACATGCACACTGAAACCACTACAGGCCTTTCTCTAATAAGTAGGAAGCCAGCTTGAGAATTAGGCCAATACACAGAGCAGAGAAGCAGAGCAAGACACTAGATCACTAGATTACCCAACTCTGAAACCCATACAACCTCTGGATATCCATATTTGAGTCAATACCTCTTTTTAAGTATTTAAATCAGTCAGAGTTGAGTTTTCTGTTACTTTCAGATCAGAGTATCCAGACCTATATACCTAGCCTTCCACTTACAAGTTGTTTGTCCTTGAGGAAGTAACTAAGCTTCACAGAGCTGAAAAAATGGCCAGTCAGAAAATCTCCCACCGCCTCCACTGCTATCAACCCCAAGAAGATCTTATGATGCTATCACATCATTAGATCTTCTTGCCTCTGGGGCGCCTGGGTGGCTCAGTCAGCTGAACGTCTGCCTTCAGCTCAGGTCATGATCCCAGGATCCTGGGATCGAGTCCCACATCGGGCTCCCTGCTCAGTGGGAGTCTGCCTCTCCCTCTGTCCCTCTCCCCTGCTCATGTTCTCTCTTTCGCGCGCACGCTCTCTTTCTCAAATAAATGAATAAAATCTAAAAAAAAAAGATCTTCTTGCCTCTACAATTTACTCTCAACATGACAGTGGAATACAGTATGGAAGGCATTAAGAGTTTTTCAAAATTTAACCATGGTTATTATGGCTACAATGTGGCAGAACTATAATTTGAACCAATCTTCTGTTTCTTCTTTAAAATTATCTGCACCTGAAAATGTGGATAAAACCTACGCATCACCAACATCCTGACGACTGAAGGCCATAAGGTACAGCCTAACAATGGAGGGCACAAAACAGGCACACAGTAAATGCACTGTCATTTCACACTGCCACCCCCCAGGAAACCTGGCAAAGAAAGCCAGAAGGGTCAAAGCAGGGTTGTCTCTTAGCGGATTTTCTGGAAAACTTTTAGGAACTCTAAATTATTCATCAAAATGGAGTTAGTAAGGCCCACACATTCATTTGGATTTTTATCTTCTAATCTGAGGTTATCCAGTAAATTACCTGTACCACTGGATACATTTTCACTTTTGTGTGTTTATACACACAAATCTAAAACTAACTTTTGAAGTTTTACATTATAATTTACCTATTTAAAACAAATAATCTAAACTGCTGCTTTTCAAGTATTACTTCTATTTCAGAATGTTCCAATGCAGTCTTTTGGAGAATGAACTGTAAAGTAATAAAAAATATTTAGTGGGAAAAAAAGGAGACTATAAGAAAATACCCTCCAGTGTATGTAGTCTGGCAATTTGGAGTCCCCACTAGATAGAAACAAAGACTCAGGAGGAAGGGCATCAATAAACAGGGTTAGCAGATACTGGAGACTGACTCAGTCACTAGGGAGAAAAATGACGGAGTCAACACAAAACAGGCACAGTAATTGAAAATATTCCTCACTCAACAAATAGGATTCCCTTTCTGAATCCGGCAACTAAAAAGTTAAATAAAGATATAAATAGGCAATGCAATTAAATGTGCTTATAAAGCCAGCCATTTTTTATCAACAGCTACTTGATCATACATCATTATTTATGAGAGGTCTTCTGAGTACTTTATAATACTTCTTAAAATATTCCCAAGAAATCAAATGACAGATCTCATCAAAGCAACTGCCCTAACAGGAGAAATTAAAATAAGGCATTGACTTTTAAAGGCCGGTCATACTGGAAAAGTGCTGAATATTCAGCAAATGCTTCCAGGAGGCTTTGAATGCTCATAATACCATTAATAAGAAAGATAAATAATAAGAACTACAAATATCATAATCCACCTAAATTTTACCAATCCTGTATATTTTCTTTCTGAGCACTTTAAAGAAACCAAAATAACATTAATTTATGATCATTCAAAAGACCCAAAGTGCTTTGTATAAAAAAAAAAAGTGCTTTACAAATGTCAAACAAAATCAAAACAAGAGAAATAGCTACATTTCACGAGGGGACCTTCACAGGTTGATGGTTGAGTTCGGTGTTTTATACTGAAACCTTCACTGTGTCAGTCCTTTAACACATTCAATGTTGGACTAAAGAAAACTGGCTCGTTCTTTATTAATAAGACCAAGACAGGATGATCTCCTTCCAAAGTATGAAAAAATTAATCATAAAATTTATTTTTTTATTTTTTTAAAGATTTTATCCATTTATTTGAGACAGAGAGAATGAGAGAGAACACATGAGAGAGAGAAGGGTCAGAGGGGGAAGCAGACTCCCCGCCGAGCAGGGAGCCCGATGCGGGACTCGATCCCGGGACTCCAGGATCATGACCTGAGCCGAAGGCAGTCGCTTAACCAACTGAGCCACCCAGGCGCCCTAATCATAAAATTTAAAAGAAATGTGGTAGGTCTTCTTTTAGTGCTAAGGACATTCACTGAAACTCAGCTGAATGCTATCTATCAGTCTCTCCATTTTTGCCTCATTATTATACCTTATTTACCTCTTCATGTGCCAAATTACCCATGACTTAAAGAGGAGAAGGCTTCAGAAACAGGTGTCAGATATATGGCTATCATATATAGCTATACTGTATGTGTGTATATATGCATGCAAAGTGGTAATTTTAAAAAGTTCTGAAAACTATGTGTAGAGTCAAATATATATTATACATGTGACTTAATTAAGGAGGGGGAAGTGGGGAAGCAGGCACAGTGGTCGGGAGCAGAATATGTTTACTGTAAATAATCTGTCAACAGTAATGTCTAATATCAAAAATTAGGCCCACATCCTACAAAGGTATGATTTAATTGCACCACTCAGTTAATATAAAGTAAGTGCAAGCAGAGTTTTTTCTATCAAAGTAGAAGGGTCTTAGACAATTTCTCTAATTATAACTATACATGATGGAATAAAGAGGAACTTAGTCCATTTAAATGAATTAAATAAAACTGAAGCAATCCATTTAGTACATTTTCAAAAGACACTAAGAGGAAGGAGATCAGTAAAAAGGCTTTCTGTTACTCACCTGTAACCCTCTCCTTCGCAGAATACTGGAATCATCCATAATAGATATCAGACAAAAAAAGCCACTCCCCAGACAGTCAACTACTAGTGTCTACTTGCTTACTGCTGGGTAAAGAGGCAAACAATCCCTTTCTCCATGCTGTGCCCACTAACCACCACTCCACTAAATCAGTTCTCAGTCCAGTGTGAGTAGACAATCTCTGCCTCCCATCAGAGCCATGTCTTTCTTCACAGCAGTACAGACAGATCTCATCTGAATCACCACCAAAATAGGGGAAAATATTTCATATTTGTTTTTCTTTTCCAGGCATACCTCTTTGGTTAAAATATTTGAAGAACCAAGAAAAGGATAAAGGTCCCGGAAAAAAAATCCAATCTTTGATTTCCTGACTTCATTGCTTATTAAAAAGGTTTGGCAAGCAAAACAAGCGAATCTCCACCTGCAGCTACTGAGCATTTAAAATCCATGTCACGTTTTCCTTCCCAAAAACAAAACCACTTCACATACCGTTTTAAAAAAATAACAATTCTTCAGAAATACAAAGAAAAACATATTATTCTGACGCCTGTATTTTAGGCTGAGGCTGATTTAAAACCAGTTATTGTTCTGACTAAGTCGGCAAAATTCCTTTCATCCTTTGTATAGACAAAGCAAATGTCAGATTCTTTCGATACTGTCACAGGCTCTTTTGTTTCTTTATCTCTAGATACGCTGGTCTTCACTTCTTGGGCAGTTACGAAAGCCTCTTTCTTCAGGAGCTTAGATCACTGCTAAGGTCGGTTTCCCTGCTCTTTTATGTCCCGGAAGGGGCTAGTACACGTGTGGTGAGTCTGAGCATGGACGAATTCATTCATCTATTCACTGCTGATAGTACAGTCACAGGAAAAGCTCCCCATTCCATCAGACTTCTCAAAGGGCACAGCATGAAAAAGTCTAGTTTTACTCAGGCTAAATAATCTTGGGATCATTTCTTTGGTCACTGGCTGCCATTTTCAAGACTTCAGCCAAGTTTAAAGATGTTTCTAGTGTATTAATTTATATTAGAAATATATATATATATTTTAAGAGTTCTATAGTGAAAGGTTAGCTCACATGGTAGGATTTTATTAAACACCCCATAAGCAATGTTTTAAATTTTCCAATTTTATAGTAATTTCCAGAATCCTAGTAAACACAGGGGAAACGCGAGGCAAGTTGGTGGTATTTCCAAAAAATCACACACACACACACACACACAAAAAGATTGTTAGCAAAGGCAGTACTATATTTTTAGGAAGAGGGTTAAAACATTATTTACCAATTCATCATCATTTGTTCTTCAAACTATAGGACATACTATAAAAATTATTCACTCTCCTAAGGATTGCAGGAGATATTGATCCAAATTTCCTAATTTGACAAATAAAGGTATATATAAAGCACTGTTATATTCTCTATAGTATACAGAGTATATACATAAAAGTATATATAAAGGTATATATAGGGGAACCTGGGTGGCTCAGTCGTTAAGCATCTGCCTTCTGCTCAGGTCATGATCCCAGGGTCCTGGGATCGAGCCCCGCATCAGGCTCCCTGCTCGGTGGGAAGCCTGTTCTCCCTCTCCCACTCCCCCTACTTGTGTTCCCTCTCTCGCGGTGTCTCTCTGTCAAATAAATAAAATCTTTAAAAAATAATAAAATAAAAAAATAAAAATAAAGGTATATATAGTATATATAAAGCAGGCTGTTATGGTCTCCTTAGAGACTATATACATTTTATTCCTTAGAGTAAATATAGCAATAACCATAAGACTGATTCAGTTTGCACTCAACAAGGAGAAAAGAAAAGCTGCCGCTCATATAATTATGGCAGCTGTACCATCAGTCTGGGGTTTAAAGGAAAGTTTATTTACAAAATCTTTTTCTGGTCTTCTTAAAACTGTAAGAGCAAGAACTAGCCATACTGCTGAAAATAGCACAGAAAGCAGGATTCATCTTCCTTTCATTCAGCAACAAATTTCTAATCCTTCAACAACCAGTGTGGTCTTATGTTGTGAGAGCTAATAAATCCATATCTCCATGGACTCTTCCCATCTGCTGCTTTAAACCACTAATGGCTGGATTATGTCTATGGGGAAAACAAACACAAGACCTGAACAGACAGCTGATTTGCATTGGGTATACTATCCACTACATGAGTGTCTGCAAAGTCACAGGCTTTTAAAGCCATAGAACTTCTCTATCAAAATAGATTTTATTAAGTAAATAAAACATATATCAGCAGAGACAAGGAAGGAATCGGTCTCCAATCAGTCCTAAGAAATATAAATGGTGCAGTCTGATAAACTGTTCAGACCAGAAATTCAAAATTCAAACTCTTTATTCATTTACAAATTCAGGAATCATTTATTATGCTAAGCACTGAGATGGGCATCAGGAAAGATTACCAAGATTAACACTACCATAAACTAATAATTCTATTCTAGAAGACCTCAAATCCAATGGAGAAGTCAAATATAAGCAAATAACTATGATACAATGGGAGAAATTCTATCAAAGATAAGACAAAGTGCTAAAAAAGGAATGTCATAGAGGGCTCAATTCATTACCTCAGGATATCTACAAAAAGGCTTCCAGTAGAAGTGCCAATCTGGTCACTAAAATTAATGTTACAGATTATCAGCCCTTGGCCATGACAGTCTCCCTTTCCTAAAATGTACACAGCTTAAAAATCTTCAACCAGTCCTTACTATCTAAAAAATTAGGTAAAAAAAACTCCTCCTCTTGGCATTCAAGGCACCCCATAACACTGAAACAATAGATTGTATCTCCACTACGACCTTACTGTAAACTGATCCTTCCAATGAGGAAGAAAAACACACTGTTCCCTGAACACATCCCATCCTTCTCCATCTCACATTCTTTGTGGATACATAGGAATATAGTCATCTACCTTATAAGACTGTTGAAAGGAACAATTTAAACAACATATATCAATGATTCTTAACTTTTTTCACTATCTCTAATGACAAGAGTAGAGCGCACACTGTGCAAAATTTCCTTCCCCAACCTGGTTTCTTTATAAAGTTTTGTGTTCTGGGGGCCTGGGTGGCACAGTCGGTTACACATCTGACTCTTGGTTTCAGCTCAGGTCATGATCTCAGGATCCTGAGATTGAACCCCAAGTTGGGCTCCACACTCAGCGTGGAGTCTGCTTGAGATTCTCTCTCCTTCTCCCTCTGCCCCTACCACTCATGCTCTCTCTTTAAATAAATAAATCTCTAAAAGCAAAACAAACAAAAAAAGTAGTTTCATGTTTTATTCTTAAAATTCATATAAATTTTGCATTCTCTCTAATCTAAGAAACCCTTATTTTTTAGTATTAATATTGATAAATACTGATTAAATTGCAGGAGACCGAAGAAGAATAACCACAGAAATGGGGGAAAATAAAATGCTTAAGGAAGCCAAGAAAAGAGTGTTCAGAGAAGGCTGAACAATAACAAATGCTGCCAGGAGACCCAAGAACACCTTTGAATTTACTGACATGAAAGTCAGTGGTGCCCTTTGTAAAAACAGTTTTGGGGTAGATGTGTGATAGGAGCAGAAGCCCAATTGCAGTGGGTTACAGAATAAGTAGGAGATGAGGAAATAAAGACAGAGAATCTATACAGCATTTCCAGCTTTTTCTATCCTTCATAGCCAAATTTCTCAAAAAAAAAAAAAAAGGGAATGGATGGTATTCAGAACATAAATAGAGATAGAAGGAATACTTCTTCCATTCTAACATTATAAAAAGCAGGTACAGGCAACAAAATATCTGTAATTTTAGTAGTAAAGAAGCTAAAGAAGTTTCCAAATTATAGCTATTTTCTCTGCGAAATAAAGAAGGAAATTGGCAGAAAGCAAAGAGATTGGTGATTTGAGAAGAGCAAGGAAATCTGAAGATAATGTAGAGAACAAGATGATGAGTTAATTAAAGAAAAAGGTAGGACTGGTGAGCAATGCTGAGGACTGACTGACATTACCCATAATAATTTTATAGGGCCACCATTCTGTTCCACATGTGGCTTTTTTCAGTAGGACTACAGTGACACAAAGGCAAAAGTTTTACCAGACTGATTTACCAGACGGACAAAAAATGGGACAAAAGATTTATGACATTGACTAAAGAGTTAAAGAGTTAATGGGCCATGGAATCAAAGCTAAAAAGGGAGGAAAGTAAAGATGAAAGAACAGGAAGAAATCAGAAGGATCTAACAGAGATACTGATAAGCCTAAGAACTGGTATGCTTTAAGAATAAGTACATGAAGGAGCTGAAATCTATTGAGCTGTGGTGAGGAGGTTATCCAGCATTATGATTTTAGAAGGGGAACATTTCAGTGGTATGACAATGCATAAACTATAGTCCTAAAGATGGTACAAAGGTAGACTAGAAATAATGATGATAAGGTCCAGCAACTATGATGCTGGAATATTGATAGGGCCCACATGGTTGCTGAAGAAAAGATAATAAAGATAATAGTAGGAGTTGGGAAACTTATGCCTAATGATAGTATCTAACATGAAGGGAGGAATAATTAGAAGATTAGTAAATACAGCAGCCAGGGAAGGGAAGGGTTTAGACATAAGGACTGCTAAGAAAAATTACCCTAATAGTTCACATTGAATTCTGCTTCAAATAAATTTGATTTATAAATGGATGTATTAATTTAACTAACACCCTTTATTTCATAACTAAATGAAGTTAGGACCCAAGAAGAGAATGTAACATGCTTAGAAACTGTATGGTAGGAACTTGAACCCATGTTTCTGCTAGAACATGCATATTTAACTAAATAGAACAGATGGAGGAGGATTGCTTATCCTAGAAAAGATGAGCAGAACATCTTCATCAGTTAATCTACATTAATACGGTGTTAATTAGACAGAGGGGTACCTGGGTGGCTCAGTCAGTTAAGTGTCCAACTCTTGGGTTCGGCTCAGGTCATGATCTCAGGGTTGGGAGACTGACCCCTGTGTCAGGCTCTGTGCTCAGTGGAGAGTCTGCTTGAGATTCTCTCCCTCACCCTCTGCCCCTCCTGCTCCTGCTCTCTCTCTCATAAATAAATCTTTTTTTTTTAAAGGACTATTTGCGGGGCACATGGCTGGTAGAGCATGCAACTCTTGATCTCAGGATTATAAATTCGAGCCCCACATTGGGTGTAGAGTTTACTTAAAAATAAAATCTTAAAAAAAAAAAAGACTATTTAGCAATAACTAGGTTAAAACTAGACATCTGCACAAATAAAGCTGAATACATAAATTCTCAGAAGAGTTTGCATCTATGTATGTTCTCAATATAAATTATTATTCTTTCATTCATCAGAAAGGGAATATCTTATAACTACACCTCTATACGGAAAGCTATAAGGAGCTTTACATGGTAAACACGCCAAAGTAAGCACAATGAGAAAAGTCACTTTTTTACAAAACCTAAACCCTAAAGGCAGTCTCAGAGGAGATTTTCTCACTAGACCTACCACATCCTCTGCATGTGACAATGCACACAGCACAAAGCACAGAACCTGGAGCCTCTATGGTTCGCATTCGTTCAACAAAGGATTCTTCTTATTTGTAGAAGAGGAGGAGACACCCCTGAAGCACTTCTTTATTTGTTGCTTAAATGGAAACTCAGTCAGTCAAGTAAAATTCCTTCAAAATAGGTAGGCTTTTCATAGAGGAAAAATACACTCCTCAGGGTAAAAAGACAACTGATTTTCTGATATCCCCTATTTTAGAATTTGCATAGGTCTACAGTTAAGATTCCTTACTCAAACCTCACAGGAAATCATTCTCTTTTGAAAGTAATCCTCCTTTCATTCATTTATTCTAAAATTAAGTATCCTCGGGCACCTGGATGGCTCAGTCGTTAAACGTCTGCCTTTGGCTCAGGTCATGATCCCGGGGTCCTGGGATCGAGCCCCGCATCAGGCTCCCTGCTCAGTGGGAAGCCTGCTTCTCCCTCTCCCACTCCCCCTGCTTGTGTTCCCTCTGTTACTGTGTCTCTCCTCTGTCAAATAAAATAAAATCTTTAAAATAAAATAAAGTCTTTAAAATAAAATAAAATAGGGGCGCCTGGGTGGCTCGGTCGTTAAGCGTCTGCCTTTGGCTCAGGTCATGATCCCAGGGTCCTGGGATCGAGCCCTGCATCGGGCTCCCTGCTCAGTGGGGAGCCTGCTTCTCCCTCCCCCATTCCCCCTGCTTGTGTTCCCTCTTGCTGTGTCTCTGTCAAATGAACAAATAAAATCTTAAAAAATAATAATAGTAATGTACCAATACCTGTACTTCTCAATCTTTCCTCAGCATTCTTAAATACACCTATGCATAGCAGTACATGACATTAATAATACAATTAAAAGACTTTCTGTACAAGATTTAAAACAAAAACAGAACAAAACCTATATCTATAACTTTTAACTGGTAGTTTAACAATACCATTTTTTTTATATATGTGATATTTTATGAAACCCTTGCATAAACATTGTGTCATGTATTCTAACCCTCAACAAATTCAGTAAGATGTCTTTTAATAGTTCCAATCAACCAGTTTAAGTTAAAACAATTTTTAATTTTAAATGTCTTTTAAAAATATGAAACCCACTATTTTTTAAGGTTACATACCTTAAATTCTTTACAAATTTACAAATTATCACAGAAGATATGATTAAAGTGTTTAACAAATCCAAGTTAAAATTCAGCTCTATTTGTTCAGGCAAAAATAACTGGTCTGTTCTTTTGCTTCTCTCTTAAGGATGTTCGTGAGAACAAGCAACCAAACTGCTAATATCCTATTCAATTTCATGAAAATCTCTCAACTTTTAATATAAAATCTCATACTTTGAAAAGACACTAGGTGGCATTAGAAACATGTTCCTCTTACGAAAAAGAAGAAACAAAGAGTACAAAAGAGAGCAATTCTCAAACTGACAGTGAATGATCTAAACTCCTATAAATCTTACTAAGTTGAATACTTCACTATCTTGCCCTTTCAGATATAAATTTTTCATGCTCTCCTACATTCCTTTTCATTCTCTGTACTTTCTTGCATGATTTAATCCACAGCTTCCAAATCCCTATTTATAGCTCTAAAACTGATCTCCTTTACTCTAGGTGTTTATTTCTAACTCTTAAAAGGATATCTAACAAGTGGATATCCACATTCAAAAGAATGAAACTGCACCCCCCTATTTCACACCATATACAAAAATTAACTCAAAATGGATCTATGTAGTAAATATAAAGCTAAAACCATAAAACTCTTAGGAGAAAGCACAGGGGTATATTTTCATGACCTAGGATCTGGCAATGTATTCTTTTTTTTTTTTTTTTAAAGATTTTATTTATTTATTTGAGAGAGAGAGAGAGAATGAGAGAGAGCACATGAGAGGGGGGAGGGTCAGAGGGAGAAGCAGACTCCCTGCCGAGCAGGGAGCCCAATGCAGGACTCGATCCAGGGACTCCAGGATCATGACCTGAGCCGAAGGCAGTCGCTTAACCAACTGAGCCACCCAGGTGCCCTGGCAATGTATTCTTAAGATGGGAGACCAAAAGCACAAGCAAAAAAAGAAAAAAATTAGATTTCATCAAAATTTTTAAATTTTATACATCAAAAGACACTGTTAAGAAAGTGAAAAGAGGGCACCTGGGTGGCTCAGTTGGTTAAGCGACTGCCTTCGGCTCAGGTCATGATCCTGGAGTCCCTGGATCGAGTCCCACATCGGGCTCCCTGCTCGGCAGGGAGTCTGCTTCTCCCTCTGCCCCTCCCCCCTCTCATGTGCTCTCTCTCATTCTCTCTCTCAAATAGATAAATAAAATCTTTAAAAAAAAAAAAAAAGAAAGAAAGTGAAAAGAAAAATACAGAAATGGAGAAAATATCTGCAAATCATACATCTGATAAGGATCTAGTATCCAGAATATATAAAGAACTCTTACAATTCAACAACAAAACAACAAAATTTTTAAATGGGCAAAGTACTTGAATAGACATTTCTCCTAAAAATATACATAAATGGCTAAAAAAGCACATTAAAAAAAAGATGCTCAACATCATTAGTCATCAGCCATTTGATTTGCATCAGTCATGAAAATCAAATGAGATACCACTTCACACCCACCAGGATAGTATAATAAAAAATAACAATTTTTTTAAATAGAAAATAAGTGTTGGCAAGTGTGTAGAGAAACTGGAACCTTTGTACATTGCTGGTGAGGATGTAAAATGGTGTAGCAACTGTGGAAAACAGTTTGGCAATTTCTTAAAAAGTTAAAGATAGAATTATCATATGACCCCTCAATTCCACCCCTAGATATATACCCCAAAGAATTGAAAACAGGTACTCAAACATGTATACATACACACATTTTCACAGCAGCAATATTCACAACAGCCAAAAGGCAGAAATATTCCAGATGTCCATCAACAGATGAATGGATAAACAAACTGTGTTATAGGGGCGCCTGGGTGGCTCAGTTGGTTGAGCGACTGCCTTCAGCTCGGGTCATGATCCTGGAGTCCCAGGATCGAGTCCGACATTGGGCTCCCTGCTCAGCAGGGAGTCTACTTCCCCCTCTCATGCTCTCTCTCATTCTCTCTCTCAAATGAATAAATAAAAATCTATGAAAAAAAACTGCGTTATATACATACAATGGGAAATTATTCAGTCACAAAAAGAATGAAGTACTGATACATGCTAGAATGTAGGTAGACCATCCAAACATTATGCTAAGCCAAAGAAGTCAGACACAGAGGTTATATAGGGTATGATTCCATTTATAGGAAATATCCAGGATAGATAATGCAAGAGACAGAATGCATATTGATGGTTGCCAGAGGCTGAGTGGAAGTGGAAAGGGGGAGAAGTGCTTAATGGATAAGGGGTTTTACTTAGGAGTGACGGAAATGTTTTACAAATGGATAGAGGTAGTGGTTGCACAACACTGTGAATGTACTAAATGTTCACTAACTGTTCACTTTAAAATGGCTTATTTTATATTATGTGAATTTCATCTCAATAAATTATTTTTAAAAGGATATCTAGGGGCGCCTGGGTGGCTCAGTTGGTTAAGCATCTGCCTTCGGCTCAGGTCATGATCCCAGAGTCCTGGGATCTGGCCTGCATCAAGCTCCCTGCTGGGTAAGGAGCTGGCTTCTTCCTCTCCTCCCCACTTGTGCTATCTCTGTCGCTATCTCTCTCTCATGAATAAAATCTTTAAAATGCATACGTACATACAAGGATATCTATACCATATGACCTGTCCTCAATATGCTAAGAATCAAACTCATTAATTTCCTCTCCCAACTTGTTTTTTTTCCTATATACCCAATTTCAATTAAAGGTACCACTATCTAACCCTCAAAGTTGTAAATGAATTCATTCTTATTTCTTGATTCTCTTCTATCTAATCCAGCAGTTTTCCATGAGTATAACCTTATTATAAATAACTGCTTCTATTACTATTTAAGGTACCTAAAGGCATGCAAATAAAGAGTAACATTTAGTTCATACTTATGACAAATCTGGCACTATGTTATTTTACATGGATTGTCTCATTTTATCCTAATAACTCCATGAGAAAGCCCTATAATTATCTTGATTTTAAAGATGAGAACACAGAAGATTAAAGTTCAGTGACTTCCCTTGGTTTATATGATTGCTAAGTGGCAGGACAAGAACATGGAATATAGGCCTACAGCTTTAGCTAGTATTTACTTCCTTTGTAAAGTAGAAGGCATTCACAATCATTTCATTCAAATATATTTTCTTGAGTAGGAATTAGAAAAGTAGAAACTAATGGGTAAACCCAAAGGAGTTATTTGCAAGTATCACTTATCATGACTTCTGGATTTTTATCTCCAAAGGAGGTAGTGATACATATTTTTTACATCCAAACAACAAAAACTATTACCTCTTCAACAGTTTAACAATGTTAAATGTTACAAATGTGCCTCATTGTAGATGCACTTCATTTGTCTCTATCCCATTAAAAATTAATACTCAACAGCAAAAATGTTTCTTTGTGATAAAGTCAGATTTTTTCCCTCTTATGACTTGTGCTGCTTTTTGTACTCTAAGAAACATTTACCTCACCGAAAATCACAAAGACTTTCTCCTGTGTTTTCCTTTACATGTTTTATTATCTTATCCATTTCAAGTTAATTTTTGTATATAGCATGAGGTAAAGGTCAAAGTTCTTTTTTTTCCCCCCATGTAAATTGTTCCAGCAACATTTGTTAAAAAGACTATGTTTTCCCTATTTAATTACATTGGCTTTTCCCGGACTTTCTGGATTTTCTATTCTGTTCCAATGAACTACATGTCTATCTTTATACCAATATCACACTGTCTTGCTTACTGTACCTTTATAGAAAGTCATAAAATTGGGTGAAGTGATTCCTCTAAGTTTAGTCTTCTTTTTCAATATTTTGGTTATTCTAGGCCCTTTGCATTTCAATATAAATTCGAAATCATCTTGGCACTTTCTGAAAAAGACTGTTTGGGTTTTTAATAGGACTGCATTGAATCTATACATCAGTAGGAGGAATTTACATCTTGATATCGAGTCTTCCAATTCATTAACATATCACTCCATTTAGATCTTCTTTAATTTCTCTCAGTAATGTTTTACAGTTAAAATGTACTGATTTTACAAATATATTGTTTATATTTAGTTATTACATATTTTTAAGCTATTGTAAATAGTAATGATTTTTAAATTTCAATTTCTAATTGTTCATTGCTGGTATAGAGAAATACAATTGATTTTTGCTTTTTTTCATATATAGATTTTTGTATAAAACACGGATAAGAAAATGAAAACGTGAGCCACAGCACGGAGAAAATATTTAAAAGGATATTATCTGATATACAACTAGTATTGGAACAGACAAAGAACTCTTAAGACTCAAAAATAAGATCAACAAAAGATTTGAACAGATACCTCATCACAGAAGATATATGAATGGCAAATAAACACATAAAAAGTAATTCAACCTCATTAGTCATCAGAGATGCAAATTAGAAGCAAATGTTAGTGGAAATGCAAAAATGCCACTTTGGAAAACAGTTTGGCAGTTTCTTATAAGGATTAACATACACTTGGGGTGCCTGGGTGGCTCAGTCGTTAAGTGTCTGCCTTGGGCTTGTGTCATGATCCCAGGGTCCTGGGATTGAGCCCCGCGTCGGGCTCCCTGCTCCGTGGGAAGCCTGCTTCTCCCCCTCCCACTACCCCTGCTTGTGTTCCCTCTCTCGCTGTGTCTCTCTCTGTCAAATAAATAAAATCTTAAAAAAAAAGATTAACATACACTTACTCTATATCCCAGCAGTCTCATTCCTAGGTATTTATCAAGCAGAAACGAAAGCATAAGCCCACACAAATACCTCTACACAAACTTTCATAGGAGCTTTCTCAGTAACAGGCAAAAACTAGAAACAATCCAAATGATCAACTGATGAATGGACAAAGTCTGATTATACCCATGCCAAAGGAATACTTTCAGCAATAAAAAAAAAACTGCTGATACTGAAAACAATGTGAATGAATCTCAAAACCATTATGCTAAGTAAAAGAAGTCAAGACAGAAAGGATTACATACTACATACTTCCATTTATATGAGATTCTGGAAAAGGCAAAAATCACAGTGACAGAAAACAGATCAGTGGTTGCCAAGGGCTAGTGCTAGGGGAGAGAACAGACTGCAAACAAGAGACAGGGAATATTTTGGGGTGATAGAAATTTCAATACCCTGATTTTCCATACCGTATCATGTTTGGTGGTAGTGACACAACTATATACATCTGGGAAAATTCATCAAATTGTACACTTAAAATGGGTGAATTTTATCCTATGTAAATTATACCTCAATACAACTAATTATGATATAGATACAGAGATCTCCAATTCTCACAGTAGAAAATGCAAAGCTACAGCTACAGAAAGGTAAGACTGAAAGGGGAAGTTGCTCAGTTTAGAATCTCTTTATAACACAGAAGTGGGTAAAACAAAAATCTATGGGTATTGCTCTTTGAAGTCATTACGTGATAATTAAAGAATAATCATGTCCATCAACAGATGAATGGATAAGACGATGTGGTATATATATGTATGTATATATGTATGTATATATACACACATAGATACACACACACACAAACACACACACACAAAATAGAATATTACTCAGCCATCAAAAACAATGAAATCTTGCCATTTGCAACAACATGGATGGAATTAGAGGGTGTTATGCTAAGCAAAATAAGTCAGAGAAAGACAAATACCATACGATTTCACTCACATGTGCAATTTAAGAAACAAAACAGATGAGCATAGGGGAAAGGAAGGAAAAATAACATAACATGAAAAATAAAACAACATGAAAACAGGGGTTCCTCCCCAGCCCCTTGCTGGAGGAGAGGTTGCGGGTGGGGGGGATAGGGTAAGTGGGATGGGCATTAAGAAGAGCACTTGATGTAATGAGCACTGGGTGTTATATGCAACTGATGAATCACTAAATTCTACCCCGTGAAACTAATACACTATACGTTAACTAAATTGAATTTACATTAAAAAAATGTTTTTAATCATAAAGATCTAAAAATACATAATAAAGTTTAACCATATTTCAAATGCTTTTTTAAAAAAGAATGATATGAAAAGGTTCTAAGTGGTATCATGGATTTTTAATTCTTTTAAAAGTGTACCCCATATATGCCCACCTCAAAAATACAGTAACAGGGGTGCCTAGGTGGATCAGTCAGTTGGACATCTGACTTTCTTTTTAAGATTTTATTTATTTAGGGGCGTCTGGGTGGCTCAGTTGGTTAAGCAAATGCCTTCGGCTCAGGTCATGATCCTGGAGTCCCAGGATCGAGTCCTGCATCGGGCTCCCTGCTCAGTAGGGAGTCTGCTTCTCCCTCTGACCCTCCCTCCTCTAATGCTGTCTCTCTCATTCTCTCCCTCTTAAATAAATAAATAAAATCTTTAAAAAAAAAAAAGATTTTATTTATTTATTTGAGAGAGGGAGAGAGAGAGAGGGAGAACACAGAGGGAAAGGGAGAAGCCGAGAGAGCTGATCAGAGAGCCCAATGTGGGACTTGATCCCAGGACCCTGAGATCATGATCCAAGCCAAACGCAGACACCTAACCAGCTAAGCCACCCAGGCACCCCAACGGCATCTGACTTGATTTTAGCTTGAGTCATGATCGAGCCCCTGCAATGGGCTCTGTGCTCAGCAACAAGTCTGCTTGAGATTCTCTCCCTCTGTTCCTCCCTGCTATTCGTACTCTCTCTCACGTTCAAATAAATAAATCTTAAAAAAATAAGAATTTTAAAAATGCAATAATAAAAGCCTTAAATAATCAAAGCCACTAAACACCCACTAGAATGACTATAATTAAAAAAAAAGAAAATAACAAGTATTAGTGAAGATGTAGAGAAATTAGAACTCTCATACATTGTTGGTGGGAATGCAAAACAATGCAGCCACTGTGGAAAACAGGTTAGTGGTTCCTCAAAAAGTTAAACACAGAATTACCATGATTTCAGCAATTCCACTCCTGGTGATATACCCAAAAGAATTTAAAACAGGAGCTCAACTACAAGGTAGATAAACCTCAAAAACATTATGAAATTGAAGAAGCTAAATGAAACAGAAGATCACATATTATATGATTCCATTGATATGAAATATCCAGATTAGGTAATCCATAGAGACAGAATGTAGATTGGTAGATGCCAGGGCTGGGATGAGGGTGGAATGGAGAGTGACTGCTTAATGGATAGAGGTTTTTCTCTTAGGGTGATAAAATGTCTTTGAACTTGACTTAACTCCAAAGTTCAATCTGGTGTTGAGCTTTGGTTCTTTAAAGCTTACTTTTCTCTCTGTTAAATCTCATTTGCTGGTTCCTCTTGAGCCATCATTTCTGTTTGTGAGATTCTGACCGAATGTATTCAACATGGAAAATGTACCATCAGCCTATGTGAAAAGCGTTCCTTCTATGTGTTTATGAAAGAAGTTGATGAAAATGATTATTAAGACAAGGACAAGAATAGAGATCTGTGTGACATCATTTGAGACTGGTACTGACACATTAAAAATCAACCTTCTTTTGCAGACATTATACTTCAAACAAGTATTAATCCAACAAGCTCTAATATTAGCAAATATATTCCAAAAAGTTCTTTACTCATTTAATAAGAAATTATACATTGCTTACTATGCGCCACATATAATGCTACATGTAGATTAGAAACATGATGATGGACAGAGTCATTCTTTGCAAATGATCATTTCTATTGTTAAAAAGAAAACCACAGGCCCAAAATGGCATCACTTAGGTTAAGGCCTCAAGTCAGTAAACCAAGACTTAATACCTAACCTAACTGCAGTTTCAACCCCCAGGAATATAACCTTTAACCCATCTACATGGACTTTCCTGGTCAATACTAGGAAATTTACTAATAGACTCCTATTCCCCTTAAAAGGGCAACCTTGCCTAAATAATGCATTCCCTGCTAATAAATTCCTTTCTTCTGTCTTTGTATGCCCTCCTCCTGCCTTTAAAAAACCTTTTTCTTGCTTAACTCCCTGGAGCTCCCTTCTACTTGCTAGATGGGATGCTGCCTGATTCATAAATCATTTAATAAAGCTAATTAGATCTTCAAATTTAGCATCATTCCTGTAAAGGCAATGTCTGCCAACAAAATAAAAAAAGAATCCCAAAAGTACATTTGGAGAAGCAGTCAAATCCTACCAATTATAAGATTCTTGGGATTTACAATTCTCCTACTAAAATGCCAATATTCAGTACAGTTCACTGGTTAGGCCAACCTTTATACTGAGGTATAAATTACTTGAACACAACATTCTGATTTCGAAGAAAAAGTATCCAAGCCTAACCCTTCCATCTGTGATCTCTGTCTCTAGTTCCTCATTACCCATTTGCTAATCTCAATGAAAACTCATTCACTCAATAATTAACTATTGTACATTATAATAACCATTATAGGAAGCTATCAAAAGATTTTAATCAAGTGAATAGCTAAACACTGGTGCTGCATAAATATTAACCAAATGAAAAAACTGGAAGACAAAGCTAAAAGAAGGTACAGCATAGGTTATGCAGTTAAAGGTACTGTAGTAGCACTGGGTGGTAAGAGATGGTAGCTACACCTATGGTGAACACAGCATACCATACAGACTTGTTGAATTGCTATGTTATACACCTAAACTAATGTAACACTGAGTATCAACTACACTTCAATTAAAAAAAAAAAACTAGAAGAAAGAATAGACATGATCAGATTTGTTTTTGAAATAAGACTTTAGAGTGAAGAGTGGCCTGGAAAGGAAGAAGACTGAATATGGTGTTCACCTAACAAGGACACTACAATTATCTAAGCAAAAAGACTGTAAATATGGCTTAGAATGGGCCACAACTGTGGTGAAAAAAATGTACACCACCTGGAGATGCTGGGAGCTAAGGCTCTCTGGATGACTAGATGGGGAAGGGAGGAAGGGTAGAGGAGGAGTCAAGAAGGAGTTCCAGGTCCCTAGCTTTCAGCTTTTGGTGCGTAATAACTCTACTTAACAAGACAGGGAACAACCAAGGAAGAACTGGTTTAGAGGAATAGAAAGGCAGAATAAGCAGATGGGAGTCCTGAGGCGCTTGGGTGGCTCAGTCAGTTAAGCATCTGCCTTCAGCTCAGGTCATTATCCCAGGATCCTGGAATCAAGCCCCAAGTCAGGCTCCCTGCTCAGCTGGAAGCCTGCTTCTCCCTCTCACTCTGCCCCTCCCTCTACCTGTGCGCTTGCACGTGCTCTCTCTCTAACAGATGACCTTTAAAAAAAAATCTTTTTAAAAAATTTAAAAGATAAAAAAATGGAGTCTTAGACATGATGATATAGTTCAATGGATTCATGTCAGAAATACAAAAGACAAAGATCAAAGTTTTAGGTATTACTTAACATTCACGAGAAAGCAAAGCAGAAATTAAGTTTATTTTAAAGATGTGAAAAAAAGGCTCAAAAAGTTTATAATCTTTACTCAAATTCAGACAGCTAAGTATCAGACACATCTTGCTCTTCCAAGTTCTAATCCAGAGGTGTTTCTCCCATACCACTTTTAACACTAAATTTTCAACTGTATAGAAATTTTTTTAAAGACAAAATTAATCTTGGACAAGATGTCATCTAAGTTTTTTCCCATATATATATATATATATATATATATATATATATATATATACACCCTGGAAGCCACTAATCAGGAATCATGGTTTCTACATATATGGGGGAAATGGGTCTTCAGAGAAATCCTCTCAACTGGTACTAGGAAATGAGGGATAAATCTAAAAATCTCTTCATAAACACCTATCACCTAGATGGCCTCAAAATGAAAATATTTGCAGGGCGCCTGCATAGCACGGTTGGTTAAGCGTCGAGTCTTGGTTTGGGCTCAGGTCATGATCTCAGGGTCATGAGATCAAGCCCTGTGTGGGGCTCCGCGCTCAGCACCATGGGGCTTCTTAGGACTCTCTCTCCCTCTCCCTCTGCCCCTCCCCGCCTTAAAAAATAAATAAATAGGGGTGCCTGGGTGGTTCAGTCAGTTAAGCAACTGACTCCTGCTTTCAGCTCAGATGATGATCTCTCAGTAGTGAGACGGAGCCCCATGTCGGGCTCCACCTCAGCATGGAGTCAGCTTCAGATTCTCTCTCCCTCTCCCTCTGCTTCCCACCCCCAACCACTCATGTATACATGCTCTCAAATAAACAAATAAATTCTTTAAAAAGAAAAAGAAAATATTTGCTACATTGAGCTTCTGGCTATCCATTCTCCAGACTCTGGTCAAGTCTAACCTCCAGCAAACTTATCTCCCCAATAATTCTTGTCCCCTTTTAGTTATGTTTCAAGTCATAATCGACAGTTCATTAAATGTTAAAATGTTAAAACTATTTGTTATATATGACTCCTGTTGACCCAAAAATTCGTTGGAGGCTGGGTCTATGTAGCAATAAGTCTATTAAGAATGAGAATACATGGTAGGAGAGATTCTTCAGAAATGTCACAGCCAGAAGCTGGGATGGCAGTACCCAGGTATATTCCAGTGTGGGGTAACTCAAAGCAGGAAAAGATATTCAATACTAACTAGCAAATGTGCCACATAAGGGGTGCCTGGTGGCTCAGTCGTTAAGCGTCTGCCTTCGGCCCAGGTCATGATCCCAGGGTCCTGGGATCGAGTCCCACGTCAGGCTCCCTGCTCAGCGGGAAGCCTGCTTCTCCCTCTCCCCCTCCCCCTGCTTGTGTTCCCTCTCTCGCCATCTCTCTCTCTGTCAAATAAAGAAATAAAATCTTTAAAAAAAAAAAATGTGCCACATAAAATATCCTTGGATGGGAGAATGGAAAGGGAGGAACTAGCCTGAAGTTACTATAGATAAGTGAATAGCTCAGGAAAGAAAGACACAGTAGAAAACAAAAAGCAGATCCTTGGGAGCAGAGAAGTAACTAAATAGAGGTCTAAAGAAATAATGCTTTTACAAATCCATATACAAAATAGATAAATAAACCAACTTTTTAAATGGGCAAAATATATGAATAGACATTTCTTCAAGAATGTTTGCAAACAGCCAATAATCACATTAAAAGATGCTCAATGTCATTAGTCATTAGAAAAATACGAATCAAAACCACAAGATATCACTTCAGACCCACTATGATTGCTAAAACCAAAGACAGACAATAGTATTAGTGAGGATGTAAAGAAATCAAACCCCTCATACACTACTGGTAGGAATGTAAAATGGTACAGCCACTTTGGAAAACAATCTGGCCATTCCTCAAAATGTTAAACACAGAGTTACCATACAACCCAACAATTCTATTTCTAAGTATATACCCAAGAAAAATGAAAACATGTCCACATGAAAATCTTTAAACAAATGTTCATAGAAGCACTATTCATCACAGTAAAAAGGTAGCAACAACCCAAATATCCATCAACTGACAAACAAAATGTGGTATATCCATACAATGGAACATTATTCAGTGATAAAAAGGAATGAAATACTTTCATGCTACAATGTAGATAGACCTTAAAAACATCATGCTAATTGAAAGAAGCCAGTCACAAAAGGCCACATGTTATAGGAATCAATTTATATGAAATGTACAGAATAGGCAAATGTTCAGAGGCAGAAAGTAGATTAATGGTTACATAGGGCTGGGGGGATGGGAGGATAAAGAGGTGACAGCTAAAGGGTATAGGGATTCTTTCTGAAGTGATTAAAATGTTCTAAAATTGACTATAATGATGGCTGCATGCATCTGTGAATATACTAAAAATCACTGAAGAGTACAGTTTAATTGGGTAAATTGTATCTTACGTGAATTATATCTCAATAAGCCTTTAAAAAGAAAAAGTAATTCAGAAATACTCTACTTCAGTTGGCCTAGGCTAGGACTCTAGCAACCTCAGTCCAGGAATTCCCTGTGCAACACAACATCTTAAAATAAAACATTCAGTTGGGCGCCTGGGTGGCTCAGTTGGTTAAGCAACTGCCTTCCACTCAGGTCATGATCCTGGAGTCCCGGGATCGAGTCCCGCATCGGGCTCCCTGCTCGGCAGGGAGTCTGCTTCTCCCTCTGACCCTCCTCCCTCTCAGACTCTCTGTCTCTCATTCTCTCTGTCTCAAATAAATAAATAAAATCTTTAAAAAAAAATAAAACATTCAGCTTTATTTTACTGGCAGTTAACTCTCAAAAGGGTGCATGTTAGAACCAGTTATAATGCTTTAAAGAAAATACTGATCCCCTGGGGCACCTGGGTGGTTCAGTCGTTAAGCGTCTGCCTTCGGCTCAGGTCATGATCCCAGAGTCCTGGGATCGAGTCCCACATCGGGCTCCCTGCTCTGCGGGGAGCCTGCTTCTCCCTCTCCCACTCCCCCTGCTTGTGTTTCCTCTCTCGCTGTGTCTCTCTCTGTCAAATAAATAAATAAAATCTCTAAAAAAGAAAATACTGATCCCTAGGATCACCCCAGTCCCACTGGATCAAAATCTCTATTATGTGGGGGTGCCTGGCTGGCTCAGTCAGTACAGTGTAACTCCTGATCTCAGGGGTTGTGAGTTTGAGCCCCATGATGGGTGTAGAGATTACTATTTTATTTTTAAGGTTTTACCTATTTGAGAGAGAAAGAGAGAGCACGAAGGGGGGGGCAGAGGAAGAAGCAGACTCCCCACTGAGCAGGGAGCCTGACACAGGGCTCGACGCCAGGACCCCGGGATCATGACCTGAGCCAAAGGCAGATGCTTAACCGACTGAGTTACCCAGGAGCCCCAAGAGATTACTTTAAAATCTAAATTAATCATCTCTATGATAGGGTACATAAATCTATATATATGTTTTTGTATTCCAGAGATTAAAAGGAAGATGTGAGGCTTTAATAGACATGCTGAGAACAAGTGAGGAAATTTGAATATAGTCTTTCTATTAGATGCTTTTTTTTTTTAATTTTTTTTAAAGATTTTATTTATTTATTTGAGCCAGAGAGAATGAGAGAGAGGGAGAGAGCACATGAGAAGGGGTAGGGTCAGAGGGAGAAGCAGGCTCCCTGCCGAGCAGGGAGCCCGATGCGGGACTCGATCCCGGGACTCCAGGATCATGACCTGAGCCGAAGGCAGTTGCTTAACCAACTGAGCCACCCAGGCGCCCCCTATTAGATGCTATTATTAAATTGATGTTAAACTTCCTGGATCTGATAATATATTGTGGTTATTTAGGAGATTGTCCTTGGTCTTACAAAAAAATACTTAAGAGTGAGGTATCATAAGGTCTGTGACTTGCTTTGAAATGTTTCGGGGGAAAAAAATACATACATACACAGATAAAGCAAATGTGGCAAAATGTAAGTTACAACCAAATTGACCAATCTAAGTAAGTTTATGTGGGTATTCACTGTATTTGAAATTTTCAAAATAAAAAGTTGGGGAGCAGGAAAGTTCCTGATTCTTCCTATGGCCTAAGAGTCAAACTTCAGGTCATAAGGAAATCTTCTGATCCAAAAATTACCTTCCCACCTGCTATAAGAAGACTATTTCCCTATCCCCACTTCCCAGAATGACAAATGGACAAAGCTTTCTAATCTATACATGCCAACCCAAAAGATTTATAATCCCAAAGAACAGATGAGATTATATTTTAATGGGAACAAGTTTCTGTTATTGTACCCTGAAAATTACTAGTGTGCCTTGTCCTTTAGGAAGAATGTGAGATCAGCAGGAAGTCAATGGGTACCTTCAATAAAAAGGCAGAGGTATTGAGGATAAAAGGGTAGAAGATGCAATCACAGGCAGAAAACAACCTGCTCAGACTACACAGCTTAACTTTGTTAGATTCTATCATACAAATTCTAGACAAAGAAAAGGCTCATTCTTGCATCCAATATATACTAAACTGCCCACTATCCTATCCTCATGTACTAAATATGTGTATCACAGAACTATACAAAGAAGCAACATAACTTCACAAGGTTAAGAATCCTGTCTATTAAAAAGCTCTTTCCCGGGCGCCTGGGTGGCTCAGTTGGTTAAGCGACTGCCTTCGGCTCAGGTCATGATCCTGGAGTCCCAGGATCGAGTCCCGCATGGGGCTCCCTGCTCGGCAGGGAGTCTGCTTCTCCCTCTGACCCTCCCCCCTCTCATGCTCTCTCTATCTCATTCTCTCTCAAATGAATAAATAAAATCTTTAAAAAAAAAAAAAGCTCTTTCCCTAGGGACGCCTGGGTGGCTCAGTCGGTTAAGCATCTGCCTTTGGCTCGGGTCATGATCCCAGTGTCCTGGGATCGAGTCCCACATGGGACTCCCTGCTCAGTGGGGAATCTGCTTCTCCTTCCCCCACTCCCCCTGCTTGTGCTCCCTCTCTCGCTGTCTCTCTCTCTCTGTCAAATAAATAAATCTAAAATCTTAAAAAAAAAAATAGAAAGCTCTTTCCCACAGGGCACCTGGGTGGCTCAGTCGGTTAAGTGTCTGCCTTCGGCAGAGGTTATAATCCCTGGGTGCTGGGATCAAGCCCCACATCGGGCTCCCTGAGCAGGAAGCCTGCTTCTCCTTCCCCTCTCGCACTCTCTCTCGCTATCTCTGTCTCGCTCTCTCAAATAAATAAAATCTTTAAAAAAAGAAAGCTCTTTCCCAGAAAATTTATTCATTCAATCAACCATACTGAGTCTTTTTCTGGACTCTCCCTACATAATCAGTACCAGTGACAGCATAAGAGAGCAATCAGAATACATTCAATTAAATTCCATTTTTTTTATACTTTACTTTGAAAAATTAAACTATCCAAATCCTAAAAAGAAAAATAATAAATGTGGCCATGGCAATCAAGAATTTGTTCATAGAGCAAGGGACTGTCTTGACTAACACTTACCAAACCAGCAGTAAGAGAAGGTGCAGATTGTCCAAGGGACTGGTTCCTCATTCGAACCAGGTTTGATGCTTCTCCTGAAGACTGCCAAGTCACCTGTCCCACACTGCTATGTACACTGCTGGACAAGGGGAGCAGCTGCTTACCTTCAAACACAAGGTTTGGAAAATATACTTGTAATTATTTATTAATTAATTAATGAAAATATACAATGATATCAAGTGGATAAAAATATAGTGATCCAAAACAAAATGAAGTTCTGCCATATTCATTTTAGAATCTGTAGCCCTTTAAAAATTCCAACTGTCTTGGTGGAGAGGAGAATTGTAAATGGAATACTGAAACTGAATTGACTATTTTAAATTCTCTGTAATATCCATCACCATGCCAGCACCCACCCTAGCAGGCTGAGTTTTCCAGTCCCTTCCACGTTACTTAGTTTCTCACCAACTCAATGCAACATGAGTGGAGCTGACAGCATCTCTAAACAAGTTTGGTCCTTAAGTTTCCAGAAGATGAACACTGATTCTATAACGCTCTGGCCAGACTCCATGTGTTCAGTCCAGGATGACTGACTGACTGCCTTAATCCCAATGAAAGACTGCAAGAAAGTCACTTATAAAAGACTGAGTATCAAGAATTGCAATGACTTTCTAATTGAGGTGCAAGTCCTATTTCAATCTCTTCCATCGTAATGTTCCTCACATTGCTGCTAGTGATTTAACCAAAATAAATGTGATATCATTCCCTGCCCTAAAAAAACTTCTGATGACTCCCTACTATTCAAAATTAGCCAGACTTTTAAAAAAATTAAAGAGATCCTCCTCTATAAATCCAGATTATCTTCCTGGCCTCATCTCCTTCAACTCTTTTCCACACCAATTTGCTCACTCAACTTCAATATTATGCTCTGTATTTTCACCTGGATTTATCTTGATCACCCAATTCACTTGAAAACCTTTCCTCTTCCTAGCAAAATCCTATTCAACATGGAAATACCCACTATAATAAAGGTGTGAGCAAACGGAGTTTTTAGTTTTGCTTTTGGTACAACATATCCTTTTATTGCAAACAAAATGTGATGCAAATTATTTGGAGGGCAATTTAGCAAAATTTACTAAAATTTTAATATGTTTGGACCCAGCATTCCACCTGTAGTAATGTAGTATAATGAAAAAATAGACCAGAATGCTCACCTTAGCAATGCTCACCAGAATAAAACTGAAAATAAATGTTTATTACAATTTAAAGAAATTGTAGTATCTCCACATAATGAAATACTGAACCCATTAAAAATAATGAGGCAGCTCAAAATGTAGTCAAGAGAAAAATATTCAACATTTCCTGTTGAGTAAAGAAAGCAGAAAGGAAGTGTGTGGCATATGATCCCAATTTTTATTTATGTATTTTTTTTAAAGAGTTATTTATTTATTTATTTGACAGAGAGACACAGTGAGAGAGGGAACACAAGCAGGGGGAGCACAAGAGGGAGAAGCAAACTCCCAGCTGAGCAGGGAGCCTGATGCAGGGCTCAATCCCAGGACCCTGGGATCATGACCTGAGCCAAAGGCAGACGCTCAACGACTGAGCCACCCAGGTGCCCCCAGTTTTATTTAAAAAAAAAAAAAAAAAAAGTTTGTGTATATTTACATAAACTTTTAAATGTATATTTAAATATAATGGAGTATATATAAATGGTTGGAGGAAGGGAGACAAAAGAAAGTAAAGATTAAGAAGAACTTTTCACTTTGACATAATTCATGTCTTTGAACTCAAATTTTTTATTACTAGCATATTTACTTTTTTAATCAGAAAAAAATGCAATGTTTTTTAAAAATCTAGTTATCTTTCAAGTCTGTTTGCAAATGTATGTTTATTGGAAAGCCTTCCCATAAAACCCTCTACAAATAATAGTTCTCTACTCAAAACTCCCATAAGGCCAGAGTAGAGACAGCCTGCCTGTTTTCTTTCTGCCAATGTTGTCAAGTTCTCAGATCATCTGCCTACTCCTCATCTATATATTCTAAAGGAAAGCTAGCTCCTTGACTTACCCTATCCACATACACAAAGGCTAGTATCATCTCTCTATCTCCCTTCAAAATAAAAGCTTGCTGGAGAAAAGAGGTTTATGCACCTGCAAAAGAAACCCATTTGGATATATACTAGTCTGGGCTTGAAATGTACCAAGGATTGCCAAGAATTTGAGGAAAACAAACAACATAAGACAGAATGAACAATACAAACAAATGGAGACACTAGCCCTTTAGTAAAGAAATAACTCAGAAAAAAAAAAAACTTAAAAATTCTAATTATTCTTACAATGATTCAAGAGGCTAATATGCAAAATATTCCCAGTTAAACATGTCTGACTGAGCACATACTTTTATCTTTTGTCACCCAGGACAGTAAATGAGAATAAAGAAGTAAAACAAACAAAGGCTATAATGAGGGAGGGGGGATTAACTGAGGAGATGAATAAAATTTGGGGAAATCTAAAACAGATGAATCATAACCAATGGAAATGGGCAAAGAAAGACACAAGGTATAATAAGCATAGAGGAGGTTGCAGTTAAATCACAGTTAAATGAGAGAGTAGGTTACCCTACAAAATCTTAGATAAATTCAGTACTCAGAAATGCAAGATACCAAAGAGGACATAAAATTAAGATGTAAGGCTGAACTCAGATTAAATGAAAATCTATAAAGACTCAAACATAACCACATTCTCACATTGTACCACCCAGTAACCAATAGCCAATTACCCCACAAGATAGAAGGGATATGGCATCTCAGAACAAGGCAATGGATTCTGGTTATTCGGTGCTCAAAAGAGTTGATTCAGAAACAAAAGAAAACTTTTTTTAAAAATTAATACAAAAATCAAAATTCTATTTATTCACACAATATTTATAAGGTAATACATCCTTAAAAGAACAGAATACTATGAAAACAAAAAAATGGCTCTATGTGATTAAATACATGCTTGGCAAAATAATTTCACTAAGAGTGGAAAGATAAAGCCAAGGAACAGTCCTGAAAAGGGACAAAATAAAAAGAAATTTACAACTGGCAAGTACAGGTGGATTATATTTTCTTCTCTACTAATCTAGTATTTTTAGCTGAGGCCAAATGGATTCTCTTTTTTTAATATTCTATTGATTGCTTAAAATTATGTCACATTTTAATTGTTTCCTATTTGGACCATGACTTCCTTGTATCATTTCTTCCCCGTGAATTTTTTAAAGACTTTTCTATGGGGAACGTGGGGAGGCACTGCAGGCTTTGGAACAGATTTTGAAAATCGGAAAAAGAAAATCAAAAGAAGCAAAGGATGTGAAGTCCACAGAAGGAGCAGAGAGCAAAAGTCAAATTCAAAGAGAATAACCAGTGATAGTGGTCAACAAGAAAATATTTAGCAGGTTGAGGAGGCTACCATTCAGAGATGTCATGAGGAAGCAGTAAAGAGAGGAAGATGGCCTTACCCATAAGTGTTCTATACAAAACTACCACCAAAGAAGAAGCCATGAAGATGCTAAGTCAGTTGATATACCCTTAAATATTGACAACACAGTCCCACATTTCTTAAAAAACAAAATGACTCACCTGACAGCGAACTGGCCAGGCTTCCTCTCCGCAACTTACAGTCATCCTGACTAAGTTGCCGTTGGAGTTTAGCTTTTCCGGTGGATGAAAATATGTCAGGATTACTGAGCTTCCTAAAAAGCAGGGGACTAAGTCCAGCTATGACATCCTTCAAAGAAAAAAAAGGTAAAATATAAGTCTGTAATGTCTTTTCTGAAAGTGTAAGGACTTTGTATTAAACATCTCTACAACATTCATTGCAGTTAAAAAGTGCCAGCATTTTACACTTTCTCCTCAACAGCTAAAGCCAGAAACATACTTCTTAGTAAAAGCTGTTTGGGTATGCTATGAAGGCTGTGGGACACTGATTATAAAATGTCAAAGGGTGGCACCTGGGTGGCTCAGTCGGTTAAATGTCTGCCTTCAGCTCAGGTCATGATCCCAGGGTCCTGGGATCAAGCCCCACATCAGGCTCTCTGTTCAGCGAGCGTCTCCCACTGCCTACTGCTCTGACTACTTGTGCTCTCTGTCAAATAAATGAATAAAATCTTAAAAAAAAAAAAAAAGTCAAAGGGGCACCTGGGTGGCTCGGTTGAGCATCCAACTCTTAGTTTTGACTCAGGTCTTGATCTCAGGGTCATGGGATCAAGCCCCAAGTCAGGCTCCACACTCAGCAGGGAATTGACTTGAGATTCTCTCTCTCCCTTTCCCTCTGCCCCTCCCCCACCCTCTCCTTCTCTCTCTGCCCCCCTCTAAAAAAAATAAATAAAAAATAAAGTAAAAAAATAAGTCTTCTTCCACAATGAGTATATGTCTAGTTATGTTTATTTACTTTTTTCCTCCTATTCACTCTTCCTATATCCAGTAAAGAAAAGCCTATTTTAGTTTTTTAAAAATGATAAATAGCAGACCTTCCTTTACCTGTTATACAAAGTTAGAAATGCCTCTAACATTCAATTAATGCTAAAATAAAATGTAGAGCTTTCCTTATAGGTCTATGATAGGAGCTAAATATATTTCAATGAAAAAGCATGAAGTACTATGGAGAAAATGCAGACAATATGAAACATTGAGAGGGCCTCCTTTTTGTCTTTATTTTAATCCAGTTCATCCTACTCCATCCCAATGCCTGCTCCTTTTCACTCAGTAAGCAGTGTCCAACATATCATCAAGATTCAGCATTTTGGGGGTGCCTGGGTGGCTCAGTCGGTTAAGCTTCTCCCTTCGACTCAGGTCACGATCCAGGGTCCTGGGATCAAGCCCCATGTTGGGCTCCCTGCTCAAGGAGCCTGTTTCTCCCTCTCCTCCTGGCTGTGCTCTCTCTATCTCTGCCACTATCTCTGTCTCTCTAAAATAAATAAACAAAATCTTAAAAATTTTTTTCAGACATTTTGAAGCAAATGCTCACCTAACTGGCAGCATTAAAAGAGAAACTATTTTGGGGCGCCTGGGTGGCTCAGTCATTAAGCGTCTACCTTCAGCTCAGGTCGTGATCCCAGGGTCCTGGGATTGAGCCCCGCATGGGGCTCCTTGCTCCACGGGAAGCCTGCTTCTCCCTCTCCCACTCCCCCGGCTTGTGTTCCTGCTCTTGCTATCTCTCTCTCTGTCAAATAAATAAATATTTTTTTAAAAGTCAAAAAATAAAAAACTATTTTGAAAAAAGTAAGATAAATGAGACATCTTTCATATTTCAATAACGGAAGCTATAACAAACACAGACAAGTTGCACATCAAAGTGATATGGACAGTAGGAAGACAAAATGAGAAACATAAAAAGAAACAACTAAAATCTGTGTTACCTGCTGTTTGAAGAACAAGACTCAAGTAAATAGTAAAAGCCACAGGGGGGAAAAGAATGGAAAAATGCCAACATCCTTAAGATTAAAAAAAAAAAAAAACCAACTCTCTAAGGTCATTCGGTGTGATTGGTGGGTTCACAAACATGAGAAAGTGCCAGTATTGGTTGGTAGTGGCTATCCAGAATATAATTTATAAATGCCCACACATAAAAAAGAAAAGTTAAGTTAAAGAAAAATAACAGAAGAAACAAGGAACAGTATTTTTTTAGTTGATAGTAAATTGGGGGAGGAGTACAAGATGGCAGAGGAGTAGGAGACCTAAATTTCATCTGGTCCCAGGAATTCAGCTAGATAGTTATCTAACCATTCTGAACATATACAAACTCAACAGGAAATTGAAGAAAAGAATAGCAGCAATTCTATGATCAGAAAAGCGACCACTTTCTGGAAGGTAGGACATGTGGAGAAGTGAATCTGAGGAAATATTCCAAACGATAGACCCTGGGGGGAGGGAGCCTCCTTAAGCCGCTACTGACAAGTGATAGAGCAGCAGAGCACAAAACTGGAACTTTTAGAAGTCTGCTCCGCTGAGGGACTCCACTCCAGTGGCTAAGCGGGGGGTGGAACCCTCACTGGGACACTGTGGTCTCAGGACCCTTGTGGTCACAGGAAGATGAGGGGTGCCTGAGTGCGGCAGAGCTCCCAGATATCGGAGCAGGGAAGCCGGCTCAGAGTCTCCATAAACCGTGATACCCGGCACGGTCGGGCCACTACTCTTTGAGCAGGGACCCAACAAGCAGCAGATTCAGGGAGATTCCCCTTCCCCCACCCCCCCTGCCCAGGGAGGAGCAGTACAGGAGCGCACTACGGGGATCTGCTGGGTTTGGAGACTCCAAACAGGGTCGAGTACCAGAGATAGAAATGCTGGGTCACAGGCCGGGTGAGCACGGAGTGCGGCCAGAGACCAGGGAGACAGGAGGGATTGACTGCTTTTCTCTGGGGGTGCACTGAGGAGTGGGGCCCCGAGTTCTCGGCTCCTCTGGGGCAGAGATTGGAAAAGCCTCCATTTTCATTCTCATCCTCCAAAGCTGTAAGGAAAGCCTTCAGGGAACAAAAGCTACCAGGCAAAGCCAAGCAGATTCCTTAGCCTGGCCCCAGGCAACGGCTGCTCGATTCCACCTTGGGCAAAGTCTTTTAAGAATCACTGCAACAGGCCCCTTCCCCAGAAGATCCGCAAGACCATCCAGCCAAGACCAAGCTGACTGATCAATGAGAACTACAAAATTCCAGTGCTAGGGGAATAAAACACACAGAATTCATGGCTTTTTCTCCATGATTCTTTAGTCTTTCAACTTTAATTTTCGAATTTTCTTTTTCTTTTTTTTGAATTGTTATTTCCTTTGTCAACCAACTTCTTATCAACTCCTTTAAAATCTTTTTTAATTTTTATTTTTAGTCATATTTGATCCCTTCACTGTATTTAACCTTATTTTTTGTGTGTATATGTATATTATATATATGTATATTTTACATATATATATGCGTGTTTTTCTCTCTTTAAAGTTTTGGGATGCGGTTTCTTCTAACAGACCAAAATATACTCAAAATCTAGTGTATGGCTCTGGTCTATTCACCAGCTTGATCAAAATTCTTTTTTTTTTTTTTTAATTTTTCTTCTTTCTTTTTTCAACCAACTTCTTATCAATTCCTTTTGTAAATCTTTTTTTCATTTTAATTTTTAGTCGTATCCCATTCCTTCATTGTATTTAACCTTATTTTTTGTGTGTGTGTATATTATGTATTTTATATATATATATATATGTTTTTCTTTCTTTAAAATTTTGGGATCCAGTTTCTTCTAACAGACCAAAATACACCCAAAATCCAGTGTATGGCTCTGTTCTATTCACCAGCCTGATCATATTCTACTTTTTTTTTCTTTTCTTCTTTTTTCTTTTCCCCCCAGTTTCAGGACTCTACTGATTTGTTTAATGTGTATTTCTCTGGGGTCGTTGTTACCCTTTCAGCATTTTGTTCTCTCATTCATCTATTCTTCTCTCGACAAAATGACAAAACGGAAAAACTCACCTCAAAAAATAGAACAAGAGGCAGTACCGACTGCCAGGGACCTAATCAATATGGACATTAGTAAGATGTTGGAACTAGAGTTCAGAATAACGATTATAAATATACTAGCTGGGCTTGGGGAAAAAACATAGAAGACACTAGAGAATCCTTTTCTGGAGAAATAAAATCTAATCAAGTTGAAATCAAAAAAGGCTATTAATGATATGTAATCAAAACTGGAGGCTCTAACTGCTAGGATAAATGAGGCAGAAGAAAGAATTAGTGACACAGGAGACCAAATGATGGAGAATAAAGAAGCTGAGAAAAAGAGAGATAAGCAACTACTGGATCATGAGAGGAGAATTCAAGATAAGTGATACCACAAAGCAAAACATTAGAATAATTGGGATCCCAGAAGAAAAAGAAAGGGGTGGGGGGCAGAAGGTATATTGGAGCAAATTATGGCAGAGAACTTCCCTAATTTGGGGAAGGAAACAGGCATCAAAATCCAGGAGGCTCAGAGAACCCCCCTCAAAATCAGTGAAAACAGGTCAACACCCCAACATCTAATAGTAAAACATACAAATCTCAGAGACAAAGAGAAAATCCT
Organism: Mirounga angustirostris; assembly: GCF_029215605.1. Taxonomy (NCBI): domain Eukaryota; kingdom Metazoa; phylum Chordata; class Mammalia; order Carnivora; family Phocidae; genus Mirounga; species Mirounga angustirostris. The sequence continues at coordinate 154,335,919 of NW_026991712.1, forward strand.
GAAAGCAGCTTGGGACAAGAGGTCTGTAACCTACAATGGTAGAAACATTAGATTGGCAGCAGACCTATCCACAGAGACCTGGCAGGCCAGAAAGGACTGGCATGATATATTCAGGATAATAAATGAGAAAAATATGCAGCCAAGAATACTTTATCCAGCTAGGCTGTCGCTGATAATAAAAGGAGAGATAAAAAGCTTCAAGGACAGGGGTGCCTGGGTGGCTCAGTCATTAAGCATCTGCCTTTGGCTCAGGTCATGATCCCAGGGTTCTGGGATCGAGCCCCACATTGGGCTCCCTGCTCAGCAGAAAGCCTGCTTCTCCCTCTCCCCCTGCTCGTGTTCCCTCTCTCACTGTGTCTCTCTCTGTCAAATAAGTAAATAAAATCTTAAAAAAAAAAGAAAAAGCTTCAAAGACAAACAGAAACTAAATGAATTTGCAATCATCAAGCCAACCCTACAAAAAGTATTAAAAGGGGTCATCTAAGGAAAGAGAGAGCCCAAAAGTAACATAGACCAGAAAGGAACAGAGACAATATACAGTAACAGTCACCTTACAGGCAATACAATGGCACTAAATTCGTATCTTTCAATAGTTACCCTGAATGTAAATGGGCTAAATGCCCCAATTAAAAAGACACAGGGTATCAGATTGGATAAAAAAGCAAGACCCATCAATATACTGTCTGCAAGAGACTCATTTTAGAGCCAAAGACACCTCCAGATTGAAAGTGAGGGGGTGGAAAACTACTTATCATGCTAATGGACATCAAAAGAAAGCTGGGGTGGCAATCCTTATATCAGACAAATTAGATTTTAAACCAAAGACTACTAAGAGATGAGGAAGGACACTATATCATACTTAAAGGGTCTATCCAACAAGAAGATCTAACAACTGTAAATATTTATACCCCTAACATGGGAGCAGCCAATTATATAAGCCAATTAATAACAAAATCAAAGAAACACATCGACAATAATACAATAATAGTAGGGGACTTTAACACCTCCCTCACTGCAATGAACAGATCATCTAAGCAAAAGATCAACAATGAAATAAAGGCTTTAAATGACACACTGGACCAGATGGACTTCACAGATATATTCAGAACATTCTATCCCAAAGCTACAGAATACACATTCTTCTCTAGTGCACATGGAACATTCTCCAGAATAGATCACATCCTGGGTCACAAATCAGGTCTCAACTGGCACCAAAAGACTGGGACCATTCCCTGCATATTTTCAGACCACAATGCTTTAAAACTAGAACTCAATCACAAGAGGAAAGTCGGAAAGAACTCAAATACATGGAGGCTAAACAGCATCCTACTAAAGAATGAGTGGGTCAACCAGGAAATTAAAGAAGAATTTAAAAAATTCATGGAAACAAATGAAAATGAAAACACAACTGTTCAAAATCTTTGGAATGCAGCAAAGGTGGTCCTAAGAGGAAAGTATATAGCCATACAAGCCTTTCTCAAGAAACAAGAAAGGTCTCAAACACACAACCTAACCCTACACCTAAAGGAGTTGGAGAAAGAACAACAAATAAAGCCTAAACCCAGCAGAAGAGAAATAATAAAGATGAGAGCAGAAATCAAGGAAACAGGAACCAAAAGAAGAGTAGAACCGATCAACAAAACTAGGAGCTGGTTCTTTAAAAGAATTAATAAGATTGATAAACCCCTGGCCAGACTTATCAAAAAGAAAAGAGAAAGGACCCAAATAAATAAAATCATGAATGAAAGAGGAGAGATCACAACCAACACCAAATAAATACAAAAAATTTTAAGAACATATTACGAGCAACTATATACCGACAAATTAGACAATCTGGAAGAAATGGATGCATTCCTAGAGATGTATCAACTACCAAAACTGAACCAGGAAGAAATAGAAAACCTGAACAGATCCATAACCAGCAAGGAAATTGAAGCAATAATCAAAAAATCTCCCAACAAACAAGAGCCCAGGGCAAGATGGCTTCCCAGGGAAATTCTACCAAACATTTATTTATTTATTTATTTTTAAAGATTTTTTTATTATTTATTTATTTGAGAGAGAGAGAATGAGAGACAGAGAGCATGAGAGGGAGGAGGGTCAGAGGGAGAAGCAGACTCCCTGCCGAGCAGGGAGCCCGATGCGGGACTCAATCCCGGGACTCCAGGATCATGACCTGAGCCGAAGGCAGTCGCTTAATCAACTGAGCCACCCAGGCGCCCCTCTACCAAACATTTAAAGAAGAATTAATACCTATTCTTCTGAAACTGTTCCAAAAAAGAGAAACGGAAGGAAAAGTTCCAAACTCGTTTTATGAGGCCAGCATTATCTTGATCTCAAAACCAGACAAAGAACCCACCAAAAAGGAGAATTACAGACCAATATTCCTGATGAACATGGATGCAAAAATTCTCACCAAAATACTAGTCAATAGGATCCAACAGTACATTAAAAATATTATTCACCACGACCAAATGGGATTTATTCCTGGGCTGCAAGGTTGGTTCAACATTCACAAATCAATGTGACACACTACATAACGAAAGGACAAGAACCATATGATCCTCTCAATTGATGCAGAAAAAGCATTTGACAAAGTACAGCATCCTTTCTTGATTAAAACTCTTCACAGTGTAGGGATAGAGGGTACATACTTCAGTATCATAAAAGCCATCTATGAAAAACCTACAGCAAATATCATTCTCAATGGGGGAAAAACTGAGAGCTTTCCCCCTAAGGTCAGGAACATGGCAGGGATGTCCACTATCACCACTGCTGTTCAACATAGTATTAGAAGTCCCAGCCTCAGCAATCAGACAACAAAAAGAAATAAAATGCAACCGAATTGGCAAAGAAGAAATCAAACTCTCACTCTTTGCAGATGATAGGATACTTTATGTAGAAAACCCCAAAACTGCTAGAACTCATACAGGAATTCAGTAAAGTGGCAGGATATAAAATCAATGCACAGAAATCAGTTGCATTTCTAAACACCAACAATGAGACAGAAGAAAGAGAAATTAAGGAGTGGATCCCATTTACAATTGCATCAAAAACCATAACATACCTAGGAATAAATCTATCCAAAGAGGCAAAAGATCTGTACTCAGAAAACTATAGAATACTCATGAAAGAAATTGAGGAAGACACAAAGAAATGGAAAAACGTTATATGCTCATGGATTGGAAGAACAAATATTGTGAAAATGTCTATGCTACCTAGAGCAATCTACACATTCAATGCAATCCCTATCAAAATACCATCAACTTTTTTTCATAGAAATGGAACAAATAATCCTAAAATTTGTATGGAACCAGAAAAGACCCTGAATAGCCAAAGGAATGTTGAAAAAGAAAAGCAAAGCTGGTGGCATCACAATTCTGGACTTCCAGCTCTATTACAAAGCTGTCATCATCAAGACAGTATGGTACTGGCACAAAAACAGATACATAGATCAATGGAACAGAATAGAGAGCTCAGAAATGGACCCTCAATTCTATGGTCAACTAATCTTTGACAAAGCAGGAAAGAATGTCCAATGGAAAAAAGACAGTCTCTTCAACAAATGGTGTTGGGAAAATTGGACAGCCACATGCAGAAGAATGAAACTGGACCATTTTCTTACACCATATGCAAAAATAGACTCAAAATGGATGAAAGACCTAAATGTGAGACAGGAATCCATCAAAATCGTTGAGGAGAACACAGGAAAGTAAGGAAGACCTGGAAGATATCAAGCTGAAATAATATTCCATATGAAGACAGGATGGGGAGGGAAAGGTCTCATCCCCAAAATAATTTACAAATGAGCTACATCAGAGAGCCAGCACTGGGATGCCTGCTACAGTGTATGAATGAGCAATTAGTCTTAGCCAGAAAAGGAATAACCACCAATACAGGACTAGATCAGTACCAATTAAGATCAGTACCAATACTCCCTATAACATACCAAAGAAAAAAAAGTCAGAAAACAGAAAAGAAAAATAAAAGCAAATCATGCCCCTTCTTATTCCAAGTCTCTCCTGTCAAAACCTTGCAAAGGGAAGAAAATATTAATTAAATTGGATATGATATTTAACTTTTAAATTAGTATGTCTTTTTAACTTTACTGAAGTATATTACTCATCTCAGAAAAGTACACATACCCAAGCAAGAAACTCAATGAATTTTCACAAGTTAAACATACCCATGTAACCAGCATCAAGATTTAAAAAAAAAAGAAAAGATATGGTGCACCTGGGTGGCTCAGTCAGTTAAGCCTGCGACTCTTGATTTCAGCCCAGGTCTTGATCTCAGGGTTGTGAGTTTCAGGCTCAACTATGCCACCCAGGCACCTCTAATTCTGCCCTTTAAAAATTTCACTTAAGGGGTGCCTGGGTGGCTCAGTCGGTTAAGCGACTGCCTTCGGCTCAGGTCATGATCCTGGAGTCCTGGGATCGAGTCCCGCATCGGGCTCCTTGCTCAGCAGGGAGTCTGTTTCTCCCTCTGACCCTCCTCCCTCTCATGCTCTCTGTCTCTCATTCTCTCTGTCTCAAATAAATAAGTAAAATCTTAAAAAAAAAAAAATTCACTTAATACAGGTGAATTGACTTTATTGCAGCATTTACCAAGAACCTACTTTCATTTAGCGGACTGGTAGGTGAAAAGAATTCTATACCTTGTGGCAGAGTCTTCCTGATCTACCTACCCTACCAAGAGTCAAACCCAGGTGCCACACTAATCAAAGTCCATCCTCTTAATCCCTGTCAAAAAACCTTTGCTTGATTATCTATATGTATGTATCTATATATATCTATCTATCTATATATATATATATATATATATATATATAACATGAACTTTGACCCATACCTCAAGCATTATCAAGCACAGACAAAAATTAACTCTAAATGGATCATGAGTCAAACTATAAAATCTAAAGGTATAAAACTTCAGAAGAAAATAAATACAAGAGTAAATTTTTGTTACTTTTAGAGTTCTTAGATAAGATACAAAACACAAGTTTAAAAAGAACAAATTTATAAATTAGACTTCATCAAATTTAAAAACTACTACTCTTGAAAAGATACTGTTAAAAAATGAAAACAAATCACACACAAGGAAAAAAATATTTGCAAAACACATGTGAGAAAGGACTGGCATTCAGTATATAGAAAGATCTTTCAAAATTCAATAATAAGAAAACACATAAGCCAATAAAAAACATGAGTGAAAGACTGAATAGACACTTAAACAAGAGGCAACTACAGCAAATGAACACACGAAACAATCCTCAACATCATTTATCATGAGGGAAACAAAAATTAAAATCAAATGAGGTAAAAAAAATCAAATGAGAGGCAACGTCAGCAAAAACAAAAACAAACAAAAACCCCACAGCTGCAAGCTAACATCCTCACACAGAAACAACTGAAAAACAAGCAGAAAGTGTCAGAACTACCTTTGTCAGAATTCTGGAAAATAGTCAAAGGTTTACAACGAAGAAAATGCTAAATCAAGAAGTCAACTTAAAAATAGTAGGAAAGCGGGGAGGCTGGTTGGCTCCATTGGTTGGGCGTTGAGCTCTTAGTTTCGGCTCAGGTCATGATCTCAGGGTCGAGGGATCCAGTCCCACTTTGGGCTCTGCGCTCAGCAGGGAGTCTGCCGTAGAATCTCTCTCCCTTTCTGTCTCCCTCTACCCCTCCACCCCGCTCGTGCACACACACGAGCTCATTCTCTCTCTCTAAAATAAATCAATAAATCTTTTAAAAAAATAATAGTAGGAAAGCTTTGTGGCATTTTCACTTGCCCTTGACCACCCACTCCTAGATATGGTCTGCAGATGTCAGCTGGTGTTTCCAGTGCAGGAACCTGGTCCCTGGTTCCAGAAGGAGCACAACAGACCTTATTTGCAAATTATTGTTTATATCTGTTCTAACTTGTCTGGGGCTACCTGAAGGACTGACACAAGGCACAACTTTATTTCACCTAACTCTAAACCTGTTCATGATGGAAAAGCAGAAGGCATTGCTCAAAAACACTGTGAAGTGATCCAACCACCCACAGAGACCTGGGCCAAAAGATTATAAATGAGACATAAAAGAGACTGCATAAAGTCTGGGAGGAAAAGAGGAGAGTTTCTTTAGGAAATTAAGGCAACTAAAAATACCTGTGTATATAGGATAATTTAGAAAACCCAAGGCAGGGACCTCTGGCTGGCTCAGTGGTAAGAGCATGGGCTTTTGATCTCAGGACTGTGAGTTTGAGCCCCACGTTGGGTGTAGAGATTAAATAAATAAATTTAAAAAAGAAAGAAAGCCCAGGGCAGGGCAAAATGCACGTTCAGGAAAGACCTGAAAAGACTTTAAGCTTTCATCTCAGCCTGATCTCTAGTCTGGCTAAGCACAAAGTCCATCTGCAAAGACCCTCTAGGAGGTTTGTTTGTTTGTTTGTTTTTAGCTCCAGGTGACCAAGGAAATCTCCATCAAAACACAAGCTAAGGGGCGCCTGGGTGGCTCAGTCGTTAAGCGTCTGCCTTCCGCTCAGGTCATGATCCCAGGGGGATCATGGGATCGAGCCCTGCATCGGGCTCCCTGCTCCGCGGGAAGCCTGTTTCTCCCTCTCCCACTCCCCTTGCTTGTGTTCCCTCTCTTGCTATGTCTCTCTCTGTCAAATAAATAAATAAAATCTTAAAAAAAAAAAAACCCACAAGCTAAGGAACAGAGACTTCAGTATCACAGAGAGCAAGGAATTCAATTTCTGAAAAAAAAAAAATTGAGAAAACTCACTAGATAAATGGACAACTACAGCCTTCAACAATCAAAAAACAACAAACTCTAGGGAAAGGGGAGAAGGTGATTTCCAGAGCTACCAATATTCAAATGTCCATTTTTCAACAACAACAACAAAAGCACAAGACATACAAAGAAATGAAGTATGGCCCATTCAAAGAATCAAAATAAATTAACAGAAACCATGCCTGAGGAAGCCCAGCATTAGACCTAGTAGTAAACTTTAAATGTTTTTGTTGTTGTTGTTTTTTATTCATGAAAGTCAGGGAGACAGAGAGAGAGGCAGAGGCAGAGGGAGAAGCAGGCTCCCCGCCTAGCAGGGAGCCTGATGCGGGACTCGATCCCAGGACCCTGGGATCATGACCTGAGCCGAAGGCAGACGCTTAACCATCTGAGCCACCCAGGCGCCCCTCTAGTAGTAAACTTTAAATCCCTGTCTTAAATATGCTCAAATTGTACAAATGAAAAACAATGCATGAAAGAAAAACAGGGTTGCATATATGATACTCAAGGAAAGACAATGTGAGCCAAGGATTTTATATCCAGGATAAATAACCTTCAAGGTAAAAGGCACAGGCAAACTATCAATATAAAATAACTCTGGGGGCACCTGGGTGTCTCAGTCATTAAGCGTCTGCCTTTGGCTCAGGTCATGATCCCAGAGTCCTGGGATGGAGCCCCGCATTGGGCTCCCTGCTCAGCGGGAAGCCTGCTTCTCCCTCTCCCACTCCCCCTGCTTGTGTTCCCTCTCTCACTGTGTCTCTCTGTCAAATAAATAAATCTTTCAAAAAAAAAAATAAATAACTGAATATTGTTCCAATAGGCCCTTCCTAAGGAATCCACTAGAGAAGAAGATTCATACAATCAAAATAACTAGAGTGATATCAACATGGTGATTAGCATTAAATATGCAGTCATTTGTAGAATGAATAAATGTACATTAAAAGGGAGAGTATAGTACATAATGGCTATATAATTTGAAAGTGTAGATATAGGTCGACCACAAAATGGAAGGGGGAAGATGGAGATAGCTTATAGAAAAAAATTTAACAGTTCTCATTAATCATCATTGGTGGTAGTATATTAGTATTGCCATTAGAGACATATATTTAACGTATGACAAAGTAATTAAATAATTCCTGAATATTCTAATTGTTGGTTCAAAACCCTCTCAGAAGTTTCCTGGGTGTAATCTGAAACTGGCCCCTGTACTCAGAGAGCAGGGAGAGGCAGAAGAAAGAGAGAGAACTCCCAAGTTGGTAGGTGGCAGTATTAATAAGCAAAGGGAACTTACATATGAGGCTTGTCTTGGGAACAGCAAGAAAAATGGATCCCCACACTTGCCCGCCAGATCTTGCTTTATAGAGGCCTTAACAAGATGTAGTCACGTATGCCATGCAGGTGTTTTCAACACTACATCACTACCTCAAGGCTATATTTCCTTGGACCTGCCTCTGGGAGCAAGAAAGGCAAGTGGAACCCACATTCCAAGGACAGGGGTGAGAGTAAGGAGCCTCCCAGAGCACAGGTCCAGCTCACAGGTAAACTGGCAGTCGCATCTTTTCGATGACATTCCCCAACACTCAATTCTTTCACCCCCTGAATCTTTGGGAATATGATTCTTGGTACAGAAGAGAAGAAATACTAATGTAATATACAGGAGATTAATTTTTTTTAAAAAATCTCTGTAGGGGCGCCTGAGTGGCTCAGTTGGTTAAGCGACTGCCTTCGGCTCAGGTCATGATCCCAGGGTCCTGGGATCGAGTCCGCATCGGGCTCCCTGCTCTGCAGGGAGCCTGCTTCTCCCTCTCCCACTCCCCCTGCTTGTGTTCCCTCTCTCGCTGTGTCTCTCTCTGTCAAATAAATAAATAAAATCTTTAAAAAAAAAAAAATCTCTGTAGTTCTTTGCAAACATACTGTTAACTGACAATGTAGTTATGTATTTCTTAACTGTATCCACTGAAAAGTTACAGAAACAATGACCAACATAATAGCAATAAGTATCCTTAAGATCTAGAATGTAGTTGTTCTAAAATACCATTTCCCATTAAAAGAAACCAGGAGCTCATGGGACACCTGGGTGGCTCAGTCAGTTAAGTGTCTGACTCTTGATCTCAGCGCAGGTCTTAATCTCAGGGTGGTGAGTTCAATGGGGCTCAAAAAAAAAAAAAAAAGAAAAAGAAATCAGTTCTTAGAGAAATAGCTAATTCCAGGCCTAAGGTGGAAAATGAGCCTGGGACAGCCTGACACACAAGATTGCAAGGAAACTATCAAAATTATTAGGATAAGGGGTGCCTGGATGGCTCAGTCAGTTAAGTGACTGACTTTTTCAGCTCAGGTCATGATTTCAGGGTCCTGAGATGGAGCCCTGCCCTGTGTCTAGCTCTGCACTCAGAGAGTCTGCTTCTTTCCCTCTCCCTCTGCCCCTCCCCCCAAAATAAATAAGTAAATCTTAAAAAAAAGAAACTATTAGGATCAAGTCCAAAAGACTAAGGAATGAACAATGCTCTTTCTTTTTCTTTTTTTTTAAATTTATTTATTTATTTATTTTTTATTCTTATGTTAATCCGCATACATTACATCATTAGTTTTAGATGAAGTGTTCCATGATTCATTGTTTGTGCATAACACCCAGTGCTCCATGCAGAATGTGCCCTCCTCAATACCCACCACCAGGCTAACCCATCCTCCCACCCCCCTCCAGAACCCTCCAGAACCCTGTTTGTTTTTCAGAGTCCATCGTCTCTCATGGTTCGTCTACCCCTCCGATTTCCCCCGCTTTGAACAATGCTCTTTCTAGACAACAGGACAATCTGAGCTTCAATTAGTACAAGAACACATTACATATGGTTTGAAACACAAATACATTTAAGTGCATAACCACTTAATAAGACAGTGGCTTTCTGATAATAAGAAAATAATTAACTGGTCACCTTCTGCAGATGACAGGGAACCAATTCGTTATCTTAAAAACCAGGTAAATTTAAAAGGAAAGAATCAAGTCTTTCTTAAATGTACTATGCCACTGAGAACTAAATAATAGATGAAGGGAAGCCTCTCCTTAAAATGTTATTCCAGCTAGTGATCGAAAACAAAATGATAGAATTGTGTCACCATTTTGCCAATCCCAATTACTGAATATTGGCACTGAGCATCAACAACTGCTAAAATCAAAGAGCAAACAGCAGATATTATTACATGCCTCCTGTTGAAAGACCACACAACCATCCATAATCTTGCCAAAGGAACTGAACCTAAGGCTGATGAAGCCTCTGTATCCAGCTGTAATTTGCAAGAAATACAAAGGACACAGAAATATTTTGAAATGCACCATAAGTAGTCAAAGCTAGACTGTGGGAAACTCTATAGGTCAAATGCCCTGGGGTTTTTTAACATATAAATTTTAAGGAAAAGGAAGACATAGAAGGAAAACTTACAGATTAAAAAAGATTTTACCATATCTAGATTTTTTAAATGGGGAAGACTAAATTGTACTGTTTTAGATGCAAACTTAAAAGGAAATGCAAGGAAATTATTACTTTTTAAGTCAGGACACTGATTACTTTTAGAGGGAAGGTGGGGCTGTGATTGAAATGGGACAAAGGGAGAGGAATTTCTAGAGTGACTGGCAAAATTGTTTTTCCTAACTTGGTAGAGCAATGGTTTTAAGGGTGTTCATCTCATAATAATTCATTAAGCTATACATTTGTTTTGAATGCTTTTCGGTACTTGTTATATTTTACAATAAAAAGGCTAAGAAGAAAAAAGGAAAGGAAGAAGAAAAAAAATCACAAAACAAGTGGCCTGCTACAAAAGTTAAGGGAATATTCTGCTACGCATAAAGTTAGAGCAGTGACAAAAAACAAGCACAATAAAAAACACAGAAACAGTGAGATCCAATACAAACAAGAAATTCTAAATCTTGATTTAACAATGAAAACAACACAGCAAAATAGACACTCTTATCCTTATTTCATATTCAAACTTACCAAGCTACTGAGAGAATCCAAACCTAGTCCAAAGCATGCTTTTTCTCCATATTATATTTAAATGACATTAATAAAGAACTCATAACAATCAGTAAGAAAAAGAAAAAGAAACAGTCTAGGGGCGTCTGGGTGGCTCAGTCATTAAGCGTCTGCCTTAGGCTCAGGTCATGATCCCAGGGTCCTGGGATCAAGCCCCGCATCGGGCTCCCTGCTCCGCGGGAAGCCTGCTTCTCCCTCTTCCACTCCCCCTGCTTGTGTTCCCTCTCTCGCTGTGTCTCTGTCAAATAAATAAATAAAATCTTTAAAAAAAAGAGTCTATAAGAAAAACAAGAAAGTATATGGATAAGGAAATCACAAGACAAAAAATCCAAATAATGGATATAAGGGAAAAATCCAAATTATAATTCACTAGCAATTAGGGAAATATATTTAAAACACTGACATGTCATCTAAACCTAACAAATTACAAAAAGTAATAACCTGATAACACCAAGAGTTGGCAAAGACATAGAGAAACATCACTGGCCAAAGTACAAATTGGTACAATCACTGTAGAAAGCAATTTGGCAATAATATGTATCTACAAGGAGATAGGTACAAGGATATTTACTGCAGCACTGTAACAGGGAAAATGAAAATGACATAAGGGTCCATTATTTTAAGAATGAATAAACTCATTTATTCAAAGGAATGTTATATAGCTTTTAAAAATTAATGAAACTGATTTAAATGTATTAACATAGATCAAGGTTGGCCAACTTCAGCTGCCAGGCCAAATCCTAACCATAGCCTATTTATGTTCAGCCAGAAAGTTAAAAATAGTTTTTACATTTGTAAATGGTTGGAAAACAAATCAAAGAACAATATTTCATTAAATATTCTCAATATGAAGAATATGAAAGCTATATGAAACTCCAATTTCAATGTCTACATACAAAGTTTCATAGGAACACAGTGCAATTCACTCATTTACCTATTATATAGATGCTATCATGCTACAACAGAAATGAGTAGTTATGAAAGAGACAGTATGACAAAGCCTAAAATATTTATTTTCTGGCCCTATACAGAAAAAGTTTGTTGATCTATGACATACATAATTCTCAAAAACAATGTTGAGTGAAAAAAAGTAAGAGTGAAAGGATATATACAATAATACATAATTTATATAAAATTTAAAAACAAATACTGCTACATCTTACTTATAAATATCATTAATAATGGATTTTTTTCCTCACTCGTGCAGCAATAAATACTCACCACTTTCAGGACAGTGGTTCCTCCTGGGGTGGGGCCTGGGAGGGAAGGGATGCTAATAGTAACTGTATTTACTTCTTTAAAATCTAAAACAGGGGCGCCTGGGTGGCTCAGTCGTTAAGCGTCTGCCTTCAGCTCAGGTCATGATCCCAGGGTCCTGGGATCGAGTCCCACATCGGGCTCCCTCCTCGGCAAGAAGCCTGCTTCTCCCTCTCCCACTCCCCCTGCTTGTGTTCCTGTTCTCGCTGTGTCTCTCTCTGTCAAATAAATAAACAAAATCTTTTTTAAAAATAAATAAATAAAATAAAATAAAATAAAATCTAAAACAGGGCGCCTGGCTGGCTCAGTCGATGGAGCATGCAACTCTTGATCTCAGGGTTGTGAGTTCGAGCTCCACATTGTGTGGAGAGATTACTTAAAAATAAAATTAAAAATAAATAAATAAAAGTTAGGGGCTCCTGTAGCTCAGTTGGTTAAGTGTCTGCCTTGGGTTGTGATCCTGGGGTCCTGGGATTGGGCCAGGAGTTGAGCTCTCTGCTCAGCAGGGAGTCTGCTTCTCCCTCTCCTTCTGCCCCTCCCCCCCACTCATGCTCACTCTCTCAAATAAATAAATAAAATATTTTTTTAAAAAAGTGAAAGACAGTCTACCAAAGGGGAGAAAACACCTGCAAATCATATATCTGATAAGAGTCTAGTATCCAGAATAAATATAGAACTCTTACATCTCAACAACAAACAACCGAATTTAAAAATGGGCAAAGAAAATGAATCAATAAAATAAAATAAATAAAAGATAAAAATAAATAAAATGAAAATGGGCAAAGAACCTGAATAAACATTTCTGTAACAAAGATATACAAATGGTCAACAAGCACATAAAAAGATGCTCGACATCATTAACCTATAGGGAGATGCAAATCAAAAAGCACAATTAGGGGCGCCTGGCTGGCTCAGTCAGAAGAGCATGAGACTCTTTTTTTTTTTTTTTTTAAAGATTTTATTTATTTATTTAAGACAGAATGAGAGAGCGAGAGAGCACATGAGAGGGGGGAGGGTCAGAGGGAGAAGCAGGCTCCCCGCCAAGCAGGGAGCCCGATGCGGGACTCGATCCCAGGACTCCAGGATCATGACCTGAGCCGAAGGCAGTCACTTAACCGACTGAGCCACCCAGGCGCCCCGAGCATGAGACTCTTGATCTCAGAGCCATGAGTTTGAGCCCCACATTGTGTGTAGAAATTACATACATACATACATACATAAATACATAAGCAAGCACAATAAGGGGCACCTGGCTGGTTCAGTGCGTGGAACATGAGGTTCTTGATCTCAGAGTTGTATGTTCGACCCCATGGTGGGTGTAGAGATTAATTAAAATCTTTAAAAAATAAAAAAAATTTAAATTTAAAAAATTTTAAAAAGCACAATGAGATATCACTTACATCCACAAGGATGGCTAAAATTTTTTAAAAATGGGAAAATAACAAGTGTTAGAAAGGTCATGGCCAAACTGGAACCCTTGTACATTGCTGGTGGCAATGTTAAAATGGTACTGCCACTGTGAAAAACACTTTGGCAATTTCTCATAAACTTAAAGATAAAACTACCATATGATCCAACAATTCCACTCCTGTCCATATAACAAAAAAACTGGAAAAATAGGTATTCAAACAAAAACTTATACACACATGTTCACAGTAGCTTCATCGTAGTTCATTTGAATCACCAAAAGGTAGAAACAACCCAAATGTCCATCAATTGACGACAAAGTGTGGTACATCCATACAACGAAATACACTCAGTCATAAAAAGAAATCAGGTACTGATACATGCTACTATATGGCTAAATTGCAAAAACATTATGCTGAGTGAAAGAAGCCAGATATAAAAAGCCACATATTGTATGATTCCATTTATATGAAACGTCCGGAGTCCATAGCAACAGAAAATGGATTAGTAGTTGCCAACAACTGGGGGGAGGAAGAAACAGGGAGTAACAAACTTAATAGGTAGAAGATTTCCTTCTGGGGTGATGAAAATGTTCCGGAATTAGGGGCACCTGGTGGCTCAGTCAGTTAAGCAGCTGCCTTTGGCTCAGGTCATGATCCCAGGGGTCCTGGGATTGAGCCCCTTATCAGGCTCCCTGCTCAGCTGGGAGCCTGCTTCTCCCTCTGCCCCCTGCTCATGCTCTCTCTCTACCTCAAATAAATAAATAAAATCTTTAAAAAAAAATGTCCTGGAATTAGATAGGGTAATGGTTCCACAACATTGAATGTACTAAATGTCACTAATTTTATGTTAAATGTACGTTACTGTAACTTAAAAAGTCAAAGAATATGTGGAGGTGGGCTCTTTAGGGCCATGCTTCCTTCCAGAAGTGTATTAAAGTGAGAACAGCTGAAACTCAGTCACCTTTCTCTCTGGCATCTCTTTGGCTTCCTTTTGGCTTTTTCCCTCTTCCCCATGGCCCACCGACAAAGTGAGAAAAGCCTGAGGATAGCTTTCACTAGCCACCAAGACTGAAGGAGTACGGGGGTTGCCAGTGACTAGTTCTGCCAGAGGCAGAGGAAACAAGCTTTTCCAGATCTCCTAGATGTTCTTGGAAAAAGGCCTTTACTTGCATTCAAAATGGTTATTGCCCAAAACTCTGTGGACCTATAAGAAATGAAAGGAGACTACAGTCCTAGGCTGTCTATACCCAAAATAAGAGGATTTCTACATAGTTCTAGTTGAGGACTATATTGTGGTTTGAAGCCTGGAGAGGGGACTAGCTACTTGTTGACCAAACATGACCCACCTTCCTCTGGGGCACAACTAGTTATTTCCCAGCCCTTTAGCAGTTACCCACGGCCCTGTGATTAAATTCTGGCAATGGAATATGGGTTGAAGTAATGAAGCCATTTCCAGACCTGGCCCATCAAAACCTCCCACAAGATTTCCCCACTTGCTCCAGGTGACCTTGAAAGCAATGTGCAGAAAATGGTAGAGTCTAGATTTTTTTGAGTGTATCTGTTATAGCAACTAGAGTTCCTTAATATAAAAGACCACTAACATGAGAGCTACTAATAAAATGTCCCTTTCTCTTAATGGTCAAAAGCAGGACTCAGATGTTCCTGGGTCACCTGAACAAAACCATCTTGGTATCACACCTTTGAAATAGCTTACAGACGGGGCGCCTAGGTGGCTCAGTCGTTAAGCATCTGCCTTCAGCTCATGATCCCAGGGTCCTGGGATTAAGCCCCACATCGGGCTCCCTGCTCCGCGGGAAGCCTGCTTCTCCCTCTCCCACTACCCTTGCTTGTGTTCCCTCTCTCGCTGTGTCTCTCTCCATCAAATAAATAAAATCTTAAAAAAAAAAAAAAAGAAATAGCTTACAGACTTTTTTTTTAAGATTTTATTTATTTATTTGACAGAGAGAGAGAGCGCACAAGTAGGCAGAGAGGCAGGCAGAAGGAGAGGGAGAAGCAGGCTCTCCAAGGAGCAGGGAGCCCGACGTGGGGCTCGATCCCAGGACTCTGGGATCATGACCTGAGCCAAAGGCAGCCGCTTAACCGACTGAACCACCCAGGCGCCCCAGCTTACGGACTTTTTAAAATTTAATACCAACTATTTCTACTCTCTGCTTTTTAAAACATTCCTGAAAGCCTCAAAGAGTTGTGCAAATTAGTAGGCCTGACAAGTCTATATTACCTCTGCTTTACTGAAATATAGGCAGAGAAACTATGTGACTTGTTTATCTCCAACATATTAAGGGTTAAAGAATTTGTGCATCTGCTACTCAGGTTCACCCTTAGGAAGTATTGTTACATTAAAGTTGGTACAGCTAAATGATATCAAAGAACTTTTAAACGTGGTTGGTTATGTTGGCCTGAATTTGTTCTTAATTACATTAAAACCTAGGGAGACTATACTATCTCCTAAGCCAGTTTCTTAATAAAGAAACTGGGGCGCCTGGGTGGCTCAGTCGTTGGGCGTCTGCCTTCAGCTCAGGTCATGATCCCAGGGTCCTGGGATCGAGCCCCGCATCGGGCTCCCTGCTCAGCGGGAAGCGTGCTTTTCCCTCTCCCACTCCCCCTGCTGTGTTCCTGCTGTCGCTATCTCTCTCTCTCTGTCAAATAAATAAATTTAAATAAATAAATAAATAAATAAATAAATAAATAAATAAATAAATAAATAAATAAAAGGTTCCCTAAAGGGAAAAATGCACAAATTAAAGCCTCCTTTACAAGCTGAACAAAGTAAAAGAATAGTTCAATACAAACAACAAATCAAAGGTCAAGACACATCTTTTTCTATTATCTTTCTTTCTAAAACCAGATGAGAACACTAAAAAAAAGAATTCTATATTCACACATTCTGTGCCTGTACCTTAAAAATATAATGATAGCTTCTTGATATCAGGCTTTCAACAAGTGTTTTATGTGGATTTTTAAATCCTCACAATAACCCTATAAAATAGGTAATAATACCATGTTACATATATGGGATAATTAAGGCTTGGAGAACTTAAGTAATTTGTCTCAGGTCACAGAGCTGGGATCTGAAGTCAGAAAATGACTCAATCTTAATCATTACAAATTCATGGGACACCTGGGTGGCTCAGTCGGTTAAGCGGCTGCCTTTGGCTTGGGTCATGATCCCGGGATCCAGGGATCAAGTCCTGCATCAGGCTCCTTGCTCAGCAGGGAGCCTGCTTCTCTCTCTGCCCACCACTCCCCCTGCTTGTGCTCGTTCTCTCTGACAAATAAATAAACAAAATCTTAAAAAAAAAAAACCATCATTACAAATTCACTCAGAAATATTTATTAAGTACCTTCTATATACAATTCTAGAAGCTAGAGATATAGCAGTGAGAAAAACAGACCCAAATTCCTGCCCTCAGGAACCATATATTTTAATGTGGAAGAATGATAATAAACAACAAGTATCTTACAGTACCAGGTGAATAAAAGACATGAATAAAAAGAAGGAAAGGGAATGACTAAGTGTTACTTTAAAAAGGCTAGTCAAGAAAGGGTTCTATGAGGTGATATGTGAACAGCAAACTGAATGAACTATAGCCAATATATAGATACATCTGTAAAAAGAACATCTCAGGTAAAGAAAACTACCAAGTGTAGAATTCTTCAAATAATAATTTTTAAAGCATTAAGCATGCTTAATATATTGAGACCATCAAAGCAGCCAGTATGACTACTAGCTCAGTGAACAAGAGGAAGACTGGAAGGAAATTAGAGAAGGCCAAGAGGCAAATCATGTAGAATCTTATAGAACAAAGTAAGCTTTCCATTGTGACAGAAAGCCACCATAGGGTTTTGAATTAGGGGGTGACAAACTCTGATTTAAGCTTTAACAGGACGATACCAATCTTTCTGTGTATAAAATATCACTGGGTGGGGAGAAGTAAGAATATAATCAGACCAGTTAGGAGACTTTTACAGTAATCCAGATGAATGATGATAGAGGCTAAGATTAGGGTAGCAACAGAGCTAGTGGGGAAAAGTCTCGTGCAATTTGAAGGTAGCACCAACCAGACCTGATGAACTGAATGTGAATATGAAGTTAAGAAAAGAATCAAAGACAACTTCCAAGTTCTGATCTGAGTAAATGAGAGAATGATAGTGCCATTTATTGACATGGGAAAGACTGGAAAGAAGCAGAATGGGAGGAAAAAATCAAGAATTCAGTTTTATACACATTAAGTTTGAAATCTATTGACTATCCAAATGAAAAGAGACATAGGCACAGACAACTGAAATTAAGTCTAGAACTCAAAAGAAAGGTCATGATTAGATAAATAAATGTGGGAACCATCAGCACACAGATGGAATTTTAAGCAGTACAATCTGATGAGATCATATCAGAAAGGAGAATAGACTGTAAAAGCAGACTGAACCCTCTGAACCACCACTGAGATAGGGAAAAAAACAAGAGAGCAAGGTCCCAGAAGCCAAATGATAGAGTGATCAACAATGTCAAATGCAACAGGTTGAGTGAGATGAAGACTGCAAACTGGCCACTGGGTTTAGCCATGATGACCCTGACATAAGTATTTCAGTGGAATGATGGAGACAAAAGCCTGACTGTAGTGGGTTCAAGAAAGAATGAGGAGAGAGGAAATGAAAGCAAAAATGCAGACAATTCTTTGAGTAGTTATAAAGAGGAGCACTCTCCTACTTGTGGTCAATTATTTCATATGACTTGCTCTTTTGCCTGAATTACTGCAAGAGCCTAACTGGTTTCTCTGCTTCCACATACCCATTCAGTCCCAGTAGTGTAGCCAATAGACTGGATTAAAATGAATGTTAGTTCACATGATTCCTCTACTCAGAACTCTCCAATGGCTTCCTATCTCATTCAGTGTAAATGCTGAAATCCTTACAAATGCCTACAAGACCCTTCACAAACTACAACTTTCCACAATCCAGTGCTCCTCTCTCCACCTTTCCCCTCTGAGCTCATCTACTACTCATCCTCTTTACTCACTGCACTCCAGCCACACCAGCCTCCTGCTGTTCCTCAAACACAAATTTTAGAAGCAGAGGCATGCTTCTAGCCCAGGGTACTTCCTATTTCCTCTACCAAGTATGCCCTTCCCCAGATACTCTAAATGCCTCTGTCTCTTACATCCTTCAGGTCTTTACTCAAATATCCCATTCCAAAGGGATGCCTTTCCTGATGCTATTTAAAACTACAACCCCTCAACAAAGTGAATTTAGAGGGAACATACCTTAACATAATAAAGGCCATTTATGAAAAACCCATAGCTAACATCATACTCAATGGTAAAAAAAAAACTGAAAGCATTTCCTTTAAGATCAGGAACAAGACAAACATGTCCACCTTCACCACTTTTATTTAACATAGTACTGGAAGTCCTACCTGCAGCAATCAGACAAGAAAAAGAAATAAAATGCATCCAAATGGTAAGGAAGAAGTAAAACTGCTACTATTTGCAGATGACATGATACTGTATATAGAAAACTTCACCAAAAAACTATTAGAACTAATAAATGAATTTAGTTAAGATACAAAATTCATATACAGATATCAGTTGCATTTCTATACACTAATAACAAAGTAGCAGAAAGAGAAACTAAGAAAACAATCCCATTTATAATTGTACCAAAAAGAATAAAATACTTAGAAATAAATTTAACCAAGGAAGTGAAAGATCTATACTCTGAAAACTTACATATAAGACACTGATGAAAGAAACTGAAGACAACACAAACAAATGGAAAGATACATTATGCTCATGGATTGGAAGAATTTATATTGTTAAAATACCCATGATATCCCTATCAAAATATCAACAGCATTTTTCATGAAACTAAAACAAATATTCCTAAAATTCATATAGAATCACAAAAGACCCCAAATAACTAAAGCAGTCTTAAGAAAGAAGAACAAAGGGGCGCCTGGGGGGCTCAGTTGGTTAAGCAGCTGCCTTTGGCTCAGGTCAAGCGCCACGTTGGGCTCCCTGCTCAGCAGACAGCCTGCTTCTCTCTCTCCCTCTGCCTACCTCTCTGCCTACTTATGCTATCTCTCTGTCAAATAAATAAATAAATAAAATCTGAAAGAAAGAAGAACAAAGCTGGAAGAATCACAATGCCAAATTTCAAGGTATACTACAAAACTACAGTAATCAAAACAGTGTGGTACTGGCACATACATCAGTGGAACAGAGTAGAGAGCCCAGAAATAAACCCATGCTTCTATGGTCAATTAATCTAAGACAAAGGAGACAAGAATATACAACAGGGAAAAGATAGTATTTTCAATAAATGGTGCCGGGAAAACTAGACAGCCACATGCAAAAGAATAAACTGGACCACTTTCTTACACCACACAAAAAATAAACTCAAAATGGATTAAAGGCCTAACTGTGAGACCTGAAATCATAAAGTCCCTAAAAGAAAACACAGGCAGTAATAGTCTCTTGGACATTTGCCTTAGTAATATATTTATGGATAGGTCTCCTCAGGCAAAGGAAACAAAAGCAAAAATAAACTTTTGTGGCTACACCAAAATAAAAAGCTTTTGTACAGTAAAGGAAACCACCAACAAAACAAAAGACAACCGACTAAATGGGAGAGGATATTTGCAAATTATGTACCTGATAAAGGGTTAATATCCAAACTACATAAAGAACTTACACAACTCAACACCAAAAAATCCCCAAGCAATCTGATTAAGAAATAGGCAGATGGGGTGCCTGGCTGGCTCAATACTAGAGCATACAACTCCTGATCTTGGGGTCGTGAGTTCAAGCCCCACACTGGGTGTAGAGATTACCTAAAAAAAAAAAAAAATGGGCAAAGAACTTGAATAGGCATTTTTCCAAATTAGACATACAGATGACCAACAGACACATGAGAAGATGCTCAACATCACTAATCATCAGGGAAATGCATATCAAAACCACAATGAGATATCAACTTACACCAATAAAAATGGCTAGTATCATAAAAGACAAGAAATAACAATTTTTGGCAAGGATGTAGAGAAAAGGGAACCTTCATGCATTGTTAATGGGAATGTAAATTGGTACAACCACTGTAGGAAACAACATGGAGGTTCCTCAAAAAATTAAAAATAGAAATACCATATGATTCAGTAATTCCACTACTGAGTATTTACCCGAAGAAACTGAAAACACTTATTTGAAAAGTATACACACCCCTATGTTTACTGCAGCGCTATTTACAATAGCCAAGATATAAAAGCAACCTAAGTGTCCATCAATAGATGAATGGATAAAGAACATGCGGGGTGTATATATATATATAAACTTAACTGACTACACCACCCAGGCACCCCAAAACAGACTCTTAAATACAGAGAACAAATTAGTGGTTGCCAGAGGGGAGGTAGGTGAGGGGGAATGGGTGAAATAGGTAAAGGGGATTAAGAGGTACAAACTTCCAAGTTATAAAATAAGTCATGGAAATGAAAAATACAGCATATAGTCAATAACATTATAATAATGTCATATGGTGATAGATGGTATAAATAATTTTTAAAATAAAAATAGGGGCACCTGGTTGGCTCAGTCAGTTAAGCAGCTGGCTCTTGATTTCGGCTCAGGTCATGACCTCAGGGTACTGGGATTGAGCCCCGAATCAGGCTCCACGCTCAGTGGGGAGTCTGCTTCAGGATTATCTCTCTCCCTCTGCCTCTCCTCCCACTCGCTTGCACACTCTCTCTCTCTCTCTCAAATAAATAAATAAATCTTTTAAAAAATAAAATAAAAATAAATAAAACGAGGGACAACTGGGTTGCTCAGTCAGTTAAGCATCCAACTCTTGATTTCAGCCCAAGTATGATCTCAGGGTCATGAGACTGAACCACATTGGCTCTGCGCTGTGCGTGGAGCCTGCTTAAGATTCTTTCTCTCCCTTTCCATCTGCCTCTCCCCCACTCTCTCGTGTGTACTCTCTCTCTAAAAAAATTAAATAAATAAAACCACAACCCCCCAACATTCTTTATCCCCCTTCCCTACTTTATTGTTTCATAGTATTTATCTCCATACAACATACTACATATTTTATTTTATTATCTGACATTCCCTCTACTATCACTTCTGGGCCTTTTGGCTAAGATCAAGTGTGACATTCCCTCTACTAGAATACAAACTTTGTGAAAGCAGGGTTTGTGGTCTGCCTTTCTCACTGCTGTAATCCAAGAGTACTCAAAACAAACAAAAAGTTGTTGAATCAAAGAATGAACGAAAGGGGCGCCTGGGTGGCTCAGTGGGTTAAGTTTCTGCCTTCGGCTCAGGTCATGATCTCAGGGTCCCGGGATCCAGTCCCATGTCGGGCTCCCTGCTCAGTGGGAATCTGATTCTCCTTCTCCCTCTGCCCCACCCCTCCCCTCCTTGTGCTCTCTCCCTCTCAAATAAATAAATAAAATATTTAAAAAGAATGAATGAAGAAGCAGTGTAAGATTAATAATGTTTTTTTAGAATGGAAAATATTATAGCCAGCTTTGTATATTGAGAACAGAACATACAGAGCATGCAACAGAAAAGAAAAAATAATGATTCAGGAGTATGAAGGAATAATTTCAAGAATAAAACTCTTAATTGATGTAGAGGTTGGACTTCATAGGAGTAGGAAGAGATTATCCACAGCAATAGGAGAAAAGGCATAAAATGTAGGTACAGATAGAGGTAGGCTGGGTGATTTATAATGGAAGCTTGTGGAAGTTCTCTTCTGATTATCTTTTTTCCCCCTTAAAATAGGAAACAAGGACATCAGCTGACAGTAAAGAGGACAAAGAGAGTGTTGTAGGTTTGAGGAGAAAAATTAAACTATGATTTAAGAGTGAAAGAACTAGGGACGCCTGGGTGGCTCAGTCGGTTAAGCGTCTGCCTTCGGCTCAGGTCCTGATCCCAGGGTCCTGGGATCGAGTCCCGCATGGGGCTCCCTGCTCTGCGGGGAGCCTGCTTCTCCCTCTGCCTCTGTCTCTCTGTCTCTCATGAATAAATAAATAAAATCTTAAAAAAAAAAAAAAAAAAAAAAGAGTGAAAGAACTAGGGGCACCTGGGTGGCTCAGCTGGTTAAGCAGCCAACTCTTGATTTTGTCTCAGATCATGATCTCATTGGTTGTGGGACTGAGCCCTGAGTGGGGCTCCCTGGTTGGCAGGGAGTCTGCTTGAAGATTCTTTCCCTCTGCCCCTCCCCCCACTCACACTCTCTCTAAAATAAGTAAATAAATATTAAAAAAAAAAAGAGAGAGAGAGTGAATGGACTAGGGAAGGGGCACCTGGGTGGCTTAGCCAATTAAAGTGTCCAATTCTTGATTTCAGCTCAGGTCATGATCTCAGGGTTGTGACATCAGCCCCAAATTGCATCAGCTCGGTGCTGGGTGTGGAGCCTGCTTAAGAGTCTCTCTCAGGGCGCCTGGGTGGCTCAGTCGTTAAGCGTCTGCCTTCGGCTCAGGTCATGATCTCACGGTCCTGGGATCGAGCCCCGCATCGGGCTCCCTGCTCTGTGGGAAGCCTGCTTCTCCCTCTCCTACTCCCCCTGCTTGTGTTCCCTCTCTCGCTGTGTCTCTCTCTGTCAAATAAATAAATAAAAATTTTAAAAAAAAAGTCTCTCTCCCACTGCCCCTCCCCACCCCTCTAAAAAAAAAAAAAAGTGACTGGACTGAGGAAATGTGATAGGATTGAGTGGCAGTCCTGATAGACTCTTTGAGGTTCCTGATCACAAACTAAGATGTCAATATAGTCATTTTTTCTCCAGCCACATTCAGTTGCTTAAACACAGGTGCAGAATAGGCAGAGTTGGTGTAATGATGGCTGGAATTTAGTCAAGTCTCAGAGTTGGTGCAATGATAGTTGGAATTTACTTGCAGATAAGTCACATATGACAGAAAGGGAAAACGGCAAAGAAACTGAAGGTATATGCACAGGAATGATTATGATAGTCCATGAAATGTTAAGTTGACTAAGGAGGAAAGTAGAAGCATGAGGTGACTGACAATGAAAAGATGGTTTAAAAAAAAATAATAATAATCTATCAGCTAGAAGTTCCAAAGACTGAACAATTCTTGAAGAGGAAATTCTAAAACAAGTTTGAAATACAAAAATAGAGGATGATGTGAATGTCAGAGTGTAGCAAGCTCAAAACTAAGATTTTAGAGATGGAACAATTACTGGTATAAGATGAAAAATCCCTAATGAACATGGAAGTAGAAGGTTCAGGTTGATTTCAATTTTTCCCATCAATTATTTACTATATATCCACTGTGTACATGGCTGTAGTACAGAGAAAAGGAAAGAATCTTTGGGAGTTAACAAAGAGGTTCAAAACTAAAACAAAAGGTTGCCAACTATGTCTCACTAACAATGTATTTTGTGGAAACCCTTACTCCCAATAACGTCTAGCCTCTACTCTCCCTTGAGGACTTTTTCTTCTTCCCCAAGGCTAAGCCTTGATCCAAAAAACCCAGTTTTCAAACTCCTTTGGAACCCCAAGTATGTATATTAATGATGAAAAACAATTAACACCTGCTGATGAAAAGTAATAATTCCAAGGTACCATAGGGATTTCATCAAGAAAATACAAAGTGAGCTGACAAATTTAACAGAGAGTCATGGCAGCTAAGACCAGCAATGAAGTAAATATCCTGACTGCAATATTTAGCTGCCTCTGATACTCATGCCTGTAGGTCACCATCAGTAACTGGGGTGGAAAAGCCTTTAGGTTGATCTTTAGGCTAAGAGGCACCCAGTAGAACAAAGACAGGAAAATGAGGGAACACTGTCCCACCTGCTTCAACCGTCCCAGGCTCTCTACCCCTACTACCTTTGATGAAATCAAATCTTCCAAAGCTAACAGGTTTTTAGGACCTGGCCTTTACCCATGTTACTTGTGGATAAGACTGGAAGGAGGCCTAATAAACTTTCTACACTGAAAACTCAGAAGAATTCTCCAATGTCCATGTCTCAATCACCATGTCCAACATTCTATCCCCCACACAGTTACCAAAGTAATCCAGCTAAAACACAAGTAAGACCATCCTGCTCCTATACTTATTACCCTTTTACATAGTACTAAAGACCTTCTACAATCCAGGCTCCTTCAGTCTCTTAACTCACCATCTATGCTTTAAACTTTAAGCTCCAGCAATACCAAACTGATTTTAGTTCCCTATACACTATATGCAGCTTCCCCTCTACTTTCTTTTCTATGATTTTGCCAATGTACTAACATTATAGTGCAGAGGAAAGAGATGGTACAGGGGTGCCTGGGTGGCTCAGTCAGTTAATAATCTGCCTTTGGGGACACCTGGGTGGCTCAGTCGGTTAAGCGTCTGCCTTCGGCTCAGGTCATGATCCCAGGGGTCCTAGGATCGAGTCCCACATCGGGCTCTCTGCTCCGCAGGGAGCCTGCTTCTCCCTCTGCCTCTGTCTCTCATGAATAAATAAATAAAATAAAATAAAATAAAATAAAATAAAATAAAATAAAATAAAATAAAATAATCTGCCTTTGGCTCAGGTCATGATCCCAGGGTTCTGGGATGGAGCCCCGAGTCGGGCTCCCTGCTCAGCAGAAAGTCTGCTTCTCCCTTAACTTCTCCATGTGCTCTCTCTCTCAAATAAATAAATAAATCTTTTAAAATAAAAAAAGAAAGAAAGAAAGAGACGGTGCTGATTTCCATGAAAATAATCTTGAAAATTTCTCAATGATGCTAAGGGAATTCTAGGAACCAAAATTAAACTCCATCTTCCTCCATCCTCAAAAATGTCTCACTTCCTTTAGTTGGCTATTTCTATCATACTATCATTATTACTCAAATCACCCAAATTCAAAATATTTGAATCATTTTCTATTCATCAATAAATAATTACTTAGCACCTACTGTGAGCAAAGCCCTTGACTATGCATTTCAGCAGAAAAAATGATGATCTAGTTCCTATCCTTAATCATTTAAAACTTAAAAGCAGAAATGAAATAATACAAAATGAATACAGAAGGATAAAAGTGCTAAAACACTGATTCATTCATCTGCTCACTGAGCAAATATTTATTCAGAACCTACTATACACCATGTAATGGGCAAAACAATGTATTATAGAAACAAAGTGAGATAAGAATTAGTATTTATTAAGTACCTATCTACAGTGCTTTCTAATCATTTTTTCCTTTAATCTCCTAGAACCCTAGCTTTCACTTTCTGAATCACAGAATTTTGAGAACTGAAATTTCAGGAGATTTGAAGATTTATTAAGCACAATCAAAGATCCTCTTAGGAGGTTCTCACATGGAAAACAACTTCAGAGAACAGTTTCTGTGGTATTTGAGTTAGACCTGGAAGCTTGAACATTATTTCAATGGGAAGAAGCAAAGAACAAACAGTTTTTCAGATGGATAATTAATTAAAATAAGTATATGAAAGTGCCCCTCAGTAAACAAATATTTACTGACTGCCCATTACCATACCAGTTAAAACACTAAGGGGATACAATGATGAATAAGAGTCTCGGGACACCTGGGTGGCTTAGTCGGTTAGGCATCTGCCTTCGGCTCAGGTCATAACCCCAGGGTCCTGGGCTCCAGCCCTGCATCAGGCTCCTTGCTCAGCGGGGAGCCTGCTGCTCCCTCTCCCTCTGCCTGCTGCTCCCCCCTGCTTGTGCTCTCTCTCTCTGACAAATAAATACAATCTTAAAAAAAAAAAAAAAAAAGAGTAAGACAGTCTCTGAGGAGTTTCTTCTCTGAAGAGACACTGATAACCAATTAGCATATTCATTGAGCAAGTATCTGTTTGAAGCACTACCACATACCTATGTTTCTAATAATTACTCAGACTAATAACTATGTTTCAAATACCATAGTGGGCCTTAGTTGTAGGACAGTAAATGAAACAGTCTGGGCCTCAGAGAATTTATAAAGCAAACAAAGTCTTGGGAACCTAGAGAAGGGGAATCTAACTCCAATTCTTCTAATAAACAGTGGTAAGTATCAAGTAGACCTTAAATGCCAAGATCTCCAGACTTTTCTATAGATAATAAGCTAATGAAGGTTTCTGAAGATAAATGAAATAAGGGGCGCTGGGGTGGCTCAAGAGGTTAAGCGTCTGCCTTCAGCTCAGGTCATGATCTCAGGGTCCTAGGATCCAGCCCCAAACCCCACTGAGCGGGAAGCCTGCCTCTTCCTCTCCCTCTGCCCCTCTGCCCCCCACACCCACTCGTGCATGTGTGCTCTCTCAAATAAATAAAATCTTAAAAAAAAGAAATGAAATGATCATTTAACAAATATTTATCTACTACTGGAACTCGAGTAGGCAGTGAGTTATAATCTTTTTTTTTCTTTACTAGAATGCAGAATAAACTAGAGGTTAAAAGACTAAAAGCAGAGTAAACACAGTTAAGGTATTACAACAACCAAGATGAATTTATAAATGCTGAATTAGGGTGATGACTGTGAGAATAAAGATTTGAAAGGTGTCATGAAGGTAGAATCAGCAAAAACCTGGATAAGGGGGTCAAAGGAAAGGGGAAGTCAAAGACCATGGATACAACTTCAATTTGGATGACAAGAAAAAGGAAAGGGAAAAGCACAGTTCAAAAGAGAAATAATGGATTCTGTTTTAAGGATATAGCAAGCCACTGATCTAGAGATCCAAATCCTGCATCCTGTTCAGAACTTATTCATAAATACCAGCATATTATAAAGTATAACAAGCATTACTCCATGTCATGAGAAAAAGAGAACAAAGTCACCTGTGAGAATTCGATGCTTTTTGATTAGCTAAGCTTACTCCCTGAATGAATGGAACCCATCCAGCCTCATAACACACACATGAAATCTTTATCTTTTCAAAATCAAATAATTACAAGACTTTAAGGACACTATCGAATTATAAAAATCACAATATTATGATCACGAATGCTGAGTCTATAGTGGAAACATTAAGCACAAAAATGGAAATGTAGAGCTAAGGAAAGAGGTCAAGCCTGGAACCCAGATCACTCTACAAGGAGGTTCTGTGACACAAGGCCATGAATAAAAGACCAGAGACCCTGTTCCACAACCTACGTACTTGCCACAAATAGGCTAGACCTGCTAAAAAACAGTACAATAAAGGAGAGATCTAACGACAGAGGACATATCCTCAAGAAACATTCAGAAAAAAAGAAAACAAAAAAGGGCGCCTGGGTGGCTCAGTTGGTTAAGCGACTGCCTTCGGCTCAGGTCATGATCCTGGAGTCCCAGGATCGAGTCCCGCATCGGGCTCCCTGCTCGGCAGGGAGCCTGCTTCTCCCTCTGACCCTCCCCCCTCTCATGTGCTCTCTGTCTCTCTCATTCTCGCTGTCTCAAATAAATAAATAAAATCTTTAAAAACAAAACAAAACAAAACAAAAAAGACACACAGGAAGCAGTCAGAGAAATAGGACTGTAATGGACATTATGACAAAAGAAATGAAAATATCAAGAAGGAACACATGGGCAACAGTGACAAAGAGTTCAAAGAAGTCAGAGAGAATGAGGAATGGGGTAAAGACTAACAAATTTAGTCATTTAAAATTTCCTAACTGCTACATATCTCTCTGCATAATTCTTTCATAATGAAAACTTCACACAAGTACCCTGCATTATTTTTTTATTTGAAAAATAAGTTTTAGCATCCATCGTGGACATTCACACAATGGAAAACTACACAGCAATGAAAAAGAACTATTTCAACAAGCAATAATATAGATGAATCTCACAGACATGATTTAATGAAAGAATCTAGTCAGACGAGTACAAACTGTATGATTCCATTTATATGAAGTTCAAGAAAAGGCAAAACTAATCCATGGTGACGGAGGCTGGGAAAGAGGTTACCTTTGGGGAAGGGTAATAACTAGGAGGAAATACAAAGAGGCATTGTAGGGTACTGGAAATGTTCTACATGTTGATCTGAATAGTGGTCACATAGGTGTAGTCATTCTATAAAAATTCATGGGCTGAATGAACCTCCTACTTATACACCGTATATAAGTCACACCTCAATAAAAAAAAGTAAATAACATACAAAGTAAAAAACATATAAAATTATTGGTGACCTTGAAGACAATAGTTTTGGAATAGTTTAAGGGTAGAAGTCAAACTGTAAGGGGGTCCTGGCTGGCTCAGTTGGAAGAGCATGCAACTCTTGATCTCAGGGTCATGGGTTGGAGCCTCATGTTGGGTGTAGAGATTACTTAAATAAACAAACGTAAAAAAAATAAGAAAAAAGTCACGGGAGCCTGGGTGGCTCAGTTGGGCATCTGCCTTCAGCTCAGGTCATGATCCCAGGGTCCTGGAATCAAGCCCCACACTGGGCTCTTTACTCGTGGGGAGACTGCTTCTCCCTCTCCCTCTGCCTTCCACTCTGCCCACTTGTGCTCTCTCTGTCAAATAAATAAATAAAATCTTTAAAAAAAGAAGAAGAAAAAAAAGTCAAACTGTAGGGGCGCCTGGGTGGCTCAGTCATTAAGCGTCTGCCTTCGGCTCAGGTCATGATCCCAGAGTCCTGGATTCGAGCCCCACATCCGGCTCCCTGCTCAGCGGGAAGCCTGCTTCTCCCTCTCCCCCTCCCCCTGCTTGTGTTTCCTCTCTCCGGTGTCTCTCTCTGTCAAATAAATTTTAAAAATCTTTAAAAAAAAAAAATAGAAGTCAAACTGTAATATGAGGAAGGTATACAGGTGAGTAAGCTGAGACGGTTGCTAATGAAGCAAAGAAGAGATAACAAAGTAACTTAGGTGGGTTACACAATTCAGAGTATTTGTGTTGTTTTGTTTTTATTTGAGGTATAGGACAAAAAGCAAATAATATACCTAACAAAGGCCTACATCAGATGAGAGGGGATGAAATCAAGGATGTAAGTACAGGGATAAACCTCGAAAAGGAGGATGAATACTACTTTCTCTAGAATTGAAGCAAAGGATGAGTGAATACAGAAATTCTGAGATAGAGGGGCACCTGACTGGCTTAGTTGGTAGAACATGTGACTCCTGATCTAGGGGTTGTGAGTTCAAGTCCCACATTGGGCGGAGAGCTTGTTTGCTTGCTAAATAAATAAATAAAATAACTGTGAGATAGAGAAGAAGAGAAAATAAAGTAACCTTGAACTCTTTAGTGAAGCATGCAATAAGGTCAGTTGAATCAAGTGAACTGAGTCAGGAAAGGATCAGAGCTTTAAGTACATTTTAATTCAAATAGGTACTGCAGAGAATATAAAAAACAAGGATGAGGAAGGAAATTACAGCCAGGGACAACACTCAATGGCCTGAAAGCAAGGGCAGAGATAGCAGATGATGCAGTCTACTCAGAGCTGGATGCAGAATAAAAGGTGAAAGAATAAAAGAAAAAAATCCAAGTGCTAGTACGTGCGTCACTGAAACTATATAATGAAGAATGATGTCTAAGTAAAATACTTATTTAAGTGATGGGAAAGAGGTAGGTCTAATAAAGGTCTTGAAAAAGTCAAGGATGAAGTTACTAGGGTCTCAAGTAGGGCTGTGCAAAAGGAAAGTTGTCACTAGAGTTCATTACTACAGAATATTTTTCTGCAAATCCCACAAGGTCAGACCACATTCTCCTTTCACCACACTTCCTACAGCTACTAGTGGCAACTTCTCCTCCCTGATAAAACTGACCTTTATCCCCTATTTCTAAGTACACCTATGCTTGATGAATGGATTATACAAACACATCCTGTCCATTCAGAAACTCCATGAGTACTTTTACACTGCTTTCTAGCTCTGTTTTCCCATGAAGATGTTTTCAGTGGTAAACTCCTAGAAGACAGATCCTATCCCTATAAATTCTCTGTTCACAGCGCTGGATTTGGAATTACACATATGCAGGTGTTTTAAAAAGTGCTTACTCGTGAAATAGATC
This sequence comes from Mirounga angustirostris, assembly GCF_029215605.1. Taxonomy (NCBI): domain Eukaryota; kingdom Metazoa; phylum Chordata; class Mammalia; order Carnivora; family Phocidae; genus Mirounga; species Mirounga angustirostris. Next base: position 154,366,312 of record NW_026991712.1, read on the forward strand.
GTTACCGAAGAGACTCTTCAAGATTTGAACACATTCCTACAAGACTATATAATCATGGCCAAATCAGAGAATGCTTAGAAATGACATCCGTTTTTATAACTGTCAAGACAACCTCTAGGAAACAGGATAACATTTACTATTGCATATTGATTTTCCCTACTTTACACTATTTAGCCCTCTGGCTAACTCCTCAGTATCCCTTTAGTAAACCTATTCTTTGCAGTTCATTTACTCCCGGGCTACATTCCAGCGTCCCTTCTTCACATCCAGAATCCCTGACAAACGCCCACAGGACCACTTTTCCAAACCCCTATTCCCCCATTTCCCATTCAACCCCAGGCCATGACTTCCATTTCTCCACTCCCCATTTTTCTGCCTCTCCAGACCTTCCTTTCCTCCTGCCGAACTACACAATCCCCACCCCTCAAATGCCCTAGCCCAAGTCTTCCCGCCTGAGATCCCCCTCCCCCACTGTTCCCATTCAGGCTCCCGCTCCCCGTCCTTTCCCTCCCGGACGCCGGCTGTCCCCCGTACCTGCTCCTTGACCTCGGGCCCCGAGGCCCCGGTCCGCTCCTCCAGTAGCTGCCTCCCGGGAGGCGCTCGCCGGCGCGGCGGCAAGGGCTGGGGCTGGGGCAGCTCCACCGCCCGCTGAGCCCCATCCTCCCGGCGGCCGGCCGCCGGCGCCGGCGGCGGCGGCCGCGGTCGGCCGCGGCAGCGGCTCCGCTTCATATCTGTGGCTGGGCCCCGCAGGCGTCAGCACCGCGACTGTCCCGGCCCCGCACGGCCCCGGGCCGCAGCGCTGCCGCGCCAACCACCGCCCGCGGCCACCATGGCCGGGCGGGCGCCCGAAGCCACCGACCCCAGCTCGCAGCTCCTCCGCGCTTTCTGGGGCCTCAAGCGCCACGACCTCCCCGGCGCTCCTTAGTGAGGCGGCAACATCCCCACCGCCTCGTCTTCTCCCACCCGGCACACGCTCGGCCGGCCACCCGCCGCCGCCGCTGCCGCCGGCTCTACAGCCAGCAGCCAGCCGGCCCGCCCGCCTCTGGCCCGGCCCCGCCCCTGCCCTCCCCGCCTGGCGCGCGCGCGCGCGCACGGGGAGCCCGCCCGCCACCTCTGGCCGCGCGCGGCCTCCCGCGCACGCGCCAGCGAACGGTCGCGAGAGACCCGCCCGTGGCCTCCCAGCGCGGCGGGTAGAGCGGAAGGGGGCGGGGCTCTTGGCACGGCTGCTGCGGCTGAGGGCGCTCATTGATTCTTTCATTCATCCATTCATGAATTTGTGTGCCCCGCCAAGCGAAACGCTAGGGATCTGAAAATGAATTAGAACTGATTAGTGTCTTCAAGGATCTAGGGGAAGAAGGACCGGGAACAAGAAGGAGACAAAATATACAATTAATTAATGGAATACTAATGTATGCCTTTTTATTGAGCACTCACCAACTGTCTTCACATCACATTTTGGATGCAGGTCTGCTCATTCTCGTGTTACAAATAAGAAGACCAAGATGAAGTGACATGCACCAGATCACTCAGCAAATCAGTGACCAAACTAGACAGGACTCAAATTCTTGCTTTTTGTCCCTTTCCACTGTTTCCTGCTGCTTCCAGAAAGTAAGACAGGCTATGGAAAGTCCTATAAACGAGGAAGAAATGATGGATTGCTTCTGGGAGGAAGGAGAGGACAAAAAGGATTGTTCTGGAACAATCCTTTTGTTTCCCTACTGACAGTGAAGTCATGTTATAGCCCAGTCCAGCCTGGCCACAGCCAGTCCAGCTGTGGCCTCGGCAGCCCTGCCTGCACGTCCAGTGACTCATCTTCACAGCAACGTGGCTGTAGCTCAGCCCCGTCTGGCCTTCTCCTTCTGGCTTCAGCTGGTCTGCCACAACGTTGTATTTTTCCTCTTTTGTCTTGAACACAGTTCTTTCCCAGAAACCTTTCCTGAAAGCCTCACCCATTTTTCCTGGGCCTCCTCCCTGAACCCTTTTTGAGAAGTAATAATAGCCAGCATTATAGAGTGCCTACTGGAAACCAGACACTTGCATTCAATTCATACATACACAAACAAGAGTTAAGTTATATTATTTCCAGTTTATAGTTGAGGAAACTGAGGCTCAAGTTGCATAACATGCTCAATATGACATAGTTAATAAATGCAAAGCCAGAACTCAAACCAAGGTCTGTCAGATACCAGACCCTATACACACAACCAAGTATACAGCCTATCACCAGTCTGCTCTTGTATTCCCTGTTTCCTCACCACCATCCAACCATTTGCCTCAACCAGAAATTTGGCTGTCATCCTAGACTCTTTCCTTCCCTTCTGCTCCCATGTCCAATTAATCAACAAGTCCTGTTGCTTCTATAACCTTACTTTCTCTCCACTGTCTCCTCTTTCCATCCCATTGACACCACCTCAGCTCAAGTCTTACTTTCTCTCACCTACTTGACTGAGAAACTTTCTAAACTTGGGACGCCTGTGTTGTGGTTGGGCATCTGCCTTCAGCTCAGGTCATGATCCCGGGGTCCTGGGATCGAATCCTACATCAGGCTCCTTGCTCAGTGGGGAGCCTCCTTCTCCCTCTGCCTGCTGCTCTGCCTGCTTGTGCTCTCTCTCTCTTTCTCGTTCTCTTTGACAAATAAATAAATAAAATCTTTAAAAAAAAAAACTTTCTTACCTGTTTTCACTTACATCCACTCCTTTTCTCTTCAAACCCATCCTCCAAAAAGCTGTTTAAAGAATCTTCACATAAGATGATGTTACTCCCTAGTTTAAAACAGTTAAATGGATTTTCATGCCCCTCAAGATGAAATGTTCACTTACTCTATTTGACAAGGCCATCCAAAATCTGCCTGCCTCCCTTTTCCTATTAATTCCTGCTGTACCAATTATTTACAGTTATACCAGCTGTCTATAGTTACCTGCATGTACCAGATCTGCCACATTCTTGGTTACAAACATTAGAAACACTTCTGACCATCCCAGGCCTAAGGGAGAATTTATTGGAAGGCTATATAGAGGGGCTCACAAAATTGAACAGAGATTGGAGAAACAGGCTTATAAAACTGGCAGGAACAAGAAGCCTCTACAAACTGAAAATCAGGAACAATTTCAGGACACTGCTGTCACCACCACTCCCACACCACCACCAGACAATGTACTATGCTGCTGCCACACACCTCTGCAAAAGGATTCTAATCTCTTCATAATTACATCACCATTCCAGATTCACAGTCTCTGGCAGGAGAATCCACTGACTCAGCCTTGGTAACTTAGGGACCAGAAATCCATTCTAACTTTTCACCTTCCACTATAGGGACTAGGAAAGTCAGTGCAGCACAAAGACTCTAAAATGAACCTCATGATCTGTCTCCTCCCCAGTATTTATGCCTTTGTGTGATCCCTTCCCCTTGAGTGTAGGTGGGACCCATGACTTACTTCTAACCAATCGAACATAACAAAGGTGATATGATATCTCTTTCCTGATTACTTTACATTTTTAAGAGTCTGTCTTGCTAGCAGGCTCACTCTCACTCTCCTAATGGCCTCGAAGAAGCAAGCTACATGTTCTGCACTGCTTATGGAGAGGGCCATATAGCAGGAAATTGCAAGTAACTGCTGGAAGCTAGGAACCAAGGAGCTAGAAAAAAAAGCAAAAGAAAACAAAAAACAAAACAAACAAAAACAACCTCGAAGTGCTCAGTCCAACAACCAAAAGAAATTCATTCTACCAACTTAGAGCTTAGAAATCGATCTTTCTCCAGTTGAGTCTCCAGATGAGAACACAGCCCAGCCATATCGGACTCCTGAGCCACAGAAACTGAGTTAAGTATGTATTATTATTTTTTTATTTTGCCTTTTAAATAGGCTCCACACCCAGCATGGAGCCCAATGCAGGGCTTGAACTCATGACCCTGAGATCAAGATCTGAGCTGAGATCAAGAGTCAAACACTTAACCAACTGAGTTACCCAGGCAACCCAAGTGTGTGTTATTTTAAACTAATAAGTTTGTGGTAATTTATTGGATAGTAATAGAAAACAAATACAGCCAAATACTCACTTTCTGAGTCTCCCATCAGTCAGAGATGACCATGTGATACAATCTGGCCTGAAACTACTCTTACCCTTATCTTCCCCAGCTTAATGAATGACAAGCCATTTTTTTCAGTTGCTTAGGTCAGGACTTCAGAATGATCCTTGAGTCTTCTCTTTCTCATACACATCACACCCATTTCACTAGCAAATCCTATGCAAAGTAAGAGGATATTACAAATATCTGGGAGAGAGGCGATACTGACAAATACTAAAAGAGCAATAGTGGTGAAGGAAGAAAGTGGATGGATTTTAGACTTGGAAAGTAGAACAACAGGACCTATTGACTGAAGAGAGAAGATGAGAACATTTCTGAGTTTCTGACTTGGGTAACTGAGATAGGGGAACAGGAGAGAAGGAGAAGTTTGAAGGTGATTATGACTGTTTTAGATGTGTTTGCTCTCAAGTGTTGATAAGACCCCCAAGTGACAATGTGCAGTGCATCATTGATTAAACTGACTTAGAGCTTAGAACTGAGGGCTACCAGTATATAGATGTGTAACTAATATAAATTGTTCTGTAATCTTAGAGTATAAATGTGATCACATCTCTTTGGCTTTTTTCTATTTTGTCCCTCAGGCCCCTCATGACATATTATCAGGAAGTCTAGTATCTCCACCTTAGTTATCTAAAAACTCCAAGGTTCTTATATGTTCTAAAAGAGATGGCAGTTACCTATTGTAATATAACAATATTTGCCAAAATTTGCCACTTAAAACAACAATAATTTATTTAGTTGACAACTGTGTGGGTCAACTGGGAGGCTTTTATGATCTGGGCCAGTTTAGCTGATTACTGCCAGGTTTGCAAATGCATCTGCAGTCAGCTGAGGATTCGCTGGTGGCTAGATAATCTAGAATGGCCTTTCTCACATGTCTGGCAGTTGGAAGGCTATTGACCATGGTAATGGGAGAAACTAAGTCATATATCTCTCATCCTCTAGCAAGCTAGCCTGAAATTCTTCACATGGTGTCAATGGTAGGAGTTCCAAGAGCAGAAAAACAAAACAAAACAAGACAAAACAGCAAGCCCCAGTGTGAAAGCACTTTTCAGGACTTTCTTACTGTCAAGTTGACAATTTAGTCATTGTCAAAGCTAGTCAGTGTGGGAAGGGACTAAAGTTATATAGCAAGAAAGAGTAAAGGAAGAACAAATTTTATAATTTCATTCACTCATTTATTCACACACTCAATAAGTATTTGTTTCATCTTGCATGGGAGGGAAATATTGAACAAATACACTCACTGGATGTTACAAAGAGGCACAATTTTGAAACATGTCGATTTTGCAGCATCTGTGAGATCTACCAGATGGATGAATGGGTCTAAAATTTAGGGAACATTCTCAGTCAGATATATACATGACAGAATGAAAATTACTAACAAGCAAATGCTCACAACCTTCTCTCACCCCTGAGTCTACCTCTGGCCAAGAGAGTTCTATGGATGCCAGACTGCTTCTTTGGACTTTGGGAAGCAGGATAAGGAGAATGCGAAATAAGAAGAATAATTTAAGGGCTAAAAGAAGTAGAACTTACTTCAAGAGTCTAAACTGAATTACTTAGGAAGAACTATAGGAGGGGAGGAAAGGGAGGTGGGTAGAAGGTCGGAGCTAAGAAGCAAAGAGAAGAAAAGAAAACTGTATGGGTGGCTGGAAGGACTTGTTTTGTGGTGTGTGAAGGAAGTGGGTAGGAGAGGAAGAGGAGCTGTAATGAGTATTGCTACAAATCCTCTTCTCTGTTTCCAAGCAATGCCTGTAATAACTTGCATCATTTTGAAGTTACTTTTGGCTGCTGAACTATGTACTTCTCTAAATATGATTCCAGGCAGATGTTGAGCTATGCTGCTCTCCCTCATTCATTAAGGGTTATATATAAATTTTGGAGCACATGGAAATAGAAGTCTTTGCTATAGGGATATATATGTCATTCAGGGTACGTGACTGAAGTAGAAAGATTGAGGAAGTCTAGGATGGAGTCCAACATTTAAGGTAAGGATAATGAATGAACAGTTGGTTAAGGAAAGTGAGGAAGCCTACAGCTTCTAAAGCATCTTAAACATTCAGATGCTCCATCATTGCAAACAGATGGCAGCTTGAGACTCAAATAACCATGAGCATTATAATTTTGGAGCACAAAATTAATGCTATAATCTGTGGCAATTTGAAATAATAACATAACTAATAGAGGTTGGGAAATAGATTTAAAAAGAGTGGATTTTTTTTAGTTCAGATTTCTTTATTATCATTATTTATTATTATTTTCAATAATTCCATTTTCTGGGCGCCTGGATGGCTCAGATGGTTAAGCATCTGCCTTCGGCTCAGGTCATGATCCCAGGGTCCTGGGATCAAGTCCCACATCGGGCTCCCGGCTCAGCGGGGAGCCTGCTTCTCCCTCTGATCCTCTCCTCTCTCATGCTGTTTCTCGCTCTCTCGCTCTCTAATAAATAAATAAATAAAATCTTTAAAAAAAAAAATTCCATTTTCTGCATTTACTCAAGAATATCACTCCAGGGGCGCCTGGATGGCTCAGTCATTAAGCGTCTGCCTTCGGCTCAGGTCATGATCCCAGGGTCCTGGGATCGAGTCCCGCATCAGGCTTCCTGCTCGGCGGAGAGCCTGCTTCTCCCTCTCCCTCTGCCTGCCTCTCTGCCTACCTGTACTCTCTCTCTATCTCTCTGTCAAATAAATAAATAAAATATTTTAAAAAAAGGAAAATAAATTCCTATATGGTTAAGCCATGTTAATTACTTGCAACTGAATACATCCCTAATTGATGAAGAGAATATATTGGAGGGATCCTAAAGTAACTCAGAGATTATACAAACTAAACTGGAGTTCAGCAAACTGTTCTTGGAAGAAGCTGGAGTACTCTAGATCCTTCTTCTTTATCTCATTACTGTTCTCTGCATATTGAATTAATACTCTTTTCTTATCTAATCTGGCTTTCTCTACTCCCCAATCCATATAGCAGAAAACATGGTCAACAACAGTTTCTATGTTTTATATTAAATATTGACAGTCATAGGGGCACCTGGGTGGCTCAGTTGATTAAGCATTTGCCTCACGCTCAGGTCAGGATCTTGGGGTCCTGGGATAGAGCCCTGCGTATGGTTCCCTGCTCAGCTGGAAGTCTGCTTCTCCTCCCTCTGTCCCTCCCCACTTGTGCTTTCTCTATTTCTCTCTCTCTCTCAAATAAATAAGTAAAATCTTTAAAAACAATAGCAAAAATTATTAAAAACTTAATAAATCATAAGGACTAGTTTAATACATTATGATATCCTCTTGCAATGCAATATTATGTAACCATTAAAATGATAGCAATTGGGCACCTGGGTGGCTCAGTTGGTTAAGCGACTGCCTTCGGCTCAGGTCATGATCCCGGGGTCCTGGGATCGAGTCCCACATCAGGCTCCCGGCTCAGCGGGGAGCCTGCTTCTCCCTCTGACCCTCTCCTCTCTCATGCTGTTTCTCTCTCGCTCGCTCTCCAATAAATAAATAAATAAATAAAATATTTTTTTAAAAAATGATAGCAATTAAAAAGTATATATATAGAAAATGCTTCTAACATAACCATAATAATATTAGCAATGCTCCAAGTATAAATTCAAATAAAACCAAGGTGTATGAAGTAAAAATAAAAGCTTACCCCAGGGTAACTACTGCCAAAAGTTTTGTGTGTTTGCAAACTTTTTTTTGCACATATAAAATTGTATATCCTGGTAATTTTACTTATTGTTGTATGATAAGCATTTTACATGTCATGAAATAGTCTTCTAAAATATTTTTAATGGCAGATAATCCACATACAAAAAATGTACAATTATTTACTCCACCATCCTCTTAGCTGTAAACCTATTATTAGTGTTTGGCTGCAAGTAATTAAAACTCACCTAAGTTGTCTTAAAGGAAAAATTATAAGCTGTTATAAGGATACTGTGTTTTATAGAATGAAGAGGCAGGAATTCATAAAGTAGCTAGAATGTGCAGTGGAATCCTCTGGAGAATGTTTTATCTGTCTCTTTTCTCCTCTTCTCTCCACATCTCTGTCTCATTCTCCTCTCTCTACAGACTGGTGTTCTTTGCTCTTCAGTCTATCTGGAGGATAATAGCCTTGACACAATTCCTGATTTTTTACACTCCTTCCATTCAAGATGTCAGCTCAAACTAAATCAGAATTCTAGGTGAAAAAGATAATTAACTTAGTTTGGTCAGGTGTCTACCCTGGTCCAGTCAACAGTAGCCAATGGATCAAGGTCAATGGATCAATGAGGCTGGAGTAAGGAGGGTGATGACATGAATAGGACTCTCCATTCTCAAAGAAAGGCAAATCATTATGAGCTGATAATATACCTCAAAAAATGTCTACTATGGCCTCCATATGTCAACTTCCCTTCTTAGAATAGATAGGTAAGTGAAATCATCAGATCAAATGATATAAGTCTTTTAAAGCCAATTGCTTTCCAGAAAGAGTATCAATCTGTCCTTTCACCTGCAGTAACTGGGAATTCCTGTTTGCTTACACCTGTTAACTTTAAAGAAAGAGAGGTTAATTTGAAAGGGGAAAAGTGGTATCTCATTGTTGTTTGTTGTTGTTGTTGTTTTTATGACTAGTAAGGCTGAGCATTTTCTCAGATATTTATGGACTAGTGCTTCCTCTGGACAGGGCAGAGCTTTGTGTGGTTTCTTCTGCTTGGTAAAGAAAGTGAAGATCTCCCCTACAGGGCTGAGGAGTCAGGCTTTCTGATAGGGCAGATGAATGGATGGGGCCTCTGGAGCTGTTAGGCAAACATCTGCATTTCTTCTGGGCTACCCACCACTGCTCTCCAGCCACTGCTGTCTCCTGCCTGGTTCCACTCCCTGCCCCACGACCAGTTCTCCCAAGTCCTCCCCTCCTCTCTAGGAGCTATAGCTGAGTTTGGACAGAAGTCCTGGGCTGTCTGGGGCGGCTGGGTGGCTCAGTCAGTTAAGTGTCTGACTCTTGATTTTGGCTCAGGTCATGATCTCAAGGTCGTGAGATGGAGCCCACGTTGGCCCCTGTACTGGGTGTGGAGCCTGCTTAACTCCCAGCCTCTCCCTCTCCTTCTGCCTCTCCCCCTACCCCGTCTTAAAGAAAGAAAGAAAGAAAGAAAGAAAGAAAGAAAGAAAGAAAGAAAGAAAGAAAGAAAGAAAGAAAGAAAGAAAGAAAGAAAGAAAGAAAGAAAGAAGGAGGGAAGGAAGAAAGAAAGAAAGAAAGAAAGAAAGAAAGAAGGAAGGAAGGAAGGAAGGAAGGAAGGAAGGAAGGAAGGAAGGAAGGAAGGAAGGAAGGAAGAAAGAAAAATTTAAGCAGTTGTCTGGACAGCTGTCTTTTGGGAAGGCAGTTCAGAAGTTCCCATTAGCAGGAGTCAGCACTGTAGTAAGTCAGTACTGCAGCATAGAAGCCGGACGCTTCACCTGTGGTACCTGGAGATTTTAGCTGTGATGACCTTGTGGGATGGAACATGCAACTATGAAGACCAAAGTTTCATTCCCCTGGACTGCATCTGTCCGTGAAGTTGTACCCATCCCACCCACAGCCTCTAATGCATAATTCTGTCATTGCATTTGCCATATTGTGTTGTCATTATCTGTGCTAATGTCTTTTTCCTCCCAAAAGCATTAACTCCTTGAGGACAGAGACAATACCTGTCTTGTTTATCTGTGTCCTTAGTTCTATGAAACTCCTCTGCTAGACTTGCTCTGCCAACATTTCCTCTGAGCTCCCTGGCTGGGGAGAATAAAAAATAGAGATTATAGGTAAAAGCCCAAGAAGGATCATTTGTTATTCAAAAAACTAAAGAACTGAAAGATTTTTGACTGAAGACTGAATTTACAAGGCTGATGGTGAAGGAAAGCTAACATTTTCTAAATGCTAGGCAATTGTATTATTCGGTACTCTTTTACTTACTTGGTTTCTTTCCTATAGCTGTCAGGCTTTCTGCACTGTAGGAAAGATTGTAGCCAGCAGCCCCAGACTTACATTACCTCAGATAAGATCCTGCCACCAAAAAGGAAGGTGCTTCTCTCTTACAATGTGTAGGTTAAGCCAAGAAGGAACTTGGAGTAGCTCTTCTTGGTCACATGTCACCTGTGGACCAATCACTGAGCCAGGAAGATGCACTACTGTAATGGGCCATGGCTGAATTATGTTTCCTATAAAAAGAGGAGCAAGTTTTGTTACCCAAAAGGGTGAATGCAAAAGTCTGCTAAACAACCAAGAGCATTAGCTACCAGGGCTAAAAATTGTTGGAGTCATTGTCTGTCTTGGGAGCCACTCCTCCAACACTCTAAAGTCCTGGACAGCCTGGGGCACCAGACTCTAAAGACTACCTTCTTGTACCCTGAGGGGATGGATTAAAAAAAATTTTTTTTTTTTAAAGATTTTATTTATTTATTTGACAGAGAAAGGCACAGCAAGAGAGGGAACACAAGCAGGGGGAGTGGGAGAGGGAGAAGCAGGCTCCCCGCTGAGCAGGGAGCCCGATGCAGGGCTCGATGCAGGGCTCGATGCAGGGCTCGATGCAGGGCTCGATGCAGGGCTCGATCCCAGGACCCTGCGATCAGGGCCTGAGCCGAAGGCAGACGCTTAACGACTGAGCCACCCAGGCGCCCCTGGATTAAAAAATCTTATGGGACCATTTCAGCTTTATGGTTGAAAGAGAAGATGCTTTTTTAGCCAAGCCTTGACTACTGGGCCTGGTCTGAAATAATCAAGAAAACTAGGTAGTCAGCACATCTGGATGGATCTGCTCTCATTATTAAGTTTTCAGACAGGAAATTTTGGGTTTGGATAGAATTTTAATTAGTCCCCAAGCAGTTGGTTGTTTTGACACCAAAACCAGTCACACTCCGTTTATCTGACCAACTTCATTCCCAGTCCTCTTTCATTGAATGATGACTTGACGTTCAAATTCATTCCTCCTCTAGCCATTTTCTCCATTCACTTTTTTTTGTTTGTTTGTTTGTTTTGTTTTGTTTTGATTTGAGAGAGAGAGAGCACAAGCAGGAGGAGTGACGGAGAGGGAGAAGCAGACTTCCCACTGAGTGGGGAGCCCGACATGGGACTCGATCCCAGGACCCTGAGACCATGACCTGAGCCGAAAGCAGACACTTAATGGACTGAACCACCCAGGTGCCCTCTCCATTCACTTTTAAAGACAGACTTGCTATTGAAATTCATTCATCCATTCCCTCAAAAATAATTTATTAAATATCTGCTATGGGGGTGCCTGATTGGCTCAGTCAATTGAGTGTCTAACTCCTGATTTCGGCTCAAGTCATGATCTCAGGGTCGTGAGATAGAGCCCTGCATCCAGCTCCATGCTCAGCATGGAGTCTGCTTGTCCCTCTCCCTCCCCCTCTGTCCCTATGAGCTCGCTCTCTCTCTCTCACTCTCTCTCTCTGAAACAAATAAATAAAATCTTTAAAAAAATAAATATCTGCAATGTACTAGGACTATGCTGGGCACCTTAAAAAACTTTAAGAATAGAAAGCCTGTAGGGGATTAAATCTGCCGATGTCGACCTGACCACATGAAGCCTTCTGCTGAGTCCTTTCAGACCAGTCCTGACTCTCAGGTCTGCAGAACCCTGAACAAGGTAGTTGTGACTTACTAGGAGTAGTTTCCAGGTGCCCTCTTTCTGATTCAGTCATACACACAAAACCACAGGACAATTTTTTCAATCAAACAAATAAATAACGAGATCTGTCTAAACAATTGGGGACTTGGAAAAGATATGGCTGCATTTTTTTTTCTGGGAGTGGAATATAACTGACTTCACACATGTGCACATATATGCTCAATTTACACTTTGGCCCAAGGCTGGGTGGTTCTAACCTCACTGCCTACCCATGCAGTTGGCAATGTTCTTTCTCTGTAACTTAGCAGCAACAGTAATAGCAAGGTGAGCCCAATAGCGAGGTCAACTGCTCAAGGGTATCTCTGAGAATATGGCTCCTTAGTAATGCCAAAGAAATAGACCCCCTGGGCTTCCTCATCTCTGCTATGTTCTGTTGTCAGAGAAAGTTATAAACACAATTTCCTTAGGCTAGTGTAAGCCACACTTCAGCTACAATTCTTTCTGAATAATAGCTGATGAGAGTTAAGAGGTCTCAGGTGCTTGTAGATAGAGCCTAGAGCACTGGTATCTCCCCAGAACTCAGTGTGGACTCTCAAGCCTGCCTTGGCTCTGTGTGTATTAGGAGTACAAACGGCTCTGGTTGATCAACCATACAGCTGTGTCTTCTAGGGTGAAACTTCAACCTGTCAAAGCCTTATAAGGGTAGAAAAGATTATTCTGTAATCTTCCTATGATATAAGACGAAATCTTCCCCTAAAGCCTTGGGGAAAATGAAAGGCAGAATGGGTAGGAATGCTGAGCAATTACGGCGTTGCTTAGAAAATCCAGGCATTTGGTCAGTGACAGTGAGGGGAAACTGAGACAAACCTACAGGCAAAGCACAGGGAGCAGCCAGAGCTGCCTCTTAGAAACCCAGTGGCCATTGTATGCAGAGCTGGCAAAGAGGCTGGATCAAGAAAAGAAAACCTGATTGAGGTCTCATCTTGTGTAAGGAAGTGTCTGTTGCCTGTGGATGAATTGGGACTATGTGCTCTATTCAGTCAATAGATATTTTTTTTTTAAGATTTTATTTATTTGCGAGAGAGAGAATGAGAGACAGAGAGCATGAGAGGGAGGAGGGTCAGAGGGAGAAGCAGATTCCCCGCTGAGCAGGCAGCCTGATGTGGGACTCCATCCCGGGACTCCAGGATCATGACCTAAGCCAAAGGCAGTCGCTTAACCAACTGAGCCACCCAGGCGCCCAATAGATATTTTGATAGAGACAACAAGTCTGGAAAATCATAATCACTCCAGTGTCCAGACGATGAAAAATCTGGAGGCCAGCCCCCAGGCAGGTCAAAAGAGAACCAGATTATGCCCAGTACACTACATGGAGGTAGCTCAGAGTTAGAATGGAAATGAATGTCTCTGGGTGAAGAGAACAGACTATTATTTGTGAGACAGATGGTCGAATATCACGCTGTTCTGTGTTTACTTCCGGTGTCACCTTCAAGCCTTTGGTAAAGCCTTTTTGAAAGTCCCAGCCTCATGTCACGATGATGCTGGGATTAAGGGCAGCATTGGAATCTACATGTCCACACTCAAAGCTCCCACCCAGGATCAGCTCCAAATAGCCTCTGAGGTTTACACCAGGACCAGGTGTGCCAAACCTCAGCACAGATACAGCCAGAAGGAAACGTATCACTTTCCTTCTCTGACCCTCAGTTCCTTGTACCTATAGGTACAGCACGAAGTCCCAGTTTAGCCCAAACTGCATTCAGAGTCTGGACTGTGGTGGAGCTAGTGGGCTAGTGTGTGCTCTGTGTATGAATTAACACGTGACAATTTTCCCACGGAGAGATGAGAGCTGAATGGAGGGAACACCAGGGACACATATGCCAGAGGGACTGATGTCTCCTTGGAGAGTGGGCGTCTTAATTTGAATTCCCCTTGAAACAGACCCTGAAACAAGGATTCAAGAACAAGTAGTTTATTAGGAAACACTAGTAGGAAAGTGAGGAGTGAGAAAGGGAAGGAAAGGTCAATAAAGAACAAATTAACAAATGAGCTATCACTGTAGTGACTAAGCTTAATTCCTTGGAGAAACTGTAAGAAAGTGTGTAGAATATAAGCCTCAGAGTTACTGGATGTCAAGGGTGAGGAACTGGGGTATATATACACCAACTCCCATTGGTCATTGTTTGAGGACTGCTCCAGAGGGTATTCATTCCCTCCACAACCATCCCTTCCAGTGCACTTGCAGCCTGCTCCATACAGGGGCTGAGTGACCTTCAGGCAAAGAAATACAGATACAGGGGCACGTGGGTGGCTCAGTGGGTTAAGTGTCTGCCTTCGGCTCAGGTCATGATCCCAGGGTCCTCACTGAGCCCCCCCCACACACACATTCGGCTCCCTGCTCAGCGGGGAGTCTGCTTCTCCCTCTCCTTCTGCCTCTCCCCTTGCTTGTGCTCTCTCTCTGTCAGATAAATAAATTAAAAAAAAAAAAAAAGACAGAAGGCATGTCTTTCAAAATGCCACGTCCTGGGGCACCTGGCTGGCTCATTTGGTGGAGGTGTGACTCTTAATCGCGGGGCTGTGAGTTGGGGCCCCACGTTGGGTGTGGAGATTACTTAAAAATAAAATTAAAAAAAAAAAAAAGCCAAGTCCTTCTTTGTGTAAAGTTCTTACATGTCTGTCTCAGACCTTGAGGAATAAAAGGGAATCAGAGCCAATCACTTTCCTTACCCCATCGAGACCTTCCGACTTAAGGTATTTGCATCAGTGTGTATTTATGTATGTTTATGTGTGATCACATCAATGTGCATGTTTCTGTCTATGTCCATGATGTGTATATACAATGTGTTTGTGTTCGTGTGTGCATGTCTGTGGACAAGTGTGTCAGTCTGTGGGGGTTGAGGAGTGGGGCTGATACTGCCTTGTTCTCCTCTGCAACTTGCACCAAGCCCAGAGTTCTCTCCTTCAAAGCTGCCCTGTGATTTTGGATCTGAGAGAAATTAAAGGGACAAATTATTCAGGCAGCCCTGACTCTTGGGGCCAGCTGCATAGAGACTGGGTGGTGGGCTAAATAGATGATTGATTGTCCAGCCAGGCAGAGCCTGGGCTAGAGCCTAAAAAGCATATTTATGAACATGAGCAGGGGAAGCAGGGACAGGAAACAGAGAAAGCAGAGAGAAGTGAAGCAGATGTGGACAGCTCAAAAACTGAAGCCAAGAAACAAACAAACAAACAAACAAAGGAGAAGCAGGCCCATAAATACAGAGAACAAACTGGTGGCTGTCAGAGGGAAGGGGTCGGAGGTTGGGCAAAATGGATGAAGGGGAATGGGAGCTATGGGCTTCCAGTTATAGAATGAATAAGTCACAGAGATGAAAGGTACAGCCTAGGGAATATAGTCAGTGATATTGTAATAGTGTTACATGGTGACAGACGGTAGCTACCCTTGTGGTGAGTAGAGTATAATGTATAGAGTTCTCTAATCATTATGTTGTACACCTGAAATCAATATAACATTGTGTGTCAACTATACACAATTTTTTTATATATTAAAAAATAACTGGAGCCAAGAACCAAGAACTGAGAAGCCCTCTCCTATAATATACAGGATCCAGATAATGATTTTCCAACCCCTTATCTCAGGAGGCCCAGACTAGCCAGGCAGAACTCCCTGGATGGTCCTGTCCAATGCCAGCCCAACATGAACAGGCCAAGTAACAAAATAAACTGCTTGGATGAAGGCAGAAACTCAGCATGGCTTCCCTGGGACCCAGTATAGCAGCCAGAGTCTGAGCAGATGCACACTGCACGTACAGGAAATCCACTAGCCACTTCGGCCATACAGGAAGCAATCATCCTCGCAATAACAATGGCATATGCTTGCATAGGGACAAACAGTTTATGAGGCCCTTTAACTGTATGATCTCATTTGAGCCTCATTTAGGCCCTTTGGGGACAGTGTCATATCCATTGCATAGTTAAAGTGATGTAAGCTTAGAAGTTAAGTGATTTTCCCATGGTTATATAACTGGTTAGTGACACAGTTAGGACTAGAATTCAGGTTTGTCTGTCTCCAAAACCAGAAAATTCTGTCTCTTCTGGTTGCTTTCCTAAACTGGTATCTTCAGTGCTCCCTTCCTAAAGACATGCAAGGACTCCTGAAGGGGCATCTGGGTGGCTCAGTCGGATAAGCATCTGCCTTTGGCTCAAGTCATGATCCCAGGGTCCTGGGGATCGAGTCCTGCATCAGGCTCCCTGCTCAGCCGGGAGTCTGCTTCTCCCTCTGCCTGCCGCTGCTTATGCTCTCTTTCTCTCTCTCTCTCAAGTAAATAAATAAAATATTTAAAATACAAAACAAAACAAAAAAAAGGGTTCCTGGAAAAATAAGGATCCACTTCATTGGGCCCTATAAAGCCCAAGAACTTGATTGTTCTCAAATAGTTGGGTCCTCAGCTCAGCCACATAATGCTCCTCCTGACAATTCATTCAGAGAACTTTGTATGAGCTGGGATAGAGGGAACCCGGGAGCAGAATATCTCAGGAGTTGTCCAGATGTATTAGAAACCTTGCCCAGTGTATGCACCTGGGCCTGTTCAGCTCAGACAGAGAGAAGGAAGGCAGAAATCCCTCTAAGACTCTTCCATCAGACTCAGGGTGCAAGTACCTCAACCCCAGCAAGAGACCTGATGCCCTTAATTCCTAGATATGGAAACGGCAATTTTCTTCTAGAAGATTCTTGGATTACTAAAAAGAATAATTCTAATATGTGGGAGAATAAATTAATTGAGACGATTTCTCTACATTTCCTTATACCTTTAGTTCTTCTGCCATTCAGTGAGCTTATTGCCTCACTTACCACCTCTTGGGAAAAAATAACATAGCAGACTAAAAAGTTGCTTCTTGGCTTCTGAGAATTAAAACCTTAGGTTTCAAGGCAACATAAGAGCAAACTTCCTATGGCTAAGGCTAGTTGAGATATGTTGAAGTGAGGGAGAAGAATGGAGGAGACGCAAAGAGGATGGAAGAGGAGTTGAGCCTGGACTTGACTGATGAGATGTATTTATGATAGATTAGCCTATTTTGGACATTTCATATAATATGGGGTCTTTTGTGATTGGTTTCTTTCACTGAGCATAATTTTTTTTTTTTAAAGATTTTATTTGACAGAGAGAAACACAGCGAGAGAGGGAACACAAGCAGGGGGAGTGGGAGAGAGAGAAGCAGGCCTCCCACGGAGCAGGGAGCCCGATGCGGGGTTCGATCCCAGGAGCCTGGGATCACGACCTGAGACAAAGGCAGACACTTAACGACTGAGCCACCCAGGCGCCCCATCACTGAGCATAATTTTTTCAAGGGTCATCCATGTTGTGGCATATATCAGTACTTCATTCTTTTCTATAGTCAAATAATATTCTATTTTATAGAGATACCATATTTTGTTTATTCATGCATTACTTGGTGGACACGTGTCGTTTTCTCTCTGTGGCTATTATGAATAATGCTGCTGTGAATCATCATATACAAATTTTGTGCACACACATGTTTTCATTTCTGTTGGAGTAGAATTGTTTGATCATATGGTAACTGTTTTTAACATTTTTTAGAAATTTACCCTTTACTTTTTTTAAGTAAACTCTAGGCCCAACATGGGCGTTGAACTCATAACCCTAAGATCCAGAGTCATGTGCTCTACCAACTGAGCCAGCCAGGCACCCCCAGGCACCCCTGTTTTTAATGTTTTGATGAACTGCCAAACAGTGGCTGTACCATTTTACAATCCCACCATCAATGAACGAAGGTCCCAATTTTTCTACATCTTCACCGACACTTGCTATTGTTTGTCTTTTTGTTTCAGTCACGCTATGAATGTGAAGTGATATCTCAGTGGGCTTTTTTTGTTTGTTTGTTTTAAAGATTTTATTTATTTATTTTTTCAAGAGAAAAGGAGAGCAGGAGCAAGGGGGAGGGGCAGAGGGAGAAGCAGACTCCCAACCGAGCAGGGAGCCCAATGCGGGGCTTGATCCCAAGACCCTGAGATCATGACCTGAGTCAAAGGCCAATGCTTAACCAACTGAGCCACCCAGGTGCTCTTGTTTTTGTTTTTTAAAGTTTATTTATTTAAGTAATCTCTGCACCCAACGTGGGGCTTGAAATCCGAACCCTGAGATCAAGAGTCACACATTCTACCAACTGAGCCAGCCAGGTGTCCCACCATTGGGCTTTGGATTTTCATTTCCTCAATGACTTTTTATGTGCTATTGACCATTTGTATGCCTTCTATGGGGAAATGTCTATTCATAAATATCCTTTGCCCATTTTTTTAACCCTTTGCACACTTCTAAATTGGATTATTTGTCTCTTTATTATTGAGTTGTAAGAGTTCTTTATACATTCTGGACACAGTCAGAAGGTATATCTTAAGGATAAAAAATTTTCAAAGAAATCTTCAATGTTATTCAATAATTTTATTGTGTTGTTGTTGTTTAGAGAGGGAGGCATGGGAGGGGAAATGGAGAGGGAGAGAGAGAATCCCAAGCAGGCTCCGCACTGGGCACAGAGCCCGACTGAGGCGGGCCTCTATCTCACAACACCAAGATCATGACCTGAGCCAAAATCCAGAACTGGATATTCAACCAACTGAGCCATCCAGGCGCCCCTGGTAATGCATTTTTAATTTAATGATGTGTATTATATAGCAAATTATGGAAAGAGCCCAGAGTGTCCATGGACAGATGAATGGATAAAGAAGATGTGGGACATATATACAATGGAATACTACTCAGCCATCAAAAAAATATGAAATCTTGCCATTTGCAACACTGTTGATGGAACTAGAGTGTGTCATGCTAAGTGAAATAAGTCAATTAGAGAAAGACAATTATCATATGATCTCACTCATATGTTGAATTTAAGACACAAAACAGGATCATAGGGGAAGAGAGGGAAAAATAAAACAAGACGAAATCAGAGGGAGACAAAACATGAGACTCAAGCATAGGAAACAAACTGAGGGCTGCTGGAGGGGAGGGAGGTGGGGGTGATAGACATTAAGAAGGGCACATGATATAATGAGCACTGAGTATTATAAGCCTGATGAATCACTTTACTTTATATCTGAAACTAATAATACATTATATGTTAATTAATTGAATTTAAATTTAAAAATAAATGTAAAAAAAAGATGTGTATTGTAGGATAAAACAAATAAGTAAATGTTATTAGTATTAAAAACCAATGGGAGCCTGGGTGGCTCAGTCTGTTAAGCATCTGCCTTCGGCTCAGGTCATAATACCAGGGTCCTGCAGGGAGTCTGCGTCTCCCTCTGACCCTCCCCCATCTCATGTTCTCTCTCTCACTCTCTCTCAAATAAATAAATAAACTCTTAAAAAAAAAATCAAGATTCTCAGTAAAAGAGAAGGGAGATACAATATAAAATTTAAAAATAAAGAAAAAAATTCTATAATGTTCATTTTGTATTTGAAATTAGTATGGATTCAGCTTTGTCTTTTGAAAGCACCTAGAAGCACCTGGGTTGTGTGGATGGCCTATATTATATTCCCTTCTGTCTGCTCTGAATTCACTTGAAGCTACAGTAAATAGTTCCAGTCATGCTTATGAATTCAAACCTCTGATAGAGGTGCCGGGATTTAACAATCTAGATAATCCCTCAAACAGTGAGGGATGGAGACTAGTGGATAAATACACCAGCATTTCTGTCCCTGGGTGGGATAGTTCTGGGGCAAATTTTAGGCTCTTCTTCAGAAGATTTCCAGCAGGATCTAGCCCCATTTGCTCACAACAGTAATGTGTTCATTAATACAAACATTATTGTTTTTTTTTTCCCTTTCCTGATTCATTTCCCCACTTCCTGATTTATACTTATTGGGATCGTCTTCCAAAGAAAATACTTGCACTCAAATCCTTGTCTCAGGGTCTGCTTTCAGGGGAATCCAAATGAAGACAAACTCCAATAGTAATCAGTATACCAGCACTGACATTGTGACCTCTAATTATTATCTTTCACTAAAATGAGCCACAATTTCTTAAAAGAAATAGCTTATGAGCGGTATGGGGCAGGGAAAGTGTAAGGTAAACCTGGGTTATTTTATTGTGCCAGAAAACAAGGAATCTCTCAAAGACTAATGGAAACATATCATAAGCACAAGGAGGCAGGTTGAAGGGATTCTCATTGGCCAAATTTGGGATAACTTTAGAATCAAAAAGAATAATGGTTGTGACTTTAAAATATTGAATACAGGGCGCCTGGGTGGCTCAGATGTTTGGGCATCTGCCTTCGGCTCAGGTCATGATCCCAGGGTTCTGGCATCAAGTCCCACATCGGGCTCCCTGCTCAGCGGGGAGCCTGCTTCTCCCTCGGCCTCTCTCTCTCTGTTTCTTATGAATAAATAAAGTCTTTAAACAAATAAATAAATAAAATAAAATATTGAATACATACTAATTAGAAAGTTCATAATGATGCTCAGAGAGCAACAGAAAAAGAAAAGGAAATAATTGAAAATAAACTTTTATATACACTATTCTGAAAATTGGCTACTAAAAGAAATATAGGCACTTTTTTTTTAAGACTTTTTAAATTTATTTAACAGAGAGAGACACAGTGAGAGAGGGAACACAAGCAGGGGGAGGCTGAGCTGAAAGGCAGACGCTTAAGGACTGAGCCACCCAGGCGCCCCAAGAAATGTAAGCACTTACCTTACCTTTTAAGGAGGAACAGTAGATAAGGAAAAGTTTTCCTTTATGGGAAAATGTCAGCTAGTAAATGTAAAAGGAATAATTGAATTAAAAAATTGCCATTTCTCTACTCCTCATAAAATACTTGTTTAAGGCAAGAAAAAACCGGGGGATGCTGAAATCACAAGTTAAAGTCTTTGGGGGGACAAGGTATTTGCACCATGCCAAAGCATCAGCCACAGATTATTTTGTTGCTAATTGCAAAAAGAAAAACCTATCTTTACAATTTAGAGATCTAGGGGTCACTGACTTGACCAAGTGATCAAATCTAGTATCACTATCAATGAAACAACCTAACATTATGGGCATCGTGATGTAATACAGTATAAAGTACCCGGTAAAACCTATGAAATATTCTTGCCTCAATATTTAATTGAATTTAAGCAAACGTTTAGTCCTAACTTCTAGTTACAGAAAAAATAAGGAATAGAACAAGGTAAATTACACTACTAAGAAACAACTTTGTCTCCTCAACTCAGTACGAATGCTGGATTCTGAGTTCTTCCCTTGAACTGTGGCAGGAAATTCTCTCCATGCAGTAAGCTGGGGCAATTATAGGACTCACTTCATTTGATTCCCTTCTCTCAAGAATCACTCTCTTGTTCTGCCTGTTTTCTAATATTTGAAAAATATTGTTGTAAATATTTTGTCCAAATTATTACATGTTTTATGCTGGAGGGTAAATTATGGTTGGAAGTGAAAGTTTGAGGAGATACTTGGAAATTATGTAAATATCCTGTTCTCTGACATCTTTTTATTCAATGATTTTAGCATCCACCGACTATTTTTATTTATATCCTTTATTGCTGTGATGGTTGAAAATAGTGACTACTTGACTATCACTCTTCTACATTTATTAGTTGGTCTGTTACCACAAACAAAAGCTTTCCCTTTTTCCTCCTTCATTCATGTATTTAGTATTTAGTTTGTGCAGTGGACAGACTCTAGGGTGGTCCCCATGATCCCTGGTGTTCATTGCCTCATGTGGTACCTTCCCTTTGAATGTGAATGGGACCAGTAACTTGCTTCTAACCAATAGAATATGGAAAAAGTGACTATATTTATATGTGGTTATCTGTTTGTGATTATATTACATAAGATTGTAACTGTCTTGCTAGGAGACTATCTCTAATTGCTAGATTGGACGAAATAAGCTGCCATGTTGTGAGCTGCCATATGGAGGCTTGAGCCCATGACCACGAGATCATGACCTGAGCCAAAACCAAGAGTCAGATGCTCAACCGACTTAGCCACCCAGGCACCCCAGCATGGTATTATTTTTTAAAAGCTCTTCAGGTGATTCTAATGGGCACCCAGGGCTAAGAACTATAGTCTTTGAAACAGGCAATTGTCTGAAAAGTACTTTGTGAAAAAAAGACCTAGTTGAAAAAAAATCCTGTTTGAGGGTGATTCTCTGGTTAAACCCAACTCCTGGAAGCCCTGAAACTGGCTCCTAGAGGAAATATAATCCAGATCACAAGAGGTTCAGCCAGCATTCATCTCTCTTTTCTTTTTTTCTTAAAAGATTTTATTTTTTTTCAAAGATTTTATTTATTTATTTATTTGACAGAGAGAGACACAGTGAGAGAGGGAACACAAGCCGGGGGAGTGGGAGAGGAAGAAGCAGGCTTCCTGCTGAGCAGGGAGCCTGATGCGGGGCTTGATCCCAGGACCCTGGGATCATGACCTGAGCTGAAGGCAGACGCTTAATGACTGAGCCACCCAGGTGCCCCAACATCTCTCTTTTCTTAACCAAAATAAAATAATGGGTATTAAATAGAGGTCAAAACCAACACATGTTTTAGATGCAAAGTGGCCCTCAACCAATATTCAAGATTCAGTTTTGAGGGAAGTAAGGACAGTGGTGGAGTGTGAACTTTGAGTTAGTTCTCTTCTGGTGTGTAAATAAGCTACTTTACTTGTTCTTTGATACTGTTGATTTGCCTAATAATTTAGTATATATATATAATGACTGTGGAGTTATTGAGCACTTTTGGGCTATGCACCAAAAAGATTCATATACTTTCCTTCCATGACCCTCTCTTGAAGGAACCACTGCATTTTCTGTCTTCTCTACGTTCCAGAGTTATGTATTTCTTTGGTTAATATGAGAAATGCTGTTTTGTCTCTGCCTCTGGTAATTCTACAGCAAATGTTCTGCTCAAACCTTAAAGCAGGTTCTTTTATCAACCATTTTTCTTCCCTACTCCTCATTTCCAGCTCAAACTATTATTTCTCAGGAGAAATGGAAAAAAAAAGAGAGAGAGAAAAAAAACAAATAATAGTGCACCTTCTGATTAATAAATTTAGTCTGCTTCATTGTGAAGTAGTTTGCTAAATTGGAAAATCTCCATTCTCTAGTCTTTAACACAACCTTCTAAGGAAAACAATGGTATTATCTAAACTGTGCTAACAACTCAGAATATTTTTTAAATGATGTATGCTCTAACCCAGTAGCAATTAGCTCCCTCTGGTGTCCAAATTATAGTCTCTAAATACCATTTCCCATTAAAAAGAATCTAGAGCTCTTTGGATAAATGGCTGATTCCAGGCCTGGGACAAGAAATGTTAAGATGAGCCTAAAATATCTTGTGCCTGAAAGCAAGGAAGTTATCAAAGACTACTGGTGGTGTGTCAAAATGATACAGGAGCCAACTAGACAGGGATTCCTACTTACCAAAGATGGGATAATTTGAGTATCAATTAAAATAATGACTTCAGTGAATTGAACTAAATCAAATATGTAAAATCTATTATTTCATAATGACACAAAATGTATTTTTTGGCCACCTTTACAAGTTGCTAGGGCACTGAATCATTAATCTGAAAAATTGATAAATAACAGTAAGCATCCAGCTTCTATCCTGTCTTTACTATATAGACTATACTTTAAGAGTATGATGTGGGAAAGTTCTTCATAGAAGTATCATTGCTAGTAAGTGAATGATAAAGAAGTGACAGAATTTTAAGTCAACATTTTGCAACCTCTAATGAAATAATGGATTTGGGCAATTATCTAGGCAACATTACATGTATAGGATTTCTAATCACTACCACAACTCTAAGAGAAAGGCATTCTAACTATTCTTATTTTACCAATAAGGTTAAGTAACTTGCCCAAAGGCAGATTGCCTTGAACCTAGGCACTCTGACTCAGGCTTGTACTCTTAAATGTTTCATTATATTTCTTCTTGAACATGATAGGAAACTACCGAAGGAATATAAGCAAGGGTGTGATATAATCCCACATGCAGGAAGAGCACTCTGATTTGCAGGTGGAGATGGATTGGAGCAGGGATCAACTTGAGGCAGAAAGAGTAAAATGCTATTCATTCATCCATTCATTCATTTAGTAAATATTGAACATCTCCCATGTACTAACCATTGTTCTAGGTACTGAAAATACAGGAATACAAAATAGAAATAGGGGCGCCTGGATGGCTCAGTTGGTTAAGCATCCGACTCTTGGTTTCCCTCCAGTCATGATCTCAGGGTCATGAGATCAAGACCCGCATCGGGCTCCTGCCTCAGTGGGGAGTCTGCTTGGGATTTTCTGTCCCCCTCCCTTTCTGCCTCTCCCCCTGTTTGCACATGCTCTCTCTCTCTCTTTTTCTTTTGCTCTCTCTCTCTCTCAAATAAATAAATAAGTCTTTTTTAAAAAATAGGGGAAAATACCTACTTTCAAAGAGTTTATGCTTGCACGTGGAAAGACACTCAATAAACACATAAATACATAATATTTGTAGTATGTCAAATGGAAATAAATGCTATGGAGAAAAATATAGATGAGGACTGGGAAAGAGAGTTCTGGGAGGAGTTTCACTGTAATTTTAAGTAGGGAAATCAGGGTGGTTTCACTGAGAAGGTAAAGTCTGAAAAACAACCTGAAAGGATGAGCCACGAAGATATATTGAGGAAGAATGATCCAGACAAACGCAAGTCCCCAAACAGGAGTGTGCCTGTAGTGTGGAAGAACAGTAAGGAAGCCAGAGAGGCTAAAGCAGAGTGAATGCAGGGGAGAGCTGTACATGAGGTCAAATGGGGAGGCAGATCTTGCAGGATCTTTTGGCCAGTTGAAGACTTTGACTTTAAGTAAAATGGAAAGCCACTGAAGAGTTCTGAGTGCAGGAACAATACAATCTAACTCTTAAAAAAATATAAGAGCTTTATCAAGATATAATTTATAGGGGCGCCTGGGTGGCTCAGTCAGTTAAGCGGCTGCCTTCGGCTCAGGTCATGATCCCAGGGTCCTAGGATGGAGTCCCGCGTCAGGCTCCCTGCTCAGTGGGAAGCCTGCTTCTCCCTCTCCCACTCCCCCAGCTTGTGTTCCCTCTCTCTCTCTCTGTCAAATAAATAAATAAAATCTTTTTTAAAAAAGATATAATTGGGGTGCCTGGGTGGCTCAGTCGTTGGGCGTCTGCCTTCGGCTCAGGTCATGATCCCAGGGTCCTGGGATCAAGCCCCGCATCGGGCTCCTCGCTCTGCGGGAAGCCTGCTTCTCCTTCTCCCACTCCCCCTGCTTGTGTTCCCTCTCTCGCTGTGTCTCTCTCTATCAAATAAATAAATAAAATCTTTAAAATAATAAATAAATAAAAATAAAAAAGTAAAAAAGATATAATTTATATACCATAAAATGTATCCCTTGATAGTATATAACTCAGTGATTTTTAGTATATTTACATAGTTGTACAACAATCAACATTACCTAATTTTAAAACATTTTCATTATCCTGAGAAGAGACCCTGTACCCATGAGCAGTCACTCTTTTCTTACTCCCTTATTTTAGCTCCTGATAATCACAAATCTAATTTCTATCTTTATGGATATGCCTATTCTGAACATTTCATATAAATGGAATCATACAATATGTGGCCTTTTGTGACTGGCTTCTTTCACTTAACATAACGTTTTCAAGGTTCATCCATGTTGTAATATATATCAGTACTTCATTCTCTTTTATTGCCAAATCATATTCCATTGTATAGATATACCACATTTTTTTTTAAAGATTTTATTTATTTATTCATGAGAGACAGAGAGGCAGAGGCAGAGGGAGAAGCAGGCTCCCCGCGGAGCAGGGAGCCCGATGCGGGGCTCGATCCCAGGACCCTGGGATCATGACCTGAGCTGAAGGCAGACGCTTAACCGACTGAGCCACCCAGGCGTCCCTAGATATACCACATTTTGTTTATGCGTTCATCAGTTGATGGCCATTTGGGTTGTTTCCACTTGATGGCTGCTTGAACAGTACTGCTATGACCATCCCTGTACAAGTTTTTTTATGGATATATGTTTCCATTTCTCTTGGGTATATACCTGGGAGTGAAATGGTAAGGTCACATGGTAACTCTATGTTTAACTTTTTGAGGTACCGCAAAACTATTTTCCACAGTAGCTGCACTATTTAACAATCCCACCAGCAATAAAAGGTTTCCATTTCTTTATGTCCTTATCAACACTTCCTATTGTCTGTCTTTTATTTTAGCCATCCTAGTGGGTGTAGTTTTGAATTTATTGTAGTTTTGATTTGCATTTCTCCAATGACTAATGATGTTGAGCATTTTTCATGTGCTTATTGGCCATCTGTATATATTCTTTGGGGAATGTAAAATCAAATCCTTTGTGGGGCACCTGGGTGGCTCAGTCGGTTAAGCATCTGACTCTTGATTTCAGCTCACGTCATGATCTCAGGATTTTGAGATCAAGCCCTGTGTTTGGCTCTGTACTGAGTGTGAGGCCTGCTTAGGATTCTCTCTCTCCCTCTCTCTTTGCCCCTCTCTCTCTAAAAAAAAAACAAAACAAAACTCCTTTGCTCATTAAAGAAAATAGACTTTATTTTTTAGAGTTTTACAGCAGATCTAGTTAGAGTTACACAAAAATTGAGAAGATAGAACAGAGTTCCTATCTACCTAGCACCCAATTTCCCTACTGTTAGCATCTTACATTAGTATGGTACATTTGTTACAATTAATGAATCAATATTGATAAATATTATTAACTAAATTCCATAGTTTTTTCAGATTTTCTTAGTTTTTACCTAATGTCCTTTTTCTGTTCCAGGATTTCATCCAGAATACTATATTATGTTTAGTTGTCATGTGTTTAGGCTATGACAACTGCTCAGACTTTCCTTGTATTTGATGACCTTAACAGTTTTGAGGAGTACTAGTCAGGTTTTTTGTAGGATCCTCCTCAATCAGAATTTCTCTGATGTGTTTTTCATGATTAGACAGGGGTTGTAGGTTTTGAGGAGGATCACAGAGGTAACATGCCATTTCTGTCACCTTATATTAAAGGTACATACCATCGACATGATTTATGACTGTTTACCTTTGCCCATTTTTTGAATTGGGTTGTCTTTTTATTTTTGAGTTGTAAGGGTTCCTTATATATTCGGGATACAAGTGCCTTATCAGATGTATGAATTGCCAAAATTTTCTCCCATTTTTTGGTGGTCTTTTCACTTTCTTTTTGTGTGTGCGTGCAATTTTATTGAAATTCTAGTTAGTTAACATACATGTCTTTTCACTCTCTTAATGACATCCTTTGAAACACGAAGTTTTTATTTTTTACAAAGTCCACTTTATTTTTTCTTTTTGTCACTTGTGCTTTTGGTATGTATCTAGGAAGCCATTACCTAACCCAAAGTCACAAAAATTTATGCCTATGTTTTCTTCTACACTGCCATAGTTTGGCGCTTATGTCTTTGATCTATTTTGAGGTAGTTTTTGCATATGGTATGAGGGAGGGGTCCACCTTCATTCTTTTGCATGTAGATATTCAGTTGTTCCAGCACCACTTGTTAAAAAGACTTCTTTCCCATTTGAATTGTCTTGGCATCTCTGTTGAAAATCAATTGACAATAGACATGAGGGTTTATTTCTGGACTCTCAATTCTATTAATTTATCTATATGTCTATCCTTATCCCAGAATCACACTGTCTTGATTATTGTAGCTTTGTATTAAGTTCTAAAATTGGAAAGTGTAAATCTTCCAACTTTGTACTTCCTTTTAAAAATTGGTTTGGCCATTCTGGGACCCTTTAATTCTAAATGAATTTAGGATCAGCTTGTCAATTTCTGCAAAGAAACCAGCTGAGGTTTTATTTTTTTTTTTTAAGATTTTTATTTATTATTTATTTGAGAGAGAGTAAGAGAGCACAAGCAGGGGGAGTGGCAGAGAGAGAGGGAGAAGCGGGCTCCCAGTAGGGAGCCCGATGTGGGGCTGGATCCCAGGACCCTGGGATCATAATCTGAGCCCAAGGCAGATACTTTTTTTTAAAGATTTATTTATTTATTTGTCAGAGAGATAGAGAGAGAGAACAAGTAGGCAGAGAAGCAGGCAGAGGGAGAGGGAGAAGCAGGCTCCCCGCTGAGCAGGGAGCCCGATGCGGGGCTCGATCCCAGGACCCTGGGACCATGACCTGAGCCGAAAGCAGACGCTTAACAACTGAGCCACCCAGGTGCCCCCCAAGGCAGATACTTAACTGACTGAGCCACCTAGGCGCCCTAAAACCAGCTGAGTTTTTGATAGGGATTACATATAAGTTTAGAATGTGAGATAAGTTTAAAAAATGTTGTCATCTTAACAATATTAAGTTTTTGATCCATGAACACAGGATGTCTTTTCATTTATTTAGCTCTCCTTCGATTTCCTTCAGCCATGCCTTTATAGTGTTTTAGTTACTACTCTTGTACTTCTTTTGTTAAATTTATTCCTAAGTATTTTAGTGTTTTTGATGGTCTTATAAATGAAATTGTTTTCTTAATTTTAAGATTGTTCATTTCTAGTGTGTGGAAATACCATTGACTTTTGTATATTGATATATTCGCAAACTTGCTGAATTCAGTTATTAATTCTAACAGTTTGTGTGTGTATGTGTGTGTGTGTGTGTATTCTGTAGGATTTTCTATGCAAGATCATATCACTACAAATAAAACCTTTTATTTCATCCTTTTTAATCTGGATTTCTTTTTTCTTTCTTAATTTCCCTGGCTAAACTTCAAGCACAATGTTGAATAAAAGTGGTGAGAACAGATATCCTTATCTTGTTCCTGATCTTAGGGGGAAAGTATTCAGCCTTTCACTATCAAGTATGATGTTAGTTGCGGGGTGTTTGTAGATGCCCTTTATCAGATAGGTGGAGTTCCTTCTATTCCTAGTTTGTTGTGTGTTTTTATCATGAAAGGGCACCTTACATTTACATGGCTCTTTGCTTGCTCTGTTGGGCAAAATGGATTGTAGTAGAACAAGGTCTAAAGCAGGGAGACAGGTTAGGATGCTACTATGATAATCTAGGTGAGAGATGATGATGGCTTGTGGTTTTCCAGGCAAAAAATGATGTAAGAGTGTAGGAACTAACCCAGTGGTAATCAGAATAACAAGAGATGTTAAGACAATAGGATTGACAGACTTTTGTGACAAGTGAACGTAATATTGGGCATAACAGATGTTGTCCTGCCCAGATCCTCTTTACTAGGCTGGTCCAACCAGTTGCTGGGGGTGTTGGCTGATAATGGCTCACACTTGCACTTCTCTTTTTATTTACTTGTTTGTTTATTTATTTATTTTTAAGTAAGCTCTAGGCCCAATATGGGGCTTAAACACACAACCCTGAGATCAAGAGTCACATGCTCTAATGACTGAGCCAGCCAGGTGCTCCATGGATTCTGATCCCTGAACTGCCCACTGGGAGTGAAAAGTTTTCTCTTGGGCATGATGAATTCAGTTACTAATGGAAACCATATATTAAGCTGTTGAGATTGACTATGATAATTGGTTTCAAAATTTTACCAAGCAAATTGCAGAAGGTCTTTGAAGATAATGAAAATACTTGTGGTTAGAAATTAAGAGAAAACAAGTCCTCAAAAGTTATGTTACTTTATGGGGTGATGGAAATAATTTATGTCTTGATTGTGGTAGGCTATATGACTTTATACCTCTGATGGCCATTTGAATGTGCCTTGCAGACTTTCAACTGCAGGAAGCATAACTGACCTGGGGCCCTACCTGCTGGGTCCAGGAATCCATCATCCTATTTGAATCAATGCTACATTTCAATGGTCTATTCCCAGACAATGACTGGACACAGCAAGAAAATTAAGGCCTGTCCATTGTAGAAGCTCCTCAGAAGGTCAGCTTTAGCTCAAAGCCTCACAAAGTCCTTGCTGATCTTTCTTTAGATTTCTTAGCATTCAAGGATACTCTCAACCTTTTCTCCTTGGTTTTGTTTCCTTGTGTTTTTTTGTTTGTTTGTTTTATTCTGGATCAGGCTGGCCTTGTGATCAGATAGTTCACCCAGCTCTTCCTGGCTCCCTCATCATTTCTACTATAAGTGTTGCCCCTCCCCAAAAGTCCTTGCATGTTTAATCTCATATTGGCCTCTGCTTTATGGATAACCTGGACTAACACAATACATTTGTCAAAACTCAGAACTATATAACCAAAAAGGATAAATTTTACTGTATGTAAATTATACCTCAATAAACTTGACTTTAAAAGATGTTACATTAGTTTTAAACATTGATCAACAGCAAGTGAATCATGACTGTTCTTCTCCACTCTACTTCAACCATCCATTGCCAAGACCATGTCCTGGAATAGGCCCCCACTTAGAACTGCTGAAATTCCACATCACACAATGACCACATCCAATATCCACCCAATCTTACAACTTGGTTGCTCAGTTGCTCCCCAAGTCTGTTTTCATAACACTTATCATCCCCTGTTATATCACATATTTATTCACCTATTTTTTGATTTTCTGCCTCCTCAATCAGAATGTAATCCCACAAGAACAGGAACCTTTTTTGTTCACTATTGTATCACCACAACCTAAAGTGTTTGGCACATTGTTGGCACTCATTAAGTATTAGTTGAATAAATGAAGCTCACTCTCATGTCTCCTCTCCCTTTCTTCTTCAGTTCCTCTCAGTAAAAACAGAAAAAAAGTTAGCAAGAGAAGAATCTCAGCCAACAGTAGACCTCAGCCACAGACTTATCTGGGGCCTTGAGCATACTGGCATGCTCTACTGAACAAATTTCCTGGGACTTTTAAGAATGACTCTTTCAGGGGCGCCTCGGTGGCTCAGTTGTTGAGCGTCTGCCTTCGGCTCAGGTCATGATCCCGGGGTCCTGGGATCAAGCCCCACATCGGGCTCCCTGTTCCGCGGGAGGCCTGCCTCTCCCTCTTCCATTCCCCCTGCTTGTATTCCCTCTCTCGCTGTGTCTCCCTTTGTCAAATAAATAAATAAAATCTTAAAAAAAAAAAAAAAAAAGAATGACTCTTTCAGAAAATCGCCAAAGGCAAGGGAAGCAAGAGCAAAAATGAACTATTGGGACTTCATCAAGATAAAAAGCTTTTGCAAAGCAAAGGAAACAATCAACAAAACCAAAAGACAACCGACAGAATGGGAGAAGATATTTGCCAATGACATATCAGATAAAGGGCTAGTATCCAAAATCTATAAAGAACTTATCAAACTCAATACCCAAAGAACAAAGAATCCAATCAAGAAATGGGCAGAAGACATGAACAGACATTTTCCCAAAGAAGACATCCAAATGGCCAACAGACACATGAAAAAGTGCTCAACATCGCTCGGCATCAGGGAAATCCAAATCAAAACCTCAATGAGATACCACCTCACACCAGTCAGAATGGCTAAAATTAACAAGTCAGGAAATGACAGATGTTGGCAGGGATGCGGAGAAAGGGGAACACTCCTACACTGTTGGTGGGAATGCAAGCTGATGCAGCCACTCTGGAAAACAGTATGGAGGTTCCTCAAAAAGTTGAAAATAGAGCTACCGTACAATCCAGCAGCTGCACTACTGGGTATTTACCCCAAAGATACAAATGTAGGGATCCGAAGGGGTATGTGCACCCCGATGTTTATAGCAGCAATGTCCGCAATAGCCAAACTGTGGAAAGAGCCACGATGTCCATCAACAGATGAATGGATAAAGAAGATGTGGTATATATATATATATACAATGGAATATTATGCAGCCATCAAAAGGAATGAGATCTTGCCATTTGCAACGACGTGGATGGAACTGGAGGGTATTATGCTGAGCGAAATAAGTCAAACAGAGAAAGACATGTATCATATGACCTCACTGATATGAGGAATTCTTTTTTTTTTTTTTAAAGATTTTATTTATTTATTTGACAGAGAGAGAGAGACAGCGAGAGAGGGAACACAAGCAGGGGGAGTGGGAGAGGGAGAAGCAGGCTTCCCACCGAGCAGGGAGCCCAATGTGGGACTCGATCCCAGGACTCTGGGATCATGACCTGAGCCGAAGGCAGACGCCCAATGACTGAGCCACCCGGGCACCCCGATATGAGGAATTCTTAATTTCAGGAAACAAACTGAGGGTTGCTGGAGTGGGGGGTGGCGGGGTAGGGATGCGGTGACTGGGTGATACACTCTGGGGAGGGTATGTGCTCTGGTAAGCGCTGTGAATTGTGCAAGACTGTTGAATCTCAGATCTGTACCTCTGAAACAAATAATGCAATATATGTTAAGAAAAAAAAAAAAGAACAAGATAGCAGGAGGGGAAGAATGAAGGGGGGGAAATCGGAGGGGTAGATGAACCATGAGAGACAATGGACTCTGAAAAACAAACAGGGTTCTAGAGGGGAGGGGGGTGGGAGGATGGGTTAGCCTGGTGATGGGTATTGAGGAGGGCACGTTCTGCATGGAGCACTGGGTGTTATGCACAAACAATGAATCATGGAACACTACATCTAAAACTAATGATGTAATATATGGGGATTAACATAACAAAAAAATTTTTAAAAAAAAGAATGACTCTTTCAACAATAAAAAAATTAAAAAAAAAAAAGAGGGGCGCCTGGGTGGCTCAGCCGTTGGGCGTCTGCCTTCGGCTCAGGTCATGATCCCGGGGCCCTGGGATCGAGTCCCGCATCGGGCTCCCTGCTTGGCGGGAGGCCTGCTTCTCCCTCTCCCGCCCCCCCGCTTGTGTTCCTGCTCTCGCTGTCTCTCTCTCTGTCAAATAAATAAATAAAATCTTTTTTAAAAAAGAAAGAATGACTCTTTCAGTTCATTCAACCACTGTCATAAAATCCTCAAGGTCCTTGACCCATTTTTTTTTCACTCTATCTATGCAGCAAAACCTTAATCTTGGATCAATCCAAATGGTTGCTTTTCCGTATCCAGGCAGGCTGCAAAGCACTATTGAAGGAAAATCATTCAACTGGGTAAATCCATGCCACTATAAATTCATGGTTACTTATCTCAAGCAGTGAAAACCAGATAAATAAGAAAAACAATAGCTAAATGTTTATTCCTAAAAATGGTATCAATACTTTATATGCATAAACACATTTAATACTTACACACCACCGGAAAGTAGATATTTATTGCATTTTTTTGACGAAGAAACAGAAGTGTAAATAGCCAAAAGTCACACAGCTAATAAACGACAGAGTCTTAATTTTCAAATCAGGCATTCTGATTCTAGCGCTTGAGCTTTTAACCCTTACTGCCAGACAATTTAATTATGTTTCCCTAATCAGCTCTGTCTCTACCACCAACTATAACCAACAGGGCTACTTTGTTGCCTAGCTACCAGAGGGGTACTATTCATGTTTATATTATAAGCAATACTGAGAGGAAAATTTATAGCCTTAAATTTAAATTTTAAAAGAAAAAAGACTGGGCGCCTGGGTGGCTCAGTTGGTTAAGCGATTGCCTTCGGCTCAGGTCATGATCCCGGAGTCCTGGGATCAAGTCCCACATCGGGCTCCCAGCTCAGAGGGGAGCCTGCTTCTCCCTCTGACCCTATCCCCTCTCATGCTGTTTCTCTCTCTCTGTCAAATAAATAAATAAACAAAATCTTTAAAAATAAATAAATAAATAAATAAATAAATAAATAAATAAAAGAAAAAAGACTGAAAATCAGGAACTAAGCAACTCAAAAACTTAAGAAACTAAAAAATAAGAAAACAGTAAATTCAATGAAAACTAAGATAAGTAAATAATAAACATAAAAGCAGAAATTAATGAAGTAGGAAACAAAGATATAATTGAGAGGATCAACAAAGCCAAAGTTAGTTCTTTGAAGAGAATAAGATTGAGAAATCTATGGCAAGACTGATGAAGATAAAAGGGAAGATGCCATTAATAAATATTAGGAATTAAAAAGAAGGGGTGCCTGGGTGGCTTAGTTGGTTAAGCATCTGACTTCATCTCCAGCCCAAGTCTTGATCTCAGGGTCATGAGTTCAAGGCCCATGTTGGGCTCCATGCTGGGCGTGGAGCCTACTTAAAAAAAAAAAGGAACTAAAAAGAAGCCATAACTATAGATACAACAGAGATTAAAATTTCAGAATATTATTAACAATAGTATTGTTTTATTGTGTGAATGAATATGAAAATTTTGTTAAAAAGACAAATTTCTAGAAAAATATAAATTAGCAAAACTGACTCAAGAATAAAGAGAAAACATGATAGTTTTATAACCATTAAAGAGATTGAATCAACACGTAGAAATCCTTGCACAAAGAAAACAATGGAGCCACATAGTTTTATAAGCAAGTTCAACCTCTTCCAATCTTACCCAACTTCAACCTTACTCAAACTCATGCAGAGAAAGAAAAGGAAAAAAGGAAACACTCCTAAATCCAAGTTAGAAGGTTAGTTTTCTTGATACTCAAATCAGAAAAGAATAGTATAATAAAGGAAAAGTAAAGGTCAGCCTCACTCATAAATACGAATGCACAAATTCCTTTTTTTTTTTTTTTAAGTGGGTGAGGGGCAGAGGGAGAGGGAGAGAGAGAATCTTAAGCAGGCCCTATGCCCAGTGCAGAGCCAGATGCAAGGCTCAGTCTCACAACCCTGAGATCACGACCTGATCCAAAATCAAGAGTCCGATGCTTAACTAACTGAGCCACCCAGGCACCCCACAAACCTATAGTTTTTTAATTAATAAGGGAGTTAAGCTTGTTGTCTATAAAACTAGTGTACAGAAGTGAATTTAGTTTCTTTACCTAACAAATATAAAGTGTAATTCTTAAAAAGATATAATGTATGATAAAAGTACTTAGGAATAAATTTACGGGTGCTTGGGTGTCTCAGGTCATGATCCCAGGGATCCTGGGATCAAGTCCTATATGGGGCTCCCTGCTCTGTGGGAAGCCAGCTTCTCCCTCTCCCACTCCCCCTGTTTGTGTTCCCTCTCTCGCTGTGTCTCTCTCTGTCAAATAAATAAATAAAATCTTTAAAAAAAAAGGAATAAGTTTAATAAAAGACATGTAAGACCCTTATGGGTAAAGTTATAAAACTTCTAAAATTTCTAAAATTTAAGGGAGCCTGATTGGTTCAGTGGGAAGAACATGAAACTCCTGATCTCAGGGTTGTGAGTTCCAGCCCCACATTGGGTTTAGAGATTACATAAATTTAAAAAAAAAATTTTTTTTAAGATTTTATTTATTTATTTGACAGAAAGAGACACAGCGAGAGAGGGAACACAAGCAGGGGGAGTGGGAGAGGGAGAAGCAGGCTTCCCGCTGAGCAGCGAGCCTAATGCGGGGCTCGATCCCAGGACTCTGGGATCATGACCTGAGCTGAAGGCAGACGCTTAAAGACTGAGCTACCCAGGCACCCCATAAATAAAAAATTAAAAAAAAAAAAAAAATCTAGCTCCACATTGGGCTTCCTGCTCGGCAGGAAGCCTGCTTCTCCCTCTCCCACTCCCCCTGCTTGTGCTCCCACTCTTGCTCTCTCTCTGTCAAATAAATAAATAAATAAAATCTTTTTAAAAAATCTAAAATTTAATTTTGTTAATGGATAAGAATACTCAATGTATAAAGATGTTAATTCTCTCTAAATTGTCTTATAGACTTATTGAAATCCTACTAGAACCTCCACCTTGTGTATATGTGTGTGTAAAACTTGACAAGCTAGTTCTAAAATCCATGTAGAAGAACCAAGAGTCCCAGGAACAGCCAAGACACTGTTGAAGAACAAGGTAGAAACTTGTCCTACCAGAGTTATTACAAAACTATAGTAATTAAAACAGTAGGGCATGGATGAATAGACCAAGAAATTGAATAGAGAATTGATCCCAGGCCTAAAGGAAATGTAACTAGGGGAGATCTGGGATTGCAGATTAGTGGGGAAATATGAACTATTAAATAATGTTGTGATAACTGGTTATGCATATTAACAAAAAAAGAAATTGAACTCCTATATTAATCCACTTACAAAAATTGATTCCTGGGGTGCCTGGGTGGCTCAGTCAGTCAAGCGTCTGCCTTCGGTTCCAGTCATGATCTCAGGGTCCTGGGACCGAGCCCCACATTGGGCTCTCTGCTCAGCAGGGAGTCTTCTTCTCTTTCACTCTCTCTCTCTCTCAACTAAATAAATAAGATCTTTAAAAAAATTGATTCCTAGTGACTTAAATGTAAAAAGTAAAATTATAACACTTTTATTTATTTTTTTTAAAGATTTTATTTATTTGACGCAGAGAGAGAGAGAGCACAAGCAGAGGGAGCGGCAGGCAGAGGGGGAGGGAGAAGCAGGCTCCCCACGGAGCAGGGAGCCCGATGCGGGGCTTGATCCCAGGACCCTGGGATCATGACCTGAGTTGAAGGCAGTCGCTTAACCAACTGAGCCACCCAGGCGCCCCAAAATTATAACACTTTTAGAAGAAAATATAAAATAACATCTTTTGACACTGGAGAGAGGAAGAATTTCTTAAGCAACACATCAAAAGTGCAAAAAATAAATAGGCTGATAAACTGGTAAAATTATGAAGTTTTGTTCATCAAAAGAGACAAGAAATGAAAGATATAGACAAACCACAAATAGGAACAACACATATACAGCCTTGGGGATATCATGGGCTCAGTTCCAGACCAGCACAATAAAGCAAATATTGCACTAATATGAATTAAATGAATTTTTTGGTTTCCCAGTGCAGACTACAAGTTATGTTTAAACTATACTGTCTTTTAGGGCACCTGCGTGGCTCAGTCAGTGCATCTGCCTTTGGCTCAGGTCATGATCCCAGGGTCCTGGGATAGAGCCCCACATCAGGCTCCCTACTCAGCTGGGAGCCTGTTTCTCCCTCTCCCTCTTCCTCTGCTGCTCCCCCTGCTTGTGTTCTCTCTCACTCTGTCAAATAAATAAACTATACTGTCATTTATTAAGTGTGCAATAAATAGCATTATGTCTAAAAAAGCACATATCTTAATTAAAAAATACTTTATTGACTACATCAAAAACTAATGATGTAATGTATGGTGATTAACATAATAAAATAAAATTTTAAAAAATACTTTATTGGTAAAAAATGCCAACCATCATCTGAGTTTTTAATGAGTCATACTCACGGATAATAGATCTCCGTAACAAATATAATAATAACAATGAAAAAGTTTGAGATATTCCAAGAATTACCAAAATGTGACACAGAGACACAAAGTGAACAAATGATGTTGGAAAATGGTGTCAAGAGAATTGCTTGATGAGGGTTGCCACAGACTTTCAATTTGTAAAAAACGCAGTACCTGTGAAGCACAGTAAAGTGAAGAGCAATAAAATGAGTGTGCCTATAATAAAAAAAACCCTCCTAAAAATCAATTTAAAAAAACTTCAATAGGGGCGCCTGGGTGGCTCAGTTGGTTAAGCGACTGCCTTCGGCTCAGGTCATGATCCTGGAGTCCCAGGATCAAGTCCCGCATCGGGCTCCCTGCTCGGCAGGGAGTCTGCTTCTCCCTCTGCCCTCTTCCCTCTCATGCTCTCTGTCTCTCATTCTCTCTCTCTCTCAAATAAATAAATAAAATCTTAAAAAAAAAAAACTTCAATAGAAAAAATGGACAAAAGACATAAACAGCCGTTTTATGGGAAAAGAAACTTAGTTGGCTATGTATTAGTCCGCTTAGACTAACATAACAAGATGTCATAGACTGGGTTGCTTAAACAAAAAAGTTATTTCTCACAGTTTTGGAGGCTTGGAAGTCCAAGATCAAAGTGCCAACAAGGTAGGTTTCATTCTGAGGCTTCTCTCTTGATTTGCAGGCAGCTACCACCTCCGTGTGCTCACTTGACCTCGTCTTCGTGTGCACAGTGAGTTAGTGGGTTCAAGGGGAACGGGAGGGGTGGAGAAAGAGAAACGGAGAGAGGAAGGAAACAAGTTTTGTGGTATTTCTTTTTATAAAATCACTAATCCCGTCATAAGGGACCCATTCCCCTGACCTCATCTTACCCTAATTACCTCCCAAAGGCCCCATCTCCAAACACCATCACACTGGGTGTTACGGCTTCAACATGAATTTGGGGGAGGAGGGACACAATTCAGTCTGTAGCATCTTATAAACATCTTTTTACTGCCTGATCTCATAAATGATCAGGTAATGTAAATTATAACAAAATGAAACATCATTTTACACTCACCAGGTTATACAAAATTTAAACATCTAATGATATTAAGTGTTGGCAAGGATGTGGAGGAAGGGAACTCATTCACTACTGGCGGGAATGTAAATCGGTCAGAGTTTCGAAAAGAGGTATTTTCTAGTGCAATTGAAGATGTACATGCCATATGTTTGAGCAGTTCTGCTCTCAGATATATACACTGGTTTTCAAATTGCTGGGTGCAAACCAATAGTAAATTGGGAAATTAATTTTAGTGGTGCTGAAGTATAATTTCCCAAAAGGTAAAATTAGGACTGTCATAGAAATATAAAATTAACACATGCCAAAAATGTTATTTATATTAATTAATGAGGGAGCCAGTAAAATGGTACAGGAATGCTGTATGAATTTGCTAAGAATCAGGAATGTTGAAATTGCTGAGAGGGAAAAGTGGTTTAATATGCCATAGGTTAATATAACTTAATGTTTGTTTGTTTGTTTTTTGAAGATTTTGTTTATTTATTTGACAGAGAGAGACACAGCGAGTGAGGGAACACAAGCAGGGGGAGTGGGAGAGGGAGAAGCAGCCTTCCCGCGGAGCAGGGAGCCCGATGCGGGGCTCGATTCCAGGACCCTGGGATCATGACCTGAGCCGAAGGCAGACGCTTAACGACTGAGCCACCCAGGGGCCCCTAACTTAATGTTTTTTTGTGTAATCTTTTCTACAGAGTGGACAAGAATTATTTGAAATGCCCATTTTCTTGCAAAATAGCTTCATCAATAGAAAGTCATAGGTCCTTATGGATTCAAATCCTTCCAAAGTCTGCTAGACAATGCCTAGCCTTACACTAAAAGGGCAACCAAGTAATCGCTTTTGCTCATTTCCGAGTCTTGGACAATAATTTTTCTGACAAGGGGTCCCTGTTAGCACTTTTTGGTAATGAATCAAAAAGAAGAAATAGAAATTTAGTGAATTGTTGGCAGTAAGTATATAGTTCTGTGAAATTTTTGTTTCATATATATATATCTGTATATACCTATGTGATATTATTGGGTTTGAGGTAGAATGTTTTTGTTCACTGTCGGCTGGGATCAAAATATTTGAAAGCCACGGATGTGACATATTATGAGGTTTTGAGGTTCAACAGTGGAAAGAACTAGACATTTGGAGTTCTCCCTTCCCTCAAAAGCAGGCATCCATCCAAATGCCAGGCTTAGGCAAACTTAGAAAATGATTTGAGGGGAGCCTGGGTGGCTCAGTCGTTAAGCGTCTGCCTTCCGCTCAGGTCATGATCCCAGGCTCCTGGG
Organism: Mirounga angustirostris; assembly: GCF_029215605.1. NCBI lineage: Eukaryota > Metazoa > Chordata > Mammalia > Carnivora > Phocidae > Mirounga > Mirounga angustirostris. Next base: position 154,405,440 of record NW_026991712.1, read on the forward strand.
ATCGAGCCCCGCATCGGGCTCCCTGCTCTGCGGGAAGCCTGCTTCTTCCTCTCCCACTCCCCCTGCTTGTGTTTCCTCTCTCGCTGTGTCTCTGTCTGTCAAATAAATAAAATCTCTAAAAAGAAAAAATGACTTGAGTGAATGGTAAAGAATAAAGAGAAGATAGAAATAATCGAATCATGGGGCGCCTGGGTGGCTCAGTCGTTAAGCGTCTGCCTTCGGCTCAGGTTATGATCCCAGGGTCCTGGGATCGAGCTCCGCATCGGGCTCCCTGCTCCGCGGGAAGCCTGCTTCTCCCCCTCCCACTCTCCCTGCCTGTGTTCTCTCTCTCGCTGTCAAATAAATAAAAATCATGTTGTTACCCATGAAGCTAAAGTTATACGTCAATTACATCTCAATTACATCTCAAGTTTAAAAAAAAAAGAGAAGCGCAGCGCTCGTGTTTGTCTCTGTCTTTCTTTAACACTGAGGTTCGCTGGCTATCTGGGACGCCACAGGAATGGAGAGAACGTAGGTGCAGTGGAACGGTCGAACCGGCCAGCCCCAACAGGCAAGAGCTTGGACGTGCCGCTGTGCAGTTGGCGGGCGGGGAATCCAACACCAGCCCCGGGCCACAGCCGCTAGGCTCAGGGAGCCGCCGCCACCCGCGAGCGGAAGAACACTGCGCACGCGCAGACCTGACGGGGGCCGGCGGCGCGCGAGAGGCGCTCCTCAGCAGGCCTGGCCTCGCCTCCAGCGCTCCGCCGATCGCTGTGCCGTCACCTCCGCCTCGTCCGCCCAGCGGGGTTTCCCCCGCCCCCTCGGCGCCGGCGCTGGTCGTGACTGCGCGCGCAGGGCCTGAGCGGGCGCCGGCGGGAAGGGGAAGCGGCGGGTAAGAAGGGCCTGCGTCCGGGTGCGGCTATGACGGGGTTGGGAATGACCTCTTCGCTCTTACGGCTCTTGGGACCCCTGAGGAGAGGAGAGGAGCCTCTGGAAACGGTTCCTCGGGCCGCTCAGGCGTGCCTCTGATAGTCAAAGTGTTTTCGCCCTCACCTTTCGCTTGGCCTCGTCGGGTCCGCTCCTGCCTCTCCTTTCCCCGCCCCCACCGGGGAATGCGAAGGCCGAGCCCCCAACCTGTCAGCTAGCCCCAGACAAGTGTGAGCTGCCTTCTCCGCCATTTAGGTAGCGCCGAATGTTTATCCTCTTGTAGTGTCGCAGCAGCTTAGGGGTAACTCTCCAGATCCCCCACTCAAGCACAAAGAGCCTCGGTTTTTTGACGCTTGCTTTTTCTGCCACCCTTTGCTGAAGCAGCTTCCCGATGCCCTCGGCAGTAGAGTCAAGGCCACCAAACATAGGTCTTCACTTCTGGGCATCTCCACCGTTTCCTAATAATCTTCCTTTCAAGCTTGGGTCTCTTCCTCGCATCCGTATGCAGTGTCCCGGAGTTATGCTCTTTCCTTTTGGAAATATGGCCGCGCATGTGCCGCCCTTTGGAATGAAGTTCTTCACTGGCAGTGGGATAGTATCAGCAATTACTAAGAAGCATGGTAACACGTTAGGATTTCTGCTGTCTGCTACCCCAGTGGGTGGATATTCAGTCAACTATTTAGTAGCAGGAGGCAGCATTTTAGCTCAGTGGCTGTGCTTGATGCCTCGAAGTTGGGGGCAGAGGAGGTACCTTGTAATCAAGCCCCTAGGGTTCAAAATTTGCTGACAGGAAGAAATCTAAAACAGAAAAAAAGCCTAACAGCCATGTCATGTTTAATAATATTCTGCAGGTCAAATTTCAATGTAGAGACAAATGCACTGTTTGCTTTTATATGCCGATTAAATGTAATATGTTGACATTCTGTAAATGCTCATTGGAAGTTTTAGCAGCTGCTTTGGAACTTCTCAATCAGATTTCTCAATTCCTAGATAATCATGATAATCAGCTTAGTTTTACTTTGATAAGTTTGACTGAATGCTGTAAACTTAACCACTTTTTTCTAACATCAGCCCACACCTTTCTGTCAGTCTTATTACTACTTCCCTTTGATGCCTAGATTACAAAACTGTAGTCATCTTGGATTTCCCTTGTGCTTCATCTCCAAATGTATTATATTACTGGATCTCATGGTTTCTTTATTTAAAAAGTAAGTTGGATTTATCCCTTAGATTCTCACTGTTGGAGCTGTAAGGCTGTTTTCAAGGACTTTGCTACCTCTCAGCTCATTCCCTGGAAGGTTCATATAACAGTTCTGAAACATGACTGTTGTCATGTTTACTCTTGAGTCTATAGTGGCTAAATTTCTGTGCTTGGGTTTCAAAGCCTTTTCTCTATAACCTGGCCTAATAAATCCTATGCATGTGATATGGTGGGGAAAGCCCAGGATTTAGAGTAATAAGACTTGGATTCAAATACTGAGACTGTCGTTATACTAACACTGTGTCCTTGGGAGACTTTGAGCTTCAGTTTCCTTTTCTCTCATTTCAAATAACAATACCTTTTCTTCCAGCCTCTTAATTATTGTGAGGATTACATTTGGCAGAATATGTGGAAAAGCTATCATAGTTAGACAAAACCTAAGGTATTGTTATTTCTCATTGTACTCGTTCATTTCACAGATATTTGAAAACTTAATATATGTTAGGTACTGGTGCTACTACTGTGAAAGATAGTCCTTGCCCTTAAGAGACTGTCTTTCAGGAAGCTTTCAGAGAATATATGTGTCTGTAGGAAGTAGGGTGGTAGAGTGTCTGACAAGGCAGAGTGTGATAAACACTGTAAAATAGGCAAGTTTAGGATGAGCACCAAATCCAGAGGAGAGAGGAACAGGGAAGGTTCTGTAGGAAATTATGTTTGAACAGAGTCTTAAATTATAACAAAGACCCAAAAGGAAAAGGTGGGGAAGGATGTCTTGAAAGAGACACTTTTAGAGAACTGCAAATTGTTAAGGTTTTGTTGGAGTATTAAGTTCAAAGAAGAGTATGGGAGATAGGACCGGACAGGTAGACAGAGGTGAGATTTGAAGGGCTTTGTGTGCCAAGAGAAGTGTGCAAGTTGAAGGATTGTAAGCAGACAGTTGGCCTGATCACAGTTGGTTTTTGAAAATTCATTCTGCCTAGAGTGTGTGCTTCCTTACTACAGTATACAAAAACTTCTGGGTGCCTGGGTGGTTTAGTTGGTTAAGCGAATGCCTTCGGCTCAGGTCATGATCCTGGAGTCCCAGGATTGAGTCCCGCATCGGGCTCCCTGCTCAGCGGGGAGTCTGCTTCTCCCTTTGACCCTCTCCCCCTCATGTGCTCTCTCTTTCTCAAATAAATAAATAAAATCTTTAAAAACAACAACAACAAACTTCTGCCTTTGTGCCTTTTCTTATTTTCTTTATTTCACCTAGAAGGGCTTATGCCCTCTCCTCATATGTTAATCTTTATCTTGCAACATCCAGTTCAGGTCGCATTTCTACCGTGAAGCATCCTCCAATTATTTTAGGCCCCATTACTTATTCCCTTCCCTGAAACCCTATTAGGAATAGTACCACACAGGTTTAGTCCTTATTTGTTTTGTGTGTGTTTTATGTCCCTAAGTAGATTGTAAGCTTCTTGAGGATAGGGAATGTTTGATATGTGTGTGAATAGAAGACGTGTTAAACACAAAAATATGTTTTCTGGTCTCCTTCTATTTTGTTTTTCAGGGTAGGACCAGATTATGGGCAGTAGTCCTTTTAATTAATCTGTCATCATGGCTAATGAGGACAGTCCCAAGGCTGGTGATAGTCCATTTTCATCAGATAAACATGCCCAACTCATCTTGGCCCAGATCAATAAAATGAGGAATGGAGAGCATTTCTGTGATGTACAGCTGCAAGTCGGGAAGGAAACTTTTAAAGTTCATCGGCTGGTTTTGGCTGCCAGTAGTCCTTACTTTGCAGCTTTGTTCACTGGAGGAATGAAAGAGTCCTCAAAAGATGTTGTACAGATTCTAGGAATTGAAGCTGGAATCTTTCAAATACTTCTAGATTTCATTTATACAGGTATGTTAAGTGAGCCTATAGCTTTGAGTGACGAATGATGTAATCACTCATGCATTGCAATGGGAATATAAATTGATACAACTTCTATGGAAAGTAATTTGACAATATGTTATTATGACTGAAAAGTTCCTATCTTTTGACCCAGTATTCCTTTTCTAGGAATCATAAGGAATTAATTAGTGATGCAGGCAAATACTTATGTACCAGGATGTTTATTGTAACATTATTTATAACAGTACATAATTGAATACAATCTAACTACCCCTCAGTAGGTTATGTGGTTAAATAAATTATGGCACATGTATGTATCATGGAATATATTTTTAGATCTCTCAAATTATTTAAATATATACTATGGAAGAGTGTTTAGAATATATTAAATGGAAAAAATTTTGGATATAAGTACTCAGTTTTGTAAAGAAAAAAAATCATTTTATTTGTGCACAGGAAAAAGACCAGATGTTGATAAATGTTTATCTCTGGATGGTGGAATATGGAAGATCTTTATTTTTCCCTCTTTTTCTTTTTCCCCTCAAAATATTTATAGTCAGCATGTATTTTAATTAAAACTTTTATTTATTTACTCAGTCAGTTAAGCGGCTGCCTTCAGCTCAGGTCATGATCCCAGGGTCTTGGGATCCAGTCCCGCATCGGGCTCCCTGCTCAGCGGGGAGCCTACTTCTCCCTCTCCCTCTGCCTGCCTCTCTGCCTACCTGTGCTTCTTTCTGTCTCTCTGTCAAATAAATAAATAAAAAATCTTAAAAAAAAATGTTTTTAAAAAGTTTTGATAACATTAGAAAACACACACAAAAAACCATGAAGTATAAGTTTTATATGATATGTAACAAATATACGTAGAAATAAGATTTGAAAGACACTAAAGTGTTAGTACAGTGTCTGTGGGAAAATGCGTGATTTTCATTTTTATACTTTTCTGCTTTGAAGTTTTTTTCTATGAGCAAATACAATATAATCAGAAAAAATGTTTGAAAACAAAGACTATGGTCATCATACTCTCCTTACAGGACTACTTAGTGGGAGATAATTTTTTTTTTAAAGATTTTATTTATTTATTTGACAGAGAGAGATAGTGCAGAAACACAAGCAGGGGACGCGGGAGAGGGAGAAATAGGCCTCCCACCAAGCGGGGAGCCCAATGCGGGGCTGGATCCCAGGACCCCGGGATCAGGACCTGCGTTGAAGGCAGGCGCTTAACGACTGAGCCACCCAGGCGCCCCTGGTGGGAGATAATTATGTGACCTGATAAAGTATTATTTATTTAGTGCATGGTATTTAAACCTTAAAAATGACAAAAGGAGATTTCTTTGTGTTGTTTCTTATTATGTTTTGGAAAATATCAGAAAATAACTCTTAATTTGGAGATTGTAAAAATGACTATGTTTTATTTACCGAAAGCAATGCAGCCCTATCTATTGGCTAATGTACAAATTAGCATTGAGGGATTTTTTTTTAACCTTTTCTAAATGACTTGTGTGAGCTGAAAACAGCTTCATAAATGTCCTGCTTCTCTTATTTGCAAAGTGTAAATTAACACAGATTAATCCAAAGGAATTAGTGTTGAACTATGCAAAAACAGAAGAAATGCTACAAGGTGTTTATTCTGCCTCTTGTCTAAGGGTAGCAGCAAGAGATACTTAGTGAAAGATATTCCTGGTACTATCACTATATTGGTGATTAGCACTTCCATCAAATAAATAAAAAGTGGTAAAACCCAGAGGAAATAAAAGCTAGTGAACATATCTGGGAGAAATAACATTCTAGAATACTGACATTTAAAGCTATAATTGGTATAACAATTAAGAAGAGAATTTGGCTACGGGTAAAAGATATCAAGTGGCTTAACAAGATAGTTTCTTTTCCCACAGGAGTGAATTCATAATAGGCATTCCAGGGATGGTATGGTGGCTTCATGATGTCCTTAGTGTCCTAATATTCTCCCAACATTTTGCTCTACCATCTATAGCTTGTAGCGTCTAATCTCATGATTGCTGAATTTCAGACAGTGGAAGGAGGAAGGGAAAAAGGCAAAAGGGCCTGCTAGCTGAGACTGTGCTCTTTTTAGGCTTTTCTGGTAGCCGTACCCAGTAACTGCTGTCTGTATCCCATGGACCAAACAGTAAAAAGTTCATCCCTATCTGTAAATGAGGCTAAGAAATATAATTTTTAGCAGGGCACAATTACTACCCACAACAAAATCAAGGTTCTTTTTTTTTTTTTGAAGATTTTATTTATTTATTTGAGAGAGAGAGAGAGCACAAGCAGGACAGAAGGAGAGGGAGAAGCAGACTCCCCGCTGAGTAGGGAGCCCGACTTGCGGCTCGATCCCAGGACTCTGGGATCATGACCAGAGCCGAAGGCAGACGCTCAACCAACTGAGCCACCCAGGTGCCCCTTATTTTTTTAAAATAAGCTCTATGCCTCATATGGGGCTTGAACTCAGAACCCCCAGGTCAAGAGTCACATGCTGTACTGACTGAGCCAGCAAGGTATCCCATATGAATACTTTTTGTGAGGGGCGCCTGGGTGGCTCAGTTGGTTAAGCGACTGCCTTCAGCTCAGGTGATGATCCTGGAGTCCTGGGATCGATTCCCGCATCGGGCTCCCTGCTCAGCAGGGAGTCTGCTTCTCCCTCTGACCCTCCCCACTCTCATTCTCTCTCTCAAATAAATAAATAAAATCTTTAAAAAAAAAAAAAGAATACTTTTTGTGAGCTAAGCACTAGGGATATAGCAGTAAACAAGATAGACAGGGCCTCTGCCTTCTCAGAGCTTTGTAAGTAGTGCAGTTTAGGTACTTAAAAATTTGAAATGAAGTTGTGAGAGCCTCATATTCCTTAGTTGTAAAGTGGGGATAACATTTCATAATTCATGTGAAAATTAAATGAGATAAATTTTCATAAATGTAAAAGTGCTTTTTGTAATCTATAAAGCCTTATGTAGTTATAGGACATTCTTTTTATTGCTCTCAAGTAACTCTTGGCTTTATCCAGTAGCAGGCATTCAGTCTTCATAGATTACAACCCATGATCTTGTCCAAATTTGTTGTGAATTCTCATTTCATTCAATTAAGTCTTTTTTTTTTTTTCCATTCAACTAAGTCTTATCTCAGTTTTCTCTGCAGCATACCATTTACTGCCATGGTGGATTCCATTTCTTACTTTCGGGAACCCGTGTTTGCATTCAGCAAGCGATATTCTTCCTCTCACGATAATCACTTTGGCCATTAATTTATTTAAAACAAATTTTTTGAGTGCCTAGTGGGCGCTAGGCATTGAGAATACAGAAGGGGAAGGCTTCCCCCAACAGACTTTATAAATCTTATTGGGAATACAAATTTTAGACAAATAGTTTAGCGGGGTGAATATCATAAAAGGGATAAAGGGAAGTATAAGATTGAATGGAGAGTTTGTCCTTATCAGGTAGGAGAATTACATTGTTTTTCTTCCCTTCTAAATATATTTGACTAGTTGGTGTTCTCCCAAAGTCATATATGTAAATATATGGAAGTGAAGTCATCTAGAAAGAAAGTGGTGTACATAGTTACTTAAATGTTAAGTATTTAGTAACTTCTCATATGTTATAGACACTTGCTTATACCTAGTATTAATAGTTAATGTTTGTGTGGTACTTTATCATAATTGAAGATGGGGACCCTGTCTTACCCCAGTGCCTCAGTAAATGTTAGATGCATATAGCCTTATGTTAAAATGTTGAAAGCATGGACTTTGATGTCAATCCCTACCCTCAGTCACTTGACCATGTGACTTGAAGATAAGTTATTTAAACTTTCTGATTCTTCAGGGCACTTGGGTGGCTCAGTTGGTTAAGCATCTGTCTCTTGATTCAGCTCAGGTCTTGATCTCAGGGTCCTGAGTTCAAGCCCCACATTGGGCTCCATGCTGGGTGTGGACCCTACTTAAAAAACATTTTTTTAATATATAATAAAATAAATAAACTTTCTATTTCTGTTAAATTGGTAGAAAAAGAAAAAATAATAACACATACTCTATGGGGTTGTAGTGACAGTTAAGTGAATGGATAAAACAATTAATGTTTCTGTCCATTGTAAGTGTTCCATAAATGTTAAGTATCATCATTTAAGTTTTGCACTCTTTATACAAATCCTTTGTTGCCTTTTTACTTAGCATCTATCTACTCAGCAAATACTAAGCTATCAGTAGATTTAAATATAATGCTTTCTTAATATAAGTCAAATGTTTGTTTTTATTTTTTTGGTTATTTTGTCTCCCTAATTCCCTAGGTATAGTGAACATAGGTGTGAATAATGTCCAGGAGCTGATTGTTGCAGCAGACATGCTACAGTTGACTGAAGTTGTTAACTTATGCTGTGAATTTCTGAAAGGACAAATTGATCCATTGAACTGCATTGGGCTCTTTCAGTTCTCTGAGCAAATTGCCTGCCATGATCTTTTGGAATTCACAGAAAACTACATTCATGTCCATTTCTTGGAGGTTCACAGTGGGGAGGAGTTCCTGGCGCTTACAAAAGATCAACTAATCAAAATTTTGCGAAGCGAAGAGCTCAGTATTGAGGATGAATATCAGGTCTTCTTAGCTGCAATGCAATGGATTCTGAAGGACCTGGGAAAAAGAAGAAAGCATGTGGTAGAAGTGCTAGAACCAATTCGATTCCCTTTATTACCTCCTCAGAGGCTTTTAAAGTATATAGAAGGTAATTTTTTTGCGTATCAAATGAGTGAATATCCAGTGGCTTATTCTCTGTTTGAAATGTGATAATGTTTTCATTTTTCAGTTCAATAGCAGACATTTATTGAATGATTAATATATGCAAGATACAACTTTTGTGTTTTGCAGATAGTATTTCAGTATTTCTACCCATTATTTTGATCAAATTCTTACATACCTTTCTTGAGATTAAATACTAAGGGAGATTAGAGTTATAGATAAAATTACTGACAGAGCTAAAATACCACTGCTGTTTTTGGTAGTACTGATTATTTCAGTGGAAGATTTCCTCTTGCTCCCCTAAAAAATTGAGCAAAACCTGACACTTGAGGAAAATGCATATGCTAAAAACAAAACCCAAACTCAATAAATCCTGTAAGTCTTCTCATTATAAAATTAATTTTTTATTAATATAATATCATAGCTTCTAAATAGCCTTTGAATCATCTTTAGGTACTAAACTGAAAATACTTTTCATTGTAGTATAAAATAGTATTAATTTTTATATTAGAAAAATGATACATACATATATATATTAATTATTAATTGATATATTAATATTTTATTTTTAAGCACTCTACACCCAATGTGGGGCTTGAACCCACAACCCCAAGTTCAAGAGTCGCATGCCCCACTGACTGAGCCAGCCAGGCGCCCCATGTTTAAATTTATTTTTATAAACTACCTTAGACCTGGTTTCAAGATTTGAAGCTCTTACTCTTGTCATGCACTGAAACTTTAGGATGTGACTGAGTTACAAATGATCTTATCAATTAAATACACTATTAGCATTAAAGGTGTAATTCTGTGAAAGAATTATATTTAATGTGGATTTTTAGGGTTTTTTTCTACTCTTAACAATATTAACAGAATTTGATAGGTTTTTCTGAGTGATGTCTTTTTATTAATGCATATACATTACTCAATCAATTCTTATTATTCACAATAGTTCTGTTCTATAAAGTTGCCACAAACACTGAATTGGCAAATACTGAGACATTGTTCCTAGGGGAAATACTGGGTAAGTTCTTACCTAGGTCACAGTATTTTTGCCACCTGATCAATACATAACCTTGTTTTATGTGTGTTTCTATCAAAAACATCTTATTTAATATATATATACTTGATTTAATTTTGAACTCATGGCCAACAGCCTTATAACCCATGCCTAAATGAAACCTAATACATGTATTTATTCCATAAGGCACATTACAGGCTTCTTACAATCAGGAACACTAGACAGCACTTCAACAGTATGCTTGGAGTCATTTTTAACAATGAAATCACCAACAAAAAGCCCAAAAATGTGAAAAACATGGCACTAAATAGACAATGAAAAGGACACTTGTTTATAATATGAGAGCTGAAACACAAGGCAGAGCGTCACCTTGTTCAGTTCCCACCTGGAAACATGCATTCAGGTGATTCAGATTTTTTTCCACTCTGCAGCATGCCTGTGAATGACTAGGAAAGCAACATGAGTGTTAATTTGGGTTACAAGTGCATTTTAATGAGTAGATGTTTTCATAAGTAAAGGAATCCACAAATAATGAAGACCGATTGTATTTAAATGCTAAAACAAGAAGAGAGAAATTATCCAGACACATTTTTGCTTGAATCATATGAGAATTTAGGAGTGGGACAAAAGCTTTCATGGTTGAGTTGTCTTTTACCAAGTTCCGTAGATACAGAGTGCTGCAGGAAAGTTCCTTTGCTAAGAGCAAGAGAAAGTTACCTAGAATTGGGGCATGTTTTCCTACAGGTTTTTAGTGTTATAATATTCAAACCTTGTACTGCTTATTAGCATGCCCAATAATTGTCAGCTAAAGGTATTTCACTGGAGTAAAACTGCAAGGAGTCAGGGAGAAGTAAATGGAGGATTTTTTTTTAAAGATTTTAATATATTTCAACTTTGAAACTTTCTTTTTGATCATATTAGAGAAAAGGTGGGCAGTTTATGTAGAAAAATAATGAGACTACCACAAAATTTAGAGAGAGAGCAAAAGACTTAATAGAAATGGTTAAATTATGTTATATGAAATATGTAGACTTCCCCCCAGTATATTTTTTTGTATTTACCACTGGAATAATTCAGGAAATGTAATACTACTAGCTATATGATAACACATCTATTTCTTGCCATTTTAGAGAATGACTACTTTTTAAAAATGGTACATCCTCTTATAAATGTTTAGGTAATAAAGTATAATAAAACAACAAATTCCCCCAAAGTCCACCACCCAGAAATAACCAGTTATAATTAACATTTAGTAAACATCATTCTAGATATCTCTGTATAGGATGATGGATGATGGGTGGATGTATGGTTGGATGAATAAACAGAAAATAATGTAAGAATCATTCAGTACATACTATTTTTAATACAAAAAGCATACTTAAATCTCATTAAAAGTTAAGAAATTGAAGTAATAACTAATTTCAATGAATGTTTATCTCAAGAAACACTCATTCTAAAAAGTTCTTATCGAGTTAAGGACAAAAGATGAAAATCATTAAAAGATGAAATAAAAGTTTCATTTGTGTTTTAATTTTATTTTTATTTATTATTTTTAAATTTTTAATTCCAATATTTTTAACATACATTGTTTTGTGTTTCAATTTTAAACAGTATAGACCCACTAAGAAAAATAAGGTAATTAGCATTATTATTTTTCTTCCTATGCCACCACCCAAGGTTTATACCTTTATATAGATTTTTTTTTCTAATCATGATTTCCCTAGCTCTGTGCTTTTGTTCTGTATTTAAATGAATTAATGTTGTCTACCAGTTTTTCAGTCTTTTTTTTTTTTAAAGATTTTATTTATTTATTTGACAGAGAGATCGTGAGAGCAGGAACACAAGCAGGGCAAGTAGGAGAGGGAGAAGCAGGCTTCCCGTGCAGCAGGGAGCCTCATGCGGGGCTCAATCCAGGACCCTGGGATCATGACCCAAGCCGAAGGCAGACGCTTAACGACTGAGCCACCCAGGCATCCCCTTTTTCAGTCTTTTTATTCCCAAATTTTCTTTTTTTTCTTTCTTTTTTTTTCTTTTTTTAAGATTTTATCCATTCATTTGAGAGAGAGAATGAGATAGAGCATGAGAGGGGGGAGGGTCAGAGGGAGAAGCAGACTCCCCTCTGAGCAGGGAGCCCGATGCGGGACTCGATCCCGGGACCCCAGGATCGTGACCTGAGCCGAAGGCAGTCACCCAACCAACTGAGCCACCCAGGCGCCCCCAAATTTTCTTTTTTGATTTGTCTTTTGGTTGGCTGGATTTCTTTCTTTCTTTTTTTTTTTTTTTAATATTTTTATTTATTTATTTGACAGAGAGAAATACAGCTAGAGAGGGAACACAAGCAGGGGGATTGGGAGAGGGAAAAGCAGGCTTCCTGCAGAGCAGGGAGCCCGATGCGGGGCTCAGTCCCAGGACCCTGGGATCATGACCTGAGCTGAAGGCAGACGCTTAACGACTGAGCCACCCAGGCGCCTCCGGTTGGCTGGATTTCATCACCAAGTACTTCTTTCTTTCTTTTTTTTTTTTAAGATTTTATTTATTTATTTGAGAGAGAGAGAATGAGAGACAGAGAGCATGAGAGGGAGGAGGGTCAGAGGGAGAAGCAGACTCCCTGCTGAGCAGGGAGCCCAACTGCAGAGTCATGACCTGAGCCCAAGGCAGTCACTTAACCAACTGAGCCACCCAGGCGCCCACCAAGTACTTTTTTCAAGAAAAGCTCGTGATTACTCTATTTCCTGAATTCTTTTCATATTTGAGAATTTCTGCCTGTTGCTTTTTTAACAGCAATTTGGATGGGCATAATTTTTTTTTTAAAGATTTTAAAAATTTGGGTGGCTCAGTCAGTTAAGTGTCTGCCTTCGGCTCAGGTCCTAGGATAGAGCCCTGCATTGGGCTCCAGCCCTGCATTGGGTTCCCTGCTCAGTGGGGAGCCTGCTTCTCCCTCTCCCTCTACTGCTCCCCCTGCTCGTGCTCTCTCTCTCTGTCAAATAAATAAATAGTAAAATCTTAAAAAAAAAAAAAAAAAGTAATCTCTACACCCAACAGGAGGCTGGGACTTACAACCCTGAGATCAAGAGTTGCATGCTCTATCGAATGAGCCAGCCAGGCACCCCATGGATGGGCATAATAGTCTTTTTTTTTTTTTAAGGTTTTATTTATTTACTTGAGAGAGAGAGAATGAGCATGTGTGTGTGCCTGTGAGCAGGAGGAGGAGCAGAGGAAGAGAGAGAGAGAATCACAGACTCCCTGCTGATGGAGGAGCCTAACACAGGGCTCTATCTCACAACCCATGAAATCATGACCTAAGCTGAAATCAGGAGTCCGAGGCTTACCTGACTGAGCCACCCACTCACCCCCTACTTCTCACAGTATAGAAAGTAGGTTTTACTATTAGTCATTTCTATTTTACAGATGAGGAAACTGAAGCAGACAGATTGGGTAGTTTGTCCCTATCACATATTTAGTAAGTGTAAAGCCTGGACTTGAACCCAGACTTCTCCCATTCTACAGCTTAACCCTATACTCCTTAACCCCCACCTCCAGCCCCACCCCCTGCCCCCACCCTTCCATGGGCATTAAGAAAAATGAATGTGGGCATTACCTATAAGTGCTATTTCAGAAGTGTCCTAGAAGTCTCAGCTTTAAATCATCACAAATGGAATCTCTCTGACGCTTCTAACAGAGATATACAGCTGCTTGGTGAAAACCATCAACCCTCACTTTGGCCAGCTAGGTGCTGGACACCTGTGCATATAAAGAGAAGACCCAAGAAAGAGAAAAGGTGAATCTCATGCCTCTGACTGGGAGCTTGATCTCCTGAGCCTGAAATCATGAGCTGAGGTGAAATCAAGAGTCGGTTACTTAACTGACTGAGCCACCTAGGTGCCCTGGGCATTTTATTATCTTTTTTTAAATTGAGATTTATTTATTTATTTATTTATTGAGAGAGAGCAAACACACGTGCATGTGCTCAAGTAGGGGGGAGGGGCAGAGGGAGAGGAGAGAGAATCTCAAGCAGACTCCCTGCTGAGCGCAGAGCCCAATACAGGGCTTGATCTCATGACCTATGAAATCATGACCTGAGCCAAAATCAAGAGTGGGACACTTAACCAACTGAGCTACCCAGACCTCCCCTCCCCCACCCCCCAGGGCATAATATTCTTAAGTTATGATGGTATTTCTCCCTGCCCCCAATCAAAGTTTATGACACGGTCCTTTTTTTTTTTTTTAATGATTTGCCTTTTCTGCTTAGATGCCTAAAGAATTATTTTGTTATTCTTTTTTTTCCAAAAGATTTATTAGCATCAACTTATAGAAGATTAGCACCCAGATATACTTTTAAAAAAAGTTTTTATTTAAATTCCAGTTAGTTAACATACAGGGTAATATTAATTTCAGGTGTACAAAAAGTGATTCCACACTTCTGTACATTACCTACTGCTCATCACAACAAGTGCACTCCTTAATCCCCATCACCTATTTAACCTGTCCCCCCACCCACCTCCCTAGCATCCAGATGTACTTTTTTTTTTTTAAGATTTTATTTATTTTGAGAGAGAATGGGGGGGGAGGGGGGAGGAGCAGAGGGCGAGGGAGAGGAAAAGGAAAGGGAAAAGAATCCCAAGCAGACTCTGAGCTGAGCACAGAGCCTGACTTGGGGCTCGATCTCATGACCCTGAGATCATGACCTGAGTTGAAACCAAGAGTCAGTGGTTAACTAACTGAGCCACTCAGGTCCTCCCAGATGTGCTTTTGAACTATGAGAATAGGCTCATTGTTTCAAAACCTTAGTTATCGTTTTTATTAATTAGTGATAACTGATCAATTATTTCAGGAAGCAACTATAAAACTATATTCTCTGAAATATGACACTCAAATTAGGAAATGATAATGGCATTTTATTTATTTTTATTCCTTTTTTTTTTTTTAAAGACTTATTTATTTATTTATTTATTTATTTGACAGAGAGAGACACAGTGAGAGAGGGAACACAAGCAAAGAGAGTGGAAGAGGGAGAAGCAGGCTTCCTGCAGAGCAGGGAGCCCGATGTGGGGCTCGATCCCAGGACCCTGGGATCATGACCTGAGCCGAAGGCAGACGCTTAACCATCTGAGCCACCCAGGCGCCCCTATTTATTTTTATTCTTGATTTGTGTTAGTCATTTTTCATTAGAGTATAATTATATACCCTTTCCTTTTAAAGGTTCAGTTTTTCCTTCATTTTGGGGAAATCTTCCTGTATGAAATTTCTCAATACTTTTAATGTTTCATTTGGTAGTCTTCATCTTTTTTTTAAGATTTTATTTATTTACTTTATAGAGAGAGGGCGCACACACGAGCAGGGGGAGGAGCAGAGGGAGAGGGACAAGCAGACTCCATGATGAGCCCAGAGCTTGACGCAGGGCTTGATCCCATGACCCTGATATCGACCTGAGCCGAAATCAAGAGTCAGATGCTTAACTGACTGAGCCACCCAGGAGTAACAGTCTTCATCATTTTATTGGAACTTCTTTGTCCTTCATATTTATCATCTTCTAATATTAAAATATTTTCTTTTCTTTTTTTTTTAAAAGATTTTATTTATTTATTTGATAGAGACACAGCGAGAGAGGGAACACAAGCAGGGGGAGTGGGAGAGGGAGAAGCAGGCTTTCTGCCGAGCAGGGAGCCCGACATGGGGCTCGATCTCAGGACCCCGGGATCATGACCTGAGCCAAAGGCAGACGCTTAACGACTGAGCCACCCAGGCGCCCCTAAAATATTTTCTTTTGTTCTGTATTCACAGTTGTTTTCTCAAGTCTTTACTCCAAATTGGTGGTTTGATTTTTCATCATATCTATTGTGTTTCTTGTTTCTAATTTATTAAGTCTGTAATACTATCATTTCAGGTTCTCACTTTGTTTCCTTAGCAAGGCATCTCATTCTGCCTTTGAGCTCTTTTTTTTTTAATAGGATCTATATATATTTTTTTAATTTTTATTTTAAATAGGCTCCACGCCCAGTGTGGGGCTTGAACTCATAACCCTGTGATCAAGAGTCACATGCTCTACCAACTGAGCCAGCCAGGTGCCTCAGATCTAACTTTTTAAGTAATTTTATCCTGTGAAGCATGTATGGCAAGTCTGTTTCTGTTTGTGGCTAATGTTTTCTTCCAGAATGAATTCTGCAGTCTCTTTCTCTTCTTTTTCCTGGGATATATTTTAATAGTTGTATTGTTACTTCTTGATATAATGCTCATGTATAACATGGGCAACTCTCTTCAAACCAGATTACTCTGATGATGCAAAGCTAATTCTCCTTGACACCCTTTCTACCTTAATGTAACTTCCAGCTAAAATTTGAGGACTGTGTTGTGTTCTCGCCACTTCTTTCTAGCCTGAGGTATGAAGGTGGTGGAAGAACAGAGATCTGCTAAGGCTTAGATATTTGCTTAGGGACCTGGGCTCTGAGCTTTCTCTGAGATCCTGTTACTGATCTTGTGTCAGGGCTTACTTAACCCAGCTACGAATGTGTCTCACTAGTGTGGACTTTGGCTAGTACTGTGCTCTGTTAGATGGCAAGCCATGGTGATTCTGTCTTTACTGATGGTTCTTTAAAGGATTTCTTGAAATGGTTTTTTGTTTGACTTCTCAGTTCTACCTCTTACCTGCTCATTCTGCCTTTCCAAATTATTAGTCATTAGTGAGAATTCTCAATATTTGTTTAATTGACCTTGTTTCCTCAATATTGCTTCTGGGATATAGGGACAGAGCTTGGAGACAGTCCCTTGCTAGCATATATGGTGTCTTTGTGTAAATTAGAAAATAATCCCATTCAAGAGGCAAGGTCTTGGGGCGCCTGGGTGGCTCAGTCAGTTAAGTGTCTGCCTTCGGCTCAGGTCATGATCCCAGGGTCCTGGGATCGAGCCCTACATCGGGCTCCCTGCTCAGTGGGGAGCCTGCTTCTCCCTCTCCCACTCCCCCTGCTTGTGTTCCCTCTGTGTCTCTCTCTGTCAAATAAATAAATAAAATCTTAAAAAAAAAAAAAAGAGGCCAGGTCTTATAGCTTGCCAAGTGGACATAGGTTGACTTTCATCCCCATTTCACCTCAGCTAAGCATCTTTGGGCAGGAACAGTATACCCAATCATGCTCAAAGTTTTAGGAGATGGACCTCATCCCACTGGAATCTTTTGTTTCTTGCATTGACTATCCTTTTTTAAAGTACATGACATAATTGGGCGCCTGGGTGGCTCAGTTGGTTAAGCAACTGTCTTCGGCTCAGATCATGATCCTGGAGTCCCTGGATTGAGTCCCTGGATCGAGTCCCGCATCGGGCTCCCTGCTCGGCAGGGAGTCTGCTTCTCCCTCTGACCCTCCCGACCCTCCCCCCTCTCATGCTCTCTCTCTCTCAGTCTCTCTCTCTCAAATAAATAAATAAAATCTTTTAAAAAATAAATAAATAAAGTACATGACATAATTTTATATCTTTTTGTTTTGTTTTGTTTAAGATTTTATTTATTTATTTGACAGAGAGACAACGAGAGAGAGAACACAAGCAAGGAGAGTGGGAGAAGGAGAAGCAGGCTTCCTGCGAAGCAGGGAGCCCGATGTGGGGCTCGATCCCAGCACCCTGGGATCATGACCTGAGCCGAAGGCAGACACCTAACAACTGAGCCACCCAGGCACCCCTATCTTTTCGTTATTAAGTCATAAGTATAGAATATTGGGCTATTTTATTTTTCCATTTTGTTGGATAATCATGGTCCTATTTTACCTTGCCATCTTTGTTTAGAAATCCTCAAACGTGTTTTTAAATTAGATATTATGAAACATATTGTTAAAAACAATTTTTGATTGAAGGAAAGTATATTCTTTAGTAACAATGAGAAAAATAATATTTGGGATTGTAGGAAACAATCGCAATTGCCTGATGATGAGTTTTTATTTTTTGATAAATGTGTTCTATCTTTATGGGAACATGTCTTTTCAATATTATTTAATAGTTGATTAAAACAGTATCTTGTCAAACTTGCTTTAGGAGTATCCGATTTTAATCTTCGTGTTGCATTGCAAACACTTTTGAAAGAGTACTGTGAGGTGTGCAAATCTCCCAAAGAGAACAAGTTTTGTAGTTTTCTGCAGACATCTAAAGTTCGGCCTCGGAAGAAAGCAAGAAAGTACCTATATGCAGTAGGTGAGAACCTTTTAAAAAGTGATACAAATAATCTTTATTTTTAGGAGTAAAACCTTTGAATATTTTGTTGTTATTGTTTTACAAACATCAGAATATGCAAGTGTGTCAAATAGGTATATTTAATTTCACATAGAGGCTACAGATTAATTGATTATGTTTAATACAGTGGATACATCTAAGAATAAATAGCTATTTATTTGACATCTGTTATTCTGTGATATAAGTTGTTGGGTTCTTAGATTGTCCAATTAGTGTCAAATAACTGATTTATGAAATATTGCTTGAAAAGTTAAAAATGTGAATTCCAGTGAAAAATAAGGAAAATCTCAACATTTTTAACTATTCATGGTGTCTTAGATGATTAGGGATTATAGGAACTAGTGGTCTCTAAAGTGTGGGCATACAAGATAATCCACAGAAGTATCAGGTGAACATATTAAAACATCTTTTTTATTTTAAAAAACATTAAGTATTATTAATATGTGATGTATATATAAACAGATTATTCAGATTTACATACATAATATTTTATATATACTTCATAACATAATTTATAATCTGTATGTAATTATATGTATGATTTCATGTATGCTATCTAAATATGTTATTTTTGAGTTCATGCTACAATTTTTTTACTGATGGGATGTGCAGTTAAACAAGGGTTTCAACTATTTTTAGTTGAAAAAGATACTAATAGAAGTCATAATGAGACCTCCTAACTAGACACATAACTAGCTCCTTTTATGTTTTATCTAACATTCTATTATAACCAAAACCAGGTGGTAGAACACTGGTTGACCTCATTGCATTTAAGCCATCATCTTTCAGGACTTGGCGTATTTAAGAATAATATATGTATATGTGGCAGACTCTAAAGCACTTGTTCTTGGCTATGAAATAGTTATTGGCTGAATGTCTAGATGTAGAGGGCTAGATTTTTCTCATTACTGTCATTTCCATATTTAGCAGTAAGTGATTTGCTGTGTATCTCCTTTCCTTCATTCAGGTGGATATACTCGGTTGCAGGGGGGTCGTTGGAGTGATAGCAGAGCCCTCAGCTGTGTAGAACGTTTTGACACCTTTAGCCAGTACTGGACCACTGTGTCTTCACTTCATCAGGCTCGATGTGGGCTGGGAGTAGCAGTTCTGGGAGGGATGGTTTATGCTATTGGAGGTAATAATGAAACTGTCTTCTTTCCCTTTTTAGTCTCTAGCTGTAAGTTGACTGCATTCTTATATGACTTATATATATTGTTAGGTACTGTGGGGTATACATAGATATGGTTGTGCTCAATAAATATTTAATGAATAAATGAATGAAAAAAGAAAGAGGAAACAGAAGATAATTGAATGTTTCAGACCAGAGGGATACTGTGATTTATCCCAAGGCAGAATACGTAGGTTTGATTTTGATGAAAAGTTGTTTATAAAATGTGGCACCAAATGTTTGTGATAAAAATTGTTTTAATTTTGAAATTTAATTTCACATACTGGAAGTTGTATTTAATTAACATAGTTACCTGGGCAATGAGATTTATAAAAACTAAGTCATCTAGACATTGGGATATATTTCTTGGTTGAAATCACTGTTTTCTGAAACTATTATTAGGAATTATAAAATGATTAATAAGATTAAATAAAAGGAGTTTTGAATGTTGGAGGGAACTAATTATCAGAGGAGGATCTAAAGAGAAGTAAATGTTAATGCTTTTATATCAATATTTACTTCTGTATAATTTGTCTTTATAGGAACAAGCCTAGGCAGGTCCTCTAACCCTTAGAACTAATCATTATGCTTTATTTCTATGGGTTAGTCTAAAACACAAAAGTTGTATATAAAAAAAAATTTTTTTTTTAGATTTATTCATTATTTGAGAGAGAGTACTAGCAGAGGGGTAGCAGAGGGAGAGGGAAAATCTCAGGCAGGCTCAGCGCTGAGCCCAATGTAGGGCTTGATCTCACAACCCTGAGATCACGACCTGAGCAACCAAGAGTTGGTCCCTTAACCGACTGCACCACCCAGGCACCTCTTGAAAATGTTATTACTATTTTTTGACTATGATATTGTCAGTTTAAGATGAGAGAGATATAGAGAATATTTGGTTTTTACTTCTCTTTTGGAGGGAACATAATTGTCCCTTAAAAACAGTTCATTAAGAGGCAACTGGGTGGCTCAGTTGGTTAAGCAGCTGACTCTTGATTTTGGCTCAGGTCATGATCTCAGGGTCGTGAGATGGAGCCCCACGTTGGGCTCTGCTCAGTGCAGAGTTTGCTTGTCCCTCTACTCCTCCCCCCGTGTGCACTCTCTCTCTCTCAAATAAAATAAATAAAATCTTAAAAAGAAAAAGAACTCAGTTCATTAAATCAATAAATGCCATGGTGAATCCAGAAATCCCAACAAAGAAATAAGAGTTTTAAGCAAGAACTTTCTGTCAGCATAAAGACCATGATTCTATACAATCTTTGACTAAAACTCTCATAGCTCTTTTTATATACGTTTTGGCAATCAGGGATAGTTTCATTGCATGAACTCTCCTATTTAACATAGGGTCACAGTGCCCTATGTGACACTTTCATATATATGTGTCCCCTTTCCTCATGCCACAGAAATACTTATGGGCACCCTTCAAAAATGCTATGACTTCACTATTATTTATTTATTTATTTATTTATTTATTTATTTATTTATTTTTAAGTAGGCTCCGCATCCAATGTGAGGCTTAACCTCATGACCGAGATCAAGGGCCACATGCTCTACTAAGTCAGTCAGGCACTTCAACTCGGCCAACTATTATTAATAATATCAACATTGCTATTTTAAGATATTTTATAATATATAATTTTAAGGGCGCCTGGGTGGCTCAGTTGGTTAAGCGACTGCCTTCGGCTCAGGTCATGATCCTGGAGTCCCGGGATCGAGTCCCACATCGGGCTCCCTGCTCAGCAGGGAGTCTGCTTCTCCCTCTGACCCTCCCCCTTCTCATGTGCTCTCTCTCTCTCATTCTCTCTCTCAAATAAATAAATAAAATCTTAAAAAATATATATATATAATTTTAAGATAATTTTTATTATCAAAGTAATTCAGGTTTGTAGTAGAAAATTTTGCTCAGACGCTTGACAACTGAGCCACCCAGGCGCCCCAATTCCAGAACATTTTTATCACTGCAAAAGGCCACTTTTATTATTTAGGGAAATTTTTATATCAGTGTAGGGAATTGTTTACAAGGTATGTTTCCAGATTCCAGCCAAGGGTCAATCTTGCAAGCAGGTCTTTCTAAGGATAGGCATTCTCAGGCCTGCTGTGCTGATTCTTTTCTGCACAGTAGTTTTATATGTTCAGGATTCCAGGCCCTCATAAAGTTATATGTTATATGTGCTGCAAATACCTTTTGCTACTCTGCTGCTTCATCTTTCACTTTCTTTATGTATCTTTTTTTTCTTTATGGTATCTTTTGATAAATGTATTTTTCATTTTATTTTTTTAAAGATTTATTTGACAGAGAGAGACACAGCAAGAGAGGGAACACAAGCAGGAGGAGTGGGAGAGGGAGAAGCAGGTTTCCTGCCGAGCAGGGAGCCCGATGCGGGGCTCGATCCCAGGACCCTGGGATCATGACCCGAGCTGAAGGCAGACGCTTAACGACTGAGCCACCCAGGTGCCCCTGTATTTTTCATTTTAATGTAGCTAACTCTATTATTTATTTTCCCTTTATGGTTAGTGTTTCTAGTATCTTTTTAAAGAAATCCTTCCCTACTCCAAAGTCATGAGGATATATACCTTTATTATTTTCTAAAATTTTAGTTTTAGAACTAACTGTATGTCTGTAATGTATGTGTGCAATCCACCTGGAATTAAGTTTTTACATAATATGAGTAGGGAACCAGTTTCATCTTTTCCTCATAGATATAACCAATTATCCCAGCATAAAAAGCTTTTGTTTCCCTATTGCTATGCAGTGCAAACTCTGTCATATATCAGGTAATCATATATGTTGGTTTCTCTTTCTAGAATTTCTTTTCTGTTTTGTTCTCTCTGTGTATCGTTATCTTTTTTTTTTTTTTAAGATTTTATTTATTTATTTGACAGAGACAGAGACAGCGAGAGCAGGAACACAAGCAGTGGGAGGGGGAGAGGGAGAAGCAGGCTTCCCGCAGAGCAGGGAGCCCGATGTGGGGCTCCATCCCAGGACCCCGGGATCATGACCTGGGCTGAAGGCAGACGCTTAACGACTGAGCCACCCAGGCGCCCTGTGTATCGTTATCTTAATCACTATAGGTCTGTTTTAAGTCTGATAAGCTTACCTGATAGGACAGTTTCTCCCCTTACTATTCTTGTGTGGGAGTGCTTGGCTATTCTGGGCCCTATGTACTTCTATATAAATTTTAGAGCCAGTGCATCAAATCTGTTTGTTTTCTTTTGTCAAATCTGTCTTTAAAAATAATGTATGACAATGGAATACTAGTCAGCCATCAAAAAAATGAAATCTTGCCATCTGCAATGATGTGGATGGAACCAGAGTGTATTATGCTAAGTGAAGTAAGTCAATCAGAGAAAGACAATTATCATATGATCTCACTCATATGCGGAATTTAGGAAACAAAACAGAGGATCATAGGGGAGGAGAGGAAAAAATAAAACAAGACGAAATCAGAAAGGGAGACAAATCATAAGAGACTCTTAAGCATAGGAAACAAACTGAGGGCTGCTGAAGGGGAGAGGGGTAGGGTAGGGGGAAGGGGTAACAGTGATGGACATTAAGGGGGGGCACGTGATGTAATGAGCCCTGGTATTATATAAGACTGATGAATCACTGACTCTACCTCTGAAACCAATAATATATTATATGTTAATTAATTGAATTTAAATTTAAAAAATGTTAATTGGAAAAAAAATAAATAAAAATAGTGTATGATTCCACTTATATGAGGTACTTAGAATAGTCAAAATCATAAAATACAAGAAATATAATGGTGGTTGTCTGGGGTTGGGGGAGGGGAGAATGGGGAGTTATTGTTTGAATCAGTATAATGTTTGAGTTTTACAAGATGTAGAGAGTTTTGGGGGTTGATAGAGGTGATGGCTGCACAAAAATATGAATGTGCTTAACATCACTGAACTCTACACTTAAAAATGGTTAAGATGGTAAATTTTATGTTACTTGTATTTTAACACAATAAAAAAAGTGTGTTTCAAATTGGGATTATGTTAAATCTATAAATCAGTTTGGGGATAATCATCTTTACATTGATTCTTCTAATTCATGAACATGATATATCTCTTCATTTACTTAGATATTCCTTAGTTTAAAATTTTATCTAAATGAAGTTTATAAATTTTATCTGCCAGAGGTCTTGTACAATCTTTGATTGGACTTATTTCTAGGTAGAGTCTTTTTTAAAATTCTATTTTAAGTGGTACCTTTTTAGAAATTTTTATTTTCTCTTTGTTGCTAGATAAGGATTGCATTAAAATTCAAATTATACCAGAGCCAGGTATCCAAACTAATACATGAAAAAATATAGAAGTGTTAAAGTACAAATTTTATCCCCCAAAATTACATGGATTATTTGGGTGGTAGAATTAGAAATAGATAATAGGAAAATTATGCCTTGTTTCATTAAGTGGGCTTTAATAAATGACAGTGCTATTGATTTATAATAACACTTATGGGGCAAACTAATCTTAATGAATAGTATAAAATCAGACATAATAGTTGAATTTCTGATAATACAGAATGCTACTGAATATTGTATTATGGTTCTAGGCTATTAGCATCACTAAACCTTCTGATATGTGTCTCTTTTATTTAACTCAGGTGAAAAGGATTCGATGATTTTTGACTGTACTGAATGCTATGATCCCGTTACTAAACAGTGGACAACTGTAGCTTCAATGAATCACCCCCGCTGTGGCTTGGGAGTGTGTGTGTGTTATGGGGCTATCTATGCTTTGGGTAATTATGCTTTTTGGTTTAAGGATATCTAGTATTATTTAAATTCTTAGATTCTAATTACTTTAGACATTTTCCTTCCCTCCCATAAGAAACTTTTTTTTTTTTTAATAGAGATACAGCGAGAGAGGGAACACAAGCAGGGTGGGTGGGAGAGGGAGAAGCAGGCTTCCCTCTGAGCAGGGAGCCCGATGCGGGGCTCGATCCCAGGACCCTGGGATCATGACCTGAGCCAAAGGCAGATGCTCAACGACTGAGCCACCCAGGCGCCCCAAGAAACTTGTATTTTTTCAGCTTTATAAATTTTTATTTTCAAGATTGAATTACTTGGGGAATATTGTCAAGTATGGAGCTTTTAGAAGGAGATGGAGATAAAATGTAGATAAGATGTCCAGTGAAGTACTTTAGCTAACTAGTTAAATCTCATGATTAGGATAGCCATTCTGAATATGCAGAAGTTGTTTCAAAAGGTAGTTTTGCAAAATACCTTATTTCCTAAGCAATATGATGAACTTTTGTTTTTATTTTGTTTTGTTTTAAATCTCTGATGAAAACTAGGCAGAGAGTTAAGATCCAAGTTTTATAGTCAGATTCTAACTTTTTGTATGATCTTGGACAAATAACCCTCTGGTCCATGTGATAATCATTCAGAATATAAAGTTGCCAGATTAGATGTTTTCTAAGGTATTTTTCAAAGATAAGACTCCTTTATCCAGAATTGACATTTTTCTATTTGGTTACAGGTGGATGGGTTGGAGCTGAGATAGGGAACACCATTGAACGATTTGATCCTGATGAAAATAAGTGGGAAGTAGTTGGCAACATGGCTATGTCACGCTACTACTTTGGGTGTTGCGAAATGCAAGGTAATTGCTTTCTAAAAAATTTTTCCTGAAAATGTATTTTATTTTATTTTATTGTTTATCTTTTGGGGGAAGGGCAGAGGGAGAGAAGAGAATCCTAAGCAGGCTCCATGCCCAGCATGGAGCCCAACACAGGGCTCAATCTCACAACCCTGAGATCATGACCTGAGCTGAAATCAAAAGTCAGATGCTTAACTGACTGAGTCACCCAGGTGCCCCCCTTTTTTTCCCCTAAAAATATATTTTTTAAAAAAACTAAGCTTGGGGGCGCCTGGGTGGCTCAGTTGGTTAAGCAACTGCCTTTGGCTCAGGTCATGATCCTGGAGTCCCCGGATCAAGTCCCACGTCAGGCTCCCTGCTCAGCAGGGAGTCTGCTTCTCCCTCTGACCCTTACCCCTCTCATGCTCTCTCTCTCAAATAAATAAATAAAATCTTAAAAAAAAAAAAACAGCTAAACTTGAAGCTTTATTTTAACAATACTGTATTTTATGTCTGTTAGTATTGAATGCTTGACACTGACAGTATGGAAGTATTGCTTTTAACATTTTATATGTTTTAACCTCTTATATCTTTATTTCTGTATTGTCAAAATAATATTTTTTTTCCAAAATAAACAAAGCTAGAATTAAAAATTACAGATAGGCACAAATACCTGACTGGCAAAATAAGCATTTGAACCTTCATCCATCTTTGTCACTTTCTCTCCCATACAGTCCTTAGTAAGTATTTCTAAGTAGGAAGAGGATATAAAAAACAATCTGACTGTCTCTTCTTTTGGCATTTTCAGTGTTTTCTTACAGGGTACATTCTGACTCAGTCCACACAGAGTATAATGCTATGACAGATTTGAAAAATGTTGTACTATATATTAGAATGGTGTACAAACATTATTTTAATTGTCTACTATACCCTGAGAAGTAGTTGGCAAGCACTGTCAAGTAGAACCTAATTCTTGGTCCAGAATTGGAGAGCAGATTTATATGTACCTGTAGAGTAGTGAGCAGTGTGCTCATTGTTATAACAACTCAACCTGCTATTCCCACCTCAAGTTCTTTCTGCTTTGTGAATACCTTCTCAGATTTCCATTAGCATTTTAATGTTCAAATTACATGGTACAGACTGTATTCTATTGTGTAATGCTATAGTGTTCTCTAATTGTTTTGTATCTATTATTTTTATCTTCTCATATAAATTAGGTGTTCTGAGACTTAGTTTTCAACATAGGGATGAGGGGCAGTTTCCCTCCTACTAACAAGAAGAGGTTCTCAGAACACAGCTGGGTGTTGGAGAATTCAACTCAACTCTAACACTATGTACCCATACCTGGAGATAGCATCAAATTCCACAGGTTGAAGCTCAGTCCTACAAGATGCTCATCCTCCCCAGGCTCTTACCTGTGCTTCTGATAGACTGGCTATAGATCAGAAGTTCTAATGGTCCCTCCTCTTCAGGTTCAATTAATTTGCTAGGGTGACTCACAGAACTCAGAGAAAATGTTACTACTAAAATGATATAACACAGGAACAGCTAGATGGTAGAGATGCAAAGTTGTTATGAGGAAGGGGCACAGAGTTTTCATGCCCTCTCCAGATATCCACGTATTCACCAACCCAGAAGCTCTCCAAACCCTTTCCTTTTGGATTTTTATGGAGGCTTCACTATACATAGGCATGAGTGGTTAAATCATTGGTCATTGGTGATTGATTCAACCTCTACACCTTCTATCCCCAGAGGTCAGGGGCTGAGACTGAAAGTTCCCACACTCAAATCATAGGTTTGGCTCCTTTGGCAACCACCCCCCATCCTTAAGTGCTTTTCCAAAGTTACCTCATTAGCATAAAAAAAGACAACCCTGATCATTCTTAACACTTTGGAAATTCCAAGGGTTTGGGTTTCTGTGAGCAAGGAATTGTGGATGAAGACCATATATAGATGAGAAATAAATAAATATATATATTTTATAATTTAATTTTTTTAAGACTTTATTTATTTGAGGGGTGGGGAGAGAGAACATGAGCAGGGGGAGGGGCAGAGGGAGAGGGAGAAGCAAACTCCCGCTGAGCAGGGAGCCCCACACAGGGCTGGATCCCAGGACCCTGGGATCATGACCTGAGCCAGAGGCAGACGCATAACGAACTGAGCCACCCAGGCGTCCCCCAATTATGTATTTCTTATAAATCACAGTATTGTATCTTCTAAAATCATAGAGCTAGAGAGGCATCTTGGAGATTATCTATTTCAACCCCTGAAGATCAGGAAGGTTGTGAATTGTCTTTTCCCATAGCTGGTTACTGGCAAAGCTGAAGCTAGAACCCAAGTTCACTGACATTTAGCTCACATTTCTTAAAATGCCATTCTTTATAACTTATAGCTCCTCATTGTAGATTGTCAGAACCATTAGTTTCAAATCAAATTTAATAAGAAACTCACTGTGAATTATATTCTATTGTAATCTAGTAATTGATCCTGAATACCTTAATCTAGCCATATAACTATTCTAATTTGAATTCTCTATATCCATTTGAGCAACAGGTAGGCTGTCACCAAACAAGGCCATATCATTCCCAGTTTAAGTGCATGGCATTTTTTTAGGGGAAAAAAAAATCACTCTCCCTTTCCTTTTTTACCTCATGGTAGCAGTGATTCTGGAACTTGAGATCATCAAGCAGACAATAAGATGGGAAACCTTGTCTGACTGTTTTGTTATAGCATTATAAGTCCTTTGAAAAATAAATGTCACTTAATTTTTTTTAAAGATGTATTTATTTATTTTAGAGAGAGAGCACGTGCATGGGGGTGGGGGAAGGGCAGAAGGAGAGGGAGAGAATCTTAAGCAGACTCCATGCTTAGCGTGGAGCACAACGACACAGGACCCAGAGATCATGACCTGAGCCGAAATCAAGAGTTGGATGCTTAACCAACTGAACTACCCAGGCACCCTTTAAATGCCACTTTATTTATTTATTTATTTTTTAAAGATTTTATTTATTTATTTGACAGAGAGAGAGATAGCGGGAGAGGGAACACAAGCAGGGGGAGTGGGAGAGGGAGAAGCAGGCTCCCTGCTGAGCAAGGAGCCAGAAGTGGGATTTGATCCCAGGACCGGGATCATGACCTGAGCCAAAGGCAGACGCTTAACCATCTGAACCACCCAGGCGCCCCTAAATGCCACTTTAAATTATACCTCTAATTCTTTGTAACATGCTTAAATGTAAGCTATGATATACTAGACAGAAGTCAGTTTTCTCTCTTAAAGGATAATGTGAGCCCTACATTAAAATATGACATCAGCGTAGCAGACATAAATCATAACTATTACTTTTTATAATTATTTATATTCTATTTTCTGTAGCATCTGAACAAAAGTATTATGTTTCCAGGTTTAATTTATGTAATTGGGGGCATCAGCAATGAAGGAATAGAGCTTCGTTCTTTTGAAGTATATGATCCACTTTCTAAGCGTTGGTCTCCACTTCCTCCAATGGGAACCAGGAGAGCATATCTTGGTGTGGCTGCACTCAATGACTGTATCTATTCTGTTGGAGGGTGGAATGAGACACAAGATGCTCTTCATACTGTAGAAAAATATTCCTTCGAAGAGGTAGGTTGGATGATTTCAAATGCTTAATATGCTGTTATTCTTTTAATGCCTATAAGATCTGTAGTGATGTGCATTCTTTTATTCATGATATTAATCATTTGTGGGTTTTTTTTTTTCTTTTCAGAGCACCAACTTTGGTGTCATAGGTTTTTTTCTATTGATTGCCCATCTTCTGTTTCACTGATTTCTGTTTCTATCTTTTTTCTTATTTCTATTTGTTTTTTGTTTAATTTGTACTTTTTTCTAAATTCTTAAAGTAGAAACTTAAATGATTATTTATTTATTTATTTGAAGATTTTATTTATTTGACAGAGAGAGACACAGCGAGAGAGGGAACACAAGCAGGGGGAGTGGGAGAGGGAGAAGCAGGCTTCCTGTGGAGCAGGGAGCCCGATGCGGGGCTTGATCCCAGGACGCTGGGATCATGACCTGAGCCAAAGGCAGACGCTTAACGACTGAGTTACCCAGGCGCCCCTTAAATGATTGATTTTAGACCTTTCTTTTTTTATAATGTAAATGTTTAAAAGTATAAATTATTTTCAAGCACTGCTTTTTTTTTTTTTTAAAGATTTTGTTTATTTATTTGACAGAGACACAGCGAGAGAGGGAATACAAGCAGGGGGAGGGGGAGAGGGAGAGGGAGAAGCAGGCTTCCCGCGGAGCAGGGAGCCCGATGCGGCGCTGAATCCCAGGACAGTGGGATCATGACCTGAACCCAAGGCAGAGGCCTAACGACTGAGCCACCCAGGCGCCACCTTTCAGCACTGCTTTAAGTGCATCCCCCACATTTTGATATGTTGTATTTTATTTATTTATTTATTTGGTTATATTTTAATTAGCATTTATCTTGAAATATCTTCTAATTTCCCTGGTAATTTCTTTTTTGAGCAGTGAGTTGTTAGAAGTATGTTATTTAATTTCCAAATATTTGGGATTTTCCAGATCTTTGTATTACTTATTTCTAATTTAATTCCATTGTGATCAGAGAGCATACTTTGTATGATTTCTGTCTTGGTAAATGGTTCCATGTCTGCCTAAAAGGAATATGTATTCTGCTGTTGTTGAGTGTAGTAGTCTATAAATGTCAGTTAGGTCAAATTGGTTAGTGTTGTTCAAGTCTTCCCTAGTCTTTTTAACTTGTGCAATTGTTTTGTCAATTATTAAGAAAGAAGGGTTGAAATCTTCAAGTGTAATTACGGATTTGTCTGTTTCTCCTTCCATTTTTGTCAGGTTTTACCTCAGAAATGTGGGAGCCAAGGGCAGCCTGCCCCAACATGTGCCACTTTGGCATCTTGATTATTTTATTATTTTATTAAAGATTTATTTATTTATTTGAGAGAAAGAACTTGAGCAGGGGGAGGGACAGTGGGAGAGGGAGAGAAGCCGACTCCCCTCTGACCCAGGAGCCTGCCACAGGGTTCAATCGCAGGAACCTGAGATCATGACCCAAGCTGAAACCAAGAGTCAGATGCTTAACTGACTGAGCCACCCATGCGCCCTTGGCATATTGATTATTTTAAATAAAAGTTACTTAAGAGACAGGCTATGCAAGAAGGACTTTCTGACTCTCCTCTGTCCCCCTAAAAGCAGGAAATAAATCTCTTATTTGAAAGATACTCTCCTTGTACCAGGAGGTTTAAAAAGGCATCTGTATCACCCAGATGGGAAATTTAGAGCCAAGAAGAATGTATAAACAACCCTTGTTACTTTTTTACTAATTTATTATCAGAGCCCAAATTCTCTTTAGAATTCCTTACTAATTAAAGCTCCTAAAGTTAATTTTACTTTTAATTTTACTTTGTCCTGTCAGTTCCCCACAGATTTATTGTCTCTGTATAAAAACCACCGTGGTCACTTCTTTAGGTCTCAATTACATTATTGGGCCTCTGTGTGCAAGTAATAAAACTTTTTTTTCTCTTGTTAATCTGTCTGATGTAAATTTAATTCTTAGTCCAGCTGGAAGGCCTTAAGAGTAAAGGAAGAATTTTTCCTTCCCTGTGCATATTTTGAATCTCTGTTATTAAGTATGTACAGGTTAAGATTATTGTCTTCTTGATGAATTTGGTCCTTTTCATAGTCATGGAATACTTGTCTTTATCTTTGGTAATATTCTTTGTTCCTAAGTCTATTTTGTCTGATATTAATATAGCCACTGATGTAGCCAAGCTATCTTTTGATTATTATTTGCCTGGTACATCTTTTTCTTCCCTTCCACTTTAAATCTATCTACATCTTTATAAGCTGCATCTCTTGTAAGATAACATACAGTTGTAGTCTCTTTTTTTATCGTTTGACAATCTCCAACTTTCAAATGGAGTCTTTAGAGTTTTTACTATTTATATGTAATGTAATTACAGATATGGTTGGTTTTTAGACTCCTGTTTTGCAGTTTTTCTATTTGTACAATTCATTCTTTGATCATTTTCCCCCTCTTTTCTGTCTTTATGTTGATTGTTTTAGTATTCCATTTTATCTCTTTTATTATCCAATTAACTATAACACTTCACCTTTTAGTGGTTACTGTAGGGTTTACATTATGTATTATATATATTTATGCTATACGTATTACTGTATCAAGGTGACCTTCGAATAATATCATATTACTTCACTTTCTTGTTCTTTTTCTTTTTTTAATTTTAAACCATTTTTATTTATTTATTTTTAGCTCTCTTTTTTTTAAGTTTTAAGATTATTTATTTATTTATTAGAGAGAGTGAGTGAGAAAGAGAGTACAAGCAGGGGGAGTGGCAGAGGGAGAAGCAGGCTCCCCAATGAGTAGGGAGCCTGATGCAGGGCTTGATCTCAGGACCTGGGATCATGGCCTGAGCCGAAGGCAGACGCTCACCTGACTGAGCCACCCAGGCACCCCAACAGTCAGTTATATTTAAAATAAATTTTTAAAAATTTTATTATTTTTATTTTTTAAAGATTTTATTTATTTATTTGACAGAGAGAGACACAGCAAGAGAGGGAACACAAGCAGGGGGAGAGGGAGAAGCAGGCTTCCCGCGGAGCAGGGAGCCCGATGCGGGGCTCTATCCCAGGACTCCGGGATCATGACCTGAGCCGAAGGCAGACGCTCAACGACTGAGCCACCCAAGCGCCCCTAAAATAAAATTTTAATGTTCAAGTCTTTTATAATTATGCCTATATTAATCATTCCTAATTCCTAGTTCTTTTTTTTTTTTAAGATTTTATTTGTATTTATTTATTTGTCAGAGACAACAAGAGAGTGCACAAGCAGGGAGAGCAGCAAACAGAGGGAGAAGCAGGCTCCCCGCTGAGCAGGGAGCCCGATGCAGGACTCAAACCCAGAACCCCGGGAGCTGAAGGCAGATGCTTAACCAACTGAGCCACCCAGGCGTCCGAATCATTCCCAGTTCTATTCTTTTGTGTAGAACTAAGTTTCTGTCTCATAACATTTTCTCTTAGCATGAAGAACTTCCTTTAGTATTTTTTTTAAGTGCTGGTCTGCTGGCATTTATTCTCTTAGTGTTCATTTTCTTTCTTTTTTTTTTTTTTAATATTTTATTTATTTGTCAGAGAGAGAGAGAGACAGAGAACATAAGCAGGGGGAGCAGCAGAGGGAGAAGCAGACTCCCCACTGAGCAGGGAGCCTGATGCAGGACTCGATCCCAGGACCCTGGGATCATGACCTGAGCTGAAGGCAGAAGCTTAACCAACTGAGCCACCCAGGCATCCCTTATTGCACTATTTCTGATGGGAAGTCAGTAGTCATTCTTATCCTTGTTCCCTTGTATGTAATGTGTCTTTTTTCCTTTGGAGGCTTTTACAGTTTTCTCTTTATCATGGGTTTCCAGTAATTTGATTATGGTGTGTCTTTTTGGAGTTTTGTGCTTAACCTGTTTAGAATTCATTGAACTCCTTGAATCTGTGGGATTATAGCTTCCATCAGAGTAAATGTTTTCAGCCATATTTCCTCAGATATTCTCCTGCTCTTTTTCTGAGACTCCAATAACATGCATGTAAGACCACTTTAATATTGTCCCACAGGGCACTGAGGCTCTGTTAATTTTTTTTTCTCTCTGTGCTTCAGTTCATTTTTGTTTTACAGCTTCATTGAGATATACTTAATAAAAATTGTGTAGATTTAAGGTGTATAATGTGATGTTTTGATATATATTGTGAAATAATTACCAAATCAAGCTAATTAACATATTCATCACCTTATAGTTTCCTTTTCCTTTTTTTCCCATTTAACTGAAGTCTTTATTAGCCATTCTAATTTTTAAAAAAATTCCAGTGTAGTTAAACATACGGTATTGTGTTAGTTTCAGATTCTCTTTTCCTTTTTTCGTGTGTGGTGAGAGTTGCTTTCTTACCAAATTTCAGGTATACGATATAGTATTAGGAATTATAGTTACCGTGTTGTATATTAGATCTCTAGAACTTACTCATCCTGCCAAACTGAAATTCTGTTCACTGTGCTTCAATTTGGATGGTTTTCTTGCTGTGTTTTCAAGTTCATTAATCAACATTGTCTCACTTCCAGTTTGCAGTGTCTAATTACATTTAGGGAATTTTTCACTTCAGATATTATATTTTTTAGCTCTAAAAGATCTTTTTTGGTTGTTGTTTTTAATGT
The DNA here is from genome assembly GCF_029215605.1 of Mirounga angustirostris. Lineage (NCBI taxonomy): Eukaryota > Metazoa > Chordata > Mammalia > Carnivora > Phocidae > Mirounga > Mirounga angustirostris. The sequence goes on from NW_026991712.1 coordinate 154,438,370, forward strand.
CTTCCATTTCTCTCATCATGTTCATGTTTTCCTTTAGATCCTTGAACATATTTATATATCTGTTTTTAAGTCCTTGTCTGCTGATTTCATTATCACCATCACTTTTGGACCTGTATCTGTTGAACTTTTTCTTCCTGTTTGAGTCACCTTCTTCCTGCTTTTCCACATTTCTAGTAACTTCTGATTGGATGGTGGACACTGTGAATGTTATTTTGCCGAGTGTTTGGATTTTATTTTCTTCTTTTAGGAAGTATTGAGTTTACTTTTGGTAAGCAGCTAAATTATTTGCAAATCAGACTGATTCTTTTGAGACATATTCTTAAGCTTTGTAGGGAAGAGTAGTAGAGAGTAGTCTTTCCTTTAGGTCTCCTACTAAATAAAGAATGACCCTTCTTGAGTCTCTACTGAATGTCCTAGCTGTTCAGCAAGGTGTCTTTATTTTGGATAGTCAAAACTAGAATGTCATCCAGCTCTGCGTGAGCTCTGGGTATTGTTCAGCTTACAACTCCTATAATGGAAAACAGTTTCTCTAGGCACAATACTTTTGACACCAAATGTGTGGGTTTTCCATACTGAGCTGTTTTCCAGTTCTCTATGGTCACTAACTAGGTACCCTCAAGTCAATTCATTTCTGACCCTAACAACCCCACAGGTTAAGAGCTCAGTTTCTCTCTTTTTTTAAAAAAAAATATTTTATTTATTTATTTGACACAGAGAGAGACAGTGAGAGAGGGAACACAAGCAGGGGGAGTGGAAGAGGGAGAAGCAGGCTCCTGGCTGAGCAGGGAGCCTGATGCGGGGCTGGGATCATGACTTGAGCTGAAGGCAGACGCTTAACGACTGAGCCACCCAGGCGCCCCAGGAGGTCAGTTTAAAAAGATTGCCCCTCACTTTACATACCAGTTTCAAGTAGTGGGTCCTCAGGTTGACCACTGACTTATTTACACTTCTCTGACTTGGCTACAAATTGGGGGTTCCCATAATCCTTTCCTCAGGTTCAATAATTTGTTCTAATGGCTTACAGAACTCAGGGAAACACTGTATGTACTATTAGTGGTCTATTATAAAGGATACAAATGGATAACCAGATAAAGAAGTATGTAGAGCAGGGTCCAGAAGGGTCTTGAATGTAGGAGTGTCTGTAGAATTTGGGGTGTGACACCCTCCTGACACATGGATGTGTTCACCAACTTGGAAGCTCTCTGAACACCATAGTATAGAGATTTTATGGAGGCTTCAACATGTAGGCATAATTGATTATTAATTCAACCCCCAACCCTTCTCCCCTCCCCAAATGATAGGGGGTGGGGCTAAAAGTTCCAAGCTTCTAATTCTGGCTTGGTCTTTCTGGTAACCAGCCCCCATTTCTGAAGCTATTTAAGGAGTCCACCAAGAGTTGCCTCATTAGGACAAAAGACACTTCTATCATCCAGGGAATTCCTAGGGATTTAGGAGTTCTGTGTCAGGAACTGGGGCCAGAGGCCAAATGTATACTTCTTGTTATATCATATCCTCCTATGAGTTGTTCTTTGCCTGTTTCTCATGGAGTTTTACTTTATGCATTGCACAGATTAGTGGCATTCAGCTAAAGACACAAGGGGATCTTTGGCGGTCTTGCTTGCAAATCTTGGCTGCTTCAACCTCTCTAAACTCTGATCTCTGTCTCCTAAATCAGATTACTGTCATGCTGTGCTTGGGAATTCCCTTCCCTGTGGTGTTCAGAAAGCCCCACCAGACAGAAAGCCTAGACAACCATGAAGCTCACCTTCTTTGTTTCTATTTCTGAGTGATCATAGTTTTTCACTGTTGTCTGGGAACTTTTGTTTCTTAGGTTTTGTCTACTTTTCTAGGTCATTTTGACATGCTACCATCATTCATTGAGCATGTCTTTACTTTTTAGCATAATAAAATATTTCAAGCTCATTTTTTACTTTCTCTGCTCTAGCCCTGAAATCAGCCATTTCTCTAAGAAGCTCCACTTCCTCCTAGTGAAGGATAGTATTTAGAAACCAAGGTCTAGGCACTCAGCCTACCCATGGCTACTGGAATATTGCTGCTTCTAGGCACTCTCAGTAAACAGAGCTAGGAATACTTGTACCTATATACATGTATGTATTCACATACATATTCATTTGTAAGTATTTCTTAACATTGTAAGTCTTATATGTTATAAAACCACGAGTTTATAATGATAACTCAAATTCCAGTGCAGTATCTCAGATTCTTTCAGGCTTTCCCCATTTCCATGTTTGTAAATACTTTCTCCGTTAGTTAAAAACTTGGCTCCTAGTATTCTCCCTATAGTTCACCCTTGAACAACATGTTTTGAACTGTGTGGGTCCACTTATACATGGATTTTTTTTCAATAAATACAGTATAGCACTGTAAATGTATCTTCTCTTCCTTATGATTTTCTTAATAACATTTTCTTTTCTGTAGCTTACTTTATTGTAAGAATATAGTACATAATACATACACAAAATATGTGTTAATTGACTATGTTATAGGTAAGGCTTTTTGGTCAACAATGGGATATTAATGGAGTGCCTGGGTGACTCATTCAGGTACGCATCCAACTCTTGATTTTGGTTCAGGTCATGATCTCCAGGGTGTGAGATTGAGCCCCACATCAGGCTCCACACTAGGTGTGGAGCCTGCTTAAGATTCTCTCTCTCCCTCTGCCCTTCTCTCCCTTTCTCCCCGTCTCTAAAAAAAAAAAAAAGCAAACAAAACAAAAAAATCCCAGTAGGCTATTAGTAGTCAAGTTTTTGGGGAGTCAAAAGTTTTACATGGATTTTCTTTTTTTTTGGTTTATTTTTAAATTTATTTATTTTTATTTAAATTCAATTAACATACAATGTATTATTGGTTTCAAAGGTAGAGATCAGTGATTCATCAGTCTTATATAATACCCAGTGCCCATTATATCACATGCCCTCCTTAATGTCCATCACCCAGTTACCCAATCCTGTACCCATCTCCCCTCCAGCAACCCTCAGTTTGTTTCCTATGCTTAAGAGTCTCTTATGGTTTGTCTCCCTCTCTAATTTCATCTTGTACCACATCTTCTTCTTCTTCTTCTTCTTTTTTTTAAGATTAAACCAGCTATAGGTATTTTTGTGAATATCTCTGTCTTTTAAAATATGAGTATTTTGGGGGCACCTGGGTGGCTCAGTTAAGTGTCTGACTCTTGATTTCAGCTCAGGTCATGATATCAGGGTCATGAGATCTAGCCCTGTGTTGGGCAGCGTGCTGGGCATGGAGCCTGCTTGGGATTCTCTCTCTCCCTCTGCCCCTCCCCCTGCTCGTGTGCTCGCTCTCTCTCCAAATAAATAAATAAGTAAAATATGAGTTTTTTCAGCTGTGCCAACTTGTCATAGATTCTGTAATTTCAGATTTCCTTTAAGAAATGTCTGTTCATGTCTTCTACCCATTTTTTAATTGGGTGATGATAAATTATGATTATTTTGGTATTGAATTGTAACAGTCAGTACTTTATATATTTTGGATACCAACCCTTTTATCAGATATGTCATTTGCAAATATCTTCTCCCAATCAGTAGGTTATCTTTTAGTTTTGTTGATTGTTTTCTTTGCTGTGCAGAAAGAAGCTTTTTATTTTGATGTAATCCCAAGTTTATTTTTGCTTTTATTTTTTTCTTGCCTCAGGAGACATATCTAGGAAAATGTTGCTACAACCAATGTCAGAGAAATTGCTGCCTGTACTCTCTTCTAGGATTTTTATATCAGGTCTCACATTTAGATCCTTATCCATTTTTAGCTTATTTTTGTATATGGTGTAAGAAAGTGGTCCAGTTTCATTCTTTTGCATGTAGCTGTCCAGTTTTCCCAACACCATTTGTGGAAATATTCTTGTTTTATAAAATAACCTCTTAACCTGGAAAGATCATTCTTACAAAAATAGGTTTCCAACTCCTGGTCTATACTACCTTTCTGAAAATATGTTTCGCAAATTATTGATTCCACTGGATGGTCTTTGAAAAAAAGGATTCCATGGTCAATAACTTGGCAAGTGTGATAGCATATCATTCTCTTGGAGATTTATAAGGGTCATTAGCATATTAAAGCCTTTTAAAAGCCCTTCTGTGTATAAGCTTTTTTCTCCTTGGAGCTTTGTGGGTTTGTGTTGTTGCATTACCTATGTGTATTCCATAGAACAGTTTCACAGAATGCCTTCCTATATAGGTTTTCTAGATTATCTCCTGATCATGATTTATAGTTAATCACAGACATGTTTTTCAATTGTTTTCCTCTAAATTCGCTACTTTGTCTATACCTGCTCAAACATTCCCTTGAAAATGTCCTATATATATTTATATGACTGGACTCTCAGTTTGAAATTTAAATATGTAAAAAGAGCTAGAGTATTTAATTTCTCAGCAGTTTTCTCTATTGTCATTTTATGATTCTGCTAACTTTTTTTTTTCCCCCCCTCTTAACCAGGAAAAGTGGGTTGAAGTTGCCTCAATGAAAGTGCCTAGAGCAGGCATGTGTGTTGTGGCAGTCAATGGGCTTCTGTATGTTTCTGGAGGTCGATCTTCCAGCCATGATTTCTTGGCTCCAGGTACCTTGGACTCAGTTGAAGTTTATAACCCTCATTCAGATACATGGACAGAAATTGGTAACATGATCACCAGTCGTTGTGAAGGAGGTGTTGCTGTACTATGAAATATAAACCATAAGGGAGCACAAGAAACATTTTGAAAATATAGGATCTGACTCTGTAAATCACACATGTATTTGGTGATAGGATCCTCTGATTCTATTGAGTTTTCCATATATTTGGTAGATAAATGACTAAAGAATGATTTTTCTAAGAATTTGTGTAGGGAGAGATATGGAATATATCCTAAATTAATAAAGAACTCACACAAATTTGCCAAGCTTACCAATAGGAATGCTGTTTATGCTCTGGAATTCTCCTCTTGGGGGTAGAGTCCTATTTGTAAAAATGATTTGCTAGAAGCTTCTTGGCAAATAGCCCCATTAGCTGCTTCTCCAGTGTCAGCCAAGCTGTAACACGACCCTTATGTGATGTAAGAATATCAATGAGACAGTTTAAAGATGTCTGTACATTCATGATTCAGTCTACGGCGCAATTTTCCATGGCCACAGTTGAACCTACAGAGAAAGCCAGTGAAACAACTCCCTACTTTTATTTGTTGCCAGGAGTTTTCACTAGCCCCAAACTTCTTATTGGCAGCAGGTACACTGGGAGGGACATGTGGGAAATATCTAGCTATCTCTATAGATGTTTATATAGATAGATAAGTTTTTGCCTGTTGATAACAGGATTAAAAAAGCTTTTGCTCTCTTACATTTTTTGTCTTAATGCTGAAAATGCAAGTGAGGAATTACTGGAGGTTCTTAGTGACAGTCCTTTAGTGCAATTGGATGATACAATGGATGACAGAGCCCAGTGAGAGATATGTACCTCTTAAGTTTCTTTCCTATTTTCTAAATAGTTATCAAAAATATCTGCTTGGCTTTGGGAAGAGGGAATTTTATTAGACTATCAAGCTTTGTGAAGCTTACTTGTACTTGGGCAATCCTAAGTATGAACTTAGTACAAAGCCTACTGTCTGGTTTGGAGAAGGTGGAATTGTAGGTACCTATGAAGCTTTTTATAGACATTGACAAAAGTGTTAAGGTGAAAGTCCTCTGATCCAAAACTGCTTCTCAGAACTTTTCATTTTTCCCGAGAAACTTTTTTTTTCTTAAGATTTTATTAATTTGACAGAGAGAGACAGCGAGAGAGGGAACACAAGCAAGGGGAGTGGGAGAGGGAGAAGCAGGCTTCCCGCCGAGCAGGGAGCCCGATGTGGGGCTCGATCCCAGGACGCTGGGATCATAACCTGAGCCAAAGGCAGACGCTTAACGACTGAGCCACCCAGGCCCCCTACCCCCCTGCCCAAGAAACATTCTAAAGAATTGTTCTCTGTCTGGTTCTGAGAGGAACATTCTTTGTGTACCTGATCACTTTTAGTTATTTCTACCAGTTGCTTGGAGCCATACATATATTAAAGGTCTTACATACATTTAGGTTTATCTAATGATTCCAGGATTTGATTTGTATATTCCTGATTTCCCCTTTTCCTTTTTTTTTTTTTTTTTTAAGACTTTAAACAATCTCTACACCCAGTGTAGGGCTTGAACTCAACCCTGAGATCAAGAGCCAGCAAGGCACCCAATTTCTCCCTTTTCTTTCTTAAAGTCCTTCAGTGTATTATTACAGTGTATCAGCAGCTTATTTAGATAGAAAATCTTTGTCGGTAAGCATTAAAGACTCAGGTAGCCCTCATATCTAAAATATTTGCATTGGCCCACAAGGATACTTTGTTTCATAACTTAACCATATGCATGTATTAAGAAAAGCTTATATAGTATAGATAGAAAGCTCTGTGTCTCCTTTGGGGTATCCTAAAAGTCTAAAGGGTCATAGGTGACTGGTGAGATCTATAATATGTCAAGGAATGACATAATTTGTAGATTATTTAAACTCCATGTGCCTTTAATATTTCTCTACAGAGAATCTGCATTCTGGTTCAAAAGAGATTTACAAAATACTCCTATAATTTAATTCTCATTATTGCCTGGTGCCAACCTGAATTGGCACTGTGAAGGGAGGCATTTTGTACTGCTGTGGCAGAAACATTCAAGACAATCTGTGTTTGGGCTTAATGGATCTAGACAATCCCTGTAAATAGATAATTATAAAAATGCATATTATTATATTATCTTCTAGGTAATGACATGGTCTTAAAAATAATGTACTAATAAAGTATGTTGATTTTTGCTTATTCTTGTATTACTCATTAACTTAGTTTATTAGCAGTGTTCCTAGATTACCCAACTGTAATAGGATTGCCCAAGTTTTTTTACTGTTTTGTTTTTACTTTAGGGACCTGCACATTTAGTTCTTACATTTAAATCTGTTTCCTGAGCGGCTATTAATGTGATCTTCCTCCAAAATATTTGACAATCTAATATAGTTCTAAACGTCCTGTCCAATGGACTTAAAAGGCAGATGTACTTTTTTTTTTAAAAGATTTTATTTATTTTGCAACAGAGAGAGAGGTAGCGAGAGGGGGAACACAAGCAGGGGGAATGGGAGAGGGAGAAGCAGGCTTCCTGTGGAGCAGGGAGCCCAATGTGGGGCTCGATCCCAGGACTCTGGGATCATGACCTGAGCCGAAGGCAGATGCTTAACGACTGAGCCACCCAGGAGCCCCTGGGCAGATGTACTTTAAAATCAGTTTTTTTTTAAAAGAATCATACACTGTAATTAACTTACAAAGTGCATTTACCTGCATTTGTGTAGTGAAATTGGGCAAGTAGCTTAAAAGTTATTTGCCCCATTCTTTTTTTTTTTTTTTTAAAGATTTTATTTATTTGACAGAGAGACAGCGAGAGAGGGAACACAAGCAGGGGGAGCAGCAGAGGGAGAGGGAGAAGCAGGCTTCCCGCGGAGCAGGGAGCCCAGTGCGGGACTCAATCCCAGGACCCTGGGATCATGACCTGAGCCAAAGGCAGACACTTAACGACTGAGCCACCCAGGCGCCCCTAGTTGCCCCTATTCTGAAAGATGATGAATTTGAGATAAGAGAAGTTTTAACTTTGTGTAGTCCTCATGCAGTTTAGAAGCAAAGACGTTTCCTCACCAAAACACTATGAGTAGAATTGGGAAAGATCTTCTGAAGAGGATAAGCTTTTCTTCCTTCAATATCAGGCTCTAGTAAACTATTCTTTGCATTCATAAAGAAGGATTGTATGGTGGTTTCAGCTATGGGCTTTCATTGGTAAGCTTCTTAATGCTCAGAACAAGGTCTAGCTCTGTGGTGGTGTGCTTGTTTGCTAGGGCTGCTGTAACAAAGTACCACAGAAATTTAAATGGAATTTATCGTCTCATAGTTTTGGAAGCTGGAAGTCTAAAATCAAGGTGTTGGTAGTTGGTTCCTTCTGAGTGCTAAAAGGAAGGCACCTATTCCAGGCTTCTCTCCTTGGAATGTAGATGGCTACTTTCATGTATACGTGGCATTTTCCCTGTATGCATGTTTATCTCTAATTTCCCTTGTTATAAGAATACCAGTAATATTACATTGCAGCCTACCCTTAGGATCTCATTTTAGCACTATAACCTCTGTAAAGACCTGTCTTCAAATAAGGTCACATTCTGAGATACTGGGACAAGGACTTCAACACACAATTCAGCTTATGAAATTCAAGTTAACTGATATTTGAATACCTGTATTATACAAAGATAATATATATCAGGTGATACCATTTACTGATTTATATTCTTATGCCATTTAAAATGTTTTTTTCCTTTTCTATAAGACTAAGAATCTCAAGAGACGAAGTTTTCAAGTTAGAGTCTAAGGTGTTGCTTTTGCTTGTTTTAAAAAAGCTTCTCTGGGGGCACCTGGGTGGCCCAGATGGTTAAGCATCTGCCTTTGGATCAGGTCATGATCCCAGGGTCCTGGAATCGAGCCCCACATCGGGGCCCTGGCTCAGTGGGGAGCCTGTTTCTCCCTCTCCCTCTGCCTCTCCCCTTCCTCATGTGCTCGCTCTCTCTCTCTATCTCTGTGTCTCAAATGAATAAGTAAAATCTTTACCAAAAAAAAAGCTTCTCTTTGAGTTAATGTGTAAAACTAGATAGCCTCACTTGTAAGAACATCAAGATGGCTCCAGCTTGACTTTTCCTAATTTATACATACTAGTGACTTTATTCTTTAAAAATTTTTTTGACTAGTTGGTGTTCTGTGGAGATGGAGTTGTGTCTATAAAAACTGGAAAGTATGTTCAGCTTTTCTTTGAACATGGCTTCCCCTCATGACACTGCTCCCTACTGACTTTAGAGCCACAGATCCTTCCAGCTCATATAACTAGATTATACCAGATGAAATGAGCTTGGAAATGCAATTCCCAGGGCAACTGCAATGAAAACTCCACATTGGAACCACCTATTATTTTCAGACACTAATGGATACAAAGTTTTCCTCTTGTGGGAGAATGTGCCTGTCTTTTTCCAATGATCATAAGGCTCTAACAAAAAGGATTTCCATTTTTATTATTTTACATTCTTCAAAACAAGTAAAACATTAAAATGTATAATTCATAAAGACTAAAAACTGTAATCTAAAGTGAAAATGACTTGTTAGGGATTTTCAAACTATTGTCAGGTAATTCCTATGAAATAAAGAAATGAAAAAAAATCTGTGAAGAAGAAATAAACGTTGATGGAGGAAAAAAGCTGTTAAACAGGAGAAGTATAAAAAAGTGATGCCAAAATACAGCCTTCCAAGGCTTATAGCCAACATGCTAACGTCACCTAGAGAGTAGTTTTGTATTTATTCTACTTGACCAGGTCTCTTGGGTCCTTTCTCTGGATAAATATCTTTAACTAATAATGTGATTATAAATGAAAACAAGGCCACTAAAGTGACTACTATCTTAAGGGCTTTGAACCAATTGGGATAATGTGGCAAGAGAAAAAGTTCAATGTGTAATGCTATCCCCAAACCTATTATTACTGTGACTATAGCTTCACTGAGTCTTTCAGAAATAAGGAAAGCAAACCATGAAAACACAACAGAAGCTGTACTATTAGCTAAATTGAGGAAGTCTGGTTTAGCTGTACTACCTTCTGGCAGAGCAAAACCCCATCTGATCCCTCCCAAGAAAGATAGGAAGCTGGCTCCATAAGCCATCTGAGTAAAAGCTAATAAGGGGATATAAGCCTTTGTCATCACCATGACCAGTGGTGGAGCAACAAAGGGGATTAGTCCTGCCAGAGTTATGTATAATGCTGGCTTTGGGCTATCAAGCAGGTAAGTGATGGTGCTTGCTGGCTTGGCTGGAAGTATTTCTTGCTTCTGCTTCTTAAAGCTGCATGGGGAAGTATGATAGTATTGTGTCTTCCTCATGTACACTAGTAATGAAGAGAAAAACCAAGGCCTTGGAAACAAAGGGGGAAAGTTCTACTGGTGACATGTCTTGAGAGAAAGTGTTTCTATTCTGCTGGCTCCTACTCGGACTGGGAAAGGGTACTTCAGCATCTATAGAGAAAACAATACCAACAGACAAAAACAGATTTTTAAATAACCATGTTAGTTAATCCCAAACTGAAACAATATAAAAACAAACCATCTGCTTTCTATTAGTACGTCAAACTTTGCAGAAAGGTTGGACTACGGGTGCTATTAATGCTAGCTAAGACTAGCAAACAGCTATACAACATGCAAAAGAAACTACTGAAAAGAAACCTAGTGATTATTTTGGCCTACCACTAATTTTATCCCATGAGAGGAATATCTGAAAGAACAGGTAAAGACTGTATCTTTAGTATCTGGCATTTTAAACTGTCTTTTCTATTTATAACGTGCAAAAGCAGCAGCATTAATTACTGTGGGAATGCTGTTTTGTATAAAGTAATCTACCTTCCAATTTAGCTTTAGAGACACTGAATACTTTCCATAGCTCCATTGCTTCCTGTATGTCTTTGCCTAGAATTCTAACATACTACTTTTTTTTTCTTTTTCTTTTTTTTTTTTTTGAGACGGGGAGTGGGGAGGGGCAAAGGGAGAGGGGGAGAGAGAGAATCTCAAGCAGACTCCAAGCCCAGTGTGGAGCCTGATCCCACTACCCTGAGATCAACACCTGAGCTGAAATCATGAGTCAGACGCTTAACTGACTGGCCACCCAGGCGCCCCCTAACATACTACTTTTCTATCTAGGGAAACTATCTTTTGAAATTCAGCATGAAGGTTTCCCCAATCTGAATTAATACTCCTGTAAGTACCTTATGCACACTCGCATCATAATTCTAACAGTGAACTTAAATCATGTGTTGGTCAGGGCGCCTGGTGGCTCTGTGGGTTAAACATCTGCCTTCGGCTCAGGTCATGATCCCAGGGTCCCTGGATCGAGCCTGTTTCTCCCTCTCCCACTCCCCCTGCTTGTGCTCGTGCTCGCTCTCTCTCAGATAAATGAATAAAATCTTAAAAAAAAAAAAAAATCACGTGTTTGTCCGTCTCAGTATACTTGAGAGCCAGGCCAGTAATTTTTTTTTTTTTTTTAAAGATTGTATTTATTTATTTGACAGAGAGATAGCGAGAGCAAGAACACAAGCAGGGGGAGCGGGAGAGGGAGAAGCAGGCTTCCTGCCCCAGGGAGCCCGATGCGGGACTCGATCCCAGGACCCTGGGATCATGACCTGAGCCGAAGGCAGACGCTTAACGACTGAGCCACCCAGGCGCCCGCCAGGCCAGTAATTTTTTTTTTGCCTTAAAACAACAACAACAACAAAAAAAAACACAAAAAAACCCTCCCCAGTGCTTCATGGTACGTGGCCAGAGTAATAACCTTTCCTGCTGATTTTGTGCTTTAGTGAGCAGATTCCAGACTTCAACTAGTTAATAGATGAACAGTAACTCAAAAAGCACTGGATGAAAGAAAAAAAATGAAAGTTATTTAAGAATCTTGGTAACTCCTTAAAATGCTAGGAATTATTCCATCCTGGGGCCTTTTCTTCCTTTTGTTTGGAATGTTATTCCTTGAGCTACTTGCATGGCCAATTCCCTCTCTTCTTACCTCTCTAGTTTTTTTAAAATAGATTTATTTAGGGTGCCTGGATGGCCCAGTTGGTTAAGCGACTACCTCGGCTCATGTGATGATCCTGGAGTCCCAGGATCAAGTCCCGCATCAGGCTCCCTGCTCAGCGGGGAGTCTGCTTCTCCCTCTGACCCTCCCCCCTCTCATACTCTCTCTCTCAAATAAATAAAATCTTTTTAAAAAATAGATTTATTTGTTTATTGGGGGGAGGGGGACAGAATCTTCAAGCAGACTCCTCTGAGGGTGGAGTCCAATGTGGGGCTCAGTCCCAGGACCCTGAGATCATGACCTGAGCCAAAATCAAGAGTCGGATGCTTACCCGACTGAGCTACCAAGGTGCCCCTATTTTTTTTTTTTTTTTTAAGATTTTTTAAGTGATCTCTACATCCAACATGGGGCTTGAACTTACTACCCTGAGATCAAGAGTCAGCACCCCTGGCCCCTCTATTTTTTTTTTTTTTTTTAAGATTTTATTTATTTGAGAGAGCACGAGAGAGAGAGCATGAGCGGGGGGGAGGGACATGGGGAGAGGGAAAAGCAGACTCCCTTCAAAGCAAGGAGCCCCACATCAGGCTGGATCCCAGGACCCTGATATCAGGGCCCCAGCTGAAGACAGATGCTTAACTGACTGGGCCCAGGCACCCTGACCCCTCTATTTTTAAGAGCAATCCTAAGTCTATTGCTGATAGCCCCTATTCCCCTTCCCTGCTTTATAGTTCTCCAGAGGACTTACCACTTGCAGTATTAAATATTGTATACAAATACAAAATACAAATACTTATTTGTATTTTACCCACCCTTTCCCCCATCACCTAAACATATGAGGATAAGATTTGTCTTTTTTTTTTCATTGCTATTGCCCCAGCAAAGCAGTGCCAGCAAGTATTTGCTGAATAAACCAACCTTTGAAGATGCTTGAGAAAACTTCTGGATGAAATGAAGCATACTCGGTCCTACTGAAAGTCTTGCTCAGGAAGATGCCAGGCAGTTCTGATTAATGCATTTTTACAGCTAAGTGGAGGAGCTGAATGAGAAGCATGTTGCTGTGTATAAAACAAGATGTCACTTAATTTTCTTCATTTTATGCATAATTTTTTATAAGTAGGAACTTGAGAATTTTTTCCATATAACATACTTTCCTTTGAAAACAATCATTAATGTTTTCTGGAAATCAGTAATACACTAATAATCCTTTTCTTCTCTGAACCATTCTTTTAGCTTTTGCTAAAAGCTGGTGTAACAGAAAAAGTATTGCCAGAGACAGAAGATCTGTATTTTACAAATACCTCTATAATTCCCCAGCTGTGTGACCTTGGGTAAATTGCTTCCTTGAAGTGTAGTTTTCTCATCTTTATTTTTTTTTAAGATTTTTATTTATTTTGACAGAGAGAGACACAGTGAGAGAGGGAACACAAGCAGGGGGAGTGGGAGAGGGAGAAGCAGGCTCCCCGCTGAGTCGGGAGCCCGATGCGGGGCTCGATCCCAGGACCCTAGGATCATGACCTGAGCCGAAGGCAGACCCTTAACGACTGAGCCACCCAGGTGCCCCTAGATTTCTCATCTTTAAAACTGAAGGTTATAGCTTCTCTGTTCTCTTTTTTCACCTTAGTTATCTATTTTGGGGCTTAGGTGTTTACAGCTCAAAATAATGATGGTAGCAATTAATACAATTTAGCTGTGAACCAAGCACTATAACTAGTGTTTTATATGCATTAACTCATTTATTTGTTTTTAAGATATTATTTTTAAGTTATCTCTACAACCAATGTGGGGCTTGAACTCATAACCCCAACATCAAGAGTCACACGCTCCCAGAGCCAGCCAGGCACCCCTGCATTAACTCATTTAATACAATAACCTCATCAACTTGGTGCTGAGAGACAGTGTAGCCTGTTGGAGTGAAGATTTTGGAGTCTAACAATTTGTGTTGGGATCCTGGCTCCACCACTTACTTATTAGGTATGTGATTTTGTACAACGTCTTTAACTTTGTTATGTTGCAGTTCACTCACTTTTGAAACAATTAAAATAACTGCATAGCTTCGTTGTAAAAATTAAATTAATATATGTAAAGAGCTGCAAACTGTCCCTGACACCAAGTAAGCATTCAAAAAATAATAGCTATGGGGCGCCTGGGGGGCTCAGCCGGTAAGCGTCTGCCTTCGGCTCAGGTCATGATCCCAGGGTCCTGGGATCGAGCCCCGCATCGGGCTCCCTGCTTGGCGGGAAGCCTGCTTCTCCCTCTCCCACTCCCCCTGCTTGTGTTACCTCTCTCACTATCTCTTTCTGTCAATTAAATAAATAAAATCTTAAAAAAAAAAAAAAAAAAACCTCTAACGTAAGCAACCAGTAAGTGGTTGAGAATATGAATCTAGATCTGTCTTACATGAGTTTCATTCTTAACCAGGAGAATGAGGTGTCTAAAAGATCCAAAAACCACATTTGCTACCTAATTAAATATTTTAATGAACTGATTTCTAGGTCACAGCTCTTAGGGCCGGGTAGAGGAATCTGTATACCAGTCAGACTTATCTTGGGCCTCTGAGTACATCTTAGATGGCACCTAACATCCACCTCCTGACTTCCAAACACACATATCTGCAGGGCCCACACACACACTGTTGGTCAAAAGCACCTGCGTAAGGGCTTTCCAGACCACCCCACTTAAAAATCTCAACGCTCTCTTCACATTTGGAACTCTCTACGCACTGTGACCATGTGCTTTCCAACTCATGGGTGTTAAATGGAAAGAGTGATAGCCTGTATCTCGGGGACGGCAACTGGTGAGGAAATGAAGGGCAAAGACCTAAGGGTTAATCCGCTCAATTTAGGTTAAAACGCCCGATACTGCCACTGCCCCAGAGGAATAGTTGCAAACTGCAAGCCTCAGAGCAGACTTCTGAGAAAAGAGCGCGCTGTGGGGCGCCTGGGTGGCTCAGTTGTTAAGCAACTGCCTTCGGCTCGGGTCATAGTCCCAGGGTCCTGGGATCGAGTCCCACATCGGGCTCCCTGCTCCGCGGGAAGCCTGCTTCTCCCTCTCCCACCCCCCGCCCTTGCTTGTGTTCCCTCTCTCACTGCGTCTCTGTCAAATAAATAAAATCTCTAAAAAAAATAAAATTAAAAAAAAAGAGCGCGCTGTGAAAACCCAAGGATCCTCGGGAAACTGCCTGACATTCCCCGCGGCTTTGATTTACTCTCAACCCTTGGTGCCCCCTCCCCCACAATTTGTACACTGTGGCAGCAGCCCTGCTGTTATATATGTAAGTATACTTGCCAGTGTCGAACCGGGGGTTGGAGAGCGGAGTTGCAAGAACAGCCAGGTACTCACGAAAAGGCACTTCCGGCAGGTGGTGGTTGGCAGTCCCCCCCACTTCCTGAGAACAGAAAAAAAAAGAGTCCGGGTGGGGACTCGACCGGCGCTGACTGGTTCCCGGGCAGGGCTTTCCATCTTGAGTCATTCCTTTAATTCTTAAATTCTAGAAGCAGGCTTTTGAGGTATGTAGGGTACCTGAATGGTCCTTGCCTCTCTCTTCCAGGTTTCCCAGCCAGCAGAATCTGGACCTCAGAATTCGGAAAGGTAGGGCACAACTACTGAAACAATCTCAAGTGATGGTGTTGTAGGAAGGGAGGAGAAATTTGGAGTCTAGGCCAAGTAAGACTTGGCCAAATTGCTTGCCATCTCTGGAACTCATAACAGGGTTTCTAGGATCGATGGGGCACATCTTACTCTGTGTTAGGGTCCTAAATTACTAACACTAAGAAAAACAAAACTGTTACTTCCATTAAGAAATAAGAGCACAAAGGGCAGGATTTTCGCTTCCATAAGTGGTGATAACAGTCCTGGGTTTAGGGTTAATCAGAAAAGTTAGATCATTCTTTCTGTCACCCTCTGCTTTAACTTTTATTGTCGGCTCTGTGACCTTGGACAAGTCTCTTTTCTTCTCTGGGCCTCCATTTCATAGTCTATCAAGGACACAGCACCAGACAATTTGAGCGTCGTTGGCCAGTTCCTCCATCCCTCCGGATTCTGGGTTAATGTAGCTTCGTGGTTGTCGGCCATCATATGGCTTAGCGTCCCGTGCAGAATGGGCCCATTGCGAATTCTTCGTAATAGTAACCGCTTCTAATCCCAATAGGCTTTCACTTTTATTTCCTTCTCTGTCCGTCACGGCAGCGCCGCCCCTTCTAGTAGCGCGATACCCAATGAGACTTTAGGTCAGAGAAACAGCTTCTCCGCCCTGGCACGAGAGCAGGCTGCGGACAGAAATCCGCCTTGCGTGGGGCCAGGGGCCTGACGCCAGCGGTCGGGCGGAACTACTACTCCCAGCGGGTAGCGCGTCAGGCCCAGCCGCGCAGGCCTCCAGAGCACGGCGGCGTGGCCCGCTGGGGGCTGGAGTCTTAATGATGTGCGCACGTGAAGGAAGGAAGGAGCAGAAGGTGGGAAGGGTCGGAAAACACGATCCTACGAAGCCGGTTTGCTAGTACTTGTACGGGTAGTTTGGGGACGCGAGCATGCCCAGAAGTGGGGTACGGGAGGGTGAAGGGGCGGGGAAAATGGTACACACATACACACTCACCCACTCATTCACACGCATCCAGGCCCTGTGTTGGGCCAGGAAATAATAAGAGGGGTTCCAAACTCGGCTGGTAGCCCCCTCTGAGGCGGCGCAAGGAAAGGCAGAGCATTCAATTCTGCAGAGGGGTGGAGGCAACTACGCACAGCCTCGAGCCCTGGTGAGGGGGGTTGGGGAACCGCGCATGGAATAACTGCCGTTCACGCGGCGGGACGTTGGCGGCGTGAGGCGCCGGCAGGGTCACCCGAACAGGGCTTCTGCGCTTGCGCTCCTGTGGGCGGTGCGAGTGGGTGGGCGTATGTGGGGCGGGGTCGGAGGGGGGAGGGCCAGGCTGGTCGTCGCTCCTCCCCCCCTGCCCCTCCGGGGCCGTGTGGGCCGGGCAGCCATTTTGGGAAGAGCTTTGTTATGGTTGTGGGCTCTCCACCTCTGCGGGATCAGGAAGCTGGGGACGCGCCCTCAGACGCTGCGTCTGGTCCCTAGCTGTAGCCCCACTGCAGTCCGGTAAGTGGGGGTTCCGGAGAACCGGGCGGTAGGGGGTCTTGAGTCGTTCCGGCGCGGGGCTCCGCCCGGTGCCCGACCGACCGGCTGTTGAAACTAGTTGAAGGAGGCTCTCACACAGGTGGTTGGTGTCGGCCGGCCTGGGGTGGGGCAGAGAAGCCGAGGGGCCAGCGGTCCTGTGGTTCAGATGGGGCACCTCCCCCCGCGCGAGGAGCTTTGCAGTCGAGTGTCGCCGCGGCTTTGCGCGAGCGCTCCTACTTCAACTTTGGTCTTCGGGTCGGAACGCTCACCTGCGGCTCTCTGGCTCCTCTCCAGGCGTTCCGGCTTGTCGGTGGTTGAGTGGCTTGGTTTACGGGTTTCTTTTTCTTTCCTCCCTGAATTAGAGCCAAGGGCTTTTGTTTTCCAACGAAGGAAAATTTAAGAGGAAAAAATCGTGTAAGTCAACTGTGGGGCAACTGAGGGGAAAAGAAGAGTTCTAACCACCAGCGTTTAGGTTCTTGGTTTCGAGGTGTTTTCTTTGATTTAGATTAAGTCGGTATCCAGCACCTACACATTGCCTCCCTCCCCCGGAAAAAAAGCTGCTCGATCTTGAAGAGTTTTAAGGAGGATTTTTTTTCTGTTTTAAATCTACCTCTCTCCACCCTCGTGAAATTCAAAAGAAAGGCTGAATCTAAAATGGCTGTAGCTTGGGGAAGTGCCCTAAGCTTCGGTAACTTAAATACGTTACCATGTCTTAAATTTTTGGTTGTTTCACCTGTGAAGACAGCAACTGAATCTTTTGATATTTTGGTCTTCCTGCAATTGCTGTCTTGTCTTGAAGAGTCCTTTTAGGTGAAAACAAAGGTGAGGCTAAAGAAGTTTGCTTACTCCAAAAGTTTACGTAAGAGTGGGTGCGGTTTTGTGTGTGTGTGTGTTTTGTTTTTTGTGGTTGCTTATAGTTTTGAAATTGTGCTGTGATGGTAATTTTATCAGCCCACTTTGTGCTCTGAGGTTGATTTGCATTATTTGTCGAAATACGCCCTTAACGTTGATATTTATTGCTTACCAGGAAAAAAAAAAGTTAATGGTGGTTCATGTTTTAGTTTAGTAACAGAAGTCACACGTTTCTTTGTAAATCCCATCCAAAAGTAAAGTGATGGGTAGTCTTCAAAAGACTTAGATTTGTAATTTGGCGGACTTCTGGCCTTTTCTGTGTAATATTTGAAAGGGAATCAGAGTGCTCTTAAGTTTAGGACATTTATTGCAAAGGTGAGACAAGTGAAAACGAACTTTAAATGTGGAGCTCCTGATTGTTGTGCCCTTTCAAACAAAAGACTGTCTTTTTGTTTGCCTTTTTTTTTTTTTTAAACCATTAGATCCAGAAGTTTAACTGAAAACACAAAGGCATACAATGGAAACCAAGAACAGATAACTTCAGTGTTTGGGAAGGTGCTTCACTTTCAGGTGCAATCTGTCTAAAAGATAAAAATAATAAAATCCTAGTTGTGAATGAGAATTTGGGAATTAATAGTAAAATAAGTTGTAATCTTCCCTAGGAATTCAGTTTCACTCTACCTTCTACATTCTTTCAACACAAAAGTTTATCTTTGTCAGTTCCCCTGGGATTTTTTTTGTTCTTGTTGATTTTATAAGAAAAACATTTGAAGTGCTCTATAGAAATAACAACTCCATTGCTTTATGTTTTGCCATTTGCCTACTGAACCCATAAGCTTGGGTACTCAAAATGATTTGTACATGTTGATATATTTTTTCATTTGATTCTGGATAGTATCTTATCAGAGTTCTTGAAGTGGGGGGTTGATGTTAGGAAGCCTTTTTATTTTGAACAAATGCAGCTCACCAATTTTCTCATCAGTAGCTGCTTAAAAAGCTTGGCTGAAGGGGGCACATGCAACCATTTTAATAAGTTTGGAATGATACGGAATCTGGAACACATTCCTATTTATAATTCATTTTTAAATTCTCAGTTAAAAATATAATACACAATTATGAATCATACTTCAACAGATTGCATATCTTTGTTTTATGGTTAAATTGTATGTACTTCGTAACAGTGATAACTAATGTGCAGGGACCTAAGCAATCTGTTTCTAAGTCATTAATCATTATGGGTGCTGTCCTTAGCTATGAAAATAAGACTATTGGAAAAGTAAAAAGGCACAACAATTATAAAGGATCCCAATTAAAAGAGTACTTCATGGAAAAGGTAAATTTTGCGGTGGGTTGTTTATGGTTTTTCAAATAGATGGGAGGAAAAATCTAGGTGGCACATTGATACCATGTTTCCTCACCTATCACTATAGTTGCCATTGTCTGGAATTTAATATTTGGTATGCTGAGACCTAGTTGTCCAAGTCATTTCTAAATCAGACTCTGATTTTTATTTCCCATTGAAATCTTCCCCAAAACAAAACTGGCTACAATCAAACTTGAAAAGTAGTTCTGTAAGAATATCTGAACTTCTTTGTCCAGGGGTAATCTTAACTAAGGAGGTAAAATATTGCTCATGTTATGTAATACGAATTTTTATAGGTCATTTCAAATATACTGGGCAAAAATTTCAAGAAGTCAAATAGTTCTTTTCCTTTAAAGCAATCAGCTTTTTTTTTTTTCCTTCTTTCTCATTTCAAAAAATGCTACAGGCTCTACTGTGGTGCCAGTTTTGGTGTGCTAAAGGCTAGAAATGCCTAAATAGCCATAAAACATTTTGTCAACAAAGAACTTAGTAGTTTAACAGATAAGTGGACAATATTAACAGGATGACCAACATAGAAAGCTGTCTTTCTTAAAGAAGTTGGCTTTTAACATACTCATTATGTTTACCTTCCTTTTCTGTGATAAAACTGCTTTGCCTTATGTTAACCAGATACCAGGCTAGAGAATCACCAGCATGAACAAAGTTTTAGTACACTTTTCTGAGCAGTAGGTCTATTTGTGTGGAATATATTTTGTTTCCAGAAAAATCAAATTCATTTAAGTTTAGCTATACTTCACATTTCAAACTCTTGTTTCTGCTTATAGTAAGTTTAAATTTCATTATATGAAAAATTCTCTTCTGAATTATTGCTACCTTTGAAGTATATTGAAAAGTTGTTTGGGGGGGCTCTTTGGCTAGTTAATTAAAAGGTAGAGCCATTCCAGTGTTCCTGCTATATATTTATGAATTATTAGCTCTACTTTTTAATTAGTCTTACGATGGAAAGGGTAGTTTATTGTGGGCTTCATAAGCTAGAGGCTGTAATAGAATCCAATATATATAATCTCATTTTTCAAAATACTTTTTAGAAATAGATAATATTAACCCTTCTACAGTAAGTGTACAGAGGTTCCAAGAAGTTAAGTAATTTACATAACATAATGAGAGATTTGGATTCAGGCAGCTTTCCCTGATTCTAAAGCTCAGTTTCTACCACATCATATAGAGAGATGGTATGGTAATTAAGGGCCTCAGCTATACAGCCTGGATTTGAATCTCTGCATTGCCATTTACTGCTTGGTGACCTTGGGAGAGTTTAAAGTGAAATTTCTGTGCCTGTTTCTTCCTTTGTTAAATGGGGGATAATAGTAATTTCTCATAGGGTTTTTGTGGCAAATAAATAAAATACTATTTATAGAGTTCTTAGAACAATGTACTTCATAATTGTTAAAGAAACTGTATAAAATTGTCTTATGAATGTCCTTTTACCAACCAAATGAAATTCATTAAAATCTGAACATTGTTGCACATGGAGGTTCTTATTTTTCTTTCTTGGGTATTATTTTTCTATTCATTTTTCTAGTTTATTTGAATCAGAATCCAGTTCCCACATACTATAACTGGCATTCTTTCAAACCTCTTAATTTGTATGTTTCTTCTGTGTGTTTTTTTCCTTGCGCTTTGTTGAAGAAACCAGTTTATTTATCCTGCACAATTGCCACATTTGAGATTTTCCTGAATTCCTATAAATTGGCATTTGGATATTGAGGCTTACATTGAGATTTGATGGGGGTGGGGAGGAGAAGACTAACTTCATAGGTGATTTGTGCATTGGGGTTTTTTTTTTTTTTCTGGTTTGTTCAGTGGTTCTCATGTATCATTTGCTTAAAATTTCTCTATTGAGCAGCACAGAGTAGTTAGAAGAATTATTTACCCTCCTTTGTTATGCATGTAAAATGGAGTGTTTGGTTTGCCAACTTAATACTAACTTTTCCAGGCAGTGTTTTTCCTTTCCTTTTTTTCTTCATAGTTTGCATTTTTATATATAAAATTGAGCTGAGTATCCTGGGTTTGCAATGGTTTTGTTTTCTGATTTTGGTTACTGGTGAGTAGTTTTCTTAACCTATTTGGCTTGAAAATTTTTCTTATCAAAACTGTTTTGGGGCGCCTGGGTGGCTCAGTTGGTTGAGCGACTGCCTTCGGCTCAGGACATGATCCCAGGGTTCTGGGATCGAGCCCCGCATTGGGCTCCCTGGAGCCCGCTTCTCCCTCTCACACTCCGCCTGCTTGTGTTCCCTCTCTCCCTGTCTCTCTCTCTCTAATAAATAAATAAAATCTTAAAAAAAAAAATGTTTGGGTTGAAAGCAAAGTTTATGTTTGAGGAGATTTTTAGAAATGCTTGTAAGTAAAATGAACTTGGAGTAAAAATGTATGTCTGGTGATACAGTATTCACTACTGTTAATGCCTCTCAATTATAAAAATGATGTATAGTTTCTTAGATGTGACAAATAGTCTGTTCCCTATTAGGGAACTGGAGCTTTTCAGGGTCAGTGTAGCTGCAAATACTTGATAAAACTTATCACTACTGAATGGCTTGTTTGTAGTGTAGTTGATATAGTGACTTTTGGAGCAAATGCTATAAAAACATTTTTGCTGGTTCTAAAACCTTAGTTACAGGTATTTGCATAAATCTAATGCACTTAGTTACCTAAATCTTACAGCCAGAATTTAATGTGTCAAATTGCATTAGGTAATAAATAAATTTCTGTAATATACTATTCTTACTTGGAACTTCCGTGATTTAAGTAAATTCCCTTTCTATCAGTGGGTTAGTGAATGTTTAGTTATGGCTGCAGCAAGTGTTCATGACTGTTGAATGACAGTATTGGAAAGGAGATTACCTGAAAAAGGTTAATAAATTTTACTCTTGAAAAATTCTGCATTTTGTGAAATTACTTTCAGGAAATGTTTTTTGGAACAATGAGGCAGAAGGTGGCACAATGATTAAAGTTTATTACTGATGGTAAGACTGGCAAGATTCCTGTGTTGGACATTCTCATTGGGTTTTAAAGTTGTTGTTTTTGTTGTTTCTTTTGACCATTTACCATTTTAACCCCTTTCGTATATTGCCTTTTTGTGCATCTTAGTGGGAGAGGAAGCTGGAAAGGCTGTGTGTATGTAACTTGATGTGTACGCACATATACATACCTTACACATACAGTTTCTGTCCTGAACACCTAGCAGTTGTGACCCAAGTTGTGCCAGTCATGGACACTTGACTGGGGACTTGGATCTGGAGTGAGAGATGCAGAGAAGCAAGGACAGTTTAGAATCCGTTCCGTTGGCTTGTGGCATTAGCAGTGGCAGTGCTAGCAGGGCAGTTTCCTAAGCAACTCTTCCTGTGGTGTGACCTTGGCTGGTGATTTTTGACTGCTTAGCTTTACTTGGTTTCTACATGCTTGCAAAGCCAAGGAGGCACTCAGTCATTCTTTGAACTCCCAATATATTTCTGATAAATTCCTTTTCTGTTTATCTAAGTATAGTTTCTTTTTTTCAACCAAAGACCCTGATTTATAAAATTGGCTTATATAATTTGCTCCTTCTAGAAGATTTTGTTTGTGACTGGCTTTATTAGGGTAGTCTCCTAACTCATGAAGTGAAAAACTTATATGAATGTATTTTTAAAACACAATCTTGGACAAGAATTTTCCTTTTTATCTACTCCCAAGTTTTTAAAGCCGTAGTTCTCAACCTTTTAAAATTTAGCTGGAGGAAGGCCTGTGTACTGTTTGTTAAAGTTCCCCATGTGACTTGTCTTTTAAAGATTCTTTTATTATTACAAAAGCAGTATTATGCTAGATAGAATATTAGGAAATATACATATGTAAAAGTAAAAATATTCTCCTCATCCAGAAATCACTACTGTAACTTTGGTGCCCTTTTTCCAGATCTTTCTCTAAGCACATATATGTAGGTTTTTATTTTTATTTTACTAAAATGAGATTAACTTGCAACTTGCTTTTTTTTTTTTTTAACGATTTTATTTATTTATTTGACAGAGAGAGACCGTGAGAGAGGGGACACAAGCAGGGGGAGTAGGAGAGGGAGAAGCAGGCTCCCCGCCAAGCAAGGAGCCCGATATGGGGCTTGATCCCAGGACCCTGGGATCATGACCTGAGCCGAAGGCAGACGCTTAATGACTGAGCCAGCCAGGCACCCAGCAACTTGCTTTTTTAGTTGGTAATACCCATTCTTCAGTGTGAATAAATGTTTATTTCTTCTAATATCCAGGTGCAATTTAAATTCCCCCAGGGGCGCTTGGGTTGTTCCGGTGGTTAAGCATTTGACTCTTGGTTTCAGCTCAGGTCTTGATCTCATGGGTTTCGGAATTGGGCTCCACGCTCAGCAGGGAGTCTGCGTGAACATTCTCTCCCTCTGCCCCTCCTCCCCTGCCCTCAAATAAATAATCTTAAAAAAAAATAAAAATACATAAGTGAATTCCCCCAGGTGATAGCTATTCACTACTAACTAGCTATTCAATACTAGTATCTGATCCAAGACCTTGTTACATGTAACACTTTAATTTCCTTATGTCTCTTTAATCTAGCGTAGTCCTTATTTTTCAGTGACACTGAGTTTGAGACTGCTCTATCTATCCTGAAATGGTTTTGTACAGTTGTGTTCTGTATTGTCATTTAGTTTGTCTCTTTAATTCTTATATTTTTCTCTAAGGTGTACATCTAAAAATTTGATAGATTCACATCAAAACATTTTTGGCCAGAATACATCGTAGGTATATCATTCTGCATTTTATTTATAAAACACGTAATACCTCGTTGACCTACTTTCACAGTGCTAAGATTGAGCCTTAGATTAAGGTGATAGTAGTCTGATCCATATATTAAACATTGAGTCTTCTCTCCTTGCAACAAGAAAATAATTTGCATGGTGTTACCTTGCATTACAAGTTCCCAGTCCCTTATCAATCATTGTCCTAATTTTTTTTAAAGACAGCTTTATTGAAATATAATTTACATAATCTAAAATTCACATTTTTTAAAAGATTTTATTTGAGAGAGCAGGCACGAGCAGGGGGAGGGGCAGAGGGAGAGGGAGAAGCAGACTCCCCACTGAGCAGGGAGCCCGATGCAGGGCTCAATCCCAGGACCCTGAGACCATGACCTGAGCTGAAGGCAGACAGTTAACTGACTGAGCTACCCAGATGCCCCAAATTCACACATTTTAAGTGTACAGTTCAGGGGCACCTGGGTGGCTCTGTCGGATAAGCATCTGCCTTTGGCTCAGGTCATGATCTCATCCTGGTATTGAGTCCTGCTTCGGGCTCTCTGCTCAGCGGGGAGCCTGCTTCTCCCTCACCCTCTGCCTGCCCCTCTGCCTACTGGAGTGCTCTCTCACTCTCTCTGTCAAATAAATAAATAAAATCATTTAAAAAATAAATGTGTACAATTCAGTGATTTTTTTTTTTTAGGATATTCACAGAGTTGTACAATCACTGCCACTGTCAAATTTTAGAATGCTTTCATCACCCCAAAAAGAAACCCCATTATCATTAGCAGTAGGCTACCACTGATTTTTCTGTCTCAATGGATTTACCTATTCTGGACTTTTCATATAGAATTACACAGTAAGTGATCTCTTATGTCTGACTTTCCTCACTTAGCATAATTTTTTTTTTAAAGATTTTATTTATTTATTTGAGAGAGAGAATGAGATAGAGAGCGAGCATGAGACGGGGGAGGGCCAGAGGGAGAAGCAGACTCCCTGCCAAGCAGGGAGGCCGATGCGGGACTCGATCCTGAGACTCCAGGATCATGACCTGAGCCGAAGGCAGTCGCTTAACCAACTGAGCCACCCAGGCGCCCCTAGCAAAATGTTTTTAAGGTTCATCCAGGTTGTACTGTGTATCAGTATTTTATTTGTTTGTATTGATGTATCCTGTTCTGTTGTATGAATATACCACATTTTGTGTTACCTAGTCATCAGTTGATGGGCATTTGAATTGTTGCCTCTCTGTGGCTATTTATTATGAATAATGCTGCTATGAACTATGAGGTACAAGCTTTTGTGTGAACATATGTTTACATCTTTCTTGGATCTTTTTGGAGTGCAGTTGCTAGGTCCTGTGGTAACTGTTTAACTTTTTGAGAATCTGTGTTCAGGGAGCCTGCAGCATTATACATTCCCACCAACAGTGTATGGTGGGTTTCAGTTTCTCTGCATCCTCAGCAACACTTGTTATTATGTCTATTTTTTATTATAACCATCTTAGTGGGTGTGAAATAGTATCTCGTGGTTTTGATTTGCATTTCCCTCGTGGCTAATGATGTTAAGCATCTTTTCCTATGCTTAGTAGTATTTTGAATATCTTCTTTGGAGAAATGTTTACTCAAATCCTTTGTCTACTTTTTAAATTTTTTATTTTTTAAAGATTTTATTTGAGAGAGAGAGTGCGCACACAAGTGGGGGGAGGGGCAGAGGGAGAAAGAATCTCAAACAGACTCGCTGCAGAACGTGGAGCCCAATTCAGGGCTCAATCTTACAACGCTGAGATCACGACCTGAGCCAAAATCAAGAGTTGGACACTTAACCAACTTAAGCCACCCAGCCGCCCCTGTCCACTTTTTTTTTTAAGATTTTATTTATTTGAGAGAGAGAGCAAGAGCAGGAACACAAGCAGGGAGAGTGAGAGAGGGAGAAGCAGACTTCCCGCTGAGCAGGGAGCCCGATGCAGGGCTGGATCCCAGGATCCTGGGACCATGACCTGAGCCGAAGGCAGACGCCCAACGACTGAGCCTCCCAGGCGCCCCTAATTGGGTTATTTGTCTTTTTATTGCCGAGTTGCAAGAGTTCTTTATTTTATTGATACACAGTGGATATGCAATATTATATTTGTTTCATGTGTACAACATAACGATAAGGTATTTGTGTATGTTGTAAAATGATCACAGTAAGTCTAGTTAATATCTGTCACTATGCATTGCTAGAAAATTTTTTTCTGGTATGAGAACTTTTAAGCTCTCTCAGCCACTTTCAACTATGCAGTGCAGTATAATTATAATCACCATGTTGTATGTTACATCCCCATGACTGAAATTTATTTTATTACTGGAAGTTTAAACCTTTTGGTGTTTTTGTAGATTTCACATATAAGAGAGATCATATGGTATTTGTCTTTTTCTGTTTGACTTATTTCACTTAGCATAATGCCTTTGAGGTCCATCTATGTTGTCACAAATGGGAAGATTTCTTCCTTTTCTTTTTTTTTAATTTTATTTATTTATTAGCGAGAGAGAGAGAGAGTGAGTGCGCTCGCATGAGCAGGGCAGAGGGAGAGAGATGAGCAGACTCCTGGCTGAGCAGGGAGCCTGACACAGGGCTCAATCCCAGGACTCTGGGATCATGACCTGAGTCAAAAGCAAACACTTAACCAACTGAGCCGCCCATTCTTTTTTATGGCTAAATAATATTCTGCGTGTGGTGAGGGTGACACATTTTCTTTCTTTTCTTTTTTGAGATTTATTTTTTAGAGAGTGGGAGAGCAAGCAACGGGGAGGGGCAAAAGGAAAGGGAGAGAGAAACTCCCTGCTGAGTGCAGAGCCAGATGCAGGGCTCCATCTCACAACCCTGAGATCACGGCCTGAGCTGAAACCAAGAGTTGGACGCTTAACCGACAGTGCCACCCCAGGCTCCCCTCTGTATCCATTCATCCATGCGTAGACACTTGGGTTGTTTTCATATCTTATCTAAGTCTTTGGGTTGTCTTTTCACTTTCTTGAGGATGTCTGTCTTTTGAAGCACACTTTTTTTTAAGTTTTATTTATTTAATCTCTACACCCAACATGGGACTCAAACTCACGACCCAGAGATCAAGAGCACGCCAGCCTGGCGCCCCTGAAGCACAAACATTTTTAATTTTGATGATATCTAATTGATCATTGCCTAACTTAAGATCACAAAGATTTACTCTTATGTTTACTTTTAGCTCTTACATTCAGGCCTTTGATCCACTTAAAGTTAGGGTTTTTTAAAAAGATTTTATTTATTTACTTGAGAGAGAGAGAGATCACAAGCAGGGGGGAGAAGCAGATTCCCCGCTGAGTAGGGAGCCCGATGCAGGACCCAATCCCAGGACCCTGGGATCATGACCTGAGTTGAAGGCAGACGCCTGAGCCACCCAGGCACCCTAAAGTTAATTTTTTAAAAAGCTTTATTTATTTTAGAAAGGGAGAGAGAGAGCACAAGTGAGCTGGGGGAGGGGCAGAGGGGGAGAGAGAATTCTGAAGCAGATTTCGAGTTGAGTGCCAGCCCGATGTAGAACTCCATCCCAGGGCCCTGAGATCGTGACCTGAGCCGAAGGCAGATGCTCAACCAACTGAGCCACCCAGGCGCCCTCAAAAAGGTGTTTTTATTAAAGCATGGGGATAGGACCCATGGGCAGAAAGAGCTGCCAGTTTTTACAACTTTTTTAATTTTGTGAGCTTCATCAGTTTTGTTTATGTGTATCTAACTATTTCCTGCTATGCAGCATTTGTACAAATATACCACAATTTAATCATTATCCTGTTGGTGGACATTTAGTGATTTAATTTTTTGTCTATTGTATACAGTGCTATAATGAACAGTTTTATATTTTTTGTGTGGTGTTCATGTGTGATTAAAATTAGTGGGTGGCTCAATTGGTTGGGTCTCTGACTCTTGATTTCGGCTTGGGTCATGGGATCCAGCCATGCATCAGGCTCCGCACTTAGCAGGGAGTCTGCGTGAGATTCTCCCTCTCTCTCTGCTCCCCCCCAAAAAATAAATAAATCTTTTTAAAAAAATGGTGGGTCATAGAGGTGGCACAACTTCAACTTTATATTTGCCAAACTTTTCCAAAGTGGTTGTATGGGTTTACAGTCCCATCAGCAATATATAAGAATTTCTTGTTCACTTTACATCTTTACCAACACTTGATAGTTTCAGAATTTGTTTTTGCCAGTTTAGTAGGTGTAAAATAGTATGTCATGATTTGACTCAGGTTTTAAAAGTATGAATTTGGGCGCCTGGGTGGCTAAGTCGGTTAAGCAACTGCCTTCGGCTCAGGTCATGATCCCAGGGTCCTGGGATCAAGTCCCAGCTTCTCCCTCTCCCACTCCTCCTGCTTGTGTTCCCTCTCTTGCTGTGTCTCTCTGTCAAATAAATAAATAAAATCTTAAAAAAATAAAAGTATGAATTTGTGATTAATTCAAGGTAATGTTTTATATCATGCTTTATATTATTTCAGAGCACTTGCATATCACATGCATATCTCCTGTGGGCAAGGTAATATGTTAAATGTCCAGTTATGGCTTTTGACAGAAATAACTTTGTTATCATTGAGTTTATACTAGAAATAGATTTTTTGTTGTTGTTTATTGGGCCCTAATCATATAGTAGCAGACTTCACTTATCCATATTAATAACCATGGAATTAAGTACTTTCTTAACAGAAATGCTCTAGTGGAAAAAAGTCTTTTTTTGTTGTTGTTTATAAAAATGCATTTAATACAGCAAAGCAAAATACATGAAAAGTAACTTTTAAAAATTAAGCAGAGAGAAAACAAGGTAAATGCTGGTGTTAGGTAAGCTTACATAAGGCATGCCTTAAGTTCCATACATAGATGTTCTAGAGACAACCACACATTTGTCTCAAAGCTTCCTAGCCATCAATGCCTGGCTTTCTACTGGTCTGATTGGATCCAGACAGGATTCTGCAAAGTCCATGCTGCAATGTACAATATAGTAGTCACTAGCCGCATGCAACTGTGACATGTGAAATGCAGTTAGTTAATGGAAAAAATCTTAAAGGTGTCCTGTATCCCTTTTTAGTACATTGAAAGACATGCTCAAATTTCATGTCCTTTAGAAATTCTTAGGTAGGAATTTGTCTCCTCTAAAACTAAAATACTTAAATACTAAGGTAGAAAATGACTTTGGGCTCTTTCCTGTACCGTGAAGTACATGAGGATGGATTAAAGATGAACTAAGCAATGCACCAGTAACCCTGGTATTCTCCTTATTGAGGTCTTAAGGAGGAAAAATTGATGTGCAGACAGGAAGCGATTATACACTATGTAGGGTGACTCAGTCCTTTAGATGAAGTGAAAGTGGTAGACATTTAGACCTAAGTTTTCTTTTCAAATCCTGGGATTTGTTTGTTTGTTTGTTTAAGCAATCTCCATACCCAACGGGGGGCTCAAACTCATGACCCTGAGATCAAGAGCTGCATGCTCCACTGACTGAGCCAGCCTGGTGCCCCTCAAATCCTGAAATTTAGAAAGGACTTATTAAAGCCAGTGAATATATGAAGATATACATGGGTATAGGCTTGGGCTCTGCAGTTTAAGGAATGTTCAAGGAGAGGTTTTAACAGTAAGATAAAGGAGAGTACTAATTGATGAAATTGTCAATATCTCTTAAAAAAAGAAGTTATTATTTAATGGGCATGCTATCTATACTAAGAAATTATCCCATTTGCTATTAATCCCTGCCCAAGTGTGCCCTGTTTGTAGGGGAGATAAATACATAAACAGGTAAATGTATGCACTGTGATAGATGCTTGAGTATAGGTATATGTGTGATAAAATGCTTCATGAAGTGGGACCCACTTAGAGATGAGAACTGAAGATTTAAAAATGAGTGAGACAGTGAAGAAATTACAGAGAAACAAAAAAAGTGCTGCATCAAAGCTTTTAAGTAGCCATTATATTTACAGGGCAAAAGGAAAAAGGAGTAATCACAGGGATCATAGGGAAAGACCAGGATACCTTAATGCATTGGTTGCCACTCATGCTGCTCTCTGAGAAAGATTTCACCAGCTCTTTGTGAAGAGTATACATGTAAGGATGCCAACTTGATTTTTTCTTAAGATGAGCTGTCCTTTTTTCCCAGATTTGTCTGTCTTGTACAGCATTTATTGCCTTTTCTCTTATGAAGTGGTATTGTTAGGATTTTTTTTAATGTTTTGCTTATCCAAATAAAATTTACAACCAGTATCAACCCTTGAAACATACTTTGAAATTTTATATAGCTTGCTGCAGTCCACCACTGAAAACTGCTCGTCTAATGATGTAATGTGATGGAAACCATGAGAAGGAATTTTAGGAGGGGATTGTCACGGCACCTGGGTAGCTCAGTCAGTTAAGCATCTGACTCTTGGTTTCAGCTCAGGTCATGATCTCAGGGTTGTGAAATCGAGACCCACATCAGGCTCCATGCTGGGTGTGGAGCCTGCTTAAGATTCTGTCCCTCCCCCCCATCCCATCCCACCCCCAGCTTATGGGTGCTCTCTCTCTGGGGGAGGTTGGAGGGGGAGATTTCTTTTCTTTTTTTTCTTTTTTTTTTTAAGATTTTATTTATTTGAGAGAGAGAGCATGAACAGAGGGAGAGAGAATCTTTTTTTTGAGAGAGAGAGAGAGAGGGTGCATGTATGCACAGTGTGGAGTGAAGGGGCAGAGGAAGAGGGAGAGAGAGAATCCCAGGCAGGCTCCACACTCAACACAAGCCTAACATAGGTCTGATTCCCACGACCCTGAGATCACCACCCAAGCTGAAACGAAGAATCAGTCGCTCAACTTACTGAGCCACCCAGACGCCCCAAGCCAAAATCAAGAGTCGACAGCCTGGCTGCTTAACCAACTGAGCCACCTAGGTGCCCCTGAATGTGATTTCTAAGAATGTTGTATATGGTTTTTTACATCAGCGCCACTCACTTCTTTGAATTCTTTCAGTTATTTACCAAGAATCATTTCACAGTCCATCATCAAAAGTTATTTTTAGTGATCTCTTAGCTGAGAACTAGGTTACATCCTTCTTCAGTTCTGTGAAATACAGGCATACCTTGTTTTATTGCACTTCACAGATTCTGCGTTTTTTTCAGATTGAAGATTTATGGCAACCTTGTGTTGAGCAAGTCTTTTGGTGCCATTTTTCCAACAGGATTTTCTCACTTCTTGTCTCTCTCACACATTTGGTAATTCTCACAATATTTCAAACTTTTTCTTTTTTTTCTTTAATTAATTTATTTATTTATTTAAAAAAGATTTTATTTATTTATTTGAGAGAGAGAGAGAATGAGAGAGAGCAAGCACATGAGAGGGGGGAGGGTCAGAGGGAGAAGCAGACTCCCCGCCGAGCAGGGAGCCCGATGTGGGACTCGATCCAGGGACTCCAGGATCATGACCTGAGCCGAAGGCAGTCGCTTAACCAACTGAGCCACCCAGGCGCCCTCTTTTTTTTCTTTTAAAGATTTTATTTGAGAGTGCGTTCATGAGAGAGAGCGTGCCAGGACTCTGGAATCATGACCTGAGCCGAAGGCAGACTCTTAACCAACTGAGCCACGCAGGCGCCCCTATTTCAAACTTTTTCATTATTACTATATTTGTTATGGTGATCTGTGATCAATGATCTTTGGTGTTACCATTGTAATTGTTTTGGGGCATCACTAAGACGGCAAACTTAATAAATGTTTGTTCTGACTGCTCCCGTTTCTCTCCCTCTCCTCAGGCCTCCCTATTCCCTGAGACACAACAATGTTGAAATTAGGCCAGTTAATAACCCCACAATGGCCTCTTGAGTGTTCCTGTGAAAGGAGGAGTTGCAGGTGTCTCACTTTAAATCAAAAGCTATAAATGATTAAGCATGTGGGGAAGGCATGTTGAAAGCTGAGACAGGCCAAAAGCTAGGCCCCTTGAGCCAAACAGTTAGCCAAGCTGTGACTAAAGGAAAACTTCTTGAAGAAAATTAGAAGTGCTACT
The DNA here is from genome assembly GCF_029215605.1 of Mirounga angustirostris. Taxonomy (NCBI): domain Eukaryota; kingdom Metazoa; phylum Chordata; class Mammalia; order Carnivora; family Phocidae; genus Mirounga; species Mirounga angustirostris. Next base: position 154,470,067 of record NW_026991712.1, read on the forward strand.
GCAGTGAACACATGAATGTGAAGAAAGCGGAATAGCCTTATTGCTAACATGAAGAAAGTTTGAGTGTCCCAAATAGAAGTCAAACCAGCCATAGTAACACTCCCTTATGCCAAAACCTGATCCAGAGCAAGACCCTAACTCTCTTCAATTCTGTGAAGGCTGAAAGAGGGGAGGAAGCTGCAGAAGAAAAGTTCAAAGCCAGCAGAGGTGGGTTCATGAGATTGAGGAAAGAAACCATCTCTGTAACAGAAAAGTGCAAGGTGAAGCAGTAAGTGCTGATGTAGAAGCTGCAGCAACAATCCAAGTCAGGACCCTTCACCAGCAAAAAGATTATGACTAGTTGGAAAATCAGATGATGGTTAGCATTTTTTAGCAATACAGTGTTTTTAATTAAGCTATATGTACATTATTTTTTAAGCATAATGCTATTCACACTTTATAATACAGTATAGTGTAAGCAGCTTAGGTGTACATGAAACCCAAGAATTCATTTAACTAGCTCTGTGGTGATACTTGCTTTTTTGTGATGGTCTGGAACTGAATCTATACTATCTCCAAAGTATGCCTGTACACAGATTGTAAACTACCTGATCTGTTTAATGATTTGTCACCCAGTCATTAAATTTGTCAGTTTCTAAGAGATAGACCCAAAAGCCTTTTCTAAAGAAGGCTTACCAGATGACTATATCTATTACTCTTGTACTTACAGGAACTTTATGAAGCTAAAATTAAACACAAGATTGGTTAAAAATTAGACACTGCATATTTTTGGATTTTCCCATAGGTTATTTAAAAAATTTATATTAGAGGGCGCCTGGCTGGCTCAGTTGGTTGAGCAACTGCCTTCTGCTCAGGTCATGATCCTGGAGTCCCAGGATCGAGTCCCGCATCGGGCTCCCTGCTCGGCGGGGAGTCAGCTTCTCCCTCTGACCCTCCTCCCTCTCGTGCTCTCTGTCTCTCATTCTCTCTGTCTCAAATAAATAAATAAATAATAAAATCTTTTAAAAAAAATTTATATTAGAGGGGCACCTTGGTGGCTCAGTCAGTTGAGCATCTGATTGTTGAGTTCCGCTTGGGTTGTGATCTCAGGGTGGTGAGATCAAGCACTGCATCGGGCTCCCCACTCAGTGTGGAGTCTGCTTGGGATTCTCTCTTCACCCTGCCCCCGCCCCACGCATGTTTTCTCTCTCTAAAATAAATAAATAGTGCAGGTAGAAGTAGAAATTTCATTTCATGGTTGAAGATGTGCTTATAATTATGCTTTAGAATTAAAATGGGATGTCCGCATGTGAGGGAAAGAAATTACTGGAATTAAATGAAGTGGTTTTTGTTTTTATTAAGTTTAAGTCATTATAGCCTAGATTGCATTTCAGGACCACTTGTCCTACCTAACATATAGATGTAGGTGTTCTGTTTTTAAGAGTGTGAATTATTTTGCTAGGAACTTTTTGAAACAGTAGAATTCACGAAGTCACTTTATGTTAAGCAAATAAGTATATGGTAGGAATGAGTAAATGTGCCTTGAAATGCTTGATGTTTGATGTGAACGAAAGATTTGCACTTAAAAATGAATGTAAATATATAGTATCTGAAATCTTTCAGCAAAAGTTAATTGAAATGTTTCTTCATGTTCTGAATACTTAGTCAAGAAAATGTAATATAGGGAGGCTTGGGTGGCTCAGTCAGTTGCGCGCCTTCGGCTCAGGTATGATCCCGGGGTCCTGGGATCAAGTCCTGCATTGGGCTCCTTGCTCAGCAGGGAGCCTGCTTCTCCCTCTGCCTGCCACTCCCCCTGCTTGTCCCCCATCCCTGACAAATAAAATCTTTAAAAAAAAAAAAAGGTAATATAAACCCCCAACATATGTTTAATATATTTCTTTTTTTAAAAAAACACGTTTTCAAACTTTATGATACGTTCCTTTTATTCAGATATGTAACACTGATCTCTTGGAAGTAAATTTGGACCTTTTCACCCTCAACAACTTAGAACCATGTGAAACGTGAAACTGGGACGTGTTCTTGGTGTAGCTTGGACAACAGTTTCAGACACACTTCAACAAGTCCTTGCTATGGCCCAAGGAATAAATGGGGAAGTGAGAAAATGAAGACACTAAGGATACACTGCTCTTTATAGAAGTTTATTAAGACTGAAGGGAAGTAAAGGGAAGTGAACATAAATACCTAGAGGGAAATACAGACTTTAGGAAGGGGTTTTGTTTAAAGCTGGAGGAGAAGTGGGTGTGGTTGTTTTTGTTGTTGTTGTTAATTCAAGTGAAACCCGTGTAGCTAGAGGTTGAAGTTAGGAGGAGTAGTAGATGGTGACACTGCTGGACTGTGAAGAAAATGATGGATTGAAATCAACACAGTGGTAAAGGGAGCCTAAGGTAGAAGAGATTAAGGGAAAGTCCTTGGCAGGGACATTTTTTCCTTGCATTACAAGCTTAATTATAAAGGATAAAATTAGATCATGTTGTGAAGTACTTTGTAGATTGCTAGGCATACATGAGCCCAAGGCAGACGCTTAACCAACCAAGCCACCCAGGCGCCCTCAGGTCAGGTCTTGATCTCAGGGTTCTGAGTTCAAGCCCCGTGTTGGGCTCCATGCTGGGTGTGGAGCCTACTTTAAAATATATATATATATATATTATTTAATAAAATGTTAATATGTGAATATAATACATATTTTATATATAATACATATTTTAAAAATCTTGATCTCCCCTCCAGTTTAATCTTGTGCAATGTTTTTTAAAGTTCTAAGGAAGTTTTAAGTGATGTATTTTTCCTTTCCGTATTTCTCAGTAGTTTGCAGGAGCCCCTTCAATTAGTCAGTCTAGAAAGATAGCCACAGGGCGCCTGGGTGGCTTAGTTGGTTAAGCTACTGCCTTCAGCTCAGGTCATGATCCTGGAGTCCTGGGATCGAGTCCCGCATCAGGCTCCCTGCTCGGCAGGGAGTCTGCTTCTCCCTCTGACCCTACCCCCTCTTGTGCCCTCTCTTTCTCAAATAAATAAATAAAATAAATAAAATAAAATTCTTAAAAAAAAAAAGAAAGAAAGAAAGATAGCCACAGCTCCAAAAGGCATCACCAAAGAAAATTTTCCCAAAAAATTGCAGAGCAAAGTAATTTCATTACAGAAACATTGACTAATAGGGAAGATAAAACAAAATGCCCATAGTTCCACCATCCTAATAAAACCATTATTGGCATTTTATAATGTTTCTCTTTAATCTTTTGCTTCCAGAACAGGAATTTCTTTTTTGTCCTCTTTCATCTTTTATTTGTTCCCTTTTACTAAACACTCCCATTTGTCATCTATCTCCTCCCCAGTAGATACTCTGCACATGTGTGTATAGACCACACTCTTACATAACTTTACATCCTAGGTGTCAGTGTATATTCAGGATGGTGGATAAGTAGTTATGGGATATATGTCAGCTTTAGAACTTTCACACCAGTAGCAAAGCATTGCTAATTAATATTTCCTTTACAATGACTGCCTCAACTGGGACTCTGCTAGAGATATTTGGAATTGAGAATTGACTGAAAAGATGGTATATAAGTGTCAGTTGGGAGACTGGAATGTGCCTAGTGGGGTTTGAAAAGGAACTGTTCATGTTTAAAATTGAGGTATTTTCCTTTGTGTCTAACAGCTTAATAATCTAATGGGTGATTCACCTCCTTGCCTTGAATTTCAGGTTCTCTGTGATTTAAACCAAAATTCTTTTTTTTTTTTAATTTTTTTTTTTTAAGATTTTATTTATTTATTTGTCAGAGAGAGAGACAGAACACAAGCAGGGGGAGAGGCAGGCAGAGGGAGAAGCAGGCTCCCTGCCGAGCAAGGAGCCCGATGTGGGACTCGATCCCGGGACTCCAGGATCATGACCTGAGCCTAAGGCAGCCGCTTAACGACTGAGCCACCCAGACGCCCCAAATTCTTTTTTTTTTTTTTAAGATTTTATTATTTGAAAGAGAGAAGTGAGCATATGCTCAGGGGCGGGGGGTGGCGGGGGCAGAGGGAGAGGAACAAGCAGACTGTGTGCTGAGCATGGAGCCTGACACAGGGCTCGATTCCAGAACCTGGAGATCATGACCTGAACCGGAATCAAGAGTCTAACGCTCAACTGACTGAGCCACCCAGGTGCCCCTAAACCAAGATTTTTTTTTTTTTTAAGATTTTATTTATTCATTTGAGAGAGAGAGAGAACATGAGTGGAGGCAGAGGGAGAAGGAGAAACAGATGCCCCGTTGAGCAGGGAGCTGATACGGGACTCGATCCCAGGATCCTGGGATCATGACCCAAGCCGAAGGCTGTGCTCAACCAATTGAGCCACCCAGGTGCCCCTAAACCAAGATTCTTAAGATAAAAATCATGCAGCAGTTATGTCTTGTTCATAAAAACCTATTACATGGATATTGTTATCATACATTTATTACTGGGAGTTACAGGTATAGACATACATTAAAAAAAAAAAAAAAAAATTCTGGGGGTTCCTGGCTGGCTTGGTTGGTGGAACATGCGACTCTTGGTCTCAGGTTGTGGGTTTGAGCCCCACATTAGGGTGTAGAGATTACTTAAAAATAAAATCTTGGGTGCCTGGGTGGCTCAGTTGGTTGGGCGACTGCCTTCGGCTCAGGTCATGATCCTGGAGTCCTGGGATCGAGTCCCGCATCGGGCTCCCCGCTCAGCGGGGAGTCTGCTGGTCCCTTTGACCCTCCTCCCTCTCATGTGCTCTCTCTCTCTCTCAAATAAATAAATAAAATCTTTAAAAAATAAAAAAAATAAAATCTTAAAAAATAACTCTTGAGTTACACTGAAGGAACAGTACAGTAACCAGTCAGCTTTTACTCCTTATATTAACGAATGATATGATGGTCATCTGCATAGTTGTACAAGCTAGAAATGAGCCTGTATTTCTCCTTTACACCCACCCCCATATCCCATCAGTTATGAAGTTCTGTTTATTTTTCTTCTTCCTAAATATTTTGTGAATTGGCTTCTTTTAATTTGTTTATATTAAAAGCTGGTCTTTTCTAGAGTGTGTCTTGCAATCACTCCTGATTTTAAAAATCTCTAGCCTGAGCCACTGAACCGTATCAAGGGATGGTACTTGAATTAGCTGTTCCTTTTGTGCAGGCTGGTCCAAACTTTAAGTCTGGGCCAAAGTGCTAACCGCCCTGCCCTAGTTCACTAACGAGGCATCTCTTTGCTAACCAAGAGCAGATTACTGGCAGAGATTCAGCTTCTCTTCTTCACCTGGGACCCTTTTGAAAAGGAGAGTTTCCTGATTCACATTTAAGTGTCTTTGCTGTATAATAGTATATACAGGTCTATTCAAGGTTTCTACTGTGCCAGATTTGCCAGGTAATAGAAATTATCTAGTTTAAGATTTTCAAATTTATTAGCATATAAATTGCTCATGATATTGTTTTCCTCATATTTCTTAATCTGTTGTGTTTATGTCCCCTTTTTCTTTTCTTTTTTTTTTTTTGAAAGATTTTATTTGTTTGACAGAGAGAGACACAGCAAGAGAGGGAACACAAGCAGGGGGAGTGGGAGAGGGAGAAGCAGGCTTCCCGCGGAGCAGGGAGCCCGATGCGGGGGGCTCCATCCCAGAACCCCGGGATCATGACCTGAGCCGAAGGCAGATGCTTAATGACTGAGCCACCCAGGCGCCCCTATGTCCCCTTTTTATGCTGTCTTTTTTATATGTATCTTTTTCCCCCAAGCAGTTTTACCAATTTGTCTCCTATTACTCTTTTAATTATAAATTTTTAAAATTATCTCCATTTTTTCTTTTTTTCTTTTTTTTTGCTTCTCTCCTTTCTGGCTTTTTGGGGTTTTTTGGGGGGTGGGGTGTTTTATTTTGGTTAGCTTTGATTTTGGTTTTGGTTTTTTTGTTTGTTTTGTTTGTTTGTTTGTTTGTTTGTTTTTTGAGGGAGAGATATGACCTGAGCCGAAATCAAGAGTCAAAAGCTTAACCAACTCAGCCACCCAGCCACCCCTTTAGTCTTTTTTTTTTTTAAGTGTTCTTAAAGCTTATTTTCCATTAAGTACTGTTCCACCTATTGTATTGCAGATTTATTCATAGTGGTTTTTTGTAATTCTGCTTAAATGTTTTGAAAGTTTCTTTATCAGCTCATCCTTTCTCCCACAGTAAGAAATCTGACTCCTGTACTTTTCAATACCCAGTAGGTAACTAACTCCAGTTACCTCTTCTTACATGAATTCCTTCCTTACTACACCCAGCTTGCAATACCTGTACAAAGCACTTTGCTGCATGGAAGCCCTCAACTTGCTTGGCCTTGTCCCTCCGCTAGGAGCCTTCCTCATTCTACTCAGGCTCCTGCACCCTGAATTGGGCTGCCCTCGTACTTGGACATTCGCCTTATGTTTCCTAATGGGCTCTGACATCCTGCACTGGTCTACCGCCATACACACATTTCCCTGTCCTTCACCCTGCATGGACATACTTCACATCCTGGTTAGGCCCCAGCACCCTGCTCTGTGCCTCTGCTGCCCATAGATCTTACCTTGCTTGGCCCCACCTAATGGCTTTGGACAGGATCTCTTCAGGAAGGTGAAGGAGAGTGGGAACTTCAGGAGAAAGTTATTTTCTAAGTTTAATACAGTATGGTAGAGAACATAGAATATTTTATCCTTTGGAACTGAGACTTTAGCTGGTATAAGGTCAGCTTTTATGACTTCTATATGTGCCGAAGGACTATATGTACTCTGGGTGATTGATATGTGTCTATGTGTATGTATATGTATGTATTCACCTTATAAATTGCAAATCTTTTACTTAACTTTTTTATGCTTGTTCTGTTACTACTCTTTTAAGTATTATAAGTATATAAAAAGCATAGAGAGGGCACCTGGGTGGCTCAGTCGGTTAAGCGACTGCCTTTGGCTCAGGTCATGGTCCCGGAGTCCTGGGATCGAGTCCCACATCGGGCTCCCGGCTCAGCGGGGAGCCTGCTTCTCCCTCTGACCCTATCCCCTCTCATGCTGTTTCTCTCTCTCTCTCTCAAATAAATAAATAAATAAATAAAATCTTTAAAAAAAAAAAAAAGTGTAGAGAATGGTGAACATGTGGAGATTGGGGGGAGCAACGCACCTGGAGAGAGCTCAGAAACTCTTACACTTCTCACCTCACCCTAAGTATCTCTTACATCTGGCTATTGATTCATATTTTTTATCATATTCTTTAATAAACTGGTAGATGTTTAAAAAAAGTGAAGACACGGGATGCCTGGGTGGCTCAGGTCATGATCTCGGGCTCCTGGGATTGAGTCCCACATCCGGCTCCTTGCTCAGCGAAGAGCCTGCTTCTCCCTCTGCCTGCCACTCCCCCTGCTTGGGCTCTCTTTCTCTCTCTGACAAATAAATAAAACTTTAGAAAAACAAAAAAGTGTAGACAACAAGTGAATAGCCATGTATCTGTCACTCACCTTAAGAAGTAATGCATTACAGGCATGCCTGGGTGGCTCCACTGGTTAAACGTCTGCCTTTGCCCAGGTCATGATCCCAACATCCTGGAATCAAGTCCCGCATTGGGCTCCTTGCTCAATAGGGAGCCTGCTTCTCCCTCTGCCTGCCATTCCCCCTGCTTGTGCACGCTCTCTCTCTCTGACAAATAAATAAAATCTAAAAAAAAAAAAAAAAAATTCTAAAAGAAAGAAACAAGGCATTACAGATGCAGTTGAAGCCACCAAGACCTCTTTTTTTGATTCATTTCCCCACAGAGGTATTTACTGTCTCAAATTTGGTATTTCTTATTCCTGTGAACTTAAAACAGTAGAGCAAGGCTGCCAATTTATTATATGAGAAATATCCTCCAAACTAGACTTTATTACCAATAGAGACCAGAATTGCCTACAGATGCAAGCCTCCTCTTACATCAAAAAACTTTGTAGCCCCTGGAAGAATGTTGGGAATTTGCCAAAGAAATATTTATGTCATCTCTTACAGTATATCTTAAGTCAGAGCCTAAGAGCTTAAGTCTCTCAGTTGATAACTAGATATCTGAAAAGGAAGGAATGCTATGACAAATGACTTGTTTTTAAAGATCTAGATGTGGGGCGCCTGGGTGGCTTTAGTCTGTTAAGCATCTGCCTTTGGCTCAGGTCATGATCCCAAGGTCCTGGGATCGAGTCCCGCATTGGGCTCTCCCTGCTCAGCAGGGAGCCTGCTTCTCCCTCTCCCTCTGCCTGCTGCTTCCCCTGCTTGTGTGCTCATGCTCTCTCTCTTACTCTCTCTGTCAAAATAAATTAATTAAATATTTTTTTTAAAAATAAAGATCTAGCTGTGGTGGTATTAGTTGATGACTGTGGTAATAAGCAAGTTATATGGCTTTGTGATTACTTAGAGCAAGTTATTCACGTGTATGAGAGAAAATGTAAATCTAACAGACTAATTTGCATTTATGAATTACATTTGATAGCTAATTACATATGTGGTTATATAAAACAAACTCTGTTCAGGTGACCTGTCTAAAATCCTTTAAAAATCCTTAAAAGAATTATAGCCAGTTATGTTGTTATTATAGGTGGTGACACATTAAATTAATGTCTAAATTGGACTTAAAATTTTGATTACTAGTACCTATTATTTACTGATAATTTGTATCTCATTTTAGGAATTCTATGTAACAATGATTTTGCCTCTTGTGATACTGTGTTATTTTGCTTTTTTATTTATAGTGATAGATTCCTGTGGCCTTTTAAATGACTTAATAATGATTGAAATGGATCCAAAATAATGACTACTCTACTAAAGCACTAGAAGACTCTTCATATCACCTTCCAGCTCAATTCAGTCTTCAGGAAGAGGCAGAACAAGTGAAATAGAGAAAACTGAAGAGAAAAAAACCTCACTTTGGAACTGTTTTACTCCTTGACTACTCCTTAACTTCTTTCTTTCTACTTGTTTTAATTTTGCTGTGTATTTAAATAGTGAAGACCAAAGAAATAGAAGATACATTTGGGAGCTTTATATAACCCAAAAAATTTGCCTTGAAAGCTGCTATTCTTTGGAGGAAAACATATTAAATTCCTGTCTGATTAAAAACAAGATTTCATGTCCTTAGATTTTGAAGAATAAAACAGACATAAATACATATCTGCACACTTTCTAGCAGCTCTGTAGGAATAATGAGATTTGTAAGTTAAGGGCTTTGTTATGTGGATATTTTGTCACTGGAATTGACTGCTCAGAAGATCTTTTATAGCTCTTTAATGTTATATTCTTGATCTGTTGCTTTGATGGCATTATTTGCCCACACAGGAGTTCACCTGTGTTTCCAGCTATGACCTGGTTATAAACAGTGTTTGCACTCAATGTGCAAATGTCCATGTATTATCTATTTAAGCAACATCATAGTGCCATCACTCAAGGAAGTTGAATGAGGTGAACATAGACATAGCTCTTTCCCCTTCCCCCCATTTTTTAAATGTAACAAATACTTTTTATGTTCCCCTTCCCCTTCCCCTTTCCCCTTCCCCTTTTTGGAAACGTGTCAGGAACTAGATAGTTTAAGATGAGCAATTGAGGGGACTTGAAAGAGTGATACACACAGAGCCTGGCTTCCTTGTGCTTTATCACAAGGCGTGCTGCTGGCCAGCCTATTTAAGCACCCTTTTAACAAGAGAACCTCGTGGGAAATCCAGCTGGCAGACTCAAGGAGTTCGGGAAACAGGACCACAGAGGTTACACTCTGGGGTAAATATTCTTCTATCTCTAACTTTGGAAGAAGACTGTATGTGTATGTATTATACATACTACTGTATGTATACTGTTTTCTGGTGTCTTTAATTTTGGAGCACTTTAGTGGGGTGGTACGGAGACACCAGTGGATCTCCTAGGAAAACTGATGCTAGTGGGTATTTGAGGGAATTAATGTGAACTAATAGAACACCTCTTGAGAGATTATTATCTTCCTTCTCTAGGAAGATCTTTTCTGCTTTTGCCACAAGTTACCAGAGTACCTGAAGCAGGTTAATCTCTTATCATAAGTACCAGTAGTTTTAAGTAGATGTTTATTCTTAAGGTTCTTCTGTTAAAACTCAAGAATTCATTAGTTTTCATATAACCTTCCAGGTCTCTGTCAAATTTTTCTGTTTATTGTCTTTCATAGTCATTATTCATGGACTGTTGCTTTTGTTTAGAACTTCTCTGAGGTTATAGAGCCTGATAAGTAGTCTTAGAGAGGCTCAGAGGTGGCAGGTCTTTCTGTAAAGAGGGGAGCTTAGAGTAATCACAGACTCTTTTGTACATTGGTATCAGGTTCTTGCAAGTATAAGTGATTGGAGTTTTCTCATTTTCAGATCCTGGCCATGAGGTTGGATGCCTCACCTTGCTGAAAAGAGACACTGGACCTAAATGGCGCAGCATGACTTTGTTCCTGCTTGGCTAAATTTCTCAACACCACAGTCAGCTAAGGTACAGTTCTTCATTCCTTTAGTAACCTTCCAAATATCAGTTCTTTTTATCCCCAACTTATTAATGGCCTCTGTTTTGCAGTCTAGGTGTTTTTGTGTATTCAACCCTGCCTGAGGGTTTAAAGTATGTTTTCATAGACTTAACTACATTTCTTTTAATAGGATATAAATAATTAGGCAGTCGAAGTCATTGTGGGCCCTGCCATTGCCAAGTATCTCCCCCTCCCCTTATTTCATTATATGCTAAGCTTTTCTCATGTGGCACACTTAAGACTTCCTGGATTAGGGGCGCCTGGGTGATTCACTTGGTTAAGTGTCTGCCTTCGGCTCAGGTCATGATCTTGGGGTCCTGGGATCGAGCCCCATGTAGGACTCCCTGCTCAGCGGGGAGTCTGCTTCTTCCTCTGCCTCTTCCCCCACTCTCCACACCCCACTCATGCTTGTTCTCTCTCTCTCTCTCAAATAAATAAATAAAATCTTTATTAAAAAAAAGATTTGCTGGATTAACTGCACTACACTTTGGAACTAAAACATATCTGCTAACCTATTAAGTATAGAGGGGCAGAGGTAAAGGGGAAATGGTTTTTGGGGAAATGGACCCTTGGGGTAAATGCACATTTGTCTATAGTAGTAGATGAGGAGGATGAAAAGGGAGAGACATTGACTACTACGTGGATCTCAGATTAAATACTAGAAATTATGTTTTAGGGATAATCTACGTAACAAATTCAGGGGGGAAATGTATGTTGCATTAGGAATAAAGACAAGTGAAAACAACCAGTCCACATAGAGTGAAGTAGCCCTAGTCACAGTACAGAAGAACAGCCTCAATTATTGGGGCACCTGGGTGGCTCAGTTGGTTAAGCATCTGCCTTTGGCTTGGGTCGTGATCCCAGGGTATTGGGATCAAGCCCCACTTGGGCGCCTGCCACTCCCTCTGCTTGTGCTGTCTCTCTCAAATAAGTAAATAAAATCTTAAAAAAAAAAAAAAGAAAAAGAACAGCCTTAGTTATTGATAAAGGAAACCTTTGGGAAGCTAATAAACTTAAAAATGGGTCCCATTTTGCCAACTAACAGAGGAGGGACACAGTTGATATGTAATCTCAAAAAAAAAAAAGGCCTATCTTCCCTATTTTTAAAAATACTTTATTATTTTACAGAGAGAATACAAATGGGATAGGGGCAGAGGAAGAGGGGGGAGAGAGAGAATCCCAAGCACACCCCGCACTAAGCATGGAGCCAACACAGGGCTCAATCCCAGAACCTTGAGATCGTGACTTGAGCTGAAATCAAGAGTTGGGCACTTAACCAACTGAGCCACTCAGGCGCCTTCCCCTGTTTTTTGTTTGTTTTGTTGTGTTGTGTTTTGTTTTTAAGATTGTATTTATTTATTTCAGAGAGAGAGAGTTGCCTGCGCTTGAGAGTGGTGGGGAGGGGCAGAGGGCGAGGGAAAGAGAGAATCTCAAGCACAGGGCTCTGTCTCACAACCCTGAGATCACCACCCAAGAAGCCAAAATCAGGAGTCAGACACCCAGGTGACTGAGCCACCCAGGCATCCTTTCCCTATTTTTAAATGTGAATTTTGGGGCAGATGTTCCTGATCTATCTAGACCCGCAACCTTTTGCTCTAAACTTCATTTTGAATTGCCCTTTTGAAATTCCCAAGATCTCATAATTGACATAATCTGACCCAAAGCTTGGGGACGGTGGACCTGAGGGATTAGGTGTGGGATCCAGGAAAGCATTTAAAAGTATGTAGATCTTATTATCTGCAAAGAATAATCTAGCACAGTGAAGTAAGTATAAAGAATTGGGAAATGAGATTTCACTATTTCCAGTAAAGCTGCAGTAAATAAAGTTCTGCAGTGTTGGGATAAGGGTAGACATAAAGCAGTGAGAGCAAAGAATAGAGAATTCAAAAATAGTCCTATATATACAGTCAGTTGATTTTTGACTAAAGTTCCAAGGTAATTTAATGCAGAAGTGATAGTCTTTTTAGCAAATGGTTCTAGAACTGGAGATATATATATATATATATACATGAGATATATATATATACATGATATATATATATATGGGGGGGGGAGTGAGAACCTTGACTTTAACCTTTACTTCATATCACACACAAATAAACCTGAAGTGGATCATAACCTAAATTAAAGAGTAAAAACTATAAAACTAAGAAAATAGATGTAAAGATGTCTATGCCCCAACCTGTAGTTTTCCTTTACGCCTTTGTCAGATATATCCATATTTTTTACAGCCTTTTATTTTAGACTTTGGTCTCTCATTTGAAACTAAAGAATGCTCTAAAAAATAATAAAATAAAATAATTTAATAAAAAGAATGTCCTGGAGGCGCGCCTCAGTCGCTCAGTCATTAGGCGTCTGCCTTCGGCTCAGGTCATGATCCCAGGGTCCTGGGATTAAGCCCCGCATCGGGCTCCCTGCTCCGCGGGAAGCCTGCTTCTCCCTCCCACTCCCCCTGCTTGTGTTGCCTCTCTCGCTGTGTCTCTCTCTGTCAAATAAATAAATAAAATCTTAAAAAAAAAAAGACTGTTCTAGAATAAAATTATTTGGAATAGGGAGGGGAATGAAAGCTCATCTATAACTGTGTTTCTCAAACTGCTTCCTTTTCATTGTATAACAAGACTTAATTCTCCCTGACCTCTTTCCTCATGTGTAAATGAGTAAAATGAAGCTGATGCCAAATTATAGTACTGTTATGAATATTAAGTAATGTTTAGAAATAAGTTTTTTATGGATAAAGAAGATGTGGTCCATATATACAATGGAATATTACTCAGCCATCAGAAAAGATGAATACCCAACTTTTACATCAACATGGATGGAACTGGAGGAGATTATGCTAAGTGAAATAAGTCAAGCAGAGAAAGTCAATTATCATATGGTTTCACTTATCTGTGGAACATAAGGAATAACATGGAGGACATTAAGAGAAGGAAGGGAAAAATGGGCGGGGGGAATTGGAGGGAGAGATGAACCATGAGAGACTATGGACCTGAGAAACAAAACAGGGTTTTAGAGGGGAGAGGGGAGGGGGCATTGGTTAGCCCGGTGATGGGTATTAAGGAGGGCACGTACTGCATGGAGCACTGGGTGTTATATGAAAACAATGGATCGTGGATCACTACATCAAAAACTAATGATCTATTGTATGGTGACTAACATAATAAAAAATAAAAATAAAAAAATAAGTTTTTTATAAAACTATAAAAACTGTGTAGTTGTTAATGACCAAGGTGTTTTGGTATTTAAACCATTTCTTTCTCCCCAGTTCCAGAATAATTTATAGAAGTAATAAAGCTGTTTAGAATTTTTTTAAGTAGGGATCTTGCTTTTCTTTTCGTATTACAAGGTTAACTTAATATCTTTAACTGTAAAGTTTGAGGGCTTATTTTAATGGATATCGACAGGGGTTTTTTTTCCACCCTCTCTTGTGCAAATAATTAAAGTAGCTGTCTTTTCCCCCCTTCTGGGACGCAGAAAATGAGTTAATGAGTGAATATGTAACCTAGGTCTACGATCATAACCACCCTGAACGTGCCCAATCTTTGAATATGTAACCTAGGACTCTAACTTAGAGGCCTATAATACCCTTATTATGGCCCATATGCTCATTGTGGGGGTTTCTTCCACCTTTATTACTTGTTTTCTAAAAGGCTGATGCAAAACCTAAGATACTGAGATTGATATCTTCTTAATTGGTTTGCTTCTCTATACTTGATCATCATAGTCACCTACAGCCACATTCGAAAAACACGGAGAGCACCTACCCCGAGGAGATCGTAGATTTGGAGTAAGCCGTCGTCGACATAATTCCTCTGATGGCTTTTTTAACAATGGACCTCTTCGAACTACAGGAGGTAAGCCATGCCCAACTTCCATGAGTATATTTAAGCTACTCAGTTAGGACAAGCCCACATAGGGGGTGAATGTCCATAATCTTGATATGCTGTTGTTTGGGGTTTTTTTAGATTTTATTTATTTATTTGAGAGAGAAAGCATGAGAGGGGGGAGGGTCAGAGGGAGAAGCAGACGCCCTGCTGAGCAGGGAGCCCGACTGCAGGGTCATGACCTGAGCCAAAGGCAGTCGCTTAACCAACTGAGCCACCCAGGCGCCCCAGATAGCTGTTTTTTAAACGTGCTTCTCAGTTAAATCTTCCAGTTGTCATTATTCAGTTACGTTGGCTTTCCAACATCTTTGTGTTCTCATGTGTCATTCAGTTGAAGATCTCATCTAGAAATTACATTAAAAGAAAAAGATAATTTTGTGGACTTAATCTTTTATTTTAAAAGGTCCCCTGAAGGGCTTTTGGTAGTACTGTAAATCAGATCAGGAAGCAAAAATCTAATGTGTTACTTGTCCTTACTATCCTAGATTCCTGGCACCAGCCCTCCCTGTTCCGCCACGATTCTGTGGACTCTGGTGTCTCTAAGGGAGCGTATGCTGGAATCACAGGGAACCTATCTGGTTGGCATGGCTCTTCCCGAGGTCATGATGGCATGAGCCAGCGTAGTGGGGGTGGCACAGGGAACCATCGCCACTGGAATGGCAGCTTCCACTCCCGGAAAGGCTGTACCTTTCAAGAAAAGCCACCTACGGAGATTAGGGAAGAAAAGAAAGAAGACAAGGTGGAAAAATTACAGTTTGAGGAGGAAGACTTTGTAAGTATGAAGGTTTAAATGTGTGGTTAAAACCTAACAAATAATGCCGTAAATAGAAGACCTTGTTAATAAGGAGAGGTTTGAAGAAATTACTAAAAAGGAAGTCCCTAAGTTTAGATTTTTATTGTTTTTAGAGGGAAAAGTTGATTAGTATGAAGATAATGACCAGAATTCCTATGTAACTTTCAGCAAATCTTCATGTTTTTCATCTTTATGCTTTTGAAACTTCTAAAAAAATTAATTTCCTTTAAGTTTTATAAGGTTCAGCATTCAAAATTTGATATTCAAATTACGTAAAAATGTGGTCTTGTATGTTGAATTGTCTTTCTCCAACTATCATAAGAGGTTTTTTCTCTTGATTTTTTCCTCTTATATAAAA
Organism: Mirounga angustirostris; assembly: GCF_029215605.1. Lineage (NCBI taxonomy): Eukaryota > Metazoa > Chordata > Mammalia > Carnivora > Phocidae > Mirounga > Mirounga angustirostris. The sequence goes on from NW_026991712.1 coordinate 154,485,576, forward strand.
TAATTGTGATGTTATAAATATGCAATTGGGAGTATTTAAGTTAAGTAAAACTTTGCCGTTGTGTATTGAATTACATGCCTTTTGCCCTCTCAACCTAAAGTAGAGTTTTTAGTTCACCTTAAAAAAAGTTTACTGTATTTAACAAACATATCCAAGTTATTATCATTTTAATAGGTAATTGATATCTTTAAATTATTAGTTTGCATTATTTTTGGTACTAGATCTTCAAGATCCTTTGTGTATTCTAGACTTGTTTGTAGCATAATCTCAGTATAAATTAGCCACTTTCTGAGTGCTCAACAACTACATATAGCTAGTGGCTACTAGTGCAGCTCTAGTTAGTTTTAAAAGTAGCGCATTAAATTAGCCAATCATTTCTGTGACGGCCATTTTAATTTATTAATGAAGCCAACTGAATAAGAGTCAAATTTAGGTGTCAGCTCCTCTTCTCCTAAGTCTAGCAAATGTTCTGGGATCCTTTAAATGTTTTTTAAGATTTTATTTATTTGACAGAGAGACACACAGCGAGAGAGGGAACACAAGCAGGGGGAGTGGGAGAGGGAGAAGCAGGCTCCCTGCCGAGCAAGGAGCCCGATGAGGGGCTCAATCTCAGGACCCTGGGACCATGACCTGAGCCGAAGGCAGACGCTTAACAACTGAGCCACCCAGGCGCCCTTTAAATGTTATTTTTTAATGTGAATTCCTAACCCCCAAGCACCTATCCTTCAAAACTTTGGTAGTGGAGGGCGCCTGGGTGGCTCAGTTGGTTAAGCGACTGCCTTCGGCTCAGGTCATGATCCTGGAGTCCCCGGATCGAGTCCCGCATCGGGCTCCCTGCTTGGCAGGGAGTCTGCTTCTCTTTCTGACCCTCCCCCCTCTCATGTGCTCTCTCTCTCAAATAAATAAATAAAATCTTTAAAAAAAAAAAAACCAAAAAACAAAACTTTGGTAGTGGAAAGGTTTATACTGCCCCGACATACTGAATATTGTCTAGAATGTTCTAAATATCCCCTGGTCCAGAACTTACTATGACACTAAATTATAACTTTCATTATTTATTCAATAAACTTAGCACATTTAAGAAAGACCGGTGGGAATAATTAACAAAATCTCTGTTGCTCATCACGCTTTGGGAACTTGGTTAAAATCCTCGATCAAACCAGCAACAACAAAAAAGTTTAATTGTATTCCTAGGAGTTTCTTTTTGTATTTTATTCCACCTAAGTAAATTAACCCACTGTAATGATAATTTATATATGATATGAATGTTTATCTAAAAGTGTATTTTGCATTGTGACCAGCCAGCTGAGCATATAGTAAAATTTATTTGGGTCTCTTTATTAGTTTTGGTTTCTTACGTGCTTTGGTGAAAAAGAGATTGTGCAAACAAGAAGTAGTGTGGGGTAAAGTGGAAGTTGCTTTTTTTTTTTTTTTAAGAGTGCCTTTTGAATAGGTTCTATACTACTGATTGGCAGAATTTGATAAGAAGGCCCATTTTCAATTCTCTGGCATTCCCAGTGGGAAATAAATCGACAACAGAAAGAAAAATGTGAAAGTAGCACTATCTATGCCTGCTGAGTGATTTAAGTGAAAGTTTGCTGTCAGTCAAACCTGAACCAGGTCAATTAGGGCAAATGAATACTGCATTTATGTTTTAAAATATCTTAAGTGTCCATAAATGTACGTACATGAAAGGAGAAAAATGGTCAAGTATGCACATCATCAAATTAAAGCTTCCCTAATCCTGCTCTCTTCACTTCCCCCAGAGGTAATCGCCATCTTGACTTCAGTGCTTTATCATGCTTTTGGTAAACTTTTACTACATGTATGTATGCATAGACAATCTATAATATATCATGTTCCTTGATTTTGATGTTTATATGGATAATATTGTAGTTCTCTTTTATTTGCTTAAAATTGTTTTGAGATTTATCTGTATTTGATACATATGGCTATAGACCAGTGGTTCTCAACCAGGAGCAAATTTAGCACCCCCGCATATTTGGCAATATCTAGAGAAGTTCTGGTTGTCACAGCTGGAGATAGTGCTGTTGACATCTAATATCTAGAGATCAGGGGTGTTGCTAAACATCGTACAATGCACAGGACAGCCCCATAACAAAGAATTACCTAGCCCCCAATGGCAGGATTACCATGATTGAGAAACCTTGCTTTAAATCTTGTTCACTATTATATAATATTCTATTGTGTGAATATACTGGAATCATTTATCCATTTTCCTGTTGACAGACATTTAGGTTGTAAAAGATCGTGGTTTAGAGGACAGATCTAAAGGATTGGAACTGAGGTAACTAGAAAAGAAAGAGTCAAAAATTTCTATTTTGATTTAAAGCACACTGATGAATAATAAGTAATTAATTTGAAAAGGAAAAACAGGAGCATAATTGGAGGGAGAAAATAACGAATTCTTCGTATCCAAAAGATGGGTGAGATCTAGAGATGTGCACACGGAAATAAAGATGATAGTTGAGGTTGGTGGACAGGTAAGAATCACCTAAGGAGAGTGATATATTCAGAGAGGGGGCTAGAACCTGTGGAAATAGCAGTAAGGAGGCTGGGAAATGGTTGGTTGAAGAAGAAAGGGGTATGTGAAGAAAGAGTAGTTAACCAAAAAATAGCAAAATCAAGGTGTTTTGGGGACAAATTGTTTACAGTGAATTTTCTATATATTTTTTCTATACAGTGTATAATTAGAAAGTTATTTTTTGTTTTAAAATGGTATTAGTTTGATGTAATAAACAGTCTTTTTAAAAAAAAAAAAAAAAAGGTTTTATTTATTTATTTGAGAGAATGAGATAGAGAGAGCATGAGAGGAGGGAGGTCCCGAGGGAGAAGCAGACTCCCTGCCAAGCAGGGAGCCCAATGCGGGACTCGATCCTGGGACTCCAGGATCATGACCTGAGCCGAAGGCAGTCGCCCAACCAACTGAGCCACCCAGGCGCCCCTGTAATAAACAGTCTTATAGTTACCTTGGACAAGTTAAACAATCCTAATTTTTACATTGATAGTAATGCCTACCTTGCAATGTTACAGTAAAGGGTAAAGATCACCTAGGTTGAAATTAACTGGGGGCATCTATCTGGCTTAGTTGGTAGAGCATGTGACTCTTATCTCAGGGTCATGAGTTCAGGCCCCACATTGGGTGTAGAATTTACTTTTTAAAAATTCAGTTGTATTTTTAGGTGCCAGCAGTAAGCAGTTGGGAAATGAAGTTTTATAAAATGCTTTTAGTAAAGCCAAAAACCCTTTTATTTATTTTTTATTTTTTTTAAATTTTATTTATTTATTTGAGACAGAGAGAATGAGAGAGAGCAAGTACATGAGAGGGAGGAGGGTCAGAGGGAGAAGCAGACTCCCTGCCGAGCAGGCAGCCCGATGCGGGACTCAGTCCCGGGACTCCAGGATCATGACCTGAGCGGAAGGCAGTCGCTTAACCAACTGAGCCACCCAGGCGCCCCCAAAAAACCTTTTAAAACTTAGCTTAGGAATAGGGACGCCTGGATGGCTCAGTCGGTTAAGCGGCTGCCTTTGGCTCAGGTCATGATCCCAGGATCCTGGGATCGAGCCCCACATCGGGCTCCCTGCTCCGTAGGAAGCCTGCTTCTCCCTCTCCCACTCCCCCTGCTTATGTTCCTTCTCTGGCTGTGTCTCTCTGTCAAATAAATAAATAAAATCTTAAAAAAAAAAAAAATGCTTAGGAATAAAATGTTTACGAATAAATTTAACCAAAGATGTGAAAGACCTCTATACTGATCCATAAAATGTTACCAAGAGAAATTAAAAATCTAAATAAAAGATGTCATTATGAATGGGAGGCTTTGAATTAGAAGACTCAGCATGGTTAGGACATCAGTTCTACAGATTCTGCACAACACCAACCAGCATGTGTTTTTATAGAAATGGACTAGGTTATTCTAAAATTTTTATTGAAATACAAAGACCGTAGAATACCCAAAGTGATCTTGAAAAAGAACAGAGTTGGAGGACTAATACTACCTAACTTGAAGACTTAGTACAAAGCTATAATAATCAAGATGTTACATTATTATAAGGATAGACTAATAGTGGAGCAGAATAGAGAGCTCAGAAATAAACCTACATTTATATAGTCATTTGATTTTCAAAAGATACTAAAGCAGACCAATAGAGAAATGTGTTTTTAACAAATGGTACTAGAATAACTGTGTATACGTATATATATACAGAGAGAATGCTACCTCATAGCATACCAAAAAAAAAAAAAAAAAGAATTTGAGAGGAATTATATATCCAAATGTAAGGCCTAAAACTATAAAGCTTCTAGAAGAAAATTTGGGGGAATGTCTTCATGGCTTAGAGGGTAGAAAAAGATTTCTTTGGACACAGCAATAACCTTACAGGAAGACATTGATAAATTGGATTTCATCAAAATTTAAAAGATCTGCTTATCTCACAGACTCAAAGAAAATAGTGAAAATGTTTATAAAGCATATATGTGAGGGGCACCTGGGTGGCTCAGTCAGTTAAGCATCTGCCTTCGACACAGGTCATGATCCCAGGGTCCTGGGATTGAGCCCCGCATCGGGCTCCTTGCTCAGCGGGGAGTCTGCTTCTCCCTCTCCCCCTGCTTCTCCCCTCTGCTCATGCCCATGCTCTCTCTCGCTCTCAAATAAATAAAATCTTTTTTTTTTTTTTAAGATTTTATTTATTTGACAGACAGCGAGAGAGAGAACATAAGCAGGGGGAGTGGGAGAGGGAGAAGCAGGCTTCCCGCAGAGCAGGGAGCCCGATGCAGGGCTCAATCCCAGGACCCCAGGACCATGACCTGAGCCGAAGGTAGACACTTAATGACTGAGCCACCCAGGCGCCGCATAAGTAAAATCTTTAAAATATATATATATGTATGTATGTATATATCTATATAAAGCATATATATGAAAAGGGACTTGTATCCATAATATAAATAACTCCTAGAACTCAATAATAAAAAAACAACTGAATACATTTTTTCATTTCTTTCTTTTTGAGAGAGAGAGAAGCGAGTGAGGGGTATGCAGAGGGAGAGCAAGAGAGAGAATCTTAAGCAGGCTCCACACCCAGTGCCGAGCTGTTGCAACTTGGGGTCTGGATCTCACATCCCTGAGATTAGGACCTGAGCTGAAATAAAGAGTCAGATGCTTAACCAACTGCACCACCCAGGCACCCCTCTTTCTTTCTTTCTTTCTTTTTTAAGTTTATTTATTTAGGGTGCCTGGGTGGCACAGTCGGTTGAGTGTGGGACTCTTGGTTCCAGCTTGGGTTGTGATCTCAAGGTCACGAGATCGAGCCCCGTGTTGGGCTCCACGCTGAGTGAGGAGTCTGTTTTGAACTGTCTCTTCCTCTCCCTCTGGGCCTCACCACCCCCACCCCACCCCTGGGCTCCCGCACACACACTTTCTCTAAATAAAAATAAATCTTAAAGTTTATTTAAGTAATTTCTACACCCAATGTGGGGCTCAAACAACCCTGAGATCAAGTTGCATGCTCTTCCAACTGAGCCAGTCAGGTACCCCGACAACTCAGTATTTTTTCTTTTTTTAAGATTTTATTTATTTATTTGGCAGAGAGATAGCACAAGTAGGCAGAGAGGCAGGCAGAGGGAGAGGGAGAAGCAGGCTCCCCACTGAGCAGGGAACCCGATGAGGGACTCGATCCCGGGACCCTGGGATCATGACCTGAGCCGAAGGCAGCCACTTAACCAACTGAGCCACCGAGGCGCTCCCGACAACTCAGTATTTTAAAAAATGAGCAAGATTTGAACAGATTCTTCACAATGGAAGTTACACAGATGGCCAATAGTCACATGAAAAAAGAAAAGATCAGTGTCATTAGTCACAAGGGAAATGTGGAAATTCAGATTATGAGATACTGCTACCCATTCACCAGAATGGCTAAAATTTATAAGTCTGAAAACACTAAATTTGGTGACATTTTCGAGCATTTGGAACTCTCATATATTGTAGGAGCATGAAGTAGTACAACCATTTTCAGAAAAGGTGTGGCAAATTTTTGTAAAACTAAACATAAACGTGTCCTGTGACCCAGCACTTCTAGATATTTACTCAAGAGAAACAAAGGTATATGGGCATTTATTATAATTTTATTCATAAAAGCCCCAAACTGGAAACAGTTTAAATGTCTTTTGACACAAGAACAGAAAACTTGTGGATATAATGAAATGGACTACATAAATTCATTAATAAAAAGGAGTGACTAATAAAACAACACCGTGAATTTCAGGGAAACCTTATGCAAAATGGTACATACTGTCTGATTTTGTTTATGTGCTATCCTAGAATAGGCAAATAATCTATGGTGGGAAAGAAAGAGCAGTGCTTGCCTATGTGGAGTGGGGATTGTCTGGGAAAGGACATGAGGGAACTTTCTGGTTGCAGTAGATAATTTTTGTTTTTAGAGAGGTTGAGTTATAAACATTTTTCAAAACTCATGGAATGGTATACTTGGTATATGTGCATATCATTGTATGTAAATTTTATTTTATCAAAAAATAGGTTAACATCACCAGTCATGGTGGAAATTGATAAAATAAACATCCTGATGTGATGCACTGAGGATGCAACCTCACCTCTGTAAATTCCTTCCGGCAATGCATAGCCTGAATCTACCCATGAGAAAATACCACACAAAACTCAAGTTGAAGTTTCTACTATAAAGAATTAAAAAAGATTCTACAAAAGAATTAGCCTCTACTCTTTAAAAATGTTGTCATGGGGGGCGCCTGGGTGGCTCATGGTTAAGCGTCTGCCTTCAGCTCAGGTCATTACCTCCAGGTCCTGGGATTGAGCCCAGCGTAGGGCTCCCAGCTCTGTGGGGAGTCTGCTTCTCCCTCTCCCTCTGTCTCTCCCCCTTCTGCTCTTTCTCTCAAATAAATAAAATCTTTAAAAAATAAAAATTAAAATGTTGTCATGAAAGAAAAAGTTCCAGATTAAAGAAAACTAAAGAGATAAGACAACTGAAGGAAGCCTGTGAGGAACACCTCACTGGCTCAGTCAGTGGGACTCTTGACCTCAGGATCGTGAGTGAGTTCAAGCCCCACGTTGGGCGTGGAGCCTACTCAAAAAAAAAGGGCGGAATGCAATCCTTTGGAGACTGGATGAGGGGAAAACAGTGTACATTTTAAAATTTTTGTTTTGCTATAAAACTAATCAGTGTTATAGTTTGAATAAGTGTTACAGATTAGATAGTAGTATTTATTGATGTTAATTGCCTGATTTTTACAGTTGCACTGTGATTATGTTAAGAATGAGTTTTTAAAGAAATACATAACTAAGTATTTAAGGATGAATGGTTTAGGTTGCAAGTGGTTCAGGAAAAAATATATTTAGAGAATGTTGGAGCAAATGGTGTAAAATGTTGACATGAGAATCTAGACATCTGTGCAGGATGTACAGAAACTTCATTTTTTTTTAAAGATTTTATTTATTTGACGGAGTGAGAGAGCACAAGTAGGGGGAGGCGCAGAGGGAGAGGGAGAAGTAGGCTCCCCACTAAGCAGGGAGCCCAATGCAGGACTCCATCCCAGGACTCTGGGACCATGACCTGAGCCGAAGGTAGACGCTTAACTGACTGAGCCACCCAGGTACCCCAGAAAGTGGAGGTTTTTTTGCAACTTTGTTGTAAGAATAAAATAATTTCTGGGGCGCCTGAGTGGCTCAGATGGTTAAGCATCTGATCTGGTCATGATCTCTAGGTCCTGGGATCAAGCCCCGCATTGGGCTCCCTGCTCAGCGGGGAGTCTGCTTCTCCCTTTCCCTCTGCCTCTACCCCTGCTTGTACTCTCTCTGTCTCTCTCAAATGAATAAAATCTTTTAAAAAAAACAATGAAATCACTTCAAAATAATAAGAAAGAACAGAGAGGGGGCACCTGGGTGCCTCAGTTGGTTAAGCTTCCAACTCTTGATTTCAGCTCAGGTCTTGATCTCAGGGTCGTGAGTTTGAGCCCTGCATTGGGCTCTACCACAGGGTGTGGAGCCTACTTTAAAAAAATATTTGTTTAAAAAGAGCACAGAGCAACTGGTATTAAAGAACCAAAAAAAGAAAAATAAGTCCATGGACGTTATTTACAACAAAACAAAGTGAGGTGTCATAACGTAGGGACAAACTACCAAAAACTGTAATACCTGGGTAGTGATAGCATTTGTGGAGGAGAAATTGAAGGGAGCAACAGGACATCTGGCAGTCCCAAGAGCCAACAGTTCCTTCTAGATAGCTTAGAGGGTATGTTTGAGAACAGCTAGAAATTAGTAGGAGTTGTTTTACAAAATTAGTCAATACGGAAGTTCTGGAATGATGTATGAAGGGTCTGGCTGGATCAATCAAGAGAGAGAAACCACACAATAATTTGTACAGGGAAAGTACAGAATTGGGGTAATGAGCAGTTGGCTGTATAAGGGACAGCCAGTAACCCTAGGGCTAAGATAGAGTGCCCAAGGAGGAGTCTCCTTCTTGCCCCCTCACCACCAGACCTTGTTAGAAAGGGCTTAGTGGTGGCTCACTGAATGACAGAACAGTTGCTCGGGTGCTTCCAGGGAACATGCTAAAAATCTGCCCTCTTGAGTACCTGGTAGAGCTGTTCACGTATCACTCTGCTACAAAACCACTCAAGTCAAAGCTCACTTGCACTTTAGAACCTGGCTTAGCAGGAATGGGCTGCAGGAGCCTGCTGAGTAAGCACATTGGAACAGGAGGCAGAAATCTTTTTCTTGCTCTCTACTGACAAAAAAGTTAACTTGCCAGCTGCCAAGGAAAAAATTTTAAGTGCCCAGACACATTTACACAGAGCAGGCAGAAAGGATGACTTTGGAACTAAGAAGCAATAAGTTGATAAATAACACTAAGTACTATCATTGTTTATATTAACCAGCCAATATACTGCCCTTCTAGAACGTAGCTCCTCACTGAACACAAAACAATTGGAAATAGGATCCAGATTGAATTGTGGAGGTGGAAACAATAGAGCCAAAGGAAAGAGAAGGTTCAGATAAAAGGGAGGGAGGAAGATAGGGATGACATCCAGGGCATGAAAGAAACTAAGCCACCATATTTTTGAATAGTCTATGAAAACAACAGAAGAGAGCGCTCTAAAACTTGATGTCAGGAAAGCTGTCTTGACCCACATTCACAAAAACTAATCATATGTAAATGAACATAAAGGATCAAGAGAATAAGGAACAGAATAACATCCTCACAGACAGTGCAAAGTACACCTGTACAGCATGTCCACAAAACAGATAAGAACCATTTTAAAATTTATTACTACTTTAAAGTTTAAATGATACTAAGGGGCACTTGGGTGGCTCAGTTGGTTAAGCGCCTGCCTTCGGCTCAGGTCATGATCCCAGGATCCTGGGATCGAGTCCCGCATTGGACTTCTTGCTCGGCAGGGAGCCTGCTTCTCCCTCTGCCTGCTGCTCCCCCTGCTTAGGCACTTGCGTGCGCTCTCTGTCAAATAAATAAATCTTTTCTAAAAAAGTAAGTGATACCAAGAAAACAGCATAAGAACCACCCAAACCAGAAAAACTCAAGGTGCTAGAAATCAGGAAAGGAGTAATTAAAAATTAGAGAAAAAGGGAGACTAAACAAGAAGGAACACAAGAGAGGGGCGCCTGGGTAGCTCAGATGGTTAAGTGCCTGCCTTTGGCTCAAGTCATGATCCCAGGGTCCTGGGATCGAGCCCCGCATCGGGCTCCTTGCTCAGCGGGAAGCCTGCTTCTCCCTCTCCTTCTACTGCTCCCCCTGCTTGTGCTCTCTCGCTCTCTCTGTCAAATAAAACCTTAAAAAAAAAAAAAAAAGAACACAAGAGAATAATCAGTGTTTTTCAAGAATTAGAAGAAGACCGAAAAAAAATTTTTTAATTTTATTTATTAGAGAGAATGAAGAGGGGTGGGGGAAACAGAGGGAGAGGGACAAGCAGACTCTGTGCTGAGTGTAGAGCCCAAGGTGGGGCTCGAACCCATGACCCTGAGATCTTGATGACCTGAGCCAAAATCAAGAGTCATATGCTTAACCAGTTGAGCCACCCAGGTACCCCAGAAGAGGAAATTTTTAAGTGAGGAAGAAACAGATTAAAAGAGTTCAGGGAGGCAAAGTCCGTTAAGTGACTGACTCTTGGTTTCCGCTTAGGTCATGATCTCAGGGTTGTGGGATCAAGCCCCAAGTGAGGCTCTGCGTTCAGTGGGGGAGTCTGCTTGGGATTCTCTCTTTCCCTCTCCTCATACCCCTCTCTCCCTTGTGTGTGTGTGTGTTCTCTTCCTCTCTCTCTCAAATTTTTTTTTTTTTAAGTTAGAATTGAGGGGTTCATGGCTGGATCATGACTCTTGGTCTCAGGGTCATGAGTTCAAGCCCCACATTGGGGGTAGAGTTCACTTAATAATTTTTTTAATGCATCATTATTTTTATTTTTATTATTATTATTTTTTTTATTTATTTGCGAGAGAGAGAATGAGAGACCGCATGAGAGGGAGGAGGGTCAGAGGGAGAAGCAGACTCCCTGCTGAGCAGGGAGCCCGATGTGGGACTCGATCCCGGGACTCCAGGATCATGACCTGAGCCGAAGGCAGTCGCTTAACCAACTGAGCCACCCAGGCGCCCTGCATCATTATTTTTAAAAATAATAAAAGAATAGACTCAAGTGAAAAAAGAATACCCTTTGAGCATCAAGTCCCAGTGACTATAAGAGAAAGAAAATAAGACTTTGACAAAGTTTTATAATAGAAGTCAATGAAATAACAATTACAGTACTCAGAATGTTAGCCAAAGATTTTATACCCCTATCACCCTTCAGTTATAAAATTGGGTGGCTCACATTTGCAACGACGTGGATGGAACCAGAGGGTGTTACGCTGAGCGAAATAAGTCAATCAGAGAAAGACATGTATCATATGACCTCACTGATACGAGGAATTCCTAATCTCAGGAAACAAACTGAGGGTTGCTGGAGTGGGGGGTGGGGTGGGAGGGATGAGGTGGCTGGGCAATAGACACTGGGGAGGGTATGTGCTATGGTGAGTGCTGTGAATTGTGCAAGACTGTTGAATCATAGATCTGTACCTCTGAGACAAATAATGAGATATATGTTAAAAAAAAAAAAAAGCGGGGGGGAGATCGGAGGGGAGGATGAACCATGAGAGACGATGGACTCTGAAAAACAAACTGAGGGTTTTAGAGGGGAGGGGGGTGGGAGGATGGATTAGCCTGGTGATGGGTATTAAAGAGGGCACGTTCTGCATGGAGCACTGGGTGTTGTGCACAAACAATGAATCATGGAACATTACATCAGAAACTAATGATGTAATGTATGGTGATTAACATAACTAAAAAATTTTTAAAAAATTGGGTGGCTCAGTCAGTTGGGTTGCCGACTCTCTTTTTCCCAAGATTCTATTTATTTGACAGACACAGCGAGAGAGGGAACACAAGCAGGGGGAGTGGGAGAGGGAGGAGCAGGCTTCCCCCGGAGCAGGGAGCCCAATGTGGGGCTCGACCCCAGGAGCCTGGGATCATGACCTGAACCGAAGGCAGATGCTCAGCGACTGAGCCACCCAGGCACCCTGGACTGCCGTCTCTTGATTCCAGCTCAGATAATGATCTCGGGGTTGTGAGATCAAGCCCCGCATTGGGCTCCGCGCTCAGCGAGGAGTCCACTTGAGATTCTCTCCCTCTTCCTCTGCCCCTCCCCCCACTCAGTCTCTCTTTCTCTCTAGAAATGAATAAATAAATCTTTTAAAAAATAAATGTCAGGGACGCCTGGGTGGCTCAGTTGTTAAGCGTCTGCCTTCGGCTCAGGTCATGATCCCAGGGTCCTGCGATCAAGCCCCGCATCGGGCTCCCTGCTCAGTGGGAAGCCTGCTTCTCCCTCTCTCACTCCCCCTTCTTGTGTTCCCTCTCTCTCTGTGTCTCTCTCTGTCAAATAAATAAAAATAAATAAATAAATATCAAAAATACCAATGTGTAAGGACTTGGAATATTGTTCCCAAGACTTTTCCTGAGCGAAGTACTAGACTAGAAGCTTCAGACAGTGAAACTAACCAGAAAAATATAAAGGAAGGGTGGTAAATACTAAATATATGGTTAACTGTAGAACTAAAAGAGTTAAAAAGAGAGTTCAGCATGTAATAGCTGTGGACTCGGACAGTCTAGAAAAAGCATAACTTCTTAATGGGAGAATGGGGAGAGCCTGTAAAAAATAACATTTTATTAGTCATATTGGTGGTGTAATGTTTATTGTTACTCTGATACTGTTGTATGCAATATGGGATAAAGTAATTGAATATGATATTCTGTACCTTTATCCTTGAATATCAGGATTCTTGGCATAGAAAAAAGGAAGTACAGGGGCACCTGGGTGGCTCAGTCATTAAGCGTCTGCCTTCGGCTCAGGTCATGATCCCAGGATCCTGGGATCAAGCCCCGCATCAGGCTCCCTGCTCGGTGGGAAGCCTGCTTCTCCCTCTCCCACTCCCCCTGCTTGTGTTCCTGCTCTTGCTCTCTCTCTCTCTGTCAAATTAAAAAGAAAAAAGGAATTATAGATATAAGATGCCTGGTAAAAACTCAAGTTTCTCAGTATGAGTTAGAAATATCAATAAGAGGTCATGATATATTTTATCTTTGAAAATAAATATGTATTTGCAGATTCTGTCCACTGAAAAGAACTAAGAACAGTGACCAGCCCCTTAGCAATTGGCATCCCTAGTGCCCAGATTGTGGTCTTGAAATACCGTTTCTGGACAGGATATTTGTAAGATAAGCTTCGAATATTTTGTCATACTGCATAGCAAAGAAGTAATTAGAGACTACTACGGTTGTATCAAAAGGATTCAGAAGCCAAATTGAAGATGTTCCCACTGGCCAAATACAGATGTTTCATGCATCAGTTAAAGGTATTAACTGATTAAATCTGTGAGTTCACAGTGATACCTCACCTTAGAAACACACGCATGTAGTCTACCTTTCCCTATGAATTGTACCACTAAGTCACCAAATACAGGAAGTTCCTTTTTATGGAAGTGTACTAGCTAATAGAGAAGGAGTGATAAAACTGGAGGATCATCGTTTTGCATCTTTTAGTGAGTTAATAGTTTTAGGCCATGAGCATTTATGTCTCCGCGGGAAGCCTGCTTCTCCCTCTCCCACTCCCCCTGCTTGTGTTCCCTCTCTCACTGCCTCTCTCTCTCTCTCTCTCTCTCTAATTAATTAATTAAAAAAAAGTAAAGTAACCTGTAGGTTAAGAGAGTTAAGAGATCTTTTTTTTGGAGACAAAACTACCATTTTGGGGGATATACACTTGGGTGGTAAAAGAAAAGCAAAGAGGTGATCACCATAATTGAGGATAATGGTTATTTTTAGGTTCATTGTTTGAGTTTTTGTTGTTTTTTTATTTGGGTTTTTTTTTTAATGAAGCTTATAAAATGTTTCTGGGGGGCGCCTGGGGGGCTCAGTCGTTAAGTGTCTGCCTTCGGTTCAGGTCATGATCCCAGGCACCTGGGATCGAGCCCCACATCGGGCTCCCTGCTCGGCAGGAAGCCTGCTTCTCCCTCTCCCACTCCCCCTGCTTGTGTTCTCTCTCTCTCGCTGTCTCTCTCTGTCAAATAAATAAAATCTTTAAAAAAATAAAAAATAAAATGTTTCTGGTTTGGCAAGTAATGTTCTGTTGGCTTAAACTGAGTGAACTGAGTGGTGATTACCAGAACTTTTGCCCATTTGTTTTATGTAGTTTTTTTATCTGTATTATATTTTACTATTTTTAAAAATCAGTGGAAAGAAATAAAAGATACCACATAAACAGGGGCAGTGTCTCTGAAAACCCTGAATAGAATGTGACTAAGAACACAAGCCTATTACAACAAGACAATACAGCTTTTATCCATGGGGACTCCCTCTACCTATACTTTTCCATCCAGAGGAGTGTATTTATCTGTCCTTCATATTTTGTCACTAATTTTTCCATTTATATGGTGAGTTGGTTCTTCAGTATGTATCTGTGCTTGTTCTATGCTTGTGGTTCTCACATACCTGCGGGGCGCCTGGGTGGCTCAGTCGGTTAAGCGTCTGCCTTCAGCTCGGGTCATGATCTCAGGGTCCTGGGATCGAGCCCCGCATCAGGCTCCCTGCTCCGCGGGAAGCCTGCTTCTCCCTCTCCCACTCCCCCTACTTGTGTTCCCTCTCTCGCGTGTCTCTCTCTGTCAAATAAATAAATAAAATCTTTAAAAAAATAAAAAAATAGGGGCGCCTGGGTGGCTCAGTCGTTAAGCGTCTGCCTTCAGCTCAGGTCATGATCCCAGGGTCCTGGGATCGAGCCCCGCATCGGGCTCCCCGCTCTGTGGGAAGCCTGCTTCTCCCTCTCACACTTCCCTTGTTTGTGTTCCCTCTCTCGCTGCCTCTCTCTCTGTCAAATAAATAAATAAAATCTTTAAAAAAATGAAAAAAGAAAAAGAAAATACATACCTGCTGGGACCCATCCCTAGACATTTTGATTCAGAAGCTCCGTAATGGAGTCTGGGCATCTTTCTGTTGTTTGTTTAATGTTCTATGGGTAATTGTGCTGAAAAGCCATTTTCCTACTCTTTTACCTTATTGTAAAATTTGGGCTTGGATACCAGTGTCATACCATACCTCTAGTTGTTAAGTCCAGTTTATTGCTCTTAACACTTTTCCATCCTACCCCTCATCTCTTTCTCTATTCCTGTTACCTTCATTATTCTCCTGAACTGTGGAATTGGTCTCCTCTAATGGTCTCCTAGTTGATGTTTAAGCCTCTCAGATACATCCTTCAAGCTGCACCAGACTGTTATATACTTAATGATTATGGATTATGTTTACTGCATGAGAAATGGATCTTCAGTACCTACAGAATAAAATTTAGTCTCCCTAAAAAATCTGGCTCTTGCCTACTTTGCTAGACATCTCTTTGACCACAGAAAGGTCCCCTCCTTCCCTAGTACTAATGATTCTGAACTATTTGCAGATCTCTGAATATTCTATTCTTTTTCCTGCTTTCCTGTCTGGGTGTTCATTGAGCATTCTGTTCCTGGAATCACGCGTTTTCCAGCTTTGGAATTCATCTTTAAGGATTCTTCTTAGTCATCGAACCTCTAATGAAACCTTTTCTGATAGCACTTTTCTTTCAAGTGGAATTGACTGTTCCTTCTTCTCTAATATAAATTTTCATCGTAGACCCTATAACTTTTACTGTGCTTATTTGTCTAAAAGTATGTATCTTTGTAGTGAGACTGTGACCCTTGTGGGCACAGGGCCTCTTAATTATCTTAATTGCCTTTGTATTCCTAGCACAGTCCCTGGCACATGGTCTGCCTCTGCCCTAAAGCAGTCTCAGAAAAGCTACGCATACTACACATTTCACTGACCAGATTGTCCTTAAATCTGAGAAAAGTGATCTACATTCTTGTCCATTCAGTTTCCCGTGCCTCCTTACTTGGTGTACATACCCTATCGGAAGATGCGAACTTGCATTTAGTCTATTTATTTAAAAAAAAATTTTTTTTTAATCCTCTTATGTTAAAGGGAATGAAACCCAAGAGAGCCTAAGATTAATATAAGATCTATTGATTTAGCAGTTCAATATTTTCTGCTTACTTGTTGATTCTGAATACAGTGTTAAATATGTGCTGCTAATACATAATTATCAGATAGGTTCCATGGTGATGACTACTTTGTGAAAAGTGCCAAAATGATTAGCTTTCTTTATCAACCGTTAATATCCATTTTTTCCTAGCCTTCTTTGAATCCAGAAGCTGGCAAACAGAATCAGCCATGCAGACCTATTGGGACCCCTTCTGGAGTGTGGGGTAGGTAGATTTGCCATTTTAAAGGCACAACTTTAAATTTTTCTTAGAGGAGAGGAGCAAAATTTATCTCTTTTTTTTTGTTTCTTTTTTTCTCATCTCATTCATTTGCACATGGTAACTAACACCTATTATCTCTTACTGTGTCCACCCAAAATACCACTGAAATGTAATGGTAGTGGAGTCATAATACAGATAATGGAGAGCTTGTAAAGCCCTGAATTTGAAAGCAGATTTTAAGCAAAGGGAGAATTATCTAAAGCTTATGAGAAGTAATGTTTAATTAACATCGCTAATTCATTTATAACAAAGTGAATTTTTTGTGTTATAATTATCTCTTAAATATTTGGTAGGCAAATGTAATGGTATTTTCTAAGCATTCTTTCATATTAGTAGTCTTCTAAAGTGTTCTTTGAAAGGGTGTATAATACCACATCCTATAGACGATTTTGTTCAACCAGGTTCCAGTTGTTGAGGATTTTTTTGTTTAAGGGTGTTGGGGGGCAGGTTTGGCAGTTATAAATGTTGCTTGTTGTGTAGAGGGCAAGGTGAAAACATAAATACACACAATTATGTGTACATGTTGGGAATAACTAGCCTTATAAAAAAATTAAGAGACAAATCAGTGTATTTCTTAAAACCTGATCTGTAGGTTTGGAATCGTTGGCATTTACAAATGAGACTCTCCTAGTCCCTACATTAATTCAGTAGTTAGGCATCTTATTGGGAAGGCTTTAATATATCTAAATACTGGTTTTGGATCTTGAATTATAGGATTAAAGGTGCTTGTTGTACCGTTTCCCCTTTGTTAGTAGTGTTAAGGCTTTGCTCCACTTTGCCTCATCAGAAGGTCCCAGGGTAGCCTCCTTTCCCTGATTTCCACATCTATATCCACTCCCATGCTGACAGGAACTGCCATACTTGTATATATTCTTGATTGGTGTGTGCCTGAGTGATCATACCATATACTAGACAAGTTATGCCCCTGAAGGACTACTAACACCTTTGGGCTTCCTGGTTGATTTATGAATTCAGCTTCATATGCAGCCTTTTCCCTATAATTCCCAAATAGTGTTATTTTTGAGAATAACTGTTAAGTGCACACCAAGAAATGTTTGTTCCTCAGTGTCACCTGTCAGCTCTTTTTTGAAAGTGAGGACTTCATATATACTGCTTCGTATTAACCAATATTTGACATTCTTTTGCCTCTTCACTATTGTATTTCACAGAAAACCCACCTAGTGCCAAGCAACCCTCCAAAATGCTAGTCATCAAAAAAGTTTCCAAAGAAGATCCTTCTGCTGCCTTCTCCGCTGCATTCACCTCACCAGGATCTCACCACGCAAATGGGAACAAATCATCATCCATGGTTCCAAGTGTCTATAAGAACCTGGTTCCTAAGCCTGCGCCACCTCCTTCCAAGGTATGATTTGGAATCAAGTGTAAGAACCTTACATAGCAGAGGTTTGGGAATAAATCAGGAAAAAATTTAGTAAATTTATTTTTTCCCATTGAACCATTCACCAGATACTCATTTAGTACCTAATATATGTGTAGTATTTTATTCTGTCTCCAAACTCTCTACTTCTGCTAATTGGATTTTTAGTAGGTTTCCTCATACTCATTAGCTTCATCTCATAAACTTGCTTCTTCTGATTTGCTGTTTCCGTTAATAGCATCAACATCCATCTGATCACTTGGCTGATTATCTAGATTGGCTTCATCTTTCCTCCTTATCATCACTCATTCCCCTGTACCAAACAATTATAAATTCCCTGTTACTTATTCCCTCTATGATGTCCTATGCCCTTGTTACCTCCCATGTACTATTGTAATGCACCCTTTTATTTCCTCATCTGCCTATATTCATCTTGCACAAAACTGCCAGAATGATCGTCCTAAAACAATTTGAATGTATGACATCCTTTCCTCAATCACTTCAGCAGTCCCAAACCATCTATAGCAGGGTTTGGTAAATTTCTTCTATAAAAAGTCAGATAATAAATATTTTAGGCTTTGCTGGTCACCTATGACACAAGGTTTTTGTTACATTTACCTTTCTCTTCTTTTCTTCCTTTCTTTCTGTTCTTTGTTTGTTTTACAACGCTTGAAAAATGTAAAAAGTGTATTATTAGCTCAGGGGCCATATAGAAACAGGCCTCTGGCCCATGAGTGTTCCTTACCAACCCTGATCTTACAATACAGTGTCAGAACTTCTTAGCAGTGGCATGTATAATTCTTTATAGCCTGAGCCTAATCCGTCTTTTATAATTTACTACCCCTTCTTTCTCTTACCTGGAAAATTATTCATCCTTCAAATTCACGTCATCCATTCTGGGAATCCTTTTCTATCACACATATCTTAAGATCTCATTAATCTTTAGATCTCTGTTTGAATAGCACTCTTGTCTTTTATCACAATATCTATAACAATTAATTACATTTCTTTATTTCCTCATTTGTAATCTCCTTAAGGGCAGCTTTCAGATCCTTTCCATATTCGTATCCCTAGCACCCTCACAAAAGCACATAATAATTGCTTTAATGAATTCTAGCCACTATACAGAAGTAATTAGAATTTACTTCGCGGGGCGCCTGGGTGGCTCCGTCGTTAAGCGTCTGCCTTCGGCTTGGGTCATGATTGCAGGATCCTATATCGGGCTCCCTGCTCCGCGGGAAGCCTGCTTCTCCCTCTCCCACTCCCCCTGCTTATGTTCCTGCTCTCGCTATCTCTCTCTGTCAAATAAATAAATGAAATCTTTAAAAAAAAAAAAAGTTTTTTTTTACTTCATTATTGAGAGGAAAACCAGTGAGCATTTATTCATTTTCCTCTGTGTGTAAGCACTGTGTTTGGTGGTTCTGAGCAATACAGGTAAGTACAACATGAGTCATGACTATCTATGAGCTGAAAGTCTAATTGGGATAATAAGATATAACAACATGAAAGCTCATGTGATGTGTGTGAAATAAAGTAGTAACAGATGCTAATATCAAATTCTAGACAGACTTAGAATAACTAAATGAATTAAACACTAATGTTCAGATTATGACCATCAAGGAAAATTTTGCTGAAAACTTGTCATTTGAACTGATCTTTGGAGGATGGTCCAGATTTGGATAGGCAGAAAAAAGTCTGGAGAGTATTGCACATCATTAAGAGAAGTGGTGGTTAAATACAAATTCTGAAACCAGAAGACACTGGCAATATTTGAGGGATGGTGAATGATCTATTTTAATTACTACTGGGAGCACTAGGGAAATATCCAGACTAGGGGTCCTTATCCTAGTGGTAACGAATGAAGCTTTCAGGGTAGGTAAGATCTCTAAGGAAAAAGAGTGGAAGAGTAAAGAATGAGAAAATAAAACGTGGAGGAATATTTAATAATTTATAAATATTAGGAAAATACCGATATAGTCAATAGGACTAAGAAACTGTAATTCAGACATCAAAAAAATAGTATAATATCACAAAAATCTGGGTAGGTGAGTTTAAGTTAGCAACTGGGGTTGTCAACACTTAACAATTGCTGCTGACAAGTTGAGGAAAATAAATGAAAAAAGGGTTTTGACCTTAGCAGTTGGAAAGGTTTAGGTCACCTTTGAGTTGAGGTTTTCGGAGAGTAGTGTAGGGATGAAACAAGATTTCAGGGGATTCTGGAATTATGTGGGTGGAAGTGGAGGTAGTAGCAATTTTGAGACTTGATAGTGAAAGGAAATAGAATATAGGTGGTGGTAAAGTTAAGTGAAAGGATGGAGAAAATCTGTAGGAAGAAGCCCTTTTAATATACTTGAAAGAGGTCATTAAAGAATCGTGACCTAGGAAGAAATGAGTAGGAATAAAACTGATTGACAAGGGGAATTTTCTTTGAAAGGGTTTGGGATACTTCTTTGTCTGATGTAGAAGGGAAGGAATGTGAATATAAGTCAAGAGAGCAACTATCTAGGAAACAGTATAGCTTGGAAATTAACAGCAGGGCTTTGGAGTAGAGTCCACTTCGTACCTTCTTTGTGATACGACCGTGGACAAATTTCTTAAGTTCTAAGTCTCAGTTTTATCATCTATAAAATGGAATAGTAGTACCTATCTTTTAAGGTTTTTGTGAGGTGTAAATGAGATTTTATGAGGTATTTAAAACTGGCGTATAGTAAGTGCTAATAAATTACAGCTATTATTATCAACACACTTTGTTCCATTCCTTAAAGTGTTACTTCATTTGAAATGTCTGCAAGCATTCTGTTAAACCATAGAGAATATAAAAATGAGTTAAAACAGTATGTCCTCAGACACCTAAGAAAGCTTTTGAGGGTGAAGAAGTGGCAAGTACAAAAGTCAGGACACAGAGCTTAAGATTAGTTTAGCTCTGTTATGTAGGACTATCCTAAGTCGAGGATAGAATGAAAATAGAAAAACTAAGGTAAAGGCTATGAATGTCCTTGCAGAAGGTAATGAAGCCTGAACAGGGATGATGAAAGTGGGCAGAGAATGGAGGTGGTGAAGGCACACAGTGGGAAGGAAACAGGACACCGCACATTCTTCTCTGGGAAACGGATAACTATGGAGCCATTCACTGGAGTTAAGAAGAGAGAAAGATCAGTTTTCAGGAAAAGTTGATGAGAGTGGTTCTGCATGTGTGAAATGTGAGATATTAGAGGAAGGAAGAGGTGAGATGACTGGGATTTATCCAGTCATTTTCTCTAGGCATTCAACGGTTATTACAAGTGAGTATCTAAAAACTGTGTCACTAGAGGTACACAATAATCTTAAAGAGTTTGTTATCTACTAGAGGGACAGATATAAAAAATAAATGTTCTCCTTTGCATAGAGAGGGTCCTCAGACTCTTTATAGTATAAGGTCATATTTGAACTGGGTTTTGAAGTGGAAAAGGAAAGAATGGCCATTTGTTGACACCCTCCTGTGTTCCAAGACCTTCATGAGGCCTTTTACATATATTCTATAACATTTACTCCTCTAATCCTAGGACGCAGGAAATTATGTAATATAAGGTTGCATAACTAATAAAGTGATGGAGTCAGGACTCTTAAACCAGGTTTGTCTGACTTCAGTCCAGAGCTCTTTCCGGTACTTCCAACTGCCTCCTATCCTGAAGGATTAAAAAGGAAGGAGGAAGTTGAGAATTCAGGTTTTAGAGTCAGACTATGATTTTCAGCAAGTTACTTAATTTTGCTAAACTTGTTACCATAAAAATTAATTGGAGCTATTTATATCTGTCACATATTTGTGGTAAAAGAATGAAATTAAAGTTGTAAAAGTACTTGGAATATAATAGTGGCACATCTTAAGTAGTCAGTAAATAGTAGTTTAAAAACAGTAGGGGGGCGCCTGGGTGGCTCAGTCAGTTGAGCGTCTGCCTTTGGCTCAGGTCGTGATCTCAGGGTGCTGTGATCGAGTCCCACATCGGGCTCCCTGCTCAGTGGGGAATCTGCTCCCTCTCCCTCTGCCCCTTCTCCACGTGTGTTCTCCTTCCCGCTCTCTCTCAAATAAGTAAATGAAAAGATCTAAAAAATAAATAAATAAATAAATAAATAGAAACAGTAGGAGTTCAGGGTGCCTGGCTGGCTCAGTCCATGGTGCATGTGACTCTTGATCTTGGGGTCGTAAGTTCAAGCCACATGGTATAGGGATTACTTAAAAACAAACAAACAGGGGCGCCTGGGTGGCTCAGTTGGTTAAGCGACTGCCTTCAGCTCAGGTCATGATCCTGGAGTCCCTGGATCGAGTCCCTCATCAGGCTCCCTGCTCGGCAGGGAGCCTGCTTCTGCCTCTGACCCTCCCCCCTCTCATGTGCTCTCTCTCATTCTCTCTGTCTCAAATAAATAAATAAAATCTTTTAAAAAAACAAACAAAAACAAACAAACAAAAAACAAGTAGGAGTTTGTTAGGGAGCAAGTAGATGGGGCTTTCCAGGCAGAGGAACCATTGTTACAAAAAAAAAAAAAAAAAAAATGGGGGCGCCTGGGTGGCTCAGTCGTTAAGCGTCTGCCTTCGGCTCAGGTCATGATCCCAGGGTCCTGGGATCGAGCCCCACATCAGGCTCCCTGCTCAGCGGGGAAGCCTGCTTCTCCCTCTCCCACTCCTCCTGCTTGTGTTCCCTCTCTCACTGTGTCTCTCTCTGTCAAATAAATAAAATCTTTAAAAAAAAAAGGAAGGAAGGAAAAACATGCCATGTTTGGGAAAAGACAAATGATTAAGTATAGCTGGTAATTGGGAATTGGTGGGGGGAAGTATTAGTTAAGCCAGACGACACTAGTCAAGGAGGTGTCTCTCTCTCTCTCTCTTTTTTTTTTTTTTTTTTAAGATTTTATTTAAGAGGGCGCCTGGGTGGCTCAGTTGGTTAAGTGACTGCCTTCGGCTCAGGTCATGATCCTGGAGTCCCTGGATTGAGTCCCGCATCGGGCTCCCTGCTCTGCAGGGAGTCTGCTTCTCCCTCTGACCCTCTCCCCTCTCATGTGCTCTCTCTCATTCCCGCTCTCTCAAATAAATAAATAAAATCTTTCAAAAAAAAAAAGAGAGCAGTGAGAGTGAGAGAGCACAAGCAGGGGGGAACAGCAGAGAGGGAGAGAGAAGCAGGCTCCTCACTAAGCAGCAGGGACCCAGGACCCTGGGAACATGACCTGAGCCAAAGGCAGACGTTTAACCAACTGAGCCACCCAGGCACTCCCATTCATGGAGGTCTTTTTTTTTTTTTTTCTTTAAAGATTTTATTTATTTATTTGACAGAGAGAGACACAGCGAGAGAGGGAACACAGGCAGGGGGAGTGGGAGAGGGAGAAGCAGGCTCCCCACAGAGCAGGGAGCCCGATGCGGGACTCGATCCCAGGACCCCGGGACCATGACCTGAGCCGAAGGCAGTTGCTCAAACAACTGAGCCACCCAGGCGCCCCATGGAGGTCTTTATAAAAACTCAGAGGTTAGGGGTAGAGATACAGTTTTACATATTTTCTACATGGTTTCAACAATTTAAATGATTAAGCAGTTACAAAATAACTGGTTTTTCTGATGATATTAATGGAGAAACAGATAGATTATAACAGAACACTGAGGCTAGAGCTCTGAAGAATGCCTGCATCCACTGAAGGAAATCCAGAAAGGAAAAGAGCGCAAGTTCGAAAAGATGGGTAATAGCAATCTCTCATTCTCCAAAAACAGATTTTTTTTTTAAGATTTTATTTATTTCAGAGAGAAAGAGAACATGAGAAAAGGGGGAGGGTCAGAGGGAAAAGCAGACTCCCTGCTCAGCAGGGAGCCCGATGCTGGACTCAATCCCAGGACCCTGGGATCATGACCTGAGCCGAAGGCAGATGCTCAACTGACTGAGCCACCCAGGTGCCCCAGATTTTTTTTTTTTTAATTAAGAGCTGGCGTTGGACTATAATGTGACGACAAGATTTTTGGTTATTTATTGAAAATAGGGATAGATGAGTATTGCAGAGAATTGATAATAAGTAATAATGAGCAAGTATAAGACAGCAGATACTGACTTACGCAGAAAAGTTTGGCAATAAGAGGATGATGGTATAAAGGAAAATAAATGTTTGGGTTTTTTTCCCTAGCTTCAGTAAGGTGGCTTAGCATGTTTGTAGATAAAGGGGAAGAACTTATTAGAAGAAAGGAAGAAATAATTGATAAATTCTGAAAGGAAAGAGAATGAACAGATACAGAATGGTAAAAGGGGGTTAGGAAGCTATTGAACTTGAGTTGCAAAAGGAGAGAATTGGGGAAAGTTTGGATCTAGTGACTTCTGACTTCTCAGTCCAGTATGAGAAGGCAAGATGATTTGAAATGGAGAGAGTTGGGATTGATTTGGAGTTTGAAGGAAAGGAGAGGACATTTTTTAAAAACCCATGGTTGATATGTGGTTCACTTCGGTGGATTTGTATGTATAGAATTCCTCTAATAAAAGAAGGCATGGGGCATAGGTTTTCTCCAGTGAGCAACCAGCTATATAGCATAGTGTTTGAGTTACTGAAAATTAAGATTAAATTGGAATAAAGTTGGGCAGAGATACAGGTATCCTGTTGCATGTAACACTGTCTGGTAAACTTTCCATACTACTATGGCAAAAACCCAAGTGTTGGAGTGTCCTGAGGTGCCAATGTTAAAAGAAAGACAAAGCATCTGATAACCGGCTACAACTCTGCGGAAGCTACTGGGGAACTATCATCTTTGATAATGAGCCTTACATAAGCAGCCATCTTTAGATTTGCATCAGGGCAAGAAATAAATTAATCTCCATTCCAGTTGGGTCGTTGTCTCTCTTATCTGCGTGCATCTTCTTTTTGGAGGCATTGCAAAAAACAATACTACATATTACTTGAGTAACCTCAGACAAATTGTGTAACTTTCTTAACCTTAGTGTCATTTTGTTGTAAAAAGTTGACATAATTATACCTGATCGGGTTAAGAATGAAAACAGTATGACAACCATCTGATAGATACCCAATTATGTTAATTTCCTTCTTAAGGAAATTGGTATTCTTTAATACCAACAAAGAAATTCTGTTCACTCAGGTCCTTCCTTTTTCCTGGCAGTCTCTCAGTTCTGATTGTTTCATTCTGGGAAAATGGATATTTTTCACTTGCTTCAGCCTCACTCCATTGATGTGCTTTATCTTTCCTGTTTTCCTCAGGTAGTGTGATTGACTCAAAAAGAGTGGGGTGCGCCTGGGTGGCACAGTCGATTAAGCATCCAACTCTTGGTTTCTCCTCAGGTTGTGATCTCAGGGTCATGGGATCAAGTCCTGCATCGGGCTCCACGCTGAGTGCAGAGTCAGCTTGAAATTCTCTCTCCCTTTCCCTTTGCCCCTCCCACTTCTGTGTGTGCTTGCTCTCTCAGTCTTTCTCTCTCTTAAATAAATCTTTAAAAAAAAGGAATATTCTAGTTGTACTAACAGTGCCCAATCATAATTGGGATCAGGGCCAGAGTGACAGAATGGGCCTAGACCCCACAAGGCCAAGCAAAGAAGGGACCAACCAGAATTGTCTAGCCATTTACATTGCCCACACTGGCCTAGAAGTAGCTTCCTGTCATTGAAGTTCTTGGAAAATAACGTTTTTTTTTTTAAAGAATCAAGATTACATCAGAGGTTAACAAACATGCCGTAAAAAGGGAACACTTTAGGGTCCAGTAAGTTTGGGAAATGCTACCTCTCAAATTCACATGTATAGTTAAATGCTTTGGGAAATAGCATAGTAAAGAAACCTGTTGAAGTTTATTCATCTCAGCATCTCCCACACTTACTAAACTAGAGCTCTCTTTTTTGAGAATACCTATTAATATCTCATGGTACTTCTGGTTTCCATCTGCTTTTTTCCTTCAAGTGCCTAACCTTAGAAAGAGGTTGCATACCTCCCAAACATGTTAAGATGGGTAAGCTCTAGGAACTCATGTTCCCACATAACATTTTATTCTTTGCTTTATGTGATCTTCCAGGCTAAGCTTCTGTCTCCGTACTTGTTCTGACTGATTTGTTTTTTCTTCCCATGTAGCCCAGTGCATGGAAAGCTAACAGAATGGAACACAAATCAGGATCCCTTTCCTCTAGCCGGGAATCTGCTTTTACCAGTCCAATCTCTGTTACCAAAGCAGTAGTACTGGCTGGTGGCGCAGTTTTAAGCTCTCCTAAAGAGGTGAGTGAAGAGAACACCAAGCAGCCTTTTCTAGAATTGCTATTTCCCATTTACTTATACTAAGATACATGGTGTGACATGTAAAGCTCTAATTCCATTTCCTTTGTAGCTGTGTTTAGAGTCATTTTTTTTTTTAAGATTTTATTTATTTATTTGACAGAGAGAGATAGCTAGAGCAGGAACACAAGCAGGGGGAGTGGGAGAGGGAGAAGCAGGCTCTCCACTGAGCAGGGAGCCCGATGTGGGGCTCGATCCCAGGACCCTGGGATCATGACCTGAGGCAGATGCTTAACAACTGACCCCCCCAGGTGCCCGCTCAGAGTCATTTCTTTACTGGTGATTCCCATTTGCATCCGAAGATGGGCAGTAGCAGAGTGGAGTAGTTGCTCTGTAGTAGACTGGGGTCAGCCTGTGTTAGGCTGGCATAAAGGATCAAAGAGGTGCTGTATAAGCCATACATTCTTAACTGCAAAAACCCTGGAAAGCTGTGGGTTGCCTGGGTGGCTTAGTTGGTTGAGCCCCTGCCTTCAGCTCAGGTCGTGATGCCAGGGTCCTGGGATCAAGCCCCAGTCGGGCCCCCTGCTCATCGGGGAGCCTGTTTCTCCCTCTCTCTTCCTCCTCCCTGCTCGTTCTCTCTCTCTCTCAAATAAATAAAATCTTAAAAAAAAAAAAAAACCTGCAAAGCTGAAGTCTGTTTATTTAAATGAAAAGGATAGTTTATTTTAGGTAAAAGAGTGATAATTAGGCTACCAGATTCTGGAAATCAGTACCATGTAGAAGTGACCCAGAGAATCCCAGTTCTTGCATTTGCTGTCAGGAGCAACCTATTTGTGGTATTTGCCCAGAGTCCTTCCAGCACTACTCCTCCAATTGAGATCAGCTCCTCTCGCCTGACCAAGCTGACCCGCCGAACTACCGACAGGAAGAGTGAGTTCTTGAAGACTCTAAAGGATGACCGGAATGGAGACTTTTCAGAGAACAGAGACTGTGACAAGCTGGAGGACGTAAGAGCATAAGGCTTTTCTGGGGCAACACAGAGGTTTTCCTGTGTTGTGTATGTCCTTTTTTAAGTCTTCAATTGGTCAGTGCTGTAAAAAATTGGTAAATTATAGAAGCTTTCATCAGTTAGGATTACATTTAATTGCAGTATAAGAAAATCTGACAAATAGAACCATAAAACAGAGCGTTTTTTTTTTTTTTTGTATCCTACAACAGGAAGGTTAGAGGTTGCAGGCTAAGCAGGTAAACTCATTGGGATTATCAGGAAATTTAACAACTTTTGGTCACCTTGGACTAGGGTGGTTACTGACCTCTATACTTCCCATCCGTATTCTGGTTAGGGAAAGGACAGGGAGCCAAAAAACCTGAAAGGCGATAATGTCCCTTTTAAAAATGCTTTCTTAAAAGCCACACCCTGCAAATTCCAGGAGTACAACATTGGCCAACTATCAAATGGCAACTCCTAGCTGCAAGGGACTCTAGAAAGGTGAACTTTTTAAAGGCTGAGCACAGTAGCTTTTTAGTCCGAATTGTTAAGGCTAGAGCATTGATGCTGCATCAGCATCTAGTAGCGTCTCCCACCATTGACATAACCTCAAGTTAAGATCCTGACCGGTTGGTATACTTGAGAAATCTTAGTAAGGTGAACAAGTCCTCATTTTTAAATGGGGAAAACCTGTGGGCTGAAGTTGTTTTCTGGAGAGCACGTTTCCTTGGTTCTGACTCCTTAATCTCGTAGATTGTGTATCTTGCCACAAAGGGTCATCGAACCAAGTGTGTCCTTCCCTTCTTTCAGTTGGAGGACAACAGCACCCCTGAACCAAAGGAAAACGGAGAGGAGGGCTGTCATCAGAACGGCCTTAGTCTCCCTATAGAGGAGGAAGGGGAGGTCCTTTCACACTCCCTGGAAGCAGAGCACAGGTGAGTGCAGATCAGATCACAGGGCATGCTGTGTATGGCCTGTAAGGAGCTTGAACATCCTTAAGACACCCCAGATGGCGTCTGGTCTACAGACAGAAGTGTTCATGGGCCATAACTTGTTCTCTCTTTATGCCCCAGCTTGGCCTATTACCCACTGGGCATTCCTTTACAGATTTGCCAGCTTTTTCACAACTTTCCTCTGTAAGGCTTTCATGAGTTTACTTTCAGACTAGGTTTATAACTCCATTTGGAGAAGGGAACCTATTTTCTAGGACCGTTGTGCTGGCCCTTGGACCCTCCTAGCCCAAGTGAGCCTTTATAAGACCCCTTTAAAAGGCCTTGGGAGGCCATGCCTCCCCACGGATGGAGCTTGTTCTTTAAATGAGGGCCTTGAACATAGAGCAGCCAGCTGTTTGGGGCACCTGGATGGCAGATGGGGCCTGCCGTGTGTGGCAGTACCTTCCTAAAAGGAAGTTCCTGTCCTGAAGAACTTTAGAAGTCAGCAAGATCACAAGAGTATGAAGGAGACCACGGTGCCATGAAATTGAAGGAAAACTTAGGTACATGTGGAAATGTGCTGAATTGCTTATGAGAGACAAAAGTGAGATTTTTTTTTTCTTTTTTAAGATTTATTTCTTAGAGTGGGAGGAGGAGCAGAGGGAGAGGGAGAGAATCTCAGGCAGACTCCCCACTGAGCGTGGAGCCCCATCATGCGCACGACCCTGAGATCATGACCTGAGCCAAAATCAAGAGTCGGCCACCCAACCAACTAAGCCACCCAGGCACCCCAAAAGTGAGATTTTAGGGCTCCTGGGTGGCTCAGTCAGTTAAGCGTCTGCCTTCGGCTCAGGTCATCATCTCAGGGTCCTGGGATTGAGCCCCGCATCGGGCTCCCTGCTCCGCGGGAAGCCTGCTTCTCCCTCTCCCTCTGCCTGCAGCACCCCTTGCTTGTGCTTTCTCTCTGTCAAATGAATAAATAAAATTTTTTTTTTTTTTAAGTGAGATTCCTTCCTCTGTTTTGTCTGTCAGAGAGGGCCCTTACATTTTGGCTCTTATGCAGTCTTATTTTCTGCTGCTTCTGTCTCCTCTCTGTAGCTCTTATACTCTGGAAGGAGCAACTGTGGAGATCCCTCATTTAATTCAAACACCTAAGTAGCCATAATTAAAGCTTATCCCACTGGGGAGGGGCACCTGGGGGTCCTGGAATTGGGCCCGTGTCGGGCTCCATGCTCAGCAGGGTGTCTGCCTGAGGATTCTCTCCCTCCTCTCCTCCCGCTTACGTGTGCATGCATTATCTTTCTCTCTCAAATAAATAAATTTAATTTAAAAAAAAAAACTTATCCCACTGGGGAGAAAAGAAAAATCCCAAGTGGGGTACTGTTGCCCCTGGGCGAGTGAGTTTTCTCTGGAAAGTTGTGGGCTTCCCACTTATGCTTAAAGATGTCATATTTTCTTTGCCTGACCTCCCTCTACCAGGTTATTGAAAGCAATGGGATGGCAGGAATATCCTGAAAATGATGAGAATTGCCTCCCCCTCACAGAGGATGAGCTCAGAGAGTTCCACATGAAGACAGAGCAGGTATGTCATAAACCTTCCCTGGAGATCTGTTAATGACTAGGAGAGAAAGGAACAGGGCAGCCATTGCCGTTAGAGAGCCTCAGTTTCGTGTGAGAGAAGGGACCTTGGAAATGAAAATAAAAAGTAAGTTGCCATAGCAGAAATACAGAAGAGTGAATCAGTGCCTAGGCAACAGGGATCTCCAGTAGTGGATACAAAAACTGGGTCAGTAGTTAGCACATTCTAGAAAGTAGTATGTTCTTTCATCCTGGCAGCTCTACCCCCTTATCAGAACCACAAGGCTGTGTACCAGGGTTATGGGCTGAGCCCTGGGTCTCTAGGGAAGCAGGCTTATTCCCCCTGCCCACCGCCTCCAGCCCTGTGGTTTCTCTCTGGTATTCTGGCTGGAGCCAAGAAACTACCTCTGAATTTATCCAACAAATAGTTCGATGCTTCCTCTGAGTGAAACACTGCCAGATCCTGAGATTTATAGCAATGAACAAGGTAAATGGAGTCTACAGACTTCATGGAGCTTATATTCTGGTGGTATTTATATTTACATTTTACTTAACACTTATTTTTATTTATGGTATTTATATTTAAAGCACAAATAACAATCGTATTAAGTCCTATAAAGAGAAATTACAGCTGACATAAAGACTGCTACGCAGAACTATTCTCTCAATCGTTGTCATCACCTGAGAACTTGTAGAAATAGAGAATCTGAAACCCTGCCTACTGAATCAGAATCTGCATTTTTAAAAAAGATCCGTAGATGATTGATTTGCACATTAAAGTTTAAAAAGCACAGCTATAAGAAATCTTGGATCTCTTAGAAGGGCCCCCTCTACATTCTGCCTAGAATTGAATACCTGCCTTTTCCAGGTCCCACTGCCAGTGTAGTCTTTGATGGTTTTCTTTTTTCTCTTCCTGCTAACCATAGCTGAGAAGAAATGGCTTTGGGAAGAACGGCTTTTTGCAGAGCCGCGGTTCCAGCCTGTTCTCCCCTTGGAGAAGCACTTGTAAAGCGGAGTTTGAGGACTCAGACACGGAAACCAGTAGCAGTGAAACATCAGATGACGATGCCTGGAAGTAGGCGTATAAATGCTCACAGATCTGACCCAGTAAACTCAGCTTGTGTGTTTAGGGAGTCTACAAAAGAAATTGTTCTTTTCCTTTTCTTCTGTTGAATCCGTCATGCACAAGGGAAAATAATCATATCCCAAAGAGAGAGCAGTTGGCTTGTTTAGCTTTTGTTGTTGTTCCTCCCTGTTATCTGCTTAATAGAGAGAAGTTTGTGTGATGGGAAAGATTTTTTAAATACACACACACACAGACACAGTATCTAGGGGGCGACACACGGGTGGGAGCTGCCCGTGCAGAGAGGGGAGGCTGCTCAGCAGCACAGCTTCTGCTGCCAGCCCTTGGGGCGCTCACCCCCGTGCTCAAGCAATCATTGTCAATGACAAAGTGACTATTGAAGTTATAATTGTATTAAATTAATGCTAATAATTTGGATATTTTATTTTATTTTTGGCTGCTCGGGTAACGTTAGCCCATAACCAAGCATACATGGTTTTCTTTTTTTTCTTTTTTTTTTTCCTTTTTTGGGTACAGCTGTAAAATATTTGGATATAGGAAATGTGTTATTCTTGCAGCCTTGATATTCAGGGTGGATTGTAAAATATAAATTTTTGTGAGATTTCAAAGATTAAGATTATTTTGATAACATTATTTACAGATTTAAAAGATGTGGTTATCACAAGTCTGTTGAGGGGGAAAACTACTGCATAAAATAACTAACTTGGAATAAATATTTTGCATCAGTTTCGATCGTCTTGTGTAAGAAGTATATTTCCTTTAAAACTAGATGAGTGGATTCTTTGAGGGAAATACTTTTAGAAGTCTTAGGGAAATCTGAATTAGACACAGCTGTTGTTTCTCCTTTTAGCAGATACTTTTTTGATGCAGAAAAACTTGTGCAATAAATTATCAGTAATAAAATCAGAAACCCAAGTTTCCTTCCTGAAACTGATTTTCACTTGCCTGAGTATTTACCAGTGTGCATGTTTTAAGGAAGGTTCTGTGCCTCAGTTTTCCTGCTAAACAGGAACATGGGAAAGGGTTTGAGCCCGTGCTGTGACCCATGGAGGTTGACCAGTGGTGACCAGTGGAGGAGGCACACTTTTTCATTCAGCATACACTTCCCCAGCTCTCCCTGTACAGCCAGGCATTTTGCAAGGCTCTGGGGGTGTAGGGAATGTCCAGCCCAGTAGGGAGGAGAATAAACAATTATATTAAAAATGAAGCCTTTTGGGCCAAAATCTGATGGACAAGTAGAAGTTAAAGTAAGCACACACTGACACTCTTTGGCCATCCCTACAGTAAGTACACGGTTCCTGGTGGACATAGAGGTCCAGGATCATTAATGGGAGACAACCAACAGGGTAACAGCCCTGACTGCATGTTAGAAAACCAACTTGTAGTGTCTCCAAAAGGGATAGAGGCTAGAGGCAGAGAGAGCAGCATGACATTTGCTAGATTCTGTAAGGCTAGGAAGGCAGAGACCCTATCTGCCACACTCTATATTACATAGTCTCTCCTGCTGGTGTTATAAGCAGTCCATGCAGAAATGGTGGTTGGGATAGAGCAGTAAGAACTATCATATTTCATTGAATATATCTTTTAAAACATTATGTACTAATAAGAAAACTTGCCGGGTGCCTGGGTGGCGCAGTTCATTAAGCTTTTGACTCTTGAATTTCTGCTCAGGTCGTGATCTCAGGGTTGTGGGATCGAGCCCCAGTTGGGCTCCTTGCTCAGCAGGGAGTCTGCTGCTCTCTCTCTCTTCCCTCTCCCTCTGCCCCTACCCCCGCTTGTGTTCTCTCTTTCTCTAATAAATAAATTAAAAGAAAACTTGCCAGGTATGATACTCCATTAATTGTCGGTCCTGATTTGTGTTAAAATATGGGGAAAAAAAAGTGCATCTTAGAATACGTGAAATACTATAAAGTGAATTAAGTTGCAAAAGTATTAAATGGAAGTGAGAAGTCGGTTGAGATAGAGATATCCTGCCTGTGGGGTGTTGAGCTTTGCCACTTACTAGCTTTTACAGATTTCTAGAAATGTGCCCTTTTTCTTGCTTGGAATTAAGCTGGCTGAGATCACATGCTTTGAAACACTTATAACCTGTTGTTGGTCACACCTTGGCCTTACATGGTGAGGGGGTTGCTACCGTAAGTCCCGGTCTTGTTTAGAAAAGGGAGTTTGTTGAGAAACGTGGGCTAACTCAGAGCTCCTGATGGATACATATATTTGGGGAGGTGGCAGAGATCTGATCGGCACAAAAGTCTCCTGGTCAGACTTGAATGAAGGGGTACCTTTCTATATTTGATTCCCTCATCTGATAGATTCATTGTGTTCTCCCAGAACTTTCATTCCTTGGGCTGTGCTAATTATCTTCCCTCTCTAGCCAAACAAAACACCCCCCCCCCAAAAAAAAACAGGAAATCGGAAAAACGGCTAGCCTTGGTGTGACTTGGTAATACAAAAGCTGTGTGGTTGCTTCCCCAGGGGCAGAGTGCAAGGGAAAGCTTTTCAGCCTAGGGGAAAGAAGATTCCTGGCAGAAAGCCCAAAAGGGCAGACCGCTTCCTCTCCCAGGTGTTCCCTAGAACGGAGAATGACACTACCTTGGGTAACTTGGGCAAAACAAGAATGAACAAGATGATACTTCCCTGCCAGAGACTGTTCAATGACCAGTGATGGGGAGTATGCGATAGGGGCCCAGCTAGTCTAGGAGGCAGCTGTTTGTCCCCCTTTACATAGGCAGAGAAACCAAGATGTAGTGTGAAAAGGGACTTGCCCACGCTCATGGACTGACGTGGAGCAGACGTTATGACGCTTTTTCAAGCCAGGGGCTCCTCCCAAAAGTGACCAGCCTTTCCCCACCCATGCTCCAGGCCTGCCTAGACCTGCCTACACCTGTAGTTGCTGCCCAGGGAGCTAAGTCTCCTCCCCAAACATAATCTTGTAAACTCAGTAAACCTGGCCTTTCCTCTCTGCCTCTGGCTTTGTTTCATCCTCCTCTCCCTTTCCCTTGCTCTCTGTCCTGTCTCTTGCAGGTCTTGGCTGGCATGTCAGGAAAGGGGTCCCCTCCCATGGCCTCCTACTCTGGAGAGCCAGGGCTCCTGTCCTGTGGGTCCTGTGACATGGTTTTCCGCTCCTGGCCGCTGTTGGCCACCCACACTCAGCGCTTCTGCATTGGCCGTCTGACCCGAGAGGTAACACCTGGAGCCCACCTCTCAAAAGGGCCGTCTCTGTGGCCACATGGGTGGGTATTTAAGCAACTCTGACCCTCAGGATATTTCATCCCCACACCCTGTCGCCAGGTGGTGCCACAAGAACACCAGGGCCTCCCAGACCAGGAGGCCAGCAAATTGGCTCTTACGAAGCTAACAGAAGAGGTACCCCGGGCTTTCCCCACCGGCTCTCGAAATTTAGCAACCTCCCTAGGCCTCCAGGTCACGCGGATCATGGGTCACAGAGATCACGGAGTCCGCTATCTCCAGGTGCAGCGGCTGCGGCTGTACCTACAGGAAATGCGACCCTGGATAACAAAGGTCTCCAGAGGATTAGAAGGGCCCCGGAGCCAAACTGAGGTGCAGACTCAGGGCCCCACCCCCGAAGTTGCTGGAAGCCCTGGCGAGCGGCTGCGGGCGCTGCAGGGGACTCACGCAAAGCGGGTGGCGGAGACGGAGTCACAGAGCCGGGCCCTGGAGCGACGCAGCGAGGGTGAGGGAAAAGGACCGGGGGGGGGGGGGGCGGTTACGGGCCCTCCCCGCCCCTCTCCCCTTGGCTTTGAGTTTGTCGGACTCATTGCGACTCGGTCCCTTAACGCCTCAGAACTGAGCCAACGCCTCCAAGGTTTGGCCCAGACCCGGGGCGGAATATCCCGCCTTTCCGGTCTGGAGCGGGAGCTTCGAGAACTCCGGGCAGAAGCCGGGCGAACGCGGGGAGCTCTAGAAGTGCTAGGGACGCACGTTCAGCAGCTACAGCCGGAGACCTGGTGAGACCCGAGGGATTCGGAGCGCGGCAGAGCGGGGCCGAGGGCGGGGCCCGGTCTGGGGGCGGGGCCGCGGCGGGAGCCTCCGGAGGGCGGGGCCCGGGAGGCGAAGGCGCCCACGCAGCTGGAAGGCCGCACGTGTTCGGTCGGGAAGGGGCGGGGCTTCCGGAGGCCGGGCCTCTGGATCCGCAACATCTCCGCGCGGCTGGTCCCCGGCCCCAGGACCCGGCTCAACGCCTTGCGAGAGGCGGAACTCTGTTGTCCGGTGCTACAGGCCAACCCAGGGACTCTGGCTGCCGAGATCGGGTGAGGTCCGGGGCCCGGGGCGGCATGGGCGAAGCGCTGATCAGTCCTGAAAAGACGCTGCTGTCTTCTTGTGCCCTGCTCCCTCCCTAGGGCCCTGCGTGAGGCCTACGTTCGAGGCGGGGGCCGGAACCCCGGCGTTCTGGGCCAGATATGTCAGTTGCAGGTGGAGGCATCAGCGCTGGAGCTGCGGAGGCTGCGGACCCACAGAGGTGAACAGGACAGTCTCTCGGAGGCGGTGGTCTTAATTCTGGGAGGAGAAAAGGGCGGTTGAGGGGGGCGTCTTTGGCAGTGGGGACCACCTGAAGGTGGGAAATCTGGGTGGTCTTTGTGGCAATGGCTAGAATGTTACAAGTCCAGCCTTGTCCAGAGAGACCTAAAGCTGGAGAGCTGCTCAGGATTGCACCAGCTGGTTACCAGAGGCCAGAGGTGACGGGTCGGACTTTTTCATCGCAGGAAGACGGGCAGGTGTCGCACTGGGGGAGCTTCTAGCGGTGGAAGCCGAAAACCGGCGCCTGGAGGCAGAAATCCTGGCCTTGCAGAGGGGCGCAGGCCCTGCGTCCTGGGGTCAGCGAGCACCCTCGTTCCACACCACTTAGCTCTCCCCAGCAGGCTGAGCTCAAGGAAGGGGTTAGAGGGACCGTGCGTGGGGAATGAGGCGCGTGTTTGTGGCCCTGTCCGTTCCTGCCCTCGCGCATCTCCAGGTGTCCGTGCGTGTGGGTTCGGCTCTCCGGGAAAGGGTATCTTGGCCCTGTTACTTGCTGCGTCCTGCTCAGAGATGCCCTACTCTTAACTCTGCTCTCAGGGCCTAGCGAGCCTCGACCCGTGGTGAAACCCCCCCGATGCCTGGGGAGGAGGGAAGATCCCCCGCGCCTCCCGCCGCCTGTGGCTCCCCCGCTGCCGCCGCATCCGCAATCCACAGGCATCCTATTGAGTGGCACAGAAAAGGCCGTGAGGACCCAGGGGTTGGGGTCAGGGCAGCTCTGTTTTGTGTAGTTGGGGAAGCATGGGCACCGAGGAGGCTCTCGGCAGGAGTCCACTCTTCCCCCACCCACAGCTGCAGGTTCCTGGCACCCTGACCAGGAACCCTGGCCTGGATCCATACTTCCTCCTGCCGGCTCCTGACGTTCTGGGCCCTGCACCCTATGACCCTGGGTGAGGCCTGCTCCCCCTGTGACTTGGTCATCCCTTCTGATTAAAGAGAGACCCACTAGGAAGAGCTAGGGTTGGGGAACAGACAGGGTGAGGGGAAGGGATGGAGGGGGTGGACTGTATAGGTGCCAGCTGAGACCTGTGTTCTTCAGGGCTGGTCTGGTCATTTTCTATGACTTTCTTCGGGGCCTTGAGGCTTCTTGGCTTTGGGTGCAACTCATGACTGGCCTGACACGAGATGGACAGGACACAGGAGGGGCCACAGCATTGCCCCCAGCCCTTTGCTTGCCCTCACCTCCAGCTCCTGGGCCCATGGGCAACTGTGCCATCCTTGCCAGCAGACAGCCCGTACCCAGGTCAGTAGGTGGAGATTGACTTGGATGCCTTTTGTCACAATTGAGGCTTTTCCCTCATTCTGCTGAGTTTTCCCATCTGTATACGGGGCCACTGGCTCTCAGAGCTGTCCAGGGAAAGAACAGTTCTGGCTTCTGACATTGTTTCGGTTGTTCTAGGCTGCCACCTTCACCATCGGTAGCCCTGGTCTGTGAGCTACAGGCCTGGCAGGGGCTGGCATGGGCTAGGGAACCACAGCCGAAGGCTTGGGCCTCACTGGTGCTATTTGACCGGGATCAAAGGGTGCGAAGTGGCCGTTGGCGTCTTCCACTTCGGGCCCTTCCTCTGGACCCCAGCCTTACCCTTAGACAGCTGAATGGGATTCCCCAGGTGAGTGTGGACAGGGCCTGGATCTCCTCCCCTCCAGGTACAGATGCAGTACCATTTCCTCTCTCTCCAGGTAGGTGAGGTTGAGCTCTTTCTGCGACTGGTTAACGCAAGAGATGAAGGTGTCCAGACACTGGCCGAGATCAACCCAGCAAGTGCCCAGGAGTACCAGTACCCACCTCCGGTGAGGGACCACCTAAAGCTAGGGATACTGCAGGTGTGATTGGTGTGGTTAATTGCCAGCATTTGTTGACCCCCGTGTTCCAAGTCCTTTCTGTGAATTAACTCCTTTATCATACGTCGTTACTAGGTAGATTATGTAAACAGATAAGGAAATCAGAGCTGCACAGTAACGTTAACTTGGTTTACATTAGGTAGTCAAGATATAAACCTCTTGCTAAAGATACACTTCTGTTCCACAGATGTCCAGCTCACCTTCACTGGAAGCAAGCTCCCTGGCCCCAAAAGCTGGCTTTGTTGACCCTCCTCCTCCTGCAGAAGAGCCCCCTCAGCAGCAGAGTCAAGGATAGATGGTTTGGGCCCTCATCACAGCTTTGACCCACACCCTCTGGCTTTTGGAGTCCAGGAGAATGTGGGCATGAGTAGCTTAACAGGCTCAGAACTAGTACTTAGATGAGGCTTGTTGCCAGACCTGCAGCTCTACTACTACACGTTCTCAGAGGGTCTAGAAGCAAATAGCAGATACAAGCTCAAAATAGGAGGTCCAACCACAGCTTTACCACCTTCCACAAACACTTGGCCTTTATCAGTTTTCCTCTTGTAAAACGGATGTGAGGATTAAATGGATGTCAGGTATTTTCAGTATTGCCTGGAATATAAATTCTTTGAAAGATAAGCAGGGGGCACTCTAATTTGTTAAAGGAACTTCATAAACTTTTTTTTTTTTTTTTGCGCTAAAGCCCATCTTGTTGCCACACTTCGTTCAGGACATCTCCGGGAAGCCTTCCTGGCTATAAAGATCCCCATGAACTAGGAGCTCCCATACCTTACACACTTAGAGGGGGTCACATGTAAATCTGGCTGAAATTTGATATTGGGCCTAGCCCCAGAACCCAGTGCCAACCAAAGGTCAAAGGCCTAAAATCCTCAGGACTTGGAACATGCAATACAAGGGCATCTTCAAGAAGTTCAAAGCCAAAAGATTCTACAGCCATGAGTTACCATAACCAGCCCAGAAAAATTCCATTTTCTCTTCTATTTATTTAGGAAATAAAATATAAACTGGAAAACTGCTTGACATTCAGTATTCAAATGGCAGGTTCTGACCTACTGTCTATCTAGTGCAGCAAAGTAACCCTATGGGTGGTCAGAATTACTAACTCCCTTTAGGTAATGTAGGGCAGGCATGGTTTGGAATTCAGATCGAAATAGTAACTGGTGTTTAACAGGTTCTTAAACTAAGGGTCAGGGCTGAGGCAGCTCAGGCAGGAAGGGTCTCCTACTAGCCTTGCACCCTGGACATCAGTGAGGTCCCAGTGGGATGGCTTTAGTGTCAGTATCCTGAGCACCCTTTGACTGGGCTGGTGGGCCAGTTTCTACCTTTCAACCCCACATCCACACTGAAATGCTTCAGGTAGTTCGGGATCCCACTGGAAGATTTTATTTTATTTATTTGAGAGAGAGAGAGAACATGAGAGGGGAGAGAGGGTCAGGGAGAAGCAGACTCCCCACCAAGCAGGGAGCCCGATGTGGGACTCGATCCTGGGACTCCAGGATCATGACCTGAGCTGAAGGCAGTCACTTAACCAACTGAGCCACCCAGGCACCCTGGAAGATCTTTAAACACAAGTCCAGACCAGGAGCATTTTTTAGCATCTTTATTTGACAAGTCAAAACTGCAGATGGGTAACAATTTGGATTCAAGTTATAAGATATATTCCAGCCTTTCTGTACAGAAAACAAAACTCCACCACCCAGCCTCCCCACAAATTCCTCCAACCACATCCCAAGTGTCCAGTCTATCTCTCAAGCCACTTTCAAACCAGAAAGCTCAATTCTCTACAGTTAGCAAACCAGTTTTCCTCAAGGATCACTTCCCCTCACCCCCCCCCCAAGTTTTCTTCAGTTCTTTTTCGAGGACAGAATTATTGACCCCTAACTGGAGACTAGGTGGGTAACAGTTATCAGCTCACAAAGTCCACCAAACAGTATCAGCACCAAAGAGCAAGATCTTCACCAAGTCTTGTTTTTGTAGCCCCCATCAAGGGGACAGCACCACTGAAGGTTTGTATTTAAAATGGAAAAAATATAGCACCATTAGAAAACAAAGGGCCTGGCTATGCTTGATTTGATCGCCTCCACATTAGACAGACAGGAACTTGGATGGGAACTTCCAACAGAGATCAGTACAGAAAGGGGCAGGGGGAGTGAGTACCTTTGACAACTGTATCATACCCAGAGTGCTCCAAGGCACAGAGTCAGCCAGTATTTAAGGAAAAAAAAATCATCAAAGCCTCAACCTTTGCTTACAATCTTTATTGAAGTTATACAAAAAGAAGCCCCCCAAAGTGAAAAAATACATTATATACAAAAACACTTTCCCTCAGGAGGAAGGCTCTGCGCCCTCTCTTAACATGCAGTGCTTTCAACTGTGGCTCCGGCCTCCACTGTCCCCTCCACTGCTGCCCGGCTTTCAGCCTGATTCTCAGCCTGGAAGATAAATAGGGAGCCTGGGCATAAATGACCCTAGTTTAAGCCGTTCTGTCTTACACAACTGAGTAGGCATTAGAGAAAGTGAACAGGTCTCCTAAAGCCTGCTTTGCTCCCTACACTACTAACAGGACAATTAGTAAGGCCATTTCCTAAAGTCTCTCCAATAGGGCTGACGGAGCCAATGTTCATACGGTACTTGGAAAGGGAGCAAGCAGAAATAACTCAATGGTCTTGCCAATTAAGTGCCTTCTCCTCCTACATTCATTAGAGTGGGACTTGTGCTGTGTATATAGTTTCCATTTGTCAATGAGACATACATTCCATAACCAGATTCCTGCACACTGTTTCTATGAGGGTTGCATTCAAGTAATCCAAACAGGCTCAAGGTGAGGAACATGCACTTAGGAGGACTAGTTTCCCCAGGCCCTGAGAACAAGGGGAAATAAGGCAAGAGTCCAAGCCCTCTTAACTGCCCACCTCCTCCTCCATGTTTTCTGAAACTTCATTTCCACTGGAGACGGCATCCCCACTGCCTCCATTCACCTCTAGCTCTTGTTTCGCTTTCTTTGCATCATCTTTTCGGGGACTCTCTTCCTCTGGTTTCCTCTGAAGATAGAATTGGGAACGCTTCACAAATGTGCTGAATGTTTTTAAAAGTACTGCAAAACTTTTTAAAAACCCCTTCAGTCCTCTCCTCCCCCACTGCCGCCACCCCATGGTCCAGAGATCCTGAACACCGTGATCCACGGGTCTCAGGGTCTCTCGCATGGCCACAGGAAGCAGATGCCAACCTGTGCTCGGTACAATCAATTGGTCAGCTACAACATACCAATCCAGCCTCTCTAGAGGAAGGGTGGGGTGAGGGTGAGGAGTAGATCTGAATAGTAACCAAACCCCAAGTTTATGAATTAGGACACAAAGGAATCAGTCTCCCACAAGAGGAAAAAACGACTGTAATTATAGGCAGAAGATGGACTCCTAGGAGTATCGGCAGGTCTGCTGCTGAATGACTACTGTCAAAGAAAACCCGCCAGCTGAGCCGATTCTTCTCAGCTGCTTTCCTTATAGTCCTGGGCCAGAAGAGGCCTGGAAAACTGTTAGAAGACATAGTCAAGTGAAAACTACCTTCATTCAAATCCTCACCAACTCTGCAAAATGAATGTCTTATTACACCAAATATTAAGGAATGTATTCCTGGTGTATCATTTGAAGCAAAAAAGAAGAAAACGCAAACTGGAAAGAAAACAGAAAAGAAATGACCACATGTAGATTTACCTTCTTTCTGACAAGGTGGGAGATATCACTCACACAATTTGATGAGGAAGCACCATCCGTTGATTTTCTACTGGCAACCTGACAAAAAGGACTTTGTTAGCAATGTACAACTAGACAGGACACAGAAAAGCCTAGTGACAAAAATCACCTGAATACTCACCATGGAGATTGAAGTGCCTCCTCCACTAGGAGTGAAACCTGAAGTAGAGCTCTCCACCTGTGCGAGAGGTGACAGACCCAAGTGGGTCCCAGGATAGAACCCACCAGGTCACCCACACACCTACAACAGGTACCTACCATCCAAACAACTGTTTAAGACCTCAAATACTAGTGGGCTTCCATATACTAGCAGTATCATTCCACCCCCCTCTACCTGCAATTGCCACCCCCAAACCAGCTTAGGCACAGGGTAAATACTAAATTAACCCATCCACCTCATCACCTGGGGCGCTATCTATACAGAGGAGTTCTCAGAGGTGGAAGGAATAGCTTACATTTATTAAGCAAATACTATTTGTACTGTCAGAAGTATTTTAACATAGATACTATTACCCCCATTTTACAGATGAGTCAACTAAGGCAAAGAAATGTTAAGTAACGTGTCCATGGTCACACATAGTGAGTAGCAGATATATAACCTAAACCCAGTCTGGCTCCAGAGCATATTCTCTTAAGCATTATACTACTTAACAGGACTAACTAGATAAATTCACACATTCCTTCTGACCACCAACTCCCTGGAAACCGTATCACGGTTCCTAGGCAGACAGAACACTAATACCATGATGTCTTCCAACAGTATCAACCATGCCATTATCAAAACTTTAAAAGGAAACCAAACCAACCAGAGTTGCTTTCAGAGCCAATTCAGCTACATTCCCACTACGCTGGGACTCCTTTGCATCTTCTATCTTCTCTCTAATTTCAGGTAGCAGTTCCTTCAGCTCCTCAATTTCTTTCTCATATTCAGTAGATGATCCTTCAGCCTCCTTCATCTGTTCACTTAGTACAGCTACAAAGAACAGGCTGAAGTGATCAGTAATAGTTACCACCAAAGGATCCTTTTTTTTTTTCATATTGTCGATTACCAGATCCAGTCAAGCTTATCGTCAAATAGCTGATGCTCACTCACCCATTCTGTTCTCAATGACTTCAATAGATTTGCTGAACTGTGCCACTGCCTCATCATACTGAGAGTTATACCCATAGGCCAAGCCCAGCTGGTAGTGGGTCTCTGCAAGGAGACGATCATGGGCTTCTAGGTACTGCTCCTGCAGGTTTAGGCAAGCCTGGAACTCCTCCACAGCTTGGACATAATTCTCTAATGAAAAGAGAAAGAATAGCAAGCAAATGGACAGCATTTAATATATAATACTTCCAAATTGTGGATCATTCTACAGGAATGCTCTCCTGTTTTAAATGACATTTCTTTGTAGCATCTCCAGGACACTAGACTATAAAAAAAATATCTAACTGGGGAGGGGGGAAAAAAAAAACCCTACTGAAGAGACTTCAGAAGAGATGGTTCACTATTCTAGGAACTAGAGGAACCCAAACCAACTGTCTTTTTAAAGCCAATTGCCAGGAGTGCCTAGGTGGCTCAGTCAGTTAAGTGTCTGCCTTCCACCCAGGTCATGATCTCAGGGTCCTGGTATGGAGCCCCACATCAGACTGCTTGCTCGGCAGAGAGCCTTTGTCTCCCTCTCCCTCTGCCCCTCCCCCTACTTGTGCTTTCTCTAAGAAATAAAATCTTAAAAAAAAAGCCAATTGCCCATAACCTATGATCAATCAAGCTGAATTTTAAGGAATTAGAGAAAGAACTGGGGGGGTGGGGGGCACATTAAAGAGTAAAATGGAAAATGTATTACCAGATTCAACACTAACTTCTCCAAGTTTAAGATGGGCCTGTGCAGCATAAAGCTGAGCTTCTTTTGTTTCTTGCCTGAAAGAAGGAAAAGATGATCAGAAACCTTAACAGCATTTGTCCAAACCTGATATTCTACTTCCAAGTTCCAAACTCCCAACCTAAGCCTAGAAACACTGAAAAGTATTACCTTTTAAAAATGATCTTTGCTAAATCCAGCATATCCCAAGCAAGCTCTAGATTCCCGATCTCCTCCTCTTCATTTTCTTGAAGAGACTAAAAAGTATATCCAAATCATTGGTATTAGGCAGAAGTATAAGACAGGAATCTTCAGATCACAAATCTAAATGTGTAATACAGCTTAAAAAATAAAAAAACACATGATTCAAAATTTGGACTTTCTCCCTAAAACCTACAGAATGGGTCCCTATAATCCTTCTATCCAAAGTCATCACCTTATGTCAGTGATATCTAACAGTGACGTGTTGGGTCCCATCAGAACATCCTCGGATTAAATGGATCTGTGTATTCCAGGCATGAACAAAGAGTCCCCAATCCCTACCAAGAAATGACTATGATAATCACACCTACTCTAGTTAAGCTACAGTCCTACAATAAGATGATACAATAATAATTTACCTTGTTTTCAAGAAGTGATTCATTTGGTGTTTCTCCAGCCTTGTCATT
Organism: Mirounga angustirostris; assembly: GCF_029215605.1. Taxonomy (NCBI): domain Eukaryota; kingdom Metazoa; phylum Chordata; class Mammalia; order Carnivora; family Phocidae; genus Mirounga; species Mirounga angustirostris. The sequence goes on from NW_026991712.1 coordinate 154,528,301, forward strand.
TTCTTTATCCTCCTCTTCTGAGCCTTCAGTTTCTGCAAGCAAAAATTCCTCAGTATTGAGAATACTAAGGATATCTTCCTTCTAAGTAGTCAGAGATTCCAATAAATGCCTGTCAACCTATATTCTGAGTAGAACAGGCCAGATGCTAAGTCAGTTAATATTTGAACTTCATATAAAGCCAGTGATTACAGTCTAATTCAAGTGTAGCCTAGACTTAGATTGTATAATCTTACAGTGTGTGGTTTACACCTTCAGTGATCAGAAGGCTGAACGTTTCTCTTCTAAAAGTCAGTCTGGATCATTCAGATCAAGACAGATTAACTACTGTAGTCTCTTATCCTAGAAACTCCCATATACTTAGCCAGAAGCAGTTGAAGAACTCAGCCAGTGTTCCTGGTGTCTTTAAGCAGCCATTTGTTATATAACACTAACATGCTGAGGAAGTACAAAAAGTTAAATTACCCCAGTCCATTCAGAGCAAGAATGCTCAAGAGACTAGCTTTCCCACAACACAGCTGTGGAGAGAAAAGCATAGTCCTTACCAACTCTCACCAATGAGCATGCCACAGACTCCAGCCAGCTCTAGCATGTACAGAATTGAGTAAGCAGTACCACAACCAATTGTTTTACTCCAGTATAATGTTAAAATTTGCAGCCATATTGACACTCTATTTCACCATACTGACATATATTCACAAGTCAACTGCCTTTAAGGACAGGCTGCTAATAAATAGCTCTACGCACCACTTAAAGTTCAGAATGCCATAGGATTAAACATGGGCTTTTGGGGGCACGTAACAATTCATGAATTGGGTATAATGTGCCTACCTCTGCCACCTTTCATTAAACATTTTTAACGCAAGCAAAAGAGCTCAAATACCGTCTCTTAACAAGCTATTATGGGAACATAAATATGCAATTAGGCCTTAGAGCCATGAAGTCAGGCTAAAGGACTTTTATCTTTAGCAATACTGCTTAAGAATGGGAATAGGCACAGAAAATTCCTGAACATTATAAATTAGTAAAACAAAGTCCTGTAAGAAGGACACCTGGCTGGCTCGGATAGTGGAGCATGCAACTCTTGATCTCAGTGTTGCGAGCTTGAGCCCCATGCTGAGTATAGCGATTACTTAAAAATAAAATTAAAAAAAAAAAAAATTCCTCTAAGAACCAGTTACAAGTTAATTGACCTCTATAGCAAACAGTTTTTATCAAATGAATCACTTTTCCCCTGTTGACCATATAATTTAGTGCTTCTGAAATAAATACCCACCATCATACACCATTATCTTTCTGTACCCGAATTTCCAAGTTATCTGTACACTTAGTACTCTGTCAGACTAGATGGGTGGTTTTATTAATTCTGACAATGAGGCCCATTCTCAAGACAGATGAGGTAAATCTATGAAAACAAACATTTTACCTTCCTAATTTGTAGGAAAAATTGACAAAATGTGTATTGTTAGTCTGTATTCTTAAATAATCTGGTATCTGTTCCTACTCATACCAGAATGCCAGGTGACATCTAATTAGATTAAAATCTTACTGAGTTTTACATCAAATTTTTAAAATAAAATTCTTATGATAATCTGAGAAAAATACTTGTTTCCCTTGAGAAATCTGTACTACCTTCATGGAATGGTGAAAAGAAAGTTATGTTAATGAGAAAGCCATTACTTTAAAACAACACTTTCCAACCTGGTAACCTATACCCAGGTATTAATGGGAATGCCCTGATGTCCTCAGTGAAGTGATCTGTTAAAATGGAATCTTCTTTGTAGCATGCCTATTACCATCCTTTGGAAAAATGGATACACAGCTTTATACCATTTCTCTGATTTGTAGCCTGTTCAAAAGTTAAGGGCACAGAACAGCGCAAAGAAGAAAAATTCCTCTTAGAGACAAAGTAAAGACAATCTGCTGATTCTCTGGTTATTCTAGCCCTTCCAGGGGATTAAGTCAGGTAAACACTACAGATTGGCCAGTACAGTATGGCCAAGCTCTGTGCCCACAATTTAAAAACTCTGTTCACTTACCAATCATATCTAGCATAACACTTATAAAACAACAGACCAATTATCTTTATTAGGGATATGGACAGCCTGAGAGGCGGTAAGAAATGGGATTTTAAGAGAAAACCTCTGGGGTGCCTGGCTGGCTCAGTCAGTAGAGCATGTGACTCTTGTTCTGAGGGTTATGGGTTTGAGCCCCACATTGGGTATAGAGATTACTTAAAAATAAAATTACAAAAAAAAAAAAAAAAAGATTTGAGAGAGAAAACCACTTATAAGATTTTTGCAGGCTAGTGCTGCCACATAAAGTGGAACAGAGCACAGAGAATACAAGTTTAGGCCTTAGGGGCGCCTGGGTGGCTCAGTCGTTAAGCATCTGCCTTCGGCTCAAGTCATGGTCTCAGGGTCCTGGGATCAAGCCCCTCATCGGGCTCCCTGCTCTGCGGGGAGCCTGCTTCTCCCTCTCCCACTCCCCCTGCTTGTGTTCCCTCTCTCGCTGTGTCTCTGTCAAATAAATAAATAAAATCTATTTTAAAAAAATTTTTATTTATTTGACAGAAAGATAGCGAGAGTAGGAATATAAGCAGGGGGAGCGGGAGAGGGAGAAGCAGGCTTCCTACCGAGCAGGGAGCCCAATGTAGGACTCGATCCCAGGACCCTGGGATCATGACCTGAGCCGAAGGCAGACGCTTAACGACTAAGCCACACAGGCTCCCCTAAATAAAATTAAAAAAAAAAAAAAAAAAAAAAAAGTTTAGGCCTTGGAGCCAGAAGGTTTGGGTACCTCAGCCCTCCCCATATTGGTTGTGTGACCAGGGCAAATTACTTAAGCTCTTTCTGCCATTTCTTCATTTGTAAAATATGGAAAACTGTATCTTCTTTATGAGTAGCACCGTACCCAGGGCACATACTAAAAAAAAAATGCAACTGATGACTCCTAGGCTTTTATAAGTACTTTAAAAAGAGTGACCAGAGGGGCGCCTGGGTGGCACAGTCATTTAAGAATCTGACTCTTGGGGCGCCTGGGTGGCTCAGCTGGTTAAGCGACTGCCTTCGGCTCAGGTCATGATCCTGGAGTCCCGGGATCGAGTCCCACGTCAGGCTCCCTGCTCAGCATGGAGTCTGCCTCTCTCTGACCCTCCCCCCTCTCATGCTCTCTATCTCATTCTCTCTCTCAAATAAATAAATAAAATCTTAAAAAAAAAAATAATAATCTGACTCTTGGTTTCGGCTCAGGTCATGATCCCAGGGTCATGAGACCAAGCCCCACATCGGGCTCTGTGCTGAGCGCAGAGTCTGCTAAAGTTCCTCCCTGCCTCACTCTCTCTCTCAAATAAATAAATCTTTAAAAAAATAGTGACCAGGGTGCCTGGGTGGCTCAGTTGGTTAAGCAACTGCCTTCGGCTCAGGTCATGATCCTGGAGTCCCAGGATCGAGTCCCACATCGGGCTCCCTGCTCAGCGAGGAGCCTGCTTCTCCCTCTGACCCTCCCCCCTCTCATGTACTCTCTCTCATTCTCGCTCTCTCAAATAAATAAATAAATCTTAAAAAAAAAAAAAAAGTGACCAAAAAGTTTCTGATAAGAGGTGGGTTAAGGGAGGAAATAAAAAGTCACCTTCCTCACTGTGAGGTAGGCTTGGGAAGAACATACATTCATGTCAGATCTAGGGTCTGATTCTAGTTCTATGACTTAGTGTTTGACCCTAAACAAGTAACAGAACCCCTAAGCCTCAATTTCCTCATGGCTCTAAGTGGAGTAATATTACCTACTACATAGTATTATTTTGGAATCAAAAATAATGTATGTGGGGGCGCCTGGGTGGCTCAGTTGTTAAACGTCTGCCTTCGGCTCAGGTCCTAGGATCGAGCCTGCATCTGACTCCATGATCCGCGGGGAGCCTGCTTCTCCCTCTCCCACTCCCCCTGCTTATGTTCCCTCTCTCTGTCAAATAAATTAAAAAAAAAAAAAAAAAGTATGTGGGAGAGCTGTAACAATGTTGCTTTATGATCCAACTGAATAGTTTTTGAACTGGAGAAATAGGACCTCTCTATTGTAGCTTATTATTCAAAGTCCAACTTAAAAGAGCCAGCAGAACTTCTCACTAACTTTGCACTATCATTAATTTTAAGACATGGTAGTTTTTTAAAAACTGAAGAATTCAGTCCTGTGCTTTTTCCATAAAGAACTCCTAAAACCCAACAAGCAGCCCAATAGTGCTACCATTTAGCCAATTCACTTCTAGTTACTATGCCTACGCTGGCTGGAGTACAAGGACCTGCACATAGGTAGAATGTAGTTTACCAGAATGAGCTGCAAATACTGATAGTGCGTCTTTGAAAATCTAAAACTAAACAGAACTCTTAGTCTGTCAATTATACAAAGTGATAACTATTAACTAAAATATACCTGTGGTTATTAATACCAACATTAGATGAGCCTTACAGACAGTAGAATCCTCAAATGATAGTACAACTCAAGTCAGACGTGCCAATTATGTAACTGCTAATTAGAGGCTTATACATCTTGATGGAATTGAATCAAAATTAGACCAATAATACTACGCAAAGCATCCACACTTTATAACGTTCTAAGTAACAAAACCTTCAGTTTAGCAGCCAAAGCAAGCATGAAATGAGGGGGAAAGCAGCAAGAGGGCTAATGGTTAAGTTTTTTGTTATCTTTTGGAGGGGGCTAATTTAAAACTAATGTAAATAAGCCTCTAAACACTTCCTGAAGACTAAAAGTAAAAGAGGGTCATCAGAATTCTTTCACTGTGATTAACTGCCTTCATTTAAATGGCATGCCTGCTTAAGTGTACCAATTCACTGGATTCTACTGCTCTAATCCTGCTTCCTAAAGCAGAGAATAGGAACCATGTGAACAGTAAATTAATCCAGAGGCATGCAAGTGAACATCCATTCAGCATTCTCTGCCAGCCTAGCCCACTATTTCCCTACCTACCCCACCAGCCCCCATCCACCTCTATTGGCTAGTATGGTACAAGTTACTGATAGCTAGCCAAGTCTCAGAAATCACAGAGAAGGCCTATTTTGCAGTTAGTAAAAGCGTTAGTTTATAAGCCAGCTGAAGACTTGCTTTTGATTTAACTTGCTCAACTTATCACAATCTTCTTAAACTATCCCCATTTTCATTTAGCCCTTTCCTAATCCAAAGGCAGACGGAAAATCCTGAATGGAAGGCTGACTTTTACCCATGATTAGTGTGAGTCAAATCCAGAAATGTACTCCACCCACTGCAGCTCTTGCATATCCCGGTTACCTTCACCCTCTTTCATCTGTTCTTCTCTCTCTTGTGTTTCTTCATTAGCAGCTATCTTAACTTTGTCTTCAGGGGATTTCTCAGTAGCCCCCCGGGCTACCTTGGTCTCAACCCCATCTCCAGCTGCCTCAGACTCTTCTATGGGCAGCTTAGTCTCCTCCTGGCTAGGAACCAACTCTGCCCTGACTTTCTCCTCTAGTCCTGAGCCATCTTTTGTTTCTGTCAGTCCTTCTGCATTAGTCTGTTGTTCAACAGGAGTCTGACCTCCTGCAGCTGACAGTCCATTGACTGTACCATCCTTAGGGAGAACTGTGGCTTCCTGCCCAGGCTTCTCAGAGACTTCTGACCCAGCTTCTGCAGCTGAGGCCTCTGCAGCCTCTGTTGTCACCTCTGGTGACTCTTCAGCAGGAGGCACTTCTTGCCCTACCAGCTGCTCAAGAACAGCCTTTCCTGGCTCATTTTCAGAGGCAGCTACCTGCTCCTTTGGCTCATGCCCACCCATATCCACTGGCTTGACTGTTGAATCTATAGGCTCTGCTTCTGCCTCCACTGCAGTACTCTGCTTTTCGAGAGTTGTAACAGGCTGCTCTCCTGAAGCTTCTTTTGGCTTCTCCTCTATGCTCACAATTACTTCTCCCTGCTTCTCCTGACCTCCTTTTTCTCTGCATTCTTCTTGGACATCAGTTCCACAAACTGATTTTCCTTCCCCAGCATGTGGTACTTCCTGTTCTGGCTTCCCAGAAGTGACCTTGGCTTCATTCAGTCCTTCTGGTGCTGCTATTTCTTTTGCCTCAGTGGTTTCAGTTAACTGATCTGGAGTGGATTCAACTTTTTCCTGTAGTTCCTCTGCAGGCTCACTTATATCCATGTCTTCTCTTCCACCCTTCTCCATTTCAGTCTCCTGCTCTTTATCAATTTCAGGCTTTACCAGAGACTGGTCTTCTGGTTTTTTTGCTTCTTCTTTTTCTCCCATGGCGTCATAAACCTGTTCTCTCAACTCTTCCCTTGCTTCCTCTACATGGTTAAAGAACATGAAGCATAAACATGTCTTCGAATTTAGTGATCAAGGCATAAATGGAAACTAAAAATACATTCCCTTTAAAACCTCAAACAGCCTGGCTTAAATTTTAGCAGTTGGCCTAAAAATTATCTGTCCCCTTGAGAAAAAGCAAAGGGAAAAGTCCCAGATAGCAGAGCAACTTATTGCAAAGGAAACCCAAGCTCCTTAAGTGAGATACTGTTTTACTTGAGCATTCTGATTATGTTAAGAGATGCCAAGCTTTATGCTCTCCTCTAAACATTATAAACCTCCATCTAATATGTAAAAACTCTAGTAGCTAAACTCCACTTAGAATTTAACATTTAATTTTCTTAGACACAAAAAATGTAAAAAGACTCCAAAAGCACTGCTATTAAAATAACTGAGCTGCACAGACTTAAAATTTGCATTAAAAAGTATTTAAGTTTGTTAGGTATTTAAAATAACAATTTAAATAACCACATTTATTGGGGAAATTAAGTTTTCCTTTTATAAAAGCCTGCTCTCAGTTTCAGTAATTGGCTATCTCCACTGTAGTCTCCACCAGATGCATGTATCACCCCAGACAACTTAGGAGAGACCATCCAGGATAGGGAGAGCCCTAGTCCCATCACTTGTACACAAGAAATATACGTCGCATCTCCTGAATGTCACAGGCAACTCCACATACCATCTATGTTATCATTATTTTCTACCAGAGATTCGTCTTCTGTTTTTTCTCCTTCCTCCTCTTCCACATGCACACCTTCCAGGGCATTTCCCAACACACCATTCTCCATTCTAGGAGAACAAAAGGAGAAAGCACTAAAGGTATGATGGCTAGAACCTAACAGTTTTTCTAAGACCGAAAAGCAATCAAGTGCAGAGATTATAAACTTTAAGTATTCATGGAAGAAAAGCAGTGATCAAAACTAATACAAATTAAGGCAGTAAGAGCACTGAAAGAAAAAAGCATACCCTTCATCCCACCACCTAAAAAGCACTAATGACTCTTGTCAAAAGGGTAAGATCAATATATATTCGCTTTACAATAGGGCGATAATATTTCCCAAGCTTCGCATCCACCCATATTTCTTTAGTTGGCTTTAAAACATTCTGGAAAGACTTTCATGACAAATCAGGATGATCTACAAAATTAGAAAACTTACCAGAACTGAGAGTAAATGAGCAACAAAACATTTGCTAGTTCGTGTACCCTCAAAATATTTTGTTCTCGTTAATAAACTCCAGTGGAAAATACACAACAACTTTCCAATAGTTAAGACTACTGGTTTTGGGGCACCTGAGTGGCTCAATCATTAAACATCTGCCTTCAGCTCAGGTGGTGATCCTAGGGTCCTGGGATCAAGCCCTACATTGGGCTCCCTACTCAGCAGGGAGCCTGCTTCTCCCTCTCCCACTCCCCCTGGCTTGTGTTCCCTCTCTCACAGTGTCTGTCAAAAAACCCAAAATCTTAAAAAAAAAAAAAAAAAAAAGGACCACTGGTTTTATTTACTAGACATTTTCATATGCTACTGTTTACAAACCGTCCTTCATTAAGTCCTTGTTAAGGATGACTGTTTTGTGCCAAGAGTGCTTTTAAAAGTTCTCTCTCTTATATTGGACTTTATGGTCCAAAAATAAATTATGACCATTCACTAACAGAAAAGAACTCTTCTCCTAAAGACCCCAAAAGATGGGGCGCCTGGGTGGCTAAGTCGTTGAGTCTGCCTTCGGCTCAGGTCATGATCCCAGGGTCCTGGGATCGAGCCCCGCATCGGGCTCCCTGCTCAGCGGGAAGCCTGCTTCTCCCTCTCCCACTCCCCCTGCTTGTGTTCCCTCTCTCGCTGTGTCTCTCTCTCTCAAATAAATAAATAAAATCTTAAAAAAAAAAAAAAAGACCCCAAAAGTTAAAAAAGCGTAAGTTTAATCTACATCAAGTGCCTTCCAAAACTTCCATCAATATTTCATGTTCCTTCTAAACCCCCCTTCTTAGTAAAAGCAGACTCACCCAGATCATATGAATCGCAAAGCTAGTAAATAATCTTGGAAAGCAAAGAAACTTATTAAAGTTTTAAATAGACCATTAATGTGATACAAAACACCCTACTTAAAAACAAGTCAGACTGTTGATTTCGGCTCAGGTTATGATCTCAGGGTTGTGAGATGGAGCCCCACATCAGGCTCCAAGCTCAACAGGGAATTTCTGCCGAAGGATTCTCCCCCTCTCCCTCCAGCACCCCCCGCCTCCGCTCGATCTCTCTCAAATAAATAAACCTTTAAAGAAACAAAACAAAAAACAAAACAAAAACCCCTGCAGCTTGAAAGACGTACCTTGCCAACTCCAGAAGTGATTTCCCATAGTAAAAGAAGGCTTCTCCACACTCATTAGCAGTCTCTCCATACTTCTTACCTCTACAAAGAGAATAAACATCTAATAAGACCTGAATTAACATTTAATCAAAAATACTTATTTCTAGTTCTCTGAATTATAAAATGATATTTCTTCAGTGACACATCCTTCTAGGAAACCAATACTCCCCTCTCTTCTTGCTTTCAAGTCAAGTTCAAAGGGACTTTAAAAAACAATGTATGGGGCGCCTGGGTGACTCAGTTAAGGGTCCGACCCTTGATCTCAGCTCAGGTCTTGATCTCAGGGCCGTGAGTTCAAAACCCCACATTGCGGGGTGCCTGGGTGGCTGAGTCGTCTGACTTCGGCTCACGTCATCTCAGGGTCCTGAGATTGAGCCCTATATCAGGTTCTGCGCTCAGCGGGGAATCTGCTTTTCCTCTCCCTCTGCCCCTCCCTCCCGCTCCTGCTCCCTCTCTCTCTCTCAAATAAATAAAATCTTTAAAAACAAACAAGGGGGGGTTCACCTGTGTGGCTCAATCGCTAATGATCCCAGGGTCCTGGGATCGAGCCCCGCATTGGGATCCCTGCTCAGCGGGAAGCCTGCTTCTCCCTCTCCCTCTGCTGCTCCCCCTGCTTGTGTTCCTGCTCTAGCTCTGTCAAATAAATAAAATCTTAAAAAAAAAAAAAAAAACAAGGGGCGCCTGGGTGGCTCCAGTTAAGTGTCTGCCTTCAGCTCAGTCATGATCCCAGGGTCCCAGGATCGAGCCCCACACCGCATCGGGCTCTCTGCTCAGCAGGGAGCCTGCTTCTCCCTCTCCCTCTGCCTGCTGCTCTGCCTACTTGTGTGCCCTGTGAAATAAATAAATAAAATCTCTTAAAAACAAACAAACATAGCCCCATGTTGGGCTCCAAGCTGAGCATGAAGCCTACTTTAAAGAAAAAAAAAAAAGCATGTGGGTGCGTGCACCCGCGCACACACACACAATGTATGAAGTTAATATATTACCTGGTCTTTCTCTCTCTTTCTATATATATATGTTCCAAGAGATAACAATTTGCTGCAGTTATAGTATATAATCTCAGAGCCAAACTACATTAATAGGTATTTCTCCTGCTATAACATGAATGTCAGTACAGGCCAGAACAGTTAAAGGACCTTTGGCAGGGACCTAAAGGATGAATGAGGTATATGGAAAGACATCATGTTATTAGATGTAAGAACTTATTCTCTGGAGTCAGACTGCCTGTGTTTGAATCCCACCTCTAAACCTTAACTAGCTGTATAAACTTTATACTCAGTGCCTTAGGTTTCTCATCTATAAAATAGAAATGTTAAGAACTGTTCAAAGATCTAAGAATTGGGCTTGAGAACCGAGCGGAGCTGGTTGAGCCTTCAAAGTCCTAAAACGCGCGGCCGTGGGTTCGGGGTTTATTGATTGAATTCCGCCGGCACGGGAGCCTCTGCAGAGAGAGAGCGCAAGAGATGGACATGGACAAACGGATTCATTTAGAGCTGCGGAACAGGACGCCCTCTGATGTGAAAGAGCTCGTCCTGGACAACTGCCCATCAATCGAAGGCAAAATCGAAGGCCTCACAGATGAATTTGAGGAACTGGAGTTCTTAAGTACAATCAACATAGGCCTCACCTCAGTCGCAAACTTACCAAAGTTAAACAAACTTAAGAAGCTTGAACTAAGCAATAACAGAATCTCAGGGGGCCTGGAAGTATTGGCAGAAAAGTGTCCAAACCTCACGCATCTAAATTTAAGTGGCAACAAAATTAAAGACCTCAGCACAATAGAGCCACTGAAAAAGTTAGAAAACCTCAAGAGCTTAGACCTTTTCAATTGTGAGGTAACCAACCTGAACGACTACCGAGAAAATGTGTTCAAGCTCCTCCCGCAGCTCACGTATCTCGATGGCTACGACCGGGACGACAAGGAGGCCCCTGACTCGGATGCCAAGGGCTACGTGGAGGGCCTGGATGATGATGAGGAGGATGAGGATGAGGAAGAGTATGACGAAGATGCTCAGGTAGTGGAAGATGAGAAGGATGAAGAGGAAGAGGAGGAAGGAGAAGAGGAGGATGTGAGTGGAGAAGAGGAGGAGGATGAAGAGGGTTATAATGACGGGGAAGTGGACGATGAAGAAGATGGTGGTGAAGAAGAAAGGGGTCAGAAGCGAATACGAGAACCTGAAGATGAGGGAGAAGACAATGACTAAGTGGAATAACCTATTTTGAAAAATTCCTATTGTGATTTGACTGTTTTTACCCATACCCCCCCTGAAATCCCGCCCCCCGAAACTTATTTTTTTCTGATTGTAACGCTGCTGTGGGAACGAGAGGGGAAAAGTGTCCTGGGGCTTGTGGGGGGAGGGAGGGCGGAAGGGAGCGGAATAAAGTACTATTTTTACTGCCAAAAAAAAAAAAAAAAAAAAAAAAAAGATCTAAGAATTGAATAATAATGCCTGTGAAAGTATTTAAAACAATGCTTAGAAATACAAACAGCACTATACCTAAGTTTTAGCTATTAATATCTAGACAGGAAAGAGGGAAAGAGAAACAAATCACAAGTGTGATAAATGGAAAGGAGGAGGTATACTTTACATAGAGTAAGGAGAGTAGTTTTCATGAAGGAAAGGACTGGAAGAAGTCATGCAAAGTCAGGCCAGCTAATGGCCTTTACCGCCTAGTAAGAATAACTAGAGAAACTAAGCACAAAGTATTATGAGGGTCATGTTAAGTATAATCTACTAGATTAGAATAATGCATCTCAAATTTTCCCCCTAAATATCCTTAAATGCAGGACAGTGAAAATACTGATCTCTAGATACCTGGTAAGAAAATAAGCTAAGAAGTATGTTTCTGGTTATTCTTAAAAACTTAGATTTTAGGGGCGCCTGGGTGGCTTAGTTGTTAAGCGTCTGCCTTCGGCTCAGGTCATGATCCCGGGGTCCTGGGATCCAGCCCCACCATCGGGCTCCCTGCTCCGCAGGAAATCTGCTTCTCCCTCTCCCACTCCCCCTGCTTGTGTTCCCTCTCTCGCTGTGTCTCTGTCAAATTAAAAAAAAAAAAAAAAAAAAAGTCCCAGAACAAAGTAGGATGAGTTGGTCACCCTAATTACTGGTGACTGAAAAACAAACTACCTCACTCAGGAAAAGAAAAAAGTGAGAATACGCGGTGATATGCAAGTCTTATCGTTAGTTACAGGAATAAACTTGCACATGAAAAGCATCCAATTTTTTAAAACTCCACCCCCACCCAAAAGACAAACTTTTAACAAACAATATAGCACATCATAGCAAAACACAGTACTTACAAAAGACTAGCTGCTTCCTGGAATGCATTGACAGCTGCTGGAATATCCCCCATCACCAGATGTTTCTGTCCTAAACCCAACAGTTTCTTAGCTTCATTATCCACATCCAGACTGCAAGAAAAGTGGTATTTTTCAAATGTCAAATACTTTTTAAAATCAACGTTTTTTAAATACCTGTTACATTTATAAACCATTGTATTTTAACTTCTTTAAACCTTTGACCACTCCAGCAAGGTTAAGCTAACTCACATTTACCACTATAAAAGCAAAAGAAATCATAAAGCAACATTCAAGAGCTTTACTGGATTTTCTTTAAAAGGTTTATCTACTCACAAAGCCTATATTGTATGTTACTACAAATATTTGCTAATTAAGCAACAAAAAAAAATCATGAAAGAACCATATATTCATACAGCAAGTTATACTACCTCTAAGAAAAATAAATCAAGAAACATATAGGTGGGGGCGCCTGGGTGGCTCAGTCGTTAAGTGTCTGCCTTCAGCTCAGGTCATGATCCCAGGATCCTGGGATCAAGCCCTGCATCGGGCTCCCTGCTCCACAGGAAGCCTGCCTCTCCCTCTCCCCCAACTTGTGTTCCCTCTCTCACCGTGTCTCTCTCTGTCAAATAAATAAAATCTTAAAATACAAAACAAAACAAAAACAAAGAAAAGAAACATTTAGGTAGACAGGGCAAGACAGTGATCTCAATATAATATGTGGAATTGACATAAATAAACGCAAATAGATAAAATGGAACAGAGTACAAAAACAGATCCACACATACAACCACTTGAAATTTTGACAAAGGTACCGAGACAATTCAATGGGGAAAGAATAATCTTTTCAACAAATGGTGCTGGAATAATTGGATATCCACATGCAAAAAAGTAAACCTCAACCTTATTATCACACCACATACAAAAATTAACTTCAAGTGGATTATAGACTTTAATATTTATTTATTTGTCAGAGAGAAAGAGAGAGCACAAGCAGGGAAGCAGTGGGGGCCCAAGGCAGAGAGAGAAGCAGGCTCCCCACTGAGCAGAGAGCCCGATGCTGGGCTCGATCCCAGGACCCTGCGATTGTGACCTAAGCCAAAGACAGGTATCCCTGGATTATAGACTGAAAACCATAAAACTGGGGCACCTAGCTGGCTCAGTCTATAGAGCATGAGACTCTTAATCTCAGGATTGTTGAGTTTAAGACCCACATTGGCTGTAGAGATAACTTTTTTTTTTTTTTGTAGAGCTAACTTTTAAAAAAATATATATAGGGGTGCCTGGGTGGCTCAGTTAAGTGTCCAGCTACTCTTGGTTTCAACTCAGGTCATCATTTCATGGGTTGTGGGATCCAGCCCCAAGACAGGCTCCATGCTCAGTGGGGAGTCGGCTTGAGGATTCTTTCCCTCTGCCCCTCCCCACCACTGGTATGCTCGTACTCTCTCCCCCAAATAAATAAATCTTCGTGTGTGTGTGTGTGTGTGTGTGTGTGTGTGTGTGAGAGAGAGAGAGAGAGTGAATAGCATATATATGTATATATGCATTTACAAAAAATAGTCAATAAAAACCTGCAGATATTCTGCAGAAGAAGGAATAAACAGAATTTAGAATAGTGATTGTCAAGCTAAGTGAACTTAGGAATTATCAGGAAGTTTTTTTAAAAAAACACACAAGCCTGAATTCTACCTCAAGCTTAACAAATAAAATCTCTAGGGATGCAACCCATAAATCTACCTTTTGGATAAGCATCCTAGTTAACTATTATGCGTACCTCAGGTTCAGAACCATAGTCATATCAAGAGGGGAAGTTATGTGGAAGTAGATGTGGGCACAATATAAAATTTAAAACTTTTAAACTAGAATAACATAAAATTGAAAATGGCAACCTTACAAAATAGAGATCTAAATCAGTAGAAGTATTCAAAGAAGGAATAGGTTAGCATTTGCCAGGCATTTAACGAATAAGGAGCAGAACTTTCAATTCTAATATTTTAATCAAATGTGAAAAACCTGGAGACATCATTGTCAGGACTCCATACTTTAAATTACAGACAAGTACCTCAATATTCAGTCTTTTTTTTTCCCCCCAAGATTTTATTTATTTGACAGAGAGAGACACAGCGAGAGGGAACACAAGCAGGGGGAGTGGGAGAGGGAGCAGCAGGCTTCCCATGGAGCAGGGAGCCTGACCCGGGGCTCCTGACCTGAGCCGAAAGCAGACGTTTAACGACTGAGCCACCCAGGCGCCCCCTCAATATTCAGTCTTAACTGTTATCTATCAAAAATAATAGTGCCCTGGGTGCCTGGGTGGCTCAGTTGGTTAAGCGACTGCCTTCGGCTCAGGTCATGATCCTGGAGTCCCGGGATCAAGTCCCGCATCGGGCTTCCTGCTCGGCAGGGAGTCTGCTTCTCCCTCTGACCCTCCTCCCTCTCCTGCTCTCTGTCTCTCATTCTCTCTCTCTCAAATAAATAAATAAAATCTTTATAATAATAATAATGCTGCCCTTTGGGGCGCCTAAGTGGCTCAGTCAGTTAAGTCTGCCTTCGGCTCAAGTCACAATTCCAGGGTTCTGGGATTGAGCCCTACCTCAGGCTCCCTGCTCAGCAGGGAATGTGCTTCTCCCTCCCATCTGCCCGCCACTCCCCTGCTTGTGCTTCCTCTCTCTATCAAATAAATAAAGCAAATCTTTAAATAAATAAATAAATAAATAAAATACTGCCTTTAAATTATATAGTTCTTAGTTTATGTTCCAGATATAAATCTAATTACTCTGTAAATAATCTTACCTCTCCACTTTATCTGCAGAGGTAGAAGGAGCAGGAGCATCTTCTTCAATCCTGTAATGAAAAATTAAGGGAAAAATAATTAAAAGGAAGGCCATTTTAAGCCTGGAAATTAAATAAAGAAAAATATAAAGCCGTAATAGAGCTACCATTTATTAAATGCCCGATAAGATATAAAGATCTTAAAAGTGATATAATATATACTATTGGAGCCTGTATATATATATATATGTGTGTGTATATATATATATACACATATATATGTATATACATATATAATCAAATTTAATCTTTAATCATTCAAGTATCTGTTATAAATGCCTATTTGCTAGGCATGAGATATACTACAGTGAACAAAACAGTCACATCCTAGCTTTGAGTTTATGATCAGTCACACCCTCTCTAAAATAAATCTTTCGTAAAAATTTTTTTAAATTGGTAAACAAAGTGAGAAAAATTTACAATACACTTGTATTTGCAATTTCTTTACAATACAGTTGTACTTTAGATAGGTTTAAAGACATGGTTGATTTAAGTTACTATATGGGAATGCTATAGATTGACCCCGTGCACTTAGTATTCATTTAAATCCTTGGCATTTTGGGGGCTCTCTGCTTGGCAGGGAGTCTGCTTCTCCCTCTGCCTCCTACTTGTGCTCTCTTTCTCTCTCAAATGAATAAATAAAATCTTTTAAAAATATAAATAAATAAAACAGGGCGCGCCTGGATGGTTCAGTCGTTAAGCGTCTGCCTTCAGCTCAGGTCATGATCCCAGGGTCCTGGGATGGAGCCCTACATCGGGCTCCCTGCTCTGCAGGAAGCCTGCTTCTCCCTCTCCCACTCCCCCTGCTTATGTTCCCTCTCTCGCTGTGTCTCTCTGTCAAATAAAGAAATAAAATCTAAAAAAAAAAAAAAAAAAAAATGAATGAATGAATGAATGAATAAATAAATAAAAACAGGGCTCCTGGGTGGCTCAGTTAAGCATCTGCTTTCGGCTTGGATCATGATCTCAGGGTCTGGGGATCGAGCCGCACGTGGGGCTCTCTGCTCAGCAAGAAGTCTGCTTTTCCCTCCGCCTCCCGCTTGTGCTCTCACTCTGAGTAAATAAAACCTTAAAAAAAAAAAATCCTTGTCATTTTTACCTGCCCTTTCATCACTTTTCACATATATCCCAAAGGTAATACCCAGAAAAGGACATATATCATTTGTAAATGTGCCCCCAAAGCACACCAGATCTCAAATGAGATTTGAGAATGCTGTTTGTTAATTGGTGAAATAGAGAGGGGCGCCTGGGTGGCCCAGTTGCTTAAGTGTCAGACTCTTGATTTCAGCTCAGGTCTTGATCTCAGGGTTTTGAGTTCAAGCCCTGCATTGGGCTCCACACTGAGCACAGAGCCTACTTAAAAAACAAACAAAACTGGTAAAATGGAGAAAAGTACAGTGGGGAAAGAGGCAACCTTACTACAGGTACTTTACTACCAAGTACTACTCAGAATTGGAATACATACTGCAAGAAAGAAGTATGAGAACAGAAGCTATAGAAGATAAAAAGGATCTCCTATGTGGACAATTACTGAAAACTCTCCACAAGGTTAAAAACAACACAAATAGAATGGAGTCTATTAGTTTTCTACAACTGGGCTTTCTTCTTGTTTAGCTGTAACAAATTTATGAAGAGAACACATGCAATATGTACAAAAACAAATGATCAATGAAAAAACAGCTTATTCAATTCAATAAATATTAAATCTAATAGACATTTTAATTTTAGTACCTACTGTGTGCACTGGAGACAGACAGTCTCCAACCAAACAGTTAAAAAAGCAGAGGGGACAGGGGGCATCTGTCTGGCTCAGTCGGTAGAGCAAGGGACTCTTGATCTCGGGGGTTGTGAGTTCAAGCCCCACCTTGGGTGTAGAGATCACTAAAAAAAACAAATAAACTTAAAAAAAAAAAAAGCAGAGGGGACAGCTTGTTTAGAAACACAGAGAAAGGCAGAAGCGATTAAATGACACGTGAGGATTAACTATACTGGAGTCTCAGTCCCAGAACATGCTTTAAAGACAAAAGTATATATTTTTTAAAGTTGTCAGTTATGGGGCGCCTGGGTGGCTCAGTCGTTGAGCGTCTGCCTTCAGCTCAGGTCATGATCCCAGAGTTCTGGGATCAAGCCCGGCATCGGGCTCCCTGCTCCATGGGGAGCCTTCTCCCTCTCCCTCTGCTTGTGTTCCCTCTCTCGTTGTGTCTGTCAAATAAATAAATAAAATCTTAAAAAAAAAAAAAAAAAGTTGTCAGTTACTTTCAGCAGAATCCAAAATCTTCGCTTCGAACTCCTAATCCTTTTGTGAATATTATACTGGTCAACAAGTTTGATGAAAAACCCTGAAGAATGGGGAAAAAACTGGGTTGAAAATAAGCAGAGACTCCATAGCTAGAGCCACAGGGATGAAGCACAGTTTAAAAGGCAGTACACTTCAGGGGCGCCTGGGTGGCCCAGTCATTAAGCGTCCATCTGCCTTCAGCTCAGGTCGTGGTCCCAGAGTCCTGGGATCGAGTCCCGCATCGGGCTCCCTGCTCAGCGGGAAGCCTGTTTCTCCCTCCCTCCCTCCCCCACTCCCCCTGCTTGTGTTCTCTCTCGCTGTCTCTGTCAAATAAATAAATAAATAAAAATCCTTAAAAAAATAAATAAATAAATAAAAGGCAGTACTTCTAGCTGCAGGTAAAGCACATAATCTGCCCAGAAACCTGGAATGATGGCCTTTGATCCTTATCTACAAACACTTTCTGTAATAGCCTGTTCGTTCAAATAGCTTCACTAAGGGGTTATTTTGACCAGATTCTAACACAAGCTTCTCAAATTACCTGTGATTAAAGGACCAGATTTTTTATTTCCAGTGTACAACAGATTTTTTTTTTAAACAATCACTCCTTGCTGTTTTTATTTTTTATTTTTAGTAATCCCTACACCCAATATGGGGCTCAAACTCACAACCCCAAGATCAAGAGTCACATACTCCACCAACTGAGCCAGCCAGGTACCCCATCAGATGAATTTTTATTAAATAATGCTTACTCCAAATTTTTATACTTATCTCTTTGTAGACCAGTAACAAACAGTTCACAAACCACTATTAGTCTACGGACCACCAATACGAGTCTACAGACCACACAATGTGGTAGTAACATAAATGTCCAAATAGAATATAAGCACTAAAAATGCTGTATATACACGCTACAAATATTGAGGCACTCCAGTGGCAACAAAAATACACACAATGTTTTATACCCCACACAGATGAGGGGTGAGGTGCAGTACTATGTAACTTTCACTATTAGCCATGAGGGAAGTTAACAGGTACCAGATTCATCCTCCCACCTCAAACAACTAAAAAAAATGGCCAAGAACATAAAACATCAGTTTTCAAACACTGAACAGCTAGTAGCACAGGACATTGATCTAAGAGAAGGGAAACAAATGAGGTAAGTCCCATAACTGTCCCCAACTTACTGCTTAGAGAATTTTGTCCATAGCACAGAGGAACTCAAAAGAAGTCTGTCTCATAAAATTGAGACAAGAGTCTGGGGTTTGGAGATGCCTAGGTGGCTAGAATTTACAGAACAGAATGGAGAAAA
Organism: Mirounga angustirostris; assembly: GCF_029215605.1. NCBI lineage: Eukaryota > Metazoa > Chordata > Mammalia > Carnivora > Phocidae > Mirounga > Mirounga angustirostris. The sequence goes on from NW_026991712.1 coordinate 154,546,701, forward strand.
GATAGCAAGCTCCAGATATCTGCAGAAGGTTCCCTTCAGTCTTTGACTAACTGCTGATCAGCTTCTACATGAGAAAACTACTGAGGCCTATGTAAGAGTTACTAGAAAAGCAAAGATGAAACAATCTTCAAAGATCACAAAGGGTCTAAAATAACTCACGTTCCCAATAGTCAGGGTAGAAATACCTGTACCACACGGCAAGTACCTTTTAGTAACAGAGTTAAGTTCCAGGCCTGCCTAACAAAACTTAAAGGCAATCCTCAAAAGGACTGAACTATTTCCAAGTAACTGCATCCCAACATCAAAATATATTCAATTTTTGCACTCAGCAATAAACCACACAATGTCTGATAAGTAAAAAAATTATCAGGCAAACAAAGAAGCAGGAAATTAAAATCCATAGTGAAAAAAAGGTCATCAATAGAAACAGACCCAGAAAGGACACAGATGATAAAATTAGACAAGGACATTAAGGCAATTATTTTAAATGTAGTCCACATGTTCAAGAATGTAAAGGAAAGCACGAGCATGAGAAAAATAAAAGGTATTTAAAAAAAAAGTAAAGACTCAAATCACACTTCCGAAGACAAAAATACACTTGATAGGATCAATCAGACTCGGAAAAAAATTACTAGAAAAAGAAATTTTTTTTTTGACAGGGACACAGCAAGAGAGGGAACACAAGCAGGGGGAGTGGGAGAGGGAGAAGCAGGCTTCCCGCGGAGCAGGGAGCCCGATGTGGGGCTAACCTGAGCCTAAGGCAGACGCTTAACGACTGAGCCACCCAGGCGCCCAAAAATTACTAGAAATTTAGTGGCGGTTCCATGGTGTAATGGTTAGCACTCTGGACTCTGAAAATTACTAGAAATTTAAAGACAGCAGTGGAAACTCCAAAATGAAAACACAAAGACTTAAAAAAAAAAAAAATAAATAAATAAATAGAACTTCGGAGTGCCTGGGTGGCTCTGTCAGTAAAGTGACCGACAAATCTCTCTTGATTTCAGCTCAAGTCATGATCCCAGAGTCATAAGACTGAGCCCCATGGTGGGCTCCACACTCATTGTGGAGTCTGCTTGAGGTTCTCCCTCTCCCACTGCCCTTCCCCTCTTCTCTAAAATATTTTTTTTTTTTTTAGATTTTATTTATTTGACAGAGAGAGACACAGCAAGAGAGGGAACACAAGCAGAGGGAGTGGGAGAGGGAGAAGCAGGCTCCCCGCGGAGCAGGGAGCCCGACGCGGGGCTCGATTCCAGGACCCTGGGACCACGACCTGAGCCGAAGGCAGACGCTCAACCGACTGAGCCACCCAGGCAATAAATACTTTTTTTTTTTTTTTTAAAGATTTTATTTATTTTTTTGACAGAGAGAGACATAGCAAGAGCAGGAACACAAGCAGGGGGAGTGGGAGAGGGAGAAGCAGGCTTCCCGCAGAGCAGGGAGCCCGATGTGGGACTCGATCCCAGGACCCTGGGATCATGACCTGAGCTGAAGGCAGACGCTTAACGACTGAGCCACCCAGGCGCCCCTAAATACTTTTTTAAAAATAGAACTGCATGAGTCTGAAACACTAAGCAGACTAACATACATGTGGACTGGGGTCCCTGAAGGGATAGAGGTGGGAAAGGAAATATTTAAAGGGCTGGAGGAAAGTATTTAAAGAAATGATGGCAGGGGCGCCTGGGTGGCTCAGTTGGTTAAGCGACTGCCTTCGGCTCAGGTCATGATCCTGGAGTCTCGGGATCCAGTCCCACATCAGGCTCCCTGCTCGGCGGGGAGTCTGCTTCTCCCTCTGACCCTCCTCCCTCTCATGCTCTCTGTCTCTCATTCTCTCTCTCGCAAATAAATGTCTAAAAAAAACAAACAAAAAAAAACGAACGATAGCAGAAACCTTGCCGATTTTGGTAAGTATAAATCCACAGATCCAAAAATCAACAAACCCAAAGCAAAAGAATCATGAAGAAAAATACACCAAAGTATTTGTCAATTTGCTGAAAACCAGTGATAGATAAAAAACCACAGGGGCACCTGGCTAGCTCAGTCAGTAGAACATCTAACTTGATCTCAGGGTGGTGAGTTCAAGCCCCATGTTGGGCATGAAGCCTACTTAAAAAAAAAAAAAAAAGATATAAAATCGGCAAAGGAAAAAGATACTTATATAATCATAGTAACAAATATAAGAATGATAGCCAACTTCTTGTTATAAACAATGCAAGCCAGAAGATAATTTCTTTCAGTATTTTAAAAATACTGCTGTACTATCAACCTATTCTATAGCTAATGAAGTTAATCTTTCAAATATAAGAAATAAATCTTCTTCTTTCCTATAAAAGAGAGGATTCACCACCAATAGGCAATTATGAGAAAAAAAGGAAATCTAGACAGAGAGACGCCTAGGTGGCTCAGTCGGTTAAATGTCTGCCTTAGGCTCAGGTCATGACCCCAGGGACCTGGGATGGAGTCCTATATCAGACTCCCTGCTGCTTGGCTGACAAATTCTTGAAAAAAAAAAAAAAGGAAATCTAGGCACAAAGAAAGTAATACCAGGTAGAATTTGGATCTACATAAAAAGCACTGACAATGGTAAATGAGGGCAAATGTAAAACATTCTTTTATTTTTTTAATCTGGTTTTTTGAACTTTAATGAACATTTGGTTCATTTCTAGTTTTTGGCAATTATGACAGCTGATGTGAACATTGCTGTGTACATATTCTGGTGGACAGCTGCACATTTCTTTTTAGTACAAACTGAAAAGTGAATCAAGTTATAGGTGTTTTAGGGGTGCCTGGGTGGCTCAGTCGTTAAGCGTCTGCCTTTGGCTCAGGTCGTGATCCCAGGGTCCTGGGGAGGCTCAGCAGGGAGTCTGCTTCTCCCTCCCCCACGCCCCCTGCTTGTGTTCCCTCTCTTGCTGTCTCTCTCAATGTCAAATAAATAAAATCTTAAAAAAAAAAAAGTTATAGGTGTTTTAAAGATTTTAGAAGCAAAAACAAGCATTCCCAAAGTTATTAACATAAATATTTTAGGAATAAAATCACATATGGAAACATTTCTAAATAACTGGTTTTTAAAAAGCTTTATCCAGGGCGCCTGGGTGGCTCAGTTGGTTAAGCAACTGCCTTCGGCTCAGGTCATGATCCTGGAGTCCCTGGATCGAGTTCCGCATCGGGCTCCCTGCTCGGCAGGGAGTCTGCTTCTCCCTCTGACCCTCCCCCTTCTCATGTGCGCTCTCTCAAATAAATAAATAAAATCTTTTAAAAAATAAAAAATAAAAAGCTTTATCCATTGGGGCGCCTGCGTGGCTCAGTTGGTTAAGCGGCTGCCTTCGGCTCAGGTCATGATCCTGGAGTCCCAGGATCGAGTCCTGCATCGGGCTCCCTGCTCAGCAGGGAGTCTGCTTCTCCCTCTGACCCTCCCCCACCTCATGTGCTCTCTCTCCCTCATTCTCGCTCTCAAATAAATAAAATCTTTAAAAAACAAAAAAAGCTTTCGGGGCGCCTGGGTGGCTCAGTCGTTAAGCGTCTGCCTTCAGCTCAGGTCATGATTCCAGGGTCCTGGGATCGAGCCCCACATCAGGCTCCCTGCTCTGCGGGAAGCCTGCTTCTCTCTCTCCCGCTCCCCCTGCTTGTGTTCCCTCTCTCGCTGTCTCTGTCTGTCAAATAAATAAAAAATCTTAAAAAAAAAAAAAAAAAGCTTTCTCCATAGCATGTTTCTTTTGAAAAGCAGTTACTTAAAATACCCACTTTATCTTAGGACACCTGGCTGGCTCAGCTGGTAGAACGCGTAACTCCTGATCTCCAGGTGGTGAGTTCAAGCCCCATGCTGGGCACAGAGCTTACTTTAAAAACAAAAAACTGGGGCGTCTGCCTTCAGCTCAGGTCATGATCCCAGGGTCCTGGTACCGAGCCCCACATTGGGCTCCCTGTATGGCGGGGAGCCTGCTTCTCCCTCTCCTTCTACTGTTCCCCCTGCTTGTGCTCTCTCGCTCTGTCAAATAAATAAATAAATAAAATCTTAAAAAAAAAAAAAAACAACAACTTTATCTTGAACAGATTGTTTATTTTCAGACATCTGCTAGTGGGTTTACTACTGACAACCACTGTTTTTAACCTCCTAATGTGTTTAACAAAGAGCTAGGAGTACAAGCTATAAATATAAGTGTCAATTCTGCTATTCTCTTGCTATTTGTTTATCCTTGCATTATCACCTTCAATTCACCATTTCTAAGCAGGAATCTTTTAAACATTGTCCTTTTTTTTTTTTTTTAAAGATTTTATTTATTTATTTGACAGAGAGGGGCTCCTGGGTGGCTCAGATGGTTAGGCATCTGCCTTCAGCTCAGGTCATGATCCCAGGGTCCTGGGATTGAGTCCCGCATCGGGCTCCCTGCTAGGCGGGGAGCCTGCTTCTCCCTCTGCCTCTCTCTCTCTCTCTCTCTCATGAATAAAAAAATAAATAAAAAATAAAAAAACATTATTTATTTGACAGAGAGAGAGACAGTGAGCCTGATGTGGGACTCGATCTGAAGGCAGACGCTTAACAACTGAGCCACCCAGGCGCCCATATTGTCCATTTTGTAAGAGCTAGCTGAAACTGGAGAAAAAGTCTTACCTAAGCTTATTGTGGCTATCATTTAGCAGTATATAGAAATATTGGATCACTATGTTGCACACCTGAAACTACTGTCAATTTTATCTCATTTTTAAAAATCCCGGGGTGCCTGGGTGGCTCAGTTGTTAAGCGTCTGCCGCCCTCGACTCAGGTCATGATTCCAGAGTCCTGGGATCAAGTTCTGCATTGGGCTCTCTGCTAGGTGGGAAGCCTGCTTCTCCCTCTCCTACTCCCCCTGCTTGTGTTCCCTCTCTCGCTGTCTCATAAATAAAAAAAAAAGAAAGAGAGAAAGAGAAAGAAAAGAAAGAAAGAAAGGAGGAAGGAAGAAAAGTAAAGGAAAAGAAAGAAAAGAAAGATCTTAATGTTTAGGGGCGCCTGGGTGGCTGAGTCAGTTAAGCATCTGCCCTGGGCTCAAGTCATAATCCCAGAAGTCCTGGGATAGAGCCCTGCATCAGGCTCCCTGCTCATCGGAAAGCCCGCTTCTCCCTCTCCCTCTGCCTGCCACTCCCCGCCCCTGCTGTGTGCTCTGTCAAAGAAATAAATAAAATCTTTAAAAAAAAAAAATTAAAATTAAAAGAAATCATGTTTAAAAATAAATCATAAATAATGCAACTGTCATAGTGTCAATCTCTGTATCATTATTAAAGCTTAATTCTTCCCTATTTTGGGGAACACTTCCTTAAACTGTAACGTAAATTCCAAGAACTGGACTTTATCTTTCTAACTTTCCTTGTTCCGCATTCCATCAGAAGATGTAACAAGGAGCAAGGCTGGATGGCTGTGTACAGGAGCCAGATTTTTCTGTTTTAACGCCACCTAAGGCTTTAAATTTTTATTCTGATGTGAGTCACTGAAGGTGTAACATGATCAATTTATTTTTTATATACTCTAACTGTAGTATAAACGATAATTTGAAGTAGATAAAATTACAAACAAGAAAATCAGTAAAAACATTATAAAAATAACATTGTAGGGGCACCTGAGTGGCTCAGTCGCATAAGTGGCCAACTCTTGGTTTCAACTCAGGTCATTTTCTTGAGATCATGAGATCAGGCCCAGTGTTGGGCTCTGCTTCAGATTCTCTCTTCCTCCAGCTCTCACCGCCTGTGAGCTCTTTCTCTCTCAAATAAATAAAATCTGTTTTTCTTTCCCATACAGTTTTGCTTTTATTTCCACACTCAGCCCATTGAGAAGCTGGCACAACCTGAATGGTGCCAGTACACCAAGGTATGCTGCTTCCCTGAGGCGCCTGGGACACAGCCACGCCAGCCCATGCACACAGGGCAGGATCTTTTTTAGAAAATACCTTTAAAAAATTAACATTGTAAAGCACTCACCAGTGATAAATTTATTCCCACTGTTTGTGGCCTAGACAAGTAAAAAGGGCCTGAACTAAGGTAGTACTGTAATCTGAGGTAGTAATCTGAGGAAGAGATGGATTAAAGCAGTGGTTCTCAAACTTCAGTCAACCTGGGAATTACTTGGAGAATATGTTAAATGCTAAGTGAAGTCAGTCCGAGAAAAATACCATATTCCACTCGTATGTGGAATTTAACAAAACAAAACAAATAAAAAGACAAACCAGACTCTTAAGAGAACAAACTGATTGGTTACCAGAGGAGAGGTGGGTGGGAGGATGAGTGAAATAGGTGAAGGGGATTAAGATAAGTACACTAATCGTGATGAGCACTGAGTAATGTATAGAATTGTTGAATCACTATACTGTATACCAGAAACTAATGTAATACTGTATGTTAATTATACTGAAATTAAAAATTTTTAAGTAAAAGAAATTTACCCTACAGATATACTAGTCCATCATTTATTACAAGGTTATTCACTGTAGTGCTAATTGTAATAACACAATACTGGAAACAACTCACATGTCTATCATTAGGGAATGTGTTGAGACAGCCACAGAATAGAACACAAGGCAGCCATAAAAAAAATTAGGGAAACTGCACCCTGATGAGGAATGATCTTCAAGATATATTGCTAAATGCGGGCGCCTGGGTGGCTCAGTTGGTTAAGCGACTGCCTTCGGCTCAGGTCATGATCCTGGAGTCCCTGGATCGAGTTCCGCATCGGGCTCCCTGCTCGGCAGGGAGTCTGCTTCTCCCTCTGACCCTCCCGACCCTCCCCCCTCTCATGCTCTCTCTCAAATAAATAAAATAAAAAATTAAAAAAAAAAAAGATATATTGCTAAATGCTCAGAAATGTGTCAAGTAGGCTACCATTTATACAACAATGTAGAATTAATAACTACATACTGTTTGCTTCTATATGCATAAGGTTGTCATTGAGGGATACATAATAAATTCCTAACACTGGTTCACTCTCAGAAGAAAAACTATGTGACTAGAAAGTAAAGGGTAGAGGGACATTTCACTATATAACCAACATTCTGGATTTTAAATCAGGAATGTGTTTTCTAGTCAAAAAAATAATTAAGATACTTTTTAAAAATCAGATACCTGCCAGTATGGCCTCACCTCACACAATCAGCTTAAGTTAAATAGTGACCACTCACTTTAAGGGAGGAGAATTTACTACAATCCCTATCACTTCACTTATTCCTATTTGGCCCTCTAGACTTAACATTTCTAAGCCCTGTTATAGAATACTACGCTACTAAATATTGGTGACTGTTTGAAAATTAGAAAAGGAAAGAGTCCAAAATTTTTATTTCTGAGTTTGGGAAACGTGAGTGCTATCCAATCAAAATAAGGTGAAAATTGGAGGACTTGTATTAAGACAAGTTGATTTTGAGGAGCTTATGAAAAACTAAATGGTTAACATTCAATAGAGAATTCAGAGCAAACATCTGACTGCCAAACATAACACATGCAGTACCTATTCGTTTTCATTTAATCCTCTCACAAACCTTGTGGCAGATGGCAATGCTCCTATTTTACAGAGAAATAACTTAATTACACAGGTGATTTGGTAACATATATGACACCAACCCATTTCATACTATACTTAAATCGCCTATTGACTTTCTGTACTGCCCAAGAAGATTAAGCTCTAAGGAAAAAATCCTATCTACCTTATTCTAGCTGTATCCTAGCACCATGCTCAAGGCCTGGCACCTAATCACTATTTGTTAAAATAAGTGACCAATCCTGAATCACTAGGGTAGGATTAGGGCAAGTGACTTTGCCCTGTGAGGTGCCTGTTTCATCAACTATAATTAATAGTACCTACCTCACAGGATTTGTTTTAAAAATTAAACAAGAAAGTTCACAAAGCACTTCATTCAATGTTTGATATATAATGAATCAAAAGCAATTACTAACAATGAAACAAAGAAATGGAGGTAATATCAAAGGAAAACAAAATTAGGTGGGGGTGACTGGTATGATTCAGGAAAAAGGTTAAGAACTAATTAGAAAGCTAAGAAGAAAGACTAATTTAGCATACAGATAAATCAATGATTACTTTTAGCAATGTTATTTAGATGGCATGAAGGGAAAGAAGCCAGACCGATACAAACTGAACAAATGGTATACTCAGTACACACCCACCCTATTAGATTATGATCTGATGACCAGAAACTGAGCCTGAATTCATCTTTGTATCTCTAAAACCTAACACATTAAATATATATTAAATACATTTGCTAAATGGTTAAGCAAACAGAAGGGAAGAAAAGGGGATCTAGGAAGGCATATTCTTGTCTAAAGAAGTTTGACTATGAAGTTAAAGAAGCAAAAACAGTAGCTAAACAGAGATATATGACGGAGGAATGGTTTTTAAATGCATCCATTTTAGGATGTTTAAATGCAGAGGAGACTGCTATCTGAGGGGAAAAAAGAGGAAGCACCAAGAGACCAAATAGGTAGTTGCTGCTGGACAACTAGATATGGAGGGTGGGTGGGAAGCAAAATCTCCAATTATTATCTTCAAGATATTTTTGAACATAAACCCTCTATGAAGAAAGTATTCTATATTCAAGAGTTTTCTTCTGAAAACCCTCAAGTTCCCTAAGGGGTCTCAACCCTCTAACCATTTATTCTGTATCTGCTATAGCCAAGCAGCTGAATGAACATCCTAAGAAAACATACAAGAGCACCGAATGGACTCACTTTAAATTCTTGCCACAAACATAAAACAGGGACAACACTGGCAATCCTTTTTTTTTTTTTTTTAAAGATTTTATTTATTTATTCATGAGAGACAGAGAGAGAGAGAGAGAGAGAGAGAAGCAGGCTCCCAAGGAGCAGGGAGCCCGATGTGGGACTCGATCCCAGGACCCTGGGATCATGACCTGAGCCGAAGGCAGATGCTTAACCATCTGAGCCACCCAGGCGCCCAACACTGGCAATCCTACCACACATCCTGTAGAATTTTTTTTTTCATGAATATTTTTTCCATGTCTCCAAAATGACTGTTTCTTCTTCAAATCTCCTACACCCTACCACACTCCCCCTTACTCCTAACCTTGCCTCACACTTCATGGAACAGAAACAATTACAACAGGCCTTCCTTCACCACACCAAAACTACCAACCTGTTTGCATGTGTACCCCTATTCTCTGCTATCCTTATTTCTATGAATAAAGTTTCCATGCTAGAATCTTCATACAGCTGGTCCCTTGCCATTCATATATCATAGAGGCAATCCCTGACCATGCAATCTAAATTAATCACCCAGTTACTTTTGGGGGGCGCGTGGGTGGCTCAGTCGTTAAGCGTCTGCCTTCGGCTCAGGTCATGATCCCAGGGTCCTGGGATTGAGCCCCTGCATCAGGCTCCCTGCTCTGCAGGAAGCCTGCTCCTCCTTCTCCCACTCCCCCTGCTTGTGTTCCCTCTCTGTGTCTCTGTCAAATAAATAAAAATCTTAAAAAAAAAAACAAAAACCACCCAGTTACTTTCATCTTAAAATGGGTAAATTAAGATAAACATCTGCACAGGGGCGCCTGGTGGCTCAGTCCTTAAGTGTCTGCCTTTGGCTCAGGTCACGATCCCAGGGGCCTGGGATCGAGCCCCCACATCAGGCTCCCTGCTCCGCAGGAAGCCTGCTTCTCCCTCTCCCACCCCCCCTGCTTGTGTTCCCTCTCTGGCTGTCTTCCTCCCTGTCAAATAAATAAAACCTTAAAAAAAAAAAAAAAGATAAACATCTGCACAACACTTTATCACTAACATTCTCTAATCTATGTACAGTCTATAGCCCAGTAGTAGAAACTTCATCTGAGAAGAGGGACCTCCTCTGTCTCCTTAACTATGGTACCTCTAGTAACTAAAACAAATGTTCAGTATATATAGGGGAAATACGCTTATAACCTGGGAGACAAGAAAACTGCTTCACAAATTTTCCTAAAAGAATGAATCTCAGGGGGGGCGCCTGGGTGGCTCAGCTGGTTGGGCGACTGCCTTTGGTTCAGGTCATGATCCTGGAGTCCCGGGATCGAGTCCCGCATCGGGCTCCCTGCTCAGCAGGGAGTTCTCCCTCTGACCCTCCTCCCTCTCGTGCTCTCTATCTCTCATTCTCGCTCTCAAATAAATAAATAAAATCTTTAAAAAAAAAAAAAAAGAATGAATCTCAGGGGTGCTTGGGTGGCTCAGTCAGTTAAGGGTCTGCCTTCAGCTCAGGTCATGATCCCGGGAGACTGCTTCTCCCCCTCCCTCTGCCTGCAGCTCCCCTTGCTTGTGCTCTCTCTTCTCTGTCAAATGAATAAAATCTTAAAAAAAAAAAAGAAAAGAAAAAGAAAAAGAAGGAATCTCAGTTAACTTATAGAATCTCCCCCAACATGGCCACCATGAGAAACAGGAAACCAAGGCCCACGGTGGAAACCAGAAACAGAATACAGTTTTCCAGACACTTAATTATATTTATCATCATCTATCATCCTCCCTACAAAGTTTTAAGTTACTCTTACAAATAAATGTAAGCTCAATATCCACCTATGATAGAATGGATAAAGTATGGTATATTCATACAGTGAAGCACTATACAGCACAAAGAAATCACTCAACAGTATATAATGTGGATGATTCTCATAATGCTGATATAAGCAACTAGACATTACTACATACTATATAATTACATTTATATAAAGTTACAAAAACTGACAAAACTATTAAGTGAAAAGAGCTACCATTGAAGAGAGGAATGTGATTAAAAGGGGAGGGGGGTTTCCCTGGGTTCCCAAGGCAGACGCTCAACAACTGAGCCACCCAGGCACCCCTCAATAAATATATCTTTAAAGACAAAAGTTTTTTAAAGTTTTATGTCAGGGCACCTTCGGCTCGGGTCATGATCCCAGGGTCCTGGGATTGAGCCTTGCATCAGGCTCCCTGCTCTGCAGGAAGCCTGCTTCTCCCTCTCCCACACCCCCTGCTTGTGTTCCCTCTCTCGCTGTGTCTCTCTCTGTCAAATAAATAAAATCTTTAAAAAATAAAGTTTTATGTCGTCTTACCTATTTTTGCTTTTGTTGTCTGTGCTTTTGGTGTCCTATCCAAGACCAATTCCAATGTTACGGAACTTTTATCTTACGCTTTCTTTCAGGAATTTTAGTTTCAGGCCTTACATTTAGGTGTTTAATTCCTTTTCAGCCCAATTTTGTGTATGGTGTAAGATAAGGGTCCAACTTCATTCTTCTGCATCAGCATATCCAGTTTTCCCAACACCATTTGTTGAAGAGACTGTCCTTTCCTCATGAAGTGGTCTTGGTATCCTTGTCAAAGATCATTTGACCCTATGTGAGGATGTATTTCAGGGTTTTCTATTCTGTTCATTGGTTTATTTGTCTGTCTTTATGCCAGGTACCACAGTTTTCATTACCATAGCTTTGTAATGGCTTGAAATCAGGAACTGGGCCCTCCAACTTTGCTCTTTTTTAAAACTGCTTTGGCTTTTTGGGATCCAAGTGAGATTCCTTATAAATTGTAGGATGAAATTTTCTATTTCTGCAAAATATGCCATTGAAATTTTGATATGGATTGTGTTCAATCTATAAATCTCTTTGATAGTATGGACATCTTTAATTTTTTTTAAGATTTTATTTGACAGAAAGAGGGACCATGAGAGAGGGAACACAAGCAGGGAGAGCGGGAAAGGGAGAAGCAGGCTTCCCGCCAAGCAGGGAGCCTGATGCAGGGCTCGATCCCGGGACCCCGGGACCATGACCTGAGCCGAAGGCAGACGCTTAACCACTGAGCCACCCAGGCAACCCCCCCCTTTTTTTTTTTTAAGATTTTTACTTTATCAGAGAGAGAGTGCTAGAGAGCACAAGCAGGGAGAGCAGCAGACAGAGGGAGAAGCAGGCTCCCCACTGAGCAAGGAACCCTATGCAGGACTCGATCACAGGACCCTGGGATCACGACCCAAGAGGAAGGCAGACACTTAACGGACTGAGCCACCCAGGCACCCCTGGACATCTTTTTTTTTTTTTTTTTTAACTTTTTAACTGAGGGGCACCTGGGTGGCTAATTCAGTTAAGCAGCTGCCTTAGGCTCAGGTCATGATCCCTGGGATCAAGCCCCACATTGGGCTCCCTGATCAGCAGGGACCCTGCTTCTCCCTCTCCCTCTGTCCTTGTTCTGCCTGCTTGTGCTCTGTCAAATAAATAGACAAATGGATAGACAGATCCATAGACAGATCTTTTTAATTGAGAGTATGCATGAACAAGGGGAGGGGTGAAGGGAGAGGGGGAAAGAGACTCTCAAGCAGACTCCTCGCTGAGAACAGAGTCTGATGCAGGGTGCGATCTCAGAACCCTGAGACTATGACCTGAGCCGAGAAACCAAGAGTCAGACACCCAAACGACTGAGCCACCCAAGCACCCCAGGACATCTTAATATTAAGCATTCCAACACAAAACAGGGTAAGTCTTTCCATTTATTTGTATCTTCTTGAATTTTTCAGCCATGTTTTATAGTTTTTACTTCAAAAGTTTGTACAAGGGGCGCATAGGTAGCTCAGTCAGTTGGGCCTCCAACTCCTGGTTTCAGCTCAGGTCATGATCTCATGGGTTATGAGATGTAACCCTGTGTCAGGCTCCATGCTTAGTGGTAGTTGGCTTGAGGATTCGCTCCCTCTGTCCCTCCCCCCTACTCTCATGCACCCAGGCTAGCTCGCTCTCAAATAAGTCTTAAAAAAGCTTGTACAAGTTTTTCACTCCTTGGTCAGGCTTATACCTAGTATCTAACTCTTTGACTCTATTTTAAATGGAATTCTTTCCTTTTCAGATTATTCGTTATTATTGTATAAGAACGTAACTGATTTTAAGATTTTATTTTCGGGGCACCTGGGTGGCTCAGTCGTTAAGTGTCTGCCTTCGGCTCAGGTCATGATCCCAGGGTTCTGGGATCGAGCCCCACGTTGGGCTCCCTGCTCGGTGGGAAGCCTGCTTCTCCTTCTCCCACTCCTCCTGCTTGTGTTCCCTCTCTCGCTGTCTTTCTCTGTCAAATAAATAAATAAAATCTTTAAAATAAAAAAATAAAGATTTTATTTTCAAGTAATCTGTATACCCAACACGGGAATTAAACTCACAACCCTGAGATCAAGAGCCACATGCTCCACTGACTGAGCCAGCGAGGTGCCCCAAAACACAACTGATTTTTAACTTAGTAACTTAAAACTTTGCAGGGAACCTGCCTGGCTCAGTCAGTAGAGGATACAACTCTTGATTTCAGGGTTTTAAGTTCGAGCCCCTGTTGCAGGTAGAGATTATGTAAAAATAAAACCTTAAACAAAACTCTGCAGTATTTATTAGTTCTAATAGTTTTTTTGTGTAATCTTTCAGGTGGACCACATTTTAAATTTTATTTACTTATTTTTTAAAGATTTATTTATTTGAGGAGCACCTGGGTGGCTCAGTCGTTAAGCGTCTGCCTTCGGCTCAGGTCATGATCCCAGGGTCCTGGGATCGAGCCCCACATTGGGTTCCCTGCTCAGCAGGAAGCCTGCTTCTCCCTCTCCCACTCCCCCTGCTTGTGTTCCCTCTCTCACGGTCTCTCTGTCAAATAAATAAAATCTCAAAAAAAAAAATTTATTTATTTGAGAGACAAAGAGACTGAGAGTGAGAAAGAAGGCATGCCAGCAGGGGAAGGGGCAGAAGGAGACGGAGAGATAAGCAGACTCCCCACTAAGTGCGGAACCCCATGCAGTGCTCATCTCATGAACCTGAGATCATGACCTGAGCTGAAACCAAGAGTCAGATGCTCAACCGACCAAACCACCTAGGCACCCCTCTTTTATTTATTTTTAAAAATTTTAATTCCAAAAAAATAATAAAAATAAAAAATTTAATTTCAGTATAGTTAATATACAGTGTTGTATTAGTTTCAGGTGTGTAATACAGTGATTCAACAATTCTATACATTGCTCAGTGCTCATCACGGTAAATGTACTTTTTTTCTTTAAGTAGGCTCCAGGCCCAGCATGGGGTTTGAATTCACAAGACCAAGAGTCTCATGGTCTACAAATGAGCCAGCCAGGTGCCCATGATAACTGTACTTTTAATCCTCTTCATCTATTTCACCCATCAACCCATCCACCTCTCCTCTGGTAACCACTAGTTTGTTCTCTATAGTTAAGAGTCTGTGTTTTGGTTTGTCCTTCTCTTTGTTCAATTGTTTTGCTTCTTAAATTGAGTGGACCTCCTTCTTTGAAGTGGTTAAGTGAAGAATGTTTTTGGACATGTATATAATTAGCATTATCAAGGTTAATGGGATGTGATGATGAGTTAATTGTCTTAAGAGTACAAGGTCAAGGGGAGCCTGGGTGGCTCAGTTGGTTAAGCGACTGCCTTCGGCTCAGGTCATGATCCCAGAGTCCCTGGATCGAGTCCCGCATTGGGCTCCCTGCTCAGCGGGGAGCCTGCTTCTCCCTCTGACCCTCCCCCCTCTCATGCTCTATCTCATTCTCTCTCTCAAATAAATAAATAAAATCTTTAAAAAAAAAAAAAAAAGAGTACAAGGTCAAGGGTGCCTGGGCGGCTCAGTTAATCATCTGACTTCAGCTCAGGTCATGATCTCTGGGTCCTGGGATGAAGCCCCTCGTCGGATTGCCCACTCAGCAGAGTCAGCTTCTCCCACTCCTCCTCCCTCTGCCCCTCCTCCTCACTTGTGGTCATGCTCTAATAAATAAAATCTTTAAAAACAAACAAACAGGGCGCCTGGGTGGCTCAGTCGGTTAAGCGACTGCCTTCGGCTCGGGTCATGATCCTGGAGTCCTGGGATCGAGTCCCGCATCGGGCTCCATGCTCGGCAGGGAGTCTGCTTCTCCCTCTGACCCTCCTCCCTCTCATTCTCTCTGTCTCAAATAAATAAATAAAATCTTTAAAAAAAACAAAAAAAACAAAAAAACAGTACAAGGTTATACTCCTCTTATTGAGAAATAATTTCAACACATTTATTTTTCTGCCCTGACCTCAAAAAAGCACCCTGAAATTACCAAATAACAATTCAACTAAAACCATCTTCTAATAGTTTTTTGTTGTTTTCCTCCCCAGATCCACCAGAGGGACTCTTCTCCCACTTACACATTTGAACGAATACCTACCTACCTTACTCCTCTACCCCACTGAAAGATAGGTACTCTGGTAATCTGGCTAAATCTTTCACACAAATAACTACGACATTAATTCATCATAAATCCATGGAGCTAACTCACAAGAAGTTATCTTAATCTTATTTTAAACAGCAAAATACTGGGGGCTCCTGGGTGGCTCAGTCATTAAGCGTCTGCCTTCGGCTCAGGTCATGATCCCAGGGTCCTGGGACTGAGCCCTGTGTTGGGCTCCCTGCTCAGCGGGAAGCCTGCTTCTCTCTTCCACTCCCCCTGCTTGTGTTCCCTCTCTCACGGTCCGTCAAATAAATAAAATCTTAAAAAAGAAAAAAAAAACAACAGCAAAATACTAAGCACTAACGTAACACCTACACCAACAAAGAGGAAACAAACCACTTGTGGAAATAGAAAGGACAAACCCAGAACTTTAAGATTACTGAGCTAAACCACTTATTTTGACATCTCTTTCTCAAGCAACAAATAAGCAGCGCAGGAATTAGACAACAGCTAAGCCAAAATCCAGTGCATTACATAAGACTCCTTTCTGAGCTTTCTTTCCTCCTTACACACTGCTATATTCTTTATCTTTTCTAACATAAACAAAAAGATTAAGAACTAGTTAGAAAGGTAGTAAGGACAAAGACTGATTTAGCACTTAGTCACTCCTTTAGCACCTTTAGCAACGTTGTTTAAATGGCACGAGGCTTCGAAGAGAGGCCAAAATGAAGCTTTTTACAGCTAACAAAATTGTGGTCCAACATCCCTCTACGTAAGCAATGAAGTTGGTATCAAAATCAACTCTGAACTGAAGTTTATTTCTCATTCCATTTTTTCTCCCTACTGGTTTTTAAAGTTATACACATTTTTATTCTTTCAGTGGTTATACTAGAATTATAAAATGCATCATATGAAAATCTAAACAAGTCATTATTATTTTTTTTTTTAGATTTTATTTATTGGGGCGCCTGGGTGTCTCAGTCGTTAAGCGTCTGCCTTCGGCTCAGGTCATGATCCCAGTGTCCTGGGATTGAGCCCCACACCGGGTTCCCTGCTCAACAGGAGGCCTGTTTCTCCCTCTCCCACTACCCCTACTTGTGTTCCATCTCTGGCTGTCTCTCTGTCAAATAAATAAATATTTATTTGTTTATTTGAGAGAGAGAGCATGAGTGGTGGGGGAAGGGAAGCGGGAGGAGAGGCAGACTCCCTACTGAGCAGGGAGCCCGATGCAGGACCCCATCCCATCCCAGAGTCCTGGGATCATGAACTGAGCCCAAGGCAGACACTTAACCGAGTGAGCCACCCAGGCGCCCCTAAACAAGTCATCTTCTTTACCCTCCCCCTTAAACACCTTAGACACTTTACCTCTGAAGACCCCACTTATTTAACTGAGAAATGCCATCTTTACTGTTCCCTCAGACTAGCTAATTAGGTTTTCATGTAATTTACTCCCAAAGTAAGCTTTTTCATGGGTAATGAAAGTATAAAAATGAAATACTGGGGTTTAACCCAGACTGTGCCATTTATGAATATGGAAATTATTTCACCACTCTAATCTTGATTTTCCTTACCTGTAAAAGGAGGATAACTACTTCATAGCAAACTCATGTGGGTCAAGTAAAAACATTCAAAAAAGCACTTAATACAATTGGTCAGTTTTAGTTTGCGACTCATGGTAGGAGGAACTTATGGTTTATTTTCCTTTCTGGAGGCACATGAGTTCTTTCTCAGTGCATGACCTGCCAGGAAGCTGGAGACTAGTTCACCACTACCTTAACTTTAGCTATACACAGATAACATCTGGAAATCTGCAATCCGTATTCCTTGATAATTTTATCGCAAAACCAAACCAAACCCGGGGCGCCTGCGTGGCTCAGTCATTAAGCGTCTGCTTTCGGCTCCGGTCGTGGTCCTAGTGGGATCGAGCCCCACATCGGGCTCCCTGCTCGGCGGGAAGCCTGCTTCTCCCTCTCCCACTCCGTCTGTCAAATAAAATCTTAAAAGGAAAAAAACAAACAAAACCAAACCCTTAATACTTTTATTAAGGGTTGAGAGGGCAAGGATCCCTCTAAGTGGAATGATTGCTAGAGTCGTCTAGCGCACCATAAAATGGTCTCCTGAGCCTCAGTCTCAAGTAAGGAGCTCCTTAAAAAAAAGACACCACACGACTCACAAAGCTCAAGCTTTTCTGTCCTATCAATGAATGATGAAGCTGAAAACAGAGCTTGAAACTAAAATCGTATTTTCTTTTTTTTCTTTAAAGATTTTATTTATTTGAGAACGAGATAGAGCATGAGAGGGGGGAGGGTCAGAGGGAGAAGCAGACTCCCCGCCCAGCAGGGAGCCTGATGCGGGACTTGACCTGAGCCGAAGGCAGTCGCTTAACCAACTGAGCCACCCAGGCGCCCTAAAATCGTATTTTCTAAGCGCTCCCACGTGATCCGGAGGGTGGTTTGTGAACCACTGCTCAACGTGAGCCCAACAGGGAAACGAACCAAAAAGTGGTAGGTAGCACAGGTAGAGATAAGTAAACCTCCAGTAACTGTGAATGTATCAACACCATCACAGTGTAAGTCTATAAACCAATCATAAAACGTCACAGCAACCTTTTTCTTTATAGTGGAGGAAACTAACTTCTAAAGTGCAGAAGGGAAAAAATAAAACCAGGCCCCTAAAAAACAAGGGAAGATTGGGAAGTCAGACCCACTAGATGAAAACAGCACTTGCTTCCTCGAATTAACTGTTTCCTTTCACCGTTCAAGAAATACCTTACGTCTGACAAACATTGTGGCGCTTTCAAAGCAATCGTTTCTACCCAGTCCTCCTAATACATTTCGCGCCTACTACCGCCCATTCGCCTAGCAAACAAACACTGCTGGAAGGGGAGTTCCACGCAGCGCTGGGTGAAGATACTTTGCGTCCCGATTAAAATCCCTCCGAAGCAGCCAAGTCTCTAGCCAGCACTCCCGAAGCCTAAAGAGTCACTATGCTCTCCACCACAGGCCTAAAAACGAGGACAGCTGAGAGCAGGAGGGCAGGAGATGAGCGAGGAGACCGTGGGAAACAAGCTTCACCACGCCACACCGCGGAAGTTGGAGAATCTCCGCGAGCCGCACAGCCCCAAACAATGGAGTTTTCCCGCCTCCTCAGGACCCCGCCCCCTGCTCCAGAGCCGGCGGGGGAAAGCGAACGCTCGCGCACGTGGCCCCGCCCCCTGAAAGCCCCGCCCCCTCCCGAGCCCACCGGGCCAGCCTCCCTCCTCGTGCAAGGGTGTTTTTTTTTTGGCGCCAAATCTCTGTTAGTTATTTTCCCGGGTTGCTTGGGGACACTACTGGAGGCGCGAGCCAGGAGTGCGGGGACAGTACGGGCATAAACACAAACGGGAGCCCTGTGGCCCCGCCTCCTCGCCGATAGCCCCTGGCCGGGGGAGGAAGAAGAGGGGCAGACGATGGAGCAGCCGTCGCTGCCCCCGGCAAGATGGCGGCCGCGAAAAGCGGGGCAGGGGGCGGCAGCCGAATAGTGTTACTGCTAATGCGCGAGGTTCTCTGCAAAAGGTGGGTTCCTACAGTCCCGGCCTCCCCGAACTGCGACGGCTGCTCAGTAGGAGGCAAGCCCTTCCTCTCACGGGTCTGTCCCTCCCGGGGAGCCCCCGGCCACCACCCCCTCCCCGTGGACTGGACAGTGCCTCAAGCTCTCCACGGTCCCGCTTACTTGTCGGCGGAAACCAGCTCCGCAGCGATGGCGGCAGTGGCTGTGGACTCTGCGGCCATCGTTCCCCTGAGGTGGTGGACCAGCGGGCGGAATAGAGTCTGTGAGGAAAACAGGAAATTTGGGACGCCAGAGACCTATTCAGGGACAGAAAATGGCAGATTGGAGACCCCGCGCGGCTAGGTCCCTTTATATACCAGAGCCCTTTGCCCCGCCCATCCACTTCCGGGTCCTCCCCCTCGAGTTTAAAGGGCCAGGACTCTGCCCCAGTCCCTCCCAAGGACACCCCCGCACTCCCCGTCTTGCTCTGTGGGGTACCTTCCCTCTCTGGCCCAGTTTCCCCCAGAAAAGCAACTTCCTGCTTCTCTAGCAAGTCGCGTAAGAACTGGAGTCTTGGTACTACAACTCTTGACTGGGCGTCGACCAGCGGCTTCCACATAAGGGGAAGCTGGCGCTTCTCTGCATGTTTGGAGAGTGTAGCCGAGGGTCTCTTTCCGGTCCTGATACTCAGTGAGGTGACCGAAACTTTCTGCCTGTCCTCTCAGTCCTAACGGGTGGACACGTAAGAACCGGGCACGGGTACAGCGGCAACGGTTAGAACTGATTTCGGTGAGAGACTCGTGGCTCTAAGCCTCAGCAACAATTGACGCAAGAAAATGCTATCCTAGGATTGGCTACCGCTGAAACTACCGCGCTTGATTCAAAGTCAGTATTGCGGCGGGACGCAGCTGGCTCCTCCCTCTGGGCCCACCCTCTTCAGCTGGCCCAATCCGCTGACGCCATCCTCTTAGGCCCTACCCAGACTCCAAATCTGGCTAGTTTAGTGCCCCCGGCTCTTTTCCTCCGCTCAGAGCTACCGTTTGTCGTTTGCCCAGTGCGTGCCAGAGTACTGTGCTTAGACACTTTAAAGTTGTTGGCGGTTTTATTTAACCTTAACGCTATTGGTGAGATCGGGATTATCAGCCCCATTTGGTAGAAATAGAAACCAAGATTTAGAGAAGGTGTGACTTGTTCAGAAAGCTGCAAGACAAGTCGGCTACGGAAAGCAGTGTGCCTCATTTCCTACTACCCGCAGAGTGGAAGATAACTGGCAGGCTGCAATGGTTGCACTTTCTCCATGGCCTTCCCTACAGTGATCAGAACAGGGGTTTTATTTCTGTCCAGGTTTTGACACCCTGGGAAATATTCCTGCAAAGGATTCTTCCTCCAGTCTGTAAAGGGTCAGACACGTTGAAATCTGGGGGGCGTAGAGCTGGACCTGGAAATACCAATACCTGTGGTAAACAGACGTGGGATCCCCGTTATTAGCTGCGTGACCTGAGCCAAATCATGTAATCTTTTAAGATTAATGTAAAATGAGGACAATATTAGTATTCACCCGTTAAGGATATTGTGAGAATTAGAGGAAATGCTTGTTTCAACAATCAACACTATACCTGGCTCATGTTAAGCAGTCATTAAATGGCTACCACTGTCTGATAACATGGTGGCTGGAGGGTTGGTTTGAGGAGGGGGAGATCTCTTCAGAGTCCTTGCAGCCATGGCTAGGGCCTGAGAAATCCAGTCTAGTACCTAGTGTGACCCACTCATCTGTTAAACTAATATTCACAGAGCCACTATGATGTGCAAGCCGTTGTACTAGGGCCTAACGACAGAACAGATGCTCTCTTTGAGGAACTCGGCTGTATGAAAAATAGATTTTAAAATAGATATTAGCGGTGCCTCAGTGGTTGGGCATCTGCCTTCGGCTGGGGTAGTGATCCTGGGGTCCTGGGATGGAGCCTGGCAGAGGGCTTCCTGCTCAGTGGGGAGCCTGCTTCTCCCTCTCCTGTTCCCCCCTGCTTGTGCTCTTGCTCTCTGCTCGCTCTCTCTCTCAAATAAATAAATAAAATCTTAAAGTAAAATAGATATTAAGGAGTGCCTGGGTGGCTCAGTTGGATTAGCTTCCTGACTCTTGATTTTTGGCTCAGGTCATGATCTCAGGGGTGTCAGAGCTCGGTGTGGGGCTCTGCAATCAGTGTGGAGTCAGCTTGGGAATCTCCGCACTTTCCCTCTACCCCTCCCATCAAATAAATAAATAAAAATCTAAAAAAAAAATTTTCTCTCTCCTCCCGCTGCCTCTCCCCACCCCACTCTCTAAAAAAAAAAAAGAAGGAATTTTGAGCTCCTTATCATTGCCTGCAAGGTCCTCCATGATCTAGCTCCAATCCACCTCTCCAAATTCATCTCATACTGCTCCCCTCACTTTACCATCCTACTGTGTTGATCTTTCTGTTCCTCAGAATGCCCAAGCCCTTTCTCATATCCAGAGGCCTTTGCACTTGCTACCTTACTGCCTAGAAAGCTCTTCTCCCAATAGTTTGAAATGATTAGCTCTTATTCATCTTTTAGGCCTCATCTTAAATGTTACTTACCCCAAAGGGCCTTCCCAGTCCACTCAGTCAAAATTAGCTTCCTTTTTTTATTTCTTCCATTGTGCTCATCAAAATCTGAAGTTATTTACTTGGGGTTTTTGGGGTTTTTTTACCTGTCACCCAGTTCTAAGTATAGGTTCCATGTGATTTTATCTGTTTTGTTTACAGCTAAATCCCCAATGCATACAATAGTGGCTGACCATTACTAGGTGTCCAAAGTGAATTTTTGGATGAATGAATGAATGAAGCATTCATAGTATAATCATAATTAGAACTGGAAGAAATTTCATTCTGAATATATCTACTTAAAATAAGAACCAATATTTCATAGTAAGTAATGAAGGTAATGGGACTTTTGGGGGGGCAGGAATCTTACATTTAACAGACTGGGGGGGACATCCAGTTAAAGATGGTGGGTTGAACACATACATTTACATCCATTCCCTTTTGAAGCCTATCTAAATAACAATAAAGGAAATTCTTTTATTTGTTGTTTGTTTTGTTGTTCTTTTTAAGGTAAGACAAGATCAAAGAGAATGGGAGAGGAAGCAACAGCAATAAAATCTTAAAAGCTGGAAAATGAATGGACAAGTAGTAATTGACCTAGCAGACTAAGAAAGGAGAGTCCCAATGGGGAAAGCCAAGAAGCAACCAGACTGACAATAGAGAAATCATGAACTATCAGGAATTAGTTGCAGCAGTTACCTCTAGGAATAAAGGATGAAGATAAGGCTGAAAAAAGTGGGTTATGTTGAAAAATTTTAAGAAGCAGACAGTATAAAGCTACTCCCCCAAAGCAATAGAAGTCTATTTTCTGGACAGGATAAAACAAAAAAGGATGTTGAACTGAGTGAAAGTTGAGAGTAGAAGGATATTGAAAAGAAAGGGATTAAATGATTACATACAAAATGTTGAGACCTTGTGACAGTTGTCTCTCCATATGCATTTTTCCCTTTTTCTATAGTAATAACAGAACCTGATTTTTTTTTTTTAATTTATTCATTTGAGACACAGAGATACAGAGAGAGAGCACGAGCAGGGGGAGAGGCAGAGGGAGAGGGAAAGCAGGCTTTCCCCGATGAGCCAGGAGTCGACGTGGGGCTTAATCCCAGGACCCTGGGATCATGACCTGAGCCAAAGGCAGACACTTAACCATCTGAGCCACCCAGGTGCCCCAGAACACTGATTTTAATTATTTTAGTGCAAAGCCACGAGAATAAAACTAAAATCATCACTGTCCCATGGAGGTAGTGTTCAAATGATGACGTTTTGGTCAATGGTAAGTGAACAGAAGCAATGTGTGCAACTTCCAGATAGACACATTAAAGGAAAGGGGCTTGTCTTTCACAAGACTTGGTGGTGAGTCTTCTTGGACTATGTCAATCAGGGCAGTGTCCCAGGAATGACAAAGCAGTAACAGAGAAGCCTACGTTCCTAGCATCATGGAGCCACCATACCACCTCCAAGCTGCCTATTTTCAAAATGTTATATAAGACAGAAATAAACTTCTTAGGTATATTATCACATATCAAGCAACTACTAGAATTGCAAAATAAAGGGCGCCTGGGTGGCTCAGTTGGTTAAGCGACTGCCTTCGGCTCAGGTCATGATCCCGGAGTCCTGGGATCAAGTCCCACATCGGGCTCCCGGCTCAGCAGGGAGCCTGCTTCTCCCTCTGACCCTATCCCCTCTCATGCTGTTTCTCTCTCTCTCTCTCAAATAAATAAATAAATAAAATCTTAAAAAAAAAAAGAATTGCAAAATAAATAGAAATAAATCAATAATTGTAGTTGAGGGGCACCTGGGTGGCTCAGTTGTTAAGTGTCTGCCTTCAGCTCAGCTCATGGTCCCAGGGTCCTAGGATCGAGCCCCACATCGGGCTCCCTGCTCAGCGGGAAGCCTGCTTCTCCCTCTCCCATTCCCCCTGCTTGTGTTCCCTCTCTCACTGTGTCTCTCTCTGTCAAATAAATAAATAAAATCTTGGTGGTGCCTGGGTGGCTCAGTCGTTAAGCATCTGCCTTCAGTTCAGGTCATGATCCCAGGGTCCTGGGATAGAGCCCCGCATCAGGCTCCCTGCTCTGCGGGGAGCCTGCTTCTCCCTCTCCCACTCCCCCTGCTTGTGTTCTCTCTCTCGCTGTGTATCTCTCTCTGTCAAATAAATAAAAAACAAACAAAATCTTTAAATAAATAAATAAAATCTTTTTAAAAATAATAATTGTAGTTGAGGGGCACCTGAGTGGCTCACTTGGTTAAGCGTCTGCCTTCCGCTCAGGTCATGATCTCAGGGTCCTGGGATCAAACCCCAAGTCAGGCTCCCTGCTCAGCCGGGAGTCTGCTTTTCGCTCTCCCTATGCCCCTCCTCACCCCACCTGTGCTCATGCTCTCTCTCTTTCTCTCTCAAATAAATAAATTAAATCTTTGAAAAAAAATAAATAAAAAATTGTGTTGAAATTTAATTTTTTTTAAAGATTTTATTTTATTTATTTGAGAGAGCGTGAGAGAGAGAGCACAAGATGGGGTAGGTTCAGAAGGAGAAGCAGACTCCCCGCTGAGCGGGGAGCCCGATGCGATGCCAGACTCGATCCCAGGACCCCAGGATCATGACCTGAGCCTAAGGCAGTCGCTTAACCAACACAGCCACCCAGGCACCCTGTGTTGAAATTTTAAATGCATGTCACTCAGAAATCATTACAGGCACATAAAAAAGAAGCAGAAATGTTGAAAACATGACTAATACTATTAATATGCTCAAGTGACTAAATATATATAGAAATCTATACTCGGGCGCCTGGGTGGCTCAGTCGTTAAGCGTCTGCCTTTGGCTCAGGTCATGATCCCAGGGTCCTGGGATCGAGTCCCACATCGGGTTCCCTGCTCGGCAAGAAGCCTGCTTCTCCCTCTCCCACTCCCCCTGCTTGTGTTCCTGCTCTCGCTCTCTCTCTCTCTGTCAAATAAATAAATAAAATCTTTAAAAAAAAAAAATCTATACTCAAAAAAATCTATACTCAAAACAGCAAATACACATTATACTCAAGCATTACATATCATTTACAAAAATGCACCATATTTTAGGCCACAAAGAAAGTCTCAATAAATTCTAAAGAATCATCATCATTATTATTATTATACAATCTTCTCCAACCACTAAGCTTTATCGCATTGCAGATTGACATTTATACAGTTGACCCTTGAACAACATGGGTTTGAATTGCATGGATCCACTTACACATGGATTTTTTACAGCGTAGCACTATAAACGTATTTTCTCTTCCTTATGGTTTTCTTTCTTTTTTTTTTTTTTTTAAGATTTTATTTATTTATTTGACACAGAGAGAGAGACAGCTAGAGAGGAAACACAAAGCAGGGGAGGTGGGGGAGAGAGAAGCAGGCCCCGGCCTAGGAGGGAGTCCAATGCGGGGCTCAATCCCAGGACCCGGGTATCATGACCTGAGCCGAAGCTCAAAGACTGAGCCACGCAGGCACCCCTCCTTATGGTTTTCTTAATAACATTTTCTTCTCTCTAGCTTACTTTATCGTAAGAATACAGTATGTAATGCATATGACATACAAAATACATGTTAATTAACTATCTTATTGGTAAGGTTTCTAGTTCACAGTAGGCTATTAAGTTTTGGGGTAGTCAAAAAGCTATTATGTGGGTTTTCGTGTGGGGGTGAGGGGGAAGAGGGATCAGTGCCCCTAACTTCTGCATTATTCAAGGGTCAACTGTATATAGTGTAAACAACAGTATAAATACCCATCCCCTTGGCTCAGGTCATGATCCTGGAGTCCAGGGATCGAGTCCCGCATCGGGCTCCCTGCTCGGTGAGGAGCCTGCTTCTCCCTCTAACCCTCCCCCCTCTCATGTACTCTCTCTGTCGCTCTCATTCTCGCTCTCTCAAATAAATAAATAAATCTTTAAAAAAAGAAAAAGAAATACCCATCCCTTGGGTTAAAAAAATCACGAAGCAAGTTAAATACTTAGAATTGAGTGATAATGAACACTCTATACGTCAAAATTCATGGGACATAAAGCTGCATTTATATGAATTCTAGCTTTCAAAAAATTTCATCGGGAAACAGAGGCACCTGGGTGGCTCAGTCATTAAGAGGCTGCCTTCGGCTCAGGTCATGATCCCAGGGTCCTGGGATCGAGCCCCACATTGGGCTCCCTGCTCCGTGGAGAGCCTGCTTCTCCCTCTCCCACTCCCCCTGCTTTTGTTCCCTCTCTTGCTGTGTCTCTCTCTGTCAAAAAAATAAATAAAATTTTTTTAAAAAGTTTTATCAGGAAACAAAAAGCATGACCTAAGAATTCAATTTATGAAGTTAGAAAAAAAGCAATAAAGAAATCTCAGGAGGGAAAGACATAAGGAGGATAGGGCAGAAATCAAGAGAAACAAAAGAATAATAAAACTAAGGACTGGTTCTTTGAAAGAAATTAAAATATGCATAAGAAAAAGTATATAGAGGGGTGCCTGGCTGGCTCAATCGGAAAAGCATGAGATTCTTGATCTTGTGATACTGAGTCCGAGCCCCACATTGGGTGTAGATTACTTAAAAATAAACTCAAGGAGGGGCGCCTGGGTGCCTCAGTCGTTGAGCGTCTGCCTTCGGGGTCATAGTCCCGGGGTCCTGGGATCGGCCCTGCATCGGGCTCCCTGCTCAGCGGGAAGCCTGCTTCTCCCTCTCCCACTCCCCCTGCTTGTGTTCCCTCTCTCACTGTGTCTCTCTCTGTCAAATAAATAACTAAAATCTTAAAAATAAATAAATAAATAAACTCAGGGGTGCCCGGGTGGCTCAGTTGTTAAGTGTCTGCCTTTGGCTCAGGTCATGATCCCAGGGTCCTGGGATCGAGCCCCACATTGCGCTCTCAGCTCAGCAGGAAGCCTGCTTCTGCCTCTCCCACTCCTCCTGCTTATGTTCCCTTCTCGCTGTCTCTCTCTATGTCAAATAAATAAATAAAATCTTAAAAAAAAAAAACAAACAAACTGACTCTTGGTTTTGGCTCCAGTAGTGATCTCAGGGTCATGAGATTGAGCCTGGAGTTTGGCTCCATGCTGAGCATGGAATCTGCTTGGGACTCTCTCTCCCTCTCCATTTGCACCTCCCCCCCCCAAGCTCTCTCTCTCTCTCTCTCTCAAATAAATATATAAATTCTTTAAAAGGAGTATCCCTAAAATTAAAGAAACAGTCTTGGTTCTCCACTCCATTGAAAGAGAAACAACCCTTTGAATTGGATAATCCTGGATGCAGAAAAATGAAATGGAATGCAATTTAAAGGTAATTAAATATGGATTAATTATCCTGGGAAAAATATATCTTATTCATATATTTATTATGCTAGCTCAGGCTTGCTTGTCATGTTGTATAAAACAACCTATTAAAACCTTGAGAGGCCATGGGCACTTGGGTGGCTCAGTCGGTTAAGCGTCTGCCTTCAGCTCAGGTCATGATCCCAGGATCCTGGGATCAAGCCCCACATTGGGCTCCCCGCTCCGCGAGAAGCCTGCTTCTCCCTCTCCACTCCCCTGCTTGTATTCCCTCTCTCACTGTGTCTCTCTCTGTCAAATAAATAAATAAAATCTTTAAAAATAAATAAATAAACAGGGCGCCTGGGTTGCTCAGATGCTTAAGCATCTGCCTTAGGCTCAGGTCATGATCCCAGACTCCTGGGATGGAGTCCTGCATCGGGCTCCCTTCTTAGCGGGGAGCCTGCTTCTCCCTCTCTCTCTCTCTCTGTCTCTCTCTCTCTCTGTCTCTTATGAATAAATAAAATCTTGAAAGAAAGAAAGAAAGAAAGAAAGAAAGAAAGAAAGAAAGAAAGAAAGAAAGAAAGAAAGAAAGAAAGAAAGAGAAAAACCCTGAGAGGCCAAAGGCCCAAGAGTTAGAGAAAGAAAACAAAGATTTATATCTGGATGGGCATGTTTATAGTTTGATGAATATACAGGTGTTGAAGTCAAAGCGTGGACAATCCACTGAGAAGAATATAAAGAGGAAAATTAGGGGCGCCTGGGTGGCTCAGTCAGCTAAGCGTCTGCCTTCAGCTCAGGTCAGGATCCCAGGATTCTGGGATCGAGCCCTGCATCAGGCTCCTTGCTCATTGGGGAGTCTGCTTCTCCCTCTGCCTCCCCACCACCTCTTTTGCTCTCTTTCTAATAAATAAATAAAATCTTTAGAAAAATACAGAAGAAAATCAACAGAACTTGTCATGAACATTCTAGAAGTTAACATCTCGACCAATAAAGAGATTTTTCAGTGTTTTAAAGCTTTAGCAAGTATCAGGGCTCCTTCATGGATATTTTCCTCAACAAATACATGTTATCAGTCCCTTTTTTAAAGTATCCTTTTTTAAGTTTGCCGACCTTTGACTACAAGGTTCACATTCCTTCTGCTACACAATGCCACAAGGTCTCATTTTTCCTACTTGAGTGTGAGACAGACCCTCCTCCCTTGCAGACCACAAGGCAGTTTCTGAGAGGTCTTAGATTGTACTTGGGTAAAAAAAATTTTGATATAAGAGACTGGAATGTGGTGGTGCTAGCCATTGACTAGCAAGCACTCTTTTCCTTTCTTCTGGAATGTCGTCCTAAAAAGGCAAGTCTCGTTTTTAAACTCTGCATCTGTAGCCTTTTATTTAAAACAATAATCATATAAAGAATCCTTTTTGCAGGGGCGCCTGGGTGGCTCAGATGGATAAGCGTCTGCCTTTGGCTCAGGTCATGATCCTGGAATCGAGCCCCACGTTGGGCTCCTGGCTCAGCAAGGAGCCTGCTTCTCCCTCTCCCTCTGCCTCTCTCCCTGCTCATGCTCTCTCTCTCTCTCTCTCTCTCTCTCTGTATCTGTGTCTCCGGTGAATAAATAAAATCTTAAAAAAAAAAAGAATCCTTTTTGCAAAAATACTTGAAGACTTCATAGTTTTCCGAAAAGCTTTCCTTAATACCTTGATATTCCAAACATCCTCTTTTGAAGCCTAGTGTCCTCATCTTTTTCTTTTTGGTTAACTATCCGATCTTCACTTTTCAATGGCTTTGGATATGTTGTATGAAGTTCCCCAACATCACTTTCACTATTTCAAGTAATACATCTTTTACAAGGTTTGCAACTTAACTTTGCCATGGATGTGTGTTGTTATCCACTGATTACACAAAGATGTCAACAGAGCAATGCTAAAGCTAAGCCAGGTGAAATGTTTGAATCAGGAATAATTTTTAAGCAGTCAGTTTATTAGTGAATAATTTTATGATAACTTCTGCTTCCTGATATGGGCTGAATGGTTTCCTCTCCAAATTTATAAACTTAAGTCCTAACTCCCAGTACCTTAGAATGTGGCTGTATTTGGAAACAGGTACCGCAACCTGATGCTGGAGAATGTGAAACAGATGTGGACTGAGAATCCCAAGAGTGGCAAGGGCAAAAAGTCCAAGCTGGTCAACAAGGACTGCTACATCTCCAAAATGTTCCTGTGTGGGGACTTGGTCATCATGGTCCTGCGGAACCCGCTCATCACCAGCAAGTAGGGGTCTGTTCCCCCACTGTCAGAATTCCCTCCCTCATCCTATAAAGACCCAACCTTCATAACAGGAATAATAAAGTTCTATGGTTTTTCTAGTGGTCAAAAAAAAAAAAGAGAGAGAAGAAATTTGGACATAGATACATACAGAGAAGGAAATGTAGTCACAGGAAGATAGCCATATATAAGCCAAGGAGAAAGGCCTGGAACAAATCCTTCCCTCATGACCTTCAGAAGGAAGCAGTCCTTCTGATACCTTGATCTTGGATTTACAGCTTCCAGAAGTGTGAGAAATAAATTTCTGTTGTTTAAGCCACCCATTCTGTGGTACTGTTACAGTGGGCCTAGCAAACTAATAAATACTCAAACTACCTCATAACTGTAGAAACTTGGATCATGAAAGTGTGTCAAGGAGCTATGGAATCGTATAGAAAGCCACTTGGGGGGCGCCTGGGTGGCTCAGTCGTTAAGCGTCTGCCTTTGGCTCAGGTCATGATCCCAGGGTCCTGGGATCGAGGCTCGCATCAGACTCCCTGCTCGGCGGGAAGCCTGCTTCTCCCTCTCCCACTCCCCCTGCTTGTGTTCCCTCTCTCGCTGTGTCTTTCTCTGCCAAATAAATAAAATCTTTAGAAAAAAAAAAAGCCACTTGGGGAGGGTGACGTCAGGAAAGATGTCTCAGAGGAAGTGACAGCTAAACTGAACATTTAAAGTAATTGGTGTTAACCACAAATGGGCTAAGGGGTGGGTTGTTCCAGGTAGAAAGGACCAGAAAGACTAACTTCCAACATGCTTCCCTCTACCTACTTTTTGTCCATTTGATCATTCTTTCCACTGTACCAGTGTTGTGTTGCTGAACACAAATCAAACCAAGTTAGTCCTGCTCCAAACTCGTCTTTGGCTTCCTGCTACTTCAGGATAAACGCAAAATCTTAACTCAGTTTCCTAGGCTCTCCATCACAAGCCCTACCTAATTTCAACATTATTTCATGCCATTCCACCCCCAATGACTTTCAGTTTCTATCACAGAAGACTTCTTTAGGTTTTTCTAACAGCTTCTTCCAGTTTCAAGGCTTTCCTCATAAGCTATCCAATCTGCATGGAAGACTATTCCCACTCTCACCTCTTTTAACTAATTAATCCCTATCCATCCTTTATATCTCAGCTGATTAAATCAGTACGCTCCTTACTCTGTGCTTTTCATAGCACTTCTTCCAAGTGTAATTAAACTAATTATGCAATTAAAGTCTGTCTCCTCCATTCAACTGTAGGGACCTATGTGTCTTGGTCTCCTGGGTGCGGCATTGTGCCTAACTCATGTAAGTACCCAATAAATATTTGTTGAATGAAGAGCAATGGTTCCACTGGAAAACTAAAATTAGTTTTGTGTGACTTAAGTTTAGAAGAATTTTTCAAAAACCCTCCTAAAACCTCAGTGGCCTTTGGTGGGACTATAAAATACATAAGATAGGACCTTAAGACAGGTGCAGAGTGACAAGTTTTCAGACTCACTCGACCTCCTTCAGATAGCCTATGCACACTGCCTGGAGTGTCTGAGACAAAGCCCCTATCCCCACCTTTCCTGATTTTCTAACCTGGGACTCCTGAACTTCTGAATATAAGTGTTTTTTTGGCTCTTCATAGTCCTAAATCTAGGCACTGAACAAGGTGGTGGGTGGGGTGGGAACCGAAGTCCCAGGCCCAGCAGTGCCAGGAAACCACAGGACTCATTACCTTGATCTCACCCTGAGAAGACAAATTTTGGGCACCCTGGGATAGCGTGTAGTGCTGAGAGCTGCCACTAGATGGCGCTACTCCCTCAATGTACCTAATTCAAGAAAGTAGAAATGGAATTCAGCCATATCCCAGTTTCTCCAGAACCAAAAAAGAAAGGAAGTCTGGGCTTGGGGCAGGTGGCATCCAGCATCCCTCAGTCCTGCATTCCTAAGGGAAATGGTCTGACCAGACAAATAAGACAAGCAAATAGTGTGGATGCTCCAATGGCTTTATTAACTCCTTTCTGCAGGTGGCAGGACCTTGTAGCTAGAGAGCTGGAAAGGAACCAGGAAGTGGTGGTCTCAGTATGGGTCATTAAAGGGGTACAGAGGGTGCCCTGCATCTCTCGGGACCCTCTTCCCATCCACCTGGAAAGAGAGACAGATGGCTCCATTAGCAGGAGTTGACGTTCCAAAGACACAGCATCTTTTCCTGAATCTTCCTCTGAACATCACCTGTATACAACACTATGCCAGATGGTAGTACAGGACCTGGGCCTCAGAGAATGCCAGTGTTGACAGCATCCCAGCAAACCACAGCCTGGTATATACCTGCCCCTGCCCCTAAGAGTTTGCAGTCTCAGCTGGAATAAGGAATATTTATTTTCCTATCTGTAACAGGCTTCAACCCAACCTCAATCCCTCTACCACAGCTGAGAAGGCCTTCTAGGTTCCTCTTTTTTTTTTTTTTTAAAGATTTTATTTATTCATTTGAGACACAGAGATACACAGAGAGAGAGAGCATGAGCAGGGAGAGAGGCAGAGGGAGAGGGAGAAGCAGGCTCCCCGCCGAGCCAGGAGCCCGATGTGGGGCTCGATCCCAGGACCCCGGGATCATGACCCAAGCCAAAGGCAGACGCTTAACCATCTGAGCCACCCAGGCGCCCCAGGTTCCTCTTATTTATACCATTTACTGAGAACTTGCTATGGTGTCAGGAACTGGGATCATTTTACAGACAGGAAACTGAGGCTTGTAGAAGTGAAATAACTTGGGGCACCTGGGTGGCTCAGATGGTTAAGCGTCTGCCTTCAGCTCAGGTCATGATCCCGGGGTCCTGGGATCGAGCCCGGCATCGGGCTCCCTGCTCGGTGGGAAGCCTGCTTCTCCCCCTTCTACTCCCCCTGCTTGTGTTCCCTCTCTCGCTGTGTCTCTCTCTGTCAAATAAATAAATAAAATTAAAAAAAAAAAAAAGAAGTGAAATAATTTGTCTAAGTCACAAGATATCGAGGCAGGACTGGGACTCACAGGCTATAATGCTTTCTCCCCGAACCATATTACTTCCCCAAGCTTAAGAAAAAGAAAGGAGCCCACTATGTCCAGGACAGCAATCCTACCAACATCCTGCCTCTTCTCTAACCAGCAAGGTTGAAGCCAGATTTGGGCCAGAATTCCACCCCAATTCTTACATTCCCTAACTCTGGCATGTGATATATACTCACTGTGAGCATGGGCACAATGTATCGCCAATTTTTATTCAGGGCATCTAGTTGCTTCATCTCATCTGGGCTAAAGGTAAAGTCAAACACCTGCGGATGGGAAGTGGGGGTCAGGAAAGCCAGCTTCGTGTGCAGAAGTTGGGATTCGAGAACACTATCTTCTTGTCAGGCAGAATCAGAACCAGACTGTGTCCCAGTGGGCTAAAGAAGACAGGACCCATCACCAAGTACCTGGATGTTCTGGAGGATACGTGAAGGGGTGATACTCTTGGGGATGCAGATCACTTTCCGCTGGACCTGCCACCTAAGGTGGGGGTTTGAAGTAGATGGGGAAGAGGAGTCAGTCCTCAAAAGCATTGTTTCGTCCTCCACTCAGCCTTCTCTAAACTCCTGGAATCCCTGAGCCCCAGTGGAATGGGGGACATGCCTCAGAGTAGCTTCCCCCAGATTACATGGCAAGATTCGCAGCCTCATTCAGGTAGTTGGATAAGGAAGCCCTCAACCCTGGTTTCCCAAAACAGGTGCCCTCATCCACCTCCTTTCCCCAAGACTGCCGCACCTGAGCAGGATCTGAGCTGGAGACCGGCCATACTTTTCAGCCAGGGCCAGGACCACTGGCTCCTCAAGTAGGACTGGTTCATCAGGATCACGCCAAGCTCGATCAGAGGAGCCCAGAGGGCTATAAGCGGTCACCTCCAGGCCGCGAGCTTGGCAGTGGGCAATCAGCTCCTTCTGAGCCAAGTATGGGTGACATTCCACCTGAAACAAAAAAAAACCCATCAGTACAGGCCGGCCCCACCCAGCTTGCGGGGCCCCACCCAGTCGTGCACATCTTGACCAACCTTGCATTGCTGACCGCCCCCCCACTTCCCCTCAGCCCACTTTTCCCATTCTCCATTTTCCACCGTCCATTTCATTCTCTTCCCACATTTCGATGTCTGTCTGTATTTTTGGTTTTCTAATATTTTTGTATTTGATATGAACCAATACATAGTACTTGTTCTCACAGACAGAACCTCACTTTACATGTACATTATTTACATTTATTTCCATTGTGTTTGAATCAAAAAGACTTTTTAGCCCTTTTTTATTTTAGTTCCAGTGTAGTTAACTCACTGCCCTTTATTTATTTAAGATTTTATTTGAGAGACAGAGAAGCAGGCTCCCTGCTCAAAGGAGCCCAATGCGGGGCTCGAACCAGGACCCTAGGATCATGACCCGAGCTAAAGGCAGACGCTTAACCGACTGAGCCCCCCAGATGCCCCAATGCCCTAGTTTATGCAGAGAATTTCTACACCAACACTTATTTTTTTTTTTTTAAGATTTTATTTATTTATTTGACAGAGAGAGACACAGGGAGAGAGGCAACACAAGCAGGGGGAGTGGGAGAGGGAGAAGCAGGCTTCCCGTGGAGCAGGGAGCCCAATGCGGGGCTCGATCCCAGGACCCTGGGATCATGACCTGAGCCGAAGGCAGACGCTTAACGACTGAGCCACCCAGGCGCCCCTACACCAACACTTCTGAAAACTTGTTAGCCATCTCCATGAAGGAGACCCATCATTTGCTCACTCATGTTCTTGCACACACACATATACCCCCAAACCAATGGATCTGCTTTGCTGTGCTCACCTGCAGGACAGCTGGGCGCACAGAGGCCACACTGAGCACATCATCAATCTGCCGACTGCTGAAGTTGGACAGGCCCAGTGCCCGTACCAGCCCCTTAGCCACCAGTGCCTCCAGAGCTTTCCAGGTCTCCTTGTAGTGGGTAGAGTCATAGCGGATAGTCCCATCGGCATTCTTAGGGAAAGGGTTGTCTCCCCGCCTAAGTGAAAGACAGTCCTCCACGAGTGGGCACAAATGCCAGGCTCCTGACTTACCTTATCCAGTCACTGTGTCTCTATACTAAGCCCAGAAAGGGCAAAAGGCCAAGAATAAGAAACAAGCATGGTTTTTCTCCCTTTCAGGTCATGACCCAGGCATTAACTCTATATAGAATGCCCATTCCCTTTCCTCTTTTTCCTAGACACAGACTGTATCTCCTCTCCTCTGGGAAGTCTTTCTGAACTCCTTCCTCCTCAGAGAGGTTGCAGGCTCTTGCAACCTTCTTCCAGTACAGGGCACAGAGCTGATGGTAAGGCTCCTTTCACACCCTCTGCTGGAGCTGATTCTCTACTGCAACCCTAGGCCTAGCTCAGCAGAAGCCAGCAGTTTCCTGAATGAATAAAGGGAGCAGGTGGGACCACTCACGTGCCCCTAGGATACCCACCACGGGAAGCTATGCTCCTTTTCTGTAGTTAAACTCCTGGCTGTGCTAGCATAAAAGGCTGAGCTCCCATGGCAAGCTGAGCAGTGTTCCTCTCCTGCTCTGCTACTGTGCCTTACAAGATACTAACATGACCCACCCAACACCCGACTCCCCGGATAAAGACCCTAGCAAGGCTCACTCAAAGGCATAAGGCCAGTGCATCAGGTACAGGTCCAAATACTCCAGCTGGAGGTCAGCCAGTGTCTTCCGGAGGGCAGGCTCCACATCCTCGGGATGGTGTTTAGTGTTCCACAGCTTAGAAGTCACAAACAGCTCCTCTCGAGGCACCACCTGGTCCAGGGGGCAGGGCCCATAGTGAGAAGAGCCGTGGGCACCCAGTCTTACCCGCCCTCACCTCTGGGAGAGGAATTAGAAGGAAGATGCCCCCAGATCCCTCCAGCCAGGCCCCAGCCCTCTCACCCCACTCCTCTGTAGCCCCGTCCTCACCTTGCCGGGTCCCACGTTCTCCTTCAGGGCCTCCCCGATCTCAGTCTCATTGCCATAGATAGCAGCACAGTCAATGTGGCGGTAGCCTACACTCAGGGCGTGCCTAACAGCTGCTTTCACCTGCCAGGTGACAGAAGCAGAGCTTTTAGCTCTGTTGGCCTAGTCAGAAACTGCCCTCCTGGGCGCCTGGGTGGCTCAGTCATTAAGCGTCTGCCTTTGGCTCAGGTCATGATCCCAGGGTCCTGGGATCGAGCCCCGCATCGGGCTCCCTGCTCCGCGGGAAGCCTGCTTCTCCCTCTCCCACTCCCCCTGCTTGTGCTCTCTCTCTCGCTGTGTCTCTCTCTGTCAAATAAATAAATAAAATCTTTAAAAAAATAAAGAAAGAAAGAAAAAGTTTGCTAACCCTTGGTCTAAGCAGTTGACATAGCTATTCTTCAAACGCCGACACCTGCCATGTGCCTACCTCTGGACTGAGCACTGGGGAGTGGCCCAGACCTTAAGGAGCCCTGTGTGGGAGAGGGCAACATGGTTACAGCACACGGTGATAAGTGCCATATTAGGGGTCAGCAAAGGGTCAGGCACAGAGGCGTCCCATGTCTGCCACAGCACTCAGTGCAGATCCAATTAGGGAAAGGGCTTCTTCCTATTCCCTTGGCCCTTCTGGGCCCCTCAGCCCTTCCTCTGAGTCACCTCAGGAAGCCAAGGGCTCACTACTGGTCTCTTCCCTTGTTTCTTCCCACTGCCCTTCAGGCCCATCCCTATATGAAATGGAGTACAGCAATGGGGCGGCTAGGGAAAATTCAGGGACCCTCTCCCAAATTCTGCCTTTTCCCTAGCAGAGGTGCAAAAAGCCCTCCTCCCCTTCCTCCATCTCTCACCTGGCCAGGATCGCTCTTCCAGGTGCCCAGCCCAATCAGGGGCATCTTCTGCCCAGTGTGCAGGAGGACACATGAAGCCGCCATTGCCCCCTGAAACAAAGATGGGAAGAGAATGGGGTGGGGGTCAGTGTGGCTGCTTGAGCCTCAGCTACCCATTGGTCAAGACTCCTGTAAAACACGGCTGGTAAAGGGAGCACAGAGGTTGTGCACACATGCCTGTGAGCAGAGGGCAGCTAATACAGGGTAGCCCGAACCAGCCAAAGCCAGTAGCTCCTGGACAGACATTAATTGGACCACTGGCATGGCTGCCCTTCCTTCTGCCAAGCTAAAGGTCTGTGTTAGAAAGTTCTGATACGAGGGGCGCCTGGGTGGCTCAGTTGGTTAAGCGACTGCCTTCGGCTCAGGTCATGATCCCGGAGTCCCGGGATCGAGTCCCGCATCGGGCTCCCTGCTTGGCAGGGAGTCTGCTTCTCCCTCTGACCTTCCTCCCTCTCATGCTCTCTGTCTCTCATTCTCTCAAATAAATAAATAAAATCTTTAAAAAAAAAAAAAAAAGAAAGTTCTGATACGAAAGACCAAGGTGAGTGGCTCCCTGAAGTACTCAGCCTTGACCACGTAACGTCTCAAGCCAGGGTAAGACAGGCAAAAGGGCCATTATGAGTCAGAGTGAGACCAGGTGACAGAACAGATTCAGGAACAGGTCACTTCTCTGCAGATGAAATGAACATTCCCAGGAGGTTGTCAGAAACTAGAGATTCTCCTGGTCCCTCACAGAGAGGTCTGATCGGCATGCTGCTAGGCCTGAGTGGGCTCTTAAAAGGTAAGTAGACCATTTTTTAGGTGAAAAAAACAAACTCAGAGAGTTGAAGTTATTTGCCCCCAAATCAACAGCTGAGAAGTGGCAGAGCCAAAGATCCAAAGAGGAGCCAATGGATAAAGGCAAGAAAAGGGCACGTAAACAGAGACTTTTAATATTCGTGTGCTGTGCCTCACAGTAGACACATATTACAATGTGCTACAGAAAAGCAAATGACTTCTGTAGGGCAAGGATCAGGAAATACTGACACTGGCTTTTAAGAGTGAGTTGGACTTTCCCAAGAGTCAGGGGGAGAGGGCTTTCCAGAAAGGGGAATTAGACACAGGAGAAAGCAGTAAACTATAGACATGAGAAAACTTCCAACTGAATAAAACAGGTGGGTGATTGGAGCTTTGAAAAATCAGAAATCTCCAAAGGGCCAAGAATACTCATTCAGTCAGTAAATGACGAATGTTCCAGGCCTTGTGCTAGGCCTAAGAGACACCATATTCAAATAGAGTCCCTGCCCTCTTGGAGTTTATGGGCTGGTGCGGTGAGGACAGAGGATAGCAGTACGATGTGTAAGATAGAATCAAAATCTGCACAAGAGCTACAAGAAAAGAGTAACCCTGCTAGGATGGCGTCTTGGAGGTAATAAATTTGAGTCTTTTTTTTTTTTTAAAGACTTTATTTTTAAGTAATCTCTACACCCAATATAGGTCTCAAACTCACAACTGTGATCAAGAGCTGCATGCTTGGGGTGCCTAGGTGGCTCAGTTGGTTAAGCGACTGACTCTTGATTTCGGCTCAAGCCATGATCTCAGGGTTATGAGATCGCGCTCCATGCTGGGTGTAGGGACTACTTAAGATTCTCTCTCCCTCAGACGAACCATGAGAGACGATGGACTCTGAAAAACAAACTGAGGGTTCTGGGGGGGAGGGGGGTGGGAGGATGGGTTGGCCTGGTGGTGGGTATTGAGGAGGGCACGTTCTGCATGGAGCACTGGGTGTTACGCACAAACAATGAATCATGGAACACTACATCTAAAACTAATGATGTAATGTATGGGGATTAACATAAGAATAATAAAAAAAAAGATTCTCTCTCCCTCTCCCTCTGCCCCAACCCCCTAATCTAAAAAAAAAAGAAAAAGAAAGAAAAAAAGAGGCGCGCCTGGGTGGCTCAGTCGGTCAGGCAACCGCCTTTGGCTCAGGTCATGATCCCAGGATCGTGGGATCGAGCCCCGCACTGGACTCCCTGCTCAGGGGAGTCTGCTTTTCCTTCTCCCTCTGCTACTCTCCCTGCTTGTGCTCTCTCTCTCTCTGTCAGATAAATAAATAAAATCTTTAAAAAAAAAAAAGATTCTCTCTCTCCCTCTCACCCCTGCTCTCAAAAAAAAAAAAAAAAAAAGTTGCACTCTCTACTGATTGAGCCAGCAAGGTGCCCCTGAGTCAAGTCTTGACTTCAATAGGAATTATCCAAGCAAAAGGGAAAAGAGAAAGAATGCTCACCCTAAGAGCCAATAAGGTAGAAATAACCTCTTCCCTTGATCTCATCAGTACTACAGATATCACTCCCTTGGGATTGACTGCATTGCCAGCAATAACTGTATAAATATAACCTTGGGGCGCCCGGGTGGCTCAGTCGTTAAGCGTCTGCCTTCGGCTCAGGTCATGATCCCAAGGTCCTGGGATCGAGCCCCGTATCAGGCTCCCTGCTCTGCGGGAAGCCTGCTTTCCCTCTCCCTCTGCCCCTGCTTGTGTTCCCTTTCTCGCTGTGTTTCTCTCTGTCAAATAAATAAATAAATATTAAAAATATATATATAGGGGCGCCTGGGTGGCTCAGTCGTTAAGCGTCTGCCTTCGGCTCAGGTCATGATCCCACGGTCCTGGGATCGAGCCCCGCATCGGGCTCCCTGCTCTGCAGGAAGCCTGCTTCTCCCTCTCCCACTCCCCCTGCTTGTGTTCTCTCTCTCGTTGTCTCTCTGTCAAATAAATAAATAAAATCTTAAAAAATAAAAAAATAAAATAAATAAATAAATATATATATATATATATAAAAAACACCTTTGTTTCCAAGTTCTGAAAAGACATCAAGAATGTTATGGTAGAGCAGGAAATAAGATAAGTTGTAAGAATAGCTGACATATTGGGCGCCTGGGTGGCTCAGTTGGTTAAGCCACTGCCTTCAGCTCAGGTCATGATCCTGGAGTCCCGGGATCGAGTCCCACATCGGGCTCCCTGCTTGCTCAGCGGGGAGCCTGCTTCGCCCTCTGACCCTCCCCCCTCTCATGCTCTCTCTATCTCATTCTCTCTCTCAAATAAATAAAATCTTTAAAAAAAAAATAGCTGACATATCAAAATTGTCTTTCCTAATACTTCCGACTCTGGAAGAATTTTATAGTCTAGCACAACCTGGTTATGGAGATCACCTTTTTCTGCTAAACCAAAAATAAAAATGTTCAGTCTGGGCAGCAAACCACAGATCACTGAGGGCAATACTGTTACCAAACTTTCCCAGGACACAAACTTTCCAGGGATCAGGTAAGCATGTCTGGCCTTCACAGGAACTAGACTGCCAGTTGCCACCAGGGTCTGTGGTGGGTGTCCCAGGCTTGATCCCCAAACAGGTGACCTGCTGGCCTCTCCCAGATCTCCCAGCACACTGGAGAACTCTGAAATTACACGTGGACTTAGCCTGAAAGCTTGAAAAAAAAGCCTGATCTAAGGCAAAAAGGAAGAAACCTGATGCTTGCTTCTCCCTTTCTTTTGATGGTGAAACTGAAATCCCAAACGGCTGAGGCTTGGGGGAGTGGGGCTCATAGGAGAAGGAACACCTAACAAAGAACTTCAAAGAACAAGAGCTCCAAAGGAGAGAATGGAGGGGCCACAGCAGAGAACAAATGTTTTTCTCTAGGACAGGAAGTCATACTCTGTCAGCTTGTCACTCCATCCTCATCTTCTGCCTCATGCATTGGCATTCCAGCCTTCTCCTGCATTAACAGGCTCTGAAGTTGTCAGGAACTGCCTAGCAAGGCCTCTGGCAGCACTCAAACACCCTCCTGTTAACTTGGGAGAGGTTTTACACACAAAAGAGAAATGCTGGCATGCCTGGGGGGCTCAATCGGTGGAGCGCCTGCCTTCGGCTCAGGTCAGGATCCCAGGGTCCTGGGATTGAGTCCCGCATCAGGCTCCCTGCTCAGCGGGGAGTCTGCTTCTCCCTCTCCCTCAGCCTCTGCCCCTCCACTCATGTGCTCGCTCTCTCTCTCTCAAATAAACAAATAAATAAGATTAAAAGAAAATAAAAGATTTTGGCTGTGTGTGGGGAGAGGTGGTATCAAGACCCAGGTTTTAGGGGCACCTAGCTGGCTCACTCGGTGGAGCATGCAACTCTTGGATCTTGGGGTTGTAAGTTCAAGCCCCATGTTGGGTGGTTGAGATTACTTAAAATCTTAAAAAAAAAAAAAAGGACTCAGGTTTTATTATTCCCAAGTCAGCACCTACGTTCCTTCTCTCTGGGGCAGGCTTCCCTTCTCAGAAGAGGGCTCTATAGCTGCTGCCTGGATGCAGGGAACTTGAAAACACAGGAAAAAGAGGAAGCAGTATTTACATGAGTGTTCTCTGGCTACATGGGCCTTTCCTCTACTTCTCATAAATGCTGGTGTCCCTCAGGGTTCTGTCCCCAATCCTCTTCGCACTCCCTGGTTGAGCTCACATCTTCAGTTACCACATTAAACACTGATTCTGCCCACGCCAGTTCTGGACATTCAACTCCCTCTGGACATCTCCACCAGTATGTCCTATAGGTATCTAAGACTCAACATGTCCAAAACTGTACTCATCAAATCTAGCAGCAAAGCACAAAGGGAACAGTTCAAGGCCTGGGGTTGCACGACCTGGGTTTGAATCTCAGCACCCCTGGAACATCTTTTGAAGAGATACTGTATCTATTTTTTTTTTTAAGATTTTATTTATTTATGAGAGAGAGCGAGAGAGCACACAAGCAGGGGGAGCGGCAGGCAGAGGGAGAAGCAGGCTCCTGCTGAGCAAGGGGCCTGATGTGGGACTTGATCCCAGGACCCTGGGATCATGACCTGAGCCGAAGGCAGATGCTTCACTGACTGAGCCACCCAGGTGTCCCAAGATGCTATATCTAAAGCACTTTGCCCAGTGCCTGACCCATGCTCTTCATTCCGTATACTCTCTTAGTAGGGACTCAAGGCCCTGGATAAAACCTTGTTAAAGCAAACATGTTCATAGTATAATCTATGGGATTTTGAAAAGCCATCTAAATAAAGCATTTCAGTTCGTTTGGCATTTCTGACTATTATCTATCAGATTATGATTTTGACAGGTGATGGGTAGGGGGGTATATCCTTACCTGTACTTCTAAGAAGCCAGGATGGAAAACCACTTTAAATATGTAACAGTGACCAAGATTTGGTCTATTTGGCTGGTTAAAAATCCTATTAATATTGGTAATTTTTTTTTTTTAAGATTTTATTTATTTATTTGAGAGAGAGGATGAGGAGAGAGAGAGAGCACATGAGAGGGGGAAGGGTCAGAGCGAGAAGCAGACTCCCCGCTGAGCAGGGAGCCCGATGCGGGACTCGATCCCGGGACTCCAGGATCATGACCTGAGCCGAAGGCAGTCGCTTAACCAACTGAGCCACCCAGGCGCCCTAATATTGGTAAATATTTTTAAAGTGGCACCTGGGTGGCTCAGATGGTTGAGCATTGCCCTCAGCTCAGGTCATGATCTCCAGGTCCTGGGATAGAGCCCCGCATCGGGCTCCCTGCTCAGCGGGGAGCCTGCTTCTCCCCCTCTCCCTCTGCCTCTCCCCCTGCTTGTGCTCTGTCTCTCTCTCTCTCAAATGAATAAATCTTAAAAAAAATTTTTTTTTTAATTTGGTAAGTATTTTTTTAAAAAGACAGTTTGCTCTGGACTGTAATGTAAAACCTAAGACTGCAGTAACAGTTCATGTACTTCTTGATGGATGTGAAAAGAATTTTAAAATATATATATATATTTTTTTTTAAAGATTTTATTTATTTATTTGAGAGAGAGACACTGAGAGAGAGAGCACATGAGGGGGGAGTGTCGGGAGGGTCAGAGGGAGAAGCAGACTCCCTGCCGAGCAGGGAGCCCGATGCAGGACTCGATCCAGGGACTCCAGGATCATGACCTGAGCCGAAGGCAGTCGCTTAACCAACTGAGCCACCCAGGCGCCCTTAAAAAATATATTTCTTGGGCGCCTGGGTGGCTCAGATGGTTAAGCGTCTGCCTTCGGTTCAGGTCATGATCCCAGGGTCCTGGGATCGAGTCCCACATCGGGCTCCCTGCTCCTTGGGAGCCTGCTTCTCCCTCTGCCTCTCTCTCTCTGTCTCTCATGAATAAATAAATAAAATCTTTAAAAATATATATATATATATATATATTTCTTATGTCTTTCTCCAGTCCATCCGTATCTGCCTCCAAGGCTATTGCTCTAGCTTGAACCACCCCTACCTGAACCACCCATCTCTGCTTCCAGTTTGGCCGCTCTCCCCACAATCCATTCACTAAATCTGACCATGTGACCCAGAGGCTCAAACTCCTCCAGCAGTCCTTGCCTACCTTCAGGATAAAGTCTGCATTCCTTAGTAAACCTTTCTTAACTTGGCTCCCACCTTCCTCATTTTTCCACCTCTTCATTGCAAACTCCAGGTTTCAGACTACAGAACCAGCCACCACTAACTTGAATCCAGGCACACTTTGCTTCCCCAAGTCCCATCCTTGCCCGGCTAGCTGGGGCTCATCCTTCAGCTAGGACTTGCTCCTCCCACTCACTGATAGCTGTGCACCTAGCTGCAGCTGTTTGTTTATATTGGTTTCCCTCACAGACCAGGTACTCCTTGAGGTCAGAGTGTATCATCTATCTGAACCCATCACTCCTAGAGTGCCTGCCCCATACGTATACATAGAAACACACACGTGAGCGCACGTACACACACACTAAAGACACACACAAAGGCAAATGGTAGAAAGCTTGACAGCTGGGGTGGGGAGTGCATTTGAGGAAGTCACTGCGTTCATCACCTTCTTTCTTTACTTCTTGGGTAACCTGGAAAGAATCATCTCTGGAAAATATCAAAGCACTTTACCATTTTCAGAAAAACAAAACCAAAAACAAAAAAACAAAAAACAGTGGCTTCATACAGGATGATACTGGGATTGCTCCTGTACAAATAAGAAAACTGAGATCTTGGGGAAAGTTAATAGGCTTGATCAAAACCATCAGGACTCTTTTGGGGAGATCTTGCAGCCTGAGTACGGGTAGGCTGAAGGGAAGAGTTAGTTAATAGTAACCCCATCTGGAGACAGTTCAGAT
Source organism: Mirounga angustirostris (assembly GCF_029215605.1). NCBI lineage: Eukaryota > Metazoa > Chordata > Mammalia > Carnivora > Phocidae > Mirounga > Mirounga angustirostris. The sequence continues at coordinate 154,589,460 of NW_026991712.1, forward strand.
TCCATCCAGTCTCACTGTAACAGAGGTCTGAGGCAACGGAAAAACATGCCCTAGCTTTCCCAAACCCAAGGCAGGTGCCTAAGTAAGCTAAGTCTACCCACTCCGACCACTTCCAGAAGTATCTCTGCAATTCCACAGAAAGGCCAGAGTTCTGCAAAAATCGTGTTGGTGAGCAAACAAAAAGAGGACAACTAAAACTTACTGAGCACCTAATAGTTGACGGGCGTTTTAAAAGCTTTATGTCACTTAATTCTCACTACAGTTCCGACGTAGGCACTCATTTCATCGGTGAGAAAACTGAGGTCCACAGAAACTGAGAACTTATCCAAGACCACACAGAGTTCAAATCCGAAACCGAGTCAGACTGCCTCCAGTGCCTGCGCTCTCTGCTCTGTTCCGGGGGCACAGAGGAGATGGGGGCAGCAGCAGGAGAAACTCACCTCGGCTGGAGCCCAGAGCGTGAACAAGACAGCGTGATCCCTGCTTGGTTCTGCGCCCCGCCAACGAGCCAATAGGCCTCAGCTTCCGGAACCGGTGGGCAGCAAGGGAGGTTGGCCTGATGGTGGAAAACGGGACCTGGCTGAAGTCTGGCGGTGAAGGGGAAGCTCCTCCCGGAGGAGGGGAAAGGGCCTGGCTTTCAGCGTGACGCCCAGTGGTGGACCCCAGCCCTGCCCCTCCTGAAGAGGCGGAGGGCGGAAGCCAGAGCTGCGAGCCTGCGCCATCTCCTCCTCTGGCGGCTAGCGGTCGGATTGGCTGGAGTTTAGACACACCTCACTGCGCATGTCTGGAGGGGGCGGGGCCGGGCGAAGCACGAGCCGCCGGCCACGTGGGAGGCTCTAGCGGCCGGGGAGGCGGTGCCTCTGCTGGCCCACATTGCACCGCGCGCCGCGGCGACACCACTGTAGGCTGCTGGGGCGCTTTCTGCTGGAAGGGGGAGGCTCCTGGGTGACACGTTGCCGGTTCCTCTGTGTCTCCTCTCCTCCCGGATTCGCAGCACCAGCTCTCTCTCCTCTCCCATAGAGACGGGTTGGCCGGGTTTCCAGCGCATACCTAAGCTGGCGCGGTCACTTGGTCAGGCAAACAGGCTCCGAGCGTAGCAGCAGCATAAAAGTTGTAACAAGGAAGACCTCGAGCCTCTGGGCTCCAAGAGATAGAAAGTTCCTTGCCCCTGTATCTGGACTGTGGACCCTGGCCGCGCATTAATGTGCCAGTACTGTGCTAGACTTTATAAACATGTTTTTTATTGAATCTTCACCACAACCCTGTAAAGGGAATGTTCTTAATTTTTTGGTAAGCCTTTTAATTGAAGTATGGTATAGCATACACAGAGAAAAATGCACAAATCTTAAACGTACAGCTCTATTTTTTCCCCAATGTAATTATTATCCAGGTGAAGATACAGACGTTACCAGCACACTGGAAGCCTCCTGTGAGGGAAGTATTCACGTTCCATTTTACAGATTGGACAGACTCAGCCAGGTAAAGTAGCTTGCCCAAAGTCACACAGCTAAAGTTACAGATATGTTTGAAATGCCCCTTGCCATTTGGACCAAGAGCTGTCTTGCATTTTACGTGTTTTCCTCTCTGTGTAGCTCGCCTTTCTCTCTCCACATCTCTTGTCTTTCCTACCCCTCTACTCCTCCCCATCTTTTTTTGCCCCCTGGATTACTCCCCACCATTTCCTCAGTACAGGTGGTGTCCTGGTAGACCAAATGTCCAACGTTTGATGCCATCTGTCCTCATAAAGTCACTCAGATTCCAGCTTATGTGATCAGAATTTTATATCCGTCAAACTCTAGATTGGGTTGTCCCAGCAGAAACTAAGAACCAGACAGTAAGAAGCAGAAACTAAGAACAAAGTTCAGGTTCCCATAACAGATCCCTGTATGCAAATCTGGGCAATAAAGGGGCCACCGTAGAAGCTCACAGCCTGGAGACAGAGGGAGTAGGCCTATGTACCTTTTTTTTTTTTTTTTAAGATTTTATTTATTTGTCAGAGAGCACAAGCAGGGGGAGCGGCAGGCAGAAGGAGAGGGAGAAGCAGGCTCCCTGCTGAGCAAGGAGCCCCCATGTGGGACTTGATCCCAGGACCCTAGAATCATGACCTGAGCTGAAGGCAGATGCTTAACCGACTGAGCCACCCAGGCATCCTGGTCTATGTACCTTTCTTAGTTAAAAAGGAACTTGAGGCAAGACAGTGAGGGGAGGTACTTATCCATACTCTCTTGCCTGGCTCTTAGCAGAGCCTCTCAGACCCTCTTCATACTTCTTACCAGTGTCAGTAAGGACCCTGGGAAGGAGAGGGAGACTGTAAATCCAGATTCATCTCCAGGAGTAAATATTAGGCTGAGTGTCTTTCATCCAGTAGAGTGTTCTTCATGCAACTAGTACTGAGGCCCTACTGTGTGCTAGATAATCTGCTAGCATGCTGAAAATACCTTGAACAAGATCTTGCCTTATGAGCTGAACTTCCAGTGACATTGTAGTAGAGGGCAGGAGCACGTTTAAGGAAAGCCTAAACTCCTTCCAGTTCATGAATGTCTCTAAAGGGCAGAATCATTTCTAAACCCTGGACAGCTCAGAAACTAGCCCTTAATGCAGGATGTTAACCTTTTCTGTAGCAAAGGGATAATACCAACTTTATAAGACCTAATTTTCCCCAAAAAACCATGAGAATCCCTGCCTGGATAGCTACTGGGGATAGCCATAGGGTTGTGCACAAAGGCACTATTTCTTTCTCAGTCCCTTGGATCCTGTGGTCCAATTCAAGAGCCTGCTGAGGGCCAGGCCCTGTGGGCTGTACTATGCAGTCTGCTTCTTCATCCTTCCAGATCCAAGCTCCAATCCCCTCCTTTTTTTTTTTTTAATTTAAAGATTTTATTTATTTATTTGACAGAGCAACACAGCGAGAGAGGGAACACAAGCAGGGGGAGTGGGAGAGGGAGAAGCAGGCTTCCTGTGAGCAGGGAGCCTGACGCGGGGCTCGATCCCAGGACCCTGCAATCATGACCTGAGCCAATGGCAGACGCATAACGACTGAGCCATCCAGGTGCCCCTCAGATCCCCTCCTTTCCCCAGCAGGCCATTGCACCTGTACATGATTCCGCTGTACATATTTCACTGATTTCAGTGTGGACTCTGTGTACTCTATCTTGTCTTACCCATTGGACTGGGAACCCTCTTCAATGCCAGAGACTGGTTTAGGAAACATGCTTTAGCTACCTTTTTTTTTTTTTTAAAGATTTTATTTATTTGACAGAGACATAGAGAGAGAGGGAACACAAGCAGGGGGAGTGGGAGAGGGAGAAGCAGGCTTCCTGCAGAGCAGGGAGCCCGATGCAGGGCTCAATCCCAGGACCGTGGGATCATGACCTGAGCTGAAGGCAGACGCTTAACGACTGAGCCACCCAGGCGCCTCTTAGCTACCATTTTTAATAGCAAAACAATAGCTAATGTTTTTTGGGCTCTTACTATATGCATCAGACACTGTACTGAATATTTCATAGAGATTATCTCATTTAATCTTCACAGCAACCTTAGGAATAGGGACCATTATCATCCCCCCTTTTGCAGTTGAAAAAAGAGGCTAAATGACTTGTGTAGGGTCACACAGTAAATGGAACCATAGCCGGCATCTCTGACTCCAAAATCCATGTTTTTTCCAGGACATCACTTGGTGGGCTGCATGAATAAATGTCTGAAATTTGTATTCACGTGAGGTCCAAACACTCAAAGGAGTAACATGGGAAGTAATAGGGAAGATGTGACTATAGAGTCAGGCCTTAGTAGGTCAATGGTTCTCATGAGTAACACCTTTGGGAGGCATACACCACTAGGCACTTGGACAGGTACCATCTGCTGGAAATAGAAGTGAACTAGGTTGGGCACAGAATTTCCCAACAATTCTGTCTTGTAGGAGATTTGTGTGATGCATCAACCTGCTGGATCTGACATAGCTGTGGAGTTGGGTAACCCACAGTATCAATCATGTACTGTAGTATTTCTCTGCTTTGCTGCCCCAGAGCTTTCTCCACTCTACAGAAGGCTGCTTGGCTATATGTAGCTGCAACCTGGAAGGGTGAGGGAGTGTAGGTCTCCAGGGGAGACCCTCAAAAATAGAGGGACAAGGATCTTTAGGTAAATGCTCCAGCCAACAGATTCTCCAGTAGGGTAATTATGAGGTATGGTTTTCATAGTTTTTCAGAGGCTTCCCTAGGTGGATTGGTTCCAGTTGCCCATAGTATTAACTGGTTTTTTGTTTGTTTTAAGATTTTATTTATTTATTTAACAGAGACAGAGCAGGAACACAAGCAGGGGGAGTGGGAGAGGGAGAAACAGGTGCCCCACCCAGCAGGGAGCCCCATGTGGGATTCGATCCCAGGACCCTGGGATCATGACCTGAGCCAAAGGCAGATGCTTAGTGACTGAGCCACCCAGGAGCCCTTAACTGGTTAAATTGTTTCCCCCCTGCTTTTCTATCTCATTTCCCCCTCTGGTTCCTGAAATCATCTCCCAAATAAATGGCCTGTGTCCAGTCCTTGTCTCAAGGTCTGACTTTAGAGAGATCCCAACTAAGACACTTAACTAGATGTTTCTTTTCTTTAAAAAAAATAATTTACACACATGTATGTGTGTTTCCTTTATAAGACTGATACATCTGGGGTACCTGGGTGGCTCAGTCAGTTAAGTGTCTGCTTTTGTCTCAGGTCAAGATCCCAGAGTCCTGGGATGTGTCCTGCTCCCTGCTTAGCAGGGAGTCTGCTTCTCCCTCTTTCTTCCTCTCCCCCAACCCCCTCTTGCACTTGTACCACTCTTTCTCAAATTAAAAAAAAAAAAGACTCGTACGTGTTCATTATTGCAACTATTGCAAATTTTGGAAAATATAAAAGAATTGCCCCATTACCTAAAGACAACCACTGTTATCTTTCAGCATATGACAAATTATTTCTTTTGTGTTTCCGTTTTTTGTGTATGTGTATGTTTCTGTTTTTAACTGTTATTGTAATCTAAACTACTAAAATAATTATTCTGGGGGCGCCTGGTTGGCTCAGTCGACTAAACATCTGCCTTCGGCCCAGGTCATGATCTCAGGGGCCTGGGATCGAGCCCCTCATCGGGTTCCCTGCTCAGCGGGAGGCCTGCTTCTCCCTCTGCCTCTGCCCCTCCCCACTGCTCCTGCTCTCTCTCTCTCAAACAAATAAATAAAATCTTAAAAAAAAATAAAACAAAATAAAATAATTATTCTATTTATTAGTTTGTGATTTAATCATAGAAATTCAGTTTTTTTTTTTAAGATTTTATTTATTTGACAGAGACACAGCGAGAGAGGGAATACAAGTAGGGGGAATGGGAGAGGGAGAAGCAGGCTCCCCGCTGAGCTGGGAGCCCGATGTGGGACTCGATCCCAGGACTCCGGGATCATGACCTGAGCCGAAGGCAGACGCTTAACCAACTGGGCCACCCAGGCGCCCCATCTTTTTTTTTTTTAAAGATTTTATTTATTGGGGCGCCTGGGTGGCCCAGTTGGTTAAGCGTCTGCCTTTGGCTCAGGTCATGATCCCGGAGTCCTGGGATCGAGTCCCACATCGGGCTCCCAGCTCAGCGGGGAGCCTGCTTCTCCCTCTGACCCTATCCCCTCTCATGCTGTTTTTCTCTCTCTCTCTCAAATAAATAGATAAATAAAATCTTTAGGAAAAAAAAAGATTTTATTTATTTATTTGACAGAGAGAGACACAGCGAGAGAGGGAACACAAGCAGGGGGAGCGGGAGAGGGAGAAGCAGGCTCCCTGCAGAGCAGAGAGCCCAATGCGTGGCTCAATCCCAGGACCCTGGGATCATGACCTGAGCCGAAGGCAGATGCTTAACGACTGACCACCCAAGCACCCCAAAATTCAGTTTGTTCTTAACGATGTCTATGAATTTGGGAAAAATGGGTTTTAAAAAAATGTATGTAGGGGTGCCTGGGTGGCTCAGTTGGTTAAGCGCCTGCCTTTGGCTCAGGTCATAATCCTGGAGTCCTGGGATCGAGCCCCGCGTCAGGCTCCCTGGTCAGCGGGGAGTCTCCTTGTTCCTCTCTCTGCCTGCTGCTCCCCATGCTTGTGCTTTCTCTCTCTCTGTCAAATAAATAAAATGTTAAAAAAAATGTATGTAGGGGCGCCTGGGTGGCTCAGTCGTTAAGCGTCTGCCTTCGGCTCAGGTCATGGTCCCAGGGTCCTGGGATCGAGCCCCGCATCCAGCTCCCTGCTCAGCGGGAAGCCTGCTTCTCCCTCTCCCACTCCCCCTGCTTGTGTTCCCTCTCTCACTGTGTCTCTCTCTGTCAAATAAATAAAATCTTTAAAAAAAAAAAAAAAAGTATGTAATAATAGGACCAGTGGTATTTGGAAACTGACTCATGACATTAACTAGAAAATGTTGAAAGCTATTACTTTAGAGATGACATTTTCCCATGAAATTGTATCATTGGGATAGGTAGAAATGGAGGGAAGGATCATTCCCAGAACATCAATTAGGAAAAACATGTTGGCAAGCAGAACCAAGGTACATTTAGCAGGTGGGCCACTTCCGCTACAATGTAAATTCATATAGAATACTTAGCCAAAAGGTTTGAACTTTGTAGAGATAGTAAAGGTTTTCCAAGCAGGAAAAAGACATAATTAAAGGATATAAAAAATAGATGGAGTGATGGTTAGAAATTAGGCACCAGGGGGCTCCTGGGTGGCTCAGTTGGTTAAAGCATCTGCCTTTGGCACGGGTACTGATTCCAGGGTCCTGGGATGGAGCCCGGCATCAGGCTCCCTGCTCAGTGGGGAGCCTGCTTCTCCCTCTGCCTCTGCCACCCGGCTCGTGCTCTCTCTCTCTCTCACTCTCTCTATTTCAAATAAATAAAATCTTTTAAAAAGGAAGAAAAAGAAATTAGGCGTCAGCAGCAGGCCTAGGCCTGTGTGGTTAAGAGTATGAATTAGGGTAGTACTTCATTACTGGAAAAGTGAAGTACCTTCGAGATGGTGAAAAATTTGCCATGTGGGCAGATAATCCTGTCACCCTGGAAGTCAAAGGGAGGAAGCACTCTTTTTTAATTGATTATAGCAAACTTTTTTTTTAATTAATTTATTTGAGAGAGACAGGATGAGTGCAGTGCATGAGCCAGGGGAGAGGCGGTTGCTTCTACCCTTATCTAAGTCACTACTACCTCAACTATGGTTTACTCTTAGAACTTCCTAAGTGTTCCTCACACAGAGCCAAGGATGTAGGCTAGATGCCAGGGCAACATCTTGCTTGGTCACCGTAGCCCAGGGCCCAAGCCTCAACTCAGTTCGAGAATCCTAACTCACAAGGGAGCTTACTGGGATTTACATGTTCAAAAAGGACTGATACATAAATTAGAAAATCAGTATATTAATTCACTATGGAAAGACTGCATTTCAAGGATTGCTATGTTCCTGCCTGCCCTCCAGAAGACTCTCTTCTTGTCATTAAGGAATATAGGAAGCAAAATATTACTAAGAACTTTAGAATCAGTTTGATGATGAATTTGATATATATAGAATATATGGATGTATATTCACTCTGGGTCCAGATGGACTCTCAAGCTCCCATTCCCCCATCAGAGGTGCCCTTGCCCAGTTACTCCCTCTCTTCCACAGCAGTTTCTAGCATCTCAATTCCTTTAGTCATTGCCATTAGAATAATGCTAATTAAGTTGGTTCCCTAGGCATGCTCTGACAGATTACAATTTGTTAGAGTTTTAGCATAAATTTGGTGTCCTTGGCACACCTGGGTGGCTCAGTCAGTTGAGCAGCCAACTCTTGATTTCGGCTCAGGTCTTGATCTCAGGGTTGTGGAATTGAGCCTCAGGCAATTGAGGCTCTGTGCTCAGCAGGGAGTCTGCTTGAAGATTCTATTTCTCCCTCTCCCTCTGCCTTTCCTAAGGTGGTTCAGAAGTGGTCAGATTAAGGATCCATTTTTTTATTAAAGAATATGAAAGAAAGAGGAATAAAGGATGACCCCTGGGATTTTGACCTCAGCAACTGGGCAAATGTTAGTGTCCTTTACTAAATGGGAAAAACTGGGAAAGCAGTACATGAGTGAGAGGGAGAAAATAATTCTTTTTGGACAAGTTGAATTTGAAATGCTTGTAAGACATAAGGGAGCCAAGTAGGCTTTTTGAATATATCAGTCTGGAGCCCAGTGGTGAGGTCAGGGCTGTATAAATGATGTCTAAGGTCCTGAAATTGGATGAGTTTAGGGAGTGAGGGAGACGTAAGAGAAATGAGGACCAAGGATTCTGATGTGGAGGGCCCTGTAACATTTAGAAGTCAGGAAAAGGACCCAGAAAAGGAACAGCCAATAAAATGAAAGAAAAATCAGTAGAGTGCAAAATCCCAGAAGTCAAATCTTTTCGAGGAGAGAATGATTAACCAGGACAAATGCTGCTGAGAGGTCATGTAAGATGGAGACTGAGGCTTGACTATTGGATTTGGCATAGTGGCAGCCATTGGCGATCTTGACATAGAGGCTTCAGCGAAGTAGTATAGACAAAGGTTAGAGTGAATTAAGAAAAGAATTGGAGGGGGCACCTGGCTGGCTCAGTCAGAGGAGCATGCAACTCTTTGATTTCAGGGTCGTGAGTTGGAGCCCCATGCTTGCTGTACAGATTACATAAATAAATAAAAAGTGAAACAAAAAATTTAAAAGAATTGGAGGTGAGGAAGTGGACCAAGTGCCTATATGATGAGGGAGCAGAAAGCAAGCTGAGGGCAAAGCACAAGCTGACACCCTGAAACTACCCCCCACCCAGGGGGGATATGTGTGACATTCCTCAGGCACTCCTGGTGAAAAAGGGACAGGCAGGGCTAGGTAGGGAGAGATATATAAGGGGCTCCATGATCAGGCTCACAGAAATCCCAAAAATGCGGAGGTATAAGGAAACTAGAGATATGGAAACACTCCAGACCCCCCTGCCCTAGATGTCCGAAGGGGGAGTCTTATTTATGACAGTCTCCTGTGGTCAATAGAAAATAAACAGACCCTAAAAAGAAGCCATTAAAGATGTTATCACTAGTCCTACTACTTACACAAAGATGCTGTCAAGTAGAGAAGTCAAAAAGATTTAAGTTCCCTGGTTAATTTTCTATAAAAGTCCAACCCTAAAAGCCCTCAGTGGCAACCCTGTCAGGACCCCTGTCACTCCTGAGAGCTTTTTTTTTTTATCCTTGCTTAATATCCTCGGTCGCTTTACTCACTCTCCTTTGTCCACGAGATTCATTCTTGGAGTCCGTGAGAAAAGAACCTAGTTCTCCCACATCACTGGCTGCCCTAAAACTAAGGGAAAGAAAAAAAATAAATGGTTAACTTACAGAGATCACAGTCCTGCAAGATATGAGTCTCCATCAGTCTTACTGGTTTATAAGAAAAAAAGCATTCTTACAGGTCTATGGAAGTTAGCTTGTTGATAGACCCATAGACTCAATTTCTTGGAGTCCAAACAGCACCCTCCCATCCATAGTCATGTGGGAAACAAAGGTAGAAGGAAATGTAGATAAAATTTTCTTATAACCTGCAGCCCATTGACAAATACTTGAGTCAGGCAGAGAATAACGTTCCTCCAAGAAACTCCCAACTGTCTTAATGTTAATGCTTTGCTAGAGAAAAACAACCCTAGCTTGACAATAGCCAGGTCTCCAGGATCCTGAGAGTCTTCTTTAGCATATCAAAGTCCTTTTGGAAACCTCCCTTTTTCCTTACCTCCCCCAACTTCCAAGTATATAATCAGTCACCCCTCACAACCCAGGTGTACCACCTTTTCCTGCCCAGGGGTCCTGTTCCTGTCCTTTAATAAAATCACCTATTTACACCAAAGATGTCTCTCTCCAGAACTTGGCCATCAGCTCTGGACCTCACCATTCCAAAAACTACATCATATAGGCAACCCTTTTAGGAACTTTGCTCTAGCAAAATGGGACAGTAGTTGGAAGAGTAATGAAGTTAAGGGTGGGATTTTTTTCCCCTGAATTGGTAGATAACACGATTACAGTAGGTTATGTGCTGATCCAGCAGAGTGAGGAAAATTAACAATTTAGGAGAAAAAATAATTGCAGGAGCAATATCTTTGAGTAGACAAGAGAGCGTGGACTTTTCATGTGTTAGCTAGGAAAACAGACGAATATTTTAAAAGTAATTGATGCCTCCTGATCTCCAATATCTCATTTAATCCTCAGAGTAATCCAGCACATTGGTATTATCAACCTCAGAGTGAAGTAAAGCCAGTGTCTGAGAGGTTTAGTGACTTGCTTAAGGTAACATAGTGGTGGAGATGGGATTAAAATTTTTGGCTAATTTCAAAGAGAGTATATGTTTCACTGAGCTCAACAAAAGTCATTGAATCAATGAATGAGTGCATACGGAAGTGTACTAATCAAGAAACTGGATAGTAGCTGTAGGGTGCCTAGAATGTGAGGCTGGGGAGCTGAGAATCTCACAGCCCTGAACCTCTAGCCTTGAGGCTGCCCACTGGGTTGGTTGTGAATCATCTAGGACAGTTATTGTTTAGATACAACTGTGTTTAAATCCTTGCCGTACCCCTTAGTAGCTGTGTGACCTTGGGCAAATTTCCTCATCTGTGAAATAGAGATTTTAATATCTACCTTGCTGATACGTTTTTGGATTAAATGAAACAATGGGGGCGCCTGGGTGGCTCAGTCGTTAAGCGTCTGCCTTCGGCTCAGGTCATGATCCCAGGGTCCTGGGATCGAGCCCCGCATCGGGCTCCTTGCTCAGCGGGAAACCTGCTTCCCCCTCTCCTTCTGCCCCTGCTTGTGTTCCCTCTCTCGCTGTGTCTCTCTCTGTCAAATAAATAAATAAAATCTTTAAAAAGAAACAATGGATGTAAAGTGCCAGCTAGTGCATAGTAGGGATTTAGCAAATGGTAGTGATTATTATTAGTATTCAGAGTGGATTGCTGTAAGGGAGGCTGAAGTAAGAGAACCATCCCCTCCCCACCCAGGAAAGCTGCTGAAACTGCTCCCCAGATCTGAGAGAGATAGCAGGACTCCTGAATGGAGGAAGACTGGAGAAGGATTGCACTCTCTCTCCATCTCTCTCTCTCTCTCTCACTCACCCACGTGTGCATACACGCCTTTCTGGAGAGCACCGGCTGTCGGTGTAGAAGCTATGGTTGTATCAGGGCAGGAATCGAGTCACAAAGGTTAATGCTACAGTGAAGTGGGAAGAAGGCTGCAGCCAACTGAAATCATTGGTCTGGGGCTGGAAAAGGGAGGGGAAGAGGAGGGAGAGATGTGGGCAGGTCTGGCGAGTCAAGGGCGCAGAACCACAGCAGGAAGCTGACACCCTAAATCATATGGCTGTGCGGATTTCCCCTGTCAACTTCACTTCCCAATTTTACATCGTTCCATTGCACATGTCACCCACGGAGGCCACTCTGTGCTAAAAGTGGGTAGAAGTGATTGATTTATTCATTCAGTTGACAAACATTTAATGATACCTACTGATGTGGGGAACAAAGGCAGAAGGAAATGTAGATAAAATTAAATTTCCTTATAACCTGCAGCCATACTTGAGGCAGGCAGAGTATGACCTTCCTTCAGGAACTCCCAACTGTCTTAATGTTAATGATTTGCAAGAGGGCACAACAACCTTAGCTTGACAAGAGCTCAGCCTCCAGGATCGTCTTCTTTAGCATATGAAAATCCTTTTGGAAACTTCCTTTGTCTTTACCTACCCCAACTGCATAGTATATAATCAGTTGCTCCTCACAATCCCAGGGCAGCTTTTTCTGCCCACGGGTCATGTCCCTGTGCTATGATAAAAATACCTTTTTGCACCAAAAATGTCTGAAGAATTCTTTCTTGGCCATTGGCTCTGAACCCCAACATTTCCATTATCACCTACCATGTGCCAGGAATTTTCTGGAAGGATAAACAGTTGCTGGTCAGGGAAATAAAGGGACCTAGGGAACGGCAGTGTAGGCAGAGAAACTAACATGTGCCAAGTTGTGGAGAAAGGAAGCAGGATGTTACATTCCAGGAACTATATATGGTTTGATAAGAAGGGGACCTAGAGGGACACCTGGGTGGTTCAGTGGGGTAAGCATCTGCCTTCCGCTCAGGTCATGATCCCAGGGTCTGGGATGGAGTCCCGAATCAGGCTCCTTGCTCGTCAGAGGGAGCCTGCTTCTCTGTCTGCCTTCCGCTCCCCCTGCTTGTGTTCTCTCTCTCTGACAAATAAATAAAATCTTAAAAGAAAAAGAGCGGGGGGGGGGGGGGGATATAGAGTTCCAGGCAGAAAAGTGGGAGATGAAATTGGAGAGGTAGGATGAGGTCAGTTCATAAAGAGCCTTAGATGCCACATAAAAATGTCTGGATAATTGACTAACCATTTGCGGATAAAAAAGTTGAACTCCTGGGACACCTGGGTGGTTCAATCAGTTAAGCACTGTCCGACTTCGGCTCAGGTCATGATCTCGGGGTCCTGGGATCAAGTCCCACTTGGGGCTTCTTGCTCAGGGGGGAGCCTGCTTCTCCCTCTGCTCCTCCCCCTGCTTGTGCTCACGCTCTCTCTCTCTCTGACAAATAAATAAAATCTTTAAAAAAAAATTGAACTCCTTCCTCATACTAGACACAAAGGTAAATTTCAGAAGGTTTACAGGTTTTAATATTAACAAGCAAATAAAATCCTAAAAGAAGAAACAGGAGAGTATTTTTATAATCTTGGGGGTAGAAAAGGCCTTTCTTAATTTTACAACCAAGATTAGTATTGACAGTTTTCTTTTTTAAAGATCTTATTTATCCACTTGAAAGAGAGAGAGACAGGGAGAGAAGGAACACAAGCAGGGGGAGTGGGAGAGGAAGAAGCTTCCCGCTGAGCAGGGAGCCTGATGTGGGGCTCAATCCCAGGACCCCGGGATCATGACCCAAGCCAAAGGCAGACGCTCAACGAATGAGCCACCCAGGCACCCCCAGTATTGACAGTTTTTGATGTGGGAAACAAGAAAAATTATTAAATTTCCTACTAACAGTCCATTGACAAGTCCTTGAAACAGGCAGAGTGACATTCCTCTAGGGACTCAACTACCTCACTGTTAATACTTAGCTAAAGGCAAAAGGTAATCTTAGCCTGACCCTCCAGGATCCTGTAAGTCTACTTTAACATATAAAAATTCCCTAGGAAGCTTCCTTTATCTCTACCCCTGAAGATACTTGTTGGCAATCATCCTCCAAGCATATGACCAACTGATACACATCTGAAGGGTGTCATGACTAAGGTTTTACTAGTCAGTAATAAATGACTTTTTCCCAACAATAGCTAGCCCCCTCAAGGTCCTGGAAACCTAACTTCCAAATTCCTTAGACTTACGCTATCCCTAACCCCCTCCCAACTTGAAAGTATATAATGGGCCACTCCTCATGACCCCAGTGCAGCTCATTCTGCGCGTGGGTCCTGTCCCTGGGCTTTAATAAAACCACCTTTTTGCACCAAAGACATCTCAAGAATTCTTTCTTGGCTGTTGGCTTCGAACCGTAACATCTTTCCTACATCAGTTTTCACTAGATAAAAGTGAAAATCGTGCAGCAAAAACAAAATAAGCAAGATTAGAAGACAAATGACAAAGTAGGAAAAGAGTTTGCAATATTGAATGGTCAAAGGGCTCAAATCTTACTTTGTAAAGAACTGCTATAAAATCAACAAGAAGAAGACAAATTTTTTTAAAAATAGGCGTTGAGCATCTGCCTTTGGCTCAGATCATGGTCCCGGAGTCCTGGGATCAAGCCCCACATCAGGCTCCCTGCTCCTTGGGAAGCCTGCTTCTCCCTCTCCCACTCCCCCAGCTTGTGTTCCAGCTCTCGCTGTGTCTCTCTCTGTCAAATAAATAAATAAAATCTTAAAAAAAAGATAGGCAAAGTGCTTAACAGGTAGTAGTTCTCAGTAGAAAAAAGAAAAATGGCTATAAAAAGGTTATTCAAATACACTGACAATGAAAGAAATACAAATCACTCTCCCCATCATATTGATAAAACTAAAAAGATAAAGCCCCAGTGTTGGGGACAGTATGAAAAAAAGGATCTATTCATACACTGTTGATGGGAATACAAAATAGTATAATCTTTCTATAGGGTAATTTGGTAATTTTAGTAAAATTTTAAATGTTCATCCCTTCTGATAACAATTTTAAGGAATTTAGTCAAAGGAAATAATAGAGTGACAAGGATATTTACTGTGTTGTTTGTTTTCTTTTAAAGATTTTACTTTATTTTTTTAAATATTTTATTTATTTATTTGACAGAGAGAGAGAAAGTGCACACAAGCAGGGGGAGCAGCAGAGGGAGAGGGAAAAGCAGGCTCCCCGCTGAGCAGGGAGCCAGATGAGGGGATTCAATCATGCTTAACTGACCGGAGCCACCCAGGCGCCCTTAACCCTGTTGTTTGTTTGTTTGTTTGTTTGTTTGTTTGTTTATTTATTTATTTTAAGATTTTATTTATTTATTTGAGAGAGAGAGAATGAGAGAGAGCGAGTACATGAGAGGGGGGAAGGTCAGAGGGAGAAGCAGACTCCCTGCCGAGCAGGGAGCCCGATGCGGGACTCGATCCCGGGACTCCAGGATCATGACCTGAGCCGAAGGCAGTCGCTCAACCAACTGAGCCACCCAGGCGCCCATTAACCCTGTTGTTTAAAGGAGAGAAAAATTACTCAAATGTTCTAAGAAGGGAATTGGCAAAATAAATTATTGTACATCCATACAATAAAAATGATGTAGCCACGGGAGAAAGTAGATCTGTAAGTGGTGTAGTGGAAAAATGTCTTATGATATGTTAAATGGGGGGGGGGGGGGGGAAGGTTACCAAAAGCAGGTTTGGCACTAGTTGTATTCAGCTCTTTGAGCTCCAGAGATCAAAGTCCAGGGCACCTGGGTTAAGTGTCTGCCTTTGGCTCAGGTCATGATCCCAGGGTCCTGGGATCGAGTCCTGCATTGGGCTCCCTGCTCAGCGGGGAGCCTGCTTCTCCCTCTCCCTCTGCCTGCCACTCACCCTGCTTGTGCACTCGCACACGCGAGCTCTCTCTCTCTCCCTCTCTGCCAAATGAATAAAATCTTACAAAACGAAAAAACAAAGACCAAAGTCCTTGGGCTTCAAAAATGCAGGGTGCCACTTCCTGCCCCTGGATCAAGGTTGTGCACGATGAGGGAGGAGGCTGGCCCTGAGCCTAACGTGGGGGTGCGGATTTCTTCTCCAGCTCTCCCACAATCATGACAGAGCCCAGGAGCCAGACCCCTGCACTGGAGCCCAGGTTTCCTTCTCTGGCCAGAATGTGGGTAAAGGGTAAAGCCCTGGGTACTTACTGGTGCCCTTCCTACTTCATTAGGGTAAGAAGGTGACTTCTCTGAGCTCTGTTAGTGCTACGCTTTGGAAATCTGTTTTCCTTTTTCTAGGGACTAGCAGATAAGCCTTTACTATAAGGCTGTCCTTTTAGTCATGGACCAGCTATAGCGAGAACACTTGGCCTTGGTCATGTCCTATCGAGTCCATTTCTGAGGGGCAGGAGGATCATGAAATTTCAGGGTCCCCAGTAATACAATAGTAGGTGGTTTGTTTTTAAGATTTTGTTTGTTTATTTAAGATTTTATTTATGGGGCGCCTGGGTGGCTCAGCCGGTTAAACGGCTGCCTTCGGCTCGGGTCATGATCCTGGAGTCCCAGGATCGAGTCCTGCATCGGGCTCCCTGCTCAGTGGGGAGTCTGCTTCTCCCTCTGACCCTCCCCTCTCTCATGCTCTCTGTCTCATTCTCTCTCTCAAATAAATAAATAAATAAATAAAATCTTAAAAAAAAAGATTTTATTTATTTATTTGACAGAGAGACAGAAGAGCACAGGCAGAGTGAGTGGCAGAGGGAGAGGGAGAAGCGGGCTCTGCATTGAGCAGAGAACCTGATGTGGGACTCGATCTCAGGACCCCGGGATCATGACCTGAGCCAAAGGCAGACACTTAACCATCTAAGCCACCCAGGCGTCCAAGATTTTGTTTATTTATTAGAGAGACAGAGATAGGGAGAGAGAGCATGAGCAGGGAGGAGAGGGAGAAACAGGACCCTGGGACCATGACCTGAGCCGAAGGCAGATGCCCACCCGACTAAGCCACCCAGGCGCCCCCAATAGTAGGTACTTGATAAACACTAAGCGTCATATAAACCTGGGCTTCGAGTAAGATCCTAGGAAGCAAAAGAGTTTCTTCATTTGGTAAAATACTTTAGGATCTGAACATTGGACAGACAAGCTATTATAACTTAAATGACCAATTAATAGCTAATTAG
Source organism: Mirounga angustirostris (assembly GCF_029215605.1). Lineage (NCBI taxonomy): Eukaryota > Metazoa > Chordata > Mammalia > Carnivora > Phocidae > Mirounga > Mirounga angustirostris. The sequence goes on from NW_026991712.1 coordinate 154,605,781, forward strand.
AGCTCTGGAACTCCCAGGCTAGGCCCTGTCTGGAAACCCTCTTGAGACTGAAGTAGAAAATCCAGTGTGTTAACATTTACTGATCGAAAATATTCTCCGGTGAAAGTCTCCACACTGGTGTTTCCAACCTAAGGTACTAGGGCCCCAATTCTTATACTCTGAAAAAAAGGCCTGTCCTTCCCCCCGCCCGCCCCGGAAAGGAGAAGGATCAAAGTCACAGTGCAATTCTCAGGCCCAGATTAGTTCCACTCCTGTCAGCAGTTCTGGGCCACCATCCAGACCAGAGTGGCTGTGGTTGGCTCAGTTTTCAGTGGCGCTGAATCATAATGCTCTCTGCCCGCCTCCCCCCTCCCCGCCCCGGCCCCAAGGAATTCAGAAAGTAATATTAAATATGTGGGAGGGCTGGTTTTTATTTTATTTTATTTTATTTTATTTTATTTTATTTTATTTTATTTTATTTTATATTTAATCTTGCTAACCTATGGTGGAGGACAGCAGGAACCTCAGTTCTTGGGAGTGGGGAAGTTGTGACATTGATTAACTCATCAAATACCTACCTGTTCAGCACTTCCTCTGCTGTTGCCATGAATAAGGAACTTGCATACCTATGACAGATATAGGTGAATGGGGTGATGGCAGGATTCCATCAGCTTTCTGGCTCCATCTTGGTCCCCTTTGCATCCTCATGACACTCAAAAATAAGATCACTAAATGTGTGGCTAGCCAGCTGAGAGCAATTCCGTTCTGCCTGACTCATTCATGCATTTGTTCCACATTCACTGAGCATCAACTGGATTCAGGCCAAGTGCTGGATACTGGAGGTGAACAGCTAAAGATGTGGCCCTACCCTCGAGGAATGGACAGTCCAGTGCAGTGGTTCTCATCTGTTTTCTCTTTGAAGCTCTGGGGTACTTGCTACCATCATATCTTTCTTTGACTTACTAAGATCATGGTCCATGGCCCGGAAGGGGGGCAGGAAAAAGAAATAATAATTATGGAATGATGTGGTAGGTACTATCTGTGATAGAAATAAGCACAGAGCACAGGGTATGGTGGAACGGAGGAAGGAGCCTCCTGAGGAGGAGGAAGGAGCACTGAAAATCAGATTAGGAATGGGGAGGTTGTCAGGAAAGGTGTCCCAAAATGGTGACACTTGAACCCAGTTTTGAGAGACAAGCAAGTATTAGGCAAATAAGAATCTGTGGGGAGAAAAAAAGAATCTGTGAATAGGATATGGGAGTCTGTAACATTATGGTACACTCAGGAATTACACACAGTTCTATATGCTCTTTAGAGCAACATGGAGGGAGGAGGGACAAGATGTCAGATGGTGGAGGGTATATATGTCAGGATAAGGAATACTATGCTGAACATTATGCTAAGCTACAGTGCTCTGGGGAGATGATCAGCAAGGGGTTTGGGAATCACTTCACATAAGGAACGGCTAGGGAAATGGGTCTGTTAAGTTGAGGAGAAGGAGGGAACATGACTAAGGGTGCCATGAAAGGTGGGATCCCAGTTTGTGGTTAGAGGTGTGGTTGAGGCTAGCAATGAATCAGTGAAGACTTCTTGCCCAAAGGGAAAGCTCTCCTTTTCCATCTGTATGCCTTCTCAGAGCCTTTTGTCCTTTGTCTCCCTTTCTTTCCCATCTGTCAGTGGCAGAGTGGCCCTCAGAAGAACAAGCCAAAGAGTCATTACAATGGGCGTGAGCCTTTCTAGTCTGAATTATCATCAGTTTCCTAATTGCAATGCTTCTGACAGTCAAGGCACTCTTCCTGGAAGCTTTAGCCAAGATATCTAGAAGTAAAGTATGAATACATGAAAGAAGTAAATTATTTTTTTTCCTGCTTCCAGGCAGAGAAGACCCTACCAGCCAGGACAAATGGGCCAGAAGGTTAGGAATCCTCAAGTCATTTATTTGACATTCTCTAGCTCAACCTGGGGTTAAGGTTCTCAACCTGAGGAAATTTTGTCACTCAGGGCACATTTGGTAATTGGGGAGAGGTGAGGTTTGCTACTGGCATCTAGAGGGCAGGATATTGCTAAACATCCTGTTATGCACTGGACAGCCCCCAACTCTCCCAAAAAAGAATTATCAGATTCAAAATGTTGATAGCACTGATGTTGGAAATAACTGATAAATGCTTATGTTTATAAGGATTTGGTTTTAGGGGGATAAAAAAAGATTTGAGCAATAGTCCTTGAAGCATCAAATGGCTAGAAGTAGAAGCCCAATTTAATTGTATAAACAGGGGCGCCTGGGTGGCTCAGTCGTTAAGCGTCTGCCTCCGGCTCAGGTCATGATCCCAGGGTCCTGGGATTGAGCCCCTCATCGGGCTCCCTTCTCGGCAGGAAGCCTGCTTCTCCCTCACCCACTCCCCCTGCTTGTGTTCCTGCTCTCACTGTCTCTCTCTGTCAAATAAATAAATAAATAAAATCTTAAAAAAAATTGTATAAACATAGGCTGCAAGTCTGCTGTTAGTCTAGCTTACTGCTATGCCATGGTGGACCCATGGGCACTTCCCCTTTAATGCTCTGGTTCCGACTATATCTGTGCATTCATTCCAGTTTTCCTAAACTTGGGGAGATGGAAGGTGGAGGAAGAGAAGAAAAATCAACACTTTATTTTTCTAGTTAGGTGTGGGAGGGTGAAAACTGGAGTCTAAAATTGAGTTAAATATCTTAAATATGTACCTCTTTTAATTTATGAACAGCAGCTCAGTATAAAACAGGACAATGACAGAAGAATAATAAATACCAAATCATATTTGATTTTAAAGTTGGAATCTGGGGCACCTGAGTGGCTCAGTTGGTTAAGCAACTGCCTTCAGCTCAGGTCATGATCCCAGGGTCCTGGAATGGAGGAGCCCTGCATCAGGCTCCCTGCTCAGCGGAGAGTCTGCTTCTCCCTCTCCCTCTGCTGCTCCCCCTGCTTGTACTCTCTCTCTGTCTCTCTGTCAAATAAATAAATAAATAAAAATCTAAAAAGAAATAAAAATTTAAAAGTTGAATCTGAAAATGTAGGAATTGGGATGTCAGATTTTTTTAAAAGATTTTATTTATTTATTTGACAGAAAGAGCACAAGCAGGGGGAGCAGCAGAGGGAGAGGGAGAAGCAGGCTCCCCGCTGATCAAGGAACCAACGTGGGGCTCCTGGGATCATGACCTGAGCCGAAGGCAGATGCTTAACTGACTGAGCCACCCAGGCATCCCCAATAATAAGTACTCGATAAACACTAAGTGTCATATAAGCCTGGGCTTCTAGTAAAATCCTAGGAAGCAAAGTAGTTTCTTCATTTGGTAAAATACTTTAGGATCTGAACATTGGACAGACAAGTTTTTATTACTTAAATGACTGAGCCACCCAAGCACTCCGGGATGTCAGATTTGTAAAAATAAAAACAAAATGAGTAAAAGTCAATGTAGTCTCAGAAACAAGTTCAAATAAAGATTAGGTAATGAGCTAATTAAATACATTAGTTTTTATTTATTAGTTTATTTATTAAGATTTTATTTTATTTTACTTATTTGACAGAGAGAGAGACACAGGGAGAGAGGGAACACAAGCAGGGGGAGTGGGAGAGGGAGAAGCAGGCCTCCCGTGGAGCAGGGAGCCCGATGTGGGGCTTGATCCCAGGACCCTGGGATCATGACCTGAGCTGAAGGCAGATGCTTAACGACTGAGCCACCCAAGTGCCCCAAATTCATTAGTTCTTTGGTGGACTCAAATTATGGGTTGGAGCCAAGCCAACAGATTTTGACACAGATGATGATAATGATGATGATAAGAATGATTACTGTTAAGTACTTACTCTGTAAGAGGTAACTCTGTTACACCATTTTCATGAGGAGAGAACTAAGGCTGAGGGGAATTACACGGGATCTCAGTTATCTATGTTTGTGTAAAAAACAACACTGGAACTTGGTGAGCAAGCCAAGGCAGGGAGACAGTTCCATTGTATTCTACATGAGTAATACCATAGTTCTATGCAGCCGAATTGCTGCCCTCTTCTAGGGGTCACGGACAGCCCAGAGAGCACCAATATAAGCACCTGGAAGTCAGGGGGCGCTTGGGTGGCTCGGTCGTTGAGCGTCTGCCTTCGGCTCAGGTCATGGTCCCAGGGTCCTGGGATCGAGCCCCGCATCGGGCTCCCTGCTCGGCGGGAAGCCTGCTTCTCCCTCTCCCTCTCCCCCCTGCTTATGTTCCCTCTCTCGCTGTGTCTCTCTCTGTCAAATAAATAAATAAAATCTTTAAAAAAAAAAAAAAGCACCTGGAAGTCAGTTATCATAGAAGTGTTTAAGTCAAGGCCCAGGGACTATTAGGCCTACTGAAGAAGGGATTCTGGTAATGGGTAGAAGGTTTGATGTTAAGCTCCATGTTTAGTGCAGGGCGCGGAGAACAGGGCCTAGAATGCCACATGGTGGGAATTTAATTTTAAATTAGTAACTGTGGTTTCTTCCAACTCTGAGAGTCTAGGGCTCTATATTTTTTGAGGAGATAACAGTTCATAAGTAAATACTTAATCATGCAAGTAACCAAGAGTTCTAATATATATCATTTCATGAAAGGTCTGCAATACCGAAAGCATTACTACAAATAGGGTTTCTGTATTACCCAATTCCAGGAGCACTATTCATGGAAAACATAAAGTGAATATCACCCCCTAAAGCTCTGTGACACAGAGGCCCTTATTGTAAATATAAGGCAAGTTTAGTAAAACAAATTGCCACTTCTAGCAAGGGTAGAAGATAAAAACAGTAACTGAGGCTTTTTCTAGCATTTCAACATGCTTACATGGCCACATTCAAAATCCTGTTTTTCTTTTCAAATTCCATCAAGGTCAGGGGCGCCTGGGTGGCTCAGTCTTTAAATGTCTGCCTTTGGCTCAGGTCATGGTCCCAGGGTCCTGGGATCAAGCCCCGCTTCAGGCTCCCTGCTCCGCGGGAAGCCTGCTTCTCCCTCTCCCACTCCCCCTACTTGTGTTCCCTCTCTTGCTGTCTCTCTCTGTCAAATCAATCAATCAATCAATCTTCAAATTCCATCAAGGTCACTCTAGTTGCCTGTCCAATATCCTTCTCCCTTCCTTTCTTCCTAATAGAATCTCAATTTTATTAGGAGTGGTAACATGCCTAACTAATAGACACATTTCCAGCCTCCCTTATAGCTAGGAACAGCCATGTGACATAGTTCTGGGAAATATGTAAACTGAAAGTTTCTGGGAGTGCTTTGCTTCCTCATTATAGTCCCCACCCCCTTCTGGCTGCCTTGTCCTTCTCCCTGGAATACAGGTATACAGTTGGAAGTAGAGCAGACATTTTGTGACTATAAGGTAATCATAAGAATAAAAGCTGTATGCTAGGGGTTTGGGTACAGAAAGTTAAAAGAAGTCTGGGTTGGGGTGCCTGAGTGGCTCAGTAGGTTAGGCATCTGACTTCAGCTTGGGTCATGATCCTAGGGTCTTGGAATCAAGCCCCGAGTTGGGCTCTGGGCTCAGCGAGGAGTCTGCTTGTCCGTCTGCCTGTACCCCCACTTGTACTCTCTCTCCCTCAAGTAAATAAATAAAATCTTTTTTAAAAATGGGAAAAATTGGGCGCCTGGGTGGCTCAGTTGGTTAAGCGACTGCCTTCAGCTCAGGTCATGATCCTGGAGTCCCGGGATCGAGTCCCGCATCGGGCTCCCTGCTCGGCAGGGAGTCTGCTTCTCCCTCTGACCCTCCCCCCTCTCATGTGCTCTCTCTCTCCTCTCATCCTCTCTCTCAAATAAATAAATAAAATCTTAAAAAAAAAAATGGGAAGGGCGCCTGGGTGGCTCAGTTGGTTAAGTGACTGCCTTCGGCTCAGGTCATGATCCTGGAGTCCCGGGATCGAGTCCCGCATCGGGCTCCCTGCTCGGCAGGGAGTCTGCTTCTCCCTCTGATTCTCCTCCCTCTCATGCTCTCTGTTTCTCATTCTCTCTGTCTCAAATAAATAAAATCTTTAAAAAAAAAAAATGGGAAAAATTAATCCCCTATTTGGTTAAGTTTGTTATTTGAGGTTTTTTTTTTCAATATTTTTTTTTTTTTTTATTCATGAGAGACAGAGCGAGAGAGAAAGGCAGAGGGAGAAACAGGCTCCCAAGGAGCAGGGAGCCCGATGCGGGACTCGATCCTAGGACCCTGAGATCATGACCTGAGCCGAAGGCAAACGCTTAATCATCTGAGCCACCCAGGTGCCCTGTTATTTGAGTTTAACTGTTACTTGCAGCTGTGTTCAATTCTAAGTGACATTTTTTTTTAAGGATTTTATTTATTTGACAGAGCGAGACGCAGCGAGAGAGGGAACACAAGCAGGGGGAGTGGGAGAGGGAGAAGCAGGCTCCCTGCTGAGCAAGGAGCCCAATGTGGGATTCGATCCCAGTGGGATCATGACCTGAGCCAAAGGCAGACGCTTAACGACTGAGCCACCCAGGCGCCCCATAAGTGACATCATCCTTGATAATAGTTTCTCAAATTGGTATCTGTAGGCCTTTGTGTGTCCCAAATATAATTTTATAAATTGAATCCTTGTAAATTTAAGGATTCATGTGTTCTCTGAGATTTTGATTTCCATGATTGTATTTATTATTACAAGAAAACATTTAGCTTTAATGGTGTATAGGTTTACCGTTAATGGTTTATAGACTTAACTTTAATGCTTTATAAATTTATGATAGGCTGTTATTAGGTTAGCAACTCCTAATGTTAAAATGATCACTGTTGCAGGGCATTTGCTTCCTACTGAATTGCCTTACCTGCAGTATCTAGTTAAGTATAAAGAAGGGGCAATGGCTGTTCATGAATCAGTTAACTGTGCTTATCATAGCAACTCAGTGTGGCAATATAATACTTTGTTAAGTGAAGGCCAGATGACGTCAAACAACACCTTATGAACAAAGGTTTCATACTAGTTTAAACAGAGAAAGGTGGTGGGAGATTTGAGTCACCACCACAAGGTGTAGGCAATTATAGGTATGCAGAACCCAGGAGGAGATGCACCATAGCATTAAGGCCATATTCCAGGAGAGTATGGCTTGCAGGAATCTCATCTTGTATATTTCTTTTTTCCCCCCATCTTGTATGTTTCAATTTGCAATAGTTCAGCAGCAAGAGTAGTAATTAACAAGGAAAACATTTTTATGAAAAAGTATTTTAAGTTATTTTCGGAGGCCTGGGTGGCTCAGTCAGTTAGGCAACTGCCTTCGGCTCAGGTCGTGATCCCAGGGTCCTGGGATTGAGTCCCGAATCAGGCTCCTTGCTCAGCGGGGTGCCTCCTTCTCCCTCTGCCTGCTTCTCCCTCTGCCTGCCCCTCCCCTGCTTGTGCTCTCTCACTCACTCTCTCTCTCTGACAAATAAATAAATAAAATAAATTATTTTCAGTATTGCATCCTGGGGCAATATTGAAATGTTAAATATTAGTCTGAATGAAAAAAGTGAAATAAAATTAATGACAGTTAAATAATCAAATTTGATAAATCAACCCAACATTGGAGTTCCTTAAGAATATTTTTCCTTTCGGGGCACCTGGGTGGCTCAGTTGGTTAAGCGACTGCCTTCGGCTCAGGTCATGATCCTGGAGTCCCGGGATCGAGTCCCGCATCGGGCTCCCTGCTCGGCAGGGAGTCTGCTTCTCCCTCTGACCCTCCCCCCCTCTCATGTGCTCTCTGTCTCTCTCATTCTCTCTGTCTCAAATAAATAAATAAAATCTTTAAAAAAAAAAAAAAAAAAAAGAAGAAGAATATTTTTCCTTTCACACGGAACTTCATGTTATTATTATTTGAAAGAACTAGTGTTTCACCCAGCAAAGAGCCATACTTACTTGAATTGGCCAAGAAAAAATTTAAGGGCCTCACTTCTAAGAAACAGAGCAAAGTATGATTCATGCAAGCATTTTTTTCAGTAGCAGCCCTGACACCAAGCAATTCTTCCTAACAAAGCCCCACCTAACACCTTCAGCAACCAGCAACTTAGTAACATATATATCTATTTTTTCCTTTAAAGGATTTTATTTTATCATTTTAAAAAAGATTTTATTTATTTGAGAGACATATATATATAGAGAGAGAGAGAGAGAGAGCACAAGCAGGGGCAGCAGCATAGGGAGAGAGAAAGAAGCAGGCTCCCTGCTGAGCAGGACCCCAGAACCGGATCATGACTTGAGCTGAAGGTAGACGCTCAACTGATTGAGCCACCCACATGCCCCCTTTAAAGGATTTTAGAGAAAACTTACTAAGTAAATTTCATAGGTGGCAGCTTGTGTGTCTACTATTTGACTTCTTAAAACATACCTTTTTGTTGTTGTTACCCTTTCCCAGGTGCAGGAAATTTCAGTGCTGATGGTGGGGACCAAAGGAAATTATTCTTGGTAGAAACAGTCCATCTTCATGAGTGACCCTTCAGCCACAAAATGCTGTTCTTTTTAGTTGCCCTTAATTGCTTTTGTCCTTCCTCCTACTCTCATAGAAATTCTCTGAGGTCCTGGTCTTGGCTTATCTTTCTCCACAGGATTTCATTTACTTCCACAGCTTCAAGTATCCCTGAAATTGTGATGTCAACAAATATAATTCATTAATTTATTTAACAAATATCTATTGTACCCATCGTGATAAGGACCATGCTGCTAAGTATTGATGAACAAGATAGGTACAAGTTTCCACATTTCCAGCTTCCTACTGACCATCTCCCCTTGGAATCCTAAATTCAATATGCTCCAAAGTGGGGTCTTTATCATCTCCTCCAAACTGTTTCACTGCATGTCTGTGAGTTGCACCACGCTTTGCCTAATTCCCCTGGGGCTCATCCTTGACTCTTCTCTTTCAGTTCCTATATTTGATGCCCAGATTTTGAAAACTGCTATCTAATTCCATCTCTCCATGGTCAGCACTACTGCCTTCATTCAGGATCTCCACCTCTTTTCCCTGGTCATGGCAATAGCTTCCTTATTTGTCTCTTTATTTGACTCCCACATCTTCTTGGTCCCCTAAATCTATCTCTCTGCAGCTGCCAGAATGATCAATAATACAACCCAGTGTGGTCATTCACCTATTTGAAACTCTGAATTTCTTGGGGCACCTGGGTGGCTCCGTTGGTTAAGCGTCTACCTCGGCTCAGGTCATGATCCTGGGATCCTGGGATTGAACCCATGTCAGGCTCCCTGCTGAGCGGGGAGCCTGCTTCTCCTTCTCCCTCTGTCCCTCTCCACACTTGTTCTCTCTCTCTCAAATAAATAAATACAATCTTAAAACAAAAAACAAAAAACACAGTTCAAATGAGTTAACTTCATCTCTCAAAAGTCTTAAAGTACATTCCAAAATTAATTAAGCATTCTTCCTAGGCCAGTTACTGTGCTAGGTTCTGGTACTATAAAGATGAACAAAACAGGTAAAATCCTTCCCAGACTACTGCTAAACAAGGAAGGACAAAACAATGATGTATGTGTAAACCTAGAGATATAGGTAGATACCAGTTCCTGTAGAAGGATAAAGAAGACCCCTTGCCCCCATTTCCAAGTCTTTGCTGTTCTCTGAGGAAAGAGATTCCATAATCCCTTAATTAGACAAGTGTTCAACAGATTTCTTCTCTTTTCAGAAGTCTGTCCTGGCATTTCAGTTTTTTATTTCCATGGGGATAGGATAGACTATTAAGATTTCCTTGGCCCAGGAGCACTATTTTGGTTCTTGAATGAGACAAATAAGCCCAAGTGCCCTAGCCCAGGGCCTGGCACATGGAAGATACAATATATGGTAATTTTTTTCTGGCTGAAGTAGGACTGTGTGTTGTTGGTTTAACCTTCCCATAGCAATAACCATCCACTATTAAGCTCTGAACTTCTACAATTCCCCTGCTGCTTCTAGAAGGAAATGAATAATGACCAAATAACTGTTCACCTCAGGCAGAGAAGGAAACAAACAAAAATCACTTATGTTGCTAGATAGAATGGGAAATGCCAAAAAATTTTGAGATGCTCAGCCAGCATGACACAGCATGTTTCCATTTCTTAGCTGCTATGATGTACAAGGGAGTTAATAGGATGGTGGTGGTGGGAGCAGTGATGGGCTCAGAAAGGGGACATAATATACTTATTACATGCTCCTATTTTATATCAGGTGCTCTGTTGTGTCTTGGGGACACAGAGATGGGTGTAACCCAAACCTTACTTTCCAGAAAGTCAGTCTAGCAAGAAGAGGTAGGCATATAAACACGTAAAATAGCTTAAGAGCTATTTTGTACAGCTTTTGGCCATATAGGATATTTTGGGACACAAAATATAATTGATAAATTATATGAATGAATGAATGAATAAATAAATAGATAAATAAATAAATAAAAATGATAAATTCTGGGGATGAGCAAAAGCCAGAACAACTTCAGAGGAATTCTGGGGATGAGCCAAGGTCAGGAACAGTTTCAGAGGAAGTCATGCTTCAGCTGAGTCTTCAAAAAGACATTTTCTCTAGGCTAACTAGGAGGCAACAGATTCTTCATATTTGAACGAAAGCCTTAAGTCTTGAAACAGCGACGCATTGTTCTGGGTGTTACAATCAATCTAGGAGCAACGAAGAATTCTAGCAATAAAAGCTAACGTTTCTAACGTATAAGAACTAGGAATTGTGCTAAGTGAGCAACAAAGATGATCTCACAGAATTAATAGTATTCCCATTTTACAGGTGAGAAAAGGCTCTTGCCTGAAGGCCACATATAAAATGACACTGAGGGTTTTTTCTTTAATTTTTTTATTGTTATGTTAATCCCCATACATTACATCATTAGTTTTAGATGTAGTGTTCCATGATTCATTGTTTGTGCATAACACCCAGTGCTCCATGCAGAATGTGCCCTCCTCAATACCCATCACCAGGCTAACCCATCCTCCCACCCACCTCCCCTCTAGAACCCTCAGTTTGTTTTTCAGAGTCCCGTCATCTCTCATGGTTCGTCTCCCCCTCCGATTCCCCCCCTTCATTCTTCCCCTCCTGCTACCTTCTTCTTCTTCTTTTTTTTCTTAACATATATTGCATTATTTGTTTCAGAGGTACAGATCTGAGATTCAACAGTCTTGCACAATTCACAGCGCTTACCAGAGCACATACCCTCCCCAGTGTCTATCACCCAGTCACCCCATCCCTCCCACCCCACCCCCCACTCCAGCAACCCTCAGTTTGTTTCCTGAGATTAAGAATTCCTCATATAGGGGCGCCTGGGTGTCTCAGTTGGTTAAGTGGCTGCCTTCGGCTCAGATCATGATCCTGGAGTCCCGGGATCGAGTCCCGCATCGGGCTCCCTGCTCGGCGGGGAGTCTGCTTCTCCCTCTGACCCTCTCCCCTCTCATGTGCTCTCTCTCTCAGGTAAATAAATAAAATCTTAAAAAAAAAAAAAAAAGAATTCCTCATATCAGTGAGGTCATATGATATATATGACTTATTTCGCTCAGCATAATACCCTCCAGTTCCATCTACATCGTTGCAAATGGCAAGATCTCATTCCTTTTGATGGCTGCATAATATTCCATTGTATATATATACACCACATCTTCTTTATCCATTCATCTGTTGATGGACATTTTGGCTCTTTCCACAGTTTGGCTATTGTGGACATTGCTGCTATAAACATCCGGGTGCACGTACCCTTTCGGATCCCTACTTTTGTATCTTTGGGGTAAATACCCAGTAGTGCAATTGCTGGATCATATGGTAGCTCTATGACACTGAGTTTTAATTCAGGAAACGGACTACAGAGCCCCAGTTTTTTAAAACCACAAACCAGAGGAGTGCAACGATCAGATTTCAGAAAGATTCCCTCCAGCAGCTTTGGAAGGAGTAGGCAGGAGAAGGAAAGGGGCAATCCTGGAAATCAGAATAATGAAGGAGATTGAGTACTGAGGCAGCACTAGGGCAGAGGCTGCGGGGATCAGTATTTGGGAAATATTTGGATAGTTTTCAGTGCTTGGTGTGGATTAGACGTGATCCTCTGTAGGTCAACAGGACCATAAGCTGGTCTGGGCCTTGAGGGAAAGACGCACGGGGTACCCTCGCAGAGATCCCAGATTAACCGAGGCGTTCGGCTTTGGAGACACTCGCTCTGGGCTCTGCGACCCCAAACGTCGGCAGCAGGGAGGGGTATCCGTGCCTTCCGTGCCCGAGCCCGCCCACAGCGAGGGAAAGCGCTGAGTCATTCTGGCGGGGCGCGCTGGGTCGGGGCGGGGCTCGGACTACATCCCCCTCCTCTCTCCTCCTCCTGCACCCCCGGCCCGCTCTGACTCTCGCGAGAGCCCTACAGGCTATAAAGGCGGCGCCCCGCGCGCGGGTTCCACGCGTCTTCTTCCTGCCTTGTCTTCGGCGTTTTTGTTCTCAGAGTCGGTGAGAAGGTTCCCCACACCCGGGTCGTCGCCTTTTCCTCATTCTTCTGGGGTCCTGCCCTACTCAGCTTGGGTTCTGTGACGGGGGAGGTGGACGGGCGAGGTCTGACGCTTGAGCGTGGTTAGGCGGTTCGCGCACCCTCCCGTGGGCCTCCCTTGCGGATGCGGGGACCTGTTTAAACTCTTAGACGAACGTCGGCTCGAGTTTCCTTTTTCCCCGGCAATCCGAGCAGGGGGTGCTTATTGGCTTGGCGTGGTGGGCTCTCAGTGAATCTCCCAGGCGGGGCGGGTTCGGGAAGCTTCTAGAATGGACCTGGAAATTGACCTGAGGCTACCCGCGCGTCATGTGGTAGAGGTAGAGGCTGTTTCCCGGTCCTGAGCGGTGACTAGATGGGGAGTCTCGGGTACTGATTCCCTTGTCTGCCTTTATTTTTTGCGTTTGCTGAATAGGGATTGTGGTGATCCCAAATTCGTTTGTGAAGACTGCGTTGTTTTTTTTTTTTTTTTTGCTGGTGCTTACCGAAGTGTTACGGTGGGGGGTTGATCATGCGAGCGGCTGGAGGGAACCTGAAGTGGGGCTTCGGGGCGTGGCTTTCGCCAGGAAAGTTCGTGGGCAGACCCACGGAGGCCCACACCGGCTTGAGGTCCTACGTGCGGCCTTTACCCCGCTGAGTCGGACTTTAGTGGAGTGGGGACCACCTCGAAAAGCAGGTTTGGACAAGAAGGTAGTTTATGTTAGGGTCACACCGTATATATTTGGTCGCCAAATTGCAGTTTGCCTTACTAGTTTTTTGTTTGGTATTAAGCATTAGAAAGTTTGCAATATTCGATGCTCACAACGATTTTTTTGGTTGTGGTATCATGCACCAAAAACACTTTGGAACGTGGAATATTAGCTCCTTGGGTCTTTCAAACTGATGGCTTACTGGTTTATAGAGCTCAGCTCCCTGTCTTTGTTGACTTGGGTGAATCCAGTGTAGCATTTCTTTTTTTAGCAGTAAGTAATTTTTTTGTTCTTGCTTTTTTTTTTTTACAGTAAGGTTTTTTTTTTTTTTTTTAAAGATTAAGTAATCTCTAAACCCAGCGTGGGACTGGAACCCACAACCCTGAGATCAAGAGTCACATGCTCCACCAACTAAGCCAGCCAGGCTCCCCAGCAATAAATAGACTCTTGTTCTACTTATTATTGCTCCAGAATCCCGGCCCCAAGATCAGAAACCCATTTTTGAAAGGACTTCTAGGGCTTAAACACAACCCCTAAGGTTTTGGAATTGAGCATATGCCAGAATCCTGGTCTTGTGTCTTGAAAAGTTGGATTGGCTTTAGGGTTGTGTGCTGTGTTGGGCAAATGCACCTGGAGAAAGGTCAAGTGTGCTTCCTGAATTAGGAAGGCAAATGGAAGGTGCAGTCCAGGGAAAGGGCAACATGACCACTTCTAGAAATAGACATTATGGCATTGTTTATTTGGGCTCAGGTTTGAGGCTGAACCTTCCTCTGTGCTTTTTATATAATGAAACTACAGAAGAAAATGCCATTGCACAAATGATAGTAAAGAAATAGCAATAGAGGTTACTTCAGTTTAAAAAAAAATTGCTGCTTTTAAATGAAAACAAAAGCTGATATTCAGAGACTTTTTTTTTTTAAGATTTTATTTATTTATTTATTTATTTGAGAGAGAGAATGAGAGACAGCACGAGAGGGAAGAGGGCAGAGGGAGAAGCAGACCCCCTGCTGAGCAGGGAGCCAGATGCGGGACTCGATCCCGGGACTCCAGGATCATGACCTGAGCCGAAGGCAGTCACTTAACCAACTGAGCCACCCAGGCGCCCCCAGAGACGGTTTTTTAAGAAAGTGACCCTGAGAACGCAGGGGAAGGAGGAAGGAACAGGGGGAGAGAATCTCAAGCAGGCTCCGTGCTCAGCCCTGAGATCAAGAGTCAACGACGCTTAACAACCTGAGCCACCCACACGCCCCTGTAATGCCGATTTTGTTTCAGAAGTCGGAAAGCTCAGTTTATGCGTCAATACTAATATAAAAATTAATGTATATACTAAGGTCACTGGACATTCCGCCTCTAAGTAGAAGAAGGGTGTTGGTTACTTAGAAAAACAAGGCTTGTTTCTAATTCACTTGCTCTTTTATCTCCAGCTGATAGCACGATGTCTTCAGGAAATGCCAAAATTGGGCATCCTGCCCCCAACTTCAAAGCCACAGCTGTTATGCCAGATGGCCAGTTCAAAGACCTCAGCCTATCTGACTACAAAGGTAAGAGTAATTAATTAGATTCATTAAAATGGAATTATTTTACAATCTAGGATTGCTCATTAGATTTCTCTTTTTGTTAGGTTTGATTGTAAAATGACATGTATCCTAGGTCATAGTCTTCAGGGTAGGAGCATGTTGAAGGAGTGATTAACAACCATGGTCACTGATAGACACCCTAGGTTCAGACTGCTTATGGAAAAAGCCCATGCTTCATTATGCCTGGACATACTAGCTCAATTATCTTCTCAATACTCAATTGTATTACTGTTTTGGGAGATACTCATTATGTCATTGAAAGCTCGTCTTCAGAGGTTAAACTGTTTAAGTTTATGAAATATAGGGACGCCTGGGTAGCTCAGTTGTTAAGCGTCTGCCTTCGGCTCAGGTCATGATCTCAGGGTCCTGGGATCGAGCCCCACATCGGGCTCCCTGCTCCGCGGGAAGCCTGCTTCTCCCTCTCCCTCTCCCACTCCCCCTCCTTGTGTTCCCTCTCTCGCTGTGTCTCTCTCTGTCAAAAAATAAATAAAATCTTAAAATATATATATATATGTCAGCTGCTGTATTATTAGGCAGAGGCTTAGGCACATTCCCTTGACTGTTAGCCCCAGGAGAAGAGTTGATGTTGCAGTTGGAACAATTCTCTTTCCTGTGATAGTTTCATGCAGACACTTGGCTAGCTCTGATGAGCCTCTTTTTTTTTTTTTTTTTTTTTTTTTTTTTTACCTTGCAGTCCTGGAACAGCAGGGTTTTTTGGGATAGTTGATACACAAGATTCCTTGAAGTGCAAACCGGAAACTCAGGTGTTAAGTGTACCTTTTTTTGGGGCATAGTAATTAGTTCTTGGACTCAGCTTTTGCGTAGAACATGTGATTAAGGTTTCCTAACACTTCACACTTGTTTTGAATGAGAAGCAGTTAAGAGGGGCCCTATGGAGGGAAGCTCCCCTGGCAAACAAGTAGCACCATAGGGAGGTGACCCTGGCCCAAGGGTAAAGGCTCGAGGTTTAGAAAGACAGGTTTAGAAAAAGCTGCTCTCTCCTCCAGGGCTTGACCTGCTGAGGCTTCAAAGTGCTTGTTAGGTAAAGCTCTGGAGAAGTTGTTCAGATGAGTTCAGAGTTTCCAGTGATTCTGGTTTTCAGAGTAAATGTCAAAAGGAACAGCTTATTTTGACTTTTCAGACATTGCCGCTACCTGGAAATGAGTGAATACTTGGAACTCTTTTCAGTAACTCAACTTATTAGTTATGGTGAGAGGCTGCTTGGCCAGTTGAAGAGCTACTTCTACTGGTAATCTGAGTGACTTCAGTAAAATTTAAACTAGAGATCCTGTTATCTTACTAGGACTTTTGGAACTTTTGCCTCAAATTTTTTTCTTGTCCAATTAGGCTTGTTAGGAATAAATTAGTGGTGATTTAGATGATCACTTAAACCTTACCTGTCCCGTTATTGTGGTTCATTGTGGAAGAAATGTCAAGGTTCTGGTTTCCTCTTTTTTGGTCTTTTTATTGACTTGCAAGACAGAATCCAGTAATTGAGCTTTTCCTGTGCATTAATTGTATGTATTGGCATTTATCTAGTAAGTAATTGCATCCTTGGTTTTGTTTTTCTTTATTGGAGAACTTGGTGTTTGTGCTAATTTTAACTATCTAGAGATCAAAATCAGACTGAGCTGTGTTTATCTTGTAATTGGCAGCTAATGGGGAGGCAGGAAAATAAAGCATAGAACTGAAAGGAAGTTTTTTTCATGCAGGCTCTCCTACAACAAGATGTTCTAAACTAGCTGCTAGGAGACATCTGTGTTGAGTCTTGGCATTTAGCAGTTGTTGTCTACCATCAACTTAAAAAGACTTTTTTTCCATAGGAAAAGTTCTTTAGGTTTTTTTTTTTTAATTGTGATCATTTTTTTCTTTTTAAAAGAGATTTTATTTGAAAGAGATAGCTAGGGAGGGCAAGAACAGGGAGGAGAGGGAGAAGCTGACTCTGCGCTGACCAGGGAGCCCCATGCAGGGTAGATCCCAACTCCTCAGGATCATGACCTGAGCCGAAGGCAGATGCTTAACCGATTGAGCCACCCAGGTGCCCCTAAGATTTTATTTTATTATTTTTTTAAGATTTTTATTTATTTATTTGACAGAGCGAGAGAGAGGGAACACAAGCGGGGGAGTGGGAGAGGGAGAAACAGGCTTCCCACTGAGCAGGGATCCCAATGCAGGGCTCGATCCCAGGACCTTGGGATCATGACCTGAGCCGAAGGCAGACGTTTAACGACTGAGCCACCCAGGTGCCCCCTAAGATTTTATTTTTTTTTTAAAGATTTACTTATTTAATTTAATTTTTTTAAGATTTTATTTATTTATTTGACAGAGAGACACAGCGAGAGAGGGAACACAAGCAGGGGGAGTGGGGGAGGGAGAAGCAGGCCTCCCGCCGAGCAGGGAGCCCGATGTGGGACTCGATCCCAGGATCACGACCCGAGCCGAAGGCAGATGCTCAACGACTGAGCCACCCAGGCGCCCAAAGATTTACTTATTTTAGAGCAAGAGTTTGCTTGCCTGTGCGAGGTGGAGGAAAAGAATCTCAAGCAGACCCTTTTAGGGTGGAGTCTACCTTGAGATTATGACCTGACCCGAAATCCAAGAATTGGATGCTGAACACACTGAGTCACCACGATACTTCAGGATTTTAAGTTATCTCTACACCCAGTGTGGGGATCAAACACACAACTCCGAGATCAAGAGTTACCAGGGGCATGTCGGTTAAGCGTACGACTCTTGATTCTGGATCAGGTTGTGAGATAGAGCCCACGTTGGGCTCCGTGCTGGGTGTGGAGCCTGCCTAAGATTCTCTTTCCCTCTCCCTCTGCGCCCCACTCCCTTCCCCCAAAGCCATGAGTTCCACCGGGTGCCCCTTGGTTTTTATTCTTTGTAAAGCAAGGAAGTGTGTTTCAAAGGTAAACTTTTGGCTCTTCTCCCCCCCCTCCCCCTCCAGGAAAATACATCGTGTTCTTTTTTTACCCTCTTGACTTCACCTTTGTGTGCCCCACGGAGATCATTGCTTTCAGTGACAGGGCAGAAGAATTTAAGAAACTCAACTGTCAAGTGATTGGTGCTTCTGTGGATTCTCATTTCTGTCACCTGGCATGGTAAATCTCTTCGTCAGTTTTGCCTGTGAACTTTGAACTAAGTAGCAACTGGGACTGGGGGGGCTTTGACAAAAGACTTGCTCAGGTATTGCCTTCTAGCTCCTGATGGAAGGAGTGCAAAGGCTCTGACTTCCTCTTGTTGCTCTCTTACTACCTGGCAGCAGAGGAGAAGCAGCTTGGGTTGCAGCTTGAGTGTACCCTGGTGACCTAAACTATCTTCAGGCACTCACTTTACTCTGGGAAAAGTTTGGTCTTTGGCGGAAATTAGATTAGGAATGCTGAAAAAGGGAAGGAATAGATACAGTTAATCCTTTTGCTACACAAGAGTTTGAATGTGCTTGTATGTGTGCTTTTTGCTCTTAGGATCAACACACCCAAGAAACAAGGAGGACTGGGACCCATGAACATTCCCTTGGTATCAGACCCCAAGCGTACCATTGCTCAGGACTATGGAGTCTTAAAGACTGATGAAGGCATCTCGTTCAGGTATATTCCTGCCAGGGGGACTGACATTTCATCAAAATTATCTGATTGACTTGAGGGCCTTTTGGAGAAAGGTAGGGCCCTGATCTGTAGACTCCTTTTTCCTTTCATTGTTTTGTGTGTGTGTGTGTGTGTGTTTTTTTTTTTTTTTTTTTTAAGATTTTATTTGACAGGGAAAGAGCCAGAGAGTACAAGTGGGGAAATGGGAGAGGGAGAAGCAGGCTCCCCAGGGAGCAGGGAGCCCAATGCGGGCTTGATCCCAGGACCCTGGGATTATGACCTGAGCCGAAGGCAGACACTTAACCAGACTGAGCCACCCAAGCACCCCTATTTATTTATTTATTTATTTATTTATTTATTTATTTATTTATTTATTTATTTATTTATTTATTTATTTATATATTTTTTAAAGATTTTATGTATTTATTTGACAGAGTGAGAGAGGGAATACAAGCAGGGGGAGTGGGAGAGGGAGAAGCAGGCTTCTGTGGAGCAGGGAGCCCAATGCGGGGCTCGATCCCAGGACCCTGGGATCATGACCTGAGCTGAAGGCAGATGCTTAATGACTGAGCCACCCAGGCACATACATATATACATCCGTACATACATACATACATTTATTATTTATTTATTTATTTATTTATTTATTTATTTATTTATTTTTTAAAGATTTTATTTTTAAGTCCTCTATACCTAATGTGGGGCTTGAACTCTCAACCTCGAGACAAAGAGTTGCACGCTCCACTGACTGAGCCAGCCAGGCACCCCCATCACTGTATAAGTTTAAAGCATACAGGATAATGATCCCATTTCGTTCATATTCCTTCCTCCTTCCCTTCCTCCACATCCAGTGTGGGGCTCTAACCCACAAATCACACGTTCTTCTGGGGGCGCCTGGGTGGCTCAGTCGTTAAGCGTCTGCCTTCGGCTCAGGTCGTGATCCCAGAGTCCTGGGATCGAGCCCCATGTCGGGCTCCCTGCTCTGCGGGAAGCCTGTTCTCCCTCTCCCACTCCCCCTGCTTGTGTTCTCTCTCTTGCTGTGTCTCTCTCTGTCAAATAAAATCTTTAAAAAAAAAAAAAAAAAAAAAAAAATCACACGTTCTTCTGAGTGAGCCAGCCAGGTACTCCTCGTTTCATTATTTATGCAGGAAGACAAAGCCAATGCAAGTCTGGGAGGCCAGCACATTTTCATTCCCACTGCATCTCTGTTCTAACGAAGCAATTTCTAAACCTGAACTGCATATCCCTCAAACCTTCAATCTCTTCTTCCCAGGGGCCTCTTTATCATTGATGACAAAGGTATCCTTAGGCAGATCACGGTAAATGACCTTCCTGTCGGCCGCTCTGTGGATGAGACTCTGCGACTGGTTCAGGCCTTCCAGTTTACTGACAAGCATGGGGAAGGTAAGCCAATCCACCTGGTGACTTTGACAACAGAATTGTGGTAGGAAAGGAAAGATGGCAGGAACAAGGTCTACCAAATAAAAGTATGTCTGTTCAAGAAATTAAAATCTCTCTAGTGGATTATGGGGTGAGGTAACGGAAAAGCTTGGGAGGAGAATATATAAAGGCTTTTTGTTCTAGCTGCATAGTCTCTGCTTCTGCCCTGCTCATTTAGAATCACTGCTGCAGCTTTTAACTTACTAAAGGAGTGTAGGAGGATCTCATAGGTGTGTATAAGGGCAAAAAAAAATGTTTGAGAATTACATCTAGAGATACAGCATGCCATTCTTGGGCAAGTGTTTATTGGCAGAAGAGCTTTTAATTCCTGTGATCATATTTGTTTTATTAGTTTTTTTTTTTTAAAGTATTTATTTGAGAGCGAGACAGAGAGATAGTGAGAGACAGCACAGAGTGGGGAGGTGAGGGAGAAGCAGCCCCACCTGAGGCTTGATCCCCAGGACCCTGGACCCATGACAGCAGAGAATCAACTGACAGAGCCACCCAGGTGCCCCTAGTTGTGTTTTTTTTTTTTTTTTAAGATTTTACTTATTTGACAGAGTACGAGCAGGGGTGCAGCAGTGGGAGAGGGAGAAGCAGGCTCCCCACTGAGCAGGGACCTTTCTCCCTGCTCCCCGCCCCCCCAGGCTCCCAGGACTCTAGGATCATGACCTGAGCCAAAGGCAGGTGCTTAACCGACTGAGCCACCCAGGCGCCCCCCCCCCCCCCTTTTTTAAAGGTAATACATGACCAGTTTTGAAGTTCGGAATATAAAAGTTAGGACTAAGATAACTTGCCCAAAGACTAGACTGATACAGCTCTAATACAGTCTTTTTTTTTTTTTTTTTTTTTAAAGATTTATTTGAGCGAGAAAGTGCATGTGAGCTGGGGGGGTGGGGGGGGCAAAGGGTGCAGGAGGAGCAGACTCCCCACTGAGCAGGGAGCCCCTGAGATCATGACCTGAGCTGAAGGCAGCTTAACCGACTGAGCCACCCAGGCACCCCTCTTTTTATCTTCCTAAATTACATTGTATTGTTGTGGTGGTGTCATATTTGTAAGAATTAGAATCCGCAAATAACCAAATTACGTAAATGTTCATGTAAAAAAATTTTTTTTTTTTTTTAAAGATTTTATTTAACAGACACAGCGAGAGGGGGAATACAAGCAGGGGGAGTGGGAGAGGGAGAAGCAGGCTTCCTGCTGAGCAGGGAGCCCGATGCAGGGCTCGATCCCAGGATTCCGGGATGATGACCTGAGCCGAAGGCAGACGCTTAATGACTGAGCCACCCAGGCGCTCCCATGTAAAATTTTTTTTAAGGAGGAGTAGTTAGGGCTAGAGTATTTGAGATGAAATATCAAGGTTCTTCATTAGATGTTTCAGGATCAAAAATCATTTTATAAGTTTGTCCTTTTTTTTTTTTTTATTTTTTTTTTTAAGATTTTATTATTCAACAGAGAGAGAGGGAACACAAGCATGGGGAGCGGGAGAGGGAGAAGCAGGCTTCCCGCTGAGCAGGGAGCCTGATGCGGGGCTCGATCCCAGGACCCTGGGATCATGACCTTATCTGAAGGCAGACACTTAACGACTGTGCCACCCAGGCGCCCCTATAAGTTTGTCCTACTAAAATAAAATCTACACATGACCTAGCAGATTCAACTTGGGGTTTTTATCTAGCATTTGCTAGAGTGTAGGCCTTCCTTGTGCTATTTCTCCAGCACTAGTACTTTCCTCATATTTTCATTACAGTTTTGTGATAAACTACTAGATCCCAGCTTTTGAGTTAGTAAGGCTGTAGCTTTTTGATCTTTTTCCCCCTCATTGGTGTATAGTTGTTGCCAGAATGAGACAGCCTTACCCTAACTAAGACTTAATTTAGTTTTTAAGGATTGAGGCTGCAAAAGTTGGCTATATGGGGGAATGGAGATCTTGAACCTCATAACCTCCCAAGCTAATGTAATTGAGGACAAAATAGTTGTGATCAAGTGCTGCTGAGGTAAGATGAAGTGCACAGGTGTACTTGGATGAATTTGCCTTACCTACATCTCATTTTCTTTCTTCAGGTGATAAAAGTTAAGACTAGTTTTCGAAGGCCCATGTCAGACCTGATCTTATGATACAGAACGTGAAAGTTGTTAAAGAGTCTGAATCAGTGGTGTCTGCTCAGGGGACCCAAAAGTGGTGGCTTGGCTAGAGTTGGAGGCTAATAGGAATCAGTGAGCAACTAGTATCCGAAGGCACCATTTGTAGAAGTATGTGTGGGCTTTACCTTAGTGCATTGAAGGAGCAGATAGCTCCTGAGACTGCCCCCTGCTGGGGGGTGAGATTTAGCACAAAGACAGGAGGTGGGGCGTGGCAAAGCCCTTTATTGGACTCCCCACTGAGCAGGGAGCCCGATGGGGGGGTTGATCCCAGGGCCCTGGGATCATGACCTGAGCCAAAGGCAGACGCTTAACCATCTTGAGCCACCCAGGCGCCCGTACGTATATATATATACATATATATATATATATATATTTTTTTTTTTTAAAGATTTTATTTTGACAGAGAGACAGACACAGCGAGAGAAGGAACACAAGCAGGGGGAGTGGGAGAGGGAGAAGCAGGCTCCCGGCTGAGCAGGGAGCCCGACGCGGGGCTCGATCCCAGGACCCCGGGATCATGACCCGAGCTGAAGGCAGACGCTTAACGACTGAACCACCCAGGCGCCCCCTGTACATATATATATTTTTAAGATTTTGTTAGCACCGGTGGATCACCGGTGGAGCAAATGGAATTGAAAAACAGGAGATTGGTTCCCTTCTTTCTCTTACTCTTCTCAGGTTAGCCCAAGGAGCGCTAGCTCAGGATTGTAGGAAAAGGTTGGAAGGCTATGCTTTTTTGCATAATAAAGGTATGAAAGCTTCAAACTCAGACCTTTGTTTACCAAGGAGTAGAAAGTAGTTACTTAGTGCAAGAAGGGCCTTCTCTGTCAGTCCTACCCTTCAGGCTATCCAGGTTGGCAGAGTTAAACTAAGGGGGCAAACGGGTTGCTTTCTTTAGATCCCTCAAGGGCTTCCAGTGGGAAGAAACAGCTTAGTGTTTGTGGTTTTACAGAGTCTTGGCTTTGTTTACTTACTTAGCTTATTTCTTGGTATGGGGACAAATCATTAAAGTTTTTTTTTTTAAATTTTTTAATGTAGTACATATGGCATAATTTGTCATTTAAGTGTACAGTTTGGTGGCATTAATTACATACACAATGTTGTAGTGCATCCATCACCAATATTCTCTGGATGTTTCATCCCAGCCAGCTATAACCCATTAAGCAATAACTTCTCATTCCCCTTTACTTCCAGCCCTTGGTAACTTCTGTTTTCTGTGTCTATGAGTTTGTCTATTCTAGATATTTCATGTAAGTGAAATCATAACAATATTTGTCCATTTGTGTTTGGTTTCTTTCACTGAGCATAATGGATTCAAGGTTCTCAAGGTTCATGCTGCAGTGGGTATCAAAACCATTCTTTAAAGGCTGAATAATATTCCATTTTATGTATATATCATTTTGTGTATTCATCCATCTGTTGATGAACACAGGATTGTTTTCACCTTTTGGCTATTGTGAATAATGCTGCTAGAGTAATGGTAAGCAGGTGTCTGGATCTTTGTTTCCAATTATTTTGGTTATTTACATTAGAAGTGTAATTGCCAGGTCATGTAATTCTGTTCAGCTTCTTCAGGAACTACCAAACTGTTTTCTATAGCAGCTGCACCATTTCACATTCCCACCAGCAATACTAAATGTTTCTTTCCAACCTTGCCAACACTTTTTTTTTTTTTAATACTCTATCCTGGTGGGTGTGAAGAGGTGTCCTTGTGCTTTTGATTTGCATGTTTGTAATGACTAGTGATACTGAGCATATTTTCATATGCTTATTGACCATTTTGTGTTCCCTTCTTCGGAGAAATGTCTTCTCAGGTCCTTTGACCATTTTGAACTGGGCTGTCTTTTTTTTTAAAGATTGTATTCATTTGAGAGTGAGAGCACAAGAGTGGGGTGAGGGGTAGAGGGGGAAGCAGACTCCCCACTGAGCAGGGAGCCCTATGCTGGGCTCAATCTCGGGACTCCAGGATCATGACCTGAGCTAAAGGCAGATGCTTAACCTGAGCCACCCTTGTGCCCTTGGGTTGTCTTTTTGTTGAATTGTGGGAGGTTTTTTATACATTTTGGTTGTTAATCTCTCCTCAGATATACGATGTGTAAATATTTTCTCCCATTCTGTGTGTTAACTCTGAAAATGTCCTTTGTACAAAAGTTCTTAATTTTGATCAAGTTCAATTTAACTGTTCATTATTGAATACATTTCCAAATCCAAGGTCATGAAGTTTTTTATTCTTTAAGATTTATTTAAAGATATTTTTATTTTTATTTGACAGAGACACAGCGAGAGAGGGAATACAAGCAGGGGGAGTGGGAGAGGGAGAAGCAGGCCTCCTGCTGAGCAGGGAGCCCGACGTGGGGCCCGACCCCAGGACCCTGGGACCATGAGCTAAGCTGAAGGCAAACGCCCAACGACTGAACCACCCAGGCGCCCATGATTTATTTATTTTAGAGAGCACAGAGGGGAGGGGCAGAGGGAGATGGGGAGAGAGAATCTCAAGCAGACCGCTGAGTGTAGGGGTCCCCCATCCCAAGACCCAGGAGATCATGACCTGAGCTGAAACCAAGAGTTGGCCGCTCAACTGAGCCACCCAGGTGCCCCCGAGTTAATTTTTTGTATGTGGTGTGAAGTAGGGGTCTGCTTCATTCTGGTTACATGTGGAAATCCAGCTGGTCCTAGCACCATTTGTTGAAGAACATTTAAGGCTTTTTAAAATATGTATGTGAATCATACATAAAATTACTGAGGAAATAAAAATGCCCATTCACCCACCTATCTACTACTGTTAACAAATTTTATTTATTTACTTATTTATTTTTTAAAGATTTTATTTATTTGACAGAGAGATAGTGAGAGCAGGAACACAAGCAGGGGGAGTGGGAGAGTGAGAAGCAGGCTTCCCGCCGAGCAGGGAGCCCGATGCGGGACTCGATCCCAGGAACCTGGGATCATGACCTGAGCCGAAGGCAGACGCTTAACGACTGAGCCACCCAGGCGCCCATCTACTGTTAACAAATTTTAATAGTTGTGTTGCCATATATACTTTAGACATTATTTCTAGAACAAAGCATATACAATTGAAGCTGTTACTCTTTAAGTTTCAGGTGCTACATACATAAATTTAGGTGTAATAGTATTAGGGCTATGGTGAGGATTAAATAACATGTTTATAGTTAGCCTTGCACTAAAAGGCTTGAAGGATCTCAGACTGTAGCATAGGCTTCCTGGTTCCAGAGTGTTCAGCCTTTCAAGGTATCAGATTTGGTTTTGAGCCCTTGGTCCGTTTGTCTCCCATTTGTTCATGGGAGGAAGGTCGAGCTCACAACTGAGCAGGTTATTAATTTAATACTTTTCTCTTGCAGTGTGCCCAGCTGGCTGGAAGCCTGGCAGTGATACCATCAAGCCTGATGTCCAGAAGAGCAAAGAATATTTCTCTAAGCAGAAGTGAGCGCCAGGTCATTTTAGGGCTGGGCTGCAGTGGGTGGCCATGAAAACAAAATCTTTTTTGTATTATTGTCATGCTTAGAACATAAAACTTTAGACACTGTGCAGATGTGGTATGGGGATAGGACAGGCCTTTCCTGCAGGGGTTGGGGAGGCCAGCCTTTCTTCCTCTGGAGAGAAGGGCCTGAGCTGTTACGGGGCAGGCCAGCTGTTATGTACAGTAGCAGGGCATCACTTTTTGTCT
This sequence comes from Mirounga angustirostris, assembly GCF_029215605.1. Taxonomy (NCBI): domain Eukaryota; kingdom Metazoa; phylum Chordata; class Mammalia; order Carnivora; family Phocidae; genus Mirounga; species Mirounga angustirostris. The sequence continues at coordinate 154,631,305 of NW_026991712.1, forward strand.
TTTGTTGTTTCTATTAAACTTGAACTGAGACCTTGTTGAGTCTTCATTTTGGGTGGGGGGGTACTAGGCTTTTGATGTTGAGAGGAATTTACGCTCTGCTTTCTCTTTTTAGGAGAAAATGAGGGTGAGACCTGCCTCAGAATCAGAAAATTACATTGGGGGCAGGGGGATATGCAAGTAGACACAGGAAATGGAAGTTGAACCAAGGTCGTAATTTCACTATATCTGGGGGGAGAAAGCAAGACCTGCGGTAATGTTGGCTAAAGCATTGCAATCTGTGCTATAGGTTAAAGCATAAATTGCAGGCTTTAGATTCAGGCCCCATGAGATTACTTGGACATTTACCTTTACACTACTGGGAGTGCTGTATGAGAACTTGAAGCTTGGCCTCTTATGATAAATGCCTGCCTGGTACTGGCTTTGTAAAAAGATCAGAAGTAGAGTCTTTGAAACTAAAAGGGGGTGGGGGAGACAAAGAGCCCTAGTGTTTATAGGCTAAAGCTTTCTGTATGAAAAGCACGGTGCTGGGGCGCCTGGATGGCTCGGTCGGTTAGGCGTCTGTCTTTGGCTCCAGTCACCATCCCAGGGTCTTGGGATTGAGCCCCATGTCAGGCTCCCTGCTCATGCTCACGCACTTGCTCGCTCTCAAAATCTTAAGATTTTACTTATTTGACAGAGCAGGAACACAAGCAGGGGAGCGAGAGAGGGAGAATCAGGGTCCTCATCAAGCAGGGAACCCCATGCGGGGCTTGATCCCAGGACCCTGGGATTATGATCTGAGCTGAAGGTAGACACTTAACGACTGAGCCACCCAGGCGCCCCTCAAAATCTTTAAAATAGAAAAAACACAGTGCTGAGCACTTCTTGGCTTCCTTGGATCCTAACCTTGATTTGAAGGTAGTCCTTTTTTGGCCCTCATTGATCTCATTGTCCTGAGGGAGGGATGTCTGGGTAGAAGGTGGGTGCCTCCTGAGCCCTTGTGGCTATGGAAGATTCAGAACTCAGTCTGTCGTGTATTCTGTACTCTTCCCAGACACCTGTCAGGTACTCCAGCCTATCCCCACCCCTCCAAGCAAGACCTCTGAGCAGCAGTACAGGATTCCCAGGGCTTTGAATGACAACGGACACCACTTGAATAAAGCCAGGCATTGTTTCAGAAGTGCTTTAACGTGTGTTTATTCATTACCCACAACAAGCCTATGAGGCAGATGCCATTAGGGGATGATTTCCCTTTAGAAAGGCTTTGTAACAATTAGTATCTTAGAGCACTGCAGAGAAATGCTAACAGGAATAATCCCATATTCCAAGCCAGGTGGGAATTCTGGATCTGTCTGTGTTTTGACAAGAGCCTTATCTTCATTGAAGATCTCTACTAGAATTCTTTTATCAACAATAAATATATCCAAAATAAAAGCTCTTGCCTTGCCGAAAAGCAAAACGAGTCCCAGCAAGTACCACTTATAAATAGGGATCCCAGGGGAGGGAGGATATCAGGGGCCAGGGGATGCGGGTGGTGAGACACTGGGGCTGAGCCAGCCCTGGGCTCTGTTGGGATTCTGGGGCTTTTTGGGTCTGAGTGTTGTAAAAGGTAGCTCAGGAGACGTAGAGCTAGGATCCTCTGAGGGCTGGGCCAAACCCAAGAAGGCTAAACGTTGAGCAGGTGGAATAGAAAAGTAGGCCTTCTGCTCTTCTGAGTAGCGCTCCTGTGGTGTCACAGCATCCCGGTATGTCCAGTCACGCCAATGGAAGTTAAACCCTTCAAGCAAGGTGATGCGGTCAGCTCTCTTAGGTACACAGTCCAGGGGTTTTGTGGGTGTCAGATCTGGCACCTCTATTCCTGGCAGCAGCACCACTCCTCTGATGGCAAACCAGCCCCCATATCGGGGGTGTATGCACACACCTGATATGTGCTGGGAGGGTAAAGAAAAGCACCGTCATGGAAGTCACTTGACACTAGGTCCAACTACCATCATTGCAGACTAGGCTTGTTGAATTCTCAAAGGACACTGATTCCATATTTGAACCACTCTTGTAGCTGGGCTCCCCCATTTCCTCTCCTGGACTACCCTTTTCTTGAGCTTACTCTGGCCGGAAGGAGAGTTCCTTAAACAGCCTCCATCAACTTCCCAGTCTTCACCACTGGTCTCCTAATCACTGCTCTGCCCCCTCCATCCTGTAACCAGATTTTAAGAACAGACTAGGTTCTCTGACCTCATCTGTTCCCAGGTAACCTCATCTGTTCCCAGGTAGACTCCGGAAAGCATGTGGGATTGGGCTCCTGACTGACCTGACATCCAGACACCAATACCTGACATCTTTCCCTGGTGGTGTGTCTACCAAATCCTTTACCCAGGGGAGGTGGAAGAATGTTAGTTGGTATCTTGAGGGGCCTTCACTATTTTCTCCCAGTCCCTACTCATTCATACTTGCCCTCTGACCTGGTCCCCCCAGGGGTCAGCCTCCACATCCTTTCGTTGGTAGTAGTAAGCAGCCCCTGCCACATGGGCTGCAGTCTGGACCAGAATCTTGGGGCGCCGATTGGGGTGTACCTCGTAGTCAGCGATGACTTCGATTTGCAGCTCTGGGAGGTTCTGGGATAGAGATGGAAGCTCATTTCAAATAGCACGAAAGGAATCCTGACTTTGCCCGAGAGAGCTCTAATATTTGTTAATAAGATCTTGTCCTCAGAAATCATTTGAAGGGAAAGCATGACCTTAAACTTGGGGGTGCGGGGGTCCACTGTGAAGAAAACGATCTGTCCAGGAGGGCCCATGTTTGAAGGGAAATAACAAGGTCTTGCTCAGAAGCTTCCATAATGAGGGGCTGGGGCGCCTAGGTGGTGCACTTGGTTGAGTGTCACTCTTGATTTCGGCTCAGGTCTCTCAGGGGCTGGAGACTGAGCCCCGTGTGTCAGGCTCCACCCTCAGCACAAAGTCCGCCTAAGACTCTCTCTCCCTCTGCCCCTCCTTGCACTCTCTCTATATAAATCTTAAAAAAAAATTTATTATAAGGGGTGACTGGTCTCTGCCTTCCAGAGTCCCAGTGTGGAGGAAGACCTGGCGCAGCTTTGGGGAGATCCAATGTATGTGTATGTGTGTGTAGTGGGGAAATACTGTTCTGTCCTCGGCCCCGAAGACAGCACAAAACTTCCAGTCTAGGGCTAAGACAGGTGAGAGATGCTTAGGGGATGCTAGGCTTATTCCTATTTCACTTGGAGGCCAAGGAAAGTCTGGTTTGAGGTTCATGTAATTAATTGACCATCAGAGTAGGGTGAGATTTATTCCAGACCTGGGGGTCTGCTAGAAGAAGGGAGCTGAAACTGGGGTAAAATGAAGCAGAATGGGGAGAGATCACAATATCAGGGATGGCTTTAGGATATCCTATCTGGGAAGTGGCTCTTGGCTCTATGTAGCTCTAGTCCTGCACTGAGCTTAAAAGAGCTGGAAGCGGCTACCGGTTTGGAAGCTGGGGGAATATATGAGCCTTGCTCACCTCTCTAACGCGGCCCAAGTGGTAGGCCACACACTGGTCCACAGGGTCAATCAGGTGTTGGAGGCGGCAGCTCTGCAGGAAAGGTTTGAGGGCCCGGTCAAACATGGCAGGTGTGCTGAGTACCAAGAAGGCCAGGGTCGGTCCTGGCAGGGGTAGGTGGAAAGTTGGAGGCAGGAGTGCGTTATACCATGCCACCTGGAACAGAGAAAATTCAGGCCACACAGGAGGGCCAATTTAGACTTTTGCTAGGCTCATACCTTATCCTAGCATTCAAGGCCTCATACATCTTGCCTCAGTCTCCATCTCATTCATTCAGTCAGTGGGTTTATACAGATGCTACATGATGTATACTTACGGGGGACTTCTCCATGGGGGAATTTGACAGGGAATTTGGAATAGAGAAGCAGAGGATTCATGAACTAAGAACCAAAAGAAATTATACTGTGATTAGTGCAATGACAGGGCCAAATGAGGGTCCTGTGAAATTAGAAAAGGCTTCTTGGAAGCTGTTTTGAAGGCTAGGAAGGAATCTGACAGACGATGTGAGGAGGGAGATTCCATTATGCATTATAAATAGAGGTCACAGCATTAACAAAGACATGCAAAAAGGTCATATTTGGAAAATAGCAAATTGTCCAGTTCGATAGAAGTGAACGGTTTGTAAAAGGGAGCTGGAGAGGGGTGGAGATCAGTAGGTTTGAGATTATGGCTGGCCTAGAATACCAATTTAAGGAATATGGGTTTAATTTGGTGACAAGGGGCTAGCCATCGAAGATTTAAGGAGTAAACCGACATCATCAGTTTTAGAAAGATGTGGCTGCAGTGTGGAGGATGGATTGCATACACAATGATAGCAAGCAAGTTACTGCAGTAATCCAAGTGACGAATACTGGCCTGGACCAGAGCATAGAGGGGCTAAAAGGAAGGGAATGGATTTGGGAGATTCAGGTAACAGATTCCTAAAGGGCTTGGTGTCTGACTGGATATGGGGGAGGGAAGGGATGAGAAGTAGGAGTCCAGGATGACTGGCTCTGTTCAGTACAATAACTCCCATTACCCACCCAGGTCTACCTGACCCACCAGTCATTCTCACTCTCTCCATACCTGCCATCCATCACTACCTCCACACTTTTACTCAAGCTGTTCCTGATATTTGGGATGTACATAATCCTCTTTCCTTCTTTTCACATGAAGCTCAACTCCATTTTTTCTGGTTAGTCCTTAAGCTAGAACCAACCTACCTCTCTTCCTCTATATTCTTTAACAGCACTGCTGTGGGCCACTCAGTGGAAGGGGTGGAAGTGGGCTGTCTCTTAAGCATCAGGCAAAGGGCTCAAGCTGAGTTGATTTAGCTTTGTCCAAGCACACAGCTCAGTACAGGGGGTACTGGATAAGGGGGAAATGGATCTATGTAAACAAGGGTAGGTGGTGGTGCCAGACTTCTGTGTCAGGCAAGTGCACAGTTTCTGTATCCAGCCCAGCGCTGGTGATTGGCAATATCATGAATTATCCTTCTGTTGACAGATGGAACAAACCAGCCAATTGTTCGCTTGTTCAACAACAAGAATGCCCTTCCCTTCTCAGATGGCCTAAATATTAGCTACGCAAACCTTCCAGGCCTTGCCCTATCCTAATTCCTTTAGGAAGCTTCTAAAGTGACTGGCTCCAGAGGTCACTTTCTTCCTCTGAATTATGGAGGTGGCAGAGCCACAAGATTACTGGATTATGTTTCTCCCATTCATCAATATGGCATTATATGGGGGTAAAAGGACAAACGTACGACCGTTTCTCTACTTTTTTAACAAAGTCGCCGTTGACACCCTGTCCCGATAGGTCAGAGGGACATGGGGCCAGAGGAGCTCGGGAAGGACCAGAAGACTGGGGCTTCACGCCAGTAGCACCCAGGCCAATCATACACCTCGCCCCGCACCGCAGGAGGGATAAACCAACCTGAAACGGGTAAACCTCGAAGCCAAAAGGACACAACGTGTCCTCGATAGTCCGCTTCAGTTCTGCGACTTGAGGCTCCATAGCGCACGCTACGCGCAGAGCTTGCTGGGGAATGGAGTCTCAAGGATAACCTGGTCCGTTAAGTTTCAAGGTAGCTCGGACTCCATTTCCCAAGAACTACTGGGACCAGCGGTGGAATAGCGGTGACTCGGTGCCATGCATCCTGGGATATGTAGTTCACTTGGTTCTTGAAGACAACAACTACAGAATTCGAAAGCCTCAGTTTCCCGGCAAGCTTCACGGTGGGGGTTTGAACGTTCGTGTCGCTTCCAGAGAAACGTAGTTCGGTAGCCTCCATCGCCGGTTATCTCCGGGAGAGACGAACTCAGTTGACCAAGTGGCGCTGCGGCTGCAAGTCCGAAGTCGGACTTTCCCGGTCTATAAAGAGGGTTTGAACCGGGTGGCGGCTGTACTCGCTGGCACAGGTTCGGCGAGATGACGCCTGTGTCTTGGATCTGGAGAGGTCTCGAACAAGATTTGGCACTCTCAACTCCCACCTGGTATCTGCATACCAGTGTATCTCGCTTTTCCCCTCCTTACCCCAAGCGCTGTTCCCCTGACTAGTCCCAGTTTCGGCTTGATACTGCATCCCTACCTTTAGGATTACATCCCCGATTCCCACTCTCTGTCTGACGTGTGGCTTTATTGGGCTGTACCTCGGGTATTCCGGGCTGGGAGAGCAAGGGCACAAGACGCCAGGAGGCAGCCTCGCAGAAGGTTATGAGTAGGAGCCTGAGCTGGTCTGAGCACCTCGGCGCACTTCTCAATGCTACTGATGGAAATGTGGCCAGGATTAACGTGAGGGGGCGCCTAAGGGCCCCCATCTGGAGTTTTGGGTTTAGGGACACTCAGAACTTATTGGCCTGTGCACTTGTTTCTTTTGTAGCAGCGACTGTATCCTCTTGGAGTCTCCACAGCAGGTAAGTGTTGTCCCTTTTCTACCCTCCAGCCTTTTCTCTTTCCAGGATCTGCCTTTTTCCAGTGCCTGTACCATCCACTATTCCTTCCAAATTCCAACTGTTTTCTTTCCTGAACAAACATCTGTGTTTTCCCCCAAAGATAGCCCTCACAATTGTCCCTTACTTATTCCCTCCACAGGAGACCTGGCTGGGACCTGGATTTCCCCTCATCACTTGCCTCCATAGTCTGGTGTCCAAGCTCCACAACCTTGGGCTCTAGAGACTCCCTTGTTCCAGAGAGGCTGAGTTGGGCTGAGACCCAAAGAGCAGCTTCTCTCTGGGATGAAGTTACTATTCTCCGATCCCAGCTTCAATCCCAGGCTCAGGTAAAGCGTGCACCCCTCGGTTTTATGTGTGGTGTTTGTGTGAGATGAGGATATCAGGGGTTGGGGAAGCCCTTTACACAGTAGCTCATGTGGTTTTTCTTGCCTGGGTAGGTGACTGAGGCACTAAGGCCGTACAGGGGCTGCTGGAAGAGCGAGAGCAGCAGAAATACCAGATCTGTGCCCTGGAAGGTATCTGGCCAGTTCTTTTTTTCATATGCATAGCTCATTATGTACGCACACGATTTTGTTACACACCTCCTGTGCACTTACTTATGTCTTGATTTGCAAGGGGAGTGTCTAGACTCATGTGTAAAGCTCTCAGGAGGGCTGACGCTCAACTTGTCCCACTACAGCATCACTAAGGTTGCTGCAGGGAGGCCCAGAGCAGAGGGCCCTCCTCCTGGAGCAACGCCTGGAGGGGCTGAGAAGGGAACTGCAGGGCCTTCAAAGCCAGGTGCAGGAACAGGCCCAAGCCCAAATACAAACAGGACCACGAAAGTGCAGTGCTTCTAGTGGCCTTCACCAAGAGCTGCAGAATGAGTATGTGATGGGCAAGTTCTCTCCTTCTTCAGGCCTCTTAACTCCTGGTAGTGTCCTCTGGGCTTGTTGATGGGCTTTAGGTTAACATGGCTGTCATCTGTGTAGGCGGCAACTCCTGTGGGAGGAATCAGAGCTTCTTTGGGAGGAGCTGAAGCTGCTGCGGGACCAGCTGAGTGAGTAAAAGATGAGGGGTGGGTGAAAATTCACCTGTTCTCTTTTCTGGAGAGTCTTTTTGCTATCCCAGTAAGTGGCCATAGCTCTGATTGCTTGAGCTGCTCAGAAGTCTGGCCAAGTGTTTTGTCTTACCTCCATGGTGTGAGTACAGTCTCCCCAGTCAGCTTGGAAGCTTCCCAATAGCTACACCAGAATACTCTGTCTCAGTTGTCAGCACCAGGCTAGGCACAAGGCAGGGAGGGGAAAGGAAAGAAGTTGGAGAATAGCTTCCTTACATTTTTCTCTCATCTGAAGGCCAGCACCAGGAGCTGCTGCTGAAGCAGATGGCTGAGGGGCAGCAAGCTCAGGCCCACAGCTGGAAGGTAGGACTAGGATCAGACCTATCTCTTCATATCTCCCTGTGGAGGCCCCTTCCTTTCTTCTCTGTCTTTTCTGTTCTGCAGGTAGGCCAGGATACTCTTTTCTACCCCTATCTGTTCCTCTCTTGCCTGTGGTGACTGTACCTCCCTCCCAAGCTCTTCTTCCCAAGCTCTCTTCTCCAGGTTGAGAAAATGTCATTGCCCACATGAGAGTTCCATGTGTGCTGAATACGCCAATGGTGGGGAGGGGGATTCCTCCTGCAGAGGGAGAGGTTTGGTCCTACCTGGGTCTGTGGTCTGGCAGATGTTGGAGCAGTTGCAAAGTGGCAGGAGGGCAAGGATCACACCCTGGAGGCTGCCAGGACAGAGGCACAGGATGCCCGGCATAAACACAACCTCCATAGGTCAGGGGTTGCAGGTGCTTATGGCAGTGGAAGGGATTTGTCTCAGAGGCCAGGCATTGGGGACCAAAGTTCAGCTATCCTAGATTTTTTTTTTTTTTTAAGATTTTATTTATTTGACAGAGAGAGACACAGTGAGAGAGGGAACACAAGCAGGGGGAGTGGGAGAGGGAGAAGCAGGCTTCCCGCAGAGCAGGGAGCCTGATGTGGGGATCGATCCCAGGACCCTAGGATCATGACCTGAGCCGAAGGCAGGCGCTTAACGACTGAGCCACCCAGGCGCCCTATCCTAGATTTTTTAAAAAAGATTTTATTTATTTATTTGAGAGAGAGAGAGAGTGAGCGTGAGCAGGGGGAGGAGCAAAGGGAGAGGGAAAGAGAGAATCTCAAGCGCTTAGAGAGAGAACTCCGCGCTGAGTGCAGAGCCCAGTGTGGGTCTTGACCCCACAACCCTGAGATCATGACCCGGGCTGAAATCAAGAGTCGGATGCTCGGGCGCCTGGGTGGCTCAGTCGTTAAGCGTCTGCCTTTGGCTCAGGTCATGGTCCCAGGGTCCTGGGATCGAGCCCCACATCAGGCTCTCTGCTCCACGGGAAGCCTGCTTCTCCCTCTCCCACTCCCCCTGCTTGTGTTTCCTCTCTCTCTGTGTCTTTCTCTCCCTGTCAAATAAATAAATAAAATCTTAAAAAAAAAAAAAAAGAGTCGGACGCTCAACCAACTGAGCCATTCAGGTGCCCCTCAACTATCCTAGATTTGACATGGGTTGGTAGGGTGGTATGAATATCTGGATTACAGCCTATAAAATAGTACTGGGCATTCTTTACTTGATACAGGGTCACTGAGGTATGTTCAGAGGATGAAGAGGGAAGAGACTGGAGTCCTGGCCTCAGGATGGAGGACAGTTCTGTGCTGGGAGGGTCCCCTTGTCCCACAATCACCATTTTTTCTTTTTTTAAAGATTTTATTTATTTATTTACTTGACAGAGACACAGTGAGAGAGGGAACACAAGCAGGGGGTGTGGGAGACAGAGAAGCAGGCTTCCCGCTGAGCAGGGAGCCCGATGCGGGTCTTGATCCCAGGACCCTGGGATCATGACCTGAGCCGAAGGCAGACGCTTAATGACTGAGCCACCCAGGCGCCCCCACAATCACCATTTCTGCCTCTGATTCTGTTCCCCTTTCCAGGACCTCCGTTCACATCCTCCAATCTAAGCTGCCTGTGGCTGCCACCTTTGCCACATCTCTTTCTTCATCTAGCTCTGAAGTCAGTCTTCTGGACAGTAAGAGTGGCTGGGAACTTTTAAGGAAGCTAGGTAGGGGTAAGGGCAGGGATCCCAGGACTGGGTGAGGCTGAATCTGAATGGTGTGTGGGTGTCTGTTGCCTAATTGTTTGGCACTGGGTAGATGGAATCTCTGCCTCTTTTTTGGTGAATCCATCATCTTCTGTTATTACTTGTCCCAAGTTAGGCCTGTCTGTTCCTCCCCATCAGACAGGCCCAGGGCTTAGTTCTATGTGTATCATAGTGCTTGCTGATGGTTTGTTTTCTCTTCCTTTTCTCTCCTCTTAGATCTCCAGAGGAGCACACTTTCTAAACTGGAGCCCAGCAGCTTACAGCTCTAGGCCCAGAGCCTTGAGCAGGAGAACCTCTTCTTTAAGGGCCTCACAACGTTCCTGAGTGACCTGTAAGGACTTGAAAGAGTAGTTTTGCTCACCTTCCCCTCCAAGGCCTTGTTTCTGGGCCCCCTGCCCCTCTTCTTGATCTAGTTGGTATCTGCCCTCCCTACTGAGGCTTGTCACTGCCTGCCCATCCCTGTCCACCAACTGCAATAAAACGTTTTAACCTTCCCTGATATCTTCTGTGAATCAGCACCTACATGGGATAGACTTAACTGTACCTTTTCTTTCTCCTGTTACTTGACTGCTTCCTGCCATCTCTCTCTCTCTGAAATCCAAGTTCATAGATATTTATAGCTGTACCTTCTGAGTGCAAGCCCTGTGCTTAGTGGAACTTGGAAGAAGATGGGAGCTCCCGTTCTGGTGGGTAGAATGAAGTAGGACAGTGCTCTGGGGCAGTGTTGCTATGGGGATGCAGAGGAGAGCGAGGCATTCAGGTAGGCCTTGGACCTGAGTAGTAGAAGGCTTCCTCTCCTCATCGTCAGCTTCTGCCTCTTAAGGCTTACTCCAGTCCCGCCACACCGCTTCATCCTCAGCAGCCCAACCCAGCTTGCATTTTTGTAGTAGTTTCCTAATCTCTTTTCTTTCAGTTTCTGCCTCTAATCCAGTGGCTTTTAAAATTTTTTGACTGAGACCTCTGGTAAGAAATACAGTTTACATTGTGGTAAATATACATGTATATATTTGTTAAATGATACATACATGTATATATTTACTAAATAAAACAAATTTCATGATTTATTTTTTTAAAAGATTTTATTTATTTATTTGAGAGAGAGAGAGCGAGAGCGTGTGAGCACAGAGGGAAAAGGAGAAGCAGACCACCCGCTGAGCAGGGAGCCCGATGCAGAACTCGATCCTGGGACCCCAGGATCATGACCTGAACGGAAGGCAGACGCTTAACCATCTGAGCCACCCAGGCGCCCCCAGATTTCATGATTTAATACTCATTGAATCACTAGAAGTGATGTACTCTGATATTTCCTATTATATTAAAAAATAGGCCTTGTGGCTATTGGTTCTAATCCTTCCAGCACTTGGTTGGAAGTATATCTTTCTATGTAGACTAAGGGCAGCTTTACTTTCACCTTACCTAGATTTTGTATTCTAGACAATGTAGTCCAAGATTTCCTTAGAAGCAGCAGCATCCCACTAAGATCTCATGAGGTCTCTTCCACTGCTAAATATAGACAAGGAAGGTGGATATTTATTGAGCATAGTACATACCAGCCCTGGTATGTATTTGCCCTCAGCTAAGATGTACAGTGGGCTCATAAGGGTCCCAGCTCTTAGCTCCATCTAGCTGGGAAGAGGAGACAATTATCTGAAATAAAAGCATAATAAAAGGGTGAAATGAGTAGGTAGGAACCACTTCCTGTTATGGGGTATATTCAAGGCCTTGGCCTAAGTAGCAGACAGGTCATGAAGAGTGGACCTTTGACACCTGAATAGCTGTAAGGCATTCCTTGGTTCTTTCCCCTCAGTATTGAGGAGATTGCTGAGGGGCACCTGGATGGTTCAGTCAGTCAAGCGTCCAACTCTTTCTCATGATCTCAGGGTCATGGGATTAAGTGGGGAGTCTGCTTTGAGATTCTCTCCCACTCTCTATACCTCCCCCCTCAATCTTTCCCTCTCTTTCAAATAAATACATAAATCTTAAAAGAAAAAAGAGATTGCCGAGAGTGGAATGGTAGAGATCAGGCTTGGGTCAAACAGAACTTGTTCAAAGAATTAAATACTTGCCATCAAGGCTCATCTTCCTACTCAAGGTACAAGTAATCCTTGTCTTTTACATCTTTCTTTGGGCAAATAATACATCTGGTATGATGGCATTATTCAATTCTACTTGGTACAAGTGCTGTACTTATTTATCAACTACTTTGCATCAGGCTTTGTGGGAGACAGGTTTGCAAGAGTGCCAGGGCTCTAACAACAGAAAAATTCAATAGCAATGTGGAACAATGGTATTTGAACTGTCACCAGGTGGCAGCACATTATGTATTGCCATAAGAATGATACAGAAAAGGCTTTGGGCCAATGGTACTGGGCTGGGGTGATTTTTTTTTTCTCCTTTTGGAGATACTGTGAGCTACCAATTAATCTAACTAAAACAGTATCCTGTTAAGGCTATTCTGCTCAAGAACCTTTGACAGTTCCCACAGCATAAAATAGAAAGGACAAATTAGGCATTTAAGCCCACATTTAACCTCTATTGTCTCCTATCACATATCTTTAAAATTTTTTTAAATTTAAGTGTAGTTGACACACAATAATACATTACTTCCAGGTGTACAACATAGTGATTGGACAAGTTTATACATTATGATATGCTCACCACAAGTGTAGCTACCATCTGTTACCACACAATGCTAATATAATATCATCGACTACATTCCTTATGTTGTGCCTTTTATTCTCATGATTTATTCATTCCATAACCGAAAGCCTGTCACTCCCCTTCACCCATTGTGTCCCTGTCCTCTCCAGCAACCATCAGTTTGTTCTCCATATGTAGCCTCCATAACCAGGCTACAGGTCTGGTTATGCTTTTTGTTTGTTTATTCATTCGTTGTTTTTTAGATTCCACATATGAATGAAATCATACATTTCTTAAACTTTATTGCCGCAGGAATGTACACCACCTATACTCCTATTCAAATCCCACTCATCTGTCAAGACCCTGACAGTAGGAGGCACGTCTAAAGATGTCTGAAAAGAGGTCTCTTATCCAAGGGAGTACTGGTGCAGGAAGGCCCATACTCCAGTGTTTCTTTGCCTGCTCTCGCCCTGGAAGCTCTAGCCCTGTTCCAATCTGCTCAGGCGTGAGATTATGAGCACCTGAAGTCCAGGTATATGGAAAGCACGAGGAAGGAAATATGTGCATGTTGAACAGAATTCTTATTCCGTATGCAGCTTTTTCCAAAAATTTCAGTTTTCAAGCCAGCCCAAGTGTTATCACCTCCAAGAAGCCTTCACCAAATCAAATCTCAGTCTAGATGAATAGCTGCCTCAGCATTTTAACCCTACCCATTGCTCTTACTATCTCATGTAGCTAATAATAGTTTATGTATCAGTTTTTACACTATACTGAGGTCCTGCAGGATTCTGCGTTCATATCGGTTTTCTTTATTCAGGTAGTCCTTACTTAGCTATACCCTTCACCAACCGAAAAGCCGCGTCAGTGGAATCCATTTTCTGTTTTATTAATTACCAATGATTGTTCTCTCTCGTGTTTACTGTTCCCCCGCCCCCCCCCCCCCCCGCGGTGGAGGTTTGGGACTTGGGTTTCCCCCAGGTGTATTCCCTCCTCCTTGGTTCCGCCTTTCCAACACACTGCCCCTTCTGTTTTTAACCTCCTCTTCCTTCCTATTGGTTCTCTTCGTCTTACAGTCTTCCAGAGTTGGCGCCTAGGGCTGTTGATTGGCTTTCCCGGACGCCTATTGAGGCCACCCTCATACCACGTGGCATTCCTAATGCTAATTGGGTAATTCCACTAGCTCGTTTATCAAAGATTGACGATTGATTGGCTGCTCGGAGGCTTGAGGAGAGGGGCGTGCTCACCTTAAGCCCCGCCCAAGTCCCCCTGCCTGGCTGGGCAGGCGTTTCAGTCGCTCGCGGCCGCGGAGCTCAGCGGAGGTTCAGCTGCCTTTTCTGGCTCGCCGTTGGGATCATCCTCCTGGCCCCGCCAAACGGACGGGGGGAACGGTCCCGACTGCGGGGCCATGGCAGTAGCCTCCTCGTCCTTCGCTGCCGCTAGTTCCGCCGAGTCGCCGGCTTCTGCGCGAGGGATCCCCACCACCTCCGCAGGCTAAGAGCCTCTGCCGCTTCCGAGCTGTGAGGGCTACTATGCTCCCACTTTGCTGTTGCCTCCGCCTCCCGCCCGCGCCGGCACCCCTCTGGCTGCTCAGTCCCGCCTCAGGTAACGCCAAGAGAGCGCATAGGGCACAAGCCCGGGGCGCCCCGGCCCGCGCGCGCGGCTCCTACGCCGCCACGGCTCCGGAGCATTGGCGCTAGGGTCTCTCAGCACCGACAGGACCCCTTCGCTTCCCAAGGTCCTCCTCTGAGCGGCTGGGGGATACTCCTCGATCCCTTTCCCTTCCCTTTTCACTTTCCTCAGGGACCCGGGACAGCCCCCCCCCCCCCCCCCCCCCCCCCCCGCTTCCTCGCCTCAGAGGCCGGGAACCCATTAGAAGTTCCTTCGTTATCAGGGACCTGGTCCTTGACTCTTCTCAGGGACTTTTCTCGCTTGAGAGACTCAGGAAGCCCTCATTTTCTCGGAGAACTCTTGTTTCAGATAGCTCCAGCTCCACACAGAGAGCCTCCCTCGTCCCTCAGAGATCTGGACTCCTTCACTTTACTTCCCTCAAACATACTCTTCCCTGGAAACTTTCCCCTTCTACGTTAAAGTACTCTGGCCTCACCCCCCACCCCTCCCCAAGACACTACCGCGTCCCTCTCTTTTCCCTCCTCCTGTCATCCTTATTCTCCCCATCCTTCCTTTTCCCTCTTCTGTCTTTTACACTTCACTTGGAAGACTCTGGACTAAGCCAGTATTTAGATTTAGCTAGAAATGAAACCCATGTTTGTCTGATTTAGAGACCTTGCCGTTTATAACTCTGAGAAAACCTTGCTGAAGAATTTGGACTCTATTCTGTAGGTATGGGGAGCCACTGAAAGTTTTGTAAGCAGGAGTTTGGTGTGATTGATTATCTCTGGTGAGCCTGTGGAGGAAGAATTGAAAGTGAAGACAGTGTTGAGGTAGAAAGCCTAGGTAGGCAGGAAACCAGTGTGCTAATCCAGGTCAGAGGGGGTGAACTGGAATAGTGGTAGGAAAATGAAGAGGGTGGCATGCACTTCCAGGAGGTTTCAATTCCATGAAGTTTCCAGAGTTGAGAGGGTTAGTGGAGGTTTCTGACTTTGTTGGTGGGATGCATTGGTAGTGTTAATTGTAATAGGGAACATAAAGAAGCAGTTTTGAGGGAAGGTAATTAATTTCGTTTTGGACATGTTTAATTTGAGGTGTTTTTCAGATATCACTGTGGTTTGCTGGAAATTTGGGTCTGAAAATTGGGAGTGAGGTTGGAACTGAATACATAAATTTGAGGGTCAACAGAGAATATAAAACAGGGATATTTGAAGACTTAGTATGGGATGGTAATACTGAAAGAAGAAAAGGGCTGTGGACCAGAAGGAACATCATTGTTTGAAGGGTAATAGACACTGAGAAACAGAGGTTAAAGGAATGGGACAAGAATAAGAATAGAATAGCATTATAATAGAGACCAAAGGAAGAAGGGTTTCAATATGGGAGGGGATGACCATCACTGTTAGGTGCTGCAAAGCTCAAGTAGAATGATGATTAGAAAGAAACCACTGAATTTAGCAATTAGGAGATCACTTTTTCCCTCTGAAAGACACTTTGAATAGTGCAATGGTGGCAATGTGAGATGGATTGAGGAACAAATGGGAGGCAGTGAGGAAAATTACTCTTTCAGCAAGTGTGGTTGTGAAAGAGAGCTGCTGGTAACGTCTTTATTGAGAATATACTCTATGTCAGGTACTGTAAAGATGCTTTATAGATCACACCAGCCTTGTGGTTTAGGTATCAGTATTCCTCTTTTACAACTGGGAAGCCTGTAGGCAAGAATTTGAACTTTCCACTATGGCACGTGTGTGTGGGGTTTTTTTTAGTATGGGTGAAACAGTTTTGTAGGTTGAGGGGAAATTTTATCTAGGAAATATGTTGGGCATTTCATTTTTTTTTTTTTAAAGATTTTATTTATTTATTTGAGACAGAGAGAATGAGAGACAGAGAGCATGAGAGGGGGGAGGGTCAGAGGGAGAAGCAGACTCCCTGCCGAGCAGGGAGCCCGATGTGGGACTCGATCCCGGGACTCCAGGATCATGACCTGAGCTGAAGGCAGTCGCTTAACCGACTGAGCCACCCAGGCGCCCTCATTTTTTTTTTTTTTTTAAAGATTTTATTTATTGGAGACAGAGATAGTGAGCGAGAGCATGAGCAGGGCCCCAGGGCATTTCATTCTTTGATACTAAAAGGATAGAAGTTAAGATGGATAATGTGGTAGAAGGAAAAGAACGTGGGGGAGTGTGACAGATGGTCTTATTTTCTTGATGTGATTAGTTATCTGTAGAGAAGTCAATTATTTCTGGAGACTGAAGGAACTATGGTGAGTATTAGGGCCATGGAAATCTTCAATGGAAAATGAAAATAGATTAAGGATAAAAAAAAAGATTGCTGACACCATTGAGGGCCTAGTAAAAGTTAGAAATAATGTATTTGTAATGGGGCCCAGTAGCATGGATTTTACACTTTCTCCAGCAGCCTAAGAGTGGGAGTGCAGAAAAGATGGTTGGGTTGATCCAGAATTGGAATATATGAGAAAGGAAGATAAAAAGGAGAGTAACTTTACAATGCTAGTAATGGTGTGGGAATTATGATGGAGTCTGAGAGTCCAAGCTGGGGTTTTAAGAAGTAAAACCTTCAGAAGGGCCAGTGTACTTGGAGAATAAGGAGACAATCAGAAATGTGGTTGAAGACCAGGTTCTTTAAGAAATACAGAAGGGGAGGGGTGCCTTGCTGGCTCAGTCAGAGGAGGAGTATGTGGCTCTTGGGGTTGTGAGTTTGAGCCCCACAACTGGTTTAGAGATTACTACAAAAAAAAAAATATAGAATGGGACAGCTGAGAGTTCATTATTTCAAGATAAAAAAACAACAACAGGGTATAGCGGTGCCTGGGTGGCTCAGTCAGTTAAGCGTCTGCCTTCGGCTCAGGTCATTATCTTAGGGTCCTGGGATTGAGCCCTGCATCTGGCTCCCTGCTCAGCGGAGAGCCTGCTTCTCCCTCTCCCGCTGCAGCTCCCCCTGCTTGTGCTCTCTCTCTGTCAAATAAATAAATAAAATCTTAAACAAAACAAAACAGGATATAACTGTTATAGTGCTGTTGAAGGGGAATGGAAGTACAGGTTATTGAAGTAGTAGGAGGTTACGGGACTGTGAAGTATGTTGAATATGTCATTGGTATGGATGTCATAATTGCCTAGTATGATAGCAGGAAATGGAACAGAGGAGATACTGGGTTCTATAGGTGGGGCTGCTCAGAACTGAGGGACCCAGGATTGAATCGGAGGTTCCTTGTTACTTGTTAGAAAGTAGTACTGGGGGGGCGCCTGGGTGGCTCAGTTGGTTGGGCGACTGCCTTCAGCTCAGGTCATGATCCTGGAGTCCCGGGATCGAGTCCCGCATCGGGCTCCCAGCTCAGCGGGGAGTCTGCTTCTCCCTCTGACCCTCCTCCCTCTCATGCTCTCTGTCTCTCATTCTCTCTCTCTCAAATAAATAAATAAAATCTTAAAAAAAAAAAAAAAGAAAGAAAGTAGTACTAGGGGACGCCTGGGTGGCTCAGTGGGTTAGGCACCTGCCTCTGGCTTGGGTCATGATCCCAGGGACTTGGGATCGAGTCCCACATCAGGAGCCTGCCGCTCCTGCTTGTGTTCTCTCGCTCTCTCTCTCTCTGACAAATAAATAAATAAAATCTTAAAAAAAAGGAAAGTAGTACTAGGTGATATAGATGTTTGTGCGAATTAATGTCAAGTTCCTGTGCCCTGGATCTATGATATCTTATTCTCTCGTACAGATGTATAATGGGGATGGTTTCAAAAATCTTTTGGTGGGCCTATTCAATTGTGTTTAAAAGTGTATATGTTGGGAGACTAAGCTAGGGACTCTCTACCCCAGAATCCCCAACAACATTTCGTGCTTATGTTAATTTTTTTTTAAAGTATTTATTTATTTGTCAGACAGAGAGAGCGCGCACACACACAAGCAGGGGGAGTGGCAGGCAGAGGGAGAAGCAGGCTCCCTGCTGAGCAAGGAGCCGGATGTGGGACTTGATCTCAGGACATTGGGATCATGACCTGAGTCCAAGGGAGACGCTTAACTGACTGAGCCACCCAGGCATCCCTGTGCTTATGTTAATTGTAAAAGGAAAATTACGTATTTTTTTTTAAAGATTTTATTTATTTATTTGAGAGAGAGAATGAGAGAGAGATAGCACATGAGAGGGGGGAGGGTCAGAGGGAGAAGCAGAGCAAGGAGCCCGATTTGGGACTCGATCCAGGGACTCCAGGATCATGACCTGAGCCGAAGGCAGTCGCTTAACCAACTGAGCCACCCAGGCGCCCGGAAAATTACATATTTACATGTACTCATTCCCTGGCTTACTTAGAGTAGAAAGCTGACTTGATTTAATGTTTTTTTTTTCCCCTATGTGAAAGTGTTTGTAGATATATTCTTAGTGTTGTACACTTCATTGTTCAGCAAAATGAACTTTGTGTTGGAATTTGAAATCTATGATAAAGGCCTTTATGAGAATTTCATCTCCTTGCAGTAAATGAAGCCCGATTATTACAATGTATAATGTGGGTGATGCTGACTGTTTTGGACCAACAATGGGTATTATACTATTTTCCAAGTCATCATATGGAGATGACTTCAGTGTGGTCTCATTAGTATTATTTTTGCTGAGCACTCAGAGTGGGTGGTTGTTTCAGTTAGAGGCCTACTTGTGATAATTAAAAAAAAATTTTTTAATTGCTTTTGGGGCACCTGGGTGGCTCAGTCATCAAGCGTCTGCCTTCGGCTCAGGTCATGATCCCAGGGTCCTGGGATGGAGCCCAGCATCAGGCTCCCTGCTCTGCGGGAAGCCTTCTTCTCCCTCTCCCACTCCCCCTGCTTGTGTTCCCTCTCTTGCTGTGTCTCTATCAAATAAATAAATAAAATCTTTAAAAAATAAATAAATACTAAAAAGCAATTAAAAAATTTTTAAAAGATTTTATTTATTTATTTGACAGAGAGAGACACAGCGAGAGAGGGAACACACTCAGGGGGAGTGGCAGAGGGAGAAGAAGGCATCCCGCGGAGCAGGGAGCCTGATGCTGGGCTCCATCCCAGGACCCTGGGATCATGACCTGAGCCGAAGGCAGATGCTTAACGACTGAGCCACCCAGGCGCCCCTTTAATTGCTTTTTAAAAAAAGATTTTATTTATTTATTTGACAGAGAGAAAGCGAGAGAGCAGAAGCAGGGAGAGTGACAGAGGGAGAGAGAGAAGTAGACTTCCCACTGAGCAGGGAGCCCGATGCGGGGCTTGATCCCAGGACCCCGAGTTCGTGACCTGAGCGGAGGCAGGCACTTAACTGACTGAGCCACCCAGGTGCCCCCCTTTTTTTTTTCTTTTTCTTTTAAAGATTCTATTTATTATGGTACCTGGGTGGCTCAGTTGGTTAAGCATCGGACTTGTGATTTTGGCTCAGGTCATGATCTGGGGGTTGTGGGATTGAGCCTGTGTTGAGCTCTGCACTGGGCGTGGATCTTGCTTAATATTCTTCCTTTCTGTCTCCCTCTGCCCCTCCGTGCACTCTCTCTCTGAAATAAATAAATAAATCTTTATTAAAAAAAGGATTCTGTTTATTTGAGTGAGAGTGCCTGCATGAGAGAGAGCATGAGCGGGGGCAGGGGCAAAGGGAGAGGGAGAAGCTGACTCCCCGCTGAGCAGGGAGCTCAAGGCAGGCGGGGCTTGATCCCAGGACCCTGGGATCATGACCTGAGCCGAAGGCAGGTGCTGTCAGGCACCCCAGAAAGTGGGATTTCTAAGTCAAAGGATATATGCATTTATAACTATGAAATTTTGCCAAATTGCTTTCCTTAGAGGTTGTTCTAATATACATTGCCTGTTCACTCACCAACATTAGCTGTATCATAGCTAATACTTACAAGGTGCTAACTATGTGCTAGATACTATTCAAACTGCTTTATATATATTACTTCATTTAATCTTACTAATATCCCTTTGAGATAGGTACTATTATTGTTTCTATTTTTCAGGTGAATAAATTGAGGAAGAGAATTTAAGAGACTTGCCCAGATCATACAGGTACTGTGGCAGAAATTCAAACTAAGCACTCTGGCTCTAGGATCAGCGTTGTTAATATTATGCTTTGCTGTTATCAAAGTTGAATTTTTGCCAGTTTGATAGAGAAAAATGGTACCCAGAGTAGTTTTAAGTTTTAAAAAATAATGTTAAAGTTAAGCATCTTTTTATGTTGTTTGAGTTATTCATATTTCATTTTCTATAAACTACCTGTTTAAATTCTTATTTATCTGTTGTCATAGGTCTCTTTTCTATTAATTTCTGTTTCTTTTTATATATTATACATATGTACATACACACATATATACTTTATATAGTTCATACATATGTGATATATTTTTTCCTGTGGTATGTATTATGTGTTACAAATATTTTCCCATTTTGATATTTGTCTTCTGACTTCTTTTATTTTATTCCCATGAAAAACTTTTAGATTTACATGTATTTTTATGTAGACAAATTTTTCTTTTTTATGTAGACAAATTTCTTAATCTTTTCTTTTATGGCTTTTGGATTTTGAGTCATAGTTAGAAAGGCCTTCTCCATTTTCATCCTTCACTTTTTATCTATGCAGTGGGAACAAGAAAACAGTTATTTTGAAGGTCAAAGTACTTTGTGAACTATAAACTGTAAATCATTATACAGATGAAATATGGTGTTATTTATTAATTTGTCTTCTGAATAAATTGTAGAGAGGCTGTCATCTCTTCTGCATTAAGTGGAATACAATGACATAATTTTCTTTCTGCAGTGTGGAAAACTGGTGGTATTGATGTTGTGGTCATTGTTTTCCTCGGACAGTTTGCATGGGATCTTTTTCAAAAGTAGGGACTGTGGAAATCCTGAAGTATTTTTGCATACTTTAGTTTTGCTCTTTATATTAGAATTCTTTTTTTTTAATTAAATTTTATTTTTAAAAATTTTTTTAAAAGGATTTTATTTGAGAGACAAAGAAAGAGAGAGAGAGAAAGCGAGAATGAGTTGCGGGAGGGGACAGGGAGAAGCAGGGAGCCTGATGCAGAGCTCGATCCGGGACTCCAGGATCATGACCTGAGCCAAAGGCAGCCGCTCAACCAACTGAGCCATGCAGGCCCCCTATATTAGAATTCTTTTTTTTTTTTTTTTAAAGATTTTATTTATTTATTTGACAGAGAGAGACATAGCGAGAGAAGGAACACAAGCAGGGGGAATGGGAGAGGGAGAAGCAGGCTTCCCGCAGAGCAGAGAGCCCGATGTGGGGCTCGATCCCAGGACGCTGGGATCATGACCTGAGCCGAAGGCAGACGCTTAACGACTGAGCCACCCAGGCGCCACTAGAATTCTTTAATTAGAATCTGATTAAAAGTTCTCAAAATTTGTTTTTCTTTCACATTAGCTATGATTCACAAATTTATACATTATTTACCATGGGTATTGTATTTCTACTGATGGGTAGGAATTTGTAATTTGGGAGGACACCTCACATATATATGTATGTGTGTGTGATTATAAATTAATGCATTTTCATTAAGGTAGAATAGGAAAATAGAGGTGATTTTAAAGGAAAAGATATAAATTATTCACATCTTCCCTAAAGTCTAAATGTTAATGGCGAATTTTAACATTTTGGGTGTACCCTTTCAGAATTCTTTTTGTGCTTTCTGTGTTTATGTCTGTATTGTCATCACCAACTCTCTAGGCTTGGCAAAGTGCCTGGCCCCTAGTAGGTACTAAATAAATGTTTGTTGACTGAGTGAATGAAAAAACGAATATGCTTTTACATAGAAAGTATGGAATCTGAATGGCCTACTTATTTTCATTTTTGTCTCTACTGTAAATTTTGATATGGTAGGATTGAAATTTATATGCCACAGTTCATTTGGAGGTGAGTAAGTTTGAGTCTAAGTCCTTATAGAGCTCATAGTCCAGTGAAAGCGATGGATAAACAATTGAAATACTGTGTAATTACGGTAACAGCAGAGATTTGTGCAAGGCATTATCAAAGCACACACACACACAAAAAGGAGATTGAGGGGTCAGAGGACACTTCCCACGTGAGATGATTACTGAGAGAGCTATGTAGAAGAGGTCAGGAAGAACGTGCCAGGGAGAAAGAATGTTACCTGTATAGGCATTAAAGTGTGAGCAGAGCTCTACAAGTAATTCTGTGTGTCTGGAGTAGATTTTGTTTGTGGAAAGGAGTAGAGAGAGATGAGGGTAGAGATAAGGGATGAGGCCAAATAAGAAAGAGCCTTTGTATCACACATGAAGAGTTCTCAAAAGTTTACTCCCCTTGGAGAATAGATTGGAACAGGTGCAAGAGTGGAGATAGGAAGACCAAGAAGACATTAACTGAGTATAACAGCTAGAATGAGGTGAGTATCACTTCAGCTGAGATAGGAAGGGAAAGCGCACTTGAAAGGTGGGTTAAGTCTGGGGTATGATTAGGCCAGTTTTAATAGAGCATAGTCTTTAAAAGCCATACTAAGGGGGCACCTGGTTGGCTCACTTGGTTGGGCATCTGCCTTTGGCTCAGGTCCTGATCTCAGGGTCCTGGGATGGAGCCCCCCATTGGGCTTCCTACTTAGCTGGGAGTCTGCTTCTCCTGTTGCCCCTCCCTCCACTTGTGCACTCTGTCTCTGTCTCTCTCTCGCTCTCTCACTCACTCTCTCCCTCTCAAATGAATGAATAAAATCTTTAAACATTTTTTAAATCACTGACTTCAATTTTTACATTCTTTGCCCTTCCCTCTTCCCATTTCACATATATCATAAATGTGGTCTAAGCTACTATTCTCATGTGGTCTAAGCTACTATATTGGAGGAGGGATGAAGAAATAGTTTTTAGTTCCACCTTTTTATCTTCTTCTTTTTTTTTTTAAAGATTTTATTTATTTATTTGACAGAGAGAGACAGCGAGAGAGGCAACACAAGCAGGGTGAGTGGGAGAGGGAGAAGCAGACTTTCCGCGGAGCAGGGAGCCCGATGTGGGGCTCGATCCCAGGACCCTGGGATCGTGACCTGAGCCGAAGACAGATGCTTAACAACTGAGCCACCCAGGCGCCCCTTATCTTCATTTTTGAAATAAAAGTAATGCATGATCATTGTAAGAAACCACTATACTGAATGTATTCCATAAAAAAAATGAGTGTCTTATAATCACTTCCTCCACCAGGATGACAGTTTAGTGTATATATTCCTCTAAATTGTTTTCTAAGCATATACTCATTTAATTCTCATAATAACCCAGTGAGATATAGTTAATATTTATCTCTATTTTGTAGATAAGAGGATATAATGTTCACTGTTATACTAAAAAAAAAAAAAGATCCCACTATTCAATCTATTTTGCAACTTGCTATTATCACTGAACAGTGAAACTTGAACATCTTTCTATGTTAGGTATAGAATTGACCTCGTTCTTTTAATGACTATATAATATTAAATTATATGGGTGTACAATTTAACCTATCCCTATTGATGGACATTTGGATTGTCTCTAGTTTTATCCTGTTACTGATAATGACAATGTGTAAGTTAATGCTCTTATACATATATCTTTGTGTGCTTATCGTAGCTGTCATTTTTAATGGCTATAAAATATTCCCATTAGTGGAAATAATACATTCGAGAAGGAAACAATGTTGAATAAAAATATTTTGGGGGGAATATTTTTTTCTAAGATTTTTTTAATTTAGGGGTGTCTGGGTGGCTCAGTCGTTAATGTGTCTGTGCCTTCAGCTCAGGTCATGATCCCAGGGTCCTGGGATCGAGCCCCGCATAGGGCTCCCTGCTCCGCAGAGAGCATGCTTCTTCCTCTCCCACTCCCCCTGCTGTGTCCCCTCTCGCTGTGTCTCTCTCTGTCAAATAAATAAATAAAACCTTTAAAAAAAAAAGTTTTTTTAAATTTATTTGACAGAGAAAGAGGGAGAGCCTGAGCAGTGGGAGGGGCAGAGGCAGAGGGAGAAGCAGACTCCCCACTGAGCAGGGAGCCCCGAAGTGGGGCTCGATCCCAGGATCCCAGGGTCATGATCTGAGCAGAAGGCAGATGCGCAACCAACTGAGCCACCCAGGTGCCCGGGACTATTTTTTGATAATACTTCATGTTATTAATTTTGTTTTCCCTTTTATCATATTCCTCCTTTGACCTTTGTAATGTAAACTATAGAATAGCCTACCCTAGCCCCAGAACTAACTTCCTCTTTCCTCTTGATTGCTTTCTTTCCCACAGTCTCTGAAATAGCCTTCTAACTCACTTTATTAGAAGAGATGAGTTGGGATGCCTGGGTGGTTCAGTCAGTTAAGTGTCTGTCTTTGGTTCGGGTCATGATCCCAGGGTCTGGGATTGAAGCCTGCATTGGGCTCCTTGCTCAGCAGGGAGTATGCTTCTCCCTCTGCCTGACGCTCTCCCTGCTTGTGTTCTCTCTGACAAATAAATAAAATCTTAAAAAAAGGGGCGGTGGTGGGCCACCTGGGTGGCTCAGTCATTAAGTGTCTGCCTTCAGCTTGGGTCATGATCCCAGGGTCCTGGGATTGAGCCCCGCCTTGGGCTCCCTGCTCAGCGGGAGGCCTGCTTCTCCCTCACCCACTCTCCCAGCTTGTGTTCCGTCTCTCGCTGTCTCTGTCCAATAAATAAATAAAATCTTAAAAAAAAAAAAAAAGGGCACCTGGGTGGCTCAGATGGTTAAGCGTCTGCCTTCGGCTCAGGTCATGATCCCAGGGTCCTGGGATCGAGTCCCGCATCGGGCTCTCTGCTCCTTGGGAGCCTGCTTCTCCCTCTGCCTCTCTCTCTCTCTCTCTGTCTCTCATGAATGAATAAATAAAATCTTAAAAAAAAAAAAAGTGGCCTATCTGACCTAAGTGGTCATGTTCAGGTCTTCTTAAAATAGGAACAACAACAACAAAAAAGGAACATTTATCAAAAGAGATACTATCCTAGAAATTCGCACATCCCCCTAGTACTTAGCATTTCAGCTTATTTGAATGGGGTCTAATATCAGTTTACCTTGTGTCAAGTTTCATGTTCCAGCTTTCAAAATTATAGATACATTTAGTATGCTTAGAAGATCAGAAACTATGTTCTTTATATCCAGATTATGGGAAATAATAGTCCTATTCAATTTTGTCCTAGTTAGATTATATATTTAATATTGTGTACATTTTTTGCTATTGTGTTTTAGCAGGTCTTTGACAGTTTGGATGGCAATTAAGGCTAAACTTTAAAAAAGGTAACCAGGGAGATCTTGATGCCGTGTTCCATGGGAAACCTGAAAGACTTTATATATTTTGCCCTGGGGAAGATTTGGTTAACTGAAAAGCTATCATAAAGAAGAAAAAAATATTCTTAATTTGCAGCATTCAGAACTAGGATTAAGGATGGAACAGGGAAGGGAGAGGAAAGGGAATTCACATTTATTAAATGCTTACTGGGTGACAAGCACCTTGCCTGGTACTTCATATATGCATTTTTATCCTTTATTATTTTTTAAAAAATTTTTAAAGATTTTATTTATTTATTTGACAGAGAGAGACACAGCGAGAGAAGGAACACAAGCAGGGGGAGTGGGAGAGGGAGAAGCAGGCTTCCCTCCCGAGCAGGGAGCCTGATACTGGGCTCCATCCCAGGACCCTGGGATCATGACCTGAGCTGAAGGCAGCCTCTTAACGACTGAGCCACCCAGGTGCCCTCATTTTAATCCTTTAACTCTTTAGTATGTTCTCATTTAATTCTCATAATAACTAAATGAGATATAGTTAATATCTCTTTTATAGATAAGGGTAGAATTTAAGTAACATGTTCAAGATCATTAAACTACTAATTGGAATCAGCATTTTTTTTTTTTTAAAGATTTTATTTATTTCAGAGAGAGAGAATGAGAGAGAGCACATGAGAGGGGGGAGGGGCAGAGGGAGAAGCAGACTCCCTGCCGAGCAGGGAGCCCGATGCGGGACTCGATCCTAGGACTCCAGGATCATGACCTGAGCCGAAGGCAGTCGCTTAACCAACTGAGCCACCCAGGTGCCCCTGGAATCAGCATTTTTAAAACTTGCACTATTTATTTTAGTGACACACATATATTTTAAATATGTAATATTATATTATAAATTATAAAAAAATATAAAAAATCACTTTTTCCTGCTCTCATTTCATGAAGTTTTATGCCTTTACATGCTTTTTAAACTTCACTGTCTTTGACATCACTAGATCCTTTTTGAATTATCTAGCACAGTTCACCATCATCTGCTATTCCATCTAAACCATTTGAGATATAGCAGTTTTTGAATATACATATGCTGCTTTGTTAGAAATTTTATTCCAAATAGTTAAGTACTCCTTTACGCAACATAAGAGTAGTTGGTTTTTACATTTCTGGTGTTGGTATTTGTGATGTCTGTGCTGTACAGGCATCCCTTGGAGATATTACAGGTTTATTTCATTCCACAATAAAGTGAATATTGTAATAAGGTGAGCAAAGTGAATTTTTTGGTTTCCCATACATATAAAATTTATGTTTACACCATACTGTAGTCTGTTAAGTGTGCAGTAGCATTATGTCTAAAAAGGTGTACACACCTTAATTAAAAAATACAGTGGGCCCTGAATAACACAGGGGTTGGGGTGCTGACCCCCTATGTGGTCAGATCTGCATTTAACTTAACTACTACTAGCCTGCTGTTGACTGGAAGCCTTACCAATAATATAAACAGCTGATTAACACATTTTATATATGTATATATATTATGTACTGTATTTTTTTTTTAAATATTTTATTTATTTACTTGAGAGAGAGTGAGAGAGAGCACAGAGGGAGAGGGAGAAGCAGACTCCCCACTGAGCAGGGAGCCTGACGTGGGGCTCGATCTCCAAACCCTGGGATCATGACCCGAGCTGAACGCAGATGCTTAACTGTCTGAGACACCCAGGCACCTCTCTCTCTCTCTCTCTCTTTTTTTTTAAAGATTTATTTATTTTATTTTATTTATTTATTTATTTTTAAAGATTTTATTTATTTATTTGACACAGAGAGACACAGCGAGAGAGGGAACACAAGCAGGGCAAGTGGGAGAGGGAGAAGCAGGCTCCCCGCCGAGCAGGGAGCCCGATGCGGGACTCGATCCCAGGACCCTGGGATCATGACCTGAGCTGAAGGCAGTCGCTTAACCAACTGAGCCACCCAGGCGCCCCAAGATTTATTTATTTTAGGGGCGCCTGGGCGTCTCAGTCGTTAAGCGTCTGCCTTCAGCTCAGGTCATGATCTCAGGGTCCTGGGATCGAGTCCCGCATCGGGGTCCCTGCTCGGCGGGAGGCCTGCTTCTCCCTCTCCCGCTCCCGCTCCCCCTGTTGTGTTCCCTCTCTCGCTGTGTCTCTCTGTGTCAAATAAATAAATAAATAAAATCTTTTTTTTTTTTTTTTAAGATTTTACTTATTTATTTGACAGAGAGAGACATAGCGAGAGAGGGAACCCAGGCAGGGGGAGTGGGAATGGGAGAAGCAGGCTTCCCGCAGAGCAGGGAGCCCGATGTGGGGCTCGATCCCAGGATCCTGGGACCATGACCTGAGCCGAAGGCAGACGCTTAACGATGGAGCCACCCAGGTGCCCCTTAAATAAATAAAATCTTAAAAACAAAAAAAATTTATTTATTTTAGAGAGAGAGTGAGTGAGCGCACAGGCAAAGCAGAGGGAGGGGAGGGGGAGAGGGAGAGAAAGAATCTCAGGCAGACCCTCCACTGAGTGCCGAGCCTGATGCAGGGCTTGAGCTTACAACCCTGAGATCATGGCCTGAGCCAAAATTAAGAGTTGGACACCCAACCGACTGAGCCACCCAGGTGCCCCTATATTATTATGTACTGTGTTCTTAAAATAAAGTAAGCTAGAGAAAAGAAAATGTTATTAAGAAAGTCATAAGGAAGAGAAAATACATTTACAGTACTTCACCATATTTATAAAAAATTCATTTATAAGTGGACCCATGCAGTTCAGACGTGTTGTTCAATGGTTGACTGTACTTTATTGCTAAAAATGCTAACCGTCATCTCAGCTTTCAGGAAGTCATAATCTTTTTGCTGGTGGAGAGTCTTGCTTCAATGTTGATGGCCACTGCCTGATCAGCATGCTGGTTGCTGAAAGTTGAAGTGGCTGTGGCAATTTCTTAAAATAAGACAACAGTGAAGTTTGCCACATTGATTTTCTCTTACTTGCAGGAATGATTCCTCTGTAGCATGTGACTCTGTTTGATAGCATTTTACCCACAGCAGTACTTCTTTCCAAATTGGAGTCAGTCCTCTCAAAACCTGCAGCTGCTTTATCAACTAAGTTCATATAATATTCTAAATCTTGTCATTTCAGCAATCTTCACAGCATCTTCAGGAGTAGATTCCATCCCAAGAAACCACTTCCTTTGCTCATCCATAAAAAGGAAGTTTTATCATGAGATTTTAACAGTTCAGTCACATCTTCAGGTTCCACTTAAAAAAATTTTTTTTGAGAGAGAGAGAGAAAGAGAGAGAGAGAGCAAGAATGAGCAGGGGTTGGAGGACAGAGGGAGAGGCAGAAGCAGACTCCTTGCTGAGCAGGGAGCCCGATCCCAGGACCCTGAGATCATGACATGAGCCGAAGGCAGACACTGACTGAGCCACCCAGGTGCCCCCACTTCTTAAAGATTCTTTTTGTTTATTTATTTATTATTTATTTATAAGATTTAACTTATTTATTTGAGAGAGAACACGAGAGAGAGAGAGAGCAAGGACGAGGAGGGGGGAAGGACAGAGGGAGAGGGAGAAGTGGGGAGACTGACAGGAGGCTTGATCTCAGAACCCTGAGGTCATGACCTGAGCCGAAGGGCAGATGCTTAACTGACTGAGCTACCCAGGTGCCCCTTCAGGCTCCACTTCTAATTCTAGTTTTCTTGCTATTTCCACCCTATCTGCAATTATATCCTCCACTGATGTCTTGAATCCCTCAAAGTTATCCATGAGGGTTAGAATCACCTTCTTCCAAACTCTTGTTAATGTTGCTGTTTTGACCTCTTCCCATGAATCACAAATGTTCTTATTGGCATCTGGAATGGTGAATCCTGTCCAGAAGATTTTCAATTTATTTTGCCCGGATCCATCAGAGGAATCACTTTCTATAGTAGCTGTAGGTTTATGAAATGTGTTTCTTAAATAATAAGACTTGAAAGTCAAAATTAACTATCCTCATTTCAATATTGTGTCTCATGGAATAGGGAGGCCCAAGGAGAGGGAGAAGGGAGAGAGAAGAGAGAAAAGCTGGCTGGTGGAATAGTTAGACCACACAACATTCAATTAAGTTCTCCATCTTATATGGTACAGTTTGTGGTGTCCCCAATTAGTAACATCAAAGATCACAGATCACCATAATAAATATAATGAAAAAGTTTGCAGTATTGCAAGAATTACCAACATGTGACAGAGAGAGATGAAGTGAGGAAATGCTGTTGGAAAAATGGTGCCAATAGAGTTAATCAATACAGGAGTGCCACAAACTTCAATTTGTAAAAGAAAAAAAATGCAGTATTTGTGAAGCACAATAACATGAAGCACAATAAAATAAGATAAACCTATATTCATTTGCTGGATTTTTAAAAAGATTTTATTTATTTATTTGACAGAGAGAGAGAGAACACAAGCAAGGGGAATGGCAGGCAGGGGAGAAGCAGGCTCCCCGCTCAGCAAGGAGCCTAATATGGGGCTCAATCCCAGGACCTGGGATCATGACCTGAGCTGAAGGCAGTCGCTTAACTGACTGAGCCACCCAGGTGCCCCTGGATTTTTTTTTAAAGATTTTATTTATTTATTTGAGAGCGAGAGAGGGAGAGCACAGTGAGAGGGAGAAGCAGACTCTCCACTTAGCAGAGAGCCCGATGCAGGACTCGATCCCAGGACCCCAAGATCATGACCTGAGCCGAAGGCAGATGCTTAACTGACTGAGCCACCAGGCATCACTGGATTTTTTTTTTTAATTGACAAAATATTTATCTTTTGTTTGTGAAGCCTTTTTGTGTTTGTTATTATGAGAAAATGTAACACCCATTTACCCATCTCCCATATATAACAATTGTTAGCATTTTGTAAAATGTGCTACATCTACTTTTTCTGATATATTTTAATGCAAATACAGACATGCTATTTCACCTCTATTTCTCCCCAAATAAGTCTTATATAATCTTTTTTTTTTAAAGATTTATTTATTTATTTAAGAGAGCGAGAATGAGAGAGAGTACATGAGAGGGGGGAGGGTCAGAGGGAGAAGCAGACTCCCCGCTGAGCAGGGAGCCCGATGCGGGACTCGATCCCGGGACTCCGGGATCATGACCTGAGCCGAAGGCAGTTGCGTTAACCAACTGAGCCACCCAGGGGCCCAAGTCTTATATAATCTTAATGTCACTGTCACACTTAAAGTTAATAATAATTTTCTACTGTCATCAGGGTGCCTGGCTGGCTCAGTTGGAAGAGCATGTGATTCTTGATCTTGGGATTGTGAGTTTGAGCCCCACATTGGGTGTAGAGATTACTAAAATGAATAAATAAACCAATTTTCTGGGCGCCTGGGTGGCTCCGTCAGTTAAGCGTCTGCCTTTGGCTCAGGTCATGATCCTGGGGTCCTGGGATTGAGCCCTGCATCAGGCTCCCTGCTCAGCGGGGAGTCTGCTTATCCTTGTCCCTCTGCCACTCCCCCCTGCCCATGCTCTCTCTCAAATAAATAAATCTTTAAAAAAAATTAAAAATGATTTTCTACTATCTAATAGTAGTCCTTATTAAAATTTCTACAGTTGTCTTATACCTAGTTTGTTCAAATCAGGATTCAATCAAGTGTCATTATTGTATTTAGTCATTATAACTTTTTGAGAGAGAGACCATGCACACGAGGTCGGGTGGGCAGTGGGGGAGGGAGAGAGAGAATCTTAAGCAGACTCCATGCCCAACACAGGGCTCCCATCCCAGGACTTTGAGATCATGACCTGAGCTGAAATCAAAAGTCGGCTGTTCAATCTACTGAGTTACTCAGGCAGCCCTGGTCATTATAACTTAATTCTCCTTCAGAGTCAGAATTTGAATAGAACACTATGCTTTTCCCTATGCTTTTCTTTCATTTTTTTAAAGATTTTATTTATTTATTTGCCAGAGAGAGAGAGAGAGCAAGTGCACAAGCAGGGGAAGTGGCAGGTAGAGGGAGAAGCAGACTCCCTGCTGAGCAGGGAGCCTGATGTGGGACTCGATCCCAGGACCCTGGGATCATGACCTGAGCCGAAGGCAGACGCTTAACTGACTGAGCCATGCAGGCGTTCCCCTATGCTTTTATTTCTTTGGAAAGATTACTTTTGTAACAATTCGAACTTCCTAATAATAGGGGCACCCGGGTTGCCTTGTCAGTTAAGCCTCTGGCTCTTGATTTTGGCTCAGGTCATGATCTCAGGGTCCTGGGATTGAGCCCTTCATAGGGCTCTGTGGTCAGCTGGGAGTTTGCTTGAGGATTCTCTCTCCCCCTCTCCCTCTGCCCCTCCCCCTGCTCGCTTACACACTCTCTCTCTCTCAAATAAAAAAATAAATCTTAAAAAAAAAAAGAACTTTCTAATAATAGAACAAGCCACTGGAGGAATTATCGAGTTCTTTGTTAGTGGTGTTTTTTTCAGTAGGCTGAGCTGACTCTTCCCTCTGTAATGTTCAATCCAGGGGACACTTTTTTTCATATTATTTGAATACCTTGTGGCATTTGATACATCATTTCCAGCTTTGGCTTGTGTGACATACTTTCTCTTGGTTTTATTTTTACCTCTGTTGTTTCTGTTTTGTTCTGTATATGTTGGTGTTCCCTTTACCTCTTATCTGATCTCACTTAAGGACATAAACAAGGAGATTGGGCTTTGGCACATAATAGCAACTCAGTAAATATTAGCTATTACTCATATTCTCTACTTTGGGAAACTCTTTAGAATATTTTTAAGTGTAAATGAGTTTCAAGTCTGTATCTCCAGGCTAGTTCTCTCTTCTGAGCTCCAGTGTGTGTCTTCATCTGCTTCCTAAATGTTGTCTCTTGGTATTTCTTCAGGCTTCTCAACCTCTTCAATAAGACCAGGAGTGAATTTGAATCAATTCACAAATCTCCTTTTGGTGATCCTACTCATTCCCCCAGTCACCCAAACCTGAAACAAGGGAAGGATTCTAGTTAAACTTGGAGTCATCCTAAGTACCTCTTGTACCTCCTACTTCCATTTGGTCACCTTTTTAAAGTCCCACTTAATCTTCTCTCCTAATTCTCTGTTTTAGACTATTAGTGCCTTAATTAAGCCCTCCTTCTTTCTAATCTGTCATTAGCAATTATCACACTGTATTGTACTCATTGATTTATATGTGTCTTTCTGGGAGGAGACTAAGCTCCTAGAGGGGTTGAGTCTGGTTTTATTTGGTTTTCTATATCCTTATCCCAGAGAGGCAGTAGTATAGTGATTAAGAGTACAGGCTTTGGATTTGAATTCTGACTCTGTGACTTCTTGGCTGTAAGAGCTGGACTAGTTAATTAATTACTTTGTATCTTTGTTTCCACATTTATAAAACAGGGATAATATCTGTTTTATAGGGCTGGTATGAATATTAAACATAAAGCACTTGTAAGACTGTCTGGATTGTAGTAGATACTCAGTAAATATTATAGCACTTATCATAATGACTTGTACCTAGTGGGAACCCAATTAACATTTGAATAAGTTAACAGAGGGGTATTCCTAGATTGACCAAAAGATTGGACTAGTTAATCTAAATGCCTTTAGAACTTTCAACCTAAGTTTCTGTTTTATGTCATGACCTAAGGCCTGGTAGATGGTAGTTAAAACAGCAGATAAGATGTTTATCCAAAAGAAATAATAGTTTTAAGAACTGGCTTTTGATCTGTCTGACACCAATATGTGCCATTGTGTAACACACGGCTAATTAAATAGGGGATGCCAGTTTATTTTATTTTATTTTATTTTATTATGTTAGTCACCATACATTACATCATTAGTTTTTGATGTAGTGTTCCATGATTCATTGTTTGCATATAACACCCAGTGCTCCATGCAATACGTGCCCTTTTTAATACCCATCACCAGGCTAACCCATCCCCCCAGCCTCCGGGATGCCAGTTTTTATGTTAGATTGCCTTTGGTTTGAATGGAAACTGCAACTCATTATTTCACAGTAGGATGGCAAGTTCAGCAGTATTGCTTTTATTTTTAATTAGGCAGTCATCCTGAAATGTGTCTGTATTTGCTATGTTGGCCCACAGAGAGGATAGTAGCTGAGCAGACCTGTCATGTAGATTTGCCATGTGGTTGGTCTTGATACATAGTTAATGCACTTGTCAGTATTCCTCTTCTGGAAAATGGCCAGTTTTCTGGGTCACATCTTACCCATAACCAATCTTTGTTTTATTTTGACTTTGAAAGTTTTTATGATAATAGAAAGAAAACAATATATGATTAGGATATTATTTGTATTCTTTTTCTACTCTTTATAGTCAGGGTATAAAAGTCCACTGAAATCTCAGCAATCCTTTTTAGTCCCTTTGTGGGACTTCATTACCAACTTTGTGCACACATGATTTTATATTTGATGGATATTGAAAGTTTTTGGTTGCTCGCTGACACTTTGCCATGTCCTGCCTGCTATTGGTTGATAGCTGTTCAGTGCATTGCAGGATTTTATTTTCATCTCCACTATTGTGAAGTTTCCTCTACTTTGTTCCTGTGAAATGAGTGGGTAAGAAACAACAAATCCTAGGGGCGCCCGGGTGGCTCAGTTGGTTAAGCGACTGCCTTCGGCTCAGGTCATGATCCTGGAGTCCCTGGATCGAGTCCCGCATCGGGCTCCCTGCTCGGCAGGGAGCCTGCTTCTGCCTCTGCTCTCTCTCTCTCATTCTCTCTGTCTCTCATGAATAAATAAATAAAATCTTTAAAAAAAAAAAAAAAAAGAAACAACAAATCCTGTATATTAGAATGGAAAAGAAAAATGATTGGGAGTTGGCATATCTTCCCTGTCGGCTTGGCATCCATTCTTTAGACAGTCTGTCTATTTAAACCAATGCTAATTTTTATGTCTGTAGAATGTGATTAAATGATGGAAGACTTGGAGCACTTGGGTGGTTCAGTTGGTTAAGCATCCAACTCTTGATTTTGGCTCAGGTCATGATCTCAGGGTTGTGAGATCAAGCCCCACTAGGGTTGTGAGATCAAGCCCCACTATTTTCACAGAAATTTAGCTGTTTTTCTGGAGACATGTCTTAGTGGGAAGTGTTTAAATTTGGAACTACTGGATTTGAATCCCAAGTCTGTCACCAGTTGTTTGAGTTTGATCGAGTCTTTTAATCTGTGTCTTAATTTTGTCCTCTTTAAATTGGAGATACCTACTTTGCATCATTGTCATAAATACTAGAGATAGCATATGCAAAACACTTGGTAGAATGCATGGCCCATGGTGAATTGTGGCTGCTCCAGAAGCATTTCAGGTGTTAGTATGATCTAACTGGTAGTCCTAAAAAGGTTTCCTTGATTTTCTGGAAAATCGTTTGTGGAATTACTACTTCGAAAGATAAAATATATAATATTGGATATAGATTATTTAGCTCACTAACTCTTTTATTAGTACCTTTTCAGATTACTTTCCCCAGTCAAAGTTTTTAATTGTACCTCCTTTGTGAAAAATAAATCAATTCCAGTGTAAGTGAAAATTAGCCTTTTTAAAAAAAATTTATTTATTTATTTTAGAAAGAGAGAGAGAGTGTGCACATGTGAGTTGGAGGAGGGGCAGAGGGAGAGGGAGTTGGAACCCGTTGCGCCTAGATCCCAGGACCCTGAGATCATGACCTGAGCCGAAATCAAGAGTCGGTTCAGGATGCTCAACTGACTGAACCCCTCAGGTGCCCCGAAATTAACCTTTGAAAAGACATACTTTCCTATGTAAAAAAAAAAAAAAAAAAGCAAAAGTTTTGAACTTTCAAGGTTATAAGTATTTAAATTGAGACTACAGTTACTAAAAAATAATTTGTGTCCTTGCTAGAAACTTAATTTTGTTATTTTTGAAAGAATGCTGAAGGTTATTTCCTAGTTTAAAGTCAAACTGATGAAGCTTTTCTAACGCAGCGTTTCTCAATGGGGGCACTATTGGCATTAGGGCAAGACAATTCTTTGTTGTGCAGGACTGTTCTGTGCATTGTAGGACATTTAGCTTCCCTGGGCCCTGCCCACTAAAATGCCAGTAGTGCCCACCCCATACCCTCACCATTGTGACAGTAACTTCTCCCTGACAAGGACCTTCCTCCCCCTAAATTTTCACGTGTCCCTAAATGAGAACCACTGAGACTCCAGTTGAAATATTTTTAGTGAAGCAGATCATAGTATCACCAGTTTTCATTTAAGAATTCCAAGTTTTTGCAAGGTGAAAATCATTCCTTTTTTTTTTTTTTGCAAATGCCTTAATTTAATCACAATTATTAGGTAAATAAAAACTTATTGTGGGGCGCCTGGGTGGCTCAGTTGGTTAAGCGGCTGCCTTTGGCTCAGGTCATGATCCTGGAGTCCCAGGATCGAGTGCCACATCAGGCTCCCTGCTCAGCAGGGAGTCTGCTTCTCCCTCTGACCCTCCCCCCTCTCATGTGCTCTCTGTCTCTCATTCTCTCTCTTGCAAATAAATAAAATCTTAAAAAAAACCCAAAAACTTATTGTAAAAGGAAATCGCGGGGCACCTGGGTGGCTTAGTTGGTTAAGCGGCTGCCTTTGGCTCAGGTCATGATCTCAGGGTCCTGGGATCCAGCCCTGCATCAGGTTCCCCGCTTAGAGGGGAATCTGCTTGTCCCTCTCTCTCTCTGCCCTTCCTCCTGCTTATGTTCTCTCTCTCTCTCAAATAAATAAAATCTAAAAAAAAAGGAAATCTCTGTGTTATAGAATTTCACTAGCACTTGGACATACAAGAGTTATTCAAATGAATTAATATAACAGCAATTCTTAATATATTAACAGTGTTTAGGAAAATCCTACGATGCTATTTAAGGCAATAAAACTGTGTATACTTATAATAAACAGTTAATTTATTTCATAAATCTTTCCATAGTAAAATTGTTTTCAAATAAGTAACTTCATTTTTAACATTTCCAACACAAATAGTTTTATTTCTTGACCAGGATGGACAACAATTTTACATTTTTTTCTGGATGAAAGACTTTAATCATGTACCAGTTTTCACATCATAAAGTTGTAGCTTAGGGGCGCCTGGGTGGCTCAGTTGTTGAGCGTCTGCCTTCAGCTAGGGTCATGATCCCAGGGTTCTGGGATCGAGCCCCACGTAGGGCTCCTTGCTCAGCTGGGAGGCCTGCTTCTCCCTCTCCCACTCCCCTGGCTTGTGTTCCCTCTCTCGCTGTGTCTCCCTCTGTCAAATAAATTAAAAAAATAAATAAAAATCTTTAAAAAATAAAAATAAAAAAAAATAAAGTTGTAGCTTGGGTATCCCAGCTGTGCCATGTTGCTAGAACAGTGTTTTGGGGTGAGAACTCAAGGCAAACTGCCTTTGGGAGATCGAAAGAATAGTAGTCTCTTGTTAGTGGCATTGATAATATTAATTGTTTCTCAATTGCCCCAGGCAAATAAGGTGCCATCCTTACTAAAGGTATAGACTTTGAAATGTTTCCCAGATTCCCTTGGAAACAATGTGCTTTCTATAAAATGTGGTGGTCCATTTATCATGTGGTACAGTCCTTCTGATCCTCAGACTGCCAGGAACAGCGTGGATGGTACCTTCCTGTCCTGGGAAAGTTAATTATTCTTGATCAACAGAGTGTAGTCTTTTGAATCAAGTAGCCTCTTTAAAGTGAAATCTGCATTTTTTCAATCATTATATCTTTTTTTTTTTAAGATTTATTTATTTGAGAGTGTGAGAGAGAGCACGAGCAGGGGGAGGGGCAGAGGGAGAAGCAGACTCCCCACTGAGCAGGGAGCCCAATGTGGGGCTCGATTCCTGGACCCTGAGATCATGGACCCAAACCAAAGGCAGACGCTTAATCAACTGAGGCACCCAGGCATCCCCAAAAAGATAATATTCTGTAAATAAGACCAAGGGAGGGGTGCCTGGGTGGCTCAGTTGTTAAGTGTCTGCCTTCAGCTCAGGTCATGATCCCAGGGTCCTGGGATCGAACCCCGCATCGGGCTCCCTGCTCTGCAGGAAGCCTGCTTCTCCCTCTCCAGCTTTTTGTGTTCCCTCTCTCACTGTGTCTCTCTCTGTCCAATAAATAAATAAATAAAATCTTAAAAAAAAAAAAGACCAAGGGAGGTAATTCGGAGGCTGAAAATGTAAAATTTCACACATTTCAAATAATGTATTTTTTTATTTTAAAATTAATCATTTTTAGACTTAAGTAGGGCATGGTTTTAGAGTCTGTTCATTCATACCTTTGTTACCTTTTATGACTAATTAAAATTTGTCAGATTAAATTGAAAGCCATTTGTAGCTTGGTTGATTTCATTTAAAATGTGGTCATTTAGTATGCAGGCCAAGGGAACAGAAGGCATGGTTTGGAAGTTTTCCCATGCTCAGCACTTCTCCAAAATGGATTAATAAAGTTCTTACTCCCTTGAGGGGACTGTACTTTTTACCACTCATCTCAACTGTCTAGTAATTAACATTACTTTAGCATGTAATGTGGGCTGTACAACTAAATACCAGTATTCCTCATGAGTGCTTTTATATATTTTTTATTTTTTAAGATTTTATTTATTTATTTATTTGAGAGAGAGAGAGAGAGAAACAGCATGAGAGGGGATAGGGTCAGAGGGAGAAGCAGGCTCCCTGCTGAGCCGGGAGCCCGATGTGGGACTCGATCCCAGGACTCCGGGATCATGACCCGAGCCAAAGGCAGTCGCTTAACCAACTGAGCCACCCAGGCGCCCTGAGTGCTTTTATATTTTAATATCCACGTATTCTCTCAGTACTTTTGAGTTTTCAGTTTAAGATATAAATACTCCTTGGACCAAAAACTGTAGCGGAACTGTTGCAGAATAAAAGTTTGAGAATCTAGAGACTTGGCTTTCACACTGGGGTGCTATTTATTTGCCAAATTTTTTTCAGTTTTCTTGGTTTAGGCATACTGCATAGCTGTTGTATTAGCAATAGACTTTTTTTTTTTTTAAGATTTTGTTTATTTGACAGAGAGAGAGCACAAGCAGGGGGAGCAGCAAGCAGAGGGAGAGGGAGAAGCAGGCTCCCCACTGATCCAGGAACCAACGTGGGACTCCTGGGATCATGACCTGAGTGGAAGGGAGAAACTTAACTGACTGAGCCACCCAGGTGCCCCTGCAGTAGACTTTTTAAAACTGTTACCTTTCTCTTTTTAATTAAAAAAGAATTAAATGTAGGAGAGAGTACAATACAATACCACACAGAATTAACAAATATTATATTAACAAAAAATAACAAAATTAGCAAATATATAATTTTGTGTTGTTTGCTATAGGTTTATTTTTTAATAAAAGGAAACAAAACTTCATTGCTGTAGTTGAAGTCTCCTTTGTTTCCCTTACATATCTCATTTCTCTTCTTTCCCCCAAGGCAAGTACTGCTGTGCATTTAGTGTCTATCTTTCTAGGTCATGTGTTTAGACATTTACTATAAATATGTATCTTTAAATAATAATTATAATAAAACTTATAATAAGTAATAGATTATAATAAATTACAGTAAACAGGATTCAAATGCTTACTGTTTGCCAGGCACTATTCATTTAATCAAAAACCCTTTGTTGTAAGGATTAAATAAGTTAATACATATAAAACATTAAAATATAAATACTGTTTTTATTTCCACTTTACAGATGGGGAACTAGAGATGTAGAGAGATTTTAAAATAACTTGATCAGGGGCGCCCGGGTGGCTCAGTCATTAAGCATCTGCCTTTGGCTCAGGTCATGATCCCAGGGTCCTGGGATCGAGCCCCGCATTGGGCTCCCTGCTCAGCGGGGAGCCTGCTTCTCCCTCTCTCACTCCCCCTGCTTGTGTTCCCTTTCTTGCTGTGTCTTTCTCTGTCAAATAAATAAATAAAATCTTTAAAAAAATAAAATAACTTGATCAGGTTCATGCAGCTCAGCTATAAGTTATGGAGCAAGGATTTGAACCCAGATTGGTTATAGAGGCTATATCTTTAATCAGTATGCTATTTTGCCTGTCTATAATAGATAGATACTATTTTAAAAAATACATTTTTTTTTTTAAGTAGGCTCCACACCCAGTGTGGAGCTCAACGCGGGGCTTGAACTCACAACCCTGAGATCAAGACCTGAGCCAATATCAAGAGTTGGACACTTAACTAACTGAGCCACTCAAGTGCCTCCAAAATACATTTTTTATTAAAATGGTATCATATTGTAGGATTGGACCAACATTCTTTTTGCGGGTAACTTTATTTACTTTCTTCATTTTTATTCAAGTATAATTAATATACAGTGTTATATTAGTTTCAGGTGTACAATGTAATGATTCAGCAGTTCTATACATTTCTCAGTGCTCATCAAGATAAGTATACTCTTCATCCCCTTTATTTCACCCATCCCCCCACGGAGTAGGGAGCCCGATGCGGGACCCGATCCCAGGATCCTGGGATCATGATCTGAGCCGAAGGCAGATGCCTAACGACTGAGCCACCCAGGCACCTTTGAGTTTCCTTTTTATTTTTAAGTAACCTCTATACCCAACTTGGGGCTTGAACTTACAACCTCGAGATCAAGAGTCACATGCTCTACTGACTGAGCCAGCCAGGTGCCACTGCATGGCTTCCATTTTAGAAAGCAGCCAGACTGAGGCTAGGATATCTTAATTCCAATTCCAAATTGCCAGGAAAGGAACTGTGACTGGTCCATATTGTGTAGAGTGCTGCTGACTTCTGGCTATGGCTAAGGAAGCAGAGTCATATTTTAAGGATGGCCCTGGGAGCCCTGCGGCTATTCTCCATGGTTAGAAGTGGTAGAGGTAGTCTGGGTTAGGTATTCATCACATTTATGAAGGCATTTTACTAATTGAAAAGTCACAATGTTGTATTCTGCCTAAGACCCTTACGATCATTTCTCACGGAAAAAAAGTAGAAGTAGGGAGAGATGGGTAAAAGAAAAAGTGGGTTTGCATTTTTATTCTTAATCATGCACCAGATGGGGTGGAGCCTTCAATAGTCACTTATGCTAGATTGTACTGTTTAATGAATTTTTAAGTTGCTTTTAGATATGGTTTTCTTTCTTTTCTTTTTTTTTTAAGATTTATTTATTTTAGAGAGAGCGTGTGAGCAGGGCGGGGTGGGGAGGGGCAGAGGGTGAGAGAGAGAGAGAGAAACTTAAGCAGATTACCCGCTGAGTTTGATCTCACAACCCTGAGATGAAATCAAGAGCTGGTTGCTTAACCTACTGAGCCACCCAGGCGCCCTGGTTTTCTTCTTTTAAAATTATATGATTTTGGGGAACATGGGTGGCTTAGTCAAGCATCCAACTCTTGTTTTTGGCTCTGGTTATGATCTCGCAGTTGTGGGATCGAGCCTCACATCTGACTCTGTGTTCAGCACAGAGTCTGTTTCAGATTCTCTTTCCCTCTCCCTCATGCTCTCTCTCTCTCTGTCTCTCAAATAAATAAATTAAAAAATCTTTAAATGAAATAATATAATTTTATGGTATAAAATCTTTGCCATTGTTTTATATATTTGGACTTCATTTTTCAAATAAAGAGAAAATAATGTAATGCAGGCTATGAAGGGCATTGGTATGAACATAGGCTTTTTTTTTTCTGAAAAAAAGTATACCTCTTATACTATGTTTTCTAGATAGTAGGTGCTCAAAAAATGATATTATCATTGTTACTTTGTTTTTTAGAATGTAATTGATGATCTTTATTATAGTCTACACATTTTAAAGACTGAGTACATCTTGGGCTTTAAATATATAAGTATTTTTTGAAGGTAAAGGTATAAAATGTTTTTTTTGATCTGAAAATCAAGAGCTAGAATGTGAAAGAGGAAATATTTTTACATTGGTAATTCACTGGTTTGCATGTGTTTAATCTAAATTCATGGTTTTAGTGAAATATCTTTCTGATCTCTTGTTTAGTGTCAAACTGGAAGAGAAGTAAAACTCAACAAAATTTTATTATGTGTGGAGTTCCTTCTTAAAAGAAGAAAAAAGTGATTATTGAGACTATGGATCGGAGCAAACGGAATTCAATTGCAGGCTTTCCTCCACGTGTGGAGCGTCTTGAAGATTTTGAAGGAG
The DNA here is from genome assembly GCF_029215605.1 of Mirounga angustirostris. Lineage (NCBI taxonomy): Eukaryota > Metazoa > Chordata > Mammalia > Carnivora > Phocidae > Mirounga > Mirounga angustirostris. The sequence continues at coordinate 154,672,449 of NW_026991712.1, forward strand.
GTGGTGGAGGAGATGGGAACATGACCCAAGTGGGAAGAGTTTGGCCATCTTCATATCGAGCTCTTATAAGTGCCTTTTCTAGACTGACGCGTTTAGATGACTTCACCTGTGAAAAAATAGGGTCTGGCTTCTTCTCTGAAGTGTTCAAGGTGAGTGATGCCTCTGCTTTTCTCATTTTGTCTTGTTGATAATCATCTTTACTGCCGAGTTGATAATTGTGTATAATTAGGACATAGGCTTTGTCTAATTGGGGTGAGGGTGCTATGGATCTTGATCAGTCTTCTAAACTGTCCTCTCCTCCGGCTTTGGAACTGCTTGTGGCTGCGGGCCTGGCCAGTGCTGTGCTCTTGCTGGTCCATGTGTGATGCTGTGGCCCTGGCCAGGATACTGGGTCTCGCTTGCTGGCGGGTACCCTGGAGTCATCGGTGCACGTGCTCCCAGATGCACTCAACAACAGGAGAACACAGGAGGGTTCCGGGGATGGCCTGAGCCAGCCAACAGATTGGAATCACCCTGAAGATGGAGACTCTTGTGTGATTTACATCATATCTGCTCCTTCCATTTATTCTTGGGAGGTCTGACCTGCCCCTTCTTCACCAGTGCCTGGAGTCAGAACCTGGATATTTTCATATTTACTTGGTGGTGCCTAATCTCTGCCTCAGACGCTTTGGAGCTGGAGGGGGTGGGTGGGAGAATTTTACTATTGGGAGTTGTATATAATGGTTATTTATATCCTATTTTTTCCTCTTCCATCTCTCCAGAGACATTTATAAAGGCTCTTATCTTAATCAAAAAAATTTTTTAAAAATAAACTATTAACATCTATTTTAATTATAAAAATAATACATGCTGATCAAAACCCCAAATAACATAGGAGTCTCTTGGGGCACCTGGGTGGCTCAGTTGTTAAGCGTCTACCTTCAGCTCAGGTCATGATCCCAGGGTCCTGGGATCGAGCCCCGCATCGGGCTCCCTGCTCTGCAGGAAGCCTGCTTCTCCCTCTCCCACTCCCCCTGCTTGTGTTCCCTCTCTCGTGTGTCTCCTTCTGTCAAATAAATAAAATCTTTAAAAATATATATATATAGGAGTCTCTTCTACTCTCCGTCCTATATATATATCTCTCTCTCTCCAATTAATAATGTGGTATGTATACTTCTGGACCCTTTGCTTATACATATATTATACACACACATGTTATATACATATATAAAAATTTATATTACATGTAAGAAGATATATATACACATATATATCCACACATATAGTATCTATTTGAGTATTTTTTTTTTATTTAAAAAAATTTTTTAAAAAGATTTTATTTTTTTAAGAGACTTTTTTTTTTCTTAAGATTTTTCTATTTATTTATTTGACAGAGAGAGACACAGCGAGAGAGGGAACACAAGCAGGGGGATTGGGAGAGGGAGAAGCAGGCTTCCCGTGGAGCAGGGAGCCCGATGCGGGGCTCGATCCCAGGACCCTGGGATCATGACCCGAGCCAAAGGCAGATGCCTAACGACTGAGCCACCCAGGCGCCCCAAGATTTTATTTATTTATTTGACAGAGAGAGTGAGAGAGCACAAGCAGGGGGAGTAGTAGAGGGAGAGGGAGAAGCAGGCTCCCCGCCAAGCAGGGAGCCCAATGCGGGGCTCCATCCCAGGACCCTGGGATCATGACCTGAGCTGAAGGCAGACGCCTAACCATCTGAGCCACCTGGGCGCCCTTTATTTGGTTATTTTTAGTAAAGTTGAGCACTTAGTGTTCCCAAGTATTAATATTTTCCTGGTTCATTTATTCTCCCAGAACATTATTTGTACTTTTTCTTTCATCCAACGTTCAGTATTTCTTCTGTGATGAGCTTCCTAATTCACTGAGAAAACTGAAGCAAGCTGGAGAGCTTCCATAGCCTCTAGTCACCACAAATAGCTACTAACCCATATCTTCACCCACTTACTTAGCCTTTATACTTGTGACTATGGATAAACTACCCATGTTCCAGTATAAGCCGTATTTCCATTTGTATTCTATATCCTTTGTCTAGTTGCCTACTCAAAGACATTACCTAAGAAAATCTCACCTCTCTTTCCTACATCATATTTCACTTTCTATTAAATGATTCCCATCAACATCTAAACCTTCTATTATTTTTCTCACCTTAAAAAAAACCTTTAAAGGGGGAAAAAACATAATTTTTTTTTTTAAGATTTTTTATTTATTTGCGAGAGAGAGAATGAGAGACAGAGAGCATGAGAGGGAGGAGGGTCGGAGGGAGAAGCAGACTCCCCACTGAGCAGGGAGCCCGATGCGGGACTCGATCCCGGGACTCCAGGATCATGACCTGAGCCAAAGGCAGTCGCCTAACCAACTGAGCCACCCAGGCGCCCCGGAAAAAACATAATTTTGACCCTAACATCCCCTATAGCTATACTCCCTCATGTTTTCTCTCTCTCTCTTTTTTTTTTTAGAGGGAGAGAAAGAGCGTGGGTAGGGGCAGAGAGAGAGGGAAAGAGAGAATCTTAAGCGGGTTGCATGCCCAGTGTGGAGACTAATGCGGGGCTCAATCTCATGACCCTGAGGTCAGGACCTGAGCCAAAATCAAGAGTTAGAGGCTTAACCAACTGAGCCACCCTGGTTACCCCTCCCTCATGTTCTCTTTTTGGACCAAAGACACCTCCATAGCATTGCCTCCACTCACCATTTCTTAGATCTTTCCTTCTATTTTCTCTCTCTTTTTAATTTTTTTTATGGTGGTAAAATATACATAACATAAAGTTACCATTTTAACCATATTAAGTATACAGTTCAGTATCATTAAGTATATTTGTGATGTTTTGTTGCAACTGTCACCATTTTCTCTTTCCAGAACTTTTTCATCATCCCAAACAGAAATTTTGTACCTCATTAAATCATAACTCCCCATTTCCCCCTGCCCTAGTCCCTGTTAACTGTCCTGTTTTCTTTCTCTATGAATTTGCCTTTTGTAGGTACCTCATATTAATGGAATCATACAATATTTGTCCTGTGTCCGACTTATTTCACTTAGTGTAATGTCTTCAAGTTTCATCCACATTGTAGCATACATCAGAATTTCCTTCCCTTTTTTTGGCTGAATAATACCACATTGTGTGTGTCTACCACATTTTGTTTATCCATTCATCTGTTGATGGACATTTGGGTTGTTTCTGCATTTCAGTTATTGTGAATAATGCTGCTATGAACATTAGTGTACAAGTATCTGAGTTCCTGCTCTCAGTTATTTTGGGTATTTAACTGTTAGTGGAAATCCTGGGTCATATAGCAGTTCTGTGTTTAACTTTTTTAAAATTGTGGTCAAATACACATAACATAAAATTTACTATCAACCATTTTTAAGTATACAGTTAAGTAGTCTTAAGTATATTCACATTGTTGTGCAACCAATCTCCAGAACTTTTTCATCTTGCAAAAGTGAAACTCTATATGCATTAAACAACTCTCTTCTTTTGTCCCCCAGCTCCTGTCAGCAACCATGCTACTTTTTATTTCTGTGAGTTTGACTACTCTAGATACCTTCTATAAGCAAAATCATGCAGTATTTGTCTTTTTATAACTGCCTTATTTCATTTAGTCTATGTTTAACTGTCAAAGGAACCACTATACTATTTTCCACAGCAGCTATACCATTTTACATCTCCACCAGCAATGCATAAGAGTTCCAGTTTCTCCATATTCTCATCAACCCTTGATATTTTTCATTTTTCAAATGTAACAAACCTAGTGGGTGTGAAATGATATCTCATTGTGGGTTTGATTTGCATTTCTCTAGTGAATAATGATGTTCAGCATCTTTTCTTGTGCTTATTGGCCTTTTATGTATCTTTGGAGAAATGTCTATTCAAATCCTTTGCCCATTTTTTAAAAAAAATTTAATTCCACTATAGTTAACATACAGTGTTATATGAGTTTCAGGTATACCATAGTGATTCAACAATTCTGTACATTACTCAGTGCTCATCATGATAAGTGTACTCTTCATCCCCTTTACCTATTTCATCCATGCCCCAGCCGACCTCCCCTCTGGTAACTATCAGTTTGTTAAGAGTCTGTTTTCTGGGGGTGTCTGGGTGGCTCAGTTGGTTGAGCGACTGCCTTTGGCTCAGGTCGTGATCCTGGAGTCCCGGGATCGAGTCCCGCATCGGGCTCCCTGCTCGGCGGGGAGTCTGCTTCTCCCTCTGACCCTCCCCCCTCTCATGTGCTCTCTCTCTCTCATTCTCTCTCTCAAATAAATAAATGAAATCTTAAAAAAAAAAAAGAGTCTGTTTTCTGGCTTGTCTCTTTTTTTGCTTTGTTCATTTGTTTCTTTTTTATTTTATTTTATTTTTTTAAAGATTTTATTTATTTGACAGAGACACAGCAAGAGAGGGAACACAAGCAGGGGGAGTGGGAGAGGGAGAAGCAGGGATCCCGCTGAGCAGGGAGCCCAATGCGGGGCTCAATCCCAAGAGCCTGGGATCATGACCTGAGTGGAAGGCAGATGCTTAATGACTGAGTCACCCAGGCGCCCCTCATTTGTTTTGTTTCTTAAATTCCACATATGAGTGAAATCATATGGTAGTTGTCTTTATCTAACTTATTTCATTTAGCACATTATACCCTCTACATCCATCTATGTTGTTGCAAATGGCAAGATTTCATTCTTTTTAATGGCTGAATAATATTCTGTTGTAGATATATGCCACATCTTCTTTATGTGTTCATCTAATGACACTTGGGTTGCTTCCATATTTTGGCTATTGTAAATAATGCTTCAATAAACATATAGAGAACAAGCGTATATCTTTTTGAATTAGTGTTTTTGTATTCTTTGGGTAAATACCCAGTAGCAGAATTACTGGATTATACGGTAATTCTATTTTTAATTTTTTGAGGAATCTCCATACTGTTTTCCACAGTGGCTGTACCAGTTTGCATTCCGACCAGCAGTGCATGAGGGAGGGTTCCTTTTTCTTCACATCTTCCCCAACACTTGTTTCTTGTGTTTTAATTTTAGCCATTCTGATAGGTGTGAGGTGATACCTCACTGTGATTTTGATTTGCATTTCCCTGATGTTGAATGATGTTGAGCATCTTTTCATGTGTCTACTGGCCATTCCTTTGCCCATTAAAAAAAAAAAGATTTTATTTATTTGAGAGAGAGAGAGAGCATGAGTGGGGTAAGGGCAGAGGGAGAAGCAGACTGCCCGATGAGCAGGGAGCCCAAAGTGGGGTTCCATCCCAGGACCCTGGGATCATGACCTGAGCCAAAAGCAGACTCTTAACCGATTGACCCACCCAGGCACCCCTCCTTTGCCCATATTTGAATTGGGTTCCATTTATATGTATGTATATGATGTGAAAATATTTTCTCCTATCGGTTCTCTTTTTAACTCTCTTGATAGTGTCCTTTGATGTATACAAGTTTTATTTTATTTTATTTATTATTATTTTTAAAGATTTTATTTATTTTTGCGAGAGAGAGGGAGAAGGAGAGTGTGAGCATAAGCAGGGGGAAGGGGCAGAGGGATAAGCAGACTCCCCGCTGAGCAGGGAGCCAGATGCGGGACTCCATCCCAGGACCCTGGGATCATGACCTGAGCTGAAGGCAGACACTTAACCAACTGAGCCACCCAGGTGCCCTGATATATACAAGTTTTTTTTTTGGAATATTTTATTTATTTATTTGATAGGGACATAGTGAGAGAAGGAACACAGCAGGGGGAGTGGGAGAGGGAGAAGCAGGCTTCCTGCTGAGCAGGGAGCCCGATGACGGGCTCAATCCCAGGACCCTGGGATCATGACCTGAGCCGAAGGCAGACACTTAATGACTGAGCCACCCAGGTGCCCTTGTATACAAGTTTTAAATTCTGATTAAGTCCAGTTTATCTATTTTTTCTTGTGTTGCTTATGCTTTTGGTGATACCCAAGAAATCATTGCCAAATCCAATATCATGAAGATTTTCCCCAATGTTTTCTTCTAAGAGTTTTATTTATTTACTTATTTTTTAAAGATTTATTTATTTGAGAGAGCATGAAAGTGAGAGAGAGAGAGAACACAAACAGGGGGGTGGAGGGCAGAGGGAGAGGGAGAAGCAGACTCCTGGCTGAGCAGGGAGCCTGGCGTGGGGCTTGATGCCGGGACTCTAGGATCATGACCCGAGCTGGAGACAGAGGCTTAACCGACTGAACCACCCAGGTGCCCCTCTTCTAAGAATTTTATAGATTTAGTTCTTTACATTTGGGTGTTTGGTCCATTTAAGTTAAATGTTTTTTCACTGCAAAAAGGTGGTTTTATTAAAGCATGGGGACAGGATCCATGGGCAGAAAGGGCTGCTGCCCCATTTAAGTTAATTTTTGTATGTGATGTAATGTAAATGGTAATTTTTTTTTTTTTAAGATTTTATTTATTTGAGAGAGAGACAGAGCATGAGTGGGAAGAGGGGTGGAATGAGAGAGAGAGGGACAAGCAGACTCCCAGCCGATCGGGCAGCCCCATATGGTGCTCAATCCAAGTACCCCGAGATCATGACCTGAGTTAAACGCTTAACTGACTGAGCCACACAAGGCACTCCAATGGTAATGTGTTTTTCATTTCAAATTCCAGTCGTTCATTACTGGTATATAGGAATATCACTGACTTTTTTTACACTAACCTTGTATCCTGAAACCTTACTTTAATTGCTAATTGGTTCCAGGAGGTTTTTTTTGTAGATTCTTTAGGATTTTCTACACAGAAGATTATGTCCTCTGTGAACAAAGACAGTTTACTTTTTCCTTCCCAACCTGTTTATCTTTTATTTCCTTTTCTTACCTTATTGTATTAGCTAAGACTTCCAGTATGGTATTGAAAAGCAGTAGTGAGAAGGTACATCTGTACCATTTTCCTAATCTTAACTGGAAAGCTTTGAGTGTCTCACCATTAACCGTGATGTTAGCTATAGGTTTTTTATAGATGTTCTTTATCAGGTTGATGAACTTCCCTTCTATTCCTATTTGCTGAGAGCTTTTAAATCATGAATGGATTTTGAATTTTGCCAAATGCCTTTTTTGCATCTGTTAATATGATCATTTGATTTTGCTTCTTTAACCTGTAGAGGTGATGGATTGCATTGATTGATTTCAAAATGTTGAACCAGCCTTGCAAGACCTGGGATAAATCCCACTTGGATATGGTATATTCTGTTTATGCATTATTAGATTTGATTTGCTAATATTTTGTTGAGGATTTTGCATCTATGTTCATGAGAGATGTTGATTTGTGGTTTTCTTTTTGTGCAATGTCTTTGCCTGGTTTTGGTATTAGACTAATGTTGGTCTCATAGATAAGAAGTGTTCCCTCTGCTTCTATCTTCTGGATGGGATTGTGGAAAATTGGTATAATTTCTTTTTTTCTTTTTTTTTTTAAAGATTTTATTTATTTGAGAGAGAGAGAATGAGAGAGAAAGAGAGCACACGAAAGGGGGGAGGGTCAGAGGGAGAAGCAGACTCCCTGCTGAGCAGGGAGCCCGATGCGGGATCATGACCTGAGCCGAAGGCAGTTGCTTAACCAACTGAGCCACCCAGGTGCCCGGTATAATTTCTTTTTTAATGTTTGGTAGAATTCACCAGTGAACCTTTTTTTGGCTTGGTGTTTTCTGTTTTGGAAGATTATTAATTATTGATTAAACTTCCTTAATAGATAAAGCCTATTTAGACTATTTCTTTTTGTATGAGTTTTGGCAGATTTTGTTTTTTTAAGGAATTGGTCTATTTATTATTTTATTTTGCTTATTTTTTTAAAGTAAGCTCTACTCACAGTGTGGGGCTTAAACTGAGGGCCCTGAGATCAAGAGTCACATGCTCTACCAACTGAGCCTGCCAGATGCTCCAGGAATTGGTCTACTTAACTGAGGTTATCAAATGTATGGGTATAGAGTTGTTCATAATATTCCTTTATTATCTTTTTAAATTTTTTAGGGTGCCTAGATGGCTCAGTCGGTTAAGCCTCTGCCTTCAGCTCAGGTCATGATCCCAGGGTCCTGGGATTGAGCAGTGCATCATGCTCCCTGCTCAGTGGTGAGTCCGCTTCTCCCTCTGCCCCACCCCCCACTCATGCTTGTGCTCTCTCTCTCTCTGTCAAATGAAATCTTTTTTTTTTTTTAAGATTTTATTTATGTATTAGAGAGCACAAGCTGGTATGGGGGGGAGTGGCAGAGGGAGAGGGAGAGGAAGAGGGAGAAGCAGGCTCCCTGCCGAGCAGGGAATCCCCCCTTGGGTCTGGATCCCAGGACTCCAGGATCATGACCTGAGCTGAAGGCAGAGGCTTAACCAACTGAGCTACCCAGGCACTCCTAAATAAAGTTTTTTTTAAGTAATCTCTGCTTCCTACATGGGGCTCAAACTCATAACCCAAAGATCAAGAGTTGCATGCTCTACTGACTGAGCCAGCCAGCAGGTGCCCCAATATTCCATTATTGTTATTTTAAAAATCTTATTTATTTATTTTAGAGATAGAGTGCACGAGGAAACAGGAGGGGAAAGAGCAGTAGGAGGGGACAATGAAACTCCATACTAAGCACAGAGCCCTATATGGGGCTTGATCCCACCACCCAGAGATCATGATCTGAGCTGAAATCAAGAGTTAGAGGCTTAACTGACTGAGCCAACCACACGCCCTTCCTTTATTATTTTTTAATGTCCATGGAATCTGTAGTGATATTCCCTCTTTTATTTATGATATTAGTAATCTGTGTCCCCTCTTTTTTTTTTTCTTAGTTAGCCTGGCTGGTAGCTTATCGATTTTATTGATCTTTCCAAAGAATCAGCCTTTGGTTTTGTTGATTTTTCTCCATTGAATTCCCGTTTGCAATTTCATTGATTTCTGCTCTATTTTTTTGTTTCTTCTGATTACTTTTGTGTTTTTTGTTTTTTAAAAGATTTTATTTATTTATTTGAGAGAGAGAATGAGATAGAGAGAGCATGAGAGGGGGGAGGGTCAGAAGGAGAAGCAGACTCCCTGCTGAGCAGGGAGCCCGATGCCGGGGTTCCATCCTGGGACTCCAGAATCATGACCTGAGCCGAAGGCAGTCGCTCAACCAACTGAGCCACCCAGGCGCCCTGTGTTTTTTGTTTTTGTTTTGAGTAGTCTCCATGCCCAGTGTGGGGCTTATATTTATGACCCTGAGGTTAAAAGTTGCACGCTCTGAGAGACGATGGACTCTGAAAAACAAACTGAGGGTTCTAGAGGGGAGGGGGGGCAGGAGGATGGGTTAGCCTGGTGAGGGTATTGAGGGCATGTTCTGCATGGAGCACTGGGTATTATACACAAACAATGAATCATGGAGGGGCGCCTGGGTGGCTCAGTCGTTAAGCGTCTGCCTTCAGCTCAGGTCATGATCCCAGGGTCCTGGGATCGAGCCCCGCATCGGGCTCCTTGCTCCGCGGGAAGCCTGCTTCTCCCTCTCCCATTCCCCCCGCTTGTGTTCTCTCTCTCGCTGTGTCTCTCTCTGTCAAATAAATAAATAAAATCTTAAAAAAAATAAAATAAAAAAGACCCCAAAAAACAATGAATCATGGAACACTACATCTAAAACTAATGATGTAATGTATGGGGATTAACATAACAATAAAAAAATTTAAAAAAAAAGTTGCATGCTCTACTGACAGCCAGCAAGCCAGTCAGGTGCCCCTCCCCTTTTTAAGTAGACCTTTGATTACTTTGGATTTAATTTGCTCTTTTTTTCCCTCGTTTCCTAAAGTGCAAGCTTAGATTATTGATTTCTTATATTTCTTCTTTTCTAATATATAAACTTAGTGCTCTAAATTTCCCTCTATGCATTCCTTTTGCTACATCCCACAAATTTTGATAAGTTGTATATTCATTTACATTTAGTTCAAAACATTAAAAAATTTCTCTTGAAATTTCTTGTTTAACTTATGATTTATTTATTTATTCTTTTAAATATTTTATTTGTTTGACAGCGAGAGACACAGCGAGAGAGGGAACACAAGCAGGGGGAGCGGGAGAGGGAGAAGCAGGCCCCCCCGCAGAGCAGGGAGCCCGATGTGGGGCTCGATCCCAGGACCCTGGAATCATGACCTGAGCCGAAGGCAGACGCTTAACGACTGAGCCACCCAGGCGCCCCTAACTTATGCTTTATTTTATTTTATTTATTTATTTATTTATTTATTTATTTATTTTTAAAGATTTTATTTATTTGACAGAGAGAGACACAGCGAGAGAGGGAACACAAGCAGGGGGAGTGGGAGAGGGAGAAGCAGGCTTCCCGCGGAGCAGGGAGCCCGATGCGGGGCTCGATCCCAGGACCCTGGGATCATGACCTGAGCCGAAGGCAGACGCTCAACGACTGAGCCACCCAGGCGCCCCTAACTTATGCTTTATTTTAGAATTGTGTTAATATTCAAGTATTTTGGAATTTTCCAGCTGTCTTTCTGTAACTGAGGTCTCTGAAAGCAAGATACTGAGTTTCTGTTCTTTCAAATTTGTTAAGATATGTTTTACGGCCGCGAGCGATCAGCCCGGCCCGGCGCTCCTGCACGCCTGTCCGGCAAGCGTCGCAGTGCGCTTGCGCCTGGGCGGGATTGGCGGCGTCGTGGGGGGCGGGGGGGTGCGTAGTGACCCGGCCTTTCCTTTGGTTTTTCCCTCCCTCGACCCCGCGGAGGCTTTCGGAAGGGCGCTTGCGCGAGGGACTCGGTGCCGAAGTGGCCGAGCTGTCGGGATGGGCCTGATGAGTGGGTGCTTCGAGGACCCAAGATTGTCTAAAGCCACAGGGAAAATGGTGGAAAATTCACCGTGGCCATTGCCAGAAAGAGCGATTTATGGCTTTGTTCTTTTCTTAAGCTCCCGGTTTGGCTTCATCCTGTATCTTGTGTGGGCATTTATTCTTGAATCTTGGCTAAACTCCTTAGGGTTAACCTATTGGCCCCCAAAATACTGGGCAGTTGCATTGCCCGTCTACTTCCTCATTACTATAGTAACTGGTTAGGTACTCTTATTTGGAATAAACATGATGAGTATCTCGCCACTCAACTCCATTCATACAATCACAGATAACTATGCTAAAAATCAACAGCAGAAGAAACACCAAGAGGAGGCCATCCCAGCATTAAGAGATACTCCTATTAGGGAAGTAAACCATATGTTCTTCCTGGCAACTAAATAACTTTATGCCAAAAACTAAATTGTATGTAGACTAACACCCAGCATTTACTATAATTTTTTATGTAATAATTTTTTTTTATGTAATAATTTTGATCATAATTATTTTGACTCTCTCTCGTACCCAATAGTGAAATGTAAACAAAGTAGGTTGATTCTTTTAGATTAAGTTCTGTTAATATTATAAAAGTTGTCGAGTATTAGTTATTAATGAACAGAATAAATAAAATACTGCATTACCATATAGCAGACTTGTTAAAAAAATAAGTATCAGTAAAAACAAGAAGTCCCTCCAAAAAAAAAAAAGATATGTTTTATGGCCAAGAATGTGGTCTGCCTTGGTGAATGTTCCATATGACTTGAGAAGAATGTGTAACTTGCTGTTGTTGGATGAAGTGTTTTTTTTTAATTGGTGTATTTAGATCAATGATATTTAAGGTGATTATTGATACAATTGGATTATTATCTACCATATTTTGTTACTGTTTTCTGTTTTGTTTTTTTTTTAAAGATTTTATTTATTTATTTGACAGAGACACAGAGAGGGAACACAAGCAGGGGGATTGGGAGAGGGAGAAGTAGGTTTCCTGCTGAGCAGGGAACCCGATGCGGGGCTCGATCCCAGGACCCTGGGATCATGACCTGAGCTGAAGACAGACGCTCAACGACTGAGCCACCCAGGCGCCCCTTCTTTTTTTTTTTTTTTTAAGATTTTATTTACTTATTTGACAGAGAGCACAAGTAGGCAGAGTGGTAGGCAGAGGGAGAGGGAGAAGAAGACTCCCCTGTTGAGCAGGGGGCCTGACGTGGGGTTCCATCCCAGAACCCTGGGATCATGACCTGAGCCAAAGGCAGATGCGTAACTCACGGAGCCACCTACACGTCCCTCATCTCTTTCTTTTTAAGCTGCTCATTTTTCTTTTTTTTTTTTTAAGATATTTTTTATTTATTTGTTTGACAGAGAGATAGAGAGCACAAGTAGGCAGAGCAGCAGGCAGAGGGAAAGGGAAAAGCAGGTTCTCTGCTGAGCAGGGAGCCTGATGTGGGGCTCGGTGACCTGAGCTGAAGGCAGCCGCTTAACTGACTGAGCCACCCAGGTGCCCCTTTTCTTTCTTTCTTTCTTTTTTTTTTTTTTAAAGATTTTATTTATTTATTCATGAGAGACAGAGAGAGAGAAAGAGGCAGAGGGAGAAGCAGGCTCCCAAGGAGCAGGAAGCCCGATGCGGGACTCGATCCCAGGACCCTGGGATCATGACCTGAGCTGAAGGCAGACGCTTAACCGTCTGAGCCACCCAGGCGCCCCTTCTTTCTTTTTTTTAAAAGATTTATTTATTTGAGAAAGAGAGAGCCCATGTGAGTGGGGGGAGGGGCAGAGGGAGAGGGAGAGAGAATCTCAAGCAGATTCCCTGCTGAGTGTGGAGCCCCACATGGGGCTTGATCTCATGACCCTGAGATTGTGACCTGAGCTGAAATAGTCACATGCTCTACCAACTGAGCCAGCCAGGCACCCACTTTTTTCTTTTTCTTTTTTAATTTTAATTTTTTCAAGTAAGCTTTGAGTCCAACGTGGGCCTTGAACTCATGACCCCAAGATCAAGAGTTGAATGCTTTACTGACTGAGCTAGCCAGGTGCCACTTCATATCCTGTGAAGCAGTTTTTTTTTTAAGATTTATTTTAGAGAGCGTGTAAGCAGGGTGGGTGGGGGGGCGGGGAGGGGCAGAAGGAGAGGGAGAGAGCGTCCTAAGCAGACTCCATGCTGAGCACAGAGCGCACCTCGGGGCTCGATCTTACAACCCTGAGATCATGACCTGAGCTGAAACCAAGAGTTGGTGGCCTAACTGATTGCGCCCCTGAAACAGTTTTGTGTTTTTTTTTTCAATTTTATTTATTTTATTTGCGAGAGAGAGCGCAAGCGGGCTGAGGGGCAGAGGGAGAAGCAGACTCCTTGCTGATCAGAGAGCCCAATGTGGGACTCGATCCCAGGACTCCGGGATCCTGACCCAAGCCGAAGGCAGACGCTTAACCGACTGAGCCACCCAGGCGCCCCTGAAACAGTTTTATATTTAAATTTTTTGGATCCAAATTAAATGTGCCCACAAAGAGCCAGAGATTGTAATCTATTTATATTTATTGTGATTACTTCTATGTTTATATTGAATAAACTTTTTTTTTTTTAAGATTTTATTTATTTGACAGAGACAGCGAGAGAGGGAACACAAGCAGGGGGAGTGGGAGAGGGAGAAGCAGGTTTCCTGCAGAGCAGGGAGCCTGATGCGGGGCTCGATCCCAGGACCCTGGGATCATGACCTGAGCAGAAGGCAGGCGCTTAACGACTGAGCCACCCAGGAGCCCCTATTGAATAAACTCTTAAATGGTAATTTAATGAGTGTAGAATTTAAGACAGTAGTTACTTTCCTCAGGACTTTGAAAATACTCTTCCTTTTTTTCTTATTGAGTTATATTGTTGCTAATAAATTAATCTTAGTCTGGTTGTTACTCTTCTTTATTTTTATTTATTTATTTGTTACTCTTCTTTAGTTAATCAGTCTTTTCTGGTAGTTAGGATTATTATTATTTTTTGTTGTTGTGTACTTTCACTATGCTGGTCTTTGAGTGGATTTATTTACATTTATTCTCAGGATGTGGTATACTTTTTCAGTTTAAGAACTCTTATTTGTCTTCAATTCTAGAAAATTATTGGGCATTATCTTTTAAAATTCTGTTCTTCGGTCTCTCAAGTTGCCATTATATGCATATTGGATTGTCTCATGATGTCGTTCATGTCTCTTAATTTCGCTTTCATATTTTTTATTTCCTTGTCTTTTCTGCTGTTTTTTGGAAGGGGGAGTTGGTGATTTTCCACTTAATTACCCCTTTTCATTTGGGTTCTACTCTGACGTTGAAACATTCACTGAGATTTTTTATTTCAATTGGTGTATTTTCTTTTTTTTTTAAAGATTTTATTTATTTGACAAAGAGACACAGCGAGAGAGGGAACACAAGCAGGGGGAGTGGGAGAAGGAGAAGCAGGCTCCCCGCTGAGCCGGGAGCCCAATGAGGGGCTCGATCCCAGGACCCTGGGATCATGACCTGAGCCAAAGGCAGACGCTTAATGACTGAGCCACCCAGGCGCCCCTCAATTGGTGTATTTTCTTTTCTAGACTTTTGTTTTTCTTAAATGTGCTCCTTTTTTGTTTTCAATATCTTATTGTTTTTCTTTGAACATCTAATTTTAATTGAAATTGTTTTTAAAATCACACAGTACAAACTCAAAAGGTATAAAAGATTATTCAGTGGTGCTCCTGGCTGGCTTTAGTCAGTGCAGCATGCAACTCTTGGTCTTGGGGTCGTGAGTTCAAGCCCCACATTGGGTGAAAAATCACTTACCTTGTACTGCCCCCGAGTTTTCCTCCCTGGAGGCAACCGGTATTTACACTTTCTTATATATTCTTCCAGAGGTATTCTGTGCATGGATAAGTGAATATATGTATGTCTGTATGTGTACGTTTGTGTAGGCCAGTGTGTGTGTGTGTGTTTACATATCAATTATCTATTGTTTATTTACTTACCTACCCCAAGATAGAAGACCACTAGAGTGTACGTTCTTTGAGGGCAGGGATTTTGTTTTTAGTAGGTTCAACACCCAGTGTGAGGCTTGAACTCAGAACCCTGAGATCAAGAGTCACATGCTCTGCTGACTGAGCCAGCCAGGTGTCCTGAGGACAGGGTTTTTCATCTCTTTTTATCTCTATGCACTGCTATATCCTTAGTGCCTAGAATTGGAACATACTACCCATTTTTCTACAAAATTATCCTCCTTGGATCTTACTGATTTGTTGGACTCCTTTATTATTATTTTTTATTTTTTTAAAAGATTATTTATTTATTTGAGAGAGAGAGTGTGTGCGAGCAAGGGGAGGGGCAGAAGGAGAGGTAGAAGCAGGCTCCTTGCTGGGCAGGGAGACCCCATGTGGGACTCGATCCCAGGACCCTGGGATCATGACCTGAGCTGAAGGCAGACGCTTAACTGACTCAGCCACCCAGGTACTCTGTAGGACTCCTTTATATCAGTGCTGTGAATTATATTTTCCAAGCTTACAGTGTTTTTTAAATTAGCTTATTTAATTTTTATTTTTTATTTATTTATTTATTTTTTTTTTAATGATTTTATTTATTTATTTGAGAGAGAGAATGAGAGAGAGCAGGGTCAGAGGGAGAAGCAGACTCCCTGCAGAGCAGGGAGCCCGATGCGGGACTCGATCCAGGGACTCCAGGATCATGACCTGAGCCGAAGGCAGTCGCTTAACCAACTGAGCCACCCAGGCGCCCTATTTAATTTTTACAATGTAGAAATAGTCATTTTGTTTTTAACTGTCTTAATCTTTTCATTTTTATCTTTTAGTATTCAGAAATTCTCTGTACTTCTATGTTGTGAATAAAGTTATTCTTTTCTAATCACTTTTATGATTTTACTACCTATATTTAAATATTTGATCCATTTGGAATTCATCATTCAGCTTTACCAGCAACATTTATTATATATTTAATATTTTTCTCATTAATTGGAAATGTCCTCTTTATACTGAATTTTCCCAAGTATTTTGGTCTGTTTCTAAGCTTTAATCTGTTACCTTGATTTGTCTATTCATGTACCAGTACACACTGTTACAATAATTTAGTTATTGCAGCTTTATTTTAGTATCTAGTTAGTTTAGTTCTTCATCATTTCTCTTTCTTTTAAGAATTGTTGTGGTGTTTCTTATCTTTTATGTGAGTTTTAGAATCAGTTTGCCTGTTTCCAAAAGCATACTATTGGCATTTTTATTGAGATTAGAGTGAATTTATAGATTTAGGGAGTTAATATCTTCATGGTATTGAATCTTTTTATATAAGTACACGGCATACCTTTATGATCTGTTTAAGTATTTTGTGTTCCTTGGTAGACATTAAAATTTTTAAAAAATATATGTATCTTGCGGGCGCCTGGGTGGCTCAGTTGGTTAAGCGACTGCCTTCGGCTCAGGTCATGATCCTGGCGTCCTGGGATCGAGTCCCACATCGGGCTCCCTGCTCAGTGGGGAGTCTGCTTCTCCCTCTGAGACCCTCCCCTCTCATGCTCTCTCTCACTCTCTCTCTCTCAAATAAATAAATAAAATCTTTAAAAAATATATATATATATGTATCTTGCACATTTCCTGCGATGTTTATTCTTAGTTTTTTCTCTTTTCTCCTTCCATTGTATCTTCTGTTCGTTGTTTGCATATGAGGACTACTAAGTTTTGCATATTGATTTTTTTGGTAACAATTTTATTTATTAGAGAGAGAGAGTGCATGCACGAGAGAGAGAGTGAGAGAGAAAGCAGGGGCAGGGGGAGAGGGAGAAGCAGGCTCCCCCCTGAGCAGGGAGCCTGACGTGGGGCTCGATCCCAGGACTCTGGGATCATGACCCAAGCCAAAGGCAGATGCTTAACTGACTGAGCCACACAGACGCCCCTTGCATATTGATTTTTGATGCAGCTAACATACTGAATTTTTTTAATGTTTGTGTTAGATTTTCAGGTGATTTATTTTGGTTTTCCAGGCATATAATCTTATCAGCTGTGAATGATGGTACATTTTATTCATTTTTTATTTTTATACCTCATCTTTTTCTCAACCAACTGCAATGACTAATACTTACTAAAATATTAAGTAATAGTGGTATTTGTCATCATTGTCTTGTTCCTGACTTTAATGGGAATGCTTGTAATGTTTCCTGATTAATATGATTTGGAGGCTTAAATAAATATCTTCTTTCTAATGGATCTTTAAAATCTTAACAAAAAGGGGTGCCTGGGTGGCTCAGTTCGTTAAGCAACTGCCTTCAGCTCAGGTCATGATCCCAGAGTCCCAGGATCGAGTCCCACATTGGGCTCCCAGCTCAGCGGGGAGTCTGCTTCTCCCTCTGACCCTCTCCCCTCTCATGCTCTCTCTCACACTCTCTCAAATAAAATCTTAAAAAAAAAAAACAAACTTAAAAAGTTTTTTCTTTTTTTTTTTTAAGATATTGTTTATTTATTTGAGAGAGAGAGAGAGAGAAGGAGAGCACAGAAGGAGAAGCAGACTCCCCGCTGAGCAGAGAGCCCAATATGGGGCTCCATTCCAGGAACCTGAGATCATGACCTGAACTGAAGGCAGACACTTAACCAACTGAGCTACCCAGGCGCCCCCAAATTTTCTATTTTCTTAAGAGTTATTTTATGAAGAATGGATGTTGAATTTTACCAAATGTCTTTTCAGAATCTATGATATGATGGTTAATTTTATGTGTCAACTTGATGGGCCACCAAGTATCCAGATATTTGGTCAAACATTATTCTAGATATGTCTGTGAGGGTGTTTTTGGGTGAGATTAACATTTGAATTAGTAGACGTGAGTAAAGCAGATTGCCCTCCCTAATGTGGGTGGCCCTCATCCAAGCATTTAAAGGTCTGAATAGAATAAAAAATTTGGCCCTCCTATGATTAAGAGGGAACTCCTTCTTGCCTGACTGAGTTGCGACATGGTTCTTTTTCTGCTTTTGGACTGGAACCAAAATTTTCTTGAGCCTTGAGGCTGCCAGCTTTTGGACTGGAACTTACACCATTAGCTGTCCTGGATCTCAGGCCTTCGGACTTGGACTGGAACTACACCATTGTATCTCCTGGGTCTCCAACTTGCTGACCGCAGATCTTGGGACTTCTCAGCCTCCATTATCATGTGAGCCAATTCCTTATATAAATCTCTTTCTTTATATATCCTATTGGTTCTCTTTCTCTGGAGAACTCTAATACATATGGTAATAAAAGTATTTTTTTCTTTTGATCTCTTAGTAAAGTGAGTTATATTAGTAGGTGTTTTAGTATATGTGCTGCCAAAGCGAGCACTATTAGTAGGTGTTTTATTTTATTTATTTTATTTTTTTAAATTTTTTTTAAAGATTTTATTTATTTATTTGACAGAGACAGAGATAGCAAGAGCAGGAACACAAGCAGTGGGAGGGGGAGAGGGAGAAGCAGGCTTCCCCCTGAGGAGGGAGCCCGATGTGGGAATCGATCCCAGGACCCTGGGATCATGACCTGAGCCGAAGGCAGACACTTAACGACTGAGCCACCCAGGCGCCCAGTAGGTGTTTTAATAGTGAGCTATCCTTGGTGTGCCTGGGTGGCTCAGTCGTTAAGTGTCTGCCTTTGGCTCAGGTCATGATCCCAGGGTCCTGGGATTGAGCCCCGCATCGGGCTCCCTGCTCCGCGAGAAGCCTGCTTCTCCCTCACTCGCTCCCCCTGCTTAGTGTTCCCTCTCTCACTGTGCCTCTCTGTCAAATAAATGAATAAAATCTTAAAAAAAAAAAAATGAGCTATCCTTGCATTCCTGATATATTATTCTTTCACATGCTGCCAACTTTTTTTTGAAGATTTTATTTGTTTATTTGAGACAGAGAGAATGAGAGACAGAGAGCATGAGAGGGAGGAGGGTCAGAGGGAGAAGCAGACTCCCTGCCGAGCAGGGAGCCCGATGTGGGACTCGATCCCGGGACTCCAGGATCATGACCTGAGCCGAAGGCAGTCGCTTAACCAACTGAGCCACCCAGGTGCCCCAACTGCCAACTTTTTTTTTGCTGGGGTATTTTTGCCTTGATATTTGTGAGAATGGACTGTGGTTTTCTATTTCATGCTTTTGTTAGGTTTTGATAGCAATGTTATTCTTTCCTCAAAAAAATTATTTGGAAGTTTTTTTTTCCCCTTGTGCTTTGGAACAGTTGAAATGGTATTGGAATTATTCCTTAAATATTTGATAGAATTCCCCTGTGAAGTGCTTGGTCAGTTACTTGATACTTTTCCTTTTCTTCTGAGGTAATTGGTCTATTATAATTTTGTTTCTTCTGTTTCAATTTTGGTAAATTATATTTTACTAGAAACTTATTACTTCTTATAGATTTTTAAATATACTGTCATAGAGATGAGTAAATTTTTACCATTTAATGTTTTTTGTTTGTTTAAGTCCCTTTCAGATTAGTTGCAATTCTTATAATGTGGACTCTACACTATTTGGTCTGCTGGTTCTTTTTCATGGATTTTCATTTCTCCTGTGATTTTTTTTCTTCTTCTTTGTTAAGATTTTATTTATTTATTTATTTGACAGAGAGAGAGAGAGCGAGAGTAGGAACACAAGCAGGGGGAGTGGGAGAGGGAGAAGCAGACCTCCTGCGGAACAGGGAGCCTGATGCGGGGCTCGATCCTAGGACCCTGGGACCATGACCTGAGCCGAAGGCAGATGCTCAACGACTGAGCCACCCAGGCGCCCCCTGTGATTTATTATTCTTTATTGAAAGTCTGTTTTCAGTGGGAGATGATTTTTCTTGGAGTTCTTGTGTTCTAGGCTATGAATGTGCTTAATACAGTGGTCTCACATTTGCCTCTCCTGGAGCCCTATAGGTTCTAGATCTGTTGAACCTAAAGGCTTTATTTTAATTTCTTATACGTTTTCTGTATAGTGTGTATAGTACAAATCTCAAACCTGAACTTGATCTTCATAGTTGGCTTTTATTCCTCATTTAAGACAATAAGATCTAGCATTATCCCACTACAAATGCCTACTATGAAATGGGAGAAAGCTAATTTTATTTTGTGGTATTTTAGAAAGTAATTAGTTAATTTTATGGTGAGAACATTATCATTGGGAAAGAGAGAAACAGGTCTGTTTACTTATTCCCACATGTAATAGTCTGATACAGGTTTTAATAAACTATAGCCTGCCACTTTTTTTTTAAATGAAGTTTTATTGTAATACATCCACACCCATTTGTCAATGTATGTTTTATGGTTGCCTTTGTGCTACAATGACAGAGTTGAATAGTTATAACAGAGACCATATGGCCCTTAAAGCCTAAGATATTTACTATCTGACCCTTTATAGAAAAAGTTTGCCAACCACTGATCTGATAACTATAGTGTAGCTAGGATATGGTTAGTTTTTATCTTTGATTACAAAGTACAGATGACTACAGAGTTTTAAAGGTCGGGTTAAATAAAAAGTGTATCACTAGCAATAAAAGGAAATATTTGACTTCTGGTGTGGGAGATACACATTATACAGGTAACTTAAGGACTTTAAGTTGCCTTAGATAGCAAAAGAAAGACTGATGGATGGATGACTTCACATTGAGGAATGTGGATTTATGTGCCTTGCTTGTATTCCTTTAAAATAATTCAGTTTTAGAATTTAGGACCTTCTGGTCATTCATCCTTAAAAATAGATCTTAGTTACGTTACCTGTTCAATTGATACTGTTATTCATTTAGTTCTGAAGCCTGGCTTTAGATAAGTAACAAAGACTATTGGGTTATATTTTATGAAGGATGAAAAAACCATGACTAGCAAAGTCCTCATGATCTTTATTGTATACTGTGTGGGTCAGTAGCCCCATGAATTACAATTAGAATAGTTTGTTATTTTCTTTATTAAGAATTATTTTTAAAAATTATCTTGTCTTAAGCAATCTTATTTAGTTGTATAGCTATAAAAATATCTGTTTGAGCAGTTGGTTTGGAAGGAACTTGGGCTCCTTTAGATTGTGACTGTCAGAGGTATAGCACATTTCTTAAATTAACCAACCTGATTATTTCATTGGTTAAATTTGGGCTGTCTTTATGAATTGTAAATCTCTTAGGACCTCAAAAAAATGTTAAACTGTTATTGGGTAACATGTATTTTAGGTTGTAAATAATGTGTCATTGTTCTACAGATAACCATGATAGAATTAGAAGGTTTTGAACATAAAGCTCCCTTTCAATATCTATATAATTACTGATTATGAGGAGAGAAAAGAGAGAGAGAGAAGCTGCTACTTTCTGTATTCTGGGAAAGGTATGTGTAGAAGAAAATCTAAATTCATTAGAAGTGAAGCTTAGTTTTGTTTTTTTTTCTTTTTCGTACTATATGTTTGAGAATATATATAAATACTTTAAAAATGCACATAAAAGATTTGTTTTATAATAATTCCAGAAATGGATTTATTCAAACCCCCAAAAACAAAGAAGTCTTCTCTTTTAGGTGTATCAGCTTCTGTATTTCACAAAAATATGTTTGTTTTTAAGGCTAATGATGATTTAGCTAATTTGCTGTTAGGAAATAATTAAGGCAGATGGACTAAGGCAGTGGTTCTCAACTGGGGGCAGTTTTACCCCTAAAGTGATATTTGACAGTGTTATTTTTGGTTGTCACAATTAGGCAGCGGGTGTTACTGGTATCTAGTGGGTAGTGCCCAGGGATGTCACAAAATATTCTGTAATGCACAGGACAGTACTCTACAACAAAGAATTATCTGGTTTTAAATGTCAGGAGTGCTGAGGTTATAAATCCCTGGCCTAAAAGTATTAGAGAAGATGAAAACATTTTATAACCTCTGTTACTGAATTCAGTGAAAATATACTTTTAGAAACAAAATAAATAGGTTGGATTTGCATTTATAATCATCTGTGAGCTTCAAATATTTACCTTTGATTATTAAGCTTTACTTTTTCACTTTAAAAAAAATCCATGAAATAGAGATTAGGGTAATTCCATTGTTTTTAGGAAAGTGACTTAGAATATTTTGGATGTTACTGAACTCTATTTAGGGAAGGACTGAAGCATGTGTAAGTGGAGGTGACATTAGTGTTTGTGTGTACATTTGTAAAGTAAGTGAGAAAAATGTAAAACCAAATGGCACGGTGGTCCCAGTCTCTCGTCCTCTGGTAAGTGGAAAATATGTCCAGCTCCATTGTAGCAGTGATTGACAACCTATTTAATGTTTCCAATTAAGAAGTGCTTCTGTTGAGATACAGTAGAAGGTTCTTATTTTCTTTTTATACTGTTCTTGTTTCGTTTGGGAGTGTGATTGGAAGGAGACTTTTTTTTTTTTTTTAAGATTTTATTTATCTATTTGAGAGAGAGAGAAGGGGCAGGGGAGGTGCAGAGGGAGAAGCAGACTCCCTCTGAGCAGGGAGCCTGGCGTGGGGCTGGATCCCAGGATCCCGGGATCATGACCTGAACCGAAGGCAGCCTCTTAACGGACTGAGCTACCCAGGTGCCCCAGAAGGAGACTTTCTAGGAAGATTATTGTTCCAGTGTCTTGAGATAACTCACCTTTTATTACCCCATGACATAACTCTGTATTTTAGCATGTATTGTGAAAACTGTAAAACCTGGAATCCCATTCCAGGACAAAGTATTAATGTCACTTTTTTTCTTTTTAACAATAGCTTTACTGAGAAATAATTCACATACTGTAAAATTCTCCTTTTAAAAATATACCATTCAGGGATGCCTGGGTGGCTTATTTGTTGGGCATCTGCCTTTGGCTTGGGTAATGATCCCAGGGTCCTGGGATGGAGCCCTGCGTCGGGCTTCCTGCCCCGGGGGGGAGCCTGCTTCTCCCTCTCCCATTCCCCCTGCTTGTGTTCCCTCTCTGGCTGTCTCTCTCTCTGTCAAATAAATAAATAAAATTTTAGGGGCGCCTGGGTGGCTCATTTGTTGGGCATCTGCCTTTGGCTTGGGTAATGATCCCAGGGTCCTGGGATGGAGCCCTGCGTTGGGCTCCCTGCTCAGGGGGGAGCCTGCTTCTCCCTCTCACACTCCCCCTCTTGTGTTCCCTCTCTCTCCCTGTGTTTCTCTCTGTCAAATAAATAAATAAAATCTTAAAAAAAATAAATAAAATCTTTAAAAAATTTATACAATTCAGTGTTTTTTAGTATATTTACAAGGTTGTGCAGTCATCACCACTAATTTAAAAAATTTTTTATCATCCTAAAAAGAAAACCTGTACTCATTATTAGTCACTCCCCATTTCTCCCATCCCCCAGTTCCTGGCAACCACTATTGTATTTTCTGTCTCTATGGATTTGCCTATTCTGGATATTTCATATAAATAGAATCATACAATATGTAGCCTTTATGACTGATTTCTTTTACTTAGCGTAATCTTTTCAACATGTTATAGTGTGTATCAGCACTTTATTCCTTTTTATGGCCCAGTAATATTCCACAATATGGATAATACCACATTTGTCTTGTATCCTGTAACCTTGCTGAACTCTCTTATTATTTCTTTTTTTTAAAGATTTAATTTATTTATTTGACAGAGAGAGACACAGCGAGAGAGGGAACACAAGCAGGGGGAGTGGGAGAGAGAGAAGCAGGCTTCCCGCAGAGCAGGGAGCCCAATGCGGGGCTCGATCCCAGGACCCTGGGATCATGACCTGAGCCGAAGGCAGACGCTTAACAACTGAGCCACCCAGGCGCCCTCTCTTATTATTTCTTTTTAAAGATTTATTTATTTGTCAGAGAGAGAGAGGGATAGAGGGAGAGAGAGAGAGAGTTCGAACAGGGGGAGCGGCAGGCAGAGGGAGAAGCAGGCTCCCCGCTGAGCAAGGAGCTGGATGTGGGACTCGATCCCAGAACCTTGGGATCATGACCTGAGCCAAAGGCAGACACTTAACTGACTGAGCCACCCAGACATCCCTCTCTTATTTTTTTTTTTTAAGATTTTATTTATGAGAGAGAGAGAACGTGTGCACAGAGGAAGAGGGAGAGCAGACCCCACTAAGCAGGGAGCCCCACGCCAGGCTCCCTGCTCAGAGGGAGTCTGCTTCTCCCTCTGCACCTCCCCTGCCCCTTCTCTCTCTCAAATAGATAAATAAGATCTTTGTTTTTTTTTTTTGTTTTTTTTTTTAAGATTTTATTTATTTGACAGAGAGAGAGACAGCCAGAGAGAGAACACAAGCAGGGAGAGCAGGAGAGGGAGAAGCAGGCTTCCTGCAGAGCAGGAAGCTGGATGCGGGGCTTGATCCCAGGAGCACGGGATCATGACCTGAGCCAAAGGCAGACACTTAACCATCTGAGCTACCCAGGCACCCCTGATAAATAAGATCTTAAAAAAAAAGAAGTCTCCTTCCAAACATACTCCCAAACAAAACAAGGACAGTATAAAAAGAAAATAAGAATCTTCTACTGTATCTCAACAGAAGCACTTTTTTTTTTTTTTTAAGATTTTATTTATTTATTTGACAGAGACAGAGATAGCAAGAGCAGGAACACAAGCAGGGGGAGTAGGAGGGGAGAAGCAGGCTTCCTGCTGAGCAGGGAGCCTGATGCGGGGCTCGATCCCAGAACCCTGGGATCATGACCTGAGCTGAAGGCAGACGCTTAATGACTGAGCCACCCAGGCACCCCTCAACAGAAGCACTTCTTAATTGGAAACATTAAGCAGGTTGTTAATCACTGGTACAATGGAGCTGGACATATTTTCCACTTAGCAGAGGATGAGAGACTGGGACCACCGTGCCATTTGGTTTTACATTTTTTGATCTCAGGACCCTGGTATCTCTGTCAAAAAATAAAGGACCCTGGGATCATGACCTGAGCTGAATGCAGATGCTTAACCAACTGAGCCACCCAGGTGCCCCTATTTTTTAGAATTTTAGAATTTTCTGTATATAACATCATGTCACCTACTCAACATAAATCTTGAGTATATAAGATTTACCCATACCTGGGCCCTTGCAGTCTGAGTTACATACCCATTGTCTTCACAGAAACCTCTGTTACGTTTATCATGTTCTGTTGAAATTATCTGTTTCAAGTGTCTGGCATCCTATGTAACTTTAAGCTCCATGAGGACAGGGACCATGTCTTACTTATTTTTGTTTCTCTAGGATATAACACTGTGCCCGCATAGAGTAGGCATCCATCCATCCATTTACTATATTGTAGTTCTTTTATATGCTAGGCAGTGTCCTAAGTGCTGAGATACAGTAATGATTAAGACTTGTTATTCTTGCCCTTGTGGAGTTTATAATCTAATGGTAAATATTTATGTTAAGTAATTACAAGGGTAATTGCAACACAAAGGGGAGCATAGCATATTAGTTACCTATTACTGCATCGCAATATTACCATGAATGCAGTAGTTTAAAGAACACATATTTATTATATCTCTTCCTGTGGTTCAGGAGTCCAGGCATGACTTAGCTTAGTCTGCTGCTTCATGGTCTTACAAAGCTGCAATCCAGGTGTCAGCTCGGGCGGGGTGCCTGGCTGGCTCTTGATCTAAGGGTTGTGAGTTCAAGTCCCATATTGGATGTAGAGATTACTTAAATAAATAAAAGGAAACTTAAAAAAATATAAAGGTGTCATCTGGGGCTGGCATCTTATCTGAGGTTCAAGTGGGGAAGGATCTGCTATGTGACTGATGGCAGCATTCAAATCCTTGCAGGCTCTTGAACTGAGGGCTTCAGCTTGATATGCTTCATATGGCAGCTTGATTCTTCGAAGCTAGCAAGTGAGTCTCCTAGTGAGATGAGTTACAGTCTTTTTTTTTTTTTTTGAGAGAGAGCATGCATGCCTGTGGGGGGGGGAGGGGCAAAGGGAGAGAGAGAGAATTTTTAGAAAGATTTTTATTTATTTTAGGTGGGGACGGGCAAAGGGGGAGGTAGAGAGACCCTCTAGCAGACTCCATGCTGAGCGCCAAGTGGACATGAGACTCGAGCTCATAACCCAGACACCATGACCTGAGCTGAAATCAAGAGTCCAACACTTAACCGACCTAGCCACCCAGATGTCCCTATGTGATTTCATTTTCGATGATTTCGTTTTCATTTTCATTTCAATTTCATTTCAGATGCCTTCTTTTCTTATCATTATCATTATTTTTCATAGCATGATTGTCTGTTCCCTCCTTTGTGTCTCCTGTATACCCTGTACATACTTTTATCAGAGCAGCGATACATTTTATGGCATTTTTTTTTTTACATGTTTGCCTTTCTCTGTTAGACCAAACCTCCCTGTGTTTTTCATCTTTGTGTCTTTAATACTTAGCACAGACTCGCCAGGTAGAGGGTACTCACTAAATATTTGTTACATGAGGAAAAAAACTCATATATTTGTTATAAGAAACTATAGAATTTGCTAATCAATATGTTGTACACCTGAAACTTATGTAACATTGTATGTCAGTTATATTTCAGTATAAAAAAAAAGAGAATGCATTGAGAGGCAACTTTTTTATTTATTTATTTATTTGAGAGAGAGCGAGAGAGAGATCATGAGTAGGGGGGAGGAGTAGAGGGAGAGGCAGACTCCCTGCTGAGCAGGGAGCCCGATGCGGGACTTGATTCCAGGACCCTGGGATCATGACCTGAGCCAAAGGCAGACGCTTAACGACTGAGCCACCCAGGCGCCCAACATTGAGAGGCAACTTAAGAGAGAGAGAGACTCTGGAGCTAAACTGCCTCTATATGAATTTTGGCTCTACCACTTATAAGCTTTCTGACCTTGGGCAAGTTACTTGACGACTTTTTTTTTTTAAGATTTTATTTATTTATTTGACAGAGAGAGACACAGCAAGAGAGGGAACACAAGCAGGGGGAGTGGGAGAGGGAGAAGCAGGCTTCCCGCTGAGCAGGGAGCCCGATGTGGGGCTCGATCCCAGGACCCTGGGATCATGACCTGAGCCGAAGGCAGATGCTTAACGACTGAGCCAGCCAGGCACCCCAGGGCTAGTTATTATTATTTCTGTTACATATGCAGTTAAGATTTTGAGTTCTTTGTGCTAAGTACTGTGTTAAGAACTTGTATACATTATTTTTTTAAATTACCACAACAATCTTACAAGTGGTATACTTCCATTCTATAAATGAGGAAATTGCTTCTGCCATGGGAGCCATTAAGAAGCAGCAGCTATGGCTCAGCGATCCTATGAACTTGGGCCTCAGCAAGGGCCGCAGGGTGACTAAGAACATGAGCAAGCCGAGGCACAGCTGCCATTGCGGGCATCTCCCCAAGCACACCAGGTTTGTGTGGGACATGATCCGAGAGGTGTGTGGCTTCACCCCATACAAGCATCGTGCATGGAGTTTCTCAAGGTCTGCAAGGACAAGCATGCCCTCAAGTTCATCAAGAAAAGGGTGGGGACACACATCAGTGCCAAGAGGAAGAGAGGGGAGCTGAGCAACCTCCTGGGAGCCATATGGAAAGTGGCAGCCAAGAAAGATTGAACCCCTCCCCTAGAGGGTTAATAGAGCTTTTTGGAACTTGAAAAAGAAAGGAAGGAAGGAAGAAGAAAGAAGAAAGAAAGAAAGAAAGAAGAAGGGAGGGAGGGAGAGAGGAAAGGAGAAAGAAAAGAAAGAAAGAAAGAAAGAAAGAAAGAAAGAAAGAAAGAAAGAAAGAAAGGAAGGAAGGAAGAAAGGGGAGGGGAGGGGAGGGGAGGGGAAGGGAAGGGAAGGGAAGGGAAGGAAAAAGAAAGAAACTGAGGTCCAAAAATACTTAGTGTTTTGTCAGTAGGTAAATGATACAGCTAGGATTTGAATTTCTAGCTGTCTAATTGATGAATAGAATATTATACCTACTTTTGATCCAGTATATAAAAAAATTTTAAAGATTATTATTTTTTAAGATTTTATTCTTTATTTGGGGGGGAGAGGGGGGAGGGGCAGAGGAGAGGGAGAGAATCTCAAGCAGACTCCATTGAGCGCAGAGCCCACAGAGGACTCAGATCCCACCATCCTGAGATCATGACCCTAGCCAAAACCAAGAGTGGGACACTGAACTGACTGAGCCACCCCAGCGCCTGAAAGATTATTTTTATTATTTTTACATATTTATACTAATTTATACTGTATTTCTAGAATATGATTATGTATGTGTATATGTACACACACACACACTGTCTTATAGAGTTCAACCTGATTCAGTTTGTGTGGTAAGTATACAACTAGCTATAAAAGAGGCTTAAGTTCCTACTTTCCCCCCTGGTATATATTTCCTAAATTGACAGCACTGTGCAAGTGCTAAGCTATAAGAAACAGTAAACTTATAAACTAAAAGAGCCAGCTATCTGCATCTGCTTGGGTACTGAAAAATTGATTTATTCACATTCATGGTTACACATTTATTATTTAGTGCACATGGAGTTGTCAAGCAAACTCTGTATCTGTAGCAGTATTAACAGATGTGTTATAAAGAAAGTAAGGTGGGCACCTGGGTGGTTCAGTTGTTAAGCGTCTGCCTTCGGCTCAGGTCGTGATCCCAGGGTCCTGGGATCGAGCCCCGCATCGGGCTCCCTGCTCCACGGGGAAGCCTGCTTCTCCCCTCCTTCTCCCCCTGCTTGTGTTCCCTCTCTCGCTATGTCTCTCTCTGTCAAATAAATAAATAAAATCTTAAAAAAAAAAAAAGAAAGTAAGGGGTAACTGTAGGAAACAAACTGAGGGTTGCTGGAGGGGAGGTGGGTGGAGGGATGGGGTAACTGGCTAATGGCTATTAAGGAGGGCTCTTGATGTAAAGAGCACTGGGTGTTACGTGCAACTGATGAATCTTAAACTCTACCTCTGAAACTAATAATACACTATATGTTAGTTAATTGATTTTTTAAAAAGATTTTATCTATTTATTAGAAGAGAGAGTGCGCACGAATGGAGGGAGGGGCAGAGGGAAAGGGAGAAGCAGATGCCCCACTGAGCAGGGAGCCTGATGGGGGGGCTTGATCCCAGGACCCCAGGATCATGACCTGAGCCAAAGGCAGATGCTTAACTGACTGAGCCACCAGGTGCCCCTAGTTAATTGATTTTAAATAATAAAAAAAGTAAAGGGAACATTTTAGTATGTGAATGTTATTTTGTTGTAATATGTTTTATTTTTGTGCTTGGGAAGATAAAGATTTCATGTTCTCTGGTAGTTTTGTCTGCTTTATCTGAGAAATCAGGTATCGGGTCTTAAAATGCTCGTGTTGCTTCAGCGGTCTTATTGCCCTAACTGCCTATTATTTTTTAGCTTCTCAAACTACAACTTGTGACATTTGCAAGACCGTGAATAATTTTTCTGTTTTTTTTTTTTTTAAAGATTTTATTTATTTATTTGCCAGAGAGAGAGAGAGCAAGGGAGCACAAGCAGGGGGAGCTGCAGGCAGAGGGAGAGGGAGAAGCAGACTCCCCGCTGAGCAAGGAGCCTGATGCAGGCTCGATCCCAGGACCGTGGAATCATGACCTGAGCCAAAGGCAGACGCTTAACCAGCTGAGCGACCCAGGCGTCCCTCTTTTAAATGCGATCATTGTCGCAGCCTGAATCTACAAATACTCCAGGATATTTTTCAAATTCCCTATTTTTTTTTTTAAAGATTTTATTTATTTATTTGACAGAGAGAGACACAGCAACAGAGGGAACACAAGCAGGGGGAGTGGGAGAGGGAGAAACAGGCTTCCCGCTGAGCGGGGAGCCTGATGCGGGGCTCGATCCCAGGACCCCGGGATCATGACCTGAGCCGAAGGCAGATGCTTAACGACTGAGCCACCCAGGCACCCCTCAAATTCTCTCTTTTTTATTTCATGATTGTGTTTGTGCTTTTCTATCTGCCTCTCTGCGACCTCACTATAAAAAGTGTTTTCGTTGGGGGGCGCCTGGGTGGCTCAGTCATTAAGCATCTGCCTTTGGCTCAGGTCATGATCCCAGGGTCCTGGGTTTGAGCCCCGCATCGGGCTCTCTGCTCGGCGGGGAGCCTGCTTCTCCCTCTCCCACTGTCCCTGCTTGTGTTCCCTCTCTCGCTGTCTCTCTCTCTCTCTCTGTCAAATAAATAAATAAAATCTTAAAAAAAAAAAAAAGTGTTTTCGTCGGGCGCCAGGGTGGCTCAGATGGTTAGCGTCTGCCTTCGGCTCGGGTCATGATCCCAGGGTCCTGGGATTGAGTCCCACATTGGGCTCCCTGCTCCTTGGGAGCCTGCTTCTCCCTCTGCTTCTCTATCTCTCTCTCTGTCTCTCATGAATAAATAAATAAAATCTTAAAAAAAAAAGTGTTTTCATCAACACTGCATATGACCCTGTTCTAACAAGATGTAATGACTGTATGTTTTAATAGTCACTGTGTCAGAGAAGAGTTAGATCTATAGTCTTGGAGGTATATAAGGCAGCTTTTGCAAGATGACTAAGAGCAAGACAGAATGATGTGAGGTAGTGCATGTTCCACCTGAGAGTGAAGGTTAGGAGAAAGCCCATTAGTCCCTTCTGAAGTAC
Source organism: Mirounga angustirostris (assembly GCF_029215605.1). NCBI lineage: Eukaryota > Metazoa > Chordata > Mammalia > Carnivora > Phocidae > Mirounga > Mirounga angustirostris. The sequence goes on from NW_026991712.1 coordinate 154,702,675, forward strand.
CAGTTTTTAGTGTTATTTCTGACTGAGATGTCAGTTTATATCAAGGCTGTTTGGAGAAACAAAGTAGTGAGTTCTGGGAGTGATCTGAACTACCCCCAACTCTAAAACATCAATGAGCAAGATGTGTGTATATGAGTGTGTGTGTGTGTCTGGCTGTCCATGTTTGTCCCCTCATGTCAGACCAGCCATTTCAGAATTAAATTGCTCCACAGAGTCAGAGAATTAAGGGAACCTTCAATATCAAGAATGAGATTGGAGTGGGGCACCTGGGTGGCTCAGTCGGTTAGGTATCTGCCTCGGCTCAGGTCATAATCCCAGGGTCCTGGGATGGAGTCCTGCATCAGGCTCCCTCCTCAGTGGGGAGTCTGCGTTTCTCCCTGCACCTCCCCCTGCTCATGCTCTCTCTCTTTCTCTCAAAAATAATTAAATAAATAAATCTTTTAAAAAAAAAGAATAAATTGGGGTGCCTGGGTGGTTCAGTTGGTTAAGTGTCTGACTCTTGATTTCAGCCCAGGTCTTGATCTCAGGGTCATGAGTTCAAGCCCCATGTTGGGCTCCTAAAAAAATGAGATCAAGGAAGATCAAATATAGAGAAAACCCTTCATTGTACAGCATTACTCTGGCATGAAAGCAGTGTTATATAGGAATTGAGCACATTTTTATCCCTCAAAATGTTTTCAGTGTCAGAAATAATCAAGGAAAATAGTATGGATAGAGACACTAAAGCAGCAAGGCTTGAACCTTAAGTACCTTTATTTGTGGAGGGTGTGAAGAAGGAAAACAGACAAGTAGCAGTCAGAGATAGGTTCCTAAAGATCAGGGAATGTGCCAGATCTACCAAACATAAATTCCAAGGGGTGGACACCATATTACAGAGATTTACAAAAGAGAGTATAAAGAAGAAAACAAACTTCCCTCCCCATCCTTCACCACCCTTTTTCTTTTTTTTTTTTTTTTAAAGATTTTATTTATTTATTTGACAGAGAGAGACACAGCGAGAGAGGGAACACAAGCAGGGGGAGTGGGAGAGGGAGAAGCAGGCTTCCTGCAGAACAGGGAGCCCGATGTGGGGCTCGATCCCAGGACCCTGGGACTATGACTGGAGCCAAAGGCAGATGCTTAACGACTGAGCCACCCAGGCACCCCTCCTTCACCACCCTTTTTAAAGGAGTTTAGTGGGGCGCCTGGGTGGCTCAGATGGTTAAGCGTCTGCCTTCGGCTCAGGTCATGATCCTGGGGTCCTGGGATCGAGCCCCGCGTCAGGCTCCCTGCTCGGTGGGGAGCCTGCTTCTCCCTCTGCCTCTGCCTGCCACTCCCCCTGCTTGTGCTCTCTGTCAAATAAATAAATAAAATCTTTAAAAAAAAATAAATAAAAAATAAAGGAGTTTAGCATTGAAAAGTATGAGAGAAAGAGGATGATAGCAGTCCAGTGCTGCTTTGGGGTTTGCACCTTGATAACGGTCTCTGTTGCATATCCTTATTGTCTGTCAAAACTACTTCTTGCTAAATTTCCTATTGTTTTCCTTGTTGCATTTATCTGGTTCTGCAACCTCTTTGAGGTACAGGGGATTTCCGAGAGGGAGCTCTTCTGGGGAGGTTCAGTATTTGGTGTGTGTCTGTGTGTGGGGAAATGATGTGTTTTAAAGGAGACACTGTATTTCTATCATATGTATACTGAAGGTTCACACACAGCCGTGTATGACTATAGCCTTTGGCCATATTCAGTACATTTAATATTTCCTCTAGAGTTTGTGTGGAAAGTTGGGCTAATTAGTAAAGAATTTTGTAGATGTCTCAGTGGGTTGAGCTCAGCACTAGGTGACATCAAGTGACAATTTATCAGGTAGCATATTTTACTGTGTTCATATTGCTGTGCAGAAATACCTGCTAAGATCCTTTTGATAATTCAGCTGCGAAAACAAAAACTAGAAGCACACAGGTTTCATGTATAACTTCCATTCATTCAGTGCATAGAAGTATTTCTGTAAACATACGATATTCTATGAAGGCATGTGAAAGATATACAAAAAGTTGTTTCTAGAGTGTATCATTTTTTAGCAAGGAGAGTGAGGGTAGGTTGCTTTCCTTTTGTGATCTCATAGCACTCTGTTGATACTTGTAGCATGTGATAAACATTGTAATTATTTGCTATCTTTTTTTTTTAAAGATTTTATTTATTTATTTATTTATTTATTTATTTATTTATTTATTTATTTATTTATTTGACAGAGAGAGAGACACGGCCGAGAGAGGGAACACAAGCAGGGGGAGTGGGAGAGGGAGAAGCAGGCTTCCTGCTAAGCAGGGAGCCCGATGCGAGGCTCGATCCTAGGACCCCAGGATCATGACCTGAGCCGAAGGCAGACGCTTAACAACTGAGCACCCAGGCGCCCTAATTATTTGTTATTTTATTTTATTTTTAAAGATTTTATTTATTTATTTGACAGAGCGAGAGAGGGAACACAAGCAGGAGGAGTGGGAGAAGGAGAAGCAGGCTTCCCGCAGAGCAGGGAGCCCGATGCGGGGCTCGATCCCAGGACCCCAGGGATCACGACCTGAGCTGAAGGCAGACACTTAACGACTGAGCCACCCAGGCGCCCCTATTTGTTATTTTATTCATTTATTTACTCAGCAGATATTTAGTTAATGCTCATTAGGTGTAGGACATTGAGCTAGGTGCTAGGGACAGAGGAATAAAATTCTGCCCTAAAAGAGCTCTTTGCTTAGGGTAGAAGACAGGAAATATATTTAAAACACAGTATTTGCTAAAATGAGCTTTAGCAAGAGCCTGAAATTGCTTAATACATATTTGCTAATTGTGTGAAAGTATGCATAGGGTACTAAGGGATATAATACTGGGCACCAGTATAAACGTTGTTTGAAGGGTTAGAGGCTTCCTAGAGGAGGTCACCCTTGAGTTTTCCTGAAGAAGAAAATAGAGCTTGTCTGTGCACAAGTAAGGGAAAGGACATTTCAAGCAGTAGGAAAAACATGTGTAGAGACACAGAGGAATATACCAGGAATGGTGAGAAATTTGGTTTGGTTCAAGTCTGGTGGATGCATGTAAAGGAATGGCAAGACTCTTATGAGTCTAGAGGGAGAGGCAGGGTCCAAAAAATAAAAGATTTTTTTCTTGATCCAGAGCCATGTTTCTTTATTAGTTTTTTCTATTCCCAAATCAGCTTTTGGTTTGTTGAAACTCTCAGTTGTTTGTTTTCTATTTCATTAATTTTTGCTTTTTATCTTTATTATTATACTTTCTTTATTCGGGCATTTTTAGTTGAACTCTAACTCATTTATTTTGAATCTTTTGCAAATCAGTTAGGATTGTCTTTGGCAGTATGTTTCAGAAACCTGAACATAGTGGCTTATTCAAATAAGGGACTAATTTTTCTCAAGAAATCTTGAGAAATGCCTATGTTGTGCAGCTGCTTAAGAAAGTCATCAACAAGCCAGGCTCCTTCTAGCTTCCTCTGTCTTTAGTGTAGGACTTGCCTTTTGGTTACAAAGTAACTGCTCCAGATATAAGCACTGCATCTTTGCTCCAGGCTATAAAAGGGATAAAGGACAATTTCATCAGGAAAACAGTAGCATTTCCAGAATCCCTACCTAGCAATTCCCATTTACATCTCCGTACTTAGTAGTAATGTTACCTGGCTTCGCTAGCTGTAAGGAAGACTGCCAGTTTTCATTAACTAAGCACACATTGCCACCTATTTGGGGTCCTGTTAGTCAAGAAAAGGGGAAAAAATAGATGTTGAGTAAACATTATTGTCTGCTATGCTTATTTTTAATTATCTTTTTATTGTTGACTTATAATTTTATTTCATAGTGGTCTGGGAATGTGGTTTTGGAAACACATTCTTTTAAGTTTTTTTTAAAAAAATGTATTTATTTATTTAGAGAGCATGAGCGGGAGGGGCAGAGGGAGAGTGAGAGAGAAACCCAAGCGACTCTGCACAGTGCACTGAGCCTGATGTGGGGCTCGATCCCATGACCCCGAGATCAGACTTGAGCCAAAACCAAGAGCTGGACACTCAACTAGCTGAGTCACTCAGGTGCCCCGGAACTACATTCTTTGAAATTTTTTGAGAATTCCTTTATGATGTAGTATCCATGCATTTTGGTAAATGTTTTCATATAGACTTGGAAAAAAATAAAGCCTACCTTTATTGGAACAAGATTAGATCAAGCATGTCAATTTTGTTATTAAAACGTACCATATCCATACTCCTTTCTTATCTTCTAGAACTTTCAGTTTCTGAGAAGTATGTTAAAATATCCCATGAAGATTGTGGATTTGTCAAATTTGCCTTGTATTTTGTCAGTTTTTGTTTTAGACATTACAGTTCTGTGTTGTTAGATACATACAAGATCATGATTATTATTTCTTGGCAGAATAATTGTTAGGTTGTGCGCATGCAATGCTTTTTTTCCTTAGATTAGTTGTTCTCAAGCCTTTCAGGTCCCAATGTATCTGGGTTCAAATTCTGGCTCTGTCATTTACTAGATGTATGATCTTGAGAAAGTCCTTTTATCTCTCTGTGCCCAGTTTCCATAGCTGTAAAATGGGGGACATTAATAATACCTACCTCCCAGGATTATTTTGAGGATTAAATGAATATATATATATAGTATATTATAAATATATATGTAATATATATATAAAGCATAGCAGAACCTAATATGTAGTAAGTGCTATGAATAATAGCTATGTTATTGCTATTATAACAGTTTTTTATTATAACAAATTTTTTAATGAACTTCCCTGAAATGAAATTGATAGGTGATTGGGGCACCTGGTTAAGTGTCTGCCTTCAGCTCAGGTCATGATCCCAGGGTCCTGGAATGGAGCCCCACGTCGGGTTCTCTGCTCAGCAGGAAGTCTGCTTCTCCCTCTCACTCTCCCTCTGTGCCCTCTCTCTCTCAAATAAATAAATAAAATCTTTAAAAAAAGAAATTGATAGATGATTAGGTTACTGTAGTTCAAAATTATAAAGCATCAACATGATATCCTAACTCTATGATAAACAAAAAGTAAAAGAAAATTAGGTAGTAAAAATATAGATTTCAATATACAAAATTACTGTAGAAAACTTAATGAGGTAGTCAGATGCTTTACCCTCTTATAAATGACTAGTTTTAAGAGAAGACAATCAAAAGCCACTCCATGCAAGAAGAAAAATTGAAGAGCAGAGATACTGGTGGATATTAGAATAAAAGTATAATAACAGACCCCCCCCCCAGAAAAGAAACAACACAGCAGACTTACTTGTATGTGACAAGGGGAAGAGGGAAGTAACCTCAAGTGAAATAGAGATAGATTGCCAAGACAAATTACAGATTGATGAAGGAGAGGGAGGGAGAGAATCTTAAGCAGGCTCCACGCCCACTATGGAGCCTGATGTGGGGATCAGTCTCACAGCCCTGAGATCATGACCTGAGCTGAAATCAAGAGTCAGCTTAACTGACTGAGTCACCCAGGCACCCCTCCCCCCCCTTTTTAATGTTGACCAATTATTATTATTTTTTTTTAAGATTTTATTTATTTATTTGACAGTGAGAGACACAGCTCGAGAGGGAACACAAGCAGGGGTAGTGGGAGAGGGAGAAGCAGGCTTCCAACTGAGCAGGGAGCCCGTTGCGGGGCTCGATCCCAGGACCCTGAGATTATGACCTGAGCCAAAGGCAGATGCTTAATGACAGAGCCACCCAGGCGCCCCTTAATGTTGACCAATTCTTTTTTTAAAAAAGATTTTATTTATTTGATAGAGAGCAGGAACACAAGCAGGGAGAGTGGGAGAGGGAGAAGTAGGCTTCCCACCGAGCAGGGAGCCCGATGCGGGGCTCGATCCCAGGACCCTGGGATCATGACCTGAGCCGAAGGCAGATGCTTAACGACTGAGCCACCCAGGCACCCCATGTTGACCAATTCTTAATGATGTTCTGAAAATAACAGTGTGATTCTTCCTCAATTTATAAGGTAGTTGTATTTCTAGAAAATTCAGTATATATTAAAACAATGCAAGGTGACTTTGTTTTTATGTAAAATAGAGTTAGAATCCAAGCTCAGGTAATAATAAATATGTTCTTCACGTACATGTTTGGCAAGACATTTGAATTTCATACAGCACATAGAACAATGCTTCCTTGTATAGTACTGTCCTGTACCTTGCAGGATGTCTAGCATCTCTGGCCAGCAAAACTCCCTGCCCGCAGTCATTGTTATAAACAAAAAACTTAACCTAAAACCTTCAAAAACACCTCCAAAGTGACTTGGTATAGCCTCTATTGAAAATTACTGCTTTAAACCCTATTTGTCAGGGTGCCTTGGTGGCTCAGTTGGTTAAGTGTCCAACTCTTGATTTTGGCTCAGGTCATGATCTCAGTGTTGTGGGATCAAGCCCCAAGTTGGGCAGGGCTCTGAGCTCAGTAGGGAGTTGACTGGAGATTCTCTCTCTCTCTGCCCCTCCCCTGCCCCCACTCTCTCTCTCTCAAATATAACTAAATCTTTAAAAAAAAAAAAAGCCCTGGGCGCCTGGGTGGCTCAGATGGTTAAGCATCTGCCTTCAGCTCAGGTCATGATCCCAGGGTCCTGGGATCGAGTCCTGCATCAGGCTCTCTGCTCCTTGGGAGCCTGCTCCTCCCTCTGCCTCTCTCTCTCTCTGTCTCTCATGAATAAATAAATAAAAATCTTAAAAAAAAAAAAAAAGCCCTATTTGTCTAGTATTTATGTTGCTATACCAGCTTACTGTATACTTATTGTATACTCATTGTAACTTCTTTTTTTTTTTTTCAAAGATTTTATTTATTTATCTGAGACAGAATGAGAGAGAGAGAGCACATGAGAGTGGTGAGGGTCAGAGGGAGAAGCAGACTCCCTGCCGAGCAGGGAGCCCGATGCGGGACTCGATCCAGGGACTCGATCCAGGGACTCGATCCAGGGACTCGATCCAGGGACTCGATCCAGGGACTCCAGGATCATGACCTGAGCCGAAGGCAGTCGCTTAACCAACTGAGCCACCCAGGCGCCCTCATTGTGACTTCTTGATTGGAAGTCCTAAGCCATTCATTTAAAAGTTAATGATTAATTGTTTTGTGACAGTTCTTATGCTATTGTCATTATTATTTAATTCTCTTCTTACTATTTCTCTGAGCTGGTCAGAGGTTTATGCTTTTCTTTTGCTCTAGAAATTAAGCTTCCTGACTCAAGTTAACTATTTAAATTCAGCAAACATTTTTTGAGCAATTACTAAATGCTAAACTAAAGGCACTGTGCCAGAGACGAGGTTCTCAACTTGGTTTTATACTGACTGCTAAAGTTAATATATTGTGTGATTTGTTATTAAATGTGGTTAGTATACCAACATATGCAAATAATTTAATTTAAAAAATATAAATTGGGGGGCACCTCGGTGGCTCAGTTGTTGAGCATCTGCCTTCAGCTCAGGTCATGATCCTGGGGTCCTGGGATGGAGCCCCTCATTGGGCTCCCTGCATTGGGCTCCCTGCTTGGCGGGAAGCCTGCTTCTCCCTCTCCCACTCCCCCTGCTTGTGTTCCCTCTCTCACTGTCACTCTCTCTCTGTCAAATAAGTAAATAAAAAATTTTAAAAAATGTATAAATTGGAGTTGAGGATATCTAGGTGGCTCATTCGGTTAAGCGTCCTACTCTTGATTTTGGCTCAGGTCCTGATCTCAGGGTTGTGAGATCCAGCCCTAAGTCAGGCTCCACGCTGGGCATGGAACCTGTTTACAATTCTCTCCCTCCCTCTCCCTCTGCCCCTACCTTGCTCTCTCTCTCTCTAAATGAATGAATAAATAAATAAGAGTTGAATTAGAGGTACCCCTGTATTAATTGTCACTCTTATTTTCATGTTAATATGCTTCCTGGAATGGAATAAAAATGGGCTATAGTAATAGCTAATGGACGTAGGATTGTATATAACCTGGAATTTATTTTTTCTCTTCGAGAGTCTATAGTGACTATAGGTGGTCTATACTAATGTCTGTTCATAGTTATATAATTACTGCCATGTTTCTCCTTCCTGCTTACCTTTGTAAGATATTTGACAAAAATCTAGATTGTCCATATGAAAATAAGTCCTGCATGTCAGAAGGTGTGTATGTGGGGTGTGGAGGAAAGCTAAATTATTCTTCTGGGGACAAAGAAATGAATAAGGCAGTTTTTGCCTTGAGGCATATAGGAAATTGTTCCATATGTAGTTGTAGATTCTGTGTGTCCAGGGGAGGAGGTGAGTTCAGGATCTTCCTGTGTTGCCATCTTGAATCCCAACTGCCCTCAGCCATGTAGAAGATAGACAAGTAGACTAACAGCATATAATATGCAAATACTGTAAAACAGATAAATAAGGATAGAGTGCTAAGAAAACACAAAGTGGAGCCATCCAGCTTTTCTTGAAATAAAGTGAGATTTCCCCCAGGGAAAGGGGTGTTTCCTATATCTTAAATAATTGAAAGGAATTTAGTAGGGAGATGGGATGGAACTCCGGGGGTGAGGATTGCATCAAGGCAAGAATAGCATGTGTCAAGGTAAGGAAGTATGAGAGAGTGTGATGCATTTGGAAAGAGTTATAAATACATAATAGGTAATAGGTAAAGATAAGGAGAGGAGTCTGGGTAGGGATAGTCAGGGAGCAGTAGATGGATTTAATTTTGTTAAGGAATTTGGACTTTTTTCCCCAAATAGTGGCGAGCCATTGAAGAATTTTAAGCTGGAGAGCAACAAGAAAACTTTGTGATTTGGAGACATGGGTTGCTGGAAGATCTGACAAGCTGATGCCTAGTGTTGATCTACAGGCTTCTCAACATCCAGCACAGTGCCTTGTATATAGAAGATGATAATGTTTGTTACTATTTGAATGTATCTGAAAAGACTAATGAAAAATTATTGGTCACTTCCAGGCTGCATGCACACACTTGACTGGCTTTTAGTTTGTGGTTTGTAGCTCTTGTTTACAGATCTTGAAGTTAACTTCAACTGTGATTTTTAGTTTTAGGGTCTGTTCTGAGCTTTGATAAAGGGGGGAAACTCTATTCTTGATTGTTCCCTGCCTAATGCCATGGTATGTTTTGTTGCTGTCTGTGAGCACTCATTCTAAGTGGCAATTCTCAATTTTTCTGGCCACCTTTTATATAGTTCTTTTTCTTCTGGTTGGCCTCTTCCCTTTATCTTCCCTTTGTTCATATTTAATCTAGAAGAATTGTGGGATGATAGGGGATAATCATTAGAATACTACCATGCTGGTAGAGAAACTGTTGTGTACCTTTTCTAGTGACTTAGTATTGTTATTTGATTGTATTTGTGCTTTTTTGTTTGTTTTGGTATACTGTTGAAACATCCTTAGAACCTGCAGGGTACTTGGACTTCTGAGCATGTGAATAGAAGAAGCCTCTGTTCCATAGAACTTAAGATTTCTCTGAGGTTAGACATCATGCTCAATCAGTTTTCTAGTGTGTGAGTCTGTGTGTGTGAGTGTGTATTGGGGAGTGTTGTCAGTGCATTTTTTTAAAGGTCTAGAAGGGTACTCATCAAACTTGTGACAATAACTACTTCTTGGAATGGGCACAGAAGATTGGAATTAGGGCACCTGGGTGGCTCAGTCATTAAGCGTCTGCCTTCGGCTCAGGTCATGATCCCAGGGTCCTGGGATCGAGTCCCACATCAGGCTCCCTGCTCAGCAGGAAGCGTGCTTCTCCCTCTCCCACTCCCCCTGCTCTGGCTATCTCTCTCTCTCTGTCAAATAAATAAATAAAATCTTAAAAAAAAAAAAAGAAGATTGGAATTAATAGATCTGGTAGTCAAAGGGACCTATTTTTAAATTTATATTGTGTTAATATGCTACAAAGAAAATACATGCATGTATTAGTTAAAAATGAATATAAATTGGGGTGCCTGGGTGGCTCAGTTGGTTAGGCGACTGCCTTTGGCTCAGGTCATGATCCTGGAGTCCCAGAATCGAGTCCCGTATCAGGCTCCCTGCTTAGCAGGGAGTTTCCTTCTCCCTCTGACCCTCACCCCTCTCATTCTCTCTCTCTCAAAAATAAATAAAATTAAAAAAAAAAGAATATAAATTGAAGTTGAAAAGCCAAGTTTTCTTTTTTTTTTAAAGATTTTATTTATTTATTTGAAAGAGAGGATGAGAGAGAGAAAGAGCGAGCACGAGAGTGGAGAGGGTCAGAGGGAGAAGCAGACTCCCCGCTGAGCAGGGAGGCCGATGTGGACTCGATCCTGGGACTCCAGGATCATGACCTGAGCTGAAGACAGTTGCTTAACCAACTGAGCCACCCAGGCACCCCAAAAGCTATATTTTCTATTAGAAAAATTAGTCAAGTACACTGTGGAAGAATTGGAAAATGAAGAAAAATTTAAAAAAAAAATCACTGATATTAGTTCTACCACCAATGACAATCACTATTAACATTTGATAAACTTTTTTTTCAAGTAGGCTCCACAGCAGCATGGAGCTCAACACGGATTGAACTCATGACCCTGAGATCAAGACCTGTGCTTAGATCAAGAGTCAGACACTTAACCGATTGAGCTACCCAGGCACCCCAACATTCGATAAATTTATTCCACTTTTTGTTTTAACATAGGCTTGGATTTTTTTTCCGCACAATTAAACTTTTTTTCCACAATTAAACTGTTCTTTCTTTCTTTTTATTTTTTTAAAGGTTTTATTTATTTATTTGACACAGAGAGACACAGCAAGAGGGGGAATACAAGCAGGGGGAGTGGGAGAGGGAGAAGCAGGCTTCCCACAGAGCAGGGAGCCCGATGCAGGGACTCAATCCCAAGACCCCGGGATCATGACCTGAGCCAAAGGCAGACGCTTAACGACTGAGCCATCTGGGCGCGCCTGTTCTTTATTTCTTAATGCTAAATTTATGGGAGAAAATAAAATACATTTTTTACTTATTTCTTCCAACTTTTGGAAACTTAAAAAAATCTACAGAAAATTAAAAGAATAATACAATAAACCACCTTCACCTGGATTTACAACTTAATATTTTGCTACATTGCTTTATCTATCTGTATTTTTTTTTAATATTTTATTTATTTATTTTTTAAGTAATCTCTACACCCAACGTGGGGCTTGAACTTAAAACCCTGAGATCAAGAGTCTGATACTCTACGGACCGAGCCAGCCAGGTGCCCCTATCAGTATTTTTTTTTTTTTACAACACTTGAAAGCAAATTGCAGACATCATGACACTTTAAAATATTTTAATTTGTATCTTCTAAGAATACATTCTCCTACAAAGCCATAGTATCATTATTTATACCTTAGACAATTGACCTTAAGTCAGAAAAATAATTCCATATACAGTCCCTATTAAAAATTTTCCTATTTGCCAACAAAAGTGTTTTTTGTTTTGTTTTGTTTTTAAGTAAGCTCTACACCCAACATGGGGCTTGAACTCATGATCCTGAGATGAAGAGTTGCATGCTCTATCCACTGAGCCAGCCAAGTGCTCCAACAAAATGTTTTTTACGGCTTTTTTGGACCCAGAATCAAATAAAGGTTTCATATATTTCATTTCAGGGGTTATTATTATTTTTTAAGATTTTACTTATTTGAAAGAGAGAGAGCACAAGCAGGGGGAGTGGCAGGCAGAGGGAGAGGGAGAAGCAGGCTCCCCCATGGAGTAGGGAGCCCTGTGTGGGGCTTGATCCCAGGACCCTGGGATCATGACCTGAGTAGTTGCTTAACCGGCTGAGCCACCCAGGTGCCCCTTCAGAGGTTGTGTTTGTTAATCTCTTTTAATCTAGAATATTCCCCCACATTTTGTTTGTTTGGAGAGTAGTGTTCAGTTATCTTACAGATATTCTGGATGTGTCTAATTGTTTTCTTATGATTAGATTTGAATTAAACATTTCAGCAAGTATATTACATCAGAAGGTTGCTAATGCCAGGTGCTTCACTTTTGGTAATGCTAAATGCGACCAACCCTTGGTTAAGGTAATAGCCAGCAGATCTTTCCATTGTAAAAGTATATTTTCCCCTTTGTAATAAATAAGTAATTTTGGGAGCATTATACAAATTTGAATATTATTACTGTTTCACATAAAATTATATGCATTTTCTGTATTATGTCAAATTCACCTGATATGCCAAATTCTTATGAGCATATAGTTTCTTATTTTTATCAAAAACAATAGCTATGTATTGAATGTTTATTATGTGCCAAGCACTGTGTTAAGTAGTTTATATACATTATCTCATTCATCTAACATAACACTATTTTATCCTCCATAGCAGTTCTGTGAGACTATTACTCTTCATTTTACAACAGAAGACTTTGAAGAGAAGTCATGCTAATCAATTAAGCGTTACAGACTTGCATTCAGTCTGCTTTTCTCCAGAGCTCAAGCACTTCACCACTCTGCTATGTTCTGATTTAGAAAGTGGATTTGGGGGCGCCTGGGTGGCTCAGATGGTTAAGCGTCTGCCTTCGGCTCAGGTCATGATCTCAGGGTCCTGGGATCGAGTCCCGCATCAGGCTCCCTGCTCCTTGGGAGCCTGCTTCTCTCTCTGCCTTTCTCTCTCGCTCTCTCATGAATAAAAAAAAAAATCTTAAAAAAAAAAAAAAGAAAGTGGATTTGGAGAGATCCTGTGGTAGCATCAGATGAGTTTAAAAGTCAAGGAGAGGGCGCCTGGGTGGCTCAGTTGGTTAAGCGACTGCCTTCGGCTCAGGTCATGATCCTGGAGTCCCTGGATCGAGTCCCGCATCAGGCTCCCTGCTCAGCGGGGAGTCTGCTTCTCCCTCTGACCCTCCCCCCTCTCATGTGCTCTCTCTCATTCTCTCTCTCTCAAATAAATAAATAAAATCTTAAAAAAAAAAAAGTCAAGGAGAAATACCAATCTAATCTTCTCCTCTCTCCCTCTTTCTTTTTCTTTCTTTTCTTCCCTTCATTTATTTATTTATTTATTTTTTAAAGATTTTATTTATTTATTTGAGACAGAGAGAGAGAGAGAGCACATGAGAGGGGTGAGGGTCAGAGGGAGAAGCAGGCTCCCTGCCGAGCAGGGAGCCCGATGCGGGACTCGATCCCGGGACTCCAGGATCATGACCTGAGCCGAAAGCAGTCGCTTAACCAACTGAGCCACCCAGGCGCCCCCCTTCATTTATTTTTAATTGTGGTAAAATACATATAATAAGATTTACCATCTTAACAATATTTAGGTGTACAGTTCAGTTCGCATTGTTGTGCTTCCAGTCTCCAGAACTTGCAAAGCTGAAACTCTGTACCCAGTAAACAACTCCAAATCCCTCCCCTCCCCAAGCCTCTGGCAACCACTATTCTGCGTTATGTTTGTATAAATTTAACTACCTCAAGTAAGTGGAAGCTTACAGTATTTCTTTTTGCGACTGGCTTATTTCACTTAACATAGTATCTTCAAGGTTCATCCATATTACAGCATGTGTCAGAATTTCCTTCCTTTTTAAAGCCGAATAATAATATTCCATCATATATGTATACCACATTTTATTTATCCATTCATCTGTCAATGGACACTTGGGTTGCTTATACATTTTGGCTATTGTGAATAATCCTGTTATAAACATGGGTGTACAAATATTTTTTTGAGGCTCTGCTTTCAATTCTTTTGGGTATGTACCCAGAAGTAGAATTTTTGGATCATATGGCAATCTATTTTTAATTTTTTGAGGTCTTAATCTTTTTTTTTTTTAAGATTTTATTTATTTGCTAGAAAGAGAGAGAGCGAGAGCGAGAGCACAAGCAGGGGGAGTGGCAGACAGAGGGAGAAGCAGGCTCCGGGGTGAGCAAGGAGCCTGATGCAGGACTCAATCCCAGATCTGACCTTAGCTGAAGGCAGACACTTAACCTACTGAGCCACCCAAGTGTCCTGAGGTCTTAATCTTTATATTAATATTTTTATTTTATTTATTTATTTTTTAAAAGATCTTATTTATTTGACAGAGAGAGATGGCGAGAGCAGGAACACAAGCAGGGGGGAGTGAGAGAGGGAGAAGTAGGCTTCTCGCGGAGCGGGGAGCCCAACTCAGGGCTCGATCCTAGGACCCTGAGATCATGACCTGAGCCGAAGGCAGCTGCTTAACGACTGAGCCATCCAGGTGCCCCAGTGTTTTTATTTTTAAATTTTTGGTTGAAGTATAGTTGACCTATTAGTTTTAGATGTACAACATAGTGGTTTGACAATTATATACATTATGAAAGGCTCACCACAATAAGTGTAGTTACCATCTGTCACCATATGAAGTTACTACAATATTATTGACTATATTCCCTATGCTGTAGTTTTTTTTTTTTTTTTTAAGATTTTATTTATTTGACAGAGAGACAGTGAAAGAGGGCACACATCAAGGGCAGTGGGAGAGGGAGAGGGAGAAGCAGGCTTCCTGCAGAGCAGGGAGCCCAACTCAGGGCTCGGATCAGGACCTGAGCCAAAGGCAGCTGCTTAACGACTGAGCCACCCAAGCACCCCTGTAGTTTTTTTGTTTTTGTTTTTTAAGATTTTATTTATTTATTTATTTGACAGAGAGAGAGAGAGAGAACAAGCAGGGGGAGCAGCAGAGGGAGAGGGAGAAGCAGATTCCCTGCTGAGCAGGGAGCCTGATGCGGGGCTCGATCCCAGGACCCTGGGATCATGATGTGAGCTGAAGGCAGATGCTTAATGACTGAGCCACCCAGGCACCCCTGTAGTTTTTTTTTTTTTTTAAGATTTTATTTATTTATTTGACAGAGAGACAGAACAAGCAGGGGGAGCAGCAGAGGGAGAGGGAGAAGCAAATTCCCTGCTGAGCAGGGAGCCTGATGTGGGGCTCGATCCCAGGACCCTGGAATCATGACCTGTACCGAAGGCAGATGCTTAACCAACTGAGCCACCCAGGCGCCCCAAGGTTAATAGATATTGATAGATTTTTTTTTTTTAAGTATGGACTACAGGTGATAAAGGAAGAAAAAAGTACCATCAAATATAGAGGTCCACAAAAGATGGGGAACCTGCCTAAATGCAGGAGGATCTTCATTCCAAGTTATCAAAACTACAAAAATTAATTACCTTCAAATATACTTAGATTTTCAGAGTAAAGAGAAGGTGCATTTCTGCTTAAGTTTGTCCTCTACACATAGATCACTGTTACTATTAATAAGATTATTATTTTTTTTTTTTTAAGATTTTATTTATTTGACAGAGAGAGACACAGCGAGAGAGGGAACACAAGCAGGGGGAGTGGGAGAGGGAGAAGCAGGCTTCCCACTGAGCAGGGAGCCCCATGCGGGGCTCGATCCCAGGACCCTGAGATCATGACCTGAGCCGAAGGCAGACACTTAACAACTGAGCCACCCAGGTGCCCCTATTAATAAGATTCTTGAGAGAAATATCTTTAAATATCTTTGAAAATAAAAGTTAATGGTGTGCCTGGGAGGCTCAGTCAGTTAGGCTTCTTACTTTTGATTTCGGCTCAGGTCGTGATCTCATGGGTTGTGGGATTGAGCCCCACATCAGGCTCCATGCTCAGTGCAGTCTTCTTGTCCATCTCCTCCCGCTCCCCCCTCAAATAAATAAATAAGTAAAATCTTAAAGAAAAAGAAAAGAAAGGTTAAGATGGTGGTTGCTAGGGGAGTAAAGTGGGTGGGGTATGTGAAATAGGTAAAGGGATTAAGAGGTACAAACTTCTAGTTATAAATAAGTCAAAGGGATGAAAACTACAGTATAGGGGGGACGCCTCAGCAACTCAGTCGGTTAAGCGTCTGCCTTCGGCTCGGGTCATGATCCCAGGGTCCTGGGATTGAGCCTCATGTCTGGCTCCCTTGCTCAGTGGGGAACCTGCTTCTCCCTCTGTCTCTATTAATCTTTTGAGGTTTCACTGAAGTCCCATGAAGTTTTCGCCTAAGTGCTCATTCTATCAACATTTATATAAATACCTCTTGTGCTGTATTTGATTCTTCATTCTCTTTGTTCTCTGACTAGCCATATAGCTTATTGTTTGTCCCTTTCTAGATAGTAAACTTCAGAAAATTATGACCAAATTTTATACTGCTTTTCTGTTTGAATCCTCCCCCCAAACTCTGCCCCCCCCGAAAAAAAATAAAAGAAAAAGAAAGAAA
This sequence comes from Mirounga angustirostris, assembly GCF_029215605.1. Classification (NCBI taxonomy): domain Eukaryota; kingdom Metazoa; phylum Chordata; class Mammalia; order Carnivora; family Phocidae; genus Mirounga; species Mirounga angustirostris. The sequence continues at coordinate 154,718,796 of NW_026991712.1, forward strand.
ATCACTCCTGGCCCACTGCTGCCCAAATAAATCACCTGGATAAATAAATTATTCACTGGCCCTTAGAAAGGATGTTAGAAGTTTCATTTAACTCTTTTTTTTTTTTTAAGATTTTATTTATTTGAGAGAGAGAATGAGATAGAGAGAGAGAGCATGAGATGGGGGAGGATCAGAGGGAGAAGCAAACCCCCTGCCGAGCAGAGAGCCCGATGCGGGACTCGATCCCGGGACCCCAGGATCATGACCTGAGCCGAAGGCAGTCACTTAACCAACTGAGCCACCCAGGCGCCCTCATTTAACTCTTGTTACCATTGTTTTCACTGTGCCCTTATGATGTACCAGGCCTTCCAGGCACTGCAAGACAAAGATGGATACAGTATAGATCCTGGTCTCAAGATGCTTAATAGCCTGGTGGGGATAAAGTTATAAACAGAACCATGTAACAAGTGGTATACTGGTGTTACAAATGTTTTTCTGAGGTAGTATAAAGAAGGAAACCACAAATAGTTTCTAGAGAGAATCAAGGAAGGCTTTAGAGAGGAGGGGATATTTGAGTGTGGTCTTGAAAGATAAGTAGAATTTGAGGGGCTAGAAGAAAGTATTTTATGCAGATGAAAGACAGATGGACACATTCATCATGTCCACTTGTTTAAGGAAGTGGGGTTTTTTCCTGATTGGTTTGAAATACAAGATTGTTGTTCATCCCTGAAATTCACATTGTTTTAATATCAAACTATTTTGTTAAAATCTCTGAGTGATAGTTTTCAGATGATGAAAAAAGGAGAAGAGTAACTTTCAGAATGGAGAGCACTTATTAAAACACAGATGTCTTCTGTAAATAGAGTTGGAAAACTACTGTCAGTGTGTTCTTTGTGTATAAATGTCTCTTTTAACTTATCCATGCAGGATCTGAAAAGGAAAGCCACTTCTCTTTCTTCAGTCACGAGGTACATGACAACAGAATCATTGATGCACTAGGAAGAGAGATGGGTTCCAAATCTCACTAAGTGATCTAGAAGAGAGGAGAGACAGCCAGTGTTCTGCCTGTTTTTCTGACCAGAGTTCCTGTGGCTCTCAGTGTTTTGCTTCCTCCTTTCCCTTCTGTCTGGCCACTCTGAAACATTGTTTCTTTGAATTCTAAGATAAAATGTGATGTCTGTCCTGTATTAAATATGCTAAACTTCTAGGGCTATTGTCTTTTGAAGGAATTTCTTGAGATTGAAAAGTTAAGTAGGTTGTCATTTTCTCTTGAAACTTCCACTTGGTAAATTATAACATGCTGAAAGAATACTGAAAGTCCATAGGTTGATGAAATTTTTTGCATAGCAAGTCCCTGTTGTGCAAGATCTGATATGATTTTTTTTTTTTTTAAGAGAGGGAGAGGGGCAGGAGAGGGAGAGAGAATCTGAGAATCCCAAGTGGGCTTGATCTCATGACCCTGAGATCATGACCTGAGCTGAAATCAACAGTTGGACACTTAACCAACTGAGCCACCCAGGCACCCGTGAAATGATTTTTTAAAAAAATTTTATTTGGGTGCCTGGGTGGCTCAGTCAGTTAAGCAACTGCCTTCAGCTCAGGTCATGATCCTGGAGTCCCAGAATCGAGTCCCGTTTCGGGCTCCCTGATTGGCGGGAAGTCTGCTTCTCCCTCTGACCCTTCCCCCTCTCGTGCTCTCTCTCTCTCTCAAATACAATATTTTATTTATTTATTTGTCAGAGAGAGCATGAGGAGGGGGAGTGGCAGGCAGAGGCAAAGGCAGTGGCAGGCAGCGCCTAACTGACTGAGCCGCCCAGGCACCCCTGAAATGATTTTTTTTTAACCAGAAAGTAATGAGGTCGTTGGTACTTAGTAATTTTTCTACTGCCTTATTCATAATTTCTTGGTAGCAAACCACATTTCAGTAAATAATTGAGCTTCTTTTGGGTAAGACAAAATATTTTCTCTGGTAATCTCATTTTGCTACTACTGAGGCATTTAGAGGGTGAAAACAGTTAATTTTCTTGCAAGTAAAGTATTACAGTTTTGAAACCTGTGGAGTATGCATTGAAATTATAAAACAATATATATATATTTTAAAGATTTTTATTTATTTATTTCAGAGGGAGAGAGAGAGCACAAGCAGGGGGAGTGGGCGAGGGAGAAGCAGGCTTCCTGCTGAGCAGGGAGCCCGATGTGGGGCTCGAGCCCAGGACCCTGGGATCGTGACATGAGTCGAAGGCAGACGCTTAATGGCTGAGCCACCCAGGCGCCCCTAAAACAATATTTTTACATGTAAAATAGACTGACTTCTATAGAGGATGAATGTTTTAAGAGTAGATTTTTTTTTTTAAGATTTTATTTATTTATTTGAGAGAGAGGATGAGAGGAGAGAGAGAGCACATGAGAGGGGGGAGGGTCAGAGGGAGAAGCAGACTCCCTGCTGAGCAGGGAGCCCGATGCGGGACTTGATCCCGGGACTCCAGGATCATGACCTGAGCCGAAGGCAGTCGCTTAACCAACTGAGCCACCCAGGCGCCCTTAACAGTAGATTTTCCTCTCTGTGTGTGGATAATAGTTTGAATGGTGTGGCCCATGCTTTTGTGTCTGACTTGAGTATGTTTAAATGATTATAAGATAATTTGGCTTGACTTACAATAATATTAGCTCTAAAAGTTTCACTGACTTCTTTCTATATTTAATATGCAGTGCTTTTTTTCATATATATATGTATATATATGTGTGTATATGGGGGAGATTTTGAGCATGTGGCTTTATTATCCTATAAAGATAGTTTTATAATCCCTTAAGTGTTATATAAGGCTTATGCATGTATCTTTTCTGTGCACACTTAAAATTCCACAAAGAGGACTGTTAGTGTCCTAAGACTCAGCAATATTGGCCATAAGGAACCATCCTAATAAATTTCCCCCATTTTTTTCTAAGGTATTAAAAGAAAAGATGTCATTTATTGAGGTGTAATTAACAATGTTTTTCTGGCCAGCTTGATGTGAAACAGTTTTGGTCTTGGATGGAATAAATGCATCTTCATTAATGGAAGTGAGACCCTAATGTGATCAGTTTATAGAAAAACATCCCTAATAATATCTATTTTATCTAAACTGTCACTAAAACATCTTGGCATGTTTACATGTGGAGACTTTGACCTCATATTTAACTGCTGCCCTTGAACCTCTGTTCTTGTTGTTTTATTTTCTAGGTGCGCCACCGAGCTTCTGGCCAGGTGATGGCTCTTAAGATGAACACATTGAGCAGTAACCGGGCAAACATGCTGAAAGAAGTTCAGCTCATGAATAGACTCTCCCATCCCAACATCCTTAGGTAATAATGGCTTTTCCTTCCTTCTGGGGATCAGCGAGAAAGCTTAAACATTGTTGGAGGCTTGTTAGAATAGCATGTTTAACAGCTAAAAAGAGGGATTCACAATTTCGTGCTTACTCTATCTTGCTGGGGTTTAGTGTGCTGTAGGTCTTTTTCTACATATTAAGACTTAATTTTCTGGTAATTAGCTGCATTTAATAAAGCAACTTCCTTCTGTCTCTCAGATTGCTTTACTCTTAGTAGCAGTTCGTTAGAACAGTTGTTTCTTATTAAATTAGTAATTAGTAATTTATCAAAGAGAAAAGATTTTAGTCTTTATGTGGTTATTTAATTTTCTTAATTGCTTTATGAGGAATAGTAATTAAATCAGTGAATGAAAATAAAAGTATGCCCCCAGGCTATCTACCCTTAACTTTTAGCACTTACTTGAGAAGACATAGTTTACCTATTTATTTATTCTTTAAGATTTTATTCTTTTATCTGAGAGAAAGCACGCGTGTATGCGTGTGCGAGAGAGAGAGCGTGCGTGTGCGTGCGCTGCATAAAACGGAGGGGCAGAGGAAAGGGACAAGCAAATTCCACGCTGAGCAGGGAGCCAGACATGGGGCTTGATCCCACGACCCTGAGGTCATGACCTGAGCCGAAGGCAGATGCTTAACCTACTGAGCCACCCAGGTGTCCCTAGTTTACCTTTTTAGAGTAGAATTAGTTTTATATATAATATGGTTATATAATCATCACTTTCTAGTAATCAGAATCTGAACTTTTCTCACTTGAATTATCTTGTTTTTTTTTTTTAGTGAGGTGACTGTATTTCCAAATGAAACCAATTAAGACTATTTGAGTCAATACATATTTAAGTAGGGTTTATGTGTAAGACACTTTAAAAAGTTAAAAGTGCTATTTCCTTAGGGTCATTTATTGCTAATATTTATATTGGACTAGAGAGAAACCATACAGCTTAACTAAGACTTACATGTTTGGTCAGTGATAGTAAATTATGGAGTTAGATTATACTGCTTACTTGAAACTTTCTACCTTTATACAAAATTGTTGCCTTCGTAGTCTACTACAAAAATGTTCAGTCAGTATTTTTATTATGATGACTTTCTTCCCAATGCATAAATCAGATTAGCACATTTTTTTGAGCATTTAATATAAGCCTGGTGATTTGTCAGATACCAGAAAGGTATAAAGACATATATAAAATGGAATGTCTGCTAGTAAGAAGGAGTTTGCACTCTTAACTGGGGATCTGGGACTTACATACATGAAAAGAGAACTGATAAAATCAGCTAAGACCCTACCACTTGGGTAGAATAAACTCTATGAGCTATAAAATTTCAAAGGAGTAAGAGATTACATTAGCTTGGCAGAGTCAGGGAAGCTTTTTTGGAGGAGGTTGACTTGAACTAGAACTTGAATTTTATTTTATTTTTTAAAGATTTTATGTATTTATTTGAGAGAGTGAGAGAAAGAGCAGGAGCAGGGGGAGGAGCAGAGGAAGAGGGAGAAGCAGACTCCCCATTGAGCAGGGAGCTCCATGTGGGGCTTGATCCCAGGACCCTGAGATTATGACCTGAGCTGAAGGCAACACTTAACCAACTGAGCCGCTCAGGTGCCCCATAACTTGAATTTTAATAGGGTTTTAGAAGAGAGGGAAGGAAGTCTGAAAAAAAAGAAGCAAAACAGTAATAAAGCACCGAGGTAAAAGTGCAAAGCTTTTTGAGGAATCAGTGAATAAAAACCCATTTGGCTAATAATAGTAATGAGAAAACCACCATTTATTGAAGGCTTGTATGCTGGATCTTTACCTATTTAAAGATTTAATCTTGGGGCGCCTGTGTGGCTCAGTTGGTTAAGCGTCTGCCTTCGGCTCAGGTCATGATACCAGGGTCCTGGGATCAAGCCCCACATGGAGCTCCCTGCTCAATGGGGAGTCTACTTCTCCCTCTTCCTCTGCCCCTCCTCCTGCTCCTGCTCTTTCTCTCTCTCAAATGAATAAATAAAATCTTAAAGAGATTTTTAAAAAGATTTTAATCTTCATAACTAATCACCATTGAAGGAACTGAGGCTAAGAGATTATGTGTTGGTCAAGATATGTGACTCTGAGGTCTGGGCTCTTTCTACCATGCTTCTCCTAGAAGAACTGAGGATTTGATAGCATAGTATTGGTAGATAAAGGTGGAAACGTAATGCAGTTATGCAGGAATGGCTTTCATAAAGCCAAAAAGAGTATATTTTATGCTCTGTGTATTGGATTCTGAGCAGGGACTAGCATGATAGTGGGTAACGGATGGAAAATGCAGGTTTAATCTTGGGAGTTTCATGGCTAAGAGATCAGTTAGGGGGCCTCTATAATGTTTGAGAATGAGATGGATGAGTCTTGATTTGATATTCTGCTTAAGAATTTTTAAGCTGGGCGCCTGGGTGGCTCAGTTGTTAAGCATCTGCCTTCAGCTGGGGTCATGATCTCAGGGTCCTGGGATCGAGTCCCGCATCGGGCTCCCTGCTCTGCGGGAAGCCTGCTTCTCCCTCTCCCACTCCCCCTGCTTGTGTTCCTGCTCTCGCTGTGTCTCTCTCTGTCAAAAAAATAAATAAAATCTTAAAAAAAAAAAAAAAGAATTTTTAAGCTGATTGTATTTTCATCTTGCTTAAAAATAATATTTTTATTATTTTTGATATTTTTATAAAAGTGATACATATTCATTGTGGAACATTTAGAAAACAGAGTTAACAAAATAAGAGACTAAATAAGAAAACTAAAATTGCCCTTTATCTCAGTGCAGAGGGATCAAACTATCAGTAACATTTGATATATTTCTTGACAGTCTTTTTTATTTCACTATTTTTCTTACTCTCTTTACCATGAACTTGACTGGTGAATACATGAGAAGGATGACTTTAAATAAATTTTATTCTTTCACGGCAAAAATTCTAAATACAGTTTTTATGTAATGGAAGTGGAATAGTATAGTATAATGGTTAAAAATGAAGGCTCTAGGGGCACCTCAGTGGCTCAGTTGGTTAAGCGTCTGACTTTAGCTCAGGTCATGATTTCAGGGTCCTGGGATTGAGCCCTGGAGTCCAGGAGTCCAGCTCTGCAGTTCTGCACTCAGTGGGGAGTCTGCTTCTCCTGCTCCCTCTGCCCCGCCTCATGCACACGCATTCTCTCTCTCAAATAAATAAATAAATAAATAAATAAAATCTTAAAAAAAAAAAATGAAGGCTCTAGATTCTAGATCAAGCTGCCTGTATTCAAATCCTGGATCTTGGGCAAGTTACTTAACCTGTCTGAGTCTTAGTTTTCCCATCTATAAAATGAGAGTAATGATAGTAAATACATCATAGAGTCGTTATTGAGGGTTAATTAAATTAGTACATATAAAACACCTAGTATAGTATCTGGCTTATGTGAAGTGCCCAGTAAATGTTAGCTACTATTATTAGTTTCTTTTTCTCTGGCTAGGTTTTTTTTTTTTATGGCCCATGGAAACCTGTCTTTTGTCACCAACCATTTGTCGAGTGCTGCTGTTTTTAATACATTCAAAGGTTTTCTGCTTGAGTGATTTGTTGAATAGAACTTTCTGCAGTGATGGGAATGTTCTTTATCTGTGCTGTCCAATAGCCACACGTGGCTAATGAGCATTGAAATGTGGCTAGTTGGAACAAGGAACTGAAGTTTTTTATTTGATTAAACTCCCACATGAAGCTACTGGCTACTATACTGGAAAATACTGGGCTAGAGTCCCTCTAGGTCTTTGCTCTTGTTTTGCTTAATATATATGTCCAGCCTAGAAACATGGTGTGATAAAACCAGTATTACCATTCCTATTCTGATGTCCCTTTGATCTATTAACTTAGCCTATCTCTTTTTGGTTTCACTACTCAGGAATGACATACCCCTCCCTTTTAACTTTCAACAAGTATTTTTCTTTGCTTTCAGCTAAGTTTTCTGATATATAAAAGTGTTAACGCTGTCTTCATCTTGGCAGTAAGCCAGCAAATGAGATACTGCATAAAAGCCTATGGATCTGTTATAATCCACAGAAAGTACATAGTACATGAAAATTATTATAATTATTGTTAATAATTGGTTGGTTTGCACTGTGATGATGACTCTTTGTTCTGCATAAACCGTCTGTCTCAAATATACTGTGGTTAAAAGCCTGGAGATGACTTTTTAAAAAGAAGCTTCTAAATTCTACCTCTGAAACTAATAATATGGTATATGTTAATTAAATTGAATTTAAATAAAAAATTAATCTAAAAAAGCTTCTAACTGTTCATATCTTTCATGTCTTTGTGTCTTCAGTTTTATTGTATGTGTTGAACACAACAAAAGGAAATTATCCTACCAGTGGCCTAGAGGAAGCAGTCTTCTTGGCTCTCATTATTCAGAGGAGTACTAACTATAGCAGTAAAAACATTTATTATACTTCCTTAGGAGACCTTAAATATGAAACTAAGCATGACTGTGTTCCAGTCTCAAAATACTTAGAATTTTTATTTCATATATGCTTTGTGGTCTTAGAAATTTACTATTAATACTTTATGTTTCTGTAATTAAAATTTTTTTGTTACTACAAAAAAGGCTAGTCTGCTTTCAAGCTGTGACAAAGGCTCTCCTTTATAGGTACAGAAGCTGGGGCAGAAATATGAACCAAGATTTTCCCTCAAATTGAGATTATTAGATTTAAATTGGGAAAAATCCTTCTCTCAGAACCCTAGGTTTTTCATAGACATGCCTCCTTAGAGGCTGACCCCGGGGGGGCAGGGGTATTGCTGAGCGGAGGAGGCTTTTGGTTCCCCACTCTGCTTCAGCCAGCCAGAGCAGCTCTACTTTTTATCTGTTTTATGTTAAACTTCTGTGTAAGAATTTTGAAGAAAGGGTCTCCTGCTTGAAAACAAAGACTGGGTGGAAAATCACTGCATTGGTGATTTGGAAAGTCTACTTGGGAAAGATGGCTATCTGCATGACCTGCCAGATGGTAGGCATCTAATCCTCTGGGCATGCTTTGGTCCTCTCCTGGCACAGCTGTTTTGTGCCCAGCAGGAGTTAGTGAGCTGAACTTTTGCAGTTTTATTTCTCTTTTCTTGACCCCAACCTCCCTACTTCCTCTTTTTCCTTTTATCTTTCTCCCTCCTAAGATTTCTAGTTGGAAGGAAAAGGATGGGCCTGGTAAGTCATAGAGGGAGTAGGTGTGTATATTTTGTTTGTGTATATGTTTTTTTTTTTTAATACATGGATACGGTTAAGATTGGTTCTGTTATCATCAGTTGCTCTAAGTTATCAGTTAAAACAAGGAACAATAAAGTACTTTGTTGACTGCATGGACTGATCGTTTGGGCCTCTTGTGAATAAGGTTGTTTATGCCAGGAAGTCTTATGCTCAAGATTTGTAATCCAATTCCATGCCCTGCTCACTTCCACTCCCCAATGGTCTTTCTGAGGGACCTGCACCAAGATTCATTCTCATACCTCTTTGTTATTCTTCATGCCATGAGAAATTTAATATTTCTTTTAGATTCCTTGTTCATATTCTCATGCTTCCTTTTTTTTAGGCTACATTCTGAATTTATTTTCCTGTCTACTAACTTTTGTTCAGAATTGTTTTAGCTCCCCTTTAAAAGCCATTTGTGACAATGTGGTTGCCATTTTGTTAAAATGGAGAATATGCTTTCAATTCACCAAATATTTACTTGGAACTACTCAGTCCAGGCCTGTGCTGCAATGTCATGGTGAATAAAAGGGAGGTAGAACACTGTTGTCTCCCAGTCTCCTTGGGAAATAAATTGTACATCTAGGAAACAGACTAGTATCAGCTAATACTATGAGGGGTGCCTGGATGGCTCAGTTGTTAGGCGTCTGCCTTTGGCTTGGGTCATGATCCCAGGGTCCTGGGGTCAAGCCCCGCATCGGGCTCCCTGCTCATCGGGAAGCATGCTGCTTCTCCTCCCACTCCCCCTGCTTGTGTTCCCTCTCTCGCTGTCTTTCTCTGTCAAATAAATAAATAAAATCTTTAAAAAATATAATACTGGGTGCCTGGGTGGCTCAGTTGGTTAAGCGACTGCCTTCAGCTCAGGTCATGATCCTGGAGTCCCAGGATCGAGTCCCTCATCGGGCTCCCTGCTCGGCAGGGAGTCTGCTTCTTCCTCTGACCCTCCCCCCTCTCATGAGCTCTCTCTCTCTCAAATAAATAAATAAAATCTTAAAAAAAAATAAAAAATAAAAAAATAAAAAATATAATACTATGAGGATATGGCAGGATGTTTTCCCAGTCTCAGCTGTTAAGATAGCTATCTTTCCAATTACCATTCTGAAAATCCTGAAGCCATCTTTAGTTATTCCTATTCCTTTCTTTTAAAGATTTTATTTATTTATTTATTTGAGACAGAGAGAGAGAGAGGGGCAGAAGCAGGCTCCCCGCTGAGCAGGGAACCCAATGCAGGGCTCGATGCAGGGCTTGATCCCAGGCCCTGGGATCATGACCTGAGCCAAAGGCAGCAGTTTAACTGACTGAGTCATCCAGGGACCCCTACTTATTCCTTTTATTCCTTGCTTCTAATCAGAAGATAAGCGCTTGATTCTAAATCTTCAAAGACTTTTGCATCTGTTCTTTCCTTTATACATTTGTTGGTTCAGCCCTCTTGAATTTTGCCTGGAGTGAATTATTTTCCCTATCTTTTTGCCCCCCTTGTCTCTCTTCCTGATACACAGCTCTAATTGTGTAGTTTATTTCTTGTAAACCTTTTATTTCAGAATTGAGTCGAAAATCCTTTAGACTGACAGTTAAGGTCTGATCTGTTTTTCTAGCTCTATCTTCCACTATTCCTTATATGCACTTAACACAACTCCATGATTTCCTAATTGGGTTCTCTTGGACAAGTTATTTGACCTCTGGGCTTTGTTTTTTTTCCTTCGTTAAACTAGGGGAATGGACCACATCAGTGGTTAGAAATCCACGGTGAATTAATGTTGAATAATTCGTAAAAGATCAGGTTTAAAAAATATATTATCTCAGGTGTGTGTATATTTTCTCAGGTGGCCATGCACACACACACACACACACGTGGTCTAGAATAAATGGGACGCATTTCAAAATGCTGGATTGGGTGCCTGGGTGGCTCAGTTGGTTAAGCGACTGCCTTCGGCTCAGGTCATGATCCTGGAGTCCCAGGATCGAGTCCCGCATCGGGCTCCCTGCTCAGCAGGGAGTCTGCTTCTCCCTCTGACCCTCCCCCCTCTCATGCTCTCTCTATCTCATTCTCTCTCAAATGAATAAATAAAATCTTAAAAAAAAATAAATAAAAATGCTGGATTAAAATGGGTCTTTCTGATTTTATCGTTGCAATTCTAGTGAGTAACTAGGTGGAAGAGTCTCGCTATAGCCCTCAAAGCAAATTATATAACACTAGCATGTTGGTAAAGAGGTCTTAACATTTTTTTCTCTTCTCTTTGCCAAGGTAGAAGGTCTAATGACTTAGGACTGTGTTTAAGTTCTAATTTCATATAACTAGAAAAATTTTGTAAAATAAAATATGGAAAAAACTTCAGTAATATTTATGTCATTGTCTGTGGGTAGTAAAGTAGTACAACCCCAGAAAGATGATTTTTTTAAAAATTTATTTTTATTGAGATAAAACTGAAATATAAGAGAAGATGATTTTTAATGTAAACAATGGCTACCATTTATTGAGCACCTATTATGGACCGCTATTGATTATTTTTCCACCCCACCCCCATTTTTTCCTCTCTAGACTTCTCCCATCTCAGCAAATGGAATTGCCATTACTACTATTATTACTTAGGTTACAAACCTAGAAATCATCCTTAATATCTTTCCCTTATACCCTCTTTCAAACCATCAAGTGGTTGTACACCTGAAACTAATGTAACACTGTATGTTAACTATACCGGAATTAAAATGAAAAACTTAGACAATCTTAGGTAAAATTAATATTCAGGAGAAACAAATCAAGTCTTGGCATTTATATTATTATGACTGATTATAATCACCACTAGGCCAAAAAGTATATTATAATTACATTTTATTTCTTGCACAATTTTTTGTGCTTGGCCTAATTTTTCATTTGCTTAGTTATTATATGCCCACCACTAATTCTTCCCAAAGTTTCAGACAGAACTGTAAAATTCTTCTGAATATGCATTTCCACTCTGCCAAACACATCTGGAAATCTAAATATTCTTTCCTCAAACATCCTTCCCTCAACATCTCTCCTGGAGCTCTTGATCCTTCTGTTCTAGTTTGGACTACTTATTCTCTAGACTGTTGCCCAGGAGTCACCCTGGGACTTGCTATCATCTTTTTTTTTTCTTTTTTTTAAGATTTTTTAGATTGGGGCGCCTGGGTGGCTCAGTCGTTGGGCGTCTGCCTTCGGCTCAGGTCCTGATCCCAGGACCCTGGGATCGAGCCCCACATCCGGCTCCCTGCTCTGCGGGGAAGCCTGCTTCTTCCTCTCCTACTCCCCCTGCTTGTGTTCCCTCTCTCGCTATGTCTCTGTCGAATAAATAAATAAAATATTAAAAAAAAAAGATTTTTTAGATCTATTAGAGAGAGAGAGAGCTCACACATGTGTGGGGAGGGGCAGAGGGAGGGAGGTAGAGGGGGAGGAGCACAGGGAGGGAGAGGGACAAGCAGACCCCCCACCCCCCCCAGCTGAGCCTGGAGCCCGGCTCTGGGCTCCTTCTCATGACCCTGAGATCATGACTTGAACTGAATTGCACTAAATCAAATAAGCACCCAGGCATCCTGCTATCATCTTTCTACCTATTGCTTTCTAGATCCTTCCTTTTTCTTTTTTCTCTTTTTAAAAATTGTCATAAATGTTTATTTTTATTTTATTTTATTTTTTTAAAGATTTTATTTATTTATTTGACACAGAGAGAGAGTTAGCGAGAGCAGGAACACAAGTGGGGGAGTGGGAGAGGGAGAAGCAGGCTTCCCACGGAGCAGGGAGCCCGATGCGGGGCTCGATCCCTACATTGGAAAAGACTGCCTGGGGAGCAGGTTTTGGGGATGAGACATCAGGAGTTATCAAGTTGGCAGTTGGATAAACAGGTCTGGAATTCAGAGGAGAGGTTCTGGATAGTTGTGTCTCTCAGTAGTTAGGAGACCTTTGGCAAATTATATCACTTCTATAACTTCAGTTTTCTCATCTATGAAGTAAAGAGTAACAATAGTACTACTGTATCAGCTTGATGGGAGAATTAAACGAGATAAAGAACTTATCACAGTACAAGGCACTAAACATTAACTATTAATATATTATTGTTCTTTTTTTCTTTTTTAAAGATTTTATTTATTTATTTGACAGAGAGAGAGAGAGAGAGTAGGGGGAGGGGGAGGGAGAAGCAGGCTTCCCGTGGAGCAGGGAGCCCGATGCGGGGCTCGATCCCAGGACCTTGGGATCATGACCTGAGCCGAAGGCAGCCGCTTAACCGACTGAGCCACCCAGGCGCCCCAATATATTATTGTTATTACTGTAGTCCTAATCATCTGAAGCATCATATATCGCGGCTATAGAGCATAAAGCTTAAGGGTTAAGAATCCAGTCCTGACTCTGCCATTTGCAAGTTGTGTGACATTGGGCAAGCAACTCAATCTCTCCTCAGTTTTCTTATCTGAGAAATGGAGGTAAGAATAGTACCTATAGGGCGCCTGGGTGGCTCAGTTGGTTAAGCAACTGCCTTCAGCTCAGATCATGATCCTGGAGTCCCAGGATCGAGTCCCACATCGGGCTCCCCGCTCAGCAGGGGGTCTGCTTTTCCCTCTGACCCTCTTCCCTCTCATGGTCTCTCTCATTCTCTCTCTCTCAAATAAATAAAAAATCTTAAAAAAAAAAAAAGAATAGTACCTATAACAATGTTTTCATAAGAACTAAATGAGGTAATACCTGTAAAGTACTTAGAATAGTATCAGATACATTGTAAGTGCTTAATAAATGTAATCCATCATTATCATTATTTGTCTGTGAACTCCTTGAAGAAGGGACGATCATGTTTATTTCTCTAGCACCCACTGAGTCTCCTTTGCCTATCACTGTGCTTAGTTTATATGTGACAGGTAGTAAAAAAAATTTTTTTAAGTGTTCTGTTTATCTATAGAGAGGACAAACCTGGAACATATTCATTTTCGTGACGCATGCTTCTTAGATTGAATTGTTCTCTTTCCTCTATACGTTTCTTCTACTTTGGGAGAAGAGGAAGAAGTAAATCATGTGAGTGTTGTTTCAGAAGTATGCTCATATAAATTGAAGTTTGTGTTTATACTTCACTATTTGGGTGTGAGTTTATGAGTCATCTTAGAATAAAAGATAAATTTGGGAAGGAGGACGAAGCATTTTCAGTGCTTGAGATAATCTAGATACTTGGATTTGTGGATATTAGTTCTCTTCTGAACTTCCTGGATTAAAAAAAAATTGGGGGAACATTTAAAGTCATATTTATGTATTAATAGTTCGCCTTTGCCAGGGGATTTAGTATTTTGCTGCTTCCATGGCAATTTTGAGCAATGTGGTTTAAAATTTTCTGTGAAATAAAATACTTACAGAATGAGTTTAACTCTCAGTCTCAGTTTACTTTCTTTTTTTTTTTTTTAAAGGTTTTATTTATTTGACAGAGAGAAAGACAGCCAGAGAGGGAACACAAGCAGGGGGAGTGGGAGAGGGAGAAGCAGGCTTCCCATGGAGCAGGAAGCCTGATGCGGGGCTCGATCCCAGGACCTTGGGATCATGACCTGAGCCGAAGGCAGACGCTTAACGACTGAGCTACCCAGGCACCCCTCAGTTTACTTTCAAGTTGTTATTCAAAATAGAGAATATTTGTTTTTCTCTCAGAAATCTAGGATATTTTTTTATTTATTAAACTGGTTTAATATTTATAAGCAAGCAGATCTTTTTTTTAACTTTAAAAATTTTTGTATTGTTTTACTAGAAGAAAGCAAAATTAGACCATAAACTTCATTGGTCCTCTTGTTATTATATGTAGTGCTAATCTACATGATCTAGTGATTGTGAGCAATGCTTACTTGCCTTTAGCTATCTTAAAATCGGTCTATAAAAACTGTGGACAGAAAAGAGAAAGCCAGACTGAACCAGCTCTGTTTGGTGTCACCTGATGTGAGGCTTTGGTGGTTAATGTCTGTTCAGCTGAGTTTTCTTTGAGTTCTCATAGCTAGGACCTAGCACAACCAGTTTTCCATGATGTAATACCTCTAAAACACGTTTGAACCGCCGCAAGCTTTACCAAAAGATATTACTGCTTTTTTTTATGGGTCTAGATTCATAGCTCTTTTGGGACTTGAGATCTGAGGCATTGCCCTTTCTTCTCCTTTTTGGTTATTGGTAATTTTTTCTGGTCCAAGAGAGTGATGGTAACTTTGCTTTATTTGGGAGTAGAATGCAAAGCAGTTCATTTTAGTGTCACATATTAAAGCTTAGTGGAATCTGGTTGAGTATGTTGCAGGGCCTTTCCTTCAATTATGGGAAGAAATCAGATAAAAATATATCAAAACTTCTGGAAAAACTTTTTTTTTTTTTAAAGATTTTATTTATTTATTTGAGAGAGAGAGACTGACAGAAAGAGCACATGAGAGGAGGGAGGGTCGGGAGGGTCTGAGGGAGAAGCAGACTCCCTGCCGAGCAGGGAGCCCGATGCAGGACTCGATCCAGTGACTCCAGGATCATGACCTGAGCCGAAGGCAGTCGCCCAACCGACTGAGCCACCCAGGCGCCCCATGGAAAAACTTTTTTAAAGAAAAGTAACCAGTATAAGTAGACTTCAGGTGTAGGGCTTTTAGAAAGTATATTAATATAAAAATCCTGCTCACATTTTAATATTCTATTACAGGTTTATTTCAGACCTCTTAATTGTTTTTGCCATAACTTTGGAGCCAGACATTTTTCTGGAAAGGCCAGTACAGGTCAGAAGAAGTCCTATAACATGGATGCTGCTTATTGCTCAAAGTTGGCAGTAGAAAGGCTTATAAAGCAAACCAGTTAGATTTTCATTGATTTACAGATAGGCTGTTATTTTTTTATGAATAAAAATGAATTTATTATTTTTAAATATTTATTTATTTTGGAGTAGTGCGCAGGGAGGAGGGGCAGAGGGAAAAAGTGTCTCAAGCAGACTCCATGCTGAGCGTGGAGCCCCACACAGGGCTCAATCCCATGACCCTGAGATTATGAACTGAGCCAAAACCAAGAGTTGGTCACTCAACCATCTGCGCCACCCACGCACCCCAAAAATGAAGTTATTGAACCATTGGCCTTTCTTCTTTCATACCCATTGTTACAGAGCAAAACAGATTTTTGAGCCAAACAGATCCAGATCCCCGTACATCTCCAACCTTTGTCAAGTCATTTAAATGCTCTGAACGTCATTTTCCTAGGTGATAAAATGAGGGTAATTAAACTCAGGTCATACATATAAAACACTTAGCACAGTTTCTAGGTATATTGTAGGTTAGCAACAAGTAGTAATTTTCTGAACAGCTTTGATATAATGACCACAGAACTCTTAACTAGGTCCTGTTATATAGTATTGAGCAGGTCCAAAACTAATAGTAGTGTTAGTGTTTTGTGTTTTTTTTTTTCCCAGAGTGAGAACAGCTAGATGTGTTTTAGACTGCTGTCACACCTCTCCCTCTTCTGTTTAGGTAATAAACTTTTGAGGAGGGACAGTATTTAAACCTTAATGTTTAACCCTGAGAGCAGAATTGTGAGCTCAATAAATATTTGAGAGGAGGTAAATGCTACCAAGGAACATAATTATGTTATTTTCCTTGTGCTTGTTTTTTATTTTTTTTTAAAGATTTTTATTTATTTGAGAGAGAGCGAGAGAGCGGAGGGAGGGGCAAAGGGAGAGGGAGAGAGAGAATCCCAAGCAGACTCTGCTAAGCACAGAGCCTGACATGCAGCTTGATCTCATGACCCTGAGACCATGACTTAAGCTGAAATCAAGAGTCAGGCGCTCAACCAACTGAGCCACCCAGGCACTCCTCCTTGTGCTTGTTTAGAAGGAGTCAAAGCCCAAAGTCTATCCTACATCTGTAAACATAGCATAAGATAGTAACCCATAATTTCTTTTTATTATGTATCATTAGTTTTCTATGGCTGCCATAACAAATTGCCTAGCGGCTTAAGACAACACAAATTCATTATCTTACAGTTCCATAGGTCAGAAGTCTGATGTGGGTCTTACTGGGCTAAAGTCAAGGTATTGAGAGGGCTGTGTTTCTTTCTGGGGTCTCTAGGGGAGAATCTGTTTCCTTACTTTTTTCAGTTTCTAGTGGCTTGCATTCCTTGGCTTGTAGCTCCTTCCATCTTCAAAGCCAACAGTGACCGGCTGATTCTTTTTCATATTGTATTCCTCTAATACTAACTTTTTGGCTTCCCTCTTCTACTTTTGGGGACCACTGTGGTAACACTGCGAGTGTGGGGTAACACTTCATAATCCGATAATCTCCCTATTTTAAAGTCAGCTGATTAGAGGGACGCCTGGGTGGTGCAGTCGGTTAAGCGTCTGCCTTGGGCTCAGGTCATGATCTCAGGGTCCTGGGATCGAGTCCTGCATCGGGCTCCCTACTCAGTGAGGAGTCTGCTTCTCCCTCTGCCTCTGCTGCTCCCCATGCTTGTGCTCTCTCTCTGACAAATAAATAAATAAAAATCTTGTAAAGTCAGCTGATTAACAACCTTAATTCCATCTGCAACTTTAATCAATTCCCTTCTGTATAACAACATATTCACAGGTTTTGGGGGTTAGAGCATGGATATCTTTGGACGTCTTCTGCCTATCATAGTATTCCATTAGGAAAACATTTTGAGCACATCTCTAATTGCTACTATTAACCTATATTAAATCTTACTAAAACTCATTTTCTCCTTTTTATATAAAATAATATAGGTAAAAATTCTAATTTTCTTCCCATACTTCAGTGGATAATCATGTTCATTCCCCATTTTGGAGACTGCTGGATAATAGTAGAACTTAGGAAATATCCCTCTTTGGAATTAAGAAATGTAACTTTTAATTGAATTCAGTAAATAGATTTACTAAGTGCTAACTATGAACAAGGCAGTATTTTAGGTATATACAGAGACACAAAACTACATGGTATATTTATTCCGGGAGGGTTAACAACTGTAGTAAACAACATAAAATCTTACTGATTTAAAGGCTTGGGTTCTTTTTTTTTTTTAAGTTTTTAAGTAATCTCTCTACACCTAATATGGGCCTTGAACTCATAACCCCGAGATCAAGAGTTGCATGCTCCACCAACCGATCCAGGCAGGTGCCCCGTAAAGGCTTGTTTCTTATTTATGTCCTAGTTCAATGCATGTTAGGTAGAGGTAGAAGGGGAGCTTTTTTTTTTTTGCCTAGGATTGGGCCTCAGATTCCTTCACTGGATCTTCTGCATTTGCTGACAGATGAAGGAGGAAAGTATAGAGGATAGGGTTGAGGTTTTTATGGGACAGGCCTAGAAATGATGTAATCATTTCTGCCCCTATACCACTGTCCAGAGCTCAGTATTATGGTGTTAACCAACTGTTATAGACACTGGGAAATGTCGTTTACATAAGGAGGAAAAGGGAAGCAATTTAGTGAATAAATAGCCATTCTCTTCCACGTATAAGATCCCTGCCCTCAAGAACCTAGTAATTTAGTGGAAGAAGCTGACGTAGATAAAACTTGATGTAGAAGGCAGGCCTGATAAGTGTTATAATAGAGTTTTTTTTAAGATTTTATTTATTTTTTGACAGAGAGACAGCGAGAGAGGGAACACAAGCAAGAGGAATGGGAGAGGGAGAAGCAGGCTTCCTGCGGAGCAGGGAGCCCGATGTGGGGCTCCATCCCAGGACCCTGGGATCAGGACCTGAGGCGAAGGCAGACGCTTAACGACTGAGCCGCACAGGCGCCCCAAGTGTTGTAATCGAGTTTTAAATAGAGTGATATAAATGTATAGGGAAGAGAAAGATTACTTTGGATTAGAAAGATTAGGGAAACATTTGAAATTATATCTCTGTGATAGGAATTATTATAAACATTCTCAAAGGGCGGTTTTAACAATCAAATGATTTGATACATGGCAGTGCCTGGCACACTAAATGGTATATAAATGTTGGGTGGTGTTGTTATTGTCATTCTGTAGAGATGTTCTTGCACTGAGTTGTTTTTTTTTTTTTTTAGATTTTATTTATTTATTTGGCAGAGAGAGACACAGCGAGAGAAGGAACACAAGCAGGGGGAGTGGGAGAGGGAGAAGCAGGCTTCCCGTGGAGCAGGGAGCCCGATGCAGGGCTCGATCCCAGGACCCCGGGATCATGACCTGAGCCAAAGGGAGATGCTTAATGACTGAGCCACCCAGGTGCCCCTGCACTGAGTTTTTAAGGATTGGTAGAGCTTTGAAAAGTGGATTCCAGATGGACTCATTCTAGCAACAGTATGGAAGTGGGAGAATTTAGGACATTTTTAGGAGTAGCAGCTTATATACTAAAACATAGAGAATGTAGGTGGATGTAATAGGGAGATAAGGGAAGAGATGTGGGTCAGATCATTCACACTCTTGAATAACATGTTAAGGAATTTGGGCTTTGATCAGGAGCTGCGAGCTACCACAGAAACTTTTTGAGTAGCCAATAGCTTCTTCTTTTTTTTTTTTAAATACATTTTTTTTTTAAATTTTATTTATTTATTCATGAGAGACAGAGAGAGAGAGAGAGAGAGAGGCAGAGGGAGAAGCAGGCTCCCAAGGAGCAGGGAGCCCGATGCGGGACTCGATCCCAGGACCCTGAGATCATGACCTGAGCCGAAGGCAGACGCTTAACCATCTGAGCCACCCAGGCGCCCGCAAATAGCTTCTTAATGAAAGGTATTGTGTCTTGTTCATTTTTTTTTACGCTTTTTATAACTATATGGAGAGGTAATATAACATTACCCACAGAACCCACTGTTTAGATTGGATTCCTGGCTCTGCCACATATTATCTGTATAACTTTGGGCAGGTTACTTTATTTCTCAGAGCCTAAGTTTCTTTATCAATATGATTGGGATGAAGAAAGTATTACTTCATTGGATTATTATGAGGATTAAATGAATATAATATAAAAATAATGCCTGCATAGTATGTGCTCTTTACGAATCAGTTGCTATCATAATTATATAATCATTACCAGTGCCTGCCACATAGTAGGCATTCAATAATTTTTGAGTGGTCAGAATCATGTTTTAAATTTACCCAGCGGGCGCCTGGGTGCCTCAGTCGTTAGGTGTCTGCCTTCAGCTCAGGTCATGATCCCAGGGTCTTGGAATCGAGTCCCGCATTGGGCTTCCTGCTCCGTGGGAAGCCTGCTTCTCCCTCTTCCACTCCCCCTGCTTGTGTTCCCTCTCTCTCTGTTGAAAAATAAATAAAATCTTAAAAAAAAAAATTTACCCAGCAAGTATTTATATACTGTCATATGACAGGCAAGAGAATTCATTTCATTTTATAAAACATAATTAAAGGTAGGAAATGATGATACCATAGGAGAGTGGTGTAGATGGAGTGTCTTGGTAGTTCAGAAGCATGCTAGTTCAGAAGTACTTCTACTTAGAGGGAGCCAGATTTGTTTTGTGGGAAAGGAAGTATTTGAACTGGGCTTTGAGGGTGGGTAGAATCTAACTATGTAGAAATGAGGGGAAGGCCATTCTAGGCAGTGGAAACAGCCTGAGAAAAGTCAAAGGGTATATAAAAGCATGGTAATGACACTTTTTGGAAAATAGTAAATCACGCTACAGGAAAGACTAAGGCAAATTAAGTCTCTGGTCAAAGTCTAGTTTACTAGTAGTATCAGAGTTGGGAGCTTCCTCTTATGGTCTTACTAACTTTAGAGTGGGTGATCAGCTGTCTTTTGTCTTGACTGAGCCTTGGTACTCAGTATGTGGTCCAGGGATCTAGCAGCATCAGCATCAGCTGGGAGCTTATTAGAAATTCAGACTCGGGGAGGGTATGTGCTCTGGTAAGCGCTGTGAATTGTGCAAGACTGTTGAATCTCAGATCTGTACCTCTGAAACAAATAATGCAATATATGTTAAGAAAAAAAAAAAGAAGAAGAAGAAGGTAGCGGGAGGGGAAGAATGAAGCGGGGGAAATCGGAGGGGTAGATGAACCATGAGAGACGATGGACTCTGAAAAACAAACTGAGGGTTCTAGAGGGGAGGGGGGTGGGAGGATGGGTTAGCCTGGTGGTGGGTATTGAGTAGGGCACGTTCTGCATGGAGCACTGGGTGTTATGCACAAACAATGAATCATGGAACACTTCATCTAAAACTAATGATGTAATGTATGGGGATTAACATAAGAATAAAAAAAAGATTAAAAAAAAAAAAGAAATTCAGACTCGGGACACCTGGGTGCCTCAGTCAGTTAAGCGTCTGTCTTTGGCTCAGGTCATGATCTCAGGGTCCTGGGATCAAGTCTCACATCAGGCTCTCTGCTCAGTAGGGAGTCTGGTTCTCCCTCTCACTCTCCCTTTGTGCTCTCCCTCTCTCTCAAATAAATAAATAAAATCTTAAAAAAAAAAAAAGGAAGAAATACAGACTCCCAGCTTCCCCCTGCCCCGACCTATAGAATTGGAACCTGCAATTTACATAATTCTCAGGTGATTTGTTTGCACATTAAAATTTAGGAAGCACTGGTCTAAAAAACAACAACAACGTTTCCTACTTCTTAACACGAGTGTGTGTGTAGTATGAAACTAAAAATAATAAATTTCAGTAATCACTCAGTCTCAAGCACATGCATTAACAAAGTGCTCTCTTCCTGAGCTAAGTAATTCTAGCTGGTATGATTTTGGGTGGTGGTAGTGGGAGTAAGAATCATTCAAAATGTATTTTTTTAGGTCTGGTCTCATACCAAAAACGATTTGAGGCTTCATCCACAACTTATATTTTAATATAATTAACAGTAACAGTTTCAGTGAAAACTTACTGTTGGCATTAAATACTTTTCTAGACATATATCACCTCCCTGTTAAGGAGGAGTAATATTTCCCTCTTAAAGTATATGGTTTTTATAGCAACTGGAATAATGAACTCTGCTCAAGCTCTTCTTCCAATGTAAAGCTATTGCCTGTCTTAGCTTGTGAGCTCTGTGACACTGTTTTGGATGTGGTGGGTGGTGGAAAGGAAGTGAGGTTGAGGAGGTCAGGCAGAAAAGTTTCACGTAGAAGTAGAGTTGTGCTAGTACACTGTGATGTGGTGATATGAGTCCCAGGTGTGGGGGGGTGAAGGTAGGCAGAAAACTGTCACATGAAGCCAGTGCCTGCCTGAATGTGCTAGCTGTGACATCTCTGTGGATGATGTGGTCATAGTGAATGGTGGGCCTGTGGGGGTGTATCACACCCAAAGCAGGTCTTCTCAGCTTCTAGGAGGCCCATGACTTTAAAATGTAGTCCTTGTTTTGCTAGTAGAATCCTATTGCCTAGGTTCTATATAAATATTTGATTAAGTAAAACAAATACCTCTTGGCTTTCCAGCCTTGTACCTGCCTCTAAATGTTCTTTCTTAGAAAATGAATTTACATTGTCAAGCTGATTTGGTGATTATTGCTTTTGCATTAAAGAAGTGTTTGTTTAGTATCTTATGTGCAAAGCATTGTGTATCAGGCACTGCATAAAGAAACAAGTGAGAAGAGATCTGTATTCTTGAAAATCTTTCTCATATTCCAGCCTGGAGAAGGAGTTAGAAATGTTAAAAGAGGAAGAAGAATAGCTAATATATTCTAGTGCTTATTATGTTCCAGGAGCCCAAGTTATGTCATTTCATCTTCACAATAACCATTTGGGTTAGGTAATAGTAATACTTCCATTTTGCATGTGAAGAAACTAAAATATGGAGAGGTTATCATGAAATGGCAGAGCCAGGATTCAAATATAAGCAATCTTACTTCAGACACTGGACCACCTGTTAGGCTTATGAGCAGTCTTTCAAAGCAGGGTGAAAAGTGCATAGCAGTATTGTTGGGGGGAGGAGGAGGAAGAGAGAGGAATAATGCTAGCTGAAGATATCCAGGGGATCAACGTAGAGAAGATGAAGTTTTAGCTGATCCTGGAAGGATGATTTTCAGTAAAATGAAATAAAATAGTCTTCCAACTCAGAGAAGAGCTTGAACTTAAGTTTGTAGGTCCTAAAAATCACTCATGCCATTCAACAAATCTTTACTGAGAGCTTTCTTACTATGTGCCAGATACTATGCTAGGTATTAGAAATGCAGAAATAAATAAAACTCTGAATCCTTCATAGTAAGGAAGTTACAAAAGAGTGATATGGGCAGAAGGCCAATTGTAATGAGTTTAAGAATGAGTGAAGGTTAAAAAAATGTAGATAGTGAATGTAACCTATTAAAGTTTGGTAACAAATGAAAAGAGTGAATTAGTATCCTATTTTAGGGAGGAGGCAAGAGAAGCATTTTTTAAGATGGGGGGAAATTTAAGTGTATTTGTAAGATAGAACCAGAGGAGATGAAGAGATGGGCAAAGAATAAGGCTTATGGGAAAATACGAGGATCCAAAGATAAGTTGGAGCAGATCAAGTTTTAAATACTGTGGTAAGGAATTTCAACATTATATTATAGGCAGAAGGGAGGCTTTGAAGCGTTATGAAGAAGGTAATGACATATTTTGTGTTTTGGAAAGTGACCCTAATAGCCATGTAAGGGATGGCATAATTTAGGATCATTAAGGATGATCAATTAAAAGCCGCTAAGTTTTATTTGAGCATGGGTTAGACATTGCTAAATACTATACCTGAACTATTCCATTTAATCCTCCTAAGAAGCCTCTAAGATGGTGTTATTTTTGGGTCCATTTTTGTAGCTGAGGACATTAAGATTTATAAAGATTAAGTAACTTGCTTAAGTTCCCCTAGATGGGAATGGTTAGATCCCTTTGCTCTAGTGCAAGGGTCAGCAAACTTTTTCTGTAAAGGACTAGACAGTAAATATTCTAGTCTTTGCAAGTCATACAGTCTCTATCACAACTGAGCTGTCAAAGACAATACCATGATTGTATTCCAATAAAAAATTATAAAAAGTGGGCGCCTGGGTGGCTCAGTCGGTTAGGCGTCTGCCTTCTGCTCAGGTCATAGTCCCAGGGTCCTGGGATGGAGTCCCTCATTGGGCTCCCTGCTCGGCAGGGAGTCTGCTTCTCCCTCTGCCCCTCCCTCCTGCTCATGCACTCCCTCCCCCTCTCTGTCTCTTGTGTGTGCGTGCACAAAAATAAATAAATAAAATCTTTAGGGCGCCTGGGTGGCTCATTTGGTTAAGCAACTGCCTTCGGCTCAGGTCATGATCCTGGAGTCCCGGGATCGAATCCCACATCGGGCTCCCTGCTCAGCGAGAAGCCTGCTTCTCCCTCTGACCCTCCCCCCTCTCATGTACTCTCTCTCATTCTCACTCTCTCAAATAAATAAATAAATAAATAAATAAATAAATAAATAAATAAATAAAATCTTTAAAAAATTATAAAAAATAGTGGGCCATAGTTAGCCACCCCTGGTAGGGCCTGATATGGTTTGGAAAGCCATAATGAAGAAAGAAATGTAGCTTATCATATTTTACTTTATCTCTTTTTGCTATGGTGGGGTAATAGGAATAGAATTATTCTTTTTTTAATATTTTATTTATTTATTTGAGAGAGAGAGAGACAGAGATAGTGAGAGAGAGCATGAGTGGGGAGGAGAGGGGGGGAAGCAGACACTGCTGAGCAGGGAGCCTGACATGGGGCTTGATCCCAGCATCCTGGGATCAGGACCTGAGCCAGAGGGAGACGGTTAACTAACTGAGCCACCCAGGTGCCCTGGGAATAGAATTATTCTCAGGTAGGGATACTACTTAATCTCAAGAGAAGCATCCTTTCTATAGGAGGCTCACTAAAAACAGCTATTTATGCATACAGTTTAGCCACATTCTGCAAAATACCCACTTAACTTTTTATTACAATTGCCTTCCAACAGAATGAACCCTAGAATAAAAGTTCTGTGAGAGCAGGGACTTTGTTTTATTCACTGTCCTGTCCCTAAAGCCTTGCACATAGTAGCCACTCAATAAAGAATTGTTTATTTGCAATGATGTGGCTGGAACTAGAGGGTATTATGCTAAGCAAAATAAATCAGGCAAAGAAAGGCAAATAGCGTATTATTTCACTCATATGTGGAATTTTAAGAAGCAAAACAGGTGAACATACGGGAAAGGAAGGGAAAAAAAAATAAGAT
This sequence comes from Mirounga angustirostris, assembly GCF_029215605.1. NCBI lineage: Eukaryota > Metazoa > Chordata > Mammalia > Carnivora > Phocidae > Mirounga > Mirounga angustirostris. Next base: position 154,743,390 of record NW_026991712.1, read on the forward strand.
AAAAACAGAAAAGGAGGCAAGCCATAAGAGACTGTTAACTATAGAGAATAAACTGAAAGTTGCTGGAAGGGAGGTGGGCCAAACGGGTGATGGGCATTAAGGAGGGCATCTGTTGGGATGAGCACTGATGTTATATGTAAGTGATGAATCACTAAATTCTACTTCTGAAACCAATATACACTATATGTTAACTAACAAATTTAAATAAAAAATAAAAAGTAAATTAAAAAAATAATTGTTTAATGAATGGCATGCTGATTCTCATAATTCCAGTGACTGGGGAGTTGTACAGATACTTAGAGAAAAGTGACCTATTTTATTTTATTTTTTTATTATTATTATTTTTAAAGATTTTATTTATTTATTTGAGAGAGAGAGAATGAGAGAGAGCAAGCACATGAGAGGGAAGAGGGTCAGAGGGAGAAGCAGACTCCCTGCTGAGCAGGGAGCCCGATGCGGGACTCGATCCCGGGACTCCAGGGACCTGAGCCGAAGGCAGTCGCTTAACCAACTGAGCCACCCAGGCGCCCCAAAAAGGGACCTATTTTAAAGATACCTGTAACAACTGCAACTCCCTCAGATTAATTGTTTTCTCATTATCTTCTTCATATTTCCTCTGTTCCACTACAGCGTCCTCCTTTTTTTTTTTTTTTTTTAAGATTGAATTTATTTATTTGACAGAGAGCACAAGCAGGGGAGCAGCAGAGGGAGAAGCAGGCTCCCCACTGAGTAGGGGGCCCAATGTGGGGCTTGATCCCAGCACCCTAGGATCATGACCTGAGCTGAAGGCAGGCGCTTAACCACCTGAGCCACCCAGGCGCCCCCAGCCTCCTCTTTTTTACCCAACTAGTTTGTCTGACAGTAATTGACACTCTCAAATGCTCTTTCTGCGTAGGTTATAGACACTGCCATGCTGGCCAGAAACCGTCAGCATTCCAGATTCAGTCTTCCAGCACTCTGTATTATGTTCATTATTTGTTAGACTTCTACCTGCCCCACATTCCTCCTACTCACCCTCTTCCATATTAGGTCGTGATTTTCATAGTAAAGAAACTGACAGATGAATGAAGTTAAATGTCCCACTTTTCCAAAGCAGGAAGTGGAGGTAGGGACAAGGGTTAGGGAATGAAGAGGAGAGTGGGCACATAAAAACCAGCTTTTTGGGGTGCCTGTCTGGCTCAGTCGATGGAGCATGGGACTCTTGATCTTGGGGTCATGAGTTCGAGCCCTATTTGGGTGTAGAGATTATTTAAAAATAAGATCTTTTTTTTTTTAATTTTAGGTACAAGTGACAAATATATTTCTTTTTATTGTTATTAAAATTTTCTCCAATGTAGTTCAGTAAATGAAGTATTTTATTTTATTCCACTGTTGGTCATAGTTTGAGCCCTAAACACTCCCTTCCGTTTCACCTCAAAGGGAGCTCCTTTGTAGCTACACACTCATCATTAGTAAAGAGATCTGGTTGGATCTGCTCCCAAATCTTCTTCTTAGGATTCAGCTCTTTGTCAGGTTCTCCAGGAAAAGCATCAAAAACAATTGTCTCCAGGAGCAGACCCATTAGGAGGTGCCAAGATTTCAACCTTCTCAGGTGAACTAGCACACATCAGCATTGCTTGAGATATTTACTCCCCTCATCTTTGCAGGTTTCAGGTTACAAAGTAAAATCACCATCCGATTTTGCATCTGTTCGAGGAACACGATTCACCAGGCCACTGACAACTGTTCTTGGGGCTGTTTCTCCAACATCTACTTCTTCCACATATAAAGAATCTGCATCAGGTGTTTTCTGGCAGTGATGATACAACCAACTCGAACATCCAGATGAGAAACATCTACTGGCTTAGAGTCAGTGCTTCCTGCTACTGACTGCTGTTTTTTCTCCTTTTTCTCTCCTTTCACTTCAGTTTTCTCTTTCATCTTCTTTTCTTCTGCTCCTCCTCCTATCTGTTCTTTGGCACCAGAAGTTATAGTTGTTATTGGTCTAGACTGTATCCCATTTTCAGAAACTGTGGAATTAGCTTGCAGCAGAGTACCAGATGGAAATGGTATTTGTTTCACTCCATTTTGAATTTCTGCCTGAATTAGCTCTTGTTTCAATTCTTCAGTTTCTTTCTTTAATTTAGCATTTTCTTTTTTTTTAAGATTTTATTTATTTATTTGAAGAGAGAGACACAGTGAGAGAGGGAACACGAGCAGGGGGAGTGGGAGAGAGAGAAGCAGGCTTCCCACTGAGCAAGGAGCCCGATGCGGGGCTTGATCCCAGGACCCCAGGATCATGACCTGAGCCGAAGGCAGACGCTTAACAACTGAGCCACCCAGGCGCCCCTAATTTAGTGTTTTCAACTCGAGGTTTCTTCTCTTCTCTCAAAGTTGCCTGCAAAATTGCTTTCTCCTTAAGAAAGAGCAACTTGCTGCTTTAAGTATTCAATAATTTGATCTGCTTCTGAACCCTTCTGTTCCAGTCTCTTCAGAACAGCACCATTAGTTGCCATTTTTGTCAAAAATGGCAGAAAATCATGAATCGGTGGACAGAGCAACCTGGGGAGCCTTACCCAGGCAGCCTCAGTCCGGAGCCTAAAAATAAAATCTTTAAAAGAAAAAAAGAAAGAAGCTTTCCTGCCCATTCACCTTGTGACTGAATTTGATTCTCACCTGGTCCACGTTTAAGTTATAATTATAATAATTACTTTTTTTTTTTTGAACTCTTATTGTGTACCAGTCACTGTTCTTTGGACTTTATATTCATTATTTCATTAATCTCTTCCAGTGACCTTGTGTTGTGGACAATGTTATCCTATTTTACAGAAAGGGAAACTAATGCTTGCCCAGTAGAGTGGAGGTGGGATTTGAGCCCACACCCTCTAAGTTCAGAGCCTTTTAACTCTTTACTAATTTGCTTCCCATTTATGCCCAAGCCAGAGGTAAGTTTCAACTGGTCATTGGCGCCTGCATCCTATTTCAGTACTGCCTAGATCTTTCCTTGGGTTCTTTTCCTTTCTCAAGTTCCCACCAAGTCTCTGGATGCACTTAGAGAAAACTAGTGGTCCAGAAACCACCTCTTGGAGAAACTCTGAAATTTCCATATTAGTAATTTTGGTCGAAGTGGCATGTCTTTAAAACTCTACTGTGATGTTACAGCCAACCACACATTCTCCCTCACTCAGTTCCTTTTCACTCAACAATCATTTACTGCATGTGCATACTATTTGCTGGGCACTGTATTCATAGCACTGTGGGTGCTATGAACACAAGGAAGAATATGACCTGGACTCTGCCTTCATGGAACTTTATGGTCCTTTCCAGCCTTATCACTGCTTTGCCTTTACTCTCACTTGTAGTCAGTCTCCCCTTTTCTTTGCCCTTCTAAACTAGAGCTTACTTGAGACTGGAGGACATTGTAGGTTTTTGTTTTTGTTTTAAGATTTATTTATTTGAGAGAGAGTGAGTGTCGGGGAAGGGGGGCAGAGTGTGAGGGGGAGAATCTCAAGCTGACTCCCCACTGAGTCGGAGTCCAACCCGGGGCTCCATCTCACAACCCTGAGATCATGACCTGAGCCGAAATCAAGAGTCACATGCTTAACCAACTGAGCCACCCTTGAGGGCATTGTTAATGAGACTTCCTTCTTGGCAACCCAAACCCAATTGTCACTGACCTTGTGACATTTATCTTCTCCCACTTTAATGATCATCAGTAATAATCATTTTTTATGGTTTTTATTTTTAAATTATTTTTGTATATAAATATAACCTGTTGGTTGAAAAAACTTCAAATATAACATAAATGTGTACACTAAAAAATAAAAATTACCCCTTACCTCGTCAGTACTACTTACTATTTTTCTTCTTTGTTTTATAGCTTTTTTGAGATTTAAACTACATATAAACTGCATATTTATTTATTTATTTATTTATTTTTATTATGTTATGTTAATCACCATACATTACATCATTAGTTTTTGATGTAGTGTTCCATGATTCATTGTTTGCGTATAACACCCAGTGCTCCATGCAGAACGTACCCTTTTTAATACCCATCACCAGGCTAACCCATCCTCCCACCCCCCATAAACTGCACATTTAAAGCATGCACTGCGATAAGTTTTGACAAATGTATATACACCCATGAAACCATCACCATGAGATAGTGAACATATCCATCCTCCCTCAAAATTTCCTCCCTCATCTTTGCACTCCCATAACCTCCACCCCTCTCAGGCAAATATTGATCTGCTTTTTTCACTATAGATTGATTTTACTTCATAGACTTTTATATAAATGGAATGGTACAGTATGTACTTTTTTTGGGTCCAGATTTTTCACTCAGCATAATTATTTTGAGATTTATCCACTGTTGCATGTATCACTGGTTCATTCCTTTTTGTAGCTGAGTAGTAGTCTATTGTATGAATACCATAATTTGTTTATCCCTTCAACTGCTAATGGGTATTTGTGTACAAGTTTTGTGTTGATATATGCTTTCACTTCTTTTGGGTTGAATGCCTAGGAGTGGAATAGCTGGATCATATGATAGGTACATGTTTATTTAAGAAACTACCTCAGTGTCTTCCAAAGTGGTTGTACCATTTCATATTCCCACCAGCACTGCATGGGTATTCCGGTTGCTCTTCATTTTTACCAATATTTGGTATACTGAAAGTCTTTAATTTTAGACATTCTAATAGGTGTATACTATATCTTATGGTTTTGATTTGCATTTCCCTAACGATTTTGAGCATCTTTTCATGTACATATTTTCCATCTGTACATCTTCTTTAGTGAATTGTCTATCTGAGTCTTTTTCTATTTTTTAAATTGGGTTATTATTGTATTTTGAGAGATTAAAAAAAAAAATCTAGGGACGCCTGGGTGGCTCAGTCGGTTAAGCGTCTGCCTTCAGCTCAGGTCATGATCCCAGGGTCCTGGGATCGAGTCCCACATCGGGCTCCCCGCTCTGCCGGGAGCCTGCTTCTCCCTCTGCCTCTGCCTCTCTCTCTCTCTATCTCTCATGAAAATAAATAAAATCTTAAAAAAAAAAAAAATCTAAACATGGGATGGGTGGCTCAGTCAGTTGAGTGTCAGACTCTTGATTTTGGCTTGGATTGCGATCTCTGGGTTGTGGGATCAAGCCCTGTATTGGGCTCTGCACTCAGCATTCTCTCTCACCCTTTGCCCCTTCCCCCTCTAAGATAAGTAAATAAATCTTAAAACAAAATTTAAACATGAATCCTTTCTTAGATATATGCACTGCAGTCTATGACTTGTCTTTTCATTCTCTTAACAGTGTCGTAAGAGCTCAAGATGGGGCACCTGGGTGGCTTAGTCGGTTGGGCATCTGCTTTCAGCTCAGGTCATGATCCCAGGGTCCTGGGATTGAGCCCTGCATTGGGCTCCCTGCTTAGTGGGGAGCCTGCTTCTCCCTCTCCCTCTGTGCCCCCCACTCGTGTTCTCGCACGCTCTGTTCTCTCTCTCTCAAATAAATAAAAAGTCCTAAAAACACAAAGAAGAGCACAAGATTTTGATTTTAAGAAGTCTAATTAATTGGGGTGCCTGGGTGGCTCAGTGGTTAAGCGTCTGCCTTTGGCTCAGGTCATGATCCCAGAGTCCTGGAATCAAGCCCCACATCAGGCTCCCTGCTCAGTGGGGAGCCTGCTTCTCCCTCTCCCTCTGCTGCTCCCCTTGCTTGTGTTCTCTGTCTCGCTCACTTTCAAATAAATAAAATCTTAAAAAAAAGAAGTCTAAATAATTTTTAATTTTATAGAGTGTGCTTTGGTGTCATGTCTAAGAAACCTTTGCTTAATAGAAGGTCACAAAGGTTTTCTTTTATGAATTCTTGCAGATATTTTATAGATTTGGTTTTACATTTAGGTTTACGATCCATTTTAAGTCAATTTTTATATATGCTAAAAGGTATTAATCCAAATTTATTTGTTTTCCAGTTCCAATCCAGTTGTTCAAGCTCCCTTTGTTGAAAACACTATTTTTGCTCTACTGAATTGCCTTTGCACCTACCTTTGTAGAAAATCAGTCATGCATTGTATTCATTTCCTGGGACTGCCTAACATTACCATAAACTTGTCTAAATTTATTCTCTCACAGTTCTGAAGTCTGAATTCAAGGTGTTGATAGGCAACACTTCCTCTGGAGGCTGTAGGGGAGAATTCTCTCTTGTTTCTTCTGACTTTTGGTGACTCCAGACATTCTTTGGTTTATGGCAGCATAACTCCTATCTCTGCCTCTGTGTTTACTTGGCCTTCTCCCCAGATATCTCTCAAGTGTCTTCCCCTCTTCTTTTTTTTCTTTTTTTAAATTTAAGTATAGTTGAGGGACGACTGGGTGGCTCAATCGGTTAAGTGTCTGCCTTCGGCTCAGGTCATGATCCCAGGGTCCTGGGATTGAGTCCCACATCGGGCTCCCTGCTCTGCGGGAAGCCTGCTTCTCCCTCTGCTTGTGCTCTCTCTCTCTCTCTGTCAAATGAATAAATAAAATCTTAAATAAAATAAAATAAATTGAAGTGTTGTTGATATACAGTATTGTATCAGTTTCAGGTGTACAACATGGTGATTCAACATTTATATATATTACAAAATGCTTACCATAAGTGTAGTTATCATTTGTCACCACACAAAATTATTTCAATATTATTGACTGTATTCTCTATGTTGTACTTTATATCCCCATGACTTATTTATAACTCGAAGTTTGTACCTCTTAATCCCCTTCACTTGTTTCTCCCATTTCTGAACCCCCCACCCCACAACCACCACCAATTTGTTCTCTGTATTTATGAGTCTGTTTTTTTTTTTTTAAGATTTTATTTATTTGCAAGAGAGAATGAGAGAGAGCATGAGAGGGAGGAGGGTCAGAGGGAGAAGCAGACTCCCTGCTGAGCAAGGAGCCTGATGTGGGACTCGATCCCGGGACTCCAGGATCATGACCCGAGCTGAAGGCAGTCGCTTAACAACTGAGCCACCCAGGCGCCCTATGAGTCTGTTTTTGTTTTGTTTGTTTTGTAGATTCCACATATAAATGATACCATATAGTACTTAGTAGTAGTACTTCCTAGACATTTTCTATTAATATACAAACTTTTTTTTATATAAGTGGGATTTGTAGCTCACTGTTTTGTTTTAACAGTATATTTTGGATATCTTCCCATATCAGTGCATAAAGATCTACTCCATTCTTTTTTAATGGCTATATAGTATTCCAATCTATGAATATGCCATAAATATTTAACTAGTTTTTTATTGGCAGGTATTTAGATATACAGTGGTGAAGTAGGTGTCCTTTTATATGTACCCAAATTGAGTATATTTGTAACATAAATTCTGAGAAGTGGAGTTGTTGGAGCAATTAAAATGTTTGCTAGATATAATCAATTACCCTTTGAAAAAGTTGTGCCAAGAACTTAACAGTGTTTCCTGTTCCTGTTTTCTTCACCTTCTGGGCAACACTGAGCATGATCAATCTTAATCTTTGTTCATTTGATAGATTTAAAAGCAATATCTTCTTTTAATGTATATTTCTTTAATTATAAGTGAATTAGAGTATTTTGATATTTTTACTAGACATTTTACTTACTCTTCTATGAATTATATACATTTTTTTCTTCTTTTTCTTTTTTTTTAAGATTTTATTTATTTGAGAGAGAGAGCAAACAAGAGCAGGAGGAGGGGTAGAGAGAGAGGGACAAGCAGGCTCCCTTCTGAGCAGGGAGCCCAACACGGGGCTTGATCCCAGGACTCTGGGATCATGACCTGAGCCGAAGGCAGACGCTTAACTGACTGAGCCACCCAGGCACCCCTTGCTTATTTTTCTACTGAGTTCTTTTTTTACATATTTGGAAGAGTTCTTTTAATGTTAAGGAAGTTAGTCCTTTCTCTTCCAGCAAATGTGGGCTTTTTTTCCCTCTCTCTCTCATAGTTGGTAGTTTGTAAACTACAGACCTTCAGCTTGGGTAGTCCAACTTACTTACTTTCTAGATGAGGAAACTGAACTTCAGATAGGGTTAGTATCTCTCTCTCTCTCTTTTTTTTTTTTTTGTGAGCATGTAGTCAGAAAGCAGTGGAGCTGAAACCAGCATCAAGTTTCCTTACTTCCAGTTTGGTGCTTTGGTGCCTTTTCTAATATACCATGCTATTTTTAAAGCTTACTCCTTTCTCTCTTCCACAGTTGCTTTTTACCACTAGATCTTGCCACAACCAGATGTTTCATGGTAAACTTAGAAATTTACCAGCCTGGTATCAAAGTTAGAGAGGCTGCAGGGTTGTACAGGAACCCAGGAGACTTCACAGGTATTGGATTGTTTCTAATGCATGAGTAACTAAACTAGTTTCTCAATATGGCAGTTGTGGTATTTTCATTTGTTTAAAAATATGTGTTTTGTTTCATAGGTTCATGGGTGTGTGTGTACATCAAGGACAGTTGCATGCACTTACAGAGGTAAGACTTAAGTAAGCATATTGAAGTGGCTTCTTTGCCTTAGTTTCAGCATTTTTGGTTCCATAGTAATTATTACTTGTATATGCATTTATATTTATGCAAAAATGGCAGTGTTAACAATGCTTTCTTCTCTTGCCTGGGAACAATGGCCATATCTCTTAATACTCTTGGATTCCCTCATAATACTTTGTGAGTACTCTTAAAATATGAGTGCTCAAATATTATATTGATTCTTGCTGCCTGGATGACCCCTTCCTAAGCTAAGGGATGGCATCACTTGGCTGCAGACTCTTTCATGGTAACAGACATAAACGTTTGGTGTCCTGATCTAGAATTCCACTGTCACTGCTGTAGTGTCCTGATTGGTCTTATTACTCCTTGGAATTAGTTTACCTCTCCAGTCTCATTTCATTTTCAGCCTCTTCTTGGCAGATAATATATGATAGCCACTACTTAGCCTCTGAGGACCAGAGCCTCTCTAGAACAAAGGCTTCCTAAATTCAGGTACTGAGCTGTCAGCTTCAGAATTTGCTTGGGTGCTTCTTAGAAACACAGGTTCCTGAAATCTCCTAGGTTTAGTAGGTCTTCATAGGGCCCATATGTATTTTTAAAAGCTCCCCAGATTATTCAAGTGAGCATCTAGATTTGAGAATCTATGTTCTAGAAAGTGTTCACAATCTTCCTTGGGAAGTAATTACCAAAATACAAAGTGAAGAAACTTAGGAAGGAAAATTGTTTAACAGAATTTGTGATTATTGGTTTCCTGCTGGATTGGTGCCTGGTATTAGTCCTTAATATCTGATGATGGAAGGTTCCATATGCCTCACTCTTTGTCTCTTTTCCCAGTTACTGAGGGCACCAGAATGTGGAATGTGTGTAGCTCTGTCCCGCCTCTTTTATGGAAGGCTAAAGAAGTAAAGAAGGCAGAATAATGAGAATAAGAGCATGGGCTCTGACATCTTGATTGCCTAGATTTGAATTTATCTGTGTCTCAGTGTTGTCATCTGTAAAATGGGAATAATAATAATGATAGTATCTGCCCTAGGGAGTCTAGATAGAGAAGAGGATCCGTGTCTGAGGCCTAGAGTATTTCAATTTTAAAAGTCAGAGGAGAGGGTGCCTGGGTGGCTCAGTCGTTAGGCGTCTGCCTTTGGCTCAGGTCGTGGTCCCCGGGTCCTGGGATCGAGCCCCACGTCGGGCTCCCTGCTCTGCGGGAAGCCTGCTTCTCCCTCTCCCACTCCCCCTGCTTGTGTTATGTCTCTCTCTGTCAAATAAATAAAATCTAAAAGAAAAAAAAAAGTCAGAGGAGAAGGGCATTTTTTAATCTTTTTTTTTTTTAATTTTTTATTTATTTGCGAGAGAGAGAATGAGAGACAGAGAGCATGAGAGGGAGGAGGGTCAGAGGGAGAATCAGACTCCCTGCTAAGCAGGGAGCCCGATGTGGGACTGGATCCCGGGACTCCAGGATCATGACCTGAGCCGAAGGCAGTCGCTTAACCAACTGAGTCACCCAGACGCCCGAGAAGGGCATTTTAAGAGGGAGTGGCTAGTGAGTTAGGAAGAAAACCAGGAGAATGTATTGGCCTGGAATGGAAAGGAAGGAGTTTCAAGGAGGAGGGAGTAAGTAATTATGGCAGATCTTGCTGATAAAATGATCTCACAGGGATTTTGTAAAATCTTATTTAGCACAGTGTCTGGCATATAGTAATTGGTTAATACGTTTTAACTATTACACCTTTTATTATTAACATTGACTGGGCTTTCCTGAACTCCTTGAATTGTCAGTATTTTTCATTTGGTATTTAATACTGCTGTTCAGGGGTGCCTGGGTGGCTCAGTTGTTAAATGTCTGCCTTCAGCTCAGGTCATGATCCCAGGGTCCTGGGATCAAGCCCCGCATCGGGCTGCCTGCTCAGCGGGATGCCTGCTTCTCCCTCTCCCATTCCCCCTGCTGTGTTCCCTCTTTCACTGTCTCTCTCTCTCTCTGTCAGATAAATAAATAAAATCTTTAAAAAAAAATACTGCTGTTCAGTACTGCTGTTAATGTTATTAAAATTTTTTTAAACTTTTTATTGAAGTATGACATAACAGAAAAAGCACACATACGAAATGTGTACAGCTCACTAAATTTTTACAAATGAACACACCCATAACCAGCATTCCAGATCAAAAAACATTTTCTGTGTATTTCTTTTCTCAGAAGTGAGTCTATAAATTCTTCAAAGACAAAACTCTGTCCTTCTCTCAAGTCTTCTATCTGCCAAAGCTCTGACACTAATAATTGTTAAAGTATTTGTTGTACTCCCTGGTTATATCATTATTCTCTGAAATGTAAGTTTATTGGAAGGGCTTGTATGTTGGTTTTGCTGACAAAGAAGAAAATGCTTTAAAATCGGTGATCATGTTGCAAATTCAGAAGTGGGGTATAATGGAAATGGCAGAAATGAATGATCTTAATGCAGCATTCTTTTGGCCATGTTGCACTTAAATAGTATTTTTTGTTGTTTGTTAGCTTATTCATAGCCATATATAACATATAGTGCCTTCTTTGTGAAAGAGTGTCTATTTCCCATATTACTGATGAGATCTTGGCATAGCTTATCATACAAATAATTTTTATTATGATGTTAATAGGCTGATGGTCATGCAGCCCAAATATCCAAATGCTTTTGGTTATTTTCAGAAGGGGATCAGCAAAGGCCATCATGGCATAGATCTCTGGGGAATCCTATGTTTATCCTATAATTGGATTTGGCAGTACAGCTATTGGTTTCACTAAGGATTGTGAAAATAAATTACTAATAACATCTAGCACAGCACTGGGAACTTAGATGACATTTAGTAGATTTTTCTTGACTGGTGGAATGCTGCTCTTTACAATAATGTGAACACCATCCCTTATTTCTCTTAAAGTAGTTTGTCAATAATTACAGCGGACAAACATAGCTCTTGTTAGTGCCTATAGAGTATTGATATAATTAAGAAGAGTATTTCTCATATACAGTAGTGATCTGGACTTTTCTGGGCTTGAACCATTTCCGTGACTCTTTAAAATTATAGACATTGGGAGCACCTGGGTGGCTCAGTTGGTTAAGTGTCTGCTTTCAGCTCAGGTCATGATCCCAGGGTCCTGGGATCAAGCCCCACGTCAGGCTCCCTGCTCAGTGGGAGCCTGCTTCTCCCTCTCCCTCTGCCCCCCCTCGGCTTGTGCTGTCTCTTTCTCACTCTCTATCTCAAATAAATAAAATCTTTTTTTTTTTTTAAAGATTTTATTTATTTGACGGAGAGAGAGACAGCAAGAGAGGGAACACAAGCAGGGGGAGTGGGAGAGGGAGAAGCAGGCTTCCTGCTGAGCAGGGAACCCAATGTGGGACTCGATCCCAGCACCCTGGGATCATGACCTGAGCTGAAGGCAGCTGCTTAATGACTGAGCCACTCAGGTGCCCCAATAAATAAAATCTTTAAAAAAATAATAAGCTGGCTCAGTCAGTTAAGTGTCTGCCTTCGGCTCAGGTCGTGATCCCCGGGTGCTGGGATCAAGCCCTGCGTCAGGCTCCCTGCTCAGTGGAGAGTTTGCTTCTCCCTCTACCCCTCCTCCTGCTTGTGCTCTCTCTTTCTCTCAAATAAATAAATAAAATCTTAAAAAAAAATAAAATTGTAGACATTAATTGAACTTGGAGCAGTCAGACAGTTAGGTACTACTAACTACTACAGATAGTTTTACCTGTAGTGAAGTATAGACTTCTGAGTTTTTAAGCAAATGAGTTATTTGTTAAAGAGAAAACAGTTTGATAAAAGATCAAACAAAACCTTTTAAGTTTAATGAGTTGAATTAAGAATCCATATTGTATCTAGTAGAAATGCTCCATAAGTATGTCTTTAACTTGGGAAACCCTAACGTCTTTCATTTGGTCATGAGTATCAAGGAAGTGAAAATCTTCGGTTTTTAAAGACAGAAGATGTAACCCTATATATTAGTTAGCCATGGCTATGTAATATCCAACCACAAAACCTCAAAAGCATACAACAGTAACATTTGTTTCTTGTGTGAGTGCAGGGCTGAGCTGAGCTGAGCCCAGTTAGGCAGTTCTGCTAGTCTCACTTGGGCTCACTCATGCATCTGGCAGGTCAACTTGTAGTCTGATCTAGGTTGGGCTTTGCTGGGAGGCTTTGCTCCAGCTGCTTCTCACCCTTCTTCTGGGATCAGCAGACTAGCCTGGATGTGATGATACCAGAACAGCAAGAGTATGCCAGCCATTTGCACAAGTGCTTTTCATGATTCTGCTTATATTCAAGTTTGCTTGGCCAGCATCTTCATTGGACAAAACAAGTCACACACCTGAGTCCACATTGGGAGCATATTGCAAAGTTCTATTTCAAAGGGCATGGATTCCATAAAGGGTGAAGAATTGCGATCTGTTGCCATCTCCCATATCCTATAAATATCCCAATTAAAAAATCATAATTATTTGTCTTTTCTATCCTACTTGAGGGCAAAGACTTTCTCCCATTATAAAAATCATAGCTACCAGTATAAACACCTACTGTGGGATAAGTGCTATGCTTGGTGCTTATATGTTAGCTGTAATTCTCACAATTCTGTAATCATATTTTCTCCATTTAGATGAGAAAACTAGGCTTAGAGAAATTAAGGGAATTTCCAAAGTAGGATTTGGATCCAGATTCATTTGACTTCAAAGCCTATACCCTTTCCATTATAACATACTGTCCTTAATTCACTTACATATTTCCCACAGTGCTAAGCGCTTATATATATATATATATATATATATATATATATATATATATCCCCACAGGTTCTTGTATGTATAGCATGTGTAGTATTTGTGGAATTTGATTTTGACTACTTTTATATTTCGGGTTACTTGGAAAAGATAATTCCTGGTTATTAGATATATTAGAATGTGTTCGGTTGCAAGTAACAGAAAATAGTCAAAAGACCTCAAAAAAGAAAATGACTAATATAACTGGAATTCCAGTAGCTTATTAGGTTAAGGTTGGTTTAATTCAGCAGCTAAGTAGATGTTATTTTTTTTTAAGATTTTATTTATTTATTTGGCAGAGAGAGACACAACGAGAGAGGGAATACAAGCAGGGGGAGGGGGAGAGGGAGAAGCAGGCTTCCTGCCGAGCAGGGAGCCTGATGCGGGGCTTGATCCCAGGACCCTGGGACCATGACCTGAGTCGAAGGCAGACGCTTAACGACTGACAGGCCACCCAGGCGCCCCTAAATAGATGTTATTTAGAGACTCCATGTCTTTCCATCTCTTTGCTCTGTCTTTACATTGTCAACTTCATCCTAAGGTGGCTGTCATTCTACTCAAAAAGTAGCTGCCACAACTTACATGCTATATGTTTTCTCTTCCATATCCAAGATGGAGGTGTGCGGCATTGTCAAAGACAGAAGAGAGAGATACTTTGAGACAGATTATGTGTCATCTCATAGTGTCTTCTTTTTGAGCTTGTTAAGAAGGGCACAAAGAGGGAAATATCCTCCTAATCAAATAGTTTAGAGATCCTTTTTGTGCAGAATCTTTCAGTGCCTAGAAGATTGGAAATTTGGGGAATGAGTGGGGTATAAGGTTGTCGGGTAGGGATCTCAAGTGACAATACTCTCTGGTCAAAAGAGTCAGCAAAAGAATTGCTTGGCAGATGTTTTGGGGTCTCTCTTGCCTTCTCTACTATGGAGAAGCTGCCTTTTTCCACCGTTCCAGTAAGAATCACTCAGCTATAGACAGAGCAATTGCTTGGCCTGGTGAGGTGATTCATTCCTTTTACAGCAAAGTCACTTTAGCCAGGCAGATACTTGGTACTAAAAGAAATGCTCTTAGCGCATGAGGGAATGGATCAGCCCTGCAGGCGGCTGAAAAGAACTTTTTATTCACATAGCCCTCATCCTCTTCTCACTCACCATTTCCACCCCCCCACCATACACCTTCTTTCTTTTTTAAAGAATAGTTACTTTGGAAATTCCTTGTTTATGTGGGTTGATATGTGTTGTTTCTGAGTTGTTTTTTGTCAGACTTATAAGAAGCCTTATATAATCAGAGAGCTTATAATGAAAGGAAACTCTGTCGGTTCAGTGACCAAACTCATGCATTATTTATAAAAATGAGCAGCCAGACCCCGATTCTAGTTTCTTGGTGTGCTGTGATATTGCTTTTAGTTGTGCCTGCTTCTTTTTTCGTTTCTGTGTGGCCCAGTACAGAGTATTCTCTTGACCTTATTTACCTTGAGCTAGATGCAGTATTGGTTGGTGCCTGCCTTGAGTTAACTTTTGCAGCATAGCCATACCTGTCTTTCAAGCATGGGGTGGCTTTGAGGAGACTATTTCTACCACATGATAGTGAAGAGGACATTTCAGATGTACCATCAATGATTGCCCCTGTGGCTCAAAACTTCTAAAGGAATGGTGAGGGTAGGAGAAATGACAGGCTGTGAATTAGCATCTATCTGCAAGGGAAGAAAGAGATTCACTTTACACATACCACTTTGAGTGAATCTGCTGTAGGCTAGGCAGTCTGCTAGGCTCTGGGCTTATCCGGATAAAAAAGAAGCCTATTCTCCTATTTACTGCTATATAACAAACTACCCTAAAACTTAGTGATTTAAAACAACCATTTTGTTTTGCTTGTGATTTTACAGGCCAGGAATTTGGAAGGGCTTTGCTGGGTCTCTGATCTACAAGTGTCAGCTAGAGGACCCACTTCCAGGATGGTTGCTGCATTTGCATGTCTGGTGCCATGGTCAGTGGAGGTGGCTTGGCCCCTCTCACTGCATGGTGTCTCATTCTCGGTCATCTCCATATGGCTTGAACTTTCCATAGCTTGGTGATCTCAGGATAGTTGGACTTTGTGTATGGTGACAGGAAAGAGGTAGAGGCCACCCACGTGGGAGCTGAAAGACTTCTTATGACCTACCTTTGAAGTTCCAGAACGTCACTTACGCTGCATTCTCTTGTTCAGGTCTGATTCACAGGGAGGGGAATTATTAGACTCTACATCTCACTGACCTTTTTTATTCCACTGCAATGTCTTTCATGAACTCAGTATTTAGTGACTGGGGTAGTAAGAAATTTCTCACTATGTCCTTCCTTAAAAGCTATTTTTAAATATCCAGCCATTATTCTATGATGTTAACTCTTACATCTCCATATGTATTAATAGTTGTTACTCATTATAGTTCATATTCTTTTTTTCTGTCATCTCCTGTTTTCCACTCAATTATTTTACTAATATTTCAAATACAACATAGCTCAGTTAGGTCACTCTTTTCAATCTTACCATTGTCTATTGTTAGAACACTTATTCCTCCAAATAAAAACTACAGAATTAGTTTTTACATTTTCTCATCTCTTGAATTTAACCAGTTCCTAATCCTTTTATTTTCTTTGTGATGTCTTTCTGAATCTTCTTTCTCTGCCTTCTTGCCATGACGTTATTCCATGTCTTGATTCCTACAAAGACTTTGGCTGGCTTTCCTGTCTCTAATCTTTCTTTGCTTCATTTTGGTATATCACTACTCAAATAATCCATTAGGCATACTTCGATAATGTGATGCTTCTGTTTAAAAACTTCTATTTAGGGGCTCCTGGGTGGTGTAGTTGGTTGAATATCTGACTCTTGGTTTCACTCAGGTCGTGATCTCAAGGTTGTGAGATTGAGCCCTGCGTGGCGCTCCGTGCCTAGTGCAAGGTCGGCTTGAATTTCTCTCTCCCTTTGCCCCTCTCCCCCCTTGCCTGTGCCTACTTCTCTCTCTCTCCCTCTCTCAAAAATAAATCTTTAAAAAAAATTCTTAAAAACTTCTGTTTAGCATTCTAGAACTCTCTCTATTTGATTTCAGAATACACATCCTTCCCTTTAGTTAGGCGGGTCTTTCTGCTCTCTTCTACACATGCTGGCCTTAAGTGTGCCTTCCGGGACCTGGGATGCCCTTATCTCTCTTCTCCCTCCCACTTTCCAAGTTATGTCAAATCCCAGGCTCTCTCATGGAGCTCAGTCTCCTAAATAAGGCCAATGATAATGCTTTGTGTTGTTGGGCCCATAGTATATGTTTAGGATGTTTATAGTTGGTTGTTAGGTGTAGACCCAGCTCTCAGAAAGCTGAATTAGTCCCAGTGGAAAGAGCTCGAAGTCAGAAGTAGTGTGAAATGTCATATCTCAGATCCTTTCACAATTAGAAGTTTATTTCATTTATACTTGTAAAAATAGCTAAAAACATTCCTATAAATACTTGGTGGCATCTTTACTTTTGAAAAAAGTAGCTTTTATTTAATTTTTTGGTTCGGTCATTTAGTAATAAAAAATCTCTAAATAAATTGTGGCACATGTTTTATGCCCTTATTTATAGTAACTCCCTATGACATTTGAGAAACAAGAATTTGAGGTTGGCACTCTAACCCACAAATAATAGAAGAGTTCATTTAGTTTACTTTAATCTTAAAGCAGTTTTCCCTTGACTTTCTGGCTTGCTTCTGGCTCATTTACTCATTCAAAAAGTATTTATTGGGCTTCTATTATGTATCTAGCACTATTCTAGGCATTGGGAATATAATAATGAACAAATAATAATCTCTGCCCTCTGGAACGTACATTGTGGTCAGCAGGGGGGTGAGTAGGAGAGTTAGATTGCACAGGAACCAAATTGTAATATATGTGGTTTAAGTGCTGTGGGGTTTGCAGTTTCATTATCTGGACAGGGAAGTTCTCACAGAAGAAGCAAAAATTAAGGAGGTAAGGGAACTTGATATATGAATATTTGGGGAAAGAGTGTTCTAGGAAGTGGGAACAGCAAGTGCAAGACATGGAGGCAGGAATGTTCCTGGTGTGGTCAAAGAACTCCAAAGAGGGTGACGTGGCTGCAGCAGAGAGAGTAAAAAGGATAGTAGATGGGGGTCAGAGAGGAAATGTGGGCCAGATCACACAGTCTTGTAGACCATTGTAAGAGCTTCAGCTTTTACTCAGGCTGAATTGTGAAGTCTTTGGGTGTTTTTGAGTAAAGCTATGACATGATGTGACTTATCTTTTCAAAAGATAACTCTGGCTACTGTGAGGTGGATAGACTGAAAAGGAGGCAAAGGTGAAAGCAGGAAGACTAGTTAAGAGATGATTGCAGTCAAGTTTGTGCAATAAAGACTATACAAGGGCGCCTGGGTGGCTCAGTTGGTTAAGCGACTGCCTTCGGCTCAGGTCATGATCCCAGCCAGGGTCCTGGGATCGAGTCCCACATCGGGCTCCTGGCTCAGCGGGAAGCCTGCTTCTCCCTCTCCCACTCCCCCTGCTTGTGTTCCTGCTCTCGCTGTCTCTGTCTCTGTCAAATAAATAAATAAAATCTTAAAAAAAAAAAAAGACTATACAAAAAGGCTGAGAGATAATGGTAACTTGGACCAGAGTGCTGCTGGTGATTCTGGATCTATTTTGAGAGTAAACTAGGCTTTCCTGATGCATTAGGTGTGGGGTGTGAGAAGATAAAAGGAGTCAAGGATAACTCTGAGGTTTTTGGTCAGAACACCTGAAGGGTAGAGTTGCTCTTAATAGAGATGGGGAAGACTACAGGATGTACAAGATGGGAGAGGATTGAGAGGTCAGTTTTGAACAGGTTGAGTTTGAAATATTTATTGGACATCCAAGTGGAAATAACATCATAGATCACGGGATTCCAAGGAGTACTCTGAATGATGATACCTTACTTGTTCAGATCCTGTTTATCAGTTTTTTCATTAGAAAACATTTCACTGTTTTGGAAGGAGGCATTTTTCAGCTGCTGTATTACTTCCTGAGTAATAATAGGGAAAAAATTAAGTTGTCTTCCTCCCTCCCTCCCTTCTTTCCTTCCTTCCTTCCTATCTCTACACCCAACATGGGGCTCAAACTCATGACCCTGAGATTAAGAGTCACGTGTTCTACCAACTGAGCCAGCCAGGTACCGCCTGTTTTTTTAACTAAATGTTTTTTATGTGCCAGGCCTTGCTAAATTTTTTTTTTTTAAGATTTCATTTATTTATTTTGACAGAGAGAGAGACAGCGCGAGAAGGAACATAAGCAGGGGGAGTGGGAGAGGGAGAAGCAGGCTTCCCTCCAAGCAGGGAGCCTGATGTGGGGCTCGATCCCAGGATCCTGGGATCATGACCCGAGCCAAAGGCAGACGCTTAACGACTGAGCCACCCAGGCGCCCCCCTTGCTAAATTTTTTTCCTCTTCCCCTCTCTCTCTCCCTCTCTCTCTCTATTGTCTGATTATCACACAATACCATGAAATAGGTAGTTTTTCCCCCATTTTACAGATGAGGAATCTGGAGGTTAAGAAGGAAATTAATTTAAGGTCTTTTTAGCTAAGTAATGGAGCTGGAATTTGAATCAAGTTCTGGCTGACTATAATCCTGTGTTTACTAGACTTTAAGCTCCTTGGGCTTGGTTATTTTGCTCACTAATGAGTCTTCAGCAGCTCGCATATAAAGGCATGCAGTAAATACTAGTTGGGTGAATGGATAAATGGATGAATGAATGAATACTGCTTCCCACACTTGAACTTACAGCAGTTAATCTGTTTGCCACAAAGACATTTTCCTCTTTCAGGGTGGTTTTGGCCATCCATTTGATGCATCTTTTCTCAGTGTTGGTAGTGCTAAGACAGCAGGAGGATTTAGAAAAATGCTTTGGGGATTTCTAACTAATCTTTCTCCTAATCCTCCCTATGCTGTGAGACTAGTATGGCAACTGAATTCATAGAGCTCTTTTTGAGTTTACTCTAAACCAGTTTCTAACAGAAGTTTTGACAAGTATGCTTTTCTTAACTTGATAAGTGGTATCATTCACAGGAATTGGGTCTCTGTAAGCCCTTGAGAGCACGCTGTTGCCACTTTGGATCTTGTAGAAGAATGGAAGGACAGCGGAAAGAGGGTGATCTCCCAATATACCTCTCGTACATTCCTGCTACTCAAGGGCGTTTCAGCATTCCTACACCAGATACATCATTGCTGTCTGCACGTTCTGTGTTTCCTTGTTCTTTATGTTGGTCTTTTCTTGTTACTGTGGTCACCATTATTTGCTTATATAGTAAATTCTTAGATCAGTGATTCCCAAAGTGAATCATAAGCATTTCTTTCCTTAACACACCCGTTTTAATACACTTCACCTTCCTATAGTAATTGCTTATGTTTATTTTCTGCTCAACAAATAATTAAGCAGACACTTTGTGTCAAGGGCTAATTTAGGTCAACTTCAAAAAAGAGAAGCTGGTCTACGAAGGTGGCAGAACAATTGTCTAAAACCTTCTGGTACATGTAGCACAAGTAGCTGCTTAATAAATGTTAAAGTAATAACTTGTAAAAGTATTAGTATAGTGCTTAGCTTTTCTACTGTTTAGCTGATAGTTCTCTTTTCCTTCTTCCCCAACCTCTCCCACTTTCTATGCCTTATCAATCATCATGTCCTGTCCACTTTACCTTCTTCCTATCTTGAACCCATTCACCTTACACCATTTCCTTCTGCCACCATCTCGCAAAAACCTTGTAACTAGTCTGTCAGTCTTCTCCCCTTAAATCCATACTACCCATGTTGCCAGCCAAGTGGTCCTTTTAAAGTACAAATCTATATTTTAACTATCTTAGCCGTTTTTTTTTTTTTAAAGATTTTATTTATTTATTTGACACAGAGAGAGAGATAGCGAGAGAGGGAACACAAGCAGGGGGAGTGGGAGAGGGAGAAACAGGCTTCCCGCAGAGCAGGGAGCCCGACGCGGGGCTTGATCCCAGGACCTTGGGACCATGACCCGAGCCGAAGGTGGATGCCAAACGACTGAGCCACCCAGGTGCCCCTATCTTAGCCATTTTTAAGTGTACATTTCAATAGTTAGTATTAAATATGTTTACATTGTTTTGCAACAGATCTCCAGATCTATTTCACCTTTTACTTTCTGTTTCTATGATTTTTTTATTTTTATTTTTATTTTTTAATTTTAATTTTAATTTTTATTATTTTAAAGATTTTTTTTTTTTTTGACAGAGAGCGAGACAGCAAAAGAGGAACACAAACAGGGGGAGTGGGAGAGGGAGAAGCAGGCTTCCCGCTGAGCAGGGAGCCCGATGCGGGGCTCAATCCCAGGACCCTGGGATCATGACCTGAGCCTAAGGCAGACGCTTAACAACTGAGCCACCCAGGTGCCCTGTTTCTATGATTTTGACTGCTCCAGGTACCTCATAGAAGTGAAATCATACAGCATTTCGTCTTTTTGTGACAGGCTTATTTCACTTAGTATAATGTCCTAAAGGTTCATCCATGTTGTAACATGTGACAGGATTTCCCTCCTTTTTAAGGATAAAAAATATTCCATTGTAAATATATACCACATTTTACTTATCCATTCATCTGTTGATGGACATAAGCCCAGTGTTTAATACAAATCTAATTTTGTTTCTCCCTGCATAAACCCTTCTTTGGCTCCTCATTGCCCTCAGGGTCAAGTCAAAACATCTGATCCTACTACTGCTTGTTTGTATGGCCTCACCGCTCACTTCTCTGACCTCTTTGCTGCTGTCTCAATTTGTACCACAGTTATACTGAACCTTTTCAGTTCCACAAATGGGACATGACCCTTTCCACTTCTGGGCCTATGTACCAGCTCTTCTCTCTGCCTAGAACACAACCTCTCCATCTCCCATTGGCCTGGCCAACTCCTACTTAACTTATTTTCTCTTGGAAGCCCTTTCTGATATCCTAAGGTTAGGTACCTCTCCTATTTACTTCCATATTACAATAGTATTTATCATTGATTTTTATTCACTGTTTGTGTATGTAGGTTATAAATTCCTTAAGGGCAAGGACCATTTTATTTACATTGATATCAGTTGGTTCCTAGTGTAGTACAAATGATAGCTGCTTATCATATTTGTTGTGAATAATCAGTGGCATTTTCTGGCTCAAAACCTTCAGTGATTTCTTCATTGATATAGTGTAGTTTTATTTATTTATTTATTTTTTAAGATTTTTTTATTTATTTGACAGAGACAGACACAGTGAGAGAGGGAACACAAGCAGGGGGAGGGGGAGAGGGAGAAGCCAACTTCCCGCGGAGCAGGGAGCCCAGTGCGGGTCTCGATCCCAGAACCCTGGGATCATGACCCAAGCCAAAGGCAGAAGCTTAACGACTGAACCACCCAGGTGCCCCTATTTTTTTTTTTTTAAGATTTTATTTATTTATTTGACAGACAGAGCACAAGTAGGCAGAGTGGCAGGCAAAGGGAGAGGGAGAAGCAGGCTTCCTGCTGAGCAGGGAGCCCGACACAGGGCTTGATCCCAGGACCCTGGGAGCATGACCTGAGCCGAAGGCAGACACTTAACTGACTGAGCCACCCAGCACCCCTACAGTGTAGTTTTAGAACCTTAGTTGTTTACCAGAATTGCTTAGGAGCTTTTTAGAAAGTACAGATACCAGGACCTCACACAAGACCCACTGAATTAAAGTCTTGGGAGAGGCCAGGCATCTGTATTTAAAAACTTTATTAATTTATAAAGTGCATAGGTTATCCTGTGCACAGTTAGGGTTAAAACATGGAATTCTTGGGGCACCTGAGTGGCTCAGTGGGTTGAGCATCTGCCTTCATCTTGGGTTGTGATCCCAGGGTCCTGAGATTGAGCCCTGCATCCGGCTCCCTGCTCAGCGGGGAGCCTGTTTCTCCCTCTCCCTCTGCTGCTCCCCCTGCTTGTTCTTTCTCTGTCAAACGGATAGATAAAATCTTTAAAAAAACAACAACATGGAATTCAGGATACTCTTAGCTTGGTATCCTAGTCCTCTGTGCTTGAGCATCATCTTTCCTTTTTTCTGCTAGGTCTTCTTTAACAAGTACTCTGTCATTCAGACAAACTGGTTTTATGTGTTTACTAAACATGGTTTGTGTTTTTTTGCCTATTAATATTGCTTTATCTTGGGATGTGCTCTTTCCCTTTATCCTATAGAAATCTCTCCCCTCAAGACTTGGCTCAAAGTCCACTTATTTCTCTATAAAACCTTTTCTGATTCTTTCTTTGCCATTGTTTGCTCCCCTCTCCTTGCCAAATTTGGCCCTTTCATTGATCTTCTTCTCCTATATATATATTTTTGGTACCTCTCTTATTACACATTCTGCCATGTATTAAAGTTATTTTTGCTTTGGTTTCCCTATATAAATGTAAGCTTCCAGAGAGGAAGAAACCCAGGATTGGGGTCAAAAGGCTTGAGTAAAAATCCAGGCTCCACGATTACTAGTTGAATAACCATAGGCAAATTATTTAAATTCTCTGGGCTTGATTTCCTCAAACAAACAAACAAACAAACAAAAAGGATAGCAAGAATGTTTTGGGATGTTGCAAGGTTCAAATGAGGTAACTATGAAAGTGCTTTATAAAACCAATTAGTTTGGGGGCGCCTGGGTGGCTCAGTCGGTTAAGCGTCTGCCTTTGGCTCAGGTCATGATCTCAGGGTCCTGGGATTGAGCCCCGCATCAGGCTCCCGGCTCAGTGGGGAGCCTGCTTCTCCCTCTCCCTCTGCCCTTACCCTCTGCTTGTGCTCTCTCTCTCACATACACTTTCTCTCTCTCAAATAAATAAATTCTTTTTTTTTTTAAGATTTTATTTATTTATTTGACAGAGAGAGACACAGAGAGAGAGGGAACACAAGCAGTGGGAGTGGGAGAGGGAGAAGCAGGCTTCCTGCCGAGCAGGGAGCCCGATGTGGGGCTTGAGCCCAGGACCCTAGGATCATGACCTGAGCCGAAGGCAGATGCTTAATGACTGAGCCACCCAGGCGCCCCTAAATAAATAAAATCTTAAAAAAAAAACCCAACTAGTTGCTGGTTATTAATAGGGATAGTATTTTACTCATCTGTATATTCTTCATCTCCCAGCAGTACTTTGTAGTTAGAAGACACTTTATAGATATTGACTGAGTGATTGAATAGGGGGGAAAGGAAGCACATTTTATGCCATCTAAAAAGCAAAGTGGAGGTAAATTTTCTTTTTAAAAATACATTTAAAAATTTATTTTAGAGCCTGTATGAATGGCTAGAACTCTTGCCTCATGAATGGAATAATTTCTTTTTTTTTTTTTTTTAAGATTTTATTTATTTATTTGAGAGAGAGAGAATGAGAGACAGAGAGCATGAGAGGGAGGAGGGTCAGAGGGAGAAGCAGACTCCCTGCCGAGCAGGGAGCCCGATGCGGGACTTGATCCCGGGACTCCAGGATCATGACCTGAGCCGAAGGCAGTCACTTAACCAACTGAGCCACCCAGGTGCCCTGGAATAATTTCTAACTGGCTTTTGCATTGTTTAATTATAACACCTCTTGCATAGTCATCCTTTGACTCTGTAACTAATTTGCTCAACAACTTCTTTTCCATCCAGATTAGCTAGTCAGTCAAACATGTATTTCTGGTACACCCAGAAGGGACAGAACTGAGAACTGGACTTTTGGAAATACAAATAAAACTGGACTTTTGGAAATACAAATAAAACAATAAAACAATACAAATAAAACTTACCTGATAAGTCAACTAAAGTTTTGGATAAGAAAATATTTCATTTTTTTAAACCAATAATTTATTGTAGTTGGCAGTACCAGGGACACTTTAAAAAAAAAACAACAACTTTTTTTTGAAGATTTATTTATTTGAGAGAGAGACAGAGAGCAAGCAGGGGGAGGGGCAGAGGAAGAGGGAAAGGGAGAGAATACTCAAGCAGACTCTATGCTCAGCATGGAGCCCAACTCAGGGCTCAATCCCAGGACCCTGAGATCATGACCTGAGCCAAAATCGAGTCTCAACCAACTAAGCCACCCAGGTACTCCCCAAAAAGGTTTTTTTTTTTAAAGATTTTAATTATTTATTTGACAAAGAGAGACACAACGAGAGAGGGAACACAAGCAGGGGGAGTAGGAGAGGGAGAAGCAGGCTTCCCGCTGAGCAGGGAGCCCGATGTGAGCTCGATCCCAGGACTCTGGCATCATGACCTGAGTTGAAGATCGGTGCTTAACAACTGAGCCACCCAGGTGCCCCCAAAACTTTTTTTTTTTTATAAAATCAGGCATACTCATTAAAGAAATAGCTGTTATTTCTGGAATGTTAAGTGTTATGTGTATTTTCTTTTTTCATCCTTATGACAACCCTCTGAGATATACTCATTATTACTGCTATTTTATGTAAGAAGAAACCGAGAATTAGAGAGATAAAATTTGGAAAGTGATTCTCTCACTTTTTACCTACTTAACTCCTCAATTTTTAAGTTTTAGTTTAAACTTTCACTTCATTAGAGTGGCTTTTCCTAATGACCTCCCCACATCCAGATTGTGAGTTGGCTTCTGATTCTCTTTGTTAGCACTCTTTTCTTTTTCATTGTAGCACATCTTATAACATATAATTCTTCATTTATGTGAGTGTTTGTTTATTGTCTCTCTCTGTCCCATATTTCCCTGAGGACTCGGGCCATTTTCTGTTTTGTTTACCACTAGCAAGAAATAGGTAGCAGGTCATTGAAGGCGGGATAGGGGTCGGGTTAGAAGAGTTAGTTGGGCTTCTTCAGACATTCCCTTTCTGTCAAGCTAGAAAAGCTAAAGACAATGTTGTTAGATGTTGGGAGGCTGGACTGTTAGCCAAGGGCACCACAGTTAAGGAGAACAGTTGTGTTTAGTGTGGTTCTTATCTCTTCACTACCTGTTTCTCTTGATGAAGCTAATATGAGTTGCTTTGACTACTTGCAAGGAGGATGTTATAGAAGGAAAATGTCTGGTATGGGGCTTAGAATGGATTGCCTTTCAGATCTATTCTTTCATATTCTATTGTTATTCTGTAGACTTGGGCATTGTTTTCCCTATGAATATATACTTTGTACTTTTGAAAAAAATTTTTATCCATCATGGCAAGTGATATAAATAAGGATAGTGTAATAATATATATATGCTGATACTAACTTACCTTTTTTTTTAAGATTTTATTTATTAATTTTGAGAGAGAACAAGCAAGGGGAGTGGCAGAAGCAGAGGGAGAGAGAAAATCTCAACCAGACTCCATGCTGAGCAGGGAGCCCAATGTAGGGCTGAATCTTCCAACCCTGAGATCATGACCTGAGCTGAAATCAAGAGTCTGACGCTTAACCGACTAAGCCACCCAGACTAACCTGCCCCCTGACTAACTTATCTTGTAAATAAGGTCATCAAATACTTTTCTGAGACTATCTAAAAGATAAGGAGGCATTCATGAAGATCAGATAGAAGAACGTTAAAATTTGGGGGAAAAGACAGGGTAGATCATGCAGGGTCTTACAGGCCATGGTAAGGATTTTGAAATTTATTTTAAATACATCAGGCAGCCAGAAGGGTTTTCTGTAGGAGAGAAGATGATACAATTTGCATTTAAAACATAGCAGCTTGGCTGCTCTGGGGAGAATAGATTGTTGAGGGGCAAAAGTGGGGGCATGGAGACCGACCATAGGAGAAACTTACATTAGAGATTATATGAGAGATGTGGGTGGTTTGGACTGGGGTGGTATCTATGCAAAGATCTGTCTTGGAAATAGAAGCACAAGGTCTTGATTGTGACTTTGGTAAGGAGAATGAGAAATCAAATGATCCCCAGTTTCTAGGTAGGTGGTGGTGCCATTTATTGAGATGTGGAAAACTTGGAGAGTATAGCAGGAATATTTCTCCTTCCTCTGCTATGTGTGTATTCCCGGGAACTTTTTTTTTTTTTTTTTTTAACATAATGCTGTAATTGGCATAGTTTCTTCACTATAGAAGACCAGGCTCAGTCTTTGTCTTAGCCCAACTTAAGGCTCTTCCTTGGGCAAGACCTTCCTGGTCTAAGCTCTGAAGACTGAGGTAGGTGATGAGAGCTGACTCATGGAGAGTGGAGAAGGAATCCCTATATATACATAGATGGTTAGGGACACTTCATTCATTAGTTCATTCAACAAGTATTTATGGGGGCCTACTTTACCAGACATCGTATTGAACCTGTTTTCAGTGAACTCATGAAATGAAGTTAATTATGTGTCAGGACCTTCTGAATTTATTTGGAACAGGTTTCAGAATTGAGTGATATGCTCATTCTCTGCTTCTAGTCATTTGGAAAAAAATTTTTTTCAGTTTAGTATCCCCCAAATCCTTCCAAATGGCATCATATCCAGATCTGCTGCTTTACTTAAAGTGAGAGTTGGCATTAGACTAGCATTAGCTGCTTCCCTGAGAGTGCCAGTGGCTGACAGAGGAAAGATAATTCTGAACAAGTTGGTAAAATAAATCTAGACTTATACTCAAGATTAACTACCTGATTTTTCTCATTCTCTCGTTAAAGAGGGCACATCATTCTGTCATCTGAGATGGTTTGAAACCAAGGAAAAGAAAAGGCTCTCCTTTCTTGTTTGAGGATGTAGATACAGATGTATACACCAGACCTCAAATCTGTTTTGTCTGCAGTAGAACCAGAACTGGCTGGGTCCTCTGTCTCCACCCTTTCCTTTGATAACTCGTAGTAGTCTTCATGAATTTCTGTGAACGTGAGGGTATTTAGTTACCTATTTGACCCTTAGCCTTTGGAAGGGATTTCTGCCTGCACTTGGAGTGACTATTGGGCTGGGAAGCTATCTTCCACATAGCAAGTTGGAAACCTTTCCTCCCTTTCTACCCCTCCACCTACCATTTGCCACTAGAAGATAGCATTTAAGCTTGCAGTTTGCTTCTTTTAACTTATGCTTGATTTTTTCCTTATTCCGAGGCCAAGTTTTATGCTAATATAGGCAGAGAAAGTAGGAGAAATGATTGGTTCATTTGGAGATGCAGTTCCTTTGATATAAATCACCTTAATTGGAAACTTAACTTCTTTTGGTTTCTGTTTTCATTTTGTCCACTGTCAAGCCCCTATTCCTCAGATCTGGTGGGGAGGCAGGGTATGTTTGTCCTCCTTAATGGATTGCTTTTTCACTCTGAGCCCAATCACCAGGTGAATGTCAAAGATTTGTATGTGGGTCTGCGGAGTGCAGGGTTATAGTAGATGTGGGGTAGCAAGCTGGAGGGAAGAATAATTTTAAGCATGAACCCAATAGCCTTATGGATTTAGGGATATGAAAGCAGACTGGATGGAGTGGTTAGGAGCCCTGGCCTGATCTTAAATCATGTCTGCAACCATTGATTGTGAGTAGAGCTTCACAGGGTAAAGGGAACAGTCTTACTATTTCTTTGAGAAGATTTGTTCTACGGATTTGTTTTTTTTTTTTTTTTAAAGATTTTATTTATTTATTTGAGAGAGAGAGAGAATGAGAGAAAGCACATGAGAGGGGGGAGGGTCAGAGGGAGAAGCAGACTCCCCGCCGAGCAGGGAGCCCGATGCGGGACTCGATCCCGGGACTCCAGGATCATGACCTGAGCCGAAGGCAGTCGCTTAACCAACTGAGCCACCCAGGCGCCCTACGGATTTGTTTTTTAATGTTTACTTTAAACAAATTTGATTTTGATTATGAGATGTTTGATGGAAGAGTTAAAAATCTGTGGGGAAAGCTTAATCATGCTTTTTTGAATCTTGTAGATAAACAGTCATTTTGATGTTTATAGTAGCTTATACATGCATAGAAAAACACTCCTTACTGCTTCAGGTATGTTGCGCAAACATATTCTTTAAGCAGTGAATGGGTTCATACTAAATATCTATCTATGGGAAGTGTGAATGAAGAGGGAGGAGATATTTTTATGGCTTCTTTCAGTTACTGATAAAAGAAATATCTTCTATAATTTCCAAAAGGAGATTGCAGTTATATATATATTTTTTTAAGATTTTTTTTTTTAATTCATTCAAGACCCAGAGATAGAGAGAGAGCATGAGCAGGGGGAGAAGCAGAGGGAGGGGGAGAAGCAGACTCCCCGCGGAGCAGGGAGCCCGATGCGGGGCTCGATCCCAGGACCCTGGGATCATGACCTGAGCCGAAGGCAGACGCTTAACCATCTGAGCCACCCAGGCGCCCCTGCAGTTATATTTTTTAAGTCCATGTGATTTTGACCACTTTAAGGAGTTTGCCGATAGGGTAATAACAGTATCCTCAGAATTTTATATCACTGAGTGGTCAAATGCACTGTTTTGTATTTCATTTTATTTCCAATGCTACCATAATATCTGCCATATAGTAGGCATTATTATATTATTATTATTTAAAAGATTTATTTTTAAGTAATCTCCACACCCAACATGGGGCTCTAACTCACAACCCTGAGATCAAGAGTCACACACCCTATCAACTGAGCCAGCCAGGTGCCCCCAATAATAGACATTATTAAATATTTGTTTTGGATGGTATTTATCAGAGAACTCTAAAGGCACACTTCCCTTTTGATCTTAAATTACATTAATGACTGAATTGGGATGGCTTCTACTAAGAGAGAACTTAAAACCTGCCTGCATTTGTTTAAATGTACTTACTCATTTGCTCATTCAGCAATTTATTGTTCACTGGATACTGGGCTCACAAAGTTGAGAAAGACTTGGTCCCTGCCATCAAGGTTATAGTACAATGTGATAAGCAATAGTAGAAATACGTACAGGGGACTAAAGTGGCACAAAGTATAGAATGGGGTGTTAGGAAATGCTTTCCAAAATAAAAGACGAGCTAGGTTTAGAAGGATGAATAAGAGTTAACAAAGCTGGGGTGCCCGGGCGGCTCAGGCTCAGTCGTTAAGCATCTGCCTTTGGCTCCAGTCATAGTCCCAGGGTCCTGGGATCGAGCCCCACATCGGGCTCCCTGCTCGGCGGGAAGCCTGCTTCTCCCTCTCCCACTCCCCCTGCTTGTGTTCCCTCTCTCGCTGTGTCTCTCTCTGTCAAATAAATAAATAAAGTCTTAAAAAAAAAAAGTTAACAAAGCTGTGAAGGGAAAGAGGAGTATTCTGGGCAGGAGATGAGCATATATGAAGGCAGAGAGAGTGAAACATTTAAATATGCTGAAACACATTCTGGGTTCCCTTTCTCTTTGGGTCAGTCCATTACTACTGACTCTTTCAGTCAGGCAAGCCCTGGTGGACCTCCTGAACAGTGGCAAACTTGGGTTTTGGCAGATGGAGGGATACATGCGTGTAGTGGCTGCCGAACCTCGAGCTGAGAACAGGAGGCTCCTTTGGAGCACAAGCCTCCCACAGGGCGCTCTTGGGATGCCTGTCCTGAAATTACCCGGGGCAGTAACAAAGCTCTCTTTTCTTCTTCAAACCAAGCCAGCAGGATGGGGTGTCTGCTAGCCTTTGTGTTTGGAGCCGACCAAAAAACACAGTGGCTCGCACAATGGCATTGTTGGGCTTCAGTGAAAACTAGGTCGGGGCCCGGGCCCTCATCTACGGAGGGCTTATCCAAAGAACAGAGGTTTGACAAGTCACTGATTTGGCTATTTGACACTGATGCTGGTTTCTGATGTGTTTTTGACTTACTGATGGCACGGAAGGTGATAGGATCTCTTCCTCTTGCTTCTCTGAACACCTGAATTTGGAATCTCTGAGTTACCTTTCTTTTCCTTCAGTTCTCATATTTACCACCCAGTTGCTATAGCCTTTAGATTCTATCTCTGCATATTGTAACTCTAGCCCACCTTTTCATACCTATAATATAATAGCACGCTAAGTCAGGAATTTGGTCCCCTCTCATCTGGACTGTTGCAGTACCCTCCAAACCTTCCTCTAGTTCCTCCTCTATCCTGCTACCAGCATGATCTTTCTAAAATGTAGTTTGGGGCATGTATTAGTTTCCTAGGGCTGCCATGACAAAGCACCACAATGTGGGTGGCTTATAACAACAGAAATTGATTCTTTTACAGTTCTTAAGGGGAAGTCCAAAATCAAACTGTTGGCAGGGCCGTGCTCTCTCTCTGAAAGCTCGAGGGGAAGATCCTTCCTTGCCTCTTCCTAGCTTCTGGTGGTGTTTCTTGGCTTATAGATGTGTCACTCACATCTCTGCCTCCCTTATTACATAACATTCTCCCTGTGAGTCTGTGTCTTTTCTCTTTCTATAAAGATACCAATCCTATTGGAGTAAGGGTCTACCCTACTCTAGTATGAGCCCATCTTTATTTGATTTTCCATCTGCAAAGACTCTATTTCCCAAAAAGGTCACATTTACAATTACCAGGGGTTAGGACTTGAGCATATCTTTTGGGGGGACATGATTCAACACACAACAGATCATAGTATACTTTACCTATAAATCTTTAGTGCTCCTCTGGTCTGACAAATTAACTGTAGATGTTTCATCTTGGTGTTCCAGAACTTCTCTAAAAAATTACATATTTATAATAAATATGGTAATAATGGCAATAGGTAACAACTGACATATACTGAGAACTTTCTTTGACATTGTTCTAAGCATTTTACACGTCAGCTTATTGAATCTTCATGACTCTATAGGTTAGGTACTAATCTTTTTTTAGGGGGATAGATACTATTCTTATTCCCATTTTATAGATGAGTATTAAAGAAATTGAATGATCAACCCAGGATCACACAGCTAGTCACAGGTGAGATTCAATCCTAGGCAGTCTAACTCCATAGTATGTGGGCTTTTCACTATACTGTATCGCCCATCTTTACTTTTTAGCTTCATCCCTTCTCCCTACTTACACCTTACTCAGGAAAAAGTAGAGGAATAACTACTAATCTCTGCACTTTATCTTTGTGTTCCTTTTGCACAGAATGTCTTTCTTATTCCCAGTCCTACATATGGGCTTCCATGAAATGGAACTGAATCCTCAACAATGAGCGATTAGCCAGGCCTGGGTGAGGGAAGGGTATTCCAGATAAAAGGATCAGCAATGTGTGCAAATGTGCAAGTAAGCAGGGGTCAGACCTTTTTTTTAAAAATAAGATTATTTATTTATTTATTTTTATTTATTCATCAGAGAGAGAGAGAAGAACAAGCAGGGAGAGCTACAGGCAGAGGGAGAAGCAGGCTCCCTGCTGAGCAAGGACCCCAATGCGAGACTCGATCCCAGGACCCTGGGATCATGACCCAAGCGGAAGGGAGACACTTAACTGACTGAACCACCCAGGCGTCCCTGGGGTCAGACCTTTATAAGCAGGAGTGAAAGGCTTTATTTATTTATTTTTTTAAAGATTTTATTTATTTATTCATGAGAGAGAGAGAGAAGCAGGCTTCCAAGGAGCAGGGAGCCCGATGTGGGACTCGATCCCAGGACCCTGGGATCATGACCTGAGCCGAAGGCAGACACTTAACCATCTGAGCCACCCAGGCGCCCTGAAAGGCTTTATATTCCGTGCTGAGTAAGGGTTGTGGATTTTATCCTAACAGAAATAGGGCATCACTGAATAATTTTAACAGGGGATTGACTCTAGGTTGGCATTTCAGAAGGAGTATTTTGGCTGTATTATGGAAAATGGATTGGAATGAGGGCTGTATCTGTTTAAGATACAAGAAATGGACAAGAAGACTAGTTAGAAAACCAATGGAATAACCCAGGGAGGGGTTATGAAGATAAGATATTGATAGTGGGCAGAATGAGTTGTATACTATGAGTTAAGCACTATGCTGGACATGCTTTCTATGCCTTATTTGTTTTAATTACTCCCTGCCTTTAATTAAACACCAAATCCTGTTGCTTCTACCTCTAAGATGTCTCCAGATATTAACCTCCTTTCCATTCTTGTGGTCATTGTCTTATTCACAACTTCCCACCTGGATGATTCCAGAAGCCTGGCTTCAATTCCTGACTTTTCCATACAGTTTTCACATTACTGTTAGAATGATATTTTCTGTATAACATATATGTTACTGTCCTGTGTGGAAAAAAATTGTTAGTTGATTATCACCTCGACTGGACTGTGAAGTAAACTAGACTGTGAATTAAGGGCAGAGACTGGCCCCACTCATCTTTGTGTTTTCACATAATAGGCTTTCAGTGTTTGTGTAGGTGGATGGATAGAGAGATGGACAGATCTTCCTCAGGACAGCCCTGCTAATTAGGTGGTAGCAAATGATCTTTGTTAGTTGGATGGTAGCACATTTTTCCGCCTTGGGTGAATGCCCTAGCTCCAGGCCAGTTGGGTAGATTTTTCAAAAAGGAGTATTATTCTTACAGTTGATATTTTCTTCAGAGCCTCTGGATATGCCTTTGAACCGCTGCTCAGGGATAAGCTTATTGGTTACAGGTATCAGTACATTGATAATTCAAAGTTAAAAAAAAAAAAGCAGCCATTTTGTCTTATTCTTCTGACTGGTCATGATTGGGTGAGGCTACTTTAGCTGACTAAAATCAGCTGGGAACAGGAGCCCTGGGTGTAGTGAGTGTTACCTCATGGAGAGGTAAGTGTTGCCTAGTGCTGTTCCAGAATATTCTCTATGTGGGCATGTGTATGTGTCTGTCTGTTGTCTGAGTTGGTACCATCAGAGCCTATGGGGATATATGGGAAGAACTATATTCTCAGCCTACACAACTCCCAGCCATCTTTTAGGATCCAACTCAGATGTTATCTCCTCTTTGAAATTTTCCAAACTCAGGGAAAGTCAGTTTCTTCTTTCATACCTCAGGTATTTACCTCTACTAAAGGGTTATTGGTATTATTTACTTACATCTGTGTCTTTCACTGGACTTCTTTAAGGTATAAACTGTTATTCATCTTTATATACCCACATTTACTATGTGTAATGCACTCTTGTAATCACAGAAGGAAAATAATGTTGATGTAAACTGACAGGTTCTTACTGTCATATGGAGGTGACAGGAAGTGGAGAGGTGCTCACTGAATGGTTGTAGAAATAACTTTAATTGATATTCCTGAAAGGTTCACTTCTCTACTTTCATGAGTGGAGAATTGGAGTGTCCACTAATTTGACCTGCGACCCTGTGGTGATTTTTTTTATGGTGTTGACATATGATTTCTTGCATACATAATATTGTTTAGTCTCCAACACACATTTATTTATTGACTGCCTTTTAGGAAGAGTCTTTAATGAAATCAAGTATCAAACACAAATGAAATGGTAGAAACTCTGTTATAATATTTTATTAGACCACGAGTTGGAAAGGCAGGTTTTGGTGTAGATAAAGTTGGGAAACAGTCACTAAGAGGTACTGAAGTACCTATAACACTTGAGTGGCTGATATTATAGTTTTCTGAATTCGAAAGTTTAAAAAGACAACAAGAAAAAATGTAAAAACTTCTCTCTCCAGTAGGTTATTTAAATGCATTGCCAATGCCTTAGGTTGTTTTGTAGAGCTGCTCAAGGGAGTGGTCTGGAAGAAAACAAAGCAAAGCCACTGTTATCCTCATCCTGGGAAGCTGAATGTGCTAGTGTAGTTGATCTTGCCTCTGCTTCCCACAGAGGGATTTGTTCAGAGGACACACCAGCTGAGCCTGCACTGGGAGTTGCTTATTGGGGAAGTGAACGTCCCAACTAATGGGCACGCAGAGTGTGTAGCAACTTAGAAGTCTTCCTTGTTGGCAGATCTCAAACTTCCCTTCTTCATACATGCAAAGGCCTCGAGACGCTCAGAAGTTGTGGTTTCTGAAGGCCCAGAGGCTTATCAGCCCCCTCTAAAAATATTCGCCAAAGGCAGGCAAAAGAAACGGGTTGTAACAATAAACTCCATTTAGTTTCCTTCTCTGGTTCTGGTTTGTGCTTTTTCCATCTTGCCTGGAAAAACCAGAGCCTACTAATGGTGTGGGAACCTAAAGGGATAGCAGGCAAGAGATCTGAATTTTATTCCAGTTCTGCCTCTTTTTTTTTTTTTTTTAAGATTTTATTTATTTATTTGAGAGAGAGAGAACGAGAGAGAGCAGGAGAGGGAGGAGGGTCAGAGGGAGGAGAAGCAGACTCCCCACCGAGCAGGGAGCCCGATGCGGGACTCGATCCCGGGACTCCAGGATCATGACCTGAGCCGAAGGCAGACGCTTAACCATCTGAGCCACCCAGGCGCCCCCAGTTCTGCCTCTTAATTGGACTTGTCTCACCTTGCCTCACCTTTCTCCTGCTCTCCACCCTCTGCCTTTATCTATGGATTTCTCCGGTCTTCAGAGACATGCTGAAAAGAGTAAATATGTGTTTTTCTGAACCAGAATCTCGAGTCCTGGCTTAGCCTGGCCCAGAGAGAATGCAGATACAGCCTTTTCATCGTGGTCTTTTCTGCCTGGCCCTCCATTGGGAGACCTCAGTGGCTCCTGAAGTCAGGCCTTCCATGTCACATTGTCACCCTATCAAAGAAGTGAACCAGCACCGTTTCAGTTCTTTCTGACTCTCAGAACTAAAGAAATTTGTCTGCATGATTAGCATCTGCTATATTGCCCCCAGGTAGTTTGGAGTTTGCAAGTTCAGTTTCTTTTTAGCAAATGGGCTCCTCATATGTGAACTGTGGACAGATTGAACTAGAATAAAGAGATGAAAGGTGCTGTATTAATGCTGTCAGTATGCCTCATTTTGAGATTTCCAAGATGGATTATCAAGCAGAATGAAGCAGATTGACAGATTTCCCTTTTGAGAAGTTAGGTATATTTTTCGCCATTCTCTCTGCAGTGCCAAGCCTGATCCACCTCATCCAAGGATATTAAGTGCTGCATCGTGCTGCCCCCAACTGGTTCTTTTTGGTGCTTATGTTACCACATCATGACATCTCAGATTATATGGCACTTATATTTTTTTCTAAGCACTTTCATATGCTTGTATTAGATTCTCATAATGACATTGTGAGTTACATGAATCAGGAATTATCATATCTATTTTAGAGGTAGGAAAACTGAAGGATAGCCTCATTAGTTGATTTGTGCAAAGGTAATTGGTTATTAAGAGGCAGAATTGGACTAAAATTCAGATCTCTTGCCTGCTATCCCTTTAGATTCCTTCTTCTTTTGAAAATTCAGTGTCACCCCCAAAAATAGGTATTTAAGAGCTTAATTTTAGGCTCTTCTGAGGCTCTTTGACTCAGTCAGATGCTATGGCCTGTAAGTCTAATATAATGTAGTGGTAAAGAACATGAACTCTGGGCCAAACTGCCTGGGTTTGAACCCTGGTTCTTAACCTCTAAATGCCTTTTATAAAATGAGAATAATAGTACACTTAATTCATAGGGTATGTGCAGATTAAATGAGATAATTAATGTAAAGTTCTTAGACTAGTGCCTGGCACAAAGTAAGCACTATATAAATAAATATTAGCTATTGCTATTGTTGTTTTGTTGCTACTGTTATTATTATTACTCTTGTCATCTCTATGTAAATACATTTATTTGCTCTTTTTTTTTTTTTTTTTAAAAGCAAAGCAGCCCTTCATGGGTATGTAGAAATGATGAACAGCCAAATTTATTGAAAGAGTATCATTTTTTTAAAGATTTTATTTATTTATTTGACAGAGAGAGACACAGTCAGAGAAGGAACACAAGCAGGGGGAGAGGGAGAGGGAGAAGCAGGCTTCCTGCAGAGCAGGGAGCCCGATGTGGGGCTCGATCCCAGGACCCTGGGATCATGACCTGAGCCGAAGGCAGACGCCCAACGACTGAGCCACCCAGGTGCCCCTATTGAAAGAGTATCTTCACATAGCCTTCTACTCACTCCTCAGTTCAGTTTGGTCTTAACTCTGGTCTTAACCAGCTGCTCTGGCCATAGTTGCCAGTGACTTCTTAGTCCCAAGTTCAGTGGACATTTTTCCTGATCACCTTACTTGATCTGTATAGCATTTGATACTTTTGGTCATTTCCACTTTGGAATGTTCTCCTTCTTTGGCTTCTATGGTAACATTCTTGCTTGGTTCTTCCTCTGCCTGCTCCTTTAAATGTTACCATGCCTTTGGATTCTGTTAATTTCTCACCTTATATCTTAAACCCTGGACAACTTCATACATCCCTTGGCATCAGTGACTACTTCAGCTCATTGTTACTGCCCCCTAAATGTTGGTCTCTAGCTCAGACTTTGTCCCTCAACTTTAAGCTCTTTTTAGGACATCTCCACCTTGGCTGTCCCACAAGCTTTTAAACTCAACATGTTCTAGCTGACCTCACTATTTTTAACCTTGCTGCTTCTTCTAAAAACCTGTTCTCTCTATTTTGTGGATATTTAATAATGATAGTATCCAGGGGCCAAGAGCCCAGGATCAACCTAGAGATTTTCATTGTGCTCACCGCTACCCCCCCGACAGTCATCAAGTTTTGTGTGTGTGTGTTTGTTTTTAACTCTGCCATCTAACTATATCTTGAATCTCGCTGTGTTCCAGTGTCTTCCCTATTGCCTTAACTGAGGTACCCTTCTTTCACCAGGATTATTGCAATAATTGCCTATTTACCCTTCTCCATATTCTCCATCTAATCCATCAATCGTACCATTGCTTAAATAATCTTTTCTTTGAAAAGCCAAAGATGAACATTTTGCTCTTCTGCTTAAAAGGCTTATTTTGTTCCCATAGACAGGATGAAGTCCATATATCTTAGCAAAGTATATTGGCTTCACCTGTTTCTACTATTCATGCACTCTGGCCATATTGAGTAAATTAGTTTCCTGAATGCACCTTGCACTTAATCTATAACTTTGCATATGCTGCTCCCTCTGTGTGGATTGTCTTTCTGTCCTGTTCCCCCAGGTCATCCTTTTGATTCCTTATTTCCTATGTACAGCTTCCTCCGACATGCCCAGGTTGACTTTGTAACTTTATCCTCTGCACTCGTTATGCTGTCGTACCTGTACAAAGCTGCATTTTAGCATTTACCAAATGATGCTGTTTGTACCCGTTAATATATTGTCGTCTCCGCAAAGGAAGGGGTCTTTGTGTGCAGCGCCTACCATAGTGCCTGGATGCCGAATAAACCATCAGTAACTTAAAAAAAAATTAAAAAACATAGAAGCTCTATCCTCTAGGTGTTTATCCTCTCATGGTTTCACCACCAGCCTAAACGTTCCTGACAAATGGTGGCTGGGTTTTTCCTTTTGTTTTGCAGTATATCAACTCTGGAAACCTGGAACAGTTGCTAGACAGTAACCTGCATTTGCCGTGGACTGTGAGGGTGAAACTGGCCTATGACATAGCAGTGGGCCTCAGCTACCTTCACTTCAAAGGCATTTTCCATCGAGATCTCACATCTAAGGTATGAAGGCTTTACTTGCACAGCTCTTTGAGACACTGTCTTCCATTACCAAAAAGCTATGTTAAGAAACCAGTCATTAATGAACTTTGAAATGATGAAGATCTTGTATAGAGTTGACATTTAATCACAGAGAATACAACTTACTGCTCTGTATAGCTAGTCCTTAGAAAGCCAATATTGGCTCACAGCAGGTACCTTTTAGTGTTGAGCCAGGCAGCATATATATCTTAAGAATCTTAATCCTTGACTCCGGTCTGAATGAGTGTTGCAGGAGCAGGTGACATGGGAGGGTTAAGGGATTCCTGTCCTATAGGAGCGACAGCAGTCAAGGCAAATTGGGAGCCTGTGTCTTAGAGTTCTCTTTCATGGCCTCCAGAAGGTAGCTCTTCACTGAGAGCAGAAGTTCACTGGTTTTGTCATTTGAGTGCAGGTTTTGAGGGCTATAACGTACTGACCCATTTTCTGTTTGTGTGATTGAGTTTCTGCCCTTCTGCCAGTTCTTCTTTGGCATCAGCTAGTCTCTTGCTGTCCAAATTGCTGTGTGACCAGGTTAGAAAAGAGTTGCTTTTAGAGGAAGTTGGCCATGCTACAAGGCAGGCACTTCAGGGCCAAGTGGCCCAGGACACCACCATGACCAGGCTTATATAAACAGTATTGTTTGATCATTGATGTGGGAACTGTAAGCCATCTAATGTGACTTCTGTGTAAGAGATGATTTAAAATCTTCTAGAGAGGTATAGAGGAGTTTTGTACTTGCCCAAGAATAGCTGTCATTTCATTCTCCACCCTCAACACCTACACATGCACACATATAGACATGCATACCAGACTCATGCACCCCTTCTGTCATGAAGGAGAGGTGAGGGAGCTTGTTATATAACAAAATTTGCAAAGGGGACAGAAGCAAGCTGTACTCTCAGAGCGAATAAGGCCTAGAACAGTAAGTCCTTAGCTACCTCACACGACAATGATTCTTGTGTTCCAAACAGCAGTACTGCCCCTGAGGGACCCTGGCCATTGGTTTATAAACTACTACAGAGAAAATAGCTTTAGGGAGGTGGATGTGGGGCCCCCGGGTGTGGCAGGGCCATTTGTAGTCAGCTGCACTGTTACTGAAGCAGCATTAAGATGGCAAGTGGAGGGGTGCCTGGGTGGCTCAGTCGGTTGGGCATCTGACTCTTGGTCTCGGCTCAGGTCATGTGTCATGAGTCATGAGATCAAGCCCCACATCAGGCTTCCTGCTCAGTGAGGAGTCTGCTTGAAGATTCTTTCCCTCTGCTCCTCCCCCTACTCTCTCTCTCTCTGAAATAAATAAATAAATCTTAAAAAAAAAAAAAAAAAAAGATGGCAAGTGAAATCTGATGACTAGCTGAGGCCTAGCTATGAGGAGTCCTTTACCTTTATTGGGACCTGTAAGGGTTGGGACCTGAAAGGTGGTATCTTATCATACCCTTATTAGGCTTTTCTCCTTCCTTAGAATGTTTTAGAAAATCAAGACTAACTTGCACTTGTTCTAGGCAAATGGGTAGGGTCGTATCAAGACACTGCCTTAGGTTGATAG
Organism: Mirounga angustirostris; assembly: GCF_029215605.1. Taxonomy (NCBI): domain Eukaryota; kingdom Metazoa; phylum Chordata; class Mammalia; order Carnivora; family Phocidae; genus Mirounga; species Mirounga angustirostris. The sequence goes on from NW_026991712.1 coordinate 154,782,480, forward strand.
CCTTCTTTCACCTTGAACATGCAGCCAAAATCAAATCTTTGCATCCTATTGAGAGAACATCATTTCTTCCAAGGTGGAGGGAGATCCTGACCAGTTATCTATCAGTCACGTAGATATTTCCCCCACACTCACATGAATGTCTCCTCTGCCTGGCACCATGGATGAAGGAATATTAGAAAAGGAGAGTTTCTTACTTAGAGGTACTTACAGTCTTGTGGGAAAATAATTAAAGAACAACCCACAGCATTTAATAATTAAGTGTTCAGCTTCAGACTGTAGGTTTTCAGGGAAAAGAAAGATCACTAGGTTAGGGTGGCTAGGCCTTCTGGAGCAAAGCTCCCCCGACGAGTTCCTAAGAGCTGAACCTATTCCCTTCTGTGCTTCCAAAGCGCTTTGTCCCATCGTGCTACTATCCAAGTGTAGCTCTGTCTGGGCTTGTCATTGTTGTATTGTAAAAATGACTAACCTCTTTGGATCTATTGGATAAGAACACTATCCTTTGGTTTTCCTAATAGGGAGTGTGTATTCCTTTGAGATGAGAAATTAGGAATTTAGGAGAAAGAACTCCCTGTGTCTCTGTGATTTTTTGGGTCTGAACTGTAAGGAGGTATTGAGGATACTTCCAAGTGGTGAGAACAAATGACTGCAACCTGAAGACAGGTTGGGAGGTGCACTATAGGGAACCTCAAGTTCAAGAAAAACAAGTAGATTTTATAAGCCAGACCATCCAATTCAAGAGACTGTGTTCATTGCCCTTTAATCATCTCTGAACCTTTGGTAGTTTTGTCTGAATATTTCAGCCTCATTGTAACTGTGTTGCAGGGATTAGGGAGAGGGTTGCATGGCCACGCAGAGCAGCCCCACCCAGGAGACCTGTGTGGTGGTGACAGTGACCATAAGAATGAGAAGTCCCTAAGGGATAAGTAAAGCTAAAGGGACAGAATAGGGCTTTAAGGTCTCCAAATGGTCTCATTGCCAACCTTGAATCTGAGTTTGATTTCTTTAAGGACAATAAAAGGTTTACTTATATTTTAGTAGTGTATACATCATATTATGTGATTGTTCTGTTGTGTTGTATCTCCCACCAGTATACACGTTTCCCAAATGCTCCTCTGCCTCACCTTTTTATTCCTAGCAGCTAGCATAGTGGTGGGGGGGTGGAGGGTTCCTGGCCTTCTTTCAGAGAATGCAGTTGATAGCCCAGAGGCCAAACATCCGCTTGAGAGCTTGGATTTTGAATCCCAGACCCAGTTTGTCCCACCTCTCCAAATGATCTAAGTGCTCTTGAGACCTTAATATGCGCAATATATAAAGCGGATTCTGTCCTTGACCTCACAGGAGCCATCAACCTGGGCCACTCACACCAGAGATGACAGGAGGAACTCACAGTAGTGGAAACATGTCCCGGGTGGGTAAACCAGGGCAGAGAGAAGCAGATGCTTTTTTCCAAGTGATCATGAGCCTATACTAGAGGCAAAAAGGATCCCCTAATTTCCTATCAGAGTGACTCCTGAAAATAGTATTGCCTTTGCAGGGTTCACATGTCATGGTTGCTGCAACACTGCTTTCAAGAGTGAAAAGTCTCAGGGCGCCTGGGTGGCTCAGTCGGTTAAGGGTCTGCCTTCGGCTCAGGTCATGACCCCAGGGACCTGGGATCAAGCCCTGCTTGCGGGGAGGGGGTTCCCTGCTCAATGGGGAGCCTGCTTCTCTCTCTCTCCCTTTGCCTCTCCCCCTGCTTGTGCTTGTGCTCTCTCTTTCTTGAATGAATAAAATCTTAAAAAAAAAAAAAGTGAAAAGTCTGTTGGATAGAGCTGTTCAGTCTAATTCTGTAATTACTTCTAAGAAATAGCCTGATACAGATTTGTGCAGTGATGATGCTGATAATTTACTTAGTAAGAAGTGGAATGTAGGGTGGCTTTAAAAATATTCAGTCATGAGCTCCATCGAGAAGTGGCAATCACCACACACAGGCTTTTACCACTAGCTTAGGAGTAACTAGTACAACTAACTACATGTGAGTTTTGGCTTTTAGGAATGGTCAAGAGAGCAGTTTGTTTCTGCTTAATACCATGACTACCCAGGATCGGGCAAGCACCACGATCTTCTTTGGTTACCCCTAGGAGTATGGGTTATGAATTGTACCTCTATTCTTGGTTGTTGGGTTTGGTTTTTGGTTTTTCATTGACTCAAAGAGGCCACTCTGGTGATTCTACCAGAGTGAAAAGCCTATTCAGCTTGGTCTTAGGCTATACCACAAAACTAGGAGCAGAAAATGCCAATTTTCAGAGATCAAAGAGAGCATGAATTAGGAACAAAGTTGAATGCTGGAGAGATAGAGAGTGTCTGTTAGGGCACCCTGTAGTTGTTTTTTTGGGCTTGTTTGTTTGTTTGTTTTTATAATGAAAACTATCAACAGCTTTTGGGAACCATTCATACTGGGCTATAAGAAGACACAGTATTGGAGACATAGAAATTACTGGAACCCAGTCTGTACCATCATCGATGGTTTCTTAGTCTGGTTGGGAGATCGCTATGTGAAGAATATTACATAAGAGCTGTGGTAAAGATATGGGATCACAGGGTGGGATAGAGAGCAAGGGTTGGGACACGTTACAGCAAATCAGATAATCTTCTAAGAGACTTGGACCGTAGCAGCCTCTGGGGCATTTAGGAGGGCATTTCAGTCTCTGATCTCCCTGTGCTGTAAAAAGAACCTCTTAAGCTTTCTTGAGATGTAGAATCAGTACTTTCCTCTCTGATCCTAACTGGGTTTATGGAGTGGATTTGTTGAGGGGTGAGGGGAAAGAGGTAATGGCACATCGAAAGCCATTTTGTTGTTGTAGAGATAACTTTAGCTTGGAACTAACATTAACAAATGGACTTGGCATTTCTCCACTCAGGTGGTTTTATTCGGTGCTAATACTGACTATGCAGCTGTTCTAGGAGAGCTCAGGAACTTCTCTCAAGTGCCTCTTCTGGCCTGGTTCTGAAGGATCTGTGTTGGCTTCCAGAAATGCATTCATGGTCACCCCTTTGAGTCCCTTGTCAGCTCAGTCCCCAAAGCGGAGAGTTGAATATATGATTAGTGTATGCCTTTGACACATGTGAAAAGAAGCCCAGGTGTTTCAATTATCTGCCCAAATTTTTGTATAACAAACTTTTGCTAGGCCCTTTCTGTGTGTCTGTGCTAGGTTTGAGACACAGAGATGAATGGGATCATTCCGTCACTGAAGAGGCAAATGTAGAAGTCTCTCTGCTGTAGTGTGATGAATTCTAATAGGGGAGGAATGCAGCAGTAGGGCCTAGGCTCCTTTTTGAACCTGAAAATCAGGAACCTCTCACCTCAGGGAAGTCTGTCTGAGCCTCCCTTATGTCTGCTGCTTACTCTAGGCAAGGATACTTTCTTTTTTTTTTTTCAGAGGGAGGCGGGGGAGGGCTGAGGGAGAGGGAGAGAGAATCTTAAGCAGGCTCCACACCCAGCACGGTGCCTGACGTGGGGCTCAACCTCACAACCCTGAGATCATGACCCCGAAATCAAATTGGACACATAACCAACTGAGCCACCCAGGTGCCCCAAAGACACTTTTGAATAAAGCATTCTTCGTCCTCTACGTAATGGGACCTTGTATTCCACACAGCCTGAAAATTGGTCTGGCTTCTTCAGAACCCCACAGTGGTCTGAGCTTCCTTTTTTTTTTTAAAAATATTTTATTTATTTATTTCACAGAGAGAGAGACAGCAAGAGCAGGAACACAAGCGGGGGAGTGGGAGAGGGAGAAGCAGGCTTCCCGCTGAGTAGGGAGCCTGACGCGGGGCTTGATCCCAGGACCCTGGGATCATGACACAAGCCGAAGGCAGACACTTAACGACTGAGCCACCCAGGCGCCCCGAGCTTCATATTTTGTACTCTGTAGCCACGTAGTCTATACTGGGGCCATGTCCAAGTTGGGTGAGAAATGTAAGCATTGTACTAGATGCTTTTGGATTGGCCAGCATTTGAGATAGTGGCTGGAGGCCCAAGTGAAGGGGTCTTACGGTATTGCACACAGTGCTGCCTTCTCCATGGGCCCTGGCCCCTGCTGCTCTCTTAAGACTGCATTGCTTCTGCCATGGCCTTGCTGAAGACTACATTGCTTCATTATAAAAGGGGAAAGCTTTTCAGCCTCTTTCTGGGGAGGGTAGAATCGTGTGAGAACGCTTTAGAATTAGGAGTCCTGGGTCTTTACCACTTACGGTTGTAAGCTTTGTTTTTCTCATCTTAAATGTAAAAATCTCAGATCTGCCCACCTGACAATGTTGTTTTGACTGTGTTTGTGAAAAATGTTTTGTAATTCTTAGGGTACCATATAGACAGAAGTGGTCAATCTTTCCCTTACCCAAGGGGCTAGGAAGTATTCTCTGGGCCATCTCCCTCTTAAAACATCACTGCTTTCCTAAAGCTTATAGTCTCTAGCCATAGGAAGGCACTATACAGACTTCCATCATAACATGGTAGATGCAAAGGCTACAGAGAGGACAGTGCATAGGATGCTTTGAATAGAGGGTATTTAACCCAGCCTGAGGGTACAGAGCAGGCTTCTTGGAGGAGATGGTGGCTGAGCTGAATCTTGAAAATTGAATTCTACTTATTTTTTTTATTTTTTATTTTTTAAAGATTTTGTTTATTTATTTGACAGAGAGAGAGAGATAGCGAGAACAGGAACACAAACAGGGGGAGTGGGAGAGGGAGAAGCAGGCTTCCGGCAGAGTAGGGAGCCCGACTCAGGACTCGATTCTAGGACCCTGGGATCATGACCTGAGCCGAAGGCAGATGCTTAACGACTGAGCCACCCAGGTGCCTTGAATTCTACTTATTTAGTTTAATTATTATTAGTGCACATGCTGGGGGTCATATTCTAGACCAGAGCAGACACAGGGAATTGCATAAACGAAGGCATAGTGGCATGAACTGTATGATGTGCAGACTGGGAGGGAGGAGTGGTAGGGAGTAAGAGTTGAAAAGAGAGGACTCTGATCATATATTGTCTAAGTTGGATTTAATCTTCTAGATAGGAAATGAAGAAAACCACTCAGCTTTTTTGAGATATACTTCACATAAAACCAAATTTGCCCTTTCAAAGTATATATTTCAGTGGCTTTTAGTATATTTAGCCATCACCACTGTCTAATTTCAGGACTTTTTATCATTCCAAGATGAAAGCCCCACACTCTATTCCCTTTCCCCTTCAGCCCTGGGCAACCACTAATCCATTTTCACTTTCTATGGATTTGCTTATTCTGGACATTTCATATAAATGGAATCATACAATATGTCATTGATGGCTTTTAAATAGGGGAGTAACACAGATTTACATTTTGCTAAAGTCATGCTGGCAGGAATGAGGAAGGTGGATTATGGAGATCAAGCCTGGACCAAGCCAGAGAGACCAGTTAGAAGAGCACTGTAGTTTTCAGGGGAGGAATGAGGAGGACCTGATGCAAGGGTAGTGGAGGTGAAGAGGGAGACACCGATTTGAAAAATATTTTTTATTATTATTTAAAAAAATTTTTTTAAAGATTTTATTTATTTATTTGACAGAGAGACAGACGCAGAGAGAGTACAAGCAGGGGGAGCAGCAGAGGGAGAGGGAGAAGCAGGCTCTCTGTCTAGCAGGGAGCCTAATGTGGGGCTCGATCCCAGGACCCTAGGATCATGACCCGAGCTGAAGGCAGACGCTTAACCGACTGAGCCACACAGACGCCCCCGATTTGAAAAATATTTAGAAGCTAAATTAGTTGGAGTTAAGAGTAAAAAATCTAGGCTGAATCCCAGCTTGCTCTCTTAGCAAACTGGGTGGAAAATGGCAGTATCAGTGGACGTAAAAATACAGCTAGAGTTTTAGCTTTTGAGGGGAAAAGGTGACTTCAGGTTTCCATGTATGGAGTTCAATATGAGTAATCCAGGAGATGTCCAGAAATAGAGTGGATATGCAGATCTGAAGCTTGAGGATAAAGGTCAGCTCTGATGATATACAGTTGGGAGTCATCAGCACAAATGGAGCCCGAGAGATATAGGCCCAGGATAGAACCCTGAGAACATCGGATGGGAAGAAGTGCCTGCACTGGGGCCTGCAAAGTAGCCAGCGGTGGAGAAGGAAATCCAGAACTGCGGTGTCACAGAAGCCAGGAGAGAAGGATCAAAAGGGAACAGGAATGGCCTCTAACTAGCCTCTAATAGCTGGTCTGTTCACTCCAGGACCACAGCTGATTATTCTCTGCACACCCTGTATTTTTTGTTTTAAAGATTTTATTTATTTATTTGAGAGAGAGAGAGAGCCGGGGGAGGGGCAAAGGGAGAGGGAGAAGCGGGCTCCCTGCTCATGCGGGGCTCCATCCCAGGACCGACCTGAGCCTAAGGCAGACGCTGCACCAACTGAGCCACCCAGGCGCCCCTGCACGCCCAGTATTAATTAATATGATTCCTGAATCACATATGAAAGTGTTGAAAGAAGTAATCAGCAATGTCAACAGCAGAAAGATCAAGTATGTAAGAACTAAATTTGTCTATTGAACTTAATGCCATAGAAGTCATTGGTATCCTCTGTGGGAACTCACAGCAGAAACCCATGAGCAATGAGTGGGAGATAAGGAAGTAAAAACAGCAAGTGTCGCCAGCCAAACCTCACTAGCCTAGACCCCAGTAAGGGCAGGCTCTTAAGGGCAGGCTGGGAGTTTCTGGAAAACCCCACAGAGGTTAATCCATCAGGGTTCCTCCACATTTTTCTTATCACCTCAAATACAGACTCCTAAAGTTTGGCTCTTTTGGTTTGCAGTATCCCATCTTTGTCTTTGGCTCCAATGCCCAGCTGTTGACTGTGAGAAGCTGTAAGAGGGGCAGTGGTCACCTCCAGACCAGAAGCAAACTGTGTAGCCTTGTCCCATACTGTGGGGCCCCGATCATCCCTGCCTTAGCCATTTCTCAGCCGTTCAGAGCAGCTACTGCGAAGTCACTTACCCCTACGTGGGTGGTTTGCAGTGAGCAGACAGTAGATGGCCATGAACATGAAGCTGGGGCAGAAACCGCACAGCTTTGACAAGGACAGTGTACTGTGGCCATATTCTTTTCCTTATCTGCTGCTCCCAGGCTGAATTTCTGAGGGCTGTTTCTGAGCAAATAGTAAGTAGTACTTTAGCCTGAGCCTTGGAGACAGGAGCCTGAGTTGTTGGTGAAAAGGGAGGAGGGGAGAAAAATCCGTGACAGATCTGGGCTGCCACTGCCTCACAAGCCTGTGCCCTATAGCCTGGGCTTTGGCTTTTTAACAGGCAAGCTGGCCTAGAGCCTGTCCTCTCACAGCCATAGTCAGGGGTTGCTGAGCCAGCACGACTTGATGGGAGGGCCAAAGCCAGGACAAGCACAAGGATGGTCCTGCTCGGAAGCCAGGGATGGGGCGTGTCTACCTGGGACCCGGAGCAGGAGAAGGCGAAATCACGGGCTCCTTCCAGCTCAGGCAGAGAAGAGTATGATCACGTCGAGGCCAAAGGAAGGGAGTGATTGTACCTGAGGTGGAGGAAGCAGGAGGTGACTTGGCTTGCCTCGGCAACTGCATGCCAAGCCTGGTTGCTGCTTTGTGTTTATTTACAAGTCATTTGGGTTCATCCTTTCTCTTGTTTGGTGAGCACATCCTGAGCCTCTCTCACGAGTTGAGTGTTATGAAGAGGGAAGGCCTGAACCAGAACCTGCTCTCTGCTAGACTATAAGAGGAAGTAGCGGAGAGGAGGAGTTAAAGGAGTTGAGAGAGAGGCTGGTGAGAGCTGGAGAGGACAGCGTGGAAAGGGCACTTACCTTAAAACACATAAAATCTTTTGAGGTGAAAAGGAGAGTTGGGAGAACATTCCAAATGGAAGGGAACAGTGTAAGCACAAGAAAAGCTTGAAGGGGCTGTTCAGGCTTCAGGAGTCCAGCTTGTCTGTGACAAGTTTGGATAGAGCTGTGTGCATAGGAACAGCAGGGGGAGGGGGTAAGTCAGTTGGTTAGAGGCAGATCATGAACTGAGAGGAAGCTGGTTGTGATCTTGTGGGCAGTGAAAGGTAGTGCAGGCCTGAGCGCTTGTCTTAGGCTTACATTACTTACATTACATTACTTATATTACTCAGGCTCGCCTTTGGGTCTCTGCATTCTGAGGAAAAGAGGATGGGAGGCCAGGGGCCTGATAGTCTGTCTTCTTCCACTAGATTGTAAGCTCCAAGAGGACAAAGATGTCTGTTCATTGAGGTATTTCTGGCACTTAGAACCATGCTTAGTATATAGAAAACAAAGATAAATATTTGTTTGAAGCATATGAATCTTAGGGCAGCCACCCAAAATCCAGGCCTAAGCCATCTCCCATGGCTGACAGAGCCCCCAAGTCTGACCACTGGGGTCAGCCTAAGAGTGTGGTTTCACCAAGGAGGAGAGGCCAAGGTGTCCTGTGGCAAGGAGGGGTGGTGGTAACCTTATGGCTGGCTGGTCCCCCTTCTGAGCCACATTTCCTTCTTCTTTGGGAACCCTAGAACTGCCTGATAAAGAGGGATGAGAATGGTTACTCTGCAGTGGTAGCTGACTTTGGCCTGGCTGAGAAGATTCCTGACGTCAGGTGGGTAGCCCTAATAGGTACTGGGGTCACAGAAGGGACTGAAGCAAAGGGAAAACTCCAGCTTCCTCCCTAGAGGCCAGAACTTGGTCACAGCTCAATCCCAGCTCCCTAAATTTGGTCAGTCTTAGTGCCTGTCCTTCAGGGAGAGGAATTCCCAGTGGTCAGATATCCCATTGCACCAGCCAGTGGCAAGCTCATTATCCATATAATCTTTCCTCCACCCCCACCCCACAGCATGGGGAGTGAGAAGCTGGCCGTGGTGGGCTCACCCTTCTGGATGGCACCTGAGGTTCTCCGAGATGAGCCCTATAATGAAAAGGTGAGTCTGGGGACCCTGGGCATGGTTCTCCTTAGAATCCATTCTTTTTTTTTTTTTTTTAAAGATTTTATTTATTTATTCATTAGCGACAGAGAGAGAGAGGCAGAGGGAGAAGCAGGCTCCCCGCCTAGCAGGGAGCCCGATGCGGGACTCGATCCCAGGACCCTGGGATCATGACCTGAGCCGAAGGCAGACGCCCAACCATCTGAGCCACCCAGGCGCCCCTAGAATCCATTCTTAGCAGAAGGTATCCAGGATCACCTTATATGTTCTGGGTGAGGATCTATATCCTTCTAAGAGCAGAGCTGGTACTCGGCAGCTGCCCAGTAAGTGAACTGAATGAAATGCACACAGTAGGGCTCAGGCCTGGGCTAGTGGACCCGAGGGGCAGAAACCCCACCTCTCACTCCACTGAGAAGGAAACTGAGGTCTCATTACCCACCAGGCGGACGTGTTCTCTTACGGTATCATCCTCTGTGAGATCATCGCCCGCATCCAGGCTGATCCGGACTATCTTCCCCGCACAGAGGTGAGCTGCAGGCATAGGGCACAGTGCCAGTGGGATGGGGCTGGTTTTGAAGCTATGGAGCTGTTGTTCCCAGGGTGGAGTTGCTGGAACTGTCTGTATGGTTACTTCGGGGCAATTCTCAGCCTCTCCTAAGCAGGCCAGGATGGGTGGAGGGATTAATGACCAGTCTACCATACCTATCCACAGAACTTCGGGCTAGACTATGACGCTTTCCAGCATATGGTGGGAGACTGTCCCCCAGACTTTCTGCAGCTCACCTTCAACTGCTGTAATGTGAGTGTCTCCCTCCCCTTCCCTCCCCCCAGCTTTGGTCAGGGGCTGGCTGAACCCCTTTCATCTGGGTAGGACTGTAGGAGGAGGAGCCTCCTTTTCACTGATGAATGGCAGTGCCCACAGCCCCTCCTCCGGGCCTGACAGACTGTCGAGAGCCCTGGACCAAGAAAAGGAAAATTGCTCTGTATTATACAGTCCTCAGCCTGCAGGGTAGACTCATCATCTCTTGCCCTGGACATTGATAGAGCTCTGGTCAGGTTTCAGTTGGACTTTGGGTCCAGCTGATCTTAAGGCCCATGGGAAGAGCTTTTGTTAGCCTTCATTTTATACAGCTCTGGGGCTGGACCTACCTGTCATGAACAGGGGGTAGCTGGGCTTTGTCCAGATAGCTCCCAGAAACATGTTAGCAAGAACAGAACAAACCAATGTAAGCATACCCTTTTGGATGGTTCTGTGCCCATCGAGAGGATAAGACATACAGAAAGGGTGCTGACATGGATGGGTATGAGACAATAGCATCTTCCCTGACCTTAGCTCTGGGAATCACTCTCGTGGTCTGGGGCCTTTAGAAAAGATCTCTTAGCTGCATATCTGAATCTTAGAAGATGCCAGAAACAGACTCAAATGCCATCCTTGGGGTAGAAGATAGGAGGGCAGGGCTAATGGCTGGTGTGGATGACTACAGATGGACCCCAAACTGCGCCCATCCTTCACGGAGATTGGGAAGACCCTGGAGGAAATTCTGAGCCATCTACAGGAAGAAGAGCTGGAGACGGACAGGAAGCTGCAGCCCACAGCCAAGGGTAAGAGATTAGACCAGAGTGTTCCACCTGACCCCAAGGGAGGAAATTAGGATGTGGGGCCTTCCTCTCTAGGGCTGATTGTAGGATCCCATGTCCAGAAGAAGGGCAAAGGGCAGGGGATGATGGAAAAAGTACTGGACTCTAAGAATTATGACTTGGCGCATATAGCCTCCCTTCTGAGTTTGTTTTCTCATTGGTGAAATGGTTTGTGTCACAAGGTGCCACTTCTGTTTGTTATGACTAGTGGGAGTAACCCTGATTTGACTCATTGTTTTTTAGGACTCTTGGAAAAAGGACCTGGGGTGAAGCGACTGAGCTTACTGGATGACAAGATCCCTCCCAAGTCCCCACGCCCAAGACGCACTATCTGGTTGTCTCGAAGCCAGTCAGACATCTTCTCCCGTAAGCCCCCACGTACAGTGAATGTCTTGGACCCGTACTACCGGCCACAACGAGGTGGTGCTGCCTGCACCCCCAAAATCAACCCTTTCAGTGCTCGCCAGGACCTCAAGGGTGGCAAGATCAAGTTCTTTGACCTGCCCAGCAAGTCTGTCATCTCCCTGGTATTTGACTTGGATGCACCAGGGCCCGGAACTCTGCCTGTGGCGGACTGGCAGGAGCCCCTGGTCCCACCTGCTCGCCGGTGGCGTTCTTTGCCTGGTTCACCAGAGTTCTTGCATCGAGAGGCCTGTCCATTTGTGGGCCGAGAAGAATCACTATCTGATGGGCCCCCACCACGCCTCAGTAGTCTCAAGTACAGAGTGAGAGAGATCCCGCCATTCCGAGCATCTGCCCTCCCAGCTGCTCCGGCCCATGAAGCCATGGACTGCTCCAGTCTCCAAGAAGAAAATGGTTTTGGGCCCAGGCCCCAGGGGGCCAGTCCGTGCCTTGCAGGTGCCTCTGAGGAAATGGAGGTAGAAGAAGAAAGGCCAAGAGGCTTGGCTCCAGTCCCTTTCTCTGTCTCAGGCATAGGCCTGAAAAGCCAGGGCAAACAGGATGGGTGAGAGGGGTTAGTCCCCAGCTCCCTTGGGGGTGGACCTTCCTTTGAAGCCGCAGGGCCCCCTTGGTGCACAGCCTTGACTCCTCCCTGCGGCCTGTAGAGCAGGCAGGCCAGGCCAGGCCAGGGTCAGTCTGGGGGCTCCAAGTGCCCAATGGCTGTGCGTGAGAGGGGAGGCAGCAACGAAAGCCCTTCCTAGTTAGGGCCAACAGCTGATACGAAGCTTCTGAAATCCAGCAAGGAGCTCTGGCTCCCATCCGGCTCCCAGTGCACTTGCCCAGACAGGACCAGAGGACTCCTAGTTCTAGTTTGAGCTGGCAGGCAGCTAATACCCCAGGTTCTTCTCCCACCCCAGGTCTACCTTTCGCCCTTTCCTGGGTCATACAAGCTACTGGATGGAACCTGGAGCTCACCAGGAAGCCATAAAAGGCATGGCTATTTCTCAGACCTTAAGACCGGGGAGCTTCTTGCCAGGATGTCTAAGACACTTGAATAATTGCTGTTTGCACTTACTGCATGGTCAGACCACATCACTACATTTCTATGCAAGGGGATGGTGAGGCAGCGTGGTGGTCATGGCTCTTAGCTAACCTATTCAAAAATCTTTTCCAGTTGATTAATCTATTTTCATATTTATGAAGGAATCTTAATGTTCTGCCCCATAAAACTTTCAACCTTGTGGTTGGGAGTGGGGCTGGTTTTGTAGGCCTCAGGGCCTGCTCTATGTATTTGTCAACATGTGATACACTCAGTTGGTTAAATGGTTTATACATGGACTGATTTTCTTCCCTTCCTGCTATGGCTGGAGCTGTGGGAACAGTCTGTCCTTACAGAGCCGCGATAAGAAATAACCAAAGATGAAGCTGGTCAAATATTTTCATAACTTGTTTCTGTTGATTTTTTGGTAATACTTTTTCCCAGACACTTTCAGATTTAAAAATAAAGTCTATGTTACAGGTGCTGGTCAGCTTCCTTATGTGTACCCTTGTTCCTCAGCCTTCAGGGTAAAGGAGAAGGTCCAGGCCAAGACTGCCCCCACCCCCACCCCCCAATTCTGTAGAAGGTGGGAGTAGGACATTCACAGGCTAGAGGGACCCAGACACCTCTGTTCCATTCTCAGTCCTCTCCCTGGGCCTTGCGTGCTAGGCGGAAGTTGGGTCAGCTGCTGCCCCAAGCCAGCTTCATCTTCTGGTTGTGGGCTTTGGAGGATCGGGAGAACTGGCTCTTGGCCACTGTGAGGGGCACAGCTTTGCCACTCAGGTATACCTTGTTGTGGCATTCAGGTAGCCAGGGCCCAGAGCTACAGAGCTGGGGTCCTTGGCTCACACCCACATAGGCCATCACGTAGCCTGTCATAAAGGCATCAAAACCAGCCCGATGCAGTCCATCCCCAGGCACTGGGTGAGGACCGGCTTGATTCCCTGGCACTTCTGAGGCAGCCATATCAGCTGTTTCTGGCCCTGCTGCTTTAAGCCCCAGCTCCAAGTCATTTTTGTGACCTTGCTCCAAGCCAGGCTGGCTCCTAGTCTCATCCTTAGCCACCTCCTGCTCAACTTCTTCAGCCTGGAGGCCATCCCCGCAGACCTGCTTCACGGGAGGACAATCCTCATTTTCCTCAGAGGTCTGTTTCCCAGGCAGGCCCAACAAAGCCCTCCGCCGTTTGTCCCTACGTCGCCGCCGTCGCCGCTTGTCCACCACCACAGCCTCATCAGTGTCAATGATAAGATCGATATCATGGGACCGAGGACACTGTGGTCCCAGGGGACACCAACCGTACGCCTAGAGGTAGGAAAGAGGCTTAGAGAGGGGGTTCCAGGCATCAGGAACCTGCCCTCCCCCAAGAAATGGGCAGGTGCTCTCACCGAAAAGTTGTCACAGACGCTGGTGGAATGAGGACGGTGGGTTGCAGGGGGCATGCAGCAGCGGTAGTCAATATGGGCCCTCATGCTAGATGGATAGCTGCAGAACTCCAGGGTCAGGTGCGGGCCGCCCGCTGCCTGCTGCTTCCCATTTTCCCGCTCGCTGAAACAGCGGACGAGGGTGTTGGTCCATAGCTTATATACTCCATGGGAACAGGGCTTTTTGTCAGTTCTGCTTACTGCTGAGTCCTCAGCACTTAACACAGTGCCTGGCACATGGCAGGCACTCAATAAATACCTCAAGTAAATGAAATAGGCTTATACCAGGCCCCACCCCTAAGCCTTAACCAGTTGCTCACCATTTCCGGAAAGCATATTCTAGGTAGGAGGCCACGAAGCGCACATGAAACTCAGCAGCATATTTGGTGTCATAAATGCCGGCTGGGAACATTTCACATAGGTCAGCAGTGAAGGTTCCCAAGCTCTCGGGCAGGTGTGCATAGAAATTCTGGTACAGGAACACCAAGTCTATAAGACCATTGTGTAGTACCAGGGGCCGGCGGGCCCGGATTAGTTCCAGGAACAGGGTCCTCACTGACTGGCTCTGACTCTCATCGCCCTGGGTGGAAAGAAAGGGATCATTGGGAAGGACAGTCCCGTAGTGAGCCTCTCTTGCAGGACACTTACCGCCGGTGCCCCTATCTGGAAAGCTCTCGCTCCCTGCCTTCCCAATGCTAGTCTTCTGTGGATCAGGCTGGTTTCCCCAGCCCTATCCCTAGTGATTTCCCATCCTCCCTAAGAAGCAGATCCTCCCCCCCCTGCACCCAGCCTCGGTTAGGAAGAAATGAAGTCACAGAAGGGGCAGTCTCAAGGCTGGAGACCTACCTTGTCATTGCCCTTGTGGTACGGGATACCCTGAGCATACTGCCGGTTGAAGTTGAAGCCATGCTGCACCAAGAACTGCACAGACTTTGGTTCTATCACATACTCTTCCATGCACAGCAGGGTCAGATTGAACACCTGAGCCAGGTAGGAGTGTTCACCCTGAGAGAGAAAGGATCTGCTCCCTTGGGATTTGGGATAGAAACACCTTACACCCGATGTTCTCCAGGATCTCTACCCCCCTCCCCGCAGCCACAGACCAGAGATAGGAAGGAGACCAGTACCTACCTTGTCTAGCTGCTGCTTGAAGCAGGCAAGGCCCAGGGAGAGAACAGAACGGGTCCTGGCCGCATGACACACGGACTTGTAACGTTCCTCGATGCACCTTGGGGTTGGGTTTAGGGGGTGGCTGTGGCTGGGAGTTAGCCCTCAAACCACCCAGGACTGTGACTTCTACTCCAGGGATGAGGTCTGCCCCTCCTGCCAAGGCTGGCACTAAGATCAGGGCTTATACTTACTGGTTCAGCAAACTCTTCCTGTCCCCAAGCCCACTCAGTTCCTGGGAGTGTGTAAAGGGAGTTCTGTGTTAGGTTCCCAGCGCCAGCCCTTTCATAACTATCTGCCCTCCCCATCCCCCAGCCCTCACCGTGTCCACAGCTACGAAGCTAGCGGTCTTTATGGCCAGCAGGAGGGACGGCCACATCTCCTTGAAGTTGTCACTCTGCACATCCACCACGGGCACCTGGACTACTAGCTCTTCCTCAGATTTTGTGCTTTTGCTGACACCACCTGAGGGTAAGGAGAGCGATGGATGGTAATGCTGAGGCAGAGGCCCAGGGGAAGAGATTCCAAGGTAGGCCATGGCTGAGGGTGGAATGTTGGGGGGCAGTTTCCATTAAGGCAAGAAATAGCATGTCTCTCCTGCAAGCCTTTGTATCACACGTGCTCTACGCACAGTGCTTGGAGTGAACAGTGCCCTGAATTTGGGAAGAGAAAGCTGGCGTCTTCCAGTAGTTTATGTGAGACTTTGGGAAAATTACTTCTCCCCTCAGCATCACAAACTTTAGAGGAGGAAGGCTGGACTAGATGATCTGTGAGGTTCCTTCTTCCCACATCCCGCAGGAAATCCTTCTCAGGGCTTGAGGAATGCGACTCTTTTAATACCCCCAAAGCTCCATAGTACTGTTCCCACGGGGCCCCAGGAGCTAACCAGCACGCCCCAGGGCCTCATAAATAATTCCTCACACCCAAGCTCCCAAC
Source organism: Mirounga angustirostris (assembly GCF_029215605.1). Taxonomy (NCBI): domain Eukaryota; kingdom Metazoa; phylum Chordata; class Mammalia; order Carnivora; family Phocidae; genus Mirounga; species Mirounga angustirostris. The sequence goes on from NW_026991712.1 coordinate 154,798,014, forward strand.
ACGTTCCACTTCTTCGGACTCGCGCCACTTAAAAGAACCACCAGCTCTAGACTACACCTCCCGACACGCCCCTATACCCGCCCGGACTGCTCCCAACACGCCGGGCTTCTGCGCCCGAGCCGCGGTGCCCACCGGGATTTGTAGTCTCCTCGTGGCTGGTTCAGAAGGAATGAGCTAGTCCTCTGAACGTTGAGATCAGTTTCTAGAGCCGAGAGCCCGAGGCCTTCCCCCGCTGCGGAGCGCACAGGCTTTTAAGGCGGGAAGCCCTGAGAAGCCACTCACCGTCAGGGGCCGCTGGGGCTGAGGCTGCGCCATCGCCATTGTCGGCGGCCATGACACGGCGGGCCCCTCGCCTGAGTAGTCGGTGGGTTCGCCGGGCTTCCGCTTCTTCTCTCCGCGCGGCTCCGGCGATCGGGGACGGGGCGGGGCCTCGTCCTCCGAGTCGCCGAGTCGCGGACGGGTCGGACTTCCGTTCACACCTCCCGGGTCTAGCGCGGAGGAGGCGGCCGGGCGCGCGCGGGGACCTATTGGCGGGCGCCGTGCGGGTCGGAGCCACGCCCCCTGGAGTGCGTCGGGAGCCGGGCGCGGGAGACCGAGCGGGAGGTAATTCCTTCTCCGCGTTCTGCGGGCGGGAACGTGGGCGTCCGCTTCACGCGGTCTTCATCCACGCGGCCCCGGGGTGGGGGTGGGGGTGGGGGTCCCCAGCGGAGGTGACGCCACCCCGGCCAGCGTGAAGCGCGTCTAGGAGTTACGCACAGACAGGGCAGTGTAGGGGAAAGAAGGATCTTCTGGGTACAGGCACATTCACAGGCAGGATGGAGACCTCACTTCCAGGAAGTGAAAAGGCGGGGAGAGGGACTCGAGAGAGGCTGCCAGAGGGGTTAGAGTCACCGACTGGCGGGGAAGCCTTTACAATAATCCAGGCAGGAGGGGTGGTTGACCTCGAGGGTGATTGCTCTTGACTTCTGATACCGTGAGAGACATGCCCTTACCGGAGGCCAGTTCTTTTTCAGGGACTCCGGTTCCCATCCTCTCGACCCACCAAGGAGTCTCAACCCCTTCTCCTTGATTATTCACTGTTTCTAGTTCGTCTTCAACCTTTCTCTGTCCAATGAGTCTTTTTCATCATTATTCTGGATCGTTTGGATTTCTCCCATTCTAAAGAAAGAAAACCTCTTACTATCTCTTCTCTCATCCGGTTTTAATTAATTTAACAGTGCTTGTTGTATGCAACTTATCTGGCACTGTGCTCAGCTCTGGGGACTCAAGAGTCAACAAAAAAGACTCAGTCTTTGCTCATGGAGTTCTGTAGTCAAGTCGGGGAAGTGGACACTGATCAAAGAAACAAATAAATGTGAAATTACAATTAGTATAAGAGGAAAATGGAGAATTACACAAGAGGGTGAGACTGGGGGAGGGGGGCTGATTTGGACATTTAAGTCAAGACCTGAAAGAATGAATAACTGTTAGGTGAAGCACAGGATAAGAGCTGTACAAACTGTACAGCTGTACAAGAAAAGGATTGGGTGAGATGTCAAGGCCAACAGGCTGGAGCATAGTGAGTGAGGGGATGAGGCAGGTGGGGATCTTTGGAGCCTACAAAACTATATTAAGAGGATTGGGTTCTCAGAGCAATGGATGTGAGAGCCAAATTCCTCCAGTGGCTTACAAGGTACTTAGTGATCCTTATGCTCCCTACCTTCTTTACCTCTTTGACCTCATCTACTACTCATCCTTTCTTGGTGCATTCTAACCACACTGGCTTCCTTATTATTCTGCAGACACACCAGGCACCTTTCTTAGGGCCATTGCACTAGCTCCTTTTTAGGATGCCTTTGGCTAATTCCTTCAGTTGCCTTAAATCATTGGTCAAATATCACTTTAATAAGGCCCACCTTGACCATGTGCTTTAAAATTGCAACATTCCAGGTGGCTCATTTGGTGAAGCGTCTGCCTTCGGCTCACATCATGATCCCAAGGTCCTGGGATCAAGCCCCACAAGGGGCTCTCTATTCAGTGGGGAGCCTACTTCTCCCTCTCCTGCTGCTGCTCCTCCTGCTTGTGCTCTCTCTCTCTCTCTCTGTCAAATAAATAAATAAATAAAATCTTTAAAAAAAAATAAAATCGCAACATTCCACCATCACCACTCCTTATCCCCTTCACCAACTCTACTTTTTCTCTTTATGTTACTATTTATCACTTAACATTCTATATACTTTAATTATTATTGTTTGCCCCCCCCCCACGTTAGAATATAAGCTTCATGATGACAGGAACCTTTGGTATTTTATTTACTGAAGTATTCCATGTACTTGAAACTGCTTGGCACATAGGCACTACATAAATATTTAGTGAGTGAATTAGTAGGAAGCCACTGAAGGTTTTAAGTAAGAAAATAACATGAACATGTTTTAAAAGACTGCTTTACTCTTTGGAGAATAGATGGTAGAGTGAATTATGGAGTTAGGGAGTTTGGTCAAAGAGGGTTGGCTATGAAGGGAAGGAGAGTGGGTTGTGTAAAAGGGATTAAGGAGCAGGAACTTGAGCTCAGCCAATTTGGGAGAGACCATTGTTCTATATCACAAGGGGAAGGAGAAGGAGAATGCAGATAAGTGCAGAGTGCAGTAAACTTGTGCATTCACTTTTTTTCTCTGAAGGAGGAAACAAGCTCTTTTGATGCAAATGAGGTGATGAAATCAGGTTTTAAGGAAAGGGGTTGAACCAGGGGCTCAGCAGGGACTGTGGTGTAGCACAGCACAAGAGTGCAGTCTCTGGAGGCAGGCCTTTTGGGTTTGGGTGGACAAGTTGCTTCACCTCTGCAAGCCTCAACTTCCTCCTAACTAAAATGGAGGTGATACTAGCAGATACCTAATGGAGTTGTCTGGAGACTGAGTTAGAAATTGGTATAACACTTAGTACAGAGCCTGGCATATAATAAGCCCTCACTAACGTTTTAGTTGTTTGAGAAAAGGGCACCAAGAGAACAGTAGGGAGCAGTGAAGATCAACTAGATATATTTCGCATTACCAATGGGCAGCCAGCTTTGGTTTACCAGATCAAGAAAAGATTAGGAATAAAAATAGCACATCCGCTCCCACCACCACTCCAGCTTGCCGTCTGCTCTCAGGCAAATCTTTTCCCATCTCTGATCCTTGGTTTCTCCTTTCTGTAGGATGGAGGTTTGGACTCCATGACGGCTCAAGGCTGTTTCATGTGCTGCATCTCTACCAGATAAACTTCCTACCTGCCCTGTGCTTCTAGACACACGTAATGAATCCCTGTCCACACATACAAAGTGACAGTGAGCATCCAGGATACACAGGTGTATCCAGCTCAGCCCTGGCCTCTTCTTTTGTGGGTCTCCAAAATTATGCTAATGTTGGTCTCTCTGAAGTCACTTGCAGAAGTTCAGCCCCACTGGTCATACCTCAGTGCCACAGCCAGCCAGGGGCAAACCCATGAGCATCTGGAGGGTGAGGAAAGCTAGATTCTCTATAATGAGGACTGTAGAGAAGGAGGTGGCTATCTATATCTGTTGTGGGGCCCCAAGATTCAGCCTCATGGTGACTGACTACTTTGGGCCTTTCTCTTCTAGGCCATCATGAAGAAGCCACGAACAGCTGTGAGGAGTTGTCAGAGGAAGCGGGCACCTTGCCAGGAGGGAAGGGAGAAGCGTGTCCTCAGCGGCCGCCAGGTCAAGCCTTCTACCCCCAATGGTGAGGAGCGCGGTCCTAGTCAAAGATGAAGGTGTTGGATTCAGTGGCCATGAAAGGGAGGGAGATTCGGGCTGGGAAGGGAATGTGGTATGTGTCAGGGCCTTAAGGGACTAATTAAGGGTCTCATTCTGACTTTGCCCTGTAACTTTGGGACAGTTGCTCTGAGTGGCTGCTTTCTTACCATGAAATGGAGCGATTGTCTGTGCATTTCCTTCCTCCTGTGGCTTTCATGGGATCGAATGAGTCTATGAGCCTGAAAATGTTTTCTAAATGGGAAAGCGCTGCATACGTATACATTATGCTTGGCTGAAACTGTTGGGTTTTCATTGTGACCCAGAGTCAAAGGAGGTAGCGGTACCACCCCGGCCAAGTTAAGGCCAGAAATCTGGCTCAGGTTACACAGAGCTAGAGAATTCTGGTCTGACTCCAGGTCCAAAGCTTAAACCAGGGGTTGGGGGTGGGGGCGCCCTCAGGGGGAGCAGCCAGGCTGCAGTGCCCCGGGTACCTGGTGCATAGCCTGCGCAGGGACGAAGCCTGAGTTTCCTGCGGCCCCCTCAGGCTTGGCCGGGCGGCAGGAGGAGGTGTTGTTGCAGGCCTCTCTCTCCCCGTACCATCTCTTCAGAGACCCAGCTGACGTCAGAGTCTTTCGGGAGAACCTACTGAGCTGGTACGACCGAGAGAAGCGGGACCTACCCTGGAGAAGGCGGGTAAGCAGGCGAGGGCCAGGGACAGTGGGTGGGAGGTCAGTGCCCAGCTGTCTCCATACTGACTCCTTACCTGGGATTGCTTTGGCAGGCAGAGGGTGAGGTGGATCTGGACAGGCGGGCATACGCTGGTGAGTGCATGTCTTGGGAGCAGGGCTGCTTTGCCTCGACGCCCACTGGTCTGGGGTCTAGGGGCTGTGTGCTGGGAGCAGGGCAGCTCGGAGTGCCCTCATGCCAACCCCTCTCCCCCAGTGTGGGTCTCAGAGGTCATGCTGCAGCAGACCCAGGTTGCCACGGTGATCGACTATTACACCCGATGGATGCAGGTGACTTCAGGGAAGGAAGGGGAGGGTCATGAGCCAGACCCCAGAGAGAGTTTAGCCTTTGGGGTGGGGTAAAGAAGGCTTCCTCCACCTCCCTTGATCTTGATCTTACTTCTTTTTGATTGCCTTCGAGCTATAGAAGTGGCCAACGCTACAGGACCTGGCCAGTGCTTCCCTGGAGGTAAGAGTCGCCCAGGGGTAGAGGGAAATGGGGACAACTGAGGACTGACCACTGATCTCTCTGATCTCACCCACAGGAGGTGAACCAGCTCTGGGCGGGCCTGGGCTACTACTCTCGAGGCCGGCGGCTGCAGGAGGGAGCCCGGAAGGTAAGGGGGTTACAGGGGGTGACAGGTAAGGGGGTGAGCCCCAGGGCCTCAGGTGTCTCATAACCTAGAGCCTCACCCCTCCCCCCACCCCAATCAGGTGGTAGAGGAGCTAGGGGGCCACATGCCACGGACAGCAGAGACCCTGCAGCAGCTCCTGCCTGGCGTGGGGCGGTACACAGCTGGAGCCATTGCTTCCATTGCCTTCGGACAGGTGAGCCCTTAGCCCACCCCCGCTCGGTGTGTGCCCACCCTCCTTCCTCCCGGAGCCGGCTGACTCGTGCATTCCTCTGTGCCAGGCAACCGGTGTGGTAGACGGGAATGTAGTGCGGGTGTTGTGCCGAGTCCGAGCCATTGGTGCGGATCCCAGGAGTGCCCTCGTCTCCCAGCTTCTCTGGTAGGGTCTCGGGGTCCTGGGGAGACTGGCAAGGGGGTCTCCAAAGTGTCTTTGGCTCATAGCCACGTTCCCTTGTAGGAGCTTAGCCCAGCAGCTGGTGGACCCGGCGCGGCCCGGGGACTGGAACCAAGCGGCCATGGAGCTGGGGGCCACAGTGTGCACCCCGCAGCACCCGCGCTGCAGCCGGTGCCCTGTGCAGAGCCTGTGCCGGGCACAGCAGAGGGTGAGCCATCTGCGGGAGGGGCAGGCAGGGGTCCTACACGGTGACCCCTGGCGCCTGACGTCTGCCTCGCGCCTCAGGTGGAGCGGGAACAGCTCTTGGGCTCGCGGGGCCCACCGGGCAGCCCCGACGTGGAGGAGTGTGGTGAGCGCCAGCCCCAGCCCCAGCCCCGCAGCGCGCCACACGGTACTTTATCCTACGCTGAGTAAGACCCTGCAGAGCTGGGCCACGGCCTGCTGCCTGGGCCTGAGCGGCGCTGCGGGATCTCTCTTCCCAGCTCCCCGCGCTGGGCCCTGCAGGCTGTGCGCGCCTCCCACGGAGCCCTGGGACCCGACCCGGGGAGTGACCAACTTCCCCAGAAAGGCCGGCCGCAGGCCCCCCAGGGAGGAGTGCTCTGCCACCTGTGTTCTGGAGCAGCCCGGGGCCCTCGGGGGTCCTCGGGTCCTGCTGGTGCAGAGGCCCAGTTCAGGTACCTAGATCGTCGGAGCGGAGGGCGGTGGCAGGAGCAACAAGGGGGAAGCGGAGAGGTCGGCGGCTCAGGCCTGGCCACACCTGGCTGTCCTCTCTCTCAGGGCTGCTGGCAGGACTGTGGCAGTTCCCAGCTGTGACCGCAGAGCCCTCGGGGCCACGGCAGCGGGAGGCCCTGCTGCGGGAGCTGCAGAGCTGGGCTGGGCCCCTCCCAGCGCCCCGCCTCCGGCACCTCGGGCAGGTGTGTGAGCCTCGGGCGGGGCAGGGGTGTGGCTTTTGTGGGCACATCCCTGGGCCTGTTTCAGCCCCTTGGCCCTCCCTCCAGGTGGTCCACACTTTCTCTCACATCAAGCTGACCTATCAAGTATACGGTCTGGCCCTGGAAGGGCAGACCCCGGTGACCGTCGCGCCGCCTGGCGCTCGCTGGCTGACCCGCGAGGAGTTTCACACTGCAGCTGTCTCCACTGCTATGAAAAAGGCACTGCCTGTGTTGTCTTTGTTGTACTTTTTGGGGGTTCCTGTATGTTCTACGTGAACCTATTACCAGGAGAAAACAAAAGCGTATTTTTTTTTTAAAGATTTTATTTATTCATTTGACAGAGACACAGCGAGAGGGAACACAAGCAGGGGGAGTGGGAGAGGGAGGAGCAGGGAGCCCGATGCGGGGCTCGATCCCAGGACCCTGGCATCATGACCTGAGCCAAGGGCTGACACTTGACGACTGAGCCACCCAGGCGCCCCACAACAAAAGCGTATTTTAAACAGATGTGTGGGGGCATGAAGTTGAGAGACCACAGGGGTTTGGCTCTTTGGGGGAAGGTGCCAGCCCTGCGCTCTCCCCTTTTTTCCTTGGCCAGGTGTTCCGTGTGTACGAGGGCCAACAGCCAGGGACCCGCAAGGTGAGTCTCTTGGCCCTCCCCCAGCCATCTTTCCTCAGGCCCAAATCCCCGGGTTTTCAGTGAGTTAAATGACACATGCTTGGGTGAACATTATCCACTCCACACTTGGCCATGGGGAGAGGAATAATAGTTCTTCCCTGGACACCTTATAGCTTGGAGGCCAGGGTGGTGAGGGAATAAGAACAAATGGTGGAGACAGTAGGGCCCCAGGTGTGCAAAATGCTTATACTCGGTTTTGTGGCTTATGAGGTGGAGAGCTTCCAGTTCTGTCTGGGAGGCAAGGATCAGGAAGGGCCGCTTAGAAGCAGCAGCTGGTAATCTGTGTGGAAGAACCGAACCATTACCTCCAGGTTTGGGAGGGGAGTCCGCAGTAGGAATGTTCTTCCCTGGGCCCAAGAGTCCTGTGGGCAATGCTGGCATAATGTGGCCAACTTCATAATGCAGCGTGCGAGGAGCTAGGCGCGTTTGATCAGCAGGGCCCGCGCAGGCCAGTCAGGGCCATGAACACCAGGCCGCTAAAGCATTTTGGGTGGAGACAGGAGCCTGATTTGTATCTTAGGAAGACTACCTTGGGCTGCCATGTTGACCGAAGACGTAGATACTGGAGACGGGTTGGAAGCTTTACAACATTCAGACTAGAACCTGAGCTGTATTAGTGGAGTGGAGAGGGGGCGGAAGGAGAGGACTCTGCTGCCCCCTTAGTGCCTCCTTTCTTTGGCTTCTGCACAGGGTCCCAAAAGATGCCCGGTGTCCACTCCATCCAGCCGGAAAAAGCCCAGCCCGGGCCAGCAACTCCTGGATAGTTTCTTTCGGCCTCCGGATGCATCCAGCCTCAAGAGTACTGCCCAGTGACACCTCTGGAAGCCCCCACTTCCTGAGAATCCAGTTTTTTAATAAAGTGCTTATTTTTATAGTCATTTTGGAGACTTTCCACCCCCTTCCTCGCCCACTCGTTCTTCCTCTCGGAGGGACCCAGAAAGTGGTAAAGTCCTGTTTGGTGCTGACTTCCACTGCCTGAGCTCCCATCCAGCCCCGGGCAAATGGCGGTGGGTGTTCTCTCCAGAGTGATCTGTCCTCCCACAACCCCGAGGAGAGAGGGAGAAAGCAGCTGCAGAGGGCCCCTGCCTGTGGCTGACACCCAACACCCTTGGTCCAGATCTCTGGTTGGCTCTGACTATAGAGCAGTGGTATTGTCCTAGAGCAGGTGGCTGGGCTCAGCCCTGACCCAACCCCTCCCCACCTGCAGTGGCTGTTCCCTAGGGAGAGGGGAAATGGGAGGATTTGTTCTTAGAATTCCTACCTCAAATACTAAATTTATTTCTCTATTGTTTCATACGTAGTGAAACAATACAGCAAATCAAGGGGTTAACAATAAAATTGGATAGGGTGGAGAGAAATGGGATCAGAGAAGGTCACAAAGATGGTTCAAAAGTATTGGGAAGTTCTATTTCCTAATTATGTAATTCCTTTTTCTTTGTATCTTGCATATATATTAGTTATAGAAGACATAAGAACAGTTCATAGTTCAAAACAAAATCCCACCTCTTTGGGTCCCAGTGAGAGCTTCAAGTTCTGGTAGGCACCGAAGAGATGGTGCCCCTGGGGACAAAAGCACCCCAAGCCTCTGCAGGTGTTTCTCAGTTCCAGCTGGCCCGGTGCTCCCCAGCCCCAGCCTTCCTCAGGCTTCCCGGTCCCTGGCGGCTTGCTCCTGCACCGACTGCCATAGGGCCCGGATGTTGCCCCAGCCAAAGCCTGTGGCCCCCTGCCTCTGAATCAGCTCCAGGAAGAAGGTGTCCTCTGGAAAGAGAGACTTGGTGAAGACCTGAAGCAGAAACTTGCCTTCATCACCGTCCAGCAGGATCCCCTGTCGGGCCAGCAGGCTAGGCTGATGCCCAGCAGCTAGGATCTGCCTCTCCTTGCCCGGCTGCTGGTAGTATGCCTCAGGAGGAGCCAGGAGCCGGCCCCCAGCCACTGCTACCCCCTCACTGGCTTCTACGATGTTCGGCGTGTAGAGCCCCACGTGCTGCAGTCCTGGTCCCCTGTGCCGGGCCAGGAACTGCTCCACCTGGTCCTGTCCACGAGAAGCCCCTGGCAGGGTCTCAGCCAGCACGAGGGTGGGGACGGCACTGCCTGGGGGGGTCTGCAGGGCGGTGAGCTTCAGTCCCCCTCGCCCAGATCCTGCTGTCACCTCGAGGCCTATCTCCGGATCCTCACCTGGACTCAGTGGCAGGTGGCGAAAGTCTAGACAGTCGTGGAACCAGCGCATCAGTGTGGGGGAGCTGCCAGGGGTGCAGGCCAGGGTCAGGTGGTCCACGTGGCTGACCCAGCCCGGGCTGGCTGCAGAGGCCACAGGCTGGAATCCCGGGAGGAAAGGCCCTCGGAAGCCGGCACGCTCCAGGAGTGTCAGGCTGAGGTTGCCGGCGGGCGAGCTGACCACAGCGTAGGTGGCTGTGCCGTGCGTATCCTTCACGCTAACCGGGGGCACCGGCACGCTGCAGCCCCGCGCAACCAACGCCCGGGCGGCGGCGCCCGCGTCCGCCACGTCGAAGCACAGGTTCGTGGCGCTGGGCACAGCATGACGTGGGTCCAGGCCGTACAGCGGCTCCCGCGGCCCTGCGCCCTCGTTCACCAAAAAGACCGCGTCGCCGCTGCGCAGGGCCAACTGCCGCCAGCCTTCTGCTTCCCGCACCGCCAAGGGCTGGAATCCGAAGACACGCTGCAGATCCTGGGTGAGGGGCTGCCCCGCGGGCACGTGGAAGGCAATGTGGCACAGACGACGGGCGTGCACGGCCATGGCGGTCCGGATGGGGACCCTGGCTTGTCCTTCCCCTAGCGCCGCTCACCTGTCTTTTCAGGACTCCCGGACTCTCCGTCCCAGGTTTGTCGTCGGAAGCCTGTGGAGTCCGTTGCCCACAGAGCGCGTTCCTCGCTCTTTTCCGAGAAGAAGTCACGGACCGACCCCCGTGGGGCTCGCGGTTCTCCCGGCCACACCCTCTCCAGCCCGGAGGTGCGTGGCGAGGCCCCTCCCCCACCCCGGTCTGCGCTGCGGGTGGTGAAAACCACGTGGAGCCAGAGCTAGGGTGGAGCCGGAGGGAGGGGGCGGCGCCAGTGACCGCGGCTCACACTCTCCCCCTCCCACCCAGCCGCTGTCGCCAAGGGTACGGCGGGGACGCAGGACTGCCCTTTCCCAGAGCCTCTGGATGGGCCATGCCTCCCCCGCCACACACCCACCGCCCACGGAGATCACAGTAGCGGCCTTCACTCGGTGCCAGGCTTTCTCTCGTCCCCTAAACTGAACTGGGGGAGGAGCCAGGATTCCTAACCCCCTACCCCCGGCCCCGCCCCAAGCACGGAATTTCTTACCAATGTCATGTTCTAGCTTAAAAATTCTAGAGAATTTTGCCTTTGACTCGTAATGTTCCTTTAAAACTTTAAAAAATATTAAAATGTTTTAAGTTACAGATTTTCTTTCCTCCCCAAATTGGTCCAGAGAAACTGATGTTGTAGGAAGATAGGTTATTTGCACGGCTCCTATAAACCTCTCTCCTTTCTCTCTGCCAGTCTCTCAAGTGCACCTATCTCTTTCTTCAACCCCACTTCTCTCTCAACAGTCTTTTGCCCCCTTGTCCCAAGCAAGATTTGGAGAAAAAACTGGTGGCTCGGGACTGGAAAGAAGCAGCTGCATTCGTGTCCTTTCCCCCCTTCCTGACCCTATAGGACTAGAACTCAAGCCCTCCTTGAAGCTTCCTGGGTGAGTATTGGGCCAGAGGAGCTTTCCAGTGAGATCACTGGATTGAGGAAAGTAAAAGTCTTCTGTGACTTCAGCGGGTGGCTCTTGGAGGCTTTGGGAAGGGCACTTCAAGAAGGGTAAATGGCATAAGCAAAAAGCCCAGTGAGGAATGTGAGCCAAACCCTCAGGAGCAATAGAGCATAAGGTTGGAGACATTTGAGATGGATGCTATGGTTCCAGGCATTGCAAAGGAGATTCCTTTGTCAGGGAATCTGATATAATACCATTCAGTATTACATCATTGGCAAGTTCACTGCCAAGAGGAAGGATGTGATGTAGGGACAGGGCTGTGAAAAAGAGGTCTGGCTGCGTGTTCAGTCTTGCAGCCAGGAAGGCAGTACCCAGAAACTGATCAGCGGTGGTAAAAGGCACTTGGTGCTACTCTGCAGACTAATAAATTGGAGAACATGGGTTCCAAAAGCCAGATAGACCAGGGTTTGAAAACTACCTCCAATATTTAGTAAGCTGTATGATTCGGGGCAAGTTGCTTACCTTCTCTGAGCCTGTTTTCTCCTCTGTAAAAAATGGGAATAATAATAGTACCTAGTTCATAGGGTTGTTGTGATTAAATAAGATGGGTATATGCTTCAGCCTGGCCAGGGGTCCAGGATTTAGCCTGTGAACTAGGGGCCCAGCTATGTGGGCTCAGGGCATACAAAGTGGGTTCGTATGTCACAAGGAGAGGGGCTGCAGGACTCAGAATAACAACTACATTAGGACTCCTCCTCCTAGGAGGCTTGAGCACTGGGAAGGCTCTAGGAAGGCCCTGGCTTTGGTGTGGATTCTGGGGGAAGGGCCCCTGGGAACAGGGCTCTGTGAGGGCTGAGGCAGCATAGGTTATCTTCTGTCCCCACTATCATGGTCAGGGCCCCAGGTGAGCAGCTCTAGTGCCTCCAGGCCTTTGGTCCAGCCAAAGGGGTTTCCACTCAAGGGCCCTATCTATGGACAGAGGAAACAGAAACCGGCCCCCTGACCCATCACTTCCCACCTGCTCCTGAGGGAGAGGGTAGATTTCTAAAGGCCAAGTAGGGGCTGACTTCAAGAAAGGGAGATCATGGTTAGGGCATATTGTCCTGCAAGGGCACTGTGCTTGACCTTGACCCAGAGCGCAGGCTGGACTCTTTAGAGGCCAGCTAGGGGGGTGGGGGTAGAGGTGGTCATTGATGTTGGTCTCCCTCCAAGCCAGACTCCCAATTCCTGCTGCCCTACTGGCATCTGGGCTGTGACCAATGTAGGGCCCCTGGCTCCTTACGGTCGGGACCCCTGGGGGAACTTTCGCAAGATGGCGTCCTCCGTGCCTGGCCGCAACTGCCTTCTTGCTGGGGCTAGGGATGCTGAGGGTGGACGACGGAGGGCACGCAGGTCCGAGGGCTGAGGCGATGGCGCTGCAGGAGGCCTCCTGCCACATCTGCCTTCCACAGCGGCCAGGTCAGCGGAGGTGCAGGCGGGGGCTGTGGAGGTCCTGTGCAGGTCCTGAACCTATGGAACCACGTCCCTTCTGTAGCTCTCAGCCTAAGCCCGGGGGCTGGCGGACGTGCACTCCTCTTCTCCAAAACCCTGAGCCCAACCCCTATTCCGCCTCTCCTCGCCCGGCCCGAAATGGCGTTCCTCTCCCGGAACTCGCGCCTCTCAGGCCCCTCCCCTCCCCTCCCCTCCCCTCCCCTCCCCTCCCCTCCCCTCCCCTCCCCTCCCCTCCCCTCCCCTCCCCTCCCCTCCCCTCCCCTCCCCTCCCCTCCCCTCCCCTCCTGGGCCAGGTGCGTGATTATCAGCGGCTGTTTTTTGTTTTTTTTTTTAAACATGACCTCTAGGTGTCACCCTTGGCCCCAGCTTAACCCGCCCCTCCCGCGCTCCTTCCCTCTCCCCTTCTCGTGGAGGCGGCTCTGGACGCTCCCGCCTTTCTCGCCCTGCGCCTGCCCGGCCTCCACCTGATTCCGTTTCTCTCCTAGTCCGTGGAGGGCTTGACATTTTACAAAGGGTGGCCTGGAAGACCTCACAGAGAAGGTGACTTTTGTGTGTGTATGCAGGTGCGGTAAAATACACATAACAGGAATATTTACCTTGTTAGCCGTTTCTAAGTGTACAGTTCAGTGGTGTTAAGTACCTCCATCATCTATCTAGGGAACTCTTTCCCTAGTCCCCAGCTGAAACTCTGCCCACTAAAGAACTCCCCACTCTCCCTTCCCCCCTACCCCTGGAACCACGAGTCTACTTTTGACTACGCATGAGTGAAATCATGCAGTATTTGTCTTTCTGTCCAACACGTTGTTCAATGGACAATTTTCAGATCTCATTTCACTGCCTCCCAGAAATATTTGATGCTGTTGACCACTGTCTACTTTCTGAAACACTCTTGCCCCCCTTTTATAACATCATACTCACTTGGTTTTCCTTTGGCACGTTCTCGCTCCTGCCTCTGCCTGTTTTTATTTTTATTTTTTTTTAAGATTTTATTTATTTATTTCATTGACAGAGAGAGAGAGACAGCGAGAGAGGGAACACAAGCAGGGGGAGAGGGAGAGGGAGAAGCAGGCTTCCCGCGGAGCAGGGAGCCCGACGCGGGGCTCGATTCCAGGACCCTGGGACCACGACCTGAGCCGAAGGCAGACGCTCAACCGACTGAGCCACCCAGGCAATAAATACTTTTTTTTTTTTTTAAAGATTTTATTTATTTTTTTGACAGAGAGAGACATAGCAAGAGCAGGAACACAAGCAGGGGGAGTGGGAGAGGGAGAAGCAGGCTTCCCGCAGAGCAGGGAGCCCGATGTGGGACTCGATCCCAGGACTCTGGGATCATGACCTGAGCCGAAGGCAGTCGCTTAACCAACTGAGCCACCCAGGCGCCCCTCTGCCAATTTAAAATGTTGGTGCTGCTAAGGGCTTCAGTTACCATCTCCTTGCTAGATCATCCCCACATTTATGTCCCCCTTCCTAATCTTTATTCAACTGCTTATTTACTGTCTTCATTTGGATGTCCCACTGTCACCTCAGATTCAACATGCCCAACATTGTCCCCGTTCTTCTCATGCTCCCATCTCAGCACCTGCCCCACTGGTCTCCCGTGGTCCTATTTGGAAACCTACATCATTTTTGAACCTTGCTGTTTCTCATCCCTCACCTCGTCAGTCACCGTGTCCCTGCCCATTCTATTTCCATAACATCTCTCAAACCATCACCTTCCTCTTCATCCCTCTGTACCAGCCAAGTGCGGGGCTTCAGTCTCTGCATCACCTGGGCACTACAGTTGCCTGCCTGGCTTTAGGTTTACTACTGTTCTAACCAGTCTCCTCCTTGTAGCCAGAGTTACCTTTGAAAAATGTAGATCTGATTATGTTACTGTCCTGCTTAAAACCTTCACTAAATTCTGCTTGCACTTAAAGACAAAAAAATTTCCCCTAGCTGATCAGCCGCTGACAACCTTTCCAACTTTGTTGTCACCGAGGCCCTCCCCCCCCCCCCCCCCCCCGCCCGGCCCGACCCCATACTGTAGTTTCTTGACAGTTTCCTGCTTCTTCCAACTCAGAACTTTGGTCTTTGCTGTTCCCTCCTGCCTAGAATAATTTCTTTCCCACTTGCCTTGACCTGGCTAACACTTTGTCAATCAGTAGGTCTCAGCTTAACTTGTTTGAGGATGTCTTCCAAGACCCCCAAGACTTATGTCCAGTGCCTCAATATTTATTAATGAACAAAGGCTCAAGGGGCTGGTGGGTGATTATCAGACTGCAGTTTTTAACATAACCTCTAGGTGTCACCCACGACCTCTGCTTAACAGGGACTTGGCTGGGAACTTGGAAGGAGGGACTGAGTAGGCGCCTACCTGGCCCATCCATCCAACTGGGAGAGGTTATGGGAAGCCCAGTTTCTTCTCTCAGGTCTGACAACTACTCCGCCCGCTCTGGGTCAGCTGCCTTGATAGGGTGACCAACCATCTCAGTTTTCCCAAGACTGAATTCCCAGTGCTCCCAAGATGTGGAAATTTCAGTCCTTATACTGGGACAATCCCAGGCAAACCATGGGCAGAGGGGCCAAAACTTCATGTCTGCATGAGACTAAGGTCTAGGCGTAGCAGGAGAGCTTAGCTATAAACCAGCCAGGCTGATCACAGCAACACCACTGGTGGGCTGACCTTGCAGCCTGGTAGTTGTAAGAATTTAGGGACAGAAAGTATATATATATATATATTTATTTATTTTATTATTATTATTTTATTTTATTTTTATTTTTTAAAGATTTTACTTATTTATTAGAGGGAGAAAGCTCAAGCATTACAGAGAGAGGGAGAGAGCAGGATCAGGGGCAGGGGGAGAGGGAAAAGCAGGGAGCCTGATGTGGGGCTCGATCCCAGGACCCTGGGATCAGAAAGTATACATATTTTAATGAGTATAAAGAGACCCACCTATGTGTGGCATTGGTTGAGTGCCACTGGGCATAACACACATACATTGTTTCTAATCCTCATAGAAACCCCAAGAGTACAGAAGATCATTCCCCTTTATGGAGATGAGAAAATAAGACTC
This sequence comes from Mirounga angustirostris, assembly GCF_029215605.1. Classification (NCBI taxonomy): domain Eukaryota; kingdom Metazoa; phylum Chordata; class Mammalia; order Carnivora; family Phocidae; genus Mirounga; species Mirounga angustirostris. The sequence goes on from NW_026991712.1 coordinate 154,813,371, forward strand.
AGAGAGGTTAAATGACCAGTCTAAGTCACACAGCTATTAAGTAAAATGGTGAAATTCAAACCTATGCCTATCTGACTACAGAGCTCCTGCTGTTTTCACGGAATCTACAGCCCGACCATTTCCCTCCTACTCCATCTTCATTTGGGAGTCCTGAGTGTGTATGTAGGAGGCATGAGGCAGGTGTAGGTAGAAGGGATTGAGGAAGAGCCCTGTGATCAGGGCGTGTGGGAGGTCCACATAGCATAGACAGTTCACCTGTCCACAGATAAGTGGGCTCTGCCATCTTAAACTAGGTATGGACATAGCCTGGGGATCTCCAGGGAGGCCCCACCATAGGCTGCTGTCCTGACACCAAGCTGTGTCCTCACTGAGGAGCCAGGGTTGTATTTTCTAGAGCCCAGGATGAAACCAGCCAGTTCTTATTTGATTGCAAATGGACATCTGGACATGGGAGAGGCACAGGGGAGGAGCCATCAGGAGCTAGCCACGAACTAGAGGGACAAGTGAGGGTTAGGAGGATAGGTGGAATTTGTGACAAGGGTCATGCTAAGCACTGTGGCTTGCCCAAAGTTTGGGCTCTGTGAATGGTTGCAATTAATGATATAGCAGCTGCTTCTCTTTCCCAGAGATATTGTAAGGCTGAGTTTTATTTTTGCCTAGGTGGTTCTTTAGCAATTGAGCTGCTTCTGAATACTCAACAAGAGTTGGTTGTGTAGAATTATGAGCAGAGGACTGACTTTGGTTGTGTAGAGGTATGGGCAGAGGCCTGACTGGACTGGGCAATGGTCAGAGCCTTAATGGGCACTCACTGGTCTGGATGCCAGAAGTCTACTCTACAGGAGGTGTAATAAGACTTTGGATTCCTTTAAGAATGTAAAGTTCTCTGGCAAGAAAGTGATTTGGGTTATGCCGTTTCACTTTATTTCCTTGGTGATGTCCACAGACTTTCAGGGTGCTAGAGCAGTCCGCAGACCTGTCCAGTCCCTGGACCTGATATGGCTTGGCGCCCTGTGGCCAGGTTCTGCCCCTGGCTCCACTCTGCCAGTCAAGTCATCCGAGAGCTGGAACTGAAGAAAGTCCACCCCAGAGCTCTCGGCTCTTCCCCAGCTGGACTTCCAATTTCTACCAGAGAACTGGGCCTCACACACTGGGCACAGAGGAGGGCTGGGGAGGAGGGGAACCATCAATAAAACTGCTTTGTACACCAGACTCTTCTGTTCATTCTAAAAATACCTTGTATATTCCAACTTGACTAAAGGGAGGAGGATTTTGTGAAATAGTCACCAACAATATAGCATCACACTGATGTGGGACCTCTTGCCAGTAGCTCATGGAAGACAGTGACTTGGTGCAGTGGAAAGCACATGACTTTAGCGTCAAACAGAATTGGTTTCTGCTACTTTCTTGCTGGGTGACCTTGGGAAAGTTACTTGACCTCTCTGACTCTTGATTTCCTCAATTGATAAGTAGGAATTATGATAATGTCTATGTCACAAGTTTGTTTTGAGGTCTAAATTTGTTAACCAACATATATAAAGCCCTAAATCTGGTATATAAAAATATGATATTTATTTAGTGCTTATTATGTGGCATGCCATGTTTAAGTGCTTTATCAGCATAGCATGGGCTCATATAGCCCTATGAGTTGAATACTTTCATTGTCTATGTTTTATAGATACAAAACTGAGACTTGAGGAGTTTGAATAACCTGCCCAAAGTTACACAGCTGGTAAATAGCAGATCTAGGATTTGGACCCAGACAGTCAGGTTCCAGCTCAGGCGTACTTAACTACCAAGCCATGATGCCATATGGAACAGGGCTGAATAAAGAACAGCTATTATGATCATAGTAATTTAGTATTAAGTGCTTTTTATATCCATGGTGCTAAGTGTTAATTATTAGCATATTTGGACGCAACATTTATCCTTTTTGTTTCTATTTTTTTCCACAGCCATGGCAACAAAGAGCCTTGTGCTTGCTACAGCAGAGCGTCCTGCTTTTGTCCGATCCAGTCCGGTGCGTCAGTCTCTGCAAACAACAAAAGATGTGGCCACTGGCCCCCTGTCCCTGCCCCCACTAGAGGACCAAGGGAGGCTGAGGCCTCTCTGGAACCAAGCTAGGAGAGCCGCAGACAGGTACAGATCGGCAGACTGAGAGCAGGGCTCACAAAAGCGAGGTCATGCTTAATAAGCCTGATTAATTTCTTTGAGTGGCAACAATGCAAGGGGACAGGGGTGAAAAGAGGGACAGTAATTCATCCTGATTCCAAGGCACAGGAACGCTGTTAAAACCAACACAGGGATTTTGTGGTGATGCTGCTGGGGCCTGGAGGGGTTTGGTGGGGCTCAGCCTTGGGGGCAGCTGGAAGGACGCTCAAGGAGTGGCTCATGGTGACCTAGTGAAGAGGAGACCCAGAGCAGGGACAGGGCGCAACCTGCCCAAGCCACCAAACCAAGACACAAATCTCACCAGGACACTTGCCTGTTAATTCCCTTCCAATGGCTTCCCACAACCTAAATATGGTATAATGTGAATGATAGTGAAACAATGAAAACTGCATTTATTTGATACTTACTATGCATAGGGTGCTTTACAGAGAGGAAACTGAGGCAGAGAGCTGAAGAAACCTGCTTGGTCCCACAATTATTATTATTTTTATTAACATATAATGTATGTATTATTTGTTTCAGGGGGACAGGTCTGTGATTCATCAGTCTTACACAATTCATAGCACTCACCATAGCACATACCCTCCCCAATGTCCATCACCCAGCCACCCCATCCCCTCCACCCCCCTCCACTCCAGCAAACCTCAGTTTGTTTCCTGAGGGTCCCACAATTATTAATATACACTGAAACTCCAACCCAGTCTGCTCTCATAGGCCCTTTGTTGACCCCAACTATAGTTCCATTCCATTTATAACTGTGTTTAATGGTGGATCTCTTCCATCAGACAGGAAGCTCCTCTGTGACAGGACCCATAACTGATTCAATCCCTGCAATGTTAGCCCTCGGTAGATGTTGGTGATGCTGAAGCTTCTGTGTCCTTTGTGCTTCTCCCTCTGCACACTCTCCCTAGGTGAGTTCATCCATGCTTTTGGCTTCAATTCTCACCTCCTGGGGGAAGACTTCTAAAATAGCCATTATGTTGACTCCTTAACTGCAATACCACCCTAGATGATTACTCTGAGTCCATCATATCAATATTCCATCCTTCTTGCCAGTAATTGGTTTAGGGATGGGGATATACTCTGGTCCTGTCCAGTGAGGCTAAGGGGACATTTTCTGGGGGGGCTTCTGGGAAAGGTTTCTTCAATCCTAGGAGAGAGCCCTTGGAAGCAATAGTGACTCTTCTTCCTGGGAATGTTGTCAAGCCTGAATGTGGACTGTAACTAATGCAGCTGTTGTACTAACAGCTGAAGATGCAGCCAACAGCAAGGATGGCAGAGTGCAGAGCTGGAAGGAGTCTTTGTCCTTGACAGCACTCAGTCTGCCAACCCCAGAGGCCACCTAATGCTGAACTTCCTCAAACAAGGGAAATTAAATATTGTCACTGAAGAAGCCATTGAGAATGGGCTTTCTGATATTTGTAGCAGAAAGCATTCTTACTGCTACAACCAAGGCAGCATTATGGCTTTTGTAGTTCCCTTCCTACAGAACAATTTCTTTTTAAATTACATTTTATGATTGCACTGGCATAAAGATGAATATATTAACATTGTACATTAAAACATCTTTGACTTAAAAGTTTGTTTTTTTCTCTGATTTAAAGATTACAGCATTTTTTATGGATTACTAAAAGTATTGGAGAACTAATGTGCTTAGTGTGCATAGTAGATAGAATGGTCCTAGATACAACTCCCAAATATCCATCTCTAGTCCATACCTCCCTTTTGACCTTCAAACCTTCACATCTAACTGCTTATTGGATAGTTCCAAGTGGGTGTCTTACCTCAATTTAACATACCCATGGCTGAACACATAATTTTGCACACACCTTCTTTTTGTCCAATGTCCCCTCTCTGAAGGAACTATTCACCACCCAGCTATTCACCAGTCAGAAACTTGGGACCCCAACCTCTCTCACCCCATGCCCAATCCATCACCAAATGCTGTCAGTTTTCCTTCTGAAATGGCTCTTAAAAGCATTTACTTGCTTCCATTTCCACTCCTATCTCCACTGCTGTTGTCCTTATTACCAGCATCTCTTGCCTAGATTACTGCCATGGACCCTAATGGTCTCCCTGCATCTCACCCTCTCTGTAATCTTTTATCTACACTGTTCTCAGAAAGATCTTTTCCAGCTGCAAAGCTGATTCTGTTATTTCCCTCGTTAAAACTTGCTGATGGCTTCTGTTTCTTTTGTAACAGAGACCCAAACCTTTAACAAGTCTTCCAAGGCCCTGTCCTGCTTGGCCCCTGCCTCATTTTGTTCTTCTCTCTTACTCTGTGCTCAGCCACGTGTTCTTCCCTTAGCCCCTTGAACACAAAGGCTCTCCCCTGCCATAGGATCTTTGCACATACTATTCTTCCATTTTCTACTCCTCCTTCAGTTTCAATATATTTTTCCAAGTAAGCCTTCACAGACTTCCCAGTCTACCTATGGACACTGGGCAAGTTTCTTAACTGCCTGATGCCTGTTTTCTCATCTGTAAAATGAAGATGATAATAATGCCTAACTCATAGGTTTGCTGTGAGGATTAAATAGAATGATGAATGGGAAGCACTGTGAGGTCAGACTGGTGCTGTGTTCTGCTTGGGCAATTGTCCTGCCCTCTGCCTGTCTTTCTAGATGGGAAAAGTAGCGGAGACTCCTCCTCCGCCCCAGTTCTAGGTGGGAATCTTGGGGTAAGATGGGTCCTAAAATGTGAGGGTTTTGAGGAAGAGCATCTACACAAGGGCACTCAAAAATTTCTAAGTGACTTCAGTGAAACCAAGGAGCTAATTGTGCCCGGGAGTCATTGATAATGCCTGGGTTGGGCTGGAGTACTGAGAGAGAGGGAGAGATCAAGAGAACCCACAAAGGTCAGGGAGAGAGAGGAGGTCAGCAGGAGCATACCACATTTCTATCAAATCTACAAATGGCCTGTAGCCTGTAGAGCAAAAGACACTGGTTGCAATGGGGTCTGTATGTCAGGCAAACCTGGGCTTCCATCCCCACCCTGTCACTTATGGACTGGAGGATCAGGAAAGTCACTTCACTTCTCTGTGCCTCAGTTTCCTTATCTATAAAATAAAGCTCATGAACTTATTTTGCAGGGTTGGTAGGGGGATTAAATAGAACTGTATTAGTTTGCTCAGTCTGCCATGACAAAGTACCGTACAGGCTACCTTAATTTATTGTACTTCGCGTTACTGTGCTTTGTAGATTCTGTTTTTTACAGATTGAAGGTTTGTGGCAACCTTGTGTTGAGCAAATCTATTGGCTCCGTTTTTCCAATAGCATTTGCTCACAGGGTGCCTGGGTGGCTCAGTTGGTTAAGCTTCTAACTCTTGATTTTGGCTCAGGCCATGATCTTGGGGTCATGGGATCAAGGCCCGTGTTGGGCTCTGCACTGAGCACTGACTGTGGAGCCTGCTTGAGGCTTGAGATTCTCTCTCTCTGCTCCTCCCCCACCCCCTTGTAGTGCTTTTGTTCTCTGTTTCTAAAAAAAAATGTTTCCTACAACATTTGCTCACTTCGTGTCTCTGTGTCACATTTTGATAATTCTCACAATATTTCAAACTTTTTCATTATTATTATATTTATTATGGTGATCTGTGATCAGTGATTATGACTCACTGAAAGTTCAGATGATGGTTAGCATTTTCTAATAAGATATATATATATATATATTTTTAGACATAATGCTGTTGCTCACTTAATAGACTACAGTATACTGTAAACATACTTTACATGCCCTAGGAAATCAAAAAGCTCACTTGACTCTCTTTATTGGAATATTCACTTTATTGCAGTAGTCTGGAACCAAATCTACAATATATTCAAAGTAGGCCTGTACCGCAGACAAGGTAGCTTAAACAACAGAAATTTATTTTCTCACAATTCTGGAGGCTAGAAGTCTAAGATCAAGGTTTCTGAGAGGTTGGTTTCTTTTAAGGTCTCTCTTTGTTGATGGCCGTCTTCCTCCAGTGTCTTCACATAGTCTTTCCTCTGTATGTGTCTGTGTCCTAATCTCCTCTTCTTGTAAGAACAATAGGAATATTGGATTAGGGCCTACTGTTTTTTACCTTAATTTCTCTTTAAAGGCTCTATCTTCAAACGTGGTCATATTCTGAGGTACTGGGGGTTAGGACTTCAACATAGGAATTTTGGGGTCATACAATTCAGCCCATAACAGGAATATAGACATATGTCAGTAACTAGCATACAGCAAAGACTCAGTTATGCTAATTACTTTTTTGTCTCTAATTGGAAGAGCAGACAATGGCAGTGCATTCAGAGAGTCCCAGAACTCCATAGATAACTATGACTTTTAGCCTTTTGGCACCTCTGATTTTCTTAAGCACTGGGACTTTCCTCTGCTCCTTGGAGTGGGAATTGTGATAAATCACATCATGTCTGAAAGCAACTGGGAACTCTAGGAGTTAATTTTATTTTTAGTATATTGACTTAGCTAAAAAAAAAAAAAAAAAAACAAATCCAAAATATTATCTGCCAATCACCAAAGCAATTAAACCCTGACAATATCTGCCTGCAGACTTTGCTGAAGTGGACCTATAGTTGATCTGAGTAGGTAGCCCTAACTCCACCCACTGACTAATCAGTGTTTACCAAGCGTGAGTTTTTGTGCCAGATGCTGTGGCACAAATCCAGGACACAAGTCCCTGCCTCAGGATCCAGAGGGTTTGGTTGGGATGTTCGCTCCTTTCAGGAAAAGACAACAGAAAGCATCCTCTGATGTGAGCAAAGCGAAAGTTCAGACAGTTTGATGTACCTGTGGGACATCCAAGTGGAGCTGCCCAGGGGCCATTGGATGGACACCTGTGGAGCTTTAGAGACAGATCTGGTTTGGTGATATAGATTTGGGAGTCATTGTAATAGAAATGCACCTGTGGGGAAGAGTGCTATCTTTGAGGGATAATATGGCACGTGTGGAGAGAAGAGGGCCAAGACCAAGTCCCAGTTTTTTGGGGAGAGAGAATCTGATTTGCTCAGCTTGAGTCCAGTCGGCTGGGGTTAAGGGGTTAGAGTCAAGTCAGATAAACATGGTGCTGAGTCCCAGGGCCTCAACCCTGTAGGCGGATGTGGGAGAGGTCATTCTTCAAGAAGGCAGTTGTTAAGCTGATACGGCATCAAAAATATGGCTACCAGAGTATCCTCCTGTAGAATTGGCACTCACATTTAGTAGGCACTCAATAAATATATGCTGAATCAATGAATATATAAATAAATGAATTACTTAATGAAGGGATGAATAATCTTGCTACAGACTTTTTTGTAACATTGTTTTTATTGATATGCAATGCACATACTATAAAATTCTCAATTTTATTTTATTTATTATTATTATTTTTTAAAAGATTTTATTTATTCATTTGAGGGAGAGAGAGAGAGAAAGAGAGCAGAGGGGCAGAGGGAGAAGCAGACTCCCCACCAAGCAGGGAGCCTGACGTGGGGCTTGATCCCAGGACTCCAGGACCATGACCTGAGCTGAAGGCAGACACCCAACCAACTGAGCCACCCAGGTGCCCCTAAAATTCTCAATTTTAAAGTGTACAATTCAGTAGTTTTTATTTAGTATTGGCACATATGTTTGATTCATGTTTCCTTTCATGAGACACATGATTGAATAGAGTCCTGTGTGGATATGGAGTCAGTTTGATCCCGCCCCCCCCATCTACAGTTTTTCTTACACAGAAGGTAACTTGAGGAAAGAGGCTCCTTTCCCTTCTTTGGAGGATGCTCAAGGGCAGGAGCTGGAAAGGGCCAGCCCCTGACCTGGGAAGGCTACAGAGGGGCAGTGAGGAATACTGAAGTTATTCTGGGTAAAGGGAGGAATGCAGGCACACACTGTCACTGCCTTCAACCCCTCTATGAGACTGCAGCAGGCAAGATGTACTACCAGATGGCCCTGGCCAAAATAAATCCCATAAATGCCAAAAACTCCCTCAACAATGGAGGCGGGGATGCTCAGAGAGCATGGAAAGGACTGGAAAGAATTTTTATTTCCTTATCCCTTCTGTTGGAAGAATAATGACCCCCCAAAGAAACCTGTGTCTTAATCTCCGGAACCTGTGACTATGTTATGTTATATAGCGAAGGGGAATTAAGGTTGTTAATCAGCTAACTGATTATCCAGGTGGGCCTAATATAATCAGAAGGGTCTTTAAGAGTGGAAGGCGGAGGCAGAAGAGGAATCAGAGTCAGAGAAGGGGATGTAACAATGGAAGCAGGGGTTAGGGTGATTTAATGCAAAGACTTAATCTACTTTTGATGACTTTGAAGGAAGCCATAAGTCAAGGAATGAGGGCTGCCTCTGGCAGCTGGAAAAGGTAAGGAAATGGATTATCTCCTAGAGCTTCCAGAAGGAACACAGCCCTGCCAATAACCTTGATTTTAGCCCGGTGTGACCTATTTTGAACTTCTGACCTCTAGAACTACAATATAAAAAATTTGTATTGTTTGAAGCTACTAATTTTGTAGTAATTTGTTATAAAAGCAATAGGAAACCAATAGACCTTCCTAGCTATCTAATTCCTAAAAGGGACAACAGCAATATTCACTTTTAGATTTTTGTTTCTTTTTATCCCTTTGAATTGTTCTCTATTTTCTCTAAGATCTGCTACATTTTGTCTTCCTGGGTCCCATTTTTCCCTCCAGGCAGAGGGCCCTTTGGGGATGTTGCTAAGTCCTTAAGCCCAAGAACATGTCTACCCGAGTCCATCTGTCCTTCCAAGGCCTGTCCCAAATGCCACCTTCTGCTTGAAACCCTCATCATTTTCCCCAGTGGATAATCTTTCTTCCTCTCCATCCCTGCAGGACACTCACTCCTCACTGGGACACTTGTCACACTGTCTTCTACATTCAGGACTTTGTCTCAACTCCTCTAGGAGCTTGTGTCTGTTTGTCCTTCGCTGTTTTAAATTGCCAGCCTTTGTAATCAGGAAAAGGCATGTACTTTGTTTCCAGTTCGGGGAGAGAGCTCAGTAAGAGATAAAGAACAAAAATGTGTTGTTCCCCTAGGACTCTAATCTCAGCTCCTTGCTCCTGCCCGTAGATGATGTCAACCACCAGGAAAAGACAACAATAAATCCTGTGCTGAAGGTCAGCCAATGGCTGCTTTACTCACTGTACTGGCTATCTCGTGTACCCTCCTCATAGCCTCTGGGCCCTCCTTTGACACCGTTATTGCTGGGGAACCAGCTTCACACAAGTTTTAGGTGGCAGCAACTCATCTCCGCTCCTCTACACATCTCACTTTCTGTCTCAGGGCTTCTGTAAGAGCCACCTGCATTCATATTGGTGCTGCTAGGAAGTGCAAGGGTTTAACACGTCATGAGACAATTCTTGATCAAAAGGAAATGGGAGTTGAGAGATAAATGCTCCTCTCTTATGGTCAATGCGGAGACACTTTTGAGGTGGTTTTCCACAGCTCCTCAGAACGTTCCAATAAGATCAAGCCCCAGTTTCCACAGCCGTGATCAACTCAGGCATGCGCTTTTTTTTTAGGGAGAGAGTGAGTGTGCAAGAGCGAGGGGGGTGGGGGTAGGGGCAGAGGGAGAGGGGAGAGGGAAAGAGAATCTTAGGCAGGCTCCATGCCCAGTGTGGATCCTGATGCAGGCTCGATCTCACCACCCTGAGATCACCACCTGAGCCGAAATCAAGAGTCAGACACTTAACCAACTGAGCCACCCAAGTGCTACATCTCAGGCATGCACTCTTGAATTAGATTTCCCTTCTTTTGTGTTTCCCTCTCCCTAGTCCCTGACTTTGGTCACAAGGATTACCTCTTAAAGTAAACTACCTGCATGTGAACACCAGGCTGTACCTTCTGAGGGAATCCAGCCTAAGATGCCTCCCTTGTCGCTGGAGCTGCACTTGTATCACATGACTGGACTGACCAATGTTAAGCGGCCTGAGGCCATTTTGAGTGGCAGCCCTGTAGGTCTACCCAAATACAGAAATTGTAGGAATCACTTGTCTTCATGTATCATCCCACCTACATGTAGCAGCCTGAGCTCCCGTTTTTGAACATACTTTATGGACTAAATGCTAAGCCATAGATGGTTTCAACAAAGACAGGAAGAGGCCTAGGCTATACCTTACTCATTTTGGTATCTTTTATAGTTTATTACCTGTATCAGGTGCTCAATCTGAGCAAGCTGAAATGCCACACCTATTACACAACTCCCTTCAATGTTTCTAGATAAATGGTGGCTCTTTTTGCTTGCTCCTGCCTGACACATACTATATAGTAAAATGATAGTAATATATATTGAGCCCTTACTATATTCCAGATACTAAGTGCTTTATGCACACTATCCCAATTATTATTAATAGTCTTCCTGTGTAATAGGTCCTCTTATTATCTCTATTTATAGATGTGAAAATTGTGGCTCTGAGAAATTAAGTAACTGCCTAGAGTTGTACAGTAAGTAAATAGTGGAGCCAAGATTTGAATTCAGCATTTCTGACCCCAGAGCTCTCTTAATCACAATGATCAATTGGTAAGCAAACAAAGACTATTAGTCTAAGGATAGACCTATAGGTCAATGGGATAGAATTGAGAGTCCAGAAATAAATTCATATACCTATGCTCAATTGATTTTCATTAAGAATACCAAGACCATTCAGTGGGGAAAAGGTAGTCTTTTCAACAAATGATGCTGGAACAATTGAGTATCAATATACAAAATAATTAATTTGGACCCCTAACTCACCATATAAAAATATTAACCCAAAATGGATCAAAGACCTAAATGTAAGAACCAAAACTATGAAACTCTTAGAAGAAAACATAAGTCATCTTGATGTTAGATGAGGCAATGATTTATTATTTTTTTTGAGTTTTAAAAATTGTTTTTTTATTAATTCTATTTATTTTATTATGTTATGTTAGTCACCATACATTACATCATTAGTTTTTGATGTAGTGTTCCATGATTCATTGTTGAGGCAATGATTTATTGAATATGACACCAAAAGCCCAAGCAACAAAAGAAAGAAAGATAAATTGGACTTTATCAAAATTAAAAGCTTTTGTGGTTCAAATGACATTACCAAAAAAGTGAAAAGACAACCCACTGAATGGAGAAAATACTTTCAAATAATATATCTGATAAGGGTATAATATCTAGAATAAATAAAGAACTCTTTTAAGTCAACAATAAAAAGACCCATAACTCTTTTTTTTTTTTTTTTTACATGGGCAAAGGATGTGAATAGACATTTCTCCAAAGATACATAATATCATTAGTCATTAGGGAAATGCAAATCAAAATCACTGTAGGATACCACTTTGTACCCACAAAGATAGCTACAATAGTATTTTTTTTTTAAAGATTTTATTTATTTATTTGAGACAGAATGAGAGAGACAGAGAGCACATGAGAGGGGGAGGGTCAGAGGGAGAAGCAGGCTCCCTGCCGAGCAGGGAGCCCGATGCGGGACTCGACCCCAGGACGCCGGGATCATGACCTGAGCTGAAGGCAGTCGCTTAGCCAACTGAGCCACCCAGGCACCCGCTACAATAATATTTTTAAGTGGAAAATAACAAGTGTAGGTGAGGGTATGGAGAAATTAGAATCTTCATACATTGCTGGTAAGAACATAAAATGGTGCAGCTGCTGTGGAAAACGGTTTGGAAGTACCTCAAAAAAATTAAACAGAGTTACCATATGATCCAGCAATGTCACTCACAGGTATATACTCAAGAGAAACGAAAACTTATATTCACACAAAAACTTGTACATGAATGTTCACAGCAGTATCATTCATAGTAGCCAAAAAGTGGAAGCAACCCAAATGTCTGTCAACTGATGAGTGGATAAACAAAATTTGGTATTATTAATACAATAGAATATTATTCAGCCATTAAAACAAATCAAGTGTTGGGGCTCCAGAGTGGCTCAGTTAAGCATCTGACTCTTGGTTTTGACTCAGGTCATGATCACATGGGTTCTGCGATTAAGCCCCGTGACAGGATCTGTGCTCAGTGAGGAGTCAGTTTGAAGATTATCGCCCTCTGCCCCTCCCCCCACTCACATGCTCTCCCTCTCTCTCTAAAGTAAATAAATCTTAGGGGTGCCTGGGTGGCTCAGTTGGTTAAGCAGCTGCCTTCGGCTCAGGTCATGATCTCAGAGTCCTGGGATCGAGCTCTGCATTGGGCTCCCTGTTCAGTGGGGAGCCTGCTTCTCCCTCTCCCACACCCCCTGCTTGTGTTCCCTCTCTCGCTGTCTCTCTGTTAAATAAATAAATAAAATCTTAAAAAAAAAAATAAATCTTAAAAATGAAGTACTGATACATGCTACAACTTGGATGAACCTTGAGAACATTATGCTAACTGCAAAAAGCCAGACATAAAGGTCACATTATATGATTTCATTTATAGGAAATTTCCAGATTAGGCAAATCCATAGAGACAGAAAGTAGGTTTTTGTTTGCCTCTTGATTGAAGGGCAAGCTGGGTCCCTTTGCAGAAGAACCATACAGAATTGTCACAAGCATATAATATAAATCTTCCTCTTGAGCCTTTTCTAAAGATAATCTGATGTCATTTACTAGAGTGACAGCAAAGGAGAAAAGGAAATACTCAGAACTTTGGCAGATGATTAGGCAATGCCTTTGAATTGATGTTAATTCCCGGGAGCCCAAAATGCCATTGTAGCCCACTAAAGTATAGGACCAGTTGGTCAATGGGTCCACCCTTTAGTTATTTCTTTAATTCCTGAAGGAATAATTGTAATAGACATACTTGGCCAGAGGCAAAATTACTACATTGGCTCTCTAATCCATGGGACAATGTCATTATAGTAGAAATAGCTAAGCGGAAGGCCCTGGAACTGCTTCCTACCAAGATAGTAAACCAGAAGCAATGGTGCATTTCTGGGGGGGAAATGCAGAGATTAGTGCAACATCAAATACTTGAAACATGCAAGAATGGTGATATCTAGCATATTCCTATTTAATTCACTTGTTTGGCCTGGGCAAAAGTAGAATAGATATTGGAGAATGTAGATTTTAATAAACTTAATTAGCGTGTGACTTCAATTGCAGCTCCTATAAAAGAGTTTCTTTTTTTTTAAAGATTTTATTTATTTATTTGACAGAAAGAGAGAGCGAGAGCAGGAACACAAGCAGGGGGAGTGGGAGAGCGAGAAGCAGGCTTCCTGCCGAGCAGGGAGCCTGATGTGGGACTCGATCCCAGGACCCTGGGATCATGACCTGAGCCGAAGGCAGACGCTTAACGACTGAGCCACCCAGGCGCCCTAAAAGAGTTTCTTAACTGGAACAAATCAAGAGCCCCTAGCACTTGTTATGTGACTAATGCTTTCTTTTCTATACCAAGTTGTAAGAACAACCATAAGCAGTTTACTTTTTTTTTTTAAGGTTTTATTTTTAAGTAATCTCTACATTCAACATGGGGCTTGAACTCACGACCTTGAGATCAAGAGGCACATGCTCCACTGACTGAGCCAGCCAGGTGTCCCTAAGTGGTTTATTTTTACTTGGCAATGTCAACAGTACACATTTACTGTCTGTCTCAGTGCTATGTCAGCTCTCAACCTCTGCCATATTTTAGTCAGCAGAGATCTTGATTGTCTTGATATTCCATAAAATATCACACTTGTCCATTACATTGTTGATATTATGCTGATTGGATCTGATGATTGGAAACTAGCAGTTAATTTGGAAGCCTTATAAGATATATATAAACATGAAGTGTGAGAAAAACCATATGGCCTGCCACCTCAATGAAGTTTCTGGGAATCCAGTAGACTGAAGCATGTTGAGATATCCTTTCCAAGGTGACAGAAAAGTTGATGCATATCCTACCATGACAGAAGAATCACAATGATTGGTAGGTCTTTTTTGATTTTGGAGATAATATATACCATATTTTGAACTGGAATCATCTAAGGAGTCACCCATAAGGCTGCCATTTTAAAATGGGGAACAGAGCAAGAAAAGGTTCTGCAACCATGTCCAGGCCATAGAATAAGATGCTCTTCTATTTGGTCCTTATGATCCAGCAGATCCAATGATATTTGAGGATCTCCAGCAAATAAGGATGGTGAATAAAACATTAGGTAAGCACCAATAGGAAAATCACAGTATAGACCTCTAGGATTTTGGAGCAAATCTATGGCCTTTAATCAATTTACTCCAGTGCTTGTTTAATGAATTCATGGATAACATGGATATGATGATGGTAGAGATGAAATACCTTCATGGGCTTAAAAACATGGACTTCCCCTTAAGGAAGCTGACTTGACTATTGCTACTTTTGAGTACCTAATCTGCTAACATGATGTCAACACTGAGTCCCCAAAATGGTAGCATTCCCTAGGGGGAAAAGCCAGCCTCCTGACAGCAGGCTGAATACATGATATCTCTTCCATCATGGAGAGGTCATCAGTTCATCCTCAGGGGAATAAACATATGGTATGGATTTTCCAACACTACCTGTAATGTTTTGTTAGCTCCACCATCTGTAAACTTTCTCAAGAATGCTTTATCCACTGTCATGGTATTCTGTCCACAAGCAGTGGACTCATGCCCAAGGAATTAACTGGTTTTGCTATATATGCCATTACCTAGAAGTAGATAGCCTAATAAAAAGGTAGAATGGAGGGGTGCCTGGGTGGCTCAATTGGTTGGGCGCCTGCCTTTGGCTCAGGTCATGATCCCAGAGTCCTGGGAGCGAGCCCCACATTGCGTTTCCTGCTTAGCAGAGAGCCTGCTTCTCCCTCTCCCTCTGCCTGCCACTCTGCCTACTTGTGTTCTCTCTCTGTGAAATAAATAAATAAAATCTTTAAAAAAGGTAGAATGGATTACTAAAGTTTCAGTTTTGATATAAGTTGGTAGACAACACTCTGAAACAATGGGGTTCTGTCTTACAGGATGCAGTATATATTCTGAATCAGATAATTATATGGTACTTTCTCCCCCATAGCCAGAATACATGGGTCTAGCAATCAATGTATGCAAGCAGAATGGCCCATTTCACTCTTATACCCAATAACCCAGTCACAGCATTTTTGCTTCCCATGTTGTTGACTTTTAGCTTTGATAGTTTGGAGGTATTATTCTCAAGTGAAAAATGCTTCTGCACAGGAGGGTTCTAGTTCCTCTGTGTGCTAGCAGTAGTCATGATGCCTCGTGGAGCAGTGGTGAGGCCTTGAGCATATTTGAGACTCCCTCAAGGCTAGAAGTGCTTACTGTTGGGGCATCATCTTCTGTGCCAGAAGCGTGTGTGTGGGAAGGCTCCCAGCCAGCGATGGGCACTAAACTGTTGTAGGTTGTTTCTGGGTTGGGTTTAAAGTTGATGCTGCTTATGGTTTGAGTTTATGACTTGGTATTTTCCTTATTATGTTCCTTAATATGTAACTTGGTATTATTGGGGAGAATTGGGTGAATAGGGAGAAGAGGAGATGGCACATACTGGGGGAAGAGCTTGTGGTGCCTTGTTGCAATTGGTTAGGCTTAACCTTTGTTAAATTTGGGTTGTCTGAACCATCAGGATCTGGGTGTCACAAAAGACTAGCTGCAGGAAATTGTCTTTCTGCATTGTTCCAACATACCCTTAAGCTTAAACTTCCTCTTCCCCCTCAGGTGGCAATACCCATGCTTATGCCATCTTATTCTGTTTTCTGCTGCCCTTTTGTTCCCATTGTAACCATTTAATAAACCAGCAAGTTCATAAGTAACCCAGTCTTCCAGGTCATCTGTCAGTCTAGCTGCCCATGGACTTGTATGTGGGCCTGAGCCAGGACAATTTGGGTTATATCTGTTATGTGACCTCATTTGTACCTACAGGTTGGTGAGGTTTAGGGAAATTCTGGTATAAAAACATTTCCAAACTGAAAATTTTTCTGAGAAAGAAAAAAAAAAACCCAATCAAAACAAGGTATTTGCAAATACTGGCACATGAAATATATATTTCCAATTTATATTTGAATGGTTATATACTCATATATTAGTGCTGACTACACACATCAAAAATCCTTCATGGCTACGAACATGATGTTCTTGTTCTTCCTAGCATTTTCTGCACAGAAGTCTTCTCTGCTCCCTTACACCTCTGCTCCCTTACACCACCATCATTAAAAAGAATTGCCCATTAATACCCATCACCATGCTATATGCAAACAATGAATCATGGAACGCTACATCAAAAACTAATGATGTACTACTGTATGGTGACTATTATAACATAATAAAATAAATTTTTAAAAAAAGAGTTGCCCCCCCC
The DNA here is from genome assembly GCF_029215605.1 of Mirounga angustirostris. Taxonomy (NCBI): domain Eukaryota; kingdom Metazoa; phylum Chordata; class Mammalia; order Carnivora; family Phocidae; genus Mirounga; species Mirounga angustirostris. The sequence continues at coordinate 154,829,790 of NW_026991712.1, forward strand.
ACAAATAGTTGCCCATTAACATCCTCAGGTGAATAATTGTTGCAAAAAGTATTAGTGGCATTAACTTTAGAAAAATTGTCAAAAGAGCAGAGGGGTAGTTCTTGAGCTACCTGCATCCTGTACTTTACATCCTGTATATTACACTGATATCTCTAAATAAAACATTTTGAATGTTTGCACATCTGCTGATAAGTGAACATTTTTGCTCTATTACATGTATCAAGCAACAGTTTGATTTTGCCATCTTGTGGGTACAGCGTTATTAGTCCAACTTTGAATTTTTTGTGCATTTTACTAATATTTTACATAAGTAAATGGAAAATGGAAAGGTGAAATTGCTGATAGTGGTGGTCAAATGTATGTCTTATAAACATATTGCAGTTGAGATAAAATGGCTTCCATTTGGTTAACCTGAAAGTGCTGACTTTTTATTCTTATTTGGATGCCTATTAGTGTTAACTCAGTTCATTTTCTGTTGATTTTAAAGGGAAAAAAATTAAAGATTAGTTTTAAAATGCTGGAAATATATAATCAGATATAATTAGAGATTATATATATTTATACATATATATGTATATTTGTATATACATATAAATATATATAGCTACATATATATTTGCTTGTTGAGAATAGATCTCTTTCCTTTCCTTGATAAATAAAGTTAAATTTTCATACATTTGACCTTCATACAAGATTTTATGAACAAATCATATATGAAATAGGATATTTACTGCTTATCCATTTTCCTGGGACACCACTGATCAAAACTGACAAGGAACCTTAAGGGGAACAGGAGAATTTTTCAGATTCTAAAAGCACCACAATAGGGGCGCCTGGGTGGCTCAGTCAGTTGGGCGTCTGCCTTCGGCTCAGGTCATGATCCCAGGGTCCTGGGATTGAGTCTCACATCGGGCTTCCCGCTCAGCGGGGAGCCTGCTTCTCCCTCTCCTTCTACCTGCTGCTCCCCCTGCTTGTGTTCTCCCTCTCACTATCTCTCTTTGTCAAATAAATAAAATCTTTGTAAAAATTAAAAAAAAAAAAAAGCACCACAATAATACGAGAAGATATATGTTAGCTGAATCTACTGTGGTAATCATTTCACAATATACATAAATCAACCATCATGCTGTATGCCCTAAACTTCCATAGTGATGTATGTCAATTATTTCTCAATAAAACTGGAAAAAATATCATACAGTTAATAAAATTGCATGACAGGGCTCAACAACAACAACAACAACAACAACAACAACAACAGTAGTAGTAACTCCTGTTTAAGCACTTGCTGTGTTTCAGGCTCTATGCTTGCTATGTCACAAATCCAATCTCATTTAATTCTTACAGTCATTAATTGAAGTAGTCAATATGCTGTCCCTCCATTTTATAATATAGCATCCTAGAGTTCATAGAATTAAAATGACTCATCCAAAATCACACAGCCAGTATGTAGAGGCATTTGTTGATTCCAAAGCCCATGTAGTAATCACTACCTTGTATTACTCTACTGTTTGCTCAACAGTCAAGTTTGAATAAGCCTCTTTTAGAGTCAGATTATGACTAGATAATAAAATCTGTGTAAGAAAAAAAGGCAAGAATCTCTGTGTCTTGTGGTACAAATAGATAAAATGCTTTCAGGAACAAGAAATAATAAACATATTGAAAATAGGTATCTTTCTCATTTATAATGTATTGAAAGGGGAACAAGAGAACACCCAATACATTACAGGTTATTGATATGACATTTTGCAGAAGACTGAGGCTGATGAAACATTTGCTTTGCTGTATCACTGCCATATTGTATTATCTGTCCCCACCTTAAGACAGAATCTGAATGAATATGTGCATTCCTTTCTCTAATTTGCTTCTTACTTACACTGTAAAAGAAGTCCTTTTCTAAACAATCTAGAGAAGAATGTTTAAGAAACTGAAAGCATTGTGTTAGCCAATAGCCCCTGTTGCAGCTGTTCCACTTGCAGAAGCAGAAATGCAAACCTACAAATGTTGACCAAATGACAATATGCCAGAAAGGTCTTTAAAAAAAAAGTTGCACAGACCACAGGGAAGCAGTTGGGTTTCTGACTGGAACTATATCAGTTAAAGGAGTAAATGAATGTGAGGAAGGAGGAAGGGGAAAAAAAAGCATGTTCCAGTCTTGGCTGATCTTCAACTCGGAGCAACCAATAAAAATTTTAGAGACAAAGCAGAAAAACCTGTGGCAATGGTAGCTTAGAATATAAGACCCATTAGATTGAATCTGAGTAAATTTTGGTCTATTTTTCCTGAAGATCTTTTCTAGAAATGAATGCCACTTTGTATATGAGAGCTGAGGAGACATAATTAATGTATTTATTCAGTCAGCAATCACATACCAGGTGCAGGATATAGTGATGCCTGAGTGAGATTTGAAGCTGTATAGGGTGTATGGGCCATGAAGAGGATTAGGGGAGAGTGTGTGGGGTGTTCCAGGCAGAGGGAACAGTATATGCTGAGGTACACAGGAGAGGCAGATGTTGATGTTAAAAGGAATGATATTCTCTGTCTACTGGGAAAAATTGCTCTTCAAAAAAAAAAAAATCATGGCTCATTTTCACTTTCAGGAGAGGAATAGCATTCATGGCACAGGTAGATGGTTCTTTTTGTTGAGGAAAACAATGTGTGAGATTTGGGAGGGCCCAGAAATGCCTGGAGAAGAGGAGGACTGATCTGCCAAAGAAAGCAAGAAGTGATAGGAATTTGGAGTTTTGAGGCAGCTGGGGGAATAGGCCTGGGCAGCTTGGAGAGAGAAGAGCAGTGAGGAGAAGAAATGAAAAGATGGGAAGGTTAGGTCCAAGGAAGAGCCTTGGGCAAAGGAAGTCTTTGTGAGTTGGAGAACAGGAGAATCAGTGAGAAGGAAAACATGAGTCCTTCCTAAAGGATATACAAAACACTGAGAGGGGACAAACTTCTACATTCTGTGGGACAGTGGCTTGAGTAATTTGTATTTGGATATTAAAGAGTAACTCCAGTAGACTGGGGGACTCAATGTGATAGTTGAATTACATCTATTTTGCTGAGTTGACATCATCTTTTATTTGTGAGGTTTTAAAGATTTTATTTATTTAAGAGAGAAAGAGAGAGAGAGAGTGAGCATGAGCAGGGGAAGAGTAGAGGGAGAGGGAGAAGCAGACTGCCCACTGAGCAGGGAGCCCAATTCGGGGCTCAATCCCAGGACTCCAGGATCATGACCTGAGCCAAAGGCAGATGCTTAACCAGCTGAACCACCCAGGTGCCCCTTTTATTTGTGAGTTTTGCCTGCTTTTACTAACAGGCAAATAATACTTGGTTCTTAAGGTTCTGTAGCTTACTGGCTCCATTTTTTAATATTTTAAAATAATTAAAAAATATAAAAAATTTAAATTGGTGATTTTGTAATTTACATCCTGAATTTAAGATGTTTTAAAACATAATATACAAAATACAGTAATCTTGAACAAATAAAATTATACATAATACAAGTTTATGTTCCTAACTCAACAAAAGAGAATTTCAAATGTTTAAAAATTTCCCCAAATGTCTAGTTAAAAAACACATTCTTTATTATTTAAATATTTCTTGGAAATTTGCAAGTCTGACCTGCAGCCTGAATCAATTCTTTGATTTAGAGGAAGGGCATTATAGGCAAAGGATGCAATAAAATACCTGTTACTGTGTCTCTGTTTCTTTAGTCCTTTAGAGTGATCCATTCAGGCTGTGTACTCTAGGGTCTATAAAAGAGTATTCTCCAGATCCTTCATCCTCTCCACTCCTAGTCCAATCTATCCCTCCTGTTTAATTTGGACACACCAACATTCACTCTCATGTCTCTGGGCGTGGATGCTTGGTTCTGTGTTCAATGTCATGAAATGAGAAAGAGTATTCAGAGCTCAGAAGAGAGGTCTAGGTTGGAGACAAAACTTTGACTTATTGATACATAGCTAGTTATTAAAGGTATGGGTGTAGGTGGGATTGTGTAGGGAAAAATGTTTGAGTGAGATGAGAAGTGCAATAAAAATATTTGGAGTCCAGGTCAAGCAAAATGAGCCAGCAAAGAAGAAAGAGGAGTAGATGTGTTGGTAGGAGATCAACCAGAAGAGTGTGCTGCCACAGAAAGTAGGAAAAAGTGTTTCAAGGAGAGAATGATCAGCTGAGTCAGATGCTGCTGAAAGATCTAATAAGATGGCCACTGAAAAGTGTCCATTGGACTTGGCAATGTGGAGGTTATTTGTGACCTTGGTGAGAAAAATTTTGAGGAAGCAGTGGGGGTAGTAGCTTAAGAAGGTATTAGATCAAGGGAGGGATTTCCTATTCTATGTGGAAGATTCTAGCTCACGTTTGAGTGCTGAGCCCATGTTTGAGTGTTTACTGGAAATAATCCAGTAAAATATGTATTAGTTAAGATAAAGTAGCTGTTATATAAACCATCCCAATTATTCATAATGACTCAAACATGATAGACGTTTATGTCTTGATAACTTAGTCTAAAGCAGTTGGGTCTCCTTTAAATGGTGTTTCAGGACCTAGACTTCCTCCTCTTGTCCTCCTCACACATCTTCAACAAGTCTTCTATGATTCCAAGCTTGTCTGCATCAAGCAATGAAAGGGGAAGAACACGGATGATATTTGTGGGACGTTTTTATGCTTCTGGCCTAGAAGTAGCACATATCACTTCAGTGCAGATAACATTGGCACAGATAACATCAGTCACGTGGAGCCACACTCCATACCTAAGTGCCAGGGAGGCTGGGAAATTTAGTCTAGTTGTGTGCTCAGGAAGAAGAGGAAATGGGTTTGGTGAAGAGCTAGCAGTCTCTGCCATAGAGGGAGAAGTTAAAGAGATGGAGTGGGGGTGAGGGAAAATGAGGTGGGAATAAGGGATGTGGATAATGGCAAGAGTGAGCTTTCTGAGAAGGCAAAAGAGGAAGATACCAGGTTCCAGAGTCCACGAGGATATATTATTTTCTAGACAAAAAAAGGGGCAGAGAGGTTGAGTGTATTTGCAAGAGAATGATCACAAAGATGGATCATCTTTAAGGCAAGAAGGGAACACAGGAGGATGGACAGAATGGGCAAGACTAATTAGTTGGAAGTTCCAATAAAGCCAAAATAGCTTCCATGGAGATTCTTAAATAAATGAGCTGGAATGAGAGGGCATGTGATGTTTGCCTTCTCAAGAAGGAGATGTTTGAACAAATTATTTAGGAGGTAGTTAGATTCTGATGATGATAAGTTCTATGTGTGACCATGAACATGGGAGGCTGAGATGGAATGAAGACAATTGTCACTGACTGTGGGGAAGTCAAGGAAACTGAGAGTCCAGGATAGTGGATGGCTTCCCTGTGTAGGTACTGGCACAACCCAGAAGGGTGATAGGAGTTGTAAAGGAGAGGAAGCCTTGAGTCACAAGTCAAAGTCTTCAGAGAATGACAGGTCATGAGCAAGGGGCTGAAAAATGATAGTTTTGTGGGCAGGAAAGGAAGGTGGTATAGTTGGATAGGGTAAAACCTCAAAAGCAAAATAATTTTCCTTTTACAAGAGGGAAAGATTGGGGCACCTGGTGACTCAGTCAGTTGGGTATCTAACTTCAGCTCAGGTCATGGTCCCAGGATCCATTGGCTTCCTGCTCAGTGGGGAGTCTGCTTCTCCCTCTCTCTCTGCCCCTCCCCACCATTCATGCTCTCTCTAGCTCACTCTCTCTCAGATAAATAAATAACATCTTTAAAAAAAACAACAACAAGAGGGAAAGATAGTAAAGGTCTGGAAACTGTGTAGTGGTGAGAAGAACACTGATCTCACTTTCTAAACTTCAGTAGACAGTAGGTTGGAGAAAAAGCTTTGGAGGATGTGGTGTTCACAAGGGACCAATAAGCTTCAGTTTAGGTAGAAGGTGGAGGTTCTAGTCCAAGAAAAGCTTGGAGATGTAGCTATCTAAGGGGGTTTATAGGTTTCAGAATGGAAGTTCAAGAAGATACAAAGGAATGATTGGGGAGCCAGGCAAGGAAGGAGAGCTGAGTCAGTTGAAAGGATGTAGAAAACAGGTGGGAAGGAGAGTTAGAAAGTTAAGGTGACCCCTTTGGATATGATTCAGCCTGAGAGTTTCTTTCTTTCTTTCTTTTTTTTTTTTTCCTCTAAAATGGTTGTATCATTTTACTTTTAAGAAATCAGTTTGTAGGGGTGCCTGGGTGGCTCAGTTGGTTAAGTGACTGCCTTCGGCTCAGGTCATGATCCTGGAGTCCCTGGATTGAGTCCCGCATCGGGCTGCCTGCTCGGCAGGGAGTCTGCTTCTCCCTCTCCCACTCCCCCTGCTTGTGTTCCCTCTCTCGCTGTGTCTTTCTCTGTCAAATAAATAAATAAAATCTTAAAAAAAAAAAAAAAGAAATCAGTTTGTAAAAAATTCTGCTGTCCATGTTTACCATGTATGAAATAACCAAATACTACAAGAGAATAAAGTGACAAGGAATGGAAGCTAAAACAGAGTAGTAATGTATGCAATAGAGATGAAACAGTATTTCTCTACTCTCAACTTAGCTCTCCTTTTCCTTTCCTTCTAAGCTATATTCAACTGTCAGATCTCCCATGAAAAGCATGAGTGTGATATATTATTTATAAATATTAAAATCCCTGAATTCTTTTTTTTTTAAGATTTTATTTATTTATTTGACACAGAGAGAGAGGGAACACAAGCAGGGGGAGTGGGAGAGGGAGAAGCAGCCCCCCCACCCCCCCGCTGAGCAGGGAGCCTGCTGCGGGGCTCGATCCCAGGACCCCAGGACCATGACCTGAGCCAAAGGCAGATGCTTAATGACTGAGCCACCCAGGTGCCCCAAATCCCTGAATTTTTCTACAAGGGCAAATAATGTTAAGGTGGAGTTCTTTTTTTTTTTTTTTAGATTTTATTTGTTTATTTGAGAGAGAGCATGCACTAGAGGTGGGTTGGGGCAGAGGGTAAGTGAGGGGCAGAGGGAGAGGGAGAAGCAGACTCTCCACTGACCCTGGAGCCCTTCATGAGGGCGGGTGGTGCTCGACCCCAGAGTCCGATCACAACCTGAGCTGAACAGCCTGAGAGTTTCTTGGTTGAAAGAAGTACACACTGGCCAAGCATGGTTGGGAGGCTTCTTGTGATGGTTTGGCAACAATATGGTACTCTGGCTCTGCAGCTTCACGTGCATCTGGCCTAGAAGTAGTATGCAGAGGGGGGTTAGGTGGCCCAAGGCATCTGCCCTCAGGTTCATGTGGAACAGCCACTTGGAACCAGACCTCAGCTTGTGGTAGGTCTCTGCCTCTCTCTCCAACCTCCTCTCACTTCATTGCACTCTTTGCTACAGACCCAGCAGGCATCTTTCAGATCCTCTATCCTGCCATGTTCTTCCTTGCCACAGGGGCACATGCTCTTCTCTCTGCCTGGAATGCTCTTATTTATACTTCAGATTTTGACTAAAACATCACTCTTCAGGTATACTCCAGGTCCCCATTAATCTCTCTCATCACACTGTGTGCCTTTCCTTCACAGAGTTTATCACAGTTGTAATTTTACATTTATTTATGTGCTCACAAATTGATTAAAGCCTCTTTCCTCTTGTCTGTAGGTTCCATGAGGCCTTACACATGGTCTCCGAGTATTTATTCCAGTACTTGTACAAAACTGGTACAGTGGTTTTAAAATATGTCCACAAATGCTTTCACACTCTCCAAGATGGAAGCCTAATTCTCCTTTTGAATGGAGGCCAGACCTTGTAAGTTGTTTCTAACAGAATGTGGTAGAAGTGACGGTACAAGACTTTCTGAGGTTATAGAAAGAATACAGCTTCTTCTTGGTGCTTTCTTACTCTTGGATCACTTTTTCGGGGGAAGCCAAGCCCTGCTGTGAGGTCACTCAAGAAACTTTGTGGTAAGGCCCACATGGAGAAGACCAGAGGCCTCCCACTAACAGCCAGCATCAGCTTGCCAGCCAGGGGAGGAAGGCATGTTGAAAGCGGATCCTCCAGCCCTGGTCAAGCCTTCAGATACCTGCAGCTTTGGCTGACATCTGACTATAACCTCATGAGAGAATCTAAGCCAGAACCACCCCATTAAGTTGTTTCCTGTGAGATAATGAATGATTATTGTTGTTTTAAGCCTCTGAGTTCTGGGGCAATTTGTTATGCAGCAATAGATAACTAATATAATAGGTTTTCAATAAATACTTATTTAGTGAATGAATCAGCATTTCATGAACACTTCTTTGTTTCCTTTTTTTTTTAAATTTGGCACCAATCAGTAATTTTATCAGTCATGATTCTAATAGGTGTCTGAAACTTTCTTTTGACTTTTCTCTGTATTTGACTTTATAGAGTTTTTCATCCATATGAAAATGGATGAATTTTCATATGGATGGGAGGGAGTAAAAAATACAAACAAGCCAGCATAAATATTTGACACTTGAAAGATGATGTTTAACTGAGTGATATTAGTACAAGGGAAGATTAATTATATTTGCTCTTCCACGACATATTACCAAAGATTAGTTGGCATAAAAGTAAAGCAGACAAGACAAAATTATTAAGGATCATCAAATAATGGTGAAATTTTGGTCAAGAGAAGTTTTTTTTTAATAAATCTTAAATTTCTAGATTTTTACCCAATTTTTAAGTTAATAAAGTTGGCCTACATTGCATCTTTGACCAAATGTTTGCACCTATTGGATTTAAAAGGCCAAATATTGAAGGATCATCCACCAATGCAATTGCTTTGTCTTTGCCTCTGTCAACAGAACCTCCTGCATCCTTTCAGCCTCACAGAGGATGGAGGAAATTTTCACAGGGAATCTTGACCTGGTAAGATGTAACATCCTTTGTCCCTGTTGTAGCTACAGCACAGAAGCAATGCCTGGCACTTAGCAGGCATTCAAAACATATTTGTTGCATAAATGAATGAATGAATAAATCTCTTTACTCATCATAATCATTCAGATGTTAAAAGCTTTTCCAGATGCCTAAGTAGGAATAAATGCATAACTAACACTATCTGGTGAAAATAGGGAAAGTCTGAATTATGCTAACATCAGCCAGACAAATGCAATGAGCTACTGTGTTATTGTTTGTTTGCTCATATTTAAATTTTCTTCACAAAAATATAATTTTTGTTTTACAACGTGTGGTCAATTAGGGGTGTGGCTGATTCTGTGGACTGGCTTACTCAACATCTGTTCTAGTCTTATTATAGTGTGTCTTCCTGGAATGCTGAAAACTGAAAAGCTTAAAACTACATTTTCCAGACTCTTTTGCTGCTAGGGTTTTGAATGAGATTTGGGTTCCTTCAATCAAATGTATGCACCTGGGACCTGAAAATGAACTGAGTTAAGAGGGGAAAGAAAGGGAAAGTTGAGGCATCTATCTTGCTGGTCCTGATGGTTTAAAGGGAAGCAGTTTGGTCTAGACCTATAAGCAGAGGTGATGGCTCCTTCATTTGGCAGGTAGCTTCCTGATGTGGAAAAGGTGGCATGATTCCAGAGCTGTGGCTACTACTGGTGACTCCCTGATTCAGCAGGTAGCCTCCTGTTCTTGGCAGGAGCAGCAGCCTCCTTCATAGTTCAATTCTGCCGTGTGGCTTAGAAATTGTTCCTGGAAGATCAGCCTAGACTCTGTTTCTTCAGCCCATCTAACAATATTGTAAGCCATTTGATACCTTGCAATAAACCCTTCCTGCCCCAAGGAGTTTTTTTTTTTTTCTCTCTGCCACTGAACTTTATTTATTTATTTATTTATTTATAAAGATTTTATTTATTTATTTAATTGACACAGAGAGAGAGAGAGAGAGACAGCGAGAGAGGGGACACAAGCAGGGGGAGTGGGTGAGGGAGAAGCAGGCTTCCCGCCGAGCAGGGAGCCCAATGTGGGGCTCAATCCCAAGACCCTGGGATCATGACCTGAGCTGAAGGCAGATGCTTAACAACTGAGCCACCCAGGTGCCCCTAAACCTTTTTTTTTTTTTTTTTTTAGAGAGAGAGAGACAGAACACACGTGAGCAGGGTGGGCGTTGGGAGGAGGGGCAGAAGGAGTGAGAGAATCTCAAGCAGGCTCCTCACTCAGCACTGAGCCCAACACAGCGCTCAATTTCACGACCTGTGATCATGACCTGAGTCGAAATCAACAGTCGGATGCTTAACCAACTGAGCCACCCAGGCATCCCCCCCCAATTATTTATTACTATATAGATTATTAGACTGTAGATGTACTTTAATATTTATGAAATTCCACATACTTTATTGTTGGGGAGATCCAGTTTCAAACAAAAATATGTGGTCCTGAAATAATCTGTATATTGGTTTAAAAAAAATCCTACCAAACTTGATTTCTATTCAAGTACTCTTTTGTTGTTTGCTAATGCTATTAGGACTGCTGTTTCCATGTAACGGAATTCTACTGGATTTAAGCAAAAGAAAAATGAATTTATATAAGGATACAAGTCCTTTCATAGAACCCAAGGGCATGCATCTGGACCTCAGAAATGGCCTGGAGCCAAGGACTGCAGTGCTATAGAGAACCTGGGAAACCCTCTCACCAGTTCTCACTATTGTTTCTCTCTGAATATCTGCTTCATTCCTTTTCACTAACTTTCTCTGCATCCCAATCAACAGGGTTAAAAAAGGGGCTCCATCTCCACTTACATACCCTCCCTTTCAGAGAACAGAATCTCCTAGACTCAATTCCAGAATCTTGAGGAAAGACTATGAGTAGCCCACTTCAGTCAGGTGCACAGTTCAGCTAAGTTGCACAACTCTAGAGGTTGCCATTCACCTTGTTTTCTATGCAGAAGGCATCTGTGGAGCACATTTTCTAGACTAGGATGTGAATCATGCCTCTTGGAGTTGTGCCACTACCTACCCTGAACCAATCAGCTGGAGTCTGGAGTCAGAGTCCTGTTGTGGGAACCCGGCAGTGGGTGCTCTGCTCCTGAAATCATATAGATTGTGGGTAGGGGGAGGGTGGATCTGTAGGAAGGGAAAGTTATAATGCATGGGGGAATTATTGGGAGCTCAGGAGATAAGCTCACTGATGTTCATTATAAGAATGATATACTGGGCGCCTGGGTGGCTCAGATGGTTGAGCGTCTGCCTTCGGCTCAGGTCATGATCCCAGGGTCCTGGGATCGAGTCCCACTTCGGGCTCCCTGCTCCTTGGGAGCCTGCTTCTCCCTCTGCCTCTCTCTCTCTCTCTCTGTCTCTCATGAATAAATAAATAAAATCTTTAAAAAAAAAAAAGAATGATATACTGATTTTAACTATATTAGACCAGCCATAGGCAAACTACAGCCCATAGGCCAAATCCAGGCTGCCCCTGGTTTTTGTAAATACAGTTTTATTGGAACACAACCACATCCATTTGTTTCATGTTGTCTACGGCTGATCTTGTGCTACATTGGCAGAGTGGAGTAGTAGCAGCAGAGAACATACATTTCACAAAGCTACCATATTTACTATCTGGCCCTTTACAGAAAAAGTTTGTTGACCTCTGTGTTAGACTCCTACTGCTCAAAATGAGGCCCTGAAGCCAGGTGTCTCAGTATTACCAGGGAGCTTGTCTGGCCTACACTTGGTACTACTGAATCAAAACCTGCTTTCTGCTCCCCCCTCCCCCCACGCCGCCCCACACTGAGGCATTCATTTGCATGTCTGTATTACATCCCTAGGTAAAGAATCCCAGGATTTTCCCTCCTGTGTGTTTTCATCTTGCATCTTCATGGTCCATGATACCAGCTATCAGTATAATGAAACCAAACCAAGGGGATAGGAACAGGTTATTCTGCCATTTTTCTAGATCTTTGAGTTGCATATCATATTCTAGATCACTCCACACTTGTTTAACCTCATAAGGTTCACGACAACTTTCCCAGTTCTGTGATCATCAATGATTTCAAATTCACCAACATAACCGTGCTTCAGCATCACAGCTAGAAACTGGACAATGACTTTGGAGCATGGCCTAATAAGAACCTAGTGTTTGCCTCTCTTCAGCATTGTTGCTCTTCTTGAGGGCATCAGTCAGGACAGTGATATGCACCATTATACACACGGAAAGATGGCACCGACAGAGTCTGCTTTTTAACAAGATCCCTAGGTGATTTGGAGGCACATTAAGGTTTGAGAAGCACTATATTAAACTCCTCAATGAGCACAATCAATACTATTGAAAGTTTTGTTTCACACAAGCCTCTTTTATCTCATGGGACATGATGCAATCCCCCAGGTACATTAGACTAGTGTGCCACTATCCCTGGATTTGCTGTGGCGATTTTTTAAAAAATTTTTTATTAGAGAGAGAGAGCACAAGTAGGGGGAGCTGCAGGTAGAGGGAGAGGGAGAAGCAGGCTCCCCGCTCAGCAGGGAGCCCGTCGTGGGGCTTGATCCCAGGACCCTGGAATCATGACCTGGGCCGAAGGCAGCCACTTAACCGACTGAGCCACCCAGGTGCCCCTGTAGCGATTTTTTTTAGACTGCGTCAGAGCAGAGTATCATTATCATCAACCAGAATCAGCCTGGACAAAGGGGTATCCAGGTACAATTTGTTAAGTGCCTACTCACTCATTCAGTTGTGACAAATATTTATTGAGGGCATACTCTGTGCCATGTGGAACAAATTGGTACAATCTCAGTCAGCCCTCATAGTGTTGTGAAGCTTTCATACATCATCTCATTTAATTCCTTCTATAACCTATGATGTAGGTACTTTAATCTTCATGAGAAAACTGAGGCGTAGGGAGACTAATTTTCTCAAAGTCATATGGCTGGTGAGTGGCAGAGCTGAAAATTGAACCAAGTCTATCTGATACCATGGTTTATGCTTCTTCCTATGTAACATTGCTAAACATGATTCTAGGAGATTGTAATCTAAATTAGATCTATAGCCAGAGAGCCAGTGTTTTATAGATAAGAAACAGTATTCTTATCTCCCACTTCCCAGATACAGCCAAGATGATGCCGCAAGATTAGGGCAGGCTAGAAACCAGAGGAGCTGAGCTCTTCTCCTAAGACCTTCTCTTCAGAAGTGACAGACCTGACACCTTTATCTATGAGAAAGACAGATGACTCTGGTTCAATCACTCTTCCAGACACTTGAAGTGAGAAATTCACCTGAGGTTCTAGGGTAGGAAAAAAAAGCACTGCCCTGAGGAGAATAGGGATCAGGGTAAATGCTGCTTCCTCCATGGGACTCTCAGGATGAATCCCATTCACTGGGATCACCTTACCTTTCTGATTCTCCCTTCTACCTGTTCTATACATCTCCTCAACTGACACTGCCCTCCTTTCTTGCCTTGCTCCTCAATCATTCCATTGTACCCTCTTGAACTTCCATTCTGTGACCTACAAATACACTTTTCCTATACACCTATCTCTTCAACTGGAGGAGAGAGATGAAGCGGAGAGAGGAGTGAGAAGTGGGGTGATCAGGACACAAGTGCATGATGGAGAGAGAAATACACAGGTGAAAATGGTGTAAAAATGGCTAAATTTGTAATGTGAGCATCACTGGGTAAAAATTTTTATCTTATTTTTTAAAGATTTTATTTATTTATTTATTTATTTATTTGAGAGAGAGGGATAGTGAGAGGGAGAGCACACAAGCAAGGAGAGGCGCAGAGGGAGAGGGAGAAGCAGACGCCCTGCTGAGCAGGGAGCCAGATGCCTTGATGCGGAGCTCGATCCCAGGACCCTGGAATCATGACCTGAGCCCAAGGCAGATGCTTAACCGACTGAGCCACCCAGGCACCCTCTGGGTAAAAATTTTAAAGCTAGATTAATTCTCATGAATGTAACATTACAAAACGGGCATCAATTTCCCTTCGCCAGATGCAGTGACACACAATTAGATATTTTAATCCTATGCCTAAAGCATTACTGTTCAGAAAAATTAAGGCAGGTAATGGAAAAGTTGCAAAATCCAGCAGCTAGAATCAGAAGTGCTCTTCTTCCAAGAATTGGATCTAAAGGAGACTGAGAGTCAAGCACCCAGGAAGGGAGAGGCGAGGCACAAATGGGAGGAGAGGAGGGTAGAGGTGATGTAATACTAAGTAGAAGAAAGTCTGGCAATTAGGAGAGAAAGGAAGTCATTTGACATTGAAAAGTGCCTGGCATGGAAGATGAGAACCTGGCAAGGGATGGACAGGTGACAAATCAATTACAACAAATCTTGCCTGCCATTATCTGGGCTTTGGAAATAAGTTGATGAGGCTTGGATTTAATAAATATTAAAATTCTAAAAACACTTAACTGCTGAGGGAGGCTGTGTAGCAATCACCATATGAATAGATTTCTAAGGCTAGACTAGACACCCATCTATTATGGATGGTTTGAGACTAACACATCCATCCTGCTACCACAGAGAGAATTTAATGACCCTGCAGGCCTTCCTTCCAAACTTCTAAAAAGCTGGGGTGGGTGGAGGGAGGGAGGTTAAATGGTACTAACTTTCATTCTGCGGTTTTATCACAGATTCCCTGCTATTAATTCAGATACAATTGACGAGCATTTTCTCTAAACAAAAGAAAAGATTTAGTTGTTGGTCTTTTTCATGAACATTGCTGTTCAATCTTTATAAACCTTTTTCTACAGTTATTGCCCTACATTTGTATACCCCTAAACACAGTAAAGTTCTACTAGGTAAGTTTATTTGGAATTTACAATAACTTGAACAGGGACTGGGTTAAAATTGAACCTTGCCTAACAAACCCTTTTTGTTAGATTAAAATTCATATTTTAAACAAAATTTGGGATTTAGAATGACAAATTTCCTTGAAGACTGTATTTATTTATTTTTTAAAAAGATTTTTTTATTTATTTGTCAGAGAAAGAGAGTATAAGGAGGGAGGAGGCAGGCAGAGTAAGAAGCAGACTCCCTGCTGAGCAAGGAGCCTGATGTGGGACTCCATCCCAGGACCCTGGGATCACGACCTGAGCCGAAGGCAGACACTTTACCAACTGAGCTACCCAGGCATCCCTCCTTGAAGACTTTAAAGCAGTGTCCTGTGATAGGAAACTAAAGTGATTACCCTCTGCAAAAGCCTTTTTAGGAGAGATTATTCCCAAGTTTATCTCCCCACTAGACTATGAACTCCATGAGGGCAGGGGCTTTCTGGGTGTTCCCACCATTTAGCCCAGGTTGGCACATAAAGGATATACAGTGAGTTTTCTGATAAAATCAGTCAATGGACAACTTGCTGGGATTTGGAAGCCCTGTCTTAGGACATGATGAGAACTATCTTATATTAGGAAGTTTTACTTAGGTTTTTATACAAGTTCCTCCAAATACTGAGAAATGTGTGATCTAGGACAAGTCACTCAACCTCAGAGCCTCAGTTTTCTCATCTGTAAAGTAAGGATAGTGATAGTACCTATGACATAGAGTTATTGTGAGGATTCAGTGAGATAATGTACTGTCCTATTAGATTCCAAGTCTCCTATAAAGCAGGGCTCTCTATTATTTACAATAGCCAAGACATGCAAGCAACCCAAGTGTCTATCCATAGATGAATGGATAAAGAATATATATATATATTATATGTGTATAATGGAATATTACTCAGGCACTCTTGCCATTTGGAACAACATGGATGGACCTAGGGTATAATGCTAGACAGAATAAGTTGGTCAGAGAAAGACAAATACCATATGACTTCACTCATATGTGGAATTAAAGAAACAAAACAGATGAACACACAAAAAAGAGATAAACAAAAACAGACTCTTAAAATACAGAGAACAAACTGGTGGTTGCCAAAAGGGAGTTGGGTGGAGCAATGGATAGAATAGATAAAGGGGATTAAGAGTACACTGACTGTGATGGGCATTGAGTAATGTATAGATTTGTTGAATCATATTGTACATCGGAAACTAATACAACACTGTATGTTAATTATACTTAAAAATTATACTTAAAAAAACCCAACCTCGGTGCCATTTATATTTGGGGTGGGATAATTCTTTGTTGTGGGGGTACTGTATTGTGCCTTGTAGGATGTTTGGCAGCATCTCTAACTTATACCCTCTAGATGCCATAGTACATCCCTACACTCAGTTTTTAACAGCCAAAAATGTCTCCAGATATTGCCAAATGTCCCCTGAGAGGTAAAATCACCCCTGGTTGAGAACCACTGCTATAAAATTATAGTCATTAATGTGTTATGGGTGCAAAGATAGACAAATAGATCTATGGAACAGAAGAAAGAGACCAAAAATAGACTTCTTCAAATATGGAATGTGATAAATGATGAAGATGAAATTGCATGCCAAAGAATAGGCAGTTTATTAAATGGTGCTGGAGCATTTGATTGAAGAAAATTACAATCTTATACCATTCATAAAAACTTCTAGAAGAAAATATGGGTGAATATCTTCATTTCAGGGTATGAAGGATTTCTTTTTTTTTTTTTAAAGATTTTATTTATTTATTTGAGAGAGAGAATGAGAGAGAGAGAGAGAGAGAGAGAGAGAGAGAGCACATGAGACGGGGGAGGGTCAGAGGGAGAAGCAGACTCCCTGCCGAGCAGGGAGCCCGATGTGGGACTCGATCCAGGGACTCCAGGATCATGACCTGAGCCGAAGGCAGTCGCTTAACCAACTGAGCCACCCAGGCGCCCCTGAAGGATTTCTTAATTATATTTTGTATATTTTTAAAAAGATTTATTTATTTGAGAGAGAGAGAGTGAGCAGGAGGAGGGGCAGAGGGATCTCATGACCCTGAGATCATGACCTGAGGTGAAACCAAGAGTTGGATGTTTAACTGACTGAGCCACACTGGCACCCTAAGTATGAAGGATTTCTTAAACAGGACACAAAAAGCACAAAACATGAAGGGAAAAGTTTATATCTTTTGTGTTAAAAATCATGTACATCAATGGCTTCATAGACAAAGTAAAAAGCTAAGTGGCAAATTGGAGGAAATTACTTGTGACCCAAATATCCAACAAAAGATATACATTTATAATATAATGAAGAAGTACCAATCAACACCTAATGCTGACTGTGTTAGTTAGTTAATTTCCTAGGCCTGCTGTAATACATTGCCACAAACCAAATAGCTTAAAAAACAGAAATTTATTTTCTCACAGTCCCGGAGCTAGAAGTTCAAAATCAGGTTGGAGAAACCACCATCAAAGATCAGGTCCTACCAAGAAATGAGTAGTTCTCAAGAGCTTGCTGAGAAGGTACCATAATTCTCAAGCACCTGAGAGCCAATTGTCTTAGTCTGCAGTAGTGAAGCAGAAGCAGGTAGTGTTCAAGAGCTCTCTGGGAAGCTACTATGGCTTTCATGCCTTCCCACATATCTGGCTGTAATTGACTTCAGAGAATAATGGTATTTCTATACTACTCTCCATTTCATATCTTTACATGCCTCAGACTATTAGACCCCTGGAAATTCATCAATGTAACAGTCTCCTTAATTTTTATAATGTTTATCTTCTGCCCTCTGGCATGCACATGTCTTACAAAGGCTTCCAAGGTAATTGGTTTGTTTTTTTTTTTTTTTTAAGATTTGATTTATTTATTTGACAGAGAGAGACAGCGAGAGAGGGAACACAAGCAGGGGGAGTGGGAGAGGGAGAAGCAGGCTTCCCGCTGAGCAGGGAGCCCGATGCTGGGCTCGATCCCAGCACCCTGGGATCATGACCTGAGCCGAAGACAGAAGCTTAACGACTGAGCCACCCAGGTGCCCCTCTAAGGTAATTGTTAAGCAATTTCCTGTTTGTTAGGTATAGTCAGCAAGATGTTATCAAGGTAGTGAATCAACTACCTATGGAAGTTGGTTACATAATATGGAAAGATGATAGATCAAAGCCTCTATACAGTCTAGATTATGACAGAGAATTGGAGAGTTGACACAGACTTGAGACAAGATAATGAAGGTGTATTGTTTCTGCCAAGTAAAAGTGCCCTGCTCTGGTTATCTTTGCCCATGTGCGCCCCCTGCCCCCACGCACACCAGAACAAGAGAGATGCCTGCCTTATCTTTTAACAGTTAAGTGCTCCACTTGGCCTCCATCACTCTTATCGCACACTGAATTCAGGAAGTCCATTTCAATGACAGCATTTCCCACTGTCTTGCAGAGAATGGCAATACAGAGCCTTCCAGGGATGCTAGTGCTCCCTTCCCAATGCATTTTTCAGTCTGGTGAAAGGAGTGCATTTTTAAGACTGCTGTAACTGATCATTTTGCCATCTTCAAACCAGAAGTTCTATTCCTTGCCCTTTTCAAACCACTTAATCTGGCTTTCATTCCTATCATTCCAATGCTCTTATTAAGATTACTAATAATCTCATGTTGCTAAATCCAAAGGACACTATAACCTTTAGCAGCATTTAACAATTTCTGTTCTTGGCTTTAATATTGCCATTCTCTTTTGGAGTTCCCTGTACATCTCTGCTTCTCTGTCTTAAGCCTGGCTCTTTCTCCACCGTTCATTCTTTAGTGTTAGGGTACCTTAGGACTATTTCCTCAGCTCTTGTCTGTTCTTGCCACACAAACCATTCTCCTTAGGTCATCTCATACATCTCAGGCCTTTACTTGGGTTGTACTCTCTTCCTAGAATACTCTTCACTCCCTTGCTATCTGACTAATTTCTGCCGGTCTTTAGATGTTAGCCTAAATGTCACTTTCTGAGTCTAAGACTTCCTTGATGCCTTGTACTAGGTTAGGAACCCTTTGAACACTCAGAATTTTCTCTTTACAATAATTACATTTCTAATTACTTATTCATGTCTCATTTCTCATTAAATTGTAAGTACCTTGAGAGCAGGAGCAGTGTTAATACCTAACATAATGTCTGGCATATAGGTGGTGCTCAGTAAACATTTATAGATTATTCATAGATGAATACGTGGAAGTAAGTGTCAGGTTGGATTTCATTTCAAATTGCTGAACAACTGTGGTCCAACCTTATTTGTTGAATAGTATATATATTACCCATAATTTATAATACCTTCTTTTTCTTATATTCTTATATACTAAATCTATTTCTAGGCAATATCTTCAATCTTACTGCTCTATCTATGTGTAAATATGCCAACATCATGCTATTTTTTAAAATAAACTTTTATTTTAGAATAATTTTAGATTTACAGAAAAGTTATAATGAGAGTACAGAGAGCTCTGGTATACCCCTCACTCAGTTTCCCCCATTGTTAACATCTTACATTAATTACCATGGTACATTTTTCAAAACTAAGAAACTAACATTGGTACATTATAATTAGCCAAATGCAAGACTTTGAGTTTCACCCATTTTCCTATTAATGTTCTCTTTCTGTTTCAATCCAGGGCATTTAGTGGTTATGACTTAAAAAAAAATTTTTTTTTTAATTTTTAATTTTTTTGACATTAAAAAAAAGATTTTATTTGTTTATCAGAGAGAGAGAGAGTGCGCGTGCACACACACAAGCAAGGGGAGCAGCAGGCTCCTTGCTCATCAGGGAGCCTGATGTGGGACTCCATCCCAGGACCCTGGGATCATGACCTGAGCCAAAGGCAGATGCTTAACTGCCTGAGCCACCCAGGAGTCCCTAACTTCTATTAGTCTCTCTGGTACATGGTAGTTTCTTAGTCTTTCCTTGTTTCTCATGACTTTGATGGTCTTGAGATGTACTGGCTAAGTATTATGTAAAATGTCCCCGAATCTGAGTTTGTCTAATGTTTTTCTCATGATTAAACTGGGTTTATGAGCTGATGCTCTTCTCTGCATATCCCATCAGGGGTAAATGATAGTCAGTTGACATCACTGATGATGTTAACTCTCATCATGTGGTTAGGGTCATGTTTGCCAAGTTTCTTCACTGTAAAGTTACTGTTTTTTCCCTTTCCCTGCCCTATCCTTTCATAGAGAGTAAGTATAACCGACCCTTGGAGGGGAGAGGGCAGAAATTAAGCTATGCATCCTAGGGGTGGACTCTCTACATATGTTATTTGGAATTCTTCACTGTTTTAATTATAGTTTTTAAAACATTTAAAGTTTCTTGAAGAGAGAATCTTCACTCATTTTTTATTTTATATTCTTCCAGAAGATAGTCACATTATCTTTAAATCATGTTATAATTAAAAAATTAATTTGAAGATGATTAGAATTGTACTTAAAAATACATTAATTGGAGAAGGATTGACATCCAGGAATATGGTAATGTCTCTATTTAGTCAAATCTTCCTTTATATCTCTAGGAATTATTATATGCTGATAATGAGTTCTGGAAGCACATAAACAGATAGGCAAAAATCTGCTTTGTAGTCAGACACTGCAGTCCTGTGGCTTGAGAGTCTGTCTGAAGCCTGAAATAACGTCCAGGTTGCTCCAGGGAAGAAACTTATCAGAGATATAAACTTGAGGTTGTTACTGAATTTTGCTACATCAAAGTAAATTATACAGAAAACACAATTACAAAACCCTGAATGAGGTTTAGGGAAAAGGTTGATAAAAACCATATATTCCTGAGGTCAGGGACCAGGTTTGTTTAATCTTTTTATTCCCCACTGCTAAGGACACATTGGTACACATGGGCACTTGCTGAATGTCTGTTGAATAAGCAAATAAAGCAGTGAATAAATATTCACTGAAAGTCTTGGTCTTAAACTCTTGACCACACAAGATGTGGTTTTTCTTTTTTTCAGCCTTAGTGATACTGGTTTATTTATTTATTTATTTTTAAAAATTTCAGTATAGTTAACATGTAGTGTTATATTAGTTTCAAGTGTACAATATAGTGATTCATCGTTTCTGTACATTACTCAGTGCTCATCAAGATAAGTGTACTCTTTAATCCCCATCACCTATTTCACCCATCCCCCCACCCACCTCCCCTCTGGTAATCATCAGTTTGTTCTCTATAGTTAAGAGTCTGTTTTCTGATTTATCTTTCTTTCTTTGTTCATTTGTTTTGTTTCTTAAATTCCACCTGTGAGTGAAATCATATTATGTTTGTCTTTCTCTGACTGACTTATCTCGCTAAGCATTATACTTTCTAGATCCATTCAGATTGTTGCAATGGCAAGACTTCATTCTTTTTTTATGGCTGAATAATATTCTATTGTATATATACCACATCTTCATTATCCATTCATCTATCCGTGGACACTTGGGCTGCTTCCATCATTTGGCTATTATAAATAATGCTGCAATAAACACAAAGCTGCATATATCTTTTCAAATTAGTGTTTTCATATTCTTTGGGTAAATACCCAGTAGTGTAATTACTGAATATTGGGTAATTCTATTTTTACTTTTTTGAGGAACCTCCATACTGTTTTCAAGAGTGGCTGCACTAGTTTGCATTCTCACCAACAGTGCAACAGGGTTTCTTTTTCTCCACATCCTCACCAACACTTGTTTCTTGTATTTTTGTTTTTAAAAAAATTTTTAAAGTAAACTCTACCCCCAACATGCAGCTTGAACTCATGACCCTGAGATCAAGAGTTGCATGCTCTACTGATTAAGCCAGCCAGGCATCCCTGTTTCTTGTGTTTTTGATTTTTGCCATTCTGACAGGTGTGAGGTGATATCTCATGGTGTTTTTTGTTTTGTTTTTTAAGATTTTATTTATTTTTTTTAAGATTTTATTTATTTATTTGACAGAGGGAGACACAGTAAGAGAGGGAACACAAGCAGGGGGAGTGGGCGAGGGAGAAGCAGGCTTCCTGCTGAGCAGGGAACCCAATGCGGGGCTCGATCTCAGGACCCTGGGATCATGACCTGAGCCACCCAGGTGCTCCTTAAGATTTTATTTCTAAGTTATCTCTACACCCCATTTTGGGCTCGAACTCACGACCCCATGATCAAGAGTCACATGCTCATGTACACAATAGCCAAACTACGGAAAAAGCCTAGATGTCCATTGACAGATGAATGGATAAAGAAGATGCCCATTGACAGATGAATGGATAAATAAGTATATATATAATGGAATATTACATAGCCATCAAAAATGAAATCTTGCCATTTGCAACAATGTGGATGGAACTAGAGGATATTATGCTAAGCGAAATAAGTCAATCAGAGAAAGACAATTATCATGTGATCTCACTGATATATGGAATTTAAGAAACAAGGCAGAGGATCATAGGGGAAGAGAGGAAAAAATGAAACAAAATGAAACCGGAGAGGGAGACAAACCATAAGAGACTCTTAATCATAGGAAACAAACTGAGGGTTGCTGGAGGGAAGGGGGTGGAGGGATGGGGTAATTGGGTGATGGACACTGGGGAGGGTATGTGTTGTAATGAACACTGGATATTATATAAGACTGATGAATCACAAACCTGTACCCCTGAAACCAATAATACATTATATGTTAATTAATTGAATTTAAATTTAAAGAAAAGAGTCACATGTTCTTCCTACTGAGCTAGCCAGGCACCCCTCATGGTGGTTTGGATTTGCATTCCCTGATGATGAATGATATTGAGCATCTTCTCATGTGTCTGTTGGCCATCTGTATGTCTCTTTGGAGAAATGTCTGTTTCTTTTTTAAATTGGATTATTATTATTTTTGTGTTAAGCTATATACCAAAGATGTGGGGTTTTTTTTAAGATTTTTAATTTAAATATTTGACACAGAGAGAGAGAGAGAGAGCACAAGCAGGGGGAGCAGCAGGCAGAGGGAGAAACAGGCTCCTGCTGAGCAGGGAGCCTGATGCAGGACTCGATCCCAGGACGCTGGGATCATGACCTGAGCTGAAGGCAGATGCTTAACTGACTGAGCCACCCAGGCATCCCCAAAGATGTGTTTTGATCATTGTATGTATCATTTTGATCATTGTATGTATCATAATCATTGATCATTGATACAACAGCTTCCATGGATGATTAATTTTACATGCTTAGATTATTTGAATGACTTGTCATTAGCTTTTTCATTAGTGTCAACAATGTTCACATTCAAGTTTAAATGATGACAGAGTCACTAGAAATGGCATAAATCTAACAGCATTGAAATTATGCTTATCATCGGCCCAGCACATTGAAATATAATTCTATAGAAGATAGATTTAAAAAGCAGAATATAAAATCACATTCAAGGGCACCTGGGTGGCTCAGTTGTTAAGCATCTGCCTTCGGCTCAGGTCATGATCCCAGGGCCCTGGGATTGAGACCCGCATCGGGCTCCCTGCTCCACGGGAGGCCTGCTTCTCCCTCTCCCACTCCCCCTGCTTGTGTTCCCTTTCTCGCTGTTGTCTCTCTCTGTCAAATAAATAAAATCTTTAAAAAATAAAAATAAAAATAAATAAAATAAAATCACATTCAGGCCGAGATTATAATGATAAAACAAATCAAGCTTGCACACAGTAGCAGGCATATATTGTTTAGCATCCTTTATTTTTCCTAAGAGCATGTATTTTTTTTTTAAAGATTTTTGTATTTATTTGAGAGAGGGCAAGAGCACATGCGGGGGTGCAGTGGGGGGAGGGGCAGAGGGAGAGAGAGTCTCAAGCAGACTCCATGCTGAGTGCAGAGTCCTACATGGGGCTCTGTCTTACGACCCTGAGATCTGGACCTGAGCAAAACCAAGAGTTGGACACTTAACCAACTGTGCCACCCAGGTGCCCCTCCTATGTTTTGTTTTTAAGGAAACCACTTCTCACCAGTTCTCAGCCATATAGGTGGGTCCTGATAATACCATATAGGTGTATCTGAACTTCATCTTCCTGGCCATAGTGGTTGGTTCATGGATGGACAGGTAACCTAATTAGACACTATTTGCTAGGGCTTGATGAGGTGTGAGGATGTGGGATCTAGAACTTCTGCAGCTATTTTGCTAACATACTGGGAGAGACTGGAACTCCCTAAGGTTACCATGTTGTGCCTGAGGATAAAGCAACACAGTGGTAGGCAGAATAGAGTATATGAAAGAAACTTAGTACTTACTTGGTGATTTAGTTTGAGCTGCTGGGTCAAGTCTCATCTGAAGCAATACTTTTCAGCAATTCCTTTATTATTTAGTCATTTGCAAGTGAAATATCTAATAGATACAGAGGCAAGGACAGGAAATGGGGAAATAAAAAGAGTTTTGATTTGTTGCAGTGGTGGGATTGAGAGTAATTTTTTCTTTTTTTTTAAATTTCTACTAATATTGTTTATATGACTCATAACTGACAAGGGTTTCTGGATGTTGGTAAAAAATCTCAGAAGACAAAAGGTCTCAATAGGCATAGTATTGTAAATGTATATTTACAACATAGCATTCATTGTAAATATTATGACAGTTCTTTTAATTCTCTTCTATATTAAGCATGAACAAGTAGAGGGCTCAGTGTTAGACCACATGCTTTCAGAATGGAAGCAAGTCCATTTCACAAATGTATTTGGTAAATACACAGTTTACTGGTGGTCTAGTATGTGGCAATTTTCAAATCTTAATAGAAAAAATGGAGACTAAAAATTAAATCTAGGTTGATTTTACCTAGAGTTGGTACACCAGAAGAACAGAATGAGACTGCACAATAGACATTTCATAAGGAACCATACTTCTTCATTTTCCTCTCAGATTCCTGCATTGTTGCCAACTCTGCTGAATACCAACCCTACCTCTCAGGAGTCAAGGGTTGAGCCTCACTCTGTGGCATCCTCCTTTATAAAGTATGATGAAAGGTAGTCCCTGACCTCCTTCAACTGTCAAAGAGCTGCGGTTCAAGGATCCTTTTGGTTTCTGATTACTCAAGAGAAGAGGGGGAATACAAGACAAAAGAAAGATTCTAGGGACAGAGAGAGGAGTGAAAGTGTCAAGAGCCCCTTTAAGTAGAAATGCTTAAAGTGAAGGAAGGGAACTGAGAAATGACAAAAATACTTTAAATCTTCACAAAAACTAAATAGTTTATAAAGGCAACACAAACATCTTTAAAATGTTATTGGAGTATGT
Organism: Mirounga angustirostris; assembly: GCF_029215605.1. Lineage (NCBI taxonomy): Eukaryota > Metazoa > Chordata > Mammalia > Carnivora > Phocidae > Mirounga > Mirounga angustirostris. The sequence goes on from NW_026991712.1 coordinate 154,854,673, forward strand.
TTACTAACTGGAATTTAAATAAAAGCTTAAAAAATGTTATCGGATTTTGTTAATACTGTCCCCAAAATAGAGTATAAATACATTCAACTAACAGAGTAACTGTACGAGTGAAGAAAAGACAAGACCTTGTAATTTCAACTCCTCACTTTGTAGGTGGACATTAGCCAAGGGGCCTTTTGGGTGTTGCTGAGGAGCACAGCCGCTCTACCCCCTCTAAGGGCAATGTGTCCATCTCATTTATGGCCATCATATGCGGCACTTTGAGGTTATGTCTTTGATTCAATCAGTTTGAATCAAAGCACCAAAGCCTTTATCACTTCTCAGTAAATCAGTTAATATTTATGTTTAAAACATTTAAATATTTAGGCTCTGTATAAAAACCACAGAGCAAAAACCTGCATCTACTTGAACTAAAACCTAATAGTGAATAGTTTTAGTGAGTCAGAATTTGTAGGTTCTGAAAATGTGAGGTTTCTCTTGGTTTGTCTACAGAAGTTTCATGTTTTTAACAACATATATATATATATTTAAAGATTTTATTTATTTATTTATTTGACAGAGAGCGTGAGAGAGCACAAGCAGGGGGAGCAACAGAGGGAGAGGGAGAAGCAGGCTCCCCGCTGAGCAGGGAGCCCAATGCGGGGCTCAATCCCATGACCCTGGGATCATGACCTGAGCTGAAGGCAGATGCTTAACTAACTGAGCCACCCAGGCACCCCCATAAATTATATCATTTATCTCATGCCTCCCTTCTGCCCCTCCAGCACCCAGATTTCCCCTCTCAAAATAACATAGAACAGCAATTTGATTTTATTCAGGTATGTGAAAACCATTTTTTGAGTGCTCATTTTATCCAATCCTTGACTTCTAAGTTTTGAGTCTGCTGAAGGGTATGGATAGGTAAACAGATAATTTCCATACAGAGTGACAGTGACAAGAACACTATGGTGTCTTAGCCCAGGAGAGGGAAAGGTTTTTAGGCCATACGACAGGACAGAATAAGTGGGAATCACTCAAGAAAGGAAAGGGAGAAGGACCTTTTGGGGAAGCAGCTGTACAGACTTGAAAATTAAGTTCACAGAACTAGGTACTTGTTGCTAATTTAGCAAGACTATATCATGCTGGGGAACGGAGACAGGGTGGGTCAAGGAGTAGTGGGAAAAATGTCACTTTACTCATTGTTTTTTAATGTGTACAAGACTCATTGATGAGTCATTAAGACAATGTATTTTCTGAAAAAGGATAGAATAGAACAGAAAATATCAGATTGCTTCACATGCAGTAAGGCTAACTATTGGCATGTCAATCTGTTGTTTTAGAGCTGTGTGTATAGTGTATAGTGTGTGTGTGTGTGTGTGTGCCAAGTCACAATGTAAAATGTATTTCTTAGTGTGGGATATGGTCAAAAAAATTGAAAGTCACTGTTTACAGTATAGAACATTTTATTTATAGTTGACAAGGTGGTTTTAGGTATCCTATTCTTATTACATGGCCCTGCCTCCATTTTTTGTCATTTATTCATTCGTCAAATATTTATCAAATACATATTTTATACTCAGTGCTAGTAAACTCCCTGAGAGAAACTCACAGTCTATGGGAGACAAACAGCTACTGTTTATCACAATCCTCGAGGTGTGTATTGTAAACCACCTACTTTGGAATCCTCAGGGTAAAGTGCTTATTAAAACACAGGTAATGGGGCGCCTGGGTGGCTCAGGTGGTTGGGCGACTGCCTTCGGCTCGGGTCATGATCCCGGAGTCCTGGGATCGAGTCCCACATTGGGCTCCCGGCTCGGCGGGGAGTCTGCTTCTCCCTCTGACCCTATCCCCTCTCATGCTGTTTCTCTCTCTCTCTCTCAAATAAATAAATAAATAAAATCTTAAAAAAAAAAAAAACAAACAAACACAGGTAATGACTCTGCACCAGACCTACTGCATCAGAATCTCTGTGTGGGGCCCACGGGTGGGCAATTTTAATTAGAAGTCCTCAAAAAATCTTATATACATTCAGTTTGAAAAAAACTCATTTCTTGAGTACATGCTGGAACCAACATTGTGCTCAACACATTGATCTCAGCCACATGGGTCCTTTTTCAGTTCCTTCAAGAATCCTGCACCCTTGCCACTTACAGCCTTCCCACATACTGTTGTTCCCTGGTCTGAAATCCTCTCACTCTTCCCTGGCCTATTTTAATCTACCAAACAGGCCTCAGTTTAAATGTTACTTCCTTAGGAAGTGTTCCCCAAAACCCTAGGCTTCAGAAGGGGCTTTTGTTATGTGCCCCCTTGTGGCAGACAATGAAAATGGCTGCTCCCCCTTCAAAAAAAGGACTATTAAGGGTATGGTCCACTGACAGCCAGCTGTTAACTCCTTCAGTTCCACCTCAGCTTTTGAGAGGCAGTTATGCTTTTCTCCTACAGCTTCAGCCAATGACTAAGATTGTGCCTAACGTGGAAGTCCTGTACTGTGCAGTCTTTGCTCCAGAGCTCCCCATTGGACTGGCAAAGACTTCTACAGATCTGTATTGCGATCCTCATGGCTCCTTTTGCCCAATCCTGCTTGCTCCCTTTTCCTAAGTCTTACTCCCAATAAGCCTTTTGCCTTTCTGACTCCATCTCAGCATTCCTTCCCAGAGGATTCAACTGGTATACTTGTCTGCGTATTGTTGGAAGAAAGAGACTGAAGGAGAGAGGCATAAAATCAAACTGTAGAGGTAAGCTTGATAGGCCATACTGAGTAGTTTTTATTTTATCATTAGGGCAGTTGGAAGTCACTACATGTTTTTAAGCAGACTGGGGAGTAGTGAGGAAAGTGATTAAATGTAAATTTAGAAAGACCTTTCTGGTTGTTTTATGTTAAAAAGACTGGAGGCCTGTGGGATTGAAGACAAGAAGATCATTAGGCATGCTATAACTGGAATCTAAGAAGAGGGAATAATGTCTTGGACTAGGATGAACCAGAGATAATGAAGATTTGAAAGATATTTAAAAGTAGAATTTCCAAAATTTGGTGATTAATTGGATGTGTGTGGTGAGGGAAATGTAAAAGTCAAGGATGTCTAGATCTCTGGCTTGAGCTATTGTGTGGAAAGTAGTGCCAGACATTGATACAGGGAGTCCTATGGGAAGCAAGTATGGGAGTTCAACTTTGGACATGCAGAGTTTGAGAGGCCCCTAGGACATCTGAAACCACTACAGAGATTTAAATATATTATTCTGGAGTATGAAGCAAAATTTAGGCTGAAGAAATCCATTTGGGAGCCCTTGGCATATAGATGGGAGCAAATGAGATCATGCAGGAGAGGTACAATGTGTTGAGAGAGGTCTAAGACATTGACCTAGGAAACTCCAGCATATAGAGTTCTGGTAGAAGACAAGAGGTTAGCAAATGAGACTTAGGCCAGGGAATATGGAGTCACAGAAACTTTGAGAAGGTTTTTGATAAGGAGGGGCTATCAAATGCTACTTAGTGTCCAAGGAAGATAAGGACTGAAAATTATTCTTTTGTCTTAGTGATATGGAGGTTATTGGTGATCTTATTAAGAGGCATTTCAAATGAAGTGGTGGAGGTGGAAGCCAGACTGGAGTGGCCAAAGAGTGAGGGAAATGGAAGAAGTTGACACAATTAGTGTTATAACTCTTTCAAGAAATTTGTTTCTGAAGGGCGAGGGCAATAAGGCAGTAGTTAGGGAAAATGTATAATCAAGGTTTTATATTTTTTGTTTTTAGGATGGAAGAGATTTGAGTGTGGTTGAAAGTTGACGGAAAGGAGCCAGCAGAGAAGATAGAGAAGAAAGTGATAATCAAAGGCAGAAGATTTCTGAGAAGGTGGGATGGTGGGGGTGAGGGGCAGGACTCTAGGGCTCAGGCAGAGGGGCTGACATTGGAGAGAAGAAATGCCTCTTCTTTCTTTGGAATAGGAGGGAAGAGAAAGGTGTGAATGTGGATACTAGTAGACCTGTAGGCTTATTTATTTATTTAAAAAGATTTTATTTATTTATTTGAGAGAGAGAGAGTGAGAGAGAGTCAGAGGGAGAAGCAGACTCCCCTTTGAGCAGGGAGCCCGATGTGGGATTCAATCCTGTGACTCTGGGATCATGACCTGAGCTGAGGGCAGTCGCTCAACCAACTGAGCCACCCAGGCGCCCTAGACCTGTAGGTTTAGTGGTGGGAGTAACTCTTTGTATTAGGAGACAGGGAAGGTGGAAGGTTGGAGGAGAGTGGAGGAGGAGGTTTAAAATAGTCTTTAGGCAGTGGGAAAATGAACTTTTTTTTTTTTAACTTTTTCTTTTTTAATTTTTAAAAAATATTCTATTTATTTATTTGACACAGAGAGAGAGAGCGCGCGCGCGCAAGAAAGGGGACACCAGCAGGGGGAGTGGGAGAGGGAGAAGCAGGCTTCCCGCTGAGCAGGGAGCCCGATGCGGAGCTCGATCCCAGGACCCCGGGATCACGACGTGAGCCGAAGGCAGACGCTTAATGACTGAGCCACCCAGGCACCCCTAATTTTTTTTTAAGATTTTATTTATTTGCCAGAGAGAGAGAGCGAGAGACAGCACAGGCAGGTGAAGCTGCAGGCAGAGGGAGAAGCAGGCTCCCCGCTGAGCAAGGAGCCCGATGTGGGACTTGATTCGAGGACCCTGGGATCATGACCTGAGCCAAAGGCAGCCGCTTAACTGACTGAGCCACCCAGGTGTCCCGGGAAAATGAACTTTTTGATCACAGGGTCTTACCAGGAAATGTGGTGAGCCCGGCTAATTTTTTAAACTTAAAAAAATTTTTATTTATTTATTCTTGAAAGAGAGAGAGAGGGATAGTGTGCATGATCGCTTGGGAGATCGATTGTGGGGACGGACAGAGGGAAAGGGAGAGAGAGAATCTTAAGCAGGCTCCATGCCCAGCATGGAGCGCAATGCAGGGCTCGATCTCACAACCCTGAGATCATAACCTGAGCCCAGATCAAGAGTTGGACGCTTAACTGACTGAGCTACCCAGGTGCCCCAAGTATTCTAGAAATTCTTATAAATGGAATCATACAACATGTACTCTCTTTTGTGTATAGCTTCTTTTGCTTAGCATTATGCTCATGACATTTATCCATGTTGGTGTATGTATCAAGAGTTTGTTTCTTCATACTTCTTTTTTTAAAAAAAGAGTTTATTTATTTATTTATTTGAGAGGGAAAGAGGAAGAGAGAGAGAGCTGGGGGAGGAACAGAGGGAGAGGGACAAACAGAATCTGTGCTGAGCGCAGAGCCCAATGTGGGGCTCAATCCCATGATCCTGAAGCTATTATAAATAAAGCTGCTATGAACATTCTTATACAGTCTTTTTATTGCTATGTATTTTTAGTTCTCTTGGCTAAATACTTGGGAGTGAAACTTCTAAATAAAGAATAGGTTTATGTTTGAAATTGCCTAGCCTTTTTCCAAAGTGTTCCATTTTTAATTCCCACCAACAATGTCTGAGAGTTCTGTTTGTTCCACATCCTTTTCAATATTAGGTGATGGCCAGTTTAAAATTTTTTTAGCCATTGTAGGGTGTTAGTGGTATTTCATGGTGGTTTAAATTTGCATTTTCTTGGTGAGTAATAATGTTGAATACTTTTTCATGTGCATATTGGCCTTTCGTATATCTTTCTTTCTGAATGATCTATGTCAAAGATTTTGCCTATATATTCACTTTAGGAAACTATAAATTTGAATATAAATCCTTTGTCAGATATATATTTTATGAGTATATTCTTCCATTGTGTGGCTTGCCTATGACTTTTTTAATGATATTTTTTGATGAACAGAAGTTTTATATTTTGATGAAGTCTAATTTATCACTTGCTTTCTTTTCTGATTACTGCTTTCTGTGTCATGTCTAAGAAAATTTGCCTGCTCCCGTGTCTCCTATTTTTTTCTAGAAGTTTTATAGTTTTAGATTTTACATTTAGGTCTGTCATGAATTAATTTTTGTGTATGGTATGAGGTAGGGGTTGAGGTTCATTTTCTTTATATGGATAATCACCTGTTCATAGCATCTTTATTTATAATAGCAATACTATTTATTGAAGGGATTTCCTTTTCCTAATGGATTGCTCTGGTACCTTTGACTCACCATATACCTGTGAGTTATTTATGGGTTTGCTATTCAGTTCCATTGATTTATATGTCTATCCACATATATCCATATATGTCTATATGTCAGCATCACACTGTCTTAATACTGAAGTTTTTTTTTAAAGACTTTATTTATTTGAGAGAGAGAATGAGTGAGAGAGAACAGGAGTGAAGGGCAGAGGGAGAGGGAGAAGCAGACTCCTCACTGAGCGGGAGCTGGATCCCAGGACTCCAGGATCATGACCTGAGCCAAAGGCAGACGCTTAACTGACTGAGCCACCCAGGTGCCCCAATACTGAAGTTTTATAGTAGGTATTGAAGTCAGGTAGTATAAGTCCTCCAGCTTGTTTGCTTTTCCAGGATTGTTTGGTTCCTTCTAGGTCCTTTGCATTTCCATATACATTTATGAAACTGCTTGTCAATTTCTAAAAACAACAACAACAAAAGACACCCTTCCGTAAATTGATTGAACTAATTTGGGGAGAATTGGCATCTTAACAATATTGAGTCTTCCAATCCACAAACATGATATATCTCTCCATTTATTTAGGTTTTCTTTAATTTTTCTAGGTTTTGTAGTTTTTAGTGTACAGGTTTTTCACATACTTCGTTAAACTTATACTTAAGTATTTGATGTTTTTTGATACTATTGAAAATTATTTTAAATCTCATTTTCTAATTATTTCTACATCATGCATGGAATTGATCAGCCATTCTGAATAACTATGGGATTCATATTATGGGCTGTTATAGGGTCCCATGGCTAAGTCCCAGTTTCAGGAAGGTGGTCTGGAGATTGGATACTCCCTAGTAATCAAGGTATTCTTTTTCTTCTTTTAAAGATTTTATTTATTTATTTATTTGAGAGAGAGAGAGAGAGAGCAGGAGCAGGGGGAGGGGCAGAGGGACAAGCAGACTCCCTGCTGAGCCCAGAGTCCAAGGCGGGGCCCCATCCCAGGACCCTGGGATCATAACTTGAACCAAAGTCAGACACTTAACCAACTAAGCCACCCAGGTGCCCCCATCAAGGTATTCTTTTATGGGATTGCATGAAATTGGGTCACCAGAATGATGCTGACATGCTGGTTTTGGATGAAGTAAAATTTTTATACAGATAGGGGCCCTATACAAAAATTTTTTTCTTTTTTTTCCTTTTTTTAAAAGATTTTATTTGTCAGAGAGAGAGAGAAAGAGAGCGTGAGCACAAGCAGGGAGAGCAGCAGGCAGAGCAAGAAGCAGGCTCATCACCAAGCAAGGAGCCCAATGTGGGACTCAATCCCAGGACCCTGGGATCATGACCTGAGCTGAAGGCAGATGCTTAACTGATTGAGCCACCCAGGCATCCCCAAAATCTTTTTCTATACCCTGAATTCCCTAGGGGCAGCCCTGACTAGGATTGTGGTTGTCCTTCTTAAAGGAGGAGAGAAACAGCATGTCAGAGGAGTTCTCTTCTCTCCTATGTGGTATCATTCATTCTGGCAAGAACCAGTACTCTGTATCTTTCCGAGACCTGAGACAAGGGTAGTTACTACCTTTTGTTCTCCACGATTATTTTCAGTGAAGCCTCTGAAATGGATCATCATAGTAAAATAATTTATCCCAATGTTACACTGCATCCTTAGTAAAAAATTTATCCTTTATTTCTATTTAAGTGTACATGATTGTATGGCCAATATACATTTCAAGGAAGCTGATTCCTTACCCCTGCAGCCTGCTGTCTATTGCACAAGAACTCATTATATATCTAAAGTGTGGTTGAGCCCAGTTGAGCTTTATTCTGACTGTGTCACATTGAACTCTGGAGACATTTTAAGTCTGTGAAGTTGAGATGGGAACCATTATGAAAAGCTAATGTGAATGTTCTGTTTACTCATGGCTTTTATATAATTTATTCATGCTCTTTTAGGCTAGCAAAATAATTCCCATGTTATTTTAGTATTTCTAATTAACCAAAGTGAACATCACTGATGAGTGACAGGGCTTCTCAAGTGAAGGATGCTGTTACGCTGAAATCAGCACCACTCTGGCAGCAAAGGAAAGACTCTAAGTCTGTTTTTGTACACTGATGAGTAACTTTCTAGATTCTTATCTGCTCTTAGTTTTTGTTCCTGGGAGGAAAAAGATAGTGATTTTTTTCTAATATGTCTTCAACTTATATTTTAAAATGTTTAATCTCAAAAAAATGTTTACTCTCATAAGAACTTGTGGCCTAAAAGGCAACTGCATTTGGTATAATTACAAAGTAATTAGCTGGCTAGATATTTTCCATAAGGAATCCTGATGTCTTCATGGACAGCACTCTACTCACTATATGGGTAATATGTTGAAAGGGCATCTGCATGGGCATCAATGGGAGAGATATGGTTTGAACTTAAGAAAGGTAACTAATTAATAATTTAGTTATAAATAGATGTGGGAAGCTGAATAACATGGCTTAGGGGCCCCCAAAAGATACATCCTCTAATGTGTAAATCATAGAGTGTAACATTAGCCAAAACAAAGGTATGAACTTATTCAATTCATTGATTCTAGATGTACTTTTTATTCCAAAAGTTTTTGATATAGTCTTTGATGAATATATTACTGTCTATTTCTCCTTCTTCAGATCTTTCATTTTAGACCAAGAAGAATAAGCTTCCTGTAAATACATGATTGTTCCTAGAAAGTTCCCATGATTTATATGACTCAATTATGTTTCCAATGCTACTTTACTCATAGCACTATTTCTCCATTTCTCTTTGGACCTAAAGCACCTGTTATCACTAATAATGACTGCCAGTGAATTTTAATAGTTGTTATTTCTTTTAAAAAAAAGTTGTTTGTTCTTTAAACCCTCTCCTCAACATTTTAGCTTAGTTCACCATCAGTGCTCTTTCTAAATGGGGTAACCTACTAGGTTCCTTCTTCTCAAATAAACTCCATGTCCCCTTATATTTTCAGCATTTAAAAGTCGTATTGACTTGGGAAAGTATCACCTGACACTCATGGAGATAACTGGCAAGAGTGGGTAGCATGTGTTAGTGACAGTGAGAGACTGCTTTGTGCTGCTGCCTGGTTTAGGTGGTGGCAGCAACCCAGAAGGAAGGAGTAGAGGGGAGAACTTCTGAGCAGTGGTAAACCTCTTATCATCCCCTTCTTCCTCTAATAGAGGGATTGGCAAAACCTAAGGCAATATAATTCTTTTTTTAATTTAAAATTAATTTTTATTTTTAAAAAGACTTTATTTATTTATTTGATAGAGTGATTGAGAGAGAGAGCATGAGCAGGGGGCAGGGGCAGAGGCAGAGGGAGAAGCAGACTCCCCACTGAGCAGGGAGCCCAATGCAGAGCTCGATCCCAAGACCCCAGGATCATGACCTGAGCTGAAGGCAGCCGTTTAACCAATTGAGCCACCCAGGCACCCTAAAATTTTTTTTTTTAGAGCCACATTATTGAGTTCAAAAAGTGACTGACATACAAAAAGCTGTACATATTTAGTGTATACAACTTGATGAGTTTGGAGATAAGTATACATCCATGAAACCATCACCACAATTTATGCCATAAACATATCCATCATCTCCAAAAGGCAGGACTCTGAGGAAACTAGCCCTGTTTTGCTTGAAAACCTGGCAATAACCTGATTGAGGATAGATGGCTTGCAAGGGGGTGTGCATCCTCTGTAAGAAACACCACAATCATACTTGGTTGCCACTAGAACCATAAGTAGGTTCAAATCTCAGTCTACTCTAGAGAGTCTGATATACAATATGGCCCAGAAAGGAGTAGCTAGTACATTAAATGAATTATCACAAGGTTTAGCTAATATATACAGTGCTAGCAGAAACCTGGAAACATGTGTAGTAGATTCTAAGGGTATCAGATCAAAGAAGGCAAAGCATAACTAGATCAGGAAGAATTCATTGATATGGGGCTGCTTACTAGAAATTCCAGATTTAATGTATTAATTTATGCAAATGGAGGTGGCTCTAACAGCTTAATGGGCTGGTTGACTAAAATTTTGGCTCACTGGTAGCCTGTTGAATGAGGATAAGATACCAGAGCTTCGCTGGCCTGGAGTAAAGAAGGGTATCCAAAGACTTAAGAGGACAGGAAGGTTAGAGTGGATTTATCTTATACAAATGGCATGCTTATCCTCCAACTATAACTCCTGGGGAGGCCTGGATGACACTCCTGCCACTAAGACATTGAAAAATACATTAGTGAGGGGCGCCTGGGTGGCTCAGTTGTTAAGCGCCTGCCTTCGGCTCAGGTCATGATCCCAGGGTCCTGGGATCGAGCCCCGCATCGGGCTCCCTGCTCAGACGGAAGCCTGCTTCTCCCTCCCCCACTCTCCCTGCTTGTGTTCCCTCTCTTGCTGTGTCTCTCTCTGTCAAATAAATAAATAAAAAATCTTAAAAAAAATACATTAGTGAGAAGAGAAATACTAAACATTGAGAAATACATTAGAGAGGTTTGTGGTTGCTCTCCTTTGTGGGAAAGGTATGAACGTGCAAGATGCTGCCATTGTGATGAACTCCCTGATTTCACTAGAAATGGTGGAAGTCCAAGTAGCAGAGGTCAAGTGGCAGCACTTAACCATAAAAGACAAGGTGGGCATGTTTACTCTAAATGGCAGAAGGGATTTTATTAGTAATAAGAGTGCTCTGGCCCATAGGGACCTTTGGTTGTGACTAATTGATCATGATATCCCTTGGAGTAAAAGAGATGAACAGCCTGGTCTTTGTTGTGTGGCCAAAAATCTGACTTGAGTTACCACAATGGAGAGTCAAGGCCACTTGCCCAGTTTCCAAACTTAAGCCAGTTCACAAATGTAGAATCCTTTGATTGAGTGGGAGTCTTCCTTCCCATGAGGAATGATCTTGCAGCATTGCTGCATGAATACATCATAAATCTTCCTCCAGGCCTTGTCCAAAGGGACATTCACCCATTTGCTAGAGTGTCTATGCACTGGAAAAAAACAGGAATATCTAGATCTTTCAGGTATTAATGTTAATCACAGGAGATCCAAAATGACACTGTGGCTACAGTGGGGGCTATGATTGGAAGGTGATAGATGGGAGTCTTAGCGTAAGTTAAGGTGGGACCAGTTGGTCCACAGACATATCCTATGGTTCTTTCCCCAGTTCCCGAACATATAATTGGAATGAGAGCCATTGTGGTAGAAAGGCTAACCCTCTCTATCAAAATAGCAAACCAGAAGCAATACGGCATCCCTGCAGGAATTGCAGGTATTAGTACCACCATCAAAGACTTGACACATGCTGGGATGCTGATACCTATCACATCTGCATTTAACATACCAGTTTGGCCTCTGCAGAAGTTGGATGAATCTTAAAGAAAGACTAAATTATCAAGTTAGGAGATGACACCATGAAAGGATAGGATTTTGTCTTACGGTATGCAGTATATCTTTGAATCAGAGACTTTTATATGGTGCTGTCTCCTCCATATCTGGAATCTAGAAATCAAGGGGAGGAAGTGGGGATGGCTCCTCTCACAATTAATATTTAGTAACCAACTCAGGAATTTTGCTTCCTCTTTCAGCTACTTTGAGTTCTGCTGGTTTGGAGATCTTTGCTTCTAATAGGGAATACATACAATAATAGTTCCACTGAATTAGAAGATGAAACTCCATCTGGCTATTTGGGCTTTTTATGACACTAAACCAACAGGGAGATAAAAGAATTACTCTACTGGATGATTATTCCCTGATTACCATGGATAAATCAAGTTGTTGCTACATGGAGAAAAAGAATGATTCTGGAACCAGAGCTGGGGGCTCTGGGGCTACTTTTAATACTCCCACACACAAAGTAAAGGTTATAGAAAACTACAGCAATCAAACAAAGGCAGGACTATTGGAGGGCCCTTCCAAAATGAAGGTTCAGATCACCCTAATGTATAAAAGACCAGAATGGTTACTGTGGTTAGTGGAAGAAGGAAGTCACAGATACTAACTATGGCCTCAGAACCAATTGCCAAAATGAGGACTGTAGTAGCTTTGTCTATTTTCTCTTCACTGATTATGTGTAGTATATTTATTTGTATATTTAACTATTTTATTCTCTTTCCTTTTTCTCTTTATTATTTTCTATACAAATTGTTGTTGGCTAACTTGTTAGGTGGAAACACTTATTTTATTGTTTTATGGAAGTTGGAATGTATGAAGAAGGGTGTATATGGAAATTAAAGGGATGAACTGGGCAGTTATTATTGTTTCTTAGATCCAAATGCACTCTTCTTTGTCCCATTTTTAAAAAAGATTTTATTTATTTATTTGACAGAGAGAGAGAGAGTGAGAGAGGGAACACAAGCAGGGGGAGTGGGAGAGGGAGAAGCAGGCTTCCCGCTGAGCAGAGAGCCCGATGCAGGGCTCAATCCCAAGACCCCGGGATCATGACCCGAGCCAAAGGCAGACGCTTAACAACTGAGCCACCCAGGCACCCCAGTTCTTTGTCCCATTTTTGATAATGGACCCTGTAAACTTTGTCAGTTAGCTTGATATTAGTCTTCGTCAATAGAGAGTTCTGGAGGGACACTGCAATCCATAGGAGAAAGAGTCTTCATTTCCTGGTTTCAGTGAGCTGTTTTTTGACAACATGAAGGACGCCTAGTAGTGCTCACCTAGCAATCCTCATGTACTAGCTGTGACCTGCATCCCTCAGCATATTTCTCGTCCACCCAGCAGGCTGGATTCTGATTGATACAAAGGGAGTTAAATTCTTACGCCCTAATTATCAGCTTGACATGAATTCTTCAGTCTTAGTCCTTCAATGTAAGTTTTTATTTATTTATTTATTATTTTTTAAAGATATTATTTATTTATTTGACACAGAGATAGAGAGCACAAGTAGGCAGAGTGGTAGGCAGAGGGAAAGGGAGAAGCAGGCTCTCTGCTGAGTAGGGAGCCTGATGTGGGGCTCGATCCCAGGACCCTGGGATCATGACCTGAGCTGAAGGCAGCTGCTTAACCAACTAAGCCACCCAGGCACCCCTAGTTTTTATTTATTTTTATTTTTATTTTATTTTTTAAAAGATTTCATTTATTTATTTGACAGAGAGACGGAACACAAGCAGAGGGAGTGGGAGAGGGAGGAGCAGACTCCCCGCTGAGCAGGGAGCCCGAGGTGGGACTCGATCCTAGGACCCTGGGATCATGACCCGAGCCAAAGGCAGACACTTAACGACTGAGCCACCCAGGCGCCCCAAGTTTTTTTTTAATGTAAGATTTTAACTTGCTTGCTTCTATCATCATAACTGATGTTTGATTCTATTTTTGATACCTTGTTTTATGTATTTGGCTCTTACGCTTCCTTGACATTTCCTTTATTTACTTTCTTGTCCTTTTATTAAACTGAACTTCCAACTAAAAATGGATAATTGGGGGCAGAGACAATGTACTTGTGTTGTTTTTTATTCAGAGTTTAATTCCTTGCCCTTAATCTAGCAAGAACTCTGGACCAACACTGCATAGGTTCCAAATAATATCTCTGCTATTTAGCAACCACATTACTTTGTTACTTTCTGAATCCAGTTTCCTTACCTGTAAAATATATATAAAGGATTTAGCTTAGTGTCTGATGCATAGTAAGTGCTCAATTTATGTTAGTTATTAATATTTTTCTCCATATTTCCTATCTATCTCCAGCCTTTTATTTGCCATGGAACTTTTGAGGAAAGTGAAAAATATTTCCAGTGAAATTCTGTGGTTTGCTTCAAGTCCAGAAATCTGAGAAAGAACCTGAACTTGGCCCACGTTTGAATTCTGGCATATACATATTTGTTTGCAGGACAGGATTTGAGGGAGAGTTCATAGCACATTTGCGAGAAAAACATGAATGAAGAAGTCTGGTGCAGGGACTAGACTACATGACAAGTCCTAGAGAATGGTGGCTGTAAAAGTTGCAGGTGTGGGGAAATTGTGCTGACCATAATTTAATCTACTCCTCTCCAACCCTTTCTGGGTGTTCTAGAAGGAAGAGAGCTGAATGGAAGAAAATCTTGAGTAGTAGGGGCCCATCAGCTCTACTGAGCTGCTGGTTCTAGGAAGCAGAATGTGCTCTCCTGTTGAATAGGCAAGGGGATGAGTATTAGAGGTTGGAATAAGGCAGTGTTGTCTGGGTAGTTTGGAGTCCAGCAGGAAGGCAGCTACCATGTAGACAACAGACCATGGACAGCAGACTGCTACTAACAGAGTAGAAGAATATATGTTTATGTTCTTTTTTTTTTTTTAGAAGATTTTATTTATTTGAGAGAGAGAGAATGAGAGAGAGAGAGCACAAGAAGGGGGAGGGTTAGATGGAGTAGCAGACTCCCTGCTGAGCAGGGAGCCCGATGCGGGACTCGATCCCAGGACTCCAGGATCATGACCTGAGCTGAAGGCAGTTGCTCAACCAACTGAGCCACCCAGGTGCCCCGTTTATGTTCTTTTTTAAAAAATATTTTATTTATTTACTTTAGAGATGGGCAGCAGTGGAGGGAGAGGGACAAGCAGACTCCCCACTGAGCGCAGAGCCCAATGTGGGGCTCGATCCCACGACCCTGAGATCATGACCTGAGCCAAAATCAAGAGCTGGATGCTTAACCAACCGAGCCACGCAGCTGCCCCTATATGTTTATCTTCTAACATAATACACATACTGCCTTGTATTACAGTCTTTCGTGTTTATATGTCCTCATTTCTTCCTCTCCTATTCAATCCTTAAGAAACTAAAATCTGGTGTATGACCCACCACAATATTAAAACTGAATCTCTTAATGGTCAAACCCAATTTTTCCCTATCTTTATCTTATTTCACCTCTTCAATGCTTTTTTGTTTGTTTTGCCTTCCCTTCTTAACTTCCATTCTTCATTTGGCCATTCTCATTATCTGCTTCTTGTGTAACTCCACTCTCTTTTGTTCACTTTCATTATCTGCTTCTTGTGTAACTCCACTCTCTTTTGTTCACTTCTTCCTGTGTGTCCACCTCCTAATTGTTGGTGATCATTTGATTTCATTCCCTGTCTGCCCCACTCTCCAACTCTATACACTTGCTTAGCGTGACCCATTTCTTCCATAAGATTCCAACCTTTACCCTAAGCTGGACCAAATTCTCCCTTGTCCTAAGATATTCTCTCTCTTTTGTTTAAAAGATTTTATTTATGGGGCGCCTGGGTGGCTCAGTTGTTAATTGTCTGCCTTCGGCTCAGGTCATGATCCCAGGGTCCTGGGATTGAGCCCTGCATTGGGCTCTCTGCTCCGTGAGAGGCCTGCTTCTCCCTCTCCCATTCCCCCTGCCTGTTCCCTCTCTCGCTGTGTCTCTCTCTGTAAAAAAAAAAAATTTGACAGAGAGAGAGAGCGAGAGCAGGAACACAAGCAGAGGGAGTGGGAGAGAGAGAAGCAGGCTTCCCACCGAGCAGGGAGCCTGATGCGGGGCTCAATCCCAGGACCCTGGGGATCATGACCTGAGCCGAAGGCAGATACTCAACGACTGAGCCACCCAGGTGCCCCCTAAGATATTCTCTTGAGCTTCAGTCCATTTATACCTAGATGTCTCACAAGCACCTCAAGCCTAATGTCCCAAAGTGAACATGTAATCCTTTCCTTTAAATCTCCACTCTTGAATTTTCTATTTTGGTTATTGACTTTAATTTTTACTATACAATATAAATGAGAAACCTAGAAAACATTTTCTACTTTAATTTCTTTCAAATTTCGCCTAGTCCACCTCCTAAATAGCTCTTAAATCTGCTTCAACATTTCTTTCCTAACCATTTTAAATAATTTTGGAATCATTCTCTTTGTAATTATTTTCTCTCTTCTCCACACCATTGTTTATCCTAATGCAACCCTGCCCAGCTCCTTAATATACAATCTAATCTGGTCATTCCCTACTTAAAAATCTCTGCTGTGCCTACTGGATAAAATTTAAGCTCCTAAGAATGGCTTAAAAGGTCCTTTACTAAGTGGTCCTAACCTCCTCATGCTCTAGTCACTTCAAACTTTTTGCCATGGCTCTTTCAAATTTAGAAACCTGAATTCTGGGAAATTTTCTTGAATTGTTTCATTAATGATTCCCTCCCCTCTGCTTTTTCTAGGATGCCTATTATTCTGATGTTGTAACTTTTGGACTGGTCATCTAACTTTTTCACCTTTTCTCTCTTATTTTTCACCTTTAACTCATTTTTGGAGTACTTTTAAGAGATTTCTTCAAATTTATCTATTAATATTTGGATTTCTGCTATCATTGTATTTAATTTCCAAGTTTTTTTCCTGTTTCTGTAATTATTTTTTTATTGAGGTATAACTGACATAAAACATTGTATTAGTTTTAGGTAAACAACATGATTCAATATTTGTATACATTGCAAAATGATCACAGTAGGTCTAGTTAACATCCATCACTATACATAGTTACGGAATTTTTGTGTGTGTGGTGGGAATTGTTAAGATTTACTCTCTTAGCAACTTTCAAATGTGCAATAAAGTAGTAACTATAGTCACCATGCTGTACATTATATCGCTATGACTTATTTATTTTACAACAGTAAGTTTGTACCCTTTGATGCCCTTCACCCCTAAGAGGATTTTTATTTTCATTCTGAATGCTCCTTTTATTAATTTATTAATGACATCCTATTCTTGTTTTATAGATGTGTTCTCTCTTCTCTCTGAGGAATTCTCTTTTTTTAAATTTTATTTATTTATTTGTCAGAGAGAGAGAGAGAGAGCACAAGCAGGGGAAGAGGCAGGCAGAGGGAGAAGCAAGTTCCCCGCTGAGCAAGGAGCCCGATGAGGGACTCCAGGACTCTGGGATCATGACCTGAGCCAAAGGCAGACACTTAACTGACTGAGCCACCTAGGTGTCCTTCTCTGAGGAATTTTCTACTCCATAAAGAGGCTTTATTTCCTCAGAAATTTTTTTCTTTTTTTAAAATTTAAATTCAATTAATTAACATATAATGTATTGTTAGTTTCAGAGGTAGAGTTCAGTGATTCATCAGTCTTATATAATACCCAATGCTTAATACATCACATGCCCTCCTTAACATCCATCACCCCATTACCCTATCCCCCAACCCTCCTCCATGCCAGAGATTTTTTTTTCTGTTTACTGTTTGGTTGTTATGATCTATGTCTTTCATATCAGAAGCTTTCTTCAGAGAGATGATAATTTTTGGTTGTCTGTTCATGATTACAAGTTAAGGAGCTCACTGGAAGCTTGAGCATGAGGTGGAGTTTATTGACTTTGAGTCTCCCTGTGGACAGACCCGGATAAGCCATTTGTTGGGGAAACCCATGATGTTAGTGTCTTTAGGTCTTTCTCTTAGGATAGTAGATTGATTCCTCAGAAAGGAGTCTTGCATTTCCTGCCTGAGGAGTAGAGGTTAAGCTGTTGCCAATGCTCTGGAAGCAGTGTGGGGGATGGGTTAGAGACACCTCAGCATTTAGTATACATATGGTCATTTGATCTCCATGTTTTTGCAAGGTACCCAAAACCTTAACTTTGCCTGGAATCCCCTAATCCAGAGGTCCTTATCACATCTTCCGTAGAAAACCAGTTCCAGACTTCTACTGTGGTAACAGGGGGACAGTTAGGCAGCCACATGGAATTTAGAAGACCTAGGGAAGTAGTCACTTCTCAAACAGGTTTTTACCCAATCCTCATTTCAGCCACCGTCCTTTATCCCTAGTTACAGAGGTATTTGGTGCTGTGAGTTTTCCTTAATGGATGGACTCCAGGGCATTAACAATATAGTGGTGAGGAGTGTATCACATTTTTCAAAAAGTTTGATAATGAAGAATATGAAATATAACAGGGGGCGCCTGGGTGGCTCAGATGGTTAAGCGTCTGCCTTCGGCTCAGGTCGTGATCCCAGGGTTCTGGGATCGAGTCCTGCATCGGGCTCCCTGCTCCTTGGGAGCCTGCTTCTCCCTCTGCCTCTCTCTCTCTCTCTCTGTCTCTCATGAATAAATAAATAAAACATTAAAAAAAAAAGAAATATAACAGAATTTAGGGATAACTGAGGAGTCAACTGGAGGCTCCATTCCCCTCAGAATGAGAGATTTTGTACATATTGAAAATCGGAGTGCAAAGACCCAGTGGAGAGAGAGAAATCGAGAACACTTGAAAAATTGGAGATAATTGTGGCAGGAAGATCCTAAAGGACCTAGAGAGGGTGAGATTGAGGATATAGGCAGAGTTTAATTTTGGTAGGAAGCAAGATGAAAAAGAAGGCAGAAAGGAAGGTTGTGATATTTAGAGATGGAAAGGAGGACAGATGAAGACTGGCCAATGGCTTATTGTTTTGGTAGAATAGGGAGATAGCTTATCTAATGAGTACAGGTTGAGGGCTTTAAGTAGAATCTTGATGAAGATTTGGAATACATACCATGGGAAGTAGGTCAGAGAATTAACCAAGTTAAAAAATATTTTAAAGCAGAAATTAGGGTCAAGAGGTTTTGCTTAACATATCTGTGCAAACTTCCTTAACATATGAAATAGAAAAGAAATGCCAGAAATTCCAAAGATTCCACCATGATTGCCATCTTTCAAGAAGAAAGACTGATAGTGGTAACTATAGTGACAGTTCTTCCTGTTCTCTCATTGCAAGCAAGATCCTATTTGAGAAGTAACCAATTAAAAGGCAAAATAGTTAGTTTAGCAGCAGTTACACTGGTAGTCCAAAGCAGGAACACAAGCTATATACTCCACAGGAGCTTTTGGCTGAATGATTAGAAGAATAAAGACATTTGAGATCTAAATTCTTTGGTTCCTAATTATACCCTGTAGAAGGGAAGAGGCAAGAAATGGCAAGAAGCAGCCAGCATCCTTGGTTTTTTCTGGACAAAGGACTAATTCTGGGTTCTTTGCCGTTGATATGATCTCTCCTCCCTTTTTCTCTCATCCCTAGGATCCCTGCTTGACCTGCATCCTGTTCTTACCTGCTGGGCAGCATTCTCAGGCTGCCCTCTTAGCAGAGTCCACACTATAATGTGATTTCTAAGGAAGCAATGCTGTTACAAGCCTGTGAAAAGTGAACTTGAAATGAACAGGTGAAAACTTGGCATAGTACTTCTTTATTTTTTTATTTGAGTATATTTGACACATAATGTTACATTAATTTCAGGTGTACAACATAGTTATTCAATATCTCCATATGTTATGCTGCGCTCACCACAAGTGTAGCTACCATCTTTCGCCATTCAACACTATTACAGTATCATTGACTATATTCCCTAGGCTGTGCCTTCTATTCCTACAACTTACTCATTCCATAACTGGAAGCCTGTATTTCCCACTCCCCTTCTCCCATTCTGCCCCAGAACTGTACTTCTTTAATGATGCTGATTCTCATTGACTTCTAAACAAGTCAGTGATTCATTACTATGCAACCTTCAGTGGAATTTAAAATCAGTGTGGTTGAGGTGATGTAAGTGCTGCTGCAAAGCAGAGGGAATTGAGTAAAAGTCTTCGCGATGCTCTTTGAGTTATCACAACAGTTTTTTCACAGCATGTTTTAGAGACATTATAAGGTGATTAAGAGCAAAGGCTTGAAGTGAGACATGGTTTTGAATTTCAACGTACCTTAACTGTGTGTGATCTTGGGCAGGTCAACCTCTTCAAACCTGTTTCCTCATCTGTAATAGCTGAAATGTTGTTGAACCCATAGGGTTAATAAAGTTAGTAAGTGAGATAATATAGTCAGTGCTTAGTATATTGTGTGGCACATAGAAAGAGTTCAATAAAAGCTAGTCAATATTATTATTTTAACCCTGTAGCAGAGTCTTAACCGACTAGGTAACCTGACTTTAACAAGGTGACTTTCTGCTTGGTTCATTTCTTTTTTTTTTTTTTTTTTAAAGATTTTATTTATTTCTATTCCAGGGGCTCTATTCCAGGACTCTGGGATCATGACCTGAGCCGAAGGCAGATGCTTAACGACTGAGCCACCCAGGCGCCCCATGGTTCACTTCTTATACATCCACAGAGCTGGGGGCTTCTTTAACCCACCTATAAGTTCACTTACGTTCCAGATCTTAAGACCCATCCAGTTCCTAGACATGGTCATATCAGGAGCCCCAGGGCTAGGAGCTCAGTGACTCAGGTCTAGACAGTCTTGTTTGTGATCTCTTTTTGTATATGGTTCTGTTGATTATTTCTCATTACTTTTCAGAAAGAGGGGCAGATCTAAGTTTTGTGTGGCCAGGAGTCTATGCAATCTTGGGGGCTCTCTTTATGAAAAAGAATATAGGGGTGTCTGGATGGCACAGTCAGTTAAGTATCTGACTCTTGGTTTTGGTTCAAGTCCTGATCTAGGGGTCATGATGAGCCCGCTGTGTTCAGCAAAGAGTCTGTTTGAAACTCTCTCTCCCTCTCCCTCTGCCCCTCCCTTCTGTGCATGTACTCTCTCTCTCAAATAAATAAATAAGTCTTAAAAAAAAAAGGAAAAAGAACATAAAATTATGAATAATAAAATTAAGTACAAAAACAAATTGAAGTCACTTCAATTAAAAATAATGATCTTAAAAAAAAAGGTAATGATTTTTTGCCCTGTTTCTAGACCTGAGCCAGTTTCCAGACTGGAACCTATTGACTGAAAGGGGACTGAGTTCCCAGGGAGAAGGATCCTGCCACACCACAGTAAATTTTGTCATAATGATTTGCCCAAAAACCTCTGGCCACTATTTGAATAGCTACATACTGAGGAAAGGGGAATATCCAGATATTTTGAGGACTTTTGGAGACAGGATTTGAATTGATAGTGATTGATACCCAGAGATCTGAAATGTCATCATGATCCCCATGTTAGAGAGTGGGGGCACACGGAGGCCAGGTAATAAATGGAATCCTAGACAAGTTCTGAACTACAGTGGGTCCACAAGAGACCATATAGTCATTTCTAGTTATTTTCCTGGTCCTTAACATGCATGTATAATTGGAGTTCATATACTTGATAGTAGGGGTAACTCCCACATTGAGTTCTTAGCCTGTAGGATAAATTATCCTAGTGGGAAAGGCCAAGTGTAAGCCTCTGAAAATGCCCCAACTCTGTGTGTTCTTAGAGTGGGAGTGGGGGGATAGAGGAGATTAGTGTCACATTTAAAGATCAAAAGGATGCAAAGGATGCAGGGAGTGGTTATTCCTACTATACCTCCATTTAATTTGCCAGTGTGACCCTTCCAGAAACTAGAGGGATTTTACAGGATGCCTGTAGATTGCCATAAACCTAGACTGGTTGTTAGATTACTCAACCAATTAGCAGCCCCAAGTGCAACTGCTATACCAGACATGGTATCATTGCTAAATTAGATTAATACAGCCTTAGGTTCACAGTATGTAGCCACTGAGTTGACAATGCATTCTTTTCTATCTTAATCAAGACAAAGGATAAGAAAGAATTATGTGCACATGGAACACAGTTATTGCATTAGCGTTCTTCAGAGAAAGAGAACCATTAAGATATACATATATACACATTAGGAGACATATATACACACTCTGGTATTCCTTTGCCCCTGTAACTGTGAACAGACACACGAAACAATCCTAGGATTACTAAGGGCTCAGAACCCTAAGGACTGAGGGTTTGGGTCACACTCCTAAGCAAGCTCTAAGACCTCCTGAGGTGACAACTGAGAGTGAGGGGAATTCAGAATAGATAAGTTGAGGATGAAGATGAGGATGAAGTTTTGGCCCCAAGACCAACTTCAGCAATGAGGGTTGTAGGTCACTCCACCAATCTTCCTCTTCTGAATTTCCCCTCAGTTACAGAACAACAGAGGATCTGCTTCCTGATCCTGCATGGAGAAGTACATCTGTGAGGTACAAGGATGGACTGTGGTAGCCATGAAAGTGCTCTTCTTAGATCTCTGGCTGTGTGTGTGTGTGTGTGTGTGTGTGTGTGATACTTTATTGGCCATCTTAGCTGCTGTGCTCTAAAATCCATCCCTGCATTCACCCAGAGGCCATGGTTTCCACAGGTTGCTCTACTGACTAAATGTAGAAGGTGTACTAAGGCAGGCCTGTTCTGGGAGATGCAAGACTGTTCTGATGGGTAACTTTGGTCTTGCCTAAGTTTCTTAGAACTGCACTGCAGTCTAAGACTCTTCCACTCAACCTTCCTTCCTTTCCTTTCTCCTCCATCTGCACTGAGGTCTGATGGCTCTCACAGTATTCCTTAGTTCCTAACTAACTCCATGTTCCCCATCAAGCATACCCTGTAATAAGTGCACATCTAATCCTGTCTTGACTAACACACACATCAAATGTCTATCACAGAGAGAAGGGATAAGCAATGTATGCTACATTTATATAATGGAATACTACTGAGACTTACAACAAACTGCTGATACACAGGAATAACATAGATGATTCTCAAAGACATACTTAGTGAAAAAAGCCATACATAAAAGAATTCATACTTTATGATTCCATTTAGGTGAATAATGGTTCTCTCTGGGGGAACGGATATTGACTAGAAAAGAGTACAAGGGAACTTTCTGGAATGATAGAAAAAATTTTTTTAAAGGTTTTATTTATGAGAGAGAGAGGGTGAACATGAGCATGAGCAGTGGGAGGGCGGGGCAGAGGGAGAGGGAGAAGCAGACTCACTGCTAAACAGGGAGCCTGATTCGGGGCTTGATCCCAGGACCCCAGGATCATGACCTGAGTCGAAGGTAGATGCTTAACCTACTGAGCCACCCAGGCGCCCCTGATAGAAATGTTCTATATCTTGATCTGTGTGTTGGCCCCATGAGTGTGTACATATGTAAAAAGTCATCAAGCTATATGCTTAAGATTGGTTCATTTTAACGCATGTAAATTATACCTCAATAAATTACTGAAAAAATAATAAAGGGAATTATTGGCTCATGTAACTGGATGTCAACAGGCATAAGGGGGCTTCAAATAGGTTTGATTCAGCTGTTCAGCAACGTCATCAGAAATCTAATTATTGCCTGGGTGGCTCAGTCGTTAAGCGTCTGCCTTTGGCTCAGGTCATGATCCCAGGGTCCTGGGATTGAGCCCAGCATCAGGCTCCCTGCTCAGCGGGAAGCCTGCTTCTCCCTCTCCCTCTACGGCTCCCCCTGCTTGTGTTCCCTCTCTCGCCATCTCTCTCTGTCAAATAAATAAATAAAATCTTTAAAAAAAAAAAGAAATCTAATTATTTTCTATCTTTTCCATATGGCTTCTGGTGTTCAGCTCCAACCCAAGTCTAGCTTTCCCTTTGTATACATAGCATGCTACCAACAATCTCCTTTTCTATGTCAGGACACTAAGAGAATTGCTTCCATAGGCTCTCATAAAAAAGTAAGAACAATTTTTTCCTGGAAATTACTAGCAAACCACATGTCTCATTGGCCCCAGTTAGTTATGCTCATTCCTGAATCAATTTCTATGACCATGGAAATGTCATTCACTGACTAATTTGTATCTGCTTTTCTCTGAGTGAATCTCTATAGAATGGGGTATGGGATTATTCCAATCAATTAGACAAGTTGGGGCTAATGCTTGGAGATAAATTCCTCTAATTTTATGGCTGTTCCACAACAGAAGAGGGGTGTAATGGATGAAGAAGACAACCACAAAGTGTACTACAAGAAATATAGCAGAGTTGGGTAATAAATCCAATCGGTTCAATATTGTTTTAATCATGGGTTTCCTTTCCATTTCCCAAATACCTTTCCCTGCCCCCACTCCATCCAGTATTTAATATATACCCTATCAAACCTTGCATTATCAGCAAGCACAGGTGTCTACTTTCTACTTCTTGAAATGGAAACTAGAATAAATTCCATTATTAAACAAATGACTCTGGATTGCATATGGTTTGCATGCTGGATGATGACTAAATCTTCATCTGAGTCTTACTCTGCCCCTCACCTTCATCTCAGCACTGGTTTTTGTTCCATTCCTGAGGGGTTGAGGATGTTTCACAAATGCAACTTTAAAGATTTGTTTTTAAGGTTGGCTCAAAATTTTCCTGACATCAAAAGAGCTGTTGTAAGATGTCATATATTCTTCTCGGTCATTGATTTTGATATTTTAGTTTTCACCCTGGACATTGCAATGCTGTAAAAGAAGTATTTTAGACTCCCACAGTCTTTTTGAAATGGGTCAATTCTCTCACTAGAGGAGAGATAAAACAGAGTAATACAGGCCTGGAGCCACTGCTTATATGGCCCCTTGGTGAGAATAGAAAAAGACACCCAGGTGCAAGCCTTTAGGTGCAGGGCTGGGCAAATGGAGTGCAGGCTGGATTTCAGCCCCTAGGTCTAGATGCCCTATGCCCTCTACAGGACTTTACCATCTCTATCTCACATGTTGCCCATAGCCTCCTGACTCATCTTCTGCCTCCAGACTCTTTATTCTCCTCCCCATTCATCCTGCACACTTCTGTCTGATTAATTTTCCTGAATTGCCTTTTATCATGTTACTCTTCTACTCAAAACATCTTTTTCAACTTCCTTCAGCCAACCTAAGAGAATTCAGATTCTTTAATTAGCATTGTAAAGTTTTGTGTGATGTCTCTCAAGTCTCCTTTGCAGTCTTTTTCTGCTACTTCTCACCACAGTCTTGGTGTTCCAGTCAACAAAGAGTACTTGCTGTTCCCAAACACGTTTTTGCATATTCACAAATGTCTTATACACCGTATTATTACCATCTGTATTTATATATTTATGTGTTTGTTTAATGTTTGTTTCCCAAACTGGACTATAAGCTCTACTTTGACTTTTGTATTTAAGGCAATCGAACAATAATGTTAACATCAACAAGCCAATATTGTTTTAATCTGAACCAGTGTTTAGACTAATCTTGAAAAGAACTGGCAGGTGTCAACAATGGCCTCACATAGCTCTCAGTAACACTACTGACCTCTGTATTTACTCCACACAAGCCACATATCAACAAGGCCTTACTTTTGGTCTCATTATTATTCCACCTGCTGGTATTTCCAGTGTATTATAGTCTGTCTCTTATAAGTCACTGCTGCTTTTCGTTTTCCTTCTCACCTTCTCCAACTCCTTAATCTTGTTCTTGCCCTCTTTTTCCTTTTTCTTTCCTTAAGTTTCACTATTTGAGTATAGCCAATGGAATTGTTCTCATGCTTCACTGAGAAATCTAATTGTTTATTCCCTTTTAAGTGAATCAATCTGAGAGCTCCTTTCTGGCCAAATTTGAGCCCCTGTCCAGGAAAGAGAATATACGTTCACTTTGATGCTATCCTTACAAATCCTTTGGCTCTTGGATGAGACAAATATAGTCTAGAAATGAAATTTCACTGGGCTTAGAATTCAACAACATGGATTTGAGTTCTGTCACTTACTTGCTAGTGACCTTGATTAAGATATAACTTTTCGAGCCTTTCTGCATAGGTAATATGAAGATAAAGGTGCTAATCAGTTAGGGATGAATAATAGAGTTTACTAAGCAGCATTTAGGGTTTTAATTTTGATTTGCAATAAGTATTAAATTAGTATTTTTGGTCAACACAACTCAGCGAATTTTCTTCAACACTGCTTTATTTCCCAGCTGAAAACTGTAAAGCACTGTATCAATTTTATTTTATTTTATTTATTTATTTTTTAAAGATCCCATTTATTTATTTGAGAGAGAGAGCACATGAGAGGGGGGAGGGTCAGAGGGAGAAGCAGACTCCCCGCTGAGCAGGGAGCCCGATGCGGGACTCGATCCTGGGACTCCAGGATCATGACCTGAGCCGAAGGCAGTCGCCCAACCAACTGAGCCACCCAGGTGCCCCAAAGCACTGTATCAATTTTAAATATCATTATTATTAGATGTCCTTGTTTACTTATCTTTTGGCAGTTTGCTCTATCAATTCCCAGGCCTAGACTGTCTTAACTAACTTAATATGCATTGCTATATTTAACTTATAATGCCTCATAAATAATGGTTTATTCATTTTATTTGTTTCAAAATGGCAAAAATACCAGAAAACACAAAATGTAGTTTCATAGTCTATCCAAAAAAAAAAAATCACCCTGCTTCTCTAAGGTATAGTGTTGATATTAATAAATATTCATTGTATCAGTTTTCAGGAACAATAGGACAGAAGCACTTTATTTATTTATTTATTTTTGTTTTTATTTTTTTTCAGAAGCACTTTATTCAGGGAAATTTTTCTTTTCCTACTGTCATCTGAATTGAGGCCACTAACAACTAACTCATGACCAGATTATTGGAATAGGTTCCTAAGAGTTTTCGATGTCTTCCATTTTTTCCCCTTCAAATAGATTCTCTACATTATAGCCAGGCCATTCACTCACTCATTCATGAAATGTTTACTGAGAATCTATTATATACTATGTACAAAGCACAGACTAATGGGAGGAAAGATGTGAAAAAATAGAAAATAGGTTATATTCAGTTTTATAATGCTATATAGATGTCTAACAACCTTGGTTTCCCATTGCTCATTCTGTATACTCAACTTCAAACTCCTTACCTGGCATTTAAGATCATCCATAATTTGGCTTTCAAAGACCCTTCTAATCTTTATTTCCCATTTTTATAGTCAAACAGATTTTAAAAAACTGTTCCATTAAAATGTTTTATACTTTTCAAAGCTTTTGGGTTTCTGTTGAAGTAGTTCAACCCAATTTAAATTCCTTCCCTAAGCCTTTGGGCCTATTTAATCCTACTTATTCTCCAAGATCTAGATGAAAGAAAACTACAGTAGAGCTACCTCTCACAATTTCTACTCAAAGTGATGCTTCTTCTGATTCCCAAAATAATCACTGCTTCTTCAAGTCACCTGACAATCCTCTGAAGCTTATTGTACCTATTCCTTTTTTATAATCTTTCTGTCTTTTACTGTTATTTAACTTTTCCTGTGTTTCATCTTATCTTACTAACTGGATGTTAACCTACCAGAAATGAAATCATTTCTTGTTTAATGGTATCTTGGAAAAGATCTAGCAATCACTAAGACCACAAAATAAAAAACTAAAAAATAATAAACTATTTAGTTTTTTTAAAAAGATTGGCAAAGAAGACCCATATAAATGAAGAGATTACTACATTTATGAAGACTGAATTATGACGATATTAGCTGTCCCCAAGTTAATCTAGAAATTCAATGTAATTCCAAGAAAAAAATCCCTGCAGGACTTTTTTGGGACATAGTAAAATTGATTATAAGTTTCACATGAAAGGATAAGGAGGTACATGGATAGCTAAAACAAATTTGAAAAACAAGGACAAGGAAGGGAGAGTTATCCTACCAGTTATCTAAACATTTCCAAATTTACAAAGTTACATATTACCAAATTAAATTATTAATTAAAAATGTATTGTTGTAATAGGAAGTGATAAAAAGGTAGGTGAAACAGAAAAAAAGGCCCAGAAACAAACCTATGGATATAAGACAATTTGGTATATCACAAACCAATTCAGGAAAGGCTGAACTATTTGACAAATGGTTTTAGAGCAATTATCAACTCTCCCCATATGAAAAAAATTAAAATTACATCCATAGAGAGAAAAAACATTCCATATGGGAAAAAAGACCAAAAAGTGAAAAAATTTCAAAACTACTAGAAGAAAATATAGACTAGGTAAGGCTTTCTTAAATAAGATATAATATGTGCAAAACTTAAAAGTTAGGTAATTGGATGTCATCAAAATTTAAAATTTCAGGGGCACCTGGATGACTTAGTCGTTAGGCGTCTGCCTTCGGCTCAGGTCATGATCCCAGGGTCCTGGGATTGAGCCCAGCATCGGGCTCCTGCTAGGCGGGAAATCTGCTTCTCCCTCTCCCACTCCCCCTGCTTGTGTTCCCTCTCTTGCTGTCTCTCTCTCTGTCAAAAAATAAATAAAATCTTTTAAAAATTTTTTAAATTTCAATATAGCAAAATATAATAAAAAACATAATAAATTTAAAAGACAAAACACACACTGGAAGAAGATATTTACAATGCACATAACAAAGAATTTCTATCCAGAACATGTAAAGTACTACAAACAAAAAAAACAACAAAAAAACAATCCAATAGAAAAAATGATGTAATATTAGGCAATATACAGAAGGGGATGTATTATGGCCAAAAATATGTAAAATGATGCTCATCCTCACCAGTAACCACATAAAAATAAAACAGAAACACTTCTTGTTCATCAAGCTGTTAAAAATTATTAGTCTGATAATATTGCATATTGCATATTGGTGAGAATATAGGGGAATAGTATTCTCACTCAGTGCTGGTGGGAGTTGGTTGTGGTAGCCAATATCCAGCATGGCTCAGTGATCCTTGCCTCTTCCTTGGTGTTCACGCTTTTGTAGAGTCTTCTCCCACACTGAGTCAGAACTGTTCTGAGAGAATAGAATACGGTAGAAGTGATGGTATGTGACTTCTACCTAGATTAGGTCATAAAAGCATTGCAGCTTCTAAACTTGCTCTCTTAATTCCTTTGGATAAAACCAGCCATGTCTTAAGGATATTCAAATAGCCCATTGCAGAGGCTCAGAAGAAGAGGAACTGAGGCTTCCTGCCAAGGGCTAGCACCAACTTACCAGCTATATGAGTGAGTCTTTGGAATATGATCCTCCAGTCCCAGTTAAGCCTTCAGACGATTGTAGCCTTAGCCAACATCTAATGCCAAATTCATGGAACATTTTGAGCTAGAACCACACAGTGAAGTTGCTGTCAAATTCCCTACTTGTAGAAACCGTGAGAGATAATAATTACTAGTGTTGTTTGAAACCTCTAAGTTTCCGAGTTATTTATTATTCCATGTTGATAACTAATACATGGTATAACTACATTGGAATACAAATTGGCAACATTTAGCAAAACTGCAAGTGTTTCTATCTTATGATTACTAATTCTATTCTAGCTATATCCCAAGAAGAGACATTCTAGAATATATGCACAAGGAGATCCAGACAAAGATGTTCATTATAGCACTGAATGGTCATTGAGGTACTGTTTGTAATAATAACTAATGATAATAAAGGAAACACATAAATATCCATCATTAGTGAAATGCATACATAAATAATAGCTAACATTTATTGAGTACTTACCATGTGGTAAGTACTTTTCCATTCAACCACATACATAAATTACAAAACAAACTATTAGGTAAGAACCCTTATTATTCCCATTTTATAAATTCGAAAGCTGAGGCATAGAGGGTTTAAGTCACTTCTTTATATATAGCTAACAAGTGGTGGAGGTAGGCTTTGAAATAAAACGTGATATATTCTCAAGATGGCATATTTTATAGCACTTAAAAGGAATGAGTGAGATGTTTGTGTATCAATATGCACTGAAAAAAGAAGGGTACCAGTATGATGGTAGACAGGGTGATACCATTTAATTAATTAAGATACAAATAGAACAATGTTACACTTACACATAATTTAAAAATGGGCTGCAAACTAAGGTTGTACTGGCTCCTGGGAATGGTATATGAAGGTGGTTAAAGTGGACTTTTGATATATTAAGTAATAATTATTAATTCTGAATGGTGAGAATATGGGTGTAGGTTATGTTATTCGTTATACTTTTCTGTATTTTTTGTGTTCCTTTCTATATTGTTTAATGTCCTCAAAATAAAGAAAAAGCACCTAGTTAAATCAAACTCATAAGAATCAAACTTAACTTTTTTTTTTTTTTAAGATTTATTTATTTGAGAGAGAGAGAGCTCGCGAGGCGGGGAGGGGCAGAGGGAGAGGAAGACAGAAACTTTAGCAGACTCTGTGCTCAACAGAGTCCCACACAGGGCTCGATCTCACCACCCAGAGACCACGACCTGAGATGAAACCAAGAGTCAGTTAACCAACTGCGCCCCCCAGCTGCCCCTCAAACTTAACTTTTAATAAATATGTTTAAGAACATTTCTTCCTATGTCCCAACTTCTATTAACCATATTTACCAGCAGTTGATTAAATCAGAGTAACATATTCATTGATTCAAAAAGCAAGTACTTTTTGAGATCTTCCATGTATAAAGCATTATGGCAAGTGATAAAGATAGGCCCTTCCTTAAATAGAAATGGTTTCTGCGCTTACATGTCTCATACATGCAGTCTAGTCAGGGAGAAAGGCATTAAAGAAATACTCACCCCCTTCTCCCCCATAAAAAACTATAAATTCTAGGAAGGAAAAGAGTAAGTGCCATGGAAGTCTATAATTGTGGTACCAGATTTAAAGAGGAGTAGAGACAACCAAATAAGATATCACAACAACCAAATAAGATATCAATAGATATAAATCCATTTACAGATATAAACAGATATTGAGTACTACATAAATACTCAATTTGAAATAATTGTAATTCTTACAACAGTTAGATGGGCATTATTACTAGCTCCCTTTTACAAATCATTTAAGTGAGTCATGACTAGCATCACTACAGGTAGGAAGTGTGATTGACAACCAGTTCTGCCTCTATAGCCTGTGCTCTTTAATTCTGAGGTTATAGCAAAACCAAACTACTTTGGCTCATTTGTCTCCAATCATTTACTCTCTTCTTATTCTTACTTTATACCTTAGAACTCGTTCATTTCAAAGGGAAATTGCAATTAAAGGAACTCTTAATATAGTTCTTGGAACATTTTAAAGTTGTAGAGATTAATCTGTCAGCAAATCTGAAGTAATGAGTTTTTCTTGACTGAGCAACAGACTGCCGCTTAAAACTCAGCGTTGTTTATGGAGGAGTTAGCGGTGAAGTTGCCATTCTTGAGCACCCACTTGAGGATAAATTATAGAGAAGGAAACAGAAATGATCCTGGCTCTCATGGAGTTTACACACAGTTGGGCAGTCAGACATTACACAAATATATGAAAATATGCGTACAATTTGTTATAATACAAAGGTGTAAAAAAAAAAAAAAGCCAAGTGAGGAAAACATGAAAGACCTCATTTAGACTGGAGGCAGGGGATCAGAGAATTCTACCAAACCCACACAAAAAATTGTTTTGTTTCCTAGGATGCAAGGTGCTAAACCCGCCAAGACTTAGGAGGGTGCAGCCGCCTAGGCGGTGAGATCTTGGCGCCCCACGGTCCAGTCACGGGCTGGTGCAACTTTGCCCGGCTCTGGAGGTGACCGCCTACTTTATTCTACATTATTGCGGCGTGAGGAAAGTTTCCGTCGCTCGAACTTACCGATTTTTTCCTAGTGTCTTCCTAGCATCTTTCTGCCGTCTCCTCTGCTCGGCCGCGACAGTCTCCTGTCTCGTTAGTTTCTACCACAGCAGCCTGATTTTGAACTTTCTCTCTGCCTCTGCCCGGCAAGCTTAGAACTTCACGGAGGCGGCTCCTCCGAGGGCTCGCGTCCTGGCCATTTCACTTGGCCACATAGTCCACCCCTCTCTGGCCAGGCGGCAGGTGGGCTAGAGGCGCGCTGGCCGGCGACTGTGCCCGGCGCTCCTCGCCCCTAGGTGGCCGTCGGCCCCGCGCAAGCGCTCGGCGCGCGTTCTGGGCTGTCTGCGCCTGGCGCGCGCCGCCGGCCGGCGCTCGCTCCCGCCCCTTCTCGCGCCCGTGGCGGCCCGGACAGCGCGCGCCGCCTTACGCTCGTTCGCAGGACGCCCTCGCCGGCCCTTGCGGCGCGCGCACCGGACCGGCCCAGGCTCTCCACTCGGGCCGGCCGGCTCGCGGGTTTGCTCGCCCCGCCCCCCGGCGCCGCAGTTGGGCGCTTGCGCGGGGCGCGTGGCCGTGGCCGGGGTCTCAGCCGCAGTCGGTGCCTCCGCCGCCGCCGCCGCCGCCGCCGCCGCCTCAGTCAGTCAGTTCCCAGCAATGGCGGAAGGAGGTGAGCGAGAGGAGCTGCTCTCGCCGTCGCCGGTCTCTCCGGCTAAGCGCCTATGCTCGTGGCCCAGCCCGCAGGCTCACCACCCTCGCGGTTCGCCCGGGGCGGCCAGCGGCGGGGTGGGGGGCGTCGGCGGCAGCTGCCTGGCCCCCGGGGCCCGCCCCCACCTGCAGCCCGAGTCCTTGCTGGACTGCGCCGCCAAGACGGTGGCGGAAAAGTGGGCGTACGAGAGGGTGGAGGAGCGCTTCGAGCGGATCCCGGAGCCCGTGCAGCGCCGCATCGTCTACTGGTCTTTCCCGCGGAATGAGCGGGAGATCTGCATGTACTCCAGTTTCCAGTACCGTGGCGGCCCCGGCGCCGGAGCGGCTGGCGGCGCCGCGGGGGCTTCTCCGGCCGAGGAGGGGCCGCCGCCGCCCCCCGGGGCCGCCGCTCCGACCGGCTCCGCCCCCGGGGCGGCCGCGGCGGGGGCATCCCCCGGGCTGGGCACAGCGACCGGAGCGGCGGGCGGCGGCGGCGAGGGGCTGCCGTTCCGCCGGGGCATCCGTCTGCTGGACAGCGGCTCGGTGGAGAACGTGCTGCAAGTCGGTAGGTGCTCGTCCGGCTCCTCTCTGGTGCCTGGCCTTCTTTTCCGCAGGTGCCTTCTCTCTGCAGGAGCCCGGGGCGGAGATTCCGGCTTTCTGCCCAACTCTTGTTCCCTTGCCGAAGGACACATTAGTCACATAAAAAACTTTTCTCAACATTTCATTCAGGTCCACTGCTGCTCTTTCCCTCACTCGCCCTCTACCCCATTTCTTTTTGTTCGAAGAACAAATAGATCTCTTTTTTACTCTTAATTCTGCATCCCACACCAAAGGCAAAAGGATGGGGAGGAATGCCTTTTTGGATGTAATAATTTCAGAAATGCGTTTTTCTAATTTAAGTTTAGAGAGAAGAGAATTCTTAGTGAATCTGGAGCAAGCTGTCTTACAGGGAATGTTTGAGGGACAGACTGTCAAAGGCAATCTGTAGTCTTAGCAGATTGAAGCTGGGTATAATTAACTTTAAAATCGGAAAAACATCAACAAAATACTGTGCATTTCAAACAATTAAAATTATCCGCTTTAATATTTTTTTCCCCTGGACTAGTGGTACTTGGGAATCTAGGCTGTGGACTTAACAATAACCGAAGATGGAAATGTGACAGCTCTCTTCTCCACACCCCCACCCAAGGAAAAAAAAAGCCACACAATCTGGAGTGGGGGTGGGGTCTGTCTTCCTTGTCAGACTAGGGTAAATCAAAAGCTGGTCACGTTGGGTTTTTCAAATGCTTCTCATTTAACAAGTCTTCGGATTTGCTTTTGTTTTATCTTTTTGTTGGTGGGAAAGTGAAAAATGATTTCTTTTTCTCTTACTCCTCTGGATCTTCTAGTCAATTTGTTAATCTTACTAAATACACAAATACAGGAGTAGACCTGATATGTGGAATGGTTAGGGAGAAAGGGGGGGGGAATGACATTGTTTAACATTGAATTGCTGTGTGGAAAATTAAAACACTGATTTTTTTTTTTTCTATTCGGGTTTATTGTAGCATTCTGGACGTGAGCATTATGCATTTTATTGTACAGTATATGCTCATATTTATTGAAAAAATACTGATTTTTGAAAGGAATTGGAGAAAGGTGGTTTTTCGAATTAAACAAGCCCTGAACACATACACAGGCATGCCAAACATCTAGCTCTCTTTCCCCAGGTAAAACTAATATATTTGAATTTTTTTTTCTTTTGAAGAGTGGTGCATTGTGGTGTTTCATGTAAAGTAATCTACTTCTGGTTATTGAGGATCATTGAATCTTCTGTTTCTTTTTAAAACAACAGTGTATCACAATTTCTTTTGCAAATGTGAAATGTAAATTTATCTAAATTTATACTGTGTCAGAATACAGTGACAGTGGATTGAGAAAGTTTTATTTGGAAAAGTCTAGCTAGTCCTTTGTGCATTTGTATTTTTGAAAGAATGAGTTGAATAATCAGATAATTAAAGTGTACAGCTTGAGTACTGAAATATTGAAAACATGAAAAGTGAGTGTAGGCATTTCTCTATTAGTCTGTAAACTTTATTTGTATGAGTTTAGATCAGTTAACTTTTAAGATTATTGTTTAAAATATTTTAGATTGAAAAGCATCAATTTAAGTGGTCATTTTATAGTAAGGGATGGATTTGAAAGAATTTTCAAACTTGGAGCAAATGAGGGACACAGAGTTTTAAAGAGATATATATTTTGTGAGTGACTATAATGTCAGATTCCAAATGAAATCAGATTTTATGGGTGATGCAGGTAATGTTTAAATCAGACATTTTTCTTTCTTGATATGATAGTCGTCATGCTTATTGGGGTAATTAGCTCTTAAATGATAGTTTTGGGATCTGGAGAAAAGACACATAAGCACATTTTCTGATTCTTACTGTGGATTTCATAGATGAAGGTAGGAGAGTGAATTACTTATTTTTAGGTAATGCTATTTGAGAACCAAGAGCTGTGTAATCTTTATTTTTCTTACCTTAATTTATGCTAATGAGTGTGAAAGAGAAGGATATTCCATTCTGTAGCATTTTGAGTTCTGTATCTTGGCATGAATCACCTTTTATTATGTGAAATTAAGACTCATCTCTCATCTCTTAAACTTAAAATGTGAGTATGTGCCTTAATTTAGATGATAGGTTTTATAAAAGTATTGCCAAGAGATGAGTGAGGAAATGATTTGTATATAGGAAGATAGTAATCATGTTTTTCAGTTTATAACTTCAAACTCAATTTAATTATTCAGTGGTGCTAATTTATTTATTTATTTATTTATTTATTTATTTATTTATTTATTTATTAAGATTTTATTTATTTATTTGACAGAGAGAGACACAGCGAGAGAGGGAACACAAGCAGGGGGAGTGGGAGAGGGAGAAGCAGGCTTCCCGCTGAGCAGGGAGCCCGATGCGGGGCTCGATGCGGGGCTCAATGCGGGGCTCGATGCGGGGCTCAATCCCAGGACTCTGGGATCATGACCTGAGCCGAAGGCAGACGCTTAACGACTGAGCCACCCAGGCACCCCATTCAGTGGTGCTAATTTAAAAATGCTACATATTTCCTTGCTGTTGGTAAGCCATAGTTATAACCTCAGAATTGGGAAGTTACTGAAGGTTGATGGTTTAGAAAGGAAAGGAGGTTAAGGTATTTTTTTTTTTTTAAGATTTTATTTATTTATTTGACAGAGAGATAGAGAGAAAGCACAAGTAGTCAGAGTGGCAGGCAGAGGGAGAGGGAGAAGCAGGCTCTCCGCTGAGCAGGGAGCCAGACGTGGGGCTCGATCCCAGGACCCCAGGATCATGACCTGAGCCGAGGGCAGCCGCTTAACTGACTGAGCCACCCAGGCGCCCCGAGGTTAAGGTATTTTTATAATAATATTCTTTTAAGGAAGGGATTCATAAGGAGATTTAAATGGAGAAAACAAAAAGACCTCAAAATAAAAATAAGTAAATTTTTAAAAATGAAGAAAACAGCGTAACACAAAACAAAAACTTTGAAAGAAAATAGATAATAACAAAAAGACTCGTACAAAGAGTAGGTATATTACGTTTAGTAACTTCTGATTACTTTCCACATAGAATCCAGTAATGGGAAGTCATGGACTTGTTGAAAAGCAAGTACTCTGTAGAAAACATCAGATTTTGAATCAGAACTGAAACTTTCCCAGCTTGATGTAAACAAATGGAGAGCCATAGGCTGAAATGCTCAAAGGATACATTTCTTCTACAAAACAGTACTGAATCAGAAGTATTGTTCCTTTTAAAAAGGGAAAATTGTAAATTAGTCTTTTCATGGACATCTGTAAATTTAAAGCTGTGTGAAAGACTTACAGTCTGATCTCTCAGTATTATGAAGGTAATAGTGTTCATATGTTTTAGGTATTTGCATTTTTAACCTGTTTAAGAAGTCCATGGAAATTAGCAATAGTATAAACTTTGGAAAAAAATACTTATTTAGGAGTCTGCAGATGGCATAAGAATGGGATGATTATAATTTACTAATAGTTTTAAGATGTTGAACCTTTTTTTGCAATTCATCATATTTTAAATTAATTTATCTGTGGATTGATTCAGGGGAAAGAAGCATTAACATGACTAAGAGGAAGTACCCAGGGGTCTTTGGATGGTCTGACAATGCTCTCTCACTGAACCTAGGTTGTAGTTGTAAGATATTCACCTTATACTAATTCCTTTTGCTGTTCAATTCCTTTTGTTCAGTACATTTTTATGTCTATTAAATCTCACAAATGCTGTTAAAAATAAATGCAATTGTGTTTTTTTAAACATTAACAGTTTTTTTCTCTTAAATGCAGAAATATTTATTTGGATATTTAGATTTTAAAAAATTAGGTAAGAGCATTCAGGGTCCTTCTATGCTGGTATATCTTAATTATATAAATTCCTATATGTTATTATATATATCTTATGTATATTATATATATTCATATGTTATAATTTACATATGTATCCAGAAATTTTCATAGATTATGACAGTTGACTTCAACATAACCCCATATTTTTAGTCTGTACATTTTCTAGTAAGTATAATTTGTCCTTGGATAGTTTTCAAGACTAGAGCCACAATGCTATGTACTACCTTACATGGAAAAGTATAATTACAAAGACAATAATAATTAAAAGATCCATTTCAGGAAGTTATTCATAGCTTAGATATCAAGTAATAAGTTTATAATTATGAGTACTTGTACATTATCAATAAACTACGAAATTTTTCTATAGTACAACTTTTGTGAAGTGCATTGTGACAAGTATTACGGTTGTTGATTTTTATATATAATTTGTTTTGATCTGTATTTTTGGGGGGAACAAAAGATATCCTCACCTAAAAAGTTTTATAGCATTGTGTGTAAGTTAGAATAGTTATAAAATCATAATAAAATTCATGTGGGGAAAGATGAATTTACATTTAAGCTGTTCTAGCACAAAAGGTAGCTGCATCCCTTTAAGGATACGTGGTAAAATTTTTTAGAGTAGAAACTTACCAAGTTTTAAAATCACATTCCTTTATTTAAGCAATGAGTTCTCTCCTTCTACCTCTCCCTCAACACATCACACAAACATCTTAATAGTTAATGTTTGTTGAATAGCTAAGATTAAGAACAGACTTCTCAGTGTTATAAAACTTAAAAAAAAAAGAGTGAAGCCTGAATTTTTTTTTTTTTAAGATTTTATTTATTTATTTGACAGAGAGATAGAGAGCACAAGTAGGCAGAGTGGCAGGCAGAGGGAGAGGGAGAAGCAGGCTCTCTGCTGAGCAGGGAACCGGACATGGGGCTCGATCCCAGGACCCCAGGATCATGACCTAAGCTGAAGGCAGCCGCTTAACTGACTGAGCCACCCAGGCGCCCCCCAGTGAAGCCTGAATTTTTAGTATTCATGTGGTATTAGAAGATATGGGGAAACTTCATACTTGTGCATATTAATAAACTGATAACATGAAGTAGTATGAATGTTACATGTGTGTATCTTCTATGTTGGCTGTTTTGTGTGAAGAATGGTGACTTACCATTTCCTTCAAATGAAAGCTTTAGATGAATTCTTATTAAAGGTGATTTTCTCAAAGTTAGAGCTTTAGATTTAAAAAAAATTTTTTTTAAATTCTAGTTAATTAACATACAGTGCAATATTGATTTCAGGAGTAGAATTCAGTGATTAGAGCTTTAGATTGGAAAGATAATTAATAAACTAAAGATAGTGGATTTTATTTTAGACATCTCTATTTTAGGAATTAAAAAATATATTATTGAAGTGTTAGTAAAAACTCTAAATTTTGAAGTGAAAGGGCTAGAAATTTATTTATGCCTATGTGAAACAATTTCATTTCTTTTGTTTCAACAGTGGCTATTAAAAATTAAGATGTTAACTGTCAGTGTTCTATTATGGTGATGGTTATATGAACATATATAAATGTGTTAAAATATATAGAACTATACCCAAAAAGTCAAGTTTACTATATTATACCTTAGAAAATAATTTTTTAAAATCAAGGCATTAATAATGCCTGTAAATTAATGACTGTACAAGAGAGATACTGAAAATGCTTTATTAGTTTCCTATGGCTGCTGTAACAAAGTGCCACAAACTGGGTGGCTTAAAACAGCACAGATTTATTGGTTCCCAATTCTGGAGGCCGGAAGTCTGAAATCAAGATATGGCAGGGCCATGCTCCCTCTGAAACCTATAGGGGAATCCTTCCTTGCTTTTTCTAGCTTCCAGGGGTTTGCTGGCATTCCTTGGCACGGAACTCTAATTTCTGCCTTTGTTTTCACATGGCATTCTTCCTATGTGTCTCTGTCTTCACATGGCCATTTTATAAGGATAGCAGTCATATTGGATTAGGGGCCCACCCTACTCCAGTATGACCTCATTTTAACTAATTACATGTGCAATGACCCTATTTCCAACTAAGGTCACATTCTGAGGTATTGGGGGTTAGGAACTTCAGCATACCATTTTTAGAGGGACACAATTCAATTCATAACAGCTTCTCATACTTATTTCTTGTTGTGTAACAGAGTTTCATGTGGATTTTAAACTTTTCTCCATTGGCTATGGCTTAAATTAGAAATCACCACATTCATTTTATTAGGTAAGCATTATTTCAATTTAATTGAATCAATTTGCATGATTGATATTATTTAATATTTTTAGTACATGTGGAATTTTTTTGTCAAGTAGTTGGTTATTTAAAGGTTAAACCTGTCATTTTTTATAAAAAATGATGATTGTGCACTCAGGGTATACATGCATGGATGAACAGATCACTGTGGGATTTTTTTTTTATGCATATCCTTTATAACTTGTCTTTGGAAATAGGTAAACCTGAAAGCATATGAACCTTGTCTTAACCTGTTTCCAGACCCCAAGTTAATATGGTTTAGAATTAGTGTTTGATATTGGAAATAGACTACAGTCCATTCCAGATAACTTTTTTTTTTTAAGATTTTATTTATTCATTAGAGAGAGAGAGAGCACAAGCAGGGGTAGCGACAGGCAGAGGGAGAAGCAGGTTCCCCGCTGATCAAGGAGCCCGATGCGGGACTTGATCCCAGAACCCTGGGATCATGACCTGAGCTGAAGGCAGACACTTAAGTGACTGAGCCACCCAGGTGTCCCTTTCCATACCAGATCACTTTTACATGAATTTTCTACCTTGTAGTTTATTTATAGGCTTAGTTCTTTCCTGATACAGACAGCATGCTTCTTGGCCACTTTTAGCCTATCATTGAACTAGTATGCCGGGGAAATCACACTCATTTTAATATTATCTTTAGCATTGTATTATCATATGCTAAATTACTCCGATACTTTTCATGATTATATGTAGCCAACTGATTAATTTTTGGTTTTCAGTATTAAAAAAAATTGCCCTTTTAGAATGTATAATGTGATATGCTATAAGTTGGTGTTTAGTAAATGTTTATTGAATAAATGAATAAATTGTTATATAACTTTTTTATATTTATGTAGTATGGACGTATCTCTTCATTGATTTATATGTAATGGGAGCCTAGGAGATACACTGGCAATTTGTAATTTCTGGATGTTTCTGATTTTTAAAACATTACATAGATTAAAAAAAAACACCCTTGAATCTTATTAACTAGTTCTTGATTCATTCATTGAATATATTTTTTAAAGATTTTATTAATTTAGAGAGAGAGTGTGTGTGCGAGAATGGAGGGAGGGACAGAAGGAGAGGGAGAGACAGAATCCCAAGCAGACTCTGCGCTGGGTGGATCCTGATTTGGGGCTCTATCCCACGACCCCAAGATCATGACCTGAGCCACATCAGAGTCCCATACTTAACTGACTGAGCCACCCAGGTGCCCCTCATTCATTGAATATCACTTGTTTTGTGTAAGGCTTAATAAGTAACCGTTTACCTGTTTTTAGTGGACCTCATTCCAAAATATTTTGTATTTTCCTACCTTAGAATATAAACCCAAGTTGGACACTAAAGGCTAAGCATCTAAGGGCTACATTATGTTGCCATTTTATGTAGGTGAGGGGTTATAAACTGAGTGGGTACTTGACTCTAAGAGATTCTCTGAAACCTATTTTTAAAGTTTTATGTGTATATGTTTTTTGGTCATTTGCTTGTTTCCCATTATAATGGAGTGATGAATGTGGTATGCAGGGCAGTATAACTTTGTTACCTTCTTTAAAAATAGACTATTAAATCAAAAGATGAAATACCATTAACCCCTCTGCTTTTCTTGCTTTTTTTTTTAATTAAAAGATTTTATTTATTTATTTGACAGAGAGAGACACAGCGAGAGAGGGAACACAAGCAGGGGGAGTGGGAGAGGGAGAAGCAGGCTTCCTGCCAAGCAGGGAGCCCGATGTGGGACTCGATCCCAGGACCCTGGGATCATGACCTGAGCTGAAGCAGACGCTTAACGACTGAGCCACCCAGGCACCCCTGATTTTTTTTTAAAGATTTTATTTATTCATTTGAGAGAGAGACAGAGAGCACAAGCAGAGGGAGAGGCAGAGGGGAAGGGAGAAGCAGACTCCCTGCTGAGCTGGGAGCCTGACATGGGGCTCGATCCCAGGACCTGGAGATCATGACCTGAGCCGAAGGCAGACGCTTAACGACTGAGCCACCCAGGTGCCCCTGCTTTTCTTGCTTTAAGAACAGTTGTTTGTATACTTATTATCATTTAGTCCTTAGGGAAATGCAAAGTATAACCTAAGGAGATACTACTACTACTACTACTACTACTACTACTACTACTACTACTGCTACTCACTCACACACACACACACAAAATAGCTAAAAATAAAAGACTGCCAGTATCAGTGCTGGCAAGGATGTGGAGCAACTAAGAACTGTCTTACCTTGTTCGTAGGGATGCAAAATGATAGTCACTTTGAAAAACAATTTCTTATAAAGTTAATCATATACTTAATCATAAGATTCAGCAACCCGATTCCTGGGTATTTACTTAGAGAAATGAAAACATCTGTTCATAAAAAGACTTGAATATTCAGGGCAGCTTTATTCAGAGTAGTCCTAAACTGGAAACATCCCAAGGGCCGAGTAAATAGATAAATTGTATACCCAAACAATGGAATGCTATTCAGCAATAAAAAAGAACAGACTATTGATAGCCTAGAAGCATGGATGAATCTAAAAAGCATTATTCTAGGGGCGCCTAGGTGGCTCAGTCAGTTAAGCATCTGCATTTGGCTCAGGTCATGATCCCAGGGTCCCAGGATTTAGCCCTATATTGGGCTCCCTGCTTACGGGGACCCTGCTTCTCCCTCTCCTTCCAGTTCAGTGCTCTCTCTCTCTCTCTCTCAAATAAATAAATAAAATCTTTAAAAAATAAAAAAATTTTAAAAAAACATTATGCTAAATAAAAGAAGCTAGACCAAAAAGAGTACATACAACACAGTTTCATGTATATGAAATTTTAGAAGGCCCAAGGCTATAGTGACAGAAAGTAAGTCAGTAGTTGCTAGGGCACAGGGTAGTGGGGTATGAGGAAAGCTTTTTGGGTGATGGAAATGTTCTATATCACCATCGTGGTAGCAGTTACATGACTGTACTTACTTGTCAAAACTTACTAATTTCATACACTTAAAATTGGTAAATTTTATTGAATATAAATTATACTTCAAAAATTTGATTTTAAAGGAAAGAATAGTGGGTTTCAACCTCGGTTTCACATTAAAATCACCTGGGGAGGGGCGCCTGGATGGCTATGCATCTGCCTTCGACTCAGGTCATGATCTCCAGGTCCTGGGATCGAGCCCCATGTCAGGCTCCCAGCTCAGCAGGGAGTCTGCTTCTCCCTTCCCCTCTGCCTCTCCCTCTGCTTGTGCTCTCTGTCTCTCTCTCAAATGAATAAATAAAATCTTAAAAAAAAATCAGGGGTGCCTGGGTGGCTCAGTCATTAAGCGTCTGCTTCGGCTCAGGTCACGATCCCAGGATCCTGGAATTGAGCCCTGCATCGGGCTCCCTGCTCTGCAGGAGGCCTGCTTCTCCCTCTCCCACTCCCCCTGTTGTGTTCCCTCTCTCGCTGTGTCTCTCTCTGTCAAATAAATAAATAAAATCTTAAAAAAAAAAAAAATGACCTGGGGAGATTTTTTAAAGGCAATGTCCATCCAGGACTCGCCCCAAATTAATTGAGAATTAGAACTGAACTTCAGAATTTTAAAAAAGTTCCTAGATAGTTTTATGTACAGTCAAGGTTGAAAAACACTGCTATAGAAAAATGATTATTAGTGTTATCAGTGTTTTTAAACTTATTGTAGGCAATCAAAGCATTATGTAATACTTATTACACAAATGCTATGGACCATGTCATCTTTATTTTCTACTTCAATCTATTCTGTTTTACCAATCTTTAGGTTTATTAATGGATTTCAAGGAAAATTATTCTCTTACCACTTAAAGAATGTGTGCCTGTGTTTTGGAAAGGTCTTATGCAAAAGTATATAAAGTCTTTGTCATTATCAACCATCAAAAGACACTTGTCTAAATGTAATGCCAATGTATAATTTTCTTCATGTTTGTTCACTTATTCATTTGTGAAACTTATATTTAACATTTTTTAATGTTTTGTGCCAAATAGAACATAATTTCTATATTTAAGGAGTACATAGTTTAGTGTAGGATACACATGTAAAATGGCATTTAACAGTGTTTTGTAATAATAGAGGTAGTAACTATGGAGGCAAAGAGTAGGAAGTGATTAACTGAAGAAATGGGGACAGCTGGATGTATTGCTCTATTTTGATATAATTCCAATTATAAGAAACATTGAAATTATGTCTAATATTACAATAAAGTTTGAAAGCACCATTTATTGCTTATAAGTTAGATTAACCCTTCACGAAATTTCTTCTGTATTGACATTTCTATGTCCTGTAATACTCTAGTCCATAGTGAGCCAGAGGAGTAACACTGGCAGACAGGAAGATGACAGAAATATTACCAGCTGTTAATCCTTTTTTCTCAAAGTAAATTTTACAGATTTCTGCCTTTAGAATAGCTTTGTCATCTTCATATAATCTCCTTTTTTCCTTTGTGTTTTTTTTTTTTTTAATATTGCTTCCTTTAGGTATAGATATATGATAGAGCCAATCAGCAAAATGGATTTTGGTCTATCCTTTCATTATCAGTGGTCTGTAAGCAACAGGGAAATGTATTATGTCTTTGAAAGCCTTGGAGATAATTATGTTTTTTTCCCTATTCATTCATGGTTTTATTGAATGGAAGCCTGCAGTATTAATACATTCAGGAAAAGCCAGCCTGTCAACACCTGATAAACTGACTTGACTGGCAAGCATCACGTATACATGTTGATGTTAGCAATATAGAATTCTTTCTCATGTTATGGTTCCCTATTGCAAAAAAATAATCTTGCTAATTTTTTTTCTCAGTCAATATTATGTTATTATATTCTTTGCTACCATATATATTTGCATATATCTACCATATATATTATTATATATATTACCTAATATGATATAGGATATATATTATATAATATAACAATATTATATATTATCACATATATGCAGGGACTGTGTAGAAGGTAGCCTCAGAATTCTGGCTCCTAGCTATGTCTGTTTCATCACCTGTAGATGGACAGAATGATGATACCAACCATTGTTTTGAGGATAAATTATCTTTTTTTTTTTTTAAAGAGAGAGTGAGAGAGAGCGTGTAGTGTGGGAGCAAGGGAGAGGGTGAGGGGAGCGGGCAGGGGCAGAGGGAGAGAGAGGATCTTAAGTAGCCTCCATGCCCAGGGCTGAGCCTGAGGTGGGGCTCGATCTCACAACCCTGAGATCCTGACCTGAGCTGAAATCAAGAGTCCGACAGACACTTAACCGACTGAGCTACCCAGGTGTCCCTCAGGATAAATTAATAAATTAATTAATTAATTAATTTAGAATAGGGCCTAGCACTTATTAGGTGCTATGTAAATATTTGCTATTATTAATATACTACAATTACTGAAAGCATTCTGTATTTGTTACCTTTCCTTCTTCAACATTCTATCTCTGAAGTCTTTTTAATTTGACTTGTGCTTTCATTCACTATATTAAAATTGATCTCCAAAAGGTCACCAGTGATCTCATGATTGCCAAACACAGTATCCTTTTTCCAGTCTTCATCCTTCACGATCTCTGTATAGAATTTTCTGTAGTCTACTGCATCTTCCTCTTGAAATACTTCTTAGATTTTAGTTTTACTTCACCATTCTGGCTTTCTTTCTGCCTTCCTTCTTTTTTCTCTTATACCACTCTTTTTTTTTTTTTAAAGATTTTATTTATTTATTTGACAGAGACAGCGAGAGCAGGAACACAAGCAGGGGGAGTGGGAGAGGGAGAAGCAGGCCTCCTGCTGAGCCGGGAGCCCGATGTAGGACTCGA
The DNA here is from genome assembly GCF_029215605.1 of Mirounga angustirostris. Classification (NCBI taxonomy): domain Eukaryota; kingdom Metazoa; phylum Chordata; class Mammalia; order Carnivora; family Phocidae; genus Mirounga; species Mirounga angustirostris. The sequence continues at coordinate 154,899,012 of NW_026991712.1, forward strand.
TCCCAGGACCCTGGGACCATGACCTGAGCCGAAGGCAGTCGCTTAACCAACTGAGCCACCCAGGCGCCCTTTTTTTTTTTTTTTAAAGATTATATTTATTTATTTGACAGAGAGACCCAGTGAGAGAGGGAACACAAGCAGGCAAGCAGGGGGAGTGGGAGAGGGAGAAGCAGGCTTCCCGCGGAGCAGGGAGCCCGATGCGGGGCTCGATTCCAGGACCCTGGGACCACAACCCGAGCCGAAGGCAGACGCCTAATGACTGAGCCACCCAGGCACCCTTCTCTTATACCACTCTTATACCGCTTTTTTCTCTTATACCACTTGTACCTCTTGTACCTTTTTGCCCCAAGCTTGCTTTTTTTTTTTAAGATTTTATTTATTTATTTGAGAGAAAGAGTACAAGTGGGGGGCTGGGGGAAGCAGGCTCCGTGCTGAGCAGGGAGCCCCATGTGGGACTCAAACCCAGGACCCTGGGATCATGACCTGAGCTGAAAGCAGATGCGTAGCTGACTGAACCACCCAGGCGCCCTGCCCCAAGCTTTCTAATTTAGCAATCTTAATTATTTCTATAGCTTTAATTACTATTTTATGAACACAAGATAGCATCATACAATGTAGTGGCTTAAATTTTGTTTAAAGCAGCTCTACTCATTTTCAAATGAAATCTTAGATGGTATTCCAGTTTTTGCAGCAGAAAATTTGAGCTGTTTGGAGGATTGGGGAGGGGCCCACAACTCAATATGCTTGGCCAGCTTCTTTTTGCCTCTGTGAAGCACTTCCAAATAATAGTGTTGGGATTTGAAGTCAGGAGATCTGCCTTAGTTTTCTCATCTGTAAAAGTGTCAGGATTTTGGTGAGATTTTAAATAAACTAATATTTGTGGAAGCACTTTATAAATGTCATTGTGCAAATAATATAACTTTTAAATCTATGTTGTTTCTCCCTCTGGAATTCAAGATCAGCATGTATATTTGCCTGTTAGACATTTCTAAATGGTTACTCTACTAGCCACTGAAAATCAACATGTCTGGTAAAAGATTAGTGTCCAGAATTTATTAAGAACTCCTACAACTCAACAACGAAAACAAATAACCTGATTAAAAAAATGGGCAAAGGAGTTGAATAAATACTTCTCCAGGGTGCCTGGGTGGCTCAGTGTTAAGCAACTGCCTTTGGCTCAGGTCATGGTCCCAGGGTCCTGGGATCGAGTCCCACATCGGGCTCCCTGCTTGGCGGGAAGCCTGCTTCTCCCTCTCCCACTCCCCCTGCTTGTGTTCCCTCTCTCGCTGTGTCTCTCTCTGTCAAATAAATAAATAAAATCTTAAAAAAAAAAATACTTCTCCAAAGAAGGTAAGCAAATGGCCCATAAGCCCATGAGGAGATGCTTAACATCACTAATCATTAGGGAAATGCAAATGAGAGCCACAAGGGACATCCCTTCATACCCATTAGGATGGCACATATAAAAAAAAAAATACACAGAAAATAACAAGTGTTAGTGAGAATATGGAGAAATGGAACCCTTGTGCATCACTAGTAGCAGTATAAAGTAGTACAGATGCTGTAGAAAGTCATATGACTGTTTCTTAAAAAATTAAACATGAAATTACCATATGATCCAGCAATTCCACTTCTGGGTATATATCAAAAGAATCAAATGCAGGAACTTGAGTAGATATTTGTACACTCATGTTTAACAGCAGCATTAGTCTCAATAGCCAAAGGTGGAAGTAACCCAAGTGTCCATCGACAGATTAATGGATAAACAAAATGTGGTATAGACATAGGATGGAATATTATTTAGCCTTAAAAAAGGAAGAAAATCCTGATACATACTACAACATGGATGAACCTTGAAGGCATTCTGCTGCTTTTCAGGTGTATAACCTTGGATGACAAGTTACTTAACCTCTTTGTGCTTCAATTTCTTTATCCATAAAATGGAGACATAATACTATCTCAGAAAATTTATATCAGAGTTAAATGTGTTAATGTATTCAAAGTCAGCTTGGAATTTCTTACACATTTTAGGGGTATTGTGAATCTTAGTTCTCTTTCTTTTCTCCTTCCCTGCCTCTTAATAGTCTGTACCTCTCTTCTCCTTCTTCTTCTTCTTCTTCTTTTTTTTTTTAAAGATTTTATGTATTGAGAGAGAGCAGAGAAAGAGAGCATGAGCGGGGGTGAGGGACAGAGGGAGAGGGAGAAGCAGACTCTGTACCTCTATTCTAAAAAGTGCCATTTCCTTATCTACTTAGTTGAAATTAAACTTTCCTTCCACTTTAGTCCTATGCATTGATCAGCAATTGCTTGAGTACCTATTATGTTCTAGGCTCTGGTCTAGTCTTTGGAGACATGGCAGTGAATAAAACAAAGTTCCTGCTTTCATGGAGCATACATGTTAGTGAGGGGACAGACAACACTTTCCATTTTCAGTTTGTGTTTTAATTGTTACAGGTATTATCGTCCCTTCTTCCAGGGCAAGGACTGTATCCTGCAATATATTCAGCATCTAGCACCATACCTAGTAGGTTTCATAAATGACCTTTTAAGAGGTCTCTGTGGAAGTGAATTGCGAGCATTATCCTCTTCATTTCTACGACTTCCTTTTTTTTTTTTTTTAAGATTTTTCTGTCTATTTATTTATTGAGAGAGCACACACGCATTAGTCAGGGGATGGGTAGAAGGAGAAGGAGAGGGAGAATCTCAAGTAGACTCCACACTGAGTGCAGAGCCCGTTGTGGGGCTCAATCTTACAACCCTGAGATCATGACCTGAGTCAAATCAAGAGTGGGTTGCTTAACTGACTGAGCCACCCAGGCGCCTCCTATGACTTTCATAATAGTGATTTTCAGCACTGGCTGTTTTACACTTTACTCAAGTCACTTGAGGAGTTTTGGTAAAATACAGATTCTGTGCTTCCACCCTTGGAAATTCTAGTTAACTAAGATTGGAATGGGATTTAGAAATCTCTATTTTTGATAAGCTGTCCAGGTTTAAATGTTTGGGAATCATTGCTCCATAGCATTTAATACAGTGATTTACATAGAATGTGCTTAGTAGTGTTGGTTGAATTGATTGACTTATACAATAGCTTGTTCCAAATCAGATTTGGAACTTGTGGGTCAAATCGAATTAAACTGATAGACTGGATTCAGAAAAGAGTTACATGAAAAATTGTTAAGCTCAGCAGTTACTACAATTTGCTGATGTTAGGAAAATCACTAGTATCCTTTGTTGTTTTTTAAAATTATTTTTTATTTTTTTTAAAGATTTATTCATTTATTTGAAAGTGGGGGAGGGGCAAAGGGAGGGGGAAAGAGAATCTCAAGCATCCTCCCCGCTGAGTGCAGAGCCCGATGTAGGGCTCAGTCCCACGACTCTGAGATCATAACCTGAGTCGAAATCAACAGAACGTTTAAGGATTGAGCCACCCAGGCATCCCCTCTGTTGTTTTTAAATGCTAGTTCTTAACATATTTACCCAAAATAATTCTCTACATTTTAGTAGGTACATAAGTTTTTGAAAAAGCCTTGAAAAATTTAAAAGGATTTGAACAGAACTGATAAGTAATGTCTGTGAAGAGGAAGGGGAATGAGTGGTGACCAAGAAGAAATTTAATCTGTATTGCTTGAATCATTTTATGATGACAACCTATTAATGTATTTCTTGTATAATAATATAATTAAAATAAGTAACAGATAATATAATTTTTTCAGTTGCATTTTTTTTGTTAAGCATTTTTAACCTTTTAAGTTAACATGATTTAGAGAAATGTCATCTTACTTTTATAAACCTAATTTAGGTCAGGGGTTCTTAACCTGGCATCTATAAATAGCTTTCAGGGATCCATGAATTCCTGAAATTATTTTCAGATTTTACAAATGGATATGGAATTTTTTTTTTTTTTAAGATATATTTATTTGGGACACCTGGGTGGCTCAGTCAGTTAAGTGTCTGCCTTCCGCTCAGGTCATGTTCCCAGGGTCCTGGGATGGAGCCCCCGCATTGGGCTTCTTGCTCAGAGGGGAGCCTGCTTCTTGCTCTGCCTGCCACTCCCCCTGCTTGTGCCCCACCCTGTGTCTCTCTCACAAATAAATAAAATCTTTTTAAAAAATGTATTTATTTTAGAGAGTGTGTGGGGGTAGAAGGGCAGATGGAGAAGGAGAGAAAGAATATCAAGCAGACTCCCCACTGAGTGCGGAGCCCAAAGCAGGGCTTGATCCCACGACCCTCAGATCATGACCTGAGCCAAAATCAAGAGTCGGAAGCTTAACTGACTGAGCCACCCACACACCCCTGGATATGGACATTTTTCAAAGAAGACAGCTTGTAACTTTCATTGGATACTCAAAGGGATCCATGACTCAAGTAAGTTCAGGAATCATTAATTATTTATGTAGAAGAATCTGCTTTATTTGATAAAAATTCCTCAATTAATTCTTCTATTGCCTTTGAGCCCTGATGTATATAATGTGGGTGAATGTGATTCAATCCTGGCGAACGGATGTCGCAGCCAGATCGCCCTCACATCCTGGGTGAATGTGATTCAATAACTTTTTTTATTCTACCCATTTTCAGATTATGAATAGAATAGTTACTTTATTTTCTTAAAGGCTAACACAGCTCTACTATTGCTACTTCTACTAGTTAAATATTTCAGTTTTGGCATCTCTGACATATTCATCTTTTTCTACTATTTACTAAATGCTGCTGTATAAGTTACTTTTTTGTTTGTTTCAATAGAATGATGGCTTGACATTGTGCCATAGACAGCTGAAGTTTAATGATTTGCACTTGCTGAAATAAAGTAATAGCCTATGAGGTTACTGAACAGAATAGGCCATAGCTACTTCTTTATTGAATCTTTCTATGGAATTGGGTTTTTTAGATTATATTTCCTGGGAAGCAGACTCTGAGATGGAGATTGGCTTATAGAAGGTTTATTGAAGAACAACACTTGTAATGGAGTAAGGGGTGCAAGATTTGAAGGGCAGAGAGATTGAACTGATTGAGTTGCCTCAGAGACTTTAGTCAATCCTTTTGGGAACTCTGGAGCTAGTATGATATTTAAGAGTTATTTGGAATTAGATGTGGGCTGACCTGAGGGGAGGGGGCATAACCTTGGGTGGGTCAGTTTCTGTGGTAGAGATGGAGATGAAACTACATAGCTTCCCTTTCCAGCTTCGGGAAGTGCTTTCAGCAGGTGGTTTCCAACTGTCACCTGGTTCAGGTCTGCCTCAGCTACAGAGAGCTGCTTTACCTAAGATCACAATTTTCTAGGGGTAGCTTGCAAATGGCTGAACAAGGTTGGGTAAAAAAGTCCAGTTATTTTTGCCTAACGTGGAGCTCCTTGACAGGCAGTACTTGCTCCAAAGAGAGCTGTACCTGATTGTCAGGCCTGCATTGTAGTTTGACTTCTCAGTCCTGCTTCTGCTGCCTTTCCTTCATAGGTATCGATTTCTCTTAAGTATTGTGCATCTTAAACTCCATCTCAGTGGCTGCTTTCAGAGAACTTAATTCCTGATCCTTTGGTCGAGGGCAGTTTATTGAGGAGGACTTAGCTGTGAGCTGCTAGCATCCTGGAGTTGGAGGAACTCTCCAGGCAGTTAGAGGAATAAATGCCTTGGTCTTGAAGGGAGTATCTGGTCACTGCACTCCTTGTGCTTCTTGGATTCATTTCATGTAGTAAATTCATACCACGTGGGAACAACTTCTCGGCGTTCTGTTTGGTTTCTTTTTCTGAGGACTCAACAATAGTAAGATGAATGGACTAATTAATTACAACCTCTGCTACTACACCTAGTCCCTAGATCACAACTGATACTGTCTCCCTTTAATCTCCATTCTAAATTCTTAGCCAATATCTCCACTTGTCTAGATGGCTTACGAGATGGGTGACTATCATGACTGAGGAATCTGAGCCTAATTACCATAGTTACCATGCCCTTTTTAGGCCTTGGCCACTGTACTTGTTCATTTACTCTCAAAATTGGGTAGGGAAATACCAAGAGATACCCCAGTGATAGCCTGGATGCGAAATGTCATCTATTCCTTTATGTTACTTTTCTTTGTGTTGGTGACTCTATTTTATTTCATAAATACCATATATTGCTAAGGTAGCACATTATGTGATTAAAATCAGGTCTGTTATTTTGGTTTAAGATCAAATGTTACGTTGAATTTGCTTTATTAATGTTTCTTTGATATGTTATCAGGGTGCTAATTGCAGAGGTTTATAGATTGTCACCTCTTGTGTTGTCCCTTGCACCTATTATTAATATATTGTCAGGATAATTAGCAACAAAAGAACTCACACAACCAAAATCTTAAGTTTTTATTTCTAGTATTTTAGCATAGTTTTATTTAGAACTTTATTTAGTAGTGAGTGGTTTTCTAGCACATACTCCCCATTACCTATTCACTTAGAGGTTAGAATTGAAAAATTGTGAATGAGTTGGAGTATAATTTACTGCAGTTTTATAGCCTTGTGATAAATATGCCATTTTTAGCGAACCATCAAGACAAGTTCACATTGCTAACTTGTGATAAGGAAGGCAACAAGTAAATAACAAGTAGCATTGCTAACCTTAGTAAGGAAGCTTTGAGCCCATGGCTGCCTCATGAGGCCTTGAAGACAAGAGTGTCAGCAGTGTCCCTGAAGAGACTCATTATTTTGGATTTGGGGGCTCTCACAGCAGGCTTTCTTTCTTTTTTTGTCACACTTTTTTTTCCCAATTTTTTATTGTTATGTTAATCCCCATACATTACATCATTAGTTTTAGATGTAGTGTTCCATGATTCATTGTTTGTGCATAACACCCAGTGCTCCATGCAGAACGTGCCCTCTTTAATACCCATCACCAGGCTGACCCATCCTCCCCCCCTCCCCTCTAGAACCCTCAATTTGTTTTTCAGAGTCCATCATCTCTCATGGTTTGTCTACCCCTCCGATTTTCCCCCTTCATTCTTCCCCTCCTGCTATCTTCTTCTTTTTTTTCCTTAACATATATTGCATTATTTGTTTCATAGGTACAGATCTGAGATTCAACAGTCTTGCACAATTCACAGCGCTTACCAGAGCACATACCCTCCCCAGTGTCTATCACCCAGTCAGCCCATCCCTCCCACCCCACCCCCCACTCCAGCAACCCTCAGTTTGTTTCCTGAGATTATTGTCACACTTTTAGTAAGATATAATTCACATACCACATGACTCACCCATTTATTTTATTTTTTTTTAAAGATTTTATTTATTTATTTGACAGAGAAATAGAGCACAAGTAGGCAGAGTGACAGGCAGAGGGAGAGTGAGAAGCAGGCTCTCCACTGAGCAGAGAGCCCGATGCGGGACTCAGTCCCAAGACCTTGGGATCATGACCTGAGCCAAAGGCAGACACTGAGCCACCCAGGTGCCCCACAACTCACCCATTTAAAGTGTAAAATTAAATTAAATGGTTTTTAGTATATTTTCAGATGTAGGCTGCCATCACCAGTCAATTTTAGAATACTTTCATCATCTCAGAAGAAACCCTGTACCCTTTAGTATCACTTTCCAATCCCCACCCCCGCCCCCAGCCCTAAGCAAATACTACTTTCTGTCTCTGTGCCTATTGTGGACATATCATATAAATAGAATCATACAGTATGTAGTCTTTTGTGACTGGCTTCTTTCACTCAGCTTAAGGTTTTCAAGGTTCATATGTATTGTAGCATGGATCAGTATTTAATTTCTTTTTATGGCCAAATAATACTCCATCATATGAATATACTACATTCTGCTTATCTATTCACTAGTTGTTATACTTTTTTTTTCCTGAAGATTTTATTTTTAAGTAATCTCTACATCCAACGCAGGGCTCAAACTTACAACCTCGAGATCAAGAGGCACATGCTGCGCTGAGTCAGCCAAGTGCCCCAGTTGTTATATTTTTGTGTTTCCCTTTTTGTTATGAATAATGGTTCCATGAACATTCATGTATAAGCTTTTGTGTGGACATATGTTTTCATTTCTTTTGGGAATAGAATTGTTGGGTCATACGATAACTGTATGTTTAACTTTTTGAGGAACTGCTGAACTATTTTTCTAAGTAGTGTACCATTTTGCAATCCCACCAGCAATGTATGAGGGTTCTAGCTTCTCTACATCCTTGCCAACTCTTGTTATTATTGTATCTTTTTTATTATTGCTATCCAAGTGGAGGTGAAGCAGTATTTCATTGTGGTTGGTTTTGATTTACTTTTCATTTCCCTGATGACTAATGATGTTGAGCACATTTATATGTGCTTATTGGTCATTTGTATATCTTCTTTGGGGAAATGACTATTTAGATTCTTTGCCCATTTTTATTTTATTTTATTTTTAAAGATTTTATTTATTTGAGAGTGAGAGAAAGAGAGAAAGCATGAGCAGGGGGTGGAGCAGAGGGACCGGGAGAGGGACTAGCAGACTCCTAGCATGTCTAAGAAACCATTGCCTAACACAGGTCATGAAGATTTACTCCTATTTTTCTTTGAAGAGTTTTATAATTTTAGCTCCATTTTGAGTTGATTTTTATATATGGTGTCAGGTCTTGAACTTCATTCTTTTTGGGTGTGGCTATCCAGTTGTCCCAGGATCATTTGTATAAATGACTATTCTTTCTCCATTGTATGGTTTTGGCATGCCTGTTGAAAATTAGTTGACTGTAGATGGGCTTATTTCCGGACTCTCAGTTCAATTCCATTGATCTATGTTTTTGTCCTTATGCCAGTACTACACTGCCTTGATTACTGTTGCTCCATAGTAAGTTTTGAAATTGTGAAGTTTGAGTTTCCTACTCTGTTCTTTTTCTTTTTGCAGTTTTACTGAGATAATTGACATATAACATAGTGCAAGTTTAAGGTGTACAATGTGATGATTTGATACAAAGTGTTTACCCTGATAGAGTTAGTTAACACATTCTTCACTTCACACAATTAACATTTTGTTATTGTTATGGTGAGAACATTAAAGCTGTACTATTATAACAACTTTCAAATATACAGTACAATATTTTTAACTATAATCATCATGATGTACATTAAATTCCTGGAACGTATTCATCTTATAACTGAAAGTTTGTAGCCTTTGGCTGATTTCCCCATGTCCCCCACCTGAGCCCTTGGCAACCACCATTCTGTTTTCTGTTTCTATGAGTTTGAGGTTTTTATTTTTTATTTATCTTATTTAAAGATTGTATTTTGGAGGTGCCCGGGTGGTTCAGTCGGTTGAACATCTGCCTTCAGCTCGGGTGGTGATCCCGGGGTCCTGGGATTAAGCCCGGCATCGGGCTCCCTGCTCGGCGGGGAGTCTGCTTCTCCTTCTCCCTCTTCCCCTGCTTGTGTGTGCTCTCTCTCTCTTTCTCTGTCAAATAAATAAATAAATAAATAAATAAATAAATAAATAAATAAATAAATAAAATCTTTAAAAAAATAAAGATTTTGTTTTTAAGTAATCTCTGTGAGTTTGCTCTATGAGTGTGCTGTTTTTAGATTCCACATAAAAGTGAGATCACATAGGGGTGCCTGGCTGGCTCAGTCAGAAGAGCATGTGACTCTTGATCTCAGGGTTGTAAGTTTGAGCCCCACATTAGGTGTAGAGGTTACTTAAAAAAAAAAAGAAATAAACTTAAAAAAAAAGTGAGATCATACAGTATTTGTCTTTTTCTGTGTGACTTATTTTACCTAGCATAATGCCCTCATGGCCCATGTTGTCACAAATGGTAGGATTTCCTTTATTTATGACTGAATAATATTCTTTTGTATATATGTACACAGACCACATTTTCTTTATCCATTCATAACCTCGATAGACACTTAGGTTGTTTCCATGTCTTGGCTATTGTAAAATGCTGCAGTGAACATGGGAGTGCAGATACTTCTTTTAGATAGTGATTTCACTCCTTTGAGTTCCAGAAGTGGGATTGCTGGGTCATATGGTAGTTCAGTTTCTAATTTTTTGAGGAACCTTCATACTGTTTTCATAGTGGCTGTACTAATATACATTCCTACCATTAGTGCACCAGAGTTTCCTTTTTTATCCATATCCTTGATAGCATTTGTTATCTCTCTTTCTCTTTTTATAAAATAATAGCCATTTAAAAAATTTTTTTAAAGATTATATTTATTTATTTGGGAGAGAGAGAAAGCAAGCATGAGGGAGAGACAAGAGGGAGAAGCAGGCTCCTTACTGAGCAAGGAGCCTGACGCAGGGCTCAATCCCAGGACCCTAAGATCATGACCTGAGCTGAAGGCAGCCACTTAACCGACTGAGCCACCCAGGCGCCCCTTGATAATAGCCATTCTAACAGATGTGAGATGATATCTCACTGTGATTTCGATTTACATTTCCCTGATGAAATTGAGCACCTTTTCATGTACTTGCTGGTCATTTGTATGTCTTAATTGGAAAAATGTCTATTCATGTCCTCTCTCCATTTTTTAAAAACTGGGTTGTTTTTCTGCTATTCAGTTGTATGAGATCCTTATATATTTTGGATATAACCCCTTATCTGATATATAGTTTGCAAATATTCTCTCTTGTTCTATAGGTTGCCTTTTCATTTTGTTGATTTTCTTTTGCTGTGCAGAACATTTTAGTTTCACTTGTTTATTTTTGCTTTTGTTGTTTGTGCTTTTTGGTATCCAAAAGATCATGCTTTGGCTCTATGCCTGGTGTGGAGCCCATTGTGGGGCTTGAACTTAGGACCCTCAGATCAAGACCTGAGCTGAGATCAAGAGTCAGATGCTTAACTGACTGAAACACCCAGGTGCCCCTCTCTGTATTTTCATCTAGGAGTTTTGTGGTTTTGGGTCTTAGGTATAATTTCTTTAATCCATTTTGAGTTAATTTTTGTGAGTGGTATAAGATAGGCATCCAATTTTTCTTTTGCATGTGGATATCCAGTTTTCCCAACACCATTATTAAAGAGATTATCCTTTCCCCATTGAGTATTCTTGGCTCCCTTGTCAAATATTAGTTGACTGTATATGAATGGGTTTATTTCTGGCTTCTTGATTCAGTTCCATTGGTCTATTTTTATGCAGTACCATACTGTTTTGGTTACTGTTGTTCATGTTTTTCAAGATTGTTTTTGACTGTTCTGGTTCCGTTAAGTTTTCATATGAATATTAGGATCAGCTTGTCGATTTTTGCAAAAAAGTAAGCTGGGATTTTGATAGGGATTGCATTGAATCTGTAGATCTATTTGTATAGGTGGGTATTGTCATTTGTATTAGTTTTCTGTTGCTGCTTAACAAATACCACAAGCTTAGTGGCTTAAAACAACACAATTTTAATATTTTATAGTTGTGGAGGTTAGAAATCTGAAATTGGTCTTGTTGGGCAAAAATCAAGATGTTAGTCAAGTGTCCATTGATAGATAAATGGATAAAAAGGATGTGGTAAATACATACAATGGAATATTATTCATCCATAAAAAGTGTAATCTTGCCTTTTGCAACAACATGGATGGACCTAGAGGATATTATGTTAAGTGAAATAAGTCAGACAAAGAAAAATACCAAATGATTTCACTTATATGTAGAATCTAAAAAACAAAACAAACAACATACCAAACAGACTCTTAAATGCAGAGAACAAACTGGTGGTTGCCAGAGGGGAGGTGGGTGGGTGGATGGGCAAAACGATAAAGGGGATTAAGAGTTACAAGCTTCCAGTTATAAAATAAATAAATCATGGAGATGAAAATTATAGCATAGGGAACATAGTAATATTGCAATAATGTTATACAGTGACAGAAGGTGACTATATTTAGTGTGGTGAACTTTGAGTAATGTATAGAATTGTTGAATCAGTATGTTGTACACCTGAAACTAATATAGCATTTTATGTTAATTATACTTCAATTAAAAAAAAAGGTGTTGGCATAGCTATGTTCCATCTGGAGGCTCTAGGGGAAAATCTCTTCATATGCCTTTTTCTAGCTTCTAGAAGCCACCTACATTCCTTGGCTCATGGCTCTTTCCTCCATTTTCATAGCATATCACTGCAACCTCTGCTTCCATTGTCACATTTCTGTCTCTGACTTTAAGCCTCTTGCCTCCCTGTTGTAAGGACCCTGTGATTACATGGGGCCCACTCAGATAATCTGCACATTAAAAAAAAGAAGATTTTATTTATTTATTTGAGAGGAAGGGAGGGAGGGGGAAAGAGAGAGAGAGAGAGAGCACACAAGTATGTGCACACACAAGAGCAGGGGGGAGGGAGAAGCAGACTCCCCGCTAAGCAGGGAGCCCTATGAGTGGGGGTAGGGGTTGGGGGGCACCGCTGGATCCCAGGATACTGGGATCATGACCTGAGCTGAAGGCAGACGCTTGAACGACTGAGCCACTCAGGTGCCCTGATAATTGGCACATTTTAAGAACCTTAATTTAATCACATCTGCAGAGTCCCTTTTGCCAAATTCTGGGGATTAGGACATGGACATATTTGAGTGGAGGCCATTATTCTGTCTACCATACCATTTTAACAGTCTAGTCTTCTGATTCGTGAACATGGGATCCTTTCCCATTTATTGGATCCTCTTTAACTTCTTTCAAAAATGTTTTGTACTCAGAAGAGTACGAATCCCATACTTTCTTGGTTGAATTTACTCCTAAGTGTTTTATTCTTTTTTATGCTCTTATAAATGGAATTCTTTTTTTTTTTTTTAAGAATTTTTATTTATTTGAGAGAGAGAGCACATTAGCAGGGGTGGGGGAGGCAGAGGGAGGAGAAGCAGGCTCCCCACTGGGCAGGGAGCCTAATGCAGGGCTCGATTCCAGGACCCCAGGATCATGACCTGAGCCAAAGACAGACGCTTAACTGACTGAACCACCCAGGTGCCCCAATGGAATTGTTTTCTTGATTTCATTTCTAGATTGTTCATTGCTAGTGTGTTTAAATATAATTGATTTTTATATTGATCTTATGCCTCTAACCTCGTTGAACTCATTTATTAGTTCTGTCAATAGAGATCATTTTTTTTCTTCCTTTCCAATCTGGAACCTGTGGTCCTTACTTTTGCAGGTCACAAAACTCAGTGTTGTTAGTTCCATAGAATGTATTGGACTAAGGGAGCTTTCCTGCTTTTCAGTGAATCCGGAAATGCTTTTTAATGTGCTATTATGTTATTAGGAAATGCAGTTCTAGGGAAGCAAGAGTGAGAGAAAAGAGAGTGAGACAGGGAATGAGGGAGAGGTAATATAATGGTATGTTACAGAGGTGGTTGCCATTTGGTATCAAGTGGCAACTGATTGCTCAATCTCCCTGGCTTTGCCATATAGAAAGGACAAAGAGTATCCTCTTGGCTCTCATTTAACAAGATTCAGAACTGGGAAATGTTTTGCTATTAAAAGTATATTTTACATATTCCTCTCTAATTTTAACCATTATTTTTTGTATATGATTTATTTATATTTTTGCTTTTTTTTGCTATGTTATGTTAAACACCATACATTACATCATTAGTTTTGATGTAGTGTTCCATGATTCATTGTTTGCATATAACACCCAGTGCTTCATGCAGTACGTGCCCTCTTTAATACCCATCACCAGGCTAACCCAGCCCCCCACCCTCCTCCCCTCTAGAACCCTCAGTTTGTTTCTATACAGGTTGGGTTTAGGGATTGTAGGATTATAGGAATTATTCTATTGCTTTTGCTACTCTGCATAGCCTGTGAACTTAAGTACCTTAAATTTCCCGTGTTTGATGTGGTTTTTTCAATTACAAGATGAAAAAAGGGGATTGGCTGTAGTTCATACTTTTGTTATAATCTATGACAACTCTTAATGGTTGAAAGCATAAAATAACAAAGATTCAGTATATTTTAAGAAAAAATTTTTTTCTTTTTCAGTATCATATTCTTTTCTTCTTTCCTATTATTTTTCTGCATTCTTTATTCTTTATTTTCTGAGTAGATTTTGGGACCATAAGGAATCATAATTTAACAAAATAACTAATTGTAAGATCTCATAGAATGATGCTTGTTCTTCCTCTGTCGTCTTCTCTCTAGTCCCTGAACTCTTAACTAATCTCTTCTCTCTTCTGTCTTCCCTTCCTGAAAAATTCAGTCCAAACCAGGGGAAAGCAAGAGAGAAAAGGAAGTGAGACAGGGAAGCAGGGAAAGAGGCAGCACCAGGGGGTAGCAATCTAAAAGGGACTGTTGGAGCCCGGCAACTTACTCTCAAATGACCCATAAAAAATTATTTGAGAATCTAAAAAATTGGACTTCTGGAACCATAGAATAAAATTGTGATTGCCAGGGAGTGGGGGAAAGGGGAGATGCTGGTTGGAAGGGTAACAAATTTTCAGTTATAAGATGAATAAATTGTTAGGATCTAATGTATAACATAGTGATTATAGTTTATAATACTGTATGTATACTTGAAATTTGCTAAGAGAGTAGATCTTAAGTGTTCTTACCACTCACATGTGCATATGTACACATACATGCACACAAATGGAAATTATATGAGTGATGAATATGTTAATTAACTTGATAATGGCAAGCATTTCACAATGTATATATATTAAATCATTGTACATCTTAAAAAATCACATTGTACAACCTAAATATATACAGTTTTTATTTGTCAATCATACTTCAATAAAGCTGGAAAAAAAAGTGTTCCTCCAAAAAATTATTTGAAATGTACTTGGCAACTTCTATGCAAGCGTGAGATTGTTTCAAAATAAAAAGAAAGAAATATGATAATTCTTTATGAATTTTATTTAATAGTAAGTGCTTCCCCATTACCTATTTACTTTGAGGTGTTTAAGGGAATAGTTTTTGGTGTTCACGGAGATAAAAGATACAGCATAGGGAATATAGCCAGAGGTATTGCAATAGCATTGTATGGGGACAGATGGCAGCTACACTTGTGCTAAGCATAGCATGATGTATAGACTTGTCAAATTACTGTGTTGTACACCTGAAACTAATGTAACATTATATGTCAACTATACTTCAATTAAAAAAAAGAATATTTTTTGTTTCTTAGCTTATATTTCAAATCTCCAAAGTTATTTGAATGAGAATCACTTTTTAATGTTTTAGTTTTACTTCATGTTCATTCTAAATGTTAAATTATCAACAGTACGAACTCATTCATTTTAAGTAATAGTTGGTTATTTCTTATTCAAATTATAAGCTAAATTTTTTTAAAAGATTTTATTTATTTATTTGACAGAGAGAGAGAACAAGCACAAGCAGGGGGAGCAGCAAAGGAAGAGGGAGAAATAGTCTCCCCACCAATCAGGGACGTGGGATTTGATCCCAGGACCCAGGATCATGACCTGAGCTGAAGGCAGATGCTTAACTGGGGTGCCCTAAATTTTAAGTTTTTAAAAATGATTATGCCTTTCCTGGTTGTATGAACTTGTAGTTTTCTAATTTACATATATATATATTTTTTTTCCCCCCCTCTAGAGAGAGAGAGAGTGTTCGTAAGAGAATGTGAGCTGGGGGGAAGGGCAGAGGGAGAGGGAGAGACAGAATCCTAAGCAGGCTCCACATCCAGCATGGAGCCTGACACGGGGCTCAATCTCATGACCCTGAGATTATGACCTGAGCTGAAATCAAGAGTCGGACGCATGACTGAGTCACCCAGGCACCCCAGTTTTCTAATTTTTAAAGCTTTGTGAATATTGGCATTTAATGTAATCTCACTTTTTTGCATAACTGTGGCAACAACAACAATATTAATAGCTAATACATAGTGAACATTTACTGTGCTGCGTCTTTAAGACGTTTTAAGTTAATTTAACTCTTTTTTTTTAAGAGAGAGAACGTGAGCAGAGGCGGGGGCGGGGTCAGAGAGAGAGGGGGAGAGAGAGAATCTTAAGCAGGCTTTACAACCAGCGTGTGGAGCCCCATTCGGGGCTTGATCTTATGACCCTGAGATCATGACCTGAGCCAAAATCAAGAGTCAGACGCTTGACCAACTGAGCCACCCAGCTGCCCCTTAATTTAACTCTTAAAACAATCTTTTGAGGTTGTACTGGTATTATCCCAATTTCACAGATGAGGATATAATGCCCATGTAAGCAACTCATGTAGGTTCCCGTAGCTGGTTAAGTGGTGGAGCTGAGGTTAGAACCTAGGCAGTCTGGTGCCTGGGTTTAAGATATCAATCATTATGCTATATTCAATTATATATAGCGAAAAATAAAATGAGCAGTTTAAGTCCAAAGAGTGATTGAGAAGGGGGGAAAATCAGTTAAATGAAGACAGTATATACTGAAATTATGTTTCCTTTGCTGTCCCTTAACAAGGAAGTTCAGGCATAGATTTTGTATAGTGCGTGACAAATCTTTATTGCCTTTAATAACACACAATCTTGCCTTCTATATTATATCACATCTTTTTTTTTTAAAGATTTTATTTATTTATTTATTTATTTATTAGAGAGCGAGCGAGTGAGAAACAGCATGAGAGAGGAGAGGATCAGAGGGAGAAGCAGGCTCCCCGCTGAGCCGGGAGCCCGATGTGGGACTTGATCCCAGGACCCTGGGATCATGATCATGACCTGAGCCGAAGGCAGTCGCTCAACCAACTGAGCCATCCAGGTGCCCTATATCACATCTTTAATGTGCATACTTTAAAAAAAAATTAGCTGGTGCTGTACTAGAACCTTAACTCTACTGTTGAGCCCAATATATTAAATTCATATAATCATGGACCTATTATGGATTCATGTAAATTGGATCGTTATAATTGTAACACAAGGAAATAATTCACTTTGCAGTATAGATAGAAAAACCAAACAGGTGACTTCATAAGTGGGGAATATATTGTTGATTTTATTCACTTTATCTTTATTTGGCTTTATGATTTACCCATAGCAATTTAAATATTCTCGGTTTTTCTTATGTTACGGCATTTGTTAGAAAGCAGTAGGTTTTTACAGAGGAAGAAAAGAGGCAGAACATTGGGAAGTTTTACGGGGGAGTGGTTTATAAAATTAACTTTAAGAATGATTTGCATGGTGGTTGTAATCTAAATATGTGGCTCATTTGCTAACTGCTTTAAACCCTTGATTCTAGAGGCGCTAGGAAGATTTTAAAGTCATATTGTGGGAGAAAAAAGTGTGCAGCAATTTGTGTAACTCCTTTTATGGGAGGATAGTTTTCCCCAGAGGTCAGCTGTCAGAGATAATGTACCTGAAGGTGCTTGTTAAAATACACAGTTCTGTATTATATTGATATGAATGGTGACTTTCCTAAGATTTTATGTAGTAAATTTGCTGCAGAACTGTACATTAGCACTTTTTTTCAGTTTTCTGAATAGTAAAATATTTCATTTTTTAAGAATATAATTTGTTGGGCGCCTGGGTGGCTCAGTTGGTTAAGCGACTGCCTTCGGCTCAGGTCATGATCCTGGAGTCCCGGGATCGAGTCCCGCATCGGGCTCCCTGCTGTCAGCAGGGAGTCTGCTTCTCCCTCTGACCCTCCTCCCTCTCATGTTCTCTGTCTCTCATTCTCTCTCTCAAATAAATAAATAAAATCTTTAAAAAATATATATATATAATTTGTTGGGGCGCCTGGGTGGCTTGGTCATTAAGCGTCTGCCTTCAGTTCAGGTCATGATCCCAGGGTCCTGGGATCAAGCCCCGCATCGGGCTCCCTGCTCAGCAGGAGTCTGCTTCTCCTTCTCCCACTCCCCCTGCTTGTGTTCCCTCTCTCGCTGTGTCTCTCTCTGTCAAATAAATAAATAAAATCTTAAAAAAAAAAAAAGAATATAATTTGTTTTTAGGTCACTCCACTAAGAGTATATTTGGAGTACTAATTTGGCACTCAGTTCTTCAGGTATATACTGTTGCCTTTAACCTTCATGTATGCTATTTATTTACAACTGAATTTTATCTCCTTTTTAAAAATATATATATATTTTTAAGTTTTTACTTATTTGGTAGAGAGAGAGACAGTGAGAGAGGGAGCACAAGGAGGGGGAGTGGGAGAGGTAGAAGCAGGCTTCCTGCTGAGCAGGGAGCCCGATGCAGGGCTCTATCACAAGGCCCTGGGATCATGACCTGAGCCAAAGGCAGACGGTTAGCGACTGAGCCACCCAGGCGCCCCTTATCTCCTTTTTTGAGCAGATTAATTTTGGGGGGAGGAAAATACAACTATTTTTATTTGTTCAACAAATACGGTCAAAACAAAGTATGTGAGTAGAACCTGAACAGGATCCTGTTTGTTCAGCTTCACAACCATTTGAGTTACATTTTGGCTCTAACATTGAATGGATCATCTTTTTTTTTTATTTTGAATGTTACATCTGAGTACACACCTATGAGCATTCTTATAATATAATTCGATTTCCTTCTGAATTTTGGATGTTATGGATTGGGAGGATTTTAGAAGAATTTTTAGGCTGAAAAATTCATATAGTGAAGTTTATGATTCTTTAAAGTAGCATGTGAGTGGAAAAGGTAAACTGTTACTTGAATAGCCTCATTTAAATCTCAAATATCTTTTACCTTTATAAAAAGGTTATAGAAATAATTGAAATTCCTAATAGTTGTGTAAGGTTTTGCTAAAATAATTGCTAACCAGTTGGTTAAATACCTTTTAAAGTGGGGCGCCTGGGTGGCTCAGTCGTTAAGCGTCTGCCTTCATTTCAGTTCAGGTCATGATCCCAGGGTCCTGGGATTGAGCCCCGTGAGCCCTGTATCGGGCTCCCTGCTCCGCGGGGAGCCTGCTTCTCCCTCTCCCACTCCCCCTGCTTGTGTTCCCTCTCTCGCTGTGTCTCTCTCTGTCAAATAAATAAATAAAATCTTTAAAAAAGAAATACCTTTTAAAGTAGATTTGTTGAATTACTCATAATTAACAAAAAATGGTTAAGTGATATAATGTTGCTAAAATAATTTGCTGGCCAGTTGGTTAAATTTCTTTTATTTTTTTTAAGATTTTATTTATTTTGAATATGTTACTGAACTAGAATAAAAGAAAAATACATTACTTTTTTCCCAGGAGCCCTTATGACCTTCAGTATTGCAATGATTTTTACCATTGTGAAAATTCAAATTTTTATAGAGTTTTACAGTGTGAAAATTTCAGCTCAGCTCTTTAAGGCAGCAACTGCCATATTATCATAGAACTAAAATCAGAAAAGGAAAAACATTTGTTGAAAACCTTTTATATGCCAGATACATTGAAGTCCATTGTCTAAATTACTACAACAACCCTATAAAGGTATTATCTCTATTTGACAGATGGGAAAAAATGCCCCCCCCCCCTTAAATACCTCATTCAAATTCCCACAGCTAGTTAAGTAGAGCCAGGATTTAAACCCAAGCATATTTGATTTCAAAGGGTTTTCAAAGTTCTGTCACATTACTTTAAAACTGTAAGCAGTTCAGTTAATAAATACTTGTCACTTGGGAGATAATATTTGCCAAACATATCTGACAAAAGATTGGTATTTAAGATATATAAAGAACTTTTGCAGTTCTATAGTAACAACACAAGCAGCCCAGTATACTATGGGCAAAAGATGTAAATAAACACATCGCAAAAGTTTATATACAAATGGCTAATAAACAGGGGCACTCAGTTAAGTGTCCGACTCTTGGTTTCGGCTCAGGTCTTGATCTCAGCTTTGTGAGATCAAGCCCCAAGTTGGGCTCCATGTTCAGTGCCGAGTTTGCTTGAGATTCTCTCCCTCTCCCTCTGCCCCCGCCCTTGCTCAAGAGCTCGCTCTCTCTCTCTCAAATAAAATAAATAAAATCTTAAAAAAAACCCAAATGACTAATAACCACATTAAAAAACACTCAACATCATTAATCATCAGTGAAATGTAAACTAAAACCACGGTGTGATATTACTGAATTCTTGCCAGCATGGCTAAAATTAAAAAGCCAAATATTGGCAAGGATGTGGAGCAATAAGAAGTCTTATACATTGTTGTTGGGAGTATAAAATGTTATAGCTGTTTTGGGAAAAGGTCTACACATTCATCTATGCTATGATCCAGAAATTGTACTCAAGTATTTGCTTAAGATAAATGAAAGCACATTTCAGTGATATCAAAAAAACCTTGTACAAGAATGTTTATAGCAACTTTAGTCATAATAACCCCAAACTGGAAACATATTTTTAAGATGTATTCATGTTGCTGCATGTATCAGTAGTTTGCTCCTTTGTTTTTTTCTTTTGTTTTTAAAGATTTTATTAATTTATTAGAGAGCACGAGAGCAAGCGAGAGAGAGAGAGCACAAGCAGGGGGAACAGTAGGCAGAGGGAGAAGCAGGAAATTTTTAAAAATTTATTTTTGTGAGAGACAGGGAGAAAGAGAGAACCAGGGCGGGGGGAGGGGCAGAAGGAGAAGAAGACTCCCCGCTGAGCAGGGAGCCCGATGTGGGACTCAATCCCAGGACCCTGGGATCATGACCTGAGCTGAAGGCAGATACTTAACCAGCTGAGCCATCCAGGTGCCCCTTGCTAAATATTTCTTGAACCATTCTAAATCTTATCTTCTGTTACCACTACCTTTAGCCAAATTACCATCATCTCTTGCCAGGATTATTGCACTTGACTAACTGGTTCTCTCAGAAGCTTGATTTTCCGTTATCTGTTCTTTACCTTTCTGTCAGTGTGATCTTTCTTTCTTTTTTTTTTTTTTTAAAGATTTTATTTATTTATTTGACAGAGAAAGACACAGCGAGAGAGGGAACACAAACGGGGAGTGGGAGAGGGAGAAGCAGACTCCCCGCCGAGCAGGGAGCCCGATGCGGGACTCGATCCAGGGACTCCAGGATCATGACCTGAGCCGAAGGCAGTCGCTTAACCAACTGAGCCACCCAGGCGCCCAGTGTGATCTTTCTGAAAAGACAACTGTGATCATGTCACTGCCCTACTTACAACTTTCTAATGGCTTCCTGTTCAAGTCCAGAATGGCTTGAGTCCCTGCCTGCTTGCTTCCCATTGTTCTTTGTATAATACAAAGATCAAAATATGGTCTGCAAGGCCCTGCAAGATATGGCCTCTGCCTGCCTCTCCAGACATTATCACACTGGCTTTCTTTTACTTCCTTGAACTAGACACCCATTGAACTTTAAGTACCAAAAGAGCAGGGATCATGTACCAGTGTATAGTTAGGGCCTGACGTGGTAGATACCAATAAATATTAGTTGAGTAAATACAGATTATGTGCCAAGGTGGGAATGGATATGTTTATTATCTTGATGTGATGATGGTTTCATGTATGTATGTCAAAACTTATGTCAAACTTAATATATGCCAAACCATAACCCGTTGTACACTTTAAATGGGTACAATTTATTGCATGCCAGTATTTTCTCAATAAAGCTGCTAAACAAACAACTGTATGTTCCTTTTTAGGGTCTTGGCACATTCTTTTTGTCTCAAATCTTCTTTTGCTCTTCTTTGCTCACTTAATTCCTATCTATTCTTCAGTCTTGGCTTAAATATAATTCCTCAGAACCTAACTTGGAATCCTCTTCCCATTTCTCTAGATTAGGTCTCCCTATTATATTTCCTTCAGAGCATTTCTCATAATTATGTATAATTATATAATACTTGTTTAATGTCATCTTTTCCCATAGACTGTAGGCTTCATGAGGATAGGGACCACGCCTTTCTTGTTCAGGAATATATGCTAGGGATATATTATAGGCACATATTAACAAATAAAATCTGTATCCATTTATTTTATAGATACCCATTGAGCTCTGCCATGAACCAGGTACTGTTCTCGGTTCTTAAGTTACAGTAGTGAACAAAACAGAACAAAAAATCTCTGCACTCATGGAATTTATATTTAAGAGCGAGACATAGACAATTAAATAGTCAGATGGTGGTAAATGCTATGAAGAAAAATGAAGTGAGGAAGGGAAAGTGAATAAGTAGTGCTGAGGCATATGGTGAATTTGTCTTGTTGCCCATAGAGACATACGGGGATTTAGAGTCTGGGCATTGAGGCATAACCTACGAGCTCTAGACTCCTTGGGGTGGTGGGGCATAAAGGATATTATGAGATTAGTCCTGAAAGTTTCAAGGCAATTAGTGAAGCTATATGAGTGTTGAGCAAGGGGAGGATGGGGAATCTTGCTAGGATCACACAGAATCCTGGGTTCCTTCTGTTTCTCTTGCAAATGGTGGTGTGGAAGTTAAATTGATTTTAGGTAGAGCACATAGAGCTCTGGGTGTTTCCCTTGATTGCTGCTGATAGATTTATAAAGTACCAACCACTGGCAAAATCCTGTGGGACAAACAATCTGCTTGGCTTTAATCTCTCCCTGCTCTTAAGAAACTCACAATCTAGACAAGACATATATGGGAAAATAATTATTTAAAAATAATTAAAACAGGATGTAATAAAGTAATAGAAATATAAATTGCTAAAGGATTGAAGAAGATGAGAATAATTGCAAAGGGTGTGGGGGCAGAAAGGAAGCTGGAAGGTGAAACAGAGTAGAGGAAGGTAAGATTTCAACTAGCAGAAGTAGTAGGAAGTGCATTTTTAAGCAAATGAACATTTCTATTTGAATGCCTTTCTTCTGCCTCAAACTTAGCATGTGTAAAGCAGATATTTTCCACAAACTCAGATCTTTTTCCTAATTTCCTTGTTTGTGATCATTCTTTCCAGTATTCAAACTGTAAACCTTGTAACCACTCTCTTCCTCTAAAAACCACAGTGTCTACCATTTATTGATTCATTGCAGTGATCTAGACTTTGTACTAAATGTTTTACATTATGCAGCTTGTATTGTTGCTTTATGAAACTCAAAGTGAAAATGCAGTCCATCTCTTATTTCCGTAATTTAAATTATGACCAACCTAAGTCCCTATATACTGTATTTAACAGAAAGATCAATATCACCCTTTCCCATAATGTCAGAAATAACTTTCACTTTCCCCTGTATTGTCTGAAAGCATCAAAGTGTTTTTTCATTCCAAACAGAAGGTGTATCTGATTTCCATTTCTAAACAGGGAGGAATCTTGGTGACTCTCAGTTGGCTGTTACTGTTGTTGACAGATGGTACAGATGTCAGATACCTCCATAGTCTGGTGCTGCTTGTCCCCCCACAGCAAAATTTCACTGGCACAGCTTTTGGTGAAGGCTGGTAAAGTCCTTTCAAATGAGGATGATTCCATGGACAAGTTTACTCTCTCGGTGATCCAGTTGACCCAGGGTGTTCCTCTTTGTACACTTTTAGTTCCTAGTCTACTCAGGCACACAATACAATCTCTTCTTTTATAAGGCCCTGTTGTCACAGAGAAGTTGTACTCAGCTAAGTTCAGGTATCCTCTCATTGTAGAGCCCACAATCAATGTCTTTTTATGAGAATCCCCCAAGAATAAAGCATTTTTTTTCTACTACCAAAATGCAAAATGCATCATACTGTGTCGCTCCCAGAGTCTTGTTTGTTTGACAATTAATCCTCCCAGGTAACCAGGAATGGAGGGATCTAGAGTGTGGTACCTATTCTTCTCTTCTCTTCTCTTCTTTTCTCTCCTCTTCTCTCCTCTCCTCTCTTCTCTTCCTTTCTTTTCTTAGAGAGAGAGCGCTAGCACACATGTGTGCAGTTGGGGGGCGGGAGGGAAAGAGAGAGAATCCTTTTTTTTTTTTTGAAAGATTTTCATTTATTTGAGAAACAGAGCATAAGCAGCAGGAGCTACAGGCAGAGGGAGAGGGAAAAGGAGGCTCTCCACCAAGCAGGGAGCCCGATGCGGGGCTCGATCCCAGGACCCTGGAATCATGACCTGAGCCGAAGGCAGATGCTTAACCGCTTAACCGACTGAGCCACCCAGGCATCCCCAGAGAGAGAGAATCCTAACCAGTTCCATTCCCAGCGTGGAGCCTGTTGGATCAGGCTCCATCTCATGACCCTGAGATCATGACCTGAGCTAAAATCAAGAGTCAGGCACTTAACCAACTGAGCCACCCACAGACCCCAAAAGTGTGGTATCTATTCTTTTTTTTTTTTTTTAAAGATTATTTATTTACTTATTTATTTGAGAGTGAGAGAGCAGAGCAAGCAAGAAGGAACATGAATGTGTGAGGGGTTGGCAGAGGGAGAGGGAGGAGTAGGGAGCCTGATGCCGGGCTCCATCCCAGGACCCTGAGCCAAAGGCAGACACCCAGGCATCCCATGTGGTATCTATTATTGAGTCTCAAAATATTTTGCTACATTCTAATCACTAAGCTTTCTTGCTTTCTTTATATTTACATAAAAAATTTTTAGTACAAGGCCAGTTTCTTTGTTTTAAAAATAACTATCAGATACAATTCTGAAACTCTGATGTACCTAAGATCTCTTGGGCCGTTGCTACGATTACATATTACTGGGCCCCCTACTCCAGAGATTCTGATTGATTAGATCTGATATAAGACCTAGAAATCAGCATATTTTAACAAATGTGTGCTGATTCTGAAGCAGATGGTCTGCAGACCATCTCTGGGAAATACTAAGTAGTTTCTCCCACACTCTTGAGCTTTATGCCATTATAATTACTTGTCCCTGATCTCCCTCACTCTCTCCTCTCTCCTCCTTAAAGCCTTGCTCATGCCTTGCACATGTACATGTTCATATATCTCTTTAGGCACTATCTTCCCATATTTCCCTCTTCTGTGTGTGTGTGTGTGTGTGTGTGTTTTGGGGAGTGGGTAAGTAACATCTTCATTATTCTCCCAAATCTCTCTTTGTTCTTTAAAACTGTATTTAGGGCGCCTGGGTGGCTCAGTTGGTTAAGCGACTGCCTTCGGCTCAGGTCATGATCCTGGAGTCCCTGGATTGATTCCTGCATCGGGCTCCCTGCTCGGCAGGGAGTCTGCTTCTCCCTCTGACTCTCCTCCCTCTCATGTTCTCTGTCTCTCATTCTCTCTCTCTCTCAAATAAATAAATAAAATCTTAAAAAAAATAAAATAAAACTGTATTCAGGGGTGCCTGGGTGGCTCAGTTGATTGTCTGCCTTCGGCTCAGGTCATGATCCTGGGGTCCTGGGATCAAGCCCCATGTTGTTGGGCTCCCTGCTCAGGGGGGAGTCCACTTCTCCCTCTCCCTCTGCATGCCCCTCCCCCATGCTTGCTCTTGTTCTCTCTCTCAAACAAATAAAATCTTTAAAAAAACTGTATTCAGATGTCACCTTTTCTGTGACTCTCCCAGGTAGGAAAAAAAGACTCAGTTTTGGTTTTTGGTTTTTGTTTTTTGTACTGCTTCTTATGTATTGTAAGTACCACTCTAAATTGTTTGTTTACATTAGATTGTAAATTCCTTGAGGACAGGGACAGTATAGGTAAGAAACAAATAACAGCAGGCTAACTTCTAGAAAATTATATAGAGCCTAGAGTAAGTAATGTTTAATTGAGATCTGAAGTTTGAGCAATAACCAGATTAAGAGGTATAAGGAAAGTGTCTCAGGTAGAGAGAATAACATATGCAAAGTCCTAGAGGTGAGAGAGTGACACATTCAGGACTGACAGAGATTTAGTAAAGTTTGGCTAGGATCAGATCAAAGAAGGTCTTGTAGGAGTCTTAAGCCAATTAGAAAACTAACTGCCGTTTGGAGAAGGAATTAGAATTAGGGTAAAAGTGGAGGCAGAGAGAGTGGGTTTTGAAAAACTGTAGCTGTTAGAAAATAATGTTGGTTTGGGTTAGTGGAACCCATAAAAAAAAGTGGTTGGATCCTAGACATATATACAAAGTAATCAACATGACTTTGATTAGATATTGGGACGATTGATGGGAAGGCAACAGTTGGAGACAAGAATGCCAGTTTTCTGGCCTTACGGTGGTACCATCTTGGCCTTGGTGCCAAGATAAAGGGGCTGGAGAAGGGGAAGGAATGTATTTGGATGATTGAGTGCAGTGTTATGTGGGAAAGAAGTTGAGTTCAGTCTTTAACGTGTTGAATTTGAAATGTTCACGAGACATCCAAGTGTAGATAACAAGTGGTGTTTGGAAGAAAGAGAAAGAAGTTTGATGTTGAGAATAGGAGAGCAAGCTGATAAAACATAATATGAATGCCTGATAATGTTGTGGGCCCATATAAAATTGGTGAACCTGAATTTTCAATAGTACCATTCAACCTGATATTTGCAGTGTCTTGTCTGGTCTATACAGCAAGATGGATGAATCTCAAAAACATTATGCTTAGTGAAAGAAACTTTACTCAAAAGAATATATACAGTATGGTTCCATTCATATGAAGTTCTAGAGTGGGCAAGGCTAACCTATGGGCCCCCCCCCCAAAAAAATAGAATAGTGGTTGTCACTGAAACAGGTAGGGGGATAGAGATTGACTAGGAAGTGGATTGAGGGAACTTTCTAAAATATGGTTATGTTATCCCTTTGAAATACTGTTGGAGTCATTTGTTCTTATTTGCATTCAGTTTTATAGTTTCTCCCCCCAATCTTTGTTGATTTAATTTTATTTTTTGAGCTTGGAGAACATTATGAACATGTTTGTGTAGTCAAAACTATGCAAATATGCTCAAGGGGTATTACTCTCCACCATATCCCTCTACCATTGTAGTTAATTAATTTCACCGGTTTCTGGTTTATTCTTCATTTATTTTTGCAAAAATAAGCAGATACATGTATGTATTTTTATTTCCCAGTTCATTATCACACAAAAAAGCATGCTCTATTTTTATTAAAAAATTTTTATTATTGAAATACAGTTGACATACAATGGTAGTTTCAGGTGTATAGCATATTGTTTGGACAATTCTGTACATTATTTAGTGCCCACAATAAGTGTAGTCACCATCTGTCACCATGCAATGTAATTACAATAATATTGACTATATTCCTTATGCTGTACTTTTCATCTCTGTGACTTACTTATATTATAACTGGAAGTTTGTACCTCTTAATCCCCTTCACCTATTTCACCCAGCCTCCCCACACTCCTCCTGTCTGGCAGCCACCATTGTTCTCTGTGTTTATGAGTCCATTTCCATTTGTTTATTTATTTATTTTGTTTTTTAGATTCCACATGTAAGTGAAATCATATGGTATTTGTCTTTCTTTGCCTGACTTATTTCACTTAGCGTAATACCCTCTGGGTCCATTCATGTTGTCACAAGTAAAAAATAGCATAGTTTATATACTCTTTGGAAATTCGCGCTTTTTCCCCACTTAACAATATACCCTGGAAATCACCCCATATCAGTTAATAGAGTTTTTTTTTTTAAACAACTACACAGTACCTTAAGGTATGTATGCATTATAGTACTGTGGTTTATTCAGTCCATTTCCTATGTTTGGGTATTATTTTGCTGCAATAAATAACCTTGCACACGATTTTGTAGGTATTATTGCAGAATAAATTCTTATTAGTGGGATTGCTGGGTCAAAGGATAAAACTGCATATGTAGCTTTGTAGTTACTGCCAAATCCCTCTTCAAAAGGGTTATACCAGTTTCCATTCTCAGCAGCAGTTTATGAGTGCTTATTTCCACATGGACTCACCAAGAGAATGAGTTGTCATACTTTTAAATTTTTGCCCATTTAATGGGTGAGAAATTGTAGTCAGTATATTTTTAATTTGCATTTTAAAATTATGAGTGAATTTGCACATCTTTTCATATATTTAAGGATCATTTAAAAATTGAATGCATATTTATATCTTCCTTTAAATTTTCTGTTGATGTCTTTTCTCCATCTTTTCCTCAGTATTTCAAAGGGCTTGTGAGGGATTTTTGCTTCAAATTGTAGAAGGGTTTTTGGTTTTTTCTCTCAATTTTTATAAGGACGTCCAGATTTTGTTGTCTTCCGTCTTGACTTTTAGAAGTCCTTTAGCAAGTTGTCATTTGTCTTTTGACTTTATGATGTTTGGGACCATACAATTGTTTCTTCATTTTTATGTAATCAAGTTTAACAGTCTTTTCCTTTATTCATTTGGATATTGATTATAGTTAAAATTCCCCCCACATCCGGGTTATAGAGAAACCTACCCATGTTTTCTTCTGGTACTTGTATAGTTTCATTCTTCTACATTTAAATCTCTAAGCCATTTGAAGTTTATTCTTGTATATGTTATGAAAAGTAGACCTAATTTTATCTTTTTTTTTCCAGTTGTCCCCAAATCATTTATTTAAAAGTCCATCCTTGCCCTTGTGATTTGAAATACCACTTTTATCATGTATTTCCAAACTGAGTCAGTTTCTGGACTTGCTGTTTTATTTCATTGGTCTTTCTGTGTATTCATGTGCCAGTACTTTTATGCTGTTTTACTTTTAAAGGCTTTGCATATTTTATATCTAGTAGTAATACTTACTTAGAGCTTTCCCTTTTCAGTGTTTTCTTACCTATTGTTTTGTCTTTTTTTCCATATGAATTTTTTTAAATTTTTTTATTGTTATGTTAATCCCCATACATTCCATCATTAGTTTTAGATGTAGTGTTCCATGATTCATTGTTTGTGCATAACACCCAGTGCTCCATGCAGAATGTGCCCTCCTCAATACCCACCACCAGGCCAACCCATCCTCCCACCCCCCTCCCCTCTAGAACCCTCAGTTTGTTTTTCAGAGTCCATCGTCTCTCATGGTTCGTCTACCCCTCCGATTTCCCCCCCTTCATTCTTCCCCTCCTGCTACCTTCTTCTTCTTCTTCTTCTTTTTTTTTCTTTCTTAACATATATTGCATTATTTGTTTCAGAGGTACAGATCTGAGATTCAACAGTCTTGCACAATTCACAGTGCTTACCAGAGCACATACCCTCCCCAGTGTCCATCACCCAGCCACCCCATCCCTCCCACCCCACCCCACCCCCCACTCCAGCAACCCTGTTTGTTTCCTGAGATCAAGAATTCCTCATATCAGTGAGGTCATATGATACATGTCTTTCTCTGTTTGACTTATTTCGCTCAACATAATACCCTCCAGTTCCATCCACGTCGTTGCAAATGGCAAGATCTCATTCCTTTTGATGGCTGCATAATATTCCATTGTATATATATATACCACATCTTTTTTATCCATTCATCTGTCGATGGACATTTTGGCTCTTTCCACAGTTTGGCTATTGTGGACATTGCTGCTGTGAACATCGGGGTGCACGTACCCTTTCGGATCCCTACTTTTGTATCTTTGGGGTAAATACCCAGTAGTGCAATTGCTGGATCATATGGTAGCTCTATTTTCAACTTTTTGAGGAACCTCCATACTGTTTTCCAGAGTGGCTGCACCAGTTTGCATTCCCACCAACAGTGTAGGAGGGTTCCCCTTTCTCCACATCCATATGAATTTTAACACAACTTGTCTAGCTCCAGAAAAAAAAAGTTTGTTGGTGTTCATTATGTTAACTTAGGGCATACTAAAATTTTGATGATGTTGAAACATCCTAAGAGTGAGGTACATCTTTGTTTTTATTTTTTTAATTTTCTTAGGATTTTATTTATTTATTTGACAGAGAGAGACACAGCAAGAGAGGGAACACAAACAGGGGGAGTGGGAGAGGGAGAAGCAGGCTCCCGGCCGAGCAGGGAGCCTGATGTGGGGCTCGATCCCAGGACCTTGGGATCATGACCTGAGCCGAAGGCAGATGCTTAACGACTGAGCCACCCAGGCGCCGCAAGAGTGAGGTACATCTTTGAACAAGCATTTTTGATCTTTACAGAATGTTTTATGGGTTTTTTCTCTTTTTTTAAAAAGATTTTATTTATTTATTTGACAGAGAGAGAGAGTACAAGCAGGGGGAGCAGCAGAGGGAGAGAGAGAAGCAGGCTCTCTGCTGAGCAGGGAGCCTGACGCAGGGCTTGATCCCAGGACCCTGGGATCATGACCTGAGCTGAAGGAGACTCTTAGCTGACTGAGCCACCCAGGCACCTGTCTATATGCATTCTTATTGTTGGTCTGCTTCACCTATTATTAAAAGTGGTATGTTAAAGCATTCTACTACTAGTGGTTTCTATCAATTTCTTATTTTTTCTTCTGGTGTTTCTTCTTTATATGGGTGGGTTTTGTCTTCATTTTTAATTTTGGCTTTTAACATTATAAAATATCTTACTTTGTTTTATTTAATAATTTTGGCCTAATTCCACTTTGTCTAATAATAGGATTGCTTTCTTATTGTTTCCTTTTCCTTATTGTTTCTTTGCTTATTCCTTTTTTTAAAAAAGTATTTCTAAATATCTGTTTTAGGTGTATATCTTATATGCAACATAGATTTAGATTTTCTTATGAGCCAATTGAAAATCTCTTTCAATAAGCGAATTAAGCCCATTTCCTTTTTTTTTTTTTAAGTTTTTATTTATTTATTTGACAGAGAGAGAGAACACAAGTAGGCAGAGCAGCAGGCAGAGGGAGAGGGAGAAGCAGGCCCCCAGCTGAGCAGGGAGCCCGACACAGGGCTCGATCCTAGGAGCTGGGATCATGACCGAAGCCGAAGGCAGACACCCAACCGACTGAGCCACCCAGGCACCCCCATTTCCTTTTTTAAACATTTTTTATTTGGGCGCCTGGGTGGCTCAGATGGTTAAGTGTCTGCCTTCGGCTCAGGTCATGATCCTGGGGTCCTGGGATCAAGTCCCGCATCGGGCTCCCTGCTCTGCCTCTCTTTCTCTCTGTCTCTCATGAATAAATAAATAAAATCTTTAAAAAAAATAAATAAAATTTTTATTTAAATTCAATTAACATATAACGTATTATTGGTTTCAGAGGTAGAGGTCAGTGATTCATCAGTCTTATATAATACCCAGTGCTCATTATATCATGTCCCTCCTTAATGTCCATTACCCAATTGCCCCATTCCCCCACCTTCCTCTCTAGCAACCCTCAATTTATTTCCTATATGGTTTGTCTCCCTCTCTGATTTCGCCTTGTTTTATTTTTTTCCTCTCTTCCCCTGTGATCCTCTGTTTTGTTTCTTAAATTCCACATATCAGCAAGATCATATAATTGTCTTTCTCTGATTGGCTTATTTTGCTAGCATAATACCCTCTAGTTCCATTCACATTGTTGCAAATGGCAAGATTTCATTTTTTTGATGGCAGAGTAGTATTCCATTGTGTATATATATACCACATCTTCTTTATCCATTCATCTGTCGATGGACATCTGGGCTCTTTCCATAGTTTGACTATTGTGGACATTGCTGCTATAAACATTAGGGTGCAGGTGCCCCTTTGGATCACTACATTTGTATCTTTGGGGTAAATACCCAATAGTGCAATTTCTGGGTCATAGGGTAGCTCTATTTTCAACCTTTTGAGGAAACTCCATACTGTTTTCCAGAGTGGCTGCACCAGCTTACATTCCCACCAACAGTGTAATAGAGTTCCCCTTTCTCCGCATCCTCACCAACATCTGTCGTTTCCTGAATGGTTAATTTTAGCTATTCTGACCAGTGTGAGGCGGTATCTCATTGTATTTTTGATTTGTATTTCCCTGATGCCGAGTGATGTGGAGCATTTTTTCATGTGTCTGTTGGCCATTTGTAGGTCTTCTTTGGAAAAATGTCTGTTCATGTCTTCTGCCCATTTCTTGATTGGATTATTTGTTCTTTGGGTGTTGAGTTTGATGAGTTCTTTATAGATTTTGGATGCTAGCCCTTTATCTGATATGTCATTTGCAAATATTTTCTCCCATTCTGTGGGTTGTCTTTTGGTTTTGTTGACTGTTTCTTTTGTTGTACAAAAGCTTTTTATCTTGATGAAGTCCTAGTAGTTCGTTTTTGCTTTTGTTTCCCTTGCCTTTGGAGACGTTTCTAGCAAGAAGTTGCTGCAGCCAAGGTCGCAGAGGTTGCTGCCTGTCATCTCCCCTAGGATTTTGATGGATTCCTGTCTCACATTTAGGTCTTTCATCCATTTTGAGTCTATTTTTGTGTGTGGTGTAAGGAAATGGCCCAGTTTCATTCTTCTGCATGTGGCTGTCCAGTTTTCCCAACACAATTTGTTGAAGAGATTGTCTTTTTCTTTTTTTTCCATTGGACGTTCTTTCCTGCTTTGTCGAAGATTAGTTGACCATAGAGTTGAGGGTCCATTTCTGGGCTTTCTATTCTGTTCCATTTATCTATGTGTCTTGGTGATTACAACTTTGTAATGGAGTTTGAAGTCCGGGATTGTGATGCTACGAGCTTTAGTTTTCCTTTTCAACATTCCTTTGGCTATTCGTGGTCTCTTCTGGTTCCATACAAATTTTAGGATTATTTGTTCCAGCTCTGTGAAAAAAGTTGATGGTATTTTCATAGGGATTGTATTGAATGTATAGATTGCTTTGGGTAGCATAGACATTTTAACAATATTTATTCTTCCAATCCATGAGCATGGAACAGTTTTCTATTTCTCTGTGTCTTCCTCAGTTCCTTTCCTAAGTGTTCTATAGTTTTATGAGTACAGATTCTTTGCCTCTTTGGTTAGGTTTGTTCCTAGGTATTTTATGGTTTTGAGTGCAATTGTAAATGGGATTGACTCCTTAATTTCTCTTTCTTCTGTCTCATTGTTACTATATAGAAATGCAACTGATTTCTGTGCATTGATTTTATATCCTGCCACTCTGCTAAATTCCTGTTTGAGTTCTAGCAATTTTGGGGTAGAGACTTTTGGGTTTTCCACATAGAGTATCATGTCATCTGCAAAAAGTGAGAGTTTGACTTCTTCATTGCCAATTTGGATGCCTTTTATTTCTTTTTGTTTTCTGATTGCTGAGGCTAGGACTTCTAGTACTATGTTGAACAGCAGTGGTGATAGTGGACATCCCTGCCATGTTCCTGACCTTAGGGAAAAAGCTGTCAGTTTTTCCCCATTGAGAATGATATTTGCTGTGGGCTTTTCATATATGTTAAGCTCATTTCCACTTACTGATGTGACTGACATATTTGATCTGAATGCTATTGTATTATTATGTTTTAATTTGCTGTATTATATACTGGAAACTTTTCTTTTTTCTATGCCTTTGTTCTTTTAAGATTTCTTTTGGCATATGAAAAATATATTTTTTATTCTAGTGGTTATCTTTATGTTTATACTTTTTATCATGCCTACAATAATTTTTTTTAACTTAGTCTTTTACTTTTTGGTTTGTCACTTTTATTTTTAATTTTTTTTAAAGACTTTATTTTTAAGTAATCTCTACATCCAACGTGGGACTCAAACCCACAAACCTGAGATCAAGAGTCACACACTTCACCGACGGAGCCAGCCAGGCACCCCTCTGGTTTGTCAGTTTTAAATGGTATCCTTTGAATCTTACTATTACCTTTACCATAGTTAATGATCTTATTTTACTTTCCTCTTTCTCTCTTTCTCCTCCCAGAGCATATAGCGTATTACATTTATGTACTATTTTGTCCTTTTAAAAATATAAGAGCTTTTACTTATTTTTATTGAGATGAAATTCACACAACACAATCATTTTAAAGTATGTAACTTACTGGCTTTTGATGCATTCACAGAATTGTGCACCACTACCTTTCTCATATTTTGATACTTTTCCATCACCCCAGGAGAACACCCTGTATTTATTAAATTGTCATTCCTATCCTCTGGAAACCTCTAATCTGTTTTGTGTCTCTCGGGATTTGCTTATTCTGGGTATTTCATGTAAATGAATCATCCCATATGTGACCTTTTGTGTCTGGCTTCTTTCTCTTAATGTTTTCAAGTTTATCCAAGTTATAGCATCGTACCTTTTTATTTTATGATTGAATAATATTCCGTTGTATGGACATACCACAATTTGTTTATCCATTCATCAGTTGATGTATATTAGGTTGTTTCTACCTTTTGGCTGTTATGAATAACACTGCTATAAACATTTCTGTACAAGTTTCTGGGTGGTCATATGTTTTTATTTTTCTTGGGTATATACCAAGGAGTGTAGTTTCTGGGTCATACGGTAATTTTGTGTTCAACTTTTTAAGGAACTGCCAAATTGTTTTCTACATTGGCTGCACCATTTTACATACCAACCAGCAATGCAGAAGGGTTTCTCTTTCTCTACATTGTTGTCAACACTTGTTATATTCTTTTGTTTTGATTATGGGCATTATAGGGGATATGAACACTGTGGTTTTGATTTACATTTTCTTAATGATCAGTGATGTTGAACATTTTTTAATGAGGGGCACCTGGGTGGCGCAGTCAGTTAAGTGTCCAGCTCTTGGTTTCAACTCTGGTTGTGGGATTGAGCCCTGTGTTGGGATCTGTGCTCAGTGTGGAATCTGCTTTGGACTCTCTCTCTCTCTCCCTCTCTGCCCCCCTCCCCCCCCACTAGCTCATGTGCTCTCTCTCTCTGGAATAAAGAAATCTTAAAACCCAAATGTTTTTTAAATGATTTTATTTATTTATTTGACAGAGAGATAGAGCCAGAGAGCACAAGTGGGGAGAATGGCAGAGGGAAAGGGAGAAGCAGTCTCCCCTCTGAGCACGGAGCCCCACACAGGGCTTGATCCCAGGACCCTGGGATCATGACCTGAGCCGAAGGCAGATGCTTAACTGGCTGAGCCACCCAGGCACCCCAACCCAAACATTTTTTAATGAGTTTTTTTATAGCAGCTTTTTATGGTAGTCTAAAAGTTGTTATATCATTAATTTGTGTTTTCACATGATTTTAAGGGGGAAGTGGACACAGTGTTGTTTTGTAAAAAATGTAATAAACTTGAAATAGATTTATTACAAAGATACATGTCATTTTTTAATATGAACAAATATTTGTGTTTGTACTCCCATGTGGGTGTCCTGGGTGATGCGCCTGTTACAGATAAATGAAAGCAAGATTTAACTCACATAATACTGTTAATATATGTGTTCTTTCACATTATATCTTTGATTTAACTTGGTTACCTTAATGAATTTTGTTAGAAAGGTCTTAAAAGGCTTTTATGTTCTAAAAAAAAAAAAAAAAAGGCTTTTATGTTCTGTCTTTTACTTATTAGATAATGCTATGTAATGTGTACCAATATGTAACATTACTTTCACCTATAAATCATAAATTTAACGATGTGGCATAGGGGTTTAGTATGCCTTATGTTGGCATAGTCACCCCATAAAGATCTGTGCTAAATTGTATATTCAGTTGATGGCATTTATCATTAAGTCTGATAAGGTAGTATTATCTTTCAGTTAGTACTTGTAGATTACTGTGTTTTTAACAATTAGGTATTTTGAAGAGTTTGTTATCTTTTGTCACTCTCCTAAGCAGCTGTGATCTTGTGGTATGTTGATACAAATTGACAGGAGAAAAAGTTAATATAAATATTACAGGACAAGTACTGTATTATAAGAAAAAGTGTCTATTTGGTGTATCATAAAAGGGTTCAGTGTCTACCTTTAAGAAAGGAGAGGCCACTGAAAATTAGCTGTCCAAGGGAGGCTATCA
The DNA here is from genome assembly GCF_029215605.1 of Mirounga angustirostris. Lineage (NCBI taxonomy): Eukaryota > Metazoa > Chordata > Mammalia > Carnivora > Phocidae > Mirounga > Mirounga angustirostris. The sequence continues at coordinate 154,934,324 of NW_026991712.1, forward strand.
CTGTATATAGCTTTGTCTGCTCCTTTTAGAGAAACTTCATATGCTCTAGAATATGCAGTTAGCAAAGCTTTGGATCTCACAAAAGCCTGAATACATCTTTGATTGGTTATATATTAAAGGAAATAGCCCACAGCATGGTGCCAGACAAGTGTAGAGCCCAACCAATTTGATCCTTAAGCAGGGAGAAGAATTCTATTCATCATTAAGAGGTTGGATTGTAAAATGTTGTAATTATTTCGGCCTAAATTGGTTTAAAGCTGTTTTTTTTTTTTTCAATAAAACTTCTCTTCAAATTGCAAGGCAAGAAGACAGTTTTCATTTTGATGACCTTTCCTGCATTGTGTTTTTCTTCAAGTCCTCCCACCCTACCCTGTGGCCTACTCTGTTTACTGTTCAAAGCTGAATCATAATGTGCATCTGGAGGGATCCTGAATCATGTGACTGACTGAAGTGTCTCTTGTCATTTATTAACATTCTTTGAATATCTAATTTTGACATAGTATTTGGTTATATCATGAAGAAACTTGCTCCTGCTCTTGACTATTTTAGAGATGGGTGCATATGTAAAATTATTTTTTCTCTTTTTTGTTTACATAAAAATTTTTTTGGTTTTGTTTTTAAATTACAAAATGGAACAAAGAGTGACAGCCACATTAGGCCTTGACAGAGATCTTTTTACTTGAAGGACTACTCCTGTAATGAATGATTTTTATTCAAGTGAATATTCATATATTTCTCTGACTCTAATTTGTATGAAATGACAGCCTGCAGACCATTTTGTTTGATTACAGTCCCTTCACCTTCATTATCTTTTATGTCTATTTAAACTCTGGACTTGCCATATCCATCTTGACCCTCCCCCCACATCTCTCTGTTTGTATTTTCTTTCATTGCAATTTTCTTCTTTTCTCTTCTGTGGGCATTCACAGATTGTTTTTGGAGTTCATTAAAAAGGGAGTGTGTTGTCTGGGTAGAAAATTACATTTGCATGCCTGAGAGAGGCCTAAGGGTTTTTGTGGGGTTTGGCAAGGGTCCTGGCTCCCCCCCCCCCCCCCCCGTTTTGGGAGGGAGGAATGAGAAAGGGGTAATAATAAGAAGGGATTTTTGGAACGGAGCAAAGTAAGAGTTGTTGAGGTGATTTCTTCAGTTCCCATTTTTTCTTTCCATATTATATACATCTAACTGATTTTCTTTTCTCTTTTTCTGCATGTATAAACCACTTGACTAACAATGGAACAGATTAGAGGCCTTTCTTAGAACTATTTTGAATGCATGTAGAGTTCTGCAAAGCAGGGACCTTTCCTGTGATGGTAATTGTACATTTACTAGTGAAGCTGGCAAAGTTGCAATATATATATATATATATATTTTTTTTCCCCCTTTGTAGTGATTGGAGTGGGGTTTATATACGAAAATTATTTCTTCAATATGACATTTCATGTAAACTGGTATCTACTTAGAAAGTTTAGCTATGTTTTGAATTAGAATTTCTCACAGAATTTAGGTTTTTAGGTATATTTAACCCTTTCTGAAGTTGATAATGTTCATCTTTTTTTATTAAAGATAATAAAACCTGTATTAATAAAAAAAGATGACATCTTATCCAAAACATTTCATTTATGCCCAAGGACTCTATATTACAGCAGTGAAAACTCAGAAAAATTCAGCTAGGTTTATAGTTAATACTAGAAATTGAGTGGTATAGGACCAAGGATGATCATGTTGTGGGTCAGGAGTGGAGAGGGAAATCAGGGAATTAATTTGTGCTGTATCAGATATTCATAGGAAAGTAAGTTGATTTATAATAGACCAATAGAGTTAAATCCCTTTTTTTAAGTCTGACTGACTTACTACATACTTTATCCATTTAGCAAATATTTTTATTTGAATACAGACTGTTCCATATACTCCCCTAACTACCAGGACTGCAGAGATAATTAAGACATAATAGCTGCCCTTAGGGAGCTTATAATCAGTATGAGTATGTATATTTGCAGTTGTGTGTATATAATATCCATGAAGCTTGGAAACAAGGTTATTTATATACATTTAAAATCAAAGAAGTCCTTGATGACAGGTATATTTGCCTGTTACTTTTTAGTTACCATATGGTGTGTGTGTGTGTGTGTGTGTGTGTGTGTGTGTGTTTGTGTGTGAACAAAGTTAATAGTGTAAGTGCTTAGAAAAGCTGTATGCAAAATAATCTGGACTGCATCATCAACTTCATTCTCTATTGGATATTCCCATTATCAGATAAACATACTTTTATTTCTTGCCTCTAAAAAAAAAATCTTTTCTAAACTCTGTTAATTTCTGTCAGTTATTGTTCTATTTCTTTATTATCTGTAGCAAAACTTTAAGAGGTTTCTATACTTGTTAACTCCCCATTTCTCTCCTATTTTCTTTTAAACCCATTTCAGCCAGTGTTGACTATACTATTCCCAGTCTGTCCTCATCAAAGTCACCAATGACCTCTACATTGCTAATTGTCATTTCTTAGTCCTTGTCTAATTTGACTATCAGTAGTACTGATAACTGCTATCATAGTAGTATTTGATCACTCCTTCATCCTTGATTTATTTTCTTCACAAGGTTTCCAGGATAGACATTTTCTTAGTTTTTCTCTTACCTCATTGGCACCTACTTCTCAGTCTCTTTTACTTGGTCTTCCTCTTCTCTTTTTCCCCTTAAGAAAATTTTTAGAAAATATCACAGTAAAAAAGTTGACTGTTTTGATGTACAGCTCTATGAATTTTAACACGTATATAGATTTGTGTAACTGGTACCATAATCAAGATACAGAACAATTCCATCACCCCCCAAACCTCCCTCATGTCATCCCTTGTATAATCACAACTTAGAAGTCACCTGGAACTACCATTCTCCATCATTTTAGTTTTGTCTTTTTGAGAATATCATACAGCGTGTAACCTTTCTAGACTGGCTTCTTTTACTCAACATAATGCCTTTGGTATTTTCTCTGAAATGTTACATGTATCTATTGTTTGTTTCTTCTTATTGTTGACTAGTATCCTTTGTGTGGATGTACCACAATTTGTTTATCCATTTGCCTGTTAAAGGACATTTGGATTGTTTCTGGCAATTATGAACAGAACTGTTTTAAACATTGATGAACAGGTTTTCATTTCCCTAGGGAGAAATCCCAGGAGTAGGATTGCTCGGTAATATGGTAAGTATATGTTTAGCTTTGTAAGAAACTGCCAAATGCTTTCCTTTCCAGAGTGCCTGTACCATTTTGCATTCCCACCATCAACACATGAAAGCCCCAGTTCTGTATCCTCACCAGCACTTGGTATTGTTAATATTTTTAAATTTTATCCATTCTCATTAGTATGTGGTATTATCTCATCATAGTTTTAATTTGCATTTCCCTAAGGGCTAATAATGTCAAACATCTTTACATGTGGTTACTTGCTATTTGTAGATTTTCTCAGAGAGGTGTCCAAATCTTTTGCCTATTTTTGAATTGAGTTTTCTCATTGTGGTTTTGAGAGTTCATTATGTATTCTGGTGTAAGTCCTTCATTGGATATGTGTTTTGCAAAGATTTTCTCCCACTCTGTGGCTTGTTTTTACATCTTTTTAGTGGTATCTTTGATAAAGATTTTTTTAATATTAATGAAGTCCAACTTACCAGTTTCTTCTTTTTATGTATTATGCTTTTGGTGACATATCTAAAAACTCTTTGTGTAACCCCAGGTCACAAAGATGTTCAGTGTTTTATTCTAATAATTTTATACTTTTACATTTTATATGTAGTCTGCAATCCATTTTGAATTATTTTTTGTACAAAAGGTGAAGTTTAGGTCATTCTTTTTTTTCTTTCATATAGATGTTCAGTGTCCAACCCTATATGTTGAAAAGACTATTCTTATTTCATTTAATTGCTTTTGTGTGTTTGTCAAAAATCAATTGGCTATATTTGTGTGGATCTATTTCTAGATTCTCTGTTGTGTTCATTAATTTATGTGTTTATCCCATTACCTTACTGTCTTAATTACTATATTTATAGTAAGTCTTTTTCTTTTTTAAAGATTTTATTTATTTATTTGAGAGAGACAGAGAGCATGAGCATGAGCACGGGGGAGGGGCAGAGGGAGAGGGAGAAGCAGATTCCCCACTGAGCAGGGAGCCCGATGCTGGACTCAATCCCAAGACCCTGGGATCATGACCTGAGCCGAAGGCCAACACTTAACTGACTGAGCCACCCAGGCGCCCTATTTATAGTAAGTCTTCAAATCAGTTAGTGTGATTCTTCTAACTTTTACCTTTCAGAATTATTTTTGCTGTTCAGTTCCTTTTAGAATTGGATTGTCTAAATTTAAAAAATTCTGCTGAATTTGATTGGTATTATATTAAACCTATATATCAATTTTGGGAAAATTGAAATCTTTACTGTGTTGAGTCTTCAATCTGTGAACAGCAGTAGGTATCTCTCTTTAAGTCTTCCTGGATTTCTTTCATCAATCTTTTGTAGTTTTCAGCATATAGATCCTGTATATGTTTTGTTAGACTCATATTTACGTATTTTATTTTTTTGAAGTTTTTATAATTGGTTATTTTTTTAAATTTCATTTTCCATTTATACATTGCTAGTATAAGGAAATACTGAATTTTATATGTTGACCTGTAAACCATCTCCTTTCTAAAGGCACTTATTAGTTCTAGGAGTTTTTTATAAATTCCTTGGGACTTTCTATGTGGACAGTCATGTAATCTTTGAAAAGTGATAATTGTATTTCTTCCTTTTCAGTCTGTAGGCTTTATATCACTTTTCTTGCCATGTGGCACCAGCTAAGATTTCCAGTATGATTCTGAATAGGAGTGGTGAAAGTATATATTCTTGCTTTATTCTGGGTCTTAGAAGGAAGGCATTGAATCTTTGATCAGTTAGGATGATGTTGGCTGGAGAGTTTTTGTAGATAATACCCTTTATCAGGTTGAGGGAATTTCCTTGTATTCCTGGTTTGCTAAGAGTTTTTTTTTTTTAACTTTCCCATTTTTAAAAAAGATTTTATTAATTTGTCAGAAAGAGTACAAGCAGGGACAGCGGCAGGCAGAGGGAGAAGCAGGCTCCTCACTGAGCAAGGAGCCTGAGTAGGACTTGATCCCAGGATCCTGGGATCATGACCTGAGCTGAAGGCAGACTCTTAACCAGCTGAGCCACCCAGGTGTCCCAAGAGGTTTTTTTTATTAATTATTATTTTTTTTAATCACGAATGGATGTTATGTTTTGTCAAAATGCTTTTTTCTGTATCTGTTCATAAGATCATATATTTTAATCTAGATTATTAATATGGTGGAATATGTAGATTGATTTTCAAATATTGAGCTGGCCTTATATTTACAGGATAAAGCCAACTTTGTTGTGGTATGTTATTCTGGATTCAATGTGCAGAAATTTTGATAAGAATTCTTGTGTCTATGATCATGAGGGATATTGGTCTGTTATTTTCTTTTCTCCTTCTTTCCCTTCTCCTTCCTTCTTTCCTTTATCTGATTTTGTCTGGTTTTAGTACCAGGGTAGTGCTGGCCTCATAACATGAGCTTGGAACTGTTTCTTTTACTTATGTTTCCTGGAAGAAATTATATAAAACTGGTGTTATTTCTTCTTTAAATGTTTGGAAGAATTTGCCTGTGAAACCATCTGTTCTTGGGAGATTTATTTTTCAGAAGAATTTATTTATTTATTTATTTATTTATTTATTTATTTTATTTTATTTTTAAGAGAGTGGGAGGGGGGCAGAGGGAGAGAGAGAGAATCTTTTTTTTTTTTTAAGATTTTATTTATTTATTTGAGAGAGAGAATGAGATAGAGAGCATGAGGGGGGAGGGTCAGAGAGAGAGGCAGACTCCCCGCTGAGCAGGGAGCCTGATGTGGGACTCGATCCCGGGACTCCAGGATCATGACCTGAGCCGAAGGCAGTCGCTCAACCAACTGAGCCACCCAGGCGCCCGAGAGAGAGAATCTTAAGCAGTCTCCATGCCCAGCGCAGAGCCAGTCTTGGGGCTTGTTCTCACAACCCTGAAATCATGACCTGAGCCAAAATCAAGAGTCAGATGCTTAACTGACTAAGCCACCCAGGCGCCCCCCAGAAGAATTTTAACTACACATTTAATTTCTTTAATTAATATAGAACTATTCAGGTTACCTATTTAATCTCTGGTGAGTTTTGGTAGTTTGAATTTTTGAGAGATTCATTCATTTAATCCAGTTTGTTGGATTTGTGTGTGTAGAATTATCCCTAATCATTCTTCATAATCCTTTTAATGTCTACATGGTCTGTAGTGATATTACCTCTTTCATTCCTAAAATTGGTAATTTGTGTCTTCTTTTTTTCTTTGTCAGTCTTGGTAGAGGTTTATCTTTTTTTATTAATCTTCTAGAGAACCAGCTTTTGGCTTCAGTGATTTTTCTCTATTGTTTTTGTGTTTCAAACTCTTCAAAAGTTTGGAGATTTTCCCATTATTTATTTTTTTTCATATTTAGTTGAAGTATAGTATATTATTAGTTTCAGGTGTACAACATGGTGATCTGATAATTACATTTGATCTTTCAACAACCTGAGGGTTAGGGGTGCCAACTTTTGCAAAGTCAAAAATCCACTAACAGCTTTTGACTTTTCTAAAACTTAACTAACAATAGCCTATTGTTGACTGCAGGCCTTACTGATAATATAAATAGCCGATTGACATGTATTTTGTATATGTTTTATATTCTGTATCTTACGATAAAGTAAGCTAGAGAAAAGAAGTTATTAAGAAAATTATAAGGAAGAGGGTGCCTGGGTGGCTCAGTCGGTTAAGTGTCTGCCTTTGGCTCAGGTCATGATCCCAGGACCCTGGGATCAAGTCCCACATCAGGCTCCTTGCTCAGCAGAGAGCCTGCATCTCCCTCTACCTGCTGCTTCTGCTTGTGCGCTCTCTCTCTGTGAAATAAATAAATAAAATCTTTTTAAAAAAAGAAAATCATAAGGAAGAGAAAATACATTTATAGTACTGTACTATATTGGTACTGTAAGCTTACATCATCTGTTTACAAAATGAATTGTCTGTCAGTACCTACATCAATGTTGTCTTATATGATACAAAACACTGTAGATATTATTTGTATTAGTCACACAAGACATCAAAAATGGAAAAGGTAATGTGAAAAAGAAATTCATATTTATTGGGGCGCCTGGGTGGCTCAGTCGTTAAGTGTCTGCCTTCGAGTCAAGTCATGGTCCCAGGTCCTGGGATTGAGCCCCACATCGGGCTCCCTGCTCGGCGGGGAGCCTGCTTCTCCCTCTGCCGCTCCCCCTGCTTGTGTTCCTTCTCTCGCTGTGTCTCTGTCAAATAAAGAAATAAAATCTTGAAAAAAAAAGAAATTCATATTTATTTACAAGTATAACAATTCATGTTTGGTAACAAAGAAACAACAATATGATTGCTTTTTATGGTAGCTTAGTGGAATCAACATGATTGCTTCATGGTAGCCTATATGCTAATGAATGAATCATTATAAAATTTTTATGGCATACAGTATTACAGTCATATTCGTAATACAGTATTGGAGACATTGTTATATTTTTAAAAAACTACTTACCTGTGATGATAGGTGATACAGTTTCCCCAATTTGGGGAGGGGGTGGGGAGAGAGGGATCTTTAAACTGTATGTTAATCTTGAAAGCAAAGTTTTAAAACAGTAAGAAAACTAACACATTAATTTTTTATTAAATATCACTCACCTTATGCTTGTGTAAGGATAGGCTATTTCCATACAAGTCTTGCACATGGTGTTTGTTCTACATGATGAATACTTAGGCGCTGCTGCCGCTGACACAAAACCATCTCATACAGTTCTTTCTGTACAGTTATTAGATGTTCACACAAAGATACACACATACACAACAGATAAGTTTATTAATTGTACAGCATGATGATTATTTACTGTTCATTAACTGGAATAGTGGATCATCATAAAGGCCTTTATTTTCATCTTCACGTTGAGTAGGCTGAGGAGAAAGAAGAGGAAGGATTGGTCTTGCTGTCTCAGGGGTGGCAGAGGCAGAAGAGGTGAAGGAGGTGGGGAGGCACGAGAGGCAGGCACACTTGGTATAACTTTATAGAAATACATCATAATTTCTCTCTGACTTTTTTGCTTTTACATTTTTCTAAAAATGTATCTATGTAGTACCAATCCTTCTTCCACCATTTGCTTTGTTTCAGTGCTTGTATCATACAAGGGTCCATGATATAAATGAAGTCAAATCTGGCCTTTCAGACAGATTGTCTAACTTCAGTTTGTTTTCTGGACTCTATTACATCCTCTTCCTCATTGTCTGGCACCGGTTCAGTAGCACTCATCTCCATTAAGTTGTCTTTTGTTAATTCCTCTTGTGTGCTGTCACATAACTCTTGAATTTCTCCAAGAAACATATCTTGAAACCCTTCATCCCCCCACCTTTTTTTTTTTTTTCCATATCCATGATCTCCTTGATTGGCTCTGTTGTAAATCCTGTGAAGTCATGCACAAGATCTGGATGTAGTTTTCTCCAGCAGGAATTTATTTTTGGGGGCTTGATGCCTTTCATGGCTTTTTCTGTAAGAACAATGGCATTTTCAGTGTTGTAATCCTTCCAAACTTTCATGATGTTCTTTCTATTGGGGTCCTCTTCCTTCGTGTTGATAATCTTTTCCATAGGGTGTTGTGCATAATGAATCTTAAAGGTCCTTATGACCCCTGATCTAGATGCTGTATTAGAGATGTTGTGTTTGGAGACAAGTAGACTACTTTGATGCCTTTGGTGTTGAACTCATGGGGTTTGGTTGACCAGGGGCATTGTCCAATATCAGAAGAAATTTAAAAGGCAGTCCCTTACTAGTAAGGTACTTCTTGACTTCAGGGACAAAGCATTGATCCAGAAAAAGGGTTCTTGTTGTCCAGCCTTCTTGTTGAATAACCAAAAGACTGGCAGCTGGTGTTTATCTTTTCCCTTCAAGGCTCAAGGGTTAGGAACTTTATAGATAAGGGCAGTCCTGATCATAAACCTGACTGCATTTGCACAAAACAGTAGAGTCAGCCTCTCTCTTCCTGCCTTAAATCCTGGTGTTTGCTTCTCTTTCTAACTTATAAATGTCTTTTGTGGGATTTTTCCCCCCCAGAAAAAGGCACATTGTCTGCATTAAAAACCTGTTCAGGCAGATATCTTTTCTCCTCTGTGATTATTTTAATGGTGTCTGGGAACTTGTCTGCTGCTTCTGTTCTCTTGACATTTTTAGGCAAAACCTCTTTATAAAATCAAACCATCCTTTGCTGACATTAAATTCTCCAGGTTTAGGTCCTTCACCTTCCTTTTGCTTTAAGTTGTCCTATAATGACTTCACTTTTCTGGAATCATATTAGAGACTATAGTTATGCCTTTCCTATAGCATCTTGTACTCACATAAAAGCTGCATTTTCAATATGAGATAAAAATATATTTTGCAAAAAGTGCAGTGTTTTCATACCTGTTGGTATAGCTGCAGCAACAGCTTCATGAATTTCCTTATCTTTTTTTTTTTTTTTTTTTTTTTTACTGTGGTCCTTACACTGGATTCATTTATCTTGAAGTGACAGGCAACCGCAGCTGCTGACCTCAGTCTATGTACATATCAGGCAATTCAACTTTTTCTTAAAATGTCATGACTTGGGGCGCCTGGGTGGCACAGTCATTGGGCGTCTGCATTCGGCTCGGGTCATGGTCCTGGGGTCCTGAGATGAAGCCCCGCATCTGGCTCCCTGCTCCGCGGGAAGTCTGCTTCTCCCTCTCCCACTCCCCCTGCTTGTGTTCCTGCTCGTGCTCTCTCTCTGTGTGTCAAATAAATAAATAAAATCTTAAAAAAAAAAATGTCATGAGTTTTCTCTGCTTCTTGGTCGCACTTCCAGCATCACTAATGGCACTTTATGTGGGTCCCATGGTTTTAACTCAAGTTTTATGATACTGCGCTAAACACAATGAAAAATGTGAGAACCACAAGAGATCACTTTTTACTGCAACACATGCAATTTACTAGAGAAACAAACTGCTCACACTGAGATGATTAGTGTCACATGGTGTTTTAAGTAGGTGCTTGCAACACTTGAACTCACCACAAGAGCGACAGGAGGTGGCTATGAAATTATTACAGTAGCACATATGCACTACAGTTAATTTTATGCAGCTATGATGTAATACGATATCTTTACATTTGCTTGCATTTCTCTCGACTGCAAATGGCACCATGTATAGTCTATAAGTGTGTGCTTAAGTTTTGATAAATTTTAACTTTTTTTCTTTTTTAAAGATTTTTATTTATTTATTTGAGAGAGAGAGAGAGAGCGCACAAGGCGGGGGGAGGGGCGGAGGGAGAGGAAGAAGCAGACTCCCCGCTGAGCAGGGAGCCCAACATGGGGCTGATCCCAGGACCCCGAGATCATGACCCGAGCCGAACACAGGCACTTACTAACTGACTGAACCACCGAGGTGCCCCAGCTTTGATGATTCTTATCACCACTGCTTATTAGCACTTATTGCTGCTGCTGCCTTCATACTGCCACTATAGGATTGCCTGGGGGTTTGGGTATGAGAGAATAGAGAAAAGAAAGAGAAAAAATGGGGGATTTTCACACTCTCCGAGTATTAGGAGTTCCCTTTCCTGTTCTGAGCCAGAAAAAGGGCTTCTCTTGGAGCTGTCTCTAGGTGTACCCCAGTTTTCACTGCTAGATTTTTTTTGATGTGTTAAATTCAGGCTTTAGGATACTAGAGGGGAAAAAAAAAACCCAGATATGTTGGAATTCGGGTCTTCCCCAGTCCTGCTAATAATGACTTTTCAGAGTCCTCAAATACTACTCCATGCATTCTGTTAAGGTTTTGTATTTGCATTCAATAGGAGTGATAGAATGAAGTGTGCTTACCCTATCTTATCCAGCTCCAGAATCCCTATCATTTTGTTTTAACCTATTTATGTCTATATAGTGGGTTTCTTTTTTTTTTTTTTTCAAGATTTTATTTATTTATCTGAGACAGAGAGAATGAGAGAGACAGAGAGCACATGAGAGGGGGGAGGGTCAGAGGGAGAAGCAGACTCCCTGCCGAGCAGGGAGCCCGATGCGGGACTCGATCCCGGGACTCCAGGATCATGACCTGAGCCGAAGGCAGTCGCTTAACCAACTGAGCCACCCAGGCGCCCTATATAGTGGGTTTCTTGAAGGCAGCATATGGTTGTGTCTTACTTTCTTATCCAACCTGATAATCTGTGCCTTTTTAGTAGGATATTTAGACCATTTACTGAATATTGTTGATACAGTTGTGATCAAATCCACCAAGTACTATTTGTTTTCTGTTTGTCTCGTCTGTATTTTGTTCTCTTTTTCTTATTTTTCTGCCTTCTTTTTGGATTACATATCTTTTATGTTTCCATTTTATCTCCTTTTTTTGTTTATTAGCCTGTAATTCCTTGTGTGCCTGTTTGAGGGTGTATAGTATACACCAGAGACCAACAAACTTTTTCTATAAAGGTCCATATAGTAAATATTTTAGATTTGGTGCACTATACTATCTTTGTCATAACTATTTGATTGCCATTTTTGTACAAAAGCAGTCAGGCACAATATGTAAATGAATGACTCTGGCTGTGTTCCAATAAAACTTTTTTTTTTTTAAGATTTTATTTATTTATTTGTCAGAGAGAAAGAGAGCACAAGCAGGGGGAGCAGCAGGCAGAGCAGGCAAGGGAGAAGCAGGCTCCCAAATGAGCAAGAAGCCCAGCGCGGGACTTGATCCTGGGATCGTGACCTGAGCCAAAGGCAGACGCTTAACCGAATGAGCTACCCAGGCTTCCCTCCAATAAAACTTTATTTATGAAAACAGGGAGCAGGCCAGATTTGGTCTGCAAATTATAGTTTGCCAACATCTGGTCATATCTTCAATTTAACACAGTCTACTTTCAAATGATATTATACTACTTCACTTATAGTATTATAACGTTTCTACAATACACTTCCATTTCTGGAGCCTGGGTGGCTCAGTCTGTTAAACTTATGCCTTTGGCTCAGGTCATGATCCCTGGGTGCTGGGATCAAACCCTGTGTCCTTGGGCTCCCTGCTCGGCGGGGAGCCTGCTTCTCCCCCCCGCTCGTGCTTGCTCTTTCTCTCTTTCTCTCAAATAAATAAATTAAATCTTTAAAAGAAATATATTTCCATTTCTTCCCTACCAGCCTTTGCACTCTTGTTTTCTTATATTTCACATATGATAAATTTTTGTTATTGTTTCTACTTTGAACAATTATATTTTCTGGGATCATGGGACCCCTGAGATCATAACCTGAGCCAAAGGCAGATGCTTAACTGACTGAGCCACCCAGGTGCCCCTATTTTCAGGAGATTTAAATAAAAAATGAAATCTTTTAAATTTATCTACATTGTTACAGTTTCCAGTGCACTTTGTTTTTTTGTGTGTGTAAATGCAGGTTTCCATATGCTATAATTTCCCGTCTGCCTAAGGACTTCATTTAAAATTTCTGCTGCTACTGAATTCTTTCAGCTCTTTTAAGGCTGTGAAAGTATTTCACTTTTATTTATTTATTTTTTAAAGGTTTTATTTTATCTTTAGAGAGAGAACGCTTGAGTGGGAAGAAGGAGAGGGAGAAAGAGAATCCCAAGCAGGCTCCATGCTCAGTGTGGAACCTGACGCAGGACTTGATCCCATAACCCTGAGATCATGACCTGAGCCAAAATTAAGACTTGGATGCTCAACCGACTGAGCCACCCAGGAGCCCCTCACTTTTGTTTTTAGAAAGATATTTTTTGTTAGGTATAGAATTTAAGTTGACTCCCCCCCGCCCACCACCACTTTCAGTACTATAAAGATGTTTCTCCATTCTCTTCTGGCATGCATTGTTTCTGTCAAGAAAGCTGCTGTCATTTTTATCTTTATTCTTCTGTATGTAATATTTCTTTATTTCGCTGGCTCTTGTTAAGATTCTCTCTCTCAGTAAAAATAACAGCTTTATTGAGATATAATTCAAATACCATAAAATTCACCTTTTTAAAGTGTATACTTTTGTGGGTTTTAGTGTATTCACAAAGATGTACAACCATCATCACTAATTTTAGAACTTTTTCACTCAAAAATGAAACCCGGTGCCTATAAGCAGTTACTCTCAATACTCCCCCACTGGCTACCACTAATCTAATTTCTGTCTCTATGGATTTGTCTTTTCTAGACATGTGATGTTTATGGAGTGATACAATATGTGTAGTCTTTTGTGATGGACTTCTTTTACTTGGCACAATGTTTTCAAGTTTCATTCATGTTATAGCAGTACTTTATTCCTTTTTCGTGCCAAATATTCCATTCTATGAATAGATCACATTTGTTTATTCAGCTCATGAACATTTAGCTTGTAGCCATTTCTTGGCTCTTATGAATGATAATGCTATGAACACTTGTATATAAGTTTTCAGCTGGACATGTGTTTTCATTTCTCGTGGGTAGATACCTAGGAGTGGAACTGCTGGGTGAATATGATAACTGTGTTTAACATTTTCAGAAGCTGACTGTTTTTGGAAGTGACTACAGCATTTTACATTTCCATCAGCATTTATGAAGTTCCAGTTTCTCCACATCCTTGTCAATACTCATTATTGGCTGTCTTTTAATATTAGTCATCCTAGAAAAAAAAATTAGTCATCCTGGTGGGTCTGAAGTGGTCTCTTACTGTGATTTTGATTTGTATTTTTCCAATGACTAATGATGTTGAGCATCTTCCCATGTGCTTATTTCTCCAAAGAAGATACACAAATACCTGATAATGTCTATTCAAATCTTTTGCTCATTTTTAACATTGACTTGTCTTTTTTTTAAGATTTTATTTATTTGAGAGAGAGAGAGAGAGCATAAGCAGGGGGAGGGGCAGAGGGAGAAGAGAGAGAGAATCTCAAGCAGACTCTACACCCAGCATGGAGCCCAAGCGGGGTCAGGACCCTGAGATCATGACCTGAGATAAAATCAAGAGTAGGACATAAACTGACTAAGCCACCCAGGTGTCCCAACATTGATTTCTCTTTTTATTGTTGAGCTGTAAGAGTTCTTTATCTATTCTGGGTACATTTCCCTATCAGATATATGATTTACAAAAAATTTTTCCATTCTGTGCATTGTCTTTTCACTTTCTTAATGGTATCCTTTGAAGTCAAAAAGGTTTTAATTTTGATGAAGTCCATTTACTTATTTTTTTTCTTTTGTTGCTTTTGCTCTTGGTGTCATATCTAAGATATTATTGCCTAACCCAAGGTCACAGAGACTCCTTTGTTTTCCTTAAGAGTGGTGTAGTTTTAGCTCTTGCATTTAAGTCTATGGTCCATTTTGAGTTAATTTTGGTGTATGGCATGAGGATGTAGTTTAACTTTATTCTTTTGCATGTGAATATCCAGTTTTCCCAGTACCATTTGTAGAAAAAGATGATTTTTTTTTCCACATTGAATTGTCTTGGCACCCTTGTTGAAAATCAGTTTACCATAAATGTAAGAGTTGATTTCTATGCTCTCAATTCTATTCTATTTAAATATATGCCTTTATATATTTATATATACTGTCTTTATGTCAGTATCACACTGTCTTGATTACTATAGCTATATAGTAAATTTTGAAATTGAGAAATGTGAGTTTTCCAATTTTGTTCTTTTTCAAGATTGTTTTGGCTATTGTGGGTGCTTTGCATTTCTATATGAATTTTAAGATCAGTTTGTCAGTTTCTCCAAAAAAGATAGCCAGGATTTTGACAAGTATACAGTGAATATGTAGATCAGTTTGGGTAGTATTGCTATCTTAACAATACAGGATATAAGCAAAAATCCATTTATACTGCCTTCTGTGTTTACCTATATAGTGACTTTTATCAGTGCTCTTTTTCTTGGGTTCATTTGAATTAATATCTGGTGTCCTTTCATTTCAGTTTAAAGGACTCACCTTACTGGTCTTACAGAACAGATTTGCTAGCAGTGAATTCTGTTTTTATTTGTGACTGTCTTAATTTCTCCTTCCTTTTTTTAATTTAAAATTTTTTGATGTGGTAAAATACACATAACATAAAATTTACCATGTAACTATTTTTAAGTATACAGTTTAGTGGTATTAAATACATCCATAATGTTGTATAGCTGCCGCTACCATACATGTCCATAAATCTTTTCAACTTGTAAAACTGAAACCCTATACCCATTAAACAGAGCTGCCCATTTCCACCCGTCTTTCTAGCACCTAGCAACCAGTTTTCTTTCTTTTTTTTTTTTTTTAAGATTTTGTTTATTTGAGAGAGAGAGTACACCGTGCACAAGCACAAGAAGGGGGGGAGGGGCAAAGGGAAAGGGGGAAGTGGACTCTGCCTAGCAGGGAGTCCAACTTGCGGCTTGATCCCAGGACCCTGAGATCACGACCTGAGCCAAAGGCGGACGCTTAACTGACTGAGCCACCCAGGCGCCCCCACAGTTTTATTTTCTGTCTTTGTGATTTTGAGTACTTTTAGTACTCATATAGGTGAAATCATACAGTATTTGTCTTTTTGTCACTGGCTTATTTAGCATAATGTCTTCAAGCTTCATCCATGTTTTAGCATATTGCAGACTTTCCTTCCTTCTTAAGACTAGTTAATATTCCATTGTATGTATATCTACATTTTGCTTGGTGATTTATTGCTTGATGGACTCTTGGATCATTTCCATGTTTTAGCTATTGTGAATAATACTGCTATGAACATGAGTATACAGATATCCCTTTGAGAAGTAAGTGCTGGATCATACGGTATTTTTTTTTTTTTTTTTGCTGTCTATAACAGACTCATTTTATTTGAGATATAACTTATATAATATACTAGTTTTATTTATAATTTTTTAATTTTTATTTTTTGTTTCAAGTTTTTATTTAAATTCTAGTTAGGTAATATACAGTGCAATATTTATTTTAGGAGTTGAACTCAGTGATTCATCACTTACATGTAACACCCAGTACTCATCACAAGTGCTCTTCTTAATACCCAGTACCCATCCCCCACCCACCTCCCCTCCAGCAGCTCTCAGTTTGTTCTCTATAATTAAGAGTCTTGGGGGAGAAGGGCTCTTCCCTTTGCATCCAGTGGCAGCCATCAGCTCAAAGGTAAGCCAAGATGGGTGCTTACAAGTACATCCAGTAGCTGTGGAGGAAGAAGCCATCCAATGTAATGTGCTTTTCTCTCAGGATGTGTTGCTGGTAGTATGCCCAGCTCTCTGTGCTCCACAGGGCCCCCTGCCCAACCAAGCCTGATAAAGCACGCAGACTGTTTTACAAGGTCAAGCAAGGTTATGTCATATATCAGACATGGTGGCCACAAATGCCCAGTTCCTAAGGGTGCTACCTACGGCAAGCCTGTCCATCATGGTGTTAACCAGCTAAAGTTTGCCCCAAGCCTTCAGTCTGTTGCAGAGGAGTGAGCTGGACAGCACTGTGGGGCTCTGAGAGTCTTGAATTTTTACTGGGTTGGTGGAGATTGCATGTACAGATTCTTTGAGGTTATCCTCATTGATCCATCCGTAAAGCTATCAGAAAAATCCTGACACCCAGTGGATCACCAAACGAGTTTACAAGCACAGGGAGATGCGAGGGCTGACATCTGCAGGCTGCAAGAACCATGGCCTTGGAAAGGGTCACACAATTGGTTCTCACTGTGAGACATAAGAGAAGACGCAATACTCTCCAATTCCACCATTACTGCTGATATGAATAATGTTTGTAAAATCCTTACCTAATAAACAATTTAGGGCAGTATGGTTGCTTCAAAGTAGTCTTTAATTTGTCTGTTAAAATTAGCTGCAGATTGTTCCATGAATGCATTGTCAAATTATGAAAGTTAAAGTGCAATAATGTTTGAAGACTGTAAGTGAAGGTGTATCTTGTTTCTAGTAAGATAAATGCTTTTGTCTTTGCTTTATCTTTTTAGGGAGTTTATATGTCAGTGTTTAAAATGCTGTTTGGTATAATAGGTGTAAAATAAATTTTGTAAAAGTGGAATGCAGAAACTAACCATGTAGATTTGTTGGTGTATGTAATGAAACCTACAGCTTCTTAGGGGTGATGTAATGCTCTGGTTTACTCTCAACTCGCTATTTTTAGGAGTTTGGGAAGAACAGGCTTTTAAAATTGGATCTTGCTTGGAAATGTGAAGAATATCCTAATCTTTTATCATGATCATATAGAGAATAATGTCAACTAGAAACCACATTTTTAGGTTGAATTCAGTATTTTTCAGGGGTCTTACACTCAATTAAATGATTTCCAGAAAACAGCAGACTGAAAGCCTCTTGAGACCTAAATTCCTTTCCACTCAAAAAGAGATCCTAAACCATATATATTTTGCATGTAGAGGTTGTTCAACTTAAGGAGTAAATGTTTATTAAACTAAAAAAAAGAGTCTTTATGGTTTGCCTCCCTCTCTTTTTTTCTTAAAGATTTATTTGGGAGACAGAGCATGCATGCAAGCATAGGGAGGGGCAGAGGGAGAAGGGAGAGAGAGAATTTCAAGCAGACTCCCCTCCCAGAACGGAACCCAACACAGTGTTCAATCTCACAACCTGAGATCATGACATGAGCCAAAATCAAGAGTCAGATGCTTAACCAGCTGAGCCACCCAGGTGCCCCAACTTTCTCTTTCTCCTTTTTACCCCCTTCCCATATGTTCATCTGTTTTGTTTCTTACTTTATTTTTGTTTGTTTCAAGTTGTTTTTTTTTTAAGATTTTATTTATTAGAGAGAGAGTGAGACAGAGAAAGCACAAGAGGGGGGTGGGTCAGAGGGAGAAGCAGACTCCCCACTGAATGGGGAGCCCAATGTGGGACTGGATCCTGGGACTCTGGGATCATGGCCTGAGCCAAAGGCAGACACCTAACTGACTGAGCCACCTGGGCGCCCCTCAAGTTTTTATTTAAATTCTAGTTAGTTAAAATGCAGTGAAATACTGGTTTCAGGAGTAGAACTCAGTGATTCATCACTTACATACAACATCCAGTGCTCATCCCAACAAGTACCCTCCTTAATACCCATCACCCATTTAGGCCATCCCCTGCCCACCTCCCCTCCATCAACCCTCAGTTTGTTCTCTGTAGTTAGGAGTCCCTTATACTTAGCCTCCCTCTCTCTTTTTCCCCCCTTCCCCTGTGTTCATCTGTTTTGTTTCTTAAATTCCACATGAGTGAAATTATACGGTATTTGTCTTTCTCTGACTGACTTATTTCACTTAGCATAACACACTCTAGCTCCATCCATGTAGTTGCAAATGAGAAGATTTCCTTCTTTTTGTTGGCTGAGTAATATTCCATTGTATATATACCACATCTTCTTTATCCATTCATCAGTTGATGGACTTTTGGGCTCTTTCCATAATTTGGCTATTGTTGGTAATGGTGCTATAAACATCAGGTTGCAAACGTCCCTTTGAATCAGTATTTTTGTATCCTTTGGGTAAATACCTAGTAGTATAATTGCTAGGTCATAGGGTAGTTCTAGTTTTAACTTTTTGAGGCACCTCCATACTGTTTTCTAGAGTGGCTGCACCAGTTTGCATTCGCATCAACAGACCAGTTTCTCTGCATCCTCACCAACATCTGTTGTTTCCTGTGTGGTTTTTTTTTTTTTTTTTTTTTTTTTTTTAAGATTTTATTTATTTGAGAGAGAGAGTAATGGGGAGGAACAGAGGGAGAGAAGCAGACTCCCTGCTGAGCAGGAAGCCTGATGCAGGGCTCCATCCCAGGACCCAGAGATAATGACCTGAGCCGAAGGCTTAACTGACTGAGCCACCCAGGCACCCCTCCTGTATTGTTAATTTTAGCCATTCTGACAGGTGTTAGGTGGTATCTCATTGTAGTTTTGATTTGTATTTTCCCTGATGATGAGTGATGTTGAGTATCTTTTCATGTGTCTGTTGGCCAAATGTATGTCTTCTTTGGAAAAATGTCTGTTCATGTCTTCTGCCCATTTCTTAACTGGATTATTTATTTTTTGGGTGTTGGGTTTGATAAGTTCTTTTTTTTTCTTCTTTAGATTTTACTTATTTATTTGACAGAGAGACACAGCGAGAGAGGGAACACAAGCAGGGGGAGTGAGAGAGGGAGAAGCAGGCTTCCCGCAGAGCAGGGAGCCCAAAGTGGGGCTCGATCCCAGGACCTTGGGATCATGACCCGAGCCGAAGGCAGACGCTTAACGACTGAGCCACCCAGGTGCCCCTTGATAAGTTCTTTATAGATTTTGGATACTAACCCTTTATCAGATATGTCATTTGCAAATATCTTCTCCCATTCTGAAGGCTGCCTTTTAGTTTTTTTGGTTGTTTCCTTTGTTGAGCATCTTTTTAGTTTGATATAGTCCCATTTATTTAGTTTTCCTTTTGTTGCCTTTACTTTTGGTATCATATCTGATAAATCATTGCTGACACCATATCTAGGGGCTTACCTTCATGTTTTCTTCTAGGACTTTTATGATTTCAGGTTGTACATTCAAGTCTTCATTTCATTTGAGTTAGTTTTTGTGCATGGTGTAAGATAGTTGTCCAGTTTCATTTTTTTGCATGTGGCTGTTCAGTTTTCCCAGCACAGTTTTTCGCCTTCCTCTCTGATATGGATGCCTTTTATTTCTTTTTCTTGCCTATTTACTCTGTCTCAGACTTCCAGGCTATGACAAATAAGAGTAGCAAGAGTTGGGTATACTTGGGTTGTTCCTGATCCTAGAGGAGAAGCTTTTAGTTTTTCACTTTTGAGGATGATGTTGGCTATGGGCTTGTCATAGATGGCCTTTATTATGTTGAGGTACATTCTCTTTAAATCCATTCTGCTGAGAGTTCTTATCATGAACAGATGTTGAATTTTGTCAAATGCTTTTCTACATCTATTGCAATGATCATATGATTTTTATCCTTCATTTTGTGAATGTGGTGTATCATATTGATTAATTTTTGAATATTGAAACATCCTTGCATCTCTGAAATAAATCCTACTTGATCATGGTGAATGATCCTTTAAAAAATTTTAAAATTCAGCTTGTTAATATTTTATTGAGGATTTGCATCTATGTTTATCAATGATATTGGTCTCCAATTTTCTTTTTATCATAGTTGTTTTTGGTTTTGGTATTGGTAATGCTATTCCCCTAGCATGAATTTGGAAGCATTCCTTCCTATTCTGTTTTTTGGAATAGTTTAAGAAGTATAGGTATTAACTCTTCTTTAAATGTTTGGTAGAGGTCGCCTGGGTGGCTTCGTCAGTTAAGCATCTGCCTTCTGCTCAGGCCAGGATCCTGGAGTACCGGAATTGAGTCCCACATCAGACTCCCTGCTGAGCAGGGAGTCTGCTTCTCCCTCTGCCCCCCACCCTGCTCTCGTGCTCTCTCTCTCTCAAATAAATAAATAAAATCTTTAAAAAAATAGTAAATGTTTGGTAGAATTCACTTTTGAAGCCATCTGGACTTTTGTTTGTTGGGAGTTTTTTGGTTCAACTTTGTCTCAGTTTTATTACCTAAATTTGTTTGTTTGTAATTTGTTTGTTTAGATTTTCTATGTCTTCCTGAATTTATTCTTGGAAGTTTTTATGTTTGTAGGAAGTTTTCATTCTTCTATTTTGTCTAATTTGTTGGCATATTGTTTTTTTGTAGTAATTTCTTAAAATCCTTTGTGTTGTGTGTTCTTTTTGGAAGGAAGCCATGCTAGGAGTAGGGTAAGAGAAGGCATAGGTTGAGATCAGTAGTACAGATATGTTTAGTATGACGTGAGACATCTAAGTGGAGACAATCAAGCAGGCAGTTAAATACAAGAATTTCAATTAAAAAAAAAAAAGAATTTCAAGTTTAGAAACAAGTCCTAAACTATAAATTAAACCACAAATCTGGTTTGGTCAGTATATAACCTTCAGGATAGATTTTGGATACTAACCCTTTATCCGATATGGCATTTACAAATATCTTCTCCCATTCCGTCGGCTGCCTTTTAGTTTTGTTGATTGTTTCCTTTGCTGTGCCGAGGCTTTTTATCTTGATGAAGTCCCAATAGTTCGTTTTTGCTTTCGTTTCCCTTGCCTCAGGAGACGTGTCTAGTAAGAAGTTGCTGTGGCCAACATCAAAGAGGTTGCTGCCCGTTTTCTCCTCTAGGATTTTGATGGTTTCCTGTCTTACATTTAGGTCTTTAATCCATTTTCAATTTACTTTTGTGTACTGTGTAAGAAAGTGGTCCAGTTTCATTCTTCTGCATGTCGCTGTCCAGAGTTTTCCCAACACCATTTGTCGAAGAGACTTCTTATATTTTTTCCTGCTTTGTGGAAGGTTAGTTGACCATACGTTTGTGGGTCCATTTCTGGTTCTCTATTCTGTTCCATTGATCTATGTGTATGTTTTTGCCTGCAGCTTCAGTATAAAACACATAATTGAGAGCACAATTGAATAAAACACCTCAACACAGTTGTGTACTTCATCATAAGAAAACTTGCACTGTTGTGATTTGACCTTGGGTTTACTTTGGCAGAACAAGAATTATAACTTTTCTTCTCACTGGTAGGGATGAAAAGCTAAGAGAAAGTATTGCTCTTAGTTGCTCTTATAATACTGAGTCCCACTAGAAGCTGTGTCTATTCTGCTACCAGTTGCTCAGGTTTTGCTTCCTTCCTAGCATCTTTCAGCATTCTGCTTTTTTCCAGTGTAAACCAGAAAGAAAGGAAATGATTCTGTTTACATATGCACTATTTTCCTATGATTATCCTCTGCTGCTTTTTTCCAGTCTGGATGGAAATTCTTTCTTGAATTCTTCTCTGCCACTTCCTGTTCTTTGAGCCTGGAACTGTTATAAAAGCTAATTGGCATCAGACACAAAAGATTATTCATTAACTTTTCTCTAAGACCCACAGCTCCTTCCAAGCCTGATTCTAATTTTTTAAAGGAACTATCTCTTTCTTTTCTTCTGAACTGACATATTAGAATACAGTTGAACAGACCATGCACAATTTTCAAACAATTGCTTTATATGCCATATTTAGTTTGAAAGTTATTTTCCCATAGAAACAATAATATAAATGATGGTTTGGTTTCCCCAGCTAACTCCAACATCTTTTAAACTTGTGTCAAGTGGTATTTCATTTATAATTGACAACAGCTATACCCTTGTTTCTTGGACACATGGACACATTGCCCATAAGTTATTCTAGTATAGCATAGAGACAGGAAACAAGGACTGTACCTACAGTGTCCCAATAATTTAACTTTCTACATTAGTAGCATAGAACCACAGACTGTAGGAGTTAGGAGGGACATTAGAGATAGCATCATCCAAGCTACTTATTTTTTATGAGGGAGAAGACTGAGAGCCTGGGAACTTAAATGACTTTTCCTTAGTGGCATTTTCTCACCTCACATCACTGAAATTTGTGTATATTGATTCACCTGTTTAAAATTCCAGATAAACTCCTTGATATCTATCAAGATTCAGTTCTCCTATAAAACTTTATGTGTTCACCCTTGACCCTTTGGATATATATAGTTGGACTCTCCAATCTCTTTTCTCTCCATACATTGTATATAATAACTTTCATAGCACTGTTTAGGTACAGTGACCTTGTGCAAGTCACTAAACATCTCAGTACTTCAGTATTTTTATCCATAAAATAATAATACCTACTTCACAGGTGTGTAATGAAAATGAAATGAGTTAATATAGGCAAAGAGCTTATGACAGTGTCTGGTACACAGTAAATTTTATATAATTAATAGATAGTATCATAATGAATTGTGATTTTTGACTTGAATACTTGTTTTCCCTACTGGTCTATGAGCTCATCAGCTCACCAAGGTCAAAAAGATTATATATCACTCATCTTTGGCAGCATTATATAAGTTTTTAACGAAAATTTTTATTTTGAGGGGTGCCTGGGTGGCTCAGTCAGTTAAGCATCTGCTTTCAGCACAGGTCGTGATCAGGGTCCTGGGATCGAGCCCCACTTTGGGCTCCCTGCTCAGTGGGGAGTCTGCTTCTCCCTCTCCCTCTCCCTCTGCTCCTCCCCCCCACTCATGCTCTCTCTTTCTCAAATAAAATCTTAAAAAAAGAAAAGAAAATTTTTACTTTGAAATCATTGTAAGTTTACATGCAGTTGGAAGAAATAATACAGAGATCCCATGTGCCCTTTACCTCATTTCCCCCAGTAATAACACCTTGCAAAACTACAGTACAGTATCACAATGGGGATATTGACATTGATATAGTTAAGATTCAAAACAATTCCATTACCACAAGGATTCTACATATTGACCTTTTACAACCACACTCATTTCTTTCTCATATTCTTCCTCCAACCAACATCTAACTCCTGGCAACCACTAATCTAGTCTCGATTTCTATAATTTTGTTATTTCAAGAATATTATATAAATGGAATAACATAATATGTAACTTTTGCTGATTGTCTCTTTTCACTCAGCATAATTCTCTGGAGATTTATTTCAAGTTGTGTGTTATCATTTTTAAAAATTATTGAGTAGCATTTCATGGTATGAGTGTACATACTAAAATCTGACTACACACCCATTGAAAGACATCTGAATTGTTTCTAGTTTTTATTGATTATGAATAAAGCTGCTTTTGAACATTCACGTACAGGTTTTTGTGTAAATATGTTTTCATTTCCTTGGGATAAATGCCCAGGAGAGAGTTGCTGGATCATATGGTAGTTGCATGTTTAGTTTTTGAAGAACTTGCCAAACTGTTTTCCATAGTGCTGTACCATTTTACATACCACCAACAACTTATGAGTGAAAAGACAGAGAAATTTATCCCAAATGAAGGAACAGGAGAAGGCCATGGACAGGGATCAAAGTAAAACAGATATAAGTAACATACCTGATGGACAATTTAAAGCAGTGATCATAAGGATACTCACTGGACTTGAGAACAGAGCAGGAGACATCAGTGAGACCCTTAACACAGAGATAAGGAATAACAGCAGAGATAAAGGACTCAATAACCAAGATGAGAAACATGCTTGATAGAATGAAGAGCAGGCTGGAGAGCAGAGGAATGAATTAGTGACCTAGAAGACAGAGTAAGGGAAAGTAATCAAGCTGAACAAAGGAGAAAAAAAAGAATTATGCAAAACAAGAATATACTTAGGGAACTCAGTGACTCTGTCAAACATAAACATATTCATATTTTAGGAGTCCCAGAAGAAGAGTGAGAAAAGCGGGCAGAAAATATATTTGAAGAAATAATAGCTGAAAACTTGACTAACATGGGGAAGGAAACAGATCTCCAGAAATAGGTGGCACAGAAACTCCCATCAAAATCAACAAAAGCAGATCCACACCAAGACATATTGTAAATAAATTGGCTATATATGGTGATAAAAAATATTAAAGAGCAGCAAGATAAAAGGAGACAGTTACATACAAAGGAAACCCCATAAAGCTATCAGCAGATTTTTCAGCAGAAACTTTCTAAGCCAGAAAGGAGGCATGATATACTCAAAGTGTTGAATGCGAAAAACCTGCAGCCAAGAATACCCTATCTAGCAAGGCTGTCATTCAGAGTAGAAGGAGAGATAAAGAGTTTCCCAAACAAAAACTAAAGGAGTTCGTGACCTCTAAACCAGCCCTGCAAGAAGTATTAAAGGGAACTCTTTGAGTGGAAAGCAAAGACCACAAATGACAGTATGAAGGTAGGAAACACAAAAGCAGTAAAAAGAGTTAGTTAAGGAACTCACAAAAGAAAAGGAAGTATGCACCTAAAACATGGGGAGAAAAGGAGTAAAGAATGGGTTCAAACTTAAATGACCATCAATTTAGTAGACTGCTATATGAAGAAGGGGTTATATACAAACTGTATGGTAGTGATTTATCAAAAGCCACTAATAAATATGCAAAGAAGAAAGAGAAAGAAATTCAAATATGTCACTGAAGAAAATCAGCAAACCATGAAAGAGAGGAAGACAAGAAAGGCTCAGAGAAAATCTTCAGAACAACCACAAAACAAATAATAAAATGGCAACAAATACATATCTATCAATAATGACTTTATTTTTTTAAGTAGGCTCCAAGCCTAGCATGGAGCCTAATGGAGGGCCCAAACTCATACCCCAAGACCAAGACCTGAGCTGAGATCAAGAGTTGGACACTTAACCTACTGAGCCACCCAGGCACCTCAATCAGTAATTATTTTGAATGTAAATGGACTAAATGCTCCAATCAAAAGACATAGGGTGACAGAATGGATGAAAAAACAAGACCCATCTATACACTGCCTATAAGAGGCTCATTGTAGACCAAAAAACAGGTGCAGATTGAAAGTGAGGAGATGGAGAAACATCATGCAAATGGATGTCGAAAGAAAGCCAGAACGGCAGCTTTCCAACCAGGCCCTGGCAGAATGGCTCCTGCGAAGAAGGGTAGTGAGAAGAAGAAGGGCCGTTCTGCCATCAACGAGGTAGTGACCAGAGAATACACCATCAACATTCACAAGTGCATCCATGGAGTGGGTTTCAAGAAGCGTGCCCCTCGGGCACTCAAAGAGATCCGGAAATTTGCCATGAAGGAGATGGGAACTACAGATGTGCGCATTGACACCAGGCTCAACAAAGCTGTCTGGGCCAAAGGAATAAGGAACGTTCCATACCGTATCCATGTGTGGTTGTCCAGAAAATGTAACGAGGATGAAGATTCACCAAACAGGCTCTACACACTGTTTACCTATGTACCTGTCACCACTTTCAAAAATCTACAGACAGTAATGTGAATGAGAACTAATCACTGATTGTCAAATAAAGGTATAAAAAAAAAAAGATATAAAGCCAGAGTGGCAATACTTCTATTGGATGAAATAGACTTTAAAGCAAAGACTGTAATAAGAGGCAAG
Organism: Mirounga angustirostris; assembly: GCF_029215605.1. Lineage (NCBI taxonomy): Eukaryota > Metazoa > Chordata > Mammalia > Carnivora > Phocidae > Mirounga > Mirounga angustirostris. The sequence goes on from NW_026991712.1 coordinate 154,960,247, forward strand.
AAGAACACTATCATAATAAAGGGGACAATCCAACAAGAAGATATAACAATTGTAAATATTTTGGACCCAACATGGGAGCACCCAAATACACAAAACAGTTAAGAACAAACATAAAGAAACTAATTGATAATAATACCATAGCAGTAGAAGACTTTAACACCCCACTTACACCAATGGACAGATCATCTAAACAGAAAATCAACACGGAAACAATGGCTTTGAATGACACAGTGAACCAGATGGATTTAACAGAATATTCAGAACATTCCAGCCCCAAACAGCAGAATACACATTCTTTTCAAGTGCACATGGAACATGCATCTTTTCTGACCATAATGCTATGAAACTAGAAGTCAACCACAAGAAAAAATCTGGAAAGACCACAAATAACATGCTGCTGAACAATGAATAGGTCAACCAGGAAATAAAAGAAGCAATTAAAAAGTACATGGAAACAAATGAAAATGAAAACACAACAGTTCAAAATCTTTGGGACGCAGCAAAAGCAGTTCTCAGAGGAAGTGTATAGCAATACAGGCCTACCTCAAGAAGCAAGAAAAATCTCTAATAAAGAACCTAACCTTACACTGAAAGGAGCTAAAAAAAGAACAACAAATGAAACCTAAAACGAGCCAAAGAAAGGAAATAATAAAGATTAGAGCAGAAATAAATGATATAGAAACTAAAAAACAATAGAACAGATCAATGAAACCAGGAGCTGTTTCTTTGAAAAAAATCAATAAAATTGACAAACCTCTAGCCAGACTTACCAAGAAAAAAAAAGAAAGGGCCCAAATAAATAAAAGCACAAATGAGAGAGGAGAAATAACAACAAACACCATGGAAATAAACTTATAAGAGAGTATTGTGAAAAACTACATGCCAACAAATTGGACAACCTGGAAGAAATGGATAAATTCCAGAAACATAATCTAACAAAAGTGAAACAGGAAGAAATAGAAAATTTGAACAGACTGATTACAAGTGAAGAAATTAAATAAGTAATCCAAAAACTCCCAACAAACCAAAGTCCAGAACCAGATGGCTTCACAGACAAGTTCTCTCAGACATTTAAGGGGCACCTGGGTGGCTCAGTCAGTTAAGCATCTGCCTTTGGCTCAGGTCCTGATCCTGGGGTCCTGGGATCAAGCCCCACATCGGGCTTCCTGCTCAGCGAGGAGTCTGCTTCTCCCTCTCCCTCTGCTCCTCCCCCTCACTCATGCGCCCGCTCTCTCTCACAATAAATAAATAAAATCTTTTTAAACAACAACAACAAAACATTTAAAGAAGAGCTAATGCCTTTTCTTCTCAAACTATTCTGAAAAATAGAAAAGGAAGGAAAACTTTCAAATTTATTCTGTGAGGCCAGCATTATCCTGACACCAAAACCCTGATACAGACACCACTAGTGGGGCTCCTGGGTGGCTCAGTCGTTAAGCGTCTGCCTTCGGCTCAGGTCATGATCCCAGGGTCCTGGGATCGAGCCCCACATCAGGCTCCCTGCTCTGCGGGAAGCCTGCTTCTCCCTCTCCCACTCCCCCTGCTTGTGTTCCCTCTCTCGCTGTCTCTCTCTGTCAAATAAATAAAATAAAATAAAAAATAAAGACACCACTAGAAAAGAGAACTACAGGGCAATATCCTGCAAAAATCCTCAACAAACTACTAGCAAACCAAATCCAACAATACATTAAAAACACCATTCACCACAATCCAGTGGGATTTCCTCCAGGGTTGCAAAGGTGGTTCAGTATTCACAAATCACTCAACATGATACATCACATCAACAAGAGAAAGACTAGAAACCATATGATCACTTCAATAGATGCAGAAAAAGCATATGACAAAGTACAACATCCATTCATGGAAATGCCCTCAACAAAGTTAGTTTAGAGGGAACATACCTCAACATAATAAATAGCTCAGTATATGGAAAACCCATAGCTAACATTATCCTCAGTGGGGAAAACTGAGAGCCTTTCCCCTAAGGTCAGGAACAAGACAGGGATGTTCACTCTCACCATTTCTATTCAACATCATAGTGGAAGTCCTAGCCAGAGCAATCAGACAATAAAAAGAAATCAGAGACATCCAAATCAGTAAGGAGGAGGTGAAACATTCATTGTTTGTTGATGACATGATACTCTTCATATAGAAAACCTGAAAGACTTCCCCCCAAAATTTCTGGAACTGATAAACAGATTCAGTAGAGTTGCAGGATACAAAATTAGTGTACAGAAATCTGTTGCATTTGTGTACACCAGTAATGAAGCAGCAGAAAGAGAAATTAAGAAAACAATCCCATTTACAATTGCACCAAAATAATAAGATACCAAGGAATAGACCTAACCAAAGAGGTGAAAGACCTGTACTCTGAAAACTATAGAACACTTATGAAAGAAACTGAGATGACACAAAGAAATGGAAAGACATTCCATGCTCATGGATCAAAAGAAGGAATTTTGTTAAAATGTCTATACCACCCAAAGCAATCACACATTTAATGCAATCCCTATCAAAATACCACCAGCATTTTTTGCGGAACTAGAACAAACAATCCTAAAATTTGTATGGAACCACAAAAGATCCTGAATAGCCAAAGTAAACTTGAAAAAGAAAAGCAAAGCTGGAGGCATCAGAATTTCAGATTTCAAGTTACAAAGCTGTAGTAATCAAAACCATATGATACTGGTACAAAAATAGATTCATAGACCAAGGAGACAGAATAGAAAACCCAGAAATAAACCCAGAATTATATGGCCAGTGAGTCTTTGACAAAGCAGGAAAGAATATACAATGGGAAAAAGGCAGTCTATTCCACGAAGGGTGTTGGGAAAACTGGATAGCAACATGCAAAAGAATAAAACCAGACCACTCTCTTACATCATGAACAAAAATAAATTCAAAATGGATTAAAGACCTAAATGTGAGACCTGAAACCACAAAAGTCCTGGAAAAGAGCACAGGCACTAATTTCTCAGACATAGACTGTAGCAACACTTCTCTAGATATGTTTCCTGAGGCAAGGGAAATAAAAGTAAAAATAAACTATTGGGACTACATCAAAATAAAAAGCTTCTGCACAGCAAAGGAAACAATCAATAAAACTAAAAGGCAACCAATGGAATGGGAGAATATATTTGCAAAGGACACATCTGATACAGGGTTAGTATCCAAAATATATGAAGAACTTAAAAACTCAACATCTAAGAAAAATAATCCAATTAAAAAATGGGCAGAAGAGTGGCGCCTGGGTGGTTCAGTCGATTGTGTCCCACCCTTGATCTCAGCTCAGTTCTTGATCTCAACATCACGAGTTCAAGCTCCGTGTTGGACTCCATGCTGGGCATGGAGCCTACTTTTAAAAAATGGGCAGAAGACATAAACATATTTCTCCAAAGAAGACATACAGATGGCCAACAGACACATGAAAAAATGCTCCACATCACTCATCATCAAGGAAATGCAAATGAAAACTATACCACCTCACAACTGTCAGAATGACTAAAATCAAAAACACAAGAAACAAATGTTGACGAGGATATGGACAAAAAGGAACCCTTGTACGCTGTTGGTAGAAATGCAAACTGGTGCAGCCCCCAGTGGAAAACAGTGTGGAGGTTCCTCAAAATGTTAAAAATAGGATTACCCTATAATCTAGTAATCACACTACTGGGTATTTACTCAAATAATACAGAACACTAATTCAAAGGGATACATGTATCCCTATTTTTACAGTAGCACTATTTATAATAGCAAAGATATGGAAGTGGCCCCAGTATCCAATGAGTAATAGATTAATGGATAAAGAAGAAGTGGTATATATATACACACTGGAATATTATTCAGCCATTTAAAAAAATGGATATTTGCCATCTGTAATGATGTGGATGGAGCCAGAGTGTATTATGATAAGCAAAATAAGTCAGGGAAAGAGAAATACTGTATAATTTCACTCTTGTGGAATTTAAGAAATAAAACTGAACATGGGGGAAAAATGAGAGGCAAACCATAAAATAGACTCTTAACTATAGAGAACAAACTGAGGGTTGCTGCAGTAGAGGTGTGTGTCGGGATGGGTGATGGGTATTAAGGAGGGCACCTGTTGTGATGAGCACTGGCTGTTGTATGTAAGTGATGATTCACTAAAACCTATACCTGAGGGATGCCTGGGTGGCTCAGTCGGTTAAGCGTCTGCCTTCGGCTCAGGTCATGATCCCAAGGTCCTGGGGTCGAGTCCTGCATCAGGCTGTTCAGCAGGGAGCCTGCTTCTCCCTCTGCCTGCCGTTCCCCCTACTGACAAATAAAATCTTAAAAATATATATATACACCTGAAACTAACATTTTAAAAAATCATGTTTAAAAAAAGAAAAGATAGAGTGACAAACCAAAAAAACACTCTTAATTATACAGAACAAACTGATGGTTACCAGAGGGGAGGTTTGTGGGCAGATGGGTGAAATATGTGATAAGGATTAAGGAGTGCCCTTATTGTGGTAAGTACCGGGTGATTACAATAAAAACTTAAAAGAAGATACTATTTTCTCCATTAACATGCTTTTGCACCTTTGTAAAAAAATAATTTAGTATTCACCATATACAAAAATAAACTCAAAATGGATTAAATACCTACGTGTAAAGTGGATTAAATACTTAAGCATAAAAATCCTAGGAGAGAGCACAAGGAGTAATTTCTCTGACATCAGCCATAGCAACATTTTTATAGATGTGTCTCCTTAGTTAGGCAAGGGAAACAAAAGCGAAAGTAAACTATTGGGACTACTTCAAAATAAAAACCTTTTGCACAGCAAAGGAAACCATCAGCAAAACAAAAATATGACCTACTGAATGGCAGAAGATATTTGCCAATGATATTTCCAATAATAGGTTAATATCCAAAATATGCAAAGAACTTGTACAACACCAAAAAAGCAAACAATCCAATTTAAAAGTGGGCAGAGGACCTGAATAGACGTTTTTTTCAAAGAAGACATACAGATGGCCAGCAGACACATGAAAAGATGCTCAACATCACTAATCATCAGGGAAATACAAATCAAAACCACAATGAGATATTACTTCACACCTGTCAGAATGGCTAAAATTAAAAAGACAAGAAACAACAAGTGTTGGCAAGGATGTGGAGGAAAAGGAACCCTCATGCACTGTTGGTGGGAATGTAAATTGGTACAGCCATTGTGGAATATAATATGGAGGTTCCTCAAAAAATTAAAAATAGAAATACCAAATGATCCAATAATTCAACTCTTGGGTAGTTATCCAAAGAAAATGAAAACACTAACTCGAAAAGATCTATGCATTTACAATAGCTAATACATGGAAGCAGTCTAAGTGTCCATCAATAGACAAATGGATAAGGAAAATGTGGTACATATATACAATGTAATATATGCAGCCATAAAAAGGGTGAAATTGTGCCATTTGGGACAACATGGATGGACTTAGAATGCTAAGTGAAATAAGTCAGACCAAGAAAGACAAATATCATATGATTTTACTCATAAATGGAATCTAAAAAAAAAAAAAAGAATAAACAAAGAGAAAGGAGAATCTGACCTATAAATACAGAGAACAAACTGATGGCTGCCAGACGGGAGGTAGGTGGGTGGGGTGGGCAAAGTGAGTGAAGGGGAGAGGGAGATACAGTTCTCCAGTTATGGAATGAGTAAGTCACAAGAATAAAAAGCAGACTGTAAGGAATACAGTCAATGATATTGTAATAGCATGTATTGGGACAGATGATAGTTATGCTTGTGGTGAACATAGAATAATGTTTAAACCTGTCAAATTACTAAGTTGTATACCTGAAACTAATGTAACATTGTGTATCAACTATACTCAAATTTAAAAAAAAGTCAGGATTATAGCAAAATTGAAGAAAACGGGTTAATATAAAAATGCCAGTTGCGGGGCGCCTGGGTGGCTTAGTCGTTGGGCATCTGCTTTCAGCTCAGGTCATGATCCCAGGGTCCTGGGATCCAGCCCCACATTGGGCCCCCTGCTCCACGAGAAGCATGCTTCTCCCTCTCCCACTCCCCCTGCTTGTGTTCCCTCTCTCGCTGTCTCTCCCTGTCAAATAAATAAATAAAATCTTTTTAAAAAAATGCCAATTGCTTTCCTATAAACCTGCAATAAACAATTGGATTTGAAATGAAAACATAACACTATATTAAATGCAATGAAAAGAGGAGGAGGGAAGGGGGAGGGGAAAGAAAGAAGGAAGGAAGGAAAGACAGGCAGGCATACAGACTTAGACATAAGAATTACAAAATACAAACAAGATCTATATGAGGAAAATTACAAAACTCTGATGAAGGAAATCAAAGAAGAACTAAATAAATGGAGAGAGATTTCATGTTCATGGATAGGAATACTCAATATTGTTAAGATGTTAGTTCTTCCCAGCTTGATCTAGATTCAGTATAATCAGAATTAAAACCCAGCAAGTTACTTTGTGGATATTGAGAAACTGATTTTAACATTTATATGGGAAGGCAGTAGATCCAGAAATCTTCTTGAGGAAGAACAAAGTCAGAGGACTGACACTACCTGACTTTAAGATGTACCTATAAAGCTACTACAATCAAGAGTTTGGTATTGGCAAAAAAACCCAGATTAATGGAACAGAATAGAAAGCTTAAAAATAGACTTATACAAATATACTCTTCTGATCTGTGACAAAGGAGCAAAGGCAATTGAATGAAGAAAGGACAGTCTTTTCAACAAATGGTGCTGGAAAAACTGGATAATCGGTTGCAGGAAATGGATATAGACCATGATGTTACACCTTTCACAAAATTTAACTCAAAATGGATTAAAGACATAAATGTAAAATGCAAAACTATAAAACTTATAGAAGCTACGTAGGAGAAAATCTAGGTGAACTTGGGTGTGGCAATGAGTTTTTAGATAGAACAACAAAAGCATGATCTATGAAAGAAAAAAAATAGATATGGTGAACTTCCTTATGTTAAAATCACTCGTTCTCTGAAAGACACTGTTAAGAGAATGAAAAGACAAGCCACATACTTGGAGAAAATATTTACAAAAGGTATATCTGATAAAGGACTGTTACCCTCCCAAATACAAAGAAGTCTTAAAAGTCAAAATTAAGAAAACAACCCAATTAAAAACTGGGCAAAAGACTTAATTTTGTTCTGAAGCTAATGATGTACTATATGTTGACTAATTGAATTTAAATAAAAAAATGGACAAAAGACCTGGACACCCTGTTAAAGAAGATATACGGATGGCAAATAATCATATGAAAGGATGTTCAACATCATATGCCATTAGGGAATTGCGAATTTTAATAACGATTAGATATCACTACATACTTATTAGAATGGCTAAAATCCAGAACTACTGTCAACACCAAATGCTGACAAGTTTGTGATGCAACAAGAACTCTTATTCATGCCTGGTGGGAATGCACTTTGAACCATTTTGGAAGATAGTCTGGAAGGTTGGTTTTTGTTTTTTGTTGTTGTTGTTTTATAATGCAAAACACAATTTCACCATACAATCCAGTAATTGTGCTTCTAGGTATTTACTCTAATGAGTTGAAAACTTATTTCCACATAAAAACTAGCATATGAAGGTTTATAACAGGTTTTTTTCCCCACAGTTGCCAAATTTGGGGAGCAAACAAAACGTAATTCAGAAGGTGAGTGGATAAATAAGCTGTGGTACATCCATACAATAGAATACTATTCACCATAAAAATGAAATGAAGTTTTGAACCATGGAAAGACCTGGAGGAACCTTAAAATGCTTATCATTAAGTGAAAGGCCAGTCTGGGAAGGCTTAAACTGTATGATTCCAGGTATATGACATTGTGGAAAAGGCAAAACTGATACAGACAGTAAAAAATATTAGTGATTGCCAGGAGTTTGGGGAATGGTGGCACTGGGAAGGGTGAATTACTGGAGCACAGGGGATATTTATGGCAGTGAAATGACTCTTTATGATGCTATGATGGTAGATACATGACATTATGTGTTTGTCAAATTTAGAGTAAATCCTAAACTATGAACTTTACAACAAACAAATATCATTTGGGCATACTTGCATAGGTCTTTTTTGGGGTTCTCTCTTCTCTTCCATTGATCTTTGTATCTGTCCCTCCAGTAACACAGTCTTACTACAGCTATATAATTCTTAGAATAGGGCAGACTGTTTCCTCCCAATTTATCCTTCTTTTTTTAAAAAAAGATTTATTTATTTGAGGGAGAGAGAGAGTGTGAGCATGAGCACATGTTGCAGGAGGGGCAGAGGGAGAGAGAAACTCAAGCAGGTTCCTTGCTGAGCATGGAGCCCGACACTGAGCTCTATCTCACAACCCCAAGATCATGATCTGAGCCAAAACCAAGAATTGGTCACTTAACTGACTGTGCCACCCAGGCACCCCTCCCAATTTATCCCTCTTAAAAAAATTGTTTTAGCTCTCTAGTTCCTTTTCTTTACATATAAAATTTAGAATAATCTTGTTTATAACCATAAAACATCTTGCTGGGATTTTAATTTTAGTTCCAGTATAGTTAACATACCGTGTTAAATTAGTTTCAAGTGTACAACTTAGTGATTTAAAAATTCTATACATGTCTCAGTGCTCATCATGATACATGTACTCTTAACTTTCCCCTATTTCAACCTCCCCTCTCCTACCCTCCCTCCCCCCCACCCCATAGTCTGCTAACAATCAGTTTGTTCTCTGTAGTTAAGAGTCTGGGGGTTTTGGGGCACCTGGGGGTCTCAGTCATTAAGCGTCTGCCTTTGGCTCAGGTCGATCATGAGGGTTCTGGGATTGAGCCCATCGGGCTCCCTGCTCAGCAGGAAGCCTGCTTCTCCCTCTCCCACTCCACCTGCTCGTGTTCCCTCTCTCACTGTCTGCATTGTCAAATAAATAAAAAAAAAATCTTAAAAAAATTTTTTTTAAAAAGAGTCTGGGTTTTTTTTGTTTGGTTGGTTTTTTTATTTTGTTTTGTCTCTTTTAAAATCTTGCTGGGATTTTGATAGGAATTGCATTAATTGCATTTGGGGAGAATTGACATCTTTACTATGGTGTATCTTCCAATCCATGAATAATGGAATCTCCATTTATTTAGATCTTCTATGTTTTCTTTCATCAGTGTTTTGTAGTGTTCAGCATTCAAGTCCTGTCTATGTTTTATTAGATTTACACCTAAGTGGGTTTTTTTTTAGTGATTATAAGTAGAATTGTGTTTTAAATTTTGGCTTCTAATTGTTCATTGCTAGCATAGAAATGCAGTTGATTTTTGTATGTTTATCATGTGTAATGTGTGAACTTATTTAGTACCATTACTTTGTAGAATAAGAGTGTGAAAGCTGACATCTTGCCTTATTCCCTATATTAGGGGAAGGCATTCAATCTGTCACCTTTAAGTGTAATGCTAGCTGTAGGTTTTAGTAGACACTTTTTCTTACATTGAGGAGGTTCTCCTTTATTCCTATTTTTTTCCTAAGAGTTTTTATCATGAATGTGTGTTGAATTTTGCCAAATGCATTTTCTGCATCAATTGAGGATTGTCATTGTTTTTTAGCCTGTTATGTGGTGAATTACACTGATTGATTTTCAAATATTGGATTGTTTTCAAATATTGAATCAGCTTTGCTTTCCTGGAATGAACTCTACTTGTTCATATAATTCTTACTATATATTGCCAAATTCTGTGTACTCATGTTTTGTTAAGGAATTTTGTGTCATATTTATAAGGGATATTGGTCTTTAGTTTCCTTTTTTGTTACTGTCTTTGGTATAAAGGTAATATTAGCTTAATAAAATGATTTGGGAAGTGTTTCCTACACATTTTCTGTAAGAGATTATATAGAATTGATGTTAATTCATTTTTAAACATTCAGTAGAATTCTCCAGTAAAACCATCCAGGCATCGGTATTGTTCTTTTGGAGCTTTAAAATTATCTATTCTTTTTTTTTTTTAAAGATTTTATTTATTTATTTGAGAGAGAGAATGAGATAGAGAGAGAGAGCCTGAGGGGGGAGGGTCAGAGGGAGAAGCAGACTCCCTGCTGACAGCAGGGAGCCCGATGCGGGACTCGATCCCGGGACTCCAGGATCATGACCTGAGCCGAAGGCAGTCGCTTAACCAACTGAGCCACCCAAGCGCCCCTAAAATTATCTATTCTTTTCATTTACAGTTTATGGATATTTCAGTTATCTATTTCATATTGGATGAGTTGGGTTATTTCGTGCTTTTTGAGGAATTGGTTTATGTCATCCATCTTGTCAAAATTATGTTTAGAGTTTTTCATAGTATTCCCTTATTATCCTTTTGTTGTTTGCAGGTTTTGTGTAATACCCCGTTTCCATTTTCACTGTTTTTTTGTTATCAGTCTTGCTGGAGATTGTCAATTTTATCGATATTTTCACGAACCACCTTTTTATTTCATTGATTTTTCTTTATTGTTTTTCTGTTTTCAGTTTCATTGATTCCTGTTTTTATTTCCTTCCTTCTGCTTGTTTTGGGTTTATTTTGCTCTATTTTTTTTTAGATTTTTTTTTTTTAAGATTTTATTTATTTTTTTGACAGAGAGAGAAACAGTGAGAGAGGGAACACAAACAGGGGGAGTGGGAGAGGGAGAAGCAGGCTTCCTGCAGAGCAGGGAGCCCGATGCGGGGCTTGATCCTAGGACCCTGGGATCATGACCTGAGCCTAAGGCAGACGCTTAACGACTAAGCCACCCAGGTGCCCCTCTTTTCTAGACTTTTTTTTTTTAAAGATTTTATTTATTTATTTGAGAGAGAGGATGAAATAGAGAGCATGAGGGGGGGAGGGTCAGAGAGAGAGGCAGACTCCCTGCTGAGCAGGGAGCCCGACGTGGGACTCGATCCCGGGACTCCAGGATCATGACCTGAGCCGAAGGCAGTCGCTTAACCAACTGAGCCACCCAGGCACCCTCTTTTCTAGATTTTTGAGATGGAAGCTTATGTCATTAATTTGAGATTTTTTCCTCTTTTAAAAAATGTAAATATTTCATGCTATACGTTTCTTTCTTGGGGCGTCTGGGTGGCTCAGTTGTTACGCATCTGCCTTCGGCTCAGGTCATGATCCCAGAGTCCTGGGATCAAGCCCCGCATCAAGCTCCCTGCTCGGCAGGAAGCCTGCTTCTCCCTCTCCCACTCCCCCTGCTTGTGTTCCTTCTCTCGCTGTGTCTCTCTCTGTCAAATAAATAAAATCTTAAAAAAAAAAAATTTCTTCTCAGCATTGTTTTCACTGCATACCACATATTTCTAGGTGTTGTTATTTTCTTTTTTTAAAAGATTTTATTTATTTATTTATTTTAGAGAGAGTGAGAGAGCAGGTGGAGGGGGCAAAGGGAGAGAGAGAGAATCTTAAGCAGGCTCCATGTCCAGCACAGAGCCCAACTTGGGGCTTGATCTCACAACCCTGAAATCATTACCTGAGGCAAAACCAAGAATCAGTTGCTCAACTGACTGAGGTACCCAGGTGTCCCTGTTGTATTTTCATTTTTATTCAGTTTGGTGTATTTATAAATTTCCCTTGAGATTTCCTTTTTGACTCACAGATTATTTAGAAATATATTGTTTAGTTTCCAAGTGTTTGGTGATTTTTCTGTTATCTTTCTATTTGATTTCCAGTTATTTTATTTATTTCATTGTAGTCATAGAACATACTGTTCCAATTATTTTAAATTTGCTTTATGGCCTAGGTATGGTCTATTTTGGCATATATTTCATGGGCACTTGAAACAAATGTTTATTCTGCTATTTTTGGGTAGAGTAATTTATAAATGTTGATTACATTCTGTTGGTTGATGGTGTTACTGTGTTTTTTTAGATTCTTGTTTATTTTCTTACTAGTTGTTCTATCAGTTCCTGAGAGGGGTGTTGACTGTAATTGTGGGTTTGTCTGTTTGTTCTTTCTCTTCAGTCAGGGTTTGTTTTACATATTTTGCATCAGGTTGTTTGGTTCATTCAAATTAAGGATTGCTATGTCTTATGGATGGATTTACCCCTTTATCATTAGGTAATATCCCTCTTTGTTTCTGATAATTTCCCTTGTTCTGAAGTCTATCTGATATTAATATAGCTACTCCTGTTTTCTTTTGATTTGCATTTGCATGATGTATCTTTTTCCATCCTTTTACAGTCAGCCTACTTACTTGTTATAAGTGAGTTCCTTCTACACAGGATATGCTTGGGTCATGTTTTTTAAAAAATATATACACTACCTGTTTCTGTGTTTTAATTAACATATTTAGATAATTTGTATTTAATATAATTATTGGTATGTTATGACTTAATTCTTTCATTTTATTTTTGTTTTTTCTTACTGTTTTCTATTTGTTTTTCTTTTTTTTTTTTTTTAAGATTTTATTTATTTATTTATTTGACAGAGGGAGAGAGCACAAGCAGGCATAGTGGTGGACAGAAGGAGAAGCAGGCTTCCCGCGGAGCAGGGAGCCCGATGCGGGACTTGATCCCAGGACCCTGGAATCATGACCTGAGCTGAAGGCAGATGCTTAATTGACCGAGCCACCCAGGCATCCCAATTTATGTTTTTCTGAGGGTTGAACATTTTTTAGAATTCAGTTTTTATTTATAGTGTTTTTGAGTGTATCTCGTTATAGTTTTTTAATAGTAATTGCTGTAGGTTTTGTATTATAAATAATAACATCATAGTTTACTGATGTTGGCATTTTATCACTTCAAGTGAAATGTGGAAACCTTACTTTTCTTTACATTTCTTACCTTCCCCATTTATATTATAAATTGTCTTGAATATTCCCTGTATACATATAGAAGCACATCATTGTTATAATTTCTTTCTTTCGTTTTAAAGATTTCAAGAGAGAGATTTAAAGATTTAATGAGGGAGAGCACAGAGGGAGATTGAGAGGGAGAAGTGACTCCCCACTGAGCAGAGAGCCTGATGTGGGGCTTGATCCCAGGATGCTGAGATCATTACCTGAGCCAAAGGCAGACACTTAACCAACTGAGTCACCCAGGTACCCCATAATTTTTTTCTTTAAGCAGCAAACATAATTTAGAAAACTCAACAGAAGAAGGAAAGCCTTTTGCTTACCCATATTTTTGCCTACTGCCTTCTTCTTAGTGTTCCAAGTTTCCTTCTGTTGTCATTTGCTTTCTATTTAGAGAACTTCCTTTAGATATTCTTTAAAAGTAAGTATGCTGGCAACAGATTTCTTCTGGTTTTGCTTCATCAGACAATGTCCTGACTTCTCCTTCATTCCTGAAGGATATTTTTACTGTATATAGAAGTCTGGGTTTAACAATAGAACAAATAGAAAAATAGAACAGGTTTTCTTCAAAATAGAGAAATGTGCCACTTTCTTCTGGCCTCCATGGTTTCTGATGATAAATCTGCTGTTATTTGAATTGTTATCCCCTTACAGATAAGGTGTTGTTTTTCTTGCTGCTTTTAAGATTTTTTTTTTTTTCCAGAACTTTGATGTATTTTGTGGATTTCTTTGGGTATATTGTTGTTTGGAGTTTGTTCAGCTTCTTGAATCTGTAGGCTTATGTCTTTTGCCAAATTTAGGACATTTTCAGATACTATTTCTTCAGGCCTTACCCTCTTTTCTCTCTCTATGGGGCCCCAATGATTAGATTTTTTGTTACAGTCCAATAGTTCCCTGAAGCTGTTTTGTGTGTTGGGGTTTTTTGTTTTGTTTTGATTTCTCTTTGTCAGGTTGGGTAATTTTTATTATTCTGTCTTCAAGTTTACTGGTTGTTTTCTCTGTCCCCTTTATTCTGCTCTTAAGTCCATCAATTGAGTTTTTCATTTCAGTTTTGTATTTTCTAGTTCAAAAATTTCTGCTCAATTCTACTCTATGTCTTCTATTTCTTTCTGAGATTTTTTATTTTATAAATTTGCTCCAAGGGTGTTTATAATTGCTTGTTGAAGCATTTTTATGTTGGTTTCTTTAAGATTGTCAAATAACTTTAATATCTCTTATTTTTGTGTTGGTGTGTAATGGTTGACTTTTTTTCATTCAAGATTTTTTTGGTTCTTGGTATGATGAGGAATTTTCAGTTGAAACCTGGACATTTGAGGTGTTATGTTTGAAGACTTTGCATTTTATTTAAGTCTTTTAGCTGGCTTCTTCTGACACTGCTGTGGCACTGGTAGGAAGGAAGCTGCCTCATTACTGCCAGGTGTGATTATGATTAATAAGTAAGACAGAATGTAACTTATCAACTGTGTAATACAGATAATAAATGTCAGACAAGTTAGCAAAGGGAGAAATCAGTATAATTTGTTATCATCAAAAAAGATACCTTACAATTAATGGGATTTGAACTGGTCAAAATGGATGAATAGAATTTGGATAGACGGAGGAAGACAGTGATTATTTTAGTATGATCAAAGGCACAAAAATAGAAATGAGCTAGTCTGTGTTTAAGGGGAGCAGAAGGATACTAAAAAGATAACCATATTTTCCTAACTTGACCACTTAGACCATTATGTGACACCATACACAAAAATTAACTCAAAATATATTAAAGACACGAACATAGACCTGAAATCATAAAACTCCTTGAAGAAAACATAAGTGGTAAGCTTGTTGACATCAGTCTTTGTGATAATTTTTTGGATTTGACACCAAAAGCAAAGGCAACAAAAGCAAATATAAATAAATGGGACTCCCATCAAGCCAAAAAGTCTCTGGATAGCAAAAGAAACCATCAACAAAATGAAAAGGCAGCTTACTAAATGGGAGAAAATATTTGCAAATCATATATCAGATAATGGTTAATATCCAAAATATATAAAGAATTCATATAACTCAATAGCAAAAACAAACAAACAAAAACTCAATCTGATTTAAAAATGGACAAAGGATCTGAATAGACATTTTTCCAAAGAAGACATACAGATAGCCAGCAGACACATGGAAAGATGTTCAACATCACTTATCATTGGGGAAATGCAAATCAAAACCACAATGAGATAGCACCTCACACCTGCCAGAATCGCTGTTATCAAAAGGACAAGAAATAACAAGTGTTGGCAAGGATGTGGAGAAAGGGGAACCCTTGTGCTCTGTTGGTGGGAATGTAAATTGGTGTAGCCACTGTAGAAAACAATATGGAGGTTTCTCAAAAAATTAAAAATTGGGCGCCTGGGTGGCTCAGATGGTTAAGCGTCTGCCTTCCGCTCAGGTCTTGATCCCAGGGCCCTGGGATCAAGTCCCACATCAGGCTCCCTGCTCAGCCGGGAGCCTTCTTCTCCCTCTGCCTCTACCTCTCTCTCTTTCTCTCTCTCTGTCCCTCATGAATAAATAAATAAAATCTTAAAAAAAAAATTAAAAATTGAAATACCATACAATTCAGTAACTCTACTAGTGGCTATTTACCCAAAGGAAAAAGAAAACACTAATTCAGAAAGGTATATGCTCCCTTACATTTATTGTAGCATTATTTATAATAGCCAAGTTATGGAAGCAACCGAAGTATCCATGGATAGATGAATGGATAAAGAAGATGTGTGTGTGTGTGTGTGTGTATAATGGAACATTACTCAACCATAACAAAGAATGAAATCTTGCCATTTATAACAACATGGCTGGACCTAGAGGGTATTATGCTAATGGAAATAAGTCAGATGGAGAAAGACAAATACATATGATTTCACATATATATAGAATCTAAAAAACAAAACAAATGAACAAACAAAAAATAGAAACAGACTCATAACTATGGAGAACAGACTGGTGGCTGCTAGAGGGGAGCAGGTGGGAGGACAGGCAAAATAGGTGAATGGAATTAAAAGGTATAAAATTCCAGTTATAAAATAAATAAGTCATGAGGATGAAAAGTACAGCTTGGGAATATATTTAATAATATTGTGGTAACAAAAAGTGACAGATGGCAACTACACTTATCATGGTGCGCATAGTATAATATATATAATTGTTGAATCACTATGTTTTACACCTAAAATTAATATAACATTGTATGTCAACAATACTTGAATTAAAAAAAAAAAGACTGATTACCATAAGAATAGCTCAAGTGCCAGGTGCTGATTATATCTCCTATGTGCTCTTGGAGAAAAATCTGAGGAATTGAAACTAGCTGTTTATTTTTAATTTTCTATGTCATGGAAGAAATAAAACTCATACTGTGGTATAGAGAAGTTCATTGAATGCAATGATAAGGATTAATATGTTTGGCTACAAAAAAAGAAGACATGTAATACAAACAAGCTATCAGTTGAAAGAGAGCAGAACTATATATACATTCTTGTTCTATCAGTTATTGATAAAAGAGCATGGAAATCTCTAATGTTCTTAATTTGCCTTTATCTTTTCAGTTCTATCAGCTTTGGCTTCATATACTTTGGAGTACTATTATTAGGTGCATCGACATTTATGATTTTTATATCTTCCTATTGTATTGATTTTTTTTTTAAGATTTTATTTATTTATTTGATAGAGAGAGACAGAGAGGGAACACAAGCAGGAGGAATGGGAGAGGGAGAAGCAGGCTTCCCACTGAGCAGGGAGCCTGATGTGGGGCTCGATCCCAGGACCCTGGGATCATGACCTGAGCCAAAGGCAGACACTTAACAACTGAGCCACCCAGGCGCCCCAACCTATTGTATTGATTCTTTTTATCATTATAAAGTTTCCTTCTTCTGATCCTCTGAACTTTCATGATTCTCAGCTTTCTCCTCATTGCATCCAAGACAGCATAGAGAAACAGGTTTTTGATTTCTTGAGTCTTTTCCTGTGTACTAGGTAGTGTAGATGATGCCAATCAAGGGAAATCCCAGTCCTGAAGTGCCAACACTCCATCTATATCTTTACTTTCAAGAATGTATAGCGGCTTTTGAATATTTCTCCACTGTTGATGTGAAGCTTTTCCATAATTAACACCATCCTTGACTTGACTGAGTCCCGAAAAAAAGGTTTGAATTCTCTTGGATACCCTATAACATACATTCAAGGTACTGATGGTCCTTATTACTTCTTCCTCTCCTTAACTTTTCCTGTCCTAGAATACCTGCAGATATTTGTAGATGGATATTTTTAGAATTCCAGGAAGAGCAGTTCTTTAGAGGACTTCCAGAGCAATGACCTACTGGCCCTTGTATATTTCTCTCACTAACTGATGTGAATGAAGTCATTCATTCTCAATCTATCAGATCTAATATGCCCCCTTTAAACAAATATTTTATAAGGCTTCCTTCCCTCTCCTATAATGAAATTCATGGAAATTCATAATATAACCTCATTATATAATGTCTAAAAAATAAATATATCCTAACAATGTGTAAAACAAAAAAGAATAATTTATGAGATGACATTTCTATATGGGAATGCATGAGCATTTGAAAGAAATTAGAAAACATGATAAAGTGTCACATATTTGTACCCATTTATAATTTGATTCATCAGTATATTGAGCACTTACTGTGTGCCATGCTGCCATGCACAAAGTGCTAAGAATACAGCAGAGAACAAAACAGATTTTCTTTTTAAAAAAAAAAAAGACAAAACAACTTTATACTCATGGAACACATGTTCTACTAGGGGTAGATAGATAGTAAGCAAGACTATAGGAGGTGGTAAGTGCTAAAGAAACCATAATAAAGAAATGAAATTTGTAGTTAAAAATCCTTCTACTAAAAAATACCAGGCTCAGATGGCTTCACTTGTGAATTTCAGAAAACATTTAAGGAAGAAAGAATACTAACTCTATACAAACACTTCCAAAAATTTGAAAAGGCAGGAATACTTTCCGTGCCTTTTATGAGGCCAGCATTACATTGCTATCAAAACTGAAGACATCATAAGAAAAAAAGACTACAGATCAAAATCCGCTATAACCAAAGACACAAAAATTATGAACAATATTTTAACAAATCAAACCCAACAATATATGAGAAGGATAATGACTCACAACCAAGTGAGATTTTTCTCACTCAGTAATGCAAGCTGTAATTCAAAAATTAATAAATGCAATTCACATTAACAAAATTTAATGATGCAAATAAAGCATTTAACAAAATCCAGCATCTTTTCTTGATAAAAAACAAAGGGGCACCTGGGTGGCTCAGTCAGTTAAGTGTGTGACTCCTGATTTCGATTCAGGTCGTGATCTCAGCGTCATGAGATTGAGCCCCGTGTCAGGCTCCATGTTGGGCATGGATCCTGCTTAAGATTCTCTCTTTCTCTCTCTCTCTTTCTCCCTCTCCCTCTGGCCTTCCAGCCCCCTACATGTGCATACTCTCTCTCTCAAAAAAGAAAAAAAAAGAATGGCTATTAGCAAAAGACAAGAAATAAGTGTTGGCAAAGATGTGGCGAAAAGGAACCCTTGCACTGTTGGTGGGAATGTAAATTAGTACAGGCACTATGGAAAACAGTATGGAGGGTGGCTCCTCAAAGAATTAAAAATATAACTACTATAAGACTGAGTTCCAGGGAAGATGTTGGAGTAAGAGGACCCTAAGCTCACTTTGTCCCACAGATATAATTAGATAAAAGCCCCATCAGTGTGAATAACCCAGAAAATGACTCGAGGACTGACAGAACAAACTCTCCACAGCTAAATGTAGAGAAGAGACCACATCAAAGAGGGTAGGAAGGGTGGAGATGTGGTGGGGAACTAAATGGACCTGTGGGACTGTAGCGGGAAGGAGGGCCACTGCAGGCACAGAGAGGGGAGAGAAACAGACCCTCACACCAGGGAGTCTGCATGGGGAAGATGAATCTCCATAACATTTGATTTTGAAAACCAGAGGGGTCGAATTTCACAAGTTATTATAATCAGTGGGGCTTAAGACCTAGAACTTTAAAAATAGGCAGGCTCATGAGAGAGCAGGGAGGGCCAGAAGAAACAGAGTCCCTGCCCTTAAAGAGTCATCTCAACAGCCCCATGGCAGTACAGCATAGAAGCAGCCCTTTGAAAAAAGCCTGGGGTATACATGAAGGAGATTTGTTTAGTAATTGCACAGTGTGTGCTGGAGGGGCAGGGATCTTTGGGCGACTTCTCCAGGAACAGAAGAGCTGGAAGGCACAACTTCCCTCTCCGGCCCCTCAGCCTAGACACACAGACACCTGCAGGAACCTACCCAACTTACTAACAGCATGCCCCACCCCGAGTTCTCCTGTGGACACACCCCCTTCAGCCAGGCCTGAGCTCCAGGTCCCCTCCTAGTGACACCATCAAGCATAATAACATTCACATTATAAGGATCTCAGAAGGAGAAGAGAGAGAAAAGGGGGCAGAAAATGTATTTGAAGGAATAATAGCTGAAAACTTCCCAAATGTGGGGAAGGAAACAGAAATCCAGATCCAGGACTCACAGAGAACCCCTCACAAAATCAACCGAAGGAGGTCCACAGCAAGAAATATAGTAACTAAAATGTCAAAAAGTATTGATAAAGAGAGAATTTTATGAGGCTGAAGGAGCCGAGATGTCCTTCAACAAATGAGTGGATAAAAAGATGTTGTTCATATATACAGTGGAATATTACTCAGCCATCAGAAGGGATGAATACCCACCATTTGCATCGACATGGATGGAGCTGGAGGGGATTATGCTAAATGAAATAAGTGAAGCAGAGAAAGACAATTATCATATGGTTTCACTCATATGTGGAACATAAGGAATAGCAAGGAGGATCACAGGGGAAGGGAGGAAAAACTGAATGGGAAGAAATCAGAGAGGGAGACAAACCATGAGAGACTCTGGACTCTGGGAACAAAACAGGGTTACAGAAGGGAGGGGGGTGGGGAGATGGGGTAACCTGGTGATGGGTATTGAGGGCATGTGTGGTGATGACCACTGGGTATTATATGCAACTAATGAATTGTTGATCACTACATCAAAAACTAATGATGTACTATATGTTGGCTAATTGAACTTAATAAAAAAACAGAGGTCTAGTTGGCTAAAATCAATACATCAACAGGGCTGCATTCCTTTCTGGAAGCATTAGAGGAGAATCTCTATTATTAGCTTGTCCAGCTTGTAGAGGCTGCTGATATTCCTTGCCTCACAGCTTACTTCCTCCTTCTTTGGAACCAGCAGCAATTGCATCGGTCTGACCTTTCTTCCATTGTCACATCTCCCTCTTCATTCTCATCTGCTTCACTCTTTACTTTGAAGGACCTTTGTGATTACATTGGGCCCACCTGGATAATCTCCCCATTTCTAAGTCATTAGTTTAATTACAGAGTCCCTTGTGTGCCATGTAAGGCATATTCACAGGTCTCAGGGATTAGGAAATGGACATTATAGGAGGGGAGCTTTGTTTTGCCTACTACGACATTTGTCACTATGCTTCTTGGTCTTTGATGTCTTGGACACCACCTACTTTCACCTCTAAGTCATTCCACTTCAGCCACCCACTTCCATATCCATAACTTAACTTTTCCTCTGAAATCTTAAAATTTTAATAATCATGCTTTCTAGCTATTACCCCTCTCCCTCTTGTCTTTTATATTGCTCCCTCCCACTATATCTGTTGTATACTTGGTTAGAGACACAGGGTTGTGGGGGAAAGGATGGACTTTCTGAAAGAAGAGATGCCTATGCAGAATTTTGAAAAGTTGCTTTGGGTTTGATCCAAGCTGTCCTATTTACAGATTATGTAAGAAAGTCACTTCCTAAGTGAAGTTAAGGAGTTAACTTCTCAGGGCGCCTGGGTGGCTCAGTCGGTTGGGCGTCTGCCTTTGGCTCAGGTCGTGATCCCAGGGTCCTGGGATCGAGCCCTGCATCAGGCTCCCTGCTTAGCGGGGAGCCTGCTTCTCCCTCTGCCACTCCCCCTGCTTGTGTGCTCTCTCTGTCAAATAAATAAATAAAATCTTTAAAAAAAGTTAACTTCTCTGAACCTCAAGTTATTAATATGAAAAATGACACTAATTACCATGAGGTTGTTGTAAGAAAAAGATATAAAAGGTGTCCACCTGAGGGGCACTCAATATAAGGGAGCTCTTACTATTTTTTTTACCTTATCAAGTGCTCCATTTTATCCCTTTTGTAAGGATGTGCTGTCCCATTAAGAAACATGGCTTCCTGAGAAAATACTGGATAGATCAGATGATAACATGATTTTATAATCATTCCTTTAGAGTCTCAGTGTTTGGTATATTTTACTTTGTATCAGAACCACCTGATAGGCTTATTTAAAATGCAGATTATAGGCCATTGGCCAACAGACTGTATGTGGAATGGAGCTTAGAAATATGCATTTTGACAAGCACCACATTCTTGAAACTCAGAGTATGGTTTTCAGCAAAACAGCCTATTCGGGAACTTGAATGTGGTCATTGTGTTTTCTTAAATTAAGTATTCTGATTTTTTTTTTATCCTATTCAAAGAAATTGTTAGCTGAAGTTGGGGAAAGTATAGTAAATTTTAGTCATAGATATGAAGAAGCTAAATTGAGGCTGATCTTAAGGTAGAGTAAATCTGGCTGAATAAGAATAGAGCTGCCTTAATTGAGACCCAGGGTAGAATATAATTGATGGGCAGCATGCCAGTTCTTTAACAAGGGCTTGAGTTTTATTCTACTTTTGAATAGCCATCTATCATCCAGAGCTCCCTCTAGCCTGCTTTCCCTAATGTCCTTCTTTTCCCCTTTACTTTAACATTTTTTTCTTCTGTATCTACAAGATGAAGAAGAAACAGTGCTAGACTGCTGACTAAGTTCACATTCTGGCTCTGCTCTTTACTGTGTGACCGCAGGAAAGTTCTTTAATCTCTATAAACTTCAAGTATTTTATTTCTAAGATGAAAAATAACAGTGCAAGTATTTATTATATTAGTCCCCTTCTTTTATTTCTGCCTTGCCGTTCCCCCTCTCTTTCCTTTTCTATATACTTCCTAACCTCTTCCCAACCTGTAGTTGTGGGTCACAGCCATCAGTTTAGTCTCCAGCTTGACATGTCGTATATCACACCTTGATTTGTAGGGAAATAAAAGAAGCCCATATTTAGAAGAAATCTTGGAGGTTGTCTATACCAACTCCATCAGCATCACTGCTACTACTAAATTTTATGCTCCATAAGAGTATTAGTTGTTTCTTTTTTACAGTTACATTCTCACGGTACCTGGCACAGATTAGGCAGTCAGTAATGTAATTTAAATGAATGAATGAATGAAAAAATGAACCTTATCATATGATTCAAAAATCTTTATAGTTGTCTCCCCTTCAACTATTAGACACTGAGATCAATGTTAGGGATTATACCTTACTCATTACTATATTTTTAATACTTTCCATGGGATCTTGCATGCAAATGAATGATTAAAATGAATAAAATAGGGGCGCCTGGGTGGCTCAGTTGGTTAAGCGACTGCCTTCGGCTCGGGTCATGATCCTGGAGTCCCGGGATCGAGTCCCGCATCAGACTCCCTGCTCGGCGGGGAGTCTGCTTCTCCCTCTGATCCTCTCCCTCTCATGCTCTCTGTCTCCCATTCTCTCTCTCAGATAAATAAATAAAAAATCTTTAAAAAATAAAAATAAAAATAAAAATAAAAATAAAATGAATAAAATAGGTGGTCATATTTTCTTTATTATCACCAATGACAGGGAACTTTTTATTTTTAACCAACTGAGCCACCTAGGTGCCCCATGGGAACTTTTTATTTTTAAAGGTAATCCAATAAAAGGCAACCAGCTATTTCAGTCTACATTTCAAATGGTGATATAGTGATCCATGAGTGTCTGAGTGAAATATTATGAGGTTTATCATCGTCTTCTTACAATTTCAAGACTCCTAGTCCTCTCCTTGTACCTCAGAGTTGATCATGGTAAGTTCCACAGGTTATGTAGAAGACAACTGAAAGTAAATAGAAAGTCAGTGTAGCAATTGATCATAAGCCAAAAACTGAGATCACTCTGACTGCTATGTGGAGAATAGACTGAAGAAGGAGTAGAAAGGTAGAGCAGGTACACCTGTTAGGAAGCTAGTGAAATAATCCAGGCTTGGACCAGGGTTGAAATAGTGGAAATATTGAGAAATTGTTTTGGAAGTATTTTATAAGTAAGGCAAGTAAAATTTCCTGATGGATTGGATATAGGATATGGAATCAAGGATGGCTGCAAGGTTTTGGGTCTGAGCAATTGAAAGGATGAAGTTTGCCATCAATTGAGATGGGAAAGGCTACAGGTGAAACAGATTTGGGGCTTGTTAAGTTTGAGATGTTTATCAAGACCTCCAAGTGTTTATGTAAACCTCTAAGTAAGGAGTTGGATGTATGAGTCTGGTTTCTGGAAGAGAGATCTTTATCTGAGATATAAATTTGAGAGTCATTGGCATAAAGATGTTATTTAAAGCAAAGGCACTAATTGAAATAACTAAGGGAGTTAATTAAGTAGAAGTAAAGAAAAGGATCAAGAACTGAGCCCTGGGGCATTCTGACATTGAGAAATGGGAAGAGGAAGAGGAACCAGCAAAGAAAACTAAAAAGGGGGGAGTCCAATAAGATAAAATGAAAACCAAGACAGTGTGTTGTCCTGGAAGCCAATGAAGAAAGTATCAAAGATATGGGAGTTGTTATTGTGTCAAATGTAAGATAAGGACTGAGAAATGCTGATTGAATTTAGCAATATGGAGGTCATTGGTTATTTGGATGAAACCATTTTCCCTAGAAAGGTAGGGGCACCTGATTGGAATGGGTTCAGAAAGAATTGGAGGAAAAAAATTAGAAACTGTGGACAACTCTAGTCTTGCTCTAAAGGGAACAAAGAAATGACATCATGGAGCAGGAAAAGTGAAGTCAATAGGAGGTGCTTTTGTTTTTATTTATTTTGGGGTTTTTGTTTTGTTTTATCATTTTAGTGCTTTTGTTTTTAAAGATGGGGAAAATTACATCATGTTTTTATGTTGGTAGGAATGACTCATCTTTGCTATTGTGAAAGCAAAGTCAAGACAGATTTTCCATAATATTACTTGAATCACTGCATCCAGCTATGCCTGAATTTGGAGTCACCCACTTGAACTTCCTGGTTAAATGAGCTGACATTCCCTTTTTTGTTTAAGTAGTTTTAAGTCAAATGCCACTTTCAGTGAAGAATCCTAAACTACTTTTTCTTCCTGTCTTCAAAATGGTCTTCATATTACTTTTAAAGTTAACTTTCCCTGGGTGCCTGGGTGGCTCAGTTGGTTGAGCATCCAACTCTTGGTTTCATCTCAGGTCATGATCTCAGGGTCATGAGATCCAGCCCCAGGTCGGGCTCCGTGCTCAGCACAGAGTCTGCTTGTCCCTCTCTATCCCCCCTCTGCTCCTTCCCCACCTCTCTTAAATAAATAAATAAATAAATAAATAAATAAATAATAAAATCTTTAAAAAAATAAAGTTAACTTTCCCTGGGTTTCTAATATAAATCATGACTATATTATTTATCATTTATTATACATTTTTGTACACTGTAAGTGTACAAAAATGTATAATAAATTTTTTTTGTGCACTAGTCTTCTTGTAAATAAGTAGTAATTTGCAATTTTACAAACTGAAAATGAAATTATAATAGGGAAACCTGGAAAATTAGCTTCTATCCTCTTTTTCATTAAAACATGCTATTTTACCATGGTTTTATTTTGTATAACTCAGTATTTTATTACAAAGCAAACCACTCATTTAACCACTTCCAGAATAAGAAATAGAATATTGCCAACACTCTTTAACACTTATTCATGCTGCATCCCAATCACTGTGTCTGCCCTCCTTACAAATATAACCACTGCCCTGATTTGATGATAATCAATTTCTTGCTTTTCTTTCTTGTTCCACTTAAGCATATATCTCTAAATACTAGAACTTAAAGTTGCATGTTTTTTAACTTTATATAAATGTAATCATGCACTAAGTATAATTTTTATCTGACTTATTTTATTCAACATTACATTTATGACATTCATCTATGTTGTTAAATGTTGTAATACTGCAATATTGTTTTAATACTGTAGCGTAATCCACAGTTACATGATATAGAACATTTTCGCATCTCCAAAAATTTATTTCAGGTGGCTTCTTATGGCAATCCCCAACCTGCTAAGAGGTAACCACTCTCTTAATTTATTCCGCCTTAGAATAGTTTTCCTGTTCTATAATATCATATAAGTGAGATTATATATAGTATATATCTGTTTGTGCTGGGCATTATGGTTATGAGATTCATTGTATTATTGTGTGTATCAGTAGTTCATTCCTTTTTAATACGTAAATAGTATTTGATTATATGAATATACCACAATTTGTCCACTCTTCTTTGAATAATATCTGAGTTTTTTCAATTTGTTTGCTATTGTGACTATAGTTGCTATAAATATTCTTATATAAGACTTTGTGTGGGCTTTTTTTTTTTTTTTTTTTTCATTTCTCTCAGCTAAATACCTAGGGGTGGAATTTTTGTGTCAAAGTATACCTATATGTAGATGATATGTAATTTAGGAATTCATCAGCTTATTTATGGGATTCTCACTAGCACTATATGGAAGTTCTGGTTGTTCCACTTTTTGGCCAACATTTGGTGGTCTCATTCTTTTTAATTTTAGCCATTTTAATACTTGTGTAATGGTATCTCATTATGGTTTTAATTTATATTTTTTTGGTCTTATTTAAATTCAGGTTAGTTAACACATAGTGTACTATTAATTTTGGGGTCAAATGTAGTGTTTCATCTGTTGCATTTAACACCCAGTACTCATTATGTCAAGTGCGCTCCTTATTGCCCATCACTACATTACTGCATCCCCCTACCAACCTCCCCTCCAGCAACCCTGTTTGTTCTCTCTAGTTAAGAGTCTCTTATGGTTTGTCTTCTTTTCTGTTTTTATCCAATTTGATTTTCCTTCCATTCCCCTATGTTCATCATTTTTGTTTCTGAAATTCCACATGAGTGAAATCATGTGGTATTTCTTTCTAAACTGACTGACTTATTTTGCTTAGCATGATACCCTGTAGTTCCATCCATATTGTTGCAAATGGCAAGATTTCATTCTTTTTGATGGTTGGGTAATATTCCATTGTATATATGTACCACATCTTCTTTATCTATTCACCCACTGATGGACATCTGGGCTCTTTCCATAGTTTGGCTATTTTGGACATTGCTGCTATAAACATTGGGGTGCATTTGCCCCTTCGAATCAGTATTTTTGTATCCTTTGGATAAATACCTAGTAGTGCCATATGTTGCATCATAGGGTAGTTCTATTTTTAACTTTTTGAGGAACGTCCATACTGTTTTCCAGAATGGCTGCACCAGCTTGCATTCCCACCAGTAGTCCCCTTTCTCTGCATCCTCACCAACATCTGTTGTTTCCTGTGTTGTTAATTTTTTTTTATTTATTTTTCTGTGTTGTTAATTTTAGCCACTCTAACAGGTGTGAGGTGGTATCTCATTGTAGTTTTGATTTGCATTCTCCTGATGATGAGTGATGTTGAGCATTTTTTCATGTGTGTGCTAGCCATTTCTATATCTTCTTTAGAGTAATGTCTGTTCATGTCTTCTGCCCATTTCTTAACTGGATTATTTATTTTTGGGGTCTTGAGTTTGATAACTTCTTTATAGATTTTGGATACTAGCCCTTCATCTGAATGTCATTTGCAAATATCTTTTCCCATTCCATCAGTTGCCTTTTAGTTTTGTTGATTGCTTGCTTCACTGTGCAGAAGCTTTTTATCTTGATGGAGTCCCAATAGTTCATTTTTGCTTTTGTTTCCCTTGCCTCTGGAGACATGTCTAGTAAGAAGTTGCTATGGCCGATGTCAAAGAGGCTGCTGCCTGTGTTCTTCTCTAGGATTTTGATGGTTTCCTGTCTCACATTTAGGTCTTTCATCCATTTTGAACTTACTTTTGTGTTTGGAGTAAGAATGTTGTCCAGTTTCATTCTTCTGCATGTTGCTTCCAGTTTTCCCAACACAATTTGTTGAAGAGACTGTCTTTTTTTCCACTGGATATTCTTTCCTGCTTTGTCAAAGATTAGTTGACCATAGGGTTGAGGGTCCCTTTCTGGGTTCTCTCTTCTGTTCCATTAATCTGTGTGTATGTTTTTGTGCCAGTACCATACTATCTTGATGATTACAGCTTTATAATACAGCTTCAAGTCTGGAATTATGATGCTTCCAGCTTTGGTTTTCTTTTTCAACACTACTTTGGCTATTTGGAATCTTTTCTGGTTCCATACAACATTTAGAATTGTTTGTATCAGCTCGGTGAAAAATGCTGGTGTTACTTTGATAGGGATTGCATTAAATCTGTAGAATGCTTTGGGTAGTATAGTATTAACATTATTTGGGTAGTATAGTATTAACAATATTTGTTCTTCCAATCCATGAACATGGAATGTTCTTCCATTTCTTTGTGTCCTCCTCAATTTATTTCATAAGCATTCTAGTTTTCAGAGTACAGATCCTTTACCTCTTTGGTTAGGTTTTCTCACCAACAGAAAGCACAGGAAGATATCACAACCAGGAACTTGCTCAAAGCAGATATAAGCAATATATCTGATCAAGAATTTAGATCAACAGTTATAAGACTACTAGCTGGACTTGAAAATAGCATAGAAGAGAGCAGAGAAACCCTTGCTACACAGATAAAAGACCTAAAAACTAGTCAGGGTCAGGATGAAATAAAAAATGCTATAACTGAGATGCAGACCAGACTGGATATAATCACTACAAGTGTTGAAGAAGCAGAGAAGAGGATAGATGATACAGAAGATAAAATTATGGAAAGTAATGAATCTGAAGAGAAGAGGGAAGGAAAACTATTAGATCACAAAGGTAGACTTAGGGAACTCAGCAACTCCATAAGCTAAATAATCTCCATATCATAGAAGTCCCAGAAAAGGAAGAGTGGGGAAAACGGACAGAAGGTTTATTTAAATAAATTATAGCTGAGAACTTCCCTAATCTGGGGAAGGAAACAGGCATTCAAGTGCAAGAGGCACAGAGAATTCTCAAAATCAATAAAAACAGGTCAACACCAAGACTTATCATAGTGAAACTTGCAAAATGCAAAGATAAAGAGAAAATCCTGGGGGTGCCTGGGTGGCTTAGTTGGTTAAGCATCTGCCTTCAACTCAGGTCATGATCCAGGGGTCCTGGGATTGAGCCCTGCATCAGGCTCCCTGCTCAGTGGGGGCTCAATCTTAAAAATAGATGATAGATAGATAGATAGATAGATAGATAGATAGATAGATAGATAGATGAAGGAAGGAAGGAAGGAAGGAAGGAAGGAAGGAAGGAAGGAAGGAAGGAAGGAAGGAAGGCTGAATCCTGAAAGCAGCCCGTGAGAAAAAGTCCTTAACCTACAAGGGTAGACACATAAGGCTGGCATCAGACCTGTCCAAAGAGACCTGGCAGGTCAGAAGGGACAGAATGATATATTCAGTCACTATGCTAACTGGGAAAAATATGCAGCCAATAATACTTTATCCAGCAAGGCTGTCATTCAGAATAGGAGAGATAAAGAGTTTCCAAGACAAATAGAAACTAAAGGATTTCATGAACACTAAACCAGCCCTGCAAGAAATATTAAACGGGACCCTTTGAGTGGAAAGAGAGACCAAAAGTAACAAAGACTAGAAAGGAACAGAGACAATCTACAGGAACAGTGACTTTATAGGTATTAAATGGCACTAAATTCATATCTTTCAATAATTACTCTGAATGTAAATGGACTAAATACTCTAAACAAAAGACATAGGGTATCAGAATGGATTAAAAAAAGTAAGACCCGGGCACCTGGGTGGCTCAGTCATTGGGCGTCTGCCTTTGGCTCAGGTCATGATCCCAGGTTCCTGGGATCAAGCCCCACATCAGGCTCCCTGCTAGGTGGGAAGCCTGCTTCTCCCTGTCCCACTCACCCTGCTTGTGTTTCTGCTATCGCTGTCTCTCTCTCTGTCAAATAAATAGATAAAAATCTTTTAAAAAAATCTATAAAAAAAATAAGACCCATCATCTATATGCTGCTTACAAGAGACTCATTTTAGATCCAAAGTCACTTCCAAATTGAAAGTGAGGGGGTGGAGAACCATTTATCATGCAATGGACATCAAAAGAAAGCTGGAGTAGCCATCCTTATATCAGAAAAACAAGTTTTAAACCAAAGATGGCAATAAAAGATGAAGAAGGACACTATATCATAATAAAGGAGTCTATCCAAGAAGAAGATCTAACAATTATAAATATTTATGCCCCTAACTTGGGAGCAGCCACATATATAAATCGATTAATAACAAACTTAAAGAAACTCATTGATAATAATACAATAATAGTAGGGGACTTAACACAGCAATGGACAGATCATCTAAGCCAGAAGATCAACAAGGAAGCAAGGGCTTTGAATGACACACTGAACTAGATGGACTTGACAGATATATTCAAAGCATTTCATCCTAAAGCAGCAGAATGAACATTCTTTTCAAGTGCACATGGAACATTATCCACATACTAGGTCACATATCAGGGCTCAACTGGTACAAAAAGACTGAGATCATACCATGCATAGTTTCAGACCACAATGCTATGAAATTTGAAGTCAGCCACAAGAAAAAATTTGGAAGTACCACAAATACATGGAAGTTAAAGAACATCCTACAAAAGAATGAACGGGTCAACCAGGAAATTAAGTAAGAATTTAAAAAATACATGGAAGCAAATGAAAATAAAGCATGACAATTCAAAACCTTTGAGATGCAACAAAGGTGGAAGTATATAGCAATACAGGCCTTCCTCAGGAAGCAAGAAAAGTCTCCAACAGGAGTCCATCAAAATCCTAAAGGAGAACACAGGCAACAACCTCTTCGACCTCAGCCGAAGCAACTTCTTCCTAGAAACATCGCCAAAGGCAAGGGAAGCAAGGGCAAAAATGAACTATTGGGACTTCATCAAGATAAAAAGCTTTTGCAAAGCAAAGGAAACAGTTAACAAAACCAAAAGACAACCGACAGAATGGGAGAAGATATTTGCAAATGACATATCAGATAAAGGGCTAGTATCCAAAATCTATAAAGAACTCATCAAACTCAACACCCAAAGAACAAAGAATCCAATCAAGAAATGGGCAGAAGACATGAACAGACATTTTTCCAAAGAAGACATCCAAATGGCCAACAGACACATGAAAAAGTGCTCAATACCGCTCGGCATCAGGGAAATCCAAATCAAAACCTCAATGAGATACCACCTCACACCAGTCAGAATGGCTAAAATTAACAAGTCAGGAAACGACAGATGTTGGCGGAGATGCAGAGAAAGGGGAACCCTCCTACACTGTTGGTGGGAATGCAAACTGGTGCAGCCACTCTGGAAAACTGTATGGAGGTTCCTCAAAAAGTTGAAAATAGAGCTACCATATGATCCAGCAATTGCACTACTGGGTATTTACCCCAAAGATACAAAAGTAGGGATCCGAAGGGGTACGTGCACCCCGATGTTTATAGCAGCAATGTCCACAATAGCCAAACTGTGGAAAGAGCCAAGATGTCCAACGACAGATGACTGGATAAAGAAGATGTGGTATATATATACAATGGAATATTATGCAGCCATCAAAAGGAATGAGATCTTGCCATTTGCAACGACGTGGATGGAACTGGAGGGTATTATGTTGAGTGAAATAAGTCAAAAAGAGAAAGACATGTATCATATGATCTCACTGATATGAGGAATTCTTAATCGCAGGAAACAAACTGAGTGTTGTTGGAGTGGGGGGTGGGCTGGGAGGGATGGGGGGACTGGGTGATAGACACTGGGGAGGGTATGTGCTCTGGTAAGCGCTGTGAATTGTGCAAGACTGTTGAATCTCAGATCTGTACCTCTGAAACAAATAATGCAATATATGTTAAGAAAAAAAAAAAGAAGAAGAAGAAGGTAGCGGGAGGGGAAGAATGAAGCAGGGGAAATCGGAGGCGTAGACGAACCATGAGAGACAATGGACTCCGAAAAACAAACAGGGTTCTAGAGGGGAGGGGGGTGGGAGGATGGGTTAGCCTGGTGGTGGGTATTGAGGAGGGCACATTCTGCATGGAGCACTGGGTGTTGTGCACAAACAAGGAATCATGGAACACTTCATCTAAAACTAATGTTGTAATGTATGGGGATTAACATAAGAATAAAAATAAAATAATAAAAAAAAAAAAAAAAGAAAAGTCTCCAAATACACAACCTTATACCTAAAGGAGCTGGATAAAGAACAGCAAATAAAGCCTAAAACCAGGGGCACCTGGGTGGCTCAGTCGTTAAGCATCTGCCTTCGGCTCAGGTCATGATTCCAGGTCCTGGGATCGAGCCCCGCATCGGGCTCCCTGCTCGGCGGGAAGCCTGCTTCTCCCTCTCCCACTCCCCCTGCTTGTATTCCCTCTCTCGCTGTGTCTCTCTCTGTTAAATAAATAAATAAAATCTTAAAAAAAAAAAAAAGCCTAAAACCAGCAGAAGAAGGGAAATAATTAAGATCAGAGCAAAAATCAATGATACAGAAATTTAAAAAGCAGTAGAACAGATCAATGAAACTAGGAGCTGGTTCTTCAGAAGAATTAACAAAATTGATAAACCCCTAGCCAGACTTAACAAAAAGAAAAGAAAAAGGACCCAAATAAAATCATGAATGAAAAGGAAGAGATCACAACCAACACTACAGAAATACAAACAACTGTAAGAGAATATAATATATGCCAACAAATTAGACAATCTGGAAGAAATGGATAAATTCCTAGAAACACACAAACTACCAAAACTGAAACAGGAAGAAAGAAAAATCTGAACAGACCCATAACCAGCAAAGAAATGGAATCAGTAATCAAAAACCTCCCAACAAACAAGAGTCCAGGGCTGGATGGTTTCCCAGGGGAATTCTACCAAACATTTAAAGAAGAATTAATACCTATTCTTCTGAAACTGTTTCCAAAAATAGAAACGGAATGAAAACTTCCAAACTCATTCTATGAGGCCAGCATTACCTTGATTCCAAAACCAAAGACCGCACTAAAAGAGAGAATTACAGACCAATATCCTTGATGAACATGGATGCAAAAATTCTCAACAAGATACTAGCTAGTTGAATCCAACAGTACATTAAAAGATTTATTTACCACAATCAAGTGGGATTTATTCCTGGGCTGTGGGGTGGTTCAACACCTGCAAATCAATCAATGTGATACACCAGATTAATCAAAGAAAGGATAAGAACCATATGGTCCTCTCGACAGATGCAGAAAAAGCATTTGACAAAATACAGCATCCTTTCTTGATAAAAAAAAAAAAAAAAAAAAAACTCAAGAAAGGGATAAAAGGAACATACCTCAACATCGTAAAGCCCACATACGGAAGACCCACAGCTAATACCATCCTCAGTGGGGAAAAACTGAGCTTTTCCCCTAAGGTCAGAAACACAACAGAGATGTCCACTCTCACCACTGTTGTTCAACATAGTACTGGAAGTCCTAGCCTCAGCAGTCAGACAACCAAAGAAATAAAAGGCATCCAAATCGGCAAAGAATAAGTCAAACTTTCACTATTTGCAGACGACATGATACTCTATGTAGAAAACTCGAAAGACTCCACCAAAAAATTGCTAGAAAATCTTTAAAAAAAGATTTTATTTGTTTATTTGACAGAGAGAGAGGGAACACAAGCAGGGGGAGTGGGAGAGGGAGAGGGAGAAGCAGGCTCCCCGCCAAGCAGGGAGCCCAATGCGGGGCTCGATCCCAGGACCCTGGGATCATGACCTGAGCCGAAGGCAGCTGCTTAACGACTGAGCCACCCAGGCGCCCCTAATTTATCAGTTTTTTAATGGTTATTGCTTTCTCAATATTTTTATAATTTTTCTGGTAGGCTTATATATATCTTTAGTTATATTTATTTCTAAATATTTGAAATTTTATGCTATTTTAAATGGTATCGCTTTTAAATTATATTTTCTAACTGCTGGTCTATTAAAATACAGCTGCTTTTTCTATATTGTTATCCAGCAACCTTGCTAAATTTACTGATTTTAATAATTTATCTATAGATTCTTTTGGATTTTCTAACTCCATAATCTACAAATAATGGGCATGATGATTTTTTTTTCCCTTCTAATCCTCATTTTCTTTTCCTTGCCTTTTGTACTGATTTGGACCTCCACTAGAATGTTGGATAAAAAGGTGACAGTAGCATCCCTTTCTTGTTCAGTTATCTTTAAAAATAAGTACCACCACCAACAAAGTTTCAGCGTTTAGTTTGATGTTTGCTGTAAGTTTTTATAGATAACCTTTATCAGATTAAGGAAATCCTCTTGTTTTTTATTTGTTGGTAGTTTTTATTATGATTACAGATTGAATTTGACCATTAGTTATTCTAAACCAAGAGGTTTTATATGAACATTTAATTTTCTGTATTGCAGAATTTACTTAACTAGTTTTAAATTGTCTTCATAAAATCTTTTACTTAAATTATTCCTCTGGGTATCAATATAAGTAGACATCTAGAATGGGCTGAAGCCTGTGATTCTTGTATTTGAGATTTTGGTATCTGGAGTTCTGCTCCTTCTAGGATGTTGCTCCAGCGCAGCTTTTTTTTTTTAAAGTAGGTTTCACGGCCAGTGTGGGTCCCAATGTGGGGCTTGAACTCAGGACCCTGAGATCGAGACCTGAGCTGAGCTGAGATCAAGAGTCAGACGCTTAACTGACTGAGCCACCCAGCCACCCAAGTGTAGCTTTTTTTTAACCAGCTGTACTGCATGTTACACTTTCCTATTTAAGCCTCATTGTAATCCAGTAAATAGATACAATAGATAGAATACAAGTAAACAGATTAATATCATTAAAGACGATGATGGTGTGATGTAAAGACTAGCTCTCTGATTTGGGCTTGCCTAAAATAACCCAGCTAGCAAGTGTCAGGGCCCAGACTTACATATTTTGATTTACAGTGTAATGTATTCTTCATTATGCCATAGCTACTTCTACTTGTGCCTGAGTTTTGGTTAGCTTGGTGAAAAGAGACTAGCTTACAGACCATTGGTGGTAGTAATCTGGATTAGTAGGAATGAGATCCTGAACTAAAGAGCAGTGGTAAGAATAAGATAGAACCTGGCATGCAAAATGTATTTTTGCCATTCTCTTCGCTATTTTTCTTTCTAAAAATACTTTATTTTTATTTCTTTTTTTTTTTTTTTATATTTATTTGAGAGAGAGAGAGCAAGAGACCGCATGAGCGGGGTGGGGAGAGGGAGAAGCAGGCTTCCTGCTGAGCAGGGAGCCTGATGCAGGGCCGGAGCCTGATGCCCAGGACCCCGGGATCATAACCTGAGCTGAAGGCAGACTCTTAACCGACTGAGCCACCCAGGTACCCCCTTTGTTATTTTTCTATCAGTTTTACTCAGTTCTATCATAGGAGCTCTTTGCCTACCATGTATCATAACTACCTGTTTACATGTCTCTCTTTCTCTCTCTTCATGTCTTCATGTTTACATGTCTCTCTCTCTCTCTACTCAGGGGCTCTGTCTTTATATACCTTCATTGCTCAATATTAGCACATTGTTCAAAAGATGTTATTTGATTGTTTGCTGAGTGAATGAATAGATAGATTATAGAACCATTTTTAGAGAACTTATAAACTTTGTATATGGGAGGCAAGGTTCAACATTGAATGACCAGGATGTTTTCCTGAATAGGGTCTGGAAAATCAGGAGGAGCATAATTTTTAGGGGAAGGGTGACGAGTTCAGTTTGGAACTTGTTAAGTTTAAGTGACTTCCTTAGGAGATGTCTAGCAAGTAGTTGGAAATGTAGATCTGGAACCTAGATTTTTAGAGGGGTGTGTGTGTGTGTGTGTGTTTCCAACAAAAAGTAGTCTTTGAAATTACTTGAATGTGTCCTAGTTCTCACCATCATTTCTCTCCTGTAAATAACTTTAACAGCCTCCTAACTAATCTCTCTGCTTCTCTGTTCCAGCCTCTCTTTCAGTCCATTCCCCACATTCCTATCAGAATGATCTTTCTGAAATATAGATCTGATCATGATGTTGCCTTATTTAAAATAATGTTTTAATGGTTCTTTCTTGTTTTCAGAAAAGAATTAAAACTCTTTACTGGGGTGCCTGGGTGGCTCAGTTGGTTAAGCATCTGCCTTCAATTCAGGTCATGATCCCGGGGTCCTGGGATTGAGCCCCACATTGGGCTCCCTGCTCAGTGGGGAGCCTGCTTCTCCCACTCCCTCTGCCCCTCCCCCCTGCTTGTGCTTGCTATCTCTCTCTCTCGCTCTCGCTCTCAAATAAAATAAAATCTTTAAAAAGACAAAAATAAAAAAACCCTCTTTATCTATTTCCTTACAGTCTCAACCCTCCCTACCTCTTTGGGCACACGTCTACCATTCTCTTCTTTGTAGTCTGCCTTTCAGCCGTACAGGACTACTTGCAGTGCTGTGTATAGGCCACCATTATAGTAGTAGTGGTGGTGGAGGTGGTGGTGATACTGCTGCTAATACCAGGATTTTTCCAATAGATGTTAGGATTGTGCCAGCCCTTCTTTTGTGCAATTTATATGTAATAGTAATAGCTAACAGTTAATGTAGCACGTACCTTGTAACAGCAGCTTTCTAAGAGCTTAACTCATTGCCACACCCAGCAGGTGATTGAACCTATCTTCTTAGGTTCAATTAAACATTCAGACTCACAAGACTATAGAATAGGCCACACTTGACATTAGTCTACTCAAAACTATATAGGACATTTTAAAATTTGCTATAAAACTACAATAATCAAAACCATGTGGTATTGGCA
Organism: Mirounga angustirostris; assembly: GCF_029215605.1. NCBI lineage: Eukaryota > Metazoa > Chordata > Mammalia > Carnivora > Phocidae > Mirounga > Mirounga angustirostris. Next base: position 154,996,021 of record NW_026991712.1, read on the forward strand.
TAAAGACAGACATATAGACCAGTGGAGTGGAATAGAAAGCCCAGAAATAAGTCCTCCTATATATATTCTCAAGTGATTTTTGACAAAGGTACCAAGACCATTCAATGGGGAAAGGATAGTCTTTTTAACAGTTGGTGCTGGGAAAACTGGATATCCCCATGCAAAAGAATGAAGTTATTAGATCCTTACCTAACACCATATGCAAAAATTATCTCAAAAGAATCAAGAACCTAAATGTAAGACCTAAAACAATAAAACTTTTAGAAGAAAGCATAGGACAAATCTTCATAATGTTGGATTTGACAGTGATTTCTTGGATATGATGCCAAAGGCAGAGGTAACAAAAGAAATTGGATGTCATGAAAACCAAAAATTTTTGTACATCACATCAAAGACACTCTCTACAGAGTAAGAAGTTAAACCATAGAATGGCTGAAAATATTTGCAAATCATAAACCTAGTAAGAGATTAATATGCAAAATATATAAAGAACTCTTGCATGTCAACTACAGAACCAAAGAGCTTGATTCAAAAATGGGCTAAGGACTTGAAGAGACATTTTTCCCAAAAAGATAAACAAATGTTCAATAAGTACATGAAAAGATACCCAACCTCACTAATCATTAGGGAAATGCATATCAAAATTATAATGAGAAACCACCTCCTATTTGTTAGAATGGGTGTTATCAAAAAACCAGAAAGCAAGTGTTGAGAAGGATGTGGAGAAATTGGAAGGCTGTGCACTGTTTGTAGGAATGTAAAATGGTATAGCCACTGTGGAAAACAGTGTGGAGTTTCTTCAAAAAATTAAAAATAGAATTACCATATGACCCAGATATTCCACTTGTGGTTATATGCCTTAAAGAACTGAAAGACTCTCAAAGAAATTGTACCCATGTTCATAGCAGCATTATTCACAAAGCTGAAATATGGAAGTAACCCAAGTGTCCATTGGTAGATGAATGGATAAGCAACATCTGGTATGTATATACAATAGAATATTACTCAGCCTTTAAAAGGAAGGAATTTCTGTAATATGCTACAACATGGATGCACCCTGAGGACATTATGCTAAGTGAAGTAAGCCAATGATAAAAAAGACAAATACTGTATGATTCCACTTATACGAGGTACTTAGAGTAGTTAAAATCATAGAAACAGAAAGTAGGATGTGGTTGCCAGGGGCTAGAGAAGGGAAGAATGGGGAGTTATTATTTACTAGGTATAGCGTTTAGTTTTACAAGATGAAGTGAGTTACGGGGATGGATGGTGGAGTGTGTTTAATACCACTGAACTGCACACTTAAAAATTACCGTGATGGTAAATTTTATGTTATATGCATTTTAACAGACTAAAGAAAGAAAACGAAATATACAGGACAGGAACCAAAGCTTGTTAGCAAGACAACGTCAGGCATTCTTCTTTACTGAGAGCTTGTAGCAGTTCATAGAGTTGTCTGTGCAGCTGTTCAGAGCTACTCTTGGCGTCCATTCCCCTAGGTGATTCTCATCTAGATGATGCCAAAGGCAGAGGTAACAAAAGAAATTGGATGTCATGAAAACCAAAAATTCTAGGAGTTGCCCTGACTTAACTGGCTCATGCCCCACAGGAGCCAATATCTCTTATGGTAGTTAAAAAGGCATAGTAGCCAGGGTCCCCAAAAGGGTCATGCCAAGTTACATGAGTCATCAACACTCAGGGGAGCCCAAAGATTGGGCTTACAACTAGGTATTTACACTTCTTTCCATTATTACCAGTCAGGTGTCATTTTAAACATAACATTGCTTAGGAACATAGTTGACATTTTACCTTTATCAGGTTTTCAGGGAAACATAGTTAAAAATTTAATCAAAGACCAAAGTCTCATGAAGAAAGGGAGTTTTGTTAACCCTTTACCCACTCACATATTAAACTATTTATTCCTTACTACAACAAAATGAGGTAGTTACTATTATTATCCCATTTTACAGATAAGGAAACTGAGGTACAGAGAAGTTATGTAACTTCCTCAAGGTCACACAACTATTAAACAAGATAGTAAACATGAACCCAGGCAGTGTGACACCAGCATGTGCACTCTCAATCACTGTGTTAGGCAGAATGATAGCTCTCCAGAAATGTCCATATCTTGATCCATGGAACCTGTGACTATGTTATGTTAATAATGGCAAAGAGGAGTGATGCTTGGGTGGCTCATTCAGTTAAGCATTTGTCTTGGGCTCAGGTCATGATCCCTAGGTTCTGCTTGCTCGGCGGAGAGCCTGCTTCTCCCTCTGCCCGCTGCTCCCCCTGCTTGTGTGTGTGCTCTCTCCCCGACAAATCTATCTATCTATCTGTCTTTAAAAAAAACAACAATGGCAAGGAGGAATTAAGGTTGCGGTGGGAATTTACTAATCAGCTGACCTTGAGATGGCAGGATTATCCTGGATTGACCTTGAGATGGCAAGATTATCCTGGATTATCCAGATGGTCCCAATGCAACCACAAGGGTCTTTATAAGTGAAAGAGAGATAAAAGAGATTCAGTGTCAGATTGATACAGTGGAGATTTAGTCATTACTAGGGATAAGATGGAGGGCCACAAACCAAGGAATACAGGTGAACACTAAAAGTTTGATAGCGGCGCCTGGGTGGCCTCGTCAGGTCGTGGTCTCAGGTCCTGGGATCGAGCCCTGTGTCCAGCCCTGCGTTGGGCTCCCTGCTCAGTGGGGAGTCTGCTTCTCCCCCTCCCTCTGCCCCTCCCCCCTGCTCATGCTCTCTCTCTTGGACACCGTCTCTCTCTCTCAAATAAATAAAACCTTTGAAAAAAAATAAAATAAAAGCTGAATAAAGCAAGGAAATGGATTTTCCCTTAGAACCTCTTGAAGGAATGCAACCTTGCCAGCACTTTGATTTTAGCCCAGTGAGACCCATTTTGGACTTCCAACTTCCAGAACTGTCATATAATAAAATTGTGTTGTTTTAAACCAAGTTTTTAGTAATTTGTTACAGTAGCAATAGGAAACTAATACAATCACTATACTATATTGCATCTCATATCGTACTATACTTCATGCTGCCAGGCCTTGCTTTTGCATGTGACATTCTGCCTCCTTTCCCTACTTCTGGAGACACTTTGCTGGCTCCCTCTTCAGCTTAGATTGGTTGTTTCACCTCTGTTTCCATCTCACTCTATAGCACTTCTCACATTACATGTCAAATAATGTAGATTTTTTGTTCACCTCCTACTCACCTTTCAAGACTGAACTCAAATATCACCACTCTCTAGAAGTCTTTCCTGAATCACAGACCCTCAGCCTGGACTAGGTGTTCTTGCTCTGTCCTCCTATAATACCACTTGCTGATCTTTGCCATAACATTTATTCCCTCAACTATAAATGTTTACTTGTCTGTCTCTCCCAGTAGACACTGTTCCTTCTCAATATAGTATCCTTGGTACACAGCTTAGTATCTAGTACACAGTAAAGGCTTAAATTATGTATGATGAATGAATTAGTTATTCTGTCACTTAGAATTGCTGTTGGAATGACTCATGGAACACTACATCTAAATCTAATGATGTAATGTATGGTGATTAACATAACAATAAAAAATTTTTTAAAAAAAGAACTGCTGTTGGAATATTATATTCATTCTGAGGCTGTAAATCACTTTTTTTCTCCAGCACAGTATAAAAACTAAGAAAAAGAACTCAGTGTGTCCACTATAAAAAATATGGTAACCTGGGGTGGCTGGGTGGCTCAGTTGGTTAAGTGACTGCCTTTGGCTCAGGTCATGATCCCGGGGTCCTGGGATCGAGCCCCGCATCGTGCTCCCTGCTCAGCAAGGAGTCTGCTTCTCCCTCTCCCTCTGCCTGCCGCTTCCCCTGCTTGTGCTCTGTCTCTCTCTCTGTCAAATAAATAAATAAAATCTTAAAAAAAAAAAATATATATATATATATATATGGTAATCCTGCTGATCTGAGGTGTATCCCTTTCAGTGTTCATTCTCTCAATTGATCATTAAATTTTAGCACTATTTCCCTAGGTAATAGCCTGATTCTTTTTCTTTTTCCCTCCAATTTTGCATGAGAAAAAAAAATATTTTACCTGGCATAATGTTTTGGTGCAGAGACTGGGATTCCGCTCTGTGGTCCTAGATCTTTGAGATAAAGAAACTTCTTTGGCTCTCACCTATGTGGACTTTGTAGATTTTTATCTTTTAGCAACCTCTCCAGTAAGAGTATTTCTATTCCCCCTCCAGGACGACGCTCTGTACTTCCTTACCTACAAAAATAGCCCTCTTCTTCACCAGCATTCTTGGTCTTGAGAATCCCTACATGACCCCAGAGGAACTCTTGAATCTAGACCTGGATTATATGGGAGGAAGCTTCGTGTAGCTGTTTTTTCCTACAGGCTACTCAAAAAGCAAGTTTGCTTTTTATGACTCACAGAAGGAAGCTTTTCTTCCCTTGGTATATATTATATATGCCTTCTGAGTTCTAGTCTGCTGTAATTCTGAGACCGGGCCAGAATAAATTGAGCTTTGGTTCAGATGATGACTATTTTGTTTTATACACAAATTTAAGTCAGTTTAAAGAAGAGAAAAATAAACTATATCACACAGCATGAGAATCCATAAATGCATAATTCACAGTTTAGATATTCTAAAGATTTTCAGGGAGTCTTTCTAAAGAGGAAGTATACAAGGGGAGAAATATTCTATTTAGCAAATTTATCCCCTGCCTTGGGGTTAGAGGAGCAAAGGAGTTAAAAGCCATATAAGAACAGTGCGCACAAGGAGTTGCTGGCCAATTAATGGGACTGTACAGTAAGAATGTAATTTTGATTCAGAAGAGTTGCTGACCCTAGAGATTTTTCCTATGAAGAGCTGCTACTCACATCCAGTGGATGATGTGAATGCATTTAGAATCCTGAGTGAAGACTTAATGAGAATGTCTTCTATTTGATTGGTGTTTGTATGGAATCAGGTTACTCTAGAATGTGGAAAAATGGTTTTGCTCCAGTTTCTAAACAAAATGAAAAGCATTGTCCTAATTGAATTTGTTTTGACATTCTTGCTGCCCCACACAGGTCAAGTTGCAAGATGGAACAAAAGAATAAAGCTAGAGGGTAACATGAGGCCATGTCCAAAATGCTGTAAATGTTAGGAATGGCGTTCTTACTAGTGTATGAAACCTTTAAATAAAGAATGTTATGTAGGATATGCATTTATCTCCATATTAAAAAGGCCGTGTTGGAAATAAAATGTCATGGAGTTAAGAAAAGATGAGGATTAAGATCCCCTGAAAATGAATCTTTTGATTGCTATAAGAATTTGATTACAGTTCATAGGATATTTATGCATAAATATAGCATTTTTCTTTAGCCCATTTGAGGTTAGACTTTGCTTTAAATGAGGGGTCTGAGGCACCTGGGTGGCTCAGATGGTTGAGCGTCTGCCTTCGGCTCAGGTCATGATCCCAGGGTCCTGGGATCGAGTCCCGCATCGGGCTCTCTGCTCCTTGGGAGCCTGCTTCTCCCTCTGCCTCTCTCTCTCTCTGTCTCTCATGAATAAATAAATAAAAATCTTTAAAAAAAGAAAAAAGAAAAAAGAAATGAGGGGTCTTTAGATATTGAAATGAGAGAGCTAGCTACAGTTATAGTCAGAACCCTAATAACATGGTATGCAGACACTAATATATATATTAACTCATTGAAGTATAATTTCAATATATTCTGCTGATTTGATTCAGTGTACCCAGTCTTGGAGAAGAAGCCAGGAAATCTTTATCCTCTAGGAAAAAGGTATCTGGGTAATATTTTAATGTTTAAAAAAAAACCTGAATGCTATTTTGAAGACTCTTAAAAACAGACATTTGATCACACAATATTGTAGTTGATCAAAAATAGCTATGTGTATCCTTTTCCCTTGGAAAAGCAGTTTATTGTTTAGTTTTTATTTTCCCCCAATTGATGTAGCTTACTAATTGGAATAGGATAATTTCTGTAGTCATTTTACAATTACATGTTGTCCTTTTCTATGCTCAAATAAATAATCCAGGTGGTAGTTATTAGCCTGTAACATCCATTTTGGCAACATGTGTACCTTGTATGTATGCACATTGTTTCTGCAGACAACTGCTTAAGGAGTGTGGTATTTTTTTCCCAGTCTGTGTTCAAATATGTTACCTGAGGAGCAGGCATCAAATCTGCAGTTCTGAATAGATTGGTTATCCATCAGTGTACAAGACAACTTGTGCTCTAAGTCTGAGGCTCCAGAGAATGGTTGGGGGGGAAATGAAATTAACTATTTTTAAATTGATTATATTTTATGCATGTTAGATTTTTAAGTGAATTTTCCAGACAGATTCTTCCCTTTTTATTTTTTCTACATAAAGTGTGTCTAAAATAACAAAAGAAAAATAACTCAATCATCTAAAATATACATCTAATCCCCTTAAAAGAGTACAGGAAAACTAGGCAATACAAGAGTTCTCTGTCAGTGAATGAATGCTTGGGTTTGGGAAGCCTTATTGTTCTTTAACTGTAGTTGCTGGCACAGATGGACAGCAGAGACCATTGCCTGCTGAAGCTGGTGCTGAGAAGGGCCTGTGGCTGCTCTTCAGAGGTTAATACAAGGAAAACCTCTTGATTTGCCAGAGGAGTCTGGGAGGGGAGCAGATGGCCACAAGAAGGGCCCCCCCAGCTTATTCAGCTGCTCCAAGACGCTTAGACTGACCTCTCTTAATACAAACAAACCAAGTAGCTCTCAGAGTAATGGGGCATCATCATTTGTATTCCCGAATAACAATACTGCTCCTCACTTTGCAGTCTCTCGCACCCTCACTCAGTGTGTGGGTGCCATCTGCTTCTTGTGAACTTATATAGGCCCTGGCCCTGGCCAGTTGGGATTGCTATTGAATGGTGTCTCTGGGAAATGTGTTCTTTACAAATTACTTTCATATGAGTCTGATAGGCACATAAGTATTATTATGTCCATTTGCATAATTAAGAAACTGAGGCAAAGAGGAATTGAGGAATACTAGAATTAGAACTCAAGTACCCTGATTCCTGAGCTCTTTATATCATCATGAGTCCACAAAGCCATTCCAGTGCTCTTGGTTAGGCAGTAGTTATCCAGCTTTTGAATAAGGCTTTCTGGAAAGGAAATTAGTTATTTTGAGGATGTCACTTTCACTGTTTTAAGCCTTCTTGTGGCTACTGTTTTGTTAGGTCACAGAAAGGAGAAAGAGTGGCTGCTGTTATATTGCTATGGCCTTCAGGATACAGGAATTAAGTGAGGTCTATTTTACACTAAACAGTTTCATCAAAACCAAATTTATTCAAGAGGAAAGTATTCTCATTCAAAGGAGCTACCTAGTTTATATATATATGTGTGTGCATACATAACACACACTTAAAATGTATATAAGAAAAATTATTTCTTTTTGTAAACCACAGCTCTCCTTTTCTCTGCCATTGGCTGAAACTACATTCATTTTCATGCATTAGCACCTGCTCACGGGTCTGGTGAATCAAAAGAGCAATGAGCAAAGTGGTTTTAATTGCCCAGGCTTTACTAGAGCCTTCCTTGCACTCAGAAACACAAAGACTTTGAGTGGTGTCAGAGGGCTGTACTGAGAAGTGCTTTCCTTTAGAACTCTCAGCAGATAATTCACTCACTGTGCAGATACATTGTCTTGTACAGATGAGTTCATGAGTCCATCTTCATTCCAACTGTGAAAGCATCACAGACCACTTGTCAGTTTTAGTTGCCTTGTACAATTGCTCGGGAAACCAGGCAAACATCAGAGTTTACTGACTTGTACATTAGTGCATCTTTATAGAATTGTACTTGCTAATTACTTTTATAAAGTTTTGTATACATAATTTAAACTGCATAGTCATATTTGATGTGTTATAGTAGTTAAAAGTGCAGGCTCTAAAGCCAGACTACTTGTGTTCAAATTCCAACCTTACCTCTTACAGACTATGTGATCTTAGACAAGTTTCTTTACCTCTCTGAGCCTCAGTTTCCTCATCTGCAATGAGGATAATAAATGAACCTATCTTCTAGGGTTGTTTTGAGGATTTAGTTAATACATGGGAAGTAATTAGAACACTGTCTGATACACAGTAAGTATTTAGTAATTATTAGCTAATAAAACTGCTCATATTTTACATTTTGGGTTGAAAATTGGCAGAAGGATAACAGCTATCCATTTGAGGTACAAATATGAATTATGGAAAATAATCTTGGTGCTTTACTATTTTTAGCGTTGGGGTGCCTGGGTGGCTCAGTTGGTTAAGCGACTGCCTTCGGCTCAGGTCATGATCCTGGAGTCCCAGGATCGAGTCCCGCATCGGGCTCCCTGCTCGGCAGGGAGTCTGCTTCTCCCTCTGACCCTCCTCCCTCTCATGCTCTCTGTCTCTCATTCTCTCTCTCAAATAAATAAATAAAATCTTTTAAAAAAAATGGAGATAATAATAGTACTAAACACATAACATTGTGGCTAGAATTAAATGAAATAGTGCTTATAAGAGGTCTTAGTGTCTAGCATATGGTAAGTGCTCAAAAAATATAATTAAAATTATTTTCTTTTTTGATCAAAAGAAGCAATTTGGCTGTATTTAGGAAGTATATTAACTTGAAGGAATCCTTTACAAATTTATTTTTTATAGTTTTCAAAGCCCAAGATGTTTCAGATTGTGAAGTTATGGTCATTTTAATTTCTGTTATCATGACTTGTAATCATGCGAAGAATTTGGGTCAAATTGTGTAACTTCTCTGAGCCTGTTCCTCATCTCTGAAATGAGTACCTCTTATTATCTCGCTCTTGTGAACTAGATTATAAACTCCATAGGCATAAATGTTAAAGCATCTTCGTTTAATATGATTGAATTCAGCATTAGGGCAACAGGTAGTATTTCATATGAAGGTGATATTTGAGCTAAGACATGAAGAACATAGGATTTTCTTACTTGGGGAAGGGAAATTTTATTTATATTTTCCACAAGTGGAAAACTGATCTTTGGTACTTTCTGATTAGTCCAAGCTGGGGTCCAGCCCATGCCCTGGATTCTCCAGCCTTGATTCTGGGAAAATTATTAAGTAAACAATTTCAGTCATTTCCATTTCCTCTGGGTCACTATTTAGTTGAGAAGGCAGGAGAATAAGAACTCTTTTAATCCATGAGCCAGTCATGGATTGTTAACAATTCCTTGCTAATCATGAGGTTGTCAGAGCTCTTGCTGCACGTTTAAGCATGGCAAGCTCTAGCAAGGACCACCTACAAATAACTTGGTTGTTAGGAGCCTATGAAGCCATTTCTGCATACTTTTTGAGTCTTCCCCCATTCCTCAATGGCAATTGGAGCATGTCGGAGGCAAGGAAAACATGGCATACTATTAACATGCTGGTAGGGGCTTACTTCATAGAAGGTGTTCATAGAAGGCCAGCGATTTTCCTGGAAACAGATGTCAGAGCCATTGTGATATATAATGGAGAAGGGACTGTGATATAATTTTATTCTTAAATTTCTAAACAGTGTGAAGACCAGGTGGGGAAGCTATCTCAGCCACAGAACAGAAAGTTGAAATAAAGTCTCTCTTTTCTGAAGGCAAAGCTCACTTTGTGATTTAGGGATGGGTTGAGGTGGGGATGTAATGCTTGCGAAACAGAACAGGAACTCCTTGAAAGTATTTGGTACATTATTCAGGGCTTGCTTGTATTAAAGCACTTGAGGTTTTCTTGTTTTTGTTTTTGTTTCTCCTTCTGTATGAAGTGGTAGGTCCACCAAGAGAACAGCTGCCTGATTGACTGTTTTCTTCAAAAAGCCAGGTCTTGGGGCGCCTGGGTGGCTCAGTCGTTAAGCGTCTGCCTTTGGCTCAGGTCTTGATCCCAGGGTCCTGGGATCAAGTTCCACATCGGGCTCTCTGCTCAGCAGGGAGTCTGCTTCTCCCTCTCCCACTCCCCCTGCTTGTGTTCCCTCTCTCACTGTGTCTCTCTCTGTCAAATAAATAAAATCTTAAAAAAAAAACAAAAAAAAAACCAGGTCTCTACCAGACCCACCATCTCTGACTGCTTTGCATCAAAAAGATATGCTATATGAAGGAAGGAAATATTGGGAGTTGGATCATTATGGCCTGCTGGAGCCACTAGTGAAGCAAACATATATTGATTGCTTTCCTGTGTGACTGCCTATGTCTTCTCCCACCAGTCCATCCATTATCTTAATCATTCCAAGACCTACAATTGATAAAAGAGACTGTTTTTAAAAGCCAATAGTTCTTGGACATTTGAATATTTGATAAGCTGGATGATTTCATAATATATGCATTTTCTTTTTGCATTTTAGGAAAATGTGATTGAAGGATCATCACAAAGATGATGTTCTATAAAGTAGTTTTTTTCCCATGAATTCTAAGCAATTTTTGTGGTTGTCATTTCTGTCACTTTTTTTGTTAAAAGCCCATCATGTTCCAGATGCTGAATTGGGCACTTTACATGTTTCCTTCCTCATTTTACAGATGAGGGTGTTAAGAGCCAGAGAAGGTGAGTCAAAATTGAAATAAAAAATGAAACCACTCTAATGAAATAATTGATTGAGGCAGTGATCATCAATGACTACTAAAACTATTAGGTAGAAAGTGGATAGGGAACTTTATAATGGATGGATCAGGCTCACAACACCTGAACACACTAATCAAACCTAAGAGCACAAAAAGAAAAACCATCAGGCATTATGTATCTCCTGATATGGTGTATTAGAAAGTATGTAACACAACCTGTAAAGTAATTTTACCAAAAAACCTGAATCTGGTCAAGTCTCTAGAGCTACCTTATTATTTTTCAGTAAATAATTGAGGTGGGAGGGGAAAAGAAAGGAACTTTTAGCTTACGAGACAAATCAACCAAATGTAATGGCTGGACTTTGTATCCTGATTTGAACAAACCTTCTGTTTTTGTTTGTTGTTTTCGGGGCTTTTTAAAAAGTTACTTGTGGCAATCTGAAAACTGGATATTTGATTTTAAGGCATTACTATTAATTTTAAATTCTTATCTTTAGAAATGTATACAGAGGTATATAGCAATGAAATTATATTTCTGGGATTTACTTCAATATAATCCATTGAAGAGGATAGAGAAGGAGTTGGGAAAGGGTAAAGATTAAGCAGCGTATGTCTCTCTTGAAAATTACTGAAGCTGAGTGATGGAAACATGGGGTCTCATTATACTAAGCTCTCTTTATTTGTTTGAAAATGTCCAAATAAAAGAGTTAAAAAGTAAAAACTGAGAGCATATGGTGGCTATTCACTGGATACTACATGCTGGATTCAATAGAGATTTCGAGGCTTCTGCATGTTTGCTTATATCAGCAGATTATTGATGGACATGTTTATGGCAGTTAGGTTTGCAAGGGGAAAGGAATACTATATTGAACCTATTCTATGTAGCTTTATTCTCAGGAGTAATTAAACGTTTAAAAAATGTTACTAGGTTACAATAAGGCAAGAAGTACAAATATGTGAAACTGGCTTTCAGTTTACATTCTAAGAGCTATGAAGGGAAAAAGGAACTCACAGCAAGGACACTTCCACAGAGCCACTCAGACTTCTGCCTTTCAAATGGGCCTAGGCCTGGAACTGACATATGCCAGCGGAGCCCAAAGATTTACCAAGCTCAAATAAACATGTTCTCAAGAGCATCATGGGCCTTAACCAAAGCCTCTAGGGAGTCATGTCTGACTAGTTTTTTAAAAATACCTTGTAGAAAGTTTCTCAGTTGTTTAACTTTGACCTACTGTGGAGACCACTGGAATCTCAATTGTTACTCAACATTTTGTCTCTAATTTCAGATTAACAAAGAGGGTTCAAATCATTACTGATGCTATAAAAACTGAAATTTTAGAATTTCGATAACCTGAGTATGGGCTTTTGAGCCAGACTGCCTGGGTGTGAATCTTGGCTTTGCCACTTATTAACAGAATGAACTAGAACAAGTTACTTAACCTTTCTGTGCTTCTTTCCTCATACATAAAATGGGAATAATAATATTAATCAGCATTTCCCAGAACAGAATCAGTAAGATATATGTATATATGTGTATGTGTGTATGTATGATTTATTTCAAAGAACGGGTGTATGCAATTATGCGAGCTGGCAAGTCTGAAATCTGTGGGGCAGGCCAGCCCACTGGAAATTGCTGGGCAGGATCTGATTCTGCAGTTTTGAGGCAGAATTTCTTCTTTCTCAGAGAAACCTTAGTTTTGCTCATAAGGCATTTAACTGATTGGATGAGATCTACCCACATTATTGAGGATAATTTCCTTTAATTAAAGTCAACTGATTGTATATGTTAACCACATCTACAAAATACCTCTACAGCAACATCTAGATTAGTGTTTGATTGAATAATGGGGTCCTATAGCCTAATCAAATTGACAAATAAAACTTAAATCACATCTACTATCAGATTCATAAGAACTGTGAAAATGTAATGAGTTAGTGGCATATAAAGCACTTAGAACAGAGCCTAACATATGGGAGGCACTCATAAAGGTTAGCTATTATTACACACTCTTTAAATCCTAAAAGCAACCTGGTTTAGGAAAGATAATAATAAATTCACTGATAGTCACTATAAAATCAATTAATATTCTCACTAGAATTAACCTTGGAGGTCTTTTAGACCAACCTCTCCATTTTAAAAACATGGAAGCTGAGGTCCAGTCTCTTTTTCATATAGCCAGAGTGATTTTGGTTTTTATAGTGATGAACACACACAGAGAAGGCCCTGCCCTGGTGGGGCTTACATGTTAATAAGATACCCATTGCTTCTGTCCCAAATCTCACCAATATTCTTACTCATTTTCATGCAGGAAAGGAATTAGAGATTTGGGTTCAGAGACTGTGCTGTAGGCCAGGTGCCCCAAAGCATTGAACTGATGAAGTAGAAATGTTTATATTCACCTAGATTCAGAAGTTTAGAACCTAAGCTCTTCCTACGTTGACATCACTATCATATTTGAAATTTTAAAGTTACCCTTCTCTGGGGTCTCTTTTCATTAGGACTTAAGTCATTTATCATGAATGTACTAAATGCTCCTGAGTAGCCTAAGTGAAATTAAGAGTACACTTCCTTAGCACCTGGTTTTCAACCAAAACTGTTAAACTTGACCATTGGGGAAGTTCTCTCTGATGCTGTTGACATGGAGACTCATTAACAAAAATTGAATAAAAGCATGAATAATAAATTTGTAGGACATTTTACAGTTTTATAAAGCACTTTTGAGAGATAGGGCAAGTATTATTATCCCCACTTTACTGAGGAGGAAGCTGAAGCTCAGAGTTGTAAAGTGAATCTCCCAAGACTACATAGTTAATAACAGATCATGACTGCCTAATCCCAGAGTAATATCCTCTCTGCTATATAACTCTTCTGGCTATGTCCTGTGGATATAGATCTGGAAAAGAGCTGCTTTTCAACTCTGCGGTTCTTTTCCTTAGTTCTAAAGTGAAGGCAGTCTTGGAGACACTCCCAGAAGAGTCAGGCCCTGGGAACAGGGAACATTACTTGACAGGGCACTACAGGAACTCTTCTGTATAAGGCCATTACCCTCAAGAACAGGAGACATAGCTGACTTTCCTAACACACAGAAACAGGCACAGAGACTTAGACAAAATGAAAATACAGAGAAATTTATCCCAAATGAAAGAACAGGACAAGGCCATGGACAGGGATCTAAGGAAAAAAGATAAAAGTAACATGTCTGATAGAGAATTTACAGTAATAATCATAAAGATACTCAACTAAACTTGAGAAAAGAGTGGAGGACATCAGTGAGAACCTTAACACAGGGATAAGGAATAACATAGCAGAGAGAAACACACTTGATGGCATGATCAGCAGGCTGGAAGAAGCAGAGGAATGAATTAATGACCTAGAAGAGAGTAAGGGAAAGTAATCAAGCTGAACAAAGGAGAGAAAAAAGAATTATTCAAAACAAGAATATGCTTAGGGAACTTGGTGACTCCATCAAACATAAACACATTCATATTATAGGAGTCCTAGAAGAAAGAGAGGAAAGGGGGCAGAAAATTTATTTGAAGAAATAAGAGCTGAACTTGCCTAACATGGGGAAGGAAACAGATCTCCAGATACAGGAGGCACAGAGAACTCCCATCAAAATCAACAAAAGCAGATCCACACCAAGACATATTGTAATTAAATTGGCAAAATATAATGATAAAAAAAATATTAAAAAGCAGCAAGATAGGGCGCCTGGGTAGCTCAGTCAGTTGAGCATCTGACTTGATTTCACCTAAGTCATGATCTAAGGGTCATGGGATCAAGCCCCGTGTCAGACTCCATGCTCAGCATAGGGTCTGCTTTTCCTTCTCCCTCTGCTCCTCACCCCACTCAACTCCCTCATTCTCACTCTTTCTCTAAAATAAATAAAGTCTTTAAAAATAATAAATAAATAAATAAATAAATAAATAAATAAATAAATAAATAGCAGCAATATAAAAGAAGACCATTACATACAAAGGAAACCCCATAAAGTTATCAGCAGATTTTTCAGCAAAAAAACTTTCCAAACCGGGGTGCCTGGCTGGCTCAGTTGGTTAAGCGGCTGCCTTTGGCTCAGGTCATGATCCTGGGGTCCTGGGATCGAGCCCCATGTCTGGCTCCCTGCTCGGCGGAGAGCCTGCTTCTCCCTCTCCCTCTGTCTACTTGTGCTCTCTATCTCTCTGTCAAATAAATAAATAAAATCTTTAAAAAAAACAAAACGGAAAAACTTTCCGAACCGGAAAGAAGTGGCTTGATGTATTCAAAGTGCTGAATGGGAAGAATTTGCAGCCAAGAATACCCTATCCAGCAAGGCTGTCATTCACAGTAGAAGGAGAGATAAAGAGTTTCCCAAACAAAAACTAAAGGAGTTCATGACCTCTAAACCAGCCCTGCAAGAAGTATTAAAGAGAATGCTTTGAGTGGAAAGGAAAGACCACAAATGATAGTATGAAGGTAGGAAACACAAAAGCAGTAAAAATGAATATTTCTGTAAAAAGAATCACTCAAGGAACTCATAAAAAAAAAAAAGGAAGTATATACCTAAAACATGGGGAGGAGAGGAGTAAAGAATGGGTTCAAACTTAAACGACCATCAATTTAGTATAGACTGCTATATGCAGAAGAGGTTATATACAAATTGTATGGTAATGATTTATCAAAAATCACTAATAAATATGCAAAGAAGAAAGAGAAAGAAATTCAAATATGTCACTGAAGAAAATCAGCAAACCATGAAAGAGAGGAAGACAAGAAAGGCTCAGAGAAAATCTTCAGAACAACCACAAAACAAATAATAAAATGGCAACAAATACATATCTATCAATAATGACTTTATTTTTTTAAGTAGGCTCCAAGCCTAGCATGGAGCCTAATGGAGGGCCCAAACTCATACCCCAAGACCAAGACCTGAGCTGAGATCAAGAGTTGGACGCTTAACCTACTGAGCCACCCAGGCATCCCAATCAGTAATTACTTAGAATGTAAATGGACTAAATGCTCCAATCAAAAGACATAGGGTGACAGAATGGATGAAAAACAAGACCCATCTATACACTGCCTATAAGAGGCTCATTTTAGACCAAAAAACAGGTGCAGATTGAAAGTGAGGAAATGGAGAAACATCATGCAAATGGATGTCAAAAGAAAGCCAGAGTGGCAGTACTTCTATCGGATGAAATAGACTTTAAAACAAAGACTGTAACAAGAGGCAAGAAGAACACTGTATCATAATAAAGGGGCAGTCCAACAAGAAGATATAACAATTGTAAATATTTTGGACCCAACATGGGAGCACCCAAATACACAAAACAGTTAAGAACAAACATAAAGAAACTAATCGATAATAATACCATAGCAGTAGAAGACTTTAACACCCCACTTACACCAATGGATGGATCATCTAAACAGAAAATCAACACGGAAACAATGGCTTTGAATGACACAGTGAACCAGATGGATTTAACAGAATATTCAGAACATTCCAGCCCCAAACAGCAGAATACACATTCTTTTCAAGTGCACATGGAACATCCTCCACAATAGATGACATATTAGGCCACAAAACAAGCTTCAGCAAATTCAAAAGGATCAAAGTCATACCATGCATCTTTTCTGACCACAATGCTATGAAACTAGAAGTCAACCACAAGAAAAAATCTGGAAAGACCACAAATAACATGCTGCTGAACAATGAATAGGTCAACCAGGAAATAAGAGAAGAAATTAAAAAGTACATGGAAACAAATGAAAATGAAGACACAATAGTTCAAAATCTTTGGGACGCAGCAAAAGCAGTTCTCAGAAGGAAGTGTATAGCAACACAGGCCTACCTCAAGAAGCAAGAAAAACCTCAAATAAAGAACCCTAACCTTACACTGAAAGGAGCTAAAAAAAAGAACAAATGAAACCTAAAACAAGCCAAAGAAAGGAAATAATAAAGATTAGAGCAGAAATAAATGATACAGAAACTAAAAAACAATAGAACAGATCAATGAAACCAGGAGCTGGTTCTGTGAAAAAAATCAATAAAGTTGTTATCCAGAGGGGTACGTGCACCCCAATGTTTATAGCAGCAAGTCCACAATAGCCAAACTATGGAAAGAGCCAAGATGTCCATCAAGAGATGAATGGATAAAGAAGATGTGGTATATACATACAATGGAATATTATGCAGCCATCAAAAAACCCGAAATCTTGCCATTTGCAACAACATGGATGGAACTGGAGAGTATTATGCTAAGCGAAATAAGTCAATCAGAGAAAGACATGTATCATATGATCTCATTGATATGAGGAATTCTTAATCTCAGGAAACAACCTGAGAGTTGCTGGAGTGGTGGGGGGTGGGAGGGATGGGGTGGCTGGGTGATAGACATTGGGGAGGGTATGTGCTATGGTGAGCACTGTGAATTGTGTAAGACTGTTGAATCACAGACCTGTACCTCTGAAACAAATAATACATTATATGTTAAAAAAAAAAAAAAAGAAGATAGTAGGAAGGGAAAAATGAAGGGGGGTAATCGGAGGGGGAGATGAACCATTAGAGACTATGGACTCTGGGAAACTGAGGGTTCTAGAGGGGAGGGGGTGGGGGGATGGATTAGCCTGGTGATGGGTATTAAAGAGGGCACGTATTCAAGATGTCCATCGACAGATGAATGGATAAAGAAGATGTGGTGTATATATACAATGGAATATTATGCAGCCATCAAGAGGAATGAGATCTTGCCATTTGCAACGACGTGGATGGAACTGGAGGGTATTATGTTGAGTGAAATAAGTCAAACAGAGAAAGACATGTATCATATGACCTCACTGATACGAGGAATTCTTAATCGCAGGAAACTGAGGGTTGCTGGAGTGGGGGGTGGGGTGGGAGGGATGGGGTGACTGGGTGATGGACACTGGGGAGGGTATGTGCTCTGGTAAGCGCTGTGAATTGTGCAAGACTGTTGAATCTCAGATCTGTACCTCTGAAACAAGTAATGCAATATATGTTAAGAAAAAAAGAAGAAGAAGGTAGCAGGAGGGGAAGAATGAAGGGGGGGAAATCGGAGGGGTAGACGAACCATGAGAGACAATGGACTCTGAAAAACAAACTGAGGGTTCTAGAGGGGAGGGGGGTGGGAGGATGGGTTAGCCTGGTGATGGGTATTGAGGAGGGCACATTCTGCATGGAGCACTGGGTGTTATGCACAAACAATGAATCATGGAACACTACATCTAAAACTAATGATGTAATGTATGGGGATTAACATAAGATTAAAAAAGTTAAAAAAAAATAAAGAGGGCACATATTGAATAGAGCACTGGGTGTTATACACAAACAATGAATCATGGAACACTACATCAAAAACTAATGATGTATGGTGATTAACGTAACATAATAAAATAAAATTGAAAAAAAATTGACAAACCTCTAGGCAGACTTATCAAGAAAAAAAGAGAAAGGGCCCAAATAAATAAAAGCACAAATGAGAGAGGAGAAATAACAACAAACACCATGGAAATAAACTTGTAAGAGAGTATTGTGAAAAACTACATGCCAACAAATTGGACAACCTGGAAGAAATGGATAAATTCCAGAAACATATAATCTAACAAAAGTGAAACAGGTAGAAATAGAAAATTTGAACAGACTGATTACAAGCGAAGAAATTGAATCAGTAATCCAAAAACTCCCAACAAACCAAAGTCCAGAACCAGATGGCTTCACAGACAAGTTCTTGCAAACATTTAAGGGGGGCCTGGGTGGCTCAGTCAGTTAAGCATCTGCCTTCAGCTCAGGTCCTGATCCTAGGGTCCTGGGATCAAGCCCCACATCGGGCTTCCTGCTCAGTGGGGATTCTGCTTCTTCCTCCCCCTCACTCATGCTTTCAAATTTATTCTGAGAGGCCAGCATTATCCTGATACCAAAACCTGATACAGAAACCACTAGAAAAGAGAACTACAGGGCAATATTCCTGATGAACATAGATGCAAAAATCCTCAACAAAATACTAGCAAACCAAATCCAACAATACATTAAAAACATCATTCACCATAATCCAGTGGGATTTCCTCCAGGGTTGCAAAGGTGGTTCAATATTCACAAATCAGTCAACATGATACATCACATCAATGAGAGAAAGACTAGAAATCATATGATCATTTCAATAACGTATGACAAAGTACAACATCCATTCATGAAAATGCCCTCAACAAAGTTAGTTTAGAGGGAACATATCTCAACATAATAAATAGCTCAATATATGGAAAACCCATAGCTAACATTATCCTCAGTGGGGAAAACTGAGAGCCTTTCCCGTAAGGTCGGGAACAAGACAGGGATGTTCACTCTCACCATTTCTATCCAACATCATACTGGAAGTCCTAGCCAGAGCAATCAGAGAATAAAAAGAAATAAGAGACATCCAAATCAGTAAGGAGGAGGTAAAACATTCACTATTTGCAGATGACATGATACTCTTTATATAGAAAACCTGAAAGACTCCCCCCCAGAACTTCTGGAACTGATAAACAGATTCAGTAGAGTTGCAGGATACAAAAGCAGTGTACAGAAATCTGTTGCATTTGTGTACACCAATAAGGAAGCAGCAGAAAGAGAAATTAAGAAAACAATCCCAGGGCGCCTGGGTGGTTCATTCGGTTAGGCGTCTGCCTTCAGCTCAGGTCATGATCTCAGGGTCCTGAGATCAAGTCCCACATTGGGCTCCCTGCTCTGTGGGGAGTCTACTTCTCCCTCTGCCCCTCCCCCCACTTGTTCTCTCTCCCTCTCTCTCCCTCTCAAAAACGAATAAATAAAATCTTAAAAAAAGAGAAAACAATTCCATTTACAATTGCACCAAAAATAATAAGATACCAAGGAATAGACCTAACCAAAGAGGTGAAAGACCTGTACTCTGAAAACTATAGAACACTTATGAAAGAAACTGAAGGTGACACAAAGAAATGGAAAGACATTCCATGCTCATGGATTAGAAGAAAAAATTTTGTTAAAATGTATACCACCCAAAGCAATCATACATTTAATGCAATAGCTATCAAAATACCACCAGCATTTTTCACAGAGCTAGAACAGACAATCCTAAAATTTGTATGGAACCACAAAAGACCCTGAATAGCTAAGCAATCTTGAAAAAGAAAAGCAAATCTGAAAGCATCATGATTCTAGACTTCAAGTGATATTACAAAGCTGTAATCCTCAAAACAGTATGGTACTGGCACAAAAACAGACACTTAGATCAATGGAACAAAAAAGAAAATCCAGAAATGGGCCCACAACTATATGGTAACTAATCATCAACAAAGTAGGAAACACAGTCTCTTCAAATTGTGTTGGGAAAAAAAAGACAGTCTCTTCAAATTGTGTTGGGAAAACAGGACAGCAATATGCAGAAGAATGAAACTGGACCACTTTCCTATACCATACACAGAAATAAATTCAAAATGGATGAAAAGACCCAAATGTAAGACAGGAAACCATCAAAATCCTAGAGGAGAACACAGGCAGCAACCTCTTTGACCACGGCCATAGCAATTTCTTACTAGACACATCTCTGGAGGCAATACAAACAAAAGCAAAAATGAACTATTGGGACTAAATCAAAATAAAAAGCTTCTGCATAGCAAAGAAAACAATCAATAAAACTAAAAGGCAGCCTACAGAATAGGAGAAGATATTTGCAAATGATGTATCTGATAAAGGGTTAGTATCCAAAATCTATAAAGAACTTATCAAACTCAACATCCAAAAAACAAATAACCCAGTTAAGAAATGGGCAAAAGATATGAACAGACATTTCTCCAAAGATGACATACAAATGGTTAACAGACACATGAAAAAATGCTCAACATCACTCATCATTAGGGAAATACAAATGAAAAGCACAGTAAGATACCACCTCACACCAGTCAGAATGGCTCAAATTAATGCAAGAAACAACAGGTGTTGATGAGGATGGGGAGAAAAGGAGCCCTCTTGCACTGTTGGTGGAAATGCAAACTGGTGCACCCATTCTGGAAAACAGTATGGAGGTTCCTCAAAAAGTTAAAAGTAAAACTACCCTACAACTCAGCAATTGCACTACTACGTATTTATCCAAAGGATACAAAAATACAGATTCAAAGTGGTACATGCACCCCAATGTTTATAGCAGTATTATCGACAATAGACAAACTGTGTAGAGTCCACATGTGCATCGGCTGATGAATGGATAAGGAGGATGTGGTGTGTGTGTGTGTGTGTGTGTGTATAATATATATATGAGGGAATATTACTAAGCTATCAGAAAGAATGAAATCATTGGAACTACATGGATGGAGCTAGAACGTATTATGCTAAGCGAAATAAGTCAGAGAAAGACAAATACTGTATGATTTATCTCATATGTGGAATTTAAGAAACAAAACAGATGAGCATATGGGAAGGGGAGGATAAAAAGAGAGAAAGAGAAGGAGACAAACCATAAGAGACACTTAATGATAGAGAACAAAGTGAGGGTTGATGGAGGGAGGTAGGTGGGTGATGGGTATTAAGGAGGGCACTGGGTGTTGTTTGTAAATTCTACTCCTGAAACCAATATTGCACTGTGTGTTAACTAAATAGAATTTAAATAAAAATTTGAAAAGAAAAAATGTTTAAAATAAGGAAAATAATGGTCATCATGTTGTGATAAATTATCAAAAGCACCAATTACAGTTCTGCTACATGATAGGTGCTTTACAAATATTTGATATTCTTCTCCTTTTTCTGTTAATATTCCTAGGCCTAGCAGTCTGATACTTAAGGTCTCATTAAACTTTGGCTTGAATGACTGAATTATTCTCCCTACATTTCAAAATTATCAGTGGTATGTGCTAGTAAGTAGAGGTGTAACACTGCTAATCTCATTGCACCAAGCTGTGCTTTCCATATTTTATGAGGTTTCTTGCCTTTACTTATTCCACATGGCCACCATTTTGGAATTCTATGTTTTGAGGAAGAAGTGTCATCCATAGTCTCCTTGTTTTTTCTCCTGTCCTTTTCATGGCATTCTTTTAGTTTCTCTGCATTTATAGCACTCACCTTAATCTAGATTGTACTGATGTTATTTATAGACTTGTCTTTGCCCCCAAATAGCTTAAAATCTACCTCAGAGTTTCTTAACTTATTTGGGGTTCCTTGTTAACCTTTTGAGACTATAATGAAAGCTTTGAACCATACCCTGCCCTCAGCAAAAGTACATACGTACAAACAAAAGTTTTCATAATTAGTTCGGAGGTTTGTGGACTCCAGGTAAGGACTCTTTTTCTAGATATTGTATTCCTTAAGAGCTATCCCTGAGTTTCATTGACCTTTGTATTATGGCAGAGCCTACCACATAGATAGGAGATACTCAGCAAAAAGTTTCTGAATTGATTAATTGAAATGCTAAATGAAAATCTTCAAGTTTCTTACTACAGCATCTCAACACACTTTCTTTGTTTCCTTAGGCTTCCATCTCAGTGGCACAGTAACTGAGGCAGCTACTACTTCAGAACCAGCAGTAACCTACAAAGTTGCAATCAGTTTTGATCGATGCAAAATCACTTCAGTGACATGTGGCTGTGGGAACAAAGACATATTCTACTGTGCTCATGTGGTAGCACTCTCACTCTACAGGATCCGTAAACCAGACCAAGTCAAATTGCGTCTTCCTATCTCAGAAACCCTTTTCCAGATGAATAGGGACCAGCTACAAAAGTTTATTCAATATTTAATCACGGCACACCACACTGAAGTTCTTCCTACTGCACAGAAACTGGCAGATGAGATTCTATCCTCCAACTCTGAAATCAACCAAGTAAATGGTAATTATACAACATTTTTGTTGCTAAAAACCTATCTTGTTGCTTTATTGCATATTTAGAGGTTGAAAAATTTTTTGGAATATTTTTGCAGTTGTAATCACTTAAAACTTAATGAATTCATTCTATCCAAACAACTATTTAACTCCTAGTTTCTTAAAGCAGTCCAGTTGTCTACCTTATAAAAGTTTTGGCAAAAAAGGACAGAATGTTAGAGTTATATATTGGTCTAGTTTATGGACTTTATTTGTCCATACAATCCCTGTCCCCAGGAGCCTGGAATATTCAGGAGTGAGAGAACGCCTAAAATAATTTGTGTCATTCAGTGAAATTAGATGGATATGAGAATTTCCTTAACATTTTAGGATCCCACGTAACATCAGGGTTATTCTAAAGTGCATCTGTTAGCATTGTGATTATGAGCTATATATAATGGGAGGGTTGCATGGATGGAGAAAGATACTATGTTCACTTACTCATTCAATGAGTATATATTGAGTACCTGCTCTGTGCAAGCAATAGTGCTGATTGTTGAAGGCATAAAATAGACATGGTTCCTGCCTTCAAGTAGCTTAAAATCTAGTAGAAAAGACAGCTAAATTTGAAACAAATGCTTGTTTTTATAATGAAGCCAGGTTGTAAAGACTTTATCATAGGAAACTACTGAAGAATTTTGAGAAGGCATTTTGTTTGTTAGATCCTACTATGTTCCAGGCACCACTGAAGGGACTCTGTGTATGTTAATTCATTTAGCTTTCAAAACTAGTCTGTGAAGTAGGTGTTTTAACCACTTCCATTTTATAAATAAGGAAATTATTTATAACCCAGGCTCACCTGACTTCAGAACTCAAGGTTTTTATGCTTCTCTATAGTACCTCTTTATTTTTAGAAGATAATTTTGGTGCCAGCATAAAAGAGGCAATGAGACCAGGTGGATGGCCTGTATAATACTGTGGTCCATGTGCCAGAGGGTCTGCCTTTCCCAGCTGTCCAATAGAACTTATCAAGTCCTACACACAACCTCACCACTCCTCAGAAACAAAGATAAACAGACAAGCTTCCAAGAACTCTTGCTAACTAGCAGAAATAATCTTCTTTTGCTTTATACAGAAAGTTGTGGTGTTTACATAATAACTGAGCTCTCTCTATTTGAGTGATACTCTTTTTTTTTTTTTTAAGATTTTATTTATTTATTTGACAGAGAGATAGACAGAAGAGCACAAGCAGAGGGAGTGGCAGAGGGAGAGGGAGAAGCAGGCTCTGCACTGAGCAGGGAACCCGATGCCGGACTCGATCCCAGGACCCTGAGATCATGACCCAAGCCGAAGGCAGACGCTTAACCATCTGAGCCACCCAGGCGCCCTTGAGTGATACTCTTAAAAGAGTAGCTTCACATATCTCTTATCCCACATAAGGAAGCTGTTCTACTTCTCTGGCCTCCTTAAGTCTAGAGCTCTTAGAGACCTGAGTTCTGCCTCATCCCAATGTCTGTAGCACCAAAGAGAAGTACTGCTTTGTACCCCAATAGCTAGGTTATGATCTATTCTCATGCTTTATTTCCATTAGCTCTTTCTCAGAATTTCTCAGAATTAGCTCTTTCTCAGAATTTCCAAGCTCTCTTGCCTTTTCTTTTAGTGACCACCTTGGTTAAGGACATGTGTTATACCTGTCTTGTTCGAACCACTGCTATCACCAAAACA
The DNA here is from genome assembly GCF_029215605.1 of Mirounga angustirostris. Classification (NCBI taxonomy): domain Eukaryota; kingdom Metazoa; phylum Chordata; class Mammalia; order Carnivora; family Phocidae; genus Mirounga; species Mirounga angustirostris. The sequence goes on from NW_026991712.1 coordinate 155,020,103, forward strand.
GCCCCCTTCCCTCTTTACCACTGTGCTAAAGCAATTTTTATCTTTCTTTGAACCTCCCATATCAGTATCCTATTATGTATTTATCTGAAATTAGGCTTAAGTTGCCACATTGAACTTGAGATGTGATTCTCAACCTTCCCCAGGAACTACTACTTCTGAACCTGTGTTTAGTCCATACTAATATTAGCTTTCTATACCCAGCTTCCCTAGTATTCCACAATGCATTTCCCATCTATTTCTAGTAATCAACGTTGATATCAGCAATGATACTGAAAAAAGGGGGACAGAGAATGGAGATATCTTAGAGGTAACGTGGACTGGATTCAACATCCAGGTGTATAGGATATGTGGGGAGTAAAGAAAAGGAAGAAGAGAAAGATGGGAGAAAACTGAATTCTAGAATGTCTAGCTAGGATGGTACTGATGAATTTGATCACTGAGGGAACGTAAGAGGAAGAATAAATTTAGGAGGAAGATGAATTCAGTATAAGTTGGAGGTGCTTGTAGAACATTTAGGAAAAGATTTCTGATGGATAGTTGGATATATGGATCTGGAACTGAGGACAAGAGTTGGAATTTTCGAGTTATTAGCATAGAGATACTTGAAGTCATGTTTCTTTTTCCTGCTAAATCTTTAAACACTTAGGCCATCTTCCTTATCCCCTTTCCCAAACCCTCTTCCTCATCAAAACAGACTTAAAAAGCAGGAATAAGATTTCTAAAACTGGTAACTGCCTGCTTTTAATCCCAAGAATGGATCCAGGCATTGCTGTGCTCCTCACTTCTTTGAAACCCCTTTTTTTCTCTTCTGTGGTTTTAACCTAGGAAGTAAAACCTAGATTTTGTCTTGTCCCCTTTGGTAGACTGTTTTTCTACATCTATCACTGTTCCATGCTCTGTGATTTGATTTGGTAACTATATACCCTGAAATCCTCTGGTATAGCATCCTGGTCAAGGGATTCAGTTGCTGCTTACCCATGAAGGGATATTGGATACCTTGAGAAACGTAAGATAATTTGAGAAGTAGGGTCAGGAACCATGTTTTACTAATTTCTGAGTCTCTGTCACCTAGCATGGTACCTGGAAATCAATAAGGGTTTATTGAATGAACACAGCTATGCATATACAAGTGATGAAAACGGCAGCCATTGTAGGAATGAGCAAAGTAGAATGAGAAATGAGAAAAAGATAGCTAGCAATTATCGAAGTCAGTATAGAACTGAGTGAACAACTGAGTTGTTTCAAGAAGTGAATAGTCAACAACGTTGAATATTGTGGAAGATATAGACCAAAGTTAACAAACGTAGAAAGGCAATTTGGGGGAAATAGGAACTATCCAGAGAGAAGAAAACCTTGAGAAATTATTAATAACATTATCATTAGATTAAAAGAAAATATTACAACCATGAAATAAGAACTGGATGCTGTAAAAACAAATGCACACAACAGGAAGAACTAATGAAATTACAAATATAATGGCAAAACTTTTGAAAACTAAGTGATGGAAAATAAGGGTAAGGAAAGTTCCTGTAGAGTAGAACAAAAAGACAGATGAAAAATAGGAGAAAAAAACTTGTCAAAAATTAAGAGAACAAGTCCTAGGAATTTTAATTTGAATAATAGGGGTTTCAGAAATAGAAAACAGAGGTAAGGAATTCGTCAATGAAATAATTGAATATAATAAGAAAATTTTCTAGAACAAAAGCATGTGTTTCCCAAAGTGAAAGCATTCCACTTAATGCTCAGCAGTGGAAAAAGAATAAATAAATGGAGCTGGATCAATTAGATATTCATGTAGGGGGTTGGGGAAAAGCAAAACTCCATTCCTATCTCATGCCATACAGAAAAAATCAATAATAGATGGATTGCAGATATAAATGTGAAAAGTAAAACGATAAAGTGTATGAGATAACATGAGAAAATATCTTCATGTCCTTGAGGTAGGAAAAATTTTTCTTAAGTAGGAAAAAATTTGAAAATGGGATTACATTAAAAATTTAAGCTCCTTTTTATCAAAAGGCACCTAAGAGACTAAAAAGGCAAGTAGGGGAGAAGGTATTTACAGTATGTATAACTGACAAAGAGTTTATATCCTAATACAATAAATAACCCCTACAAATATCAAAATGGACAAGAGACACAGAAAGGCACTTGACAAAAAGGATATTCAAATGGTTAATAAACATATTAAAAGGTACTTTAAGTAGTAATCAGGTAAATGCAAATTAAAACCAGAATGAGATACCATTATATACCCACCGGAATGGCTAAATTTTTGAAACTATCAGTAGCGACTATTGGTGAGGATATTGAGCAACTGGAACTAATATATTGCATGTGGGAACTAATATATTGCAGCTACAAATTGTGGCAGTCACTTTGAAAAATTGTTTAGCATCATCTAACTAAAGTTGAGCATATGCATACCCTGTGACCCAGAAATTCTTTTAGATGTCTACTCAGTGGAAATGAGGAGCATAATTTGCAACAGCTTAAATAGAAACAATCCAAATGTCCATCGACAGTAGAGTGACTAAATAAATAGATACATTCATATAATGGAATACTGTACATCAATGAAAATAAATTAAGTACTATTGCTAAACCCCAAAATATGCGTGAATCTTACAAACATGATGTTGAGTGAATGGAGCCAGACACAAAAGAAATAACTCTTGTATGATTCTACTTATGTAAAGTTCAAACAACAAGTCCCTGGTGTTAGAAGTTAGGATAGTGATTAATTTGGGGGAAGAGGAAAGGAGATAGTGTTTGTGAAGGGGCTTATGGGATGCTGGTTCTTGACTTTGATGATAGTTACACTGTTAAAATTACTATGTGGTAATTCATCAAGCTGTACATGCAAGATTTGTATACTCTTCATAATTTATATTTCAGTTTTAAAATATTAATTTTAAAAGCAATGTGTGTATGTGTATATATGTACATGTGTACATAGAGACTGGAAGGAAATACACCATAATATTAACAATAGTAATCTATGGCTGGTAACATTATAGGTGGATTTTCTTTTCTTTTTTTCTTTTTTTTTTTTTTAAAGATTTTTATTTATTTATTGAGAGAGAATGATAGCATGAGAGGGGGAGGGTCAGAGGGAGAAGCAGACTCCCTGCCGAGCAGGGAGCCCGATGCAGGACTCGATCCAGGGACTCCAGGATCGTGACCTGAGCGGAAGGCAGTCGCTTAACCAACTGAGCCACCCAGGCGCCCCTTATTTTCTTTATGCTTTAGTGTATTTTATATAATAAGCATGTATTATTTTTATAATTTAAAAAAGGATGTTTAACAATGAAAGAAAAATTGATTCCATAGACTTACTAGTTCCCTCAGGACAGGGCTCATTGTTACAGCCTCAGTGCTAACTTGGAGCCTCAATCCACATGATGGTTTGTTTCATAATTATTTATAAAAGACATCCTTTCTATTTTATCTTCACTTGTTACCATTTCTTTTACAATTCTGTGGAAAATTTCACACTATAACATTAAAGTGTCATTTACACTGATTGGGTCCACTTTACCACTACTGAGGGTAATTCGTGTCATACTCACCTCTTTTTATGAAAAGACTAACATGAACGTATATAGAAACATTTTTTATCTTTTTTTTTTTAACCAAAGGATTTTTTTAAAAGATTTTGCCTGGGAGTTAGTGGACAGCTGGAGAGGCTGGTTGTGAACTACAGACCTAGTTTATCTAATTAAAATTATCTGTGTTCGGGGCACCTGGGTGGCTCAGTCAGTTAAGCGGCTGCCTTCAGCTCAGGTCATGATCCCAGGGTCCTGGGATCGAGCCCCGCATCGGGCTCCCTGCTCCGCGGGAAGCCTGCTTCTCCCTCTCCCTCTGTCTGCCGCTCTGCCTACTTGTGCTCTCTATCTCTGTTAAATAAATTAATAAAAATCTTAAAAAAAAAAATTATCTGTGTTCTTGTTCATTCATTCCTACATGCTCTACCCTCCTCTACTATCTGACCTTTAATCTTGACATTTCTTACAGATTAATCTTAATTTTTCTCCTCTTCTTATTCTGATCTCTGTAGGCAATCTCAGCTACATCCTTGACTTGAAGCGTCATCTATGTACTATAACTCACAGATTACTTCTCCTATATCCAACTGACTATTCCATATCACAGAGACATCCCCAGATCAACATATCCAAATGTGAATTTATCTCCCTCCCCAAACTTGCTCAATAAATAGCACCACCATTTAGCCACTGGATCATGATAGAAATCTTATAGTCATCCCTAATACTTTTCACTTATAATCCATACACATTTCATTGCAAGACCTGTTAATTTTACCTCCAAAGTATATTTCATCATTTTCCATTTCTCTATTGATAACTACCATCACCCTAAATCAAGCTACCATAATCTCCCACCTAGATACCTTTTCCACTATTGCTCCCTTTTATTCCATTCTGCACACAGCTATCCAGACTAACTTTTCTATAACTACGGATTTTGTTATGGGTAAAGTCCAGATTTCATATGGCCTGTAAAACCTTGAATCATGTGGCTTTTGCTTACATTTTCATGTGATTTTCCCTCTTCTTGAAATACTCTTCCTATCCTCTCCCCCTTATTATAACTATACTCAATCACCACAATAATTTATGACTTTGTGCTTCTTTGAGCAAAAAATACACACAGTATTTTCTCCACTCTTTGCTAGGCTAACTCCTAATTCATTCCTTGGGTGTTCACTGAAATGCCACCTTCTCAGGGAAAACTTTGTCTTTCTTCCCACACAAATATGTACATGTGTAATTATTTGTTTAACGTCCCTTTCCCCAACTAGTCTATCAGCTCCACAAGGGTAAGAACTATATCCGCTTTGTTTACCACCATACATCCAGTATTTGGCACAGGTCCTGACACATAGTAGGCTTTCAATTAATATTGGTTGAGTAAATGAAAATGTCTTAGAAAATCCTCCTCGGGGCCTCTTGCCAACTCATGCTCTCCTAGATGACTTTAATTCCTTCAACAGTTACACCAACTCCTTATAGTAGTGTTACCTGGATGCCTCAAATACTGACTCACTCCCTTTTTTGCTGCAACCATCCATTTTGGTAGCTCTCTTTCTCATCTCCTGGGTTCATTGTAGATAGCAAACATTTACATAGTTTACCTTCCTTTTTTTCCTATCAAATAAACAAATCCTTCTGAAGTTCTAGTTGAAATTTTACTGTTAGTAACTCTCGAGGCTTTGCCTTATCCGAGCCCTGTCCCAGCAGTTTTCTATAGTCTGTACACTGCGTATTTATAAACTGTGCCTTATTTCTTCCAGAGCTGCTGCCACTACCACCACCTGGGCCTAAAAGATTCTCCAGTTTTCTCCATACCCCTTTGAACTTTTATAAGGAGTTATCACTCCACACTTCCAGCCAGTTAATTAAGGCCATCACCCACGGGATATTGGGTCCTGTTCCTGCTTTTTCATGTGCTAATTAGACCACGCAAGAGTCAGAACTGGTATTCAAATCATCTCTGCTTGTTTTTGGAGCACGATTTCTGTTCTTCCCTCATCCCCATCCTTGGCAGCAAGGTACTCAAAGGCCCAGTCCTTGGTTCATGCCTAGTATATCTCATTTTATCTCAGTTCTGTCTTCATAGAGCTACTGAAAACTAGAATCATTAGAGGTGAGACTCTATAATCTGCATTTTTAATACAAACCCTTGGTGATTATTCTGTATATTAACATTTGAGAATCACTGTACTGGTGAGAACTCTATCATCCTCACTAAGGGGAAAATGCCGTATTCTGACTAATCCTATATTCTATATAGTGGAATAGGCGAAGAAAGGATTTGACTATCTTCATACACACCATCCAGCTTTATGGTGTGAAACAAGCTTATGGGTCTCCATCCTCAGGCCTATGAGGCTAGAGGCTAAAGTTTAGTGTTGTAGTGAAAAACAGACTTTGAAGAGAGACCAGCTTATAGATACTGGTTCACATACTTTCCATCTGTTATATTACTTTCCTGTATAAGCTTTAGTTTTTCCTTTTAAAATTAAAATAATAATACTACCTTATAGAGTTATAAGAGTTCATTGGAATTTACTTACCAAATAATCATTGAGCACCTACTGTGTGCCAAGTACTGTTCTATATGTTGCAAATAAACCAGCAAACAAAACGGGTTGCCCTCAAGGAGAGTATGTTTTAGTGAGGATATGTATAAAGAGTGCTTGGGGGGGGTGGGAGGATGGGTTAGCCTGGTGATGGGTATTAAAGAGGGCACGTTCTGCATGGAGCACTGGGTGTTATGCACAAACAATGAATCATGGAACACTACACCTAAAACTAATGATGTAATGTATGGGGATTAACATAAGAATAAAAAAAAAGTGCTTAGACTTTGGCATGTAGGAAGCACTAAAAATACGGCTCTTATTAACAAATATTTAAGGATAAGGAGGATATTTGTTCTGCTTTGCACTTTAGGGATACAAAAGAAGTATAGTATATATTATTTGCCCAACTGGAGCTTAAATCTGGATGGTCAGTGAGACATGCATTTGTTTATTCTATAAATATTAACTCAGTGCTATAATGAGCAAGGCACTGTGAGGTACAAAACTGAACACTTACTCTTTAAAAACTTCAATTTGGGGAATGTATGAAAAATGCACAATTCTGATGTAGAACAAAATGCAACAGGTCTTTAAGAAAAGTAATAATAAAGTGCTAAGAGTATTACTCCTTTTATATGTATTTGAGCATAGAATGGACATAACTTTTGATAGGTGGCAATGGGTTATATGGCTAATTTAGTGAGGGGGTAAAAAGAGCCTCCCCTGCCAAGTGAATTAAGCAGTACATGAAGCATGCCAGTGTTGGCTTTTCTGTATGCTTATTTTATGGTTTCTATTGCTCATTGCAGCCCTGACTCTAGAGCTAAGGCAATACTGATGATAAGAAGTATCATTTGTTTGGCCGAAGAACGGGTTGCAGGAGAGGGAGAGAAATAAAGGAAAAAGCAGAAGTAAAGTCATAAGGAAATGTGGTTGATTTCTGAGAACACTAAGTTTCTAGCTGAAACATAGTATAAATATAGGGTAGACAAGGCTAGAAATGAAAGATAAGGCCTGAGCATGGAGAGCCTTGAATGCCAAGCTAAGGCATTTGGACTTATTATAATAAAAATGATGCATCACTGAAGACTTCTGAGTGGGGAAGACAAAACTGTGTCTAGGGGCACCTGGGTGGCTTAGTCGTTAAACATCTGCCTTCGGCTCGGGTCATGATCACAGGGTCCTGGGATCGAGCCCCACATCAGGCTCCCTGCTTAGCTGGAAGCCTACTCCTCCCTCTCCCACTCCCGCAGCTTGTATTCCCTCTCTCGCTGTCTCTCTGTCAAATAAATAAATAAAATCTTAAAAAAAAAAAAAAAGAGCTGTGTCTAGAATAATACATTCGAAGAAAAGTAGCATATAGTAACCATAAACTAGACAGTCACATGTATTAATTAGTACTTGTAGAATAACTGAATGTGTGAACCCTTTTGATTTCATGGACAATAAGATGCACTAAAAAAGCTTAGCAAAAGAATAGGTTTTCTGGGTAGACCTAGATTTCATTTTAACAGGACTTTGATACAGGAAGACAAGAGAAAAAGTAGATTGACTGATTAAACATGACATGAATTTATAATATATTGCATGACCACACCTGTAGAGCATTTGACTTACAGCCTTTTATCACTTGGAGGCAGGTATCTAAAAACCTAACACAGGACTCTGTCTTTGAGAAAGTGAGAGAAGATTCAGTTTTCATTCCATAAATATTCCCTAGGTGCCTGTCACATTACCAGCACTGTGCTGTGTGTGATTCACCTGTGAGCAAGCAGCTGACAGGGCATGAGGGGAGAGGGATGTGTAAATAACCAAAACTGTTTGAAGGTGGTGCGGTGAGTCCAGATATGAAAGATATTTTGAGTATAAATTTATGAAATTTTTCACCTTGTATGCAACTCTGCCTTTCCTTTAAGGGACAAGTTTCTAGAGATTTAGAAGTGTTGACTCCGCTCAGAAGCTACAATTGCATAATGAACTTTAAAAACAGAGTTTTTAAACCTGTACTTTAAGGTTTATTTGAACTTCATAGGAAGGCAAAAAGAAGGAAAAAAAAATAAATGTCACCCTCCTAGGAAAAAAAATACATCACTGTTTTCGTGTTTGTGCATTTCCTTCTGGGATTTTTCCCCCTAGAATGGTATTTGTAGACCTTAGAAGGGGATAAGACTGAGACATAAGTGAGTATGAAACTAGCATTAGCCCTCCTACATTTATTTAGGACCACACAGTTGACAAAAGCCCAGAATAAGGCAGAATAAGCCATCCATTTTTTAATCTACTCACAGCGTACCCCTCCTGCCAAATGTGGGGCATATGAATTCAGGGGATTCATTTCACCATTCCCATTCCTCATAGGTGCCCCTGACCCCACAGCTGGGGCCAGCATTGATGATGAGAACTGTTGGCATTTGGATGAAGAACAGGTGAAAGAACAAGTGAAGCTCTTTCTCTCCCAGGGTGGTTACTATGGCTCTGGGAAGCAACTCAATTCAATGTTTGCCAAGGTAAGATATGAAAGTATTTTTTTTCTTTAAGTAAACTGGGCTCACAACACTTCTGGCTTCATTCACTTGACCTATCTGTACTGAATACTTGAAAATTAATGGGAGGGCTGATCAGAGCAGACCTGATCCAGAGCAGTTGGCAACCAGGGACCCCCTACTACCTCACCGTGGTAGTCCTCTTCCTTCTGCTCCACTCTAAATAAGTTAGCTTTGCTGGGGGTTTTAGTAAGGAAGCCACCATCCCTCTGCTTTGAACCCAAGGCTGCCAAATGAGGCCTTGAAGAGATGTAGTATTTTAGAACTCTGGGCTCTCACAGCAGGTTTTCTTTTTTTTTTTCTTAACACCTTTAGTGACGGGTGATTCACCCATTTAAAGTTTGCAATTCAGTGGTTTTTAATTTTTCACAGATATGTGTACCCGTTACCATAGTCAACTTTAGAACATTTTCATCACCCTAAAAAGAAACCCTATACCCTTTACCTGTCACTTCCCCTATCCCTCACTCCCCCTCCGCCAGCCCTAAGCAACCACTAAGCTACTTTCTGTCTCTCTAGATTTCCCTATTCTGGGCTTTCCTAAGAGTGGAATAATATAGTATATAGTCTTTTGTGACTGGCTTCTTTCACTTAACATATTTTCAAGGATCATCCATGTTGTGACATGTATCCATACTTAATTCCTTTTTATGATTGAATAATATTCCATTGTATGGGTATACCACTTTTGTTTATCCATTCTCTGTTAGTGGATACTTGGATTATTTCCACCTTTTGGCTATTATAAATCATGCTTTTATAAACATTCTCATAGAAGTTTCTGTGTGGACATGTGTTTTCATTTCTCTCTAGGATTGGAATTGATAGGTCATATAATTCTACATTTAATCATCTGAGGAGCTGCTATACTGATTTCTAAAGTGGTTGCATCATTTTACATTCCCACCAACAGTGTGTCAGGGGTCTGATTTCTCTGTATCCTCACCAACACTTGTTGTTATCTGACTTTTTGATTCTAGCCATCCTAGTGGATGTGAAGTGGTATCTCATTGTGTACAACAGGTTTTCTTGATATATGCAGAGAACTTGCTTGTAGAACAAGAAGCCCTCTTTTTGGCTCTTTGGGTGTGTTATGCTTAGATACTTCATCTTCTCCTCCCCTTCCTTCTCCTCCTGCTTTTTTATGATGTGCAGTCACCAACCCCTGGCCCCTCCTTATGTGTCAGGTTCGAGAGATGCTGCGGATGAGGGATTCCAATGGAGCCAGGATGCTGACGCTGATAACTGAGCAGTTTATGGCTGACCCACGACTCACACTCTGGAGGCAGCAGGGAACAAGCATGACAGATAAGTGCAGGCAACTCTGGGATGAGTTAGGTAAGTCCCTATAATCTCAGAGAAGTGCTATGTCTGTCCTACCAGTTTGCCCCCTGTGACAGTGTTAGTGAACACTTGCCATCAGTCATTACATGGGTCTTGCTAAATGAACTTTAGCCTAGCTGTGGAAAATATAGGCTCTACACAGGCTACCCAGAGTATTCTGAACTCACTTGTGTTGCTTCCACAGCATTGTGCTTTGCTGTTGACATCAGTATTCTGTTCCAGATGTTACCACATAGAAGTCTTTGCTGAGGGAAAATGTCTTCCCTTGGTTTCTGTTGCCTGGCACTAGCCTGGCTCTCCAAATACTTATCAACCTTACTTTTCTTGCTTTCCCTGGGTTTGCTCTTTTATATTACTCCTAGACACACCTCTTAGACATAGGGCGGTTTCCAAGACTTGAGCCTTGGACTTCTATTCTTCTTCCTCTATACACCCCTGAGAACTTTTTTTTTTTTTAATGTCATGGCTTCAGAGCTTACCTCTATGTTGATCTCAGCCTCATCTTCTTTCCACTTAATCTGCACTGCCCTATAACCATTTCCACTGAAAAATCCCCAATCACCTCAAGCTTGAGAAATCCAAAAATGAATTCAGGCTTCAAGCAAAAGAGGTTCCCCTAACTCTGGCAGTGGCACCACCATTCCTCATTCTACAAAACTGACTGTCAAGCACTCATTTTTCTTTCATTCCCAACATTCAGTCACCAACTTCATTTGATGCCTTGACCTTCAAAATGCAATTCAGTGTCCGTTCACACTTTTTAATTTCCCATCACCACTGGTCTAGTTGAAGGCATTGGGAACTTTTAGATTAAATTAGACCTGTGGCCTCCTGAATGGCCTCTCTGTTCTAGATTCTCCTCATCAAGGCCATCTTCTTTGGTCATCATTTCTCTGTATCATTCCACTACTCCAAGGCCAGTTTTGCAGTGCTAATACTCAACTCCTCTCCCTGTTTTCAGAATCTTCCATGCCCTAAATCCAATCATGGCCCCACTTTTACTTATACTGGAAAAGTTCTGTGTAACATATTCTATAAGTTCTAATATATAGCTCCTCCGTACTTCCTCCATGCCAGAAAGCAACAACAAACTTTCCACTCATACAGAGTAATACAGGAGAAAGCCGCAGGTTAGGAGTTCAGTGAGTTCTTCTGGGCTGAAGCTCCTGGAGCATATATTTCATAGCCTCAGAGCTAAAAGCCTTGCAGAGTGAGGCTTCATGACTCTGCAACTATACTCATTTACTTGGGGGTTTTGTTTTGGGTGCTGAGGCTTTTTGATCTCACCTGTGGCACTAATGGCTTTGGAGCTCTCATTAGCAATGAATAGCTACATTTTTGGATGTTATGTGCCAGTCGCTGTGTTACAGATTATACTGACATTTTTTCACTTAATTCTCATAACAACCCTATGAGGTAATTTTGTGTTTACTGCAAAGAAACAGAGATAGCTCTGGTTACTTCTAGATACAGAATAAAATTATAGAAAACTGTCTCTGCCATGACATAGTCACACTTTCTGAATGTTGCACTATTGGTTTAAAGCTACTGGTCCAACCTCTTGTGACCAGGGTCACATGATACAATACATGGCAACTTGGGGACTACTACTAGACTCTTTACTCAGAAGGGATTGCAGTCACGGACTCCCTTCCAGGGTAAGATTTTGGCACCTTCATATTTTTAGATGAGAAAACTGAGCTCAGAAGAGTGAAGTATTTTATTCAAGATCACACATGGTGGTTCTACCCATGGAACAGCAGTATGTTTGACTCCAAATCAAGCATCCCTCTGCAACATCTCCCTCAATTCTATCTTGTTATGTACTTATTTTTCTCTAAAGTGCATGTTTTTAAATTTAAAATCAGCCTTCTTTAGTGAGTCAGTTTCATCTGAGGCCTGAATCTCATGGAGTAATTTCTGTCATACTCGTGGGATTGTGCTGTGGACTTGGGCCTGGCCTTTGAGGCAAAGGTAGGTGAGAAGAAGTTAACACAGCTGGCTCCCAGTGCTTTTAAAGCATTTGTCATATCCTTAGGTTCATTATGAAAAGCTCTTGCTTCTGACATTTTCGTATCTAAGAAATTGCTGTTTCAGTCTTCTAAGAAACCCTCAGGATTCTGCAAAGACAGTGGTTCTCAAACTTCTCAAAATTACCAACTTATTTAACAGGTTGCTGGGCCCTGTCCCCAGAGTTTCTAATTCAGTAGGTTGGAGTAGGGCCTGATAATCTGTATTTCTAACAAATTTCTAAGGAATGCTGTTACTGCTGTTCCAGAGACCACAATTTGAGAACCATTGCACTAAGAGAAGCCTTATTGGATGAGACACTAGAGTATGGTGCATGCATGCTTCCCCTTACTACTCTGAGGGTTCCTTATTGTTCACAAGGTCTGCTCACTTGGGAGGGCCTAGGCAGGGATTCTAGGAATTTAGAGGAGTGAACTCACTACTTTCAGATCCTGAACCAGAGAAGATAGACGCAGTCAGACATGAAGTTTTCTCATCTCCCCATATCTGTACACATATGGTTTGCTTTATATTCTGTTAAAATCTGTGAAGTATCTCTGCTCCTATAAAAGGGCAATTCTTACATATTTGCTCTGGGTCCTGTGCCATCTCCTCTTCTCAAGAATTTTGCTTCTGCAGTTATCTCCTTTCTCTGGCATTATTAGTTTCTCCCTCTCTACTGGACCAATTCGATCAGCATACAAAAATGCTTGAATATCTTCAATCTCAAAAAAAGTGCCTTTGATGTTCTCATCCCCCTCCAATTATTACCACATTTCTGTTCTTTCCTTCAAAGCAATATTTCTTTTTTTTTAGGTTTTTATTTAAATTCCAGTTGGTTAACAGACAGTGTAATATTAGTTTCAGATGTATAATATAGTGATTCAGCACTTCCATATAGCACCTGGCACTCATCACAAGTGTACTCCTTAATCCCCATCACCTATTTAACCCATCCCCCTACCCACCTCCATTCTAGTAACCATCAGTTTGTTCTCTGTGGTTAAGTCTGTTACTTGGTTTGCCTCTCTCTCTTTTTCTCCCCTTGCTTGTTTGTTTTGTTTCTTAAATTCCACATCTGAGTGAACTCATATGGTATTTGTCTTTCTTGACTTACTTCACTAAGCATTAAACTCTCTAGCTCCATCCGTGTCATTGCAAATGGCAAGATTTTATTCTTTTTTGTGGCTGAGTAATATTCCATTGTATATATATACCACATCTTCTTTATCCATTCATCAGTCAATGGACATTTGGGCTCTCTCCATAGATTGGCTATTGTTGATAATGCTGCTGTAAACATCGGGGTGCATGTATCCCATGGAATTAGTATTCTTGTATTCTTTGGGTAAATACCTAGTAGTGCAATTGCTGGATCGTAGGGTAGGGAGGTTTTTGAGGAACCTCCATATTGTTTTCCACAGTGGCTACAACAGTTTGCATTCCCACCAACAGTGTAAGAGGGTTCTCCTTTCTCTGCATCCTCACCAACGTCTCTTGTTTCTTGTGTTTTTTATTTAAGCCATTCTAACAGGTGTTAGGTGATATCTCATTATAGTTTTGATTTGCATTTCCCTGATGATGAGTGATGTGGGACATCTTTTCATGTATCTGTTGGTCTTCTGTATGTCTGCTTTGGAAAATGTCTCTTCATGTCTTCTGCCCATTTTTTAACTGGATTATTCAGTTTTTGGGTGTTGAGTTTTATAAGTTCTTTATATATTTTGGATACTAATCCTTTATCAGATATGTCATTTGCAAATATCTTCTCCCATTCTATAGGTTGCCTTTTAGTTTTGTTGATTGTTTCCTTTGCTGTACAGAAGTCAAAGCAGTATTTCTTGAAAAACTTGTCTGTAGTCATCCTTTCCCCTTTGCTCACCTCCATTCTATCTTGAGCCCACTATAACTGAGCTTCCATTGCTCGTTTCTGCCACTTTATTGAAGTTGTTCTTGTCAAAATCACCAGTGACTTCAGTATTGTTAAATACAATGGTTACTTCTCTGTTGTTATCTTATTTGACCTCTTAGTAATTTTCAATAAAATTGACTATGCCCTTCTTGAAACTTATTCTCTTGGCTTCTATAACCCCATCTTCCTGTTTTTCTTCCTATATTCCTGGCTGCTTTCTCTCAGTCTGTTTTGCAGGCTCTTCTGCCTTTCTTCAATCCTTTTGAATATTGAGTACTCCGTAGTACCCACTGCCCTGTCTACATTCTCTACCTAAGTGATCGTATTCAGTCCCATGGGTGGTTTTTTTTTTTTAAGATTTATTTATTTATTGGGGGGGGGAGGGGCAGAGAGAGAGAATCTTCAAGCAGACTCCCCACTGAGCAGAGGCCAGTGAAGGGCTCGATCCCACAACCAATGAGATCATGACCTGAGCCAAAATCAAGAATCAGACACCCAACCGACTGAGCCACCCAGGTGCCCCTAAGTGCCATGGTTTTAAATACCATTTAGATACAGGTAAGTCACAAATTTATATCTCTAGCCCTGACCTTTCTCCTGAGCTCTAGGCTCAGTGTCCACCTACCCACCACTTCTAAGAAACATCTCAAATTTAATAAGACCATCATTGAACTCTTAATTTTCCTGCCAGAGTCTGATTTTCCCCTTGTTGTCCCCATCTCTGTATCAGCACCAAGATGTATCTAGTGGCTCAAGAAGAAAATCTAAGAGTCCTCCTTGGTTCCCTGTTTCCTACCTTCTATAGCCAGCCCAAGACTTCCCCCAGAGTTGGAAGACTGAATGAGATAATGTATATAAAATGTTAAACATAATGCCTGGCCCATAAAAAGAAATAAATTGTAGCTATTATTTTACTATTATATTTACTATATAATAATTATGTGATTTTTTTTTTTAAGATTTTATTTATTTGACAGAGAGACACAGCGAGAGAGGGAACACAAGCAGAGGGAGTGGGAGAGGGAGAAGCAGGCTTCCTGCGGAGCAGGGAGCCCGATGCGGGGCTCGATCCCAGGACCCTGGGATCATGACCTGAGCCAAAGGCAGACGCTTAACGACTGAGCCACCCAGGCGCCCCAATTATGTGATTTTTTAATTTCCATAGTAGCTAACCTTTGGTTAGAGTTTTTGACACTTTTTTTAAGTTGCTGGAAAATATGCTTTTGGATACTAGTAACACAGTCCCATGAACCATGAATGCTATTATATGCAAGCAACTACAGAATTTTTTGCTTTGGCTCTTTCTTAGAGATGTGATAGTCTCTGAATGTTTTTGAAACAAATTTATTAGGACTTAATAAGACAGAAAACTCATTTTTAACTTTCCAGTGAAGGTGCATGTACTCACTTTCTAGGGATCCCCTTTTTAATATCTGAATGCCTAAGAAATAGGAACTCTTTGATGACTTTAGTTAGCACCCTGTTTCTTTACTTTTTTTTTTTTTTAAGATTTTTAAAAATTTATTTGAAAGAGAGAGACACAGTGAGAGAAGGAACACAAGCAGAGGGAACAGGAGAGGGAGAAGCAGGCTTCCTACTGAGCAGGGAGCCCAATGTGGGGCTCGATCCCAGGACTCTGGGATCATGACCTGAGCTGGAGGCAGACGCTTAACAACTGAGCCACCCAGGCGCCCCTGTTTCTTTACTTCTTAAGCCTCTATCAGCTCACTTGATCTGTTTTCCATTCCTATTATCTTATTGATTTTGCCATTCATAATGTCATTAGAGTCCCTGTAGTTGCTAAATTTAATGGCTTTTTGGGGGTTCTTATTCTACTTGTGAAGGTTAAATGTGAAAATCTTTGACTTCAGTATAAATGAAAAACACTTTATAAACTGTAAAGTAAATGTGTGTTACTAATATTGACATTCTGCTACATTAGACATTGCTAATTGGCTTGTGTGTCACTGATTTCTCCTGGGTTTTTTCTCTCTCTTATCTCTCTTTCTCTTTTGCTTATTCCTCCTTCTTCTCTGCTCATGACTTAAATGTTTCCTCAAAATTCTGTTTTTCGCACTCCTCTCATCCTAAATGATCACGTTTTCATCATTTTTGTTCCTTGGTAGGTGGGGCCATATCCCTCCCTACATTAATTTTAGAAGAACCAGCAAACTGTGTAACACAGATACCATTGGGGAGCTACTGTGTGAAGAAAAAAATTCTTTCTTATTACGTTTATATAGGCCTTTAGGATTCTTAAATCCTAAAAGTAGAGAGGGGTGCCTGGGTGGCTCAGTTCGTTAAGCGTCTGCCTTCAGCTTGGGTCATGATCCTGGGGTCCTGGGACCAAGCCCCACATCCCGGGGTCCTGGGTTCAAGCCCCACATCTGGCTCCCTCTTCAGCAGGGAGCCTGCTTCTCCCTCTCCTGCTCCCCCTGCTTGTGCTCTCTCTCTCTGTCAAATAAATAAATAAAATCTTAAAAAAAAAATAAAAGTAGAGAAAGTAACTCTTTTATGACCTGAATATTTATGCATCTTTCTTAATGCCACAGTGTTCCAAATTTTTTGCCTCGTGCCCTTACATATTAAGGATTTCCTGCTGCCTGGTGTTCCTAAAGGACTTTGTAATTGGTAGGAGCTCACAGTCCCTATGGAAGGAGAAAACATCCAATAGACTAAATATCCGAAGGGACTAAAATGACTCCTGAGAGCATCTTTGCCTTAGCTTATGTCCTTCCCCTTGTTTGGGATACACCCTCCCTCCATCTCTCTGCCCAAAGAACTCCTGTTCTTTTATTCATCTTTTAAAACGAAGTAATACATGTATACAGATTAAAACGTCGAATACTTCTACAAACTTTAAAATAAAGAACAGTATTCCCTTGCCCCATTCCTTCACATTGCCAATTCCCACTTCTCAGAAAGAGCAATTTTAAATCTTTTGGCTGCCCTTTCTAATATGCCCTCATATTTCAGAATGACTGTTCTTTCTTGATTTTTACATTCTAGATATTATCTTTTATCTTCCTACAATGAAAGATGAGGATTTACCTCTCTAAGGATCAGACCGTTAGTATTCTTTCCCAGATAGGGCTTCTTATTCTTTTCAATATGGACAGGCTGAGGAGGTTGCAAATATTTAAGTTCTGCTTCCTTTTTAACAATCCCATCTTTAAATTATTTCTCTCTTCTCACATTTTACTATAAGTAGCCAAGAGGAACCAGGCTACTCTTTCAATACTTCACTTAGATATTTCCTCAGCTAATTTCATTACTCAAAAGTTCTCCCTTCTGCTAGAGCATGAACACAGTTTAGCCAAGTGCTTTGCCACTATGTAACAAGGATCACCGTTCCTACAGTTTCCACTAACATGTTCCTCATTTCCATCTGAGACCTCATCAGAATGGCCTTTACCTTCCGTATTTCTACCAACACTCTGTTCAGGGAGATTAAGACTTTATAAGTCCCCTCTTTTCTTTCTGGGACCTCACCAAAATCATCTTTAAAGATCTAGTCACAGCAGCATAGGCTTTTTTAGCATGCAATTCAAGATTCTTCCAGCCTCTACCCTTTACTCAGTTCCAAAGCTGCTTTCACACTTTCAGGTATTTGTTATAGCAGCACCCCATTTCTTGTACTAGTTCTGTCTTAGTCTGTTTGGGGTGCTACAAAAGAATACCATAGACCAGGTGACTTACAAGCAAAAGAAATTTGTTTCTCACAGTTCTGGAGGCTGGAAAGTCCCAAGATCAAGTGATCGGTAGATTTGGTGTCAAGCGAGGGCCCACTTCCAGGCTTACAGGTAGCCATCTTTTCACCGCGTCCCCCCATGGCTGAAAGAACAAGGGTTCTCTGGCGCCTGGGTGGCTCAGTTGGTTAAGCGACTGCCTTCGGCTCAGGTCATGATCCTGGAGTCCCGGGATCGAGTCCCGCATCGGGCTCCCTGCTCGGCGGGGAGTCTGCTTCTCCCTCTGACCCTCCTCCCTCTCATGAGCTCTCTCTCTCTCATTCTCTCTGTCTCAAATAAATAAATAAAATCTTAAAAAAAAAAAAAAGAACAAGGGTTCTCATGAGAGGTCTCATTCTCATTGAGTCTACAGCTCCCAATACATACATACACACATACATGCATACCATGAACTTCTCCCTCCTTCTCTCAAATAATGGTATTATGATTTGAGGTTAGATCAAAATTAAATGTTTACATTATTATTATTTTTTAAAGATTTTATTAATTTATTTGTTTGAAAGAGAGAAAGTGAGTGAGAGAGCATGAGCAGGGGGAGGGGGAGAAGCAGGCTCCCCTGCTGAGCAGGGAGCCCAACTGGGGCTCCATCCCAGGACCCTGGGATCATGACCTGAGCCAAAGGCAGTTGCTCAACTGACACAGTCATGTAGTACTTTCTTATACAACTTTTTTTCCCCTTCAGGAATTGATAATTACTTTTGTTGGTTGTTTGACTTTTAGGGAGATTGCAGATTTTTCTGTTGTTATCATTAATTTACCCCCAAATTGCCTACCAGTAATTTAAAATTTAAAATCTTCATATAATATATTTGATCACATCAAATAATCATCAATTTTATTAGCTTGTTAGAGACATTTCTTCCAGAACCATCTATTTTCCTATCCCTGGTTTAGATTGTTTGCTTTATAAACCTGCTGCAGAGTAGTCATGTAGATACTGCTCTTCACTATCATTCTAGGACTTCTCTTTTTTTTTCTCCTATGTGGACCCCCTGTTTTCTGAATGCAACATCTTCCTCTCTGTGGATTTACTTTCTTGCTTTGGTGGAGTACATTTTCCAGTAGCTTCCTCAGATAGGGTACATGGAAGATGAATTTTCCGTAATTAATAAATTTTGCATTGCTGAATTTTACCCTCACTTTTGATTGATACTTTGATAGGTATATAATTCTAGGTTGGAAAACTTGTCCTTTTCCCTTAGAATTTTGAAGACATTTCTCCATGGTCCTCCAGCTTCCACTTGTCATTGCGAAGTACCAGGCCATTCTGGTTCAGGAGAATGTCATGTCTTTTCTCTGTGGAACCATATGTTTTCTCTTTGTCATCCTTAATCTGAAATTTCACAGTGATATCACTTACTGTTGGTCTTGTAAAAGTTTTTTAAATCTAATCTGCTTGGAGAAGTTAAGATGGAGGGGTGGTAGGGGGACCTTGGGCTTGCCTTGTCCCTGGAACATAGCTAGATCGACATCAAATAATTTTGAACAACTAGGAAATTGATCTGAGGATTAAGAAAACAGTCTGCACAATTGGGGGGAGAGAATGTGGCAGATGCAAGGTTTGGACACATGAATTGGGGGAGAGAAAAGCCGCAGTGCTGTGATGGGGAGGGAACCTTTTCAGGGAGAGAGGGCATGAGTGGGAGAGAGACCAGCAAGTCAGGTTACCACAAGACAGCAATATGCCGTGGTATGGGGATCCCCTGGGTTGCACCGGGAGAGAATGTTCCCCTTCCTGGAGTACATTTGGAAGAGGTTATATTGCCTCTCCAAGGACAAAAGACCTGCCGGGCATCATGGAGCGGCCATTCAACAGCAGGGGACAGAGGTGGGCGCAGAGGGCAGATAACCTGGTTGCAGCTTTTGGTGGTGCTTCATCATAGACTTCAGGCACCTGCACAGCCATGGGACTGCTTTTCTGGGACTGAACAGTGCAGGCCACAGCCCTGTGAGGCTCTCCTCCGAGGGAGGGGAGTGCTCTGCACCTTGCTAAGTCCTTTAAGATCTGGAGTTTTGAATCCCAGCCTCCAGCCAGAGATAAAACACAAGAGAACTGTGGTGCTGGGATCTGACAAAAGCCTGGGACACAGGAGGGGAGATTGTTAGCTTTCCTGTGAGGGCCTCCTGAACTGTGGTGGCCTCAAGTTCCGCTCCCTGGGGGACAAGAAGGCGGGGTGATGCCATCTTCCACTCTTACTTCCAGCCCTCTCTCACCAGCTCTGTCAGACTTCAGAGAGAAACACAGAGCCCCCAGGGGAGGCTGGAGTTCCTTACACCAAACCCCGCCCCCCTGCGCCTGGCAGGGGCATCTTTACTAGGGCAGGTCTGACTGTGAGCAGCACAGTGGGCCTCGCCCCCAGGGGACCAGCACAGGCCCCGTGCATGTACCAAGTTTGTTGATCGTAGAGTGCGCCAAAGCAACAGCTTCAGTTCTGGTGTAGGACAAGGCTTTTTTTTTTTCCTTTTGGAATCAGGCTTATGGCTTTTTGTTCATTTGTTGGTTGGTTGGTTGGTTTCTTTTTCTCATCTTTTGGATCAGGTTTCTTCTTTTTTTTTTTCTTTTCATTTCTTTTTCTTTTTTCTTTTTTTTTTTTTTTTTAGAGAGGGAGAAGGAGGAAGGACAGAGGGAGAGGGAGAGAGGGAATAAGCAGGCTCCATGCACAGCACAGAGCCCACACTGGGCTTGATCTCACGACCCTGAGGTCATGACTTGAGCCGAAATCAAGAACCCAACACTTAACTGACTGAGCCACCCAGGCGCCCCTCCTTCTTTCTTTCTTTTTCTTTGGAATCAGGCTTACAGCTTTTTGTCTCTTTGTTTGCCTTTTTGTTCCTTTTCCTTTTCTCTTTTCTTGGATCAGGCTTTTTTTTTTTCAGGCTTATCTTAAGAAACGAATCAAAGCACACCTAATTAAAGGTCCAGACACTCCCCACTACAAGCAAGGAGGAACTCTGCAGAGGACTGACCTGTGTGAAAGAGCAAACAAAACACAACAGCAGCGTGCACACAGCATACATCAGAAACACTTCCTGAAGGGCCAGGCCCCAGACAGTGTATGACCCCTTAATACTCTTACTCTTAATATAGTATTACTCTCAGGAGCAAGAAACATAACAAGCTTTCATAACACACAAAATACAGACACCTAGACATAATGACAAGATGGAGGAATTCTCCCCAAAGGAAAGATCAAGAAGAAATTGCAGCCAGGGATTTGCTCAAAACAGATATAAGCAATGTATCTGAACAAGAATTTAGAAAAACAGTCATGAGAATACTGGCTGGGGCTTGAAAGAACCATACAAAACACCAGAGAAACACTTGCTTCAGAGATAAAAGACTTAAAAACTAGTCAGGCCAAAATAAAAAAATGCTATAACTGAGATGCAAAACCTACTAGATGTAAAAGACAAAATTATGGAAAATAAGCTGAAAAGAGGAGGGAAAGAAAACTATTAGAGCACAAATATAGACTTACGGAATTCAGTGATTCCACAAAGCACAATAATCGGTATCATAGGAGTCTCAGAAGACAAAGAGCAGGAAAGGGAGCAGAAGGTTTATTTGAATAAATTATAGCTGAGAACGTCCTAATCTGGAAAGGAAACAGGCATTCAAGGCCAAGAGGCACAGAGAACTCCCCTCAAGATCAACAAAAATAGGTCAACACCAAGACATGTCAGAGTGAAACTTGCAAAATACACAGATAAAGAGAGAATTCTGAAAGCAGCTAGGGATAAAAGGTCCTTAACTTACAAGGGTAGATGCATAAGGCTGGTAGCAGACCTGTCCACATAAACTTGGCAGGCCAGACGAGAGTGGCATGATATATTCGACATGCTAAGTGGGAAAAATATGCAGCCAAGAATACTTTATCCAGCAAGGCTGTCATTCAGAATAGGAGAGAGAAAGAGTTTCCAAGACAAGCAAAAACTAAAGGAGTTCATGAACATTAAATAAGCTGTGCAAGAAATATTAAATGGGCTCCCCTTTGAGCAGGAAAGAGAGACCAAAAACCAAAAAAACTAAAAAGGAACAATCTACAGGAACAGTGCCTTTCAGGAAATACAATGGCACTAAATTCATATCTATCAATAATTACTGTCAATGTAAATGGACTAAATGCTCCAATCAAAACACATATGGTATCAGAATAGATTAAAAAAAAAACAAGACCCATTGATATGCTGCTTACAAGAGACTCATTTCATTTTTTTTTATTATGTTCAGTTAGCAAGAGACTCATTTTAGACCCAAAGACACCTCTAAATTGAAAGTGAGTTGGTGGAGAACAATCTATTATGCTAATGGACGTCAAAAGAAATCTGAAGTAGCCATCCTTATATCAGACAAATTAGATTTTATAACAAAGACTGTAACAAGAGATGGAGAAGGGCACTATATCATAATAAAGGGGTCTATCCAACAAGAAGATCTAACAATTTTAAATACTTATGCCCCCAACTTGGAAACATATGCTCCCAACTTGGGAGCTAAATGTATAAATCAATTAGTAACAAACTTAAACTCATTGATAATAATACAATAGTTGGGATACCTGGGATACCAGCCAGTTAAAAGTGTCTGCCTTTGGCTCAGGTCATGATCCCAAGGTCCTGGGATTGAGTCCCGCATCAGGCTCCTTGCTCGGCAGGGAGCCTGCTTCTCCCTCTACCTGCTTCTCCCCCCTGCTTGTGCTCTCTCTCTCTTTCAGACAAATAAATAAATAAAATCTTTAAAAAAAAAAAAAGAAAAAGGGCGCCTGGGTGGCTCAGTTGGTTAAGCGACTGCCTTCGGCGCGGGTCATGATCCTGGAGTCCCGGCATCGAGTCCCGCATCGGGCTCCCTGCTCAGCGGGGAGTCTGCTTCTCCCTCTGACCCTCCTCCCTCTCATGCACTCTCTCTCTCATTCTCTCTCTCAAATAAATAAATAAAATCTTTAAAAAAAAAAAAAAAGAAAAAGACATTTAAAAAAATAATAGTAGGGACTTTAATACCCCACTCACAGCAGAATGCACATTCTTTTCAAATGCACATGGAATATTCTCGAGAATGGATCACATACTAGGTCACAAATCAGGCCTCAACTGGCACAAAAAGATTGAGATCACACCATGCATATTTTCAGACCACAACACTGTGAAACTTGAAGTCAATCACAAGAAAAAATTTGGAAGGACCACAAAATACATGGAGGTTAAAGAATATCCTATTAAAGAATGGATTAACCAGGAAATTAAAGAAATTTAAAAATACATGGAAGCAAATGAAAATGAAAACATGACAGTCCAAAACCTTTGGGATGCAGCAAGAGGGAAGTATATAGCAATACAGGCTTTCCTCAAGAAGCAAGAAAAGTCTCCAAATACACAATTTAACCTTACACCTACAGGAGCTGGAAAAAGAACAGCAAATAAAGCCTAAAACCAGCATAAAAAGGGAAATAAGAGAACAGAATTAAATGATACAGAAAATTAAAAAAAAAAAAAACAGAACAGATCAACAAGAGCTGGTTCTTTGAAAGAATTAACAAGATTGATAAACCCCTAGCCAGACTTATCAAAAAGAAAAGAAAAAGGACCCACATAAAATCATGAATAAAGGAGGAGAAATCACAACCAACACTGCAGAAATACAAACAACTATAAAGAGAATATTATGAACAATTTTATGCCAACAAGTTAGGCAATCTGGAAGAAATGGATAAATTCCTAGAAACATATAAACTACCAAAACTGAAACAGGAAGAAAGAAAAATCTGAACAGACCCATAACCAGCAAAGAAATGGAATCAGTAATCAAAAACCTCCCAACAAACAAGAGTCCAGGGCTGGATGGTTTCCCAGGGGAATTCTACCAAACATTTAAAGAAGAATTAATACCTATTCTTCTGAAACTGTTTCCAAAAATAGAAACGGAATGAAAACTTCCAAACTCATCCTATGAGGCCAGCATTACCTTGATTCCAAAACCAGACAAAGACCCCACTAAAAGGGAGAATTACAGACCAATATCCTTGATGAACATGGATGCAGAAATTCTCAACAAAACACTAGCTAGTCGAATCCAACAGTACATTAAAAGATTTATTCACCACGATCAAATGGGATTTATTCCTGGGCTGTGGGGTGGTTCAACACCTGCAAATCAATCAGTGTGATACACCAGATTAATCAAAGAAAGGTTAAGAACCATATGGTCCTCTCAACAGATGCAGAAAAAGCATTTGACAAAATACAGCATCCTTTCTTGATTAAAAAAAAAAACAACTCAAGAAAGTAGGGATAGAGAGAATGTACATCAATATCATAAAGGCCATATATGGAAGACCCACAGCTAATACTATCCTCAATGGGGAAAAACCGAGAGCTTTTCCCCTAATGTCAGAAACACAACAGAGATGTCCACACTCACCACTATTGTTCAACATAGTACTGGAAATCCTAGCCTTAACAATCAGACAACAAAAAGAAATAAAAAGCATCCAAATCAGCAAGGAGGAAGTCAAACTTTCACTGTTTGCAGATGACATGATACTCTATGTAGAAAACTCGAAAGACTCCACCAAAAAATTGCTAGAACTGATACAGGAATTCAGCAAAGTTGCAGGATATAAAATCAACACACAGAAGTCTGTTGCATTTGTGTACATGCATAATAAAGCAGCAGAAGGAGAAATCAAGGAATCGATCCCATTTACAGTTGCACCAAAACCCATAAGATACCTAGGAATAAACCTTACCAAAGAGGTAAAAGATCTGTACTCTGAAAACTATAGAACACCTATGAAAGCAGTTGAAGAAGACACAAAGAAATGGAAAAACAGGGATGCCTGGGTGGCTCCGTCAGTTAAGAGTCTGCCTTCAGCTCAGGTCATAATCCCAGGGTCCTGGGATTGAGTCCCACATTGAGCTCCTTGCTCAGTGGGGAGCCTGCTTCTCCCTCTCTGCCTGCCACTCCCCATCCTTGTGCTTTCTCTGACAAATAATTAAAATCTTAAAAAAAAAAAAAAAAGAAATGGAAAAACATTTCATGCTCATGGATTGGAAGAACAAATATTGTGAAAATGTCTATGCTACCTAGAGCAATCTACACATTTAATGCAATCCCTATCAAAATACCATCCACTTTTTTCAAAGAAATGGAACAAATAATCCTAAAATTTTTATGGAACCAGAAAAGACTCCGAAGAGCCAGAGGAATGTTAAAAAAGAAAAGCAAAGCAATTCCAGACTTCAAGCTCTATTACAAAGCTGTAATCATCAAGACAGTATGGTACTGGCACAAAAACAGACACTTAGATCAATGGAACAGAACAGAGAGCTCAGAAATGGACCCTCAACTCTATGGTCAACTAATCTTCAACAAAGCAGGGAAGAATGTCCAATGGAAAAAAGATAGTCTCTTCAACAAATGGTGTTGGGAAAATTGGACAACCACATGCAGAAGAATGAAACTGGACCATTTCCTTACACCACACACAAAAATAGACTCAAAATGGATGAAAGACCTAAATGTGAGACAGGAGTCCATCAAAATCCTTGAGAAGAACACAGGCAGCAACCTCTTCGACCTCAGCTGCAGCAACTTCTTCCTAGAAACATCGCCAAAGGCAAGGGAAGCAAGGGCAAAAATGAACTCTTGGGACTTCATCAAGATAAAAAGCTTTTGCACAGCAAAGGAAACAGTCAACAAAGCCAAAAGACAACTGGCAGAATGGGAGAAGATATTTGCAAATGATATATCAGATAAAGGGCTAGTATCCAAAATCTATAAAGAACTTATCTAACTCGACACCCAAAGAACAAAGAATCCAATCAAGAAATGGGCAGAAGACATGAACAGACATTTCTGCAAAGAAGACATCCAGATGGCCAAGAGACACATGAAAAAGTGCTCAACCTCACTCGGCATCAGGGAAATACAAATCAAAACCTCAATGAGATACCACTTCACACCAGTCAGAATGGCTAAAATTAACAAGTCAGGAAACGACAGATGTTGGCGAGGATGCGGAGAGAGGGGAACCCTCCTACACTGTTGGTGGGAATGCAAGTTGGTGCAGCCACTCTGGAAAACAGTATGGAGGTTCTTCAAAAAGTTGAAAATAGAGCTACCCTATAACCTAGCAATTGCACTACTAGGTATTTATCCAAAGGATACAAAAATAACTAATTTGAAGGGGCACATGCACCGCAATGTTTATAGCAGCACTATCTGGAAAGAACCCAGATGTCCATTGGCTGATAAATGGATAAAGAAGATGTGGTGTACACACACACACACACACACACACATGCACACACACTGGAATATTACTCAGCCATCAAAAAGAATGAAATCTTGCTGTTGTCAATGACATAAATGGAGCTACAGTGTATTATGCTAAGCGAAATAAGTCAGTCAGGTGGGTGCCTGGGTAGCTCAGTTGTTAAGTGTCTGCCTTCAGCTTGGGTCATGATCCCGGGGTCCTGGGGTCAAGCCCCACATCGGGCTCCCTGCTGGGAGCCTGCTTCTCCCTCTTCCTCTCTCTCTCCCCCTGCTTGTGCTCACTCTCTCTCTCTCTCTGTCAAATAAATGAATAAAAATTAAAAAAAAAAGTCAGTCAGAGAAAGACAAATACCATATGATTTTACTCATATGTGGAATTTAAGAAACAAAACACATGAATATAGGGAAGGGAAAGAAAAAATAAGATAAAAACAGAGAGGGAGGTAAACCATAATAGACTCTTAACTGAGGGTTGCTGGAAGGGGGATGGGTGGGGGATGGGCTAAATGGGGGATGGGCATTAAGGAGGGCACGCGTTGTGATGAGCACTGGGTGTTATATGTAAGTGGTGAATATACACATTCTACTCCTGAAACCAAAAAAAAAAAAAAAAAATTTTAATCTGCTTGGGCATCTGGCTGTCTCAGTCAGTAAAGCATGTGACTCTTGGTCTCAGGGTTGTGTGTTTGCACCTCATATCTCGTGTATAGATTACTAAAAATAAATAAATAGATAAACTTTAAAAAATCTAATTTGCTTAATACTTAGTAGGCCTTCTCTTAATTTGAGATGTTTTCTTGAACTTTTTTTTCATTTCCTCACCTTTATTTTCTCTTTTTGTCTGGAACTACTTCTGTTACTTGGATATTAGCTTCTAGGTTACTATGCTACAGGCTGAGAGGACCGTCTAGATCAGAGATAAGAAAATAGAGGGTCCAAAGGGATGTCTTTAAGAAGATGGTAAAATTGCTAGATTATTTCATGTGACTCAGTTTTATCTTTCAATCATCTTGTTAATTTTTTAATAAAAATTTTATTTATTTAAGAGAGAACAAGATGGATAGAGAGAGCATGAGCGGGGGGTGGGGAAGGGCAGAAGAGAGGGAGAAGCAGACTCCCCACTGAGCAGGGAGCCCGACTCAGTGCAGATCCCAGGACCCTGGGATCACAACCTGAGCCAAAAGTAGACGCTTAACCAATTGAGCCACCCAGGTGCCCCATCAACCATCTTAATAATTTTTAATCAATTTTTATCATTATATTTTTAATTTCCAAAAGCCCATTTTTTGTTGTTGTTGCATCCTGCACTTTTTTCATAGATACAGTATCTTCTCACTTGGAGGCTATCAATTGCAAAGGTTTTTTTAAGTTTTCTGTCATCTCTGCCTTTTTTGTATTTCCTCCAGGCTTTTCTTCTTTACGCTTGCTTTGTTCTCTGTCCTTTATGTAAGATGCTTTCCTTGTATATCTAATGTTTCTTAGCTGTCCATTCCTATTTAAGAGTAACACTTAAGAGCTAAAAGGAAGCCGTGTGTGTGTGTGTGTGTGTGTGTGTGTGTGTGTGTGTGTTTGAGAGAGAGAGAGACCTTGTAAATTAGTGAGTTTAACTGAGGATGACCTGGCTGGGCTTTTTTCAGTGGAGAGCCCGAACTACAGTATCTGCTGTGTTTTTCTCCTTGGGTTGATTTCCAGAGATGAATCCTCCAGTCTCTTGTTTCTGAGTTATAAACCTGTCAGTCTTCTTAGAACCAAGTGGGGAAAGAGGGTTGGGTTGGGGGATATCCATTTGTTCAATATGTGTATCTTCCCAAATCCCTCAGTTTTTAGTATGGACACCCCACTCTTCGCTGTGCATAATATTTCCAATCCTGAGCCTCTCTGAATCAACCCTCCCAGTGAGGAAGGCTCTGGTCTTCCAGGAGAGGGAAGGAGCAGGCACTCAGCTACCCTGAATAGAGGAGGAACTCTGTGAGCCTGAGACCTTTGACAGACTTCTAACCAATTTTACTAATTTCAGCCCCACTTTCAGCAGGGTTCTGCAGCATGAATCAGTTCTGCTTCTGGGCTTTCCTAACTGCTGGTGGAGGTTTCAACTTTGTCTGTTCTGCTAAGTCAGCTATCACTCATCCACACGCTTTCCAGATTCTAAAATTTTGTGGCTGTCCTCTTTTATCTCTCCCATTCTCTGTGTCTGTGTCAGTTTATGCCTATTTTTATCCCTTTATTTTCATTTTAGTGAGGTTTCAGAAGGAAGCAGTGGTTAGCTATCTTTAACCAGAATTAATTCATGTTTATTCTTCAAACTCAAATGTCATATCCTTTCTATAACTTCTCCTGACCCCACATGCAGAATTCATTGCTCCATCATGTATATTCTCATAGGATTTTATGTATGTCTATGATAGCATTTGCCATGCTTTATTTTAATTATTATTTGGATGAATCCTAACTATAATTCTCTTGAGAGTCATCATAATATAATACTATTTTATTACATAGTGTAGTTTATATTTCATGGTAGATTTTTAAAACTGAGCCAATAGAAATTAATTTTCACCATCTTCAGGTAGTATCTGAAATTGAGGCTAAAAATGGCCTTTAAAACATTCCCATTTGAGTTTAAGGGGCCTTGTGTTTCAAAGTACCTCTGTCCAAAGATGTAGCTTCATCCCAAAGGATTTTTAACTTAAGATACTCTGCAGCCAGGCTTATTGCTGATTTGAGATTGAGAATATATCTGGCTCAACCACATAGCCAACCTTAAAAAGAAGAGGCAGCTTTGCTTTAAAAGAAGGGTGAAATGGTAAGAGAAACAGTAGTCATTGGTTATATGGAATATGTGCTACTCTGCTACAGTGACAGAGAAGATCCAAGAATGTGATAGTTTCAAGGCATCATGGTTGATCAGCAGTTATCAAAATCCCAGCTGAAATAAACTATTTTTTTTGGAAAAAGGTAATACTAAAATTCTGCTATGTGCCAAGTAATATGCCAAAAAATATCCTTTTACAAATGTTAATTTCATTTAATTCTCAAAATATCCTTGCAAAGTAGTTGTTTTTATGCTACCAGTTTTACAGTCGAAGGATTTGAAGTTCAAAAAATCCAAGGTCAACTTATCAAAAATTGATACGTTTTCTGAGCACCTCCCTTCTGACCCCTGTCCTTCTGCTAAGTGCCCATCCTATATGCTGCTATTGTACCCTGAGCTTATCTTTTTTTTTATTTAAGATATTATTTATTTAAGGGAGAGAGAGAGTGAGCGAGAGAGAGCACAAGCCAGGGGGGAGAGGCAGAGGGAGAAGCAGACTCCCCACTGAGCAGGGAGCCCAATGCAGGACTCAATCCTGGGACTCCAGGATCATGACCTGAGCCAAAGGCAGATGCTTAGCCGACTGAGCCACCCAGGCACCGCACCATGAACATATCTTTATCTTAACACTCATCTTATTCAAATGACATTATGTTTATTTATCTATCTCCCCCATTGGACAGCTCCTCAAGGGTTGGAACAATGTCTTATTCTCCAGTAGGAAAATAGGCCTTGAACATACAAAATTCTCAATAAATAATATGCTGGACTACAAATCTGAGCTCAGAATTCAAGCCCAAATCTGTCTTGTTCATCATTATAGGCACATATCCAGATATCCAGATAA
Source organism: Mirounga angustirostris (assembly GCF_029215605.1). Taxonomy (NCBI): domain Eukaryota; kingdom Metazoa; phylum Chordata; class Mammalia; order Carnivora; family Phocidae; genus Mirounga; species Mirounga angustirostris. The sequence goes on from NW_026991712.1 coordinate 155,049,701, forward strand.
TCGCTGCTTTAAGGAAGCTTTGGGGAGGAAAAATAAGCCATTTCTGTAAACTTCAGCAGATTTGATTTTTTATATTGAGAAAAGCTGATGTTTGGGGAACTCTTCCTACCAACCAAAAACGGAAGAAAAGAGTAGCCTGAAAAATTAAAGCTGACACATACATCAGAGGAAAGATATCAAGAATGTTGTTTGCTTTATTTCCAGGGGCCTTATGGGTGTGCATCATTTTAAATCCACATTGCAAACTGGAGGAAAAGTCCTGTTGGCTGCAGCAACTGCAGAAGTGGAGTGACCTGGATATCTGTCCCCTGGAGGATGGGAACTATGGGCACGAGCTGCCCAACATCACCAATGCACTTCCCCAGAATGCCAGTCACAGCCCAGGTGAGCAATATATCCTTCTAGGGTCTTTGTGCCTGGAACTCCAAAAGGTGGGAGGGTGAAACTCTATAGAACAAAGGTGGCCAGATTGTTGGCTATCAATATTGTCATCCTCAGTATGAAAAGCCTATCCTTTTGTTTATCTTGAATTGCCACGCCTTAAATAAGGGTAAGTTTTTATCTTTGACATTGAGGATGCTGTGTCTTTTTCCATATCTTGAGTGTCCTTAGAGTGCCCACCATAAATTCCTAGAGCCTTCTGCATGAATCCTCTTTACCTTTCAAGTTCTTCATGACTAATGGATTTTGGCCTCAGTTGGGGTTGGTTTTAGCTTAGAAGGCCTGCCTCAAGGGGAGGATGGAAGGCCAGCGAAAAAAACAGCATTTATTTATTTACTTATTTATTTGTTTTTAAAAACAGCTTTTAAAAATGCCCTGACAATTGCTTTTCTTACTTTTCTCTGTTTTCCTCAAATTTTTTATACAGCAGATAGCTAGGTTGGATTACCTTCCCAAATTACTGCTAGGACTCTTGCCCCATTTTCAGATGAATCTAGTACAGTGATACTGTACCCTCTGCCTTTTGAGCCCCTGGCCTGCCGCTATCACGGAACATCAGCATTCACGTCAGTTTTAATTCATCTAACTCAGGCTGTTTCCTGTTGGCAACTGATTTCCCTTTAGCCCATTGGGAACCTGTATTGGTAGATTTTTTTTCAGACATTGATTTTACATGTGGTCCCTTCTATTTTAAGTGATAAATCTGGTATTTTTAATCTCGAGAAAATAATTTAAATTATTGTTCTGGCCAGGTCTTCATCTACTGTACCATAACTGATTGTCAGTATATTTAAAGCAACTAAGGTAACAAGAGTTTGAAAAGGCTACCGTTTTGCCTTTTCTTTAAGCTACCCTTTACTGGCACTCATCTAACCTCCGCAACACAGCATCCCTTTAGTATTGGTTTTGGATTGGCGTAGAGAGTCAAATGCATATAGAGACATGCCTCCAGTCTGGCAGTTTCTTCTTTATCATAGTGGTTACTTGTTGTTACTGGTTCTCATTTGAGGATGTTGCTTCTTCTGCAGTCTTCTCAAGTTGTGGCTGATTTAGCTCTCACGTCTCTATACCTAATGGAGCAATAGGCATCCCACTTGTTCTTCATTGCCATTTCTATATCATTGTCCTTTCCTCCTTCCTAAAATACTCCCTAGCTTTAATGTTCATGCTGTCAAAATATACTGTCTGCTACCCTTCTGGTTTTGGTTATTTGTAGACCTCTGGGTCAATCCTCCTTATTCCTTGAAGATTTTTGGCTGTTGGCTCGGTAACACTGCTTTCTGTCACTGCTTCTATCATAATTCTTGACAATTTCAGTAGCCACACAGATGATCCTTCCAATATCCTAGCCTCTCAGTTCTTTGACTTCCTCTCTTTTAATAGTCTCATCTTCCCACATAATTGAGCCATTCAATCCCAAGATCATACCCTAAACCTTGTGATTGCCATTAACTATACCTTCTTCATAATCTCAATTTCAGGCAGCTCTAAATACCATCATCGGTCTTGCTAACTTATTTTCTCTAGTATCCCAATTCCAATAATTCTTTGACCCAGTAGGACTTTTGATCCTACCACCTTTTCATTCTCCTGGTAGCCTCATTTTCCTCCTTATCTTCATTAGATTCCTTGGTGAGTCATTATAATCACTCCCTCACATACACACTCAACCTCCTCTTCTTTCCCTTTACTTCACGCAGATAGCAAAACACTAACCTTAGTAGTTAAGTCTCACTCTCTAATTCCTCAGTGCTCATGCCCACACAGCTGAACGTGGTGAAAAGAAACACAAGCATGATAACTGGTCTTAGTTTAAGTTTATGACCACTGATTTCAAATGGGTCCATAGTATTGTCCAGACATCCACCACATTTCCCTAATCTATGCTTTCTTTCACTCTTCTAAATTACTGTTTCATATGTCTTTCCCTGAAAACTTTATTTCCTCCCCTTCCTCCCTTTCAGTTGATAATCCTGCTTCCTATTCACTGAGAATATAGAAGCAATCACAAGAGAATTTCCAAGACTCTCTCACTATATCTGCCTCTGTCTGTGCCCATCTAGTCTTCCTCTTCCCCTGTTTTTTTTGTTTTGTTTTGTTTTTTAAAGATTTTATTTATTTATTTGAGAATGAGAGAGAGCACATGAGAGGGGGGAGGGTCAGAGGGAGAAGCAGATTCCCCGCCGAGCAGGGAGCCCGATGCAGGACTCGATCCAGGGACTCCAGGATCATGACCTGAGCCGAAGGCAGTCGCTTAACCAACTGAGCCACCCAGGCGCCCCCTCTTCCCCTGTTTTTATTTGTGCTTCTAACCCCGAGCCCTCTACCTATTCTCAAGATCCTTTTCCTTTTCTTTTATCCAGGACATCACTCCAGGAATTATCTTCTCTCTCTCCTGCTTCACAAATTTTGTGGATTAGTCCTGAGTATACAAGTATATTGCTTTCTCTCTCATCACAAAACAAAACGAAACACCCTCATGTTGTTCCCATATGCCTCTCTGGCTACCACACTGTTTCCCTGAGGTAGTAGAAATAATTGGTAGAATTAAGAAAAATAATTTAGGGGCACCTGGGTGGCTCAGTTGTTAAGCGTCTGCCTTCGGCTCAGGTCATGATCCCAGGGTCCTGGGATCAAGCTCCGCATCGGGCTCCCTGCTCCGCGGGAAGTCTGCTTCTCCCTCTCCTACTCCCCCTGCTTGTGTTCCCTCTCTTGCTGTGTCTCTCTCTGTCAAATAAATAAATAAAATCTTTTTTTAAAAATTAAAAATTAAAAAAAGACAAATAATTTAAAAGAATAGTACATATTTATCATCTCTACTTCTGCTCATATTCTCCATTGAACTCACTCTGGTCAGCTTTCATCCCTCCACTATTGAAACTGCTCTTGTATGGGTCACTGATGCTAAACATGGCCAAATCTAGTGGCTGATTCTCAGTCATAATCTTACTTGACCTATCAGCAGTATTTGTTACAATTGTTTACTTTCTCCTTGAAACACCTTTTTCATGTTATTTCCAAGACACTACTCTCTTGGTTCTGCTCTTACTTCATTGGTTCCTCCTTCTCAGCCTCTTTTACTGTCTCCTCCCTACTTCCTAACCTAAAATATTAGAGTGCCTAGGGCTCAGTCATCAAACCACTTCTCTCTGTATACATACTCCCTTAGTGATGGCCTTATTTTGATAATCATCTGTATACTAACTACTCCCAAATTTATATCCCTTGACCAGACTTTAACTCCCAATTCCGGACTTGTATACTCAACTGCCTTTTCAATATCTCCACTTAGATTTCTTATGTCTCAAGCCCCACCTAAACCTGCTCCTCCTATAGTCTCCCTATCTCCAGTATGGCAAGTCTGTCTTAAAAACCATGGAGTCATTCTTGATTCTTTTTCTCTCTCACTCAAGATCTAAACCATGAGCAAATCCTATTGGTTTTACCTTCAGAATATATCCAGAATCCATATATTTTTTCTTTTTTTCTGATTTTTATATAAATTCTACTTAGCTAACATTCAGTGCAATATTGGTTTCAGGAGTAGAATTCAGTGATTTATCACGTACATACAACACCCAGTGCTCATCCCAACAAGTGCCTTCCTTAATGCCCATCACTCTTCTAGCCCATCCCCCACCCACCTCCCTCCATCACCCCTCAGTTTGTTCTCTATCATTAAGAGTATCTTATGGTTTGTTTCCCTCGCTCTTCTTACTTTTCTTCCCCGCCTCCTATATGTTCATCTGTTTTGTTTCTTAAATTCCACATATGAGTGAAATCAGATGGTATTTGTCTTTCTCTGACTAATTTATTTCACCTAACATAATATACTCTGGCCCCATCCAGATCATTGCCAATGGCAAGATTTCGTTCTTTTTGATGGCTGAGTAATATTCCATTTGTGTGTGTGTGTGTGTGTGTGTGTGTGGCACATCTTCTTTATCCATTCATCAGTTGATGGACATTTGGGCTCTCTCCATAGTTTGGCTATTGTTGATAGTGCTGCTATATATAAACATTGGGGTGCATATACCCCTTCGTATCTGTATTTTTGTATCCTTTGGGAAAATACCTAGTAATGCAATTACTGGGTCATAGGGTAGTTCTATTTTTAACTTTCTGAGGAACCTCCAAAGTGTTCTCCAGAGTGGCTTCACCAGTTTGCATTCCCACCAACAGTGCAAGAGGATTCCCCTTTCTCTGCATCCTTGCCAACACCTGTTGTTTCTTATGTTATTACTTTTAGCCATTTTGACAAGTATGAGATGGTATCTCATTGTGGTTTTGATTTGTATTTCCCTGATGATGAGTGATGTTGAGCATTTTTTCATGTGTCTTTTAGCCATCTGAATGTCTTCTTTGGAAAAGTGTCTGTTCATGTCTTCTGTCCAACAGAATCCATATATTCTTATCACCTCTACTGCCATCATTTTTCACAAATTATTGCAGTGACTTCCCAACTGCCCCTCCTGCTTCTGCCCTTCCACCTCATGGTCTGTACTCAATACTGCTGCCAGTTATCTTTTTAAAAAGCAGGTCACATCATATACCTTCAACAATTCAAAGCCCTCCGGTGGCTTCTCATCGTTCACTCATGGCCTGTAAGGTCCTCAATGATCTGGCTTCCTAGTATCTCTCTGACCTCATCTCCTATGATTTTTTCTACTTGCTCATTCCATTCTAAGTATACTGGCCTCCTCACTACCCTCAAACACTCCAAATATGTACCCACCTCAGGATTTTAGCATCTGCTATTTCTTTTGCCTGGAATGCTCTTCCCTTAGTTATCTCTAAGGCTTGAAGTTTCTGTTCAAATGTTATCTTATTAGATACCATTCTATATAAAACAACAACCCCCACCCAACACCAGCTTACCTTTCTCCCTAATTTTGCTTTAGTCTTTTCTATAGCACTCATAACCATCTGAAATATCTGGTATACTGTATATTTATTCAACTGTCTCTGCCCATTTAAATGTAAAGTTCCATGAAGGCAGGGATTTTATATATCCTCAGCACCTAGAACAATGTGTAGGCCATGTGTAGGCAGGTACTCATTATTTGCAGACTTGATGTATATTGGGAGCCTAATCCCCACTGTGGGCTGAGCAGACCCAAGGTAGAGTCTCAGTTCAGCAAGAGAGGGGTTTAGACTGTAGCCAGTAGGAGGTACGTTGTGCTTCCACTGAGGGACAACATGAGGGAGAAATTTCAGTAGATACTGTCATGCTATTCTAAGTTAACCTCTAAGCCCATACTCTATGTAATATATCAAATTCTGAAGAGATTAACATATTCTAAGGACTTTTGCTTAATGAATGAATATGTTCATTTCTTTCATGTTCATTCTGAATCCCCTGGCTTTCCCTTCCAGTTTTTTTTGCACAGGCTCAGTGGATGTACACCTCATTTGGGCATCTCTGTATAGTACTTTAGTCCTTGATCCCAAAATAGTTCCAGTTGCCCTTAATCTGGCAGTGAGTCAATTAAATAATCCTTTGTGGTTTTTTTATTTCCTTAAATGTAATTTCCGTGAGTCCTTCTGTCTCTACAGTTTATGATGATGTGTCTTTCATTTGGTCTTCCTCCACACCACCCACACCACCTTGAGCCTACTTTGTCTAAACTGTTTTGGTTTCCTTGCAGACCTTTTCCTGAAGAGAGATGGGATGGTAAGAGTCCATGTTAATTTAATTAGTCTTTTGTCAGCAGCAGTTTTTCATATTAGAGAACAAGACTGTAAACCTATAGATATCAATGTGATAAAGGGACCAGAATACACAGGGCATCTGCTCTTTTTCAGCTTTTAATATCAATTACATGGAGTCCTTAGTCTTATAAGGGTCATGCTGTAAATGAGACAGGTTATGGATTGGCCAGGGAAATTACCCAGCTGCTTCTCTCTTCCTCTGACTTCTGTAGAAGCAGTTGGTATCCTCATAATTGAGCAGCTGAGCACCACTGTCCCTCTTCTTTTTCATGTGGCGCTCAGTCCTAGGAGAAATTGGTCTTCTGTAAAGTGGAAAGGCAGCCATAGGTCTCTGTAGAAAGGTTCTTCCCATAGAGGTCACAGACACATTAAGTGCTTATCCAATAAAGAGGCAGCACAACAAGCACCCAGACAGATGGCAGAGTGGCTGCTCTCACTAACCACATACTGTTCTTCTCATCCTCCCACTCTGAAGAAGACATAAGAGTTAGAGCTTCAGATTACCTGTCATTGAACTGCTGCATGTCTTTCTTTTCCCAGACTCCTTATCCAGGCCAAGACGAACAGTGTTCACTAGAGCCATCGAGGGCCGTGAATTACATTGGCAGGACAGCCACTTACAGCGAATAATAAGCAGCGATATATATACAGCTCCTGCCTGCCAGCAGGAAAGTGAGAGACTACTGTTTAATTCCCAAGGCCAGCCACTGTGGCTTGGTAAGTGTAACTCTCCTCTCCTCTAAGAATTTCAGAGCGCAGTCTTACCTTGCGCCAGACCAGAACTGCATAGGCGCTGGCAACACAACTACAATTTGCACAGATCTTTTGGGGCCTTAACTAGGGACTCAGGGTATTTATGTGAAGCCTCAGCCATTTGCTGTGTACTTAGCTGAGGTATAATGACCTCAACCAGAGGAATTTGTATTGTTTCCTGAGCTTTAGGAGGGGAAAGGAGTTAATAAATCTCAAAGAGTACTAATAAAACTATTAAACATCAGTTCATAGGCTCTTAGCAGTTGCTGAGCAACACTATAATCTACTCTGAAATATATTTTGCTAAAAAGGCACTAACTTTGAAACTTAAATTACCCTGTGCTAGTAGCTAGGGCACTATCTGCATTTGTCACCAAGCTGTCTTCCTTTCCTCCTCTCTACCTTCCCTTCCTTCCTTCATCATAAAGGAGCAGAGCTGTTCCATTGTGGATTTAAACCTTCCTCTGGCTGTCTTTCAGTCTCTTCTTGACTTTATCACAGGATCCCTATTCCAAAAGACACTTTTAAAAAATACTCCTTTTCTGAGTCTTACAACAAATACATTTTTATATCTTCTCCCAATTCCCTACCTCCATCCTTCACCCCGTTTCTTTGTCTTTCTCAAGATCTTGCTGAATATGCAGGGGCATCTGGGTGGCTCAGTTGGTTCAGCATCTGCCTTCAGCTCAGGTCATGATCCTGGGGTCCTGGGATCGAGCCCTGAATCAGGCTCCCTCCTCGGTGGGGAGACTGCTTCTCCCACTCCTGCTCTCCCTGCTTGTGCTCTTGCATGCTGTCTCTCTGTGTCAAATAAATAAATAAAATCTTAAAAAAAAAAAAAGATCTTGCTGAATATGTGTATGTCCCTATCTCTCTCTTAAAAGCCTTGGCCAAACTCACTGTGGGCCACTACCTGAAGTCTCCTTTGGTCATCTTTCTTCTTCTCTGATCCAACACATCTAAAACATCAATCTAACAAGTGTGTGAAAATATATATATACCTCATCAGTAAACAAAGGTGAAAATCACAACAACACTGAATTACCATTTTTTGATTGTCAAATGGTCAGAAATTTTTAAAGTAAAGATAATTAGTTTATGGTGTGGGAAAGGTTACATGGAGATACTCTCATTTACTACTGGTAGGAATGTAAGTGCTTATAGCCTATCTGAAGAGTATTTCAATAATACTTATCAAAAGCTGTTAAAATACATTCATACCCATTGATCCAGGAATTCTCCATCTAGGAATTTATCCTGAGCTATAATTAACTAAGAATATGTGTAAAGCTAGGGGCTTTATTAGAGCATGGATGTAAATAATGTACAGTTTAGAAAAATTGGAAATAATCTAAATGTCCAACAATAGGGGATTGAGTGACTCAATGGATAATATACATATTTATTCAGAGGAATGATATATCATCATCTTTAATGTTATAGAAGTATATTTAATGATATAGAAGAATTTTACAATATGTTAGAGGAAAAACCCAGTTACAAAATAATAATTATAATATTGTCCCATGGGGGCACTGGGTGGCTCAACTGGTTAAGCGTCTGACTTTTGATTTCGGCTCAGGTCATGATCTCAAGGTCGTAAAATGGAGCCCCACTTTGAGCTCCATGCTCAGAGGGGAGTCGGCTTCCTTCCATCTCTCTCTCTCTCTCCCCCCCCTTTCTGACCCCTCCCCCGCTCATGCTCTCGCTCTCTAAAATAAATAAATCTTTAAGAAATAATAATAATCATATCATTCCATGTGATATATATATATACACAATCACAATATATATACATACACATACTTATGCATACATACACACAAAACTAGAAATAATGATTATCTGGTTTTTATTTTATATTTTGCTTATCTGTATTTTCAGATTTTCTGCATTTATTTCTGACTTTTAATATTATCTTTAAAATAAATCACAAAATGGGGGCACCTGGGTGGCTCAGTTGGTTAAGCATCCAGCTCTTGATCTCAGCTCAGCTCTTGATCTCGGGGTCATGAGTTAGAGCCCTGCATTGAGTTCTATGCTGGGCAGGGAGCCTATTTAAATTAAAAAAAAAAAATCACAAAATGAACCATTAATTTCATTATAATCACTTGCCCATATATAAGCCTTTTATGGTCCTCCATTATCCTTAAGTTAAATCTAGTCTCCTTAGTATGGCCTCCCAGACTCTACATTTCCAGGCAGTCTCTGATCACATAACTCTGCACAGAACTATCTGTTATACTCAGAAGATGCTTTATAGAATACTTTTTATGTTTTTATTTATATGCCTTTGCTTATATGTTTTTTGCTAGGAATCCCCTTCCCTTTTTGTCTACCTATTTAAAATCTTGCTAGTTCTACAAAGTGCAGCTCAAATATTATATTCTCTCTATATATATTTTTTAATTTTTTTTATTAACATATAATGTATTATTTGTTTCAGGGGTACAGGTCTGTGATTCATCAGTCTTCACAGTTCACAGTGCTCACCATAGCACATACCCTCCCCAATGTCCATCACCCCGCCACCCCATCCCTCCTACCCCCCTCTACTCCAGCAACCCTCAGTTTGTTTCCTGAGATTAAGAGTCTCTTACGGTTTGTCTCCCTCTCTGGTTTCGTCTTGTTTCATTTTCCTTCCCTTCCCCTATGACCCTCCGTCTTGTTTCTCAAATTCCTTGTATCAGTGAGATCATATGATACTTGTCTTTCTCTGATTGACTTACTCCGCTTAGCATAATACCCTCTAGTTCCATCCACATCGTTGCAAATGGCAAGATTTCCTTTTTTTTTTTTGATGGCTGCATAATATTCCATTGTTATATATATATACCACTTCTTCCTTACCCATTCATCTGTTGTTGGACATCTGGTTTCTTTCCATAGTTTGGCTATTGTGGACATTGCTGCTATAAACATTGGGGTGCATGTGCCCCTTCGGATCACTACATTTGTATCTTTGGGGTAAATACCCAGGAGTGCAGTTGTTGGGTTGTAGGGTAGCTCTATTTTCAACTTTTTGAAGAACCTCCATACTGTTTTCCAGAGTGGCTGCACCAACTTGCATTCCCACCAACAGTGTAGGAGGGTTCCCCTCTCTCCGCATCCTCGCCAACATCTGTCGTTTCCTGACTTGTTAATTTTAGCCATTCTGACTGGTGTGAAGTGGTATCTCATTGAGGTTTTGATTTGTATTTCCCTGATGCCGAGTGAGGTTGAGCACTTTTTCATGTGTCTCTTGGCCATCTGGATGTCTTCTTTGCAGAAATGTCTGTTCATGTCTTCTGCCCATTTCTTGATTGGATTCTTTGTTCTTTGGGTGTCGAGTTAGATAAGTTCTTTATAGATTTTGGATACTAGCCCTTTATCTGATATATCATTTGCAAATATCTTCTCCCATTCTGCCAGTTGTCTTTTGGCTTTGTTGACTGTTTCCTTTGCTGTGCAAAAGCTTTTTATCTTGATGAAGTCCCAAGAGTTCATTTTTGCCCTTGCTTCCCTTGCCTTTGGCGATGTTTCTAGGAAGAAGTTGCTGCAGCTGAGGTCGAAGAGGTTGCTGCCTGTGTTCTTCTCAAGGATTTTGATGGACTCCTGTCTCACATTTAGGTCTTTCATCCATTTTGAGTCTATTTTTGTGTGTGGTGTAAGGAAATGGTCCAGTTTCATTCTTCTGCATGTGGTTGTCCAATTTTCCCAACACCATTTGTTGAAGAGACTATCTTTTTTCCATTGGACATTCTTCCCTGCTTTGTTGAAGATTAGTTGACCATAGAGTTGAGGGTCCATTTCTGAGCTCTCTGTTCTGTTCCATTGATCTAAGTGTCTGTTTTTGTGCCAGTACCATACTGTCTTGATGATTACAGCTTTGTAATAGAGCTTGAAGTCCGGAATTGCTTTGCTTTTCTTTTTCAACATTCCTCTGGCTCTTCGGAGTCTTTTCTGGTTCCATACAAACTTTAGGATTATTTGTTCCATTTCTTTGAAAAAAGTGGATGATATTTTGATAGGGATTGCATTAAATATGTAGATTGCTCTAGGTAGCATAGACATTTTCACAATATTTGTTCTTCCAATCCATGAGCATGGAACGTTTTTTCATTTCTTTGTGTCTTCCTCAATTTCTTTCATGAGTATTTTATAGTTTTCTGAGTACAGATTCTTTGCCTCTTTGGTTAGATTAATCCTAGGTATCTTATGGCTTTGGGTGCAATTGTAAATGGGATCAACTCCTTAATTTTACTTTCTTCTGTCTTGTTGTTGGTGTATAGAAATGCCACTGAATTCTGTGCATTGATTTTATATCCTGCCACTTTACTGAATTCCTGTATGAGTTCTAGCAGTTTTGGGGTGGAGTCTTTTGGGTTTTCCAGATAAAGTATCATATCATCTGCAAAAGTGAGAGTTTCACTTCTTCTTTGCTGATTTGGATGCTTTTTATATCTTTTTGTTGTCTGATTGCTGAGGCTAGGACTTCTAGTACTATGTTGAATAGCAGTGGTGATAGCGGACATCCCTACCGTGTTCCTGATCTTAGGGGAAAAGCTCTCAGTTTTTCCCCATTGAGTATGATATTCGCTATGGGTTTTTCATAGATGGCTTTTATGATATTGAGTTATGTATCCTCTATCCGCACATTGTGAAGAGTTTTAATCAAGAAAGGATGCTGTACTTTGTCAAATGCTTTTTCTGCATTCTGTATATATTTCTATCATGTCATTTACTTTTAACTGTTTTATAATGATCTATTTATGTACTATTTGTGAGGTCTTTGAGGGAAGTGAACATTTCTTATTCACCTTTGTACTTCCTTTGCCTGGCAAACAAGCTGGCATATAATAGGTTCTCAGGAAATGTAGGATTAATAAATGAATGAGGCCTTTCTCTTTAGGCAGTTAGTTGCTACCTCCACTGGATTCCCATAGTACCAGTTCACAAAGAGGTACTACATTTTATTATCCTAGTTGTGTGTTCCTTTCTACACCATACCATTCTACAGAGGCTGCATGGTGGCTCTTTGAAAGTAGTGCCTATGACTTTTTCAACTTTATATTCTTAAAAGATAAAACATAGGTCTTGGTACACAGTAGATGTCAATTCAATTTTAGGAACTGAGCAAAACACAAACTCCCTCTGTCAAGCATGAATTATCCTGATTGGAAAACCTAACCCAACCAAAATATTTTCTTCTCATCTGGTAGAGCATGTGCCTACAGCCTGTGCTCGGGTTGATGCTCTGCGCTCCCATGGTTATCCAAAAGAGGCCCTCAGACTCACGGTGGCCATTATCAATACTCTGAGGTTGCAGCAGCAACGGCAGCTGGAAATCTACAAGCATCAGAAGAAAGGTATAGTGATAAGGAGCCATTTTGACTCCATAGGCTGGGGCTGATGAGGATCTTTAGGGGCTATAAGGTTTTCATTAAGTTTCATGGAGTGGCAGGGACTAGGGAATTTCAGGGTTTTCTGCCTGCTGTGTGGAATGCCTCACTTTACCTCTATGAATCTATGAATCTGCAAAATGGGAATAATAATGCTGGTCTGCCTCCCTCACAGGCAGTTGGAAGGCCCACTAAGATCTGGTATAAGAAGACCCTCTTTAAACTGTAAAACTATATTTACATATGTGTGCTATGAGCAAGAAGCCTAAATGCAGACCTCAAGACCTTATGGCCGATAAATTTGTGACCAGTCCTATGAATCCAAGGCAAGACAATGAGGGAAGATTTTTTTTAAGTTGCAGGGCCAATGCCTAAGAGAGACTAATGAGGAGACCCAGACAGGGACAGGGAGCAATGTGTGTCTCTATCACTTTCTAAAATTTGGATCTGTTTGTTCCCAGAACTGTTACAAAGAGGAACCACAACCATCACAAACCTGGAAGGCTGGGTGGGGCACCCTCTGGATCCCATTGGCTGCCTGTTTCTCACTTTGACTGAGGCCTGTCGTCTGAACGATGATGGCTATCTGGAAGTGTCAGGTACAGGGGTCAGCCTGCGGAGAGCTAGAACTGTCCTTGCTAGCCCTCCTTTCCCTCAAGACTCTGTTCTACATTTCCTGCAGCCTTTCTCTTCTTAACCAAGTTGGATGTGCCCTATGAGGTTTCCTTGGGCTTCATCTCTTTCCCACCTCCCACCAGTCCAGAATAGGACTGGCCCTATCCTATTCTCCCATTTTACCTTTCCAGCCTTCCTTTGTTCCTCTCACTTCCATACCATGAATGCCTAAAGAGTGTAATCCAAAGTGAGTAAGAAGAGCAATAGGGATTTCAAGAGGCAGAGGCCAAGTCTCAGAGCAGTCTGGAAGTGGAAAAGAACTTCTAAGAAGAAGAGTGTGTGTAACCCCTGCAACTGCATAATATTCTCATGTTTCCTTTGAACTTTCTTCCTCATGACGGTTATATTCCAAATTTACCAATGAGAACTAGGAGGGAAGAAACTTAGTAGTCTCAATGTAGCAATGACTAGAGACAGAATTTTATGCCATCACTCTATTGTATACATATATCTATTATAGTATTTAGCCCACTGCATTACAATTTGTTTACAAGTGATTATCTTACTAGACTTCGGTTGCTTGAGGCAGAAATTATGACTTACTTATCTTTGTGACCCCAGCACTTAGTGCAATACCTCTCATTTAACAGTTTTCCATAAATATTTAATCAGATGAGTGAAGGGGAAAGAAAAGAAACCAAGACTCTAACCCCCTATAAGACTTTAAACCTGTGCTCTTTTTCTGAAACTTGGAACCCAGACGTGGAACATATAAGGTAATAATAACAAAGAAGTTGCAAGTGTTACAAAAGTAATAGTTTAACTGGATGGATTTGGATTTCTCTGGGTAGAGATACAATGGGTGGCCCCAATCCAAGCTAGAGCTGCCCTTATCTTTCCTCTAATCCCCTGAAAAGAAATCATCATCTTTGGTCTGTTTCATCTGCACAGTGACACTTACATCTTGAAAACCTGAGATTGCACTTGGAATTCATTCACCAATGACATACACTTAGCTCCTTTCATATACCAGGCCCTGGAGATGCAGAGGGCAATAGATAAAGTCTCTTCCCTTTAGGGTGCTCACACTCTAGTGAAAGAGACAGACACAAAACCAGATAATCATGGTATTACATAATGTGTTAGCAAAAGATTAATATAAGATCTACTTCTTCCCCAAATGGTCTAGCCAGTTCACATATTGGGATGGAGTTGGGAATTTTTGTGGCTCTGCATAATCTTTTTTCAGTATATTTTCCTTACTGCTCTGGGGTTCTGACTCAGCTTCCCTGTGATATCTGCTGACCTAACTGTATTCCAAAGTGGGAGGGAGAGAGGAGCAGAAGAATCCACAGAGCTGACCTAAAGAATCTGGTCCCCTGTTGCCCTCAGATATGAATGAAAGCAGACCCCCTGTGTACCAGCATGTACCTGTGGCTACAGGCTGCCCAAACAGCCATGAGTCCTACCTGTCATTGGCCCTGGAAGTTGCTCTGATGGGGATGGGTCAACAGAGGGTGATGCCTGAAGGCCTCTACGCACAGGACAAGGTGTGCCGTAATGAGGAGCAGCTCCTGAGTCGACTTCAAGAGCTGCAGCTGGACGATGAGCTAGTGCAAACACTGCAGAAACAATGCATCTTACTACTGGAAGGTAAGTAGAGAAGGGCTTTTGTCACAGTGCCTTAGGCCTGTAACTCTGGGTTCCCCTCTCTAACAGAGCACTGTATAACATCATTTTTTACATTGAAGTGTAGTTCAAGTACCCATGGCTAGCAAACATGTGCAGGATCCTACAGCTCAAGTCCACGTTGGCAAATAGAAGCATGTGGATAAATAACTGGCTGTCCTATCTTCTTCCTGCAGGAGGCCCCTTCAGTGGTTTAGGAGAAGTCATTCACCGAGAGAGTGTTCCCATGCATACCTTTGCCAAGTATTTGTTCTCAGCTCTGCTGCCTCATGATCCAGACCTGTCCTATAAATTAGCCTTACGTGCTATGAGGTGGGTAGCCCTTTCCCCAGCCCAGTTGCCTCCATCAAAGCAGAAGTTTCCACTGCTCTTTCTTCTCTTTCCCGCTTTGTCTATTCTATTAGACCTAAAAATATTGGACCAAGCCTACCCTAAAATAGCTCAGGCATATTCATATTATCTAGGATTCCTATCTGGAATGCCTTGCTGGTGACCATTTGTCTCCCTGGTTGTACTCTTGGTGGGTCGCCTGAGGAAGCCCCTAAGTTTTTAATAGAAATGGAGCACCCAAGACCTGAGTATCTTTGTTCTGGGGCCCATTAGGCAGCCTGAGAATGGGTTTGAGCCCTTCTGTAGCTCAAATGAGTCATGGTTCCCAGGCATAGGTCACCAGATGTGTCTGGAAGAAATAAAAATAAGTCTTTCTATACCAGGACTTGAGAACAATGAGCTATGGGCATCTCATTTTCAAACTAGAATAGGATCCTTGGATTAGGCAGGTGTGGACCTCTAGGATGCAGCAGACCATATAGAAGAAGAATTTTAGTCAGATCAGAAACTCTTCACTTCAACCAGAAAAGGACTGCTGAGGATTCCTTGGCATGTGTTTCTTATACTTTAAAAAGTAATTTTAGGGCTTTTGAACTGCCTTTCAAATCTATTTGCCATAAGAAGTATTCAGCTTGAGTTCTACAAGTGCCCAGGCACTCACCTCACATACAGTATAGTATTCTAGGTTTTAAAACCTTTAAGGCTCAGGGTGCCTGGGTGGCTCAGTCAGTTAGGTGTCCAACTCTTGATCTCAGCTCAGATCTTGATCTCAGGGTCATGAGTTCAAGCCCTGCATGGGGCTCCATCCTGGGCATGGAGCCTACATTAAAAAAACAAACAGATAAACAACCTTTAAAAGCTCTTGTTAACCCTTTCCTGCCCAGTTCCTTCCCAGCAAAGAACAAACTTCTCTAAGGTAGCTCAGAATGTCAAGGGTCTGGATGGTGGCTGATAACTCTCCCTGGGTCTTCTAGGTTACCTGTTCTAGAAAACTCAACTTCTACAGGCGACAGTTCTCACCCTCACCATATGGTGTCTGTGGTGCCCAGTCGTTATCCTCGCTGGTTCACGCTTGGACACTTGGAATCACAGCAATGTGAACTGGCCTCAACCATGCTGACTGCTGCCAAAGGTGAGCATAGATAGACCTTAGGCTCCAGCACCCCCACTATGGTGGCCCAGTCATGGCCTTCCAAGGGCTTGGTCTGCAATCCTCTAAAGAAGAAAGGCTATTCTTGACTACTTAGAGTGATAGGGATCCTCACTTTGATTGCTGTCATTAGAATGAGCACCCAGGTCCAAGCCAGAGTTTTGCCTTTGTTACTAATTGTGGGATGCCGAGTACATAGAATGAAATCATCTTTAAGATAACTTCTAAATCTAACCTTCCATATGATATAATCACTTCATCTTTGCAGGCCTCAGGTTCAAAATCTATAAAATGGGATTCATTGTCAGTGATCCTATCAGCCTCTCCAGGGCCATTGGAAGATCCAGTGAAGTCATGACTAAGAGCTATAAATTGCTTTACAGATATGTGAGTTTGTGATATTTCCAGGGCTCCTTGTCAGAAAATAGGCAGCCCAGAGGGACTCTTACATTTTCAAGCACATATACCTCCCTGTTAGCTAGGTAGGTTCCACCACAGAAAGAAATGAAAATAAGCCCCTGAGAAGCTATAACAAAATACTAGGTTGCATGGGTTGTGACTATTTTTCTGATACCAGGAAACTATGGATATTTTAAGACTTTTTTGTATTAAAAATAACTGTATGTTGTATCTTACTGCCCAAAAAATACATGCTCATTATGGAAAAGGTAAAAGATACAGATAAATCAATATGAAAATGATCAATACACCAACACAACAGTTGAACAAAGCATACAAGTTCAAAGAAAAGAAGATACAAGTAACTTTTGAACAATTAAATACCTGGACTCCCTTGAGAAATACAAATTAAAATTACCCTGAGATAACATTTTTCACCAATCTTACAGGCAAAAATCAATAAATTTGATAATAGGCATCCATGTGGGGGTGGAGGTGGCAGTGGCATGGCATGGAGTATCAGATTCCAAGCAGGATAGGATGACTACAGATCCAGGATGTTCAGTTAACCTCAAGCACTAGAAACACAAAACTATACTAAGGCGCATCATAATCAAATTGTTTAAAACCAGTATTAAAAGAGAAAATCTTAGGGGCACCTGGGTGGCTCAGTTGTTAAGCATCTGCCTTTGGCTCAGGTCATGATCCCAGGGTTCTGGGATCGAGCCCCACATCGGGCTCCCTGCTCAGCGGGAAGCCTGCTTCTCCCTTTCCCACTCCCCCTGCTTGTGTTCCCTCTCACTGTGTCTCTCTCTGTCAAATAAATAAATAAAATCTTAAAAAAAAGAGAGAGAGAGAAAATCATACTTAAAAGTAACTAGAGAAAAAAGACATATTATGTACAAAAAACCAAAAGATTAAATATGAGAGGTTTCTCACTAGAAACAGTATAAACCAGAAAAAAGTGGAGAAAATTCATTAAAGTACTTGTAAAAAACTGTCAACCTAGAATTCTGTATCATTGAAGATATCTTTCAAAAACAAAGTGAAATAAGTTTTTTCAGACAACCTCAATTGAATTAGAAATCAACAATAAAAAGATACCTATGGAAGATCCACCAAATTTGGGGGAATTAAACCACACACTTCCATATAACTCACTGGACAAAGGGAAGAAACCCAAGAAGATTAGAAAATGTTGAAACTGAAGGAAAATGAAAGAAAAACATTTCAAAGTTTTGGGGAATACAGCTAAAGCTTTACTTAGAAGGAAATTTTTAGCACTAAATGCCTGTATCTGAAAAGAAGAAAGGCTTCAACTCCGTGATCTCAGCTTCCACCTTAACCAGAAACCAGAAAAAGAAGATCAAATGAAATTCAAAGTAAGCAGATGAAAGGAAATTAAATAAAGATCAGAGCATAAAGCAATAAATAGAATGTAGAAAAACAGTAGATTTAAATCAATGAAACCACTGTTTGAAAGAAAAATAAAATTGAAATCTCTGTCCAGACTGATCAAGAAAAAAAGAGAGAAGACAAAAATCCCACCAATCCCAAGAATGAGAAAGGTGACATCACAACAAATTCTAAAGACATAAAAATGATAAAGGAATATTGTGAACAATTTTATGTCAATAAATTAAACAACATAAATGAAGTAGACTAATTCCTTGAAAGATAGAAACTACCAAAGCTCATTCAAGAATAAATAAAGATGAACTAGGTATATACCCAAAAGAATTAAAAACTTGGACTCAGACAGATACTTATACACCAATGTTCATAGCAGCATTATTCACAGTAGCAAAAAGTTGGAAATGTGTCTATCAACAGATGAACAGATAAACAAAATGTGATCTATGCATTCAAAGGAATATTAATTTAGCAATACAAAGGAATGAAATTCTGATACATGCTACAACATAGATGAGCCTTAAAAACATGCTAAGTGAAATAAAACACACACAAAAGGAGAAATATTTATGTTTCTGCTTAATTGAAGTACCTAGACTTGCCACAGCAAGGAAACATCAGGGGATACTAAACTAGTGGGCAAACATTTTATTAGGAAGGGAATATTTATGTAGTCTCAAAGTATCTGTCCACAAAGCACTTACCAATCATAAAGGAAAAAAGTGCAAGTCTGCTATAGAGCAACCTGGCAGACGTCACTTGAGTAAAGTGGCCACAGTTAATATTAAATTTGAAGAGGCAGAAAGCAAAATGGAGGAGAAATTCATAGAGACAAAGTAGAATACAGAGCCTGGGGTAGCTAGTTATTATTTAATGAGTATAAAGTTTCTATTTGGGATGATGAAAAGTTCTGGAAATGTATAGTGGCCATAGTTGCACAACATTGTGAATGGACTTAATGTCATTAAATTGTAGCCTTAAATCCTTAAATGGTTAGAATGGTGAATTTTATGTTATGTATATTTTATCACAATAAAAATAATAAATAGAAATGAACATTAAAAAATTGAATTTATAGTTAAAAACCTTTCCACAAAAAAAATCCAGGTCTAGATGGCTTCACTGGTAACTTCTACCAAATATTTAAGGAAAACATAACAATTCTTTTTTTTTTTTTTAAGACTTTATTTATTTGACAGAGAGAGAGCACAAGCAGGGGGAGCGGCAGGCAGAGGGAGAAGCAGGCTTCCTGCCTAGGATCATGACCTGAGCCGAAGGCATACACTTAACTGACTGAGCCACCCAGGCACCCCAAAAACATAACAATTCTGTGCAAACTCTTTCAGAAAATTGAAGAGGAGAAAATATTTCCCAGCTCAATCTATGAAGCCAGCATTACTCTTGATACCAAAACCAGTCAAAAATCATAAGAAAACTACAGACTAATATCCTTACGAGCACAGGTGCAAAAATTCTTAATAGAAGTGTTAACAGATTGGATCCAATAATATATTTTAAAAAGATGAAACATCACGACAAAGTAGGATTTATCCCAGGAATGTAAGATTAGTTTAACATTCAAAAATCAATCACCATACTAATAGAATAAAAAACAAAACCCATGCGTTATTCATCATTTTAATAATACAGAAAAAGCATTTAATAAAATCTAACATTAATTCCTAATAAGAACATTAAAAATTCTTAAACTAGGAAAAGAAAGAAACTCCTGCAACATGATAAAGGATATCTAAGATACAGCTACTCATACTTAATGGTAAAAGATTGAATCCTTTCTTTCTAACATCAGGAACAAGGCAAAGATGTTTGCCTTCAGCTCTTCATTCAGCATCAAACTGGTGGTTCTATCCAGTACAATAAGACAATAAAAAGTAATAATAAAAGATATCCAGATTAGAAAGGAAGAAGTAGGGGTGTCTCGCTGGCTCAGTTGGTGGAGCATGCTATTCTTGATCTCAGGGTTGTGGGTTCAAGCCCCACATTGGGTGTAGAGATTACTTAAAAATAAAATCTTTTTTAAAAAAGGGAAGAAGTAAAGCTGTATTCTCACATGACATGCTCAACTATGTAGAAAAATCCTATGAAATCTAGAAGGAGCTATTAGAATTAAAAATGAGTTTAGCAAGGTTGCAGGATACAAGATCAATATATAGAAATCAATATACCAGCAATGAACAATCAGAAATTGAAATTTTAAAAATTACTATTATAATAATATAAATAAAATATGAAATACTTGAAAATAAACTTGACAAAAGACGTTCAAAACCTATACAATGAAAATCATAAAACACTGCTGAGAGAAATGAAAGAAGACCTAAATAAATGGAAAGACATACTGCACTTACGGATTAGAAGACTCAATATTATTAAATGTTCATTTACTACAAATTGATGTATAGATTCAATGCAATTCCAATCAAAATCCCAACAGCCTTTGGGATAGATATTGATTATCTGATTGTAAAATTTGTATGAAAATGCAGAGGACCTAGAGTAGCCAAAAATAACTTTGCAAAAGAAAAGTAAAAGTAGTAAGACTAATACTACTTGATTTCAAGACTTATTATAAAGCTATAATATTCAAAATAGGATTATTGGTGTTTAGACAAACAAATCAATGAAAAAGAATAGTCCCAAAGCAGACTCATATATATTAGGTCAGTTTGTTTCAATAAAGGGTAGAGCCAATTCCGCTGAGAAAAAAGGATGGTCTTTTCAACAAATGGTACAACATACACAAAAATTATCTTATGATGGATCAAGGATCTAGATGTAAAAGCTAAAACTATAAAATTTTAGAAGAAAACATTGGAAAAATCATTTTCATTTTTTGTTAAGCAAAGATTTTGGAGATACAACATTAAAAGTACAATCCACAAAAGAAAAAATGGATAAATTGGACATACAAAATTAAGAACTTTTGCTTTATGAAGTGTCTATTGGATGAAAAGACAAGCCACAGACTGGGAGAAATATTTGCAAATCACGTATCTCATAAAGGACTTGTATCCAGAATATGTAAAGAATTCTCAAAACTCAATAATAAGAAAATGAACAACACATTTTTTAAGTGAGCAAAGATATGAAGAGACACTCCACCAAAGAAGATATTCTGATGGAAAATAAGCACATGAAGAAATGTTCAATATTGTTAGTTCTTAGGGAAATGCAATAGAATCACAATAAGAAAATGGCTAAATTAAAAAAAAAACCTATAGCAAGGACTGTCAAGGATGTGGAGCAAGTGGAGCTTTCATGTACTACATGCAGGAACATAAGTGGCAAGACCACTTTGAGAAACTGTTTTATAATTTCTTAAAAAGTTAAATGGACACTTACACATACAATACAGCCATTGCACTCCTAGGTATTACCCAAAAGAAAGGAAAGTATATATCTGACAAATTCTTCAACATGAATGTTCATAGCAGCTTTGTTTTTAATAACAAACAACAAGAAACAATCCAAATATCCATCCATAGGTGAACAGATAAATAAACTGTGCTATCACCATACAGTGCAACACTACTCAGTAATGAAAAGGAAGGAACTGTTGATACACACTACAACATGGATGAATCTCAAAGTAATTGTTGCTAAGTGAAAGAAGCCAGACCAAAGGAAAAACTGCATATTGTTTTATTCCATTTATATAAAATTCTGGAAAATGCCCACTATAGTGACAGAAAGAAGATCAGCAGTCTCCTGGGAATGGGAGCTGGGGCAAGCTATGTTGGAAGGGAAGACGGGATCACCAGGGGTCACAAGGAAACTTTGGGGGTGATGTATATGTTCATTATCTTGATTGTGATAGTTTCTGGGGGTATACATATGTTCAGAATTTATCAAATTTTTCATTTTAAAATACGTGCTGATTATTGTATGTCAGTTATACCTCAATAAAGCTATAAATAAATGTATAGTTAAGTAATGATGGCAACTGATTATAACGCATTGAATAAAATAGGTATCCATGAGTTTTATACTGGTTTGAGCAAATAAAAGACTGGAATGCCAACTAATGATTGTGGAAAGAATGATGGAATGAGAATATACCATTTGGGAGAAAAAATGAGAGAGACTATATACCATTTGGCAACCATATAATACTTAGTTCAGCCTAGAGACACCAATGGACACTAAAACTAGTGGGTGAACATTTGATGAAGGATATTTACATTATCTCAAAGTATCTTTCCACAAAATACTTGTCAATCACAAAAGGATAATGTGTGACTTTACAATAGGGAAATTTGGCAGACGTCAC
The DNA here is from genome assembly GCF_029215605.1 of Mirounga angustirostris. NCBI lineage: Eukaryota > Metazoa > Chordata > Mammalia > Carnivora > Phocidae > Mirounga > Mirounga angustirostris. The sequence goes on from NW_026991712.1 coordinate 155,071,875, forward strand.
GTTAATCAAATGATCACAGTTAAGACCATCAGTAATGGGTCAAGTCAAAATTATGTAACACCAGTTAGGAAGCTATAAGAACTTCAGGAAACATCAGGCATACCCAGATTGAAGGGCATACTTACAAAATAACTAGTTTAATCTGCAAAGTGGTCAAGATCATGAATGTCAAGGGAAGACTGAGGAATTTTTCCAAAATGACAAAGACTAAAGAGATAGGACAAATTAAATACAACATATGATCTTGTATAAAATCTGTTTGCTATAAAGTATGTTATTGGAACAATTGGTGAAACTTGAATAGGATCTGTGGTAGATGATATTAATATATCAATATTAATTTCCTTATTTTGTTGGTTGTATTGTGGATATGTAGAAGAGTTTCCGTGTTTGCCAGAAGTGTAGACAACAGTATTCAGGAGTGATGGGGTATCAAATCACATACTTACTTTTGAATGCTAAAGGGGTAAGAAAAGACCTCTCTGTACTATTCTTGAAATATTTCTGTAAGTTTGAAATTATTTCAAAATAAAAGAAAACATTTTGATAAAACATTGTGTTTGCAAAGGTGTGGAGTGGGAGTATAGATTGATAATCCTTTGTGGAGGGCAATGTGGCATATCTATGAAAATTACAGTGCACATATCCTTTGACCCAGCAATTTCATTTCCAGGATTTTATCTTACAAATATATTTGTACCCAAATGTGAAATGATGTTTGTTTATTCAGTCCAACATTGTTTGTAATTGTAAAATATTTGAAACATTCTAAGTATTCATCAATAGGAGACTGATTAAATATATTATGTCCAAAATCTCTTACATGGAATTCCAAAATCTGAACAGCTTTGAAAATCCAAACTGTTTTAAGTTTCACAGCAAAGCCTGACCTCCGCTGACATTAGGCATTAGTTGATCCTCAGCACTCTTAGTCACATACCCATCTTTGCTGTTCACTGGTAATGTGTTGCCTTGTTTGTTTGTGTTGTTGTCATTTTGTCTGTTTGAGTTTAATTGTCCTATAAAAATGTCCAGAAAATTGAAGATAAGAATAAGAAGAAATGATGGAAGTATCTCTCATTTTCAGTAACACAGAAAATAGAGTTAGTGTAGAAGCTTAATCAGGTATGTCAGTGAGGCATCTTACTAAAGAGTAGGGTGTGGGAATTAACACAACATATGACTTGAAAAAAATAGAGTGTTGAAGTTTTACCAGGACAACAATGACCAGAACTAATGAAGAACAGAGTATTTTTCAGAGGGCAAAAAATGAAGATGCTGAAATGACCATGATTGCATAGATTCAACAATGAAGCAGTATGACTATGCCCCTGACTGGTTTTTGGTCATGAAAAAAGCTAGAACATGTCATGAGTACTGAACATATTTAAAGTGAGTGTAAAATACCAGAATTGGCTGCAGAAATTTAAGAAGCATCATGGTATAAAATATCTGAATATCTATGATAAAGAAGCTTCTACTTATCATGAAGTAGACGAAAATTATATTGAGAAACTTGTTAAGATAATTTTTAATGAAAACCATAGTACCAAACATGTATACAGTGCTGTAACAACTCTGTTCTGGCCTGTATTCTTTTTTTTAAAAATTAACAATGATTAATGAGCAAGAGGTTTTAAGGGACTCTAAGCACAGGTTGAAAGTTCTGGAATGTGTCAATGCAGCAGACAGTTAAAGTTAGAAAAAAGCCAACATCTAAGATGTTTCAAAAGTTGTTCACAATTTATTTGTTAGTCTCTAAAGAAAAAAAGCATAAGTAATCAAAGAGATATTTTCTAACTGACTCAATCTGTACCAATGATAGGAACTCATTGCACACAAGCTGGAATGAAGACAACCATATAGTTATACTGTTCCTGGACCACCACCATTCCACACATACCCTTCCTGAACTTCTTATGACTAAGAAATTTTACTCCCAATGAAGAGCAAATATAATTTTTTTTTTTAAATTTTCATACTCTACTTGGCAGCAGTTAACTTCCAAGACTTCCTAAAGAAGTTATTGCAGAAGTTTGATCAGGCCTACCTTAATGATGCCATTTACACAGTTGCTGGTGTTTGGAATGATTGATAAATATTTGGCAGAGACTTTGGCTTACAATAATGTTTGAAAGTAAACTTGTAGATAAAGACTTTGAAGAATTTTGTGTCACTAATGAGAAGATACATAGTTTTATTACTTACACTAAAATGGTATTGACTAGAAGTCTGGATAAGTCAGAACCTTGCTACTCAAAGTGTGGTCAGTGGACAAGCAGCATCAATATCACCTGGAAGCTTGTTAGAAATGCAAATTCTCAGACTCACTGAATCAGAATCTCTGTGGGTGTAGCCCAAGAATCTATATTTAAACAAATTCTAAAGATGACTTGTATGTTCACCAAGGTTGTAGAAGCACTGAGGTAGAGCAATCTGATATCAAAAACATACCAAATAAAGTGTGTACCTATTGTACATTCCTTGCAAGATAGAAAAACTGCTAAAATGGTGTTAACCCAAGTAAGCATGAGACTAGTAGTGATGACAATGGTGAGATATAACAGATGGGAAAAAATCTCCATAGGTAATATAAGGGAAATGTATGAGCATTTACTTGGCCTTGAATAATATGCATTTATCAGTGAAGAGATTATGGCTGCTTACTTAATTGAAGAGACCACTTATCTAGAAAACCATATTAATGAGATACCTAGAGTTACCCTAGAACTACACATTTTTAAAGGTCATCTATTGTAGTGTTGCTTTATCATTAAAGAATCCCATTCTTGGCCCATCATTAAATATCTAATTCTAATCTTTGGTGACAATAATAGCAAACCTGATGAAACCTTTTGTCCTAAGATCCTCAAGAAGTCAAATACAGCAAATATTTATTCCATGTATATGTAAAGATAGTTTGGTTTTAGGTTTTATTGAATGTTTTCTTAGAAATAAAGAGTACCAAGTATTTATGGTCTATATCACACCATTTCATTTCCCAGTTTACAGCTATATTGTTAAATAACAATACTGATTTTGCTCTTCTTCCCAACTAGTGTGAATATTTATTCATTCACAGTGTGTTTAGTTATGGGATCTTGCCCCAAGCCCACTGCAAAGATTATGTATAATGTATGCATAAATTATCTTCCTGTAAAAAAAATTCTGAATTCCAAAACACATTCAAAACCCAAGGCTTTTGATTAAAGAGTTGTGAAACTGTACATCCATAAATGGAATACTATGCAGCCATTTAAAAGAAAAGAAGCTCTTTATGTACTGATGTCGAAGAATCTCCAAGATATGTTGATATGATGAAAAAGACATGCAAATCTTTGTATACTAGGCTACTGTTGGGGGGGGAGGTTTAAGGAGAGGAACTAGATAATGTATTTCCTTATTATCCATAGAGTATACTGGAAGGTAATTCAAAAACTCATAATATTGGTTGCATATAGGGTTAGAAGTGGGTGAATGGGGGCCAGGGGTGAGGGGGAGAAAGAACTTTTAATTATTTACCTTTTGTATCTTTTCAACATTGAACCATGTGAATATTTCCAAATTCTTAAATTATAAATGTCAATAGAAACTGCTTAAATTGAAATGCAAAGAGAAAAAAAGAATGGTGGGATGGGGGTACCTAGAATAGAATATCTGAGAACTGTAGGACAATTAGAAAAGATATCTAACATATACATGATGGGAATACCAGGAGAAGAAAGAAAGGAGCAGAAGAAATACTTGAGGTAATAATGGCTCAGAATTTTCCAATATTAGTGACAGACACCAGAACACAGATCCAGGAAGCTCAGAGAAGACCAAGAAGTATGAACACCAAAAAATTTTCTCCTAAACATATCATATTCAAACTGCAGAAAACTAAAGACAGAGAAATCTTGAAAGAAGCCAGAGAACAAAACCACCTTACCTATAGAGAAAAGGATAAGAATTACATCACTTCACAAACCATGCAAGCAAGAAGACAGTGAAGTGAAATATGCACAGTGTTGAAAGAAAAAAACACCAACCTAGAATTTGGTATCCAGCTAAATTATCCTCCAAAAGTAAAGGAGAAATAAAGACTTTCTCAGACAAAAACTGAGAGAATTTATTGCCAATAGACCTGCTTTGCAAGAAGTCCTTCAGAGAAAAATAAAATTAAATAGATGTTAAACACAGATCTACATAAAGAAAAGAGGTATGTTAGAGAAGAAATAAATGAAGGTGAAATAAAACTGTTGGGTTTTTTTTTTTTTAGTTCTTAGTTGAACTAATAGATAACTGCTTGCTTAAATAATAGCAGGGGTGCCTGGCTAGCTCAGTCAGTAGAGCACATGACTCTTGATCTCAGGTTTGTAAGTTTGAGCGCCATGTTGGTGTGTAGAGATTACATAAAAATAAAATCTTAGGGGCACCTGGGTGGCTCAGTCAGTTAAGCATCCAACTCTTGATTTCAGCTCAGGTCATGATCTCAGGGTTGTGAGATCAAGCCCCACATCGGCTCCTTGCTGGACATGGAGCCTGCTTAAGATATTCTGTCTCTGTCTGTCTCCCTCCCTCTCTTCCTCCCTCCCTCTCAAAAAATAAATAAATAAATAAATAAATAAATAAATAAATAAATAAGTCTTTAAATTTTTAAAATAATAATAGCAATATATAGTACCAATATATTGGGTGTTTATAGCTTAAAGATAAGTGAAATGAATAATAGCAATGATGTTACAGAAGGAAAGGAAAAATTGAGAATACTATTATAAGGCACCTTATGAAGTGGTATAATTATTTGAAAATGAACTTAGCTTCATTGTAAATGTATACTGCAACTCTAGGGCAAACACAAATAATTTTTAAGAGAAGTATAATTGATAAGAGAGAGCAGAAAATTAAATCATAAAAAATGCTCAATGTAAACCAGAGATGGCCAAAAAGGGAAGAAATTAAAAAAAAAAAAAAAACGAGGAATAAGTGTAATAAATAGAAAACAGTTAAAAAATATGGTTGATATTAATCCAACTATATCAGTAATCACTTTAAATGTTAATGGTTAAATATACCAATTAAAAGAAACTGGGGCAGGGCACCTGGGTGGCTCAGTTGGTTAAGCGACTGCCTTCGGCTCAGGTCATGATCCTGGAGTCCCGGGATCAAGTCCCGCATCGGGCTCCCTGCTCGGCAGGGAGTCTGCTTCTCCCTCTCCCACTCCCCGTTTGTGTTCCCTCTCTCGCTGTGTCTTTCTCTGTCAAATAAATAAATAAAATCTTAAAGAAAGAAAGAAAAACTGGGGCACCTGAGTGGCTCAGTCAGTTGAGCGTCCAACTCTTGATTTCAGCTCGGGTCATGATCTCGAGGTCCTGGGATCCAGCCCTGCGTCAGGCTCTATGATCAGCAGGGAGCCTGCTTGAGAGTTCTCTCCCTTTCTCTCTGCCCCTACTCACCCCCTCTCTCTTAAATGGATAAATCTTAAAAAAAAATAAAATAAAAATCTTTAATAGACTAACAGAGCAAATTTAAAACAAAAACAAAAAAATCAAAGGCCTAACTATATGTTGTCTACAAGAAACCTGGTTTTGACACCAAAGCATGAACAGCAAAGGAAAAAAATAAGTTGGACCTCATCAAAATTAAAAGCTTTTGAGGGTGCCTGGCTGGCTTGATTGGTGGAGCATGTGACTCTTGATTTCAGGGTTGTAAGTTCAAGTCCCACATTGTGTGTAGAGGTGACTTAAAGGTAAAATGTTTAGAAAAAATTAAAAGTTTTTAAAGAATATTGTCAAGAAAGTAAAAAGACAACCTACAGGATGGAAGAAAATATTTGTAAATCATATATCTGATAAGGGCTTAATATATAAGTATATAAAGAACTACAACTCAACACCAAAAAGACAACCCATTTTAAAAATGGGTAAAAGACAGGCGCCTGGGTGGCTCAGTTGGTTAAGCGACTGCCTTCGGCTCAGGTCATGATCCTGGAGTCCCGGGATTGAGTCCCGCATCGGGCTCCCTGCTCGGCGGGGAGTCTGCTTCTCCCTCTGACCCTCCTCCCTCTCCTGCTCTCTCTCTCATTCTCTCTCTCTCAAATAAATAAATAAAATCTTTAAAAAAAAAAATGGGCAAAAGACTTGAAGAGACATTTCTCCAAAGAAGATATATAAGTAATAAGCAAATGAAAAGATACTCAACATCATTAGTCGTTAGGGAAATGCAAATCAAAACCACAGCAAGATACCACTTCATACCCATGGTTATTATAAAAAATAATAGTAAAGTTCGGTGAGGATGTAGACAAACTGGAATGTTGTACATTGCCATTGGGAATGTAAAGTGGTACAGCTGTTATGGAAAATAGTTTGATTGTTCCTGAAAATTTTACTTTTTTTTTTTTAAATGTAAGCTCTACACCCAATGTGGGGCCCGAACTCAGGACCCCAAGAGCAAGAGTCACAGGCTCCGCTGACTGAGTCAGCCCCTGTTCCTGAAAAATTTAAATAGAATTACCATATAACCCAGTTATTCCATTTTTAGGTATATACCCAAAAGAATTGAAAAGAGGGACTCAGATACTTATACATCAGTGTTCATTGCAGCATTACTCATAACAGCCAAAAGTTTGAAACAACCCAAGTGTCTGTCAACATATGAACAGATAAATAAAATGTGGTATATTCATACAATGGAATATTAAATCATGAAAAGATGACATTCTGATAACATGCTACAACCTGGAGAAACCTTGAAGACATGCTAAGTGAAATAATCCAGGTACAAAATGATAAATATTATATGATTATATTTATATGAAATAGCTACAACAGGCAAATTAATAAAGACAAAGTAGGTTAGAGTTTTACCAGAGACTTCTGTTTGGGGTGATTAAAAAGTTTTACAAATAGTGGTAATATTTACACAGTTTGAATGTGATTAGCACCACTCAGTTGTGCACTTAAAAATGGTTAAAATAGCAAGTTTTATTATATATATTTACCACAAATTAGATAAATAAATAAATGAATTGATGAAGAGTGCTGGAACAAGCAAATAGACCCTAAGTACGAACACTGAACATCACTGGGCTTGATTTTTATCTCTACCTTTAGGCAGATATTTAATTTCTCTATGATTGAGCTTATATGCTTTACCTTTCAAGTATTTCCTACTAAAAACAGAAGCCAGGGGCACTTGGGTGGCTCAGTCAGTTAAATGTCTGACTCTTGATTTCAGGTCGGGATCTCAGGATTATGGTGTCAAGCCCTGCATCAGGCTCTCTGCTGGGCATGGAGCCTGCTTGAGATTCTCTCTCTCCCTCCTCCTCCGCCCACTTGTGCACTCTCTTAAAAAAAAAAAAAAAAAAAAACAGAGGCCAGGGCTTTATTATTTTTTTTTAAGATTTTATTTATTTTTTTGACACAGACACAGCGAGAGAGAGGGAACACAAGCAGGGGGAGTGGGAGAGGGAGAAGCAGTCCTCCCGCTGAGCAGGGAGCCCGATGTAGGGCTCAATCCCAGAACCCGGGGATCATGACCCGAGCCAAAGGAAGATGCTTAATGACTGAGCCACCCAGGCACCCCGAGGCCAGGGCTTTAAACACATAAGGAGCGTATCAACACTCTGGCCCTCACTTTCCACACCCTATAGCCTCAATGCCAGACTAGCTGCACTGAAAGCAGGAAGAATCTGGAAAAGATAACTCTTCTCAGGAAAGCATGCATAAGAGTTTAGCCAGTTATTTTCATCTTTAAAAATATTTCTTAAACACAGATTTCTTCACAACAACAACATATGGAGAAAGGTATACCATGCTAACACAAATCAAAAGAAAGCTGGAGTGCCTGTATAAATTTCAGACAAAACAAACTTCAAAACATGGAAAATTACAGGGATAAAGAGGGTTATTCCTTAGCGATAAAAGGGGTCAGTTCTCCCAGAAGACATAATAATCTTTAATGTGAGTATGCATTTAACAACAGGACACCAAAATATGTGAAGGAAAAACTGATAGAGCAAGGAGAAATAGACATATCCACTATTATAGTTGGAGAATTCAACATTCTTCTATCAGTAATTGACAAATCCAGCAGGCAGAAAATCAGTAAGGATATACTTGAACTAAATTGCAGTATCAGTGAACTGGATCTAATTAATATTTATAGAATACTTCATCACACAACAACAGAATACATTCTTCTCAAGCTCACATGGAACATTCACCAAGACAGACCACATTCTGGACCACAAAACACACCTAAATAATTTAAAAGAAATCATACAAAGTATGCTCTCAGACCACAGTGGAATTAAACTAGAAATCAGTAACAAAGATAACTGGAAAATCCCAAAATACATGGAGATTAAACAACATACTTCTAAGTTGCACATAGGTCAAAGAAGAGATCTTGAGAAATTTTTTAATATTTTGAACTAAATGAAAGAATACAAATGATCAAAATGTGTGGGATGCAGCAAAAACAGTACTTGGAGGGGAATTTATAGCATTAAATGCATATGTTAGAAAAGAAAGAAAATTTAAAATCAATAATCTATCACCTCACACTTGTTAGAATGGTTATTATTTAAAAAACAAGAGATAACTAGGCTGGCAAGGATACGGAGAAAAATGAACTCTAATGCAGTGTTGGTAGAAATGCAAATTGGTGCAGCTACTTTGGAAGACAGTGTGGGGCTTACTCAAAAATTTACAGTTACAAAATGAACATGTCACAGGATGAAAGGTACAGCATAGGGAATATAGTCACTGGTATTCTAATAGCATTGTATGTTGACAAATGGTCACTACACTTGAGTGGTGAACATAGCATAACTTAGAGTTGTTGAATCACTATGTTGTACACCTGACACTAATGTAACATTGTATGTCAACTATACTTCAGTTTTAAAAAAAAATCTTCATATATATGTATGTAGGAAAAAATACATATGTATATAGGAAGGTAATTGACTTTTATTTATATTATATATGTCAATTGCCTCTCTTTATACCAGCCACGGGCAATTGAAATTTGAAATTAAAAACAATATATTTGGGGCACCTGGGTGGCTCAGTCGTTAAGCGTCTGCCTTCGGCTCAGGTCATGATCCCAGGGTCCTGGGATTGAGCCCCGTGAGCCCCGTATCGGGCTCCCTGCTCCGCGGGAAGTCTGCTTCTCCCTCTCCCACTCCCCCTGCTTGTGTTCCCTCTCTCACTGTGTCTCTCTCTCTGTCAAATAAATAAATAAAATCTTTAAAAAAAAAAAAAATATATTTACCCTAGCAACCCCAAAAAAAGTACTTAGTAAATCTAACAAAATATGTACAAGATCTATATGAGGAAAACTATAAAACTTTGAGGAAAGAAATCAAAGAAGATCTAAATAAATAGATATTCTATGTCCATAGATAGAAAGACTCAATGTTATTATGATGTTAGTTCTTCCCAGCTTGATTCTATAGCTTCAATACAATCTCAACCAAAATCCCAGCAAGTTATTTAGTGGATACTGAAAAACTCTAAAGTTTATATGGAAAGCTAAAGACCTAGAATAGCCAACACAGTATTGAAGAAGAACAAAGCTGGAGAACTAACACTACCCAACCTCAAACTTACTATAAAACTACAGTAATCAAGACAGTATGGAATTGGCAAAAGAATAGACAACCAGATGAATGGAACAGAATAGAGAGTTCAGAAATTAACTTACACAAATATAGTACACTAATCTTTGACAAAGGAGCAAAAAATAGTCTTCAACAAATGCTACTGGAAAAACTGGGCCTCCACTTGCAGGAAAAAAAAACATAGACACTGACCTTACCTTATGCCTTTCATAAAAATTAAAATAGCTCAAAGGCATAAAGGTAAAACATAAAACTATAAACCTAGGAGATAACATAGGAGAAAATCTAGGCAACCTTGGGTTTGGCAATGACTTTTTAAATACAAACCAAAAACACAATCCATTAAAGAAAAAATTGATAAGTAGGACTTCATTAAAATGAAGAAATTCGGGGGCGCCTGGCTGGCTCAGTCGTTAAGCATCTGCCTTTGGCTCAGGTCATGATCCCAGTGTCCTGGGATCAAGCCCCGCATCAGGCTCCCCGCTCCGCGGGAAGCCTGCTTCTCCCTCTCCCACTCCCTCTGCTTGTGTTCCCTCTCTCGCTGTGTCTGTCAAATAAATAAATAAAATCTTTTTTTTTAATTGTTAAAAAAAAGATGAAGAAATTCTGCTCCATGAAAAACACTCTTAAGAAACTGAAAACACAAGCCACAGACTCGGAGACAATATCTGTAAAACACTTACCTGATAAAGAATTTATATCCCAAACACGTACATAACTCTTAAAACCCAGTGGTAAGAAAACAAACAACTGAATTTAAAAAATGGGCAAAAGACTCAGACGCCACACAAAAGAAGATGTAAAGATGGCAAACATATGAAAAGATGCTCAGCATCATATATCATTAGGAAAATGAAAATTAAAAAGGAGATACCACTACATACCTATTAGAATGGCTAAAATCCAAAATATTGACAACATCGATATGGATGTGGAGCAACAGGAACTCTCATTGCTTGTGGGAATGCAAGGGGTGGAGCCACTTTGGAAGAAGACAGTTTGGCAGTTTTTTTTACAAAGCTAAACATAGTCTTACCATCTGATCCAGTAATCAGGCTTCTAGTATTTTACCAAATGAGTTGAAAACATGTCCACACAAAAACTTGCACACAAATGTTTATAGAGGTTATATTCGTAATTGCCAAAAACTGGAAGCAACCAAGATGTCCTTCAAAAGGTGAATGGATCAACAAACTGTGGAGGGCACTTGAACTAATGAGCACTGGGTATTGTATGCAACTGATGAATCACTAAATTCTACCTCTGAAACTAATAATACAGTATATGTCAATTAAATTGAATTTAAAAAAAAAAACTGGTACATCTCATACAATACAATATTATTTACCAATAAAAAGAAATGAGCTATCAAGACATAAAAAAATATGAAGGAACCTTAAATGTATATTGCTTGGTGAAGGAAGCCAGTCTGAAAGGTTACATACTGTGATTCCAAGTGTATGACATTGTGGAAAAGGCAAAATTATAGAGACAATAAAAAGATCAGTATTCTCAGGGGGAATGAGGAGAGACATGAAGAGGTGGAGCATGGGAGGTTTTTAAAGCAATGAATCTATGTTGTACAGTAATGATGGGTCCATGATACCAATGCTTTGTTAAAACCCATAGAACTGTATAACATAGTGAACCCTAATGTAAACTACGGTCTTCAGTTAATAATAATATATTGATGTTGGTTCATCGAATGTACCACACTAATGTAAGACCTTAATAATAGGGGAAACTGGAAGTGGGGACAGAGGTATATAAGAAGTCTCTGTACTATCTGCTCAATTTTCTATAAACCTAAAACTGCTTTAAAAACATGAAATCTGGGGTGCCTGGGTGGTACAGTCAGTTGAGTGTCTAGCTCTTGGTTTCGGCTCAGGTTGTGATCGCAGGATTGTGGGATCGGACCCCATGTCAGGCTCCATGCTCAGTGCAGAGTCTGCTTGAGACTCTCTGTCCCTCTCTCTTTGCCCCTCCCCCCATAAATAAATATTTTAAAACATAAAAATAACATGAAGTCTATTAATTTTAAAAATTGTTTTTAAAGATCATAGGAGAAAAAAGGTAATGTCTCCCATCATTCTGACATCAAAAGACTCCTACTAAGACATCAGTAGAAATATTCCTAGATATTTTCTAATCATGTATATGCACACACATACACTATACACACACATTGCTACTTACCTTTTTTTTTTTTACAAAAGTAGGATCATAGAATATTAACTATATACAAGTTGTTTATGATTCTCACAACAACCCTAAAGGTTACTGTTTCTGTTTTATGGATGAAGAAATTGAACCAGTAAATGGCTGAACTGGGTTCAATTCCCAATGCATTTCATTCCAAAGCCTATATACTCTTACCACCACACCTCTTTGTCAAACAAGACTTACTTTTAGTTCTATCTTTACTTTTTATCCCTTCATAAAATACACCAATCTTTCATATACTATACTACCTTCATACAGTGACCTTCACTTCGTATGGTATACATGCCCTTCCAGTGGTATGTTTCTTAACTCTGTGCACTAGTACTTTGTATAGAATCCTTGCCTGCTGAATAGGAAGTGGTGGCCCAGCTCCTTTTTGCTTCAGGGAGCTGCAGTGAGAGGCTAACAATGGGATTTGCATACTTTTTTGATAATAATGTGGCTTCCTATGTCCTGTAGAAGTAGCTCTCAAAAGCCAGGTGAAAATTATTTCTGGGACTTAAGGCATCCAGGGGAAGAAGGTGAAGGGTAGAGGCAGATGAACAGGTGGAGAGAAGTGAATTCATGTGGGTGCCTAGTGAAGGAAGCAGTCTCCAGTGGGTTTAGTGGAGACAGAGCTTGTCTACCCAAAAGGGATGGTAGCATTCAGAAGGATTCAGTGACTTGATAGCAGACAGTTCAGCCAGTATCTGTGTGATCAGTGGACTGTTCAGGGAGGCTTTAAAGAAAACTTGTCACTGCCACTTCTCTTTGCACCCACAGGGGACACTCTGAGGCTCCGAACAATTCTGGAAGCAATACAGAAACACATCCATTCTTCCTCCCTCATCTTCAAACTGGCCCAAGATGCATTCAAGATTGCCACTCCCACAGACAGTAGTACTGACAGCACCCTGCTCAACGTGGCCCTGGAGCTGGGGTTACAGGTATGGAGGAGGAGTGGGGTCATCCCTGCATTAGGCTTCTGGCCTAGTGATCATTGGTAGAAGATAAAATCCCAGAAGCACTGGGCATGAACCAGCCAAGCCCGGGTCTTTCTGTGTCCCCAGAACACAACTTCTAGGCTAGGCCTCTAGGGAAGGAATCTCCAAATTGAGCTCCATTTTGAATGTAAGGCCAGAAGCAATGTAGCTTTAGGCTCCATAGGGTTCCCATTTCTCCCCACCCCCTCCCCATCTCTCCAAGTCAAATCAATAGTAAGGTGTGATAATAAGGACTTTATTTGTTACAGGTCATCAGAGAAGCCTTCTACCTGACTGGTGGGAGGGGTGGGCAGAAATTAAACCTGTCTGTTCTTATCAGGAGAGAGATGTCTGTTTAAAGCACCAATAAATACTTACTGCATAAATGGATGGCAAGGGGATGTGGGGATGTAGAAGTCCTAACAGTTATGCTTAGCCAAGTGGAAAAGCCTCTTTTTTGCCCAGGTGATGAGGATGACCTTATCAACTCTTAACTGGAGGCGCCGGGAGATGGTGCGGTGGTTGGTGACATGTGCTACAGAAGTGGGTGAGTCTCCCACTTCCCTCCAGTCCCCAGGGAAAGGAGTTCCTAGGCCCTACTCTTGGAACAAGGCAGCGAATCCTTAAAGCTCTCATATTCCTACTACTGATGGCCTGGGGAAGGATGGGGCTGCTGGTAGGAAAGATGGCCTTTATTTAGCTAGCCCAAGCTCTGCCCTTACTGCTTGGACCATACCCTGATGTCAGCAGCACTCTGACCCTCTGATCAGAGACATGTTTGAGAGATTGAATTTTCAGCTACCAGTATACAAGTGCACCCTTGGGAGGTAGTTGGCCCAGTGGTTTGGTCCCAGTCCCTGCCTATGCTTCTGAAAAACCCCAGACAACTTAGAGTCTTGGGACCCCATCTAGAACCCAAAGTCCCCTGAGAGGCCCCACTTCAGCTAGAACCCCCAGGCAGATCTGCGACCCCTGCCTTGGGGCAGGTAAACCACAGGCTCTGCTGCTCCATCCTTGTGAGGGGCTAAGAGCACCTAAGAGCAGTAGTCTTCAACCCTCTGACTTGGGGAAGGAAGGGATGGGAAGAGACCCCAAACAGGGTCTGGCCATCCGGGCTGCTCCCTGGTTTGCCTCAGATCATCTCAAGGCTGCTGAGGAGGAGGGAGAACTCATCTCTGCAGGCCAAGTTCTGACCCCAAGGGGTAATCTGGGCAGACCTGGATCGGGACCCGGATGGCCACGGCTGAGCTCAGGCTCTCCCTGACAGGTGTGCGGGCCCTGGTGAGCATTTTGCAGAGCTGGTACACACTCTTCACCCCCACTGAGGCTACTAGCATTGTGGCTGCCACCGCTGTATCCCACACCACTATTCTGCGCCTCAGTCTTGACTATCCACAGCGAGAGGAGCTGGCTAGCTGTGCTCGCACGCTGGCCCTACAGTGTGCTATGAAGGATCCGCAGAGCTGTGCCCTGTCAGCCCTTACACTCTGCGAGAAAGACCACATCGCCTTCGAGGCAGCCTACCAGATCGCCATCGACGCCGCCACTGGTGGCATGACGCATGCGCAGCTGTTCACCATTGCCCGCTACATGGAGCTCCGTGGCTACCCGCTACGTGCCTTCAAGTTGGCCTCGCTGGCCATGAGCCATCTCAACCTGGCCTACAACCAGGATACCCATCCAGCCATCAATGATGTGCTCTGGGCGTGCGCCCTCAGCCACTCTCTGGGCAAGAATGAGCTGGCCGCCCTCATCCCCCTGGTGGTGAAGAGCGTGCACTGTGCCACAGTGCTCTCAGACATCCTGCGGCGCTGTACGGTGACGGCGCCGGGCCTGGCCGGCATCCCAGGCCGCCGCAGCTCTGGGAAGCTCATGTCCACCGACAAAGCCCCACTGCGCCAGTTGCTGGATGCCACCATCAATGCCTATATCAACACTACACACTCACGCCTGACACACATCAGCCCTCGCCACTACGGAGAGTTCATTGAGTTTCTGAGCAAGGCTCGGGAGACCTTCCTGCTGCCCCAGGATGGCCACCTGCAGTTTGCCCAATTCATCGACAACCTCAAACAAATCTACAAAGGCAAGAAGAAGCTGATGCTGCTGGTGCGAGAGCGCTTTGGCTGAGAAAGCAAACAGCTCACTGCCGGGGCAGCCTGGGCTCCCAGGTACCACAGGTCAGGCCAAGGACACTGAAACATTTGTCCACCCTGAGAGGACTCTGGGCACCTGTGGCTGAAGCCAAAGCAGCACAGGGCTAAGCATGGGAGAGTCCAACTCTAGCCAATATGCCTTCCTCGGCAAAGTTCTCACTACAGCCCACTGTTCCTGAAGGAGCTGGGCCCTGCAGATCAATCAGAAACCCCACAACATGCCACCTCACGCCCCTATATCCTGCGTGTCCTGGGCATTGGCCCACTCTCCCTTGGCAAACACAGAACACTGTTCCGTCTCAGGGATTGCTTAACCAGAGAAACAGAAGCATTTATGGTACTGTAAATACTATATTATATGTGTTGCCAATTACATTGTAAAGTTGTAACTATTTATAATTCTGGTTCTAATTTGATGGGTACTTGAAGTAGCTATGGGTGGGAAGATAGGCTTGTTTTCTGAGGAGACACAACCATTTCTCAGGTTTCCCTTGCAGAATTATACAGATTGCAGTGGAAGAGTGGGGGTGGTGGGGAGTACAATGGCCAGTTAGAATAAATCCCAGGTCTAGTCTATGCAGAAACCCCAGCCTGCAGACACAGGGCATCTATATAGCCCAGTGGTGGGAGAGGGGCAGGGCCAGGACTGGACTTAGACTCTTGCCTCATAAAGCCACAAGGACAGTAAAGCTCTTGCTCTTGCCACACATAGCCTCTCTAGGAGCCCGTTGAGCTCCTGAGAAATAAGTGCAAGGGGGAGGGTAAAGGTCTGGGAGGCCACTGAGCTCATAATATTCATCTCCTCTGGTCACCTTTGTGTTAGAGAGTGTCTGGTTTTATCTCTAATTATGTACGTGTATGTATGTAGCTGTATGGCTAAGTACATGTGTCTGTGTGCATAGATATATCTGTGCATACCTGTCTTGCACATATATTTATGTGTGTCTGTGTCAGGTCTGGGTCTCTGTGAGTACATGTCTATGTGCTGGACTGTATGTGAGGGTATACACATTTGTGAACATGTAAGAATACGTACCTGTGTGTGTGTTCCTGTCTGTCAATGCATGTTTAGTTGGGGGGGGCACACAGACGCATGTGTATAAACATGTTTGTGTGTTTGTATGCTTGCTCTCCTCTGGTCTGTCTTTATATGTATAACTGTGTGTATTTTGACGTTATGTCTGTGAATTTATGTTTGAGAATCTGCACGAATGTGTCCCTTCTCTTTTTGCCAGATCTCTCTTCCCCATTCCTCTTCATCTCTCTCACCAGCTAAACACGTTCCTCATCTCTTTGCCTCCCTTATTCACCATTTTCTCAGCAAGCTCCTAAGTACTAGTCTCCCTCTACCCGAAGAGTGATTCCTTCAGCTCCACTTCTCTTCTTGCCCTATACTTGCTTTCTTCCCTTGCCTTTCTACCTCAAGCTTCCTCTGTCTGCCCACTGGTCACTGTTTTGGAGGCTGGGGCTGGAATGCATTTGGCCTTTCCCTTTCTGAGTAGTTTCTACCCCTAGTAGGCAATGCCTGTCTTAGCCCTAGCTGACCTCCGCAGTGTATCATGTTCCTGCTACCTTCCTAACCCCTGTGCTCAGCCTGGAATTGTTATAGGAGGTAGCATGGGCTTTCAGAAGAGTCATCTGGATGCCAGTGTCTTGGTGTTTACTGTTTCATGTTTTAGTTCTGAAGTAGGGGGTGGGGGTGTGATAGGGAAGGGGTGGTATAGCTAGAGTGTGAACTAAGGACCTCTCTGTCTGCTTTATGTTCCTTTCTTTGACAAACTGTCAATTTTTTTTTCCCTCCACACTAACCAGTACGTCGTTTTTGCTGTTTGTGGCTACTTAAGTCTTACCATCCAGCCATGGGCCCCTAACAATTTCTCAGCCCAGTAGGTTGGTTTAAAAAAAAAAAGCAGCAGCCACTCCCATTTCTGTATCACGATTGCCGTTTTTTAGCAAGTGTGTGAACTCACAGTGCTTTTCTATGAATAAATCATGGATCACAGAAAATAGCATTTCTAAAATCAGAATTGTGTTCTCTCAATAAATGGGGCCCTTTTCTTCTACATTCCCCCAGACTGGGACAGGTAATTGGTTGGGCCTCTAGTGCAGTGGGTCCCTAGTGGTCTAAGGAGATGTAGAATGACAAATGAAGAATTTCCTGCCACACCACACCCCCTCTCCAGAGCTCACAGGCACCTCAGACCTTGTCCCAGGAAGTAGGTACCACCATGATGGGCAGAAACACCAAAGTCCTGAGAAAATTAGACGGTATGCTCAGAAAAGAATGCAGAGCAACCCTGAGTACCGTAGCACCTTTTGGTTTCAGAGGCCTTCTGGCCTCAAAGATGCAAGTCTAAGTCTCTACTCCTAAGAATCCTAGCCCTCCCCCATCTTTTGGTGCCAAAGCTGAAGTCCTCTCAGCTTCTCCCTGCTCACCTAGATTCCATCTTCCCCAACAAGCCTCTCTAGAATATTCTAGAAATTTCTGTGCCCCTCTCTGATCTATACTCCCCTCCATCCCCAGACACAAAGCTCTGTCAATTTGGCCTTCTATGCTGTGGGGACCCCATTTCTCTGCAAATGTCATAGCTTCAGCGCCAGGAAGCTTTACCCAACCCCATGTAGCCCTCAGGCTTGGAGAGCTGAGAGCAACATGGTAGTGAGGGCCCTGACATTGAGTCCTACAGTACATATTCACTGATATTTGAGCTCCTATGACTTGGAGGAGAAGATACAAAAAAGGGGCCCCAGAGAAGAAGCAGAGGCTAAGAAGGAACTGAGGGTAAGTGCAAAGATCTTCCACAAATGAAACCATATGTTAGATTCCAACTCTACAACTTTTATTCTCCTGGAAACAATCATCTTTGTTAGTGGTAGTTGAGGGAAAAGGTTATGCTCAGTTCTGTCGAAGCAGACGTGAGTGTCTATGCACAGCATCCACAAAGGCCCCGACGTGTTCTGGGTCCATGTCAGGGTAAAGTCCATGGCCCAGGTTGGCAATGTAGCGCTGTGGCCCAAAGTCATCCAGCATCTGCTGCACCAGCCGTCCGATCTCCTCCTGGAGGACCAACAGGGCACTGGCTACAAGGGGGCCAGCAAGCCCCTGTACTCCCTACACATAACTGTGACACATACAACATGTAGGCATGCTTCTACTCAGTGTTATTGAGTCATTCAGTCATTAACTCAAAAAATTTACTGGATGCTTAGTATGAGCCAGACAACTATAAAAAGAAATTCCTGCTTTCCTAGGGTTCACATGATATGTATAGAGGGACAAACATACAATAAAGACACACACACATTAATACAACCATGTATCCACAACCATGGGAGTATACAGACTCACACACACATAGGGACCCTGATTACCTCAGATGCATACAGAGCACAGGGGTCCAGGTTGCCCTGTAAGGTCACCGTCTTTCCCACACGTTCCCTGAAAGCAAAGTCAGCGCCATGTTCTGGTGACTGCACATATGGCAGTTGCACCCTCTCCACCTCACCCTTTATCACTCACCGGGCTTTCTCTGGGGCCACTGTCCAGTCGAGCCCAACCACCTCGTAGCCAGCTTGGGCCAGCTCTTCCAGGGCAAAATGTCCATCTTTAGCAAAGATGATCTGAGGGAAAGGACGGATCTCTGAGGCTACAAAGGGCCTTCCTATGCCCGATAACTTATCTTGGCTGCACCTCTGCTGCCCTCCAGTGGTCACTTCGGTCCATACAGGACATACCCGAAAGTGCCACAGGCCCACCTTCACTTACTCCAGCCCCATCCTTACCATGGGCACTGGTGCCAGGCCTGCCTCCTGCAGCCTGGCCTTCACCCGCTTGGACACATCACGGATGTAGGGCAGCGCAAACTGACTGAAGAGCTGTGGGCCAAGATGCCCTGCATGGGACTCAAAGAGCTGCAATGCCTACAGTTGGCGGCGGGGGGGGGGGGGGGGGTAGATTGGTGAAGAGAAATACATAACACACAAAGTATCTCAGGACCCACACACAACGTATCTCAAATTTTTCCCTAGTGACTTCAGACCCTCATACTGCCTAAGCCTGTAAATCCAGTTTTGCCTTCTCTACATCCCAGTGCTAGCTTTGGTCTTTGAACACATAACATTGCCAATGTCAATGACAAGGTGGACCTAGGTGCTCCAGTCAGATCATTGTAGGCCAAGCTTCCTTCCTGCCTGGCATTAAGACACCTACCCTCTCAGGTGTAAGGAACTCTACTGCTTCTCATTCTTCTAGACCCCAGCCTTTCTCTCTCTTTCAGGACCCACCTGGGCACCAGCGGCCACTTGTCCCACCAGATATGGGACCAGAGCATCAGTGAGGATGTGAAGCAGCTGGTGACTAGCCTGTGGTTTCTGGTAAAGCCAACGCTTGGCCTGAGCCATGGTGCTTGAGCTGCCACCCTCAATCATGTATGTCATCAGAGTCCACTGCAAAAGGATACAGAGAATGTCACAGGTGTAGAAACCAGACTGATACTTACTTCCCTTGTCTACACCAGACCCGACAGAGTGATTTCCCCATGCCCAAGTCCCTGCCCTGTTCCACATTACCGGGGCACCAGCAAAGCCAATCAGCGGCACACGCCCAGCCAGCCGTTTTCGGGTGAGGGTGATGGCCTGGAATACATAGCCCAGCTCGGAGGCCACTGATGCTGGATCCCGGAGACGTTCTAAGTCCCGCTCTTCTCTTAATGGCTCTGGGAAGCTAGGCCCTTTGCCAGGCACCATAGTCACCTCCATGCCCAGTGCCTGGAGGGGAAGAAAATATCTGGATTCCCAACCTGTAACTCTAGGAGGAAAGGCTCTGTTCAGCCCACACCAAGAAGGAAGAAAAGGAGAATGAGACTTGGCCCAACTCCATCTCTTTCAGCACAAGTTTCTTCCTCTGTCCAGTGAGGATAAGGGCTTATCTTGAGCCTTGATTATCTTTACCCTTTCTTACCCATCAGGTTTGAGCGGGTACCTGGGGTACAACAAGGATGTCAGAGAAGATGATGGCAGCATCCAGAGGGAAGCGACGCAGTGGCTGTAGGGAATAGAAGACAGGTTACTAGGAGGCAAGCTGAGGGCATAAGTCCCTCCCTTTTTTGTGAAGGCCTCACCTGCAAAGTCAATTCACAGCAGGCCTCTGGGGAGCGACAGGTGCTGAAAAAGTCCTGAGCAGCCCGAGTTTCCCTAAACTCTGCAGACAAAAGAAGAAAAGCAGGGCTCAAACCTTTTTTTTTTTTTTTTTTTTTTAAGATTTTATTTATTTTACAGAGAGAGAGAGAGACAGCAAGAGAGGGAACACAAGCAGGGGGAGTGGGAGAGGGAGAAGCAGGCTCCCCACTGAGCAGAGAGCCCAATGCGGGGCTTGATTCCAGGACCCTGGGACCATGACCTGAGCTGAAGGCAGATGCTTAAAAACTGAGCCACCCAGGCGCCCCAGGGCTCTCAACCTTAGGGAACCTCTGGATCCCTCCCCTACCCCTCAAAATCTTTTCACCCTCCAGAGTTTCACTTAGATTCCCGGGCCCTGACCCTGACCTGGTAAGTAGCGGCCTGCCTGCCGCATGCACCAAACGGGAGTGTAGTCTGTGTCTTCTCCCCAGGCTGCTCGCAGGAACGTGTCATTCTTCAGCTCTGGAAAACCCTGGGATCTGGAGATCAGGAGAGGGCGGGGGTAGGTGTCAGTAAGCTAGGCCAGGGGTTAGGGAAGGCCTGGGTTTTTTGTTTTTCTAAGATTTTATTTATTTATTTGACAGAGAGAGACAGCGAGAGAGGGAACACAAGCAGAGGGAGTTGGAAGAGGGAGAAGCAGGCTTCCCGCCGAGCAGGGAGCCCAAAGCGGGGCTTGATCCCAGGAGCCTGGGATCATGACCTGAGCCGAAGGCAGACGCTTAACGACTGAGCCACCCATGCGCCCCATGGCCTGGGTTCTTAAGGCGGATTCATTCCAACACCACTATCGGCCTTCTCCAGCTAGTTCCTAAGCTTTGGCTCCTCGCCCATTCCACCTCGTCTTTGCCTATCAGATGGTACACAAGACTAGAAGGGCCCGCGCTGGGGCCTGTATCTTCCACACAGCCCCAACTTCCCCCAGCTCAAAGCCACTGGAGAAACTGGGGGAAGGGCGGAATGATAGCCCAGTTAGAATTGATCGAGGTCTTTGGACCAGAAAATCTCAGGAACAGGGCTACCAATCGGAAGCTGGTAGATCCCCAGGCTAGGGGACAGTGAATGAGAAAACAGAAGACGGTCCCAAAATACGGATCCTAACTGAGGACTAGAAAATCCTGGAGGCATCCCCTAAATGAAAGTCTCTGGAATCCATGGGTGGAGGATTAGGGATTCCAGCGAGAGGAGTCGGGTCGGGAGCTCTCCAAAGTGGGGAAAGAGAGGTATAGGGACAGATTCCTGAGATGGAAGACTCAGGTCAGAAGCCACGCGGGCCATACCGCGTGGTGCAGAGAACTCACCCCAACCCGTTTGCCTCCATGATAAGCCTTCGGTAACTGCGAGCACAGTCCCCACTTTAACCTCAACCGGAGCCTGTGAGATCAGGCTCCACCCTTTCCTGGAATGAGCCAAGGCCGCCGCCATGTTGAAAGTCACATGATCAGACACGGGCCTTTAGCTCCGGGGCTGCCCCGGCTGCTGCCTGGAGGACCCCCTCCCCCCAAAACCTCTCTCCACCGTAAAGTCAGCTGTAGCGTCGCAGCAACGAACGCCCCGCCCGCCAAGAACTCCGCAAATAACTACACCTTACCGTGGCATCAGGAATTTCCTCTCCTCTGATGGCCTGGAAATCCGGAAGTTTCGGCCGAGGCTCATTTTACTCCCCTGCTCCATGATTCTAAAAATCTTATGCCTAGCGACCAGGCACACAGTGGATTAAAGAACCAAGCTGTACAGGGAAATGAAATAATTTAATATGTATATTACTGGGGCACCTGGGTGGCTCAATCGGTTAAGTGTGGGACTTGTGATTTCGGCTCAGGTCATGATCTCCTGGGTCCTGAGATTGAGTCTCCAGTGGGACTCCACACTCCTCTGGGAGTCCGCTTGGGATTCTCTCCCTCTGCCGGTACCCCCACTCATGTGTGTGCAGGCACCTCTTTCTCAGTCTTTAAAAAATATGTATTATCTATTAAGAGGCGGGCCCTATAGTAGGTGCAGAAGTTACAGTGGTCACCAAGACAGCCCTTTCCTTTAAGGAGCTACAGACTGGTGGATCAGCAATCAAAATGTTTTAAGAGGAAAAGGCTAGAAGCAGCTAGCAAGCCTCCTTCCTTAACTGGGCAAAGCTGTGGGGGTGTTCCAAGCAGAGGGAACAGCATGTGCAAAGAGAAGATGCAAAAGAACAAATGTCTATTATGGGAACCGGAAGACCAATCTGGTGGAATTAAAGAGGCTAGAGATGTCTTCAGGGTCCAGGTCATGCGGGCTCTTGTGAGATTCATTTGTCCACTTCATGCTGTAGTAGCATGGTAGCATACAGATAGCTTGGAGAGAAGGGAAGAGGGGCACTATGTTCCCAACTTCCTAGGGAGGAAAAAAAAAAAAAAGGAAAACTCACAATTACATGGGATCATATATTCTTTCTTTCTTGATAATTTTGATTATTTGAAAACTATATTCCAAAACAAAGTTTCCATCCAAGTGTCCATCAACAGATGAATGGATAAACAACATGTAGTATGTACATAAAACGGAATATTAGTCGACCTGTAAAAAAAAAATTAAGTTCTATTCATGCTATAATATTGTTGTAATATTATGCTAAGTTAAATAAGACAGACCCAAAAGGACAAATATTATATGGTTCCATTTATGAAATATCTAGAATAGGCTAATTCATAGAGGCAGAAAGTAGATTAGAGTTTACAAAGCAGGCCATGAGAAGTTATTGCTTAAAGAGAAGGCCTTTCTGCTGGGAATGATGAAAAGTTTTGGGAATAGGTAATTGTACTCTTAAAATGGCTAACAACAAATTTACACTTATTTTACCACAATTTTTAAAAATATATCAAAAACCATTGTACACTTTAAATGGGTGACTTATATGGAACCTGAATTATATATCAATAAAACTTTTTTAAAGCTGTTTGCAGGGGAGGGCGGGAGACAATTTCCTTTTCCTCCATGATTATACTTCAACAGCTCCTGTCCATTTTTTTTGCCTCCATCCTATCTAGCCACCTTGGACCTATCTTCCCACATTGGACCTTTCCTCTCATCTGGTTCAGAATTACTGGGAGAAACTGCATAATGACCACCAGTGTCCTAGAATTAGGAGTAACCACCAGGATTAACCCCGAATGACTCAAGACTCCTGTCAGTGGTAGGGCTGAGGAGGGGATTATTCTCCCCCCAAACATTTTAGCAACACTGCCCCTAGGATGAGGAGCCTGAGAGGATGTCTATTAGATTTTTAAAGATTCTTCTGGTTGGAGTATGACTCGTGGGGGTGGGAAGGCAAAAACAGGCCAGAGAACCAGAAAAATGTCTGTTGCAATGATCCAGGCTAGATAGAATGGTGGTTCAATGAGGGTATAAAATGGTGGCAGCAATGAGGATGGACAGGAAGAAATGGATCAGGTAAAGACAACTGAACTTGGGTCTGGTTGGCTCAGTGCGAGGCACATTGGTTTGTAGTAAGTTTAAGTATCCGAGTACACAGGGTAATACGGCGGGCGCGCGGGGTGCCCTTAGTCCAGAACTTACGGCGAAGGCTGGCCGAAGGCGGGGCGGAGCGTGGTGGGAAGCTTGGTCAGCCTTCGCGGCGGCGGCGGCGGCGGCGGCGGCGGCGGCGGCTCCCCGAGCCGAACCGCCGCCCCTGGGCTTTCCTTTGCTACTTCACCATGGCAGGCCCAGGGCCGGGCGCGGCTCTGGAGTCCCCGCGGCAGTTGCTGGGCCGCGTGCGCTTCCTGGCAGAGGCAGCGCAGAGTCTCCGCGCCGGACGGCCGCTGCCGGTGGCGCTGGCCTTCGTACCACGCGAGGTGCTCTACAAGCTTTACAAGGACCCGGCGGGTCCGTCGCGCGTGTTGCTGCCGGTGTGGGAGGCGGAAGGCCTGGGGCTGCGTGTGGGAGCCGCGGGCTCCGCCCCTGGTACCGGCTCCGGGCCCCTCCGCGCTGCCCGGGACAGCATTGAGCTTCGGCGCGGCGCCTGCGTGCGTACTACGGGCGAGGAACTGTGCAACGGCCACGGGCTCTGGGTGAAGCTGACCAAGGTACCCCCTGGCCTGCCCTGGGCCCCGCAGAAGACCCCCGGCGCCAGGGAAGCCCCAGGCTGTTCTCTTCCCATCCCCCATCTTGAGCTAGCATTGCGTTCAGTGTCCTTTGCCTTGGGCCGGGCAGGGCGGGCAGCTGGGCAGTTCCCTGACGGCGGTGCCTGCCTTGCGCGTCTCGGCAGGAGCAGCTGGCAGAACACCTGGGCGACTGCGGGCTCAACGAAGGCTGGCTGCTGGTGTGCCGACCGGCGGAGGGCGGGGCCCGCCTCGTACCCATCGACACTCCAGACCACCTCCAACGGCAGCAGCAGCTCTTCGGCGTGGACTACCGACCGGTGCTTAGGTCCTGCAATTGAAGGGGCGAGGCTTGCTGCTGGACGGCTTGGCCCGGAAGGGTTGGAAACTAGGCGGGCACAGGCCGGGAGGTGGGATATGGAGTGAAGGCAGGGTTAAAGGCAGGAAGGGGCGGGACCTGAATGGGGCTGGGGTGGAGCTTCTGGAGGCACAGTCTGGTGGAGATTGAGCTCTGGAGAAAGCTCTCTGGGGCTGTCCCGCTGCCCACTGATGTCTCCCCATTCCCTACTCTGTGCCCACAGATGGGAACAGGTGGTGGACCTGACATACTCTCATCGCCTTGGATCAAGGCCCCAGCCAGCCGAGGCATACACGGAAGCTGTACAAAGATTACTGTGAGTGAGCTGGGGTGGGCTAGGGAGGAAGAATTTCCAGGACTGGGCCTGACCTAATTAGGGACTTGGGGTTGCGTAGCTATGTGCCCCCGACGTGGACCTACGAGTGCGACGAGGACCTGATCCACTTCTTGTACGACCACCTGGGCAAGGAGGATGAGAACCTGGGTAGCGTGAAGCAGTATGTGGAGAGCATAGACGTTTCCTCCTACACGGTGGGTTCTGGGACTCCGCCCACCCCAAGCAAGATGTCACTTCTTGCTAGATCCAGAACCCTCACCTTTAGGCCAGGGCCAAACCTAAATCCCCACAGGCCAGACTCAGTCCAGCACCCCATTTTGGAAGTCCTGTAGGAATCCCTAGACACTTCCCCCCATACCAGCTGTGCTTTTAACCCAGCTCCATGTGCAGGGAGTGGGGTAAACACTGTCTCCACGTCTCTGCCCCTCCCCAGGAGGAGTTCAATGTGTCCTGCCTGACAGACAGCAATGCAGACACCTACTGGGAGAGTGATGGGTCCCAGTGCCAGCACTGGGTACGGCTTACCATGAAAAAGGGCACCATTGTCAAGTGAGTGGACTCTGAGGTAGGACAGAGTGGGTGGGCCCCATGCCTGTAAGTGTACAGAGATCCATGTGCATACTCTGACCACCCAGGAAGCTGCTACTCACAGTGGATACCACAGATGACAACTTTATGCCAAAGCGAGTAGTGATCTATGGGGGTGAAGGAGACAACCTGAAGAAGCTGAGTGACGTGAGCATTGATGAGTGAGTGAACAAGCTGGTCTGGAGGGGAAATGAGGCATGATCCTAGCAATGGGGCCTGGCCCCACTTGGAAGTATAAGGTCAGGTGAGAGCCCAGCAATCCCTGAAGGCAAGGGGTATTCAAAGTGCCTAACATCCATCTCCTCAGGACCCTGATCGGGGATGTATGTGTCCTGGAGGACATGACCGTTCACCTTCCAGTCATCGAGATCCGCATCGTCGAGTGCCGAGGTAGGGCTTCAGGCAATAAGGGGGGAAGGGAATCCCAGTGTACAGATAGTGGCTAGCTGCTAGTGAGTAAGGAGAAGAAATGGGCTTGGAGTTGGGATGAGGATGATAGCTGAACTAACTCCAAGATGTGAAGCTTTGGGCCTGAGCCAGATGGGAGACACCAGGTATAGGCCTGCCTTAAAGCCGTTGAAGTGGTTGGGCTCATCTGAAGAGGAACTGAGTTGGGATCCTCAGGCATTCCAATATTATAGGGATGGATGGAGGGACCGGCAAAGAATATGATAATCAGAGTCAGATGAGCAGAAGGGGATCTCAAAGGTCCCAGGTTTCTAGGGGCTAAAGGTAACAAAAGCCTGAGCATTCAGGAGCCATTCTCAGGTCTGAGGGCCGAGAAGGCAGCTGGTGCCCTAAGTAACCTCACTCTGACTTCTTCCCCCAGATGATGGGATTGATGTGCGTCTTCGAGGGATCAAGATCAAGTCATCTAGACAGCGGGAACTAGGGTTGAATGCAGACCTGTTCCAGCCGACCAGTCTGGTGCGATATCCACGTCTGGAAGGCACTGACCCTGAAGTCCTGTACCGCAGAGCTGTTCTCCTGCAGAGGTGGCTGTGGTCCTGTGCCTGCCCGGCCTTCCTTCCCCCAACCCTGAACCATCTTTGTCCGTATAAAGGAGGTTCCCCAGGCCCTATACTGTAAGCTGTTCCACTTCAAGAGTGTCAGAGCAGATCCTGGGTCCCGCCTTCTCCCATCCTCGTGTGTTGGGGGGTGAGGGGGTCTTAAATCTGTGCCACCCTCTTTAGTTGCATTATCTTTACCCACTCACCCCAGATTCATAAAGATCCTAGACAGTGTCCTGCACCACCTGGTACCTGCCTGGGACCACACACTGGGCACCTTCAGTGAGATTAAGGTGAGCCTGGCCCCCCCCAGTATTGGTGTCAGCAATGGGCTCCTCCTTCTGCTCATGCAAGTGTTCTCTCTTCTACAGACTTCCTAAAACCTGCTCTAGGCCTGGACCTTTGCTGGGCTCTAGGAATGTAGGAAGAAAGCCAGACACAAATAGTTAAAATGTAGTGTTTGGGATGCTGTTCTCCCAGATAGTATGTGAAATATATAAGAGCTGAGGGAGGAGAAGTATCAGCATAGACAGGGGAAGCTGCGGAAAAGGTACATGCTGGGAGTTGTTAGCTGCTGAGGATGACCAGAGAGAAGCGCGCAGGTAGATGTGAGTATGACTTGGGGATGAGGCTGGGTAGGCAAATAGCGGGCCCTGATAGCAGAGGGCACCATGGGCCAGGCTGTGAAGGAGGGACTATGTCCTAGGTCAGTGGAGCCATCAGAAAGGTTTTAAGTAGGTAATGACAAAGTTTGATTTTTTTGTTTTAGAAAGCTCCCCCTGGTGGTTGGACTAAGGGAGGAACTGGAAACAAGGAAGGGGAGCGTGGTGGAGGGGATGGACTAGGCATGGGCTGGAATTATGGAATTGGGTCCAGGCGTAGAGGAAGGTCCCAGAGCCTGGACAGACACTGACTGCCTGCCAGTCTTGCTCTGGCCGCCTCTCTTCACCAGCAAGTGAAGCAGTTCCTGCTGCTGTCACGCCAGAGGCCAGGCCTGGTGGCCCAGTGCCTGCGTGACTCCGAGAGCAGCAAGCCCAGCTTCATGCCACGCCTGTACATCAACCGGCGCCTCGCCATGGAGCATCGTGCCTGCCCCTTAAGGGACCCTGCCTGCAAGAATGCAGTCTTCACCCAGGTCTGGACCACCTGGGGTCGATTGAAGGGAGGGTCAATAAAGGGTCTGGGAGCTGGGCCATGAGGGACCTAAGTAAGGTCTTTGGGCCAGAGTGGGGCAAGATCTTGACACAGACTTCCCTACAACTCCCTTCCCTTTCCCCTGCCCCCAGGTTTATGAAGGCCTCAAGCCCTCTGACAAGTATGAAAAGCCTTTGGACTACAGGTATGGCATGAAGGTGAGGGCCGACCAGTCTGGTGCGATATCCACGTCTGGATATGCCCACATAAACTATACATCCCCGCACACTGCCTCTGGAACCCCTCACCATTACCCCTGTGGCCCCTACTCCTGGCTGGGGTCTGGGCTGGTGAAATGTCCTGAACCCTGACCCAGCATGGTAACAAAGATCCACCCCTTCTTACAGGTGGCCCATGCGCTATGACCAGTGGTGGGAGTGTAAATTCATTGCAGAAGGCATCATTGACCAAGGTGAGTGGCTGAGGAAGGATAATGAGGGTCCTGCCCTATTTAGAGTGGTAGAGGCTTCTGGGATCACAGCTAACCAAGATAGAGGACCTATTTATTACCTCTTTATGGGGGCTGGGGCTCTTGAATGCCCCAGCTGAGAGCATCTGTCTGTCATTTCAGGGGGTGGTTTTCGGGATAGCCTGGCAGACATGTCAGAAGAGTTGTGCCCTAGCTCAGCAGACACCCCTGTGCCTCTGCCCTTCTTCGTGCGCACAGCCAACCAGGTAATCTCCTATCCCTACTTCTCAAGTTGTTTCTGCTGCTCATCTCTGCAAAGCTCCCAGGTGCTGACCTAGAGAGGGGGCAGAGGAGGGACCAAGTTGCCTGGGGCAGCCTCTGGGCAGACAGGGAAGGAGGAGCAGTCAGAGGGATCATTCAGGGCCTCCGGTGGAAGGTGTGCAGGCAAGTCTTTGGAGAGTCTGGGGCAACAAAATAGGGTCCATTCCACGCCATGCTAACAGCTCTGTCTTGGGAGCAGGGCAATGGCACTGGTGAGGCCCGGGACATGTACGTGCCCAACCCCTCCTGCCGAGACTTTGCCAAATACGAGTGGATCGGACAGCTGATGGGGGCTGCCCTTCGGGGTAAGGAATTCCTGGTGAGTAGCCTAATCTCCGCCTCCATCAGATCAGCCCGGCCTCTGGAAGGAAGAAGGGCCAGCTAAACCTGGGCAGCCCAAGATGAGAATACAGTAGTATTTTTCCCATAGGTCCTGGCTCTGCCTGGTTTTGTGTGGAAGCAGCTCTCTGGTGAGGAGGTGAGCTGGAGCAAGGACTTCCCAGCTGTGGACTCCGTACTGGTAAGTAGGGCCTGGACCCGGTGTTTCCTCTGCACAGCCCCTGAAAGTCACTGTTCCCCAAGGGTGTCCTGAACCTTCTCTAACCTCACACATGCTCCTTTGCCAATTCCTTCTATTCCCATGGTTTCAACTACTGTCTTTATTCTGGTGATCCCCAAATCCTTACCTCTAACTCCAGCCTCTTTCCTAAGCCTGGACCCATATATGCATCTACCTGCTAGACGTCTGCCCCAGGATGGCACCTCAGGCTCAGCACAGTCTTCATCACCTCCCCATTCTACTGCCCTCTAGGGCTGTCTCAGAATGGCACCACTGTCCACCCCTCCCCTATGCCAAGGCCCTCAGTGCCATCCTCCACTCCTCCTTCTCCCTCACCTCCTACGTTCTGTCACATCTCCCTCTGGAATCTGTCCACTTCTTCGATCTTCCTGGTTCAGGCCACCTTCCTTTCTGACACTACCACTGACTACAAAGCTGGGGATCCTAACTCCGTTCTTACCCATGTGATCTCCGGCAGCCAGAGTAATTCATTTTCTTCCCTTTGTTTAAACCCTTTGGTGGCTCTGCCCTGGGCTTAGGGTAAAATGCAGAACCCGACAAAGCCTTATATGATCTCTATATCCCTGGCCACTTGGCTCCAGCCAAACAGATTCCACAGACCTTTTGCTCTTTCTACTTTTTTTCAATGGGTGCTCTGTCCTGACTTCCTTGTGGCCCAGCAAACTCGCAGGCATCATTTGGGTCTCAGCTTAGATGCCATTTCTTCCAGGACACCTTCCCTGGCAGCCAAGGCTGGCGAGGTGTCGTCTTGATGCTTTCACAGTCCTGGTTCCGACCCCCTCACTGCCCTCATCCGCCCGCATGGGGACTGCCTTGTCTAGCTGTCTCTCCTGCTTCCCTGTCAGCATCTTAAGAGAAAACAAGGACTGTCTCCACAATGAAAGGCCAACCTCCTTGCCTCTCTCCAACCCCCAGGTGAAGCTCTTGGAAGTGATGGAAGGCATGGACAAGGAGACATTTGAGTTCAAATTTGGGAAGGAGCTAACATTCACCACTGTACTGAGTGATCAGCAAGTAGTAGAGTTGATCCCTGGGGGTGCAGGCATCGTGGTGGGATACGAGGACCGTTCCCGTTTCATCCAACTGGTGCAGAAGACCCGGCTCGAAGAGAGCAAGGAGCAGGTACCACCCAGAGGCCGGCAGAACAGAGGGCTTTGCACAGCTCCTAATAGGCAGAGCCCAGCCTGATAGGCCACCAGTACCCGATCACAAGAACTCTGGCCCCCACCGTTCCTCTGCTCCACATTCCTGCTTTTCAGGGGGGTTCAGAGATGGCCCGCAGTGCTGAACAAAGATCATGTCCCCCATTATCTCTGTGAGTGGAGGCCGAGTATCCCACCACACACTGACTCGGGAGCTGTACCCCCTTCCCTAGCCAGGCCTTTCCCTCCCTCCCCAGCTGGCAGCCATGCAGGCAGGTCTGCTGAAGGTGGTGCCGCAGGCTGTGCTGGACTTGCTGACCTGGCAGGAACTGGAAAAGAAGGTGTGCGGGGACCCAGAGGTCACCGTGGACGCTCTGCGCAAGCTCAGTGAGTGTGGGGCAGGGCAGTGCAGGGCTGGGGGCTTAAGGACTAGGTAGGTTGGGACCTAAGAACGAATCTGACCTCGTCCCCAGCCCGGTTTGAGGACTTCGAGCCATCAGACACTCGGGTGCAGTACTTCTGGGAAGCACTGAACAACTTCACCAACGGTGAGTGGAAGAGGAGAGAGCGATGCCTGGGCTCGGATTCCACTTGTGGGATACCGAGGCAGGGCAGAAGTTGTGGACACACACACGCACCCCGCCCCCGTCATTGCGGACCCTGATTTCGTTCTCTGTCCAGAGGATCGGAGCCGCTTCCTGCGCTTTGTCACTGGCCGCAGCCGGCTGCCAGCACGGATCTACATCTACCCAGACAAACTGGGGTGAGTGGGGCCAGAGCCGGGTGAGGCTTGCTTGCCAGAGGGGCTGTGGCTGGCTCTGCCTTCTCCCCGCACACTCACACATCAGACCCCTACCCTGTGTCCCTACAACTCTTCCTAACCTGTGGCCTGTCCATGCCCCCAGCTACGAAACCACAGACGCACTGCCGGAGTCTTCCACTTGTTCCAGCACACTCTTCCTACCGCACTACGCCAGGTGGGTCTCCTAGGCTGGAGCCTAGAGAGTGGGGAGTGGGGGAAGGAGTGGCATCCTAGGATGGAGGAGGACTTCGAGTACTGAAGTGCACGAACTGGAGTCCCGTTGCCCCTAGCCCGGGTGCACTGGCCCTGGTGGCGATGGAAGGACCTCTGCACCTGGCGCTGACCACGTCCCCGTCTCCCTCAGTGCCAAGGTGTGCGAGGAGAAGCTCCGCTATGCAGCGTACAACTGCGTGGCCATTGACACCGACATGAGCCCTTGGGAAGAGTGAGGGGGCGCCAGGGGGCAGCCTCGGGCCAGCGGGACTGTGCCTGCACAGGTCCCACTAGGCGGCGCACAGGGTGAAGACACAGTCCCTGGACCGGTTGGGGTCTGCGCGCTCCTGACCTGAGCTGACACGCTCCGAAAGACAGTACACCCGTGTGTCTAGTTGGAGTGGGGGCGGTTGATTGACCCTGGTGGCCCAGCCCCGCGACCCACAAGCCGTATGCGTGCTCGGGCTTGCTTCCCGAGTTATTTAGCCTCTGTGTGAGGGAATCTTCCCACAAGCCCAGCACAAGCTGCCAGGCCTGAGCTACTTGAAGGGGGCCTTCTAGCTCCCCACCCCATGGACTTTACTTCAGGGTTTGGTTGTTTTTTGTTTTTTTGGGTGTCTAGGGGGCTTTTTGTTTGGGGGGTTTTTGTTTGTTTGTTTGTTTTTTTGCTCCTCCTTTTTTCTCCTTGTTTTTCTCTGGCTTCAGCCTGGATTCAAAGCTAAAACCTCTGGAGGGTAGTGGAGGCTCCTCCCCAGACAAGGCATCAGGGATAGATAGAGAGTAATGGCCATCCTCTTTGGTCACCTGCCCCAGGAATGAAGCAGCAGCTGAGCACCTTCTCCCTCACATACTTATCTTTTCCTCCTCTCCCTCCATACCCAAAGTGTGAACTCTGCCCTTCCTCCAACCCAGTCTTAACTGACAAAGTGCCACCACCTTCCCTGGCTCAGAACCTACATCTACTCAACATTCAATCTTTACTACCACCACCATCACACCATATTCAACCCTTACGCATCACCTCCAGGCTGATTCCCCATCTGCTGTGTCATCCCCAACATGGTGCATGGTTAAGGCCAGTTATGTCCTCTCTGAAATCTTCAGTAGCTCCCTTTCACCCAACTCAAAGCCTAGACTTTAAACCTGCTCCTAAGTCTTAACGCAGGTCCCTGCCCCAGTCCTCCCTTCCTTAAGGGCCTCCATGACACTCCATCAAAGAAGGTCTTACACATGGGAAAGTTTAATAAATGGATGTATTCATTCCTTCAGAATGTGTTTATTGGGCTACTGGGGAATGGCAGGGAAGGTTCTTCTAGGACTTCAGGGACCTGGGCTGGAAGCCAGGGAGAGTGTGTGTCAAGTGGGAGTGGTGGGTCTTCACAGTGACAAACATTAAATCTGAAGCTGAGCAGGGAAATAAGGGTGCTACTATGGGGAGGAGTGGTTCACGGAGCCTCGCCTGGCATCTTCTGGGATGGGTGTGGTGATTTGGAGGGTGGGAGCCCACCTTCAGGAACCAGGTGGGCAGAAGAACTTGACATCGTAAAAGACAAAGCCTTGAGATGGCTGATAAACCAGCCAGGTCAAACTTTTGACAAAAGACGCAGCAGCATAGCTACCCATCCACACCCGACACTGCCTCTAGTTACCACACAGCTAAGAAGCTGTCTTTAAGAACAAGTACCAGGTGAGAGATCTCCGGCACATAGAGACCAGCCCCCCTCTCCCAGCGGAAGGAGTCAATGTCAAACGCAGTCTCAAGGGAAGTGGCATTCTCCCAACGCTTCTCCACGCTGCCCTCTAGGGCGAGTCCTGACGCTACCCTGGCTGGGAAACACCAGGCCTTGGCCTTGAGCCCCGCCCCCTGGGGCTGTGTGTAATCCAAGGCCTATCTCCCCATAACTCTTGAGTCTGACACCCCAGCTGAGCCTCCCAGGCAGCCCTCATCTTGTGGCTCCCCAATTCCTGTGCCTTGGGTGGTCCACGGGAGACATACCTTCCTTTTCCAGCAGCCTCTTCTTGCCCAGGGAGCTGGAAGGGTAGGAGCCCCAGAAGCCATACTCCCATCAGCTCTGTTCTTCCCAGCAAGCTCCCTCCGCTCTTGTGCATCCTGACCCCTCAGAGATATCATTCCCCTTCTGTGCTCAGGGAAGAGCATGGCCAGCATACACCTGCTGGAGGTAGTCTGTTTCTGTGTCTTTGGTACTGGCCACTTAAGTCTTTGGTCCCCCTTTTACCAAATTGGGCTCACACTGCATATTTTGTATCTTGCTTTTCATCCATTCATTCAGTAAATGCATCAAACACCTATCTATGTCAGGCACTATACTAGGTACAGTGGGGAAAATATTGGCCAAACAGATAATTTGTGCTCTCTTGGAATTTAAACTCTGATGGGAGAGGAAACAGTATATTAAACAAATAATTGCATAAACAACATTTAATAGCCTTTATGTAAGAGCTCCAAAGAAGTAGCAAAAGTTATTGTTAGAAGACAGAGCAGGGTGATACTAACCAGTGGGGCTCAGTGGAATGCTGAATCAGGGAGAAAAACTGGGCACAAAGTCCAGCCAAGAAGCACGTTGAGTCCTACCAGACTGTAAAGGGAAGAGAGAGAAGAGACTCCAGCTTCAAAGGCTTGTTTTAGGATTATACATTGACCAGCCATGAGGGTGTCAAGCAAGGGAGTGACATGATTAGATTTGCCTTTGGCATCTGTGTAGAGAATGAGTTGAGAAGGGGAGCCTGGAAGCAGGGAGTATTCCAAGCAGGCAACGATGGTCACTGGGATAAGGGGGATACTCACTATAACTATTATTTATACTGGCTGCATTTTATTACATTTTAAGAAGTTTTCATAACTTCTACTCATTTAAAACCCTCTGCCGGGGCGCCTGGCTGGCTCAGTCTGTAGAGAATGCAGCTCTTGATCTCAGGGCCACGAGGTCAAGCCCCATGTTGGGCACAGAGCTTAGTTAAAAAAAAAAAAAAAGCCACCTCTATAGATGTACATTAAGGTTGTCTACAAATTTTTTATATTGAAAACTACAAATAATACAATAAACATCCTCATGCATATATCCTTTCATACCTATTTGATTATTTCCTTAGAATAACATCCTAAACTCATCATCAAACTGCCAAATTGCCAGGATGTATCAATTTTACTCCCTTTAGTGTCTATTTCCTAAACTCTGACCACCCTTGGGCATTAACACTTAAAAATATTTTTTGATAATATGCTGAAAAATGGTGATTGTTATTTTAATTTGCACCGCTTTGATTATTTACTGAGCAACTGTTTCTTCTTTCTTAACTGCCCTTTTTGTGTTTTTGTTTATTGGTTTTATTACACTTTTCTTACTGATTTATAATAATCTCTGCACAGTACTAAAGTAATAAGCACAGCAAGGCACTGTGCTAACTGCTGTACATCTATTATTTTATCTTCTTAACAACTCTATGAAGTAAATGCTCTTATTGTCCCCATTTCCAGATGAGAAACCTAGCAAAAAATGAATTAAATAACTTGCCCAGTGTCACACAAGTAGTAAATAATGAAGCTAGGATTTGGATGGTGGTCTGCCACTGCCAAAGCCTGCTGTCTTGGTAACTAAGGTACTAAATCCTGTAGATGAATACCTTTGTCATGTCAGGTGTTACTATACCTTGGTTTTCCCAGTCTGTACTTTGCCATTTAATTTCATGTATGTTCTTTCCTAATGTACAAAATTTTAGATTTTTTATGAATTCAAAATCCTTATGGAAGAAACCATATATTGGATATATACCATGAGAAGACAACATATTATATGGGTTAAGAGCACATTCTGTAGAGTTAGCTTACCCATATTCATATCCTGGTTTTTCCACATACTAGCTGTTGACCATGGCCAAGCTTCCTCAGCTTCCTTTTCTGAAGCACCTACCCTTTTACTGTTGATGAAATGCTATCTTTTTACATACTTAATCATAATTTTCTGCTGAATTTTTATATGTAAGAAATCCTCAAAAAGGGGCACCCGGGTGGCTCAGTCAGTTAAGTCTGCTTTCGACTCAGGTCATGATCCCAGGAGCCCTGCATCGGGCTCTCTGCTGGGGCGGGGCGGGGGGGGGGGGGTGGAATCTGCTTCTCCCTCTGCCCCTCCCCTCCACTTGTGCTCTCACTCTCTCTCTAAAATAAATAAAATCTTTTTTAAAAAAAAGAAATCCCCCAAAAAATTAAATTAAAAAAAAGAAATCTTCACTTTTCACAGTACTGCCAGAATGTAAAAATGATACTGCAAGTTGAGACCAAGCAGAAATCTTATAGTCAATGGGAGAAATTACCATTGTTCTGTGACCTTTAAAATTTTTTGTCAAAGCATCAAAAACTTTGTCAGTTATAAATGTACAGGGAAATGAAAACATGGTAAGACTAATATTTATTTAGTACATTGTAATCTGAAGCATTCAGAGAAAGTGAAAATTAAATTGTTTTCTTTGCAAAAAAACTTATCGGAAATAGTTTGAACAATGCTTCCCTCTTTTTTCTCTTTTTCCTTTTTTTAAGATTGTATGTATGTATTAGGTATTTATTTATTTAGAGCTCAAGCAGGGGGAGGGGGAGGGGAAGAGGGAGCAAGAATCTCAAGCAGACTCCATGCTCAGTGCAGAGCCAGAGGCGGGGCTGGACCTGGGACTCGATGGGGGTCTTGATCCCTCCACTCTGAGATGATGACCTCAGCCGAAATCAAGCATTAGACACTTAACCAACTGAGCCAGCCAGGCATCTGCCTCTTTTTTCTTATAATATGGAATAAGTATCTTCACTATGCCTTGATGAATTGTCATACTCCTTTTTACTTCCAACATTCTATTCTTTGTAGGTACAATCTCATGAAATATCTCTAATAATTCTGTGAATGCGAAGTGTTTTTTTGCTGGCACCATGTTCCTCTGGGACATCTTCATCCCTTTTGTCACAGCCACTTTCCTCCTTTTGTAGATGAAGTAGCCTTCACTAAATTCCTCTGGCTGCAGATCTGTACTCTCTCATGATGGCAGTGTTAACATTCCCATAATCAGCTATTTCTTCTATAACTCCATTTATGTTCAATTTGAATTTCACTTTCAGCCTTCTCACTTTTCTTTTCTTTGCTGCACTTTCATTTTGTTGGCCAATTCTGTTATCTTTTTTTTTTTTAATATCATATGGGCCTATCACTGGGAGACAAGGAAGCAACACAACTACATTCTTGCTGTGTGTGTATGAACCGAATACACAATGCACAGGGTACTAATTACCAACATACTGAAAGAAGTGACATGATTGTTTCACTGCTCATTCAAAAAAAGTTGATTCTGACAATGTTTTTTTACAGTATTCTCATTGCTTTTATGGAGGAAAGAATTTTTGGAAAGACTTTCTCCACCATTTTTACTGATTTCACCTGTTCATTTTGTATTTGCTTATAAATGTGCTGGGGGGGAATCGGAGGAGGAGACGAACCATGAGAGACTATGGACTCTGAGAAACAAACAGGGTTCTAGGGGGTGGGGTGGAGGGATGAGTTAGCCTGGTGATGGGTATTAAAGAGGGCACATATTGAATGGAGCACTGGGTGTTATATGCAAACAATGAATCATGGAACACTATATCAAAAACTAATGATGTAATGTATGGTGATTAACATAACATAATAAAATTAAATTTAAAAAAAAGTTATAGAGATTTACATGAGACACAAGTCCCAAATTTCAATAACCTCCATAAAACTCTTAAGACTTTAGAGCTGCCAATGTGTTCTTCTCCCTGTCCCTCCTCCCTGCCTTTTTCTTATTCCCAAAGTACTTATCACCTTTAATATGCTGTACAGTTTACTCATTTATTTATTTTATTATTTTTTTAAAGATTTTATTTATTTATTCACGAGAGACAGAGAGAGAGAGGCAGAGGGAGAAGCAGGCTCCCAAGGAGCAGAGAACCTGATGTGGGACTCGGTCCCAGGACCCTGGGATCATGACCTGAGCCGAAGGCAGATGCTTAACCATCTGAGCCACCCAGGTGCCCTCATTTATTTTTTTATAGAGTTTATTTGACAGAGAGAGAGAGAGAGATCACAAGCAGGGGGAGGGCAGAGAAGGAGGGAGAAGCAGGCCCAGCTGAGCAGGGAGCCCAACATGGGGCTCAATCCTAGGACCCTGGGATCACGACCTGAGCTGAAGGCAGACGCTCAATGGACTGAGCCAGCCAGGCACCCCTACTCATTTATTATTTAAATTTATTTATAACATATGCTGCCTCTGCCTGTTAGGATGTGGGTTGGATTCTTTTTTTGTTCACTAATATACCTTAAGGGCCTAAAACTGCCCATGGCACATAGTAGTCACTCAGTAGATAGCTATTCAATAAATAAACTGTGGCTCATCAACCATACTTTCCAATTTAAAAATGAGGAAAATCAGCCATTTGAAAATTTTTGTTTTCAGTAAAGGAGGAAAAAAAATACCGAATTGACTAAGTCATGTATTTTCTTAATTGACCCATCTGTTTGTTTGTTTGTTTGTTTGTTTGTTTGTTTGTTTGAAGTAGGCTCCACCATGGAGCCCAACACGGGGCTTGAACTCATGACCCTGAGATCAAAACCTGAGCTAAGATCAAGAGTCGGACACTTAACGGACTGAGTCACCCAGATGCCCCCCTGACCCATCAGTTTAAAGCATAAATGTCCAGATTCAGACCTTTAAAACCACCAACAATGAAAATTTTGTGTGCTTGAAAGTAAATAGTGAAGTCCCAATTAATGAAGTTATTTTCCAAGCTCTTTATAGAAACACTATAGCATCATTTGCTCTCTAACTTATCATGAATCTATTAGGCAACTGGTGGGCTTATGTACAAAAATAAAACACAAATATTTTAGGACCTGCAACTGGTTGCCAAAGTAGAGTTTCTCTTTTCATTTTTATCTTTCACTCAGTACTCTAAAAATAATAATTTCCTGCCCCACTGACAAGTCCACAGCCAAATGGAGTAGATGAATATTATGATGTGGCCAGCAAATTCCCAAAGAGAGAGCTCTTGCAGACCGTGGGAAGAGTATTTCTGAGCCAAGGCCCAACTTTTGAAAGGTTTCTTTTGTCTCCCACAGTTCAAAGAGAATTTTAGAGCTTGACCTTCTTAAACTAGTCCCCACCACATATAAAAACATACATATAAATATCCCTTGGGGAAAAAATGTGAACAGGAAACAAATATTATAGGGAACAGCCTGTATTCAATATGCCTTTATTAAGTACTTCCCATGTAATTCATAAATAAATAATAAGCATGAGGCTAGGCATAAGAGATAATATAGATTGACTTAATGAGAAGGAATGTTCTGGAAAAGAGATGTTGTCAGTGACCTGAGCGCTCAGCTCAGTTTTTCCACCACCAAATGGGAGGTCAAGGGAAAATGTATGGGAAAATTTAATTTATTCAATATTATTTACTTAGCATGTCCCAGGTCCTGCAGTAGGACCTGGGGAGAGAGGAGCAAATAACATATAGCCTTTGTCCTCCAAGGGCTCCCAGTGTGACAGAGAAAACATGAAAAAGGGGATGAAAATCCTTTGTGATGAGTTCCATAATGTAAATACTAGAAGCAGTGAGAGCCAGAAAGAAGGAATCCATGAGGCAACAGTTCTTCAAGTATGCTCTGTGGACCTCTGGGAGTCTTCAAGACCCTTTCAAGGTATCTGTCAGGTGAAAACTATTTTCATAATAATACTAAAATATTATCTGCCTTTCGGGCGCCTGGGTGGCTCAGTTGGTTGGGCGACTGCCTTCGGCTCAGGTCATGATCCTGGAGTCCCAGGATCGAGTCCCGCATCAGGCTCCCTGCTCAGCAGGGAGTCTGCTTCTTCCTCTGACCCTCTTCCCTCTCGTGCTCTCTCTCTCTCATTCTCTCTCTCTCAAATAAATAAAATCTTTAAAAAAAAAATATTATCTGCCTTTCATTGTATTGATACTTGCACTAATGGTGCAAAAGCCATGGTGGCTAAACTGCTGGTGGGGCGTCTGCTTGGTATTCTCTCTCTCCCTCTCCCTCCATCCCTCCCCCTGCTTGCACTCTCTCTCTAAAATAAATAAATAAATCTTTTTTTTTTTTTAAGATTTTATTTATTTATTTGACAGAGAGAGAGACAGCGAGAGAGGGAACACAAGCGGGGGGAGTGGGAGAGGGAGAAGCAGGCTTCCCAAGGAGCAGGGAGCCCGATGCGGGGCTCGATCCCAGGACCCCGGGATCACGACCTGAGCCGAAGGCAGACACTCAACGACTGAGCCACCCGGGTGCCCCAATAAATAAATCTTTAAAAAAAAAAAGAATGTCTTTGATGGAGCAATAACATAATTTTATTAAATCTTGGTCCTTGAGGGTGCATATATTAGGCACTCAATAAATATTGTTGAATGAAGTCAAACTCCTTTATTTTTATTGATGGGACAGAAAAAGAGGAAGCTTCTAAAAGATTAGGTAATTATAGGATTGTGTGGGAAAGAGAGAATGGCTATTGATCCTGTTATCTACTGTAGCTTATAAACCACCCCAAAACTAACTGCTTAAAACAACAATTATTTTATTATTATTTCTCACAATTGTTGTAGTTGTCTAGATGTAGGCATTTGGGGTCTCTCATGCAGTTGCAGCTTCTTAGGTGGACTCCCTAATTCCAGGGAATTTATTAACGCAGCAACCAGAGTGATCCTTTAAAAACCTATCATATCCGGGCACCTGTGTGGCTCAGTCGGTTAAGCGTCTGCCTTCAGCTCAGGTCCTGATCCCAGAGTCCTGGGATCGAGCCCCACACGGGCTCCTTGCTCAGTTGGGAGCCTGCTTCTCCCTCTCCCTCTGCCTGCCGCTCCCCCTGTTGTGCTCTCTCTCTGTCAAATAAATAAAATATTTAAAAATAATAATAATAAATAAATAAAAACCTGTCATATCATGTTCCTCCTCTGCTTAATGCAAGGTCCTCACAATGGCCTACAACCCATGTGATCTGAATTCTCCACCCAATCTCCCGTTGCCTCTTTGACCTTTATCATCATTCACTTTCCACCTGGCTCACTTCCCTTTAGCTATATTGGCCTTTCTACTGTTCTTTGAACATGCAGGCTCTTCAGGGCCTTTGCACTCGCTAGCTAGTCTACTTATAAGGCTCTTACCCAAGATATCCATCTGACTCACTCTCTTCAAGCCATTCAGTGTCACTGTCTCGATGAGGTCTTCGCTGACACCCCTCCTCCCACAGTTCTGATGGTTAAAGGTGATTGTTTTCCATACCATCAGAGTCTGGTTCAGAAAGCCGATGTGAGTCTCCACCTTAGACATCGCAGACTTAGAAAGCCTTGGCAATCCCTGACCTTCAGGGCATTTAGACATTTGTCCACTGGCTAGCCCAAAACCGTGGCTCCCAGTGAGCTCTTTTCACAGAGTTGTAGTCGGGGCCCGGCCGTAGAACGAGAACTTCTTGAAGCAAGAGACCGTGACTTGTTCCAGTGCTGATTCCAGGGGCCCAACATTAGGAAGGACACTCAATGGGCGTTGATGATTTGTGAATGAGCCGAAAGGGAACGGACCACATCGCCTCCCCTCCTCCTGGAAGCACGCGCGCTTTGGGTGCACAATCTATCGCTCCGCGCTCGTCCCTTCTCCGCGGGCCTGCCCTGCGCGTCCCATCGAGCTGCTCGGCCATCGCGCGCCTGCGCCTTTGGGCTGTCAGTCGGAGGCGGCGTGGGGAGCGTTGGGACCTGCTGTGGCGCGCGGGGAGTTGAGAGGTAAAGCTGCGGCTTTTGCGCTGCCAGGCCCCTTACGAGCTGGCTGCTGAGAGTGAGCACCGCGGTGACGGCCGGGGCCCCGCTTCAGCCTCCTTGATCCCGGCCGAGGAAGGCCTGATGGGGTGGGCGGGGATGCAGAGCCCCAGGGTCTCCAGCTCGAGTCCCTGCCCGACCCGGCCCGGCAGCTAAGTGGCCGAAGTGGAAGGGAGCTTGGGGAGAATCTGAGCCAGCCACCTTGTGCAACAGATGGAGAGGAGTTTCAGGGAGGGGAGCATCTGCTTGAAGTCACAGCGAGTGAGAACCAGATCCAGGACCAGACACTCTTAGCACAGTGCCTGAATTCTTTCCACTTCAGCCCTTCATTTATTTATTCTGCCTATTTTTAGCTGTTTGGGGGCAAGGCAATCAAATAGGAATACAATAAGATCCAGATGAGAGACCAATTATGACAGTGTTGTACCCATTTACAAAGGGAGAAGGCAATAACTGCTATGATGGAAGCATGTCTGAGAAGCCATGAACACCCTCTTCTAAAGATTGGGAGGCTAACGAGACTCGTTGCTGTGATTCCCATCACCCAGTGGCATTGAGGCATTTGACAGTCCGCTTCAGGGGTCTGTGAGCTTAAGTACCAGGCTCCCTTCTAGGAACTGAGGACGCTTCGAGTTTTAAATGTCAGGCCTCTGGTCACCTCACCTGTAAGTGGTAGAACCAGAACTCAAACTCAGGTCTTTTGAATCCGAAAGCGCCAGTGCTCTTTTCATAATAACATCAGATGTGATAGGAATTATATAATGCCAGCCAAATTGAAGTTAAATTCCAATCTGAGGCAAGCTGGAATTGAAATTATGGTATTTTTTTTTAAAGATTTTATTTATTTATGAGAGAGAGTAACAGCAGGAGAGGGAAAAGCAGGCTCCCCGCTGAGCAGGGAGCCCAGTGCGGGACTCAATCCCAGGACCCTCTGGGATCATAACCTGAGCCGAAGGCAGACGCTTAACGGACTGAGCCACCCAGGCACCCAGAAATTACCGTATCTTTAAGTTGTAGTTGTTGTGCAGGAGCCTTCACTTTGTGCCTTGGGTGTACTGGGTTTAAGTGCTGCAATTTAAATATTGAGGGGGGCGCCTGGGTGGCTCAGTCGTTGAGCATCTGCCTTCTGCTCAGGTCATGATCCCAGGCAGGGTCCTGGGATCAAGCCCGCATCGGGCTCCCTGCTCCGCGGGAAGCCTGCCTCTCCTTCCCCCACTCCCCCTGCTTGTGTTTCCTCTCTCGCTGTGTCTCTCTCTGTCAAATAAATAAAATAAATAAATAAATAAATAAATAAAATCTTAAAAAAATATATTGATGAGGGGCCCAGGACTTATCATAATTGTGGGTAAAAGTGCGCAACATTATTTGCCAATTTGGTGTCAAATATTTTTTTCTCAATAGTACATTTCACACTTGTATTTAAAAAGTTATATCGTTTGTTGTAAATCAAGAAGTACTTTTATTTGGGGTGCCTGGGTGGCTCAGTCGTTGGGTGCCTGCCTTTGGCTCAGGTCATGATCCCAGAGTCCTGGGATCGAGCCCCACATTGGGCTCCCTGCTCTGTGGGAAGCCTGCTTCTCCCTCTCCCACTCCCCCGCTTGTGTTCCCTCTCTCGCTGTGTCTCTCTTTGTCAAATAAATAAAATCTTTAAAAAAAAAAAAAAGGGCACCTGGGTGGCTCAGCCATTAAGTGTCTGCCTTCGGCTCAGGTCATGATCCCAGCGTCCTGGGATTGAGTTCCACATCAGGCTCCCTGCTCGGCGGGAAGCCTGCTTCTCCCTCTCCCACTCTCCCTGCTTGTGTTCCCTCTCTTGCTGTCTCTCTCTCTGTTAACAAAGAAATAAAATCTTTAAAAAAAAAAAAAAAGTACTTTTATTTTAAATCAGTAAGGATTTATGACCTTTTACTATGCACCTTTTCTGTGGTAGTTGCTGTAAAGAGATTCTTTTGAAGGTCAAACTTTGTTTAGTACCTTGAGTTTAGAAAAAGGAATTAATCTGATTTGTTTCTACTACTGGGCTCTGCAAATCTAGGTTGAGATACAAGCCTACATTTGTGTTTATAGCAATTGTTTTTTTTTTCTATGAAGCAGTTTGTGAAAATGGAATTTCAAGCAGTAGTGATGGCAGTTGGAGGGGGATCTCGGATGACAGACCTGACTTCCAGCATTCCCAAACCTCTGCTTCCAGTTGGGAACAAACCTTTAATTTGGTACCCATTGAACCTGCTTGAGCGTGTTGGATTTGAAGGTGAGCTCTGACAATTAAATATACTCATAAAACTTTGGGAATGTTTGATCTCAATGATTTTTCAGCTTTATGAGGGTGAGAAAGGATGAATGAGAGAAGACCAGGATTCAGCATTGACTGAATACTGGCCTCTGTAAATTAAGAACATAGGAGTATTCTATTGCTGTGTAAAAAGGTTGAGAAGACAGCACTGTTACTATGTTAGAGCTGCTGTCTGCAATGATCCAAGTTGAACCCTGTAAGGATATCAGAAAGTAAACAGTGGAAATCCAAGTTAGTACCTCATAGTCAGTAGTTACTGTGAATCTATATGTATCCGGTAATATATTAATATATTAAGGGGCACAGTATTGGGAAGATAACTCAGGCCCTGATTTCTAGGACCTTATAATCTAGATACAAATATAAATAGGGGGGACACCACTACAGATCCTACAGACATTAAAAAGATAGCAAGTAAATATAATGAACAACTTTATGGTAATAAATTTGACAACTTAGATGCACATTTTAGAAATATTGCTTTGGAAACTGTATAAAGAATGGATTCGAGGGAGTCAAGACTACAAGCAGGTAGATGAATTGGGAAATTGATACAGAAGTCCACACCAGCAATGAAGAGGACCTGAACTAAAGAAGTAGCACTAAGAATGGAGAAGAGGGAACTTTTCAGAAAGTTGATGATTAGTGGTGAGGGAGAGTGGAAAAAGAGAGAAGAGTTCCCTCTACTTTTTGCTTGGGTGACTAGGTAACTAGATGGTAGTACGAGTAACTAAGAAAGGTATTATGAGTCAAGGAACAGGTTTGAATGAATATAATGAGT
Source organism: Mirounga angustirostris (assembly GCF_029215605.1). Taxonomy (NCBI): domain Eukaryota; kingdom Metazoa; phylum Chordata; class Mammalia; order Carnivora; family Phocidae; genus Mirounga; species Mirounga angustirostris. The sequence goes on from NW_026991712.1 coordinate 155,115,934, forward strand.
TCAGCTTCGGCCACAATGAGTTTGAGGTGTCCTATAGTTAGATACAGCAAATCTGAGTACCAGATGGAAGTGGTGTCAGATCCTGGCGCACAGTCTCATGTTCCAGTGTTCATTGTACTATGAGAATTGCCTTCCTGAGACAGACCCATGAACATTTCTGTGCAGTGGTCTACAGGACATTGATGTTAAGAGATGTTAGAAAAGATTTTCTTTTTATTATTTATTTTATTTTTAAGATTTTATTTTATTTTTAAAGATTTTATTTATTTGAGAGAGGGAGAGAGCACCCAAGCAGGGGGAGCAGCAGAGGGAGAAGGAGAAGCAGGCTTCCCGCTGAGCAGAGAGCCCGAAACAGGGCCGGATCCCAGGACCATGGGATCATGACCCGAGCCCAAGGCAGCCGCTTAACCAACTGAGCCACCCAGGTGCCCCTAAGATTTTGTATTTATTTGTATGTATGTATGTATGTATGTATGTATGTATTTATTTATTTATTTATAAAATATTTTATTTATCTATTTGACAGAGACACAGTGAGAGAGGGAACACAAGCAGGGGGAGTGGGAGGGAGAGAAGCAGGCCTCCCACGGAGCTGGGAGCCCAATGTGGGGCTCAACCCCAGGACCCTGGGATCATGACCCAAGCCGAAGGCAGGCGCTTAATGACTGAGCCACCCAGGCGCCCCTAAGATTTTATTTTTAAGTAATCTCTACACCCAACGTGGAGCTTAAACTCACAACCCTGAAATCAAGAGTCACATGCTCTACCAAATGAGCCAGTCAGGCGTCCCGAAAGATTTTCTTTTTAATACACTTTATTTTATTTTATTTTTAAAGATTTTATTTATTTATGTGCCAGAGAGAGCACAAGCACGCAGAGGGAGAAGCAGGCTCCCCGCTGAGCAAGGAGCACAAGGCGGGACTCGGTTCCAGGACCCTAGGATCATGACCCAAGCCGAAGGCAGACGCCCAACCAACTGAGCCACCCAGGCGTCCCTTTAATACATTTTAAAATATCATACTATCCTTTAATAGCTCCTTGTGGATTTGTCATCAGTAACTTTTTTTCCTTTTACTTTTGGTATATCTTCAGTTATGGTTGGGGGTTGCCTTTTATGGTATATTTAATACCCACTATGTAGGAAATTTCTTCTCACTAAGGCTCACTCAGAAATTGATGAGTGCCTCCTAAACACAGGATTCTGGAGTTTAATAGCAAAGTCTGTATTCACTTTCTTCATATTGTTCATGAGTTTAGAGAAGTTAATGTAGCTCTGCTTAGCGTTTTTCTTTCTCTCCACACATACGTCTTAGTCCAATTATTAGACTGTCCCATATTTGCAGTTACTCTCTGCACTCTATCCACACTACCTAAAATGTTCTCTCCAAAAAAATAAAATAATAAAATAAAATGTCCTCTCCAAAATGTTATCTTCTCTTTGAAATTCCAGACAGCATCAGTCACCCTGTCCTTTATGGTTCCATCACACTTTGTTTTTCTATCTCAGTACCAACCAAGGCCTGTTTTATGCTATAATTAGTGGCATAGAAGACTGATTTGAGAGCAGTACTATACTTCATTCATCTCTGTAACATCAGCATTTACAGAGTGTGTACTAAAGAACTTTTTGGTGGTCTTGAATTTATCTTGACTTATCTCAAAGGCCATCCCTTCCAGGAAGCCTTCCTTAGTCATTTCTCCGTAATTTCTCCATGTTAAGTTTCTTAAGAATAGGAACCATGTTGCGTTCATTTCTGACTTCTCAGTGCCTATTTTTCCTTTACATATTAAGTGTATTTGTATTTATTGGTTGAATGAGTTGTTTACTAAAAGCAAAGCAGGGAATGGAAGAAAGATGAGAGAAGGAAGGAAGGAAAGTTAAATGATTTGGAAAAGAAAGAAAGAGGAAGAAAGAAGAGAAGGAAAGAAAATAGAAAAGTATGATTACGGTGAAAGGGAGAGATAATTGTTACCTGAAACACTATCATGGAACAAGTGGAAATCGAGATGCTAAAATCTGATCTTCAGACATCAGCAACACATATTATGTTGTAGTGAATTACATTACCCTGCCAAAGATCCATAACAAAGATGCCCAGTTTTCTGTCGTTGGTTACCAGCTATATAGATAAAATGAAGACATCTGTTATGTGGAAATTGCCTTTTAGTAGCGTACATTGTGATCCTCAATGAAGTATTCATGGCTATCTGGTGAGAAGTGGTGATGGCTCTTCCTCTGTAGTGAATGAAGATTTAAAATGTGATGCCATTTGTATCTGCTTTGATGAATGCTCTTCTGAGTTCTTTACTTCAAGAAGTGGCATGTAATAACGTGTGGGCTCTAATCATCAGACTTGAGTTTTATCTTGAGTCCATTGCTTACTAGTTGTGTGATCCTGAACAAAGTCACTTAATATCTTTTAGTCCAGGTTCCCTCATTTGTAAAATGAAATTGTTGTAAGAATTGAGAGAATGCCTGTAAATACATTGAAAAGGCTCAATAATATTAGCTGTTATTATTAAATATAGAAACAGACCAAATCTAATTGAAATGGTGAAACCACTGTCTAAAGGAATGAGAGTTTTTGTGTTTTTCCTTCCTTTTCCCTTTTGTGCTGTAGAAGTGATTGTCATTACAACCAGGGATGTCCAAAAGGCTCTATCTGCAGAATTCAAGATGAAAATGAAGCTAGATACTGTGTGTATTCCTGATGAAGCTGACAAGGGGACTGCAGATTCTCTGCGCCAAATATATCCAAAACTTAAGGTGAGACACTATTTCTTCATTTTTATTATTTATTGAAGATAAATATCACCTTTTGTTTTCCCACTGCATTACAGTTTATAATGCTTTTTTGAAAATATATTCTTGCATCATATATTTTGTTGCCCATGTACTCTTCAACCACTTTTTATTTATTTATTTAGTTTTTAGGTTTATGTATTTATTTACGTGATTTCTACACCTAACACGGGGCTCAAACTCATGACCCCAAGATCAAGAATCACATGCTCCTCTGACTGAGCCAGCCAGGTGCCCCATTTTGATTATTAATGAAGATTTAGACATTTAGTTATCACAGTCACTGGTTTCCAATATTTTTGAGTAATTGTGCATCTTTATAAAAAAGATATACTTTTTTAAAAAAGATTTTTTATTTATTCATTTGAGAGAGAGAGAGAGAGCATGAGCGAGAGCACAAGCAGGGAGATGGGTCAGAGGGAGAGGGAGAAGCAGATTCCCCACTGAGCAGGGAGCCCAACACGGGGCTCGATCCCAGGACCCTGGGATCATGACCTGAGCCAAAGGCAAACACTTAACCAACTGAGCCACCCAGGTGCCCCAAAAAAGATATACTTCAAATGTGCTTTTAAAGTTTCCATTTAAATGAAGCTCATGAACAAGCAAAATTTATGTATGTATGTATGTATTTATTTATAGAGAGAATGCATGCATGTTCAGGGGTGCAGGGGGTGGGGGTGGAGGGAGGACAGAGGGAGAGGGAGAGAGAGAATCCCCAGGCAGACTCCATGCTCAGTGCAGGGCCGGACTCAGGGCTCAATCCCACAACCCTGAGATCATGACCTGAGCCGAAATCAAGAACTGGATGCTTAACCGACTGAGCCACCCAGGTGCCCCCATGAACAAGCAAAAGTTAATCTACAGTGATAAAAATCAGAGCAGCAGTTGACTCTGCAGATGACAGATTGACTGGAAAGCAGGACAGAGGAATTTTCAAAAATTCCAGACCCTCCCCCTACAACATGATAACATTTGACCTTTTGATCTACTTTGATTAGATACTAACAAGGGCATATGAATATGAGGGCACAGTCTCCCTACTGGCCTGTGGCCTATGAACTGAGAAATATCCACTTATGCTGTTTTTAAATTGATGTCCTTTGGAAAAATTCAGTCTGTATGATGATGTTGCCATCTTGTTTGAATTGGGGAGCAGACTCTCCTGGTATTTCTGGTGACTGCAAACAGATTTATTAATATTTTCAACCTGCCTATGCACTAAAGAACAAAAAATGAATGCAGAAATGTGTATGGTCTTTCTCTCCGTCCCACCTTTATTGGGGAATAATTTACACACAGTAAAATACAGAGATACTAAGGATCTAGTTCAATGGGTTTTGACAGATACATACACCCTGAATACCACTACCCAAATCAAGAACATTCCTATTACCTCTGAAAGTTCCTTTGTACTTCTTTTTAGTAAGTCCCTCCCCCTCCTCCTTCTTCATTCTCCTCCCCAACCTCCCAGCACCCCCACACCCCAGAGTCAATTCATATGTTCACTTTGCTTGTTCATGAACTAGATATAATGGAATCATACAATTTTATTCTGGTTTCTTTGGTTTAGCATAATATTTTTCAGACTCATTCATATCATTGCAGATATAGCTAGGTTTTTTTTTTTTATTCCATTAAATAAATACACCAGTATTTACTCATTTCCCTGTTGATGGTCATTTGGGTTATTTCTAATTTTTAGATATCATGAATAAAGCTGTTATGAACATTGTTCTGCAAGTCTTTTTGTGAAAATATTCTAGGTTGTAGGGTTTACTGTATTAGAAACTGCCGTATAGTTTTCCAAGTGGTTATACCATTTTATACTTCCATCAACAATGTATAAGGGTTGCATTTGCTTCACATCTTCATCAACACTTGGTATTGTCAATCTTTGACATTTTAACCATTCTAGTGGATATATATGTAGTAGTATCTCGTGGTTTTAATTTGCATTTCTCTGATAATAGTGATGATAACCACCTTTCCATGTGGTTATTGGCCATTTGTTTATCTTTATGGCATGTTCAAAGCATTTGCCTTTTTTTTTTTAATTTTTTTTTTTTAAGATTTTTTTTTATTTGACAGAGAGAACACAAGCAGAAGGAGAGAGAGGGAGAAGCAGGCTCCCTGCTCAGCAGGGAGCCCGATGTAGGACTCAATCCCAGGACCCTGGGATCATGACCTGGGCCAAAGGCAGCCGCTTAACCGACTGAGCCACCCAGGCGTCCCAGCATTTGCCTATTTTTAAATTGAATTGTTTACCTTTTTATTATTGATTATAGAAATTCCTTATGCATTCTAGATGCAAGTCTTTTGTCAGATGTGTTGTGAATATCTTCTGCTAGTCTGTGGCTTGCCTTTTTACTTTCTTAATGGTGTCTTTTCATGACCAGAAGTTTTCGATGTTGATGAAATTCAATATTGCTTTTTTTCTCTTATGGTTAATATACTTTTTGTGTCCTAAGAAATCTTTGCCTATCCCAAGCTTGTGAAGATTTTTTTTAAGATTTATTTGAGAGAGGGCGCCTGGGTGGCTCAGTCGTTAAGCGTCTGCCTTCAGCTCAGGTCATGATCCCAGGGTCCTGGGACGAGTCCCACATTGGGCTCCCTGCTCGGCAGGAAGCCTGCTTCTCCCTCTCCCACTCCCCCTGCTTGTGTTCCTGCTCTCGCTGTCACTCTCTGTCAAATAAATAAAATCTTTAAAAAAAAAAAAAAAAGATTTATTTGAGAGAGAGAAAGGGAGCGTGTGAGTGGGGGAAGGGACAGGGAGAGGGAGAGAATCCCAGGCAAACTTCCCACTGAGCATGGAGCCCCACACGGGGCTCAGTCTCATAACCCTGAGATCATGACCTGAGCCAAAACCAAGAGTTGGACACTCAACTGAGCCATCCAGGTGCCCCAATGAAGATACTCTTTTATGTTTACTTCTAAAAGCTTTAGCTTTTATGTTTAGATGTCTGCCCCATCTTGATTTAATTTTGTATGTGGTATGAGGTAGGGATAAAATTTACTTTTTTTCTATATGGATATTTGTTCCAGCACCGTTTGTTAAAAAGACTTTACTTTCCCCATTGAATTGCACTGGTGCCTTCATTGAAAATCAACTGATCATATATGTGTGGTCTGTTTCTGTTTTCTGTATTTTGTTTCATTGGTCTATTTGTCTTTACTTCAATATCACATTGAATAATGTCTTGATTATTTTAGCTTTATAGTAGGAATTGAACTGAATCTATAGATTAGTTTGGGGAGAATTGCTATCTTAATATTGATTCTTCCAGTCTTGAACATCTGTTTATTTAGGTTTCTTTTAGTTTCTCTCAATAGCGTTTTATGATTTTCAGTGTAGAAGTTTTGAACATCTCTTGGTAAATTATTCCTAGGTAAATGTTTTTAGTGATGTTGTAACTGGTGCTTTTTACTCTATTTTTCAATTGTTTGTTGCTTGTATATAGACATAAAATTGTTTTTTGAATATTGACCTTGTCAAATTGTAGATTCTTTAGGATTTTCTATACAAATCATCATGTTGCTTATAAATAAAAACAGTATTACACCTTCATTTTTAATCTTTATGCTTTTTTTTTTTTTAATTGTCTCTTCCCCTGGCCGGGACTTCCAGTGCAATGTATTATAGGCATTTCCATTCACTTTTGGCCTCTCTTTTTGTTTTGCTATGCTTCCATCCAAGTAGGTTTTCGTGTTTCTGACTGGAGAGGAGATTTCCAATACCATAATGTTGGGTGTGTTACTTACTGGACTGCAGCTGCTTATTTCCTTAGGGAAGTATGGGGAATTTCACTGAGAAAATGAAATGATAATTCTGGTTTTTCATAGGAATGGATGCCAGGTTTACCAAGAAGCTGAGGGTGTTTAGTGTACTTCCCAGGGGCTGTTTTAGCTACGGTCTAAACGTTTAGGATGGAGGTGTATTCTCTTTGCTCCCTAGTGTCTAAATCTTAGAAATGTTATTTTTACCCTAACCTGGAACTGGAGATTCTAGAAGTCTCATGGGAGAGTTGGTAACTCTTAGGGGCTTGAGAAGTAGTAGTGACAACTATAAATAGAAGTGGGCATGTGGAAGCAAGTAAAGTAACTGCCAAAAGGACATTTTACTCCCAAGTTACTGCTGCCTCTTAAGGTTTTGACCATTGAATCCTTACTTTAGAACCTAAAGAGTCCTCATTAAGTCATTCTGCACAGTCTCATTTCTTTTCCTCCTTTACATACCACTTTGTTTTTACATCATTTACATCACAGCACCTTTTACATATAATCCTGTCTCTGTGCCTTCTTCTGGAGCTTTGACTTGGACTAGCAGGTCTCTGCTGTCTTTGCTCTCCCTACTTGGTTTCTCCTATACCAGTGGTTCCTGGTATCCTGGCTTCACATCAACTTGCATTCCAACCTGGAGCAGAGGCAACAAAGCTAACCCGTGGAGGAACTTAGTAGACTCCTAAATAGCTGTTAAGATCAAAGTAAAACCTGAGCTAAGCCAAAATTCAGAACCATCGGGTTGGGATCAACATAAACTTATAGGAATGGTAATGGAAATACATATAAACAGTGGAGGAAAGTGAAACAGCCTGAGAAGGCAGTTTGTTGGTGTTTGCTAAGAGATATCAAGTACCTCTCTGAGGTAGAAAGTTGTACCCCCAGGTTGTGCCATGGTCTAAAAGCAGTGCCCCTTTGAGCCAATTTATTTATCTTACCTTGTGCCCTCAAAGCAGCTTCCTAAACATTTGGGGACTATTTTGGTCTGTTTTAAATAAGATTTTAGGTAAGATTATTCCCTTTGAGATTTGGGGGTTTGTGAGCTTTTGGTTCTTTTATCTTTACCCACTTCCTCCAAGTTGAGTTCCCCAAATGTTACTATGAGGTTATCCCATGTGGCTTCTGCTTTCCTGGAGAAAGACCACAATAGTATATTAGCTTTATTTGGCTTTTTTGTTTAAAATATATTTCACCATTTTAATTTATAATCTTTTTCATTTACATTGTACTTGCTCAATATATATTGCAGTTCTATTTATATGTGGAAACTTCCATCATGTGTGCTTATAGGATATTGAAGCTGGACATCATATGTGCTATGTGTTTTTTCAACTAACATACTAACATACATAACAACTAACATATTTCATTTGGTTTTATTCTTCTGGCACTGTTTTCTACTTCATTTTGCCTTATCTCATGCCACAATTTTTGCTGACTTACTGGCTTCTCACTTTTTATTTCAGCTGCCCACCCTCTTTCCCTGACTTTTCAAGAGAGATTATTGGCTCATTCATTCTCCCACGCCCTGGGTGAGTGAGCTACATTCTTATAACTGGCGTTGATAACATGAAAGTTCTTAGATTTTCAATCTTCTCCACAATAATGTTTCATATTTGTTGATGAATGATTCAGTCTTATCTATGTCTGAACTCATTCATTTAGCAAATATGTATTGAGAGTATAATAATGATTATAATTGCTTAATTTATTAAATACCAACTATGGACCATAGTTTTTTTTTTTTAACTTTTTATCAGCGAGAACTTCAAACATGTACAAAAATAGAACATTGCCCAAGTATCTGTCACCCAACTTCAATAGTTATCAACCCATGGCAAATCTTTTTTTTTTTTTTAAGATTTTATTTATTTATTTGACAGAGAGAGACAGCTAGAGAGGGAACACAAGCAGAGGGAGTGGGAGAGGGAGAAGCAGGCTTCCCGCGGAGCAGGGAGCCCGATGTGGGGCTCGATCCCAGGACCCTGGGATCATGACCTGAGCCGAAGGCAGCCGCTTAACGACTGAGCCACCCAGGTGCCCCAACCCATGGCAAATCTTATTTCATCTATATCCCCACCCATCTTGCTCCCTCTCATGTTCTTTTGAAATAAATCTCAGAAATCATATTATTTCATCTGTATTTCAGAATATATTACTAAGATGAGAGCTTTTTAAAAAATAAAAATAAAACTATAATGCCATTATAACACCTAAAAAAACAAATTAATAATTCTTTATTATCAAATGTCCAGTTATGAGTTTCCAGTTGCCTCATAAATATAATTTAAAAAAAATTTTTAGTGTGTTTATTTAAATCAGGAGGCAAATAAGGACTATACATTACAATTGATTGAAATGTCTCTTTTAATATATAGATTTTCCCTCTGTCTCTTCTTTTTCTTATAATTTATTTGTTGGAGAAATTGGGCCATTCATTTTCTTATACATTTTCCCTCCCACAGTCTGCATTTTGTTGATTGTGACCCTGTGGTGTTGTCTAATAGGTTTTCCTCTCTTTATATTGGCCTTGGTAGTTGGACCTAGAAGCTCCATTAAATTCAGGTTTTGAATTTAGGGACAAGACTTTCATAGGTGATGGTGTGTTCTTCTATCTGGAGGCACATAAGTTTTTGATTGTCTCTCTTTTTGTGATGTAGTAGTTTTTAATGATCACTGCCACAAGGCTCTAGGCATTGTCTCTCCAGTCTTTTAGCTATCTGAAGCTTATTTCTAGTAGAGTCCTTAGGAAGTCTTCATGATATCCATGCTCAGCAGATTAGCTGCAGCCTTCATATTAATCCTTGACTCACATTTTTTCCGTGAATATCTTAAATTCCCTCATTGATTCTGTTGTAAACTGTTGCCGTCCAAAAAATGCAAGTGAAAATCTTTCTTTCCCTTAGTGTGAGTGAGTTGGTCTTTTTGTCTGGATTCCCAAAGGTTTTGTTTTGTTTTGTTTTTTAATTTATTTAAAGATTTTATTTTTAAGTAATCTCTACACCCAATATGAGGCTCAAACTTACAACCCCAACATCCAGAGTTGCATGCTGCAGTGACTGAGCCAGCCCGGTGTCCCTATTTTATTTATTTTTATTTTTTTTAAGATTTATTTATTTATTTTAGAGGGAGAAAGAACACGAGTGAAAGGTGCAGAGGGAGCAGGAGAATCTCAAGCAGACTCTGTGCTGAGCATGGAGCCTGAGGTAGGGCTCGATCCCATGACCCCAAGATCACCCCCTGAGCTGAAACCAAGAGTGGGATGCTTAGCCAACTCTGCCAACCAGATTCCCCACCTCTGTTTTATTTTTGTAAGTAAGTTCTATGTACAACATGAGACTTAAACGTGTGACCCCAGGATCAATAGTCACATGTTCTGCCGACTGAGCCAGCTAGGCACCCCAAGTTTTTATTTTCTTTAAACTTTTCTGGTTTTACTACATAATATATTCCATTGATCTGAATCATATTTTCTAGATATGTAGTATGTCCTTTTCATGTGAAGTTTTGGTCTTTTTTATTGTTTCGGAGAAGTTTTCTAGAATTATAACTTTAGCTATTTGTTCTATTTCATTACTTTGGTTTTAGTCTTTGGGATTCTTTTTTTTTTTTTAATATTTTATTTATTTGAGTGAGAGAGAGAGAGAACACAAGCAGGGAGGAGGGGCAGAGGGAGAGGGAGAAGCAGGCTCCCCGCTGAGCAGGGAGCCCACATGTGATCCCAGGACCCTAAGATCATAACCTGAGCAGAAGGCAGGCACTTAACTGACTGAGCTACCCAGGTGCTCCTGGTCTTTGGGATTCTTAAACATATGCTGGATTTTGTTGCTTTTCTTATTTTGCCTCAAATCCTTTTTATCTATTTCCTTTTAAATTTTAGGATTGTCTTCTTTTTTTACATTCTGTTTTCCTTGAGGTATTATGCATTGAGTTGTGTTTTATTCACTTTTGTGTCCTTTCTAGTTTAGCTGTTATTTCTGAAGTGATCTTTTTTCTTTTATTTCTAATTCTTTTCTTAAGTTCTGTCATCTAATTTCTAATTTTTCTAATTCCGATTTATTTTGACCTTTCACATCTATTATTTTCTTATTTTAGGTTATTTTGAAATAGCTGCCTACAAATTTAACCTGTTTCATGAGCATGTCTTTCTGACATGTACTTCATTACAGAGATGTTATTCTAACCCTTACTGTGATTTTTCTCAATAATAACTTTGTACAGGATTTGACTGTAATCCTTTTCTATTGCTAATTTTACCCAAATTTAATTTTCCTAAATTTTTAGAAGGGAAGGATAAGTCAGGATAGATTTTGTAGCTTCATAGCTATAGAGCCCCCTCTTCTTTGAGATCTTCCTCCTCTGCTCCATTATCTCCATTTTATCTGGCCTTTCTCTTTTCTTTACACTGATTGTCCCTGTCCTGCTCAATTTGGATTCTATTCCCAGATATTCTCAGTGCAGGGCTTCATTTTTAAAGTGAATATTAGTTTGCTAGTTTCAAGAGTTCATAGGGCCAAGACTGCTCCAGCCCCTTCAGACCTTACTGAGAATAGATAAGGGGACTGAATCTTAGGAGAGTTTAATGGAAGAGTTAGTGATTGAACTTGGGTCTCTCACTTCAAAGCCTATGCTCTTAACTACTGTTTTATGCTATCTGTACAGTCTGGGCTAGAGGTGAAAATCGAATATATGCTTTATCCTGTGGGGATACTTTGAAGGATTATTAACAGATTAATATTTTAGAAATATTACTGCATGAATGAGGAGAGCCAGAGAGACCACTGGGAGGCCATTGTAGTAATTGTAATAAGAAATGATGAAAGACCAAACCAAAACAATGACAGTGGTAACAGAGAGATGGGGATAAGTTGGAGAATATTTAGAACTTTATGGCTAATTAATTGGATGTGGGAGGATAAAGAGAAGGAGGGATCAAGCATGACTCCCAAGTTTCTAGCAAGAGCAACTGGATGGATGGTGGTGGCATTCACAAATTTAGAGGCTGCAGGATAAGGAACAGGTTTATAGGAGAAATAAGATGTGTAACTACATTTAGCTCACTAATACACTTTGCTATGAATGTGAACCATTTTTCCCACAAGGATGTTAGAGTAAATCAAGAAAAGGACAGGACACAGAGGGCCTAAGGAAACACCAATACTTAATAGACATGTAGAAGAAGAGAACCTTCTGAAAGAGGTAAGAGGGATACTCACAACCATGGATATTTTAAAATAATAAATAATAACTAATACATACAAGGGATTCAAAAAGTATAAAAACGTTTATGGTGAAATATTTCTGTTCCTTCCTTATCTACCTGGTTTCCCTATTAGCAACCACTGTTACTAGTTTCTTCTACTTTGAGGGTATTTTTAAGATGGAAGCAACTTGACAATTTTTACAAGAGAGCAAAAGAGCCAGTGGAGAGGTGTAGAAGAAAGGAGGTAAATGATGGATGAGGTCCCCAAGGAAACAAGAAGGAATGAAGGAGCAGCTTTGGGCAGGAGGAAGGGTGTATCTTCCACTAAAATGAGAAAACAAGAGGAAAGGGAAAGCTCAAATGCAGATCAGAAAGGAGAGACAGGAATTTAAATAGTTCACTCCTGATGCCTCTATATTCTTGATGAAGTAGGAGGTAGAGTTGTCTGTTGAGAATGTGGAGAGAGAAAGGTGATGGGATTGGGACCTGTGAGTAGTGAAACTTTAGAGTTGTCACTGGAAAATAGGAGAGAGCTGACTAGGGACACTGAGAAGGAGACCTGAGCAACAATCAGGGGTGTAGCTAAGGTTGAAGAATGTAAATTATAATTACTGCAATTAGCACACTTGTGGGGTTGGATTTTTTTTCTTGTTTTTCTCTCTCACCATTGCTCAGGTGTCTAGATATAGAGAAGATATGTTTGGATTGATCAGAGTTATGAGCAAGGTCAATATTTGTACCCACCGGAGAGGGGAAAACTGAGGCCAGGAAGAATAAGATTTGACTAAGGACTCGGTGGACAAAGGCCTTCCCTCTTCTTTCTGGCATGAGCTTGGCAAAAACTTTCCTCCCAGAGCCAGTTCTCTCCAGATTGGATCTGGGTGCTGGGTAAGAGTTTATCCATTCCCCTTCTGTGGGACAGTTAGTTGGCTATCATTTCTTTCACTATGTGTTGTGCTACAACATACATCCTTGCATCAGCTTCTTTGTGCTCTTGTTTTGAAGTTAGACACCTAGGAGTGATGTGTGGATTATGTGTGCATCTCCAGCTCTACTGGATACCAGCAAATTGCCCTTCAAAGTAGTCATATCAGTCTATATTCCCACCAGTAGTATGAAGTAGAGTTCTGATGTGTCCCTGTCCTCACTAACAATTGGTGTTCTCAAACCTAAATTTTCATTAATTTCATTAATGAAATCACTTCATTAATATGATGGGTGTGAAACCCTACCTCATTATTGGTTTAATTTGGCATTTCCTTGGTTACTTGTGAATTTGAGGACTTTTTTTTCTAGGTATATTGGCCATTTTCCTTTTCAGTGAATTTCTTATTCATATCCTGTGCTCATTTTGTGTTTGGGTTGTCTTTTTCTTACTTACATATATAGTCTGTATATTCTGTTTACTAATCCTTTGCTAGTTTGTCACTGCTCTTTCCCTTGGATATAGTATCTTCTAGCATATAGAAGTCTTAACTTTTTTTGTTGTTAACTAGATCAGTCTTTTCTTTTATGGTTGGTGGTTTTGTATCTTAACTTTAAAATGACATAGACTTCTGCCCTCTAAAAGCTTTACAATTTTGCTTTTCAAATTTGATCTTTAGGGGCGCCTGGGTGGCTCAGTCGTTAAGCGTCTGCCTTCAGCTCACGTCATGATCCCAGGGTCCTGGGATCGAGCCCTGCATCGGGCTTCCTGCTCGGCGGGAGGCCTGCTTCTCCCTCTCCCACTCCCCCTGCTTGTGTTCCCTCTCTCGCTGTCTCTCTCTCTGTCAAATAAATAAATAAAATCTTTAAAAAAAAAAATTTTTGATCTTTAAACCAATATTTATATTTATATTTATATTTATATATGACATGAGGTGAATATCTAAGTTTATCTTTTTTCCAAATGATTAGGTGGTTATTCCAGCTATTTATTGAATAATCTTTTACTTCCTGATTTATACCAAGTTCCACGTATGCCTGAGACTATTTCTAAGCCTTCTCTTCACTTCCACTGGCCTCATTGTCTTCCTTCACCAATGTCTTATTGTTTTAATTACTGTTGCTTTATAGAACTTTTGTCTAGTAGGATGATTCCCCTCTACCTCTCGTTATTATTATTTATCTTTAAAGTCATCTTAACTATTTCTTCCCATTTGACATATGAATCTTAGTATTAGCCATGAAAAATCTTTCTTGGTATTTGACTGGAATTACAGTGATTTTCAGATTAATTTGAGAGAGTTGGCATTTTATAATACTGAGTCTTTCTATTCCTTAAGCATAATATATCTCTATTAAGGCTATTTTTTTGTTTTGTTTTTTAAATAAGGTTTAAAGTTTTTCTATAAAAAATGTCTTATACATCCTATGTTGAACTTATTAGTAGATACTTTTTTTTTTTAAGATTTTATTTATTTATTTGAGAGAGAGTGAAAGAGAGCATGAGCAGGGGTGGGGGGGAAGAGGGAGAAGCAGACTCCCCGCAGAGCAAGGAGCCTGACGCGGGGCTCGATCCCAGGACCCTAGGATCATGACCTGAGCCGAAGGCAGACGCTTGACCAGCTGAGCCACCAGGCGCCCCAGTAGATACTTTCTAATTTTGTTGTGCAAATGGTATTTTTTTTAAGGCCCACACATTATATTTGATTGTGTCTTTTCAGTTTTTTACTCTAGAACAGCCTCCCTCCCACCGACTTTTTTTCCTTGTGCCATTGACTTATCAAAGAAAACAGGTTATTTGTCCTGTAGAATCTCCCATATCTCTGGTGTGTCTCACTGCTCTCTGTTGAGGTCATTTAACTTGTTTCTCTTTCGCAGTATTTTCTTAAAAACTGTAATTTGGATCTAAATGTTGATAAGATTCAATTTCAACTTTTTTTTTTTTTACAATATTTCATATGTATACTTCATATTGCATTGTATCCAGATCTAAAATCAGATATTTTAAAAAGCCCTGATTTCTTATGTATAGTTTTTTACATGTCAGTCATACCTCAACAAAAGGGCTTAAAAAAAAAAAAAAGCCCTGGTTTCTTTTTATGGAGAATGATGTTTATAGGCTGCAATCTGGGCTCTAGGAGAAATAGAAGCTTTTAAATTTTAATGTAATTGATTTTTTTTCAGTCTTTTCCTTAATGGTTTTTTATTTCTGTGCCTAGCTTTAGAAATTCTTACGTTTATGAGGTCTTGAAGATATTTTCTTTAAAGTTTTAGTTTTGCTTTCCATATTTTGGCTCTAATTCACTTAGAATCTCTTCATTTACTTCAGGCTTTTAAAATATATCTCAGTGAAGTTTTATAATTTTCTTCATAAAAATCTTATTTATCTTTTGTCAAATTTATTCCCAGATTGTGTTTTCATATTCTCTCTTTTTATTAGTATGTGTATTGTAGATGTACATAACGTATACAACTTAAAGAATCAAATAGTTCTACAAGACTGAATGAAAGACAAAGATCTCCTGCACTATCCTTCCTCATTCATTTTTTTTTTCCCTAGAATGTTACCTCATTTACTCCTTTATTCAGCAAAAATACTCATAAATGATTTTTGCTCTTCAGAGGCACCTGCTCTCAGCTCTTTTCTTTTTCCTTCTGGTAATGTCCTCAGTATTTCTAAACAACATATTTATACTACTATTTTTTTATTTTTAGTTTTAAATAATCTGTTGAATTTCTACTATGAGAGATAAGGATTTGGTTCACCTACCACCCCATCTGCCCTCCTCCATGTATAGATGCAACCTCCTCCCCCCTTTTTTAAAAGATTTTATTTAGGGGCGCCTGAGAGACACTGTCTCTCTCTGTCAAATAAATAAATAAAATCTTTAAAAAAAATTAAAAATAAAAGATTTTATTTGTCAGAGAGAGAGCACAAGCAGAGGGAGAAGCAGGCTCCCCGCTGAGCAAGGAGCCCAGTGTGGGACTCAATCCCAGGACCCCAGGATCCCAGGATCATGACCTGAGCCAAAGGCAGACAGACACCCAACCAACTGAGCCACCCAGGCATCCCCAACCTCCCCCTTTCTTAATCTTCCAAATATAGTTATGTCCTAATTTTTTATTAAATCAATCATTAGGGCTTATTTATAGCTTAGCCATATAATGTACTAGTATTATACTTCCTTTCTTAAAAATCAACTTTATTGAGTTATGATTTATATATGATAAAATACACCCAATTTAAATGTGCAGTTTGGTAATTTTTAAAAATTAGGTTTATTGGGATGCTTGGGTGGCTCAATTGGTTAAGTGTCTACCTTCGGCTCAGGTCATGATCCCAGGGTCCTGGGATCAAGTCCCACATCGTGCTACCTGCTCAGCGGGTAGCCTGCTTTTCCCTCTGCCTCTTCCCCTCCCCCGCTTGTGCTCTCTTTCTCTCTCTCTGACAAATAAAATCTTTAAAAAAAAATAAAAAATTAGGTTTATTGAGGTATAAGTTACATAGAGTAAAATTTGCCCTTTTCAGTGTACTGAGTTTTGACAAATGTATTGTGGTGATATAACTATCACCTCAATCAAATAAAGAACAATTCTGTCCTCCCCTACAAGTTTCTACTTCCTTTTTGCACAATGTTTTGTGTTCTTAGAGATATCAGTTGTCATACTTTCAAAGTTGCTTGGTTTTCCACATTTCCATCACTAACTTATCCTCAGACTTTTTTTTTTCATACTCAGACTTTCTAAAAGGAACATAAATGGGGTGCCTGGGTGGCTCAGTTGTTAAGCGTCTGCCTTCGGCTCAGGTCGTGATCCCAGGGTCCTGGGATCGAGCCTCACATCGGGCTCCCTGCTCCACGGGGAGCCTGCTTCTCCCTCTCCCACTTCCCCTGCTTATGTTCCCTCTCATGCTGTGTCTCTCTCTGTCAAATAAATAAAATCTTTTAAAAAAATAAAAAATAAATAAAAAATAAAAGGAACATAAATGTATTAGTATATTTAAACATATCAGGTCTGTCAAGTTTTTTCCCTTTGAGACAACCCTTCTAGGAGCTGTCCATTCTCTCTTCAAATCCCTACTGGTTGCTCTCTAGGCCTGCTGCAGAGCTCTCATCCTCGGACTTCTCTTCACCATCATTCTGGGAATTCACTTCTCTCTCCTGTGTTGGATACCCTGGTTCCTAGATCCCATGTTTTCCTCTTTGATTTACTCCCTCATTTTAAAGGAACCCAACCTTTATTGGCTTCTTAAAGAGAGAGCATGGAAGGTAAATATTTTGAAAACTTGCATGTTTGAAATGTTTTATTCCAGGGCGCCTGGGTGGCTCAGTAGGTTTAGCATCTGAATCTTGATTTTGGCCCAGGTCACGATCTCAGGGTTGTGAGGTAGAGCCCATCATCGGGCTCTGCGCTGGGCATGGAGCCTGCTTAAGATTCTCTCTCTGCCCCTTCCTATGTCCCCCTAAAAAAAAGTTTTATTCCATCCTTATTCTTTTTCCTTTTTTTTTAAAGATTTTATTTATTTATTTGAGAGAGAGCGCAAGAGATAGAGAAGGAGCGAGGGGCGGGGGGTGGGGGTAGAGAGGGGGAGAGGGAGAGAGACAAGCAGACTCCCCACTGAGCAGGGAGCCTGACAGAGGGCTGGATCCCAGGACCCTGGGATCATGACCTGAGCCGAAGGCAGACGCTTAACCAACTGAGCCACTCAGGCACCCCTCTTGAATGATAACTTACCTTTGTATAGAATTCTAGGTTAGAAATAATAACCCTTCAGAATTTTTTGTCCCAAATTGAGACAGACTTCCTTGATGATTCCTTGTGCTGTAGGTAGATTTTTTTTTTCTCTAAAGTTTACGCTTTCACTGAATTCCCATTTATGCAGGGTCTCAGTTCAAACTCCCTGCTTTATATCAGCATCAAGCTATATCTTTGGCCCAATGTAGCCCTTAAAAACCCCAGTTAAGGGGCGCCTGGGTGGCTCAGTCGTTAAGCGTCTGCCTTCGGCTCAGGTCATGATCCCAGGGTCCTGGGATCGAGCCCCGCATCGGGCTCCCTACTCAGCGGGAAGCCTGCTTCTCCCTCTCCCACTCCCCCTGCTTGTGTTCCCTCTCTCGCTGTGTCTCTCTCTGTCAAATAAATAAATAAAATCTTAAAAAAAAAAAACAAAAAAAACCAGTTAAGGTAGCCAAGGTTTCTGTTCAGTTTTCACTTCCTTCTTCAGTTCTAGCACTTGGTATTTTCCCTTTCTTTCTTGTAAGTTTGAATACATTATTTGGAATAATTTTTTGTTAGGTCTTGTCCAAAATTTTTAGGGTTTGTAATAGAATTTTTCGGTTTTTAATATACCAGTTTTCCAACGCCAGAAGCCTCCATGCTAAACACTTGGTGTGCATTATTTCATTTAATTCAAGGTAGATACTGTCTTTATCCCCATTGTACAAATGAGAAAAGTAGGGCTCAAAGAGCTTGAGTAACTTGCCTGAAGTTCAGGTGGAAAGAAAACTATGCATTGGGTACCATAGTCTCAGTAAATGCATTAAGTAATCAGGGATTAATAGAACAATGTCTGCTAGGTGTGGCCAAATGGCACACGTCTCAGTGGAAATTGAATTGTTATTTGAGAATGCAGTGGTGGAGTGGGTTAGGGATACAGTAAAGAAGAGTTAGAAGAGTACTATGTGCCCTCTGGAAAAGAATCTGCAAGCACTGCTTGGATCTACTTATTGAAGAAGGACCACTTCATGACTGTCACTTTCTAATTGAGTTTTGTAGGAAGAGAGTAGGAATCTGTGATGGTGGGGCAATGTGTAGGGATAGACATTCCTAGTGTGAAGAGGATAGAATAGCTCCAAGAAAAGCATGAAAATGTTGGTAGATCCTATACTTTAACAGTTGAAGAATTACTACGAAGCTGAGATATAAGGGGATATTTTTAGTTTCTAATTGTGTAATCTGATGGCCTCACTCAGTATAAGCATATACCTTTAAAACTTTTACCCAGGTCTGTATTTCTTTGAAATGTACTAAACAAGAAAACATATCAATTAAATAATGTAATTGGTAGTCTTTTTTACTTTCTGGGTGGCAGCCTGAATTATATACATTTAAGGTTTAATTTGATCTTTTTTTTTTTAGAAAGTTGAACAATTGAGAGGGAAGGAGAATAGAAGGGCAGATGAAAAAAATTGAGAAGCAACAGAGACCTGCTTTGCAATAACAGCTGATTATTCACACAACATCTCAATCTGTCACCAGTTGAGCACTTCTTTTTTTTTTTTTTTTTCAGTTGAGCACTTCTGAGGATACTTAGATTTACTAAAGCTTTATAAATGAGTACATTTTAAAAATTAATTTACTTCAGAACCTTAGTTTCTGTTCTTAGAGACTACCCTAAAGTAGGGAGTTAATTTATTAGTTGATTATGAGGGTGTAAATTTATTTTCTTTGGAGTTACCCAGAATGTTTGCTCTGAAGATCACAAAGGAGGTATTTCATATTTACTGTGGATTTCTGATCCCCACAACCACCTTGAAAGGTAGATTTCTACCTTGTGGATATCTAATCCCCATAGCCACCTTGAAAGGTAGATGGTATTCTATTTTACAGTTGAGAAAATCAATACTCAGTTTAAATAATAATCTCCCCCAAATCCCACACCTGGGTAGGTGCCGAGCCAGACTAGAACCCAGCCCTGGGTTTTGAGATACACTTGTGCATCTCACATATACCTGCTTTTTTCACTCGTATTGCATCCAAAAGACAAGCATCAGTTGTCCTTATAATCTACTCTAATTCTAGACCCTTGGCTTCAGAATAGGTTTAGTTGGTCTGGAATTTTCAAGATTACTTTTTCCTTCTCTTTTTAAGTCTGTGGGATCCATGTGTGTAGAATTTTTGTGTACATTAGATAATTGTATGTAAATATAGAACTCTTTTAAAGTATGCAATTCAGTGGTTCTTAGTACGTATAAAACTCTTAATTAAATGTTTTTGTGTAAAACGTGCTTAAAAATCAGCAACTCTCCACCAGGATTCAAGGAACTATGTAGTATCCTTGCGTCACAAGTGTGCAGCTTTATTGATATCTTTCTCTAAGTAGAGGCAGATGCAGTGTTATAGGAAGCCTTTCGACCCCATCTAGAGCCATATGAGCAAGAATTCCGGCTCTTCTGGAGCAAAAAGAGCTCTTCTTTTTGGGCAGTAAGTAAGGATGTGTGTGATGAGCACATGAAGCAAAACTAGCTAACTCCTTGGACATTGAGCCTGACCCACATTAGATGCTTCTCTGATTGTCTGAGGTAATCAGCCATTGGTGCCATTTTTGTGCTTCAGAAACAATGTGATTATTCCTTAGATAAGTGTTTTGAGGACAAGGTAGTGAGTTGTATTTAGGAGACCTCAGCCGACTAAATCTATAATAGAGTTCTATAGCCTGTGTTTAAAACACTTACCTTATATTGCAGGTCTCATGACTTCTCTTAATTTAGAGATTGCAGAATTGACCGTTTTCTATTTAATCTAGACAGGAATCTTTCTTTAGCCTCAGGCAAGCCTCCTTTGCCCTCTGCCTCAGTTTCACAACCCAGAAAATAGGGATAATGATACCAACACACTAGTTAGAGGTTTAGTTATTTAAAATCTTTGATGTAGAAAAAGGACTATTGTTATATGTCTTATGAAACAGCTAGCATGTTACAACAAAGAACAAACTATGCCCATGAAATCCCCATCCTGAGGACAGCTTATTAGAAAGATTAAGCATATGTGCTATTTTTAGATGTTCAAAAAGCTAAGTACAAGTTATTTTCAGTTGAGTGTTTGATGTCTTTATCGAATTACAAATCTCTGTCATTCTTTCCTGGAACGTTTCATTTTGCCCAAGGATTTGTTTTTGGCAGATTTCTATCTGCTTGAAAAGAATGAGTACACTTTGGTTAAGGGAAAATCTGAGAACGTGGTTCCAACTTGCCTAAAGACTTTTAAGTGGCAACTTTTCTTCTTATGATTGCTTTGGTGGGCTGTGGTTTCCCAGGAAGGCCTCAGGATATCCCCAATGATGCCTTTTTGGAGGAGGCTGGTGGAATAATGAAAAGTCCAAGAGTTATGGTGGAAACAAGTTAACAAGTTGGAGGAGGGAATTTTTTAACCTTTTTACCCCCCAGGAAATCTCAGTGGAGCTTTTCTCTTGACTTTAATAACCTAGTATATAGGGCGCCTGGGTGGCTCAGTCGTTAAGCGTCTGCCTTCGGCTCGGGTCATGATCCTGGAGTCCCTGGATCGAGTCCCGCATCTGGCTCCCTGCTCGGCAGGGAGTCTGCTTCTCCCTCTGACCCTCCCCCTTCTCATGTTCTCTCTCTCATTCTCTCTCTCTCAAATAAATAAATAAAATCTTTAAAAAAATAAAAAAAAATAACCTAGTATATATATCCACAGCCTTATGGAATGAGGGGCTATAGAGTAGGATGGAAACGTGATAGCCAGGAATTATGATAGAACACCCAGGTTGTCATCACACATCTTTATCCTTGGGTGATAAGCAGCCATATGGCTTAATTTTTGGAAGCTCTTGGAAGGGCCCCCTGTCCTGCTCTGAATCATAAGGTAACAAAGACTGCAGCCTGACTAGGGAATGGACCTATACTATTTGTGGGAAGTCAGTAAGCATTCTGTCGTCATGACCAGGGAGTTCATTGGAAGCAGCCTGTAGCTACCCAGCCTTTTTTCAGTTCTTAATGTAGACATCATCTGCTCCAATTAGCCTTTGTTGGCTTTCTAAGACTAGGGTAGTTTTCATTTGTCTGTACTTGCACAGAGGATTAAAATTATCTGTTACGGGGCGCCTGGGTGGCTCAGTCGTTAAGCGTCTGCCTTCGGCTCAGGTCATGATCCCAGGGTCCTGGGATCGAGCCCCTTTTCGGACTCCCTGCTCAGCGGGGAGCCTGCTTCTCCCTCTCCCACTCCCCCTGCTTGTGTTCCCTCTCTAGCTGTGTCTCTCTCTGTCAAATAAATAAATAAAATCTTTAAAAAAAAAAAAAAATGGAGGGACGCCTGGGGGGCTGAGTCGTTGGGCGTCTGCCTTCTGTTCGGGTCGTGGTCCTGGGGTCCTGGGGTCGAGCCCCGCGTCGGGCTCCCTGCTCCGTGGGAGGCCTGCTTCTCCCTCTCCCACTCCCCCTGCTCGTGTTCCCTCTTTCGCTGTGTCTCTCTGTCAAGTGAATAAATAAAATCTTGAAAAAAAAAAAATGGAGGGACGCCTGGGTGGCTCAATCGCTGGGTGTCTGCCTTTGGCTCGGGTCATGGTCCTGGGGTCCTGGGGTCGAGCTCCGCATCGGGCTCCCTGCTCCATGGGAAGCCTGCTTCTCCCTCTGCCACTCCCCCTGCTTGTGTTCCCTCTCTCGCTGTGTCTCTCTCTGTCAAATATATAAATCTTAAAAAAAAAAATTATCTGTTACATTATCATCTCCCTGCAGTAGACTGTGGGATAGGAACTATTTCTGGATGCTCAATATGTATGTATTGAATGAATGACAGATGGAGGCAAGCTCTTTGTAAACATTTGGAACATGCTCCTTACTCCTTTAATATAGACACAGATGCCTAAGGTTGAGTTTCAGTGATTGTAGACCAGAAGGATCACGGCATTGGCTGCTTGGTGTTCATTTTATTTGTATCTGTAAGTTTCCATCAAGCCTTAAGTTTACTGACATGACTATCCCAAAGGGAGGATAGTTTTATCTTATCAAAGAGGTGGAGTGGCATAGTGAAAAGAATGCAGGCTTTCAAGAATATGGGTAGACCTGGATTCTCATTCTTGTCCATCACTCACTAGCACATGCCCTTAAGGAGGTTACAAGTCCCTTCCAAGCTTGCATTTAATTCATCTATAAAATAGTCATATTTTTCATTTATTCACCTGCTATTTGCTGGCAATATAGGGGTAAACCAGATAAACAAGGTCCCTGTCCTCTTAGAGCTACTCCATAAGAAGAGATCTATGATAAACAAGAAAACAATTTTAGGTGATAACAGGTGCTAAGAAGAAAAATAAAGCAGGATAAGGAGATAAAGAGTGGCAGAGGAAGGAGAGCTCTTTCAGATAGGAAATAATGTTTGAGAAGAAACCCTAATGATAAGGGTAATGAGCCTTGGGAAGATCTTTCCTTGCAGAGAGAATAGCAAGTGCAAAGGCCCTGAGTTAGGAATGAATTTAACCTGTTGTAGAAGCTTAAGAAGACCAATATGACTAGAGCATAGTAGGTAAGTAGTAGAATGGTAGTATGGAAGGCCTGAGAGTTATGTGAGGATCAGATCATAAAGGATCTTATAGTCATAGTAAGGATTTAGAGTTTACATTTTGTTCTCTGTTGGGAAACCTTTTGTGGGTTTTGAGCGACATCATCTGCCTTATGCTTTTTTTTTTTTTTTAAGATTTTATTTATTTATTTATTTATTTGACAGAGAGAGGGAACACAAGCAGGGGGAGTGGGAGAGGGAGAAGCAGGCTTCCCGTGGAGCAGGGAGCCCAATGCGGGGCTCGATCCCAGGACCCTGGGATCATGACCCGAGCTGAAGGCAGACGCTTAACCATCTGAGCCACTCAGGTGCCCCTGCTTTATGCTTTTAAAAGATCTCTCCAGGGCGCCTGGGTGGCTCAGTTGGTTAAGCGACTGCCTTCAGCTCAGGTCATGATCCCGGAGTCCCGGGATCGAGTCCCGCATCGGGCTCCCTGCTCAGCAGGGAGCCTGCTTCTCCCTCTGACCCTCCCCCCTCTCATGTGCTCTCTGTCTCTCTCATTCTCTCTGTCTCAAATAAATAAATAAAATCTTTAAAAAAAAAAAAAAAGATCTCTCCAGCTGCTGTATGGAAAAATAAAACTATAATATAACAGGAATGAATCAGATCAGTAAGGAGACAGTTGCAATAGTCCAGATGAAAGATAATGCTAAGACTAGAGCAGTAATGGTAGAAGTAGTTGCATTCAAGACATATTTTGAAGGTATAATTGACAGGACTTTTTATGGATTGGACATACGGAATGAGGAAGAGAGAGAAATCAAACAGTAGCTTCTATTTTTTTACTTGAACAACTGGAGTGATAGTGATAGCATTTACTGCATGTGGGAGACTGGAAGAAGAGCAAGTTGGGAATCAAGATAATTTTTGGATGTTAAATTTGTAACACTAGGTATTAGATTTCCAAGTTGAGATATCAAATAGGCAGTTGGTTTTACAATCCAGAATCTCAAAGGAGAGGTCAAAGCTGGAGATACAAGTCTGGAGATCATCAACAAAGTGAAATCATCTAGGGAGTGTGGGTAACAAAAGAGAAGAGGGCCTAAGACTGAGCCTGGTATTTAGAGACCAAGAAGCAGAGGAGGAAGAAACAAAGGTGATTAGGAAGGTATAGCTACTCAAGTAGAAAGAAAGATCAGTAAATTAAAGTATCATGGAAGCTGTGTGAGGAAAGTGAATCAAGGACAGAGTAAGTGATCAGTTGTGCCAGATACTACTATGAAAATTTGAGTAAGATGAGAACTAAGAATTTATCATTGGATTTGGCAAGGTGGGTTCATTCATGACTTAAACCCTTGCTGGAGTAGCAGGGACAAAAGCCCAATTAGTCAGAAAATGGGAGACGTTGGGGGGCCTGGCTGGCTTACCTGGTTGAGCATGGACTCTTGATCTTGGGGTTGTGAGTTCAGACCCCACGTTGGGTATAGACATTACTTAAAAATAAATTAAAGGGGTTCCTGGGTGGCTCAGTCGTTGAGCGTATGCCTTCAGCTCAGGTCATGGTCCCAGAGTCCTGGGATCGAGCCCCGCATCGGGCTCCCTGCTCGGCGGGAAGCCTGCTTCTCCCCCTCCCACTCTCCCTGCTTGTGTTCCCTCTCTCGCTGTGTCTCTCCCTGTCAAATAAATAAATAAAATCTTTTTTTAAAAAATTAAAAAAGAAAAGAAAATGGGAGATGGTAAGACAGCTGCTTTGAGGAATTTCAACATGAAGGGAATAGAAAAATAGGACCGTATGAAATGTTCCATACCTACAAAAGAATATATGTGATATAAATAAATGTCCCCTTGCCCAACTTATAAAAATAAGATACTCTTCTTTTTCAAGATGGGATATACTTTAGTATATGTGTATGCTGATGGAAATGATCTAGGAAGGGAAGAAATTGACGACAGAGAAAAGAAAGCATTTAGTAATTCAACTCAACAACTGTGTTTATACTGCCTACAATGTACTGGTCACTGTGCTAGGTGCTTAGGACGAACAGTGAGTAAACAAAGTCCCTGCCCTCATGGAGTTTGCTGAGTAGATTAGGGGGCGTGTGATCCAGTGTGCAAGTGGATAGGTTTGCCTTCTGTTGGAATAAGGACAGTTAATCCATTCTTACAGGCAGATTACATAACATGTAATGCCTATAGGTTCGGTTAATTTTGTGTCACTCAGATGTTTGCTGCTTCTGACTATTTCTGTTTTCTTATTGAAATAAGTGAAGCCACCAACTAAGAGTTAGGAAGGGAGAGGAGTGTTGAAGTTTTAAGGAAGGATAAGAAGATATGAAATCATCTCGGAAAATGTGAGAAAACTTGGGGCACCTGGGTGGCTCGGTCGGTTAAGCATCTGCCTTTGGCTCAGGCCATGATCCCAGAGTCCCAGGATCGAGTCCCGCATCGGGCTCCATGCTCCGCGGGAAGCGTGCTTCTCCCTCTCTCACTCCCCCTACTTGTGTTCCCTCTCTCGCTGTCTCTCTCTCTCAAATAAATAAATAGAATCTTTTAAAAAAAATGTGAGAAAACTTTCCCTAAGAAATGTCCTAAGAATTTTGAAGGCATTACTCATTGTCTTGAGCTTCCAGTGTGGTTGAGAAGTTCTAAGTGTTTGTAACTGCTAATCTTTTTAATATGGCCAACTTTTTCTGTCGAAATTGTAGCATCTTCTTTTTGTACCAAGTGTTCTGAAATTTCATGATGATGTCCTTGTGAATCAGTTTTATCCATGTGAGCCCTTTACTCAGTTAACCCTTTCAATTTGGATATTCTTGTCCTTCAGTTTAGGAGAATTTAAAAAAATCATTTTGTTGATGATTCCTTTTTTTTTTTTTTAAGATATTATTTATTTGACAGAGAGAGACACAGCGAGAGAGGGAACACAAGCGGGGGGAGTGGGAGAGGGAGAAGCAGGCTTCCCACGGAGCAGGCAGCCCAATGCGGGGCTCTATCCCAGGACACTGGGATCATGACTTGAGCCAAAGGCAGACGCTTAACGACTGAGCCACCCAGGCACTCTTTGATGAATCCTTTGTATCTGTTTTTTCTATTCTTTTTTTTCCTGGAAACTGATTATCCTAATAATGGATTTCTTAGACTGGTTCTTTAATTTTCTTATCTTTTCTTTCATTTGTTCAATGTCTTTATCTTTTTTCTCAAGTTTTGTATATGGATGGGGCATGTCAACTGTGAGCTTCACTGTAGGGTGATATGGTGATGTGATTGGGCTCTTTTTTGGTGAATCTCTTATGTCTGTATCTTTAGGGTTTTTTCTCTTGGGTTACTCAGATGCCATAGAGAAAACTAGTCTCCTGCCTGCAAGGTAAGGACCTAGCTGCTAGCATTCTAGGAAATGAGTTGGGGTCAGGGCTGGGGAGGATGTCTCAGAATCCTCTTTTTAAGTCCCCTCTTTTCAGTAAGATGCATTCCCTCTTCCTATCCCAACTGTGACTGTGCTTCCCTAATATAGATATCCCCTATTTTACTCTCTTCCGTCCTCTGGAGCTGTGAAGTGGTTGGGTTGCACAGAGTGGAAAAGAGATCTTGCAACCAGCATTCTTTATTTTAACTCCTCCCTCCCCAGTTTTTATCCGTATCAGTTCCTCAGCCTTTGGAGAATCTGGTTTAAATTGAGTTGGCTCTCAGTTTTCCTGTAACTAACATAATCATCTTTTCAATATTGTCTGCTCTCCCATTCCTCTTATTTTTGTGGGTTTATGACCATTTAAAAAATCCTTTTACTGTTATTTCAGTGATGTTTTGAGAAGGGGAAATGTAATTGTGCATCTTCAATCTACTGTCTTTACTTAAAACTTTTATAATCTCTAAGAAGGAGAAAGGGTGACAGGAAGTTCCGAAGCTGACTACAACAAGGAGGAGTAGGTGATTTTGTCTACTGTCATGCACTTCAAATGAGTAGAGGTCATGGAGTGAGAGAAATGGCCTGGAAATGATAATGAGGGACAGGAAGTCCACCTACTCCACCTTCTGGGCCCATTGATTGGAAAACAGTGTGAAGGTTAGAGAAAATGTCCTAAACAGTTTCTCTGGTGCTGTTAAAATCAAGATTGAGGGGCACCTGGGTGACTCAGTCAGTTAAGCATCTGCCTTGGGCTCATGATCTCGGGGTCCTGGGATCAGCCAGTGTCGGGCTCCCTGCTCGGGGTGGAAGTCTGCTTGTCCCTCTCCCCCTCCCCCCGCTCATGCACGTGCTCTCTCTCAAATAAATAAAGTCTTTTTTAAAAATTCAAGATTGATTGGCTCTTAGAACCTTAGAATTAGAAAATATTTATGAAGACATCTATTCTCATCTTTTACCCTCCACAAGAATCTATTCTTAAGTATTTCCCATGAAGATTATATTAAGTTATGTTTGAGAATCTCCAGTGGGGATTTCTCATGAGGTTTTAGATATTAGAAATTTTTTTGAACTCATCAGTGCGCTTCTAAAAATTTCTACTTTTTTTTTATAAAGGATTTTTTTTCTTAATTTTTAAAAACTTTCTTTAAACTTTTTTTTTAAGATTATTTATTTATTTGTGTGAGAGAGAGAGAGCACAAGCAGGGGGAGCACAGGCAGAGAGAGAAGCAGGCTCCCTGCTGAGCGAGGAGCCCGATGAGGGACTCAATCCCAGGACCCCTGGATCATGACCTGAGCCGAAGGCAGACACTCACCTGACTGAGCCACCCAGGTGCCCTAAAATTTCTACTTTTAAGTCATATTCTGTCCTTGAGCAATCAGAACACATTATCTTCCTCTTCCTTTAGCAGCCTTTCCATTATCAGGTACCCAGGTTCTCTTCTCCAGTATAAGGATCCCTAGTTCCCTTGATGTTCAGACCCTTCAGCATCCTTGTGACTTCTCTGATCTCTCTGATACGTCATTTTCTCTTTCAAATTGTGATGTACAGAGATGTGGTTTGAATGGTGCAAGTCAGTGGCATTATTACATTCTATGATCTAGAAGCTATTAGAAGAGATTTATTAATTTCAATAAAAGCAAACTTTTTTTTAAAGACTCTTTTTTTTTTTTTTTAAAGATTTTATGTATTTATTTGACAGAGAGAGAGACAGCAAGAGCAGGAACACAAGCAGGGGGAGCGGGAGAGGGAGAAGCAGGCTTCCTGCTGAGCAGGGAGCCCGATATGGGACTCGATCCCAGGACCCTGGGATCATGACCTGAGCCGAAGGCAGACGTTTAACGACTGAGCCACCCAGGTACCCTAAAAGCAAACTCTTTATTGTCATATGGTACTTTATAGTTTTCAAGTATCACATATAACTTATTTTGAAATACAACCTAGTTTTTCATAAACTGTTTTTTTAATTTTTAATTTTTTAATTTAAATTCAATTAATTAACATATAATGTATTACTAGTTTCAGAGGTAGAGTTCAGTGATTCATCAGTCTTATACAATACCCAGTGCTCATTACATCACAAGCCCTCCTTAATGTCCATCTCCCGGTTACCCCGTCCCCCCAACCCCATCCCCGCTAGCAACCCTCAGTTTGTTTCCTATCATTAAGAGTCTCTTATAGTTTGTCTACCTCTCTGACTTCATCCTGTTTTATGATCCTATTTTGTATCTTAAATTCCACATATGAGTGAGATCATATGATAATTCTATTTCTCTGATTGACTTATTTCTTTTTTTTTTTAATTTTTTTTTTATTTATTCATGAAAGTCAGAGAGAGAGAGAGAGGCAGAGGCAGAGGGAGAGAAGCAGGCTCCCCGCCCAGCAGGGAGCCCGATGCGGGACTCGATCCCAGGACCCCGGGATCATGGCCTGAGCCGAAGGCAGACGCTTAACCATCTGAGCCACCCAGGCGCCCCTCTGATTGACTTATTTCACTTAGCATAATACACATATTCACATCATTGCAAATGGCAAGATTTCATATTTTTTGATGGCTGAGTAGTATTGTATATATATATATGCCACATCTTCTTTATCCATTCATCTGTTGATGGACATCTGGGCTCTTTCCATGGTTTGGCTATTATGGACATTGCTGCTATAAACATTGGGGTGCAGGTGCCCCTTCAGATCACTACATCTGTATCTTTGGGTAAATACCTAGTAGTGCAATTGCTGGGTCATAGGCTAACTCTATTTTCAACTTGTTGAGGAACCTCCATACTGTTTCCCACAGTGGCTGTACCAGCTTGCATTCCCACTGACAGTATAAGAAGGTTCTCTTCTCTTTGCTTATGATTTGATTTTAAATAGTAAGATGTCTAACCAAATTTAAATGTGACATGAATACATTTAAAGATGGCCTATATTTACAGCATAGGGAATATAGTCATTGATATTGTAATATCATTGTATGGTGACAGATGGTAGGTACACTTCTGGTGAGCATAGCATAATGTATAAATTTGTTGAATCTCTATGTTGTACACCTGAAACTAATGTATTAGGGGGTAGTGTGTGTGTGTGTGTGTGTGTGTGTGTTTTAGAAGGCAATGTGATAGCAAAGGGGCAGATCACATAATATTTCTGAGCTTCTGTTTTCTTGTCTATAAAATGGGTTTAACTATATTGATATTACAGAATTATGTGAGATTGAAATACAGTGTGTGCAAGAGCTTGTAAACATTAAATGATGTCCAGTGTTTTGCCATCAACTTAAAGATAGTATAGTCTTAGAGAACCAGTTGACTTGATGGTAGCAGGTAGAGTGTAACCATTGGTTCCAAACTGGAATCTTTATGGATGGGAACCCTAAAAGTTTGTGATTACTCAGGCTTTTGCTGAAGAGGTATTCAGAGACACATCCTTTAATGAATGAGCTTGGATAGTAACCCTCTCTTTAACCAGAATGGTAAGCCGGTTCTGTATTTTTGTGCCTAACTGATTTCTCTGATTAACTGAGAATTGCCATACATGCCACACACGGATTATTATTTTTGAAAGAATTCAAGTTTAATTAAATGCGCTGAGCATCAAAATTATATTTAACATGATTTGTTCTTTCAGGATGATGCCCAAAGTAGATGAGAAACTTTAAGGTCACCACAGTTATTAATGCCTCTGAACCCAGAGCATAGCTCTAAAGAATTAAAAATAGCTTGGCCCTTGTAATCATAATATAATTTTATGTCATAAAGGAGTTCAGAGATGGTACAGCCCTCTCATCTTATAGATGACACTGAGGCCCAAAAAAGGGAGGGACCCTCTCAAAGTCACATGTAAAATTAATAAGAAAAGAAGACATACCTAATCTTAAGAGTTGCTTTTTGATATTTATATATTTATGTATATATATATTTCATAATTCAGGACAAAATTAGAATTCAAGTTACAGGCAGAAAATATGTAGTGTAATTGTTACAAACATGTTTCATGGTCTTGAAATGGGGCAATAATATTTTTATCCTGTAGAGTATTTGTGTCTAACTGAAGAAAAAGAATGAAATTATTTAAAATAGATTCAGGGGGCGCCTGGGTGGCTCAGTCGTTAAGCGTCTGCCTTTGGCTCAGGTCATGGTCCCAGGGTCCTGGGATCGAGCCCCGCATCAGGCTCCCTGCTCGGCGGGCAGCCTACTTCTCCCTCTCCCACTCCCCCTGCTTGTGTTTCCTCTCTTGCTGTGTGTGTCTCTCTCTGTCAAATAAATAAATAGAATCTTTAAAAAAAAAAAATTAAATTGCAGATATTTAAATCCTGGAAGAAAGACGAACACCTTATGTATTTTTGTAAACAACCTCTATGTCTTAAATGTTACAAAATGAGTCACATAAATAAATATTTTGCCTCCAAAAAAAAAATCTTGGAAGAGATGTGATTAGCATTTAATTCATTTAACAGTGTTAGAAATTAACAGATTCTCAGTTACTTCTTAGCTCAGGAAACATGAGTAGAATTCCTCTATTTGTTCTTAACCTAAAAAGAGAACTTCTGTAGGAAGGTAAATGAACTATAAATATTAAAACTATAAATGTTGAGTCCCCATTTTAAAATTATAAATCTAGCATATCCCCTCCAGCCATATCCTCCAGGACAGCTGCATCTGGTTTCTTTTCTTTCAGACTTTTCTTCCTTTTTCCTTGTTGGAGGCAGCACATTTATTCCCTACCTCATTGCTTTAGGAAGCTGCAGAGTTACCTTTTTGGCCCCTGTCCTAACTCTGAACAGTCATATTCTCTACAGAGAGGTCTTTCAGCGCTGTCAGAAAATATGCTGTTTCTAAACATCGAAAATTGGATGTTTCCATCTTTGAGTCAATTTAAACAAGGAGAAGGAGGTAACAGAACAAGTGCTAACATTTACTGATGCTTGTTTGCCAGCACTAGGTTGAACTCCGGGGATTCAAAGATAAAAAGCTCCTTATGAAGTTCAAAATCTAGAAGGGAAAAAAACCCATGTAATCGATGTTAGTGATTTAAGGTCTGCAATGGATCAGAAAAGATTTCATCTCTAGAGGAGATAATACATTGGCTCTGCCCTTTATAATAATTGCAGCAGGACCTGAAACTTGATGGATGACTGTGTGGTGGGGTGGGAAGAGAGAATGGGGAATGCATTTTTGGCAGTTTACTCCAGCAAGTTAACATTAACTATGTGGAAGGGGAATTGGGGCAGAGAAGGCTGAATTAGGTAGGTGCAGTCTATATTTTAAAGACCTTTAATGTCATGCTAAGGAATTTAAACTCAGTCTTACAAAGCAGTAATATCCTAAATGGGGTGATCTCAAAGCCAGGGGGTGTGTAGGATGGAGTACTCAAGGAAGATATTAGAATCTCTAGTTCTTTTAATTTTACCTCTTCTTTTAAAAATGCCAATTTTGAGGGGCACCTGAGTGGCTCAGTCAGTTGGGCACCTGCCTTCAGCTCAAGTCATGATCTCAGGGTCCTGGGATCTAGCCCCGCATCGGACTCTCTGCTCAGCAGGGAGTCTGCTTCTCCCTCTCCCTCTGACCCTCCTCCCCGCTTGTGCATGCGCACGCTCTCTCTCTGTCTCAAATAAATAAAATCTTTCAAAATTAATTAATTAAAAATATCAATTTGGGGGGGCACCTGAGTGGCTCAGTCAGTTAAGCGACTGCCTTCAGCCTAGGTCATGATCTTGGGGTCCTGGGATCGAGCCCCACATTGGGCTCCCTGCTCAGTGGGGAATCTATTTGTCCCTCTCCCTCTGCCCCTCCTCCCCAATCATGTTCTCTCTCTTGCTCTCTCTCTCTCGAATAAATAAAATCTTTTTAATAAATAAATAAAAATATCAGTTTTTGTATGTTATCTGGAGAGCATATTATATCACTTATCGTAATTCATGTATTTTTAAGTAAATTTTAAAAGTAAGTGGGAATAAGTGAATAAGTGTTCAGTTTTTTCTTATGTTTGGAGAACACTATTTTAAGCTGCCTTTACGCAGGGAAGTGAAATAAGTAATGGGAATTGGAGTGTGGATTAGACTAGGGGAAAACTGGAGTGAGTGAGACCAGCTAAGAGACTAGAAAAATATTTTGAGGCCTGAACTAAGGTAGTGCAATGGAGATAAAACAGGAGGACTTGGGGGCGCCTGGGTGGATCAGTCGGTTGGGCTCAGGTCATGATCTCATAGGTTGCGGGATCTTTGGGCTCCCCTTTGGGCTTGAAAGATTATCTCCCTCTGGCCCTCCCCTCATGCGTGCTCTCTCTCTCTCTCATTTAAAATAAATAAATAAATCTTAAAAAATAAAAAAGAGGAGGGCTTGGTGACCAGTAAGATGTTGGGGTGGGGTACTGGGCAAGAGGGGGAGGACCTCAGCCCTAGACTGTGGCCAGATTTCTGACTTCAGATCCTGGTGGTAGTGACACTATGATTAAGCTAAGGAACACAGGAAGGATGTTTAGCTCTAAGCCTAAGGATTATCACATTTCTTACTTACGGACTGAGTTGGTCATTCCTTCCTGCACCTAATGCCCCAGCCTCATTAAAAACAAAATGGCAATTGGCCCTTTGCCATGTACTTTGGGAACTGCAGACTGGGAGTCTTTTCCAAACATTTTCAACGAAATCAAGCACGGTGAGGTCTCCATTGTAGTTAGACATTGGTGTTTATTACAGCACCAAACTACTCTTGAGGGTTGGATTGGGATTGGACCACATAGGAAATGTAAATTGTGACCATTCATAGTCGCACCAAGTAGCTGAATTCATTAATTCCATATGGGCAGGGGTGGGGTGCAGGGTGGTGATTTGGATCATAGCCATTGTTTGTGGAAGTGCTGGGTGGGTAAAAGCGTGGTTACCTTGCCCTGACCGTTTTTTTTCCAGGGGAGTAAGTGTTTTTCTTTCTCCGTGCCATAGGAAATTGCCAGATTGTGTTATTTATAACAATCTGTCATGGAGCCGCTGCCAGGAAAAGAAGAGAGACTGTTCCCAGTAGCTCTTCCCACTTCCCACCATACCACTACCACCAACACACATAACATTCAGTTTTCTGATTTAACTTTTGTTTTTTTCTTCTAGTTTTACTCAGTGGTTTTGCCTTGATTGAAAATGTGCTTGTGATGATGGATTTCTGGGCTTTGCCATAGCTTTGTAATTGGGTTTTCTCAGTTTAATTTGTTTTCTTTAGCCAAAACTAACTGGCAGCAATTCGAATTTTGAATTCCTGGGTATCTTGATTTCTTCCCAAACACTAACGTGCTGTCTTCACCTTCCCTTAAAAACTTTGTATATTTCCAGTTTGTCAAAACTGCACACATTTGCTGTCCTTTAGAGCCATGCTTTTTGCCCTTGACATTGCCCTGGCTCTTCTAAAGGAACAGGCTTGGGATAAGGGATACTGAGGATATTAGAAAAGAGTGAGTAGGGAGGTCTGTGGAGATTCCAATTGGTCTCTGCAAAAGAAGAGGCATTACTGTTGGTGTTAGGAGAGAACTAGTGCCCTGAAACACAAGGCAGCTGAGGATTGGTGTGTCCAGGGAACTTTCAAGTTAATTGCATTTCAGATATACAGTTGCTTCACAGTCCAAACAGTCTACGTTTATTCATGGCTCTGGTCACACGTGATCAGAAATACCTCTCGCTCTTAAACAGTTTTTCCACTTTTTCTCTCTGGGCTCCAGTTAGTAGAAGAATATTTGCATTTCTAGAATGGGCTTTACACTGTTAGAATAAAAATCAAAACAATAGTCATTTACTTTCTGTTACAGCGTTTATAAAAATGTAAAGAGAAATAGGTAGTAGTATGACGATGTAAGATGTTAGACTTCTGTTTCTTATTCCAGGATTTCCAGCTTTGGAAACAAAGTACATTGATCAAACAGCAAAAAGACTTTCCTTTGGAAGTGGTGGAGTTGCAAAGAGGATGGGAATGTGTTTGGCCTCAGTCTTAGATGGTGCATTTTCTGGGAATGGAGGCAGGAGAGGGCCTGCCGAATAGCACCTCCATCTGTATCCCAGGCCCTGCCCTTTCTGACTGACGCCTTTCTTTTCACACTGAGAACAGATGGCAACCAGACTTTGGGGGGAGGGGTCTGTTTCTTGTGCTCCTTGGGGATTTTGCATTCAGCTTAGCAAAAAGTCATCTAAAAGCAAAGAGAAAAACGAGGCTGCAACTATTCACAATTACGCAGGACTTCTTTGGCATTCACTATACTGACAGATTTATTTTTTGCAGATACTGAATGATAACAGCATTTATTTTCCAAGACAACATTGTTGCCACTTCAGAGGCATCTGCATCGGGGTCATTTTCTTCACTTTGGAGTATACTTGATAATTAAATTTATTGTAGAACAGTTAGCTTGCAAAAATCAGCCAGCTTATTAGAGAAAGGAGATTTTTTTTTCTCAGCAAACTGTCATTTTTATTATAATGAAATGGAGCAACTTCTGTACTGCTATAGGGATGTGTCTTTAAGAATAGCCTGTGTTCCCAGCCTTTCTAAGCATTGTTGTAAGAAGGAGGATTCTGGGGTGCGTGGGTGGCTCAGTCATTAAGCGTCTGCCTTTGGCTCAGGTCATGATCCCAGGGTCCTGGGATCGAGTCCCACATTGGGCTCCTTGCTCAGTGGGGAGTCCGGTTCTCCCTCTCCTTCTGCCCCTGCTTGTGTCCCCTGTCTCTCTGTGTCTCTCTCTGTCGAATAAATAAATAAAATCTTAAAAAAAAAAAAAAAAGAGGATTCTGTGTGCTATCTCTTCTTTAGCTTTCATGTACACAGGCTGATTTGTTAATGTTTGGTGGTTCCTAGATGGTGAGCTTAAGAATTTTTTTTTTTAGCTCAGTTAAAATCCAGAAGCAACTAAGATAGCCTTAAGCAGAAAAGTAGAAAAAAAATCCAAATTTGAACTTCATTTTATTTGTTTATTTGATAGAGAATACAAGCAGGGGGAACTGCAGGCAGAGGGAGAGGGAGAAGCAGGCTCCCCACTGAGCAAGGAGCCCTATGCGGGGCTTGATCCCAGGACCCTGGGATTATGACCTGAGCTGAAGGCAGATAACTTAACCTACAGAGGCACCCAGGCGCCCTTCAGATTTGAACTTCTTAACTTGAAGAGGCTTTCAAAAGGAATTGTTCAGGCTGTAAGTAATGAGTTACATGTAGAAAAAGAAATGATGGTTCTGGTACAGAGTCTATATTCAGAATAAGAAATTTCAAGCAGTAAGCCAAGGCATTCTTACGGTTGAGCCTCACTTTCTTAGCAAACATGACTTTTTACTGTAGTAGAATGTGAGTTGAAATCATCCATTTTTCCCACCCAAAGCAGGAATCTTTTTATTTATTTTTTTTATTTTTTAAAGATTTTTTATTTATTTATCTGAGAGAGAGAATGAGAGACAGCGAGCACGAGAGGGAAGAGGGCAGAGGGAGAAGCAGACCCCCAGCTGAGCAGGGAGCCCGATGCGGGAGTTGATCCTGGGACTCCAGGATCATGACCTGGGCCGAAGGCAGTCGCTTAACCAACTGAGCCACCCAGGCGCCCCAGAAATCTTGATTTTAATTTATTTTTTTAAAGATTTTATTTATTTATTTCAGAGAGAAAGAGAGAGGGAATGAGCAGGGGGAGGGGCAGAGAGAAGCAGACTCCCTGCTGAGTGCAGAGCCCACCGTGGAGCTCTATCCTAGGACGCTGAGATCAAGACCTGAGCTGAAGTCAGATGCTTAGCTGACTGAGCCACCCAGGTGCCACAGGAATCTTGATTTTAAATTAAAATCTTAGAAAAGTGGGAACCACTTATAAAAATTTCCATGTAGATACTCATTTTATTCTTAAACCTGGAATAATTTAGTTAAATGTTTTCCAAACTTTTTAAAGTAGCAAAACCTGTTTTCCAAACCAAAGCTTATACAGAAACCCAGAAAATAAAATTAATAAAAGAGGAGTTGCCCTGGGTGACTCAGAAAGGGCAATAGGAACCAGGCTTTACCTGAGGCACCTCTGGGAAACTGCAGGTGTGCTATTGAGAAATACTTGTGTAGTCAATTTAAATTGCAATGTACGGAATTTGTTTTTCAATATATTATTTTGACAAATCTGTGTACTACATTTATGATGAAATGAAATAGCAGAATATATAGGTAGAAATTTGTTTTAAAAATATTAAGTAGCAGGCGCCTGGGTGGCTCAGTCGGTTAAGCAGCTGCCTTCGGCTCAGGTCATGATCCCAGGGTTCTGGGAGCGAGTCCCGCATCAGGCTCCTTGCTCAGCAGAGAACCTGCTTCTCCCTCTGCCTGCCTGCTACTCCCCCTGCTTATGCTCTCTCTCTCTCACTCTCTCTGTGTCAAATAAATAAAGTCTTTAAAAAAAAAAAAATTAAGTAGCCTTTCTTAGCCACTCACATTTTAACACTTTCTAGTCTAAGTTCCCTCTATGTTTCAGAATAGGGCCTGGCTGAGCATAGAGTAAGTGCTCAGTAAATGTCTGATAAATAAATTGTTGCGAGTGATAATCCAGTTTCTGCCTGAGCACTTCTTACGATGGGAAACTCATTGCCTTACAAAATTATTCTTTTTGACTAGCTCTGATTGACAGAAATAAGTTAATATGGAAACCAAAAATACTTTTCTTCATGTTTTACCTACTTGTTTGTAGTTTGGTCCTGGGCTCTTCAGGTAAAATTTCATTCTTCCTTAGACTTCCAAGTATTTAAAGAGTGCTATTATCTCTTCCTTAGCCCCACCCCATAATCCTTGTCCTGCCCACTGTCTCCCCCCGCCCCCCACCACAATCTTTTCTCTACTAAACAACTTCTCCTCTTTCAGCTGTCATGTTTCTAGCTCTTTCTCCATCTTAATCATCTTCTTATTGATACTTTTTTAGTTTATCAAGGTTACTCTTAAAATATGATACTCCAGTTGATAGCTAGTACCGATAGGATTGGTACTAGACAGACCAAAATTTAGAAGTATCTAAGATCTAAATTTAGGTGTTTTTGGTACCTAATACTGTAGACTAGAAACTCCCTTAAATGGGTCTTCAAACTAGCAAAGCTGTATTTCTTTAAACACTATTCACAAATAAAGATTATTTATTTATATGAATAGTCATTAAGGGTTGTTAAATCTTAGGTATTTACCTAACTACTGTAAACTGGTTTCTCTCTTTTTTTTTTAAAGATTTTATTTATTTATTTGAGAGAGAGAATGAGAGAGAGAACATGAGAGGGGTTAGGGTCAGAGGGAGAAGCAGACTCCCTGCCGAGCAGGGAGCCTGATGTGGGACTCGATCCAGGGACTCCAGGATCATGACCTGAGCTGAAGGCAGTCGCTTAACGAACTGAGCCACCCAGGCGCCCAAGTAAACTGGTTTCTTTGTCTGTAAAGTACATATAATAATAGTGCTTATGGCGTAAGGTTCTAAAGATTGGGAATGCATGCAAAGTGTTATCACAATTCCTGGCCAATAGTACACATTCAGTAAATGTTAATTACTATTATTAGTTATTATTGTAATTAATCTGAATTACTAGAAATGCAATCAGAATACCCACCACATGCTCTACGACCCAGCAATTGCACTACTGGGTATTTACCCCAAAGATACAAATGTAGTGATCCGAAGGGGCACATGCACCCTAATGTTTATAGCAGCAACGTCCACAATAGCCAAACTATAGAAAGAGCCTAGATGTCCATCAACAGATGAATGGATAAAGAAGTGGTATATATGTACAATGGAATATTATGCAGCCATCAAAAAATGAAATCTTGCCATTTGCAACGACATGGATGGAACTAGAGGGTATTATGCTAAGCGAAATAAGTCAATCAGAGAAAGACAAGTATCATATGATCTCACTGATACGAGGAATTTGAGAAACAAGACAGAGGATCATAGGGGAAGGGAGGGAAAAATGAAACAAGAGGAAACCAGAGAGGGAGACAAACCATAAGAGACTCTTAATCTCAAACTAAGGGTTGCTTGAGTGGAGGGGGGTGGGAGGGATGGGGTGGCTGGGTGATGGACACTGGGGAGGCTATGTACTATGGTGAGTGCTATGAATTGTGTAAGACTGAAGAAACACAGGCCTGTACCCCTGAAACAAATAATACATTATATGTTAATAAAAAAAAATTTTTTTTAAAGAATACCCACCACATGAGAACATCTCTTTTTACTTCCTTGATTTAGTCATTCATTCATCAGATAGTTACTAAATGCCTATTACGTGCCAGACACTGTGGTAGTTAGGTCTCATATTTCTTATCTATAAAAATGGGAACTAAATAATATTAATAATGGGGCGCCTGGGTGGCTCAGTTGGTTGAACGACTGCCTTCGGCTCAGGTCATGATCCTGGAGTCCCGGGATCGAGTCCCACATCGGGCTCCCTGCTCAGCAGGGAGTCTGCTTCTCCCTCTGACCCTCCCCCTCTCATGTGCTCTCTCTCTCTCATTAATAAATAAAATCTAAAATAAAAAATAAAAAAATAATATTAATAGTAACAATCCCACTCCATGGTATTGTTATAAGAATTAAATGAGTGCTTTTTACATACTTTAGGTTGTATAGTATTGTTTACTAATTAGATTGGTCTCCCGAGGGATGGGCATTATATTCATCCTTTTATTTTCTAGTACTGTAGCAAAGTGACTGCTTTATAGGATTTTGTAACCATATAAAATCATCAGATTATGTGAAAATACTTTTCAAACTGTAAAGGGATGTATAAATTAAGATCATTAATTCCACAGTCATGGAAATAGACAATGTGGTAGTTCTCAGACTCTGTTCCTTAGAGCCCAGGATTCCAGTGGTGCCTCAGATTGGGCAGCAATAAGGCACACACAAAGGGAGGTAGATATTCCAGACCTCCCGAGCACAGTTTAGTTAGAACAGCCCTATTTATTTTACTTATTCTGCTGCTATAAAAAAGGTTTGAGGGCGCCTGGGTGGCTCAGATGGTTAAGCATCTGCCTTCGGCTCAGGTCATGATCCCAAGGTCCTGGGATCGAGTCCCACATCGGGCTCCCGGCTCAGCGGGGAGCCTGCTTCTCCCTCTGACCCTCTCCCCTCTCATGCTGTTTCTCTCTCGCTCGCTTTCTAAAAAATAAATAAATAAAATCTTTAAAAAAAAAAAAAAAGGTTTGAAAACAAGTGTCCAATTTGTGTGTGCTGCCAAGCCATTGTAAGTTTATCCTGTGATGATTTGTGTGATCCATTGTCTTTTGTGATATTGACTTTCCCCTTCTCCATTTGACAGACAGATGTGCTAGTCCTGAGCTGTGATCTCATAACAGATGTTGCCTTACATGAAGTTGTGGACCTGTTCAGAGCTCATGATGCATCACTTGCCATGTTAATGAGAAAAGGCCAAGATGGCTTAGAACAAGTTCCAGGTCAAAAGGTGGGGAAAAAACCAGGTAAGGAGTTTGATTTATTTGTATGTTGAGTTTTTATAATAATAATAATTATTATTATTTATTATTATTATCATTCATGCTTTCACTTAAGAAACATTTACTGAGAAGTGACTGCACTGTAGGCATTGTGCTAAGGGCTGATGGCATAAAGTCAAATAAGACTCAGTTCCCTGACTTGAAGAGGCTAAGAGCTATTGATTAGATTCTATAAAGTCCAAGACGCTTTTGTATGCAAAGAGGAGCGCTCAGAACCATTTGCAATTTAAGATCAAATTTTAGGTAACCTTTAAGCGATTAAAATGACTATTACAAGGGTAGAATGGTTGATTCTTTTGAAAGTTTCAATCACCCTAAATAGCCAATAAACAAGATAGTTGTTAACCATGCTTTTTCTTCTTAGGATTACAACGTACTTATCTTGGTATTTCCCTAGGATTCTAGTAGTAGGTTATTATTTGTTTTAATTGTCAGAGAGTGATAGTAATCTTGTCAGACCAAAAAGAAAAGGAATAATACTCTAGTCCAACCAAGATTATAGAATTTGGTTATTGACCTGTTGTTGATTTTTGGTTAAGGTACAGTTCCTGATTGCTTTTCCCAGAGTAGTTCAAGCCTGAGGCACCAATCCTATGACTGTGCTGCTTTTAATAACTGAACTAATGACCAGAAAGCTTTGTAAGATCACACCTTTTATATAGATTTTAGTATTTCCTGGAATGATGTATTTTTTTTCCCCTGGAATGATGTGTTTTTTAGGTTTTGCTTGGCCAACATTATATAACCCGTTGTCCTGTAATTATTATTTATTGATGTAGTCTGTTACAATTATTAGAAGCTATGTATGGTTTATTAGTATCTCCTGGTTTTAATAGAGGCACCTAGAGCATTTCATTCCTAGGATTTGAGTGAACTAGTTTATATTTTTAGCTTTTTTTCCTTAGAGCATTTGGTTAATTTATAATTTTGGATTATAGCATTAAAACTTTTTAAATTGCTTTTTGTGTTCAAGTTGATCACCAGTGTGGATTAATTGTTAGGTCCTCTTTCTACCTTATCACTATCTATGATCCTCATGTTGATCTATCCTTTTGTTCTTGATGTAGTTTCTACTTTTGCAAGGTCTGGTTTGCTTTTTCACAATTCCCTGCATTCAGCCTTTTCTACCTTATAAACAGGTGTATATTTTATAAATATGGATTTCTTGTTTCTTTTTTCATACTCCTCTACTTAAAACAGTTTAAAAAATCAAATGCCTAGAGTTACTCTTCTTGGTATTAGAATTTTTTTAGTATATTTCATATTAGCTTTTACCTCTTAAGTATCATTATAAATGTATAGCTTTTCACAATTTTAAATTAGCTGTAAGTATTATCTGTCTACCCATCCATTTAAAACTGTTTGATGCTTAAATTGTCACACCTTGGCCACTGAAAGTTCGTATAAGCTGGCTTGTCTCTCTTTGAAAACATATGATGTATACAGGTAACCTGCTGTTGAGCTGGAGTGTGAGTATGGAGGACAGGGAAGCAGGAAATGGGACTGGAGAGGATACAGGGATCAGACTAAAGAGTTTGAACTTTACCCTCAAAAGAGTGGGGAGTTGTTGAGGAATTT
This sequence comes from Mirounga angustirostris, assembly GCF_029215605.1. Classification (NCBI taxonomy): domain Eukaryota; kingdom Metazoa; phylum Chordata; class Mammalia; order Carnivora; family Phocidae; genus Mirounga; species Mirounga angustirostris. The sequence goes on from NW_026991712.1 coordinate 155,157,328, forward strand.
TAAACAAGAGAATGTCATGATCAGATTTGTGTTATAGAAAGATTTTCCATTCTTAACATGAAATTTTGAATTTCTCAATATCGGTATTTTGTTATATTTGAAGGCTAAGTTTCACCTAGAAAACTAAGGGGGGGTTGTTTTTTTAAGCAAGAGAGTGGGGTGGGGGGAGCTGGTGGAGGGGGAGGAGAGGGAGAAAGAGAGAGAGACTCTTAAGCAGGCTCCGGGCCCAGCATGGAGCCTGATGTGAGACTTGATCTCACAACACTGAGATCATGACCTGAGCCGAAATCGAGACTCCGACACTTAACCGACTGGGCCACCCAGGCGCCACCAGATAACTGAGTTTTAAATTCCTCCCATGGAATGCTATACATTTCAATGATAAGCATTTTTTTTTTTTTTTTTAAGAATCCTAAATTGGGGCACCTGGGTGGCTCAATTGTTAAGCATCTGCCTTCGGCTCAGGTCATGATCCCAGGGTCCTGGGATCGAGCCCCGCATCGGGCTCCCTACTCAGCAGGAAGCCTGCTTCTCCCTCTCCCACTCCCCCTGCTTGTGTTCCCTCTCTCGCTGTGTCTCTCTCTGTCAAATAAATAAATAAAATCTTTAAAAAAAAAAAAAAAAGAATCCTGAATTTCTCAGATTGTATATTTGGTCTGCCTGTTGGCTGCTATTATGTGCCAGAACAACCAGCAGTCCCCTCTTTTCCAGGTTTTGTTTAATAGAGCGGATCTCCTGTGTCCAAGTTTCCCGGTGGTGTTCTTACGGACTTATAGGAGAATGGCTGTTGGCTAGATGTTTCAGGAGCCATCTTTCCCCTTCTTGCTACTTCCGTCTCAGAAGATTTGTAGATGTAGATTCTGAGGAGGGCAGGAAAAAATTCATGTTTGGATTTTTTGGACTGTTGTTTGTTTGTTTTTTCCCTGCTCCAGGCTTTTATACATGTTGTTCTCTGCCCAAATTGCTCTCCATCCCCTCTCCCCACAACACATGTGCTCTAAATTTAGCTTAGCCTTCAAGTTCTTTTCTGAGAAGGGCCTTCCTTGACCCTCTAATATGCAGTTATACCCCCTTATTTGCCTACATATGGCGGCACTACTCTCTTATTTACTCTCTCCTCTCCTCGGCCATAAGCTCTTTGAGACCTGGGATCATCATATTCTGTTTTGTTCATTTTATCCCCAGCATTTGGCCCAGTTATGGCCCATGGTAAGAAGTCAGTACATATTATTGAATGGTTGAGGAGCTGACCTATAAAGGCAGCTCTTACTATCCCCGCCCAGGTAAGAGAAAGTAGATTCAACTTTTCTTTAGCTCATCCAGTTCTCAGACTCCTCTCCAGTTCTTAGAGTTATATAGCCTTGGTCCAGGCTCGATTCAGTAAATATCAGTGTGCTTAAGAATCACACAAGTGAGGGCGCCTGGGTGGCTCAGTTGGTTAAGCGACTGCCTTCGGCTCAGGTCATGATCCTGGAGTCCCTGGATCGAGTCCCGCATCGGGCTTCCTGCTCGGCAGGGAGTCTGCTTCTCCCTCTAACCCTACCCCCTCTCATGTGCTCTCTCTCATTCTCTCTCTCTCAAATAAATAAATAAAATCTTTAAAAAAAAAAAAAAAAAGAATCACACAAGTGAGGGGTGCCTGGGTGGCTCAGTCGGTTAAGCATCTGCCTTCAGCTCGGGTCATGATCCCAGGGTCCTGGGATCGAGCCCCACATCGGGTTCCCTGCTCCGCGGGAAGCCTGCTTCTCCCTCTCACACTCCCCTGCTTGTGTTCCCTCTCTCTCTCTGTCAAATAAATAAATAAAATCTTTAAAAAAAAAAAAAAAAAGAATCACACAAGTGAAAGCTGTCACTTGGCTGTCACCTTTCAATCAGCTTAGGTCCCTGTGCACTAACAGGTAGGCATTCTGAGCCTATATTTCTTTTGCTTCAGCTTTCTTTATTTCTCAAAGCTGTACTACAAGAAAACTTCTCCTGCTTGGGTTTCTGTTTTATCTCTTTTCTCAATCTCCAACCCCCCCCCCCTTTTTTTCCTAATTAACAGAAGTGACTTGAAATCCCAGCATACTCAAAACCGAAATTCTTGTGACTGAGGAAATAGCCTATAGAAGTAGATTCAAATATCCTAGAATTTATAAGTCACAGTGTGAGAAGCACAATAATAGGAGCATATGCAAAATACAGGGAGCAATTTAATGTCCTAATTATGGGGAAATATATTTAAAGGCACAATATTTAAAAAGAAGGAGGTGAACAATTTACTGATATGCAGACAGGGTGGTTGGTATGAGATCAGATCCCTGACTTACAAATGCATTAAATGTTGATGTAGTCACTGAATTTAAAACATACTATAGATAAAGTTTATGATAAGCCTTATATGGGAAATAAAGATAATCTAGATTTGCTCTCAAACTAAAACCCAGTCAATGGACTGAAACTAATCTTACACTATATGTTAACTAACTGGAATTTATTTTTTTCTTTAAAGATTTTATTTATTTATTTGAGAGAGAGACAGAGAGCATGAGCAGGGGGGAGGAGGCAAAGGGAGAGGGAGAAGCAGACTCCCTGCTGAGCAGGAAGCCCTATACAGGGTGATCCCAGGACCCAGAGGTCATGACCTGAGCCGAAGATAGACGCTTAACTGACTGAGCCACCCAGATGCCCCACTAACTGGAATGTAAATAAAAACATGAAACTAAAAAAATTTTTAATAATTATGAAATAAAATAAAATCCAGTGAATGGGGCTAGGTAGTTTTGTTATTTATCAAGTTTTATATCCATTTATGGCCTACTAGCATTTTGTAGATAGTTGCTCAGAATCAAATCATTGGTAAGTGGTAGAATCTGAACTTGAACCTACGCTTTCTGACTCCATAGCCTGAGCTTTCTTTTTCTTTCCTTTTTTGAATTTAGTTTTTATTTTCATCAAAGTTTTATATGTTCATAATTTAAAGAATGATGGAATTATCCAGGGTATATTATAATAAATAGCAGTCCTTCACCATGTCTGTCCTCACCTTACTCAGAGGTAACCACTTTCAACCTATTTAGGTCATTTTTTTTTTCACATTTAACTTCACATCTCCAAAGGACATGCTTCTGTTTGCTATGTCTTGGTATTTTTAGTTTTAGGAATTATTTACTTCCTACTATAGAACTTAAAGATTTAGTTCTGTTTTACCACATCCTCTACCCCCACCACATACATGCAAACTCCCAGTTTCCCAATTTATTGCAGTGCTTATTAATGAATATTTAATGTTTACATTACTGTAACTGTTTAAATGTTATTCACAAGAGGCGGCTGGATGGCTCAGTCTGTTAAGCGTCTGCCTTTGGCTCAGGTCATGATCCCAGGGTCCTGGGATCAAGCCTTGTATTGGGCTACCTGCTCAGTGGAGAGCTTACTTTTCCCTCTCCCTGTTCCTCCCCACCGCTTGTGCTCCCTCTCTCTTTCTCTCTCAAATAAATAAAATCTTTTAAAAAAATTAAAATAAATGATATTCACAGCTGAACCTTGTATATGATTACTTTTCTCTTTCCTCTTTTTTATTTTCCTAAAAATTGTCTTGTTTTTTCATTTGCTTAGTATTTCATTTTCTATGTATTTATTACTAATTCAACCTTAGCCCCCCTTTGTGAATTTCTTCTCATTACTTTCCAACACTTTAAGTGTTCTCTCAGTTTCAAACTCTTGAAGATATCTCTCCTAGAACTTTTCTGGATTAGTCGCTCTTCTGTAGAACTGTCATTTTAGATTCACCCTTCACTCTCATAATTTTCCTCTTAGTTTATACTCACTTTTTTCTGGAACATATTCTCTGGTAGCCTTCTGAGATGGGGTTCATGAACAGTAAATTTTTTGAACTTTTGCATGTCATTATTCTGTCCCAATGGTTGTTTGATATTTTGGCTAGGTATAATCTTCTCTTGGAAATTATGTCCCTTTGGGGCACCTGGGTGGTTTAATCAGTTAAGTGTCTACCTTCAGCTCAGGTCATGATCCTGGAGTCCAGGGATTGAGCTATGCACCGGGCTTATCTGCTTCTCCCTCTGCCTCTCCCCCCACTCGTGTTTTCTCTCTCAACTCGCGCTCTCTCTCTCTCTCAAATAAATAAATAAAATCTTTTTTTTAAAAAAAGGAAATCATATCCCCTCAAAATGCTGAAGGTATTATCTCACTGTCTTCTAGCTTTTCTGTTAAGTCTAACACCATTCTGATTCTTCATTCTCTGCATGAAAACTTTCCCCCCCCTTTTGGGAAGCTTCTAGGATCTTTCTCTTTCCAAAGTTATAAAATTTCACACTGATTGTCTTCGGTACAGTCTAATGTCATCCCCTGTGTTGGATGCTAATGGGCCTTTCGATCTGAAAAGTCAAGTCCTCAGTTCTGAAAATTTTCTCAAACTAATCTTTTTTAACTCACCAGCAAACTTAAACTTTAAAATAACTTCTACTAGTGTGATCTCCACCCCCCTCCCCAAATTGTTGTTGTTCCTGTTTTTTGTTTTTTGTTTTTGTTTTTAAGATTTTATTTATTTATTTGAGAGAGAGTGAGAGAGAGAAAACACGAGAGGGGGGGAGGGTCAGAGGGAGAAGCAGACTTCCCACTGAGCAGGGAGCACAGTACGGGGCTCAATCCCAGGACCCTGGCATCATGACCTGAGCTAAAGGCAGACACTTAAGGGACTGAGCCACCCAGGCACCCCAGTGTCTGACTCTTGATCTCAGCTCAGGTCTCAAATCTCAGGGTGATGAGTTCAAGCCCCATATTGGGCTCCATGCTGAGCATGGAGCCTACATTTAAAAAAAAAAAAATGGCTATTACCAAAAAGATTAAAAATAACAAATGTTGGTGAGGATATGTAGAAAAGGGAACTCTCATGTACTGTTTGGGAATGTAAGTTGGTGCAGTCACTTTGGAAAATGGTATGGAAGTTCCTTAAAAAATTAAAAATAGAATTACCATATGATCCAATAATTCCACTTCTGAGTTTTCTCCAAAGAAAATGAAAACACTAATTCAAAAAGATATATGCAACCCCTTGTTCATTGGAGCATTATTTATAGTGGCCAAGATATGGAAACAACCTAAGTGTCCTTCAGTACATGAATGGATAAAGAAATTGTGTTATCTGTACACAATGGAATACTATTCAGCCATAAAAAAGAATGAAATCTTGCCATTTGCAACAACATGGATGGACCTCAAGGATATTATGCTAAGTGAAATAAGTCAGACAGAAAGACAGATACCATATGATCTCTTTTACATGTGCAATCTAAAAAAAAAATTGGGGGTGCCTGGGTGGCTCAGTCGTTAGGCGTCTGCCTTCAGCTCAGGTCATGGTCCCAAGGTCCTGGGATCGAGCCCTGCATCGGGCTCCCTGCTCAGCGGGAAGCCTGCTTCTCCCTCTGCTACTCCCCCTGCTTGTGTTCCCTCCCTCTGTGTCTCTCTCTGTCAAATAAATAAATAAAATCTTAAAAAAATAAAATAAAATATAAATAAATAAATAAATAAAATTTAAACTAAGCTCATAGAGGGACACCTGGGTGGCTCAGTTAGTTAAGCATCTGCCTTCAGCTCAGGTCATGATCCCAGGGTCCTGAAATTGAGTCCCGCATTGGGCTCCCTGCTCAGCGGGGAGCCTGCTTCTCCCCCTGCTTGTGCTCTCTCTCTCTCTGACAAATAAATAAATAAAATCTTTAAAAAAACAAAACAACAAAAAAACTAAGCTCATAGATACAGAGAACAGATTGGTGGTTTCCAGAGATAGGGAGTGGGGGATGGGAGAAATGGGTGAACTGCTTTTGTTTTATTTTGTTTTAGTTTAAATAAATTGAATTTTTTAGGGATGCCTGGGTGACTCATTTGGTTAAGCATTTGCCTTCGGCTCAGGTCATGATCCCGGGTCCCAGGATCGAGCCTGTTTCTCCTCTTGCCCCTCCGCCTGCTTGTGTGCTCTCTCTCTCTCTCTCTCAAATAAATAAATAAAATCTTTTAAAAAATAAAATAAATTGCATTTTTAGAAATGTAAAGTTAAAACCTGCAAAAAAAAAATAGCATGATGTGTGTAATCTTCTGCTTGTTCAGGATTCTTTAGGTTGGCAGTTTGGCCTATTGTAACTGAGTTGGCTCATTTCTGTTCAAGTGATTATCAGCTAGTGTATGTTATCTGCTGCTGCCAGTGTATAAATCATTGTTGTGTAAACAAATTACCATAAACTTAACATCCTAAAACAATACCGTGGGTCAGGACTCCAGGCATTACTTAGTTGGGCCCTCTGATTCAGAGTCTATTACAAGGTTGAAATCAAGGGTTGAGGTTTCATCTGAAGGCTCAGCTAGGAAAGAATTTGCTTCTAAGCTAACTTGTTTATTGGCAGAAATTCAGTTCCCTAAGGACTGTTGGACTGAGAGCCTCAGTTTCTAATTGGCTGTTGGCCAGAGACTGCCCTCATTTCTTTATCACTTGGGCCTCTTCAACAGAACAACTTGCTTCACCAAAGCCAGCAAGGGAAAGAATCTTCTAGCAAGACAGAAATTACAAAGGTGACTGAATCACAAAAGTAGTATCTTATCACTTTGCCACATTTTTTGGTTAGAAGCAAGTTGCTAGGCCAACCCATATTCAGTGAGAGGGGCTACAGAACGGTGTGAATACCAAGAGGCAATTAGCGTTCTTAGAGACTACCTACCACAGTTGAGCTCATGAATATGTCTAGGACCTCAGCTGTGATAGTTGAGTTTCTCTTTCCATCTAGTCTATTAACATACTGGAAGCCCAAACTTGTTCACATGACAGCAGCAGGTTCTAAAAGAGTAAGAGAAGAAACTACAAACAAGGTCTCTTGCAGCTAAGCTTGGAACTCAGACTGTATCACTTTCATTGCATTCTTTAAAGCTAGTTGCTAGGCCAGCCTGGATATAAAGGATGGGGACCTAGACCTTACCTCTTTTTTCTTTTCCTCCCATGAGCACTTTTTTTTTCCTTCAATTTTCTTTATGGTAATAAAATACACATAAAATTTACCATCTTTTTTAAGTGTAGAGTTCAGTGCTGTTAAATACATTTATAATGTTGTGCAACCATCACCACCATCCATCTCCATAACTCTTTTCATCTTGTGAAACTGGAACTCAATAACTCCCTATTTCCCCTTCCCGTAGCCCCCGAAAACCAGCATGATACTTTCTGTCTCTATGATTTTGACTACTTAAAGTACCATATATAAGTGGAATCATACAGTATTTGTCTTTTTGTCACTGGCTTATTTCACATAATATAATGTCCTCAAGGTTCATCTGTGTTTAGCATATTGCAGAATTTCCTTCATTTTTAAGGCTGAATATTTTCTTGTATGCATATATTGCATTTTGCTTATCCATTACTCCATCAGTGGACACTTGGGTTGTTTTCACATTTTAGCTATTGTGAATAATGCTTTTATGAACAGGGCTGTACACATGTCTCTGTGAAACCCTACCTCTAATTCTTTGGAGTGGTATATCCAGAAGTAGAATTGCTGAATCATGTGGTAATTCTATTTTTAATTTTTTGAGGAACCACCATACTATTTTATATGGTAGCTATACCATTTTACATTCTAGACCTTACCTCTTGAAGGGAAGAACAACAAATTTGTAACCCTTTTAAATCTACTATATACATTTTTTTCCATAATTGAAGTATTTTTATTCTATGTACAATGAGTTGGCATTAAGGGAGGTATCTTGGCTATCTACAGTTAACAATGAGTTGGCATTAAGGGAGGTACCTTGGATATCTACATTTAAGAATGGATGTCCCATTCAGGGAAGTTCACTTAATCCAACTTAATGAAGCCTATATCCTTTGCATACTGACAGAAACACTGGCTGCATATATTGAGACCAAATTTCAGGATCAGACCATGCTGGTTTGAGCAGCCATGGTGAAAACAAGAACCCTGACCACATTTCCTCAAATGGCTCCAGTAGAGCTGCTGGTGACCTGTCTTGCTCTCTCAGCTGCAACGAGGCAAAAGGACTACTATATACATTTTTAGTTTTGATTTGCTAATATTTTATTTAGGATCCTTGTACTTATATAATAAATGAATATGCCTTCCTCATAATATTTTTGTCTGGTCTTGGCATCAGGATCATGCTAGCCTTATAAAATGAGTTGAAATTCCCTACTATAAACATAATGCCTGTCATAGGGGAGGTGCACAAGTACATTTATTAGTTGAATGAATGAATGGATAAGTAAATGACTATAGAGAAGACAGAAGGGTCAGTCAGACTAGTAAAAATCAACTAGAAAAAAAAATGTGAGTAGTTGACAGAATTTTTTTTAATGGAAATTCATAGTTTTAACTGTTTTCTTAATCTCATTTGTGTAGTCTTCTTAGGGTAGACATTCTGATGTTAACCTGCTCTGCTCCCAAAGTAGAATTTACTTTGTTAGAACAGAAAGAAACCTTTCCCAAGTTCCTATAATTTGTAGCATATTCTGAGGTCCTAGTTACTATGGTAGCTACAAGGAAGCAAATTCAAGGAGGGGACCCTGAGAGTGAGGAATGTGAGTAAAGAGCACATAGCTGAACATTGGACTTGGAAATCACTGCTCCCAGGACATTCAGTAATTCAAGGTTTTGTGGGCTGAAGGACTTGGATAGAGTAAGCACTCCAAATTATATCCAAAAATAACATCTATGTGTTTCTTTTTAAAATATTGGCTCATAATCAGACTGTTGCAGACTGTTACATTCTCAAGTTTCCTTGTAATGGATGAATTGATATATGTCATATCTACTGTGTGGCATTTGAAATTCTCTGCAAAATTTGCTTTAAATGAAATTTCCTGTAAAATTTACCTTCAAATTGGCATTATTTACGCTTCCTTCTTTAGAGTTCACTAATTTCAGTTATTGAAAAGAAACAACATACAACTTTTTTTTTTAAGTTTGTTTATTTATTTAAGTAATCTCTACATCTAGTGTGGGGCTCAAATTCATGACCATGAGATCAAGAGTCACATACTCTTCTGACTGAGCCAGCTGTGTGCCCCAACATATAACTTTTTATGATAGTTTTTCCCTATTTAGATTCAGACACTGCATGTGAATAGATGACCAGAAACCGTCTGAAGGAAAGAATGCTTTCAAGCACCTGGGCTAAACACATTATACACTTGAGTAATACATTACGTTCTAGGTATAAAGACAGCTTCAGCCAACAGTGAAACATGTTCAGTTATGTAGTAGCTGTTGTCTATCAGTAGGAGGCAGAAAAATTCATCTTTTTTTTTTTTTAAACATTTTATTTATTCATTTGACAGAGAGAGAGATAGCGAGAGCAGGAACACAGGCAGGGGAGCGGGAGAGAGAGAGAAGCAGGCTTCCCGCGGAGCAGGGAACCCGACGCGGGGCTCGATCCCAGGACCCTGGGATCATGACCTGAGCCGAAGGCAGACGCTTAACGACTGAGCCACCCAGGTGCCCCGAAAAATTAATCTTTAGAAATATTTTTCTTAGTTGGTTAAGCGTCGGACTCTTAATCTCAGCTCAGGTCTTGATCTCAGGGTCATGAGTTCAAGCCCCGTGTTGGGCTCCACACTGGGTGTGGAGCCTGCTTAAGAAAAGAAAGGAAGAAAAAAGAAATATTATTGTTCTAGAGCTCAACTTTTTTTTTTCTCTCTTTTTTGAAGAGATATTAAATCCTTTATTTGATTGTTGTGAGGATCAAATGAGAGCATGTATTTTGTTTAATTTTTTAAACGTAAACATTTAATGTTTGAGTTAAGCCCTTATACCATTATAAGAGCTTTACAAATATTAATGGATTTAGTCCTCATAACAACCCTGGGTGAGGTGGGCACTATTATGATACCCATTTTGCAGATGAAACTGAGGAATAGAAAAGTAACTTGCTCAAAGACATATAGCTGGTAAGTGGGATTTATACCCAGGTGGTTAGGCCTCAGAGGCCCTCTTCTTTATCATGATGCTATGCTGCCTCTATGTGAACATGCTTTTGTAAGCTATAGACAGATACTGTACAGACATTAGTAGGAGTTTTTATTAAGTGCCTGACACTGTACTAGATGTTATAAGAGATATAAAGGAATCACAAGCCTGCCTTTGAAGAATTTATAATCTGGTTGGCAGAAAGAAATATAACACAGAAAACAGCAATAATATGACAGCCTGTATCATCACCGTCTACCAGAGAACTCTCTACATTAGTAAATATACACCTTGTTTTCTTTCAATGCTCTCTTATACAGCATAAAATCTAATGCATAATAGACATATAGTTAATGTTGATTAATGTACATGTCTTTATTTAATGTTATTCCCATTTCCATAGTGAGCAGAGCTAGGGTATTTTTTTTTTTTTTTTAAGATTTCATTTATTTGAGAGAGAGAGCATGAGAGGGGGAGGGTCAGAGGGAGAAGCAGACTCACTGCTGAGCAGGGAGCCCAATGCAGGACTCGATCCCGGGACTCCAGGATCATGACCTGAGCTGAAGGCAGTCGCTTAACCAACTGAGCCACCCAGGTGCCCCAGAACTAGGGTATTATTTGCAGAGAAAGAATTCCTTGTTATACTTTCCTTCTGTGCCATGTAATGGGTTTATGGATCATCCACTTATTCGCCTTTTTATTTTTAATTTTTATTTACTTATATTTGACAAATAAAAATTATATATATTTAAAGTGTACAGTGATGTTTTGATATATGTAGACGTGATTGTGAAATGATTACCACAGTCAAACTAATTAACATATCTACCACCTCCTTAATTCTTAGTTTTTGAGATAATTTCACATTTATAGAGTGATTACAAGAATAGTAGAGAACTTATATATCCTTTACCCAGATTCCCCAAATGTTAACGTTTGTTCTATCATTCTCTTGTATAATATGTATACACAATATATTACATATCCTATTATTATATTTCTCAGCTATTTGAGAATAAGTTGCAGATATGATTACCTTTACCTTTAACTACATCAGTGTGTATCCTGCACCCCACCCCTCACTGCTACCCAATAAAGGACAGTCTGTTAAAACAGGAAATTACACTGCTACAATACTTTAATCTACAGATCTTATTCAGACTTCACCAGTTAACCTAATAATATCCTTTAGAACAATACAAAAACATTTTGACTACCCATGTTTTAAACATTGTGGTAAGTATATGCTATATGACAATCCTGAATTTAGTTCCAAGAGAATTGTGAGCAGGTGCCCTGTCTCCCTGACTTAGTCATGCAGGCAGGGGCAAATGGCTTTGTTTGATTTCCCTTCTTTTGTATGATTCAGTGGAGCAGCGTGACTTCATTGGAGTGGACAGCACAGGAAAGAGGCTGCTCTTCATGGCTAATGAAGCGGACTTGGATGAAGAGCTGGTCATTAAGGGATCCATCCTGCAGAAGTAAGCCCTAGGGTTTTTCTTTCTGGCAATTCTCCTTGTCTTAAAACAAAATAAAACCACCCAGTGGATGGGAAAGGGGGAATGAAAACTAGATTATACTGTGTGAAATTGACAAAAGTATGTGACTGTTTTCCCATGAGGCGAATGAAGGCTTTTCTTCACTGCACAAGCTTAGCTTTTCCCTGTGTCTTTTCTTGCCAAGGTAGAGTCAAATCCTGCATAGCAGTAGGGCAAAGCAGCTGTGGGGAGAAGAGGGAACAGGACTGTCTTTCTAACAGTGTTCTAGAACTTCCTTTTCTTTTTTTTAATGGTGGTAAGCACACAACATAAAATTTACCATCTTAACCACTTCTAAGTGTACAGTTTACTAGTGTTAAACATATTCACATTGTTGTGAAACAGATCTCCAGAACTTTTTCATTTGGCAGAACTGAAGTTTTGCATCTGTTAAACAACAACTCTTCTCTTTTTCCTGTCCCCAGCTCCTGGTTACCACCATTTGACTTTTGTTTCTATGAATTTGACTACTTTAGATACCTCAGATAAGTGGAATTATGCAGTATTTGGCCTTTGTTGACTGGCTTATTTCACTGTATAATATCCTCAGGGTTCATCCATGTTGTAGCATGTGTCAGAATTTCCTTCCTTTTTAAGGCTACATAATATTCCATTGTGTGGGCCACATTTTTAAAAATTTATTCATCTGTCAGCAGACATTTGGGTTGCTTCTACCTCTTGGCTATTGTGAATAATGCTGCAGTGAACATAGGTGTGCACATATCCCTTTGAGATCCTGCTTTGAATTCTTCTGGATATATACCCAGAAGTGGGATTGCTGGATTCTATGACAGTTCTATTTTTAATTTTTGGAGAAACCTCTATAGTGTTTCCCATAGTAACTGTGCCATTTTACAATTACAGGCGCCCAATAAATAAAATCTTTTTAATAAATAAATAAAACTGACAGAAATTTCAATAATGGCCAAGTAAGATAATTAAATATAATAAAGCTTAAAAACTGGTGGTCAAGGAAAGAAACAGGATTCTGATGAGAAACAGAAAGGAATAGGGGGGGCGCCTGGGTGGCTCAGTTGGTTAAGCGACTGCCTTCGGCTCAGGTCATGATCCTGGAGTCCCGGGATCGAGTCCCGCATCGGGCTCCCTGCTCGGCAGGGGGTCTGCTTCTCCCTCTGACCCTCCCCCCTCTCATGTGCTCTCTCCCATTCTCTCTCTCTCTCAAATAAATAAATAAATAAATAAAAATCTTTAAAAAAAAAAAAAAAGAAAGGAATAGGGGCACCTCAGTGGCTCGGTCAGTTAAGCATCTGGCCTTTGGCTCAGGTTATGATCCCAGGGTCCTGCTTCTCCCTCTGCACCTCCCCCTGCTTGTGCTCTCTCCCTCTCAAATAAACAAATAAAATCTTTAAAAAAAAAAAAAGAAGAAAGAAAGAAAAAGAAAGGAATAAAGGTCGGCTCCCAACTCCACCCCATCACCACTCCCCAGAAGCCATACTGATGTATTAATGAAATCTGCAAATTCTCACTAATAGCTCCAAAGCTGGAAAGAAGCAAACTGAGCACATATCTCCACTTCTGTCTAATTCTGACTGAGAAGCAGTGGGAACCACTACTTTCAAGTAAATGATGAAGCAGGGAAAATGAACAATGAGGCAGACTCTTTAACGGAAACAAAAGGTCAAGCCTAAAAATGAATAGGTGAAGTAATATAAAGCTGGAAACTATTCCTCTGTAGGAATAGACTATACCCCTTAATTATGTGGAATGAAACAGAATATTTAACAGAATCTCAGGAAAGAAAAATATTTTAACAAAGATTCTGCAGTACCTTAGCTGTGTTCCCTTTGTTCCTTCTATCCCTCTGACTCACATCATTCCCTGAAGCCACAGAAAAGTACACAGAATACAAAAGAACCAGCACTACTGTGCATTTGCCCAAAGAAAACAATAACAATAATTTGAAAAGATATGTGCATTTATGTTTATTGCAGCATTATTTACAGTAGATATGGAAGCAACCTGTGTCCATTGGTAGATGAATGGATAAAGAAGATGTGATGTGGGGCGCCTGGGTGGCTCAGTTGGTTAGGCGACTGCCTTCGGCTCAGGTCATGATCCTGGAGTCCCTGGATCAAGTCCCACATCGGGCTTCCTGCTCGGCGGGGAGCCTGCTTCTCCCTCTGACCCTCCCCCCTCTCACATGCTCTCTCTCTCTCTCTCATTCTGTCTCAAATAAATAAATAAAATCTTAAAAAAAAAAAAAAAAAGATGTGATGGGGCACCTGGGTGGCTCATTCGGTTGGGCATCTGCCTTCAGTCAGGTCATGATCCCAGGCGGGCTCCCTGCTCAGTGGGGAGTCTGCTTCTCCCTCTCCCTCTATCTCTCCTCCCTGCTCGTGCTCTCTCATAAATAAAATAAAATCTTTTTTAAAAAAAGAAAATTAAAAAAAATAAAAAGCAGAAACAGACCTATAAATAAAGAGAACAAACTGGTGGCAGCCGGAGGGGAGGGAAGTGGGGGTGGGCAAAAAGAGGTAAAGGAGAGTAGAAGGTACAGGCCTCCAATTATGGGATGAATAAGTCACAGGAATGAAAGGTTCAATACAGGGAATATAGTCAGTGATATTATAATAGCATTGTATGGTGACAGATGGTAGCTACACTTGTGGTAAGCATAACATAAGGTGTCAAATCACAGTGTTGTACACATGAAACTAATGTAACATTGTGTATCAACTATACTTCAATATAAACAAAAAGGAAAAAATAACCACCATTCACATAATAGTTGGTCTCAGATACAGGAGGATGAGAGGTAAGAACTCATCCATATCATATCACAAATAAAACAAGAATGAACAAGACCAAAATAATCAGTATGTCAACTATACAAACATACAGCAAACAAAATGAAAGCAAGAAAAATGTTCTACAAAAGACAGTGTATCCTGAAAAAAGTATAATTCAGTGATTATCATTTCCTATACTATACAGCTATACAACTATAAAACAACTCACCAATTAAAATAGCAAAGAACACAACAGATACCACTGAAAATCAAATTATTGACAAAGAAGAAAGGTTTGAGGTATTTAGTGATTTTGATGAAAAAAGAAATGATTAAAAATTATAGAGAATCTAATAGAAAAAAAAAGACAAAGATGACTCAATAAATTAATGTCTCTGAAAATGAGAACTAAACACGTGACCAAAAGGCATATTCAAAGATATAAGGACTTCTTGGTAAACTAATTTTATTTAAGGATTTTAATATAAAGATAGAAGGGCTGAGTAAATACGTTGACTTCTGAAACCCCACTAAAACAGCAATACGGGAATTTTAGAGAGGGGTAAATCCAGAAGACTAAAGATGAAAAAGGAAAGAGCAACAACAAAAGTTTGGAAGAAGGAAAGCAAGACAATTGAACATACCTGAGAAAGCTGAATGCTAAGCCAGCAGTGGGGGAAGCTGAACTGCAAACTGATTTACCCTACAAAACTCTAGAGTCAAGACTCAGCAACACCAAGTATATCCACAAGTGAAGCTAAAAACTGGATTACATGAAAATTTGTCCAAACTGTAGATAGATCCTCAGATTTCCTCCGCCCAAACCTCGTAACACTAGTAAAAGACTGGAGATTTATTCTCAGAAGAGGGTAAAACAAAAGATCTCTGGATTGGGGCAATGCTAGGCATGAATGAGGTTAGAGGTACCATACAAAAAATGGGCATTAAGTGAATGTATATCTTGAGGTCTTCAGTTTCTGTTTACCACTTAGCTTCTATATACTAGCAGCCAGGCTTGCACCTGTCAAGCAAGGACATTAGAGGATTCTTCTCTACGGTAAAAGACAGTCCAAGAGGAGACCTAGGGCGCCTGGGTGGCTCAGATGGTTAAGCGTCTGCCTTCGGCTCAGGTCATGATCCCAGGGTCCTGGGATCGAGTCCCACATCGGGCTTCCTGCTCCTTGGGAGCCTGCTTCTCCCTCTGCCTCTCTCTCTCTCTCTGTCTCTCATGAATAAATAAATAAAATCTTTAAAAAAAAAAAAAAAAAAAGAGGAGACCTAAAGATACAGACATCGGGGAATTCCCACTGGAAAACCCACTTCTTGCGTCATCCTACATTGAATTTCAAAATTAACAAAGCTTACCACATGTTGGGTGCTCACAGTGAGATATATATTGTGCCACTCTTAAATTTAGACAGAAAAGAAACAGGGATTACAAGATCTAGAGGCCAGAACAAACAGGAAAAAAAAACAAAAAGAAAAACCAACAGAAATTGTTCAGAGAGAAGAAAACTTCAAAAAAGGTACCATTATTCAGAAAGATTTATTAATATTTGAGCATCTTAATACCACTATCCTAGGAGCTAGGAATACAGCAGCAAACAAAACATACCAAAATCCTTGCCCTCATTGAAAGATGAGAGAATACTGCATTCATGAACCCAAAAGCAGATTGCTATATTAAAAAGGGAGCATTTAGTGGCACAAAAATAGACATGAGATCAATGGAACAGAATAGAGAGCCCAGAAATAAACCCATGGTTTATATGGTCAATTAACTTATGACAAAGGAGGCAAGAATATACAATACAGAAAAGACAGTCTCTTCAATAAATGGTGCTGAGGGAACTGGACAGCTACATAAAAAAGAATGAAACTGGACCACTTTCTAACATCATACACAAAAATAAGCTCAAAATGGATTAAAGACTAAATGTGAGACCTAAAAACATAAAATTCCTAGAAGAGAACATAGGCAGTAATTTCTCTGACATTGACCATAACATTTTTCTATATATGTCTCCTAAGGCAAGGAAAACAAGAACAAAAATAAACTACTGGGATTACATTAAAATAAAAAGCTTTTGCCCAGAGAAGGAAACCATCAACAAAACAAAAAGACAGCGCACTGGATGGGTGTCCATCAATAGATGGATAGAGAAGTTGTGGTATGTATGTACACACACACACACACACAGAGAGAAATATTATGCAACCATTATAGAGGATGAGATCTTGCCATTTGCACCAACATGAATGGACCTAGACGGTATTATGCTAAGTGATTAAGTCAGACTGAGAAAAACAAATGCTATATATTTTGCTTACGTGTGGAATCTAAATAATGAAACGAATAAAAAACAAAAAAGCAGGGGCGCCTGGGTAGCTCAGTTGGTTAAGCAACTGCCTTCGGCTCAGGTCATGATCCTGGAGTCCCAGGATCGAGTCCTGCATCGGGCTCCCTGCTCAGCAGGGAGTCTGCTTCTCCCTCTCCCACTCCCCCCTCTTGTGCTCTGTCTCTAAAATAAATAAATAAAATCTTTAAAAAAAAAAAAACAAAAAAAGCAGAATCAGACCTATAAATACAGAGAACAAACTGGTGGTTCCCAGAGGGAGGGAGAGTGAGGGGATGAGCAAAATGAGTAAAGGAGTAGGAGGTACAGGCTTCCAGTTATGGAATGAATAAATCATGGGAATAAAGGGCACAACTTAGGGAATATATATTACATTATGATTATATATGATATATATATTACAGTATGATTACAGTATGATCTGTAATCAGATCTGGGGGGATTACAGTATGATACTGTAATAACGTTCTTTGGTGACACATGGTAGCTACACTTGCGAGGATAGCATAAGGTATAGAGATGTTGAGTCACTACATTGTGGTCAGGTATACTCAAAAAAATTTTTTTAAGGGGAGCACTTGAAGAAGGAAGTGCTAATGGTAAAAATGAAAAACTCAATAGAAAGGTTGAAAATTTTGAAAAAATTTTTGGAAAATGTCTCACAAAGCAGAATAAAACAACAAATTGATGAAAAATAGAGAAATAAAAAGAAAATTAAAGAAGCAGCCTAGGAGGTCCAACATTTGAATATTAGGAGTTTCAGAAAAAGGGAACAGAGAAAATGGGGGAAGATAGCATCAGTGGAGAAATATAAAAAACATTTCTCAGAATGAAAGGAGCTGGGTTTCTAGACTGAAAGAAACAGTGCCCAGCAGAATGCATGAAAAGAAACATACCAAGGTTGTCATTGTGAAATGTGAGAACATTTTACTGATGTCAAAGAGAAGATCCTGGGCACCTGGGTGGCTCAGTCGTTAAGTGTCTGCCTTCAGCTTAGGTCATGATCCCAGGGTCCTGGGATCGAGCCCAGCTTCGGGCTCCCTGCTCTGCGGGAAGCCTGTTTCTCCCTCTCCCAATCCCCCTGCTTGTATTCCCTCTCTTGCTGTGTCTCTCTCTGTCAAATAAATGAATAAAATCTTAAAAAAAAAAGAAGATCCAACAAGCTTCCAGATGGGAGGGGAGATATCATACATAAAGGAATTAAAACAGCTTTGAACTTTTAACAGCAGCTTTCAGAATTCTTAAATCTATATGTAGTCAAACTGTCAATCAAGTGTGAGAGTAGAATAAGCATTTTACAGACATTTGCTTTCCAAGCATCTGTTTTCAGAAAGCTGCTACAGGATTTGTAACACCAGAACCTGGCATAACCTAAGAAAGAGAAAGACATGGGATTATAGGAAAAAGAATCCCTAGGATGATGATGATTCCAGGGTAACACCAGTGTAGATGGCAATCAGACCAGATTGGAATAGGTCAGAAAACTTTGGGAATAATTTCTTCAGGATGATCATATTTCTTCTCATGAAAATGACAGAATACTTGATGCATCTCAACATTTTGAGAGGAGTTTTGAGCACTTGGTGGTTAGTTTGGGGTTGAATTATTGATAAGTATCTGGAAAACTAAGAAATGAGAGAAAACAATAATACCAAGGCAAACAAAAATATGCAGGAAAAAAATTAACCATTAGTTACTGAATGTCTCAGCTGTAACTAATGTTTATATATGTATTGTAATGTAATCACTGACTTGATCTAACCAAAATTATGATAATTACTTCGGAATGGTGAGAGGGAGAGTTAGTGTGTTGGAGACACAAGGGAAGATAAGAGAAATAAACTTCCTCTTTAATAGTTAATAGCCAATGGGGCGCCTGGGTGGCTCAGTCGTTAAGTGTCTGCCTTCGGCTCAGGTCATGGTCCCGGGGTCCTGGGATCGAGCCCCACATCGGGCTCTCTGCTCATGAGGAGCCTACTTCTCCTCGCTCTGCCTACTTGTGCTCTCTCTCTCTGTCAAGTAAATGAATAAAATCTTTAAAAAAAAAAAAGTTAATAGCCAATACCTAAGGCTGAAGTCATAATAACAAACTTTGATTATTGAACTAACCAAAATAGTAAAATTAGGAAGATAGAAGTTACAGGAAGTATGGGTATATGTGGTAGGAGCAGGGCTGGTGATGAAAGAAAGCTAAATCCTCATTTCCGTAGTGGGAAATCAACAGATAATGTCTGAAATGGAAAAATTGAGAAATATCAATATTAGAATGTTATTAGAAATACAGATATAAATACTAAATGGATCCACTAAAAGAATTGAAAATGGGTGCTTCTGGGGAACAGAAAATGGGGAGGGGAGGGAATAGAGGACTGAAATTTTTCATTGTAAGCCTCGAGAAACTACTTAACCTTACTTACTTACATAAAGTATGTGCATATGTAATTTCAATTTTTTTTAATTAAAAACAAGATAAAATACAATAAAAATTCCTGAATCAAGTAAAAATCTGCAGATTTAGGGCGCCTGGGGGGCTCAGTCGTTAAGCGTCTGCCTTCAGCTCAGGTCATGATCCCAAAGTCCTGGGATCAAGCCCAGCATCGGGCTCCCTGCTCCGCAGGGAAGCCTGCTTCTTCCTCTCCCACTCCCCCTGCTTGTGTTCCCTCTCTTGCTGTGTCTCTCTCTGTCAAATAAATAAATAAAGTCTTTAAAAAAAAAAAATCTGCAAATTTTATGGGGCACCTGGATGGCTTAGTCAGTTAAGCCTCTGCCTTCAGTTCAGGTCATGTTCCCAGGGTCCTGGGATCCAGCCCTGCATCTGGCTCCCTGCTCAGCGGGAGCCTGCTTCGCCCTCTGCCCCTCCCCCACTCATATTCTCTCTCTCTCTCTCTCTCTCTCTCTCTCTCTCTCTCTCTCTCTCTCAAATAAATAAAATATTTTTAAAAGAATCTGCAAATTTTAAGAGTATTGTGTGTTCTAAGAAAATTTGGCCAGATCTATCCTAGTAAACTTACCAAACTTTAGGGTCATGAAATCCAGCCCTGCATCAGGCTCCATGCTCAGCACCATCTGCTTGAGATTCTTTCCTTCTCCCTCTCCCTCTCCTCCTCCCTGCTAATGCGCGTGTGCATGCTCTCTCTCTCATATAAATAAGCAAAATCTTTTTTCAAAGATAAATATAAGGGCAACAGGAAGACAAATCTCAAACATGAAGGGACTCACAGATACGGCACCTCTGAGCCCTTCTAAGGGAAAAAAAAAAACCACCTTCTTGACAGGTAGCTGCCATGTCATGAGAACATTCAAGCAGGTTATGGAGAAACCCATGTGGTGAGGAACTGCCAGCAACCACATTAGTGAGCTTGGAAGCAGATATTCTGAGACTTGTCAATAGCATGTTGAAAGCAGATTCTCCTCCAGTCGGCCTGGAGATGATTGCAGCCCTTGGCCAGCAGCTTGACTACAGCCTCCTGAGAGAACCTGAGTCACAACCATGAAACCACTCCCCAATTCCAAAAACTGAGATAATAGTTTGTTATTTTAAGCCTCTGAGTTTGAGGTAATCTGTTATATAACTATAGATGACCAATAGATTCTAAATCTCTAGGCTCTGGATCAAGAGTTTTCCATAAATAGTGAAGTTGAAAGACATCTTGGAAGGAAAAAAATAATGTGCTTATATAGCACAGTTCCTTTCCTTTCCACCTCAGTTTGTTCCCCACATATCTTGGAAGTAGGGAAAGTCATGTGGACATAAATGTGGGATGCATCCTGTCTTAGCTAAGATCTTGGACAAACTGTCAGCTCGGTCCAAAACATTAAGGAAATGGGCAGTCATCCTATGGTCTTACTAAACTTGAAGGGTTTTTGTTGTTTAAACATTGGCAACTAACAGTCTCATAATTTTTCTTTCTTGTGTTTCTAGGGAGAGAGGCCTGGGTTAGAATGAATTCTTGAGAAAAGGAACCACCTCTTGACCCACAGGGTTCATTGTTACAGTGCCATATGATAGACATAGTGGTAAAATGCCTAGGTACCCCTTCAAGGAAGGATTTGCTGCTCATCTATACGGAGCGTAGTAGTGTAGTAGCCTCTAGCTGTCACCTTCAGGATCTCCCTCATCTGTAAGAGCCACATTGCCTGAGGTCATACCCTTGCTGGGGGGGCAGCCTGCATCCCAAGACTAAATGAGGGATGGGTTTAAAGGCCCAGTCCCTCTGATAGGCAATACCTGCTCCAGAGCTCCCTGCTGGGTTGGCCGAGGCTTTGTGGAACCTGCATCTCAGTTCAGTTTGCCTCTGCCCTGTCTTGCTTCCTCCTCTTCCTTTTGCAGGTATTGATCCCTAATAAACATCTTGCCCCCCAAATGCTGTCTCAGCTCACTTCTTGTGAATCCAGACTTCGACACACAATAATGGTTTTCCTCGTGGTTTGCTACCACCTGGTAAAGCAAATTTTCTCACCCTCGGGATGATCATTTTTGCAATTGTAGAATTAAGCTGCCTGGATTATTAAATTATTTTCTTTCTCAGGAAGGAAACCTGATGCATTGGCCTCTGCATGTATAAAAACTATGATGAATGTTATGTAATAACATGCACGCCTTTTATAACTCCTGACTGAGCATGTACCAAGAAATATATATCTGTTCAATCAGAGTCTTTCCAGCTTCACTACTGTAAGCACTAATTTCTTCTCTGCTCTTCTCACAAGACCAATAGTTCTCAACCCTGGGGAACATTTTTTAAGATGCTGATGGCTGAGCCCCACCACTAGAGATTCTTATTTAATTGGTCTGGCATAGGATGGGCATTTTTAAAAAGCTTCTTGGATGATGGTAATGTACCAACGTTCAAAACCCACTCCTGTTCAACTTACCAGTTTGTGGCCCAATAGTGCTGCTCTTCTCTCTATAAATATTTTATAAAGGGATAGTCATTTATTCTATCAGTCTAAAGGAATTTTCCAGCACCCCAGGAGTAAATGGAAGCATAATGAAAGTGAATCAGACACCTGAAACTTCTGCTTAGAGCTGATTCTCATTCTTCAGGGGCTTCAGGCTATATCCATAGCTCAAGGAAAAGGCTCCAGCTAGTGTAGGCAGCATCTGTCCAACACTGTAGACATGTTTGCAGAACCAAATAAACCCTAGAGTATTCAAATGGCAGCCCACTAGATTTGTGGTGTTGCAGTCAGACCCAATGATATGGCTGGCATTTGAGCACTCAGGGCTAGATGATTCGGGAGAATTAAATGACATATCAGCTAAAAAGTACTTAGTCAGTGGGGTGCCTGGGTGGATCAGTTGGTTAAGGTCTGCCTTCGGCTCAGGTCATGATCTTATGGTCCTGGGATCAAGCGCTGCATTGGGCTCCCTGCTGGGGGCAAGGGGGGGTGGGTGTTGTCTGCTTCTCCCTTTCCCTCTTCTCCTCCCCAACACTCATGCGTGCACTCTTTCTCTCTCAAATAAATAAATAAAATCTTAAAAAAAAAAAAATGTACAAAAAGTACTTAGTCAACTATTTGTCTTCCTCTCATAAATACCCTGGTAATTATATTGGGCTCACCAGGATAATCTAGGATAACCTATCCATCTCCAAGAACCTTAACTTAATTGTGCCTGCAAAGTCCCTTTTGCCATATAAGGTAATACAATCACAGATTCCAAAGTAGACATCTTTGAAAGGCCATTGTCCTGACTATCACAATCCTCTTAGTTTTTTAATATGGTTTTCAATAGCTGTATAATTATCTGTCATGTGAATATATACATATACCATCATTTATCTAAACATACCCAGTGCTGGACATTTAGATTGTTTCTAATTACCTAGAACTTGATTTTTTTTTAAGTTCATTGAGGTGTCATTTATATACAGTAAAATGTACTCTTTGTAGTATACAGTTCTGTGTATTTGAGAAAAGTAGGTGCAAATACTGTATGTGTCTGTGATTCCTGGGATGGTACCCTCTCATGCCAGCTCACATCATTACCTGAGCCTAAATCAAGAGTCAGACACTTAACTGACTGAGCTACCCAGGCGCCCCTGTTTTTTCTTTTTAAAAATATAACAGCCTTATTGAGCTATAAATATACAATGTACAATTCATCCATTTAAAGTGACAGTTCAGTGGTTTTTAATATATTCACAGAGTTGTACAACCATCACCACAATTTTTTAGAGCATTTTTACTACCCCAATAGGAAACTCAATACCCATTAAGTCACTCCCTGTTTTTCTCCAATCCTCCCCTCCCACCCTAGGCAACCTAAACTAATCTACTTTATATCTGTATATATTTGCCTATTCTGGACATTTCATATAAATATAATCATATAATATGTGGCCTTTGTGGCTGGTTTCATTCACTTAGCATAATGTTTCCAAGATTTATTTGTATTGTAGCTTATGTCAGTACTTCATTCCTTTTTATTGTTGAATAATATTCTGTTGTATGGATATACATCACATTTTAGGTATCCATTATTTATCACTTGATGCTGGTGCTTGATTTTATTTTATTTTTTACTATGTTAATTAGCATACATTACATCATTAGTTTTTGATGTAGTGTTCCATGATTCATTGTTTGCATATAACACCCAGTGCTCCATGCAGAACGTGCCCTCTTTAATACCCACCACCAGGCCAACCCATCCTCCCACCATTGGCGCTTGATTTTAAATCTTTTCTTCCACCGATGAGTTATTTAGATTTCATTGTTCAGAATTTTGAAGGATCCCCAAAAGAACATAAAACATACTTATTTCCTCAGACAACTTCTATGCATATTGGAGAGGTATGACCAACACTATAAAAGAGAAGGGGCACCTGGGTGGCTCAGTCAGTTAAGTGGCTGCCTTTGGCTCGGGTCATGATCTCAGGGTCCTGGGATCGAGCCCCACATGGGGCTCCCTGCTGCGCAGGGACCCTGCTTCTCCCTCTCTTCCCCACTTGTGCTCTCTCTCGCTATCTCTCTCTCTCTCAAATAAATAAATAAAATCTTAAAAAAAATAAAAGAGAGAAAAAAGTAGGCTCTCACCATTTACTTGTTGGATTAAATTAGAAAAAACTATATAAATTTTTTAGGCTGTTCAGCTTTTTAAAAATTACAGTTCTCACAAGTGAGGAAATTGGTTTGTTACCAAATTTGAGTAGATGGTTGATTTAGGAGGTAGTGATAAGTCAGTGGCATCATTTAATTTCACATTGTCTTATAATGTTGTCGCTTAAGTTTGGGACTGCAAGCACACTCTAATTTCTCAAGAGAGGTGTTCATGAACTCAAATCATATTTGTTTTCCTAATAAACTCTGAAAAAGATACCGAGTTCTTGATATATCTGGTGTCAGAGGACTTGTGGGGTCAACTGCCATTTTGTATCAAAAGAGCATTCCCTATTTTTTTTTTTAAAGATTTTATTTATTTATTTGACAGAGAGAGAAACAGCAAGAGAAGGAACACAAGCAGGGGGAGTGGGAGCGGGAGAAGCAGGCTTCCCACCGAGCAGGGAGCCCGATGCAGGGCTCGATCCCAGGACCCTGGGATCATGACGTGAGCCACAGGCAGACGCTTAACGACTGAGCCACCCAGGTGCCACCCCCTCCGTTTTTTTGTGGTTAATCTGAGTGCTGTCAAAATAAAGCTCTTTCCTAAGCATGAAGTCAAGCTTCAAGGAGGCTAGGGTTCTCTCCTTTCACTTAGGTGGTCATGGCCATCAGCGAGAGCCTGCTTCTTCCTAGGACATCAGGAAAGGATGGTGGTGATGGTGGTGGTGGTGGTGGTGGTGGTGGTGATAATGATGATGATATTTGCTCTCATTTTTCAAATTTTGTGTCAGGCATTGTGTTAAAGGCTTTATAATGCTTACAATAACTCTGTGAAGTAGATATTATAATATGCCATTTTACAGATGAGGAAATTGAATGATTTAGTTAGAAATAAAAAATCCGGGCGCCTGGGTGGCTCAGTTGGTTAAGCGACTGCCTTTGGCTCAGGTCATGATCCTGGAGTCCCGGGATCGAGTCCCACATCGGGCTCCCTGCTCAGCAGGGGGTCTGCTTCTCCCTCTGCCCTCTTCCCTCTCGTGCTCTCTGTCTCTCATTCTCTCTCAAATAAATAAATAAAATCTTTAAAAAAAAAAAAAATCCCCGGGCGCCTGGGTGGCTCAGTCATTAAGCGTCTGCCTTCGGCTCAGGTCATGATCCCAGGGTCCTGGGATCGAGTCCCACATCGGGCTCCCTGCTCAGCGGGAAGCCTGCTTCTCCCTCTCCCACTCCCCCTGCTTGTGTTCCTGCTCTCGCTCTCTCTCTGTCAAATAAATAAATAAAATCTTTAAAAAAAAAAAATCCCGGGGCGCCTGGGTGGCTCAGATGGTTGAGCGTCTGCCTTCGGCTCAGGTCATGATCTCAGGGTCCTGGGATCGAGCCCCGCATCGGGCTCCCCGCTCCACGGGAAGCCTGCTTCTCCCTCTCCCACTCCCCCTGCTTGTGTTCCCTCTCTCTCTGTGTCTGTCTCTGTCAAATACATAAATAAAATCTTAAAAAATAAAATAAAAATAAAAAATCCCAATAAATATTTGTTGAACGAATTAGTGGGAGATCACCTAGTGACCAGTTGTGATTAAGGGTCTGTAATCTAGGGCTTTGGCACTTTGTGATGAATGTTGAGATATAAAACAAGGATTGGCAGACTTTTTCTGTAAGGGCAAATTCTAAATATTTTAGACTTTGCAGACCATATGGTGTTAACGTTTATTCAACTCTGCTGTTTTAGCACAGAAGCATCCTAAGATATGTAACAAATGAGCATGGCTGTGTTCCAGTACAACTTTATCTACAAAAACAGACATCAGGGCCATCCAACTGGCAGGCTGTAGTTTGCCAGCTCCATTGGAGTTCTTTTTTTTTTCTTCTCAATAAGGAATAGTTATGATGGTACCTTGTTAACACAGCTTATTTCTTAGCCAGGATATAGCTGACTGAATTGGAATTCTTTCTATAAGAAAAAGAAGGGGTTTGTTATGGATTTTTTTTCTTTTTTTCTAAGTTCATTTATCAAAATTAAAATTTTAGGAACCAGGGGCGGGGGGGGTGTTCTTTGTATTTTAGAAAAGGTCACCATAAGATACAATTAAATAATATCTCTTATTGCATTGAAAATATGATCTTAGTTGTAAGATCAGATCATAGACTGCCACAGCTAGAATATCACTTAGTCCAGTCACCTATATTTCAGATAATGATGCTGAAAGCCAGAGGAAAAAGGGTTTGTTTCATATCCTTTACCTAATTAGGGACAGATCTGGGCCTTTCCCATTAGCTCAGCCTTTCTATTTTTCAGGAACACATTGTTCAACTGACAAATGTTTATCAAATTACCTCTTCGGGTCAAATCACTGTCTTAGTATTTAAGGGGATCCTTGAGGCAGGAGACAATCTCAAAGAATTTATTCACCTCAGTGGAAGATAAGATTATGCATATAAAAGGCTAACAAACAGGTGTGTCTGGGTGGCTCAGTTGAGCAGTTGAGTGTCAGGCTCTTGGTTTCAGCTCAGGTCATGATCATGGGTCGGGAGATCAGGCTCTGTGTCAGTGGGCTCCACACTCAGCGGGGAATCTGCTTGAAGATTCTTTCCCTCTGCCCCTCCCCCCACTCATGTGCACATGCGCGCACTCTCTCTCTAAAATAAATATATCTTTAAAAAAAAAAAAGGTTAACAAACAATAGCAACCTATATCAGATATTGAACAATTACAGCCAGCAGGGTTCTAAGAATTTAGAGGAGGTAGCAGTCCCTAGGGGCTCAGGTGGTCCGGAAAATGTAAGAGAAAAATTTGGACCTGAAGGATGGATATAGATCAGGTATGGAAAGGGACATAGGAAGCTGGGTCCTGTGTGAGGAAAATCCTATGAGCAAATGTGTGGAGACAGGGTATGCAAGATTTCTTTAAGAACAGTCTGACCCAAATTGAGGGTCCCTGTTGGGGAATACTAAGAGATAAGGCTGGGAAGTTACGTCGGTACGATAACAGAGGGCCTTGAACACTGGGGAATTATTAAAGACTTTTTGAAAAGGGAAATGATTCAAATTCAGGATTCTGGAAAGATAATCTGACAGCAGTATGCAGGATAGATTTAAGGTATAAGACCTAAAAAGTTATCACAGTGTTGCATTGCTAAATTCACAAGACTCCAAAGAGTCAAGGGATTATGTCCATTGGAATGCAGAAAGAACTAACTGTGATTATCTATTATTATGTGAAACAAGGAACCCAACTCATTTATGCATCCATCAAGCACTAATGTTTATGCTTTGCTCTATATTAGAGTTGGCAGGCTAAGACATTAAGTTCTTAGAAGCTAGTCATATGTTTCTGTAATTACAACTAGAGGGCGGAGACTGTCTCCTGCTTTCTCTTTCACCTCCCTGGGAACTAGCTGATGGCTCCATATGGTGGACTGTTAGTAAATGCCTCATCCTAGTGGTCTCTGCCAAAGAGAGCAAGGTTTGGGCTTGATAGGAGCAAAGAAGAAGGAAATAGCCAGACGTAAGGTGAAAATGAAGAGCAGATGGAGATGTATTTTTCCCTCATAGCTGCTGAGTTGGGGGCCTTGGGTAAGCACTGGGGTCATTAACACCATTAACACCAGTTTCCTAGAACTAGATTACATTTTTGATTGTTGGCAGATTATTTTCCCTCCATTCTTCTAACTTGTAATCTACACACTCCAAGGATTCAGGATCTTTGGTTTGTAGTTATAATAGGGCAGCTGGCTAGATAAGTGAGCAGTAAAAATATTCTTGCCCCCATTCCTATGACCCTCTGGGGTATTGTGCTTCTCCCGGCCTCAATGAGATGGTGGGTAAAAACTAATTAAATTCAGATTTTTCAAGCACTTTTGAATATGAGAATATGATACTTCCTATCTTTTTTTTTTTTTTAAACTGAATTCCCAAAGGCGAGGGCTAGTTCTTATTGGGCAGACACCAAAGTTATCTTGGAAAAGGTCTTTGTGTATATAGGAGAGCCTGAAACCTCTTGTTTTAAAGTTTTCTAACTTCATACTGCTTGTAGGAGAAAGAAACAGTGATAATGGAATGTACATCTCCTTTGTTTTCTCCCTTTCTGAGAGAAGATGAAGTGTTTCCTTGATTGCAAAGAGAGTGTTCTGTTTTGAAGACCTCAGGCATATTTGGTCCTGAAAAGGGAAATATTATAAGACATTTGCTAGGGGCGCCTGGGTGGCTCAGTTGGTTAAGCGACTGCCTTCGGCTCAGGTCATGATCCTGGAGTCCCTGGATCGAGTCCCGCATCAGGCTCCCTGCTCAGCAGGGCGTCTGCTTCTCCCTCTGACCCTCCTCCCTCGCATGCTCTCTGTCTCTCATTCTCTCTCTCAAATAAGTAAATAAAATCTTTAAAAAAATAAATAAATAAGACATTTGCTAGAGTAGGACTACTGCTACCCCTATAGTCAGGTACAGAGGCAGTCTTCCCAGCAAGCTGTTTAGTCATCAGACGGTACTGGTAACTTCACTCCAGTGGCCCCAGATTCCACAACATCAGTGGATTTGAAGACAGCACACCTTTCCTACATGTCAGATTGATGCATTCATGACTTAGAGAGGCATTACAAGTAGTTGGAAGGGAGTGTTGCTGGTAGAAAGAGTATGTACTGGAAATTAAAGTCTAGAGGTTTTGGAATTTAGTTTAGAGACAAACCAGCTATATGACCTTGAGCAAATAACTTTGCTTCTCTAAACCTCAGTTTCCCTAACTGAAATTGGCTTAGTTTTTCTTTAAAGATGCCCCCCAGCTCTAAAATTCCTATTTCTGAAAGACATGTGTTTTTAATAATTCATAAGTAAAAGGTGTTTGTGCCAAATATTTAATAAGAAAGTCATGTAGCTTTTCTCCAGTATTATGTTGTTTTCTTTTGAGTACTAGTGAAGGTTTTTCACTGGAAGGGTAATGATAATATTAAAACAAGCTTCTAAAGGATATCTTTTAAAATGGAATAAAATGTTTACACATTGGTCTTGTTTAAGTTTAGACATTTAAATCTGGGAAGAAAAGGACTTAAGTCAAAACCTCAACGATCACGTATTTCTGGAACTCCAAATAATGAGAAATAGGTTTATGCTCTTGATTATTTTCCCAAAGGTATGGAAAGTCTTGAAATACTATTTAATACTATCTAAATTAGTATCCCCAATGCTACTAACCAGCCATAATTCCTAAAGTACTTCTCTAATTTGAAGCTTTTTGTGGGGAGGGTTGCAGAGTGACTCATGGACATCAGAATCAAGAAACTTTCCCAAGTTATCTTGACCAGTCTAGGCACTGAGACTCTTTTTCTTACTCCTCTGTACTTTTATTTATTTATTTATTTATTTATTTTAAGATTTTATTTATTTATTTGAGAGAGAGAGAATGAGAGACAGAGAGCACGAGAGGGAAGAGGGCAGAGGGAGAAGCAGACCCCCCGCTGAGCAGGGAGCCCGACATGGGACTTGATCCCGGGACTCCAGGATCATGACCTGAGCCGAAGGCAGTCGCTTAACAAACTGAGCCACCCAGGCCCCCTCCTCTGTACTTTTAACTCTCACTTCCATAAAGTGATGTAGACAGGTTATTTGTAAAAGAATTTTCATGTCCGTATCCTTAAGCCTTTTCTTTTGGACTGTCTACAGACTTCAGAGGAAAATCTTCCAATCTCCTTTCTAGGTGGGTAAAAGCTATGCTGCAACTCCTGACCATTTTAGGGCTTCTGCAGGACAAATCAGGTTGCTCCTCAGCTTTCCTTATGGCTGGTTTGGGATTTAGCTTTCTTAGATGTGCTGAATCTGCAACCACCATCCACCTTCCAAATTTTTCACTATTCTCTTCTACTCTTTGTCTTTGGAGTTTATACCCTTTCAAAAAACATGAGGACAACAACAGAAACCCTTTACTGTCACTTTAATGAGCTTTCAAAAGGAATAGGGCTGGGGTGCCTGGGTGGCTCAGTTGGTTAAGCATCTGCCTTTGGCTCAGGTCGTGGTCCTGGGGTCCTGGGATCTTGGGATTATGGGATCCTAGGATCCACCCCAAGCCCCATGCCCCACACCCCACATTGGCTGGCTCCCTGCTCAGTGGAGTCTGCTTCTCCCTCTCCCTGTGCACCTCCCCTCCGCTCATGCTCTCTCTCGTTCTCAAGTAAACAAATTTAAAAAATCTTAAAAAAAAAAAGCAATAGGGCTTAATGCCTGTGTTTAATCTGCCATCTTTACCTAGAAAACTGTTTCTTTCATTTCAGCTCTATATCTTTCAGTTCCTCTATTCCCTCCTTCACTCCCTCCCTCTTTCTCTTTTTCCTCTTTCTCTCCCTCATTTCCTTCTTCATCTAGTCTAGACTCTATGATGTGTAACTTCAGGCATTTCCCTCCATATCCTCACTCATTGTCCTTTTGCTGTATCTGCCCTCATAACCCTCAACTTTGGATTACTCACTCTAACATCTATTTTGTCTATTCCTACATCTGTTTTATTTGAGTCTTCAGGAAGAATATTATGCAATGTTATAAATTGGCACCACTATAAATTCATGGTTCCAATCTTAGCTGAACCCTTAAAAACCACTCTGCATTCTTAACTTCTCCTGAACCAACCCTTCCACTTCTCTTAGTTATTCTCAACCATCACCACCTTGCTCTCTCAGAAAATTATTTGCCTCCTCCTCCTGCGAGAAAATCCTGACTAACAGATACTGATTTCCCCAGCATACTATCCCTACCCATAATTTTATCTTTACTTAGACCCACTTTCACTTTTATTCTAGCCTTAGAGGAAGAAGTTTCCTGATCCCTTTACTTAGCCTTTTACCCCATTCTCCTCTGTTTCCTTTGGAACCTTGCTCTATGAGTTTTTCTAGCACTCTCTCAAATTTTCAACTTTGCTTTCTACTACCACTTTCCCTCTACACCTATAAACACATAGCTTGTAAAATAAGGCACAAAATCCCAAAGGCCCTTAGTCATCTAAGCATGCATACCCCTTTCAGCCTTGTATCTCACCATTCCCCACTACAACCCCTACCCAACACTCTACCCTATAGCAATGGAGAGTTGCTTACAGGTCTCTGACTTCTGCATTCTTTTTCACACCTCTGTCCTTTTGTTTCATCATACCCAGCATTCCTTCAGCCAGTTACCCTTCTCTACCTGGCTAAATACCTGCTCTTCTTTCAAGACTAAGTTCATAAATTGGGGCACCTGGGTGGCTCAGTTGTTAAGCATCTGCCTTCGGCTCAGGTCATGATCCCAGGGTGCTGGGATCGAGCCCCGCATCGGGCTCCAGCCCCGCATCGGGCTCCCTGCTCCACGGGAAGCCTGTTTCTCCCTCTCCCACACTCCCCCTGCTTGTGTTCCCTCTCTCGCTGTGTCTCTCTTTGTCAAATAAATAAATAAAATCTTAAAAAAAAAAAAAAAGACTAAGTTCATAAATTACTTCTCTATGAAGCTTCTCCTGACCCTCTTTGCACTAGGCAAAATTGACTCTTTCCTTTTTGGTCTCCTGTATACTGTAGAGGTTTCTAGATAATGTCTATAACCCTTTATTACTTTGGCCTATAAGTTATATGAAGACAATTATTGTATTTTTGTCTTTGTAACCCTAGTATCTAATACATGGCCTAACATACAGTAAGAACCAATGGATTTGTTGGAAGAGGACATTAATAGATCCAGAGTGTCTTCTTGTGTTTGAAAGTATTCTGGCATGGAATTTTTATGGGCAGAATTGAGTGAGACCCTTTAATTTTGTATACTGGAGAAAGGGCTGAAACAGCGTCATTCCTACCACGTTCTTTTGGCCAAAGCAGTCACAAGTCCAGCCCAGATTCATGGGATGGTAAAATAAACTCTACCTCTTGATGGGAGTTGCTGCAAAGTCACTGTACAAAGGGATGTGAGTACAGGGAAGGGAATAATTATGGCCATTTTTGAAAATGATCTACTACCTAAAAGGTTTTAAGTAGGAGAATGACATGATCAGATTTGCCTTTTGAAAAGATAACTCTGGATGTAGTGTGAAGAATGGATTGGCATTTGGAAAGAGGATATAGAGAGACCAGATAAGGGAGGGTATTGTAGTAATCCAGGTGAGAAATAATGGTAGTTTGAACTAGGGTATTGGCAGTGGAAATGGAGAAAAGTGGATAAATTAGGGAAGGATTTAGCAGGTAAAAACTGAGGACTTGGTGTGTAGAAAGGTGCCAGGAATGATTCACATTTCTGGTTTGCTTGCCAACTCCCCTGATAGGTCCATAACAGGGTAGATAGTGAGGTAGATAATGAGGGTAGATAATGAGATGGGAGCACTCAGTTGGTAGAGGTGAGATCCAAAGTTCAGTTTGGGGTATGCTGAATTTGAGGTGCCTTTAAGATATCCAGGTAAAGGTGTCAGTAAGAAGTTTTATATATATACTGGAGCTCAGAGGCTAGGACTATGCCTAAGATAAAAATTTGTAATCATTGATGTATAGATGGTGACTGATGGCATGGACATGGATGAAATCACTTAGGAAGAGAAAAAAAGAGACTTAGGAACAAGCTTAGGCCAGCTAGAGGATCATGAGCTTCCAAAGGAAATTTAGAGCAGAGAGAGGAAGAGAAAAGGAAAACCAAGAGAACATAACATTAAGGAGCCAGAGCGAAGAAGTAGCAGTAGTGTTGATACGAGGTTAGGTAAGATAATAACTTAAAAATGATCACTGTGTTTTACTAAAATGGAAGGCATTAGTGACCTTATTGACAGGGGTAGAGTAGAAGATGATGAAATGGTGATAGCACATTGGACAACGCTTTTGAGAAATTTGGCTGTGAAAGATAGGAGAGAGAAAGGACTGAAGGGAGATTCAGAAGGGAGACTTGAAAAAGGATATTTTAATTTTGGAAAAATTGAGAACGTGTTAAGGTTATATGAGGGATTTTTCATGTTAGGCAGCCCTTAAGGGTTCATCTAGCCTGTCTCTCTAAAGCTGCTGTGTAAGAGCTGAGTTGAGAGGAGGAGATCCTCAGCTGCTACCCTGACTGTCAGAGGCATAACTGTTATAGTGGGACTAGCTGTCTTACTCAGTAGTCCGTCCCATTCCTACCCCTATCTTCCCATTCCCTGCTGTGTACCTAAGCTTGCCAACTCCCCTGAACCTATCAGGAATATTCTGAAGTACACCCAAACTCATCAGGACTTTCCTGAAATCTCCCAACATTTGTTTTTGATGAGTCTGTATCTCTCTTATCAGAATGTATATACTCTTTTAGGACATTCAGTAATATTATTTGGTGCCTGCCTTATAAGGCACTGTTCTGGGCATTATGCTGATATGATGATCTAGTCTCAAATCCTCCTTCCCTGAAAGAGGTAGGTGATAGTTACACACCATGTAGAATAGTACTGTAAGATACTTTTCTGGTGAAATTTTGTGAGTATGTAGAAGAGGAAAAAAAAAAACACACTAGATTTAGGAGAATCAGGAAAAATTTTAAGAAGAAAATGACATTTGAGCCTAGAGCTTTAAGGATTTATATATTTTAGGAGTAGTGAGTGAACATGGGTAGAGGCAGTCATTCCAGAAGGAACCACATAAGCAACAGCACAGAGAAAGGAAAGCAAAATAACTAGGTCACTTAGTTTCTCTGAAGCATAGAATATAATATGAAAGTGTTTAATATAAGCAAAGGGAAGTCTTTAAAGGTTTACAAAAAATAGTGATTACTAGATTAGATCTGTGTTTCATTCAGTATTATAGATCTAATACAGGTCTGTGCTTAGCACACATCTGTCACTCAAGAGAAACTTTTTTTACTCAAGTGTTGAACCTCAAAGGGTAGGGAATACCTGAGCAGGTTGGCTTGTAATAACTTTGGAATTTGTTGGAACTCTAGCCATGCAAAAGCTGGAACCAAGCTTTGAGAAAGAAAGAAAGAAAATCACCCCCTGAGTGATTCTTAACTGGTCCCTTGCCTCTGGCCATCTACATAACCAGCTTGAAACTGGGTCTGAAGCCAGTAGGAATACTGCATTGTGTCCTGGAAGAATTGAGGACTGAAAGGCAGACCTGCTAAAAGGTCGTATTAGCTAGGGCAGGGGGACTGAGTGGAGTGTAAATTAATATGTCAGTTTTCACCCAGTTTCTATGGAGGGTCTAAATCTTGTTTATTAAATTCTTCAGATATAATGGACCACGCAGCTTAGAATAACTGGAGAGACAGCTCTCTTTCCTGGGCTTGTCTTTAAGTAGGAGCCCTTTGTCAGTGGGGCTGTGCAGATTGCTGTCTAGAGTACATCTTGGGAAGGGTCATGGACATTCCAGACCTCAGCAGGTTCCAGCATTCTGGGCTGGAATGACAGGGAGGCTGAGTGGCCATGTGATCCTGTCTAGGAAGGCTTTGCTGACTCCTGTGTTAATGTTAGACATCGGTCTATGTGATAGTTATTTTTATAAGTCAATTTGGCTAGGCTCTGGTACCCAGTTTTTCAATTAAATGTTAATGTAGGTGTTATTCTGTAGGTATTTTGTAGATGTGGCTAATATAAAAAATCTCTTGATTTTAAGTGTGGGAGACTATCCTGGTTAATCTGGATAGGTCATCCAATCAGTTGAAAGACCTTTAAACCTAATCAGGGTGCCTGGCTGGCTCAGTCAGTAGAGCACGCAACTCCTCATCTTGGGGTCATGAGTTTGAACCCCATGTTGGGGGTAGAGATTACTTAATAAATAAAAAATAAATTAAAATGGGTCACCTGGGTGGCTCAGTCAGTTAAGCATCAGCCTTCGGCTCAGGTCATGATTCCAGGGTTCTAGGATTGAGTCCTGCATCAGGCTCTTTGGTCAGTGGGGGGCCTGCTTCTCCCTCTGCCTGCCACTCCCCCAGCTTGTGCGCTCACACTCTCTCTCTCTCTCTCTGACAAATAAATAAAATCTTGGGGCGCCTGGGTGGCTCAGTTGGTTGAGCGACTGCCTTCGGCTCAGGTCATGATCCTGGAGTCCCGGGATCGAGTCCCGCATCGGGCTCCCTGCTCGGCGGGGAGTCTGCTTCTCCCTCTGACCCTCCTGACCCTCCCCCCTCTCATGCTCTCTCTCTCTCAGTCTCTCAAATAAATAAGTAAAATCTTTTAAAAAAATAAATAAATAAATAAATAAATAAATAAAATCTTTAAAAATAAATAATAAATTAAATAAACCTAATCAAATCAGAGAACTAATTGTAAGTAATACAGAATCAGTTCAGGAACCCATCCTTAAGGTTCTGATCTTCCAGGACCACTTTTTTTTTTATTTTTATTTTTTAACTAGGCTCCATGCTCAGTGTGGGGCTTGAACTCACAACCCTGCAATCAAGAGTTGCATGCTCTACCAACTGAACGAGCCAGGAGCCCCTCTCCTGGACTAGTTCTGGCAGCAGTTTTTTGTGTTTTTTTTTTTTAAAGATTTTATTTATTTATTTGTGAGAGAGAGAATGAGAGAGAGCACATGAGAGGGGGGAGGGTCAGAGGGAGAAGCAGACTCCCCACCCAGCAGGGAGCCGGACGCGGGACTCGATCCAGGGACTCCGGGATCATGACCTGAGCCGAAGGCAGCCGCTTAACCAACTGAGCCACCCAGGCGCCCCTGGCAGCAGTTTTTATATCATAGAAACAGAACTGCTATGAGCCATATAGAATAAGGATTTATTATTTAATTGTGGAAACTGGTAGAGCAGTTATGCATGCTGTTGCTTCTGTGTCTAGTGTTCAGAGTGAGATTGCTATCAGTCAGCCAGACCAACAGTCAGAGAGGAAAGCTGGATGTGGACAAACAGGGACCCACAAGGACAAACTGGAACCCACATCTATCTCTCACAACCTTCAGCCTCATTGTGTGGGTGACCTGTAGGAGAAGCTGGCATCCTTCACCACAGAGCTACTCAGTACTTGGCTCAGGACTCAAGAGAAGCTGAAGGAAGATATCTGATAGGGTCTGGAGGCTCTGTAAGTCTGGATACCATTGCATGCCTATTAGGTGAGCTAGCATATCAGTGATATCATGAGCAAGTTGCCACAGTACGTGGCACCATCCACTGACCTTTAGAACATTACAATTGTGGCTGTAGCTTTACTTCTGCCTTTTAAATGTCACATAAAATATCTCTGTGGCCTTCACTACCTCAGAACCATTCAGAGAAGAGAATTTTGCATAACCTAATTCCAGCCCAGCTTAGGTAATACATACAAAGCCAATATACCATGTGTATGTATTTCTATAAAACAGTAACTTTCCATGGTTTTCTATCACCTAAGAAACAAAATCCAAATGCTTTTTTTTTTTTTTTTTAAACACGGGGCTTGAACTCACAATCCTGAGATCAAGAGCTGAACTGAAATCAAGAGTCGGATGCTTAACCAACTAAGCCACCCAGGAACCCCAATCCAAATGCTTTAATAGGACATGTAAGCATCATAGAAGGCTTTTCAGGATCAGACCTCTGGCTGCCTCTACAGCTTGAAACTTTATCATTGTATCCTGGAATTTTTTTCATACCTCTTTGCCTTTGTTGATACTAGCCCTTCAATTAAAATATCTTCTTCCTACTTTGCCTGCCTAGCAAGTTTCTCCTCATCTTTCAGAGCCAACCTCCAGCTTCATCCATCCCTGTGAAACCTTACCATATTCTTGCTGTCTTAGACAGCTCACTGCATCCTCTTCTGTACCAGCTCCCTGCATTATTATGTATACCACATTATACTATAAAATGTTTTTTAACATGTAGTCTTGCCTACTAGATTGTGAGCTCCTAAGGGCAACATCCATTTATTTCAACTCTGTGTCCCTATTTACCAAGCACAGTACTTGGCCTGTGATAATAACAATAACAGTTATCAATTAATGAGTGCCTAATGTATGACAAGTACCATGCAACATACTTCGAGTAATTTCTAATCATCCTAATAATTCTGTAGTAGGTAGGCAATATGATCAATCTCCACGTTTGTTGAATAAAATTAATTAATGAATATATTATCTAAGATTAAAAATTGCGATCATTTTCTAACATTCTTTTAAGGCAGTGGAACTTTTCTTTACGTGAAATTTTATGTAGAAGCCTAAGACATAAAACATAGAACATGAGGTTATTCTCCTTCAGGTTTCCTGTAGTTTTCTGAAGCACCTCTACAAAACTCTGGAACTTTGAAGTACAATACTTCGTTTCATAAGAAGGAAACTGGCATGAAGAAGGATTGTGCCATATGTAGTGGCAAGATGAAATCTGGAACCCTGACTTTCAGCCCAGTGCTACACCAAGCTGCCTTTTAACTTTAATTTAGTTCATTATTAAGTCAATGGTATCATTACAGAATATAAGTTGTCCATAGTCTTAATATACTGAATATGCTAGAGATACAGGAGATGATTCTGTGTTATATACCTCTACCTTTACCTGTAATGTAACCTGAGACCTACTTCCTTTATTTATTTTTAAGTAGTTCTATGCCCAATGGGGGCTTGAACTCACAACCACAAAATCAATACTCACATGCTCTACCGACTGAGCCAGCCAGCCACCGGAGATCTACTTCCTTTAGAATAAAGATCAAAATCCTTAACCTGGCCTAAACCTCTGTAAGCTTCATCTTGCACCTCTCCTCATCTTGTTTTGTGTGCTTCATCTGTGTGGAGCACCTTTAGTTCCTCACCCTCACCAACCTGCCTCAAGGTCTTGGTACTTACTGTTTTCTCTGCCAGAATGCCCATCTCAGTTTCTCCACCCCTTTCACCTGGCTAACTCCTGCGCGTCCTTCAAGTCTAAGCTTAAAGGAAAGTTTCCCATCATCTTCCAGCCTGGGCAAGGTCCCTTGTTATACAGTTCCATAGTATTCTGTGCTTGTCATTCATTTATTGTACACTTAGAATAATTACACTGTACACTTCATGCAACTTTCATGTCCATTTTATTCACTGCTGTATCCCCAGTGTTTGGCACATGGTAGGTATTCAGTGAATGTAAGCTATAGACTGTCACTCCTAGAGGAGTGAATTGATTGCTTTTAACATGGACAAAAATAATTTCCTTTTGTTTTTCGGTCAGTACAATGAGGAGCAGCCCTTAGAACCTAAAGAACTCGGGGCGCCTGGGTGGCTCATATGGTTAAGCATCTGCCTTCGGCTCAGGTCATGATCCCAGGGTCCTGGGATCGAGTCCCGCATCAGGCTCTCTGCTCCTTGGGAGCCTGCTTCTCCCTCTGCCTCTCTCTCTCTCTCTGTCTCTCATGAATAAATAAATAAAATCTTTAAAAAAAAAAAGAAGAACTCTAAAGAACTCTTCCAGCTCTGGAAGCCTCTGTCTGCTACTTTGAGTCTAGGGCTTTCACTTCAATACAACTGCTTTTCCTGGTTGGGGCCTGAGCCCCAACAGTGCCATAGCCTCTCTGCTGCAGGCCAACCTTTGGTTTGGAACTCCTTATGCACACCTGATGATAACAGCCTGTCACTCCTACCACTTACAGTGCCACCAAGATGAGGCATTTGGGGTGGTCTGGCAAGGAAGTGCCTTCCTATAAAATAGCTACCAGGTAGTTATGCAACAGGTGCTTGCCCCAGAATCTGTCTCATTAGGCAGATTCTCTAGTTTATTTTAAACTGTAATGATTAGGCATGCAGCTGCCAAGGAGTGGACACCAGGTCTGTGCCCACTGTCTCCCTTCCCCACTTTCTTCCTGCATTTCCCACTCTTTCCCCTGCCCTCCCAACACTGCCCACCCCGAGGAACTGCCCAGAGCTCCTCGGATGACCAGGTGGTTATTCTGCTGGGAAACAGGAGAGTACTTCTTGTGTAAAAAGTATGCCTTCCAAGGTCAAGCACCACCTAAATGATGATGATGTCACTGGTTCTGTGAAAAGTGAAAGGAGAAGTCTTTTGGAAGATGATTCAGATGAAGAAGTGGACTTTTTTCTAAGGGGACCATCTGGGCCAGGATTTGGACCTAGAAATGATGAAATTAAGCATGTTCAGAGTGAAGTGGATGAAATTATTGATGTCATGCAAGAAAATATTACAAAGATAAAAGAATCCTATTAGGTCATTTAATTCTCTCCATCCTCTATGTGATATAGAAAGCTTATTGGATAATGCAGCTGCTTTTAGCAACAGGTCCAAACAACTTTGAAGGAAATGTGGTGGCATGGATGCAAAATAAAAGCCATCATGGCTTTGGCTGCTGTTATCCTTCTGCTGGTGATTAGCATTCTTATAGTCGTGAAATACCATACTTGATTTGGTGACAGAGATCTTCATTATACAAAATCTGGGACAACAATAAGAAAAGACTGCTGCAGGGGCACCTGGGTGGCTCAGTCAGTTAAGTAAGCATCTGCCTTCGGCTCCGATCGTGATCCCAGAGTCCTGGGATCGAGCCCCACGTCAGGATCCCTGCTCAGCAGGGAATCTGCTTCTCCCTCTCCCTCTGCCCCTGCTTGTGTGCTCTTTCTCTCGCTCTCTCTCTCAAATAAATAAATAAAATCTTCAAAAAAAAAAAAAAAAGAAAAGACTGCTGCATAATTTAAATGAAACCTCTGTATATAACTTTCAAAAATTCTTTTTCAAGAAGCTGAGGCAGGAATCACTTCAAAGTGGAGCATTGAGAATGTCGTTATCTTCTCCCCTTCTAACAAAAGGGAACTTTTATTTATTTTTTAAAGATTTTATTTATTTATTTGAGAGAGAGCATGAAAGAGAGGGGGGCAGAGGGAGAGGGAGAAGCAGACTCCCCACTGAGCAGGAAGCCCTATATAGGGCTCTCAGTCCTAGGACCCTGGGATCATGACCTGAGCCAAAGGCAGACACTTAACCAACTGAGCCACCCAGGTGTCCCAAAAGGGAACTTTTATTTTTTTTAAACATTTTTTTTTAGATTTTATTTATTTGACAGAGAGAGACAGCAAGAGAGGGAACACAAGCAGGGGGAGTGGGAGAGGGAGAAGCAGGCTTCCCGCTGAGCAGGGAGTCCGAAAAGGGGCTCGATCCCAGGACCCTGGGATTGTGACCTGAGCCAAAGGCAGACACTTAATGACTGAGCCACCCAGGCGCCCCCAAAAGGGAACTTTTAAATAATTATGTTTAAGGCAAAGATAACTAGCCTAGGGACACCTGGGTGGCTCAGTCAGTTAAGCCTCTGACTCCTGATTTCGGCTCAGGTCATGATCTCAGGGTCGTGAGATCTGGCACTGCGTCAGGCTCCATGCTTGCCATGTTTGCCACTGCTTAAGATTTTCTCTCTCCCTGGCCTTTGTTCCCCACCCCCACTCCCCCACCCCCGTTCCTGCTGATGCATGCAAGTGTGCATGTGCTCTAAAATCAATGTAAAAAAAGATGTACAGGGACACCTGGGTGGTTCAGTCAGTTAAGTGTCTGCCTTCGGCTCAGGTCATGAGCCCAGGGTCCTGGGATTGAGCCCCACATTGGGCTCCTTGCTCGGTAGGGAGTCTGCTTCTCCCTATGCTTGCCACTCCCCCTGCTTGTGCTCTCTCTCTTTCTCTCTGACAAATAAATAAAATCTTTTAAAAAATAATAAAGAAGGATGTACAAATGGCTAAATAAGCACATGAAAAGATTCTCAACGTCATTAGTCACTAGAGAAATGCAAATTTAAACCACAGTGAAATACTACTTCACACCCACTAGAATGGCTATAATCAAAAAGATAGAAAAGGCAAATCTATAGAGACAAAAGGCAGGTTGCTGATTGCCTGAAACTGAGGGTGAGAAAGGGGAACTGATTGGTTGTATTGTCATGTAAGATTTTATTCAAATGATAGAAATGTTCTATAACTGGATTGTGGTAGTAGTTGTACAGCTGTACAAATTTTCTAAAAACAATTCAGTTGTACACCTAAAATAGGTAAATTTTATGATATATAAATTATACTTCAATAAACAAACTGATGGTTGCCAGAAGGGAGGTGGGTAGATGGATGGGTGAAATGAGTGATGTGGATTAAAGAGTACACTCATCATGATGAGCACTGAGTAATGTATAGAACTGTTGAATCACTATATTGTACACCTGAAACTGATATAACACTATATGTTAACTATACTGGAATTAAAATTTAAAAATTTTTTTTTAAATTATGCTTCCGGGGGGCACCCGGTGGCTCAGTTGGTTAAGTGTCAACTCTTGATTTCAGCTCAGGTCATGATCTCAGGATCCAGAGATCTAGCCCCTGCATCGGGCTCCGCACTCAGCAGGGAGTCTGCTTAAGATTCTCTCTCCCTCTGCCCCTCCCCTCCCTTGCGTGCTCTCTCTAAAATAAATAAGTAAATCTTTGGGATGCCTGGGTGGCTTATTCAGTTAAGTGTCTGCCTTCAGCTCAGGTCATGATCCCAGAGTCCTGGGATCAAGTCCCACATCGGGCTCCTTGCTCTGCGGGGAGCCTGCTTCTCCCTCTGCCTGCCACCCCCTCTCCTTGTGCACGCTCTTTCTCTCTCTCTGGTGCTCTCTCTGGCAAATAAATAAATAAATAATCGTTAAATAAATAAATAAAAAGGAGAGACAGAGAAAGTCACATGTTCTACCAACTGAGACAGCCAGGTGCCCCAGAAATTGCTGCCCATAAGCTGTATTCCAGCAAAGATCAGACCTCTCTTGTTCACCTCTTCATCTATCACAATGCTTGTTACCATCACAAGGCCATTAATCAGTGTTGTAGACAACACGTTTGCAGTGGTAGATCCCTAAGTATATTGACTTCCAGAAATCATTTTTCAAAAGGAATTTTCTCTTCATTAGATTGCATTATGTGCATTTGGAAAAGAACAGATCAGAATAAAATCACAAGCATATAATTTATACCATCTTTTACAGTATTCTGGGAGACATTCTGTTTCAGTATGATTTAAAATGGGTGAAGGGGCAGCCGCCTGGCTCAGTCAGAAAAGCATTAAATTCTTGATCTCAGGGTTGTGAGTTCAAGCCTCATGTTGGGTCTAGAGATTACTTAAATAAATTAAATAAATAAATAAATGTAAAAAAAAAGAAAAAGTGCTTAAAAATAAAATAAAAGGGGCGCCTGGGTGGCTCAGTCGTTAAGCATCTGCCTTCGGCTCAGGTTATAATCCCAGGGTCCTGGGATCGAGCCCCACATCGGGCTCCTTGCTCCGCCAAGAGCCTGCTTCTCCCTCTCCCACTCCCCCTGCTTGTGTTCTCTCTCTAGCTGTCTCTCTCTGTCAAATAAATAAATAAAATCTTAAAAAAAAAATTGTTATAATTATTTCACCTATTGGTTTTGTTCCTTGCCTTAAAAATTGATATTCCTGTTTTTAAGATCATAAAAACATGCTTTATTTCTCTCAAAATTTTAAACATTACAAATTCAAATTCTAAAATCTGTAGCTTTTTAAAAGATATGTCTATAAAAATAACCCAAATATATTCTTTATGTTCCTGATGGCTCTATTGTCTTAGGTTTCCTAGACTTTTGTATCTTTGACCATTATCTATTCCACTTTTCCAAGATCTTCTTTTCTTCTCCATATTTCTTTTTTTAATAATAGACCATTTTAATGGCATTTTAAAAATTCTTTCTGTGTTAGAAGAAAGGAAGAAAAACCTGTGGGAGCTTTTCAAAAGTATGATAGACTGTTAAGTTTTTTTTATACCATTTGTCTGAGCTCTTATTTTTATCATTGGAAGGATTCCCACAAGTTTTTCATATATTTTCTTTTTTATTGTAATGGATTTTTCTGTGGTTGGCAAATTATGTTTTTAAAACAATTTTAACTGGTGCCTGGGTGGCTCAGTCAGTTAAGCATCTGCCTTCGGCTCAGGTCATGATCCCAGGGTCCTGGGATCGAGCCCTGCATCGCTTCTCCCTCTGCCTCTGCCTGCAGCTCCCCTTGCAGCTCCAGCTTGGCCAGCTGAGCTTCCCAGGCACCCTATTTTTTCAAACTCTTAGGTTATTACTTTCCTGTGTATATAATATAAATTGACCTCAGCTATAAAAATAAGAATAATATATCTACCTTGTGAGGTAGTTATGAGGATTAATATAGGTAGAATGTGTTGAATGATTCAAGGAATTTGTAAACCAAGGGACTGAACAGGAGAGTGTAACTTTCCAAATTGGTTAGATCAAGGGAGAGGATTATCAGGGTGTGGAC
Organism: Mirounga angustirostris; assembly: GCF_029215605.1. Taxonomy (NCBI): domain Eukaryota; kingdom Metazoa; phylum Chordata; class Mammalia; order Carnivora; family Phocidae; genus Mirounga; species Mirounga angustirostris. The sequence continues at coordinate 155,200,113 of NW_026991712.1, forward strand.
TTCATTTTTTTTTTTAAGATTTTATTTATTTATTTATTTGAGAGAGAAAGAGAGCATGAGCGGGGGAGGGGAGGCAGAGGGATCAGCAGACTCCCCACTGAGCTGGGAGCCCAATGCCAATGTGGGGCTCCATCCCAGAACTGTGGGATCATGACCTGAGCCCAACGCTTTAACCGACTGAGCCACCCAGGCGCCCCTAGGGTGTGGACTTCAGATGAAACCCTGGCACCACAAAGTAACCACATTCACATTTGTAAAATTCTATTTCCTCAAGAACTTAGTACTCAAGAATCTAAAAATTGGGAAGTACTTTCGACTTTCTTCATCCTAATTGTATACATTAATTGGCTTGTGGGGGCAGGGGAGCAGGTTATGAGTGTGGGGTCCTAAGTCTGACAGCTCTGTTGCTGTTAGAGAAGCATGTTGTTCCCCTCTCCCAATCTCCCAAAAGAGTGGAAGCCCAGGGTGGTGCACCTTAACTTACTTGATAAATTATTTCTAGGGTATCTAGATCTCATGAGAGTAATTTTCCTTAAAACTGTAAGCCAGTCAAAGCAAAGTAACACAACACAGAAGAAAGATGACAACCAATAGCTATGATTGGAATCTCTATTTTTCTACCTGCTTCTCCCCTTCTCTCCTTCAGCTGTCTATTTTTATTAAATAAAATGACCTTGGACATTATAAGCATGGCATTTCTTTTTTTTTTTTAAGATTTTATTTATTTGACAGAGAGAGAGCACAAGCAGGGGGAGCCGCAGAGAGAGGGAGAAACAGGCTCCCCACTGAGCAGGGAGCCCAATGTGGGGCTCAATCCCAGGACCCCGGGATCATGACCTGAGCTGAAGACAGATGCTCAACCTACTGAGCCACCCAGGCGCCCCTAAGCATGGCATTTCTTAAGGCTAAAATCAAAATGGCAAACTAAAATAGAGAGCAACTAAGCAGAGCTTTAATTTGACCTAATTCATTCATTTGTTTGTTTATTCAACAGCTATTTATTAAACATATTCTCTGTATGAGGTATAATGCTAAGTGCTAAGGCTATAAAGATAAATCTCTGCCTTCAGGGAACTCCCAGTCTAGCGGGAGAAAGAGCCAAGTAAGTAGGCTATTACTTACTGGATGATAACTTATCTGATAGAGGTGGGCACCCAGTGCTGTGGGAGCATAAACTTGGGTTGTCAGTGAAGGTTTCCTGGAGGAAGTATATCTGGGGAAAGTCTGATGAATACATGAGAGTAGGGAGTTAGTGAGTATTCATAGATTTTTACTTCATTTTCTATGAAAATGGACTAATAATACATGCCAAATCCTGGAGGAAAGCATGGCTAAAGTATGATCTGCAGGAAGTAGGGCAGTTGGAGTAAAAGCAGGAAAATGTTAGTTATAAGAACTGTGAGGGGCACCTGGGTGGCTCAGTCAGTTAAGCGGCCTACTCTTGATTTTAGTTCAGGTCATGATCTCAGGGTCCTGGGATCAAGCCCCGTGTTATTCTACACTCAGCGGGGAGTCTGCTTCAGGATTCTCTCCCTCTGCCCTTCCCCCTGCTCGTGCTCTCATGCTCTCTCTCTGTCTCTAAAATAAATAAATCTTTAAAAAAAAAAATTGTGAGTAGGAGTTTGTAATAGAATAGAAGAAGATGACTTGTCAGTGATTTGATGGTTCACCTAAAGGCCTGATAAAGTGTGAGGTAAGGTTTCTATAAAAAGAAGGCCTTTTCTGTGGTAGGATCAGAACTGGTATCCATCATCTTGGTCTCCCAGAGTAGGAGACCAGTGGGGATCATGGCTTTGACCCTTATAAAGTTTTTAATGCCTACTACCTAATAATAGGATAGAACCCATGTTACTTGATTGTGAGCCCCTTCTCTCTTATTGTTTTTGCAGGCACCCTAGAATACATTTCCACACAGGCCTTGTGGATGCCCATCTCTACTGCTTGAAAAAATACGTTGTGGACTTCCTAATGGAAAATAAGTAAGAAAGAGGGAGGTGGAGTCAAACTCACAGTGTTTAAGCTACCTTGGTTCTTATTTAACAGTTTTAAACCTTGATAATGTTAGATAGCTGGTTCATATAAATAACAGTTGATTCTTGCCTTTGTTTTAAAAAAAAATGAAATCGTGTTATCTAAATACTCTTATTTTGTCTGTATCACAGAATCCCCTGCTTGTATTTTTGGGGCCTATGTTATAATAAACCAACAAAATATTTTTGTAAAACTAATATAGTAATCTATGATGCCTCTTTCTGCACAGTTCCAGACTCTTCTTACTTCCTTCTGCAACGTTGAGCTCCCTAGCTCTAGTGCTATTTTGTTTCCAAGCAGGTGTTCTTCCCCTAGGCAATTATCCTATAGGTGGGCCCTCTTAGCAAAGGTTCAGAGTAAACTTACCCAAGAAGAGGGAGGAAAAAGTTTCCCTCCAATTTTGGAAAAGTCCACTTCACTGAGTGGTCTTTCATGAATGCAGAGAAACAAAATTTGATACTTTCTCTGATTTTCTTTGAGAACAGAATTGTGAACCTTAAATACTTTCCACAGATCTGTCTGACAGATCCCAGGACTTGGATTTCCAGAGAAAAAAACCTCCTCTGAGGTTGATCTCAAGGATTTTTTTTTTTTTTAAGATTTTATTTATTTATTTGACAGAGACAGCGAGAGGGGGAACACAAGCAGGGGGAGTGGGAGAGGGAGAAGCAGGCTTCCTGCTGAGCCGGGAGCCCGATGTGGGACTCGATCCCAGGACCCTGGGATCACGACCTAAGCCGAAGGCAGTCGCTTAACCAACTGAGCCACCCAGCCGCCCCCGGATTTTTTATAGTAAATGCAATTAGAGTCCTCAGAGGAACAGGTAGGAAAAGATTTAATAACTGCGTGGTTAGGAAGAGGAGCAGCTAGTCTCCCTTGATGGCTGCTGAGTAAGTTTCTACCTTGAATAGCACTGATGGACTGGAAGGCAGCTATGCTAACCACTATACCACCAACGCAGCACTGATGGACTGGAAAGCAAGTAGGCTGATGCCGCAGCAGCAAGTTCCTCAGACCAGCTGAGGAAGAGAGTCTGAGAACCTGAGTTTAAATGCTAGAGCATGGCTTTGGCTGATAGACTTGGATATATACAGGAATATTATAATAGGGGAAGAGGAAGTGTTCCTTTGTGCCCAGTCTATTTCTTGTAACATCCTAACCCTCACCCTTGACTACACCTGCTAAACCTCCCCATCCCCCAGGAGACCCGTGTAGAACCAATGGTAAAAAATCATTTGGACTCCTAGAAAACTTTTCCAAGGATTATTTCTCTATTTCCCTACCCTAGGACACCCTCTTGCCCTGCTCCCCTCTGACTTACTATTCTGTTTTATCGTTCAGTCAACAAATATTTATTAAGTGCCTGTGATGAGGCAGGCATTGTGCTAGGTCAACTGCAGGATCAATGGTAAATAAGCAGACATGGGCCCTGCCTTCAGGAAATTTGCAGAGACTTTGCTTTTTAAATAGCAAGGAAACTTACACCAAGATTAGACAGTAATTCAGTCTTTTCCAGTCACCAGTCCGGGCTATCTGTATTCCACAGATGAAGTTAACTCAGGCTACCTGGGTGACTCAGATGGTTAAGCGTCTGCCTTAGGCTCGGGTCATGATCCCGGGGTCCTGGGATCGAGTCCCACATCGGGCTCCCTGCTGGGTGGGGAGCCTGCTTCTCCCTCTGCCTCTCTCTCTCTCTGTCTCATGAATAAATAAATTAAAACTTAAAAAAAAAAAATGAAGTTAACTCTTGGCCTTTAAGAGCATGTTTTTTATTCTCAAGTGAAAATGAAGCCCTGTGAAGTAGGCCCTGTGATGTGTTGAGAGAGAACTCAGTAGTGGTAGAAATTTTTTTTTTTTTAACTACTTACTAGGGCAAACTTCACACAAAGCCAAAAGTAGAGAAAGTAACGTAATGAACTCCCCGTATCCATCGCACAGTTTCGACGAGTATCAGTTCGTGGCCAGTCTTGTTTTATATGTGCCACCACCCATCTCTCCACTGTCATGCTAGATTATTTTTTTTTTTTAAGATTTTTATTTATTTATTTGACAGAGAGAGACACAGCGAGAGAGGGAACACAAACAGGGGGAGTGGGAGAGGGAGAAGCAGGCTTCCTGCTGAGCAGAGAGCCCGATGCGGGACTCGATCCCAGGACCCTGGGATCATGACCTGAGCCGAAGGCAGACGCTTAACGACTGAGCCACCCAGGCGCCCCTAGATTATTTTTAAACCAAGTCATCTTGATGTAATTTCATCTGTAATTATTTCAGTTGTTATTATCTATAAATATTTGCATATGTATCTGTAAAATATAAAGTCTTTTTATCTTTTAAACAAATACCTCAATGCCATTATCACTCCTTAAAAAACAAAAAACAAAAAACTAACATGCTCCTTAGTACTACCAAATGGGATTTTAGCTTTTGGTGCCTGGATATGTAGACACTTTTGCACCAGAGCTAGCTTCATCCTAGCTGCTATAGCTCCTTTGTAACTCATTAGGCCACCAGGGAGCTGTTCCCACACCTGGCTCCTGTACTGCAGTGGTATGTGCCTTGAGGACAAGCCTTAATCTGGTGATTCTGTGGCTCGTGGCCAGAAGCTCTGCCAAATGGGACTTTCCCAGAGCCTGCTGCAATAGAGAATGATACAGAGCCTCAGCTCAAACAACCTCCCCATCTCAGGATCTGTTAAAGAGACCCTTATCTCTTCATTCCTCCCCCCCCCCCCCCGCCCCATCTACCTGTCAGAGTCACTGGGACTCAAGGCATTATATTGAAAAGTGATAAATTTCAATGTGTTAGAAAAAGTATAAAGGTACAACAGGACAAATTAGAATGGTACTCGAGAGATTCTTTATTCCCAGCTGGATGGAATAGTGGAGGTCTTGTCTCAAAGTTGTGGGAGATGGGCCTGAATAGGTTGGTGGGGGCAGCATGTAGAAGGCTTTGAAAGCTTAACAGGGAGATACAGATCTTCAAACAGAATAGTCCCTTTTGGAATGAGCCGTGGTACAACCTGGCAGGAGAACATAGACCATGCTGGCTGGGAAAGAGACTCCTTCAAGGTAAGTAGGAAGCTTATAATTATCTGGTTATGAAATGATGAATCCTTGAGGGATGGAAGGCAAGAGGTAAACCTGGTAGGCACAGCTTCAAGAAAGGACACTTTAGCAATCTCCTGCTGTCTTTCACCTGTGAAAGTCAACAGTTTTGCCCTGTGTTGGGGGGGGGGCAGGGAGTGTTGTTTTTCAGTTGTTTACATGTTAATGTCTTCCACCCAAATTCTTCTGAGATTAGATACCTACCTGGATTGCTAATGCATTCGATATATGCTTGGTGAATGGGATGGGAAGAGATGTGATGATAGTTCAGACAGCAGAAGTAATGTGATAGATAGATCAGTAACATCAGTAGTGGAAGAAGAGATGAGGGTTTCTATAGTTGACCAAGTAGAAAAGCTATAGAGAAAGCTGTAGAGAAAAGAAAACCTGCACTCTCTTTGACAAGAGAAGTTTAGTAACTGAGCTGTGTGAACTTGGATGGATGTCCACTTTTCTGAACCTCACTTTTCTCATCTGAAAATTAGGGATAATAGTACCTGACCCATATGGTTGTTGAAAATACTTGTAAAGAACTGAGAGCAGGAGGGGCTCCTGGGTGGCTCAGTCGTTAAGCGTCTGCCTTCGGCTCAGGTCATGATCCCAGGGTCCTGGGATCGAGCCCCACATCAGGCTCCCTGCTCAGCGGGGAGCCTGCTTCTCCCTCTCCCAATTCCCCTGCTTGTGTTCCCTCTCCGCTGTGTCTCTCTCTGTCAAATAAATAAATAAAACCTTTAAAAAAAAAAAAAAGAACTGAGAGCAGGAGAGCCTCGGTGGCTCAGTTGGTTAAGTGTCCAACTCTTGATCTCAGCTCAAGCCCTGATCTCAGGATCATGAGGTCAAGCCCCGTGTTGGGCTCCACACCCACTTTAAAAAATAAAAATCAAATTAAAAAAAGAGCTGAGAGCAGCAGTCTGTGCACAGTAAGAACTCGAATTAACTTTTAATTGATCACCTACTCAGGCACTCTGTTCCTAGGTGGTAAAGATAAAAACATGGAGTTTCTGCTTCAGGTTCCTCGCAGTTTAGAGTGAGGGGGACAGGTTAAACAAATTATTACAATAAAATATGGTAAGTAGTGTTAAGAGTATAGTAGAGTAGGGGCGCCTGGGTGGCTCAGTTGGTTGGGCCACTGCCTTCGGCTCGGGTCACGATCCTGGAGTCCCTGGATCGAGTACCGCATCGGGCTCCCTGCTCGGCGGGGAGTCTGCTTCTCCCTCTGACCCTCCACCTCTCATGTGCTTTCTCTCTCTCAAATAAATAAAAATACAAATCTTAAAAAAAAAAGAGTATAGTAGAGTAGTATAATAGTATAATGAAAGCATAAGGGAATTTGGGGGGTTGATGAAAATACTCCATATCTTGATTGGGGGTAGTGGTTACGGTGGTATACATTTGACAAAACTCATTATACGGCACACTGAAAATAGATGTATTTTATTAAATATACATCACATTTCAAAGAATTGTTTTTAAATTTTTAAAAAATGAGTTGGACTTACCATAATTTTTTAAAAACTCAAAGCAACAGACATTTAATAAATACCCAAATATATTCTTATTGGATTGACATAAGCCTAAACAATCTCTCCAGCCTGTAAGACGTGAACATGTTTTTCTTTCTCAAGCCATAAGCACCAACATTGAAAATTTATTCTCATAGCCGTTTTCAGTATTTTTGTTTAAAGGAAAATGGTATCACAGGATACTGTATGCCAAATCCTAGCTTTAAAGTCAGTACCTTTTAGGGGTGCCTGGGTGGCTCATTCGGTTAAGTGTCTGCCTTCAGCTCAGGTCATGATCCCAGGACCAAGCCCTGCATCGGGCTCCCTGCTCAGGGGGAAGCCTCCTTCTCCCTTTCACTCTCCCTCTGTGCTCTCTCTCTCTCAGATAAAGAAATAAAATACTGGAAAAAAAAAAGTCAGTGCCTTTTAATCTGAAATAATTTCCTGTTTACTATTCCATATTGTATCTATTTACTTTGAAGGAAAAAAAAAAACTGAAAACAAAGCAGAGTTAACTTAGCAATCACCTTATCCTCCCAATTACAGCTCCGCTGCGAGCTGAGAGAAGAGGCAAGAAAACCTAAGTCCTTAATATTCTGCTCTGCAGACTTGAGTTTCCTGTTCTACCTCTTTCCTAACTAATATTTTGAAGGACTGACTTGAAGTGGAAGACATTTAGAGGATTTGCTCTTGTGATTTGCTTACAAAGACAGAAAAGCCAGAATGCAAAAGAAGCCAAATGTTTCCCTTTGTCATGGACATCATTTTTAGGCCTTCCCTGGAAGCTTGTAGCCACAAGGAGGACCTGATCAGAGACCAAGGCAAAATGCTAAAAATATCAGATTTCAGTAGAACTGATAATCATATGTTTTTTCAAAGGTTGGATTTTTAATGGTAGTAATATTAATAATAGAAAAACATATTTGGAGTTCATTACAATGCCAAATCAGGAAGCTCTACTTTCTATGTCCAAAAATCAGAAGAAGAAATTATTGGGCGCCTGGGTGGCTCAGTTGGTTAAGCGACTGCCTTCGGCTCAGGTCATGATCCTGGAGTCCCAGGATCGAGTCCCCGCATCGGGCTCCCTGCTCGGCAGGGAGTCTGCTTCTTCCTCTGACCCTCCCCCCTCTCATGTGCTCTCTCTCATTCTCTCTCTCAAATAAATAAATAAAATCTTAAAAAAAAAAAGAAGAAGAAGAAGAAATTATTGGCAGCTGTCTGGCCTAGAGGGAAGACAGTCATTTACACATTTACTCATTCACTTATTCAAATAAATATTTATTTAGCACTTCCTTCATGTCTATCTGTAGAGACAATAAGCAAAAAATTATAAATCCTGTGGAAAGTACTATGGTTACAGTAAACAGGGTACTAGTTACCATGGTATAGTGGATGGTATAGTGGAAAGAGTCATGGGCTTTGGGATAGATATGGAGTAAGTTTCAGCTCTGCCAAGTATAAAAGCTGCATTAACCTTAAGAAAGATAATTAATCTTTCTAAGCTCTAATTACCTCACTTATAAAATAAGGACAATAATACCTACCATGAAGATTGCTATAAGAATTTGAGATGATGTCTATTAATTTCCTAACATAACACTCAAAAATGATATGGACTAAAAAGCAATATATAATTGTCTTTGCTGTGAGCATTCAGAAGCTAGAAGTGTTATGAAAGGCTTTCAAGGAGAAATGGTATTTGAGAGCAGTCTTACGGCTCAATAAATTTTCACAGTGAACACACCCTTGTAACTACTATTCTAGTCAAGAAACAGAACATTAGCAGATTTCCAGGATCTCTCCTCACGCTACCTACCAGACAGTAACTATCCCCCACAACACACAAAAGTAACCACTATCCTGAGCATTAAATTTAAGGAGATAAGATCAGATTTGTACTTGAGAAAAACCACAATATAGAGGGGTAGATAGAAGGGATAAAACCCATGATCAGATTATACTTTAGAGAGAGTATTCTGTCTACAATATGAAGGACAGATTTCAAGAGGCAAGACTGGAGGAAGGAAGACCAATTAAAAGCAGTTGAAAGAGGGGCGCCTGGGTGGCTCAGTCCTTGAGCGTCTGCGTTCGGCTCAGGTCATGATCCCAGGGTCCTGGGCTCAAGCCCCACATCGGGCTCCCTCCCTCTCCCACTCACCCCACTTGTGTTCCCTCTCTCCCTGTGTCTCTCTGTCAAATAAATAAATAAAATCTTTTAAAAAATAAAAGCAATTGAAGGAGTCCAAACAGATGACGACAGTGGCTTAGACTAAGCTATGGCAATAGAGACAGAGAAGTTGGTGGGTTTTAGGGCATAAAAATCAGCAGTGTTTGGTGGATGGTTATGTGAAGAGTGGAGGAAGACGGTGATTATTAGATTTCTTGCTTGGGTGACTAAATGAATCTTCATATCACTAAGCAAGATAACTGGTGTTGGTGAGGGGAGGTTTGGGAAAACGATGATGGGTTCAGTTTTAGACACTGAATTTAAGGTATCTGTGGGTCATCTAAATGGCAGGGTCCATCCAACAGTTGGAAATGTGAGACTAAAGTAGAGGAGAGGGACACCTGGGTGGCTCAGTCAGTTAAGCGTCTGCCTTCGGCTCAGGTCATGATCCCAGGGTCCTGAGATGGAGCCCCGCATCAGGCTCCCTGCTCTGTGGGAAGCCTGCTTCTCCCTCTACTGCTCCCCCTGCTTGTGTTCCCTCTCTAGATGTCTCTCTCTGTGTGTCAGATAAATAAATAAAATCTTTTAATAAATAAATAAAAATAAAGTAAAGGAGAGACGGGCACCTGGGTGGCTCAGTCGTTAAGCGTCTGCCTTCAGCTCAGGTCATGGTCCCAGGGTCCTGGGATCAAGCCTCTCCCACTCTCCCTGCTTGTGTTCCCTCTCTCTCTGTGTCTCTCTCTGTCAAATAAATAAATAAAATAAAGTAAAGGAGAGAGGTCTTGGCTGTGGGTCCACATTTGGGAATGAGCAGCAAAGAAGCCACTAAGTGATGATCTGTCTCAGGGAGATAAATAACATGAGAAAAATCATAGGCAAAAAGAAAAATACTAAGAAACACCCAATATTTTAGGGGAAACAGGTATCAGAAATAGGAACAGATCAAGACAGTGATGCCACAGAAGGTAAGGGAAGAAGAAATAAGGAATGGCTAATGACTGTGGAATTTGGAAAATTCAAAAAATACAAAAAGAAAATATTACCCATAATTCTACTGTGTGATAACTGAGAGCATCTTAGTGTATTTCTTTCCATTATTTTATTTTTATATATACATATACATACTTGAAATCATGCTGTAAAAATAACTTGTTTTTCTTCAGTATTTCATGAGCATTTCATTTTCTTTATTCAGTACTATTTCATGAGCATTATCCTGTCATTAAAACGTTCTTTACAATCAGAGTTTTGCCTATATGATACTGTATTACATAGATGTATTATTATTATTCTTCCATTGTTGAACATTTGGTTGTTCTCTATTTTTATAAATAACATTAGGAGGAATTTTTTTTTTCCCCAAAGATCCTTTTTTTTTTTTAAGATTTACTTATTTATTTTAGAGAGAGAGCACAAGCAGGAGGGGAGCCGGGGAGAGGGAGAAAGAATCCCAAGCAGACTCCACACCCAGCACGGAGCCCGACATGGGGCTCAACCCCAAGATCATGACATGAGCCAAAACCAAGAGTGGGGCACTCAACCAACTGTGCCACCCAGGCGCCCCTCAGATCCTTTTTATAATCTGATTCTTTCATTCATTTCAGCAAATATTTATTGAGCATAATATGTTTTCCTTGGATAGGTTTATAGATATAAAATTACAGGGTGAAATAATATGAATATCTTGAACACCTTTTCTATGTATTGCCAGTTACTTTTCAGGAAAGATTTTACCAGTTTATACTCTGACTCCCACTGTATGAGAGTAACTGTCTCAAAGCATCCTATCAGTAATGAGAATTATTTTAAATCTGCTAATTTGAGGGGCAGCTGGGTGACTTAGTCAGTTGAGCATCTGAATCTTGGTTTCAGCTCAGGTCGTGATCTCAGGGCCTGGGATTGAGCCCCACGTCTGGCTCCTGGGCACAGTGCAGAGTCTGCTCTTCCCTCTCCTTTCCCCTCTGGTCCTCCCCTCCCCCACCACACTCCCCCGTTCATTCACTCTCAAATAAATAAAATCTTTTAAAAAATTTAAAGATTTAGGGGCGCCTGGGTGGCTCAGTCGTTAAGCATCTGCCTTGGGCTCAGGTCATGATCCCAGGAGGGTGCCCGATGGGGGGAGGGGGGCCCTGATCCCAGGACCCTGAGGCCATGACTTGAGCGGAAGGGTTACCAACTGAGCCAGCCAGGCACCCCTAAAAAAATTTTTTTTTTAAATCTGCTAATTTGATTGGGGGAGAAATTGCGTCTTGTTTTAATTTTTATTTCTTTTAAAAATATCTTTTGAACACATATCTATTTAGGATATTAATCTTTTGTTCTATTTGTAGCAATTATTTTGTCTTTAATTTGGTGGAGTTGTTTGTTGATAGCTAATGGTCAAAATCTATTGTTCTCCTTTGTGATTTCTTATTTCTTAGAAGCTTATAATTCATGAGATGAGGCAGGTGTTTCTGGAAGGCTGTGTATAAGAGGGAAGGGGAAAAGTGAGGTTGCCCAGACCTAGGGCAATAAATCCAGCTGCTTATCTTAGGCCCCAAGGTCAGGATGTTCACAAAGGTTCACAGTGGCCTATTCCACTTCTTGGCATAGCATTGAGCTGCCTCTACTTTGAGTAGGAAACAGGAAGAGTAATTTTGTCCTCTGTAATGCTGCTGAGCTAACTGCATTATGGGAACTGACTGATGCTGAGTGCCAGCAGAAGCAGGTGGGACCTGGCAGGACTGCTTCATGTCCTCTCTTTAAATCACTGTCTGATCTCCTTAAAGAGCTCGGCCCTAAGGGGCTGTGTGCCAAGGCTTGTTTACTTGCTTCTACAGTGACAGTTCTGTTTGGCCCGTAATGTAAATATCGTGGCTCTGAAATCCCCCAGCTGTCCATGCTTTATCATTCCTTCAAAGGGAACTGACTTGTTTTCCACCAGAGGGGTCCAAGGAACATTTGCTATCCACACTGGTTTGGTGCCTTAAAGGGGGAGAAAAAGAGCTAAGAGTAAGTGTTGTTTCATTCTTTGTATTCATATGGAAATTTTTAATCTCCATCAAAGGATCAGGAGAAAAATCACATTGAAATTCAATACAAGAGCTTCCAGCTTACACAGAATTTTTCAAAGATGTCTGACTTGATCCTTTAAAAATGACAAAAACCATGAACTGTGTAGCTCCAGGGTTCATAATTTTGCTTACCCTCCTCAGCCTCTGCCTCTGTCTTGCCTTCCTATCAACACTCCTTCTGTGTGGTCCCCTGTCAGCCTACAGAGCTTCTTTGAATGGGGGTGGGGGAGGGGGCGTGAAGTAGGCAGCAGCAATGGGGTTTATAGGGCTGCTTATACATTAACACCTCTCTCTCTCTCTCTCTCTCTCTCTCTCTCTCTCGGGCCACATTATCTCATCTTTAAGAGTCTTGTAACTGGTCTCCCTGTCTTCATTCTCCTTATAGCAGGCCTATTGCCACTGCTTCCAGAATTACCTTACAAAGAAATAAAACTGATCAATGTCACTTTCCTGCTTAAAAACGCCACTAGCTTCTCAGTCCAAATTAGAGACTGCCACAGAAGGCTTCTGATTTGGCTCCCTTGCCTACCTGATCAGACTCATCTCCTTCTACGCTCTTCCTTAAATCCTGGATCAGGCTACTGTCCACTGGATTATGAATTCTTTGAAGTCGGAAACAGTATATTTCCAAGGCCTAGCACAGTAATTGGCGTAATAATAGATGCTTGTTAAATCCTAAATAAATTAATTAGTGATTTAAAGTTCTAACAAGGTCACAGCTTGAGAGAGAAAACTAAAAATCTTGTGCTGGTCTCTCACCCTTCTGTGCTTTTATTTCAAAAGCATACTCACTGTATTAAGGATTGGGTCCCTTCTTCCCTGTTACAGGAATTAGGAAGAAAAAAAAGTGTTGTTTTCAAAGTTGGTATGATTGTCAGAATGTACAGATAAATTATTAGAATTAGTAAAATTGTTTAGCGAGGCAATCGGCTACAAGATTAAAATACAGAGTAAATTAAACTTCTACAAACCAACAAGAAGAAAATAATTGTTTAAAAGACACCATTTATAATACCAACAAACAATGTAAGATCCTTAGGATTAATCTAACAGAAGATATGCAAGTCCTTTATAGAGAAAAATTTTTAATGTTTTTAAACAACTTTTCTCAGGGCGCCTGGGTGGCTCATTCAGTTGCGCATCGGACTCTTGGTTTCGGCTCGAGTCATGATCTCAGGGTCCTGGGATCAGCCCTACGTGGGGTCCGTGCTCAGCAGGAAGTCTGCTTGAGATTCTCCCCCTCTCCCTCTGCCCCTCCTCTCTCTCTAAAATAAGTAGATAAATCTTTGAAAAAAAATAAACAACTTTTTTCAAGACTGGAGCATTCTTCCTTCAAATAGGTTATTGCCAGTTAAGAGTCAAGGCACCATGTTAAAATATGCTCACACACACAAATACTTGTGCATACACACCATGTAAATTGGATGTTGTAAAAGACTGTTTTCTGCATAAATTCTTGGATTTAATGCACTGCCCTCCCACCTCCAGCCTGAAGCTGATAGAGAACTTAGATCCTCTCCACTTCTCCAGAACTACCAAATCCAGGCCACTTTTGATCCCTGTCAGTCCCAAGGTGGCATGACAGGAAGGAATTTGGCTTTTCCTTGGATGCAGAGTTTTTGATCCCAGAGCATCCAGACAGTCGGATTTCTCATATTTGACCACTCTTTCTTCCTAGGTCAATCACTTCCGTCCGGAGTGAACTGATTCCATACCTAATAAGAAAACAGTTCTCCTCAGCTGCCTCACAACAAGGACAAGAAGAAAAAGAGGAGGATCTAAAGAAAAAGGAGCTGAAGTCCTTAGGTCAGTGCTTGGGTTGCTGCAGTAAGATAGGGGTAGCAGCACCTTTGGAAAGAGTAGCTAGCCAACAAGGCAACAACTTCTTGTCTAACCACCGGGCAAGACAGGGTAGCTGACACCATTCCCTGAGCTCTGGGTAGGCTTGCTCAAGCAGATTCTGTCACTATGCTCTAAGGATTGGCTAATCATGCCTCAAGTCCATTCTCTGGTTCATAGCCCTGGTTTGGCTGTGTTTCTCACTAGACTGTTTTGAGTAAACTCTGCCTCCCACTTCTCAGTTCCCCTGTTCTCTAGGCTCTGGGCAGCCCTACTCCTGACTAAATTCAGCCTCTTCTGAAAAGGAAGAAAGGTAAAGGAGTATACTATTACAGTTCAAACAGAGGCCTACCAGACTACCTTCTTTCCAAGATGTTGGGGAGAGGTCTGTCTTGTTTGCTCTCATATCCCTGCCTAGTCCCTGGCCAGTCCTGGGTTCATAGTAGGTGTTCCAAAAAAATATTTATCAAATGAATAAATGGAAGCAGTACAGCATGATGGTTAAGATATCAGGACTTGGCATCAGACAGACCTCGGTTTGAAATCTGACTCTGCCTCTTATTAGCTCTGTGACCTGAGGCAGGTTACTCAGTCCCCTCAGCCCCAGTTTTCTTATCATACAATAAAAGATCTCACATGGTTGTTTTAAGAATTGAAAAAACTGGGGCCCAGATAACTCTGGCTTCAAGTCCTAGACTATTTCTGTCATAGCACAACTACCAGATATGGTAGTAGAGGCCAGCAGCACAAAGCCAACATGGCTGGTCACTAAAGCCTAGACCCTTGCTTGCTTTAGGTCATGATTTACAAGAGTCCTCTATTTTATTGTCCTTAGTAGTACTTTCAAACTTGCTTTTAGGACCTCTTTTTAAATCATTTTTGTATCATACAATATTTTTTAAATCATTTTTGTATCATACAATATTTCAGATGTTCAGGAAAGCACGTTGCCTCTTTGAATTTCACTTAGTCTTTAAGGTTTTAATGGGATTTCCCCAGGGTTCATGTTGTATGGGTAAGTTCCAAGGAGAGAGGTGTGAGCTGTACCCTCTTTGAAAATGTGACTGAGTCTCTATTTCTTCTGTTTATTCTGAAGATATTTTCAGTTTTATAAAAGAAGGCAGTACACTGACCTTTGCTCCCTATGATGCCTGCTGGAATATCTGTCGAGGAGACAGGTGGGAAGACTTGTCCAAATCACAGGTGCGCTGCTATGTCCATATCATGAAAGAGGGGCTCTGCTCTCGAGTAAGCACCCTGGGACTCTACATGGAAGCAAACAGACAGGTAAGAGGATGGGTTTAGAAGAGAAATCATGGGAGCTCCTGTCCAAGAAACAGACTGAGCCTTTTGTCTTATTTCTTCATTAAGTACCCAGTGACTTGTTTAGAATCCCTCTCATTCCCAAGGTTGAGCAAGACCTGGCATGTCCAGGGATACCACTGGGTGGGCACCCAGGTACAGCAAAAGGGGAAGTAGTGGGCCTAGTCCATAGAGGTAGAGCAAAAAAGGGCTAAGATCCCCAGGAAGGCTAACTTTTGGCCTCTGGGTTCAGCAGCTTTCTCCTGTTCTGCTGGGCATGAGGAGATTTGCAGTACTTCGTAAACAAGCAGATAAATACTGTGTAATCATTACTGTGATGAAATAAACATAGGCACAGAGAGGAGGCTTTCCTAAGAAGGTAAAGGAACAGAGTATAGTCCGATGGTAGAGCCTCAAAGAAGGAATATCTATGAGAGGGAAGTGTCTGGAAACAGCATTAGAGAGCTACCCCTCCTTTTAACCGTGAGGTTTGTGAGATATGGAGAATGAGCAGCTTCCGTTGAAGGGGAAGTGGTGCTCAAAAGGATAGGCCAGGGTTTAGTTAAAAGGGGATGGAGTGAGGAGACAGTGAAGAGACTGAGGATGTAGAGGAGTTCTTTACGGTGTGGCAGGCCCAGGAGGAAGGCTTTAGGGAGGGAGGGATGATGAGACCATGAAAAGGAGGCAGAGCAGTAAAGGGTTGAGATGAGAAGAAGAAAAGATAGGTAACTGAGGGAACTACACTGGGGTGGCATGCAAGGACAACAGAGATGAGAGGATGAAGAGATTAGCTCTTGACATGGTTTCTGGTAGAACTCTGTGGAAACTGTCCGTGTAGGTATAAGCTGGGGAGTGAAGGGAGAAGGTCAAGTAGAATGATAAAAGATACTGTTGAAAATCGGGATTGGAATGTAGTCCCTGAAGAAAACCTGGCTCAGAAACCTTGAGGACCCACACTATATGATGGGTATAGCCCCAGCCCCAGACCTCAAGCTGACTTTACCCTGGGTTGGTTATAGATCCAAGAGCATCCAAGCCAGAGGGTTTATGAGAAATCATAACTAGTCTCACATTTACCCAGGGCAGTCTTCAGTAAAGTTAGCCCCAATTTAGGGTCAGAGTTATGAGAAACCTTCCTTAATTTGACTTTCAGGTCTCATTTTTCAGTTCTCTGACTACAGTCTGTCAGGCTGGTCCGAAAGCACGCCCATGGATGCCTGGGCTAGGGACGTGTGCTCTGAAGTACCAGCAGGGCCTGTGCAGCAGAGAGGCCTGAATGGCCGTGGTTGAAGTGTAATGAAGGAAGGAGATGCTGGGGATAAGGGGTGAGGTATTAGCCTTCACACTGCCAGCGTGGCCAGTCCCGGCACGGCGTCCCTCAGCCAGTGTGGCCACCACACATAATGCTCTGCCCAGCACTCTGTCCATGCTGGAGAATGACAGTAGGCACACTACCTGTGCCTTCCTAATGGGTCCAGAGCTAAAATTCTCCGTATCTGTAGCCTTTTCCATTTTCTCATACTGGAGACAGTCTAGTGTGAACACTTTCAACATTTTAATTTGGCTGGTGAAGAACATGGGTGCCTTCTCAGTACCTGTCCTGATTGTAGAATTTGTCTGACATTGCTCCTACCCTCACTTTAGGCATGGCCACACTGGTCTACGAGGGGAGCAGGAACCTGGAATGATTATGGTCGGGACTCAGAATGCTCCTTGCCCTTAGTAGGCCTCTTGAAGGCTTGTCTCAGTGCCTCCCAGTTGGGGCATGTGGCATTACTTTCAGGGAGGAGATTTTCAGCTAGGAAGCTAAGGATAAGACCATCTAGAATTTACTGCATATATGATCCTTGTCCTAGGGAAAATATAGCAGCCTCGCGCTCTGCCTCACCCCAACAGAAAAGCTGTGGCTGAAAACTCCCTGCATCTCTAGCTGGGCATTGAGTTCTACCTAAGATGCTTTCAGGTGTTTTCTGCTCTTAACTTTGGTGACCAAACCTCTTTCCTCAAGGTGCCCAAATTGCTGTCTGTTCTCTGTCCAGAAGAATCTCTGATTCATTCATCAGCCCAGATTGTCAGCAAACATCTGGTAAGTGTTATCTTGGGCAGGGCAGGTATGGACAGTCTCTGGTGCATTGAGGTGTATCCTTGAGAAGATGGATTGGGGTTCTGAAGCCCTGAAACTCATTAGTCCTAGGTAAATCCCAACTGGATTCTGGTTATAAAATACCGTCTTCTAGCCCAGACACTCAAGAAGCTGGACAGGTGCTGACCCCAGGCATACAAATTCTGTAAGGAAGATCCATTATGGTCTTGGGACTCAGACACAGGAGCTTTCCATCTCTTTCCCTCTTCTTACCCTGATTTGAGCACTCTCTTCAAGAGAGCACATCTATACACAAATGCATGAGTGTGTAAGTTTGAGTTGATCTCAGAGGTATTATGTGACCTTGTGGCCCTGAGAAATATGATCACATGCTGGTGACCATGATGGGATGGAGCAGAGGGATGATGGTCCCTCTACTGAAGTGTCTCTGGGGGAAGATTGCATTAGACCCCAACTCAAGGGATCTGAGGGGTTGGTTTGCAGTTGGTTGAGATGGATGGACAAGGTTTTATATTTGCCTTTTGCAGATTGGAGTTGAGAGCCTCATTGGGCCAGATACACAGGTTGGAGAGAAGTCATCCATTAAGCACTCAGTCATTGGTTCATCCTGTGTCATAAGAAATAGAGTGACTATCACCAGTTGCCTTCTCATGAACTCAGTCACCGTGGAGGAAGGGTATGTTTCCCCTGTGCCCACTTGAGGCAAGGTCCCTGGCATCTCTGGAAGGTTTGAGGGGCCAGTCCAGCCTCGGAAAGGGCTCAGCTTGAGGAGGGGGAGAAAAGGAAAAAGGCAAAAGAAGGAACAGTACCTAGGCCCTTTGAGGCCTTGGTTTGGGCTCCATTTAGACATGGTCTCTGAAAACGTTTCCAGCAACTTTCTCACACTTACTCCGGTTGTGGTCCTGAGAGAGGCTGCCTTCTCTTGCTTTGATCAGCTGCTTGATGGGATGGCCACTGTAGGGCACCACTGGCAGTGCTGGAATGACCCTTACCAACGTCTAAGGGTCATCTTGCTTCTCAGTGTCCCAGAACAGCCCCGAAGAAGGCAGGGGACTAGGAGGTGTGGTCATTTAAGCCACATACTATTTTTAAGGGAGAGCTTCTTTGTTACAAGTTATGGAGACTCTTCCCCCATTTTGACACTTTAGAGTATCCTAAAATCTTGGTTTATGAACAGCTTGAACTTGGAATAAGACTTGAATGATATTTAATAAGATTATTCATACTCTGTATGGACCTCAGGTTTTTCCTGTATAAAATGCAGGCATAGGCAGTGGAAGAGAGGAAGGATATTACCAAAGCAGTAGTCTTCAGACTTTTTAGAAAGTGAACTTTTTGTCAAGATAAATCTTATGCAGAAACTCAATATTTAAAACTGATAAAAGCACAGTTGTTTGCAATACAGTGGGGAAGGGGCACTTGGCCTTCCTAGAGGATGTGAAGCAGATCTGTAAACAAATTTTGAAAAACACTAGACTGGATCAGCCTGAAAGAGCTGATTCTAAAGCCTTGATTCTAGATCTGATACCTGTCGATTTCTCCATCCAGGAACTGATAGGAGAGAAGGATAGGAAAGACTGCAATTTCAGTGAAAGCTGAACTACGTCTCCTCGCTGCCAGTGAGGGGCAGGGGGAAAGGTTAAGCCTTTGCTCTTTAGGAAGAGTGACTCATGGAAGATAATAGACAGGATTGAAGGAGGAAGTACCATAATTAAAAACCAGGAAAGTTGGAGACTATAGGGATATTGGCCACTAAGATCTGTCCTCCCCCAAGCCCCCTTCCCAACTTGATTCCCAAACCCTGACAACCAGGCATAAAGCCTTCAGTCTGGTTTGGAAGAATCTTCTCTGGAGATTCTGACCAGCCCAAGAAAAAAAACATAAAGTGATTTATGTCAGAGATTTCTAACAGTCCACTCAAGTCACCCTGCAGTGAAAATTATGGGTGACAAATTCCATTCATCTGCTTAGAGCTTCCAATCAGGCTTTTTAGAATCCTCCCCTAAAGATGAAGAGATAATCAAAGATTACCAGAGGTCTAAAGAAAGCCTATCATGAAAGATCCACAGATCAAACAGTTAGAAGAAAGCTACTTAGAAGAAACAGAGACTCTGCAGGGAGAGAAAAATACTTTCAAACAACCTGTTATTTCAAAGAACAAAAAAAGAACTCTAGGAAATTAAAACTATGATAACAAAAGGAAAACCCCAATAAAAAAGAATTGTAAGATAAATGTCACATTTCCCAGAAAGTAGAGCAAAGAGATAGAACGTAGAAGAGAAAAGATAAGGAAATGAGAGGACCCGTTCAGGATGTTTAACATCTGAAAAGGAGTTCTGTAAAAAAAAGAGAGTTCAGATATCAGAGGAGGAAATTATTTAAGAAATAATATAGGGAAATGTCTCACAACTAAGAGATAGGAATTTACAGAATGAAAAGGCCTACTAAATAAGTGCCCAGGACAATGGGTAAAAATAAACCTCCATCATTTTGAAACTTCATAACACTGGAGAATAAAGCATGCTACAAACTTACAAAGAGAAAATAATAGGTCTTATACAACCAATCAGGAACCAAAATGGCTTTGTTTTGGACTTACCAGTAGCAACAATGGAAACTGGAAGATAATAGAACAACGCCTTCAAAATTCTGAAGGAAAACTAATTTCAGCCTAGAATTCTACACCCCAGCAAAAGGTTAAGTGTGACCATGGAAAAGTCTCAAAAACTTTTCTGATGTTTTCCACCAAAATGAAGAGTAAACAAAGAGGTAAGATACAAGAGATCCAACTCTAAAAAAGCAAAAAGTATCCATAGGATGATACTGAAGGCAGATCCAAGGATGACAACTTTATGAACAACTGCATGAAGCATACAGGGAGCAGTTAGCTCAGAGTGGAATCCACAGAGCACTTACTCAGGAAGATGAAAGTGATAAAATACCAGACGCATATAAACATCTTGAAAGATTTAGACAACTGGCTAAAAGTTCGTGTTGAATTAGTAATAGCATAGAATACTATCTAACAAACACAAAACAATTATGAGCTCTGTTTAAAACGTTGTACACGAAAGGAAAAGGCATCATAGTTCACTGTGTAACTCAACTATGAAAAAGAATTTATGTAGTCATAAGAAACACTATAGATCAAAATTATGCTATAACAATATTGAAAGAATGAGGGATAGGAATGGAAAGACGGAGCAGGGGGGGAAAGGGAAGCTAAATCTTCCATTGTGGAAGTCTACTGATAATGCCTAAAACTGAAAAATCAAGAAGTAGTAATATATGTAGCATGTTAGTATGTAGAGACGGGGAGGTGAATACTGAAATACTCAGCAAAAAGAAGTCCAAAGTTGTCTCTGGGGGTGCGCCTGGCTGGCTCAGTCGGTTAAGCATCTGACCAGCTCAGGTCATGATCTCAGGGTCCTGGGATCGAGCCCCGTGTCGGGCTCCCCGCTCAGCAGGGAGTCTGCTTCTTGCTTTCTTTCTCCCTTTCTCTGTCTCTGTCTGTCTCTTTCTCTCTCAAATATATAAATAAGTTAAGAAAAGATATATACATGCATATATAACTTTAATTGCCAAACAAAAAGGTCAGAATTTTGTGGTACACCGCTCCCGGTGGCGTGCTGAGAAATTGTTAACAGCCAGCTCTCCAAAGGAAAAAAATAAGTGGTCTGATTTATAACATTTGCCAGTTTCCATAGTGTAAATTCACCCAAGCAGAACAGTCTGGCTCCAGCACATCACTGATGATAGAGACCTGTCAAAAGTATTTCACTCTTTCATCAAACACAAAGACCCACTGGATGCTGAAGACTGTGCCTGAGTGCTGTGGTAGAAATCTGTGTGGTCACAAAGGAGAAAAGGGTCAGGAAAGAATTAAGGAAATGACCCTTGATCTGAATCTTGAAAAATGATTAGAGCCATCAGGTTGGAGAAAGGAATGTTCTAGATACATCAAGAGTGTGAAGTGTGAGAGAGCATATCTTATTCCAGAAACATCTCTTCATTTTGATTTTACCTGGAATTTCATCACTTAAGAAGAGGCTTCACTGACTACCTATCAGATATAATCTGTCCCAGGATGCCTGAGTGACTCAGTCAGTTGAGTGTCTGATTCTCAGTTTTGGCTCAGGTCATGAGAGCAAGTCTCGTGTCAGGCTCTGTGCTCTGCGGCAGAGTCTGCTTAAGATTCTCCCTCTCCCTCTCTTCCCTGCTCCTATGCACACACACTCTCTCTCTAAAATAAATAAATAGGGGTGCCTGGGTGGCTCAGTCGTTAAGCGTCTGCCTTCGGCTCAGGTTGTGATCCCAGGGTCCTGGGATCGAGCCCCACATCGGGCTCCCTGCTCCGCGGGAAGCCTGCTTCTCCCTCTTCTACTCCCCCTGCTTGTGTTCCCTCTCTCGCTATGTCTGTCTCCATCAAATAAATAAATAAAATCTTTAAAAAATAATAATAATAAAATAAAATAAATAAATAAATAAATAAATAAATCTTAAAAAAAAAGGAAGCAGCAATCTGTCCCAATACTCTCCATTACACCAACCTGTTTTATTTCCTTCCTAGCATTATCACTCTCTGGCCTTATCTTGTTTACCTGTCACAAGTAAATGTTAGTTTGAGAATGTAAGTACCTTATCTTTCTGTTTCACTGTTATATCTTGAGAGCCTACAGGAACTCAGTAAATACTTGTTATATGAAAGAATGGTAAATAATTCATAATAACCAAAATACAGAATTCAAAGAGGAATGGATAGACAGGAGACAAGGCTATACAGATGGCCAAGGGCCAAATCGTGGACTATCCCCTAAGACATTTAATAGGTAACAGTAATTTGAGAGTTGAAAGGAAAGGAATAACATAATTAAATCCACATTTTACGAAGATCATTTTGGCTACACTGTAGAGTACGGTGTGAGGGTAAACATGAAGGCGAGGAGGACTACTGAAAGAGTCCTGATAAAATAGGAGTCCTAAATTAAGGCATAGCAGTAGCAATAGGAAAGAGAAATAATAAGGTGATTAATAACTATAAAGCATGGTGATTGCCTGGATATGTGAGGTGAAAGAGAAATTAGGGAAAACTTCCACATTTCTTACTTGAGCAATAAGGTTTCTGGTGTGCTATTCGCTAAGATAGAAATCAGCAGAGGATTTGCAGGGTGGGAAACAGGGAAATGAGTTCCATTTGGGATAAGTTGAGTTCCTGGCAGGCGGCATTGACATGCAGGACTTGATGTGCAGGACTGGAGCTCAGGAAAGAAGCCTGTGTTTGAAGGTTTGGGAGAGTGGGGGGCATAGAAATGGTAACCGAAGCTGTGGGAGTAGAGGAGATCACCCAGGGAGATTGTGTGGCCTTAAAACAAAAGAAACTAAGACAAAACCATGGGGAACATCAACAATTTTAGACATAATAAAAGGAATCTAAGGAGACTGACAAGGAAAAGGCAAGGAAGGAACCTAAGGGATAAGGGAGAGGACAGTTGGTAGGTGAAGCCCAGGTTTCTAGTTGGGGAAACGGGGTAGATGGTAGTGTACTCACTGAGATGAGGAAGGGTGAGGGAGGAGCAGATTTGTGGGTTGAAGAGGCCTGTATGGGGCACATGAAGTTGGAAGTACCTGTAGGACATCCAAGTATGTGGAGATATCCAGTAGCCAGTTTGTGACTAGAGGTTAGAAGAAGTCAGACCCAGAGACCTCTTCCTGAACCACTGTGGTGTTCTCTAACTTATTTTGCTGTCTCTATTTCTCTTATTCTTCCATATCTGCCCTTCTGCCCTTCCTCCTCTGGATTAGAACATGAACTTTGGAGTCAGACTGCCAGACCGAATCCCAGATCTGTCACTTAATGGTCACTTAGGGAATTGACTTTAGATCTTCATGCCTGATTTTCTCACTGTAAAATGGGGTGAAAATTGAACTACCTCTTAGGTTTATTGGGAATACTAAGTTAATAGACATAAAGCACTTAGAACAGTGCTTGGACATAGAATGTTAGCTGTCATTTGTTTATCATCCTCATCATCATTTATCATTTATCTCATTTCACAGAAGTGACATGTTGCCAGTGTTGTCTTCCTAACAGATAGCTCTGATCATGTCCCTGTTCTATTCAGAAACTTTTTTTTTTAAGATTTATTTATTTATTTGAGAGAGAGAGAGAGTACACGAGAGGGGGTAGGGTTAGAGGGAGAAGC
The DNA here is from genome assembly GCF_029215605.1 of Mirounga angustirostris. Classification (NCBI taxonomy): domain Eukaryota; kingdom Metazoa; phylum Chordata; class Mammalia; order Carnivora; family Phocidae; genus Mirounga; species Mirounga angustirostris. The sequence goes on from NW_026991712.1 coordinate 155,223,418, forward strand.
AGGCTCCTCGCCGAGCAGGGAGCCCGATGCTGGACTTGATCCAGGGACTCCAGGATCATGACCTGAGCCGAAGGCAGTTGCTTAACCAACTGAGCCACCCAGGTGCCCCAATTCAGAAACTTTTTTTGAAGACTTCCCCCTACCTTTAGAATAAAGTTTGAACTTCCAGATTTCTCGTGATCTAGCTCCAACACTGAGTCCTGGAATGTTAGTGAGATGGGGCCTCAGAAGTCACCCAGCTCAACTTCTGCATTTTTACAGATGAGCAGAGTATGAAATTCCAGACTTTCTTCTCATTGCACCCTTACTACTCTTTGTCCCATTCCGGATTCATGCATGAGACCAACAGCATCACCATTCTCTCCAAACCAGAACCACACTTGCCTTTATCCATTTGATCCCCTAATTCCAGAGTAGCTCATGAGGCTTTGTAACTTCCACTCTGTCTCATCTTGCCTCAGACCTTCCAGGGAAGACAATGCCATGACTTTTCCATTTGCTTTAATTAGCAACCTCTCCCTCCCCTCCTGTGGGCGGGCAGACAAAGGAACAGCTCTCTGGCACCTCTTTAAAGTCCAGTATTGGTGTCCTGAATTGACATGAAGAGACTTGGTGAGGAACCAACGCTCGGTAAGAAACTCCAGCTTTGGGGCGCCTGGGTGGCTCAGTTGGTTAAGCAACTGCCTTTGGCTCAGGTCATGATCCTGGAGTCCCAGGATGGAGTCCCGCATCAGGCTCCCTGCTCGGCGGGGAGTCTGCTTCTCCCTCTGACCCTCCCCACTCTCATGTGCTCTCTCTCATTCTCTCTCTCTCAAATAAATAAATAAAATCTTTAAAAAAAAAAAAGAAAGAAAGAAAGAAACTCCAGCTTGCTCATATGAGAGAAGTTCATAGAGAATGCCTAGCATAATATCCTAGAGTCAGTTGCTGTTTTGGAGGAGGTATAGTCTTGGATGGCCTCATAAGCTAGGGAAACAATAAAGGTTTAGATGGTGGTGGCTGCTATTTTTTCCACTAAAAAGGTTGAAGGAGGGCTATAGGCAGCCCGCATGGGGCTAATGACTAGGGAGGCCATTAGAGGTTAGGCAATCTGGCAAATTAGCTCCTCGTGATAAGATCAGACATCCTGCATCCCATATGAACCTTTTGCCATTATTTTCAGGTCATTTCGTTTTAATTACTTATGGTAAATTTGGGGAAAGTAATTAAATTGCAGTCGTGTGAGACTTTATTACCCTGCTGCTATTACATCTGAACTGAGCGGCAGAGTAGGAGCGTGAATTTGTCCAGAAGGGAGTTTCTCATATTCTAGGCTTGCTTGTCTCTGCCAGCAGCGGTGAGCTGCCGAGGCTTTCTGGACAGTGGCTTGGACATCTGCCCAAGGCCCTCAGGGCTTGAGGGGTGCTAATGGGACCACCTTGGGGAAGGTGTAGGCGAGACTATGCAAGGAAGGCTCCTGCCTGTCCTTCTCATTTTCAGTTTCTGGTAGAAATTCCAAGTTCTGTGACAGCTGATGCCCAGGAATCCAAAGTCTAGTGAAAACTTCATTGTCAAGACTTCATTGTCAGTTCTGTGTTCTGTATCTTTGGCTTTCTGGTTCTGAACAACATCTCCTGCATCTCCTCCTTGTCCACGGTGAATGACCCAAGCAGCAGTGTAAGGTAGCTCCTTCACATGCAGGCAGGCAGGCCAGGGAGCCAGGTTTTCACCTAGATTTCCTGTGCTTTCTGTAGGCAGCAAGTGCCAACTGTCAGAGCCAAACTATATATTATTGCTTCTCATTGTTACCCTGAGTGTCCTCTTCACCTACACTCAACTGACTGCCCTGCTCACTGGGTCGCTTACTTTTCTACTCCCCTTTATTCCTGACATTCACTCTGCCTCAATTGCCTCTTTCTAGAGATCTTTACCTATAGAAATCCTCCTGCTCATCTTTCAAGGTCCAGTACATATGCCAACTCCTCCATGCAGCCTTCTTGAACTGTCCTGGCCAGAAATTACTTCCCCCACCCCTGTGTTCCCTGTGCACCCATAACACTTGATGTATGCTCATGTGCCATTTAGTGCATCTTTCTTTTTCCCTCAGTAGGCTATAGATTCCTTCAATACAGAAATAGTCTCCTATATCTTTGTACCTCTTAATGCCTAATACTATACTCTTTACATGCTAGATATCTTATTAAGTATTTACTGAATGAAAAGTAGGAGTCCCTGATTTAAACTTCCCCACTATAATTGGCTGAGTATCTGTCAAAAGAGAGCCGTGTGTACTTCTAGAAAAAATGGTGGAACGCTTCAATCCTTAAAACTTACCAAAATAGGGGCACCTGGGTGGCTCAGTCGTTAAGCGGCTGCTTTTGGCTCAGGTCATGAGCCCCGCGTCGTGCTCCCTGCTCGGTGGGAGGCCTGCTTCTCCCTCTCCCACTTCCCCTGCTTGTGTTCCTGCTCTCACTATCTCTCTCTGTCAAATAAATAAATAAAATCTTAAAAAAAAAAAAAAACTCACCAGAATAAAAACATACAAGCAAAACCAGAAAAGGAAACTTCATCTATAATAAAACTAGATAATACCACGTATCTGTACACAGACTGAAGAATATCTGCCAGATACAATGGAATGTAGATCAAATCCAAAGAGAACACCAAGATTTGACCAGCGAAAGGAATAAGGGCATGGGTAAACCAAAGAATTGGCAAACATCTCTTTTGCAAAATCTCAAGGCACATAGAACTGAAAGAAAAAAAAACCATTGAGGCACATAGGAGGGCTGGCCTCAGACTTTTCTGTGATAACATTGAAGGCAACCATTTAGGAGTGAAACAACATTTAGAAAATTTGGAGGGAGGGTGCCTGGGTGGCTCAGTTGGCCAAGCGACTGCCTTCGGCTCAGGTCATGATCCTGGAGTCCCAGGATTGAGTCCCGCATCGGGCTCCCTGCTCAGCAGGGGGTCTGCTTCTCCCTCTGCCCTCTTCCCTCTCGTGCTCTCTGTCTCTCATTCTCTCTCTCTCAAATAAATAAATAAAATCTTTTAAAAAAAAAGAAAATTTGGAGGGAAAATGATTGTGACCTCTAAGAATCCCATAGCTAGTCAAGTTATGGTTGAAATATAAAATCATCAGAAATACTCCAGTATTTCTGGAGTAGATCTTCTGGCTCAGGAGATGTGTCACCCATGAACCCTCTGGAAAACTCTACTTGAAGACATAATATAACCAAGTAAGAAATGAAACAAAATATTGATTAATGGGTTGGTTGGGTATAAGAGTGAACTCCCTTAAACATAAAATTAAGTCTGTGGTAATTAGAGTTGCAAAAGGACTGTGATTATTAGAAGAATTTTGTCCATGTTTCTTCAGTAACACTCTTGAAAATACCAAATTATGAAACTTTGGAAAGATCCCCTGGACTTAAAAGGGCTCCTTAGGACTTTTGACTCATTCCTTGCCTCCATGCTAAACCCATCTTCTTAGATGGAGAATATTCAGCTTAATTCTTTGAGGGTGTTACCTCGTTACTTTGATTCCCTCCAAACCCTTCTTTTTCTTAGCCTCTCTTTAGGGAATGGAAGGACTTAGATTTCTTAGGAGGGAGACATTTCTCACCACTAAACCTTTATTTTTTTATTTTTTTAAAGATTTTTTTTTTTTTTAATTTATTTATTTGACAGAGAGAGAGACAGTGAGAGCAGGAACACAAGCAGGGGGAGTGGGAGAGGGAGAAGCAGGCTTCCCGCCGAGCAGGGAGCCCGATGCGGGGCTCGATCCCAGGACCCCGGATCATGACCCGAGCCGAAGGCAGACGCCTAACAACTGAGCCACCCAGGCGCCCCACCACTAAACCTTTATATAGTGAAGGGAGGCACACGGAACTAAAGGGAGGAAATTTTCAGCCTGTTCACTGAAGCCAATACATTTTCATCCAGAGGACCAAGAGCAAGATTGATCAGAGACTGGAAGGTGAAATATTTCTTCAAGCATTATGCATGAATTAACCTGGATAAATATCACAATGATGTTGAAGGAGAAAAAAGCAAGTTGCAGAAGGAAACAGAGAGAATTATAGCATTTATATAAAATTTGGAAACATGGAAAACAATACTATATACTGTCTGCTAGTGTAGCCCTTTTCTGTGCCTGAAATAGTTCATTAAAAATAATCATGGTTCTTCATCTAGAGGGACTCCTGGACAGGGACCCCTTGGGCTAAGGTTAGGAGGCTCTTACCTCTGGGGAAATCCAGGTGACTCAACCATAATCTTTGGGCTGAAGTAGTGAGCTGGCCTAAAGTAGGCCTTTAGTCATATACTTAGAAAAACTCCAGTTCCATACTCTTTTCTCACCCAAGGTTATGAGTAAGTTTAGAAAGCCTACCAGCTTCTCTCCGGAGAAGAACCTACCTGTCCTCAGAGTTACTGAAAAGTTTCATGGCTCTTTGCCAGATACTGCCCAGTCACCAGCTGAGTCCAAGCCCCTCACACAATGGAGAGTCACTTACCACTATGTACGCTTGGGCACGTTGCTTAATCTCTGTGAGCCTCAAATTTCTCTGTAAAAATTAGAATAAATACCACCATCCCTGCAGGCTTGCCAAAAGGATTAAGTTACATAATGAACATAAAATGCTTTGTGTAATGACTGAGAAATATTCGACATCAGAGTTATGTGAATTCCCTTTCCTTCTGTAATAAACTGAAGAAAGTTCTAACCAAAGCCAGAAGAGCAACTAGAATTTGGAGACCATTTTACTTCCCGGGCCAGGGCTTCTTCCTTTTTTTTTTTTTTTTTTTTAAGATTTTATTTATTTGTTTATTTGAGAGAGAGTAGGGGGCAGGGGCAGAGGGAGAGAGATGAGAAGCAAGCTCCCTGCTCAGTGGGGAGCCTGACACGCAGGGCTCTGGGATTATGACCTGAGCTGGAAGCAGATACTTAACCAACTGAGCCACCCAGGCACCCCCAGGACTTCTTCCTTATGTCTAGGCCACAACATGCTGTGGCATAATATGCCTGGCCATTCAGTGGATCTACAGATCTTACTGTAGACCTCTGTGTTTTTCTCATGGTCTCTTCTCCACCTGAAGCATTAGGATTTTCAGGGTAATTTCTCAAAGCCTGCAGTTTTGCTTAAAATTTAACCACACCAAGGGGCGCCTGGGTGATTCAGTCGGTTAAGCATCCAACTCTTGATTTTGGCTCAGGTCATGATCTCAAGGTTGTGAACCAGCCCAGTCTTCAGCTCAGCTCCGAGCTGGGCATGGAGCGTGGTTAAGATTCTCTCTCCCTCTTCCTTTGCCCCTCCCCACCCCTCAAAAAAAAAAAAATAATAGGGCGCCTGGGTGGCTCAGTTGGTTAAGCGACTGCCTTCGGCTCAGGTCATGATCCTGGAGTCCCGGATCGAGTCCCGCATCGGGCTCCCTGCTCGGCAGGGAGTCTGCTTCTCCCTCTGACCCTCCTCCCTTTCATGCTCTCTGTCTCTCATTCTCTCTGTCTCAAATAAATAAATAAAATCTTTAAATAATAATAATAATAATAATAATAATAATAATAATTTAACCCCACCAAGGAGAAATGAGGACCAAAACCCCGTTAATCTTAGCCATCTTTCAACAGCTTCTTAGAAAACACAACCAGGTATTAGCACAGCAGAGTCCTTAGTACCAAGCTAAGAGTTAAAACTACATTGCAAAAACCATAGTTTTGGCATTGAGCCAGTTCTTTGCTTGAGCTGTAGAGGAAGTCACCTCTGTTCTGCTTTATGCACTGAGCAGAAAAGGCAAAGCCATTATTGTAGATTGGCAGCCAAGCCTTGGAGAGGGCTTATTTGATATGGTAATACCAGTCCTTCCTCTCCAGCATGAGCTACCCACACTTCCAGGAAAATCCTTAATCTTGGAATTTCTTCCTGGACAGATAGAAAGCTATATTGGCTTGACATTTTTCCAGAATGCCTCAGCCTTGCTAATGGAGGTGACTTGTGACCATAGCAGGGGTAATAGGAAACAATGAAGAAACAAATGGCAGAAAAGAGCTTCATACTCACTAAGCATTTTGTCAGGTGTTCATCTCAAAGCCTTCCACAGATCCACTGACCAAGAGCTTCAGGAGAGCCCCCAGCTTCTTTTCAGTCAACCCACTTTTTCTCCATCATATCTGCAGATTCTACATGGGTAGTTTATGGGTCTCATAGGGAGTTACACATAAACTAGATGAGACGAGGTTCCTGAACACCTCAATCAGACTGGCTGGACATAAGGAGAACCCAGGCTATCCATTGCTATGGAAATCTGACCTCAGTCAATCGAGCCTCTTCCTTCCAGAAATGGTTCCCACTTATATCCCAAATTCCAAAATAGCCATGTAGTAGTCTCTAATTATGGCTGCTTGAATTCCTCTTGGCTGTTTCTTGTCTGCCAACTATGTTTACCCCTTCCCTAGCTCCAGAGCATGCGTTCTCAGGCTCTTAAACTACTAAGCAGGAAGTATCCTCCTACTCCCACTCTGGAAAAAGAAAGGAGACTTTTCAGTGACAAACTAGTAGCCAATTATAAGCCTGCTTTGCCCCAGGAGCCTGTTTTCTGAGGCTTTCTATACTTCCTTACTACTCTCTGGGGGAATTTTCATCAAGAAGCAGGAACCACTCTAACTGCTAACTGAACTGCTTTGCCTAAAGCAGAAGGCAAGTTGGAAAGTTCTAGGAGGTCCCTTAATGCCCACCCACTGTGTATCCCAATTTTTTTTTTTAGTGTATTCTGAATTTGAGCTAAAAAACTAAAAAAACAAATTAATACTGTCTGCCTATCTCTAGCCCACACCACAGAGGTGCTGTGGCTTTTGCCTTTTGCTGCTTTCTGACTGGCTTAACCTTCCAGAAGAATAGAGATAAAGAAGACTCTGGAATGCCATAACGGGGCTAGAATTCCTTTTCTGCATTTTACTGAGCTGGAAGCAGTTTTGGCATTTGGGAAGAATCTTTTTTAATGGCCTGTGCATTAATAGTTTCAGTCTTTGGAATGTCCTCCTCCCCATCCCCCACGCCTCCTGGGTTGCCTGAGGATTTTTCCTTAATTGGTGTTTTGTTTTGTTTTGTTTAAATGGAGCTCACACCCTTCCTACTCACCTTCCTTCTCTCTAGCCCACTTGTGACTCTTTAGGGTAGTGAATATTCCCCTGTTAGAACAGAGCCCTTCCTTCCACAGAGCCATTTGGCTCTGAAAAGCAACTTGGCAGTTCCAAGCAAGCTTCCTCCAGTCTTTTCTTCTTTTGATTTCTTTATATGCCATTATGATTAAATGTATGGATTCTGGAGTCAGGCAGACCTAGATTTGAATCTGATACTTGGCAGTTTTGTGGTTTGGGGCAAATGGTTTAACTTCCCTAGATCTGTTACCTCATCTGCAAAATGTGGTTGTTATTTTTACTGCATCAGAGGCAAAAATAATACTCCTAGAATCATCTAGGAAGCTCTTTTTTTCTAATTAAATACATGAAGCCCCCATCTCAGACCTACCAAAAAGATTGATGGAAGCCAGGACAATGAGGGTGTTTTTGTTTGTTATTTTTTACACTGCCCAGGTGATTTTTCTGATGAAATGGCTAGATTTGTAAGTCACTCCTATAATGTACATAGAGTATTTACTTGCACAACACCTAGCATAGAGTAGGGAAGGCAATGTGTGATGTGTGCTAGCAAAGATTTTCAAAAGGACCTTTCTTCTCATGCACCGATCTTCAGGAGCCAGAAGGATGCTCTTTCAACACATTCAAATGCTGAGAACAAGAGGTGCTACTCTTGAGAATGTGGCTTTAGGATCTGGAGTAGTCTTTGATGTGTCACGGAGCTAGTTTAAAAAACATTGGGTTTTGGGTTTTGGTTTTTTGTCTTCTAAGTGAGTTTGGTTTTGATTAACCAGAGTCTGTAGTGAGAGCTGTGGGGCACCTATTGTTTCCATAGCTGACCTAAGAAGATTCATGGGATCTAAGCCTTAAATGAAATTTGGGATATATTCCCAGATGAGAAGCAGAGTGATGGGTCAGTCCAGGGACTAGTGCCAGCTTCTAGCCACCCAGACCAAATAAGGAGAGACAGGGTGGAGTTTAGACCTCCAGGTCTGGGGTACCTAAAGAACTGAAGTCACGGGGTCTGCCGTTTTCAAGCCTTGGCAGGAAAGATCATTATGAGCATATCCGAACTCTGGACTTTGCTAAAGCTAGGTCCACGCTTGCTGCCACTGAGCCATTCTGTCTCCTAGTGATAACTTGAGGCATGTAGCCATTAACTGGATGGAGCAGCTATTCCTAGTCTGTGGAGGAGCCAGAACCGCCAACCCATAGTGGTGAGGATGGTGATGAGAGCCACGGGCATTCTTTAACTTGGCTCCTGTGTTACAGAAGCAACATCCAGGGCAGCGTCATCTGCAACAATGCTGTGATCGAGAAGGGAGCGGACATCAAGAACTGCCTAATTGGAAGTGGCCAGAGGATTGACGCCAAAGGTAAACCAAATTACAGTCACAGGTGCCATTTTTTACTTAGCGTAGTAGTACAGATGGAACTCAGTGCTGGTGACGATTAGGGAACAAGCACAAGCATACTCTGTGGGTGAGAACATGAATCGATAAAGCCATCTTTGGAGGGGAATTGACATCATTGTCAGACCTTTTAACTTTGACTTAACAGTTCCATTTTTAGGAATGTATCTTACAGATAAGCTCATAAATGGATGCAGCCTTATTGCCAAAAATTTTAAAACAGGGCGCCTGGGTGGCTCAGTTGGTTAAGCGACTGCCTTCAGCTCAGGTCATGATCCTGGAGTCCCGGGATCGAGTCCCGCATCGGGCTCCCTGCTCGGCGGGGAGTCTGCTTCTCCCTCTGACCCTCTGTCCTCTCATGCTCTCTCTCTCACTCTCTCTCTCTCAAATAAATAATTTAAAAAAAAAAGTTTTTAAACATACCAAAAAGATCTGAAGGCCCAGACTAGCACCAATACTTTACAGTGGCTCTTGGACCTATGTGAGAAGGGCCAGTAATCCAACAAAAGCACTGAAACCAGCTTTTGACGTCCTAGACTCCTTGAGCACCTTGTCTCACCTGATATTTCAGAGAGGTAGTCCCGTAGGCTCCTGGAGGAAGGTTAGCAGCTTCTTCAGAAGCCCTTCATTCAGAGCTGTTCTCTCAGAGGTGATGCTACGAGCTCACTCTGCTCTGTAGCTGGAGAAGAACTGTCCAGGTACCTTGTTTTGTTGTGCTTCACAGATACTGCATTTCTTTTACAAGTGCAAGGTTTGTGGCAACCTTGCATCAAGCAAGTCTCTGGGTGCCGTTTTTCCAACAGCATTTGCTCACTTCATGTCTCTGTGTCACATTTTGGTAATTCTTGGCAATATTTCAAACTTTTTCATTATTATCGTATTTGTTCTGGTGATCTATGATCAGTGATTTTTTTCTTTTTTAAAGATTTTATTTATTTATTTGACAGAGAGAGACACAGTGAGAGAGGGAACACAAGCAGGGGGAGTGGGAGAGGGAGAAGCAGGCTTCCCGCGGAGCAGGGAGCCCGATGCGGGGCTCGATCCCAGGACCCTGAGATCATGACCTGAGCTGAAGGCAGACGCTTAACGACTGAGCCACCCAGGCGCCCCAATGATCAGTGATTCTTGATGTTACTATTGTAATTGGGGAGCGGGGCCTCTATGAACTGCATCCGTATAAGATGGCCAACTTAACTGATAAACTTTGTGTCTGTTCTAACTGCTTGACCAACCAGTCATTTCCCAGTCTCTTTCCTATCCTCCAGCCTCCCTATTCCCTGAGAGACAATATTGAAATTAGGCCAATGGGGACGCCTGGGTGGCTCAGTCAGTTAAGTGTCTACCTTTGGCTCGGGTCATGATCTCAAGGTCCTGGGATCAAGCCCCACATCGGGCTCCCTGCTCAGTGGGGAGTCTGCTTGTTCCTCTCCCTCTGCCCCTCCCTCAGCTTGTGCACTAACACTCTCTCTCTCTGTCAAATGAATAAATAAAATCTTTTTTAAAAAATTTTAAAAAATGAAATTAGGCCAATTAATAACCCTACAGTGGCCTCTAAGCGTTCAAGTGAAAGGAAGAGCTGCACGTCTCTCACTTTAAATCAAAAGCTAGAAACGATTAAGCTCTTAAGTGAGGGAAGCATGTTAAAAGCCGAGATAGGCTGAAAGCTGGGCCTCTTGCGCCAGTCAGCCAAGGTGTGAATTCAAAGGAGAAGTTCTTGAAGGAAATTAAAAGTGCTACTCTAGTGAACACACAAATGATACTCAAAACAACCTTATTGCTGATATGGAGAAAGTTTGAGAGGCCTGAATAAAAGATCAGACCAGCCACAACATTCCCTTAAGCCAAAGCCTAACCCAGAGCAAGGCCCTCACTCTCTTCAATTCCGAGAGAAGGGAGGAAGTTGCCGAAGAAAAGTTGGAAGCTAGCAGGGTGGGTTCATGAGGTTGGAGGAAAGAAGCCATCTTTGTAACAAAAAAGTGCAAGGTGAAGCAGCGAGTGCTGCTGTAGAAGCTGCAGCAAGTTTTCCAGAACTGGCTAAGATAGGAGGCCAGTGCCTTATCCATTAGGCAACTGGGACTTCTGCTCTGGCTAAGATAATTCATGAAGGTGGCTACACTAAACAACAGATTTTCAGGGGTGCCTGGGTGGCTCAGTCATTAAGCGTCTGCCTTCGGCTCAGGTCATGATCCCAGGGTCCTGGGTTCGAGCCCCGCATCGGGCTCCCTGCTCCGCGGGAAGCCTGCTTCTCCCTCTCCCACTCCCCCTGTTTGTGTTCCCTCTCTCGCTGTGTGTCTCTCTCTGTCAAATAAATAAATAAAATTTTAAAAATAAATAAAATAAAATAAACAACATATTTTCAGTGTAGACAAAACAGCCCGTGCATGCCCCCAGAGTCTTTAAGCTGATGCCAGTGCTCATTCGTCATTCTGGAAATCCTAAGGCCCCTAAGAATTAGCTAAATCTATTCTTCCTGTGCTCTGTACATGCAACAACAAAGCCTAGATGACAGCACATCTGTTTACAGCTATTTCCTGAATAGTTTAAGCCCACTGTTGAGAACTCCTGCTCAGAAAAAAAGATTATTTTCAAAATATTACTGCTCATTAATGATGCACTTGGTCACCCAAGAGCTCTGATTGAGATGTACAATAAGAGTCATATTGTTTTCATGCCTGCTAACACAACATCCATTCTGTGGCCCACGGATCAAGGAGTAAAAGTCTTATTATTTATTTAAGAAATACATTTCTTGGGGCTCCTGGGTGGCTCATTCCATTAAGCGTCTGACTTGATTTCGGCTCAGGGTCATGAGATCAAGCCCACATTAGGCTCCATGCTAGGCGTAGAGCCTGCTTAAGATTCTCTCTCTCCTTCTTCCTCTGCCCCTGCCCCGCACCACCGGCCCCGCACCCTCCCCCCCACCCCACTTGCTCATCCTCTCTAAAAAAAAAAGAAATACATTTCTTTTTTTTTTTTTTTTAAGATTTTATTTATTTATTTGAGAGAGAGAATGAGAGAGAGCACATGAGAGGGGGGAGGGTCAGAGGGAGAAGCAGACTCCCCGCCGAGCAGGGAGCCCAATGCAGGACTCGATCCAGGGACTCCAGGATCATGACCTGAGCCAAAGGCAGTCGCTTAACCAACTGAGCCACCCAGGCGCCCAAGAAATACATTTCTTAAGGCTATAGCTGCCATAGTGATTCCTCTGATGTATCTGGGAGAAGTAAATTGAAAACCTTCCAGAGGGGCGCCTGGGTGGCTCAGTCGGTTAAGCGTCTGCCTTCGGCTCAGGTCATGATCCCAGGGTCCTGGGATCGAGCCCCACGTTGGGCCCCTGCTTCATGGGGAGTCTGCTTCTCCCTCTGCTGCTCCTCCCACTCGTTCTCTCAACCTCTCTCTCTCTCTCTCTCTCCCCCCCCGACAAATAAATAAATAAAATCTTTTTTTTTTTTTTTAAGATTTTATTTATTTATTCATGAGAGACAGAAATAGAGAGAGAGAGAGAAGCAGGCTCCCAAGGAGCAGGGAGCCCAATGCGGGACTCGATCCCAGGACCCTGGGATCATGACCTGAGCCGAAGGCAGACACTTAACCATCTGAGCCACCCAGGTGCCCATAAATAAATAAAATCTTAAAAAAAAAAGAAAGAGAGAAAACCTTCTAGAAAAGATTCACCATTCTAGATGTCCTTAGAACATTTGTGATTCAGAGACGCCTGGGTGGCTTAGTTGGTTGAGCGTCTAACTCTTGATTTCGGCTCGGGTCATAATCTCAGGGTCGTACGATTGAGCCTGCAGTGGGCTCCGAGCTCAGTGGGGAGTCTGCTTGAGATCCTCTCTCTCCCTTCCCCTCTGCCCTTCCCCATATGCTCTCTCTCTCTCTCTCTGTCTCTCTAAAATAAATAAATAAATCATTTAAAAGAAAGAAGAAGAAGAACAGTTGTAATCCACAGGAAGAGGTCAAAATAGCAACATTAACAGGACTTTGGAAGAAGTTGATTCCAACCCTCATGGGTGATTTTGAGGGGTTCACTTCAGTGGGGGAAGTAACCGCAGATGGGTGGAAAGAACAAGAGAATTACTAGGTTCAAAAGTGGAGCCTGAAGATGTGGCTGAATCACTGCCATCTCTTGATAAAACCTGAACAGATGAGGAGTTACATCTGATGGATGAACAAAGAAAGTGGTTTCTTGAGATGGAATCTACTCCTGGTAAAATGCTGTGAAGATTGTAGAATTGACAAGAAAATATTTAGACTATATAAACTCGTTGCTAAAGCAGCTGCAGGGTTTGAGAGCATTGACTCCAATTTTGAAAGAAGTTCTGCCATGAGTAAAATTCTGTCAAACTGCATCACATGCTACAGGGAAATCATTTCTGAAAGGAAGAGTCAATCAGTGCGGCAAACTTCACTGTTGTCTTATGTTAAGAAATCATCACAGCCTCCCCAGCCTTCAGCACCCACCACCGTGACCAGGCAGCGGCCGTCAACATCAAGGCCAGACCCTCCACCAACACAAAGATTATGACTTGCTGAGAGCTCAGATGATAGCATTTTGTAGCAATAAAGCATTTTTAATGTATGTATATATATTTTTTAGACATAATGTTATTGCACAATTCATAGACTACCGTATAGTGTAAACATAACTTTTATATGCACTGGGAAACCAAAAAATTCACTTGACTTGCTTTAGTGTGATATTCACTTTATTGTAGTGGAACCGAACACACACTGTCTCTGAGCTGTGCCTGTGTGTGGTGCATGAGAGACATACAAACATCAGGGTTTCTCTGCTGGGCTGAGAATTTGAATGGTCCATACTGCTTCTACCACCCAGCAGGCCCAGCGTGGATTCTCTCTGGTTCCTGCTTCTTAGTATCACTAGCTCCCAGCCCCGAGTTTGGGGTGGCTGCATCTGTAGGTGAAGCCTGGTCATACGTCCATGCCCGTGTGACAAGGAAGGCTGGCATTTTTAGTTGAATTAGTGGCAGACACCTTGCACCCAGTGCCCCACCAGAGAACTTTCAAGCAGGAGTGTTGGTCAAGGGCAGCACCGCAGCCTTTGGTGTTTTCTTCTGTAATCGTGGGCGAGGGCGAGGGCTGGTACACCCAACACTCGCCGCATGAATGGCGCTCCCCTCCTGGAATGCCATTGGCTTACAGTTGTTGTTTGTAGCTTTTTTTAGAGAGAGAGAGCGTGCACACACACAGGAGGAGTGCGAGGGACAGTGGGAGAGGGACAAGCAGACTCCGTGCTGAGTGCGGAGCCCTGTGCAGGGCTCAATCTAACCATCCTGAGATCACAACCTGAGCTGAAACCAAGAGCCAGACGCTTAACCGACTGCACCACCCAGGCGCCCCTGTTGTTTATATCTTTAAAATGTTCTCACATACACTATCTTACTAGACTCTCATGAAAACTCTCTGAGGTAGGGATTCATTATTGACCCATTTGGTGAAGTGGAAACTGAGACTTTGAAAAGTTGAAATTTACCCAAGGTACATAGCTAGTAAATGACAAAACTGGGTCTTCAGCCTGAATTATTGCAAGACAGCCTCCAAAAAGACCAGAGAAAGAAGCCACTCCTGGCTTGCCCAGCAGAATTTGATCAGTCATAGACCTTTTCTCCCTTTAGTCCATCTTTCCCAGACCAGTTGGAAAAATACATTTGGCCTCCATATCCCAGCTCTTTCTGGTCTTCAGGAACCCCAGGTCTTCGTTCTTTCTCCTACTCAACATACCAGCTCACTCAGGCCTACCCTTGGGCTACAGAGAAACTTCTTTCTTGAGCAACTGGGGCCTATTGGTAATTTCTTTAAAACTGGATTCAGGGGCGCCTGGGTGGCTCAGTTGGTTAAGCAATTGCCTTCAGCTCAGGTCATGATTCCAGGGTCCTGGGATCGAGTCCCACATTGGGCTCCCTGCTTGGCAGGGAGCCTGCTTCTCCCTCTCCCTCTGCCTACAGCTCCCCCCACTTGTGTGCGCTCTCTGTCTCTCTCTGTCAAATAAATAAATGAGATTTTTAAAAAAAGGATTCAAAATAAATAAATAAATAAATAAAAATAAAATAGGATTCGACTGGGACACCTGGCTGGCTCAGTCTGTAAAGCATGTAACTCTTGATCTTGGGGTCGTGAGTTCAAGCCCCATGCTGGGCCTAGAGCTTACTTTAAAAAATAAAAATAAAACTCTTAATAAAAAAAAAATTTTTTTTTAATAGGATTCACAGGACCCAACCTTTTCTCTGACTCCATGGAAGGCCTTGGGAAGGGTCCCCAGAGTTCCAAAAGCAGCTGCTCAGCTGGTCTGTGGAGCTGCTTTCTTATCCTGTCCCCTCCCTGTCACCTCATTGCATTTCTCTGTCCTTCTTTGTTCTCTTCTCTTTGGGTTTTTGGCCCCAAACAATGTTTCTTCCACCTCCTTCCTGCCTCTTTGTCTCTGTAAATTCTCTCCTGCTCAGCAAAAAGTAGAAGCATCCTCCAGTGCTTTCTTCTTTCAATCCCTCCTGGAGCCAGGAGCTGCTGCCTTTTGTGGTTTTTAAGAGTTTAGACTCCATGGGGCGCCTGGATGGCTCAGTCATTGTTAAGAGTGTCTGTCTTTGGCTCAGGTCATGATCCCAGGGTTCTGGGATGGAGCCCTGCATCAGGGTCCCTGCTCCGTGGGAAGTCTGCTTCCCCCTCTCCCATTCCCCATGCTTGTGTTCCCTCTCTCCCTGTGCCTCTCTCTCTGTCAAATAAATAAATAAAATCTTAAAAAAAAAAAAAAGAGTTTAGATTCCATAGGCATATTTGAATGCATGAACTCCATTTGCCACCACCCTAGAGGATCCCTCCTTTCTTGTGTGCTGGAACCTGGAACCTCACAGTTTCTGCTTCTTCCCATTTCCAACAAAGTAATGGTGCTCCTTCCTTTTGTTTTGCCAAGGACCTTTTCCAGTCTGTATGCAGAATGCATGCATGACAACTGAATGCCAGATATTGAGGATTTGAGTCATGGCCTCTCCCATCAGGGAGCACAAGGCTGGGCTAGCCAAACTCCTAGGATGTCATAGGCTTTAGCATCTCATGGACTTCTGGCTCTAACACTGTGTGTCCCCATTTTAGAAGGAGGCCCTTTAATGGTCCTCCTGAAAGAGAGGTGGCCAGGGAGGTCATCTGGACTCTAAACTGGAGAATCCCAGCCCTTCCTGCTTTGTCCTCTATGCTGGATGGACCAGTGCATCCAACACAGGAGTCAGTGCCTTCCTGCCACAGGTACTCCTGGCCAGTCACCTGTTCACACTGTCACTTGTCCTTGCAGCTGAGCCGTCTGGAGAAGGCAAATTCCTAGCCATTAGTGAAGCACTCGAGACCTTTTACTGTGAATGACCCAGACAAAGATCAACAACTCAGATCCTCAGCAGCAGACACCTCAGCAGATGGCAGAGTCCCCAGTCAATCTTCCTCACGTGGAGGGATTTCAGAAAAAAACATTCATCCTCAGAAGCAACGCTGTCCCCTCTCCAGATTTCAATCATGTGCATACCACAGAGTTAGTACGTCCATATGAATCTTACACCCCCAAAATGTGATTCTTACAACCCAGTGTAGCCCTCTCTGCCCTGTTCTAGCACCACCAGCAGAACAAGCCATTTTCTAACAGAACTCTGGGTTTTCTCACCCGCGCCCCAGCATGCTCAGTTAATGAGATTATCTCTGGCAAAAATCCTGGCAGTCAAGTTTGACCTCCTGCTCAAGCCAGTGGAAAAGCCACAGCCAACAAAGTCAAAACCTAGAGACTCTAATTGGAAACTTCATGTGAGTCTCTTCTTATTGTCAGTGAGGTAACTTGGATCGCTTCCCTGTGACCACAGTGACCAGTCCTGTGGCCATGAAAGTAGACCTGACAGGCATATAGGCCAAGTCCTGGCTAGCAGGAATCCTTCCCAGCTTCCCAGCAGTGCAGCTTTTCATATGCAGCTTGTCATTCCCTTCTGTCCCAGTGGTTTCTCCTCAGCTTACCAGCCCCCCTTTGTACTCTCAGGGAAGGATCCTTAGGATCTGATTCCAGCCCAGAACTTTTCAGGTGTTTACTGGAACCTGCTTCCAGCCCTGGCCAAGCAGAACGAGTACGGCATGTTGCTCCCTCCAGGTTTCCTCCACCTTACAGAATCCCCATGAAAATACATCCGTCCCCAAAATGCCAGATCTAGTCTCTCTTCCCTGAATCCCAATAAGCAAGTCTTCTCCCACCCCCAGGCCAAGAGCAGACCAGAGGGTAGAGGGGAAAGTGGGTAGGGCAGGCCAAAGAGGGCTCAGGTGTTTATTTGGAGCCTGGCAGAGCAAAAGAAAGCATTGTCTGCCCAGCCAGACACCTCATTTGCCCTTCTGGTCTGGAGCACTGAGGGCCAAGTAGAGTGTTAATTAGAACTAAGACTGTCGGGGGCGCCTGGGTGGCTCAGATGGTTAAACGTCTGCCTTCGGCTCAGGTCATGATCCCAGGGTTCCGGGATCGAGTCCCGCATCGGGCTCCCTGCTCCTTGGGAGCCTGCTTCTCCCTCTGCCTCTCTCTCTCTCTCTCTGTCATGAATAAATAAATAAAATCTTTAAAAAAAAAAAAAAAAAAAGAACTAAGACTGTCGGGGTGCCTGGGTGGCTCAGTTGTTAGGCATCTGCCTTTGGCTCAGGTCATGAGCCCAGGGTCCTGGGATCGAGTCCCGCATCGGGCTCCCTGCTCAGTGGGAAGCCTGCTTCTCCCTCTCCCACTCCCCCTGCTTGTGTTCCCTCTCTCGCTGTGTCTCTCTCTCTGTCAAATAATTAAATAAAATCTTAAAAAAAAAAAAAAAAAAGAACTAAGACTGTCTTCAGAACAGCCCAGTATCTGTGGAAACTAGGGAGAGACTGGGTGAAGGAAGAATAAATGTCAGAGTCTAGATAGGCGATGATGAGGCTGACTTACGGCTGTAGAGGGATAAAGGGTAAAAAGGAGCTTTTGGAGGTCCCCTGAGAAGCTAGCCAAAGAAGTATTTCCTTTGTTCTTTTCTGGTCAGTCTTATCTCAAGGGTGGATCCTGATTGACAGTCACACTCCAGGACCATCCCCAGCGCTATGGAATTTAGCAGCCTGAGCAGTATCTGGGCCTCCTTCCCATTCCTTTCACTGAAGAAAACAGATGGCTATGAAGCGTAAAAAGGAGGCCAGCCCCAGCCCCATTCTGTAACTTCTGTTTAATACTTATCAAAGCACCATGCTGGGCTCTTTCTCTCCATCATTTTATAGAATCCCTACTTGATGAGGAAACTAAAGCCCAAAGACATGAAATAATCTGCTCAAAGGCAAAGTAGAACTCAAGTCCTTTTGACTCAGAAGGTCTTTTCTGCGTTGTCACCTTTTCTTCCTCCCTTTCCTATCTTTTCCTTCTCTTGAGTTTGCCTCTGTCCAAAATGGTGCCTTAACAGCAAACTTGGTGAAAAGCCAAGACCGAGTTTTCTCTTTCTATGGGGAAAGTTAGAGAAATAGGCCTGAGGATGCTCTGGATCTCTAAGTGCCCTTGCCGTAATGCACCAAATGTGTCAATTACACTCTCGACAAAGAGATTGGGGGCCTTCTCTTCTGTATATGCTTCGTTTCCTACATCTGTACTCTCACATAACCCCCAAAACACACATTCAACAAACTATTATTGCCTCCTATATTCTAAGCTAGAGGTATAAAGATGAATAAGATTTGCCTCTTGCTGTCCAACTGCCCCCAGTACAGAAACAGACAAGTAAATAATTATTGAAAAGTCTCTCAGGTATGATGGTAGGAGACTGTCAGGGTTAATTAAGGACATAGAAGAGAACTCTGTCAGTTCTGGCCCAAGGAAGGCATTAATGCTAAATCTTGAACTTTTGGGCTATTTATCAAATACACAAAGGGAAGAACCACTCAAGCAAAGGGGAACCATGTAAGCAAGCACTTGAAGGCCAAAAAAATCCAGTGTGTTGGAAACTGCAAACCATTTGCAAAATCTAGAATATAGGGTACAAGGGAGATCTAGCAAGAAGCAAAGCTGAAAAGGTGGGTAGAACGGAAGACATGTCTGAATTCTTAAGGTCTCCAAAGCTGCAGTCAGATACCCCCTTAGAGGCTCCAGCCTATGGGCAATATGAACAAACCCAGACATGTCTCTGTCAGTCTTGGTCCCATCATCAAGGATCTTCATTTTGCTGCACCAAAGCCGCCTAAGACTGAAGTAGAGCATCAGGAAAGCCAAATTGGGCAGCCTGGCCCCCAATCCCTATCAGGGTCACATTCAAGCTCCCAAGTGTGACAAGAAGCATGTTGGATCCTTAGAAACCATGGGAAGCTTGCCCAGGAAGAATCCATTTCCAGCCAGCTGGTCAGCTTTTTCTGTCTGAGCCAACAGAGGGCAGGAAAACTCTCCTGTCTCCTGCATGTGCCCCCTACCTCCAGGCAAGAAGTAGATAACATGCCCCTAGGTCCCCCTACCCCTTCCAGACCATTAGTTCACTGCCTCCATTCTATTGCTCTTATTCCTAGAAAACTAACCCTCTTCTTACCCTTCACCCCATCACTGGTCAACTTCCATGGTGCTCCCCTAAATGTATTGAGGGCTCATAGTCTTCCTCTTCGCTCCTTCTCTTCTAAATATCTTGGACTACTTACACTCAGTTTTACAATTCTCTGAGCTTCTCTACTCTTACCAACCCTCATCTCCTTTCAACTTTCGCTCTCCACTTAATAATCGTACCCTATCCTCCTCACTACCCGGGACCCCTGAAATCTTTCCCTTGCCGGTAGCTGTGCTAGACACTGGGGTAGAAACATAAATACACTGGCCCCCCTTGAGATTCTTACAGGGAAGTGTAGGAGAATGAGATAATGACGTAGAGACAGAGGTATGTATCCGGTAGTGTTTTCACAAAGCAGGAAATGGACAGTTTGGAAGGGAAGGCACCACTAATAGTGGAGGTGCTTGATTAGGGCATTTAGGGCAAGAGTGTGATGGGATGAGGGGCAAGAAAGGCATTCTAGACAGAGGGAACAGCCAGTGCAGAGGTCTAGAGCTACAAAATAGTATGGCTTATAGGTATAATTGCAGAATGATGGAACATGAAGCTGGAGAGGTAAGCAAGGATCAGGTCAGGGAGGGCCATATTTTGGACTTCACAAAATAATGGCCACTGCTTATCCAGCACTTGAGGATTCTTTAAGTCATTGAATTCTCACAACTCTGCAGTAGGTGGTATTATTTCCATGTTATATGTGGAGCATCACCCCTTCTCCTTTGGATATCTCCATTTAACTGTTTAGTGCCACTGCTTCTCACCTTTTCCCCCCACCCCCTACCATTTGGCCACACCAAAGTATTTCATGTTTGCCTTCCTTGTATTTTTATACCTTTGCTCACGTTGTTCCAACAGCCTGGAATGCCTTCCCTTTGATACACTGCCTGAAAAAAACTCTATTCATCCTGTAAGACCCATCCAGTTCCCCTCCTATGTGAAGTCTCCCGGAAGCTAGGTTTAAAAGAGTGAGTCCCTTCCTCCTGTGTGAGAAAATGCTGCCTCTCCTATAATCCTTTTAGCAAATTGTATTCCCAAGATCTTCTCAAGAGCAGAGCCACATAGGAGACGAATAAATGTTTATGAACATAGAAATTAGAAATAATTTGGTTTGAAATGACACCTTTACTGCCAGTTCTCAAACAACTTTTTTCTTCTCTTTTGTAGCCAAACGAGTGAACGAGGTGATCGTGGGGAGTGACCAGCTCATGGAGATCTGAGTTCTGAGCAAGTCAGACTCCTTTCTCTTGGCCCTCAGAACTACAGATGTTGGCTGGCCCACCTGTTTGACTCTGTATTTATTTCCCAATAAAGAAGGGCTCCCATGGGGGCTCAGTCAGTAGAGCATGAGGCTCTTGATCTTGGGGTTGTGAGTTCGAGCCCCACGTTGGGTGTAATATTTATTTAAATAAACTTTAAAAGGGGGGGGCATTCCCAAAGGTATGCCAGAGACTTGGGGAGTAGTCCCAAGCTCTGGGTTTGAGTCACATGGTAAAAACCATCTAGAGCCAGTGTGTAGAACAGGATAAGACACAGTGACCTGGCTCTTGTGTACTGTGGTTATCAGGCAGGGGGCAGTAGGGTAAAGCTCTTAGGAGGACTGCTTTCTGACTGGTTGGCCCAGCCTAGCCCATAAAAGCATCTTCCACCTGAAAGGACCTGGAAGTACTTCAGTTCCTCACCCTAATCAGGCTTTCTAGACCCATAGGCCCAGCAGCTGGCAGTGCCACCTCCATACGTGATGGTCCTTCTCCAGCTGCCAATTTGGGCAGCCTGGCCCCCAATCCTTAGTCCAGGACTTAATACTCTACTCTGTTCCCTTACCTGCCACACAGATTCCCAGCCCCTGCCACCTCCCCACCCCCAGCCTCACCTGCCATTCACTCCCTACTTCCCAGTCACTAGTCAGTTTTTCCACGTCAACTGTTGACTTTTGGAGACTTAAACAGGCAGGAGGCAGCCTTGGCCTAGGCATCAAGCCTAACTCCACTGGTCTTAGCGGAGGCAAGAGCAATAAAAGAAAGCCGTGGGGTGCCTGGGTGGCTCAGTCAGTTAGGCGGCTGCCTTCCGCTCAGGTCATGATCCCAGGGCCCTGGGATCGAGCCCCGCATCGGGCGCCCTGCTCGGCAGGAAGCCTGCTTCTCCCTCTCCCTCTGCTGCTCCCCCTGCTTGTGCACATGCACGCTCTCTCATCAAATAGGTAAATAAAATCTTTTTTAAAATAAATAGGGGCGCCTGGGTGGCTCAGTCGGTTAAGCGGCTGCCTTCAGCTCAGGTCATGATCCCAAGGTCCTGGGATCGAGCCCCGCATCGGCCTCCCTGCTCGGCAGGGAGCCTGCTGCTCCCCCTGCTTGTGCTCTCTCTCTCTGTCAAATAAACAAATAAAATCTTTTAAAAAAATAAATAAAATAAAATAAAATAAATAAATAAAAATAAAAGAAAGCCGTGATCTATGAAGCCAGACAGACTCCTTCTCGCCTCCCCTTAGTGAGGAGTCTATGGTCTATTCAACCTGGTAAGTAAGAGCCAGGAACCTTTATCATTATTTGAGTCTTTCTGAGTCTTCTCCAGCTGCACTCCTTTATATCCTAATTACACTGCCTCTCCTGCTTCAGATAATTAAGAAGTAAGACTTCCATACTCATAGCCCTTCTGGAATCCTGTCCGCCTTCCCTTTTCCACCCCCACTCCCAAACACACGCACCCTGGGCTCTTGCCTCCCCCTGCACTACTTTACAACCTGCAGGTGTTTGGTGGAAGATAAAAGTGGTTCCTGGGGTGAGATTTTACCTCCTAGAATTATGAAAGTAAAGGTTTCCCTTGATGTGCTCACCGTGGGTGGCAGTAATTATAAAGAATGATTTGAAATACTGGTTTCCACGCTGCTTCAAAAATCCCAAGTCTCTAAAGTTCATTGGTGTAATCTTGCCTGAATCTTAGTGCTGTTCTCATTGAACTTGTGAGAGACTGGACGAGCATTCCTCGATCTCCACCTCCACCAGCCTTCTTGGGAGCTCTCGAGCTCCACATTCCTACCACTGGTGGGGACAAGGTTCCTGAACACTTGTGCTCATCAGACAGGAGCCGAAATGGCCCAGCAGAAGTGGTTCAAAGAGAGAGAAATGCGGGGGAGGGGAGCGGGAGTAAAGAGCTGCGCAGTGCCCCGGGGGGGGGGGGGGGGTCCCCTTTGGAAATGAAATGAAATCTGTGGAGCCCAGATGACACCGGCTGGAAGGAGACCTGCCCTCTAGAATGTTGCTTGGCTTTGGCCCAGTCACCGCCTCTCCTCTGTCCCTGTGTTTCCACATCTGCAAAATGGGAAAGTTGCACTGGCCAACTTCTAAAGGCTCTTCTATTCTCAAATTCTGTCCCCTCTCTCAGAGCTTTCTGACCCTTGGGATCCGGGTGGCCCAAGAGGCCAGAAGGCTGCTCCTTGTCAACAGAAAGGGGATGGAGCTGAATAGGTTTGGAAAGAGGTAGGTGGGGGACAAGAAGGGATTGATTAAACTGTCCCAGAGCCTTCCCATACCCCTTCCTGATCTTCCCCACAGAGCCCTTGTGGAATCCCTGACTGTAAGGTAGAGGAAAGACCTCTCCTCTAACTTCCCTTGCACAAGCCCATGAGCAGCCCTGCTCCAAGAAAAGGAGGGAGCTGGAGAAAACAGGACAACAAGGTAAGGGTTTCCCCGGGGAAGGCCTCGCTTGAGTTTAAGTCCCAGCCGGGAACAACCCCAGCCCAGGACACTGCTGCTATTTTCTCCAACAACACCGGGATTGACTGGGTGCCCGAGATGCTTTCATTTCTCTTCTCTTTGTTCTATTTGTTTGCCATAAGGCAGGGACCATTTTTGTTTCCTTTTGGCAGCAGCTACAGAGAGTTTGAATATATCTAAAAGATGGTGAGCAACTGAATTTCCACTGGCCAGCCACCTCTCCACGGGGTCGAAGCCAGAAGAGCCAGGCAGGTGAAGGGGTCGCCTGCCCCGCCTCTCCCAGGGATGCTCCGTGAGGGAAGTGGAGGAGAGAAGGAAGGGGGCTTTCAGTACCAATCAGGGAGGACTCTGGGGAGGTGTTGGGCAACAACACCTGGAGTTCTGGAAGCTCGCCAGGTCAGACAAAATTTGATATCTACTACTCCAGGAACCCCTCCCCCGGTAACACCTCACCCTCACCTGCTGGCAACAGCTCCTGAGCCAGGAAGGGGACTGACTGCCAAGACTGCCCTCCAAGCTTTTTCCCAAGGCTGGAGGCTGAACTTCTTCCCAGTCCGTCACCACATTACTCTTCCTATCCTGCTCCCATCCATGGAGGTGGCGGGGAGGGGGTTCGTGGGGAATTGTCTTTAGCTGGAGCCCCAAGAGCAATCTAGGGGCCTGCACAGCCTAGTTTATAAGCTGTTTCTATTTCCAGAGAACCACAGAAAGCACACTTTCTTTATCCACAGCCCTCCCTACCCCTAAGGAGGTACATAAGCCAGGCCTTTGTATGCTGTTTTCTAAATAGTTAAATGTGTCTGAGGAAGATGGAGTGGGTGTGGGAAGGACCACCCAGACACAAGGTCTAGAAAACTTAGCTGTGATGGAGCTCACAGGGAAGGAAAGAGGCTGGGCAGGAGAACACATTCTACTTGAAGGATGACTTGTCCTCGACCTGAGCCATCTGCCGCCACCCAGAAGGACTGCGTCAGGGGCTTTTCTGCTATAGATAAATGGGGGAGATTCTGCTTTGATTCTCAGCCTCTCTTCTTACTCCACCTTCAAGGTAAAAGGCCATTTTCTGATCTCTGGTTGCAGCCTCTGACACTAGAGACTTGACAGGTGCTGTTGGCCTAAAGCTGCCTACAGGGAAGGGGGTGTATAGTCCCAGGCTTGGCCGTTAAACATAACGGATGGCGGGGGGAGGGGGAGGTGGTGGTGCAGGGCTCCTTGCTTCCCTCTTCCACATCTCAGGGTTACTGACTCCGCCGGGCCCACATAACAGAAGCCGGCCCAAAGCATGAGTGAGAAGCCTGGGGGAATGCCAAGGAAAGAAGGCCTGCCCTAGTTCCTCCCACATGGACCCTACCCTGAAGCCAGGCTGGTCACTTTCCAACACTGTGTATGTGTGTGTGTGTGTTTTACCTCACTTTTCCTGGCACTGTTCCTCAGCCACATATATCATCTCATTTAATCCTTATGTCAGGGGCGCCTGGGTGGCTCAGTCATTAAGCGTCTGCCTTCGGCTCAGGTCATGATCCCGGGGTCCTGGGATCAAGCCCCGCATCGGGCTCCCTGCTCCACGGGAAGCCTGCTTCTCCCTCCCCCACTCCCCCTGCTTGTGTTCCCTCTCTGGCTTTCTCTCTTTCTGTCAAATAAATAAAATCTTAAAAAAAAAAAAAAAATCCTTATGTCAATGTCAGAGATCATATGACTTGCCCAAGCTCTCATAAGCAGACCTTGAACCAATGTCTTCTTTTCAATTTGGTAATCCTCCCACCTCTCCCATCCAATCCCTCTAACTTAAACCTCCCTGAGTGTTCCATCTCACAGTAGTTTCCCCTATGGTCTTTGTGCTCTCCCTTAGGCTATGAACTTCGAAAAAGCAGGTACCCTGCAAATCCAGAGCTTAGCAAAGGGGTGGACACATAACAGACCTTAAGGGATATTTGTCTCAATCAGTAATTAGATTTACTCCTTGGTGATAGTGAATTAATTAGATTGCTTTTCTTTTTTGTTATTCTTTGGAGAACTTCTCTGGTTTGAGCCCAAAACACATTCCCAGATCCAGTGGAAGTGACACTGGACCAGGCTGTTCCACAGTGAAGCAGTCCACGTATAGAGAGAGAAGAGGAGCTTCTGCCTCCCTTCCTGTTCCCCGGGGTCTGTGCCTTTAGCTTGCCCTGGCTGAGCTCAGCTGCACTCAGAAATCACTTTGTTGGGGAAAAGAAAGGTCATCTTGGAGCTTGGAGCAGCCAGAGGGCACTAGGCCCTGGGTTGGAATGGTTAGAACTACAGACCAGTTTCTCCCACACTGGGTCTTTGGACTTTGGCAAGAAGTTTTCCCAGCAGGCAATCCCTACCCTGGAAGCATCCACAGAAATGCTGGGCTTCACCACAGTTGTTAGCAATGGTGGGCCTGTGGTAGAAGCAGAGTCCCAAGTCCCAGGATTACAAATCTTTCTCCATGGACTTGGTCTTGCAGAGTCCGGTTAGAGGGAAGGAGGTCTCAAGAGCTACTTACAGCAAAGTCTGTCTGCTTGGGTATCCAGCCATACTCAGCTGTAGCCCCAAGATCAATCCAGGGGCCCACACAGCTAGTTTAGAGGTTATTTCTATACCCAGAGAATTGCTGAGGGTACACTTCCTTTTTTTTTTTTTTCCAGCAAGATTTTATTTATTTATTTGACAGAGAGCAGGAGAGACAGCAAGAGAGAGCACAAGCAGGGGGAGGAACAGAGGGACAGGGAGAAGCAGGCTCCCTGCTGAGCAGGGAGCCCGATGCAGGGCTCGATGCGGGGCTCAATCCTGGGACCCCGGGATCATAGCCTGAGCAGAAGGCAGCCGCCTAACTGATTGAGCCACCCAGGCGCCCCTGAGGGTACACTTCCTTGGATCCTCCTCTTCCAGCATCTTCCCCAGATGCCGAGGATACACTTTCTTTATCCACAACAGGATAACAGGGAAGAAGAAAGTGCTAAGCACATATGCTGCTTTTAATGTGTAGTTACTACTTGGCCAAAAGCATCCTGCATGTATTACTTCCTCCATAGGCATTTTGCTGGATGAATGGACCAAGAGATGTGGCAAACCTTTTGGGTGATGTTCATCCCCTCAGCCTAAAATTTCCTTTCCACAGGACGGAGGCTCTGGAAATAATGTTAACTGACACGTTTTCAAAAAGCAATTTGGCAATGTGTAGCAAGAGCCATAAAAATGTTCATACTTTTTGACCCAACACCCTCACTTCTGGGAATCTGTCCTAAGGACATTCTCCAAATGATTGATACAAACACTATGTAGTAACATGAAATGTTAATGATGTAATGATAAACAAGTCTGGAGGAACTGACCAAGAAACTGGCCAGAGATAGTAGTAGTTGTGTTAGAGTAATGAGTTTATTGGAGATTCTGTTTCTCTTTCCCAAACCTTGCATGTTAGAATATTGATTTTACCCTCCCCTGACACTCAGGGTTAATCATTCAGAAACCTGGAAGAAACAGGACTCAGGACAGTTGATGAAATTTTTTTCTTTTTTTAAAGACTTTATTTAGTTATTTGACAGAGAGAGACACAGCGAGAGCTGGAACACAAGCAGGGGGAGTGGGAGAGGGAGAAGCAGGCTTCCCGCTGAGCAGGGAGCCTGATGCGGGGCTCGATTCCAGGACCCTGGGACCATGACCTGAGCAGAAGGCAGACGCTTAACAACTGAGCCACCCAGGCGCCCCAGTTGATGAAAATTTAATAAAGGAACTAGTCTCTGTTTCCAGTCCTTTCCACCCTGGTTTCTGCAACTCTCAGTGACTCACTCAACCATTACTGAGCACCTACTTAATTGTCTAGTGAGGGAGGCAGAGTCTCAAGTACATAAGTTGCCATAAATGCAATAATAAATAGTGTGTCACAAGGAGCACAATGAAAGAAGCAACTGTCAGGAGGGAGGTGTGAATCAAGGAAGGCTTCAAAGAGGGGTGATTGGCCCATGTTCCGTTTTGAAGGTTGTCTTCCAAGACAACAGGGCTACAACACGTACTAAGGCAGAAACGCCTGGAATGCCATGGTGCCTTTAGGAACTTAAGTCTAACTCTGCAGGGCTGGAAGGAACATTGAGTGGCTGTGAAGGAATTATGGGAGAGAAGGCTTTAGTTAGATCACGCAGGGCTCCGTGCTCCAAATGGGCTTTGTGTTTTGGAGCTATCATCAGATTTGCATTTTAGAGCGATGACTCTGGCCTCGGTGGAGAGCGGACTGAAAGGGACGAGAATGGAGGCAGAAAAGAGTGAAGTCATTGGCGTCTCCTGGCTTATGCTTGGCCAGCGCCGTGCCTCCCCGGGATCGCCCTCCCTGCTCCTCCCCGAGGGCCCCGCGGGCGGCCGGGGAAGCGAGGCGTGGGGTGGCCCTGCCTGGGTGGTCTCCTGCCCCGCCCCCACCCGCGGCGCCGTCGCCTAGCAGCGGATCCGGCCGCGCGGCTCCGGGTAATTTGCGGACCCCTCAGCCAATGGGAGGGCGCCGTCCCGGCCCGCTCCCTTTTTCTGGAGCTAAGGACGCCTCCTCCTCACTGCGTTCTCCACCTCCAGCCGCGCGGGGCGTCGCGGGCCGGTAGCTCTGCCTGCACGCGGGGCCGACTGCGGCACCCCAACGCAGCCGCCGCGGCACGCCGGCACCCCACCCTCACCCACGCCGCGCCTAAGCGGCCCCGCGGAGTCCCGACGCGGGGCTCCGCGGTACCCGGGTACCAGGCCAGCTTATGGGGAATCCCAGATAACGCGGGTTGGGGGCGCGCACGCCCCCCATCCCCGCCGGCATGGCTCGGCCGCCGCCGCTCCGGGAGCTGCCCCCTGGCTATACACCCCCAGCTCGAGCCGCATCACCCCAGGTGAGTGGACGGGAAACCTGAGGGAGAAAGACCGGGACCAGGTCTTGAGACCCCCAGGTCTGTCACTCTGCGAGGTGTGATGTCTCTAAAGTGCAGGGTTATAGCCCACCCCTTAAGGGTGTGTGTGCGTCTTCTGTGTCTTCTGGGCATCTGGCCGGTGAGACTGTGTCTGGGTTTCACCTCTGTCCACCTGAGAACAGATGTGTGCATATGTATCTTATTCTCAGAAAAGTATCCGTGCCTTCCTCCGGTATGTATGGGGGGCGGGCGGGAGAGACCAGGAATAGAGTTAAATATTTTCCATCTTTGGGACTCTGTGTAGGTCCTACCTGTCCTGCATCCAGAAACCAAGAAGCTGGGGCTTGGCAGAGGGTGCACATAAGGAGAAAAGGGGAGGATTTCATGCATTGTTACAGTAATGCCTGGCTGACACTTCTCTTTCCATCCCAGATCCTAGCTGGGAGCCTGAAGGCTCCACTCTGGCTTCGTGCTTACTTCCAGGGGCTGCTCTTCTCTCTGGGCTGTGGGATCCAGAGACACTGTGGCAAAGTGCTCTTCCTGGGCCTGTTGGCCTTTGGAGCCCTGGCACTGGGTCTCCGCGTGGCCATCATTGAGACAGACCTAGAACAGCTCTGGGTGGAAGGTGAGTTGTGGACACTAGTCATAGCTGCTTGGGTATGGTGAGCCCAAGACAAGAACAGGGTGAGGAGCTGGCTACTGAGTTCTAGGGGCTCCGGCCCTGGGTCTGGAGAGGGTACATGCCTGCCAGAGCCTGGGCATCTGGGAGCAGGACTCCCTCCCACACTTGTAAATGGACATGTGCAGATGATGGAGTCCTGTGAATAGGTCTATAGAATAGTTACCTGTGAGCTTGTGTGTCTGTGTGTTTAGCAATTATTACCAACTTTTTTTTTTTTAAAGATTTTATTTATTTATTTGATAGAGAGAGACACAGTGAGAAAGGGAACACAAGCAGGGGGAGTGGGAGAGGGAGAAGCAGGCTCCCCGCAGAGCAGGGAGCCCGATGCGGGACTCGATCCCAGGACTCCAGGATCATGACCTGAGCCGAAGGCAATCGCTCAACCGACTGAGCCACCCAGGCGCCCTATTACCAACTTTTTATGTGTGTTTTTTTTTACTGCATGGCAGTGTTTGCAAAGGCAACCAAAATCTTTCAGTAGCAAGGAGAGTAAAATATGTGCTGCAATATAACATACAGTAGAATATAGAGCAGAGTATGATTACTTGAGTAAGATAAGGCAGGGAAAGATCACAGCTGATTAGGAGAGTCAAGAAAATTACAACTGGGCTGGGGAAACTGAGTAAATCATCTGGCAGGCCTCCATGGAGAGGTCCCATGCACCTAGAGTCCCGTGCACCGAGGCCCCCTGCAACCATTTAGTAGAAAAAAAGTGGCGCAGGGTCTACACTTTGAGGCAACAGCAAGGTCAGATGCAACCAAATCCTCACTTCCTAATGGAAGCATTAGGTAAAAATGATTTCTTATTAATAATTTTGGCATAACCCTCCTTTCCTGGGGGCTGGTTTCATATGCTAGCCCTTCAATAGAGTCAAACTCGGGCGCCTGGGTGGCTCAGTTGGTTAAGCGACTGCCTTCGGCTCAGGTCATGATCCTGGAGTCCCGGGATCGAGTCCCGCATCGGGCTCCCTGCTCAGCGGGGAGTCTGCTTCTCCCTCTGACCCTCCTCCCTCTCATGCTCTCTGTCTCTCATTCTCTCTCTCGCAAATAAATAAAATCTTTAAAAAAAAAAAAAAAAATAGAGTCAAACTCTCCTCTGTTCTTTCCTGGGAAATTTGCATTGGTGGGTCCCCCCAAACCTCCCCCAGACCTGGCCCACACCCAAAGGCAGGGCCAGGTTAGAATCTCACACCCTTGAGTTATTTCAAATGCTGGCAAGCCCTAGGATGCAGAGCAGATGTTTCTTGGAGCCTGCCTGCCTGCCTGTTGGGCTCCCACACCCCATCCCCACCCTACCCCAGCCCTCTGCAGGCTCACACATCCATACGCACTCTAGGCCAGCCCTGGGGTCCAGAGCAGATGTTTCTCGGTGCCTGCCTGCCTGCCTGCCCCCAGCCCCAGGACACACATGTGCATACATGCACACACACATACCCCCACCCACACCGCAGCTGCCTGGGTGGTCCCAGATGACTGTTGGATTTCCTGCCACAATAGAAGCTGTCTCCCCCCTCTTCCTCCTTCTTCATTTCCCAGATCTTTCCCATCTAAACATGGCTTGAACCTCCATGTTCCTCATCCTCTCTCCTGCTCTCCAGCACAGGACAGGCTAGATCCCACTGGATCTTTGCTGCTGTTTGTGGATGGGTGATGTAAAAGGGTGGTAGCCTATTCCGAGGCCTTTTTCCTTTCTTTCAGAATACTGCTGTGTCCCGTATCGGCTAGGGCTGGGGTGAGGTAAAAGCAGTGATCCTGACCTGATTTCTTCTCTGTACATCCGTAGTTGAGGCTTCTCCCAGCCATGCCCTAGGCAACGAGGAGCTGATCAAGGCGAGGACTAAAGAGTATTCTCTATTCCTTTCCTGTTTTGCTAATACGGAAAGCAAAGAAAGAAGCAGGACACTGGCAATCAGAGTTCAGGGTCCCCTCCAGCTTTGCCATGGTGAGAGACAGAATGTGACTCGTCCCTCCCGATCAATTGTAAAGCTAAAAGGCTCAGAGATAGATTGATCTCTAAAGTAATAAATAAATAAATAAATAAACAAACAAACAAACAAAAAAACCCCACAACATTATAGCCCAACTAGTACCTACAGGAACAATGATTGAGATGGCTTGAAATTGGAGCTGTCCCTGAAAACAAGGGACATGTATCTAGAAGGCAGGGTGAAACATCAATTGGTGGAACCACTATCCACTCAAAAACCCAAGGCTGAAACCTTGGGAGTCAGCCTCAGTTCTCCTTGCTTACCTAACTGGTTACTAAACCAGCAAATTCTTCTTTCTTAACTTCTCTCATAACAGACCCCTCCTTTTCACCCTGTGGCCATTGCTCTAGTTGAGGCCTTTCTCAGTCTCTGGTCGTACACTCCTGATTATATCATTTACTACGCTTTTCGCCACATGAAAGAGGAAAAAAGGAAGGGAGGGAGGGAGGGAGGAAGGAAGAACAGGAAATCTGGTAGTAGACAGAGCAGTTCCAGGATGGTTAATTCAGCAACCTAAGGACATCAGCAAGGACCCAGGTTCTTCCTTTCTCCTAAGCCTTCTTCAGCATGTGGGGCTTTTGTCCTCAGGCTTATCACCTCCTTGTCCCAAGTGGCTACTGCAATGGTCCCTTTTTGGAAGTGAGGGAAAATTTACCAGAAGCCCCCCAGCTGACTGCCCATTTGGTCACTTTGGCAAGAACTGTGGAGCTATGCCTAAACCATTCACTTGGCAAAAGCAGTGGAATTACTGTGATTGACTAATCAAATTTCAGCCCCTGAGGCTGGGGAGGGATCCAGCTTCTCTGAATCACTGGGCCTTTCAGAGGATGGCCAACAAAATCAAAGTCTGTTAGAGAAGTGACCAATCTTCTGCAGGACTCACCTTCTAATCTGCCTCCACACTGCCCTCCTGTGGTGTATCTAAATCTGGCCAAGTCGGTCCCCTGCTTAGAGCCCTTCCACCAGTTTCTACGAGGTTCTGGGCAGTCTCCAGAATCAAGTTCAAGCTCCTTAGCAAACATTCTAGGCCCTCCGCAACCTAACTCTTGATTTCTTCTCCAGCATTGTCTCTGCCTCACTCAGCAATGCTGAGCCTTTGACAGTTCCCTACACCTACTTGGTCCAGAATGCCTTTTCCAGACTTCTTCCCTTGGCCAATTCCTATTCATTCACAGCTCAGCTCCAGAATTTATTGTTAGGTGATGAAAAAGTCAGGTCATCTCACTTCTCTGCTCAAAACCTACCATGGCTCCCAATTCACTCAGAGAAGGACTGCATCACTACAATAGCTTACAGGCCCTTACATGTAAAATTTCTGGACCAAAGATTATGAACATTTCTCATTTCCAAATATCATACCAAATTACACTCTGGTGGTAGGTTAGAGTACACTCCTATAAGCCAGCAATGAGGGCCATCATTATTTTTATTTTGGCTAAATTGATAGATGGTAATTTATTGCTGTTTTAATTCATATTACCTATAATATAGGATTATATATATTACCATTGTAGGATTACCTATAACGTGGATTCATTTTCCATGCTGGCTAACAAGTTATAGTCTCCCTTTTGTAAAGGTATAAGTTTTTATTTATTTATTTATTTATTTATTTTTTAAAGATTTTATTTATTTATTTAACAGAGAGAGACACAGAGAGGGAACACAAGCAGGGGGAGTGGGAGAGGGAGAAGCAGGCTGCCTGCTCGGCTCGATCCCAGGACCCTGGGATCATGACCTGAGCCGAAGGCAGACACTTAACGACTGAGCCACCCAGGCACCCCCAAAAGTTTTTAAAAGATGTGTTGATTTTGATGTCTCCTTCCCCTGTTCTCCTCCTTCCTCCCCACTCAGTCTTTTTTACTCCAGTTCTTTCTCATTTTTCTGTCCCACAATCTCTTTCCCAGCAACCATTTAATAATAATTCCTTATCTGTTCCTACTTTGTGCTGGGCAGTTAAGTACTTTACCTGCATTGATTCTAATTCCACCAAGGTAGGCCCTATCCCCATTTGGCAGATGAGGAAGTTGAGGGCAGAGAGACTAAGTCATCTGCCCCAAGCACAGGCTAAATGTCAGAGCCCAAGCTCAAGGCCAGATGTGTCCAGGGCCTCTGGGTTCTCCCTTACACCTGCTGTCTCTCCTTGCCCTCACAGTACATCCCAGTTCATCTGTCCTCATGTCTGTCATCATCATTGTTGTCAGCTGAGGTTTACTTTTTCCTTTGCCTCATTTTTTTCTGAGGATTCTTTATTTTCTTTGATGTTGTATTTTACATTTCCAGTGTTTCTTTCTCTTGCTTTCTTTTTTTTTTTTTTAAAGATTTTATTTATTTATTTATTTGAGAGAGAGAGAATGAGAGAGAGCACATGAGAGTGGGGAGGGTCAGAGGGAGAAGCAGACTCCCTGCCGAGCAGGGAGCCCGATGCGGGACTCGATCCCGGGACTCCAGGATCATGACCCGAGCCAAAGGCAGTCGCTTAACCAACTGAGCCACCCAGGCGCCCCATCTCTTGCTTTCTTGATAGCTCTTTCTGGGTTCCTTCCTTCTCCTGTGCCTCCCTCCCCTCAGCAAACTCACTTACTATGAGGAGCTTATTTCTGTCCCCTCCTGTCCCTCCTTGTGGCAGCTCTGGCCTAAGCCTGGTGAAATAAACACTGCAGTGCAGGCCTGGGGAGGGGTGGGGAATCAGGGAAGGAAGAAAATGGTGGACGTGCGCAGCATGGATTAGTAAGACTGTATTTGTGAGGGAGGGCCAGGAATGTGATTTGAATGGGGAGGTGTGAGCATATGGGTAAATTTGTGTGTGGCGGGGGGTTTGCTAAGGGTGTGCAGCTCTCATGAGTGAGGAGACTATATGGGTTTGAAAAAGAGATTGGGGAGCACGACGATCACAGGTGGGGCTGGAGTCTCACAGAAGGTGTACGTGTGGGCCCCAGGGGTGGCAGGAACCCAACAGGAAGAGGCCCCAGATGTGTGGCAGCAGAACTGGGCCTAAGACCAGACCAAGTCCAGAAAGCCTCAGCGGTGGTTTGGCCCTTGCCCTTGCCCTCCTCCAAACCCCACTCAGGCCATGTCCCCTCACAGCACCCCTGCCCACCCACCCCCACAATGCAGGACTGGATGGGTGCCGAGATCAAGGAGCCTGAGGCAGGCCTGGCACTGGGCCTCCCTGTTGCCCGGACAGTGAGATCTGGGGTCTGGAACCCTTTCTTCCCCTTGGCCCACGTTGATGTCACCTCTGCCAGGTGATCCCAGGTACTTCTTACATGAGTAGAAGCAGCATGTTGACAGCATCCCACTGAAGTCTGTCTGATCCCCCCCCCCCGCCTGTGCCCCCACAGGGCCCATTATTACCAGACACTGCCATCCCTACCCTCTTGGCATAACAATTTGCAAAAAGATGTATGGCTAGAAAGCACCTGCCTGAGACAGCCTGACCCAGGAACCAGCCCTAGCACTAGACCTGCTCTGTGAGGAGACCCTCCCGTTGGCAGCCTCCCTATTGATCCCTTTTGTCCCTCCTTGTCTTCCTCACCAGAACACAGAGGGGCTGAGTGAGGGCTCCCTTACCGGGATACCTCCGTAACCCCAGCCCTGGCCCAACTCCTACTGACCTCTCATTTTGAAGTAATTTGCCCCACACCGAGCCAACCTGGTTCCTGTTTAAATCTTAGATGACACAAGAATTCCATCCAGCTGAGGTGTCTCTCACTTGCACGCAAAGCTCCAGATTCTAAGCGGAGTGCCAGGAGCTTGGGGAGTCAGCACGACCATCAAGGAAAAAGCAGGGGTTCCTCTCAGAGCACTTCTCCCACTCGTCGTGGGAGGCCTCAGCCGGCGAGGGTCCCACAGCCCCGGAGCTCGGACCCCAGCTTTCTCTCTCTGCTCTGGCAGTGGGCAGCCGGGTGAGCCAGGAGTTACATTACACCAAGGAGAAGCTGGGGGACGAGGCTGCATACACCTCCCAGATGTTGATACAGACCCCACTCCAGGAAGGGGAGAATGTCCTCACACCTGAGGCACTTGGCCTCCACCTCCAGGCAGCCCTCACCGCCAGTAAAGTGCAAGTATCACTCTATGGAAAGTGAGTCTGGCTGAGTCCCCGAGCAACTGGGAGTGAGGCGCGCTGTGGCAGGGCTGGCGTGGGAATCCGCCTCTTCTGCTGATCCCTTGCGCCCTGGCCATTTCAGGTCCTGGGATTTGAACAAAATCTGCTACAAGTCAGGAATTCCCCTAATTGAAAATGGAATGATTGAACGGGTGAGTGTCCTGAGCTGTTCTTTGAGACTGGGCCGAGGGAGAACTTTTTCTGCAAGTAGGGGAGGGCTCTGAGAGACGGGGAGGTTAAAAGTTGGGAGGTGGGGGGTTACCGAGGGCGTCCTACAGAGACTGTGGAGAAAGGAGCCCAGGGACAGGACTGATGTGGCCTGGGCTGTCCCTGGCAGATGATTGAGAAGCTGTTTCCGTGCGTGATCCTCACCCCCCTCGACTGCTTCTGGGAGGGAGCCAAACTCCAAGGGGGCTCCGCCTACTTGCCGTGAGTGCCCCACAGCCACTCCCGGGCCCTGCTTCAGCTAGGCCGGGACGCCCGCCCAGAAGAGAGGGTGGGCATAAAGAGGATGATCAAAACCTTACCAAGGGCCTAAGCCACCTGTTAGGCCGGGGCCAGAGCACAGGATGCCCCACAGCTCTCTCCACATCCCCCTTCTCCTGGCCTCTGAAGGAAAGGCAGACTTGTCTTATTTAGACAAAACAGAACAAAGAGAAAAAAAGATCCCCAGAAAGTGACTTTGCCCAAGAGAGTTAACTAGGTATGAGCTAAGCTGTTGCACAGGCCAGAAAGAAAAGCTGTTAGAGGCAGGTGTCCACGTGGTTATGTATTAGAACCAAAGGTGGATGGCTTGGGCAGGGACTGGGTGGGGCTCTTCTGGCCTTTTCCATGTATTAAGTACTGGTGTAGCCTGGGAGTTCTGGGAAGCTCAGCATTGCAGACCCTTCATACAGAGGGATGAATGAGCAGCTAGGAGGAGGGTGGGGTACAGCAGGGGTCCCCAGCAGCATTTTGGAGGGTGGGAATTGATCCTTTACCCTCACCAACCACGGGCTCTCCCCTCAGCGGCCGTCCTGACATCCAGTGGACCAACCTGGATCCAGAGCAGCTGCTGGAGGAACTGGGCCCCTTTGCCTCCCTCGAGGGCTTCCGGGAGCTGCTAGACAAGGCACAGGTGGGCCAGGCCTATGTGGGGCGGCCCTGTCTTCACCCTGACGATCTCCATTGCCCGCCTAGTGCCCCTAACCATCACGGCAAGCAGGTGGGTGCCAGCCAGGTTTGCTGGCCAGGTTTGCCAGGGAAAGGCTATTTTCCTTCTCTTTCCCCTCCTCATGTGTTCCTCTATTCTGGGAGAGAGCAAATTGTGCTCTGTGCTCTGCCTCCCATTTCCTGGACATTGTTACCCTGCCCCCATTCTGCTAGATGCCTAGACTCTTCCCTTCCCATTCAGTTTTCCTAAGGAACCCTCACGTGGTATATGAATCCCTTTGTACTTTTCTAAGCCCAGGAACGCTGGACTTCATCCAAGCAGACTTGTACAGAGAAACTGAGGACAAATGAGCTAAGCACAAGTATCATATCTAGTTTCCTGAGTGTCTCTGTGGCCCTGTGAAGTGAACCTTTTTCCAAAACCCACCAAAGTTACTCCAGCTCTTCCCAGAAGCCTATTTCCAGGCCTCTGCTTCCTCTTGTGGCCTCCTCTCTGCAGGACAAGAACTGTTCACTTTCAGAGTAGGCGAGAGGCTCAGGAGAATAGTTATGTCCACATCAGGCTACAGAGCCCCATGGCAGGCGTGACTCCTCCAGGGGCAGGAGGGGGCTCCTCCAGGGGCCCCCAGTTACCCACAGCCAGGGCCTCTCCTGTCCCCCTCCAGGCTCCCAATGTGGCTCAGGAGCTGAGTGGGGGCTGCCACGGCTTCTCCCACAAGTTTATGCACTGGCAGGAGGAATTGCTGCTGGGGGGCATCTCCAGAGACCCCCGAGGACAGCTGCTGAGGTAAGGCCTCCCTGGGGGCTGGCAAGGGGGCCCCAGGCATGGGAACCCGCACTCTGATTCCAGGCGGCTCCAGCAACCCCCCCCCCCGTTCAGCCCCCGTTGGGTGCTCCGGCCCGCTCTGACCCCCAGCTCTCCCCTACCCACCGCCAGGGCGGAGGCCCTGCAGAGCACCTTCCTGCTGATGAGTCCACGCCAGCTGTATGAGCACTTCCGAGGCGACTACCAGACGCATGACATCGGCTGGAGCGAGGAGCGGGCCGGCACAGTGCTGCAAGCCTGGCAGCGGCGCTTTGTGCAGGTCCGGGCGGAGCTGGGCAGGGGCGGTGCCCTGAGGCCGCCCCCTCCTGCCCCTCACATCCACCCCGTCTCTCCAGCTGGCTCAGGAGGCCCTGCCTCAGAATTCATCGCAGCAGATCCACGCCTTTTCCTCCACCACCCTGGATGACATCCTGCACGCCTTCTCTGAAGTCAGTGCTGCCCGCGTGGCGGGAGGCTATCTGCTCATGGTGGGTGCTGCTCCCGGCGCCCTGCCCGCCGCCGCCCGGTGCCCCCCGGGAACTGCCGTGCGAGCCTGTGCCCTCTCTCCCCACAGCTAGCCTATGCCTGTGTGACAATGCTGCGCTGGGACTGTGCCCAGTCCCAGGGTGCGGTGGGCCTTGCAGGGGTGCTGCTGGTAGCCCTGGCAGTGGCCTCGGGCCTTGGGCTCTGCGCCCTGCTTGGCATCGCCTTCAATGCTGCCACTACCCAGGTACACCAGGACTCCAGGGCAGACTCGGGGCCCACGGTCCAGGCGACTCGGTTCCTCCAGCTACCCCCCCGTGCCCCTCCAGGTGCTGCCCTTCCTGGCACTGGGCATCGGTGTGGATGACATATTCCTGCTGGCACATGCCTTCACAGAGGCCCCCCCTGGCACCCCTCTCCAGGTGAGGCCTCATCCTCCAGCCTGGGCTCGTCTGAAGCAGCTCATCATAGAGCCTCTTGGTCAGGGCGCCTGGGTGGCTCAGTGGGCTAAGTGTCCGACTCTTGATTTCGGCTGAGGTTTTGATCTCAGGGTCCTGGGATCGAGCCCCGTGTTGGGCTCTGCTCTCAGCGGGGAGCCTGCTTGAGATTCTCTCCCTCTGCACAATCCCCCTGCTCATGCTCGCCCACGCTTTCTCACTCTCTCTCAAATAAATAAATAAATGTTTAAAAAAAAAAAAGAGCCTCTTGGCTTAGGGGACCTTAGGCTGGTAACCTGTCTGTGCCTCAGTTTCCTCATCTGTAGCAGGGTGACGATAGTGCTTATGTCGTGAGGGTGTGGTGAGGATCGGTGCTAACTCCGGCTGAATGCTTGCAACAGTGCGCGTGACGTGTGTGAGCTACTCCGTAAGTGTGAGCTGCCGTGTGGTTACTGTCCCCCCTCTGCCATCCCAAGCTCCCAAGCCTCCCCTCCGCTCTACCTTGGGGACCCACGGCTCCTCCCCTGTCCTGACAGGAGCGCACAGGTGAGTGTCTGCAGCGCACGGGGACCAGCGTGGCGCTCACATCCATCAACCACATGGTGGCCTTCTTCATGGCCGCCCTCGTTCCCATCCCTGCACTGCGGGCCTTCTCCTTGCAGGTAAGACCTCAGCAAAGGGCCCCGTCGCCCGGTGGGGGCAGCCTGAAGCCGGGGGCCTGCTTCATCCAGCCTTTGCATCCCCCCTGTCCTTCCCCCAGGCAGCCATAGTGGTCGGCTGCAACTTCGCAGCCGTGATGCTTGTCTTCCCGGCGGTCCTCAGCCTGGACCTGCGCCGGCGCCGCTGCCAGCGCCTTGACGTGCTCTGCTGCTTCTCTAGGTACTGTCCCTGCGTCCCCACCCCCGGCCCGCCAGCCCTCACCTCCGGGGCCCCATCCCGTCCCCTCACCGGCACCCTCACAGACCTGTCATCCACGCTCTCTGCCTCTTCCAGGCCCTGCTCTGCTCGGGTGATTCAGATTCTGCCCCGGGAGCTAGGGGATGGGACAGGACCAGTGGGCATTGCCCACCTGACGGCCACAGTTCAAGCCTTCGCCCACTGCGAAGCCAGCAGCCAGCATGTTGTCACCATCCTGCCCCCCCGAGCCTGCTTGGTGCCCCCACCTTCCGACCCACTGGACTCTGAGCTCTTCAGCCCAGGAGGGTCCACACGGGACCTCCTAAGCCAAGAGGAGGGGACCAGGCAAAAGGCAACCTGCAGCTCCCTGCCCTGTGCCCGCTGGAGTCTTGCCCATTTCGCCCGCTATCAGTTCGCACCCTGGCTGCTCCAGGCGCACAGCAAGGTGAGGCCCCAGGCCTGGAGAAGTGGGGGGGAGCCAGGGCAGAGGCTTAGGTGTGTCTGGGCCCCCAGAAGGGCAGAGGGCCGAGCCCGCCACCTGAGCGCGCGGGGCAGGGGTGGGGGGGCATCCCTGGGCCTCCAGCTTGGTTGCCGTTTCCCACAGGCCATGGTGCTGGTGCTCTTTGGGGCTCTTCTGGGCCTGAGCCTCTACGGAGCCACCCTGGTGCAGGACGGGCTGGCCCTGACGGATGTGGTGCCTCGGGGCACCAAGGAGCATGCCTTCCTGAGCGCCCAGCTCAGGTACTTCTCCCTGTACGAGGTGGCCCTGGTGACACAGGGTGGCTTTGACTACGCCCACTCCCAACGCGCCCTCTTTGATCTGCACCAGCGCTTCAGTTCTCTCAAGGCCGTGCTGCCCCCCCCTGCCACCCAGGCGCCCCGCACCTGGCTGCACTATTACCGGAACTGGCTACAGGGTGAGAGGCAAGGCAGTTGGCAGGGAGGGCTGCCGCAGGCCCGAGCCCCTGGGGCCACAGGCTAATGCACACTCCCTCGTTCTCCCCTAGGGATCCAGGCTGCCTTTGACCAGGACTGGGCTTCCGGGCGCATCAGCCACCACTCGTGCCGCAACGGCTCCGAGGATGGGGCGCTGGCCTACAAGCTGCTCATCCAGACCGGGGATACCCAAGAGCCTCTGGATTTCAGCCAGGTTGGAAGCGGGGCTGGAAGGGTCGGGATGCAGGGAGGGCCTCTAGGCCTCGTGGGCCCAGACCTTCAGCCCTCTCTGCCTCTGCAGCTGACCACAAGGAAGCTGGTAGATAAGGAGGGGCTGATTCCACCCGAGCTCTTCTACGTGGGGCTGACCATGTGGGTAAGCAGTGACCCGCTGGGCCTGGCGGCCTCACAGGCCAACTTCTATCCCCCACCTCCCGAGTGGCTACATGACAAGTACGACACCACCGGGGAGAACCTTCGCAGTGAGTCCCAAGGGGGTGGGGCGGGGGCCGGCGGGGGGAGCCCAGCAAGAGCCTCAGCCTGGGCCCACACAGGCCCTACCCTAAGGCCCTGCCCACTGCTCTCCGTGCTCACTGGCCACCCCCCCTTCCCTGCTACCCCTTACCCTCCACAGTCCCCGCAGCCCAGCCCCTGGAATTTGCCCAGTTCCCCTTCCTACTGCATGGCCTCCAGAAGACCGCGGACTTCGTGGAGGCCATCGAGGGGGCCCGGGCAGCGTGCGCCGAGGCAGGCCGGGCCGGGGTGCGTGCCTACCCCACCGGCTCCCCCTTCCTCTTCTGGGAGCAATATCTGGGCCTGCGGCGCTACTTCCTGCTGGCTATCTGCATCCTGCTGGTATGCACTTTCCTCGTCTGTGCCCTCCTGCTGCTCAACCCCTGGACGGCCGGCCTCATAGTGAGTCCTCGCAGGGATGAGGCGAGAGAGACCCATGGCTCCCCGACCCTGCCCCACCCTGCCCATCGTCCCTTCTCCCAGGAGCCCTGGGTGAGCCCTGCCTTCCCCAGGTACTGGTCCTGGCGATGATGACTGTGGAGCTCTTTGGCATCATGGGTTTCCTGGGCATCAAACTGAGTGCCATCCCCGTGGTGATCCTTGTGGCCTCTGTAGGCATTGGTGTTGAGTTCACGGTCCACGTGGCTCTGGTGAGCACAGGCACTGGGGGAGGGGTGGACCAGCTGATTCAGTATTCAACAAATATTTATTAAGCACCTACTATGTGCTAGGTACTATTTAAGAACTGGTTTCGAGTCCCTGTTCAGGCACACCCCCCCGAAAAAAGAACTGGGGATATAGGGGCGCCTGGCTAGCTCCTTTGGTAGAGCGTGTGACTCCTGATCTCAGGGACATGAGTTGGAGCCCCACGCTGGGCAGAGAGATTACTTAAATAAATAAACTTAAAAAAAAAGAATTGGGGTGCAATAGCAATACAGACAGGCTTTACCTTCAAGGAGATTATATCCTATAGTGTAGAGATAAACAATAAACATATAAATAAATAAATAAATAAATAAGCAGCCATTTCAGCAGAGAGGAGGGGACAAAGGCCTGACCGAAATGGGGACAGAATGGAAGGTGAGAAAATGGGAACCAGTAGTTTTTTGGATGGTTTTACTGTGAAGGGATCAGAGAAACAGGATGGTAGCCAGATGGCAACGTGAGTAAAGGAGGGATTCTTCCGAGACAGAGCCTCGGCCTCTCCCAAAGCTCTGGGTTCTCTGGCCGAGGAGGAGTGGGAGCTGGGAGCACCGACACAAGGCTGGCTAGACCCCACAAACAGCTCCCTTCCTTTTCCCCCCATAATAGCCCTGTCCTTCTGATTACAAGAACGATATACACTCCCTAGAGGGGGGCAAAGTCAGCATGCGGAGAAGTACAAAGAAAGAATTAGAAATCCTCTGAAATCCCATCCGAACAAGTAACTGTGACCACTTTCGTGTCCATCCTGCTGGACTTCTGGACCGGGATCAGCAAACTTTTTCTGTAGAGAGCCAGACAGCAAATATCTTAGGCGTGGCAGGCCAGAGTCCCCGCGGGCTCCTGCCATGGTAACACTGAAGCAGCCACAGACAATAATATGTCCATGGATGGATGCGTGTGGCTGCGTGTCACCTAAACTTTATTTACAAAAACGGGTGACGGGCTTTGTTTGCCAACTATTCTAGACTTCTGTGTCTCACCGGATACGTATCCGGTGTTACCTAAATAGACTCATGCATACTTCCTGGACAGTTCCCAGCTCAGTCTACCTGGCCCGGGAGCCCTAGGGACAGATGAGAAGTTGGGGGCCTGGCTGGCCAAGGAGCAGCTACAGGGCCTCTCTGCCCCCCCAGGGCTTCCTGACCACCCAGGGTAGCCGGAACCTGCGGGCTGCCTGTGCCCTAGAGTGCACATTTGCTCCAGTGACCGATGGGGCCGTCTCCACATTGCTGGGTCTGCTCATGCTTGCTGGGTCCAACTTTGACTTCATCATAAGGTAGGGGAGGGCTGGGGCGGGGAGGTGCAGCCTGCCTGCGCTGGCCACAGGGGCTGCCCGGGCTGACCACCTGCCCCCACACAGGTACTTTTTCGTGGTGCTAACAGTGCTCACGCTCCTGGGCCTCCTCCATGGGCTCGTGCTGCTGCCCGTGCTGCTGTCCATCCTGGGCCCCCCACCAGAGGTGACCATACCCTCCCCCCTGCTCCCAGCCCAGGGGATGGCGTGGGACAGGCGAGGGAAGAGTCAGAGCCAGAAAAAATATCTCCTCAGTGGCCAAAAGACAGGACTCAACTCACAAGGACCCTCCCTATGAGATCAGCTGAGGGTGGTAGCCTCTCCCTTGGCCCCAACACCATGTCCCTGCCCCTCAGCTTTCCTGGCTTCTTTATGGGACCCACCTTGGCGTTTAGGATCCACAGCAAGGTGCAGGGTTTGTCCTAGGCCTTAACGTCCTGTCCCTTGTCAGCTCTGGATCCTTCTGGAAGCCAACAAGGGCAACAGCTTCCCAACGATCATGGTGACACACGAGTGAGCTGCTGAAGGGGACTAAGGTCCCGGGACCCCTGGGCTCACTGGGACTGGTGTCTTCCCCCAGGTGGTACAGATGTACAAGGAGAGCCCGGAGGTCCTCAGCCCCCCAGCTCCACAGGAAGGAGGGCTCAGGTGGGGGTTGTCCCCCACCCTGCCCCAGAGCTTTGCCAGAGTGACTACCTCCGTGACGGTGGCCCTCCACCCACCCCCACTGCCTGGTGCCTACATCCATCCAGCCTCCGATGAGCCCCCTTGGTCCCCTGTTGCCACACCAGCTGCCAGCGCCCCTAGCAGCCTCAGTTCTAGGGGACCATGTCCAGCCACTGGGTGAAAGAGTGCCTGAAGCCTGGAGACCCTGCTTGGGCCACGTGAAGTCACTGGGAAGCAATGGGTGGGTTATTGACTGCAGGACGGACTCCCGGAGAGCCTGGCTGCCACTGTCCGCCTGCATGCCGTCCCCTGCCTTAGCCGTCCCAGACCTCCCTGCTGCCATTCGAGACCACCAGCC
The DNA here is from genome assembly GCF_029215605.1 of Mirounga angustirostris. Classification (NCBI taxonomy): domain Eukaryota; kingdom Metazoa; phylum Chordata; class Mammalia; order Carnivora; family Phocidae; genus Mirounga; species Mirounga angustirostris. Next base: position 155,266,114 of record NW_026991712.1, read on the forward strand.
TCTGGGCTCAGAGCATCTCGCACGCCGGGTTCTGTGTGCCTGGGCCTGTCCGGGTGCGGGGAGAAGCCAGCAATTCGGGCTGCAGTTGGCCCTCCCCCCCCCGTGCCCCGCGCCACCCCCCCTTGCTACTGGCCCCTAGCAGACCAAGACGGAGGAGCCCTCTAGCACCCTTTGCGAGGCCTGGCCCCCCACGCTTGGTAACTCCTGAGTAGGCTGTCTGCATCTCTGTCCACATCCTACCACATAAATTATTTATATGAAGATGTTTATTTTTGTAGTTTGTATAGATGTTAGCTACGCTGAAAGTTCTATTTTTAAAGAGTGAAATATATTCTATATGAACTCATCTCAATTGACTTTGGTGCTTTTCTTTTGAACAAACGGGAGTTTGAGAGTAAAGAGATGTCCTAGTCTAAGTTCCTGGGGCTGCTCTAGTAGCACCTGGGAAAGGCCCCATTTTTGTCACATAATTTGGGTCTATTTACCCACCTGGCAAGTGAAGATGATGTTCAGCAAACATGTTGATCATATAGTTGGTAAGAGGACCTGGGTTAAGTGCTTAGTATATGAAATGATATAAATGTTTTTGTTGTCAAACTCTACTGTGTGGCTTTCAGAGCTATCATAATCCAGCCCTGCACACCTCTCCAGCTCATTGCCCACCCTTCTGTTTCAGCAGCATGGGGGGCATGGGTGGAGGGCCAGAGCCAGGCAACAGGTAGAAGGTGAGGAGGAAGCAGATAGGGAAAGCAGCCAGCTGAAGCAGAGGTGGAAATAGCAGGGTCTGGGGAGATATTTTAGATTTATGTCTAGACCAACCTAAGGCAAGAGGCCTCTGCAAGTCAGCTGTCTGGTGCCCCAGAGGCATCTCTGGCCAGACAGCCAGGGGATGGATGAGTGCGGGAACTGTTCAGAAATTGAGATTGTGCTAGCAGCCAATGAGGTGCTGTATTTAAGCTGTTCGTTCTGTGATGTCATATAGCCCCACTGTACAGAGGCCTTGAAGATTCTGGCTACACCACAGGCTAGAATAGAGTACCTCCCCCCTAGGAAGTGGGAGAGGCCTTTTATTGCCCTTCCCCAACTATTCCAGGGCTCAGTCTCAAGAGACACAAATATCCACCCTGTGTTCCAGTCACCCACTCACCAGGAACAACCCCACCTTAAGAGCACTGCCTTCTCATATCCCTCCCCCCAGGCTAAAGGCCAGAAAATCACGTTCCGACTAAATATGAAATTAATTAATTAAATACATAAACAAACTTACAGCAGTTGAATCAACACTAAAATACCTAGGGGCACCTGCGTGGCTCAGTTGGTTAAGCGTCTGCCTTCAGCTCGGGTCATGGTCCCAGAGTCCTGGGATCAAGTCCCACATCGGGCTCCCTGCTCAGTGGGGAGCCTGCTCCCTCTCCCTCTGCCGCTCCCCCTGCTTGTGTGTGCTCGCTCTCTCTCGCTCTCTCTGTGTCAAATAAAAAAAATCTTTTTTTAAAAACACTAAAATGGGGCTCCTGGGTGGCTCAGTTGGTTAAGCGACTGCCTTCAGCTCGGGTCATGATCCCAGGGTCCTGGGATCGAGCCCCGCATCGGCCTCCCTGCTCCTCAAGGAGCCTGCTTCTTCTGGAGCCTGCTTCTCCCTCTCCCTCTGCCTGCCGCTCCACCTGCTTGTGCTTTCTCTCTGTCAAATAAATAAATAAAATCTTTACTAAATAAATAAATACACTAAAATGCCAGGCGCCTGGGTGGCTCAGTTGGTTAAGTGACTGCCTTCGGCTCAGGTCATGATCCTGGAGTCCCAGGATCGAGTCCCACATCAGGCTCCCCACTTGGTGGGGAGTCTGCTTCTCCCTTTGACCCCCCCCCATGCTCTCTCTCTCTCATCCTCTCTCAAATAAATTTTAAAAATCATAAAAAAAAAAAAAAAAAGCAGGGGCGCCTGGGTGGCTCAGTTGTTAAGCGTCTGCCTTCGGCTCAGGTCATGATCCCAGGGTTCTGGGATCGAGCCCCACGTTGGGCTCCCTGCTCCGCGGGAAGGCTGCTTCTCCCTCTCCCACTCCCCCTGCTTGTGTTCCCTCTCTCGCTGTCTCTCTCTGTGTCAAATAAATAAATAAAATCTTTAAAAAAACAAAAAACAAAAAACAAAAAAAAAACACCAAAATGCCTAAAAAGACCTAAAAGAAGTGAATAGTTGGCTTTGAACCTAGAGTAGGGGGTGCATCCAGTATGCGCCAGGGATGGAGGCTGGATTTCAGTCCGGCCGTGTTTGGGTCACTATGGAGCAGCTTTTGGGTGGAGCAGGAGAGCTCACCTAGCTGGAATAGTGTCAAAGATGTCAGCCCACCGTGCCACTTACAAGCAGAGTGGCCTAGAAAAGCTAGCTAACATCACTGTGCTGTGTCTTCATCTATGAAATGGGAAGATCAGAGCCTATCCTGTAGGGTGCTATTTTTTTTCCCCTCAGGATTTTCAATGAAATCATTTATGTAAGAAATAACCTGGTATCTCATAAGTGCTCTCCAGTTTTTTGGGGTTTTTTTAAAGATTTTATTTATTTGACAGAGAGAGACAGTGAGAGAGGGAACACAGCAGGGGGAGTGGGAGAGGGAGAAGCAGGCTTCCCGCTGAGCAAGGAGCCCGATGTGGGGCTCGATCCCAGGACCCTGGGACCATGACCTGAGCCGAAGGCAGACGCTTAATGACTGAGCCACCCAGGCGCCCCAGTGCTCTCCAGTTTTGTAGTTTTGTAGCTATTAGCTGTGCTGAAAGTTTTTGCTCTGATTGCTTAGGGAATAACCCTGAATCATGGAAGTGCGTCCTGGTGTGGTAGCAACTGAATGGATTTCCAGCCAGTTGGAGTTGGACTGTCCCAAGAATTGTCAGGCCAGAGGCACGAATCACATTCAGTCCCAGAGACAAGTCCCAGGGCTTGCAGGGCAGCCCACCCTGTGTGGCACCTCACACTACTCAGTCCTCTGACTTCAATACCCTTTCATGGCTCCCCATCATGGACAAGATAAAATCCAAGCCCTTTCCAGAGGCAACTCGCTCTAGCCTCTGCCATCACTCCAGCTCTCTCCCAGACAGTGCCCAGCCAGACTCCCACCCTCATTCAGACACGCTACACTCTAGGCAGGCTGAATTACTTTTGGTGTGCATCTCCTATGATTTCACATAGGCAGTTCCCTCTGCTAAGAACACTTTTCCTCCTTGATGGAGCCATCCTTTAATAAATAAATTGGATGATGGGGCGCCTGGGTGGCTCAGTCGTTAAGTGTCTGCCTTCTGCTCAGGTCATGATCCGAGTCCTGGAATCATCGAGCCCCACATCAGGCTCCTTGCTCAGCAGGAAGCCTGCTTCTTCCTCTCCCACTCCCCCTGCTTGTGTTCTTGCTCTCGCTTTCTCTCTCTGTCAAATACATAAATAAAATCTAAATAAATAAATAAATTGGATGCCATCTCTTGCAAGAGGGGTAGTGATGTGCCTCCCCGGAGGTCCCATGGCCCCTGAGTGTCTTTGCTCTACCGTTTCTGCTTCTGTCCCAGCACGGGGCGGGGGGGGGGGGGGGTCCCTGCGGGTGTGCAATGATAAGACGGCACCTCAACAATTGGGACTAACAGTCCACCCCGGTATAGGGCTCGACACCGGCCCGGCACCAGCGGGAAGCACCCTTACCTCTCTAGGCAAACCTGGCGCGGGTTCCCGTGCAGACCGCAGAGCACTCCTGGCGCCTCCCGCCGCGACAGCTGGTGTCTCCCACCAGCCGGGAGCCGCCTGTGATTTGCATACCCATGGTGCACCACGAAGGGACAGTTTCACGCTGCCGGAGTTCCAGCCCCACGGAGATTTGTGCACTGTTGTAGGGCATACTGCCTGTTAGAAATACATGATCCGTACAAATTCCAGGCAGGGAGCACGAACCGTGCAGACACTGAACAACCATAAGTGTGCTAAGTGTTGTATTGTTCTAGGTGGTTCCAAGCAGGAGTGTGAGAGTATACTCTGGTTTCTCTTCAGATCGTATAAATCTTTCGCCTTTTACTAAAGATTTCCGTGGAGAGAAACAGTTGTGAGTTTTTACTCAATTTTTTGAGGCCTCTTTGAACGAGGCGTTTTCTTTAATGGTTTAAAAAACAGATCTGAAAGTTTTGACTCATCTAGTTATAACAGAAACTACATTGAAAATCCAACTTAGAGTTTGTTTATCTATAAAGGGATTTACGTTCCAAATTGGTGCTATGTGAGGATATTCCGGACAAAACGTCCTTGCGCGTTAATACTTTTCGGGAGGGGAAGGACCAGGAAGAGAAGGTAGATAGAAGTCATTCATGTTTCTCCCAATATTTTTGGCTTGAAATACAGCAGGAAGGGTAAGCTCAGTAGTTCCCTACCTCCCCTCAGACTCCCTAGCTGTCTCCGCCGCAGTTTGGTATGATTTTTCACATTGATTTACCCCCATCCAACTCTCTACGCTGGTTTTTCATGCTGAAGATAGCAGATTCCTTACTATAAGGAAGGGGCTTAATTTATGAGTAGAACCAAACACTGAAAGAAAGTGGGTAATATAATCGGGATAAGTAATATACAGTCTCAGTGATAAGTGCCATACAGAAGCATTATGAGAGGTGGCTAGGGGTAGCCACCAAATGTGTCCTCAGATTTTGGACCTAGCTCCTCCCGCCAATCTGCATCTTCTTGCCCAAGCTCATTTAATTCCCTGGCTTTAAGTAAATACTATCTCATAACTGGAGACGGTCCATAAATTTACAGCCATCAGCAGGTTCCATTGATGACCATATTCAAAGCATACACTTCATGCTGCTACATTTTACCTACTCCGCCCTGGTCCTAGAAGAGCTTTTCACCGATTCATGCAAAAACCCCTTCCTAACTGTTCTCCTTAGATTGCATCCCATCCCCTCCTACCACTTTATCCCAAACTTCCAGACAACACACACAGAGAAATTGGGGTTTTTTTTAATGTTACTTTTGAAAAATATTTGAGAGTGCACGCTCAAGTGGGGGAGGGGCAGGGGGAGAGGGCGAGGGAGAAGAAGAAGCTGGCTTCCCCTGAACAGGAGCCCATCTGGCATCTTGACCTGAGCCTAAGGTCAGCCGCTTAACTGACTGAGCCACCCAGGTGCCCCTACCTCATACTCTTTAAACCATCATATTCCTTCATGACTATCCACTCTTCATCAAACCTAGCATAAAAATACTCAGGTTTAACCATTTCTTCTGGTCTTCATTTCCTTATGAAGACTCCCATATTACTAAAACTTATATTGGGGCGCCCGGCTAACTCAGTCCGGGGAGTATGCGACTCTTGATTGACCTTGGGGTTGTTTTATTTTATTTTAAGATTTTATTTATTTGACAGAGAGAGACACAGCGAGAGAGGGAACACAAGCAGGGGCAGAAGGAGAGGGGGAAGCAGGCTTCCTGCCAAGCAGGGAGCCCGATGCGGGGCGCAATCCCAGGACCCTGGGATCATGACCTGAGCCAAAGGCAGACGCTTAACTGACTGAGCCACCCAGGCGCCCCTGATCTTGGGTTGTGAGTATGAGTCCCACGTTGGATGTAAAGATTACGTAATGAGACATCTGAAATAAATTTGTATGCTTTTCTCCTGTTAATCTGTCTTTATCAGTTTTTCAGACCCAAGAAGGGACCCTAAGAGGGGAAAGGAAAACTTCCTCCCCTACACTACCTTTTCTTCTGGCAAAAGGAATCGTGCTCTACTTGGTCTGCACTGAGCTTTTTTCCAAAGGTCACAGATATCTTTCTACATCATGGTAAGAATATACCATAATCAGTCTTCTAGGTTAAACCAGGACATCTAGTTTGTTTTTGATTCTCATTATCCAAACAATGCTGCCATGAAGTGGTACTATGAGTAACCACATTTTCAGTCTTGAGAGATAATGCCAAATAACTATCTTTAATTCATGTGCAACATATTTTTGTATAAAATCCCGGAGAAATAAGTTTTAACCTTATTTTCTTCTAATCGACTGTCCCTCGTTTTAGATTGATAGTGTCTTGTTTTATAGCTTTTTGGAATAAAATAGTATTTAAATAAGGAAATAAAGTCATCACTGAACATTTACAGAGCACTGATGTGACAGGGACTGGGGAACAAGAAATGAATAAGGCACCACTCTAGGCCCAGGGATCTTTCAGGGAGAATCAGATCCTCAGGAAGACAAAAGGTATACTGAATGAAAGGGTGGCATGGGGAGTCTTCAATAAATAAGAGAGTGAATGCACAGCCAGAGGATACTGCCTTCAGAACCAGTGATTTAATGCAAAGGTAGTAGCTGAGAGAAGAGTTACCACTAGTAATTCTGAGCATCCTGAGAGTGAACTAGTGTATTTTGTCCTGAGAGCAATGGGGATGTTGAGTGGCTTCATAAGGGGAGTAGGGCTGACATCTTAAGTCTGGCTGCTGTGTGGGAAATGGCAGGAAGAGGGGCATGGCAGGCACGGAGGCAGTGCGCTGGAGTGAAGGCAGGAAGACTATTAAGAGCTTGTTATGGGGCGCCTGGGTGGCTCAGTCGGTTAAACATCTGCCTTTGGCTCAGGTCATGGTCCCAGGGTCCTGGGATTGAGCCCCACATCGGGCTCCCTGCTCAGCCGGGGCCTGCTTCTCCCTCTCCTCCCCGCTTGTGCTCTCTCTCAATATCTCTGTCACTATCTCTCCCTCTCTCTCAAATAAACAAATAATAAGAAACTTAAAAAAAAAAAAAAAGAGAGCTTGTTACTTTCATTCTGAACACAGGACTGGGTGAACTAAAGCTAAGAGAACTGAACCAACTGGAAAGATCTCATAGGGGAAGAAAAATAACTTTCCCTCTACTCTCTGAGCTCTTGGCTGAAACCCTTGTAGTAAGAGACAGATTAACAAAAGAAAAACAAGTTTATTAACATGTATACCTCATGTGTACGTGGCAGATACCCAGGGAAAAAAGGAGTACCTCCCTGAGGCAGCCTAAAATACCTGCTGAAAAACCATCTTAAGCTAAAGAGGAAAGAAAAGTGTAGGGAGGACACTTATGGGGGAGCCACCAAGAAAAGCATAGTAAACAAGATAAGGTTTGTTAAACAGATTTCAGTGGGGTGCCTTCTCCACTAAAATCCTCCTGTGAGTTCATCATCCTTCTTTTCCTGGTACAGAGAATGAGACACCCTTACAAATGGAGATTTCCTTTTTAAATATAAATTTCCCTTCCAAAAGAGTAACTTCTACTGTTTCCAGAGCTTCCGCTGTTTCTCAAAATAGTCAGTTCAAAATAATCCTTAAAGAGGCATCTTTTGGGTTGGCACATTCTGCTACCCTTCAGTCTCTCAGAAGGTGGAAGCCACGGGAAGGAGATGTGAGAAAGAGGAATAAGGCAAGGCTGAGATGCAGGTTTCTGGCTTAAGACACCCACGTAGGGGCGCCTGGGTGGCTCAGTCCTTAGGCGTCTGCCTTCGGCTCAGGTCATGATCTCAGGGTCCTGGGTTCGAGCCCCGCATCGGACTCCCTGCTCAGCCGGAGGCCTGCTTCTCCCTCTCCCACTCCCCCTGCCTGTGTTCCCTCTCTCCCTGTGTCTCTGTCAAATAAATAAATTTAAAAATTAAAAAAAAAAAAGACACCCACGTAGATGAGAAACACGATAGGGGCAGAACTTGGGAAAGATGAGAAGGCAGCTCAATTTTGAACGGAGTCTGAAGTGTCCAGCATTTGGAGAGAGATCTCCAAGACGTAGGTCTGGAATAAAGAGGGAGCTGAGCTGAAAACATGGGGGAGGGGGGGTTATAAAAGTAAACGCGACAGGCCCGCGTGGCAAGAGGCCCAGGAGTTAGTCAGGATGAGGGTGCAAAGGAAATCGCTTTGGGGCCCCGCCCCGCCAAGCCACACCCACTACCCCTCCTTCCCCTCCCTCCCAATCACACCCACAGGGCGGGGCGCAAAGCGGACCGGGGTTCTTCCAGCTCCAGGCTCGCAGGGCATGCTGGGGGCGACAGCCCCCTCTGAGCGCCAGGCATGTTGGGAGCTGTAGTTTGGGACAGGCCAGAATTCCTCGCAAATCGCGGCCTTTGGTCACTTAAAGGGCAGGTCCAGAAAGCAGTGATGCTCCCGGGGCAGGGTTCCCCTCCGGCGGCGGCACGGGGCGCCCCGGGCTGCATCCCCTCTCCGCAGAGCGTGGCACTTCCACGCCTCTACGATCTGCTCCACCTGCAGGGGAAGGCTGGTCACGGCGGAGTGCAGCAGTAGCCCGCCTCGCCCCTCAGACCCTGGGCCGCAACCCCCCACCCCCGCGCTTCTCCCTCCCCGCCCCCCGGCTGCTGAGTGGATCTGAGTTTGGTTCCCCGCGTCCGCACCGGGATGAGCGGCTCCTGCTGGTTCTGCTCTTCCAGGGCGCTCAGCTCCGCCGGGGCCAGTAAGGCCAGTCTCAGCTCCCGCACCACCGGGGCCGCCACCTCGGCCACAGGCCGCTCCAGCACGGCCTGCGAACGCCAGCCCTAAGCCCGGACAGGCGGGGTACCTGCCCCGCGACCCGCTTGCCAGGTTCCTGCGCCCAAGCCTCCTTCCGCACCCCCACCGCTGGGTCCCCGTAGACCCCGCTCACCGCGCCCACGCGCGCCCAGCTCCGGGCAGCCAGGACGAGCTCAGCCTCGTCCACACAGAGCTTGTCGCTGCGCAGCAGGGGCAGCAGCGCGGGCGCCGACAGCTCCAAGAAGCCGCGGGTCCGGAGCGCCTCCTGTGGGTCCACGAATGGGTCAGGGAGGAGCAGAATGATGTGTGAGGGTTTGGGAGTCTGAAGATGGGGAGCGATACCTGGCTGTGGGCCTCTATGAAGGCTATACAACGCTCCTGCAGCGGCCCCAGGCCAAAGGTCACGGCAACCTGGGAACAGAATGAAGGGTGTCAGGTTGGAGGCTGGAAGGCCATGTAGTGAGCCCTCCACACTGATGCCCTCCTACAAGCCTGTCCAGCAACACCCACCTGCAAGGCCTCACAAACCAGCTCCACATCCAGCACCTTCACCACAAACTCCAGGCACAGCTGGGAACAGAAATGAAAGTGGGTTGGGCCAAGGTGTCTCTGCTCCAAGACCCTAGCCCCACCCCAGAAGCAGCGAGCCACCCAGACAACTAAGCAGCCACAAGCCCATCGTGACCTCCCAGACCGGGGGAGGCAAGAAATCACCAGGGGCTGAGACGCGGCAAGCCGGAAGGGACTAGAGACTAGCAGTCTGCCTTGGGTCCAGCAGTCTGCCTTCTAGCACATTCCCCAATAATCAGACTAGACGAAAGCCATGTGAAAATCCTCTCTCCCTTTCTCTGAGGACACTCATCTTCTTCCACTTGGACCCCTCCTGACTCAAAGATCCTTTCGTTTTAACCAGAAACGTGAATTTCGTCCATGACCTGTCCCTTTCACCCTCACATCCAAAAAAGTGCTGGGTCATGCCAGTTCCACTTCTCTCAAAGTCATGCACCTCCCTCTTGGGCTTCCACTGCTACTCATCCCTCCTGGACTGGGGAGCCTTTCTCATCTCTCCCAATCACTTCTCCCCTTAGCTCCAAATCCTCACTCCCTTACCTAAAACCTCCAATGAATCTCCATGTCCTCTGGGTAAAAAAAAGTCCAAATTCTCAAAGGTCCTACATGATCTAGCCCCTGGTACCCTCTCCAATCTCATCTGTCTCTCTCCTCCTCTCACACCCTTGGTCCAGCCACACTAAATGGCTCACTAGCTCCTTTTGTGCCTCAGTGACTAGAATGCCACCTTTCCACGCCCCCTCTGAGCAAACTCCTACCTGTTCTAACACGAATGTTTCCTCCTCCAAGAAGTCTTCCCTTCTTTTCTCCCTGATGGCAAGACCAGAGAGACCCTCTGTAGAGTCTCGGCACCATATACCTTCATCTATCACCCTTCTTATACCCCTGGTTAAGGGTTTTCATGTGTCTCTCTCTCTTTGAAGAGCAAGGATCAAGGCTGACTTATCCTGGCAACTACGGCATCAGCCCATATGCTCCCACAGCACACACATAGCATGCACATATCCTTCTGCACACAGGCCCACATAAACGCAGTCCATACCTCTGTGTTGGTACACGTGCCTCTCCAGGCCAGAGTGTGTGTGAGGCACGGGGTGAACTGAGCCCATAAGAGGGAAGAGAAATGAGACAGGGGCCTGCCATATAAACCCACCTCTCGCAGTTCCTCCAGCCCATACTCCACAGCCGCCGTCAGCACCTCCAGCACCTGCAGAGTGGGTGGTCGGGGGAGTGGAAGAGAGTTTCTCCTGCCCCTCCCCGCCAGCCCCACCACCGCCACCCAGATGTCCGCCCAGAGGGCTCACAGAGCGGCGGCGCAGCCTGACACTGTTGGTGTACAGGAACTCCAGCACTGCCAGGAAGGCCTCCACTGGCACCGCACTCAGCACCACGGGGCTAGGCATCCCGGGGCCCAGCTTTGGGCCCAGAAGTCGTTGGAAGAAGTTGCATCTACAGGCCAACAAGCACCGGTGGGCAAACACCTCCTGCCGTTCTTGACCGACCACAAAGCAAACGTCACTGTGGGAAAGGGGAGGAGAGAACCAGGGAAGAAGAGGCCCAAGTCTTGGGTACAACCCTTAGGCTTTGCCTTTGTCCACTCTGAGCCTTCATTTCCTAATCTGTCATACAAGGGACAGGTCTTAGTCCTTCCAGCCGAAGGTCTGGGATACACATTCCTGGATTCTAGTCCCAGCTCCACCCTATGATGCCTCCAGCAAGTGACTTTATACCTTTGAATCTCAGGTTTCTCATCCGTGAAATGGGATAGTAATCCCAAACCCTCAGGTCTTAGAGGAGGTGGCAATGCCTGATCGCTGAGGAGGCACCAAGGCTGCAGCAAAATTGATCCTACCTACCCCTCTCCTCCCCAGCCTGAGTCTTGAGGTAAGGGAAGCTCTTCTTGGCTCCTCCTCCATAGACTGCAAACTCAGCCTTTTTCGGCCTCCTCTAGGCGGGAGGGGGTGCAGAACGCACTGGCTGCAGGCAGATAGGCAGTGATACATCATCATGAGACCAGACCACATTTTCCATCTTCATAATCACTTCCGGCCCCAGCCTCTGGGCCTCCCAACAGCATAGAGGGTAGGAGGCAGGAAATGAAGCTTGAGCTTCTGGAGCCTCCTAGTCCCAGGTCCAAGGCCAGGGGTTCCCCCTACTCACACCAGACTGCTAATCCCCAAAGCAGTAGGGTTATGGGAGTCACCAACCCTTGAGGAGTCTAGCTTTCAGGGAGTGGGGACTGAAAGCTACATTCTAGTTCTGACCAGCCCTGGCCCCATATTCTATCCCTGGTTTCAGACACCACTAGCATCCTGGGCAGTGAGCCCTAGGCAGCACCCTTGAACTACTTCCTGTCTGAGACTCTGGCTCACTCAATCCCTTGAGCTTTGTTCCTCTTGTGACTCCCCAGTTCCCAGAACAGGGTCATCTGCTCCTGTGCCTCCCAGGGAGGGACTCAAGTTATATCCCATCCCTCAGGATCCAGGGGGGCAAAGGGCTCTTCTCTGCCAGGAGCTCAAGAGCCAAAAAAGGAAGGCCTTTGCCTGAAGTCACACAGCTGCTCCGGGCTCCAGCTCCCACTGCCACCCCACCACCACCACCACCACCACCTCTGGCTCTCAGGACATCACGGACGATGAGTGACCTGTAGTCATTCTCCACACTTGACTTCCCCAGACTGAGTTCACCAGGGAGGAGGGTGGTCTTCCCCACCTCTTGTGTACCCAAGGCTTCCTCAGGGTGGTGGGGCCCAGCAAAGCCCGTTAGGGAAAACCCATAGACAGGGCCCGCCCCCTCACCTGTATTGGGGATTGTTGAGAAGGCTCCGGAGTGCTGTGGAAAAGGGTGCAGCCTCCCCGTGCACAACCAGTCCCGGGGGCTCCATGGGGGCGGGGCAGGGGAAGAAGCAGGTAGGAGGCCTGGTGTCTCTTGGTCTGTGGGAGGCGGTAGGTGGGAAGGAGCAGGAGGCCTGGCCAGGCCTAGCAGCTGGTGTGGAGACTAGAAAGGCCTGAGAGGGAGGGGCAGGAGCTTGGGAAGCCTGTTTGCTGGGAAGCTAAAGTTTAGGGATGGGGCAGGAGAGGCCCAGGTTCCTTAAGAAGGCATCAGAGGCCAGAGACTGGGCTAGGGGTGGGGACTCAGGGAGGGGGCCGAGAGAGGCTGAGGGTGGAGCAGACTGGACTGGGGAGGAGAGGCTGACGGCGGATGAGGCCCCAGCTGGGAGCCTGCCCAGGCGGCAGTGGGTGGGAAGCCTGTGGGTTTCCACAGAAACCGGAGCCCGGCTGGAGAGGCCCCGCCCATCTCCCACAGGCCCAGGGAAAACTTTAGCCCTCAGGGGGGCCGGAAGCTGAGTGGAGGGTCTTAGGATCCAGGCCCCTGCCTGTCTTGGGTTCAGAGTTCAAACTCCCTGCCCCTCCTACCCCTCCCCCCACACGCACACAGGGTCAGGATCAGGTTAGCCAGGCCTGGGGAACCCCCCTCAACAGGGAAATTCCTCACCACCGTGGAGTTTTCAGGGCCCAGACTGGCTTGTCTGAGAGGGGACAATCCTGTCCCTTCCAGAGGGAGGTCAGGTGAGGTGGTGTCAGCTCTGACAAAGACGTCATGGCCTCTGGCATCCCTAAAATGCAACCCCGGTTAGGGGGCTGGCACTCTGGGCACTCAAGAGGTGTGGCCAGCTAGGGACAAGCCCCAGGGCACTTGGGTCAGCAGGGGTCAGGAGGCTGGGCTCTGGTTCACTGCCAAGTCCAGTCACCACTGTTGCACCACTGTTGCATCAGGTCGGCTCCCACCCGCAGGGCGGATGGCCTCCCCCCCCCCCCCCCCCCCCCCCCCCCGCACACAGCCCGGAGCTGAGGAAGTCATCCAAGCCCCACCCCAGCTCTGCACAGGGAGCGGAAATACTTGTCCTTGTTGGGGCTGATGGGGAGACGATAGAGCCATGACGTCCTCCTTCCTGTGGGCCCAGATCCTGAGCCCTCAGCAGCCACCCAAGGTCTCCCCACGTCCCAGGCTTCTGCAACTTGCTCACAACTGAAGAGCCAGCCTTCACAGGGGAGAAATGGACAGCAGCTCAAGAGCCCCGGGAGCCCCTCTCCACATCTGCCCCCTCCGGAGTCCTTGCGGTGGTAGTATGCCCTGGGTTCTAGACCCCTGTTATCCCCTTTTCCCTGATGACTCAGGTACCCCCCACTCAGCACCTACTCACAGTAGTAACACATCCAGGTTAAGCCAGAGCCAGGACTGGAAGGAGGGAACCAAACAGGAGTGACTGCCCAGTAACCCAGGGCAACTCCACAACACAGGGGGCCATTACCTTCCTGCCTGCCAGTCAGGCCAGCCAGGAGGACAAGGCTGTGGCTAGGAGAGAGTTGGGAAGCCAAAAGCTGCAGGTGACTCAGGTGCCCGTGGGAGTTTCGGAAGAGGGCATTCATCCCAGAGCTGATTCTGCAGGTAGGGCCAGAGGCCAAATTCAGAGGGCGGAAGGAGCTTCCCGAGTCACCTGCCTCCAGCCTCAGCCAGTTGTAGGGGCGATCTTTGTGTCAGCCTCCCTAGAAGCACATAGGGCTGGAAGACAGCTGGATTCAGTACCCACAGGGCTAAAAGGATCTGTGGGGTTGAAGGAGTTGGGTCTGTGTCTCCTGGTTAGGGGTTTGAGGCACCACAGTCTAGGCTGAGGCAAACCAAGGGCAGACTTATCTCCCCCTTCCGCTGGCAAAGTCTGGTGGAAGGGAGAATAGGAGGTGTACTTAGAGCTCACTTAGCTAACCTCCATGGTGCCCACGCGAACGTGAAGCTCAGGAGGCAGGGGCCAACCCAAGATGATAGTCTGAGCAGCACCAATTATGTCCTTAACAGCCTTTAACGCTTGAAGCACCTAGGAATCCACGCAGCCCCAGACTATGTGATTCGCCTGTCCCCAGAACACAGGTAAGAAGGGGTTAGGGGCTAAAAACCCTTATCACTGAGTGAAAGACTGGATGGGGTACAACGACGGCCAGTTTAGGCCATCCTGTCCAAGTGTGGGTCTCCCAGCTGGCAGGTCCATGGCTGGCAGGTCTGTGCCCCCCGGACGCCAGGAGGAGGACACTACCAAAGACCCTGGGCTCAAACGATCGCCGGTGAGGCCTCCAGGCCACCTGCCCAGTATTGATGAGGCGCGACTAGCAGGTCTGGGCCCGTCCTCCCGCCGTGGCTCTGTGCTGGGCCCAGCCTCATCCTTCTCACGTCGCAACTCGCTGGCAGGACCAGGCGCAGGTCCGGGGGGTCGACGACCATCTCTGGGCCCAGTGCCTCCTCTGGGCTCAAGGGTTAGCTTCTCGGGGTTGCCCCCAGCCCCCCTGCGTTGGGTGGCGCCCTCCTACCGCACAGAGCCTGCGCCAGGGGAGCGCTGGGAGGCCGCGCGCGTACAGCAAGCCCTGGAGGCGGCGCTGGCTGCTCGCCTGTGCCACGCTTGCTACTCGGGCGCTGAGGCCGGGCCGCTGGCTCGCGAGCTGTGCGAGCTGCTGCGTGTGCGCCTGCGCGAACTCTGTCCCCCGCGCTACAAGCTCGTGTGCAACGTGGTGCTCGGGCCGCGCGTTGGCCAGGGCGTGCACGTGGGCAGCCGCGCACTCTGGGACACCGAGCGCGACGGGCTGGCCTCTGCCGCCTTCACCAACGCCTCCCTCTTCGCCGTGGCTATGGTCCACGGGCTCTACTGCGAGTGAGGACGCCTCCAAGTTCTGCAAAATGGTTTATTATCCCAGGAGGAGGCCCTCCCTGGGGCTCAATCCCAATAAATAAGTCTGCCAATAAATAAAAGTGGTCCATAAATAACGCCCCCTAGCTGGGGACTAAGGCTCAGGCTTTTCTTGGAGAGGGGGTAGGAGGCTGCTGGGACACGCAGACTCCAACCCCAGTAAAGCTGGTCCCTGATTCCCTGGGGGATTCGGCCCAGAGCCCCCAGTGAGGCACCAAAGGGACAGGGAGGCCCACAAAGGCAAGGACCAGAGCCTTACAGGCACAGGCCTCAGACCTGAGGCTTTAGGTCATGGCCTGCTCTGCAGGTTAGGGCCTAGGCTGGGCAGCGGTCCCGGAGCAGACGCAGAGCATAGCGGAGCCGCTGCCGCAGGGCCGGGGAACAGCCCAGCTGGCGCAGGTGGGAAGCGAGGTAAGTACAAGCACTGCGGTTGCGGGCCACGAAAGTCACAAGCAGGGGCTCCCAGCCACTGAGGATCAGCTTGGTGTGGTCTCCGTAGAAGTTTACCTGTGCACAGAAGGGTGGCACTGTTCAGGGCCTAGGCCCCAGATCCAGTTTCCTCCCCAGCACCATGGGTCTCCCAGACCTTTCCCCCAAGGCCAGGAGGGGTTCTCACCTGGACAGTGCCATCACTGAACAGCATGAGTAGGGCCTGATCCGTCTTGACCCACTGCAGCAGGAGTGGGGGGACAGGCACCTCCACCTCTTCCACACTGGGCAGATCTCCACCCTGGGGGCAGGAGCAGGTCACTTGTCTGGCATGAGTCACGCCCCTCCTCCTTGATGGCTCCCACAGAGGTTCAGCCTCTAGCTCTGAGCCCCCCACCCCTCCCGCCAAGGCGAAGATGAAGGGATTAGGATGTGTTCATCCTCCACGGGCCCCACTCCAGTGCGCACACCTTCATGAGATGCTGCTCCATGTAGGAGGCAAAATACCGGAGGACGCCCAGCTGAGGCTGCAGGGCCCGAGGCACAGCCCCCACAGAGAAGGCCACGTGCTTTGTGCTGGCGGGGCTGTAGTGCACAGTCCTGGAGGAGAGGAGACGAGAGGTCAGAGGAAGCCCGGCGCCGAAGCCCGTTCCCTGGAGACCCCAGGCCCCCCCAGTGCAGGAGCACACACGTGCTGGGCACCAGGGCACTCCAGAACAGCACTTACTTTCTGTTGGCTGAAAGGGCCATGTGTGTGCCATTGTTGAAAAGCACAGCCACCCGGCGGCTGGACAGTTGATACCCAAAGCCAAATTTGTTGGAGTAGTCAACCCACTTGCTGACCCATACCAGAGGCTCCGGCTGTGCCAGGGGAGCTGGGTTCTGTTCCGCTGTCATGGAAGAGGAAGGAGTGAGGACCTGTTCCCCACCTTTCAGCCAAAGAACTCCCAACCACCATTCACCATATCGGACCCCACCCTTACCTGGGGGCATGAAGGCCAGGCAGTTTCTCAAAGCACAGAGGGCTGACTCCACCACTGTGGCCACAGTCAGACCTTCTTCAAACCCTGAAGGGAACAGGGCACCTGGAATTAGGCATTAGTTCGCCAGGACACAGGCCATGTCTCTCTGACACTCCTTCCCTCTGGTCCCTGGTCTTAGCCCCAACAACCTCTAGCACCTCTCATCCTCTTGGCTGCTCACCATCTCCGCTGCTCGCCAATGTCCCACGGGGTGAGCTGTCTTCAGGCACTGTCTCTACCAAGCTGAGGGGGGCAGGACCGGAAGCTGCTGGAGCCTGGACGGTTGGGGAGGGGAAGGGAGTGAGATAGGCCTCAAAATCCAAATCCTCGAGAGTCCATGGCCCAGCCTTGCCCTGGCAGCCGGGGCACCCCAGGTCAGCCCCGCCTGGCTAATGAGACACAGCCAATTAGGCCACCACGAGGCTAGATGCTTCACTAGCTTCTTTTATCCCAGGCTTCCTGCAGCAGCTAGGGTGAGAGTGAGTCAGGGCACACTACCCATGTGAGTCCCTCACCTCAGGCCTGGCATCTTGATGGCCAATGGACGTCCGAGTGAGGCCGTTCACCAAACAGGAGACCTCATCCCGCTCCTCAGGATGGTTTTTACCTGGGTTGGGGAAGATACAACCCTCATATCCTGCCCACCCCCATCCCCGGGCTTCAGGCAGGGATACAGATGGGCACATGCTCTCCCCAGGGGTTCAGAGGCATTCACACTCATGCCTCCACAATATAGGTACCAAGCCCCCCTGCCACGCTCTACCCTCCACACACTGACATTCCAGACTTACTTTTCTTCTTCCTGCCAAAGAGGCTCTTGGTAACTTTGACAAACAGGATCCTAGCTGGGTTATGGGGTATCAGGTCTGGGACTGTCACACAGCTGCTGACAGGGAGCCGGTCAGGGGTGTAGCCCTGAGGAGGGAAGTCAAGTGAGCAAAGAAGGGAGGCCCCAGGAGTCCTGTCACCTACCCCCACTGAATCCCCCGGGAACATGCAGAGTTGACTTAGATGTCTGGGGAGCCACAGACCTTGGTAAAGAAGTCATGGCGCAGGATCTGGTCAATTGAGGGGCGGTCTTGGGGCGAGGCTCGAAGGATGGCAGCCAGGAGCTGCCGGGCGGGCAGTGAGAGGCTGGCGGGCAGTGTGTAGTGAACCTGTTTGATGCAGCGATATGTCTCCTTCAAGTCAACTGTCTCAAAGGGGGGATTCCCGCACAGCAGTGTGTACCTGAAGGGCAGAGATGAGGGTGTCAGGAGTACAGCGGAAGGTACACCCCACCCGGGCCCCCACCAGTGTACGATGACCCTGGGGCTCACATGACACAGCCCAAGGACCACACGTCTGCCTCAGGGCCGTGGCCCTGTCTCTGCAGCACTTCTGGAGCCACGTAGTTGGGGGTGCCACAGATGGTTCTGAAAAGGGACAGGGAGGAAGAGAGAAGAAGGTTCAGACCCAGCCTGGCTAGCCCCCCCTTCCCTGCCCTCACTGTGAGTCCAGACAAAGCAGCTGCCTGTCACCAAAGGCAAGAGAACTCCTGCTTGTCCTGGGACAATGGATGCTGGGGATGGCAGCTGAGTCCCCGCCCACCCGCCTGGCCCAGCTGCTCAGCTGCTCGGCAGGACAGGGGAGGCCTTGACCCCCACCCCAGCCCCCTCCTCCAAGGTTAGCAGAGGGTCCATCATGGATCCTTTCCTCAGTCAGTCCCCCACTCCCGTCTGTCAGATACCCATACAGGCTGTCACGTCCTATGGTCTGTGCCACACACAAACCAACACCAGTTGTCCTATTCCCCCAAACACTCTTCGGCCACACATGCTATCTGTTGTCACTCACACCCAGTCATCGTGGCCACAGCAGGGGCTTCTTACACAGGGTGTCATGTCCTGCCATTCCTACACACATGGTTTATGTCCCCTTCCCCCATCCACACATAGGATCAGGTCCAACATCTCCAAGAATCCTTACACCCCCATCTGTCTCAGGGACTCAAACACCAACAGGACCCTCAGCCTTTCCACCAGTCCCTGTAACTCCAGCTGCCACCTCCACCTTCCCCCCCTCCCACACAAACAACCCATCATCCCTTTCCTATCTATCACACACACACATCAGGCAGTCATCATGCCTCCCACATACATAACTCACTGTCACACACGTCATCGTGTCACACAGACCATGGCCACCCCTCTCCTCAAACACTTACTTCTTCCTATGTTCCGGGGGTTCCAACCGGGTTGCCAGCCCAAAGTCCCCCATCTTCAGTTCCATGTTCTCAGTGATAAAAAAATTCCCTGAATGGGGGCAGAGAGGTGTGTCAGAGTCCTTTCTCTCTGCCACCCCAACCCCCAATCCTGCTGGCCCGGGAGTCTCACCCAGCTTGAGGTCTCGATGCAGGATGCCCCGCTGGTGCAAGTACTTGAGTCCGGAAAGGATCTGGCGCAGGTAGTAACGCACCTCTGGCTCCAACAGAGTGTGCCGAGCCTTCCAGATGTGGGCCAGGGACTGCAGAGAGCCACCACTTCAGCCCCTGATCCACCCTCTCTGACCCTCCCTCCATCTGCGCTCACAGAGGAAGAGACAGGGCTCCAGCTTTGGGTCTTAAGGGCCCCTTTTCCCTCTCCCACTCTCACAGTCATCGCTCACCTTTCGGCTGCAGAGTTCCAGGAAAATGTATATGTTGTCAGCATCCTCAAAGTGGTGCGAGAAACGCACGATGTGGCGGTGCTGCAGGCCGCGGTGCAGCTCAATCTCGTTTAGGATCTGCAATGGGGGCGCGGGGTGGTCATCCCGCAAGGGCTCCCTCACCACTTTCCCCACCCCACCCCTGGTCCGCTGGGCCCGGGCCCACCTTCTCGCGCTGATGCGGCTTGGTGATGCGGCTCTGTGAGATGACTTTGACCGCGTAGGCGTTGCCGGTCTCCGTGTCAGTGGCCTCATAGCAGCGGGCAAAGCCCCCCTATGGGGAGGGGGCATCAGGCAGAGCGCTCCAGGACGGCCAAGTCTGGCCCGCAGACGTCCCCGCGCCTGGGGCAAGCGCCCCCGCCCCACCCGGCGCGGTCAAGGAGGTCAGCAGGGACCCCCCTCCTCCCCTCGCTAGCACCCCACCCCACCAGTTCACCTTGCCCAACAGGCGGCCTTTGAAGTAGGTGCGACCGCTGCGCGGGTCGGTGATAAGGCGCCCCGGGTCCGTGGCCGGTGGCCCAGCCAGCATCTCCAGCTCAGGTCCCGGCATGGCACTCCCAGGCGGCCCGGGCCCGGCAGGGGGCGCGGGCGGGGCGGCCGCACGCGGGAAGGGGCGCGGGGATAGGAAGCCGGCGGCGGGCTCCATGCAGGCGGTGCGTTGCAGCGCGGGCCCGGCTTGTTTCGGTTCCGCCCCGCCGGGAGAGCGCGTGGCGCTGCGGGGATCTGCTACGCTGCGCTCGCGCCCCAGGGAGCCCGGCGTTTTTATCAATGAACGCCTGTCTCCTCCCCCGCGTCTCGTCATTAAGAGCCCGCCCCCTTCCAGGCGGCGAGTCACCTAGAAGCCACGCCCCTCATCGGGCCTTACGACACCAAGAAGCTCCTCCTCCTACTCAACGCAAGTCCAGGCCTAGCCTCCCACCCACGCCTTAAAGAGAAAGCGTGCTGGTAGTCACCATGCGGGTGCGACCAGAACGTAGGGGTCAGCCGTTTCTCCGTACCCCTCTCCCTACGCCCTGGTGACCAAGAGTCCCGTTCATGGGGGTCTCTTTCTTTCCCCATCTTTCGGGCTTTTTCTGAAGTCTGAGTGGAGCTGGGTATCAGGGGAGTCTCCCCAAGCAACTAGATAGACCAGCGATCCTGGCGGGAAGGGAGAGGCAGGGGCGGCGCTCGCTTTCGCCAGGTGGCGTCACCAACACTTCCTTTTAAGTGCGCGAGATCTTCCCCCTGGTCCCGTGCCCTCGGCCAGAGCCCCCGGGCCCAGCGTGTAACTACCCCCTTTAGGGCTTGGGAAGAATTGCACACTCCTGAGCCTGGCTTGGGACGGGCGGGGGCGGGGGGAGGGGGGGGGGAGGCTGCCACGCTGAGTTTTGGGGTCAGACAGACCAGCATTCAAGGTTTTTACCACGTGCCTCGTCGTATCCTCTGTTACCCTCCTCCACAACCTTGAGAGTTAGATCTCGGGTTCCGGCGGGATCCCCTATTCCCTTTCCCTGAAAACACCTACTGCTTGAGTCAGCGGTCAGAAGGCCAGAAAGTGAAGAATGGGAATTAGGATTTTCTCAAATCTAGTGCCAGACAGTTGGGCAGGTGGTCCTGGGGCCATGTGGACCGCTAGACCCCTAGTTCATGCCCACCCTTCCCAGGGCCAGGAACAGAGAGGTAGGGGTCTTAACCCCTCTGGAGTGTTTGTCCCAGTTATCACAGGCCTCTCCCCCTGGCCTTGTCCTCACCTCTCTGCCCTCACTCTATCCCATTCAATCAATTATTAAGCCAGTCAGGCCTCGAAGATCCGTTGAGAGTACCCGCTAAGTGCCAAGCACTGGCTGAACGAAGCTGCTCAAGGTTGCAGCCCTCATTTAGTCCACACTCTGCTCCTTGGAAACAGACAATAGGCAGGTATAGGAACAAGGTCATCGCAGGCTTTGGAAAAGTGCTATAAAGGAAGTCAACAGAAGAGTAACCAAAGTGCTTGCTTTAGAAAGAGTAGCCAGGAATCATGGAATACTACATCTAAAACTAATGATGTAATGTATGGGGATTAACATAAGAATAATAAATAAATAAATAAATAAATAAATAAATAAATAAATAAATAAATGCTTTTATTAAAAAAAAAAAGTAGCCAGGAGAGTCAACAAATATTGATTAGAACCTAATTCCTGTCAGTTTTATCTCCCCAAAGCTAAAAATCTCTGTGAAGTACCCACTTCCCTCCATCTTCCCCTCACAGCTTAATCTGAGTTGTAGTCGCTCCCGTTGGGATTACTGATCATTGCCACAGCACCTTGCTGCTCTCACCGCCTTCACTGTCATCTCGGTTGCGTCCTCCCTCCATGTTGCCCGCCCCAGGCCCTCTAACCTCACCCTTCATGGCCACTGATGGGAGAAACCAAACAGCCTGAAATGGGAATAATGACTAATAGCTCAGTTGGGGGGGGGGTGGGAGGTGAGGGGGTAGGGGTGCTTAAGTGCCATAGTCAGGAGTTTGGTTTTTATCCTACAAGTCAACAGTTTTCCACTGGGGAGATGGTAGTGGTGGGGCCAGAAAGGACAGATCTACAGGGAAAATGAGGCTGAAGCATGTGTAGTTTGAAAAGGCATATTTGAGTTTGCAATTTTATATTTGGAAAATAAAGCAAAATATCTTCCTATTAGTTTGGAAGCCCATTAGTATGGGCTGCCATAACAAAATACTACACCACTAGGTGGCTTACACAACAGAAATGTATTTTCTCATAGTTCTGAAGGCTGGAAGTCCAAGCTCAAGGCATTGACAAGGTTGATTCTGTTAAAAAGAAAACCACAGGCCTCAAATGGCGTTACTTGGGCCAGGCCATGTCACCAAGCCAGGGCTTAATACCTGATCTAATTTCCACCACCAGTTTCCACCATCCCGGAAATATCAATCTTAACCCTCAATCCCCCAAAGAAAGAAAGGTGATCTGCATGATAAGACCCCCTGCTCTTCCTCCTAAGGGAAAGTGACCTTGCCTGAAACAATCCTTTTATTTTGCTTCTAACTTTCCTGTCCCAAGCTCCTTCCTATAAAAACTTTCCATTTTGAACAAACTCCTCAGATCCCTCCTCAACTTGCTAGATGGGATTCATGACTCATTTAATAAAGCCAATTAGGTCTTCAAATTTACTTACTTGAATTTTCCTTTTTAAGATTTTATTTATTTTAGGGGCACCTGGGTGGCTCAGTTGTTAAGCGTCTGCCTTCGGCTCAGGTCATGATCCCAGAGTCCTGGAATCGAGCCCCGCATCTGGCTCCCTGCTCGGCGGGGAAGCCTGCTTCTCCCTCTCCCACTCCCCCTGCTTGTGTTCCCTCTCTCACTGTGTCTCTCTGTCAAAAAAATAAATAAAATCTTTAAAAAAAAATTTTTTTTATTTATTTATTTGACAGAGAGGAGAGAGAGGGGGAGAACAAACAGGAGGAGTAGCAGAGGGAGAGGGAGAATCAGGCTTCCTGTGGAGCAGGGAGCCCCACACGGGGCTCAATCCCAGGACCCTGAGATCATGACCTGAGCCAAAGGCAGATGCTTAATGACTGAACCACCGAGGTGTCCCTGAATTTTGTTTTTTAACAATTTCTTCTGAGGTCTCTCTCTTGGTTTGTAGATGGTGGTCCTCTACCTTTGAGTTCACATGATCTTTCTTTTTTTAACTTAAGTATAATTGACATACATGTTATATTAGTTTCAGGTATACAACATGGATTCGACAATTCTACACATTACTCAGTGCTCACCACCCTAAGTGTAGTCACCATGTGGCACCATACAACATTATTGTAATATTGACTACATTCCCTATGGTGTACTTTTAATCTCCATCTGTGTGACTTATTTTATAACTGGAAATTAGTACTTTTTTTTTAGATTTTATTTATTTACTTGTCAGAGAGAGAGCACACACAAGCAGGGGGAGTGGCAGGCAGAGGGAGAAGCAGGCTCCCCACTGAGCAAGGAGCCCCATGTGGGACTTGATCCCAGAACCCTGGGATCACGATCTGAGCTGAAGGCAGACACTTAACTGACTGAGCCACCCAGGCGTCCCGAAATTTGTACCTCTTAATCCCCTTTATCTACATGATCTTTTTCTCTGTGTGTCCTAATCTCTTCTTCTCGTAAAAACACCAGTTGAGCATCTGCCTTCAGCTCAGGTCATGATCTCAGGGTCCTGGGATTGAGCCCCATGTGTTAGGCTCCCTGCTCAGTGAGGAACCTGCTTCTCCCCCTCCCTCTGCCACCCCTTTGTGCGAGTGCGCTCTCTCTCTCTCTCTCTCTTTTTTAAGATTTTATTTATTTATTTGACACAGAAAGAGATAGCGAGAGAGGGAACACAAGCAGGGGGAGTGGGAGAGGGAGAAGCAGGCTTCCCCGCGGAGCAGGGAGCCAGATGCGGGGCTCGATCCCAGAACCCTGGGATCATGACATGAGCCGAAGGCAGACGTTTAATGACTGAGCCACCCAGGTGCCCCTCTCTCTCTCTCTCTCGTGCATGCACCCATGTGCTCTCTCTCAACTAAATAAATAAAATCTTAAAACAAAAAACAAAAACACCAGTTGAATCAGACTAGGGTCCACCTAACAGCTTCGTTTGAACTTACTTACCTCTTTAAAGGTTCAGTCTCCAAATACAGTCACATTCTAAAGTACTGGGGGTTAAGACTTTGTACAGAAGTCAAAACCTTACCTCCACCCATCTTAGGTCTTCAGGTGAAACTCTTCAATAAAAACATTAACGAAAGAAAAACAAACACAAGTTTATTAACATGTATAACTTGTGCATGGAAGAATGGGAGATAACCAGGGAAAAATGAGTAACTCCCTCATCCAGCTTAGAATTCAGGCTTAAATACCACCTTAATAGGGAAAAGGGAAGGGAAATATAAGCCTCTTAAGGAAAAGTAAATGATTTCTAGAAAAGATGAATGGACCCTTAGAAGAATGGATGGGAGATATGATAATTTGTGTCCAAGTTTATCTGGATGTGCTACAGACTTCTAGTTTCCTCTCCTGTGATGTGAGAAGAAACTCCCAGGAAGGGCATTTATGCCCATCGAGTCCTTTTAGAGATCCATCTTTAGGCAGATAAGGGGAGTTCAGAGAAGACCTCTCCCTGCATTTGCTGTTTTTCAAGTACCTACAGTTCAAAATAGTCAATATGCAAAAGTGGCATATTGGGTGCCATATTCTGTTACCCTTCACTGTCCTCTCCCCTTGGGAGGTTAACAAGATTTTTGAGCCCTCCTCCAGAAACCAGGACACCAGGAGGAAATCCTCCTGAATGTTGTCACTAAAGGGCCTGGCAGTCTCCTCTGCCTCCTCCCTCAGTGTAACATATGCTGCCATGAATGATCTTATGCACCTGCCAAGCACCAGGCACTGGGCTAAGCATTTATGCTATTGACTGCTCACAGTAGCTTTATGATGTGGATGCGATTATTATTCCCATTTCACAGATGAAGAAACTGAGGCTCAAGGGATTAAGCTGTTCGCTCCAAGTCACATGCAGCTATCAAGGGTTAGAGTTAAGTTCTGAACCCAAGATGTCTGACTCCACTATTCACCACTGCCTGACTTTTCTGGAGGTCACAGTTTCTCTGTCCTTGAACCTATCCTCCTTCTACACTGCTCCATGTCTCCATGTCCCTGTTATTAATGCTCTTTCTCCTCCCCCACCCCAAGAATCTCACAATCTCTGCCCAAGCTGAGGTTTTTCAGAGTTCTCTGGGTCTCCATCCCCCAGAGGATGCTGTCAGGGTCTGCTGCGCCTAGTTGAGCATGTGTCCCACATTCCTTGCCCCCTTGGCAGCTCAGAGTCAGAATCTCTCTCTCTCTCTCTTTTTATTTATTTATTTATTAAAGATTTTTATTTATTTATTTGACAGAGAGAGAGAGACAGTGAGAGAGGGAATACAAGCAGGGGGAGTGAGAGAGGGAGAAGCAGGCTTCCCACGGAGCAGGGAGCCCGATGTGGGGCTTGATCCCAGGACCCTGGGATCATGACCTGAGCCGAAGGCAGACGCTTAACGACTGAGCCACCCAGGCGCCCCCTCTCTCTCTTTTTAAAGATTTATCTGTATTTCTTTCTTGCTCTCTCTGAAAGGAAGAAAGAAAAGAAAGAAAGAAAGAAAGAAAGAAAGAAAGAAAGAAAGAAAGAAAGAAAGAAAGAAAGAAAAAGAGAAAAAGAGAAAAAAGAAAGAATGAAAGGGCACAAGCAAGGGGAAGGGGAGAGGGAGGAGAGAGAGAATCTCTAGCAGACTCCATGCTGACCACAGAGCCCCATGCAGACTGCCTGGGTGGCTCAGTGGGTTAAGCATCCGACTCTTGATTTTGATCTCAGGGTCATGGGATTGAGCCCCGTGTTGGGCTCCATGCTTAGTGGGGAGTCTGCTGGAGATTCTCTCTCTCCCTCTCCCTCTGCCCCTCCCCCTCTGAAATAAATAAAATCTTAAAAAAAAAAAAAAAGAGTCAGATGCTTAACCCACTGAGCCACTCAGGCACCTCTCAGAATCAGAATCTCTTGACAATGTCAGGTCATTGAGGTCAAGGGAGTCTTTGAAGAATGAGAGCTGCCAAGGGGCGCCTGGCTGCCTCAGTCAGTACAGCATGTGACTCTTAATCTCAGGGTTGTGAGTTTGAGACCCACATTGGATGGGGAGCCTATCTGAAATTAAAAAAAAAAAAAAGTGAGAGCTGCCAAGTAAGGGTAGAACTTGGGAGGGGGCCGTTGGAATCAGCAATAAGATCTCAGGTGTCTTTAGTGGGTGCAGAGGCAGAAGTTCTAAAGCCAAACCAGAGAGATGCTATAGCTTCAGTAGCGTTTCATACTTACCATGTGCTATTCTGAGCACTTTATAAATATGAATTCATTCATTATTCACAACAACTCTATGAGAAAGGTATTATCCTATTTCCCTATAGGGAAATTAAACACAGAAATGTTTAACGTTTTGGGGTGCCTGGGTGGCTCAGTCGTTAGGCACCTGCCTTCGGCTCGGGTTGTGGTCCCAGGGTCCTGGGATCGAGCCCCACATCGGGCTCCCTGCTCAACGGGAAGCCTGCTTCTCCCTCTCCCACTCCCCCTGCTTGTGTTCCCTCTCTTGCTGTCTCTCTCTCTGTCAAATAAATAAAATCTTAAAAAAAAAAAAAAAAAAAAAAGAAATGTTTAACGTTTTGCCCAAGGTCACAAAGGTAATTCACAGTGTTCAGATTTGAAAATCTGGGCAGTCTGGCTCCCAGACTCCATGCTGTAAACTGCCAAGCCATATAGCCAACTCCGGGCTGTGAGGAGGGGAGAGGGGCATGGGTGGTTAGGACCAGAAGAGAGTGAGAGGCAAGAACTGGAGGACAGATAAAGGGTGGAGTAAATGATTTACAGGTGGAGTGGTTCCCTCTCCTGGACCATAAACCAAGGGGACCTGTCAGCAGCTGGGAAGGGAGATAAGGGACTCAGGAGGGAAGGGCTGGGTGGGGACTGTGGACTCCCCTTCCTGGAGTGAGGCTTCGAGTCCTGTACCTTTATCCATGGCTCTGTGGGAAACTTGCAGTCTGGTGATCCAGAGTGTTGGTAACAGGCAGGAGGGTGAGGGCCACAGAAGCAGATGGGGGGCGACGATTGAAATGCAGTAGCCTGGGTTGTCCTCAAGGAAGCTCCCAGGATCTCAGGGCCTGAGCTCCTCCAATCCCAGGCCTGGTCCCCCAGGTACAAGACTCTTTAAGTGGTATGCAGCCCAGAATGCTCTAGAAAAGCCACAGATCAGAGCTTGGGATGGGTTGCATGGCCATAATGGCTGAGGCCCCAGAGCTGTATCTCACCCTCCCCAGGAGAGAGGTCCTGGGTCTTCCAGATCTCTGAGACACATGCGCGTGCACGCACACACACACGCACATTCCTTTCCTCATATTGACATCTCACCTGGCTCACCTGGGGCCCGGAAAGAGAACATGACTCTTCTGGCCATGAGTAGTTTTCCAGACCTTGTTCATCCAGGAAGTTTCTCAGAAAAAAAAGGAAAGGAGGGCCAGATGTCTTTCAGGTGAAAAGGGAAAAAACTAAAAAGAAAGAAAAGAAAGGAAAAGCAAAGCAAAGCTTGCCTGGGCTCAAGTCCTCCCCAGCTCTACTGAGATGAGTTACATAGAATCCTGTCCTCAAGAGCCGCACGGGCTGGAGGGGAGATGAGCCCCGCAGACAGGTCACTGCCCAGTGCGATTTGCTGCTGTAAGAGAGGAAACCTGGAGGGCTTCAGGGAGGGAGCAGGGGGAAGATCATGGAAAGCTTCCCTGAGGACGCTCTGAGCTTTTCAGTAGGGTACTCAGGGCCTCCTGAGATGCTCCCACCGCTGCTCCCATCACCAGCAAGGTCCAGCTCAGTTGGGCCACTTCCAGCCTTTGGAGTTGTGAAACTGAACAAAGGAAACCTCATTTAAAATTGGTAGTGTGTGAGAACTCCCCCCAGTTGCAGACCTCAACAGGAAGAAGCATACCTTGCATTTTCCAACTGGAAAGGACCTACGTTACTACCCCCTGCAAGAGGGAGAAAGACTTTTTCCTTGTAGAGCAAGAGTCCAGCCAATGAGTAGTTGTCACAACTCAGCCAATGAGAAAACATCACCAACCTCCAGTGGTCTTTTGCTCAAAGTAGCCCCCACTCAGCTTCCCTTTTTTTTCTCTATATAATAACATTCCCCTCCTTTGTTCTCTGGACTTGCCTAGGGTTTGCTGTAGCTTGCGTATCCGCAGATTCTGAATTGCAATTCCTGTTTTTGAATAAGCCCATTTTGCTGGTAAAATAACTGGCTGTTTTATTTACAAGCTCCACCAAGTCCATCAACTCAGGCTTTGAATCCTGCCTCCGATGACCTTGAACAAGGTCATTTACCTCTTGAGCCTCATCTGTAAATGGGGATGTTTCCTGCCCCGTGGGGTCGAGATGAGGATTCCATAGCAGTGCCTTTGGCACGGTGTCCTCAGTCAGTGCTCTGTGATCAGTAGCCGTTAGGATTATAACAATTTATCATCATGCGTCTGTCTTCTCACCTGGAGCGTGGGACACTAATCCCGGTCAACCTGGTTTCAAGGACATGATGTCATCTGTGTGAGTTGTAGGGTCAGTGTAGATGGCACTTCTGCCAGCCAAAGACCAGCCCAGCCCTGCAGGGGTAGGGAGACACATCTAGTTCCCAGGACCAGGGGAAGCTGGGTGACAGCCTCAATCCATCAATGACAACCTCGGGCCAGCTCAGCTTTATGGGCCCAGCAGATATTTAAGTGCATGCAGTGTGTGGGCTAGCCCAGTTCTGCTTCCTCAGCACAGGCCACTGCCCAGAACAGGTAGGCCGGCGTCACTGGGAGGTGGCAGGACCGGGGGCCTTGGGAGAGCAGCTGTCAGCAAGACCCCAGCGGGTAGCATAGTTGTGGGTTTGGGCTAGAGTTGGATCTTCTGTCCTCAGGAGTTGTGATCTGGTTCCCTCTGGCCCTGCGAGTGGAAGAGGATCTCGGGGAAGGCTCTTGCATGAGAGCTGATAGATCTCAGCTCCCCTAGGCCCATCCCATCCTGGCTTGACCCATGTACCACTGAGTTCTGGAGGGGGTGGGGGGGTGCTTTGTCTGCTCTGAAGCTTCTTCCCCTTGTCTACGGACACAGGGTGAAGGCTGGGTGTGCGTGACTAGAGTTGAAGGGAGGGTGCCTGGGAACTAGGCTTGGTGAGAAGGCAAGCTACGGAGAAGATTTGCTGGGAAAGAGGGACAGCTCTGGGAGCAGCTCATGTGACCTCCCGCCCAGGACCCCAGCACCATGACGGTTTCATACACCCTCAAAGTGGCAGAGGCTCGCTTTGGAGGCTTCTCCAGCTTGCTTCTCCGCTGGAGGGGAAGCATCTACAAGCTCCTCTACAAAGAATTCCTCCTCTTCGTTGCCCTGTATGCTCTGCTCAGCATCATCTACCGGTGAGGGTGAGGTCTCAGGGCTGGCCTGGGGCGGGGGGCTCGGCTGCCCGCTTCCCTCTAACCCAGGCTTACAACTGACCTTCCCCAGGCTCCTGCTGACCCAGGAGCAGAGGCATGTGTATGCTCAGGTGGCCCGATACTGTAATCGTTCTGCAGATCTCATCCCCTTATCCTTTGTACTGGGTAAGGCTCCCTCTAATTCTCCCTGGTATCCTTCTGACCATCTTCCCTGACCTTTGGGTTGAGGTGATAGCTCCGAGGGTCAAAGTTACCCCAGCAGCACAGCCTACAGGTCAACCAGAGCAGGCTCAGCAGGCATGGGACTTGCGTCCGGGATCCAGGATTTCCAGACGGCTAGACCCTGCCTGTCACTTGTTGGACCCTCACTCCACCAAGGGACAAGACACCTGCTGGCTTCAAAATCCCACTCTGTGTCCTGGAGAGGAGCTGGAGAGAGGTGACACCCCCTTTCCACCTTCCTGGGAAGCAGGGCTCAGAATTAGCCATTACTTGACCACTTCTCTGCAGGAGGAGGTTTGCACTCCTCCATCCTCCAAGCCTGGCTTAGCAAGGCAGAGGCTTTAGGAAGAGGCGTTCCCCCTGACAGCAAGGCAGGGCACGGAAGCCAAAGGTGTCCTTCTCCCTGCTTTGGTTCAGCCTGGCCTGGACCGGGTGCTCCGGCTGGCGGGCAGCGCATGCTGACTCCCAGGCCCCCCATCTTCCCTTCCCGTCTCCGCTTCCATGGCGGCCGATCAGGTTTCTACGTGACCCTGGTGGTGAACCGCTGGTGGGCCCAGTATACAAGCATCCCGCTGCCAGACCAGCTGATGTGCGTCATCTCGGCCAGCGTGCACGGCGTAGACCAGCGTGGCCGCCTGCTGCGCCGCACCCTCATCCGCTATGCCAACCTGGCGTCCGTGCTGGTGCTGCGCTCGGTCAGCACCCGCGTGCTCAAGCGCTTCCCCACCATGGAGCACGTGGTGGACGCAGGTGCGGACAGGCGCCCCTGGGCTCGGCCAGGCCAATGCAGGCGCCACGCTGGGGAGCCCGGGGGCGGCCCCCGGGGCCAGGACCCCAGCGTGGGCCTCCTGGGAGGGGAGGTCTGACCCCCGGGGGGC
Organism: Mirounga angustirostris; assembly: GCF_029215605.1. NCBI lineage: Eukaryota > Metazoa > Chordata > Mammalia > Carnivora > Phocidae > Mirounga > Mirounga angustirostris. Next base: position 155,296,108 of record NW_026991712.1, read on the forward strand.
ACGTCCTAGCGGCAGCGGAGGTGTCTGCGCCCCCACTCACTGTATCTCCTCAGGTTTCATGTCCCAGGAAGAGAGGAAAAAGTTCGAGAGCCTGAAATCCGATTTCAACAAGTACTGGATCCCCTGCGTCTGGTTTACCAACCTGGCAGCCCAGGCCCGGAGGGATGGGCGGATCCGTGATGACATTGCTCTCTGCCTGCTCCTGGAAGTGAGTCGGCTCCAGACCAGGCCTGTCTGACCTCCCTGGCTCTGCAAACTGGAATAATAATTTTAGTACTTAGCACTTGGATGGTGCCAACAACTGTGTACAGCACACAGCTGGAAGCACTGTCCATACATGAACTCAGTTGGCCCGCACAACAGCCCTTGGGACATCATTACCATCCCTCTTTCACAGGCAAAAACCTGAGGCACAGAGTGGAAAAGAAACTTGCCCAAGTCACACAGCTAGCCAGGGGAGCTGGGACTCAGGCTGGTTCCACAGTCTGTGCTTGAAGCTACTTTGCTAGGCTGCTTCCCGTGACGCCACCCCCTCACGTTAACACCCCAGACAGCGGGATGGGCCTCTAGGCCGAGTTTGTGTTGGGCTCCCCTGTTCTTTCCCCATTCTTCCCTCCTCTCCTCCACTGACATCCTCTTCCTGCTTTTCCCCCAGGAGCTGAACAAGTACCGGGCCAAGTGCAGCATGCTATTCCACTATGACTGGATCAGCATCCCTCTTGTCTACACCCAAGTAACTGCCTCTCCCCTCTCCCGTCCCACTGCCTACTGCATGTCCTGTGCTGCATGTGAAACGGAGAACTAGAGATGGTACCTGCCCTGGGGCAGTGCAATCCAGAGAGACACTGAACAACCAAGGGCTCATCCTCAAAGCATCTCCGGACTCCCCTGAGACGCCCCCATCCCCTCTGATGCTGCCACACGTTTTACTTCCTTGTCAGATTCCCTCACTGGCCCTCGGGGTCAGGGAGGGCATTTCTCCCTGTCTTACTCAGCCAGGCTTCCTTCTCCAGGTGGTGACCATAGCGGTATATTCCTTCTTTGCCCTCTCCCTGGTTGGCCGCCAGTTCGTGGAGCCCGAGGCAGGGCGGGCCAGACCTCGGGAGCCTTTAGAGCCGGGCCAGGAGGCGGCGTCCACCCTGGGGGACCTGGACATGTATGTGCCTCTCACTACTCTGCTGCAGTTCTTCTTCTATGCTGGCTGGCTCAAGGTGGGCACATAGGCCGGTCATACCAGCTTGCTCGGTAGAGATGTGGGCCCAGGGCCCACCTCACCTTTGGGGACAGAGAATGGGGCTCTGAGCCCAGAAAACACTCTTACAACCTGTAGGTGGCCGAACAGATTATCAACCCCTTTGGTGAGGATGATGACGACTTTGAGACCAACCAGCTCATAGACCGCAACTTGCAGGTGGGCAGGGGTCTGGGGGCAGTGCCTTGTGCTTTCCTCCTTGCCAGCGCTGGGCCTGGCTGTGGAGAGGACAGAGGGATCCTGTGGCTTGCTGCCTGCCCCAGGTGTCTCTGTTATCCGTGGACGACATGTACCAGAACCTGCCTCCCGCCGAGAAGGACCTGTACTGGGATGAAGACTCCGCGCAGCCGCCCTACACGGTGGCCACGGCCGCCGACGCTCTGCGGCCTTCCTTCCTGGGCTCCACCTTCAACCTTCGGTGAGCTGCCTGCGCTGGTGGAGGCAGGGCTTGACCCCAGGTCCTCACCACCCCTCTGGGGGCGCCAATGACTCGGTCGCCTCTGCTCCCCGCCCTCTCGGGAAAGCCAGTCCTGGGGTGGCCCCGCGCCAGGCTCGCTCAGCCCGCTCTCCCGCCCGCAGCGTGAGCGACGACCCCGAGCAGAGCGTGCAGGTGGAGGCGTCCCCAGGGCCCGCTCGGCCGCTGCCCGCCGCGCAGACACCGCTGCTCGGCCGCTTCCTGGCCGCGGGAGCACCCTCCCCGGCCATCAGCCTCAGGACCTTCGGCCGCGCCCGAGGAGCCCCCCGGACCCCGCATGTGCTGCGCTTCCGAGCGGAGGAGAGTGGCGACCCCGAGGCCACGGACCGCATCGAGGAGGCGTCGGTGGGGTCAGAGGACGAGGCCCGGGAGCCCTGATCAGAGACTGCCGGGCCCAGGCCGTCCTGCCCGCCTCAGCTCACTTTCCCAACCCCCTGCTGACCTCCGGCACTATTAGAGCGCTTGCTGTGTCCTGAGCCGGAGAATTTAGGGACGGACCTTGAACGGGGAAGATGGCGGGGCCAGCGTCGAGGCTGGGAATGTGCCCATTTTGGCGGGAGAAGGTAGGATGGCTTGCTTGGGGAAAGTGAGGCTGGGATACATGGGCGGGGCCTAGAGAACAAGAACCCAGATGCATTGTTAATTTCCTGAGCAATAGGTTGCTGGGCATGTTCTCAAACCTGCGGGAGCATCAGTGGCACTAAAGGACCTGTTCAGAATAATTGCGAGTGTCACTCCCAGCGCTTCTGATTCATTAGATCTGGGATGGTACTCAGGAATTTTCATTTTTAGTAAGTTCCCAGGTGATGGTGCTGCTGCTGGTCCAGGCATCACAATTTGAGTCCTTTATAAAAAGATATACCTTATCCTGATAATCTTACTCTGAAAAGGGATCAGAGTGTGTGCTGGGGAACTTTTGCTTTACCTGTAAAATATTCAACTTTTTCTTTACAATGAGAGTATAATCGTTTATTACTTGTGCAATTACAGTTGTTTAAATTGGCATGCTGTGAAGTGGGATAAAGATAATACGGTAAAAGCTTGGGAATCTGTCCTGGAGGCTGATCGAACTCAGATGTGAAGGCAGTTGTACACCACCCAGCCTAGACCTTGGGTGGATGTTTGGACTCTGGAGTGCCTCACCCTTCTCTGCTCCCACCAGCTGAACAGGAGAAAGCACGATTTATGGGGTGAAAGCTGCGAGTTCAGCTCTATGGTGGGCCTGCAGTGTTGGGGGGGAACCAGCCTCATGGAGCATAGATCGTGCTGACTGAACTGAGCTCCACTCTCCAAGTTCAGCCTCCACTAAGGAAATTGGTGACTGCCAAAACGAAATCTTAAGATCAAAGGATGGGATGGATGACAGGACTCAGAGGGAAGAAACAAGGGTGTAGTCGAGGTTGAGTGCAGCCTCTGACATCTGAGGCTGGCTTTGCTACTTTCCTGCTGGGCAACCATGGGTTACAGGATACCTAAGCCTAGATCTCAAAGTCTTTAGAGACAAAAGCACCCCAAGATAGCCATTCATGTAGGTGTTTGAGGTTTTTCATAGCGTTAAGGGGAGTTAGCCTTGCTTCAGGGCAAGAATGGTCAGCTGAAGGCTTCGGGAATGAACAGTGTATGAATCCAAGACTCTAAACACACTGGTACACACTGGTTCTAGTCACAGATTAGAGGAAGACGTGAAGGGGAGATAGAATCTTGTAGAGCTCAAATTAGGAAATAAAGGCGAAGTGTCTAGTGTGGCTTTGCTAATCCTGACCCATACTGTAAACACCTAAAATTATGATGCTACAGTAAGAGAACCACTGGATGGAAGGAAAAGTATGGTACAGGCCTCCCAGAGCCAATGGTAAGGTTTTAGAAGGCTGGGTTGCTTTTTGTATGTCCTGAAGTTTTTGTACTCAAAGGGGGGGGGGGGGTCATCTCCTAGTTCATCTTTCCCTATTGTCTATTCACACAACTCTGCCATTTAAGCTAATGAACCAATTGGATCTTCATTTCTTTGGCTCTTAAGTTATGCTTATACTTTCCAACTTTAACTTGGATAAAATCTTAAGTTTTTTTTCTTTTTTAAATTAATTTAGCACATTTGAGTGCTTGGTATGTTGCCATGCACTTCCAGGTACTGGAAACAGAGCAGGAAACATACCTGTTCCCCTGGAGTTCTATTCTAACTGGACAAAAAGGAAAATGAGCAAAACTTATGCCCAACTAAGGGATAAGGAAAAAAAGCTGGTGCAAAAGATTAACAGCACAGAAGGGACTATAATTTAAAATTATCAGGGAGGAACTCACTAAGATCTAAGACCTGAAGAGTAAGCCACGTGGGTATGTGAAGGAAAATGTTTCCAACAAATGAACTAGCAAGCGAACATGTGCTCAGTAAGGCCAGGATGATTAGCACTGTAGAAAAAGGGACCAGGTCACGTTGAGTTCCATAGTGTTTGGGTGTTTGGTAAGGCTTCTGAGATGGGAAGCTGTCTCGTCAAAACCCCATTGATCACTATTGCTAGGACTGTTGGGGACAACAGAAGCCTTCAGTGCTATGTGCAAAAGAGTGGTCAGGAGGTAGAGGTGGTGTTAAAGGTTGAACCAACAAGATCTGGGGACTTTAGATGCTAGAGTGTAAGGGCAAAATGACCCAAGATTTTGATTTAAGCAGCTGTATAAAGGCAACAATTTGCTATAATCAAATAGCTGAGAAACTATTTGAAAAGGGAAAGCTGAGGAATGTTATCAGTTTTTCACATGTTCACCTTTGAGTCCAAATATGATATCCAAGTGCAGATGTTAAGCAGGTTTGGGTTAAAGTTAAAAAAAATGCAGCACAAACTACATTTCATACCAAGAGCAGACAATGTAGCCAAGCTGAAGACAAAGACCTGACCCTTGCAGATTTAGCAATGCAGAAATCACTGGTTATCTCGCACACTTGAGTAGTGAGGGGGGAAGGGATTAGGGTTGAAGAGAAAATTAACTTCAAAAGGACATCCAAAAGCTGACAGGATATGTCAATGTGTACAACTTGCTATCAACTATACCAAAAAAATTTGGAACCCAATTTCAGGGTTTCTAGGCGATCCATGAACCCAGGCTGAAAACTTCAAGCTAAAACCTTAAAACCAAAGTTCACACAGGAAAAGGGTACAGGATCTCTCAAAGAGCCAAGTTCACAGGGGCAGCATGGCTTCAGGTTCCAATCAATACCCCAGTAATATTGGGGGCCCAGTGCTGGGATAACTCCCTCATACAGTCTATGCTTGCCCTGCATGCCATGTCCCTGGTTCCCACTGAACACTAGCCTTTGGGGTGAGAAATGTTCCCTCAGCTATATAAAGGCACAGCCCACGTCTAGGACTGGCCTTCAGCGAGAGCGTGCCGAGCAACTGGATATTCACACGTGAACACAGGACAGGACAATAAACACCTTTATTACATGACCGAAGATAGGAGGAAGATTTATTTGCCTTTCCGGGCTTTGATTTTCCTCAGATAGAACTCTAGCTCCTTGCCCTCTAGCACGTAGCCATCTGCTCGGCCACACTGGCCTGGTCTTGAAGCGATGCACGCTGCAGGATAGTATGCATTCATTAGCAAAGTAAGAGTGGGGCCCTACCCAAACCTAGGTGTCTCCTTAAGGAGTCCATGTTGGTTCAGGTACCCTGGGGGCAGGCTTGAAGCCCAGTGTCTCCTCAGATACACTTTATCGTCACTCTAAGTCAGCAGCAGAACTGGACAAAGTTTTCATCACCGAGACAGCCCCCTCAGCCCACACAGAGACTTCTCAAAATACTTCTGGAAGTTAGAGGCAGAGGCCAAGCTGAGGCCTACGGACTCCTGCCCACTATTTCCCATTTCAGCTTCAGGCTAATGGGATGACCACACGTTCTGAGTTGTGCTTGTATGCGGTCATCGACTCTCCTAGTGAACGGGCTACCACACAGCTGGCAGGCAGTTAAAAGAACAAGGGGCGAGAATAAAATGCAGAGGGCACACTGTACCTTGTGACCCAACCCCCCAATGCAACAGCCATCTTACCAAGAAGCTTGCCCTGCTGGAATTGCTCCTCCAGAAGACTGCTGATTTTGGCATTCTTTTTCCTTTCATCATATTTCTTCTGAATTTTCTTTGATCGTTTTTTGTTTAAAATCTCTTCCTCCTCGGGCGTCTGAATAAAGGAGATAGATGGGTTAGCTGGGGCTCCCCAGGCCCTGGCTCAGGGAAGGAATGTCCCCACAGGCTTGGGCCCTGTACATCCCAATCCCTGCTGCCTTCCTCAGCACTAAAGGCTTTCATCTCTTTCCCTTCAGTAGCAGAACTGGACACAGTTTTCATCACAAGAAGGCTGGAATGAGGCTGGTCTCCCCTCACCCCCACAGGGAAGTTGGCTCCCCCAAAACACGCACCAGCTTGGCCCCCTTCTTGCGGCCCAGGGGCAGTGCATAGTGGGATTCGTACCACTGTCGGTACGGTGTACTGTCAATGAGCACGATACAGTTCTTCACCAGGGTCTTGGTGCGGACCAGTTCGTTGTTGGATGCGTTGTAGACAACATCAATAATCCTTGTTTTTCGCGTACAACCTGCTCACGGGAGAATTTCAGAATCAAGTCTTACAGACCAGAAGCCAAATGGCCTTGTTGTCCCCTACCACCATATCTTCCCCCCAAAGTGCCTAAGAAACAGCAAGGGAACTCTAGTCTGTTACCCAGCTATGGGGTGTCAGCTCATCTTCCACAAAGCCACCTTTCCAGAGATTAACTGGCAACCACACAGTGTCTAGATTCAGTCCCAATCCCTGAAGCTATAGGAGTTGAGACAAAACAGAATGGAGAGAATTCTCCAGCTACCACAACCTTAACAGCTTTCAAAGAGAAACTTCAGTATCTTGATGGAGGCCATGGACTTCCTGTTAAAAGCACTTACTGAAGCTTAGAAAATTTTAGGTGTGGAGTTCCCACCCACTCCTGGAGGGCCTCACTCACACTCAGAGCCCCAGGAGAAATTCCCCACGTCTAGCCTCAAGGCACGGTACTTCTTATTGCCTCCCCGGACTCGGACTGTGTGTATGCGGCGGGGGCCAATCTGGAAGAGACAGACAGGAACTAGGTTATCCAGGAGAGCAAGACAAGAGAAGGTAGGGAACCTAGGCTGGACGGAGGCAACACAGTCAGTGTAACTATGACAAGTCCTAGCATTGGCAAGTGGCACACAGGTGGCCAAGACGGCCACAACCACCCCTAAGGATACTTTTTCATCACTCCAGTTACCTCCAAGAGGAAAAATCTGATTCCAAACACTGAAAATTAAGTCTCTATGCAACAACAACAAAAAATACCGCGTTTCTGACTATCATCCGAGGAGCCCACTCCCTCCAGGCGCCCTTGAAGTCCTAATACGTAACATCGGTCTCCATTCAACCTCTTTAGTCTTAACCAACGCGTAAAGGTGAGGAGGCCGCCCAGGCCCCTGGACGAATCAGAGCCCTACACCACCACCCGCAGCGGCCAGACCACGCTGGAGACGAGGGCCCCGCACGCACCTTAGTGTTGGCAGCGGGGCGTCCCAGCTCATACTTCCGCTTCTTGTGGTAGGGCTTTCTCTTGCCCCCGGTCTTGCGGCGCTTGTGCCAGTTGTCCCGAGAGATGCCTGCATGTGGAAGCAGAGCGCGAAAGCTTCAGCCGCGGGGGCTCGGGCAGGCACCTCGCGAGCCCCAGACCCCCGCAACGGGCGGGCCGCACGCTCAGCTCTCCAAGGTTGGCTTCCCCACTGCGCACTCGGCAGTCTGCAGCATTACCACGGTGTCATCCTCCACATGCGGCCCGGCCCAGGCACTTTCCCGCGGCAGCCATGTTGGCGGCGCCCGCAGCACCCAGCCCCCGCAGCCACCGGAGCGAGCCTCGGCGGCCAGAACCCGAGCACCACCCTCCTCGTGGCTGCTCCGTGCCAGGGGTCGGGGCGCCGGCACTCCTGACTTGGCTGCGAGGCAGGATGGCCCTGGATCGAGCTCATGCCCCCTCCCCGGTCCCAACGCAGAGCGACACTCACCCATCTCCCTCGGCGCTGGCTGCGAAAGAGAAAACGCAAAGCCTCACGGTCCGGTTTGTAAAACGCTGTCCCGCCCCTTTACGTGTTTTCCGGGCGCCGCGGAGAGGAGCCTGGAGTCGGAGCGCGACGTAGCTTATGTTTCTCCGAGCTTCCGGCCGCGAGAGGGGTGTCCGCGCTCCGAATCCCGGGGAGGGCGGTGGGAATGGCTGTGCTAGCGGTTGAGGGCTTTAGGGCACACCCGAGGGGGCAGTCGCCTGCTTGCTTTACGTTTTGAAAAAGCCTCGCTTTAGAGCTGGGCGCGGCTGCGTTGGGAAAGGGTGGAAGGCAGTAGGGATGGAGACGAGCGGTGGACTTGGGTTTTGTTTTGAAGGGTTTGATGATAGATTGGACGTGGGGGTTAGGAAATGGGAGGTGTGCCAAGGATTCCTAATTCCTCATTTGATCATTTGGAATGACAGGCTGCTGGATGTTCGTGTCTGTTTATCCTTATAGAGGAGCTTGGACAGAAGATGTTACTTTGGGAATCGGCCGTATACAAACGGTAATTAAAGTCCCCGGAATGAACGGAACCTAGGGACAGAGCATAAAGCACATTTTCCTTGTAAAGTGTACTAAGTATCTGTTTTAGGCTTTGTGGGATATGGAGTCTGTCACAACTACTCAACTTTGCTGTTGTAGTGTGAAAGCAGCCCTAGACAATAGTTAAGGAATATGTGGCAGTGTTCCGATAAAGCTTAGGGTACTGGGATTCACCTCTCATGAAATACTATGCTTTTGATTTTTCCCACACATTTAAAAACATAACCATTCTTGGTGCATGGGCCCAATCAGCATACAGTGGTGTGCCAACCCCTAACATAAAGAAATACAGGAATATGTTCTAGGTCCAAGACTTGAGGAATGTGAGCATTTAAGGCCAGGTAGAGAAAAACTGGCAGAGGAACGGAGGAGCAACTGAGTAACGGGAAGACAGCCAGCACAGAATGATGTCATGGTCTAATGCTACTGCGAAGGCTAGTTGAAATGAGGACTAAAAAGTGATTCTTGGATTTAGTAACTCGAAAATCTTTGGTAATATTGGCAAGAGCAGTTTCTGTGCAGGGGAGTGAGCAAAATTTAAAATGGAATAGGAAGTTTTATTTTTATTTTTTTAAAGAATTTATTTATTTGACAGAGAGACACAGCGAGAGAGGGAACACAAGCAGGGGGAATGGGAGAGGGAGAAGCAGGCCTCCCACGGAGCAGGGAGCCCGATGTGGGGCTCGATCCCAGGACCCTGGGATCATGACCTGAGCCAAAGCAGACGCTTAACGACTGAGCCACCCAGGCGCCCCTGTTTCTTATTTTTTTAAAGATTTTATTTGACAGAGACACAGTGAGAGGGGGAACACAAGCAAGGGGAGTGGGAGAGGGAGAAGCAGGCTTCCAGCTGAGCAGGGAACTCGATGTGGGGCTCAATCCCAGGACCCTGGGATCATGACCTGAACCAAAGGCAGACGCCAAGGACTGAGCCACCCAGCGCCCCAAGTTGTTTTTTTTTTTTTTTTAAAGATTTCATTTATCTGTTAGAGGGCATGAGTAGGGGGGAGGGGCAGAGGGAAAGGGAGAAGCAGACTCCCTGCTGAGAGGGGAGTTGGATGCCGGGCCTCCATCCCAGGACACTGAGATCGTGACCTGAGCTGAAGGCAGACACTTAACCAACTGAGCCACCCAGGTGCCCCCAGAATGAGGTTTTTTTTTTTTTTTTTTTTTAAATATGGTATATGTAAGCAATTCTCTCAAGAAGTAGGACTTTAAAGGGAAGGAGAGAAGGGTGCCTGGCTGGCTCAGTTGAAGGAGACTGTGGCTCTTGATTTTGGGGATCCTGAGTTCAAGCCCCACGTTGAGTGCAGAGATTACTTAAATAAACTTTTAAAAAAATAATAAGATAGGGGCGCTTGGCTGGCCCAGTCAGTAGAACATGCAGCTCTTGATCTTGGGGTTGTAAATTCAAGCCTGACATTGGGTATAGAGATGACTTAAAATCTTTAAAGAAAAAAAAAATAAAGGGGAGGAGACAATGAGGCTGGTGGCTGGAGGGAAGCAGATCATAGGGCAGTATTGAAAGGAGTAAAGTGCCTAATGGATAAGTCCTTTTACAGTCTGCTCCAAATCCTACCTCATCCCTTTGAAGGGAGTCTCTCAACATTATCCTTCTGTATCTTCAACCTCCCACTGGCTTCTACCACATTCAGAATAAAGTCTAAATTCCTTGCCAGGGCCCAGAAATATCAGACCTCTGCTTATCTCTTCTGCTTTATCAGTTTGACTTATCTCCTACTATCTCCCTCCCTCAACTCCAGGCACTCTAACCTTGCTGTTCTTGCTTCAGGCCCTTGAGCTTTGAGAGAAAATGCTGTTCTCCAAGTCTTAGCATGGCTTCTGCTCTCACTTCAAGTTCCCACTCAAAATCTCACCTCTACATACATACACACATTGGGAGGCCTTTTCTAAGCCTGCTTTCTAAAATGGCAACACTTGAGGTGCCTGGCGGGCTCAGTCTGTAGAGCATGTGACTCTTGATCTCCAGGTTGTGAGTTCAAGCCCCACATAGGAGGTAGAGTTTACTTAAAAATAAACAAAACTCTCTAAAGTAGCAACACTTACCTTTCTCTACTCTCTTAATACTAACATTGTTTTTACATACTCATTATGTACCTTCCCCACTAAAATATAATAAACATGAGAGTTGTAACTGTTGCTTACTACTGTGTTTCCAAACCGCATTTAGTAAGCACTCAATAAATACTTGAATGGCACTCAAATATTTGAACAAATTATTGTTCTACTTACCACATTTTTATTCAGTGGGTTTTCCCAGTAGACTGCGAATTCTTTTGAGTACAGTGCAGGGTGTTTTTTTTTGTTGTTTTTTTTAAAGATTTTATTTATTTGTCAGAATGAGAGAGAGAGAGAGAGAGCACACAAGCAGGCAGAGGGAGAAGCAGGCTCCCGGCTGAGCAAGGAGCCCGATGTGGTCCCAGTGCAGGGATTTTAATCATCTCTCCATCTCCAGCTCTTTGGCACAAAAAAAAAAGGAAAAGGTAATTGCATGGGACATAAAAAGGAAATGGTTTCCAGGGGCACTTGGTAGGTGACAGATAGACTGGATTAGGGGGATGAGAGAAAAGTGACCTGAGAAACCACATGAATGGTGGGATGACACCAATTAAAAGAGGACACAGGAGAGGCAGGTTTCTAGAAAGTTCAATCTTAGGATGAGTTTGACTTGCCTATGAGACATATAGGTGGCTATTCTTTGTATTGCAAGTAGGTGGAAAGATGAGTGTGAAGCTTGGAAGAGAATGGGACTGCTCTTTCCCACCCCCACCCACCACGGTCTGGCTCCCCTAGCCATCTAACCTACTGCTCCATCCTGTCAACCAGTTTGCATCACATGAGCATCTTGTTTCTTCTTTCTTTTTTTTCTTAAAGATTTCATTTATCTATTTGACAGAGAGAGACACAGCGAGAGAGGGAACACAGCAGGGGGAGAGGGAGAAGCAGTACTCCCATGGAGCAGGGAGCCCGATGCAGATGCAGGGCTCAATCCCAGGACCCTGGGATCACGACCCGAGCCGAAGGCAGACGCTTAACAACTGAGCCACCCAGGCGCCCTGAGCATGTTGTTTTCTTAATGTTCTCGAGTAGTAGACTAATTGTAAATGCATCTGCATCTCTTGGGGGCAGTATTCTAGAGGCATCTCTATAGCTCTTGAAGTCAGACCAAGACAGTTCTCCGTGTCCCACACCATGCCCTTCAAGTCTCTACTTTGGCTTTAGCAGAAGTCAAATAGGAGCTCTCTGATTCCATGTCATCCTGGAGAGATCTTTTCTCCTGCTCCCCTCCAACACCTTAGCCTGGCCACGACTCCATTTGCTTTGAGACCATTGGCATTAATTGTACTATGCCTTTGTCCCTATTTTTATTAGTCACCTTAAAAAAAATCATCTCCCAAATTAAATCTATCACCCACATTCTAATTCTGACATAGGTTATTATAATATCTTTTAAAAACTGATCTCTCACCATTCTCCATTTCCTAAAATCTCACTATGTCCTGTCATTCATCAGAAAAATCCTCTGTATCTTCAACCTCTTCTGGAAATATTTCCTTTGCCTTCATAATGTTTCCTTTTCCATAGCCTTCTAACAGAAATCTGGTTCTCTGAGGAGTTTTCCTCCTTGCCAGCCTTCTCAAGTGGAGGACAACTGCATTCCTCTTCTCTAGATGGGAGACAGGTGTTGGCCAATTTCAGACCATCCTTACTCTATCCTAAAAACCACAGACTTTGAATCTTATGCTATAAAACCATAACACTCATTACTCTTTTACTGTACTTACCTATAAATTCTGCTTCTTCACCAACTTGTGTCTAGATTTTAGATCCCGACTCACTGTAACTTTCTCTAATACTACTCCTGTCATATTTTGGGTGCCTACACATGAGCATCTTTATCTCCCTCAACTTTAACCTTTCACCACCTCCTCACCCAGTAAGTCCTTAAACCTGGGATCAATCCACCTCTTGTCCCTAATACCTGGATAAAGTCACTTAGCTCTGTAGACTAATAACACTAGAAATTAAGAACAATTGGTATTAGGCCCTGGAAAATCTTTACAATGAAAGGCTTACCTGAAGCATAAACTTTACTGGAGAAGACACTATAAATAGATTGTAATAAACTATATGAAAGAAATAATGTGCTCCATGGGGCAAAGGGGCAAATGAGATAGGATGGTGTGAGATGACTTCTCTAGGGTGACAGATCTGGGGTAAACAGACCTGAAAGAAAAAAAAGAAACTTCGTATAGCTTTAATTTTTTTAAAAGATTTTATTTATTTATTTGAGAGAGAGAGAACAGGAGCAGGAGGAGGGGCAGAGGGAGAGGGAGAAGCAGATTCCCCGCTGAGCAGGGAGCCAGATGAGGGGATCCATCCCAGGACGCTGGGATCGTGACCTGAGCCAAAGGCAGACTCTTAACTGACTGAGCCACCTAGGCACTCCTGTATGGTTTTAATTTTTATTTTAAGTAGGCTCGACACCCAATGTGGGGCTTGAACTCATGATCCCGACATCAAGAGTCACATGCTTTACTGACTAAGCCAGCCAGGCACCTCCCAAAAAGAACCTTTTGAAGAGCAGATGATTCCATGCAGAAAGAATGTCAAGTGTAAAAAGCCCTGAGAAGGGTAAGCACTTCTGGAATGATGTAGTAAGGACCTTCAGAAAACCACTCCATAAAAGCAACAAGAACGCTGACCAAAATTGTCAAAATCAACTTTTCCGGAACTCTGAAATTAACTAAGGCTTGCAACAATCCAAGGAGCACTTATTCAAGAATAGCAGCTGAATCTGGGAACAGTGATCTTTGTTGCTTTTTAATTTGCCCTAATCCCATCCCCTTCCCCCAGCTCCATGGAGGTTTTGAAAACCAGTAGCCTTTCAACTATGGTAGCTGTGAAAAACAGCCTAATAGCAATCGGAAGGGGAAGATGGGTCTGGAGCTCCCCCAAAGCCCCATCCCCAAAGAATCATCACCGTGTGACCTGTCTGGCAACTTGCCAAAAAGCTCCATTCTTAGGGCTTGTCTTTATTTGACCCCACTCAAAGCTCACTCTGAACAGCCCAATCCCTAGGGTGTTTGTCAAAAAAAAAAAAAAAAAAAAAAAGGAGGGGGGCAACAGAGCTGCTGAGGTGACATTACCAGTTGGGGCTAACAAGAGGCTGACCAGAAAACCAGAAAACAATAAAAGACTGAAAAGGAAAAGCAGGGGGATATGGGGATTTGAAAAACTTCCACATATTCCTGGGAATTTAAAGGCCGCATGCATATGCAGGGCTGAATACATACCCAGGAAGACCTGAAAAGACCCTAATATTGCCTTTTACTGGTAAGATATGGCTCAATTTGAAGCTGCACAAGCAGGAAGTGAAGGTTATACACCATAAGCATATGGGATTTATCCCAGGTTTGCAAGGTTGGTTAAACATCTGAAAATCAATATAATATACCTTTTTAATGGAATAAGAGAGAAAAAGACATATGGTCACTTCAAAACACAGAAAAAGCATTTGACAAAACCCAATAATCTTTCATGATAAAAAGACTTAAACTAGAAACAGAATTGAACTTCCTCCAGCTGATAAAGATCATCTACAAAAACCCATAGCTAAAATCATATTTAATGATCTGGAACAAGACAAGGATGTCCACTCTCGCCACTTCTATTCAAAATTGTCTTGGATGTTCTATCCGGGGCAATTCGGCAAGAAATAAAAGACATCCCATTTGGAAAGGAAGAAGTCAAACTGTATTCACAGATGACATGACCCTATATAAAGTCCCAAAGGATCCACATATAAAAATATTACAGTTAATAAACAAATTCAGCAAAGTTGCAAGATATAAGATCAACACACAAAAATGGATTGTGTTTCTATACACCAGCAACGAACAATCTGAAAAGGAACTTAAGAAAAACAAATCATTTTGTAATAGTATCCAAACCAACCAACCAACCAACCTAGGAAATAAATTTAACCAAGGAGGTGGAAGACTTGTACACCGAAAACTATAAAACCTTGTTGAAAGAAATTAAAGGGGGCGCCTGGGTGGCTCCGTTGGTTAAGCACCTCCCTTCGGCTCAGGTCATGATCCCAGGGTCCTGGGATCGAGCCCCTCGTCTGGCTCCCTGCTCCTTAGGAAGCCTGCTTCTCTCTTTCCCTCTGTCTCCGCTCCCCCTGCTTGTGCTCTCTCACTCCCTCTATGTCAAATAAATAAAATATTTTTGTTTTTTTAAAGAAAGAAACTAAAGACCTAAATAAATGGGAAGACACCCTGTGTACATGGATCCTTGTACATGTACAAAACATCCTAAGGACATGTACTTAATGTTGTTAAGATGGCAATATTACCCAAAGCAATCTACAGAGTCCGTGCAATCCCATTAGCCTTTTTTGCAGAAACAGAAAAGCTGATCCTCAAATTCACATGGAATTGCAAGAGGCCCTGAATAGCCAAAACAATATTGAAAAAGAACACAGTTGGAGAACTTACACTTCCTGAGTTCAAAACTTAATACAAACTATAGTGATCAAACAGTGTAGTATTGGCACAAGGACAGATATACAGACAAATGGAATAGCATTTAAAGTCCAGAAATCAAGTTTCTATCCTGGAACCATGGCCCAGTTTGTCCATAACCTTGCAGAGAAGGCCCTGGTGCTAGTGGAAACTGCTGTAACTTACTCAAAGCCTCAGTGGGCTGATGGGCAGATTGGCCGCATTTTGGCACTATGCCAAGGTTGAGCTGGTTCTTCCAACCCCTGCTGAGATCCCTACAGCTATTCAGAGCTTGAAAAAAATAGTCAAGAGTGCTCAGATGGGTAGTTTCAAACAGTTCACAGTTAAGGAAACTCTGCTGAATGGCTTGGTGGCCACTGAGGTGTGGATGTGATTTTATGTCAGGGAGATCATAAACAAGCGAGGCATCACTGGCATAATGTTTGAAGATCAATCTTTTTTTTTTTTTCTTTAAGATTTTATTTATTTGACAGAGAGAGACACAGCGAGAGAGGGAACACAAGCAGGGGGAGTGGGAGCGGGAGAAGCAGGCTTTCTGCGGAGCAGGGAGCCCAATGTGGGGCTCAATCCCAGGACCCTGAGATCAGGACCTGAGCTGAAGGCAGACGCTTAACGACTGAGCCACCCAGGCACCCCTGAAGATCAATCTTTAACATGTTTATATTTTGTTTATTATTTGAGTGTTCTTGGATCATTTGTGATCAGGCTGGTATTTGTGTTTTTTTTTTTTTTAAGATTATTTGTTTATTTGACAGAGAGAGAGGGAGAGAGCCCAAGCAGGGGGAGCAGCAGAGGGAGAGGGAGAGCAGGCTCCCCGCTGAGCAGGGAGCCCCGACACTGGGCTTGATCCCAGGGATTGTGACCTGAGCCAAAGGCAGACACTTAACCAACTGAGCCACCCAGGCGCCCCTGGTCAACTGATTTTCAAAAAAAGGTGCCAAGTCAATTCAATGGGAAAACAACAGTCTTTTCAACAAATGGTGCTGGAAATACGGATAGCCACAAGCCAAAAAGTGAATTCAGACACCTCACACCATCTACAAAAATTAACTCAAATTGGGTCAAATATAAGAGCTAAAACCCTTCACTTAGTGTGTTTTTTAGATTCATCCATTTTGGGGGCACCTGGGTGGCTCGGTCGAGTGTCCAACTCTTGGTTTGGGCTCAGGTCTTGATCTCAAGGTCATGAGTTCAAGCCCTGCATTGGACTCCATGTTGGGCGCCAAGCCTACTTAAAAATTTAATTAAAAAAAACCCCAACACTAAGTGAAAGAAGCCAGAGAGTAAGACCACATATTGTATGATTCTGTTTATATGAAATGTCCAGAATAACAAGTCCATAGAGAAAGTAGATTAGTCGTTGCCTGGGGCTGGGGGAAGAGTTGATTGGGAGGTGACTGCTAACAGGTATTGGGTTTCTTTTTGGGTGAAAATGTTCTGGAATTAGTGGTGATGGTTGCCCAATTAAATGAGTATACCAAAACCACTGAATTTATAGCATGTGAATTTTATTTCTTTAAAGATTTTATTGGGGCGCCTAAGTGGCTCAGTCGTTAAGCATCTGCCTTCGGCTCAGGTCATGATCCCAGGGTCCTGGGCTGGAGCCCTGCATCAGGCTCCCTGCTCTGCGGGAAGCCTGCTTCTCCCTCTCCCACTCCCCCTGCTTGTGTTACCTCTTTCACTGTGTCTCTGTCAAATAAATAAAATATTTTTTTAAAAAGATTTTATTTATTTAGGGGTACCTGGTGGCTCAATCTGTTAAGCCTCTGCCTTCGGCTCAGGTCATGATCTCGGGGTCCTAGGATTGAGCCCCACATCGGGCTCCTTGCTCAGTGGGGTGTCTGCTTCTCACTCTCCCTCTGGCCCTCCCCCTGCTTGTGCTCTCTTTCTCTCAAATAAAGCCTTTAAAAAATATTAAGATTTTATTTGAGAAAGAAAGAGCATGAGCAAGGGAGGGGCAAAGGGAGAGGGAGAAGCAGACACCCTGCTGAGCAGGGAGCCCGATACGGGGCTCGATCCTAGGACCCCGAGATCATGACCTGAGCGAAAGCAGACGCTTAACCGACTGAGCCACCCAGGTGCCACTATATGTGAATTTTAAAGAATGTGAATTATATGTCGGGGCACCTGGGTGGCTCAGTCGTTAAGCGTCTGCTTCGGCTCAGGTCATGATCCCAGGGTCCTGGGATCGAGCCCCGCATCAGGCTCCCTGCTCAGCGGGAAGCCTGCTTCTCCCTCTCCCACTCCCCCTGCTTGTGTTCCCTCTCTTGCTGTGTCTCTGTCAAATAAATAAATAAAACCTTTAAAATAAATAAATAAATAAATAAATAAATAAAGTATGTGAATTATATCTCAATAAAGCTTTTTTTTTTTTTTTTTAAAGGTCTGGCATATTCAAGAAATAAAGGTCAGTGTAGTTGGAGAACAGTGAGTGGTAGGAGATAGTTTATTCACTCAAAAATATATATTGTATGCTCACCGTATGTTCTAGACATTGTGGATATAGTATTAAACAAAAATCTTTGTTCTTATGTGCTTAAAATAGCTAACTAGCACTTATATAGCATTTATTAAATATGGGACTTTGTACTTACCGTGTGTATATCAACTCAATTTTCCTACCACCTCTATACCAGTATTACCTCCACGTGACAGAGAGCTCAAAGATGTGAAACCCACATAAGGTTCTGCAGTCAGAGCCAGGCTGTGTGGTGTCAGAAGCTGGGCTTTTAACCTTGAACTGTTCTGGCCAAACTGCATTACAACTGGACCAAAAGAGGAAGGAGCTGACCAGGCCACAGTAGGGCACTCAGAATTTATCCTTTGTGCGAAGGGATGCTATTAAAGAGTTCGGAGCAGGGGCGCCTGGGTGGCTCAGTCAGTTGGGTGGCTGCCCTCAGCTCAGGTCATGATCCCAGGTTCCTGGGATCGAGCCCCACATGGGGCTCCCTGCTCCGCGGGAGGCCTGCTTCTCCCTCTCCCGCTCCCCCTGCTTGTACTCTCTCTCTCTGTCAAACAATAAAGTCTTTAAAAATAAATAAATAAATGTTTAAAAATAAATAAATAAAGGGTTCAGAGCAGGGGATGACTTGTAAGGATGCGTCCCCATCAGGAACATGTATGCTATTCCAGGTAAGAAGATGGGTCAGGTCTGGTAAGGTCTTCATTTAATCTTTCCAGTTCTGTGAGGTGGGTTTTGGTGGCCCCATTTCACAGATGAGGGAGAAGTTAGGTATCTGGAAGCTTTGAAGGCCTCAGAGCTAGTGCTGTCTCTGTGAACTTGGTTCAGCTAAATTTCTGAAGCCAGGTCCTACAGTTGGTTATTGACTGGCACCTTCAACTCATGCAA
The DNA here is from genome assembly GCF_029215605.1 of Mirounga angustirostris. Taxonomy (NCBI): domain Eukaryota; kingdom Metazoa; phylum Chordata; class Mammalia; order Carnivora; family Phocidae; genus Mirounga; species Mirounga angustirostris. The sequence goes on from NW_026991712.1 coordinate 155,314,364, forward strand.
TGAGGTAGAGAATGTGCCTGTTTTATAAATGAAGTAACTGAGGCTGGGAGAGCCAGAACCTGGTCTGTTCGACCGAAGTCTTTACTCTATAGTTTCTGCAGTAGCCCATGTGCCCCACGCTCCCCACCCACCTTCCTGAGGCCTTTCTAGAATACATATTTGGTTGTGTGGCACTTAGACTAAAAATGTTCTAGTGGCATATTACTATTTAGATAATTAATGTTCCATGACAAGGAATCTGGAACCCTCCAGTTCCCAAATTGTCCATGCTCTATCCTTGGTTTCTCAGTCCACTGGCAAACTTCTAATTTTTCCAGACCAAACTGGTGTTGCTCATCAGATCCTTTCCCATATAGCAAGCCAAATGCCTTCTTGTCAGTGTTGCCACAGAATCTTTTAATGTGACTTGAGCAGACCGTAACTGACAGAGCACCATCTCTTTTCTGCTTCTAGCTCCTGGCCCCAGGAGAGGACCTGGGACCAGGGAAGCACCGAACAAGGCAGGGGCTGAGGCTTTACCGCATCACTGAAACTGCAGGTGTGGATCTGGCCTCCTTAGGGAGAGTACAGAATCAGCACTACGGAGAGTGGCCTCCTTAGGAGAGTACAGAATCAGCACTACGGAGAGTGGCAGAAGTGTCTGTCCTTAGTCCTTCCCACACACCACTCAACAGATTGATTTTTCCCTCTTTCTTTATTGTTAGATACAATGTATAAACACGTAAAACAGAAAACAGCAGGGATCCTCTTGAGCCTGAAAAACCAGCAAGGAAGAGATCCCAGAGACTTTTTTTTTAAGTACAAGACATAGTGCCTGAACCAAGGGCATGGAAGGCAGGCCAGAGCCAGCAGAGAGCTGGACTAAAGGCTCCTTCCCTCTCCCCAGAGCCAGGATAACCCCACAGAGCACCCCACCAGTAGCCAGTCCATACAGGCAGAAGGCCACCCAAGGGAAAACTCTATACCAGAGAGTCTTCCCCTCCTGGAGAGAAGGTAACACCCTTCCCATCCTCTTTCTTCCCATTCTTGCTCCCTTGAGGGCTACAACTGAGGAAAAGGAAAGTAGTGTCCCATGTCACTCTGACCCCCTCCCCAGCTGCCTCGGGCCCCCATACTTGGCATTTACCAAAGCCTGTCCCAGCTCAGACCCTGACTAGTCCCACCCGGCGCCCAAAGTTTGCTGGGGAGGGATGGAGAGTGGAAGAGGCTGGGTGTGAAACCAAACAGATCTTTTATTTGCAGTCGTCACTGGGGCCGTTTCTTGTTGCTTATTTGTTTGCTGGCCTGCTCTTCCAGCTGCATGGCCAGGCGCAAGGCCTTGATGACATCTGGAAGGAAGGGGTTGGGGGGGCACTGTGGGTCAGCGGGGGTCTCAGAGGCCCCTTTCCCTCAGGGCAGAGGCCCCATCCTCCAGCCATACCCACCTCGCAGGGCTGAGAAGTGCTTGGCTTGCTGGACCAAGGCAGACTCTGCCTTGTTCACGAAGGTCTCCAGGTCATAGTCTGGCTGCTCGGTCATCTCAGAGAGCTCCAGCCAGCCTGGCCCTTGCTGTGGTGACACGGGAGAACCTTGTCAGTTCAAAAATGGTCAAACCAACTTAGCAAACCCTTCCTGCTCCCCTACCACCTGCAATGCAGACGACGTGCACGAGCTGCCCATTCCTTCGGCCACAGCCCACACTCTGCCTCCTGACCTCCTCGCGCAGAAATCTTCAACTGAATCCATCCTCTGTCCTGCCTCTAACTTGTCCCTCTCCCCAGGTCAAATGAACGTCACAATCTGTCTTGAGACCACGCCAGAAATGGGAGCAGCAACTTTATTCTTTTACCCTGCTTGTCCCCAGATCCTACCAATTTTGCCCCTTAAATGGCACCTGAGTCTCATGTCCTCACTCCAGTCCCATGGTGGCCATGGCCACACTCTGTCTAGGCACCAACACCTCTCTTGAACTCTTAACAATAATCTCCTAACTGCTCTTAACTTCGAAGTGCCTCTACTCATGCTCTCCCACATTCCCAAACCAGGCTCCACATTGCACCTAAAGCTCTGATAAGACCATGTCATCTGATCCGACCACACTCCGCTTTACTTCCTTCAAAGGCATCCACTGCCCTTTCGACCAAGTCCAGGCCTTGGGAGTGAACCATGGGCCCTCTAGCTGACTTGGCCATGGCCTTAACTCCATCATCTGCTCACTCTTTTTGCTTTGGTCAGAGTGAATCTCTCATTCTTCCTGAAAGTACCATGGCCTTTCACACATTTGTACCCCTGAGCACTCCAGGGAGAGAGGACAGGCTTAAGCGCTTACTCTTCATGTGCCCTCCTCAGTTCAGAGTGGCCCAAGCTCCTTTCTGTGCTGCACCCTGAGCGCCCCCCTAGCAGAGGGCACTCTCGGGCCTCCCCTCCCCCTGCAGCAGGAGTCACAGCAGCACCAGCACCCAACACCTACCACACACTAACTGCATGCTGTGCACTGCTTTAAAAGCGTATCACTTAATCCTCAGACACAACCACCCTGTCTTGCCCATTTTAGAGATGAAGAAACTGAGGCCTAGTGATGATAAATGACTTTCATAAGGAAATCAGCTTATAAATAGAAAAGTCAGGATTGATCTAGTCTTATTTTAGGGCATACTATCCATACCTCATGTTTTTGGTCTTTGGTTTCAGCACAGCGGTTGACATACAGAAAGTACTCACCAAACACTCGCTGAATAAACAAGCCAAGGTCTCTGCATATAAATCACTCTCCAAAACCTCAATCAGGAGCATAGAGGAGAGACACTAGCTCTGGCTAGGAAGATGGAGGAGAAAGGCTGTGTGGGCCAGGCTGGAGAAGGGGGTATGTTAATTAGTTGTTCTAGAACAGCTAGATGAATAGGTAGAGAACGAAGGAATGCTAGGTAGAGGCCTGCCTCTTGCCATCCCTATCTGAAGACTTGTGGGAGCAAAGCCCAGGTCACGTTCAAAGAATGGTGCTAAGCACCACCGAGGGGTTCTGCTAGTATGGATATCCAATCCCTCCCTAGCCAGGGCCAGCTCCTCACTTGTATAATCTCCTTGAGCTCCTCCACGGCCCTTTCCTCCAACTCCCTGATCTGAGACATGGCTTCATTAAAACTGGACATCTGGGAAGATAGTTCCTCCTCTTCCTTGGAGAACTGAAGGGGCCAAAAGGAGAGGTACAGCAGTATGGTCTAGTCCCGACCTCAGCAGGCCACATTTCCGTTCTGCCTGGCCCCACCCCCACGCCTTACATTGCCTGTGATCAGGGACCCATGAGAGCTGGCTTCCACCTCTTCTGTTTCCATCTGAGTTGGCTGCTCCCCACTGGACCCACTGTGGGGGCTCAGCTCCTTGACCCTGAGGAAACAAGAAGGTCTCAGAGCCCACAGGAGCCTCCTTGGCACTCACAAGACTGCAGCACCACTCAGACCATGAGGCTCAAGGGGAGAAGCAGCTTTGACTTTGGCCTAGAGGACCCATGTTGGCTCTCGACCAAGGCCTGAAGGGGACTGGGACAGACCATCTAGCATCATGTCTGAACTCCCAAGTCTCAGATTCACTGAGTCACAGAAGAATATACAGTAGGCACTGAGACTCCAGAGCTCCCTCCCTCTTCTTTTCCTCTCTCCTGCACCCCTCTCCCCATCCCACTGGTCATGGGTACCAGTACCTGTCTGCATATCTTAGTGTGTTTAAAGTATATTCACAGGAGCTTATGCCTGGTGAGATCATGGCAATCTGCAAAAGGGGGAAACAGGCAGTTAAGGGTTGAAGATCACAGGGTAAGTGCACTAGACCTCCTCCTGCTGGAGACTGCCAGGAACTATCTATTTGAGCTGCTGACACCCACACAGTATTGAAGCAGGAAGCTAATAATTAAGCACCCATTCTGTGCCAGGCAACTTGCCCCATGGGCACCGAAAATTAATGCACCTTGAAAATGGGTTCCTGGTGCATCTGGTTATCCCCTCTGTTGCTTTAGCACTTTATTGATCCTCTCACCAAGGTCATATCTTAAGGAGCAGTGGCTCCTGCTGGAACCTTCTATTCAGCTGGGCTCAGGAATGATGGTTTAGAGCTTAGTCAGAAATTCCCACCTTCCCTAGTAGGCTGGGAAGAGGAGATTCCTTGGAGGGGAAGAAGGGCAGACCCTAGCTAGCAGGGCTTGTAGATAAAATAAGGGGACAAAAATTATTTAAGGCATAGCCCTTTCCTATCTGCAAAGCTGGGAGACAACAAACCTGAAGGAAGCCATAGAGGAGATGAGAATTTCCCCCTCCTGCTTTCCCATAGCCCTCCTTCTGATTTCTGGGACCCCATTTCACCAGGTAAGGGAGCATGGACCATCCCCAAACCAAGAGCTGCCCAGACATACAGTAAAGTGAGCATATCCTTTCCTTCCCTCTTGAATAGGCAAAGAGGAACTTGGTACTAAAAGGCCAGGTGGGGGCGGGGTGGCGACTGGGGGGTACAGTCAGTTGAGCATCCGACTCTTGATTTGGGCTTATGTCCTGATCTCAGGGTCCTGGGATTGAGCCCCATGCTGGGCTCTGCACTTGGCGAGGAGTCTGCTCGAGGATTCTCTCTCTCCCTCTCCCTATGCCCCTACCTTGCTCGTGTGTGCACGTGCTCTAATAATTAAATAAATCTTTAAAATAAGTAAGTGAATAAATAAAAGGCAGCAGGGGATGCCCAGTCAAGATCAAGTCTGGAAACCCAGGTGGCCAGGGGCGCCAAAACTGCCCACAGACAGGACTCAGGGTCTTTCTATACCACCTCCAAAGTGACCCTACTCACCATGCAGGTCCTTGAGTTCTCCCCGATAAAGGAGTCCCTCAGCACCTGTGTCAGCTTGCTCTCTCGAAACGGGGTGTGAGCCTTGTTCTGTCCCAGGGCCCTGATGCACTCCTGTGGGGGAGCAGGAGCCACAGTGGTCCCTTCCTTCCTTCTGGCCCGCCCACTCCCTCTCTCCCTCCACCAGGAGCCCTCCAGGCCAACCACCTCTGTCTAGGCCCTGCTACCTTCAGAGCCAGGAGGCTCTTGTTGATTTCTGCACCTTCCATGCGGGTCTGCCGGTCAGCACTGGAAGTGTCCGCACCTCTCTCATTCCCTGCCAGATCCACCAAAGAGAACTTGCCATGCACTCTCCCTTTGGCTCGAAGAAGAATCTGGAAGCAGGCATGGGAGCGGGAAGAGTTGGAGTTGGCAAATGTCTGCCCAGAGGTCCTGTGTCAAAGGAGAGCAAAGAAAGGCTATGAGCCTCTGAGGTTACCAGCCACTGTGGCTCCCCAGAGTTCAAGCACCCCACTCCACAACACTAAGTTCTCTGGTACAAGGGGCACAAGTCAGGACTTGGAGCAGTCCTGTGTCTTCTTGTCCGGACTTCTGTTTTGTCCTCCGTGGGCAGCAGCTCTCCCTCCAGCTCCGGACCTAGCAAGTTTTCCTGGCAGTGAAAGTACTGGATTCTGTGCTAGGACCTTAGCCAGACCCGACGGTCCAACAGCACATGGGGAAGGAGTGGCCTGTGTTGCAGGGCCCAGGGGGAGAAGGAAGGGTTGTCATGAATCACTTGTCAAAGCTTGAGGGCCCTGAGGAGGGCAGCCCGTTCCCTGGGCCTCCATAAGCCACCCAGCACCCCACTGCACCATGCCTGGTGGCAGAGCACTTCCCTAACTCTATAGAGGAGCTAGGACCCCATCACTTCCAGCCTAGAACATACCCAGAGATCCTGTCTCCTACCACAGAGGGAGAGAAGAGCAAAGAAAAACCTGGAGAAGTCAGGAAGTATGCTTTGGGGTAAGAGCCTGGAAATAAAGTCTGGCCTTTCGGGGGGAGGGGAAGCGCCTGAGTGGCTCAGTCGGTTAAGAGTCTGCCTTCAGCTCAGGCTCAGGCTCAGGTCATGATCCCAGGGTCCTGGGATCGAGTCCCACATCGGGCTCCCTGCTCAGCAGGGAGCCTGCTTCTCCCTCTCCCTCTGGCACTCCCCCTGCTTGTGCTCTCTCTGTCAAATAAATAAAATCTTAAAAAAAAAAAAAGTCTACTTTGGTTAGATTTAAGACACTTTGACTCGCTCCTGATGAGCCTCTGGCCTGGGGTCATCTGCCCTATTGAGAGTCCTTAAGGCAGGGGCCCTCACAGCCCTCACCAAGCTGCAGAGAGCGGCACTCTGTGGAAACGTCATTGGGCTTAGAGCGAGGGTCTGTCACCTGAACCAGGGATTGGGGGGGCCCTTCCCATCACCAGAACTCTGACCTGCAGGCACTGCCTATGTCGATCATCTTGATGACATCGTCGGCACAGCTAACCAGATGCTCCTGCAGCCCCACCACCTGCACCTGCTGCTTGCCATCTTCCAGCACACGCAACTTGGCTTTCTTGTTGAGCAGGTCGAACAGCTGTGCCAGGCAGGGGAACAAGGCTAAGGCTGTCAGGGGCCGGGCACCCCACCCGACACCCCCATCCTTCAGGGCCTGTCCCAGCTTAGAGAAGGCTGGCAGCAAGGAAGGCAGAGAAGCTAAGCCGGGTTCAGGGCAGTACCCCTGAAAGCCGAGTCGGGCTGCCTCAGTGTGCTCTGACTCTTACTTTGCTAGCTATGGGAGCCTAGACCCGTACCAACAGCTCCGGGCTTATTCCTCATCTGCAGAATAATGACGGTAATACTTCCTCAGAGGTTACTGTAGTGAACGAATGAGTTGAGACATGTGCTTTAGCACACGATACCATATCAATAATCCACATTAGCTATAATTATTATTATTATCCTTGAGAGCCTGCTCTGGGGAAGGCAACTCTGCAAAAGCATGGAGTGTAGAGAGAGAGGGTACAGAGTATAAGGGGTGGAGGAGAGAGTGAAAGAGAAGATGAACAGAGAATGAACGTACACAATCAGGGGAAGAGTAGAAAGGCTATAAAGGAGGTGGGTCAAGGGAGGGCAGGGCACACACAAGGCAAGCTGCCCATGTGAGAGGGGGCCCTGAGGAGTATTGCTGCCCTACTTGTTGAGCTTGGGCCCCATCTCATCATCAGATGAAATCTCCCACACATGTCCGGGCAGAGCAGCCCATCAAAGGCTTGACGGCCCACAGGTTGTTTGGTTTCTACAATTTCTAGCCAACCTCAAGGATTTAGAAAGTTCAGGGGCCCCAACAGTATAAATAGGGGGCTCCTTGCCAGCTAGCTACCTTTCCATTATAGATCTCGAAGAATGTCACATAGACTTCCAGGCCCAGGTTCCGGTAGCGGGGCTGATTCCTCAGGAGGAAGACATCTCGGGCTATGGAGAGAGCCTGGATTAAGTAAGCAGCCTGGCTTTCTGTGCCCAACCCCGCTGCGGCAGAACACATACTTACAGGCCATGGCATAGATCCCTTTGGATGCTTTCTGGGCTCTCCCAGAGAGGTCTCCGCCCATGGTCTGCAAGGGAAGGGGTGGAGGACGGTGGTACATACAGGGCCTTGGGCCTAGGCCAGAGCACCACTGGCTTCATCGCCGCACCAAGGCCGAGACGCTGCCCCCGCAGAGGCGTGTGGCCCTAGGGTATCTGCTGATGGAGTGTCTGTGCCAACGGCACTTTCTGCAAGAAGCTCACCGGCTTCCTTTTCAGGGACCCGGTGAGATACCATGGGCAGGTCTGCTCCCAGCCAGGCCTGAATACTCACATGTGTCTTGCCACTTCCCGTCTGGCCATATGCAAAACAGGTTGCTTTTCCCCCTTCAAAGATGGTCTGGACCAGTGGCCTTGCTGTGAACCTAGGAGAAAGGATAGGAGAGAGTATTTATCTCTCCCTAAAATGTGCTTCCTAGAATGTGGTCCTGTTGGCTCTTTCATTGCAGAACTCCTGGGGTCTTCAATTCCTCCTTCCAAGCACTAGCACTCCTCTCCTGCAAAGTGGTCCTACCGGACCCCAGCCCCACTAATAAATTTGAAATCCTTCCAACCAACTGGGGAGGGCTGGACTGACCTGCCAAGAGTAAGCAGGTGGCCTTCACTCTAATTGAGCCACCAGCCCTCCCTCCAACCCTGGAGACCCAAGGTGAAACCCTGAGCTTAGTACCTGACCGCCAGCATAAGAAACACTACAAAGATCAGCGGAAACCCTCTAAAGTAGGACCTTAAAATATTTTAGGCTTTGTGGGCCACATAGGTATCTCTCATTTTTTAAGGTTTTATTTTTAAGTAATCTCTATGCCCAACGGCAGGTTATAAACTCATAACCCTGAGATCAAGAGTTGCATGCTCCACCAACTGAGCTAGCCAGGCGCCCAGCTGTCACATTAAAAAAAAAAAAAAAAAAGATCCTTTAAAAACATAGAAACTATTCATTCTTAGTTTGAGAGCCCTTTTTATAAAAAGGGATTGTGAGCCAAATTTGGTCCATGGGCTGTAGTTTGTCATCCTCTGGTCTGGAGCAGTCCTGATAATAGAACTTTCTGTGATGGAGCGCCTGGGTGGCTCAGTCGGTTAAGCATCTGACTGTTGGTTTCAGCTCAGATCATGATCTCAGGGTCAGGAGATGGAGCCCCACGTTGGGCTCTGCACTCAGCGGGGATTCTGCTTGAAAGATTCTCTCCCTTTGCCCATGTGCATGCTCTCTCACTCTCTCCCTAAAATAAATACATAAATCTTTAAAAAAATAAATAAATAAATAAAAGAACTTTCTGTGATAATAGAAATGCTCTCTACTGTGCTAATAGCAGCCGAGGCCACATATGGCTATTAAGCACTTAAAATGTGGCTAATATGACTAAAGAATTGAATTCTAGGACGCCTGGCTGGCTCAGTTGGTAGAGCATGCGACTCTTGATCTCAGAGTCATGAGTTTAAACCAAAAAAAAAAAAAGAAGAAGAAGAAGAACTGAATTCTTAATTTTATTTTTTATTTAAATAGCTACATGATGGAGTGCCTGGCTGGCTCAGTCAATGGCGCATTTGACTCTTGATCTTGGGGGTTGTGAGTTTGAGCCCCACCTTGGGTGTAGAGATTACTTAAAAATAAAAATCTAAAAAAACGGAACAAGAACTAAAGACTACATGAGGCTTGTGGGTGCTGTATTAGACAAAGCAATCCCAGTGTGTGCAGAGTCTGCTAAGCTTAGTGGGTAACAGAGTGGCTGCATAAGATACTGAAAGAACCCCTACAGCCTGCCCAGCCCAGCCTCAGCAGAGTGCAATGCGTTAATACCTCACTTATGAGCCATTCAAGGATGGGCTGCTAAAGATGCAAAATGGGATATGACAAGCCCAAGCTGGGCCTTCCTGGTGCCTGGGAATTGGAGTCGGAGTCAAGGCTGTAGTCAGAGCCGGAGCCAGCTCTGTGACGGCTGATCCAAAGAAAATATGAGATCAGGAAGGTCTCAGAGTTCAGTGTGGCTGTGAGTAGTGTTATCACAATGTCCCGCATGGAAAAGAGGAAGGCTGGGAGAAGGGGAAAAAAAAAGGCAAGAGACTAACCTGTAGACAACTTCATTTGAAACTGTTTCATCAAATGCAAAGTCAAAGCAGAAGGCTTGGTTCTCCAGATACTTTGTTAAGTCCACTTTTAACTTGGGCTCGTGGACCAAGAGGAGACACTTGCTGGGAACGGAAATCACATCAATTTCTTTCTTGGCCAATTCTGCAGAAGGAGAGTATTTCAGGGGATGATTCCTGGACACGGAGGATGTCAGTCCAGAGCCTCCTTCTGACTGATCAGGGCTTACCTTGTTTATTCAGCGGGCGTTTCCTCACACAGACACATATCCTGTGCTCTTCGATCTTCAAGAGGATGAGAGAAGGCAACCAGCCAGTGAAAGGTCAGAGTAGTATTGAAAGAACCCCTCCTCTTCCAGTCCCGTGTCTGGCCCACTCAGGGGCCAGGACCTGACACTAGGACCCCTGCCTCCGCTCTGCTCTAGAGCACAGCAGACAGCTCTGAATTTCCTTCCCAGTTTCCTCACTCTGCTGCCTACAGGTTTCAGTGCTACCTGCATGGTTATTAGTAAGGATCTAGCCAACCTATGCAAGTGAGGAGGGTGGGAGTTTTGGAGATCAGACTCTCCCATCCAGCCTTACTAGCTCTAGCCCACCAAAGGGTACTGAAAATTCCTCAAGGGTGAGTGGAGGTTCCTGTAGGGTCTCACTCTCCTAAAGGGGAAATTTGTCTCTCAATTGTACACCTACTCAGGAAGGAGAGGTAGAAGCCCTTTGGGCTTACTTACAGGATCAGTCACAGTAAGCGGATGACATTCCAAAGTGGTCCGAAATTCTTTAATCATCCGGGCGAATTCCCAGTTTGGAAAGCTGCTGTCATACTCCTGTTTGGGACAAGGGCGAAAAAGGACAGATGGCTGACATGCCGACATATAAGTGCTCTCAGAGCTCAGTGCTAAGCAGCAACAGCTCTTTACATGCATATAGCCCTTCAGTTGACAAAGCCCCCCCAGTCTTAACTTCCTCCCACCCTGGCTCTAGGCTGAGAACTCACGAACAAAGCCCTGAAGATGGAGACAGGCAGGGGTTGCCTAGGCATGTACTAAACCACTCTAGGAACTAGGGCCAGAGACACTCTCCCCTTTTAGGAGCCCAGCAGGTTGAGATTCCCAAGAGCAATGAACCCAATTGAGAGGAAGTGCTCCAAACTGGAACTCCATTGCAGCACTTCCCCCGCCCCCGCCAACACAACCGGGGGGGCTGGGCAGGGAAGCAACTCTGCCCAGTAGCTCCGTTGCCACCACACATATTGGTCAGCATGAAATATTCCTCACCCGAAGGCTTCAGAAACTATCTGACTTATTTCTTCTCTGAGTCCTGAGAAACCAGTTAAATGTCCTAGATATCAGAACTGGAGCCTCAGAAATGCTGGGGCCCAACTGTATCTCTGTTGCTGGTGAGGGTGCAGGACATCTGTCTCAAAACCCTTGACCTAAGAAAAGTACCTGTGCTCGCTTTATTCTCATTTCGGAGTTCTGGGCCCTCTTCTCTTCTCTCTTGTTCTTCATTTTTTCCATTTCCTTCACAATACAGGATTTCCTCCGAACTGTGGGGAGCAGGGGAAAGGAAGCCCACTATTACTTGTCTAGGCCAGCCGGCCTACTCTTCAGCTGCTGTACTGAGTCCTGGGCCTTTCCTAGACCTTTTTTTTAAACGACCACATGCAAGGAGAGGCAGCAACAGATGTGACTGTTGGGAGGGCCAAGCCCGCAAAGTAAAGACTTGCACAAGCACTCTAGGCCTAACCCAAGCTCTCTCCATGCCTCTGTGGCATTTTCTCACAATCAGAAGAGGAGATACCATCCCTGATTGATCTTGATGGTCATTCTGGTTTATCTTTCAGGTGTCGGCCAAGACTTGAGCTGTGACAACAACTCAACTACATCCGAGGGCTCCTGTCAGCTAGTGGGGACAGGGTCACCTCTTGTGAAAGACTGATGCCAAAGACACAGGAAAACATGCCCCCATGTGACAAACATGGTTTGAACTCAGGTGCCAAAGCAGGCCAGGTTTGGGACAGATGGAACAACCTGTCCTGCACCAGGAGCAGGAGAGCAGACAGCTCGGCACATCTACCTGAGTTCACAGGGTTTGCAGAAGAGCTGCCTCGGATGGAATGGACTTGCTCTTCCACTTCCTCGCTGACCATCGTCAATGGTATTTCAGCCACTGCCGGGCAGGAGGGCCTAGGGGGGCCAGCTGTGGGGGAACAAGAGTCACTGGCGAAGCAGGCAGGCATACCAGAGCTGTGCTCCTCTGAGCCCTAGCAGGTCATGTGCCAGGACAGGTGCAACCGACTGCAGCTCAGCAAGGGCTCAGGCTCCCACCGTGTGATCAGAGCTTGGGCTTTTCCCTTCACCTCAGCCCACACCCTGAGCCCAGTCAGTCTCTCTACGAGGGCTGGCTCCTGGGATCAAAATTCTTGGGAGGGTGGGGTGCTTGGCTGGCTCAGTCAGTAGACAGTACAACTCTTGATGTCAGGGTTGTAAGTCTGAGCCCCATGTTGGGTGTAGAGATTACTTAAAAATAAAATCTTTAAGGGGCGCCTGGGTGGCTCAGTTGGTTGAATGTCCAACTCTTGATTTCGGCTCAGGTTGTGGTCTCAGGGTGGTGAGACTGAGCCCCACTTCAGGGGAGTCTGCTTGAGATTCTCTCTCTCCCTCTCCTTCTTCCCCCACCCCCCTGCTTTCTCTCTTTCTCTGTCTCTAAAATAAATAAATAAATCTTTAAAAAATAAAATCTTTAGGGTGCCTGGGTGGCTCAGTTGGTTAAGCGACTGCCTTTGGCTCAGATCATGATCCTGGAGTCCCGGGATCGAGTCCCGCATCGGGCTCCCTGCTCGGCGGGGAGTCTGCTTCGTCCTCTGACCCTATCCCCTCTCATGTGTTCTCTCTCTCTTTCTCTCTCATTCTCTCTCTAATAAATAAAATCTTAAAAAAAAAACAACAACTAAAAAAAAATATATATATGTGTGTGTATATATATCTGAAAGGGTATGTAAATAGCTCAGTATGGACTTCACCACAAAGGAAAAGCCTTTAAAGGCCTGAAGACTTTAGGCTTGACCCAAGCCTGGGTTCTCAGGCCAGGGCTTTCTACTCATTTGGAAGAAAAGCCAGGATTTTCTGACTTCTCCAAAGCCTTGGATCCTGGATGGCTAACAGGAACAGACAGAAAAGCCAGGAATAACAGGAAACTGAGTGGAACACCTGGGTGGCTCAGTCAGTTAAGTGTCTGCCTTTGGCTCCGGTCATGATCCGAGGGTCCTGGGACCAAGCCCCGCATCAGGCTCCTTGTTCAGCAGGGAGCCTGCTTCTTCCTCTACCTGTCTGTCTCTCTCTCTCTGATAAACAAATAAAATCTTAAAAAAACAAAAAACAAAACCAGGAACCTGAGCCACAACTAAACATACTGATTCAACCCAGAAAGGTACATCCCATGATAACTCATTACTTCCCATACCTGGTTGTGACCCTTTTATTTACCTTCATTTTATTAGAGCTGAATTTGACATATAAGACGTAATGACTATTTATCTTACAAAATCTGCACCTGCTTTATCTAATAAAAGTTAGCAACTAAAAATATTTTTAGGGTTTTTTTTAAAGATTTTTATTTATTTGAGAGACAGCATGACTACGGGCAGTGGGAGAAGGAGAAGCAGACTCCCCACTGAGAAGGGAGCCCGACATGGGGCTCAGTTCCAGGACGCTGGATCACGACCTGAGCCGAAGGCAGACGCTTAAACAACTGAGCCACACAGGTGCCCTTAAAAATATTTTAAAATTCCACCTATACAAAGTCCAAAGTTAATTTATGCTATCAGAAGTCAAGATTATAGGTACCCTTAGGGGCTTAGGAACTGTCGGGAGCTTGAGGGGGGCTGTTGGGTTGCTAGTAATGCTCTGTTTGATCTGGGTGTTAGTTACATGAGTGTGTTCAGTTTGTGAACTATATACTCAATGATAATTTGCTTTTCTGTATATATATTATGTTTCAATAAAATTAAAAGAGTAAAATGAAATGATTTCCAAATAAGGGAGCGGGGGGCAGGGCGGGGGGGAGCACGCCAGAACAGACCTGAAGCCAGGGGAATGTAGGAATCTCAGGATATTCTAGAACAGGACAGGGCAATATATGAGGAGCTGTTCCAGAACCTCAAACAGGGAAAACAGATTCATTACTCACTGGGAGCTGAAAACTGCTTGCGGGAATTTGTAGACACTGGTAGCTCTACCTCCATATCATTCTCCTGAGTGGTAATGCGAACCTCTGAGACAGTAGACATTCGAGTGGAGCGGCTGCGGAGACCTGGAGAACCAAGGGCAGTGGCCAGTCAGTGCAGCGAGATCAGGAGGGCCAGTGGGGGCCACTGGGGGGCAACCCTCCAAGATTCTGTATAGGGTGAGACGGGTCCAGACCACCAGGAAAGGAGCCCACCAACTTCCCGTTCCTTCTACCCGAGGAAAAGGAAACATTAGAAAGGCCAAGTACTAGTGACCCCAAAACTAATCTGTTCGTTCTGCCCATCTGAGAGCTCCCAAGAGCAAGGACATCTCCCACAAGAGCATCTGTCTCAAGTAAATGGAGGGACCTTACAGCCAATCTGAAATCCTTTCTGAAGAGGCAGACCTAATCTCTGAGAAAAAGCATTATTAAACCTTAACTGCAGTGACACCTACCACTGTACAATCTTCCCATATTTCAAAACAACACTGTAAGGTAAATATCAGTGTTCCCATATGGTGGAAGGGGGGAACGAAGGCTCAGAGAAATTAAGTGACCTGCCCATTGTCACTCAGTCAGTAAGTGTTGGAGCCAGGATGGGAACCCAAGACTGTCAAGATTCCAAACGCTGGGCTCTTCCCACTGCTCCAGGATGCTCTACAGAGCCAGGCCTGGGCCACATCATCGGATCACTACATCAGCAGGGTCAGTTACATTGATTTTCTGGAATCTTAGAAGAATGCTTAAGTGAGAGAAACAACTGAGTTGTATTTGAATTCTTGTTAACTTCTACCCATTTATATAGTTACCCTCCATAAGAGAGAAACAATTCATCACCTACGAAATAAGTCAGAAACTTGGAAATAGAACACCCGGTGTAACATAGGCAAACACCAACTTGTACTGAATTTCTGAGTCTCCTAAGTCTACGTTGATCTGATGGCTCTATATAATCCATGTCTTTCATTAAGAGCATAGATTATTGGGCGCCTGGGTGGCTCAGTTGGTTAAGCGACTGCCTTCAGCTCAGGTCATGATCCTGGAGTTCTGGGATCGAGTCCCGCATCAGGCTCCCTGCTCAGCAGGGAGTCTGCTTCTCCCTCTGACCCTCCCCCCTCTCATGCTCTCTCTCTGTCTCATTCTTTCTCTCTCAAATAAATAAATAAAATCTTTAAAAAAAAAAAAAAGCATAGATTATCATCATTTTCCTATTTCCTAAAAGATTTGTCATCTTGTGTTTCATTTCTTTTTTTTTTTAAAGATTTTATTTATTTATTTGAGAGAGAGAGAATGAGAGACAGATAGCAAGAGAGGGAAGAGGGTCAGAGGGAGAAGCAGACCCCCCGCTGAGCACGGAGCCCGATGTGGGACTCGATCCCGGGACTCCAGGATCATGACCTGAGCTGAAGGCAGTCGCTTAACCAACTGAGCCACCCAGGCACCCTTGTGTTTCATTTCTACTGCTGAATAGCATGTACCCGTATTAGGATTTTTTTCATTGACGGGGCTGGGGCAATGTCCTCTGAGGACAGGCATATGCAGTAAGACCATTCCAATTTCTCTTGCAGGTCCTTACAGTATAGCTAGCAAGAGGGCCAGCACCCCACCACTCAGGCCCAGCCCAAGCTTGCAATTACACCACCTTCCACCTGGGATCCCCCCAACCTGAAGGTCCAGGCAAGTGGTTTCTGGGCCCCTGTGGTAGTTGGACCACGTCAGGGCAGTGATCACCCCTGGTTGGGACAGGCCACACAGGCTTCGAGGGATAGCTGGCTCTGAGTCATAAGTTGGATGTCTTGGGCAATTTGCACCTACAGCCACCCCACCCCCTATAGCTACAGACTATTGTAGTCAGAGTTGGTGTACTCGGACTACTTCCGTGGAGAAAGCCCAACCTTCTCCTAGACTTCAAGGCAATGCTATTATTCTTCCCATCCCACCCCACCCCTGATCTCCATAGCACCATCGACTATACTTCCAAATAGCCCAGACCTAGTTTTTCTCTGGGCCTGCTCACCACCTCACTCCAAGGCACACTGTTCCCTTGAGGAAAGAAAACAAGCCCATGAGTGGCTGCTTATTGCTCTGGATTCTATGGGAAAGGCTTCTAGGCCAATTGGCAAATTTCCCAAATATATCAGGTCCTTGGGAGGTTGGCCTAAGGGCTGGATTCTTTTTTTTTTTTTTTTTTTTTAAAGCAGTACGATTGAAGTACAAAAAGCTGTAGGTATTTATTCAACTTGCTGTGTCCGGAGATAAAGTAAACACCCATGAAACTATCATAATAATCAATGCCATAAACTTACCCATCACTTCCTAAGGTCTGTTTCTGCTCCCTTTGTTTTGTATTTTGTTTGTTTTTATTTTGTTGTTAATATAAGATCTACCCTCATAGTAAAATTTTAAGTATATAATACAGTGCTGGTAATCACAGACCAGATGTTATACATGAGATCTCCAGAACTTATTTCCCAGAAGTGAAGTTTCCCATGAAACTTGTACTCTTTGACTAAAATCTCCCTATTTCTACCTCCCTGTAGGTTGGATTCTTCCTCACTAAGATGCTTGGAAGACAGCACAGGACTCAGCCCACACCTGCTAAAGTGGAGCAATGAGTCTATGTCACAACTTCCTGTGCCCCAGGAACATTATCCCAGGCACAAACCCCATGATGACAAGCCAAGAGAAATCCATTTACCTTCCTTCGGAGCAGGAATTTTGGAGTTGACTGATCTGCGTTTTTGTTTCTGAAAAACAGAACAAACCATCACAATAAATGGTTCCTAACAATATTCAAGGACCTATCTTAGGTCCATGTGTTATGCTGAAGTCCTAGGAAGTCCCAGAAAATCAGCAAAAGCCAACAAGCCAAGCAGATCATCTGGGGCACTGGTTCGGCTGGATGACAAGCACCTACCTGGACCGTTACATTCTCTTGCAGGGGCAGATTATCCTTTGGGTGTAAGGGAAGAAGTTGTAAAAGTTCTGGGTTTATTGCGGCCACATCATCAAAATCAATCTGCAAAGAGCAAGTAAAAAGTTTTAGTGGAACAACATAGCTTCTTCAATCCAATTGCATCTCTGCAACCAAGGCTACCCCCAAATTCAGAATTTACCAACTTTAAGTTCCACCAAGTACTAATAACTATAAACAAATAGTCATTAGTCATGGTTTACCATCTAGATGGATATTGGTTCCTGATTGTCAAGCCAATGGTAGATGTCAGTGATGAGAACGAGGTAAAGAGGAGGGCAGACAGACAGGCAAACAGGTAGTCCACAGTAGAGCTAGGCCACTTGGCTCCCCTACTGTTCTGCTGGGCAGGGGGTCCTGCTGGGCACAGTCCCCTGAGCACCTCTTGATGGCTGACACGGAGGAGGAAATGAGTTCTAACTGTCCTGGAGATAGTCAAAATGGAGGGCCGTCCTGGATCTTATGGGCGGGGACAAGTTCCCAAGAGCTGCTACATAACCCTAAGTCTACCTACATTTTCTACTGGGCCCAGAAACTTCTTCCCCAGTCACGGCTTCCTGTTCATGCCTTCCCTACTTCCTGCTCATGTCTGTAATGAGGTCACAATTCTAGGTTTACATCACCAGAGTCCTGCAACCCTCTAGGAACAACTCAAACTTCATGAGCACGGTTCACAGCAGTTCACAACACAGTACCAACTTGGTTATCTGCATCTCAAAATGTTTCCAAGCTGAAGCATGTACTCCAGGGTGAAAGCTTCACCTCCTACATATGCAACCTATATTTATTAACTAGCTTATTCAAACATTTATTAGACGCAATTAAGGCAGTAGGGGGGAAAGTATTCAAAGATGAATGAAGACATATATTGCCCTTGCCTTCAGTTAGCTCATATTCTAATGGCAAAGTCATAAGCACAGAGGGCTAGAAACCAAGGCAGCACAGGACAAGAATAGAATCACCGAATGCAAAACCTGGCAAGTACTTGGGGAACCACACTTTTGTCCCCGTTTCTTGGACAGCTACAGACCCTTCCTACATACTCCTGTTTCTGACACTTCAACCACAGAAAACAAACAACACAGGAGACCAATGATCTAACCCTAGTTCTGACATTAAGTAACTCTCACACTGATGATTCAGGGTGAACATCCCAGGAGGAGGAGTAAGAGTGACAGTGTGAAGGTAGCAAGGCACTAGGCATGGTCACAGAGTGGGGGCCGGACCCATCTGCCCCTGGCCCAGCATACTTTGGAAGAAGAGCGTATGGTACAAAGAAAAAGGTTGACTGGGGTCAGATCCTGAAAAGGCTTTGAATGCCTCACTAAGACGTTCAGACCTTTTTCCAAAGGCAGTATTGAGCTGGAGTGAGACCCTACAAGAGCTATATTTCTAAACAACAAAAACAAGCTAACAAACAAAAACCACAAGGAACTACTAATAGCTGGTTAAAAATAATTTTAGGAACCTCTTGACTCAAGGGCAGATAGTGTAAAGTATTCAATCCTTTTATTTCTCAAATATACCACCTAAAGATCTGCATACCTACCAGAAGGCACTATGCTAGGCAAGTCCTTTTCCTGTGTTATCACATTATGCTCCAGGAAAGGAGGTCCAGGTCTGTCTTATTCACCACAGGATGCCATCTGGCATTTTGAAACCAGTACAAAATTATCTGTTGAATAAATTCTCACGACAACCTTATGAGGTAGATACTATCATCCTCGCTTTTTGGTGAGGAGATTGAATTTCTAAGAAAGTTGAAAACGTGCCTCAGAATACAAGATAGTGGCAGAGCCAGACTAGAATCCAGGTTTTTATACTTCTAACCCGGTGAACTTTTTACTACACCACAATGCCTCTAAAACATAAATGCTTTAGTCACACCTCTTCTCTTCTCAAAATCTTTCCGAGGCTCCCCAACGCCTACAGAATAAAACCTTAAACATGTTAGTGCCAGAGATGAAGACCCTCTGTCCCCTTTTTCAACTGTCCAGCATCCTGAGCCTTCCACTGCCTGGAACAAGCTTCTTCACTAGTCCCTAGAAGGGCCATCTCACTGTTTCTGCTAAGCCTTCCCGTCCCACCCCCACCAGTCAAGCTCATCCTCAGTGAGTTACCACCTCTGAGCTGCTCTAGCAGTATTCATCTGTGCCATTTATCATAAGTTGCCTTCGGTTCTTTGGTGTTTCAGAAATACTTTTGTCTCCTCAACGGGATTATCAGTTTTGCTCCCCAAACTGTCATAGGTAGTTTGCACTCAGAAGCTAGGGTACATAAGCAAGGTTTTAGGATTCTGTGCAGTTTGTCTTCTACAAACACACCAGAAACTGTTGATTGCTTCAATTTAGACCAGGCCTGACTAAATAAAATCCTAAAGCATCCAAAGAGGACCGTGTTTAAGATTAGGGAGGACAAGGCAGCATCAGAAACAAGGCTCTCACAAGTTCCATTTCCACACAGATCTTTTTGTTTGTTTTTTTTTTTTAAGTAATCTCTCTGCTCAACATGGGGCTAGAACTAGGACCCTGAGATCAAGAGTTGCTTGTTCTACCGACTCAGCCAGCCGGGCACCCCTTCACACAGATCTCTTAAGGAGGAAGGTGTTAAATGTGGTAGAGGCATTCTCACAGAACTTACCTCTTTGCCCTTTGTGGCGTCTCCTTCTATCCATTCCACTGAAACACAGGATTTCTCCAAGTTCACAGTCCTTACATTGGCACTGTGGATTATGCCTATGGTATGAAAAGTCCAGTTTACCCATCTTTTTCACTTTTAGAATCCCACAGAGACTCTAATGTGGAGTTGACTTGAAGGAAGCGACAGCTGCCTTTTTCTTTCTTTTTAACACTAGAAGATAATATAAACCTCCTGGCACCTCACCCTTAGAATATCCCACCATGAGGAAGGCAGGGAACAGGTCTTAAAACTGAGCTGCAGGGGCGCCTGGGTGGCTCAGTCGTTAAGCATCTGCCCTCAGCTCAGGTCATGATCCCAGGTTCCTGGGATCGAGCCCCGCATCAGGCTCCCTGCTCAGTGGGAAGCCTGCTTCTCCCTCTCCCACTCCCCCTGCTTGTGTTCCCTCTCTCGCTGTGTCTCTATCAAATAAACAAATAAAATATTTTTTAAAAAACTGAGCTGCAGGGGATAAGGATTCACCCCCCACTCAAAAGAGAGCCTACAGTGAGGTGAAGGTATGTCTGGGCAGAGAAGTCACTCTAGTCCTTCGGTACTGTTCCTCAACACGCACTGAGGCTCTAGTGCCCTCAGGTTTCCCTACCTCACTCCTGACATTATGTCTGACCATTCTCCTAATGACAGGGTATTAGACCTGCCAGAGATGCGGTAGCTGCTTAACCAAAAAAAGAGAACAGATTTGCACGCTCCTGTAGAGCAAGGATCTTTTCTGCCTGATTAACCCTGAATCCCAGTGCCTGACATACTGCAAGTGCGGAATATTTAGAGGAGAGTAAAGGGGCCAGGAAGCCGAGGTCCCTACCAAAGCAAGGCAATTTCAGGGGAGAACTCTGGAGGCGAAGTGAATCCAGCAACCCTAACTTCCCTAGGAGATCCACTGACTTGGAGGAGCCCCGCCCACATCCGAGGACAGGCAGGGGAACCACCGCCAGTGGAGGCCCCTGGACCTGGGCAGAAAAGACCGACGGCCGGTGCAGACACGCAGTCCAGGTGGAAGCGGGGGAATCCCCAACAGTGTCTCGACCCTGCTGTTTGGGGGGGGGGGAAGCAGTAATTTCAGCCGTCTCACAGCCCACGGGTCCCCTTGACCTCGCGACCCCGCCCCTCACCATTACTGCGTTGGATCTTGATGCTGAGACCGGGAAACAGGCGGGCCTGAAGCGACGAGTCCATGGGCAGTCGCCGGGAAGAGAAACACGAAATGCAAAAAAAGCCACAGCTCCGCTAACCCTATCGAGTCTTAACGCCGCGCAAACCGCCGCAGTTTAAATCCCGCGCGCCAGCGTCTTTCATAACGTCATCACGCTGCCACCGACCTCGCTTCCGCCAGTCCGCGGCGCCCTCCACAGCCTATTGGGATATGTAGTCTCGGGTCGGTTTTCCGGCGCCTAGGACCGCCCACCCGCCTGGCCACACCCCCGCGCGCTGGGCCTACTGGGAGCTTGGCAGTAGCCGGTGGGAAGTTTACTTTTACCGACGTTACACGGAAGCTCGCTGTGCTGCAGGGTTCCCCAAAACTGAGAAATTCCAGAATGGTGTTTGAGACTGTGGGGTCCCTCAGACATCCCCACTTCTCCGGTTACTAGCTCAGTGACCTTGGGTAGTTTAGAAACTGGACTCGCGGTTTCCTTCTTTGCACAATGAGGCGCATGCTTTCTCCCTCACGGAGTTACTGCGAAATTTAAATGAGGAACTATGTTTAAAGTGCTTGGGAGACATTACCTGGACATTTATTGTCTTCCACGTGCTAGGCATGGTGCTGGGTGCTAAAGATAATAATAGTGAACAAGATACAGTTCTTGCCCTCCTTGACCTAACATTTCTATTTTTTTTTAAAGATTTTATTTATTTGTTTATTTGACAGAGACAGAGATAGCGAGAGCAGGAACACAAGCAGCGGGAGTGGGAGAGGGAGAGCAGGCTTCCCGCCGAGGAGGGAACCCGATGTGGGACTCCATCCCAGGACCCTGGGATCATGACCTGAGCCGAAGGCAGACGCTTAACAACTGAGCCACCCAGGCGCCCAACCTAACATTTCTAATGTGAGCAGGGAACACAAAGAAGCAACAAGTAAATTACAAATTGTGGTAAGTGCTCTGAGGGAAACTGAGATCTGAGATAGAAAATAATGGAGGAACCTACTTTAGATAAAGTGGCTAGGGAAGAAATCTTTGAAGAGATACCTAACCTGAGTCTAGAGAACAAGAAGGAACAAACTATGTCAAAATGGAGGGCAGGAAGGTGGGAGCATCCCAGATTAAGATCTGAGGACTGTGTGTGCAAAGACCCTGAGGCAGGAAAGAACTTGATCTTGTTTGAAGAACTGAAAGAAGCCATTGTGGCTGGAAAGCAAGAGGAGAGGGGTGAGAACACGTAGCATCTTCTAGCCCATAGTAAATAATTTTGGCTTTGATTGTAAAAAGAAGTCTTTGAAGAATTTTAAGCAGAGGAATGACAAGTTCTGAGTTACATTTGATTTTATGTCTATCAGGCTTGCTGATACGTGGACAACTGATTTGAAAAGGGAAGACTGGAAATGAGATCATTTAGCAGGCAAGAGATTATGCTGGCCTAGCCTGGGGAAGGGATAATGTAAATGCAGCTAAGAGAATGGCTTAAAGTTTGGGAGGTGATATGAATGGGTCTTGCCGAAGGGTTGGATATGGGGGTGAAAGAGAAGGGGTAATCGTGGTTGTTTCTGGCTAGAGCAACTGGGTAGGTAGATGATGAACTATTTCCTGAAATAGGGGAGTGGGGTTGTAAAGGAAACAGGTGTGTGTATGGGGGGTAAGTTTCATTTTGGTTATGTTGAGTATGAGATGTCTGCAAGACTTTGGAGTGTAAGTGTCAAGTGAGCGATGGATACACAAGCTAAGAGCTCAGGGAGAGATCAAGGTCAGAGATAGAGATTTGGTAGTCATTTTTATGTAGATGTATTTACTGTCATAGAACTGAATGAGATCTGGAAGAACATTCATAATTGAGCCATGGAGCAGGCCAGCATTTCGAGGTAGGGCAGAGAGGAGCAGCAAAGGAGATGAGATTAGAGTGGTTTGAAGGGTGAAGAAAACCAGGGAGGAGAAGCCTGGGAAAGAGTGAGGAAGGAGGAAGGAAATCAGGAGAGCTGTGGGAAGGGCAGGTAAGATGAGGACATAGAAATATCCTTTGCTAGGGGCGCCTGGGTGGCTCAGTCGTTAAGCGTCTGCCTTCAGCTCAGGTCATGATCCCAGGGTCCTGGGATCCAGCCCCTCATCGGGCTCCCTGCTTGGCCGGAAGCCTGCTTCTCCCTCTCCCCCTCCCCCTGTTCGTGTTCCCTCTCTAGCTGTCTCTCTGTCTGTCAAATAAATAAATAAAATCTTAAAAAAAAAAAAAAGAAATATCCTTTGCTAGCGTTTAAGGCATTGGTGACCTTGAACAGTTTTGGTGAAGTATTGAGGTTAAGAGCCAGACTAGAGAGAGTAGAAGTGGGATATTGTTTAGGGATACATACATATGTAATAAAGGAATAAAGATATACTTGGGTAAGATAAACCCTAAAGATTTGGGAGAGCAGTTGCCTCTGGCAGAGAGGGTAATGAGATTGGAGAGGGTATTGCAACAAAATAGAAATTTTATTTTTTTACATGAATCATGCGTATACACGAGTGTTCATTATGTTATTTTCTCTACCTCCTGTGTTAGGAAGCAGATGTAAATTTGGATCTTTTTTGCTTTTTATACCTGTGGGTCCAGGCAGTTGCATACTTTCTGGCTGCTTCCCAAGGCCTATGTAGAACCCTTGGGGCACATGGGTTTTTGCAAGAGGGCTTATTTCCAGTTCCTCAATCTTGGGCAGATCCAGTGAATTTTTCCTGGCCCTACATTGGTAATAAAACTCCTCCCCTCCTGTTGTAGGAACTGAAAGTCAAGAAATTAACATGGAAAGGGGCACCTGGGTGGCTCAGTTGGTTAAGTGTCTGACTTTGGCTCAGGTCATGATCTCAGAGTCCTGGGATCCAGCCCTGTGTGAGGGTCCGCACTCAGCAGGGAGTCTGCAACCCCTCTCACCCCCCCTGCTCTTGGGCTCTCTGTCTCTCTCTCAAATAAATAAATAAAATCTTCAAAAAAAATTAACATGGAGTGGTCCAAAACCAGTAAAAGCCACAGGAAACTCAGTTCCCAAAGTCGGGAATTCTTTTGTGCTAAAAAGGAAGACAGAAGTCAGGGCAGCAAGGGAGCTGACCCTGGAGAGGCGCATGGTCTGATAATAATGAAACCTCTAGGACCTTAGAAAATACAAAGCCATTAGATTAGGGATACATATGTCAGGGACTCCAGCATATTACTACAGACACATTACCATGACAGGAAAAAAAAAAAAAAGCCCTCTGCTCCTTGAACTGGTAATAAAACAATCAGAGTCTATGAAATTGATATGCTTAGGGCGCCTGGGTGGCTCAGTCGTTAAGCCTTCAGGTCATGGTCCCAGGGTCCTGGGATCGAGTCCCGCATCAGGCTCCCTGCTCAGTAGAAGCCTGCTTCTCCCTCCCCCACTCCCCCTGCTTGTGTTCCCTCTCTCGCTGTGTCTCTCTCTGTAAAATAAATAAATAAAATCTTTAAAAAAATAAAATAAATAAAATAAAATTGGTATACTTAATATCAAAAAGAAAGAATAAATCATTGTGGGGGTGCCAGCTGGCTCAGTTGGTAGAGCACATGACTGTTGGTCTCAGGGTTGTGAATTTGAGCCCCATGTTGGGTATTGAGATTACTTAAAAATAAAATCTTAGGGGCGCCTGGGTAGCTCAGTCGTTGGGCGTCTGCCTTCTGCTCAGGTCATGATCCCAGGGTCCTGGGATCAAGCCCCACATCGGGCTGCCTGCTTGGTGGGAAGCCTGCTTCTCCCTCTCCCACTCCCCCTGCTTGTGTTCCCTCTCTTGCTGCATCTTTCTCTGTCGAAAAATAAATAAAATCTTTTTTTTTTTTTAAAGATTTTATTCATTTATTTGAGAGAGAGAGAGCACGAGCACAAGCAGTGGGAGTGGGAGAGGGAGAAAACGCTGAGCAGGGAGCCCGATCCCAGGACCCTGGGATCATGACCTGAGCCGAAGGCAGACACTTAACAACTGAGCCACCCAGGCGCCCCAAAAAATAAATAAAATCTTAAAAATAAATAAATAAAATCTAAAAAAAAAAACATTGTGAAAGGATAAAGCAATATATAAAAAGGAACAGACATAATTGGACAAAAATAACAAAAACTTTTTTAATAAAGGGCACTGAAATTAAAAAAAAAAACTACAAAAACAATTCTGGAACTATACTGCAACTCCCAATGAAATAAATGATTTAGTGGATGGTAGGTGAAAGGTTACTGAGTACATGATGTTTGTAGGATGCCAGAGTATTGCTCCATAAATAATTTGCGTTAACAGTTTACAAAGGGAAAGCATACCTTTATATGGATGATGTGGCAGTCAGTACTGCAACCAAGTGATCAAACTTAGCATCACCAGTTATGGGGTGACCTGACATTATGTGTCTCTTGATAGGATATAATATGAACTACACAGCATCATCCAGGAGATAACAATGCCAAAAATATATAACCTAAATCCAGTCTTGTCCCTAGACTTGACTTCCTGCTTCCAGGAAATGCAGGGGATGGACGAACAAACTGAACAACACCAGGAGGAATAACAAGGCAAAATTAGAATGTAGGACACTACAAGATATTTAACCTGGTCTCTTCAAAAATTTCCTACCAAGATAAAAATACAAAGACTGTTCTAGATTAAAAGTTAATACAAATGACAACCAAACACAAATCATGAATCTTGATTGGATCATGGTTTAAAAAAATTGGGAGTAACTGGGGAAATTTGAATATGTAATAGGTATGAAAGATTTTAGGGAATTATTTCTAATTTACTTAAGTATAATAATGATACCATGATTATGTGAGAGAATGTTCTTATTCTTGGGAGATGCATGCTGAAATACTTAGAGCTAAAGAGTCATGCTGTTTGCAACTTTATTTTTATTTTTTTTAAAGATTTTATTTATTTATTTATTTGACAGACAGAGAGCACAAGTAGGCAGAGCAGCAGGCAGAGGGAGAGGGAGAAGCAGGCTCTCCGCTGAGCAGGGAGCCTGACGTGGGGCTCGATCCCAGGACCCTGGGATCATGACCCAAGCTGAAGGCAGACGCTCAACTGACTGAACCACCCGGGTGCCCCTGCAACTTTTTTTTTTAAAGATTTTATTTATTTATTTATTTGACAGAGAGATACAGTGAGAGCAGGAACACAAGCAGGGGGAATGGGAAAGGGAGAAGCAGGCTTCCTGTGGAGCAGGGAGCAGATGCAGGACTCGATCCCAGGACCCTGGGATCATGACCTGAGCTGAAGGCAGACGACGCTTAATGACTGAGCCACCCAGGCGCCCCTGATGTCTGCAACTTTCAAATAGTTCAGAAAAAATAATGAAAACCAGGATATGTCACCCTAAAATGTGCCTCTTTCACATAAGAATTATTTTGAGTTGAAGCCAATTATGAAGCAGCATATACATGAAAAGTTCTCTCTACCCTTCCCCTTTCTGCCTAAAGGCAGAATATAAATTTTCCTTTATTGGGGAGGAGACTGTAGACTCTTATCCACCCAGTGATGGCACCAGAGGAATCTGCAAACAAACCTTACTCCATTAGTCTCCCCCATATATTTATCTTCCCAGTTTCCTGTTCTTGGACCCTAAAAACTTTTTCCTTTGCCCTGTTATTTCTCTACAAATTTATCATTCTTTGTTGAAGATGCTATATAAGCCCAAGTTTAAGCCACCTCTTTGAGTTACTCATCCCTGAAGATTCTCCCATGTATACAGGAGATACACATGTTAATGAACTTCTGTCTGCTTTTCTCTTGTTACTCTTTTTTTTTGTTTTTTTAAAGTAGGCTCCATGCCCAGTGTGGGGCTTGAACTCAGGATCTTGAGATTGAGAGTCGCATGCTGTATAGACTGAGTCAGCCAGGTGCCCCCACCCCCTGCTTTTTTAATCTGTTTTTTGTTACAGAGCCCCAACTGAGAACCTAGAAGGATAGAAAGAAAAAAGATTTTTCTTTCTCTATAATAACATACAAATAAGCTAAAGGTAAGATGGCACAATGTTAAGAGCTGTTGAATCAGGTTGGTGGGTATATAGCTGGGTGCTATAGTAATCCTTCAACTTTATTGTCTGTATGAAATTGTTCATAATAAAAGTGGGGGAAATTACTAAATGGGGCAGATAAGATGATGAACTAATCTAGACTGATAGTGGTAGCTCCTTCCGCCAAAACCTGAAGATGCCTCAGAAGTGAAAGTCTGATATTTGTTTTAAAATAATTCAGGGGTTGGGGCGCCTGGGTGGCTCAGTCATTAGGCGTCTGCCTTCGGCTCAGGTCATGATCCTGGGGTCCTGGGATCGAGCCCCGCATCGGGCTCCCTGCTCCGCTGGAAGCCTGCTTCTCCCTCTCCCACTCCCCCTGCTTGTGTTCCCTCTCTCGTGTTCTGTCAAATAAATAAAATCTTTAAAAAATAATAATAATAATTCAGGGGTGCCTGGGTGGCTCAGTCGCGTTAAGCGTCTGCCTTCGGCTCAGGTCATGATCCAGGGGTCCTGGGATTGAGTCCCACATTAGGCTCCTTGCTCAGTGGGGAGCCTGCTTCTCCCTCTGCCTGCCGCTCCCCCTGCTTGTGCGCTCTCTCTGACATATAAATAAAAATCTTAAAAAAAAATAATCTAATAATCCAGCAGACCAGCAGTGTGGGGTGGGGATGTAGGAAATAATCGTGGCCTTGAAGTGATGATCATGGGTGCTGGGTGATGGAAATGGCATCCTTGCACTTTTGTTTGCTTGAAATTTTCTACTTAACAGCAACAAAGAAGAAGGAGGAGGAGGAGAAACAGGAGTGAAAAGAGGTTGAGTATTTGAGAAACTAAAGTAAAAACTGAGAAATCCATGAGGAGGCTGGTTGGGACCAGTTGTGGGGACTGTGATGGCAGCCAGAGGGGAAGAGGATCAGGTGCCTGAGTAGGGGTGAGGCTGAGGGAGAGTTTTCAGTTGTGCTCCCCAGTGCCCCGCCCCTCCCTACCCCCACTCCTCAGGGCCCTGAGTGGATAGTTACATGCCTCATTGCTGTGTACGAGGCAGGAAGCCAGCAGCATCGTCCAGTACTCCATCCTGGCTAGGTAGGGCTAGACCAGTGGACCTTAAACATTACTTCTCTACCTCCTTCTCCATATCTTAGGGTCTGGACTTCAGCCTTTCCCTGCCAAGTTCACTGACATCTCCAAAGTAATACGAACTCAAAGGGGAACACATTTGCAATAAAAGAAAAACAAACTGAGAAACTGCTAATCAATGAGGCCAACTTACTCGACCTGAGTTTAAAGTAAGCTTAATAAATATGCTCAACAGATAAGGGAGGACATTGTTAACATAAGGCAGGAACAAACAGGAAGAATCAGTTGGAAATACTAGTTATGAAAACTTTTTTTTTTTTTTAAAGATTTTATTTGTTTGACAGAGAGATAGAGAGAGAACACAAGTAGGCAGAGGGAGAGGGAGAAGCAGGCTCCCCGCAGAGCAGGGAGCCCGATGCGGGACTCGATCCCAGGACGCCGGGATCATGACCTGAGCCGAAGGCAGCCGCTTAACCGACTGAGCCACCCAGGCGCCCTAGTTATGAAAACTTTAACAGTTGAGGGCCTCCTGGGTGCTCAGTCGTTAAGCATCTGCCTTCAGCTCAGGTCATGATCCCAGAGTCCTGGGATCAAGCCCCACATCGAGTCCCACATCGGGCTCCCTGCTCCGCGGGAGGACTGCTTCTCCCTCTCCCACTCCCCCTGCTTGTGTTCTCTCTCGCTATGTCTCTCTCTGTCAAATAAATAAAATCTTAAAAAACAGAGAGAGAGAAAACTTTAATAGTTGAAATCCATACATGGACTGAAGAGCAGAATGGTTACAGCCAAAATGAAACAATGAGCAACAACATCAGGATGAGGATTCACCCCAAAGGCATTGGGAAATGATGCAGAAAACAAGGAAGATTGAAAACAAATGAGCCAGTTGTTTGTGACACACACTGTTGGTGGCTAATCTAACAGCTATTCCCAGCTTCCTTACTCATGTCTACATTAGAGCCTGGAAGAACTAATTAACTCGCTTTCCTAGATTCCCATGCAATGAGAGCTGGCCATGTGACACAGTCCTGGCCAATGAGATGTAAGCAGGAATGTTCTGGGGGCTTCTGGGCGGGATATGTTGTTTTCTAATAGAAGGGAATGAAATGACATCGACGATGGTTTGCTCGTAACATATCCTCTTTTTTTCTTGCCGTGGACATGGCTATTCTGTTTGGAGTTGTGTCAGCTGCCTTGTGATCATGAAGTAGGTTGATAATCATGAGATCAAAAACCCAACACACTCAGGACAGCCACGTAGGAGAGAAGAGCCCCAGGGTTCTTGGAGGCTGAGCAGTTGAATCAAAGTCAGCAACCACCTCCATCAAGACCCCTTGTGTAAATACAAAACCAAACAAAGCAAAACAAAACCCACCTGTTTAAGCCATCTTTATTCATGTTTTCTTTAACCTGCAGCTGAAAACATTCCTGATACTTTGTTCAATAATTTGGGAAAGAGCTACAAAGTTGAGATTCAAAAAAATAAGAGAGGGAGAAAAAGGCAGAAATCTGTGAAAAAGAGATTTAAAAAAGAATTTAAAAAAATTTAGTTGTTTAGAGGGCTGCTTGGCTGGCAGAAATTGAAATGATAAAAAATCTTTCATCTCCAAAGCACAAAGCTAAAGTAGATACAGATAAATTCTCCCAAACTTTCCAGGAGTAATTAACTCCTAATTTATACCAGTAGTTTCAGCCATCTGGAGCAACATAAAACTGGATCCATAACTGACACCATACACCAGAATAAATCTCAAGCCAAAAACAGTGGTTTAAGGCACCTGGGTGGCTCAGTTGGTTAAGTGTCTGGCTCTTGATTTCATCTCATGATCTCAGGGTTGTGAGATCGAGCCACATGGGGCTCCATGCTGGGTGTGGAGCCTGCTTAAGATTCTCTCTTTCTTGCTCTACCCCTCCATCCCCTAAAAAAGCAAAACAAAAAACCCCCCAGTGATTTAAATGTGAAAAAAAGAAACTACATGAAGCAGTAGCAGAAAATATGACTGAATTTCTTAAATAGTATGTATGAAGAAAGCTTTTTAAACTATGACTTGAAATCTAGAAGAAAAGAAGATTGACAAACACAAAAAACACTTTTGGTTGGCAAAAATGAAAACTAGGAGAAATTATTAACAATTTACATGGCAGATAAAGGACAAATACCTTTAATACATAACAAGCTCTTTAAAATATTAAAATTAAGGGAAGCATTTCCTTTCTGTGATGCATGACTGAGAGATGGTAGTGCAGGTTTCCAAGAAAAATTGAGGGGGTAAGAGAAAGAGTGAAAACCCAACAGAAAAACGGGCAAAAAGACTTAAATAGGAAATATATGTACAAAATAGATCCACAAATGACCTTAAACATATGAAAACATACCCGGCTTCATTTATAAAAAAGAGAAATACAGATTAAAACTATACTGAGATGCCATTTTAGATGGGTAGAAATTTTAAAACTTGACAATATCCTGTTAGCAAATCTGTGGAGAAACAGATATATCCTCATACATTGCTAGAGGAAGCACACATTGTATAAAATGAAATTTTGGCAATATCTAACCCCAACATTTACGATTCTCACAGAGAAAATAAACTTCATACATTTAAGAAGTGTTTTTCATTTACCTTTGCATTAGTACTTAAAATATACATTTCTATTTCAAGGTAACATTTAAAAATTAACCTAATACAGGGGCGCCTGGGTGGCTCAGTTGTTAAGCGTCTGCCTTCGGCTCAGGTCATGATCCCAGAGTCCTGGAATCAAGCGCCGCATCTGGCTCCCTGCTCCGCGGGGAAGCCTGCTTCTCCCTCTCCCACTCCCCCTGCTTGTGTTCCCTCTCTTGCTCTCTCTCTGTCATAGAAATAAATAAAATCTTTATTTTTTTTAAAAGATTTTATTTATTTATTTGAGAGAGAGAGAATGAGAGACAGAGAGCATGAGAAGGAGGAGGGTCAGAGGGAGAAGCAGACTCCCTGCCGAGCAGGGAGCCCGATGCGGGACTCGATCCCGGGACTCCAGGATCATGACCTGAGCCGAAGGCAGTCGCTTAACCAACTGAGCCACCCAGGCGCCCTAAATAAAATATTTAAAAAAATTAATCTAGGGGCGCCTGGGTGGCTCAGTCGTTAAGCATCTGCCTTCGGCTCAGGTCATGATCCCAGGGTCCTGGGATTGAGCCCCTGCATCGGGCTCTCTGCTCCGCTGGAAGCCTGCTGCTCCCTCTCCCACTCCCCCTGCTTGTGTTCCTGCTATTGCTATCTTTCTCTGTCAAATAAATAAATAAAATCTTAAAAAAAAATTAATCTAATACAACAGCAGCATAAATATAACTCTGCAATTACAAAAAAAATGCTAAACTGGGATCCATAGATAAGTTATTCTCATGTTCACAAGTATGATTCTGAAATAAATACTACTTGTAAGCAGCTGTTATCGGCTTTTTAGGTTTGGTTTAAATACACATATTTTCAGTTGTGGGGAAGCTTATATTATATTCCATGCACTGTCCTGAAAGGGTTAAGAGCCAACCAGCCCTAAAAACTGCGGTACTCAATCAGTCTGCAAAATAGGCAGAAAAAAAAGTTAAATTAAACAGGATTCCTACATAACTTCAAAAGCAACTAGAGTACTTCAGGATTGGCAAATTGTCCTCTTTATAACTGATTTTATCAGAAGGGTTTAAGAAGAAGCATATTATAGCACTATCGAGTACATTTAAAAGTGACATGTTTCTTTTGTGCTAATTTGACTCCCCTGAATGACCTAGCTAGTTAACTGGTCACTAGTAATTTGGTTACCAGGTAATTCAAGCCCGCAAGAAAGGAAGCCAAAATTTAAATTACTGTGTTATTGTCTGACCCATTCAGATGATTTATTTTCAATATAAACATACAAACTCAATATGAGATGCCTAACTAAAGCAAGCACCACCAACAAAACCAAGACAACTTCTCTTCTTCTAAGGTTTAGGCTTTGCCCAGAATTCCTTATACACGGAATGGCTTGCACCAAGGGTCATTGCTCCCATGACAAAGCCTTGGGCTGCCACACGCATGTGGATCAGGTGAACAGACATTTTCGTATTTCCCCTGCTCTTCAATTTATATAATCCATATGCAACGATTGCTGCAAACCCCGCCATTCCAATGGAAACAAAGGGTGCCTCTCTAGCTTTCCAGGTAAGTTTAGATCCCTGATCTTCGTCATGTGAAGAAAGAGAAACATCCGTGCCGGTTGATATAGCGGCTGCAGAATCCTCCTACAATTACAGGACTTAGGCTCCAACTCAGCATGTGACTCTTGATCTCAGGGTTGTGAGTTCAAGCCCCAGGTTGGACGTAGAGATTACTTAAAAAAAAAAAAAAAAAGATACAGACCCACAAATATGGAAAAAAACATATGCACAAGTTATTAGATGTAGTATTATTTTTTTATTATTTTTTTAAAAGATTTTATTTATTTATTTGACAGAGAGAGACACAGCGAGAGAGGGAACACAAGCAGTGGGAGTGGGAGAGGGAGAAGCAGGCTCCCCGCGGAGCAGGGAGCCCGATGTGGGGCTCGATCCCAGGACGCTGGGACCATGACCTGAACCGAAGACAGACGCTTAACGACTGAGCCACCCAGGCGCCCTGTTTTTAAGGAAGAGACTTGTGTCAGAACTTTTCCTGAAACAAAAACAGAGTGAAGTTGCTTTGTTGTGGTGTTCACTATATTCCCAAAGGAGAATGTGGTTGGAGGGTGAGCTGGCTATTTCCTTCCCTCTCCTCTCCCTCCTCCCTTTTTTTCCAGCTGGGAGAAAACGGAGCCTCCCGGGTCTGCAGGGACGACCCAGGGAGAGAGGAGAGTAGATGCCCCCGAAGGGGCCGCCGGTGGAAGCCCGCAGGCTACAGGGGCTTGGAGGTGGCTCACGAGCCCTAGGACGAGGGCCAGCTGCTGGGGGCTCCGGTTTTTTTGGGGGGGTGGGGGGTGGGTAGTTAGGGGGAATGGCTTCCGCCTTCTCAGACGAATCTGTGGCGAGGTCGTCTGCTAGGGGAGCGGGGGAAGGTGCGGGAAGGTTTCGCGAGAGAAGAAGGTATAGGGCGGGGGCCTCGGGCGTGGGGAAGCCGAGCCGACGAGGGACGTGTCAAGTAGGAGTGGGGCTTTCATCGGAGGGGCGGCTCAGCTGCTCCGGGGGACAGAGATGCTGAGAGGGTGGAAGGCTGGGGCTTCGCCGGCTGCGGAGAGGTAGGGGAGGCTGGAGGGCTGGAGCGCCGCCCGGGGGGGCCCAGCTCCGCGGCCCGTCACCACGGTGGGGTTTACGCGC
Organism: Mirounga angustirostris; assembly: GCF_029215605.1. NCBI lineage: Eukaryota > Metazoa > Chordata > Mammalia > Carnivora > Phocidae > Mirounga > Mirounga angustirostris. Next base: position 155,347,245 of record NW_026991712.1, read on the forward strand.
ACGCCTCCGCCCACCTGTCGCCGGAGTGACAGTCGGAGTCCGGGGCCTCCCTCGCACCCAAGGTGGACCACCATCCTCGCCACCCCCCCCCCCCCGCACCGTTTAATTCCAGTCTCCTGGACCTTCTTCCCTCGGTCCCCTGACCGGCTCCTTCCCTTCGGCGAGATGCTAACCTTAAAGGGGGGGGGGGGGGAGCGGAGGGCTAGCCTTCGATCTCCCGCCTTTCCAGAAACGGACTGTTGGTCTCTCTGATTTTTCAGGGCCAGCCTTCTCAGGAGAGTTGCCCGCACCGCCCGCCCGCTTCCTGACCTCCGCTCCCCGCCAGCTCCCCGCAGCCCGGCTGCCGCCGCGCCCCCCTCCCTGGAAACCGCTCTGGCCAGGTCCCCGGCAACTGCGGCGCCGCTGAAGCCCACGGGCCTGGCCGCCCCATCTCCCGCATTGGACACAACTGGCCACCCCCTTCCTGAAACGTCTTTCCTGCCCTTGGTTTCGGTTTGGTTCACGCTCCTGGTTTTCCGCCAAGCCTTCCTAATTAATTGCACCTGCTCCTGCCGAGGGGCTCCTGTAGGCTACTGTTTTTTGTTTTAGATTTTATTTATTTGTTTGAGAGAGAGAAAAAGAGAGCGAGCGAGCAAGTGGAGGGGCAGATGGAGAAGGAGAAACAGACCCACTGCTGAGCAAGGAGCCCAATGCAGGACTCGATCCCAGGACGCTGGGATCTTGACCTGAACGGAAGGCGGACGCTTAAACCGACTGAGCCACCCAGGCGCCCCCTGCCACTGTTTTTTAGGGATCTCTCCGAGTGGTTTGCCTCTCCTCACCTTGCACTCGTTCCTTGGGCAGTCTGAGCCATCATTTATTTCTCTCTGGCTTTACTGCTTCGTGTCCTAAGTTGTCTCTCAACTTCTTGCTCGCTATAATCTCCAAATCTGAGCCGGAGCAGCGGCTGTTCAGTGGTTCTCAATTTAGCCTGCATCGGAATCACCCGAGGATTGTTAACCCAGACACTTGGGTCCCCCTTCCCCCCCGTGACTCTGTAGGCCTGCGGTGAGGGCTGATCATTTGCATTTCTAACAAGTACCCAGGTATATTTTCTAGAGTTCTATAACAAAGCACCACAGACGGGGTGGTTTAAACCACAGAAATGAATTGTCTCACAGTTCTGGAAGCCTCAACTAATTACACCTGGTGACCCTATTTCCAAATAAAGTCACATTCTGAGATACTGGGAATAAAGACTTCAACAAATGAATTTGGGGAGGCACAATTCAACTCATAACACCAATAACACCAGGTGATGCTGATGCTGCTTCAAACCACTAATCTGATCCTATTGTCCTTTAAAAAGTTTCAATTGCTCCCCATTGCCCTCATGGTAAGTGGAAGCTCTTTGCTTGGCATTGAAGGCCCATCAAAATCTGGGCCACTTGGGCGCCTGGGTGGCTCAGTTGGTTAAGCGACTGCCTTCGGCTCAGGTCATGATCCTGGAGTCCCGGGATCGAGTCCCGCATCGGGCTCCCTGCTGGGCAGGGAGTCTGCTTCTCCCTCTGACCCTCCCCCCGTCTCATGTGTTCTCTCTCTCTCAAATAAATAAAATCTTTAAAAAAAAAAAAAATCTGGGCCACTTGCCCTTTCACTACCCCTGCTTATGGTGCTGCCCCGAATGCCCTCACCACCCTACTTTGATGAATCCTTTCATGCTTGGCCCATGTGTCATTCTGTTGTCAGTGCTCACCACACGTTCCTAAGGCCCAGCACAGAGTTTGACACAATGTTCAATATATTTTTGTTGAATGAATGCAAGAAGACAATTATTTTCAAGACTTAAAAAAGTTCAATTTTAATTTTTATTCAAGATAAATTTTACCTTGGAGTGTCAATTATAAAACAAAATGAAAACAACAAAAAAAAATGAAACTGTTTGGACCAGGCGTCTATGTCCCTGCAAATCTGGCTTCTGCCCTGCCCTCTGGTGGTGACTCTAGGCCTAGCAGGAAAACGAACTAAGGAATTTACGGCAACCGGAGGCTGGTGACTAAGCTTCATTTACATACCCACAATGCATTGCACATGGTATTTCTTTTTCTAAAAACGGCTAGATTTTTCTTTTTCTTTCAACTCCCCCCCACCCCGAAATCAGATTGCCATCACAGAATTGCCTGAGATAAAGGCAGAAGTCACTGGCTCTTTTGGCTAAGTAACTACCATTGCTGTTCTAGGAGTGATAGTTACCCGTGGGCTGTGTGAGCGGCGTACAAAGCATACTCTGGTTTCTCTTCAGATCGTATAAATCTTTCGCCTTTTACTAAAGATTTCCGTGGAGAGGAACAATTCTGAGTGTTTACCTAATTTTTTGAGGCCTTGCGCTTGCAGGGCTTACTAACGTGTATTATAATGACAGACCTTGTTTGAATTTACTGTAGAACTTCTATGTTTGTGTGTTAGAAACACGTGTTTACGTTTTCGTTTTTATGTTGTAGGGTCTATAGAAAAAAAATTACGATAGGTTTCTAACTCAGATTAGGTGTTCTGATAGGATGAGTTTTTAGCGGGTTGGTTGGTGTGAGATTCAGTTCTTTCTGCGTGATTGGCTTTTGAAACAATGACGGTTTCACTGATTTTTGTTACTGTAACTATCTATCACGTTTGGTTGATACAAATTTAGAAGTATTTTGTGGCGGCCTCGCTGAAATACTTTTCGTGATTCACCACCACTTATCTTTGCTTTTGGATTGTGTCAGGAGCCAGTGGTCCAAACTGGTCTGTTTGGGACCTGCAGAGTCAGGTGCTCTTGCATCTCTGTTAACCCAGTTCCACGTGGTTTTACTCTAGGATCTCTGCGTTTTCTTACGGGGGTTTTCTCACACATCCCCGCTGCAGTGCAGATTTCTGTCCCACGCGCATTTTAAGTAAACTGCCATTTTCACCTGACTAGCCCAGCGCCTGCAACAAAGCCGATTTATTGAGTAGGTAACTTGAAGAACGAATTGGTTGCATGGGTCTACCTACTGCTTAAAGGGTCTATCTGTACTTTTAGCCACGAGGAAGGTCGCTCATGGTGGATTGCGTTACATCACTCCTTATTAGGCTTTTAGAAAAATGATGTCTCAGGCGTGGCTTGGATTGTGCCGCTGTGGAGTTTATGTTGGAGAGGCGATGCTGACCCCCGAGGGGGCAGGGGATGAAAGCCCTCACCCTGGAGGACGGAAAAGGAAGGAGCCATCTTGGGGAGGGGTGCCCACTGCAGCCTTACCCTCCAACAATGGCACCGTTGTAAGAAATTCAAGTACATTAGCAGAGGTGGCTGATACAGTTCATCCCGCAGCCTTTGAATTTGCTACGCTCACAGGTTGGAGGCCACCAAGCATTAACTTAAATTGCCTCCTGCGCCTGGCATGGGGCACAGAGCAGTCGCGCAACAGATGTTTGCTATCAACAGAATATTCGGTAACCTGTTTTTGTTGAGGCCTTGAATAAAACTTTTATTTTTTTTTTAAAGATTTTTATTTATTTGAGAGAGAGCGTGAGGGGAGGAGGGTCAGAGGGAGAAGTAGACTCCCCGCTGAGCAGGGAGCCCTGCGCGGGACTCGATCCGGAGACTCCAGGATCATAACCTGAGCCAAAGGCAGTCGCCCAACCAACTGAGCCACCCAGGCGCCCTAAAACTTTTAAGTTCTGCTTTTTTTCTTTTTTTAAAGATTTTATTTATTTGACAGCACAAGCAAGGGGAGGGGCAGGCAGAGGGAGGGGGAGAAACAGATTCCCCGCTGAGCAAGGAGCCTCAGCTGGGGGCATTATCCAAGGACGCTGGGATTATGACCTGAGCCAAACGCAGACACCCAACCGACTGAGCTACTCGGGTGCCCCTGAATAAAACTTTCAAAGTTCAAGCTTGGGGGGGTACCCGGGTGGCTCAGTCGGTTAAGCCTCCTATTCTTGGTTTCTGTTCAGGTCCTGATGTCAGGATCCTGGGATGGAGCTCCCCATCTGGCCCTGTGCTCAGTGGGGAGTCTGCTTCTCTGCCTCTCTCTGCCCCTCCCCTGCTCATGCACCGTCTCTAAAATAAATCTAAAGAAATCTTTTATTTTTTTATTTTCTAAAAGATTTTATTTGACAGAGAGACACAGTGAAAGAGGGAACACAAGCAGGGGGAGCTGGAGAGGGAGAAGCAGGCTTCCCGCTGAGCAGGGAGCCTGACACTGGCTAGATCCCAGGATGCTGGGATCATAACCTGAGCCATAGGCAGACCCTTAATGACTGAGCCACCCAGGTGCCCCCAAAATAAATCTTTTTAAAAAAAAGGGAAAGAAAACAGAAGGTACATTTTGGGGACAGTTGTGGAAATTTTAGTATGCACTCTATTTTATTTTATTTTATTTTATTTATTTATTTATTTATTTATTTATTTTAAGATTTTATTTACTTATTTGACAGAGAGAGACACAGCGAGAGAGGGAACACAAGCAGGGGGAGTAGGAGAGGGAGAAGCAGGCTTCCCGTGGAGCAAGGAGCCCGATGCGGGGCTCGATCCCAGGACCCTGGGATCATGACCTGAGCTGAAGGCAGATGCTTAACGACTGAGCCACCCAGGCGCCCCTGCACTCTATTTTAGATATTAATTATAGGTTTTGTTGTTGCTGTAACAAGTTAACTACAAACTTTGTGATTTAACACAAATTTATTCTCTTACAGTTCTGGAGGTCAGCAGTCTAAAATCAAGGTGTTGGCTGGGCTGCCTTTCTTTTAGAGACTTTAGAGACTGTTTCCTTGCCTCTTTCAGCTTCTAGAAGCTGCCTGTATGTGACCCCTTCACATCACTCCAACTCTTCTGCTTCTGTCATCTCCTAGTTCTAACTCTGGATCCTCCTGCCTCCCTCTATATTTATAAGGACTCTTGTGATTATCTCGGGTCCACCTGGCTAACCCAGAATAATCTCCCCATCTCAAGACCCTTAATTTAATCACGCCCACAAAATTCTTTTTACCATGTAACATATTCACAGGTTCCAGGCATAGGATGTAGACCTATTTGGGGACCATTACTCAGACCACCAAAATAATGATACTGTAAATTATGTAGGAGAATGCCCTTATTCTTAGAAGAAACATAATGTGAATATTTAGTGGTGAAATGTAATCTCCACTCTGAATGTGGAACTTGAACTCAGGACCATGAGATCAAGAGTTGCAAGCTCTATCAACTGAGCCAGCCCAGGTGCCTCAATAACCGAAACTTTCCAATGGCTCAGGAAACACAGAGAGAGAAAGCAAAAGAGTGATAGGTATACAGGTATTCATTGTATTTTTAAAGATTTTATCTATGAGAGAGAGAGAGAGAGAGAGAGAGAGAGGCAGAGGGAGAAGCAGGCTCCCTGAGGAGCAGGGAGCCCGATGCAGGACTCAATCCCAGGACCCCAGGATCGTGACCTGAGCCAAAGGCAGACACCCAACCATCTGAGCCACCCAGGTGCCCTATTCACTGTATTTTTCTTTCAACTTTTTTGTAGCTTTGAACTTGTAAGAAGTGGGGGAAGTATGTATTAATAAATTCCATGTAACGTGTATGATTTACATATTTATATTATACTTAAGATTCAATTTTAAAAGTTCCATTGTTTTTATTAAACTATGGTCACCTTAGACTAGTGGCTTCCAGATTTTTGGATTTTCCGATTATTAAAATTTCAAAAAATTTCTGGGGTACCTTTTTACCATCATCCTGCAAACAAAGGCCATCTGAAGACTAAAAACAGACACTTCTTTAAAACAGAAAACCCACTTACCTTTAAAGACGGCCTTCGATTAACAATATCAGGGCCGGTGATGCCCTCTTGTGGCCACCTGGAGACTTACTGCTACCTATCATTTCCTCTGATTTGATGGACAATTTCCTGTCATTAACACGTGAATGCCAGGCACTGTTCTCAGTGTTGGGATGTATTAGTAAAGAACAAAAATACCCTGACCTAGTTGAGCTTATATACAGGTGGAGAGACAGACCATATACAAATAAAGTAATAAGTGTTGTGGGAAAAAAAATAGCATAAGGGGCTTGGGGACCAGAATATAGGGAGTGGTAATGTAGTAGCCCTCATTGAGAAGATGACTTTTGTATAGAGTTGCAAGGAGGTGAGGGAGTTCACCATGTAGCTATATAGCTGAGGTGAAAGTTTCTAAGAACCATATAGCTATGCTATCCAGTGAAGGAGAAAGAGAGGAGACAGTTCAGAGGTCATGGGAGACTAGATTGTCTACGGTCTTCCCTGCAGGCCATAGGAAAGGCTTTAGCTTTACTGTTCCTGAAATGGAGAGCTCTGCAAGGTTTTGAGCAGTAACAGAATCTAAGTTTAAAAGGATTACCCTGGGGGGCGCCTGGGTGGCTCAGTTGGTTAGGCGACTGCCTTCGGCTCAGGTCATGATCCTGGAGTCCCGGGATCGAGTCCCGCATCGGGCTCCCTGCTCGGCAGGGAGTCTGCTTCTCCCTCTGACCCTCCCCCCTCTCATGCTCTCTCTCTCTCATTCTCTCTCTCAAATAAATAAAAAAAATCTTTAAAAAAAAAAAAAAAAGGATTACCCTGGGGGCGCCTGCGTGGCTCAGTTGGTTAAGCGTCTGCCTTCAGCTCAGGTCATGATCCCAGGGTCCTGGGATCAAGCCCCACATGGGACTCCCTGCTCAGTGGGGAGCCTGCTTCTCCCTCTGCCTCTGCCCCTCCCCTTGCTTGTGCTCTCTCGCTCTCAGTCAAATAAATAAATAAAATCTAAAAAAAAAAAAAAAGAGACTACCCTGGCTACTGTATTGAAAAGAGAACGGGGTAGAAAGGCCTCTAGAGTAGTCTAACAATGGTGGAGAAACAAAGCAGGAAAAACAATGGCTCAGATTAGGGTATTAGCAACAGAGGTAGTGAGATATGGCTGGATTCTGGATATACTTGGAAGGTAGAGTCAACAGACAGAATGGATACAGATGTTGAAGAGAGACATTAAGGAGAACACTCCTTTGTTCTGAGTGGCAGAAAGCATGAGTTGCCATCAGTTGTGTTGGGGAAGGTGGCACAGATCAGAAGTCCAGTTTTGGACATAAAGAGGTGAAAATATTTAACTGGAAATAGGAATGTGGGAGTCAATGGCGTATAAATGGCATTTAAAGTTCTGAGACTGGATGAGATCACCAGGGTGAAAAAGTAGAGAAGAGGCTCAAGGTCACTCCAATTTGAAAGAAGCTGGGTTGAGAGGATGAATCAGCAAAAGAGAATGAGAGGAAGCAACCAGAGGTAGGAGAAAAAGCAGGTGAGTGTGGTCTCCTGGAGGAGAGAGTGCAGGGGCCAGTAGGGAGCGGAGGTGAGGGTCTCTCCTCAGGCTGTGCTCTTAAATCTTCCAGGATATTGACGTTCCTTCCCTCCAGACCAGCTTTTTTCCTGGATGAGCAGAGGAACCCCAGCCCATCAACAAAGCTCTCATTTAATTCCCCCGCCCCGCTACAGAGAACAGACATATAGCAAGACTATTTATTGAATTCTTGCCAGCCAGCAGCTCTCCCTCTCCCCTCCTGGCAGGCCCAACCCTCAGCCTCCCACCTGGGCCAGTGGAGTCACCGTGAGCGTGACCCCAGGATCCTTCAGCCAGGCTTCCTGAAACACAGCCCGGGCCTTTCTGGATTGCCTCAGAGGCTCTGTTACTCCTCTCCCTCCACATCCTCCTTCGGGAAGTATGTGATGTAAGCCAGCTGATCCTGGTCCTGGGCGTCAAGGTAAAAGGTCGTGTTGCTGTGGGGGACGCCACCGAGGTATAATGCTGGAGGCAGGGGAGGCGAGCCTGAGTCTGGGTGCCGCTGCACCTCGGCTCCAGGCCCCCTCACTCCCCACTCACCTTTGGAAACGTCGACTTTGTTGGCCGCCAAGATGTCCGCCTGAATGCCGTCTATTTTCATGTACAAGTCCTCGGCATTGCTCTGGGGGCAGGAGCAAGGGGAACGTGCTGAGCCGCCAGGGCAGTCTGGACCTGCACGCGGGCGCGGGGCGCAGGAATGCGGCCGGCTCCGGGGCTGACCGGAAGCGCAGGACAGGGACCCGCAGGACGCGGGGCAGGGGTGGGGGGAGGAACCCGAGCCAGCGCAGTCCCTCCCGCAGCGGCCCCGGGCCCAGCGTGCGTGGGGGGTGTGGCCCGGGGGGGACGCCGTGGAGGCCGCACCGTCCGGTCGCGGTCCCGGCTCTGCGGGGCGGGGCGGGGGCACTTACGAGGAAGAGCGTGTAGAGCTCCTCTCCCATGGACCTGCGCACGTGCTCCTCCACCACCGGGAACACCTGCACGAAGTACTGCAGCCGCGGGGGGCGGCGGGGTGACTGCGGTGCCCTCGCCCGGGGCCCGCCGCGCCGCGCCGCCGTCCCGCCGCTCACCTCCAGCGTGAGGCTGGCCTGCCGCTGGCTGTTGCTGTGGTCCGAGTTGCCCATGGCGGCCAACAGGCTGTGCACCACGCGCAGGTGCAGCATCTCCTCGGCGATGGTCGTGTTGCTGCGCGCCAGGACCCTGGGCCGGGAATTCGGGCGGCGGCGACCCCTTGGGATCCTCCGGCGGCCCGAGCTGCCCCCCCCACAACCCCGGAACCCGCGGGCAGCGCCAGCCTGGCTCGCCGCATCCCCCCCACTCCTCCTGCCCGCTTACCCGATGGCCTTGGCCGCCGCGGCCTGCTGTAAGAACACCGGCAGGTGGGCGGTGAGCTGGGGAACCAAGGAGTCTGGCGGAGGGGGCGGCCGTGAGGTGGGAGGCCCGGCTTCCCAAGGCCAGTCCCCTGTCCCGCAGCCCCAGTCCGAGCGGCTCCCTACCGTTGAGGATCTTGGGTTGCAGTTTGCTCGTCTCCTTGACGGACGGTATCAGCAGCTCCACGAGGCCTTTGAGCAGCGCCTGGCACACGTCATAGTTGACCAGGTCCTTGATCAGCTCGATGGCTGGGGAACGACAGAGGCACTGGGGAGGCCTGACGCTCCAAAACCCCCCATCCCCACCAAGCAAGCAAAGACCCCCTTAAACCAAGTCGCTTCCCTTTACCCCCATCCCCTTCCTGCTCCTTTCCTAGCACCTTTTACTCGCCAGCACCGTGCAAGCTATGTGTGGGGGAAGCTGGGCAGGCAACACCTCAGTCCGGCTGGATCTGGGGCTAAAGAGGAGGAGGAGGGGGCCAAGCCTCATCCGCCACACTCAGCCCTCACAGAACTCGCCATAGAGGGAGGAGGAAAGGTTGGATGGTGAGCCTACCCATCAAGGAGGCTTTGAGGCTGTCAGAGCTGGAGGCCCCACCGAGGTGGGGCCACCTTCGGCTTGGAGGAATCCGGGAATCCGGGTGTCACGGAGGTGGGAGGGGCTAGGTCTTCAAAGGGAGAAAGGATGGGCAAAGCCCCCCGGCGTGGGGGGGTGGGGGTGAGAGGGAGACAGCGAGTGGGTGGAGGATGTGTGGCAGCAAGTGAGAAGGGTGGAAGCAAGTTTTCTGTAAATACCAAAGCAAGCGGTAGTTTTTGACAAACCATTTATGGAGCCCTTCTTTGCCTAGGCTTTCCACACAGCATCCCCTGGAAGCTCACCATAACCAAAAGAGGTTTGCTTTGCAATGACAGTGTAACTGTTAGCCCACCTCACCTTTTTTTTTTTTTTTTTAAAGATTTTATTTATTAATTTGACAGAGAGAGACAGCGAGAGAGGGAACACAAGCAGGGGGAGTGGGAGAGGGAGAAGCAGGCTTCCCGCTAAGCAGGGAGCCTGATGAGGAACTCGATCCCAGGACACTGGGATCACGACCTGAGCCGAAGGCAGACGCTTAACGACTGAGCCACCCAGGCGCCCCTAGCCCATTTCACTTTTGAGAGAGTGAGGCACAGAGGCAAAGCGCTTTGGCTAAGGTACCGGGTGGAAGCAAAAGGAAAGACTTGGTTAGGAAGGAACTAGGATTTATTGAAGGGGCTTTCCTAGAGGTACTTCCCAATCATTCGTTCTTTCAGCCATTCTCTCGGCCTTTGCGCAAGCCTGCACTAAACGCCTGATGCGCCAGGTGCACAGTATAGCACTACAAAAGGGGTTAGGCTGTGGGGGTACCTGGGAAGATGGGGAAACGGGGGACGGAATATTTTTATAAAGAGAAGGGAATCGCATAGAGGCAGAGCTGGGCGGGGGCACGGTGAGTTGTTCATGTGATGGAACACTGGTGTTACTTTAAACACACGTGCTTGCTACATTGAAGACAGATCGAGCTGTTTCCCAGCACAGAGTGGGGTGCGGCCCCTCTCTCCCCTTAACTCGTAGGGGAGCTGAGACTTTGGGGAAGCGCGGTTCCCTGACTAGCTCATTTACATACCAGAACTCATATAGACACATGGGAACTAGTACCAGGAATATCTTTGAATAATGAAAATTAACCTTTTATAGCCTTGTCAGGAAAGCTTTGCCCAGTAAGGATATGCTTGAGATAATTCTCTGTCATGGAAGAAAAGCGTTTGCTGGTAGGTGCAAAGGCACCGCAAGTGTAGGGGGATCAGCCGGTATCTGGGACCAGGGCACAGGAGCTACATGTTGTTTTTCTCCATTTTAACTGGGTCTTTGGTAACAGATACCAAGAACCTTTTGTGGGAAAAAACACTAGAGAATTGGTAGTGCAATTTTTGGAGGCCTTACTTAGGGCTAAGTGTTGTCTGTGTCAAAGACAGATTCATAGGTTCATGATCTGACCGTGAAACAATATTGCTGTTTGAGATCTCAAGACTTTCTATGGTTGGGCAAAAGTGCCTTTTTTCTTTTTTTTTAAGTTAGTAAACATTGTTCTATCGTGTTAATTTTTTTTAAGAAAACAACTCGTTTAGAGTCCACGCATGAATGGAGGAAAGGCAGAGCCAGAGCATCTTTCAAACTGACTTCTCAGTGGGCCAGGAACATGAGGCAGCTGGATCCCACAACCCATGAGATCCTGATCCGAGGCGTAAACCAAGAGTCGATGCTTAGCCAGCTGAGCCTCCTGGGCGCCCCTTAAAGAATGTTTTGGGTCCCCTCCACCCCAGCAGTGGGTGGGGCAGGTGCAGACCCTGCACTACTGTGAGCCAACCCTACCATCTCACCCAGAGGGCTCATTTGCATATTCATGGGTGCCACCCCCAGTACTACATTTTCGTTTAAAACTGCACACTTCCCTATTTCCTTGGATCAACATGTCTTTTCCAAAAATCCCTTTCACAAATTTTCCTAGCAGGGTGCCGGTGGCACAGGAATAGACACCAGTCTTGGAGAACTGCAGTCAGTTATGGAAAGAGTGGCAAACATAGCTAAGTATACTGTGGTTTCTCTTCAGATTGCATATCTCACCTTTTACTAAAGATTTCCGTGGAGAGGAATGTTTGCAAGTTTGCCTTATTTCTGAGCTCAAAGGAAACGTTTCCAGTGTTTCATCTATTAGGTATGGCATTTGTTATAGTTTTTTGTAGATATCTCTTATTGGACAGACATTGTTTTCAAACTTTTTTCCTATTAAGATGATGTATGTGCATTCCTAGATGACATATTATCCTTGGCAAATGCTGCTAGATTGTTTGCTAATATTTTGTGTAGAGTTTTTGCAGCTATGCGGGTAAGATTGGTGTATAATTTCTCTTTTGCATGGTATCATTGATGGATTTTTATATTAAGATTAGGCTAACCTTAAAAAAAAGATTAGGCTAAACTTAGAAAATGAGTTGGGGTTTATATTCTCTTTTTCTAATCTTTTTTTTTTTTTTTTTAAAGATTTTATTTTTTAGAGAGCGAGCGAGAGAGAAACAGCATGAGAGGGGCAAGGGTCAGAGGGAGAAGCAGGCTCCCCGCTGAGCCGGGAGCCCGATTTGGGACTCAATCCCAGGACCCTGGGATCATGACCTGAGCCGAAGGCAGACGCTTAACCATCTGAGCCACCCAGGCGCCCGCTCTTTTTCTAATCTTGAGAAGAGTTTGAGTAAGACGAGAATTTTATCTTGAATTTTTTTTTTTAAGATTTTTCGGGCTCCTGGGTGGCTCAGTTGGTTAAGTGACTGCCTTCGGCTCAGGTCATGATCCTGGAGTCCGGGGATCGAGTCCCGCATCGGGCTCCCTGCTCAGCGGGGGGTCTGCTTCTCCCTCTGCCCTCTTCCCTCTCGTGCTCTGTCTCTCATTCTCTCTCAAATAAATAAATAAAATCTTTAAAAAAAAAGATTTTATTTATTCATTTGACAGGGGGGGGGGAGAGCAAGCACAAGCAGGGGGAGCAGAGGGAGAGGGAGAAGCAGGCTCTCTGCCAAGTAGGGAGGCCGATGTGGGGCTCCATCCCAGGACCCTGGGATCATGACCCTAGCTGGTGGCAGACGCTTAACCAACTAAGCCACCCAGGTGCCCCTATCTTGAATGTTTGATAGAATTCTCTAAAGCTGACTTTATGGGAAAAAAAATTACTGATTCATTTTCTTTAATGATTAGAGGACTATTTGGGTTTTCTCTTTCTTCATAAGTCCATTTTGGTAGGTTATAATTTCTAGCAGTTTTCATCTACATTTTCAAACATTGAAAAAAATTCATTATCTCATCTTTTTATCATTTTAATGAGTGTAGCATTTTTAGTGATGTCTTCTTTTATATTCTTCATATTGATTATGTGACTTTTCTCTTTTTGCATCAAATCCCTTTGCCCCCAAGTCCCATGGGGGTAACACACTTTGATGCCGGCTTGTGCAGTGGTGTGCACTACAATGAGAAACACAAGACCTGAATGTTACAGTCAGTAAGCATGCCTGCCTTTTGCTCTAAAGGGGGAAATGTCTTTATTTTCCAAAGCTGTTTGCTCATCAAGATCCTTGAAAAGATAGTTTGGGACAATGAGCAGTTGTTATTTCACTTAAAAGATATGCAGAAATGTGATAGACCTGTAGAGAATTGTCTCCTAGGATCATTTTTCTTTTGCTAGTAGTAATCCTTCAGTAGACATTCTTGCCTTGTTCCTGAACTCAGGGGCAAAGCATTCAATGCTTCACTATTTCTTTTTTAAAGATTTTATTTATTTGACAGAGAGAGAGACAGCAAGAGAGGGAACACAAACAGGGGGAGTGGGAGAGGGAGAAGCAGGCTTCCTGCTGAGCAGGGAGCCCGATGTGGGGCTCGATCCCAGGACCCTGGCATCATGACCTGAGCCGAAGGCAGATGCTTAATGACTGAGCCACCCAGGCATCCTCAATGTTTCACTATTAAGTATAATGTTAGCTGTAGGGTTTTGGTAGATGCTTTTTTTTTTTTTTTTAAATCAACTTGGGGAAGTTCTCCTCTAGTTCTATTTTCCTGAGGGTTTCCTGAGGGTTCATCAAAGGGTGCTGACATTGTCAAATGCATTTTCTGCATTGATTGATATAATAATGTGATTTTTCTTCTTTAGCCTGTTAACTTGGTAGATTAAATTGACTGATTTTTTGGATATTGAACAGCTTTGCATTCTGGGAATGAACCCCAATTGGTCATGGTGTATGATTCTTTTTATATATTGCTGAATTCTAATTGCTAATCTTTTGTTAAGGATTTTTGCATCTATATTGATGATGGATATTGATCTGTACTCTTCTTGTACTGCCACTGTCTGGTTTTGGTATTAGGGTAATACTAGCCTCATGAAAAAAATATTTTTAAAGATTTTATTTATTTATTTGCCAGAGAGATAGAGAGCGCAAGTAGGTAGAGTGGCAGGCAGAGGGAGAGGGAGAAGCAGGCTCCCACTGAGCAGGGAGGCCGATGTGGGACTTGACCCCAGGACCACGGGATCACGACTTGAGTCGAAGGCAGACGCTTAACTGACTGAGTCACCCAGGCACCCCACTAGCCTCATAAAATTAATTAGGAATTATTTCCTTCCCTTCTGTTTTCTAGAAATATAGAATTGTGTTCTATAAATGCCATTATACCCTGCTGGTTGATGATGTTGAGTACTATATACTTGCTGATTTTTCTTTTCATTATTTGTTTTAAAATTTCATTTATTTGAGAGAGAGAGATGAGAGACAGAGCACAAGCAGGGGGAGGCAGAGGGAGAGGGAGAAGCAGACTCCCTCTTGAGCAGGGAGCCCCATGCGGGACTCAATCCCAGGACACTGAGATCATGGCCTGAGCCAAAATCAGATGCTTAGCTGACTGAGCCACCCAGGTGCCCCTACTTTGTGTGATATTAATAGAGCTACTCCTATTTTCCTTTCATTACTACTTTCATGAAATATTTTTCTATCTTTTTACTTTCGACCTGCCTATATTCTTTTATTTGAAGTGAATTTCTTGGAGACAGTACATACTTGAGTCATTTTGTGTGGATTTATTTTGATTTAACCTTTTTAGACTTTGTTGTGGGTTGGTGTCTTTCATCAGTTCTTGACAACTCTCCACCATTGTCTCCTTAATGGTGCTGCCCTAGTCTTTCTTTTTTCTCTTTGCCTCTATTAGATAGTCTCACTCTTATCCTTACTTTTCTTCCCCTCTTCCAGGTGACTAATTTTCTCTTCACCTGTGTCTACTCTACTATTAAATGTGTACACTGAGGAATTACTTTTAGCTATTGTATTTTTTTTTTAAAGATTTTATTTATTTATTTGACAGAGAGAGGGAGGGAGAGAGAACATGAACAGGGCGAATGGCAGGCAGAAGGAGAAGCAGGCTTCCCGCTGAGCAAGGAGCCCGACGTGGGACTCGATCCCAGGACCCTGGGATCATGACCTGAACTGAGGGCAGACGCTTAATGACTGAGCTACCCAGGTGTCCCTGGGTTGGTTATATATTTGCAAAATTAATTGTAGGGAAAAACTTCAGAACTACGATGCAGATCCTTTCTTCCAGAAAGCACTTTCCTTTCTTCTTTCAGCCACCTGGGCACTAACAGTTCTGAACCACTTTTGTCAGAGTTCAAGACTTGAGGTTTCTTGGACCACACAGGTGGTTGTACAATAGCCAATAGCCAATGATTTGCTCATCAATCACCAATAACCATGCCTACATAGTGAAACTTCATAAAAACCCTGAAGTGAGAGGTTCAGAGAACTTCTGGATTGGTGAACACACTGAAGTGTGGGAGAGTGGTGTGCCTGGAGCGGTCCCCCAATCCATACCTTGCCCTATACATCTCTTCCATTTTCCTGTTCCTGATCTGTATCCTTTACAACTAAACCGTTAATACTAAGCAAAATGCTTTCCTGAGTTTTGTGAGTTGTTCTAGCAAATGACTGAACTTGAAAGGGAGGAAGGGTTGCATGAACCCCCCGGCTTTGTAGCCAAGTTGGACAGAAGTATGAATAACGGGCGCCTGGGCGGCTCAGTCGTTAAGCGTCTGCCTTCGGCTCAGGTCATGATCCCAGGGTCCTGGGATCGAGCCCCGCATCGGGCTCCCTGCTCGGTGGGAAGCCTGCTTCTCTCTCTCCCACTCCCCCTGCTTGTGTTCCCTCTCTCGCTGTCTCTCTGTCAAATAAATAAATAAAATATTTTTAAAAAAAGTATGAATAACATGGGAACCTAATACTTACGACTGGCATTTGAAGTAAGGGCAGTCTTAAGGTGCCGAGCCCTTAAACCTGTGGAGTCTGAAGCTAACTCCGGGTAGTGTCAGAATTGAACTGAATTATAGGGTACCCAATTGATGTCTGCGAAGAACTGGACAATTGCTTGGTGTGGAAACCCCCCTCCCCCCATTTGGTGTGAGAAGTGTTGTGAGTAAAAACAACTCAACATCAATCCCTCCAGAAGGGGGACTGATCCAAATTTCCTAGCCTACCATTATCAGGAAGAAGAGTCTTCTTCACCTGCCTCTTGTTACTTATTCTTCTAGACTTACCTCAGAAATTAGCTTTCAAGTAGCTCTGTCTGGCCTGTCCTCCCTCTGCCTCCACTCTGGACCACCGAGGTCTCTGGCCTTACAGCCCCCCTTTCTCACCACGGAGTACCGCCGTCATCAGTCAGGGTCTCTCCACGACTGTGAACTCCAGCGAACGTATCTGAGGCAGCTCTGCCTCCCCAGAGCCTCAAAGCAGTCCAGTCCATAGACGGCTGAAAAGAAGCGACTGGAGCCTGCCTTCCCGTGCGCGGGTAACGGCAGCCTGGCACCGTGCCTGGAGACCGCGGGCCCGGTGAGAGCGGCCGTCAGGGGCGGCCCCGCGCTACCCACTGCCGCCCTCGCCCGCCCCGAGCCGTGCAAGCGGCCCCGGCCCTGCCTCTCGGCAGGCTGGAGAGCCGCGGCCGCCAGAGCGCCGCCCTGCCGCCCCCGATGGCCGGCTCAGCCCGGAAGCGAGGCGCGCGCCCGGACGCTCACGTCAGAGGCGGCGCGCGGGCGGAAGGGCCTGCGCAGTGGGGGCCGGGGGGGCGGGGCGGCGGCCGGGTGGCCAGGCGGCCAGGGGCAGGCCCCGCGCGGGTCCGCAGCGCACGCAGGGCGGCGGTCCGCAGGAGGCGGCGGCCAGCTCCTGGCAGCGCTACGTGCTGACCCCACACACGCAGGGGGTGCCTAACCGTGAACACGGGCTGGTGATTATAATCTTGTCAGAAGACTGTCACTGGCAGTCCCCAGCCGCGCAGCGGCCTGTTTACCCGGAGGCGGAGGCTGGGGAGGCAGCCAGCAGCCCCCTCCTGGGTCTCAGGCGCCATACACGGTTCTCCTGCCTGGTGCCGAGCGCCGTCAGCTCCCAACGCTCCCAGGAGGAGGGGTGCCCACGTCTCCACTCCAGGACTCAGAGTGTTCTTTGGCAGGAAGGAGAACCGGTCTGGGCTGTGAGTCGGTCTAAGGAAAGGTACCAGTAAGGCCTGCCCCAGGTTGCCCTTGTCCCAAGTCCTGGGGGGGCCTCCCATCCACCCACACCGCAGAGCCATGGAGCATACAGAGGCCCCGTCCTGAAGCCCCACACAAAGCCAGTCTTGTCTCCGCCTGTTTCTCCTAATCATTTACTCTCTGGCAGAAGGACTCTTAAGGACATCCCTGCTACCCCTTCTCGCGCTTAGTATTCTGGGGACAGGCCTTGTGCGGCCTCCCCTTTTCTCTCTGGACCAGCCTGATTCAGAAGCCGCTGCTTCATTCAGAAACACTTCCTAGGACTGGCCAGCTGCTGCTGGCTCCTGGGCTTCCTCTTTCTTCCAGGTCTTCCTGCCCTCCCAATCCCAGTGGCCCCCCACTCCAGCCTCCCGTTGCTCAGATGTGGTTCTAACTTGGGATCACAGAGGGAGAGGGACCAGCACACTGACCCCCCCCACCCCCGGGACATCCCCCAAACATTCTCCCACTTGGACAAAAATGCAGCCTGGGATGCCTCAGGCCGCTTGGCCGGTGCGTGAAACCCCCAAGTCTTTCTCACTTGTTCTCTTATTGTTTGGTTATGAAACTTTCTTCCTTCTTTTTGAATTAGTGGGGTTTTGGATCAGTGTGCTTGGCCCGCCCTCACGCCCAACTCCGCTGAGCCTAGTCAGCTGCTGCACAGCTCGCCTCCCTTAGTAGTTGGGCTCTTTCCCAGGCCCAAGCTGACGGCATCTGAGTGCCAGGACGCCTGCGAAAAACCCTTGCCTGTGCCTAAGAGAGTTCTCCCTGCAGCAAGAAATGACTCAGAGAATACTCAGGGTGGCAAGAATGAATGAAAATATTTTTATGAAATTTCCCTGACCACAAAACATATTTTCTGCCCACGTAGGACCAAGTTCTCCAGGAGATAAATATCTGCTTTTGCCTACTCACTTTACCCTAAACGCTTAAGCCTTCATTGCTAGTGTGTCTGCAACACTTGGAACTCCTTGGAAAAATGAAACTTTATTCACTGAATCATTTTTCATTGAGTTTTAAAATTCACAGCTGTCCATGTTTACACCAAAAGTGAAAGGGCTAGTCTCTGTCCAAATATCTCCATAGGAACCACAGCCAGTTACAACTCTTTACCCACTGTGCTAGTTCTGAAGCATAGCAGAGCATTCAGAAAGCAAAGGGCAACGGGGGATTACTGTCTTAGGCAGCTTTGCCCGAAGCCTGTGTTGCTGACAACACCCAACTGTCCTAAATTGTTTCAGTCACTGATTTATTCATTGGTTCATTCATTTATCTAACAAAATACTTTCTGAGCATCTTCTGTGTGCCAGACCCCTGTGCTATGGCTACGAGGAGGACAAAGATACAATCCCTGCCCTCAGGGATGACACAGTTTAATGGGGGATACCAGTAAGGAAACTGGTATGTACGCTGTAGTATTATAAGAGCCATGGGAACACAAAGCAAGTCAGGTTAGCGTGAGGGTATGTTGAGGAACTGGGGGACAGAGAATCAGGAGAAGGCTCTCTTGGAGAAGGTGACATGTGAGCTGACAAAGCCATGGAGGAGAAGGGAGGCACTGGAATGAAGAATGTGGCAAGTGCATGCCACCATTGTGGCTGGACAAGCAGGGAGGTCTGGCTAGGACATGGGGTGTTGGGTCATGGAGTGAGACCTAAGCCTGAGGAGACAGACTGGCTTCTGAGGACTTTGCATGTGCCAGCCACCACATAGGGCAGGTGTTTTTTCTTGTCTTTCATTTCAAAGATTAAAAAAATATATATTTATTTAGAGAGAGCGCACGTGCATGCTCACAGGTGAGCAGGGAGAGGGGCAGAGGGAGAGGGAGAAAGGGAATCTCAAGCAGACTCCGCACTGAGTATGGAGCCTGACGTGGGGTTCTATCCACGACCCCGAGATCATGACCTGAGCTGAAATCAAGGGTCGGATGCTCAACTGACTGAGCCACCCGGGAGCCCCTCTTGTCTTTCATTTCAGAGGAAACTGACTCAAAAATGTTGAGTAGCTTACCCAAGATCAAACAGCTAAAAAGTAGCAGAATGACTCTGTCGGGATTCCAAAACTCATATTTTTCACCACTAAGCTCTGCTGCCTCGGCTCGGGTGGAGGATGAGGACGACGGACTGTGTGGGGACCATGCTAGAGAGATGGAGGTTGGCTTAGAGGTGAGAAATATAGAGATATGAGTTACAGCAGTGGAGACAGAATGAAGAATAGGGAGATTTGAACGATAGTAAGGAGTTAAGAGTTGACTGGTCTTGTTAGAAGTTGATTGTAGGCGGGAAGGAAGAAGAGATGGCAATGACCTACATTTCCAGCCTTGGGTGCTTTTCACTGAGATTGGGACCTTAGAGCTGGAATCTCAGGAGTCCAGTTCTGAACATGGTCAGTGACACCCGAGGGGAGATGTTCAGAAGGCAAATGGAAAAATTGGGATGGAGCTCAGGAGAGCAGTGTGAGCTGGAGAGAGGTCACTCAACTGCTCTGCCCGACTGCCACAAGATGGGAATAATAATTGTGCCTACTCTGTCAGCTTGTTGTGAGGACTAACGAGTAGAGAGCTGGAGCAGTACCTAACATGGAGTAGACACCTTATAAAGGCGAGCCGTTTGTGTTTCTAGCACTATAGACGGTCACTGAAACCATGGGAGTAGATGAGGTACCAGAGACAGAAAGGAAAGAGAAGAGCAGGGGACCTGGGATTGAATCCTGAGAGAAAAAGAAACCTGCACCTAAGGGACTGGTGGAGGGATGGGAATGTACAAAGGACTGAGCAACAGTTTCCTGACAGAGAGGAGGAAACTAGGAGAGTTCAGGTCAGGGAAGGAAGAGATCAGAGTATTCAGGGAGGAGAGTGTGATCAGGAGGGTTAGAGCCATGGGGAGGTCACACCCGTTGAGGCTGAGAAGCAGCAGCTTTGTGCTGCCTGGCACAGCAGTAGACCAAACAGATGCAAAGTGGCGCACTGACGCTCACGGAAACTGCAGTGCGGAAGAAGGGATCCCTCCAGTCCAAAGAGCAACCACAGAAGCCACAGCCTGTCAGCCCGGGGAGAAAGTTCCTTGATCACCTGTCTGATAGCTGAAGAAACCCTGAACAAATGACTTGCCTGGCGAATCACAACAAATAGGAGACAGGGTCGCAGTGGTGGGCTCAGTATTCTTTGGACAGACGGAAACTTAGACATGGCATTGCACCTGGGAACTGTGGCATGTGACTATTTTCCTTCCTTCCCTCCTTCCTTCCTTCCTTCCTCCCTCCCTCCCCCTCTCGCTCCCCCCTTCCTTCCTTCCTTCGATTTATTTATTTATTGGGGGGAGGGGCTGAGGGAGAGAGAGTCTCAAGCCCACTCAGGACTGGGGACGGGGCTTGATCTCACCACCCTGAGATCAGGGCCCTGAGATCATGACCTGCGCCAATACCAAGAGTCGGTCGCTTAACCGACTGCGCCATCCAGGCGCCCCAGCACGCAACGATTTCTAAGGCACTCGGCACTGAGGAAGTTTGTTTTATAATTTTTTGCTCCTAGAGCCTTGGGAAACCTGAGTCCCAGTTCTTGGTCTTCACTTCCACGCGAGACTGCCACCTACTGGCCACATGTGAGAAGTGTGCTTCAGTGAGCGTCCAGACACAGGTTTGCTTCCTTTTCCAGGGGTGAGAGTGTGAATACACTTGGCAAGTTGCTGTTATAAGGAAGAGACCAGTGTCAAGGATCTTCCCGACCAGCCGCATTCTATCTCTGATTCCTGTACATCTCACCACCTCTTTCACCACCTCCTGTTCAAAGCCCATTGTTGAAACATAAAAAGCATATTTTACACACTACTTCTTTTAAAAAAGCCAGTCGATGAAGTAATTAATGTTATGTGCTCTGGGGTATATGTACTGCTTCTGAATTAAGAATTACTGTAGTGTCTTCCACGGGTGTCTCCTCTTCCGGGCAAGGCTCCCGGAGTCCAACCAGCCCATGCACGGGCACCTGAGTGGGGCACTGACCACTGCCCCAGGCGCCCGAGGGGAGACAGTGCCAGGTCCGGGCGGACAAGAGGTTTGGAGGGCCAGGTAAACTGGGCCATTAGAAAGGAGTGTTCCCCAAGGACTTTCTATTTAAAAACAAACAAACAACTACGGGAGACTGTTTAATAAAACTTAGGAAGAGTGAATAAAGTGTGGCAGTTGAAGTATATAATTTTGGGGAAATAACCTATCTTTAAGAATATTCAGCAGATTTTTGGGGCACCTGGGTGGCTCAGTCGTTACGCGTCTGCCTTCGGCTCAGGTCATAGTCCCAGAGTCCTGGGATCGAGCCCCTAATAGGGCTCCCTACTCAGCGGGAGGCCTGCTTCTCCCTCTCCCACTCCCCCTGCTTGTGTTCCCTCTCACTGTCTGTCTCTGTCAAATAAATAAAATCTTAAAAAAAAAAAAAAGAACATTCAGCAGATTTTTATGTTAAACTATCCTTTAGCATCAGAGCGTTGTGACTGTTGTTCAACGAAGTCACACGGGACGGGTGGCCTCTTACACAGCCGGAAAGGCTGAAACTTCTACTGATGTGGATTAGCTCAGAAGCAGAAAGTAAAGGCACAAGGTTCTATGGGGCAAAAGGTGTAGTTTTGGTTTTTTTTTAAAGCTTTTATTTATTTATTTGACAGAGAGAGACACAGCGTGAGAGGGAACACAAGCAGGGGGAGTGGGAGAGGGAGAAGCAGGCTTCCCGCCGAGCAGGGAGCCCGATGTGGAGCTTGATCCCAGGACCCTGGGATCACGACCTGAGCCGAAGGCAGATGCTTAACACCTGAGCCACCCAGGCGCCCAAAAGGTGTAGTTTTAAAAATGAGATCTTATAGTATTTGCATGACCCTGAGAAGGGCATAAAGCTAAGAAAACATTATTATGTTTTATGGTAATAATACTGTCCATCCTCAGGTTTTTGACTGTTTCTCAAAAGTGGTAAAAATTTTAAAAGTCTTATTTTTGTAATACTGGAGAGATAGGACAGTGTGGTGGTGAGGATTTGAGTGCAGGGGTCAGATTGCCTGGGTGTGACCCACAACTTTCCCACTTATCGTCTCCAAGACTTTGGGCGGGTTATTCAATTGCTCTCTGCCTCAGTTTCCTGATCTGAAAACTGGGGATTATAATAGTACCTATTTCTCAGAATTGTTCTGAGGACTGTATGACATAATTGAAGAGCTTAAAACAGTGCCAGGCACACAGTCCTCACTGGTAGTGATGACTAGTTATCATTACTGGTATTATGACTGCTGGGTCAAAGCTCTAGCCCGGCAGGGACTTCGTTTTGTGTGTCACTATACACTCAGTGCCCAGCCCAGTGCCTGCTCTTTTGAATAAGTAAATGAATGAACAAAAAATGTATATCATTTAAAAATAAACCAACCAATGGGGCACCTGGGTGGCTCAGTCGGTTGAGCGTCTGCCTTCGGCTCAGGTCATGATCCCAGGCTCCTGGGATCGAGTCCTGCATCGGGCTCCTTGCTCTGCGGGGAGCCTGCTTCTCCCTCTCCTCCCCACTTGTGCTCTCTCTCACTATCTCTGTCTCTCTCTCTCTCAAATAAATAAATAAAATCTAAAAAGAAAGTAAAAAAATAAAAATAAATCAACAAAGGACATTATCAAAAAGGTGAAAAGACAAGGGCACCTGGGTGGCTCAGTCGGTTAACACGTCTGCCTTTGGCCCAGGTCATGATCCCGGGGTCCTGGGATGGAGCCCCACGTTGGGCTCCCTGCTCGGCAGGGGAGTCTGCTTCTCCCTCTCCCTCTGCCTCTCCCCTTGCTTGTGTGCTCACTCACTTTCTCTCTCTCTCTCCAATAAATAAATAAAATCTTTTAAAAAAAAATAGTGAAAAGACAACAGAATGGGAGAAACCATTCTAGTATCCAGAATATACAAAGAACTCCTACAACTCAAGAGCGAAAAGACAAACAAGCCAATTTTTAAAAATGGGAATAGGGGGGCACCTGGGTGGCTCAGTCGTTGGGCGTCTGCCTTTGGCTCATGTCATGATCCCAGGGTCCTGGGATCAAGCCCCGCATCAGGCTCTCTGCTCAGCGGGGAGCCTGCTTCTCCCTCTCCCACTCCCCCTGCTTGTGTTCCCTCTCTCACTGTGTCTCTCTCTCTGTCAAATAAATAAAATCTTTAAAAAAAAAATGGGCAGAGGACTTGAGAAGGTATTTCTCCAAGGAAGAAATATAAATGGCCAACAGGCACTTGAAAAGATGTTAACATCTTTAGTCATTAGGAAAATGCAAACCAAAACCACAATGAGGTACCACCACTCTGCATGCACTAGGATGGCTATTTAAAAAAAAAAGGACAATGACAAGTGTTGACAAGGGTGTGGAGAAATTAGAACCCTCACATATTGCTGGTGGGAACGGAAACTGGCACAGCTGGGTTTTTTTTTTTTTTTTTTTTGAGATGGTACAGTGGTTTTAAAATATGTCCACAAAAGTTCTAGTCTGTTTCCTCTCAAGGGGTGGAGCCCATTTCTCCTCCCTAGCCGCCAGCCGCGCCCCCCCCCCCCCCCCGCCAATGACCAGGGTGAACAGAAGTGACAGTGTGCAACTTCTGAGAGAGATTAGATTATAAAAAGTAGTGGGGCCCCCTCTTTGCGCTCTCTCAGATCACTCGCTCTGGGAGAAGCCAGCTGCCCTGGTGTGAGGACAGTCAAGCAGCCCGATGGAGAGGCCCACGTGGTGAAGACTCAAGGCTTCCTGTCAAAAACAAGCTCTAACTCGCCAGGTGTGTGAGTGAGCCACATCTGAAGGTGCGGGGGGGGGGGGGTCCTCCAGGTCCCGTCATACCTTCGGATGACCGCAGCCCCTGCTGACTGCTTGACTGCAGCCTCATGAGATACCTGGAGCCAAAACCACTCAGTTAAGCTGTTCCCAGATTCCTGAGCCACAAAAACTGTGTGAGATAAGAAATGTTTTTTTGGGGGGCTCCTGGGTAACTCAGTCGGTTAAGCATCTATCTTCAGCTCAGGTCATGATCTCAGGGTCCCAGGATTGAGTCCCTCATCAGGCTCCCTGCTTCTCCCTCTGTATTCTCTCTCTCTCTCAAATAAATAAAAATCTTTAAAAAATGTTTATTTTTTTAGCCACTAAGTTTTGAGGTAATTTGTTATAGAGCAATGTATAATGGATTACAGATGGACTGATTTAACAGCTTTTGTAGATTTCTGCAAAGTTTGAATATAACGACTTTCATTTTGTCTTCAAAGCAGCATTTTGAGGAATCTTCATTTGTCTCTGCCCAAGCTCTGTAGCTATATGGCAGGGAACGGGGACCTGGTGGGGGACCCTGCTGGATGTCACCATACTGTGTGGCCTAGCCCACCCATCCTTGAGGAGAGGGGATGGGGAGAGGTGGGACAGAGAAAGGGAGACCAAGGGCTAGAGAAGGGGGCCAACCAAGGGCAGATAGGGGTGAAGGCCCAGGGAATTCTGAAGTCCCGGCTTCTCCCAGCTCTCTTAGGTCCTACTGATACAACCAATGGCTAAATTTTACAAATATTTAAAGGAAACATGTTGTCAGTAAATTGGTAATTTGGTGAATTGGGCACGCAGCAAATTGGTCATTTGACTAATTGATTTTTGGCAGGCATATATTTGGGAAGTTAATTTACAATGATTGGTCTGCTTCTAATTAAGTCATACATAGTAATTTTTATGATCCTAAGGTAATAATTGATTTGTAAAAGATACCAATATATTTACACACACATATGTATTTCAAATTCCCAACAGAACTCATTAATTTCTTCTTCTGCAAAACTTTCTATGACTTTGACATTTCTCTTCTCTAGGAAGGGAGGCCAGTGAACGAGTACTTCCACGGCTTTAGATTGCTCGTCATGATTAAGTCCCTGCCTGACACCAATTCCTGGAATAGCAATCCTTCCTGGGAGGAAACTGCCATTTTTCACTTCACAGAAATCATAAATGGAGATAAATTCCAGGCAGGACCACTTTGAAGAAGGCCTCCCTTAATTTTAATTTTGGCTCTCTAATGTTAAATGGGATCATCATTAAAAGAAATTCTAAAATCTTAATTCTAGGGAAAAAAAACCCCTCAGAAATTAGTGGACATCATTACCCTTTCCCTGCTTATTTCTACTTCAAAGTGAGGAATAGACAGAGAATGGACAACCAGAATCCCCTGTACTGAGGACTGGAAAACCATTCCTTGGCGCACAGGTTTCTCTTCCACTCTTTCGGAAGAAAAAAGGTGCCGTGTGGAACCATACTGGAGCCTGAGGGGAAAGGAAAAATCAGTACTAGCCTCTCCTTCCAGCTGTGACCCCCAGCTGTCTTCCTGGTGGGCTCCACATAACAGGGAGCCGAGATAATCCATCTCTGCTGTGTCCTGTTGTAATACTTGACCTACATACTATGCGAGAGTTAAAATAGTGATCATTTTATGACACTAAATTTGGAGTGGTTTGTTAGAAGCAGTTGGTGACCACAGCATCCACTCTCTGTGCATGTGGCCTTCCCATCTCCTACCTTCCTCTAGGAAACATTCCTTTTTTTCCCCACTTCTCCAAACTCTCTTCCTTGGCCTTAAGAACTCTCAGGAAATAAAAGGTCATTTAATGCACACAGCCTGCACTTCGCCATCTGGGCTGAAAAAATTAGGTATTTCAAATTCTATTTCCAATTTAATGACTGTCACTATAAACGAGGATATACAAGATTCACTCATCTCCATTCATTCATTCGACAAATATCTAAGAGGCTACTTTTGCCAGTACTCTGTAGGCACCAGGGTACAATGGTAGACAAAGATGATGAAGCCTCAGCTCTTGTGGAGCTGACTTTCTTGCAGAGCACAGACACTAGACAAGTAAATGAGTGAGCGAGATAATTTCTGAAAGAGGTAAGTGCAGTGATGTGGCGTGTTGGAGAGAGCCCGAGGGGTCAGTGGAAGGGAGTGGGGACGCTTTAGAGAGAGTGGTCAGAGGCCTCTCTCAGAGGAGACGTCTGAGCTGAAGTTTGAGAAGTTGTCCATCAATCCAAGGTCTGGGGGAAGAGCCTTCCAGAAGCTTTGCTGGCCATGGCAGGTGTGGAGAGTTTAGTGTAGGTGCAAGGGGAACCTATTTTTGAAATGATCGTTCTGGCTGCAATGGGAGAATGGATTATAGGAGGCCAGGATGGAAGCGGAATTTAGCGACAGGATGGTGAGTTAGCCACGGGCGATCACAGTGGTGGTGGGGACAGAGACTCTAAGTAGGGACAGAGCCGAGAGGACTTGGTAAGGGTGGGACACAGTGGGAGGTGAGAGAAAGCAGATCATTTGGTACTAGGCCTACACTTTTTAGTTGAGCAGTTGGGTTGGTGGTGGCACCTTTTAGTGAAAATAGGAGACAGGGTAGGATTTGGGAAGAAAATCAAGAGTTCTGTTTTGGCTATAAATTTCAGATGTCCGGGGAGATTTCAGGGGAGAGGTCAGGCCAGAGACACAGTCTGGTACCTGAATATATAACATATATGTGGTGTGTAAAGCTGGGGACTAGACAAAATCATGCGAGCAGAAGGTGTGGGTAAAGAGGTGAGAAGTAGGCTGACCCAACAGTCAGGTAGAGAAATAGGAGAAAGTAGCAAAGCAATCATAACAAACATGGCAGACCCAGCTTGAGGGAGGAGAACTGGAAGTGGTGTCACAGAAGCCCAGAGAAGAAAAGTTGCTTTGGGCCAATTCGGTCACAAGCAGCTGAGAGATCAAGTAGGAAGAAAATGGAAAAATGAGTAGCTGGAGTGGAACTTGGGGTCAAGGAGCACTATGCATCCTTAAACGCTATCACTGAATTTAATCTGGGGGGTGTCTTTTAAATTTCTTTTAATCCATAGATTAAAGTCCCCAAGGAGGGGCTTTTTTTTTTTTTTTAAGATGGGAGATACAGAACATATTTGCATGTCACCGGAGATGATCCTCTAGAGAGAAAGAGAGAGCCTCTGTTTATGAGAAGCCTTTATGAATGTGCTTCAGAGCAGAAGCAGAAGCAGAAGAGCTGGCTGCGGCAGGAGCAGGGACACTCAGCTGAGATGGGAAAGAGGGCCGAGAACGTGGGTAACAGGCCAGGCAGGCAGGTAGATTCGGAGGCGCAGAGGTGCAGTTCTCAATGAGAAAAGAGGTGAAGCCGCCACCGGGCTCCGGCACCCCTGGCCCCATGCTGCAAGGGAAAGAGTCACTTAGCCTCCCAAGCCTCTCCACCCTGTTGTCACGGCACTCTCCCTGAGAACTGCACTTTCCCTGTAGCCTTCTCAGGGGAACAATGTCAACTACCCCCTCCCGGCGTGGGAGGTGGAGTGCGTCCTTCTTCCCTCCTCCTTCTCAACTATTCCTTTTTCTTCTCAGTACAAACACAACCACCGCCCCCGCACCCCCAGTACCTGGCACAGTACTTGGCACACCGCAGATGTTCACTCAGTATTTGTTTTTTAAAAACAAACCAACCCTGTCCTTTTAAGGTTAGTCCATTCAGCTATACCACCCATCCCTCCTGGTCACAGGCTTCTCTCAACCGTGACGGTTGCCATCACCCTGGGGGGACTTTACCTTGGTCTTGCAATTTGGTGTCCTCCAACTCAGAGAAATTTCTCCCTGGTCCTCCCTGTTCGGCACTGTTGGACCACATCTAAGACCTGTCAGACCTTCCCTGCCCTGCCTTTGGAGGATTTTCAGTGGGAGCTGAACGCTGCGTTCGCTCCCTAAACTTCCACTCTGCCGAGCGTGTGGAATAGCTCCTCCTAGTGGACAACCGCACACACACACGCTCTATGTTCCCAGTTACACCAAGACCCTTTTGAAGTCCCTGGTGAAAAAGAATAATTCCTTCATTCAACAGACATTTCTTGAGCACCGGTTATGAGTCTGGCCTGTTTGAAATTATTTTGAGGCTCACAGTTTCACTGTTATCACAGGAGCAGACATCAAACCAAAAGGGCAGTGAGAAAGCTTCACACTTCTCTGCCTCTGCCAGGGTTCAGGGTGTATGGACAGAACTCCCTCCCTCTCTCCCTCCACAAACATGCAACAAGGACCTACCCTAGGCCAGAGACTGCTCTGAGGATATAAGGACAGAAGTGGTAAGAAGTGCACTGAAACTGGGGCGTCCGCTGGGCGCAGTTAAGCCTCCAACTCTTGGTTTCGGGATCGCAAGGTTGTGAGATCGAGCCCCCCCCCCCCCCCCCCCCGCCCCCAGGCTCTGCACTCAGCGCAGAGTCTGCTTCAGATTCTTTCCCCTCCCTCATCCAGCCCCTCTGCTTCTCCCCCTGCTTGCACTCTCTCTTTCAAATAAGTAAATAAAATCTTAAAAAAAAAAAAAAAGAAGTGCCTGAAACTGTGCAGTGTATTCTGGAAATGACTGCTCCAGGGCTGGGGGTACTGGCAGGGAGGAGGGTGCAGGGTGGTACAAAGGAAGGAGGGCTGACATCTGGGCAGGGCTGGAAGGCAGGTGACAGAAGACCTTGGAGAAGAAAGGCATAAGCTAAGAAGTGATGATGAGTAGGAGTAGTCATGTGAGCCCCGTGGAGGTGGTGGCAGGGAAGGAGGCTCAGTGCCACCCAGTAATCTTTACGGGCTGCTTGATTACATTTCCTAACATGAGTCCACTGCCACGTCACCCCCCTCACCCTTGCTCCCATGCAGTGACAACTCTCTGCTGCTGGGTCTGACCTTTACTCAGTTCCCTCCACTACCCTACCCCTCTCTGGCAACTCCTCCCCAGCTAGGAGACTCTCCTCCAACTGGTAATTGATTTTAACACAGCATTACTTCTCACCATACAAGGTCCATCTTCCCAAGCACACCTGCAGGGGTCAAACAAATACAAAAATGGCATGCTACTGCAGGAAAAACGGACCAACATTCAATTTCAACACTGCCTCTGAAAAACAATCGATATTTGAAGTCACCCTCTGGACCTTTGCTGGTCTTCCCCAGGGTCTCACATGCATACCTGATCCCTGGTCCCTGCCTGCTCCTCTTGCCCCTCCCAGACTTCCTGGATCCGGGGCTCCACCAGCCTGCCATCTTGGACACAGGGATCGTAATATTTGCTGATGTCCACACTTTTCCTGCATAATGGGCCTCTGTGTCCCCGCCTCTTCAGCCCTGCCCTTTCCCCTTATGCCACCTCATTCTCCACACCCAGGCACTTCCTAGTCCTGTCCATTCCCTCTTGCCAGGGCCTCTATATTTGGCTAGATGGGGGCATTCTTACTTTGTTATCTGAACAACCCAAAAGGCCTCCCAAATGGCTTCAAGCCTCGAGTCTCCCTGTGGTTCTGACCTACTGCGGATACCACCACCCAGGTAACCTCCTGGACAGAGTGCCCACTATTCCATCTGGCATTCAAGGTACTCCTCGGTCTGGTCCTAGCCTACCTTTCTAGGTCTTCCTGGGCTGAGACCTCTACCAAACTTCCACTAAATTATCTACCTGTCATTCCTCAGATACATCTTGTACTTCTGTATGCCCGGAACTTCGTTTATACCATTCCCCTTTCCAGAATGCCCTCCTCTGCTCCTTTCCACTTTCCCAAATCCTTCCCATTCTCCAAGGTCAGCTCAAACACCTTCTCAGCAATCCCTTCTTTGCTCCCTCCTGTTGAAAACAGAATCTTCCTTCTCTGAACCACTATAGGAACACGGAAGGAAACATCCTATAAACACCTGCCATAGGTTCACGTTAAAAGCATACGCTTTGGGGGCACCTGGGTGGTACAGTCTGTTAAGCATCTAGTTGGTTTCGGCTCAGGTCCTGATTTCAGGGCCATGATCTCAGGGTCATGAGAGCTGAGCTTGGAGTCCACTTAAGACTCTTTCTCCCTCTCCCTCTGCCCCTCCCCCCCACCACGCGCATGCATGTACTCCCTCTCTTTCTCAAATAAATAAATAAATCTTTTCTTTTTTTTTTTAAAGGACCACTTTAGGGCAACCCTCTCGGGTCCCCTCCCTCTTTGGGAGCTTTGTACTATCATTCAATAAACTTTGCTTTGCTGCCCACAAAATAATAAATAAATAAATAAAAATAATGAAAAAAAATTAAAAAAGGATCACTTTAAAAAAATAAAAGCATATACTTTGGATTCAGATCTGGTTTGACTCTGGTTAGCTGTATAACCTGGGGAAGCATACTTAATATCTCTGTGCTTCAATGCTTTAGCTTGAAAAACATAAAAATACTTACTTCCACCGTTCGTTCATTTGAGCATCTGAATACCTAATGTGTGTCAGGCTCTGTACTCTTGTGGTTCTTTTGAGAATTAAATGAAATGATGCTCGGAAAGTAGCAGGCACATAGGAGGACTGAATACATGCAAACTTATCAATACTACCACTGTTTAGTTTAGTTCCTTACAAGTGGAGTCCTCTGGGTGATTTCTGGTTAGAGGGGAAGTACCACATAAAACTGGGAACCAGAGGGCGCCTGGATGGCTCAGTTGGTTAAGCATCTGCCTTTGGCTCAGGTCATGATCCCAGGGTCCTGGGATTGAGTCCCGAGTCAGGCTCCCTGCTCAGCGCCTGCTCAGCGGAGAGTCTGCTTCTCCCTCTGCCCCTCCCCACTGCTTGTGCACTCTCTCTCTCTCTCTCTACCTCCCTCCCTCTTGCAAAAATAAAAATAAATAAAATCTTAAAAAAAAGAAAAAAGACTGGGAACCAGCCAGCTCTGGACCCAGGTGGATCATAGCCAATGTTAAAGTACCACGTGGCTAGACGAACCATGAGAGACAATGGACTCTGGAAAACTAACAGGGTTCTAGAGGGGAGGGGGGTGGGAGGATGGGTTAGCCTGGTGATGGGTATTGAGGAGGGCACATTCTGCATGGAGCACTGGGTGTTATGCACAAACAATGAATCATGGAACACTTCATCTAAAACTAATGATGTAATGTATGGGGATTAAAATAAGAAAAAAAAAAAAGTACCACGTGGCTGATTCGAAGTACAGAAAGTGACTGTCATTTTCTGAATAACTTGCAGATCAGACCGAACCAGCATCTACCAGCTGCCAAGGCTCTCCAGGATACCCAACAAGGTTCTTTGTGACTAAGAGAAAACTGTTAGAGCTAGTCTGTCTAGTTCTCACGGTCAGCTTCTGTATGTGTGAGCAGGAGCAGACCCAGCTGCGCCCCTACCTTCATACTGGACTTCGAGGTGCATTGTGCGCAGCACCTTCAGCACGCACTCCACGATGCTGGGGTGGGTGGTTCCAATGATCGACTGACGAGACAAGACAACAGGACAAGGGGGTTACTTAAGATCTAGTACACCTGGAAGAAAGGAAAAGCAGGCTTGCAAACAGCTAGGCAGCCTGGCCGAATGGGGAGAGGGAGGGTAGTGGTGAGTCACTGGGCCTTGGCCGCTGCACTGTATGAGTACATTTCTCCAGAGGAGGGCCAGATATGGCAGCCAAGGATCCGAAAGACAGTCTGCTGAGCTTGCCACTGACCCCTCTAGTTCAGGAGGCATTCAGTTGGGGTGAGCCGGCTACCTTGCTGGGGGGAGGGTGGGCACCGGCTGGGGAGAGCTGAACTCATCCAGGATCCTAAATCTTCTCTCCCTCAGGGACCTCAAGCGACTGGGGAGCCCGTCTTTTCTACCTCTTCAACATTTATCCGGGCATTGGTTCCTGTCCTTTAGCGTGAAACATCCTCAAGCTCACCCACTTTGCACACAATTGCCCTTCGGATATTGCTCTTATTCTCCCTCTACACCTAAGCCTCCCAGGAGCCCAGGGGAAGCCACTTCATTCTCGTGCATCCTTTGACAGGCTGCTGCAATTTAACTTCTCCTGCCATGGGACCAACATTCACCCAAACTTTTCACGCGGGGACCATCTTTCTGTTCTACCTACACTTAGCCTCTCTGTGGTATTTGACCCAGCTGGTCATGTTCTCCATGTTCTCTTTTCCCTTCACTTTTACAGGCGTTTTTTCCCTCGTTTTCCTTTAACGGCTTCCATTGCTCTTTTTCAAAGAGGCAGAGTGGTATATGGAACGACTAAGAACTCTGGAGTTAGGGAGAGTTGGATTTCAGTGCCTGCTTAGTACATACCTTTTCCTTAGTGTGTGGCCTGGAGTAAGTCACTGGACACCCCTCAAGGCTCAGTTACCTCATCTTTAAAATGTCTGCCTCCGGGGTGCCTGGGTAGCTCAGTTAGTTAAGCGTCTGCTTTCAGCTCAGGTCATGATCCCAGGGTCCTGGGATCAAGCCCCACATCGGGCTCCCTGCTCAGCAGAGAGTCTGTTTCTCCCTTTCTCTCTCCCTCTGCCTCTCCCGTGCTCATGCTCTTTCTCTCTCTCAAATAAATAAAAAAATAATAATCTTTAAAAAAATAAAATAAAATGTCTGCCTCCATCAGCTATTGTGAAGACTAAAAGAGATCATGGAAGTAAGCCCCTGGGACAGTGCCTAGCAGGTAGGAGGCACTTAATAAATGGAAACCGGAAATAATAATGATAATCCAGCTGTTTTGTTGGACCTTCTTGCTCAGCTCATCTCTTTTTTTTTTTCAGCTCATCTCTCTTTTTTTTTTTTAAAGATTTTATTTATTTATTTGAGACAGAGAGAATGAGAGACAGAGAGCATGAGAGGGAGGAGGGTCAGAGGGAGAAGCAGACTCCCTGCCGAGCAGGGAGCCTGATGCGGGACTCGATCCCGGGACTCCAGGATCATGACCTGAGCCGAAGGCAGTCGCTTAACCAACTGAGCCACCCAGGCACCCCTCAGCTCATCTCTTAAATGCCAGTGATTCTCCTTCTGGTTCATTTTACCTGGCTGACCTCCCTCACTTCTGCTGTTTCAGTGATCCTTTCTCTGCTCAGGAAAACCAACTGCCATCCTCATCTCGGGTCTCTTTCCGAGGCTTCAGACTTTTATTTTCTACTGTGCGGTGGGTATCTCTACTAGATGTCCTCAACAGTAATTCCTCAGTTTGAGCTAGGAATCAGAATTACTTGGGGAGCTTAAAAAGAAAAAGCATTACCAAAGGCCGTCTGAAAGCTGTCAGAATCTATGGGAAGGAGGCCCAGGATTCGTTTTTTTGTTTGTTTGTTTTGTTTTGTTTTTTACACAAATGACCTACTTATGTCCTCTGCAGCCGGCTGGGAGATGGCACTTGGGAGCCACCAAGTCTCACTGAGTCAAAACCTAACTCTTCCCAAATCTGATCGATCTTTCCCTGCTCTCTCCTGGTGGCACACAGCTCAGCCTGCTGCCAAGTCCAAAGCTGGCTGTCATTTTTGCCTGCTTTTCTTTTACTGCCCCACGTCCCACGCGCTCCGCCTCAGAAATGTCCGTCTGACCCAGTCGCCCCTGTTCCCCCTGCCCCAGGGCAGGCCTCACCATCCCTTCGACCTCTTGTCTCCCTGCCTCCACCCAGAGTGGAGCTGTTTTGAGAGCTTTTGCTAATTTATCTCAAGACCACTCTTGGAGCCTCTCTTCCCTCCTTACCAGCGCGGTGTCTTCAGGCGGCCACCATGTCCCAAATCGGATCCCACTCACATTCCAGGGCACTGAGAGGAAGGCAGAAGCCAGGAGGAGAGGAGGAGCCTTCCCAAGCCCTGGCGATCTGGCCTTTCCCTCCTGCGCTGTCTACAAGTGCACCGTGATTCCTTCCCTACCAAATTGACTCCTGTAAGCTTTTCTACAGTCTTTTCATCATCTTTGTTGCTTGTCTCAACCACTTTTAAGTCTGCCAACATCTTTCTGATCCTTAAGTAAACAGGACAAATCACTCTGCTGGGCGACATGAACTCTTTGCTCCTCCTTGGCCTTCTGGAAGTAACACTCATTGAACAGCAGACGTGCCGTGGGAGGCTGAGCTCTGTTTCTCATGCCTGTCTGAAGTGCAACTGTGGTAGGTAATTTTAAGGTTAGTGTGTGGGTTGAATCAGAACCACGGGAGCATGCAGCTGGGGCTCACCTGCGCAGTCCTGAGAGTCTGCAGGGACAGCTGCTGAGCTTTTGGTGATGTGCAGGACAGCAAAGCTATTAGACCTTTGTAGACTTGATTCTGGTACTTGGGGTTTCCGTGGACCAAAGAATCCAACAGAAGCTGCACTTCTTCCTGGGTCTCTTCGGATTTAGACTTTGCCAAAAATTCTGCTATGGATCGTACACCTGAGCACAGAAGAGAGGAAATGCTCAATTAGAAGGGGATTATGAAAACAATCCTCACTCAAGATGACATAATATGGGCAGGGGACGACTGAGATATGTGAACGAGGCTCGTTCAAGCGAAGCAGAATCAAGGCTCAGTTCTCATGCTGCCTCCCTGTCTTGTTTGCTTCATGGCTCTGTGGCCAGAGGATTTGATTTCAACACAGGCATGTCAGCTTGTCAAAATCTGTTCTAAAGTTTAAAATGGCTCCGCAAAATGTACAATTAAACACACGTTTGGGATTGCCATATGATCATTAACACGTGCAGCGTTCAGTAGTTTACTAAATGTTCTAACAAAGGCTGCCTCATTTAATCCCAGAAACTATACTGAGAGGGAGGTGTTAGTCCCATTTAATGGATATATACACTGAGGCTCAGAGAGGCCATGGGGAGACGTAGAGGAGAACCATGATGAAAAGTGCAGCGAGGGAAGTGCTTTGAAAAAGGGACATGTGGGGGATGGTATCCTCCCCAACCACCTCGATCAGAGCACTTGATGGAACATAGGGAAATTACAGGGTTGTTTACCCTTCTCACCACACCACACTGTAAGCTCTTTGAGGATAAGGACTGTATTTTATTCATCTTTGTATCCCCAGCACTATATATATATGTGATATATATACATATATCACACATATTCAATGAATGACAATGATTTTATTTCCATTTTATTTCTAGAGTTATTCATAACTCAATTTCACAAAGGATTTTAGGCAATGGCTTAATAAATCTTTGTTGAATGGATGCATGAAAGAGGATATATTTAAAATGGAGAAGTATTTCCAAAACCACCATGGAAAGATTGGAGCAAATGATGAATCAAGGAAATCATAAATCTGACTCTCGTGGTGGTGACACGGACAGGAGCTAATTGACTCCACTGTACAAAGTGCTTCCGTGCAACATTTTCCTAGAGCGGTACTGGGTGCCACCACCATTTCACCCAGGCCCCTAGGGAGACATGGAATCGCCACCCCCGTCGTAACACAGTACCCACCATAGCTTTCACAGATGAGCTCCTTGTACTTCCTGCCATGGTTTGCAATAACCTGAAGTAGCTTGATGGATTCCTTCTTGTCCTCCTCCCTGATCTTCTCCAGCCCAAGTATTTCCAAGAGTGTTAGGACGCCTCCAACTTCCAGAAATTCTCTAAGGTACCGATTACTGTCCAGGGGAATACCAGAGTAGAAATAAGACACTTGTCGGGGCGCCTGGGTGGCTCAGTCGTTAAGCGTCTGCCTTCGGCTCAGGTCGTGATCCCAGAGTCCCGGGATCGAGTCCCGCATCGGGCTCCCTGCACCGCGGGGAGGCCTGCTTCTCCCTCTCCCCCTCCCCCTGCTTGTGTTCCCTCTCTCGCTATGTCTCTCTCTGTCAAAAAAAAAAAAAAAAAAAAAAAAGACACTTGTCATGTTCCTTGGCACTCACCTTTCTAAGGGATCTCGAGGTCCTTTCTTCTCATACTTTGCCCTCCTATCCAGGAAGTGTTCATGGGCAAAGTGACACAATAATTTGGAAGTTCTTCCTTCTAGCAGCAAGTGCAAAAGTTAAATACGTTGGACGTTTCTTGTGTTTAGTTTTCCAGACTCTGTTCCTCTTCTTCTTGAAATAGCACCTCAACTATCCCTTGGGGAATCACCCCTCTGCCACTCATGGGCCGTGTGGTTTTGGCAGGGTGAGCGGGTTACAAGGCATGCCATCATTCTGACTGCAGTAATTGGTTGGGACTAGCCATGTGACCTCAGTTGGTCCAATGAGGCTCAACACCTGGGGCTTTCTTGGGAACCCCTGGCAAAGATATGCTCTCTTTTGGGTGTGGCTGAGCAAGCAGGATGCATGTGTGGAGCTTCTGAGGGCCATAGCACATGGAGACCAAAGAATACAGAGGGGAACAGAGCTGAGAAATGGAGAAGAGAGAGGGAGAGACCAAGTACTGATGACATTTTTTGAACCCCTGGATCTAGCCAGGCTTTTTTAAAAGAATTTTTTATTTGTTCATTTGAGACAGAGAGATACAGAGAGAGAGAGAGAGAGAGAGAGAGAGAGAGAGAGAGCAGGAGCAGTGGGGAGAGGCAGAGGAAGAGGGAGAAGCAGACTCCCCGCTGAGCAGGGAGCCCAATGTGGGACTCGATCCCAGGACCTGGAGATCATGACCTGAGCCAAAGGCAAACGCTTAAACGAAATCTGAGCCCCCCAGGCGCCCCCTAGCCAGGCTTAAAATACAGATTTCTACCCGTGTGATAGAAAACACGGTAGTCCCATGTGGTGTGAATGCCAAAGATACCATGAGCCCCATATGCAACTGAGACCCCAGAATCTCTCTAGAAATAGAACTCACCTGCTCACCGCTGACAAGAAGATGCCAATAGACTTTAGAAGCTTATCTAAACAGGAGCCAGTCATATAGCTGCATAACAGGTTAAAGAGTGAATTTCAGGGTGGTTTTCCACACAGAAACCAGATCCTGTGTCGATTCCTGGTAACTTCTATGGCCCAAGATGACCAACAGTTGAATTGTGCCCTTTATCTGAGAGGGGCCACTAGGCTGAAGGGGTAAGTGGCGACACACAGTGTCGGGCACAGGGGTGGGCGGTACTAGCAGGCATGTTCCTGGTCCCCCAGGAAGCTTTTCTGGGGCTGGTCAGCCACCTTGGATCTGAAAAGGCCCCCTAGAGAGCAAGGAGGCTCTGATGAATAAAAGGTGCATGGAGAAAGCACAGTCAATTTTCCAAGCCTCTCTAAGCCATGACCATTGCACCCTTGGGTCTCAGCACAGTTCATTACTTTATGCCTCATTTTTAGACTTCTCTAAAAATAATCGGCTTCATCATTAATTCTCAATTTTGTACTTGCTCAAACCTTTACACTGGAGGTCACTATCTTTATGAAGAATTGCGTGCCTTCCTAATAAGAACAACGGGAGATGGTGGAAAAATTAAACTCTGATTTAAAACAACCTCAGTATTTAGTGTTATTTTTTAATGTGAGCCTTGCAAAAAGCTTCATTGTAATAAAGCACCCAGAGCACGCATCAGCTCGGATACAAGGTATGAAATCAACCCACAACAGAAAAGGAAACAGTCAACAATTACTAGGCTCATAACACATCACAGGCTCTTTGAACACTTAAGAAATTAGCTGAAATTATTGCAGCTCATGGAGGATGACTGAGAGCTTCCAAGACTGATAAAGGCTAATGTAATGGGTTGGAGGTAATGGTGCTTTGTTGGGGGGGAGGGTGCGTGAGGCAAATTATCTCTGCTGCACCCTGGTTCCCAGGATGCCAATAGAAGTGGAGACAGATTGGCTCATTAGGAAAGGCTCTTTACTGCAAAAACAGTGTTTGCTCTGGAGCCAGGCTCCCCTGCCTGTTGCCACTACAGCTGGAGGCCAGGTTATCAGCCCACAGGGTAGCCTCTGTCTTCCTACATTGTCCTCCACCCAGCTCCCCATGAGCCCCAGCCCCCATTCCTGCCTCCCTGCCTTCTCCCTCTTTTCCTCAGTTGCCAGCCAGGCTCACCAACTTTTGTCACCTCTTTTTCCTCTGTCCCAGGCTAGTCTTGCTTTCACAGTCACTCATTACACATATTTCTGGTCCATTATTTCCAGCAATTAGTTCCAGGAGTTTGCCACAGTCTCAGCAGGTGCTAACTAGTACTAGGCACTGCGGTGCTCTGCTTGCCTTGTCTCATTTAATCCTCACCACACCCTGGGGTGGCTGCTAGTAATATGTCCATGTACTTCCTGAGGAAACAATCTCAGACAGGTTAATGACCTGTCCAGGTCCCAGAGTTAACTGCTGGAACTGGGATTTGAACCTAGCAGTCTAGCTCAGAGTCTGAGTTCTTCCGGTCAGGCCTTCCTGCCTGTAGACAGACGGAGGGTGTGGGGCTATTTATGCAGATTATCTCCTGGGATGGTGTTGGAGGTGGAACTGTGGGTCTGCCCTGTCCCAGGGGAGGGAGGCCTGAAGGAGAGTGGATAGTGTATGGGCTTTGGGCCAGACAGACCCATTTCAGACCTTATCTCTGCCATTCACTAGTAAATTACTCAACCTTTTCAAAGCTCATGTCTCTTATCTATAAAATGGGATAATGCCGATCACCTATTAGGCCTCACAAGCGGCTCAGAGGAGTTAATATTTGTACATCACATAGCTCAGTGCCTAGAGCATAAAAAGACTCAATAAATGGTAACTAATACTTTTGTCATTATAATATATAAATCCTTAGTTTTACTGGTCTCTTCTGGAAGTTCAAGGTTAAAAAAGGGGTTTGAGGCTAATGTGAGATTAGGTGGTAGTCAATTTTACAAGACATAATGATGCTATGTTGATTTGTTTTCCTTCCAAATCCACCATAACTAGCGGGCAGCCGAGGAGCTGTGGGCTCACTGGTTTAACACACTACATCACTTCAGCCCGTCTCTTTTCTCTGTTGTATGACAAGGTCACAAAAAGTTAGGAAACTATGCATAATGTCAGGTGTAGACACTGAACACATGACTGTATATTGAAAGCATGGTTCTTTCAGTCATTCAATAAGCGTGCCGTAAGTGTCTCATGAACGCAGGGCGTTCTGACTGGCACTTGGGAGATGGGGAAGAATGATACAATGCCAAGGGTAGTAAGCGCAATGACTAAGAAGAGAAACTACCACGTAAGGGGTGGGGAGGAAAGATCCTGCCACAGAGGCTAAGAACCGGCTGTGGGAGAAGGTGGGGGACAGGACAGCGTGGGAAGGGGCAGTGGTCAAGCAGGACCAGGGCTAGGGGGAGGCGATGTAAGTAAGATGAGGCAGGCAAAAGGTGGTCTAGATTTGGCGACCAAGGCATTGCTGATACCTTGGTGAGGTTAGTATCACAGGTTGTGAGGCGGAAGCCAAATTATAGGTGCTGATGTTTCTCAAAGTATCATCTTTGGACCACAGGCATCAGAGTCCCCCAGGGTGCTTATCAGAAACAAAGAGGCCAGGAGTCCTCCCTCAGTCCACTAAATCAGAGCAGTGGGGTGGGGGTGAGGAGGCAGGCTGGTAATCTGCAATTTAAACCTCTGGTATGAACTCTAATGTCTGAGAACATTGGGGTCAACCTAGAGACATAATCAGTGGTATTCCCCTTGACCTGTTCTAGGTCTGAGTCCGATTAGAAATTTTATCAATGATGTAACTGTAAGATAAAGAGAGCTGTGGTTACTGAAGCCTTTAGTTCTGCCCAGCGGCAGACTCTGCTTCCCTCCTTCCTTTCCTGAACAAACATGTAGTATGTACCGCTTACGTGCCAGGCATGGTCCTAGGAATTGGGAATGCAGAGATGAGAACAGATGTGATTCCTGCTCTCACAGAGCCTATAACCCAGTGGGGAAGAGAGATTTTTTTTTGAAGATTTATTTATTTATGAGAGAGAGAGAGAGAGAGAGAGAGAGAGAGAGAGGTGGGGGGAGGGGCAGAGGGAGCGGGAGATAGAAATTTTAAGCAGACTGCGCTGAGCGTGGAGCCAGATGCGGGACTCCATCTCACAACCCTGAGATCACGACCTGAGCCTAAGTAAACCAAGAGTCCGACTCTTAACCGACTGCACTACCCAGGTGCCCGAGATATTTTTTTAAAAGATTTATTTATTTGAGAGAGAGAGAGAGCATGAGCGCACGCACAGAGCAAGTGGGGGTGGGGGAGGGGCAGAGGGAGAGAGAAAAATCCCAAGCAGACCCCCGCTGAGTGCCCGGAACCCGACACAGGGCTCAATCTAGAACCCTGAGATCATGACCTGAGCTGAAATTAAGAGTTGGACGCTTAATCGACTGAGCCACCCAGGTGCCCCAATATTAAGCAGGTACAAACAATACAATGTTATAATGATCAAGACAGAGGGGCTGCCATGAGCATATGTAACAGGGGAACCTAGGCTAGTCTAGGGCTCAGAAAAAGGCTTCCTGAGGAAGGGATGTTTAGACTGAGATCTGAATGATGGAGTAAGAATTAGTCAAATAAGAAGTAGGTTTAGAGGAGAGGAGATGGTTCAGGCAAGGAGAAAAATATATAATAAAAGGATCTGAGGGGTGCCTGGCTGGCTTAGTCAGTGGAGTGTGTGACCCTTGATCTCAGAGTTGTGAGTTTGAGCCCCACATTGGGTATAGAGATTACTAAAAAATAAAATCTTAAAAAAAAAAAAGGATCTGGGATGATCCATGGATGCTGTGGGCACACAGAGCAGGAATATCCTCAAATGCACCCATAACCCAAACTTTCACATCTGTCTTCAACCCCAATCTGTCTCTAGGACTCCTGAGCACGGGCACCTCAAACACAGCATGTCCCAAACCAGACTTAACTAACCCAACTCCTTTTCTTGTATTCTCTTCCCACATAATGGCACGCCATTCACCCAGTTTCCCAAGCCAGAAACATGAGAGTCATTCTGTGGGGTAGAAGTGGAGATGGTAGTTGGATTAATAGGTATAGAACTCAGATTCCAGAGAGAAATGTGGGCAGGGGTACACAACTGAGAACCCTTCACCCGGAGTAGTGTTGACATCATGATGATGGATTAGGTCACCGAGGGAGAGGGATGTGGATGGAGTCCCAAGAAATATCCACATTTCAGGGATGGCTGAAGAAAATGAGGAAAAGACAGAAAGAAAGGAGAAAACCAAGAGAATTGGTATCCCAGAAACCAAGGGAAGAGTGGGTAGTTTTTTGTTTTTGTGATGACCTATATGTGCTTTTTTCTTCTTCTTTTTCTTTCTTTCTTCTTATTGAAGTTTAATTGATATATAACATTATGTTAGTTTCAGGGAAGAGTTTTTTGAGAAGTGGTAATGGTTGACAAGTGCCTCTGAGAGGTCATGTGTAATGACCAAGGATGTAGTCACTGGGTTTTGCAATTAGAACAACAGCAGTAACCTTGGCAAGACCTGCATCAGTGAAGGGGACAGAAGTCAGACTGCAGTGGGCGGAGGAGAAAAGGGAGGTGAAGAAGCGTAGACAGGGAAAGTCAATAACCTTTTCAAGAAGCTTCACCATGAAGGGTAGGAACTAGGTGGAATATTGGTTTGAGATGGGGATTTAATCTAATTTCTTAAGGTAGAAGAGATTTGAGCATATGTAAATGTTGATGAAAAAGCTGGTAAGGAGGCAAAAGTGAAGGCCATCAGAGAGAAAGAATAAAGTCCTTGAGGACAGAGAGGATTAACCCCAGACAGAAGGAATATCCACACCAAATCTGATGGGAGCGTAAGAGGTTAGGGGTGAGAATGAGGATACATGTGTAGGTCGGGAAGACAGAAGTGGGAGGGAGTTCTTGACTTTTTGGACGCTACTCTGATCACCAGATTTCCTGACCTACAATTTTAGGGAGACTCAAGAGAAGAGCTCTC
Organism: Mirounga angustirostris; assembly: GCF_029215605.1. Lineage (NCBI taxonomy): Eukaryota > Metazoa > Chordata > Mammalia > Carnivora > Phocidae > Mirounga > Mirounga angustirostris. The sequence continues at coordinate 155,388,603 of NW_026991712.1, forward strand.
CCAATAATCTCCGTTCCATTTCTCCTTTGAAGATTGCCCAATTTATTTCTGTTTGGCAAAGGATACATGAGCCTAAGCCAGGTGGTCAAGCGTACCAGGAACAAGCTGGCTCCCTGGGAAAACTCCTGCTCCAGTTCAGGAGAGGTCTTGCCTTGGTTGGTCTTGATGAAATTGTCGAGGATGTGACTCCTTGCGACTTTGCCACTGTTGTCCCAATCCTGTAAAAAACTCAAGAGCCGGCTAATTGCTGCCTGCTCCTTTATGGAAGTCATGGTCAGTCAGTCCTGAAGTTGGCTACAGAGGGAGGGAAAAGACAGGTTACCAAAATATTTAGAACTATGCAAGTCCTGTAGTTTACTCTATGGGTTTTGCTTTTCCAGCAATTGGCTGGAGGCAGGGTGAGCCTCTGTCACCCATGCAGATGTTGTGACATTCAAAATACACCTCTTGAACAGATCATCTCCTACTTGAACAGGGAGGATTTAGCTGTGTTGTAATGGCGTGAAGAATATCAAGGTGGTAAATGTCGACTTCATGTTTAAGAGCTAACGTTTTAGCTCCTTGGATCCCCTGCTGCCAGCAACTAAAGGACCAGATGAGATGAAGGTGCTTGCTAAAAACCTGGGTGCCTTTCACCCCTCACTTCACACAGGGCCAGAAATGTGGGGGTCTTTAGAGACCTGGCCCTTCTCATACCAATCAGCTAAGGAAAAATGCTCCTTAACCTTGTACCTTGGGCTTTTATACTAACTCTCTTAAAAACAACTTAAAAAAAAAAGTTAGTAAGAAGAAAAAGTTTCCATTCTGTAGTTGGATTAATGGGCTGTGGTTTGTAGGAGTCTGTGTCCTTGGGAGAGTGTTTTCAGTGGGGGAGGGAAGGTTTAAAATAAACCCAATTTCCAAAAATAGTTGTGATTGAAAGTGTTATTATCCATAACAAATGTTAGTGCTGATGGGAGAGAGGCATGTGTGATTCTTTTGTCTAACAGACAAGTGAAAGTCATATTTCACATTTTCATGGGGTTTTCTGTGATTTACAGAATATTTGTGAAACATTACTTGCAGGGACCATGATTGATATGGAGAGAACAGCTTGTGTGTAGGGGAGATGTGTATTTCACGAAGACTGTTCAACATGAAATTTACAGTCCCATAAAGTGCTTCTACATCTTCGCCAGAGATCTAGTTAAAAGGACTTTACAGTCTGAAACATCCTAAAATTGATTCTAAATTAACGTTTCCTCACATGTATTTGAGATATTGATGGGGCCCAGCTAACAGAATTTTATTAGGAAGAAATAATCTGAGGCACACGGAGACAGACATACATACACACCAACCTCCACTACTCCCCAGAGGACACTGGATATGTGCTCCCGGGAAGGGCGTCCACGGAGCCTCGGGGATGGAGACAACCACAAAATCCTGTCAGCCTTAACAGCCAGGTGAATGACTGTGGATCAACCTAAACACAAAAATGACCAAAATCCCTCATAGGATCAGACATCAATCACTGTGAATGACATTATAGCCCTAAGTCTGAGAATAATTTTCAGAGGCCGTGGCCACCTTCAACAGCCAAACCGGCCTCAAGAAAATGGGGATGAGTGGCTGTTCTGGACCCAAGGGAACAGGAATTGAAACACCACAGTTAGCTTTATAAGGCAGGAACGCACCCTGTGCCCACCCAGCTGTCCCCACCCTCAACAACCCCCCCACCCCTCCATCCCCCACCCCCGCCGCTGCTGTGGGTGGACCCTTTCTAGGATCAAAATTTAAAGTGCCATCAGAGGGGCGCCTGGGTGGCTCAGTCATTAAACGTCTGCCTTCAGCTCAGGTCATGATCCCAGGATCCTGGGATAGAGCCCCGCGTCGGGTTCCCTGCTCGGCGGGGAGCCTGCTTCTCCCTCTCCTACTCCCCCTGCTTGTATTCCCTCTCTCGCCGTGTCTCTCTCTGTCAAATAAATAAAACCTTTAAAAAAAAAAAAAGTGCCATTAGAGATGCGCCCAGCAATGCTAGGACATGGAGGGTGGGAAACTTCCAGCTGGGCGCTCCCCATTATGGCCCTGAGGTTTCCTTGGATCTTCCCTATCTTACTCTTTTCTTAACGGAAAAGGAAACCACAGATGGCAGCGTTAGAAGTCACAGTGATGCAGCTGACCATGCAGTGCAGGCCCGTCACGTGGCACTGTGTGAGGTGCTGTGGGAGATGGGGGGATGAGGCACTGCCTGGGCCCTGGGGGAGCCCCCGATCTTGTGGTACAGGGGAAGAACATAAGATCTGGAGTCAGACTGGGAGCCAAGGAGAGAGGCCTCAGAAGAAACCAATCCTGCAACCCCTTGATCTCAGACAGCTTGATCAGAACCTCCAGACCCCGAGATAACCAGTTTCTGTTGTTTAAGCCCCACACCCCCCGAGCTTGTTGTGCTTTGTTGGCAGCCCCAGCAAACTCAGACATGACCCTTACTTAACCTGTTTTAGGCAGTATTTCTTACTCTGGCACTTGAGGAATTAGCTTCTTGTACCAGGCGCACTTCCATTTTTTTCTCCCCTTATCCTCACAATATAGTTTTCCACAATTTATAGTTAAATCAATAGTTAGTCTTTACATTATTGACCAGGTAGACAAACACTGTTCTCTCAAGCTGTAAACTACTATTACATTTTCTTTCCCTTGCAAGTTGGGTTTTACCTGGGTGAATCATTGTTTCTTTTTTCAATTGTTTAGATTTCTGAGTACCTAGAGCTATTTTCTTCCAAATGTTCCAAACACATAGCAATTTTTCCAAATGTTCAACCCCTAACTGATCAGTTCCATCTTTTCCCTGGTGACGTCTTTCCCACAGACTTGGTCTTTGTGCTCCAGCTGGGACTGGTTCCTTACTAAGCCTAGCACACAAATGTCCTGAGATTTCCTTTTGCCAGTTTTCTCTGCTGACTGTCCCATTTCCTGGACCTAGCTCTTCCTCCTTTTTGGTTTGCTCTCTTGTTTTGTTTTGTTTTCAAGGGTATCCTTGAAAGTCTCAAAGTGTGTTGACCTTGTGTTATATCAGTTGGGTATATAATTCCATGTTAGGAATAAACTTCCCTCAGCTTGAGCCTCCCCAGTGTTGCTGGTTGAGAAGTTCGATGTCATTCTGATTTGTGTGCTGTGGACTGTGGCTTATCATTCTTGATGCTTTAAACACTTTTCTGAAACGGTAGGATGGTGCATCTTGTTGCAGGTCTTTTTCACTTAGTATTCTAGGTCCTCAGTGGGCTCTTTTGATCAGGTGCTGTGTCCTTTGGGTTTTGGAAATTTCTTTATCGGGCAATGACTAGTCTTTTCATTGAAGAACACGTAAATGTCAGTCAATGGAGGGCTTTTCCTGCCTCCTGGGGGTCTTCTGGACTTCTCTACTTTCCGGGGGTGTGGTGTGGTGAGAGGGTGGGGGCTGCTAGATGCCTGGCATCTGGCATCCTGGGAGTGGAGGTGGGAGAGGGGCTGGGGCAGTGTGTAGGCTTTCCCACCATCACTCAGTTTTCTACCCTATCTCTCATTCCTGCCCTTCAAACTATGCCTGAGGTCTCTGAGAATGAAGGCCTCCAGAATTCAATTTCCTTTCTCCTTATGCAGCACGAGAGTTTAGAGTGGGCATGTGGTTTTTGAGAAAGGAGCTCTGGGGTGGGGGCAAAGTGCTCTGCATACAGACTTCAGCCAGTCCCCCTGTGTTTAGCCCCTTACCTCATGTCTAAAGGCACTAAGCTTTTTAGAGGTTAAACTGGGTGAACTGACTTGCTTCTTGTTGGTAATCTCCCCTTTGGCACTAAGTTTGTAATTTCTTAGGATGTTTCAAGCCAGGTAACATTCTCCCACCTGCCTTCTACCTTCCAAATATTTGTCCAGCTTTCATCTGCTGTTGCCTTCTTCCCTGAACGTTTGTGACTTAATACCTTTCTATATTTCTTTTTTTTTTTTTTAAGATTTTATTTATTTGTCAGAGAGAGAGAGCACAAGCAGAGGGAGAAGCAGGCTCCCTGCAGAGCAGGGAGAAGCAGGCTCCCCGAGGAGCAGGGAGCCCAATGCAGGACTCGATCCCAGGACCCTAGGATCATGACCTGAGCCAAAGGCAGATGCCCAATGACTGAGCCACCCAGGCGTCCCTATATTTCTTTTTTTTTTAAAAAGATTTATTTATTAGAGAGAGAGAGTACAAGTGGGGAGAGGGGAGGGGGAGAAGCAGGATTCTGGGATCATGACCTGAGCCAAAGGCAGACGCTTAACCGACTGAGATACCCAAGTGCCCCTATATTTCTTTATTTTTCTAAGGTTTTATTTATGTTTTAGAGGGGAAGAGGGACAGAAAGGGAGAGAGAAACTTAAGTCCAACATGGGGCTCAATCTCATGACCCTGAGATCACGACCTGAGCAGAAACCAAGAGTTGGAGGCTTAACTAACTGAGCCACCCAGGTGCCCCACCTTTCTATATTTCTTTAATGTTATGTCAGGGAGGTTTGGAGAGGTAGGGGAGATAAGGACTACAGTTATGTTTAATCAAGAGTCTCCAGCCACTTATTTATTTTTATCTTAACTTTTCTTCAAAATAATAAAAAATTTAAAAATTTTTAAATTTTATTTAAATTCAATTAATGTATATTGTATTATTAGTTTCAGAGGAGAGTTCAGTGATTCATCAGTTGTATATAAAAACCCAGTGCTCATTACGTCACATGCTCTCCTTAATGCCCGCACCCAGTTGCTCCATCTCCCAACCCCCCTCCCCTCCAGCAACCCTCAGTTTGTTTCCTACAGTTAAAAGTCTCTTACGGTTTGTCTCCCTCTCTGATTTTGTCTTGTTTTATTTTTCCTTCCTTTCCCCTATGCTCCTGTTTTGTTTTTTAAATTCTACATATGAGTGAAATCATATAATTGTCTTTCTCTGATTGACTTATTTCGCTTAGCATAATACCCTCTAGTTCCATCCACGTTGTTGCAAATGGCAAGATTTCATTTTTTTTGAAGGCTGAGTAATATTCCATTGTATATATACACCACATCTTCTTTATCCATTTATCTGTCGATGGACATCTGGGCTCTTTCCATAGTTTGGCTATTGTGGACATTGCTGCTATAAACATTGGGGATGCAGGTGCCCCTTCGGATCACTACATTTATAACTTTGGGGTAAATACCTAGTAGTTTAATAGCCGGGGTGTAAGGTAGCTCTATTTTTAACTTTTTGAGGAACCTCCATACTGTTTTCTGTACCAGCTTGCATTCCCACCAAAAGCGTAAGAGGGTTCCCCTTTCTCCACAGCTCTGTTCTGTTCTCAGTTGTCTTCTCACACTTTGTAATCTCCTTCACTCCCATCACTTTGTATTACAGTGTAGGCTTTGGGACTCCCAAACCCATGTTGTCAGCCTGGGCCTTCCTCCTGAGGTCCAGATGCCTCTATCTAAAGGACTCGTGCAAGTCTTCATCCTTACATTTCACACTCTCTTCAAATCCTAAGTCCCTAGGGTCATCTGGGTGGCTCAGTTGGTTAAACGTCCCACTCTTGATTTCGGCTCAGGTCATGATCTCAGGATCCTGGGATCAAGCCCTGCGTTGGGCTCTGTGCTCAGTGGAGAGTCTGCTGGAGATTCTCTTTCTCCTTCTGCCTCTGCCCCCCCCCCCATTTGTGCGCGCATATGTGTGTGTTCTCAAATAAATAAATCTTTAAAAAATGCAAATTTGACAGATTTCCCTGCTTCAAACTCTTCAATTGTTCCTCATTACCCTCAAGATAGAGTTTCAAACATCTCAGCCCAGAGAACTTGTTTAAATTCTGCCCCAACTGAAATCTGACCTTCCTCCCCCCTCCCCCGCACCTTGTCACTGCTTCTAATGGGAATTAGAGGAGGCTGCCACCTTTCCCAGGTTTCACAAACCGGTTTCTAAATTCCCCATAGCAAATCACTTCTTTTCCTCTAGCTCAAGCTTCCTGTCCTTCTCCCTCTGCCGTGCCTTGGTGCTTGTTTATGGGCCACTCCCTCAGGCTCACACTGGCTTGGGCAACTGTCTTCCTGTTCACCCAAGCACGGCTGGGCAGTGTCAACATCAACATGTTCCATCTTCCCAATGGGGGTGGCCAACTTCGTCCCTGGCACATCATGGGCGCTCAGCAAGTGTCATTTAGACTCACATCTGACGCAGTGTGCTCATAATGAGCACTTTAATTTCCTTAACTCCACACAGTAATTAATTAAACAGATGTCCTGGGTGCTGACTCCTAGCCAAGCACTGCGAGTGGGACTGGTTAACATGACAAACATAGTCTTTGCCCTCAAAGTGCTTAGAGAGTGGTGGGTGGGGAAAAAGGCAACCTGGTGATTTTAATGAAAAGTGAAAAGTGCTCTGATGGGGTAAATCCCAGGATGTGTTGGAGCAGGTAGGAGAGGCACAAAATCTAGACTCCAATGACCTTGAACCTGCACTTCCAACCAACCCAGCATTCACACTCACGAGCTACATGCTAAATGCTATGACTCGCCTGTGATGTCTGCAATCCCCAGCTCCTTACCCTCCATCTACTCTTGGGTTTAACAAAAAGCCATGAGGCAAGAATGTCCTCACAGTCCTCTTCATTCTTCCCGTGTGATCTGTACTCACACCTGTCCTCCTGTCTTCCTTCCCCCCTCCCAGGGCTCCCTATCTGTCCATCCTGCCTCCTGAGGGCCCTCACTCCATCCAAAGCTCCCTCCTCTGTATCCTCAACTGCTCTCTTTATTTAGGCATTTTTCTTGTTAACATACTTAATTCTTGCCTAGCCTAAAACAAAAACAAGCAAAAAATGAAAACAAAACCCATTTACCTCAACCCCATGTCCCCCTCCAGTTACCTCTCTGGTTTTCTCACTTCATAGCAAAGCTTCTTAAAAACCTTCTCCACACTCTTTCCTGTTCTTCCACTGACCATTCTCTTCTCAACCCGCTGCGATTTGGCTTTTCCCTCCCCTGCCACCCATCCCCCACACTCCATTCCCATCACTTCACCCAGCGTCTCTAACCTCCTCATTGCTCAGTTCAGTGAGGACAGTTTAGTCTTTTGCTCTCTTGTCCTTTTGCTGCCACAGCTAACACCACTGACCATTCCTCCTGCTCAGACTGCTTGCTTCCCTGAGGCCTCTGCACCATGACCTCTTCTCTTGGCCGGCCTGAGTCTCTGACGTTGCCTCCCTCCACCCCATTGTGGGCCTCCAGTGCCTGTTGCATTGCAGGAAGGCCTCAGTAACCTCAAACACGATTAGGAGTCTCTCTGCCTGACGTCCAGTCTCACTGTCAGCAATTCCATTAAATGAAATTTAACAAATAGTGGCAGACAAGTGTGTCCCATCATTATGCTAGGCCTCTAGGAATACATGTGAAAAAGACACAGTTTGGGGGTGGCATGGAGCCCTCTAGATAAGCAACTTCAGTTTCAATAGTGTGCTAAGTGTTATGATGGGGGTAAGCACAGGACACTTTGGGAATGTGAGCAAGGGACATCTAACCCAGCCGGGGCTGGGGTAATGGGGTAGTGGCTGTTCTGGAAGGCATTCCCGAAGAGATGCCACCCAGGCTGAACGGGGATCTATAGCCAGCCAGGTGAAGAGGTGACGAAATCGTCTTTCAGGTAGAGGAAATAAAGTATGCAAGGGCTTACAGATGAGAGATTGTAAGGCATATTTAAAGAATTGCAAGTGGGAGGCGGTACAGGTCTGTGGTTAGGAACCCAGACACCACAGCTCCATGATCTCCCACCTCCCAGCTGTGTGACCTTATGCAAAGTACTTAACCTCTCTAGGCTTCAGTTCTCTTACCTGAGAAGAGGTGATGATACCTCACAGGGCCAACAGACAACCTCACATAAAGCTTAGCTCCTGGGGCGCCTGGGTGGCTCAGTCGTTAAGCGGCTGCCTTCGGCTCAGGTCATGATCCCAGAGTCCTGGGATCGAGTCCCACATCGGACTCCCTGCTCAGCGGGAAGCCTGCTTCTCCCTCTCCCACTCCCCCTGCTTGTGTTCCTGCTCTCGCTGTTTCTGTCAAATAAATAAATAAAATCTTTAAAAAAAAAAAATGCTTAGCTCCTGTTTTCATGGCTGAGATTGTTCAGAACGGCTGGAGCACAGTCTGAGGGTGGAAACGGCAAGGGATAAAACTGTGACAACAGGCAGAGGCCAAAGAATGTGCGTGCTGTGCGTGCTGTGCTTCTGGGTCTGCACTTGATCCCCAGGGCCATGTGAAGGTACCGAAGGGTTTTAAGTCAAGGGTGACATGAAGAGAGTTTGTTCTAGAAACATCCTCTTGACTGCAGTGTAGAAAGATGATAGTAAGGGGGCAAGACTGGAAGTGGGGCACCAGTTAGGAGGCTGTTCCCCTAATCTGGGCAAAAGCTGCTGGTGACAGTAGGGCTGGAGAGAAGCAGAAATGCCACACATTTCTGGAGAAGGGAGAAGCAGCAGGACCTGGGGACTGGCAGTGGAGGATGAAAGTGGGGAGGATTCAAGGATGCCCAGCTGACGGGCTTCCTACCTCACAGAGAAAATAGGGCCCATCAGGTGCACCTCCCTTCTCTACCCTACCAGGTCAGCACCCAGCCCTTCCACATTCACGAGACTCTGCCCCTCCATCGTCAATCTTTCCATCTTTCTGACTCCCCTTAAACACCTGCTCAATCTTCACCAACCAAAATCAGTACATAAATAACGCCTTCCTTGACTGCCTTTCCCTCAAGCTTCTACCCTTCCTCCCTTCTTTTTTTTTTTTTTTTAAAGATTTTATTTATTTATTTGACAGAGAGACACAGCGCGAGAGAGAACATAAGTAGGGGGGGTGGGAGAGGGAGAAGCAGGCTCCCCGCTGAGCAGGGAGCCCGATGTGGGGCTTGATGCGGGGCTTGATGCGGGGGGCTCGATGCCAGGACCCTGGGATCATGACCTGAGCCGCAGGCAGACGCTTAACGACTGAGCCACCCAGGTGCCCCCTTCCTCCCTTCTTCACCACCACATTTCTCCCGCTGGCCTACGGGATAGTCTAAACACCGTGTGGCACGCAAGGCCCTTCAAACTTGGCCCCAGGCTAACCTCATCTCACTTCTCAACTTCCCAGGGCCCTTCCAGGGCCCTCTGCATCTGTGTTGCTCTGCCATCAAGAATGGCCAGCTTCCTTTTTGCCCTTTGGCTAATTCCCCAAGACAACAATGGGCTGTCGGTTCTGTGGCCCCACCTAGGCCACCTCATCCCCTACTCTGTGTAAAACATAACCCTCCCTCCCACTGGAGTGTGAGTTCCTCAAGAGCAGGGGTTGGTCTTCCCTATCTTTGTGTCCCCAGGGTCTGGCATAATGCCTGGCACAAAATAGGTGTTTAATAAATGCTTCCTGGGTGAATGGAAGAAGGAATCAGCCAGTTCCTGTTTGGATGGTTATATCTGAATGTCCATGATATGTAGGTCCATAAAACTACCAACTTCCCAAAGCTGCCATGTGCAGAGTGGCAGAATCTCCATCCAAGAAGGCCAGTGCAAAGTCTATGAGGCATTTTACAGCTATGACAGGAAATAGCAATGTCAGCGACGGTGTCATCTCTGGACACTAAGGACAGGGATTCAGTGCCATGAACGGTCAGTTAAATTGTAATTGGAGTGAACTGTTCCTCTGCAAACCATAATGTTCTTTAGCTGCAGCCAAATGGCATTCAAGAAGGGGAGAGATTTTTTTGAAATGTCAAGGAAATTATTTCCAATTTGGTGCTCACAACCAGAGACTCTAATGATCAGTGGAAATGAGAAGCAAACAAATTAGCACTAATGGAAAATGGCTTTTGGAAAAGAGGATTTAATTTATAGTCAACTGATCATGGCATGCAGCATGCAGTAAAAGTCAGCCTCACCAGCTTGATCATAAGAACTGGAGCATACGTGGAATGCCAGAGAAAAATATACGTATGCCATCATGCTTATTGGAATCTCTCTGTAAGTGGCAGCCAATTAAAATAGTCATTATTTTACCTTGGAGAGAAAATGGTCTGAAAAATCAAAGCACATGAAATTAAAATCCGGATTAGGAACCATGGTCCAAATTGGTTTGTTTGTGGCCTTTTCACCTTGGCAAAGTCTTCTGCAAGGACGACAAACCTACTTTGTCTTCAGCCCAGAGTGAACTCTTTGTTTTTAATTTCCTCTCCATTTTTAGAGGTGATGAATAAATCTGGACTCATCCATAAATCATTTCTATAGCAGACAAATGGTTCTTCCTCATGCACGGAAACTAAAATCACAAAATCTCAAAAACCCCAGCTATTGTACTAAAGTCAAAAGTCCTTAGTGACAAGTGGGGAGAGGTATTAAAAACCAAAAGGTCACTTGGTCTTGTTTCTAAATAAAGTTTCTCAGAGGGCTTTTTTCCCCTAAATCAAAGACACACTTCTCAAAGCAAGAAGCCTCCAGGGCACGGGCTGCCAGCCTGGCTCCCTGTCCCCAGATGGCCTCGGAGACAAGGCAGTCACTGTCCCCTCTTCCTGCAGGCTCCACCAGCAGAATGGGACAGAGGCCTTCTCTTTGGACTCCATCCTCTCAGTTCCTCACTCTCAGCTCCCCATTTGGAAAGAGAGAGGGAGGGAGAAGAGAGACAGAGAAAGAAATATTCTCCTTCCTACCTCAGGCCCAGCCAGAGAGTGTCCTGGCCTTTACTTCTACCTCAGGGCACATGTGCTACAATTGGTCACTTCCTTCTCATAGATTCCCTTCCTTTCTGCTCCCCCCTCATACCTTCTTCACAGATCCTTCCTGCCACCCATCACTTCCCTATAGACTCTAGGTGCCCCATCTTTTCCTCACAGTTGCCTTTCCCTCCATCCTCTCCCCAGAGACCACCTTTCTCCCACCTTCCTCCCCCAAAGCCCTCTGCCTTCATCCTCTCCCCAGACCTACCCTCACTCTCTACCAGACCCCACTTTTCCTCTCAGATCACTTCTGCCCCCAACTCCGCTCCACAGACCTGCCCTCATGCTCTCCCCCACAAAACGTTAACTGTCTAGGTCAACCATCATCTTTCTACACATATTCTCCTCACTCCCATACTGCTCTGTGCTTCACCTTCCCTGACCTGATTTCCTACCCCTCTTTCCTTCCTAGCCTTCTTACTCTGCCCTCAAAGGCCTTTGTTCCCAATCAGCAGTCTCCTCCACCCTTAGCTTCTCCACAGCTGCTCTGCCTCCCCTCAGCCTGCCCCTGAAGCTGGCTCTACCCCAGGTGCCACTTCTGCAGAGCGCTCCCTGGTGGAGGCTGCTTATACTCTTACACCCCAAAGATCTCAGGATTGGCGGGGGGGGGGGGGGGGCGCTTCTGTCTGCTCACCAAAGCCCAGCCCAGTTCCTTATTCCACCTCTTTCCTGTAAAAACCCTTACTACTTTGAGGGCCATGCCACTCTGTTGTATTGACTATTACCCCTCCTCATATTCATATCATCGCCCACAGACTCCAGAACAATGTACTTAATTCATCCAGGACTTTGGTATCTAGCTCACAAGCATCCTTTTCCCTCCTCAAGTCCTGTCATCATCTAGGGGGTGCTGGCCATGTCAACATCTTGACTGTCTTCTGTATTTCACTCCAGCCACCCATTCCCATGGCTACACCCTGGACCTTGTCATCACCTGGAACTACTCAAGCTTCATTATTCCACTTTCTGATCACACCTTTCTCATTCAAGTCTTTCCAAGATAAATGTTCTCTAACTTCACTGGGACCCCCAGTCCATAACACTTTTACACCCTCTTAGGCAGTTTAGGTTCTAAGCTCCATCATCTCAACCTTTTGCCAGGATCATCCACTTCCTTGTCCTCTGTCCTTCCATTTCATCTGCCTGATGAAACCCAAACCTGGATAGATTCAACTAAGCTCTCTGCACCCACCACTAGATGCCTGAATACTGCTGAGGGAAAAATACCTCCCGCACAAACACGCAGATCGCTGCTGCTACAGTGAATGGTCACCAACCTCATAACTGCCCAGAAATCTGTACGCTGCCTGTCATCCTGCTCCCATTCTTCACTCACTGAGGCTAGTTCAATCCCCCTCTGCTCTTCTCAGACCTTGCACACCATCTCCAATCCCACTCTCACTGGCTGACATCATGCCCACATTTCACAGAGAAAACAGAAACCACCAAACAAGAATTTCCTCAACTTCCTGCCATCAAACGTACTAATATACAGATCTCACATGCTTCCTTGTTGTCACAATGCAAGTGTCCCTCCACTTTTCTAGGTGAATTTCTCCACCAATGCTTTGGATCCCTGACCTTATTCCTTTTCCAGGGGTGGTACTCTGTTATTTCCTTTTCTCTGTCATTTTATCTTTTTTCCTTTTGCTGGGTCCATGACAACAGCACTTCTCTCATCTGAATAAAAACCTTTGTCTCCTTCCAGCTATTGCCTTCTTTTTTCTCGGAAAGAGCCAAACATCTCGAAAGTGTATTGTACAGTCTTCACTTCCTCACCTTCCACCTGCTTCTCAACTCACTGTAATTTGACCTCTGTTCCCATCACTCCACTGAAACTGCATTTGCAAAGGTCACCAACAACTTCCTCGTTTTTAAATCCACTGGATTTTTTTCAGACCTTATTCTACTTGATTAGTCATCAGCCTTCAACACTTTTGTGCCGTGGCTTCTGAAACACCACATTCTACCACTGACTATCTTACCACTCTGGACACTTCATCTCAATTAACTTTGCAGGTTCATCCTCCTTTGCAGACCCTCAGACTTGGGGGCTTCTCAGGGCTCTGTCCTAGGCCTTCTTCTCTTCTTACTCCTATTTATACTCTCTGGGAAGCCCAACAAATCCATCCACTGGTGTGGCTGATGTATATAAGGCACCACAGACCACCGCATTTTTATTTCCAGTTTAGGCTTATCTTGCAAGCTCCAGTCAGGCATATTCCAACCTCCTGGACACTTCCACCTGGATGTTCCAGTGGCATGTCAAACTCATCGGAGCCAGAACTTACCCTCTCCTAAAAACCCTGCTACCTCTTCGTTCTGTTTGCTCAAGCCAGGAATTTAGAAGTCATTGTTCATTTCTCCTACTTGCCCTACCAGGCATCAAGTCCAGTTCTTTTTAGCTCACAAGTATCTAAGGAATACATCCCCTCCTCTTCATTCCTGCTACTTCTCCATTCTTTAGGCCACCATAACCTTTCCCCATTACTGAAACAACTTCTTAACTAGTCTCCCTCCTTCTCCCAATCCCCAATCCCCAATCCATTCTCTGCATTGATCTTTCTAAAATGCAAATCTGATCTTTATTCCTTTGCTTAAAGCCCTTCAATGACTCCCCACTGTCCTCAGGATAAAGTCTGAGCTCTTGCGCTCATAGGTATAAAACACACTGGAAAATTTTTACCATCTACCTATAAGCTCAAAGCTGAGTGTGACATCAAAGACTCTCTAGGGTCTGGGCCTAACTTTTCTTCCATGTTTACTCTCACATTAGTATCTCCTCTGGCCAGAAGACACTCAAAATTTCTGGCACTCATCCCTCAGTTTCCCCTCATTGAGCTCCTGCAAGGAGTCCTTTGTCCTCCATATCCCCATAAGTCTTTCAAGGCCCAGCTCAAGACACATCCCCATTGTCATAAATGCAACCCTTCAACACTCTCTGAGCCCCTAAAATGCTTAGGGCTTATTCTTTTGTAGTATTTATCCCTCGCACAGAATTAGAGTTGGTTAATGCATGGTTTCTCTCCCTCTCCTTTTAAGACTTATGGAATTCATGGCCAAAAGCTTAATCTTCACTAGCTCTCACCTACATAATAGGTGCTTAGTAAATACTTGTTAAATACATGGATAAATGAAAGAAAACTGTACTCTCTAGCCCCTTTGTGTCCCCCACGAACAGAACATTCTCTAGAGTCTTCCCCTGAAGACACCATTCCCTTGCCTACCACTCACCCCACCAGCCAAGAATATGCCTCAACCCACTGGATGGAGGATGGGCTGGCACGCGTCCCCTAGGCCGTTTGGTACGTTTTTCTACCTCCAGCCCTCGGAGCTGCGTCTGGTGAAGGATGGTAGAGGTAGGAGATGATGTAAATCAAAGGGCACTGCCGTCCACCCCGTAGGATAAGACACGGTGCGGAAGGGAGACCTTCCCATTTCCAGAATACCGCAAATCTCCCGCAGACCCTCTTACCTACACGGGAGGGTGGGGACTCTTCCCGACCGGCGTCCTGGTTGACCAATACCTGACCCAGATCACGCGAGCCAGCCAGTGGCTGCGAAGCAGGGCTAGAACGGGGCGGGGCATGGTTGCTAGGGCCGAGCCGTGGGGTGCCGGGAGAGGCTCCGAGAGAGCCTCGGCGGTTGCTAAGACTGGAGGTCACAGAGCGCCGCTCAGGGATTGGGCAGCGACGGAAGAGGTGGGTGGTGATTGGGCGGCACCCGGGAGGCTCCCGGGTGAGGCGCGGGCGCGCGAGCGGGAGTTCCGGTGGAGGCCCGTGCTGAGGGCTGGCGCCTTCACCATGGCTTCGGCTGAGCTGGACTACACCATCGAGATCCCGGATCAGCCCTGCTGGAGCCAGGGTATGGAACGAGGGTCGGGTCCAGTCGTGGGGAGGTAACCGAACGAGTCTGTGGGTCGCAAGCACAGCTGTGGCTCCGCCCCCCTCGGAGTCCCGCCCCCTCGCGACCCGCCCCCTCACGGGGTCCCGCAGGTCCCGGACTTGGTCGGGCCCACAGAGCCCCACCCCCGTGCAAGCCCCGCCCCCGGAGTGGTCGCCGCGTCCGAGCCCCGCCCCTTCCCTGCGGCCTCGGCTCCGTTGGGGGCTTATTTCTGTCTTTTCAGTTGGAGCTCTCAGGTCCGTGCCCTCGTTTCTCTCCTCGCAGCTGAAGGCTGCCGAGGGCAGGGGCTGTCCTGATTCCTTTGGGCTCAGGCTTCCCACTTCCAGCCTCTCTTCGGCGATTGTGGCTAGGGGACCCACCCATTATTTTCCACCCACTGTTTTCCCGGGGGTCCTTGTAGAAGCCCGGGACACGGGACTCATCCCTCCCACTCTCCTTGGCAGGGGTGAACCGAGCAGTCTCTGCCCTCAGGTAGAAGTCTGTTCAGATCCTTTGCAAAACGAGGCTACCGATAGTAACCTCTCTTCCAGGGCTGTTGGTTGCACAACTGAGGTAATTTGTGTAAAGGACCCAGCATAGTGCCTGGCATGGAGTAAATATAATGATTAACATTACTCCTCCCTAGAGTCGTATCATTAAAGACAGTTGTGTGGGAGACTCCACAAAATGAGTAGCCTGTAGAGCAGGCCTGCAGTGAGAGTTGGATTGGGGGCCCAGAGAATGGAAAGTTTGGCCCCGACAGGGAATTATGATAGAGGAGGCTTGAGGTACTGAGCCCAGCATGTCTCTCCCTGCTTTAGTTCACATGGCCTTTCCGCCCTCCAGTCTCACTGCCAGCAGCTCAGCCTCTGGTATGGCTACCACAGTGATCTTCCTTAATAGAGAGGTTTGCTCTTGTCACCGGTCTGCCTCAAAGCCTTCGGTGGCTCCTTATTGCCCTCAGGATAAATCAAGTTCAGGTTTTGGCATTCAAAGTCCTTCGCAGTTTAGCAGCCCCTGCTTATCTCTTTGATCATTGTGTCCTTCCACTGTTCAATTTGCGTTTTATGTTCTGGCAACCCAAACTGCTTGTGATTCTCCACACACTTCTTGCTTCTCCGCCTTTGCTCCTGTCTGGAATGCCCTTTCCCCTCTGCTGCCCCGCACTGCCCCCTCGCTTGTCCTTGTCCAGTTCGTCATTGAAGGCTTAGCTCAGATGTTGCCTCCTTCTGGAGAGCCTCCCCAAGCCCCTCCCATAGCATCTTGTGTTTTGGTTGGGGTCTAGGAGGAGAGGGCAGCCCCTAGGCTCCCACAGGACAGATGGCCCTAGACCAATTCTGTTGCCTTAGAGCTGGGTATGGTGGCGTAGGGCTCTTGGGCTTATGGATGTAAAAATGCTTTTGAAAAGTTTTGGCCTCAGGGGGAGATGAAGCCAGTTAATATTGTTGCCCTTGGAGAGCCACCAGCTGCAAAGGGCTGGAGTTGCCCACTGTGTGCATAGGAGGGCAGATGTTCTCTCTCAGCCCAGGTGGGCAGCCTGGTGGTTTTGGTTTGCCATTCACTTCTACCTCTTACTGGTTTTATGGCTTTGGCAAATTACTGAACCTTCTTGAGCCTCGGATTCCTTCACTGTAAAATGGGAATTATAATGGTGCCTCCTTCACGGGATTGTGAGGGTTTACAGGACAGTGACTGGATGTGTGTGCCTGGCGTGTCGGTGTATCTCCTCTGCTTGTGGCTCCCCTCACTGCTTCAGGAGGCGGGGTCCTAGAATTGGAAGAAACCTCAGGGGGCCATTTAGTCCTACCAGCATGAGGGTATTCTGTTGCTTCCAGACCCTTCTCTGATAGGATGCTTCCTCCCAAACATCCTGGCCTGCTGTAGGTAACTGGGATTGTTAGAAAGCACTTCCTTTTCTTGAGCCATAATAGGCCTTCCTGTCGTTTCTGTTTTCAGTTCAGCATTTGCTGGGTCCTGGCTGCCAGTTAGTTGCTGGTGCCTCAGAAGTGAGTCATGCACAGGTTCCATTCAGGGAGCTGTGGTTTTCAGGATGGGTGAGGATTTATAAGCAGGTGGTTTCACAATGATGTGGTAACTGCAGGACTAGAGGGTCGGGGTGGGCGCAACACAGCAAGATAATCTCTCTTCTTCTCTCTTCAAGAGGTCAGCTCATGCCTTCCACACATCTCTGTTCTCCAAGAGAAATATCTCTAGGGCCGTCGTCAGCTGTCCTTCCTCTGATGTGGTTCTAAGAATCTCCTCCATCTGATCAGCTTTAGTTCATCATGCCTTTCCCTCTCAAAGCGCATGCCCCAGAGCTGAGCTCTAGAGGTTGTAGCACCCCTCAGCGGGAGATAACAGCACCGTGGTCCCCTGAATCTGTTTCCCATCTGCAGAGAGCTCCCTCCAGGCTGACATGGCTTCACGTGGGGTTAGCCTGTGGGGATCCTGGAGATTGTCTTTCTTTTGCATTTGCTGTTTAATGGTGGAGAAGTATGTAGGACAATCATGTTTGGTTTCTGGAATGTCTTTCCCCCATGTTTGAAGATCAAAACTGCAGTGCCCAGCACTGCTGTGAGTTGACAGGCGAGCAGCTGCTGCTGGCATATCAGTTACCTAGTTACCTAGAAGGCAGCTGCGGGTCTGGGATCGTTCAGAGCCCAGGCTGGGCAGCCTAGGATCCTTCTGCTGGGAATCCCACCAGCCAGTATCTGTGACTGCCCATGCTGGGAGAGTAGTCGGCCTGGGCCTTCGCTGAAGCTGATCCCTGGACCTGGAATCTCTCTGATTCCTTATCTGACCAGTGATCTCCTTCCCCTCCTAATACTCTGCTCCCACCTCATTTCCTTGGGGAAGGTTCTGTTCTCCTGGCTCCCAGAGCAGGGATCCCTTTTGTAGTGCTTTTGATGGTTTTGCTCACTGTTGCTAGGGCCTGCCAAGGATGAGGTGCCAAATGAGCTGAATGGAGTCACTTGGCAGCTCTGCGGGCCCGAGCCAGAGATGCCCTGACATCCCAGGCTGAGGCTACGCTGCCCCTTCTCCCGTCCGGAGAATGGTCAGCCAAGTCCTGCCCCAGGGCCCCTCTTTGCTTGCTGGCAGGCCAGGAGGCCTTCTTAACAGCACTGTATTGCTCTCATGTTCAGTAAACATTTTCAGAAATAATTGATTCACAGGGTCTGGACAAGGGGCTTACCCTTAGAGTACAAGGAAGGCCTTTGGAGGTCACAGAGAGGGGAAGTGACGGGTTTATTGTGAGCCCAGGTTTTATTGTGAACCTGCTCTTCTGCTAAGCACTCGCCAAAAAAAAAAAAAAAAGGTGGGGAAAGAAAAAAAGGCCACTTAATCTTCAGGAAGCTTTTACTGGCACCTGGGAAATAGTCTGGAGTGGTTTTGAACACCGTGGTGGGCCCCAGTGGTTGCAGTGGGCTTCTTGGAGAAGAGTGGCCCAGGCTGGACCTAGAGCTTCACAGGGCTGATGGGTAGATGGTGAGCAAAGAAGGCGCAGAAGGGCACTAGGGGTGGGGGGACTGAGGTGGTCCCACAGAGCTGTCACACCAGAGAGGCCTTAGAGGCCCAAGTGAAGAGTGAGTTGGGACTTCAAACTCTCCTTGCCTGTGTGGCCCCCTGTTTTTTTTTTTTTTTAAAAACAGAGGAGTTTAATTTACAGGCATACCTTGTTTTATTGTGCTTTGCTTTACTGCACTTCGCAGATGTGCTTTTTTTTTTTTTTACAGATTGAAGGTTTGTGGCAACCTTGCATCAAGCAAGTCTATGGGTTCCATTTTTCCAACAGCATTTGCTCACTTCGTGTCTCTGTGTCATATTTTGGTAATTCTCACAATATTTCAGACTTTTCCATTATGCTTATATTTTTTGTGGTGATCTGTGATCAGTGATCTTTGATGTTACTATTTTCATTGTTTTGGGGTGCCACGAACCCCATCTATATAAGACAGTGAACTTAATCGATGACTATTGTGTGTGTTCTAACCGCTCCACTGACCATTCCATCTTCCCTCTGCCTCTCCTTGGGCTTCCCTATTCCCTGAGACACAGTACTGAAATTAGGCCAGTTAATAACCCTACAGTGGCTTCTAAGTGTTCAAGTGAAATGAAGAATCACAAGTCTCTCACTTTAAATCAAAAGCTAGAAATGATTAAGGTTATTAAGGAAGGACTGTGGAAAGCTGAGGGAGGCTGAACACTAGTCCTCATGTACCAGACAGCCAAGTTGCAAAGGCAAAGGAAAAGTTCTTGAAGGAAATCAAAAGTGCTACTCCAGTGAACATATGAATGATAAGAAAACAACCTTACTGCTGATATGGAGAAAGTTTGAGTGGTCTGGGTAGAAGATCAAACATTCCCTTAAGCCAAAGCCTAATCCAGAGCAAGGCCCTAACTCTTTTCAATTCTTTGAAGGCCGAGAGAGGGGAGGAAGCTGCAGAAGAAAAGCTGGAAGCTGGCAGAGGTGGGTTCATGAGGTTAGAGGAAAGAAGCCGTCTCCACAGCATAAAAGTATAAGGTGAAGCAGCAAGTTATGGTGTAGAAACCACAGCAAAGTTATCCAGAAGAATTGGCTAAGATAATCCATGAACGTGGCTACACTAAACAACAGATTTTCAGTGTAGATGAGACAGTCTTATATTGGAAGAAGATGTGATTTAGGACTTTCATAGCTAGAGAGGAGAAGTCAATGCCTAGCCTCAAAGCTTCTAAGGACAGGCTGACTCTCTTGCTAGAAGCTAAGGCAGCTGGTGACTCTAAGTTGAAGGCAGTGCTCATTTACCATTCTGAAAATTCTCGGACCCTTAAGAATTATGATAAATCTACTCTGCCTGTGCTTTATAAATTGAACAGCAAAGCCCGGATGACAGCACATCTTTTACACCATGGTTTACTGAATAGTTTAAGCCCACTGTTGAGACCTTCTGCTCAGAAAAAAAGATTCTTTTTAAAATATTACTGCTCATTGACAATGTACCTGGTCACCCAAGGGCTCTGATGGAGATGTATGATGAGATTAATGTTGTTTTCATGCCTGCTAATACAACATCTATTCTGCAGCCCATAGATCACGGAATAATTTCAACTTTCAAGTCCTATAATTTAAGAAATACATTTCTTAAGGCTGTAACTGCCACAGAGTGATTCCTCTGATGGACCTAGGCAAAGTAAATTGAAAACCTTCTGGAAAGGAATCTCTGTTCTAGGTGCCATTAAGAATATTTGTGATTCATGGGAAGAGGTCAAAATAGCAACATTAACAGGACTTTGGAAGAAGTTGATTCCAACCCTCGTGGGTGACTTTGAGGGTTCAACACTTCAGTGGAGGAGGCTGCAAGAAAGAGCAAGAGAACCAAAATTAGAATTGGAGCCTGAGATGTGGCTGAATCGCTGTCATCTCACAATAAAACCTGAACAGACAAGGAGTTACATCTTACGGATGAACAAAGAAAGTGGTTCCTCGAGATGGAATTTACTCCGGTGAAGATGCTGTGAAGATTGGAAATAACAACAAAGGATTTTAGAATAGTCCATAAACTTAGTTGCTAAAGCAGCTGCAGGGTTTGAGAGGATTGACTCCCAATTTGGAAACAAGTTCTGCTGTGGGTAAAATGCTGTCAAACTGCGTCACATGCTACAGGGAAATCATTTCTGAAAGGAAGAGTCAATCAATGTGGCAAACTTTCTTTTTTTATTTTAAGAAATCACCACAGCCACCCCAGCCTTCAGCACCCACCACTGTGACCAGGCAGCGGCCGTCAACATCGAGGCCAGACCCTCCACCAACACAAAGATTATGACTCTCTGAGAGCTCAGATGATGGTTAGCATTTTTTAGCAATAATGTATTTTCTTTAAAGATTTTATTTATTTATTTGTCAGAGAGAGAGAGCATAAGCAGGGGGAGCAGCAGGCAGAGGGAGAGGGAGAAGCAGGCTCCCTGCCGAGGAAGGAGCCTGATGCAGGACTCGATCCCAGGACCCTGGGATAGGAGCCTGATGCAGGACTCGATCCCAGGACCCTGGGATCATGACCTGAGCTGAAGGCAGATGCTTAACCGACTGAGCCACCCAGGTGTCCCAAGCAATAATGTATTTTTAAAAGATTTTATTTTTTAATTTTTTTAAGTAAACCACACCCAATGTGGGGCTTGAACCCACAACCCCGAGGTCAAGGGTCGCACGCTGTACTGACTGAGCCAGCCAGGAGCCCCAGCAATAAAATGTTTTTAAGTTAAGGTATGTACATGGTTTTTTTAGACAATGCTACCACATACTTAATTGACTACAGTATATTGAAAACATATGTATGCACTGGGAAACCAAAAAATTTATTTGACTCACTTTATTATGATACTCATTTTTGGGGGGTTGTCTGGGAATGAGCCCACAATATCTCCAAGGTATTCCTATATTTTTTGGAATCACAGTCTCTTTCACACATTAATAAAAACCCTTTCTAATATGTCTGCTCTGTACCAGGTACTGTGCTAGGCTCTAGATTTGAGATCTAGACCTGGTGGACTGTGTACAGGTCTCCTTTCTGTGAGCTCACCAGGGTTTCTCTTGCCCTTCTGTTGACTATGTCCTGCTCACATACTAGGCCTGCCAGGAGCATCTATTATTAATGGCAATCACCTTGTGAAGGAGGGAGAGGTCTTACTCCATTTTACATATGAGGAACAGAAACTCCAGGGCGCTGAGGTATCTTACCCCAGGTTATCCCAGATTTCAACTCTAGAGCTCCACTCCTCAGCTAGTACATGCAGATTCTTGTTGACATTAGGAAGTGTTGCTTGAATACAGTTCCATTTCTAGGACACAGTTAAGGACACACACAAAGAAAGAGGTGTCCAATAGAGTCCTTTTATAATAGTAAAAATTGGAAATATCATGTCCAATAATGGGAGATTGGTCACCACAAATTATGAAATATTCTACAGTCGCTCCATAGCCACTAAAAAGAGTGATGTAGAAATAGGTAAGCTGACAGGGAGAGAGGTTCACAATATATTGCTAAATGGAAGAAAGCAGATTACAAAACAGTGGGATTCCAATTTTATTAGACATTCATTTTCTCCTTTTCTATAGGACACATGTGCTGCTCGTGAAGAAGTAGTATCTTGGGTTCACTGAACTCTTTCTTTGTGCCAGGTACCATGCTAAGCCCTCGACAGACATTATCTTATTTAATCTATATATTAATAGCCCCATTTTACAGATAAGGAATTTGAAGTTTAGGGAGTTTGCGCAAGGTCTGTTTCATAGTTACTCATGGCGAGCCAGAGATTTGGACTCAGATAAGGTTTTGTTTTATTTTTATTTTTGTAAAGTTTTTAATTCCAGTTAACATACAGTGTAACATTAGTTTCAGGTGTACAATATAGTGATTTAACACTTCCATACAGCACCCGCTGCTCATCATGACCAGTGTACTCCTCAATCCCCATCACCTGTTTCACCCATTCCCCCACTCTCTCCTCCCCCAGCATCAGTGTGTTCTCTATCCTTAGGAGTCTGTTTCTTGGTTTGTCTCCCTGTCTTGAATTCAGATATGGTTTTATAAAGTATGTACTCTTAAGATACTGTGCTACTTTCCTAGGCTCTTATTTCAAAAAGTAAAAAAAAAAAAAAAGGAAATTTTTAAATATATAAATATGGGAACTGTGGAGCACCTGGCTGGCTCAGTTGGTAGAGCGTGTGATTCTTGATCTTGGGGTCATGAGTTCAAGCCCATGTTGGGGGTAGCGTTTACTTAAAAAAAAAATAAATACCGGAACTAGATATGTGAGAATCTAGAAAGTTTTTCTGGGAGTAGAAGAAACTGAGGATCCTTTTATTCTTTGCATTTTAAAAAGAAAACAGATTCTTTGCATTTTGATTCTGGCTTACAGATAAAAAGCATATATTATGCCATAGACCCTTATGCCTTGTCAGCCTTTCCTTTGTCTTCTTCACATGCCCCTGGGATATACATAATCTAATTTATGCTTTAGTTTTATGACTTGAACTGTTGTACAATATATGTATCTGTAATTCTTCTATTATTGGTGTCAGTATTGTTTTGTTGAGAAATTCTAGAGGACAGGGAGCCTGTGAGATTAAATTGTTTTGTGGGTGCTCAAGAATCATGAGGGTTGAGAAGAATACTTCTGCCTTACCAAGGAGCTAAAATAACATTTTAACTCTCATTGCAAAAGCGATACATGTTGATTTTAGAAAATGGTTAAAAAAAATAACAAAAAAGCAATTGCTTCTAGTCCCAGAAATAATTACTATTAGTATTGGATGTGTTTTTTTCTATGCATAAATATATGTGTGTATATGTATATACATAAATATATATGCACCTCTAAATATATGTATATATTCTGTTGTATATGCTGCTTTTCAACATGCTTTTTCACTTAATGTATTACTACTAATTTTTTAAAAGATTTTGAAAGTAATCTCTAAACCCACCATGGGACTTGAACTTACAACATCAAGGTCAAGAACCGCATGCTCTACAGACTGAGCGAGCCAGGCAACCCTATTACTAATTTTCAAAAATAATAACATTATTGAGATAGAATTCACATACCATAAAACTCACCCTTTTAAAGCTGTACAATTCATTGTTCTTTAGTATATTCGCAG
Source organism: Mirounga angustirostris (assembly GCF_029215605.1). Taxonomy (NCBI): domain Eukaryota; kingdom Metazoa; phylum Chordata; class Mammalia; order Carnivora; family Phocidae; genus Mirounga; species Mirounga angustirostris. The sequence goes on from NW_026991712.1 coordinate 155,411,850, forward strand.
AATTGTGCAACCATCACCACTAACTCCAGAACATTTCCATCACCTCAGAAGAAACCCTATACCCATTAGTAGTCACTCCCCATTCCCCTCTCCCTTTAACTCCTGGCAACCACTACTCTGCTTCTTTATGGATTTACCTATTCTGGACATTTCATATAAATGGAATCATGCAATATGTAGTTTTTTGTGGCTGGCTTTTTTTTTTTTTTTTTTTAAAGATTTTATTTATTTATTTGACAGAGAGAGACACAGTGAGAGCAGGATCACAAGCAGGGGGAGAGTTAGAGGGAGAAGCAGGCTCCCCGCTGAGCAGGGAGCCCGATGCGGGGCTCGATCCCAGGACCCTGGGATCATGACCTGAGCCGAAGGCAGACGCTTAACGACTGAGCCACCCAGGCGCCCCATGGCTGGCTTCTTTCACTTAGCATAGATTTTCAAGGTTCATCCATGTTGTAGCCTGTGTTAGTACTTCATTGCTTTTTTATGACCAAATGGTATTTCGTTGCATGGGATATACCACATTATTATTTTTTTTTTAATTTTTTTAATTTTTATTTTATTTATTTGAGAGAGAGAGAATGAGAGACAGAGAGCAGGAGAGGGAGGAGGGTCAGAGGGAGAAGCAGACTCCCTGCTTCTCATGGATGCGGGACTTGACCCCGGGACTCCAGGATCATGACCTGAGCCGAAGGCAGACGCTTAACCAACTGAGCCACCCAGGCGCCCCGATATACCACATTATTGATAGGCATGTGGATTGTTTCTACGTGGTGGCTCTTGTGAATATTTGTGGTTATGAAGATTTGTGTACAGGTTTGTGTGTGGACACATGCTTTCACTTCTCTTAGGTGTGTGATGACGTAGGAGTAGAAGTGCTGGGTCCTGTGGTAACTTGATGTTTAGTGTTTTTTTAGGAACTGCCAAACCGCTTTCCAAACTGGCTGCACCTTTTTGCGTTCTTACCGGTAGTGTATGAGGGTCTAATTTCTCCACATCCTCATCAACACTTGTTACTATCTGACTTTTTGATTATAGCCATGCTAGTGGGTATAACGTGGGATCTCACTGTGTTTTGTTTTTTTTTTTTAAAGATTTTATTTATTTATTTGACAGAGAGAGACACAGCGAGAGAGGGAACACCAGCAGGGGGAGGGGGAGAGGGAGAAGCAGGCTCCCCTCAGAGCAGGGAGCCCGATGTGGGACTTGATCCCAGGACCCCGGGATCATGACCTGAGCCGAATGCAGACGCTTAACCAACTGAGCCACCCAGGCGCCCCTCACTGTGGTTTTTATTTTCATTTCCCTAATGAGTATGATGTTGAGCATCTTTTCATGTGCTTATTGGTCATTTGTCTATCTTCTTTGGAGAAATGTGTATTCAAATCCTTTGCCCATCTTAATCGGGTTGTTTGTCTTTTTATTGTTGAATTGTAAGAGGTTTTTTGATACATGCCAGATACAAGCCCCCTATCAGATATATGATTTACAAATATTTCCTCCCATTGTGGGGGTTGTTATTTTCACTTTTTTGATGGTGTCCTCTGAAGTACAAATGTTTTTAATTTTGATGAAATCCCAATTTATCTTTTTTTTTTCTTTTATTCCTTGCACTTTTGGTCATGTCCAAGAAACCGTTGCCTAATGCCAGGCCACAAAGATTTACTCCTGTGTTTTCTTTTTTATGGTTTTAGCTCTTACATGTATGTCTCTAGTTTGCTTCATGTATTATCAAATATTTCCATATGATTAATTTTTTTTTTCTCCGAAGTGAAATTGCTGTGTCAAAGATGGCATGTTTTTGAGACCTTTGATCCATGTTCCAAAATTACTCTTGTCCCCGTCCTTTCCCTCCACCTTCCTACCTGTCTTCCACTGTTGGGGTTCAGGCCTTTGCCTTCTCTTGCCTTGCATGTTACAGCAGCCTCCTCCCTGTTCCTAACGGACACTGCCCGGCAGTATGGCAAGCGTAGACATGGTGATGGTGGGCCCCGTGGCGGTACGGCCGAGGGGCGTCTAACCCAGTCTGGCGATTGGGAGTGGGGGATGAGAAGGGGTTGCGGGAGGCTTCAGGGGAGGCTTCCTGGAAGTGAACAGTGAGCTGACTCAGGAGGTGGGGTGGGCATTAGCCAAGCCATAAACATGGAGCTTCAGCACACTGGCCAGGGGGCTCCCCACGAGGGAGCGCGTGTGAGGTCCTGGAGGTGAGAGCAGGGTGCCGTGCTGGTCCAGAGAGATGGATGCTGGCTCTGCCGCTTCCTGGCTGCATGGTCTTGGGGAGAGGAACTTCCTCTCTCTCTGTTTTAGTTTTCTCATCTGTAAAATGGGAACAATAGTAACGAACTCCGAGAATGGTTGCAGGACCCAGTGAGGCAGCATCCGTTGGGGCCCTTGCTGGGGGGGCCGGTCCCTGAGGAGGAGGCAGAAGATGTCAGAGTTGGATCTGTTGATGGACAAAGGCAGCTACGTGTACACGTTTGGAGCTGAGGTGGTAGAGATTTGGTTCAGCCTGGGGGCTTGGGTTTTGTTACCCAGGGCGCCGCGGGGGCAGTTTTTACAAGCTGGTCTCTAGACCGCTTGGGTTTGGATTCCAGTTTCACTGCTTACTAGTTGTGTGACCTTGAGCCAGTTATCTGTTATCTCTGTGCCTTAGTTGTTCATCAGCAAAATGAGAATAATAACAGTACATTGTTCACGGGAGTGTTGTAAAGATTAAATGAGTTGATACATAAAGTGCTTAGAACAGTGCCTGCCACATAATACTCTTTTTCCTGTTACCATTACTGGTTTTCTTGGCACTGGGAAAGAGGGGTAGTAAGAGCTGGAAGGAGATGTGGACTTCAGAGAGGTTTGTGATGGCTTACGGGGTGGATTTGATTGCCGGCACCGGGTCATGGGAAGTCTTGGAGCATAAATGAGAGACAGAGCCAGGGCCCAAGCCTTGCCCCTGAGGCGCAGCAGCCAGAGGCCCCGAGATGTCAGCCACAGGAGGGACGAGGGTGATATGGCCAGTGGGATAAGCATAAAAAGAACAGGGGCTTTTATGAGAGGATGGAGGAATCATGATCTGGATGTGGCAATAAATAACAATAGCCATAAGAATTACTTTTATTACTCTGGAAAGGGCAATGGGGAGCAAGAATGCTAGCTCTTTCTCCTTGGATCCATCCTTCACTTTGCAGCCACATGTTCATTCCAGCACGTTCCTCCTGCACGCCTGAATGGGCCAGCTACGGGGCTGGGCACTGGGCAGGGGGCGGTGATAAACACGCCGCACTCAGTGCCTGCCTGCACAGAGCCTGCTGGCTAAAGGGAGAGACAGACATTAAATCCTTGTGCAAGTCATTAATCAATACAGGTTGGATCCCACCACTTCCCCAATTCAGGATCATCATTTGCTCTCTACTGCGACGGAATAAAATTCCAACTCCTACACATGGCTTGAAAGGCCCTGCAGGATCGCGCCCCAGTGCTACTCTCAGCAGCTCTTGCAACCATTCCTGCTCCTCACCGCGGCTTCTAGCCCCCAGGACTGCTTGCTGGGCCTGAGACCAACCCTGGCATCTCTAGAGCCTCCTGCCCCCCCGCTCATGGCCTCTCTCCTCCTGGCATGTTCCTACTGGGCCTCCAGGGCAGCGCAGCACGTGTGTCTTCCTTCGGGAGGCCTTTCCCGGCGCCAGTACTCTCAGCCACGTTGCCAGAGCACCTCGGACTTTCTGGGTTGTAGCACATGAAATACAGAATCAGAAGGGGCAGCATGGCTCTGGTGGGAGGAGGTCAGGATGAAGGCTGAAGTTAGGAATGCGTAGAGAGAGTGGGGCCCCGGGAGGAGATTTTGTTGGGGGGAATGGGAGATGCCCCCGGGCAGGAGGAGCAGCTTTGGCTCAGGGGTAGCCTCGGCTGGAGTGGAGGGACCAGTTCCCTCCCATGAGGAGCACTACGGAAAGGTTGGGCTCTGGGAGAGGGCAGTGTGTTCAGGGTATCCACATTCTGAGAGCTTCTTCATGGAAATGCCTCTCTGGGGAAGAGTCATTCCTACCTGAGTTGGCGAAGCCACGGATGCCTGTAAAACCTGGTGGAGCAGAAGGGAGTTTCAAGTCCAGGGGCGGATCAGAGGCCCAGCAGAAGCTGTTCGAACCTTCCTCAATTGGGAATGCACCATCACTGCTGGTGGGGGCTGGCCTTAACTTCAGGAGGCCGCCAGGAGGTGTGGCGTCCCTTGGCTGCCTTCTCTGTGTTTGAGATAAATGCCAAAGCCCTTTGCTGTGTCTTGGTGGTGGCACAGGAGGGGACCGCTGCAGGCTGGGGGAGGGGAGCCTATGCTCAGACAGCTGCACAGAGGTAAGGGAGCCTCCCTGGGGCAGGTCTCAGAAATCTAGTTCCTGGATCTCAGAGATTCACAGGCAGGTCCAAATGGGTGGCTGTTGATTGCTACCCCTGAGGCTGCTGTGGCCCGAGCTTCATGGGCAGTCCTCATCCCCAGCAGGGTTGGTCATGGGCCCCAGGGCGGCCCAGATGCCTTTCCGCCAGAAGGGCAGGGGATGGGGACACCAGGCCAGGAAAGGTGGTACGAATATTTGGAGTGGCCTGCGTTAGGTCTGTAGGACCGTCTCCCTCACCAGAGGCCAGGCCAGCATCAGGGGAGCCTGGGAGTGCTGGGACTGAGGCGCAGGCAGCTCCCATTCCAGGCTGAGTTGCAGCCCAGCCTGGGATTCCCCCGGGGGCGGGCAGTTAATCTCTGAAGGCCAGAGTCACCACTGCTGGAGAGCGGGAACATTGAACTTTTCAATCACATTAATTTCTACAGGAAATTGTTGTCTTCCTTTTGTCCAAAGGTTAGTGATTTATATTTACCATCCTCTTAACTAGCCTTGAAATTTACTGTTGCCCGGTCACCACCGACATCCATAAATCTCGAGGTGGCAGCTGAGTAGAGCCAAGTGGCTTGATACTTGGAAGGGCACACTCTGGCCCTTGCAGGAGGGCAGATAACTAGTAACGGACAGTCCCTGCACCGAAGTCCCCTTTAGTGCGTGGGTCCTTACTCGGCAGGGGAAATGAGATGAGGTCTGACCAACGAGGTTGCAGGGAAGCCTCTTAGAAAGTAGCCATGGAGGAGGCAGCTGGCCTGTGCCTTGGCACATCTCCGCAGGAGACATGCTTCTAGTTGGGGATGGTGCTGGTGGCACAGGGGGTCTCAAGTGGCTTAGTTAGGATGGGGAGCAGGCGCCAGATTCCCAGCTGTACACTTTCTTTGTGACCTTAGGCCACTATCTTAACCACTCTGTGCCTCAGTGTCGTCATCGGCAGTAATATTCCTCATAGTGTTGTTATGAGCGTTAAGTCTCAGTAAATACTGGCGATGATTATTCTCTGGCAGGACTGGGTGGGTGGTTTGGTGTGATCCCTCAGGATCTGCTCTACCTCCCTGTTGGCACTGTCTATCCATTTCTCCTTTCAAGGTCTCCTTCCTCCAACTGCTTGTGAAATTAGAATAGGGCTGGCAATTTTTTTCTGTGAAGGGCCATAGGTATTTTAGGCTTTGCAAACCATAGGGTCTCTGTTGCCACGAGTCAACTCTGCTGTTCTATCGTGAAAGCAGCTATACAATAAGTAAATGAATGAGCGTGGCTGTGTTCCAATAAAACTTTATTGTGGACAGTCAAACTTAAATTTCATAGAACTCTCATGTGTCACAAAATATTAGTTCTTTTGATTCTTTTTAACCATTTAAAAATAGAAAAACCATTATTCTTTTTAGCGTGCAGTTCATACAAAACCAGACCGTGGGCCAGATTTGGCCCATGGCTTGTAGTTTGCTGACCTCTGGATTAGAAGGTGAAATTGCATGGAGAAAGTTCTCACTTTTCTCGCCTGGGCTATGTCTTTGAGTTACTAAAAAAAGGTGCCCTCATGTGGGTTTTTGCAGTGACCCTGCATTGCCTCCTGAGAGGCCTACATGCCACTTCGGCGGCGGGATAGAGGAGGGAGCCCTGTGGGAACCTGAGGCACACGTGCTGGCAGGATGTGCCGAGGTCTGGCACCTGTTGGTTCCCTGCCTACCGCTAGATTGGCTTTGCATTGGCCAGTCACCCTCACCCCACATGCCACCTCCAGTGCTGACAGTGCCACCGTGTCTGTGTTCCAGAGAACAGCCCCAACCACAGCGGGAAGGAGGTGGGGACTCAACAGCCTTTGGTGATTCTCTTGGGCTGGGGTGGCTGCACCGACAAGAACCTTGCCAAGTACAGCGCCATCTACCACAAAAGGGTGAGTACTGCAGGCTTGTGGACACCCAGCGCCCGGGGTGCATCTGGCCGCTCTGGGGGGCACTCGGCCTTGGCTGCTGTCATTGCTGGGCTCCAGCGACCGCTGACCGCCAGTGTGACAGGCCCGGCTCTGAGAACAGCCTGTGAGGAAGACGCTGGGCTCATGGGGACTTTGGCAGGATTATCCCTCCTTTGCTGCCAGCTCTTTGGCCGGGTCTGTCTCCTTCAGCCCCCCAACCTGCTTCCCCTTCCTTCCTCCCCAAGCCCCACGGTGCGCAGCCCAGCCCCGATGTGCTCCCAGCTGGGGAGTCGGCCCAGACTTCCAGGCTGTTGTTGCCCGGATGGGCAGCAAGAGCCTGGGCTGAGCATGCTGGGCATAGTGAGTACTCCCAGGATGTTCTCCTTTTCTGCACAGGTGAGTCTCTGTCTTAGGGTTGACCGTGGCACCTTCGCATTCCCATAGCAGGAGGGCCTCTTGGAAAAGAGATTCAGGCTGGAGGTTTTTTGGCTTCTTCTTAGGCCACCCCAGGAGTTGGATGTAGAGCTTGTGGTAACTGGAGAGAGCCTTAGGAGAGCTGGTTATATTTTGGAAGCCCCTTTCACATCTTTGGCCTCTGGCCTGGCCCTGCCCTCCTCAGCAGGAAGACGCCAGTACAGACAGCCCTGGTTGCCACCTGGAAGCCCTGGGCTGAGGAGGAATGGAGACCTCCCAGGAGAAAGGCCAGTCAACACCCCCAGCCCCTCGCCGCAGCCTCCCTCCACTGGCCTCCATCTGCACTGGGCCTGAGGGGTGTGTGGCCCTGGAATGGGAGAAGGGTCGGGGGGAAAATGTTCTGAGCTTGAGGCCTTACCCCAACCAAGAAGGCTGGTCCTCTGGTGTCGCCTTTTACAAATAGCTCTGCAGCTAAGTTTCAGTGACTTCTGAGTTCCACTCACTGGGCCAGGCCTGTTTTGTCTGGCTTCTCCATTGGACTAAGTTCCCTGAGGGCAGGCCGAAGAATAGGAATAGGTGAGTGTGGCCAGAACAGAGAATGAAAGAAAGGGCAAGTGTCAAGAGAGGAGGCTGGGAGGGGTCCTGGGGGGAACTGCAGTGGGGGGTGTGGGGTTAGATTCCAGGGAAGGCAGCGGGGTTGAGTTGGCAGGGCTGGCGGAGGGGTCCTCTGGGAAAGGAAGGGGGTCGGGACAGGATGGGTGTGGAGAAAAAAATGTTCCAACTCCAAACTCCTGATACTTGATTATTTAAAAGAAAGTAAAAATACCATATCTACACCTAGAGATGACCTCTATTTACTCGTTCTTGCCCATCCTTTCAGCTTTTCTCTGTGTGTAGCTTTTCTTAACCTAATGAGATCTACTGAATATACTTTTTTTTTTTAAATAAAGATTTTATTTATTTATTTGTCAGAGAGAGAGACAGAGAGCACAAGCAGGGTGAGCGGCAGGCAGAGGGAGAAGCAGACTTCCCGCGGAGCAGGGAGCCCGATGCAGGACTTGATCCCAGGACCCTGAGATCATGACCTGAGCCGAAGGCAGACGCTTAACTGACTGAGCCACCCAGGTGTCCCAGCTTCTGAATATACGTTTTGCATCCTGCTTTTTTTCAGATCATGATCTCCACCTTGCTTAATCTGTTTTCATCTTCTTGAGTTCCCAGTCCTTATTCAGATTCTCTCACAGTCCCCAAAATGTCCTTTATAGCTGATTTGCCCAAACCAGGATCCAATCCAGGATCACCCATTGCGTCTAGTTACTTTGTTCCTTAAGGCTCTTTTATTTTATTTTTTTTAAGATTTTAGTTTTAAGTAATCTCCACCCAACGTGGGGCTACCAGAGAATATATCTAGGAGTGCATGATCCTGAATGCTGCTAGAAGGAAAGTAGGATGGGCGCTAAGAGGTGTCATGGGATTTGGCCATTTGGGAGAGCGTGGGTGACCTTGGTGAGAGCAGTGCAGGGGAGTCAGTGGGAGGGGACGAGGTGGAGAGGGCAGGTGTCAAAAAGATTGTCTAGGAAGGTGGGGAGAGGGTGGGATAGAGTTAGAGGGGAACACAGTGTAATGGCAGAGGCTTTTATGGTTTTGTTTATTTGAGAGAGAGCACGCAGGTATAGGGGGGAGGAGGGACAGAGGGAGAGGAGGGAGAGTTGTTTTTTTTTTTTTTTTAAGATTTTATTTATTTATTTGACAGAGAGCGCGCACAAGCAGGGGGAGCAGCAGAGGGAGAGGGAGAAGCAGGCTCCCCGCTGAGCAGGGAGTCTGATGCGTGGCTCGATCCCAGGACCCTGAGATCATGACTTGAGCCAAAGGCAGACGCTTAATGACTGAGCCACCCAGGCACCCCAAGGAGGAGGGAGAGTCTTAAGCAGATTCCCTGCTGAGTGTAGAGCTGGATGTGAGGCTCCATCTCAGGACCCTGAAATCACAACCTGAGCCGAAACGAAGAATCGGGTGTTTAACGGACTGTGCCATCCAGGCGCCCTGAGGCTTTTTTTTTTTTTTTTTTTAAATGAGATTGGTTTGACAGAAATCTGGAGAAAGGAGGAGACTGAGAATACAGGAGAGGGAGGCAAGGACCCATGGCAGGGCCTCGGGGCTGAGTGTGCCTAGAGATGGAGAACCGCTTGGCTGGGGGATGAGGGGGGGTGGAGACTGGGATCCGACCTGCAGGGACTTCTAGGAGCATCTGACTGGGGAGGTGGCAGCAGAGATGCAGGCACCTGGGAAACCTCAAAGTGAGGCCCAGACCAGCGGGCATGGGGAAGCTTGGCAGGCATGTGCCCTTCCTGGGGAGTGCTGGGCCCTTAGAGGGGGAGTTCCGCGTGTGCACTCACAGGTGATGCGGAGTTGGAGGGCACAAAATCGTGTGTGTCCTCATAGGTGGCGTGTTCGCAGGAATTGCTGTTTATTTCTGCGTGTGAATGCTCCAGGGGAGGAGTGTGTGTGTGCGCGTGTGTGCTCTTGAAGGGAGCAGAGCGTGTAACTGGGTACCTGCCAGCAGTGCGTGTGCATGTGGGTGTCTTGCCGGCTACTCCCAGATGGTGTGGTGGGTGCACACGAGTGAGTGGTGGGTGCCCCGTGTGTCCGCATCTGTGGGATACGGTGTGGGTGGGCTTCGTTTAGTTCTAGGGTTGCGTGTGTGTGGAGGTGTGATGTGGGAGCGTGTTTGCATTTGTGGGAAATGCTGTGTGTTGGTTGGGGGGGTGGAAGACATTTCACATGCCGTTGGGAAGTTAGAACAGAGCACTTGATGAAATTTCCTAGAGCCTGAGGGGCCAGGTGGCATCAGTGGCCCCCTCTGCAGAGTCCTGGGAGGGGGGCTTAGGCATGCCAGGGCCCTGGGGACAATAGTGCCAGGGGGAGTCGGGGACAGATGTCAGATTGGAGCCAGCGGGAGGGGTGAAGTTAGGGGGCTGATGGCAGGGTTCTTTCAGCTGACCATCGTGTTTAGCTCTGCGTCATTCACGTACTGTGGTCAGAGGGTGTCCTCCGTGTTATCAGTCCTGCCGCCACTAATTACTGCTACTATTAGTTGACTTTGTGCCAGGTCCTGTTTGGGGCCCTTGAGGTATGTTTTTCCATTCAGTCTTCACCATAACCCCGCGAGATGGACGTTAACCCAGTTTACAGGTGGAAGCACAGGCCCAGGAAGATGAAGCAAATTGCTCTTCACCCCTATTGTTAATAAGTGGTGCCAGGAATCGAACCCAGACCTGTGTGACCCCAGAGCCCGCCTAACTCAGTTCCCCTGACAAATGGCCCTTTGTCTCTCGAACAGGACAGTGAGAGGGGATTAGCACTGAGGCATGGGGCTTTGGCTGCCTTTTCTACCTGACCTAGAAGAGGATCTGTCTGGAGATTTTGAGGCATCCTTGACCCAGGCATGGAGGGGTGCAGAAGCCTACGAGATTGGCTCAGGTTTTAGAATTTGAGGAACAGTGTTTCCTATATTTGGAGTTTCAGGGTGAGTGGGAGGAGCGATCCCGGGCCTTGGAACCAGACAGATTGGGGTGCCAGGCCCCTATGCCGGAGAGCATGGCCTGTGTTGTCAGGGTTCTGCCGGCAGGCCCCTGTGGCCGGAGACTGACCTGACGCGGTCCGGCCCACGAGTGGCCTCTGGTGGCCAAGGCTGGGGCATGCAGGCCGTGTCTGCGTGTTGGGTTTTATGGGGGTAGCTCCTTGTGCCTGGGAGGGTGGGGCTGGTGCAGAGCAGTCACTGCAGCAAGGTGTCGCCAAGCACGAGCCCTTAAATATGCCGGAGTTGAGCGGATGCACTGCAGGGAGTAAGGGGGCAGGCACGGGCCGGAGTAAGACTGTTCTGGTCAGCCAGGGCGAGCTCCAGTCCTCACCCAGCGGGCTGGGTGGCCGTGACCAGCATGAAGTGGTTATTCCACAGCTGGGCCTTGCGAGTACCTTGCACTGTGGAAGGCACCCGTCTGTGAGTGGTGAGCTGGTGCCTGGAGCACTGCTAGACTTGTAGCTGCTGGACATCTCTGACGCTAGCTTGTAGTCCCCCCTGCCCGCCGCCCCCCATCCCTGAGGACCGACCCGGCCTCTCTCCTCTTCCCAGGGCTGCATCGTGATCCGATACACAGCCCCATGGCACATGGTCTTCTTCTCCGAGTCCCTGGGCATCCCTTCACTTCGTGTTCTGGCCCAGAAGCTACTTGAGCTACTCTTTGATTACGAGATTGAGAAGGAGCCCCTGCTCTTCCATGTCTTCAGCAATGCTGGTGTCATGCTGTACCGATACGTGCTGGAGCTCCTGCAGACCCATCGGCGCTTCTGCCGCCTGCGTGTGGTGGGCACCATCTTTGACAGCGGCCCCGGGGATAGCAACCTGCTGGGGGCTCTGCGGGCCCTGGCGGCCGTCCTGGGGCACCGGCCTGCAGTGCTGCGCCTGCTGCTCCTGGTGGCCTTCACCCTGGTGGCGGTCCTGTTCCATGTCCTGCTCGCTCCCCTCACGGCCCTGTTCCACACCCACTTCTATGACAGGCTACTCGATGCAGCCTCTCGCTGGCCAGAGCTCTACCTCTACTCAAGGGCCGACGAGGTGGTCCTGGCCAGGGACGTGGAACGCATGGTGGAGGCTCGCCTGGCACACCGGGTCCTGGTGCGCTCTGTGGACTTCGTGTCATCTGCGCACGTCAGCCACCTCCGTGACTACCCTACTTACTACACGAGCCTCTGCGTCAACTTCATGCGCACCTGTGTCCACTGCTGAGCTCCTTGTCCCACCCACCCAACTCCTCTCTGCTCCAGAAATAAATGCCCCCCACCTCCCCACAACCTCTGTCTGTGGGTGGCGGGGCCCTCTTCTGCTTCAACTCCCGGACAGCCCTTTGGGACTCTGTGGTCCTGCAGGTAGAGAATTCCCATTGAATTTTAGCAGCCATGCGCCGGGAACCGTTTCTCCCGGGATCCTAGGCGGGGGGAGTGCCTGGACAGGTTGCCGTAGGAGTCTCGCCGTGGCTGTGTTTGGGCAGGCGCAAGTCGGGCTGCGGACGGGATCCTATAGCTTTTAGGCTGGGCAGGGTTAACAGAGTGGGGAGGGTGGGGTTGACGAGGAGCCCCAGGGTTGATCTTTAACTTCTTCAAAGGTAGGTGAGCTTTGTGTGGAGAGGGTCAGGCTGGCGCAGGGGCTGTGATTTCTGCTCCCACACCCCGCAGCGTGACGCCACCTGCTTAGATCCCACTCAGTAGCTCACTTGGAGGGGCCGCTCTCACCTCAGTGCCAGAGAGAGGGGAGCTGAGGGTGCAGAGGTGGCGGGCCTGCCTGGGTCCACCATGCTTTGCCAGGAAAGCTGCGACGTGTCTAACAGGCAGATGGAGTGGGGAGGAGGAGGAGAGCAGCGCCACACAGGAGCTGGGACAAGCGAAGTCAGTAGCCCTGAAGACCAGAACCAGGGCGAGGACTCCTCCGTCTCCTTGAGACCCCCTTGGATCCTGTCCAGGCAGGAGAGGTGACTTCAGCCCGAGTTCTTGATCATCTCGCATTCTCTCAGTCACTGCTGCACAATGCTGGCCCGTAGTAGGTACTCAATAAATATGTTGATTGAATGAGCTTACTGTGATATTCGAGGGACTTGGCGGGGGCGGGGGGGCAGGGATGGGCTTGGAAAGTTTGACAGGCAGCAAAGGAGATGGCTAGCCAGGCTCTGGGTGGGAGCTGACCCTTGATATTCTCAGGACTGATGGACCCTCTGCCTCCAGAGCCGAGCTCGATCTGCATCTTGTCAGCCCTCTGGGACGTCAGGGACGTCAGGGACCTCAGGGACCCTTGCGTCTGATCCCTGTGCTGTGTGGTTGCATTTCTAGCCATGGCCAACAGGTGGCAGTGCTGCCTGGGCCATGAGACCACGCTTAAGGATCCCACAGCTGGGTAGGCTTCATGCCCTCGCTCAGGGTTAATAACATTGCCTATTAGAGAGCCTACCGCCCCCAGGGTGAGAGTAACCAGCCATCAGGGACCTATTGAGTCCAAGGCAAGGAGAAGGGAGAGTTGAGACCTGAAAGGAGCCAGCCTGATGGGAACTGGGCATTACCCACTTCTTTCCCGAAATTTTAGCCATCACTGGGGCCGCTCTGCTCTGGCAGGCCACATACATTCCCTAGACTCTTGGGCCCCAGGATTCTTGTATTCAGGATATTCGGTGCCATCAAGCTGGGCCTGGGGCTGTGCACGGCCTTCACTGGGCTCCAACCAGGGTGACTTGTCACCTGAGTGCAGGAGGCAGGAGCTGCCGACTGGACCCTCTTCTGTAGTACGCACAAAGGGCACCCCAGGTATCAGTGTGTCTAAGGTGGGGGGTTTGGGAAGATGGGAGGATGGGCCTGGTGAGAATGTGTAAACGAAAGGACTCACCTGCAGCTTTGAGCACCTGGGATGCAGATTACTCACTGACCGTGGGCAGCCTTGGGGATGACGATTTGGTGAAGTGCCGTCTCCAGTCCCCGATGTGAGAATCCACCTTGGACAACTGGGGGTTTCTACTGAGGCCATCTGGGGATCTAGGCAGTAGCTATTACTGGGGTGTTGGGTCACTAGAAAAAAAGCCAAGGGGGCTGAGATGGTCGTTTTGGTCCCTCTGCCCCTAGAAAGGGACAGAGGCTTGGGGTTTGTGTCTTTCCCTAAGCTTACAGCTGCTGCTGCTCTAGATTGGGGGATAGAGCTATGTACCCCCAAGCTCTGACCTCTTCTGTGATTAATGAGCTGACGATTCTGCATCGATAAGGAATTAACCTGGAGCCCCTACCCATCAATAGGAGTCCAGGTCCCTGCCCCACTCCCACTGACGTGCTCCAGGGCCCCCGTGAGCAGACCAACCCCGCACTGCTTTGCACACCCACATCCAATCCTCTCCCCCACACTGTCAGGAATTAACCCCTTAACTGCCTCTGTCCACACCGCCCCATCACCTAGCCCTCCCTGCACACATACACACAGGCAGCAGCTGTTTATATTGGTTTAATCCATGTCAAATGTAGTTTACAAAGGGAAAGGACAAGTACCTTTGTATAGAATATACAGACACAGCATCACACCGTGGGGCCCATGTGGGAGGGGTGGGGGAGACCACTTTCCCTGGGAACAGCAGTTCTAATCCCAGGAATGGTTCTTGGCAGAAGGCTGGGCAGCCAGGAGCACATTCATCCAGCCCCAGTCTCAGCCCCTGCTTTAGCTCGGTTCCCATTTCCTGTGTCTCCCCCCTCCCCCAAATCCTTATAAAGAGCCCCAGGAGCTAAGACTAAGGAGAGGATCGTTTCCCTTGGGGCATGTGGCCCATGTCTGGGGGAAGAAATAATACACCACTGAACACCGAGCACATGGGAGAGGGAAAGGGATACCATGGCGGGGAGAGAGGCAGGCGCCCTGAGAGGTGGATGGGCCGAGCCCCCAGCCAGCCCTGAAGGGGGCACTGCTTCCAGGTGTTCTTAAAAAAAGAAGAAAATCATACAACCAAAGGGGAGGGCATGGAGTGGAGGGTGAGGAATTGTCCCATTTATACACAACATTGTAAACATACACAGTCTATATTACATGTGCTTCAGTCTGGTGTTTGCATGTCTGTCTGTCCGTCTGTCAGTCTGGGGGCTGGATCTCAGGAGCCTTGCCCCACTGCGCCCCCTCACCTCCACCTCCTTGCCCCACCCTGGGGACAGAACCTGGAATAGGTACGGTCCCCAGTCTTGGTGGCAGCCAGCAGGCAGGGCCTGGGCCTCAGCCTCCACTCTGGCTCCAGAGTCCTGTGTGTGTGTGTGTGTGTGTGTATGTGTGTGTGCGCGCGCATGTCTGTACAGGGGGAACCTGTGTGCGAGTATGTACAAGGGGGAGGGTCACGTCACAGAGGCAGGCAGGCAGGTGGGGCTGCTCGAGGCACGGCCCACCGGGGGGGCCAGCTCACAAGTAGATTCTCCGCAGGTCTCCGGGTGCCGTGATGGTGTTGCACTGAGGGCAGAGCTTCTTGGCACCCTGCAGGGAGAACGGGGAGGGCCCCGGTTACACACACCACGCCGCGTGTTTGCCCGCGAGAGCACGGGGCCTGTAGCCGTGTCTCCCCGCACCCGCTGTGTGCTGGCACCTCGGTCCTGGCAGCCCAGGCTGGGGAGGCACGGGCGGGCCTCTGCGAGCAGGCAGGCCCGCTCCTGTGCTGGGGGGACGCCAGGATCAAACCGCCTGGCCAGCCCCGCAGCGGGAGCCCCGGTAATGAGAACAAGGCTGGGTCCAGCTGTGGCTGCGGCGGCCCTAACGAGATTACATGCGGCCTTTGATCAGGACACAGAGCCCACGTCCGGGCCTTTTATTGCTGTCTCCGGGCGACATTTTAATGGCTGCTCCGGAGCGAAGAACAGGGGCAGGAGCAGAAGGAGCTTAGTAATGGCAGGGGGAGGGGCTGAGGCCCTAGTCCTGCTTACCCACACCCAGCCTCCTCCTGACCCGGGATCTCACCAATGTGTGTGACAGAGTGGGCCTTGGGGGTGGGCAGGGGGAGGGGAGCAGGCAGTGAACCCACGGAGGGAGAGGATTTAATAAACCTGGTGGGGGAGGAGAGAATGGGGGGAGTTGGGGGGGTGAATATCCCGGCTTCCCGCTGCTGTGCTTGACGCTCATCCTCTCCCCTGCCCCTTGCACCTCCCTCCCCTCGGCAGGCTCAAACGTGAGCATGGACATATGGGCAGCACCAGAAACCGCCACCCACTCCCCAACCGCCATGCTCCCTCACCAGAAACCGCCACCCACTCCCCAACCGCCATGCCCCCTCACCAGGGTCCGCAGCCAGCACTCCTCGCAGTGCACATGCCAACACTGGATGGATGTTAGGGGCATCGAGTAGGAGTCCTAGGGAGCAGGTGGGCACAGAAGGGGTCACTCTGAGGCTGGCCCACCCTCTAAAGAGCTCAAATCACAGTGCAGAGGCCCTTCCCAACCCCCAGAGGGCACTGAAGCCTGACCAGAGGCATCCCAGGTTCCCTTCCTCTTACCATACAGATGAGGCATTTGTAACGGTCCCCACGGGATAGCTGCCGTTCAAGTTCCCTGACCCGAGCCTTCAGGGCCTCAAACGTGGTCACAGCTGAATCTTCGGTGATTCTGGAAAGAGGACGGCATGGTTGGGCAGGCAGCAGGCTGGCATGTCTAATCTGAACCTCCAGCCCACACCTCCCTTGAATTCTACAAGTGTGTGTGTATAAATGTCTCCCAGATGTCCCTGCCCCCCACCTGCCCAAATCCTGTATCTGTAAACTCTTCCTTCTAGAATTGAACTCCTCACCCTCCTTGTTCCTCCACCTCCATCCTGGTGAATTTCCAAACCAGATACCTCGGAACCATTCTCAAACCATTCCTTCCCAGTCACCCTTGACACCTACAATCTGTCATCTAGTTCCTAGTATCTCCGTAGTCTCTCCACTGCTACAACTGGTCCAGGCCCTCATGGTTTCTCCTACAATTCCTCTGCTGACCTCAATGGCCCCTCTGCCTCCAGATCCTTCATTTCCATTCTCTCAGCACCTAGAATTTTGTAGATTTGACGATTTCTACTTCAACATCTCAATGTTTCCCTCAGACTAAAGCTCTACCAAACTCCTCAGACGCTGACCAGGGACTCCTTGGTCTATAGCCCCAGCCCACATCCCTCAGCACCCCGCCACTTGATGCTCCATCCACAGCAAACTAGGACGCTTCCCACACACAGCACCATTTTTCACTCCCTTGGCCTCTCGCGGCACTTTCTGCTTCCTCTGGATCACCCCACCTCCTAACTCACCAGAAGCCTCTTCCAACCCTCCTGCCAGCACCACCGCTGGTGGCTGCTCTTCTGTGCTCTCCAGCACCCTGCACCAGACTCCGCCATAGCAGGACAACTGCAAACGTCCTTGTCTCCTGTGCAAGACGTAGTTTCCCAAGGGCAAGCTGCTCACGCCACCAAATCTGACTACGGACATTAGCCCCACGGCGCGCACGTGAGTATGAGTAAATGTTTGTTGACCAAAAAACCAGTCTTGCCCCCAGAGTAAGAAATGTGTGGACTGCATGAGTCCCACAGAATCCAGGTCCTGGGCCACAGGCTTGGCCTACCTCAAGGGCTCCTTGTTGTTTCTTCCTGGGCACATCAGATGCCCCGAGAGTCCTCACCTGCTGTTCAAGCCCTGCCCATGAAAGTCCCTCTAACTTCTGGAAGGCTCTTTGGGCTGCAGTACTGAACAGTGAAGAGCTAGGACTATCTCAGAGAGTGGGGTGACCCCTTCCCACCCCTTCTAAAACAAGTGAACAGAACCCAGAGAAGCTCACAGAAGAGGAAGAATGCTGCCTGGAGGAAGGACTAGAAAAGATGCTACTAGAGATGGGCCTTAGGGAATAATAATGATGATAATACAAAAGAACCAAAATTTATTAAGCACTTACTAAATGCCAGAGATTGTACTAAGGGACTGAAAATTATTATTTTATTTACACCTCACAAAAACCCCACAAGGAGACAGTAATATTCCCATTTTATATATGAAAAAGCTAAAACAGCAAAGGAACATGAAGTAGCGTGCCTACGGTTCACACAGCGTGGAGGAGGTGGGATTCAAACCCCACAGACCGATGCCTGGATCCACCGATAACTCTGTGATTAACATTACAACACTGACAATACTCAGGAGGAGTGGGGTCTCCAGGCCCAGAGACCGGGAGGAATAAAGGCCAAGAGGCCCATGTGGCTGTAAGGCTCACCCGTGGGTAAGTGCTAAAGTGGGAAAGGAGATCGTGTCAGGGAAGACTTCGGAGGCCACAATCAGAAAGTGAAGTTTATCTCACAGGCTTTGGGAAGCTGCTGGGGCCACTGGAGGAGGGCGATGAGAGGTTAAGAGTGGAGATTAAAAGGTGTGGTCAATCGAGAGAAAGAGCGTGAGAGCAAGAGCGCAGACTGAGGGGGATTCCTAAGTGTGGCACCATGTGAGCAGAGACGCTCTCCTAGGGTGGCCTGTTCTGCCGGCCTGGAGCAGACAAACTGGCTCAGAAGCCCGTGGTTTTCACAGGTGGTATTGGCGGTAAGTGGTACTGGGGGGCCTGGGGAGGATGGTGGGTGACGTTCCATGGGCAGCAACAAACTTTGCTCTCTGACCTTTCTCTCTTAGGGCACCAGCGGGCAACAAAGAATAGGACTTCTTGGTGGTGTGTCCCTGTGTCAGGGATGCCCTCGATCTATCACTCCCCGGGTCCGTGACTCTGCCCTGCCTTTCTCCAGGGAGGCCGCAAAGGGTCCGACTCTGGCCCCTCTGACACTGGTGGATTCTGGGAGTGTCCGTTCAACTTTGCAGATCTGGAAGCCTTCACCACCCCCTCGACCCTTACAGACACCAGCACAACTCTTCCCCTGGCATCCTGCCCAATGCCATGTGTGCCATCCTCATCTGGACCGTTGGTAAACTCCTGACAAGGAAACAAGGTAGCTGTGCTCCCTTTCTCTCCAAGGACAGGCTGGGTATTTGCCTGGTCCTATGTAGTTATTTTAAAAATTAGGAACCTGAGGCCTGGAGCTGGGGGGCACAGGCCGACCTCAGAGCAGAGCGCTCTCAAACTCCGTATCATAGGAGTAGAGCTAGAAAGGCAAAAAGGATAGAGCTGGGAGAGAATGAAGCCATCTCCCCCTTCGTCTCCGAAGGCTCCATAGGCCACATCCAACTGCAAGCCCATCTTATTGTGGATCTGCTCAGCATACACCCAGCTTGTCATCTCTGCTCTGGTACAACACCCAGTTCTCTAGTTCCTGACCCAGGCTGCTTGTGAGTTATTCCTAAGACCCTCCAGGGCATGGGGTGGAGACTTTCTTGGAAGAAGCCATGGCATCCTGCCTTCCTGCTTCCCCTGGGTTGTGAAAAAGATCTAGGGCAGGAACCCACATTGTGTGTACCAGGAAGAGAGAAGTCATGGGGACTGAAGGGTCCCAATCCTGGCAGAGCCAGACCCAGTGGAGATCTCCGCATATGACTGAGCCAATCTATGACTCATCCCAGAGAACCTCGCCTACTGGTGCCTGTGCTCATACAGGTGGGACAGAAGTCCCAACTTCCCCCAGCCCTGGGTGGGTAGTACCTTCATGGATGGCCACTGGCTCTGGCCCCCACCTTCCCCTCGGGCTACATCCCTGATTAATGATCTTGTCTTTCTGATTTATGAGCAGCCCCTCCAGATGAGGGTGGGTGCCCCTCACGGCCCCGCCCGCCCCGCTCAGCTGGAGTAGAAGAGAATTATTAAATAAACATCCATACGTCATTCCTCCTCCCCACGCCGGTTGCGCCGAACCCATGCGGCCCGCTCCCGCACTGACACGGAGCGGCGGCGGTGATTCATGGGCAGCCGGGCCCCGAGCCGCGGCCCATACATCATGCCAGCAGCACTCGCGGCCCCGGCCGAGATAAACTGATCAACCACAACGGGCTGGAATGAATTTATGACAACACAAAATGGAGGGAAACAAATGGGAGGTGACCCTGGGCCACCGACCCGGCCCTGCACCGGCCTGCAATCCACTCTCCTGGCAGGAGGCAAGATGGAACACTGGCCCTGGAATGAAGAGGCTGCCTTTTAACCCCAGGCAACCTAGCCTCCAGCAGAGAGAGGGGTGGGGTGCGGGGAGGTAAGCAGTGGCCAACAGCAGCAACTCCAGGCAGCTAGAGCTGGACAATGCCACCTCTGGGGGCCAGAACTGGCCTTGCTTGGGCTTCCGGAAAGGCAGTAAGACACCCAGCTGATTTCAAGTCCTTGCGGCTCCTGGGGATCCAGGCCAGGGGCTGCCCAGCCCCACGTGAAGTGCTAATGGATCCCCTCCCCACCTGCCAGAGAACCTAGGCCAAAAATTCCTACCAGAAGTGAGGAGACCCAATGCTCCTGCCTAAAACCCACTGCGAGCGCCACCTGGGACAAGAAAAATGAAACCAATTTAGCTCCCGATTAAGAAACAGAAACTGGAGATGAATCAAGTGCGCTGGCTGGGCTGGGCGGCCATACATCACAGTCCCGGGCAGAGCCGCCGCAGCGGGCAGGCAGGCAGGCGGAGTGCTCCTCCCGCCGCCAGGACTCCCAGGGCAGTGGCCCAGCGATCAATTCAGAGAGTCACGCTTAGCACCAGCTGGGCCCCACTGCCGGTCGTTTGCCCAGGGCCGCAGGACTAAGCTATGCTCCGGAGGGCCAGGAGTCCTGGCAGCAGGCCTTCCTGCTCGCAGAGAGCCCCCTCTCTCCCCTCCCACTGAACTGTCGTCCCAGGGGCCCCTCTCCTGGTCAGACACTCACTTCTCGATGTCACTATTCTTGCAGGTCTTCTGCATGGCCTCCTGCTTGCTGCTCTCACCGTTGCTGGTAGATGGCATCTCTGCTGGGACAGAGGAGCAACTCATACTCTGGCCAGACTGGGCAGCACAGGTGAGGGTTGGGCTTGAGTCAGTCACCACCACCCAAAGGATGTCCCCTCTCCCCAATGACTCCCAAGGTGGGTCAGGGCTTACCGTCACTGGCCCATTTAGAAAACTCAGGCGTGATGCGTGTGCTGGGAGGGCCGCCACTAGGGAAAGGAAAAGAATAAAGTGAACCCTAAAGGCAGGCAAGGGAGCCCTGAGGGTGGGTACTGGGTTGACCCCTGCCTCAGGGCTTCCCATCCCTCTATCCCACCCACCCAAGCCTGTGCCCACACTTGCTTTAGGACTGCGCCCCGGAGTGCCTCTCTCTCCTTGGCTTCACCAGGCTCCTCGCCTGTGCAGGGGATAACGTCAGCCTCCGTATATCTGGCATGGTGGTCAAGGACAACAGATCCTAGTTTGCAGTAGGCCGTGAAGGTTGAATCCTGGTTAAAGCTTTGACACTGACCCCAAGGAGGGGTGGATGGAATGAGCAAGTATCAGAGGTGCTGGCTACTTTTTCAATTCCCTTTGGCTTATCCCACCAGCCCCACCTTGCCCCTCAGCGCCCCAAGGATACTGCGGCTTCCCATACTCCAGAGTGTCATCCCCATCCACATCCAGGTCAGCGTCGCTGTCCGGATTCTCTTTGCCACTGCACATGACGAAGCCAGAGCCTGTGGGAAACAGGGTGTGAGCAGGGCCAGGGGCCAACAAGACTACACCAAAGGTGCCCCTTCTGTTGCCTCTAGGTAGGGCTCAGGTTTGGGGCCAGGTAAGGCCTAGGCAGAAATTTGGGCCTGAAACATAGAGACCCAATTACTTAGGTACTCTTGGCTCTGATGTTTCAATCCCTTTCACTCTGTATACCTCATCCTTCTCCTCTGCCACTTCTTGCTGCTCCTGGTGGTCTCTGCTCATAAACTAGCCCATTCATATACATTGTCAGGTCCTCAGGAGACACTCAAGCTAGTCTGCTGTCCACCTGTCTTCCAAGTCTAGGAAGAGCAGGAAGAGGACACAGAAATTCAAGGTCTACAAAGCCACCGCCACCCAAGACCTGGGCATCCCCTGTCCCCCATGGTCCACCGTGACAGTCCATCAGAGGGAAGAGCAAACTGGCTAGGGCCAGTCAGAGCCACACAGCAAGACCCCCAGCCAACGTCCTGATTTTGGCCACCAGGTCCCTGGCAGCAAAAACACCAGGCAGCTGTTCAAATATTTGGTGTCTGAAGCGCCTGACATTAATTATTCATCTCCACCTCACTCAACCCAGATTCCTGGACAAGTGCAGTTAGAAAGGGATTAGGAAGGGACGGGCGAGGGAGGATAGGCAGGCACACCTGCTTCTCAAAGCAATCCACAAAGGCAACCAGGCTGGGTGGAGGCAGGGCCACGGGCCAGGCAGGTGGCTGACCCTACACCAAGGTGCACTTGGCCCAGCCACAGGCAAACCCTTGGCCAACGGGGAGGGGTGAGAGGCTGAAGCCACATTAGAGCCCCTTATCTGCCCTGTTGCTCTGACACCCAGACTCATCCTTCCTTATGGGCACAGTCAGGGGCCACAGAGCTGCTTCTCCCTCCCTGCCCCTGCCTCTGCTCCGTGGTCTCAGACCACATCCCACTGGCAAGCGTAGCAGCCCTGCCAGGATGGACAGAGATGAAAAAGGTGGAATCTGTGGCAAGTAGAATCAGCAAGGAAATCCTCAAAGAGGTGGGGAAGCAGTTCGGGGTTCTGCCTGGTATCTCAGAAACATCTTCTTGTCCGTTCTCTCCATTCTCATCAGGACAACAGTCTTATGATGGGTCCTCAAGCCTCTTATCTGTTCCTTCCTCCTGCTTACCAGATGGTTCTGACCCTTCCTTTCCTGGCTCCAAAACCAGCTGTGGCTTCCCACTACATGCATAATCTCCTCAGCCAGATCCATCAAGATGTGGATGTACCTACTTGTCCACCTTTGCTCTTTTCCTCATTTCACTCCATAAGTGCTATGCCTACAGACAGACTCTTCACTGCACCTCACACAACCCCGTATGTCCTGCTCTTGAGACTTTTGCTCATGCTATTCACCCCATGTAGAATGTTCTCCATCTTTCAAGCCCATTTCAAGAGCATTTTCTTCCTGATCTTCCTTCTCCCACCTACGCCTCCGGTCTCCGGTCTCACAAAGGTTTCACCCATCCCGAAGGCAGGTAGCACAAGGGGAAGAGAGCTGCTAGGCACTACCAGGGGCCACCCCTCCCCGACAATCCTCATTTCCCCTTCGCACCAACAAACTCGAGGCACCAACAAACTCGAGGCAGCAGGCAGGTCACAGCAGGGCCATTAAGCTAAGAAAACACCAAGTTAAAGCTCTGTCCCTTGTTCACAGTCAGGTATCCTGACAAGCAATTCCCTCCTCGTGGGTGAGTGGCACCTCTATAAACCCTCTGACAGTCTGGGAGACAAACCCTGCCATCAATCAGACTGTAGCTATCAGGTTCACTTACAGCCTGTGCCCCCGAACCCTGCCAAGGCCCCCTCCCCCAAGTACACACAGCTCAGCAGCCGGCCTCACATCCTCGCCTCGGCCGTGCCTTGCCCAGCCCTGCCTGGTGAGTGTACAAAAAGGAAAGCAAAGGACCCATGGCAAAGCTGAGGAAACGGTACCACAGAGCTGCCAGGAAGAGTCCCAGTTTCTCAACACGGAAAGTAGCCCTGTGGCCTGAAGTCCTCTCCTCGGCCAGGCCCGGACCAGGACTCCTACTCCAGTGAAACATAGCTACTGTGCTTTCCTCGACCCTCCACGTCTGTTCGCGCGACAGTGCCTTCGTACATCTTGTCATCTCTCCTCCCTCCTGGTCTACAAAACAAACGCTGGCTTGTTCTGCAAGTCTGACCTAGCTCGGCCATGCCTCCTGCTACGAACTCACAGTGCCAATGCGCACAGCTGCTCCAGAAATACTTCCTGAATGAACTCACCCCAACAACATTCTTTCAACCTTCACTGAGCTCATCCTCGGCCTGGCTTGGCACTGGAGACACAGAGTTTCAAGATCTGATCTCTACCCTTGAGGTGCTGAGTGTAGAGACTTCCCCAGGTATTTCTACATAGGTGTCCCTTCCTTGGTGTCCACCCAGACTCCCGCACAACACCAAAGTCATAGTTGTTACATGTATTGTCACAGTCTCTCATCAAACTGCAAGCCCAGGTCTGACTCACTGCTGTGGTCTCAGCATCATCCAGCAGAGCTGGCCAGGCCCACAGCTGTGACGGCTAAATGGTGACAGTGCTGTCCTGTTAGGTCCTGAGAGCCCTGCGTCCGAAAGGAGGCTGAGGCCCGAAGCCTCTCAGGACACAACTTTCCCTGCCAGGCCCCAACCCTAGCTGGGCAGTGACGACCTGCCAGGTAGGACAGAGAGCGTGGCACATCTTATCTTAGCATGGCACAAGGAAAAGGCCTTTCTGTCTCTGGTCTGAGCGGTTTACCATGACCCTGACCCCATCCCCCAGTGGAGACAGATGTTGGGAACCTCTCCCTACCCCCACAGGTGTTCAGAACAGGCTGCTACCGCCAATTTCCTTCTTACGCTGCCCCAGCCTGCTCCAGCCTCCTTCCCAGCACATTAAACTTTATTTTCTTAATGAAATGTCACTTGCTGACTTCTGGCAGAATCATAATAAAAAGAAACTGCCATAAAGCCGTTTTATGCAGACAGCAGCCCCCCTCTCCCCCCCAGCTTGCTTTGAGAGCAAGGCTCCATAGCTGTTTTATGTTCTCAGCTGCTGGAACATCCCAAGCCAGTGCTCAGAGGCAAGATGGCATACAGAGCTCCTTTCCAAGCCTCTGGCTCCTGTTCCATGTAGCTCTGGGGATAACAAGCAAGCTGCCACTCCTGCTGCTGCTATCCAGGGAAGGGACTCAGCTCCCAGGACCTGCAAGATGACCTGGGGGACCCTTCAGCCACCAGGGGAGGCCCCTTGCTATGGCTCAAGCCCGCCGAGAGTGGCGCAATGTGCTGGGCTGCTGTCTCTAGGCAAACTAAGCCTGCTGGTCAATGATGCTCAGCAGAGTGGGTTCTGGAAGGGTAGGCAGTGCGAAAAATCCCTTCCCTCCAAAAGAATACTTAGCAACAGAGAAGAAGAGGATTAAGTGCAGAAACGATAGGCAAGTCTAAATTTTATAAAAATGACCCCTCTTCCATAAACTCATTTCTTCCTGGGTCATCGAGGAGAAGGGAAAAAAAAAAAAAAAATCAGTGTTAATTTAATCAACTGATTAGGTGATCGATTGAGAAACTGGAGATGCCCGTTCACTGGGGGCACTAACGTCCTGGAACCTGAAACCACAAAAAAGGAGCCATCAATTTCCTCACCTGCTGCTCTGAACAAAACCTGAGCCCAGGGAGAAAGGAAAGTCTTGGGGCCCTTCAGAGGCCATGCTCTTGGGGGCGGGGGGGGATGGGGGGCGGGCAGCCGCTTCCGGAGAGTTTTACACTGGAATTAGTTACAGATGCAGTTACGGTGTCTTGTGTAAACGCCATCGATTGGGGAGCTGACAGTCTGGGGAGCTGCGATGCGGGACAATCAATCGGCCTGCAGTGTCACCTGCCACCTCGCTGAACAGTTGACAATGCAATTATCCAGTGTGGAGGCAGGGAGTTGGCGTGTGTCAAACGCACTTAGCCACTTTCCGGGCCTCCTCAATAACGCGTTTCACTGCCTCACGTCAGGAGAGACGCAGAGAGACGGATGCCGTTTGAAACCATTGATACTTGCTCCTCCTGCCTGCGCTCCCTCCGTCCCAGCTTAACAACTGTGTTCCAAAAGGCCATTAAAATCCCTGTCAGTTGCCACAGGGGACAGAAGGTGCCCTGCTCCTTGCCACCTCTCCTCAGCCCTCCCAGCAGCCAACAGGTAGAACTAAAGGTGGCAGGAGCTGGAAGGCAGCAGCCCTAGCCCTCCCCGTTCCAAGACTGCCTCCCACAGCCGGCTGCTCCGACACCTGTCACTGACCTGACCACGCGGCGGGGCTGCACCGGGGGACACTTGTAGCTGCAGGGGCTCCCATCTTTTGGGAAAGAACATGCCAGAGCGGGGAGCAACGAGGGGAAGGTCTAGTTCTCTGTGCCCTGGGACTCACAATAGCTGTCGGCCCGACCCAGAAGCTGGTGACATTTTAGCCAGCCACAGCCCAGTGAAAGATCGGCGTCAGAGCTGCCCTGCCTGTCCTCTCCATGAGGTCTCATCCCAGGCTACTGGAACCAGCCTAAATCCGAGACAGGAACTTGAGAAAGATGTAGTCGCTAGGCCAGGATCTGGGTAGGGCAGAGGCCTGCACAGTTGGTTGTCTAAGTACCATCATTCTCGCTCCCCTCCACCTGTTTGATTCAAAGGGGCTCAATGCTGGATTCTAGTGACTTGTTTCCTGTCAGGGCTCACAGATAAGCTGCGGCACCTTGTAGTTCCTGTGCAGTTTCCTGGGAAATGTTTCCATCTTGCCACACTCTTGTGCCCGCCCCCATCACTGTTACCTTCTCTGAAACCAACCATTCCCGTGTCCTCTCTCTCTAGCCAGTCCATTCCAGAACGATGGGCTCCAGGCTCCCCAAATCCAGCTGGGTGAACTTTCACTGGCAACCAATACAGGGGAAGGATCAAATCTCACCATAAGTCTTTTCTAGGACCCAGGAGCTGGAGATAGGAAATGAGGAGAAAGGTGTGGCTCGTTCATCACATACCTCCTTTGACTATAGATAGGAGCAGGTTTGTCCCCAGGGGCGTTATAATTAGTTTTTCCCTGAGGCCTGCTGCTCTAGCCCAGAGGCCCCTTGCTCTGCCCAGGGCTGGCATGGTGCCCCAGAAGAGGATCTTTTTCTCCTAACTGCTAAGCTCTCTCAGGGGAATGCTGGGGAAGGACTAGGCCCCATGCCACCCTTTATGCAATTCTAAAGCTGGGTGGGGGAAACAGCAGTAGCAGATTAAGTTTGAGAGGACATCAGCAGCTCAGGGACATAGCCCAGGATTTCTCTGAGAACTGGGAAGGCCACAGTATTTCCTGGACACTGAAAGTTTTAGGTCTTCTGACCTACCATCTTGAAATCTTTATTTCCTTTAGCCTCTTAAAGATCTATTTCTAGCTGGGCCTATCTTGGTGCTGCTTACTTACCTGTTCTGTCTGGTCCTTCATTTTGTTCTAGAGTCCCAATTCTAAGCACTCCTGGGCCTGAGCTATCTGGGCTTTGCCCTCGATAGCCACAGGTCCATCTTCAAGGCCTGTTCCCCTCAGCCAAGTATCTCCACCAAAACTCTTGCTTGTTCCTTTGCTCCATAGCAGATTACATTCAAGGTAACAGATCTGCTCCATCAGATCAGTTCCCAGTGGGCCTGGTGGGAAGCTTTGCTGAGGATGACGAAGGGGCCCTGGTCTGGGAGGAGGGATAGGGGATGATCGGATACAGGAACTTATCTGCAATTCTTCAATTCTTTCATATCTAACAAGGACAGCAATCTCTGTTCTGTCAGCACGTACAGCGCAGCTTAAATGGGCCTCACCACTCGCCCGCTCATCCTGCCTCTGCTCCCTCTCTCTGAAGTCGGCTGGGCAGCTTCTTCAGCCGGCGTTATCACTCCCTCTAACCGGTCTTGGCAGGCAATCTAATTCCTCCTGAAAAGGTCACCGCCATTTTAACTGCCTTTCAATCACATTAAGCACGCGCTGCCCGGCTTGCGGCCCGGCCCGCCCGGCGGGCGATCAATGCGCCGCACTGACACCAGCCCGCCTGGCGGGGCCACACCCAACCCCCCAAGAGTTGGGGCCTACCAGTCCTGGCCAGGGAGGGTAGACTGACAGATGGCCAGCTTCTGCAGACGGGGTTTCAGGGGCAGAGGCAGTCAGGATCAACCAGGGCCTCCTTTGATGCCCCCCTCCCCCCCACCGAGGAGCCTCAGCCTCCTCTGCTCCACTGCGCCCCGCTCTCTGCCTTGTGGCCCCTGCTGATCTTGCTGTAAAACAGCCTTTCAAGTCTGCTTGTCTTTTGACTGCACTAAGCTGTTTAAGAGGCGGCCGCAGCTTCTATCAGGCAAGCTGGAGCCATTCTCTGCAGATAAAGGCACCTCCGGCCCTGCTCCCTCTTCAAGCCTCACTCTCATTCTCGCTCTCCAAATCGCTCAAAGAAAAGCCCCCTTTGAACTCCCCTCAGGAATTCTTGAAAGGAACCACCTCACAGTGTAAACACTCAGGGAAAACTGACACCCGCCCAGGGCCTAAGAGCCCTGCACACCCGCTCTGCAAGTGCGGCCGGGCGCAGGGGAAATACTCTGTCAAATCAGCAGGCCCCATGTATGTAGCTTTATCCTCTGTAAGCCTTGTCTGGTGCCCAGAAGGTATCAGGTCCAGCTCAGTGCCAAGAAACCTAAGAAGTTGCCACAGTAATGGAAGATGTGAATATCTGCAGCTGCCAACTGTGAACCCACAGCAGCATCCTGCAGCTGACCCTGATGGGCCACCACCAGACACCTGTGTGTCCCATTTCCAGGATCCTGGGCTTTTTGCTGCTCATCCTCCTCCCAGGGCCTCAGACAGTCTAGAACTACAGGACAGGACCAGAGTGAGGTGGCAAATGAACTTTCTCCAGCTCAGGCTGGGGCAATGGTTTGGGCTGATTTACCGTCCTGACACTCTGGCTTGCCCCAAATGCTTGGGGAGTGAGAGAAACCCAGAGGCATAATGCCCCACCTGGACTTAGAGCCCCTTCACATATCCAATCTGCACTGCATGGCACTGTGGAGACCACTCCTCAGGACCAGCCCTTGCAGCACGGTCTGGACAAGGCAGAGACCCTCTTCCCAGCTGCTGTGAGATTCCCCAAGGACCAGACCCACCAGTACTCCCACGGGTGTTTGCCCAGAGAATTGGAGGCAGATGGGAAGCAGATTGGTTCACTTAATGATCGTAAGTCGAAGGGCCAGCTGTGCTTATGCACAGAAAGAGGAGAGCTGGAGGCCAGGAGGCAAACTCTTTCCCTTTTCCCCTGCCCAGAGCAGGGGAGTCTGACAAGAGGACATGACCCTAGGCATCCAACCAGTCTACTGTTTGACATGGGGTGGGGGGAAGGGTGGGGGGGTGGGAGACTTCCACTGGGCGAAGCCATATCCCTCCAAGGAGCTGGAAGGGCAAGGGAGCTGTGCAAAGCCCTGCAGACCCCTCTGCAGCAACTGGAGTGAGCCCAAGGGAAGCAGGGAGCAGCTGGGCCCAGGCCCCTCTTGCTTCAGGGCAGAGGGCGCCCAGGGAGAAGGGATGGGATCAGAGCTAAAATTAGATTCACCAATGAAGCTCATAGGAGGTCAAATTTTGCCATAACTCACTCTCTCCTCTGTAACTGATTTCCCTGACATGGGGCTGAGGAGGAGGAGGAAAATCCAATGTGTTTGCCTGGAAGCCCTCAGGGCCCCCAGTGCTGGAGGTGTACAGCAGGTTGCTGGATTCTCATTTATCAGCCTTAAGAGGGATGGAGTGATAAATGCATAACCGTCCCTTTAATATTTTATGCAGGTGCTAACGCGGCTTGGCTGTCACCTTCAATGCATCACCCGAGGCTGAGAGCCCCCCTCGTCACTCCTAGCTTGCAGCCTCACAATTCCATTTCCCCACCCAAATACATCCATTTTAATATGCACATCACAGGCAGGCAGCACGGTCACAAAGGAGCGCCGCCAGCAGCAGTTCCCACGTGGTGGAACGGGTGACCGGTCACCAGCCCTGGCCTCTCAGCTCCCAACAGATGGACACCCAGCAGAGGCCTGGCCACCAGAGCACCAGTGCTTTACGTGTCAGCCGCTTGTACCTCGGAAACCACCTTCCAGGAGAGTGGTGGCCCGTATCCGCTTCTGCCCGCACCACTCATACTCCTCAAAGCGGTTGCTGTTTTCATGCTCGATGTCCACGGCATCATCCTCAGCCATGCAGGAGCCTTCCCTCTGTGAAGAGCAAAATAGGATCATGGGTCCCGGGCCACCCCTCTTGCTCCCCCAGGTCTACAAGGAAGGCACAGCCCTGGCCCCCAGCTCTAGCGCTCCTTTCAAGGAAACCAATCCAGAAGTCAAAGAACCTGGGCCTCTTCCCAATAATTTTCCACTGGAGCCCCAGAGGAGGAATGGAAGCGTGAAAGGAAAGGAAGAGGGTGAAGAACAGAGAGGAAGAAGCTGCTGAGACCACACGGAGACCCCAACACAGCCTCTACATCTGGGGGCAGTCAGCAGCTAGTGCCAGGGGAGCAAGGGGGGAGGGGAGAAGAGGTAGGTAGTGATGGCCCCTCTACCTTAGAAAGGCAATGCTCCACATGCCTACTCATCTCCTGCTCCGATCCTGCCAGGGGGCGGTTGCACAGGGGACATACCTGCCCTTCATCTTGCTTCCTCCGTTTCATTTTCCCAATCCGAGCTGCATGGAGAAACCGAAAACAAAGCACAGAACAGGCAGACGGTCACTGTAGCTCCCAGGGTCCCAGTGGAGCTGACACATCCTGACCTCTTGCTAGCCATTAGCCCTTTTGTTCAGTGCCTGATCTGGCCCTCATTATGCAGCACCTTCTGCTCCTTTGGGGACTGGGCCTTGCCAAGAGCACCTGGGGAGGAGACTGGTGCTAGGCCAGCAAAGTATCCACTCTTTGGCCACAGATGGCTCAAGTTCAACCCATACCTTCCTCCCTGCAGTGCTCAGTAAGTCCAATGAGCAAAGACTCTCCGAGTTGCTAGGTATCTGCCCAGAAGGCCAAGACCATGGGCTCTCTTAGAGAACATCTCTTGGCTAGAACCCAGGGTCCCTCCATGGGGCCAATTTGTCTTGCTGGTCACTCATCAGCTAAAACCTCTTTTGTTCCTGGGCCAAGGGCCCTGTGGCACAGCCCTCAGTGTCCTACCTAGAATCCCTCAGGAAGATTTTCTCCCATGTCCACTGGTCCCATTTTTTAAAACGGAATGCTTCATAAATTTGCATATCATCCTTGTGTCGGGGCCAAGCTAATCTCTGTATTGTTACAATTTTAGTGTATGTGCTGACAAAGAAAGCACTTCACTGGTCCCATTTTACAGAAGAGGAGACTGAGACCCAGTCATAAAGGTATAGAGGATCTGAGTCAGAGAGCCCATGGTACCTTGAGAGGACAGCTTTCATTGCGCCTACCCAAACCTGTTCCATCATTTCTAATCAGTGCAAGGGGCTGGCAGGCCCCTGAGGCAGACGGCTGCCTGCCATGCTGTCCCGCAGGGGGCTCAATTCCAAAGTGCACACTGTAAGCCCAAAGCACTGCTAATTAATGCTGAGAGATGCAATCATTTCTAATTAGCTCACTAATCCCTCTCTGCAGCCCTCCTGTCACTGAAGCAGGAAGGGGTCAAAACAAGGGACTGCCACCCTCCCCGTGCAATAGCAGGAGCAGAGCTAGCCACTCTGAGATCAGACTGACTGAGGGGAGCCAGCCAGGGAGAAAATGGTTCCCCACTGTAAGGCCAGGAAAAACTTTCTCATGGATATTGACCCTGGTGGGAAGCTCATGAATGCAGTTTAGGGAGGGGGACACAGGTGAAAGCTGATGTTACAATTTAGAGCTTCAGCTGTGTATTAGGCTCAGCATCAAATACCTTATACAAGGTAGCTCATTTAATTCTATATTCAACCTGAAGCAAGGCTGCATTATCCATTTTAACAGAAGACAAGCGCTTAAGGCTCAGAGAGAACAAGGCACTTGCTCAAGTAGCTAAAAAGTGGCAAAGACAGGAGAAATCAGGCCTGACTCCATAGGTTAGAATGCTCTCCTCTCCTAAGAGTACCACACCTGCCCCCTGACTGATAGCAGCAACAAAGACTGATCCGTGAGTGTGCCAGAGCACTAAGAATATGTACATGGGGACCTACCTCTTGCCTGTTGAGAGTCTGAGGCAGGGAGCTACTCCAACCCCAAAATAGTAGCTCTAGGAAGACCCAAACCAATAGGAAAGCCATCACCCCACCAGAGATGGCATGGAGTTTGAGAAATCTTGGTCTGTAGCCTGGCTCCAATCTTCAGTTTCCTGTGCTCTCACTACAAGAGAGAGGACTATGAGTGCCCTCCTTGATTTTGTAGACAAAGATCTAGATCCCTTCACCTTGACTGTCCTAACACTTGGAATTTCAGGCTTGAGCCACCTTGGCACCCTGCAGCCAGGGCTGGGATGGAGAAATCATCAGAAAGGCCAGGGATGCTGATGGTTCTTGAAGCCCATATGGAGCAGTGGGCCAATACAAAGGGCCTATGACAAACACTTATGACTGAATAAAGAAATGAATCTTACAGAACTACCAAGGAGAGCATGATACTAGACACTGTTCTTGCCCAAGCCACGCGGGACATAAGATCCCTTATAATCCCAGGAAAGCACCCTGATGGGTTGGACAACATCTGAACATTCTCAGATAACCAAGGCAGGTTTGGTTTAACTTGCCATTTATCTTGTAAGTCCTGAACTAAGCTTACTAAAGTGTAGGTAGTGTTTGCTTAAGGAGGGAGAACGACATGGTCACAGCAGCACAGATTTTGGAGGTAAACTTCAGTTTAAATCATGGTTCAGTTACATCCCATTTGCATGATTTTAAACAAATCACCTTCTCTCCCAGCCTCAGTTTCCTTATCTACAAAATGTGTTACCACTTTCTTCTCAGAAGTGCTATGATAATGATGCTTAACATGGTGTCAGGCCATAACGAATGCTTTCCCTGTCCCGGATCAGGGCTCAGCCAGGCAGCAGAAACCAAGTGGCAAGAGGTGGGGATCCTGAATGTCCATAGCCTCACTCACTGACCAGCTGGCCCAGAGACCCTAAGCCCCTTACAGCCAATACCCAGGTATACCACACCCTAGTCAGCACAAAAAGCTCGGTTCATCCAATTGTGTTCAGCAAATAGTAATGCTCCAGAGGTTTGAATCCAAAAGGGGGGGGGGCACCAGGTAGTGCATACACGACGTGCTTTCAGAGAAGGCCTCTAAGAGCTGTCGAGCCCACGCTGATCACCTTTGTGAAATGTGGGCCGACTGATAACTCAAAGAGCCCTGGGATGAGTTAGTTCCTGTTGCCGTGGGAACTCCAGATCTCACTGCATTGTCAAGTCTCAGCAGAAAGGCTGTATTCACACTACTGGGCGCTGATTAAAAACTGGAAGAAAAACATTCTCAGCGCCCTGCCGGCTTGTACAGTGAGGTCCCAGCAGTTTGCAAATTCAAAGCTGAGCTCCCGAGTGGAATTGTGTAGCTTGTTCCTCATTCTCTGGTACTTATTGCCCGCCAGGGTTCTTGAAGGCCTTTAGAGAGGCGTGGGCAAGAGCTGGAACCATAACCTCCATTAGACAGACGGGGAAACTGAGGGCGGCCGCCTTGGTTAGCACTTTCTCAGGCGCTGTGACTGCGACGAAGCCCAACAGCCCAATGTCGAAGAAACCCAGGCAGGCCTGGAGCTGCAGGCAGTGAGGGAGGGAGGAGGCCGGGGGTGGGGCGGAGGGAGGGGCCGGACAAGACTCACCATTCAGTCGGGTCTGCCGGTTGGCTCGCACTCGCAGGAAGGTCTGGGAGAAGATCCCGGCAGAAGCAAAAAAAAAAAAAAGAGAGAGAGCGAGCGCGTCAGGCGCGGCCTGGAGCCCTGGCCCCCGCCCCAGCACTGGACCCCGGTCCCGGCCTGCCCCGCCCCAAACAGCCCGTAAACAAACCTACTTCCTCCCTCCCGCCGGCCCCCCTGCTGCGCCGGCCGCTCCGGGCCCTCGGCATAGCCGCCGGGGGATGCTCTAACGGGACCCCGTGGCCGCCGCACGGTGCCGCCCCAACCCCGGTCTCCGGTACTCTGGGCCCTGCGGCCGCCCGGCCGGTGAGGGCGGCGATGCGGGCGGATTCCCCCCGGCTGCCCGGCGGCGGCGGCACCTCAGCTCCCACCGGCGGCGGCGGCCATGTTGGCCCTGATCACGTGATCCGCTGCCGTCGCGCGCCGGGGTGAAAGTTCACGATGGGGGGGGCGGCCGGACCAGGACCAGGAAACAGCTGCTCGTACTCCGGTAGTAACCGGCTGGGGCCGCCCTGGGGTCCCTCCCACCGTCCGCAAAGCCAACCCGCCAGAGTTTTAGCGGCCGCCAGGTCCTCCCACTCCGCTCCACGGCCCCTGCCAGCGCGGGGCTCCTTCTGCCCGAGAGCCTCAGTCGGGCCTCCGGCCCGATCTCCGCCTCCCGCGCGGCTAGCGCTTCGCTGGGGAGGCGGTGTCTGGATTCCGGGTCGCCTCCGGGCGATCCCACCGAATGTCCCAAAGTGTCCCTCCCCCAGCCCCTGGGCTTTCCGTAGTCCCGTTGCTAGAGGATTCCCAGTTCAGCGGTCTCTCGCACAGCCCCTGGAGGTTTCGCAGGCACCGCACGCCAACGCGGCCAACGCGGAAGTCGACATCCCCCAAACAGCCGCTGTCCTCCTGGGTGCTCGGCTACCACCATCCACTCAGTTGTGCCCGTACCGGAGACGTGAGAGGTGTCGTCGGCCCCACCCTCCTTCATGCCTCACACTCAGTCCAACTTTACATGCCAGAGTCCATCTTTAAAGGTCTCCTAAATGTTCTCATCTCCACCTCTGTGTATCTCCTACTCATCTTTCCAGGCCTAAGCAAAAATATCTTTTCCCCCCGTTACAGTACTTCCATCTCTATCTTCATTGTGGCTCATACAAATTTTTATGGTGGACTGACCACTCCAGGGGTGGGGCCACGTGTGGGTCATATGGGTGAACCCAGGGCCCTGCAGAGCGCTTGGCATAGCATATTTCTTCAATGGCTATACCTGCCTTGGATGTCACTGCTCTAGTTCATAATCTTGTGAGCTCTCAAAATTTGTCTCGCATCTGGCCTTCTGGTGTTCAGTTTCTCTCCCTGCGACCCATCCTTCAGACTACACACAATGTGATCTTTGTATTGAACAAAATTGACCCTGTCTCCCCTCCCTCACTTCTGTAACTCCTTCAAGGGTTCTCCACCTGGAAGATCTGCAGCATGGCATACAGGCCTTATGTGACCTGCTTTTTTCTTCAGACTTTTCTTCTACTACTTTTGCTCTCTCCCTTCGCCATCTTGACACTCTACCTTTGCTGGGCTAACTGTAGTTCTTTAGCACTCCATGCTCCGGACTCTGGACTAGATTATCCTCCATGCCTCCATATCTGCTGCTTGGTTAACAGTTGTTCACCCTTCAGGACTTTGCGAAGGCTCCACTTTTCCCCAAAGGTTGGGTTAGTTGCCTCCTCTGAGTTTTCACCATCCCTTGGCTTCCCTCTGATCTTGTATATTGTGATTGTTTACGTGTGTGTCCCTTCCGGGGGTGGGGTCATCTCCATCCAGTCACCCAGCACGGGGTCTAGCATGCAGGAGGTGTCAGTGGGAAGGGGAGAAGGATATTTATGAGGGAAGCCCCTGAGCCCAGTGCAGGGATGGGAAACAATCAAGGATTCAGGGCCAAATTCCAGTTCAAATTCTGACTCTGTTACTTGTAATTTATGTGTTCCAAAAAAAGTCACATCCCCTCTTTAGGCCTGTTTCCTTAGCAATAAATTGGGGGCAACGAATCCTAGTCTGCACAGTTGCTATGAGGGTAGAATGAGGTCATGGTTAAGGGAGTTAGGTAACCCAACAGGGGCTAAGTAAATGGGACTCCAAACCAGAAACCAGACCCCCCTCCCCCACTCTCCCGCTTTCAAGACTTAGTTCGATGAAAAAAAAAAAAAAAACCAACATAATTGACCAACTAGTACATGCCAGGCGTTGTGTAAAGATCAGGGGAGGGGATACCCAGCTAGTCTCTGGGGAACTTTCAGTGTCACCTCCTACCAGTTCCCCTTGTATTTTACATGCTAACAAAACTGAACTGCTAGCAGGTCCCCAAGTACATCATTCTGTGATACACCTCTATGCTCTTTGCACACAGGGTTGCCTTGAAATGGCAGACCTTCTTTGTCCACCAGAGTGAACTCCTACTTGTCCTCTGAAACCCTGTTCAGTTGTTACCTCCTCTGTGAAGCTTGCTCTGATTTGCCCCTCTTTACACTGTGCTGTCCCAGAAACTTATTTATAACTGTCACAGCACTTAAAACACTGGGCTATAATTATTTATTTGCAAATCTAACCCCCTGAAGGCAAGGACACTGGGCTGAGCATGTTTGAGTACAGGAAGGGTGTAAAGAAGGATGAGACAAGGTCCTTGCCTTGGAGGAACTCCCAGTCTAGTGAAACAGTCATGCTCATTGTGATAGGTTAAATATGGCCACAATTCTTTGCAGCTCCTTCTGTAAAGAGCTGCATTTCCTCATCCCTTGATTATGGGTTAGCTTTGTGACTTGTTTTGCCAAGTTGATGTGTGAATTCCAGAGTCTAGGCTTCAAGAGGCTTTGCAGTTTTGGCCTTCAGTCTCTTGGTGTGACACTGCCCTGAGGCTGCCAAGTAAGGAAGCTGATCTAACCTACTGGAGGATAAGAGGCCACATGGAAGAGAACCAAGGCATCCCGATCTCCCAGAATGTGAGGCTTTCCAGCCTAGTCAATCCTCCAGCTGAATGAGCTGCATAAATGAGGAAAGGCCCAGTCAACTGAAGAAAAACCATGAGAAACCATACATTGTATTACGCCACTAAGTTTTGAGATGGCTTGTTATGTCACTAAATAATGGAAACATAGCTAAACAGGTGATCGCAATATAGGATGATAAGGGCAATCATAGGGACATACAGGGGTCATGAGAAGAGAGAGCTAATCCAGAAAGGCTTCCTGGAGGAGATGGTATTTGGGCAGGATATTGAAGGATAAATAGAAATGTGATGGGGTGGGGTAAAATAGTCCCATTAGAAGAAATGGCATGTGTAAAAGTGTGCAGGCAAGAAAGGAATGGCACAGCCAAAGGAAGTGGTTGGCATTAATTACGTGGGGATAGCCTATAGGGTTCATGGAGGGCAGTATTAGGAATGGCAGCTGGAAATACTGGTTGAACCTAAATCAGAGAAGACCTCAGTGCCTATGCCCCATGGTAGTTCTTTTCCTAGTTGGGCAGGTACTGAGGCTGAATGCTGTGCCTGAAGTAGAGAGTGTGGCAGAATGCCCCCTAAAAGCAGGGCTCTGTCCATCCCTTTGGAGTGGAACTCTCTGGTACAGAGCCTTGTCTCCCTATCAGACCAGAATTCCCTGGGGTTGGGTCCTTTCTCCATTTACACTAGGGTTGTCTGGGTGAGAGCAATGTTCCCCAGGGGCTGGACTGGACTGCCTCTCTTGAACCAAGGTTTATGAGAGTGGGGATCCCTCCCCAGGGCTAGCACTTTGGACTATGCAGTTTGAGTCCCATATAGAAGCACAGGAGGTGCCAGTGAGGCTGGTCTCCACTCCCCCGCTCCCTTCTCTAAGCTCTGCACCCTGATGCCAGGCTGTGTCAATTGGGAGGAAAGGGGGCCCAAGGAGAACATCTCTTAATTCCAACAAAGGCTTCCTGTGTGCCAGCAGTGACCCAGGTCCTCTATCTGGGATTATAGGTCCCTGCTGCCTTATCTTTCCACATCCAGTCAGGGCTTCTGAGTCAGAGCTGTTTTCTCCTTTTACACTGGGGCTTCCTGAGAAGCCCTATGGCCATTCAGACAAATGTTTCTTGGAGCAGGGCCCTGTTTTCTTCCATCTGACTGGGGCTCCTAAGGGCAGGACTCTGTCTCTCCTCAGACAGAAGCTTCTGGGGGAATTCTTTCTCTTTCCTATCACAAAGGATATCCATATAGAGCTAGGATGTTACCCTCAGGCCCCCTCTTGCTGTGATTACTCCCTTCCTCTTTGCCCATGGCACTCACAGGTAATGTCTGCCTGTCTCTCTCTGGGTCTGATACCAAGGTTTGGCAGGACTGAATAGTTATTTGCTCAAGGGATCCTGGTTTTGAAGTCTTCAGGGGATTTGGGGCTATGTCTCTGGGTCCCTCATGAAATGAAACCACATAGGATACCTCTTGATGAACGAGAAGCTTCAAAAATGCTCAGAGCCCACCAGAACCCAGGTGACCTTGGCATCACTCCTTAAAACCCAACTGTAGAAGGCCCATTCCCTGACACCTGTGCCTTCTGGCTTCAGTTAGGGGCAGTGGACACAGAGGGAACCAGATACAGTTCAGGCTTCTCTTCTCCCCTCCCAGGGAGGGGGAGGAGTTAGCACCAGGCAGGCCCCTCTAAGCTTTCATCTACGGGAGCTTCCTTCTGACGCTCACCCACCCCCTCCTCACCTGGTATCTGTCTGAGTGGTGCAGGTCCTCAGTGGCGGAGGAGTGTGGTGACGCTGTTGGAGACTCTCCTTCTCTCTTGATGGAAGCAGACAACAGGAGGGACTGGAAGAAGAAAAGGGACATGTCGCCTCAGGCCAAATGAGACCTGCAGTCAGTCAGTCCCCTAGACTTCCCAGTGCAACGGAGCTTTGGGGAGAGGGGCAGAGAGGAAGGCAGAGGGATAGTCTCAACCACTCTTGAGAAGGCAGGCAGGTGTTGGGGTCCCGGGGGTATGGTGGTGGAAGAGGATGGTTTGATTCTAGGAACAGGTAGAGAACTTCAAGAGGGTCCAAACCTCCCAGATCCCAGGTAATCTCTGCCCCAGTGGGGCAGGGCTCCCTGCCCACTCCTAGTGGGCTGAGATGATATATGCTTTGTTCTCCCTTAGCAAGCAGAGACTCTGGGACCCCCCCTGAAGGGTTGGGGGTAAAGCCACATACCTGCTGCCCTGCCTGCCCCTAATACAGGCTGACGGCAGCCCTGCCATGGAGACAGTAAATTAAATAGTATGTATGAGTTTCCTGCATGCAGCTAGGGATGTACGCTGGGTCCATTTATCCCTGTGCTGCGGCAGTGACCCCAGCAAGAACCCCAGCAGAACTAACCCCCCCCCCACGTCAATCCTGTGCAGCCTCTCCTACATACGCCTGCGGTTTAGATTAATAAACTGTCTGCTTTACATTGTGTGCGAGCGCCACAATTCTAAATACCACATGGCACGTTCAGCCGGCTCTTGCCAAGGCCTGTTCAGCTGCAAATGGGGGGCCTGGAGGCCTGAAAGCAATCCCTACTTCCTTCCCCCACCCTCTCCAGCCTGCACGGCTCGGAGCCGGAAGCATACAATTCCCTAGGAGGCCTCCCCAGCCTAGAAACCATGCCAAATCGCCAGTGACAGCCCAAAGAAAGCAATTTGGGAAAGATGGAGCAGCCATTTATCCTTCATCTCCGACCGAGCCTTAGGATGTGACCCGCATGCGGTGGCCAAGCTGCACATCCTCAGGCACGGGCCCTGGGAGGGGAGGGGCAGCTGCTGGCCTGGCAGGGCTCCCTGACTCAGCCTCTCCCCAAGAGCTGGCGGAGGAAAGAGCCTGGGAAGGGCCTGCAACTTGGAGCCCTTTCTTCACCCAGCCAGGCAGGCCCAGGGCAGATTAAGGTGGGCTTTCAGGCGATGTCCTTCTCCTTCTCTGGTCTCAGGGAGGATGCTGAGGAGGGGAAACAATGTGGGGGTCCCTGCCCCCCGCCACGAGAAAGCTCCCTCTTGTGTGCTTTCTCTCTCTCTCTCATTCTCTCTAGGTTAGAAGCCCTGAGAGGCCCCAGCATTACACCTGGGGCAAGCAGAATAAAAAAAGGTCACTGGCGCTTTTTAAACATGGACCAAAAAGCAGTAAAATGTGTTTTGAAAAAAAAATCCCAGCATTAAATCATGACTTTTTGCCTGGCTCTTCGCCTCATTAAAAGTGGCCTTTTGGAAGGTAAAATTATCATTGTAAGCGATAAGATCTTTAAGAAAATAATTCACGGCTTCTTCACCCTTTAATATGATAGCCGCCACCGGCTAATTTTTTTCTTAATGGCAATGAGGCCATCAATCTTGTCTAAGGCCCCCTCGCCCTCTCCTCCTCCTCCCTCCCTCCTTCTCCCTGTCCTCTCAGTCTCTGGCTTAAACCTTCTACCTCACGCCTCTTCCCACCCATGGCCCACTTCCCTACAGCCTCAGCCACAGGCTGGGGATAGACGCTGAAATGGTCAGCTTTGGGGGCGTGAGCATGAATCTGGAAGTGGGCGAGCCGGGGTCCTTGCCTCTGAGTCTGATTATCAACATGCCTGTGTCCGTGGTGGCAGGATCCACACATGTTTTAAGACCTCCTGTGTGAGTATTCTGACCTCAGTAGTGTGTGCATGTGCATATGTGTGGGGCCAGGTATGGACGTGGATTGCATCTGTGTTTATCCTTCGAGCACAGGCCTCACTGGGGTCCAATGCCTAGCCCTGACAGCCATGCTCAGGTGTCAGGTGTCAGGTGGCAATGGCTGGCCTACCTTCCTTAACCACAACCACTGAATGCTGCAGGCATCCGCGGGCGGGTGGCTCCCCACCTGCATGGTCCACAGCTGCGTGGCAACACCCACCTTTTCTCTTTAGAGCCGGAGGACTTTGCTTCCTTGGGCAGGGCCTACATCTGTCTCTGCCCCTTATTCTGTCCAACTTTCTGTGTTGAGTGATTTCCTGAATGAAGGTGCAAAATCCACTCCCACCCTTTCTGAGGCCTCCGGGGAAATTAGGTCAACCCTTGGAGGTAATATATTATCACTCTGGCTCCTTTTCTCCAAACTGCCCTCTCAGATGTCACCAGTGCCTTTAAGACTTCTTAATGCAATGGTTCCCTTCTCCAGACTTTCTCTCTTCAACTGCTACCACCCCATACGTTTGGAACTTTTCTCCCCTTAGAGTCTGGGGTACCAGGCTTTCCTGGGCCCCTCCTAACTTGTGACCCCTCCTCCTCTACCCTTTTTCTGGTGCCTATACCTTATCTTGACCCCCCAGTGCAGGGGTCCCCAGATTCTCTAGTTGGCTTTCGCTCTAATTTCTCTGTGCACGCCTCCTGACTGATTTCATCCATTTCTGAAGCTTTAACATTCACTCCTCACTCCCTATAAAAAGGGCCAGGGTTTCCTGCCTTTACGAGTCATTTTGAGAACTCTTAAGAAAGGATGTTGCCTTACTGAGGGTGAGGAAGGGGACACTCAGTGAGTAGGGTCTAGTTCTCCTCCTCAGGTCCCCACTCTCTCAAAATCATCACCTTTGGGGAAGCAGTACCATCTGCCTCTGGGGCCACCTATGGGAGTTCTTGGTACAAATCATGTCATTGTGCTAAGGCCTCTCTGGCCCCTCCTTTGAACCAGCCACTTGCCCTTCATTTTTCCTTTCTCTGTCTGATGCTTTCAAACCTCTCTCCCATGGTATCTGTTTAGAGGGGGCAGATTGTCTCCCCAGATGAGCCCAACATCCTCCCCGGCTCCCTGCTGCCCAACATCCTCCCTAGCTCCCTGCTACCCTCAGGACAAAGTATACACACACACACACACACACACACACACCCCATGGCCTGGCTTTGAAGGCCAGTGCACTCTCTATCTTGACCTGCACTTCTGTATGTTTCTTTACCTGCTACAGCTCACCTTCCTCCTTTGAGTCTTAATGTCCGAGCCCCCCATGCCTCCAGGTCATTCTTAGCTTTGACCCCTGTCCTGACTAGAAGAGGAAGAAGTCAGATGAACATACTCTGGCTCATGCTCAGACTACACACACACACACACACACACGCACGCACACACACTCAAGCACACAGGTTAGCCCTCCGCCTCAGGTTGACGATCAAACCCTGGAGACAGTTGGGCATCCAGGAAGAGCTCCTTTTCCTCGAGAGGAATCAGTTATGGGTAGGCCTAGGTTAGGATGGGTAGGAGGAAAACACACAATTGTCCACCTACCTTGGGGGTGCCTGGAGCCATGCCATCCTTCAGAAGGGAATTCTTGCTGCCAAGAAAGAAGAGAACAGGGTGACCATCCCACTTGCTGCCCAGGGCATGCAAGAGAAGAATAGCAAGAAGACCCCAAAAAGAGAAGGCA
This sequence comes from Mirounga angustirostris, assembly GCF_029215605.1. Taxonomy (NCBI): domain Eukaryota; kingdom Metazoa; phylum Chordata; class Mammalia; order Carnivora; family Phocidae; genus Mirounga; species Mirounga angustirostris. Next base: position 155,452,932 of record NW_026991712.1, read on the forward strand.
TAGCCAGCTTAGCCCAGCCCCGTGCAGCCAAGCTCTACCAAGGCCATTCAACCCCAGCTGGCCCTGACTAGCTCAGCCTCCATCAGGGACCCGTGGCAAGAGCTGGGAGGGGGACATAGACACTAGGCCTGGTAGGCTGCCTCGTGAATCTGAGGAAAGAGGCTTTACCTGACTCCTGGTATCAGCCCTGAGGATTCTGCATATCCTGGATGCCCCCTTCCCTCCACCTCCTGTCCCCAGCCTGCTCTTAGCTCCTATGGGATTGGGGTGATGGAGCTGACATGGCTCTTGTCAATTCTCCCTCCAACACGCTGCAAACTGCGTTAGGCCAGGAATGATCTCCCCCTGATTCAATTTGTCAGCCCCAGGCCCTCCGGCATCGGGCGCGGCAGGCGGGCGGGAGCTGGGCCCTGAAATATGGTGGGCGGCTCGGAGCAGGCGGGGGCAGGGGTGGGAGGTGATGGATGGGCTGTGGGGGAGGCGAGGACTGTGTTTAATAACAAAATTGGTATGCAAGGCCACATCCCGCGCTAAGCATGAGTGATCCAGAGCCACAAAGTATTACAAATCCCTGCTAAACAGATGCTGACAATGGAACAAGACGTATCAAATCAGATCCACTTCAGAAACATTAATATCCCTGTTCCTGTCCCTCCCTCCCTGCTGCCCCCACTGTGCTCACCACATCTGTGCTCACACATTCATGCACGTGCACTCACACACACATACAAATACATGCACACAGAGGCGCTGGCTGATACATGCAGGAGGCAGACACAGCCCATTGACACAGGGTCCCTGCACAGACACGCACAAGCTCTGCAGGGACAGCACGCCCACAGAGCTGTCCATAGGGCACGAAAGACACACAGACACACACCCAAGGCAGAATGCGTGGGGCACGCACGGACTCACGGGGCATGGACCCAGGGAACACCCACAGGGTCCGACGAAGACACACCCAGTATGTGAGCAAAGGCTTAGGTGGATTCAGATAAAGTCATCGTCGTCCCCCAGGGGACGTTTGGCAATGTCTGGAGACCTTTCTGATCGTCACCAATGGGGGCCCGGAGTGTGCTAATGGCATCTAGTGGGTAGAGAATATTAACCATCCTACAGTGTATGGGACAGCCCCTCCCAACGAAGAATTATCTGGCCCCAAATGTTAATAGTGCTGAGGTTGAGAAACCCTGGCATAAAGGCAAATACACACACATACCCACTGTCCATAATTCTGTCAACAGTCACTCAGACCCATGTGGTCACACCCAGAGGCTCAAACATGTTGTAAATAAAGACCCATTCACAACAGTCCCCCAGACCTGGGTGAAGAGCTGCTCAGGCACCAGCATCCACGGAAATACATGCATGGATGCAGACACCCACATGCACGGACACGCACCCACACAGGCAGACACACGTGGACACACACCCACACAGACACATGCATCACAGTGCAGAGGCCACCAGGTTCAGCAGCAGCATGAGCCTAAGGTCTGAGTGTAAACGCAGAGCTGTCTGCCTGTGTGATCACACGGTGTGGGCATCACAGACTGGGAAGGACAGCCAGACCAGGTTCCACTCGGTTCCATTTGGTTCCTGAACAGTCCCTGTATTCTTGCTCCCAGCCAGGCCCTGATCTAGGCAATGCGGATACAGAGAAGAAACTGAGCTGCTCTTGAGGAGCGACTAGTTGGGGACTTCATGACTTTGAGCCTTCCTTCACTCAATCAACAAGGACTGACATCCCATTGCACCTGTGTCTGGACAGGTACAGAAATGAGGCATCTACTGTGTACCAGGGTTCTCACTGGACCCCTGGCCTGAGGTCTGAGCTTTGTCTGAACAGGATCGGGTTGGGACTGAAAAGGAAAGAGTGAACAATGATTGTGCACCAACCACATGGGACGGGTCTGGCAGGTATGGGCCAGGTACTCTATATGTGTTCTCTCTTTAATCTTCACAAAAACTTTACAAAGTTCACTAACAGAGGTTAAATGACACCTCTATGTTCACACAGTCCATGTAGGGTTTAGGGATTTGAGTTCCTGTTGGACCGAGTCCGAAGTGCTGCTTTTCCATTGCTCACACTGCTTCCCTAAAGATACTCAGGGGTTAGGCTGGAGGACAGAGCTTGGAGTTCTTTTTCTCTACTTCGGGAACATCCCACTGACACTGGGCTTTAGTTTGCTCTGTTGATGAGTAGAAATGAGGACATCTAGGGTGAGAATGTCCAACTTCTCCCTTTGCCAATACTCTTCCCTCCCCCTTAAGTTGGACTGGTCCTGCCTTAGGCTCCTTCCCTCTCTCTGAGCAAGTGCCCTGCCCCCCCCCCCCCTTTCTTCCAACAACCTGATTACCTCTGACTGTGCTTGGTCCCCCAGGGACAGGAGTCTGGTGAAAAGCCTGCCACCGAAAGGGGAGGTCAGAACCCCAGAGCTACAGGCCAGGCCGACTGGCTCCTGCCCAGCCCGACTGGCTCCTGCCCAGCCCACCAACTCCTCTGCCTTCCGTCCTTCCCTGTTTCCACAGCCCGCCCCCAACGATTTCCTCCCTTCTCAGTCACTCGCTGCCTAGTGATCCATGGGTTTTAAATTATAACTGGGACCCAGGAAACGCGTTCCTAAGTACAATATTCATGGGCTGGGCTGACACTTTTAATTAAGGTGATTTACACTGAATTATCCTTGGAAATAAAGAAATGGTGTGCTGCCTGGGAATACCATCATCACCAGCGCCTTTGTAAGTTACACTTCGTTTTAATCTATTTGGGGAATTGTTTATCTAGTTCATTACCCAACCAAACACCGAGGCCGGCCTTAAATAAGGCTTAAGTGGGGGTGGGGGCACTGCCATCTCCATACCCCGCCTCTCTAGAGTCCCCTAGCCTCCCTGTGGCTCCTTTCAGGACTTTGAAAGCACTGACCAGAGAGCTGGCTTCCCATCCTAGAGGCCAGGTCTCAAAGTGGCTTTGGAAGCCTCCCAGGAAAGGTCCCCAGGCTCAGGCCTCACCAAGCCGCACCTCACTTGCACCTCTGTGCCATCTCTCCATGCCTAGGGCTCTTTCCTTTCTCTGGGTGGAAACTCCTGCCTGAGGGCCACAGAGAAGTCTGGGGGGTCACTCCCCACAACCCTCCAATCTTCAGCCCGCTTTATGTTGCTGCCTGTCCGCACACAACCAGTCTCTACCCCATCACCATCCCAGAGACATCTTAGGCTTAGCATGCCCAGAGCCCTGTCCATTGTCTCCTCCTTTCCTCAGAAACTTCCTTCTCTGCCATCATCACCCTTCTGGTCACCCAGGTCAGAAGGCTCTTCCTAGCAAGTACCTTGTGAGTAATCACCTAAGTTCTCTTGCTTCTTCCTCCACCAGTTTCTCATCATTCCCTCTTCTCCGTTCCCACGGCCACTGCCATTGTCCCAGGTCAGTGGGTCAGCTCATCATCTGTCCCTTGGACCCTGCCCAACGTCATTTGTCTCTCTGCTTCGACCCCCAATTCATGCTCCACACTGGCCTCCAGAGCGATTCTCCACTTCTGCAATCTGGTCAAGGTTCTTGCGGCTCACCAATATTCTGACTCCCCCTCTGCATCTAGGACAACCCTCCAGGCCTGAAAGCCCCCTACAATCTGTCCTTAATCTAACTATGCCCTCCTTGTTCTAACTAGCTGAGTCCTGGGGTCTATTTGCACTCCTGTGCAGGACTGAGAAAGGGGAGGCCGGGCTGAAGGATGGTGTGGGGCCACAGCCTCTGATCTCAAGTGTCAAAGTACTTTGAAAAGTAGACGTGCTTTGCCAACAGGAGTTCTGAGTCTTCTTCCCGTAGGTGTCTGTGTGCCCATGTATCTGTGGGAATGAGTGTGTGTGTATGTGAGCATAGCTCGTGTGCTGGAATGTGGGCGTGGACGGTGCCTGTACGTCATGTACACGCGTTTGCCTGTGTCCATAAAAAGCAGCCAGCCCTAGCTTGGGAGCCAGGAGGTCCCTGCTTCTCTGTGTGAGTCCTCAGGTGTGTCAAATAGCAGCCTGCTGCGGGTGGGGGTGGGGGTGGGGGTGGGGGGAAGGTTGCTGCTCTGTGCTGTTGGGCAAAGGGAAGCAGAAGGCACAACACCAGGCCCATCCTGAAGAACTTCTCGGGGAGCAGCCATGTGGCAGGGACGGAGGGAGGCGTCCCAGGTGATGGAGAGGCACCCTGCAGCAGCGTCCACAGGCTCCGGAGCCCGCTAAGCTGTGGGAGGGGTGGGAGAGCAGAGGCAAAGGCAGAGTAAGAGCAGGAAGGGGAAAGTTGGAGGGAAGAGAAGGGAGGGGAGCAGGGAGCAGGGAGCAAGCAGTGGAAGGGAAAGGAGAGGACTGGAGAGCTGGGCAGGAAGGCTCTGGCCACATGCCATGGATGGAGGATGCCCTCCATGCCAGCATGCCCAGGCACACACAAGCTCTGCCCTCCTGCAGGACTCAGTTTCCCCATCTGTGAAATGGCTGGGCAAAGGTCCCATTCAGCTCAGGGAGCCCGTGGGAGGAAGGGGGGGTGGGGTGGGGGGGTTGGGGGGGTAGGAGTCTCAGGAGCCCAGGTGCCACATCTTTTCCCCCACTTCTTCAGCTCTCCTCCTGCCTCCCAGACAGCGGGCAGGGGCGGGGCAAGGGCAGCCAAAGCTGGGGCCCTCCCCGCGCGCTACCCGGGCTCTGCGGCGCCCTCAGCCCGGAGGGAGCTGACACGCTCCTTGGGAATTTATCACGCACCCAATTACAATGTTAATTGGCAAGTTCCTGAAATCAATTAATTCGCAAATTTTTTCCAATTAAAAATCCAGATAAATCACGAGGGCGGCGGCGGCCGGTCCAGCCCGCAGTCCGGTGGGCGCAGCGGCCGCAGGGAGGGGAGGGCGGGGGAGGGGAGGGGAGGGGAGGGGGCGGCGGGCGCGGCTGCCCTTGAACGCCTTTGCCGGCCGGTCGGACTGTCAGCGCGCCGGGCGCGGCGGGGCCGAGACAGATAAAACCATCGACCCGTCGCCGCCAGCGCTTCGGCTTTATCGATCCGACGGGAATTTCACTTGCTGTGCAGATCCCGCTGTCCGGCTGTCAGACACCGGGTGGGGGGTGGCGTGCCAAGGGTTAGGGGGTGCTGGGGTGGGCCTGGACGTGAGGGGCACAGAAGTGGGGGACGCAAGACACAGCCGTGAGGGGCGGAGCAGATGTGGGAGCTCTGGGGGGGGGGGGAACGGACACGCGGGTAAGGGTGTGACGAAATATGGGGGGGGACTGGTGCAGGATCACGGCTGGGGGGCACCTCTGTGGGTAGATGTGGACTCCCTGGGCTGTGCAGGGGTGGGGCCGCAGGGACTAGGCTATAGTGTGGCCCCCACTGAGGAGGCAGAAAGAGAGCTTGGGCCCCCATTTTCCAGATCCTTAGGGGTCCACAGCTTTTATGGGGCGCTGCAGGTCCCTCCACACACCTCTGCCTCTATTCTCTGTTCTTATTGAGGGGAAGTCCTCCATTGGAAGCAAATTGCCCAGAAACCCTCCCAGACAGCCAAGGTGTGGAAAGATTGCGGAAAGATATTTCTTTCCCGCTGTGCCCCTTTTAGGCTAGTCCCAGGTGTGTGTGTGGGGGGGGGGGCAGGGGTGTGTGTGTATGCCGGGAACGGTTAAGAGCATGGCACTACAGTCAGATTGCTTGGATTTGAATCTTATCTTTACCACTTTATGGGCTGTGCAACCTTAGAGAAGCCACTTAGCCCCTCTGTTCCTCAGTTTCCCCATCTGTAAAATGGAGTTAATAATTTTTTATTACCTACCCTAGAGGGTTGTTGTGAAGATTAAATACATTAATGCAACGTAGAGTACTTGGCATATAGCGAGTGTGCAAACAGGATTATTATTTTATCATTTGTATAGTCTTCTGTGCTAGTTTTAAGTATTCTCACAAATTCTTTGATATTCCTCCTGTCAAGAAGTAGAGCTTACAGAGTTTAATTCTCTCTTGAGTGGGGGCTGGCCTTGGTGACTTGCTTCTAATGAAGAGAATAAAATACACTGGAAGCAATATTGTATGACTTCTGAGACTAGATCATATAAGGCATTGTGGCTTCCTCCTGAGTCTCTCTCTGGGATCACTTCCTCTGTGGGAAGTCAGCAGCCATGTCAGAGGGAAACTCAAGCTGTCCTACGGAGAGACCCACGTGTGGAGGAACCATCTTGGGAATGGCTCCCGAAGTCACTGGCAGACTTTCGGATGACTGCAGTCTTGGCTGACATCCTAACTGCAGCCTCATGAGAGACCGAGCCAGAAGCTACAACTACCCACAACTACCCAACTGAGCTGTTCCTGAACTGATGGTCCATAGACACTGTGGGTAATAAATGTTTGTTGTTTCAAGCCGATAGGTTTGAGGGTAATTGCAGCACAGCAACAGATAACTAATACTTCCTTCAAAATTCAGCTCAGGCCGCCCCTCCCATAGGAGGTCTGCTCTGCTCTGAGCTGGGGTTGGCGCTTTCTCCATGCCCCACAGTTCTTCCCATCGAGCAGCCTCTACCCCTCACGGTTTCTATGGCCCCGCTCCCCTTACTCTCAAGCAGTGAGCTTCTGGGGGTGGGACCCGTTCGGGTTTACCTCTGGGTCTCCTGCACCCTGCAAGGGGGATTAGGTGAGACGGTAGAAGGAAGATCAGTCAAGTTTGATGACTTGAACTGAACAAGGGGTGGGGTGGGGTTGGGAATGGTGGGGAAGGCTGTTCCCTGGCAGACGTATCTTCCAGAGAGGGCTGCAACCCACCATGTCTCCTATCCCATGTGCTCTCCTATAATATGACTGTGCCACTCTCCCATCAAAAGGTGGGGTGTATGTTTGCTCCCCTTCAGTCTGGCTGGGCTGATACTGCCTTGACCAATAGAGACCAGCAGAAGTGGCATGAAATGACTTTCGAGGCTAGGTTGTAAAAGGTGATGCAGCTTCCATCTCGTTGGCTGGAACATTTGCTTGAGCGCCCTAAGCTGCCACATAGAAAATCCAACTGCCCGGAGGCTGCCAGGCTATGAGCAAGCCCAGGCCACATGGAAGCCAAGTGTAGGTGCTTTGGTCACAGCCCCAGCTGAGGTCCCAGCTGACAGCCGGAATCAATCACCAGACATGTGAGTGAAGGGGGCTCTAGATGATCCCAGCTCCCAGCCATTGAGTCTTCCCAGCTGGGGCCCCAGACATCCTGGAGCAGACACAAGCCATCCCCTCTGTGCTCTGTCTGAATTCCTGAACCCACAGATTCCATGAGTACAATGAAATGGTTGCTTTAAATTGCTAAGATTTGGGGTAATTTGTCACACCCTGGCTCTGTCCCTTTGATAACCTGGCTCCTCTATTAGGCCCTCAACGAGGCTCCATCTGGTCCTTCAGGCAGGGAGAAGGGAGGTAGGGTGGAGCACGGGGGGACCTGCCCAAGACCCTTCTTGATTGTCACCTTTCAGACCTTGAGATTCATAGAGAAGGTAGTGCTTACTCCCCTGGATGGCGGCACAAGGCCATACTGCTGGGCAGCCTGCCAGGCCCAGTCCCTGCTTCTGCTACCCTACCTGGAGGCTTAGCATGGCAGTGCAAGGCCCGTGGCTGTGGCTCATCCCTTTCCAGCTCCTCTTGTGCCCTTTTGAGGCTGAGGACTGAAGAGGGGTCACCCTCTTCCCATCTCCGAAAATACAGCAAGAAGGGAAAGGCATCACCATTTTGCTGGAGGATCCGAGGACTGAAGGCAGAGTAGAGGAGAGTAACAGGAGGGCTTTGCCTTCTACCTAGAGGCCGGGGACTGGGCCAGGCGGCTCTTCTGGGACCTGGCGTTTAGAACCGTGAGTGGAACTGTCTGGCAGGCAGGCTCCCCCGGTTGGTGGCTTACCTGGCAGGCAGCTGGGCCAGCTGTTCAAGTTCTTGTTCCATATGCTCCTGCAACTCACTGGGCCTTAGCAGGACCTGGCAGATGGGGCAAATAGGGGCCTGGCTGTCAAACAAAGCTGCTGCCTTTTTCTTACCTGGGGAGGGAAGAAGAAGAGACAGACAGATAAGCTGGGCTAGTCTGTGGACGGAAACCCAGTGTCCCAATCCTCCAGTCCGAGCCTGCTGCCTCCCAGGGCTTCCTGGCCTAGAGGAGGGTGGAGCCTGAGGGTCTCAGAGACCAGGACCATTCACCCTTCTTTGTGGCTCTGGGCCACGAATGACACCTCCTTAGCCGGCTGCCCCTCTGGAAAATCTTTTGGGACACAATCAATGCTCTGTGCAATCAAAGCTGGATCACTTCGTTTCATACTGGTTAGTGAAGGTCTTGGGCCATCACCCAGAATATCCAGTGCCCCCTCTGTCTCTCCTTTCCTTTCTGCTTTCATATTCCCCAAATCTGGAGAAGGAAGAAAAGAGGGAGAAAGAAGATTCATTCCTGCATTCATTCAACAAACATTGTCTGGGGTCTACTCTGAACCAGCCCCGGTGCAGAGCAGTGGGGCCCCAGAATATAATCAGATCTAGTCCCTGCCCTTGAGGCCCTCACAGTCAAGGGGGAACGACCAGAAAGGACCCATGTGACTTCTCGGGTAGTGTTCTCTCCTGGTTCCTCACCTTCCCAGGATTCTGCCCATAGCCTCTCCTCTCCCTGTTCTGCATGCTGGATGCTCTTCTTCCTTCTTACGGCCCTAACTCCCATCTGTGCCCTGTAGATTCCAGAATCTGTGTCTCTGCCCCCAGATCCCTCCCTGGTTCTCTCAGCCTCTGTATCCAAGTGCCTAACGGACAGCGATGCCTGGATGTCCCCTAAGAATCCCCCAAGAAAACAAGTCCTTCAGCTTCTTCACCCCTTGCAAAACTGCTCCTCTTCAGCAGTGCCCATCTTAGTTAATGACACTGACACCTTAGTCACCCAAGCCGGGAAAATTCGCCTCCCCTGAGGCCCCTTCCCTTGCCTTACTGTCCCTCCCACATTCATTTAACCACCAGGTCCTGTCCATTCTGCTTCTTCAGTATTCCTGGAATCTATATTCTCCCTGTTTGGATCTCACTATCTCTCACATGGATAACCTCATTGGCCTCTTGTGAGCCTAACAGATTCTGGGTTTCCCCCTCCCAAATACCCTTCAAATTGTATGGGAATACAAGTGGGTATTGGGCTGGCTTATGCTGGCTTGGGGGGCCAGCTGGGAGCCTGCACTCTGTCCCCACTGTGTCCCAGCTCTGTCACTGTCTCTGTCGCTGATGGTGACCAGAGCACACTATTCTAGGAAGGAGGCTGAAGGTTGCCTAGTGCATGCCTCTTGGGGAGCCTAAACCCTCTCCCTTGTCACTGATACCACCCAGTGCTCCTCTGCCCTCTGCTTAAGGCATGGGGTTGAGGAGGCCTATTCATCCAGAAACATCCTTGCCTATCTATGTAAACGTCGACTGTAGAAAGACTTCTTTAGCTTCAGCCAAGATCTTTCTCCCTGCTTCTTCTTCCCACTGTTGCCCAGAGAGGGTCAAAATTAGCTTTCAGAGAGATAAAGGCCATGCCAGTAATGATGGTGGTTGAGCTGGGTTGCCAGATTAAATATAAGATGCTCAGGGGTGCCTGGGTGGCTCAGTCGTTAAGCATCTGCCTTCGGCTCAGGTCACGATCCCAGGGTCCTGGGATCGAGCCCCGAGTCGGGCTCCCTGCTCTGCGGGAAGCCTGCTTCTCCCTCTCCCACTCTCCCTACTTGTGTTCCCTCTCTTGCTGTGTCTCTCTCTGTCAAATAAATAAATAAAATCTTTTAAAAATATATGAGATGCTCAATTATATTTGAATTTCAGTAAACAATGAATACTTTTTCAGTATAAGTATGTCTCAAATATTGCATGGCATATACTTATGCTAAAAGTTACTCATTGTTCTTCCAAAAATCAAATTTACCTGGAGGTCATATATTTTTATTTGCTAACTCTAGCAACCCCATGCCTGAAGGAGCTCCCAGTTCAGCTGAGCACAGGAACACACCTCCCTTTGACACAAGGTTGAGGATGGTCACAGCTCTCCTGGATGTCCAGACTGAGTCATCTGAGAGCTCAAAGGAGGGAGTAGTTCATTCTGGGTGTGTGTTTTGAGGAGTGCAAAAAGAGAAGTCTTAACCAAAGAAATGGAATTTAAGTTGCACCTTAGAAGTGTTCCAGGCAGAGAACTGGGAGCAAAACAATGAGTTGTGACTTTCTTTATAGACAATTGAAAACAGACCTGACATTGACTAGATGTGCAGTAATGAAGCAAAGGAGAGGAAAAGAGGAAGGGAAAGGCTGTAGGAAGAAGAGCAGATCATCCTAGAAGCCAGATGATCTTTGCAGAGCTGGGAGGTCCACTGTGGAGGCTTGGTGTGGGCCAGGGTAAGCTAGGTGTGGCTCTAGTCTGTGTGGCTAGGTCTCTGAGCAGGGGAAGGGGCCCTACTGATCATGTGCCTTGCTGGCTATGCCTCAGATGCTCAGAGGACAGCTGGAAGGCAGTTCTGAGTAAAAGAAGCAGATGTGGCCTGGTCTGGAGGATGGGAGATAAGGATTCTAGTCTCAGCTCTGCCTTGAACTTCATTCTGCCTGAGAATCTTAGAGGTGAGTGAGACCCTAGAAATTCTGCAGGCCAATACCTTTGTTTTACAGGTGGGGAAACTGAGTCTCTGAACTGGATAGTGGTCCCTGTACTCAGCTCATGATCTCAATGCTTCATTTATTTATTCACTCAGCAAACATTAATTAGACAATTATTTTACTTCAGGCATTATTCTAGGAGAAACTGGAGTTCAGAGATAAATAAAACACATTCTTGGCCTGAAGGAGATCACAAAGTAAGAGGAAAGCCAAAGAAGGGTCAGTGGGTCCAGTCACTGCTGCCCTGGCCAGGGCTGCGGGAGGTGAGAACGGGAGCTCCAGGGTGGAGGCTGGAGGGACCAGAGGGTGGTTGGTAGGGTCCAGGGGGAGGCAGTGCCTGATGGAAGCATGAGGGGTGAATAAGGGAGAATTGATAAGGCTGTTAAAATGGATCATTGAGGCAGGGCCTGGGGCATAACTGGGGAAATGGTAAGGGAGGAGACCTGACAAAGCAGAGGATCCAGGGCATGGAGCTGAGGTAGAAAAATCAGGGTTTCTGCGCCCTTTAGCCTGGGCCACCAACTCTGGCTCTTAGGGATTCCTAGAGCCCAGAGTCTTCCCTCCAAGGCTGGGACCAGGACTCAGCATTCCCATTTACTTGTTCTCAGTTCATCTGCTTTGCTGCCACAGAGATCTACTTTTCTGAGCTTGGCCTCAGTTTCCCCATCAGGACAGTGGGCCCTCTTCCTGGCTTCAGCTTTGGGAATAGCACTGACAGGGATCAGCAGAGGGACCCTGAAGCTCATGCCCTCCATCCCACCCCCATTTTCTCAGGGGTTAGAGTGGCAGGTGTCAGCCTGGCCATGGGCCCCCTGCTTCCCCTCCCCCGCTGTGTTCCCTATAATTTTATATTGAGACCTGTGGTCATGACGTGGGTTTTACTGCACTAACGACATGGCCTGCCCAGGTTTAATGACAAAATCCATACTCTGGCCCTGGGCCTGCTCCTCGTTTGCATAATTCCCAGAATACAGCTCCCTGAAGCTTTTGACCTGGGCCATTACAGTGGCCATAAAACAGGCCATAAAACCACTGGGAATGGCCAAGAGGAGGGGGCTGTGGTCTTGCGGGGGTGGGAACGAAGTCCTCAACCCCCTACTCTTCCAAGGCCTGAAAGTGGGCATCCTGGCCCTTCTCTTCCACAGTTCCCAGAATCTGAGAGTCCTCAGGCTGGAGAGACCTCTGGAAATCCCTAGTTCAGCTGCCCATCTGATGTAGGAATCCCTGGAATCCCTTCTGCAACGCCAATGTGCCAGCATCACAGGTAGGCAGACTGAGCCCTCCAGAGGCAGGCTGTCAGAAAGCATCTTCTCCTTGAGCATCCCTCACTCCTGCCCCTGCCCACCCCCCACCCCCCCAAGCTGGCCAGGCCCTTTGCCACAGGTGGGTGTAGGTCATGCGGGCCTAGGTTGAATCTTGTCTCTCTTCAGGAGGCCTAGCTCCATAGGGAGGTCAGGAGGCAGGCTGAGCAGCGTAGTGGGGAGACGTGGGAAGCATGAGGGGCTGGGGACAGGGACTGGGACGGGCTGTCAGTGCTAAAGATGATGAATGGGGGAGGTGAGGTGGGAGGCCCAGTGTTATCGGCGGCGGATGGCGGTGCGGGCGCTCGCCGCTCCTGTTAATCCCCGGGCGCTGCCTCAGCCCTTGCACTGATAACGAGGAAATGGGACTGACAACAATTTTTAGCTGAGAGATTCTTCACCAAAATGCCAGGCGGCCCGAGGTCTGACAGCACCTGATTGAGTGTGTGAGTGTGTGGGGGGAACGCCGGCGGCCCCCTCCCTTCCCATGCAAAGATGGATCGCTCATTCCGCCTCCCGTCCACATTCATTACGGCGCCTCCCCCCCCGCCCCGCCCCCACTGCGCCTGCCACCTCCACTTTCCCGCCCGCCGCAGGGAGCCCCCGGAGCCGGAGGGGAGCGGGGAGCAGAGGGGCTCGACCCCGTCCTCAGCCTTCCGTGCACGGCACCTCAAGCTCCAAGAGCCAGAGGCGACGACAGGGTCAAGCTCCCTAGCTGTGTGACCTCCATGAGGTCCCCTTCGCGTTCGGAGCTGCTTAGAATACCTGCCCACCCAAATCGGTGAGGTTCCACCCGGAAGTGACTGGCCGCAGGCTGTGAAGACGGATAGGCACGCCGAGGAGAGCGGAGCGCTCAAGCCAGGTAGCCTTCTCCTCGCCGGGGCCAGGCTCCCACCGGTCGGGCCCTGAGGTCTTGGAACTGGGCCTCAGGCACCTGGGGTCCCAGATCAGCCCTCTGCTGCCCCCCTCTGTTGGGAAGTGCTGACCATTGGGAGCAGGCAACTCCAGGGCCCGCAGAGCGGCTCCCTCTCTGCCATCTTCCATAGTGAAGCCTGGTGCTGAACTGGGACCTGGAGGCTGGGGGCTCATTCACATTGGAAAGCCTTCCCTTCCGAGATCACTAACCCACATCCGACCCTGCAGCGCCCCGCCCAGCGAGTGCTTCTCTGGCTTGGCCTGTTTGGTGGTGTCCTAGTTCTGTTGCCCGTGGGTTCCATTCTTGCCTCTGTTTGTTCAAGCAGCAAGTCCCATCTTCATGATATTTTCTCTGCAGACCACAAAAGGCAGGGCTTGACTGCCCGGTGTCTGATTTAAGAAGGGGGAGGGTTAAAATGAGAGTGAGGGTACCGCTAATGACACATGGCAATGGAAGCTGGGTCTTTGAAGAGGATGTATGTGTGTCCATGTGTGTGTTTGTGTATACACACACGTGTGCCCCACCCTTCCCTTCACCGAACCCCCGGTAGAAGGGCTTCCATTTCCTGGTGACCAGGACACAGAGGAGCCTTCAAGCAGAATTCAACAGAGTTGTCTCTTACCAGCTGTGAGACCTTGGGCAAATCACTTAACACTGCTGAGCTTTAGTTTTTCCTTGTGTGAAGCAGGTATAATAATATCCAGCTCCCAGGACTTTTGTGAGGATTCAGTTAAACTAGGGCTCTGTACAAAGTGATGAGTCATTATCATCTCCAGTAGGCTGCTGGCACAGTTTCTTGTTTGTGCCTGTATCTGTCCCCTTCTGACACCCGCCTGGCCTTGCCCTGCATCTGGCCTTCTTCCCTGCTATGGTCAAGATTGTATATGATTCTGGGCGCCGGGGTGGCTCAGTTGGTTAAGCGACTGCCTTCAGCTCAGGTCATGATCCCAGGGTCCTGGGATCGAGTCCCACATCGGGCTCCCTGCTCTGCGGGAAGCCTGCTTCTCCCTCTCCCTCTCCCCCTGCTTGTGTTCCCTCTCTCGCTGTGTCTCTCTCTGTCAAATAAATAAAATCTTAAAAAAAAAAGAAGATTGTATATGATTCTGTAGGTACCCTGGCCCTTCTGGCCTCCACGGAGGTCCTTCTTCCTTCCCATCTATCTCTTGATTGGTTTGTATGTCAGTATATCCATCTGTCCATCCATCTAACCATTTATCCATTATCTGTGTATTAATAATAGCTATTTATTGGTTGTTATTATATGTTAGGCTGTAGGCTTAATGTTATGCATATTTTATCCCATTCATCTTTACGACAGTCCTGTGATGTAGATATTATTATTGTAATCACAATGATGAGGAAAATGGGGTTTGGAACAATGAAGCGACAGAGCTAGAAGGTTCAGAGCAGGATTTAAATTCAGGTCTGTCTGACGCCAAAGCTAGTGCTCTTAACCACTGCATAATACCCAGCTACTTACCTACCTATCCACTCAGCTAGGCAATAATTCAATAGTATTCAACCACTGTCAACTGGATACTGACAACGGGCTTGTTATTGTACGACGCCATGCAATAATGAACAGGACAGGTACACTCTCTGCCCTCAAGGAGCTTGGGAACTGACTGCAGATAGGGACAATAACAAACGTCCCCAGAGTGGTTTTATTTTTTTTAATTTAATTTAATTTAATTTTTTTAATCTTTTTTTTTTTTTTTTAAAGATTTTATTTATTTATTTGAGAGAGAGAGAATGAGAGACAGAGAGCACGAGAGGGAAGAGGGCAGAGGGAGAAGCAGACCCCTGCTGAGCAGGGAGCCCGATGCGGGACTCGATCCAGGGATTCCAGGATCATGACCTGAGCCGAAGGCAGTCGCTTAACCAACTGAGCCACCCAGGCGCCCCCCAGAGAGTGGTTTTAGAGAAAGGGAAGTACTTGGACCCGCGGGAGTATATCCCCTGGCCTGGAAGGTGAAGGGAATGACATTCAAGCAAAGATGTGAAGGATGAGTGGGAACCAGTCAGGCAATGACTGTGGACAAGTTGCGTTCTAGGTTCAGAACAGTGTGTTTGAAGGTACAGAAGGGGAGAAGGACCAACTGAAGAACTGAAAAGTGTCCAGTGAGGCTGCAGCAGAGTGACTGAGGGGCAGAGTGTTGAGATATAATGAGAGAGAGGCCAGATCCTGGAGGACTTTTTTTAATTACGTTAATGATTTTGGTTTGTTTGTTTTTTAACGTACAGGAGAGTTTTAAGCAGGAGAGAGACATATCAGACTTTTACTTAGAAAAGATCATTCTAACTGCAGAGCATGGTCTGAGGGGGCAGAGTAGAGAGTGCAGGAAGGCTGCTTAGAAGGTGATCTCACTAACTCAGGTGACACATGATGGTGCCTTGCTGGAGGGTGATGGTGATAATGATGGAGGTGGACAGAAGGGGACGAGTTGGATGTGGGGGTTAAAGGACTGACAGGAGCCAAGGGTGACTCCAGGGTTTCTGGCTTGAGCAATAGGAGGAGGAGAAACAGGCTTGGTGAGCAAGAAAATGAGTTCAATTTTGGATGTAGTGCTTAGTTTGAGGAACTGTTAGGACATCCATGTGAAAATGCTTTCTAGGCACTCTGGGAGCCAGAGCCAGAATGAGAGAGCTGGAGACATTGACACACAGGTAAGAGCTGAAGTTCACCAAAGCATTCTCTGTGCCTGGCACAATGTCTGGCATATGGTAAATAGTCAATAAATATTTATGGAATGAATAAACCAATTACTGAAGTTGAGAGTAGGTGAGATCGGCTAGGGAGCAGGTACACAGTAGGAAGAGGCTGGAACAGACCTTGAATAACTCCAACAGGTGGAGGAAGTTTAAGTCATCCAGGACTAAGAACAGTCAAGAGGAGGACGAAAGCAAGTCCGATATCATCAAGGCCAAGAAGGAGAGTTTCAAGGAGGGGGCTGTCATTGATAGGGTGACATGCTGCTGAGAGGTCAAGAACGTGAGGCACTAAAAGTGTCTCCTCTACCCATCGTATCCACAGTACAACCATCTACCCCGACTTCATCCATCCATCACCTTCCAGACCACCTAACTTCTCATCCTGCCCTCTCTGGCTCATCCCCTTTCTCCTCTTCCCTCCAGAAAACCATGATTGGTGCCTCTGCTGAGTGTGGGACAGGAAGAGTTAACATGCTGACAGATGGCATTTTTTACCTTCAGTCAATATGAACAAGGCCCCAAGACTATGATTCCAAACATCTGGATTTCATCAATATGTGATCTGTCATCGTATATTGGCATTCCCCAGTCCCCGCGCCAGAGCAATGCGGCTGGTTTTATTAATACGTCAAATACATTATCCGTGTAATACACTTGTCTGGCTGGGGCCTCCCGCTGGGGCGGGGCGGCGGATTTGAATGTATGATGAATCAGTTTGCATTACATGTTCGTAAGTCATCATTTGTCAGGATTAATAGGCATCCCTGGTCGAGGAGGTGGGGGTGGGGCAGCCAGAGGAGAGATGTGCATTTAGCGATGGCCCATATTTATCTGCCAGTACCCGGGGATGCCCTGAAAACAACCGTGTACCCTCCTGCCCATACCCCAGGACCGTGGCTGGTGCTCAGGGGGAGGGTGACATTTTTAGCAGGTCCTGAGTCACTTGGAACCAAACAGGGCCTATCCGTCTCTGCTTTGGGCTTGCCAAAGAATATGGCAAAGGCCATTGGCACAAGCCGGCTAACTCTTACTCTCGCTCGAAAGGACTCAGAGTTTCTTCTTCCAGGGAGCCTTCCCTGACTCCCCCAGACTGTACTAGGTGCCTTCTCTGTGTTCCCACAGCCTCTTGTGTCACCTCTAGTGACCCAGTGTTACGATTGCCTCCTCTGTGTCTGTCACCCTCTTTAGACTGGAAATTTCTTGAGGGCAAGGATTAACTTGTTTACCGCCACAGCTCCAGCATCTAGCAGAGGTCATAGCCCCAAGTAAGAGAATAGTAATAGTAATAAGAGAAATCAATAAATATTCTTTGAATGAATGGATGAATACATGATGGTAGACCTTGCTGAACTCCCCAAAGGATGCAGACGTTAGCTGGGAGACATAGTGGGAGTTTTCTCTGACCTCTTGCCTCTGCCCTGACCCTTATTTAGGGTCTAGTCTGGTCATCTATCCTACTATAAGTGCCTCTTCGTCATTTGCTCTTCTTTCCATGAGACGGCGCAGAGTCCCTCACACACACCAGTGCCTTACTTGTTTGGATTTATACCCGGATATAATAATACATAGGGTGACACACTTGTGCCCGCATGCCATCTTCCCTTCTCCCACCTCTGCCTGCAAAATCTCAGATTGGCATTGCCCACTCCACATGGCTTGCTGCCAGCTCCGGGTCCTTATGAAACCAGAGCCTGGCTGGTTCCCTGACCCCTATGGTGATGGATGCTATTTCCTGTCTCAAGCAGTAGAGGGGGCCTGGATTGAGCCAAGGCATGTCTCCTGGGTGGCCACTGGCAAACACAGGCAGGACAGCCAGGTGGAGGTCAGCCTGTGGACTGGTTTAGGCTCAGACTTGGGCTCGAACTGGAGCCAAGGGCTCTGGGCCAACGCATGATCAAGCTCACTGAGTCTGGGGCCTGGAGCCCCAACTGTTGGCCCCATCAGCCTTTGCTCTACTGAGTGCACCAGCCAACCTGTTTAGAGACTGGTGGGGCTTCAGGGATCCTAGCTCTTTCATACCCCCGACCTTGGCTGTCCCAAACACAACTGCAGCCTCTCACCTCTTCTGGCGCTTCAGTTCAGCTCCCCTCCCCACTTAGCTAATAACTTCCAGACAGCGGCCCCCGGCCCAGGCTGGGCTGGGCCGGGCCATGATGGGTGGGGCAGATGGAGCCTCTCGGGGGGGTTCCCTGGGATTAGCTATGACTGACTGTAGAAAAGCGCCCAATTCAGGAAAATCTCCATATGTGGACATGTACAACCTATCCTCTCAAGTGTCTGGACACACACGTGCACGTGGGGGGCACTGGCACACACAGGGAGGTGCTCACACAAGTGTGGGTCTTTTTTCACATCTAGATAAACACACCGGGGAAGCCCAGAGCACCTCTGCCTAAATGCGAGTGTAGACGGAGTGTACCTGTATGCTCTGCCCCAGTGCCTTCCTGGAGCCAAAATGCTATAGGACTGTACTGTTTAAAGTAAAGCAAATCCAAGTGTGCTTTACCCCCTGCTGGCTCTGACTATGGGCTTATAAAAATGAAGTGGGAACCTCTGCAGCTGTGGGCAATAAATCCTGAACCGCCGAGGAGGGCATGTTACCTGCTTTCTGGGCTGATGGGTGGGACTTGGGGCACTGATGGCAAGTGCCTGCAGGGGCTGGGTGGGCAGCGGGCCAGCTCCTCGGCCTCAGGCGCTGCCTGCTAGCCCAGCCCAGGCCAGCCGTCTCCCCCAGACCTGCGGGGTCAGGAGCCCCGTAGGTGCAGGAGGAGAGCCCCAGGCGCTGGGCGAGGACCCAGAGGACCCAGAGAGCAGCAGAAAGAAGTAGAGGAGGCAGGGGCTGGGGTGGGGAGAGTGAGCAAGACAGGCACGTGCTGCTAAGGCTGAGGGGAGCCCTCGCATCTGGAGATCAATTAGCATCAATTACTGACTTCATTTAATTGTCGTCCAAGATGAATTTGTCATTTTTAGCTGGGAATTAATGGGAGACCTTCACCTCTCCCTGGCAGCAGCCGCAGAGCCAACAGCGGTCACCTCAGTCTCCTAGGAGCCCTGAATCCTGCTCGGGGAGGGGGGGAGGCGGGCCAGGCTGGGGCAGGCGGCGGGTGGGGCTTCTGGTCCCTGGGCAAGCTCTCGCCTGCCCCAGGCCCTGCCGGCCTGGCCCACTAGCCCAAGGCCAAGGCGGGGGCTGCGGGGTCCCGCAGAGCAGTCCTTTGCAGCCTCTGGCTTCAGCCAGAAATTAATTTGCTGGGCTGAGCATGTTTACCTTTTCCCAGCAAAGGCGAGACAGTAAACAGCGGACCGGCGGCTGAAATTGAATTGATAACTGCATCGACGTGCCAGATAACGCCTAAAATAATACGCCGATAAGGAAATTCGATTTGATTTGCTGCTACGCGTCAGATTGGCCCCATCTGTAGCTGCCTGTAATCATTTTCAATTGCGTTGGGAAACCTTATTTGTCCTTAAATATTTCTGTCATTTTTCATTGCCGGCGACAGATCCTTGGGCAGGTGGCAGGGGTGTGCTGCTTCTCTGGGCGCGGGGCAGCGGCCCGAGGAGGAGGGTGGTGAGGACTCTCAGGAAGGGAGGCAGGGAGCAGGCAGCCGGGCGGTGACAGCTGTTCCTCCAATCAATCACGCTGTCGACAGGGAGGGACGACTGGCTGGCAGAAATTGAGTTTGCCTCACAGGGGACGATTGAGCAAATTAATAGCCCATTAGCCAAGCAGTGACCTGAGAAATGAAGGTGCAGGGGTTCCTGCTCACTCAGGCCGGCTGGGGTGGGGCAGGGCAGCGGGAGGGTCTGCGGAGGAGGTGGGGGAACACGGAGAGCAGGCGCGAGCGAGGTGCGGTGGGGAGTGGATGGTGCAGGAGGAGAGAGGCCAAGTTGGGGGAGGTGGGCTGGCGAGGTGGACACTCCTAGGAGAGATGCCGGGGAAGGTGGGGGCGGAGGGGGCTCCACGGATGGCTCTTTACCATCTTCCCATCATGCCCTCCGGGACTGAGTTCCGTGCCCGTAAATTCGCCTTCCTCGGTCCCTGGATACTTCCTTTACTTCCTCTCGTCACTTTCCCGGAAAGCGGCACATGGCCCGGAGACACCACTCCCTGGAGTCCTCTTCGGTGCAGGCTGTTTATTTGCCCAACTCCGGGTTCCTCAGGCCAGGAGAGGGGCGGGGGGGTCAGTGTCTTCCTTGTGCTCACTGCCCCTTCCAGCCCACCGTTCCTCCACCCTGTGGGCTCTGAGGTCAAGTACTCCCCTGCATCCCTCATCACTGGTGTCCTCCATTCTCCATAGTCCTCCAGGACTTTGACTCTCACTTGTCTACCCCAAGCCCCATCACTGACCTCCTCAGGGGTCGTTCTTTTTCTCCCGGACTCACTTCCTCCTGGAGGACCTGGTCAACAGCCTGAATTGCTCTGTGAAGAACTTCCTCTCCTCCCAACCCTCCTACAGCCTTGCACTCATCATACTTGCTTCTCCCTCTATCCTCCCATCTCTGGACACACCACTGACTCATGGAATCTAGCCTGAGTCCTAGGGCACATCACTGTAACACCCTTTTGCTTCCTCTGCCTCCTCCACGATCCTTCTATTCTCCTTTTTGTCTCAGACACGTAGGCGGCTAAACGCAGCTGGGGAAAATCACAAAACCACGCAGATATGTGCCAATAAAAATTCACCGTTTCCAATCTCAGCACTACTAAGCAATCCCTTAACATGCCCTTGGTCAGCTCTGTCTCCCTTTTCCCACAGAGACAATCCAATAATATTTTACTATCTGGAGTTCCCAGCCCCATCTTCTGTCCCCCTCTCTCTTACTAGGTGGCCTTGCTTCCCACTTTGCTCAGAAATCTGAAGTCCTTAGGTATGAATTCCCTCAACTTCCAGATCCACACTCGCCTCCTTTCTTCTTCCAATTTCACTGGAAGAGGTATTCATCTTCCTGTTCTAGCTATAATCCCTTCTCCTGGGTTTAGAATCCCATTCCTGCCTATGTTCGCAGGGAAAGCTGTTGTGGGCCCCCTCTCTCCTGTGCCTCCCTCCATCAGCATCTACATGCTTGGAGTACCCCCCTCCCTGCAACAATATCAACAACTCATGTCTCCCTTCTGGATGGCACCTTGTAGCCAATGCCCTCCCCTTCTCCTTCCCGGTTCACCTAAGATGCTCCAAAGAGTCTTGCTTGCTGTCCATCCTCCTTTGTCTCCTGGCACTTCGTACGTCACTGGGGTCTGCATTCCCACCACCCCACTCTCGATCAGGCTGCTCTCAATCAGATCCTCGATGGTCATCATTCGCCAGAGAGGATGGATACTCCAGCGATATTCATTTATTTGTTAATTCAATAAGTAGTTACTGAGGGTCTTCCATGTGTTAGGCACTGCACCAAGGTCTAAGGATACAATAAAATCTATGTCCTTTTGGAGCTTACAAAGTAGGAGGAAACAGATACAATAAAATTATACAAACAACTGTAAAATTGCAGTCATGCCAAAGAGAGGTGAACAGTGCGAGGAATCCAGAAAGGCCTCCCTGAGGACGAGACACAAGCTGAGAGGTGATGGGTATGTACGAGCTGAATAGATGAGGAAGAAGAAGGGATAATGTTGATCAAATACTTCCTCTGTGCCAAGCACTTTACTATTCCATCACCGAGGAAACGGGCGTGGAGAAGCTCTGTAACTTGCCCATGGTTACCCTGTAAGCCGTGCTGCTGGACTCTCAACCCTCGAGCCCATGCTCCTGACCCTTACCCTCTGCTCCCTCGGAAGACAGCTATTACCCTGTCTTCATCCCCTCCTCTCTCTGCACGCCGTCCTCCTCAATCCCCACCTCTAGTCCTGTCCCACGCCTGTCACTGTGCACCAGATCCTCTACTTGGATGTTCCGCAGGCTCCTCTAGCTCAGTGTGCCTGGAATGGGACTTGTCTTTCTCTAGACCCGCCCTCCTCCTGCTTTTTCTATTTCCATGTGTGGCACCCCCCTCCGCAGACTTCCCTGCGTTGCAGTCTGGACTCTGACTCTTTACTCTGGCCCCTACATCCGGTAAGTTTACATCTGAGCTGTCTTTACCCCTAAGGACCCCCAGCGCTGTCTTTTCTCCATTGCTTTAGTTCAGGTATCATCTCCACTCTTTCCTGTCAAGACCCCTAATGCCTCTCTGTCCCCTCTAATCCATTTCTATCTCTACAGCCAGCAGGATCTTCCTAAAACACAAGTCAGATCCTATCGTTCAGCCACTTAAGACCCTTCCTCGGCTCCCAAAGCCCACAGCATAAATTCCGAGCTCCTTATCATGCAAGCCCCTCTCCAGCCTCGTATCCCCTCCGGCCGGGCTGTGTGCTATGGCTGGGCGAGGCCAAGCTCTTTGCATCTCGTCCTCACTGCTCATGACATCTACCTCCCCATGGGCAACCTATAACTCCTATTTGTTCTTTAAGACCACACCCAGATGATACTTCTCTTTGAAGCCTTCCTTGATATCACTCTCTCTCTCATGCTATTTCTTGTATGCCTTTACCTCGATTATTGCACACATCCTACATACAATATTTCAATGATTTGTTTTCCCATCTGTCTCCCCTGGTAGACTGAGCTCCTTGAGGGCAGGGAGGTTTTCTGATTCACCTGGTACACTCAGGGCCCGACACATTCTGGCACAGAGGGGGTGGTAGTGGCTGCTGAATGATTCAGCGGCCAAGTCAGTGGGAGGAGAACTTGAAGGGACTGCGGGAGAATGTCTGAAAAGACAGTGAAAGATGGAGTGGGTGGGCGGTGGAGGTGTGGGGGTGAGAGGGAGGAAGAGGGGAAGGCAGGCAAATGAGGTCATGCTGTCAATTTCTTTTGTTTAAATAAAGCCTGGTTTCATGGTCAGTGACAGGGAGAAGCCCTTGAAAGACAGAAGCTCCAGCTGTCCTAGAAAAATACCAGTGTCCCCAGAGCTGGTGGGAAGAAGGTGGGCAGTGGCCATGTGAAGACAGATGGACAGTAAAATCCCACGCCTAGAAACACTGACAGACATACCCAGCAGGACGGACAGATACCCACGTGCTCAGGGAGGGTCTCCAGTAGCCTTGCCCATCGCAGAGCCCTCTGCGGGCCTCTATGCTAGCCCACCACCCCACCCGGAACCCCTGGGCTGCTCCCTCTCTCAGCAATTTCCCTACCCAAGAAAGCTCTAAGGGTTTCAATTACCGGCGCATGGGATTTAGTGCCCTGGGCTTCTCTGACTGGAGGAGATTTATTTGAAGGTTTAGTGTCGTGGAGAATTCACGTCTTCACTCCCGGGAGCCCAGCTTCCGTCCTGAGCCCCTAAATCAGGAACCAAGATGGGCTATTGTCACTTACCGCATTAGCCTCGTTAGCGGACCAGGAGGGGTGATTAATAGCAATGCACACACAGCCATCCTGCTCACTGGCCGCTCTGTCGCTGCGTGTGACCCAGGGAGGGGGTGGGGAGTGGCTGAGCTGGCTCTAGGATACCTAAGGGGTCTGCATGAGAGCCTCCACCCCACTGCCAGGCAGGGAAGTCCCTGGGGCTCTTCCAGGTCTGGGGACAGTCCAGAGATGAGTAAGCCGGGCCCGAGACTGCCCTGCTCCAGGCCTCTGGGCCCTGACTCCTGGAGGGGTGACCACGCGGAGTGCACGACGGGGGCCGGTTCTAGGATAAGGCCCAAAGTGTACAGCTGTGTGTGTGTGTGAGAGATGTGTGCACGGTGTGGGGTGGAGTTGGACGGAGAGAGCGGGAGTGTGTGTATGTAGGAGGTAGAGAGCAGCGGGTACGCTTATTTCATGTCCCAAACTCTCTCTGAGAGCTTACTATGGGCCAAGTGATATTCTAAGAGCTGGAAATACAGCACTGAAGAGGACAGACAGGGGGGCGCCTGGGTGGCTCAGTTGGTTAAGCGACTGCCTTCGGCTCAGGTCATGATGCTGGAGTCCCGGGATCGAGTCCCGCATCGGGCTCCCTGCTCGGCGGGGAGTCTGCTTCTCCCTCTGACCCTCCTCCCTCTCATGCTCTCTGTCTCTCATTCTCTCTGTCTCAAATAAATAAATAAAATCTTAAAAAAAAAAAAAAAAGAGGACAGACAGGGCCCCGAGAAAGAGGAGGGGTGTGTGTGAGAGAAAGGAAGACGTGTGTGTGAGAGAAAGGAAGATGTGTGTGAGAGAGAAATGAAAGCGAGTGGTTGGGGGGGAGGGAGGTGTGAACACATGAGCGGAGAGGGAGAGGTTCATAGGAAAGGCAGGGGGAGGTCCGAGTGCGGGAGCAGGGAGGGGGAGAAGGGCAGGTGTAGGGGAGTGGCTGGGAGACATTTGTGTCACAGGGTGGGTGTGTAGACAGGATCGGGATTGAGAGGACACACGGTGTGGTGGAGAGGGGTACGGAGTAGGGCACGCAGTGAGGGCAGGAGAGGGGAGAGGGTGGGTGTCTGATGGAGATCTCTGTGTGTGAGGGAGAAGGGCATGCGTGTGTGCGAATGTGGAGCCGGACAGGGTGTGTTAGGTGCTGGGGAGAGGAGAGTGGGAGAGGGAGCGTGTATAAGGAGAGATGATGGGAGAGAGAAGGGTGGGTATTTTCTCTTTTTTTGCTTTGTCTCTGCAGTTTCTCACGCCTTCCCCCACCCACAGAGTTCCTGGAGTCAGGCTAACCTGGGTTTGAATTTCCGTTTGGGGTACTTCATTCACTTATTTATCCGTTCATTCACCTGACCGTTACTGAGCATTTACTGGCTTTTCCTTTCAGTGCCTCATTTTTCTTACCCGGAAAGCGGAGACTAACAGGGCGATTATGATAACTCAGGGAAGTAATTTATTAAAATGTCTTGTAAGCACACAGAATTAGGGGCTAGGTGCACCATGGCCCAGCACCTGGCGCGTGGGTCAAGAAATGGTAGCTCTAGAGCGAGGGCTCCCTGCCAATCCTGTCTCCCTTTCTCTTGTTTTTCTCTCTCTCTCACCTCGCGCGCTCACAGTCACAGCTGAGCCATAGTATTAATTATTAGAGCCAATTGACTGTTTAGACTCTGATGTTTTAACTAATCACCACTAATGGCAGACACTGGTGGGCAATCACAATCATTTAGTTCCCAGGCAAACCCCTTCTCATAGTTGAGAGCAGACCGGGGTGGGGCTGGGGGCTGCTGAGTGTTCACCAAGAACTGGGACTGGGGAGGACGGGAGGAAGGGGATCACTGCTGCCTCCAGGAGGCTCCCCTCTCCTCCCTGGTGGCTCTGGGCCAGCAGCCTAGGGCCCAGGGGCCCTCTGGAGCAGTCAGGTCCCCCGGGGTGGTCAGCTGAGCCCTGCCTTGAAGTGGGTTGCCTTCCTTCCCCGTCCTCTTACTTCTCTGCCCTTTGGCCTTAGTCTTCTCTTTCGACTTAGGATTCTGTCACCGGAATCCAGTCTCCAGCAACCACCACCCTGGACCAGAAATATCCTAGCTGCTCCCCTTCCCCAAGTTGCTTTTCAATTGTAGTTCCTCAAAGTCCGCTTCCTGGAAGAGTCGTTCAGACATAGGTTCAAATCCCACGTCCTCGAGGGGCATCAGCGGTCCGCTGGTCGGGACAGGAAGCTTCACCCTGTCCGTTTCGGCTGAGCGCTGCCGTGAAGAGAGCAAACGCGAGCTCTGTGCTGCCTGCCGAGGGTGGGAGCACACAGGTAGGGGTGTGTCCTGAGCTCTGGGCACCTGAGAGGCCACCTGCTTGCTTGCCCCGCCTTCTTCACACTGAGGCCTCAAGCCCCAGCCTGCATGAAGCCCTGCCCTGCTCTGGGGCCCTGGTCCGTGCTGCACCTGCTCCAGCCTCGCTGGGGAAGCCAGAGCCCCAGAACTCAGGAATGCCAGCTTCAGGGTGGTGGCCAGGCAGGGCGGGGCCATAGGGTCCAGATGTCCCGGAGGG
This sequence comes from Mirounga angustirostris, assembly GCF_029215605.1. Taxonomy (NCBI): domain Eukaryota; kingdom Metazoa; phylum Chordata; class Mammalia; order Carnivora; family Phocidae; genus Mirounga; species Mirounga angustirostris. Next base: position 155,478,372 of record NW_026991712.1, read on the forward strand.
GCTGGCCTAGGTGCCCGTGGCCAGTAGGTGTCGCTGTGGCTCCAGCAGTGGGAGGGGGGCATCAGGCAGGGGGCCCTGGAGGAGGCCCAGGGGCTGGATGCCCTTTGGCCTTTCTGCCAGGAAAGCTTCTCCAGTGCTTCTCAAACCTTAAGTGTACAGAACCCTTAGAAGTTCATGTTAAAATGTAGATTCAGATTTAGTAGCTCTGAGGTGGGTCCCAAAGATTTTGCATTTCTGCGGTGTTCCTAGGTGCAGCTGACGCCGCTGTCCTGTGGACCACCCTTTGAAGAGCAAGGTTCTAGCCTAGACAGCTCCCTAGCTGGGGGACACTGACTGTGCTCCGTTCCAGAGCCAACCCACACCCTCACTCCTATTTCCTCAATAAAGCTCCTAGACCAGAGGGCAGGCATAGCTATTGGGGATCCCCTCTTTACGGAGACCAGCATGAAGCAGGCAGTTTATAGGGAAGTTCTGAAGCAAAACCTAACTCCAGCGCTCTGAGTCAACCCAGTCCTACCACCTAGCTCAACTCCTAAATTTATTTATATATTTTAAAAAAGATTTTATTTATTTATTTGACAGAGAGAGAGAGAGAGCGCGCGAGAGAGCCCAAGCAGGGGGAGCTGCAGGCAGAGGGAGAGGGAGAAGCAGTTCTCCGCTGAGCAAGGAGCCTGATATGGGGGTCATTCCTAGGACCCTGGGATCATGACCTGAGATGAAGGCTTAACCAACTGAGCCACCCAGGTACCCCTCAACTCTTAAATTTAAATCTAAACCTGGGGGTGCCTGGGTGGCTCAGTCGTTGAGCGTCTGCCTTTGGCTCAGGTCATGATCCCAGTGTCCTGGGATCGAGCCCCGCATCAGGCGCCCTGCTCTGTGGGAGGCCTGCTTCTCCCTCTTCTACTCCCCCTGCTTGTGTTCCCTCTCTTGCTGTGTCTTTCTCTGTCAAATAAATAAAATCTTAAAAAAAAAAAAAAATCTAAACCTGAATCTCATCCCAATTCCCCAAAATAGCCCCAGTTCCCATTGTCAGAGCTATTTAATACCAACCTCAGCCCAACTCTTGTGCCCTCCTAAATCCAACAATTGTACTATCCATTGCTTCAGTCCTATCCCAACACTGAATGTCCCCTTAGCCTCTCTGATAATCTTCCTGGTCCTCTGCCATACTTTCTTTTCAATATCAGTTTGAGCCAGGAAAGTGGGGCAATAGGATCTGAGAATATTTACCTCATCAAGCTGGTTCAGGCCTTCCTTAGCAGCAGAACTCAGGCATTTGCCCCAAGCAGAGGGGAAAAAGCAATTTGGCAGTCTAGTTGAGAATAGGTATTCCCACACATTTTCTGGAAGGTCCCTTTCTGCTGGGGAAAGGGGCAAGTCTTGTCCTTATTCTATGTTCTCCTCTGTCCTAAAGGCTCCATTTTTGGAGATGTGGGGAAGGCAGGGAGGAAGTATATCCATTAGCCCAGCCCTGATTGCCAGTGAAAAAGGAGGATGTGTGTGTGTGTGTGTGTGTGTGTGTGTTGGGGGGTGAAGCAAGCAAAGATCCCTCTAGGGCTTTTTTTTCTAAATCAAGGTTTTTCTGAGGAGCTCTCCTCTTTTCCCAGCTCTGTCTACGATCTGGCCCTCCTGGGCACGACAGAAGCTGATTCTTACAGGTCTGACATTTTGTGATTTTAAAGAAGGAATGCAATTTTAAATAGGAATAATTTGGTTTTGCCCTGGTGGGCTACCCACTGTGACCCGCTCCCCAAGCCTGGCGTGCGGGAGATGGGTCAACTCAGAGAAGAGCCACCTCTCACACTGGAAGGCACTGAGTAATAAAACATATTGCCATCTTCGTCAAACACTTCTGCCTTTAAAAAGCGCTCCCCTTCTCCAGTTATAAATAGCTCTGTTTAGGAAAACTGCTTTTGAATTTCTAGAGCACCTCCACATTTACAAAACGACTATAGTTTTACAAATTACTTCTCATCAACCGTTTAAACGGAAAGATCCTTTTGAATACCTTAGAAAAATTACTTAACTTCCCTGTGCCTCAATTTTCTCATCTGTGAAATGGAAAGAATAGAAGTAGCTGCTTCACAGGGTTATGCGTAAAGTCATTCGAATAGTGCCCGGTGCATATAAGCCCTTTCTGTCAAGTGTTTGCTATTATTATTGCTGCTGTTGTTACTACCAATATCCTGGGATATTTAGCACCCGAGATAGGGAAAGTCTCTTTAGATTGGGACAGGTAAAAGTACTAGTCCAAAATCTGTTGACAGTAAGCTTAAAAATGAAACTCTTGGGGTGCCTGGCTGGCTCAGTGGGTAGAACGTGTGACTCTTGATCTCAGGATTGTGAGTTCAAGCCCCATGTTGGACACGGAGCCTACTTAAAAAAAAAACAAAAACAAAAAACTACAAAAATGAAGCCTTTGGCTTCTATCATCCAGGGCTCTGTTCTGTCTACCACACTAAAAACATCTGGCCAAAGTAATCTGTAGCAGGAAGTGAAGACTGGGGAGGAGGGTGGGTCCAAGAGTCCCCTGCCCTCTGCTGGGTCTGGGGCATGGGAGGCAACAGAGGAGGCGGTCTTGCTCCCCCTTGTTGAGTTGTGGGAACTGATGGGGGGGTGGGTCTGAGTGGGGGCAAGAGACTGGGTAGGCTCTGCTCCTGGTTCTGTTCTGTGGCTGCCGGCTGGGCTTCCACGACCCAGACAGACAGCTGAGTAATGACACTTACCATGGTAGCTCTGGACCCAATCCCCCCACCAGAAACATCTTCCTCTCCCCTCAAGCTTGTGTCTTTTTCATGTTCTGTCTCGGCGGCTCAGTCATAGGCAGACTCCCAGGGCCAGGGTTGGGCTAAAGGTAGGGAATAGGAGTAAGGAGCCTGGGAGGGTGAACATGAGTTTTGGAGTTGGAGAGATCTGGTCTGGAAACCTAACTTACTTAGCATTACTAGCCATGTATCCTTTGGGCAAGTCTCTTACTCTATGTAAGTCTTCGTTTCCTCATACCTAGAGACGGAGGATAATATTACTAGCCTCCCAGGTTGCTCTAACAAATGAATCAGTGTGCACAGCATGAAGCACAAAGACTTGCACAGAGTAGGTGTCAGCATGCCTTCTTGCCCGGATGGGAAATAGGGGTGGCAGGGGCTGCTAGAGGTCTGGGAGTGTGGGGGGACCAGGCTGACAGCCAGGGAGCCTTAGGGAGGCTTTGCCCATAGGCTCTAGAGTTCCTCCATCCACACAGACCTAGCCCTCCCCCAGAGTGGTCAGTGGTCATCAGGACAACACAGGCCTGTCTCATGAGGAAGGCAGCTGTGTGGGGGGTTGGGCAGGAGGTTATGTGCAAAGAGGGCCTGATGCGGGGGCAGCTGGGTGGCCTGGCCAGGCACAGCCTGTTACCGGCTGCACCCTGGGGCTCTAAGCCCTGCCACCACCAGCACCCCCTAGCTGAAGGCACCAGCCCTGGGCTCCCGTGTCCTAGTTCGAAGTTCTAATTGCAGAGTGGGGCTGAGGAAAGGAATCCAGTGAAGTCCCCCACAGCTCAGGCTGGGTCTGCTCAAGGGAGAGCCTGCCCTCTGCTCTCTCTCCCCCTCTGGCCACTGGTCAGTCTGTCCCTTTCTCTCTCTTTCTTTTCAGTTTTATCATGAACTGTTTGAACTTAGTCCCTCAAAGTTTGGGGGCCAGTGCTTGGGAAAGAAAAGCAGCCGGGGCTCCAGGGCTGGGCACAGAAGATCCCACTGCAAGGCTGAAGGGAGCAGGACTGAGGAGGAGAATGGGGTTGGGGCTCAGGGGAGAAGAGGTCTTTCTGGAGGAGGGAGTGATGGAGTCTGGAGTGTAGAGTAGATGGCAAGAGAAGGAAGGGTAGAACAATAACCAAGGTAAAGGCGGGGAGATGGCCCAGCAGGGCTTGAGAGTGTGGCTGGAATAGAGGAGGATGGGGGTTCATGGTGTCGGGGTGATACTGCCTGGTGGGGGCTCCCGTGGGCCTTCGTTCTGTAGGCATTAGGAGCTAAGGATGTGTTGTGAGCCAGGGAATCACACGGCCTTGGCATTTCAGCGCTGGGAAGACTTATAGACCATGCTGTTGAACCCCCCTCAATTTTTAGACAGGGCATTGAGGCTTGCAACTAGAATAGTCTTTTGCAGAAGGACACGTCTTGGCCATGTCTAGAACTCTCACAGCCTAGGCACTGGCCCAGCACGAAGCAGTTCGATCCTTGCACACGGTGGAGGTGGCTGGGATTATTGTCCTCATTTTACTGATGGGGGAGTGAGAGGAGTCAGGTGAGATGCCTGACGCCCCCCAGCAGCTCATAATGGAGCTGGGCCTTGCAAGGTTGGGTTCCTTAGCAAGGCCTGCAAGGGCGTTCACGTGTAGACCACTGTTTACTGGGCAGCCTTGTCTCTTCCCCACTTCTCGCCGTGTACACCATGGTTCTGGCCACACCGAATTCTTTCAGTTCCTCAAGTGGGCCATTTCTCTCACCTGTGGGCCTTTATATATATTGTTCCCTCTGCCTGGACGGCAGACCTTTCAGCTCTTGGCCTCACGGTGAACTCTTCCAGGAAACGGTACTGTTTGAATCTTTAGACTCAACTGTATGTCCCATAGCCTCCAAGCCTTACTTGTCACATTGTAATTACACTTTTCTTGTCTGGTTTCTCAGCAGGGCCTGGCACAGGGAGTGACGTCAAATGCGCTCAGGCCCACCCCAGCCTTCCTAGCTGTGCATCAATCAGCAGCATTGCTCCCCGCAACGGGAAGGGGGTGCGCAGGGGCTCATTGAACACAGGGGATGCTGAGGATGGTCCTGGGCCTGCCAGGAGCAAACGGTCAGGAGGGAGCATTGGAGAAAGCAGAGACTCACTTGAATTTAAGTTCAGGGCAGGATCTGGCTTAAAGCAGGCCCTGGTGAGACTTCAAGGAGAAAGGGGGTTTCTAAAGGCTGGAAAGGTGCCTTTGTTGAGGGATGGGGAATACCGCACGGGGAGCAGAGGACTGTAGGCCTGGGGGTGGGGGGAGGAGTGGGAGCGAACACAGACACAGGAAGGAATTCGGCCCCCTCTCTCGACTCTCTCTGCCCGGCAGGGCCTGGGCTGCCCTCTCCACCAAAGGGCATCATGTGGGTGATTGCCCGGGAAGCTGGTCCTTCTAACATACTGAGTGGCTGAACCGGGACCCCATAAACCACACCCGTGAATCCCCAGCTCAGGGCTTACCACAGAAAATGCATTCTCTGAGGACCATACCATGGGCCAGCACCCCATGGTCCCAGAGCCACACAGGTCAGCCCCGGGTGTCCTGTCCATCGCTCCCAATGCCTCCAGCCTCATATCTGGCTTTGCCTTAGGCCGGTGACTGTCCCTCATTTCTCCTACAGCACTTTAAATCTTAACTTGGGCCAGGGTCCGTAGCCTGCGCACCTGTTCATGCAGCCTCAACTTAAGCCAGACGATTGTGCGCACCCCTTTTGCCTGCACTGTACCTCCTCCAGGCTGGAGCTCCCTGAAATTCAGGGGCGTTGTTTTAGAATCATCTCGTTCTTGGGCGCCCGGGTGGCTCAGTCGGTTAAGCATCCAGACTCTTGATTTCTACTCAGGTCATGGTCTCTGAGTCGTGAGATCTAGCCCTGTGTCGGGCTCCGCACTCAGCGGGGAGCCTGCTTCAGGATTCTTTCTCTCCCTCTGCCCCTCTCCCTGCTCTCTCTTTCTCTCTAAAATAAATAAACCAATCAATCTTAAAAAAAAACAACCAAAAAACAGAATCATCTTGTTCTTTGCAGTTCCCAGCCTAGGTGTTGTTTATAAATATATGTTAAATTTAACTATTGGGAGAGACAGAAGTATAAGACACAGGGATGAGGGCTTTGCCTCCCGTAAGCCTGTTTTGTTACATGTAAAACAGAGACAGTGATCCCCATCACCTGGGATACTTGGGAAGCATCGGTGAGGTTAAGATTGACATGAGTACACCTTTAAGGGATGGATATTCTTGTTATCTTTATTTCACAGATAAGCACACTGGGGCTCAGAGAAGCTTGGGGACTTGCCCGAGGTCACACAGCAGGGAAGTGGAGGGGCTGGGATTCAAATGAATTCTCTCCCCCTCTCTGCTACACTTCAGCTTGGGTGGGGGGCGGGGTGGTTGTGAAGTTTGGCTGCAGGTAGGGATGTGTAAGTCAAGTAGGGGAGTCAGGTAAGGTTCTTACCTGACCAGTGGGGTATGGAGTTCAACCTGAGGCACACAGCCTGGCAGGGTGAATCAGAAAGGAGAAATAGTGGGGAGAGTCATGCCTGCAGGCAGGGAGCCTGATGAATTCTGGGAGAGGAGGCAGGCTGAAGGCACAGGAAAGGCAGCGGGTGGGCTGGGTAGAAGGGCATGATGGTAAGGGTGGCTTGAGATCACAGCATCTGAAGGTATGAGAGCCCCCCGAGATGAATGGCAGAGACGAGTCCACCCAGCCCGGGTACTCTTCATGCCTTGGTTCTGCAAGCAGGGGTGGGGACTGTCCACCTGCCATCCTCCTTGCACCTGGGCTGGGGCCCAGCCCATGGGCAGCCCTGGGCTCCAACTACCTCTGCCCCCTGGCCCAGCAGCAGGACCAGCTGGCTCACCTTCTCAATCAATACTGTGCTCTTAATGGGCCCAGCCACCAGCACCAACCAGGGGCATTAAATGTTAATTATATCTATTTGGATTTGAAAAATTTTATTACTCAAGTTAATTATGGCTGGAGTCATAAAAAGGTTTCAGAGTGAAAAGGCTGCCTTATTGGGGCCACTTTCCCCAAGACAGATTGGAAAGGAAAAGAAGAAATAAAAGCATCTGGCTCAAAGGGCTGGGCGCTCCCCATCCACTAGGCTGAGAGCCGGGGGCTCGGGACCCGCATCCTCCAAAGCCTGAAGTAGAGCTCACGCACCAGCAGTGCTGGTGCCCAGAAGACAGGAGAGGCCTGTCCTGGGAAGGCAGGGCCTCGGCTCGCAGCCCTGATGTGAGCGGTGCTGTCAGTAGAGAAGGGCCCCTTGCCCGTGGAGGTCCAGGGAAACTGCTGAGAACATCTGGGCTCCCAGAGATCTGGGATTGAAGGATATGCCCAGGGCTCCTCTCCAAGTGGTCTTAATACTGGGAACTCCTCCAGCCCAGCTCCCCACCCTGGCCTGGCCCCACCCAGCCCAGTCTGATTGCTTCCTGCCGGCCCCACTTATGATTCATGGGCCTGACCTTCGGCTATAAAGTGTTCACTGTAGCTGGCATAGAGGCAGGATTTACAGCTCTGGGGTCAGCTGTAGGCAGTGACACACACAATAGCTGACTCACAGGGTGCCCCATTTCCAGCCCACGCATAACTCTCTTTTGCACACGCAGGTACACATGCACACATCTTGACAGAGACGCAAACGCACCTTCGTGCCCAGGAGCTATCCTACTCATGCATGCAGTAATGGGCATTCCATTTGTGGAGCAAGGATGGTGTATTAGGTGCTTTACAGGCATTTGTCTAGTCCTTAACACCAATCCTGTAAGGTTGAAGCAGAGTTACTCATTTTATAGAAGAGGACGCAAACTAAGTCTCAGGCAGGTTAAGCTATTTGAGCACGTGTACTCTCAAAGGGAACCAGCTCTACAGAGAGCCGCGATGCCCAGCTCTACAGAGAGCCGCGATGGCCAGGGAAACAGTAAATCCATCAGAGAACTGGCACTATAGCAGCCGGCGGGGGGGGGCGGGGAGTAAGACAGGCCACCCCATCCCTCTTTCCTCTTCCCCATCAGAAGGACTAGAGGCTGGTTCAGAGTAGGAGGGAATGTTCTAGAAGCAGACCTGCCCCATGACCCCCTGCAAAGTAATAGAAGGGAGACTAAAAACCAGGAGAGGAAGGCCTTAACCAGATATGAGACTGGAATTGAAGAGTGCACAAACTTTTAAAAGTCCGAAGTCACTGGGAATTAGGGAGGAATTTGCCCATGTTGTGAAGGGATCAACTGCCCATCTGCCAAAGGGTATTTGAGGAAGGATAGTTGGTAGGGAGGGAAGAGGTTTCATATTTGTGTCTTCCAAGTTGAGCTCCTCAATATACTGGTTTTATTATCATTGTTATCATTCTTGTTCTTATTACTATTCTCTTACTGGGAAGACGATGTAGAAGGAGTCTGCCACTCCTCTCTTCGGCTCACGTAGCATTTGCCTCTAGTTGGTTCCTCTCGTTTTTTCGGGTCTCGGAATTTCTGCCTTTCTCCCAAAGCTGGTGCCCACTGTCCCTTAGGACCAGCCATCTCAATCTTCAGCAGGGACTCCACTCTCTCGGCCGTTCCCCATTCCTCTCACTCTTGGGTTTTGCCCCTAGATGAGTCCTTTCTTCTCTGTCTTCAGACGTGTATGTAATTTCTCTCTTGCCATGGCTAGCCCTTCCCTTGATCTTGTTAATTCCTCTACGCCCTTTCTAAGTCTCTTCTGTCTTCTCATCTGCCTCCTGGAGTAAGGGCCTTCACCCTCTGGGATGGAGCACCCATCACCACTGGCGTACTACCATGGCCTCACCCTCAGCTGCTCACTGGCGCCCCATGGAAGCTGTGACCCTCAGGTCCTCCGTGGCCCCCTTCTCACGGCATCCATAGCTTTCCCTCATGCCCCTGCTCTGCCACCTCACCTCACTCTGCCGTCTCTCCTCTCCCTGTTGCTCCCTCTTCCTCAGCTGACTGGACACCAGGATCTTGTCTCCTTTTCCCAGTCCTCCTGACTCAAGGCTCACTCCTGTGCTCTTTGCTCTTGTCTTCTTACCCTTGGGGACTTCAACTTTCCCCCGCTCGATGTGACTCCCAAAGCTGCCTCCATGTTTCTCCTGAACTCCCATCCTGAGTTGTCAACTGTCCAAAGGACATAACTATAGAGATGCTCTACTCCCACTTCCAATGAAACATGCTGAAATTGGTCATTATGATCCTTTCTTCAAAATGGCTCAGCTCACTTTCCTCCACCTCATTTCTACCCATAAAATAACTATTGTTCTGGTTGCCTAGCCTCCCCAAACACCAGATCCACTGATTAAATTAATACACTGAGCAAATATTTTCCAGGTAGCTCTCATGTGCAAAGCCCAAATAGCCCAGGGTGGCAGGGGTGGGGATGGGAGGCAGGACAAACAGGGAGTAGTAGGATGCCACCGAGGGGGAGGGCTCTGGAATCAGGTAGATTTGGGTCCAAAGCCTGGCCCCACCACCACTTGCCAGCTATGTGATATGAGGCAAGTTACTTAAAGTGAACATAGAGCGCTTCCTATTTGCCACACACTGACTTCAAGGCCTTGCCTTTCTAATCCACTTTATCCTCACTACCATCTTCCCAATATTACTGTAAGTATTCCATTTCGGAGGTTGGAAAAATAGACACAGAGAGGTTAAGGAATTTGCCCAAGGTCATACAGCTTAGTAAGTGGCAGAGCCGAAGGATGAACCCAGGCAGGCTGGCAGTCTTTACAACCACTTCTGAGGGTCTCAGTTTTGTTCTGTTTTGCTTACTATTGTGTCCCCAGCATCCAGGAACCCATTAAATAATCTGCTGAGTAAAAGAGTCCAGATAAATGGCTAAAACGCACCCGTTGGACTTGATGGCTTGAGTAGTTGCTGACCTTGGCAAAAGCACGGTCAAGGAAGAGGTGGGGCCGTAGGTATGGCTGCAGTGGTCTAAGGCGTGAGTGGGAGGGAAGGGGGCTAGGTGGGTGTCAGGTGGGGACAACCCATTCAAGCCCAGAGGGGCACAGGGTCTGGATAATGACTGCGGTGTGTTTCATTTTAGCGTATGGAAAAGGGTTGGGGCTCCAGGAGGGAGCACCATTGTTGGAGCCGGGCCTCAGAGAGGACGTGAGGAAATAGGGTCCCAAGCGCCAGGAGAGGGGACACTTCCTGACCAGGGGTGATGTTAGTCTATTGGAGAGAGACAGGAGTTAAACAGAGGAGGGCAGCCTCACTAGGGAAGGGCTGAGCTGGAAGAAAGCCCTGGGGCTGGAGAGCCGGGAGAAGGGAAATGCCTCCGTAACACCATCTTTGCTGGGACAGCCAGTGATCTGGAGGGTGGGCAGTTGAGCTTCTCTCCTGAGCGTTCCCCCAGGATGCTTAGTGCCAGTTCCAGAGAGAGGGACTTGGGTGGCTGGATTGGAAATGGCTGCTTCTGGGTGTGCCGAGACAAGTCGGGGCTGAGGGAGGGCAACTCCTGGGCTTGGCGTACCTGAGCCCTAAGCCCCAGTCTCGCCAGTAGCAGCAACTAAGTACTAGGGCACAGCCAGCGAGTTCTTCCCCCCTCATCTTACACCCTGACTGGGGGAGCCAAGCCCTATTTCCAGAGCTGGAGCCGCTATGCTTTCTTTGAGTGAAGCAATAAAAGGGGAAAATCAACATCCCAATGATCTTGTTTATGGTGCTAAGTAAGCTGTACAGCTTAATCCGTTCGAGGTTAATGAATTTACGACTTGCTTTGGAGTTTGACAAGGGCTATAAAAGAGGAATGAATGCTCTGGGCAGCTCCTTGCCTAGCGGCTGCTTAGGGTTACACCAGCCTGGCCTGGCCTGCCCTGGTGAGGGAAGGGGAGAAGATTGAAGTGGTGGGTTCATGGCCAGTTGCCTGGGCTCTGAATGGAGAGGACCAGAGGAGGGACAATCCAAGGGCCAAAGGACCCTTTCTGGAAACTTCTGGTAGGCTGGTGTGATCTAAAGCCCCCCAGGCGCTCAGGATCTTTGCATCTTGGGCAAGTCATTTAACGTCTCTGAGCCTCATCTGGTAGAGAGGGATGACCCCATCTACCTCTTAGTGCAGCCGGGACAAAGAGGTGAGGTTCCGCATGTGAAGAAATTCGCATCAGTCCCTGATAAATGGTAGCTGTGGTGATTACCATTTTCTTCTGTCTCACATTGTAATTTGCTGTTTATTAGTCTATGTCCCTCACCATGTGCCCATTCATTCAGAAGTCCAGTAAGTCTTTGTGGAGAAGTTACACCGTGTGCCAGGCCCTGTGTCCCACACAGTTTGGTGCACGAGGCACTCACCTTAAAACCCCCTGAAAATGCAGGGAGCGCAGTGCCAGGAAGGAGCGGGGAGCAAGTTACTCTGGAAGAGCACAAAGAAAGGCGCGGCTAAACCTGCCTGTCTGTCTAAGCTGGTTTGAATAACGCCCTGTACGGCTATAGCCCCTGGCAGGTCACGGAATACGTCCATGTGCTGCATTCTTTTGATTCTCACAACAATCCCATAATGACCACATTTTCTGAATCAGAGATTAGAACCCAGGGTGACCACCTGGTGTGACAATAGGTCAAAACATTTGGAATTGGGCCGTTACAAACTGTGACATGCCGAGTTCCACAAGCAGAGAGGGCAGGGATTGCAGATCTCTATTTGAACATTTAGGAAAATGAAGCTCAAATCGTCAGTGAGAGAACCGAGGCTTCACCTCGTCCATCCACCCGTTACTTTGTGAGGTTGCCAAGGTCAAGGGCTGTGCTGCTTACTTCTGGGTACAGAGGGCCTAGTGCGGAGGCTTGAAGAGATGAGGGCCTCAATACGTGTTTCTCGGATGAATACGCGAATCTCTGTGTGCATGTATGTATCTGCTTCTGGGAGCAACATTCCTCAAAAGAGCCGTCAATATTCCTCATATCCCCTTCCTTCTCTCCCATCCTCCCTCGAACGTGCTCTTGCCAGGATGGTCGGTGTGGTCCCATCCGCCAGTTCGCGAGGTTAGATCCCAGTAACCCTCGCCTTATTCTACCAGCAGCAGCTGAGCACAGGGGCTCACTCCTTCCTCCTGGAACCCTTGCTTTACTTGGCTTCTGTCACAACACGCTCTCCTGTTTCCTTCTTGCCTCCCTGGATATCCCTTCTTAGTCTCCTTGCTGGCGCTCCCTCCTTTTCCCATCCTCTCAATACTGGAGTGTGAGGCCAGGTCCTTAGGCAGGTGCACATGAGTGTGTGAGCGAACCCACGTGCAGTGCGGGCTCCGGCTCCCTCTGCTTATGCTGGGGGGCTGGTTTCTCAGGCTTTCCCTCAGGGAGTACCTCTTTCCAGTTCCCCTCCTCCTAGCTCACCGGCCCCCCAGTTCCAGTGTTTTCAGCATTGTCTCTCTTACTCTGTCCTTGTTCTACTCTGAAACTAGAGTTCCTCTGTGATCTGTTGGTAGCTTCCTGCAAACCAACCATCCCAGAAACCAAGGATCAGGAGGCTCCCATTTCGCTGGTAAAGAGATGGCCTCCCAAGGTGAGTGCTGGCTGGTTCACGCACCAGCACATGTGTACGAGGCCCAAATGCTGGTGCCGCCTGGCTCATCCCTTGGCCCCACCAATGCCACCACGGACAGATACTGCCCCTCCCACGGGCCTGGCCAGTGCGCCCCGCCGCTTCATCCTAGAGATGAAATCCAAGAGCATAAAGAACACAAGAGTGGAGTAAGAAGACCCGGCTGAGGCCCCAGCTTTGCCAAAGAGGACTGAATAAAATACCAGGAGATCCCAGATTCTATCCAGGCCCCCAAAGGAAGGCCCAGGATCCTGCCCATTGTGGCCTCCCAGGCCTTTCCTTTCCCCCACATCCTTTATTTCCTCAGAGCATCCACACTGGACCCCCAGCTCTCCCTGCAGAGCTCCTCACATCTCCTTCCCTCTGCCCAAAGGATGATACTCTTAGGAAAACACTGAGGCTTTGGTTCTGTCTTTCCACTTTCCATGCACTCCAGAGCTGAAAGTCATGGTTGCCTGGCCAGAGACTTCATTTTCTCTGGAGACCAACCCTCCCTCCTCTTCAGGCACGTGTGGGAAAGAGTTCGGCCAAAGCAAGGATTCCCTGACCAGCACCCTGGGGAGTCCTTTTGCTCTCCAGGGAGGGTCCCTGTGGGCTCCACCTGTCCAGCTGGCCCTACTGCAGGGGACAGGCAGCTGGGACCCGTCCTGCAGGCGTAGAGGCTGACACAGGCTAATGAATCCTGATGGGAGAAGTGACCTTTTCCAAATGCCACATGTCATTGGATTTTATATCACACAAGGACAATGTGCCATGGGTATTAAAATCGTTTTTCCAATAGTTATATATGTGTGTGAGTGTGGTGCAGAGTCTGTATGACGAGAGGAAAATCCTAATGAAGATGTCATCAGATGAGCCTTCCCTCCTCAGCCCCAGACAGGCAGTCCTTCTCTCAGCCAGGGTGTGGCCCTAGACCTGAGCTCTGGACCACAGAGAAACTTTTCTCCCACCAAGTTTCCCGGCTCAGAACCTGGCTCTGGACCTGGCATTGGCTCTACTTCCTGGTCTAGGAAGGTCTACCCAGCATCAGAGGAAAAGCAACACCTAGAGAGGACTGTTGCCCAGAAGTTGAGGTCCTGTAGACACAGGCCCCAGGCATGCGGGGCTCCTCCCCTTGGTCTCCTGGAGAAGCTAGAGGACACTTCGAGAGGGAAGAATATTATCACAAGAGAGAGCTGGCTAGGTGGCAGATGTGATGCTCGAGGTTTCCAGAGCTCTGAAGGCCCGGAGAGGCTGGACTTGGAGCCAAGAACCCCAGACTCTTCTGTTGAAATCCTCATAGTTCCGATGGTCTAGCTTATCTCTACAATGTTCCTGAAGGTGGCCTGCCTAAACACCTCCAAGGCCAGGAGACTCCAGACATCCCCAGGAAGCAGTTCGGCTCTGGAGAGCTCTGGCTGTCTAGAAAGTTTACACACAGCTTGCACTAAAATCTGTTTCCCTGGAAGTTCCACCCACTGGTCTGTGTTTAACCCCTTGTCCTCAGACAGAAAAGTCCCTGGTCTCTGATGCAATAGCCTTTTGGGAATCTGAAAACACTAACAATGTTTCCTGGAGTCTTCTTTTCTCCAGGTTGAGCATTTCTAGTCCATTCAATGATTCTCCATATGACCCAACTTCACGTATCATGACCCATAGGCACTCCAGTTCTGTTCCACTGAGGACATTATACCCATTTTCTATTGTCATGATGGGCAAAGGAAGTCTGTATGATAAAGGGGAAAAGAGCAAGCATCCAGAGTCAGAGCTCAAGGTTCAAAATCCTGTCCTCATTCTTTAATAGTGATATGAATTTGAGTTGGGTGCTTCACCTTTTTGAGGTACAGTTTCTTTCTTTCTTTTTTTTTTTTTAAAGATTTTATTTATTTATTTGAGAGAGAGAATGAGACAGAGAGAGAGAGAGCATGAGATGGGGGAAGATCAGAGGGAGAAGCAGACCCCCTGCTGAGCAGGGAGCCCGATGTGGGACTCGATCCCGGGACTCCAGGATCATGACCTGAGCCGAAGGCAGTCGCTTAACCAACTGAGCCACTCAGGCGCCCGAGATACAGTTTCTTTATCATAACACTAGATGATGCAACAACTTCCTCATTGGGACAACTTCTTCAGGATGTGGTCCACGGACAGGCCAGGACCTCAGTGGAGACCTACTCAGTCAGAGGAGGTCAGCAGAGGTCGTAGGAGGAAGGGCAGAAAAAGTAAACACTATCCACAAATAGCTCCTTGTCCCAGATGAGTGCCCAGAACTAACTGCCCCAAATCCTAGTAAAAAGCTTCAAGCATGCAGTCTGTCCCCATTCTTGCCCTTCATGCTCGGACAAACAAGGCCACGTGGAAGAGGCTGCTTGTCTCAGGAAGGGAGTCACTCCCTTCTTAGGCCCCGCAGCACCAGAACTCAAGTAGCTCAGCTCAGAGTGGGGCTCCCCAAGTCCAGGGAGAGATTAAGATCCAGCCTTGCACCGCCTCCCATAGCAACTGGTGCTGATTCCCAGAGACTCTCCATGTCTTTGGCTTGCTCAGACTCTTCAGTTACCTGGGTCTGAATCTTGGTCTAATGGCTCGCTAATTGTGTGTGACCTTGGCCAAGTTACTTAACTCTCTGTACCTGTTTCTTCCTTTGAAATATGCCGATAATTTACCTACCTTGGGGTTGTTGCAAGGATTATGTGATTTTATACACGTAAAACACTTAGAACAAAGAAAGTTGAGCACACGGTAAGCACTCAATAAATATTGGCTATTATTATTATCCCACTGCTAGGACAGTTGTGAAGGTCATGGGTGCCAGATAATAGGAACATGTCATTTTTGGCAAACAATCAGGCTCTGCGTCCCGTGGGGGTGATTTGAGTTGTTGACTGCCTATTCTCCTGCATCAGACCTGGGCCTCCAGGTTGGTCTGATCAGTGCAAAGTGGAGCAGAACTGTCTGTCCCCTCAATCGTTGTGGGGTCCAAATGATAACAGATACTTGGCGGGGGGGGGGGGGGGTAAGCCATAGCACTTGCTGGATTCTTCTGAATTTACTATTGAAGATTCCCCAGACCTTCTCTAGCTTTGCCTCCCTTCCCTCTGCATGTACTCAAAGTAAAATGTTTATCCTGGTTTTATTTCATCTGGCTGGAAGTTTCTACCCATTATTTGACCCAATGAAGACCGCTTGATATTCCCCTGATTCAGTCATCTTTCCTTCTAGAGTTGTGTCTTCTGCAGGTCTCATCAACAGGGTTTTGGATCTTTTGTTAAATTCCATAGTCCAGAGCCAGCAGAGAGAAAACGTCCCCTCTGCCTGGCAGCCCACTGTCTCAAGTCCTCCTTATTCGCCTGGTAAATTCACTCTCATCCTTCGGGACCTAACTCCAATGTCAAGCGTCCTTAAAAACCCTGGACTAATATTTAGTTTAAAGAACATTTATCAGAATACTTTATACTCACTAAGAAGGCCATACCCCACAAGACTGTACCAAGTGCTGGTGAGGATGTAGAGAAATTGGAATTATTTGCTGGTGGCAACAGAAGATGGTACAGCTGCTTTGAAACACATTTTGGCAGTTTCTAAAAATAATAAATGTGGAGTTACCATAAGACCGAGCAATTGCACTCGGAGGGGTATACCCAAGAGAATGGAAAACATACTTCACACAAAAACATTTGTGGGAATGTTCACGGCAGCATTATTCATCAGGGCGAAAAAGCAGAAACAACCCAAATGCCCTTCAACCAATGAACTGATAAATAAAATGCACTATATCCATACAATGGAATATTATTTGGCCATGAAAAGGAATGCAGTACCGACATATGCTACAGCATGGATAAACTGAAAGTATGCTAAATGAAAGAAGCCATCCACTGATATGAATAGGCAAATTTTTGAGACGGTAGTTTAGTGGTTGCTTAGGGTTGGGAAGGGGGAGAAGGGAGATTCACTGCTAATGAGGTTTCTTCTTTCTTTTTTAGGATTTTATTTATTTATTTGACAGAGAGAGACACAGCGAGAGAGGGAACACAAGCAGGGGGAGTGGGAGAGGGAGAAGCAGGCTTCCTGCAGAGCAGAGAGCCCGACCGCGGGGCTCAATACCAGGACACTGGGATCATGACCTGAGCCGAAGGCAGTCGCTTAACTGACTGAGCCACCCAGGCACCCCCGCTAATGGGTTTTCTTTTAGGAGGGACAGAGTGTTCTAAAATTCTGGATTCTGTGTTCTGATGATGGTTTCACAGTCCTGTGAACACACTTTAAAAACCCCAATTACATTCAACTATACACTTTTTTTTAAAAAAGATTTTATTTATTTATTTGAGAGAGAGCGAGCACATGAGAGTGGGGAGGGTCAGAGGGAGAAGCAGACTCCTTGCCGAGCAGGGAGCCCGATGCGGGACTCGATCCCGGGACTCCAGGATCATGACCTGAGCCGAAGGCAGTCGCTTAACCAACTGAGCCACCCAGGCGCCCCTCAACTATACACTTTAAATTGTATAGCATGTGAATTCTATCTCAATAATGCTTTTATTTATTTATTTATTTATTTATTTATTATTTATTTGAGAGAGAGAGAGAGCAGGAGAAGGGGCAGTGGGAGAGAATCAAGCAGACTCCATGTTGAGTGCGGAGCCTGAGCAGGGGGGAAGGGGGGGGAGGGCAGCTAGATCTCACCACCCTGAGATCATGACCTGAGCCAAAACCAAGAGTTAGACGCTTAACTGAGTCACCCAGGCACCCCTCATAATGCTCTTTTTAAAAAATTATCAGGCATCTACTACATGCTAAACATTGGTAGCAGTAGAACTGGGGTTCTGGGAGAGAGATTGGGGAAGGGTGGTAAAAGAACATTCCCTGGAGTGAATGATTCTCGAGCTTCGTCTTCATGGATGAGTAGAGATTAGGCAAAGAAGTAGAGGTAAAGGGTGTGCTCAGCAGAAAAACAGTAGAGCAAAAGGTATGAACTCTGTAGTCAGACTGCCTAGATTTGAATCCTAACTCTACCATGTACTAGCTATGTGACTCTGGTAAGTTATGGAACCTCTCTGTACCTCATCTGCAAAATGGGGATAATTATAGCATAGTATGAATAGTATAGTATTAAAGAATAATACAATGTAACATGGCCAGGGTGATGATGAAATGAGTTAACACATGTCAACTGCTTAGAACCGAGACACATACATAATAAAGTCTCGATAAACATTAGTTATGTTGGCTACTGGGCACAGCACTGTTTGGTGTTAAAGGATAAGGCACAGAGTGAAGGGAGATGAGAAAGGAAAGGTAGAGATCAGATCACAGGGGGACTTGGATACAGGCAGAGAAGCTTGGTCTGGAACAAGAGGAGGCGGGCCTCTAGAAGAGAGAAGGGGAGAAGAAAAGGTTTAGGTGGAGTTGAAGGGAGAGGCTCAAAGTTGAGGGATGTCAGGTATCCTGGATTTCTATGTAAAGTAGGAAGTGAAAGTGGTAGAGGGATGGAAGTGAGTCAACACTGAGACTCAGATGATGTGGAGGACAGGTCTGTAGAGTTGTGTGATTTTGTTCACCAGCTCTTAGCCATGGGCATAAAGATAGACTGTGGCAATGATCCAGAGATAGGGTTTTGCTAAGTAGTGTCACAGGACAGGTGCAGAGGACTTGAGGAGTACTGGTGAGAAAAGAATTCAGAGTTTGTGTCTCAGTAAAGAAATAATGAGCAGGATGTGTTAATACACTGGGAGAAGATGTTAGAATTGGGTACCGGTCAAAGGGGAGATGTTCAGCTGTAATTTATTTGATCATTCATTCCCTCATGCAAACAACCACAGGCCAGGGATACAAGGGTGGAACCTGCTGGATGCTGTCTTTGCCCCTCCCATGGGAGGGGGGTAGGAGGTGAAGTGGGAGTCTGGGTGTGAGAGACAGGAGAGCATAGGTGGCTGGAGTGGGCATTTTCAGAGATAATGCAGTTTTATCCAATGACTTAACCTTCAAATAGCTTCCCCCTCTACTTAGAGTATACCCAAACTTCTTGCCATAGGCTACAAGGCCCTACATATTCTGGCTCTTTCCTGCCTCTCTGACTTCATCCTGTACCATTTCCCCCTTAGTACATTCCAGCTACACTGGCCTCCTTATCAGGTCTTTGATTACTCCCACTTCTTCCCTTTCTTGGGACCCTTCTTTCCATGCCTGGCCCCATTTCCTCCATCAGTTCTGAGCTCAAACGTTATGGAGGACTCCTTTCCCTGACCATCCTACATAGAGGAGTCCCTCCCACCATGACTCTCTATCTTAGTGTGCTGTTTATTTCCTTCATAGTACTGACCACTCTAATTACCCGGTATTTTTTCATTGTTTGTTTCCTGCCTCAAACAGAAAAGCTTTTGATAACGACAGGGTTTTGTTTGCACTCTATCTCCAGTGTTGAGGACACAGAGTAGACACTTCATAAACGCGTGTTCAATGGACGAATGACATGGGATCAAGGGTGGACAAATAAAGTGGTGGTAAAGACTGTTGAAGCTGAGGTGGTCAAGCCTGAGAACTGAGGGCGGGGGGAGCTGGATAGCTTATCATTTCGGGGGCTCTGAGATCCCCTGATGAGAGAAGGAATGGGGGAGAAAAGACTGATCCAGGTGTACGTGTTGGGGAACAACAAAGAAGCCAGTAGATGACAAAGACAGCAAAGAGAAATGATCTGATGAAATATCAAGAGCTTGAAGGGAAGAGGGATTTTCTTTTTACATGAGGGTAGACCAGTGACAGCCTGAAGTGGCACACGAGAGGAGCATGAAGCTGGGATCCGGGAGAGTGGATGGCCTCTGCGGACAAGAGCTGTAAATGACGAGGCCTTTGAAGAGAGCTGCATTTCAAGCAGAGTAGGAAGTAGAGGGAATATTCAGAAGCTGAGGTTGTGCGGAATTGATCGGTAGCTTCACACGGCGGGGGAAAAGCTAGGAGGGGAGGTGGCAGTGGGTCAGGGGGAGGAGGTGCATAGTAATTTGGGGATGAAAACACTGGGGAGAAGACTGTAGGGGCTTGTACTTGGGCAGTGACTGGGGATGGCTGGGATGTGACAGCTGATAGGAAGGACAGTCCTTGGGTTCCAAATGGAACCTTGGGATCAAGATCATTGCAAGGCTAGGGTGACCTTGCTTTGCAGAGCCAGAGTAGGGGTGTCCAAGACAATGTAGTTCAAGCTGTCTTGACTGGTTGGATCTCTACTTTATGTTCTCCCAGCACCTTGGACACAACCCCATGGATGTGCAGAAACTTGGCAAATGCCCAGTTCCCTTACCCTCCCATCAGCTCCCGGAGCCTGGCCCCACTTGTTTGCGGTCTCCATCTTTGGCCCCTTTCCCAGAAGTGAGCCTAGAGTAGAGAAGGCAGAGTGAGTTGAGGTGAGGGAGAAGAGAGGAGATGTGGTGAGGAAGATTACTCAGACTTTAGCTCAGTCAGGCCCAACCCCTCCCCTCAGTCACCACAGCCACTGTCCGGCTGAAATAACAAGTCAGAGACTGAAAAACTGGCCAGTCCTCTTTGTTTACTCAGCTTTTTCCCCACCTTTTTCTTTGGACAATGCCCTGCTGAGCTGGGGCTGTCCTGCTGGGTTGTTGCTGGGGCTCCCCCGCCAAGATGGAGCCCAGCTGCTCAGCTGTTTACAAGGCGATTCCGGTTTACACTGGGGCCCATCCTGTCCTGGCTGGGCCAGGAGCTCAAGTCAGAGCCCAGCCAGTGGCCTCTCGTAGCTCAGAGCTCCTCAATCTCCTTCTCAGGCTGGGGAGCAATAGGGCTGGGGCATCCTACATGCCCAATGGCCAGGGAAGGCACTGACCTCAAGAGGGAGTGAAAATGGAGTAAGACCTGGCCCCACAGCCAAACTTCTGCCCTCAGGAGCCCCAGAGATAGAAGAACTGCTGGCATCCCATGGCCTCTGTTCTCTGTTCTTTCAGGTGGTGAACTTGCGACAACAAAGATGGCAGCCCCCTGGCCCCCACCCCCATTCTTCCTGGTAGCTAAGGTTTGGGAACTAAGCTCTGCCTTATCTGCCACCTCCCTCAAAGCTGCTCTGAGGATCAAAGGAAATTATGTGTATGCCAAGACTTGCCAAGCACTTGTGACTATGATGAAATGATCTATGGTAATTTACTGAAATGCAACAGATGCTCTCCAGCCCTAGATGGGCAGCTGCTCAAGGCAGGGCCCTTGTCCTAGTTAACTTGGTGGCCCCAGGGCCCGTCACGGAGTCCAACACACAGTGGGGGCACAATTATTTCATTTATTAAACAAATACTTCTAAAGAAACTCTCAGACTAGTGGGAGAGACAGGTAATAAAAACACAGTGTGAGCACTGATAGGACAGGAATGAGCACAGGGTCTGAGTAAGCACAGAGGACGCCTCTTCCTTGGCAGTAACAGCGTCTAAGATACAGCAAACAAATGTGCTTATAAAATGAAGAATGAACTTGCCGATTCCCTAATGGCAGTGCAGGGGCAGGGTGACTTGGGTGATCTCCCTTATTCCCTTGTCCTCCCAAAATAGTACCGAAGGGCCTGGCTTTAGGCTCTTGGGCCCTGAGGCCAGTGAACTGTCTGAATCTGGCTTCCCTAAGTAAATTTATTCAGGAATCATGTGAAGCCTTGGGAAGCTTTTGTCCATGCTCCCCAATTTTCTTCAGTTGGAGCAGGCAGGCGAAAGTGATGGCATGCTTGTGGGCTGCAGGAAGCACATGATAACCATATGGTCTCCTGAACTTATCTTTAAAGCTTGATCTTTAAATATGATCTGAAGGACAAGTAGGAGTTAGCCAAGTGAAAGAGGGTAGGGAAGAGACAGTTCCGAACTAGAACTACTGGGGAAAGCCCAGGAAACAGCCTGCAGGTGGACCAGCATGGTCTAGCTGGGGAAATCCAAGAATTACAGTATGGCCAGAGGGGAGAATAATTTTGGGGGGGACACTGAGGGATGATTCCTGAGAGGTAAGCAACCGCTGGTTGACGAAGGGCCTAGTAAGCCCAGCTCTTTGTCCTGAATGGGGATACATTTCCTTGGAATCAACTGCCATCTATATTCTGTTGATTTTAAATTTGTATCTTTACCCTGGAGCTCTCCTGGGAGTATCAGACTCTCATATCCAATTGTCAGTGGATGTAAACACCTGAAATTCAAACTATCCAGGAGGAACTCCTCCTGGTCTCCTTCCAAACTTAGTCCTGATCCTAGTTCAGGCCTCTGCCCTGGTTCAGCTCTGCTTTCCGTGACACCCATCTTTAGCTTCCTTTCCTAGATTCTGGCCTCTTCTCTTCTTTCTGACCTACCTCATGGTTTTCCTGGTCCCAACATCTCCCTTTTTTGTATGCAGCATTCCACATGCAGGCCCTACATAAATCTGACCAGGAAACTCCCCTCCTTCAAAGCCTTCAATGGATCCTCATGCCCTCACGGTAAACAAGATGAAGTTCCAACTCCTTAGCACCTAACTCGTAGAATTCTAGTGAAGGGTAAATGAGATGATGCACAGAAAGCATTTGGCATGCCACTTAGGACATTTGGGGCATTCAATTAATAGTAGCTATTATTACTATCATAATAATAATTATACAATTTATGTCATATTATAATCATATTCTAAGCTCCCTCCAACCCACTTTCTGCTGCTTTTCTCTTCAGTCTCCTTTTATGCCATTCTCTTCCGTGTTTTCTTCCATGAGCTCCTAGAGAACTATTCTTTCAAGCCTCCATGTCCTCGTCCATTTCACCCAACCTCATTTCAACCTGGAGGACCCTTCCCTTTATTGTTTACTCCATCAACTCCCCATAATTCTTCCTCATGAGCATCTCTCCACAAGCGGAGCAACAGAGCAAGATGCTACAGACACGCATGTCACTTAGACAGCCATGGTTACTTGGTATTGTAGAGAGGAGTGGTGATAATGATTCAAATCTTTAGTGGTGGTAGCTGATGGTAGAGATCAGAAGCTACACTTGAGGCAGTGAGTCACAGACACCCAGAGAGCTGAGAAGTAGCTGAGCCGGGGAAAATAGGCCTGGCAGAATGGCTGGCCTTGCTGCTGAGGAGGCCAGCTGGTCAGGAGGAGTAGAAGGACCAGTAAATAGGATGTTGCAACATACTAGAGAGAGATTCAGTCTGATGAAAGAGGGGCTCATCATTTAGCAAGGAATCAGACAAGTAAACAGAAATTACAGTACAATATGATAAATATTATAATAGCAGTGGTGGGGTGCCATTGAGACATGGATTTCAAAAAGAGTCCCTTCCCTGATGAATTTCAGGGTGACAATTACATGCAATAAACATTCATGAGCCCATGCTCTGTGTCAGGCACGGTGCTGGGTGCTGAGGACACAGAGGACACAAAGATGGATGAGATGATTTCTGCCACCTAGTGGGAGGAGACAGCCAAGCTAAAAAATGCCACAAAGGCAGTCAAATGTCACAGGTCTCCAGATTGCCTCTTCTCCCATTTAATGGGATAGGAATCATTATCATTTAATTCCTCAAGCTAGAAGCCTGGACATTATCTCTGACTCCAAGATTTATGTTTTATTTTTTATTTATTTTTTTTAAGATTTTATTTATTTATTTGACAGAGAGAGACACAGCGAGAGAGGGAACACAAGCAGGGGGGAGTGGAAGAGGGAGAAGCAGGCCTCCTGCTGAGCAGGGAGCCCAAAGCGGGGCTCGATCCTAGGGCCCTGAGATCATGACCAAGCTGAAGGCAAACACTTAACAACTGAGCCATCCAGGCGCCCCAAGATTTATGTTTTAGATGAAATATAAAGCATCCTGTAGAGGATGGATTAGAGGGAAAGGAGACTGGAGGCAGAGAGACCGGCTAGAGGCTGATGCAGTAATTCAGGGGAGAGGTGATGGCGCTGGGTTGGATTAGGCTAAGAGCCTTGGAGAGAGCTGGCTAGATCTGAGAGCTATTTAAGAGAAGGGTTAACAGAATTTGAATGGATGATTCAGTAGGCAATTGAATGGATGTACCAGTGAGAAAGAAGGAGTCCAGGGTGCCTGGGTGGCTCAGTCGTTGGGCGTCTGCCTTCGGCTTGGGTCATGATCCCGGGGTCCTGGGATCGAGCTCCACGTAGGGCTCCCTGCTCCGCGGGAAGCCTGCTTCTCTCTCTCCCACTCCCCCTGCTTGTGTTCCCTCTCTTGCTGTGTCTCTCTCTGTCAAATAAATAAATAAAATCTTAAAAAAAAAAAAAAAAAAGAAGGAGTCCAAAATGATCCCAGGGTGGGGTGCCTGGCTGGCTCAGTGGGTACAGCACGTGACTCTTGATCTTGGGGTTGTAAGTTTGAACCCCATGTTGGGTGTAGAGATTACTTAAAAATAAAATCTTTTTTTTTTTTTTTTAAGATTTTATTTATTTTTTGACAGAGAGAGACACAGCGAAAGAGGGAACACAAGCAGGGGGAGTGGGAGAGGGAGAAGCAGGCTTCCCGCTGAGCAGGGAGCCCGATGTGGGGCTCGATCCCAGGACCCCGGGATCATGACCCAAGCCGAAGGCAGACGCTTAATGACTGAGCCACCCAGGCACCCCCTTTTTCAGTCTTTTTATTCCCAAATTTTCTTTTTTGATTTGTCTTTTGGTTGGCTGGATTTCTTTCTTTCTTTTTTTTTTTTTAATATTTTTATTTATTTATTTGACAGAGAGAGATACAGCTAGAGAGGGAACACAAGCAGGGGGAGTGGGAGAGGGAGAAGCAGGCTTCCCGCCGAGCAGGGAGCCCGATGTGGGGCTCGATCCCAGGACCCTGGGATCATGACCTGAGCCGAAGGCAGACGCTTAACGACTGAGCCACCCAGGGGCCCCCAAAATAAAATCTTTAAAAAAAAATGATCCCAGTTTTCTGGATTGGACATCTAAGATTGTGGTGCCATTTAATGAGGTGGGAATGAAAAGAGGGAGAAAAATGATACGTATTGTGCTTTAGATATCTTTATGGGGAGGTGTCCAGTGGGTAGTTAGAAAGTGAATTGGAAGCTCAGGAGGTTGATATGGATTGAAGTTGAGATTTGGAAGCCATTGGCATATTGGAGTATCGTTTGCATGTGAGTGGATGAGATCACCCAGCTAGGCTGTGTGCAGAGAAAAGTGGAGTGAAAATAAATTCATTCATTCATTCATTCATTCATTCAATAAATTTATTGAGCACTTACTATATTCCAGGTACTGTTCCAGGTGTTGGAAGTAAAACAGTGAACACGGAACTTACCTTCTGGTGGAAGCAGATAATGGACAAATAAAAATAGAACAGGAGGTCAGAAAGGGATAGTTGCAATGAAGAAAAATAAAGCAGGGTAAGGAGATGTGGAGAGTGATGGCAGGCAGTCAGGGAAGGGCTCTCTGAAGAGGTGACATTTGAGTAAAGGTCTGAATGAGGTGAGCAAGAGACTCATGGGCATCTGTGGGAAGAGGGTTGCAGGCAGAGGAAACAAGGTCAAAGGCCCTGATGGGGAATATGCTTGGTGTATTAAGGTGCAGCAGGGCTGATGTGGCTGGGGTGGAGAGAACATGTGGGAGAGGAGCAGGAAATGGGGGCCGAGAGAAGCCAGGGGCCAGACCATGGGGTCCTGTAGGCCAGGATGAGGAACTGGATTTTCTTCTACGTGTGACAGGAAAGCCTGGAAAAGTTTGTAGCAGGGAGCCATATAATCTGACTTACGTGGTAAAGGATTACTCTGGTCACTGTGTGGAGAACAGAGTGTCGGAGGGCAAGAAAGGAGTGCAGTGAGAGATGATGGTGGCCTGCGTGATCACAGTGGCAAGGAAGATGGTGAGAAGTAGTCTGAACACAGTCCCACTGGCGGATATATTGGATAAGTAAGGTAAGAAGAAGTGCCAAGAATCAGAGGGGAATTAGGAAGGAGCCTTCAGTTCTAGGCTCTGCTCTGCTCTAACTCTGTGGGCTCGGGTACGCTATCTGCCCACCCTCTGCTTCACTTCCTTTAGCCCAGCAAATATGTATGGAGAGCCTATGGTATGCAGGACCTGTCCTAGGCGTGGGGCGAAACTGCCTAAATTCTAGTAGGAAAGAAAACAAGCAATTTGAGGAAGTCATAAACGTTACCCCAAAAACCAATCAGGGTACTCTCATAGAGAGTGGCAGGGGAAGGGGGACGGGTAAGAAAAGCTCCCATGGAGGTGACACTCGAGCTGAGTCAGGAGTTGGAACTGCACCTCTTGTTGGGTCTGTGTCCCAGCTTTTCTGGGTGTTCTCTGAGACAATAGATGGAAAAGCACATTGACGAAAGCAGTTACAAATGATTGTCTTAACTTGGCTCAGCTCTCCTCCCTAAAATATACACCCATCATTTCTGTTAAGACCCGAAAAAACAAACAAACCCACAACCCTTCCTTTGTGCTAGGCTGGCCCTTCGGGCCCCACCTTCTCCAACACCTGTCTCTGGGGGCCTTCACAGGATTATCCCAAGGACGCCAGGTCTTCCAGGAACTCTTCGTATCTAGAACCACTACCACATGCCATCCCACAAAGCATCATGGGGCTAAGCTCCCCTTGGAATCCAGGACAACGAAGGCAGAAGGCATCTAAGTAAATGACTATGGAAGGAATAGTCTAGAAAGAATGCCCCTTCCGCCTCCTCTTCTCCTTTCCTCTCCCCATGGCCTCCCTTCTCCCTTTCTCGTGTTCTCTACTCAGCATCTCCCCCACACCTCCCCACTGGGTCCTGGTCAGCTGCTGCCCCTGGAGGTCGTGCGAAGATCCTGGGCTCTGCCAGGGTGGGGTCTAGGCTAGCCAGCCTAAGTCAGCAGGCTTTGCCCACAGCCCCACCCTGACAGGCAGTGCCTCTGGCAGCAAAGTCATGGCCCTGACTCCTCTGTCTCCACGTTTAAGAACATCTCTAACTGCTCCTTGGATAGCTCAATTAGTAAAGTGAATATATTATATAAAGTCTAAAAGATTAAACTATCATCGTCAGCCCATAATTTCATGAAGAAGTCAGGGGACCGTATCCCTCTTATTAACTCTATAACAAATGTGATGAAAATGTTCAAATAGAATGTTAATGCAATGTTACGTGTAATTTTCCCAGGCGATTTTCTGCTGAAATATTTCTTTATTAATAGTAATTGAGGGTATAAATTATGAATGAGGCGATTTTCTCCTTTCAGTAGGAAAGACGTACTAATGGCAATAATTCTTTATAATAATTTTTGGGGAGAGTGTGGCGGGGAGAGAGGCTAGTCTAAAAAACAGACAAAAGCCTTCTTCCTGAGTCTCCCTAGGGGGAAGACGCCTTGGCCCCAGCCACCTCTCTGTAGCTCTGCCCACCCCAGACCACCCGCAAGTGAAGTCTTTGTTCTTCATCAATTTTCCAAAAACCTCAAGGTCTGTTTGGGGGGCAGGAAGGAAGTTTTGCCTCTGGTCCTCAAGCGGACCAAGTTCCAAAGACAAACTTTTCTGCCTGGAATCCGTTCTGATAACAAGACCAAAGCCAGGCTCCTCTGCTGGGCTTCCAGGTCCAATCAGTCTGGACCCAAACTGTTTTTATAGCATCCTAGAAGGAATGGCCCTCAGAGATCTTTCCATCTAATCCCCTATTCCTGTCTATAAATGAGAGGGAAAAAAGGGCGGAGAGTGGGGATGAGATGTTCTATGCCACACAGTGAGTCTTGAGGGAAAGCAAGGACTCAGCCCAAGTGACCCTCCACACGCCTCTGAGGTGGATAGCCTCCAAGCTTCTCCTCTCCCATCTCTTCAGCTTCTCCCATGGTCCCCAGCCTGGGCATCCTCCTCATCTGTTAAGACCCAGCTCAAATGCGGGGCACCTATGAGTAGGTGGTCTATTACGCATCACTCTTAGTCACGTGGCCTTGACTTCTCTCTGTTTAGGATTATTATCGGTCTGTGGAGAAACACTTTCCAAATTCTGCAGAGCGGTTAGACTAGTGCTTTTGTCCGAGGTCTTTCTCTATTCAGGGATATCCCATTTGACATTTGCCCATTCATTTATTTGGCAGACATTAAACATCTACCATGTGCCAGGCACAGTGCTAGGCACCAGGGTTACAAGGATGAATTTATCCAACGAGAATGAAGATAAATAAATTCAGTGTTCTCAAGATCACAAGTGAGAAAGACAATAACAGGTACCCAAACGCCTAAGGGCAATAACACATGTAAATAACACATGCTTGTTTCATAGCAAGCGTTTATTATTATTATTGGATGTTTGAGGAACTGCCAGGCGGCCCGTGCGGCTGGAGCAGAGCGAGGGCAGGAGAGGCAGATCCTGCCGGACCTTGTGGCCACAGTAAGGATTTTACCCTGAGTGAGAGGAACGGTCACTGGGGGTTCTCAGCAGAGGGGTGGCATAGTGTTACCTACACTGTTAAAAAGAACACTCTGATGGATCACCAGTTGGCTGTGGAGGTTGAGGATGAGGAAGCCATCTAGGACGAGTTGTAATTTTGGCTGTGGTGCCATTTACAGGGTTAGGGACACCGCAGGGGGAACTGACCTGGGGACAGAGGACATGTTCAATTTTGGACAAGTTGAATCTAAGCAGTGTGAGGGTCAAACAAGTGGGACTGTCCAGAAGTCCAGGTGGAATTTGGAGTGGCAGGGCGAGGTTGGGCCCTTAGGACTGGTTTCAGCCAGGGGCCTCTGGGCTCGCATGGCGTCTCACATGCTGGATTACATCATCTGCGTTTACAAATCTGTTTCTCTTTACTAGACTTGAGCTCCTTGGGGGCAAGAACTGGGCCTGGTTAATTTCTCCACCTTTGGTCACCAGCACAGGGCAGGTTACACAGTTGCTGGTGGCAAGAGTGCTGTAAATGAGCAAATGAATGAGTGAATGAAGGGAGGGGGCGCAATGCTTATGCTCTCTAAGGCACCCCCTGTGGTTTGGGGGCGCCTTAGAATCTCTCTGGATTGCTCTAAACAAAGGCTAACCCCCCACCCCATCTCTACCCCAGAAAAGGTAGGCTCTCTCCAAGTCTCCTGAAAGATCTTGTGGGAAGTGTTATTGATGCCCTTCACAACTGCCATGATATTGGGCATTCTTGATGTCCTTCAAAGAGCTCTGTCTGTCACGGCTATGAGTAGAGCAGGAGAAATGGTCCCCTTCAGGTCCGAAACTCTGGCTGGGAGCTATATGGTCAACTTGTGTCCCTGCCCCAGGATCCTGCCCAGCTGGGAACCTCATCACATGCCCTTTCCTCCACCTTCTTGCTATGTCCAGATCCCCAGCAACTGGTCAGAAATGGGGCCACTGGTATATGAAAATCTTATTTTGTTCAAAACAATATTTTTCTATGTCTTCTGTTTGGAGTCTTCCTGGTTCCCTAGCCAGAGTCCATAACAGGAACATCCTACCTCCTGCACCTTGATAAGGCACACAAACCCACCCACTCGATCCCATTCCCAAGAGCCCAGATTTCAGGAGAGAAAGCTGACAAGTGCTCTAGGGACATACTCCAGGAGGATTCTCCACCAGTTCTTCCCTGCCCTTCACCATCTCTGGCTGTTCCTCCTCTTAAGACACAAAAACCTTAGGAATATTCTAGAAGTCCTTGGCAGGGGCAATGGCCCAGGCCTATATAATCGGTCTGGCTTAGCTCTCTGCCCTCTGAAAACAGTGAAGATGGGGTGGGAAACAGAGCTATGTTAGTGATGTTCTCTGAGTGACATAGTGACCTCTTGACCAGAGGCCACTGGGGTGACCTCCAAGGACATCTGTATGTCTCCCCAAGCAGGGTCCTGGGGCCAGGAGGCCAGGCAGAGTTCCAGAGGTCTTTTCTCCTCCCTCAGGGAAATCTATCCATTAGTAGTTGCCCTCCAAATTAGGGTAATGTATGTGCCCCTGCACAGACCCCCTACACTGTAACAACTAGCCCTGAGATTTCTCCAGCTCTGTTTCAGATCCATACCACTTGGCTGGAGAGATCCCATCCCTTATTCAATACTAGGTCATTTCTAGACAAGGAAAGCTCAAGGCTAGCCCAGAACAGCCTTGATGGGGAGGGGGAGATAGATCTGACAGTCAGGATGGAGTTTCCCAACTCGAGAGCCTATCTTCTGATCCCTTCCATGTCCTACAGGCTGGGCCCTGGGAAACAGGCAGGCTTAGCCAGCCAGAGAGGGGCTGGGACTTGATTCACACTCCACCCCTGCAACACTTAGTCTTGGCTCCCCTGGGCACCCTCCTCCCACTTTGGCCCCCTTCCTTGTTGAGCCAACAGCTCGATCTTGATCTCTGGAACAGGAAGGTTGACTCCAAAGGGGCCTTCTCTGAAAGCCAATGCTAATCGGGTTAGGGGCCAGGCTAGGGCGCTGCACTCCCCTCTGTAGGACCAAGTGCAAGTGAAAAAAACACCAATTACCAGATGACAAAAAGGGTCCCTGCCCCTGGGGAAGGGCAAGCTGGGGGGAGCGATGGGAGGGGCACGGTAACTGAACACCTTGCCGGAAATAGCTCCCATCAGTCCACTTAGGGAGCCATCAGCCCTGGCAGATTTATGGGCCGTGTGTGCCCCTCTGATAGATCGGACTATTTAAAGGCAGCCGAAGCCTCCATTTATATCAATGTGGAGCAGAGAGGGAGGGTGAGAGGCTGTGGCGGGGGAGTGAGGAGCGGCAATGGGGGCAACCCCCGACGTGGCACCGTGGCTTCAGAGAAGAGGTGAGGCTGCTGGCCGGGAGGACTGGCTCAGGCCGTGGGGACAGCAGTCTCCAGATCAAGTCCCAGTGGCACCCAGGGAGGGCCGGGTGGGAGGACTTCAAAGCTTCCAGGAGCATCTCTGCCCCAGCCCCACCCCACACTCCGTGCCAGCCCCGCCGGCTGACCCGGGGAGCTCAGGCTAATACAGAAGTGGAACTCCTGATTGGATTTCTAGCCATGCCCCCACCCTCCCAGCTGCGGGGCATGCTTGCCCTCCCTGCAACCTCCCCCTTGCCTGGGCTGAGGGAGAAGGAATTGGGTTAGGCTGGGGGCATTAGCCGCTGAGGAATGGCCTGCTGCCTCCTGCCTGCCTGTCCCCAGCCTGCACTTCCTGGGGGCAGATTAAGCTGCGCCCATCGCTCTCCCTGGGTCTGCCTGGGCCTTCCTCCCTAACTCCATTAGTCCCAGGCTGAGGTGCTTACCCGACCCATGGTGGTCCCACTGATAATTCACCTCTCAGGAAACTCTGCCTTTCTGACCTCTCATTGCCTCCTCCCCTACTCCCGCCCTCCCCCTGCCCAGCCTCCTTCCCAGGCTTCGAGATCTGGACCCAACTGGCCTTATTCTCCTGGCTCAGGGGTAAACTGCTGTCATTCACCAACATTTTGCTAGGAACAGACCCGACGGCTATCAGTTTGTTGGTTACTGATTCATTAATTCATTCACTCATTCATCGAGTGCTGACTGAACACTCCCTACTGAGGGCTCTATGCTGGGTCCTGGGGATACTGAGTGGATTCACGTATAGTCCCTGTCCTGGCAGAGCCTAAGATCGAAGGGCAGGTAAGCAAGGGAACAGCACAACCAAACTTGTCCCCGAGGGGTGGGAAGCGGATCAATGGGGATTCGAGCTGAGGCAGGAAGGCAGAATAGTGGTTCTAACTCTGGCGGCACAATAGAATTAACTGGGGAGCTTAAAAGTGATGATGCTCAGGCCACACAGAGATCAACCAAATCCAAATCTCTGGGGAGAGATCCAGGCATCAGATTTTAAAAAGCCTGCCCCATCAGAAGATTCCAATGTCCTGAAGCCAAGGCTGAAACCAGTGACTTAAAAGTCTACTGCAATAGTCCAGGCAGGAGAAGCCAGTGATCCCAACAAGGGTAGCAATAACATGGATGGAAGGGAGAGGAAATTTGAGAACTGTTTCTCTTGTAGCTGTTTCTAACTGGTCACACTCTCTGGTTCCCCCATTCAACCTCTACTCCCACCATTCTTATCCTATGACTTCAATCATGACTTCACAGAAGAAACTGAGGCCATCGGGCAAAACTCTGCAGGACTGTAAGTCCTCGTGGGCAGGCAGCAGTTCTGCATTCATGGGGGGCAGTGGACTTGCACAGGACAGGCACCTAACAGACACTGAATTGAACTGACTAGTGGGCACCTAGAAGTGTGGGTCCCCAGGTCAGGAGACAAATGCGAGGAGAAGACACAGACGGGGGTGCGCACCAGCTTTGGGGAAGACCAAGGGGCTTGTGGAAGGAAAGGAGCGCAGAGAAGAGACAGAAGGGACAACCAGAGAGGTGGGGAACCGGGTGTGGAAGAGGGAACAAACCAAGGAGCCCGCTTTCTCACAGTGCTGACTTGGGTGCCCAATATTATCACTGCATTTGAACTTCCCATTTTGAAGGAGGTGCTCTGTCTCTATTCTATAGGTGGAGATCCAGGCTCCGAGAGTGTAACTCACCTCAGGTTAGGGGTCCCAAATTCAGGAGCTAAGATGTGAAACCACGTCTGTTCGATCGAAGGCATTTTTGCCCTACGGCGCACTATGGGACACAAAAGGGTCACAGAGCCCAGTGACAGGGAATTTCAGGGATGAGGATGGAGCCAACAGTATCAAATGTGGCAGCTTCCCCTCTTCCTGTTCACCTGGCCCCCCCACTTCCCTGGACGGCCTTGGAACAGGTGTCATCAGGGCTGGGAGGAAAGCGCGGTGCCGCTCAAGTCCTCAGCTCTTTGGGATAGAGCCCCTTGCTCCACGATCACTGTGCCACTTCGGCCTCCTCCAGCAGCAGGGGCCCCACAGCCCGGGCTGTGGGGGGTGTGGGGGGCTCCACCTGAGCCTCAGCTCAGCCCCGTTAGCACACGCTCAGCTCAGAGGGGCCCAGCCTGGCCTTACCCCTGCGGATCTAGGATGGTGTCAGGAAAGAAAGGGCGGCCTCCCTCCTCCCCAGCTCACAAAATCCTTCTAGCCCATCATCCCTTTTTCGGTGAAATATCCCGAAGCTATTCCCCACCGCCCTGGCCTCATGGAAGTTCTCCTGCTCCATTCTCTGGATTCCCACCACAGCGCTACCCTCCTGCCTGCAAGAACATGATCATGATGTATTCTGGTGACCTGGTAGGTGTTATTCTCAGCCCCAATCAGGTCACCAGCTACCCAAGGGCAGGGAGCAAGTATGGTTCTTGACTGGTTCCCCGACACCCTTCTGTGGGGGCAGTGGATAAATACGCATTGACGGAATGACTCAAGAAATGCTAGGACAAGGCCGGAAGGGGACATGGGGGGTGGAGGAGGGGAAGGGGGGAGAAATGAGGCCCTTTTTGATTTGTCATGGCCCAAGCCGTGCAAAGGGCCCCGGGCTTTCTAGCAACACTTTCTAGTCCTTAGGAAGAACCGCTGGGGACACCTAGGGAGCTTGAGCCTGCCCTTTTGGGCTTCCTTGAGCTAAGCATGTTCTAGCCCCCTCCAGGCACCCCCACTTCGCCCCTGTGGTTGTCTGGGACCTGCTGAGTCTGAGGCGCAGATTGAAATAGCGGCGGCAAGGACAGGGCCGACGTGGCCAGAGAGGCTGAAGGTGCTCCTATATCTTTGCTCAGGAAATGGCCTCATAAAAGTGACAGGGAGACGCACCTATGGATGCTTGTTAAAGTTTTATTACTAATCACCTCCAAAGTCAGCGAGGCAGAGGGAGGGAGCTGGGAAAATGGAGTCATCAGGGCCTGGGTGCCGGGTCAGCTGCCTCCGCATGGGAGGCAGAGACTGCCCTGTGGGCTGAGGTGGCCACAGCTCCCAGCTCCCGCAGCGCCCCGCTGGTTCCACCGGGATTGGGCGCTGCCCTGGCGCTCTCCCTCCTGTGAGACGGAAACTGCCTCGCTCATTCCCGTGTCCAGCAGGTCACCACGTGGAGTTCAAACCTCCTCTGAAGCATCCGGCCCGTCCCTTCCTCTTCCTCCCCAGCACCGCTGCCCTGGTCAGGAACCCCATCTCTCGCTCGGCCCATCCAGACGGCCTCCCAAAGGGCCCTGCCTTTGGTCTTTGGTCGGCCCCTCTAGACAACCTCTCCCACTGCCGCTGGGGTGATCTTCCCTCCTCAGCAGCCTCTAGTTGCCTCCAGAATGGGTCTAACTCCTTGCCATTGCATGGACATTCCTTCGGGACTTGGGCCCTTCCTCAACCTCTAACACCATTTTCCACTATTTCCCTCCATGGCTGAACAATTTGAATTTTCCACCAAATCCATGTGCTGTCTGCCAAGAAATGCCTCGTCCCCAAATGCTTGGTAAACATAGGCTCTTTTTTAAGGACTCAGCTCAGACATCTTTAGGAAGCCTTCCCTAACCCCTCCATGCATTCGTCACACTGCTTGATAATTGCGATTCCTTGTACAAGGGCTTCATAGACTGTAAGCTTCTCTAGGGCAGGATTCATGTCTGATTCACTTCTCCTCCCCCAGGCCTCTGGCTTGGCATCAGGGTTTGCTGAACGGAAGAATGAATGAATACAGAATCGTTATGAAGTTTGCACTCCGCAAGGCCATATGCTACACAAGGGTAGGGGCAGTGACCCCGGTTCCCCGGGCCGAGTGAGAGATGGGGCGTCTGACCAGGGCAGCGGCGCTGGGAAGGAGGGGTGGGGATGGTTCAAATGGCGTCAGAGGAGGTTCGAACACGGCTAGCTGACTTGCTAGGTCCAGGAGTTGAACAAGAGTTCAAGTATTTATTGAATAAGTGAATGAGGATTAAATGAGATAATGTGTGGGAAAACATTTTATTGTTCCTTTCCCACGTTTCCTGCTAATGTCCATTTTCTTGTCTAGTTGGTTACCACCGCCTCTATTCTCCCGGAGCCAAACTGACGAAGGCAAGAAAGGAAGCTGAAGATATTGGAAAGTCTTGAGGCTATTTTTCCGGTTTCAAAACTACGCCTGCTCCTCAAGACCATCATGATTCCTCCCCCTTCCAGGATCTGAAGGGGGTGAGAGGGGTGCAGAGTTTTTCCTCACTCAGTCAGCCCCCAGCTCAACCTTGTATAGAAGAAGGCCTTCTGTGGGCCTGGCTCTGTGCTCGTGCTGGGGACATAGAACCATCAGACAAGCTCCTGCTCACCACAAGCTCTCACCGTGTCTCAGGAGGGGATACAGTTAACAAGGGGCCACAGCCTTTTCAAAGGCCACCCCACTCTGGAGCGCTGAGCTCTGCTGGCGCTGTGTGGGTGGGCACTGAAGAGGACAGAGCCAGGGAGCGTGGAGGGTGCTGAAGGAGCCATGACTTGGCCTGGTCTGAGGGGGCCCAGCCAGCCCCAAGTCCCACCCCAGGGACAGCCCTTCCTGGAGGGAGCTGGAGGTGGGGGAGTGGGGGGCCCTGCCAGACAGCCGGCTCCCTCAGAGGGGGCCGCCTCACCACACTTCTCAGTATGGGCCTGTTCTCCCTGACAAAGCACAGGTCACCCTCTTGCCTTCACAGTAGGCAAGTGAACAGGGTCAGAGTTCTTCAGAAATTAGGTGCCCAGGGCGAAGGGAATGACATTTGATGCGGAGAAGTGAGCATCGTCCAAAGTGGGCCAAGATGCTTTGATGACCCAGGGCCAAGTCCCTCCGTCCACCGCCCTGGATTGACAGCAGCCTCAGCGGGCACAGCTCTTCCCATTTTCTCTCTTTTCCTGAGTCATGAGACACAAATACCACCTGCCTGTTCCAGCCCCCACTCCTTTCCTTCTGGGCTAGATGGAGGTCTCCCCCGAGGTGGCCCCTGCCTCGCCTACATGAGCTCGGTCAGATCCTGTGGTGCTGCCTGCCCCCCCTTCCTCCTTCTCATCTCTATATATCTGTCTAATGAACATTTCAATAAGCCGAGCACAGCTTTTTCCACTTAATAAGCAGAGTGCTGACTTCATTGCGGGTTTGCTCTTCACTTATCTGTTCGGGGCCTTAAATCACTCCTAGGAAAAAGCTTAGCAAAGGGAAACCTGGTATCCTGGCTATTGGCTGCTCCCGTCAGCACCCTGCCCTGCTGGGGCTGAGCTGAGGGGATGCCCTGCTTCCACAGAAAAGCTAGAAAATGCAAATAAACTCCTGGTAGCCAAGAGACCGGAAGGCTGAGGGCTGGGGCCAGGGGGTGTCGGAGCCGCCACCATTGAAGGAAGTTCTAGAGGCAAGGTGGAGGTGGCAGAGCTGGCCTGGGCTGTCCTGCTCCAAGCTGGGGATGAGGCGGGGGGTTGGAGGCCAGTGAAGCTCCATAAGGGAGACATGCTGAGAAAGGTGTGTTTAATGGACATCTACTATATGCTAGGAACTATGCTAGGTGCTAGGGCCAACATGGTGAACAAAACGATCATGGGCCCCGCCCTCATAGACTTGCTTTCCAAGAAAGGAAAATAGTAAACAAACCATTTACTAGATAAGGTCTGTGAGGGACAATGACAGGTGTTATGCGAGTGAGTAATGGGGGCTGGGGAAATGAGGTATAAGCTGAGGTCTGAAAAGACTGGCTGAGACAGGTGACAGGTGACCCCGGGGAGACCAGAACCGCCCAGTACCTGCTCACTTTCACCGGGGCTACTGCATGCTGTGTGACTCTTATGTGTTGGGACCAGGTAATGTAGTGGCAAAGGACTACAGACTTCGGAGCAAGACACACCTATGTCTGAATTCTAGCTGTGAACTTACTAGCTGTGTGATCTTGGAGAAGTGAGTTAACCTCTCTGTGCCTTGGTGTCTTCATCTGTAAAATGGGGTTAAAGTATCCACCTTGAGGGGCTGTTGTAAAGATTAAACTTGATCCTCATTGTAAAGAGTGTTTAAAGTACCTGGCATGTAGGACATGCTCGAGAAGCAGTAGATGTTATTACTAATAGTACTGTCATACGTGCCTATTTTCCCCCTAAGCCTACCACTTGGTCCTTGAAAGCTTAGACAAAATCTTATAGGTTTTGTGTTTGATTAGACAGGGAGAACTGGGAGAGATTGCTATTTCACATGGTGCAAGGACTCTCCCAGAAAAGAGCACCAGGCATCCAGCCAAAGAAAGGTATGACCCTTGGAGTATATGTGTATATATATGGAGGGGGATGGGCCATGGGATGCTGTTTTCCAGGACCCTTCTGGATCTAGTTGGCAGGAAGACTTCAGGGCAAAAGGGTACAGACTCAATTAAATGTGAGCAAGTGCAAGGCAGCGCCTTTTGTGATAAACACATCAAAATTCCCTCTCCAGTGTTCAACTCTGCATGGTCAGCCACAGTTCTGGCAAAGGACCTAGAAATCCTTCTTCATTTAGACAGCTCCCCGAGGCTGTTGGCCAAAAGACTAAGAGAAATGCGAGTAAGATATGAAAGAAGAAGGAGAACATACTTCTCAAGGTGTCCAGCTGGAACAGTCCTACCTTGCAGGGCTCTGCTGGGTCGCTCTGTCCTGTCCTAGAGAAGATCCAGGGGGTGGGAGACTTCCTTACTGGGAAAGGCTAAATGACTTACTCTCAAGTCTGCAAAGGTGAAGGCTGCTGGGGGATGTGCAGGAAATCACAAGCAGTGTAGAGAAGGTGATTAAAGACTTACTCACGAAATCCTGAAACCCTAGGCAAGTGGGTTTGCTTTGGAAGCTTGAGCACATTTGAGATGAACAAAGGTGATTGCCATTTTACACAGTAGCCAGTAAACTTCAGAAATTCATTAGCCCAAATGGTGGGTCTAGCAGAAGACATAAATGAATTAAAAAGTATTTGGACAAATTTATGAAAGACAGAGTCCTATATGTCGCTTAATCAGGGTTTGTTCAGTGAATGAACCAATGAATATGAATGATCCTGGTTTTCAAGGTATTTCAATTCAATGCAATAAATATTCATGGAGAACCTACTATGACAAAGCATTGTTGCAGGATGTAAACCTGAACAGTTTCTATCCAGAAGCTTACACTTTTATAAGAGGATTAGAAAGCACAGTGTCAACACAGGGGGAACATAGTGAGTGCTGGAAGAAAAATGCAGGAGACTATGGCCACTCACAGAAGGGCGAGATTCTGTAAGGTTTGGAAAAGGGATCAAGAAAGATTTTATGGAGAAGGTGGTATTTAAAATGGGCCTTGAAGAACAAGTTGGTTTTTAGCAAGTGGAAGAGGAAATAAAGGTATCCCAGAAAGACGGAATGACAAGTCCCAAGATGTGGAGGTGGAAAAATAAAAGGACATGTTTAGGTACAGATAATAAGCACAGTAAGAAGGGGTGAGAGGGAGAAGATCAGGGGGAAGGAGGGAGAGAAGAGAAACTTAGAGAACAGAGCTGCGTTCATCAAATAGCAAAGGAAAGTCTGGGCCACCCTATAGTGAGTAAAGGCAGAGTCAGGATTCCCAAGGCAAGATCTTGAAGATCCTCTGACAATCGGGCCCTGAGATGGAAAGGAACAGGCAGAGATTAGGGTAGCTCTTAAATTTAAGACTCAAAATAACCAGTAGATTTCAGAGCTAAGCAGAAAGAAGCTCCTTCAGCTCAGTCCCTAGGGAGATGCAGAATGAGGCCCCATGGTTCCCCCTTAGTACAGAGATTGTCTTTGTCATTTCTGGCCTCCTGGGGTTCTTAGTGGGCAAGAACATTGAGTCCAGTCACGCCGTGAGCTCCCTGGGTACTCCTTCCCTGTCCAGCCTCATTTGTACAGAGGAGAACTTCGATGAAAAAGGAACAGGAGCAGCCAGGA
Organism: Mirounga angustirostris; assembly: GCF_029215605.1. NCBI lineage: Eukaryota > Metazoa > Chordata > Mammalia > Carnivora > Phocidae > Mirounga > Mirounga angustirostris. The sequence continues at coordinate 155,516,251 of NW_026991712.1, forward strand.
AGAGACAAGAGGGAAGGAGATACCCGAACTCGGGGCAGCCAGGCTGGGAGAGTTGTGCTAAAAAGAGGGCGGGTTTACCAGAAGGCAGCGGCTGCATCTTGGGACAGAGAAGGGAGTTATTTGTTCATTCAGGTTGTTATTAACCAGCAATTTGTGGAGCATGTTTTATGTGCCAGGCACTGTGCTAGACCCAAGGAAATACAAAGCCTGTCTTTAAGAAGCTCACAGTCTGGGAGGGGAGAAGAACATACGGACAGATCATTAGAAAATGGTGTGGTTAGAAAAGTAAGCACGGGGTGGGTACCAAGGAGGGGATGGTCAGCGACACCAAGGAGGGCTTTAAGGAGGATATGGCACTTGAGCTGCCTCTTGGAATATGAGTAGCAGTTCCAACAGGTGGATGAAGGGACAGAAGGGAAGGGTAAGTGCAGTCAAAGAGGTAAAAATAAATTGGTATTTGCAAAGGAAGTACTTCAGTGTGCCTGGAATTTAGGGTATGCATGGAGGCTCCGTAAGGGCTGAGACTGGGGAGGTGGGTGCAGTCAGCTCATAAAGGGCTTTGAACGCTGTGCTAACAAGTCTGGACTTGCTCCTGTTGGCAAAAAGGAGCCATTGAGGGAGTTAAGGAAAAGGGGAGACATGGTTGGATTTGCAGTTTTGAAATAGCAATCCTGAAACAGTATGGAGGAGAAATTAAGGAATCAGAATTGCTGGCAGGGAGACTAGCTAAGGAGCTACTGCAGAAGTCTAGGAGAAAGGATGAGGACAGGTCTGAGCGAGAACAACAGGAGCAGTGGGAATAAAGAGGACGACAGCAAAACAGAGTGAAGAGGTGAGTGCGGAAGGTGATCTGGGAAGGCCATTGCCTTTTGCCTGCTTGCTCTGGAATTCCAGCCGGGACCTAGACTGCCTCTCCACCTGCATTCGTGTAAGGAGGCAAGATCTTGAAGGCAAGATCTTGAAGATCCTCTGACAATCGGGCTGCTCCATTATGGAGCACTGGGGGGCTGGGCCCCACAGGTTTGCCTCAAATGATTTCTAGGGAAAAGGTAGATCTTTCTGTCTCTCCATTCTCTTGTCAGCTGATTCCAGGCTCCTGATCAATGGCCCACTCCCATCCTAGCCCAACTGTCTCCTGTTCTTGGGTCTAACCTCAGAGCTCTTCCTTCTACACACTGAAGAAGCTATAGGATGGTTCTTTTTTTTTTTTTTTTTTTAAGATTTTATTTATTTGACAGAGAGACACAGCAGAGAGGGAACAGAAGCAGGGGGAGTGGGAGAGGGAGAAGCAGGCTTCCCACGGAGCAGGGAGCCCGATGAGGGGCTCGATCCCAGGACCCTGGGATCATGACCTGAGCCGAAGGCAGACGCTTAACAACTGAGCCACCCAGGTGCCCCTAGGATGGTTCTTGATTGTACAGGACAGACAGCTCTGTTGAGCATGGATAGACCAGGGAATGTGATCTTGAGATATGTATCAGGATTCCTACTCTGCTTGGGGCCTGGTACCGTGCTTGGGGAGTGAGCTAGCAGAGGAGTGAAGGGCAGGTGAGAAGGACACTCCCTATACAGTGATAAGAGGTTCTCACTTTTTGGCCCAAGTCTCTTCTCAATGCCCATCAGGCTGCCAGCTCCCCACATTCTAGGCTTCACCTCTTCAGCGACTCTTGTCCTCAGTGAAGCCTGAGTGGACAGGGAGAGCCAGCCCTCCTCATCTCCATCTTGCCTCCATTTCAGGAACGGGCAGGCAAAATCTGTTTGCCCCTCCAGTTCCACACACCACCCTTCTCCATGCTATCCTGTGCCCAGGAAGCTGCCTACTGGGGGCTGCCTCAACCTAGCTCCCTTGCCTTCAGGATTCTTACTGGGTTTGACACATGGAAGACACTGGTGGACAGGAGGAGAGAAGCAGCTGGGGTAATATTATCCTGGCTCCTTCTTCCTCTACTGAGGTCACAGCTCCCAAGCACAGCCCAGGTGAAGCCACAGCTCTGTCTGGGATCTGGTGCATGCTCCTCGGGCCTAGAAGTGGTAGAGGCTCCCCCGCTGCGCTCCACCTTCTCTTTGCCAATAGTCCCTTCATCAGACTTTCCTCAGCTACTCCATTTGTGGACCTCTATTTCACGTTAGAATCCTGACTAATATTGCAGGCATCCTCAGATATATCACACTAGCTAGACATATATTTATTCTAGCAAGTTCTCTTCAGTTCCATCCTACTTTGTCTACCACGGGCCTTTTAGGGTTGTGTTAGTAAATGTCACTCCCTGCTGGGTTGATGGGCAGACTGTAGAGCCAAACAAATTAAATTCCACGCTCTTAGCCTGGCAGCTTCTCATGCAGCTCTACTTAGATGTTCATTCCTGCAGCTTTGCAGAGAGTACAATGGTGAAAAACAAGTTAAACCAAGACACATAGAATGCCAGCACTGGGAATCTGGAGGGTTTGAAGCATTCATTCATTCATTCATTCATTCTTATATTTAGCAAATATTTGTGGAGCACTTACCATGTTCTAGATACTATGCTAGGCACCATGGATACAACAAATAGTAAACAAAATACGATCCTGATCTCACTGTGCACATGATTTTGTTGGAGAGACAAAAGAGTAATTAGGTAATTATAGTAAGTTAACTTACTAGAGGGGTGTATATGGGGTGTAGTGGAAATACGTGGTACCTATCCTAATCTTGGGGGGTGGGCAGAGAAGGCTTCCCAGAGGAAATGAGTCTAAGCTATGATCTGAAGGAAATCTTGGAAGTGATAGGAGTGCAGAGTGGGGGGAAGAGGAGGGAAGAGCATGTGCAAAGGCCAGGAGTTGGAACCTCGTGTGCTGGAAAGCTGCAAGTAAGTCAGTATGGCTGGAGTTTATAGGACAGGGGCAGAGTGGTGAGAGATTAGTCTGGAAAGGTGGTAGACCAAATCATATACAGCCTTTTAGACTGTATTAAGGAGTTTGGACTTTGTTCCAAGAGCAATGGGGAGCCGCTGGTGGTTTTCAAGTAAGGGATGGACACGATCAGTTTTGTATCAAAGTAACTGGCTGTGCTGTGGCGAATGTTGGAAGAGGCAAGAGAGGAGCAAGGGCCCACCTCAGAGGGGGAGACAGGGACAGTGAGACTTGGTAGAATATGGCTGGTGAGTGATGGCTGTTGGGAAGAGTGGGAAGACCGAAGAGTCCGGGACTGCTCCCATTTCCGATTTAGTGTCTGCGAAGAGGGGCAGTAAGTAAAGGAAGAGGGGAGGAGCCGGGCTGGCAGGAGGTCGAAGAGGAGTTTCCTTTGCATTCTTGAGATGTTAAGATGGACATGTCTGAGGACAGCCTAAAGGAAGCTGGGTACAGGGATCTGGAGTTTCCACGTTCACAAGTTCTGAGCCTGCTGTCGGGCTCCTTTCTCTGAGCGCTCTGAGATCGTCTTGGGCGAGGTTTATCAGAACCACTAAGCAGCCTGCACACTTGCTGTTTCAATAGCCAGCTGCTGCCTGTTCTTGGATGGGATCTGCCAGCACCAGAAGGGCACTAGCTTCCACTCGCATACATAAAACCAGTTCCAACTCTGGGGCAGGCCCCCGGAGGTGGTGGCTCCCATCCATCTCCCATAAGGAGGTAAAATGGAGGTGCATGTCAGGGGGAGACGAAATATATGGCTTGGCTTGCGGAATGTCAGCTGAGGACCTTATGCAGCAGGCGAGCCTAGGAGCAGGACTGAGGATTCGGAGCAGGGAAGGAACATGGTGAAACTGTAACCTTAGCATGTGTAACCTGGTGGTGATGCACGAGGTGATTTGGATGGAGGTAGGAAGTTGCTACAATAACGTAGAAAGTGGCTTTTTGTTTGTTGTATGGGGTTTTCTAATGCTAATCAAATTAGTCGAGGTTTAAAAATTGATGATGTGGATAATGGTTTAGGAAAATGGGTAAGCATCTGACTCTTGATCTCAGCTCAGGTCTTGATCTCAGGGTTGTGAGTTCAAGCCCCACACTGGGCTCCGTGCTGGGCATGGAGCCTACTGAGAAGAGAAGAGAAGAGAAGAGAAGAGAAGAGAAGAGAAGAGAAGAGAAGAGAAGAGAAGAGAAGAGAAGAGAAGAGAAGAGAAGAGAAGAGAAGAGGAGAGGAGAGGAGGGGAGAGGAGAGAAGAGAAGAGAAGGAAAGAAAAGAAGAGAAGAGAAAAGAAAAGAAAAGAGAAAATGGGTGTAGTCATTCACTGCTGAGAAGATTGTGAAATGGTATAGCCTTTCTGAAGAGCTGTCTATCAATATGTATCAACAAATTTTTAAAAGTTCCTACTATCTGACCCCATAATTTCTTTGCTAGGAATCTAACCTAAGGTAATTATCAGAAATTCTCAAAAATATGTATGCTTAAAAATGTTTTTTAGTGTGTTGTTAATAATAGCGAAAGAAAGAAAGAACCATCTAAGTACTTATAAAGGGAGAATTGTTCAATAAATTAAAATGCAAAGAAATAACAAAGGAAACAAGTGAAGAAATATTTTAACATCATTGGGAAAAGGGCATTGGAAGTATATTTAAACAGAATTAGAAAATGTTCACAATAGAGTGATTAAGTGGTAAAGTCATGGTACAAATGAAATTTCGTATCCTGGATTGAATCCTGGAACAGAAAAAGGATATCAGCTGAGAAACTGGAAATTCAAGTAGACTTCGTAGTTATAGTTCAATAGTTTAGTTAATAATAACATCATACCGGGCGCCTGGGTGGCTCAGTTGGTTAAGCGACTGCCTTCGGCTCAGGTCATGATCCTGGAGTCCCTGGATTGAGTCCTGCATTGGGCTCCCTGCTCGGCAGGGAGTCTGCTTCTCCCTCTGACCCTCCCCCATCTCATGTACTCCCTCTCTCTCATTCTCTCTCTCTCTCTCAAAAAAAAAAAAATAATAATAACATCGTACCAGTGTTAACTAATTCTTAGTTTCGATAAACAGAAGACGGTGATCTAAGATGTTAACATTAGGGGAAGCAGGATGAGGGGTGTATAGGAATGCTTTATTGATCTTTGTAATTTTTCTGTAAATCTGTAATCAACATTTTTTTGAGGCTTGCTACGTGTCAGGCATTGTGTAAACTGCCTTTCTTACAATATTTCATTTAATCCTCATTACTCTCTTATGTGGTAGATACTGTTATAGCCCATTTCAGAGACGAGGAAATGGAGGCTCAGAGTCGCATAGTTTTTAAGTAGTAGAGCCAGGATTCGAATTCAGATACTCCTGATTTTAATGTCTGTGCTTTTTCAGTTGTGCATTGCAAAAAGAAACACCGAATCAAATGGTTAATAGCTGTTATCTTGGGGAGGTGGCATCCTGTTTCTTTCTTTCCCCCCTTGGGGGTTGTTGTGGGAAGAGAAAGGATAGGGGAAAGAATGGGCAGGACTTCCTACCTGATGAGGCATGGGTGATAAATCGAGTCAAGAATTGAAGAGGGCAGCACACGTGGGCGCTCCTTCCAGCGAGGGGGCCCGTTTTGGGGGACGCTGGGGAAGACAGTGACTTGGGCTTCTGCTCTGCTGGGATAGAGGTGCTAGGGGATGGCCAATGTTGCCTGAACAGCCTGAGTGGGAGGTCAGGGCCTGCCTCAGGGTCCCCATAGTTCTGGGGACCATGGTTTACGTATGCCATGTGACACTAGGAGAAGGCACACATTCAGGGGTGGAGGGAGGAGATGAGATGAATGGGGCCCACCTAGCCAGGGGAAGCAACCCGGTGAGGCCTGGGAACTTCCTGAGTGTCTCCACTAAGTTGCCACTGAAGCCGCTCACAGGCTTATGTTGTACTAATGATCCATATGATACAGACCGCTGATATAGTTCGGTACAGCTCCTGCTAGTCTAAGCCGGGGGCCGGGACAAGGTGAAGCGGGGATCGGGGACAAGTCCTCAGCAGATACAGTTTAGCTCTTTGGAGAGGTTCCTGCTCCTGAGGGTGGAAAAGCAATTTTTCTGCATCTTTTTAGAATCTCTGGCTCTCCTGATTTCCCCATTTCTTATTCTTCCCATCAGCTCATCACTGCTGACAAGCCCTCAGATTCTCCCTTGGTGCCCAGGGGAGGAGCTTGGCCCTGTTGTCCCTGAGTTCAGAGGACTGAATGCTGCCCAAACTGGGCAAAATCAAGGGCAGCTGCTCAGCGGCCTTCCCAGCGAATGCACCCCGAGACTGGCACATAGTGGGTTCCCCTAGGGGATGTATTCTAACCCCAAATATCTCCCCCTGCCTCCTCATCAAACCTGCCTCACACAGCTGCAGTTGGCAAGGTCAGACCTGGGCCCTCTGGGTGTTTTCTCTGAACTAGCCTTGGGCCACCTCTCCAAGACCCCCGGGACCTCCTGGCCTTGATAAGGGGACTGCGGAGGGACACCGATCAGAAGCCAGGAAGGCTCAGGCGTGCACTTACGCTCTCTTCTCGGTGGATTTGCTCTATTTCTATCCATCTGGGCAACTGGCCCTTAGGGCCTGAGGGCCTCCCAGGCTTCTGCCCTGCAGGGGACAAACTCCAAACTTCTCAGCTGGCTCCAGGTCCCTGCAGGGCTACAGGCTGAGGACAGGGATCCTATGGTGGCTTGGAGCCCTCGTTGCTTCTCTTTTTGGAGGTTGGACAGATGGAGCCCAGGCATAGGATAAATAAACCAATTAAATCTGAGAAAACAATGTCCTGCTACTTCTCTCCAGAACCACTGCCCACCCCCCGAGTCAGACTGAGGGTGGGTCTGTCTGAGAGCTAAGAGGCTGGTATGGGGACTCTCCCCGTCCTTGCCTAGAGAGCCCCTCCTTCAGGCTGGTGCCTGCAGCGTGGCGTGTTTTCCTAACGTGGTGAACACATGTCTCTGGAGGATCACTGTTTTTCTCTCTGAGGTCCTTCAGTTACCCTGGAGGAAGGCATGGGAGAGGCCAGGTGTCCCCCAGCTAAGAGGCAGGGAGAGGAAGGGGAAAGGGTTGTCAGACTGGGGAGGCAGAATGGGGAGGGGTGACAGATCAGGAGGGTGGAGGCCAGGGGAGAGAGAGGGAGTCCCAGACTTCAGAAACTTGAGACTGGTGAATGCCTCCTACCCCCGGACACACCGGGATCAGGCTGAGAACAATGTGATGCAAGAGAGAGATGATCGCTTTTGGACTCTGCCCCTTTTGAGAACCTCAGAAAAGGTGGAGAGAAAAAAACCCCACCGTAGATGAAGTTTCCTTAGGTATGCCGTGCCTCCTTTACTTAAATTTGACCTGCCTTTAGCACTGATTCACAGAGATCCTTCTAGATGTAAGGTGCTGTGTTAGCTGCTGGGGCTAGAAACTAACAAGACATGGCCTAGCTAGAGGAGAGAGCTGTCCCGTGTACTAAGCATGACAAGGCTACAGCGTGTCTGGTCTCATAGTGGCCGTGAACAAAGTGCCCATATGTGCCTGGAGGGGTTGGAAGATGGCACAGAGGAGAGGACCTCTGAGCTGGGTCCCAAAAGAACCATCGGAAGTGTACTGAACAGAGGCTGAACCAAGGGGTCGGGGTGGGGCGCTCAGGTGGAGGGGCACACTCCAGGTAAAAGGGTTTGTGCAAATGCTTGGAGGCTTGGAGGGCTTGGGGATTATTCTAGAGCAGTGAGGAGTCTTTGGCAGGCTTTAGACAGGTTTGAGGATGGCATTCTAGCAGCATCACGCTGGCAGCAGGGTGAAGGATGGGGGGTAGAGAGAAACACTGGATGGTGAACACCAGCTGGGAGGATTTTTAGATAATATAAGTGAGGCATGTTGAGGACCCCATACTGAGCTAAGTCAGTAGCAGGGGCTAGCGATGAGGGGACGTACAGAAGGGATGGTAAGGAATCCACAGGACACAGCGACTGATGGAACGCAGGAGACGTGAGGCCAAGAGGGAAGAGAGCGAGGAGGCCTAGGTTTCTGGCTTAGGTGCCTGGAAGAAGGTGGTGCTGTTCATGCTGAGAGAGAAATAAAGGAAAGAGAACAAGTTGTGTGTGTACGTGTGTGCGTGTTGAGGCGTCGTAATGCTGTGAGGCGTCGTAGCACTGGCCCAGGTGGTGATATTCAGTATGCAGTGGGTTTGCGGGTCTAGAGCCTCTATACCAAAGATCACTCCAGGATTTCATGACTGGGTAATCGAAAGGATGATAATGTCATCAACAGAAATAAGGACCACTGAAGGGGAATTATGACGGGGGTGGGGGCTAGATGATGGATTGAATTTCATGATGTCTATGGGACATAGTGCTGAAGGTATTCACCAGGCATTTGCAAAAATGGGATCAGAGCAGCCCGAGGTCAGATCTGGAGCTTTATATTCAGGAGTCCTCTAAGTAAAGATGATAGTTGCAGCTGCAGAACGGATGAGATCATCAGATGCAAGTGTATACTGAGAGCAGAAGGTCAAAGACAGAACGCTGGGAGACACCTACTTCTATTTAGGGCGGGAGGGGGGCAAAAGCCAGAGAAGGAGCTGTCTGCAAGAACCGGGAGCGTGGAGAAGAGTTTCCAAAAGGCGGCTGGCAGGTGAGCCGAAGGGTTGCTGAGAAGGGCAAGGGCGAAGAGAGACTTAGGGATTCAGACGCATGACCTTTCAGAGAGCAGATCCAGTGAAGAGGCAGGGATGATGGCAGAAATGAGCCAGTGCTGAGAAGTACAGGTGGTTAAGTATAAACAACCCTTTGAGCCACGAGGCAGTGAAGGGTGCAGATTTTGAAAATGGGAAAGACTTGGCCCGGTTGCATTTCTGTGAGGCACACAAGGACGCATCTCCACGTCAGGCGTCTCACACGGCTGTCGGCGATGCCCTTCCCTCGTCCTGGGGCCTCTCGTGGTCATGGATCCCTAGGGCCAGAGTGCTGGTGATCCTGGAGGAAGGAGACCCTTCCACCTGTGACACTCTGGAATGCCTCGAGGCATTCCTCCCTTTCTGCCCCGATTCCTCCTTTCCTTTGCAAAACAAACATTGACTGAACGCCTATTCTGGGTCACCTGCCGTTAGGTGGCCCAGGACACCCCCGAGGGGAAGCAGGTGGCCAGGCTGCCGCAGTGAGCGGTGTGAAGTGGGCAGCAGGAGGTGTGGGGAGAGGAGGATAGCTCTGAGACAAGGGGACTGCAGGGGGGACACCAGTCAGCAGCCAGGAAGGCTCAGGCGTGCCCTTCCGCTCTCTTCTCAGTTGTGTTTGGCACAGAGACTGGGGGCCTTCGGGATTGACTGGAATAGGGCTGAGGGGAACGAAAGGACAGATGTGGCCTTAGGAGTCCCAGCTTTGGGGTGCTGGCGCTGCGGCGGGCTCAGGAGCGAGCCCCGAGACCTTTCTCGCCGGCTCACAGCCAGAGCTGGGGGCGGCAACGGTTCTGAAGCAGGCACTCCATCTCGGGGTAACGTGATCCTCTACCGCAGGGCTCCTCTGATGTGGGCTGCTTGCCTTTTACAGCATTAGGGGGGCAACATTTCATGGAAAATTCAATAAATCCCCCTGTACAGCCAGACGTCTGTAAACAATGGCTTCCAAATTCAATCAGGCTGGGGACCCGCAGCAGCATTTATGAGCTCTAACGTGGAATATTATATAGGGGAGTGAGTGGTGGGGGCTGGGGGAAGGCCTTCCTGGAAGATGAGTGCTCCTGTGTGGCTTCTGCTCTCAGATCCTGGCAGCGGAAGGGATTCGCCAGGCACAAAGCCTGGCCGCTGGGACTCCTGGGCTGGGCCCACGGGCCCCTGAGCCGAGGCTCTGGGCTGGGCGAGGAGGACGAGAGAATTCGGCCTTCGGTACTGGCTATGAGGAGGCTGAAGGGTTAGAACAACCAAGGCTGGGAGCGAGCCGCCCACCTGACCATGCGCGTGAGCCCCCACAGTGTGCTTCCTGTCTTGGTCACGGGGGAAGGCCCTACAGCTTTCAAATCTCCTTTCTATCGACCTTCTACCCCTTTGGTTCCACCGTCTGGCAGTGATCGTTAGAGAACTAGTCCGTCTCTCTTGCTCAGGTTCAGATGGTTCCTCACCTAGTACAGTCTTCCTGTAGTAGGGTCGGGCCAAGGACAGGGACTTTAACTTTGAAAGGATAAGGGGGTTGATGCTTTAGGGAAGCTGAGGTCTCGCCTGCTCTTCAGGCCCCCCCTAGATTTCTCCTCTCCTTTGCCCTTTTAACACTCCAAACTCTGGCCCCCTCTCCCCGCCTCTCCCCCTCCACAGTTGTTGCCTCTGAACCCTCTGGCAGGCTTTCTCCTGCAAACTGATATGGGACATTATGGGGCAGAGGAAAGACCCACAGCTCTGGATTCAAATCCAGTTCATGTACCAGCTATGGGTCTTGGATAAGTCATGTTCTCCTCTGACTCTCAGGGTCCTCACCTGTGTGGGGAGAATAATATTAACTGCCTCACAGAGCGCCTGTGAGGTGAGATTGGCCAATGTACATAAAGCACCTGATGTTCTGGCATGGAATAAGCATGCGATATGCTCTAGCTTCCTTTTCTGAGTTCCTCCCCCTCCTCTCAAACCGCCCTTCGATGAAGCTTCTGCTAATCATTGGAGACTGCCTTCCATGCAACCAAAGTTCCCAGATGTTCCATCAGCTCTTGTCTCACGTCCTGCACACCTCTCCAGCTCCCTTGTGGTTGGCTTTCCTGTGGGCCTGAACCCAACAGGAAGAGCCTCAAAGACCACTGTAGGCCCTGGCCACCCTGGAAAGCCCATGTAAGGGGTGGAGGCAACTCTGACGTGTGCCAACACTGAGGTAGATTTCTTAGAGACCTGGGAGGTAAGCTTCCCGAGGGCAGGCGGTTTTGGCCGCTTCGTCTCTGGCTCTTTTCCCAGTGTCTAGAGCAGTGCTTGACGTTTGGTAAGTGTTCAGTCAGTATTTCCTGAATGAATCAATCACTTCAGTTTGGGAATCTTCCTGTGGTTTTTCTCTGGTTCTAGAGGGAGAATGGAGAGTTTGCCTTCTAGAAAAACAAACCGCAAACCCTCTTGAAGGTCAGGAATCCTCTCTTCCCTTGAAATGTCCTTGGAATGTTGGCCAGGCTTCCTCCACGGAGTGGGCAGGGAGCAGAATCCCTCCCGGCAAGGATGCTCCTTGCAACCCACTGCTAGAAACGTGAGTTTTGGGAGGATGAGGGAGAAAGGGTGATTCTTGCAAGCAAGGCTCTATGAAGGCTCTAAGGCTAGCCGCACCAGGCCTTTAAAGACAACGGATTTAACTTCTGCGGCTGCGGCCTGGATATGCACTTCCTTTCCCCTGCAGAGGACAGTTCCATACAGCACACCCCCCTCCCCCTTGTCAATCTTAAAATACAGGGCAAAAGGGAGAGAAAGGTTGGCCAGCCCCAGAATAATACTAAGTAGCATTTATAAAGGATTTATCACATGCCAGACTCTACACTCAACACTTCATGCCTTAACTCGTTTAAACTTTGCCTCGGCCTATGTGGAAGGTACTAGTAGGATCCTCATTTTACCTATAAGGGAACCAAGGCTTGGAGAGGTTAAATAACACGCCAAGATCACAGGGCCAAGAAGAAAAGGAACAGGAGGGGACCCTAGATCTGTCTAGCTCAGGACAAGCTATTAATCACTACATTCTGTTGCCTCAGAAAAAGGTGGAGACCAGTCTTGGCTTGAATGGTTCTGAGGCCCTGGCAGAGATCAAGCATTCTCCATCTGCTTCTGCTCTGCTCTGCTGCTACCCCCCACCCCCAACTTCAATTTACAGCGGGCAACCGAGATTGTCTGAGAGAGGTTATCTCCTCTGGGCCTCCAGCTCTCCTGCTGGGCACTCCTGGGGGAAGAGAAAGAAGGTGGGATGGGACCAGGGGAGAGGCCCAGCTCCCTGACCTGAGCTACAAGGACAAGCGGGCTGCTCTGCTGCCCGGCTGGGACAGTACCAGCCACCTGGGCACCCTCTGCAGTCTCAGGCTTGGGATATAGGCTCTACCACTGTCAATATCCCACCCATCTGGAAGGAGGAGATCCTTTAAGATTGGAGCCAATGTTGACCTTTTGGTTTTCCATTTGGTAGGATGGGGGAGAGGGTCCAAGGAGACAGAGACCCCTCTCCCCACACAGCCAGACACCCAGCCTCTGGGGCTCTGGGATTCACTCCTCAGGCAGTCATGCAAAATTACTGTGGTTTTTTTTCCCCAAAATGTCCAAAATATGATATCATGTTCACCGTACACCCCAGTCACATACCCCTGTCCATGAACAAGCAGCTTCAATGTTGACTTCGGTGACTAGCTGGGTCTGTGCTCTGGCTTTCTTTCTCTCTCTCTCTCTCTCTCTCTCAACTCCCCCTCCCTCTCTCTCTCATTCTCCTTGCTAGCTGCTGTAAGGATCAGTCCCCAAAGAAAAATGCCCAATTTGTCATGTCATGTCCAGCTGTTAACCTCCCGTCGGTAAGCCATGGGGAAGACTTACTTTCTCCTATTTATTTATTTGCCACTTGGACAATAGAAGGCCCCAGGCCTGCTGAGTTCTCCATAATAAAGCCACCAACGATCTCCCCCATCACCCCTCCCCTCCCCCCACCCCCATGTCAACAACACTAGCCAACCTGCAGGTGTCACTGGGCATTAACCCCGGGCTTAACTCTGGCTCTGCTGAACCGGAGGGAAGGGGGAGGGGGTAGTGAGCGAAGGTGGGGGGTCTGACGGGGAGGTCTCTGCACAAAGAGGAAGGCCTGGGGATGGGCTGGCTCATAACCATCCCTCCGGAAAGCTCACTGTGCTGAGGCTGGGGGAGGGAGGGAGGGATCAACCAAATAATGCAGCTCCTTCTTCCCAGCCTCCCCAGTGGTCTCCAGGCAGAGCCTTGGCCAGCCGGTGGCAGGCGCCGGACTCACCGCACCTAGCAACACTGCCGAGAGACGGGGCCCTGCAGGAATGAGGCCCCGTGTGGCTGGCCCTAGAGTAGGCCCCGGGGAGGGAAGGGCTGGGGCAGGGTGGGGAGGCTCAGACCCTCCAGGCTCCAGGCTGCTCCGTCACCCCTTCTTTCTCTAGCACTCCCTTGGTCCCCTCTCCAGGCTTATTTGGCCCAGCCCAGTTTGCGAAAGGAGAACGAAGAACGAGGTGCTCCAGGGCAGGAACTGCTAGAACTGTCCAGGCTGGGCTGCCAGTTCTCCTGGGGATTAAACAAGGGGGGGGGGGGGGCGTAGGGGGATGGGCTGCTTTTTAGTCAGTTGCCCTTCCTTCTGTTCAGATGTCAGAGTGAGTTACAGATCACACCAAAGTGCAGCCCCCATGGCCTTTCATCTGGGGCTCCCAGGCCCATGGTGCCAGTACCACCGTCCTATCTCCAGGGACTCAAGCTTCCCCTGGGACAAATCGTGGAAGGGAAGCACAGACTAGGATTAGCTGGATTGTCCACCCAGGCCATCTCTCCATAGTTTCGTACTGCCTATTGACCCCTTCTCCACTCCCAACATCCTCCCCATCCCACGAGAGACAGCCCGAAGCACAGAGGCATTAGCAGGGCATTTCCCAAGGCTAGTCACTGGGGGTGCTCGGCGTGTAACCCACCCCTGACTGCCCTTAGTGAGGTCTCGACCTTGGACTAGCAGCACCCAGAGACAAATGAAAGACTTGGTCAGCCTCTGCCCGCTGAGATTTCTTAATTAACTCTTTGTTTCACAGTAAGAGCTCGCTATTTGTGCATCAGAATGGAAATAACCAGGAAAGGGAAAATGATGGTTGACTGTAAACATGTCTTGAGGGTCCACAGGGGTCTGTACAGGTACCCACTCTGTTCTTGGCCCAGTGCTGCCATTATTTAATGAGAAGCAGCTAGAGAGACTCTGGGGCCTTAGAGGACCAGAGTGCAAAGACAGAGGTCAAAGATCAGGAAGACCAGGCAGCCACAGGTGATCAGCATTAGTTAGGTCAAGTCCAGACTCTCCTGCAGCGCCTGTCCTGGTTGCCACCATGAGGGAAGCAAGGACTACCTTCCATCTGGGGACTTCAAATGCTAAAAATTTTTCTCAAGAGGAATTTCTCAATATTGCATTTTGTACAATGACCTATGTCCAAGAGATGTGGGGTAAGAGGGACGCTAACAGTTGCCAGGGCCCAGCCTGAGGTGACCAGAATGGGAAAGTGTCTGACCCAACTGGAGATGTTCAGATCACTGTCCAGTGTGGGGGGCTCCACGGGCTGCCTTGAAAAATAACAGCATCCAGCAGGGGCTTGGTGACACCTATCCAAGACAGAAAAGGGGAAGATTCTATGGCCGGTAAAAGATGGGACTATGAAATAGGTTTCTGAGGAGCCTTCCAATTAGTGCTCAGAAGTTATGCTTCTAGAGATTTCAGGATTCAGTCTAGGAGACAAGGTGTACAGAGGAACAAATCCAGACAATGGTATGAGATGGACCTGGACTGGACTCCCAGCTCAGTTGATTACTAGCTACGTGACTTTGGATAAGTTACTTGACTTTTCCGAAGTTCAGTTTCTTCTTCCATGAAATGAGCATAAGGATACCTAACTCCCGGTTGTTGGGAAGATTGAGTGAAATAATCTAAGCGAAAACACCTGGAATAAAGCCTGGTTTACGGCAAACCACAGCAACTGTCAATTACTGTTTCTTTTCCTTGTCTGAAACTTCCTTGGTTCTGTCTCCACCTCAACAAGGACAAATTTGTTGTCCCTCGTGGCCACCATGGAAGGGGGAGATGTGTTAAGCGGCACCTGGCTCGTCCTCTCAAAGAGTTTGATCTTTCTCCCTCCCCACTTCTGCATCATCCTCGGTTCTGGGCAGAGACATTGCAGTGACTGGTTTGTGCGGGAGGCATATACACATTTCTTATCTGGCCTGAATAGCAGGCATTAAAATGCATTTTGGTTCACCCAGGACAATAAAGAAAAAAAAGGAAGCTTTAAGTCACTAATAAAAATCAAATGTAGGCAGTTTGCAGGAGTGATCAGCTCAGAGCTTTGCTGTTCTCTTGTTAAGGGTCTGGAGCCATAAATAACTTCCCCATAAGAAGGCAGAGGCGAGGGGGAGTGAGTGAGAGGGAACGCAACAACACAAAATTTTTCATTTTTCTCCATAAATCATTTCAGCGTGCGATAATATTTGTTTTTTCTAATGAGTCTCTTGTGATCCATTCCAGGAGCTAACATCAGGGCCTGTCAGGGGGTGATGTGTGGTACAGTTCAACGCTTTACAAAAACTGCCTGCTACACAGATTTTTTTTCCCCCCTCTCTTCCTTATGCTAAGTATTCATGAAGCCCATTATTCTGTGCTCCTGCTTTACGGATTCTTCCTTTCTGTCTTTCTCCTTTGGGCAGCAACTGCCCTGCTCTCTCCTCCCGCTTATGCTGAAGGGTTTGCTGCAGCCGGGGAAAGAGATGGAGGCAGTAGGAGAGAGTGGTTTGGAGGTATTGGCGGGAGGCCCTTAGGTGTAGACTTTGAGCTTGGGTGGGTGGAGGAGCATTCTTCAAAGTTCAACTGAAGCTATGTGAGAGAATGCCTTTTATATGCTGGATTTCTCATGGCCAACTATGATGGACCCTATCAGAGTGGGCAAGACCACCTGCCAAGCAAAAAGCGCCCAAAGAGAGCAGACACATTAACGGACACCAGATTTGTAAGAGAGATTGTGCGTACCACGCTGAAGAGTTTGGAGTTTATCTTATAAGCAAAGGGAGTCAACGAAGTATTTAACAAAGAATCAGAGTTATCTTTTAAACTCTCATGATGAGTGTGGAGGATAGATTGGGGAGTAGCGCAGGTTGAAGGGAGCAAGGAATGAGACCTGGCATCTGGAAATTCTGGAAGAGTGTTGCAGTGATACAGATGGAAAAAGGATAAGGTAGCAGATTCAGAAATAAGGGATTTTTAGAACAGCTCAGCAACCCCTACTCGTCCTTTAAGACTGATTTTAATATTACCTTTGCTGTGAAATCATTTCCGCCCTCTCCAGATTGGCTCACCCATTCCTCTTGGCTCCTATAATATCTTCTTCATACCTCTCCTCCCTTCAAACACTCATCACATTGTATTATGACTATTAGCTTGAGCTCCTTGGAGGTAGGGTCTGTGCTACATGAATCCTTGAATCTTACCATCTAATATGTGCATGACACATAGAATTACTCAGTGGTACTTATTTTGACTAAGCCAACAAACAAATAAAAAGAAGAGGGAAAGCAGAACTAGTTGTAGAAAGCTGAGGGGTTTAGGGGCAGGTGCAAGAACAGGAGCCACCCAAGGAGACTGAGAAGGAATGCTCAGAGTTAGGATAGATCTATGAGAGTCATGTCCTGGGCTCATGGCAAGTCATAGGAATAGATTTTTTTAAGAAGAAGGCAATGAGTGGTGTCTGGGTGGCTCAGTTGGTTAAGCATCTGACTCTTGATTTCAGCTCAGGTCATGATCTCAGGGTTGTGAGAGTGAGCCTGGGGTTGGGCTAAGTGCTCCATGGGGAGTCTGCTTGAGAGGCTCTCCCTCTCCCTCTGACCCTCCCCTTCCTCTGCTGGCTCTCTGTCTCTCTCTTAAATTAAAATTAAAATAAAATGAAAAAAAATTAAATTAAATTAAATTAAATAAGAAGGCAATGATTTTTGGTGTCAAATGCAAAAGTGAAATCAAATAAGACAAAGAGAGAAAAGTGTCCACGGGATTTGGCAATTCAGAGGTTGTTAGTGATCTTTGTGATGGCAGTTTCATTGGCGTGAGTGCAGGCAGAAGTCAGACCAGCCAGCTCACTTCCGGATGGGAAGTGAGAAAGCGTGGTCTCTTCTTTCAAGAGGGAATGTAAAAAATAGGGGTACTTCAGGGGAAAAACAGGAGCAAGGGGAGATATTTTCAGGAAGGAGGAAGGTTTAAAAAACATTTGTTGGGTAAAATGACACAGAAAAAAGAGGATAAAAAAGAAATGACACACATACAGGAGAAAGTCAGGTAGATCCAGAGCATACTGGATAGCCACACCCGAAGAATATTGATCAGTGTTTGTAAAAGAGGTCTTCAGTGACATACAGCAGGATGATGTCCTTTGCTCTGTTCAGCATTTTTTATCAACAACTTGAAGTCAGAAACAATAAAGCTAACAAATGTATAAGTGAGACAAGGCTAAGGACAGCGAAGAGGGGTTACAGAATCAGGATTCAAAAGTCACTTCCACAAGTTGGAACACAAGTGAAATTTAACAGAACAACTAAGTATTCTACTTGTAGGCTAAAAAAATATATAAAATATGAGAAAGTGTAGGTTGGAGGAATTACACCTTGAGAAGAATTCATGGGAAGAAGACCTGGGAGTCCTGGGTGAATTTATATTGCCAAAAGACTTCGGAAGACTTTGGCCACATTAATGAGGTACGGTGTATAGAACAAAGGAGGGCTGGTCACACCACAGCGCAGTGGAGATGGTCTGCTTTGACTTGGGCTTCTTACTCCTGGGGGGCCATTGATAACTAGGGCAGATTTGGTCAGGGTGGAAAGATGTCTTGAAACCATGATTTGTGATCAATGGTTGGGGCAGCTGGGGAAAGAATAATTTGAGAAATGTGATAGGAATTCTTAAATACTTGCCAGTTTATCACAGAGTAAAGAGGAGAGATTTCTTCTGAAGAGATTCAAAGGGCAGAACTTTAATCCCAGGGCAAGAATTAAATAAAGGCAAATTAAATTTTGGCCTAATATGAGGTAAGAAGTCTATGGACCCCCCTCTATGCATGGGTTTTAGGATTCCTAACGCCAAATAGAAAATGTTACATATATGTGAATATGTATTGGGGTCCATGACTTTCAACAAATTTTTAAAGGGGTCTGTGACTGACACACACACACACACATTAACAACCACGAAAAAGGGAGTATTATCTCTCAATTATGGCAGTTGGAATGGAACTATGGCTTCCAGAAGGAGCAGGCTTCCCATTACTAGATATGTTCAAACAGAGGCAGAAAGACCTAGTCAAACCTCTATCAAGTTTGGAGGTCTGATTCAGGAAGAGGTTGGTTGTAGACCATGCAAAGGAAGGTGTGCGTGGTGTGTGTGTGTGTGTGTGTGTGCATGCAGAGGGGTAGAGAGATAAAGGAGAAGGCAAGACAGAGGTACTGAGATAAACACTGTCATGGGCCGTTTCCATCATGTACTCACAAGAGCATAATAAAGCCCTTGTAATATACTAGAACTTGTGTGGTCCCGGGGCCTAATTTGCATACTAATTACTGAGTGCAAATGGGACTGAGGGGTAGGGAGGGAGGGTGGGGGAGGCATGCAGGGAGCGAGGGGCCTGGACTGTTTGCTCTGCCATTTCATATCATGCTAACAAGCTAATCCGGCGTGCAGTTAGCTCCTGATATATAACTGCTCATTAGTATTATAATAAAGTACATGAAACAACCATAAAACGTTATATACTGCACAAGTGTTGTTTTCTTGCCAATTATCTGCAGGCGGATTTATCACCACAGTTGTTTCGAATTCCCCTTGGTGAGGTTTGGGCGGAATAAAGAAAGGTGTTGGTAGCAGGAGCAGCAGAGGGGGGCCTTTTCAAGGGGCAGACCATGTGTTTTCTTAAGTAGCACTTACTGATGCGCCATTTCATGAGAGTGAAGCAACGAGATCCCATCCTTCCCCATCTCGGCAGCTCAGGGGGAAAGCAAGGAGGGTGAGCGCCGAGGAAGGCTGCAGGCCCGCGGTTCTGGACCCGGAGACGCAGTGCCCTTAGCCCTTTGGACAGCACAGAACCTCCGAGGACAGAGTCCTGTACCAGGCCCACAGGCGGTTTAATGAGACCTTGTAAATCCGCACCACTTGCTTTCCAGCCTTCCAGAGTGGTAGCTCAAGTAACCCAGTTCAAAGCAACACTTCGCCCCCACCGCCTTCCCCCAAAGCGCTTACTGAATGACTTGTAGCCCAGACAGCCTTGTTTGGGGAAGACGTTCCAGAGATCGGTGGTTCTTGCAAAGACTTGCCTTCTGCCTCGGCACGCTCCAGGCACGCCTATGACCCAGTCCCCCACTCCGCAGGGGAAGCTGAGAGTAAGTGAGGGAACCCCCAAGAATTTTCCAGCCAGTCCACGGGGCCCAGGCCACACCTCTTAAGGTCACTCTACTCCATCACCACCAGCAGACACAGGAGAGGCCCATCAGGGTGCTGGGGTTGGGAAAGAGAGAGGCCCCCTTCTCCGTTTTTCTGTTAGATTTTAAGAGCCCCCTTATTTAGTGATGGAGCAGGGAGAGGCTCTGGGGCCCTGTCAGCCCTCCTCACCCAGCCCCAGGCTGCAGGGGAATTGCCGAGCTCTCTGTGCACTTTGCTGGTAAAGTCCTTTCGGACTCTGCCGGCACCCATAGCATTCATAACCAGCTCCTGACAGCCTCACGGTCAGGAACGGGCCACAGGATGGAAGAAGCCAGTGCTTAACAGGGAGCCCTCCGACAGAAGCCTTAGCTAGGCCCTGTGTGTCCTCTCAGACCTGCAAGGGGACATTGACTTTAGTCATTCCCCAGGAGCTGTGGCAGGGCGAGGAGTCAATTCTGTCTTGCTCTGTGCTGTCTTGAAACACCAAAGGATGCATGAGGGTTCCAGGAAATGGATGTCAACTTCAAAAAGGCTGGAGACGTACCCCCAACAGCCACACTCCCTTTAGTGATCCATGGTGGATCTGCTAGTTCACAAATTAAATTCCACGACATTCCCAGAAGCCGCGGCCTCCTGAAGGGAGGGTATATCGGAACCCCTCCCCACATGGAAGGAAGGGATAGACTGAAGCTGTTCGGTCTACATGGCTACCACCCCCTTGAAGGCAGAAAGCTTTACTCCTAACAAGAGGACACGCTGTAACTACCCCTGGTCATATGTGTGTTTATGTGTTATAGACGTGTCTGTACCTACATGCTCTAAGTACCCCCTGGACCGCTCAAGAGCTCCCCTTTCTCCCTGCGAATGACATCTCCACTGGAAGAGCTTAATAATATGTCAGAACTTTCTGTTCTAGATATGCTCTTTGTTGTCTTTATTCTCTACACTCTTTAAATGTCTCTCTGAATCAGACTATGGCTGGTCAGAGAAATGACCACTGGACTATTTTCTTTTATTTTTTTAAGATTTTATTTATTTATTTGAGAGAGAGAGAATGAGAGACAGAGAGCATGAGAGGGAGGAGGGTCAGAGGGAGAAGCAGACTCCCTGCTGAGCAGGGAGCCCGATGCGGGACTCGATCCCGGGACTCCAGGATCATGACCTGAGCTGAAGGCAGTCGCTTAACCGACTGAGCCACCCAGGCGCCCTGGACTATTTTCTAATACCAGAGACATGCTTTAATATCCCAGAGACTTTGGGTTGATGAAATGGAGGTTCACAATTCTCTCTCACATGCAATTCTGTTTCATTATTCAATTATTATGATAACCATGATGATGATGATGACAATGATGATAAAGGAACGACCACCTCATTGGGACACCTGATGGTCTCCAAGTCCAAGGACAGAACAGCAGGCGTAAGGGTGATTGTGTCTCTAGAACAGACTACATACCAGTGCTGTGGCAGAGTGTCCAACAGCTAATAAATGGTATTTGGGATATAGGGGCAATTGTTATGTGAACTGACCAAAGAATCAAGTTCAAGTTCTTTAACAGAGGCTACAAGACTTTCGGTGAACTGGTATCCACCTCCCTCTTCACCCCATCTCTTGTGCTCTGTTCCTCCCCCAATGCCCCTGCAATGCTGAATTGGGTCTAGTTCCCGCTAACAAAGGAGGCTTTCCTGTTTGCTCATTTTGATCCCTCTGCCTGGAAGGGCCACCTACTTTTCCCCCCGGCCAACTCGTCATACCTTAGGTTGGGCATTATCTCCTGCAGAAGCTTTTTCTGATACTCCACCCCTAGTCTGATCTAGTCTGCCCTTATGTGCCTGTACTTACTTCTATCTCAGTGTCGATCAGCAGCTTTGCAATCTCTGCAGGGCAGGTGTCTGATGCCTTACAGTCCTAGGACCTAGCATAGAGCCTGGCCCAGACCACGCACTTAGTACGTGTTTTTACTTATTGCAGTTTGAAAGAACCGATGTGAACTGAAGGTCTGTAAACTCACACCAGCATCCCAAACCAGATAGAGCCTTCAGTGGACTTTTCGTTTACTCTCTAGGTAACAACCACTAATCCAGCACGCATTAGGCACTCAAAGCCAGGTAGCCCCCTCCAAAACCAGAGAGCAGGGGCAAACCTCTGTTTCTGTGATATTGAAAGCCCTTTGCTTCATTGTCATCTGCTTTCTCCTTCCTTTGAGTCTAGTCCTTAAAGGCGCAGGTAGCGACTGACCCGGTCCAGGGACAGCTCCACTGTGGCTCCGTCTTGTTGCTCTGGGCGGGTCACCACTCCCGTTCCCTGAGGACCCTGGAAGCTCCCTCTTCCTCCCATGTGGTGGTCAGTGGGTCTTCAGGGGCTGGTTCAACGGAAAGCCCCAGGAGCCCCCTCTACTCTGGGCTGTTCCCATCTGCAGGAGCCTGAGGTGGACAGGAAGCAGGCTATTGATGCCCTCCCCAGGGTCGTGATGGAGAGGAACTGAGACCCCTGATGCAGCACCCCTAACCCTAGGTCAGTCACACGACGAGCACTGAAGTCATACTGTCCTAGTCCTTCTTCCCCATCGAAAGACACACTTTATCATGAGAAGAGGAAAAAAAAAAAAAGAACATGGGCTTGGAAGTCCAAAAACACTTCTGTCTCTTCTAAACTATTCATCCTTGGGAAAGCTGCTTAGCTTTCTCAGCTTTAGTTTTCCTACCTATAAAATGGAAATAATAAAACCCACCCATAATGTTAATAAGGACTAAAATATTTGATAGAAGATATCAATATATGCATATATCTGAAGTGCCTACCCCTGGTATACAGTAGGGACTCAATGAAGAGTAAATAATAATAATAATAATAATAATAATAATAATAATAATAATAAATGTAAAGGTCTGAATTTGGATCTAAAAATCCAACAGCACATGGGGTGCCTGGATAGCTCAGTCAGTAAAGTGTCTGCCTTTGGCTTGGGTCATGATCTCGGGGTCCTGGGATGGAGTCCCGCATCCGGCTCTCGGTTCAGTGTTGAGTCTACTTCTCCCTTCCCCTCTCCCTCGTGATCTCTCTCACTCTCTCTCAAATAGATAAATAAGATCTTAAAAAAAAATAAAATAAAAAATAAAAACCCAACAGCATAGAATGGGGTGAAAGAGACATGACTCAGCAATGAACAGTTTGGGGTTTCGGTTGGTAACCAGCTCAATAGGAACCAGCAGCGAATGAGAGATCCCACTGCATTCACAAAGAAGTGACAGGCTCACCCTTCTCCGCCCTGGGTCAGTTGCCTCAGGCAGCGCAGGTCCGGGCACCATCTCCAAGAGCCCCAACCAACCATATACGAGAAGACCTCCTGTAAACCATAGAGCTTTTACACATGGAAAGCACTACTATGAGCTGTCAGCAGCATATTGCTCAGTGGGGTAGAGATAATCTGTACTAAGTATGGTAGTAAACAGTACTGCAAGGCAGGGCAGGGGACTCAGCACCATAGAAAGAAAGCGGGGAATCATCAGTTTGTAAAAAAGGAAGCTGATAAAGGCAGAGGGAGCTGATTCTTCTATGTCCCCCATGAAAAAAACCAAGAACAGGAAGGTAAAAGCTAATTTAGACTCCTCAAATTTGGGTTCTTTTTAAGAAAAGTATTTTCTAACAATCAGGTATCTAGACAAGGACTGCTTTGAGAAGTAATGAGCTCCCCCTCATAAGAGGTATTCAAGCAGAGGTTGGTTGATGTTAGTTGGTCCTAACAGAGGGAATTCAAACAGGGAGGTTGACACCAGAGCTCTCCTACCCTGAAATGTCATGGCTAGAGGGGCTCTCTCCCTCCTGTTCTCGGTCATCAAAGGGGCAGAGAAGAATCAGAAATCCTCAAATCGATCACTTATCTGATATTCATTAAACATCTACTACACACCAGGCATTGTGCTAGATGCTGAGAAAATAGGCAAAAATGAGGAAAAGACTATGGCCTCAGCGCTCTTACAATCTCACAGGGTTAACTATCACGACAGAGGTCCGGCAGAGTGCTTGGGCGCACGCCAGAGAGAAGAACTAAGTGCTGGGAGTCCTCGAGCTGAGTCTTGAAGAAATGCTCTTACAGGATGGAAAAGGGAAGTAGGAGTACAACAGGTGGAAGGGGCAAGTGTGCAAGGCCATAGTATTGTGCGCCAGCAGGGCACGTTTAGGGAGGATGAGGTATGTGGGAAGCGAGACTGAAGAAACAGGAGGGGTGAGGCACTTCGTGCAACTTACTGCAGACCTTGAATGTACGGTAAGGGTTACAGGAAGCACGGCGGGGACTGAAAAACAGTGACACAGTCACACCTGCATTTAAAAATGGTCCCTGGCACAGGCTGTAAGAAAGGACTGAAGTGGAAGGACATGCATGGGAGGATGATTGGTGACTATATGCTCAGAATTGTTTTTTAAAGATTTATATATTGGGGCGCCTGGGTGCTCAGTCGGTGAAGCATCTGCCTTCGGCTCAGGTCTTGATCCCGGGGTCCTGGGATCGAGTCCTTCTCCCTCGCCCTCTGCCTGCCACTCCCCCTGTCAAATAAATAAGATCTTAAAAAAAAAAGATTTATTTATTTATTTGAGAGAGCGAGAGCCTGAGAGTGAGTGGTGGGGAGGGAGGGGCAGAGGGAGAGAGAGAATCCCGAAGCAGACTCCCCACTGGGCGAGGAGCCCAGCCATCTCAGGACCCCAACAAAGGGCTCCATCCCAGGATCCTGAGATCATGACCTGAGCAGAAATCAAGAGTCAGATGCTTAACTGAGTGAGCCATCCAGGTGCCCCAAGAAGTTTTTTTCTAATTGTAAATGTAACATGTGTCCATTGTAGGTAATTTAGAAAACCAAGAGAACTCTAAAGTGAGTGACCTATAATCCCACCACCCAGTATAATATGTTGGTGTGATTCCTTTTATTTTTTTTCTATGCATAGTTTTAATTAACCTTATTTTAGGATCTCTGCTAATATTCTCCAAAATATTGTCTGAAATATTCTCCAAAAACATGATTTTTTAATGGCTGTGCAATATTCCATTGTATGATTTTACTATAATTTATGTAATCATTCCTTTGTTGTTGAATGTTTAGGTTGTTTTCATATTTTCCTGGCTATCCGTAATACTGACATGGTTATCCTTATGCATAAATCATTGACCACAGGTCCAGTTATTTTCTTAGAATAGATTCCAAATAGGAATTACTAAAATAAAGGGCATAAATATTTTAAGGCTTTTGCTACACATTACAAAATTGCTTCCAGACAGGTTATACAATTATGTGCTTTTACTAATAGTATATAAAGATGCCTATCTAACTCCACACTTATTAACACTGAACTTTATCATTTTAAAAGTTGTCCATTTGCATAGGCAAAATATTATCTCATTTATTTAATTTATACTAGCTATATTAATTTGAAGATTTTCCTATTTCTTTTGCAAACTGCTTGTTCATGCCTTAGTTCATTTTATATTGAGCTAGTAGTGCTTTTTATTGATTTATAAGAGCTCTTTATATATTAGGAATATCAAATGTTCTGCTGTGTTTACAGCAAATCTTTGTTCTTCAAGTGGCATTTTGGTATTTGTCTTTTATTTTTGTTTGTGGTGGGACTTTCATTGTTGTATAGAAATCTAAAAGCCTGGTGACTTCTTCCATTGTGTTTATGCTAAGAAGGTCCTTCCCTAACTTGTTATACATATCTGTATTTGATACAGATCTAGTTATGGCTTATCCTTTGCATTTAACTTTTTAATTCATCTGGAATTTATTTTTATTTTTATTTTTTTTAAAGATTTTATTTATTTATTTGACAGAGAGAATGAGAGAGAGAGCACATGAGAGGGGGGAGGGTCAGAGGGAGAAGCAGACTCCCCGCCGAGCAGGGAGCCCGATGCGGGACTCGATCCCGGGACTCCAGGATCATGACCTGAGCCGAAGGCAGTCGCTTAACCAACTGAGCCACCCAGGCGCCCTGGAATTTATTTTGATATGAGGTATAAGACAAGGAACTTACTCCTTCGCTACCTCCCAATATTTCTTTTCCTTGTAGGTGAAAGAGGACAGGTAAAGGGCAGAGAAAGAGGGAAGAATCTAGACTGAACCAGGTTTTGCTTGAGTGTTTTGTTGAATGGTGCTTAAGGATCATTTAAGTTGCAGGATGAAAAAAATACACGGATGTCACTTTTGAATATGTTGCATATGAGGTGCCCTGCAAGGGTTCAAGGGGGAGATAGTGAGTTGGCAGTTGGAATATGAGGCAGGAAGCTCAGGAGAGAGGTTGAGGCTGAAGCTGTAGTCATGGAGTCATCAGTGTTCAGAGGGCAAGTGGTACCACCGGCATGGTTGAGCTCACGCAGGGCAGTTGTGTAAAGTCAAAAGAGATAAGTGAAGGTATTCTGGGCAGCAACCATGTGGAAGGGACATACACAGGAGGAGAAGCTAGGGAATGAGAGCGAGAAGGAGTAGATAAAACCCAAAGAAATGAGTTGGAGAAGCTAGGGAAAAAGAATTTGAAGAGGGGAAAGGTGATCCAAGTATCCATAATGTCGTGAGATCGAACATAGTCTACAATGGGCTGAGTGAGCTGGAGACAGGGCAATGGACGTGTGAGAGTTAGGACTGCTTTTGAACAAGTTTATTGGTAAAAAGAAAGGGGAAGATGGGGCAGTAATATGCTTGAACGATAGTGTGGAACAAGGTTTGAAGGGGAGACTTGAGGGTGTTTGAAGGTAGAGGGAAGGCGCTGGTAGGAAGAGGGACATTGAAGAAGACATGGCAGTGCAAGGTCTCAAGGAGCAGTGGTGATGGGCGCCAGGGCACAGGGAGAGGATTAGTACTGAGTCAGGATGCACGGCTGTGCAGATGGCCCTCTGGGTCAAGGGTAAGGTTAAGAGGGGAAAAAAATTGAGCTTTTGGCCTCTAGTCTCTCCGTAAAGCAGGAAATGAAGTCATCCAGGGAGAATGAGGTAAACAGAGGCAAGGAAGGAAATTTTTTGAGAGAAGGAAAGGCTTAAAACAACTGCTGTGGGGAAAAGGGAATTGATTCTAGGCCAAGCCGGAGGACTGGTGAGAAGCATTCGGGGCCCAGCTAAAGTCTGTACCAGGCAGAATGGTTGTGTGATTTTCTCAGTCCAGCATTGCAGGGCGGAGCTAGAGGAGAAAGCAAATACTTATGCGGAGTTGGATCTGAGATGGAAGAAATTCTTTAAAGAGATTGATCAAAGGGTCAAGGTTAAGAACAAAAGTGAGCCTAGGAGGGAATGATGGGCTTGTTGCATTAGGAATGGTCCAAGGATCGAGGGTCTCCATAAGGTCAAAAACCAGTCTCCGTGGGAGTGCGGAAGTAGCACAGATGTAGAAGGATAGAAGGGTCTGGTTAGAATGTGGGATTCCTGAGGTGAAGAAATCCTGGGACAGAGTCAGACAGAGGGCTCCTCTGGCCTTCTGCTGTAGGAGTGCAGGAGACTGGAGCAGAGAATCTGGGATTTGGATGGTTCCTGTGGGTGTTGAAATTCCCAGGACGAGGGCAGGAATAGGGGCCGGGGAGATATGGAGCCAAGTGTCAAAGTTCACAGTGACCAGAGGGGAGATGTCATCAGCAGATGGCAATGACAAGAACAGGAAGAGACTGGTGTAGGCTCAGAGAGCAGGGCTGGTCGTGGGGGGCTGAGAGAGCACCTCACTGCTGACAGTACTGGGGGCCAGCAGGTTTGGGGCACAGGTGGGCCAGCCAAAGTGGGGCAGCAGCTTCCAGGCTCTGCTTATTTGGTTGGTCGGTTCAATCACGCATTCATTCAAAAGGGATGTGATGAGATGAGTCTGATGAGCCGTGAGCAAGGCGCTCGATGTTGTGCTGAGGCTACCTCTCCCAGAGGAATGCACCAGAGCCAGCAGCCTTTCCCCTTTTTGCCAAAGGTGGCCCCGCTCTCTCTCAGCAAGCCCCCCACACCAAAGTCCTGCCACCAAAGCCAGGCAGGCCCTGACGCGGCTGATGGCCGGTGGGGGATCTTCTTGTTACAGCTTTTTCCCCAGAGATAAATAGGCCACAGTAAAAAAGATGGCTACATCCTTTCAATAAAGATTTTTTTTCTTTTCCAGACAGCTCGAGAAATGTTTTAAAAGCTTCTCACATTTCCAGTGAAACCCACAGAGAAGAATTTTGCTTGTTATCAGCCCTGGAAGCCTCTGATAGACGGGTGACATTTTTTTTCTTTTTCTTTCTCTTTTTCTCTTTTCCTTTTTTTCCACCAGCTGAAGAGAGAGTCACAGTGTGTTTTATAACTGGCTCTCTGCATTTCAAAAGCTCAACGAGAGCTCTCTGCTAACCCCGATAAGCCTTGGGCTCTTAGCGTCTTAAATACCTCTGACAAGCTATACATTACAGCGCTAATAATTTGCCAAATTTGCGCCCATAATATGATATCTGTAAAACGTCAAGGGCAGTAATGCGATTAGCGGTCTCAAATGAAATATCGAACATTCAGCGTTTAGGTCCTGAATAGGGGGAGAAAGGAAAGGAAATCAATTTCAAAAGCAGGAGGGAAAAAGGCGATAAGCGTGTAATAAAAATAGAGAGAGACGGAGGAGAGATGCGGAGGAAGAGAGACAGGCAGAGCAAGAGTCAGGACGAGATAGACCCGTCTGGTATTCATGTTTTCGGCAGGTAAGAGATGTAAAAAACTTTTACAAATTAGTTTGAATACGAAGCTGGGAAATAACCTTCGGTCACCACAGCAACTGGGTTTGGGGGGGGGGGGCGGGGAAGGAGAGAGGTGGGGGCCGGGAGCGGAGCGAGGGGTTGGCCAAGCCTAGGGAGGGCCTTTCACTCGCTGCCCCCAACAGCCCGCTTCCATAAAACACAGGAAGTTGAATTACAAGGAGTCTGAGGGTGGGCTCTGGCCCTGCCCCCACCCACCCGAGGTGGGAGAGTCGTAATGGACTAATTATCTGGCCAGCAGAGGCGGTGGCGGCGGCAGGCGCAGGAGAGAGGGCCCGGGCTGTCACATACCAGGCTCTAGACTAAATAACAACATCTCACACCTGCAGCTTTACGAGCCCTTGCCCAGAGAGGAGCGCAAACCCTCCCCTCTCCTCTGGCCCCTCCAGCTTCTCCCCAGGCGCTGTGGGCCCCCACTCGAGCCAGGCTGCCCCGGGGGCACCTGACGTGTGTGGGGGGGTCCTCACCCTTGCTGAGGCCTTGGCCCCTTACTCAGTCCTGGCAACCTGCACGTATCTCCGCAGGCGATGCCCCTTCTCCTGGGTCCGGCGGGTAATCCTGCAGGGCTGTCAGCAAGGCAGGGAGACCGGGCCGGTCAACGACCCATCCCAGAGTTCCCAGGGGAGCAGGTCTGTCTCCACCTACGGCCATCTGTCTCAGGCTGTGGGACTGTCTGGAGGATGGGGCTACACTGGAGCACCAGGGCAGAAATGACTAGGGGGTCCTCTTGGACCCGAGGGGACAGCAGAGGCAGGCGCCCTCAGCACATCTCTCTGCTTTGCTCTTTTCATTTCTTGCCCTAATACCATGATTCACAGAGAGAAGCACTTCTTTCAAAATGTGCTGTGCCTGCCTTTCTGCACCACTTGGTCTTGGAAGTGACCCCATAACCCTGAACCTCCCTCTTTTGCAAGGAGATGAGACAGAGCTGCCTCAAAAGAAGAAAGAAAACCGTGCTGGTGTAGGAGCTGGTGCCTCATCAAGGCGATGGCAGTCCAGGAGAGCAGGGTCGAGTCCTTTCCCCACTCCCCACGCCAAAGTCCCTTGGTCCCACGGTCACCCCGCAGGCAGCTGGAGGATGCCAAGCAGGATGCAGGCCAGCTCACCGAGGCAGGAGAGGGCCTGAAAGGTGGTAGATGGGCCGGGTGGGAGAAAAGCAAACAGGCTGCCTGGGGCCTGCCCCAGACCCTTCCCTGGGGCGGCCTGGAATGGCCATTCCAGGGCCACTTCTTGCGGCACCACGAGCCATTAAAATAGGAGTGCTCGGGGAGCCATCAGCCCAGCACAGATGACTTCCCCAGATGTGGCAGTGGGGCAGGATGTGGAAGCCCCCAACCCCAAATGTACAGACAAAACATTCCCGCACTAACCATCCTCGGAAACCCCACAGCCCAGAGCCCCTCTTACAGATGCTTTCTAGACCATTTAGCAGGAGGCAGTGTTTATTTTTGAACATATGTTCTTTCCCATCTCTCGCCTCCCTTCTCCCTTACTAGTCCTTCCATACCCAAAGCCACCCTCTGGATGGGCTGCTGTTGGATGTTACAGCCGAGCTCCGGTGTGGCTGGCATGCTTTGTTTTGGCTTGGCTGTGGGCTTTAGTGTGTGCATGGGCACACGCATGCGCGCGGGCACATGCTTGCTCAAAGAGCCATTAGTGGAGTGCATGACCTATACAGGCTCAAAGAGGGCAGGTTCTTGGAGGTTACCCAAGTTTGTGCGCAAATCCTGAACCAGGCTGTAGGTTCCCTACTTCCCCAAACCGGTACACTAGTCAGAGATGGTTCCTGGACATTATATGCCTATTGGGAAGGCGAGATAAGGGATAGAAGGTTGCTGCCCAGAAGGGAAATTTTTGGCCTGGAGCTTGGAATGGGCTCTACTTGGTTCTCTATCCATGCACAGAGCCCAGCATATTGTCACGCTCAGTAATCACCCACCCCCTCGACTGAAGCCTCCCTCTTTTCTTTAATAAAATAAAGTCCCCCAGTCCCTAAGTGACCTGCTCAGATTTTGCCCCCTTCAAGAAGCCTTCCTTGGGGTGCCTGGGTGGCTCAGTTGGTTAAGCGTCTGCCTTCCGCTCAGGTCATGATGTCAGGGTCCTGGGATGGAGCCCTGAGTCAGGCTCCCTGCTCAGCGGGGAGTCTGCTTGTCCCTCTCCCTCTGCCTCTCCCTCTGCCCTTGCCCCTCCCCCTGCTCCTGCCCCTCCCCCTCCCCTGCTCCTGCCCCTCCCCTTCATCCCGCTTATGCTCTCTCCCTCTCAAATAAATAAAATCTTAAAAAAAATAAAAAATAAAAAATAAAGACGCCTTCCCTAACTCAAATAGCCCAGAGTTCTTTTTCTTCTAATAGATGTGGAGGCTCACATTTACTAGGTGCCACTTGTATTAGGCATTTTACATGTTATTTTATTTAGGTTTCAGAACTTTGGATATTATTATTTCTATTTTATAGACAAGAAAACAGGCTCTGGGAAGTTGAGTGATTCGTCCAATCCAGCGAGCAAATGGTAGAGCTGGAATTCAAACTCAGGTGTCTGTCTGAGTCAGAAATCCCATGATCTTTCCATTATGTGATAGAACTTCCCACATGGAAATGTTTTGCAAATATGTGTCATAGTCCTTTTAAAGTGTGGCCCCTGGAAAGAAAATAACACTCTGCACTTAGTCTAGCCAGGGCAGAGTAGAGAGATTTTTCTCAATAAAGCCCAAGTTTGTAGCCATCTATCCTACTTTGTTGTTTCATACATAGCTGACAGTCAACCAAACCCTCAGATTTTTCTCACTCTTGGTCTCCCCCTCACTCCATTCCCAGACACACTGGTCTTCGGTGCTTGTTTCCTCCGCCTGGAATGCCCACCTCTTCATTCATTCTCTTGACAATTCATTCATTTACTCTTTCATTCATTCAGTAAACATCAGCTGAGAGCTTCCTATATGCCAGGTATGGTCCTAGGCACTGGGAAGACACTGGTGAACAAAATGAGACAAGTCTCTTCACTGTGTACACAGTCTAGGGGTGTGATGGGCATTCATCGAGTAATGACGGAAAAAACGTGGGCCTGCGACTGAGATAAGTTCTGCAAGAGCCGCCCATGTTGCTATAGGAGATGTGACCTTGTCAAGAAGGTCAGGGAAAGTTGACCTACGGAAGTAATAACAGAGCTGAGATCTGCTGCGAACCACATCTCCTACCCCAACCCCCACTGACCCTTGACTTTGCCTAGAGAACTCCAGCAGTCTTTCAGGTCAACTTATATAGCACTGCCTCGTAGAGTCTTCCCTAGAGACGAGGTTAGATCTCCATTGCTCTCTATGTTCTTCTCTATAGCATTTCACTTACATTAATTATTTGCTTGAAATCTATCCTCTCAACAGATTGTAAACTCCATGAGGGCAAAGAATGGGCCTCCCTGGTTGCCTGCTTTATGTCCAGGGTCAAGCACAGTACCTGGCATGTACTTGATAGCCAGTAGATGTTTGCTGGATGAGTAATCTTGCTTTCCCATCCTCTACTGGTGCAGCTGAAGTTTTGGATCCAAGCACAGGAATTTGCATTTATTAAATTTCACATTAGACCATCCCAGTTATTAGTATTCCAATAAATTTCAATCCGTCTAATATTTAGAATCCCTACTGTTTACCCTGAAGGTACCTGATACTGGGGATACAGGGAAACTTGCACAGTCTTAGCTCTTGAAGAGCTGACAGTCTAGTTTGGGAGACAGATAAGAAAACTAGTAGTTCTAGGGACGCCTGGTGGCTCAGTCAGTTGAGTGTCCGACTCTTGATTTTGGCTCAGGTCATGACATCAAGCCCCATGTTAGGCTCCACCCTTGGAGGGGAGTCTGCTTGGGATTCTCTCTCCTCTCTCCCTCTGCCCCTCCCCCCGCTTACACACACGTGCACTCTCTCTTAAATAAATAAATAAATAAATAAATAAATAAATAAGACAACCAATAGTTCTAGAGCAGTTGTTATGTCCAGAGAATGGAACTATTAAATCTGGCTGGGGGAAGAGGGATAAGGAAGGCTGAACTGAGACCTACAGTTTTAATTTCAAATGGATACGAGGCAGGGAGGACCTTTCGAGAAGAAGAAGAAAATGTGTCCCGGCATAGAGACAAACCCAGGACATGTGAGGCAAATACATGGCAAGTAGTTCAGTTGACTCATGAGGGTCAGAATAGGGACTCTTGCAGATAGCTTCTTACAATTACACACACACACACACACACATACACATCCCATAACACACACATTGTCTCGGACTTTGGTATTTTCTTACTGTTCTTTTTTTCCAATCTGAAGAATGTCTTCTTGACAGAAAATATGACAGAAAGTGGCTTCTGGTTATGTCTCTGTTAATCCAAATCCATTTTTCATACTAGCTATGAGTTATCTTTCTAAGATATGTATCTGATCATATCACCACCAAGACCCTTCCTGATTTAAACCTTTCAATGGCTACCAATTGCTCCCAGAAGTCATACGCTTTATTATGGCAAATAAGGCTCTTATCAACTTGGTGCAAGCTTATGATTCCAACCCCACTTTCTCCTCACACACACCGCTGTGAGCCACAGTGACTTTACTAACATCTACACTCGACTTCCAGCGTTATCTATTCTCTCTGAATGGGGAGACAGAGAGGAGGGATGTTGAAGAGGTCCACGGCTTGGATCTCTTACTACTTTCCATGGAGCATCCTGCTCCTAACACCATGATTCCCACTTGCTGAATTATTTATAGTTCCTTGAACACTTTTCTTTCTTTTGCCACTGGGCTTTTGCACATGCTACTTCCTTTGCTTTGAACACCCTTTCTCTGGCTTTTAGTCAGGCTGGCACCTACTTCCTCCAGTTTTCAATATGCAAGTGAGGTGTTACTTTCTCTAGAAAGTCTTTCTGCCTCCACTTCTGAAGTCCCACAGAACTATGTGCTCATTTTAATAATGGCATAACTACTCTAGGTCATGATCTGTTTTCTTATCCATTTCCCTTACTTGACTTCAGCTGACCTATTGTCTTCTGTTAAGCATGTAGGACAGTGCTTGGCATATACTAAACTTTTAACAGGCATTTGTCGATTAAATGAATGGTCAAATAAATGAATAAATGAATGGATAAACTGATCACTGTTCCTGAAACACACGCTTATTGATGTTTATGCCTTCTGTGCAGGTCATTCTGCACAGACTAAACTGCACAAACTAAACTGCACAAACTGAACTCTTCATTTCTCCCTACTTCTCCCCATCCACCAGTGAATCTCCTCCTCCTCCACTCCCCTCTCCACCTCAGTAAATGGTACCTACGCCCATTGGTTCATATTAGAAACTTGAGAGTTTCTCATGGTTCATTTGTTCATTCACCATTTATTGAGCACCTACTCTGTGCCAGGCACTTTGCTAAACAGTGAGGACATGAACCGTCACTTCACAGAGTTCCCTGCCCCGTCAGGATTAAGCTTTTGAAGGCTCTCCATCTCATCTCTGAAAAGAACTTTAGGAAGACCACATGTCGCCTACCTGTTCATGCTGGTTTTCACCCACAGGAGGGCAGGATGGTGGAAAGGTAAGTGCTGGGGCTTTGGCGTCAGGAAGAGGTGAGTTTAAATTCAAGCTCTTCCTTATCCTGAACCAGTTTCAATTAATATTCTTTTTTAACAAAACATAGTATTTTAAAATATAATATTAAATGCCTATGCAATGCTTGGCATTGTGCAAGGTGGTGATGACTCAGTGGTGAACAAATGAGACATGGTACTCCCTGCACAGAACTTAGGCTTGTGGAGGAGAGAGACATTAAACCAACACACAAACAAACATATCACTACAATTCATCATAAACACTTAGAGACAAAGATAATAAATAGAAAAATAGGAGACATTTTTATTAGATTGGGAAGAGTTCTCTGGGGGAAATGGCATTTAAGCTAAGATCTGAAGCATAAGGACCCAGCCATGTGAAGAGGTGGGTGGGATGCAAAGACTCCCAGTGTGAGGGGAAGGTCAGGGCAGACAGGGAGCATGTCTCACTGTGTTAGGGATTATGAGCTTGACTCTAGGGGCCAAGCATCTTAAAGAGATTTCTGGGTTGCCCGATGGAGAGGCTGGATTGGGAGGTGGCAAGAATGGAAGAAAGAAATCAAGTAAGACTATTTCCGTCATACCAGATGATAGGTGATGATGGCCTGCTTGGGGGTGGTGGAGAGAAGCGGGGTAGAAGTGCATGCACTTGAGAGAAGTCTTAGAGGTAGCATGGTCAGGACTGAGTGATGCATCAAATGTGGGGTTGAGCATGAAGGAAAGGTCAAGAGTGGTTCTGGTTTCCTGTGCAAGCACGTGGATGGGGAGGGGGCTTGGGAAGAGTGGAGAAGGAGCAGATTTGGGGGGGGGGGGATGAATTATTGGCAGCATTCCAGACAGGGAAGTTGGAGTGTCTGTCAGAGATCCAAGTGATGGTAGTCAACAGCCGGTGGGGGCTTCAGAGAAGGGTCTGAGGTAGACTTAGAGTGGGAACGGGGCTGGGGGGTGGGCGGGAGAGGACGGAAGAGTGAAGGGAGGGTGAAGGAATTCATTCATCTCTCCGAGCCACGTTTTCGTCACTTCTAAAGTGGGAGCAATAACACGAAATGAGATAACGTAAAGCCACCTGGCATAGGACAGGCACTCCATAAATACCAGCTTCCTTCCTTTCTCTTCCTCTTTCCCTCTAATTTATTCCCACCTTCCTTTCTCTTCGTAGTTCTTCAAGCCCTTTCCCTTTCTTACTGCCCCTACACAGTGCACACAATTGTCACAAAGGTGAGGAGAGTGAACTTCTTAGAAACTGCTAAGGAACTCAGGGCCGGGATTGGTCGACTTAAATTTCATGCTTTCAACAATTATGCTGTGCCTTCTGCTTGGAACGCCCTCCCCTGTGCTCTTCTGCTGCTTATCAAATTTATGTTCTCCCTAAAGAATCATTCAACAGTTTTGCCAACTCTGTGACGCTTTTTAGAGGTCTCTAGCTGATTTAGGTGCTTGCTTCTTCTAGGTGGTGCTGCAACTTGTTCAGACATCTATCCTGGCATGTATCATAGTATACTGAAATGATCTCTCCAGCTGGGCTGTCTCCTCCATGGACTATGAATTCCTTTAAGCAGAAACTATTTTTAAAGCTATGTGTCTCCAGCATTTAACTTGGAGTAGGCTGTCTATTAAGAAATGTCTTGGGCACCTGGGTGGTTCAGTCGTTAAGCGTCTGCCTTCGGCTCAGGTCATGATCCCAGGGTCCTGGGATCGAGCCCCGTGTCGGGCTCCCTGCTCCACGGGAAGCCTGCTTCTCCCTCTTCCACTCCCCCTGCTTGTGTTCCCCCTCTCGCCGTGTCTCTCTCTGTCAAATAAATAAATGAAATCTTTAAAAAACAAAAAAAAAAGAAATGTCTCATGACCTCCAAGTCTCTGAGATTCCATAATTTTAAGCAAAAAATTTAGATGAGTGAAAAAGCCAGCACCACCCACAGCTCCTTTGGATCCTGTTAGGAGGGTATGCTCTAACAGCCAAGATCACGTCCAAAGGAGTCAGGCTGGAAGGTTTCAGCATCTCGTCTTCTGATCAACGCGCTGCACTGACTGGCAAGCCAAGTGGTACCCAGAGGCACCTGCAGCCAAGTCATTATTCCAGATCCCAGTGAAAGGACTGTATTTTAGGAAAATGCATGTAATTTACAATTTTAATATTCCTACACTGAGGTAATATAGGAGGACAAGGTTATCATCTCTGTGCTAAATGCCAAAAAGAAGGAAAATTCTGTAAGCTGCAGCTGTTCCCGTAGACTCTTGGAGCGTCTGCAGAGCTCGGAGAACCCTGAAGTTGCCAAAAGAGCCTTCTCATATTTTGTGATTTTCCTTCATGGAATGCCAGCCATTTTTTTTTTCTTTACTCACAATCTCGATTCAGCATATAAAGGGAAGTGACTTAAACAGTAGGTCTGGAGGGCTTTGACCAAACGGGATGCCTGGAATAGAGTAGGCATTCCATAAATATTGGCACAAATAAATGGCTCTAAAGCCCCAAATGCCTCCCTTTTTCTTTCAGAACCCATTCTCTGACCATAAAAGATCCCTTCCTCCTCTCTCCTCCTAGAGTGCATGAATCTTATGACTCATTTACATCACTTGCTATTACTGTACCTGACTCTGTACTGAGCACATGGGCCACACCCGATGTTATTCCAGAACTGTCCCCTGAATTGTATCAACTCCTCATCAGTTGGCATCTCGGTGACCGTCACAGTTCTAGAAGGATCACTCCATTGGATTCTAGCCACTGCTGCCCTTCTCCCACCCCCAGCGATGTCCACCCAGCGTTCTGGATTCCCTCGGTGGTCTTGGAAACTTCTACTTTGCCTGGGTTGAAATTTTTTTCTGTTCATTGAGGTAAAATGGAGAGGACATAGAATATTGCCTTGTCTCTGCTGCTGGTACCTATCCATTCCCATTCTCTATCAGTCTCCTGGACTCTCCTTTCGGAACTGGTTTCCACCGCTTTAGCAACTCCCTGTCACAGTCCTTGCTAGGCCTCCCCTTTCTAACTTTGTCCCCCACGACTGACCCATTCCCAAGGACAGACTCTTGCTCAGCCCAATCCTAGCCCCCTTATTTCTTGATTCCCACCGGACATGCCAATCTTTGCTTCCAGAGCTTAAGGGGTTATTGTAGAGCTTATATGCATGTAACTAGTGAAAGATGGACTTCAGAACCTGTAAAGCCTCTCCCCAATCTGAGATTCTGTGATTCCGGTACCTCACCTTGAGCTCACGTGAAGAAAACATTTGATTTAGTTTCATTCATGCATCTCATTACTACTTTAGTCAAAGGATATATATATATATATATATTAAAGGATATATATATTTTAAAAATCTAAGAAGTAGCTGGAGAGCTAACCAGTGCTCAGCTTGGTCCATACATGATGCTTAACCTCCAGATCAAACAGGGAGCTGCAGTCCATCTTGCAAGCCCCCAGTGGACCAGTCTACACTGGAAATGGTCACTAGCATTAAAGAGTTGATTGGAGTTTGACTGAAGAGCTTCTAGGACAGCTCATGGTGGAGACAGTCTGAACTCCTCTGAACAAGGGATGAACACCTCACATTCTAGTTTCACTGCCTTCAGGCCACATTGCCAATAAGCAATGAAGAATCAATTGGTACCCAAGAATATTTTGGTGCTTTTTTTTTTTTTTTTTTAAGATTTTATTTATTTGACAGAGAGAGCACAAGCAGAGGGAGAGAGAGGGAGAAGCAGGTTCCCTGCTGAGCAAGGAGCCTGATGTGGGACTCGATCCCAGGACCCTGGGATCATGACCTGGGCTGAAGGCAGCCGCTTAACCGACTGAGCCACCCAGGCGTCCCCCCAAGAATATTTTGGTACCCAAGACAAAAGTCTGGTTTCTCAGCATTTTATGCTCAGGAAGGTATGGTCTTCCAACACAGCTCCTGTCTCAACGTAGTTCTGAGATTCAGGGCCACCCATTGAACAAATACGGAAAGCCTGCTACGTGCTGGGCACTGTTTTGGGTGCTGGGATTATGGACTGAACAAGATAAAGTCTTGCATTCAAAGGGCTCACCGTCTGGAGGGGTAGGAATCATACACTAAACCAATACAATTACCTCATCTATTATTTGGTTCTATTTAAGATGAAGTGCTACAAGGATAAATACAAGATGCCAGTTGACTATATATTGAATCTGAACAAGCAATGCTGAGGCGAAATTATTAAGGGTGGCCTAAGACATTACTCGAATGGTTCTCTGTTTCTCCCTTCTCGTAGCTCCTTCTACTTCTGAAAGAGAAACTTCCAAAGCTAACCAATACCTCCGATTGAGTAAGGGAGAGAATAGAAGGCATTGACAATGTAGGTATAAATGCGCGTGTACCTGGGGGGACAGACGCACACACACGCACCCGGCAAAGGAAGACCCGTGAAACATGCCCTGGGGGGAAGAAGAGGAAGAAAAAAATTGAAATCCAAACAGTCTTTTTCACCCCGAAAACATATAATTTTGTGTAAATTTTTACTTTAAACATCTCTCTTTTCCTGAGCTGTGATATGGGTCCTGTCAAAGCCAGGGCCAATTACTGCCATTAGGTTCCCATCATGTCACCGCTTCTCCCCCGTCAGGAAGGCCCTCGCCTCACAGGCCTATAATCTGCACTCACTTTCGCTCCATCACTTTCAGAAGGAACAAAATTGTTTTGTGCGTTTTTTTTAAAAAGGGCCTTTATTTGGCCCCTGTCAACTCTGAAAAGAAGAGAGAAAGAGAAAGAGGGGGAGAGAGAAAAGAGGAGAAAGAAAGATTGTTTAAGTGTTTAACCGTGAGATTGCCAACAGGAAGCATGGCAAGAGGCAGCCCAGCTCTCCTGAGGAGGGTCCAGACTTGGGGACCCCTGGGCCTTGTCCCTCCACTTTTTGGGCAAGTTCTTTCTGCTCCTAGAAGGGCTCCTCTCACAGTTGCTGATCTCACAGCTTTGGAAAGACTCCATCGGAAGATATCCTGAGGGACTGGCCTGGCTATGAAGCACCAGACCAGCTACTAAGAACGTCACAGGCCAGAATGTGGAGTAACCCTTTTGGGTTCCAAGCCTCCTAAGTCGCCGGCTGTGGTGGGGGCAGTGGGTCAGAGAGGACCCTCAGGGACCCCAGAAGATGCTGTTAGCAGAAGCTAAAATGAAAGCCGGCCCATTGGGACAGTCCTGCTCAGAAGGCGGCTTGGCTCGGTCCCTCCCTTCTTCTCCTCAGGTCAACGGACTACTCCAGGAGCACCGAGCTCACTGCTGGGGGGACTCTGCCTTCATCTGAGGCCCGGGCAGCACCTGAGCCCGCCGGTCCTCCTGCGCTGGAATTACCCCTTTCCGAAATCTGCACACAGTTATCACACCCCCAGCCTGGCCAGGCTGGCCCAGCACGCCACTCCGCTCCTGCCGCCTCCGTCGTCACTTAGCCAAGCTAAACAGATTCAGCTCCTTTAATCTTTCCTCATTAGCTGGCAATCTGGAAAGGAAACAAATGCTCACCCCATACAGGTTCAAGCTGTTGCTTTAACCTTGTAAAAGCGTGCGGGGCGCGCTGGGGCTGTGGAGTCAGTTAGGATCATTACCATGAGAGACCACTCCCTCTCAGCCAGCCCGGAGGGGCCTTCCCCACTCTTTCTGAAGCCACTCCAGAGTGTCACCTCCCTTCTAGGCCTCCCCTCTAGCTCTGCATCCAAACGTTGTGCGTGTAAGCCCCAAAGCCAGGTGGCTTCCCGCGCCTTCCCTGTGGCTCTCTTGGAAGAGGCGGGGGGGGGCTCACTCCCATATTCATTTGTTCGAGCCCAGCCGGTCCCCACCACACACACACACACACACACACACACGCATGCACGTCAGTAGGTGCCCACACCAATGACTTCTTCAGGTTCCTGTGTTATCCTTCCCCCACATTCCCCTATCAGCTTCTTCAGCTCACACAGTCCGCAGCCCCCTTCCCCGCCCTGGGTCAGTGGGCTCAGAATCCTCTGTTCATTGGGAGGGTATCCTTCTCCTTGAATGGATTCTCTGCCACTGATTTTCCCTTTCTGTGCAGTCTTCACTTACATGTCTACACCACTGGCAAAAACCTGAACCTGTTTTAACAACAGCCACTTGGGGTGCACCCATTTCAACACATCTGTTGTTCTGTTTCCAATTTGATCACTTAATATTATTCTGTTTGGTGTGGTTTGGCCCTTAGGCACACTTAGACACACACGTACACGCACACGCACACATGCACGTACGCACTGCTCTCAGTTCTATTTTCCTCCCGAAGATGACAGATTCCTTCCCCCTTTCGCTGTATCTAGCTCCAAACTAGCTGGATGAACATTTTTAGGACTGTTGTACCATTTTTTAGAAGTCACATCCATTTCACTTCCCCAGGCTCCTGATGGCCCCTTTTACTTTCTATGATTTTCCAAGACATAATTATAAGTGGTTCAATCAGCTCCCCGCTTAGCATGTTCCCAGAACACTAGCCTTAATACCTCATGATGGATGTCATCCTGGCTTGCTGATTTGTGAAACCTTTACATTTTCTGAGTATTCTCCTACCTGCTTTCTATCAGTAACGATTTTTGCACCGTCTGCATTTACTTCCTAATTATCCAAATTCCTTTTTGTCATTTTTCTTTTTAAAGACTGATCTGAAAAATGAGCTGAGTATCTCTGCCCTGTAGGAGGTAAGATGAATCTCCCACTTCTCCTCATTTATTAACGGTCTATATGCTCGCTGGTCATTCCCCCATCTTTCCCTGCCCCTCACCCTAGATATATTGCAAAACATGTTTATTCCCTTTAACTCTTCACTAGTTCAAGTTTCTCTCCACCTCCTCTGGTTTGTCCTCTTGCCCACAGGCCCCAGGATCTCTCCTCTGCTGCCTACCAAAGCCAATCCTTTTATTTGGCTGAATACTAGGGTGACCTCACCCAAAGCTATTCTAGCCAGCAAAACCTTTCTTTTCTCTTACTATGCATCAGAACTGGCTGAGATTCTAAGCGTTCTTCCAGCCTTCTCCTCCTCAGGGCTCCAAAATTGGACTGGCATCTTTGGAATACAGGGGGGAAACTGAAGCTAGCTGCCTGCATTCCCTGCCTCACCTAAAAGACCTCAACCATCATTTCCATTTTCTCCCATCCCCTGCCTTGAAAGTGTTCTCTGCACCATTCAGCCTCGCTGGCTTCCACTATGGGGTTCTAAAGAAATTTTCTAGATGTCAAAGCAATACTTAGTCCTCACTTGTACCTCTGGAAAGACTTGGTTTCATTTTGCTCATTTTCTCTGCGAGTTGCTACCTTTCCTCTTTCTCCTTTCATTCATTCACTCACTCTTTCCTTCATTCAACATGTATTAAGGGCTTGAGTGCCTACCACAAGCACTGGGGATAGAGTGAACAAAATGGCAGGATGCCTGATCTCACAGTTCTGAAGGTCTAGTAGAGGAGACATTAAACTCTCCGAGTGCTATGAGAAAGTAAAACTGGAGGACAAGACTTACATTGGGAGGACAGGAAAGGCTTCTTTAAGCAGCGAAATTCACAGAGATGGGAAGGATGGGTTCGTGGGTGAAGTATACACTAAGCTGCCTAAAAGGAAAGTTTGAGTGTTTGATGAACCAAAGGAAAAGTAGTTGACTGAACACAGGGAAGGGGAGAATGCCCTGAATTGGGGCTAGGGAATAGTGCCCTAAACTGAGCTTGAAATTCAAGACAAGGAACAGGCTTGGGAAGGAAAAGTATGCTCCACTGTGCCCTAGAAGAGTTGAGGGACTCATTTCCAGTACTTTGGGATATTCCAGTATCATCTCCCCTGGTGCTTTGATGACAGGGGATGATAAAAAAATCAAGTGAAACTATTGGATTTATTCTCTCTTTTGCCTTAGCTAATCAAGTGACATTCCTGATTTTCTCACCTATAAATGGGACTCTATGCTTGGCTAAAGAAAAATGCAAAGATACAATTTCATGAAACAATTCTACTCTGGAGTGAAGAGACGGGTAGGAGGGGTGAAAGTTTTGGAATCTTTGGGAATGGACGGGCAATTAGTAAGAGATCCCTGGGTGATGCTGATGTACCATCCAAGGGTTAATTTTTCAAAATTAACCCTGTTTCAGGCCCGGTTTCCTCGTTGTAAAAA
Organism: Mirounga angustirostris; assembly: GCF_029215605.1. NCBI lineage: Eukaryota > Metazoa > Chordata > Mammalia > Carnivora > Phocidae > Mirounga > Mirounga angustirostris. Next base: position 155,557,695 of record NW_026991712.1, read on the forward strand.
AGGGATTAACACTATCCACCTATCTCCACGGATCAAGAGAAGACTCACATGAATCCTTTGAAAACTACGGGGTGTTCTTCGGGTACTAGTGGTCAGAATGGTGAGCGAAGTCTTCCCCCACATTCCCCTATCAGCTTCTTCAGCTCACACAGTCCGCAGCCCCCTTCCCCGCCCTGAGTCAGTGGGCTCAGAATCCTCTGTTCATTGGGAGGGTATCCTTCTCCTTGAATGGATTCTCTGCCACTGATTTTCCCTTTCTGTGCAGTCTTCACTTACATGTCTACACCACTGGCAAAAGCCTGAACCTGTTTTAACAACAGCCACTTGGGGTGCACCCATTTCAACACATCTGTTCACTATGGGGACCCAGGAAGAGCTGGGGGGCCCTGTGGTTGCTGTGTGGCCCACAGTGAGGAAGAGACCAGCAAGGCTGAGGAAGATCTGCTCCCAGAGCCCCAGGAAGATGGACGAGGCCGCGGGATGCAGCCCTGAGGATGTGAGGATGGTACAACCCGGACTCTTGGATGATGATTTCCGGCCGTGTTATAGTCTAGGTCTATTCCACATTGCCATCAAAGAGGGTGGCAAAGGTCTTGGAACACATCTAGGTCAAACACCACCTGAGCAGAATCCCTTCTACAAGTGTTCTTCCATGTTCTGGGGCACCCCTCCCAAGAATTGAAACTAAAAAGCAGGACTTCTGGAGGAAAAGAAGGGGTGATGTGTAGAGAACGGGGATAGCCATTAACGGGGCAGTTGCCCAGCAGTAACTCTGCACCCCACCTGCTGACTCCATGCAGTTCCCCCATCTCTCCCAGGGTGTGCACTCTGGGGATGCATGCACAAATCCAGTCTACACGGGTGGGACCTCAGGTCAAGGACACCAAGAGCTTCTTTAGAATAGTCACCAGAGGAGAGGGTCCCTGGCTGGCCTAAGGAAACAATTCCACTGCTCCCCACCCCCACCCAACCCTGCCTCAGGAAGAAAGGTCATTCCCTCCTCCTCTTCTCCACAGCAGCTTTTCAAAGGTTAAATTCAACCAGCCCGCTCCACCCCCCCCACGCCCACCCCCAAACAAGAGAGGAAAAGTTAATTGAAAATGCTGTTTAATTTTTCAGCTCCAGTGGATCCTACCCCAGCACAGATGGTCCCCCAGGACTGTCTGTCCCGAGCCCAGCTCCACCACTCCGTTGCCCACCCCCCCAAGCACGGGGGCAGAGGCACAGCCAGCAGTGGCTCAAAGGGAGAAAAAGGAAGGGGGAGGGTGGGGGGGGCACCTCCACACAAAAGAGCATTCTGAGCCCTTGGTTCCCTGGCCTAGGGAACAATGCTCCCGACTTGATCCTTTCATAAAGACTTTCTGGTGTCAGGAGACAGCCGCCCAGCGCCCAGGCCGCCCGCACAGGCCACTTCTCTGCCCACCACCAACTGCCGTGCTGGCTGGGTTTCATTCCGCACCCCCCTCTGCGGCCAGCTGGAAAGGAGCGCCGTACCAACCCCCACCCCACGCCCCCACTCCGAGCGGCCCGCCACTTGTTGCCCCCTAAAGGCTCTGACAGGGCCCCAGAGAGGCCAGCCAGCTGAGATGAAAGGCGACGACTCTAACTGGATTACCCCAACCAGCCCCAGGACTAAAGAGGCCAAGAAGCCCTAATTAAAGCCATCCCCCTGCCCCCTTCCCCCCCACCCCAATCACCGCAGTATTTCTCCTTTCATCCCAGGTTCTCCACTTTGTTCAAATTTCCGCTATTGATGAGTTACTAGGCTCGGGGTGGGGGGGGGCGGTGAGTGGAGAGAAGTAGAAGTCTCCTCAGCGTCCTACAGCTTAAAGCGCTGGCTGTCAACATGCTTGGACTCTGTTGTCCCTCTGTTATAGCCAAGAGGGAGAAACCCTAGGGGGAGGAAACGGAGCTTGAGGCAAGGGAGCCAAAGAAGGAGAAGGGAATGGGCCCGAGGGTGAGAGGCCATCCTGGCTGCTGGTTGAATAGGTCAGGCACAGCCCGGTGATCTGCCCTGGTGACCAATGAGGGACTATGTGGAGAAGAGCAACAGTGATCTCCTTCTCCAAGGGGAGCCATGGGGCTGGGTGGGTGGGCTCTGCCTTCCTCCTCTCCCTTCCTTTGTACCACCCCAAATCTCCCCCACTCCCACCTTCCCTTCCTTGCCCAGAATTAGCCACTCGCCTTTGGCGAGAGAGCATGATGGGACATCTGCACCTCCATGATAAACCTACCACAATGGTTCTGGGTTTTGTATTAATCAGTTATCTCCTTTTGGATCTTCATAATCTCACAAGGCAGGTATTTCTGCCTTCACTTTACACATGAAATTGGGAGGGAAAGATCCCAAGGAACTTCCATTGCCACAAGTTCACTACTGTTCGGCTAATCAGTGGCAGAACTAAGACAAGAGCCCAGGCCTCCTGACTCCTACGTCATGTTCTCCCCTCATCCAAACTCCCTGAATGTCAGAGAGGCCCAGAGCAAGCCGGAGTGCCCTTTCCAGTGATTCTGGGCTTGACCTTCGGGGAGAGCGGATGGAGGTTTTACTTTTCTTGGGTCATCCCAGCCTATGGGGCATTGCCAGAGGCTGAGAGACGACCCTCGGGGCAAACAGACGAAGGCTGGGAGCTCTCACCTCTGGGAAAGCAAGAGAAGGATCCAAACCGAGGGCACTTTCCCTCTTCTCCGTTCCCTGGCCTGTAATGACAGGCTTCCTAGGCAGACCAGGGAAATATGGGTCGGACAGCGCCTTCAGCCTGCCTGCCTTGGTGTGATGCCAGGAGGGGAAGGGGGAGAGTCCTAGTGGTCCCTGGAGACCGTTTCCCTGTCCCACTATCAGAAGTTGCTGGCAGGCCCAGTCTTCCTGCACACCTGCCCTCTCTGAGCCCTGCAGGGCTGTCAGGTCGGTGAGGTGGCCCTAAGGAGACTGGTGTCCTAGCTGGTGCCAGCACCCCACTTCCTTGTAAGAAATGAAGGGGCAACCACCTCTGGGCTGGGATGCCCGGGCATTGCTTGGGCACTGGGTCCATGCAGAGGAAGCCTCGGTGTTTGTGTTTATTCTTTTGTTCTGTCTTGTTTGCTGCCCAGAGCAGAGGTAAGGGATAAGAGTGCTCTTTTCACCTAATTTTTCAAAATAAGGGGGCTAAGATGGGCTACCTTCCTGAGGTGTTAAGGGTGGGGGAAAATGATTCTACCAACCAGAGTGGGGCGGAGACTGGGCAGGGCATGGGGGGAGGGGAGTGGAGAGGATTGGAGGGAGGTCAAGGGAGAAACGAAGAAAGAGGAAAAAAGAAAAACCCAGCAGTGCACCATGTCGCATTGTTCATGCTCAGCCCTTCAATTTGCTCTCTGCATTCTCCTGCCGTGGGGAGAATGTTACGCTGGCTTAAGGGACAAATCAGACACAAAATAAAGACCAACACTCAGCAGTAAAGCAATTATCGCAACATTTTATGCCAGGACTGTTCCTTTTGAAGGCAGCCTGGTGCTACCCGCATGTACCTTAACCCGTTCCTAATAACCATAAAGTTACCATTATTTACGGTACAAGACATTAAATAAATAATGCAAACTCAGGCAGGCGAGCAGTCCGTGCAGAGCTGGGCAGGAAGACTTCCCTGCTGTGGGCCAGCCGCAGGGGTTAACAGGGGATGGAAGGGACGCTCCCAGCGACCTGTCTAGGCCTCACTCTGCCCTCTCCCCAGGGAGCCCATGAAGAGCCAAGAGGGCACACAGCAAAAGCAAACCAGAAGGGGAGGACAGAAATTAGGTAAGGCCTGATCTGGAGCCTAACCAAGAAGGAATCCGGCCCAGACCAACACGGCCCGTGGACTTGGCCAGGGTCCTGTCTCCTTGATGGTTGCCTGCGAGGGAGCCAGGACCTAGAAGAACTCTCTGGAAATGGTGTGGTAAAGGGGGTTGAACGGGAGCTCTGAAATCAGTCAGATCTGGGTTCAAATCCTACTGCTTCTTAAAAGCCATGGACCCTGCCTAAGTGGTGATCTCTTCCAGCTCCAGTTTCCTTAGTGATAAAACGGGGGGCATAACATGTAGTTTTGGGGGTTGCCATGAAGATAAATGAAATGAATGTAAAGCAGGGAGCACAGTGCTTGGCGCTTAATATCTATTTAACGTTGACTTTTTCTTTCCCTCTGAAAGGAATTCTTAGCCTCTATTTTTGGAGATCAAAACTGGTCATGTGATTAGAGCAATCTGAATCTGAGGATGCCAAAGGTTTCCAGCGCAAGGTGAAAGGGAAGCTGGGGTCGGGGAGAGAGGCCAGAGACACAGATTGGATAAAAGGATAGATGCCACTTTCTTAAGACAGAAATGGTCATGTGGCCTCCGAAAAGACACTGTCCATTGATGCTGAGAAAGATACTGATGCCAAGGAGATGTAGGTGCCGCGGTCTCTTGAGCCCTGTTCCTGAGATGTCAGATACTATCTGCAAAATCAAATATGGAAGAGGGGGCTTTGCCCTTTCCCCCCTGTCCCGTTCTAACCAACTCTTCATAACCTGTGCCCATCCAGAACCCCAGAGAACCAAACCGTGTTAGGTGTTGTTACAAGCCCGGATTCCTGACGGGAATCTCAAAGGAACTGGCCGCACTGGGTCGCCACTCAGTGCTTCCACCAGCCTCTCCTTCTGCCGCGTCCTATTCTCTGATTCTGAGCCCAGGAGGCCGAGGAGGATCACAAGGGCCTGGGCCCCAGGGACCCACGATAATGTGGTCCTTAAAGCTTCTGTGCGACAGTCATTAATGTTCACAGCCTTGGGCAGATGAGACCATGATCCAACCCAAAGACAGGTGCTGGGCTGGATTGGCCCACTGGCTTGGCTTTTACCCAGAGCAGGATATTTTTGAGGTGCATCAGGATTATCTAAGCAGGAGTAGTTGATCAGCATGCCTAGATCTTTAAGGAGCATCAGAATCAGGTGGAAAGCTGATTAAAAGACAAATTGCTGGGCCCACACCCAGAATTCCTGGTTGAGTAGGTCTGGAGTGGGGGCTTGGGGATTCGCATTTCTGAATTCCCAAGTGATGTTGACACGACCAGTCCAGGGACCAGGCTTTGAGGACACTGGCCTGGAAATCTTCCTCTGGTCAACTTTCCCAGGGCCCTCTCATCACCTCAGACCTGGCCCTGAAAGATGAACTGAAAGACCTGCTCTTGGAGGTGGGGCTGGGGGCTGGGGTTGGGGGGCCTGGGATGGTTTTTTGGCTGCAAACCAGATGGAGAACAAAATCAGAAAAGTACTTTCAGTCTGCTGGTGGATGGAGGGCAGCACAGTTCTGGACATCTTGTAGCACATAAATATGCGTGCACACAAAAATGGGCTCATTCCTCTTTTATTTCCTTTAGCCAGGATTTGGAGTCCAAGCCTCTTCTTGCTCACTGGGGCGAATTTTCATCTCCGGAATGCTTTTCCTTTGTAAACATTTCAAATGTACCAGAATTAAAAGACACACACACACAAAAGTGACTGTAATCTTAAAAAACGAATTCACACATAGTTCTGTAGTATTCCCCTGTCAAACTAAATTAGATGTGATTTATGTTGCAGTGTGTTGTGTGCTGGGCTGATAGCATTGTTATCTCATTGGATTATAATGATCTCTTCCCGTTTTTCTATTCTAGACTGTGAGCTCCTTGAGGACAGAGACAGTTCTTATTCCCTCTTGTCACCGAGGGCCTGGCATAATGTTTAACACTAGGAACGTTTAACAAATATTTAACGAACAAATATTGCTCCGCGAGGAAGAGGCCGAACACCGTGCACGTGTTTATTAAATGTAAAAATGAGAATAAACCCATTCATCAATTCCCCTTCTCTCCGCCTCGGACTCTTTGCCCCTCAAATATTTCCAGGCTGGGGCGCCTGGGTGGCTCAGTTGGTTAAGTGACTGCCTTCGGCTCAGGTCATGATCCCAGGGTCCTGGGATCGAGCCCCACATCGGGCTCCCGGCTCAGCAGGAAGCCTGCTTCCCCCTCTCCCACTCCCCCTGCTTGTGTTCCTGCTCTCGCTGTCTCTGTCTCTGTCAAATAAATAAATAAAATCTTTAAAAAAAAAAAATATTTCCAGGCTGGAGTCTGGGGTGGGGGCCGGGGGGGATATCATTGGCAGGTCTGTAACCTGTGGAGCTAAGAGCGCATAGTGGTACCGTTTGGAGAACTGAGCACCCCGTAGATTCCTTCACAAGGATCCCTAGAACACCGCATCGTGCTGCAGCCGTACCCAGCAGCCTTATAAATTGGGTGTGGGGGGTGTGGGTGTGCACTTCTGCTGCAAATTCAGGGAAGAGAAAGAACCACGGACCTGGCCTGTCTGTCTCGCCCGAGGTGCTGAGCTGGGGAAGGGCTGGTCCCCACACCCGACTGGTGGCTGCAGCCTGTTTCCTGGCCAAGGGTCCCTCATCCTTTTTATTTTCCCCCTGTTCCAAAGACTACAACAGCGCCACGATTTTCTTTTATTGTTGGAGGAGTTAGGGTGCTGGGGAGGGTCAGCAGAGGCCCAGAGCAGGGAAACCACCTGATTCCTGACCACCAGGGGGTCCTAAGCCACCCTAGCTTCCCTGCCTCCCCCCTAACCTAAGCCCGCACTTGTCACAAAGTCAGTCCTGGCAAAGGCGCTTTGGCAACTGGGGGTGGGGGAGGGGAGAGCGGGAGGGAACTTCATTCTCTGCTGGCTTAAAATAAGTCAAAGGCTCTGTAAGACTAGCAAAAAGGGAGAAAGAAGTTCCCCTGCTCTGCCCTGCAGTGCTTCCCTGCAGACCAGGTTCTTCTACTCCTACCCAACCAACACTCCCCAGGCTTCTCTGCGGGGCGCTCCTCCAGGGGCTTCCAGTGGAGGGAGATGGGATTCCTGCGCCTTCCTATGCTCTCATCCCAGTCTTTCTGCCAGCCTGGGGGTCCCACAGCTGACTGGCCTGCAAACAGGACTCCATCTTCGGAACCCACCCCCTCCCCCTCAACTTTAGCATTAACCTTTCTCTCTCTTACAACAAAAGCCAAACTCTTTCAAAGCCAATCTGATTGAAATTCAAAAACTTTCCAGGGCCTCGGCACCACTCTCTACTCCTCCCCATATTGACAGCCGCTCACCAGCCCCCCTCAACCTTCCAACCCCTCACCCCCCCAGCAATGCATAAAATAGAGGGACAAAGGGCTCTCCCACCCCCTTCCCCCAAGCACAAGACTCTCCCTTTGTATCATTGTATCACTTGAGGCTGGTGGAAAAGGAGAGCTGGCTCTGGGCTCTCCATTGTCTCCGGCCACCCCCACCCCCACTGCCTTCTGCAGCTTGGAGGCCTAATGCTGGGCCCAGCTTAGTTGACCAAACCAAGAGAAGTTGGGGCCCTCTATGGAGGCTCAACGCCCACCCTCTGACAGAAGGAAAGAGAGCCAAGAGCAAGTCTAGGCCGAAAGAGGGCCTGGCCACATGGCTCCCTAGCCACACATCCTGGGCTTGAGAGTGGACCTAGAACAGCAGACCCAAGCTTGCTCCCTTGTTTTCCTGGACACCAGATGGAGATCCTCCCTCCCTCCTTCCTCTTTAGAGACTCCCTCCCTCCCTCTGCTGCAGGAGCAATTAGAATGCTCTGGCAGGCTCTGGGGAGGGGAGGGGGGCCCAGGTGGTGGTCAGGAGGCTATTAGAGAAGAGAAAGGCAGCCTGGGGACACCTCCCTGAGCAGGGTGGCAGCCACTGGGGAGGAAAAATCTAAACAATTTTCAATTAATTAATTAATTCAACAAGTATTTATTGAGCATCTACCATATGCTCACTGGGGAAATGGCTGTGAACAAAATAAAGTCCCTCCTTGCAGAGCTTACAGTCTAGTGGGAGAGATATAACCAACAAATTGAATCAATATTAAGGTATAAGTCTATATGGAAAAATAGAGACAGAAAAGGGCTAGAGAGCCCCAGGTGGGGTAGTGTTAATTGGGGGAGGGGAGGCTGTGTCATGAAGGCCTGCTGATACAGTCAGAATTTAGACAGAGACCTATCTCAAGGAAGTACTGGAAAAGGAGGATCCCAGCCTGAGGGAACAGCAAGAGCAGAGCCCTAAATTATTGATTAAGGAAGAGAAAGGCTGAAGTAGTGAGATCAAAGGGAGAGACTGTAAACTATGAGATTAGAGAGGAGCAGGGAGGCCAGATAATATAGGGTCTCTTATGCCTTGATAAGGGGCTTGGATTTTACTCTGAATGGGTGGGAAGCCAGAGGGGTCAGATAATTTGATTTATGTTTTAAAAGTTCCCAGGGCAAGCACAGAAGTGGGGAGACCTTATCAGGAGACTGTTGCAATTACCTGGGCGAGAGATGTTGGTGGCTTGGACCAGGGACTGTGGTAGAAATGAAGAGAAGTGGCCAGATTTTGGATATCTCCTGCTGGCAGAGCCAACAGGATTTGCTGGTTGGTTGTATGGAAGGCGTGAGAGAAAGGAATCAAGGATGACTTCAGGGTTTGAGGCCTGATCCAAATGGAAGACTGAAGTAGGCATTTATTGATTAGGCAGAGATAAAGAGGATACTTGTTTGGGTTTATGCACTTAGAAGAAAGAATGAGTAGTTCAGTTCTGGGCTTATCAATCTGAGTTACCTATTAGACATTCAAGTGGTAATGTCCAGTAAACAACTGGGTACAGGGTTTGAAGTTGAGGGGACAGGCCTGGGCTACAGATATACATCTAAGAGTCACCAGCAATGGCTGGTATTAAAGCCAGGAGACTGGATGAGATTGTCTAGGATAAAAGAGGAGAAATCTGGGTGCCTGGGTGGCTCAGTCATTGGGCGTCTGCCTTCGGCTCAGGTCATGATCCCAGAGTCCTGGGATCGAGTCCCGCATCGGACTCCCTGCATCGCGGGAGGCCTCTTCTCCCTCTCCCACCGCCCCCGCTTGTGTTCCTGCTCTCGCTATCTCTCTCTGTCAAATAAATAAAATCTTTAAAAAAAAAAGAAAAGAAAAAGAAAAGAGGAGAAATCTGTGGGTCAAATCCAAGGGTACTCCAAAGTTTAGAGGTGAAAGAGGGGAGGAGGAACAAGCAAAAGAGGAGCGAGCAGTAAGGTAGGAGAACCAAGGGAAAGCGGTGTCCCAAAAGGCACGTGAAGAAAGGCCGGGAGGAGGGAATGATATAGGTTGAGTGTGATGTGGACTGAGGCTTGGTCACTGGATTTGGCAATAGGGGAAGTCCCTGGTGACCTTGATGAAAGCTATTTCAGAGGAAAGACTGGGGAAAAATCTGACTAGAGAGGGTTTGAGTGAGAACGAAAGGAGAGGAGGGTGACAACAAGGATAGATGTAAAGGGGAGTGGGACCAATAGAAGGGTTCTTTAGAAGGTGGTCAATATTAACACGTTTGTCTGTTGATGGGAATGATCCAGCAGAGAAAGAAAATGTGATGATGAGAGGGAGAGGAGACAACTGCAGGGACAGTGGGTGTCCTTAAGGAAGTAAGAGGGACTGGGATCCAGAGCATAAGAGCAGGAGTTCTCCTTCTAGAGAAGCATGACAAATCACCCATAGCAACAGGAGAGAAAGCTCAAAAACGGGTACAGACACAGATGAGATGAGGTACATGAGAAGGTGGGAGCAGGTAGAAGTTATCTTCTGATGGCTCCATTTTCTCAATTAAATGAGAAGCAAAAATTAAGCAGAGAGAAGGCAAGAGGTAGACTCAACTAGGGTTGGAGTTTTGCTAGGACAGTATAATGAAAGAGAGAGGAGTAAGGGAATAGGTTGAGGGTACATACAAGGCAACAAAAATAACAGTGGGCCATGAAATCTGAGCTAGGTTAGGAGAGAAGTTAGGGCATGATGTGGTGAGGGACAGTGAAAAGCTGGTAAGACCAGTGGAGTATTGTCCCACTGCGATTGGAATTGGGGCACTTAGAGGCAGTGAATTGGTGGCGTGAGGGAAGGATGCTTAAAATGGATATTACAAAGGGGTACAGTTATTGGTAATGACAAGGTTTTGGGGATGAACTTCAGAGTCCCTGACTGAGGTAGGGTGGAAGACAACATTACTGGAAGACAGAAGGTCTAAGAACCAAGAGAGCAGGAAATTGGAAATGGTTCTCCGAGTGGGGTCCTTGGACCAGCAACATTGGCAACACAAATCTTTGGGCTGCACTCTAGACCTACATGATCAGAAAGTTGGAGGGTAGGGCCCAGAAATCTGGCCATCTCGGATGATTTGATGATGTTAAAGTTTGACCATTACTAGTATAGTGGGTTTCGATGAATTGTGGGAGTTGGGGTCAGATTAGGGCAGTAGTTCTCAACCACGGCCACACAACTTTAGAATCACCAGGAGAGCTTTAAAACTCCCAGTGCCCAGGCTGTCCTCTAGAGTCAGTGAAATTATAATCTGTCAGGGATGGGGACTTTGAGGATATCAGTATTTTTCAGTTTGTCCTGTGATTCCAGTATGCGGGCAAGGTTGAGAACGACTAGATTATTCTATATACAGAGCGCTAAGGAACGACACAGTCCAGGTGATGACATCCTCCTGGGAGCCAGGGGACTTTTGTGGTGAGTGCAGTAAACAGAAAGCCAGATGACACTACTCCAGGTAGACGGGGCAGAATTTGGTGGTGAGGCTGATTGTGCTAGCATGGAAGGTATGACAGTATTATTAGGAGCATGTGGGCCTCTGGAGTTTCCACTTTATACTTGCCAATGTGTCTTTCTCTTCTGGGAACCCAGAAGAAATGTAGTTTGGAAGAACAGACAGATCTATAAATGAAAGAAAGAGGGATGCTCACTGCCCACCAAACACACTCCATGGTGAATGCTGGCTTCCTTTGGGCATGCCCATGTCTAGGGAAGCAAGCACAGTCTGAGCCAAGTTCTGGCAAGGTCTCTGTTGATCTGCCGCTTCCAACCAGTGAGCTCCTTGGCCAGGCCAGGCTTTTCCCCAGCTGGTTTCTTTTCTCATGGAAGCACAAGCGGCTTTTCATATATCAGGCATCTTGGCCTCCACGTCCAGCCCAGATGCCTTGGGAGTTCAGATAAGAGAAGGAACACAATTAGCTTTGGAGGAAGATGTACCCTAAGAATTTAGGAGGCAACTTCTAGCAGAAAGGGAGGGTTTTGAGGGCAGTATAATATGTGCTTAATAAATGTAGATAATAAACCCAGGGATGAGGAGAATTATTGAATTTGGGGGAATGGGGAGATTATCAGGTACTGGGGAAAAGGAGTAAGGATGATCGTATAGTCATCATTTATGGTTTGGCCTTTATGCAGGAAGACTTGAGTGGGGGAGATTCTCTCATATAATAAAACAACACTAAGGCCAAAGAGAAGGATTATCACATGGTGGTGATGGGGCACTAAGGGATTATCACACAGAGGTGGATGGGAGAGATCGCCAGACACTGGAGTCTGACCATACCCTGGTGAGACCTGATGGTCACTTAAGATTCCAGATTAACCCACACAGGTGCATAAGGGTCCAAGGACATAAAGGGCAGGTGATTTTATATAGGAAAAGCTTGGTCTCTAAGCATAGGGTAGAATGCTGGTGGTGGGGGGAAGGAATTATCAAGTACATACATGCCCAGAATCACTAAGACCCTTGAGAACATATCTGGACCATGGATAAGTTAAGGTGGACACCATCTGAAAGGAGGGGACAGACATATGAAATATGTCTGTCATAGCAGCATTGTTTTATTTTTTTTAAAGATTTTATTTATTTATTTGACAGAGACACAGCGAGAGAGGGAACAGAAGCAGGGGGAGTGGGAGAGGGAGAAGCAGGCTTCCCGCCTAGCAGGGAGCCCGATGCGGGGCCCGATCCCAGGACCCTGGGATCATGACCTGAGCCGAAGGCAGACACTTAATGACTGAGCCACCCAGGCACCCCAGCAGCATTGTTTTAAAGGGACCTCCCTCCAGAGGTGCCTCAGGAATTCTGAGCTCTAAGGCTCAGAATTAATTTGAAAGGTGACACCAATGTAGCTCTTTCTCTGCATCCAGGGAAAGGGCAGAAGTGGTCAGAGGAGAAATTGTCCTGAGGGTCCCGCCCCCGTCCTCAGGCCAGGAGCTGTAACTGGCCGGGACTTTTCACCTTTAAAGCAATAGGCAAGTGGGCAGGAGGAGGGTACCACTGTCTTTCTGTTCATCAGGAGTTCAGACGGGGACACCTGACACAAAAAGTGCAGGCACCTTTTGCGGCTCTCACGTGGTCATTCTCTGCCCTAGCAGTTCCTTGTTCTCCAGGGCAGGCTGCAAAATTATTCAGCATTCCTAAGTGAACATGCTTGATTAAGTTTCAATTTTAGCAACTTGCTAGGTGAACAGGGGAGGCTGTTTCATTGTTGGGGCGGGGGAGGGAAGAACTGGAATAAAAGCTGGGCTCTGGACCCTCAGCCCACATCACACAAATCTAGACACAGCAGCACCACCCAGGACGAGGGAGGTGGCAAAGGGTTAAGGGTGAAAAGTAAGAGCTGCTGATGTGGCGAGTCCCCCTTGCCTACTCCATGGCCCATACCTTTCTTTTACACCAGCTCTGCAGGGTGGGGTTGGGAGGGGGCACTGGTTCATTAATTTAAGCCTTCCTTTCTTTCCACAGCATTCCTCAGCCTGTGGGTTTTCAGCCAAAGCTCTTCAGAGCGGGTTTCTGCGTTTCATTCGTTCACTCATTCACTCATTCATTCTCATGCCATTCCATCCCTCTTCCACGGATATCTCATTCACTTCTGCAGCTTTAGTTGTGATAGAAATGTTAGTGACTCTAACTCTATCACCTGCCCAGACCTCTCTTCTGAATTCCATCCTGGGAAAGCTGCCCGTACCCCCAACTTCACCAGGATTCCCCCACAGACACCTAAAATGCAGTATGTCAAAAGCGGAACTCATTCTCTCTCCCCTTCACCTTAATTTGTCCTTTCATCTCAGTGGATGGTCCTTCTGTTCACCCTGCCGCCCACTCTATCCTGGAGCTACTCTTTATTCTTCACTCGAGAGCCATACTGCTCTTTCTAAAGTACAAATCTGCTGTGTTTCCTAAAACTTAAAACTCTTCGATGGTTTCCCATTGTCTTTAGGATTCGGTCCAAGCTCCTTAACAAGGCCGATAAAAGCCCCATATGTCTGGCTCTTGCCTACCTCTCCTGCATAATCTCTTGTCACTGTTTCATTTATCCATTCATTCAGTGACCATGCATTGAGTGCTTGCTACAGGCCAGACTGTATTCCAACTGGTGGGATATAGCAGTGAACAAAATGGATCTCTGCCATCTTGGAGCTCTAGCTATTCTGCTTTACTTTCTGTTCCCCTATCACCTCTGGGCCAAAGTTTATTCTGCCTAGAAAGCTCATTGTCTTCCTTCTACCAGAATGTCTACCTACTCCAGTTCCCCCTGACTAGCTAACTCCTATTCATCATTTAGGTCTCTCTCGCTCTCCAGACTAGGTTAGGTTCCCCTAACTACATGCTTCCAAAGCAACTTGCACCAGCCCCATCAAAGCACTCAACTTTTAACTGCTTTTTAAGCTATCTGTATTGCCATAAGACAATACATTCTTTGAAGGCAGTTTTCGACATCATCTTGTGGTATCCTTAGTGCCTAGCATTGTGGAATTCTGAGAACATTCATTTTGCCATCCAAATGTACTCTTCTTTTAAAATTTTTTTATTTCCTGTTCGTATGAATGGTGTTATCCGTTGCTCACAGGCACCCAACTTAGAAACTTTATCATGAATTTATTTCTTCTCACTTGCCCATACATAAAAATCTTAGCTAAGTCCAACAGATCCTCTAGCTCTGTCATCTCTCTTTAGTTTATCCCCTCTTCTTTATTCTCACTGTTACTGTTCCAGTTCAAGTCCTCAGCTTTCTTGTCTTTTTAAAATACATCTTTATTGAGGTGTCATTTACATACCACACAATAGACTCATTTAAAATGCAATGATTTGGATACATTCAGAGAGAGTTGGGCAGCTATCACGCCATGGATTTTAGAACATTTTCATCACCACCCTCCAAAAAAACCATACCTTCAAGCTATCACCCCCAATCCTTTTATTCCCCACAGTCCTACCAACTACTAATCTACTCTCTGCCTCTACAAGTTTGCCTATTCTGGAGCTTTCATATAAATGGAACCAAACAAAACATGGCCTTTTGTGTGACATATTCAAGGTTCATCCATGTTATAGCATGTATCAGTAATTCATGCCTATTTTTTTCCAGCTTTATTGAGATGTAAGTGATATATAACATTGCATAAGTTTAAGGTATACATTTATACCTTAATTTGATGCACACATATTACAAAATAGTTACCACAGTAAGGTTAGTTAACATCTCCATCACTTCATATAATTACCATTTCTTTTTTGTGGTGAGAACATTTAAGACTGACTCCCTTAGCAACTTTCAAGTATATAATATAGCATTGTTAACTATAATCATCATGCTTTCCCAGATTTTTGTACCATTTGCCCAACATCTCTCCATTTCCCCCACCCACCAGCCCCTGGAAATCCCCATTCTAATGTCTGTTTCTATGAGTTTGGCTTATTTATTTATTTATTTATTTAGTCACCTCTACCCCCAACATGAGGCTCAAACTCATGACCCCGAGATCAAGAGTCGCATGCTCTACCAACTGAGCCAGCCAGGCGCCCCCGAGTTTGACTTTTTTAGATTCCACATATAAGTGATATCCTACAGTATTTGTCTTTCTCTATCTGACTTATTTCACTTAGCATAACGCTTTCAAGGTCCATCCATGTTATTGCAAATGACAGGATTTCCTTCTTTTTTTATGGTTGAATACTATTACGCTGTACATGTATGCAGCACATTTTGTTTATCCGTTCATCTGTTGATGGACACTTAAGTTGCTTCTCTGTCTTGGCTATTGTGAATAATGCTGCAATAAAAATGAGAGTGCAGATATCTCTTTGAGATCCTGATTTCATTTCCTTTGGCTATATACTGAGACGTAGAATTGCTGGATCATATGATATTGTATTTTTAATTTTTTGAGGAACCTCCATACTGTTTTCTGTAGTAGCTCTGCCAAGTTATATCCCCACCAACAGTGTCTGAGGATTCCCTTTTCTCCACATCCTCCCCAACACTTGTTACCTCTTGTCTTTTTGGTGACAGTCATTCTAACAGGTGTGAGATGATATCTCATTGTTGCTTTAATTTGCATTTCCCTGATGATTAGTGATGTTGAGAACATTTCATGTACTTATTGGGCATTTGTATGTCTTCTTTGGAAGAATATTCAGATCCTCTGCTCAACTTTTAATCAGATTTTTTTTCAGCTCTTGATGTATGAGTTCCTTATATATTTTGGATGTTAACCCCTTATCCAATATATGATTTGTAAATATCTTCTCCCACTCAGTATGTTACCTTTTCATTTTGTTGATGGTTTCTTTTGCAGTGCAGAAACTTTTTTTAGTTTGATGAGTCCCACTTACTTATTTTTGCTTTTGTTGCTTGTGCTTCTGGTGTCATACCTAAAAAATTGTTGCCAAGAACAACATCAAGGAGCATTTTCTCTGTTTTCTCCCAGGAATTTTATGGTTTCAGAGCTTACATTTAAGTTTTTAGTCCATTTAGAGTTAAAATTTGTGAGCACTGTAAGATAGGAGTCCAATTTCATTCTTCTGCATGTGATTATCCAGTTTTCCCACCAAAGTTTATTGAAGAGACTATCCTTTCTACGTTGTAGACTAGTCTGAGATCCCTTGTCAAATATTAGTTATATTTCCCTTATATAGGATCATATCATCTGCAAATAGACAGTTTTACTTCTTCCTTTCTAATTTGGATGAATTACTATATAGATTGACGTCAGGAAGTGTGATGCCTCCAGCTCTGTTCTTTCTCAGGATTGCTTTGACTATTCAGTGTCCTTTGTATTTTCATACAAATTTTAGGATTGTTTGTTCTATTTCTGTGAAAAATGCCATTGGAATTTTGATGGAGATTGCATTAAATGTATAGGTGGCTTTGTGGAGTATGGACATTTTACTAATATTAATTCTTCTGATCCATGAACATGGGTTATCTTTCCATTTATTTGTGTCTTTTTCAATTTCTTTCATCAAAGTCTTATAGTTTTCAGTGTACAACTCTTTCACCTCCTTGGTTAAAGTTATTCTTAAGTATTTTATTGTTTTTGATGCTATTGGAAATGGAATTGTTTTATTTCTTTTTCGGATATTCCATTGTTAGTGCATAGAAATGCAACCAATTTCTATATGTTGATTTTGTATCTTGTAACCTTACTGATTTTGTTGATTTGTTCTAAAAGGTCTTTTTGGTGGAGTCTTTAGGATTTCCCTTATATAGGATCATATCATCTGCAAATAGACAGTTTTACTTCTTCCTTTCTAATTTGGATGAATTTTACTTCTTTTTCTTGTCTGAATGTTCTAGCTAAGGCTTTCAGTACAATGTTGAATAGGAGTGGTGAGAATGGGCACCCTTGTATCCTTCCTGATCTTAGGGGAGAAGCTTTGAATCTTTTGCCATTGAGTATGATGTTAGCTGTGAGCTGGTCATATGGCCTTTATTATGTTGGGGTATGTCTCTGTTATACTGTTTGTTTAGAAAATTTTAAAAAGCTTTATTCATTTATTTTAGAGAGAGAGAGCACGCAGGGGGGGCAGAGTGAGAGGGGGAGGGGAAACCTAAGCAGACTCCAGCCGAATGCAGTGCCCGACAGGGACTGGGGGGGGGGGTGAGGGTGGGCTGGGTTTGGAGCCTGAGGCAGGGCTCGATTTCACCACCCTGAGATTAGACCTGAGCAGGAAACCAAGAGTCAGACGCTTAACTGACTGGGCCATCCAAGCACTCCAAGAGAATTTTTATCATTAAAGGATGGTGTATTTTGTCAAATGCTTTTTCTGCAACTATTGAGGTGATTATATGATTTTATCTTTTATTCTATTAATGTAGTTTATCAGATTTATTGATTTGTGTATGTTAAACCATCCTTGCAAACCAGGGATTAATCCCACTTGATCAGGGTGTGTGATCCTTTTTTTAAATGCTGTTGAATTTAGTTTGATAATATTTTGAGAATTTTTCCATCTATATTCATCAAGGATATCAGCTTGTAGTTTTCTTTTCTTATAGTGTCCTTACCTGGCTTTGGTATCAAGCTAGTGTTGGCCTTGTAAAATTCATTTGGGAGTGTTTCCTCCTCTTCAATTTTTTGGCAGAGTTTGAGAAAGATTGGTATTAATGCTTCTTTAAATGTTTGGTACTTCATATACCAGCCATTTTATGGCTGAATACTATTTCATCATATGGATAAATTACATTTTGTTTATCCATTCATCACTTGATGAATATCTGGGTTCTTTCCACCTTTGGCTATTATGAATAATGCTTCTATGAGCATTTGTGACAAATTTTTGTGTGGACGTATGTTTTCAGTTCTTTGGGGCATAAACCTAGGAGTCAGAATTGCTGGATCAGATGGTAACTCTATGTTTAACTTTTTGGGGAATTGTCAGACTATTTTCCAAAGTGGTTGCACCCCTACATTCCCAGTAGGAATTTATTAGTGTTCTAATTCTCCATTTCCTCACCAACATTTGTTATCTGACTTTTTGATGATAGCCACCCTAGTGGGTGTGAAGTAGAATCTCACTGTGGTTTTGCTGTGCATTTCCCTGATAGCTAATGATATTGAGCATCTTTTCATGTGTTTATTGAATTTTCATATATCTTCTTTAGAGAAATAGCTTTTCAAATCCTTCACCCATTTTAATATTGGGTTATTCTTTTTATTATTGAGTTTACTTCTTTCTTCCCAATATGGATGTCTTTTATTTTATTTTCTTGCCTAATTGCTCTGACTAGATTCTCCAGTACAATGTTGAACACAGTGGTGAGAGTGGACTTCTTGTCTTGTTTTTTGATACTCCCAATCTTTCATCATTGAGGAAGTTCCCTTCTATTCCTAGTTTCTTGAGTGTTTTTATCATGAAGGGCTGCTGAATTTGTCAAATGCTTTTTTTCCTCCATCTGTGAGATGATCATTTGGTTTTTGTCCTCTATTCTATTAATATGGTGTATTACATTGATTTTTTTCAAATGTTAAGCCAACTTTGCATTCCTGTTTAGTTATGGTGCATAATCTTTCCTATTTAGATGTTGCTGGATTTGCTATAATTTTATTCGGGATTTTTGTGCATATATTTATAAAGGATCTGTAATTTTATTTTCTTATGATCCATTTGCCTGGTTTGGTAATATTATCTTCACAGAATGACTTGGGAAGGGTTCCCTCCTCTTCTATGTTTTGGAAGAGTTTGTGAAGGATTGGTATTAATTGTTCTTTAAAATTTCGGGAGAATTCACCAGTGAAGCCACCTGGAGTTGGGTTTTTCTTTGTGGGAAGTTTTAAAATTACTAATTCAATTTCTTTACTTGTTATAGGTCTGATACTCAGATTTTCTTTCTTTTTAAGTCACTTTTGGTAGTTTGCATTTTTCTAGAAACTTGTCCATTTTATCTAAGTTATCTACTTTTTTGGTATACAGTTGTTTACTGTATTCACTAATAGTGCTTTTTAAAAAAATTTCTGCAAGGCTGGTAGTGATGTCTCCTCTTTAATTCCTAGATTTTGGTAATTTGAGTATTTTCTCCTTTTTTCTTATTCAGTCTAGCTAAAGGTTTGTCCATTTGTTGATCTTTCTGAAGAACCACTTTTTGGTTTTGTTGAGTTTTTCCTTTGTTTTTTAATTTTTTTTTTTTAGATTTTATTTATTTATTTGACAGAGAGATAGAGAGAGAACACAAGTAGGCAGAGAAGCAGGCAGAGGGAGAGGGAGAAGCAGGCTCCCCGCAGAGCAGGGAGCCCGATGCGGGACCCGATCCCAGGACCCTGGGATCATGACCTGAGCCGAAGGCAGCCACTTAACCGACTGAGCCACCCAGGTGCCCCTTGTTTTTTAATTTTATATTTCATTTATTTTATTGTCTAATCTTTATTATTTCCTTCCTTCTCTTTGCTTTGGGTTTAGTTTGCTTTCCTTTTTCCAGTTTCTTAAGCTGAAAGGTTAGGTTATTGATCTGAGATATTTCTTCTTCTTCTTTTTTTTTAAGATTTTATTTATTTATTTATGAGAGACAGAGAGAGAGAGAGAGGCAGAGGGAGAAGCAGGCTCCCAAGGAGCAGGGAGCCCAATGTGGGACTCGATCCCAGGACGCTGGGATCATGACCTGAGCCGAAGGCAGACGCTTAACCATTTGAGCCACCCAGGTGCCCGAGATATTTCTTCTTTTTAAAGTACAGGTGTTTAGAGCTATAAATTTCCCTCTGAGCACTGCTTTAGCTGCATCTCTTAAGTTTTGGTGTGTTGTGTTATCATTTTCATTCATATCAATTTCTAATTTCCTTTTTGATTTCTTCTTTGATTCCTCCTTATTTATCTTTAACTGTAGCTAAGAAACATATCCACTATTTCCCTTTCTAGTTGATATTACATTTTGCTGCCTGACTAGTCTTAAGAAGAACAGTTTAGTTTAATAAACATTTCTTGAGTGCCTACTATGTTCAAGCTGAGGGTTGGGAATACAAAAATGGTTAAGACAGTTCCTGCACTGAAGTAATTCACAGTACAGTGGGAGAGATGACCCTGAAACAGATAAGTGTAATATATGTTGATAAATTCAATGACAGACTTATGTTTAAAGTTCAAAAGAATATAGAAAAGGAAGTAATTAGCTCTGTTTAACAGAGTAAATCTTACAATAGAGATAATTACTGAGCAGGGCTTTTAAGGACAAATAGTAACTCATTAGTTAGGCAAAATCATGAAAGATCATTTCCCAGGCAGTGGAAACAGTATGTGTAGACTTAGAGTTGTGAAACAAAATATGATATTCAAGACCACCCTTTCTCCCATCCTCAGTCTATGAGATTCTGATGAAGTAGAGTCCACCCCTCACTCCAGGGTAATGGATGTGACCCAGGCATAAGACAATTAGAGCATTATGTTGCCCTGGCCAAGGTGATTGGTTCAGGATGGCACAAATCAAAGCCAAAAGGAGGTACTAGGACTTCAACAGGGATTTTGAGTAAAACCATTTACCTTTCCACACTGGAAAGTGCCTAATGAACAGCTAAAAACCCAAGTTATCCTCATGCAGTTGAAACTAGGGAAATGGATGAGAGCCAAGGGAGAGTGTCTGGCACATAGTGGGAACTCAAAAAATATTCATTTAATAAATGAATGAATGCACAATGTGTCGAACAGAATCCTGAGGAATACCAGGAATTCCCAGCTGAAAGACATCTCAGCTTCCTCTGATCTCCCACAACCTCTCAGAATTGTTCTTATGGTGTTTAACACCTTTGATTTCATAGTATAGTTATCTATAAATCTATATTATCTGTTCTCTTAGGATCTAATGCTTTCCTGATCCTAACTATTGGATATATATACCCTACCCCTTCAGCATCAACTTTTATCACTTCAGCAGTATTTTAAAACTTGAACATGCCATATACACTTGATTCTGTCCTTCTCATATTCTAATCCCTCTTCTAGAACACTTCAATTCAACAAGCACTTTTTGAGAACTAACCAAGTGCCCATTACTTACAAAGTGAGATCCATTAGTGGAGGGTAATATCAACTTAAGAGTGATCATCAGCACTTTTTAATGAAATGCAATAGAATAGAGTAAGACAGAAAATTGTAGAGTGCATCACATAAAGTAAGGATAGTGCTATTTTTGTGAAACTTTTGTTTCAGTTAGTGAGTGTGTGTGCTGAGTTACATTGTAAAACATATTTTTAAATATAAATCATAGTGTAAAAAGTTGAAGGCCACTACTCTAAGACACCTATATATATATATATATATATATATATATATATATATATATATATATATATATATAAAAGATTTTATTTATTTGACAGAGAGAGATACAGCGAGGGAACACAAGCAGGGGGAGTGGGAGAGGGAGAAGGAGGCTTCCCGTGGAGCAGGGAGCCCGATGCAGGGCTCGATCCCAGGACCCTGGGATCATGACCTGAGCCAAAGGCAGACGCTTAACCGACTGAGCCGCCCAGGCACCCCTCTAAGACACTCATATTACCAAGATGAACAGGTCTTTGGTATGTAACTCAACAACTAAGAATGCCCGTGAACTTCCCTCCCTGTATCTCTAGCCAAAATTTTGAGACTTTGTCCCCAAGCCCAAACTCTGAAGAAGGATCACAAATCAGGTTAGAGTCCTTACTTCTGTTGCAGCAACAACATTTTAAAAAATCCCCAAAACTGTCCTTTCAAATCTAACACACAACCTGGCTCATAGCAGTTTGCTGCTGTTAATTGTGCTACTTGTAATAACAGCAATTATTTGGCACTTGGTGTTTGCCAGGCATTATTCTAAGCTCTTTACATGTATTATCATATTTACTTCTTATAATAATCCTAGAGGTAGGCAATATTATTGCCACTTTCATTTTATAGATTGGGGAGATTGAGGCACAGATATATTGACTCAATTTCCCCAAAGCCACATAGCTAGGAGATGGTGGAGCTATTTGAACCCATGTAGTCTAGCATTTCAGCCCATGCTCTTAATCACTAAGATCTATGGCTTTCCAAGTGGGCTTCACTATTGGACAGACACATGCATGTCTCAAGGAACAGCTCTTCTGGATTGGGCTTGAGTAGCTACTTCCTAAAGAATATTCTTTACGTTGTAGCTCCTATCTTTCCTAACCATCCATTTCGATAAAGAATAGCCTAATTTATTTGGCCCTGGATTCAATGTTAATCGGCAGGTTGATTTAGACTCTCACTAGTTCCCTTGGAGAGAGAAAAGGAGGAAAATGAGGCCAAAGATGCATTTCAATTTTTAAGGTTATTTTTAAAAAGCAAGACGATGGGGGAAGACAGCATATATCTGTCTCTTGAAAGGAATGAGCCTCTGTCTCTTGCCCGTGGTTTTCTCTGACTTTGAAGCTCTGCTTCCTGCTGGAGCCTCCGAGCTCTCTCTGCACTGGGCGCTCTCTCAGCCTACGTGCTCCTGTTGAAGGTGATGAGGACAAAATTGGGCCAGGTCGCCAAAAGGACCCCCATCCTTTGTTCTCAGTGAATGCTCTCTCTTTCTGAAAATCCTCAGCTTTATCTAAGAAAGGGAAAGGGCAGACCTTATTTCATTAGAAGAAAGGAAGAGGGTCTGGGAGACTGTTCCTTCCCCAAGTATTTGGTGAGTTGCTAAATAACAGGGGGAAGAGTCAGAGAAAGGACAAAAAAATAAAAAAAATAAAAAATAAATAAAAAAAATAAAATGACACAACACAGCTCTGAGTCTCTCTCCTATCAGGTTTTACAGAGGGGCAATAGATTTTCTTCATTGCCAGTCCTGACTTATCACAGCCTTGTTTTTAATGAGGTATAATAAGGGGAACATTTTGTAACAACACGGTTCCCCTATTTTATCCCACAAACAGCTGTGTCATGCTTGTGGCTGGAAGAATGAATCATATCTCTGCCCGCATATGCTAACTCCCATGTAATTACCCCAGCATCTTAAATAAAGCAGGTCCTAAACCTGTCGCTCACATTACAAGCAAACGGTGCAGACCTCGTAACTGGGGCCTCTATCATTACAATTAATTTATCACAGAAGCAACTGAGATTAGAGGCTAGAATTAAAACCCAGAGCATGGCGAGTCACCGTAGTGACACTGAAAAACAGGCTCTTGAGAGGCGGTGGGCTCCACCGGCAGCCTGACTAATGCCTTTCCTGGGGAAAAGCAGCCTTAGTTGGATTTTGTTTTCTTTACATTTTTTCCCACTCCACGATTTTACTAAAGTGATTTCCCTGGCTCTCTTGATTCAGAATGATGCTGGAAAGATTCTACCTGATACTTAGCCAGGACTCTGAGCAGGACTCACCATTTCCTCATTCTTAAACGACCACTGTCTCTCCACATGAACAGTCCCCCGAGACCGCCCATTTGTTTTTGTTATTAGAAAGGAATTTCTCATGACATCAGTTTGTTTCCTTTCAGGGGGGCAGGAGACTGGGGGAAGGGGGAAAAGAGCCCAGAGCCTTTGCTTCAAATACAAAATGCTCTCTGCAGCGCCACAGGCTGCGGTTCTCAACCAGGGTTCCTCGACTGAACCTCAGGGACAGAAAAATGACTTGAGGGACTATTTTCTTAGTTCTCCCTAGGATGGTACAATTAGTCCGTCTAGACGGTACACTCTAGATGCATAAGAGCGACGTTAATTCATTACGTTGAAGGGACGGCTTAGGGCACCTGTGCTTACCCTGGTTGAAAAGGCTGACAGGTTCTGGTACAGCATTGTTCAGAGAGCCCACCCGAGAACACTCTTCCAGGCCACCTGAGTCTGCCCCGCCCCCCATCCTAGTCACAGCCCATCTCACTCATCCCCTCATGCGGGGCTCCTTTAGTTAATGGGGTGGATAGGGCCTCCGCCAGCCATCCCACAGAAAACCTGAAGTAGAATATTATTGGTCTCCAGACATGGACGTTGGGGGATCCCGTTGCTGCTCCATTGTCGTCATTGTGGCCGGAGCTCAGCAGTCCACTCTCGGTCAGTTCTGCCTGCTGTGTGGCAGAGTTACTGCGTGCCCACTGAAACCTGTTCCTTCTTGCTGGGCGCACACCTGGACAGTCTTCCCTAGCTTCCCTTGTGGTTAGATAGGACTGAATTCCGGTCATTGGATCGTAGGTGAAGGCGATGTGTGCTATGCTATCCCCCCTGGGCCCATGAAAGTCTTCTACTTGATCTTTTCGGCTCTCTTTCTTTGCCCATACACTGGCTAGAACATCCAGCAGAGGATTCTGAACCCTAGGGGTTGATGAACCTGTATTCCCAAATCACTACTATGAAGCTACCCTCGGAACAGGGTTTGCTTGGTGTAGAAATGACCTTACCCTGACTAATAAACTCTAAAAGTGAAGCTGACGCAGCCCCTTCCTCAGGAGGCTACACAGCTTGTGAAGGATAGGTGAGAAAGGAGAGTCTGGAGCCCAAGGCTGGGAAAACAGATTTTGGATAGGGTAAGTAGCTTAGGACAGCAACGGCCCGCTGTGGGCCCAGACCCTCCACCTGGAAAAGGGAGCTTACAGCGTTGGGGGTTTCTTGGTCCTCGACATACTTGACAATTTCATCTGATAGGCTTTGGAAGGCTCAAGGGAGAAAAGGTAATGAGGGGGAAGTCTGAATATCTGATTCAAACAGAATAATAAACACGTATATGAAAGCAAACTATAAATCATAATATCGAATCAGATCAAGTTGCACCGCTGCTTACACATTTTGGCCTTCTCTCATCTGGTTACCTGTCTATTCTTGCCTACTGCTTGTTCTCCAGCTCCTTGGACATACCTTCATCAAACACCTTTGCAAGGTAATGGCTTGCCCATGAGCTTAGGAGCTCTTCAAGGTCAGGAGAAGAGCCTCATTCCACTCTACATCCCTTCAGCCAGCACAGGGCCTGGAACCCAGGACTAGCTCAGTATCTGCTGAATGAATGGGCACAAAACGTTGCACATGTGTTTTTTGTTTTTAAAGATCTTATTTATTTATTTAAGAGAGAGAGAGCACAAGCAGGGGCAGCAGCAGAGGGAGAAGCAGGCTCTCCGCTGAGTGGAGAGCCCGACTAGGGGCTGGATCCCAGGACCCCGGGATCATGACCCGAGCCGAAAGCAGACGCTTAACCCACTGAGCCACCCAGGCCAACCAGGCACCCCAACGTTGCGCATGTTAATGTGATGAGTTTATCTTCTAACTCTACATGTTGGGATGCTATCTAAAGTAGTGCTGTTAATACTGCAGATGGTTCCTCCCCCATACTTCCTTTCAGCTTTCTTTCTGATCTAGAGCGGGTATCTGCAAACTGCGCTTTGGCATTGAGCAGGGTGGAGCGGAGCTAACTGGCCCACAAAGAGATGGAACTGATCCCCTTGAAAGGTGTATGTTAATTAACACTACGATTGAATCACCCACAGGCTATGCTAAGGGCTAGCCCATTTCAGATCCCCTAGTACTCAAGTACCTCATGCTACCAGAAAAGAACTCCTTTTCTTCCTACAGAAGAACTGTTACCTCCATATAAGCTATTCAAAATGCTTTGAAAAATCTGCAGTATAGAAAAGGGGAACAGGGGCGCTTGGGTGGCTCAGTCGGTTGAGCGTCTGCCTTCGGCTCAGGTCATGATCCCGGAGTCCTGGATTGAGCCTTGCGTGGGGCTCCCTTCTTGGTGGGGAGCCTGATTCTCCCTCCGCCCTTCACCTCGCTCGTGCTCCCTCGCTCTCACTCAAATAAATAAAAATCTTTAAAAAATAAAATTAAAAAATAAAATAAATAAAAGAGGAAGAGATCAGTACTAATATTGGTCTGATCTCCCTCTTTCCTTCAAATGTCTTTACTGTAGCCCTCTCTCCCTACTCCTCCTGCCCACCTGAGAAGGGAGCCTGCAGAGATCTCATCTAGACCAGTTCTGGTCTGGCTTACAGTGCATTCTTGGTTTAATTTCATTTTAAAAAATATTATTCCTCTATGGCAAAATGAATTGAGTCAGTTTGGCATAGAAGTTAGGAGTGTGGGTGCTGGGGCACCTGGGTGGTGCAGTCGGTTGAGCATCCGACTCTTGGTTTCGGCTCAGGTCTGATCTCAGAGTTGTCAGATAGAGCCTCTCATCAGGCTCCCCAGTCAGTGCAGAGTCAGCTTGGGTTTCTCTCTCCCTTTCCCTCTGCCCTTCCCCCTGCAAATAAATAAATAAATCTTAAAAAAAAAAAAAGTGTGGGCTCACAGACTGATTGGGTTCAAGTTCTAGTTCTGCTACTTATAAGTAGAGAAATCTTAGGAAAATTACTTAACCTCTTTAAGCCTCTGTTTTCTTATCTGTAAAATGGGGATGAAATAAAACCAAGTTCATAGGGATTGAAGCAGTGCATGCAAAACATTTGGTACAACGCTTGACAAATAACAAGCACCCAGGAAATGTTAGCTATCATTGTTTTGGTTTCCTATCTCTGGATTAACACCCATCTTCCTGATGAGAACAATGATCCTCTTCCTATTAAAGTCAGTCCTCCACATGTGCTCTGGATCCTATCCCTTCTTGCCTTTTAAAAACTTCGTTATTAATCATCATCTCTTTTTCTTGCACTATCAGTCTTTTTCTTTGTCTGAATCATTTCCATCAATATTCATACATGTACTAGTCTCCTCTATTAAAAAAAACCAAACCCTCACTTAACCTCACATTTCTTTGCTTGCCATCATATTTTTATGCTCTTCTTTATAGCCAAACATCTCCAGTGTTGTCTACATATGCTATGTACCTTTTCTCACCTCTCATTAACTCCTCAACTCATGACAATTTGAATTTGCCCTGTCACTCCACTAAAACGGCTCTCAAGGCTACCAATCACCTTCCATATTGCCAAAGCCTGCAGACACAACCCTTTACTTGATCTCTCAGTAGCATTTGACATAGCTCACCATTTGCTCTTTTCTTAAAACACTTCCCCTTCTGCTCCTTGGTTTTACCATCCTTCTCAGACTCCTTTCTTCTTCTTCTATTAAATCTCTAAATGTTACAGGTCTCTGGGGGTTGTGCCCTTTTATTTTCTCCTTTTAACATGATTTGCCTTGGTGATTTCATCTTTTTTATCACTCTAAATATTGAAATGCTGCTATAACAAAAACAACAAAACATCTAAAATATGGGACACTAGCTTTGGAACTAGGCAGAGCTGCAAGGAAGCTGATATAAAAGACTAGAAAAATAGCAACTTGTATCATGTAGAGGTAAACACTTGGTTAAACAATAGTAATCTGGAAGATAGAAAATGGATCTAATGAACTAGTAGAGTTGGAAGAGATCTCATGGCAAAATATTGAAATCATGAGCTGGTTGCTTTTAGCTGCATTTGATGAGGCACTAAGAAGAAAGAGAGAAATTTTAAAAAGAACTGGCTAGTCTGCAAGCAGAATTCAGTGGAAATACAAAGAACTCAGAACTTAATGGGTTGAAACATAAAACTTTCCCAACTCCAGCCTTTCCAGTAAAAGATTTTCAAATTAAGATCCATCTTGGGGCTAAAGATCAAATTCAGGATGCTGCCAGAAGAGATCGTTTCAAGGTGAAGTAAAAATCAAGGGTCCTCATAAAGCTCTGAGGGAAATAAGGTGGTATCTAGTAGGTTCTTTCAACTGGAAAAGAGGCTCCTAGATAGCTTATGAGTGTGGTTCTCCAGCAGCCTGACATGTCCAGACTGCCAGTAATTAATTCTGAGCAGATCAAGTCTTGCAAAAACCGTGGGTGTGGCTTGTGGCACACAGAATTGACTAGTATCAAATATATAGAAAACCCACAAAGTTTGTGAGAGAGTTGTATTGGCAAAAGCACTGCCAGTTCCAACTTAAAAAGACTGAGACTGTTCAAGATATAAAAAGATCTCTGAGTCCCCAAATTTCTACCGGCAGGCAGTAGGCAGAAAAAGCTGCTCAGCCATCAAAAAGACATATTATTTAATGCTCTCTTTAGAAACAGCCAAGGCGGGGCACCTGGGTGACTTCTTGATTTCGGCTCAGGTCATGATCTCAGTGTCGTGGGATTGAGTTCTGTGTCAGGCTCTGCACTGGGCATGGAGCCTGCTTAAGATTCTCTCTCTCCCTCTCCCTTTGCCCCTCCCCTCCCCCTCCCCTCCCCCCCTCCCCCCTTCTCTAAAAAAGAAGAAGCATCCAAGGCTGATGGAAAAGGAAGAATTTCTACAGGACAGAACAAAGAGCCATAGAGAACAATGGATTGGAGATCTACTCCCAGAAAACAGAACCAATGACTAATCAAAGAATTCCCAACTCCCAGGATGGTGGGACCTGCCAACATTTGCCCAGTAGAATTTCAGAACTGCTATGGATTGATGATTTCTATATGCATCTAGTTCTTCCCTTTTTTGAATGGAGTAGTTTATTGCTGTTATCTTGTACCTGTTCCACCACTGTATATTAAATGGGTGGTGTGGTTTATTTATTTATTTTGGTTCTTAGGTCTTCAGATAAAGAGAAATCACAGTTAGGCCTGATATAGGGATTATAAGATCCTGGACTTTAATAAGCCAGGTGCCATGATTTAGATAAAATGTGGGGGGAGTCTGGGGATTGTAGGTGAGTGTATTTTGGGAGGTATGTGAATATTCATGAACAAGTGGTAGACTGTGCAAGATTAGATTATTGTCCAAAATATTTACTCCCCTGCTGCCTCCATGGAGAAGTTTACTTTTCTGCTTCTTGACTTTTGGCTCAATTATGTGATTGTTTCGGCTAATGGTACATTGGGTCAGATATGTCCCAAGCATGGGCTTGAAATGTACTTGTGTGGTTGGCCTTCTTGAAGAGATGTTCTCCCTACGTAGCTGCTCTCTCTTTAGCCCAAACTGCAGAATGAATATCCATGGATCAGACTAGTGCTCAACCCACTTGCAAGGAGCAAAGATGCCTGGCCAAGCTGAAGCTAGATTAGCTGACTTACAGATGCATGAGAACTAAATGCTACTATTATATGCAAAGGAGATTTTTGTGGGAGTTTGTTATGTAGCAATAGCTAACTGGTTCTTTCTCATTCTTCAAATGCAACAAGCACTTTCTTGCTTCAAGACTACTGAAATAACCTGTTCTATCTTTTTGAATGTGCCCTTTGCTCACTTCAGGTCTTTACTTCAGGTCTTTATACAAACGCATTTCTTCGGAGACCACCTTTAGTAGATCACCCAATTATTCTATATTATTAGGCCATTTATTTCATAGCATTCATTCCTGTGTGTAATAATATTTAGTTTGTTTGCATTCCCCACTGGACTATAGGCCTTGTAAGGCGAAGGACCATATCCACTCATTCACTAATGCATTCTCAAATTCTAGGATTAGTACTGGCACATAATAGGTTATCAGTATATATTTGTTGAGTTAAGGAATTTTTAAAGTGAGTGAATGAACCTAGATATGTTGGGAAACACTTGGAATACTCTTTGGCCTGCCCAGAAAATAGCTTTAGAAAGTGTAATTCAATTTATTTCCATTCTTCTTAATTTTTTAAAGATTTATTTATTTATTTGAGAGAGAGAGAGAGCCAGGGGAGGGGCAGAGGAAGAGGGAAAGAATCCTCAAGTAGACTCCCCACTGAGTGCAGAGCATGACACAGGGCTCGATTCCAGGACCCCGAGATCATGACCCAAGCCAAAATCAATAGTTGGACCCTCAACTGACTGAGCCACCCAGGTGTCCCTCTTCTTCTTATTTTTAATAGTAACTTCTTTGTTCCCTTCCTAGTGAGCTATGCTTCCCAAAGAATTAGGTTGGTAACCAAACCAACCTAGTTAAAATACATAACTGATGGGCTCTTTCTTTACATGATGTCTGATTGCTTTGAGACGAATATTATGACTTGGGATCAAAGATGTAGATCAGGCCATCTGCTGTTCTGCCAAGGTCAGAGCAAGTTTTTTTCACCAAGCTTAGTTGGTGTATTCCATCCACTCCAAAAACATAAGCATACCCATAAAAACACATGCAGACACACAGAGCTTTGGTTCAAAACTATGACGGAAATCTGAAGTCCAAAGATATCTTCTATCTTCAGCCTGATGACTCCAAGCCCACAGCCTGACAACTCTAACATATACCTTCCCCAAGCTACCATTAGCTTCCTCCCTGTAGCATTTGCTGCTCCTGCTACAAGGTCCCAGTGTCAGTCTCTACAGTGTTTCTGAAGTCACAGACCATACACTGTGAAGAAGCACAGAGGGGTTCCTGAGCATGAAGATCCTCCTATATAGGAGAGGTAGAAAGAAAAACCAGGGCCTGGATCCTGGTACAAGCTATACAGATTGTTTGGGGTCTGGCTTTCTAGCTTTTCTAATCCCAAGCTTCTCCAAGTCAAGATCTTTGACTTTTGTTTTTAAAGTTAACTCTATGCCCAACATTGGGCTTGCACTTAGGACCCCAAGATCAATGCTCTACTGACTGAGCCAGCCAAGTGCTCCAAGATCTTTGACTTTAATCTCTATAACTTTTCTACTTTCTTTTCTTTGTTCAGGCACTAACATTTTATTAAATATTATATGAATTATATGATACAAAGATAAATGATATGGACATATTCTATATGAAAAGTAATAATAAAATGAACATCTGTGAACCACCATCCAAACTTCAGAAATAGAACATAACCACTAATAATTATGTGCTCCTTCTGGATCCCATCTCCCTACCTCCCTCATCCCTTCCCAGACTTGTGTGTATTCTTTTGCAACTGTTGTTTTTTTTTCTACTCAATGTTATATTTCTGAGAGTTCTCTATGTTGATTCATAGGGTTATAGTGCTTTCATTTTCACCTCTTTATAGTATTCAATTATATGAATATACCACAATCTGTTAATCCATTCTCTTGTTAATGGACATATAGGTTATTTACAGGCTTTGTTCTGTTGCTATTACGAACACTTCTGCTGTGAACATTCTTGTATACACATCTCTTGGAGGATGTGAGCAAGAGTTTCTCTAGGGAATATACCAAGGGGTGGAAATGCTAAAGCATACGATATACACATGTTCAGCTCTACAAGAATGTAAGCTGCAATGCATGAGGTCAGTGTTTTCTGTCTATTTTGTTCATTACCATATCCCCAAAATGTAGAACGGTGCTTGGCACAGAGTAGGTGACTCAATAGTTATTGGTTGAATAAATGAAGATAATGCTATGTTTTTTCAAAGTGTTGATACCAAATTTATATTCCCAGCAGCCTACTGGGTACTACTTATTATTACTTTTTTGATCAAACACAAATACCTCTTTCCCTGACCCATTTGCTCCTGTATTCCACAGTGGACTTTTCATTTTCTTCTTGGTTCTCTAGCTAACGGACTTGAAGTGATCACCCTCTCTGTGTGAACTAGCACAATTTAACTCTTCTATGCCTCTGTTTCCTCACTTGTAAAATGGGGATAACAATGCCTTCCACTGCAAAGATTTAACACACTCAATAATGATACCAGTGAATGACAAATCTTATTACAGAGAAACCCACTTATCCAACACACTGGTTGATTATCCAAAAAGTCCTGTAAAGCAGAATATCATTTAAAAAGATATATACTTACCTCAAACATTTTATTTTAACTTAAAATATACAAATGTAGATTCATTCTCCAATTTTTTGATGTAAGGCCAAGGAATGTGTCTGCTGACTGGCTTTCCAGATCTTTCCTGCGTAAATCACACCCATAATACGTTGTCTACATTTCTTGGTTTTGGTTTTTTATAGCGGAACAAGAACTTAGAGAAATGAGAGTGCAGATTCCCATATTGTTGTGATGTTTTCCCTCAGTATTATAGCTCTTTCAGCAGCCATTATTTTAAAAGCTCACCTTAGTTTTCAACTTGGCTTTCATAAAACAACAACAAAACACATCGCTCCAGTTTTATTGTTGAATTTACAAAATATTTAATGAAATTAGGCAGTTGTAGTAGCAACTACCACTGGCATAAACAGGCTTAGGGGCAAGTATAGCCGGGTCTTGGTTAGCATACAAGTCAGCTGGTGGGAGGAGCAGTGAGATGGCGTATCCTATAACAGCAAAATCAAGAGTAACCGGCACCTGAGAGTACACTCTAGGCATCAGGTCATTTTACACACGGCATAGAGAGCGACAGTTAACCAGGCAAGTAAATTCAGTGAAAGTTGGTTAAGAGAGTTACTCAACTATTATTCTCTTTGTTTCTACCATTGACATACTTACAAGGCCCATCTATCTCCTCAGCTGATCCCCCTGAATGAAATCATCCTCTTATATTAGGCTTGGTTCATTGTCTAGGTTTGCCCCCTTGGCCAGTAAGGGACAGAGGAAGACATGGACTCCCAACGGATGAAGCCTGGGAGGCTGGAGGAGATTTTAAAATACTCAGTGACTGAAGGGTTACTCTTGATTTCTAAGAGTTCCTTGTCCCTGATAAACTGAGATAGGAACAGAAGTAGAGAGAAAGTTCCACCTTTCTACACTGTCCTCTGACAGGGCAGAGCACTGTGGTGAGGAAGAAGGTCTGACTCTAATTAGTCAGACCATCACCCTACTAAACTCCACTGAAACCAAAACAAACCAGGCAGTCCCATATGTCATAAGAATTAAAGGCATGGTTCCCACTTCCTAACGATGCTTTTACAGAAACCGTTCCACTGTAAAACTTTATGATTTGAATCTTTATAGCTGCCAGCAGAGCACATGTTCACTGCCTTAAATTATAACTTAATCACAATAGAAGCTGACTTTCCAGCCCTTTCTTTGCAGTCAAGACAAGAGAGGGAAGGGCCCACAGAACAAATTGGCCACTATTCCTCTGCCCACCTGCCTCCTCCTGGGCTGTGGAATCCCAGGATGTGCAGTGACATGAAGAAACACACACCTCGACATCCAGGAAGACCTGAGTGGGAGCCTTTCAGTAAGGTCTAGGGACACGAATATAGTCTTGTCCGGCACTCACATGGTCCGATCAGGGCAAAGTGAGAGCTGCCAAGAGAATAAGAGGAAGAAAGGAAACACCAGCAGGGCTCACAGGTATCCTAATCCCACCTCATCACTGCACTGCTCAGATGACTCTTCCTTAACTTTGGTTGAGCATCTTCTATTGTTGGAGACTGAGTTGACACAAAAGGAAACAAAAGTACAATCTCCCTACCTCTCCTCAGCTCAATATGGCTAAAACATCAAGTCAGAGGAGGAGAGTAATAGAAGATGTTGAGCAAAAAGAAGGCTGAGGCCAGATCCTGAAGGGCCTTGTATGACACATCGAGAAATTTTGATTTTATTATTTAGACAATAGGGAGTGATTAAAAATTTTTAGTACTGGAATGCCATGATGAAATTGCTTTTTAAAGACTCTGCATCCAAAGAAGATGTATAAATGGACAAAAAATGAAAAGATGTTCAACATCATTGGTCGTTAGAGAAATGCAAATCAAAACCACAATGAGATGCCACTCTACACCCAGTAGGATGGGCTATTAAAAACAGAGAAACAAGCCAACCAACCAGAAAATAGCAAGGATTGGCCAGGATGTG
This sequence comes from Mirounga angustirostris, assembly GCF_029215605.1. Classification (NCBI taxonomy): domain Eukaryota; kingdom Metazoa; phylum Chordata; class Mammalia; order Carnivora; family Phocidae; genus Mirounga; species Mirounga angustirostris. Next base: position 155,590,822 of record NW_026991712.1, read on the forward strand.
GAGAAACTGGAACTCTCACATTCTACCGATGGCAATGGTGGCTGTCAATTGTGCAGCCAGTATGGAAAACTGGATGGCAGAGAGTTAATGAATGACCCAGCAGTTCCACTCCTAGGTATATACCAAAGAAAAATGAAAACACGTGTCCACATAAAAAACTACACTAGTGCTCATAACAGCATTGTTCATAATAGCCAAGAAGGGGAGACAACCCCAATCTCCAGCAACTGATGAATGGATAAACAAAATGTGATACATCCATATGATGGAGTATTATTCAGCCACAAAAAAGAATGGAGTACTGATATATGCTGTAACATGAATGAACCTCAAAAAACATTATGCTAAGTGAAAAAAGTCAAACATGAAAGGCCACATGCTGTATGATTCCACTTATGTATGATGTCCAGAATAGGCAAATCCATAAATACAGAGTGTAGATAGTGGTTGCCAAGAGATGGGGGTAGGGAGGGGTTGGGAAGCACAGAGTTTCTTTTTGGGTTGATGGGAAAGTCCTGGAATTAGTCAGTGGTGATGGCTGTACAACATTGTGAATATACTACAAACCACCAAATTATACACTTCAAAATGATAAAATGGTGAATTTTATCTCAATTAAAAAAAAAAAAAAAGACTGGAGAGGAGCAAGATAAAGGCCAGAGAGACTAGTTTAGAAACTATTCAAATAATCTAGATGAGTTACAAGGGGAGTAAGGAAAAAACAGCAGGGCTTTGATGAGGGACTGGACTAAGATAGTGGTAGTGGGGATCGAGGAAGATACAGATTTCAACATATTTAGGGGTTAAAATAATTAGATCTTAGTGCTTAATCTGAGGAGTTTGGATGACTAGATGGGCAGTGCTACCATTAACCAGAATAGGAAAAAAAAAAAAGAGGAGGAGTGGGTTGGAAGGAAAAGATGATTTCTTTTTTGGGACATGGTAATTGTGAGGTGGGAGTTTATAGGTGCTTCATTCAACCAGTATGTAAAAAATACCTACTAGGTGTCTGGTGGGAATACCCAGTAGGCAGGCAAAAACACATTTTCGGAGTTTGATAGAGTTCTGAGCTGGACGTAGATATTTGGGGATTCACCACACACAGAGTAGATAGGATCATTTATGGAAAATGGGTAGATGAGGCACAAAGAAGGCTGAAGACACTTCTTGAGGGTTAGGATTCCTCAAAAGAGGTGAAGAAAAAGTAGAGAGGGGGAAAATGCAGAATTCAAGGAGATGTAGAGTGTGAAAAGAAAGGCAACAAGGCCAGCCCCAATGAAGGGTGGTCTGATAAAACAAAGGCTGAGAAAAGTACCCACTGGATTTGGTAATTAGGACGCCCCATTGGCCTACCAGTGCAGTGACGGAGGTCAACGCTGCTACAAACAATTGGTTAATAAGGAAGCAGAGACAATCAACAGATATTTATTGAATGCCTGTTATGTGTCTGGTGATGTTGGGAGGAGATCCTTCAGGGAGGTTTGGAAATAATGGGAAGGAAAGAAACAGGACAGTAAATGCAGGAGGACGCGGACCCAGAGGGGAAGGGAAAACTGGCAGGATGGGAGAGCACAGTCAGTGCGAGAAGTTTAAGGTGGGTTCTGAGTGATAAGGTTCACAGTGTGGCCATGGGACTAGACAGTGAAGTGAGTAGTGATAAAGGTCTTCAGAAATTAGTAGGCCAAGAAGCTATAAATGTCCAACAGATGAGGAGGAGAGAAGAGAGTCAGAAAATAGGCAAATGACAGAAGGAAGAAGGAAGAAACTACAGAATAGTGGAACAGAAGGGGCCTCAAAGGGGTATTGTGTTTATCTCTTTGTTCCCCTTTATTACAAGTAAACACACCCATACATTCCACTGCAGGATGCTTTAGGTAAATGCTGCTAACCGACCGATGTGTCCTCTCAAAAGCATCTCGTGGTTTCTTAACCAAACTCCTGACATTTCCTCCCCAACTTAGTCCTCTCTCCCATTATTTTGTGTCTGTGAATGGTACTGTCATCTATCCACTCAGGAAGCAGTACTGACATTTTCCTTCCCCTCTGTCACTCTTCAGATGGAATCCACCAGAGACTCCTGCCAATTTTACCTCCCAGGCGTCTTTCTCCTTGGTCCGGATTGCTCCCCCTGCGCTCCAGCACTGTAACCCGAGCCTCCATCCTCTCTTGGCTTCCTCGCCCACCTGTGCAATCTGCTCCTGCCTCCTCCAATTCACCCTCCCCCCTGTAGCCAGAGTAGTAGTTAAAAAATGCGCATCTCCTTCAGGGCCTGGCCCCCTTCTTCTCCATTCCCAAACCCTCTGAAGTGTTTCCATTGCCCTTAGGGCTCTGACTGAGCTCCTTAACCCACAGCCCTCTCTCCTCAGCCTTGCCTCACACCACACAGTCAGCACCATGTCCAATTTTTTCCCCTCCTAGGCCTGGTCGTGAGCCCTCCTGACGGGGCCTTTGCACGTGCCGCTGCCTCTGCCTGGCACCTTTTCCCTCCCTTTGTTGCCTCGTTAAACTCCTCTTCAACTTCCCGAAAGCCCCTGTCTGGGTCACATCATACCCTTAGGCTTTCGTAGACTGCCGCAGTGACAATTTTACATTTGTTTGAATAAATATTTGATTAATGTCTGTCTCCATGAGGACAGGGGCTGTGCCTGACACACACAGAAGGAACTCAGTAAATATTTATTGAATGAATGATATAGTAATAAACTTGCTCAATGTTGTTAAGTGGCAAATCTGGGACTGTGTCCCAAGAGACCGAGTGTTAGGTGGCTGGTTCCCTTCCATTTTCAAGATTTTGTGCTTTCTAGGGGACTTTTCATTGTTTTCCTTTCCCTTCTTATGCCAGGCCTTGTGAACACCTCTCCATTGGGTACCAGAAGGAATTAGGGCCTCTAATTCCCATCTAAGGATGGGAATGAATTTGTTCCTTCAGGTGCTAGAAATCCTTCTTTTGTCAGATGCTTAAAAGAAACTCCTCAACGGCAACCTTAGTAATTGGTCACTTCGTCTCCACTTAAACACATTTAATAATAAAGCTTAATTCTTCTCTGAAGGATTCCTTCTGACTTTTCCTTTATTTTCTTTAATAATGTATGAGTTGAGCATTTTTTTTTCATGTAATTACTGGCCTTTGTGATTTTTCTAAAATTAGTGCTTATATCCCTTACTTACTTCTCCCTCTGTCTTAATTTAACTGATTTATAAACTCTGTAGATTAAAGAAATTAGCCCTTTGCCATATCATGTTGCAAATGTTTTCCAGTTTGTTGATCTTCTGTATTGTTTATGTCATCTAAACAGTTCTATTCTAAATGGAAGAAAATGTCAAATACACACAAGGACAAAGAAATCTTCCTCTCCTCGTTCTCCAGCTCAATTCCCCTTCCAAAGGCAAGTGCTATTAACAGGGTCTTAGATAGCTTTCCAGAGCTTGCTTGAACAGTAACAACATATATGTGTATTTGTCCCCCCTTCCCCCAACACAAGAAAGTAAGAGTATACTCCATATTCTGCAACTTTCCTTTTTACTTACAACACAGGGTGTATTGGAGACCTCCGTGCATCAGTACATAAGAGCTGACAGACATTGCCCAAATGCCCTCCATAGGGGAGGTAGTGATTTACACTCCCATCAGCAATACATGTTGAATGCCTCTTTCCAAACCCTTCACCGAGACAATGTTAAAACTTTTCTTGATCCCTGCCAACCTGATAAGTAAAAAAGGCTACATGCATTTCTCTAAGAGTGAAGTCGAGCATCTTTTCATATATTTAAAGTGCTGATGGCCATTTATAATTTTTTATGGCTTCAAGACCTTCCCATTTTCCAAGAACTAGGATTAGGAAGGATTACGGTGATTATGGTAGAAAAGATCTTTGCTAATCTCGATCTAGTAGCCTACTTTTCCACTGGTGTAGCAGTGGGACGGTTTGAGCTTTAGCCTTATTTTTATCAGCAACACATCTGTGACTAAGTCTAAATTATGGTAGAGTAGAAAGAGTTGGGGCTTTAAGGTCATACAGACTTAAATCGGAGTCCCATCTTCCTTTTTTTCCTTATTGAAGTGTTACTGTGTCAGGCCCAGTGCAGGATGCTGGAGATTCAAAGATAAGGAAAACACATCCAGGAGCTCTCAATACAATGAAGCAACAAGGCACAGAAACCAGTCAGTGTAATGCAAAATAGATAACACTAATGCTGATGCTGATGGGATACTGATGATAGCTGGCGTCTCTGTGGATGATGAATTGGGAAAGGACGAGACCAGAGACAGGAACAGTTATCAGGCTGTAGCAGCAATCTAGGCAAGCATGAAGAAGAACCACACTCTAGATTAATAAAGCAAAATAAGTAAGACTTAGTGGTTTTGGTAAAAGCAGGGAATGAGAATAGACTAGTGCACTGAGGACTGAGAGGTGAGGAATCTGCTCTTTGCTCGCTATGACAGCTCTTGTGCATATTAGATGACTGCTCATCAAATATTCCCTCCTTCCGTGCCTCCACCTCCATCTTCCCGGCTCTCCTGATGTTGCCTTGCCCATATGGCTTGCTTTGTCTTCAAAGCAGGGCGGAGTGATCTTCCGACCCTCGACTTTGGGCTTGGCTATTGATGTGCTTCATCCAGGGGAATGTTAACAGATATTATGCAAGCAGAGGATGGAAATGTTCTTGCAAAGTTGGCCTTGGTCTCTTGGGCTCTTGCCTTTCACCATGAGAAAAAACATGCCTCTGAGAGCTGCTGGTTCAAGAAGGATAAAGGACACACGGAGAAGCCCTGGACCTCACCCACAGTGGAGCCAAGCCTGGCAGAGCCCAGCCTAGATCAGCTGAACCTCAGCTGATCCAAGTATCTGTGCATTTAAGAAATGAATACCCACTATCTTTGAGCACTGAGTTTTGAGTGGTTTGTTATGCAGTGTTGTGGCAAGAGCTGCTAATATAGGTATCCAACAGAGATCTCTTCTCTAGGCTAAATATCCTTACTTCCTCCCACCGGTCATCATATGCCTTCTCCTTTCTCAGCAAGATATACCAACTGGGACCAATTAGGAGGCACTCCCCCAAAGTCATCAAATTAGAATTCTGTACACATGAGGCCCTCTTCTCCCTCTTCTCTTCAACTCTGCCTCCATTCTAGAGTCAGCCAAATGGCAAATGAAGAAGAAATCTGTCTTTGGGGCCTGGGCTCAAAGAGACTTTAGAATTAAGAGGTTCAAACTCAAATACCATGGATGAATCAGAAGGGAGCGGTCCTCAGCTCCTGGTTAATTCTAGAAACTCAACTTATTCTATAAACCAAAAAAGAAGGCCAGGAGCCATCTAAAATGTCTACATGAAAACTAGTCACACACCAATTGTCTGTAGTTGGGACGCTAACGATGATAATGCTTTTTATCCAAAATCACCTAAAGCTAGGAAGATAAAGGAGGATTAGGGATAGATTCATGTTTTGTGGCACCTGAAGCTTAGCATATACAACTTTGAGGGCCCTCTTAAAAAGAAAAGAAAAAGAAACAAAAGTACAACTATAAAATTAGGTTCAAAAGTGAGTATTTATTTAGCGTGACAAATGATAGCACAACAAATAACAAAATTTTTAAAGTTGACCATAAACATCACAAAAAATTTTCAATATGATTTTAAAATTAATTGTCTGATAGACCCCTGAGTAATTATCCTACAATTTTTGGGCTGCAGACTTTTTGATTGACTCTTCATATGAACAATTTTAAGTGTCATTTTCTATAGAAAAATCGAAATATAATTCAAGTGATTAAGGTATTTTGTTTTTGCAATAAATTTGCAAAAGTGTGACCATGTAAAAATATTGTTAAGGCCTCTCCCAGGATCTTGAAAGGATCCCTGCAAGTAAGGGGCCCTTATAAGTTTCAATTTCATTAACTTCATAGAAAATCTACTTCTCGGGGCGCCTGGGTGGCTCAGTTGGTTAAGCGACTGCCTTCGGCTCAGGTCATGATCCTGGAGTCCCAGGATCGAGTCCCACATCGGGCTCCCTGCTCGGCGGGGGGTCTGCTTCTCCCTCTGACCCTCTTCCCTCTCGTGCTCTCTGTCTTTCATTCTCTCTCTCAAATAAATAAATAAAATCTTTAAAAAAAAAAAAAGAATAAAGAAAATCTACTTCTCGGGGGATAAAAAAAAAATCTCAGCTTTTTCTTGGTCTAGGCACCATCAATAGACAGCTGTATTTGTGGTTTTTTTCTTCATTAAGCAAATATTTATTGCATACTGACTATGTGCCAGGCACTAGGGATAGGATACTGCTAAAATGAACACAATCCCTCATGAGCTTATGCTTTCGCTAAGAGATGGACAGCAATCAAATGAAGAACCATTCTTTAGATCAATGTCACAAGAATATTTCCTTTAACATTACGCCTATTATGCCCCAATCCGACCGATTATTGTGATCTGTGGACATGAGAGGGGAAAGCAAGGAAAGCGAGGAGCTACTTAGTGGAAGAGCCCTCGGGAGCAGCTCTGCTCTGACACTGTGGTCCTCTGTGGGCTCAGAGTCTGGCCACTGGGCTCCGCATCTGCGCTCCGCTTGGCACTACACTCAATCTCTTCCTCTGGGACCTTGAGGCTGGAAAAGGCTAGCTCAGTGGGGCTCCTCCGGCAGGGGAACTCAGTTCCCAAAGCCCAGCAGAGGAAACTCTGGAGGCTGGCCCAAGGAAGCTGAAGAAGGGCCCTGAGGTGAGTAGTAGTTCGTGCAGCTAAGTATATCTCATCCTAATTAAAAATGGGAAAATGTGGTGAATTTCTTTTTTTTTTTTTAAGATTTATTTATTTATTTGAGAGAGAGAGAGAGAGAGCGAGCACATGGTGGGGAGGAGCAGAGGGAGAGAAAGTCTCCAGTAGACTCTGCACTGAGCACACCCAATGCGGGGCTCAATCCCAGGACCCTGAGATCCCAACCTGAGCTGAAACCAAGAGTCTGTCACTTAACCAACTGTGCCACCCACATGCCCCGTGAATCTCTTCAGTGAACATCACCAGGACGTTCTGATCCTCCAGTACACCCTGCCCTTCTTTCCTCCCCTCTATAAAGTCAGCCTGTGGACGTATCTTTTACCTTCTTTCAGCTAAGCATCTTGAAATAGAGATCTACGCTCATTATTTCCACTTCTCACCTCCGATTTACTACCAACCCACACAAGTTTAGCTTCTGCTATTGAAACTGCAGATACCAAGAGTACAGATGCTGTTGCTGTCCCGTCGTTATCCCTGCCCTCACTACTAGACTGCACACCAGACTTCCAAATGCCAGGATCTGTGTTCATTTGCTTCCTTATACAACCAAGGTCTCCTTTCTTGCCCAAGCAGCAGGCTGGAAATGTCCCTGAATTAAAGCCCTCCAGGAGCAGCTCTCAACCAATGACCCGCAGGAGTTGGTATATAAATACTCCAGGTCCCTCATCCCTTGAGAAGGATAACTATGAGCTGGGTGTTCTGCACTGACTTTCAGAATTTTCCCTGGGAGATTAAACTCAAACTGCTCACAGTGGTTGCTGGCTTGATAACTCATCCTTTACTGGTTGTTCCCCAGTCCTGTTTCACTCTCCCATCTCCCAGAATTCCTACATCTTCCAAATACACTAATGCTTATCTCAGGGTCTGCTTAGGGAAACCCAAACCTAGCACCAAGATCACCACCAACATCCTAATCATTTCAGGCCTAATTAGTTAGTCAGTTACAAGTATGCACTGAGTACCTACTAGGTGTTGGGCACTGTCCAATCTTACCTCACCTCTTTGTTCCATTTGATACAACCACTCCTTCCTGAAGCCCTCCTTCCTTGGATTCAGGCTTCTCTCTCTCATCAGCAGCTCCCGTTCCATCTACCCCCTACACAGTGATATTCCTCAGAGTTCTCAGCTCAGCCACTGCTCTTCCAACTCAACAGGCCCTTTTTTAGTGATGTAACATACCCACATAGGGTCAAATCCCTCTTATTTATTGAAGATTTCCAAATCTCTTTATCTATTTTTACCCTCTCCTGGGTTCTAGACTTTTAGGTTCAACTGCCTGTTGGGTATTTTTGCCCAGAAGCTGCAAAATCACCTCAAATTCAATATATCCAGTGTTTGAGGGGTTATTGGATGGGTTCTGTGTAAAGACAAGTATGTAAGGAAATGGAATAGATGATATTGGCAAGAAAGCAGGTAAAAGCGATGGACCACAGGATCTAGGCTCAAAAAGGAGGGAAGTGATTCTAGGAGGCTGAGAGATCGGCAAAAAAATGGAAGAGTCAAAGGCAGTGTGGGATTACCCAACAGATATACACATTCTCAGGGCATGAGCACAGCAAAGGGACCACCTACAACATATTTGGGGAAAGAATTTGAAATAAAAAAAAAAAAAGCACTGAAATAATCACCATGGGAAAAGTCAGAACTTTATTGGACTTCCTTATGCTTATTTTACAAGTTAGTATTGTTTTTATTTTAAATTCCATAGGGGAGCATTCTTTTTTCTGGTGCTTAGGAAGATTAAAGGTCTGGCCTGGGTCTAGGAAGTTGCTGAAATTAAGACATAGCTAGAAGAGGAGCAAGGGAGAGAGGATGCTGGAAGGACAGAGGTTGTCATCCAAGATTAGATGCTCTCTTAACTGACCTTGTCTTTACTGACCTATTGGGTCCACTATAACTTTTCATTTCCACTGTAACACACACTAGTTAATGGCCACAGCACCCTGAATGTTCCTGGTGAGAAAGCCACTCTGGTCTGTCTGCGTCTGCTTCCACCAGTTGAGTGTAAGTCACTGTTTAGGCCAAAATTTGTTTATGCCAATGGTAATGGTTATATGGAATTCATATAATTTAAGTAAATATTATGTAAACCAACGGTACAAAAAGAAAGAGAATTGTTTCCAAGAATACAAAACCAAATGCTTTGGAAAGTCTCAATAGAGGTAAATCTCCATTTCATTTCATTTCATTTCATTTCTTTCTTTTTTTTCTTTCTTTCTTTCTTTCTTTCTTTCTTTCTTTCTTTCTTTCTTTCTTTCTTTCTTTCTTTCTTTCTTTCTCTCTCTCTCTTTCCTTTCTTTCCTTCCTTCCTTCCTTCCTTCCTTCCTTCTTTCTTTCAGAGAGGAAAGAGAGAGTGAGGAGGGGGTGGGGAGCAGAGGGAGAGAGAGAATCTCAAGCAGACTCTGAACAAGGAGCCTGACGCAGGGCTAACATGGAGCCTGATGCAGGGCTCGATCTCATGACCCTCAGATCAAGACCTGAGTTGAAACCAAGAGTTGGATGCTTAACTGACTAAGCCACCCAGGTGCCCCTAGATCTCCTTTTTAAAATGCTGTTGAATTGGGTATGGGTGGGACAACTGAAAAACAGTTAACATCTTTCGAATGTTTACTGTGTCAGGTACCACATAAAGCCTTTATATAAAATAACTATTTGATCATCATGATAACTCTCTGAAGTGAGTATTGAGGAAATTGAAGCACAAAAAGACTAAACAACTTGCCTGAGTTAGAAGCAGTGCATCCAGGATTTGAACCCAGGCTGTCTGGCTTGAGGGGCTGTGCTCTTAATTATTATTATGCTATCATGTATGAAACGAAATATCGTAATAATAGAATCTGTGTGAAGGTTATTTTACAAGAAATATTTAAGTTTCTTGTTCTACTTTAAAGAAGTGGAAGCTAAAATCCAAAGATGATCCCATTTGGGTGCAGTCATTCAAGAATCAAGGACTCCACACTTAAGGGAAGGCCCTGCACCTCTACCTGAAGATTAGCCAGTTGTTGTGCATTTATATGTTCTAAATTAGAATAAAATGTTGAACACATATATGTAGTACTTTTTTTTTAATCTTGTTATTCTACTTTTATTTTTATTTATTTATTTATTTTTAGCTTTTCTTTTTGAACACATATATGTAGTACTTTTTATGATTTCCTACTTTAACTGATTTTGATTAATCAACTTAGTAGCAATGCTGAATGAGTGGGGCTTTCTCTGTTTTAGCATTTAAAATTTTGGAGATGAGGGGCGCCTGGGTGGTTCAGTTGTTAAGCGTCTGCCTTCGGCTCAGGTCATGATCCCATGCCACTGCTCTTCCCACTCAACAGGCCCTTTTTTAGTGATGTGACATACCCACATAGGGTCAAATCCCTCTTATTTATTGAAGATTTCCAAATCTCTTTATCTATTTTTACTCTCTCCTGGGTTCTAGACTTTTAGGTTCAACTGCCTGTTGGGTATTTTTACCCAGAAGCTGCAAAATCACCTCAAATTCAATATATCCAGTGTTTGAGGGGTTATTGGATGGGTTCTGTGTAAAGACAAGTATGTAAGGAAATGGAATAGATGATATTGGCAAGAAAGCAGGTAAAAGCGATGGACCATGAGAGGCCTAGCCCGCATCGGGCTCCCTGCTCAGCAGGGAGCCTGCTTCTCCCTCTCCCACTCCCCCTGCTTGTGTTCCCTCTCTCGCTGTGTCTCTCTCTGTCAAATAAATAAATAAATAATCTTTTAAATAAATAAATAAATAAATAAAAATTTGGAGATGGAATAGCAATAGATAAAGAATCCATTATTTTCTGAAAACACAGACTGAATACAACACCCTCTTGCTTAAAACCCCTTTGATTTCCACTCTTCACTCTGGGAAACAAACTGAGGGTTGCGGAAGGGGAGGGGGCTGGGGCGCTGGGGTTACTGGGTGATGGGCATTAAGGAAGGCATGTGCTGTGATGAGCACTGGGTGTTATACGCAACTGATGAATCACTGAACACTACATCAGAAACTAATGATGTACTATATGTTGGCTAATTGAATTAAAAAAAAAAAGGGTTTGATTTCCATTCCTTCCCCCCCACTCCCAACTGGGAAAAAATCCAAATACACAAACAGGATCCCTCTTACCTTTACGATTTTATCTTCAGCCAATCCCCTTATTCATATTTCTAGTCATTCTGCCAATTACAGACATACCTCACTTTATTATGCTTCATAGATAATGAGTTTTTTACAAATCGAAGGTTTGTGGCAACGCTGTGTCGTGCAAATCTATGGGTGCCATTTTTCCAATACCATTTGCTCACTTTGTGTCTCTGTGCCATAGTTTGGTAATGTTTGCAATATTTCAATTTTTTTCATTATTATTATATTTGTTATGGTGATCTGTGATCAGCGATCTTTGAGATTACCATTGTAATTGTTTTGGGGTGCCATGAACCCTGCCCATATAAGACAGTGAACCTAATCGATAAATGTTGTGGGTGTTCTGACTGTTCCACTAACCAGCAGTTCCTCTGGTGTCTCTCCCTCTCCTCCGGCCTCCCTATTCCATGCAGACACAGTGGTGAAATTAGGCCAATGAATAACCTTACAATGGCCTCTGTTTGAGTAAAAGGAAGAGTTGCATATCTCTCACTTGAAATCAAAAGCTAGAAATGATTAAGTTTAGCAAGGAAGAAATGTGGAAAGCCAAGACAGGCCAAAAGTTAGGCCTTTCATGCTAAATAGCCAAGTTGTGAATGCAAAGGAAAAGTTCTCGAGGGAAATTAAATGTGCTACTCTAGTGAACACATCAATGATAAGAAGGCAAAACAATCTTACTGCTGATAGGGAGAAAGTTTGAGTGGTTTGGATAGATCAAACCAGCCACATCACTCCCTTAAGCCAAAGCCTAACCCAGAGCAAGGCTGTAACTCTCTTCAATTCTGTGAAGGCTGAGAGAGGTGAGGAAGCTGCAGAAGTTGGAAGCTAGCAGAGGTGGGTTCATGAGGTTGGAGGAAAGAGGTAATCTCCATAACATAAAAGTCCAAGGTTAAAGTAGCAAGTGCTGATGTAGAAACTCCAGCAAATTATCTGGATGATCTAGCTAAGACCATTAATGAAAGTGGCTACACTAAACAATAGATTTTCAATGTAGGTGAAAACAGCCTTATACTGGAAAAAGATGTCATCTAGGACGTTCATAACTGGAGAGAGTCAATGTCTGGTTTCAAAGCTTCAAAGGACAGGCTGACTCTCTTGCTAGGGGTTAATGCAGCTGGTGACTATAAACTGAAGCCAATGCTCATTTACAGTTCTATTTACAGCATGGTTTACTGAATATTTTAAACCCACAATTGAGACATACTACTCAGAAAAAAGATTCCTTTCAAAATATTGCTGCTCATTGACGATGCACCTGGTCACCCAAGAGCTCTAATGGAGATGTACAATGAGATTAATGTTGTTTACAGGTCTGCTAATACATCATCCATTCTGCAGCCTTTTGATCAAAGAGTAATTTCAACTTTCAAGTCTTGTTATTTGAGAAATACATTTTGTAAGGTTATAGCTGCCATGGAGAGTGATTCCTCTGACGAACCTGGGCAAAGTGTATTAAAAAACTTCTGTAAAAGATTCAGCGTTCTAGTTGCCATTAAGAACATTTATGATTCATGGGAAGAGGTCAAAACAACAACATGAACAGGAGTTTGGAGGAAGTTGACACCAACCCTTATGGATGACTTTGAGGGGTTCAAGACTTCAGTGGGGGAAGTAACTGCAGATGTGGTAGAAAGAGCAAGAGAACGAGGTTTAAGAGGTGATGTGACTGAAATGCTGTAATCTCATGATGACACTTGAATGGAGTTATTTCTTATGGGAAAGCAAAGAAAGTGGTTTCTTGAGATGGAATCTCCTCCTGGCAAAGATGCTGTGAAGATTGTTGAAATGACAACAAAGGATTTAGAATATTGCATAAACTTAGTTGATAAAGCAGCAGCAGGGTTGAGAGGATTAACTCCAATTTCAAAGAAGTTCTACTGTGTGTGAAAAGCGATCAAACAGCATGGCATGCTACAGAGAAATTGTTTGTGAGAGGAAGAGTCAATCAATGAGACAAACCTCACTGTTATCTTATTTTAAGAAATCACCACAGTCACCCCAGCCTTCAGCACCCACCACCCTGACAAGTCAGCAGCCGTCAACATCGAGGCAAAACCCTCCATCAGCAAAAAGATTATGACTTGCTGAAAACTCAGATGATGTTTTTTAGCAATAAAGTATTTTTTAAAAGATTTTATTGACCTTTCCTGGCCTTTACTTGTTCTTTCCCACTGAAGGCCTTAGGGCCTTTCTCCAAGTCAAGAGAGTCCTTATTCTTATTCTGGGAATATGACACTTGAGTAGTATTTTCACTAGAATCACAAGATCCCAAAGCTAGAAAAGTTCTTCAGAGTCATGTCATCTACCCCTCACCCCTCACCCCCCACCTCAAAGCTTAAACCCCCTCAGAAACATTCCTTCTCATCACTTGGCTGTCTGGCCTCAGGGTATCCATAGACAAGCTCAGACATCAACCAGGGACAGATGGCAGGTGCTGAAGCCAGAGAACCTAGAAATTCATCCTTGGTCTTCACGAGGTTTCCATGTTTATTCACAAAGTTCGTGTTATATTTACAGCTTTAAGTCTCTCTTGCCAACCCCTTCTCTTACCCTAGACCATTAAATTGGTTATCAGAATTCTTTTCCCCTCTCCATTTACTCATCTTTCCGTATTGTTCTCAATGTTTTCACCTCTTTAGTTCATTCATCTGCAGTTCTAAGAAACCTCTACTTCCTGCAACCAACTTGAAATATCAAGTTCTTTAATCAGTTAATTAAACAAGTATTTATGGAATACCTACCACATTTTCCATCCCACAAATTTCTCTTTCTTTTGATAGCACCATGACCCCCATGAGACTCTTATAGCAGCCTCACTACTGGCCCCATCTCAGCCTCTCTCCTTTTCCCAAACCCCAATCCCATCACAATAATCACTGGGATCAGATCATCTTGCTCAACCACTTCCCAAGTCTTGTCACTGAGGTGTCCTCCCTGGTGTTTTATGCTTGAGGATTGTGGTGTGCCCTATGCCCTTGCTAAGGTGAATCAGCACAAGGAGACCAAACTCACATTCTAAAAAAAGAGATTTGACAGAAGCAAAGGAAAGAACAAAACAAATAGAAATCCAGTAAACAGAGAATGATAGGAAAACGATTTGGCATTTCTTATAAAGTCAAAGATATACTTATCATATGACCTAGAAATTCTACTCCTAGGTATTTATTCAAGAAAAACGAAAACTAAAATGTATACAAAAACAAATTCACAAATGTTTATAGTGGCTTTATTCATAATCACCCCAAACTGGAAACAACCTATATATCCTTCAACTGGTGAATGGATAAAACTGCAGGGCATCCATATAATGGAATATTACTCAGAAATAAATACTAAAACAGGAAACATGATGCCGGAAACTGAGGATCAAGGGGAAGATGACTGCAAAGGGGAATGAGGGAATTTCTGAGGATGACAGAACTTTTCTGTATCCTGATTGGGCTGGTGGTTACAAGATTGTATGCATTTGTCAAAACTCATAGAACTGTGCACTATAAAGGGTGAATTTTACTATGTGTAAATTATATCTCAATAAATATGACTTTAAAAAAATAAATCCACCAAAATAAAAGAATTAATAGAGATGCAGAAACAAATAAAAAACAATAAACCTGATTAATAATATAAGAACTGGTTCTTTAAAATACACCAACACATAGCAATACAATAGATAAAATTTTAGCAGATCCAAATAAGAATAAAAGAGAAAACACACAGGCAAACAATATTGGAAATAAAAAAGTGGATTTAATTTTTGACATAAAGAAAATCTAAAAATTATAATTTAAGCATACCATAACATACTTAAAAAATAAAAATCTACATGAAATTGCATGTTTTTCTAGGTAAATATGAATGTATAAATTAACTCAAGAAGAGGTATAAAACCTGAGTAGGCCAACAATCATATAGGGGATTGAAATGGCAGGCAAAGATATAACATTCTAAAAACGGTCAGTTCCAAATAATTTATAGATGAGTTCTACCTTCGAGACACAAATAATTTCTATGTTATTTATATAGTACAGGAAAAATATGGAAATTTTGCAACTCGTTCTGCTAGCCAGCAGTTCTCAAAGTGTGGTCTAGGGATCCCTTAAGATCCCTGGGATCTTTTCTGGGAGTCCATAAGTCAAAACTATTTTGATAACAATACTAAGATGTTTTGACTTTTTCATTCTTTCTTTCACACAAGTGTAGGTGGCATTTTTTATTTATTTATTTATTTATTTATTTATTACTTTTTTTTTTTCAAAGATTTTTATCCATTTGTCAGAGAGAGAGAGAGCACAAGCAGGGGGAGCAGCAGAGGGAAAGGGAGAAGCAGGCTCCCCACCGAGCAAGGAGCCCGATGCGGGACTCCATCCCAGGATCCTGGGACCGTGACCTGAGCCGAAGGCAGACGCTCAACAACTGAGCCACCCAGGCATCCCTAGGTGGCATTTTCTAGAGACTAATGGAATACCATGTAATGATGTCATGGCTCTGGCAATTAATTAATGAAATGCGTGGTTGTACATTCTTGTGTTTTAAAATTTGCTCCTAAATTTTAGTTTCTAATATTGACAGGAAACACATAAATAAAAATTCTTCCAGGATCCTCAATAATTTTTAAGAGAGTAAATGGGTCCTGGGAAAGAAAAATTTGAGAACCATTGTACTAAACTAATATTACTCCAACATGAAAAACAGACAAAGAAGAAAACTATCAGCTTACTTAAGAACATCAATACAAATATCTTTTTTTTTTTTAAAGATTTATTTATTTATTTCGACGGAGAGACACAGCGAGAGAGGGAACACAAGCAGGGGGAGTGGGAGAGGGACAAGCAGGCTTCCCGTGGAGCACGGAGCCCGATGTGGGGCTCGATCCCAGGACTCTGGGATCATGACCTGAGCTGAAGGCAGACGCTTAATGACTGAGCCACCCAGGTGCCCCCAATACAAATACCTTGAACTTAATTGTTCTAAAAAACTTTTTTCATGACTAATAACAGGTAAGATTTATCCAGAAACGTAAGGGCTGATTCTCTATTAGGTAATCTCTTAATATAATTCATTACATAAATAAATTAAAGGAGAAAAATGTCATGATCACCACACAAAAAGATACTTTTTTTTTTTTTTTTTAGGATTTTATTTATTTATTTGACAGAGAGAGAGACAGCGAGAGCAGGAACACAAGCAGGGGGAGTGGGAGAGTGAGAAGCAGGCTTCTCGCAGAGCACGGAGCCCGATGCGGGGCTCAATCCCAGAACCCTGGGACCATGACCTGAGACGAAGGCAGATGTTTAACGACTGAGCCACCCAGGTGCCCCAAAAAGACACTTTAAAAAGTGATTATTTTTAATCCCCATTTCTGATTTTAAGAGGCAAGCAGGCAAACAAATAAAAAAACAAAACAAAAATTTAAAAATTCTTGACAAGCCAGTAATAGAAGGAAATTTCTTTAATTTGATAAAGGACATTTACTAGTCCCATTAAAATCAGGAATAAGAAAAAGATGCCAGCTTTCACTGCTATCATTGTAACTACTAACCATGGCACTGGAGGTCCTAGCTGGTCCAATAAGATAAGAAAAAGAAATAGAAGTATTACAAAGTCAGACATAAAACTGTCACAATTTATAAGTGATTTAATTTTCAACTTAGAAAATCTAAAAATTAACTGTAAAAACTCAAAACGAATACTAGATTTCAGGAAAAGCTTGATAAAAGATCAACAACCACCACTCCTTTTCCTATACATCAACTATAACCAAATAGAAAAATGTATTGGAAAGTATCTTATTTATAATAGCAAGCAAATTGTAAAATACACATGACTAAACTCACCAATATGTCCAAGATTTAGATGAAGAAACTGTAAACTTTATTGAAAGACATTAAGAGAAGACAAAAATAAATGAATATATCATGTTCTTGGATGAAACTCAAATTAAACTATAAATTTAATGAAATTCCAATCAAAATACATATAGGATATTTTATGGAACTTGGCAAATTGATTCCAAAGTTCACTTGGTAGAGAAAATGTACAAAGGCAGTCAAGAAAATTATGAGAAAGAAAAACAATGTGACAAAGAAAAAAGAAACATAATGAAAAGGTAGAACATGCAGTTTTGGGTCTCATACGGTATAAACATGTCCTATAATGCTATAGTAAGTGAAACAGAGTGATGTTGGCACAAAAATGGGCAAAAAAAAAAAAAAAAAAATCAAGGGAACAGGATAGAATCCACAAGCAGACCTGTGTACAACCTAGCATCTCAAATGAGTGGGGGCAAGGTGAAGTATTTAACTAATTATGTTGGGACAACTGGAAATTACTTTAGAAAAAACTAAAATTATAATCCTAATTCACACTATTTTTTTTTAAAGATTTTATTTATTTATTTGACAGAGAGATAGAGAGAGAGCACAGATAGAGTGGCAGGCAGAGGGAGAGGGAGAAGCAGGCTCTCCGCTGAGCAGTGAGCCCCATGTGGGGCTCGATACCAGGACCCTGGGACCATGACCTGAGCTGAAGGCAGACGCTTAACTGACTGAGCCACTCAGGCGCCCCTAATTCACACTATTGATAAAGATTTATTTTAACTGTATTAAAGATCTAACTTGGATGGCAAAATTGAAAGTATTGAAAAGAAAAAGATTATATATATAAAATCTTCTGAAAGTAGGGATGGCATTCTAAGCAAAACAAACCTCAGAAGCCATAATAGAAAAAGATTGGCAAGTTTTACTACATAAGAAAATGTTTTGTGTGATGTAAGACAGTGTAAATAAAGCCAAGCAAAAAAACAAAACAAAACAAAAAAACAAGCAATAGGCTTGGAAAAATATCTGTAACATATATGACAGAGAAAGAATTCATATCAAAATGTAATGATGCAAGCTTTCAAATCAATGAGAAAAAGACAACAATCTAATAGAAAAATAGGCAAATAATATAGACAGGCCATTCGCAGAAGAAATACACATGATCAGTAAATATATGGAAGCATGTCCAAATTGGCTAGTAACCACAGAAATACAAATCTGTAAAAGATTAATATAGCTTTTTTACTCATTAGATTTGCAAAAACTGAAGAACTGATAATAGCCAGTATGGGAGAGATGTGGGAAGATGAGTAGTCTCATTCGCTGTTGGATGGCAGCGTAAACAGATACGGTCTTTCTGGAGCACACACTAACAAAAACTTAAATTCTCACATCTTTTTTTTTTTTAAAGATTTTATTTATTTATTTGAGAGAGAGAGAATGAGAGACAGAGAGCACATGAGAGGGGGGAGGGTCAGAGCAGGGAGCCCGATGTGGGACTCGATCCCGGGACTCCAGGATCATGACCTGAGCCAAAGGCAGTCGCTTAACCAACTGAGCCACCCAGGTGCCCCAAATTCTCACATCTTTTATCTCAGCCCTTCCACTATGAGAAACTTACTTGCAGAAATAATTGCATACATACATAAAAACATCTGTGTAAAAAGTTTGCGACTTCATTGCTTGTAATAGTGAAAAATGAAGCACCTGGAAGGATTCCAATAGGGAAGCTACTAAATAAATTATGATAGTTACAAAATATGTAATAGCATTAAAGGTTCAAAGAATAAGGGGATTCTATTATGCATTGACGTGAAAAAAATTTTAAAGATACATTGTTAAGGGGTGCCTGGGTGCCCCAGTCAGTTAGACGTTGGACTCTTGGTTTCGGTTGGTTGTGATCTCGGGGTTGTGTGATGGAGCCCTGCATTGGGCTCTGCGCTTGGTGCAGAGTCTGTTTAAGATTCTCTCTGTCCCTCCCTGCTGCGCGCTCTCTCACTCTCTCTCTCAAATAAATAAATACATCTTTTAAAAAAAGATACATTGCTAAGTAAAAAGAGCAAGAAATATGTGTGTGGTATGATCCCATTTGTGTGAAAACATATTTTTTATCTACATTGAACTATATCTTTATTTACATAAGCGTACACATCTATAAATAGGAAAAGGTCTAAAGGAGGTACATACTAAACTATAAATAGTGTTAATCTTTGTGGACGGAAGTAGGATTACAGAAGTGGAGTAAAAGAGACTTTTTGTAATTATTCTGGAATTTATTCTTTTTCAATGAGTACCTACTCTGTTTTACCTGTACATTTTCAAAATCAATGGAGGAGAAGGAAGAAGAAAAAGAAGAGAAAGAAGAAGAAGAGGAAGAAGAACTCCTGTAATATCCACAGTTAGAGGTGATACAGGCTGAAGCGGGAGCATCGGTTTTGAAAGGAGGAAAGAATATCTCTCCCAGGCTCTTTTTAACTCACTTTGTGCATTTCCATTAAGTGGATCACTTAAAGATTGCGATTATGTATGTATCTGCCTTCATAAACACAGAGACTGGTAAGTATTCAGCTCTGTGTCTTCAAAGCCTAGCAACGTGTTTGGCATTCGGCAGATGTTAAGCAAGCATATGTCAAATGGGTCATAATCTGGAAGATAACAAAAAGGTAGAACATACAGTTTTAGGTAACTAAGTAGATGAGATGGAGTGAATGTGAGGGTTGGAGTGGGTAATGGTGTCATTACCAAGTAAAGAAAATAGGAAGTTTGGGGGAATTATGACAATAGCTAATGTATAATGATTCCTGACTGTGCAGATACTGTGCTAAATGCTTTATATCCATTATCATTATCACATTGACTCCTAAGAACAACCTCACACAGGGAAAGAAGAGTTAAGAGACTTTCCCAAGGTCACGCAGCCATTATGTACAGGAGCTGCGAATCAAACCAGTATCCCAGACTCCAAAGATGGAAAATTAATAAAATAAATTTTGACATGTTGTGATTGAGATGTTAATGGGATATTCATTGAGGGGGAGCTGTCCAGGGGGCAGCTGGGTATCACAAGCCTGCAGCTTCTTAGAGAGGTCAGAGCTAGAGATATGGATTGGAAGTTGTCTGTGGGAGAGTGGCATCTGGGGGGTCAACATTCAATAATCATTCAATAAATATTTATTGAGCTCCCATATAAGCTCCAGGCACATATGATATCAAACATTCACTTCAAACCTATTTGATTCATAGAAAGCTTACTATGTGAAAGTACTGCGATCTGGTATTTTAAATTGTTGGTCATTTCTTTTTTCATGTCTAATGCTCTCAGTTACATGGTACAGTATCTTAAAATACTAAATTTCTTGTATTTCCCCTTGTTACAAGGCTCAAAACATGTTTGTCGATGGAATGCTTGAGAAAACATTAAGAAGTGAGCAGCCATTCCCAAAGGCTAGCCTAAGTCTTGGGAAACCAAGTGTAGAGAGTCTTTATCTCCGTTACTATCCAGAAGTCTAGAGAAGCAGTCAGGTTTTGGTAAACCAAATAAAAGATTTTTCATCAGTATCATCAAAGTTAATGACAGGCATCAGAAAGTTGTAGCTCAGAGCAGTAGGCTAGTTGCCAGAAGACTCAAACCAGAGGGCATTTCCCTTGGCAAATTTATCCAAGTCCAGAATCTGGCCCTCCTCCTCACTGGTCCAGAAACTCAATCCTGTCAGGTGAGAGAATCCAGGGAGGTTTAGGCATGTTCACTAAGTCATAAAAAACTGAAGTATAAAACTAGAGTGTCAGTTTATTAATATATGATGAGGTATTTGCATCCACCATCATCGCTCTGTAGCCAAGTGATGTGCAAAGCCAAATTATTAGGAGACCGTATGGTAAACTCGGAATCAGCACACAGGGAGTTAGTAATAGGATTAGGATGTTTAACAGCACCAGGCTCTGATAACCCGATGCAGAGGCAGCATGGAACAGGAACAGAGCATCAACTATGGAACCAGATTAACCTGGATACACACAGAGCTCCTCACTTCCTCGCTGAGTGGCTGTGGGCAAGTCTCTCAATCTCTCCAACCTCTCATTTTTAGAAGGTGAATGATGATACCTACTTCTCAGGCTTATTTGTGAGGACTAAATGAGATCATGCATAAAATGCTAGAGCAGACCCTGTCATATGGTAGGCACTCAGTAAATGGCAGCTACACCTCCATCCCTGTACCAGGGACATACCTGTTGAGGGTTCAAATCAGTCTTTGAAAATATTTGCTTTGAAGGAAACAGGGCAAGTAAGAGTGGGGGCAAAAGACCAGTAAGAAGGCTGCTGCAGGGGTGCCTGGGTGGCTCAGTTGGTTAAGCGACTGCCTTCGGCTCAGGTCATGATCCCAGGGTCCTGGGATCAAGTCCCACATTGGGCTCCCTGCTCTGCGGGGAGCCTGCTTCTCCCTCTCCCCCTCCCCCTGCTGGTGTTCCCTCTCTCGCTGTCTCTCTCTCTGTCGAATAAATAAATAAAATCTTTAAAAAAAAAAAAAAAAAAGAAGGCTGCTGCAGAAATCTGGAACATGATCCTAGTGGCTCAAAACAGGGATACAGCCAGTGTGGGGTAGTGAGTGGGGAGAGAGATGTAGACAGACTTGAAAGATACTTAGGAGGTAGGCACTAGGCTGGGTGTTTTACATAATTATTTATAGTCCTGACAGCAACTTATAAAGTAGCCCATTTTTCAGATGAAAGTCAGAGATATTAAGCAACTAGCTCAGGATCACATGGCAGGGACTGCACTGTAAAATGAATCACAACTGGTCCGACTCCAAAGTTTCTCATCTCTCTACAAATAAAATATACCACTGTTCATATCTTGGTTCTCAACCAAGATGTCAATTGTGAGGAATATAGCAATTTCTTACCACTAATAATTAAAGTACTGAAGTTTAGAGAAATGATTGAGTTTTTAGAAAACATAACTTGGAGCAGATCAAGGTTATCACTCTAATAAATAATGTCATGATTGTATACTTCCATTATGATATGCTCTCTTGAGGGGGAGACAAGGAGGAGGAGGCAGAGCTCATGGACCAGAAATTATACATCACTGTAGATTTGTCTATGACAGATTACCATGCATGTGAGCTTCATCTACTGTGTGAAGATGAAAATAGCTGCTTAAGAATGGTTACTCCAGGGAAGAGGCATTCTTTTTGAGCAAAGAAAGTCTTAGCCGGGCCATCTATAAGATGTCACTGTAACACTGACAAGCTCTCCAGACAGCGGACATCGGGGCTGACCAAAAGATAATCTCCTAGGACCCTGTTCTTAGATTTTCATCTTTCCAGTCATGCTCACATACAAATTATAATCTGCTGCAAAAACTTGATCTTTCTAGATGAAGGACGATATCATATCACAGATTTCAGCTCCTTTTACACAGGCACGGGCAAGTCAGGCTTTTCCCACTTTTACAGCTTAAATTTTTCACCCAAGCATAAAATTTTACATTTGTCCTTATAAAATTTTGCTTTGCATTTCTTTGAGATTAAAATTTCATCCTTTCGAAATGGATGTAAATCAGCTCTGTTCCTCCACAAATATAATACACCTGACTTCTCTATTCCTACTCCAAATACCACTTTAAAACAATCACTGTTTTCAGAAGTTTTTGTAAGTTATTCATTCATTCAACAAATGTCACTGCATGCCACCCAAGTGCCAGGCCCTCTAGGAATTCCCGATCTAATAAGCAAACAGGTGGACATGTACTCACGGTAACACTAATAACACTAATGACAGTGTCTCCTATTTCCTGCCACCTGCTCTGGGCTGGGCACTGGTAGGCCCGAGATTAAAGAGAGGGGTAAGAAATATGCCTCCATTCAAGGGGCTCCCCATGCCTTCAGAGGGCGTAGGTACAGTCTAGTGGGAGAGGGAGGTATATTAACCAGTATGTGCATAAGAATAAACAGGTGCCCTGCTAGCAATAATAATAGTGTATTTAGTAGGAGGACAAAAGATGGTGAGGTTAATGAGGGATGAGAAGGAGAGCTGGAAAGGTCTTAAAGAAGCAGTGACCTTCGAACTGAATTTAAAAACGATGAGTAGGTATTCTCCCAATTGAAGACAAAGGGGAAAAAAGCGTAACTCTGGTAAAGGCAGGTATAAAACAGCTTTATGTGTTCAAGGATTGAGAGGATCCAGCAAAAGCTGAGGCTTTTAGGGCAGATGATAGAGGGCCTTCCATGCTATGTTGTCCAGGAGGCAATGGGGAGACACTGAAGGGTTCCAGGCATGGGAATTACAAGAACAAGGTTTGTCTTAGAAACAGAACTCTGGTAGCTCTGACAAAGATGGATTAAAAGGGTCTGAGTTCAGAAATAAGGAGATCAATAAGATATATAGGTTTGGGCGCCTGGGTGGCTCAGTCGGTTAAGGGGCTGCCTTCAACTCGGGTCACAATCCTAGGGTCCTGGGATTGAGCCTTGTGTCGAGCTGCCTGCTCAGCAGGGAGTCTGTCTCTCCCTTTCCATCTGCCTCTTCCCCTTCCCCGCTTGTGTGTGCTCTCTCTCTCTCTTAAAAAAAGAGAACATATAGGCTTAAAAAAGGATATATAGGTTATATTTATAAGGAGCAGTGGTTGAGTAGAAGGAGAAATACTAAGCCTATGTGAAGAAATCAGGGAAGAGATAACCCAGTAGAAAAATGGACAAAACCCTGAACAGGCACTTCACAAAAGAGAAAATTAAATAGCCAATAAATATGAGAAGGTGCTCTATCTTATCAGGAATCAGAGACATGTGGGGCACCTGGGTGGCTCAGTCAGCCAAGTGTCTGCCTTCAGCTCAGGTCATGATCTCGGGGTTCTGGATTCTGATGACCACATGGCTCACAGCATGTAACAAGTACTCAATACACTTGTGGAATGAGTGAATGAAAATGATGATAAGCTCCTCACTTCTCTTACTATCATGTCTCGAGTGTTCTCTGCACTACACTCAACAGAGATCAGGAACCTTCTCCACCTACTACGTTTCCTACTGCTACTCCATCCTTTCCTCCACAGTTCTCCACAAAGTATCTTGCTTCCTCCTTTAAAGGTGGAGGCCATGGCATCTTCCTCCTCCATTTAGAGTTTGCTCTTCTATCACTCTTCTTAGATTTTCTGCTCATCTCCAAAGCTAACCATTTTATCTATCACCTTAACTATATCTCTTGCACTTGTTTCTCAGATTTGCATCCTTCATTATTCCCGATCTGTATGATCATACACGTTATCTTCCCCTTCAATCATTCATACCAGCTCAGAGGATGTGAAGGTAACATACTCACACTAGAAAATACCAGACCTAGGAAACAGACTTATGTAGAGTTCTCATTCTGTTGGTAATATACTCTTTAATATCCTGCCAGGCATGACTTTCATTGCCTCAGAAAATGCTTGGTGCTGTGACAGCAAATTAAAAGCTTCAGCTCCCCACTCCCCCCCCACAAAAATTTTTTTAATTAAAAAATAAAAACTTCAGTCCCTATGACAGCTTAGGGCTGGGGCAGACATGCCTGACACGCTCCTCAACTGCTGGACTAGATGGGCTTGTACTAAGGTAAGGACTTCCCTCTTTAGCTGGTGATGGGCACCCTTCCTTTCTGAAGACAGTATCTTGGAAGTGGCCACCACAATAGATTCTAGGTCAGGGATGAATCAAGTCATATATTCCGATACCCGTGAATACCTCTGACAGATTTCCAATGGGGTTCTTCAAGCCAATTGCCCTTTTTGGTAATGTAGTCTTGGTTCCAAGAGCCAGCCCCTGGACAGAGCTCCCCCTTAAATTTGCCTAATGTCAAGGTCCCTAGGGCAGCTGAAGGAGGTTCTCTTGGGGACACAGGGATCAAGAGACCTAAAGCTCCAGAGAAAGCTATGCCTCTAAGCGCTCTTCTCTCTCTCTCTCTCTCTCGTACTTCCAGGCTGGGTCCCAAGCTCACCCATGAGTAATACTCCCAGAATAGAGTACCAAGTTGAGAAGGGATTTTTTTCTAAGTCAGAATCCCTTCCATCCTGATCCAATAGATCACTCTGTAGAGCTTTCTGTAGTCAGTCGAAGTGACAGAAAGAGTACAGGTTTTTGGCATCAGACAGGTCTGGCTTTGAATCTCAGCTCTGCCACTAACTAGGTGTGCATTGGTCAGATGTCTTAAGTTCTCTCAGTCTCTGCTGCATTGTCTGTAAAGTGGAGATAAAAATCTACCAGAAAGGTTGATGTGTAATAAAACTTAAGTTTATTCCCCTGTTTCCCTTCTACTTCCTCTATAACAGGCTAGGAACATTGGCCCCAATACTACAATCAGCTTTGACCAAGTCCCTCCATTCTTTGCTGTGTCCCCTTCATCTTTTGCCACCCCCCTCCATCGCACACTATGTACCTGCTGGAGTGAACTCTTTTCAGTTTCCTGAATACATAAAGCTCTTTCTCCACAGTGCTGTCCAACAGAACTTTCTAAAATAATGAAAAAGTTCTATTCCTGAGCTGTTTACGTAATAGCTACTAGTCACATGTGGGTAGTCAGCACTTGAATTGCAGCGAGGGGGACTGAAAAAAAATATTTTAATCTTATTCAAGTCTAATTAAATTTAAATAGCCCCCATAGTGGTGGCTACTATAATGGACAGGTTCAGACTGTAGGTCTTGGGTTTGCCATTTCCCTGCCTGAAATGTATCTCCCCACCTTTTACCTAGCTAACTTCTACTCAGGCTTAAAATCTCAACCTGAACATCTATTCTTCCAGGATGCACATCCTGAGACTCTGGACCTAGTTTGGGTTTACCCTTTGTTACCTTCCAAGCATCCTCTGTACTTCTCTTATTATATCACTCATCACATTTTATTTTAATTACTGTCCGTCCATATTTTCCATTAGGTTGTGAACTTCTTTGGTTATCCTATCTATGGTCTACCTATCTGATCTGGATGCCTCTTAACTTCCCTTTTAGTGGACATCCACAGGAGCTCAGGATTTAGACTTTTTCCAAGTCGGGGACCATTACCTTTGAGATAACTACTGCATATTTGAATATGCTTTAGGGATTGATTAGAAGTTGCTTTATAGGGCGCCTGGGTGGCTTAGTCGTTAAGCGTCTGCCTTCGGCTCAGGTCATGATCCCAGGGTCCTGGGATTGAGCCCCGCATCGAGCCCCACATCGGGCTCCCTGCTCAGCAGGAGGCCTGCTTCTCCCTCTCCCACTCCCCCTGCTTGTGTTCCCTCTCTCGCTATCTCTCTCTCTGTCAAATAAATAAATAAAATCTTAAAAAAAAAAAAAGAAGTTGCTTTATACATTTCTAAGGATAAGCCCAAGTCAGAAACTAAAAAGGATAGGAACCATAAAATGACTCATTAAAAATGAAGAACTTCTGTATGCAAAATGAACAACAAAATCCCACCATCTTAATATATTAAAACAAATGATAACTAGGGAAAAAATGTACAACATATATGATAGATTAAAAAAGGATGACTAGTCTTCTCATAAAAAGAGCTCTTAAAATCAATAAGAGAAAGATGGAGAAAGGATATAAACAGGCAATTCAAAAAAGACGAACTAATGTCAAACATTTTTAAAATGTTTAACTTCATTAGTAATTAAAGAATGCAGATGAAATAAACAAAATACCATTTTTTGCCTATTAAATTGACAAAAATTAAAATGTTTTAGAATATATTGATAAGAGTATAAAGAAATAGGTAATGTGGCAATAAGCATAAAAATTTAAATATATATATATATTTTTATAGCGTGCGCGGCGGGGGGGTGGGGGCGCAGGGGCAGAGGAAGAGGGAGAGAGAGAATCTTAAGCAGACTCCATATCCAGCATGGAGCCCAATGTGAGACCCTGAGATCATGACCTGAGCCTTAAAATCAAGAGTTGGGCGCTTAACCGAGTCACCCAGGCGCCCCAAATATGTATATTTTTTATTCAACAATTCTCCTTTTAGGAATGTATCCTAAGAAGATAATCAGATACTTGTCAAAGGTGAATTCACAAAGATGTTCTATGACGTGTTGTTTATAATACTGAAAAGTTGGAAACACCTAATTAGATAACCAGACATTGGTTACATAAAATATGATACATCTCTGCAATGGAATACTAAGTAGCTTTTTAAGGATGGTGTTATAGATCTATATTTATTGACATGGAGCGTCATCTTTAATAAATGGAAAAGTGAAAAAACAAGCATGTTAGTATGATCCTACTTGTATAAAAATATTTGTCAGCTTATCTATCAACTCATAAAAAGGATTCTGGAAGGACATATGCCAAAATATTAATGATTCTCTCTTTCCCCACTTAAAATCATGGCAGTTAGCCAGTGGATGGTCTTCCCTAGGATTCTCTGGTGTGGGGTTTGGTGTCCCCTCAAATGGGTCACAGGGAACCTGAGAAATATCCAATACTAGGTTTCCTGGTTGATGCAGCTGTAAGGCACTGGGAGCATGGACCTTATCTATCTTATTCACTGTGGTATCCCTGGCGTCTTGAAATGCTTGGCACATAGTAGGCATTCAACAAATATGTGTTCAATTAATGAATTGTATCAGAGCACCAGTTTTACTTAATGATAAGCATATTTAAACATTGTCTTGATAAATTAAACCCAGAATGTAAAATCCACAAAAATTTAAGGTAATACAAGATTCCCAAATATGTTATATTTCCTATACACCATTACAATGCTAGGGACCAGAAGTTCATTTTCTTTTATCATTTGTGTACTTTCCCAGAAGAGTTTGAGAAGCAGTGAATAATGTCTTTGTGCAAGGTCTTTCCCATCCACTTTGGAGGCTACGAATTACAACCTCTAACTCACAATGGGAAAATGAAGGTTCGGTGATTGCTCAAGGTCACATAGTTAAAAAGGGGGGGAATCAGGATCCAAATCTAGGCCCATTTGTCTCCAAAACTCCTCTGTGGCTTGAAAGGTACAAAGTATGACAATGAAAAGGACACTGCAGGTCTGTGACAGCTCATGTGTGTGCTTCCTAACGAGTCACCACCACTTAGCCCGGAGCTCCCATGTCTAAGAGGTGCTTTTTCTTAACCCTTGGAGAATCCAGAGGATGATTTGTCACCAGGGTTATTAGCATTTTTCCCTGGATATCGACAGCTTGTCTTTCCTCCCTCCAACCAGTGACTGATTTCTTCAAATGCTCACCAAATACAGCCCAAGTCACCATGGTAAACGTATTGACAGAATCATATTAACAGCTACTGAGCATTTACAGGGTTGTAAGTAATGCAGGGGGAAGAAAAAATGAGAAAAAACACAGGACAATAAAACAAGTTCAATCAGCAGTGACAATTATTTATTTAGAAGCTGTTGGTTGGAACAGCTTTTTAAATATATTTTAATTGCTAATTATGGTTTCTTCAAGAGAGTGGTCTCAGAGTTGCTCCTCCTCAAAGCTAATCATTAATATTTTAGCTGCTCAGCTCAGAAACGGTGCTCGATGCAGTTGACCCACCCACAGCTGTGTCTATGCAGTTGACTAGCCTTCGGGGGTTTGCTTGGTAACAGAAATTCGACTGCATGAGTTGGTTTGCCACACCAATCCTCAAGTCGGCTAGTCCATTTACCATAAGGCAGCAGACATTTAAGTCCTTAGTTCTCAAAAGATTGAGGCTGGTTCAATAAGCAAAATTCTGCTCTAAGCCACCAAGACAATTGACAATTTTTCAAAGGAATGACCTATCTTTTCTAAGTTAATTTACACCTTTTATTGGGGAACATAAGTGCTGCCTTAGGCAAGAGAGAGAATACAGAAGAGTTTGTTTTCAGTTTCTAATTCCCTGGGTACTCCTGGGTGAACCTTATAACAAATAAGGTCAGCCCCTAGGCCCAGGGAGGTAGTGCGGGGAAGCGGGCATGAGGGCACTCTGGGGTCCCTGCATGTGAGCGTGTTTGGGCACAGCCTCGTCTCGTCTCCCGTGTTTCCAACTTTGCCGGCTTCTTAAGGAGAATCTAATCCTCACGGGAGAATTTAATCTGTTCATTTGCACGCATCTCATCAGCACCCTGCTTTGTTGAGGACTGTTTGATGTCCCAAGGAAAAGACTTCGAAGTCTTTTAAAGCCTTTTTGATGTGAACCAGAAAATCACGTTTTGTCAAGAGTGCACTCAACTTGAACCTCAAAAGGTTCAGGACTCAGAAACCACACGGTTCAAGTGGGATTTAAACTGGGCAAAATCACTTCCTTGTCTTCCCCTGCAAGTCCCTCCCCCGGCCTTTGTGCTATAACAGTTTCTGTGCACTGTTGGGCCTTTCTTTCTTTCTTTTTATTCTCTCTCTTTCAGTCACACACACACATATCTTGGCAAGAAAGTCTTAAGAAAAAGAAAACTATATCACCCCCGGAGAATTAGCTATCTCCCCACGATGAATAAAAGCGGTCTCCAGGTCCACCCTGTCTTCACAGACTCGGAATGATCATGGCGGCGACCCCAGCGGCCTGGGCCACTTTAGGTGAGGGTCAAGTGATACAAGAGCCAAGCAGCTCTGATTGCGTCTTTTTTTTTTTTTTTTTTTAAGATTTTATCTATTTGAGAGAGAGAGAATGAGAGAGAGCACATGAGAGGGGGGAGGGTCAGAGGGAGAAGCAGACTCCCCGCTGAGCAGGGAGCCCGATGTGGGACTCGATCCAGGGACTCGATCCAGGGACTCGATCCAGGGACTCCAGGATCATGACCTGAGTCGAAGGCAGTCACTCAACCAACTGAGCCACCCAGGTGCCCCATCTGATTGCGTCCTTAATCGAGGGCTTTAACTAGGTACAAGACTAGAGCGTCCTGTGCCCCAGGCAGCTTTTGCAGAGAAAACTGGAAACTTGCCTCAGAGAGCAGCTAAGTTTGTGTGTAAAGGAAGCACATACCTTAGGACTTCACTGTTCAACTTGGAAATGAAGGGACAGGAGATGGACTGCTCTCAAAATCAGGGGAAAGAACTGAGCTGGCAGAGAATATGCTAACCCTTAACTGTCTCTTTCCAAAGGTCTCTTCTATTTTTTTCCTCTTAAGACTCTCAAACACAGTTACTCAAAGGCCAGCAAAAGTTTATAGATTGAGGAGACAGAATCTCATTTGTTAGGTCCGAAGTGTTCCTGATAGCCTAAGGAACACCAGATGCCCTGTTCCCCGTGCCTGTACCCACACCAAAGCGTCACTGACCACTAGCTCATGTCCTGCTGACCATAAGAGTCACCACTTACTGGGCGGCTACTGTGTATCAGACACCATGCTATAAATACAGTATTTCAATAAAACAAAAAGGTGAGTCAGCTCATTCCCATTTTGCAGACAAGGAAACTGAGGCTCAAAGAGTTTAAATTACCTGCCTCAAAGCAGCACATCCATTAAGAGCCCAAGCTGCAACTAAAGCCCAGTGTGTTGAACTCCACAGTACGTGGTCTTGGCTTACCACCGTGTTGTTCAGCAGGTGCTCTGTTGCAGTTTTGGGGTTTTTTTAAGCATTTAGTGTTCTACAAATTTATTTATTTAGTATTTACTGAGTACCTACTCTGGGAATTGTGGATATTTCAATAAGTATAAAGCACTATTTCTTCCATCTCTCTCATTGTGACTATTGCAATGATCTTCTTTTACTAACACCCTATTTGGACCCATTATTCACACAACAGCCATAGTCATCTTTTATTTTTATTTATTTTTTAAAGATTTTATTTATTTATTTGACAGAGAGAGACACAGCGAGAGAGGGAACACAAGCAGGGGGAGTGGGAGAGGGAGAAGCAGGTTTCCCGTGGAGCAGGGAGCCCGACGCGGGGCTCGATCCCAGGACCCTGAGATCATGACTTGAGCTGAAGGCAGACGCTTAACGACAGAGCCACCCAGGCACCCCCAGAGTCTCTTTTAAACGATAAATCGCAACATGGTATTTCTCCATTTAAAACACTCTGTGGCTTCCTGTTGCATAGATAATAAAATCCAAAGTCTCTATGATCTAAAAGATTCATGGAGATCAGGCTGCTCTTTCTTTCATTTACTGCTTTATTTCCCCAAGTTCACTCCATCCCAGCCCTCAGACTCTCTGTCCCTCACATGTACCAGGACCCAAACCCTTATGTGGTTGTCACTTGCTCACCGTTCATATTTCAGTTCAAACATCACCTCCAGGGGCAGACCAGGCATAGTGGACACGGCAGATTATTTTTTATGACAAATAAATAATCACGCCATAATCAATCATAACACTTATTTTCTTGATTGATTCTTCAGTTTTAACATAAGTAATTAACAATTTAAAAATAATGTTTGATTTTTAAAGATACTCTAGTCAACTATTTACTAGATGAACTAAAATATGCACATACCAAACGAAAATGTCACACCCTACTTCATAGTTTGTTTCACTGTTTCAAAGTTTAAACATAAATAAGAACTCCAAGAGGTCAAAAAGAATGGCCGACTGAAATAACTCAATTTTTGTTTCTTTAGCTTTACAATTAACGTGCTCTCATTGTTTATTTTGAATTTACCGTTTGCATGCAGAAATGTTCAATATCACAGGAGCTGTATTCCTAAGTGAGCTCAACTGCTTCTGTGCTTTAGGCACTTGCTTGCAAAGTGAACTGAGCCTGCAGGTGTCATGGGTCCGCAGTATAACTAAAAGTTCTCCCAATTCCTCCTTATAGAATACAATGTTTATTAAATCATAGAATTTAAAACATGCTAATTTAAAAGTTACACATATATTAGTAAAACTCAAGAGTAACAACAGCAATTTTATTAGAATTTAGACCAACAAAAGATATTTTCGGGGAGAAATATTTTAACTGATGTTGTTTAAAATTGCCAGCACATGATGACATTAAAAAGCAGACCAACTTTTAGCTGACTGTTGTTTTAACATTCCTCTACAGACGAACATAGCACTTTACTCCCCTCACCAATTGACAAGATACTGTGTCACAATAAAGAAGTTGTTAAGTGCTGTCATACAGGGAAACACAGGTATAGTGAGAACAGAAACAAGGGGAAAGGAGTAAGGGAAGAACAATGGACGTATAACATCCCAGAAGCCAAGGGAGTGGGAATTCCGAGAAGGATGAAGTCAGTGGTTAGTTGTATCCAATACTATAAAGGATCCCTCCTCTGAATTGGGTGCCAGGGCCAACTGGGAGTAAGGCCTAGAGATCTCCCTTTACTACGTGGAAGGGTAAAACCAAGTCTGCCTTCCTCTGGCTGGCATGTAAGTTAGTTCAAAGGGAAAATTCTTATCATTGGTCTTAACCATTTCTTAGTATCAGAGGCAGAAATATAGAAGAGCACATACCCTATTAAGCCAATGGCAGGTCTGCGTTCTCTAGACCCTAATCCTGCAAAGAACTCAGCCAATGGCCACCACTAGCCCTGACCAGTGCATGAGAAGGGAAGAGAGACCACTTAGAGGATGGTTTAGGGATAGTCTTCTGTTCTGTTCCTACTGGGTCATAGTGCCAAATCTCATATAAATGACCACAAACAGAACTGCTTAAGTGGAATACAACTTAGTCCTCACGTCTGCTCTCTGTTTACCCCATCTCGCTCACTTGAAGAAAGTAGCAAGCATTTGACCACCTTTAAGTCTCTTCATTTTTAAACTCCCTTCACTAGGTAGCTCCTGCACCAGTCTGTACTTTTTGGGTGGGGAAGCGGAAATAACCATCAGTTATTTTAACCTTTTTATAAACTAATTCAGAAAAGAAAATTAATTTTGTAAATAACAACAACAAAAAATCAGACACTTTCTTGCAGCAATTGTGACTATCCACCCCATTCCACTTGGCATTTGGAAGAAATGGAACCAATCAGTAATGAGTTCCAGAACTAGAGAAATCATCCAGCTTTATCAAATCACCTCTCTAAGATTCAATTCTTAAATGCTAGGTCATGGGCCTTTCCCATAATATAGTCTTCCAAATTGTCTTTTTTTTTTTTTTTTTTTTAAGTGGCTCCCAATGCAGGGCTTGAACTCACAACCCTGAGATCAAGACCTGAGCTGAGATGAAGAGCTGGACATTTAACTGGCTGAGCCATCCAGGCGCCCCCAAACTGTCTTTCTATAATAAACTTTTTAGAAATTTTTAAATTTACAGAAAAATTGCAAAGATAGTACAGACAGTTCCCATATTCCTCACACCCAGTTTCCCCTATTATTAACATCTTATTTTTAGTATGGTACATTTGTTATAACTAATGAGCCAATGTTGATACACTGTTACTAACTCAAGTTCATACTTCAGATTTCTTTAGTTTTTACCTAATGTCCTTTTTCTATACTAGCACCTCCAAACTATGTTTTAAATCATAAACTAGATTTTTAAATTATAAAAATAGTATGTATACATGTTACCCATTCAAATATTGCAGAAGAGCATAAAATAAAAAGTACTACTTCTACTTTCCTTCCCAGTCATACTCCCCAAATAAAACTACCGTTAACAACCTCCTTTGTCCCCTTCCAAAAGTTTTATATGCATATAAAGATATATATGTATATATCTTCTTTTCTATACAAAGGGGTCATATACTTCTCTGTACCTTGTTTTACATATAAGCACCTACGGCCCTAACTTACTTTTTTATTTTTATTTTTTAAAGATTATTTATTTATTTATTTGACAGAGAGAGATACAGCAAGAGAGGGAACACAAGCAGGGGGAGTGGGAGAGGGAGAAGCAGGCTTCCCGCAGAGCAGGGAGCCCGATGTGGGGCTCGATGCAGGGCTCGATCCCAGGACCCTGGGATCATGACCTGAGCTGAAGGCAGATGCTTAACGACTGAGCCACCCAGGTGCCCCTTAACTTACTTTTTAAAATCCACTACCTAGTATTCTATTATATAGATGTATCATAATTTACCAATTCCCTATCAATGTACATTTAGGTTGCTTCTAGTTTTTCAAATTACAAACAATATTATAAAGTACATATATCTTTATGTACTTGACTAAATATATGTAGGGTAGATTCCTACAGTTGAACTATCAAAGGATATTTGCATTTAAAATTTTCATAGATATTGCCAAATTGCCCTCCAAAGAGATTATAGCACTTTACAGTCCCACCAGCTATGTACAAGGCCCTGTGTCCCTACACCTTCATCAATAATGGGTATGTTATGAAACAAATTGTTCATAATTCCCTGAAATGTTTCAAATGTTCCATCATCCTCCCACCTCCATCTTCCAAGTATTCTTTCCTTCTTTTTAGCTTTCTGGTCACTTTTGGTTTTCTTCCTGCCCTCTCTGAGAAGATTGTCCTGTACTTTTTAAAAGATTCTTATTACTGAAGTATCTAGTTGACATACAATAGTTTCATTATGTACAGCAGAGTGATTTGACAATTCTCTACATGACACAAGGTTCACTATGATAAATGCAGTCATAATCTGTTACCATATAACCTTATTACAATATTACTATGTTTCCTATGTTTTACTTTTTACCTCCCTGACTTATTTATTTTCTAACTAGAAGTCTGTACCTCTTAGCCCCCCTTCACCTGTCTCACTGTACTTTTTTCTACACTTACACTCTTGATTTCCTTTCCTCACTTCTCCAGCAACCTTGTTTTTCCTGCTCACAAATTTCCCTTATAGTTTTCCTGCAGCTCCACATGATTCAACAAAAAACACTCTTCCCCACCCTGCTCTCCCAACCTGCTGGCCCTTCTGAACCAAGAGAGAATGTTAATAGGGAAACCTGAAGATCTTTAATCTGGGCCAAAATATCAGAAGGAATAAATTCATCTTGGTGTAACTCTAAAGAAAAAGAACACTGAGAAGAATTCTGCATTGTTTCCTTTGTTAGAGTTGAATCTGTTATTTCTTCTCCTACATTCCACACCTGGATTTCCTCTCTCTGAATCAATAGTTCATAATTTTTATTCATTGCTTCTTTTTTTGTTGTTGCTAGAATTGGAGAGGAGGCAAAAGGGTGGAAGGAAAAAAAGGAAAAATCCCAAAGTGGCTGATTGAAGAAGAAGAACAAATGGGCAGGAAGGGTAGAGGTAAGGAGGCAAAGCACAGCTCAAAAAAAAAAAAAAAAAAAAAAAAGCCAACTTCTTAAGTCCTCAAAGAAAAGTTCTTTGCTTTGGCTCCATCACCACCCCCTTCATTCCTGAGCTCTAAAAACAGGATCCTAGTGCAGGAATGGGTTTGAGGGTGGGGAACAGTGGAAGAGGGAGTGAAAGGATCCTACTCCTCAAACTGCAACCCCCCTCCTCATCCCCAACTTCTTATCCAGCAAAGCTCTATCCACCACCAAGAATCAGCTTAATAGAATAAACCACTTAGGGCTGAGGCTCAGAGAAAGTCAAAGACCCTACAATCTCCTTGCCTATTAAGCTTCTTAGAAGTTAGAATGCTGCTAAAGAAAGTGATATTATGGCCAAGCTACTTAGAAAGAACACAAGGATGCTAAGTTGGGAAGAGGGAGGCCAGTTTGGGGGTTTATGAACATCTTTCGTTAATGAAAGATGATGGGGTAGCGGGTGGATACTGGAGAGGGAGCAAAAGTAGC
The DNA here is from genome assembly GCF_029215605.1 of Mirounga angustirostris. Taxonomy (NCBI): domain Eukaryota; kingdom Metazoa; phylum Chordata; class Mammalia; order Carnivora; family Phocidae; genus Mirounga; species Mirounga angustirostris. The sequence continues at coordinate 155,626,113 of NW_026991712.1, forward strand.
CAGTGTGAGAACGGGTGCTCTTGTAGTTCTTCAGGTTGAGACTGAGGAGATGGGTACTTACAGAATGTACAAATGGGATGAGAATCTGGATAAAGAAGTAATTGTTTTTTTAGGATAAAGGGGAAAACATAGCTTCACATAAGCTCCATGTAAGTAATCAGAGGGCAAGCAAAAGAAAGCAACCTGCAACAGTTCCTTCCTAGGTCAGATTTCCCAGTGATTTCAGGCATTCTGCCACTTCTTATCTTCTCCCCAGTATAGCTGGCAGAGTCCACAAGCTTGCTCTCCGAAAGGCTGGCAAGGAAGAGGCCAAGGACAAGACTAACCAAACCCTTTGTTCCCAAATAAAGTCCTGATGGCTCCCTGTCCTTCCCCAGGTAGGAGTTTAGCGTGGAATTCCGGTTATTTCCACCCTATGCCAGCTAGGGTAGTTAAAAGGGGGGGATCATCAGGTGAGCTGTAGTCTCCTTGCTCCAGCCCCCATTTTACTGGATCCAAGAAGGGAAAGACAACACTGTAGGTACCAGCTCCTTAAGGTCAATTGGGAATTTTTTTTCAGCTATAGAAAGAACCGTCAAACTGCACAAACCCATAAGAGATCAGGGCTCACCAGTCACTGCCCCAGTAATGTAATCAAGAATAGAAGCTGGGATTAACTAGAATTTAAATAAAAATTTGGAGGAAAAAAAAGAAAAAGAATAGAGGCTGGTGGGGGAAGAGCCTGGTTCAAGGGACTTCAAAACTGTGCCAGAGCCCTTGTGATAGTGACTATTAAATCTAACGTGTAGGGCGCCTGGGTGGTTCAGTTGGTTAAGCGACTGCCTTCGGCTCAGGTCATGATCCTGGAGTCCCGGGATCGAGTCCCGCATCTGGCTCCCTGCTCAGCAGGGGGTCTGCTTCTCCCTCTGCCCTGTTCCCTCTCATGCTCTCTGTCTCTCATTCTCTCTCTCTCAAATAAATAAATGAAATCTTTAAAAAAAAAAAAAAATCTAACGTGTATTAAAGGCCTACTTTGTGCCCGGAACTGTTCTTGGGACTTTATTTGCATCTTATATAACTCATTTAATCCTCCTAACAACCCCAGGAGACTGGTGTTAGTGCTAGTCCCACTCTACCCTGAGGAAACTGAGGCACAGAAAGGCTAGACGCATCTGTCCTGTCTCAGAGCTAGCTCTCCTTGAGCTGCTTGATCTGTGGCGTGCAGAGCACCCACAAACAGCAGGCTCTGCCCCACAAACAGCATGAGGAATTAGCAGATGCTAAACCATCTGCCCCCTCTCCTATCAAGGGGTATATGTGACAAACTGGTTTTTGTTTTGTTTTGTTTGAGATCATAACTAGTAAGTTCCAGACAACACATTAGGGACTGAGAACAGAGATAAGACACAGTCCCTGCCTCAAGGAACTCCCAGCGCAGGTAGGGCGACAGAGGCCTGTGAGTGGGCCAAAAGAGACCTCGCCTTAGGGCTGCCTCACTACAAAGGACTCCCACAATTTCTTCCAGTGGGCACACAGCCTGGCATACAGACATGAGGTGCCGAGAAGTGTCTGGGGCACCACGAACAGATACAAGTCTTATTCTTATTACCTCACGAATCTGACCCATACATTTCCCTCTCCTGGGGTTTTCCTCCTTCCCATTGGCTCTGCAGCCAGACTGCCTGCGTCTGAATCTCATCTCTGCTATCTCTTGCTTTTGTGACAGTGGGTATAGTCCTTAAATGCTCTGGGCCTCAGTTTCCTCACCTGTAAAATGGACATGATAACAATATCGATCTCAAAGGGATTTTATGAGGACTAAACACACAATTACTTGTAAAGCACTCAGAACAGTGTCTGACTCGTGGAAAAGCACTCGAAAGGTGTTAGCTCTTCTTATTAGAAGTAGTGCTATGTGCCTGTCTTTGCCCGCAGTCATTTTTCTTGCAATAAAAAGACTGAATTTAAATGCGTCTGGGTATGGTTAGTTTAAGGAGGATAGGAAGTCTCGGGGACTAAATAGGAGGAGAACAGTTCCCCTGGGAAGTTGGAGGAATAACCCTGGAACTTGTTAATTAAGATCTTGTTAATGAATCTGCTTGTTAATGGTCTATTAAATAATCACACAATGAAGTTTACCGCACAAGGAAAGCCTTTTTCAAATGCTTGCTCTTCCCAATCCTCCTGGCTCAGCTCCGACTTCTAAAGATCTCGCCTGCGGGGCAAGTCCCTCCAAATCCTTCCAAATCTGATGGCCCTCTTCATCTTGTCATACTCGCCTGGAGAGCATGGCTATTCTTGCAGCCTAGGCAAGGTCTCCAGGGCAGAAAGCCCTCTTCACCTCAATTCTGTCTATCATTCCTTAGGCCAAGGCATTCTGCCTCTAAGTCAAAATATTTCCCTCCCCAAAGTAGGAATAGAGTCACAGGCCCTGTGAACTGAAAAAGAAAGGCGCTCTGAACTGTGCTGAGAAGAAAGGCAGAGGGTGAATTCATTTCAGTGGGAATCCGGCAAAATAATATTTCGGCTCAGATGTCACAGAGCTGTACAGAAAGTGGCCTGGCAACCTACATCCACAAAGAGTCTACAAAACTTTTGTCCCAAACCACCTAGGAAAATAATGTTTCAGCCGGTGGCGGGGAACGTAGCCTCTCTTCTGGAGTCCGGCTGCAAGGCTGGAACTGCAGGTAGGAGGGCTCCCTCTAGGTTGAACACTCAGGTATTTCATAAACCGCTTTGCTCCCCCAAGACCATGCTGCTCCTTAGACAGATGCTCTTGGAAGGGGATGAATACATTGTATGGGGTATGCGTACGTGTGACTTGTGGTCTGTGGGCTTGTGTGCCATTTATACAGTAACTTTTGGATGACAAAACACATCTGTGTTATCTTTCCTGATTCAACAACCCTGTAAAGTAGGGCGAGGATTGTTTGCCACCTTTCATTTTATATATGAGGCGCTGGGGCTCAGAGAGAAGGGGACGGGCCCAAAGGTACACAGCTCGTAAATGAGAAGCTGGAGCTTCTGGCTCTGTGCTCTTGGCCTGTCGCTGAGCTGTTTCCAAAGCCTCTATTTCTAGTCATCACTTCCCACTTGTCAATGTGCCAGGGCGTGCCCAGCCCTGCGGTGGATCCTGTGTGGTCCTTCAGACTATGTCGGAGAGGGTAGAGCCAGCTGGCAACACTCAGCATAACTCGGTCGAGGAAACAGTGACCCTGCGTTCACTTACTCTCACAACAAATATTTATTGAGCCAGGTGCTACAGGAGGAGAAACACTGGGTAGAGTCACATAAGGGGCAAGTAGGCAAATAATTACAATACAATGTGATGAGTGTTTTAAAAGGGAAGAGTGTGTCGGGAAAAGGACACCACCCCCAAGTCCATGAGCAACACTGATGAGAGTATCCGCCAGTGTGCAGGTGCCTGAGCCATCTGAACCTCGAACCAAGCCCCCACTCGCAGTTCATTTAACCTTCTATCCACTGGTAGCTGTCCCCAGAAGGGTTAAAGCTTGAAGCAGAGAGCCAGTCTGCAGGTGTTGGTGACTAATTCAGCCTCTGAGAGATTCCTCTAACCCTCCAACCCTCCACTAACCCTTATTTCTTTACAAATGAGCATTTTAGCATAAGAAGAAAGCTTAAGGGCTGGGGAAGAGGAGAGAGGAGACTGGCAAAACCCCTCTCTAGCCCCAACTCGGCAGTATAACAGAAGTGAGCAGCCAAGCTGGCTGGAGCCCAGGAAGCAGCAAAGCGCTCATTGGCTCCCTCACATCTGGCTAAGCACCGTGAGCCCCTCCACTGGGCCACCTTAGAACTACAATATTGTACCAAGACAGGGGCGGTCTGAGCATGTACGATCAGCCGGTCAGCAATAAGGGAGGAAAAGGGAAACAACCCGAGGAGGAACAAAGGCCAAGGGGGCAACTAGAGGCAGCTGGGCAGATCCTACGCCTAACAGGAGACCGGAGAAGAAAGATACCGTCTTAAGTGGATCCAGTATCTTCACTCTTACCATTCCGGGCTTCTGGCTGGGATCCCAGCTTCTTCCTCTCTACTTGCCCATACTGGTTGCCCTTCCTCCAAAGCTGTACTCCTTGGTGAAAACTTCCCTCTGAGACTCTTACCTTTGGTGAGTGACACACACACTTTAAGGAGTCTAAGAATCACCTGCTTGCTAAATATACAGATTTCCAGGTCACATTCCATGTGATTCTGATTAGGAGGTCTGGAGTGGGCCCTGGGAATCTGCATTACAGGTACTATTTCCCCCACCCCACCCCCAAACCACCCTTTCCTCTATTACCACCACAAGTGGGAGGGAAGCTGGTGGTCCTTAGATCACAGTTTAAGAAACCCAGTCTTAGGAATGACTCCTCCTGAGATCCCAGAGAGCCCCTGTTGTCTGTTATTTTATATTATCTTTTTTTTTTTCATATATACATCCTAACCACTCACCTTAACCATAGGCCCTCAAGAAGAGGAAGTATCATCTACTTTTTTGACTCCTCTGCAAACAGCCCTAAGCACTGCGCTCTACAGGAAATGCTGTGGATGTTGAGTGATGACCACGATAAGAGGCCAGGGGAAGGAAAACCACAACCGGGATGGCAGAGCACCGAGGCCCTGGCTGGAGGGAGCTGTTTTTAGTATGCCTATGTGTGCCAGGCTGGAACAACGGTTTGCCTTGCCTTCTTTTTTTCCTTTCTCAATAGTCTTGGCACTAAACGCCTAACCTCCCTCATGAAAGTCACGCCTGAGCAAAGCACCTCCCATAGGAAATTTTGCCAAGAAATCCTGCCAAGAATCCTGGGTACTGTGTGGCTTAGTTTAACGGTCAGGGAGTACTTTAGATCTTGGGACCTATCAGATCTCTGTGCAGGCAAAGTATACAGCTGAGCATGAACTTGAGTAAAAAGACCAGGGCCCTTAATCTATCCCCCCAAACATCATCAGGGTAATGGTCTTCCATATTCAACAAATATTTCCTGAGTACTTTGTACCAAGCATGGTTCTGGGTGCTCATGGGTCTAAAGATATCATATGTCATTAGAAAGTATTTTATAGTGGCTTATCTTTAGAGAGTTACTTTTGTTTTGTTTTTGTTTTTGTTTTGCACAGCGAAGGAAACCAACAAAATGGGAACCTACTGAATGGGACTTCTCCCATATGCAAGTGATATATCTGATAAGGGGTTAATATGCAAAATATATAAAGAATTTATACAACTCAATACAAAAACCACAAATAATCCAATTAAAAATGGGCAGAGGACCTGAACAGACATTTTTCCAAAGAGGACATACAGAGGGCCAACAGACACATGATAAGACGCTCAACACCACTCATCATCAGGGAAATGCAAATCAAAACCACAGTGAGATATTACCTTACACCTGTCAAATGGCTAGAATCAAAAACACAAAAAATAACAAGTATTGGCGAGGATGTGGAGGAAAAGTGCACTGTTGGAGGGAATATGACTTGGTGCAGCCACTGTGGAAAACAGGATGGAGCAGTCTCAAAAAATTAAAACTAGAATTACCATATGATCCAGGAATTCCTCTAGTGGGTATTCACCCAAAGAAAATGAAAACACGAATTCAAGAAGACATATGCACCCCTATGTTTATTGCAGCATTATTTACAAGAGCCAAGATATGGAAGCAACCCCATTCAAGTAGATGAATGGACAAAGAAGATGTGGTTATATATATATATATATATATACAATGGAATATAACTCAGTCATAATAAAGAATGAGATCTTGCCATTTGCAACATGGAGGGACCTAGAGGGTATAATGTTAAGTCAGTGAGAGAAAGACAGATACTCTACAATTTCACTCGTATGTGGAGTTTAAGAAACAAAACAAACAAAGAAAAAAAGAGACCAAAAAACAGACTCTTAAATACAGAGAATAAACTGGTGGTTACCAGAGGGGAGGTGAGTGGGGGATGGGCGAAATAGGTGAAGGGGATAAAGAGGACACTTATTTTGATGAGCACTGAGTAACGTACAGAATTGTTGGATCATTATATTATATGCCTTAAACTAATGTTTCTACTACTGTATGTTAGTTATCTCCTATATCTACTATTGTATGTTGGTTATACTTCAACAAAACAAACAGACAAAACAAAAGAAAGTTACTTTTAAAACAAGACCCTACATGATGCTGGGCTTCAGAAGCATATAAGCACCAAACGAATGTTCTCACAAACACCTGGCTATAGGATGAAGTACTATAGAGATCCAGGGTCATGTCTCAGGTCCTGGCAGACAGAAATTCTATTTTTACTCTATCATGAGCAATCCTTGGCAGCTCTGTGGAGTTCTTTCTTCCACTCTCAGATGCTATACTTTGTCCAGTAAGGCAAACTGCCACACCTAGCCCCTTTGAATACAGTAATTCCTTCTTGATTTCCAGATACCAGCTTAAAGGTCACTAGCTCCAGAAAGTTATCCACACTCATTGACAAGATTAGGTGCTCCAGCTTCTAATCCCATGGCATTTTATACTTCCCCTATTGTAACACTTTTCACAACATCCTGCAATTGCTCGCTAAACTTTAAGCTCTAGTAAGGCAGGGACTATATATAATCTGCCTTGCTCATCATTGTATCCCCAGCACTTAGCATAGTGCCTGGAACAATGCAGGTACTTAGTAAATACTTACTGAATAATTAAATGAATTAATGAATGCATGATACTAGCAAGATGGCAAGTGAATCATGCCTCATGTACTCTGCCAGTTTTATCCATAATACACCAATAAACACCTAAAATAAGCAGCAGTGTTCCTTCTCGGTGCCAGTACCATAAGGAGGCAGAACTGAGGCTCATAGGATCACCCCAATACAGACTCCAGGAGGCACTGCCCATGACCAAAGATGGAAATAATGCTCCAGAGTCAATATAATGTCACCAAGAGCCTGAGAGGCAAATCAGCCGTAAGCCACAATGCCAGCCCTCTCACAGACTTGATGGTAAGATCTCTCAAGTCGTTCAACTTCTCCTAGACCCAGCTTTCTCGTGAAGAGGGTATTAGGCCCTTCAGCAGCAGGTACTCTCTTTGAATAAAGAACAAATGATAGTAAGTAGCTCCTCACACCACGATGGGAAGCTGTAAGAAGAGGGCAGCGTTGGCAATGAGGCATCTCTGCAGTTAGGAAAGGGTTAAGCCCAAATGTCTGTCTGGGATCTCTTACCAGTAAATCAGCCTTGACTGCTGCTCAGGCTGAATGAAGCCCCACCAGGTTGGCCTGTCAGGAAGGAAGCCCATGCGTCCAGACTTTTGTTGTTCTAAGGATTTTTTTTTTTTTTTTTTTTTTAATTTTACTGCTCAGGAAGGAAGCCAAAGCCTAGGCCCTAACTGCAGTCCTGCTGATTCCTTACCCTAGCACGCGCTACTGCCTTCACCTCTCCATCCACCTCTTGGGTCCAACTCTTCTCTTTCCTGGAATTCCTTCCTTCCATTGACTTTGGCATTTGGGCCTAAATCTCAGACTTTCCCCCTTCTTTAGCAACTCAAAATTAAAAATGGTGAGCATTTCCCTTCCTACCTCCTGTACACCTTTGTGTCCCTATGTGGAAAGGACTGGGGATAGGGAGAGAGGAGAAGTGGGTGCTCTTTACCACCAACACTGACCTTAACCCCTTCTCTGCAACAGAGCCATGAAGGAACTGATAAGGATTGAGGAGTCGGCCTCAATTGGCCGCCAATGGCTATTTCTGCTACATACATATGTGAACAGGAGACTTTTCAAATCCGAGCCACTATATTTAAATAATAGACTCAAATCCAAGGTCCTCAGGCAGAAGGTCAGTCTTGCCCACTCCCATCCCCCTACTTCCCACCTCTCCCACTGATGTGCAGAATCATTCTCTGATATTTCCAAGCCCCATGGGACTTTTTTTCTACAAAGAAGAAAACACTGAGTTTATTTGTGCACTCAGGGTAATGGACAGCCCTCTTTTACTCCTAGGAAAATGCACACAGACACCATGGAAGAGGCCTATCCCCGCCCAATCCTGCCCTCCGCTTCCCTTGCTAATCCCTCCCCAGCAGCTCCCCCAGCTCAGTCCTGCTGCTGTATTTCTCTCCTGACCTACAAGGCCCCTTCAAGCCCCATCCTAAGCCTCCCCCAAGCAGAGACAATCCATCATGCTGTGGGACTGTGACACACACAGATGGGGGAAGGTTCACAGATTTCTCTCACACAGGCAAGAGGGTAAAAGTGCCTGTGTAACTTAAAATCTAGGGACATACTAGAAACTCTGGGACTTTGAATTCTAATACCAAATACCATTGCAGAAAATCTGATTACATATAGCTCAAATCTCTACCACAAACAATTCTAATGGTCCATTTATTTCAAGTGATATCTGATAATACAAAGTTCCAGAATAAGAAAATATAATGAGATCTGGATTCTCTGACCTGGGCCACTGCCTAGATACCTAACTAACCCTGGTCAGGTCCCTTCCTGACTCAGACTCGGTTTCTTTAATTCTAATATTGCCTTGCTTCTAAATAAAACGGAGGGAGAAAGAGGTCAGAGGGCCACCAGGGCTAATCCTGGTGGATGGGTAATAATGAAGGGAGGTGAAGCAGCTGGCTATCACAGAAAAGGGCTCTGAGACTTTATCTCTCCCTTTTTCCACGTTGCCATAAGGCATGAGTGTGTGAAAGGATCCTACATACATGCTAGTTGTTAATGACCCTGTGTTTGGCTACATCAATGCTTCTAACAATGAAGATTATACCACCAGATTATCCTTGAAATAAGTCATTACGTATTGAATGCTTAGTATGTATGAGGAACTGTTCTGAGCATTATCTGTGTACTTAATCTCATTCAGTCCTTCACAACAGCCCTTTAAGGTTGTATAATGCCCATTTTACAGGTGAGAATACCGAGACCCAGAGAGGTCAAGTAATTTGCCTAGGGTCACAGAGTAAGTAAGCTAAAGGGTCAGGATTTTACTCCAGAGGCTGAACTCTTAACTACTACGTTATATTGTCTTCCCACCTTTGATCTGAAACATCTTCAAGTTGAGGCTCAAAGGCGTAAATGCAACATTTATTCCTCTCACAGGCATTTATTCTGCTAGGCCACAATGACTTGGTATAAATCACACCAACCCAAAACGCAAGGCCAAATGAGAGCACTATAGGATTAGCTGGCACCTAAATGGGAATCATATACCTGAAAATAAAGCAAAGGTCTCTCCAGGGCTAGCCCTTGCCCCCTCCCTACAGCTTTCTCACAGATGGATGCAAAGCCATAAGTCTCAGCCTGCAAATGAATTTCAGTGGAAAAAGACAACCCTCATCTGGTGAGTCACACTCAGGCTTACTGGGCTTGATTTCTCATGAGACTGTACCAAAAGGTTCGTTCTTCACACATATAGCTCTAGACTTTCCTAAAGCTCCATGCCTGCTGAACAGAATGTACTGGATGCAGCACCATGTCTTCCCCCAAAAACACAACTTTCATTTCCTCTAGGTCATCTTCAATCAGAACACATTCCACAGAGAAAATTGACGGTCAAATGTCTGAATTGCCAGATGGTTATATGTGTCTACAAAACCCCCACATCACTTGTCTGATTCCAGCTTCAACCAAGACCTGGGTAGGAACTTGTTTTTTTTAAAATACACATCAAAAGCAGGTCAGCATTTGTGGACTCCATGATAGGGAATGTAATGCTGTGAGAAAACATTTGGGAAGGGGATAGCCTCTGATCTTAGGTTTCTAGAGTGTTAGGTGAGAAAAGCAAATTTTAAATTATTTTTTAAGCTAGGAAAGATTCTTTTGGTACCCCCAAATAATCAAGACAATAAGTCTATATTTGAGAAAGGCAATTTCACATATCTCTTGAAAAACTCCCTCCCTACTTTTGTCATTATTAAATCTCAAGGCATAAATAAATTCTTTTCTTTCCTCCGATCTCTACACCTTTGGGATAGCATAGTCTAATAGATATTATCCAGCGCAATGCTGAAGAGTGGCAAACTGCTGAAAACTTGGAGGAAAAATTAGATTATAATCACCACCATTAATTTATTTAATACTCAACTAATACTTACTGAACCCTTCGATGTGATTGGCACCAATGCCCCGGAAATTTTTTTTAGCACTAAAACTAAACTGTGGTTAAGATTATAGAAAAACCTAATCCATTGGGTAAAAATGGAAGGGAATGAATTCCTCCTTTTTACTTAGCATCTACCAGGTTTGCTGATTCATACCACAGCCTATCTTTTCTCCAGCCCTAAACCCATAGTCCCAAATCAGGATCTTTTCCTGGAAAGGGCCTAAGAGAGAAACTAAGTAGGTGAAAGTTCTTTTGCAGAAAATTCTCCTCCTTGCCCAAAGAAAGAGATATTTACAAATTCCCACCCACAGCACACACTTGTAGGTTCTGTTCAGCCACAAACGCCACAATTTAAATGGTATTTTTTTTTAAAACGTGAAGGCATTTTAGCTGCTCTACAGCAATAAGTTATCCTCAAGTCTGCAGTTCATCTGTTTTTGGGGAGAAATGGCACTGGGAAATGCTGTTAAACTGCTGGAAGAGAATATTCAAATCCAAAGATTACTGTAATTTTGGTGTTACAATTGTGTGGATTTTACACTTAAAATGTATCATCACTCCAAATCCCAAGTATTTATAAAGAGTACATTCCAACATGTATGCTGATATTTATTGACCAGATGGATGTGGTTAATAAGACTTAAAAATATGAAAAACCATTATGAAAATATAACTATACTAAAAGTATTGTCACTCCAAATGCCGAGTATTTACAAAGAATACATTTCAGTGTGTGCTAATATTTATTAACCAGATGGATGTAGTTAACAAGGGTTAAAAATAAGAAAAACTAATATAAAAATATAATTCTATTTTTTCAGTTTCCTCTTCTGCCTAATGAGGAAAGGGGATGGGGAGGGAGAGCAACTTTTGTTATTAGGATACAATGTGTGTTTTTTGTTTTCAAACAAAAAAGGGCCACCAAATCACCAACCTGGGGCCGCTGACCGGAAGGCAGCCCCGGAAAACTTCCCGTGGGAAGAGTTCCAGAAATTGCCCGGACTTCAACAAGCCCCGCTGTGCTGGCTGAGAGCCTCAGAGCGTCAGAGGCGACCGAGACTCGCCTCGCCCGAATACCAGCCGTCCTGCGGATTCACGAACCCCAGGGCTTGGGAAACATCTCCCGCAACGTTTTACAAATGTGAAAAGCAAGACGGGGAAAACATTTCGACTCTACAGGAGAAACCTCAAAGTCGTCGAGTGCCGGGGGAAATGCTAGCTCCAGAAGCGCGTGGACACATGTCCGTCCTCCTCGACGCGCCCCCGCGCCCCCCCCACGCCCCCTCCCACTCCCGCCCCCCACGCCCCCTCCCCGCGCGCTGGCCGCCCCACGCCCGCGCGGGGTCCCCTCGCCTCCTCACACCGCCACCCGCCCACCCGCACTTCCCGCCCTATCCCCCATCACCCCGACCCCCCGTGGGCGTGCCCCCCTCCCGGGTCACACTCGCTCCCTGTCCCCTCACCCCGTCCCCACACTCCCTCTGCGGCTCAGACGACAGGACAGGAAACCGACCGAGGACTCGGTTCCTAGTGCGACCTGGGGGCGCGGGGAGGGGGGGGCGGGGGCCCAGGCCGGCCCGCGGGTCCCGGGCGCCGGCGGCGGCGCGAGGCTCGCCCGGCCCTGGGGCAGCGCCCGGAGTTCTCCCGCAGCCTCCGAGTCCGGCCGAGCGACGGCGAGGTCACCAACATTTCTGAAACCACTTGAAAGCCATCTCGGTGGCGGAGGCTGGGGGTCCTTTCCAAGTGAGCCAACGGTGCCCGCTCTGTGGTCCCTCCTCCCCCTGGCCGGGCCTCGCGCCTCTCCGCGCCCCTCCCCCAAACGATCAATTACCAGCCACCCTTCTGCCGGGAGCGGCGAGGGGCTGGCTGGCGGCCGCGAGGAAGCGGCAGCCCGGATCACTTCTGCATGACAATTGATGGGAGGGAGCGCGCGAGGCGAGGAGGGAGGACGGCTGCGGTGTCCGTTTTCTCACCATGGTGATTAGGCATTCCGGCCGCGCGAGGAGGCAGCCGCCGACCAGAACGGCGCGGCGTGGAGCGAGGACAGGGGAAGACAGCGAGAGCGGGAGCGGGAGCGAGCCCAGCCGCCGGGCGGGCGGCGGGCGAGCGGCGCGATGAGCCAAGCCAAGCCAGGCCAGATGGCTCTGCAGCCATCAGGGACTGCTCCCGTCCAGCCCGGCCCCACTTTAGCTGTGCAAACATTTCTTTATCCCAACAAGACAATTAAACCCAGCAGCATGAAAAGGAGTCTCCATGACTGTGCTGGGAGTGAACAACCAGAAACAACCACACATCACAGGAGTTCTTGCCCTCCATCCCCAGAGGGAGGAGAAAAGGGGCTCCGGGAGAAATTGGGGAGCAGCTGAGCGACAACTGGGCTAGCTCTGGGCAGTCAGTACGGAGGGAACCATCTGACCCATCTCCTCTGGTGATCTGCTGGCCCTTTCACGGTGGTCATCTGCTCCAGCTACAATCCAGAAGTTGAGCCTGGTGACCTGACAACTGTCCCAAACATTTTCCCCAGCAAGAGCAATTCTCCTAAAAGCCCAGGTCAGGGTCTCTGGCCACTCCAGTCCCAGAGTCCTTGGGAAGTATCCCCCTTAATACCACCCCCATGATGTAGCTGGGACTCCTCATTCCAGGCTGCCCTTGGGCCTATGTGGGCTCAGCTGATCTGATTGTTAGGACACAGGGTCTTCGATGATACATGCCTTTATAAAGACACATTCTCCCCCTGAGTACAAAATACCATCTCCTACTCAGGGCTTTTGGGGCTCAAGAATGACTTTTCAAATACATCAAAGATGAGAGCAAAGCAGAACATCCAGGAACTGCTGTGAGCCACCCCGTTTCCTGCCTACCTGTGAATCTGCCTGACACAGGCAAGGGCCAAGGGAACAGAGCCACTCTAGGGTCAATGCCCAGTGCTCATCCCTGAGATGAATCAGAAGGCAGGGCCAGTCATTGCTCCAACTGGGACAGTTCTTGTTCCTTTCAGCCCTTTGGTGAACATGCATATAGCCAACTCCAATTTGGGCTGACTGAGTGGAATGACTGGCAGGCTGCCCCCCCCCCCAAAAAAAACCCAAAACAAAACAAAACAAAAAAACCCAAAACCAAAAACCTGTATGACCCAGGCAGGAATCTGGGCCCAGGGATGGCCAACAGAGTACAAGGAAATACACATGATAAGAGCCAGGGTGCTAAGGGGGTAATAAATGTATAGATTCTAGCACAAGGCAGCAGACAATACTTATCTTCCCTTTTGTTGTAAAGTTTCCTTAATGAGGAAATGTTTATTTTAAAAGCCCTGGGAAACATATCTGTAGACACTTCATATGTAAGACACACGTGGACTATTCGTAATTGGTCCATAAATTTTAGCATCATTTCCCTGGACAAGAAGCCTTGGAGACTGGTTCAGGGAGTGACAATAAACAGGAGTTACCTCAGTTCCCTTCCTGGGGAATTACGCATCCTCCATGAACGGCTTCTCACAAAACACTTCTCCTTTTCTCCAGGGCAAATAAGTCAGTCCTGTCGAGTAAAGGCTTCTTTTTTTCCATAGAACCCAACACCTACCTCACGGATCACCTGTGATGCCAGGTAGGTGAACAGGCAAGAACTGGAAATCATCTACTAGGAGAGACAATACTTTACCCAAATAGCTACATTTTGGTCTACAAAAATGCATATTTAATTACAAAAGAAATCCTGCCTATCAGCACCCAGATTTAAGGAAAGAACACATGTGCATTACACCATGTCTGCAGGCCCCTCTTTCAAATGCTCTCACATGTGGACATATCTGCATATGGATGCAGTGTGCGAGCAGGGGGTGGCTGCGACAGTAAAAATTGTCAGTGTTTCCATTGTAAAACTGATTTTTCATTGACCTCTCAGTCATAAAACTTCTACTCTAAGGAAAGGACACACACACACCCCCCCATACTCAGCCCCCCACCCCCGAAAAAAAAACCCTTAAAGCTAAGTGCCTATTTAGGAGTTTTACTGTTGAATTTAATTAAACCATTTTTTTTTTTTTACATTTTACGAGAAAAATTTATTTATATGAAGAGAACTGAAAAATAAGTCAACCACATCAGAAATTAACTCTAAATTTTAAGAATAAAAAACTAGAATATACATAGTTAATTTTGGCAATCTGACCAAAAGCCACTGCATCCTATTCCTTTGCTCTTTTGAACACTTTCTATCCTCTCTCTTCTCCCCACCCCCCTCACTGCCCCATCTGCCCCTTAAGCTCTCCCTTTGGAAGCAGTCTTGTACACTGTCACTCGATTATCTGAGAAATATTACTTATTTCAAAACGGTTCTGTAGGGAGGACCTGAAAGGCATCTAGTGGGAATAATCAGGCCTTCTAACGGCCCTTAAATATGTATTTACATAAAACAGACCATAAATATTCCGACACACGTCGGCATATGACAGGAGCCAAGAAAGCTGCTGCAGACTTTGTCACAGTGCCTCTTCAACCCTTCCCCACAGAAAAATGTTTCTCCCGCCTTCCAAAAACTCAAACTCAAAAGCACAAATGCTACCCAGTACAGCCCTGGGAAGGCTGCTCTGCCACCTAAGGAAAGAAAAGGAGGAAGGAGCCCAGATCCAGGGCTATCACAGCCTAAGAGACTCCTCTTCACTTTGCACCTTTGTTTCTTGTTAAAGATTAGTCACAAATGCTACTCTAGATAATAATGTGGTTGTGCAAAACATCCTACACTCATAGACACGCCTATAGGTTTTATGTTTGGGCAAGAGAAAAAAGAGAAGACAAAGTACTCTCTAAAGAAAGAATATTTTAAGCAAATAAAAGGGTTCCAATTTCTATAACACTACAGTTTGAAATAAAGAAGTTTCCCCACTCTTCTGATCAGAATCTCATTAATTTCAAGGTCAGAACTCCATTTCACTTTGGGAGATAGACTCATTTAATTTTTCTCCACCCAGGCGTATTCCTGCGTGAGGGATCCATCTCTATGGGGGATGGCACCACCACACAATGCAAACCAAGCAAACAGAAGAGTTATGGCTTTGACACTCGGAGGGGGAATGGATAGACACATCTATGAGTTCTGACTTGACTAACAAGCTTCTTCCTGCTCTGGGGGTCTGACACAGGTTTGGGCTAAAAAGAGAGAAAAATGGAGACCAGCCGGATCTGTTGAGTGAGAAGAAAGGAATCTTGATCTCCAGATGTTACTTTGCAGCACCGTTAGGTTTGAGAGGTTTGCATCTTCAACTTGTATTTGGAGCAAAAAGGGGCAGAATCCGTCGCACTCTCACCCAGGCCAGCTTTAGCCAGAGGTCAGATTACAGCTTGCCTCCATCACCTGCACGCTGACAAATGAAAACTGCACTAAAATGAAACACAACAGATCCAACACAACGCCAGTGTCTTCAGCAGGTATACCGGGAAAGCAAGATGGTAATGCACACGTCAGCTGTCCAGAAGGGGAGACAGAGGAAGAAGAGCCCAAGCAAAGTGAGAGAACACACGGGCACTCGTGCTGGCAGCTTGTCCCTGAAGTGGGGAGGTCTCGGGCTTACAGACGCTGACATAAAAGACACACTTGCTACATATTTCAAAACCAAAGAGCGATGGATTTACAAGGCAGGTTGATTTTATGATGACTTTTATTGAAAAGGTACGCTGGGTTTAGGCAGATGCCTTTTAGCGCAGGAAAGTTAACACAGTGCCTAATTCAAGGAGACAGCCTGAGGAAGCAGTGCCGACGGGAGAGAGCGGCAATGTCTCTATTACTCTCCTCGGCATCATAAAGAGAAGAGAAAAAAAAATGGTATTCGTGTTGGTGGTTATAGAGAGGACAGGAGCACAAAAAAATAGAGAAGAGGGGAAAGCAAACCTCAGATGTAGTTTTCTTAAGAAAATAAAATGAAGCAAATCTTAGAACAAAGGGTTGGGTGGAAAAACACCCTCAGTTCATAAATTCTCACCAGGCTTGAAGAAAACTGCTCTGCCTACCCATAGCCCAAAAGCGTCAGAACACAATTATTTTCTGATTCTATTAGAGGAGAAGACTGCAGGGTTCAGCACTCCTGGTCTACAAGTTCCAAATAAAGGTTTAGTTCCAACTATTAGCGAGGGTCACCAAAGCTCAACGAGGCACTGGGAGAACATGAGAAAACTGTTCCATAAGCAGAAATTAATAATTGTTGTGAACATCAAATATGGAGCAGTCACACAGGTCAACCGTGTCTAGTCCTAAAAGTGAGCCCCAGGATAAGCATCCAGCAAACCTGTTAAATCCCAAGAGAAGCCGGCTTTCTAGCCTTGCGATCGCAAGGAAAACACAGCTGTTTGAAATGCTTTATGGTGATTGACGACACCTTTGTCCTTCTCTGAAAAATAGCCTCATGTGGACAAGGGCTGAGAGTTGGGAAAATAAAATCACGTGGAGTCCACTGGATGTGATACAATGGAAAAGCTAAAAAAAAAAATGCTCAGAGAAATATAATGAGGATAGCAAAGAGAGGAGGGATGGATGAGTTTCTTCAGGCCCCCCAAATTTCCTAGGAACCTACACTTTCTAATAAAATGACATTCACTCCAGTATATATATAGCACCCCTCTTCACTCCAGAATCCCAGAGAATAAGCCAATCGTGCCCCAGGGAGAGGCAGCGTGGAGCCAACTTGCTTCTGGATACCTTCAGAAAAACATGTCCTCCCGGAACTGTCAATGCTCATCGACAAGAGACAAGTAAATGTTAGCACTCCGCAGCCATTGAGCGGGAAGTACCTGGCCCTCCCCATTTCTAGGAGCATGAAAACTGCCAGCGACCTGTTGAACACTACTGTGAGGCAGGGTTTGCCGGGGGTAGGGAAGGCTCACACCAAAGTACTTACATCTGTCATTCCGATCCTCTGGGCTAGAAGAGGCTTCCCGATCCGAAATGAGGCCAGAGACAGCAAAAATCTTCTTCCCAGTATCGTCAACCTTAAGTGAACCGGGGGAGCTAGATGGCAGCTGTGTCCCAAAGTCATATTCCTTGCCATCTGCATCTGAGAAGCGCAAGTGGGGAGACTCTGTGTCATGGCAGTTCTTAAGTCGCTTGGCCGGCGTGAAGGCTGACTGATAACTCTCCCGGTCCTCCGTGGAAGCGAAGGGACGGAAAGCCCCCACTCCGCTATGATTTAGCATACTGATTGGGGTGCAATCTAGATTTGGGGGAGCAAACTGAGGGTGGAGGTGTAGTAAAGAAGGGGGAAAATCACGATTGGCAAAAGTGCCTGGCACCCCACCTTGCCGATGGTACATAGAGGCAAAGGTGTAGGAACCGTTGGTGAAGGGAATATGCACGTCCTTGTCTACTGAGACAGGTACACCAAAGGGTCGTGGCTGCTGACACGGGATGGAAGCATCGCGGCTGGCCTCAGCCGTGGACGCCAGGACCATCAGTGCTGGGGATGCCAGCGGGTTGGGGAGGTAGGATGAGTTCTCCATCTTGAAGGCTGCCCGGTGTAAGTCCATCGGAGTCTCTTTCTTAGGCTCGTGTCACACAAGAAGCAGTCTTCCCTGGGAGGGAGGCCGAGCAGCACCTTGGATCAGGGCAGGGGATATTACTGGGGAATCATCGCCTTCTAAGACCTGCGGAAACAGCAAAGAGAAAAAAAGAGGGGGGAGGAAGGTCAAGGGGGGAGGAAAAAAAGGGAAACCCCAAGTGATCGAAACACCATCCTTCTGGCTTACAGATGCTCGGGCAAGAGACACCACAGGCTTTAGGAGCCAGTGGGCAGCAGCATCAGACCATTTTCATTCAGGAAAATCAATAGACAACTTACTGTGATGTACGCGTAGCTGACTTTGGTCCCTACACGTTCCGGGTGAAATGCGCCTGAGCCCAGCAAAGGAAAAAAAATCATAAAACCTCCAAATACAATATTCCCTGAGCAAATGAGCTTTGGAAGGCCAAGTCACCCAGTAGATTAGGTGGGGTCTATATTTTAAAGGGTTTCCACCTGCACACACCTCTCATGGCAGCCCTGATGTTCAAACAGAGGCAAGGTTCTACCTATATGACCCCCCACAAACACATTCTCTCTTCATCTCCCCTGACAACGCCCTGGTGCTGAAAAATTCCTAAATCAAGCACATCTAGACCATCTGTACATGCTAGTTGGTATGAATTGTACGTGTGGATAAATCACACACATTGGCACATACATCAACACACATCTTCATGTATCATCTAAGGCTATTTCCAGAAAAAAGTGCTATGTGAAGAGACAACAGCAATATTATTTTTGATGCACGCCCCTCTCTAATCATACAGGTTTCCTCTTTTCTGAGAAGGAACAAAACCTTCATCAGTAAAATGCCTGGCATCTCCGACAATATTTAACACCATAACGGGTGCCTTTGGCATATGTTCTCTAGAAGCGGCTGTCTTCCAGGGGCAGCAAAGAACGGATCGGTAATTTTAGTTACTAATGCACTCGCTCTTAAGTAGATTTGTAAACAGCCTTGAATTTGCCATTAACATTTGGAGCAAAATGTTAACAAAATTTCTGACTTATTTTGCTCTGCTTATTGGGCCCAGTCAGAGTTGATGTCTGATAAAGGCCCCTGGAACAAATTGGAGTTGGGAGAGACTTCCTTCAATTTCCCTTTTAAATTTAGGTTGTACATTTCCATAGCCGCTGATTCCATTTCAAAATTTATTCTGAGTCGGGGGTTGGGGGAGTGGGAGAAGGGCTATATATCAAAAGTCAGGATAACATAAGAGGAATACTAGAATTTATTAGCTTCAAAAATATACACTAGATAGAAACTTAATGAAACTCAAAGTGTAACCAAAAATCACCATCTGCTACAAATTATAATCTTTAAATCGAGTCATAGCTCAAATGAGATTTTGCCCCCTCCCTTAAAAAAAAAAACACCTAGATAATGGAGTATCTTTGGTATTCCCTCAAATACAGAAGCCTCAGTTAAACTGTAGATGAATCCCCTTGGCTTAATGCAGTGCAAAGAGAGTATTTCCTTCTCTCATCCTGTAGCAGACGTGTCAATGACTGTTATTAATTGGGAAGATGAGTGCACACCATCAGACTGCTTCCTCATTTGGCATCTCTCCTTATAGACATCATTGCTAAATTACCAGATTATGTATCTCACATTAACGGATTTTTCTCTCTTCCAAATTTTAAATAACTTTCCTGTCAAGTTATAGCAGTGCAGGGAATGATCTGCCAAGGACAGCCAGTTAGCCTGACAAGTCTGGTCTGGGAATCCTGTTCTTGGCTGTTTTCAAGTCAGATTAATGGTCACATAACATGGACGCTCTAAAGTGGGTCCAGGGCTGTTCCAAGGGTTCTAAGCAGCTCTTCATAACAGAAATAACTAACTACTTGTCTCTCAAGCAATATCACACGAGGCAAGCAGGAGAAAAGGACAAACATAATACACTAGGGGTGGGGGTGGGGATAAAGGGTGGAATGTTGTCCCCCCAAATAACCAATTGCCCAGAGAATTCACTTTCTATTTTTACTTCCTGGGTCACCTCATTATGTTAAATGAGTTTCATAAATTAGTAATCTGGCGACAGCACCAGACACTCCAACAGAACACGGTGAATCACTCAAACCTGGTTATTCATTTGAAACTTCATTATACTGAAAATAAATCAACAATATTTTTCCAGGCCACATCTCTTTTACTCCACTGTGTGGGCGTTGGTCTCTGTGGGGGAAGGGGGAGTGTGTTTTTTTTCTTTTTCCTTTTCTTTCTTACCTCCTCCTCATACTAACAACTTGTATAGATGAGGCTTCAGCAGACCACAGTCATTATGAAAATCTATAGTTAATACACTCCCAATGTCAAAATGTCATGGGTTTAAACACAGAACCCAAAATAAGAAAACTAACTGACCCTCTTAATTAAAAAAATATGGATTGTAAGATAATCAGCTTGATGGAGCATTTGGGTGACTGTAAAGAACCAGGCAAAGGGAGAGTAAGTAACTGTTACTTTTCTGCCTCTATGCTGATTTTTTTTTAATTTAGCACTTCGTGCAAATCCAGATTAAAATAACTCCAGCTATTGATCCGAGCAGTGGAATTGACATTAATTTTAGTTCACTTCTCACTTTGCAAAGGGATCAATAGGAAGTAATAACAGCTGACATCCCCGCTGAAAGGAGGAGAAAGAAGGGCTGAAGACAGAAATCGAAAAGCAACCAAATAAATCATCAGCTACTTTTCCACGGCATCAGACAAACTCCAAACAGATTGCAAAAAGTCTTTGTTGAATTAACTAAACAAGGAGGAGGGATCAATCCACGAAGCTAAATAAATTGTCTGGCAAGCAGTGAGATTGGACGGAGGAACCAACAAATATTGAGTTTAAAATTTTTCAAATCCTTGATGTGATGGGTTTGGTTCAGGTCTGTGTGGGTGGGAGTTTGTTTGCTTGTTAAATCACACACCCGACCCTGGTTTAAAGTGATTACAAAACGCCAGCTAACTGAATAATTAGTGAGATTACTAATTGCGTGGTTAAACATGCCAGAACCAAGACAAATGAAACGAAGAAACTGGCGTTTGGAACGTGAAAATGTCTGAAGCTGAGCTGATGCGCAGCGCTCCGCGCTCTCCGGCGCGAACTAGCCACTTTCGCATTGAAAAACCGAAAGCCAGAAAGAAAGTCTCAGAGAGTGGGCAATCTCCCACCCCGGCCTCTGACCATCCCTGTCCAGGGTCTGGGCTTCCTGACCCGCGCTGGGATCGGCGTAGAAGGAAGCGGCGCTGCTGCTACTGCAGCTGGGAGCCAAACCCACTTGCAAATGACTGCCACAAAGAAAAGCTGCAAAGCCTCTTTCCCGGAGCCCTAGCTCTGAACGCCCACCAAACTACGACTCTGCTGGCAATTAAAACGCACACACAACACTCCTCTGCTTATTACAACAGGTGACATTTTTGTGGTCTCTGAATAGTTTCCAAAAGCCAGGAATTAAAATAATAGAACAAATTAAACGATATTTTTCCTTTGCATAAATAAACTTTTAAAAAATTAACAGGCAACTTAAAAAGCAGAGAACAATGGGAAATGGGGCCAGGGTAGTGGGGGGTTGTGAAGAACTCAGGAAAGAAATTTTTTTTTTTTTTAAAGTTCACAGACTTCTTCGCTTGAAGAGAATTCCCGCACACCAAATGCCCAGGGGGTATTTGGAAACACCGCTCTAACAGAAATTTTACCACCATATGCAAGAGCTCAGGAAGCATAAGCTTAACACTATTCCAAAGGCTGGGGCCAACGCCTGCGATTCAGACGTGGCCGGGTATCGGTCCCAGATTTGGACCCCGACCCAGACCGGGCTTGGCCAACGGGTGCAAATCCTAAATAGCCGGGCCTGTCGAAGGGTGCAGGGCTGCGGGGCTGCCAGCTCAGCTAAGCGGGTGCAAAATTCAACCGGTAGGAGTCTTAGCCAGGGAAAAGCAACTCTTTTAGGGAAAACGGAGGAAGAAGAGGTGAAGGCGAAACCTGCAAAAACTTGGGTCCAACGCAGGGCCGAGCCCACCGCTCCTTGGCCTGACCTCTCCCTCCAGCTCTCGGCTGCCATTGCACAAAGAATACTTTAGGTCCCAACAACCTCCGCACGAAACAAGCTGCTTGTAACTTTGGGGAACCAGGGCGCCGGCCAGGGAAGAACCGACAAGTGCAAGGAGCCCAGGTCCACAGCCGGGCAGGGCCCGCCGGACAGGGGCTGGGGGAAGGCTGCCTTCGATCAAAGTCCAAGGACCTCGTGCCCCTGAACAACCCCGCCCCGCGGGTCACCCGGGTCTCATCGCCGCGCGCCACCGCTTCGGCGGGCAGCCACCGGGCTCATGGATTCTGGCGCTCCCGTAAGTGCGGGCCGGCGCGGGGCAACCGGGCCCTCCCGGTTCCGGGACTGCGGGCCTAGGGTGAGGGAGGGAGAGTTCTGCCTTTCGCGCCGACGCCGTCCGGCCGCCGCACACGACGCAGCTCGCAGAACAGGTGTGTGTCCCCGCTCGCTGGGCGCCCGGCCCCGTCGGTCACCAGCGGGGCGGCGCCGCCCTGTCCTCGGCCTTCCCCCACCTCGCCCCGGATCGCAGCGAGCGAACTCACGCCACTTTTGCCGGCTTTCCGCGGGCCAGGAGGGATGGGAACGGAGGACTCCCGCATCTCTTCCTCGACGCTCTTTCTGCCTTCCCCCCTCGGCTCATTTTCCATTTTCCGCAAGAACCCCCGAGACCCGCAGAGGAGGAGGCCGGGCATCCCTGGCCGCTCTGCTCCCTCCAGTCTGACCCGCCGTTTCCTCACTGCCCGCCCCCTTTCCCCCCCTTTATTTTTCCCTTCTTTTCCCTTTGCCTCTCAAGCCGAGTCCGGAGCGGGGTCTGGAGGCCAGACGTGGCTGGTGGGCACCGCGGGCAGAGAGAGCCCGAGTCCTCCCTCTCTGCTGTTCCTGGGGCAGGGAGGCGGCACAGGCCACAGACCCCGGACGGCCCAGCCCGGCCACGCCAGGCAGGGATGAACCCCACACAGAGCGCCCCCGCCCCATGCACCCACCCGGTGCGACGCGCGCCCGGCTCGGGGCCCGGGCCCTGGCCCTCCGCTGGAGCCACGGCCAGGGCCCAAAAAAAGCAGCGCGTTCCGAACGGGAAACGAGAGCTTTTCCTCTGCCTCCGGGCAGCCGGAGCCCCCGCTACTTCGGGGCTCCCGCGCGCCCTCGCCGGCCGGGGTCCACCTGGGCCTCGAGCTCTTGGAGGGGCTCTTGGAGCAAAGGACGGACCGGGCATCCCCTCGGATGGTCTCACCGCCGTAGGCGGCCGAGCCCGGGGGGCCACACGGAAGCTCTCCGCCCAAGTTTGTTGTGCCCTGGAAGAAAAGGCTTTCCCTTACAAAGCACAAAGGCGAAACGCCCAGGCCGAGCCCTGAAAAGCCCGGGGCTGGGGAGGGGGACCGGCCGGAGGCTCGGGACCGCGGTGGCGGGGCCCGGCTCCGGGCGGAGAAGGTCGCTCCGCAGGGGCTGACGAGCACGGCGGCGGTGGCCGCAGGACTGCGGCGACCTGCGTGCTCGCTGAAAAGTTTTGTTCTCAAGTCGGAGAAAGAGAAATTGTTACTCAGTTTAAGGCAGGTCTAAGATTAAAATAAAACTACAAAAAGAGCCACGCGCGGCTGTCTATACGGCGGTCCTCCCGCCCGGCTCCGTACGACCGCGGGGCTAGAGTCCCGACCCCGAAAATCCCGGGAGACCCCCCACGGGTCCGGCTGCTCTAAGGCCAGGCCGGTCCAGCCGGGCGGAGCAGGGAGTTTACCGGTCGCGTTTAGAACGGTCCACCTCAGTGCCAGCACCTGCCTCGTTCCTGCGCGCCGCGACTCCCCCCCACCCCACCTCCACCGCCCTCCACGCCCTTCACACCCGCCCCCGCTGGGAAAAAGTGAGCCGAGCACCCGGGGGCCCGAGGCTCCCAGCGGTGCGCGGGTACCCCACCCGGCCGGTGGTGTGCTGTGTGGGGGCGGTGGGGAGCCTCCCCACTAGGATCTCCCCTTCCCCATCCTGCCCGCCGCCTCGGGCTCCCCACTGAGCACCGCCCGGGCTGGGCCCTGCCGGAAATCACCGCGGGGTACGCGGGGGAGCCCGGCGACAGGGCTATCTCCCCATCGACCCAAACAAAGTGGGAACGGGGCTTATTAAAAGATGGAGAAAAGAAGTCCTGCTCCCCCCTTCCCTGGCTGTCCCCTCACCCTCCCTACTTGTCCAATTCCCGCGTCTGGTCCCTCCCCCTCGCACCCCCCAAATAAAACACATTAAGGAAAACTCAAGACGGAAAGTTTGAGCGAGGCAGCGCGCGGAGCGCGCAGGGCACCGATGCCGGAAGGCACCGTCGCGGAGATCTGAGACGCGCCAGCCCGGGTCCCAGCCCCTGCCCCGGTCGGGGGGAGCGGCCCGAATCCCTAGGAAACGGACCCGGAAAGTTAGTCAGGTTCCCGAGCAACCCGCCGCTCTCGCACCCACCCCTCTGTGTACGCGCACACACCCACACCCCTTTCTGGTCTCCATACTTGCCGTGGAAATTCCTTGGGAGAACGGTCGCACTTTTCAGGACACGGAGGGAAGGAGGCGGTGAGTGTGGTGCATGAAAAGTCCCGGGTGCGCAGAGCCGGCGGAGGCAGCGGCGGCGGCGGCGGCGGCAGCGGCAGCAGCAGCAGGCGGCTGGCCCCGGGTTTGTGTTCGCGAGCTGCCTGGGATTGCATGTACAGATCAAGAGACTCGGTTGGTGTGAGAGAAGGAGCAGTGCTGCCTCTCAGCGCTGGCTCTAATCAGTGAATGAGCCTCCACTCTCCCAGGGACTCGGAGACACACACACACACATACACACGCGCGCGCACACACACGCACACATTCTCTCACACTCACACACATACAGGCACTCTGAGCACTGAATACATTAGGGCACTAAGGGACTCTGGGAAATGGAGTCCAGACCCAGGGCACTCCTGGAGAACAGACCTGCTGGCCCTCACGAAAGAGCTCGAAAGTCTTGGGGTCGCCGGACACTGTGGTAACTGAACAGAGCTCTTGCTTTTGTTCACATTTCCCCCTCATCACACCCCCCTCCCCCACCCCGAGAGATCTCAATGGATGGTTTGGTGCTCTTCTTCCTTTCTTGAACCAAAAGACTGAGAGTAAATGGGTAAATCTTGAAGGCTGACACCCACAGCAGCTGGATGCCCCCCAAATCCTGGCTCCCTCATGAACTCTGCCTTTTTCCAGAAAAATCTTACCTACTGCTTTGTTCCTGGAATGCTTCTCAGGGTCTTTGCCTATAACAATAAGATAACAGATGAATATAAATAAAACTACAACTTTTAGAGATGGTGGAGAGGGCCTAGTTTAGCACCCAGAATCAAGAATTAAAAATTTTATTGGTATTTATATTGCAGTTCTTTTTTTCAAATCATTTTATATCATTTTTTTTTTAATTCACCAAGGACAGAAAGATAAATAGGGGGAAATGGATGGAGAACTAACATTCCCTGAGTGTCTTCTAAGAGCCAGGTTACAGGACTAAATGCCTTTACATAACCTCATTTAATCCTTAGATTAATTCTGGAGACAATATTATCATTATTTTATATATAAAATAGGAAACTGAGGTTGAAAGGGTTTTTGCAATTTGCCCATGGAACATGGTTAACAAGTCTAGGATAGCAGGTACTCCTAGCTCTGAAAGCAAAGCCCAACCAAAATCTAATCCTGGTTTAGGAAATCATTCCTTTGTTTATGGCTCAGTTTCTGAAACCTCAGATTTCCCATCTGAAAAAAAAAAACGGGGGGGGGGGGGGTTGGGTACATACTGATAATCCACTCAGCAAAGAACCACATAGGATTACAAACTGTCTCTCTAAAAACACAGAGCCCTCAGAGTCTCATTCTTGCTATTACTGCACGGTCCTTGTTTCTTATGTTTAACATTAAGGTAGCATCTACACGTCATGTATGTTTAGGTGTACACGTGTGGCTTGTATTTCAAATTCTTAATTAGCAACTCTTTAAGTAAATGGTTGATTTGATCAATCAGGAGTTCTATGGTTATGACTCTTTCTGTATCTGTAATTCATGGGATTAGGGTTGTTTAGGAGCCTCCAAGTCTTAATCCACATTTAGTCATTCATTCACAGCAGCATGTATTGGATTAGGTGCTATTCTTCCCATTAGATTATTCTTTCCTGCTGGACTGTAAGCTTCCTGAGGGCAAGAGCCATTTTTGTTTTATTCAACATTATATCCTCAGTATCTAACAGTGGCAATCTTTTAGTTGAACACATACATGAGGATATAAAAACAAAATGAACAAACAAAATTTCTGCCCCCAAAGAGCTCACCATCTGGTAGAGGAAACTAGAAGTAGAAAACAATTTGATGGCTGCTATAATTGGGATGACCGTGTAATATATTGGTGTGAGACAAGTCTGATAGTGAAAAGGAGCACTATTAGTAATTATGCTGCGATGGCCGGTGTGAACAGGGACTGTCCTCAGCTGAGCAGTTTGAATGGTCACCCCAGCTCTAAGGGGGTGTTTCATTCATTCATTTAACAAGTATCTGTTGAGAATTCTCTTGTGTGATATGTTGAAAGAATTATAAGCCACTTGATTTCCCTAGAAATTGAAGTATGAGGCATTGAGCAGCAAGAGATAATCAGGACAAGTACGGCAAATCACAAAAGGCTATGTATACTAAGTTAAGGAAAGTGGACTTTATCCTACAACTGATGAGAAACCCCTAGAGGGTTTTTCAGGGGTGTGACATGGTAAGATTTCTGCTTAAAAAGAGTACTAGTTACTGGGTGAGTGTGGTAGAGGTTAGACAGGAGGCAGGAAGACCAGTTAAGAAGTTTATGATAGGTAAGTCGGTTGGGATCTAGTAGGGCCTGAACCAAGGTACGGAGGCAGTGAATGGAGAAGAGGGGACACATTGCGGTGAGATCTAAAGGTAGGATCAACAGGATTTAGGGGTGTCTGGCTGGTTCAGTTGGTAGAACATGTGACTCTTGATCTTGGGGTTTAAGTTTGAGCCCCACATTCGGTGTAGAGATTACTTAAAAAAATAAAATTAAAAATAAAAAAAGATAGGGGTGCCTGGATGGCTCAGTCAGTTAAGCCTCTGACTCTTGATTTCAGCTCAGATCTTGATCTCAGGGTCATGACTTTGATCTCAGGGTCGTGAGTTCAAGCCCCCTGTTGGGCTCCACGCTCAGCGTGGAGCCTACTTAAAAAAAAAAAAAGACAAAAGGATTTAGCCACTTTCTGTGGTAAATGAAGCAGAAGGAAGACCCTATATAAATCTGAAATAGGATTTTATTATTTATAGGACAAGATACTATCAGTACTTTAATGTTCATTAGTAGCAAAAGGCTTCCTCAGATCAGCTTCCAGAGTTCTCATAAATCCAGTGGACATTCTCACAGGTAGATGATATAGATAAGAAGCCCTATGTCAATCATCAAGCCAAATATTTTTAACTGCTACCATATTCAGTGCTCTGTACTATGATGCAAGTACTTAAGAATTAGATGAAATAGGGGCACCTGGGTGGCTCAGTCGTTAAGCGTCTGCCTTTGGCTCAGGTCATGATCCCGGGGTTCTGGGATCAAGCCCCACGTCGGGCTCCCTGCTCGGCAGGAGGCCTGCATCTCCCTCTCCCACTCCCCCTGCTTGTGTTCCCTCTCTCGCTATATCTCTCTCTGTCAAATAAATAAATAAAAATCTTTAAATTAAAAAAAAAAAGAATTAGATGAAATAATGAAAAAATTAAATCCACAAAATCATAGCAAAATTATATAATGCAAAATTGAATATGTAATACCTCATGAATTCACGGGTCATTGTCCAGCAACCTCAGGTATCCAAAACACAATGGACCAGGAAATAAGCAAAAAGGGCCCCTGAATAACCAAAATAAACATTACAAAGTCCTTGCACTAAAGTTAACACATTTTACTCCTAGGAGAATTCCTCAAGCCTTCACTCAGAGCCGATTTACTCTTTCTTAGGTACAATTCTAATAAGCTTGATTATTTGGCTTTCCCATTCACAGCTGATTAAGATCGTCAAATTAAAAGGGGGCAGCCATTAAAAAGAAGGAGATAGACTTGGATGTACTGACATGCAAGAATATCTATTGTATATTGTCAAGTGGGAAGAAAAGCAAGTCGTATAATAGTGTACAGCGCACATAAAGTGACTGGATATTTGTATGTACCCAAGTATGCACACATATCGACAGAAATGACCTATAGGGACATACATTAAACTGCCAACAATAGTTATGCCAGGGAGTGGGAGTGGGGATGTGGGTGGGGGGGAGCAGGAATGAAGAAGGGACTTTTTGCTTCAAATGCTTCTGTTTGTGTTTCAGTGAACATATATTAGTTTTGTAATTTTAGTATCCATTAAAAAGCATATAAAAGGAGTAAAGGGCAATGTGGTTAGAGCAAGCATACCCACAGCCAGAAGCGGTGACCAATATACAAGAAGCGAGCACGAGAACTCAAAACCAGAAGAGGATGGAGTTCTCCAAACCAGCATAACCCTAATAACTTTTCAGGGAAAAGTCATCAAGGAACACATTATGCTTAGTATATTTTACTTAAGAGAGCAAGCAAGTATGTAAAAACTTAGAAAAATAAATTCCCACCCAAAGCAGATTTTGATACTTTAGGAAGTAAATTTCAGTTGTCTGGAAAATACACATTCATGGAACACATCATTCCCTGAAAATGAGAAGTAAAGGAGATATTACTTTAGGTAAGAGCAGAGGTGATGCAGAGTAAGGAATGGTCCATATAAATAACATTCAACAGACATTTATTGTGCCAAACACTAAGGACACAAAGATAAATTTTAAAATAGCCTAGCCCTCCTACACTGTTGTGGGGAATGCAAGCTGGTGCAGCCACTCTGGAAAACAGTATGGAGGCTCCTCAAAAAGTTGAAAACAGAGCTACCTTACGAACCAGCAACTGCACTACAGGGTATTTACCCCAAAGACACAAATGTAGTGATCCGAAGGGGCACCTGCACCCCAATGTTTATAGCAGCAACGTCCACAATAGCCAAACTATGGAAAGAACCCAGATGTCCATCAACAGATGAATGGATAAAGAAGATGTGGTATATATATACAATGGAATACTACTCAACCATCAGAAAAACCGAAATTTGCCATTTGCAACGACATGGATGGAACTAGAGGGTATTATGCTAAGCGAGATAAGTCAACCAGAGAAAGACAATTATCATATGATGTCACTGATATGCGGAATTGAAGAAACAAGACAGAGGATCATAGAGGAAGAGAGGAAAAAATGAAATAAGACGAAACCTGAGAGGGAGACAAACCAGAAGAGACTCTTAATCTCAGGAAACAAACTGAGGGTTGCTGGAGCGGAGGGGGGTGGGAGGGATGCGGTGGCTGGGTGATGGACACTGTGGAGGGTATGTGCTATGGTGAGCACTGTGAATTGTATAAGACTGATGAATCACAGACCTGTACCCCTGAAACAAATAATACATTATATGTTAATAATAAAAAAATTTTAAAGTAGTCCATCCCTGCCCTAGAGAAGCTTACAGTTCCAGCAGCAGAGATAAATGAGGAAGCAGCTAGTGAGCAGTGCTGTGCAATGTGAGCAATGCTGTAATGGAGATTCTGAGTAAAGGATGGTGGGAGGCGCTCACTCTACCTGGAGCTACTAGGAAAGAAGGCAGGGACTGAAGTGGGTGTTCAAAAAATAACCATTACAAGGGCTCCTGGGTGGCTCAGTCAGTTAAGTGTCAGACTCATGATCTCAGGGCTCCGTGCTCAATGTGGAGCCTGCTTGAGATTCTCTCTCTCCCTCTTTCTCTGCCTCTCCTCCACTCTTTCTCTCTCTCTCTCAAAAAAAAAAAAAAAAAAAAAAGACTATTATGGGATGACACTTAAGTTGGGCTTGAAGGATAAAATTTACCTAGAGAGGAGAAAAGTGAGTCTACCTAGGGAGAAAAGTGGGATGAGTACTCTAGGATGAGGGAACAGCATATGCTAGGGCACAGAGACATGAGAGTTCTTGGCACATTCAGATAGTGCATTTCAAACTTTTCTACAAGAAAGGGGTGATGGTGGATAATGGTGTCTAAGGGCAAGCCTGAAATTTATGTATCAGGTTTTATCTTGAAAAAAATTAATGGAAAATTTGCCTTCAACTCCACAAATATATTATGTTTGAACATAAAACAATGTTCTCAATGATTTAGCAGCTGATAAAACTGATGCTTCAGAAAGATGCACCACATTTGTCCAGTACTTTCTCATATCACATGTATAACACTAAATAATCCAGGGGTTCTTGTTTCTAATTTGAAAAACAAAGGCATAGAAGATATAAGGGCGCATTGGAAAAGTAGATCAACGGATTGTGAAGAGTTTTGTCTGTTAAGGATCTGGACGATGCAATATCTAGCCAACTCCTATTCATACTTCAAGCCTCTGCTTAGGCCTTGTCTCTTCCAGGGAGCTCCACTACTACCATCCTCTCTTTTCCTCAATCTGTGTTATTGTAGCATGTTATGCATTTATCCATCCACTTACTACATTGTGCTGGAATTATCGATTAAATTTTCAAGCACCTCCACTAGACTTTGATCTGCTTAAAAGCAGTTGTTTTGCATAGGACTTAGCACAATAGATACTAGTATCTGTTAGATTGAATTGATTTAAAGCTAAGGACAAGATTCAGGGAGCACTACCTGGCTTTCCAAGACAGGACAAGGTGCTCCTCTATACACTCCCACACAATTGTGTGCTTACCTGGTCAAAGCTAGCATTAAATTATACTGAAACTGTCTGCTTACTTGTCTGTCTCCTTGTCTAGATTATAAGCTTCTTAAAGGAAAGGACTGGGGACGTCTGGGTGGCTGTCAGTTAAGTGTCTGCCTTTGGCTCAGGTCATGATCTCAGGGTCCTGGGATCGAGCCCCGCATCGGGCTCCCTGCTCAGCAGGGAGTCTGCTTCTCCCTCTCTTCCCTGCTCCTCCCCTCTCTCTTGCTATCTCTGTCACTATCTCTGTCTCTGTCTCTCAAATAAATAAATAAATAAATAAATAAATAAATAAATAAATAAATAAATCTTTAAGGAAAAAAAAAAGGAAGGACTGCTTGCTCACCACTGCATCCCAAACACTTAAGATCACAGGAGGTGATCGATGATTACATAGAATGAATGAATGAGTAGCCATTAAAAATTCTCATGACAGAAATGACATGATCAGATCAAGGCTTAGAAAAATAGCTTTGGAGGCAATTTTAAACATAGGCTGGAGAGGGATAAGACTGGAGACAAAGAAATTAAGGAAAAAATTGAAAAAGAAACATAGGACATACTGGTAAAAGACTGTCCTTTCTTAATAAATGTCCTTCTAATTGGCTAATTTGATTAGATGTTTATATGTATTTTACAAGGCTGACCTCTTTAGTCTCTTAGGATTCCCTAAGGAAGGATATTCAGTTACCTCGTTGAGGAAGCCTTCCCTGACCCCAACCCCCACCAAGTTGGTGCCTTCATGTACATCTGGAGGTCATTGAGGGCAGTGACTACATCTTATTCATCTTAGTATCTCCAATGCCTAGGACATGCCTGCTCAATAAATGTTTGCTGAATGAATGAACACATAAATTGATCTATTAGTATACTGTACTCAAGCTCCGACCAAGACACAGAGGACCTAATGATCCCTAGTGTGCAGGTTTCTGGATACAGGAAACAGAACAAATAAAACAAGACTAGATACGGAGGTACACCTATTCCACAGGTAACACAGGGTAAATTTCTCTCTCTGACCCCTCCATCCTCATTCTGAAGAATAACTCTCATTGAGTGAAAATCAATAAAAGTCATTTTAAGGGAAGTAGGTTTAGAAAAAGGCTCTGAAGGAGGAGAAAGGAGGAGGGGAACTTCAAGTTCAACCAATTTGGGCTTTTCTTTTTTTTTTGAGAACTTGTAAGCTGCAAAAAACCTTTACAGAATAAAAAGTCTGTTTTCTACAGTCCCTTTCAAAGGAACACCCCCCCCATATACACATACAAACCAATAGTCTTTTTGAGATTCCCAGTTTTGTAACTAAAAAAGAAAAATAAAATCCACAGCAGAAATAATAATAAATCCTCCATTTCTCAGATTGACATCAACAAGAAACTTTCTGAAGTAGTTGTGGACAGTTCTCAGAGACATTCAACCAATATTCATTGTGAGATTGACCTAGCAAACTCTAGCAACAAATACTGACTGCAAACTATGGACAATGCATTAGGAAGAAGTTTTAAAAGATACTTAAAAAGAAAGGGAGGAAGGGAGAAAGGAAGAAGAGAAAAGAAAAGAAAAGAAAAGAAAGAAAAAGGAAAACAAAAGGACATGAGATGCACTTTCTATCCCCTAAGAAGCTTGTGGAATTGTGGTGTTAAGTCATAGTCATAAGAAAATCCTATGAAAAGTTCAAAAGAAAAGTTAATATTCTCAATTACAACGTAGAAAAATTCATCAAATGAGTGACACAGACAAACTGTTGTAGGATTTCAAAGGACGGGGAGACCATCAGGGTTTGAGGTATCCTCAAGTGTTTAGGGAGAAAGTAGGATTTAGATAGGGCATTAATGGAGATAGAATTTGAATCTTGAAGAGTGGGAAATATCACAAGAATAGAGCCTATGGCATGTCAGGGAACATTTTACTCATGACTGTGTCCAGGGTGGTTTAGAAAGTAAATATATGCAGTTCTATGAAGAGTGTCTACAATGGTAAAAGTTAAAATCTGAGATGGATCCATAGCACCGTAGTTAAGAACAACTGAAGGCAGATCTGGGTTTGAATCCTGTTTCTACCACTGAATGGTTGAGTGGTTTTGTCACATTTATCCTCTCTGAAGCTCAGTTTCCACCATCTTAAAATGGGGACGGTATTAATTATACCTACCTCGTAAAGTCGACATGAAGATAAAATGAAAGTTACTCTCCATAGTTCTTGGCAAAGAAGTGCTCAGTACGTGATAGTTCCATGCTTTCCCCCCAGAGTCAGAGTTTGTGGTCTGGAACTTCTAGGGAGTGAAAAAAAAATTTTTTTAATGAAAAATATAGACCAAACAGACCTGTATAGAACAGATGGTCAGCCTTTTTGCTTTCATTTCATCCGATAGAGCAGCGTTTTCCCTGCCGATTTCCATCTGGAGCATGACTTCAGCGTACTTACTGTTTGATTTTGAAACATCCTTTCCCGAAAAGCATTCTTCCTAAAGGCACTCGTCCTAAAAATACTCTGAATCCTGCTCACCTCCACTATCATCTCCATGCTTTTCTAGGCAACAGAATGCTTCTGGAGGAAAATAGAAACCGTGTGGATTTCAGATTTGTGTTACTTGGATTTATTCATTCATTGACTTAATAAATATTTATTGAGTACCTATTTTTGAAAGATGAAAAGCCATCAAGGGGAAGCTACTTCACTTCCCACCTCCAACGTGCACCTGTAATTCCCTTCCCTTGTTCACTCCTGTTGCAGGGAGAGGAGAAGAGCCCCTCCTCCTTTTAAAAGCCGGACGCTCCAACCGTGCTTTGCAGCCCTGGCCTTCGTTGGAGGCCTTTGCACTAGTATTGTCTCTTTCCTACTTCCAACCTCTTCCTCTTTAGTGGTTTCTTTATAGTCAATATTTAAACATACTCAAGTATCCCTCACTAAAAGAAAAAAAAAGATAAATCCTCCTTAGTCTTTCATCCACATCGTTCTCCAGATGTTATGCTCTCCCTTCCCTCCTTCCCAAAGTTGTGCTAAGTATTGCCCACAGACACTCCGCCTTGATTTTATTAACCACCCCTTACTCCTCAACCCCATCAATCTGGAATTTGTGCCTGCCATTCCTCCAAAACTGCCTCAGTAAGATCATCAATTTTTATTTCTCCTTTTGCTTGGCCATTCCCTGTTTGAAATGCTTTCTTCCTTTAACTTCTGTGACATCACACATTTCTGATTTTCTTCTCACTTCTCTAGATGTTCCTTTTTGACCATCTTTGACAGATCTCCCTTTGTGCGACCATTAAATGTTTTTCACGTTCTGTTGTAATGCATACATCTCTTCCTACTTTGGCTTTTTCCTAAGGTAAATGCATTCACTCCCATGACTTTGTTACAATTGGCATAACTACAAGTCTCAGATCTATAGCTTCAGATCCATATATCCAATTGCCTCCATAAGCTCTCTACCTGAATTCTCCACTGGCCTCTCAAACTCCCAGCATATCTAAACCTAGACTTATCATTTTCATTCCCAAACCTGGTCCTCCTCTGTTGCTTCTCAGCTCAGTACGTGCTGGTATCAGCTGTTTGAGAGTCATCTTCGACCATTTCCTTCTTCACCATTCATTACAAATCAATTACTGATCTTGTCATTACACTTTTTAGATATTCTGAAAACCATCTTTCTCTCCATTTTTACCACCATCATCTCTTATCTAAGCTGCTGCAACAGCCTTCTTTTTAAAAGGGCAAATCTGTTTATATCACTGTTAATGCTTATATTATGGCTGTCCATTGACCTTGGGATAAAGTCCAAAATCCTTAGTATGGTCTACAAGGTCTTATATGTTCTGACCCCGTCTGCACTTGCACCTTTATTCTATGTCCCTTTCCCCACTTCTCTCTCCTCTGCAGGCATGTTGGTCTCCCATCAGTGCTTCAATGCATCATCCTCTCTCCTCTTTCACACCTATCTCTCCTCCCCTCTCCTAGCAATCTCTACCCTTCACCTAACTATTCCTATTCGTCTTTTTAGGTTTCAGCTTAACTGAAAGCAGAGTTGATTAGTTCTCCTTCTTTACATTCACATTATGCCCCATTCTTATCCTTCCTAACACTTCTCACTTTTATATTGTCTACCTTCACTAATAGTCTATAAGCTCCAGGGGCCATACCTGCCATGCTTAGCAATGTATTCTTAGTGCATAGCACAGTGTCTAGCAAATTTTGTAATAAAATATATATTAATTCTTTCATATAGTAAGTGACAGATCAGTTTCACCTTTATTTCTGCAAAGTCTTCCTTGACTCATTCAAGCAGAATTGATAACTTCCACATTAACATCACGACTATACCAAAGATACTATCTGTATCTTAGTTCTCTTTGTATCTCTAGCACTTCACTTGGTGTCTGGAACGAAGTGAATGCTCAATATATGCTTATAGTATTGAACTAACGGACTTTGCCAACTGGCTGGATATGAGATCTGAAGGAACACAGAAAGTCAAAGATAAACTCTGAAGTGTGGGCTAGCCTTTACCAGAAATGGAAAACTTGGTAAAGGAGGGTGGTTTAGAAAGTAAATATATGCAGTTCTGAGCATAGGTATTGATAGTCATAGTGACAGAGGAGAGAATTTATACAGAAGGTCAGTAAAGCAATGGAGTCCTGAAATGGCAACATGAAGATAATTCCCAGGTAGGAAGCAGTCTGCTATAGCCAGGAGAGGGCTAATGGATGGGATACATTCTAATTTGCCTAGGACAATCCCAGTTATCCTAGCATAATAATGATGGTACTGCCCCCTTGTATGCTTAAAAATATCCAAATAAATTAGGGGTGCCCAGCTGGCTCAGTTGGTAGAGCATGCAACTCTTGATCTCAGGGTCTTGAGTTCAAGCCCCACGCTGGGCATAGAACTTACTTAAAAAAAAAAAAAGTGTCCAAATAAATTATATGACCAGTCAACCAGAAGACCACATGAATTTGGAAAAGTTAAGTGAGTTAAGGGCAAGAACATTTAGGACAAGAGCATAGCAAGAAATTAGAGTGATTTCAACTTGCAGCCAGTGAAGGAATGTACTGAACTGAATGACATTTTATAAAGAGCTATGAAATGAACCAGCTAGCCACTTCTGGATGAGCAATGTCACAAAAACCCTGATGGGTAGACATTTTCATCCATATTTTATAGATAAAAAATATTTTATAGATAAAAATAATCAAAGCTTAGATTAAATAACCCGCTCAGAAAGTTAGTGCTTAAAAAGTAAAACAGGGCGCCTGGGTGGCTCAGTCGGTTAAGCGACTGCCTTCGGCTCAGGTCATGATCCTGGAGTCCCGGGATCGAGTCCCACATCAGGCTCCCTGCTCGGCGGGGAGTCTGCTTCTCCCTCTGACCCTCCTCCCTCTCATGCTCTCTGTCTCTCATTCTCTCTCTCTCAAATAAATAAATAAAATCTTTAAAAAAAAAAAAAAGTAAAACATAGCGCCTTTTTCTCGCTCCCAGCCATCTGGGCGGCTGCTCCTGGCTGGCCTTGCCCACACCTAAGGCAGGAAGATGGTGGCTGCAAAGGAGACGAAAAAGCCACTGGAGTCTATCTACTCTGGGCTCCAAGTCATCATGAAAAGTGGAAAGTATGTGCTGGGGCACAAGCAGACTCCGAAAATGATCAGACATGGCAAAGTGAAACAGATCATCCTTGACAACAACTCTCCAGCCTTGAGGAAATCAGAAATAGACTATTATGCCACGTTGGCCAAAACTGGTGTCCCTAGTACAGTGGCAATACTATTGAATTGGGTTTAGAATGTGGAAAATACTGTGGAGTATGCTCATTGGCTATCATTGATCCAGGGGATCCTGATATCATTAGAAGCATGCCAGGACTGACTGGTGAAAAGCAAAACATGCAAAATTCTTCTCTAATGAAACTGGCCAGAGCTTGTTTTAAAAAAAAAAAAAAAAAAAGTGGGCGCCTGGGTGGCTCAGTTGGTTAAGCGACTGCCTTCGGCTCAGGTCATGATCCTGGAGTCCCGGGATCGAGTCCCGCATCGGGCTCCTTGCTCAGCAGGGAGTCTGCTTCTCCCTCTGACCCTCCCCCCTCTCATGTGCTCTCTCTCTCCTCTCATCCTCTCTCTCAAATGAATAAAATCTTAAAAAAAAAAAAAAAAGTAAAACATAGCTAGAAAGCAAAACTAACTAAATATAAACAAGTAATTGAAAAAAGAAGTCAAAGGAGGAAATATCTGGAAGTCACGAGAAGTCCCTTCTCTGATAACTTGTAAGCATCTTGAGTGGGAAGGGAGAAATAAAGCATCGATATGATGGCTTCCCCATAAGGGAGGGCAACTGCTACCACCAAGATCCTTCACTATAACTTGCAAAATTAGTGCTCACTGATTTCTGGAATCATGAGCTTCGTTGAAAGCCACCCTTCTTTTCCCAAGAGAGAAGTAATTCTAGGAAGTAACTTTAGTGAAATGGAAGATAAGACACTTCTACCCTGGGACACACCTGACTTCAAAACCAGCTCGAAGGTAGAGAAAAATCAAATATTCAGGGGCAAAAGGAAGTTAATCTTGGCTAAAATGAATGTCAGAGAAGATATTGCAATGAAAGCCAAAGCAAGAAAGGGATAACCTAAGGAGAGCCTGGATATAAATATGTAGGACCGAAAATTACTCCGAAAGTCAAATCGAAGCGAAGCAGTGGAGGGACACCACAGAGGCATGGGCAGCGAAGGTAAGACAAAGGAATACAAACATTTCATGAGGATGACTTAAAGGTTCTAAGTTGGAAAACGAGTTGACAATTGTGATGATTCCTTCAGAGTGAGTGAAAATTGCATTTTAGCAGTAAATATCCTTCAATCTTTCCCAAGAACTAAATAAGGTGCTCTTTACTATGTAATAATAGGAGTTTCACTTTTTACTGCCTCCCTCATTGAACAGTGCCTACTAAGCAATTATACTTCAGCTATGCTGCCCCTTTTCCCTTTCCCCTTTTCCCCTTCTTCTAAAGACTAGAAAGAGATGAATGCAACAGCACAAAAGCAGTGAGAATTTCACCTGAAGGCAATCAGTTTTAAGAAGCACTTTGCAGGGGCGCCTGGGTGGCTCAGTCGTTAAGCGTCTGCCTTCGGCTCAGGTCATGATCCCAGGGTCCTGGGATCGAGCCCCACATCGGGCTCCCTGCTCGGCGGGAAGCCAGCTTCTCCCTCTCCCACTCCCCCTGCTTATGTTCCCTCTCTCGCTGTGTCTCTCTCTATCAAACAAATAAAATCTAAAAAAAAAAAAAAAAGAAGCACTTTGCACAAATGCGCTGCATTTAAGAATGCTTTTGGTATATCTATCTTTCCATGGGACAACCCAGCCCAGTGTAAAGAACAGGTACCATAAACCAAGAAACCAAGACTGACTAGTTGTGGAACTTAGGTAAATCATATACTTTCTCTGTTTTCCACTTTTTAATTTATTTAAGTAATCTCTAGGCCCAATGTGCGGCTGGAATTTATGACCCCAAGATCAAGAGTTGCATGCTCTCTGGACTGAGCCAGCTAGGCACCCCTCTGTTATTCTAATAGTCATTTTTTTTTCTATATATATTGCATGGTTGGCTGTTGTTGTTGTTTTGGTGACAAATTCTACACAAAAATAAGGTAGGTATTGTTAAGGAATGCCTTGTAAATATTAAATCCGTTTTTATTTTTTATTTTTTTTAAAAGATTTTATTTATTTATTTGACAGAGAGAGACACAGCAAGAGAGGGAACACAAACAGGGGGAGTGGGAGAGGGAGAAGCAGGCTTCTTGCAGAGCAGGGAGCCCGAAGTAGGGCTCGATCCCAGGACTCTGGGATCATGACCTGAGCCGAAGGCAGATGCTTAATGACTGAGCCACCCAGGCACCCCTCCGTTTTTAAATCATTATAAAGGCAGATAAATTATTACACTTTCTTTATTCCTTTCCTCTATTTTTGTAACAACCTAACATTTTATTGAATAAAGACTCATGAAACTTAAGAGTTTGAATAAATGCTGGAGGTCAAGTTAAAATTGGTATATAAGAAATAATTCTACTTCTATGGCCTCTTCTTAATTTACATATTAGTCAATCAATAAACAAACATTTGTTCAGTGCTTCCTGTGTGTCAGGCGTTACATTGGGCTGTGGGAGGGGAGGGATACAAGGTACTCTATTTCATCAAATCAAAAACAGTTTGGATTATAAGAAGCATCTCAATTTTCTGAGCTGTTAAAATGTGGAAAAATATGCATCTAAGAAGTGATTATATGTGGGTAAAAAACAAAGAGCTTCCACGGTGAAAAAACAGAATATATCCATATTCTACCCATATCCAAGTGAGTGCTAGAAACAAAAAGCATCTCCAGAAGTTTAGTGCAGCAAGAAGTCTCAAGGAGCTGAAGGTGGTGAGGGAGGCCCGCTGTGTATGACGCTGGCCTAGTTCTGCTAATGTATTTTCTATCGATTCTCTAAAGGCATTGGCAAGAAAAGAACAAATTAAAAACTAAGATTTATACTTTCCCTCCTGAAATGTGACAACTTTAAGTTTTGTTAAGACTTCTGAATCCTGGGCGCCTGGGTGGCTCAGTCGGTTAAGCGACTGCCTTCGGCTCAGGTCATGATCCTGGAGTCCCGGGATCGAGTCCCGCATCGGGCTCCCTGCTCGGCAGGGAGTCTGCTTCTCCCTCTGACCCTCCCCCCTCTCGTGTGCCCTCTCTCTCTCTCTCACTCTTTCAAATAAATGAATAAATAAAATCTTAAAAAAAAAAAAGACTTCTGAATCCTATAGTTATACCAACCCAAAACCATGATTTCTCTTGCGTTGGACAATTTAACTTACCAACAATTCTGTACATTATGAATTAAGCAAATACATACTTTGGTAACATAAGCAGGAAACTTAGGGGAAATGGCCCAAATCATTTAAAATTTGAGCCTGTAATAATGGATGCAAATACTTTGAGATAATCGTTTCGGCATCATTTCTATGCTGGGAGAGTGAAAATCAAAATTGTTCTCCAGTGGAAGTTCTAAACTATGTTTGCATCTGTAGTTCTAGGCTAGGTTCCCAGGCCACTACTAAGTCTCTGTTTCCCCACCCCCTATCCTGAGCTATAAGTACCAAGACCTCCAACCTCTGATTAAAGAGAACACCAGTTGATGCTACACCTAAGAATTTAATCTTAGGACCACTGTTCATTCCCCCCCCCAAATAATTTTGAACTTCAAGCTTCTTAGCTCCCACCACTGTCCTCTGCTGCATCTACTGTGACTAATCACACCTCTGCATGAAAACAAATACTTGTAGGACCTTCCAGACCACAGCTGACTTTTGTTAAGCCTTTGTGTCCACTGTTCTCCAGGAGTCAGCTGTGACTAAATCTGCCAAGCTTCATTCTGGTTTTCATAGGTCAAAGCCCCAAATAGAATTACCTGCTCTATTCCCAAATTTGTCCTCTGTGGAACTGTCATTCCTAAAATGCTCTACACTTCCTTAAGCCTAGTGTAATCCCTCTTCTCTCTCCCTACACAAACCCTCCATTTGCCCTCTGGAATTCCAATTCCTCTACACACTCAATCATTTCCCTGAATGCTCCTTCCACTTCGGTGCTTATTAAAACCTAACCTTCTCTAGGCCACTTCCCGGGCTGCTCCCTCCAGTGAGGTCTGCTCATATTTTTCACACCTCTTTAGTGTCAGGAGACCAGAATACTCCCTGGTGCTAGTCAGAGTCCACTGCTTCCCCACCCTTTTGTAAAAACCCCTGCCATTCTCTCTGATTGGTCATTGTAATCCACCTGCCTTCTTTTTTTTTTTTTTAATCCACCTGCCTTCTGTGTACTCATCGTTTACAGAAGATACTGGCACTTGGTTGCTGTGTTCTCTTGTCCTGCAAGTCCTGCCATCATCCTAAGTGAGTTCAGAAAGACCCACCTAATCTCCGATGTCCTCCTCCAATGCTACTTGGCCATCTAT
This sequence comes from Mirounga angustirostris, assembly GCF_029215605.1. Classification (NCBI taxonomy): domain Eukaryota; kingdom Metazoa; phylum Chordata; class Mammalia; order Carnivora; family Phocidae; genus Mirounga; species Mirounga angustirostris. The sequence continues at coordinate 155,666,526 of NW_026991712.1, forward strand.
CCCCTCCTCCCCCCCCGTCACTCCCTGGACCTTGTCATCATCACCTAAAACTCCTCTACTTTCTTTACTTCTAAAATCACTAATTCTTTTCCCCTCTCCCCTAAAATCACTAATTCTAATAGTCCACTTTCTTACCACAATTACCTATACTTCCAGCTCACTTATTACACCAGCCTGACTGCAAATGCCCTTCCCTTTGTTTGAAAAGATTATGGAGCACTTCGCTTCCTTTCTATTACCTCCTTCCTGTCTTTACTTCTCTATTTATCTGGCTTAGCGTTCATGGTCCATCATTTCACTCGCTCTTAGAATTACCCTGAACTCTCTCCTTGAATGCACTCATTCCTTGTCTTCTAAGATACCACACTCTCCTGGTTTCTCTTACTTGTCCGGCAGGCTTTCAGAGACATTTTTACTGCCTTCTCCCTCCTCTATTACTAAACGTTTACATGTCAGAGTGTTTCAGGGATCTATCCTAGGAGCTTTTCTCTTTTCATTCAATTCCTTTTCCTTAAGTAATCACAGCTCTTCCTATGGGTTTAATTACTGTCAGTATGCATATGCTCCTCAAATTCACACTCGAATTCAGAATTGTTGTTTGAGCTCCAGATTGATATACTTGCTTACCTGACATCTTCAAATTAATATCTCCAAGGGATCTCCAACACAGTGTGTTCAAAAGTAAACTCATCACTTTCCCATTAAAGCTATTCCTTCTAGAAACCTGAGTCACTTTTGACATCTCCCTCTCTCACATCTCCCCATATTTAAATAATCTCCCCATATTTAAATAAGATCTGTTAATTCTATCTCCAAACTATTTCTCAAAATTTGTCCACTTTTTCCATCTCTACTGCCACCTCTCTGGTCCAGGTCATTATCATTTTCATTCAATAGGTGTTTAACTCAATATCTACCATGTGCCATGTCCTGTAAGTGCTAGAATATACAGCTGCAAAGGAGCCTCTTGCCTGGATCACTTAAATAACTGGTCACATTGAAATTCTTTTTTCCCCCTCCAGTCTATTTTCTGCTTTGGAAACAAAGTTTTATTTTGTTTTTTAAAAATGCAAATCTGATTTTGTAATCACTTGTTGCATGGATTAAACTAGATTATGAATGTAAAGGACTTAGTGTCTGGCACGTGATAGTCAATAAATGCCAATCAGTGGATATATGTGGAATAACTCAGTAAACGATTTTGGAATAACTGGCCAGCCATTTAGAAAAAAATACGACTTTATCCCTACCTCACTCCTTAGACCCAAAGTATGTGGGGGGAATGAAACCATAAAAATACTCAAAGAAAACAAGGGGAAATATTTGTATAACCTTGGAGTTGAAGAAAGCCTTTCAAAACACGTCCCAAAAGTTAGAAGCCATAAAGAGAATCTGGTAACCACATACCAATGTAAACATTCTGCATAGGGAGAAAGGCCACACATAAGACTGGAAGACAAATAGCAAATAGTGAAAATATTTATAATACTTAATTAAAAAGAGTTAATAACAAATATCTAACTAGCTCTTATAAATCAACAAGAAAATATTAACAACCCACTAGCAAAAGGTCAAGCTGCATAAATAGAAAATTCACAATCTAAGATCTACCAAGTGCCTAAGAGCCTAAAGAAAATACGAATAAAACAATAAGCTATTACATTTTACCTATAGGTTGGCAAAGATTAGAAAGATTGACTACATTCCGTGTAGGTAATGGGCACTCACCTGCACTTTAGGTGGAGCATAAATTTGAACAATCTTTCTGGAAACAGTTTGGCAATGGGGAACATAATACGAAATATGTGTACCTCTTGATACAGTAATTCCACTTCCAGAAATTTACTCTAAAGATACCATTTAAATGGTTCAAAGAGATGTATGCTGAGAATGTTCACTGCATAATTTATAAAATTGGAAATTGGAAATAAAGATTTATTGAAACAGCAATGATCTTCTTTGGCGCTGTTCATTATACTGGGGATACAGAAATTAACAATAGAGAGATAAAATTCATTTTTTCATGGAGTTTACATTCCAAGGGTTAGAAAAACATTAAACTAATAAACAAATAAGATACCTTCAAATAGTGACACATACTTTGAGGACATAAAACCGGGTGCAAGAACGTGACAAATTAAAAAGAAAAGGTGTTTTAATATATAACAGAAGAAACTTTTCCTGATGTGAAGAGCTGTGGAGCACTGAATCTACACAGGGAAAGGACATACTGTGTCGCAAGAAAACCAACAATGAACAATTGAAACCAAGATATATCCTGATTAAGTTCCCCAGCTTTCACGATGAAGAAGGAATTCTTCAGTCATACAGGCTGAAAAAGCAGATCACTTATAAAAAGAAAGAATCAGGCTGGTCTCAGACTTCTCCACAGCGGCATTCAGTGGCTACAAAGTTTCTAGGGCAGTAAAGTGAGCCCAAGAATATAATATCTGATCAGGTTGTCATTTAAGTCAACAAGCCAACAACACACATTCTCAAACAAGCAAGAACTCGGGGAGTAAATAGCATACAATCCTTCCTGAAAAAACAACAACTTAAGATGAAATGAAGCCAACCAAGAGATGAATGAAAATGCTGGGGTAAAAGTAAAGAAACATTCGACATCAGAAAAACAATGGAGCATGACTTCAAGGGTGTGAGGGGAAGCAAATGCAACCCATGAATTTTATTCTTAGTCAAGTTGCTTTTCAGGTAAGGCATACCTCATTTTATTGTACTTCGCTTTATTACATTTCATAGTTTTTAAATAAATTGTGGCAACCCTGCATTGAGCAAGTCTATCGGCGCCATTTTTCCAACAGCATTTGCTCATTTTGCGTTTCTGTGTCACATTTTGGTAATTCTTTTTTTTTTTTTTAAGGTTTATTTTATTTTATTTGAGAGACAGAGAGCATGAGCAGGAGGGACAGAGGGAGAGGGAGAGAGAATCTCCAGCAGACTTCGTGCTGAGCATGGAGCCCAATGAGGGCCCAATCCCACAACCATGAGATCATAACCTGATCTGAAACCAAGTCAGACGCTTAACCAACTGTGCCACCCAGGTGCCCCTCATTTTGGTAATTCTTGCAATACTTTCAACGTTTTCATTATTATTATATTTGTTATGGTGATCTGTGGTCAGTGATCTTTGAGGTTACTATTGTATTTGGGGTGCTACGAACATGTATTGTATTATGGGGCACCGTGAACTGTGCCCATATAAGATGGCAAACTTAATCCATAAATGTTTTATGTGTTCTAACTGCTCTACCAACTGGCAGTTCACCTGGTCTCTCTCCCTCTCTTCGGGCCTTCCTAGTCCCTGACACACAAAAATATTGAAATTCAGCCTGTTAATAACCCTACAGTGGCCTCTAAGTGTATGAATAAAAGGAAGAACTACACATCTCTCACTCTAAATCGAAAGCTAGAAATGATTAAGCGTAGTGAGGAAGGCATGTCAAAAGCTGAAATAGGTCAAAAGCTAGGCCCCTTAAGCCAAATAGCTAGCCAAGTTGCTAATGCAAAAGAAAAGTTCTTGAATGAGATTAGAAGTGCTACTCTGGTGAACACATGAATGAAAAGAAAACAAAAGAGCCTTATTGCTAATATGGAAAAAGTTTGAGAGATCCTGGGGTAGAGCCCCATGTTGGGCTCCCTGCTCCGCGGAGAGCCTGCTTCTCCCTCTCCCTCTGCCTGCCACTCCCCCTGCTTCTGCTCTCTCTCTCTGTCAAATAAATAAATAAGATCTTTAAAAATAATAATAATAATAAATAAAAAGCTATTCTGCTGTATTTTCTCCTGCCTCATAAATTTCATCTTTTTCACTAAGATCTTTACTTAATTATCAGATTCACATAAACTAAGATTGTCAGACTCACATAAAGAATAGAGGTATACAAGGGACACCTGGGTGGCTCAGTCGGTTAAGCGTCTGCCTTCGGCTCAGGTCACGATCCCAGGGTCCCGGGATCGAGCCCTGCAATGGGCTCCCTGCTCCGCGGGAGGCCTGCTTCTCCCTCTCCCTGTGCTCCCTGCTCTGCCTACTTGTCCTCTCTCTTTCTGTCAAAAAAAAAAAAAAAGAATAGAGATATAATTTTCAATTGACCGGAATGCTTGAGACCCTATCAGAGGTGCCCCATCTCAATCTGTAAATACCTGAGAAGCAGAATTAGTAAACCAGTAGCCTGATGAGATTGCCAGACCTAGTAATTAAAAAGGGGGGGCTATTTCATCCAGGTGACCCAAGACAAGAATGCTGAGTATCTTTACTAGAGACATATAAGGCAAGAGGACGTCTCCTGGCCAGAGGAAATAAATAGCCCTGAAGCCTTGAAACGTTCAGGTTCTCCTGTTTCCAATATATTTCTTTGTTCCATGGTCAGTCCTGGATGCATCCAGCTAACATTTATCTCTGTGGCTTTCCTCTACATTGAGTTGTATTGCAGACCACACTGAAGCTTTTTTTCCTTAGATGTGTTCATATCACGGGATTAGTAATCAAGTAACCATTCCCAAGGGCCTAGGAGACCTTGGGTTCCTTTCATCACCTGCCCATTAAGTTAAATTCTCTCAGTGGCAATCTTATTTGTAAGTTCTAAGTCCTAACTACAACAACTTTATCTGGGAAGAGAAGTTTGAATTGAAGAAAGATTGTTGAACAGTTCAAGACAGTATATAACAGAGAATTGTGTAGTACAAGAGTTATCGAAGGTTTTTACGCATGGAAATGAATGATGGAAGTGATGTGGACTGGTCCACCAGTCACGGGGAGGTGGTCGCTGGAGCCAGGGAACCGTGGGGGACAATGAAGGTAGGGACACTAGTTGGGAGGCTGCGGTAGTAATTTGGACAAGCCAGTTCCAAATTCTAGACCACAGAGCCTCCACCAAATTCCTCTCTGGATCCTCAGCCCTTAGCCCAAAGTGCATTCAAACCTTCAAGTACTTTAAAATATGTTGCACCAAATTATTGTTTGTCCTATTAATTTATTAAACCTCTTAATTTGACTTAGCAATGCCTTTCTTTGTAACGATATCAACCATTATCAGGGGCCCACAGTGTGGCAGACATTTAAATATTTTTCTATAATCCTATAACAACCTTATAATGATTTACAGATAAGCCAAGCAAGGTTCAGAGAGTTTTAAGACACGTGTACAAGGTTTCACAGATAGAAAATGACAGTCCGGGGCGCCTGGGTGGCTCAGTCGTTAAGCGTCTGCCTTCGGCTCAGGTCATGATCCCAGGGTCCTGGGATCGAGTCCCACATCAGGCTCCCTGCTCAGAGGGAAGCCTGCTTCTCCCTCTCCCACTCCCCCTGCTTGTGGTCCTGCTCTCACGATCTCTCTCTCTCTCTGTCAAATAAATAAATAAAATTTAAAAAAAAAAGAAAAAAAGAAAATGACAGGCCAGACATCAAATAACATATTATAAATTAAGAGAAGTGATTTATCTTATCACTTTTCTGGAAAACAATAATTATTTTTGACAAAACCTGAGCCACAGATACGCTGAAATAGTGGTCTCCAAACTTCTCGACTATGCATACTTATCGGTAAAAAAGCCAAAGAGGTATATTTATTTCTAATTTACTACCATCTGCTAAAATCTCAAGGTACAATATATACTTAGGGCAGAATTCATTATAATGTATGTAAATCCTTATTTAAAATACTCTTCTTAATAATTTCAAAAAGTTTTTGCTGACTTCTTGTCAGATCTGATTAGCTTATGATTGTTTTTATCTGATAATCTAAGAACTCCCATTAGGAGTAGAAGTGATTGATTGTGCTTGCATTTTTTGGTATTATTTAAAAGTCATGTTTTCTTTGTAGGAATCTTTTTTTTTTTTTTAAGATTTTATTTATTTGAGAGAGAGAATGAGAGACAGAGAGCATGAGAGGGAGGAAGGTCAGAGGGAGAAGCAGACTCCCTGCCGAGCAGGGAGCCCGATGCAGGAATCAATCCCGGGACTCCAGGATCATGACCTGAGCTGAAGGCAGTCGCTTAACCAACTGAGCCACCCAGGTGCCCCTGTAGGAATCTTTTAAACCCTCTGTCCTTTCTATGAAGACGTTTAGCTAAAACTAGTTAATATAATCAGTAAATCTTTAACTGGGTACACGTTAACTGCAACTCATCTTAAGAACCTCTGTCAACCCCAGTGTTTATAGCAGCAATGTCCACAATAGCCAAACATGGAAAGAGCCCAGATGTCCATCAACAGATGAATGGATAAAGAAGATGTGGTATATATACAATGGAATACTACTCAGCCATCAAAAAATTGAAATCTTGCCATTTGCAACGACGTGGATGGAACTAGACTATTCTCGTGCCTTTCTGAGCACAGTGAGATCATATTTTCATACGATCTCACTCATATGTGGAATTTAAGAAACAAAACAGAGAATCATAGGGGAAGAGAGGGAAAAATAAAAGAAGACGAAATCAGAGATGGAGACAAATCATAAGAGACTCTTAATCATAGGAAACAAATTGAGGGTTGCTGGAGAGGAGGGAATTGGGGGGATGGGGTAATGGGGTGATGTAATGAGCACTGGGTGTTATATAAGACTGATGAATCACTGAACTCTACCTCTGAAACTAATAATACACTATCTGTTAATTAATTGAATTTAAATGAAAACAAAACAACAAACAAAAGCAGAAACAGACCCATAAATACAGAGAACAAACTGAGGGTTACTAAAGGGGAGGAGGCTTGGGGGGGTGGGCAAAATAGGTGAAGGCAAGGGGGAGATAGAGGCTCCCAAATATGGAGTGACTAAGTCACAGGAATTAAAAGTACAGCATAGGGAATATAGTCAATGGTATTGTAATAGCGTTGGGTGGTATAAGGTGGTAGCTTCACCTGTGATGGACACAGCATAATGTATAAACTTGTCCAATTCCTATGTTGTACACCTGAAACTAATGTAATGCTGTATGTCAACTATACTTGAATAAAAAAATTCCATTATACATACATGAATCTAAAATATTCCATTTTATATACATATATCTATAAAAGAATCTGTCAATCTTCCATATTGTTGAATTCCTTGCTTCCCTTTAGGATACATCGTGTCCCTTCATGACAGGTGACCAGGTGACCTACCAAGTAGGTTGCACATGGACATCTGGGCCTTTTTGTTCACTTGCATGGTGGGTGAGCCTACTCTGTGCCTGGAGTGTGGGGGAGGACCAGGGTTTGGCCTGTTCATCTCAGTTTTAAGGTTCTAGAACTTAGAAGAGTCATAGCAAGACTGTAGAACTCAGGTCTGCTCCCTCATTTTCCTTTTTGCGACCACAAGAAGAGACAGAATCTCATACAGGCTTGCTGCTGGAAGAGGGTTTTAGGGGAAGCTTGTCAGAACCCCTTGTTTCACTTTAGAGGGAGATGTGGGATGAGGTGCACAAGCCTCCCAACTCCATGGCCTGGGGCTTTCCAGGACCCTGCCAGAGGCCAGGTTTCCTCACCTACTGAGCTCATCTCCACCCCATTACCACTTTGGGTCAGGGCCACGAACCAGGATGTCCCCCCTTCCCTGGAATGGTCACTGCTCCCTCATCCCCCTTGAGTTTCTGGGAGACCCAGATCCTGGAGGCGCAAGGAGGGTGGGAGGAGGCCAGCTAATTAGCCAGTCATTGTGATTAGCCATGAGAGCCATTCTTCCTACAAAGCCTGGATAGTCAGGCAGGGGCAGAGCAGGGGTGCAGGGCTATCTGCCCACTGCACAGATGTCCTGCCCCCGGGACAGTGCCTGAAACCCACCCTTCCCGCTCCCCTGGCTGGGCCCATATGCTCCTCCCTCCCATTCTGTACCCCCTACCACAGGTTTCCTAGACTGTGCTCAGAAAGGCAAGAGAATAGTCATTCCCCCCACTACTCGTAGTTGTAACATCTAGTTTTGTCAAAGGGGGTGCTAGGCAGCCCCCATTCCTTAATGCACACTGAAAGACTGTGGGTCTTTAATGACCTGGAACCCAGCCCTTTCCCTTCCATGACCCCTGTGGAGATGGAATTGTCTGGACTTCACCAGGAGTCTCCTCAGCACCCCACCATACACACCATTCCTGCCTAAATCCCTCTCAACTCCCCTTCACTTTGAATGACTTAGAAATTGACTTCCAAACACCCAGTTTGGGGACCACAACCACCCCTAGGCATGCTCAAGTCTCTTCCCAATAAGTAACAGTAGCTAACCCTTAAAGAAGACTTATTATATGCTCAACACTTTATATAGATTAACTCATTTAATCCTCACAAGTTTGTGAGGTCGACACTATAGTTATCCACATTTTATAGATGAGGAAATTAGATCACGGAGAAGCTAAAGCCCTCGCCTGAGGTCACCTCGACGGTTAATGGTGAAGCCGAAGTTTGAACCCAAGTAATACAGATCCAGAGGTCTGCCCTTAACCACTATACTATGCACCAAGATAAACCTTGTATTGAGAATTGATGTTTTCTCCACTTTTGTAAAGTCTGACTTAAAGCATTAGGAAATTGATCTGCATTATATAAGCTGCACAAATTCAGCTTCAAGTAAAGTCCCCCAGCTGCCTTTCAGTCAAATTGCTGCTGCCCCAAAGGCCTTCCTACATAGAAATTCTGGAACTGCTGCTGTGAATGCCCTTCGTCTTTCTCCTTCTTGAGACCCTTGATATCCTGTGGACACCTTCATTGGTGGTCTTGTCTGCTCTCAGTGATATTCCTTCCCACTCCTCAAGAGAACACCTGCAGTGCTCACTAGCTGAATGTTTACTCCTCTTTCTGGAAGGAAGATGAAAGCGAGCAAGGAGAGCTGGGTACACAGACATCCATCAACTGGGCTTTTGATCTCTCTGCCCAGGGAAGCAGATTTCACACCCAAGCCAACTGCAACAAGTTTCACTAGTGAAGTTTCCTGTAATATCCCATCCAGTCTGGAACTGAATCTGCATTGTGGCGAGTCCCCTCGACGCCATTCCCCCCAAGAGTCTAGGGCTGGCTCTGGGGTGATATGACAGGACAAACCATCAGTTGCTGTGGAGTTTGAACAACACCAGGCCCCAAATTCAGAGCTCCTACTCCGTGCAGAACCCATCATGTGTCCACACTTGCCACCACCACCAACGTGGGAGAGGGACTTGCTGGACACCAAGGCCGGCCCTGCCCAGGGCTCTTGCCCTCAGGCCCTTGAATTCTGATGCAGGATCAAGTAGGGAACGTGGGCACGAGTGAAGAAACTGTCTCCTGGCTCTCGGACCAAAGGGATTCGGTGAAAGGATGAGGGCGCTGCCAGGAGGGGCTGCCAGGTGGCAGCTGGAGGGGCAGAGAAGCAGTCAGCGCAGGCAAGAAAGGCAGACAACCAGCTGTGGCAGAGGCCAGACAGCTGGCCGGCCAGAAGAAACCCTTTAGGATGTCGTTCGGGCCCGAAATGCGCCCTTGACAGGGGAAGTTATTGCGACGCCCTTGCAAATATAAAGTGCTGTACAAACACTAAATCTAAAATGGCTAATAATTTTGTTATGTTAAAGCATTCATGTCAGGTAATTAATGTAGTCATTGTGATCATTTAATTTTATGGCAGGTAGTGTAGGGCTGGACAGAAATAGGGCTCTTTGGCCCAGTCCTCTCATTTCTCGTTAGGGAAGCACAGTCTCCCTGATCTCCTGCACCAAGGTCCTGCTGGAGGGGCTGCTGGGGGGGGGGGGGGGGGCTCAGGCGGAGGGACCTGGGCCTCCATGCTTCAAGGATTTCACTATCCTTGGCCCCTGGTGCCTAGAGGCCCTAGTGCCCCCTGGTGGTGCCTGAGGTACCACCATTTCCTCAAAGGAAATCCCCAGCTGAATCCGTGAGGAAAAGAGAAAATTGTGATCTCCTAATGGAAACTTCTCCCTTGACAAGTGGGCCTCAAGGCTACCAGGTGCTATGCACAGTAAAGGGGGAGCTGGCATTGCTGTGTGGTGTTCCTTGGGGGACGGGGGGGGGGGCGGCAGAGCAGGTTTTGTAGCAGTTGGAGGCCCTAGGAGGAACCAAGAGGCCCAGCCTTCTTGCCCCCAAAAGCCCCGAAGGGAGGCGGTTCAGGCTCCGGCCCCCAGTGCAGGCCACCATGGAGCTCTGCGGAGAGAGGAATTCTCCCTGCTCTTTGCTCAGTCTACTGAGGGTCCAGCTTGAAACAGTGACTCCATCTTCCCTCTGCTCTCTATATTCCTTCTCCCTACCTCCCACCCCTCTGCCTCCTCAACATACCCTGAGCCGGGCGCCTGGGTGGCTCAGTTGGTTAAGCAACTGCTTTCGGCTCAGGTCATGATCCCAGGGTCCTGGGATCGAGTCCCACATCGGGCTCCCGGCTCAGCAGGAAGCCTGCTTCTCCCTCTCCCACTCCCCCTGCTTGTGTTCCTGCTCTCGCTGTCTCTGTCTCTGTCAAATAAATAAATAAAATCTTTAAAAAACAAAAAAACAAAAAAACAAAAAACAAAACATACCCTGAGCCAAGGCAACTACTCTCATTCCTTTCCCCAAATCTTCACATAATCTCTTCCATGGGGAGCCCTTCCTGGTTAAGTAGGTTCCAAAGAAGAACCTCATCTTCTATCAGCTCTCAGTCCCAGTCTATATGCCAGCCTGGAGTGGGGCTCAGAAGGGTGTAACGCTGGCCTTGCCTTGCCCTGAATGAGCCCCCAGTCTCAAACATGTCTACATTCACACAAATGCACAGAAAGCTATCTCCATCTCGACCTCCCCATTGATCCTTGTGTGCCGAGACGTGGTGACCAGAAGGCTTCTCCATATTGGAAATATTAAGATTGGCTTGGTTGGTTATATACTGAGTTGTAACTTAGAGAATCCTTGAATCCTTGACTGTGGTCAATGCACACTCTTGTTTCTATCTCTCTTCTCTTCCGCTATTCTCTGCTGGACTTACCTGTCACTTTAAGACATTGAGGGTATAGCAGCCCACTTTCCCAATAACTAATATATTTATTGCTGACCCAGAAAGGTTTGGGGTATATCCTTCATAGTGGCTTTCTTTGCTAAAACCAGCAGTAGCTGCCTGGATGACCCATAAACTGCAGGTTACTTGGAACCAGGTGGGCGGAGCCACAGGGAAGACAGTGAGTCCAGCCAGCGGACCATGGCCTTGCCAGTCTCAGCATCAGCCTGTGCTTAAGGCAGCTCTCTGTGTGATAGGATCCTAACCCACTCAGCTGAGGGAAGGATATGACCACTGCCTTCCAGATCTGTATTTAGCCTAGAGCTCCATGTTCATTAGCATGAGTCTCACAAAGGAAAACCACAATGCTACTATTCCTAAGGCATCACCATGTGCCAGGGACTGTAGAAAAGCACTTTATATATATTGTTTCATTTCATGCACCCGAGGTTCCTACATCATTCGTGCCATTTGTGGCTTCATTCTACAGATACAAGAACTAAGTCTCAGAGTCTCAGATTGGTTAAGCAGTTGACTTAAAGTCATATGGTTGCTGGGGAGCAGAGCTGGGATCTGAGCTCAAGCAGTCTTTGGCACGAATCCACGTGCTAAACCACTACTCTGTATCGCCTCCTTTTGTGCCGTGCTGTCTGAATGCACTGGCCTTACATTTTGAAATTATTATTGCTGTCTACTCTGTGCTGGGCACTGTGCTGAGCCCTTGGGAGGGATGGACATTATATAAGAATGATTGATTGGTTGAGGCTTTCCATTTGAAAGTCACTGTTGTAAGTTGTACTGGAAAGTCATTTGTACCGGACAGTGAATAACTGGCACATCTACAGCTCCTTGCGAGGAGAAGGGGCTCCGGGTGCTTCCTTCTGCAATGATGACCGTGCTTGGTATCAGCTGACTTTACTACTCTGACCACAGCTAACTGCATCAGGGGTGGACACGTGACCCAAAGGCAGCCAATCTATTTGTTGGTCAGGAGCCCATGAAGTGGCCTAGCAAGAAATTCTGCTCCACGGAGTTACTCACTGGGATGTGGCCAAGCCAATTAGATCCTTTTCCTTGGAAAATGGAAACTAACATTAATTTTAAGTGTTAGGTGATGCAGAAGCAAGGACAGAGTACTAAGTGACTACAGTGGTGAAAGACAAGATTGGAGATCAATGAATGCTCACTCAGAGGCAGCAATGAAAACACCTCATTTCTAGAACTACACTGTACCCTGAACAACAGCATTCTCAGAGTTTCTATGGGCTCTGTGAAGTCTCATGGTGTGGCTATGTCTCCACTTCCTTATTACTTTCTATGTCCTCACAATGATCCCCTATTACCAACACAATCTCAGTGTGTCCTCATGGAATTCGCGATTAAGTGGGTAACACAGACAATGAAGCAATTACAACAGAGCGTGATAAACGTAACCATGGCAGAAGCCCAGGAGGCTGTGAGGGCACAGAGGAGGCACAAGGAAGAGTATGTCTAGCCAGAGACAGTCAGGGAGGGCTTCCTGGAGGAAGATGAATCAGATACAGTTCTCATTTTACTCAAAGCAAAAATCATCACCCTTAAAATCACCCTACATAATCTGACCCTTCTTCCCCACATTGCCTTTCCAATTTCTATTCTTGTCACTGTACTCCCCTTTTGCTCACCCTACTCTACCTTCACTGGCCTTTTGGGTGCTCCTGAAACACACTGGCTCCTGCCTTAGGATCTTTGCTCTGGCTCTTCTCTTTACCTGGAATGTCTCCAGATATCCACTTGTTCAACTCTCTTACTTCCTTTAAATTTTGCTGAAATCTCATCTTCTCAATGAGGCCCACTTTGGCATCTGATTTAATACTGCATCTTGTCTGCCAACTCCTATGCCCAGGCAGTACTGATCTCCTTACTCCGCTCTACTTTTTCTTTATTCCTTAGAACTTATCATACTTACCATTTCCCAACATACTTAATGATTTACTTATTCATTTATGGTTTTTTCCCCGTTTCCCTCCACCCCTAGAATGTAAGCTCAACATGGATAGAGGTCTTATTTTGTTTATTGACTGTTGTATGTCGTGTTCCCCAGAAAGCAGATTCTGAGACAAAGATTAGTATGCAAGATGTTTAGTAGACTGCTCTTGGGATCAGCACCAATAGAGGGAAGCACGATTAGGCAGAGGGAGAAGCTGAATTGCGAAGCAGTCCCAACAAGACCTCAGCCAGTCCCACAGGAAGCCCTGGAGCTGGGATGATCTTTCAAAATTACCCAGAGTTGGGACAAGTGAGCTTGATCTTTATGCCCCAGTATTGATCAGTCATTGATGCGACTGTCCTTAGAAAGAGGCAGGACGTTGGGCAAAGAAGCTTTCTTCAGCTGCAGCCATCCCCCAACAAGGCTAGCCACTGAGGGCTGCTAGCAACACTCCCAGCAACTGGCAGAATCAGTCCTTCATTCCTGAAGGGGGAACTAGGCAGCAGATCACTGCATTCACTGCAATTGACCCTGGTACTGCTTGGATTCACTTTCTTATACTGGTTCTGAGAGCACCTCCTCCAGGATTTCCGTGGGCCTCTTTTCCCAGGGGAAACTCAGAAGAAGAAGGTTTGAAGAATGAAATAAAGACCCCACTGTTGGATCTGGTCTCAGGGTCGCAGCTTATATCCATTATACTCCTCCTCTGCTCACAGTTCTAGGTTCCTTTCGCCCTCAGCTAGCACGTCTGTTGGTCTTGGTAGCTTAGCTGGTGGCATGATGTAGACTCTCATCCTTGGGGGATCTCAGACTGGTTACCATTCGCTTCTCAGGCTGGGGCTGTGCACTTGTCCTTAGACCATCAAATTAGGAGAAAGGGGTACCAATAGATCAAGTATCAAGTGGATCGCCTGGCTGTTCCCATTGTGTAACAGCAGTCCTGTTGCCTCCTAATGATCTGAGCCAGTTACCTCTGCCAAGATAGAGTGACTTTTCCTCTTGCCCGTTGTCCGTGGCATGACAAACCCGAAGAACCCAGGCAGCAGGCATATCATATAGTTTAATAGGACTCTTACTGTGTCTTCTAACAGAAGTGTTTCCCTTTGGGAATCAGCTCTTCTAAATTTGCAAAGCCCAGCATTATATATTTCACACAGAGATCACTGGGAGTAATTGTAAATGAGGCTTTGGTTTCCGGACCCCACCGGGGACATATCTCCATATTAAGATCTTTGATTTAAAATGTATACTGTGTCCTAGGGGGCACCTGGGTGGCTCAGTCAGTTAGGTGTCTTGACTTTGGCTCAGGTCATGATCTCAGGGTTGTGAGATCGAGCCCCACGTCAGGCTTTGCGATGGGCATGGAGTCTGCTTAAGATTCTCTCTCTCCTCCTCTGCCCGCCCCCCCCTAAAAAATGTATACTGTGTCCTAGAACAGAGTTTCTAATCTTGGCACTATTGACATTTGGGGCTGGATAATTCTTTATTTGGGTGTGTGGGGGGGGGAGGGGGAGAGGCTGTCCTGTGCATTGTAGGATGCACACCCCTAGCTCCTATTTACTAGATGCCTGTGGCACTACCTCTCCTTCTCCCTTCCTCCAGTTGCAAAAATGAAAAATGTCTCCAGATATTACCCAAAGCCCCCAAGGGGGCAAGCCTATCCCCAGTTGAGAGCCAGTATCCAAAAAGATGGTGCCCCATTCTCATAGAGTATCACCTCCTAGCTGGTGTTTCTGCTGTGCCTTCAAAGGGGCATTTCACTGTTCAGTTAGCTTCTGGGTCCCATAGCACGTGATGTGCTCATTCTTGCACCTCTATTCCTGTAAAGTAGGTCCTTTGGTATGACATGGTAGATAGTATATGAGATTGTATGCTGATGAATCAGACACTCTGTAAGCCTTCATTTGGTGCTCTTGGCTAAAGCCCTGTAGGCAGGAAAGGCAAACTCATAACCAGAATATGCATCTATTCCCGGCAAAGTAAATTTCTACTTCTTCCAAGATGGAAAGGGCCCAAAATATTCAACTTGCCACCAACGGGCTTACTGATCTCCTCAGTGGGTGATGCCATCCTGGGGACTTAGCATTGGCCTCTGTTACTGCTAGGCTGAACATTCCACAGTGGCAGTAACTAGATCAGCCTTGGTAAATGGGAACCCATGCTGTCAGTGCTGTGCATAACTTCCATCCACCCCTGCCATCCTAGTTACTTCATCCATGCATTCATCGTACTGGCACTGGGGTAACCAATGACAGAAGCTGGCTGATGTCAATGGGCTGAGTCATTTTATTTATTTATTTATTTTTTAATTTTTTAAAAGATTTTATTTATTTATTCATGAGAGAGAGAGAGAGAGGCAGAGGGAGAAGCAGGCTCCCCGCTGAGCAAGGAGCCCAGTGCGGGACTCGATCCCAGGACCATGGGATCATGACCTGAGTTGAAGGCAGACGCTTAACCGACTGAGCCACCCAGGCATCCCTTTCTGCCAGTTTTATATTAATTTAGTTTTTCACATTTAATTAGGAATTAGTAGTAGGAACTTTGTGATATAATCTGAAACAACCAATTTAATCTGGAAGTGATATTATGCATGTATTTTTCTTTTTTTTTTTAAAGATTTTTATTTATTTATTTGACAGAGAGAGACACAGCGAGAGCAGGAACACAAGCAGGGGGAGTGGGAGAGGGAGAAGCAGGCTTCCTGCCGAGCAGGGAGCCCGATGTGGGACTCGATCCCAGGACCCTGGGATCATGACCTGAGCCGAAGGCAGACGCTTAACGACTGAGCCACCCAGGCGCCCCTATGCATGTATTTTTCAAGCATTGTTTATTTGTTTAGAAACATAAATAATAATGTCTACTATTTTTTGACCACTTATTATGAAACAGGTGTTAGGCTGTTTTATATACATTTATTCCCCATGGCAGCCCTATCAAACCCATTTTTTTTTAAAGATTTTATTTATTTATTTGACAGAGAGAGACACAGCGAGAGAGGGAACACAAGCAGGGGGAGTGGGAGAGGGAGAAGCAGGCTTCCCGCGGAGCGGGGAGCCCGATGTGGGGCTCGATCCCAGGACCCTGGGATCATGACCTGAGCCGAAGGAGGATGCCCAACCATCTGAGCCACCCAGGCGCCCCCTGAGTCATTTTATTTACTTGATGGTTTAGTGCCCCTTCCATGGTGGCTATTCACTGGTGGGCACCAACAAGTCATACAAGATCTTCACACTTTGTGCCCATTCTCGTATGTCCATTCACGGGCCACTACCCCAGACCTCCTTGTCCGTGATCTTCCAGTCTTGCCCCTTCCAGTTGGCACTATCATTACCCACTGCCCCTGAGTCCATAAATATTCTATCCTTGAATCTCTTTTCTTTCCACATAAAGTGGGTGACCAGGGCTCTGCCCATTGGGAGGATTTTCCCTCACCACTGACTTTCAGCGTAGCCACTGTCCATTTCAGCTTGTTCCCACACTGCGTCAACCCATCCGTAAACTAAGGTAGGGCTTTTCCCTCCTATTTCCTTGTCATAAGGAATCCCTCATACACGCTGGGCGTGAGCAGAGGGGAGGCACTGGCGCACCAGTGGAACATGGCCTGGGAGCCTGGGATACTGCACTGCAGCTTGCTTGTGCCCTCCATTTCTGTGCATGCTCGACCTCACATGTAGTTCTTCCATCTTAGGATGGATTGTCACTGGGCCTGCCTAACCTCATGACTCGGTGGATCTCAGAACTCAGTTTTGGTGAAAGGATGACGTTTTAGGACCTGCCTGAAAAACCATGTAGCAGCAGGGGGAGTATGGGCCCACAGAGAAGGTTTGAAGGGGCACAAAGTGGAGGTGAACGGAGAATTAAGAGATTTTCTCTACTACTGTTTTAATTTTCTCTACTGTTTTAATTCTATTAAATCCTACTCCATTGGCGTAACACCTTCTGTGAGCCAGGCACTGTACGAAGTTCTTCACAGGAACTGTTATGAATTATTAAATTAATCCATGCAACATATGAAGTGGGCACTCTTACTATTCTTCACATTGTTATTATTCCCATTTTACAGAGGAAACTGGGACTTAGGTGGGTTAAGGAGCACAGAGTTGGTAAGTAAAGTCTGACTCCCAGGATGGTCTGACTCCAAGGCCTAATCTTTAAATCTCCACACTATCAGCCACTCTCTTCACGCCAGCTGCCTTGAGATAGAATGAGGAAAGTGGGTGTGTGTGTGCATGTGCGAGCGCGTTCTTGTGTGTGTGTGTGTGTGTGTGTGTGTGTATATGGCAGGCAGGGGAGACTTTTCTAGCTCTGGATGTGCTCTGCTATGCTGAAGAGCTTCAGGATTTTTACTAGTTCATCCATCCCTTCATCCAACAAACATTCAATGAATACCTAGTTACTATAGAATAATAAGGAGTGGAGCAGATATCTTGCCACCATACCCCTGCTACTGTACCCTTAGGGAAGGTTCTCCTATACGGGGAGGGTTGCTGCTCAGGACAAGAGTAGAAAAGGGAGGACGTCTGTAGGGAAGGTGGTACTCATTGGCCCAGATAGCTCTGAGGGCTGGATGAGGTATGACTTGGCTATTTGGCCCAAAGATGCAAACTGCTTTCCTCTGCTTTAAGAGCTGCCCCTGATGGGTCTGGTCAGAAGTGTTGATGGTCTGGTCCTCAGAGTTCCTTTAGTTACAGCCTATGTGTCATCTTCTTTTTCTTGGGGATCTCAGTCCTGATGTTGCAGCAGCACCCTCTCCCAATGCATCATTAGAGAGATTGATTACTTCCTGTCCCATGGGCCCAAGTTTCTACCTATTAAGTAACCACCGGTCTGCTTGCCCCCTGTGTGCATTTTGGAGACTCAGTCTTACCCTGGCCCAGGGTTTTGCTGTTTTGTTTTTTTTTTTTCACTCAGCCTGGAAATATTAACTACCCAAATAATAATAATTTACATTTAGTAAGCACGTACTATGCGCCAGGCCTTGTGCCAAAAGTTCTACGGATGACTTCAGTTAATTCTGCATCAACCCTGTAATGGAGCCCAGACCTACTGTTAGAAGTAGAGCAGGAGGTCAGCATGCAGAAGGGGCTCTTCTGGCCAGGACTGTGCTTCTCCTGGGCCTGTCCTGCACAGTCAGACCACTGCAGGACCAACCAACCGTGCACCTGGGCCCACCCGACACAATGCCTGGGCGCACTGGCCTCACCCAACACCCAGTATCTGCAGCTGAGCCCCCTGGTGGAGCGCACAGGGCTTTTGGCTGGGTTCCGCCTGCCCCGCCCCTTCCCTTCCCTGAACAGGTATCTCTGCCAGGTCAGTTCCCCTTCCCTTGGCTTCCTTTGTGCTCTTCCTGGCCTTGGCTCATGCTGTTCCTTCTGCCCAGAATCCCTCTTTTCCTTTTTCTGCCTGGTAAAATCCTTATTTTTCAAGCCTTGCTTTAATGTCATCCTGACCTCCCTGCCTTCCCCTGTCAGAATTAATTGCTCCCTCCTTTTGTGTTGCTCAACAGCACTTACCACAGCGAACTGTAGTTACTTGTTTCACCACTCAGCCTGGGGGGAAAGAGAGGCAGAGGCCCGTTTTGATTCACCTCCTGGTCTCCGGGGCTCAGGGGCCGCCCAGTAAGTGCTGAAGCCCATTGGGACTGGGGCAGGGGGCTGTGAAGCTTGACTGCGGATGCCCCTGGGATGGGACCTGGGTTCTCCCTGAATCCCTGCTGTCTTAACGTCTTTCTCTCAGGCTGGCCCAAACCGGATTTCAGAGACTATGACAGGATCCCCCCTGAGCACGAATAGGTCTGTACTCTCTCCCCTCCAGATGACTCCCCTTCTTCAGTGGCCAGCCAGCCTGCCTGCCTCCCTCCTGGCACCCCCTCTAGCCTGGTGCTCCCCACTCTCCCCATTTAGCGGCATCTGCGGATTTCATTAACTTGCTACTTAACCCCTCTCGCTCAGATCAGCCCTGAAGATGATAAATCAGGCCCAGGGCTCATCCCTGCAGCAGCTAGCCTCTCCACACCCCCCTCTAACGAGGCTCTGGCTGCCCCTATTCATCACTGGCTGCCCTCCCTTTCTCCTGCGGTTTCATTGCTCACACCCCCCACATCCCCACGCAGACGGTGTCAGTGGTGTTATAGCCCAGCCACTTTGGGGTGAATTCTGGACGTAGATTCAGGACAGACCCTGGATCTGGTGAGCTTCCTAGGCCAGACCGCCCTTGTCCCTGGGGGACTGTGGGCCTTGGCTTCCCTGGGCGGGGGCGGGGGGTTAGCCCAAAGGCAGCACCCAGGGGCTGCAGGAGAAGGAGGCCCTGGCCTGGAAAAGGACGGGAGGGCTAAGGGAGCAGAGGGCTCCCTTCCTAGCTATAGGACTGCTGAGGGGGGAGGGGTGGCTAGAGTGGATGGACCTGCCTTCTCATTCCTTCCTTTCTTCCTCAAGACCTTCCACTCCTTCCCTGCCTAGATCTTCCCAAGAGCCCTCCTTTAAATGTCCTTCTCTGTGACGCGGCCAGTCTCGCAGGCCCCCACCCTCTCCTTGTGTCCTCATCGAGCATGGGTGGGAGGAGGATTGCTGTAGCAGTGACCATGGTGGGGTGTGCTGAGCAGCACCCGACTCTTCCCAGAGAGCTCCCCCACAGTGGCAAAGCTGCCCCTGCTCTGGGGCTCCTTTCTCACCCTCATCTTTCTGGCTCCCCTTCCCCTTATTTCTTGAGGCTCCTCTGCTTAGCTCAACCTGTGACCCCTCTATCCTATGGCCACCTGTCACTGAGGCTGCCATTCTGCTCACCGGATGGATTGCCTGCGCCTCAGTGGAGCGCTAGAGCTGGCCAGCAGTGTGGTTTTTCTCGACTTAGGAAAATGGCCCCTTTCCCTCCCCCTTCCGCCCCAGCTGCTTCTCTTAAGCCCTGCCCAAATACCGTCTTTAATTTTCCTTTCTCCCTACAATTACCTTTCCCTCTCTCCCTCAGGCCCCAGATCTCTCTTCCTGACTTCTCTCTCCTTCCCTCCCCCATGCCTCCTCTCCTGTTCTCTTCTCCCATTTATAGGCATAGACTCCCTAAAAGGGACCACCCCAAATTTGTCAGGGACCTAGCCCTTTTGTAATTCTAATCAGGGTCCTTCTGGTTTTCTCTGCCTTTAGAGATCTCTCCGGGCCCCTTCCTATCACCTCCATCTGCCCTCATTGTGTCCCCTCCAACCCCCATTCTCACCGTCATTCCAGCCTTGCCAGGGGACAGTGTCCTGCCCACCCCCCGCCCCCAGTTCCCTTCCTACCCCTTTCCAGGCCCTGCAATGATCTCCTGTCCTCCTCTCCTTTGACATTCTTCTTCTGAAGGGGTCAAAGCCATTGGATGTTCACTCAGCAACCCCACCCCCCCACCACGTGTGCTTTTGTCAGGTGCTATTTCTACAATGTCTTCATTACCTCCTAATTGGCCAAATCTCTTTTCTTTATTTTTCTTGTTAAAGACAGATTTAAAGAACGAGTTCAGTAGCTCAGCCATTTTCAGACCATCATTAATTTCCCGCCTTCTTATTTATTAATGGGGCAACTTCCTTGCTGGTATTTCTTGTTCCCTGGATATCTCTGTAAAAGCCTGCCTGGCTCATGCAGCCCCTGGGACCAGTGCTAACTCACTCTGACTTTGTGCTGCCCTCAGCTGCGCTGGCATTCCCTCCACAGCTCCCCCTGCTCTTGCAGCCCTCTTTGCTCAAGACCCCCCCCCCCCCCCCGGGTTTAGGCACAGAGCCTTCCCTCCTACACGTGGAGAGGACCAGAGAGGACCGAGACTCCCAGTTCTCTCCTCCACCCCTTCTCCCTTTCCACAGTGTTCCAGGTTCTACTCTAAGCCAAACAAATGCACGCATGCTGTCTCATTGACTCCTCAAGATCTTAAGGACAAAAGAACAGACTAAAGCTCAGGGAGCAGCGCTGACTCCTGCAGGGTCACTTTGCTTCGAAGGGGTAGGGCCGGGATGTGAACCCAGTTTTACCTGGCCCCACGGCTAGGGCTTTTCCTCTTTGCCAGCCCACCTCACCGAAGCCCGCAGAGAAAGGTCATGTTTAGGGTAAGTGGTGATCCAGAGGGAAATCCCGGGACCAATGAGAAGGCTGCAACCAGTGGGAAATAGAAGGCAGTGGCCCGAGGACTAGCAGGGCTGTAGGCAGCAAGCAGTGTTGGGTGAGCAGTCTCTTCTTTAGGCCCTGCCCTCCCTGGGTTCCACTTTCTGATCCTCCCATGCCAGTTAGCTGAAGGACTTGTGTTCTAATGGGGACATTACTAACACGGGGGAGCAGCTATCTGGGGACTCTTTCTATTGCTCTGAAGGCTGGGTCTGTGCCCTTGCTCTTTTTGAGGTTTGATTCTAGTTCTCCAGGAGCCTCAGCTCTTCTCCCCAGGTGAGGGGGTTGGTTCTGCTGCTGCCCACCAACCTCCGCCCTTGCACGGGGGTAGGTGAGAATCAGTACACACTGGGCTCCTTGGGCAGACAGCTACCACCCTAGAACCCAGGCCCCAGGTCTAGGCATATGCTGACTCCACCAATGGCTCCTAAACCTTCTTGAATATGAGAGATGGGGACTTCTGGTAGGGTCTTGTTAAGATCTTTCCATAATCAGGAATATTCCTATTATCCCCCAGGCTTTGAGGCCAGACTCCAGGTGAGGCCCTAGCATGCCCAGAGCCCAGCTGTAGCTGCTTCCACATTGCCAGCGAGAGGTGAGATGGGGAGGAGGATGGTGATCCCAAGTCAGGGTGCAGGCCTTGACGCCCCGTGGCTGCCACTAAATGCCAAGTCATTGTTCTTCTCTTTGGAAAAGAAAGCTCTGGGCAGGCCCATAGCAGGATCCAGGGAAGGAAAGGGAGAGAGAGAAGTCCGGGCAGAATCATCCTGTCCGACCTGGGGCCTCAACTAGCCCTCGGGCAGTAGTTATGGGAACCACAGCAGTTCAGGGGAGGAGTCCCCTGAGGCCAAGCCCTGGGAGCCATGTTTTTACACTAAAAGACCTTGTTTCTTGTCTCCTCCTGGTCATAACCCTGCTTAATAGAGACATTAAGATGAATGATTGAAACTGCCTCTTTCCCTACAGCCAGAAGGAGGGGCCGCCTGGGTGACCCTGGACAGAGGGGACACCGTGTGGGATGGGGTTGGGGTAGGAGGGCATCCACAAAGCACCCCTCCCCAACACAGAGCCTTGGCTTTTGTAGGCTGAAACCTGTCCCAGAAGTGCCCCCCAAAGGCTGCCTCATCCAGCAGCGCTAATCTGCACTGACCTTCAAGGCTGCCTCTGCCTCCCCAACATTAGCGAGGGGCCGATGCCGGTAGGAAAAACCACAGGTGGATAAGGGATGACAGGGACTTTTGTTCATACAGACTTCCGAAAGGGCTTTGATAAGCTTCTAGACACACAGGTTTTCATACTTATAAAAACAATGGCAGGGGAGTCTGGGTGGCTCAGTCGTTAAGCGTCTGCCTTCGGCTCAGGTCATGATCTCAGGGTCCTGGGATCGAGCCCCGCATCGGGCTCCCTGCTCCGCGGGAAGCCTGCTTCTCCCTCTTTCACTCCCCCTGCCTGTGTTCCCTCTCTCACTGTGTCTCTCTCTGTCAAATAAATAAAAAATCTTAAAAAAAAAAAATGGGGGCGCCTGGGTGGCTCAGTCGTTAAGCGTCTGCCTTCGGCTCAGGTCATGATCCCAGAGTCCTGGGATCGAGCCCCGCATCGGGCTCCCTGCTCCGCGGGAAGCCTGCTTCTCGCTCTCCCACTCCCCCTGCTTGTGTTCCCTCTCTCGCTGTGTCTTTCTCTGTCAAATAAATAAATAAAATCTTAAAAAAAAAAAAATAGTTGGGGCGCCTGGGTGGCTCAGTCGTTAAGCGTCTGCCTTTGGCTCAGGTCATGATCCCAGGGTCCTGGGATCGAGCCCCACATCGGGCTCCCTGCTCCGCGGGAGGCCTGCTTCTCCCTCCCCCACTCCCCCTGCTTGTGTTCCCTCTCTCGCTGTGTCTCTCTCTGTCAAATAAATAAATAAAATCTTTTAAAAATAAAAAAATTAAAATTAAAAATAAAAAAAATGGCTAACAGTTATTGGGTGTTCTCTGCAGGTTTCAGGGGCTGTGTTTTATATGCATTGTCATACCGAATCTCACAACAGCCTCGTGATACAGAAAGAATTATTATCCCCAATTTACGGATGAGAAGACTGAAGCTTAGAGACGTTAAGCCACTTGCCCAAGGTCACCCAGCTAATAAGCAGTAGGGTTGGGCTATGAATCCAGACAGTCTGACTTCAGAGCCTGGGCTGGGAACCACTGTCCTCATACGCCGCCTCCAGTCTTAAAAACTGTCATACTCTGGGATTGGGAGGCGGGCCGGGAGGATTGGGGTTTTTGTATCAGATAGGGAATTGATTTAGAGGTCAGAGACAACCGTTAGGGATAAACAGGCTCATCTCTGGATGGGGCTGCAGAAGCGGAGGGAGCCCCAGGGAGCACCACTGAGACAGGCCTCATTTACCATGTTTATGACAGGTCTGGCAGAGGCCAGCTCAGGGAAAGCTGTCCCTTCAGAGATGATGCTGAACACTTTTGGGCAGGAAAATGTCTTGCTTTTTGTTTTTCCGCAGCTTCCCCCCCCCCGCCCCCTCCCCCCACCCCTTGCACCTAGTCCTACACCGGGCGGGCATGGAGCAAATAAATATTCAATAAACAGCTTCTAAAAGATAGAAGCTACTTAAAAGTGGAGAGCCACAGCAGCCTTGGGCCATTTTCAGTGGAAAGGAGAATGCTCTGTGCTTGCAGATATAAGTGGATGCGGCTGGGGAAGGTGGGAAGGTGGGCCAGAGGGATGGCTACTCCGTGTGTGGCCTGAGGGCCAGCATCATCAGCATCACTGAGGAATTTGTTAGAAATGCAAAATCTGAGGCCTTTCCCAGACCCCATTATCACAGTTTGCATTTTAACAAGATTCCCAAGTGACTGGAATGCACGCTCAAGTTTGAGGAGCAATGATCTAATACAGAACAGACCTAGACACTGCTCTGCTTTAAACCCTTTGGTGGCTCTCTATTGCCCTCAAACTCAAGCCCAAACCCATTAAGAAGGCTTACTTTAAGACTAGGCATGATCTAACTCTTGCCTACTTCAGACTCCTCTTTCACCACTGTCTCTGTCACACCTTCTGCTCCAATAGCACTGAGTTTCTTCCCATCCACATGGGAGCCATTTCTTTGCCTCATGGCTTTGCTCATGTTATTCCTTTTGCCTGGAATGCCCTCTCCTCTTCACTATTCCCACCCCCGACCACTGGGCCTGGGAAATTCCTACTCAAAAAAGACTTGACTTCAATGCTAATCTTTCCAGCTGTGATCGGTGCCTCCTCTTCAAACTTTCACTGCAATTGGTCTTTTTTTTTTTTTTTAAAGATTTCATTTATTAGAGAGAATGAGAGAGAGAGAGCACATGAGAGGGGGGAGGGTCAGAGGGAGAAGCAGACTCCCTGCCGAGCAGGGAGCCCGATGTGGGACTCGATCCTGGGACTCCAGGATCATGACCTGAGCCAAGGCAGTCGCTTAACCAACTGAGCCACCCAGGTGCCCTGGTCTGTTTCTTTGATCACAGTTATGACTCTGAGTGACACATTTCTTTACCAGTGTCTCCCTCATTTCTGTAAGCTCTGTGAGGGCAGAAATGTGTCCATTGTTCATGATCTTGTCCTGTGCTTTCAAGGAGCCTAGCGCAAAGCAGGTATTCAAAGAATGTTGTTGAAAAAAAAAAAAAAGAATGTTGTTGAATCTTGAAAAAGTATACACTTTGAGAAGGATGGGCTCAAGCTCTTAGTTCAGCTGGGGTTGCTGGAGGAGATGCCCTGAAGGCTTGGGATGCCTCCTAAAAGCCCTATAGCATTCTCAGGTCCTGGGGGATGTGGTCAGGCAGTGCCTACAGATTAAGAATGCTGAGGTGTGCCTGGATGGCTCAGTCGGTAAAGCATGTGACTGTCCATCTCAGGGTTGTGAGTTCAAGCCCCACATTGGATTTTACTTAAAAAAAAGAAGAAGAAAAATGCTGAGCAAGCCCCCGCCCTGTGATTAGTGAGTGCCACACTGGGCAGGACACATAGATGGAGCTTGGGGGCTGAGAGGAGGGAAAGGAACAATCACTCAGGAATCAGGAAATGCTTCCTGGGGCAGGGCACATTTCTCAGGGGGTTCAATGGTAGAGATGGAATGGGGAAGGTACTCCTAGTTGAGAGAACAGCACCAGCAAAGAAAGTCTTGGAGGCAGAGAAGTGCAAAGCATCTTGATGAGTAATAATTAGTACTTTTGGCCTGGAAGAGAAGGGGAGGTAAAGAACTATTAGGAAATAAGGCTGGAAGTGTAGGTTGTAGCCTGAGTGTAAAGCACCTGAAGGCCAAGTCAAGATCAGGAAGGAAGAACCATGAAATCACAAGGGGTCCAGCAGAAGGATGAGGCTGTATGTCTGGAAAGGCCAAGGAAAGTGGCAGGCAGTACAAGTTTATTCACTGAATCCTGGGGGGAATATGCAGTGTAACGGGGGTCCTAGTGGGTTGGGGCTGATACTGGGCTACTTCCACTATGGGGAATTAAGCAACATCCTCTGACCCAAACATCTAGTTGAATCTACTGTTTTACATGGAGCTACAAAGCCAAACAAATACATTTCATCCAAGCCTGACATTTACATTTCAACCAACCATAACTGGATCAGGTATACACCAGCATGATTACAGTGGTGGTGTGTGGACAACCCAATGGATCCCAGATTGCTGGAAGGGCTAGCAGAGCTTGAGAGAGAGAGGCCTAATGATAGAGGAGGGAGGAGGCTGGCAGATGAGCCAGTTTACACAGTAAGACTAATGGTTGAAGAGGACCATGGCTCTGGTTCAGTATGATGGTTCTTACATAAACTCACCCAATCCTGGTTACTCTCACAGTAGTAGGTTTGCAGAATGAGACGAAAAAGGAATAGTTGAATAAGTGGAAAGAGCTGTTTCTGAAACACTTTAGAGCTCAAACACCCTGAGCAGGGCTTCACATCCTCCTAGCTGAGTGTAATACGGAGGGATTCTTCTTACTTTGTGAAAGACTGCTGTGCTCTCACACTGTCATGGTATCATGAGAATTGAGCACATCAGGCAGAGGCATTCAAGGCCAGCATCTATGGTGAACTTAGCGACAGAAGCCAGGGGAGCACACGGTAGCTTAGATGGATCCATGGGCACAACTGAGGCTTTTTATTTTTTTATTTTTATTTTTATTTTTTTAAGAGTTTTATTTATTTATTTGAGAGAGTGAGAATGAGAGAGAGAGAGAGAGAGCACATGAGAGGGGGGAGGGTCAGAGGGAGAAGCAGACTCCCTGCTGAGCAGGGAGCCCGATGCGGGACTCGATCCCGGGACTCCAGGATCATGACCTGAGCTGAAGGCAGTCGCTTAACCAACTGAGCCACCCAGGTGCCCACAACTGAGGCTTTTTAAAGAAACATTGCCGGGGACTGGTATTTCCACAGGAGCAGGTGGGGGCCTAGCATTAGCAAGCCTGGTGTATGAATGTTAACATAAACTCATTGGTACCGCCAGCTGGAATAGCCTTGCAACAGACAAACTACAAGGCAGTCTAGGGAATAGAAACAGAGCCACCAGGAGGCAGCAGTTTGTGAGTGGGTTTGGAAAAACTGAGGGAGCATGGCCCGGGGGAGCGGAGACATCAGCACCACTCCAAAGGGTCCAGGGCGAATGCTGGCATCCGACCAGTGACGGGAAGCTCTAACAGGTAACAGGAGAGAGCTGAACTTGAAGCTGAGATGGGAACAGGCAAAAGGTGGAAGTACTGGTGGCTGATGACCAACCTCAAGAAAAACCTGCTGAAGGAAACTGGACTCACTGAGCACCTACCTTACGTTGGGTGGGTACCGTGGTAGGTGCTTTCTTTGCTTTATTGGTTATGCAGGTATTATCTCCCTTTCATAGTGGAGGAAACAGGCCAAGATAAGGTGACTTTGCTTATTCATCAAATATACACACTTGGAATATAAAGACGATTAAAACACAGTCCTCTTCTTTGAGGACCACAGAATATTGTGGGTGAGAGATACAGAGGCAGACAAGGGCAGACATAAGCACGAGGTAGAGTGACACTACAAAGAGGTTCTCCAAGTCACAGAGTCAGTAAGTATCAGGGCCAGGATTCAATTCCTTGATTGTCTGGATCCAAACCTTAGCACCTGCCACTGCTCTAGCCACTCGGCAACAGTTGTTGACTTAGTTAGAGTCCAAGTTCTGAGGAAGGGCGGTAGGCCATGCTGCTGGCAGGGAATTTGTAATAACAAGAGGAGGACATTGGGAATTGGGATGGGACATGTTCAGGTGACCCAGCAGCAGCTCAGGTCCAGAAGAAGCGGTGACGGTGGCCTCAGGGTTACCAGGTCATGGAGGCCCTCCAAGGGCAGGACTGATTCCAGCACCTAGAAGTGGCCACTCCAGGGAGCCACTGGAGGCAAGAAACCAGGCTGGTTCTTAGAGAGGCAGATTGGGACCAGAGAAGCGGGGCGGGGGGACGATCTCAAAAATCAAGTTGGGATTGAGAGGAGAGGCCATATTGGGAGTGGCCATGGGGAAATGGGAAAGAAATCAGACAATTTGGGGGCTGGAAGGGAAACTTGACCAGTTTCCTTTTTGCTTCTGTTGAGTTCAATAGATCCTGACAGGATTGTCTGTCTTTTTGAAAACAACTCTTTTACTTTAAAAACTTGTCTTTTCCCTCCCCTCTGAGCACCAGATCCAGAAGAGGCCTGAGGCCCCAATCTTTTCTAGGGATGCTTTACCTCTGACTAGAGTGGCTGGAGAGCCCAAGCCAAGCTTCCATAGTTGGGGTGGGGCTGTGAGCCACACCTCTGGGCCATGTGAATCCCCACGCTCTCTGGACAGTGAGCAAGGCAGGGATAAATCTGAGGACAAATGATGGGAGGCTAGGACAGAGAAGGCAGAGTGGAACAGCTTGGGGAAGAGAGCCTCCCTGGGCAGGTGGCTCCATTTGATTTCCGATTTAAAGGGGAGGCTTAGATGGCCAAGAAGAAAAAGGCTAATAAGAAAAATATTAAACTGCAGTGTGTGTGTCCCCAGGGACTTCCTGTTGCCATGACTGACCTCCCGGAGAGCGCCATTCGTTCCCGAGCATGGCAGCTTTATAGGCACTTGTAGGCCTGCAAAGAACACCAATTTGCTGCTGCAGTTTGTTTTGATAACTGAAACTTTCAATAAATCTATATTAAAATCAAAGGGAAAATTAACTAGGCCCCAGTGAGGGGCACGGAGATAAGGGAGCACATTACCACCCTGGCCTCAGCCACCCCACATCCATCTCTTAGTTCAGATTCAGGTCACCAGAGAGATGAATGGCTCAGGCTCTTGGGGAACAGCCCTGGGGAAAGCAGGGCAGAGAAGGCATGGCCAGGTCTGGCTCCCACTGCTCCTGCAGCGGAGACCGTGGGGGGCAGAGTGTGGGGGGTAACAAGGGGGGGTGGTGGTGGTCATGGTGGGAAGAGGAGTTGGACAGAGGCATGGGGGAGGGGTGAGAATAATAGTAATAACAGCCAATATTTACTGAACTCTTTATGCTGGATGCTATGCTAAGCATGTTTGTATTTAATTCTAATAAGTAGATACTAGTATTATTTCCACTCCAGAGAGGAAGAAACAGAGCCTCAGAAAGGTATGTGGCTTGCCTAAGGTCACAGATGGAGTCAGGACCCCAATCTGAACAGGGTGTCTCTGAGCTCACACTCCTCTTAAGTGCACGATGCTGTCTTACGTAGCTTACGGGGACTGTGAGCGGCAGAAGCAATTTTCCAAGTTCTTAGATAAAATGGTTTTAGACCCAGTCTGGGTTCTCTCAGCTGTGCCAAGTTTGGCGGCTGTCATGCCTGCACTGTCCTTGGGTCCTGGATTCTCTGCCCTTCCACTGCTGGTTAAGGTCCCAGCTTTGCTGGCCATCTTGCTGTTTTCCCTTGTGCTTTCCGAGGGCAGCAGAACCAACTTGGCCCTCTCTTTAATTCCTGCTGTGTTCACTTTAGCTCAGTCACTTAATCCATCAGCCAGGAAGCTGCCCGAGGTTTATCTGTGTCTGTGTACTGTATTCAGTTCATCTGCCTCCAAAGATTCACTTGCCCCAACTGTACCCTCACCCCGGGCCTTGGCCACTTGTTTTTTGGACAGCCCAGCTGCCATTACTGTCATTTCATTTACTAACACATCTGGTTGTTTTAGCGTCCTCAGGAGAGTTTTGACAGAGCCTCCAATGTGCCCACTGTGGTGGGATTGCAATGGGCCTAATTTGACCAAACCAGGGGCTATGACTCCTCTCATCAGTTCTAGTCTCAGATGAACCACTGTGCTTTAGGGTGTGGGATCTGGCACCCCCTGTGGCTACCGGAGTGGTGGGGTAATACAACCTCCCTTTCCCCTTACAAAGTGATGGTTCTACATGGCTTCAATGACTAGTTAGTTGTGTTTGAAGCTCCAGGCAACTTTATAATACACAACCTTATATTTTCTTCCTTTTCTTCTTTGCCTCACTTCTCTTTGCCTCCTCAACTCTTGCCGCCCTGGGATTATATTTTCCAATGAAATTTTACCACATAAGCTTTACCTCAGGCTCTGTTTTCTGGGAAATAAGAAAACAGGGAATCACCACAGAGCCAAAGGCTTGAGGGAGCCAAATGTTGGGTTAAGCAGCAGTGTAAGGCACCGAGAATATACTGATCTCTTAAACTGTTCTATTATTTGAATACATTTGGCCTGGTCTTTATCCAAAAAGAGCTTATATATAATACAGTCTGGTGAGGTCCTGGAAGCTATAGGGGTGAGCTCTAGAGCACGAAGGAGAAAGGGGACATTCTGGGGAAGTTAAGGGCTCTGTGGAAGGCTCCATGGAGGATATTGGTGCTAGGCCTTAAAGGAAGCGTCCAATCCAGACAGTGTAGGTTGACTTCATTCTTACAGCCAAGAAGGTTGGTTGTACCCTATTCTTACACCAGACTCAGGACATATGAAAGCCAGGGACAGGAGAGACCATCTCAGAGCCTCTCATTTGTCTGATTTTTTTTTTTTTAAAGATTTTATTTATTTATTTGACAGAGAGAGACACAGCGAGAGAGGGAACACAAGCAGGGGGAGTGGGAGAGGGAGAAGCAGGCTTCCCGCAGAGCAGGGAGCCTGATGCGGGGCTCAGTCCCAGGACCTGGGGATCATGACCTGAGCCGAAGGCAGACACTTAACGAGTGAGCCACCTAGGTGCCCCTCATTTGTCTAACTTAATTTATCTATTTACTTGTTTGTTTATTGTCTGTTCTGCATCTACCTTCCCCTCCCCAATATAAAGTCTTCTCAAGGATACAGGTTTTGTGTGCCTTATTCACCAATGAATCTTAGCATCAAAAACAGTTGCCGACACCTAGCAGAGGCACTATAAATGTATGTTGACTGACTAATCAACTGGGATTAATGTCTAGACGACATTAACGGGAGGAGGAAGACCCAATTCCAGCCCCAAGAATCAGACAGGAAGATGTGCCTCCACTTTACTGACTTAGGGTTAAGTGACATCTGTCCCTGCTGATGTTTATTTCCTCATTTGTCCACAAACATTTACCAGATTCCTGCTTTATTTGTGGAACTGTGCTGGGCATTACTGATATACCATGAACAATACAGAAATAATGCTTACCTTAAATGAATTTACAGCCCTGGGGGAGAGACAACAAGGAAATAGACAATTATAAAACAATGCAATAAATTCTGTAGGTGCAGAGTAGAATCACCTCGTCCATTATGCGGGATTAAGGAAGACATTCCCTAATATGGGTATTACCGGGCATTCCCAGCTCAGGCAGGAACCAGTATGTTAAGGTCAGATCTCACAGAAATGGTGGGCCCAGAAGTGACATCATTTTCTTATGTGAAAATATGCAAACGGCAGACAGAGGCTTGGTGACCAAAGCTGGGCCCAGAAGATGGTTCCTGGCTCACTGGGAAGCTGTCAAAGCCATCACTGATTTGGCCACGGCCAGGGTTTCCCACCTCAGAACGTGTTACCCATGACTTCCCAAAGAGCCACAAACCAGATGAAGAAACACATCTCTGGCTTTAGCCAGACTTCGCTCCAGATGACAGAATAGACTGCGGTAGCTCCCTATAGTTGAGGCCAGAATCCTTTCAACTCTGACGTTCCCTCTGGAGCCAACCCAAACAAGTCAGTTCCCTCTTCTGTAGGAATGCCCTTCAGAAATCTAAGAATTTTCTTCTTAGCCTAAAATCTGCCTCCTTTCAGCTCTCCCCAGGCCCACCTCCGAGAGTGGATGATAATAATGACTTGTTGAAGAAACAAATCATGAGGAGAAGTTATCTAAATAGAACACGTCATGTTATGAGCCTATACTCACCTCATGAGTATATTGGGAGGTGGGAAAACGGAAGTGGGGGACCTGAGTCGCTCTAGGCCTTAAAAAGTTTTCGTTATTTAAAATATTCCTTTCCCAGGTCGGAAGGGAGGTCCCCCTTCACTTTCTTCTGAGTACGTGCCACCTCAAAACTACAAGTCCCATAAGGCCAGCCGAGGGGAGTCACCATCTTGACACACCTTAGCGCGCATGTCGGCGGGAGAGCGAGCATTTGGGGAGAAGAAGCCCCGCCCCCCTGCAGCCCATTGGTCGGAGAAGCAAGCGGCGGGCTCAGCGGTTGGCCACCGAGCCCGCCCGTCAGTCGCGTCGGCCGGGGTCAGAGTGCGCGGAGGTGAGTCGGTGTGTTGTGGACTCGTGGTGCTGGCTGCCGCTGTTGAGGCGGCCGGGAACGGGCGGTGGGGAGCGGGCGGAGCTGGCCTTGCCTCTGCTTGGCCGGCGCCGCAGTCGGCGCGGGCCGCGCCCGCCGCCGTAAACTGCCCTGAGCGCCTGCTGAGGCCGAGGGAGACGTCGGGGCCTGCACCTGGAGGGAGCCTGCCGCGCTGGCCCCGAGGAGGGGGCGTTGCCATGGCGACAGCCTCTCCCGCCGCTGACGGGGGGCGGGGGCGGCCCTGGGAAGGAGGGCTGGTCTCCTGGCCCCCTGCCCCTCCCCTTACTCTCCCCTGGACTTGGATGGGCCCGAGTTGGGGGCAACACCCTGGGGTGGGTGATGCGGAGAGGCCCCCAGATTGGGCCTTGGTTAATGCATGCGGGGTGAGGGTCGCGGCGCGCAGTTTGTGCAGTCTGGGGTGCTAGCCCATGTGCTCACCCTGGATGCATGATCTACTGAGTAACGTTCTGGCAAAGAGGGAGCGGGCAGGGCTTTGCCAGACGGACTGGGTGGGGTGATAAGGGTGCTGACTTTTTACTTGGGATTATACTAGGTAAGAGGAAGAGAGGTTTGAGCACAGTGGATAGAAACTCAGCAAAGAGGTAGTAGATAGAATAACCCCATTCTTCCCTCTCCAGCACACACACGAGGTTAGCACTTTAACTCTTTGTAAATCTGTAGCAGTGGTAGTAGTGATGGTGGAAGGAGTGAATAACGGGCCTAACCTAGCTAGCTTTCTGTTTGCTTTTCCTGCAAATGTTCCAGCAACAGGTGTTCTCTTAAAACAAAAAAGCATGAACTTGGATTGAGGTGTGACTGCGAGTTCTTGCATAATGTAACTTCTCCTGGTTGACTTGGAAGATGCTGCATGTGGCTCCTTCCTGGGGGCTTGAATTCTGCCCTTAGGGTTGGGTTTTGCAAACTGATAATGCCCATCGTTGTCTCTGCTATAGGTCTCTGGCCACCTCTATGGGATTAGCTCTTACCAGACATTTTATCATACTCCGAGCTGAAGGGCAAAAAACCACGAATCCCATTGGCTGAAGAGTGTACACTATTTGAACTATAGTAGGTTGTGATTGGCTGAATGATTTTTGATTGTAGAGTTTCTACCAGAAATTGGCTTCATCAAATTCTGCTTTATTCTGACTTTATCATACATGGCATGCCTTGTTTTAGTGGGTTCGTTCCTGGAGCTTAAGTATATTATACCTGAATCCCCCACCATTTAAAAGCCAATTTATAAACAGGGACTTGGAGTGTGACTCCACTAATGTGTGTGTCTGTGATCTTGGTTAGAAACCCACTTGGCTGCCTTTCGTCAGAGAGGTAGGGTGTGGGGGAAGGGAGCTGCCGGGAAGTGATTGATAAGGTTTCCTTTATGGATTCTGTGGTGCTTCACTGGAGCTCAGAGCACTTTGGCAACTTAAGCACTCCAAATTAAAAGCTCATTAACAATTCCTGCCCAAAGATCCTGTAAATAATCAGCTAGCTAGGTCCTAGAGCTTGTCTGAGAGCTCTCCTTCCAACTTGAAATTTCCAAATAAAAGTGCCTTTATTCCCTTTCATTTTGAAAAGTGTTTTCTTGGTGGTGGGGTAAGTCTGTGAGTGGTCTTTCCCAGGGGATCTGAGTAGCATAAAGTCTTAAATGTGTAGAGTGGTAGACAGGAATAGATTGGTTCCAAACCTAAGTGTTTCTCTGTGCAAAGGGCATTGCTAGCTTACAAGAGCACCTCTGCAACTTCTAGTCTTTTGGAAAATCTGAATTAGGTGATAAATATGATAGGTGTCCATTAATTATTTGACTTAGGGTTTGGTTACACTTTGACTTTCTTAGGACTTGAGATAGACCTGGAAGTATACTGCAAGTGTTTAATGGTCTATTTGGCCATTTGTAGTATGGCCTGTGGGTTTGTGGCAACCAGCCCCTCCCCCAATCCTGGTCTTAGTTCCTGAGTTCTGAATATTGTCAACCTTACCAGTGTCTCCTTGACTAAACTAGGATTCTAGTGTTATCCCGAGAGACACCATTTCATGACCATCTTTCTTAGTCCAAGCTCAGATATTATAAATGTTTAGTGTTTCTAGGAGATAACCTCCTTAGGAAGAAAAGTATGCTACTAGAGAACATGAAATCCATCATTCCAAAAATATATAGTACTAGTAGCTTCTGAAAGCTCTGTTCAGGCATTGTTCTTCCACATAGATAACTTATCCCAGAGTAGTTTGAGTTTAGGAGTTTGAGGTTTGGTGTGGTCCTTAAATTGTTTCAAATAGCAGCAGTCCGGGATTTGATCCTTTATACTGAAATAGACTTGTTGCAGAGATGTGTATTTATCCACAGCATTGGGGCTTTCCAGCTCTCACAGAACCTTCAGCATCCCCAGCTGGCAGTCTTGGCATCTTCGAAGTAAGGAGAGGTGAGAATCTTGTTGCATGGTCAAGTTTGGCTCGACTTCTTTCTTATGAATATTTGGGTTTGGAGGGTGAGGGGGTGGTGGTTGGTGCAGATTGTATATTTCTGTAGCTTTTTCTGATGAGACACCATGTGCTCAAAGACTACGGAATGGGGAGAATTAGAGGTGGGGTATCTGTACTCTCAAGTTCTGTCGTGATTTCTCTGTGGGCATTGCATGAGCACCTACTTTAGGTTCAGGAAGGTTGAATAGAGCTGGAGTAGTCCTTCATCCTGAGAAATACACAGCTTAAGATAATAGGAAGGAACACATTGGTTTGGCTTTTGATAATGCATTTGACCAAGACCTTTGGGATCTTGGTTTGATTTGGGTTGGGAATCACTGTTGGGTGGATGGTGAATCCCAGCCTGTCTCCATCTTACAAGGATCAGGGCTGCCTGAAAAGGCAGACTCTGATGATTAATATCTAGGATCTCAGAGGCTGTTTAGTAACAAAGGGCCAGATACTTTGCTAGGACTAGAATTGCAGTGGTGAACAAGGCAGGTGTTGTCTCTGATGCCACAGGGCTTACAAATTCAGGGGAGAGAGAGGTAGTAAAGAAGCAGTTCTGATACACTCTGGGAGTGCTAGAAGGTAAGTTTAGGTGTTTTGGGAGTACTCAGAAGGGTCCGCAACCCAGACTTGTAGGCTCCTCATCTAGAATTAAATGAAGACATGAGGGACCAAGTGTGAAGGTCAGAGTTTTGTTGAGTTTGAGAAACTGAAGATCAGTGTGTTAAAACATAGTGTACTCAGTGGGCAGGGGATTGGAGAATATAGTGAGAAGCGAAGCAGGAAAAGTAAGCAGAGGCCAAGGCCTTATAAGCTCTTAGGATTAGGTTAGACTAGGTCTTTTTTCTGTAAAGGATCAGATAGTAACTATTTAGGCTTTGTGGGTCTCTGTCACAACTGTTCAACTCCATTCAACTCTGCTGTTACAGCATGAAGGCAGCCATAGTATGAAAATGAATGAGCATGGCTATGTTCGAGTAAAACTTTATAAAAACCAGTGGCAGCTGGATTTGGCCTGTGGAACATAGTTGCCAACACCTGGACCAGACTATCATAAGAGCAGTAAGAAGCCATTCAATGGTTTTAAGCTGTGGACTGATAATTAGATTTGTGTTTTAGAACATTTGTTTTGATTTCAGTGTTAAGAAGGGACTGAAGGGGACAATACTGGAGGCAGAGACCAGTTAAGGAGCCTGTGACATTTGCATGGGTAGCATTTTATAGTTAACCCTTTGAGGCAGTATTTTGACCCTTAAAAATTGAGCATAACTGAATTATTGCATAATGTATAAACTGGTTATGTTTATTAATTTCCTGGCCATCGACTAGAGCTTAAAGCATGTCTACCAAAGAATTTGTTGGTAATACCAGCTCCTATTTTACATACTAGAAAAGATGTAGGAAGGGAAAGTAGGTGTAGAATGAATGAAAAGGTTTGGGGAACTCTTCTAATCAAAGAAGTAGAGAATAAATGGAGCCCTGGTAGGGATTTTGGCCTTAGGGCTCATAGCTTAATGTCAATTACTTTAAACTTTTTGAACTATACAAACAAAGAAGGACCCATTTTCCTAAGTTTTCCAGGGAATTGTCCTCATTCTGTTACGTGTCCTACTCAGTCAAACTTTCCTTGCTTGTAGCAACCTGATGACCTTTTTTCTGGCTTGGGGACTGTCTCCTGGTTCAGGTATGATGGTATATGCCAGGCACAGGAGCCAAAGTGTTGAGTGTCCAATAAATTGTCTTCCTCCTCCTGCAAGCCTACTTGCATTGCTGGAGGGAAGCCTGTAGGTTTCTGATAACTTACATTATGGTGTTTATGTAACCTCAGGCGAGTGACTTAGCTCTCTGAGCTTTACTTTCCCATCTGTAAAATGCAGATAATGGGACTTAAAGATAAGGGTTGATTAATGGATTTAATGAGATAATGTATGTAAAGCTCTTAGCACAGGGGTTTAATAACTTTTGTTTACTAATAGTATTTTACACAGTTAATAATTTTTTTAAAAAGCAGCCCACAATTGGGTGAGTTGGCCTTTGGCTTAGTATGTTTTGGGTCCTCACAGTTGTCATTATGGCCATATGATAGGAACATAACCACTGGTGGTGAGAGCCAGTAGACAGAAGGAAGTTATAATTAACGGAAGGGGCCACTCTTCATAATGGAAAATTTTCAGACATCAGGAGTCCAGAAAATCAGAACTTTCTTCAGGGTAGACCTTAGCCCCAATACCATCAGTGAAGTGAATTGAGTGAGCAGCTACCCGAAAGAAATTCACCAAAGTGTGACCAGTCATTTCTCCCAGTTGGTCAGGGTCATTTATTGTGTTGCCACCCTTGTGGCCCTACATCTTCGTAAAGTCCTCTTGAATGTTTTTTTATTACTTTTTACCACCACTCTGGGAATGAGTCAGGTGGTCAGTATTACTGTCCCCGCTTACCTCTGTGAGGAAACTGAGGCCCACGAAGGTTAAGTGTGTTGCCTGAGGTCATGCTGTGAGGTACTGTCAGAGCTAGTGCAGATTTGCCTCCAGATGAAATTGTGTTAGTTTATTGCTGTGATTTCTCTTCCTTCGAGTGAGAGATGTGTAGTCATTGCAGAACTGCAGACTGATGCATGCTTTGTCCAAATGTGCTAGGAGTGATTTGGGTCCCACTTTATCCACTTGGTCCTGTTGGGTTTTAATTGATGACTGCTTGGACCAGGGAAGCAGATTCCCTTTGGGTCATTGTTTTTAGCCCCTCCTCCTTTGGGGACATTCTTGGGGGAGCCTTGGGTTACAAGAGATTGCTTTGATATGTTCAAAATTGTGCCTTGTGCCCCACAGCTACAGGTAAAATCAAAAGGCAGATAATTTATGGGAGTGTCAGAGCTGGCCGCTGGCACCTCAGGAGGCCATTAGTATGCCTGTTCAGACCCTCTGTGTCCTTGCAATTGATTCCTCTTTGCATGAGCTTGATTTGGGAAGCTGTAGATCTGTGGGTAGTGATTGGATGTGACAGTCCAAACACCGGTCCCTAAATTAATCCTTTTAATAGTATTCCAGCACCAAGGCAATGTGGTGTTTCTCTCTGTCTTTAACTGGGGAGGACAGAATGGGGTGGGCTAGGAAGGAGAGAGGAAAAAAAAAGAAGCTTTGCTTGGTGCTTAGGGTCTGTTCTGTTCTAACATGTTCTGATTCCAGAGCAGTTGACATCAGGACTTTGGGCATATTCATTCAGCAAACAGTGATTCACACTAACTTTGTACCTGGCCCTGTGCTGGGTGCTAGAAATACAGAAATGAATAAAATGTGGTCCTTGCCCTTAAGGATCTGTGTGAACCTCAGTGTTTCTCAGAGTTTTTAAATTCATGCGCTATTTAGGTGAAAAAATTAAACTGATGCTTTTCTTTAGTGCTACTTGAAATTTTAAAATGCATTAAAGGGTCTGACAAAAAACAAGTCAAAGAAATTATGCCTTTTTTACACGCACACGCACACATACTTATACCTGCTATCTTACAGCCTTCTCACCTAAGGCTCTGAAAATTATAGTAGGAAAAATAGATTAAAATTTTACAATATAGTGAGACAAAAAGTTATGAAATAGGAATAGAGTGTGTTACTGGATCACACTTAAGCAATTAACTTTCTGATGGAGTATCAGAGAAAGCTACTAAAAGGGAATTTTGAGGTGCATTTTGAAGAAGGAGCTGGTGAAAATGGAAATAACATTCCAAAGCAGGGGGAGTAGCATTTGCCAAGGCACAGATTTGTAAAAGGAAACATCCCATT
The DNA here is from genome assembly GCF_029215605.1 of Mirounga angustirostris. NCBI lineage: Eukaryota > Metazoa > Chordata > Mammalia > Carnivora > Phocidae > Mirounga > Mirounga angustirostris. Next base: position 155,704,499 of record NW_026991712.1, read on the forward strand.
TGGGGACCTGAGCAAGAGCTAGTCGTCACCCTGCCTCCTGCCAGTTTCTCTGCTCCTGTGGAATTGTGTTTGCGAAGAGGCTTTGAGTTTCTTGTGCTGCAGTTGTTTTCGTCCAAGGCACCCCTTCCTTCTTCTGCTTTTTGGTACCCAGGACTGCAATTTGTTTTTCTTGTTAAAATGTGTTAAATGTATTATGAGAACAAATTTGAATGATTTGGACAGACTTGATCATTGCTTATGGTTGAGTTACTTTCAGTAAAAGGCGAAAGATTTATGCGTTTTGAAGAGAAACCGGAATATGGTTGAGTTACTTTTAAAGTCACCACCTTACCTCAAAGGAAAAACTGAAGTTGATATGTATTTTTAGCCCTTTGGTGGATAGGGGACTCAATCAAGTGGGGAATGTGGGCCCTCAAACATGGGAGAGGAGAACAGGGCCCCGAAGAACTGAGGACATCTGAGGCTTAGTTTTCTCATGTGTAAAATGGGATTATTGTTCCCCATTTTGCTTGAGAGTTAGGGGGATAAAATATGTGGATCACTAATACAGTACCTGGCTTATAATTGTGTTTCCCTCTCCTCTTTCTCATGCATTAACAACAGTAGCTCCCTTCTATTGAGTGCTTAAACTGTACAAAGTGCTTTATATACATTGTGTGGTTGACCTGAACCCCAAAGAGATAGGTATTATTATTATTAGTTGTTATTATTGAGAAAATGTGGTGGAAGGGCTGGCTCAGTCGGTAGAGTATGCAACTCTTAATCTTGGGGTCATGAGTTCAAGCCCCATATTGGGTGTGGAGCCTACTTAAAAAAAAAAAAAAGAATGTGTGGTAGAGTCAGGATTTGAACCTAGACTTGTCTGATTCTAGTGTTTAAACATGTGGGCTGTGCTTCTATACCAGTTCCATCTTGGAAGCAGGGGAATGGCAGGTTCTTGGTATCTCTCCTCTGGGGTCAGATGCTGTCTACAAGTGTGAGAGGTACTTAAAGGGATCAGAGTACCATACTCTGCCCCTCCTTCATTTCTATCCTATTTATGGTGTGTTAGAAACAAACTTTTGCCCCCTCTCACGTGCGATGGGTGTCACAACTGACTTCTAGGACTTTGCAAAGAGATGTCTCCCAGCTTTGGCCCCTCGAAGGAATTTGCCCAAACTACTGCATGTAGTGGTAAGTTAGCAAACAGCAGGCCAATCACAGTCACTTCTTTTTAGGTGCTGCCTTGAGCTGCTGAGACGGCTAATTGAAGAGGAGAGTAAACCTCCTGTGGCCTGTAATGTTGCCATCAGAATGTGGTGTTCCCGAAGGTCTTTAGTGACTGTAGCTCTCCTGGTAATTTAGGGTTAGCAGCTGCTTCTGTTGCTGAGAATGCTCTCCCTCGCCCCACCTTGGAGCAGAAGCAACTGTAGGTAGCTACAGGCCAAGGGAGTGACAGGTTGTAGAGAGGAGGAGAGTGTTTTGTTGAGGTGAGGACCCAGCTTTAGAGTTCCTGCTTCCATTCTACTTTGGGGCCATCAGGAAGTTGTGTAGAGGTTCCAGGGCATGTCAGGCTTTGTTCTGCCTCACCCTCTAGCTTTCAGCAGACTAGGCTGAACCCTCAGGCCCCCCGGCCTCCACTGTGAGACTACAGAGAAGCTTGGGAGGTGAGTGGTGAGGCTTGCTCCTTGTGTTGGGGCAGTGGTCTGAGACCCTGGTGTGGGAGTAAGGAACCCTGGGTTCTGTTGTTACTATGCTATGTGAGTCTTAGGCAGTCCTTTTCTCTACCTGGGGCTCATTTTCCCTGGCAGGCTGTACTGTGTCTCCCCTTAGGTTTTCTTTCACCTTTGACAGTCTGTGATTTTCACAGAAAATACTCTGGCAGCAAGGTACATTCATTAGCTTGAAGATTATGACTTTTGAAGGCATGCAGTTTATTTAGATTTTTCCCAGGCTATTTTTAGCTGCCTAATACAGAGCCTATGACTGAGTGGTTCCAGACAGGTATTACTGTGCTCTCTGTTGATGCCTCTGTGACTCAGGTACCTGAGCCCTTGTAATACTGTCAGTCAGATTGGGACAGGGACTTGCCCTGGGACTGGGACCTGGGGAAGCTGCAGCTCTCTCAGGTGCTTCTAGTTGGCTAGACTCAGAGCCTGCCTCTGGTGCCTTACAGTTTCTCTGGAATGTGCTCCTGCCTCCCAATCTGGTTTTTAATGGAATGGATAGAATCCAGGGATGGTACCAGCCTAAACCCTCCCCAGGGATTCCAAGTACAGTTGACCCTTGAGCAATATGGGTTTGAACTGCATAGATCGACTGACTTGTCGATTTTTTTCAATAAATACAGTACAGTACAATAAATACTTTCTTATGATTTTCTTGATGTTTTCTTTTCTCTACCTTTATTGTAGGAATACAGTATACAATACATATATAAGATATGTATTAATTGACTATGTTATTGGTAAGGCTTCCAGTCAACAGTACTACTAGTAGTTGTTTTTGGAGAGTCAAAAGTTATAGGCGGATTTTCCACTTTGTTGCGGGGGGCAGTCAGTGCCCCTAAGCTCTGTGTTGTTCAAGGGTCAACTGTATTTGCAGCTGGGGAGATGGGGTGGGAGTAGACCCCATATTTCATGATGGCCCTCTCCTTTCCTATCCCCCACGTTCCTGTGGCCTGTGGATGTGGATGTTAAAGGATGGCCCCCCCCCTCCCTTTGCTCTCTCTTCCCCCCTCAGTAATGGAAGGCTATAAAATGTCTATTTACCCAAGACACCAGAATGACTCCTCTGTGGTTCCACTAATCTGGTGATTTGGTGCTTCTCTGGTCTCTCAGGTAAATACAGATTGAGGCTTTTTATAAAGGCATATTATTTCCCTCATTAAATGTGTGTTTTGGCACATGCGTTATTTACCTGACCGATGGTAATGGCTGCAGAGGACCGTTGGTGTCTGTTGTGTAAATACTCTGCACAGAGACCATCCTCCGGGGGCTGTGGCGCAGGCCTGTTTCTCCAAATGGGGCTGGCCCCATGACGGTCCCTATTTACCACTCCGCTGTCTCCACTGGGGGCTGGACCTTTCATTTTGAGGAGGGAATCATTTATTTTCCTCCTTGCCATAGGCTACTTACTACCTTTAATTGCCAGGAGAAGAAAAAGGGTGCCTGAGAATAAATGTGTATAAGTCTTGTCTCTGATGAAACACAGTATGCAGAAGTACATAGAATCATAAACTGTTCCTTTTGAGTTCTGCCCCTTGACTAGATACTCGAAGTCCCAATTGATGATACAAGTTATAGACTTAGAGTCTACAAACTTGTGACTAAAGTATAAAGCAGCATTAGGAAAGGGGAATCCCCAAGAGGCCAGAGGGTGCAAGGCAAGTGGGATGCCTCTGCAGGGAGTGCAGGGCTCTTTCCTGAGAAGGCTCTAATGGTGGCAGGAGTGCTCCGTGAGCGTGAGCGGGCATTGAGTGGGGGCTCTTATCATGGAGACTTGATGCTTTAAGGGCTGGCTTTGCCTCTTAAGGTCGGCTGTAGGCTGTATGCACAGCCTATCTTCCGTGGGCGGTATGGAGAGATTGAGCCCTCACATACCATCTCTCTTCTTCTCTCTCTCTCCTTCCCTCCCCGCCTTTTTTAAACCACATTGCAGCATATAGATTAAAAAATAATTTTTAAAAAAGATTTTATTTATTTATTTGACAGAGAGAGACAGTGAGAGAGGGAACACAAGCAGGGGGAGTGGGAGAGGGAGAAGCAGGCTCCCCGCTGAGCAGGGAGCCCAATGTGGGGCTCGATCCCAGGACCCTGGGATCATGACCCGAGCCAAAGGCAGACGCTTAACTGACTGAGCCACCCAGATGCCCCTAAAAAAATAATTTTTAAAAAGTTTGGAATAGGCCAAATTTACATACAAGTTGGAATTAATAGTACAAAGAATTTTTTGTGGAACTGTTTGAGAGCTAATGCTGACCTAATGTCCCCATCACCCTGAATGCTTTGGGTATATTTCCTACATGCAAGGACATTTTCTTACCTAACCATAGTACAACCAGCAAAACCAGGAAATTAATATTGGTACCTTACCTCCTTCTAATTCTGAAACCCCATTCAGGTTTGCCTATTGTCCCAGTAATGTTTTTTTGTAGCAAAATGATCTAGTTCAGAATGTGCATTGCATTTAGTTATCAAGTCCCTTTGATCTCCTTTAGATTTTGCTCAGTAAAAGTTCCTTGACATTCATGACCTTGATACTTTTGAAGATTACAGGCTGGTTATTATGTAGGCTCTCCCTCAGTTAGGGTTTGTTGGATATTTTCTCATGATTAGAGTTAGATTATGCATCTTTGACAGGAATATCACAGAAATGATGCTTTCTTCTCATTGCATCCTATCATGTGGTGCATGATTTTGATTTATCCCATTGTGTTCATTTTGATCACTTGATTAAGGTGATGTCTGCCAGGCTTCTCCATTGTATATTTACTTCCTATTAACGATTAATAAGCATTCTGTGGGGAGATAGTTCAAAACTACGTGAATATCCCTTACCAAACTTTAATTTATTAATTAGTTAATTAGTGTATTTTAGATTCATGGTTTCCTTTTTTTATTCAATGCAATATAATCTATTAATATCATTATTTATTGCCAGTGGGAGCCCCTTCAAACTGGCTTCTGCATCCTTTTGATTAATTCCCATCATTCTTTGAGCATTTCCTTGCTTTCTGGCCCCTAAACAAGATGTTCTAGACTCATCTTGTACTTTCCCTGCCATAGTTGTGGAATCAACCATTTCTCCAAAGAGCTCTGGTTTTTCCACTAAAGACTGTTATTTAGAAGGTAACTGGGTGTTAGGTGTGCTCATTGCTGCTAGAGTGTTGCTGCTCCCTGGCCCTTCAATAGACAGCTAGAAAATAGATTGTGTGTGTGTGTGTGTGTGTCCATACTCACGTCTAGCTTATTTTTATATATTATATATCAGAAACCATGAGTTCACACTGTTTCCTCCAATTTCAGTTTGACACCATGGATTTTTTTTTCCTCTTTCCATATTTTAATTCCATCCTGTAACAATGAGAAACCTGGTTCTCATTACCCTTAATATACGCCCTTCTTTGATCAATCCCTCTGTATGTAACCAATCTCCCATTTGTTACCACTGCTCCTTCCCCCTCTTGAGTGCCTCTTTTACCCTGCCCATGACTCCCTGCATCAGGCTTGCTCCCCGCCTCCCCATGCCCTCCACACCCCACGTGGGTTCTGACATGCTACATCACACCTTCTTGCCTCTGTACAGATGCCTTCCTTACTGTGCTTGGGTTCTGATACCCTCCACCCCCACCCTCAGACTCTTCTGCTCCCCCCCACTTCAACTTGCAGATACTACCTTCCTCTGCCACAACTAATGACTAAAGCCATAAGATTGAATTTTTCAGGAAGGGAAGAGGAAGAGCTGCCCTCTGTTTCTTGACTTGAGTTGAACTTGGGTTTTAGAAGTAAAGGAAGTATGGAATCCAGTGATTACTGACATGTGGAAGACTGGTCTCCTATCATTGTCTATTCTCAAGACTTCCTGCAAGAGAAGCTTGTTGATGTGGGTGAAATCAGTTGGAAAAGCAAGGCCTGCAGGCAAGAGGGCTTCAGGTCATCAGTGTGTCATTCATGGAAGGGGATAGCGCACATATAGTATGCTACATGGGAGGCCTAGAGCATTCTGGGCATGCAGGAGATTTGGATGTTACTTCTGAGGGTTGCCTTATGCATGCATTAATTGGATATATAGGCTCCAAGTATGGGGGTCCAGGCTTGGCCAGGTGGGCGTAGCCCAAAAGAATAGTAGTAATACTAGTAAGCGATATTGAGCCCCTATATGCCAGACACTGCTCATAGTGCTTTACATGTACCTTCTCATTTCATTCTCACTTACAGAATAAGAGCTATTATTGTTGTCATTTTACAGGTGAGGGATGGAAGAACAGAGCTTGCCCAAGGTGCCATGGCAAATAAGTGGCTCAGCCAGGATGCAAACCTGGAAGGCCTCCTTAATCATGATGCTAAATTGCCAGTAGTATTTGGCAGATGGAGTCTGGTTGACTATATATACTATATACACTCTCTATGAATATGGACAAACATTAGGATTCTCAAAAGTCCTTATCCCAGCCTGACTTCAAGGAGTTAGAGGAGAGTCCTAAGGCCCTGAGAGACTTTGGATCCAAACTATAATGCATAATCTGAACAGACTGGTGTCTCCAGTCTCAGCAAGGCTTCCAGTACTGTTCAAGGCAGGGGTGGTGATGTGAAGTTATTTTGGATTCTGGTGTTCGAAGGGATGTTGGCCCCTTTGCCTTTCCAAGGGATTCCATAGTGAAATCCAAGCCAGCCTTTGTCTATCCTGAGCTGAGGAGTTTGGGCTGCGTTTTTGGAAATGCTGTAAAGCCATGGTGAAAGCAAGCACCGTGCTCTGTAGGATCCATGAAGAACTTAAAATACTTTTCAGTCTTAGCACCTCTGAATCCCCATGGAATCTTACTACGGGGTTGGGGAAATTGAGGACCCACATGTGTCCTAGTAAATATGCAGGCAAGTTATTGTAGGTCATTCAGTGAGTCAGGGAAGAGCCAGAAGGAAAAGTGATACTTGATTGTACATGTCCATTCAGGTAGTAGTCACCTCATTGCTTCTGAGTGCGCTCTGGACTTCACAGGCTGCTACCCCCCTCAGCCCTGCAGGAAGGAGCCAGTGTCCATTGGCAGCCTTTCAGAGGCAAGTTTTTGGCTCTATTAGAATGGGGCTTCAGAAGGCATAAACTATGGCCATATCTGCATTGAGCAGTGAGATTTCTCATTTGACTTTGAGGATTAAAGTTGAGGGAACTTGAATATTGGGTGTAAGAAGGGTAAAAACAAACTTTCTTTGTTCCTTTTTTTTTTTTTTTAAGGAGGCCTGGGTTATTTGTGAGTAAAACTTAGGCTTTGATTTTTATATTTAGTTAACCCTCTAAGGAGCAGACATTCTACAAATTTAAAGGGAAAACTTGAAAAGTGATTTGGATTTTTTTTTTTTCCACATGTTCACTCAGAAAACTTTACTAGACCTTTTTTTTTTTTTTTTAAGCAATGCTCCCATTACTGCCACATCTGGGTTTTCTCTTTTTCTTCCCTATTTAAAAAAAGTCCCGCAGTCCTTCAGGGCCTCTAGTAGAGAGTGAGCCTAAAGGCAGCGAACAGGAAGGCCTGAGGCTGTTACCAGCTGTGCTCTCCGGGCGTCATTAATTCCCCCAGGGTGCCACTTACTGGCACGGAGGCTGGGGAATCACTGGCCCTGCAGGAGCAAGCTCCCCTGTGGTTGGCTGCGTTCCATTTCACATTGGGAGATGGCACGGAGGCTACGTGGAGGTGTGCGATACCGACTGGAAAGCCAGGGGCAAATGGCTTGTAATGGAGCTGAGGAGAGACTCTGGCATTTTCCACTGTTTTGTCTGAAGCTCCTTAGCTCCCAGGACTGATTGTACAGCTGGGTCACCTCATGTTACTTTAGGAACCTTAGCTTTACATTAACTCTTGCCACCCGAGAAATGACCACAGAATTTTTCTCTCTCCTCTCTTTTGAACTTCAGAGCTCCATTTAAAGATGAAGGCCAGTGTGGCAGGTTGTTCTGAGGATGATCTTGGAGACTCAGAGCTGTCGTAATGCTGCAGGGGCCAGCATTAAGGTCTTGAACTTCAGGAATGAATACTGTTGATTTAGAAAAGGGGTCCAGAAACACTGGGGAGTGGTTCGTGTTGTGTGACTATTCCTGAAGACCAGATGGAACAGGGCCACCGTGGGAGGGGAGTAACCCAGGCTCTTTGTTCTTTTTTTTTTTTTTTTTTTCTTTTTTTTTTTTTAAACTTTCCTCCCCTAAGTTTTAGATGCTTCTGGATGTTCAATGCTAGCACCTTTACAGACTGGAGCAGCTCGATTTTCTTCATATTTACTTTCAAGAGCAAGAAAAGTGCTGGGCTCCCACTTATTTTCTCCCTGTGGTGTTCCGGAGTTCTGCTCCATATCCACCAGAAAACTGGCGGCCCACGGCTTTGGCGCATCCATGGCGGCAATGGTGCCCTTCCCTCCCCAGAGGTATCACTACTTTTTAGTGCTGGACTTTGAGGCCACGTGCGACAAGCCACAGATTCATCCTCAGGTAACTGTTGCATCATTGCTTCAGAAAAGGTGGGGTGGGCAAGGAGGGAGGGAGGTTAGTCTTGCTTTCTGGGTTCCAGGGGAACTTTCTCATGTCTTCCTGGCTTTTAGTTGCTCATCGGGAGTCCCTGCCTAGGAAGCTGGACTTGGTTCAGGCATGGTAGGGTAAGGTAGACCTGAGAAGTCTCTGGAGACAACTGGGCATATTGTTTCTCTCTGGTCTCAGCCTTTGGGAATCAAAATATTTCCTTCTGTCCCATCCTTCCTCTCTCCTTTCCCTTCCCGCCTTCCTTCTCCTACTATTACCGCATGTTATTTTAAGGAATACTGTGATAGTCAGCCTCTAAGATGGCACCCAATGATCCTTGCCTCCTGGGATTCCTACCCTTGGTAGTTTCTCTCCCACACTGAATCAGGGCTAGCCTTGTATAACCAGTAGAACATAGAGGAAAAGCCATGGTGTGATTTCTGAGGCTAAGTCATAAAAAGCGCTGTGGTTCGCCCTGCTCTTTTGGATCACTTGCTCTGGAGAAAGCCAGCTGCCGTGCATTGAGGACTCTCAAATGGCCTGTGGAGAGGCACGTGTATACAGGAACTGAGGTTCTTCGCTAAAAACCAGTACCACTTGCCATTCATGCTTCTTGGTGCTGTCTTGGAAGGGAATCTGCCAGCCCCAATGGACATCTGACTTCAACCTCCGGAGAGACCCTGAGCCAGGCTGGTCTGCTGAGCCGCTCCTGAATTCCTGGCTGGCAGAAACTGTGAGAGATAAGAAGTGATTATTGATGTTTGGAGCCATTAAGTTTGGGGATGCATTAGAGAACCTGAAGAAGTACAACTGTTGGTCCGTTGGAAAGGAAAATTTCTTTGCTTGCCTTTTTTCCTTAGTCATCAACTGTGTGCGGAGACCTTTTACCCTTTAAGGTAGCGCTACTAGGAGGTTTGGATTAGCAGCAGAGAGGCACATGTTCTTGGAGATATTGGCGTGCTTGAGGTTGGTTTGGGGGGAACGATTGGGGGCTGATGTGGCAGTTCATTGTACTGTGGGGGCCTTGAGTATGCCCGGCTCTAGGACTGTAACTCTTCCCTGTGGGCCTGGGTTATTAGGGGTGTAATTTTGGGATGTGTAGACATGTTAGTTTGGGAGCAGCTTTCAATGGTAGGGAGGATGGGGAAAGGGGGATGGTAGCATCAGGCGCTTGGGAGACAGGGAGGCGTGGGGTCCATTCAAACATAAACTGAGTTCATTTCTCTTGGTTGGTTTTTTTTTCCCATGAAGAGATTCTATCTTTAGAATAGTAGATTATTTTCCATAAAGCAGATACCACCACCCTTTTACCTTCCCCCTTCTTCCCTTTTTCCTGTTCTCCCTTCAAGTAGGGGACTGTCCTTGGGAGCATTGGAATTAGCCCTGTGGAAGTTCGGGAAGACAGGAGCAAGATGAGGAGAATGTCCTGAGGGAAGGAACTTCGCATAAAAGGGAATATAGCTTGGCTGCTGCCTGAGCTGCCCTTACTTTCTCAGCCTCTTGCTCCTGCCCATGCTGTAGAGTCTTCTCTGCCTCCCAGAACTATTGGAGATTCTGTGCTGGCTGTTCCTGGGTGGTGGGTGGGAATTTTGGTTACATAGATTCTCCCAGGTTAGGAATCAAGGATCCGTATCTTAACACACCATATTATTTCCCTTACTGATGTAGATTTCAATTACTGAGTAAGCCCTAATGGGACATGAGTCTAAAATCCAACACATTCCGATTGCATATGATTCATCCCTCTTCTGAACTCTCATAATCACTTGGCACCTCCTTTATGGCATTTTCTACATTCTGCTTTCTGGCACATGCCTACGTATGTTTTTTTCTGAACTTTTCAGTTAGATTGTAAGCTCAGATAATTATGTAGCTCTGTTCTCTTGTCCTACAGAGGGTCCTGTCAATGTTGCTGAAGGTGAAGCCTGGTTCATGTCTCAATTTGGTCTGTCAGTATCACCTTCCATCTCTCTTTCAAGGGCATTGTTCTTTTTATTTATTTATTTATTGCAATGCTAAAGATATAATGCAATACAGTTTTTTTTTTTTTTTTTTTAAGATTTTATTTATTTATTAGAGTGAGAGAGCACAAGCAGGGAGAGTGGCAGGCAGAGGGGGAAACAGGATCCCCGCTGAGCAGGGAACCCGATGCGGGACTCGATCCCAGGCCCCTGGGATCATGACCTGAGCCAAAGGCAGACGCTTAACCATCTGAGCCACCCAGGTGCCCCGCAATACAGATTTAAATCACTTGTATCACCAACTTCCCACCCAGACTTGGGCACCAAGGCCTTCCTGACCTAGGCTGAGGTAGGACTTCATGCCGTTTACCAGGATCTGGGCCTGATTAAAGATTATCTCCAGAATCAATGAACCCTGATGATGTGATTCCAAGGGCACTTAAAGAATTGGCTGCCCTGGTTCATTATTAGAAAGCATTAGCTGTTGCTTTAGAGAACTCAGGAAAAAGCATTCGCTGTCTTGCTTATCTTTAAAAGGGGAATACGAATGATCTTGGAAGTTATAGACCCGTTAGTTTACTGTGATTCCAGAGAAGATACTTGACCTGATCGTCAGATAATCAATCAGCAAACAGCTAGAAGAGCATAGGGTACTACTGAGTAATAACTTACATGGGTTTGCGAGGAAGAGCAAATCCTGTCAGATCAATCTAACTTCTTGCTGTGACATAGTGATGGATTTGAGTGGATCTGGGGTAAGTGATAAATGTAATGCATCTGTACTTCATTAAGCCTCCACAATGCTGTGATCAACAGGTAGGAAGGTGAGTTGGGGGCCAGGCAGCTCTGTTGTAGTGCCCATGGGATCATTCTCAGGAAAGGGATGGGTAGCTCAGGAGTGATTTGAGACTTGTTTGTGGCAACTTAAAGCCTCTCTCTCTTTAAAAACAAACAAACAAAAAAACTTCTCTAAAGTTTGCAAGTAGCAGGATCCTGATAGGATTCAGAGGAATTTTGGAAGATGGATTGGAGAAGTTGTCAGTCCCACATAGGAGATCGTGTCCTTCCACTGAGGTTATTATAGGTCATGTTGTCATTAGAGCCTCTGTGCTGTGTAGGTCTTCTGGTCAGCAGGGACAGTGGAGAAATTGGAAAAGCTCAGGATAAGAGGGGAAAAAATCACTAGGGGCACAAAAATAGGACTTAGAAAGAAAGAAGAAAAATTGAATATGGTTTTAGTGACTTATTTCTTATTCAGACTAAATAAATTCATCATATGGGAGGTAGTTGTTCCAAAGAGTATACTAATAACTTGCTCTTCATTTTATTTTATTTTATTTTATTTTATTTTATTTTATTTTATTTTATTTTATTTTAAAGATTTTATTTATTTGTTGGAGAGAGAGAGAATGAGAGAGAGCACATGAGACGGGGGAGGGTCAGAGGGAGAAGCAGACTCCCCGCCGAGCAGGGAGCCCGATGTGGGACTCGATCCAGGGACTCCAGGATCATGACCTGAGCCGAAGGCAGATGCCCAACCAACTGAGCCACCCAGGCGCCCCGCTCTTCATTTTAATAAGGATAAAAAAAAAGAAATGAATTTAAATGGAAACAGGCAAGATTGAGATTTGGGATGAGAATGAACTTTTAGAAGAGACTGGAAAAGGACTAGAAGATGGGCTGCTAGCTGAATCCAGCCCTTCCTAGTGCTCTCTCAGAATAGCTTAATGGCTGTCCACTTGACAGAGATGCTTTATGGGCAAGGTCTGTGTGCCTCTTTGGGATGAGCTTGGGACTGTGGATCAGCCTTCCTCCTCCCTGACTCCCAGTGGCTTTCAATACTCAAGGCCTCTACATAGGACATTTCTAATCCTTATGGGAGTGTGCCATTATCCCTTGGGGGTGAGGAGGCAGAAACAAGTTTGGGGCCAGGATCTATCTGGAGGCTTGGCATGGGGTTCATTTTTCTGATTTCATTGGTCTTCAGAAGTCTCCAAGTCAGCTTATTGGGACTGTCCTTAAGAAATGGCACCATGAAAACTAACAGGTATAAGCTCTGTTGTACTCGGGTGAGTAACAATATTGGTAATAAACATGGTAAAACATCTGGTATTTTCCATTTGTCATCATTTTTGCTGTTTATTTTTGTACTTTGTTCAGCTAGGTGAAGCTGGAGTGGTCGGTTTACCAGTAATAGGCTTCACTTTTTTTTGCAGGTTTTTGCACTCGTTTTGATTTACATTTTGATTCAGATTAACATGATAGATATTGGCAGAATATGAAACTTTTACATTTGAAAACATTTTTCCACCTAAATGTTAATTTAGGTGGTTTAAATTGCTTTAGAGACTCCAAGTTTGAGGAGTAAAATTCCTTTCTTGCTTTAGGAATTGTTTCCTGATAGGGAAGTAGGTTTTTATCTGGTTTAGGAGAATCCTGACTCCTTTCTCCTGGCTAGCAGGAGTTCATAGTTGTTCATTTTGGTGTGGATGTGCATCGAATAATGGTGGTTGTGACCCTCAGGCCCAGGGAGCAGCCTGAAAGCTTTGGTGGGATCTTTAATTGTCCATCTTTAACCTGGGGGCAAGTTCTCTTACCACCTCAGTGTTTAGAAAGGAACAAAGTAAATGTAAGTGAGGACAGTGAGGTATAGGCCACAGCACACAGGGAGAAGGAAATAACCTCAGCTCTCCAGATGGCCAGGGAGAGGGCAGCCCTGCTGTCCTTGTCTGGGGAGCGAAGTCCTGGCTGCTGCCTGCCCTCCCTCCCTGGGTTTCCTCTGGCCAGCCATCAGCTCCTGAGCGTGGTATTTTCCTCACTGCTCTGCCACAGCCCTGCGACTGTTTTCCTTCTCATCTGTATTCAAGTGCCCATAACTTTGGAGAAAAATGACCTTGGGGGTTGAGGTTTTCTAGTGTTTGGTCTTTGTCCACAGGGGCTTTTCTTTTCTTTTCTTTCTTCTTTCTTTCTTTCTTTTTCTTTCTTTCATTCATTCTTTCTTTTTTTCTAGGAGACCTTGAAGAAACTCCATCTGCATTTTGAGTTAGAACTATGAGTAAAGGAGTTTCTCTTTTATAGAAAATTGTCCAGATGCTGGGTTATTTCGGGAGGGTAGGGTGGAGGAAGGTTAATGGTGACAGGAGAAGGAATAACATAAAAGAGAGGCATTTGAGAGGCATACTCAGTATGACTTAGAACTGTTACATCATTATTAGTCTTTTGTGAGAGAGACATTTTGGGAAACTTTACAGAAATTGTTAAGATCCCTACAAATCAAACTATATCAATTTCCTTTCCATTCAAGGCTGAAAGGCAGGCTCCCCCTACCCTTTCTCCCCTGCCCCCAACCAGTATGCACACACGCATACTGCTCTTCCTATGTATCCACCTTTCCTTCTCCCTGCTCTTGGTTTCTACACCCTCCAAGTGGACTGAAAGACAGTTCCCTAGAGAAGGAACCCACCCTTCCTGCCCCATTCACTTGTCCCAGTCACAGCTCCTTCAAGTAGGAGGGGCCCAGCCAGGCTTTCTATTGCGAGGGCCCAGTTGTTGGGTTGCGGGTCATCTGCCTGTGTCCCCAGTCAGCCTGCACTTTTTTCTCTACAGACAGGGGAAGGCGCTGACGCTATTCTTCTAAACTGGGAAATGAAATGCAAAACCGACGTTAATGTAACATTATGGTTGAGATTAAATGCACCAAAATCAGGAAATTCAAAGTTATGCTTCCCACAGCAACTATAATTCAGCCTCATCTGGCGTGTGTAGTATTTTGTGTTAGTGTGGATGGTGTTATATGTTAAGACATTAAAGTTAACACCATAAGCAGAGCACAAAATGCTTGAGGGGGCTGAGTTATGACGACTGTGTGAGCTGTAAGTGTTCTTACGCAGGCTCCCGACTCCTGGTATAATTTTTCCCTTGCCCGTCAGACCAATTATTGCCTTTCTTTTCAGTTATATTTCTGCTTTAACACATCTCTTCTTCCAGGGTCACCGTAAATGAATTCCGCTATTGGTGGCCACTGATGGTGGTGGGACTGGGACAGCCCACTAGGCGCTTTTGTCCTTTTTGTTGCTGCTTCCATAAAAGTGGTGCTTCCCCTCCACCTCTAGAAGCCCCCTCCTTCACAGACTGCTGTTTCCTGGTGGTCCCTCATCCGGATCCCCACCCCCACCCCCGCCATCCCTTCCCTCCAACTGTCACTGGGGCTCCTCACAACCGCTCCCTGAATGAGAACAAGCGTTTGCTGTGTCCGGGTCTTGGCCTTGTTGTAACTTCACGTGAAAGCCGAAGGGCCCTTCTTTATTTGGAGCAGACATAGCAATGTGGAAGTAAAATATACATCCCGGGAGTGCAGCACCGATGCATGGTGGTGCTGCCTTATGTGTTTGGCGTAGCAGAGGCATAGATCGAAGTGGGTTTATTTGCTCTCTTCTGACTGCTTCTCTATCTTCCCCAGGGTTTATACCTTTAAGCTGCTGTGGTGTGTAGTTAGGGCTGTGGAGTTGCCTGGGGGTGGGACCAGGAACTTTCCTTGGGGAGCACTGGGTCATTGGTAACAAAATCACCACATAATTTAGTACAAGTCAGGAAACCTCCCCCTAGTCTCTTATTATCCTGGTGGCCTCCCCAGGGCTGAGACAGCTGTTGGAATGCAGATTTTGTTAGACACTGGGCTAAGGTTGGTGGTGGGGTAGAGCTGTGAAGAATAGGGCCATTGATAAATGATGAATGAAATCAGGGACTGTAAATGAACAGTGACACTGAGCTGCCTTTTAAAGTTTTTGTTGGATATGACAAAACCAACCAAGTAAGCAAAGGAATGGGGAGGACCTTATTGTAACCACCTTAGAGGCAATGAAAAGGCCTCATTCTACTCTTTGGATAGCAACTTCAAGCTCTGTGTTAGATCCTGGGGACATAGAAACAAGTGAGAAATGGTCCCTACCCTCAAGGAGCTCATAGTCGAGGAGGGTAGACCTACATGTAACCACTGTTAAGCATTTGATTATATCATGTAGGTAAGTACTTGGTGCAGTGGGTCCTCAAAGGAGGGGACTGATCAACCCTGCTCATGGTGTGGAGGAGGGGTCGCATAGGCTTGATGTTAGAGAAACGTAGGAGATCCAAGAGAGCCAGGTCAGCCTATGGCCTCTCAGAATTGTAGCAAGAATGAAAGAAGGTGCTCACAGAGTAAGCCAGGATGAATTGACCTAAGTCTGAAAAACTGACCTGGATTGCAGGGTTGTTTGTGGGAGTTGAAAATGAGGAAGAGAGAGAATGAAGACTTTGAACCTGTCAAATAGTTCACTGTTTGTTTAGTAGGATTGTTTCTATTGGTTATATGGTATTTCTCACATTCAAGCCAGAAGATGTTTGTTGGGTTTTTTTTAAGATTTTAATTTTTTTTTTTTTTTTTTTTTTGAGAGAGTGCGCTCATGAGCAGCAGGGAGGGCGGGGAGGGGCAGAGGGAGACTTCCTGCTGAGCAGGGTGCCTGATGTGGGTCTCAATCCCAAGACCCTGAGACCATGACCTGAGCCAAAGGTAGACACTTAACAGACTGAACTATCCAGGAGCCCTGCAAGCTAGAAGATCTTAGTGGGATCTGTGAGAGTATGAAGGCTAGGAGAGGTTTGAGAGAATTTTAGCCAATAAAGTGTGGGCAAAAATGTAAGGGTCAACAAACAAATATGTGAGCTGAGGCCCTGAGGCATTGCCGGGGAGGGCTAATTGGATACCCCAGCTGCTATTAAAGGCAGCACGGGGTTGGGCTGCTAGGCCTTCAGGGACAAGGAAGGGCTGGAGAATGACACGGCATCTCCCTGTGACCCTCTAAAAGTACTGGCAGTTTGGATCTGGATCTGCGAGACATCCCTTGGGAAGACCTACCTTCCATAGACTGGGGAGGTTTAGATCCGTCAAACAGATAAGCAACTGGCTGACTAACGTCGAGAGATGCGATGAAGGATTAAAGAAGAGGCAGGTGGGCCTGGGTAACAACAGAAAATGTGCTAGAGCAGAGGTAACTGGAGGGCTTCGAGATGGGGGGTGAGCTCTCCCTCTGAGCAGCAGCAACAGGTACACAGCCATAGAAGGAAAACGGGGAGTTTGGGATGGGGTAGTGAAGAAGTGAAATCCAAAGGAGTGTTTAGGGTAGGTCCACAGGCTTCACTTCTCCCTGCCTCCATCCTATCTTGTTTTTCTTCTCTCCAATATTGATTACGTTCCTTACTTTGTAGACTGATCTCAGTTGTTTGACATGAGGAAACTGATATTAGGAGATGCTTTCTCCATCTCTTTGTCTTGTTGGGGAAAAGGGTCCTGCATCATTTTGATTAAGATGCTATTGGGGTGATTATTTTTTATTCTCTTATCCTGGGTGTTCACAATACTTAAAAAAAAAAAAAACCCAACAACCCACAGCTATACATTTATGTGATGAGTTTTGAGCTCTCACTGTGAAAATTGAGTCATAGCCTAAAAGCCTGAAACAAGAGTGTTCCCAGATTGACACTAGCCCCCCAGGCTGGCAGGTCTGCAGCAGAGGGTGAGCAGGCTGGGACAGGCAGAGAAGGGTTTGTGCGTATAGAGTGCTGTCACGGGCAAAGCCCCGTTTGGTGCTAAGAGATCAGAAAGGAGGTAAGTGGACTCTGGAGAGAGAGACAAACATCAGCAAAGCTTTTAATCTGATGTGCAGGTACCTTGGAATTGGCTGCTGTTTTGGTCCTATCCCTGTCTGTAGTGGCCAGTGGGCAATCTTGGTCTGTGGACAGGAAAACAATCTGTTATGTGATCCGTCCAGTTCTGTTCCAGTGCTGTGGTCAGTGTCTAGTTCTGGGGAGGCCGTTCCAGCCAAGGGTTGGCCTAAAGGCTCAATGCTGGCAGAAGCTGTTATTTGGAGATACTGATGTTGCTGAAAGGAAGGAGCGTAGAGTCCAAGGTGAGGCTGGAGGCAAAGTTGGTGAGCCAGAAGAGAAAACGTGAAGGTGTTATTGAATGGGATAGAAGAAACAGAAAGAGATGTTGCAAGCCAGAGTTCATGGGAATGGTGGGGAAGATGTTCCAAGGGGTTAAAAATGGACGTGGGGAACCTGATTAGGAGGTGTTATTTGGAAAAGTTGTTAGTAGTTTGGACTAAGGTAGTGATGGTGGGCATGGAAAGAAGAAGTTATGTGTTGTAGCTTTTAGATGTGCTGGGAAAGAAGTGAGCTTGAGGACCATGCTTTTAAGTAGCTGATGGTTCCTTTGGATACTGGTGGGCCCCTGGGAGTCAGCGGTGCTAAGAGATTTGGCAAGGAGTAAAGGTGGAACCTATGGTTGTTGTAAATGGGGTGCTCCGAACTGAAGAGTCATTATCAGGGAGAACCAATAAGGTGAGTTCCTTAGTGGTGTTTTAAGTAGGATCTTTTTGATGAACCATTTGGCCATTGGCCTAGGGGAGGTAGGTAGTGATGATTAGGTAGATAGGATGATAACTGGAAAGAAAGCTTGGAATCTTGCTCTCCAAAAGTGTGATAGCAACTGAGAGCCCTGGCTTGAGATTGTGATGTTTGAAAATGGAGTTCCAGGGAATCTGTCTGCATTGTTCACGTTGGTTTTTTTCCTATCCCCAGTGCCAGTAGCATTTGAATGAAAGGCCAACTGGTGGACTGAAAGGGATTGGTAGTTGGGAACAAAGGAGGTAGGCACTGAAGAATGGGATATGAAACATGCCATTTTAATAAGGTCTACTTTCACTAGAAAGGTAAGTGACTAGAGAAACAAGGCCAGGGGTAGGCCTTAAAAGGAAGTTCATGGTGATGGTGCAGAATGTGGCGGTTGGTTGATGTTGGTGAGGAATCCCCAGCTTGGTGCCTCGGGATATTTGCAGGAATTGCTGGGATCCTGTTCCAGATCTGTGGCCACAGGTCTTTCTCAAGAAGTCTTCATTGGAGAAGTATCCAGAACTGCTTTTTGATTCATTTAGACAGAAGGAAGGTGTTTTTCTGGAGAGGATAGTGTGAGTGCTCTGTGGGTAGCTGATGCCCTGATCCTGATGGTATTCTTCGAGGGAGCACGCATTGTCATGAAGGAAGACCTCTTGTTGGCTCCCTAGCAGAGAGTTACCAGCTTGCTTAATAAAGCTCTGGGATGTGACATGCCAGCTTTTCTCCCCTGATTGTGGCAGCAAGGAGAATGAAATGTCTGATGGCAAGAGCCAGGAGTGGTTGGCAGATCTAAAGGGCTTGTCCTAGGTGCTTGAAAGTGGGCCAAGTAAGGGTTTGTTCTGAGAAAGGAACTAAGACCTGTGGCTCGGATTCTCACTTGGTCACTATATCTGTGATAAGGAGGTAATCTCATAGATGTTCTAGATTACACCTGTGTTTTTCAAAGTGTGGTCCAAGAACCATCAGCATCCTCATCATGTAGGAGCCTGTTAGAAATGCAGAATATCAGGCCCTACTCCAGCGCTAAATAGAATCTGTAATTTGACAAGATCTTTGGGTAATTTGAAGTCTGAGAGACATTGCTCTAGTCTAGACCAATGGTTCTTAAACTTTAGCAATCAGAATTGTGATCAAAATCACCTGGAGAGCTGGTTAAAACACAGATTACTGGCCCCAACCTCAGGGTTTCTGATCCAGAGTTTGGGGTGGAGGCTAGGAATGTGCATTTCTGATAAATTCCCAAGTGATGGGATGCTCCCTGTGAGGAAACATGCTTTGAGACCCACTGACTTCCCTAGCTTTTTCGTCTATAAAATAGGGCAATGATTCCTGCCTGCCTTACAGAGATGTAAGATCAAATGAGCCAATGTGTGAGAAAAGTGTTCAGTGCATTGTAGGCAGGATGTCAGTTTGTGTATTGCTTGCTCCACGGTCAGTGGTTTTAAAAATCTACTGTCATGCCAGCACAACTGTTTCCCTGTCCTGGCTTCTGGCCAGCAGCTTTGTACAAAGAACAGGGAATCTATGAAGCACCCATGGAGATGAGTCTTCTGTGAAGAGACCAGCAGCCCCTTTAGGAGCAGGGCCTCCTGAAGCCCAGCCAGTTTCTCTGGTCTCCTACCCAAGTTGCCTGACCAGAACCTCTGTCTGCCTGAGTGGGCTTGGGCCTCTCCTGATCACCTGTTACCCTCAAATAGTAGATCTTTAGTGCAGTATTTACATTCATTGGGAAAATGGTCTTTGACTAACCAAGCCTCTGATTCATCTTGTGATCCTGAGTGTGTTACCTGACTTTTCCTCACCTTACTGGTTGATTAAACGAACAGTCATTGGCTGCATGTGCCCAAGTCCCAGAATGTGGACTCTGGACCTCCAGGGTGAGGAAAACTGAGGGAGAGGCTATTCTGATGAGAAGCAATATAGCATAATGGTTCAGAGCATAGACTCCAGAACTGGACTCTGGATTTGAGCCCAGTCTCCACCACCTACTAACAGTATGACTTGCCTTGGGCAAGTTGCTTGTACTCTTTATGCCTCAGTTGCCCTATTGGCAAAAAGGGGTTTTATAAAGCACCGGTCTCATAGGACTGTTGGGAGGATAAAATATAAGTGCTTAGAACAGTACCTGACATATAATAGCTATAGGAGTTAGCTCTTACTAGTGGTATTCTTAATCATGGCACCATTGCAAGGTATTGGGATACAGCAGGTGGCTGGGAAGCAGGCCCTGCTTCGGGAAGCATAGAGAAAGCCTTTAGGCCCTCTACCAGTGTAGTGGGTAGAGCTGAGGCACCACCCAGAGAGACTTTTTTCCTCTACTGGAATGGTAAGTTGGACCCAGAACCCTTCTATTTCCATGCCCTCCCTTGGTCCTGCCTCTGGGGGGGCCTCTCCTGCACACAACCCTGAGATTTGCTTAAATTAATTTTATAACCAATATGTATACAGGTAGCTACAAAGGAATCATTTGGAGGTTTGCTGCCCTGGAGGGTCAGCTTCACTGAGGCCACTAATATCTGCAATTATTTACAATTGAGCATGTAAAAATGCTTGAACTGAGGCGGATCCAGAGTCACGTGAAGGTAGACACAGGCATACACACTCCTGGGTGAGGATGCAGTTTTGAAAACTTTTGGTCTCCTTCGTTTATTGGTATTATGGTTTTGTTTTTTAAATTCAAATTTCAGTAAAAGTAAATTATAAATCATTCTGTACACCGCCCCCGCCCTCCCCAATAAAGAATAGCAGTGTCTATTTCAGCCTCTTTTCTACATTTTAATTGCTTTGGGGTCTATGGGGATAGTGAAAAGGGACATGTAGGTGAAAAATCAGCCTTTTAAAGCTCTGATTTTTTACCCTTCCTTGTCCTGAAACTTCAAGCATCAGCTCTCATCTGTCAAAGTGTAAATCAGCAATTAAAACCCAAACAGCCAAATGCCAAAGATGACCTGAAGCACAAAGCAACTGACAAACAAGTCCGGACAAATCGACGGGTAATTTATAAGCTTTGCCCTAAAATCTAATTATTTGGCAATTCGAATTTGCAGCCAGCCAGGGCTCGGCAATAAATTTAACCCGCCATAAATTATTTAGGAGCAGGCTGTGGTGTAAATCAAAACCACGAGTGTTTGTTTAAGAAATAAGCTCCTTGTGCATAAAATGTCTTTTTTTCTCCCCCAAGGGAGAAACCGTTAAGCAAACCATGCCCTGTTCATTGCCCAGTGCAGCCCTCACTTTCCCCTCTCAATTTCCCCTCTTCCCTGTGGCCAGGAGGCTCCTTGATCCCTTGAGGAAGGGCCTACCTTTGCATGCAACTTGTAGCCAAAAAGCAAGTATTTGCATAAAACTCATATTTTATAAAAGCCATGTACTGCTTTTTCTACCTTGTGGTGTGATGTCGCTTTTGGATTTATCAAGCCTTTCTGTGCAGGGGTGTTGCACATTTTGGAATTTTCTTCATAGGATGGAGGGAAGGGATAGATTAGTTGTTACCATCTGTAAATTGAAGAAATGCCAGTTCCTAGGTTGAGAGGAGGAAGCCATGAAAAATTTTTTGCTGATTCCCTTATTTCAGACGGGACCATAGAACCATCAGCTCAGGCAAAGGAGAATCTGTGCTTTGGAGAAAAAGTCTGTAAGAACGCTGTTAAACCTTCTGTCCCATTGTCAAGAAATTCCAGCAGTCTAACCTAAGTCCCTTCTCCTTAAAAATCCTTTTGTTGTTGTTCTGTCTTCAAATATATAATCTTATCACTGAAGACACTTTAGTTGAAGGGAGTTTGAATACCCTGAAAGCAACCTACACATTTATTTCTTGTAATCTACTGATTGTAGGTGTGAAATTTCACTTGAGATGCTCTTGCACTTTTGTCTTCAGTTAATCAAGATAATCTCTGGTGTTCCTCGTTGAGCAACTAGAAAGCAGCTATCTCTAAAACCTTTGTTCCAGCTTATACCTCTGCTCACTTAAAAAGGTAAAAGAATATTTACTTGGTGCTTCCTTTTTATCTGTCTTCCCTCCCCTTAAAAAAACAAAGGTTTGCTGCTGACATTTTATTGAGGGAGACAACAGACATGGTAGTTTTGGAACCCTGGATACTTTGAACAATCCAAGTTCTGAGGCTTTTGTCCTGAGTTGTCAAATTGTGGCTAGTTCCCATCCACCATCAGCAGACCAACTTTTTGGGGCTATTATACTCTATCCTTGCACAACCTAGTGGTGCAGGTAGCTTGTGGACAGTGTAGGTTGACCAGCTGTCCCAGTTTTAGCTCTGAAAGTTCTGTGTTCCAGGAAACCCTTGGTCTGGACAGACAGAAAACTGGGATGTTGGTGGTTTGTAGCAGTTGGTGGAGGACGAGAAGCCACTTAAAGATGAGAGACAGAAAGTGCTTTGGGGTGTTCTGTGTCTGGGTTTGAATCCTGGCTCCACCACCACCTTTATCCTGTTTGTCACCTTCACCTCCGTGACCTGTGGAGAGCTCTGTAAAAACAGAGATGTTTCTGTTAGAGCCATGTGCTTGGCTTCTGCCTTGCCCTTTATTGGCCCCTCATGTTACTCACCAGAAGCGCAGAGAGCGAGGTCTACATGCGAGGACAGAGCTGGGCGCTGGGGCTGCAGACATAAGGCTCCCACCGTCCCCGAGCTCAGGGCAAAGCGCCGTCCGCGTCACTGCAGTGCAGTGGGGCCTGTGAGGCAATGGTCCTCCAGGACTTTCTGCCCGGGTAGGCCATGCTCAGTGCTCTTGTAACTCGAGAGCAGCCTCTCTTCCTAGGAGACAGCAGACCGAGCTTCCTAAAGACAGCCTTTCAGTCTGGAAGAATCAGCTCTTGACCCATCAGATTTTGAAAGCTGTTCTCTTTAAGTCTCATTTCCCCATTTGGAGTCCCAGCTTTGCCCCTCACAAGGAGTGTAACCTTAAGCAAGTGGCCGCTTCTTTTAGGGCCTTATTTTCTCTGTAAAATAAGGATCATAGCGATTCCCACCTCCTGAGCTGTTAGGAGGCTTCAATGAGGTTGTTCCTGTTAAGCATCTAGCAGACTGTCTGCCATGTAGTAAACAACAAATGGAAGGAATGAAATGATTCCATTTTCCATGGGTCCCCAAGGGTGTCAGGGCCAGCTCCTCTTTACCCCTTGCCCAGACTCAGACAGAGGAGCCGCATCTCACTGTATTTGTCTCTGCCTCCACACCCAGCCCCTGCCTGGTAAATAGTAGGTGCTTAATAGTGTTGGTTTATGAGCTGCTGCTACTGCTGCTGATACGACCTATCTTCCAGGATTAATAAGGGTAAGATAAGAAACTGTATTTGCAAGCACACTGTAAGTTGAAAGTCCTAACACTCAGTATGTCCCTCCACTAGGATACTTATCATAGTGCATTGTTCATTATTTGCTCAGTATCGTCTCTGCTCACTAGTCTGTGCACTTCCCCAAAGCGGAGGCTACATCTTTCTAAATCCCACTCTAACACTGGTACAGTGCCCTGCACCCAGTAGATGCTGCTCAGGTAGTTTAATTGAATGCGAATGACAGGGCGCCTGGGTGGCTCAGATGGTTGGGCGTCTGCCTTCGGCTCAGGTCATGATCCCGGGGTCCTGGGATCGAGTCCCGCATCGGGCTCCCTGCTCCTTGGGAGCCTGCTTCTCCCTCTGCCTCTCTCTCTCTGTCTCTCATGAATAAATAAATTAAAAAAAAAAATCTTTGAATGCGAATGACATACAGATGTAAGGAATTGGGAAACTGTTCTTAGGGCAGGAAGAGAGGGCTGGTAAACACACACACACACACACTGGTTCTTCTTTCATTCCTAGTGCTACCTCTGCACAAGCAGACACTCAGCTACTTTTTTTTTTTTTTAAAGATTTTATTTATTTATTTGAGAGAGAGAATGAGACAGAGAGAGAGAGAGCATGAGATGGGGGAGGATCAGAGGGAGAAGCAGACTCCCCGCCGAGCAGGGAGCCCGATGCGGGACTTGATCCAGGGACTCCAGGATCATGACCTGAGCCGAAGGCAGTCGCTTAACCAACTGAGCCACCCAGGCGCCCGACACTCAGCTACTCTTAAAAACTTCTTCCCAGGGGAATGAGGAGATTGAGGGAGGGAAAAGGAGGAGAGGCAGGAATAACAGTTTCATTATCGGAGTGACTGCCTCCAGAAGCTAGCACGTAGGCACATCTTCCTAAGCTCTTGGGTTGGAATTAATGTGATCAACCTGTAACTTTGGTGTTTCCATTGCGATCCTTATGAGCTGAAAACTGTTGAAGTGTTTGGCCTGCTCCGGGTGCACTGGCTGCAGAGTCATGCCCCCTTGGTAGAGATTAGGGTTCCTCTCCCATGAATGGGCTGTTGGGGCCAGGATTTTGAGGTTCTGGGCTTGATTGGGTAATACGGGAAGGTAAGAAGTACCTAAGTGAAATCCTTTGTGCTCTGACTCCCCAGAGGGTCTTCTATCAGAAGCTCCTCTTTTGCATTCTCATTGGCTTAAATGAGTATGCCAGTGTGCAAGGTCATTGTTACAACAGCTGCTGAGGGTGCTGAGAAGGGGCCCATGCAGAGTCATGTTCTAAGATTGGCTCTTGAAAGTCCCTCTTCTTGGTCTTGGGGAGAAGGCCTGGCTGATGGGCCAGTGACTCTGGAGAGGTATGTTTATGATAGGTCCAATCCACTGTGTCCCTGGCCCCCAGGCCTCTTGGGGATCTCCCCCCGTCTTTTTGCTTAGAGCTGGGGCTAGCTTATTCTTCCTCTCTGAGAGGGTGCTACTGAGTGTGAGCAGAGGTTAGCTCCATTTCTCTAGGGGTGAGTAAGCCAGCAGCAGGAGAGCTTGAAGAGCAAGCTGCAGTGGGGAAACCCAAAGGCCAAGTTTTCAGAGAATCTACTGGGGATGCCGACTTGGTGCTGGTCAGAACAGGAGCTGAAGCGCTTACTATTTTATAATAAATACTAATGAAATTCTAGATCTATAATAACATTTCAGATATCTAAAACAAACCATGTGCTTGTAAAAAAGTGGAAAGAGATCAACTTTAAGCCATAAATTCTTGGTAATAGAGGGTTTTTTTTCTATTTATGTTTGATAGATATTTTTGTTTCCAGAGGAATGTCAACTCCTAATTTCATAATGTATCATGGGCTTAAGAAAATTGAATTTAATAAAAGCCAGAGATGAATGGCATCCTTAAAGGTCCCAACACTTGTCTTTATTAGCAGGACAAACTGCAGGTCTCCAAACACTGCTTCTCTCCAAATGAAAGTTTAAATGAAAAGTACAGTTGTGTCACAGGTTAAATTTCATTGTGGGCCCAGCTAACATTGTTAGTGAGGAACTGGCTGTATTTGTTTCTTTAGACACCAGGGCAGCCAAACTAACCAGGCTGTGGAGCTCCTACTGGGGAAGTGCTGCTTCTCCATAGTGGGAGAAGCAGGATACATCAGAAATTCAGGCGTCCGATGAGCCCCACTTCAGAGTTAGTGTTTGGAAATCTTGGACATCTGTTTTTTCAGGGGGACCGATATATATTTTATGTGTATGTGTGCCTCCATTTTATTTTTCAGCACAGAACTGTCCTCTACCAGGTCTGCTAAGGAGTGCTTTGTGAGGAGTGAGAGAGGCCCAGGGATTTGGGGGATAGCTCCCCCTGTCTCTTCAAGTTGGGAGGAAAGGTGTCACCTAATTTAAGCAAAGCTAGGACCTCCTTGCCACGCACGGCCCCTCTGCCTCAGCCTTGTTGCCCTTCCTATCTCAGGGGGCTCCTGTCAGCCTCCCCATTTTGGGGGATCAGCTGGGGAGACCAGGCAAGCAGAACCTTTGGATTTTTCAGTCATGAAATCTGACTGCCTTGATTTAGTCTTCAGTCTTGCTGTAATGTGTTGGATAAAAATAGATGCTTTAAGAACAAGCCCAATAGTCATAGGTGTGTTTGAGGGAGAGGCTACGTGGCTGCCCTGGGACATTGAGGAGATTGGCCATTTCTTCTGTCTTCCCACTCGTCCATGTCCTGCACGCGGTCAGGTGTCAACAGCTTCCGTGCTATTCCCCCAGGCTGTCCCTGGAGAGAACCAGTTTGCCTTGATTTTAGTGATACTAGAAGGGTCCCCTCCAGAACCGGGGACCTGGGGTAGGGATGCTGCTGGAGCTGACTACTGGGGCCACGGAGTGGGCCAAGCCCCCCTTCGCTCTCTGCAGTGGAGGCCTTTTCCACATGCTAATTTTACTCGGAGGATTTTGCTTTTATTTATTTTTTTTATTATTTCCTATTTGTCTCTTCCAGATGTTTTCAGGGCAGTTTTTTTTTGTGTTGTAAACTAATTCCATTCATGTTTTAAAAATTTATGAAAGCGCTAATAAAAATGTCAAAGTGGTAAAAATGTTAGCTTTTTCTCTGCTTTGATTAAATTTTGCAAACTGTTTTTGAATATTAAAAAGTAATAATTTTTTTTATTTTCTCTCCTCGCTCTCCCTTTTCTCTCTGATGCGCGTGTGCTCTCCTGCCCTCTCCCCCCTCTGGTGCATTCCTCCCTTCCCAGGAGCGATGTAGGAGGCGCGCTGCACAGCCAGCGTTCTGCAAGCCTGTTTGCACACCAGGACCTTGGTGCTGTGCATCTCTATTAAATAACGGAGACAAATTAATCTTAGAGACACCAAACAAATTGTCACTCCTCCTCCTTCTCTTCCATTACGTTCCAGTGGACTGGGAAGGGCTGGCTAAGTGATTGGGGGGGGCAGGCTGGGGGAGGGTGTACTGCCTGAAAGAAAGGTGGGAGGCACCAGCTCCTATTACTCTTACTCAGTTTTCTTTTTCTCTTTATATCCCCTTTGGCTTTATTTATTATTTATCTTTTTTTTAAAAAAAAAAAGAATGAAGAAACTCATCGGTTCTGCTTAAACTTCAAATGCAGAAGGCTGTGATTGGTCTTATGGCTGGTTGTCTAGGTGACTAGAGATCCAGGCCCATCCAGGGCAGAGGCCTGGGCAAGGGGACAGGGTGGGGCTACTTTTATGGGCTCCAGTGAACAGGCCTCTGGCAGAGAAGCAGTTGGGGAAACTGGGACAGCTTGTACTACTGTCTTCTTTCCCCTTTCCAGAGACAGTGGGGGTGGGGTGTGTGTCTAGTCCCTGCCACCTGTAAGGGTAGTAACAGTGGGAAGGTTGGGATTGGAAGTGAGCTGGCACCATCTCACTCAGTCTTGGGTCTGGCCTGGCAGGAGCTAATGAGTCCAAAACAGTCCCTCATTCTTGACTCTTCCTTATAATGTTTGGTTAAAAAAATGTATTCTTTTTCTGTGTCTTTGCCATTCCAGGAAATCATCGAGTTCCCCATCCTGAAGCTAAATGGTCGGACCATGGAGATTGAGTCTACCTTTCACATGTATGTCCAGCCTGTAGTCCATCCACAGCTTACTCCCTTCTGTACAGAGGTAAGGGCCCTGGAGCAGGGCAGCACGGGCTGCTGGGACAGGAGCTTTTGGGTCACTGGTGCACTGTACATGCTGCTGTAGGGGCAGCTGGAGCCTTATTAGTGGGTAAGGCAGGTGCGCATTGGACCCAGCCAGCAGCTGGCTTTTTACAAAGTCTGCCACTCCGCTTGTACCACCGTGGTCACTGGGGACCCAAGGAGAAGTGGCACCATCTGTCCCAACTTCCCCAACCTTTTCTCTCCCTTATCGTCCCTACCCCTCCTGGTGACCAGGCACTTGGAGTGCTGCACCACTCCAGGATGGTACTGCCGGGCTTCAGCTACTTTTCAGTTCCATTTCCCCTGGGGCCTCTTGACAAGACGTAAAGATTTCAGCTTCTTGGAAGGAGAGGTTATGTTCAGGCTTTCTTAGCCTCTGGTGATGTTTTTCTGTCCTTGAGCAAAGTGGCCCTGCGTGAAGCAGTGGTTGAGTTTGTGGGAAGCACGACCCTATCCTTGAGGAACGAGAAGAGCAGTCCAAGTGGGATATGAGGCTGAAATGTCTTTATCCTTATCCCGTGCCAGTGTTGTACTCGGCCACCTTGCCAGCAGGTTAGTATTGGCCCCATTTTGCAGATTGTGAAATTGGGCTAACTGAGATCTTGATGCTTGCTAGAGGCTCAAAAGAACTAGTAGCAGAGAGGAGGTGCCCCTGAAGAGTTCTTACTCTTGAGACCTTCTGTGACTGCTTTCCCCTGTGACGTGTCGTGTTATGCACTCTGTGGTGGCCAGGGGCTGTGGTGGAATCACGGGCCAAGTATGTGTGGTAGCAGAAGTAATGGGAGAACGTGAGTGTTTCTGGAATCTTCTTAAGAATTTGGGGCTGGGGTACATTCGAGATATTCTGCCTTTGTTTAGAGATTTACTTTCTGCATATGAGTGAAACATGAGGAAGGAAGTTCTTGAGTGATCCCCAAACCATTGTCTTGGTGTGGGGAATGCTGGGAAAGGGCCTGCCTGCCACTGGTGGGAGGGCCCCATGGGCTCTGAGGCTGACTTAGCCCAGATATGAAGTTTCAGGGGTCGCTACTGGGCTTGATGCTAGTGTTTCCTGCCCAACCCAGGTAGGCCTTTGATGCAGGCATCCATCTGCCAAAGTGTGTAGTCTCTCAACCCCTTTGTTGTTCCCACTAATGATGTTGAGATTCTTGCTCCCTCTGGGATCTACGTTTTCCCCCCCCTTGCCCCTGGAAATTACCTATACCACCAGGGGGCGCTAATCTGTTCTTTTTGCCCATTTTGGGGAAAAAACCACCATTTTAATGGTGAAAATCCCCTTCCTTGTGGAAAGGGAAGATTTTCCTCAAGCCAGCTAGTTACCTGAGCCTCCACTGGCCTGAAAATGCAGTATCCTCTTGTCCTTCTCGCCTTCCTCTCTGTGTGCAGATTCCCCCCTTGGGGACTCCAGCTGCAGCTAGGCTGCCTGGTGCAACTGGGCAGACCCAAATTTGGGAAAGGTTACTAGTTCTTTAGGCATGGAACAGTGCTGTTGAAGCTCAGCCCTGGGCAGGAGTGGGTTCTTGAGAGTATTGGGAAAAGAGATCTTTTTGAGATCAGGGCTGCTGCTGTTTCTTTTTGGGGGTAAGGGAGGAGGGATTGTGAGACTATGATGAGAGCTATTTTTCCTTTTTTAGAAAGTTTCACCCCTGGACACACATATATAATTTGGAGGGCAGGAGGCACGGTGGGGTTGGGACCCTTGTCCAGAAGCCTTATCTGAAAGTGAAGATGTGACTGAGCTGTGGCACCGAGGGTGCCATTTCGCCTCAGGCTTCCAGAGCCTCCAACTCTCCCTGACCTGGTCCCGGCCTTTTTGTCCAACCTCACATCTCCCTGCTTCATGCCCCCTCACTTCCCTCACCTAAGGTCGCTCCCTCACAGTCTGCCTGTGCACACGATGCTCCTGCCTGTATGCGGCTCCCACTTTCCTTCCCTGCCCCTACTTGTCCTCTAGGACTTTTCTCAGGGTCATCTTCTCTGGGGAGCCTTCCCCAAGCCCATGGCTGGTCCCACCACCCAAAGCGCTGATCAGATGCATTGTACTGTATTTACTTATGTGTCTCTCCACTAGACCGTGAGTGAGTTCACTGAGGGCAGAACCTGGGTCTGATCCATCTCTGGCCCATCATTAGGGTCTGGTGCCAAGTAAACACTTAACATGTGTTCCTTAAATGAATGAATATTGTCAAAGAGTAGTCAACCACACCTTGCTGCCCGCCACCCCACCCCTGCCCCGAAGTAACTGTCCTGCTAACTCGTTCTTTCGAGTAAGTGAAGACTTCTTTGGAAGACCTCAGATCATCTAAATATTGCCCTGTTTCCATACCAGATGGAGTTGTAATGTAGACAGAGGCATGGACACGGGATGGGGGCCATCACTGTGGGACCTTGTCCAGTGTGGCAGTGGCTGCCTTTGGGGTAGAGACAGAGATCATCACAGTCAGAGAGAATCTTTCCTTAGTAGGTGTGAGGAACAACCCAGCACCTCTGGACTGTGCCTGAGCATCTCCTCTAGTAGGATTTTCTCTTGTGCATAAGAAGTTCTTAAGAACCCTGGCCTCTGTGTGTGTGTGTGTGTGTGCGTGCACATCATGACACATGAATACACATATGAGTACATGCTTTTGGAGGGAGAGACAGGCTCAGTGCTGGGCAGCAAGAAGAGGGATGCTGCCTTGAGTGGGTCTGTAGCCCACATATAGACACTCTTAACTGCTCTGTGTAATGGACATGTTAGTAGCCTTCTTGAGATCCCTTCTTCGTTCCAGGTGATAGTCTGCCAGGAGACTTGTTTCTGACAGAGATAGGATGGGATAAGTTTCATTCCTTCCCAAGCCCTTTCCCTACCACCTCTAGAATCTGCTCCAACCTGTCAGATCTCTGCATCTAGCAGCTGGGCTAGTGCACAGTCCCTGACCGTGCAGTTTTTTGTTGTTGTTGTTGTCATTGTCTTGAAAAAACTAGAAAAAATACCAATTTTGCTAAATGCCAGTAAAGGGCTTTGTCTTGCACCTATACTTATAAAGAGTGAGATTTATTGGTCTCTTTGTCTGAGGAGAAAGAGTGGGTCTGATTATCAGATTGCACACCAGAGACAAGTGCTTATGTAATCAACAAACTGTCTTGGTGTCAGAATACGATTGTGTTGGAGATAAACTGTGAAAGGAGAAAGCACTGGATGCTGACATGCTATTGGCATTGAGTGTCCTGGGCTGCTTCCTGTAGTTGCTAGTGTTTATGATGAAGCCAGCTCGTTCCTGGACAAAGCCCCTGTGTGGGTAGGGGATCTCAGTAACCAGTCATGTTATCAGTCAGGGTCAAAAGCCCCTCGCCTTGTGGTTTCCGAGTCTGGAGAAGCGGGAGTTAATCTGTAATCCCTTGGTGAAAGGAGCCACAGAGCACACATTAATTCTTCCTCTCACCTCTCCAGCTTTAAGTGGTTAAGGTCTTTGAGCTCTGTTTAGCCTGTGAGCCCTGGTTCTCAGCTTAATAATACTTGGCTTTCCTCTAGTACCTTTCATTGTGAGGATGTGAAAGCTTTTTACAAAAATATATTAACCCAAGTGGGGTTGGGTGTAAACTGCAGCATGAAGGATTTAAGTTAGGCCTAAGGTAGAACTTTCCAGTATTTATTTTATTAAATTAGCTCTCTCCTTCATCGCTTCTGGTGTAAGTCTTAGAGATGTCTTATAGGTTGTCAGTATCAGGTACAGGGACTAATTTCTTAAGTTCACACACTTCATCTAGTGCCTTGGTGGAGCTGATAAGATGTAGTCCATCCTTGGAAGGATTCATACAGGGGAGTGAGGCCTCCCCCTGGAAGGATGCTTCCAGCCGAACCAATAGTTCAAGCCCCCGTGTCTCTGGGGGTTGAGTTCAAGCCCTTTAGGAGCTCAGCTGTAAGCCGTGTCTTGCTGAACCACAAGTCTGGGAAGCCTGGAGAGAGGGAGCTGGGCTCACTAGGCTCCTTCCAGGCTGATGATTCTAGGATTGCTGACCACTGGACAGGAGTGTGAGAAAGCCCCAGGACCCTGGAGCCCTACCACCTACCACCAGGGTGGAAAAGGTGGGCCCTAGTCTGTAGTGAGAGATCGCGCAGAGCAGTGCCCTGGTTTTCCTTTTTAGTGCAGTGACTTTCTCTCCACACATGAGTGATTTTCCTGGGCCCAGAGCAGGTGCTTGTGGAGTGCATAGATGCTGACCTAAGTCCCATCTCCAAGGAGGGAAGTCTCTTGACAAGGGTGCCATTGGTTTCTTCTGTGAGTGAGCTTTCTGGAAGCCCTTCAGTGTTCATCTCATCTCAGTGACCCTTGGTGTAGGAGTCAAGAGAAATGGTAGACCTAACTTTGCCCCAGAAGACTCAGACAGGACATGAGACTGGCACACAGACCCCAGAGCTTTTCCAAGAAGTGAGAGTGGCTGTAGGTTTTCCAGGATAGTCCTGACCCTGAGCACCAGCTCCAAGCCTGGGGGTGTGGCTTGGCCCTGGAAGAATGAAGCAGGAGAGAAGCGGGCCCAGGAAGGGCAGGGGTGGGTGCATAGGTGCTCGTCAGTCATCTGGGTGTTGCACCTGGAGTCAGCAACAAGCCTACTCTGGACTCTGGCCCCTCTGTGCCTGAGACAAAACACAGGGGAACTGCCTGCTCAGGGTGTGGCATTGGAAGGTGTACAGGCTTTGTGTGCTGGCTGGGCTGGGCATAGAGGGGGCTGCCAAGAAGAATGCTGATTCCAGGAGGGCAGGGATTTCATGTTTTTCCTCACAGCTGGATCCCTAGTTCCTGGAATGGGGCCCAGTACATTGTAGGCCGTCCATGAATAGTTGTTGACTAAATAAAAAGAGGAGTCTTAGCACTCATAAGATTAAAGCCGCTGACCCAGAGCTCTTCCTCACCCCTCACCCCCCAGCCCCACCCCTAGCCCTCCCTCAGTGGACCAACTTTTCTTCTCTTTGGCTCAGGCCCTCCCTCTGCTGGGCAGTTCTTTGGTCTCCCAAGCAAGGAAAGGGTGTGGAGGTGCCAGCCGGGTGGGCATGCTGTGGGTTAAAGCCTTGTGAAACAACAGTGTAGTTAATCTTTCTAATTTATTTTCCTTTTAGACCATGGGAAGTCTGTAGGCAGCAGCTGTTACCCAATTAAAATACAGATTAATATAAAAACAGTTTCTGGAATATAAAATAGAGTGGCTGTGTCCTTACACTTCCTTAAAATACCACCTAATAATGACTTGATGAACTACAGAAACCCACCTAGAGGAACTCAGCGTTCTTAAAATGAAAATTTCTTCCCTAAAAGGTGTGTATTACCATTCCATGTAAGTCTCTATGAGAAACTAAACTTCCCTCTTAGAGCCAGCGGTTCCTGTGAGCTGGGTATTTGATATTCATTAAATGTAATTTTAGTTTAATTGGAGTTTAATCCCCCCCCAACGCTTAAAAAAAAGAAGTTCCCCAGCAAGCCTGAGCTGCTGCTCTCTGTAGGGGTAGCCAGGGGCACATTGGGCATGGTGATTTCCAGCTGGGTCCAGGTCTGTGGATAGGGGCCTCCTGCCTCAGGTCCCCGAGGCAGTCTGTCCTGGTCGGTATTCGAGGGATATTTTCACTTCAAAACAAAACAAAGCAAAGCAACAAGCTTGTTTGAACCTAGGCCTGACCTGGGTGAGCATAGGCCTGAGTCAGAAATTCTCTAGACCAGCTTCCTTTATTAGGCCTTTCCGTCTGAGTTTCCCAATCAGTTAAAGGTGTCTATTTCTTGGGGTGCCTGGGGCTCAGTCGTTAAGCGTCTGCCTTCGGCTCAGGTCATGATCCTAGGGTCCTGGGATCGAGCCCCACGTCTGGCTCCCTGCTTAACGGAGAGCCTGCTTCTCCCCCTCCCTCTGCCTGCCACTCTGCCTACTGGTGCTCTCTCTCTCTCTGTCAAATAAATAAAATCTTAAAAAAAAAAAAGAGGTGTCTATTTCTTGCTTGCCTAGTTGGTATTGAGGACCCAGGTATTCACGGTAAAGGGTGGATGCCTGTGGGGTTCCCCCGGCTCTTCTCTGGTGTTAGATGGGGAAATGCTAGACATTGAGACCCAGACTTGAACCCAAGTGTTGCTGTCCTATGTGAGCATTCCTCAAGGTCTACAGGAACTTCTGTGAAGCTGGGAGGTGAATTTACTTTAGATCATAATTTGTAGGGATTTACTGAGCCTATTGAATACAAGACACATAAAATCTTTTTTTTTTTTTTTTTTTCCTTTTCAAAGTGAAAGCTGAAATGGGTATGAAACACACCCTGTGGTCAGCATGTAGATGTGTTTCCTCTCTCGGGGCAGGATGTTGTGGAGAAAGTTCACCTTATGTCCTGGGACTTCATTCCCAAGGCTTCTGACAGGTTCTGAGCCAAAAGTATTGCAGGCCAGAGTCTTTTATGGTTAGAAGGAGAAAGGATCCAGTCTGGCTTTGAGACCCTGCACCCTGCAGTTCCACCTATTGGCTATTTCTCTTTCCTTTCAGCTCACCGGGATTATTCAAGCCATGGTGGATGGTCAGCCGAGCCTGCAGCAAGTGCTGGAGGTAGGTTGAGTGACCTTTAATTCCTGACCTCTGACCCTTTCCCGCTGCCTTTCTCTCCCTCCCCTCCTGAGAATGTAGCCGTGTAATTTGACTATGATTATGGCTTGATTAGAATAACATTTGCTGTCACATCGGTGACATGCTGTTGAGAGTATTGAACCATTGATCTGTCATCTCCAGCTGTTCCCGTCAGGGTTACTGGCAAGATGTCCAGTGCTGCCCCGAGTTCCACACAGGGCCCTCGCCCCCTCCTGGCCGCCGGCCCTGGGCCAGACAGCGTGGGCAGCCGGTGCTGGATGGGTCGGGGAAGAGGGGAGCCCAGCGTGGGACCGCAGGACTAGCCCTGGGGACTGAAGGTGTTTTTGTTTAGCTTTAGTGTTGGCTGCCTGTGGCATGTGAGCGCTTCATTAACTCACCCAGAACTCCCCATTGATGGCTTTTGTTTGCTGTCGGCTCCTCCAGGAGGGGCGCTGGGCCCGCCTGCCCCACTGCAGCCTGCCGCTGGATGCATTGTGCCTGTCAGGGGTGCAGAGGCTGCGCTGGGTAATGATTCCGAATCAGAATAATTACGACAATTGCCTATGTGAGGGAAATCAAATGAAAGGCTTTAGAACCCTTGGCGGAGACCACACTTCTAGGATGTTCTCCTCCGGGAGCTGGAAAAGGTTAAGACTCTGCTTCTTGTGCTCCAGCCTGAGGGAATAAGGAAGGGCCGGGCTTGGCCTCAGCTTGTCTCCCACCCCTTCTGGCCTGGGGGTTTTCACGGAGGGAGAAGGTCCCTTTCCCCCTCCCTCCTCTCTAGGGGGAGGGGAGAAGAGAAAAAGCCTGTGGATCCCAGTAGATGCTTTATTATCTTTAAGACCAGTAAACCTAAAGCTCAGCCCCTATCAAAGCACAGGAGGAAGCAGAGTAGGGGGTGGGGGGGATAGCAGGGCACATCTAGGTAGTCAGCCTAGAGGAAGTTGGGTGGTAGCAGGGAGAGGGAGGAAGATCTCTTTATTTAGCCAAGAGGCCCTGTCCCATGGGAGAGAGAAATGCAGACCGAATTCCTGGGCTCCTCAGGATGGAGTCAGGTTTAGGCTCACCCAGTGGCAGGTATGCTCCCTGTCCCTGGGAGTGTACAAGCCTAGGTTCTCTGACTGGTCAAGCTCTGGGTCGGGTCAGTGTTAGGGTACCTACAGTAGGTTGGGAGATGAGAAGGTGAGTTCTGAGGTGTCTCCCAGCCCCACTGACCCTCTTTTTTTGAGGGGAGATTCACTCCTATGATTGAGGGGACCCCTCAGCATCAACTGCTCCCTGTAAGACCAGACTCAAAGAGAAAGTGGGGACCGACCCGTTCTTTCCTCTGTCCCAGCCAGGGCCTGCCCCCTGAGGGAGGCCAGACTGCAGGCAGCTAGCTATTCCCAGGAATGTCTCTGGCCAGGATCTGAGGAGGAAGATGTCTGCTGTAGGCCAGCACTGAACCAGAGCTATTGAGATTATGGGATTTTTTTTTTCCCTCAGTTGTGCTGGTTGACAGGGAGCGATGGTCTTCAGGAGGCTTCCTCTTGCTAACCTCAGGCCAGCCTGGAGCAGAATGCTCAGGGGATTCTGAGTCTTATCCACAAAGCTACTTTCTGATACTTGAGCATACTTTGTGGGTGAAGAGGGAAGATTGCTGGCATCAGCCTGAATAGGGAGTCTCTGGCAAGGAGACCAGAATGGGCTCTACTTTGTCTCATTAGCCCTGAGTTGGTCATATAGCTAAAAAGCTGACTTCTTGTCCTAACCAAGGCCCTGAGCAGGTGGCCAACTAGGTGTTTGCCTGACTCATTTAGTCCAGGTAGGACTCATGCTAGATCTTCAGTAGCTGGGAGGGCCAGCCCAGCTGATTGGGGACTGTCTTGGTGATTCCTCTCTTTTTTTTTTTTTTTAATTTTTTATTGTTATGTTAATCACCACACATTACATCATTAGTTTTTGATGTAGTATTCCATGATTCATTGTTTGTGCATAACACCCAGTGCTCCATGCAGAACGTGCCCTCTTTAATACCATCACCAGGCTAACCCATCCTCCCACCCCCCTCCCTTGGTGATTCCTCTAACTCTTTATCCATTTAAGCGGAGAAGGGAAGGAAAAGGACAGAGAAAGACAGTGATACCACAGGACAAATGTAGTATCACTTCTCTGGACAGGCTTAAAGTAGAAGGTTCTCACTAAATACCTGTTGTATGAGTGAATGGCCTAGGTCCTAAGCTTCCAAGGACCCCTGTGAGTATTAAGTGCTTCTCATGGGAAGGTCCTGCTGGGCATTGGCTCCTGACAATCCTGTCTTGCTCTCTTTTCCAAGATGGGGCGCTTACCTTGCAGGGATTTAAGGCCAGTGAGCTGGGGCAGGGTTAGATGAGATAGGGAGCCCTAGGTTTGCCTTATTCCTTTTCTTATATAGAGTCTTGGGAAAGGATACATGAATGTGAGTTGTGCATGTCCTTCTGTGCAACTGGGCCATAGTGGCTGGGGAGACAAGCCATTCCGCAGTGGAAGGTCCTGAATTTAGCTTGCTAGGGAGACTCTTGGGCTGAGGGGGATTCTCCGGTGTGCAGACTGTGAAGAGGGTCTGCACAGTCTGGCTTAAGGAGCAGCTCTGACCTCCTGAGAGGTAGGACTGCTCTAGCCATGGAATGACCTAGAATCCTTGGCCCTACTCAAAGACTGCTATGGTATGGACCAGGCCTCCAGGATCTCTGAGATGTCCCAGGGAGCTAGCCTACACCTGCTAGGAGTAATCTTACTTCATGATTTCAGTGAGCTCTCCATTACCTGCTGGAGTCTTCACAGCCTGGCCCGCCTAATCCCCAGCGTCATTTCCTGTCCCTCCTTTCTACACTGGACATCGGTCACACTATCCCCTACTCATGTTTCAGTCAATCAGCAGGTATCTATTGAGA
Source organism: Mirounga angustirostris (assembly GCF_029215605.1). NCBI lineage: Eukaryota > Metazoa > Chordata > Mammalia > Carnivora > Phocidae > Mirounga > Mirounga angustirostris. The sequence goes on from NW_026991712.1 coordinate 155,741,028, forward strand.
AGACACTGCTGAGTTAGGGATTTAGATAGTGAATAAAACAAATAAAAGTCCCTGCCTTCATGGTGCTTACAGTCTGGTGGGGGAGGCAGACATTGAGCATATAATTGCTTCTCAAATACAAAATGATCGTGCCTCTGCCTCTGCCTGGGATATCCTTTACTCTGCTCCACCCTTTTGGGAAACCCAACCACCAAGTCCCCTAGTTCGGTTGGCATCTTCCTGAAGCCTTCCTTTCTGACTCCTTTCTCTGTAAAAGGTAGAGCTAGTCATTTCCTCCTCTTGGTCCTATAGCATTCTGGTCACTTCTCCAGGGCTGCATCTATTATATTGTATTATGATGATCTGCCTTTCTCGCCTTCTCAGCCTACTGTCTATTTTGTGGTAGGCACTTAATACATTATTACATTTAATTCTCAAAACAACCCTGTAAGGTTAGTCATCCTACCTCGTTTTATAGACGAAGGAAACTGAAGCTCAGAGAGGTTAAATGACTTTTAAATGACTTCCTATCAGTGACACAGCCAGGATATGGAAGAGCCAAGGTTAGAACCCAGATGTGTTTGACTTTCAATCCTGCATTTCTGGCTACTTTGCGACGTAGCCTTTAAAAGCTAATCCTTCTGTGTGAGTGGCGTGGTGGTCATCTGCTGTACTCTCACTCCATACCTGGGATCTTCTGAAAAATAGGCAATGCTTCAGGAATGCTTTCTGATAATTCTCCCATTATATACTGATTTTAGTATTTGTACTTCCAATGTGAGTGCAAATAATAAGCCTGATCAAAGGGATGAAGGGAAAGAAATACTTAAAGTATGTTTAGGAGCAGTTTTTGTCCCTGTCTAGGAATTGAGCTCAGCCTTCAAAAGAGTCCACTGAATTTGAATTTGAGTCCTCAACCAGGAGAGGAGAAACATAAAATCTGGGCCAGTTTATGAGCTTTCAGTGACTGAAGCAGGCAGTGCCACCCCAGGGATCAAGGTGGGGTTCTGTCCCAGCAAGGAAGCTTTTTCTGCTAGACTCACAGTGAAAATTAACTTCACCGTCATTTGGGGAATAACCAAATTCATAAATTTGGTTAATAAACCTTTGGTGGGAGGGTGAAATGAATAAGGGAATGAATGAACCTGTGGATTGAAGTTCCTGCTTGGGGCCTCCTTCCAGCCTGTTCTCATGGCCCAGGGCATCCTGTGTCTGTGCTAGGCTTTGCTTTTGAGGACCGACTTACCAGGATGTGTCCTTATCCCGTCTGGGGTGGGCTGCCAGGCAGTGGGGCAGTGGGGCAGTGGAGGGGCTCCCTTCCCCACTCATTCGGGTTTGTGGATCTTCCTGCAGGGATCATCCTCCCGGTGACCCCATAGCCCTGAGCCAAGGCTGAGAGCCCAGAGCGGAGCCATGGCTGGATAAGATTACAGTTTTCTCCTGCTCTGATTACAAGCAGCTTATCTGTGTTTCACTGGTGTGGCTCTTCACAGACTTGGGAAGAAAAAAAAAGAAAGGAAAATCTCATCTGTTCTTGTGTACTTTTCAGAGGGTCGATGAGTGGATGGCGAAAGAAGGCCTCTTAGATCCAAACGTCAAGTCAATTTTTGTCACTTGTGGAGACTGGGACTTGAAAGTCATGTGAGTATGAGAAGCACTGCTTTGCTGGCAGGGCTTGGAAGCTATGGGACCAGGTGTCGCCTTTTGCAGGCTTACACGTCCAAGCCTACAGGGCAGCTGAGTCAGGGAGTCCCTGGATCTTTGGGGCTGCCAAGGTGAAAAGAGGACTGGGAACCCTGCCTTCTGCCTCTGGAGCTGGGAGTAGACCTGTCAAGGACCCTACCGGGACGACTGTTGTCAGGGCCTTCCTGCCTTTGCCAGGTCCCACTGCTCAGGACAGTCCTTCCAGTTGTGGGGCTGCATGTTATTGCCCTGGAAGGAAGGAGTTAAAAGAAGATCCTTTTTTTTTTTTTTTAATAAGAAATATATAGTGTTTACTACCCTTAATGCTTTAGAAATAGTAATTCATTTAATAAACCTTGGTACTTTTATTCCTGTTTTATAGATAAGGGAATTAAGGCACAGAGAGGTTAAGTAACTTGCCTAAGACACACAGAGCCAGGATTCAAACCCAGACAACCTGGCTCCAGGGTCCTGTCTCTTAACCATTCTGCTGTGCTCCCCTTTTATCTGGGGTACAAGGCCCTGATGATTGAATTGCAGGCCCAGCGGTGGGATGAGAGAGGGCTGCTTCTAGGGAGCTGTCCAATTCCCCAGCCTCCTTTGTCCCCACTGCTTTTTCTCCTTTGTCCCCTGGTCCTTCCCTGGTTATGGAAGACAGAACTGGTTCCTTTGCTAGGTTGACACTTTTGCCTCTTGTCTATCCTCATGGATACCTGGCTTCAGACAGCCCCCAGGGAGCTAAAATGGGGTGGAGGTTGTGGGGGCACTGTTTGCTGAGGATTGATAGAATCGATATCTCTGTGTTCTTTGTGACCGAAGGCAGCTGCAGGCATTCTGTGTGTGTGTGCATGCGCACGTGCGTGCGTGTACGCTTTTGTGCATAGGTGGGGTGTTGGTCGGGGGTGAGGAATAGTGGCTCCGGAGTGACATTTCCTACCAAATTAGGCATTATCTTCTCACCAAGGTCCTTTTTTATGCCTTTTGGATGCTGGGTATTGAGGTGAAGTTACGCACTCAGGTGGATGTCAAGCCTGCTACTGGATACCAGCTCCCTAGGTGAGACAGGAGGAACAAGTCCAGATCACAGAAGCACCCACACATCCCTCAGGTCATTTACACACACTGACTGCATACTCTAGGTTGCGCACAGGACTCCCAGAGCTCCAGAGGATCTCCGTGTTCCCAGATGACACTCATGTGTCAGAGAAATTACAGAGGCTGGATCTGGAAGCAGATATGAATCAGGGGAGGGTTCCACAGAGAAGGTGAGGAGGAGGAAGGCTGTTGCTCTTATTTATGACATCCTGGGCAGCTCCGAGTACTTGAAGCAGAGAAGGGATTGAGGTGGAGGTACGTAGCATAAGAGAAGCTGTTTGGGGTTCAGGCTGATACCCAGTGTCTGTGGCTCATGTGGCCCAGTCCAGAGGCCCAGTGTCTCCAGATAGCCTCCCAGGACTCCCACTCTTCCAAGTGGATTTCACTCTGGTGTGTTCATATCCCAGACACCCACATTTCAGAATCTCCTGTGTTAACTAGGGATGGCACGTACATATGTGTGTATACGAAAACTTCCCTGTGCGTCTGTGTGGGGACTCTCTGGCCAGGCCTCCTAAGTTGGTTTCTCCATGAGACAAAGAGGGAATTTCAGAGGGTGTTGTCTTTGGGTCTGGCCCATTCTGGCCTATAGCACCAGTTCGGCCCACTGAGCCTGGGACAGATTTTGGTGACTCAGGAGGCTGCTTTGCATCTTCATAAGAACCGATGTAATCAAGAAGAGGGATTGGGTCTATATCCAGACATATAGAAAAAAAAAAAATTTTTTTTTTAAAGATTTATTTTAGAGAGAGAGAGAGAGAGACAGCATGAGCTGGGGGGGGGGGTGCAAAGGGAGAGGGAGAGAGAGAATCTCAAGCAGACTCCACACTGAACTTGGAGCCTGAGATGGGGCTCCATCCCAGGACCCTGAGATCATGACCCGAGGCAAAACCAAGAGTCGGACGCTTAACCAGTTGGCACCACCCAGGCCCCTTGAAACCAAATTTTAATGAGCATGTACCATATTTCATTCAGTCCTCCTAATTATCTTCCCTGGTAGAAGGTGATAGCTCCCTTTTATAGATGGAAAAAACAAAACAAAACAGAATTTGAAACTGAGACCCAAATTGGTAGACTCCTAGCTAGACAGACATGAATTCTAAGACCATGTTGCTTCTAAAAGAGATAGGTTGGGCAGACTTCGGTAAGCTGGTTTGTGTTTGCATTGAAAAGACCAGTGAAGCTCTGAAAGAGAATATGCAGGAGGGAAGCAGATGTCAGGTAGCAGGGGCTGGGGGGAGGAGAGCTTTGTGGCTGCCTTTTAGAAGCAGGACTCCGCATAACTGCTGGGAAGGCTCTTAATTAAATGTGTAACAAAATAAAAACAGCCAGAGAGGAAACCTAAGTAGTGCTTCGTGACAGTGCACAGCTTATCGGTGTTCCTGGAACCTCTCGTCAGATGGCTCTCATCAGAGCCATCACCTTTTTATGCACCTGGTAAAGGCTGCTGAGGAGCCTGACAAGGGTGGTGTTAAATTGACATCCGCAACTTGTTAGTATGGGGCTTACTTCTTATTTTGACATCCATTTTCAGATTAACTAAGTCTCAGGAATTCAGCAAATATTTTCATTTCCCACTCTAGTTTCCCAGAGCCACGGCTCCTTCTCGTTGCTGCCCTTCCCCTCTCTCCCAACACCCACCCCCAACCAGCTTCCCATCACTTTTGTTGGAAAGGGCCTGATTAGTGAGGCACTGAGAAATGGGAACTGAAGTGGCAGCAGAAATCCCACTGGAGAAAAGAAATCTGCTCCGGTCCCGACAGAATCATTTTGTGTCCATCTTTTGTCAAAGCCAGATGAGTTGATACTCTGTGGCCTTGGATGTTGTAGTCACAGATTCTGCCGAGGTGGGTTTTAATTTAGTGGGCACAGATTTAATTTTCCTTCTCAACTTGTTTAAGAAATGTCACTTTTATGGCTTTGGCCCTTGGTCAGCTTGCGTCCCCTACCTGACCTACCTCCCCTACCTGCCTTACCTCGTGGTTCTTGAAGCTCTTCATGGCGTTTAGGGTTCTTTCTCCAATTCTCTGTCTTCTCTGCCTACCCAGGCAGGGAATGTCTCTATAGAGGGGTTCCATCTTTGACATGGCAGCAGAGATCCTGCTGGAGAAAAGCAGTCTGCTTATCTGCCAGCTGAACCCCAAGCTTTCACATCCAACTGCCTATTTCTGTGTCTCCATCTGGATGCCACAGGCCCCTTAAAGCTCAGGTGTCCTCTTTCTCCCAACACCTGGTCCTCCAGCTTGCTCTCACGTTGTGACTGGAACCACTGTCTGGTAGTTCTGTCAGAAACCTGAGAACCATCCTTGATTGCTTTTCTCTAGCCACAACCAATTAATTGCCAAATCTTGTTGATTCTTCCTGCCAGAGGTTTCTCAAAGTCTTTGCCTTCTTACCATCCCTGCTACAGCTGCCCTAGTTCAAGTCACCAGGTGCTTTTTTTTTTTTTTTTTTAAGATTTATTTATTTGAGAGAGGAAGCCAGAGTGCAAGCGGAGGGAGGGGCAGAGGGAGAAGGAGAGAATCTCAAACAGACTCTCTGCTGAGCCCGGGCCTGACACGGGGCTCTATCCCATGACCCTGAGATCACAACCTGAGCCGAAATCAAGAGTTGGGTGCTCAACCAACTGAGCCACCCGGGCACCCCTCAGGTCACCATATTCTTCTTGGATTACAGAAGTCTTCTAAGTCGTCTCTCTGACTCCAGTTTTACCCCCATGACATTCTCCTAACTATAGCAAATTAAGTCACATGCCTACGAAACACTTTCAAGGCTTCCTCTTGCCCTCAAGGCAAAGTCATGCTGTTTAATGAGGCCTCAAGGCTCTTGCTTCTCGAACCTCATCTTTCAGTACTCCCCCCCCCCCCGCCAACCCCAGCTGGATGCTCTAGCTGGCCATTTCCTCATGATCCTTCTTAATGTCAATTTCTAGGTGCCTTCCTGTGTTTCTGGAGCACATGTACTTATTTATACATGAAATTGTATTGTGTCTGCCTCTACTTATCTGTACCTTTCACTAGATTGTGGGCACCATTATAATCTTGGACAATGTTTGGTATGTAGTAGTTGTTCAATAAATGTTTGTTTAATAAATGACAGCTCAGTAATGGAGTGAGCCTGTGGAATCTGTACTCAGGAAGAACGACAGAGGATCGATGGAAGGTATATTCCGGGAGAATGGAACAGAAGAGGAAATCTTGGGCCTTCCTGCATCAACCTGAGTGTGAGGGGTTGGAGAACTATGCTGCTAATGCCAGGAAGCTCCTGGATTTTCTCACTGCCAGCACGGGGTATTGGGTCCTCCCTCCATGGTGGGTACTGTGTGAGATGGCCCACAGGCCTGGGCTGTGGAGGAGTTTGGTCCTAGGAGCTGGCTGAAGGGCTCTCTGAGAGATTGTGCCTTCTAAGACTGAGGGCTGGGATTGCTCTGGAGACATTTATATCAGATAATAAAGATAGCCAGCATGTATCGAGCACTTATTACATACCAGGAGTCTTGCTGTGCTATTTACACATTATCTCACTTAATTCTTTATTTTTTTATTTTTTTATTTTTTTAATTTATTTTTTTTATTTTTTTTGAAGATTTTATTTATTTTTTTGAGAGAGAGAGAATGAGAGAGAGCACATGAGAGGGGGGAGGGTCAGAGGGAGAAGCAGACTCCCTGCCGAGCAGGGAGCCCGATGCGGGACTCGATCCAGGGACTCCAGGATCATGACCTGAGCCGAAGGCAGTCGCTTAACCAACTGAGCCACCCAGGCGCCCCTATCTCACTTAATTCTATCACAGTCCTGAGAATTAAATTCTTTTTATAACTTTTTTTTTTTTTTTAAATAAATGATGAGGAAATTAGAGTCCAGAGGGGTAAGTAATTTGTCAAGGGCACACAACCAGTTTGTGACAGGGATTTGAACCTAGACATTCTGGCCCTAGAACCCGTGTGTTTAACCACTATGCCATCTGCCCATCTGCTTCTGCCCTTCATGGCCAATGGCTTTGTGATATGGTGGGAATTCCCTTCCCTCTTGCCTTGGTTTGCACTGAGTGGCAGATGTTCTCTGACACCCTAGGCTGCTGGTACCCGGTCTGGTGTTGGTGGAGGTCTGGACTGTTAGGTTTATTTTGATATGGGGGCATGGTTGGCCAGGAGGTGTGGTGAGGGATGATTTGGGGCTGTCTGAGAGCCTCCTTGATGAGCTACAAATGAATGAGTCCTCAGATCTGTTTTAAGGAAACCACTGCCAGCATCATTTTGGATACCTGTCTCCTGTAGTATGTTTGGAAGCATGTGGGGGGCTCTCATCATATCACTAAGCTCATGAAAACCTTGCCCCTTGCCCATGGGTGGGCCAGTTGGTCCCAGCTCTGAGCTGCATCACCTCTGATTAGCAGTCTGCTGGGGGAAGGGGCTTGAGTAAGAACTCCCTGGCAGTCCTGACTGGTCTCATTTCCAGATACTTTTATCTGTCACTGCAAGTGCTTGGGCTCCCCTCCTGAACTAATTAAGTTTGCATGTGTTTAGACACATTGCCAAATAGGGCTTAGCAAAGCGGAACTGAGCTACATCTCTTTCCGAGTAGGGAAGGAAGGGAAAATGAATGCTCTTCCACGAGGGCCAGGGAGAAGCGTGGATGACACGGAGTGGGTGTGTGTACAGATGATAGGCAGTCTGCCCTGGCCTTCCTAGGGACGCTGCAAGCTGGCAGAGCAGTCTTCTGATTGGCTGGCAGGGGCAGGTGAGGGCCCACTCTCCAGCTCTCTTAGTGAATTGGGCCTTTTTTTTTTAAATTTTATTTATTGGGGCGCCTGGGTGGCTCAGTCGTTAAGCGTCTGCCTTCAGCTCAGGTCATGATCCCAGGGTCCTGGGATCGAGCCCTGCATCGGGCACCCTGCTCGGCCGGAAGCCTGCTTTTCCCTCTCCCACTCCCCCTGCTTGTGTTCTGTCTCTCGTTGTGTCTCTCTCTGTCAACAAAATCTTTTAAGATTTTGACAGAGAGAGTGAGCATGAGCAGGGGGAGGGGGAGAAGCAGGCTCCCCGCTAAGCAAGGAGCCCAATGCGGGACTTGATCCCAGGACTCTGGGATCAGACCCGAGCCAAAGGCAGACACTTAACGACTGAGCCACCCAGGTGCCCCTGAATTGGGCATTCTAAGAGGGCTAAGAGTGCGTAGAGGATAGGATCTGATGTGTGATTTTTATCCCAAGCACAAGCAACACTGAATGTCAAATTCAGTGGGATTTACAGGGGGAATTTGTAGGGCTGTGTGCTGTTTGCTGCCAACCTGAACCTACCCAGCCCCCAGGTTTAAAACCACCTGTGTGAATAGCAGCGTGCAGGGTAGCCTTCTTTCTAAGTCTCTGAAAAGTATGCTGGAAATGTGGATACCTTTTGCCCAGAAGACCCCAGGTCCCCCTGCTCAGTCTTGTGATCCCTATGAGATGGCTTCAGAGGGAGGTGGAGAGGAGTAGTATTGTACAGAATCTCCCTACCGTAGAGGCTCACTATGGTGAGGTGATAGCCGACAGCATGTTTTTGTGTCAGACCAATGCCTGTCTTTTCCCTAGTGCTGGGTGGCCTGAGGTCTGAGATGCCCTGTGGCATAATGTTCTTGGATCCTGCCCAGACAGCAGATAAGGGGGCATTACTATGTTGTGCACTCCTCCTCTGAAGTAGGGAGGGAGGGTGGGTATTTCCTACACAAAGTAGTTAGGAAAGCCAGCCACCAGCCGCCAGCCATGGGCAGTCCTATAGCTCGGAGGCCAGTGTGTCAGCTTCCTGGCCATGAAGAGGCTCTCAGTGGGCAAGACTGGCTCAGAGTCAGGCCAGGCTCCCAGTGCATATTGAGTGTGTGTGGAGGGTGGGGAGGGGGTTCTGGAGGTTGTAAAGGAATTCTGGGCCTTCGAGCTGTAGCCTAAGCCCAGAGAGAACAAGAACCAGACCTTCTGCCCTCCCTTCAGCTTCCCTAGAGCCCTCTCGTCAGCAGAGGTGCATCGGGTTAGCCCCAAGAAGGCAGCTTGAGTTGATGGGGTCATGTTTCAGCTGCAGCTAATCCAAGTCACTCGATATAAATCTCTCCCCGCTGCCTCTCCCCTCCCTCCCATCCCCAACCCACAGACAGGGAAATGAATCCTGGCCCTCGCCCTGAATACATCATGGCAGGCCTGCCTCTAATGAGAGAGGGCCATTCATTGTAGGGTGAAGCTCCCTGCAGAGCCTGGGATGCCATTAATTAAGGAAGAGCCACCTGAAGCCAGTCGTGCGGTGCGGCCTGCCACGCTCAGATGGAGTGGCGGTGGGGTAGCCTCGTTAGCCTGACAGCTCCTTGGGCCGAGAGTTCTTGGGCTCTGAGGAGCGAGGGGTGCCCCGCCTCCCCGCAAGAGCTTGCAGGCCTCTGGGGCCAGCCTACTCACAGACACATGAGAGTTCCCTCTGGCACATGTCTTGGTGCCTAGTACTAGCAGTAAAGGCGCTCCTGAGTGTGGGCTTAGTGGGATTATCCCATTTCCTATGGGCAGGCCCTAGGGCAGGAGCAGGTTTCTGTGGAGTCCACGGGGACTCCTAGGTCCCTGCCTGAGCCCCCTTTCCGTTCTTCTCCATGTGGTCCTGGAGCTGCAGGTCAACAGGCAGCTCAGCCTGTGTCCTTAACTCAGAGCCTGGGAGTTTGGGGCAGTTGGTCTGCTCTGGAAGGACTTTGGACCTGGAGGGGCACTGGGGAGAAGCTCTGTTGTCTGATCAGTAAGTTCAGCCCCTCCTTGGCAAGCAGAGCCTCTGGTGATCTACTTTCTGGGCACTTTTAGGCTGAGTGGTGGGACTCTAATGTTGGCCTCATCTCCTCATCCACTAGGAAGGTGAAAGAAGGTTTAAAGCACTCTAGTGATTTTTTTTGGAACCCCTGAAATGGAAGTTCTGCTTATTTAAAATCCTGATAAAAGATAAAGACATTTGTGTCGTAGCTGATAAGGCTTTGAGATGTGTGTGGTGGTGGGAGCCTCATGCGTTAGCCTGCTACAGAGCTGCTGACTGGATGGCCCTTTACTGCTTCACTGGGCCTGAGGCAAGTGCTGCTGCCTAAGTACTGGCCCCCAGAGTTATACTCCCCTTGACCATCTGTGAGGGTCTTATCACCTCCTCCTTGCTGGCAGCAGGGGCTGTAGGCCTTGAGACCTTTGCACAGCCCAGAGTTGGGGTAGCTCAGCCAGTGTCTGCCCGGCTTGTCAGGAAGAAATTGGTCCTGTGGCTCTTTGAGACTGTCTCTGGAAGTCTGGTTCTATGCTTTGTGGCAGTATCTGCCAGTCTGACAGGCTGCATCAGAGAGCCTCAGAACCAGCTGGGGCCATGGCTTGACCGTATATTCCATCTCTGCTTCCCCACAGCTCACCTGGGACGGCATAGAGGCTGTTACTACCTCCTAGGCCTGGCACTCGGGCTGCACTTCTTTGTGTTTTGAATATTTCTGGACCTTCCCAGGCCTTGGCCATTTGTTTGGGCTCCTCTGTCCTCTGGCAACTAGAGAGTGAAGGCTGGAGGGCTTGTCCCCTGAACGCCCAAGGAGAAGGAGACACTGTTGCTCCTGGAAAATGTTTTACTTTGGGTGAGATATGTCTGTGTTTTTTTTTTTTTTAAAAAACTCTGTGTGACTCTTGAGACCTAACCCTTTTTTTTTCTATTATTTTTAGAAATCTTGATATGAAATAGGCACAGTAGGGTACATAAAGCATACAGACGTGAAATGTACAGCTCCATATGTTTTTATGCAAGTACGTACCTGTGCAGCCACCACCCAGATCGAGATAAAAAACCTTTTCCATCGTCCTAGAAATCCTCTTGTGCCCCTTCTCAGTCAGTAATGCTCCCCGTCTGTCAGGTAACGACTGTTCTGACTTCTTTTACTTTTGGTTCGTTTTGCCTGTTCTTGACTTCCAATAAGTAGAATCATACAAAACGTACCCTTCTATGTCTGACTTCCTTTGCTCAACATAACATATGAGAGAGTCTTCCATGGTTGTTGTATATATTAGTAGTTCAGCCTTTTCATTGCCATATAGTGTTCCATTGTATTTCTATGTATTCTATGTATTCTTTTGTTGGACTATATAGCTTCTTTAGCCCTTTGGTACATGGTTGTCAAATGAGCATGTGAATGTTCAGTCTGGTATGAGAATCTCCCGAGGCCTATCAGCTTGCCCAAATTTCCCTCATACTTTAAAACCTAACCCCAGTCCTTTGGATATGTGGCCTCCCTATCTCTTCTGGAATCTGCGCTGGCTTCTCTATTCTCTGAGGGAGAGGCTGGCCCCAGGCCTGTGGAAGTGGCCTTTGAGCCATACTGACCCATTTAGTTATTCTTTCAGCAGATGATTAAATACCCACTCTGTCTCACACTATGCTAGGTATTGAGGATATAGCAGTGAGCAAAGAGAGAAAACTTCTAAAACATTCTGCCTTCATAGAGTTTACGTTCCAGTGCATGCAGCCAGCACTGCCCTCTGCCCTTTGGACCCTGGTGCCAGAAGAATCTTGGTTTTGCCTAGGCTCCTCTATCCTGTGGGGTTCCGTGGGAGCTGGGGGGCAATGGCCCTTGCCACCTTGACAAGGCCTCTGTAGGGCCTGTGGGCTTTCGTCTCCCTCTCCTGCTACTGCTGCTTGGCAGGGAAGGGGTTTCTCAGTATTGGTGCTTCCCTTCCACTGTCCAGGAGTCTGATTCCCTCCGTGAGAGGAGAGAATTAATCTCCCAACTTTCCATGCCTGTGAGGTGAGTGACCTCTGTTTTGTCAGCGCTTGCCAATCTGTCCTCTAATGCCCAGCCAGGGTAATGGAGACATTACTCTGTGCTAAAGCAAACCACCAGTTCTCCTTGTGTGGATACCGGACCGATCCAAGCACTGGGAACGACGGGGCAGTCTGTGGGGATCTCTTCACAGGTGTCCAGGCGTCTGGAGACTACAGGGGCATTGACACCGGAGCAGCTTTGGTCCTGAACTGTGGTTGGCATATTCAAGGAGGGAAGATGCCCTGCCATCATATTCTCTTTAACCACCATCCATGCCAGTGGGGCAGCTGCTTCAGTTTGGTCTGAAATAGGTTCCCTGTGTTGGGCTCCCGAGAGCCCCTGAGAGGCTACAAACACCCCAGTGAGGAAGAGGAGTCAGGAAGCAGGGGTCTTGGAAGATGAAGGCTCGGGAACTCGAGGAGGCAGCTGGTATAGTGGCCTGTGCCTGAATGATCTGTGGACTTTGGGGGCTTAGCTCAGTAGGGCTTGGGAAAGATGGCTGTGAGTGGGTGGGATAAATTTTCAGTGTCCCTGGCTAAAGGGTGACATACTCAGACTTGATAGTTCTGTAAAACTGTTTCTTCCAAAGCCTGCAAGGATGTTGGTTTGGGGAAGAAAGCCAGCCAGCCCAGAGAATCCCGGGAGCCTGACAGGCCTTTTTCTCTGCGATTCTTTCTTGCAGGCAGCCCGAGGCAGCCTGTCTCTTTGTTAACAGAGTGACAGCAGTGTGACACCATGGAAATAATTACTAACAAATCACGGTGCTGACTGCAAACAGCTCTCTGTCTTCAGAGGCATGTCAGGGTGCATTAGAGCAGGACTGGAGGAGCGGCACATGTGGGGACCGAGGCGCAGCCCGCACTCAGACACTTTCCTCTTCTTCCCCCAGCCTGACCCCTTTCTGCTATGGCTGACTCTCCTGCTGGTGGCCTTTTCCTAGAGGTCAGCTGAGGAACCAGCTGGATGAATGACGTGTGGCTAGTCCCACTTCCTCTGGGCAGGTAGCTAGGGTTCCCATCTTTGTAAGGAACACCTGGGTAGTGGTGAGATCCAGGAGTTTTTCAATTATGAAGCCCCCAAGAGATGGAGGGATGCACCATTTCTGATTTACTCTACTAGTTAGGGCCAGCTTCACCTGCCAGTGGTCTTGGGGTGTAGCTGGACCCAAAATGTGGAGGAAGCCTTGCATCTCAATGTTGGCTCAGCTCCCTTCCCCACAGCCCTGGTTTCTTCAATTGCCATAGTCAATTTTTGGTAAGTCCATTCCCTCTTGGTTAGCAGAGTGATTGCTCTGACTGTCAGGGCTGTAAATAATGTTCCTGGTGTGTGTGGCTGGAGGCAGCCGTGTCGGGTGGGGAACAGAGTGGAAGGAGGAGCAGCACTCTGAGGGCTCCCTCGCTCTCCCCCCCACCTCATACAATATTTATCCAGGGATGGGAGTCAGATGCAGCGACCTCAGGGGTCACCCAGTTAAATAGCTTCTGAACCTCCCTGCATTCTAATTGCTGCAGTTGTCCTTTGCTCTGGAGACTTCTCCTCCCCATTGTCTGCTGAGGCACACACTAATGGCTCTCTTCCCTGGCCCTGCTGGGAGGCATATGGGGGGGGAGGGGGCGTTCGAGGGAGAGGGCTCATTGCTACCTTCCTTTCCCCGGGGATAAGGGAATCTAGGGCCTATTAACAAGTGGCTTTAGCTAGGAGGAGCACAGACCCCTGCCTCCCTCCTGCCCCTTCCCCAGAGCTGGCTGGAGAAGGAGGCCAGGCAGTGGGTTTGGTTTATGGGGCCAAGGGGCTTCACCCATTTCCAGTGCTATAAGCAGAATTGTGGGACTAGTGACCCTTCTACAAGGTGGCAGACCCTTGAGTACTCAGCTGATGAGCATCATCTTGTGTTTCCAGGGATGGTCCCACATTCAGGGTTTGGAAACCTCTAATGAGTGATATTTCCGGTTGGAATGTCTGCATTTTGCCCAAAGTCTCTCTGGGTCCCCCAGAGGTCGGTTTGGGTGATTGATGATGGTAGCAGCTGTACCCCACTTGGTGATTTTAAGAGTGGCATATGCCGTGTGTCTTCACTAGGACCTCCTTCATGAATGTCATCCTCCACTGCAGCTCTTTTCTTTCAAGAAGTCTTTTGGAATTTACCCCTGAAGGTGCTGACCACCGTGTCTGCTGCAAGTGCTGGCGTTCCCAGCAGTAGCCCCGAGTCAGCCCCCCGAGTGAGCCCCCGCAGAGAGAAGTCCGGTGCTGGGGGCTGTCAGGAGCATAGGTGGTTGGGACGGCAAGCAGCATGAGCGAAACTGACTACAAGCTGGGTGAGGTGGAGGATGAGAACTTAGAAGATACAGAACAAACGCCACGAGAGCCCAGAGGTGCACAGTAGAGAGACTGAATGGGTAGTATTTTTTAGCAGGGAACTTTTTCTAAAAACCAAATATTAAAGAAATCCCAATATCACAAAGTATATAAAAGTTGAGCTGCTCTGGTTGAAGCTGGGGCAGGGCCCTGCCATTCTTCCTCCAGTTCACAAAGTAGCCTCATGTCCCTTCTAGAATCCTAGAACCCCACTGAGCACAGTTTAAAAACCACTAGCCTCTTCTAATGCCCACCTGGAAGTGTGACTCTGTGTAAGCCAAGTGCTTAACATGTTTTGAGGGAGTCAAGGGAGCTGGGATCAGGGCAGCGAGATCAGCCAGAGGGTGAGGGGAACAGCTCTGTCCTTGAGTGTATCGGAGCAGAGATCAGTCTACATCCCGGAACCTGACCGCTTGCAGCATGCCTCTCCATGGAGCCTCCAGAGGGCATTGTAGGCCACACAAAAGCAGCCCAGGCAAAGGGTCAAGATGGCCACAGGCCAGGTGGAGACTGTAGTGGGGGACAACTGAGATATCTTGGAAACAGCTCAGACTGCTAAGGAGCTCTTGATTTCCTTGGCCAAAAAGAATAGCTCATCAGCTGAGATACTGACCAAAGTGCCCTGGAAACCTCCTGTCACCTGCTTCCCCTCCTGCCTCTACCCTCCTCCCTGCCGCCTGCTGGGGCCTCTGCCATTCCATCTGGGAACGAGCTCTAGCCAGGACCTGGTGGCAGCCCTGACACTTCCCACAGTCACAACAGGTGTGGCACCGTGCCCTTTCCTTGGGGGAATTGGCCTTGGGGAGAGCCTGGAGAGACACTTGTCTTACTGTTTCACTGGAGAGGGGCTGGGGAGATAGAAGGTCTTTGACTTCCTGAACTATTTGTGGCACAGGGGAAGTGCATGTTATACTTAATGTACATCGTAAACACCACAGGGTGCTTGTGGCACTTGTGTGCTTCTTGTGGTCATTTTTGTGGGCTCCGTGTGGGAGAAATGGTAGGCAAGTGGGCCGGCAAGCAGTGGAGCAGGGAGGTGCCGTTCACCTATCAGTGCCTTTCGGAGGCTTTGAGCAACTGCTTGGCAATGGGGATTTGAAGTTGGTTTTCTAAGGGACGACCGGCAGCCTGGCCTATGGGGCGTCCCTCTGCTCTGCCTGTGTTCTGGTTTCTGTTTGGGAACTCTCCAGAGCAGCATGTCTGGGAACACTTCCAGCTGTGCCGCCAGACCCAGACGCAGGTGACGGCCTTTCGTCTGTACCATAGGGAAACCAAGAGGAAATTAAATGTCATTTGCCCCCTGCACAGCAGGTCGCTGCCAGATCAGACACTGCTGCTCAGAGCTGTGCGGAGGGTACCCGAGGGAAGGCTTTTGCCTGCAGCCATGCCCTCTGAGCTGTGGAGACTCCCAGGTGATGGCCTGGCTCACTCCCAGGGCTTTCTCTGCCAGGCCGGGTTCACCCTGGCCTGGAGCCCAGCCCTGTGCTACATGGCAGCTGTGGCCTATACCAGGCCAAAGGTGTGTGTGTACCAGTGGGAGGGAATGGAGGGGATGGGCAGGGCCTGGGAGTAGAGGACACACAGGAGGCCATGAGGTGATCAGCCCTTCCTCAGAGAAGCTGCATGGTGCTGTGGAAAGAGATGGGCCTTTAGAATTAAGAGACCTGGGTTCGAGTCCTGACTCCACTACTTACTAGTTGTAGGATCTTGGGAAAGTCACATTCCCACTCAACTCCACATCCTCATCTGTAAAACGGAGATTATGGTAAGCTCTGGCTCCTGCTACCTGTGGGGGAAGTACTTCCTATTGGGACTGGTGCCAGAGTTTCCTCCCCCTACCTCCCCTAGATCTGGAAGGGAGCCCCTGGAGTCCCTTGCCCATGGGCCTCCCTGTGAAGTAAGTTGGCTGAAGTGGGTGGGGAGGGGGGTAGACCATAAGTCTGGCCTGGAAGGCATAGCCGGTGATCTCCCCCCACCTGAGGCCTTTCCTTCCCGTCCTGGTCCTCTCAGTTAGGCAGCCCAAGGCCTTTACAAGATGAGCATGGGTCATGGTGGTCACCCTCCCAATTGCAGGGCTCAGCTGGCCCCCTCCAGCCTCACACTTGGCATTCTCCTTCTGTTGGGAGGACCTTAGGGCTTGTCCCCACCCCTCCCTTGCCTTGAAGTCCTAGCAGTGGGCTGTAGTTCTCGGCTCTGCAGTGACATTTCTTAACAGGGCTTTGGGAAAAGATGTTTTAATACTATGAGGTTCTCCCTAGAAAACTCCCCACCCCCACCTTCCCCTGCCCCCCCCCAATCTGAAGCATGGCTGCTGGTGGTGAAATTCATTAGTGTTCCCTGACAGGCAGTGGCGACAGAGGCGCTCGCTGTCTGCTTCCCGCTCCCTCGCTCTCATGCTCCTGCTTCACGCACACTGATATTTAAAGCTGATGGGCTGCTTATAGACTTCTTGTACCATGACAAGTTTGGGGAGGGGGTGGGGGAGGAAGAGACAGACAAGGAGCCAGCTGTCACGCTGGTATTTCAAACAGTACTCTCTCCTGACCCTTTGCAGGCTCCAGCAAGTGTATCATCTTTCTGAAGCCTGTGGTTGGAATTGTAACCTGCAGCTGTCCCAGAGGATGGGGGCAAGTGTGGGAGCAAAGTGGGCTGAGAAGTCGGCACTCTCCCAGGGCTGTGGGCAGGCGGAGAGGAATGAATGGAGGGACAGAGAGAGAGAGAGAGAGAGAGAGAGAGAGAGTGTGTTCTAACAGAGGGGACTGAAGCAGAGAGAGAGAGAGTGTGTTCTAACAGAGGGGACTGAAGCAGAGTGTTTGTAGGTGCTCCCCAGCAGTGCTCTCCCATCACCAGAAATAGGATGGCCCTTTCTGTCGTCTTTCCTGGAGTGATCATTATGTTTCATGCTGTGATTATCTTCTGGGTGGTCTTGGAAGCTCCCTGAGTCTAGGAATCAGGTTTGATTGGCATCTGCCCTTGAGGGTCCTGGGTCTCAGTGATACCCTTAAGTCTGTGGTAGCAGTTGAGGTAGAATGTTCTCCCATTTTGTGTCTAGACTGGGCCCTTGATTTTTGTTCCCTCCTATTTGTATGCTGATTCTTTAGATTTGGAGAATGAGTTCCAAGGTGCCTCCTTCATTCACAACTCCTCCTATCATCCCCAGGCTTCGGAATTCATTTTTTGCCATTGTTCAGTGGTTTTAGAATTTACCCCTTTCTGTGTCATCCCTAGCAAAGCTTCTCCAGTGTATTTTTCCTGAGTAAGGCGCTGTCTTAAGGCAGGTGGCCCGGAAGCCTCTCCAAAGGCTGTTGCAGGTTTGGTCACAGCTGACCTCCTTATGATGTAACTTGCTCAAGGACACGTGGGCACTTGACCAAGTTGTCTCTTAGTGCGGCAGAGCCGTATGCTGGGTGGAGGTTATATTGACGCTCCCTCCCCCGCGCCCCCCTCTAGCTCCGGGACTGCAGTGGGGGAGCCATTGAAGAATGGGCCTGACTCCTTTATTCTTGCCTCTTTTAGCCTTGGCATTGCCATCAGTGCTGCCATTTGGCTTCCTCAATTTCAGCACAACTCTGTGTGTGTGTGTGTGTGTGTGTGTGTCTTATCTGTTTGGGGGAGGCAGAGAAGGGTTACTGGATACCCCTCTAAAAGCACCTTGGACATGGGGTAGAGAGTGGAGCCAGAATGCTTCTTCTGTCTGTAGACTGCCCAGGATCATCTTTAATGTGATCATCTTCTACACACCGCCCCTCCTCCCCCGCCGGCTAACCCCCCATCCTTCACCCCACCCTGCACTTTATCCTGTAGGCTTCTAGGAGGGGTTGCTGGCATGGGGCCGCTGTCTTGGGCAGCACCTTTGTCTGCCTTCCTGACCTTGCTGATCCCTGCATGGTCTGGAAGCACTGAGAGCTCAGCCTGCCAGGGGTGGCCCAGGCCATGTCTTCTGCCGTGGTGCATCTCACAGGTGAGACGGAAACTAACCGGCTTTGATAAGTAGGAGGCTCCAGCATTAATTTTTTATACACCAGCGGTGGCCAAGTAAGTGAATTCAATTATGAATCTGCTTTCTGTCCACCCTCCTCCCCCCAATGTGGTGGTTCAGAGCAGAGACTAAGGAACCTGTTGAAATGAGAAACCCCTATTTCCTGGCTTGACCCCCTCACTAATTCGGGTTAAATTGCTACACTATTGCAGTGGTGACACATTGTGCCTGCCTCTGTTTGTACAAGAGGATGCGGTGGGGGAGGAAGGACCAATTTGCACCGAGATAAAGGTGTCGCAGCAGATAACTAACATTCCAGCCTTGTGCCCACTCTCATTGTAGCTCAATTTGCTCTGTGTGGAAGCCCAGCCTTCCCCTCTTTCTTCCTTCCCTCCCCTTGCTCATATTTTACCTCAATGCCACAGGGTAATGATGCCCTGCGTAGTGGGGGAGGAGATAGGCACCTCTGGCTGACAGCCCTTCCCGATAACCAAATTCCAGCCCATCCATCACTAGCTACTCTCCTCAACTTGAGGAAAAGTGATCGTGAAAGGTGGGCCGTTTATCACCCAGGGTCTGTTTATCTCCTCTGGTGGTGGTGGGGAACGGAAACAGGAGAGACAAAGAGCTGTGTCCCTAGCTAACTGCTGCCTCAGCTGGGATAGCCTGCCCATGCTGGATGCAGACTCGTCACGCCGGCCGTGAAGGCTCTGACTGGGTGCATCTCCCAGACTGGGATCCAGTGGGAATGGGATCTTTCCCGAGGCCTCGGAGACATGGCAGTTCTGAAACACAGGATAGTGACAACATTCCGTGGGCACGTTTGTATCAGAATGAGCAAGTGTAGAGACCCTACGTGGAAACAAGTCCCACTCCCCCTCATAGGTGTCCCTTTGGCAGGAGCATCCATCTGGCTGATTGGTTGGGTCTTTTGGCCTACTCCTTGCCCAGGCTGGGCCTTCTGGCCCTCCGTGGCACAACAGTGACTTGGGAGAAGGCTGAGCCTTTCTCCCTACTCTTTCCTTTGCTCCTTAATACTTCCCCATTTCTGCATATCAGATGGGACAAAATAGTTTGCCCTTGCGGGTGGGCAGTATGTGCCTCCTTGAGCTTTTGGACACCAGGACTGACAGCCTACATTACTTCAAGATCTGGGTCTCACGGCCTTCCCAGAGAGGCAGAAAGGGATCATATACGGCTCCAGATCTGGCTGGCCTCCTGCTCTTTAAGGGCTCAAGTCTGCTAAAAGTGAGAGTGTCCTGTATCTCCCTGATTTGGAGTTGCCCTTAAGACTTAGAGAGAATGAGAAAAGCACAGAAGGAATTGCATGCATAACCTTTCCCAGCGCTGGTGCCTGCGCTCCTCCTGGTCCTGGCTGTTGGTGTCTGCCAGTCTGTCTGTCAGACCTCCATGGATGCTGCTGGCCTCCTCAACTCAAGTCTAGCAGTTCTAGCAGAGCCCCCCAGATCTGCGTCACCTAATCTTCAAAGCTGAGCTCCTGTTCACAATGGCTTCATCCTGCCCCTACCCATTAGCGAGGGTGGTGTTCCCTTAATGAGCTAGTCCCCTGCCTTGGCTGGCGCCGAGCTGGTCACACCTGTTTGCCATCAGGGCTGTCTGGGCCCAGCCCCAGCACTGGGCTGCAGGTGGTGGGGCTGGATGAGGGGTGTGTGGGGAGGGCCGGGTTCCTTATGCTTTGTGCCCTACGCTTGTTGGAGGGGGCAGTTTCTTGTATCCCTCCTCCTCCCACACTGTTCTTTCTAAGTGGGGGAGGGCTCTCTCCTTTCTTTTTTGTTATTTGGAAGGAGTAATAAGGGAACTTGAGGAATACCCCATCTTTTCTAACTCCTGCCTGGAGTTAGAAGTAGTGAGGAGCTAGTCAGGCATCTTTGAGGAGGGTTTGATGTTCTATGCTGATGACCCTAGGGCCCAGTGTGATAGGAGCAGCGTCACATGGTAAACGCTGAAGGCGGAGTCCCTCTCCAGCCCTCGGCCCCCAGTATTTGGAAAGCGATTGTAATCCCTCAGTTTAGAGCCCACGCAAGACTGGGGGGCCCTTGCTTAAAGGGGGCCCCTTGCATTCATGAAGCTGAAGGAAGTTTTGATTTGGTTGAAAAAATCTCATTCCTTTTTATGGCCTGGACATAATTGGCTCTTTTCTATTGGCCATCAGTGATGTCATTCCGACCCTCATAAAGAAGGGGAAATCACACCTGTGGACTCGGTGCATAAAATTTCATTGGGCAGCAGTAATAAGCATGGCCAGATGATGTTTGGGCAGTTGAGGAGCTCTGTGCCCAGTGATTCCAGCTGCACGGAGACCTGGGCACCATAAACCTGCCTGCACGTTCATGCCCGCAGGCTAGTCCAGGGCCCACTGCCAGTGGCTCTTTTCCTGGGATCAGTATCTGGTAGGAACTCACGGCATTCAGACCCTTTGTGTCAGGGGGACTTTTGCCCTCTTCCTTTCCAAATTGGTGGAACCATGTACTCCCTGGTACTCATGGACCCTAGCCTTAGGCTCCTAAGAACCCTGGAGCCAGGTGAGACCTTGAGCAGTAACCACCATACTTACCATGCTACCTGCCTCTCTAAGGCCCCAGCCCTTGCCTTCCCAGGGACTGTAAAGAACTCCGAGTGCCTGTGCATGACTGATGCCTTGCGCAGTCGGAAGGCTGAGATCCTACTTCTCGTTCTCCCCTTGGCTTGTGTGATTGAGCAAATCCTTTTTCTTCTCTGGGCATCACTTTCCTGTTTTATGTAGGGGATGACAACTACTCTGACCTACCTTTCTCATAGTTTCTCTTGGTGCTCTCTGAGCTGGGGAGGGTTCTGTCATAGAAATGTGTAGCTGTCTTCCCATGAGGCACCTGGAAGTTCAAGTTCTGGCATTTGGCTCTGTGTCTCTTGTGAAGATGGGCCTGGACCCTGCCGCATCTCGACTGCTTGTGTCTTAGAGTCACAGGGCTAGGACCAGCCGCAGACTGGAGGACTCAGCAACCTGAATGCCTGTGAGTCTGCAAACTGCATGTGTACCTGCAAGTCCTGGAGCCTAAGTGAGAATTATAGTCCCGCCCTCCTCTGCTTCAGTCAGCCACGGGGTCCAGATAGCACTCAGGGCTGCTGCTGAGCTGTGTCTGAGGCTGACCAACCGGCCTGATGGTCTGTCTAGTCTGTCTTTGGTGTGGCCCCTCTGATATAGGTCTTCCTCCAAGAGGATCAGGTAGGATTTTACTGTGCCAGACCCTTCCTACCTGGGTAGAAATGTCTACCTTGGAAATCTTGCCAAAGAGGGAGCCGCCACCCCCTTGCCCTGTGCCCCCGATCAGAGTTGGCCACAGCCAATAGGACTTCTGGTCCGTGTCATCTAGAAGAAACTGGGAATGGCTAAGGGAGAATATGGTAGGTGGCCCAGGACCCCTGCCTTTTGCTGGCCGGTCCCCCTGACCTGTTTCTTTGCAGATTCTGCTGCTTCTGGTGGCCCCTTCACTCACAGACCTTAATGTGGTTTTTCAACAATAGCTGAGCTCAGCAAGCATTTTCACAAATAACAAGGATAGGGAACATGAAAGAAAAATGGAAGGAAATAAAGTTATCCAAACAATACAGTTCTCCTTAAGCAACCACATTGTAGCTCCTAAGGCTATCTTTCAGCCTTCAAAACCTTGCCTAGTATCCTTATATTCTTGGTCCTTGGTTCCCTCATGGGGACGTGTTACCTGGATACTCCTTCATCGTGGTCTCAGCCAGAACTTCCCTTCTGGGAAATTGACTGGTTGTAATTAATGTCCCTGTGCCACCTGAATATTTGAGAGGAACCTCCCCTTCAAGTAAGATATCTCGGGTCTTAGAAAAGTAAATTCTTAGTGTACTGCCTGAAACATGGGAATCATTTTCCTCTCAGTGTCTGCCAAATAATGGAGTAATGGAGGGGAGGCTGGACTGCCCTGGAACTTTCTGGGGTGGAACCAGTCATCTTAACTGGATTCTTACTACCAGACTTCCTCAAAAAGGAGTTTATACTGTGGTCTGCACTTTCTTATCTCTTACTCAGTTTGACACATTGCATGCTGCCCTCTGCTCCCACCAACCCACTGATGCCAAATTCATTGGGTTTTTCTCAGCTGTCATTTTGCTTGACCACTCCATGGCATTTGACACTAATGACCTGTAATTTAAGCTCAAAAATCAGTTGTATATATTCCAGAAAGGGGAAGTGTGCTTTTAGGTTGTTTAGGTTGACCACAGGTTGATATAAAGTGAGGTCAAAAGAGCATGAGTGACTCTGGGTATCTGATACCCTGAAAAAGGTCCAGGAGCTCTGTCCTCTAGGAATGAGGGTAGGTTGGGTGAGTCCTGACTCATGGTACATTATCTCCTGTGGAATTCTGGAAGGAGATGAGAAGGGACCTCTGGGGAAAGCTTCCTGGGCCCTCAGATCTTGGGAGTATTCTGTAAGGAAGAGATGGAAGTCTCACTCTCTAGTTTCTAAAGACTCAGAGAGAGACAGATTTTAGTTTAGTATTAAGAAAGGATATTCTAGAATTGAAGGAGTCCAAAACTAGGGCTGGATTGCCACATAAAGTAGTGAGTTCCATGTGTGTGGCGATGGTCTTCTAGGGTGACCAGATTTCATTTTTGCTCAGTAACACTTCCGAGACATTAGCCTGGGCCTTCTGCTCATCTCATTCCATACTCTTCCTTGTTGATCTACTCTCATGGCTTTAATTTCATTTAAATTACATTAATGATTTAGCAGTTTATATCTCCAGTCCAGACCTCTGCTCAAAACTGGATATGCAGCCGCCTCTGTAGATATCATTCCCCTGCCACATGTCTCCTAGGCACTTTGAACTTAGCAGACATTGAGTGCCCACCATGTGCCATGCATGTACGTAAAACTGCATTCCCAAACTTGTGCCTCCGTCCAGTGGTGCACCAGGGGTGAGGCAGTGAGCAGTCCACTGTGATTTGGGCAGAGAATTTAAAAAGTCATAAAATTGACTAAATACTGTTTTGCTCTGGGTGTCCGATATCCTCTCGGTGCCCCTGCCTCCCTCTCTGTGTCTGACTCAGGGAGTAACATGAAGCTAGCCAAGCCACAAACCTTTGAATTGGGCTCTACCGCTTCCTCTCATTGGACGCCCCCCCCCATCCCATTTGGTTGCCAGGGCCTCCTTCACATCTCATGTCTGTTCCTTGCTTGTTATTTCTACAGCCTTTGTCTAGCTCTGGACTACTACCCAGCTTTTTCAGGGTATTGTTTTTGTCGTCCCCAGATAAATCTTTGTAAATCACAACTCTTCAGAGGCTCTCCATTGCCTATGGCCAAGCTCTTCTCTTAGCAAGAAAGTTCTATGTTCTTTCCCAGCTACTATTTCTGGTATTTTCCTCCATTTTTCATGTATCCCAGTGCTCCAACTTAAGGCTGTTTAGTCTATTTCTTTTCTTGTCCATCCCACTGAACAAATTGTGAACCCCTTGGAGGCAGGGGCTAAGTCTTAACGTTTTGAGCCCCAAGTGCCTGTCTATTATTAAACTTCAGTAAATGTTTGGTTGAATGGATTTATGTGGGTACACATAGAGGGAAAAGACCACTTATAAATAATAAGAAAGGGCTTTTGGTTTAAATTCTGACCTCTTATCCTTTTGCATGGTCTCTTCTCTATCAGCAGAAAACCTCTTGCTAGAGACCTAAACGTGAACTGGAGCCCCTGCCCAGCTATCACCAACTCACATGCTCCTCTCTCTCTCCTCCCATCTTAGATCCCTGCCTCTCTGCTCTAACAAAACAACTACAAACTGGTACATTGGAAAGAACGTAGGCTTTGGGGTGAGATAGACCTGGGTTCAGTTCTTGGTACTGTCAGTTTTTAGCTGTGGGACTTTCGGTGACCCCTCTGAATTTCATCTTCTCATCTGTAAAAGGTAGGCAACAATGCCTCCCAGCATCGTGCTGAGGAACCACATGCCAATGCAAGTAAGATCCTTAGCATTTTGCAGGCCATCAGAAAATAGTAGCTGCTGGTGTTAGTTCGAATAGAGGCTCCAGGTGCTCACATTTAGATCTGGAACCCAGTGTCCAGGGTGCTAGAGGCGGGGTGCCTTTCTTGGGCAGGGTGGGACCCTTGGCTAATGGGTTAGCCTTCTGAGGAGGTGTGTTTGCATTTCCTAGATTCAGACTCCATACCTGGGACATGGGTGTTCCCAACTTGTTCTCTTTTCCCTTTCTTGTAGGCTCCCAGGCCAGTGCCAGTACTTGGGCTTGCCAGTGGCGGATTACTTCAAGCAGTGGATTAATCTGAAAAAGGTACTGTGTCTGAGCACCATTCGGGTGCTTCCTCTGGGTCTCCTGTCCTCAGATCCCCTCCCCCCTTGCTTTCTTTATTCATCTCTGTTCTCTTTTTGTTGTCATCTCTTTCCTTTTCTTTTTGTTCTCTTTTCTCAACATCCCTCCTTCCTCTTCCCTAGCTAACATGCACTGGAAGGGTGTGGACCTTTCTGGGAGTGAGGAGCTGTTTGGGGATCAGGCTGCAGGGTAGAGTATAACATTATCCAAAGTGGTGTCATCCAGATGTGCAGAGAAGTCCCAGTGAAGGGGACTTTCTAGGTTCTTGCTTAGAACTAAATCACTGGGCTGAGCTGCCTTGTCTTTAGGAGAAATGTGGTGCTAGCTGAGCCTCTGGGAAAGTATCCTTCTTTGATGTGATCATGAGTGTGGCCTCTGACTGTCCTGAGTGGCTCTGGTATCACCCTCTGGTTGGGAGGTAGAATTGGTTCAGGCTGGCTTTGGTCCTGCCTCGCCCTAGCAGAGCCTTGCTCATGTGACAAGGACCATGGAAACTACAGCCCAATTCCCTTTGAGTATGAGGAAGGAGACTGGCCCTAATGCAGCACCAACCCTAATGCAGCACCAAGTACCTGGGGAGTGGGTGCTGGGGCTGTGGGCTGGGAGGGACCCCATGTGGCTATGAAATTGGGGCCTGGCAGAGCATGAATTACCCAGAAAACTGTACTTTCCTAGTGTGTGCCATACGTCCTAGATAAGCAGAAGAAAGGAGGTATAGGAATAGACTCCCAAGATAGAGATCCTTCTTATCCCTCTGTTGCGATCATTCCTCCAGGAGGCCCAGTCCACTAGAGAGACTCACCCCCATAATTCTGATGTAAGGGCAACAGCCCTCGAGCAGCCTTAAGAACCCCATGCCGCTCAGCAGCTTAGTGACTCCCAGAAAATCAGAGAAGAGAGAACGCACCAGGGGTCAGAGTAGTGGCTCCCAGGGGGACTTAGAGAAGAGAGCCGTCATTGAAGGGTATTGTGAGGATTTGGGTCGTGAACTGGGTATTCAAGGAAGGTGGAATATGAATCTGAAGAGGAGAGAAGACTTTCCAGGGGAGCAGCATGCTTTTGGTGTGTGTATGGGCTGGAGCTAAGTGAACATGTGGAGGAACAGTAGAGGAGAATGACTTTGGACGTTGTTCCGTCAATCTCAGGGCAGCCATTCTTTATGGCTATTTGTGAACTCCTTTGCTTTCCCCTGGTACTCAGGTTCTTTACGCTTGGTCCTTGGCCTGTTTGTACTTCGACCCTTACCCACCTCTCCAGCTGATCTCCCTTGGACCTGAGCAATAGCTACTTACTACCTTCCATCTTTGGCTGAGGGGGCCAGGCTCTGTTCTTCCTCCAGGTCTTGGCCTGTGGCCTTACCTCTATCTGAAGTGTCCCCCAGTCATCTTCATAAGGCACATTTGCTCTTCTTGAGGATTCAGCTCAGGTATCACCTCTTCTGACAAGGTTAGCAGTCAGTCTCTTGTCTTGAGACTCCTCGACCCTTTGGATATCAGTGATCTTTGAGCGTTGAAACTGAGTCCCAATCTGTTTCCTCACAGACCTGTCCGTCTGGAGCACGGAGACTGAGGCTGGTTCCTCTCTGTGTCTGAGGTGGCCAGATCAGGGCTAAGAACAGAGTATGTGCACAGTGAATTGTGGCTGGCTGGCTGGCTGACTGATCTTTGAGAGCTGGCTCCACAGGCCTGCTCACGCAGGGCTTGGCGGGGCTCTGCACGAGGGTGTGGCTAGGTCTGTGCTCCTGGAAGACAGCATGTCAGCTGTCAGAGTGCATCTGAGGCTGCTTGCTGGCCTCAGCAAATGTAATGTGAAGGCCCGGCCAGGCGAGGCAGGCGCTGACCATGAACAATTGCTCTGTGAAGTTCACTAGACTTTTTGGTGTCTGGCTAGGCTCCCTGCCTCCAGGTTCCTTGGCAGAGAGGCAGGAAAACAGCCGACCCGTGTGTTAACATTGCCACCCAAGGCTACCTTGATGCTACTGGGGTTGGAGGCAAGCTGT
This sequence comes from Mirounga angustirostris, assembly GCF_029215605.1. Classification (NCBI taxonomy): domain Eukaryota; kingdom Metazoa; phylum Chordata; class Mammalia; order Carnivora; family Phocidae; genus Mirounga; species Mirounga angustirostris. The sequence continues at coordinate 155,767,239 of NW_026991712.1, forward strand.
CCTGAGCCTGTTCAGCGTGATTCTCTGCCAGACTGTGCCGAGCCATAGGAGGGAAATGGGTACAAGTGGAAACTGGAGACTCTGTTCCCAGTTAGCCTTGTGACTGTGTCTTGGTAGGTAAACTGAACAGATCTAGGAAAAACAAGAGTGGCATGAGGCGAATGGCATTAGAGGGGTCTAATCCCTTCCTCTCTGCCCTCCAGACACATCATGTTCCACATGTGCCTGAGGGCCCAGCAGGAGAGATGACTCAGTTCCGGACTTTGGGCCAGTCTTTGCCAGCAGCCATTCAAGACAGAGAGGCTGCAGGGCCCTGCAGGTCCAGGGGCATGGTGATCTTTCTGACCTTTTTACGGCATGGGTTAGTGCAGGGTGCACAAAGATTCCCGCTCCCTTAAAAAGAGTAACAATAAAAGCAAGCCAGAGAGGTCATTGCCAGGGTTGCGTGGGTATTGTGTAACGTCTTACTCCATGCCCTTCTTTCCCCCTGTGTGACCAGGCCCTGGCTGTCTCCAGAGCCGTCTCCTGTCCTTGATCTTACTCTTTCCTCCCTACTTTCCTTCCTTTTCCTCTTCTCCTCAACTCCGCAAGCAGAACTTTTGCTCATGGAAAAAGTAGGGGCAGGGGTGTCTTGGTCTGCTTGGCTGCCAAGACTTGCCCATTGAGTGAACTGGGACTGAATTCACCATCCCCATTTCCTAAGGCCTCTCCTGTCCAGAAATGGTGTGCACTGCATCAGGGAAGAGTAGCCTTTCAGTGGCCAGGCTGCCACATCGCCTGTCTCCACCCACTTCCCCTGTAGCAGAGTGGAGCAAGCCAGTGTTTGCTGACATTTGGAGTATCATTGAATGATCTTACACTCTTATTGAACTGTCAGCTTAGAGAAGACATGGGGCCCTGCTCCCAGCTCCCTCCAGGAGGTCAGAACTGTCACTGAGGAACCAGAAGAACACACACACACACACAGAGGTGCATGAATATACACGTGTTTACTCAAGTGAATGAATATACCCAAGTAGGCATATCCAAAATTGTATGTATGTTTCCATTCATACATATGGGTGTAAATACATAGTCACATACTCACCTTCAGAAATATATGGAAATACACAGGCACGAATGTTTATACATATTCATAAAGCATGAAGACACATGGATATATATATAAAAACATACACATCTTTGGGTGGGAGGATGGGTTAGCCTGGTGGTGGGTATTGAGGAGGGCACATTCTGCATGGAGCACTGGGTGTTATGCACAAACAATGAATCATGGAACACTTCATCTAAAACTAATGATGTAATGTATGGGAATTAACATAAGAATAAACAAACAAACAAACAAACATACACATCTTCATCAGTAAACACGTATTCTTGAGTGCCCTCTGTGTTCCAGGTACTGTACTAGGCCTGGAGATATAACAGAATAGATGGATATTAAATAATTATAATTGTAGTCCAGAGTCATAGCATCATTTCATAAGGGGGCCTGACTTAGGGGGGCAGGGTCAGAGAATGGTTCCCTGAGGAAGGGTGTCTAAGCTGAAATCTGAAGGATGAGTAGGAATTGGCTGATAAACATGTGGCAAGGCCCTGAGGTAAGGAGAAGCCTGGCAGCTTCATGGAACTAGAATGCAAGTTCCATGAAGAGTGGAGAATTTTTGTCTCCTCTGTTCACTGTTCTGTCCTCATCACTTTGAATAGTTCCTGGCACACAGTGATGTTTAGTCATTATTTGTTGAATGAATGACTGCCTGGAACATAGTGAATGTGGGGAAGAGAGGAGAGTGGCGAGGGATGAAACTTGAGGGGGAGGCCACACACACTTTAGATTTTGATCCTTATCCTTAGGGTAAGGGGAAGCTGTTGAACGGTACTAAACATAGGTGAGGTGTCATCTGATGTGCATTTTGAAAAAGCTCTTTTTGGCTACAGTGTAGAGAGAGCTGAGTGTTGATATGGGGGGACCAGTACTGGTTTTTCTTAATGGGGCTATAGTTGGCATCTTGGGGTGGGAGAAATCCTTGTATGGACAACATTGCTGAACTTGTAGCATTCTTGTCCCCCTGTTCACTGAAGGCTAATAGTGCCTCTCTCCAAGTCATTGTGACAGTCGAAAACGCTCCATCCCCACCATATGCACGTACATTTCCAGGGGCCTAGATAGGGGTGGGAGTGGGGAGGTACTGTCCCTGGTTGAGAACCACAGAATTAGACCACTGCTACAGCCCAGGTGAAAGATGATAGTTACCAGGATTGAACTGATTAACAGTGGAAATGTAGAGAAATGGATTAATTCTAGAGTATTAAGTGGTACAGTCAGTTCTGCTATAATGCAACATAGACCTTCTTAAAAATCACCGTGCTATGGTTATAATAAAAAGTTGAAATGAAAATGGGGTTAGAAGCACAATTCTCAAAAACTTCATCAGTGACATATAAAAAAAGATAGGAATCTAATAAAAATGGTAGCATAATTTTACACATGTTAAATGGCTAAGAAATACATAAATACTACAGTAAATACGGCACTCTACCTTGAAAAAACCCTGAAGTTTGCTTGGCAGTGGGCATGAGAAAGGTTGCAGCTTGTGAGTTATTGCAAAGTGGTAGAAGGCGAGTTCTCTGGAATCGGTTGGAAAGTTGTAGCCAGATGGATGCGGCTTATGATACATGTAGTGTTCTAGGAAGCTACTGTATGTTTGAAGTGTAAGCATGTGTGCGTTCTGCGTATTCTTACACAGCTCTCTTCAGCTGCGTATACTTTCCTGTGTTTATCTGGTATTGATGATGAACAAAATCACACATAAACAAAGGCAGAATTTGCATTATGCTAAACTGTTTCCTAATACATTGACTGCATTGGAATGAATGTTCTCTTTCAAAACAAGTATTATAGCAGAACGGACTGTACAATGGACAGGAAAGGGTGATTGATTGGCTGTGAGGATTGATGATGAAGGAGGAAACCACTATGACTCTTAAGGTTTATGATTTGAGCAACTGGATGAATTGGAATGAATGCACTGAGGTAATGGAAGGAGGAGAAGTTCGGGGATTAGAAGACAAGATGAATTGGTACACGTAGAGTTTAGAAGCTTTCAGACGTTCTTGTGAAGCTATGGAGTAGGTGAATATATAGGTCCGGGGCTCAGAGATAAGGTCTGGATAAGAGATATAAATTCAGGGGAGTTGTTGGTGTATGAATGATCATTGAAGCCATGAGAATGTAGAATATACAGGGTGAGAAGAAAAGAGGGCCTAGGATGAACACTGAGAAACATCAACACTTAATAGATAGAATAGGAAGAGTCAGACACAGAGGAGTGGTCACTGATAGTAGTGATAAAAATTCTCAATTATTGATTGCATTTTGTGTGCTAGACCTGTGCTGTCCAGGAGAATTGCCAGGTTTTTTTTTTTTTCACTTTAAAGTTTAGTTAATTTAAATGTAAATAAACTTTCTTGAAGAACTTTTAAGTATATTTAGAACAATCTGTGTTGGTGAGTTTACATTTTCAACTGTTAGCTGTTTAAAATCTAAATATAGATCTAATATTTCTAATGAAGATTTAGCATCTGAATTGAGATGTATTTTAAGTATAAATTACACACTTAAATACAGAATAGTTCATTAATTTTTTTTGTTCATTAGTAATTTTTATGTTGATTACTTCTTGAAATGATAATCTGTTATTATTTGCATATCTCTGTTTTTCACATTTTAAGATTGAGAAAACAGGCACGTAGTGAAGGTGCAACTTGCTCCCACATTGGTACCTGGCAGAGGTAGAACTGAAATTTAGTTTTGCCTGACCCTTTGTGCTAAAGAGAGGGTAAAAACGAGAGAGTAAAGAGTGGTAGAGAAGGGAGGGTGTGGTGCCACAGAGACCACGGAAAGAAAGAATTTTCAGGACAAGAGGATCAGTCAGCTCGCAGAGAGCCATGTAGCAGAAAGACTGAACTATGAGTGTCTGGGACGGAAGGGCCTCGGCAACCTTGGTGAAAACTTGATGGCGTGGGAGGGACTGGAGCCAAATTGGAGCAAATTGGGGAGTAAATGAGGCGACGGAGAAATTTTAACCTTTTCAGAAACATGGCTTTGAGGGAGAGAGAAAGGACAAGAACTGTGATGGGGCAAGTGTGGGGTTGAGGCAGGTGGCATGTTGTAAGATGGGAGACGTGTGCTTGGTTGTAGGCACTGTTAGAGAAGGAAGTTTGAAAATACAGGAGTGAGAGAGGTCTCAGAGATGGTGAGGAGATGGGGTGCAGAAAATGGTGAAAATTGGCTCTCTGCAGGAGGAAGGCCCCTCTTCTGCTGCGAGGTGGGGGCAGTAGATGCTGAAGGAGTGCAGATTTGATGGCAAGTTGAGATATTTCCCATCTAATGGCTCGTTTTCTCTATGAATGAAGTAGATGAGCCACTTGCTAATAACTAATAGAAGAGGTTTGTAGGAAGTGGAAAAGAATTGCTGTAGTTTTAGTAAAGAGTAGAAGTGTGAGCCAACTTGAGAAATAGAGTAGGATTTCTAGGCAGTATTGAGGGTCCCGTTGAGGTTGATGGCATTCATTCATAGTGGAACCACTCTGTTCAGTTGTAGAGCTTTTCTGTAGCAGAGCTCAGCATGCCGAAAGCAGACATTTAGATTCATCCAGGGTGGAGACTTTCCCAAGAAGTGTGATGAAAGGAACAAAGGAGTTGTTGAAAATACTGGCAAGACGGTGGTTGCCAAGATGGGCTATGAGATCCTCGCTGGATATTGAGGAAAGAGAAGACAGCAGGGGGCCTGATGGATATGGAAAAAGTAGCTAGGTCCCAGTAAGGCGAGGAAAGGTGTATCGGGTGTAGTTGAGCATGCCACATAGAAAGATAAGAGATTATGATTAGCGTAGGATGTGATTTCAGAGATGGGGCAGTTCTCCGTGTTGGCAGGTTCCAAGGTGCACCCATGGGAGTGAGTAGCTAAGATTGGGTGGAGGAAAGTGTTAGTGTAAATAAGAGATTAAGAAAGGGATAGGTCAGATGCAACTTCCCTAAGGAAGTAAGTATGTGGATACACACATGCACACATAATGTATATATTCTCTCTGCATATGCATGGACACATAGGGATAAATGTATATACGAATATCTGCCCGCATGCATGCATATGCAGTTCGTGTACATTTAGACCAAGCCATGCAAGTGCATGCACATACACTCACAAATGGTCTGGAATTCCCTCTGGGCCTGTTTAGACAGGCAGTCTTAGGAGGATTCTGAGTCAGTCCTGACAGAGCTCAACCAGACATGCTCAGAAGTTGTAGGGAGCGGGTCACCTAGAATTTAACAGATCCAGATGTGCCAGAGTATGAAGACGGCTGTTCCACTTTTCCTCTGCCATCTGTGCTCTCCGCCTTACTGTAATTTCTGGGTGCTCTGAAGGGGTGGGTTGGGACCAGCTGTGAAAGAGAGAATAAGGAAGAGGAGACCTTCTTGGGTCCCTCCAAGAAGGAGAAGCATTTCTCCAAGAAGCCTTTCTGTCTCCCCCTCCCCTGGGAGCAGACAGCAGGAGAAACTGCTGAAGGGAAGGTTGGTGTCTACAATTGAGTGCGACTTTTCCTGACCTTGGAGCATTCAGAGTCCCAATCAGTGCAGTAATAAATTAAGGGCTTATGGAGGAATAAATTCTTGGCCTTAATGAAGTTCTTTGCTGGGGGCCATAGGCAGGTCAGCAGGTCAGAATGATGCAGATTGGAGGCTCCAGCGAGTGGGCTCAGCTAGCTGGGAAGCCATCAGGAATGAAAAGATCTGAAACTCTGTCGGTCAGGTCACTATTTTGGAGCTGTGGGGATAAAGCTGCTCAAGTGATAGGCAGCCTGACAGAGTCTGGGACTCTAGAATGGTGGCCACGTGGTGCCACCTGCAGAGCCCCGCCATTGGGGTTATTCAGAAGCTAATCTGGAAAAAACAAGAACAAAACAGAACTGAAAACCAAGAGAGGGGTGGGAAGATCTAGGGGCCCTGCAAGGTGTTTGTTTTATTTGTTTGTTTATTTCGGAGGGCGAGAGGGTTTGTACCAAGACAGATATTTCTGGACCACTTGGTGGTCAGAACCAGACATGCTGTGGTCCAGGTCTTTGGCATCATCCAAAGTACAGAGCATTGTCCATGGGGCAGTGGGCAGTTATGGGCCACTATCCTATGGGCCAGGGCCTCTAGAAGTATGTGCGCAGAGGAAGGGATACAGAGCACCCTTCTATAAATGAGGGAGAGGTGGGGGCACAGGCATGGGACAAGGAGGGGACGAGTGGGAGAGCAGCCTGGAGCACTTGCTGCTAGGTTTGATGCTGAAGCCCTGGGAGGAGCCAGTCTTGGGGGCTGGAGGCTCCTGGATTGTGGAGCTGAAGCTAGAACCCAGGCCTCAAGACTCGACATCCTGAGCTCTTTCTCCTTTCATCCTGCATTCTGCAATGTCTGCCCTTGGGCATGAGCTCTTGGGATGTGGTCCAGAGGTAGCAGAGGGAAGAGTGCTGTGTTTGGAATCAGGGGCAGCTGGAGCTGGAAAGAATGTCTCCTTTCTCCGCATCTCCCTGCCCCCATGGTGTAGTGCCCTGCCCGGCTTTTCCTTTAAATATGTCTTACAGCTGTCTGAACTCTGAAATTTCTTTCACTCCTTCCCTCGCCTTGTTAACATGTGTTGCCTTTGGGGTAATCAGGGAAAAAATATTATGTCCTTTTACAATTACCGGGTTTTGGAATATTAAAATGTCTCGCTGCATCGGCACTGTTATTTTGATTGGTATTCTAACCTTTGACTAGCCCATAAAGCGCGCCGCTCCTGAAGCCAATATTGCAGGACTGAAATTTAATTCCGAAATGATTCCAGATAATAGGGAGACAGATAATATATGCATGAAGGATATTATGTTTGGACTAACTGCAGCAGGGCCAGGGCTGGGGAGCTGAATAATAGCCCAGAGTGAGTTATAATCTATGGGACAGAAATGCCTTACTGTCAGGGCCAGGAGAGGAACTCTTAAATCAAAGGCACAGGAAAGGGTGCGATTGCAGTGTGCTTGTTTTGACAGGAAAAGCACTGGAGCCAAGAGGGTAGGTATGGAAGGCTGTGGCCCATCCTTTCTCTTGAGCAAAGTACCCAAGGCCCTTTGCAGCATCCCTAGCTTCATATCTCCTATCCCTCTAACATTCTGGCCATATCAAACTTCTTGCCATTCTTCAAACACACTCTTCAAAGGGACTTTTTCACTTCCCTTTCCTCATTCTGTTCCCTTTGCCTACATTGCCTTTCCCCTTTTCGTGTGTTGAGAAAACTCCTGTTCATCCTTCAAAACCCTCTTCTGTGAAGGCTTCGCTGACCTTCCCCGACCCCTGGTAGAAATAGTCGATCACCTCCTCCTTTGTATGATTTCAGCACTTTGTAGTGAGTGTATGTCACATGCTCCTGCAATTATCTGCTCACACGTTTGTATTTCCTAGTAGACTGTGAGCACTTTGAGGCCTACATGCCACCTGTCTCTCTATTTCTAGTGCTCAGCACTGGACTGGACACACACTGGGTGTCAACAAGAACTACTTGAACCCACACTGAATATAGGGCTGGACTAATGAGCTCGGGAGTCCACATGCCTCTTCCCCTGCCAGATTTCCCAGACAAATAGGCTTAGAGAAGTTAAGTAACTTGCCTAAGGGCACATAGCCAGGAAGAGGTAAAGCTAGGATTTGAACCTGGGTAGGGGTGTTCTGTTCCCCAGACCATATATCTTAGGCAGGTGGGCAGGGAAGGAGTTGGAGGCCAGGGTCGGAAAGACAGAAACTTACTTCCCTGACTCCTTCCTTCCTTTCCTAGCTCAGGACTTGAGTCCTCTTTGCTAGAGATGGCATTGGTTCTTAACATTTATGGGTCTCAAGTCCTGGAAGGGATTGTGCCTCCTGTCACTGCTAATGACCTTTGGACAGTTATTCCACACAAAAGACACTTCTCTACTGTGCGTTTGTAACTAAGGATTGGGAAAGTACCTTGACAAAGTGCCTGCCTGTGGTTTTGGAGAGTTCTTAAGGAGGTAGGCAGGCAGAGTACATGGAGCTCTTAGTGATGTCAGAAAACTTCACAAACATTCCTTTTCCGCCTCAGCACTTGGTGGAACTGATGTTTTGGGTGTTTAGAGATAAGATAAGGGAAGTACATAATGAAAAAAGCTACAGTGAATTTGGTTGGCTTTTAAATGGATTTATATTTGTTAATTACAACACTATCTGCATAAACCTACGTAAACAAATAGCCTGGCTATGAGATGGACCCTTCCCTTAGTCTTCAGGTGATGCTTGGTGTGGACACTGGCCTCTGGGGATGTAGCTCACAGGCTGGAGACCATTAGTGCAAGAGAAAGAGCTTTAGAATCAGATGAGTCTGGCTCAAACTTCTGACATTGCTCCCAACTAGCTATGTGATTTGAAGCAAATGCCTTAACCTTCCTGAATCTATAAAAGACAACTAATACCTGACACACAGAAGTAGGAGTCTGGAGTGTCCAGTAGGTTTGGTTTAGAATCTTCACTGTACTTACTAGCTGTGGGGTTTCAGGAAAGTCACTTCTTTCAGCTTCAGTATCATTCTTTGTAGAAGAAGAAAAATAGTGCCCACTCCTAGAGTTGTCCTGGACATGAAATGTCCTCCTTTGTCCTCATACTGGCCACTAGGACTGAGGTGACTAGGCTATGGGGGTGAAGGAGAGAGGCACTCAAGGCAGACTTTGTGCGTAGGAGCTAGGAGAAAGAGGCTCCCCCAGCAGAATTCATGGGTGTGCCAGGGACAAGGAGCCTCAATGCCATCTGTGGACGAGCTTACCCTGAGTGTGAAGGTAGTGAACAGAGTTGACCATCTCGTGTTCTTGATTCCAGCTGCCATCAGCACGCCTGGTGTCCAGTGGAGTGCAGAGTCACATTTACCTGCAGACGATTCCTGGCTCTGTCACTACCTGCCTTATGACCTTGGACAAGTTACTTACTTTCTCAGAATCTTGGTTTCCTCCTTTGTAAAGCAGAGGTAATTAATAAAAATGAAGAGGTACTGCTCTAAATGTTTTACATGAATTAGGTCACTAATCCTCAGTTCTGTGAGATAAGCACTATTACTGGCATCTTACAGATGAGGAGACTGAGATCCAGAGAGGTTAAGTACCTTGCACGGGGTTCAACAGCTAGTGAGTGCTGGAGCACGTATCTGAGTCTAGGCAGTAGACTCCAGAGACCATGCTCTTACTGTTCTGTTGCCTCCAGCGCAGAGGAGGGAGGAGTCGTGTTTGTCTAGGGTGCAGGAGAGAAAGTCAGCAAAGATTTCACTGAAACATTTGACTTGGGCCTTGTAAGGGTTGGGGAGACAGGGTGGGAAGGGCATTTCAGGCGGAGGCAGCCATGTACGCAAAGGCCTGGCAGAGTGCAGCAACTTGCCAGATTGGGGAACTACATGCAGTAGTTTGCAGGGTTTTTAAGCTACTGATGTGGGCCATGCCTTCTCCCAGAGAAGCTGGAGCAAGTGAGGACAGGAAGGTATCATTGCCTGATGCCTAGATGGAGCCCGCCTAAAGCTTCCTGCTAAGAATGTGGCAGTCGCTCCGGAAAAATGCCACGTTAATGTCCAGGTGAGGGAAGAGTCTATGGGCCCAGGATAGCAGGAAGGGAAAGAGGGTGCCATGCCTTGTAGCATGATCAGCTCTGGACAGTCCGGCACTGCTGTGCCCGAAGACCTCCATATCCTTAGCAGAAGGTGGCAAATTACAGCAAGGAATCGGGGTGCCAGGTGGCTCAGTCACTTACAAGTCCAACTCTTGATTTTGGCTCAGGTCAGGATTTTAGGGCTGTGAGGTCAAGCCCCGCCTCAGGCTCCGTGCTGAGCATGGAGCCTGCTTAAGATCTTCTCCCTCTCTCTCCCTCTGCCCCTCCCCACCCTCTCTCCCTTTCTGTTAAAACAAAACAAAACAAAACAAAACAGCGAGAGGAATCAATTAGGTGAAGTGTGTAAAGCTTTTAGAAGAGTACTGGCACTCGGCGTGTGAGTGGCTAGCCTAGCACACTCTCAGCCGGGGGGCTAGGCCGCCTTGTTCTGCATTCCCCGTGAGTGTGGCCACAAGGGGAAATGGAACAGGTGAGGCAGTCAGCTCAAGGCAGCTGCGATTCTCTCTTCCTCCATGAGATTCCCTGCTGCCACTACAAGTCGATCTCTACCCTGGAGCTGCTTGCAGTGCCCTCCGTGGCAGGTGTTTGCGGCGAGGCCCGCCACATGGTCTGCCTCCTGCCGGCTGCTGCTCAGAGATGTGTCCTATCAGCTGATACTCGTCTGTCTTTCTCTTGTGTCCTTGAGGAAGTGACTCCTGAGAACAAGGGAGCGTGTGAGCTCTCCTGGGTCTGTTTGGGGCTTGGATTTAAGCCTAGGCATCCCGACTGTCGAGCCTAGACTGTAACCCTTGGGCTGGCCTCTAGGGCCCAGAGTAGCCCAAGGCCCAGGCCTCTTGGTTATTTTGTGTGGCCTGGTCTGTCCCTGTGCAGGACCGTGAGCCATTCAAGCACAGGGACTAGATCTCGTTCTTGAACCCATCAGAATTCTCAATCCACAGAGCTAGGCCAGCAGAGGGGATTGTCAGGAAGACTGGTAGAGCTGAGGGCCGCTGCGGAGAGAGGTGAAGCAAGGGAGAGGTTGACTCATCTACACTCAGTGTTAAGTCTGAGAGAAGTAAGGGAACCCTGAGTTACTCTGCCTTCTCCCAAGTTTTTGTTTTGTTTCATTTTTTTTCTTTTTGTGTTCTGTTTTGTTTTGTTGTTGTTGTTGTTGTTACTGTGACTCTGGACCCTAGAAACTGGAAGGAGTTACAGAAAAGGAGAGAAAAGGACAAAGAGACTTTGTTGAAGGCAGGAGGCACAGCCCTGCCTCCCTTCTCCCTCCCACGTTGCCCTGCTGCCACTCTGGAAAAGCAGGGCTGACCACGTCTGCCAGTGTCAATAATAAAGCACCAACGGTTGGAGCCCCAGTTGGCGCCAGCCTCCGTGCCAGGTGTTTTACACACGTTCATTCATTTCATCTTCACAGCTGTGCAGCAAGGCAGGGGCTCTTGTCCCTGTTTTATGGGTGCTGAAGTAGAGACTCAGAGAAATTAAGCTCACCCAAGGCCCCATGACCGGGATGTAAATTCAACTTCTCTCCTTTGGTGGCTTTCTTGTCACTTGTCCCATAGCAAATACCACCTGAAGGCAGTTCCTCTGATCTGGCCTGGTTGCCTGGTTGGAGCAAGAGGGGGGCAAACACATACCAGCCATTACTAGTTGTATGGTCAGTGAAAGGCAGTGACTGGGGAAGGAGAGGGATTGGCCTCATAATCCAAGTTTCTTGGAAGTGGCACCTAATTAATGGGGTCTGTCTGTGTGTGTATGGGGGTGTGCCAGCGTACGTGGATATCTGTATGTGTTTAAAGAAGTGTATCTGTCCATGTGGGAGGTTTGTATCTTTGTATACTCAGGTGTTTGCACATGCACGTGTAGGAATATGGTAAGGGTGTAAATATGGGGTCTCTGGAAATATGTGCCCACTTGAAGGTGGGCAGATGAGGCCCTTATCTCTAGAGAACAGCAACATACAAAGAACCCTGGGCTGAACTTGAAGCTGGAAGATTGAAGACATGGGCTCTGGTGTTGGGTCATTTGCCTTTTCTATGCCCACAGTTTCCTCATCTAACAAATAAGGGGGCCTGGAGAAGGCAATATCTTCTACCTTTGCCATTCTGAGATCCTTCATGGTACTTTAGGTTTCCTCTTTTTTGTTCTCAGCAAAAAATGAGACAAATGCAAGGAAGGTGAGAGAAGTTCCCCTAAACCCTTACCTACTTTGATCTCCAGCCTTGGGACTACTCCACTATCCCACTAGAAAAAGTTGAGGGTCCAGGGAAGGCAGAGCCTTGCCTGGCATCAGGTCAAGAGAGCTGGCGCTCAGGTATTAGGGAGGGGTTTGGATAGCTGGTCCTGTCACAGTTTGGGGTGGCCTGGACTAGAGTTGAATGCCATTGAGGCTTCGGGCTTCTCCATGAGAACATGGGGTGAGGTGAAGCTTGTTGTCTCCCTGCTCCTTTGGAGTGTGGTAGGAAGGGGGCCTCTCAATACCTTAAAGGCAGGCTGCAGCCCAGGCCTTTCCTCTGGCCTTTGGTCCCCTTTGTGGATTGTCTTGGCAGGTGCAGAGTGATGGCCAGGTAGAGACCAGAACAAATAGTTGGACATGTTTTCACATTCATATGAAACTTGCTAGTTCAACCCAAAGCCTTTGTGTGAGCTCACTTGGCCTGCTGTCAGCTCTTTTGGGGGAAGAGTGGCTTAGGGTGCTTTAATTTTCCCCGGCTGATTCCTCAAAGCTGATTTGGGTGGCTTCGAGATATGGGACCTTTGGCCATCTCAGTCTTCAAATAGGATTGTAGCAGGGTTTTGTCTATTCTGTCCCATGAATTCGCCACCAGTTCCCTGAAATTTCTGAATTTAACTGGCTGGGTCACTAGAGAAGGAACAGGCATTGTGTGGACTCACAGTGAGGTGTCCTCGGTGCTGGGAGGACGTTTATCTGTAAGCTAAGCTTAGATCAGCCTGGACCTCGTGACCTGTGCCCTGCCTGCACCAGGACCTCTAAATTCACATTCAGCCACCAGTCACTCTCTAAAGCCCTGTGTCTCAGGGCCTTTAGACTCTGAGATGAATCAGGTCTAGTCTTTACCTATACAGGGCTCCCAGTCTAGCAGGGGAAATGGGGAAAAATACAATAGAGGTAGTTAAGTACAGTAATAGGAATTGTGTCTAGTGTGTTTGGGTGTGTTTTTAAAAATAATTTACTTTGAATTCAGCTTTGTATGAGTTAGAATTCACAGGAGAGAGAATCCATGTAAGCATGTCTTTGTGTTTATATGTCCCTTGCCTGTGTGACTCGATAAGCTCAGAGCTAGCAGGGTGAGCCTGTCCTGGCTGCTGCTGGGCCAGTGACTTTGAAGGGCCTTAACGCAGGGCCCTCGAGAGATGCTAGGCTGCCCTACTTGGAAAAGAGGAGCGGTCCTTCTGGGAAGACGCGGTCCAAGCTTAGCTGCTTGGGAAGTGTGTATGTATGGGTGCGGACAGCTGTGCCTGTGAGTGTACATGGGCATGAGCCCAAGTGTGCAGAGGGCGGCAGCCGGGGGTCTGTCTTCAGCACCATGACCAGGGCTTATGGTGCTGGGCCTGGGCTTTGCACCTACTTGGCTGCTGGAGGGAGGACTGGCTGCAGGCAGATCCCAGGGCAACCCTGCGGCCTCCCCAGTGGTGTGTTTGCTGTGCCTAATTACCCGGCAGTTGTTTAACTATGCAAGCTGCATGCCTGCCTTTATTGCGCTGTGATTGCCGAGCTGCCTATGGGGAGTGTCATAAAAAGATATAAAATGCCCATTATCTGTCTGACGCCCTCCTCCTGGACTGTGGGTGTTTGTGTTTTATTTTATTTTTATGGCTCAAGGGAAGCTCTGCAGGAAGGAAAGGGAGGGAAGAACAGGGAGGGGAGGGGAGGCCCTACAGGAATTGGGGGCTGGGAGACTGAGGAGCCCCCTTCATAACCGTGGTCAGCCGTGAGCTGAAGGGCTCTCCTGACCAGAGGGGAGAAGTGGAAATGGCGGATCTCTGGGGTCAGGACAGGGTGCTCAGGAAGTGAGGTCCAGACCTTCTCCTCCTCATCCACCCGCACATCCTGCAGCTTATGTTCCCACCTCACCTCTGTGCTGGCCCCCTCCCTGCACGTGGGCCTTGGGTGCAGGGTAATCTGCAGAGGATGCTGCGAGTGGGCTGTGGGAATATGGGTCTATCATTCCCACCCAGGTCCTCACTGGCTTTAATAACTGGAATTGCCTGCTGCCTTCCTAGAGCACCATGGCTTGCTGTGGGACAAATACCTTGGGTACCACCACCTGGTCCAAAGCCCTGCACCCTGAGAGCTTTAGCTCCCTTTTTCTTGTCAGCCACTGCAGCGTGTTCGTGCCACACCTATCCCAAGATTCACTGGGTCTGAGGGAAACCTCCTAGACCAGGAGAGGGAGGGGTATTAATACAATCTGAACACTTGCCCTGTGCCAAACAGAACCCGTGTGAGTCACTGAGGCAGAGATGCGACAGGGACCCTGCCCATGAAGAGCTCACACTGTGTAACCAGTGCGAACTTCGCAGTAGATGTTAAATCAATGTTTGTCAAATGGGACTGGATTCAACATATTCATTCATTCATTTTCGTTCAGTAAATGGCTGTTGACCACCTACTAGGTCAGGCACTCTGCCAAGCACTGGGAATAAAATAGCAAGCAAAATAGACAAAATTCCAACCCTCATCGGTCATTTGAGTTTATTGGGAGAAAAATTGAAGGATTTAAATGCTGGATATGTCACTTCAGAAACCGTGGCCTTTCACCTGTGACATGTTTCCCATGCCTAAACCGTCAAAGCCCAAGCTGTTCCTGTACTGATCATCTGAGTCCTCTACTTGAAAAATCTTGATGTCTGCTATGTGCAGTACAAGCTCTCTGGCCTACCTCTTGAAACCCCTTTGGGTTTTCAGCTGTACCAAGATAGCCTGCATGGTCACTTGCAGACCTTATTCATGTTTGTTCCATTTACCTAGAATGTCCTTTGCTGCATTCCTGCCTACTGAACTTCTACTTAACCCTTCAAGACCTAACTTCTTTATGTCCTCTTTGAAAACTTGTTGTGTTTCCCATTGGCAACTTCCTTCTCTTTCACACACCTATTTATTAAGTGCCTAGGTACCATGGTAGAGCTTTCTGGCTCTGTTCACTTAGGTGAGCCTGTTGTGGGCTCTTTGCACTTATTCTATGGTAATGTACTTAAAAAAAAAAGTTTTGTTGAACTGTAATTCATATACCATACAATTTATCCATTTAGAGTGTACCATTCCATATTTCTTAGTATATTCCTGAGGCTGTGCAACCATCATCACCGTCTGAGTTTAGAACACTCTTGTGTCCCACTAAAAGAAACTCTATTAGCAGTCACTTCCTATTTCCCCAAAATGCACCAGCCCTAGCCAACCACTAATCTACTTTCAGTCTATAAATTTGCGTATTCTTGCATTCTGGGAATTTCTTATATGTGGTCTTTTGTGACTGGCTTCTTTCACTTTGCATCATTTCCAAGGCTCATCCATGTTGTACCATGAATCAGCCCTTCATTTCTTTTCATTACTAATACTCCGTTGTATGGATATATCATAGTTTATTTATCCATTTATCAGTTGGTGGACATTTGGATTGTTTCCACTTTTTGACTATTAGGAATAATGCCACTATGAATATTTGTGTACAAGCTCACCTTATTATTTTTGCACTTTATTATTTTATTATTGTTTTACACCTGTTTTTCCAAGTAGATTGTGAGTTCTAAGAGTAAGGGTCACTCCTATACTGCTCATTGCTGTATCCCCACCACTTAGCCCGTGGCTAGCACTCAGTAAATATCAGTGTATGAATACATGCATGCTTTCTAATTCTCTTCCCTCTTGGGATGTAATAGCAAATTTCCCAAGCCACTCTGCCCCCTATATCTATATTCACATATCTGCCACCCATGCTGAGGTGTAAGTTCATTGTCAGTGTCCTGGACCATGCCCTTCTCATTCCACTGTTGGCCTCTCTGGTGTCAGTCCTTTGCCCAACAACAGCTAATCTGAGAAGCTTTCCTGGGTTGCCCCCTTGATGCCAAGTAAGGCCAGTAAGGTCTCTGGCGAACTCAACACTGAGGCAGAGACTGACTCTAACCCCCGACCCCCACTCCCTCTTTTCCTGGGGGGCCCTGGATTGTTTTGTGCAAGGAGGGTAGAATCTGTGGAAAGGCCCTGGAGGGAGTGTTGAGCTGGGTGGCCTCCTGGCTCTTTTGTGACAGCGGCAGAGGCCTGGGTATCTGAGGCGGAGAAGAGGTTGCCCCTGCCATTCCAGTCAGTAGCCTGTATGAACCAGGTCTGTAAAAGAAAAGGAATTTCTAGAACCAATAGCCTCTGAGAAATTAGTAAAGCCAATATTTCTCTTTTCTTTGCATTTACTCACCCTAATAGTTTGAGCCCTTAATTAGAATTGGGCTTTATTAGTTAGGCTAATTAGGAGGTAGGAATGATGGCAGAAGGGCATGTGGAGATGCATCAGGGTGGTGGGCAGTAAATCTAGGGTTTTAATAGGTTTGTTCCATAATCAGGTGGTCTGAAAGGCTGACTGGGTGGCTGGGCCCCCTCCCCTCCTCCCTTCCGTCTAGTCCCATCACTCCTTGAAGTGGCCTTCACACTTTGCTGTCCTTGTCCTCGATACTGGCAGCGGCGCTGGGATATGGGGGACTCAGGAGGGAGGGAGGAGACCCCACCCGGAGCTTCATTGCCTATGCACGCGCCGTCCAGCCTGGCGGCATGATTACCTTGCTGAGAAATCCGTCCAGGCGCAGGGCTGCTGATAGCAATCATTGATTAAGAGGGTAATTGTCCTGAAAATTCAGATTGATCAGAAGGCAGAAATGATAACTTGTGTAACTGTGTTTAAAGCCACGTCCTGTCAATAGACGAGACTGAGATGTATCGCGCCAAGAGGGGGGCAGAACGGATGGGTGTGTGCAGGCGGGCAGGCGCTGCCATCCTTCTCTCAGGGCTGAGCAGGATGTTTCTTGTCAGTAACCTGGACTATTGGAGATTCAATCACTTTTATCTCCCCCTCTCTCTCAATCCAAATGCCTTTTCATATTAGGAAATTAGAATCGGCCCTGCTCATGCAAGATTTATTAGCTCTGCTGAGCAGTCACACTGAAGAGTAAATGATTTTGCTTTGCTGGAGCTTTTTACACATTAGGACCCAACTTCTTCCCTGCTCTATGCCACTGGCTGCCTGGAGGAGTGGGCTCTAGAACTAGATACTCTGGGGGTGAGCTTTCGAAGTCTGGTTCAGGGGAAAAGCATCACTGGGATCTAGCTTCTTGACCTGCCAGAGACCCTGTTGTGTCTGTCTGACTTCCTTCTATCTGCTCCCCAGGCAAGTCCCTTACTGGGGTCTAGGTTGTCCCTCTCAGTTGAAGGGGTCAGTCCCCCTGAAGGAATGAGGTTCATCCCTCAGAGTTGGGTGACCTGGTGGAGGCTTACCTAGAAGGTTGGTGCTGAGACTGTATATTGAGTAAGGATTGGCAACAGAGGCAGAGGATAGAGGGGCTGCCATGACTTGACTTCTCAGGGCCTGGAATTGTCCTCCTGTCTGCGGTGGGGCTGCAACAGCTAGAGCATCTTTCTGAGCCCCTGGGGAAGTTGTCCAGGAAGTTGCCTGGGAGTTTAGAGCTTGGGAGCTGGTTAGAGCAAGTTTAGAGGTGTCTGGGCCTGCTGGCTGGGTGTCTAGAGGGCTGCAGGGGGGTTGACTGGCTGAGGCTCTCTGATCTGCCTTTAATGTGGGCTCTTCGGGAAGGAAGGGGCCAAGATCCATGTTTCTGGAATTCTCCTGTGGCCTTAGGCTTGAAAGCAGTATGGACCTGTGTGCCAGCTAAACCTAGCCTGCCCTGGAGATCAGGGTACCAGTGGGCTAGGTTGGTTGTAGGGAGGACCCTTTCTCTTTCACTGAGACTGTATGATTCTGCCTCTTACCTTGGGTCACTTGGACTCATGGACAAATGTCGGTCGCTGTCATTCTTTCACCCCCTCTATTGTAGGTATCTGATCTTGGAGGCCTGGTGGAGCAGGTGAGTGTGGAGAGTCCTGATACAGGGCTGAAGGAAGGTTATAACAGATTTTCTGTTTTTTTTTGTGAGAGGGATATGATCCCAAGGACTACACTCTCCCCACTTTGCTCTTTTACTTGGCCCTATGAAGCCTCCAGTTCTCTGAGCTTTCAAGTTCTTTCCCCAAACCTAAGGGTTGGAGCTGGAAGTGATGGGGTCCCCAGGAATGAATGATGGGAGTAGATAGCAGCCATTTTGATCCAAAAGGAGGGCTGTGTTTTGGGCAGGGGATAGGGGGAGGCTTTTCAGAGAAAAGTAGCTGGCAAGTGTCTGCAAGATATTCCCTAGATAGGACTTGCCTCTAAACAGACCACAAAGCCACCAGCTTTTTACTGAGGCTCTGCTTCTCTCTACCACCAACCTCTATCCTTGGAGAAGCCTTGACTGTCTTGGACGGCTCCTCCTACTAGGCTGGGTTGGGCAAAACAGGCCTTCCTTCTGTATGTGCACCACCCCACCTTCCACCATAAGAGTATAGTAAGGGATAGAGTAATCTGAGGCGCTTGATGTAAAAAAATTTTTCAGATAGATAAAACGTATGTGGTATAGATGTAAAGTTTTCTATGTAAAAAATTCTGTACAACTTTCTGTACAATATTGATTCTCATCTGGCATATTCTAATCAGGTTTAAGTCAATGAAGTTTTTGTACTGTTAAAAAAAAACCCCACCTTGTCCCATCTGATGGATTGTGAAGGAAGTGGGTGGGCAGAGCCAAGAGGGTTCCCCAAGGTGGAATGCCTCTGCCGCTGCCTCTCAGCTAGGCTTGCGGGCTGCCTAGGAATAATTTGCAGTCCAGGGGAAGGGTCAACTCTTGTTTGGCTTAGTCTTCTGCTAGGGATAGTTTGGGCAAAGTCAAGAAAGAATGGAAGTGCCATGGGTAGCTTGGACCTGGGAATAGAGAACTCAGAATTCTGACAGACTCCCAGTGGAGTAAGGGAGACAGATAGTCACTACAGGGTGATGTAAATGGTGTTGCTTTCCAGAGCCCAGAAGAGGGAGTGCCTGAATTCTCCTGGAAAAGCTCAGACGGGCATCCAGAAGGCGGGGGGTGGGGGGTGGGGTGGCTCTTGAACTGAGTCTGTGAGGAGGATGGGGAGTGTGCTATGGAGACAAGTGTGGGCGAGCTTCTGGGCAGAGAGAACAAGGAGAATCGTCACAGATCAATTGTGTTAGGGCTAGGGCTGGGACCCAGTGGGATTTATTTTCCCAGGCACACTTCTCCATCATAATTTGATGGTATGAGCCACACCTCAGTTTTAGCAAGCCTGAGTGGTGCCTACTTTCACCATCTAGCTGGGCTGCTGGGGGCTAGGGGCCTTGGATTGGACCAGCCAGAGCTTTAGGTCAGAGAGATGTACAGGACAGAGCCTTAGGAAATGGACCCCGGGCCCTCCCTCTGCTCTGTTTCCTCTCCTGGTCAGCCTGACGAGCAAGGCAGGGGGCCAGGCTAAGGCAACAGCTCTGGGGAAGCTTTAGGCCAGCTTGCCCCACCCTTGCTAAACCCATTCCCAGCCCTGCCTGGGCCTAGATCCAGCCCTGCTGCCAGGGGCTCGATTGGTTCCCTGGGCCTGGTAGGGAGGCTAGGAGGAGCCCAGGAAGCCGGGAGACTCATTTTCACTAGAATTTGACCTAAAGCAGGATTGGAAGGGAAGAAAAGATTCTGAA
The DNA here is from genome assembly GCF_029215605.1 of Mirounga angustirostris. NCBI lineage: Eukaryota > Metazoa > Chordata > Mammalia > Carnivora > Phocidae > Mirounga > Mirounga angustirostris. Next base: position 155,786,700 of record NW_026991712.1, read on the forward strand.
CAAAAGTGCAGGCAGGAAGGAGCTGTTAACGAGCCTTTCTTTCTCTTCAGGGACGGAGCGGAGCGCCTAGCGGGGCGCAGCGGCCCGCTCTCCTCAGCAGCTCTCTGAGGTAGCTGTAGTCTCCGGCCGCTGCCTGCTCTCGCTCGCTCTCCTTTTTTCCCTCTCCTCTTTCTCGGCTCTCTCTATTATGGGGACTTGCTCCAGCTCTTTCTCTCTCTTCTGTCTCTCCTTTTGTTCTCTCTTTGTCTATTTATCACACTGTGAAGGTTGAAAGAGATGTTATTAATCTGGGAGAATGAAGGCAGGATTAGTGGTATGAATCGGATTTTGAGAGGTGTAATGATAGAAAGACTCGCTCGGCTGGCGGCCTGCGTGAGCTTGATAAATGGGGAGCACTCCAGACTGACTCGCGCCTTCCCCGCGCTGTGCGCCCTGCCCGCTGGGGCGTGCCGCGCTCTCAGATCTGCCAGCCAGCCCACCCCGCTCCTACCTGAACCGGAGCAAAAAGCCAAGGGTAAAGCAGACACAAATATCTCCCATCGCACTTGGAGACATCATTGCTTTTAGCACCCTTTTCAAGTAGAGGCCTGTCGAGTTCTCAAAGGACTGTGGGCAGAGGGAGTGGGGACCCAGACTTCTACCTGCTTCTAGGGCCTGGAAGAGTAGAGCTCTCTTCCTGCCTCTGAAATGGATGTCAGGGGTCAGGCAGAGACAAGACAGTCTCCAGACCAGTCAAGTAAGAGAAGCAGACCCCATGTAATATGTAATTAAGCAAAGTGCTATAGGGAGAACCATAGTATGAACTGTGGAGGTCAGGGTGGGATATGGGGGAGGGAGGAAGAGAAATCAGGATGGGCTTCCTGAAAGTGGTGTCCTGGCAGACAAGTAGGAGAGGGTGGAGGAAGACCAGTGTTTTGGGGGTGAAATAGTGTAAGCAAAGATGTGGGATCAGAAATAAGCCTGACTTTTGTGGGAGGCTCACCTCAGATCCAGTGAATTTCAGATCAAGAAGAGACCTAAGAAGTCAAGTAATTAAGCCCCTCACTTTCCAAAGAGGGAACAGTCCTGGGGACTAGAGTTGCCTGAATCATTTCCTGAAATGATTTCCTATTTAAGCCCTGTTGCTTATTCTAAAGGTGCCCCTTCCGTCATCCTGAGATGATACAGTGAGCCTTTCCCTCCTCTGCCCTCTGTAGCTTTGGTCACATCCTTCCAACCTTCATTTGTGCAGTCAGAAGATCCTGGCTCAAGTTCATTTCTGCTTGGTCTCCAGCCCTTTCCTGGGAGCCTTGGCTCAGGGTCCTCCTCACACTCTGCCCCCAGCCCGAAGTGCAGTTTGTGTGGGAGTGCTTGTCCCAGCCAGCCAGCTGCTGCTTGCGGTGAGGAGAGGAGGCAACACACCTAAACTGGGCTCCAGATGCCTTTGGGCCTAAGCACTTTCCTCCTTCGTAACACTACTGCAGTTCTCACTGATCACTTTGTCACAGTGACTGGGCACTTCGTGGCATCTGTATTCATTTCCCTGCAAAGGACTGTGAGTTCTTGAAGGCAGAGTATACATGTGATTCAGTTGAGGTGCCAGGGTCTGGCAGGCCTTCAGTGTGTGAGTCTTCAATGAATAAATGAATGAGTTCAGCTGCTTGTGCAGTTTCTCCCTCTCCTTCCAGGAGAAAATGGTCTTGGTTCTTTATTAGCTTTTCCCAATGGAAAAGCCAAACTTTTGACTTTGGTACAGCACCCTAAGATCACATTGCATGACAGTGGTAGACCCTTGGATGGCTTCCATCACCTTAGGAAACAATAATGAAACCCTTTATTGTGTCCTGTGAGGCCCTACATGGCCAGGCATCTCCTGCCTTCCTCATCAGGCACATCTTATACTTGCCTCCCGTGCTCCAAGGATACCAAGTGTTTGATTCCTTCCAAGTGCTGTTACCTTTGCCTAAAGGCTCTAGCATGCATCATTCCCTAGACCCCAAATACCTTCCCCTCCAGTCCGTCAGTTCCTGCTTCCCAGTCCTCGGGAAAGTGTTCCCCATCTAGGTCAGGTTCCCATCTTTGTCCTGTCTTAACAGCCTACCTTTCTTTGAGTCCTTACTATAGGTACAACTTAGTGGTTATTTATGTAGCTGTTTATTTAACATCCACTTTTTCCAACAGACTGTGAAGGTCTCTGAGGATGGTACTGTGTCTGTATTGCTAACGTATGCAAGTGGCCTGGCATATAATAGGCTGTCCGTAAATGTTTGTCACAAGTGAGTCAGTGTGATTGCAGAGCCTGCACTCTTCCATCGAACCATCGAACATCCAGGCAGAGTGAAGGTGGCGGTGACAAGTGCGTATGGGGACAGGATGGTGGGTGTGCCCCAGAGAGGAGGCTCTTTGGGCGTTGGTTCTGGAGGCTCTAGGGTTTCAGCCTTCCATCTCTCGGCCTTTCTCTTTTCCCTCCACACATCAAAGAAGAGAGGGCCTCTTCTGACCCTCAGAGCTTTTTTATTTTCTTTCTGGGTGATCTTACCTACTCAGTTTCAAGTGCCACCCATACACATTCTTAGGACTTTCTTGTCTCAGCTTAGACCTCTGAACTGAGCTCCAGGCCCACATGTCCACCTTCTCTAGGCACCCTGCCTTGGATGTCCTACTGAAAGCCACGTCAGTCTTCTAGCTGATTTCCCTCCAGACCTGGTTAGGGTTTCTACCTCAAGGCTCTTGTTGCAGGATCTCAGTGTGAGTTTCTGTGTTTCTCCTTCTAGCTTGGAAGCTCCTTGAAGGCAGTGGCCTAGTCCACTTGATCTGTGTGTCTCCAACACCTAGCACAGAGCTTGGCACATGGTAATTGCTCAATAAGTGTGTGTTATATGAGCAAGCCGATGAAGATGGAGGGAGGTCTGGGATGAAGGTTTTGAACACCGTTTTCATTTTTCCCAGGGAGAAAGAAAGCGAAGGTGTATGTGCTATGTGCAGGCAGGCACATGCTTTCGTGTGTGAGGGGTTAGTGGTGGTGGTGGTGTCACATGCTCAGTAAAGGATTATATTTTAATTTGGAAAGCACTTTAGAAACTTAAAGTGCTTGCCTAAGTGCTGACTGCTATTAGTGTCTCCTTTTTATTAGGAAAAAGGACATGATTTTTCTCTTTTATCTTCAGGCCTGTCCAACTTCTGAGAGTCAAACTTAGCAAAATGCCTGCCCCTCACTGAGGACTAGTTACATGCCAAGTTCAAAGCTTTGGACTTGAAACACAGAATTCTGCTTTGCAGACTGGTTCTGACACCCCTGAGGGGATTAGCCCTAACAGCTCAGTATCAGGAGGGGTGGGGGAGGTGGGAGAGACAGGGTCATTTGACATAGTTCAAGCTGCAGTCCCAGGCCCCTCCCCTCTCCATATAGGTCTGGGTGTGAGGACGTAAGAACTCGGACCATTTTGGGGAATGGGGGAACAACCTCAGTCGTTATCAAAAACCCACTTGTCATGCAGTATGAAGCGCCAGGCTTCAGAGAAAGAGCTGGGGAGGAATGGCCCCAGGAAGAATTGGGTTTGTTCAGCTCAGGGACTTTAGAACCAAGAGGCATCACAGCTGCTGGACTTGGTGATGTTAAGAGCTGCCACCACAGAGGGCTGGGTCAGAGAGAGGGAATGTGTGTAGCAGTAGCAAGAGGAATTCTGATCTAGGAGACCGTGAGGCAGGAATTTGCCTTGTGCCTTGCAAGTACCTTTAAGAGCCTTGCTGGTTGGAAGGAAAGGTAACACCCCTCCCCAGGGAGAAGATTTGGTGCTGTGGTGACAGGAGGTCTAGAAGGCCCAGCTAAGCCTTGTCACTGGGCCTCTCTGTGTGGCCTGTACCCCAGGCTCTTTACTGAGCGTGTACAAGACGCTCCTGGTCTCAGTCTGACCTGTCTCTGCCATCCCTGGATGCTGAAGGCTCTGCCCTTGGCCAAGGCACTGGGAGGTGGGAGCTTTGGCCCATCATGCTAGTGCCCTGCAGTTCCCTACTCCTAATCAGGCCCTAATCTGGGGAAGCTAGGGCAGGGATGGGGTGAGGGGAGTACATTGAGCCTTCTGCCTTAACTGAATTTCCATACCTCCTGTTGTTAATTATAGAGATGTAATAATGCGATTAGTGCACGATTAAAAAAAATCCCTGATATGATTACCATGGATTTAATATCACATGATATATCATTATATCGTTATGCAGTGACAGATGTAATTGAAATACACTTATTGGAGCCGGGGGTGGTGTTTCATTCAATCCCCAGCACCCCGGGGAGGAAAGGGCTGGCTAAAAAGAAGCAATGGGAGAGGAAATTGTAATGAAAACAAAGAAAACACACAAGTTAGCTCTCACCCTGGGCAGCTGGCTGAGACCTGCTGCCTTCGACTCTGTGACAGAGTGTGTGGAGCCCCAGAGAGGCCAGCCTCTTCCGTGGGGGCTCAGGTAGCATGGCTCAGGAGCTCCTTATCTGCTTCTCGCCTCAGAAACCTCGGTGTCCCCAGGTCCCCTCTGACTCAGCAGTGAAGCAAAGGCTCTGGATTACTCCACCTGAAAATAGACTCGGGACCCTCATGGGATCAAACGGAGTTGGCAGCTGTCCTCCCAATGCTGCGAAGCCGGCCTTTGCTGTGGTGGTGGCCCAGCACACCGGGGGCAGCCGTCCTGTTGTGGGCTGTGTGCGGGAAGATTAAGTACAGACACAACACTCATCCCACTCGAGGTCTGGGGATGGACAGAGGCAGCAGCAGCTCTGGGGCCCCTAAAGCATGTTGGTAGCCAGGGAACACCATGAACATGCAGAACTACCCACCAGGCGTAGAGAGGATGGGTTTTGTCAGCTGATGTGCGTGTCAGTCCTTTTGCTGTTACAGTTGTGCTTGCCACGCCTCTGCTGGGCCCCAGGAACGGGGTGGGAGCTACCCATACAGCCAGAGAGCTCAGAAAAAGAAGGGGGACAGGAACAGTCTCCCCTCCTCTCCTAACACAGGATGCCGAGCCCCCAGTTCTAAGGTTGACTCTTGGGGGGGATTGCTGGTCTGCTGGGCAAGAACAGCAGTGGTTCTTGAAGGAGACTGGATAGGGTCAACAGGGGCAGCAACTCTGAAAACCAGGCTTTCCTGCTTGGCAAAATTAGGCCCAAAGAGATGTCTTATTTTCCCTTCCCTCAACGGAGACCATTTAGAGAAACAGCAGATACAGCCCTTGCCCTTAAGAATCTCCCAGCGTCATTGTGGGGTAACAGTTATGTAAACAAATCTGGTGTTACAGATGCTGTTCAGAGTATGGATGGGTTTAAAGAAGGGACGAGTCAGGGAAGACTTGATAAAAGAAGGTACTTTGAGTTAGTGGTGAAAGAAGAGTACGTGTTCATTAGGACAAACAGTGGGAGAAGGCCGAGGGCATTCTAGGCAGGCTGAAGGAACTGCTCAAGTCAAGTCTTGGAGGCATGAAACAGCAATCCCAGGACTCAGGGGGCAGTAAGGAAGAAGAAGAAGGCACAGTTGACCCCACATTTCTGAGAGACCACAGAGATGATAATGGCTTTCACTGGGATTTGGGAACCCAAGAGAAGGATAACTTGGGAGAGGAGATGTTGAGGAGTGTTTTTTTTGGTTTGGGTTTTTTTGTTTGTTTGTTTGTTTTAATGTTTGAAGAATGATGTACCTGGGTGAAATCCAGGTGAAAATGTCAGGTAGGCAATAGAATATATGTGGTTGATACTCAAGTAGTGGCAAACAGTATCGATTTGGAAGTTGGAGAGGTGGAAGACAGGAAGTTGAAAAAGTCACCCAGGGAGAGTGGTAAAGTGTAGACAAAGACAGGAAGCGAGAGCACCTGAGCGCATGAGGAGGAGGATGGTCTGCACGAAGAAGGGACTACAGGGAGATTATGAGGAAAGTGGCAGATCAGAGAGAGAAGAGAACTCAAAGAGAACCAAAGGAGAAGAGTGTGAAAGCTGAAGCAGGCACAGAGAGTCAGAGACAGCAAAGCTCTGACACCGTCCCTAGGTGTGGGCAGCGTGGTGAGGACCATCGGTTTTAGCAGGAGCTGAGTGACGTCATGTCGGTCAGGCCGGAAGCCAGACTGCAGGGGTTAAGGAGCAATGGGGGAGGTAAGTGGAGGCAAGTGGAGACAACCTTGAGAAGTTTGGTTGTTAACAGGAAAACAAGTCAGTCACCAGATGGGGATATGGAGTGAATGGAGGGTTTTAAAAATAATAATCTAATACTGACATAATTTTCAGAGGGCCAGCCATTGTTTTAAACAGTTTACACACAACAGTTCATTTAATCCTCACATCAGGAACTGTTATTACCCCATTTTACAAAGAGGAACCTGAGACCCAAGAAGTTGTGTAAAGTTGATAGAGATTCAAACATTTGCTAAAATGCTAGTAGAGAGGAGCCAGCAGAGAGGGGGAGGTTAAGGATTTAGAAAAAAGGGGGATCCCAGATGGAGCAGGACTAAGCAGGCAGGAGAAGGGTGAGATGTCGAGCACAAGTACGGGATTGGCCCTAGACAAGAAGTGAGGTGTCCCTTCTGTTGGAACAGTGCTGGTGGAGGAAGAGATGCAGGGAAGGATACAAATGCATTAGTAGACAAGGGACATGCAGTTGAAAGAGTTGTGTGCCACAGCTTTTATTAGCTTTGTGAAAGTCAGAGAAGAGTCGGATTGTTGTATACCACCGAGAATTGCTCAGGTTGTGATCTTGTACCCATAGTGGCCACTTTTGATGCATCAGAGTGACTTTCCAGTGTCACTTAGCTCAGGTGCAAGTGTGGAGAAATGGAGTCACCATTGGGTTTTTATCAGGGAAGGTGTACCTAGGGTAAGCGGGCAGGGGGGTTGAAGACTGGGAAATGGGTGCTTGAAGTGATAGATCCCAGGGCTCTAGGCCTGGTAGACAAAGGATCAAGACCAGAAGGGGATGGACAGACTGGGAAAAGAGCAAGAGTAGAGGGTACAGAAGCTGGAAGGAGAGGAGACTGGCGTCAGAGGGGAATCTGTCATTGTAAGATTGCTTAGGGAGAGCAGTTCTGGGCGATAACAAGGCCCCGGGTGTGGCCATAAGGATGGATGGCTGAAATAGGTAGAGGAGAAGGTCGTTAGAGCACAGGAAGTTGAGAAACTGAAAGGCAGGCAAGGTTCATGGGTGGACTGTCCTGTAGATACTGAAGTTACCTAGTGGATGATGACCTGGAATGAAGTCCAAGAGAGAGGGGAGGAATAGTCTCAAAGCAGCAAGAAGTTGAAGGTATTGGCAGAGTGTATCCAGAAGTGAGTAGGTATTGGTTTTCTAGTTAGTATTGCTGCATAATTCGTCACCCCCAAATTTAGTGACTTAACACGACAGCAGCTGTCTTACTATAGCTCGAGGTTTCTGTGGGTCAGGAATTTAGGAAGGGCTCAATAAGGTGGTTTTGACTCAGCTTCTCTCATGCATTTGTAGTTGGTCCTCGGAGCTGGCACAGGGTGTGACTGGGTCAGCTGGGGGCTGGCTGGGCATCTCTCTTTGCCTAGTCTCCTGGCTTCTGTACATGGTCTCTGCGCAGACTAGTTTGGGCTTCCTCACAAGATGGCTGCCTGGGAGCAGTCTGGCTACTTACAGAGCCGCCCAGGGCTGCAAGGCAAGTGTTCAGTGAATGAGGAGGGAGCTGCCTCCTCTATTTCTGAAATCGCCTTGAAGTCCCATCGCATTACTTCTGTGTTACTCTGTTAGTTGAAATAGTCGCAAAAGCCAACGCTGTTTCAAAGAGAGGGACATAGACTCCCTCTCTTGATAACAGGGGTGTCAAAGTCACATTGTAAGAAGAGCATGTGAGATGGAAGATGGTGTTGCAGCCATCTCTGGAAAACCCAGTCGGCCACAACTGGTTGCTAGGCTGAGCCCAGAAAAGGGAGAGGGAGCAGCATTCTCAAAGGCAATGCGCATTTTGGGTGACGGCATCAAGAATATCTGGAGGTTGCAGTGGGAGCGGACCCGAGTGACCTCAGGTACACCCGGGGAAAGAACTGTCATGCCATGTTGTAGTATAGGAGACTGAGGCTCAGAGACATTTGATAACTCCTCCCAAGAGACAGTGCAAATAACTGGCAGAACTGGGAACCAAATTCATGTTTGTCTGACTCCTGAGCCAGACCACACTGCCTTTCTCTGAGGCCTGGGCTGCTGGGTCTGCCATCCTCGTGCTTACCTGTGTCCTTGGTACTTGGCTCCACCAGCTATAGAAGTGCTGGCCAATTAGATAAGGAATTAAGTAGTAGTTATGTCTGTCAGGCTTTCTCTCCCCCCATCCTCCGGAGTATCACCCTTACAGCTTCATCTGTTGGGTGTTTGTGGGAATGGCAGGTGATTTGATTTATTTCCTCATCTTGGGAAATGACCCATCAGCCTTAGGTCCACCAGGTGACATGTCACCCAGAGGCCTGGTTAAAGGCCTCCTCCTCCTCACCTCATGAGGAAGCTGGATAGGTCCAATGTGCTGGTTCCAGCTTGGAAGCTCTGGGTTTTCTGGAAGTTACAGAGCAGTCCGTGCTTCTGTGTGGAGTCTGAGCTGGGTTCTAACCGCATCCGCTACCCTGCCCACGCCGTGGCCACCCCACCCTCAGGGCCCTGGCAGGTAGTGAGTGGGTGGGCAGAGACACCCTAGCAGCCCTCGATGCCTCTTCCTTCCTCTTTGAAGGATCTGACGCTGCTGCCGAGGAGGGCTACTTCATCTATTAAACCCAATACACTTGTCGCAGCTGCTAAGCCCCCGTAAGCTGCCGGGCGCCGTGTTTGTGATGGGACTGACAGTGCATGGAGGAGGCTGATTATACACGATTCCATTTCGCGGGCCCAGCAATGTAATTTCACAGGGCGATCAGCGTTTGCATGTAATAGCAGGCTGTGCTGAGGTGTCAGAATATTAAAGGCGCTAATGGCAAAGCTCCCTGTTACACAGGGGGCCACCCGCCGCGCCTACAGCAGGGCTGTGCGGCAGGCCCGTCGCAGATGGCTGGCCACTAAGCTAATGGGGCAGCAGCCAAGGCGGGCAGAGCCGCGCGAGAGAAGAGCCAGCCGGGAGCGGCTCGGCACCTGCTTCCCCGCGCATGGAAATTACAGCAGCCCAGGGGAGGGGAAGTGTGCGTGCCTGCCTGGCACAGGGCTGCGGTGGGGTGGTTTGGTAGACCCAGCATCTTTCACCCCAACTCTACCCGCCCCACTCTTTGGCCAGGAAGCCACAGTTGGGGGAGAGGGGGTGGGCCCCGGTGGCTAGGAGAGGTGCAGCTGGAGAAGTGGCACCCCAAGAATTTGGAAGCAGTGTGGGAAGGGGGCTTGGGCACAGGCTCTTGGCAAGAGCTCTTAAAACTGATTCCTGCCCCGCGCTGATTGAGGTCAGAAAACTCCTAGGTCCCTTACCCCCACACCCTGCAGGCTGGCAAGAGAGGGAGGGAGCAGGGAAAGGAAGCAGGCGGGAGAAAGGGGATGGACAATAATTAGGTCCCTTGATTGATGCCAGTGTTGCCACTGGTACACAGAGCTGGGAGCCAGCACCTCAAGACAGGGCTCTTTCCGTGCTTGTGGGCTGCCCCAGCCCCAGCCCCAGCCAAGCCCTTGCCTGTGCTCTCACCAAGCTTGCTCCTGCCATTCTCCTTTGTCCTTACTGTGTCTCCTGCCTGGACTGTTGTCAAATTCCCGCCCAGCCCTCCACTACCACTCCCTCCAGGAAGCTTTCCTAGCTGCCTCCAACATCACACAGGCCTGTTTCTCTCTACTGTCCCTGTGGACAGCCACAGGGGAAAGCCTCCCTGATCTTCCAGTTCTGTTGGTTCCCTAGTCCGAGCCTTGACTTCTCAGCCAGAATCTCTGAGACACAACCCACATCACCTTGTCCTGAGCGGGGCTCCTGGGAAGGCTCTGCTCAGATTCATAGACGGATGTAATCTTGTGGGGGACATCTGGAGGGAGTGGGGAGTGGGAGGATGCGCCGAGTAACCTAGGGAGAGTTTGGTGCCTGTGTGGGCGTGCACACTTGATGGTGTACGTATCTGGCAGGGAGGGACTTTAGAAGTGAGTGCTGGGGGTGGTGGGCATGTGGGTACAGGTGTAGAGGGGTAGCAGGTGTGAGGATCCAGACCACACATTGGTAAGAACACAGATTGCTGTAGGACCCTGTGTTCCCTGGGTGGCTTTCTGTGTCTGCTGGCTGTGACTGAGGGGTGCCTCAGATGGCAGGAGTTGGAGGGAGCTTGTGGGACTGTGCCCCGAGGCTGGTGGTCACTTCTGAAGGTTCAGCTCTGCAGGGGTGTGTGACAGTACCTGGGAGAGACATGCCAGGGTTCGCAGCAGGGGCAGCAGGGGGAGAGACCAGGCTGAAGGAGAGCAGTTTTAATTAACCGTTTTTAATATCATTTTGGACTTTGGCTGGTATGTGAAGGCCCCGCTGGAAGCAGCATTTGTAAAAATTAAATCCCTCTTATTAGGAGCTTGGCAGACCCATGTGCACGTGCTGCCCCCTTCCCCCCGCCCGTGCCCCCCTGAGGAAGTGCTGGATGAGGCCATGTCATGGCAGCAATTGGTTATCATGCCTTATCTGGGAATATGAAACTGTGCGCATGACACCCACGGCCACGCTGGAGACGCCAATTCATCTCGCCCTCGCTCCGACAAGCTAGACTGCCCTTCCTGAAAGGCATCCGTCAGGCGGGACCGGGGCCGCTGCCTTGCCTGCTTCCTCTGCTTTCCTGCCTGGGTTCCGGCTTGCCCTGTTCCAGCCAGGCCCAGCCTGGCCCTCCTGGGCGCTGCCACCCTCCACCCCCTTCCACATGTCCCAGTCTAGGGAAGATCTTGGGGAGTCATAATTATAATAATAATCTAATCACGGTGACGCATCGGGGCAAGCGTCTAATGTTATCTGAAGTGGTCTTCCCGCTTAGCTGCGATAAGACTCAGGATGACGTGCAGATAACGTTGAGCTGCCCTGTCCCCAAGCCACGAGCAGAGCAGAGGGGCCTCAGCAGCCCGCTGCCCGCCCGCCGCTTTAAGCCGGGAAGCGGCAGCACCTGCTAATGCAAGTGTTTAATATTTGATGGGCTGGGATAAAGCAGGATCACCTTCGAATTGAATTGAGTGTCAGCCGAGAATCTATTACTGAAATTCGGGTGTGATTTGACAGCAAAGTAGACGATGTTATTCTTCACTAGTTACTGCAATCTTCTCCCCGACATCACTTAAATATTTTTTTCTTTGCTTGAGTAAACACACATTATCCTTCTTTTTTTCCCCCTTCCTTCCCTTTTTCCTTTTTAGAGGGGGAAAAAAACCCATCCAGCTCGCCTTCTCCAGGCTGATAGGGTAGATTGTCATTTCTTTATTTGTCCTATTAAATAGAATTTCTGATCGTTTAATCCGGCCTTTGTAAGTGATTTTAAAGTACTTGAAAGCCGGCCCGCCAGTGCTCTCTGGCCCAGTGCGCTCCAGCCATGGCCCGGACCACGCTCAGCAGCTCATCCAGCTGTGCACCACCCACTGGCTACTTTCCCTTGCTGCCTGCGCTCCCCCAGCTCTGCCCTGGCTGCAAGCCAGCGTTCTCTCCCCTGCCCTTGAGCCTCACACCCAGCCCCCGATTTGTGGGTCCAGCCATGGCCTGGGAAAGTGTGGGAAGGTTGGCTGGGATGTTGAGTTGTGGCTGGTATCGTCTGTGGTCAAGGAAAGCGGCTCGGGAGGGTGCTAATATTGAAGGACCCGCAGAGCCGGGGCTTGGTTCCTGCAGCTGGGAAGGAAGGGTACCAGCCCCTTGGCCTCAGCACAGACTCTGTGTCCAGCCTCATGTCTTTGGTTTCTGACCCAGTGTTAGGACCTCCCCGCTGTGAGGGAGTCTCTAGTGGGATGGGGACCTCCAGCCAGGGCATGGGTGGGGGCACTGCAGTGCCTGTTTGAACGTGGCTGCAGCCACCTTAGTTTCCCTCGTGGCCTCCCCACCTAGCTTTTGAGAACTCCTCCAAGCTACATTCCTGGTGACCCTATCCCATATGCTTCCTGCCACTGGGAGCAGGGCAGCCTGAGGTTCCAGGACTTCAAAGGTGAGGGGATGGGTAATGTCTGAAGGGCCAGCCAGCTGCACAAGCCCCCTGGTAGAAGCCCAGGACTTTGCTAGCAGGTGGAGCAGGAATTCAGTTCCCACTGGGCCACTTGATAGCATTCTAACCCTTGTAAGTCTCTTCTTTCTGGGCCTCAGTTTCCTCATCTGTGACATCAAGTCAGTTGTGCCTGTAAGGGATTGTGAAAGAAAAGTGCCATCCCTGGTCCTGCCATGTACCGCCCCCCACCGTGAAGGTTGGTGGCGGCCAGGTGGCGCGAGTAGCAGATGGAGGGGAGCAATGAAGTGCTAGGGGCCTGAGCAGATCGATGCCCCCAGCACTTCCTTCCCCAACCCCAGGAAAACAATTAAGTACAGATCGATGGGTGGCTGCTTTGAATATGCATAAGTGAGTACTTGACCTTCAGCAGAGATCTGTTCCCCCTACCACACACACACACACACACACACACACATTCTTTTCATGTGTTACCCTCACAGCTGCTTGAGTCGACCAGGTGACCTTACTCCTCCTCAGTTGAGCCCATGCATGGTACTCAGCCTTCCACAGCCTGGCCTGCCTCTCCGTCTAAAGCAAGTAGACCAAGGGCCTGTGGTTGGCCCCCTCTTGCTTCAGTTTTCCTATCTATAGAGTGAAGTTTGGATATGTTGGTCTCCAGGTCCTTCCCGACACCAGGCTTTATGACTAGCAATACTGTGGGGAGGGGCCCAACACAATGCTGGGTACACTTGGGGGGAGGGGTATCTAACAGGGCTGCCTGGTGAAGGGGGTGCCCTGATAGACAGGATGGTCCTGAGAAGGAGGGTCTTAATAAATGGGAGCTCTCTAGAGGAGCCTGGCAAGGGGGCACCTGTTGGGGGCTGGAGGTCTCTGATGGAGAGATGCCTAAGATAAAAGGAGCTCTGAAAGAAGAAGGGATTTTCTGGTGGGGGCCCTGGTGGAAAGGGGACCCAGTGAGGGGACTCTCATGAAGTGACATAATGAGAGTAAACCCTTAGTGGGAAGATTTGGCTGGAGGGTGGAGGTGGTGAGTATTGGGGGTCAGGGCCTCTGTTAACCATTCTTGCCTCCTGTCTTCCAGGCTTACAGCTTCGCCATGGGCTGCTGGCCCAAGAATGGACTTCTAGACATGAACAAGGGCCTCAGCCTGCAACACATAGGCCGGCCCCACAGCGGCATTGGTCAGTCCCTCCACATATACCCCCTGGCAGCTCAGTCAGCCCCCTGCCCGCATGCCCCAGTCCCCTGGCACACAGAGGGGTTCTGTGGCTCTATGCTCTAACGGGATGCTTTCCATAGGTGGGGGGAGTGGGGAAGGAGGGTGGCATAGGGGAGAGTGGAACCAGACCATTGGAAGAGATCTCTCAAAACACTGTTTAGGAGGAGACTGGGGTCTGGGCTTTGGGTGGGTCACAGGTGGCCTTGGATTCAGGCCAAGATACCCTCAACCCTGCCTGCATCTCTGGTGGGTGATGTCCTCAGAGGGGTGGGCACATGTCAGCTTACCCACCCCCGTGGAGATAGAGGAGGCCGTTTAATATTGTTTCAAGTCTGTGGCTACTAAACTGGGCGATCAATGGGAGTTAAGGAGATGAATTATTTAAACCTCACCAGCTTTTAATTAGTCGGGGTCCTTCTGACCGATGGCTCCGTCCACAGGATATTGACTCCCCCGCAGGAGGAGCAGCCTCCATTGAGCGGTGCCGGGGTTGGGAGGGGCCATTTGGGGTACCAGGTGGGGGTGCACCCTCAGAGGGATCCCTGCTTGGGAGGGGGATGGAGTGGCTGTGGTTCTAGGCATTGGAAGCTCTGCTAACTTCGGATATATCAGTATTGGGGAGCGTGTGTGTGTGAGTGAGTGTAACAATATATCTGGGTTGATTTTCCTGAGGGCATTCATCTGTATATGGAAGCAACCATCAGCCTGTGTGTGTATCCACCAGAAAGTGTGTCTGTTCATTTCTGTGTATCTGATTTTCTGTGTGTGGGCACACGTCATGCAAATGCTTTCAAGCGGGGTACTTGACAAGCATAGGCTTTGTTCCAAGTGGGGAGGAGCGGGGGTGGGGGGGTTATTCCTGGGAGGTGGTATGACATTATCATAACCTGTGTACCTTTGGGGAGCTATGGCGGCAGAGGGACCGGCAGGATACACCAAAAGGACCCAGTCACCTGTCACAGACTAGCCCTTCATCCTTTCTACAGAGATCACTGGTGCCTAGTGGGTGCTGGGCATGCTGGGTGGAGATTCTTGTCCTCAAGGAGGTGACATCCTAGGACGAGATAGACACTGAACTGGGTACCCAGGGTACTAAGGGCCGTGATGGGAACACCTAGGCTGCCCCAGGGGAGGATTCTCCTGTCCTCAGGTGCCAAAGTGACTTCTGCTTCTTTATTTACATCTCACTTACCTCAGGGATGCCCTGTATCCTTCTTGTTGGGACACCCAAAGGCTCTTCTGGGGCCCGGCAGGTTGGGGGAGAGGAAGCAGTCAACAGGTCTAAGGAATTGGGGGTGCCCCACAAAAACTGCTGTTGCCTTCCACAGGAGCTCGTCCATACAACCTAGAGGAGACCCCAAGCCTAGCAAGCTGATCTGCTTGGAAGCTGAGCAGGGAGTTTCCTAGAGAAGAAAGACACTTGAGTCAGGAGATTCTTGAAGGATGAGTAGGAGTTTGCTAGGTAGAAAAATGAGGGAAGGGTTTTCTACTGAAGGGCAGCTGTGCGTACAAAAGCACAAGGGCACATTGAAGACAACTGAGACACCTACACATAGTTTGCTGTGACTGGAGTGGGAGGGACACTTGGGTCAGGGAACAGCTGGAAAAGAAATGGGGAAATAAGTGGGTCTTGAATGCCAGGTTAAAGGGTTGGCTCTTTGGTGAGGTTCTGAGGAGATAAGAGGTTTGTGAGTGAGAGGACAGCACTCTCAGAGCTCCTGCTCAGAACTGACGGGGCAGGGCGCACTGCACGTGCTGGTTCTTAATAGATGCTTAGTAGACACTTCGGGGAGGGGGGCGCGCTGAATGAATGAGTAGATGAATCAGTGACAGAGGGATGGGAAAGGGAGGGACCAGACAGTGCGGATCAGTGAGAGGACTTGCACTGGCCCAGGCGGGCAGGGGCTGCCAGTAGTTGAGTCTGGCTGCTAGAGGGACCAGCGGGGCTGGGTTGGCCTTGAGCTGGGTGCCCTGTGTCTGTGGATGCGGCCCAGGGTGTGTTTGTGAGAGGAAGTGGTTCCTTCTTCCCTCTCTGTTAGGACTCCTGAGGCGTTCCTTCTCTCTCCAGGGAAGAAGGTTTTTCCATCTGGCCAGGCCACAGGGGACAGTCTAAGGTTACAAGTGACAATGGAGTAAGTGCTTTGGAGCCAGAGGAAGTTCTGGCTCTACCACCCAGAGCCCTGTGACCTCAGGCAAGAGACAGTGCCAGTGCCTGTCAGGGCTGTTGGGGAGGTTCAGTGAAGCTGCTCGTGTAAGGGGCTTGTGCAGTGCCTGGCCTGGCACACAGTAGGTGCTCAAGCAGCCCCCTCCTCTGTGGCCCTGCCAACACCATGGCCTCTCCAGGGCCCTGGGGGTTCCTGGCACTGGGTCTTTGTATCTTTGAACGCAGAGGGCTGCCCTGCCCGCTCCCAGCTGGCTCTGAGGTGTGGGTGAGGGTGTTTGGAGGGGAGGGAGGATGCAGGGCATTAATTGGGCTGGGAGAGGCGGGGAGGGGAGGCGTTGGTTTTGAGCAGTAGAGGTTAATGGCCCTCGCGCCAAAGAGACAGCTTTAATGAGCTTCAGCTGGCGGTGCCCCGAGTTACTGTGCGTGCTAAAAGGGTCGCGCTGTAAGAGTTTGATGTGGACTGTTTCCCAGCCCTGGGGTCAAGGGTCAGCTCCTGTCACTGGCCACTCAGGCTGGTCCTCAGTGACATAGTGCTAATTAACTGCGTGAGGAGCTGCCAGCCTGAAGTGGGGAGTGGTGTGCATATTGGTTGGGGGGGCAGCATTGGTGATGCTGGGCAAGGGTTCTGCAGATCCCACAGCTTAGCCATCTCTGGGACCCGCTTGGCTCTCCCACGGTGCCATGGAGGGGGCTAGGCAGCGGCTCTGTGCACAAATCACTGATGATCCTAGGTCCTAGAGAGATCTACTGAGTCTCTTTCTAAGGTATGGGTGGCAGGGAGAGTGTGTGGGGCCTACCTGGTGGGGACTTCTGCTGAGCACCGGGTGTGGTGGCCCTGAGAGAGCAAGGGGCAGGCGTGCTGGAGGGCTGGGAGGTAGGCTGTGGAAGGGGAGAGGGCCCGCTGGGATGGATGTGCATGGCTGAACTGTTTGCGGGGGAACCGGGGGCGGGGGCAGATCCTGGCAGAGCGGTGACCTGGTCAGAGTTGGGCTTCAATTTGAGCCGTCTGAGAGTTTATACAGAGAGGACTAGCAAGGAGAAACTGCAGAAGGGGCAGCTCAGCGAGGTGCATGGAGGCGGCGGTTAATTCAGAGCCAGCAGTGGCCTGGGAATGGAGGCAGAGGACCAGTCAGTGAACGTTCACCTTACACCTGCTATGTGTCAGGAGCCGTGACAGGTGTACTGGTGAAAATGACAGAGTGCCCTGCCCCCCACGGAGCTCAGGTATGGTCGTCAGCAGAGGTACAGTTGGCCCTGGCAGCTAAGGGAAAGGTAGGTTCAGGAATGGAGGTCGTGGAGCTCCAGGCAGAAAAGAGGTGTCGGGGGCTGTCGGCATGGCCTCTTAGTCAGGAGAGGGACGCTTCCTCCTGAGGTGGTGGATTTGGCCTTGTGAGCCCAGTGAACTGGGTGGTGTGGAGTGGGCTGTGGGTGAAGAGGGACTGCATGTACGCGGGACTGCTGATGGCCGGCGGTCAGTGGACTCCGTCTGCATCCTTGCTGTGGACCAAAGGCTTAGAGGCAGGGCAGCCTCCACGGGGGACTTCGGAGTGCTGTATGGTACTTCTTGTGTTTCTCCAGAGGGTCAGCATGTATTTGGGGGTACTTTTTATTAACTAATGTAATTTTCACACCAGTTTTATGGAAGGCAGGCATTATCATTCCCATTTTATAGACTGGGAAGCTGAGACTCAGTTAGTGACTTGCCTGAGGTCACACAGCCAGGTGAATTGAAGAGCCAGGACTCAAACCCAGGTCCATGTGAGTGCAGAGTCTGTGTTCTTACTGCTGTACTGAACTACGAAGCACCTTTTTGGTGTCAGGCTTTGTGCTACCAACAGAGACAATGAGGAGGAACACAAGCTCACTTCCCTCGTTTCCCTCAGTTAATGTGAAACATACAGGCCTTGACAAAGCCTTCTTGAGGAAGAAAGCCTGCTACAGTTGCCCTCAGAGCCAGAGCCCGGCAACTCTTGGCTTCTCACCTCCTTCTGGCTCTGATCTGTTCTTACTCTGATCTGTTTGCTCTCCACCTCATTGACCAGGAAAATCCTGCCCGTTTTCCAGGGGCCACCTCTTCTGGGAATCTTGCCTGGACTTCCCAGTGTGCATGTACAAAATACATCCTTGGACCCCACTCACAGTTTGTTGGGGGGTGATGTTCAGGCCCTCCATACTTGATCTCTCCATCAGCAGGACCCAGAAATCTGCACAGGAAATGTCAGTAAAATCTCACCTGTTGTTGGGACATGGAGGCCCCACAGACTGCTGATTTCAGCTGGCTGAGAGAAGAACTGGAACCTTCCCTGATGCCCAGCTGGGTGGTCCTGCCCTGGTCTCTTAGTCCCTCTGCTCAGGGCCTGAGGAGGGTCCCTCTGAGGCTCATGGTAAGGAGGGATGGCCAGACACCAAGTGGACTCTCAGGAGCTTGTTACCCAGCATGGTTTGGCAAAAAGAGCTGGGCTGGTAGGAGGCAAGGTGGGGGCCTGGCCCCAGGGGGGCAGTACTGGCCTGTGGTCTCCCCTGAAGGAGTAGGGTGTCTATCAAGAGTCCAGTCAGAGCGCATTAGCTCCATGACACGGATCTCATTAGCTCCCGTGAGAGGTGTCACTGCAGGAGAATCGTCGGCTCAGGGAGATGCTTGTACCAAAAGGAAGAAAGGACAGTGACAGCCTTTTCTCTGCCGCCTCTGCCGCCACGCTCCCTGGGCCGCCCGCCCTCCTCCTCGTGGGGGGGTGGGGGTGCTGGCTAATGAGCTCGTCCACAGTACAGCTTTGCCTTCCCCTCCTTGAAGTTGCCCAGGTCTCTCTGAAGACCTCAGGCCCGGGATTAGCACACACCAAACGCCAGCCCCCCTCTTGCCCAGCAGGGAGTTCCTTCTGATCACCCTGCTCTGCTACCATCAGCAAGGGAAAGGAGGTGGGGCCACGACAGAGCCACTGTGGCTGGCAGGGAGGGGGGTTTCACCCTTGGAAGGCTCAGGCCCTTCTGCTTCCCTTGACAGGATGACCATGTCCACTTCTCTGCAGTGGGTTCTTTCTTTCCAGAGTTGCAATCTTATCTTCCCCTCCCCTTTTACCATTGACATCTATCCAGGCAGTGCCCCCATCCCTATGGGGAGCCCTTCTCCCAAGGCACGGAAGAATGTGGGACAGTGGCCGAGGGTTCAGTGGGTAGCATTTAGATCTGATCTGATCTAAGGCTTTCTGGCTGAGCTGAGGGGCTTCAGAATCAGCTAGAAACCAGTCTGGGCTTTGAAAGACCTGAGGGTGGTGAAGGATTGATATAAGGCCCCTGCAGACCTAGTAGCCCTCTCCCTGGCTATCCCAGAGAGGCAGAAAGGTGCTGCTCGGGGGGCAGCACCCCCACCCCCTCCACTTCGCCATCTTCAGGGCGGGCTCAGGCGGAGTCATCCGCATGGCTGCCGAACGAGGAGGGGGCAGAGACGGCTGGAGTATGTGCTTCCTTGGCAGTACCCCCACCACCCGCTCCTGTCTCGTTCTTTCTGGTGTGGCCCAGAGAAAGTGAGCAGCTGGGGGACAGGTGGCCATGAGAAGGGGTAACTCTCCAGGCACCGACAGGGGCTCCCTTGGCCTGCCTGGAGGCAGTATTCACTCCTTCCTTCCTGAGCTCTAGTCTTCAGTAGCAACCACAGGTGGAAGAATGGACGGACAGATGGACAGGTGGACTGCCGGATGGATGGGGGAAGGTTCTGGTATGTGTACATATGTGTTGTGTGTGTGTGATGCACTGGGAAGTACAGTCTTTGTTTCCCTACCTTCCTAGCCCCGGGCCCAGCCTGGCCTCCCCTTGTCTCTCTCTGTATCTCCTGTCAAACTGTCGCAGACGTAAATGACAAAGAAATCAGAAAGACAGATCAATGCCGGCCAAATTAGCACTTGCAGATAGACTGTGCGGGGATGTCAGCGCCCTGACCCCTGGTGATCTTGCAGCCTCCACTGCTGATATTATGCAAATTGCATCCATCTGGCAGGACCTGCGTGCTGGCTGCTCCTACTCAGAGGAGTAATGGGCTGGGGGTGGGCGGGAGTGTTGGAGCAAGAGTCGGTGGAGTGAGTGTGTGCGTGTGTGTGCGTGTGTGTGCATGTGCTTGAGTGTGTGAGGGCGTGTGGTGCCCACCGAGCACTGGGCGGTGATGGAGTGATTGACAGGGCAGATAAGGGGCTGCATTGGATTCCTTTGGGCTGGGGGATTAGGAGCAGCCACAGATGGGAGATAACTGGACTTCATTTCAGTTTATTTTCCTCCTTATCCCCGCTCCCCACCTTCACTCCCCGAAAAACACAATCTCTGTAGTTTGCGTTTTCATCAATATTTGCAAGTCATTACCACTGGTTTAAGGTGAGAGACAATGTCAGGGCCCAGACCAGGCCAGCCCCTCCCCTGATCACATCCAGGTCTGGTACCCTGAAAATGAGCACCATGCGTAGCCAGACAGCCTTCACTCTGGCTGTGTTCACAGCATGCCGCCTCCCAGGCCCACAGTACTCCTAGGAGGGGCCGCGCCTCATGGACCAGCCCCAGACCTCCTCAGCTGACCTCATGCCCGCTGACAGTCCTTAAGCTGGGCCCTGCCCTTGCCACTTGAAGCTGCTGTGTGACATCCCTGCCCCCAAGCTTAGGCTCTAGCGTCGTGCTTCCGCGCCTGCTATTAGCCCCTTCCCCACAGCTCCTCCTGTCCTTGACACCGGTGACCAGGGTCCAGACCCCACCTGGGCAAAGTGGGGCTGTGGCCTATGGAGGGGGCAACTTGGTCTGAATCACCCTCCAACACCAGTATCCCTCCACATTTGCTGAGTGGCGGTTCCCATCTGTCATCTCATTCCCAAACCCTGTGAGCTAGGGGCTGTCAGCACTACTGTATGTGAGCGAACTGGAGCTCAGGAAGGTTACCGTGCACCCAAGGCTGCAGAGCAAGGATGTGGGAGAGCTGGAATTTAAACCTGTATCTCTCTAAGGTCAGAGCCCGCAACCACCAGGTTCTGCTGCTTCACAGCGGTGGCAGCAGCCCAGACACTCTACACGTCAGCATGCCTGGGCCCGTGGAAGGGGGCCACCCTAGCACAGTGGGCAGATACGTTCTTTCCGCTCCCAGCCTCTGAACACAGACCCTGACCCAGCCCAGACCCCCTGCCAGGCTGAACCAGACCAAAAGGGACAGGATTCAAACACATGCCGCCCTCAGGAGCAGTGTGTCTGAGACAGTCAGGCTGTAGCAAGAAGGACGCACAGAGGACAGAACGCACCCAGCGGCTGAGCCAGCCCCAGGATATGTCACCACATGTGGCATCCAGGCCCCTGCAGCTCAAGGAGAGGGGCTGAGCAGCTCAGTCCAGGCAGCTGTGGTGGCGGAGGCTGTAGCTGTCCCAGGGGCCCCTCCAAAACTGGGTCCCCACCGTACCCTCCCACCAGGCAAGGTTGGGAGCCGAGAGTGCTGGGGACATGTCCGGGGACACGTGTGCAAGGGGAGCTTGTCCTAATGAGGAGAACATGGCTGCTAGTTAGGCGAGGGGCGGGCGGGGAGCCGCAGAGCTGATTGAAGGCAGGGGCAGGGGTCAGACAATTAGGCCCAGATCCGGCCGTTTGATGTGAGTTCTGAGGCCTCAAAGCCTCCCTTCAGCCCGCTCCCTCCACTCCCTCCTCTCCCTCCTCTTTCCTTTCTTCTTCTGCCCAAAGGCAGGAAGGATGGAAACGCTTACTCTCACTGTTACTATTATTAAACTCTGCGGCAGGCCAGCCAGACCCCAGGACTCCTGCCCACAGGGGGCACCCCAGGCCCCCAGGAGGCTTCTTGGGCCCCAGGGGGCATCTGGCCAGAGGCCAAGACCAACCTGAGGGCAGGGATGAGCTGAGCCCCCGGAACAGGGTAACCTTGCTCCCTTTCTTGCTTCTGAGGCAGGAATGAATAGGGCTGCCCAGTGGTTATTTGGACCCAGGGCTGCTTTGACCATCACCTCCTGCAGCCACCTAGTTCTTTTCTCTTCTGCCTGGGGTTTGAGGGTGAGGGTGTGGTTCATTCACACGCATACCCCATCACACAAATAGTTGTCTGCAGCACTCACACCAAAATCCTGCCCTACAAGGTACAGCTACATAGAGCCACACAGCCCTACAGTACTGTCACACTCACGCACACCAAAGTAGAGTGTCTCCCCACCCATGTCATAGTCACACATATCATCACGGGGTCCCTTACTTTAGTCACAGCCAAGGTCTTGCACGAAAGCCCTGTCTCCTGCAGCAGGGCCCTGAGAGCTAAGCCCCTCCCCAGAGTGGCTGGGAACAATAGTCAGATCTTGTGTCCAGGGTGGGTGGGTGCTGAGCCCTTCCAGTCCCCCATCCTAGGAAATAAGCCTAGAAAGCAGGTACTGACCAGAGAGTGGGAGGAAGCCAGATTGGGGGGGCAGTGGGGAGAGGGAGGGTGGGAGCAGAGATAAATGTTAGCTCATTTCTTCCGTAATTAGTTACTCCCTCATCCCCGCGTTGTAATTGTGAACAAGCTGTAATGTTTAATTAGTCTGTAAATGAAACCCCAATTTCATAATGGCCTGGCTGACAGGGCTAAGTGAGCAGGGGAGGAGGCAGCGGGGAGGTAATATGGAGGGTCTGTGGGGGGGGTGGAATGGGGGGCTCCGGGGGGTGGGGAATGGCTTGCAGGATTACCTCCTCTTCTCTTCAGCCCCAGCCTGGGCTCTGTCTGGGGAGGCTCTGTGACTAGGTCTAGTACTTGGTCCTCTCCACCAGCCCTCCTCACCAGAGAAAAGAGGGGAAGGGAAGACTGCTGGCACCCTTCTGCCCCGCTCCCTGCCTGCCCTCCAATTCTCTGGTTGGGATACCACAATCACAGCCCAGTCTACGTGCCTCTGGTTGGAGAATCTGGCTCTGGGGGCCCAGGCCTTGTCACTCCAACTAGGATGATGATGCCTCCCTAGGTCCAACCTTCTTCCTCCTCAAATCATCCTCCTGAGAGGCCTTTGCTCAGCACCTGGACCTCAGGATCTGGTCCTCCACCTAAAGGAGCCAGTGATTGGCATGGGATAGGCCCCTCCCCCTCCAGTCCCCCGGCTAGGTGGAATCCAGCATCTGTGCCGGGCTCACACCCCAGGCAAGACCTTGCTCTCGGAGGGTCTCACCGCAGGCTGTGATAAACTGGAGCTGCCGCAGGGGGGAGCCCCCGGCCCCACCGCTGTCTCATCGGTCTCCCTGTCTCCCCTACAACATCCTCACCGCCTGCACACGCCCCCGCCCCGCCTGCTGCAGCCATAAATCTCAATTTACGAGGGCGGCTCTGGTGGGGGAGGGAGGCAGCGCGGCTAATGACGGCTCCTCAGCCGGATTTTTCATGTTGCACAGTCATAAATTTTTAAGAACAGCATGGGCAGCACGTTAGCGAGTTATCGAGGCTGCCTCCGTGCTGGCTGCCTAGCTCTGAGAGAGCAGAGAAGCAGGCAGGGCCGAGGCAGCATTTGGGGCAGGGGTGGGGCCCAGCAGCCAGACTAGTCTGCAGGCAAGGGTACCGCGGGGCCAAGCAGGCAGGCCAGCGTGAGCCTTTGCGCAGGGCCAGCTAGGACTGCCTGAGCTGCTGGGAGCCAGGGACAGGCACAGGGGTGGGAAGAGGATGTGGGCACACACAGCATGGCGTTGGGAGGTGCTGATGGATGCCTCTGCTCTAGGACTTGACACCATGATGTACAGGGAGCCTGGAGACATATAGATTTTCCAAGTGGCCACTTTGACTAGAATTACAAACCCTGACTACGTGCACAGTGAAGCCTCTGCCCTGGCAGAGCCACATTTGGTTCATAAATGAGCTGGGACCACTTGGGGATCATTCTTGAGAACTAGGGTTCCTGGAGCCACCAAGGGGGAATCCCTGGGGAAATGCCCACAGAGGGGCAGACCTATGGGTATGGTGGAGCCAGGAGCCTAGAAGCAGGGTGACCTTGTGCTAGTCAAGGCTCATCACTCCCAGGTTGTGTGGTCCTGGATAAGTCATTCACCACTCTGGGCCTCTGTCTCTTCCTTTTTAAAGTGGGGTTGATGGTGACTCCTACCTCCCAGGCTTACTATGAGGAGAAAGGAGGTAATGCATTTAAAAATACTGTAAACCTACGCCCCCCCCCCCCCCCGCCCCAGGTACCAGTTAGCCCATTTGTCTATTTTAGTTCTCTGTAAACGTTTTGAGGAGAGTAAGGATCTTTGTGGAGGATTGTGGGGCATTCATTCACTTTTGTTCAGTCATTCATTCAGAAGATGTTTGCTGAGGTCTTCTGGGTGCCCAGTCCAGTGCTGGATTGCACAGGTGAGGGAGGTTCCTTGCTGGGAGGTGATGTGAGCACTTGTGGCTGAGGCAGCTCAGTGTTCCCAGCCCTGTGCCTGGTCTCCACGTAGAGTCAACGGGCCAGATCCAGCCCTGTCCTGCCATGGGCACACCTAAGCTTCAGAGTGCTTGAGAGGCCCACACAGGCCTTCTCATAAGCCCAAGCTGAATGCTCACCTGAGTTTCCTAATCTGTGCAATTGAGGGTTAATGATCTTGACCATCTTTCAGGAACCACAAGCAGAAGGTCAAGAAATCACATGTTGCTCAAGTCAGCAGAGGTGGTGTGAGTGAGCATATCAGGTGTTCAGGATGTGTCCATGGCAGTCCACCAGGAACAAAATGCCAGTCATGGAGGGAGAAGAGCATCCCTGAGCTGGGCCTGCCCCTTCTTGAGCCGCTCTCCTCATGCCCTCTGCACTCCAGCACAAGAGCCTCCCCCATTTTCTGGAAACTGCCATTGGCCTTCCCACATGGCTTTATGGGTCCTTGGCCTGATTAACTCCTGCTCAACCTTCAGAGAGCAGCTCAAAGTTTGCTTTCCCAGGGAAGCCTTCCCTGACTCCTAGATTTGGTCAGGTCCTCCCCTGTGCACACCTTCGTAACACCCAGCACTTCCCCTGCACAGCCTTTCCTCATGATCCTAATTAAGAAATAGTCATTTAACACCTCTCTCCTCAACTGGATTGTAAGTTCCCTGAGGGCAGGAACTTATGTCTGTTTGTTCAGCTTGTATCCCCACAGGGTAACCTTGTGTCTGACTCTTGTAGGCAGATAGTAACTAAAATGTGTTGTTTTGAATTGAGTTGAGCTGAGGTGGCCCTGGCCCACCCCTGGGTGCCAGGGCAGGGGGAGACAGCTAGGGCAGTGCCTGGGGCTGAGGTGCTTCCCATTAGTCCTCATGATTAATTCACAGCCACACTGTGATGGAGTGGGCTTGTCCCCAGTCAGCGCCTCCGCTGGGGCCCACCTGTTAGCGACAAACAAACAAAGGGGATAAATAATGCATTGGGAGCTGAGCCAGGCAAGGCGGCGGTATTGAAATTAATAGGGATTAGCTGAGCAGCTTGAGGATGAAATATTTACCAGGTGGGACTGGGCTTCGGGAGGGCAGCCCCCCTCGCAGAGTCCCCAGGCAGAGCCAGGCCCTTCTCCAGGGCATCACTGTTAGGACTGGGGAGTCCCACCACCAGTACTGCTGCCCCCAGATGCGTCCGTTTGCTGGACAGACTGGTGGCCGGACTGCTGAGAGCTCAGGTCCCAGCCAGTGTCCTGGCCCGGCAGGTCTTGGGGAAATCAAGATCCTAGAAAGGAGTGGAGGTGGGGAAGGGGCTGAAGCCCCCAGCACTTTGGCAGCTGAGGACAAGGACCTTGACTGATCTTCAGGGCCTTGGCATGTCTAGGCTTTGGGCAACGGATGTCAGGGCTGTAATAGGTTTGCCTGTGGTCTTGTCTCCCATCCTTCCCTCTTTCTTTTCTTCCAGTTCTTCCTTTCTTCCACTTAATACATGTTTACTGAAGGCCTCTGCACAGGTAACATTAGTGCCCTCGGGTTTGTGATCTAGCAGGAGGTGACACAGGCCATCACAGTGGAGGAACATGGGGTGCTGTGAAACACGTAGAAGGATCCCTAACACAAACATGAGGGCCCAGGTAAGGCACCTGAGGCAATGATAGCAAGGGGCAGGGCTTTCCAGCAGAAGGAGGGCGTGCAGAAAAAGCCGAGAAGCTAAAGAGCCTGAACTCTGGGGTCCAGCAGGAGAGTGGGGAAGATGAGGCCTGAGGGGGAACCTGGGCAGATCCCCGGAACTTTATAAAGAAGTTTGGACCCTATCCTGGGAGCAGTGAGGTGCTGTTGGAGTGGTGGTTGTTATTTTAATGATTAACTCTTAAACTTTTTACTTTGAACCAATTTTACATTACAGAGAAGTTTCTATACATCTCTTAACTGGCTTTCTCTCATGTTAGCATCTGACATAATCACAGTACAGTTATCAGTATCAGGAAATGAACTTGGGTACTACACTATGAGCTAAACTGAAGGTCATACTTGGATTTCACCAGTGTTTCCAATGCTGTCCTTTTTCTGTTCCAGGATCATTGAAAGGTTTTAAGACAGGGAGTGAAATGACCAGATTTGTGGCTTAGAAGGACACCTTGGAGGAGATTGGCGGGGGCACTGCTGTCTCCTAGGGTGAGAGGTGGTGGTGCCCTGGACCAGGGTGGTGGTAGTGGGAATATAGGTTTAGAAATCACTGGGACATCTAGGGTAGATAAGCTCAGGGCTGGCCAAGTGTGCCCAGTGGGGGAGTGGAGAATGAGAAGGGGACCAGTGGCAGCTTTGAGCAACACCCACTCTATAGGGACAATCAGAAGAAAGACACATACAAAGAAGCTGAAGGAGTTGGATAGGGAGGGAAGGTGCTGTCACCGAAGCCAGGGGAAAAGAGCTTCAGGGCACGAGTTAGTCCACTGGGGCCATCTAAACCACTGGACTTTCAGCCCTGTGAGGTCGGAGGGATCATTCGAGAAAGTGGTTCAGTAGGACACAGGTGGGGAAATCAGATTGTAGGGTGGGAAATGAGGGAAGGAGGCCTTGAGCGTTAACCAGGAAGTTTGGCTATGAAAGGGAGGAGAGGTTGGCTACCAGGCCTGTGGAAAAGGAGTTAAGGCAAGGGTGTTTTTAAAGATGGGAGAGATTTGATATGTTTACATGCTTATGTGAAGAAGCAGTGCAGAAAAACAATCAAGGCTCTATCAGAAAGGGGCTTGCTCATCACATAAGGCCCCCAAAAAGGAAATGGGGTGGAAAACCCAGGTGGAGTGAGGGATGGGCTTTAGAAGTGCCATGGGGACGCACCTTCTCTCCTCCCTCTGTAACAAGTGAGAGGACAGTGCCTCCTGTGTCTCCTGTGAAGTAGGAGACCACACTATGTGTGTGGGGGGGGGGCGGGGACTTGAGAGTGGTGGGAAGTAGAGAAAAGGCCACTAGGGAGAAAGGGAGAGCGCGCGCGTGCTGATCAGGAGCGTAGGTGGTCAGCCAGGCGGTTTCATACAGCCAGGTGAGCTTGCGGACTCTGGTTTTAGGAGGGGCACAAATCTGTATGGTTGTGATGTTCTCTAGTCACGCTCAGCCCAGGTGCAAGCATAGAGAGGGCAGTTTGGGTTTTTCCAGGCAAGGGTGATGGAAAGAAAAGAGCAAGAGAGTTGAGAATGTTGGCAAAAAAGGACTGAGATGATGGGCCATGGAATCCAGGCTCCTGTGTGAGGTGCGTCGGTTATGTTGCTAGGACGGGAACCGCTTGCGTCATACCCCGATATCCATTGTCTTCCTTCCTCACTAAAAGGAACCCTGGTATCACCAGGGGCAGCGGTGTGTACCCAGTTAAAACACCACTTCTTTTTAGTTCCTCATACAGCTAGATATGGTTATGTCCCTGAGTTCTGGCCAGTGAGATAAAAGGAAAAGAGTTGTGTGAGACCTCCAGGAATGATACTTAAAAGGAAGTGACTCAGCCGGGAAGTACATTGTTCTTGCTGTTTCCTTCTTCCTCTTTCCTAAAATGTGGATGTGATGCTTGGAGCTCCCGCAGCCATTTTGGACCAGGAGATAACCTGGAAATTAGAAGCAACATGCTGAGAAGGGTAGAAAGAAGTCTAAGCCCCCGATGACTTTGTGGAGCTGTGGGACTCTCAGGCATCTTAGATCACAAGCCATAGACATAAAAAAATTTTCCTTCGTTCAGTTGCGTTTTCTTCCCTCTCTGTTTTCATGTGGGTTCCCATCAAAACTTGACTCTTTTAGCCTTTTTAGTAGTAACATGGCCTGTGTCTTGCCATATAGCAGGAAACAATTTGGTCAAATGTTTCAAGAGAGCATAACAAGAGTTACCAACTTCCTGGCTTGAAATAACAGGGCCGTCATTGCCCTTTGCCCTCCCTCCTCCCTTCAGCCAAGTGTATGTTATAGGGCCCATTTGTTATGTCACTCTCTTTCCTGTCTTTACATTCTGTATCAGTTAGTATGCTTCTGGCTACAAGAAAAAGAAAACTCAATGCAAGATATCTTAAATAATAGGATTTATTACCTCACAAAAGTCTGGAGATAAGGTGATCCTAGGATTAGTTAATTCAGCATCTCAGCAATGTCATAAAGGACCCAGACTTTTCCCATTTTTCTGTTCTGTTATCTTCAGCATGTTCTTCACAGGCTAACTCCCCTAACGTTTAGAAGATGGCTTCTGCAGTCCCAGACATAATGTGCAAACATGAAAACCTCCCGCAGAATATAAAGGACTACTTCCTCCTTGTGTTTCTCTTCACAAGAGTGAAGAAGTTTTCCTTGAAGGTCTTTCAGCAAACTTACCTTCATTCTCACTCGCCAGAACACACGGCCACCACTAAACCAGTGAGCGGCAAGAGGGATGGGATCACCACAGGTGGCTCAGACCCGGAGGATTCACCCTGGTCACGGGAGGAAGGCGTGGGCTCTGCCAGGTTGGCAGCAAGGGAATGACTGTTGGGTAAGCAGTCAAAAGTAGACAGGGGAGAAAGTAAAGAGAGGAGGCGGGTGGTGTATCTGGATAGAGTAGAGGTATTAATGTTTCAAGGTTCCAGTGAGATGAAAGAAGAGTGTATTATTGCCAGTAACTAGGGACATTTGGAATTTAATATTTCAAAGGAAGAGCAGTGGAGGATGTTAAAAAGGTAGAAGGTGTAACTGTGGAAATGAGTGGAAATAGGATACAGTGGAGACGGTCGTTAGTGCTGAGGTCAAAGATCCAAGAGGCTGGCAGCAGGTTTCTCAAAGGACAGGTCGTAGAGGCTATGACAGGCGGGTCTCCTGGGAAGGAGGTGGCCAGGGCCTAGATTGCTGGCACACGCTCGCGAGAAAGGCCTCAGAGGCACTGCTGACCATGGGTCTGGGGCCAGGTCACAGGTGCCTGGGGCGGTGCTGGCAAGCGGCCCAACGTGTCTGAATCCCAGTGTTGGCATTTTGGAAACCCCCCCCTGGTTGGTCAGGCCCTTCTGGAGAGGGGTAAGGCCCTGTCACCTTCCTGCTGGAGCCACTCAAGGACCCTCAGAAGACAGTCCCACGGGGGACCCCTAGGGACAGGGTAAGGAGGAATGGGGCAGAGGTGGCTGCCAGGGATGGCAGATGTGCCCAGCTGTTCTCAGGAGCTGCCTCTTCTCCGCCCACCCCGGCCGGGTCGCCTTCGCTCGGCCTTGGGTTATCTGGCTAACCTCTGGCACTTCCAGCTGTAGTATCCCAGAGTCAGGAGGAGGACGGTGAGGCTTCTCGGCTCCTCTACCTGGATGGGGCCTTGGCTAGGAGTGAGTGGGGGAGGCGGGCACCCGATGTAATGGCCAGAGCAGCCGCCCTGTTACTACGGCGTATTTCACTTTTAATTCTGACATATAATGTAATGATCTTTTTTAAGGCCCGATGATATTATCTGCCTGACTAGATTATTGAGTCTTCATCATCTCCAGATAAATTTATGGCCAGGACGAGGCTCAGGATTTATCATCAGTCAATAGAGCTCGATACTCTAACAAGGCGTGTAATAAGATATACATATTTAATGATCCAAGGGGAGGAGCGCTAATGGGAGCCCAGAGTGAGTGGTCCACAGGGCCGGGGCTCTGCCCTAGGGCTGCCGTAGCTGTAGGGGCATGGGTGTGGTCTTTGCCCTGTGGTCCCCAACTCTGGCCTTTCTCATGACCACCTCAGTGTCGTCCTTGTTAACATCCAGAGGGAGAGGCAGACAGGGAAAGGAAGAGGAGGCAGTAGGGGAAGTGTCGGAGCTGGGACCTAGGCCTCTTCAGCCCAGCCCGTGTAGAGACAGCCCACCAGGGAAGTCCTGTCCCTGCTTCTGGGCCTGGGGTGGGGGTGGGGAGTAGCGGTGTCCTTAGACCTGTACACCCAGGCCCCTGAGCGCTAGGGCAGGCCCACGAGGGGAGGGAGTGCCGCGGCTGCGTGCCCAGGCCGCGCTGATAGTGACGGATGGTTTTTCATTACAGCCTCTCAGGTCCTGCCCGCGCCCTGTGTGTGGAAATTCTATTTATTCCCTAATTTGTAAAAATTCCCTCTTTATCTGATCCCAATCAGGGCGGGGTAATTGGCTCTCTGGGGCAGCGGCTGGGGTCCTTGATGAAGAGCTATGTGGATGTACCCAGCCCGGCCCCCACCCAGCCCGCCACCAGGGCCCACAATTAATAATGATTTGCAAATGGCAGACAAGCAATAACACAGAAAGATGTGGCGTCCGTGCTGCCTCTTCATTTCCTCCCCTCGCAGATATAAATGGCCACAGAACAAAAACCCAGCACTATAAATTCTGGAATTAGTTATTCACTGGGATAAATGGGGCCTGGAGCCACCAGCCCCTCTCCCACCACCCTTCTTGCCTGCTTTCCCTGATCCAGGTGTGTTCCCAGGCCCGAGGCCTGGCTCCTCTGTACCTTTGGCTCATGGCTCAATTCCCCAGTTCCCTCCTAGACCCTTCCCGCTACTGTAGCTAGCCCTTCCTGTGTGGCCCAGAGTTGGGAGCAGTCACCTGCTCTGGATCTGTGGCTTCCTCAGCCTCTGCCTCCTCTCATTGACCTCTCTTGGCTGCCCAAGCAGGCTTTTGTCCCCACTCTGCGCTAGGGTTTGAATGGAGGTGACAGGTCCCGCCCAGCCTGGGAGTCTGGGTCAGGGTTGGTCTTGGGTGTCATCTTTGGCATTTGGGACCAATCCGGTCATTTGCCTGGGCAAGTCTGAGTTGGGCTTCTGGTGGCCAAATGCGATGTAAGTGACATAAGGCTTTGACGCCTGCTCGCTGGCCAGGCTGTTGTGGGATGTTGGCACAGGCGTTTCCGGGCGCTCTGCCCTCTCGGCCAGGCCCACGCTCTCCCCGCCCCCCAAGTGGCTCTGAGCTGGCGGGTAATGGGCGTGTAATGGCCTCATTTCCATGCCCGGCCTCCAGGAGCGGCGGTAAGTGTTTGATTGCCTTAATTTCCAAACACATCATTATCCCAGCTTTACCAGCGCTTAATAAACACTTTATGAGGATTTTTTTAAAAACATCTTCGGTCCGCATACTTCTCTGAAGTGATAAACTCTAATTAAGTCTAATATTTAAAAATATGGTAATGGTGAGTTGTTTGAATAAGTGGACTGCATTTCTGTAATTTCATTATTACGTAAAACACGCTAATTATTTGGAGCGCGCTTATTACGGAGAGAGAAATCGCCTGCTAATCAAGATGAAATTGCCTTTTCCCCTTATTGTGGAACCACCGTCATCCTTCACCATCAGCCCTGTGGCACCTCCAGGCACCTCGGTGGGGTGGAGGGGGCGGAGGGGAGGGGCTAGGAGAAGGGGTCACTTTGGAGTTGAGGCTATAAGGGCCCTGTCTGGGGGGAAGCAGAGGGAGCTGTGGGAGCCGTGTCTGGGGAGAGGGTTCTATATCTGGGGGTGGTGTCAGGTGGGCCAGGGTAGCCCTGTCTGGGCGCCCAGGGGACTGCGTGGGCCATGTCTGGGACAAGGGAACGGACTTGTGGGATCTCAGGGTATTGCTGCTGGAATAACATTATTATTGGATATTATTGGAATAGCAACCACAATAATAATCACTCACCCAGCCACTGTTTTAAGCACTTCACAAATAAAAACTCATTTCATCTTTTCAACAACCCTTTGAGGAAAGTAGTTGCTATAATTATCATTATTGTTCCCATTTTAGAAAAGAAGAAACCAAGACACAGAGAGGTGAAATAAAAGCACCGTAACTTGCTCAAGTTCACAGTTAACGAAGTGATGGAGTTTGGATTCGAACCCAGAATCTTAGGATATCCAGGGCTTTCTGCTGGTTCAGGCCCAAATTCACTGCCTTGGCTCCTGTCTTCCTTCAGAGCTACGCTGTGCTCTTGTACCCTGAGTTGTACCCAGCTGCAGCTTGAGATGCTGGCCCCCAGTATAGAGTTGCCCAGTTAGCAAATAAAAATATAGGACACCAATTAAATTTAAACTTCAGCCAAAGAACAAATAATTTTTTTAGTATAATTATGTCCCCTCTGGGGCTGGGGACTTATTAATCTGGCAGTCTTCTGTCAAGTAGGCCCAGCATTGACCCACTGGCCCTTTGCTCTCAGGCACGTTGCTGCCAAGATGTGCAAACAGAAAGATGTAGCGGCCAAATGAGGTTCTAGAATGTCAACACACCAGGGTTCTTGCTCTCTCTCGTCTTTACTAAGGTTCCTGCTTCCAGTGCTGTTCTCCCCACCCCATCCCTGCTCCATGGGCTCTGGCCCCATTCCTCACCAGCTCCTGGAGATCACTAAGACAGTGTGCTTACCAGGCTGAGCTTTTTAGGCAGGAGGCCTCAGGTTTGTCTGAGTCTTCCTTTAGGCCACACTGCCTTGCAGCCCTATAAAGTCAGCAGCGTGTCACCCTGCTGCCCCTGATGTCTGCCAGTCCAGTTCGCCGCTTTGATCATTTCATATTCATTCTCCTTCCTCGCTCCAACAGACTCACGTATGGGAATTGTATATATAATAGAGGCATCATTTCAGAAGGGTGGGGAAAGTGTGGACAGTTCAGTCAATGGTGATAGGACAGTGGCTATCCACTAGGGAAGAAAAGTAAAGTTAGATCTTCTATTTCTCCCCATATATGAAAATAAATTCCAGACAGATTAAAAAGTTAAATATAAAAACAAAGTATTAGAAGAAAATATATGATAGTTTTCTAATAGCACTGGGATAGGGAAGGCCTTTTTCAGTGAGATACAAAGCCTAGAAGCTGTAAAGGAAATGCCTGATACATTTAAATGTCCCATAGGAATCTCAAGATTAACACTAAGGTCATCACTGGCCCAAACCTACGGCACCTCAGGTTTGCCTTACCTCCATGAGTTTGACTAAGATCCTAGACTCAGCCCCCTACAGACCCACACCCTGATCTCTCCCCATTAAGCCTTGCTCATTCTGTTTCCTTAAAATCTCTTGCCTCTGTCCACGTCTCCACGCCGTCAATACATTCCCATCTCCGTCCCCGCCGCCACTGGCCTGGTTCTGGGCCACCGTTTCTGGCCTGGACCATAGTACAGCCTGCTAGTCAGTGTCTGTGCCTTCAGGGTTAACCCCTCCAATCCTTGAAACACAGATAGGCTCCTGTCTTGTCCCTCCTCATATATGTTAGCGTCTCCCCGTCATTCCCAGAATAAGAAGCTCTGAAGCTCCTTAGCTTAGCATCCAGTCTCCAGGGGTTCCTCTGGCCAGTCACTGCTGACCTGGCCAGCTTCGCCTCTCGCACTCCCCTGCCTCTTACTCTTCATCACGCCCACCGCCTGCTAGACTTACGTGTTTTTGGACACACTACGTTTCCCCTCCAGCAAGGTGCCCGTACTATTCACTATGCTGGGATCACCTCCGCACTTCAAGCCCGGCTTGCTGGCCAGCTCCCCCCGCCCCGCCCGCCCCCACCGCCATGTGCCCTCAGACTTCCGCCTGGCTTTGTCCTCCGGGGAGCCCTTTCCTGATTCTCGG
This sequence comes from Mirounga angustirostris, assembly GCF_029215605.1. Lineage (NCBI taxonomy): Eukaryota > Metazoa > Chordata > Mammalia > Carnivora > Phocidae > Mirounga > Mirounga angustirostris. The sequence continues at coordinate 155,820,034 of NW_026991712.1, forward strand.
TGCCTTTTCTGTGCCGCCTTTCCCCGTGGCACTGCTCACACCACACCACTTCCGGGCCTGCCTCTGAGCTCCTTGAGGGCAGGGAGCAACAGTCTGCAGCGAGGCTTGTGACCCGGCACGGCGCGTGTGCACCCAGCGCACAGAAGTGTCAGTGTGTGTTTGCTGAATGAATGAGTGCACGAATAAATGGTCCTCCAAGAGTTTCCTTGGGCCCTTTCCCTGCTGAGGGTGGTCCTCGCCCAGGCCCTGCTTCCTGCCCTCTACTGTTCAGTCCCCAGACAAGTGCAGCTAACTGGAGCGGCCTCCGGTCATTGTCCTGTGTCAGCCCTCACTGGGTGTCCTATGTGGTCTGAGCCCCCCTTCCACTAGCAGCTTGGCCAAGCAGATATTCAACTACCCTTGGGCCCAGCCAACAAGCTTATCCAAGTCAGGTGCTAGCCCCACTCACCTCTTGGAGGGATTTAAGCAGCTGCACATCTCCCGTTATGGTCTTGGCAATATAAAAATATTTCCAGTGTTAAGAATATTAATGCCCCTGGGTGCCTGGGTGGTTTAGTTGGTTAAGCGACTGCCTTCGGCTCAGGTCATGATCCTGGAGTCCCGGGATCGAGTCCCGCATCGGGCTCCCTGCTCGGCGGGGAGTCTGCTTCTCCCTCTGACCCTCCTCCCTCTCATGCTCTCTGTCTCTCATTCTCTCTGTCTCAAATAAATAAAATCTTTAAAAAATAAATAAATAAAATAGTCCTTTAAAAAAAAAAAATATTAATGCCCCAAACAGAAGAGAGTCATCTTGTCACAAGCTGATAACCCTGCAGGAACATAAAATCAGGTTAGTCTTCTAGAATTTGGAGGTAAGGAAGACCTACCTCGGAGGCCTCCATTGTGGGCACAAGACTGTGTGCCTCCCACCCCTTACCCTCTACACCATAATGGGTTCCGGCTGGCCTCATTAGCTCAGTGAGAGGTGCCAGAAGCGGGGGCTGCTGACCCATGTGGCCCCAGGGCTTCAAGCAGAGGACTCTCCCAGAGGCCATGTTGTCACCAGCCTCACCCTGCTGCTGGCTCTCTCTGAACTCCTGGCCTGTTAAAAGGCCCAGATTTGCCTCTTCACCTCTGCCCCATTTCCTCATTTTCTAACTGTGCCATTGACTTTTTAAACTGATCAGTAGGTTGCACTGACTCATGAGGTTTCAAGGGCTAGAAAAAGAGCCTGGGCTGGAAGCCCATAACTGCCATACCACGGACTTGGTGAACTGAAACAAGTGTCTTCCCAATTCTGGGTCTCTCTTTCTTGGTTGTGGTGGACCAGTTACAACAAGGTGGGCTCCAGAATCCTCAGTAAACAGGATCAGTAGTCAGTGTGAGCTCGTGCGATGAATGCCGGCTGCTCTCATTGCGTGTGCTGGCCTCTCTGTCATCTGTGCCAGAGATTGTATGGTATATACCCTCTCACCGTTGGGTCACCCGGGAAACTAGCGTCCTTGCCTCCCCTCCAAGAAGAGGACGTATTCCAAACCTAAAGCACCGACAAAGACGGGGTGTGGAAGGGTGTCACCTGCTCAGTGCTCACAGTTAACACATGTAGCGTCCCTTATCACCCCTAGTGGAGGAACCTGAAGTTCAAAGAAACGTAAGCACTTGCCACAAGCACACAGCCAGTGGGCAAAGTTAAGACTAGAAATGCGTCTGCCTTTGTCATTTTCAGAAAACAGAGGTTCCTGGAGATTGGAACACAGGGATTGGGGGTAGAGAGTGGCAGAGGTGAGACCAGAGAGAGCAGGGACCCGTTTTTACAGGGCCTTTACCTTTAAGTCCTATTAAAGAGTATAGCCTTGAACCTGAGGGCGGCGGGAGCCATTGAAAGGACTTAGACGAGGATGTGATCACTTGGGCTACAAGAGAATGGATTAGAGGGAGAAGAAAGAGGATAGGCTGTGTAAGAGCAAGAGATGATGGGGTCTGCACTGGGGTGGGGGCGGAATGAAGGGAAGTAGATGATTAAACAGAAGAAGATAAAATCCAGTTGATACTTGGGATTTGGGGAAGGAGAGGGCAAAGTGTCAAGCCTGATTCTCAGGCTTCTTTGGGAGCACTTGGGGTGCTGTTCACTGGGATGGAGAACACTGGGTAGTGAAGACATGTGGGGAAGGAAATTGCATTACTGGGATGTTTTGAGTTTGTATGGATCTAGAAAGAGATGTTCCAGAGCTCAGGAGAGGTGCAGGCAGGAGATGGCGATCTTCAGGGCTCGCTGAAGCTCAGGGTGTGGATGAAGCCAGCCAGTGTGTGTCAAGTGCAGAGAGGTCAAGGACAGACTGGGGCCAGGCACAGGTGGGAGGTCAGTGCTGGCCCACTGGATGGCTGGTGACCTGGCGGGGAGGGGCTGGGCACATTCACTTGGGCCAGGGGAGGTAGATTGAGCGATTTGTCCGGCAATGAGGGAGGAGCCAGATGAAGTCAATAGAAAACTAATTTTCTTTTCTGCTGGAAGAAATGAGGTGTGTGGCCGCTGGGTAATTGCAGATAACGAGGGGACTTATTCTTAATATGCACAGTGGCCATGGTCCCCAGAGTGCAGGAGACAGGAAGGATTGGAGGTGCCCTGACAAGGCCGGACTTCTCTGGGAAGCAACTCACCCCGTCGTAGCCTTTTTGACGGTGCCATCACAGCCTCTGGACCCTATCATAAACCCTCCTGCCCCATCTCCAGCCTGCCGCCTTCCCCTTCCTGTCAGCTGCCTCACTCCTGTCGCATCCCCCTCCCTTCACCCTCTACCCCCACAGCACAGGCATACACACTAAGGGAGACAAATGATGGGGCCTCAGCTGAGCGGGGTGCGTGTCCGGCCCATAAACCACGGGGACGGGTCACGTCTGGAGTTGCCATGGCCGCCACTCCCCACCCATCTGTCTTCCCACTGTCCTGCCTCAGACCAGCCCTCGTGGCGTCCTGGGCCCCTGGAGGAAAAGGGTGTCCCCGTGTCTGGGTATCACTTTTCCATGCCCACATTCCCCTTGGGTGCGTTCATGTCGAGGTCTGCGAAACAGGACCCTGTGTGACCTGTCTGCCCTTACAGAGTCGCATCTGGCTAATGACACGGGACCTGGGCTGGCCAAGACGCCCGCTTCCACAGCCCTTTTCTAGCGCTGTTGGGCCCCGTTTCCTAGTCTAAGGTTCTAGCAAGGGCAGGCTGGAGGGCTCAATGGAAGGGGTTGGCCCTTGACAGATGCAGAGGCCTCCTGACCCCACCTTGACCTTGCCACCACCCCACACCTGATTATGACATCGAAGTATAATGCTTCTGCAATCACAGCACCGATCCCATGAGGGCTGGTAGCGGCTGAGGTCCTGGTTATGGCCCAGGACTGTCTATGGGAGGTGGGAGAGGGGTGGGAGGAGGGGCAGGCGAAGGGATGGGGAGCTGGCTGGTGTTCTGGGCAGTGGAACAGAAAAACCCTGGGCACTTAGGCCATTTCTGTCCTTGGCTTTCTGTAGAGGGACAAGCGTTGGGCAGCTGCACCTCCTGCTGGTGGCGTTAGAACTAGCCCAGGCCTATGTCCATGATACCGAAGGCACGGAGCACCTGCTCCTGCAGCCGCCGGGGTTCTAGGAGTTGCTCACAGGGACCAGTACTGGAGAAACTGCTGACATGGTTTGGCAGGAGCAGACCTACTTAGGTACAGCCAGAGGCAGGACCGAAGCCTGACTGGCACCAGCTTTGGGCCTAGTGGGGGGGAGAGGCAGGGCTTAGACTGAGCACACAGGCATGTCTAGTAGAAGATTGCTGGCCCAGGTGTCAAAGGTCCACAAACCTGGACCCTCTCCGCTGCTCTGGGGCGACATGGGAGAGCAGGTGCCCAGAGCAGGCTGACCAGGCCCCCGGCCCCAAAGTGCCAAGGCTTGTGCCTCGTCACCAGCGATTATGGCCTGGGCCATATCTCTCTCTCTCTCACTCACACACACACACACACACACACACGCAAATGCCGGCAAAGTCACCCTGGCCGTGGGCGTGATGAATGGCCGCACAGTAATGAAATGGAGACATCAAGGCGGGTGGCGGGAAGACGGAGTGTGGCGGACGGGCCGTCCCCACGCGGCGGCAACAAGAAGGATCGCCCAGCGGCCGGGGGCCGTCAAGGGAGAAATTACACATTTACTCTGCCTTTTTCTTACTGCGACGGCGCCCATACATCACCGCTGGGGCCGGGGTGGGACATGCCGGCCAATTTCCAGCATGAATTATGGGCCTGAGCAGCATTGAGACCACGCTTCCTGCCGGCCCAGCCTCATCCAGCCCAACCTGAGGCTGGAGATGCTGCCACCAGGGCACAGGACCCCCTGGTTTAGAGCTCCTGAATCTGACCCTACTCCCCTCCCCCACAATGTAAGAGCACCTGTGGTGGGCACAGAGGGGAAGGATCTGGGACCCATCTAAATGTCTTCTCTTTCTCTTCTCAGATGACTGCAAGAACATTGCCAACATCATGAAGACACTTGCATATCAAGGCTTCATTTTCAAGCAGACATCAAAGCCATTCTGATCGGCCGAGGACGGGATGGGGCAGGACAGGGTAGCTGCTTGGCCCAGCCCAGAACCCTCCTTTCCCTCACCAGAGGGGAAAAGGGAGAGTGGCACAGCTCTACATCCAGAGTGTCCCCCAGCCTGCCCTGTGGGCTTGTGCCCTGGGTAAGGCCTTGGCCACTCGGCCCCTCTGGAGCAGACACTTTGTGCCCCCCACCCCAACCCCTCAACCACAGCCCAGTATTAGCCCCTCCCACTGTGGGCCTGGGCTAGGGGGACCCAGGCACTCACCGCCTCTTCCCTGGTACACAGGCTTCTGCTGGGGCCACTGAGCCCCCCTGTGCCCCCTCCCATCTGTAGTGCATGGTGTGTGGTGCCCCCAGGGCTCCAGGACAGATCAGGCCCCACCTTGTGTCTACCCCCATCCCCGCTGTGAACGTGCCACTGAATAAAGTCGGGGAAACGAGGCTCTGGGTGTGTGTGGACCAGGCGCTGCTGTGCCTGATGCCGTCCAAGGTGTACAAGGGCTAGAGCACGTTCCGGGCTGCTCTGGGCTGAAGGCCACCGGTGCGGCTGGCTGTCACTGGAGCACCTGTGAGACCCTCCCTGAATAAGCACAGGGCCGCGGGGACTGTCTAAAAGCATGAGGCAGTGTTCCAGTGGCTGGTATCTGAGGCCGCTGCAATGGGTGAACCACCTTGAGTGCAGAACCAAGTACAGATGTTTGGGCAAAACTGGCGGTGGTGAAAGGGCTGCTAAGGGCCTCCCCGCAGGCAGGTCCCAATGTGACCCCTGTGGAGTCGGGGTGGTGACTGCTCCCACATGCCCCCCCCCAAGCCAGAGGCATCACAAGTGGTGGGAAGGAAAAGGAAGCAGCCTGGTCCAACTCTGCAGCTCTATTTACACAGCAGCACCCACACCCCGTGTGGCCTCTCATGGCTTCTTGGCTTTCTTCACGGAAGAGGAACTGGAGGCTGATTCCCGTCGCTTCCTCTGAGAAGACACAGAAGGCGCTGGAGTCAGTGGCCCCCAAAGCTCTACTCGGGCTTGGTGCATGTGTTTCACACTCAGGGCAGGTGATGCCCAGCGGCCACCCAGTCCTACCCTCAGTCCCAGAACCCAGCAGAGTAACCACTCCCACTGCCGGCACGAGAGGGAGCGGGGCCCGTTCCAGGCTCTTACCGAATTGGGCGTGAGGGGCGCGCCCACCACATCAATGATGGTGTCCTTGGTGGGGTCGGGGCCGAGGCCGGGTTCGGGTACCGCTGGCTCCGCAGGGGCTGGGGCCGGGCCGGGTGCTGGCGTGGCGGGGCCCCCAAGCACGCCGGCCCTGGCCAGGGCCTCGTGCCGGTGCCGCAGCATCTGCAGCTCGTACTCGCAGTTGGCGCAGGCCTGCTTGAGCTCGTAGAGCAGCACCAGGTCGCTCCGCAGCTCGTTGAACATGTGCACCAGCTCCTCCGTGGGCGTCGGGCTCAGCTCTGCAGGCGGCGGGTGGAGGGCGCAGGCAGAGCCAGGGTGTGCGGGAAGGCCAGCGACCGGAAGTGGCCCCCCCCCCCGCCCAGCCTTGATGGGCGGCCGCGGGTGGGTAGCTCCTGCGGGCCCAGTCCCCACTCACCCACACCAAGCTCCAGCAGCATCTGCTCCAGGGCCTTGATCTTCTTCTGTCCCACAGAGCTTGGCAGCTTCATCTGCAATGACCCAGGCTGCTAAGGCCTCTCCCCGACAAGTGGTTAAGGATGAGGGGGACCAAAAGCAAGGGGGAGTGGGAGAGAAGTGAACCCCGGAGGCAGCTCTACGTCCAAAAAGGAAATAACCAGCAAGTGGAGCAGAGCAAGAGCTTTGACCCCAGCCCAGCCACATCCCCGAGACCTCCCTCTCTGCAGCACGTGGCACCCCCCCCCCCCCCCCCCGTGCTCCGGTGCCCCAGCTGCCGCACACAGGCTGCAGGGAGCCCAGGGCCCCAGCACGGTGACGGAGGCGACACGTACCCGCTGGCTCCGCAGGGTGACGCCGGCAGACTTGAAGTCCGGGAACTTGATGCCTGCGGTCTCAGGAACAGCCTGGGGGAGAAGTTACGGAGACCGAGGTGTGGCAGCAAGAGGGCCCAGGGTTAGTCCCGGCACCCCGCCAGCTCTGGGTGCTCTCGGAGCCCTGCACCCAGAGCTGGGCTGACTCCGTCTCCGCACCGGCTTCTCCGCCTCCTTTTTCTGGGGTAGCTTCTTCTTGGGGGCTTTGCGCTCCGTGCGCCGCTGCTCCGCGGTGGTGTCCGCCGCGGTTATCAGCTTCTGCAGGTCCTGGCTGCGCTTCTCCCGCTCCTTCTTCCGGGCCTCGATCTTGCGCAGCTCCTGCAGCAGATACTCCTCCTCCGCCACCTGGGAAAGCGAGATGCCGCCGTGTGCACGGCAGGGGGCGGCGCAGAGCCGGGGGTGCGGGGCCACCGGGCTGTCTGAGGGACCACGAGGGAGGGGAAGGGGTGTGGAGCAGGGACAGTGGCTCGTGAGGAAACCGAGCGCAGGCAGGACGGAGGCCAAGGGCTTCCGGGCTGACCTGCTCCGGGGTCCGGTTGTAGAGACGCTCCAGCTGCTCCTTCCGCCGTCGCTCGTGCCCAGCATCAAATACCGGTATCTTGAGGTCTGTGCCCGGCACAGCCCGCACGTTGGCAAGCTTGGCACAGATGTGGTAGTACCGCTCCTTCAAGTCCTCCACAGAACGCTTCTGAAGATATAGGCGCGGTGGGAAGGGAAGATGAATGCCCAGACGCATAGGGAAGGGGTCGCGTGAAGGCAGGGGGCCTGCCAGGCACGGGTTGGGCGCACGTGCCAATGCATGACACCAGCTCACCTTGAACTGCTGGTGGTCGTAGCGGTCATGGATAACTACAAAACGTAAGTCAAAGCGGCGGCTGAGGTCAAAGAGATGGTCCGTTTCTGCCTTGGTCCAAGCGTCGTCGTGAAGGTACAGCTGGTACTCCTGCTCGGAATACACGGGAACCTGCACAGTCTACTGGCACAGAGGGACAGAGTGGGGCACACCACATCAAGTCACGGCCAGCGGGCTCCAGCCCCCGCGATCACAGCGCCTCCTGTGTACCGCCCATCCCGAGGCTGGACCAAAGCAAACCCTCTGCCTGGGGCCCTGCACAGGGCAGCCTGGAAATGCTGTTTCCACGTGAGGAAACACCGCTTGCCTAGAGACCCCGGCAGGCTCTAGGATCGCAGCCTGCCTCTGGACTGGGTCCAGGAGCGACTTGACCATGCCTTCGGCTCCAGAGCCTCAGTGACAGGATGCATGCTCCCGTCCCCAGGGTTAAGGTGAGGGGCTCACATGTAAGTGCTTCTGTGGAGTCCAAAGGTTAACTCTGGAGTAGAGCAGATGGCTAAATACTGGAGAAAGGCCCCGATCCCGGAGTCCCTGGAACCCTTGTCTGAAGCACTCCTGCCACCCAGTGGTGACAATGACACTTGCAGCTCCCCAGAGCAGACCAAGGTCCCTTCTCTCTACAGAATAAAGGGGCCTGAATCCTACTCCCAGTACATGCACCCCTACACACGTCCCTGCCTCCCCTCTGCCACGCCCCCAACCCCAGACCTTCCTCATGGACAAAAAGCACCACCACCAGTTGGGCCTGTCAGTCAGAGAACCCAGGAAGGAGTCAATGTTAGGCTGGACTAGGGAAGTCCCTGTTCTCTATCAAAGACCAACCACATTGGCTCTAAACCTGCTCTCAAGACCCTATTTCCAGCTGCCTCTTAGACTTCTCCTACTGGAGGTCCCAAATATACATATACCTCCAACTTCATATGTTCAGGTGACAGATAGTGCTGATCATTCGCAATATACAACAAATATGAATCATGTTGTACACCTGAAACTAACAGATTATTATATGTTGATTACACCTCAACAGAAATGGATGCGAGTGTTCAGTACTGAGCTCGTCACCCTCCCTCAAACTTCTAGCTCTTCCAGTTCAGTTCTCAGTCAGTGTCACCATTAGCCAACACAGGTACCCAAGCCAGAAGACTGGAAACCATCTTTAACTCCTACCTTTACCTTTGACCCCTCCCCTTCCACAAAGCTGTGGCTTTTACCCCCAGGATCTCTTATCTCCACCTGCCACATCGCAGTCCAGACCACCACCACCACTGCCTGCATCAGAGAAACAGCCTCCCCACCTGCCTCTCTGCCTCCATTTGATCCTCCTCCCAGCAATTCTCCATCCGCAGCCAAGATGTGATCTCTCTGACCAGTGCTACCTAAAGGATAGCCTGCAGACCAGTGCTGTTTGCAAACTGGTACCAGTGGTCTACGTAAGTATGGAAAGTGAGAGTAGGCAACGGGAAAAGTAGAAGAGTACGATAATTTCACAGAAATCACATGCCACTGAGTCAAGTATGAAGAAACACGGGGGAGGGGGGTGCCTGGGTGGTTCAGGTTGTGATCTCGGGGTCCTGGGATTGAGCCCTGTGTCGGGGGGGGGTCTGTGCTCAGTGGGGAGTCTGCTTCTCCCTCTCCCCCTCCATGCCCCCACTTGTGCTCACTCTCTCTCAAATAAGTAAATAAAATCTTTAAAACAAACACAGACTTGTATTTGGTCTTTTCTTATAACCTTACTATCAGTCTCTGATGGATTGGAAATACTTTTTTAAGGTCCTTCATCACAGATAATTTCAGAAGCACTGTTCTAGAATAAATATCTGATCATGTCACCTAAACATCTCTTCCTAAAACCCTCAGAAGTTCTCTACTACACTGAAAGTGCCTTCTAGCTAATTCACAAACTCCTCAAAAGCATAGGTCAGCACAGGACCAGGCACACTCTAAGTATCAATGAATAGTTACAGAATCAACCGATGGGTGGACGACCTGCCCTCTCTGCAGCCACTGTCCCTCATGCACCCGAAGTTCCAAACAAATGACTAGCAGTGTCGGGAACACGCCAGGCTCTCCCCCTCAGCCTGAAGTGCATTCCCACTTCCACATTCCTTCTTCTAATAGATAACTTCTCATCCTTTTGGTCTCTTACAGGCATTAGCTCCTCTGGGAAGTCACTCTGGTTTCCCAGGCTTGGTTAGGTATCCCTCCCATGTATTTCAATTCCATTTAATTAAAAAAACAAACAAACAAAAAAAAAACCTCAGGAACTGTGTAGCCAGTCCTGCTCTCAAGGAGCTCACAGTCAACTGAGGGAGCCATTCATTCATTCATGTATTTATCCTGGGCCTGCCAGACCTATGCTGGGAACACAGTGCTGAATTAAGACAGACAGTGCCCTTACCTTCTCAGAGCTCACAGTCCAGCTGAAAAAATAATTTAGTCCAGTGTGGCGGGTTTGATGCCAAAGGTATACCTAAGGGTATAATGAGTGACACCTGATCCAGCCTGGGGATAAGGGTTGGTCAGGGAAGAGGTGACAGGAGACAGTAAGGTTACTTTGAAAGAGAAGAGAGAAATGATCATGATTCTCTTTTGTAAAGACCACCCTGGCAGCAGTAAGGACAGATGGGGGGAAACAAGAGCCTGGGAGGCCAGCTGGCAGGTTTTGGAAACAATCCAGGGGAGAAGGGAAGAGGCCGGAACTAAAACAGCACCAGTGGAAGGTAGAGAACGGGGCACAGACGTAACTTTGGGTTAAAACCACAGGACTTGGCACCTGGACATGAGGGGTGAAGGAAGACGCCGTCACAGGTGACCCCTGTGTCTCGGGCTTGAGCAAGAGAGCGGCTGGGGAGTCACAGACTGAGAGTGGGGCCCCAGGAACCAGCAGTACTGGAGGGAAGATCATTAGTTCACCTTACTCCGACTTCATCCTCCACCTATAGTCACCATGATCTTTCTAAGACTCGAATTGGATCCTGACAGTACTCTATTTAAAAATCTGTCAGTCGCTACCCAAGGATATGAGGGCCAAGCCCAGATTCCTGAGCCTGGTTGCCAAGCCCTGCCTGACCTGGCCCTGCTGACCTCTCAGGCCTCACCTTCCACCATGTCCTACCCCGGGCTTTAGGCTTCATCAGGAGGGAAATGCCTGCAGCAGGCCATACGTGGGACGGGTTTTCTATCTCTGCCTTTGCTCCTGCTGGCCCCTCTGCCTGAAAGTCACTACACTCCTTTTCTAACATCACCTGGTGACATCCTTTAGGACACAGCTCCAGCCCTAACTGCTCCAGGAGGCTTCCATGGCCTTCAGGTCCTCCCAAAACAGCATGTATCCTACCAAACTGTAACTGCCTGTGGCTCTCCCCACTCCCTCCCCAACATTATGGAGAGTTTCTTGCAGGCAGATATTGTTTCTGGTGCATTTTTTTGTTCTCAATGCCTAGGGCTTGACTTGGCACAAAGCAGCATTTACCAAATACAGAATGAACATTCTTTCATCTTCTCAAATTGTCTGATCCAACCTTCCCTCCCATCGCCTCAACATCTCACCTCTTGGTTGTCCCTTCTCAATCCTACACCTCCAGCCTCTCCCTCCGCTGGACCTGAGGGCATCTGAGGATGGTGCTGAGATGGAGGAAAACCAGGTCGGTCTGGGGTGGGGGAGAATGATGGGTCATACTGCGATGCGCTCAGTCCGAGAAGCCTGTGAGACATCCAGGCAGAGCTGTGCAGGGACAGTTGGCTACACAGGGCTGAGAGGGGGAAAGTCGGGACTTGAAGTCATGGGATCAGGCCCGAGTGTTTTCAGCCTCCAAGTCTAGGCTACTCCGGGCTGTAGGGACTGTGACACCATATCGTATAATGGCTTGAACAACAGCCTAGGAAATCGTAGCCTAGCCCAGCTCTGCTTCTCACTGGCTGGGGGAGTGTGGGTAAGGCCCTGCTCTGAGCCTCGGTAACCTAGACCAGAGATGATTCAGCTCGGACTAGGGTGCCAGCACAGGGAATGAAGAACAAAGGCAGACATGGTTTATTATGGAAACAGAAAGAGCAGGACTCGATGAGATTATCACTGAGATTTAGTTCAAATGCCACCTTCTCAGAGAGGCCCACCCTAACCACATTACCTAAATTAGGCCTCCCCTACGCTTCCAAGTTCACTCTTTAACTCATTTCATATTCCATTCATATCCTGGTTTCATTTTACTGACGGCTCTTATCTGAAAGAATCCAATTTATTTGCTTACATGTTTGTTATCTGTCTTTCCCTACCTTCTTTGTCCTGTTGTTGACTGAAATAATTAGAGACTACAGGAGAAGTGAAGTCAAGGATGATTCTCAAGTTTCTGATTTGGGTAGCTGGGTGGACGGTGGTGCCATTCACTGATATGGGTGAGGAAGAGAGGGAATGGATGAGTTCTGCTCAAGGGTACCTATTTGAAGTTCTTGTGGGGCCTTCACGGAGAGACATTAAGTAAATGATTGGCTATCGCTCTGGCCTGGAGATATTAAGTGGGGTCACTGGCATGTAGCAGGCAACTGAAGCCACAGAGAAAATGAGACACACTAGGGAGAAAGTACAGAGAGACAAGGACACAGCTCTGAGGAACAGCAACATCTGAAGGGCCAAGAGAAGCCACCAAAAACCAGACCAGGCCCAGGAAAGGACAGGATCCCATGGGCGGAAGAGACCCATGAAGTCTCACCCTGCAACTATTTGCCATGTGGACTGAGTGGGCAACTGTGGTTGACACAAAGACTGACCGTGCCTCTGGAGCCAACCCCAGGAGGCTGAGAGCTCCCAGGAGTAGCTCAGAGACCTTGGCCTATGTCCAAATGGTGATGGCTCACCTTATTGAACCTGGCGAAGGGGTAGTCCTTGCCCTCCTCAGCTGCCCGTCGCCAGTGGAAGAACATAGCTCCATCCTTGCGGGCTGGGTTGGTGAATGGCATCCACTTCCAGGGCCGCACCTTCTTAGAGCCCAACTTGGCTTTCACTGTGCGGTAGCCTTGACCAGTGTCACTGGGTAGCAGTGGGGGTGCATCCCTGGCAGTAGGGTTTGGAGAGATGGGAGGTTAGAGTCAGAGGTGTGTAGAGAGCCTTTGGGCCCAGGCTGATCTACCCTAGAGCAAGAAAGTCACATCCTGGAATGAGAGGTCTGAGCTCCTCCTGCATCCTCCTGAGTAAGCAGGAGCCCCAACTGGGGAGGGAGGCAGGGAGAGAACTGGCAGAGAAAACCAGGAGATAGGGACATGCAGACTGGTCAGGGAACCAGAACCTGGGGGGCTTGGGATTCTAATACTTGCTTCTTGTCAGAGTAGAGCAGTGCATAGACCTCTCGGTGCATGCCCTCAGGCCTCTTGAAGGTCAGTGTCTCGGAGGATTTCTTGGACTTTTTCTGAGAAGGGAAACCACAGGATAAGAACCACAGCCTAGACTCCCTTCCCTGAAAATTCTCTAGCCCAGCTCAATCCCTGAACAAAACAGCACCTACAGGTACAATGACACACATACACACTTGACACATAATGACACACTGAGAAGGCCCACTCATAGGGGCACCCCTAGTTGGGGCAGGTCATTCCCCTCCCCAACCCCACCTCACCTGGGTAGAACCCTGACCTGTGAGAGTAGAAGATACTTTTCCACCATCTCTCAGAATGTCACACCGACTTGGTGCCACCCCGCCCCCCATATCCTACAAATGTCTCACTCTTTTGGTACTCTCATCTCTTATGAGTATCACACTTTCTTGGTCCCCATTTCCCATGGGTGTCCCACCACCTCCATCCCATCTCATCAAGGTAACACATACTCTCTAACCCATTATGTCACACCTTTTACCGCCCATCTCCTTAGAAGCGCAGCACCACCCCCCATTCCCCCCGCCCCGTTGTCACTGCTCCCCACCACTTCACTCCTAGTACCCAAGGCTCTCAGGCGCCCCTGCTACCTTGTCCGGGTTGATAATGTCCTTCTTGCTGATGGTCCCGGAAGCTGCATCCCCCTCTGGACCTCCGAGTTCTAGAATGTCCCGCACATCCGCGCCTGTAGCCATCGCGCCTGATGGGGGAGCGCCCCGAGGTCAAGGGTCAGTGCCTGAGAAGGGACCAGGCTCAGGCCAGGGGGCGGAGCCACTTCAGCCCCAAGTGAGGCGGGGTGAAGAGGCGGGCCGCTAGGAGGAGGGCAGTCCGGGTCGGGTCGGGGGTTCCGCCTGTGTCCCACCGTTTGGGTCTCCCTAACGGCCCGGACTGCCCCCTAAGCCCCAGCGCCTCGGCACCTGGATTCCCCTGACTGCCGGAGGCACCGCTCCCCTACCCCGCAAAGCCGCGGACAGAAACTTCCGGTCGTGCGCACTCGAAACGCGGCGGGCAGGAACACTTCCGGTCTGTGCTGAGCGGAAATGGAGCCGGCTGGCAACCCAGTGCGAAAGCGGCTGACTGCGGTGATCCCGTCGCGGGCTTGGCTCCCACGGGCTCGCCAGTGTTCGGATGCTGCCTGCTTTCTGGCATTTTCCCTCTACATTACTCTGTTGCATCTCGGGCAATAAAAACAGCGCAGAGCTTTATGACCTTGAAGTCGCTTAATTCCTCTGAACCCGTTTCATTTGTAAAATGGAAATTGTAATGGCACCTGCTTAAATGAAGTACCGATAATCCATGCAAAACATTAGCAAATTGCCTAGCACGTTTAATTTTTTTATTAAATGAATTAGTGGTATTAATGGCCCCTGTTCATTAAATGCTGTGTGTACCAGGCACTGTGCTAAGCGTCGGAGATGAAGAGAGAAACTAGTCAAGGCGGAGCATCCCCAGGATGGCTGCCAAGATGGAGTGAGGTCTGGACCTTCACTTGCACCTCCTCTGATGGAGCTCCCCTCCCATGGGGCTTTCCTGGAGCCAGCTTCCTGGAACTAAACTAGTCCGGGAGCTAACTGCACTAGTGTGGGTTACAAAGAGGCCCAAGAACACAGCCCCAAGCAGGGAGCAGCTAGCAGTCTCTCTTAAAGGAAGAGATTTACTAATCTCCTGGAGAGAGAGACGTCTAGAACAGGAGGTCCTGAGGAAGGGCAGAAGGGACGGGGAAAGCAGCTCCCAGCTTCAGCCTCTGCATACCAACCTGCAAACATGGGAGACACGTAGTCATTGAACATGGACTGTGGGCTTGTTAAGGCATTAAGGAAACCAGACCCCAAGCCAGCTTGCCAAAGAACCAAGCAGGGACTCGAGGAGCACACAGCCTGCACAAGTTAGCTGTCAATGTAGTGCCTGTTCTGGCTCGGTGGGGACAGGGACGCAGCAGCTGCGGCTGCAAGCCTACCTAGACTCCAAGACTTTGGAGAACTGGGCCTGGAAGTAGAAACCTTGCCCTTTTCCAGAGACCTGATTTCTGGGTGAATCTTCTGGGCTCTAAACAGTCTCTAGGCAAAGCCAGGGTCTTGTGCAGAAATTGCCCACAGGGTGAGGGAGTGGTCCTTGGAGCCAGAAGCGGACAGAGCAATGGCAAAGAGTCCTGCACCTCTGCCTCAAAACACTTGACTCTACTTGTACTTAGTTGCGTAAGTATTTAAGATATATTAAAAATATATATATATATTTTGAAATATATTGGATTTTTTTTTTTTGAGAGAGAGAAAGAGCACATATGAGTGGGGGGGAGCAGAGGGAGAGAGAGAATCTTAAGCAGGCTCTATGCGCAGTGCAGAGCCTAACACCAGCTCAATCTCATGCCCCTGAGATCATGACCTGAGCTGAAATCAAAAGTCGGACACTTAGCCAACGGAGCCACCCAGGCGCCCCTCCCCTGATAAATTTATTTCTATGAGGATCATGGTACATAAATGTATGTATGTATCAGGCATTGTTCTAGGCTCTGGGGAATGCAGTGGGTGAATGAGATACCAATGTCCCTTGGTGGGGCTTGTATCTAGTGGAAGAAGAGAAACTCTGAACATATAAACAATAAAACAGTGTCAGTTTTGATGGTGATAAGAGCTATGAAAAAAATAATATAGGGTGATAGGATGGGGGACTCCTTTATGTCGTGTGGTCAGGGAACTCTTCCCTGAAATCTGAGCTGAGGCTTAAATGACGGAAGCAGCTGCAGAATACCTGGGGAAGGAATGTTTCAGACAGGAGGAGTAACAAGTACAAAATCTCTAAGATGGAAGGAACTCTCTACATTAAAGGCACATAAAGAAAAAAGGCCAGTGTAGTGGGTGGTGAGTGAGGAGAGGGAGAATAGGAAGACTTGAGATCAGAGGTATGTATAAGGGTAAGGAGTTCAGGTTTTACCCTATGAGCAATAAGATGTTATCCTTTCTTGGCCACAGTCTAGATTCCATCCTCATCCTTGGAGTGCCACTGTAGCTGCTGTCATTGGGAAATTCCCCAGACAACTGGTCCAGAGCTTCTCATCCCTTGGGGAAACTGAGTCCAGGGATTGGGAAAAGGGGCAAGAGAAGGATACCTCTCTTGACCCATCTGAGGAGCCACTGCCCACGCTTCCTTAACCAGACTGCAGGTGGCAACAGGTCCCAGGTCTCACACTTAATGTCTCATGGTCAGGGATTCAGTTTCTACTGGGCCCAGTTGTAAGCCAGAAACTGCTTTTCAAGGGGTGGTGCCTCGACAGGACAGGAGATCTCTCCTGTCCACCAGGAGAGAGGGGCTTGCTCTGCAATCCTCACCCAGCAGACCCTCTGTGGGAACACAGCATCACTCCTGGAGAGACTCTCTCACTGCAGTGACCTATTGCGGAGCCAGGGAGAGGGACTTCAGGCCGGGACACTCTGGGGCCTCAGAGCCAACTTTAAAGGAATTTTTCCTTATCCCTAAGAGCAGTATGAAGCCACTGAAGGGCATGTGGGAGTGGGCAAGATGGCCTGCCAGTGGGGAGGGCGGAGCTGCAGGCAGGAGAACCAGGTGGGAGGCAGTGGTAGCAGCCCCTGGAATTAGGAACTGATTGCATGTGGATATAGGGAACGGAATTTAAAAGGGACCCAGAAGCCCATCCCTCCTGTTTGTCTATTCACATCTGGGACCAGAAATAGTAGATTGGAGCTCCTGAGGGCCAGGCCTGGCTCTCTCCTTCCTTTCTTCTTCTCCCTTCGCCCTCTCCCCTCTACCTCCTCACCCTCCATCCTGCTCCTCACCAAGACTATGCACTCCTAGGCAGCGGCAGTGGGTCTTCTCATCCTCTGAGCTCTCCCAGCATGAGGTGCACACATGCTTTATTTGCACAGGCTTCTCAGAAACTGTGGGAAAGGGGAGGCAGTCTGTACGTGCTGTGATCAAGATCCAGAGCATCTCAATCCGACCTGGTCTTGCTCAGCTTAATTATCAGGAACGTTTTCCAACTAATGAGGACAAATTTCCCACTTTTTAAAATGGGCAAAGAGCATGATTAGGAAAGTCCCAGAAAAAGTGCTACAGTCAATACATGTCCAGATGAACATGCAGCATCACTGGTATTCAAAGAAATGAAAAATGGAAAACTATAATGAGACACCAGTGTTTGCCTTATCAGGTAGGTAAAAACCGTAAAATGACAATTGTGATACCTATTCGTGACAAGAGTATTGTACTGACAAGACTACTACTGTAGTCACCAGCCTACCCTGTTGATGAGAATGTTAATTGATGCAGTTTTGATCGTTAGTTCTTTCAACAAATCGTCCAGCGCTTACTGTAAGCCACTTAGAAGTGTGGCGCTCAGGGAGCCTGGCTTACTCAGTCAGTGGAGCATGAGACTTATGATCTCCAGGTCATGGGTTTGAGCCCCACGTTGGGTGTAGAGATTAGTTAAATAAATTTTTAAAAATAAAATAGAAGAGGGGCGCCTGGGTGGCTCAGTTGGTTAAGCGACTGCCTTCGGCTCAGGTCATGATCCTGGAGTCCCTGGATCGAGTCCCGCATTGGGCTCCCTGCTTGGCAGGGAGTCTGCTTCTCCCTCTGACCCTCTTCCCTCTCTTACTCTCTGTCTCTCATTCTCTCTCTCTCAAATAAATAAATAAAATCTTAAAAATAAATAAATAAAATAAAATAAAATAAAATAAAATAAAAGAGTAAGAAGCATGGCACTCTATGCCAGGCCCTGCGCTAGCCCTGAGTATACAGCAGAAAGACAAACATGATCACTGCCTTCAATGGGTACCTTTAGGAGCTGGGCACTTTATCGTAGGAAAGTTACTCCTCAGTAAGAAGAAACATGTAGACGGAGCAGAAGTTCCCCATTGGGCCCAATCAAGATGGCCCCTCCCTGAGGCCCTGAGACTTCTAGGCACATCTCCTGGGGGAAAAGCCCGTGGGGAGTTGGCTGGGATCAGGAACTCTGGAGCAAGAAGCTGGGGGACAGGGGCTTTGATGATGTGGGCCCTGATCAGTTTTGTGATCAAGAATGATGAAGCCCTCTTCCGGGAACCACCGAAGGACACAGGCTGCTCCAGCAGCCTGCAGTCTGAGAGTGGAGCGAGGCCTTCTTGTGGGGTTCTCTGGGCAGCCCCCAACCCCCAGCACTGAGTCTCCAGACGTGCAGCCCAGTGGGCACTCCTCCCCTATCCGCCACAAGGGAAAAGCTTGCTGTTGGTGCCCTCACCTCCGAATACTCCAGGGTCTCTCGGGAGCTCTCTCCCCTTGCCATTTCAACGTTTCTGGAATTCTCTCTCTTGCATGCATCTCTCTTCTCCTCCCCTGCCAGTGTTCTAATCGGCAGTTACCAGCTTTCCAGAATGGATTCCTGGCTCCTTCCCTCACCCTACCCTTACCTCCGGACTGTCTTATGGCATTTAGCTCCTTTTTTTTTCTTTTTCTTTGCAGAGCGGACCTCCCAGCTGCCAGAACTGTGATCAACTAAGTTTCTGTTGTTTAAGCTACCCAGTCTGTAGGAATTCTGTTAGAACAGCTTGAACTGAGACATTTTTCTTTTAAATACATGTTCATATTTGGTGAGCCAGTGCTTCTAAAGTCTGAAGACCCTTACAAAACTTTGCAAGTCAATTCTCTTGCTTTTCTAAATTAACCAAATAAATAAAAATCAAAGTCAGACAAGACATCGCACCTCGTACCACCCACCTCAAAGGAAGTGTTATGAAGCTTGGTGGTCATCTTTGGGGTTGGAGGCCACTTGTCCAACATCCAGGCCTACTGCTCTGACCCATTTACCAGGTAACCTATAAGGTCAAAGAGGTGGCTGGCTCAAAAAGGGGTTCTCCAGTAGGTCCAGGTTGCAGTGCAAGCTGTGTTAGCAATTCGGCCTGATTATCCAACAGACCCAATGGTCTGGGAAATATTTTGTGACAAGGATCTTATACCTTCAGGTATAAGACTCTCCAAGGGGAGAATCACAGCGCGGGCACCCAGGATTTTGAAGTCAGGCTGTGATCCCACCTGCACACGAGGCACCACCACTTGAAAAGCAGTTTCTGGCTTACAACTGGGCCCAGTAGAAACTGAACCCCTGACCATGAGACATTAAGTGTGAGACTGAAACCGCGCGACATGAACTGAGAGTTATCCCATCCCCTGAGCCATCAAGGTGGGGATGCAAGTCAACATCCCATGCTAAAATGTTAGGGGTATGTAGACCTTTCTTCTTTTCCATTATAAATACTTAATGCTCTAAGTTTCACCATATTCACTGTTTTAGCTGCATCCTACAAATTATGTTACGTTTTCATGATCATTCTAATTTCCCTGCGATTGCTTCTTTGATCCATGGATTATTTAGAACTATGTGGCTTACTATATTTATAAATATTTGAGAGTTTTCTAGGTAGTTTATGATCATTGATATCTAATTTAATTCCACTGTGGCCAGAGAACAGGTTCTATATAATTTCAATCCTTTTAAATTTATTGAGAATTGTTTTATGGCCCAGCATATGGTCCATTGGTGACCATACCATGTATACTTGAAAAAAATGTGTGTCCCACAGTTTGTTACAGAGTTCTGTAAATACCAAGTAGGTCAATATGATTGACAGTATTGTTCATATAACCTCCTTTACTGATTTTTTTGGTCTATTGTATCAGTTGCTGAGGGAGGTTTAAAATCTCCAACTATGATTGTGGAATCATCTGTTTCTTCCTTTAGTTCTGTCCATTTTTGTTCCATATATTTTGAAGCTCTGTTATTATTATAATTGTTATATCTTCCTGGTGAATTGACCCATTTATTATTATGAAATATCTGTCTTTATCTCTGGTAATAGTCTTTGTCTTGAAGTTGATATTAGAGTCACTCCAGCCTTCGCAAGCTTGCTGTTTGCATGGTATATCTTTTTCCGTCCATTTTCTTTCATCTTTTTGGTATGTTTACATTTTAAGTGTATCTGTTATACATATTTGAGTTTCACTCTTTTTCATCCATTTGGACAATCTCTGCCTCTTGAGACCATAGGTGTTGGATGGGTAGCAAAAAGAACAAGCTTAGGCCTGGCCTCATTTGTATCCTTTCTTCTTTTTTTTCTTTTAATTTTTAATTTTTTTAAAGATTTTATTTATTTATTTGACAGAGAGAGACACAGCAAGAGAGGGAACACAAGCAGGGGGAGTGGGAGAGGGAGAAGCAGGCTTCCCGCAGAGCAGAGAGCCTGATGCGGGGCTCGATCCCAGGACCCTGGGATCATGACCTGAGCCGAAGGCAGACGCTTAACAACTGAGCCACCCAGGAACCCCCGTATCCTTTCTTCTTGATGTTGAATGCTATTGGACACTACAGACTTTATAGTGGACCAAATAGTGTGCAGGCCATGTTGTGCAGTTCAGTTTGCAAGGTCACCTGGTTGTCCCATGGACAAGCATTCAGTCTCTATCAGGGCCCCCTCAGTAAGATAAAGCTGTTTCTCAAAGGGAGATCAGTGATTTGCCAATCAGAGCACAGCTTTCTTCTTAAATCCCAGGGACTTCTTCTGCAATGTTCCTCCTGGGCTTGCTATCCACTCCATCAGCATGGGACATCAACATGATTGGATCTGGTGGGTCATGGAGACCAAGTGGTCTATTTACATGGAAGCCTCGACCAACTGGGCCATTTTCCTTTGTTCTGGATTCCTCTCAAAGCTGACAGCCTTTCAGGTCACTCAGTAAATGAGTTGGGTGCAAGACACCCAAATATGATGTATGCTCCTCAAAAATCCAAGAAAAACACCAAGTACCATATTTCAACTAATCAATAAGTCACCATCAACTGAAAAGCACACCTTCATTTATATTCCACCATGAAGAATTTTTAAAAACACTATCAATTAAGCCATAATATACCATTAATTATAAGATGAATTCTCATGACAGAGATGTTAAAATGTGAAGAAAAAGCATTGTGAATGTACGAAATGCCACCGAATTGTTCAGCTTAAAATAGTTAATTTTATGTTACGTGAATTTTACTTTAATTGTTTTTTTTTAAGATTTTATTTATTTGAGAGAGAGAATGAGAGACAGAGAGAGAGAGAGCACATGAGAGGGGGGAGGGTCAGAGGGAGAAGCAGACTCCCTGCCGAGCAGGGAGCCCGATGCGGGACTCGATCCAGGGACTCCAGGATCATGACCTGAGCCGAAGGCAGTCGCTTAACCAACTGAGCCACCCAGGCGCCCCCTTTAATTGTTTTTTAATGTGAACCAATGAAATGGTATTCTGCCCCTTTCATTTGGTAGGAGGGTGCAAGGTGAAGCAACATGTACTTAAGAGATTCACTACCTCCAGAAACACCCCTGCAGTGTATTTTCATGGGGTTTACTTTATTTCATTGAATCTAAGATGCTGTATCCTGGCACATTTTTTTTTAAAGATTTATTTATTTATTTTAGAGAGAGAGAGAGAGAGAGAGCACAGGGGGAGGGAGAGAGAATCTCAAGCAGACTCCACACTGAGTGTGGGGCCTGACGTCAGGCTCAATCTCACAACCCTGAGATCATGACATGAGCCAAAACCAAGGGTCGGACGCTTAACAGACCACACCACGCAGGTGCCCCGGGCACATTCTTGATTTACCAGAAGGTGTCAACAGAAGGCTTTCATAGAACTATGTCCCTATTTCTTCCTGCTGATAAGGATTGTCAGGAGTCACTCATTAACCTCAGCAGAGGAAGAAACAAGAACTTCTGTCAGCAAGAGAGGTTCAAGGGGGTAGAATTTTGGATGTTCCAAGTCATCTGAATGCTTTCTTTTCTGATCAGTGCTCCAATATTCACATAAGAGACCTGGCAAGGCTGTCATTTTACCTGATATTGTACTACAACAGTTCTTGGTATCACACTTTGGATTTGATTTTCAATTATAATCAGCCCCATGACTGCAAGAGATAAGTTATTTTTATCATAGACATAGAAAGTCAATGGTTTGGGACTTGTCTTGAGCCAAAATTTCAGGATATTGAGCTTGACATTCTTTTTCTTTACGCTGTCCAAAAAGAAACCCCTCATCACTGCAGTTCCCAAAGCCCCCTGCCCTCATGCTGCTCTGTAGCAGAGGTCATTTGGATCCCCAAAACTTTGCCTTCAGTGCAACTTTCATTCAGGCGAAAATTGATTGCAGGTGATAATCTATTAGCGGCAGGCCCAGGGCTGCCTTTGATATTAGCTGGGTTTTCACTGCCCCCCCCCCAAAAAAAAACCCAAATTCATGACTGTTCTGATATCAACGTCTTTATCAGTTAAAGGCATAATTTTTAGTTATGTCTTCTAGTAAAAACAAGCAGCCAAAATTGTTCCAAGGAGAATTAGGAGACTAAATAGAGCAATAACCTTAGAAAAACTAAAAATATTGTTATTGAGCTTCAATTTTAAAAGGTAACAGGCTGAAAATTACAAAGAGATAAGTTCTAGTTGACCTTCAAGGAACAGAATATTCCTCATTTATTCAAATTGACTTTAAAGCGTATAAGAAATTGAAATTTTTCTCAATTCAAATTATGAAAATAGCACAATATCAGAACCTAAAAGAGGAACACTTTGAAGAATACATAATTCTCACCTTATTTAAACAATTTAAGGAAATAAGAAAAGGCTGGACATTCTGCTAACCAGTCAGGGTGCATTGTGAGGCAGAGCTGGAGGGTGGGAAAAGCAAGCTACACCAGAGGTTGGAAAAACCATGTGAGAACTTGCATCAAGACCAGGACTGAAATACATTCATGTGGGTGATTTAGCTCAAGAAGTCTGATCACTGGATGTCATGGAACCTGGTGAGATGGCTTCTCCCAAGAGCATGCCAAAAGAGGCACAGATGATGGCTGAAATCCTGAAGGATACGGGGATTACAGAATGTGAGGCAAGAGTTATCAATCAGGTGTTGGAGTTTGCCTTACAGTTTAGGGGCACCTGGGTGGCTCA
Organism: Mirounga angustirostris; assembly: GCF_029215605.1. Classification (NCBI taxonomy): domain Eukaryota; kingdom Metazoa; phylum Chordata; class Mammalia; order Carnivora; family Phocidae; genus Mirounga; species Mirounga angustirostris. The sequence continues at coordinate 155,842,773 of NW_026991712.1, forward strand.
GTCAGTTAAGTGTCCGACTCTTGATTTCAGCTCAGGTCATGATCTCAGGGTCATGAGATTGAGCCCGGCCTCAGGCTGCACTAGGCATGGAGACTGCTTAAGATTCTCTCTCCCTTTTCCTCTTCTCCTCCTCCTGTGCTCTCTCTCTCTAAAATAAATAAATAAATCTTAAAAAAAAAAAAAAAAAAGGGCGCCTGAGTGGCTCAGTCGTTAAGCGTCTGCCTTCGGCTCAGGTCATGATCCCAGGGTCCTGGGATCGAGTCCCACATCGGGCTCCCTGCTCGGCGGGAAGCCTGCTCTCCCTCTCCCCCTCCCGCTGCTTGTGTTCCTGCTCTCGCTCTCTGTCTCTGTCAAATAAATAAATAAAATCTTTAAAAAAAAAAAAAAAGAATGTGCCAGGATCACAGCATCTTAGATTCAATGAGTATGCTCTCTCTCTCTATATATATATACACTTTAAAAAGAATATCAATTTAACTTATTATATTAATAATTTTAAATTTTAAAATTACTGTCTTAGTAAATTCAATACCCATTAATGATCTAAAAAAAAAAAGTCTCCTAGTAAACTAGGAAAAGAACAGCCTTAATTCGACACACTATTTGTTTTTAATAAAGCAATAATAAAAACCTACAGCAATGGGGCACCTGGGTGGTGCAGTCAGTTAAGCATCTGGCTCTTGGTTCCGGCTAGGTCGTGATCTCGGGGGGTTGTGAGATGAAGCCCATGTCTGGCTCCACACTCAGTGTGGAGTCTGCTTGGGATTCTCTCTCTCCCCCTCCCTCTTGCCCTCCCTCCCATTTGGGCACTTGCTCTCTCTCTGTCTCTAAAAATAAATAAAATCTTTTAAAACAAAACAAAACCAAAACCAACAACAACAACAAAAAACCCCACAGCAAATGCCACACTTACTGCTGACACAATAGACACATTCCAGTTGAAGTCAGGAGTAAGACAAGAATGACCTTTATCACCATTACTATTCAAAAAGGGTGTCAGATGTTCTCTCCAGTTCAAGAAGGGAAGGAAAGCAATAGAGGCATAAGCATTAGAAAAGAAAGAGGCAAATCGTGATTATTTGCAGATGACACTATTGCTTACATAGAAAAACCTAAAAAAAATCAATTGACAAAGTATTAGAACAAATAAGAGAATTTAGCAAGGTGACCACACACAAGATCAAAGTGCAAAAATCAATAGCCTTCCTATATGCCAGCAATAACCAATTAGAAAATGTAATAGCAAATACGATTACGTTCACAATAGCAAAAAAAACTATTAACCACCTAAGAATAAACCTAAAAAATAGAATTTATTTCAGGCCCTTAAGGATAGTACAAAGTTAGGAAATCCATCAACCCAATTAATCATATTAATAAAATCAAATTGAAAGTTATACAATCATATTATATAGCAGCTGAGAAAATTCAAGAACCATTCCTGGAAAAAACACTAAGTAAAACAAGAGGCACCAGACATTTCTTAACTATGATAAAGAGTTAGTCTATTTTCCTTTTCTAAGAAACTAAGAACAAACATCATATTAAATGGCTAAATGCACTGCCATTAAAGTCAGGAACAGGGAAGGCAGCGACCATCGCTGTCCCTCAACATTTGTTTTGTGTAAAAATGAAACAGAGGATTTGAAAATGGGAGTAACAGGAGCATGTGGGTGGTTCAGTCGGTTGAGGGTCCAACTCTTGGTTTGGCTCAGGTCATGATCTCATCAGTTTTGGGATCAAGCCCTGCATTGGGCTCTGGGCTCAGTGGATAGTCTGCTTGAGATTCTCTCCCTCTGCCCCTCCCCCCACGCACGTGTGTATGCTCTCTCTCTCAAATAAATAAATAAATCTTTAAGAAAAAGAAAGAGAAAATGAGAGTAACAACTTCATATAGCAGATCTCATTCCAGAGACTGCCAAAATAGAGAGGGGAATGCTCCCTCTGTAAACAAGACTAGTTTGATTTCATATTATACAAATAGGATGGAAATTGAAATCACACTCAGAGACTGATACTGATCAAAAGGGTCTTACTTTCTCTTTTTTATTTTTATTTTTTTTAAAGATTTTATTTATTTATTTGAGAGAGAGAAGAGAGTGAGCAGGGAGAGGGGCAGAGGGAGAAGCAGACTCCCCTGCTCAGCAGGGAGCCCAGTGCGGGGCTTGATCCCAGGACCCCGGGATCACGACCTGAGCCGAAGGCAGATGCTTAACCGACTGAGCCACCCAAGTGCCCCGAAAGGGTCTTACTTTCTTTTTTTCCTGTCAAAGCCATTGCCAACCACTATCCGGATTTTATTCATACTGTTCCTGTCCTCTGCTTGAAGGAAAGATTTTTAAATTACCCAAATAGTCCTAAGACCCAGAGCTGGTTTTGGCAACGGGTGATGGGGGCGACGGGGTGATGGGGGCTGGTGGCAGAAAGGAGGGTCTGAAGTGCAGCCAAGCCCCGAGGGCACAGATGCTGTCACACCAGTGAAGGTGGGGCTCTGGCACCTTCTGCTGCTCTCTTCATGCTCACGCTCACAAGTGGTGGCACCTTTTTATATCCTCTCTCTCTCTCAAATATATCCTATCTCAACTCTTACCTTGTTTTATATACTGAAGTCTAGGTTTATTCCTTTTTTTTTTTTTTAAAGATTTTATTTATTTATTTCAGAGAGAGAGAATGAGAGAGAGCACATGAGAGGGGGGAGGGTCAGAGGGAGAAGCAGACTCCCCGCCAAGCAGGGAGCCCGATGCAGGACTCGATCCAGGGATTCCAGGATCATGACCTGAGCCGAAGGCAGTCGCTTAACCAACTGAGCCACCCAGGCGCCCTAGGTTTATTCCTTTTTTAAAAATAATTTTAGACAGAGAGAGTGGGATGGAGGGGCAGAGGGAGAGAGAGAATCTTAAGCAGGCTCCAGGATGAGCATGGAGTGCAACACAGGGTTCGATCTCACAACCCTGTGATCATGACCTGAGCTGAAGCCAAGAGTCAGACGCTTAATCGACTGAACCACTCAGGCACCCCAAATCCTTTTTTTTTAAGAAGAAGAAAGGAAACCCCACCAAAATGGGTTCTAAACAAAGTTGGGGGTGGGGCTTTTAAGCAGGGGGTTTACCAAAGTTACACATTTGCTTTCCATCTCCAAGAAAGAACAAACATAGGCTGCTTAGAGCAGAAGAGCAGAGTCAGTTGGAGGTGTGATGAGGGGCTGTTTTGACCCATGAAAACAGTACTGTGGGTTAAGGTCCTTGAGAAGCATACTCTGGAACAGAGATATTATGATATCTGTTAGATTGTACTCTTGGTACCAATATCTGCAGCAGAAAAGGGGAAAAGCAGGTTTGGACTTTTCTATTATTTACATTATTGTATTAGTTTGAGGGAGAAGTTGGATTGTGATAAAATCCCAACAAGGCCTCAGTTGGCCCCATGAGGTGCTCTGAAGGTGAAATGACCCTTCAGAGTTGTCTCTAGGTGGAGCGAGGGGACCAGGCCCTTGTATTCCCATTCCAACAAGTCATCAGATGCAGGCTATCCTGGGGAGAGGAATGACCTGAGTGAGGCAAGAAGACTGAATTACTTATAAGTAAAAGGATATCAGTTTTGCTTCAGTGTTTTCCCACCAAAACACTTTATACCAGAAGACAATAAAGTAACATCCTTAAAATACTCAAGAAAATATGGGCCAAGCATTTTATATCCAGCTAAAATGACCAGAAAGTATAAAGGCCATAGACAAGTTGTTAAGAACATGTGAAAATTCGGCAAATGTTGTTCCTGTGAGATCATTCCTGAGGAATCTACTAGAGAATGACCTTTATGAAACTGTGAAATAACTAGAAAAGCTTCAACATGAGGATTGGCGGTAAACACTGAATTTATTTAGTTGTAGAACTAAAAGCAAATGTCAAGGGTAAGGGCGACAGAATGGCATGTACTTATTATGTGCTCTGACAATGTAGATAAAGTGCATATCAAAAATGGGGGAAAGGGAGAATATATGAAAAATAGGATAAGCTCACAAATGCCTTATAGTTATTAAGAGTGAATAATAATATATCACTTTAACTAGATGTCAAGGAGAGGAAGCAGAAGGTGAAGAAGTTGGAACTTGTTAATTGTAATATTGCTCAAAATAGGGGACCAGTGGACCATTATCTAAAAAAGGAAGGAAATGGTATTTTGCAAAGGTATTATCATGAAAGTAACAATTAGAACAAAATATAGAACTCTATCCAAAAGAAACATTTTTTGAAGCTCAAAAGAAAGAGAGAGAAAAAAAACCAGATGACCATATAGTGAAATATTTTAAACTTTTTTTTTTAAGGTTTTATTTATTTGTCAGAGAGAGAGAGAGCACAAACAGGGGGAGCGGCAGACAGAGGGAGAAGCAGACTCCCCGCTGAGCAGGGAGCAGATGTGGGACTCGATCCCCCAGGACCCTGGGATCATGACCTGAGCCAAAGGCAGACGCCCACCCAGGCATCCCTATAGTGAAATATTTTAAATTGAAAAAGAAAAAACATGTTGGTCTTTATCAATAATATAAATGAGGCAAACTCACATATTAAATAAAAGTATTTTCAAATCATCAAACAAAGCGAAGTCTAACCCTACTACAAAGTCTAACCCCCAAAACAGACAGACTGAGACTGTTTAAAAATAAAAGGATGGACAGACAAATATATACCAGGCAAAATATAAAACACAGAAAATGCAAGGGTCATGTCCGTCTGTCAAGTTAGAATTTTTTTTTTTTTAAAGATTTTATTTATTTATTTGACAGAGAGAGACACAGCGAGAGAGGGAACATAAGCAGGGGGGGTGGGGGAGGGAGAAGCAGGCTTCCCGCCGAGCAGGGAGCCCGATGTGGGACTCAATCCCAGGATCCTGGGATCATGACCTGAGCTGAAGGCAGACGCTTAACGACTGAGCCACCCAGGCGCCCTGTCAAGTTAGAATTCTGACCAAGAAACATTAAAAAGAAAAAGAAGGGCTTTTTATAATGCTACTGGCTAAATTAACAATGGAGATACATATCTGCTTCATAACACAGCGATCAACTTTCGTAAAGTAAAAACTACAGGAAATGCAGATGAACTAGAAACACATCAACAAGAGAAAAGTTTAACACATTACTCTCAGGCAAAGACAAATCAAGTAGACAAAAAAAAAAAAAAAAATGAATAAGGATTTAGGAAACCTAATCCAGTGCTACAGAAAATGTGGTTAGAGACAGGTGTCAGTTCATGAACTGTGGTTACCAGATGCTGTGAGATAGGAAGCTTGTCCCAGAATGTAAATCAATGTGCCACTTCCTTCATGGAGAAAGTCTTGCTACCAAAGCGGGGGGATCAGCTGAACTATTATGTGTTTATAGTGACAGAGTAGACTGGCTACTTTGAATCGCACCGACCTACCAACATAATCAATATGGTAACTCTTACAAATATACATCAAACTCTGAATCCCAATATTAGGGAATATACCTCACTTTGAAGTGCACATGGAATGTTCATATGGGTATCCCAAGCCATAAAGAAAAACTGCAATAAAATGCAAATAACACAAACAGTCTGTCTAACTCCAATGCTAGAAATTGATAGCGCTAATAATCAAGTTTCTTCCACTTGGATTTTTTTTTTTAATGCACATACTTTTAAGTGATTCCTGCAGAAAAAGGGAAAATGAAAAAAATAAAATTCTTGGAAATACTACTACTAATAATGAAATCATCCCATCTGAATACATGATCTACAGTAAAAATCATTATCAGAGGAAAATTCATACACTAGATACCTATATCGATGAAATGAAGGTAAATGAAACATTTGATAGGAAAAGATCAAAGGTGGGGCGCCTGGGTGGCTCAGTCGTTAAGCGTCTGCCTTCGGCTCAGGTCATGGTCCCAGGGTCCTGGGATCGAGTCCTGCATCGGGCTCTCTGCTCAGCAGGAAGCCTGCTTCTCCCTCTCCCACTCTCTTTGCTTGTGTTCCCTCTCTCACTGTGTCTCTCTCTGTCAAATAAATAAAATCCTTAAAAAAAAAAGATCAAAGGAAAGCATAAGGAAGGGATTATTAAGATAAGAGTGAAAAATTAGTGAATTAAAAAAACAGAAACAGAGTAAAAGTAGTACATACATAAGAAAGCCTATTATTTGAAAAATTACTAATGCACACAAACTTTTAGATAACTTTTTCTTCAAGAGAGAAGTACAAATATATAAGCTTAAATGATAAGGGATATGTGGCCACCAAAACATAGCCTACTGTTTATATAATTTTATGGGAATAGATATGAAAATCTCGATGAAATACATAAGATCTTGCCCTATGTACTCTTCATCTGGCTGTTCATTAGTATCCTTTATAATAAAATGGTAACTGTAAATAGTGAATTACCAACCTGAGGAGGCTGTAAGGACCCCCAGTTTGTAGCCAGCAAGGCAGAAGGGCAAATGGCTTAAGAACACCACCCAGGATTTTCAACCAGCATCCGAGGTGGGGCCAGTCTTGTGGGATTGAGAACCTTCACCTGTGGGGTCTTCACAGACCCCCTGTGGGTAGTTATGGTCAGAACTGAACTGAATTATAGGACACTCAGTATCAGATACTTGGTTTGGAACTCACTGCAAAAATCAAAAACAAGACAAGGATGGCCACTATTTTAACACAAGAAAAAGCAATTAGAGGCATAAGAATTTAAAAAGAAGAGATAAGATTACATACATGTGCAGATGATATGTTTCTAGGAAACTTGTAATAAATGAAAACCTCCTATGAATAGTAAAAGCATTTTGTAAAGTAGCAATATATAAAATTAACATACAGAAATAGTTTTCATAACCACTTAGAAGAAACAGAAACAACAGTAACCACTTGGAAGAAATAATGGGAAAGAAGATCCCAGATCCCATTTACAAGAGCAGAAGCAAAATAAAACAAAATGTAGACACAAATTTAATGAGAACTGTGTAAAATCTATATGAGAAAAACCATAAAACATTCTTACAGGACAAAAAGTCGACTTGAACAAATGGGAAAAGAGGCCATATTTTTGATCAGAAGAATCAGTATTAGAAAGATAATCAACTTTCTCCAAGTTAGAATTTACAAACTTAATGTGACCCCAATAAAAATATCCAAGTTACTTGGGGATAGTTAAGCATCTGCCTTCGGCTCAGGTCATGATCATGAGGTCCTGGGATCGAGCCCCACATCAGGCTCTTTGCTCAGCGGGGAGCCTGCTTCGCCCTCTCCCTCTGCCTCGCCCCCTGCTCATGGTCTCTCTATGTATCTCTCTCTCTCTTAAATGAATAAATTAAAATCTTTAAAAAAATAAAAATTAAAAAAATTAAAAAATAAAAATATCCAAGTTACTAATTTTTTTTTCTGGAGCTAGACAAGTCGATTATTATTTATTTTGGAAAATAAATACAAGACTAGCCAGGAATCTCCCCCTTGCCCCCCAAAAATAGCAAAGGGCAACTACCCATACATCAAAACATTTATAAAGCCCCTGTAATTAAAACATTATGCTATTGGTGCATAGACAGATGACTAATAGAAGAGAATATAAAATCCAAAAATAGACTCCAAAGGCATATGGAAATTTAGCGTTTGATAAAAAAATGGTGTTGGAACAACTGATGGCCATGTGGATAAAGATAAAACTGGATTCACTCCTTGCACCTTACACTAGGATAAATTCCAAATGGATCAGATATCTAAATGTAAGAAAAGATTGAGTCATACACATACTAGAGGAAAGTATAGGTCAATTTCTTTACGACCTAGGAACGAGGAGGACTTTCCCAACTGTGATTCTATACCTGAAATCAATAAAGGAAAATGGATAAATTTGCCTACCTAAAATTAAAAAAAAAAATTAAATCCCTGCTCAAAATGCCATCAGCAATGTCAAAAGTTAAATTAAAAAATGGGACAAAACTGGGACGCCTGTGTGGCTCAGTCAGTTAAGTGTCTACCTTCGGCTCAGGTCATGATCCCAGGGTCCTGAAATCAAGTCCTGCATCAGGCTCCTTGCTCAGCAGGGAGCCTGCTTCTCCCTCTGCCTGCCACTCCCCCTGCTTGTGCTCTCTCTCTCTGACAAATAAATAAATAAATACAATCTTTAAAAAAAATAAAAATTAAGAAAATTAAAAATGGGACAAAATTGTAACTAATATCCCAAAGGGCTAATATCCTTAATATATACAAATTTTCTAAATAGTGAAAAGAAATTCAAATCCTAGTCTAACAACCCAGTAGAAAAATGGGAAAATTATAGAAAAATAAATGCAGGGGTGCCTGGGTGCTCAGTTGGTTGAGCATTGCCTTTGGCTCAGGTCATGGTCCTGGGGTCCTGGGGTCCTGGGATCAAGCCACACATCGGGCTCCTTGCTCAGCGGGGAGTCTGCTTCTGCCTCTCCCATCCCCCCCAACTCCTGCTCTCTCTCACTCTCTATCTCAAATAAACAAACAAAATATTTTTTTAAAGATTTTATTTATTTTTTTGAGAGACACAGAGGGAGAGAGCACAGAGGGAGAGTGAAAGGTAGATTCCCCACTGAGCAGGGAGCCTGATGTGGAACTCCATCCCAGGACCCTAAGATCATGACCTGAGCTGAAGGCAGAGGCTTAACTGACTGAGCCACCCAAGTGCCCCAACAAATAAAATCTTTTTTTAAAAAAGAAAAATATTGACTACAAAGAATGAAAACACATGGAATATATAAATGTCCATGAGTTCATGATGCTAATAATTTTTTGAAATCTCATTGCTACATGCTGATCCTTTGTGACTCATTGTTTTGAATACCTATTGCTGCATAATAAGCCCACCCCAAAAATGTAGTGGTTTAAAAAAACCCAAAAACCTCACTGACCACCCCTGGACATTGCTAGAGTATGATCTCGTTATTCTGAAAGTTGATTTTTTTTTTTTTAGGGGAAGGATCCAAGTGCCTTTCCTGCATGTCTTATATTTCAGACTGTTGGAATCAATGATGAGAGAAAGTAATTTATAGAAAAACCACAGTTAATAAATGCAAAAAAAATGGTGGAAACAGAAAAATCACTATTTTGCACTCCTTTATGAAATAATGGATCTAGGCAATGGTCATCAATTATTATTAGAAGTTTTGGGTGGGGAGGCCTCTGCCTGCAGCTCCCCCTGCTTGTGCTCTCTCTCTCTCTGACAAATAAATAAAATCTTTAAAAAAATAAATTTAAAATAAAATAAAAGTTTTGGGTGGGAAGTTGATGACAAACTTTAAACCGGCTGGAATCTCCTGAACTCACTGATTAATCTCAACCTCACTACAAGTTGGACAACGCCCTGTGCCTCCTGATCTGATGTGGTAGAACCTATAGAACCACCACTTACAAAGTATTCATGACAAAAACAAAGATCATCAAGCCTCTAAATGCAGGTATCAGTTTATAAAGCATATGGAGGATAGAAAAATATGTTAAATGACATCACAAGATTACAAATCCAAATCCATAATGTGAGAAATCCCACATGACAAAGTACCCAGTTTCTTCAATAAATAAATGGCATAAAACAAAACCAAAATGAAACCAGTAACAGAGAAAGAGTGGCCATTCTATTTGATTGATAGAGACTTAAGAGTGGCAAAGTTCAGCCCCAGCAAGATGGTGGCCTTGGAGCTCAGCTGCTGGGGAAGTGGTGGTCAGGGGGGTTCTCACCGTACACAGTGAGTCCCTGGTGGTGATGGGTTAGGACAAATTTTCTGGTGCACTCTTGAAATCAGTATCATAGGGGCGCCTGGGTGGCTCAGTTGGTTAGGCGACTGCCTTCGGCTCAGGTCATGATCCTGGAGTCCCGGGATCGAGTCCCGCATCGGGCTCTCTGCTCGGCAGGGAGTCTGCTTCTCCCTCTGACCCTCCTCCCTCTCATGCTCTCTGTCTCAAATAAAAAAATAAATAAAATCTTTAAAAAAAGAAAAAAAAAAGAAATCCGTATCATAGATAATACACAGAGAGGTTCAAGAGGAGAGGTACCAATTTTGACCACTGATGACATTATTTCTCAGCTGGCAAAAACACTAAATTTTTTAAGAACACAAATACAGATCTGACTATGAACTCTCAGCAAAACAAGGGGCAGGTGCACTGGCTTACATTGCTCTCCTAGAAAAAAAGCAGCTTTTGGGGCGCCTGGGTGGCTCAGTCGTTGGGCATCTGCCTTCGGCTCAGGTCGTGATCCTGGGGTCCTGGGATCGAGCCCCGCATCGGGCTCCCTGCTCCGCGGGAGGCCTGCTTCTCCCTCTCCCACTCCCCCTGCTTGTGTTCCCTCTCTCGCTGTGTCTCTCTCTGTCAAATAAATAAATAAAATCTTCAAAAAAAAAAAAAGAAAAAAAAAGCAGCTTCTAGGAGTTTTTCCACATTCTTTATTGGGACTGACAATTCTTTACTGTGACAAAATTCTTGGGTGTGCTTCATGAGTTCCTTTTCTCTTTAGTTTGATCCTGCCTAGAAAACCGTCCTAGGGAGCACTGAGCATAGTATTCTCCTAATCAGAGGAGAGCCTCCCCTCTTCCACCTCTGAGAAGCAGAAGCGCATATACACAACATGCCAAGGGGTGCCTAAGCCTTCTGGCAAACAGATTGGGAACATTCCTGTTTTTCTTTGGAGATAAACCTACTTTGGGTGTCTGCGTGTTTGGTTTTCTTGTACCTCTTTATAAAGTGTGCTTTCCTGAAGTTCGGTTATAAGAACATTTCAAACAGCTCTCCCGCCTATGTTGCTTTTGCAGTGACATCCTAAACAGTCATTTTCAACTTGGCCTTGGAGATGGATGACAATCTTCACCAAAGCCTTCCACTTCTTCCCCGGGGAAACTGCCAACACAAGAGTGGCTTCTCGCACAGGAAGAAAGCAATTCCTTACAATGACTGTCACCCTGCTCTGTGCCCAAGTGTTTGCCCTGGAGTCACCTGATTTTGCAGTAATATCTTACACTAACGTATGCGAAGGCAAAAAGGAAACACTGCTTGTGTATGTATAAGGAAGGCTTTTTTTTTTTTTTTTGGTATAAGACTTTAAACCAAAGGGAACTTTCTCTGCCATCTTTTTTTTTAACTGCATCAAATATCCATTAAACTTTTAAATTGTATTTAAAAGCTTTTATTCTAGTTTGTCAATGCACTTTATATAATATCAAGATGAACACTACATGAACTTAAAGGGAAACAAAGAAAACACATAGTGTTGTGTATATGTATATATACATATATATATTCAAGATCTTTTATTTATTTATTTGGCAGAGAGAGAGAGTGCTCGAGCACAAGCAGGCTCCCACCTGAGCAGGGAGCCCTATATGGGACTCGATCCCAGGACCCTGGGATTATGACCAGAGCTGAAGGCAGACTCCTAAAGGCTGAGCCACCCAGGGGCCCTTATTTTTTAAAAATTAAAAAAAGACTCCTCCTCTTCAAGGGGGCGGTCTTGCGGCAGACGCAGAGTTGCAGATCTTTGTGGAGACCCTAGCCGGCAAGACCGTCACCCTCGAGGTGGATGGAGCCCAGTGACACCACTGAGAAGGTCAAAGACAAAATCCAAGACAAGGAGGGCATTCCGCCGGCCTGGCAGCGCGGGATTTTTGCGGGCAATCAGCAGGAGGATGGCGGCACTGTCTCAGACTACAATATCCAGAAGGAGTCTGCCCTGCACTTAGTGCTTCGCCTGCGAGGTGGCATCATGGAGCCTTCCCTCCACCCACTGGCCCAGAAATACAACTGCGACAAGGTGATCGGCAGACGTGTGACGTTCGCCCGCACCCCGGCGCTGTCACCCGCTTCAAGAAGTGCAGCTAAGGCCAGCAATCTGGCCCCAAGAAGAAGGTCAATTAAGGCCCCTGCACTGCTCTTCCTTGGCTGTGGGGGCTGCCTCCTGCCGGAGGCCCAGACCCTGGGGCCTCAGTCAAGTTTTCCTTTCATTGACTGGAGCAGTAAAAGATAAATAAATAAATAAATAAACAATGAAAAACCTGCCTTCATCTTGGCAGGTTTTTGCCTTTGGTTTGCGTGTCTCTAACTAAAAGCTACCGTTCTGTTCTGAATGTGCACCTTAATTTATTCAAATTCATTTATTCATTTATGTTTTCTTACACCAGTCTGAAAGCCTAATACATGGCTCTTCAGTGAAGCCTTTTTTGTTCCGTTTAGAAATGTGATGTCTATTTTAGGAACTAGGAAGAAATACAAATTACTTCAATAGAAAGCCTGTATATAACTTTTTTAAAAGAGTGAGAGGCTAAAGATACCTACCAACCAAATGCGATATGTAGATTATGTTTAGATCCTGATTTAAATAAGCCAACTATAAAAAGACATTTTGAGACAATTGGGGAAAACTGAACACAGACTGATTTTTAGATGAATTAAGGAATTATTAATTTTGCTGGGTATGATAATAAAATTATGGTTATGTTATGGTTATAAAATTAATCTGTATGTGATAAGAGATTTTTACCCAAGTATTTACAAGTGAAATGATATAATGTCTTGGATTGTTTTAAAATACTCTAGCAAAAGAAAAAAAAAAACTAGTGGTGAGAAGGACAAAATATAAGTAAGAGGAATGGAGTGTTGATAACCATTGAAGCTGGGTGATGGGTGCATGGAGGCTCAGGATTCCATTCTCTCTATGTATGTTTGAAACTTTCCATAATAAAAAGGTATGAATTCCCTCACTCACATCTCCCCTGGTGAAGCCATTGAACTCAAAAGAGCAAGATCAAGTGTTAGATCAAATAAAAGTTTTATAATATAAATTGCTTTCTTTAAGTTGCTTTCTTTGTTCTTGAAAGGTTTTTAACAGATAGAAGTTAAAATATTATGGAAAAATAAAAGACCATTGTCACAGTCTGTTAATCCCACATGCTTCCCATGAGAAGGATAAATACTTATATGGCAGTTTTATGGGATCCAGAGCCCAATATAGGAAAATTTCCCAAAGGGCTCTCTAACCTCCATCCTTTATTTCCTCTTCATGTTGGTTTTTTTTTTTTTTTAAATCAGTGCGGGGGAGAGCAGGTGGGGGAAAAATTGAGGCATGAGATAATCTCTTATTTGACTAGTTAGAACAAAGTAAAGATGGGGGCTGGTGGCCTTTGGTTTGAGATACACTGATGTGATAGAAACATATGTACATTAAGGCCAGGAGGACAATCATTTGAAATTGCCAGGTGAAGCTAGCTTTGCCCTAATAGAGTATCATTTAGAAAGCATCTCTTCAGCAAATGGCTCTTTTGAGAACTAGCACCTGGTTTGCTACTAGACTCCAGGACAGTATAAAAACACTTAACCATGAAATATTTGGTGACTATATAGCCCAAACTGATCCCAAAGCATAAACTAGAGTGCACATCGTCCATTAATTACAAGTGGTACTTGTAAGATCAGGCCCAAGTCTGAACATACCAGTAAGCTGCATGAGCTGCTTCCGTCCCCAGTACATCCACTCCTATCATATGACTTCCTATCATATGCTCAGCCTATACCTAGGACCTCACAGAGAGCTTCCTATGATCAGTGAGCTAAGAGGGAAAGCTTTTAGCCTTTAGAGAATACTCGGCACAGGACACTGGCAGTGGCCAAAAGTATACTATTATACTATATGTGCCATTATATTATATTCAGAACGTCCTTGAAGGACTGTAGAGAAGAAAACTCCTTCTAGTGGGTAGAAGTTCAGGTAACACATCTTGTTGTCCACTTTTCCTATTAGGGAAGCTGACCTGAGATAAGGTCCTACAGTGACACAAAAAGGGTGGCAAATTTCTAGGTGTATGGTCAGGGACTTGGAAGGGGCAAGATAAGAAAATGGATGACAAGGAAGATGGGAGAAAAGGTATGTAGATGGATTCAAGATCCTCTTAAAATTGGTCCAAACTGTAAATGTATTTATGCATCTTGTGAATCTTCAAAATGGAGGAGACTTTCCACAATCTGGAAGACAAGAGGACCTGTTCTCTGGATGTTGGTCAGCCTCCTCTCTTAGTCACCTCAGAACTTGCTCCATGGATTCATAAATTAAATGGGCTCGATGACATGGACTTCCCCTTACCAAGGTTGAATGTGCTTACTGCCATTACAGTTGCCCGAGTGCCAGCAAAGTGACTAACTTTTAGCCACATGCACTTGGGGACAGCCAGGCACCTTGGGGCAGGTTGATCACATCATAAAGTGGTAGTGATTTGACCCCAATGGAATAGACACTTATTCTGATTTTGATTTATTTCCCCTGCTCACCATGTCTCTGGAAGCACCACTGACCAAGGCTTGTTAAGTGCCTTATACAGTTCTGGTATCTCATACTTACCAATAATGTTAATTTAAATGCAAAAAAAAAAATTGTGAATATGGAATTCCGTTAGTCATAGCTTTCTCTTATTCTTATTCATGAAAGGAAAAGAACATTTCCAATCATACCCAATAAAGACTACATCTGTGAAATTGTAATACGTCTGGATTTCTCAAAAATAGCTGTTTCTTGGTTGTTGTAGAGATGCTGTTCCCGTGCACAGATATTATGTTCCAGGTAGTGGATTCCAGGCACCATAACTATAATTTTTTTTCACAAAAGCATTGTGGCTCTTTTAGGCTATACAGGAAAGATAGTTGTTCTGTTTGCGGGCATCTACTGAAGGAAGGAAGAGCAATAGATCACCATTATGTTGAATGAGACTAAGCAGCCAGGAAATATAATATTATTTAAAACTTTTTAAAGCATTTGGTAAAATAGGCCTTGGAATTTTTTTTTTTTTTAAGATTTTATTTATTTGAAAGAGAGAACACGAGAGGGGGGAGAGAGGAGAGAGAGAGAGAGGGAGAGAACACAAGAGAGAGAAAGAGAGCACTAAGAGAAGCAGGCTCTCCGCTGAGCGGGGAGCCCCACATGGGGCTCGATCCCAGGACTCCGAGATCATGACCTGAGCCGAAGGCAGACACTTAACTGACTGAGCCCCCCAAGCACCCCTGGAATGGTTTTTTTTTTTTTTTTTAGATTTTATTTATTTATTTGACAGAGAGAGACACAGCGAGAGAGGGAACACAAGCAGGGGGAGTGGGAGAGAGAGAGAAGCAGGCTTCCCGCGGAGCAGGGAGCCCGATGCGGGGCTCCATCCCAGGACCCTGGGATCATGACCTGAGCCGAAGGCAGACGCTTAACGACTGAGCCACCCAGGTGCCCCGCCCCTGGAATGTTTTTTATGTAGATAGGAACAAAGGTAGAATCTAAGTCTGCGATTATGAAATACTTAGTAGTAGTTGGCATGTTGGACAGTGTTGTGGCTGAATTAGGGGCAAGTGGAAATTAAGGCAAAATCGTTTCATTAACAGAGTAGAAATATTTAATTACAATATAAGTATTTTTACTAACTTTGTGGCTTTCCTACAAGGTATCTTAGGTACAGAAAGGCTCTCATTTGAATTTTTTAAATTTTTTTTAGTTTTCTTGCTTTAAAAGTGATATAATTACAGAAAGGACACCTTCTTCTTCCAGATGCAAAGGATACCATATTGGTTTGCTAGGGCTGCCGTAGCCGACTGGGTGGCTTAAACAGTAGAGGTTTGTTTTCTCATAGTTCTAGAAGCTGGAAGTCTGAGATCAAGGTTTTGTCAGGATGGGTTTCTTCTGAAACCTCTCTCCTTGGCTTCTAGATGTCCGTCTTCTCTCCAGGGTCTTCTCTGTATATCTGTCGGTGTCAAAATCTCCTCCTTATAAAGATACCAGTCAGATTGGATTAGGGCTCATCCTAATGTCCTCATTTTAACGTAATTACCTCTTCAAAGACTGTCTCCAAATACAGTCATATTCTGAGGTACCAGGGGTCAGGAATTCAGCATACAAATTTGAGGGGGACACAATTCAGCTCATAACAGGTACTTTGAGAATAGATTTATCTGCAAGAAGTGGTCACTGCAGGGCTCCCCTGGTCCATGCTCTCAGTTCGCCTTTATCAGCTCTGTGCACCCGTCCTCCAGCTTCGCCATGCTTTGCTGCTAAAAGCTTACACTTACTTGGTGCTCTCTGAGGATTGCCCTTGGGCACTGGACTCCCACTGCCCCTCCCCCTCCCCCACCCCCACACGCCATTCCACTTCGTCTCACCATGTAGAGGGTTGGAAGTGCCTGGGAGTCTTACAAGTCCACTTGACCTCCCACCCCAGGTGGCCCTTAACCAGTCATTGCCTGGGAGTACAAAAGCCTATGTCTTGGGGCGCCTGCGTGGCTCAGTCGGTTAAGCGTCTGCCTTCGGCTCAGGTCATGATCCCAAGGTCCTGGGATTGAGCCTCACATCAGGCTTCCTCTCAGCTGAGAGCCTGCTTCTCCCTCTCCCTCTGCCCCTGCCCTCCACTCCCACCCCTGCTTGTGCTCTCTATCTCAAATAAATAAAATCTTAAAAAAAAAAAAAGCCTATGTCTTTAGGACAGAACAAACTCTGAAGCCTAATTGTTGCCCTAGAGGTCCCAGCAGGACCAGGTGTGTCTGAGACATCACACGCAACCTCACTCTTGGTTCCTGCCCCTTTGGGAAGCTACTTCACCATTCCCTCACTGGTTCTCCTGAGAAATTTCCTTAATAAGCCACTTCCATGTAGGTCCTTGCCTCAGAGGGGGCTTCTGGAAGAATCCTACCCAAAACCTATTTTAGGTGGCGAAACACAACAAATAATTCGACCTACTATGTCAAGACCAGAAGGAAAGAGGCACAGAAGGAAGAATTCTTGTTTTTTAAAGATCACTGAAACGGAATTTTTGGAAGTAGACCCTGGAGATTTAGTCAGAGCTACTAACACAGAAGCCTCCTGCCCTGGGGGTGTGGTGTGTCCTCTAGAAATTCTCCACCAGGTCTCCTGATGGAGATTTTTAAAGGGAATTATGACTCAATGGGTTGACAGTAAAGGAAGGATTTAATTAAAAACAGAGAGGCCCTGAGGTAACATTTGCATTGAGAGAGGTAGAAGTCACAATTTAATTAGAAATTCCCATATTCTCACATTAAAATTTTCTGAAGACAGAGGCGCCTGGGTGGCTCAGTCATTAAGCGCCTGCCTTCGGCTCAGGTCATGATCCTGGGTTCTTGGGATCGAGCCCGGCATCCCTGCTCAGCAGGGGGTCTGCTTCTCCCTCTGCCTTCTTCCCTCTCGTGCTCTCTGTCTCTCATTCTCTCTCAAATAAATAAATAAAATCTTAAAAAAAAAAAAAAAAAATCCCCGGGCGCCTGGGTGGCTCAGTCGTTAAGCATCTGCCTTCGGCTCAGGTCATGATCCCAGGGTCCTGGGATCGAGCCCCACATTGGGCTCCCGGCTCAGCGGGAAGCCTGCTTCTCTCTCTCTCCCACTCCCCCTGCTTGTGTTCCCTCTCTTGCCGTGTCTTTCTCTGTCAAATAAATAAATAAAATCTTCAAAAAAATTTTTTTTTCTGAAGACAGACTTGTCAAAACTTACCAGAAATGAAACATGGCGACAGTTCCTTGACTTAGGTGTCACCTAGTGTGTGGAAGGCACAAAGACCACAGTGATCTGCAGGTTCTGCCATGTGGAAATGACCTTTCAATTAGCAATAATCGCACCTCGGATAAACCTCATTGGCTATGATACTGCCACTGCGCAAAGCTTGGAAATGACCTTTCAAATAAGAAGACCCAATTCATCCATGATTTTTTTAAAAGATTTTATTTATTTATTTATTTGAGAGAGAGAGTGAGAGTGTGGGGGAGGAGCAGAGGGGGAGGGACAAGCAGACTCCACACTGAGCCTGGAGCCCAACATGGGGCTCGATCTTATGACCCCGGGATCATGACTTGAGCCAAAATCAAGAGTCAGACGCTTAACCAACTGAGCCAGGCACCCCTCATCCATGATTTTAAAAGATACACTCAGAATAGAAATATGATCAAAAAGAAAAAGAAATATGATCACACATCCCATCCTGAACTTAAAAAAAACCTATACACTTTACCCATGAATTTTCCACCAGAATAGGTAGTTTCCTACTGATGAAGAAAGGCAACATATTTCTTTTTTTCTTTTTTTAAATTAAAAAAATTTTTTTATTATTAACACATAATGTATTATTTGTTTCAGGGGTACAGGTCTGTGATTCATCAGTCTTACACAACACACAGAGCTCACCATAGCACATACCCTTCCCAGTGTCCATCACCCAGCCACCCCATCCCCCCCACCCCCCTCCCCTCCAGCAACCCTCAGTTTGTTTCCTGAGATTAAGTGTCTCTTATGGTTTGTCTCCCTCTCTGGTTTCGTCTTGTTTCATTTTTTTCTCTCTTCCCCTATGATCCTCTGCCTTGTTTCTTAAATTCCGCATATCAGTGAGATCATATGATACTTGTCTTTCTCTGTTGACTTATTTTGCTTAGTACTATATCCTCTAGTTCCATCCACGTTGTTGCAAATGGCAAAATTTCTTTTTTTTTGATGGCTGCATAATATTCCATTGTGTGTGTGTGTATATATATATATATATATATATATATATATATATATACCTCATCTTCTTTATCCATTCATCTGTTGATGGACATCTGGGCTCTTTCCATAGTTTGGCTATCGTGGACATTGCTGCTATAAACACTCGGGTGCACCTACCCCTTCGGATCACTACATTTGTATCTTTGGGGTAAATACCCAGTAGTGCAATTGCTGGGTCATAGGGTAGCTCTATTTTCAACTTTTTGAGGAAACTCTATACTGTTTTCCAGAGTGGCTGCACCAGCTTGCATTCCCCCCAACAGTGTAGGACGGTTCCCCTTTCTCCACATCCTCATCAACATCTGTCGTTTCTGACTTGTTAATTTTAGCCATTCTGACTGGTGTGAGGTGGTATCTCATTGTGGTTTTGATTTCCCTGATGCTGAGTGATGTTGAGCAGGTATTTCCCTGATGCCGAGTGATATTGGGCACTTTTCATGTGTCTGTTGGCCATTTGGATGTCTTCTCTGCAGAAATGTCTGCTCCTGTCTTCTGCCCATTTCTTGATTGGATTATTTGTTCTTTGGGTATTGAGTTTGATAAGTTCTTTATAGATTTCAGATACTAGCCCTTTATCTGATATGTCATTTGCAAATATCTTCTGCCATGTGTCGGTTGTCTTTTGGTTTTTTTTGACTGTTTATTGTGCAAAAGCTTTTTATCTTGATGAAGTCCCAATAATTCATTTTTGCCTTTGTTTCCCTTGCCCTTGGAGACGTGTCTAGCAAGAAGTTGCTGTTGTCAAGGTGGAAGAGGTTGCTACCTATGTTCTCCTCATTCCTGTCGCACATTTAGGTCTTTCATCCATTTTGGGTCTACTTTTGTGTATGGTGTAAGGAAATGGTCCAGTTTCATTCTTCTACATGTGGCTGTCCAATTTTCCCAACACCATTTGTTGAACAGAATATCTTTTTTCCATTGAATATTCTTTTCTGCTTTGTCGAAGATTAGTTGACCATAGAGTTGAGGGTCCATTTCTGGGTTCTATTCCATTGATCTATGTGTCTGTTTTTGTGCGAGTACCATACTGTCTTGATGATTACAGCTTTGTAATAGAGCTTGAAGTCCAGAATTGTGATGTCTCCAGCTTTGGTTTTCTTTTTCAACATTCCTTTGGCTATTCGGGGTCTTTTCTGGTTCCATACAAATTTTAGGATTATTTGTTCCATTTCTTTGAAAACAGTGGATGGTATTTTGATAGGGATTGCATTAAAAGCATAGATTGCTCTAATTAGCATCGACATTTTAACAATATTTGTTCTTTCAATCCATGAGCATGGAACGTTTTTCCATTTCTTTGTGTCTTCCTCAATTTCTTTCATGAGTATTCTTTAGTTTTCTGAGTACAAGTCCTTTGCCTCTTTGGTTAGATTTATTCCTAGGTGTCTTATGGTTTTGGGTGCAATTGTAAATGGGATCCACTCCTTAATTTCTCTTTCTTCTGTCTCATTGTTGGTGTATAGAAATGCAACTGATTTCCATGCATTGATTTTATATCCTGCCACTTTACTGAATTCCTGTATGAGTACTAGCAATTCTGGGGTGGAGTCTTTTGGGTTTTCCACATAAAGTATCATATCATCTGCAAAGAGTGAGAGTTTGACTTCTTTGCTGATTCGGATGCCTTTTATTTCTTTTTGTTGCCTGATTGCTGAGGCTAGGATTTCTAGTACTATGTTGAATAGCAGTGGTGATAATTGACATCCCTGCCATGTTCCTGACCTTAGGGGAAAAGCTCTTATTTTTTCTCCATTGAGAATGATATTTATTGTGGGTTTTTTAGAGACGGCTTTTATGATACTGAGTTATGTACCCTCTATCCCTACACTGTGAAGAGTTTTAATCAAGAAAGAATGCTGTGGGGCACCTGAGTGGCTCAGTCAGTTAAGTATCTCCTTTCGGCTCAGGTCATGATCCCAGGGTCCTGGGATCGAGCCCCACACATTGGGCTCCTTGCTCAGCGGGGAGCCTGCTTCTCCCTCTCCCTCTGCCTGCCACTCCCCGTGCTTGTGCTCTCTCTCTTGCTCTCTCAGTCAAATAAATAAATAAAATCTTTAAACATCAAATAGAAAATTGAGAGCAAATAAAAATACTCAGAACTTATCCTCATAGTGTAACTCACAAACAGGAAAAACTACACATACCAATTTAAGAGGACAGGAGTAAGATAAATGCCAGAGACTAGCAGAATTGGTGCTGGAGCCCTTATAGATGTGGCTGTGCAAGAGTGGAGAACGTAGGTGGTCCTACCAGTGGCAGAACATAGGTAATATCAACAAGATTCACCTCTCAAAGGAGAGGAACCCTCCCTGAAGGGAACTACTGAGAGCAGGTCTGAGACTTCTCTGATAGAGAAGTCATAGAAAGTGGCTTGGAAAGTGCCTGAGATCTTTGGAAGGTACTACTTCTAAGGGAGAAAAGGAGCAGCACCCTGAAAGATAGCAGTGGCCCCAGAAGGCCTCAGTAGATGGTGAAGAAAAAGAAAGAAGTAGCTCAGAATAAGGATTGTTCTTAAATAGGTGAGATTTAAGGATCAGAAAAAGCCTGACCAGAAATAAAGGTATCCTACATTAAAGAAACAACCCTACACTGTGGCAATGGAAGAGGGAACTCTTGAGCTGAACATTAGCAAAAATACTTAAACCTTCCCTCTTTATCATCCAGAAATTCCTCCTTCAAATAAATGGTCCCAAAAAACCCAACACATTCCAAATACAAACCTAAATAAATAAATAAATAAATAAATAAATAAATAAATAAATAAAATCAAGCATACATACAAAGATACAATAAGTGTTAAAAATGAAAATCAATTATGTG
Organism: Mirounga angustirostris; assembly: GCF_029215605.1. Classification (NCBI taxonomy): domain Eukaryota; kingdom Metazoa; phylum Chordata; class Mammalia; order Carnivora; family Phocidae; genus Mirounga; species Mirounga angustirostris. Next base: position 155,864,115 of record NW_026991712.1, read on the forward strand.
TTGTCAGATGAAAACACTCAGAAAAATTCCTATCATACAGCAGAGGAAAATTGCAAAACAATGATCCAACCTGAATTTAGAATACTGTACAAAGCAATTGTAGATATGGCTGGGAGTGGGGGGTGGGGCACAGATCACAAGAAACAGAAATGCAAAAAATACAAAATAGACCAAACGAGAGGATGATGTAAAATGGAGTTGATTAGCTCAGGAAAGAGACTGACAAAGGTAAAATTATCTCAGAAATGAAGATTAAATTACAGGATGTCCAAGGGAGAATAAATTAGCTGAAAATACAGTAAAGGATATAGAGAATATAAGTGAAAAAAGCCAAGAAAATGATTAAAAAAAAAAAGTTTTTTTTTAAAAAGATCAGAAAGTTAAATAAAAAAATGTTTAAAAGTTCAAAAAATAAATAAATAAAAAGATCAGAAAGTGATTGATACAGAATATAGGCAAGGAGGATCAACAGATGTATAATTGGAGTCTGTGAGAAAGAAAAGCAAAACAGTGGAATGGAACTAATTTTTTAAATTCTAATTTAAAAAACGTTTTGAAATTAAATAGGATCCAAGTGTATATATTTTATTATAGTTTAAAAGCACCACATTTGCCTGAAGAAATTGACTCAGGACAGGTAGAATTATCAGACTTTAAAGATTAAAAAAAAATTCTTATGGATTCTGAGCAGAAAGACCAAGTCATTTAACAAGAGGAAAATCAGTACAACATTATGTTCCTGACATAAACATTCAGTACAAGAAGACAGTGGAATAGCATCTACAAAAGGAGAGATATTGTGGGACAGTTTACCTATAATACCAAGGCTATAGGAAAGCAATTTTAAACATGCCTCAACTCAGGCAATATCATTCTCATTAGCTCTTCCTGAAAGGGGAATAGTGTTGCATAGGAGCTCAATTTTTATATGCTATTAAAGTTAAGCTGGTATAAATTCAAGTTAGAACATTAAAGCTTTGAGATGTTAAAGATAGTCCCCATGGTAGCCACAAAGAAAATAGCTATTGAAAATACACAAAAGAAAACCAGAAAGAAATGAAAACCTACAAAAAATCAATTAAATACAAAAGAAGACAGTAGTGCAGGAAATGGGGGGGAATGCTATAAGGCATATAGAAAATAAAAAGCAAGGGGCGCCTGGGTGGCTCAGTCGGTTAAGCGACTGCCTTCGGCTCAGGTCATGATCCTGGAGTCCCGGGATCGAGTCCCGTATCGGGCTCCCTGCTCGGCGGGGAGTCTGCTTCTCCCTCTGATCCTCCTCCCTCTCATGCTCTCTGTATCTCATTCTCTCTGTCTCAAATAAATAAATAAAATCTTTAAAAAAAAAGAAAAGAAAAGAAAAGAAAAAGAAAAATGGTAGAATTAAATCCCTTCTTGTCAGTAATTAGGTTAAATGTAAATGTATTAAACTCTCCAGAGATTAGTAGAATGGATTTAAAATACATACCCAACTACATACTGTCTACAAGAAACTCACTTTAGATCCAAAGACCCAAATAGGTTGAAAGTGAAAGAACAGAAAAAGATATTCTATACAGATAGTAGCCAAGAAGGAGGGGGAAATTGCTAAACTAATACCAGACAAAACAGACTTTAAATCAAGAACAGTTATAAGATGGGATGCCTGGGTGGCTCAGTCAGTTGGGTGTCCAACTCTTGATCTCAGCTCAGGCCTTGATCTAAGGGTTGTGAGTTCAATCCCAGGTTGGGCTCCATGGTTACAAGAAACAAAGAAGGATGTTATGCATTAATAAAATATTTGATACACCAAGAAAATATAATAATTATACACATTTATGTATGTAATAACAAACCAAGATATAAAAAGCAAAAACTGAAAAACTGAAGGACGAAATACAGTTTTACAATAATTGTTGGAGACTGTAATACCCCACTCTTCAATAAACAACCAGAAAGAGAATGAATGAGAGGACTTGAACAACACACATACAAAACCAGTTCTAACTATTGAACATTTTACCCAACAACAAAATACACTTCCTTTTCAAGTGCCCATGGTACATTCCCCAGTATAGACCCTATTTTAAACCACAAATCAATTCTCAATACATTTTGTAAAAATAGATATCCTATGGGACACCTGGGTGGCTCAGTTGGTTAAGTGTCTGCCTTCTGCTCAGGTCATGATCCCAGGGTCCTGGGATGGAGCCCTGCATTGGGCTCCCTGCTCAACAGGGAGCCTGCTTCTCCCTCTGCCTGCAGCTCCCCCTGCTTGTGCTCACTCTGGCATGTGCTCTCTCTCTCTGACAAATAAATAAAATCTTTTAAACAAACAAACAAACAAACTCCAGCTTTCTCATCTGTAAAATGAAACAATAATAGTTCCTACAGTTAAAATATTACTTTGAGGGGGCACCTGGGTGGCTTAGTCAGCTAAGCATCTGACTTCAGCTCTGGTCGTGATGCCAGGGTCCTGGGATCAAGTCCGGCATCAGGCTCCTTGCTCCACAGGAAGCCTGCTTCTCCCTCTGCCTGCCGTTCCCCCTGCTTGTGCTCTCTCTCTCTCTGACAAATAAATAAATAAATAAAATCTTTAAAAAAGATAGATATCCTACAAAGCATTTTCTCTGACCTTGACAGGATGAAGTTAGAAATCAAGAACCCACAAGGAAAATTGGAAAATTCATGAATTTGTGGAAATTAAACAACACATTCTATTTTTTTTATTTTTAAGTCATGTAAAGTCAATCCATGTCTTAAAATCATTGCCTTAAAATAGTGCATCTTTGCATTAGCTTCAGCGTTTATAAGAATTACTTGGTGAGCTTATCAAAATACAGATTTCTGGGCCCCACCTCCAGAGACTCTGATTTGGTAGGTCTGGAGTAGGCCCAGAGAATCTGAACCTAACACGTTCGGACAAGATGCTGCTTCTGTGGACCAGTAGACTATTTTGTGTGACTCTGTCCCAGAACAAGACATATTAGTTAATTTTGTTTTTAAAACAGTTTAAAGCTGGGGCGCCTGGGTGGCTCAGTCGTTCAGCATCTGCCTTCGGCTCAGGTCATGATCCCAGGGTCCTGGGATCGAGGCCCGCATCGGGCTCCCTGCTCCACGGGAAGCCGCTTCTCCCTCTCCCACTCCCCCTGCTGGTGTTCCCTCTCTCGCTGTGTCTCTCTCTGTCAAATAAATAAAATCTTTAAAAAACAAAAACAAAAACAGTTTAAAGCTTTGAATAATATTTAAACATTGTTTGATGTGACTATATAAATACGTGTAGATAGACGTACACATGTAACTATCAACGTATAATAAAGTTAGCAATTATAAGAAATGTATAAAAGAGAGAGACTGGTAGCTCAAAGGAAAGAGAATTGGGCTCTGGGTACATAATCGGTGCTCAAAACTAGGTAGAAAAATGCTCTTTTTCCTTCATCTCTTCTGCCTAGGTGGCCTCACCCAAGCACCTAGCCTAGCCTCAAGCATGTTACCATCTGGACTGACTAGCATTACATTTTTGGATAGTTCAACTTGAGACATTTGTGAAACAAGAAGGCTTCTCACACTTGAAGGAGTAGAAGTGTCTAATGATCTTGTTACTTTCTGTTTGGTTGTAATAAAAATTGTCCTGACGAATAACACAGGCAAGGGTACAGCCATTTGTCATCCTCAGTCACCTTTGCTCTCAGTTGTGAAGTGGTGAACTGACCATATTTTTTTCCTGGTGACTTTTCCTTATCCTGCCTTTCTCCACAACCAAGCTTTCTCTTGCTTCCAGATTATTTTTTGCCTGTGCCCCCTGCCTAGATAGTCACTGAATATCACCAAAGGTTTGTTCCTCCTCTTTGCTTGGGTGTCCTAAGGCAAAGTCTCCTCAAAAACATTTTAGAAAAAGAAATTTGCTTTTAGAAGAAAAAATTGCTATGCTCCTCATTCTTCCAGATTGTTCAACAATGCAGTAAAAACTGCCTTGTTTGCCATTCCCACAATGTGGGGAAAACTGTCAAGACAAAGAGAGTAACTTCCACATTGCCATAAGGTAATTTCTACCCAGAAGAGAAATAAGTCATGTTCATACCATGTACCTCTGATAGGGCACTTCACCTCGCGATAGTCTTCTCAGCACAGAAGTCTGCTTGAGAGTCTCTCTCCCTCTGCCCCTCCCCCTGCTTGCACACTCCCTCTCTCCAAAATAAATAAATAAATCTTTTTTTAAAAGCCCTTTACCCTGTTAGTACAGTTAGCATTATTCCATAGGCTCACATAATTTTCATTTTCGTCTGAGATTTACAAGGATAAAATTTATACAGATACTAGTTTTGTTTTAATTGAAATATAGCTGACACACAATGCTACATTGGTTTCAGGTGTACAACATAGTGATTGGACAAGTCTGTACATTGTGCTCTGCTCACCACAAGCGGAGTTCCCACCTGTCCCCATACAACGCTATTACAATATCATTGACTATATTCCCTATGCTGTACCTTTCATTCCTGTCACTCATTCATTCCCTAACTGGAAGCCTGTGTCTCCCACTCATATTGCTCCACCCCCACCCACCCCCCTCTGATAACCACCAGTTTGTTCTCTGTGTTTATGGGTCTGATTCTGCTTTTTTGTTTGTTCATTTGTTTTGTTTTTTAGATTCCCCATGTAAGTGAAATCATATGGTATTTGTCTTTCTCTGTCTGACTTATTTAACTTAGCATTATACTTTCTAGGTCCACCCAGTTTGTCACAAATGGCAAGATCTTGTTGTTTTATTTAATGGCTGAATAATATTCCACTGTACCTGTATGCCACAACTTCTTTATCCATTCATCTCTTGATGAACACTTAGGTTGCTTCCATATAAAGGCATTATTTATTTAAATTATAATTCAACTTAATTGTACACCTGTGTTTACATTTAGAATTCTTACATATTAGTGTAAATAATAATAAACTATATGCCTCATAAGGCAATTTTAAGGAATTTAGGTGATTCTTTTAATCTAGTCTTTTTATTGAAATCAGATCCAGAGTCTTACATAAATTAAACTGTTTGCACGTTTACTTCTCACACAGGTAAAATCTAGAAGTCACAGCCATCATTTAAACCCCAGACTCGGGCGTCTGGGTGGCTCAGTCAGTTGAGTGACTGCCTTTGGCTCAGGTCATGATCCTCGAGTCCCAGGATGGAGTCCTGTGTCGTGCTCCCTGCTCAGTGGGGTGTCTGCTTCTCCCTCTGACCCTCCCCTCTCTTGTGCTATCTCACTTTCTCTTTCTCAAATAAATAAATAAAACCTTAAAAAAAAAAAAACAACAACAGACTCCCCAAACAAGTTATCAAAGGGTTTACCTTGATTAAGTGTATTAAATTAATATTGATGAAATTTCGGTTTCCTTGATTTCATTTACTTTCTGAATATCAGTTAAAATTCTTAGTACAGGGGCACCTGGCTGGCTCAGTCAGTAGAGCATGTGACTCCTGATCTCAGGGTTGTGAATTCAAACCTCACATTGGGTTCAGAGCCTACTTAAAAAAAAAGTCTTTGTACAAAAGAGTTTTTTAAAACCTTTTTTATGACTGGTAATTGTTGACCTGCTATCAACTTGCACATCTGCATTCTGTATCTACAACCCAGCAGTGACATGAACCAACAGCCAAAGGCAGATTTCCTTTTATCAAGCACTCTTCAGACAAAGGAATTAGATGAATACTATTTAAAATGTTTCCAACAACCAGTGGCGCCTGGGTGGCTCAGTTGGTTTAGCAGCTGCCTTCTGCTAAGGTCATGACCCTGGGGTCGTGGGATCAAGTCCCAGCTCAGCTCTGTGCTCAGCCGGGAGTCTGCTTCTCCCTTTCCCTCTGCTTGCGTGCTCTCTGTGCCAAATAAATAAATGAAATCTTTTAATAAAATAAAATGTTTTCAATAACTTAGTTGTTTACATAGTTTACATGAAGTTCTAAATTTTTATTAGAGTGTGATGTTTACCTTTTAACCAAAGTTTTAGAACTCATTCTAGTCCAATTTACTTTTTTCACTTGCCCGGCACTTTTTTTTTTTTCCTCAAATAGAGATTTAAGATTAAGATTCAGAGTACTAAAGACTAATTTCTTCAAACTACTTACTGTACTTCTTTAATAGATCAATACAAATTCAATCGGCAGCACTGAATTTGAAGGGCTTATGCCCTTTACTTTCCATGCATCTATGAAAGTGGACTGGCCTCCCTTCTTCAATGGTAATTTCCCAACTTCTTCAAAGGTAACCTCCAGAGGAGGTCCTTTGCCCTGGTGGTGTGCTCACCCTAAACGCTTCCCTACTTCCCTTGCTTCAAAATCAGAAAAACCGCTCTCTCCTGGGGACCCTGAGACGCCTTGGAGGCCCCTCCTCATTTCTCTGTTCATACAAGGGACAAAAGCAGCACTTAAAAGGCTAATTCCCTATCCGCCATGAATGGTTGTCAAGACAACATCCAGTGAAAAGAGGTAAATTTCAGAATAAGTGGTGAATAATGACACTTACATGAATTTATTTTTTTTTTTTAAGATTTTATTTATTTATTTGACAGAGAGAGAGCACAAGCAGGGGGAGTGGCAGGCAGAGGGAGAAGCAGGCTCCTCGCCGAGCAAGGCGCCGGATATGGGGCTCGGTCCCAGGATCCTGGGACCATGACCTGAGCCACCCAGGCGCCCCCACTTACATGAATTTAAAAGCACATAAAAACATTAGTATAGTGAGAGAAAGCAGATTAGTACTTGCCGGGAGATGGAATTGTGGGGGCGAGAAACCAGTACGGATTATAAATTTATCCCACGATGGCAGTTCCTCAGCGAGGCCTTCCAGCAGCCGAGAGCCTGAGCCAGGGTCTGGGAGTCCCCGCGGCCCCTCTCCCCTCACCTCTCAACCCATCTCAGGCCCCAGGCAAAGGGGCGTGGGCAACTTACGCTAAAAATTTTAGAGACCTGATGCTGGAGAGGGGGTGGCCCTAGGGCGGGACTTTCTGGGAATCGCTAAAGCCCCAAGGCTAGTTGGTGACGGCTGGGCCCTCGGTGGTGGGGACCAAACGGAGACCTAGAGCAGAGTCCGGAGGAGGTCAGAAGTCACTCATGCCACCCCAGGCCTGTGTCACTTTGCTGGGGTGAAACAGTCTCCGGGACCTGAGGAGTGGGGGAAGGGAGCTGGGCATCAGGAACGCCATTACCATTTCTAGGTGACCTGATGGAATCTAGAGCTTTACTCTGTTAGTAATTTGATTCAGTTTACAGCAAAGAGATGGACTCTGCAGAACTCAGCGGCTGAACTGGATTTCGGGTTGAAGCCTCGTATGTTTAGGGACAGACTACAAGCGCAAAACCATCTGAGTTTAGATCTAGTTCTAATCTCTGCGATGGGCTTTCTTTTTAACTCCAGCGAATGATTTAACCTCTCTGAGCTTCAGTTTTCGCACCGTAGGGCGACAATTACAACATCCACCTCACAGGACCGTTGTGAGGACGAACGGGCTAATGTCGGGAAACGACTGGAACAACATCCGGAGGCGCCTCGCAGGTAACGCGATCAGCCGCAGTCCCGGGAGAGGTCGAGACCGCACAGGTGGCGGGATGGGTGCCCTGGGCTCCGCCCCGGAGGGCGTGGCCGACCAGAGGCGCGAATCTGCGAGCCCGGCGCATCCGGCCGGGCCCTATATGAAGCCAGGCCGTGCGCCCGGCCCCTCAGTGCCGGTTCAGCCAGGCCCACGACAGCACCCTCTCCGTCCACGCGCTCGAGCCGCTGATGGTGAGTCTGCCCCTTCAAACGCAGGGGCAAAAGTCCGGGTGCTGGGGTGGGGGGCGGGGTTCCGAAACTCTTCAGGTGGACAGTCGGGAGCCCTAGCCCCTCATGGCGACTTGGGGGTCGAAACATTCGAAATGGTTCATTTCTTTGGGGATGTGTTTTCTGAGCGCTCCACCCCCACCCCCACCCCCGCGTGGCTGCCCTGCCCAAGGGGGTGCCCTCCTCCAGACGGACGCGGCCTGCCGAGGAGACACTGTCAGGGCCGGGCCTGCTGGTCGCTGTCCCTGAAGTCTCGAGGGCATGGCCGCTCCCCGCCTGGTGCCCCGGAGGCCCCAGACCAGCGGCCTGGTCCTGGGCGACTGCAAACATCGTGGAAGAGATGGCAGGATGGGCAGAACGCGAGGCCGATGAGGCAGAGGGACCTGGGCGGGTTCGGTTAAAAGTTAGCTAGCATCTGGAGAAAGAGGCATAGAGCCGGGGGGACTGATTCCTTCTTTCTCTGTTTCTTTCCTTTCCCACCATCCTTCCTTCTTTCCTTTTTTTTTCCTTTTCGGAAAATCTTTTTTTATTTTCTCCAGTTTTATTGAAGTATATTGACAAACTCGAATCTATTCAAAGTGTACAACATGATGATTTGATGTGTGTATACGTTGTGAAATGGTCACTGCAATCAAGGTGATTAACACATCTATCACCTCACGTGGTCACCTTTTTGTGTAGGTGAGAATCCTTAAGACCTACTATTTTAGCAAACTTCAACTCTACAATACAGCATTATTGAGCAGTCACCATGCTGTACATTAGATCTTCAGAACTTCATCACCTTATAACTACAAGTTTGTACCCTTTGACCAACCTCTCCCATTTCCCCACACCCCACCCCCTAACAACCACCATTCTACTCTCTGATTCTGAGTTCAGACTTTTCTTTTTTATATTCCACATAAAAGCGATACAGTATTTGTCTTTCTCTGTCTGACCTATTTCACGTAGCATGATGCCCTTCAGGTTCACCCATGTTGTCACAAATGACAGAATTTCCATCTTTTTAATGACTGAATAATATTTCATTGTATATATTATACCCCACATTGTCTTTGTTTATCCATTCGCCCTGTCAACAGACACTTAGGTTGTTTCCACATCTTGGGTATTGTGAATAATGCTGCAATGAACACGGATGTGCAGATATCTCTGAGATCCTGATTATATTTCTTTCAGATAAATACATAGAAGAGGATGGTAGTTCTACTATTTATTTTTTGAGGAACTTCCATACCGTTTTCCATAATGACTGTACCAAGTTTACGAATTCCAACCCAGGACACAGGGTTCCCTTTTCTCCACATCCTCCCCCAACTGTGTTATCTTTTGTCTTTTTGATAATAGCTATTCTAACAGTTAATGAGGTCCTGTCTCATTGTGGCTTATATTTGCATTTCCCTGATGATTAGTGATGATTAACAAACACCTTTTCCTATATCTGTCAGCCATCTGTATATCTTCTTTGGAAAAATGTCTATTCAGGTCTTTTGTCCATTTTTCAATGGTATTGTTTGGTATTTTGCTATTGAGTTGTATGACTTTCTCATATATTTAGATATTAACCCCTTGTCAGGCAGATGGCTTGCAAATATTTTCTCCCATTCCACAGGTTGCTTTTTACTTTATTGATAATTTCCTTTGCTGTACAGAAGCTTATCAGTTTGATGTAGTCCCACTTGTTTATTTTTGCCTTTGTTGCTTGAGCTTTTGGTATCACATCCAAAAAATTGTTGCCAAGACCAATGTTAAAAAGCTTTTTCACTATGCTTTCTTCTAAGTAGTTTTAGGGTTTCAAGTTTTACATTTAAATCTTTAATCCATTTTTTAAAAGATTTTATGTATTTATTTCAGACAGAGAGAGAGCCAGTGCAAGCACAAGCCGGGGGGAGGGGCAGAGCGAGAAGTAGGCTCCCTGCTCAGCCAGGAGCCCAATGCAGGTCTCAATCCCAGGGTCCTGGGATCATGACCTGAGCTGAAGGCAGACGCTTAACCGACTGAGCCACCCAGGCGCCCCAGTCTTTAATCCATTTTAAGAAAATTTTGCGAGTGGTGTAAGAAAGGGGTCTAGTGTCATTCTTTTGCACATGCATATCCAGTTTTCCCACCATTATGGAAGAAACTATCCTTTCCCCATTGTGTGTTCTTGGCACCCTTGTCAAAGATTAGTTGACCTATACGTGTGGGCTTATCTCTGTGCACTCAGTTCTGTTGCATTGGTCTATGTGTCTGTTTTCATGGCAGTGCCATATTATTTTGATTACTAAAGCTTTGTAACATAATTTGAAATCAGGAATGGTGATCCCTCCAGCTATGTTCTTCTTTCTCAAGATTGCTTTTGTTATTTTGCATCTTTTGTAGTTCGATTTGAATTTTAGGACTGTTTTTTCTATTTTTGGGAAAAATGACATTGGAATTTTGTTAGGGATTACTTTGAATCTGTAGATCATTTTGGATAGTGTGGACATTATAACAATCCTCTCGATCCAAGAACAAGTGACAGCTTTCTGTTTGTGTCTTCTGTGTCTTCCTTCAGTGTCTTACAGTTTTCAGAGTACAAGTTTTTCACCCTCAGTTAAATTTATTCCCAAGAATTTTATTGGTTTTGGTGTTTTTGTAAATGGGATTGTTTTTTAATTTTTTTCCCAATAGTTTGCTGCTGGTGTATAGAAACACAACTGATTTTGTGTATTGATTTTGTATCCTGCAACTTGACTGAATTTGTTTATTACTTCTAGCAGTTTTTTTTGGTGGAGTCTTTAGGGTTTTCTATATATAAGATCATATCATCTGTACACAAAGAAAATTTTACTTCTTCCTTTCTGATTTTGGTGCCATTTATTTATTTCTCTTGCCTAATTGCTCTGGGTAAGACTTCCAGTACCACGATGAATAGGAGTGGTGAGAAGAGCACCCTTGTCTTGTTCTTGGTCTTAGAGGAAAAGCTTTCAAACTTTTATCATTCAGTATGATGTTAGCTGTGGGCTTGTCATATATGGCCTTTATTATGTTGTGTTTATTCCTTCTTATTTCAGACTCAGGAAGACCAACTGAGAAGCAACTGCAGGCTTTTAGACAAGAGATGATGGTGGGGTAGACTAGGAAAGGATCAGCAGAGATGGAGAGGAAGGGTATATGGAATTGGGATTTGGGCTAGGTAAGACCCCTGAACTTCTAACTTTTTTTCAGGATCCCACAACGGAAGATCTAGTTCAGTTATCCAGCAACAGCAAAGAGACTTCCACAGACTCTTTCCTTCGAACAATTGAGGAAATTGAGGAGTTTCTCAAGGATGTGTCTGAGACATATAAGGCAAGAACCTCAGCTGCACCAGAACTGCAGCTTGATATACCTCAGACTGCTCATGGTGAGGACAACCAACGGGAGTCAACCCAGAAGGTGATGACTCCTTTGACATCCACAATGATGATTTCTGCATGTTCTAACATTCCTGGGACAGACCTTATTCAGAACTCAACAATACCCACTGTTAAAGCCCTTAATATCCCCTCTGAAGACCTAAGTGAAACTTTTTCCATGAACCAGAAGATGACCTTCTTTGATGAGAGAAAACCCACAACAATGTCCTGGATGACAGATACTACTGATGACCCCAAAACACTCACTGAATGCCAAAAAATAACTATCACTGCAAACAAGATAGCAATCCACGATGAAGGTAGCCAGATGAAGATGATGACCAGTGATGACCAGATCCTCTATGAAAGACAGGTGATAACTCTTAAAGAGGGCCATATGACTGTTAGTGGTAACCAGACCTTCACTGAAGGCCATACAATGACTTCCAGTGGTGACCATAGCCTGAATTGGAACCAAAGGACAACGCTGTGTGAAGAGCAGATAAAGACCCTCAGTGGTAACCAGGCCCTCTATCTCCATCACCAGAAGACCTTCAGTGGGGGCCAGATGGAGACCTACAGTGGTGACCAGACCCTCTATGGAGGCCAGATGATCCTCAGTGGGGACCAGACCCCATATGGGGGCCAGATGAAGACACTTCATGATGACCAGACCCTTTATGGAGGACAGATGACCTTTGGTGGGGACCAGATCCTCTATGGGGACCATGATGACCAGACCTTCTATGGAGGCCAGATGACAACTCTTAAAGGGGGCTATACAATGACCTTCACTGGTGACCAGACCTTCCCTGGGGGCCAGATGACAACATACATTGGTGACCAGACCTGCTATGGAGGTCAGATGATGACTCTTAAGGGGGATCATATGACAACCTTCGCTGATGACCACACTCTCTATGGAGGCCATATGTTGCCACATCAATCATCATCACTGCCATACCCGGGGTTCCTGTACTTTTCAAGTTCCCATTTGATCCATGGACAATCCCTAGAAAAGCAGAAGTGCAACATCAAGACCCAGAGTCGTCAATTCCAGAAGAATCCTGACACTTTGAAGACCTACACTTGCACATACCAGGACTGTGGGAAATCATATACTAAGCCTTCCCACCTCCGCATCCATGAGCGCAAACATACTGGTGAGTGAGGGCTGAGGGATAGGGATGTACCTTTATAAAACTTTGGGATCATTTGAGATTGTTGACACCTCTAAGTCTGGGACTTCAGAAGACTAGAAAAGGTTGGCCTATTTGAAAGGGTGTATAAAGCAGTCCCAGAAACAGACTACATAGTTCTGGGCCAAAGCCAATCTGGCTGCAGCCTTTTGTGTTGTTACCTGTGCTGGGATGATGGGAATAAGTGGAAGGATTTGTTTGCCCTCATATGGTTGGTTTTGACCCTACCTCTATTGGGACTGACACTTCATGGACCTCTCCTAAGTCCCAACAGATACCCACCCTTAACCTTATTCCCCCACTGACTTTCCTGCTGACCCTTGCTTTTCCTATTTCTCTTTTTCTCTTCCTTTCACTCCTTCACAGTTTTTCTCTTGTCTTTCCAGCTCACGCTGCCTTCCTTGTCTTCCTCTTTCACTTACCACCTCTAGTCTCCTCTCCTCTGGCTTTCTCTCTCTCCCACTCAAACATGCTCAAACCCTTTATCTTCTCTATTCACTTTCCGCCTCCCTGTCCCATGCTATCCGGAAGCATGACAAATCTCTCTCTTTTTCTGGTCCAGGGGAGAAGCCATACAAATGCAATGTGAAGGGATGCACATGGAAATTCCCCCGTTCAGATGAGCTCAACAGACACAAGAGAAAGCATAGCGGGGAGCGACCCTACCTGTGTACTAAATGCAACAGGAATTTTGCACGATCTGATCACCTGAAGCAGCATCAAAGAATCCATAGATAATACTTGCCCATGACTACGAACTCATCAGGACATGAGGAAATGAGTTCAGCTGAAAAATTCTCTCTACCAAGTCTTTGTATAGAAAGAGCTTAACATTATTTGTAAGCTTTTAAGGTTTTCATTTATTTTTTTCTGAAACATACAAAGAATACATGTATGCATTTCAATAGAATCAGAAGCACTTTTCATTCACTCCCCACTGCAAGGGTAACTTTTGATCCTGTGCTATCAGTCCTTCTAGATGTTGCTCTGTGCATTTACCTCTATGTGTACCTATAAAAATGTATATATGTAGATGATTGAAATTTGTACATAGTTTCAGTGTGTAAAGAATGTAGCATTCTGTATCTGAGCCCATGTTTCTCTGGGTCTCCATTTCTATGCAGTTAAGAGGAAGGAGACACTTGGTCACTTCTAGTGTAAAATGGTCGAAAATTAAATGAAATTCATTTGGATGAGTACTAGATCTCTTCAGAAGTTGAACTTCCTGTCATGACTGTTTCTTCTCTCAGGCAAAATGTCTCTTTCCCACCCTACCTTCTCCATGTGCTGTCAGGATACAGGGAGTGATAGCATTGGAACAGGAGTGGTCATGTGATGCCAGGGGAAGGATCTATCCTTGCCACTGAGCTTTGGGCCCTTTTGCTCATTGCTTCTGCAGTGGGGGGTGACCTGCCGTCTGTTTGTCTTTGCATGGGCATGATTTGATAACAGCTTCAGAGAAGCTCCGCCATCTTTCCCTGCTGACTAGGTCCTTCTCCAGCTCTTAAAATTTCTCCCCTCTTAGGGCTTGAATCCTGTCCAAACCCCAGCTTATATAATATCCTCCTGGCAAAAAAAGTCTGGGTAAAGCCATCCCACTCCTCCTTTCCAAAAAGGGCACTGTGAAAAGCTCTTTCTACCTGGAGCCCTAAAAGGGAAGTGGACCATAAAACCCCCAGGCCTTCAATTGGCTCTGCAGCATTTGAGGTGCTTTTGACCCACACACTTTCACCTCACCCTCAGATACTAGATCCCTGAGTCTTTAAAGGACACAGACAGCATTTAAAAGATTCTATCTTAATGTTGTATTTGGTATTATACAAAATAATCTATGTAAATTAAAAGTATAGGGCACCTGGGTGGCTCAGTTGGTTAAGCCACTGCCTTCAGCTCAGATCATGATCCTGGAGTCCCGGGATCGAGTCCCGCATCAGGCTCCCTGCTCAGCGGGGAAACTGCTTCGCCCTCTGACCCTCCCCCCTCTCATGCTCTCTCTCTCTATCTCATTCTCTCTCTCAAATAAATACATAAAATCTTTAAAAAAAAAAAAAGTGAACATCTGTGAGATTCCATCACCCAGTGGTATGCAGTCAGGTGTCAAGATGGCCAATTAGGACAATGAGCCAGACTGAAAGTAACCATCAAGCCTTTACTTACTTCCTGCTACAGAGAAAGCAGGATGCAAAGAGAAGAGGTGTCAGCTCTCCCATGTTCCATCTTTCCCCATGAAACAGCACCAGGCAAGGGTTAAGGGACATGCAGTGCGGATGGGGAAAATTCTCTCACTGCCCTAAACCAAAAGATTCTCCTAACTTTTCACGGGGGGATAATAGAAGGAGGAAGAAGGGAAAGTGCTAGGATTGGAAAAGTATTAAGTCAGTTAGGAAAAAAACAGTACCTCAGCAGTTCCCCAGTAAAGAGCCTTCTGAATGGAGGTGCCCAGGCTGGGAATGCAGATACGCCTGTGAGCAGGGCTGGCCTGTGTAGTGACTTCTTGACATTAACTCCCTTCAGAAAATTGTAGTGCACCTGCTGTGCACCAAGTCTGGTGTGGGGAGGGCAGCTTTTTCCCATGAGGACTGGTAGGCAAGGTCTTGTAATTACCTATGGTTGGGCTTGAAAGATCACAAACAGAGTTTTGGTCTGGAAGTGGACTCCTCAGCTCCACCCCTTGATCCTTCAGGGCCTGAGTGAGAAGCACAGGCTACTCCGTGATGGACTCAAATGAGCCGGACATTGCAATAAGTCTGGTTAATCAGCCTGAGGGCCATGATCAAAGTCACTCTAAGTAGAATATCAGGCCTGCCCAGAAGAGTGAATATAGCCATGAGCCCCAACAGCTGCCAAGCCAGAAAAAGATACATAGCTCATTAGCATCTACCCTAGAAAGCCAGGAGGCCTTCTATCTAAGCCACCTAATGGACTGTTCTATTTTGCCAGGTTCATTGATCCAAGTTGTTGGCAATTACACAGACCCTCCCGGGCTGATCAGCAGGAAGCCAAGGACTATGAGGTTAGCCAACGGTACTTGGGCCAAGGAGTTGAGGCTGGGATAGTGTTAGTAATAATCTCAACGAGGAGCAAGGACAGATAGTGTACAACCATTTCTAATTGGAGGACAATGAGAATAACCACACAACCTCTATAGGGCAGGAGTGAGTGGAGGGAAGAAGGCCACCACCACTGTAGCCAAAATAGCTCTGATGGAAGATCCTGCACTTCTCTCCCAGATGTTCTGGTTGCCTCCTTCTCTGACAGGAGTGAGTTTACATTTAGGGAGATATTTTGCTCCTGTAGAATCCAGTTGTGGCAATGTATCATGTCCACATTAATTAGGTTGGTGCACTTGAGGTACCAGAAAGACCCTAAGAGACCAATAATTGCCTCTCAAAGAGTGTGTACCTTTCAGCCAACTGCAGGAGTTTATACTCAGAGCTTTGCTGATACCTGTAATTCAAAGGTAAATGTAGATCTGTGGGGACCAGAGGAAGGTCAACCAGGTGGCCTATTGGAGAGCCTCCAGGTATTTTGTTAAAGGCCCCACTCTAAGGTAGCCGTCTTTCTGGTAACCCAGTAGAGGGATGCCACCAAGATCCCTACACTGATGATGTGAGAGCACCGTTAGTGTTTGTCAGGGCAGTCATCTCTGGAATGAGATAGTGTCTAAGAATTTCACTGGGTACTAGGTCATTGTGCCTTGTCTGTGTTAATGAGCCACTTGTGTTATTACATGGTGGTCGATAGGGCAATGCAGTTCTTGGGTGGTGCCCTTGTGTGGGCCCACTAGGAGGATGTTATCAATATAACAAAGGCTAGTGCTCCTTCCAGGAGCAGGACTTTTTCCAGGTCACATTGGTGGCAGAGAGCTGGAGAATTTAGGTAGCCTTGTAATAAGACATTAAAGGTGTA
Source organism: Mirounga angustirostris (assembly GCF_029215605.1). Lineage (NCBI taxonomy): Eukaryota > Metazoa > Chordata > Mammalia > Carnivora > Phocidae > Mirounga > Mirounga angustirostris. The sequence continues at coordinate 155,880,372 of NW_026991712.1, forward strand.
TTGCAATGCATTGCACTTAAAGGTGAATTTGATCCAGATCATCTGGGTAGAGAAGGGATGCTAGGAAAAACATTTTCAATATCAATTGCTACATACCAGGTTTCTTCAGCTTGGGCAGTAGCCTCTGTGACAATCATGATACCAGGTACTTCCAGAACTATGGCACTGAGCTTCCTCTAATCAGTGATGAGTCTCCAGATACCCTAGGCTTTGTGCACAGGCCAAACTGATCTACTGAATGAAGACATCATCTCATGGAACTTTGGCTTCCTTGAGATGGGCAATGTGGATGGTTATTTCTTTTTCTCCCTCAAGCAGCCAGTATTGTTCTGGATAGACAGTGGTACTAGGCGCTGGTAGGTAATAGGGTAGGTTCATCCACATGCCCCACTAAAATGCAGCAGTTCTTATTAGGGATTTGGGGCAAAGACAAATCATCTATAGACATAGGCAATACTTCTATACCAATAATACATTCACTAGTGGGAGCCATAGCCAGGAAGTTTGTAGGGACCCTAAAAGACCCACCCATAGGTAGGCATGGGCAAGGGTCCCAGTGGTAGAGCTTTATCTGTTTCCCCCTCATCCTGGAGCTAGGATTTCAGGGATCACAATCCCCTGTGCACCAGCAACCAAAGACCCAAGAAGTGCAACTCTCCCCCACTTCCCCGTTGAAACTTGACCTTGGCATAAGGCCTCTGATCCCCCATGGGAACAGAGGAGACTTGGCCTGTCCCAAAGTCTTGTTTTTGAATGCCAAGAGGTCCAGGTAAGATAAGTGGTACTCCCCGAATCATCTCCAGGCTCACTGGGAGGGGACTGCTAATCAGGTACCCCACAGGCCCTGATTTCCTTGCCCTATCAATTTCCTCCTTTGAGACTTAACAAAGTAACCAAATTCAGAAATCTTTCTGGAAAGGCCTTGCCCAGGCTGCCCAGGAGAGGGTGCTAGGTTGTTACTCTTAATGCCACTCTTTCTCCTTGGTCAGTTTGCTTTCTTGCCCGTGGCTGCCTTTTCCACGTCCAGGAACTTGTCAGTAAGCCTTGAACTGGATCATGGGTGAACTGACCTGATCTCATGAAGCGGTTTAACTAGGCTGGTGACCAGTGCCAGCAGGGGTAGCATGAACAAACTTGGAAATTTGAGTCTGGCTAACAATCTGACCGTCATTCTCAGTCCCTCGTGGTAGACCCAAGGGACCACAAAGATGGTTTGCAGGGACGTTGGGGCCTCTGCAAGTGTGGTGGAACAAGGAACTTGTCACTGGTGGGACAAACCTGTTGCAGCCACAGAGAACCCATTGAGGAAGGAGGTCTCGGATGTTTGCCCACAGTCAGGGCACTTCCAAAGAAGAGTCTGTAGCAATGCGCCCCACAAGGCCCCTCTCTCTCACCATCTCTCTAGCAAGATGATCTTTTTCATTGTGGAGGCAGACTCACCAGGTCTCTAGGTCTCTTTGGGCCACAGGAAAAAGGCCTCTACACTCTTTCACGGAAGGCATGAGTCTCAATAACACACTACATTGCAGGATGTCCCTTGGCATCAGCAACCTGCTTAGAGCCGATAGTTACTGGGCGCAGTTCAGCATGTGGGTTCTCTGACAGTTTTGGTCCCATTTCTGGAGGACCATGAGCAGTAGCTAGGGAACGGATTCCCTAGCTTTCCTAGAATTCCCTTTGTTGGATTTCTCATTTGACCCACTGGGCAAGCCCAGCCAGGGAGTGGAGTGCTAAAAGGGGCCAATGATTCCCCTTAGAACTGAAAAGTTTCTTTAAATAATCTGCTAGCACCCCCCAAGTCCTATTGGTATGGCTGTGGAGGTGCCCCGTGGGGCCCTCAGGTGTTCTATTCTTCAAGAATGGCTTTGTGGGGTGCCTGGGTGGCTCAGACAGTTAAGCGTCTGCCTTCGGCTCAGGTCATGATCCCAGGGTCCTGGGATCGCGTCCCGCATCGGGCTCCCTGCTCCTTGGGAGCCTGCTTCTCCCTCTGCTTCTCTCTCTCTTTCTCTCATGAATAAATAAATAAAATCTTAAAAAAAAAAAAAAAAAGAATGGCTTTGTGCTCAGTGGGCCCCCTGTCTTGCTGCATCAATTTGTTGAGTTGCCAGGTGCCAAGATGGTTAATTAGGACAATGAGCCAAACTGAAGGTAAAAATCAAGGCTTTATTTACTTACTTTGACAGTGCAAGCAAGAGGTGAAAAGGAGAGGTGCTGGCTCCCTAAAGCCCCCAAGTAAAGTCACTTGGATATAGACAGAGGAGTTCCCCCACTGCTGAGGAGCCCCGAACTGAAAGGCTCTTGCCTTTTTATGGACCTGCGGAATCTGGGGGAGGAAGGGATGGAGGGCTCCGAGTGGGAAAGTACTGATTCAGATCACCAAGGCCCCCATAAAGAAGCCTCTGAATGGAGGCCACTGGGCTAGAAATACATAGCACATGGACATGTGTGGCCCGTTATCAACACACTGGGGTGGGAAAGGAAGAGACCAAAGAGCTATGAGAGTCTACTTGGATCTTATGTTTAGTGCATTTGCTGGAAATGGTACTTTACCTCTGTGGTCTTCCTCCTAAAAACACATCATTTACCTCTAGCCAAATCATGCGAAAAAACAAATCCTCAACCAAGGAACGTTCTACAAAATATCTCACTAGTGTTCTTCAAAACTGTCAAGGTTGCCAAAAAAAAAGAAAAAAGACAGTGTAGGGACGCCTGGGTGGCTCAGTCGGTTAAGCATCTGCCTTCGGCTCAGGTCATGATCTCAGGGTCCTGGGACCGAGTCCCCCATCAGGCTCCTTTGCTCGGCGAGGAGCCTGCTTCTCCCTCTGCCTGCCGCTCCCCCTGCTTGTGCTCTCTCTTTCTCACAATCTCTGTCAAATAAATAAATAAACAAATAAAACAACTTTCTTAAGATTATAGCATTGTTTCATGGCAAATGGGCTGAATGTCCTGCAATAGAAGATGGATGAAACAAATATGGTACATCTACACAACGGAATTCTACGTATCCATTTAAAAGATTCTAGTAGTTCTCTATTTGCTTACACCAAACAGTCTCTAAGATGTACTGATAAGTGAAGACAGCAGGAGACCCAACAGTGTGAATAATCCGCTATTTATGTATTACAGATAGGTCTGGAAGGCACATAACCAAAAGTAGCATCACTTCCAAGGAGCGGCTCAAGAGCAGTAGGACTTTTCACTAACTAATATGTTCTACCTTTTGAATTTTGTACTACACGTACATATTATCTATTTAAAATGTTTTTAATGAACCAGGCAAAGGAAAAGGAGGATGGAAAGGAAAAAGAAAACTGAAAGTCAGAGGCCCTGATTATCTTTTTTTTAATTTAATTTTATTTATTTATTTGAGAGAGAGAATGAGATAGAGAGAGCATGAGAGGGGGGAGGGTCAGAGAGAGAAGCAGACTCCCTGCTGAGCAGGGAGCCCAATGTGGGACTTGATCCCAGGACTCCAGGATCATGACCTGAGCCGAAGGCAGTCGCTTAACCAACTGAGCCACCCAGGCGCCCAGAGGCCCTGATTATCTTTTATCAACACTTAATACAAGTAAAAGTCTGATTCATCACATGAGGTGTGAGTCAGGCAAGGGAGAATTGAGTGAATGAAGAACATCTGAAAGCCAAAAGAAAAAGACTTATTGGAAAAACCACTCATTTCTTGCTACGTCATATGTAAGAGTGGAATAGATGTGCCAGTGTTTTCTCAAAGCCTGTTAACATGTCATCCCCCCTCTCCCTCCCCCACCTGACCTCTCACACCATTTCTGTACCCACTCAGGGCTCCATTCTGCAGGTGGCTTCCATCCCCATTGCCCCAGAACCTAGGATTCTCTTTAAAAACTGTCTCTCCAGTCTGTGGAAGGTGGCTGAATTCTACACCAGCCCAGACAGAGCAAGGGTGTTCTCCTTTGGACCCAGGCCGGACCCAGGGAAGTTGCCTTTTGAGGGCATTAGCTGCAGCCCCAGAACCTCAAGCCAGGCAGCTCCCAGCACCTGCTTGACAAAAGCAGGATCATCATCAAATGCATCCAGTGCGGGATTAGTTGCCAGCACAGCCAACCAGCAGCGATTGTGGCTGGGAGGAGGTGACCTATAGCATGAAGTCAGAAATTCTTTTCAGCTTACATACCTTATCCAACCACTTCTCAATCATCTGCTTGCCTATGCAGGCCCCTATCCTCCACTTTCCCAAAATGCAGTTGCCTACTCTTCAGCCCAAAATAACCCACCCATTCTTCACCCAGGGCAACCAAGATGGGCTTTTCAAATGCTATTGTAATCATCTCTTTTGGAGTCAGCCTTTCCTGCATTTAGCCCAGAGCTCCAGGAGGAGTTAAGATCGAGTTGACCACTTGGCCACTGTATCCCCATCACCGAGACTCCTGGGCCCCCAGTAGACACCCAGTAAAATTTTTGATGAATGAAAGAGAATGAATACAATGCAAGTTCTAACACTGTGCAAGGACAATATTCCAAAGACTTTTGGAAAGCCTTCCCCCATCTTATTTTTTTATTTCCCATCCTTCCCCCAAGCTCCCTCCCAAACTAGCCCACTGTACTCTTATGAAATTCTTCCATAATCTGGGAACTCCCCTACATCCTCCACCTCCTCCAAGAAGCTATCTCTTCTGCTTGCCTTCACATCCTGCCACATCTCTACCTTGTGAAGATATCCCAACCCATCCACCTACCTTAGGATTCATTCTCCCATCCACCTACCTTAGGATTCATTCTCCCATCCCATCTACCTTAGGATCTCACTACAGTGCTATTTAAAAAACATAATTCTCCCAGATATTTGCAAATTATATTATCTAATAAAGGATTAATATCCAAAATATATAAAGAACTTACAACTCAACAGGAGAAAAACAAATAATGATTTAAAAATGGGCAGAGAAACGAAATAGACATTTTTCTAAAGAAGATACACAAATGGCCAACAGACACATAAAAACACACACAAGCTGGCATAATGTATAGACTTGTCAATTCACTCTGTTGTACACCTGAAACTAATGTAACATTGTGTGTAAACTATACTACAATTAAAAAAAAAAAAAGAATGAGGGGTGCCTGGGTGGCTCAGTCAGTTAAGCGTCGGACTCTTGGTTTTGGCTCAGGTCATGATCTCAGGGTGGTGAGATCAAGCCCCATGTTGGGCTCCACATTGACCATGGAGCCTGCTTGGGATTTTCTCTCTCCCATTCCCTCTGCCCCTACCACTCCCACCCTCATTCATACTCTCTCTCTAAAAAAAAAAAAAAAAAAAGATTGGGGGTACCTGGGTGGCTCAAGATCCAGAGATGTGTCCCTTTGAGTCTTTGACTAAGTACTGATCAAGCATGAGAAGAAATTACTCAAGACTAAGAAAAAAAAAACACTGAAAAGTAGGCAGAACAATTCCTGGATCACACACAAGATGGGAAATAGTCTGTTTTCACCAACTAGAATGCAAAAACATAAGATACAGACCAGGAAGAATCCTCAGAATGTTGCCTTAGTAGTGGGGTTAAATTAGCCCCAGGAAAAATGCAGTTCTGGGACTGTTCTAAAAAAGCTTAAACTGTAAGTCTCATATAAATAAAAATTCCCTAAGGAAAAAAAGTAAGGCTCAAAGAGATCCAACTAACTCTAAGAAAGTAAAATGCATGCCAGAAATAAAAACTAACAATATGTAAAGGAATAAAACAAAATCCAGCAACCAACAATGTACATTCACAATTGTCTGGCATCCAGTACAAAATTATCAGCTATTCAAAGAAGCAGGTAAATAAGGACAATTATCAAAGAGAAAAACCAACCATTACAGACTCAGAAATGACAAACATGTTGGAACCAGCATCTGAGGACATTAAAACAGCTATTTTAACTATGCTTCATATGTTCGAGGGAGAGAAAAATATGAGCATGATAATGAGAGAAATAGAAAATTTTAAAAAGATCCAGATGGAATTTCTAGAGATGAAAAGTACAGTATCTGAAAAACTGAGAGCAGATTACACTGCAGAAGAAAAGATCAGTTAGCACAAAGACATCTAAAATGAGAAAGGAAAGACTAAAAAAAATGGACTGAGCATCAGTGGCCTGTGGGACGATAGCAAACAGTCTATAACATGGGCAGATTCTGTGTCAAGAGGAGAAGGGGAGGGGGACAAAAAACTGACAAAACATGGCCAAAAAATTCCAAATTTTATTAAGACTAAAACCTTTAGATGGAAGACACTCAGTGAGCCCCAAACAGAATAAACAAAGTTCAAAACCACATAAAACAAATCACTATATGGTTTAAGAACATATACATATGGTAAAAACAAAGAAAGACAAACAAATTCACCAAAATTCAGGACAGTGGTTACCTCTGCGGAGGATGAGGAATGTGGTCAGAGGGGAGCACAAAGGCTTCAAATCTATTAGTGTGTGCTTTTTTTGAAGTGGCATAAAGGACAAATAAATTATTACTTTAAGTTGTATATAAGCTTTTTTGCACATGATAGACATCAACAATAAAAATATAGAAAAATAACTTCATCCATTCTCCCTCCATGTCACTTAGAACACAAGCTATAAACCTGGGAGTTATCCTTGACCACTCCCTCCCCAACCAAATCCAGCTATCACCAAGGTTGATTTTATCTCTTAAATCTTTCTGCTACTTTCCACCTACACTGCCACACCCTGTCCGAGCCATCTTCCGCTCTCACCTGGAACACTCCCTTTCTCTTAAGCAGAAGAAATCATTCTTAAACAGGACTAGTTCTCTTTTCAGCTTGAAGGTGTCAATCTTGCCCCACTTGCTATCTGATGCAGAGATAAGTAAATTGCCCCGAGGCCACATGGCCAGGAAATGACGGGAGGCAGGATTCAAAATCTAATCTTACTTGGGAGCCCACAAGGTCTTTACCCCACCCACTATCCTGCCTGGTGTTGAACAAGGTAATACTGGAAAAGGCTTAGCCATGGCCTGCCATAAGGTAACCTGTAACCTTTTTCTCTTCCAATAACTTCCTCACCTCCTTATCTGCCTCCTAGTTAGTCCTTACCTCTGAGCTCAAACCTATTTCCCGAGGGAATGCCTTCCTAAGCCCCTTGTGCTATTACAGGCAAGCCCCTGTTATTTGTCCTCACTGCACTCTGTACATGTCTATCATCCCTTCTCCACTAGATCGTGACCTCCACAAGGACAGCGGCCCATGTTGCTCCCCCACTGTGGTGTATGTGGCACATCCCTGCCCACTCTGGCTCCTCCCAGTTCCATTCCTTGGTGAAAGTGATGGGTCACCAACAGACCTCTCTTTTATGTTCTAACAAGCAATCTGACCTTCTGACCCTACCGGCAGGGATGTGTGTGAGCCACAGGGGATGGAGAACAGCCCTGGCCCATTGAGTTTGAGATGTCCTGCTTCACAGAAGGGACCCAGTGCCCAGGTGGGAAGGAAAGAAACTTAAGGCACTCATTGGGTCACAATCGAGTACCCCCTGCCCTTATTTATCATATCCACTCCTCTCACTCAGAGTTTGGGTGGAAGGCACCTGAATGCCTGGCCCAGGTACACTGGGGCCACTAGGGGTACAGACCAAGGTGGCCATGCAGGAGGGGGTGCAGGTGGGGATGGGGGTGACAGGCGTCACATCTGTGGGACTTCCACAATGCCCAGAATAAATTTGAGCCCCCAGAGGTTTGGCTCCTCTCTTTGACAAAACTGAGTGCTTTCAGAATGTTTAACTGTGGTTTTAATGCCCCACAGCAAGGCACTGTCATGCTCTGTGTCCTTAGTGTCCAACATAGGACATGACCAAGGGTAGACATCCAGGAAATGGAGGTCTGGCTAACCCACATGAGTCCTTCAGGTTTGACTCAGTCACCTCCTTGAGAAGTCTTTCTCCCCTGACACACCTTTCCATTGTCCCTGTGCCCCCCACCATGAGTCCCCACAGCAGCGATGCTCTTTTTAGTGGGCTCAAAGAACATTTGTCAAATGAATGGAAGCTTGCTGGTTGACTCTTCTCTGAGCAGCTGTGTTGGTCCAGGAATCTGGAATTCTTTTCTCTTCATTAACCTGCTCAGTTTATTCCAACATTTAAGGGATTACTAGATGTTACATATACTCACTGAGCTCAATGGTGACCTCCCCCAGAAAGCCTTTCTGACCTTCCCGTTTAGGTGCTTCTGCTCTCTGTGGCCACCACGCTTAGGTGGACTTGTCAGCCCCTAGACCAAGATGATCCCTTGGCCACAGGAACCAGACCTGATTCATCTCTCTGTGGCCATCACCTGGCAGGGCTTGGCAACACCTGCAGAAGGTATCATCTCTAGGATAGAGAGATTCTGATTGGGATCCCAGCTCTGCCACCTGAGTTTGGGCAAGTTCCTTTCTGTTAGTTTGCTGGTGAGTGGAATGGTTGGCTGAGAAGTCCAGGAATGAGATTCAAAACTATCTGAGTACCCAGGATAGTCATTATGCTCTCTACCCTATAGAAGGAAAAAGGGCAGGACAGGGCCTTTAAAACCTGGTATTTGGTAGTCCAGGTACCTGGGCTCAGTTAGGGGAGGAAAGGAAGTTACAATAGGCTTTGTCCTTCTCTGCCCCAGTCTAATGAACTCCACCCCCAGATCACCTAGAAAACAGCGCCTAAAACAAGAACTAAGTACTGATGTTTTATTTGAGAGGTGCAAACCCAGGGCACTGAGTGAGAAAAGGGAAGCAAGGCAAGGAAGAACTGACGGTAATGTAAAGTGATAACAGTTGGGTCCTGCTTCATGACAAGCCTTGAAGAAACACAGCAGGTGTGTCCAATGGCTACCTGGGTGATTTCCCCATTGGTGGAACTGTTTGGAGAAACAGTACCTTGCAGCAATTGAGGAAAACGAGGGAAGAAGGTATTTATCTGCCCGATTCTCTCCCATCTCCCATTAGTCAAATGTTATCTCAGGAGCATTTACTCCCCCACACTTCTGGGTTGCTAATAGCAACTTGAGATGCCAGATTCCATGCCCTGCAGTGGGGCATTCCAACCAAGTCTGGAAGCTAGAGGAGAGTCAATCTCTGGGCATGTGGCTGATGAGTGCCAGGGAGAATTTGATTCAGTACATAAGATGTGTCCAAAACAGTCCAATACTGTTTTTCTCATTTACCAAATGAGGAAACATGGCATAGTGATCAAACACTTTTTCCAAGGTCACATGGCTAGTAAGTGGTAAATTCAGGATTTAAACATAGTTTGGCTCTGGAAACTATAGAAGACCAAGATAAGGAAGTTGGATTTTATGTAGCAGGCAAAGGAGAGTCACTAAAGAGTTTCAAGCTGGGGAGTGACACAAGATAAAGAGCTTTTTGATAAAGCTCTCAATCTCTACTTTCCTCCAGTTTCCCATGCGGCCAACCTTGGCAAAAGTAGGTGGCCCCAGAGAGGTGAGGGCATGCAAGACAGTTTTGAGGAGTCTCTGACCGGGTCCAGAGCTCATACAGGCTTTAACACCACCTCATAAACTTTCTCTGTCTTCATCTAAGCCTGTACCTACTGAAGACAAGCTGGTCAGAGGCAGGCAAGATCTGGGTAGAGAAGCCAAGATGAGGAGAAGAGGAGATTGGCCTAAAGACCAGGAACAGGAGGACCAGCCATCTGTCCATTGTTGGCCTGTGGGTCTGGGGATCCTGGTGCCCGTTGATGAATCCTCTGGTGTTGCCTGAGATGATCAGATCTCATGAATTGTCGGCCGCATTGATCACATCTATGTGGTCGATATCTGGTGTGTATCCGCGTATGTCGTCCAAGCTCATCAGAACGGAAGAAAGACCATATACAGCCTTCCCACATGCATTTATAGGGCCTCTCACCTGTGGGGAGGTGACAAGGAACAGAAGAAATTAAGTAGAAGAATATGCCAGCACGTGCATAGGAAGGGGTCTGACTCTATTGAGGAAGAGCCATCAAGGTTGAGAAACCAAAGGAAAACCAAGGGAAAGTAGTGAGGAGGCAACACAATCAGCAGCCCCATGATTTTGGCATGGTCACACTGGATGGGGGGAAAGCAAATTGGTGGGGCCAATATAGCTTGACCCCAAGCTTGAAGGACGACAAGCTAATCCCAAGCCATTACAAACCAATGGTCTAGCACAGATCTAAAGCCCAGAGACTCCTCTACCCCACCCAACCCTACCCCACCTATCTGACACCTCATTCACCTGTGTGTTTGCGTTGGTGACTCACAAGGTGGGAGCGCTTAGTATAAGCTTTTCCGCAGCTTTCATATTGGCAGCAGTAAGGCCTTGAAACCGGGGATCTCCTCCTGAGAGCCCTTTCCTGGGCCCTGGAGTTCCACTCCGCTCTCTGTGGAGCATGCATGGGCTGCTTGGGTAAGGGGTCTTCCTGGGAGCCTGGCTGGCTGAGAGAGTCCTGGGATTCTAAAGCCAGAAATGATGGGGACCCAGCTGGGTTCATCCTAAAATCATGGGGTTCTCTAGGGGGCAACATCTGAGTCAAAGAAGGGAGCATTGCCTGGGCCTCAATAGAAGGCATGGTTGGGGCCAATAACATTTTAGGTGTTAAAGAGTCTCTATTAGAACGTACTGTTGGGGGACCAGAATAAGGCATTGTTGGCACATTGATGTGGGATGTCATTGAGATTCCACTGGGAGCTGAGAGTGGCGGCCCACTGGGGGCCATTCTTAGATTCCTAGCAAAGGTCATAGCCACCCCTGGAGTACTGGGCTCTCCTAAGGGCATCATCTGGGGCCCCTTGAAAATCATTATTCCTGGCTGGGAGGGAGGCAGTCCCTCACAGTAAATCATCTGGGAAGGAGTGCAAGTCACTTGGGAGCAGTAGCTCACACCACACTCAGGCAGTGACATACTGAACTGTGGCCCCATTTCACTTGCATTCTGCCTGGGTGCCTCAGCTAAGGCCAAGGGGATCCTCTCCAGCTCTGTGTACTGAAGGAAGTGTTGAATGCCTGATGCGCCATCATTCCAAGAGGTGTGCCCTCCACTGCGTCTAGGAGGTGGAGCTGTGTCCAAGATGGACATTGACTTCTCAGTATCCTTGAAGAGAGAGAAGTGAAATTCACCCTAGTTCAAATTCTCCAGTTCCACATGTCCCTCCTTCCCATCTCCAGACTCCACCCTAATCCAGCCTCCAATATCTCTTGCCTGAATTATCCTGCCACCCGACCATTCTCCAGTTTGGACTTTCTAAGCTGCAAGTCTAGCTGATAAGGAGCACAGTGGAAGCCTAAATGTGACTCATGCCATTTTTCCTCCTTGTCATGATTTTGTTTATTTCATAAAAAGCAACGAAGAGAGCAAATAAAATATTCCACAACCTAACCTTCAGCAAAACTCTGAGAAAACCTTCAAAGATTATCTTTAAGTGTGAGGGTGAGAACATCCAAAATCTGCCTAAGTGCAGAAAGCCACAAGAGTAAGAAGACTTGAGGGTTCAGATGGGTCATGGCTTTAGCAAAATTTAGAAACACCTGCAAATATTTACTTACAGAAGAGGGTCTCAGCTGAGTTGGAACTGCTGTGGACAAGTCTGAGATCAAACACTGGAGGAGGCGACGAAAAGAGGCAGGCTTTTTTTTTTTTTTTTGGGAAGATTTTATTGATTTATTTGACAGAGAGAGACACAGCGAGAGAGGGAACACGAGCAGGGGGAGTGGGAGAGGGAGAAGCAGGCTTCCTGCTGAGCAGGGAGCCTGACGCGGGCTCGATGGGGGGCTCAATCCCAGGACACTGGGATCATGACCGGAGCTGAAGGCAGACGCTTAACGAACTGAGCCACCCAGGTGCCCCAAGAGGCAGACTTTTAACAAGGGTAGGAGATTGGCTTGGAAGTCAAGAGGCAGTATTCCTGGATGACTGACTGGTGTGAAGGGAAGTAAAGAAGAGACTGGTGGTAGAACCTCTTGAAACAGGACAAGATCCAAGAATCATATTTTTTAAAGTTGTCCATCACTGTAGCATTAGAGAGAGCTCTTGAGCTAAAAACTGGGGCCCCTTGAAAATCATTATTCCTGGCTCCACTGCTCCATAACCTCCCATCTACTCCTCCACTGTGACAGTCCAGAAAAGACCAATCCATTCAACTATGAAAACCAAAACATAAGTAAAAAATACAGTATCCAGGGTGCCTGGGTGGCTCAGTTGGTTGGGCGACTGCCTTCAGCTCAGGTCATGGTCCTGGAGTCCGGGATCGAGTCCCGCATCGGGCTCCCTGCTTGGCAGGGAGTCTGCTTCTCCCTCTGACCCTCCCCCCTCTCCTGCTTTCTCTCTCTCATTCTCTCTTTCAAATAAATAAATAAAATCTTTAAAAAAAAAAAAATACAGTATCCATAAAAGATACTAAAATACCAACAGAAACTGAAGATTGCAATCTCAGGGAAAAAAAAAAAATGGGGGCGCCTGGGTGGCTCAGTCGGTTAAGCATCTGCCTTCAGCTCAGGTCATGATCCTGGGGTCCTGGGATGGAACCTACTTCTCCTTCTCCCTCTGCCCCTCCCCCTGCTCATGTTTGCACGAACTCTCTTGCTCTTTCTCTCTCTCAAATAAATAAATAAAATCTTAAAAAAAATCACCAGAAAAAAATGTTGCCACAGATCAAGGAAAAATGAGCAACATTCACATTCTCACACACACACACACACACACACACACACACACACACGAAAAGAAACTTAAGAAAGCAATTTCAGCTTTTACACCAATTACAGAAACCCCACAGAGCAGAAATAAAGGAATTCAAAGAAGTTACGTCTAGATAATAAGCTACAAGTTATATTAGAGGGGAGGGGGGGAAAATGATAAGCATCGGAGGGGCTTCTGTGGTGGTGGCAATGTTTCATAGATCTTCACTTTGTGCTCATCCATTAGGCCGTACACTTATATTCACTGTTTGAGTGTTATTTTTCATTAAAATAGTTTCAAAATAATATTGTGAGAAATCAGGATTCTCAGCAAGTGAAAAACTATTATAAAAATCAGAGTAAAAGTCAATTAAAAATAATGGTGAATTTAAATAGGAAATATTCTATACATTTTTCCCTCCTAAGAGGGAATTCACAGCTATAAATGCTTATAATAATAAAAAAAAAAATCTCAAACCAACAACCTAGCTTTACACCTTAACTAGAAAAAGAAGAACGAACTAACCCCAAAGCTAGCAGAAGGAAGGAACTATTAGAAAAATATCAATGAGGGGCGCCTGGGTGGCTTAGTCGTTAAGCGTCTGCCTTTGGCTCAGGTCATGATCCCAGGGTCCTGGGATCGAGCCCCGCATCAGGCTTCCGGCTTCCGGCTTCTGGCTTCCGGCTCCGCAGGAAGCATGCTTCTCTCTCTCCCACTCTCCCTGCTTGTGTTTCTGCTCTCGCTAACTCTCTCTCTGTAAAATAAATAAATAAAATCTTTAAAAAGAAAGAAAGAAAAATATCAATGAAACCAAGAGTTGGTTCTTTGGAGAGATTAACAAAATTGCCAAACCTTTAGCTAAATTGATCAAGAAAAATATGAAAGTGAGGACATTACTACCAACTTTACAGAAATGAAAAAGATTATGAGAGTACTATGAATAATTTCATGCCAACAATTTGGATAACTAAATGAAATGGATAAATTCCTAAAAAGACAAAAACCTACCAACACTGAATCATGAAGAAATAGAAAAATCTATATAGACCCATAACTAGTAAAGAGACTGAATCAGTAATCAAAAGCCTCTAGGACAAAGAAAAACCCTGAACTTGATGGCTTCATGGTGAATTCTAAACATTTAAAGAAGGATATCAATGCTTCTCAAATTTTTCCAAAAAATTGAAGAGGAGGGAATACTTGCTACCTCATTCTCACACTGCCTTGATACCAAAGCCAGACAAAGACATCACAAGTAAAATAAACAACAAGCCAACATTTTTCATGAATATAGATGCAAAAAAATCCTCAAAAAAAATTTAGCAAACCAAATCCACCAGCATATTTTTTTCCACCAGCATATTAATCAGATTATACAACATGACAAAGTGGAATTTATTCCAGAAACACAAGGCTGATTCAGCATCTGAAAATCAAAGTAAAATAAAGGCGGGGGGGGGGGGGGGCAGAAAAAGCATTTGAAACAATCCAATACCTTTTCATGATTAAGAAAAAAAAAAAACTCTCAAAAAAAACCCTTCTCAAAAAACTACCAATTTGATAAAAGACATTTCATTTATGAAAAACCCACAACTTACATCATATTCATGATGAAAGACTGAAGGCTCTTTAAGATCAAGAAGATAAGGATGCCTGCTTTTACCATTTTTACTCAACATTGTATTGGAAGTTCTAACCAGAGCAGTTAGATGAGAAAAACAAAAGGCATCTGTATTGGAAAAAATAGTAAATTATCTGTTCCCAGATGATATGATCTTACATGTAGAAAACCCTAAGGATTACACACACACACACACACATACACACACCTGTTAGAACTAATAAATTCAGCAAAAGTAGTAAGATTCATTTTTCAAAAAATATTTATCTATCTATCTATCTATCTATCTATCTATTTGAGAAAGAGAGAGAGTACATGCATGTGAGTGGCAGGGAGGGGCAGAGGGAAAGGGAGAGAATCTCAAGCAGGCTCTGCACTGAGCAAAGAGCCCAACTCAGGGTTCCATCCCACAACCCTGATCATGACCTGAGCTGAAACCAAGAGTCAGACACTTAACCAACTGAGCCACTCAGGCACCCCGAAAGTAATAAGATTCAAATTCAAGACACGAATAGATACTTTTCTAAAGAAGACATCCAGATGGCTAACAGACTCATGAAAAGATCCTCAACAACGCTCATCATCAGGGAAATACAAATCAAAACCACAATGAGATACCACCTCACACCTGTCAGAACGACTAAAATTAACAACAGAAGAAACAACAGGTGTTGGTGAGGATGCAGAGAAAGGGGAACCCTCTTGCACTGTTGGTGGGAATGCCACTCTGGAGAACAGTATGGAGTTTCCTCAAAAAGTTAAAATAGTCCCAGTGGAACCACGAAGCTGTAATTAGGGGCGCCTGGGTGGCTCAGTCGTTAAGTGTCTGCCTTCGGCTCAGGTCATGATCCCAGGGTTCTGGGATCAAGCCCCACATCGGGCTCCCTGCTTAGCGGGGAGCCTGTTTCTCCCTCTCCCACTCCCTCTGCTTGTGTTCCCTCTCTCGCTGTCTTTCTCTCTGTCAAATAAATAAATAAATAAATAAATAAATAAATAAATAAATAAATAAATAAAATTAAAAAAAAAAAGAAGTTAAAATAGAACTACTCTATGATCCAGCAATTGCACTACTAGGTATTCACACAAAGTATACAAAAATACAGATTCAAAGGGGTACATGCACCCTGATGTTTACAGCAGCATTATCAACAATAGCCAAATTATGGAGAGAGCCCAAACATCCATTGACTGATGAATGGATAAAAACACACAATGGAATATTACTCGGCCATTAAAAAGAATGAAATCTTGGGGGCACCTGTGTGGCTCAGCTGGTTAAGTGATTGACTCTTAATTTCAGCTCAGGTCATGATCTCAGGGTCATGAGATCAAGCCCCATATCAGTTTCTGTGCTGGGTGTGGAACTTGCTTAAGATTCTCTCTCTCCCTCACCCTCTGCCCTTTCTCCCACCTCCCTCTCCCTCTCTTAAAAAAAAGAAAAGAAAAGAAAAAGAAAAAATCTTGCCACTTGCAATGATGTGGATGGAGCTAGAGTGTATTATGCTAAATGAAATTAGTCAGAGAAAGACAAATATCATATGATCTGATTCATATGTGCAATTTAAGAAAAAAAACAGATGAACATATGGGAAGGGGGAAAAAAAGGAGAGAGGGAAACAAACCATAAGAGACTCTTAATGATACAGAACAAACTGAGGGTTGATGGAGGGGAGGTGGGGGGGATGGGCTAGATGGGGGATGGGTATTCAGAAGGGCACTTATGATGAACACTGAGTGTTGTATGTGAGTGATGAATCACTGAATTCTACTTTTTTTTTTAAGATTTTATTTATTTGTTAGAGGGAGAGGGAGAGCGAGAGCGCACATGCTGGGGGAGAGACAGGCAGAGGGAGAAGCAGGCCCCCTGCTGAGCAGGGAGCCTGATGTAGGACTCGATCCCAGGACCTTGGGATCATGACCTGAGCTGAAGGCAGACACTTAACCATCTGAGCCACCCAGGCATCCCTGAATTCTACTCCTGAAACCAATATCGCACTGTAGGTTAACTAACTAAAATATAAATTAAAAAAAAAAAGATTAAGGGTGCCTGGGTGGCTCAGTTGGTTAAACGACTGCCTTCGGCTCAGGTCATGATCCTGGAGTCCTGGGATCGAGTCCCACATCGGGCTCCCTGCTCGGCAGGGAGCCTGCTTCTGCCTCTGACCCTCCCCCCTCTCATGTGCTCTCTCTCTCTCATTCTTTCTGTCTCAAATAAATAAATAAAATCTTTAAAAAAAAAGATTAAAATTCAACACACAAAAATCAGTTGTTTCTATACACTGACAATGAACTATCTGTAAAGGAAATTAGGAAATCAGGGGCTCCTGGGTGGCTCAGTCGGTTAAGCGTCTGCCTTTTGCTCAGGTCATGATCTCAGGGTCCTGGGATTGAGCCCCGCATCAGTCTCCCTGCTCCGCAGGGAGTCTGCTTCTCCCTCTCCCTCTGCCTACTTGCTCTCTATCTCTCTGTCAAATAAATAAATAAAATCTTAAAAAAAAAAAAAAAGAAAATCAATTCAATTTACAATAGCATCAAGACGAATTAAATACTTAGAAATAACCAAGGAGGTTAACTTAATCACTGAAAAATACAAAACATTACTGAAAGAAATTAAAGACATAATAAATGGAAAGACATCTTAATATTCATGGATTAGAAGATTTTAATAGTTACGATGTCAATGCTACCCAAAACAATCTGCAGGTTCCATGCGACCCCTACCAAAATACCTTTCTTTGCAAGAATAGAAAAATCTACACCCTAAAATTCATATGGAATTTCAAGGGACCCCAAACAGCCAAAAACAATCTTGAAAAAGAACAAAATTGGAAAATTTACACTTCTTGATTCAAAACTTCCTACAAAGCTAAGTCATCAAAGCAAGGTACTATTGGCATTAAGTATAGACCTATTCACGAACAGAAAGGAATAAGAGCCCAGAAATAAACCCCCACACATATGGTCAAATGATTTCAATAAATGGCGCTGGTATAACTGGATATCCACATGCAAAAGAATGAAGGGTCTTTACTTAATACCACATACAAAAATTAATTCAAAATGGATCAAAGACCTAAACATAAGAGCTAAACTGTAACTCTTAGAAGGAAACATAGGGGAAAAGCTTCACAACGTTGGATTGGTAATGATTTCTCGGATATGACACTCAGGAACGGCAACAAAAGAAAAAAAGAGATGAAGTTGGACTTCATCAAAATAAAATCTTTTGTGCATCAAAAGACACCACCAGCAGAATACAAAGGCAACCCACAAAATTGGAGAAAACGGAAACTAATATCTAGAAAACATAGATCCTAACTCCTACAACTTAACCTAAAAACAAATAACCCTATTCGAAAATGGGCAAGGGACTTAACTAGACTTTTCTCCAAAGATATACAAATGGCCAATAAGCAAATGAAAGATGCTCAACATAACTAATCATTAGGGAAATGCAAATCAAAGCCGCAATGTGATACCACTTCATACCCGCTTAAAATGATTGTTATCAAAAAGAACAACAACAACAACCCAAAGTGTTGGCAAGATATGGAGAAATTAGAATCCTTGTGGTAGGAATGTAAAATGGTGCAGCCACTGTGAAAAACAGTAATGACAGCCCCTCAACAAATTAAAATAAAATTACTATATGATGCAACAATTCCACTTCTGGTATCTACCTACAAGAACTGAAAGCAGGGACTGAACTAGGTATCTGTACACCCATGTTCACAGCAGCATCATTCACAGTAGCCAAAACGTGGAAGCAACCCAAGTGCCCATCAGCAGACGAATGGATGAACAAAAGGTGGCATATACCTACATTGGAATATTATTCAGCCTTAAAAAAAAAAAAAAAAGGAGGGGGCGCCTGGGTGGCTCAGTTGGTTGGGCGACTGCCTTCAGCTCAGGTCATGATCCTGGAGTCCCTGGATCAAGTCCCACATCGGGCTCCCTGCTCTGCAGGGAGTCTGCTTCTCCCTCTGACCCTGCTCTCTCTCATTCTCTCTCTCAAATAAATAAATAAAATCTTTATAAAAAAAAAAAGGAGGAAATTCTGATATACTTCAACATGAATGAGCCTGGAAAACATTAAGCTAAGTCGAATAAGGACAAAAAATGTATGGTTCCATTTATATAAGATATTTAAGGAAGTCAAATTCAAAGAGACAAAGTAGAATGTTGATTGCCTGCCAGGGATTTGGGAAGTTACTTTTTATTGGTTAAAGATCAGTTTGGAAGGCAGAGGGGCATAGGGGAAGGGAGGGAAAATGAAACAAGACAAAACCAGAGAGGGAGACAAACCATAAGAGACTCCTAATCATAGGAAACAAACTGAGGGTTGCTGCAGGGGAGGGGGGTGGAGGGATGGGGTAACTGGGTGATGGACATTGGGGATGGTATGTGTTATAAGGAGCACTGGGTGTTATGTAAGACTAATGAATCACAGGCCCGTACCCTGAAACAAATAATACATTATATGTTAATTAATTGAATTTAAATTTAAAAAATAAAAATTAAGAATTAAAAAGAATTTCAGTTTGGGAAGATGAAAAAATTTGTGGAGATTAATAGTGGGGATGGTTGCATAGTAATGTGAATATGATTAATGCCGCTAATCATACACTTAAACATGGTTATAATGATATTTTTGTTTTATAGATTTTACCACACTTTTTAAAAAATGTCTATAAAAAGGACACAGAAGGGGTTCCCACTGGCCAAATTTGTGACAATTTGAACATCAAAAAGAATAATGACTATTGGTTTTAATAGAATTTTGAACACTGTGAATTGAAGTGAAAATTAAGTGTTTATTGTATCTTTCCAATAAGAAATTTATTTCAAAATCACCAAAAAGAGTCCATGGTTTAAGAAAAATCCTGCATTACAGAACACAAACTAATAAATGTAGAAGGAATGGTAGAATTGAAAAATCATTATTTTACAACCCTTAATAAAACTTTTGATTAAGGAAACTTGGTTGACACCAGTGGGTGAATGACTGATAGGGAACTGGGCATTTGGATATATCCAAGATAACGTTACATAGATTACTTTCTGACCACAAGGCTAAACGTTAAGCTTGAATAGAGAGATTAATCAGGCTACCTTAATTCAAGGGCCAAGCCTAGGGTCACCCAAATGTGGGGAGCTAGATGTGTCTCCTGATGAAGAGGAAGCCTACCATACCTATGAGACATTCTTACCAACAATCAGGAATCCAATGAAGCTTTAAGGTCTAACTTCAGTTTACAAGTGACACAAGAGCTAGAAGATCAAGCTAACTTATACCGTGAGAACGCAATGTGATAAATTCAGAAGGAACAGTCTACAAAAGTTAGGATAATGAAAAATGGAAAGTCAGTCAGGAAAAAAGAAAATTATTCTAATTTCAAAAAAACTCGAGGGGCGCCTGGGTGGCTCAGTCATTATTAAGCGTCTGCCTTTGGCTCAGGTCGTGATCCCAGGGTCCTGGGATAGAGCCCCGCATGGGGCTCCCTGCTCAGCGGGGAGTCTGCTTCTCCCTCTCCCACTCCCCCTGCTTGTGTTCCCTCTCTCGCTGTCTCTCTCTCTCTCTGTCAAATAAATAAATAAAAAGTCTTAAAAAAAAAAAAAACTCAAGAGATGTAACCAGATGCAGTGTGTGGTCTTAAAGCAGGTCCTGGTTTGGACATATTAGCGTGAAGGACATTTTAGGGATGACTAGGGGAATCTGAATAAGAATTACATTTAAGATGATATTAAGAATTTGGGTAGGTTTGAAAATGTTTGACTATGGAAGAAAATAATTTTCTTTCACCCTAGAAGGGTTGGCGAGATCCTATCTGTTTTATTCACCACTATATGCAACTAGCATAAAGTAGGCTCGTAACAGGCTCCAGATAACTGTCTATTGGATGGGCATTTCTGGGGTGCTCAGCCCCTTTTTCCTCCCTCTCAGTGATGGCCCTCTTTTATTTTCCTGATCCTTCGCAGGCAAACTTCTTTGGCGATGCTTAAAATATACACCTTCACCACTACCTTGCCTAATTACTCCCCAAATTCAACTTGGCCCCCATTTCTCCACAGAAACCGCTTTCATAAAGGTCAACAACCACTTTCATGTCACTAAGTCCAAACACTTGTCAGACCCCTTCTCGCTTGACCTCTCGGGAGCTTCTGAGACTCCTGGCCACTCTTCTTGAAATGTTTTCCTCCCTTGACCTTGGGAACACATTGTCACACTTGCTGGGTTTTTCTCCTTCTCTTCGCCCTGGCCCTCCCTCCTCCTCAGTCGCCTCTATAGCTTTCCCTTACTGGCTACTTTCTAGGCAATCTTTCTCATGCTAATGATCCATTTAGGTTTATATTCCACTTAGTCTTAAACCAGTAGCTCCAGGGCAGACTTCTCCTGAATCTTCCAGCCGCCTAACGCTCAGTCCACTTGGATAGCCCAAAGGCACTTCAATGGACTGCATCTAAAACTCCTGCTCATCCTTACTTGCCCACCGACAGGAGTAAAAAACAAGCCTGTTCCTTCTCATCCTTTGCTCTCTCACAAAATGTCACTATTCTTGCCCAATGGTGCAAGCCAGAAATCTGGTAAGGTGTCCTGGATGGCTCCTTCACCACCTAGATGCAAGTTAATTACCAATTCTTATGGTGTCTACCTCCAAAACATGTCCAAGATCTATTTGGTTTTCTCTACCTCCACGCTCCCCTCCCTAGTTAGGCTGCCATTTTAGTTCTCATTTGGATTATCACAGTCCCCTTGAATTCTGCCCACCTCTATCAGGGCACTCTTTACAAAATGCAAATCTAATCACGACTGATCACATTTAAATTCCTCAGTGGCTTCCTACTGGCTCAAGCCCTGCATGATCTCAGTAGCCACTCTCCCACCACTCTCTTGGCCTTAGTTCTCGGTCCATCTTTCACTTTCTCCAAGGTAGGAGCTTACTGTCTCTGGTCTCAGTCCTGCAAACCCTTCACCCATCCAGTTCCCCAGTTCCAGACCAAATCCTTAGCTGTCTTCTCAACCTCCTAAATCAACTCAAACACCTCTGCTATTTGTTCCTGTGGCCCCTGTTCTTCTCCTTAATAGTAATTCGTACACTTCCAATCATTCAGCTGTTTATTAATAAAATGGCATAATATCTTATAGTAAGCTCACCACTGCATTCCCAGGGTCTTGGCAAAGGCCTACCACTTAGTAATGTTTTCCTCCCTGCCTGCTTCCCACTGACTTCCTAACTTTTTCTTCTCTCCTGGACACTCAAGTCCCTTGACAGGGCAGGGCGTTACCCCCAGAGCCCAGCACACGTGCTAACGCGAGGTGAATATTTGCATAAATGACACATGACTTATGTCCGCGATCTCCCAACCCTCCCCTTCCTAACCCTATCCCTCACACTTCTAATACCTCAGATTTCTGCTTCCCTCCACCCCCAGCCTGCACCCACCCCACCCCCGCCCGCCACGCCGGGCCCTGGCGCTGACTTCTGGACTCACCTGCACGAGCTGGCACTGAGGCGGCTGCCACCGTCTCAGCCTCTCGGCCTCCCGCTCCATCTCAGCCTGGGATGGGCTGCACATCAGGACCGTGTGCGGGTCCAGGCCCACACCAGAGCACAGCTGAGACGCGCTGCCTCAGCGTCTCAGGTCAAGCGTCCGGCCGCCACCACGCCACAATCACAATTGCCTAGCTCAGCTTCTCCTTAGCACCGTGCCGCCGGGAGGGGCGGAGCCAAGGGCCGCACCCACAGACCCACCCATCAGCAGCCGCCCCACCCCGCCCGGCTGCGGCGGGCATCCAGGTCCTGCCCGGACCCAGCAGGGCACTAACAGGGAACCTCAGACCGTCACCACATCTTGTGTCTTATGTCTGCCCCCACCCAATTTGCCCCATCCACCCTCCAGTCTGAGCATCTCTGTTTCACCCAAGTAGGGGTAAGGACACCAAGGTTCCAGACTCCAGGCCTTGGAGACCTCAGGGTGGAAAAACCAGGGCAGGAGGCAGGAGGCAGCGGCAGACTGGGGTGTAGAAGACAGGAGAACCTCCACCAGCACCCCACCAGGTCAGGGTTCTTTGTCATAAGCTCCCAGAGGCCTGGATCTTCTCTGCTATAAACCAGGTTCCTCTGTCCCTTGTGTGTACAAACCAAATAGTGGGAGCTCCGTAGCACGCGTCTTCGTTCCAGAATACTGAGTACCTCCTGTGTGTCTGCACTGTCTTAGGGAACTAGGGATACAACGGCAGACAAGACAGAACTAAGGTTCTTTGCTCTCAAGGAATTTTCATGTGAAATGGGCAGACAAATGAATATAATAAAGTCAATAGTTATTATAATTTTCTTTGGTGGTGAGTGCCACCGAGAAAAAAAAATAGGAGAACGTGAGCTGAGGACTGAGTGCCTGAAAGGGACCTCCCCATAGGAAGATTGGAGGGATCTGAGGCAGGAGAGAGCTTGGCCTGCCAGAGGAAACATAGAGGGACCAGGTGACCTCTACCATGTGAGCTCAGGGGAGAGTGAAATGACATGATAGGGATGGTCTTGGAGACCATGGACAGCAGTTTGAACTTAGATATTCTAAGTGTGATGGGAAGCCACTGAAGGATTTTAAACAGGAAATTCATAGGATCTAAGTTTTTAAAAAAAAAAATCATTGGGCTCCTTTGAGGTGTATGGATTATGGGAGATGAGATCAAAGCAGGGACACCAGTTAGAAAGCTAACGGAGCTCTCCCTCCAAGAAAGAGCTGTATTTGGTGAGGGGGGGATGATGGCGATTGCAGAATATTTTAAGAATAAGGGGCGCCTGGGTGGCTCAGTCGGTTAAGCGACTGCCTTCGGCTCAGGTCATGATCCTGGAGTCCCTGGATCGAGTCCCACATCGGGCTCCCCGCTCAGCAGGGAGCCTGCTTCTCCCTCTGACCCTCCCCCCTCTCATGTGCTCTCTGTCTCTCTCATTCTCTCTGTCTCAAATAAATAAATAAAATCTTTAAAAAAAAAAAAAAAAGAATATTTTAAGAATTAGAAGGGAAAGGACTTGGTAATGGGTTGGAATGGTAAAAAGCTGAGAGGAAAAGAGGAATCAAAGATGACCCCCAGATTATTGGCTTGAGTAACTGAGTGATGACTGCACCATTTGGGAATATGGAAAGATAAGAAGAAGAGCAGATTTGGAGGCAGCTGAAACAGTTCGATTTTAAGCATATTCACTTTGAATTGTCTACTAAACGTGCTCAAGGAAAGGTTAAGGCTGTAAATGTCAATTTGGGTGTTGTCAGCACAGAGATGGTGGTTGTAAGGCCATTAGAGTGAGTGAAATCAACTAGGGAGCTGGTTAGAGAAAGGGACGGGACAGAACCTGAGGATCTCCTACATTTACATTTAAGGTTCAGCAGAACAGAAAGTTCATCCAAGGAGACTGAGAAGTAACAGACGGAGAAGTAGGCGGAAAGTCAGGAGATTATATTTCAAGAAGCCAAAAGAAGCGTGCATTCAAAAGAGGGACTGTGCAACCACATCAGATGTTGCTGAGATAAGAACCAGGACTTGACAAGATGGAGGCCCTTGGTGACTAACAAAAGCAGGTAGAAGGCGCCTGGGTGGCTCAGTTGGTTAAGCGACTGCATTAGGCTCAGGTCATGATCCTGGAGATCCCGTATTGGGCTCCTGACTCAGTGGGGAGTCTGCTTCTCCCTCTCACCTTCCCCCCTCTCATGTTCTCTTTCTCTTCATTCTCTCTCTCTCAAATAAATAAATAAATAAAAATCTTAAAAAAAAAAAAAAAAAAGCAGGTGGACCTGGGACTCCTGATCTCGGAGTCATGAGTTCGAGCCCCACGTTGGGCAGAGAGTTTATGTCATAAAAATATATTTTTTTAAAAAAAAGAAGTTTTGCTGTAAGTGGGGTTAGAGAAATGAGGTGGTAGTTGGGAGGGTTAAGGGAGGCTGAACAGGGATCCACCAATAAAGAGACACTGATATTGAAGGAGATAGCTTAATTAGAGGAGCAACATTGATAATTCAAGTCAAGACAGGCCCTTGAGAAGTCGTGGCTGCGCCCTATAACTAACACCTGCTCAGGTCTCAGCTCAGATGTCCCTGCCTTCTGGGACCATCTCTGATTCTCATGTGATGCCTCTTCCAGTTACCATAAACTAGTGTTTCTCCCAACATGGCATCTCAAATATGTCTGTGGAATGAATCATATTTGACACATGGAGCAGATTGTTTATTAACACCTCATCCTCTATAGGATAACATTATTTTCATAATTCAAATTTCATATTTTCGAGTGACCATGAAATGAAAAGCAGAAGAATGTCCAGAAAAGAAATGCAGGACTGAAAATTTTTCTTTTACAAAGCTTGTATGCATATTCATGCCAGCAAAACAAATACATACATACAATTAATATTACAGTACCAAAAAATGAAAAAACTACAACTGTTTACGTCAATCATTTTCACATCAACCTGTTTGAACTTTGATCCTTTCATTACAATCTGATATAATACCTTATGGAAATGATCATTCAGCAACTGACAAAGTGATTTTAATAAAACCAAAACTGCTAAATTGTACCACTGATGTAACATTTACTTTCCTGATTCATCTTTCATTTTAAAACAGCTAAGAATTTTTTTTAATAAATTTCCATCTTATTTTTTTTTAAGATTTTTTTTTTAAGATTTTATTTATTTATTTGACAGAGAGAGACACAGCGAGAGAGGGAACATAAGCAGGGGGAGTAGGAGAGGGAGAAGCAGGCTCTGCACTGAGCAGGGAGCCCGATGCGGGGCTTGATCCCAGGACCCTGGGATCATGACCTGAGCCGAAGGCAGACACTTAATAGCTGAGCCACCCAGGTGCCCCTAAATTTCCATTTTAAAAGTGTGATTCCAATTCAGTAAAATATTTTGTGTGTGAATTAAAATTTGCATTTAACCAGGGGCGCCTGGGTGGCTCAGTTGGTTGGGTGTCTGCCTTCGGCTCAGGTCATGGTCCCAGGGTCCTGAAAATGAGCTCTGAGACAGGCTCTCTGCTCAGCGGGGAGTCTCCTTCTCCCTCTCCCTCTGCTGCTCCCCCTGCTTGTATTCTCGCTCTCTCTCAAATAAATAAATAAATAAAGTTAAAAGAAAAATTTGCCCTTAACCAAACAGAAGTATTTTGCCTGTCATTTGAATTGTTTCACTGTTCTAAATTTTAACACAAAACTCCAGTTGGTTATATTGAAGGGCAGACTTGAAGTAAGTCAAGTTCTGTTTCTTTGCCTTTATAATCAATCACTGTAAAGCTTTTGAAGCTACTGTGTACACACAGGCATATCTAATACTACGCGTGTTGGAGACATGGCCCACGCCTGAAGTGAGTTCCAAACACATATAACTGAACACTCTCTGAATTAACTTCCGCATCGAATGCAATGTTTCTTAAAAGGTCTGTAATAGGGGTGCCTGGGTGGCTCAGTCAGTTAAGCATCCGACTCTTGGTTTTGGCTCAGGTCATGATTTCAGCATTGTGAGATAGGGCCCTTCATTGGGCTCCGTGCTCAGTGCAGTCTGCTTGTCCCTCTCTCTCTGCTCCTCACCCCCACCTCTCTCTCTCTGTCAAATAAATAAATAAATAATAAAATCTTTAAAAAAAGGTCTGTAATATGCTAATGTAAGCTTACATGATCTTATGTTTTTTATTTTTTTATTGAGATATAATTGACATATAACACTGTATTAGTTTCAGGTGTGCAACATAAGGATTTGATATTTGTATATATCATGAAATGATAAGTGTAATTAACACAATAAGTGTAATTAACATCCATCACTACCATTACAATCTTTTTCTTGTGATGAGAACTTCAAGATTTACTCTCAGCAACTTTGAAATATACAATACAGTATCATTAACTATAGTCACCATGCTGTACATTACATCCCCAGGACTTATTTATCTTACAACTGGAAGTGTGTACCTTTTGACCACCTTCACCCACTTTGCCCACCCCTCTCCTCCTCACCGGCCTCCCCCCCACCTCTGTCAACCACCAATCTGTTCTATCTCTGAGTTCACTGCCTTGTTTTGCTTTTTGTTTAGAATCCACATATAAGTGATAGCATATTTGTCTTTCTCTGCCTGACTTATTCCACATACAGACTGCTTTCAAGGTCCATCCATGTTATCACAAATGGCAGGATTGCCTTCTTTTTTATGGCTGAATAATATTCCATTGTATGTGTGTGTATATACACTGGATGTATATGTATATACATGGCAGTGACCAACGTTTTGCAAACTTCCTGGTATCTTTTTCTCCATGTACAAATATATAGGTTGTATCTCCATGTACAAATATATAGGTTGTATCTCAATTTTTGTGCTTTAAAGAAAAATGAGTCGTTTTCAGAAATAATAAAAATCAGGAAAATTTTCTGAATGCATCATCTGGTTAAGAGGTGAAATCTGGAGTCAGGGCATGGGTTTCAATCCCATTCAATCCCAGAGTGATGGCTCTGGTTCTGAGATTTTGGAATGTGTGATTTAATTTTCCTGATTCTCTTGAGGGGTGCCTGGAGGGCTCAGTCAGAAGAGCATAGGACTCTTGACTTCAGGGTTATAAATTCGAGCCCCACGTTGGGTGTAGAGATTACTTAAAAATAAAATCTTTAAGAAAAAATAAAAATAAATAAAAAATAAATAAAATCTTTAAAAGAAAAAAGAAAGAAACCAGTCCCTGAGAAGATAAGCTTTGTGACATATCAATGTTCCATTAATGTCATTATCCTATCAACCTCCCCCCAAGGCAAGGCAGGGCAGGACAGAACAAGCACCACCCTTTAGCTTTTTATTTAGAGCCTATTTTTTTTTTAAGATTTTATTTATTTATTTGAGAAAGAGAGTGAAAGAGAGAGAGCATAAAAAGGGGGAGGGACAAAGGGGGAGGGAGAAGCAGGCTCCCCGCTGAGTAGGAAGCCCAAAGCAGGGCTTGATCCCAGGACCCTGAGATCATGACCTGAGCTGAAGGCAGATACTTAAGCCACAAGCCACCGAGGTGGCCCTAGAGCCTAGAACACCAGAGGCTTGTGGGAAAGAGATGCTTACTCTGAGGGTCCTGCTACCTGCCCCACCTCAAACTACACCCCATCTTTGGCTGACTGTCCAACAGGCATGCCCCCCTGATTGCCTTATCATCCCTCAGAACCTGGGTCATTCTAGACTCCAGTCTTGAATTAATGAGCTGAGCCCCAGCCCACTGTACCCCTCCACCAGAGGCAGCTCTGATTCCTGAGCGTACCCCTTACACAAAACACAGCACAGTACCAAATGCCAGACTCTACTGTAGGCACTTTTCATGACTTCTGTTCTGTCATTTAAAGAAAAGATTAGCATATCCACCTTATGTGGAAATGGATGCTGACTCAGAGATAAAGCAGCCCCTCAAATCATAGTGAGGGTAATTCCCAAGCCAAAGGCTACTTAATGCCTCTAGAACTTGTTTCTCAGCTGGGAGCACTCTGCCCACTCGTCACTAGAGCTTCCCCAACCTGGCTAACTCCTACCCGTCCTGCACCCCCATAAGGGAGCCTATCCTGATACTCACACTGGATTAGGTGCCTGCTCTATGCTCCCACTGTCCCAGGCGCAGACAGCCAATGGCTTTTGTTCTTGACAATGTGGTTTGTATTTATTTGCTCAAGACTCTTCTTTTTCTGGGCCCCTGGGTGGCTCAGTCGGTAAGCATCTGCCTTCAGCTCAGGTCATGATCCCAAGGTACCCTGCTCAGCAGGGAGCCTGCTTCTCCCTCTCTCACTTCCCCTGCTTGTGTTCCCTCTCTCACTGTCGCTCTCTCTGTCAAATAAATAAATAAAATCGTAAAAAAAAAAGACTCTTTCTTTTCTGCCTTCTCCCCTCCCATTCTGAAGCTTACATATACACACCCTGTTCTGCCTTTGCCTCTCTCCTCTGTGCTACTCAAAGTGGAGGCCATGGATGATCCCAGTTTGCAAACTTTACCAGTCTGCAATGAGATAGGTACAGAAATTGAGTGGAACATTTAAAATTCTTATAGCTATTTGGCAAGTTATTTTTGTGTATTGAATCTAATAATGAAAAACTGTGGCTTGTATTTTGTATGTCCTTTTTTTTTTTTTTTCATTTTACTTTCCTAGTAATTGGTTTTCATTGTGTTTTAGAAAAGAATCCATCCCTGACGGATTGGGGTGGGAAAAAGTTCCCTTACCAAGATAGGTTGAGAAACATTGGTTTATTTATTTATTTATTTATTTAAGATTTTATTTATTTGACAGAGAGAGAGTACAGATAGGCAGAGCGGCAGGCAGAGGGAGAGGGAGAAGCAGGCTCTCCGGGGAGTAGGGAGCCTGACGTGGGGCTCGATCCCAGGACCCTGGGATCATGACCTGAGCTGAAGGCAGACGCTTAACTGGCTGAGCCACCCAGGCGCCCCAACATTGGTTTATTTATATTTCCCTATGTTCTGGCATAAAAAGGCACTGAGTAGCTGCAAAAGTGAAGGATACATGAATGCACTCGACAAAGGTAACAGAATAAACAGAACTTGGTGCTGCATTGGAGTGAAACTGCCAGGTATTTACCTTGAGTTCTGGGAGGTTGCTGAGACTTCCCTAAGATATGGGGTACATTGAAAGAGGAGCAGATTCAGGACATTTTACAGATAACAAATCCATTTTTGACCAGATTGACTTTGAGGTTACCTATGAGATAGCCAAATAAGGATGACCAGAAAGCATTTAGATATATGGGTTAGAAACTCAGGACACAAAATCAAAGCTGGAGGTGCAGATTTCCAAGTTGAAGCTGTTAGAATATAGAATGGGAAGAAAAGTGGCTACAGACAAACCTCTGGGTGCCTAGCACTGTGTCTGACACATGGACACGATTAGTAACTCTTTGTCAAATGAAGAGGTTGTTAGATAGAAGCCTGAGCCCGTTTCATTCCAAGCCCAAGCTTTCTTTACTGGATTTAAATGGTTTTTTTTGTGTGTGTGTGTGTTTTAAGATTTTTTATTTTATTAATTTATTTGTCAGAGAGAGCACACACAAGCAGGAGGAGTGGCAGGCAGAAGGAGAAGCAGACTTCCCGCTGAGCAGGGAGCCCAAGGCGGGACTTGATCCCAGGACCCTGGGACCATGACCCGAGCCGAAGGCAGTTGTTTAACCGACTGAGCCACTCAGGCGTCTCTGGATTATAAATGTTTTAAACTTCATATTTTCCTGCTACTCCAAGAGCCCCACAAACAGACCGTGAGCCCGCATGCACCAGTGTGAGAAGTGTGGTCTCTGCCACAAGTCCCCCTCTTTGCCCTGCCCTGACTGTGACTAGTGGCATTCAAACACACCGAAGAAATCCCCTCCTGCCTCTTGCCTGGGTACTCCGCCCTGACCCCCATAAACGCACTTGTCTGTGGTCCTTGCTCTCTGGGTTTCCTACCTGTCTGGTTGAACACGCTCCCTTGGTGCTTTCCCTCAGAGACCCCCGCAGGGCATGCCTGCCTCCCTCTTCTCTACCTTTACATTCACATGCCTCTGTGTGGTTTTAGTCTGTGTGATTATAAAAAAAAAAAAAAAAAAAATCAAAAAACACGCACGCATTTTAAGTAACAAAATTGTTCCTTATACCATACTTACTAACCTCATTTGGCTTTCAGTCTGTGTAGCCTTCTAACAGACGTCACTGGGGCTGGCGGTGGGGTGAGGAAGAAGACCAGAAAAGGCAAGGCTGGGAACCAGGAAAGCACAAGGCAGATTAGAAAACATAAGAGAGCCAAAACTCAACCATGAGCTTGGAGGGTTGGCTGGGAGTGCTGAGGCAGCTAGAGAAGAAAGTCAGAGCCAGATTTTGAAGATACAGCCTTGGACTTCATTATAAGTTAGAGAGAGATACTTTCTCTCTGTTTCCTGACAGTATAAAGAAAATAAGGACAGGGGCGCCTGGGTGGCTCAGTTGGTTAAGCGACTGCCTTCGGCTCAGGTCATGATCCTGGAGTCCCTGGATCGAGTCCCGCATCGGGCTCCCTGCTCGGCAGGGAGCCTGCTTCTCCCTCTGGCCCTCTCCCCTCTCATGTGCTCTCTGTCTCTCTCATTCCCTCTGTCTCAAATAAATAAATAAAATCTTAAAAAAAAAAAAAAAAAGAAAAGAAAAGAAGGACAAAGGTACAAGGGTTGCACCCATTTATAATAGCAAAAAAAACTTGGAAATAACCCAAATATCTACCAATAGGAGAATAAAAACACACTGTGTGGGGTTCCTGGGTGGCACAGTCAGTTAAGGGTCCAACTCTTGGTTTCCGCTCAGGTCATGATCTCATGTCATGAAATGGAACCCTGCATCGGGCTCTGCGCTCAACGAGGAGTCTGCTTGAGATTCTCTCTCTCCCTCTGCCCCTCCCACTTGTGTTCTCTCTCTCTCTGTCTCTCTCTGAAATAAATAAGTAAATCTTTAAAACACACACGCACATTGTGTTATAGTCAAACAGTGGAATTCTAACTTCAAGCTGAATGAATAAGAATGCCATGTATCATCATGAATCTCGAGAATGCAATCTGCTAAATGTCATGTGGTATCCTGGGTTGGAACCTAGAACAGGAAAAGAACATTAGTGGAAAAACTGGTGAAATCTGTATAAAGTCTATAGCTTAGTTAGGATTTTACCAGTATTTTTTCCTTAGCTTTGACAGATGGACTGCAGTTATGTATGATGTTAACATTGCAGGAAGCTGAGTGAAGAGTATACAGTAACTCTCTGTACTACCTTTGCAACTCTTCTGAAATTTAAATGACTCCCAAATAGTTTATTTATTTAAAAAAGCTCAAAGAAAAAAAGGAAGTTTTTAAATGAAAATATAGACTCAAAGATAAAAATGAGTTCATGCAATAGGATGACATTTATACATAGTTTCAAAACATATAAAATAATACTAGATATGGTTTATGGACACATACTTATGTAATAAAGATATAAAAACATTCACGAGAATGAAAAATACCTAATTTAAGATAGTGGTTTCTCGTAGCAGGGGGGAGGAGAGAGTAAGGAAGCAGATCCAAGAAAAGTAGTTAGAAAGTTTAAAAAATGTGGGTACAGTTTCTTCCTCTTCGAAGGAATCTGGGGAATGTCCATCGACAGATGAATGGATAAAGATGTGGTGCATATATACAATAGAATATTAGCCATCAAAAAATGAAATCTTGGGACGCCTGGGTGGCTCAGTCGTTAAGCTTCTGCCTTCAACTCAGGTCATGATCCCAGGGTCCTGGGATTGAGTCCCACATCGGGCTCCCTGCTCAGCAGGAAGTCTGCTACTCCCTCTCCCTCTGCTGCTCCCCCTGCTTGTGCCCGCCCTCTCTCTCTCTGACAAATAAATAAATAAAAATCTTTTAAAATAAATAAAAAATAAATAAAAATTTTTTAAAAATGAAATCTTACCATTTGCAATAATGTGGATGGAACTAGAGGGTATAATAAGTCAATAAGCGAAATAAGTCAATCAGAGAAAGACAATTATTATATGATTTCACTCATATATGGAATTTTTAAATATTTTTTCATTTTTATTTATTTATTTTAAATTTTATTTTATTATGTTATGTTAATCACCATACATTACATCATCAGTTTTTGCTGTAGTGTTCCATGATTCATTGTTTCCATATAACACCCAGTGCTCCATTCAATACATGCCCTCTTTAATACCCATCACCAGGCTAACCCATCCCCCCACCCCCTCCACTCTAGAACCCTCAGTTTGTTTCTCAGAGTCCATAGTCTCTCATGGTTCATCTCCCCCTCTGACTTCCTCCCCCCTTCATTTTTCCCTTCCTACTATCTTCTTTCTCTTTTTCTTTTTTTTTTTTTAAACATATAATGTATTATTTCTTTCAGAGGTACAGGTCTGTGATTCATCAGTCTTATACAATTCACAGTGCTCACCATAACACATACTCTCCTCAATGTCTGTCACCCAGCCACCCCATCTCTCCCACACCCCACCACTCCAGCAACCCTCAGTTTGTTTCCTGAGATTAAGAATTTCTCCTATTAGTGAGATCATATGATACATGTCTTTTTCTGATTGACTTATCTCGCTCAGCATAATACCCTCTAGTTCCATCCATGTCATTGCAAATGGCAAGATTTCGGGGTTTTTTCATGGCTGCATAATATTCCATTGTATATATATACCACATCTTTATCCATTCATCTGTTGATGGACATTTTGGCTCTTTCCACTGTTTGGCTATTGTGGACATTGCTGCTATAAACACTCAGGTGCACCTACCCCTTCGGATCCCTACATTTGTATCTTTGGGGTAAATACCCAGTAGTGCAATTGCTGGGTCATAGGGTTGCTCTATTTTCAACTTTTTGAGGAGCTTCCATACTGTTTTCCAGAGTGGCTGCACCAGCTTGCATGGAATTTTTTTTTTAAGATTTTTTAATCTATTTGACAGAGAGAGAGAGACAGCCAGAGAGGGAACACAAGCAGGGGAGCAGGAGAGGGAGAAGCAGGCTTCCCCCAGAGCAGGGAGCCCGATGCGGGGCTCAATCCCAGGACCCTGGGATCATGACCTGAGCCGAAGGCAGA
Source organism: Mirounga angustirostris (assembly GCF_029215605.1). NCBI lineage: Eukaryota > Metazoa > Chordata > Mammalia > Carnivora > Phocidae > Mirounga > Mirounga angustirostris. The sequence goes on from NW_026991712.1 coordinate 155,913,253, forward strand.
CGCTTAACGACTGAGCCACCCAGGTGCCCCTGAACACTGGGTGTTAGATAAATCACTAAACTCTACCTCTGAAACTAATAATACACTATATGTTAATTAATTGATTTTATTTTATTTTATTTTTATTTTTATTTTTTTTAAAGATTTATTTATTTATTTGAGAGAGCGAGAATGAGAGAGAGTACATGAGAGGGGGGAGGGTCAGAGGGAGAAGCAGGCTCCTCGCTGAGCAGGGAGCCCGATGCGGGACTCGATCCAGGGACTCCAGGATCATGACCTGAGCCTGACCTGAGCAGTTGCCCAACCAACTGAGCCACCCAGGCGCCCTAATTAATTGATTTTAAATTAAAAATAAATAAAGGAATCTGGGGCAAATATTGTAAATGCTAAGATTTGACAAACCTGGGAGCCAAGTACATTAGTATTCATTATTATATTATTCTCTATATGTTTTAATGTGGGGTTTTTTTTGAGAGGAAAAAAAGACTAGGAGAGTTTTCCGAATTGTCAAATTATATAACTATAGAGCATATCTTAATTTCTCAGGAATGTCATCTCAACCCTCAACCCCAGATTCATGCTAATTCTGTCAAAGTCGAATTTAAAAGAAATTTTTTTTCAAAGTAAAATTTTTAAAAAGTTAACTCATTAATCAGAAGGTTGGGAAAGCTGATTCAAAGAGCATTTAAGGAACAGAGATTTACATAATTTCATAGGAAGGGGATTCTTTAGTAAGTTTGCTAAATGAGAGACTGTTGTGGACTGAATGTTTCTGATCCCCCCAAAATTCATATGTTGAAAGGTGATGGTATTAGGAGGTGGAGGCTTTGGGAAGTAATGAGGTCATGAGGCTGGAACCTTCATGGATGGAATTAATGCCCTTATAAAAGGTCTCCCAGTGAGCTCCCTCACTCTGTTTCTGCCTTGCGAGGCTACACAGAAGAGGGGTCCCACCAGCACCTGGCTGTTCAGGCACCCTGACCTCAGACGTCCCACCTTCGGAACTGTGAGAAAGAATTTGTAGTTCTTTATAAGCCTCCCAGTAGAGGGGACTTTGTTATAGCAGCCCAACCTACCAAGACAGAGATGAAACGAGTTAATGTAGCCCAGGGAATTCAAACTGTAAGCCTGCCTTACATGAAATGCTAAAGGAAATGAAAGGATGCTAATGAGTAACATGAAAACTTCTGAAAGTATCAATCCCACTGGTAAAAGTAAGCATATAGTCAAATTCAGAATACTCAAATACTATAATACGGTGGCATATTAACCACTTAATCTGATATAAAGGTTAAAATATTAAAAATAACCAGAGCCACAAAAATTTTTTAATACACAATATAAAAAGAGATGAGACGTCAAAACATAGTGAGGGAATAAGGAGTAGAGTCTTTGTGTGGAATCAAAGTTCAGTTGTTATCAGTATAAAACAGGTTGTTACATCTGTAAGATGTTTTCTGTAAGCTTCATGGTAACCAAAAAGCAAAAACTTAGAGCAGATACACAAAAGAGAAGGGAATCAAGCATACAACTACAGAAAAAGACAATCAATTCACAAAAGAAGACAGCAAGAGAGGAAGAAAGGAACAAAACAGCCAGAAAACAATAAAATGGCATTATTAAGTTCTTATCTATTGATAATCACTTTAAATGCAAATGGACTGATTTCTCCAGTCAAAAGACATAGTGTGGCTAAATGGATAAAAAATAAGACCCAAGATATGCTACCTTCAAGAAACTCATGTTAGCTTTAAAGACATACATATGGGGCGCCTGGGTGGCTCAGTCGTTAAGCGTCTGCCTTCGGCTCAGGTCATGATCCCAGAGTCCTGGGATCGAGCCCCGCATCGGGCTCCTTGCTCTGCAGAAAGCCTGCTTCTCCCTCTCCCACTCCCCCTGCTTGTGTTCCCTCTCTCGCTGTGTCTCTTGCTGTCAAATAAATAAATACAATCTTTAAAATAAAATAAAATAAAGACATAAATAGGCTCAGAATGAAGGGATGGCTAGAGATATTCCATGCAAATGGAAACCAAAAGTGAGCGGGGTAGCTCTGCAGTATCAGACAGAATAGACTTCAAGAGGGAGGTGAGTGGGGGATGGACTAGATCCGGGAGATGGGTATTAAAGAGGGCATTTGTGATGAGCACTAGGTGTTGGATGTAAGTTGTGAATCTCCAGAAACCAATACTGCACTGTATGTTAACAAAATTTAAATTAAAATAAATAAATAAAGCTATAACAAGGACACCTGGCTGGCTCAGTGGGAAGAGCACCTGACTCTTGATCTTGGGGTTGTGAGTTTGAGCCCTGTGTTGGGTGTAGATATTACTTAATAAATAAATAAATAAATAAATAAATAAATAAATAAACAAACTTCAAAAGAAAAAAAAGCTGTAACACGAGGTAAAGAAGGTCACTATATAATGATAAAGGAATCAATTCATAAACAGATATAACAATTATAAAAATACATGCATCCAACATTGGAGCACCTAAAATATACTAAGCAAATACCAACAGATCTGAAGGGAGAAATAGGCAACAATACCATTGTGGGAGAATTCATTACCCCACTTTCAACAATGGATAGACCCTCCAGACAGAAAATCAGTAAGTAAACATTGGACTTAAACTACACTTTAGACCAAGTGGAACCAATAGACATATGCAAAGCATTCTATCCAACAGTACACATTACACAGAATACACACACACACATATATATTATATGGTGTGTATATATTATTATGTATATTGCTACATGTAATTTATTATTATTATATAACATTATATATATTATGTATATTATTCAGCCATAAAAAGGAAATCCTGCCATTTGCAACATGGCTGGACCTTGAGGGCATTCTGCTAAGTGAAATAAGTTGGACAGAGAAAGACAAACACCATATGATTTCATTTATATGTGGAATCTACAAAAGCTGAACTCAGAAACAGTAGAATGATGGTTGCCAGGGCCTTGGGTGGGTGGGGGGTTGAGAGAAATGGAGAGAAGTCAGTCAAAGGGTACAAAGTTTCAGTTATAAGATGAGTGAGTTCTGGGGATCTAATGTACAGCATGGTGACTATAGTTAACAATACCTAATTATACATTTAAAAGTTGCTCAGAAAGTAGATCTTTATGCTTTCATCACAGACACACACATGAAAAGATAATTATGTGAGGTGATGGGGATGTTAATGCAGTGATTGTAACCATTTTGCAATATATATGGGTATCAAAGTATCAGGTTGTACACCTGAAACTTACACAATATGGTGTGTCAATTATATCTCAATAAAGCTGGGGAAAAAAATAGAAAGTTGAAGAAAAGAAATAATGAAAAAGGCAGAAATAATGAAACAGAAAACAAGCATAAAACAAAGGAAAGCAACAAGCCCAAATTGATATTTTGAAATGATTAATAAAATTGATCAACCCTGGGGTGCCTAGCTGGTTCAGCCAGTGGAACATGTGACTCTTGATCTCGGGGTTGTGAGTTTGAGCCTCACATTGGGTGTAGAGATTGCTTAAATAAATAAACTTCTTTAAAAAAAGAATTGATCAACCCTTAGAAAAACCAATCAAGAAAAGATAAATGAGTATGTTATTCTATATGTGCAGGTAAAACTTAAGGAAATACAATGGAATTGTAAAACCACCTTAAAGGGATTAATAAAGTTTTCTGGATTTGTAAATAGAATAATAACAAATATTAGAGCAATATGAATTTAAATGAAACTATATAAATATGAAATAATAGAAATTTTTAAAAAGAATAATATAATCAGTCAATGAAATAAAAGCCTGAGGAAGAACTGGGCTTTTTACCATGATAGCTTTCAAGAATAAAATATTAACCTTAAAAAACTAAAAAAAAAGTGTACATAGTTACATAAGATATTGACTTTGTGAGATGCTGGGTGACAGGTACACGAGAATGCTTTGTGCTATCCCTGAAACTCTCTGAAAATTGAAAATTATTTTAAAATAATAAGTTTAAGAAAACTTTTTTTTAAGAAAACTTTTAAAAAATGACATGTAGTTATCCTTTTGCCTTATTACCAATTTTATATGATTTTTCTTAATAGTTCCCTGTTGTGATCATGACTATTCTCCAAAGATCATTCTCAATCATACCAAAACTCTTGCCTTACAGTGTTTGGCCTGATTCATTTACATCAAGCAGCATGTGTTCTTATAAGCTCTGTTGGTTTGTGTGATATTGTGATTTATAGTAAGAAATATATATTTGGCTTTCCTCCAATTTCTGGCCAAGAGGTCTTAAACCTTGGAATTTCTTAACTGAAGGGAGTGATCAAAGCGTCTTTTATTATGCTAATGAAGCAACTTTTAGAAAGCCCCTAGATCACCTAAGGATGGGGGTTGGTCCTCAGAGGAACCAACCATATGATTAGAGGGGTGGAACTTTCCGTCCCATCCCACTGACCTCCAGGGAGGCGACAGGGCCTGGAGGTTGACTCAATTACCCATGGCTAATGATTTAATCACTCATGCCTATGTAATGAAGCCTCCATAAAACCCCAAAAGGACTGGGCTTAGAGAGCTTCTGGGTTGGTGAACACATGGATGTTGGGGAGAGCAGCATGCCTGGAGAGGGTATGGAAGCTCATCCTATGCATCTTTTCCATCTGGCTGTTCCTGAGTTATATCCTTTTTACAATAAACTGGTGATCTAGCGAGTAAAATGTTTTCCTCTGAGTTCTGTGAGCCATTCTAGCAAATTAATTGAGCCCAAGGAGCGGGTTGTGGGACCTCTAATTTATAGCCAGTCTGTCAGAAGTACAGGTGGCATTCTGGACTTGTGACTGGCCTCTGAGGTTGAGGTGGTGGGGACAATGTTGTAGGACTCAACCCTTAATCTGTGGAATCTGATGCTGCTACCTCTGGGGAGATAGTGTCAGAATGCAGTTGAATTTTTGGACACCCTGCTGGAGTCCAAGAAGAATTCTTTGTGGGTTTGGGGAAGCTGCCCCCCGACACACACACACGCATACTGCAATTGGGTCTAGTAATCTAAAAGAATTTGATAAAATGTTTGTGTTTCAGGATTTCTTTTCCTTTAGTGCCCGCAGTTCTTGGTCACGCTGCTTCGAAGAATGGGAGGTAGACCAGACGAAAAGTGGTGGGCAGCAAAGCAAAGTTTATTGAGTGATAGGAGAAAGCCTCCAAAGAGGGAGGGGACCAGAGAGGGTTGCCATTGGAATTTCTAAGTCTACGTGTTTTAGTTTTTTTTTTTTTAAAGATTTTATTTATTTATTTGAGAGAGTGAGCGAGAGAAAGAGCACGAGCAGGGGGAGGGGCAGGGGGAAAGGGAGGGGCAGAGGGAGAGGGAGAAGCAGACTCCCTGCTGAGCAGGGAGCCCAATGCAGGACTTGATCCTGGGACCCTGGGATCATGACCTGAGCCGAAGGCAGACGCTTAACTGACTGAGCCACTCAGGCGCCCCCTGTGGATTTTTACGAGAGTGTTGGCAGGCTTTTTAAACCTGATCAACCCTCCATACACCTGTCACCCAATCAGGTTTGTGTCCACGTGCTCATCTACCTATCAGCTAGTTTGTTAATGTGGGAAAGGGTGGAGGGCTCCTTCCAGGGTTGTGTAAATAACAGGATGGGGTCTTTTTCCTTTTAAGGGTAGTTTCCTCTTGGCTGGGGGGGGGGGCAGGGAGCGGGGAGGGGGGCCTGCTTTGCCCCTGCCTGCCTTTCTTCCCACTATCCTCCATTATTTGTGAATGATAGAAGGTTCTCAATGTCCTGCCTCCCTGTTCCCTCGCTGAAGGGAAGCTAGATACTTTGGTAAAAGTTATAATAAAGATGATTGAGAGGAGCGACCATGGCCGAGGAGTATATTGTATCTTAGAATGTTCAGCTCACCAATTCTCTTCATGAGAAGACAAAAACGAATCTTAAAAATGCCTGGGTGGCTCAGTTGGTTGAGCGTTCAACTCTTGGTTTCGGCTCCAGTCATGATCTTGGGGTCAGGGGATTGAGCCTGGCGTTGGGCTCCATGCTCAGTGGGGAGTTTGCTTGAGATTCTCTCCCTCTGACCCTCCCCCCACTGTCTCTCTCTCAAATCAATTCTTTAAAAAAAAAAAAATCAAATAAACTAAAATTTATGTTTGTATTATACTCTACACTGCTATAAATCAGGAAAAAGACAAATTTCTTAAGGTAAAATTTCAGGTCAGTCTGACTCGTCCAGCATTCAACCTTGCTTGATTGCATAAACTTGGATTTTGCATAAAATTTCTTCTGAGGTAGCAGTTTCTATGAGAAAGGGTTTTGTTTTGTTTAACCCATTTAAAGTATTAGAAGTTCAGCTTCTTTGTTTTCAGGGGGTTTGAGCAATATTGGATTTATGTAAGCTCTTGCTAGTCTCTATAAACCAATCAGAATAAATGTCCTTTAATTTGAGAGTCTTTATAATCTAATTTGTTCATACCCTTAGTATGTAGGAAAACAGTCCACACGCACACAATGAGATTTAAGGCTTTTCTCATCGGTAGGCCTGTAGACACCCAGAGTTTGCAGCTTCAGTTTTACCTGTCACTAGTCAGTGTAAACAACTCACCAGTCCTGGTCTCAAAGGGCCCTTCTCTTTTCCATTGGGCACAAAATATTTTAAGTGATCTGATTTCACAAATAAACTATCAAGACCAACAAAACTAACAAACCAGATTCTCTGTCATCTCTCACCCAACAGAAAGAGCTCATCATTCACCTGGCAGAGATCACCAATTGTCAAACCATAAAACCAGATGCCTGCTCATCACTGCTTCCCGTGGGGAAAACTCACCACCCCTGCACAATTAGACTCTTGTGTACACACTGCATTCTCAGCAGTGCAGCCCAGCCTGGCCTAGTGGTCTGATTTCCTTCTGTTCACGGACCAGCTATGGAAAGGGACAGAGCCCCAAAACAAGCTAGGCAAGTCGCAGACAAACAGACCTAGCCAATAACCAGAGACAAAAACAAAGAATCAAAAGAAAAGAAAAAGAGTCCGCAAAAGTGAAGTCCCAAGGCCTCTTGGGGTTCACTCCAGGAGTCATGAGAATACATGATTAGGCTTAACATGGGTTTCTACTGCTAATCTTAACAGAAGGCAACTGGACAGAGTTTCCACTGCTGCTGAATTCCCAGCACTAATAGAAGGAAAGAAACCTTTCAGAATCTCTGAGCAAGGCTTTCTTAGTATGGGTTTATCTGACTGTTGAAACCTCCAAGCTCACGATTAGGTAAGGTCAGGGGAACACACAGCAAGGTCTTGGGAAAAGAGGCTCTAAACAGCAGCATCAACCTTAAAAATAAAACTGCCAGGGAGAGCCTGGGTGGCTCAGTCGGTTAAGTGTCCGACTCTTGATCTCAGCTCAGGTCTTGATCTTGCAGACGTGTGTTCAAGCCCCATTGCATGGGGCTCCACGGTGTGGAGCCTACTTTAAAAAAATTTTTTTTTTAATAAATAAATAAAACTGTCAGTTATTTTACCAGGAAAAATGGGTTTCTTTGGGAATAGCAAAGAATTGCCATCTGGAACAAACAAGCTACTGCACAACTACAGACAAGGCCAGAGAACAAAAGGGAGGAACATTCTTACAGAGGAAAGGACGTCCATTGGAATAAACTGGGAGTTCAGAGTATATGGTTCTTCATTGGCTGTGTTGTGCCAGTCATTGGCTGGGCTGTTGTCAGGGAAGGAGGAAACCTTTCTTCCTCCCGCTGGGATAGTCAAGGAGTAGCTAAAGAAATGGGACTTGCAAGGTGCACCTCTCCCCCTTGGGGACCACTGCAGACCCCTGCACCTTCTGAGTGGGAGGAAGTGAGAGCTCCCCCTTCTGGCCTCCCAACTCCATTCCAGAGGAGGTTTCCCTTTATTTTCATCAGGTGACTGGCTGGTTGGATGGTCTGAAACTCACTTGGGGTAAAAACACAAAACTTTTATTCTTTTCTTTTTTTAAGATCTTATTAATTTGACACAGAGAGAGACAGCGAGAGAGGGAACACAAGCAGGGGGAGTGGGAGAGGGAGAAGCAGGCTCTCCACTGAGCAGGCAACCCGATGCGGGGCTCGATCCCAGAACCCTGGGATCATGACCTGAGCCGAAGGCAGGCGCTTAATGACTGAGCCACCCGGGTGCCCCAAAACTTTTATTATTTTCTAATCACTGCCTTCAACTTCACTTGTCACCTTTCCCTTTCCAGTGCCTTAACAATATCTTGAGCAGGCACGTTAGCTTCCAGTCATTCAGTATAATTGAAAACTCTAGTCTCCTGTTCATCAACCCATCACCATCATCATTACAGTTCCACTTCTGTTCACAGCTCCATCACAGCCCACTCTTCTTCCTTTCTATCCTAAAGAGAATCTTCTCTGTGGCCAGGTAAATCAGAGATAATTGTCCATTTCCAGCTCCTTTCTTCTGCTTCATTTGAATAAAAAAGCAATGCTGAACAGACAAAGGATTGAATGAAGGGGCAGACCACACCTTTCCCCTTCTCTAAGTATCTGTGGCAAAATCTGACCTGTGGGGAAGAGTGGGAGGAACGGGAAAGAGGTCCATATTAACTGGACTTGAGTTCTGTTACTCCTCATTTCTTATTCTTTTGCCTCTTCTGGTCTCTGACTTCACCTTAGCTTCTCTCTTTGTGTTTTTGTCCTCTTGTCTCCCTCAGGGTTGCTTTACCTCCCTTATACGCCCTCCTGCTCTGCATCCCAGTCCCTGTAGTCACCTTGAATGGTGGAGATGTTCAGTCTGAAATCTAACTTGAGTGACTTCTTTTGAAGTTTCATACTTGGAGCCTGGGGAGGAAATTTTGTATAGAGGGGTCATCAACCTTGATAGTCCCTAACATTTCCCCAAACTTTCAGCATTCTTCATGTATCTTCCTCAATTTTCACCCTGGCGGAAGTGAGGGTGAAAAGGAATGTATAAGAATAGGGATGGGGTGCCCTGGGAATAGGATGAAAATAGTAATGGGGATCGAGCGGCACCAGGGTGGGGATTGGGATGGGATAGGAATGGACACTGGGAAAAGAGGCTGGTGATAAAGATGGATAGGAATGAAGATCAGAGTGAAAATGGAGATGAGGATGGAATGGAGACCAGATGGGCATGCGGGTGGGGTAGAAGCAGAGGATAGAGAGGGGGATAGAGAAGATGGGAATGGGAAAGGAGATGGGAAGGTGGATCTGTAAGGAGAGGGAAATGGAGATGGGGATAGGATGGAATGATGAAGTGTGTGGCATCAGGTTGGAGATCAGGATGGAACCAGTGTAGTCCACAGCCCCCAGGTGCTTGGGTCTCCTCACACAGCACTCTTGAGTAGGGAACTGGCAGGGTAGCTTAAACTCAGCTATCTTCCATGGTGGCCACTGGGCTATAGGCAACTCTGAATCATAGGAGTACACACTGCTCTCCGTGGTAGCACCCTCTTGTTACCCTGCCATCTCCCTAATTTGCTTTCTTCCTGCTCAACCAGACACAGAAGGCAGACCAAACCCAGTGCATGTCCAGCACGGGATACCAGTCTCTTTGTGATTACCTCCAATATCTCTAATGCCCCCCTGCCTCCTGGGGAAGGGTATGGAATCTCCTCTTCCTGCTCCTATCCCCTCCACCACCACATGAAGGGATAAAAAAAGCCATAGCTCTTCTCCCTAGGCCCAAGACTCACATCTCTAACCCCACTTTCCCTCTCTCCTTCCTCCCTTTTCTTCTGCTTACCTGGAGAGGGGGGTTTGGAATGATGGTTAGGAGTAGCAGAATTAGTTCATTTACCCCTCAAGTCCTCAAAGGGGTGGCTATCCCTTAATTATTGGAGTCCCTGATGCTGCTTTGTCCTCAGCTTTGGTCTTAACAGTCCCTCTGGAATAACAGAAGTCCCTTTCAACATCCTATTTTAACCACTGTCATTGAACTGATTGAGCTAAGAGATGGTCACACCAGATTTAGCTGAGAAGTTGTTTTCTCCTCATAGGTGTGAGTGGTTTTTTTAGTATGAATTGAGAATTCATCAGAACAAGATGTGCTTGGGGCACCTGGGTGGCTCAGTTGGTTAAGCATCTGCCTTTGGCTCAGGTCATGGTCTCAGAGTCCTGGGATCGAATCCCGCATCGGGCTCCCTGCTCAGCGGGAACCTGCTTCTCTGTCTCCTCCCCACTCATGATCTCTCTTTCTCAAATAAATAAATAAAAATTTAAAAAAAAAAGAAGAAAAAGAAGGTGTGCTCTCATGAGTACAGTCATGGATGGTGAAGGCCTATATTGACTCAGTCTGATTGTGCTCCTTGTATGAACTGAGTTACTAAATCTCCTAGGAGAATGTCCCCAGAGACTTGTAGCCTGAGGCATTCTCCCAGCTCTCATGAAGGGCACTTCTTCCAGCCATTGCTACACTTCTGGAAGGAGACTCTGGCTCCAGACTTTGGAGAGTAACACTTCTGCGGAAGGTAGTGATTTATGCGAGGAGGTGCACAAGGCTAACTTGTCCTTTCTTGCCAATGGGTAGGTTTGTGCTTCCTTTATTCAAACCCATACTTTTCCCGTGACCGGTCCCTGCATCAATACCACACTGACTTAATTACAGTAGATTTGTAATAAGTACCATTCCCTGGTAGCATAGGACGTCTGCCTTGTTTTTCTCGTGAGGTAATTGGTAATTCTTAGCCCTTTTTATTTCCTCACAAATTTTACAGTACTCTTGTCATGTTGGGATTTTTTTTTTTTTGCAATGAATTTGCAATGAATCTACAAGTCCATGTGGAGAAACTTGATACATTTAAACTATTGACTCTTCCAATCCATATTATGTCTTTCCATCTATTTAGATCCTCTGTAATGTCTCTTACCAGAGGTTTATAATTTTCCCTAAAGAGGTCTTGCACATATTTTCCGTAGACTTATTCCTATGACTCCATTTTTTTAATGCTATTTCAATTTCAATTCTGGTCTCTTACAGGAATATAGAAATACAATTGACCTTTATGTTGATTTCATATCTAGCAACTATGCTGAATTACAATTATTTGTTTTTAGATTATTTAAGGTTTTTTTAAGATTTTATTTATTTATTAGAGAGAGAGAGAGCGCACAAGTATGGGGAACAGCAGGCAGAGGGAGAAGCAGGCTTCCTGCTGAGCAAGGAGCCCAATGCGGGACTTGATCCCAGGACCCTGGGATCATGACCTGAGCCGAAGGCAGATGCTTAGCCTACTGAGCCACCCAGGCATCCCTATTTAAGGTTTTTTTTTTTTAAGATTTATTTATTTATTTATTTGAGAGAGAGAGAATGAGAGAAAGCACATGAGAGGGGGGAGGGTCAGAGGGAGAAGCAGACTCCCCGCTGAGCAGGGAGCCCGATGCGGAACTCGATCCCGGGACTCCAGGATCATGACCTGAGCCGAAGGCAGTCGCTTAACCAACTGAGCCACCCAGGCGCCCCCTATTTAAGGTTTTCAAATACAGATAATCATAGCATCTGTGGATAACACTGGTTTTATTTCTTCCTTTCCAATCCTTTACCTTTTATTTAAATTTTTTTCCTTTATATACACTGTAGGCTATGACCTCAAGCACAATGTTGAATTGAAGTAATAATGTAGGCATCCATGGCTTGTTTCCATCTCAAAAAGAAGTTTTGTTGCTTGCTACAGGATTTTTGTAAATAGCTTTTCTCAGGTTAAAGAAATGTCATTTTATTCTTAGTTTGCTAGAAGTTTTTGTGAATAGATATTAAATTTTATCGTATGCTTTTTCTATTGATATAGTGTACTAATGAGTATAAGATTTTTGTATTTGTGTTTATGGGGGAGATTGGCCTATAATTTTCCTTCTTCAAAGTGTCTTTGTCAGGTTTTGTTATCAAAGTTATGCTGGCCACATAAAATGACTAAGGGAGAACATTCCCTCTTCATTCATTCTCTGGAAACATAAGATTGTAATTGTGTCTCCTTGGATATTTGGTGACACTCACTGCCATCTTGAATCTGTTTGGTAGGCTTAGCAGCTGCACGCTTCCTCCTACAGTGGCTTTTCCTGTGATAGCCGCCTAAAAACAAGCGATAACATTCTCTAACACCCAGCAAATCAGATATGAGCTATCGCTTCTTCTGATCACATTAATAAATTTATCATTTATTTGGCATTTATCACCTTAATAAATGCCTCTGTTAAATCCAGCCTATTTTCAATTCCCATATGAGAGAAGTTCCCACTATGGTAGCTTTGAAGTCATTACCAATTTAATAACATTTTCTGTTAATTTCTCCCCAAATACCAATCTTGACAGGTCAGTGAGATTCTCCTAGAAAGTTCCACATAGGAAGTTTTGGTTTCAACAGGAAGGTGTCAAGAGGTTCCCTCTGCCTTACGTCATGCACAAGAAGCTGAACCTTCCTTTGCTGCTCCAGCTTATTCCTTTGCTGCTTATGAATCTGTCATGATTTGTATTTATTCTTTTTTCTACTTAAACTGATGCATAATTGTAGACCATTGGGGGAAAATGGGAATTTTTCGCCTCTGGAGAAGACATTTCTAACTGTCCTTATACTCTGTTCCACGCCTTATCTTTGGTTGTAGCTATCAAAAAAAAAAAAGTGTTATTCTTCTTCAAAAACCTTAAACCGACTTTCTACCTGGAAATGCTCTAGCACTTTGCTACTTCAAAGTGTGGTTCATGAACTAGCAACATTGGCATCACCCCAGAACTTGTTAAAAATGCAGGATCTCTAGTCCTCCCCCAGAACTTAGAAATCAAAATCTGCCTTTTAGCAAGATCCCTAGGGGATCTGTGGGCAGGCTAACAATTAAGAGGCACTGCTCTGGTTGATGCCACGTACCTTTCCCGGGATACACTACTGCTTTTGTTCCCCCCATCAACGCATTTTTTCTTTTTCTTTCTTTCTTTCTTTTTTTTTTTTTTTAAAGATTTTATTTATTTGTTTGTTGCAGAGAGAAAGAGAGAGCAGGAGCAGAGAGAGCAGCAGGCAGAGGGAGAAGCAGGCTCCCTGCTGAGCTTGGAACCTGCCCCAGGACTCATTCCCAGGACCCTGGGATCACGATGCCGAAGGCAGACACTTAACTGACTGAGCCACTCAGGTGTCCCTCAATGCATTTTTTCTGGTGGTCCTGTCTGCCAAATTCAGGAAAGGACACCAGGAGACTGGTGTCATGAAAAATTGAGATTGTGTTTTGTTTGGTTTGGGCTTTTTTAAATCCATTATAAGCACTATTTGTTTTTAAAACTCTTTTATTGTGAAACGTAACACGTGTAAAAGTGCATAAAATATAAATGTAAAGTACAAGGACTAATTCTAATGTGAACATCCATTTAACTACCACCCAAATCAAAAAAATTGAACTGAACTAGCACCCCAAAAGCAGCCCCTCACCCATACAAGAGTCTTTCCAGATCACATGACCCTTTCTATCCCTAGAGGTAACTATGATCCTGAATGTTATGTGAATCACTTGCTTGTTTTTCTTGTATACCGCATGTGTATATGGCTCTAAACAATATAGTTTAGTTTGCTTTGTTTTTTGAACTCTATATAAATGGAATCATTTATATAGTGCTTCATGCACTCAATCTGTAAGATTCATTTTTGGTATTGTAGTTCATTCATTTTATTGCCGAATAATTTTCCATATGCATATGAATATGTAGCAATATACTTCTCCCTTCTGCTGTTGATGCCCAATAGGGTTTTTGAAGTTATTGTCAAAATGCTGCTGTGATTGGTTTTATACGAATATTCTGGTGAACATGTGCACAAATCCTCTAGGGAAGTGAACCCAAATAATTCTCTCGCTTACCCCTAAAGACTTGAAAAATGTATGTATTCTCTCACACAGTTTTAAATAGACTTTATTCTTTAGAGCAGTTTTAAATTCACCAAAAAAAAAATTGAGCAGAAAGTACAGAGAGTTCCTGTATACCTCCTGCCCCTACACATGTCCAACCCCCTCCACTATCAACCTCCCACATCGGTGATAACATTTGGTAACAATTGATGTACCTACGTTGACACATCATTATCACCCAAAGTCCATAGTTTACATTAGGGTTCACTCCCAGTGTTGCACAACCTATGGGTCTTAACAAACGTATACTGACGTGTAACCATTAGTAGAGTATACAGAATGGTTTCACATCCTAAAAATTGTCACATATTTTTAGGTTGATATTGAAAATGTTCATTATTGGGGCGCCTGGGTGGCTCAGTCGTTAAGCGTCTGCCTTCGGCTCAGGTCATGATCCCAGGGTCCTGTTCATTGTTAAGTTAAATAGTTGCAAAGGATTTAATTTCTGGAGTACTACAAACACTGGTATTTTAAAATAAAGCTATTATAGCGCTCTTTTAAAAAAAAGATTTTATTTATTTATTGACAGAGAGAGTGAGAGAGAGCACAAGCAGGAAGAGCTGCAGAGGGAGAGGGAGAAGTAGACTCCCCAGTGACATGGGGCTTGATCCCAGGACCCTGGGATCATGACCTGAGCTGAAGGCAGATGCTTAACTGGCTGAGCCACCCAGGCACCCCTTATAGCACTCTTTTTTAACACCATCCAAATACCAGTAAAATAAACACTATTGCAATTTTATTTTTTATTTTCAAATAATTTCATATTTACAAAAAGTAAATTACAAAAATTGCAAGAACAATTCAAAGAATTCCTATATACCCTTCACTCAGATTCCTCAGATATTAACATCTTACCACATTTGCTTTATCTATCTACCCCTAAATACTTTAGTGTATGTTTCCTAAAGATAAGGACATTCTCTTATATAATCATAATATAAATATCATAATAAGGAAATTAATACTTTTACAATACTAAATGACCTTGTTCCAGTTTTGCCAGTTGTCCAAATAATATTCATTATAAGCAAAGAAAACCTGGGACCATGAGCTACATTTAGTTGTCATGCTGCAAAGCCTTATTCTGGAACAATTCCTCAGTCTTTCCTTGTCCTTTATGATCTTAACATTTTTGAAAAATACAATCAAGTTACTCTGTGGAAAATCCTTTAATTTGGGTTTGTTCAGTGTTTCCTCATGAGTAATTAAGGTTATGCATTTTTTGGCAGGAATACCAGGTAAGAAGTGTGTCCTTCTCACGGCATCAGATCAGGAGACATATGATATCTATTTGTCCTTTTACTAGTGATATTGATGTGATCACAAATATCTCCACTATAAAAATAAAAAATAAAAATATAATTTTATTGATATGCCAAAAAGTATTTTGATTGATGTACTAAGAAAGGGGAGAAAATCAAATCACATAAAATGCTCAGTAAAACCACACAAGGCGAAAAAAAAGTGGAAGACAAAAACAGGAACAAAGAACAAGGGTGATGTATAGAAAACGGTAACAAATATGGTAGATATTAATCCAACTATATCAATAATCACTTTAAATGTCAATGGTTTAAATACACCAATGAAAAGACAGAGATTGTCAGACTGGATGAAAAAAACAAGCCCTAACTATATGTTTCTCAAAAAACCCACTTTATCTTTCTATTGTATGTAATACTTTCATTTTAGCAAGAGAGAAGTGTGAAAACTTGAAGAGGATCAGAAGTTCTGTTCTGTACTCTAGCTTGGTTTGCTCCAGCTGGAGGGGATTAAGAAACCCACTTTAAATATAATGACACACATGGGACACTTGGGTGGCTCAGTCTGTTAAGTATCTGCCTTCGGCTCAGGTCATGATCTCAGGGTCCTGGGTTCCAGCCCAACGTTGGGCTCCCTGCTCAGCAGGGAGTCTGCTTCTCCCTCTCCCTCTGGCCCTCCCCGCCCCCCCCCCATCGTGTTCTCTCTTTCTCTTTCAAATAAATAAATAAAATCTTTAAAAAAAATAAATATAATGACACATATAGATTAAAAGTAAAGGGATAGAGAAAGATATGCCATGCTAATACTAAACAGAAAGAAAGCTGGAGTGGCTACATCAATTTCAGACACAAGAGACTTTAGAGTAAGAAAAATTATCAAGGATAAAGAGGGCCATTATGTAATGATAAATGGGTCAGTTCTCCAAGAAGACATAACAATCCTTAATGCCTATGCATCTACCAACAGAACAAAATATGTGGGCAAAGACTGATATAACTGCAATGAGAAATAACTGAATCCAATATTATAGTTGGAAACTTCAGTACTCCTCTATTAGAAATGGACAGATCAGGGGCGGCTGGGTGGCTCAGTCGTTAAGCGTCTGCCTTCGGCTCAGGTCGTGATCCCAGGGTCCTGGGATCAAGCCCCGCATCGGGCTCCCTGCTCCGCGGGAAGCCTGCTTCTCCCTCTCCCACTCCTGCTGCTTCTGTTCCCTCTCTCGCTGTGTCTCTCTGTCAAATAAATAAATAAAATCTTTAAAAAAAAAAAAGGAATGGACAGATCAGCAGACAATCAGTGAGGACATAGTTGAACTCAACAGTGCCATCCATCAACTGCATGTAATTGACATCCTATAGACTATTTCATCCAACAGTAGCAGAAAACAGATCCTTCTCAAGTTCACATGAAACAAGATAGACCACATTCTGGGCCATAAAACACACCTTAACAAATTTAAAAGACTAGAAATCCTACAATGCCTGCTTTCAGACAACAGTGGAATTAAACTAGAAAGCAATAACGGAAAGATAGCTGGAAAATCCCCAAATACTTGGAGATTAAAGTTAGTATTTTGTGGGGATCTTTGAGACTATGTTAATTCACCTACTAGTTTTAGTATCCATTTGTGAATCCTGCCTGAATCAATTGTTACTACTATGGTTGCTAGACAGTAATTTCCCAATTTCCTAATCCTACATTTATTAGTTGGCATTCTACTATATGGAAGAGCCTTTCCTTCTCCCTTGTTTATTTCTCTATAATGGTATAGACTCATGGATTCCTATTTGACTCAATGGATTATAATCCATACTCATTATTTATTTTCATGCTCAACTTGTCCCAGATTTGGCCAGAGAAAGCCACTCCAGCCTACCACCTATGTCCCTTTTTGACATGTCACCATCTTTCTTCTCTGATTCATCTTCATTTCATTTTAGATGAAATGTATATAAATTTTCAGATTTAGTAAATTATTATAAAGTTAAAATAACTATTTCCAACTGCAATATTGTGATTTATAATAAGAAATATATATTTGGTCTTCATCTTAGTTCTATCACTGAGCTTCTAAAGCCCTTGGAATTTCCTAAGTGATGAGACCAGTAAAGGTCTTTGGTTAGGTTAATGAGGTGACTGGTGAACTGCACCTAACAGTGGGGGATGGTTGTCTGTAGAACCAACCATGTGATTAGAGGGTTGAAACTTTTAGTCCCAAATAAATAAAATCTTTTTAAAAAGGCGGGGGGGGGGGGGGCGGCGCCTGGGTGGCTCAGTCATTGGGCGTCTGCCTTCGGCTCAGGTCACGATCCTGGGGTCCTGGGATCGAGCCCCACATCGGGCTCCCTGCTTAGCGGGAAGCCTGCTTCTCCCTCTCCCACTCCACCTGCTTGTGTTCCCTCTCTCTCTCTCTCTGTCAAATAAATAAATAAAATCTTTAAAAAAAAAAGAAAGAAAGAAAGAGGGGCGCCTGGGTGGCTCAGTTGGTTAAGCGACTGCCTTCGGCTCAGGTCATGATCCTGGAGTCCCTGGATCGAGTCCCGCATCGGGCTCCCTGCTTGGCAGGGAGTCTGCTTCTCCCTCTCCCACTCCCTGTTTGTGTTCCCTCTCTCGCTGTGTCTTTCTCTGTCAAATAAATAAATAAAATCTTAAAAAATAATAATAATAAAAATAAAAAAACAAAGAAAGAAAGAAACTTTTAGTCCCATCCCCCTGACCTCTGGGAAGGGGACAGGGCCTGGAGGTTGACTCAATCACCCATGGCCAATGCTTAATCACTCATGCCTATGTAATGAAGCCTCCATAAAACCCCAAAAGGACTGGGTTCAGAGAGCTTCCAGATTGGTGAAGCTTTGGGAGAGTGGTGCACCTGGAGAGGGCACAGAAGCTCCATGCCTTTGCCCCATACATACCTTGCCTTATGCACCTTTCCCATCTGGCTGTTCCTTCCTGAGTTACACCCTTTACAACAAACCAGCGATCTAGGAAATAAAATGTTTCCTGAGTTCTTAGAGCCACTCTAGCAAATTAATTGAACCCAAGGAGGGGTTCGTGAGAACTTCTGATATATAGCCTGTCAGTCAGAAGTACAGGTGACAGCCTGGATTTGTGACTGGTGTCTCAAGTCCAAGGCAGGTGTTGTGCGAACTTCCAATGTATAGGTCGATCAGAAACGCAGGTGATAATCTGGGTTTGCAATTGGTGTCTTAAGTGTGGGGTAGGAGGGATAGTCTTGCAGAACTGAACCCTTCACCTGTGGGATCTGATGCTCTCTCTGGATAGATACTGTCAGAATTGAGTTAAATTGTAGGACACCCAGCTGGTGTCCAGGGAATTGCTTGGGGGGGGGCAGGCGGGGGGTTGTGCTCCCCACTTCCCCACAGTGGAATTGGTCCAGAACCTAATTTGCCAATTTAAGTCTATCAACGTTTCATTATCAAAAAAATATTTTTATTTTTTAATTTTTTTTATTTTTTAAAGATTTTATTTATTTATTTATTTGACAGAGAGAGACACAGCAAGAGAGGCAACACAAGCAGGGGGAGTGGGAGAGGGAGAAGCAGGCTCCTCCCACGGAGCAGGGAGCCCGATGCGGGGCTCGATCCCAGGACCCTGGGATCATGACCTGAACTGAAGGCAGTCACTTAACCAACTGAGCCACCCAGGCGCCCTCAAAAAAATTTTTTTAAATGCTTAGGAAAATATGGTTGAAAAGGAGTAATCAGTAGACAAACTCGGTGCAGGGACAGAAGTTCCTCAGAGAAAACTGTGGAACTGGTCATTCCTTCAAATGATAGCATAACTTCTACATCTATTAGAGAGATTGAAATGTTAAAAAATAAAATAAAAAAAGAAAACCACAGGGCCACCTGGCTGGTTCAGTCGGTGGAGTGTGCGACTCTTGATCTCAGGATTGCTAGTTCAAGCCCCACGTTGGGTGTGGAGATTACTTAAAAATAAAATATTTTAAAAGAAAAGAAAACCATAAACACATGGACGTACACCCCACCCCCACGATAGCAATTTTCTCTCCTTCATTTTGATTTCAAAATACTTCAAAAGAGAACCTTACCCAGACTCACCCAATCTCCTTTGCCAACATCTTTTGTGTCCTCTTTACAACCTTTCTTGCTAACTTTTTTTTTTTTTACATAGAATCCACACCTAATGTGGGTCTTGAATTCACCTTGAGATCAAGAGTCATATGCTCCACCAACTGAGCCAGCCAGGCACCTTCTGACTTGCTAACTTCTCCCAACATTGTGTAAGTGCCCCCTGCCAACTCTGTCAATCATGGGCAGGGTACTGGCACCATAGTGTAAGGCAGTAAGCCTTCTACTACTTTGGCAAGGAACAGTACAAATGAGATGATATGAGTCCTTGCACATGGCTACCAAGGCAACCGGGAATTTGGATAACATGATTTTTGCTTTTTCTTTAAAAGACTTATGCTTTGTGTACACAGGCTAGAACTGTGACTGTCTCTTTCTCTCTTCCCAGACCTGGCCAAGCAGGAAGCGCCATCATGGGAGTTGACACTGGCTTGATATGGGAAGGAAATGAACACATTGGCACTGCTGGTGAGCAGAATGGTATTATTATTAATAGTTGTGCTTCAGTAAGCCATGATGAATTTGGTAGACCTGCAGTTTCCATATTTTGTCCAGCACCATACGAAATGCCTGTGTCGGAAACAAAGCTCCTACTTTAACATGTGGTAAAATATGAGAGATGAACAGAGATGATGCCTATCTCTTTCTCTCAACTCTTTCTAGTCGCATATATGTGTACACATATGAATGTGTCGTCGACTTCTCTGTCAGGGACAAAATGCAGGACACTTGCTGATTAAACCAAGTGCTTTTGGAAACAAGCGACCAGTGGCATTGATGCTGCTCTCTTCTGGTCACTTAGACACTTGGTTTACCAGCCAATTTTGCCGTAGGCTGTGTGCACCATGACCTTTAGCCACAAGCCAGACATCAGTTTCCCAATGAATAGTATTAGCAGGAATCAGGAAATTAGGCTAGCTTTCCATTAAATATGTTTGGGAAATAGAGGTTGAACAATTGCACCATAGTTGGTATAGAGAATAATAGAATGTTCTTGCTAGCTGATTTTGTCATTGACTTTAAGTTGTACATACATATTTATATGATTGCTCAGTAACTTATTTTTAAATTTTTCCATAAATCCTTTCAACAGCAATGACTTTTTAAAAAGTGCATATTTAATAAAAATACATGTATTGTGTTACGTTTCCCAAAAAAGTTTATGTAAATGTGTAAATTGCACAAAATGTCTGCTGACATTTACCATCCACTTTGGAGGATGTAGTGAAATCACTCTCTGCATAAAAACTAAGACATTAGCAGCTACACTGAAAAATGGTCAGTGTGAGGAGCCTGGGTGGCTCAGTCAGTTAAGCATCCAGCTCTTGGTTTCAGCTCAGGTCATGATCTCATGGGTCGTGAGTGAGATTGAGCCCCGAGTCACCCCAAGTTGACTGCAAGCTCATGGGGAGTCTGCTTGAGATTCTCTCCCTCTGCCCCTCCCCCAACTCGAGCTCTTGCAGGAGTGCTCTCTCTTTCTCAAAAATAAATAAATAAATCTTTAAAAAAATGGTCAGATTTGGGGTGCCTGGGTGGCTCACTCGTTGGGCGTCTGCCTTCGGCTCAGGTCATGATCCCAGAGTCTTGGTATCGAGCCCCGCATAGGGCTCCCTGCTCGGCGGGAAGCCTGCTTCTCCCTCTCCCCCTCCCCCTGCTTGTGTTCCCTCTCTCACTGTCTCTCTCTCTGTTGGATAAATAAATAAAATCTTTAAAAAAAAAAAAAGGTCAGATTTAACTTGTGTCACTGCAGAAGGTACATTTAAAAATCATTCTGTTAAACATGATTTTCATCTGGGTCAAGTGCTTGTTCTCAATTAATTGCAATCATTTCAATTTCTTCAGTTTTCTTGCATGATTTTAGCTGTTAAAGTGTCGGCTCCACTAGTACGAGAATTATAAAAACAGTGTAAATTATGCCAATTTGATATCAGTTAGCATCATATGCATCAAAGAGAAAAATCAGTGATATTAATGTCAATAACGGGTAGATTTTTTCATTCAATTCATTAAATCAAAGTAAAACTTTTAAATGGGGGCGCCTGGGTGGCT
Source organism: Mirounga angustirostris (assembly GCF_029215605.1). Classification (NCBI taxonomy): domain Eukaryota; kingdom Metazoa; phylum Chordata; class Mammalia; order Carnivora; family Phocidae; genus Mirounga; species Mirounga angustirostris. Next base: position 155,934,555 of record NW_026991712.1, read on the forward strand.
CAGTCGTTAAGCATCTGCCTTCGGCTCAGGTCATGATCCCAGGGTCCTGGGATCGAGCCCCGCATTGGGCTCCCTGCTCAGCGGGAAGCCTGCTTCTCCCTCTGCCACTCCCCCTGCTTGTGTTCCTGCTCTCGCCAACTCTGTCAAATAAATAAATAAAATCTTAAAAAAATAAAATAAAATAAAACTTTTAAATGGTCCTACTCTTGAAGGTAAAATATCTGACGTTGGCATTAGAGCCCCTGTAAATTCAGTTGAAGAATTTAACACTGAAGGCATATTTATTTGCTTTTGTATTAATAATACAAATATAAATTTAGTAGAGTACACATTAGGCTAAAAACATTGTTTTTACTAAATTAATAAACTTATGTAACAAATTAAAAAAACAAAACAAAACCGTCACTACCTCAATCCATAAATCTCCCAGAGTTGCTCTGCATTAACTTGACTCTACGTGTGATTCTTCAATAACACCAGATGCTACATTTCGCTAAAAGCTCTGGCTTATCTATCACAACTAAAATTCAGAAGTGATCTGCTCAAGCAAATAAAATACATAAGCTAAAGCTATGTTGTCAGGTTATTAAACCTATCTATCAAAACCATAGAATTTGGGGGTGCTGGGGTGGCTTAGTCAGTTAAGTGTTGGACTCTTGATTTTGGCTCAGGTCATGATCTCAGGGTCTTGGGATCGAGCCCCGAGTTGGGCTCTGTGCTGGGCATGAAGCCTGCTTATGATTCTCTCTCTCCCTCTTCCTGTGCCCCTCCCCCACTCTCCCCCTCCAAAAAAAACACCCACACACAGGAATTTTAATAGGAAAGACACAAAATAAATCAAAGAACTACAAATCTTACTGATTTTTTAAATTTTTCTTTATTTTTTAAGTAATACCTACACCCAATGTGGGGCTCAAACTCACAACCCCAAGATCAAGAGTTGCATGCTCCACCGACTGAGCCAGCCTGGCACCCCCAAATCTTAACGATTTTAAAAATTACACATTGCCTGCAAAAGTAACCCGAGACTATTTTAATTAGAAAGGTCTTAGAATGTGGTTTAATTAATTTTAATTACTGATAGAGCTACTGCTCCCTCATACTTTTCCAGCGTGTTTTTGCATGTTTATTTTTCCATATGAACTTTAGTACCAACTTGATGACAGTTTGGGGGATCACAATTAAATTTATAAACTAACCTAGGGAGAACTGACATTTAATTATGTTGATTCATCCTGTCCAACAATAAGGGACATCTTCCCATTTGCTTATGTCTACTTTTGTATGTTTTGGGAGACTTTCAAATTTTCCTCAGATAGACTTTGCACACTTCTTAAGTTTATTCCTAAGTGTCTTCTCTGTTGTAAATTGGCTTTTTCTCTACCATCGTATCTGCTGATTATTATTTATATACCTGACAGCTATTTATTTCTGCCTGTTAATTTTGTACCCTTCTATCTTATTAAATTATTTTACTGAGTGAATTTTATTATTCTCAGTTTTAATATCTAATTTAATATTCAATATTGAATATTGATAGAGGCAACCCCATACAAAAGCTCTTTAGGGTATTCAATTTTTTTTAAAAGATTTTATTTATTCGTTTGAGACAGACAGATACAGAGAGGGGAGGGGCAGAGGGGGAGGGAGAAGCAGACTCCTCACTGAGCCGGAAGCCCGATGCGGGGCTGGATCCCAGGACCCTGAGATCATGACCTGAGCCGAAGGCAGACGCTTAACTGACTGAGCTATTCAGGTGCCCCTCTCAATTTTTTTTTGTTTTAACTGACATATAGCTGACACACAATGTTACATTAGTTCCAGGTGTACAACATAGTGATTCAGCATCTCCCTGGGTTATGCTGTGCTCACCACAAGTGTAGCTCCTGTCACCATAACGCTAATACACCAATGGCTATATTCCCTATGCTGTACCTTTCATCCTTGTTTCCTATTCATTCCATAGCTGGAAGCCTGTACTTCCCACCCCCTTCTTCCATTTTACCCCCACACCCACTCCCATCCCCTCTGGCAACCCCCAGTTTGTTCTCTGTATTTATGGGTCTGTTTCTGCTTTTGCTTGTTCATTTGTTTTATTTTTTTAGATTCCATATATAAGTGAAATGATACAGTGTTTGTCGTTCTCTGACTTATTTCACTTAGCATAATACCTTCTAGGTGCATCCGTGTTATATGGAATGTGAAGAGATTCAGATTTGGGCAGCCACCACTATCCTTGGCAACCTAGATTTCGTATCAGGGTTTTTATATTTGCCATTTCATGTAGGGGTTTTAATATATTATATTTCATATAGGGTTTTTATATTTATTTTATATTTCATATTTATTTTATATTTATGTATATATTTATTATACTTATATATATAATATATAATAATTTATTTTATATTATTTAAATTTATTCATTATTTATAACATTATATTTTATATTTATTTTATTTTATATTTATCTGTATTTGTTTATGTTTATTTTATATTTCATATAGGGGTTTATATTTGCCATTTCATATAGGGGTTTTTATATTTGCCAAAATAAAATACAGGTCTCCTCATGGTAGACACCGAGAAGCACCACACAGATGCCCCTGCAGGGAGAGCTGGTTTTCCAGCTGCAGGGAGCTCATTAGGCAGACCGCCTCCAGCTCCCGGTGATTTCAGAATCGGCCACATCTGCAGAAAGCTGCCTGCCTGCATCCCCTACCTGGTGACCAGAGGGGCGGTGACAGGCAAAGGCCCAGCTATTCGGGCCCAACACCGACTACCGATCACTGTGGTGCGGTGCATGATATTTGCTCGAGCTCCCTGCTGGGTTAGTTGAGGCTTGTAGGACCCACATCATAGTTCAAGTTCTTCCTCTGCCCAGTCCTGCTTCCTCCCACTTCCACTCACATGTGTTGGTCCCTGGTAAGCTTCTTGCACCTCAAATTATATCTCAGCATCTGCTTCTCAAAAATCCATCTGGGATATGGATTACAAATACTTTCCACTGTGACTTATGATTGGTTCGCTACAATTTTGTCCCAACATAGTCCTGCCTTACGGGCATCATCTGTTGCCCATAGGTTATGCTCCCTTCCTTCCTTGGCCATTCAACACTTGGCTCACTGTCAGTCTCTGCAACCCTGCCGCCCCTGTGACCATTCCTGGTAACTTCAGCATAGCCAGAGATGTGCCTTTTCACACCTTGGCCTCTCAGTTCCTCCATGTCCTCTCCTCCAGGAGACTTACGTCCTACCTCAGCCATTCAGCCCCATGGTCACACCCTAGATTTTGTCATTACAAATTATTGCAACCCCCTATAATCCTAATTTCATACACTCCACTCTCCAGTCAGCTCCTCCTCTATTTCCAGCTCACACCTTCTAATACTCCAACTCTGATGATCCTTTGGTTTCACCATTACCTACAATCCATTCATCTTACCATTTTGTCATTCTCCTAGACCGCTTCCTTCCTTACTGTTATGGATTGAATTGTGTCTCTCCAAAATTCCGAGGTTGAAGCCTTAATCTCCAACATGATTGCATTTGGAGACAGAGCCTTTAAGGAGGTAATTAAGATTAAATAAGGTCATAAGGGTGGGGCTCTCATCTGATAGGACTAGTATCCTTATTAGAAGAGGAAGACATTATGCTAAGCGGAATTAGTCCAAGAAAGACAAATACTTAAGATCTCACTTGCATGTGGAATCTAAAATCAAAAAACAGTACAAGAAATCAAGCTTATAGATACAGAGAACAGATTGCTGGTTGCCAGAAGTGGGGGATGGGGTGGGCAGAATGGGTGCAGGGGGTCAAAATACAAACTTCTGGTTATAAAATAAATAAGTTGTGGGGATATCATGTATAGCATGGTGACTAGAGCTCATAATACTGTATTGCATATTCGAAAACTGCTAAGAGAATAGATCTTAACGTTTCTCACCACAAGAAAAAAGAAGTGTAAATATATATGGTGAAGGATGTTAAGTAAAGACTTATTGTAGTGAACGTGTACAAATACCAAATCATGTAGTATATCTGAAACTAATATGTTATATGTCAATTACACCTAATAAAAAAGGAAGAAAACGAGGCACCAGAGATCTCTCCCTCTCTCTGTCCACACACATAGGAAAGGTCATGTGAGGACACAGCAAGAAGGCAACTGTCTGCAAGCCAAGAAGAGAGGCTTCACCGGAAACCAACCCTGCTGGCACTTTGATCTTGGACTTCCAGCCTCCAAAAGTGTGAGAGAATAAATGTGTTGTTTAAGCCACCCAATCCACAGTTTCTAGATATGGCAGCCTGAGCTCATACACTTCCTTACCCAGTGAAAATTTCATGATCAATCATAATGAACCATTGTAAATGCCCTCAAGTCCCTTGGCCAGATCTCAATTTGTATTACTTGCTTGGCAAAAGCCAAACCTTGGCAGAATCCAGTTCTTCCAGCTACTCCAGGTCTGCGTCAATGCTGCAGAAAAACATGGCAGCTGTGTTGGCCGGACTCCTTCACATTCCTGACCACTTACCTCCAGTGGGCACTTAACTTCCTGGCAATTATTCTACATGTTTCTAGTCCATTAACTCTCCTACTTGATTATTTTACATCTTTTCCTCCCTCTTCACACAGGTTTCATCCCTAACTCCCCGCTGATGACCTTGCTCCTTGTTTCACTAATAGAGGCCACCAGGAGAGCATCCCACTGCGCCTGCTCTCCAGACTGCCAGTCTCCCAGCATCTCTCCACAGGCACTCTGCCTTCTCTCCTCAGTTGTCTGTGCCCTCGCTCTGCTCCTGCAATTTCCCTACAGCATTGATATTTACTCGCTAGTGGATAATTGCCCCCAGCATTCAGAGACGCTGTATGATCTCCCAACCCCCTCCCCAAAACCAGAAAACATGAAGGCAAAGACTTTCCTTTACCCTATTTCTCCTTCCAGCTATTATACTGTCTCTCTGCTCCCCTTCAGAGCAAAATCCTTCGAAGTAATGGTCTGTTCTCACCATCTCTAATTTCTCTCCATCTTGTCTCCCCGGAAGCCCCCTCAGGCAGGTTTTCCCCCCTGTTGATCCTGCGGCACAGGCCCACTCTCTGCCCTCCTCTTTCTCAACTGCCAAGCAGCATTTGACAGAGTTGGCTACCGTCTCCTTTCTGAACACATTTTCTTGGTTTCTGGAACAACATGGTCTCCTGTTTACCCCTCTACCTCAGTAGAGCCTCTACTGTTCTTCATCTCCTTTTATGTCCTTCTGGCTTTATTCAAAGGTCTCCAAACCTGTGAAGCCTTGCCCTGGCTAGCCTATCTAAAACTGCAATACTCTTCCAGCCTACCACATACATACTTTTTATCCGCTTTCCTTGTTTTATTTGTGTCGTTAGCACGAAGTCCACCCAACCTAATCTATTTTACCTCCATACTGTGTTTGTTTTCTGTCTTCCCATTAGAATATGAGCTCCATGGGGGAAGGAATTTTTGCCTTCTTTCCTTATCCACCACTTTTTCCCCAGCATCTAGAATAGTGTCTGGCATATAGCAGGTCCTCAGTAAATACTCATTGAACCAACAGTAATGCCAACTTGCCCATTAATATGAGTAGCTCATCCTCCACCACAGGACATTTGTAAATATTTAGGTTTCTACCTAGGCAAAGAAATGTTGTTCATTTGAGTATGCCTTGGTAATTCAAGTATGTTTTTAGCAACAAGCAAAGGCTAACCCAGTCACCATGAATCAAAGACTTCTGAAGAACTTCTTGCCCAGGTTGAGGCAACTTTATCCTTCAGCAGTGATCAGGTCAGACTGTAAGGGAAGTGGGTAAAGCCTTACTGAAACTAATATTTGCATTGCTCACATCACCCACAATTAGCTCAGGGTGGTAGAAAGCCAAAATGGGATTTCAGAAAGGAAATTAGCCAAAATGTATAGACCAAATGGTCAGATGTCTTGCCCATAATTCTCAAGATCATAAGAACTAGGGGCGCCTGGGTGGCTCAGTCGTTAAGCGTCTGCCTTCGGCTCAGGTCATGATCCCAGGGTCCTGGGATCGAGCCCCACATTGGGCTCCCTGCTCAGCGGGAAGCCTGCTTCTCCTTCTCCCACTCCCCCTGCTTGTGTTCCCTCTTTCACTGTGTCTCTCTCTGTCAAATAAATAAATAAAAATCTTAAAAAAAAAAAAAAAAAGATCATAAGAACTATAGCCAACAGAAGAACTGGATAGGCTCGTGTAAACTTCTCGTTGCCCTGCCAGTGGCCATCCACTTGGAAAAGATTTATGCATTCAATGGCATTTTGCTACATTTTTCCAAAGCACTACTGAAGTGTGTCAGAACTTCTATTCATGGGAACAAGAAGCCTGCAAGATCACCCTGGTGAAACTGAACTATAATCTACAAACTGAAGATTGCCTAGACCTTAAGATGCATCAGAGGAAAGAAGCATCCCTCGAACTTCCCTGGAGAGAACCATCCGAGCTTGTACTTACCATCCACATAAACTGGTCCAGGCTTCCCACCTCAAGAAGACATCCGTGCCAGAGGCATGGCAGCTTCTCAGGTCTACTTCGTGGACGTTTAACCTTAGCCGTAAGAACAACGTGGCTGATATTTTATATTGGCTCCTTATTTGCCCTCTGGATGCCCGCTGACACTTATCCTAACAATGGAGTCTGGGCGTGGGCCATTTTGTGAGCCATATATGAGTTTACAACTTTAAAGGAGTAATTCTGTCACTAACCTCTCTTCTGCAAGGAAAAAAACTTAAGCAGATTAGCAATGTCTTTCATTGGGTAAAAAAAGGCCTTGCTCGATTCTTACCTCGAAAATTTAAAGACACAGTGAGTGTGTGGTCCCCTCTCTTTTGGCGAAGAGACCAAATGATGAGGTCAGTTCTGCCAAGTCACCATGGCAGTGGGCCCGCTGTCCCTTCTGAATGTACGGGTTTGGTTTGGGCTCTTGCTTATAAGGTACAGAAAATGTTTCATTCCAAAGTAAAAAGGATCTTCCCCTCCAGAGAGAAAAGGACTATCTAAAAGATTAGAAAAAAATTCCAAAATCACTGATGGGCCTTTGTCTGATTATTGTTGTATGGCTTTGGTATGTCAAAATCCAGGGGTAAAAATATCACACTTCTTAAAACTGTTCTTTCTGTTCATAAAGAAACTTCACATCTCCAAGTATTGGGTCAGTTCTCATGGGATACCCAAGATACTGATGCCCCTCCTCTAGGAAGACTTTTGAAGCCCAGAGATGCAAAACAGTTGTTTTTGATTGCTGCTGGGATAGGACCAATAAAGCCCTCCAAATGCACCTTCCCCAGTGTAATTTCCCATACGTCCATACTCTTTCCTCAAATAGCCATTGCCATTAAAGTGTTTCAGTGTTTCATTCAAAATGGATTAGTTCCTGTGGCCAGTAGCCAATGTAATTATAACGAATGTTGTATTAATCCTTATGATATTTCCCTGAATTCAATACATCACTGTATCTTAATCTTCCGCTATTCAGTTGCTCAATTGCCCAATTAGACTGTCGGTGATCATTTATTGGGACTTATTTCATCTGTGGTACATGAGCTGACTTTTGGCAACCACGGAATTGGTCTGGCGTATGTGATTATGGGGATATTATCCTGATTATGCACCACTTCTAGCCTCTCCCCTAAGCAAAATTATAGAATCTCAGAGAAATAAGTGAAACGGAAAGGCTTTGGACATTAACTTTCCAAATATATGGTGTTGCCAGGCCCATTAAAAAAATTATCTGAGGGCGCCTGGGTGGCTCAGTTGGTTAAGCGACTGCCTTCGGCTCAGGTCATGATCCTGGAGTCCCTGGATCGAGTCCCGCATCGGGCTCCCTGCTCGGCAGGGGGTCTGCTTCTCCCTCTGACCCTCCCCCCTCTCATGTGTTCTCTCATTCTCTCTCTCAAATAAATAAATAAATAATCTTAAAAAAAAAAAGAAAAATTATCTGAGATTTTAGAACAAGTTGGTACTATCACATCTAGTATGACAAGAAGACTTCTGCCACCAGCAGTATGGTTCACTAGAAAATGCTCTCCTGCTTAAAAACACTGATACTGGATAAATTTCAACAAATATAGATATTCATACTCTTTGCTAGGACCTCAAGACACTAAAGAAAACCTCCAGGGGTCTAAAACAGATACAGATTGCTGGAATTGGTGATATACCAACATAGAAAGAATCTAGGCTATCATGGGGCAAGTGTCAATATCAGAAACCTAGAGCTTTGGGGGGTAAATAAACATTATGGGGAATGGGGGTAAGTTTTGGGTTTGTATAAGGGGAATATGAAAAAACCTGCCTGTCTCTGTTGTGACTTTGAGTGAAAAAATAATAAGAAGAAGAAGAACCTGTCCAGAGTTCTAACCATGAACCTGCCCTCTCATGAGTCTGGCGTTCAAATTTGTATCATTTAACCTTACAGATTGTTTAGCCCAATATGAGCAAGCAATAAAAAGAAAAAAAAAAACTACCACATGAGGAAATAAGCCACCGTGAAATAGAAGCAGCAGAAATAGAAACAACAAAACAGTTTAGAGTTTAACATTTTTTTTAAAAGTTTGTTTATTTTGGTAATCTCTACACCCAATGTGGGTCTTGAATTCACAACCCCGAGAGATCAAGAGTCGCATACTCCACTGACTGAGCCAGCCAGGCACCCCTAGAGTTTAACATTTAAAAAGCAATCAGTGTGATCCGCCATAGATTAAAGAAGAAAGTAGAAGATTATCTTTTTTTTTTTTAAGATTCTATTTATTTATTTGACAGAGAGAGAGACAGGAGAGAGGGAATACAGGCAGGGGGAGCGGGAGAGGGAGAAGCAGGCTTCCCACAGAGCAGGGAGCCCGATGCGGGACTTGATCCCAAGACCCTGGGATCATGACCTGAGCCGAAGGTAGACGCTTAACAACTGAGCCACCCAGGCGCCACGTAGAAGATTATTTTCTAGGTAAAGTAGAAAAAAAGCATTTGATAAAAATCCAACATAATTTTGAAGAAAATGATTGTTGTGGAAGGACATGCTTTGCTAGATACCAAGACTTATTTTGAGATATGATTAAGACATGAAGGCATTGTGCAAAAGCACAGACAAACAGAAAAATGGGACAAAGCATACATCCTAGAAAGAGACTCACGCACACAGGGACTGTTGCTATATAACAGAGCTGTCCCTGAAGAGCAATGGAGGAAAAGAAGGCTTTTCGCTAAATGGTGCCAAGACAGTTGGCTATCTTTTTGGAAAAAGTGAAGTTGGACTCCTGTCTCATATCATATACTAAATTATTTCTAGGTAGACTAAATACTTTGTCAATCGGGATCCAGTCAGGCAAAAGAAACCACATGAGTAACATGAACCGGAAAAATTTAATATACAGAACTACTAACTAGTTACAAGGGGATTAACTATTTAGAGGAGTAGAGAACTACAAATAATGCAGGCATCGCAGACGCAGGGAGCAGCCCCCATCTCTGTGGCCAGGGCAGAGCACCCAAGAAAGGAACACATTTGGAAGAGCACCCCCCCCCCCAAGGCTGAGTTGCAGACCTCACTGCAGAAGTGAGGTCTGCAACTGGGCTGGGCTCCACTGGATGAGAGAGAAGGTGCCCCAGACCACGGTTGCTGGCAGGAAACTTCCCACTGGGGTGCTGGCGAAACTTGCTAGGAAATCACCTGTCAGGTGCCAGCAAAACTCAATGAGAAGCCACCCAATGGCAAGGAAGCCCCTTACTGGCAAGCCATGCCTTTGGAACCAGAAGGGAAAGCCCCAGGACCAGGAAAAATACCCTCCTCTTGCAGTGTCTCTCCAGCACCCTCTTCTGGCAAGACTTAGAATTGTGTCAGCTGACAAAGGAGAACCATTTATAAGGTCCAGCTCCAGGATTACAAAGCAGGACAAAAGAAGGTGCATGTGGAGTTGAGCACTAATAAACTGATAACTGCATAAATATATAAACGTGAAAAGCAAAACCACAAAGCTTTTAGAAGATACTATAAAAGAAGAGCTTCATGGCCTCAGTATCCCAGAGGCATTTACAGCACCAACCATAAAGGAAAAGATAGATCATTTGACTAAATTAAAATACTATTCAACAAAAGATGCCATTAAGACGGTGGAAAACTAATCCTCAGAGTGGCAGCAGATGGTTGCAGCATATATACTCAGTGAAGGACTGGTATCCAGAAAATGTAAAGAACTCCTGTATATGGCAAACATATTTTCCAAAGATAATATCTCCCAACCCATGTGCTCTTATATAGTCAGACTTTCTAATCCCCCAGGAGTTAACTGAAACATCTTACATATCAATAATAAAAAGAAAAAGGTTATACACTCCAATAGTACATTGGGTAAAAATATTAAACAGGCACTTCACAAATGAGGAAATACAATGGCCAATAAATGTATGAAAAGTTGGTTAACATCATTGGATTCAGGAAAATGCAAATTAGAACCACAGTAAGATACATCCAACAGAATGGCAAATTTTTTTTAAAGCCTGACAATCTCAAGAGTTGGTGAAGAAGTAAGTAATGAAAATTTTCTTAGCCTGGACCCTCTAGAAAGCAGAGCCTGAGACAAGGATTAAGACAAGGAGGAATGCTTTATTTTAGATGCGCCAGCTGAGGTCAGGGAGGTGAGGGGGGAAGGGAAGGGAGGTAAGGGAAGCTAGGGTGTGGTGGGATGCTTAGTGACCACCATAGACAATGCTGCCATAAACTTTTGTTCTTGCGATCTGCTTCACATGTGCACGGATTTTTGATTCGTGCTTTGCAACCAACTTCGAAGAGACACTGCAGATTATTCATTAAACAGGGTCATTCTTCATGTGAGAAGAGTTGCAAGACGAACTACACTTCGGAAGAGAGAAAGAAGGCTCCTGGCTCCTAGCTTCTCTTGTTTCCATTTCCTTCTCTTGTTTCCAGGCTGCTTCCCATGGCTCTCTGGCAGATCTCCATGGTGTGGATTTCAGCCAAATCTGGAACTGGCCAGGTGACCAGGGGCCGGTTTGGGTGCTCAGGAAGAGAAAGAGGGAAAAGGAGGCAGTTGAGGGAATCTGAAGGCACACGAGGTTTGTGTCACAATAAAAGATATTCACATACACTGCTGATGGATTGGCACAACCATTTCAGGAAAAAGTTTGGCAACCAAGTTTACAATCCATGGACCCCACAGCCCATCAGTGCTACTCCCAGGTTCATACTTTTTGAAATCTGTGCACATGGGAACCACATCACACGCAAAGAAACATTTGTAGCGGCATTATTTGTAGTAGTCAAAATCTGGAAGTAAGTCAAAAAAATGCCCATCAGCAAGAGAATGAGCAAATAGATGGCTGTTTGTTCTTACCGTGTCATACTACACACACTGAAAATGAACAAACGGTGATTACACATAGCCATATGGATAAACTCAAGAACAAAATGTGAATTGAAAAAAGGAAACCACTGAACTATAACACACATTATGAAGCCCTTCATATAATATTCAAAGATACATAGAATTTAATAACATACTTTTAAAAGTCATATACATAATCTGTGATAAAATGTTAACAAAAAGCAAAGAGGTCATACCCACAAAATTGAGAATTGCTATTATCCCTGGAGAGGAGGGAGAGGAATGCAATGGGAAGGATCTTCTAAAAGGCTTCTAAACTATTGATGAAGCTCTCCTTCCCAAGCTGGATGATGGGCACACTGGTGTTCATTTACGCCATATAGTCCTCATACATTATCATTCTGTGTTCTTATTTGTTATATTACTCTGTGGGATGCAAAAAATAATCTATTTTATAATTTTTTTGTAAAGATTTTATTTATTTGACAGCAAGAGACACAGCAAGAGAGGGAACACAAGCAGGGGGAGTGGGAGAGGGAGAAGCAGGCTTCCCGCTGAGCAGGGAGCCCAATGCGGGGCTCCATCCCAGGACCCCTGGGATCATGACCTGAGCTGAAGGCAGACGCTTAATGGCTGAGCCACCCAAGCACCCCTGTAATATTCTTAATTCTTTGTTATTTCAACAATCTTCACAGCATCTTTTACCAGGAGTAGATTCCATCTCAAGGAGCCACTTTCTTTGTTCGTCCATAAGATGTAACTCCTCATCTGTTCAGGTTTTATCAAGAGATGGCAGCATTTCAGCTACATCTTCAGGCTCCACTTTTGAACCTAGTAGTTCTCTTGCTCCTTCCACCCCATCTGTAGTTACTTCCTCCACTGAAGTGTTGAACCCCTCAAAGTCACCCATGAGGGTTGGAATCAACTTCTTCCAAACTCCTGTTTATGATAGTATTTTGATCTCTTCCCATAAATCATGATTATCCTTAATGGCATCTAGAATGGTGAATCCTTTCCAGAAGGTTTTCAATTTACTTTGCCTAGGTCCATCAGAGGAATCACTCTGTGGCAGTTATAGCCTTAAGAAAAGTATTTCTTAGATAAGAGGACTTGAAAGTCAAAATTAAACTTTGATCCATAGGCTGCAGAATGGATGTTGTATTAGCAGGCATGAAAACAACATTTATCATGGGGCGTCTGGGTGGCTCAGTCATTGAGCATCTGCCTTCGGCTCAGGTCATGATCCCAGGGTCCTGGGATCGAGCCCCGCATCGGGCTCCCTGCTCCGCGGGAAGCCTGCTTCTCCCTCTCCCCCTCCCCCTGCTTATGTTCCCTCTCTCGCTGTCTCTCTCTGTCAAATAAATAAATAAAATCTTTAAAAAAAAGAAAAAAGAAAACAACATTCATCTTGTTGTACATCTCCATCAGAGCTCTTGGGTGACCAGCTGCTTTGTCAATGAGCCGTCATATTTTGAAAGGAATATTTTTTTCTGAGCAGTTTTCAACAACAGGCTGACACTATTCAGTAAAGTATGTTGTAAACAGATGTGCTGTCATCCAGGCTTTGTTATTCCTTTGATGGAACACAGGCAGAGTAGATTTAGCATAATTCTTAAGAGCCCTAGGATTTTCAGAATGGTAGATGAGCATGAACTTCAATTTAGTCACAGCTGCTTTACTAACCCTCTAGCTGGAGAGTCAGCCTGGCCTTGAAAGCTTTGAAGCCAGGCATCGACTTCTCTCTAGCTATGAAAGTCCTACATCACATCTTCTTCCAAGAGAAGGCTGTTTTGTCTACACTGAAAATCTGTTGTTTAGTGTAGCCACCTTCATGAATTCTCTTAGCTAGATCTTCTGGAAAACTTGCTGCAGCTTCTGCATCAGCACTCACTGCTTCATCTTGCACTTTTTTGTTACAGAGATGGCTTCTTTCCTCCAACCTCATGAACCCACCTCTGCTATTCTGCAGCTTCCTCCCCTCTCTCAGCCTTCAGAGAATTGAAGAGAGTGAGGGCCTTGCTCTGGGTTAGGGAATGTTGTGGCTGGTTTGATCTTCCATCCAGACCACTGAGACTTTCTCCATATCAGCAGTAAGGTTGTTTTGCTTTTCTTTCTTTATTCTTTTTTTTTTTTTTTTTAATCATTGATGTGTTCACTGGAGTAGCACTTTTAATTTCCTTCAAGAACTTTTCCTTTGCAGTCACAACTTGGCTTGTTCGGCTCAAGATACCTAGTTTGGGCCTATCTTGGCTTTCCACATGCCTTCCTCACTAAGCTTAATCATGTCAAGCTTTTGATTTAAAGTAAGAGACATGTGACTCTTCCTTTCACTTGAACACTTAGAAGCCACTGTAGGGTTATTAATTGGTCTTATTTCAGTATTGTCGTGTCTCAGGAATAGGGAGCCTGAGAGAGGGAGAGAAATGGGGGGACAGCCGGTCAGTGGGGCAGTCAGACCACACACAACATTCATTGATTAAGTTTGTCATCTTATAGGGGTGCAGGTCATGGTCCCCCAAAACAATTATAATAGTAACATCACAGATCACTATAAATATAATAAAGTGAAAAGTTTGAAATATTGTGCGAATTATCAAAATGTGACACAGACACACAAGATGAGCAAATGCTGTTGGAAAAGTGGCTCAACGCAGGGTTGCCACAAACCTTCAACTGGTTATAAAAAAATGCAGTATCTGTGAAGTGCAATAAAGCCAGGTACGCCTATAATTAAATAATTCATTCATTTTTAAAAAGATTTTATTTATTTATTTGACAGAGAGAGAGCGAGAAAGAGCACAGGTAGGGAGGAGAGGGAGAAGCAGGCTCCCCCCTGAGCAGGGAGCCCGATGCGGGGCTCGATCCCAGGACCCCGGGACCATGACCTGAGCCGAAGGCAGATGCTTAACGACTGAGCCACCAAGGTGCCCCTACTTCATTAATTTTATTATATACATATTTTGGTCCAGCCTCAACTACAAGGAAATTCTAGGTCACAAATTGGGTTGAAGGGAAAGACTTATAAAAACAAAAATCTCAAGAAGCTGAAAATACTGTGTTTGTTCAGGTGCTGGGCTGATCATTTCTCTTGAAGATAAAGAAAGACAAAGTACTTACAACCCAGTGAGCAGTACAAAAAGGCTTGTTAGCTGACTAGTCAGTCTGCAGCAGAGACCAGAGTCCCAAGTAAGATTCAATTTGAATTGCTCTGTTTTTTATCATAACTTACAGACATTCTCAGTGTTTCCTGACATTAGAAATTAAGGTGCGGGGGGGAAGCCCTCTGACAAGCCATATTGTTTTTACCACAGAGTTTGGCTTAATCTCTCAGGCTCAGAACCCCTAGTCCCAAGGCTTGTGATAATGCCAGTATTTGTAAAACATGTTTCAGAAAATTTCAGAGAGTCGTTTATTCTGTCTATTGTAGGGAATAATGCTAGTTCATAAGATATGCTTGTTAATATTTACTTAAGTTGGGGCGCCTGGGTGGCTCAGTCGTTAGGCGTCTGCCTTCGGCTCAGGTCATGGTCCCAGGGTCCTGGGATCGAGCCCCGCATCGGGCTCCCTGCTCCGCGGGAAGCCTGCTTCTCCCTCTCCCACTCCCGCTGCTTGTGTTCCCTCTCTCGCTGTATCTCTCTGTCAAATAAATAAAATCTTTAAAAAAAATAAAAAAATAAAAATTTACTTAAGTCACTATGAGGAGTCCCATCAGTCTATCTTCCCACAGCTACTTGTATTAACCATGGCCCTGGAGATTTCCAAGCAGGGCGAGGAAGCAGGTTAGGTGGTGATGGTGTTGGCAGAAGGGAATGGGGGAGGAAACAGTGGTGGGGGAGGAGACCACATACTGCTGGCATTGGTGGGTGGGTGGGACAGAGACAGTATAGACAGTGGGAACCGGGATGAGGGTAGCCTTAATGCTGGGATCAGGACGAGGAGCCTGATGTGGATGGAAAGAGAGCTGACACAGGGGTCTGAGGGGAATTAAGATGTGGGGATAGAGGAAATCAGACCTAGAAGAGGATGGGTACACATAGGATGGTATGGGGGATGGATGGCATGGGGATGACAGGGATGCCAATGGGCACGGGACTGAATGTTTTCCTGGGTGACTGGGGGAGGACATATGAGTTATAGAAGAATGGAATAAAAATAAGAACGGAATGAGAATTGAGTGTGTTGCAATGGGCCTCAGGGGAAGATTCACTTGTTCCTTCTTTTTATTTATTTATTTATTTGACAGAGAGAGAGATAGCGAGAGCAGGAACACAAGCAGGGGGAGTGGGAGAGGGAGAAGCAGGCTTCCCGCCGAGCAGGGAGCCCGATGCGGGGCTCGATCCCAGGACCCTGGGATCATGACCTGAGCCGAAGGCAGACGCTTAACGACTGAGCCACCCAGGCGCCCTCACTTGTTCCTTCTTGCTCAATTATTTACTGGGCAGTTACTGTGTGAGGCACTCTTCAGGGTGCTGAGAATACAAGGGTGAGCAAGACCAAGTCCCTTCCCACATGGAACTTATATTCTAGTGAGGAAGATAGAAAATAAGTGTGTTATAGAATATTATTATAAGAAGTGCTATAGATAAAAGCAAAGCAAGATAAAGGGACAGAGTGATGGGTGGCACCTTCTAGAAGGGTGGTCAGGAAAGACTTCCCCGAAGAGCAGACATTGGGGCAGAGTGAAGGGAGAGAAGAAGCCATGCAAACAGTTCAGAAGAGCTGATGTCCAAGGCCGACCTCTCTGCTGCCGATAGGTCCCTTCCTCTCTCAGCCCCTCGGGATTCCGTTCTTGGAATTGTCTTCTCTCTTCCTCCATCAATCTTTTCCTCTCTACTGGATCAATCCCCTAGAAATAATGTGCTGTTATTTTTCCCATCTTTAAAAAAAAAAAACCTCTCATGTCCTTAACGCGCCCTCCAGCTAGCATCTACTTTATCTTTTTACAGCAAAATTCCTTGAAAGAGTTGTCTATCCACCTGACTCCCACCCTTCTCTGTTCTTTCTCTCCCAGACATACGCCCCTAAGCTTTTGCCCACACCATTTCCTGAACTGCTCTTGTCAGCAGCATCAATGACCTTCCCATCATTACATCTAGCGGTCAATTCTCAGACCTCCGCTTATTTGAACTTTGACAGAGTTGACCGCTCCCTCTTCCATCAAATCCTTTTTCCACTAGGCTTTCAGGGTGCTGCAGTTTCTCGCTTTTCCTCCTCTGTCACTATCTTTTCCTTCTGAGGCTCATCTCTCCAGTTTCTGAATTGTGGGAACCCTCATGCCTCGTCTGTTTTCAATCTCCTTACATCCTCAGTGTTCTCGCCGAGTCTTGTGGCTTTAGGTGCCACCTCCACGCCAATGACTCATAAATGTACAGCTCCAGCTCAGCTCAGTCCCCTGAAGCCAGACTCATCTCCCTGAGTGGACTTCTAACGGCCATTTCCATCAGCACTTGCAAAACTGAACTCCCTCTCTTTCCGCTCAAACCCATTCTTCCCACTACCTTCTCATCTGTTAGCAGAATTAATCCCTTAAAAACAACCATGTTTTTCTCCCCCACACTTCCAAACCCAATCAGTCCTATTGTACCTTCCTTTCAGTATGTCCAGCATCTTGTACCACATCCATTGTCAGCACCCTAGTCCAAGCCACCCACATCTCTGGCCTGGCTATGATTGCCCCCAAAAAGAATCATCAGAGAGGGGTGGGGGGAGGGGCAGCAGAGGGAAGAAACTGTGTGATGGGGCAGAATGGGAGCTCCAGATAGTTAGATACTATTGGAGCAGAGAGTGGGTGGCAAAGAGTGGAGAGAGCTAATGCTGAGGGCACATCAGGAACCAGAGGTGGGGAGTCTGGATTGTCACCCTCTGGAGCTTGGGTTTCTTCTGAGCTAATGAGGACTCAGTGAAACCTCACCAGACTGGCTTCAGCATGGAAAATGGACTGAGCACATGGAGGCGGGGGAGACCAATTGGGAGGCTGTTGCAATAGGGTAAGCAAGAGATGATGGTGACCCAGAAAACAGAGAAGCACATTCAAGATACTTAGGAGATAGACAACGGACCCAGGAGTTGGCTGTAGGCAGGATGTGGGAGAGAAAGCTTTGAACCTGGGGACGGAATGAATGATGTAGCTGCTCACTGAGGTGCTGCTGACTTGAGCCTGACCCACCCACACAGCGGCGACGGAAGGCTTTGTGGGGGAGAGGAGAAATCAGGTTCAGGTTTAATGAACCTAAGTGCCTGAGAGAGTACACAGTTGGATACACAGACCTAGAGCTAAGGAGCTGAGGTGGGGGTGATATTTGGAAGTAACCTAATTACAGATGGTAACTGAGACCCGAGAAGGGAGGGAGCTGGACCAGGAAAGACGAATACAGGGTCAGAGGGGGAGAAGGCCTAGCCCAGAACTCTGGGGAGCACAAACATTTCGGGGAAGAAGAACCAAGAGGAAGTCAGAAAAGGTGAGGCTTAAGAAGTTGAGAAGACAGCGGGAGAGAGCAGTTGTCACAGAAACCGCAGGAGAGCTATTCAATGTCAGAGGTGGTCATAGCCCAAGCCCAAAACATATCAATGTGAAGGTCACTGGTGACCTTGGCAGGAGCAGTTAGTGACTCCACAGTGTCTGAAGCCACACAGGGTTGAAGGTCAAGAGGTGAGGAAAGAGAGAACGAACACCTTTAAAAGATTAGGGTTCCCATCCCTCCTATAGATGACACAAAATAAACTTTTGATTTTCCAAACTAATGTAAAACTTGCATGTATGCTTGAATTCAAATAAGCCCTTTCTAAATTATTTTAAATGCAAAGTTAACATATTGCCACTTTTCACAAAAATAACTTCTGCCGTGGCTATCTCACTCCTTCTCTGGAGGGTTGCTCCTCCTTGGTGGAGCCCCAAGGACGTGCCTGTTTCGTCCATTTGGTGGCCCAGCAGGGTTTGGCTTTGATGGAGACAGGAAGGAAGGGAGGACGCCGAGCGGGTTGTGTGGTGGACACAGAGTGGGGCCTTTTTTTTTTTAAACGAAGGAGGTTTTTGCATGTTGACAAGCTATAGACAGAAACCCATATTCTTGAAGGCTAAACGTGTAAGAAGGGCTAATCAATAAAACACGGGGGATGAAGGTGGGGGGATTTGGATCCCAGGAAGGACCGCTGAGGATGTGGAGTCCCCACCCATGTGCTTACCGGGGCCGGAGTAGCCCCTGACCGCAGTGGCCACCACTTCGAGGGACCATGGGACACTGGGTCTGAAGGAGGGGACAGACACTGAAGGCATCAGGGCAGGTGCTAAGGCTGGGCAAGAGCCGGGAAGAGAGAAAGGGGGACATTGGTGCCTTTTGGGTTGGGATATTGGGCCCTGACCCACCCAAGCAGCTGGGGCTAAAAAGAGATGCAGGCTTTCCCTCAGCACCCTCAAGGTGAGGGTGAAGGGGAGAAGAAGAGACCGCCAGCCTGGGAAGAGCCTGCTGAGCCCCCTCTGGCCAAGACCCCTCCCTGGAAAGCTCTCTCTGCTGAGGCCCCCATACCCATCCCCACCTGCCGAGATGCCCCCTATCCATCAGCTGGAAGGATGGGAGAACTGAAATGTCTCCCACCGAGGGCTGTCTCAGCCTCTGAATTGCTGCCACTGCTGCTAGGGTGTGCTGGCTCTGACTTTTTGTGTTAATACCCTTGAAATACACATTTCTGCTGGAGGAGGGGCCCTGGCCACTGAGAGCAGGGCCTGCTGCTGGGGGAGGGGGAAATGTGTGCAGAGGAGAGGCCACCTGGTTCGTGATGTCGCAGGGGTGACCCCCGAAAGTATAGACAGAAGGGCAGAGGGTGGCAATTGTGTTGAAAAGGAGGGTGGGGCAGGGGACACACTGTTTTCACTTAGATTCAGTGCTTCTCGGCCGGCCTGGGTGGAAAGGAGGAAGTATGTTGAGCATCCACAGCCCTCTACAAGGCTTCCTTTGCTGCCACCTGGGAGAAAACAATTTTCAGAACCCCAGGTTCTGGCCCTGCAGAATCATGCCGACAGAGCAGGAGTTAACGCCACCCCCCCAACCCTCCCCCCACCCCCCGCCCTGGTTTGCCCTTCTATGAGGCCAGAATGTTCCACTCCAGACTGAGGCAAGCAGCTTGGGAAGAAACTGCTCATCACCCAATGAATCAGATATCACATTGAATCTAGCACTGTCAGAGCCCGAGATCAAGGAGAAGGACAGGGTGAGGGAGGAGGGAGCAGGTTGCTAAGAGAGGAGCCTCTGTTCTCGCTTCCTGAGTAACTGGGAGGGTGACACTGATGGGGGGGTGATGACAAGCTCGGCCCTCACTGGAATGAAAGGCTGAGGAACGAGCTTGGCCTATCCCTCTGTGTCAAGATGAGGAAGAACGGTCCCTGCTGCAGGAGGCCAAGCCCCCAGGGTCTTAAGGAACCAGGCTTACACTTCCAAGGTATACAGACAACCCCCTGCTACTCCCCCTGTCTTGCTGCCCTCCTCCATCCCCCCATCTAGTCCCAATCTGGTCCCAGATCACCCCCACCTTTCCCAGAGAGCTCAGGTCGGCACTGGGTCACTGCCAGGGCTGTGCCCTGGTCAATGCACCCAGTCCCAGTCGCTATGAGAGCTGGTTGTTCCTTCTCTAAATAATAGCCCTCAGCCACATGGGAATCAACTTCCCCGCGCATTAGGCACCCTCCCTGGGGTGCAAAGGGCTGTCCTGTCCCACTTGCGTAAAACAGGAACCGATTCTGTGGTACGATTCATGCTCCAATGTTCCCCTGGGAGCCAGGCTGAGGAGTCTCCAGAGAAGGCAACGTCCACATCCATGCTGAACTTTCTTCCTCTGACCTGTTCTGTTCCTCTCTCTCACCTTGTCCCACACGTACTCATCCAGTAAATCACTTAAACTTAAAAAAAATCTCCATAACAGGCTTTCTTCTAGAGACTCCAGCCTGTCTAGAAAGCCCTGTGTCACTCATAACCAGCATCACCCCAGACCCCCTTCAGCCACAACCCATTGTCTCTCGAAATTCAGCTTCACCGAGTACCTAATACCTGGTAATAAATCCCTTCCTGTTTAAGCTGAATATTGCAGACTCTGTAGCCTGCAACTTAGAACTTTGACCAGTGCAATGATCCACACGAGAAGGCCGCAGCAATTAACGCTCAAGGGAGCAGGGAGTCTGGTCTACGAGTGGGATTGGTCATCTGACCTGGTTGGGGTTTGAAGGCATTGAAGGTCCTATTAGTAACAGCAGATGAGATAGTGAGAACTACTTACCCGTTGTTTTAATTTTTTAAATAACATAATGAACACCCATGAGTTCAACACTCATCCCAAGTTACAATATTATCAGTAAAGTGGGTCTGCCAAAGTGCTCCTTGGGACTCGTGTCTCCCCCAATAGGTCACTACTATCTGAGGGCTTTATCACATACGCAGATGCCTAAATAAAATATTGTTTTTGCTTTATTTATCTTTGAACCTTATGAAAAGCATAGTCATTTGTGTCATTTTTCACTCAGAATTATGCTACTAAGATTTACCCATGTTGTGGCATACAAAGGAATATCACTCATTTTTACTGCTGTATAGTATTCCATGTGTGAATATACCACAATCTATTCATGCTGTGGCCACTGGGCATTTGAATTGTTCCTTTTTTTGTTCTTACACAACGTGCTACTGGCAACATTCTTGTCACCTGTCTTCTGATGTACATGGCAAAAATTTCTCTTGGGTATATAACTAAGAGTTGAATTTCCAGGTAGATGATTATTCAATAGCATAAAATAAAACCAAATTGTTTTCCAAAGTAGTTGTTCAATTTGCACACCCACCATCAATGTGTAAGAGATCTCTTTGATCAATGTTTTCTTCAGAAAGTATTGTTCTTAATTTTTGCCAACTGGTTGTATATAGAATGGTATCTCATTCTGGTCTTTGATTTCCTGATTATTAATAAAGTTAAACATTTTTCATCAATTGATTGACCATACATGTTTTCTTTTCTGAGAATGTCTTTTGCCACTTTTTTTTTAAAGATTTTATTTATTTATTTGACAGAGAGACACACAGCGAGAGCAGGACACAGCAGGGGGAGTAGGAGAAGGAGAAGCAGATTCCCTGCCGAGCAGGGAGCCCAATGCGGGACTCGATCTCAGGACCCTGGGATCATGACCTGAGCTGAAGGCAGACGCTTAATGACTGAGCCACCCAGGCCCCCCCTTTTTAAAATTTTTCTATTGAATTCCTTATTTTTTGTTTTAAGATTTATTTATTAAAAAAAAAGATTTATTTATTTGAGAGAGAGGGAGAGCGCCCACAACACGCGAGAGTGGGGGGAGGGGCAGAGGCAGAGGGAGAGAATCTCCAGCAGACTCCCTGCTGAGCCCGACCTGGGGCTCAATCTCACGACTCTGAGATCATGACTTGAGTCAAAACCAAGAGTCAGAGGCTGAACCGACGGAGCCACCCAGGCACCCCCACTTTAAAAAGATTTATTTATTTATTTGAGGGGGGGAGAGGGAACACACGTGAGCACCTTCTCTTTTTCTTGTTCTTTTATAGTAGTTATTTACATACACTAGATATTAATCTTCTGTTGGTTATATGTGTTACAATTATCTTCTCCTTTGCTGTGTCTTATATTTTTATTTCTTCTGAGGTGTCTTTTTAATAAATGAAAGTAGTGCACTAGTAAAGATTATTTTGATTAATGTTATGAATACTTTTACACCAAACAATTCTTCAAAATTGGAATTTTGATAAAATCTGATCACTAGTTTCCGATTTGTATTATTTAAATTATTATAAACAGTTCTAGACCTTAAAATAATATAAAGTTTGGGGCGCCTGGCTGGCTCAGTCAGAGGAACGTGCTACTCTTGGCCTGGGGGTCATGAGTTTGAGCCCCACGTTGGGTGTAGAGTTACTTAAAAATAAAATTTTTAACCCAAAAAACAAATAATCCAGTTAAGAAATGGGCAGAAGACATGAATATAGATATTTTTCCAAAGAAGACATACAGATGGCCAACAGACACATGAAAAGATGCTCAACATCACTGATCATCAGGGAAGTGCAAATAAAAAATACAGTGAGATACCGTCTCATACCTGTCAGAATGGCTAAAATCAACAACACGGAAAACAACAGGTGTTGGTGAGGATGCGGAGAAAGGGGAACCCTCTTACGCTGTTGGTGGGAATGCAAACTGGTGCAGCCACTCTGGAAAACAGTATGGAGTTTCCTCAAAAAGTTAAAAATAGAACTACCCTACAATCTAGCAGTTGCACTACTAAGTATTTACAAAGGATACAAAATTCTGATTTGAAGGGGCACACATACCCCGATGTTTATAGCAGCAGTAGCATCATCAACAATAGCCAAACTATGGAAAGAGCCCATATGCCCAGTGCCTGAAGAATGGATAAAGAAGATGTGGTATGTGTGTGTGTGTGTGTGTGTGTGTATACACACACAATATCACACTATATATTAACTAACCAGAATTTTAAATAAAAACTTGAAACATTGGGGCGCCTGGGTGGCTCAGTCGTTGGGTGTCTGCCTTCGGCTCAGGTCATGATCCCAGGGTCTTGGGATCGAGCCCCCCATTGGGCTCCCTGCTCTGCGGGAAGCCTGCTTCTCCTTCTCCCACTCCCCCTGCTTGTGTTCCCTCTCTCGCTGTGTCTCTGTCAAAGAAATAAATAAAATCTTTAAAAAAAAAACAACTTGAAACATTAAAAATAAATAAATAAAATCTTTAAAAAATAATATAATAATAATATAAAGTTCTTCCTAAAAATACCTAGTTAACATCTTTTTTCCTTAAAAATTGCATTAACTGTTAATCTACTTCTGTATTTAATTATTTGAAAGTTCTCAGTCACTGCTTTTATACACACGATTAGCAGCTTTCAAATCATCAATTATTACAGCATTTTATTCATGAAATATTAAATATACATTTGTACTTCAAGTGATGATAGAATTTCAGCACTAAAGTAAAGAAGGACATTTTCACTGAGCTGCATCTGGAATGGCTACCCATATCTGAAAGCAAAAATTCAGGTATTAATAGTAAACCCAAATAACATGGCTTACTTAAATTTGCAGACATTGTTACCTCGATAAGGTGTGTTGGAAATCATGATCATGGACCACATACAAGTTCAAAGACACCAGAAGTGACACTGAAGTAAGTGTTTGGCTATTCACCTTTCTAAGGGTTCAGGCCAAAGCCACAGCCGAATAGCAGATATGAGCCAAAAACGAAGCCGCTGCCAAGTCTTATGATTAATGAACTCTGGAGCCACCGAAATGAAAAGTAGTCCCAAATATTGCAGAAGAAACAGCTTTGTTCTCCCCTTTCTTACCACACGCCTAAGCTACGGAAGATGGTGTTTTCATGTCACACCGCAATGTCAACGAAATATGGAAAAAGACTGAAGCTGCACCTGACATAAAAATCTGACTCGGGGGGCACC
Organism: Mirounga angustirostris; assembly: GCF_029215605.1. Taxonomy (NCBI): domain Eukaryota; kingdom Metazoa; phylum Chordata; class Mammalia; order Carnivora; family Phocidae; genus Mirounga; species Mirounga angustirostris. The sequence goes on from NW_026991712.1 coordinate 155,958,398, forward strand.
TGGTGGCTCAGTCGGTTAAGCGACTGCCTTCCGCTCAGGTCATGATCTCAGGGTCCTGGGATCGAGCCCCGCATCGGGCTCCCTGCTCGGCGGGAAGCCTGCTTCTCCCTCTCCCTCTGCCTGCCGCTTCCCCTGCTTGTGCTCTCTCTCTCTGCCAAATAAATAAATAAAAATCTTTAAAAAAAATTTAAGAATCTGACTCAGTAATATCACTCTTAATAACATGGTGCTAGGCAATCTTTTCCATTTTATTGGCGTGTAATTTAGATATGGTAATGTGTACAAATTGATTTTAAATGCATATGTCCTGTGTAATCACTACTCAGATCAAGAATAGAATAAGTACAGCTTCCCAGAAGAGTCTCTCGTGTCCCCAGCAAGTTAGTACCCCTCCCGTGGGTAACTCTTACCTGATCTCTACCACTGTTGATTAGCTATGCCAGTTTTTAACTTCATATGATTGTAATCATACAGCATGGAATCTCTTATGTCTGACTTCTTTCAGTCAAAATTATGTGAGACTTATCCATGTTGCTGTATTAGCCATACTTTGTTCTTTTTTATTGCCATGTAATATTCTGTTGTATGAATACATCAAAACGTAATTACCCACTCTACTGTTGATGGACATCAGGGTTGTTTCCAGTGTGGGTTAAGATGAATAGAGCTGCTATGAACATTCTCATCCATGCCTCCTGGTAGACAGAAGCATTCATTTCTATTAGGTATACATATCCAGGAGTAGAATCGCCAGTCATGGAGGGTATTCATGTTTCGTTTTTGTAAATACTGCAGAAGTTTTCTAAAGCAGTTGTCTCAGTTTACACTCTCACCAGCTATATAAGACTGTCCTGGTTTTTCCTCATCTTTGACATTAAGATACATGATTTTTTTTTTAAAGATTTTATTTATTTGTTTGACAGAAAGAGAGATAGCCAGAGAGGGAACACAAGCAGGGAGAGTGGGAGAGGGAGAAGCAGGCCTCCCGCTGAGCAGGGAGCCCGATGTGGGGCTCGATCCCAGGACCCTGGGATCATGACCTGAGCCGAAGGCAGACGCTTAACGACTGAGCCACCCAGGCGCCCCAAGATACATGATTTTTTAAAGGCCTGGAAAATGTTACTATTTTTAAATTTGAACTATGTATGTATATGTGTATAAAATAAGACATGTCTGACTCATATATTTGATCTTAATAAAATAAAATATCTCTCTAAATTCTTATATCAGAGTTTAAAATATATTCAATTAAAATTTTGATCAAATTTTTTTTATCATTTCTTTTGAGGGAAAAAAAAGACTGACTCTACAAAGTATTGGAAAGCATGTGTGGTTTCTGTGACAATGGGTTTTGGCAGTGGTATGTTGACAACTATTGAACAAATGGCTCTCTGAGAAAGACTCCGATTTGTAGAAGTGGCCAATTTCTGTGGCGTAAATACTTTTTTTTACCATGGCTGAACCCTCACACATTGCCAGTGGGAATATAAATTGGCACAACCCCTTTATGAAACCATTTGATGGTATCTACTAAAGTTGATGGGGGACAGAAATTCCACTGGTAGGTATGTGTACCAAAAGATTTATATTACTTATAATAGTCAAAAACTGGAAAACTAGAATGGATAAATCGTGCATTCATGCAATGGGATACCACACAGCAATGGAAATAAGTTGCTACTACACATAACAACATGGATGAATCTCACAAACACCAAAGAATGTATACTGTATAATTCTAACTATATATAAAGTTCAAAAACAGTCAAAACTACTCTAGGGAGTTAGAAGTCAGGATAGTGGTTACCTGGGGAGGACAGAGGGTGGTGATTGGGAGGCATCTTTACAAAATGGTTATTGCGTGGACTGAATGTTTGTGCCCCCTGAAGTTCATATTGTTGAAACCCTAACTCCCAATGTGATGATATTAGGAGGTGGGGCCTTTGGGAAGTAATGAGGTCATGAAGGTGGGGCCCCCATGATGGGATGGGTGCCCTTATAAGAAGAAATCAGAGAGAGTGCTCTCTCTCTCTCTTTCCTTTCCTGCTCTCCTCCCCCCTCCTCCTACCCAGTGGAAAGAGGGCAACCTTCTGAAAGCGAGAAAGAGAGCTCTCACCAAGAACTGAATCTGCCAGCACCTTGATCTTGGACTTCCTGGCTCCCAGAACCATGAGAAATAAATGTCTGAAGTTTGAGCCATCTGATCTATGGTATTATAGCAGCCTGAGCTGACTAAAACAATTAAGTTTACAAGATGTGTTCAAGTTGAAATGATGCGTTAAGCTATATATTTATGATTTATGAACTTTTCTGTGTGAGTTATTTCAATTAAAGGGTTATTAGGCTAATGCATTCATGCATTATTTACACACATAAAACAAAAAATCTTCTTATTATCAGAATAAATTAACTTTTCAACATCTTTAATTCATAGATACATCTTACTGTGTTCATAAATTAAACAAACTATACCTCAGCCAAACACATGAAGACAATTTCACCAAGAGAAATTAGGCTCAGAGTAAGGAAATTCATTTACATACTTAAGAGAAGCCATTGGAGCAAAAAGAACATTTTCCCAATCCCCAAATACAAACTTTTAACCAACTAACTCTAAATCCAGTCATATCAGAGAAAGTTTCTGGTTCGAAAAACAGAATGTGGTACCTTCTCAGAAGAAGAAAACGTCAAACGCACATTTCAAGACAAAAGCATTCACCATTAAGAAGAAATCTCTAACTCATCTGCTCTTCCCCCAAAACCTTTTTATTTCCCCATTCTGACAAAAACATCCCTTTATTACACTGTGGGTATGATATCCCTCAGTCCTCCGTCTGTTCCAGGTGAACCAAGGGAATCTGTGGAATCAGGGCATTTCTCAGTTTAACTGACCCCAGGCACGCAGCCAATTCTGCTTGGAAAGTTACTGGCTGTGCCTTCTTTTTGTATTTAAACCACCGTACTTAGTCTACTTTAGGAAAGGGGAAAAGTTCTTATCTCCACAGCCTTTGGTTTTCTCACATTTTTAAATAAAATCTTTGGGCCATTGCCATCAGCTGCTCCCACAATTTGCCTCCATAACCATTTCCTGACATCTACATGATGGAGTTAGGAGAAGCCACACGGCTCCCGACACACACACACACACACACACACAGAGTCTTTTGTGGGCCTGCTTTCCAAACACTCTGGAAGCCACCCCTCTGGTGGTGAATCTTGTCTTTGGTGAATTTAGCCTCCGACCTTAACCTGCCACACCAGAAATCTGATATTGCTTGAATTCCTGAAGTGTCCACTAGAGGGCACTATAACTCCACCTCTAACACCAATTTGTTGCAGAATGGCTTCTGTGAATTCCCAAGGGAAACTTCCTCTTCCTGTCTAGCCCACCTACATATTCCTATCTGAGCCTTCCTTATACTAAGCACCTAAGAAAGAAATAGGTGGCATGAATAAGGAAGGAATGTAGCACCGCTATCTATCCCCTTATTCTTGAGCCCTTGGTCCCAGGGCAGGATACACTCACTCACTATCCAGTCACTCTTTCCCTCAAAATGTATCTGACTGATGCAGATGTGTTATTAGTGAAGTTGATTTGACAGTGCTGGACCCCTGTCAACGCTCCAGAAAAAGTCAAAGGGTTGAGTTGGTTCTAGGGTCATTATGCAAACATAAAAGATAATGTCAACATTGTTGGCAACCCTACCTCATGACAAGGCTGTTTTCTATCTAGACCTAGGTCTTCTGGTCACCCCCACCTGCTTCCCCTCCTCCCTCTTACCCCAACCCTTTGTCCCAGGGCCAGCTCTTATTGTTTCCTCTCCCCAAGGCTGTTATATCAAAAGTCAGGACTAATCTATCATTAGCTCACCCAAGGGAATGGGTGGCTTAATGCTATTAGCACAACTACTTTATCTTAGGAAAAAAGAAATGAGCAAACTTTTGTATTGAAAACATTTCTTTTTTTTTTTTAAGATTCTTTTTTTTTTTTAAGATTTTATTTATTTATTTGAGAGAGAGAGAATGAGAGAGAGCACATGAGAGGGGGGAGGGTCAGAAGGAGAAGCAGACTCCCTGCCTAGCAGGGAGCCCAACGCGGGACTCGATCCAGGGACTCCAGGATCATGACCTGAGCCGAAGGCAGTCGCCCAACCAACTGAGCCACCCAGGCGCCCTTGAAAACATTTCTATGACTGAGCCTTGATAATAAAACATTACTTCTTATTGTACATTTTGACAAAAACGGACATATCTAAACATAAATATATTCAAGATGGTGGCTTTTGCGAATGCATGTTTTTAAGCCAGACTGCCTCAGATCAAATCCTATGTTTTGCTATTTATGAGCCATGTGGACTTGGGCAAGTTACTTAACCTCTGTGCATCAGTTTGGTTTTTTTTTTCTCAAAGATTTTATTTATTTATTTGACAGAGAGAGACACAGCGAGAGAAGGAACACAAGCAGTGGGAGGGGGAGAGGGAGAAGCAGGCTTCCCCCTGAGGAGGGAGCCCGATGTGGGACTCGATCCCAGGACCCTGGGATCATGACCTGAGCCAAAGGCAGACGCTTAACGACTGAGCCACCCAGGCGCCCCTGTGCATCAGTTTCCTTAGCTGTTGAAAGAGGAAGGTGAGAGCGTCTACCTACTCCTCCACATTGGTGGTGTGGAAATGACAAGAGTTAACGTATTTATATGGCGCCCTGCCAAATATGGGCAGTCACATGACCCAAGCTAAGCCAATCAGAACAGTTCCTCAGGATTTAGACATACTGCAGCAGGGAAAAGCTTGTCTCTGTTCCTCTGACACCACTAAGCCCTGCTGATGTAAGACCGGAGCTGCTGTTGGCTGTATGGTTTCCTGCCATGGAAGAATCCCGACTGAAGTAGAAGCTGTAATGAGAAAGGGAGAGAATATCTGAGTCCCTGAATCTAGATCCACTCTTGTTCTCTCTGGGCAGGAGTCAATGAACAAGACTTACTAAGTGCTGGACACTATGATGAACACTTTCCAGGTATGGGCTCAGTAATCCCAATAACCTCAGAAGCGTACTCCATGCTAGATAGGAGGAAACTTGCCCGAGGTTGCAAAGTGCGAGAGCTGGGATTTCAGCCTGGGCAGCCGGCTTCAGAGTGGAGCATGTGGGCCCCATAATTCTTTGTTGTAGGGGCCTGTCCTGTGCACTGTGGGATGTGAGCAGCTTCCCTGGCCTCTTCCCACTAGATGTTTAGCACACCTTTCTCCCGGTTGTGACAACCAAAACTGTCTCCAGGCACAGACAAATTTCCCTCACACCCTGGGTCACCCGCAGCACATTGCCACCTAGACCCCATGTTGTCTACAACCCCAGGTCACCTACCAGCCTGTGTCCCCAAAACTTCCTGTCACCAGTCCTGTCACTGAGTTCTGCGTAACCCATTACCTAGCGGTGTCTCCCTGCCCTCTGTCTCCAACCAGAGTTTCACTGGGTCAGGGCCACAGAGCTCTTCACAGAGACAAGGTGCAAAATACACACGGAGGCAGAGACGAGGAGACAGAAACACAGATGCCCAACACAAACCAGAGACCGAGAGAGGCTCTACCCCGCCAAGAGGGCCATAGCTGGTTATGCTAAATGGGTCATCAGGGACCCACCAAGCCCTTCCCCCCACCTCAGGATTAGACCTGGGGGTGGGGAGGCTAGATTCTGAGGGTAAGGAGCTTAGACCCAATGTGACAGCTAATCGTCCACACAAGACCTCTGTCTAGGTCACCCAGCCCTGAGCAGCCCCCACCCCCACAGTCACTCCTCTGTTCCTCCCATCAGGTACTCAATGGACAAGATCTCACCCCTGAGAAATCACAGCCCAGGGAGGCAAAGGCAAGAGGTCAGACCCTCTAGTCTCCCCTCTAGCTCTGCTACCAGAGTGCTAGGAGGGGGCAAGATCCACCAGAATCTGCAGTGTTGGTGGGTGCCAGGGCTCCTGGATAGAGAGCTTGAGTTTCCCACTAGATTGTCTTAGGCAGGATCTGGCTGAGTCCAGAGAAACATCTTTCTGGGTTGAGAGACATGGTGGGGAGCAGATGGTTCCTCCTATTCTGGACCCCTCACCCACAGGGCCCCTGAGGATTACCAAAATGAAAGAATCAAGCCTAGGGTTTTGGGCAATAAGTCTTTAAGCAGCCCCACCCCCACACTGACCTGGCCTGGTTGCCATGGTGATACCCCAGTTGCTCCAAAGGCGGCCGCCAGTCCTTAAAGTGGGGATACTGGAGGCAGCGGATCCTGGAACTGCAGCAGGTTGGGGTGAGAGGTCAATGCTCTCTGGGAACATTCCTGACCATGGCTGGGGAGTGAGTGCCCAGGTTTGTCTCCATTCCTGCTCTCTCAGCTCAGGCCCCATTCCTACCCTCCAGCCTCTACTTCCCCTGCTGCTCCCTGAAGTGGGTTACCTCAGAGGCCAAATCCGCCTGTAGTTCATCAAGTGCAGGGTTCTCTTGTGAGGACTGATCAGTGGGCTCAGGTATGGAGGCTGGGGTGAGGAGCTCAAGCATGTTGCCCCAGGGTAAGGGCTCAGAGAGGCTCCAGTGGAAAAGAGAGGGTGTGAAGGCTCAGCATAAAGGTTCTGGAAAAAATCCAGGCAAGACATAGGTGCAAGACTTCAGGCTTGGGGCAAACATGTCTTGAATATGACAGGGGACTTCAGTGGGTGCTCAGGGACAAGGACCCAAATGTGAGGGCTCCAGTGGGGCTCGGGGGAGGATCTGTACTGGGTCTCCCTACAGTAGTAACTTGTTATGAAAAATAATTGTTGAAGTACTAAACTTCAGAAGAACAACTTTTTTTTTTTTAAAAGATTTTATTTATTTATTTGAGACAGAGAGAATGAGAGAGAGAGCACATGAGAGGGGGGAGGGTCAGAGGGAGAAGCAGGCTCCCTGCCGAGCAGGGAGCCCGATGCGGGACTCGATCCTGGGTCTCCAGGATCATGACCTGAGCCGAAGGCAGTCGCTTAACCAACTGAGCCACCCAGGCGCCCTGGAAGAACAACTTTTTGAATGTATAAATCAAAAGGGCCTTTTGTGGTATATCTATACAATGGAATATTATTCCGCCATGAAAAGGAATGAAATCTTGCCATTCGCAACAACATGGACGGACCTTCAGAGTATTATATTAAGTGAAATAAGTCAGTCAGAAAAAGACAAATACCATTTAATCTCACTCATATGTGGAATTTAGGAAACAAAGCAAACGAGCAAGGGAGGGGAGACAAACCAAGAAACAGACTATTAACTCTAGAGGACAAACTGGTGGTGACCAGAGGGGAAGGGGTGGGGATGGGGGAAATAGGGGATAGGGATTAGGGAGAGCCCTTGGGATGAAAAAAATAAAATGATTTTAAAAATATTCCTGTTTTGGGGCACCTGAGTGACTCAGTCATTAAGCGTCTGCCTTCGGCTCAGGTCATGGTCCCAGGGTCCTGGGATCGAGTCCTGCATCCGCCTCCTGGCTCTTCTGGGAAGCCTGTTTCTCCCTCTCCCACTTCCCCCTGCTTGTGTTCCCTCTCTCGCTGTGTCTCTCTCTGTCAAATAAATAAATAAGTAATCTTTTTAAAAATTCCTGTTTCTTTAAACAAAAGAGACTTAAATTCAGTTACATTCCTAGCGGTTTCTCCTAACCTTTCTGGGGTTGAGTTTTCTTATCTATAAAATGGGAAGAATAGTAACTGGCTTGTGGAGTCATTGTGAGGACTAAATGGGAAAGTGAATGTAAAGTTCTTAACACAGAATGTACTCAATACATAATAGTGTAAAAGAAGTGCCCTTTAGAAACGGAAGAGACAGTGTGAAGCAAGAGCCACTGTAACCAGCAGAACACAGCCCGCCAGCCGATGTTATCAGTCCGGAGGGCAGTAACTCGTGAGGATCCATTTTTGTGCTCATTTCGGAAAGACCAGGCTGTGTGGGGAGAAGGTGCGCCCTCCACGAGGGAGACGGAATGCTGCCAAGCCCACTAGGACCACACTGAAACTCTGCAGCTTACATGCTTTGTAACGTAGGCAGTAGGATGAGCTTATTCTCTCACAGTATGCTAATCATAAAGGTCTCGGCCAAAAAGGGGCTCTCTTTCAAAAATCGAAATATAATTGACATATAACATTGTGTAAATTGAAGGCAAGCAACATATTGATTTGATATAGTTATCCTGCAATGGGACTGCCATTGTAGCACTTCTATTGGGTCACATAATTAACATTTCTTCTAGTGGTGGGAACAATCATGATCTAGTCTCTTAGCGATTTTAATGTTTATAATACAATTTTGTTGTCTTTTTTGTTTTCAAAATAAAATTCCAGGAGCACCTGGGTAGCTCAGTCGGTTAAAGCACCTGACAGGTGATTTCGGCTCAGATCATGATCTCATGGGTTGTAGGATGGAGCCCCAAGTCAGGCTTCGTGCTCAGCAGGGGAGTCTGCTTGAGATTCTTTTTCTCCCTCTACCCCTCCCCCTGCTCACGCTCTCTCTCTCTCTCAAATAAATAATCTTTATAAAAAATAAAATTAAAACTCCAATTCAGTGGTTCTCAAACTTTCTGATCCCAGGACCCCTTTGTACTTTTAAAAATAACCGAAAACCCAAAAAGTTTTGTTTAAGCGGGTTTTATCTATTAATATTCATTGTATTCAAAGTTAAAACTGAGAGACATTTAAAATACATATTAATTCAAAATAACAATATCAACGTATTACATGTTTCCAGAAAAAAATATGTCTATGAAAAATAGCTCTGTATTTTCCAAAACAAAAACTTTAATGAGAACAGTGACATTGTTTTACATTTTTATAAATCTCTTTAATGTCTGGCTTGATAGAAGACAGCTGGATTCTTATATCCGCTTCTGCATTCAATCTGTTGCTATACGTTGGTTTGGCTGAACTATGTGAAGAGAATTCAGCCTCATAACGTACATAGTTAGAAAAGGGATGGGCGCCTGGGTGGCTCAGTTGGTTAAGCGACTGCCTTCGGCTCAGGTCATGATCCCGGAGTCCCGGGATCGAGTCCCGCATCGGGCTCCCTGCTCAGCAGGGAGTCTGCTTCTCCCTCTGACCCTCCCCCCTCTCATGCTCTATCTCATTCTCTCTCTCAAATAAATAAATAAAATCTTTAAAAAAAAAGAAAAGAAAAGGGAGAAGTGTTTGAATAGCCTTATCCATTGTGGATATTCTTCTTTCATACTACACCAAAACTTGGCACGTGTAGTTTCTTAAAGGTTAGTTGCAATGTGGAATCTGAAACTCCATTAATGAGTTCTTCATATTCTGTTACAAGAAAACCCACTGGTCTGTCCTGCACCTTGAATGCATCTTTTATCCATGCATGATTTTTAACATCACATACTGGTCATTTGGAAGATATTGGTTCACTGAGTTATGCCAATCTTCCAAATACTGACACATTTCATTATACAACACAAACAAAACAAACAAAAAACCCACGCACATTCATTGATGTCATAACCAACCTCATCAGAATTGAAAAGGTTTCAAACTCACGGTAGCAGTTAGATATTTGCCAAATTCTAATTTTCACTTGAAAGCTCTAATGTTATCAATGGCGACAAGCACTAAGAATTTGTTTCCTTGAAGTGACAGGCTCACGTCATTCACTTTGGAGAAAGTGGATGCCAAATACCCAAGCCTGAATAACTATTTTTTGTCATTTGTTCTTTTAAGTAAAACCAGTGAGAAAAGTGAATTTCAGCTCATAAGTCAACTGCGTAAGTGCTTTTCCCCAAGATCACTATCATACATCAGTATGCAGAAGACACGCTTTACGGATACTTCCCATTTGTCACAAAAATACTGAAAAGACACGTAAGGGTTGAAAGTTAAAGAAATTAATAATTTTACTGCTTCACCAAGACATTTTTAAGTGAAACTGGCCCTCTTTTCCCTTTATCCTTTTTCCTCTTTTTTTTTTTTTTTCGGTGCATGCATAATGGCAGACAAAATACAGTTTGCTGGTACTGTTGGGAGCCACGCCCTGATTCCTCCTTGGGCACCGGAGTTAGAACTGCCCACTGCTGCCCTTGTATCACTAATGTGAACATCAGCAAAGTGAAAATGGCAAATAGTAATTTGGCATTATTATAAAAATCATTTTTGTCTTGTGGATCCCCTAGAAGGGTTTTGGAGACCCCCAGAGAATTTCGAACAACACCCTGAGAATCGGTGCTTAACTTCGAATTAAAGAATTAGAGTAGCTGTATTTACTTTTCTTTTTAAATGACTTTTTTTTTGAGATATCTTTCAAAGGTTTGTAAAACGCTCTCTCAAATATCCCATGGAAAAAATGAAAGTCAATTCCATTTGTGGTACTGTTTGCTTTACTTCCTCCAGAAAGGGGCTGGGAGAGGGGTAAGAAGTGGTTTGGCCCTTGGGAGTACACCAGGCATGTGAAGTCATCCATCATGTGTGCCATGGTGAGCAGACACAGGCCTGGGACTGCAAAGGCAAACGGTGCTGGGAACTCGGGGCCCTCTGTCACCTTCCCCCGCACAGTCTCAATAACCACACATACACACACACACACGTGCGCACGGGTGGACGAGCCACACATTTTGCCATGGCTAATTTCACATCAGTGACAAGCCCGGCCATGGTTTATACTCACACAATGCAATCAGCCACATCATAGCCACACAAAAGGTCCCAGTAGTCAAACACCCAACCTTATTGTCCTCGAAACCAATTCCTATTTTATATTCGCAGCTGGAGAATTTCAATGGCCATACACCCAGTCATGGTTACACTCAAGCTATCAGTATGGCACAAAAAGCATCTACTGAGTTGCCATGCAACTCCGTGTGCATACTGTTCGCAAGGCGAGAGCGTAGGTTTGGGAGACAGGACAACATGGGTTCAAGTTCAAGTTCTACCATTTACTAGTTCTGTAACCTTGGGCAAATTATTTAACCTTCCTGAGCCTTGATTCTAGAAAATGGAGGTGATTTCTCCCTTGTAAACTTGATGTGAGGACGACACAAAATAACAGGACAAGTGACAGCACCTTGTCTGGCCAGATGTGCCCTGGGATCCAGCTGCAACTGCCATGTATGGCTTTTGTCACCAGAGGGCACCAGGGCTCCAAGGTGTCCATAAGGGGTGCAGGAAGAAACCAGGCCAGAAAGGCTGGGATTCCTGGGAAGGATTCCTGAGGCAGGTGCAGACTGGGAAGGTGTGGGCGTGCGAACGGGGATGCACACGGGGCTGTACAGCCCCCCAAAACCCCAGACCCCACCAGAATGTGCTGCTGGGTAAGATGGGCATCTCCTGGTGAGGATCCCGATCTCACGTAGGAAGCAGGACAAGTACTTACTATATACCAGGCCCTCTTCTATGCCTACTTCACACGTAATTGATCCTCACAATACTATGATTGATCATCACTACTAATAGTATTCTTGTTGAGGAATATTGCAGAAACTGAGGGCCCAGCTTACCCGCGTATTAAGTGGAAGAGCTGGGATACGAATGCAGGCATCCTGGCTTCAGAATCCCTGTTCTTAACTACCACTCTGCATTGCTCTCCCAGGGACCCCTCCCCTCTGCTTCCTGGGTCTCTGCCAGGACGCCCTGACCCCTGCTGTCTGCCCTGGAGCTCAGCCAGACCCAGCTGACCCTTTCCCCTCTTCCAGCCTGCTCCCTGCCTGCTCCCTGGGCCTGCCCTGGTAAGAGGCTTATCAGGCATTTGGGGGGGGGACAGATAAGGCAGGGCCCCGAACACAGCTTTATCCAGTCCTGCCATCCCCAGCTGCTGAGAGTTTGAGGAGCTGCCAGCAGATGGGGCCCCACCCACCCAGCCCTACGCCACCCACACCCAGAGCCTGGTGTCCCTCCCTGCAATGTCACAGCTCCCTGTGATGTCATCATTTGTGGCGACATCATTGCCTGTCCCTCCTTCGAGTCTAAAGGGGCCACTGAGATGGGAGTTGGGGAAGGGGATTCAGACAGGAGTCCTCATCAGGCTCCAGGTCAGCAGGGTGGGCTGGGCTGGCCTGGGCTGGGAAAAGAGGGTCGTGTCCCAGCATCCTCCCTCCCCAGGGTGGCTGGCTATTTTTGGTATTGGCTGCTTCACTTATAGCCACCCTTCTTCCGGTCTTCTCAATCCAAAGAGGCTCTGGGTCCGGCAGGGGCAGGAGCAGTGGGAGGAATCTCTGGGCCCACTGCAGGGTGGTCCTGGGTATCAGCCTCTCGTTCTGAGCCCGGCCCCTGCGCCCCGCAGGGAGGCCTGATCCTGCCGAATAGGGCCTTGCATCACTTCCCTTGGAAAGCGGCGAGGCAGGGAGGGACTCTAAGGATGGCCCAGTGGATGGACATAGCCGGGCCTGCTCTGACAGTTACATGCGTCAGCTTGCTTGTGTCAGCAAGTTTATGTTCACAGCCTCTCACCAACACCATCACATGCCAACAGCCGTGCCATCTCACAGCCACGGCCCCAGCCCCAGGTGGGCCACAGATGGCAACGTGGTGAGCCACACCAACACTCTGGCACACACACACTGTCATACCTCCCACATGGGAGAGCGGGGACCCCTCTCCTCTCGTGGCTGTATTCCTAGAGATTAGCAAATGCCCGGCACCTCGCAGATGGACACTCCTGTGTGGTGAGCAAATGGACGTCTGATTATACGGGACCTGTGACTGAGGGGTGGAGAGGCACAGGGGAGAGCCATCCTTCCTGCAGCCCCTCTTAACCTCCCCAGACCCAAGATGGGGGCATCAAGGAAGCATTACTGCTGTTTCCAGCACCACCCACAGCCCCAACTTCAGTGATGGCCACTCCTCAGATTATATGAGTCCCTGAAGGGTCCTGGGCCATGCAGGGCACTGCTCCATCTCCTCCAGGTTGTTCTCCACTGGGTTGGGACATTGGCACTCAGAACTGGGTATTAGGAATGTTGCGTGGTCTAGATGGTGGGTACCTTGGGCATGAGGCCCCCTGTGTATTGGACCCGTGAGGCTCTGGGTTTTGGGTTCTCTACAGTGTTAGGAGCTCCAGCACCCTTGGCATTGGGAATTCTGGATTTGGGGAGTTCTACAGTGTTTCGGAATCTGGGTTTTGCATGCTCTGGACATTGGGGCTACCCCCCAGACAGGGCCAAAGCCTACGTTTCCAGTCTATAGACCTAATTTCACCCGGAGCTGCTAAGATCCAGCCTGGCACCCTGTTCTGATCCCCATGATTGGCTCGTGCTGCTCTCTTGGACCAGGGCCATAGACAGCACAACAGAATGGTCTGAGGGACACATGGAACCCCACAGACATCTCCTGGATCGGGAACCAATTTAACCTGCTCCCTTGCATTGGGACAGGGCAGGGAAGGTGCCAGGCCCTGACCACTGGGCTCCAAGTTCAAGGGAGAAAGAATTTGAGAGCCAAGCCCAGGCAGGCCACTCCCAGTAATCCTGCCCTGTTCCTGAGGCTGGGACTCCAAGGAGGTGGAGACCAATGGTCAGACCAGGTTACAACTCAAAACAATGTCCACCCTCCCCCAGTGTCTCAGCAGGGCCCCTCTGCACCCCTCTGCACCCCTCCACCAAGTGCCCCATGCCACCAGCTCCTTTAGTACCCTCCAGAAGTGGCCCAAGTCTGGCCTTATCCCTATTGCCACAGACATACACCTAAGCCAACTCTGTGTGTCCCAACAGAGGCCTTGATCCTGCAGGCTGACGACAAAAAAGGAGGAAGCCAGCCAGCACCGGGGGATCTGACGCTGGGTGCAACCTTCCCAGGAAATAGCACTGTAACTGGAGGCTTGGGAGACACACCTTAGCCCACAGTGGGTGGGGCCCCACCGTAGGCTGCCTGCCCTCTTGCTGCCCTGCCCCAGGAAGAAGCAGGTCATCGGACCCCATTGGTCCTCCTGTCTGTCCTAGGCCTGATCCCCTTACTCTCCTGACAGTGGTCCAGGCTAGCCATGCCCTTCCCACTCTGTGGACCAGCTGCCCAGGGCCAGGAGCTCACAGCCAGGGACGAAGGCCATCCCAGTTCTGACCTGGGCTCGGCCCAGACCTGCCTCCCTTGGGGCCTCATTCTAGTTGGGGGAAGAAAAAAAAAAAAAAAACCGCCGCTCTCATCCCTGTCTCATGGAGCCAAAATCTTTCTCAAGTTTCTCCTCGGGATTCAACTCACTGTATGGCTGCCTAAAGCCCTTTCTGGATCAAGGTGCTTAAAGTGCACACATCCATGAGTCTCTCTATATGCATACAAATATATTTTGTGTTATGTCATCTCTTTCTAGCAAAACCCTCATGGGCAAATCTCCAACTTCCCCACCAAATACCCCAGGGGAAATCTTTTCCTCCCAACCCATGGACTAAGGGGATAACTGCCTCCTTGCCCCCGAATTAATGCCAAACGATCCTCCCAATAAGGCCTCAGAGAGCTGAACCCTAAGCACCTCACCCTCCCCTGCCCCCAGCCCCAGAGCCTGAGGGCCTCCTGGGCGGCTGGCTCTGAGTATCCTGAACATGCCTTGCTTCATATGGACACCTTAGTGTGAGGTAGGAAGTCTCGGTTTCCTTGGGCCATAATAATCATCAGAAACTTCACTGATAATGCTTGAGGCCCTCTTCTTGTGCCCCTTCACCCTCCAGCTACTGCTTCAATGGGGAAGAAGGCCACTGAAACACCCTCTCACACACTTCCTTGTCCCTGCTCCCTACCTGGGGGCCTCTTCCAAGAGCCTCCATTCTGCCTTCCCTGTATGGTGGCCCCTTTCTGACAAGCTTCAGGGGAGAGGGAAGGAGAGAGAGACCAGAAACAGAATGTATGTCCTAGGCAGGAGAATCAAGGAGGGCTTGGATTAGACATGCCCAGTCCCCGGAGTTGGGGGCATACACCCCCCCACACACACACACAGAGTTGCTGCAGTGCACAATCACCCCTCCACAAACACAGATCGACCTACACAAATCCACAGGGTAAGCGGATACAGGCCCAGCAGACAGCCCCGGGAAGAGGCGCACTCGTGCGCACGCGCACACACACAAGACACCTGCGATTCGTTCGTAGAACAGAACTCCCAAACATGCTGTTTGGGAACAAAGTAAAAATGCAAATAATCTGGTGATGAGATAAAGTGTCTTTCCAGATCTAATCAGGTCTCCAATGTAAATAGGCTGTAAGGTCTGAGCGTACAGCCCTGGGGAAAGTTTGTGACATGGACTGTGTATGGCCTGAGAGCACTCCTGTGGGCAGGAAATGTCTGTGCCTGATACCTATTATCTTGCTCCATGCCTCTGACCGTAAATTAATAAAGTGGAATCTCACTTGTGTGACTTTGGCGTGTATGACCAGCTTCCCGGAGGCTGACTGTCCCCAGGGAACAAATAAAACGTTTCCTGACCGGACAACAGTGAGGGGGGTAGGTACTATCTCTCTAGGCTGGGCCCCTGCTGAGCAGATGCCCCACTCAGGCTGGGGCAATACCTGTTCCTCTGACAGCCAGTACTAACTGGTGGCTCTCACAAGGGAAGCAAACTTTCCACCAACTGCCCGGCATTGCTGCCCAGGGAGGTGGCCTGCAGCGATGTGTTTTATATACAAGGATACGCCTTACCTCAACTCATCCTCTCCATTTCACAAGGGAGGAAACTGAGGCTCAGCGAAGTCCTTTTGGCAAAGTTTCCTTTATCTAGTATTGGAACCCAGGTCTGTCTCCCCAGGGAGGGAATTAGGGGCCCAGACTGGTGTCTGCAGCCAAGCAACACAAGCAGCAGAGTAGGGCTGACCAAACCAGTGGTCCAAGGAGTGTCCCGGGAGGAAGGATTACCCCTAGACCTCCAGTTCCGAGGATTAGGACCGGGGCTTTGCCCAGCTGTGCCCACAGTCCCCAGAGGCACCGCTCCAAAGGGAATGGAATTCGCTCTGACTTCTCCCTGGGGGCAACGCAGGCGCAGAAGACCAGGGGCCTGGAGGGCCAACTCCAGCCCCAGCCCCCCAAAGTGCCCCAGGTCTTCTGGCTTTATTCCAAGCCTAGTCGGAAGTGGGCAAAGACATCTGCTTCCTCCAAGGGCCCCAGCTGGGCGGGGGGGGGGGGGGGGGGGGGGGGAGCAGCAAGGCAAGGGAGAAGAAGGGGGCTCCTTTGTGGAGCCCACTCCCAGGGTTTCCTGGGGATCAATCATCTGAAAGCTGGAGAGGCTTGTAATTTTATTCCCTGGGAGGAGGAGCCTGAGAAGTCGGCCAGTGGGGTGGGGATGAAATGCGGGAGGGGGGAAGAGCGGCCAGGGGAGCTGTTCAGGGAGGGGAGGGACTTGGCTAGGTCTCCCAAGCCTTCTCCACTCTCCAAACTTTCACCAAACTCTTGGCCCCCGCCTTCCAGAAACCAAAACACAACAAGCTCTGGAGGAGCCGCGAGCGGCGCGGCGGGGCGGGCGGACTCGCGGCGGCACTGAGCCTCGGGAGGCTGATGCAACTTTCCCTTTAAGAAAGCCACCTGGGCGCACCGCGGTGCGGACCCAGCACGCCTGGGCCGGGGGCTGCAGCATGGTAAGGGGGCTTGGGGAATGGAGAGCTGCGGCCCGCGCCTCCGTCAGTCCTGCCGTCGGTCTGGGTTTGGTGGCTCCGCGGGGCTAAGCCCCAGGACCAGCGGGCGTGAGTGAGTGTGTGTGTGTGTGTGTGTGTGTGTGTGTGTATGATCGCGCTTGCATGCGGGCATCTGTGGGTAAGTGTGTGGGTGCACGCACGAGGATGTCTGTCTCGCCGCAAAGATCGGGGGTAGGTGCGCGCGTCTGGGTGTCACCGCTGTCACCAAGGAGCTAAAGCGGGAGAGAACGGAGGGGGGGCGCGCTCCCGAAGGGGGGGTCGCTGCGTGTCGAAGCCGGCTCGGTCGGGGGCGGCGGGCGCGGAGCTGTGCGGATAGCGCCGGAACCAGAGCGTGTCACGGTCCGTCTGGGGCGCCAGTGGGTCTGCGCGCCGGGGGCCTGCGCGGCCGGGAACCGGCGGGCCGGCTCTGCGCCCCGCGTGCGGGCTCCCACTCCATCTCTTCGCACCGCTGGCAGGCCTGGCTGCCTATCTGGCCCTTCCAGCCGGCCTGCCTCCCTATCTGCCCGCCCACCCACCGGCCCGGTTTGGGTTCCCGCGCGCCCGCGGGTCCCGGGAAGCCGCGCCAGGGGGTCCCGACGCCCTCGGGATCTTTGTCCGCGGCTCCCGGCCACGGCTTTGGGAAGGGACTACGGCCGTGGAGTTATTTTGGGGCTGCTACTCCAGGGAAAATCCGCGCCCTCGCTACCCCAACCTTCATTCCGGGTGCGTGTGGGGCGGGCCCGGGCGGCCACAGGTGAGGGCGGGGGCCTGGCAGTCGGGGGCGCCCACCCCCAGCCGGCGCCCCGCACCCCGCAGCCACCGCCGGGCGGTGGAAGGCGGCGGGGCCGGGGCGGGACGGGAGGGGGGCTAGCCAGGAGGGCCGGGAGGGGCCGGAGCCGGCCTGGGGGCGGGGCAAGGGGGCGGGGACCTCGGCGCCCCGGTACTTTTCCACCGCTGGGGCCGGGGGCGGAGCCGCCGCCTCCACACCAGCTGAGAGGCCCACACGTGGCGGCTGATGTAACACCGCCCCCCGACACCTCGCACCCCGATTAAAGCGGACGCACCCCGCTTCGAGGAATCGGGGTGCTACAGGCGGTGCCGCAGCTCCAAAAGCGACCGCGCCCCTGCCTGCCCGCCCGGGGCCTCCTCGCAGTCCGCCGGCTGCTTCTTAAAGGAGCCGCGCCCCCTTTCGGGCCTGCTCTCCGCAGACCACGCCCCCTCGCTGGTCACTCTTAAAGGAGCCGCGTCCCCGGCTCGCTGACAGCTCCCGCACAAAGCCTGGGTCTATTTCTTTGCTGAGGCAAGCTTGATGCTGCGGTTACTAGAAGATAAAGGCTGGGGTAAAGGCGGGGGCGAGGAATGGAAAATGAAGAAGGGCCTGAGAAGTCCAAAGTGAGGGAGCATCGGAAGGTTGGAGAATAGTGGGTGAGGGAACTGGTTCTAGGAAGGGACTAATGGGCGACACTGAGCATGCCCAAGTATTTCCAAGAACCGCAGAGAAAACGCCCCCTTACTCGGCCTACACTGCGACTGCGGCGGTGCCCGCTCTGTGCCCAGCCCTGGGGACACAGAAGAATCACACGTTTGCCCTGGAAGATCTCTCCAGTTCGTGGGGAGCCAGATCTGGACACAAGTAACCATGCCGCAACACTACATGTGACGAGCGTGTTAATCAGATGTACACAGTGTGCTTTGCGGGTTCGGTGAAAAGGTGACTGCAACTGGAGGAGGAAGGAAGGCTTCTTGAAGATAATGCCATTGGGACAGGTTTTGAAGCTGGGGAGGATATATACCAATGGTAATGGGGACAATGGAACCACCTGCACAAACATGGAGGCAAGAACCTCTGGGAATGCTGAATAGTCCCACATGGTCACAGGTGGCTGCAGGTAGCTGACCTGGGCACCAGGCAAAACTAGAAGCCCTCCCCTGCTCCCACAGCCCCTCCTCTCCCTCGTCACAGCAAATAGAGTTTATGCTGCCTCCTCTCTCTCCTAAACTGTGAGGTCCTTGAAGGCAGGGAAAGAGCTTGTCACCTTTCCATTCCCAGAGAGGACTCCAGGGCTTGGCTCAGATGGACCTTTACAATTGATTGACAGACAGCCCCGTTTGGGGAGAGGGAAGGACAGAGCAATGAGCCAGTTAAATAGCTGGGTCCTATGACTGCCCTCTCACCATCCACCCTTGAGTGGCTCCCAGGCAGCTCACACCCAGCTCTCCCTCTCCCCACTCTAAGCCTGCAGCACCTGGCACTCCTGTCTCTGGGCCTGGCTCTGGCTTCTTCCTGTTGCACCTGCAGAAACCAGAGATTCCCGCTTGTCCCTCACCTCCTGTGCAATTCATCACCAAGTCCTACCAGTCACCTTCTATATTTTTCTCAGATCTGTGCACCTCTCCGCACCCTATGGCCACCGACCTGGTCCACACCCCCTCATCCCTGGCCTGGCCTCCTCCTGACTGACTTCTCGTCCACTAACCCCTCCCTCCAGTCCTTTCTCCACACTGTGTCTAGGGTGAGTTTTCAAAATGTACATTCCACCAGTTGCTCCTGCCAGGTGCAACTCTGCCTTAAAGCCTTTGATCGAGACCATTGCCCTCAGGATAGAAACTAAAATCCAGGCCCCAAAGGCCCTGACCCTGCTTATCTGTCCACCTTCATCTTTGGCCACTTTCTCCTTGGCAATCTGAGCCCAGCCTCAGGGTCTTTGCACATATTTCATTTGCTTGAATCTCTGTTCCTGTTCTCTTCCTCACTATTGCGACTTTGCCTAAATAAGTCCCTCTGACCCTATAGCATTGCTTCCTCAGGAAAGCCCCCTGTGACTCTCAGACAAGGCCAGGTCCCCCTGCTCTCAACTCTCATAGAAGGATCTTTCTCCTTCAGTCTTGGATTGTCTGTGTTTGAGTCACGAGTTTCCCTCTTTCCCCCTAGCCTGCAAGATGCAGGGGGGCAGAGACCGATGAGTTCTTACTGCCCAACACAGGTCTGGCCCAGAGCAAGCCTGAAATAAATATTTGTGGTAAAGTGAATTTAATTGTGGCCAGCCTTAAATGCCTGCTAAACAATCTAGCCTATATCCTGTTGGCCGTGGAGAACGATGAGGGGGAATTGGGGCTTTAGGGCTTTGGGAAGATTAGTGGACTGGAGGGGAAGACTTGCAATAGAGTCCAAAAGTAAGCAGAAACTTCAGAACTTACAAAGGAAGTATTACTAGCCCCATCTTCCAGATTGAGAAAACTGAGGCTCGGAGAAGTTAAGTAACTTGCTCAAAGTCACATACGTAGTGAGTAGCAGAACCAGATTTCCAGCCCAGACCTACCAGGTTCCAGAGCCCAAGCTCTTCATCACATGCTAAACTGACTACTTGCCAGTGGTGGTCCATATGTGGTACTTTTTGAATGGATGGATGGGGCCATTTAACAGAATGGCAGAAATGGCAGAAGCAGGAGAAGCAGCAAAACTTTCTGCCCAACTCATTCATTCTCCTGGAGGCCACCACCACGCAGCCTCTGTAAACCAATATGTAAACACTCTGAGCACAAGGACTATATTTGCAGTCAGTGCTCAGGGATGACCTGAGTGAGAACACCCTGGAGCCTAAGTTCTGGGCAGAATGTCCTCAGTTTACTTACCTAACCAGGGGGCATAATAATTACCAGCCCAAGAGGTGGCTCTTAATAATGCCACCTGCTGTTATTACTATTTGTTGGCCGAAGAGGGACAGCTTTGGGACAGTCAGATCTAAAGTTTACAGCTTAAGGAGGGGTGCAGTGAGTGAAGAGGACAATGGAGCACAAACCCCCTCTTCTCCTGACTGCCCCCAGAAGACCAAAACCATGCGCAGGGGTCTCTTTAGGAGGACCCTTTGAGAGGCAGAGAGACCAGCCTGGGTGACTGACAGAAGGGAAATGGTTACAGGTCACATCCGCGCCTACCCCCACCTTGGGGAAAAGGCTGTGCGACATCAAGTGGCCAGGACCAAGCCCTAAGGAAGCCAAGTGCTGATTTTCACAGGCAAGGACCTTCCTCCTTGTCTCTTCTGGCCTTCTAAAACCTTCCTGGACCTGTAGGAGAGAGGCGGCCCTTGACAGGTGGCTGTGGGTGGGACGGAGTGCCACAGAACAGTCTTTGGAGTAGAGTCTACTCCCTGGGAGGGTAGAGAAGGCCCCAGAAGATGAATCCAGTCCCTCCTGGGACCAGGCCCTATGGAGGTTGAACATTCTTGTCCACCTAACCCAGGGTTTTCCTCCCATGAGAGAATTCCTCCCTGAAGGTTGAATCCTCTACAGCCATACCACCCTGAACACGCCCGATCTCGTCTGGAGGTTGAATCCTCTCCTGAGGCCCGTCAAAAACAACCCCCTATTACATCCGTGTCTGACATTAAACCTGTATACACCAGCATGGCCCTATGGCCACTCCTTCCGTTTGTCTGCCACCTCATCCGGCTTGTCACGCCCACATTGTGTCTCAGATGCTTCCTACAAGGTCTCAGGCTGGCCTGGACCATCGTTCCAATACCTCAGTCTTTTTTTTTTTTTTTTAAAGATTTTATTTATTTATTTGACAGAGAGACACAGCGAGAGAAGGAACACAAGCAGGGGGAGTGGGAGAGGGAGAAGCAGACTTCCCGCGGAGCAGGGAGCCCGATGCGGGGCTCGATCCCAGGACCCTGGGATCATGACCTGAGCCGGAGGCAGACGCTCAACGACTGAGCCACCCAGGCGCCCCCCAATACCTCAGTCTTACACATTGCCCTTCAATCCCATTCAAGCAAGACATCCTGCCCTGGGCTAGGGGCAGGCACCGAGGGTAAATGAAACACGGACCCAACCCGCAGGGAACGCACAGTCTCATGGATGACGGACAGAAGCAAATAAGTCTAGTATGAGTTGATAAGGACACCAGTAGAAACCTGCTAAAAAAAAAATGAAAGGATGGGGATTAACATAAGAATAAAAAAAAAAAAAGAAAATCGCAAACAAACAAAAAAGAAATGTTGATTGTAAAAGCGAAAAGTTAGAAATAGTCCCAATGGCTGAAGAATTACCAAATTAATTGTGATACATTTATGTTTATGTTTATCAAAATAAACAACTTTGACTAAAAAAAAAAAAAATTTCCCAATAGTCTTATCTTCATTAATCCTATGGGGCACTGTTCCACAGAGTTCCTTTTTGGAATATTGAAAATGTTCTAAAATTAGATCGTGGTGATGGTTGCACAACTCTGTAAATATACTAAAAACCATTGAATTTTGCACTTTAATTGTGCATTTAGTTGAATTATATGTCAATAAGCTGTTAATAAAAAAAACAGGGTAATAAATATTCAAAGCACAAAAAAAAAAAAATGAAAGGAGGAAGCAGTTTGTTCACTGTGGTTGGGGAGAGTGCCAGGAAAGGCTACAGAGAAGAGGTGACATTTCAGCATGGTCCTAAAGGATTTGCAGAATTTTACCGGGTTAGCAGGAGGAAAGATGTTGCAGGCAGGGGAAGGCCTGAGCCAGGGCAGGGAAGTGGTCCCGTGCATGGCGTGTTTGGTGCTCACAGAGCTTATGGTCCAGGGCAGTGACATAACAGCGTGCCCGGCTGTCCTGGAGCCCAAGCTGAGTGGCACCAGGATGAGGAAGGACAGTCGTGACTGCCCGGCTGGGGTGAGCTTGGGGAGCACGTGCTGATCCAAGCTGACTCCCCTTCAGGAGAAAGGTTGAAACCATCCACACAGACGATGAAGGAACTGGACCCTGTCCCAGTCCTGTGTTCATTTTTTAATCTTTTATAGAATTGGGCATCTAGAGAGTCAAAAATAGACCTTTGCCCCTTGGGACGGGATCCCTGGAGACCAAGGGATCCAGGGGAAGGGTTGGAAGAAGGGCCAGGAAGGAGCCGATCGAGGGTCATCCAAAAAGGACGAGATGGGAAAGGGCCTGGCAGAGGGTGGGCCAGCCTGGGAGGGGAGTGAGGGCCTGCCAGCTGGTGGTCCGGGCCCAGCACTACCTGTCCTGGAGAACCCTGACAGCCACACCTGGCCTGCCCTCACCTTCCCGGGCCAGGTTCCCACCCGGCTCTCTGCTCTCTCCACAGCTCTTGAGGTCTGTGGTCTGAAAGGTGCTGGAAGCAGAGCCTGTGAGTGTGGTCCAGGACTCCAGGGCCGCTCCCCAACCTGCTGCTGCCATGGTAGGAAAAGGTGCCAAAGGGATGCTGGTGAGTACAGGAACCAGACTGCAGGGTGGAGGGGGGTATCATGAGCACTGCCCCCTCTGAGGCCTGCCGGCTGCTTGCCATGCCAGGGCTCCTGACTAGTAGGGCTGTCCCAGGCCCCAAGCAGGCGGCCCCTTACCCGACAGGCTGGATGGTGTTGCGGCTCAGAGCCCATAACGGGGCCGATTCTGCCACAGAGCCTACGACGCCCCATCCTCATCACAAGAGGTGCTCTGGCCAGCAGGACAGGAGGACACCCAGGACAGTCACACGGTCGGCACCCTAGCACCCCACCCCCACCCCATGCTCTGCCCACTGCAGGGAGCATTCCGATGTGCTAATCAAGGGGTCTTCGGACCCTGTCTGGTTTTTCTCTCCTTCCCTGGTTCCTTCTCACTCTGAAAAGTAACAAAGAACGTTTCATTTTGAATCTTCTTCTGAGGCCTCGGAAAACTCCCCTCTCCCCCTGCCCCAAGGCATGGCCCTTCCTTTGCCTGCTACCCCAGAGCCCAGGAGAGGTGCTAGGGAGGCCCCGGGAGAGGCAGCTGGCAAGAGCCGGGCCTGGTCAGGGCTTGAAGGAGGAAGACTCACTGAGGGACAGAGCAGGTTGGCACTGGAAGCAGGAACCGGAGAAAGATGTCAGAACCGATCCCAAGAGCAGTGGTTGTATTTCTTCTCTTGGGGACCTTGCCTCGGGGACAAGCTAGATGGGGCGGCTGTCAGGGGAAAAAGCTGGTGACTGAGCACAGCCCTGCCCTTGGCCTCTCTCACCCACATCAGTTCCTTCCATTGCTTTTCTCATTCTGTGAAGGATCGATTGGCCTAGGGTCTCTGCGGAGCTCCCCCACCCCCTAAATAGGCCCTGTCTCTCACCAAAGATTTCTGGGGCTCAGAGTACTTGGTCCAGAGCAATGGTTTGGGAGAGGTAGATGGGCAGTTTCGCTCCAGGGTAAGGACCCTCTATCCTGCTCCGTTCTGAACGTCTAACATTCAGCCCCTCAGGCCTGCTCTGGCCTGGCTCCTACTGGTTGGAACCAGTCTGAATGAACCAAGTTTCTGAAAGTATTCCTGAGCCAACCTGAACTTGGGGTGCTCATAAACGGGCAGAGATGAAGTCTTGTGACCTGAACACTTGCTGGAGGTGATGCTGTGATCGGGCCAAAAACGGCCTCCCTTTCCCAGAGAAGTCTGGGAATTGCCACAGGCCTACGGTCCGTAGGAAGGGGGGTGTGGCCTGCCCCGTGCTACATGGAGATTTCGAGCCCCATGAAACCCAAGAAACCCTCTGGGTATTCCCTGGCTGCTCTTCTTTCTCGGGAGTGAGCCTGAAAGGACTGGTGCAGGCAAGCGGTTGAGATGTGGGAGGCTTCTGTGCCACAGAGCGAGCATCAGTCACAACGTCCCATAATCCCTGCCCGGAGCTGAGCTTCCCGGACTCTGGGCTCTGCCCGGCCAGCCTGTCTGTGGAAGGGATTGCTGCCTTGGGACGCCCGTTCCCAGCCCCAGGATGTGCCTAAAGATAGCCGGGGCTCGGATGCCCTCTGCCCTTTGGCTTCTGCCGGCCACTGCTGGTTTGAGGCCCATAACATCTGTCCCCTGGGCTCTACCGCCCTCCCCCCCCCACCACCACAGCGGTTGCTAGAGATTCTATTCCTGCCTCTTTCTCAGTTCTGCTGATGACCTTGGGCTACTCTCTTCTCGGGCCCCAGTTTGGAAACTGCAGCCATCTCCGTTCAGGGCTTGTCTCCAGGACACAGGCTCCGAGGAGCGCCATCCCTCCTGGCTGGCAGGCGTAGGCAGCTGAGCCAACACTTTATTAGACTCTTGTGCTCCCCTAACGGCAAAGAGCAGAGGACACTCCTTCCAGACACGCCCTCCTCTCTATGCCGTGGTAGGGGTAGAAGAGAGGCTACCGAGGGCCACGCATGTAAGCTGCTTGGACAGTCCCAGGCCTGTGGCTTCTTCTGCCATTTGTGCCCCCGTATGTGGGGAGGGGGTAGCTAGCCCCTGCCGTGGGTTCCTTACTTCCATCCCCTTTGCCTCCGGTTTGGGTGTGAAGACATGGGTCCCCCCACTCTCCTCAGCGTCGGCAGACACCCTGTGTCATCCTTGGAGCTCCTGCCCTTTCTTCATGGGGCAGGTGCCCCGCCGAGAAGCAAGCCCCTCTTCAGCACGTGCCCAGGCCCACATGCCTGGTGCACGTGTCCCTCCCCCCACCCCCAGCCCAGATGGTCTCTGCCGGGCCAGCTCAGCTGCCTCCCTCACGCCTCAGCAGCTCCTAGGACAGGGCCACGCAAGAACCCAGCTGGCCAGGGTGCCTCCAAGCCTGGGAGCAGCTGGGATGCTTGGGGGCACCGGGGGGTGGGTGGGGTGATACTTCCATGGAGACCTAGTGCCTCTGCATACGCGTGGGGTGGGGCTGCCTGGGCTCAGAGGACAGGGAGCTGGGGGAGAGAGCCCAGGACAGGAGAGCCCCACCGGGTCAGCTCTAACCACACGGCCTCACACCAAGGTCACAAGCTGGCTGATTCAGGCCCCTCTCCATGCCTGCTACCCACTGGCACAGAGTCTTGGGCAACAGAGGCCTTGGTGAGCCTCGTTGGCCTCTCCCCGTGTCTTTGAGCACACTGGCTGCTCCTGCCATTGGGAAACCTTGTGATGCATAAGAGCAGAGTCACCTGGGCTAGGGCCGTGAGTGCCAGAGGTCTAAATCATCCCAGAAGGCTTTGCAAGCACCACAGGCCACCGGGGGCTGCTGCACCCTGACCTGTTCTGTTATGCTTTTTTTAAAGATTTTATTTATTTATTTGAGAGAGAGAATGAGAGAGAGCACATGAGAGGGGGGAGGATCAGAGGGAGAAGCAGACCCCCTGCTAAGCAAGGAGCCCGATATGGGACTCGATCCCGGGACTCCAGGATCATAACCTGAGCCGAAGGCAGTCGCTTAACCAACTGAGCCACCCAGGCGCCCCTGTTCTGCTTTGATAGGATTTGTACACCTCTTATCTGCACCATCCATTGCAGGGCCTGGCACACAGTGGGTGCTCACCCAGCCCACATCCTGGCATGTGGCAAGTGCTCAGCTAATACGGGTTTGGCACTCGCTGGGAGTTTACCAAGTACAGGGTTTGGCCCACGTTGGGCACTTCCTAGGTGAAGAGCCTGTCGACGACGGGGCCCTCACCTGGCACAAGCCCCGGCATATGGGAGATGCTCACCTAGGACATACTTGCCACACAGTGGGCACTCGTCTGTCATAGTGCCAGGCGCACAGTGGGCGCTCCCCCAGCTCCCGGCTGGGCATCCATTGGGTGCTCGCCTGGCACAGAATTTGGCCTACATGGGCTTCTCCTCTAGTGCAGGACCTCGCCCACCGCAGGGGCTCACTGGCATTGGGTGGATATAAAGTGGGTGCTCTCTTCACACAGGCCTGGCACACTGTGGATTCTTCTAGCATCTGACTCTGTGAGTCGTGGGGCCTCTGCTAACACAGGTCCTGGTGGTACAGTGCGTGCTTTCTAGGCACAGGGGCTGGCACACAATAGGGACTCTCCCAGCTCAGGGGCTGGCACAGAGTGGGCCCTCTCCTTATATAAGGCCTAGCACGGAGGGGGACTCTCTTAGCCAGGACAGCCTGAGCTATGACCTAGATGATCAACCAAGTGACCGGAGATGTGTAACTACACCCTCCCAGGGAAACGGACAATATCTAGACCCAGTGTTCCTCAGGCCTCCTCTCTGGACCTAAGATCCTGCCTCCCTTCCCCTTGGTCTGCTTCCCCTCCCCACCTTCCCTGGAGCACGCCTGCTCAGCCTGTGCCCTCCCCTCCCCTCACACAGCTTCCCTGCAGCCCTCCCCCTGCTCAGTCCTAGCTCGGCAGGACCTTCCCCCTGGAGGCACAGGGCACAACAAAGCAACTAGATTCCTTGCCCCTCTGGAGACATGCCCACTCTTATTAAGAAAGTCAGAGGCGGGGGCTGGGGGAGTCGGCCTCCCAAAGTGGGGCTGGAGCAGCTGGATCCCACTAATGAGGCCTCATTACGGCCAGGGCCCAGCTGGGCTGCTGCCGTCTCCCGTCCCCATGGCCAGGGCCAGAGAAAGCCGTCCAGCCAGGGCTGTCTGTTCTGGGCACCCTGCCCAGGCCAGGGCAGCCAGAGCCCAGAGCCCACCCTGGGTGGAAGTGAGCATTTGGGCATCATGGGTGACTGGGCCTTCCTGAAGCCAGTGGCCCAGCCAGGGCTTTGGCCCACAGTCTGTGTGCGCAGGAAGTCAGCGGAGCGTGTCTGGGGACCTGGCTGCATGAGGCTGGCCCAGTGACAGGCTGAGTCAGTGGGGTCTCAGACCATTCTTAGGTGACTTGCTTGAGCCAAGGCTGGTCTCTGTCTACCCCCCAAAATGGGGATAATAAGGTATCTACATCAAGGCATTTGCAGGCGGGCGGGGGGGGATTAAATGAATGAATATATGTAAAGTGTTTAGGACAGTGTCTGGCTCATAGTAAGCACTTAATATGTATTATCTATTACTATTAGTGCTAATTCTCCCTTGATTTGATGATGGGTGGATATTATTCCTATTTCAGAGATGAGGAAACTAAGACCAGACATGTTAAGTGACTTGCCTAAGGCTATATATGGTGAGAAACTGGCAGTGCTGGGGTTTAAACCAGGTCTATCTGACTCTAAACTTGTGCCCCCCCTTTTTTTTTAACGTGCCCTTCTTTTTTTTTTTAAAGCCATCCTAAAAAAAAAAAAAAACATCCTGACATGTTCCCTTTGAGGTCACCATACTTACCAAACTCACAGAAAAGCTAGGTTTTCTTTACAGCAGAATTCATGCATGCTTCCATTTGATGGGTGCTTGCTAAGATCCTACCATGTACCAGGCCCTCTGGCAACCTATCAATTTCCAAAGAGAGGTCCGCCTCCCTGGGGCCAGAACACTCGTGCCTACCTTCCTGGCCACTGGTCTGTGGTATCTCAGCATCAGCTGGAGACTGACCCGTGAGTGTGGCCTCAGGGAAGTGGGACTGGATGGGTCTGAGTGACGTCCGCCCCAGTGACGGTGACACCTGCTGGACTGAACCCAGCCCGTGCAGCACATACTTCCGGAACAACTCCTCAGGCCCTGGGCAATGCAGTACAGATCTCCGAGGCTCCTATCCTGTGGCTCCACCTTTGCCTGGACTCTGTGGTGACCACTCTCTGGGCTAGTGTCATCTTTCTTTTTTTTTTTTTTTAAGATTTTATTCATTTATTTGACAGAGAGAGAGATAGCGAGAGCAGGAACACAAGCAGGGGGAGTGAGGGAGAGGGAGAAGCGGGCTCCCCGCTCAACAGGGAGCCCGATGTGGGGCTCGATCCCAGGACTCTGGGATCATGACCTGAGCTGAAGCAGACGCTTAACGACTGAGCCACCCAGGCGCCCCTAGTGCCATCTTTCTTAGGACAGGTGACCTTGCAGTTCCCCGGGCCAGATCTTTCTTGCGTGGTCAGCCACATTCTTCTGTGAACACCCTCAATCATCTTGGCTGGTTGAGGGTCTCCAACTCCTGCGGGGGGAGGGAGGCAACAGCTCCAGAGCCCACCATCCCCCCGCCCACACCACTCTAAGAAGTCTAAGATGCTTTGGTAGTGCCCTGTGGACTATGCCCCCCCTTCTTCCTGCCCTTCACCAAGTCTAGTGCCCAGTGGCTCCCAACCATCCTACCAGGGGCCCACCAAGTGCCAGGCCTGGGAGCTCAGAAGCATCTGGGCCCCGAGGCCACTCACTCTCTCCCGAGCTCGCTCTGCCTCACTCTGTGGTTGTGAGTATGTGTGTGTGTGTTTTGTTCCAATAACTTGCTGGAAACAAGGGAAAAACACAACAAACCCCACGCCTCGCTCTAGCTCTGGAGCACCCGCGCTGGGCTGCATGGGGACTGGCCAGAGGGGGAGGGCCGGGGAGGGGTAGGCAGAGCTGCAGGAGGAGATGAGGTGAGAGTAATTGCAGCGGGAGAGGCAGGGGATGTGTTAGTGTCGCCT
The DNA here is from genome assembly GCF_029215605.1 of Mirounga angustirostris. Lineage (NCBI taxonomy): Eukaryota > Metazoa > Chordata > Mammalia > Carnivora > Phocidae > Mirounga > Mirounga angustirostris. The sequence goes on from NW_026991712.1 coordinate 155,987,197, forward strand.
GGAGCTGGCAGAGGCATTAATGAGAGCGGAGACAGGCGTGCTCCGCTCTGAGTGCTCATCCTGGGATGGCCTCGGCTCTTGGACCTGTGGCCCCCTCCTCCCCAGGACAGGTCAGTCACCTTCCAGAAGGTTGAGCCCCCTCCCTGGAGCCAGGCGGTCTGGGAGGCTGGGCTGGGGGGTGGGGAGAGGGGCTGAGTGGTCTGTGCCAGGGAGGGGCAGGCCCAGCCAGCCAGGGAGACAGACACCAGCAAAAGTGACCCAGAAAGTTGCAAGTGTGCGAAGGAGTGCAGGAAGAGTTAGCTGTGCGGTGGGGGGCCTGGGGGAGGAGAGTGGGGGTGGTGAGTGCTCCCCAGCCCAAGGACCTGCTGAGAATCTGCTCTGTGTATCAAAGCTGCATTGTCCTAGCTCCCGGGGAGACGGGCCGGAGGTGCCCAGGAATTGTACTAATCAATACAGCCCCATTGTCCATGCCACGGCAGTTACTCCTATGGGGAGAGTGAGCAAGGGAGCAGGGGGACGTGGTACATGGACTCAGCAGTGATGGTGGGGGAAGAGGATGGGATGGGGGTCTCAGGTGGGAGGAGAGAGAGACCCCAGAGAACGTTCACCAGTGTCCACGGCAAGTGCCCGGACGGAGTGGGCACCCATGTGGCCTCATCCCTAGAAGCTGGGGATGTGCACAGATGTCGGGGACAATGGGGCTGATGGCAGCAAGTGTGAAGGGACAGGGAGAGCCATCCTCCCTGCCCGGTAGAGCATTCTGATTTGACCTTCAGAAGGCAAGAGAAGGAATGTCTTCTGGGAAGACCTGGGTTGGGTCCGGGGGAAACATTATGCAGGACTGCCCTCAAACCTCAGAACTGCCAGGGTCACAGACCAAAGCCACTTCCCCGAGTGCCAGCCCCACTGCCAACTGTCTGGGGTAGAGACTGCCCACAGCTGCTGCGTGTGAGGCAGGGCTGCCGGGCTTCTCCAGGGCTAGAGGCAGGGCCCACCCAGTGTCCGCCATCACTGCTCCCCAGGGCCTGGAGCAGAGCCTGGCGAGCCTGGGGTGCATCTTCTGTCTGCTCCCTGCAGTGTTGGCAGGTCTCTCCCCACCAGTCAGTGCTCTGGGCGGAACAGCACAGGGCATGCCCTTGCCTCTCTCACCTGCTCTACAAAGGCTTGGACTCCTAACAGGTGCCCAGAGCTTGCTCTGAAGCTTTCCTGGAGGCAAGAGGCACTAACAGCCCCTGGGTACCGCTTGGCCGAGGGCGGATTTTCCCATGGTCCTGCTCCTCCACCCCTGGCCCCTGACTCTTTCCCAGATCTGGATCAGCGAGGCCAGATAAAGGACAGAAGGCTCGGTCGTTGTAGGGCGGGTGCTACCTAAGGGCCAGCCTGGTCCCTGGACCAAGGGGAGAGAACTTGGGGGAAGAAGAATCTAAGGGTGTGGGGAGGTCGTGGGGTCTTTTAAGGCAGCCACAATTTACTGTAATGGCGATTCTGCCTGAATTCCCCGATAGGGCTCAGAGAAAGTTGCCGGTGATCTGGATTTGGCTCAAGGTCAGTCTGGGATGTGGGGTCTTGTCTGTCCTCCTCCATAAAGTTTGTCTTGGATGGGACTTCATCCCATGAGCAAACCCCAGGGCTGCAGAGTTCTGAACAAGAGGCCCTCTAGATCCCAGCGGGGCCCGCCCAGCCAGGCGGCTCCAGGATTCTTCAGTGTCCACCGAGAGCAGGAGGAGGGAGCTCACAATTCACAAAAATATCCAGTGGACACTGGTCTGGGAGGGTGGGAGTGAGGAGCCAGAGGAGAGCCGTAGCCCAGGGTAGAAATCTGGGCTCTGTCCAAGTCTGTGCATGAAGAAAGAAGGGGGTGCATCCCATGCGGGTGGTCACCTCTGGGAGGGGGCTCTGCGGCTTTGTTTCCTCTTTACTCTTTGCTGTAGGTTCCCATTTTTTTTGGTGATAAGCTTAAAATGCTTTTATAATTAGAAGAAAAACAATAACCTTTTTTTAAGGATTTTATTTATTTATTTGACAGAGAGAGACACAGCGAAAGAGGGAACACAAGCAGGGGGAGTGGGAGAGGGAGAAGCAGGTTTCCTGCTGAGCAGGGAGCCTGATGCGGGGCTCGATCCCAGGACCCCGGGATCATGACCTGAGTTGAAGGCAGACACTTAACGACTGAGCCACCCAGGCGCCCCCAAAATAACATTTTTTAAAAGTCATTTAGAAAGTTAGTGGGAACTAATGGAAGATTCAGGAGAGAGTCAGGAATAGGAAAATTCCAGGCAAGGCAGAACTACAGAGATTAGTAGATCTACTAAGGTTGCCTAGTCTGTCCACTGATTTTATAGTTAAGGACGCTGAGTTGCAGGGAGTGGAAATGACTTGCCCAGAGTCACTGGGGGAGCAGGCTCTAGAATACTGGGGTTCTCATGCCTGGCGCAGGGTCCTGCGCTGCCAAGCCCAAGGCATGGTGAGGAGATCTGGATTCTGCCCTCAGAGCTGAACACCCCTCATTCCAGGAGCTCATCCAGAGCATAAGCCAGGCACAAGGCTATGTAAAGGACTTATGTAAGTGATTGCTCTGTATGGCTCACTCGGCTAGGCAAGCACGGGGTGGGAGGTCACAAGTCCTTGTGTGGGACTGGACCCTGCTGCCTTAAGGACTGCTCCTAAGGGGAAGGGCATCTGTGCATGTGTGGTCTTTTTTTTTTTTTTTTTAAAGATTTTAGTTATTTATTTGACAGAGAGATAGAGAGCACAAGTAGGCAGAGTGGCAGGCAGAGGGAGAGGGAGAAGCAGGCTCTCCACTGAGCAGGGAGCCGGACGGGGGGCTCGATCCCAGGACCCCGGGATCATGACCTGAGCCGAAGGCAGCCGCTTAACCGACAGAGCCACCCAGGCGCCCTGCGTGTGTGGTCTTATGTGAGGGTCTTATATGCGTGTGTCTTTGTATGGTGGGCATCATGGAGGATGATCAGCCAACTTACCCCACTCAACCATGGAAAGAAAGCCCCAAAGCCTGCCTTCTACCCAACTTGGGGAGCTCGGGCACAGGGCAGGGCTGTCCCTATCCTGGAGACCACCGATCATGCCCATGGCCATGGAGTCTCAGGTGAGGGTTGGGGCTATCCAGGGAGCCTGGGGAGGAAGCACCAGCCCCCTGTGGTTTAATTCATCACCCAGGTGTGAGCAAGGGAGGAAGGGAGAGCAGCGAGGGGCAGATAGTGAAAGATGGGTGATGGGCAGGAGAAGCCTGGAGCCCGGCCATTCGGCAGGGCTGAGCTGGGTTAGGCAGACGGGCCGCCGGTCTGGCTGAAACTGTGAGCACAAAGGGGTTCTTTCGTGGGTGCCCGAGAGCCGACGTCCACTGCAGGGACAGATCTGATCAGTGGTACAGGTGTCCACCCAGCAGAACAAGAAAATGAGCGGCTTAGGCTAGGGAAGAGGATGTAAGGAGAACAAAATCGAGGCAGTGCTGGAAAAGCTCGCCAGCTGTCGGTCTCGCTGCCCAGGAAGGCAGCGGCCGGGAGTGCCCAGGGGAGAGCAGAGAGGAGAACTGGAGCCTCCAGAAGCCCCACAGAGCATTTTGGAGATCCTTTCCTCTAGCGTACTTGGAGAAAGGGGGGCTTGCTATGTCCTCGGCAGAGAGCCAAGCCCTCACCAGCCAAGTCACCTGAACGTAGCTCGCACTAGAACGGAAGTCAGAGGCCTGGCCGTGGCTCCCATGGTGACCTCCCAGCCACTGCTCTGGGAGTCGGCCCCACGGTGCTGAGACGCAGGCCTGGGAGCCAGAATCGGGGCGCTTCTCACGCGGCTTGCAGAGTGTCGCTGACCCCCAGCTCCTTCTGCACCGCAGAGCCCTAGTGTGGTCAGGAACTCCCACCAGAGCCCCATCCCCGGCTCCCTGCCCCAGGCCCCGGTCTCAGGGCTCCCGCCTCCCGAGTCGTGAGTTGTGGCCACATGGCTGAAGTGGTTAGCGCGAGGCCCAGTGGTGTGCCACTCATTAACTGAGCAGAGCTGGCTCCTGAGGGCTCAGTTAAGTGGCGGCCTGGGGGCACCCCCACCCTCACTGTCCCCCTCGATGCCAGGGAAGGAGCAGAGCTCAGAAATCCCGGTCGGGTCCCGCTGCACTTGGTTTGGGGGGCGGTGCCTCAGCCTTCAAGCCTTGGGGACCTCGGCCTCTGCAAGGAGCCCTGCCTTTGCCCTGCCCATGAAACCCTCCTGGCCCCTCGGGTGTCTCTTTTACAGCTGTGAGCACTGCTTCGTGACCCCACCCATTTACTCTGCAGCTGCCAGTCTCCCATTGTGCCCCTAAGTAAACAAGCCTTGGACAGAATAAAACTGTTATTGTAGGGTCAACATATAGGAGCCCTATTTGGCCGGGATTTGTTTGGGAATGCAGGAGCTGTCCCCAAGCCGGCCTCACACCCTCTGAAAAAATGCCCCTGCCCGGACCGTGCAGAACTGCTAGGCCTGTCCCCAAGAAGGCCTTCGGAGGTGGTGACAGCCTTAGGCAAGATTCTGTATGGGCCTGTCCCAGAGGACACACTCAGGCCGTGAGCCACCCTCTCTCCCAGAGCCAGACTGGCCCTCAAGCCCCTTCATCAGGGAAGCCTTCCCGACCTCACCCTGCGTGCCCCCCTGCCTGGCCTCCTTCCATATATCCTTGTGCCTTGAGAACCTGCGCTTTGTGGTCACCTCGCGGCTGCAATATAAAAATCATGGATTTGCTTCTGTCATTGATGGCTTGCTCCCCCACTGATTTCGAGCTCTGAGTGCGTAGGGGTGTCTGTTTAGCTCGCTGCTGGATTCCCAATGCCTGGTGCAGGGCCTGGCACACAGTAGGTGTTAGTAAATCCCCGTGGTTGCAGGAATGAACGCATGCAGGCTCTTTCAGCCTGTCAGTTCACTCTGCGTGCGCCTCGAAGGGGACTGGACCCCAGTTCTCGGTGCTGTGCCCCCAAACCTCCTTGGAGGGTGTGAAGGTCAGTGTCTCCTCTGGGGGCGATGCCAGGTTGGGTGTACAGGATGGTTACTCCACAGGGTGTCGGTGTTTTGGTGGCAAGCCGAAATAGGCCCACTGCGGGCACAAGGGGTACGTGGCTGGGGCCTCCACTGGGCACTGGTGCCTCCCGAGTCTGCATTCCCAAATAGGCCTTTCTGGAAAGCGCACAGGTCCCAGTGAAGCCATTCCTCCTCTGCATTTGTCGGTCCGTGTCAGGATCCGGCAACATTTCAAAGCACCAGACCTCTTTGTTTATTGGCCAGTGTGACTGTTGTCCTTGAATATGTCTCTTTCAAGCTGGGGGCCAGTGTCACTTCAGCAGCGTCCCTCAGAAGCCATGCTGCTCTGTCTCCAATCCTGGTGTCCTCCAGGGACTCCTGTCTGTTTCTCTCAAGGGAATAGCCCATCTATTCAGACAGAGACAGCCCAGCTGTCTCTGTCACTCTGTGCTTCTCTGCTGGTGATTCTCAGGGTCCCTAGTCTCCTAGTGAGAGCCCCCGACCCCTCAGGCTCTCACTCAGGGTGGCTTGATTTCCTGTCACCCTGGGAGGGGCTGGAAGGGCCATGGCATGGGGAAGGGGCATATTTACACTTGTAAAGGGACTTGCTGAGCCAGTTCCAGCTGTGGGGTTGGGGTTCAAAAGGGGCTGTCCTCAGTGGGGCCTCAGGCCACCCAGCCCAGCCCTGCAGGCCTCCCGCCCACCCCCGCCCCCGCCCAGGGCAGACCCAGCTTCCTTTCCTTGGGGCAAATTCCCCTCATCGGCCCCTCCTGGCCAGCCCCCTCCTCGTCCGCAGCCCACCCCCTCTCAGCTCAGAGACCTTTTTCCGGAGTCCCTCCCTCTGTTTCCCCTAGCAGAGTCTGTCCTTCAAGTCTGGCGTGGTGCCTACAACTCTGGTCTCCTCCCCCAGCTCATGGCCAGCACCACCCAGCCCAGGTCGGCTTCCCCAGGGCCCCCTCCCCGGCCATGGGCAATATAGATGGCTCCCCTGGGTCCTCCCATCCTGAGCCCCAGAACACCCTCCCCAAGTCCGGCCCAGCTCAGTTAGTCCCCCGTCTCCCGCCTCACAGCCCTGCCCATCCCGTGCCCCCAGGAAAGCGCCTTCAGCTGGGGGAAGGGTCGGGCATCCCCTCCCCCACACCGCCTGCCCGTGGGCGGCGGCGTGCTCAGCCTGGTGATGTGGTAGTGGCGGGTGGGGGGTGCTGTCTGGACACAGGCCCCTTTGTGCCCAGCCCGACTTGGCTGCTTGGTATGAGGCTCAGCTGCTCCCAGATCCTCACCCAGAGGGGAGAGGGGAGGCTTTGGAGGGGCTGGGGCTGGGGGGCTCTGGACTTGGGCTCCCTCTCAGTGTCCCACCTCTCCGATGTTGGCAGCAGCTGCTCAGGTGGGCTGGTGCCCCTGGCACAGGGTGCTGGGGGGCTGGTGAGGGAGGCCCCGCTTGGCACCCTCCAGCAGCCGCTCCTCTCTTCTCCGCTTCTCTGCCAGGCCAGCCAGCAGCTCCTGCCAGTAGAGGGGAAGCCCGGGGTGGGTGGGGGTGGGGGCTTGGGGGGTCCATGGTGTCCCCGCTGGGAGAGGCCCAGAGGGTCAGGCACGGGAGCACAAACCTTTCTGATGGTAGCTTCTCTCCTGTCCCCACAGAATGGTGCTGTGCCCAGCGAGGCCACCAAGAGGGACCAGAACCTCAAACGGGGCAACTGGGGCAACCAGATCGAGTTTGTACTGACGAGCGTGGGCTATGCCGTGGGCCTGGGCAATGTTTGGCGCTTCCCATACCTCTGCTATCGCAACGGGGGAGGTACCCAGTGGGCACAGGGCAGGGACCTCCCACTTAGCTAGAGCCTACCCACCAAGGCCTGGACTACCCCCTCCCTGGCACAGACCCCTCTCCAGACAGGCTGGCCTCTGGCTCTCATCTCCTTTGCCCCAATCCCTGGCTTAGGTACCCTTTACCTAATGCACAGGTCACCCCCTGACCCTGGCTGTCTGCTGTTTGGGCCTGACCCTGCTAGCCTGCTCCCTTGAGGTCAAGAGAGGTAGAAAAAGGCGCCCCAACCTCCCAAGGTTTCCTGTCTTATACCCCCTGTGTGTCAACAGCCCCCTAAATGGTTCAGGGAATTTGAGGATCCCAGCGACTTATGTTTGTGAATTTGCTTGGTGAAGCCATCAAATCCCACCCTAACATGGTGGGTCTGGGGCCTGGGTTCTGTTCAGGAAGCTTCTGCCAAATTAAAAGGCACGCTGTGGGTAGGATGCCTCAGACCCAGGCTCTTGCTCAGTGCGTGGACCACCCTCCTCTGGTCTTAGCCGATCGCAAAGGTTTTGCTGTTGGGTTCTCAGCAGGAAGAGGGTGGGACCCCCCAAGCCCGCCCTGAGCCAGCCCTTTCCCTGCCTGCCAGGCGCCTTCATGTTCCCCTACTTCATCATGCTGATATTCTGCGGGATCCCTCTCTTCTTCATGGAGCTCTCCTTCGGCCAATTTGCAAGTCAGGGCTGCCTGGGGGTCTGGAGGATCAGCCCCATGTTCAAAGGTGAGGCCTGGGTGGGGTACACCGCCTCCCCCCCGGCCCCCCCCCCCCACACGCACGGGCCTCTGGGGGCCTACTCACCCATCTGTACAAACACTGTCAACCCCCACGGAGCCTTGGTGCTGACCCCAAGCCCTACATCAATGGCCAAGGCCACAGATGCATGCTGGGATCCATGTTTACTTGGCCTCCACCCTCCTCACCTACCACGTGTATACACAAAGCCCCCGGGCCCCCCAGCTCACCCCTGCTAAGGCCTTGACCTGTCCCTTCGATGGCCCCCCACAAAAGCCTACCCTGGGGGGCCCTTCAACATTAACCTTGCCTCCTTCAGCTAGATGTGTGAGGCTGCCCCCCTTCCCTCCCAGGTGTGGGCTATGGCATGATGGTGGTGTCCACGTATATTGGCATCTACTACAACGTGGTCATCTGCATCGCCTTCTACTACTTCTTCTCGTCCATGACGCACGTGCTGCCCTGGGCCTATTGCAATAACCCCTGGAACACGCCCGACTGCGCTGGGGTGCTGGACGCCTCCAACCTCACCAACGGCTCCCGGCCCGCCGCCCTGCCTGGCAACCTCTCCCACCTGCTCAACCACTCGCTCCAGAGGACCAGCCCCAGCGAGGAGTACTGGAGGTGAGGCCCCACTGGCCCCGGGCTGGGGGGGACACCTGGCGCCAAGCCTCGGCTCTCCCCCCTTGCCATCGGGCAACTTTCTGCCGACCCGGTGGGGTGCGGGGACCGGAGCCGGGCAAACTAAGGAGTTTACAGACTAGCTCAGAAGAGGAGGCTGACACAGCCGAGAATGATGGAGGGCTGGACGCTGAGTTGAGCGTCCTGACAGGGTGCAGTGAGAGAGGGCTCCAGCAGTCAGGCACGTCCGCAGGGCAGAGTCGGGGGACAGCGGGGTGTCTTCCTGGTGAGAACAGCGTGAGCAAAGGCCTCAGGTCCCAAAGGAGAAGAGGCTGGTCCTGACCCTGAGGGGAAGCTCTTCTGATGAGACTCACAGGTGTGTGGGAAACTCATGGGCCCTAAGGGAGCCTAGGAGGGGCCACCAGCCTTCCTGGAGAACTTATATGAATTAAGCGTAGACTTACCACTGCAGGGCAGAGGGAGCCGTAGAAGCTTCCTGAGCCCAGGGCTGTCATCATCAAGCCGTGCTTAGGAAAGACAGCCTGGCACTAGTATGCTCTGTGGTGAGAGAGACTGGAGTCTCAGGACTGGCTGCAGGGAAGCTGCTGTTGGAGGTGTTCTAGAACACCTTGGCGTGAGGGCGCAGGGGGATGTCCTGAAGGAAACCCCCCATGTCCTTTTGGGGAACTGGTGGGAAGAGAGTGTTGGGGGCCTGTGGGTAAGCCATGTTAATTCATTCCATATCTACAGGGTCTGCTCTGCCAGGCCCTAGGTACCCATGGGGTCTGAAGAGCCCTGAGCCCCTCGCCTGAGGAGTCCACAGTCCTGAGGGGGGTCATATTAGGGCAGGTGCTCAGGGGTGTGGTAGGGGCACAGAGACGGGGTGGTTAGTTCTGAGGGACGGGGCCGTGAGGAGGTGGTCCGGAAGGCTTCCCTAGGAGGGAGGAGGGAGGTGTAGAAGGGTTGGGAGAGACGTGGGCAGGAAGGCCGTGGCCACGAGGTGGCGAACTGGAGACAGGTGGGACGGGAGAGGCCAGAGGCATCATAAGGCACAGGGCTTCCCAGGCCAGGCTGAGGTTTGAAGTTTCTCCACCAAGTGGTAGAGAGCCAGAGGCGAGATGGCTGAGGCCCCGGGGAGACGGAAGTCCTAGCGGGTCAGAATCCTCTGAGCCTGGTCCCGGTGCTCCGACCCCGCAGGGCCCGGCTTCCCTGCACCAGCCGCCATGCTGTGTCACTGACATTCAAAGACAGCTCGGATGTGGTCATTATCCACAGGGCTCGCGGTGTAGACAACAGCGAGGGGCAGGCAAAATTACCTCCAGGCCGACTCAGTCCCTCAGTCGCTGGACAGATCATTTCTCGAGCACCTAGTAGGTACCAGACACTGCCCTCGGAAGGGAGACAGCGTGAGGAGTAAGACGCTCGGCTCCTGCCCTCGTGGAGGTCCCATCTACCGAGAGGACTAAGCAGTTTACTGCACAGTTAGGTATTCTACTGCGTTTGAGGCATGGTGTGGTCAGGACAACTTGATCTAGACTCAGGGGGTGGGGGGAACCTGAGGAGCACAAAGCCTCACCCGCACCCACGGGGCTGCTCCAGAGCCTCTCAGCCCAGCCGGTCTGCCAGGGAGGCCCAGCCGGCTAGGGCCAGCCACGACAAAGTTCTGGAGATTTCATCCAGGGCAATCAGAGGGGAATAGTCCTCAAAGAAAACTGGTCATGGGCTTGGGGGGGGGTGCCCAATGGGTGGCCCATTGAACTCTCCTCAGTCAGGGCTGGAGTCAAGCCTGCCTCACTAGCCCCTGTCCCAGGCGGAGCTCCTTCCCAGCAGGATGGCTCCCTGCTGCCCCCTCCTGGAAACCCTGGGAAATGACCCTTGAGAGGCCTGCGCAGGCCGGCTTCAGCAAGGAAGCGAGGAGAGCAACACCACCGTTCCCCTGGGCACCTACTATGTGCCAGGCATGTTATCTCCTATCACAGTATCCCTATTTTTCAGATTCAGAGACTGACTGATGTTCAGAGGTTAAGGAACAAGGCAGCAGCGCTGGGTCAGGAGATGTGCTTCCACTGTGCCTGGCGCCTGGTATGAATCAGGCCAATGATACTCTACAGGTGTCCTTGGTCCACACTCTCCAACACCCCTTTGGAAAGCTGTGTGATCACATTTGAGCCCACCACAACCTCGTTTGCTAGCTCGTGCAGGTAGTATAAAATAGTCCCGTTTACAAATGAGGGAAGCAGGTCAGAAAAAAGATTAGGAGACTCCTCTAAAGCAAGAGAAGCACAGAGGACAGATTTCTGAGCCTCAGTCTGCCTCCTGCCCACCCCCTGGCCCACGGTCTCCTCTCTGCCCCCAGCCCTTCAGTCTTGTTCTACGATCCTCTGCGTGCTGGTCTGATTCCGGCCCGTAGGCGCTAAGTAACGACCAGGCTCTCACCTCCACAGCCTGTGGTGCACAGCAGAGCACCCGAAACCCAGTGGGACTCAGGCCCCAGCACCCTGCTCCCAGCGTCTTCATGGCAGCTCTGGGGTAGCACAGACCTCACTCAGATTGCGGCTCTGTCACTCATCAGCTGTCTGGCCTTGGGAGATCGATCACCAAACCTCTCTAAGTCATAGCTGTTTGTCCATTAAATGGGAGGGGTCGCAACACCTACCTTGTTGTTATAAAGAGGGAATGAGATCATGCGGCATCACTCCGAAGAACAGGGACGGGCGCTCAGGAAGCACAGTGATGCCTGCCGACAGGCTCCAGCCGCTGCTGGAGACACAAAGAAACACATTAGGCTGTTTTGTGATCGCTGGGCTGGAGCAATTAAAAAATAATGCAGAATAATTCCAGAGATGTTATGCATCGAGAGCCAACTTGTAAATATGCTGGGTTCCAAGAGTTCTTAGGTTAATTGATCTCAAAAGCACATGGTCCCAAAACAAAACGAAAAACTAAATATGGTGCCATAAAAAGAGAGGTAGAATTCACTACTTGGTACCCAGGCTAGCATTCTAAACTTTTTAACCCCCCGGTATTGTAATGCTGTGCCCTTGCAAATCATATAAATGATTTAAACATAATCAGATAAAATACTACCAGTTTAACATATATAATTAGACAAAGTTAAAAAAAATCTTCTGAACAAGAAGTGGTTTCTTTTCGTGGAATGCTATTGGCTGAAGTAAAGCAGCTCTGAGTAAGCAGCAGAAGGACCCTGTGGCTATTCTGGAAGGCTTCCAGCACGCAAGTGCCCTGAGTAGGTGTGCCCGGTTGGGTGGGGTCTGGGCAGCCCGGAGCCCCCAGCCCAGTTGCCTTCAGCTTTGAGTGACCTTGTCTGCTTACCTCAATAGCCCCAGAATACTTTTTCTGTGTGCTATGAAGGAAAAAAGATTGGAAAGCACTGTTGAAGGGGACCAGGTGACTCTTGCTGGTGGTCCCACAGCTCCTGAACTTCTGCCATCCCCTTGCCTTTGGTTCCCCCATTGACTAAAAGCCTGGAGTTGGGCACGTGTTGGACAGCGCCCTCTTCAGGTCGTGGTGCGAAGGGCGGCCTCCAGGGAATTTCTGAGGCTGCGAAGAGGCAGGCCCGCCCGGCAAACACCAAATCCCAGGCCTGGCATCATTGTCCCATGAGGGGACAGAGTAACATCGCATCACAAGGTATTAAAAACGTTGCCATGAGGTTTGAGAACTGACTTGGGAAAGAAAGTGCGAATAGCTGAGAATGATAGAGGACAGCCTCTGAGCTATCTTGAGAGGTCCTAGCTGTAAAAGGGGACAGAAGGGAGCCTGTATTTACCTAAATCCAGCTACAGATTATGCTAGGTTGGTGTTATTATGCCCATTTTACAGATGAAGAAACTGAGGCTCAAGAGCTTACCTCTTGCTCATGACTTCTAGCCTGGAAAATTGCAACAACCAGGCTGGTGTCCGCTCCCAGGTTCTCTCCTTTCTACCTCCAGATCCATTTACCACAATTTTCACTCATTCATTCATTCATTCATTCAACAAATATCTTTTGAGTACTGCTCTGTGCCAGGCACTTTGCTAGGCACTGGGGGCGCTGGGTACTCCTGCCTTTCTAGAAAATGGATGACAAACAAAATAAATAGGTTAAAAGAAAAAAAAAAGGAGACATACGCTGTGGAGGAAAATCTAGCAAAAGGGATAAGGAGTGCTGGGCAGGGGCCAGGGCTGCCATTTTAAGCAGGGTAGCCAGAAAAGGCCCCTTTGCAAAGAGGGTACCCGGAGTAAGTACCTGAAGGAGATGAGGAGGGTGAAAGCAATGCCGACAAACCCAGCTGCATAATTTGTGGGGCCCAGTGTGAAGTGGGCATATGGGGCCCCTTGTTCAAATGTATGCAGAATTTCAAGATGTCAGTGGCAGAGCATTAAGCCCAGCACGAGGGCCTTCTAAGCAAGGGGCCCTGTGTGACTGCACACGCCTCACACCCGTGTGTACATGTGGATATTTGGGGAAAGAGCCTCCAGACAGAGGAAAAGCTCGTTCGTGCAAAGGCCCTGAGGGAGGGGCATGCCTGGCATGATTCAGGAACCACGAGGAGCCCAGTGCAGCTGGGGTAGTGAGCAGTGCGTCAAGTGGGAGGACAGGAGACCAGAGGGGTGGCAGGTTGGGGACAACGGACCACTTTGGGCCTCGCAGCCACTGCAAGGACTTAGGCTTTTCCCTGGTGAGAGATGGGAGCCGCTGCAAAGTTTTGAGCCAAGGAGAGACCCTGAAAGTGCTCTTTTTTTTTTTTTAAAGATTTTATTTATTTATTTGAGACAGAGAGAATGAGAGAGAGAGAGCACATGGGGGGGGGGGCGGTCCGAGGGAGAAGCAGACTCCCTGCCGAGCAGGGAGCCCGATGCGGGACTCGATCCCGGGACTCCAGGATCATGACCTGAGCCGAAGGCAGTCGCTTAACCAACTGAGCCACCCAGGTGCCCTGAAAGTGCTCTTACCAAACCCTTCAGAAGCTTCCCATTGCTCGCAGGATAAAATTCAAACTTCTCAGCCTTGCCTTCATGGCTTCTTATAATCTGGCTTCTTCCTATCCTTCACCCTTCTCTCTTCCCTTTACCTTCTGTCCCAGCCTTGCCGAGCTGCTGACAGATCCAGCCAGGCTAGCCATGTTCTTTCACGATCCCCTGTCCTGCTGAGCGCTGCGTCCTCAGCCTGGCATGTGCTGCTTCTTCTCTTCACCCACTTGCTCCCATTCCTCAAGCCTTAGCTCAAGCCTCACCTCTTCTGGGAAGCCTTCCAGTGTGCCCCTCCACCACCCTTCCAGTGGTGTCCATATGCCCGATCCAGGTCTCTATGCCCAGCACCTCGCACAGGGCCCGGCACATAAGTGTCCAGTTGATTGAAAAGGCACTGCTGGGGCGGTGTAGGGCACCAGATAGAGCCACACATACACAGGGGAGGAATTCGGGTTCAAGCCTAGGCCTGCATGCTCCAGAGCCTCCAGTCTTTATTCAGCACTCCACCGCCTCCCTCAGTTCATCAGGGATGGAGAAGGCTAGTGTGGATGAAGAGTTCACAGAAGGCTTCCTGGAGGAGGTGACACCTGATAGGATGTGTCCGGTCTAGAGGAGAAGGCATTACTAAAGGGAGAAATGCACAAGCCAGGGCCTGGGATGGGCCGGAATAGGGACAGGGAGACCTCCACACTCCCAGGACTGAGGAGGCTGGCCCAGGCTCAGGGTGTTACCCCCAGGCGCCTTTGTGGTCCTGGAGGGGCTGCAAGCAGTGGAGTCTCAGGGCAGCAGACAGAAGGGGTGGGGTGGGGCCAGTCGGGGCTGGGGCCTCATAGTGGCACCCTTCTTCCACATGCTGCACCCTCATGAGAAAGAAGGAACCTGCCAGGCTGCGCCCCAGGCCTTGGGAATCAGTCACTGGGCATCAGGGGCCCGGGCCTCAATAGCAGAGTATCCCCTTCCCCAGGCTCTACGTGCTGAAGCTCTCAGACGACATCGGGAAATTTGGGGAGGTGCGACTGCCCCTCCTCGGCTGCCTTGGTGTCTCTTGGGTGGTGGTCTTCCTCTGCCTCATCCGTGGGGTCAAGTCTTCAGGGAAAGTAAGTATACCCCTCCCCCAGCAGGGTCTGTGCCCACCCAGAAAGACCCTGCTTCCCCTGCTGGGGTTGTGTGTAGGGGTTGGGGGCAGGTGGTGATGAAGGGACATGGGAGGGGAGGAGCGGCCAGAGGGTGGTGGGGTGGTGGCTGGGGGGCCAGGCAGGGGGTGCCCAGGGCGGGAAGAGCTGGGAGGAGTCCAGCGGAGCCTGTCTCGTGCACAGGTGGTGTACTTCACAGCCACATTTCCCTACGTGGTGCTGACCATCCTGTTCGTCCGAGGTGTGACCCTGGAAGGAGCCTTCACGGGCATCATGTACTACCTGACCCCGCAGTGGGACAAGATCCTGGAGGCCAAGGTGGGCCATGGAGTGTGGCCTGGAAGGGGGGGGAGGGGCTGAGAGGTGCCCGCCTCTGACCCCTGCTGCTCTGCCCATCCTGCCCCGCAGGTGTGGGGGGATGCCGCCTCCCAGATATTCTACTCGCTGGGCTGCGCGTGGGGAGGCCTCATCACCATGGCTTCCTACAACAAGTTCCACAACAACTGCTACCGGTGAGCCCCCACCCCCCCGCCAGCCCCGGGCTGCCCCCTCCACCCAGCAGCCTTCCCCAGGCTTTCCCAGATCCGCAGACCCAGGGCAGCCTGCTGGGCCTCCCCCGAAGGCCCTGCATCGCACTCACGGCCTGGAGGTCCTGGGAGTGCTGGGTCTGGAGTGGGTCACTGGGGAAAACAGAGAGAAGGCGGGGGAACGGTGATGCCCCAGGGGTCTCTGGGGCCTCGAGAGCCTCAGCCCACTTAAGAAGGCCCAGAGCAGACCAGAAAAGAGGTTGAGGGGGCCTCTGTTCCTAGAACGTTCCATCTCAGGTCTCGTCTCTGCCTGACTGGGCAAGGGAAGCAAGCCGCGTGTCTTGAGCCCTGTTCTCCTCCCCACCAGGGACAGCATCATCATAAGCATCACTAACTGTGCCACCAGCGTCTATGCGGGCTTTGTCATCTTCTCCATCCTGGGCTTCATGGCCAATCACCTGGGTGTGGACGTGTCCCGTGTGGCTGACCACGGTCCTGGCCTAGCCTTCGTGGCTTACCCTGAGGCCCTCACCCTACTGCCCATCTCCCCACTCTGGTCCCTGCTCTTCTTCTTCATGCTCATCTTGCTAGGGCTGGGCACTCAGGTATGAGGCACGGGACGTGGGCCAGGGGCCTGGTGAGGGTGGAGGCCGGGCCGGAGGCCAGGCCCCTGCTCTGACGGCCACTTCCTGCAGTTCTGCCTCCTAGAGACGCTGGTCACAGCCATTGTGGATGAGGTGGGAAACGAGTGGATCCTGCAGAAAAAGACCTATGTGACCTTGGGTGTGGCCGTGGCTGGCTTCCTGCTGGGCATCCCCCTCACCAGCCAGGTAAGCCCCGACAGTAAGGCTGGGCTGGAGTGGCCCGGGAGGGGGGCATCGTGGGTGGGGGAGCCGGGCTTCGGCGCTCCCGGCTCAGCTGCCCACTGGCCCGCAGGCAGGCATCTACTGGTTGCTGTTAATGGACAACTACGCGGCCAGCTTCTCCCTGGTTGTCATCTCTTGCATCATGTGTATGTCCATCATGTACATCTACGGTAAGTGCGCAATCTTCTGTGGCCTCTCGTGTCCCGGCCCTGGCCTCCCCACGCTGCCCTGCCAGGCTTGCTGACACCCCTCTCTCAGGGCACCGGAACTACTTCCAGGACATCCAGATGATGCTGGGATTCCCACCGCCCCTCTTCTTCCAGATCTGCTGGCGCTTTGTCTCTCCAGCCATCATCTTCGTAAGTTCCTCGGCTGCCCGCCCCCCTCCCTGCTACCCCCTGGCAAGTGTCCTTCTCTTGGGAACCAGCAGAGGGAGAGCAGGAGCCCATCCGTCTGGCCAGAGCTTCCCCCCACCCTGACCCTCCCACTGGGTCTCTGCACCCACCACTCTGGCCACTGGGAGCCTGAGAGAGGTTGCATAGAGTCAGGCGGAGACTCAGAACCACCCGGGCACTGGCCTCGGCTTGGGAAGGGAGCTTAGAGCCCTTATTCGGCTGAAGACGGTGCCCAGCCTCGGCAGGGGAAAGCAGGCTGGCAGCGGCTGAGAGCTGGCCCTCCCTCCCTCCCTCCTGCGTGCTAGCCCCAGAGGGGCCTCGGGAACAATTAGTGATATCGGTGTCAGCCTCCATCGGCCTTGCTGATCCCTCTTAGCGGAGATGCTCAGGGTATGCGGTGTGAATGCATGGGTGTTCCAGAAGCGGGTTGTACAAGTCAGATGTCAGCTCCAGATCAGAGGCAACCTCCTACACCTTCCAGGCACTGGAGGGGCCTGGCTCTGGAGAGGGAAGGCTCTCGTTCCCCCAGTATTCAACACCTGGGAGACTCCCATCAGGGAGCGGAATTGGAAGGACCTCCCGCCCTGGCTGGGAACCAGGCACTTTCTGCATGTTGTTCATGTATCAACTCATGTGATCCAACTCTCCAAGGTATCATTGTTATTCCCACTTGACAGATGAGGAAACTGAGGCACAGAGATGTTAAGTAATCGACCCAAGTTTACACAGCTAATAACTGACAGAGTCGCTATTGGAAGCGGGTTGTCCCATCTGGAGCCTGTGTGCCGGGCCAGGGCTACACCAGAAACGGCCGCAGGAAGGAGGACTCTGGTCCATGGACTAAAAACCATCTGGTTTTGCTCCTTTCTGCTCAGGGTGGGAGGAGGAGGCACAGAGTGTTTGTTGGTAGAATGGTCGCTCCACAGAGAAGAGGCAGGACCACCGGAGTGACAGAAGGGTCAGCCTAGCGGCAAGGGCAGCGTTCAGTCGTGTCCCTGTCATGCCCAGCTTCTCTGGGCCACAGGGAGCTCAGCACTGGATTCCCACTTTGGCTCATATTTCTGGCGGCGGAAGAGGCCTCTGAGGGCTGAGGTCTCCACCACTTGGGGTGTGGGATCTTCCCCGAGGCTGGCACAGCACCAGCTCCAGCCACTGGCCCAGCTTTGAAACGGGAGCAACGGAAGCCTCCTATAAGTGGCCTCCTGTAAGTGGTGGGAGGCGGGGGAGGCCGGGCACTGCTGCCAAGCGCCGTGCCCTCTGGGCTTGCAGCTGAGGCCGAGGCCTGGGACCCTCTTGAGGGGAGCTCATCCTCCAGAGCTCCGAAGAGGCTGCCGCCCTGGGCAGGGACCTGGGGTACCAGCCAAGGCAGAGCAGGAGGTAGGAAGGAGGCAGACCCAGGAAGGCTCCGGAGGGGCAGGCTCAGCCCGGGTACCGTGTCTCCGAGAGACTGAGGCAAAGTGGGCAGCGCCCTCTCTGTGCTCAGAAAGCCAGGCCAGAGTCGCCCTAAGCTGAGGACTCCAGGCCCTGTGGACTTATGTTTCTGGGCTGTTGTGTCTTCTTTGGGGGTTTTACTTCTTTAGATTTCTGAAAGGCTCTTTTTGACAAACCATCTTTCTGTCCGCTGAAATAAGAGATTTGTTTACACCTTGATCAGCATCTAGTTCCACTCAGGAAACTGGTCATAAGCTCCTACTATGCGCAGCATGCCGGGAGGGGCCCCCTAGTGGGTGTGGGTCTTGCCGTCCTGAATTTGGTCACTAGGACGCAGCTGAGGGCCCAGGAGGCAGATGCCGAGCCCCCCTGGGGAGCCACCTGCCCATCTTTCTGCTTCCTTAGTTTGTTGTCGTTGCTGTGGCCTGGGCTTCATTTCCCATCCCACTCCTCTCTTTCCAAAATGGTTCCCAGTCCCCAGCCTGCCATTCACCATTTCTAGGCTTTGGAGTCTCCCTTATGGCTCCACAGCCATAGACAGGCAGGGCTTTGCCCTCTCCGCTTCCGCATCGCTCTCATCTCTGCACAAGTCCGTTCAAATCAGCAAGTGAGGTTGTGCCAGGCACTCTGCTGGGCATAGAGACCCTGATGCAGTCCCAGGAGGCCCTAGGCCTATGGGAAACATGAAACAAATGCTTAGCAGATGGAAAATGCCATTGACAGCCCTTTCAGGAAGAGGGATGAGAAATCTGGAAAGGCTTCTTGAAGGAGGTGTCATTTGCATGGGGTCTGATAGAGGAAAATGGAGAGGATTCTCCAGAATAAATGAAGAGGGAGGAAGATGCTGGGTGCAACCGAGACATTGAGACGGGTAATGTGGCCAGAAGGATAAGTGAGGTCTCGCTGGGAGATGGCAAAAGCTCTAAGGCCCAGGATTTGGCAAAAGGGAGCCATCGCGAGTCTTTGAGGAGAACCGACTGACTTCAAAGGTGATTTCAATTGTTCCCTGGCCGGTTCAGGATTATGACGAAGGCAGACCTCTCCTCTTCCATGATGCCTGATGCCTACCTGCCCCCCAGGCCCTGGACCTTCGGTTCCATCTGCTTCGTCCACTACCCAAACCTTGACATTGCCCCTGTCCTGCCCAAAATGCCTCTTCCTAGTTCGGGAGACTGGAGAGAAAGGGGAGGGGTGCTGGGAGAGGGACTGAGGCCTGGAGAATGGGGGGGCGGTGCTGGGCAGGGCTCACGGGCACTCCCATCCCCTACTCTCCACAGTTCATTCTCGTCTTCACGGTGATCCAGTACCGGCCAATTACCTACAACCACTACCAGTATCCAGGCTGGGCTGTGGCCATCGGCTTCCTTATGGCTCTGTCCTCCGTCATTTGCATCCCTCTCTATGCCCTGTTCCAGCTCTGCTACACAGATGGGGACACCCTCCTCCAGGTGAGGGGTGGGGGCAGGCCACAGCCAGGTGAACGGGGAGGGGGTGTGTGGATGGGGCTTCCTGGCTCCCTTCTGAAGCGCCCACCCACCCTCCATGTCTACCTCTCCTGCAGCGTTTGAAAAATGCCACGAAGCCAAGCAGAGACTGGGGCCCCGCCCTCCTGGAGCACCAGACTGGGCGCTATGCCCCCACCATCCCACCCTCTCCTGAAGACGGGCTGGAGGTCCAGCCGCTGCACCCGGACAAGGCCCAGATCCCCATGGTGGGCAGTAACGGCTCGAGCCGTCTGCAGGACTCCCGGATATGAGCACAGCTGCCCGGGGAGGGCCCCACCCCTGCCCGTGCTCCCACCACAGAGACTGGGGAGGCAGGGGACGGGGGTCACCACCTGCCCCTGCCATGCCCTGGCCAGGGCGGCTGCTGTCACCTTGGTCACCACTGGTAGCGTGGTCATTTGTGCTCGTGTCCCCAGTGTTTACAGGTCCTTTGGATGCCCAGATGGCAGCTGGAGATGGGTGTGGGCGATGGGAGGGTTGCCAGCGGGGGGCAAAGCACTTTGGGGGGGGTCTAAGGCCAGGTCCCCAGAGATCTGCTGGGCTTTACATGGCCTCTGATGCCCCCACACTCTGCCCTGAGCTGTGGTTCTAGGTGGCCCCCCTACCTGTCCCCCTCCTTGGGCCTCCAGCCTCCTGACCAGTGTTCCTGCCCTCTGAGCAGACCCCAGCCTCTGCCCAGGCAAATTTGGGTCTTCCTATCCAGGGGCAGGGTGAGGGGCTAAGGGGCTGTACAGTGTTACTCGTCAGGCTGTGCCGCCCAGCCCTGTTTGTCTGTGTAATTATTTTTGTAAAAATCGTATTATCTGTGGTTGCCACTCCCGTGCCCCCAGCCTTGGACCCCCTCTGTCTTCCAGGCCTGCCTGCACCTCACTCGGCTGCTCTGGGGTCTCTGCACCTCATTCCAGCCCTGGCTGTCAGGCCCAGCCAGCAGAGGCCCATGACACAGCAGCCTGCCCAAAGCACTAGTTTCTGGGGGGTAGGGGTGGGGCGCTGCTCAGCAAGAGGTTTGAGCCCAGAGCCCTGGGGAAGGGGACCTTACAGGAAACCCCCTTGCCCTCTCTCCACCAGGTGAAAGGTCCAGTCCTCCCAAACTGGGCTGCCCTTGTTCATGTGCCAAATGGTCCCAGCCCGCGTGCCCCATCCCCTCTCTGGAGCCAGAGCTCCACCCCACCCCCCCAGCCCCGCAGTGTCCATCTGTCCGTCCTCTGTGCCCCTGTGTGCAGTGACAGCCCTGGAAGAGCCGCCTCTAATCCTCTGTAGCAATAACGGTGCACCAGCCACCCCGACCCCTCCGTGCACCACTAGGATTTTAAAGTCCATAGATTTTAATGAAATTTCTATTCCTGCCTCTGAACTGCCACTGTGCTTTGTCTGAGTGCCCCCAGGGGCACAAGAGTCGGGGCTGGGATGAGACCTCTGCCGGCCAGGCCTTTGTGGAAGACCAGAAGAAGAAAGGCCAAAGGCCCTGATGGTCAGAACGAGACACCAGGGGCTTGGCGAGGGGGTGGGGCAAGAAGGGCCAGACAGATGGACAGCCCTGCATCCTGGCGAGGGCCCATCCAAGACTAGATCTGAAGCAGGCTGGGCCACAGCAGCTGAGAGGTGGCAGCGGCGGACGGGGTGAGTTCCAGCAGGAGCCCAAGCCTACTTCCCGGCCAGCCCTTCAGGTGGGGGCGTGGGGTGCCGCGCTGGACACCGGAGTGGACATGGGCCTTTTCCCGGCGCTGCACTGAAGCCTCCGTCGCCCGCGGCAGGTGGCAGTCAGGCCTCGGGGGCAGCGCTCCGGCGGAGGGGCAGGCAGGCAGCCCTGGCGGGGCCCCCCCCAGCCTCCCGCAGCCCCGCGGGGGCAAGGCCAGCCTCCCGGACCCTGGCTGGAGGAGCCCACGGGCTGCTGCCTGGGCAGGAAAGAGCAGCTGTGAGCGAGCAGCGGCCTGACCCTTCGGCCACCCTGTCCCGCCGTGCCGCCGCCCTGGCTGACCTGTGGCTGGAGGAGACACAGGACAGCCTCAGAGGGGCCTGCAGCTCCCGTCGCATGGCCGCCTTCTGTTCCTTCAGCTCTGCAGGAGAGGTGCCTCTGAGACACAGCACCCAGCAGCTCTGGGGTGTGTACAAGTGTGGCATGGGGAGCAGGAGGCTGGGGGTTCTGGGGCCTCCTTGGGGTCCTCACCTGCCAGGGTGGGCTCTAGGGTTGCCTCGGAGGGCTGGGGGGCCCCTGTGTACTCCTCTTCCAGGCAGCGCTGCAGGGAGAGCTGGCTCAGTGTCCCGGCCTTAGGCAGGGGTGGGGCAGGGCAGGACCCCCAAACTGGCTCAGGCAGTCCCTGGTCGGGGGGGACACTAGCCCCCCTGAAAATCCCAGCTTGGTGAGGTGGTGGCTGGCTTGGACTCAAAACTTAGGGAAGGTAAGGAAGCAAAGACAGGGACAAATTCAGCAAGTTAATCTAAAAGTGCTGACCTTGGGCTAAGGGGCTCAACCAGAATCTTGTGGATACACATACAGGGATGGTGCACACGTGAGAAATGGCCACAGGACTCACACACACCTTTCCATGCACATATGCACACAGACACACACGCACGTGGCTCTCACGCACCAGGTAAGAGGCAGCGGTGTCTACACTCAGCAGAAGGGCTCTGGGCAGGGAGGCCCAGGGCTGCAGCTCACCTGCAGGGTGGGGATCATCCTCTCCAGGGTGTGACACTCCCCCTCCAGGAGGCTCCTGGGACACATGGAGGATGGCAGCCGCGACCAGCTCCACAGGACCCAGTCTCAGCTGAGCCCTCCACCCAGCCCCTAACCTCCAGCCTCCCCGCCTCCAGGCCCTCCCGCCTCAGCCCGCCCTGCTCTCTGTGGCCGGGTGCTGCCCGCAGCCTTCCACCCCCACCAGCCTCTGCCAGGGCAGGATGTGTCCTCCCCGTGCCTACCTCACAGTGCCCATCATCCTCTCTTCTGCATTACGGCAGGGGCCTCCTCCAGCCTCCCTTCTCTCCCGCATCACAGCCCCTCCCCTGCTTAAAACCCTTCCATGGTTCCTCAGGCCTCAGAGCCTGTTGGCATCCCTGCTTGACCACTTCCTGGCAGCAACCACAGCGGCCCTGCAGCAACCTGCCCTTGCCACCCCTCAGCCTTCCCCTCCTGGTCTCCCCACCAGGTGTGTGGCCACCTTCTCCTCTCCCACAGTCCAGTCCTGGTACTTCAAGACCTGTCCCGGCCCCATCCACTCTGTGTCCATCCCCACCACGCACACTCAGGGGCCTCACCGCAGGTGTCCAGCAACCTGGTCGATGCTGGACACATTCAGCTGGTCCTTGATGACGCTGAGGTCCCTCTGACTGCTGCTGGCAGATGAGGTCAACGTTACTCTCCCCATGTTGCCTCACCCCAGGCCTTCAGGACACAAGTGCCACTTCTCCTAGACAGTTCTGTGTCTTTTCTCGCAAAGGCAACATAGTATAGTGCAAAGGGGAGGAGTTCTGGAGCCTGGTTTGCAAATGGGCTCTGTCACCCTTCAGTGTGTGTGACCTTCGGCAAGTGGATTATCCCTTCTGAGCTTTAGTTCCTCATCGGTAAAAGGGGGCCATCATTCCCCCAAAGGGTTGTGTGAGAACTAGAAATAAGTTGCTGCTGCCATCCACTTATGAACACGCTCCTGCTCCTTTATCTCATTCAGTCCCCAGCTCTCCCTAGCCCAGCTCTCGTTGATCCCTGCATGTGGTTGTAGGAGGTCCAGCTCCAGGCCAGGAACTTCTCCGTGGAGCCACGTGGAACCCACCAGCTGGCTGGGGTCTGCTGCCAAGCAGGGACAGATCCCTCCTCTCCTGCCACCACTTTACCTGGGTTCACCAGCTCTCTGCAATATGTCCTGTTCTGGCAAATCACACCTAGGCTCCTCCAAGGCAAAGCGCAGGACCCTGGGGCTGTACTGGACCCAAGCCTGGGTCTGGTCCCTGCAGAAGGTGCACTGAAGGTAATTTAGGGGCTCCTTCCAGGGAACCATCAAAGGCAATCCTGGCCCCTTATCAGGCGCAGGGCTAGCCCCTCTTAGTTCTGCTGCGGGGTCTAGCCCTAGCCCTAGGTCTGAGGTTCCCACCTGCCCTCGCAGATGGCCTTCTGGCGGAGCCCCAGGAGCAGCTGCCTCAGTTCCTGGCGCACGAGGTCTCTTAGGAGGGGCGGTGGTGCCAGAAGGGAGGAGGGGTCAAAGGTGGGGCGGGAGCCAGAGGCTTGGGAGGATCGAGCCTCTTGGAGCAGTGACTGTAACATCACCACCTGCAAGGAGAGCTGGGACACCTTGCGACTGGGGAGAGAAGTGACGGGAGTGAAGGGGGCTGGGGGACTGAGGGGCAGAGCGGAGTCAGGAGGGCTGGGAGGACAGTGAGATCCGGCAAGATCTCGAGAGCTATCGGGCAGGACTAGGGACCCGGAGGAGGTGGGGAAATCACCCGAGTCGTGGGACAGGCCTGGAGTGTGGCCCATCTGCCCACTCCCCACCTCTGCCCGCAGCTCCAGGCTCAGGTCCACCGTCGTCTCCCCCAGAATCCTCTTCACTTCGGGCCGCTCCGGGAGCGGAACGTGTTCCTCTACCAGCTCCCACAGAGACGGGGAGTCCCGGAGCATGGCCCACCCGCGCCGCCGCCCCCCGTCGAGCGGCCCCAGGCTCGCACCTGCGGGAGAGCAGGTGGCGGCGCCGCGTTACCGGGAGAAGGCTGGTCGCCCAAGGCTGGGCCCCGCCCACCCGCGCCCCGCCCCTTCCCGGCCTCACGGGCCACGCCCCCAGCCCGTTGCGCTCCCCGGCCTCTCCCAAGCCCCACCCTTGTTCTGCCACCAGTCTCAGCGACTGGAATTACCCGGTCCGGAGCCGCCGGTCTCTGGCGCTGTCCCTTGTGCCCCGCTTCTGGCTGACTCTCGGGGGCCGCTGTTCCCGGTCACGGCCCCCAGGAGCCGGGCAGTGGGGACCGGGGCCCTAGCCCCGCCTCTTCCGCGCGGCCGTCACCCGGGAAACCGCGCCGCTACCCAGGCTCCGCCCCCAACGATTCCAGGTGGGGTGGGCGGTACCAGCTCGCCCGGAGTCGGACCCACCGCCGCGAGGGGTGGCCTGGGAGAGTCCGAACCATCCAGAATCCTGGTGCCAAGCTCTCTGGGCTCCTCTCCGGGCAGCTTTCGGTTTCGGGGCAGGTGGGAAGAGCCGAGAAATCGGAGCCCACTGGGGCTGTTATTACTTCGTTGCCTCTCGTGGCCTGGAGGCAGCGGCTGGGTAAACCTTTCCTCAGGGTCGGCGGAAGTCTCGCGAGCGGCTGCGCTTGCAGAGGCCTGGGGAACCAGGACAGCCCGGGCCACCAGGACAGCCCGGGCCAGACAGACCGAGAAATTGGTGGTGCCCTCCCACAACACACACCGGGTCTGGAATCTGGGCCCAGATTCCCTAACCTCAAGCAGACAAAGGGGCTGCTCCATTCACGTTTTTTACTAAAGCACCCACACAAGTTTCTGTGCAATGTACAAACAACGAGCCGGCCCTGGGGGCTACTGCCTTCTCTCTGAGACAGGGAGGCGGGAACCAGACTGACTGATCTAAGCCCCACCCGCCCCCATGCAAAGCCCAACCCCAAGATCCCAGGCAGCGACACAGCACCCCCTCTGGTCCCCTCCTGGGGCTGCTCCTCAGCAGGGGGCGCACCAGAGTTTGCCCCTACAATGTTGAATGAAAAAGGTTTCCCCTCCCCTGGGAGCACGGGGGATCCCCAAGTCTGAGAATTCCCCCTGGAAGCGACACTGCCCCCTAGTTGTACCTCCCACTCTTCCAGGCCCTAGGGGACTCAAGGGGGGAGAAACTGAGGCACAGAGAGGTGGAGTGACCTAGCCCAGGCCACTCGGTGAGGCAGTGCAGGGGCTGGCCCGACCCTGACAGTGAGGGAGGGCTGGGCTGGGGAGGGAGGAGCAGAAGGGTTGACCCCAGAGAGGGCCACACTGGAGGGGCTTGCCCAGGTTGGAAGTCCCCCAAAGTAGGTTCTGAAACTTCCAGGTGCAGCTGGGGGGGGCCTATGGAAGACCCTCCGAAAACAGAGCCCATAGTCTCAGTCCTGGGGGATCCCCCACAGAGTAGCCACCAGCCAGGCTATATAGGTCAGTCCTCTGGCAGGCAATCCTTGGCACTGGGAGCCTTTGTCCATTAGCATCAGCCCCGAGGGGGCCATGATGGGGGCCGCCCAATGTCCACTGTGATATTGGTGAAAAGTGGTTGCCGAGACACCTCCAAGACCTGGTACCGCACTGACCCGATGCCATCCCGCTTCATGGTCAGCTTCGTGTTTTGAATCTTGGTAAACCTAGATAGGATGGAAGTGGGTCCAGATCAGGGCTACCCAATAAACCAAATATGGGATCTCTGGGGCTAAGGCTCAAGCCACCCTGGCTTCTTCCAGGGATGACTCGGTTCTCACCAAACCCTCTGCCCGTCACCTGCTTGGAGCCCTTTTGCTCTGGCATCTGCCTTCAAAACAAAGATCTTACCCCCTTGAGTCCAGAACTGTGACACCCTCACAAATCTCCTTCTGAGCTCCTGTTCTTCTAAGCCTTAGACCCAGACACGGGCATCCCATAGGCACCTCAAAGGCAATGTGTCCTGTGTTGGATCATCGTCTGTACTCCCCAAGACCCTCTTCTCTTTGCTATCTTCTCTGTCCCCCACCACTTACTTAATGAGCAGTGCCCAATTGCCAGGCTCTGCTCTTAAGTAGCAGGGGCCCAGTCAGGAACAGGACAGTAAGTCCTCCCTCTCATGGCAAGTCTGTTCCACTAGGGGAGACAGGTAACAGACAAGGAGCACACCAGAATGCTAAGGGAGACAGGGGAGGGAGACCAAGATGGTTGCCTTGGAAGGGGTGAGCGCACGACACCAAGCTGACAGCAGGGGGAAGGACATTCCAGGCCGAGGTAAGCACAGGCTGACCCTAAACTGGAAATGAGATTTTGAACAGCCAGTGGTTTGAGCTTAATGGGCCAAGGGCGTAAGAACAGCTTGGAGGCTAGAGCATGTACGGGTGGGGCTCTGTAAGTCAGAGGATGCAGTTTTTTTTATTTCTAGGAGTGAGAAGACGGGGATTTTTAGCCCAGTGGGAGGCATGCGGGGAGGGCCAGAGGACAGGAACAATAGAAGGACGAGGGGGAAACAGCGAAACTAGGGAGAGGCCACTGCAGGAGTCCAGACAAGAGGACAGAGGCTGTGCTTGGGCAGAGGGGGTGAAGGGAAAAGCGGACAGGCTCAGAAATGTTTGGGGAGTGGCACTGACAGGACCTGCTGTGGTTTAGACACGCAGGGTGAGCGAATGAAGAATCCAGGAGAACTAGATTTGAAGCAAAAGCAACTAGGTGGATGGAACCATTCATTTCTTTAAGCCAGAAATGCCTTGCTGTCTTGCCACTTCCTCACCCAAGGTCGCCATCACTCATTCATGACGACACAGAGACCTGACACAGGACCAAGGCTCCTGGCATGTGCTTCTGGAGCTCCACTCCCACCCTCATTGCAACCGTTTTGATCCTCCCAGTCTTTCTGAGCTTAGCTCAGATCCCTCTCCAGAGCCATCCCAACACCGAGCACTCTCCCTCGGATGCCCTGCAGCCCCTCTTCTCCCTTCCCTGCTTGCCCTGTTTTTTTTTTATCTGAACTGCTTTTTCATCAGCTCCCTGGATGCCCAATGCTTCATGCTCCTGCCAAAGGCCAACCCTCCACTGGTGCTGCAGCCTACCTCCCCACTCTTACACCCTGCCTTCAGAGCAGAACAACCCTACTGTTCCATCTGGGCACGCGGCAGCCTCACGCCCAGCACACCCCTGGGCCCTGTGACTCCTCCAAACCTGGTCAGCTTCCTTCCTGGCCCACCAGCAGCTCTGCCAGCCCTTCTTCACCTTCTTCAAACTCAAAGGGTGATCCTTTCAAACCCAAATCTGATCCTGCCCCCTTCCCTGCTTAAAGCTCTCCCATGACTCCCCAGTGCCCCTGGGACAAAAGTGAAACTCCCAACCTGGGATCCGAGACCCCAAACACCCAGCACCGACCCCACTACTGTCACTCCCAGCCCTCAGTGACTATAATACCAGAGTCCCAGACTCTTAACTTATACCATGCATGTTCACATTCCAGACTCCTGCAAATACCATTCCTTTTCTCCAAACTGGCCTCCTCCACTAGCCTGGCGAATACAGCACTGTGCCCAAGGCAGGTGTGTGACAAACACGTGCGGAATGAATGATCTTTCAAACTCTGGTTTACCATCACCTCCTCCAGGAGGCCTCCCACCATCACTCCTTCTTCTGCCGGGGCAGCACCTTGCCCTGATCACCTGGTGCTGTAACTGCCTGTCTCCCTCGCTAGAGTGAACTTCACATGGGCTGTCAGGGACTGGCTCTGGGCTCCCCCCGACCCAGCCCCCATCCCCCAGGTTAGAGCAGGAAGCCCTTGTCTACACTGCACATGCCCTTGGGTGCCTCTCCCAGCCAGCGCCAGCGCCAAATGTTGCTACATCCTCAGGGACGGAGAGGCCTGCTCCAGGCTCAGAGGGATCAGCACTGTCTGTCTGCACCCTGCCCCACGTTGCTCAGGCCACCTTGTTGGGTCCCCAGGCCCAGGAGCTGTGCCCAGTGCCTGCTCCCTCTTGTCCTATCCCCTCTGGCACAAGGGAGGTCTGTGAGGACACCGACGGGAATGTAATCTACTCAGGGATGATTTGAACTCTGCCTTTACATTTTTGTCACCTCTAGGAATTAGGCCAGGGATGACCGAAGTCTGGGGTGAGGCTGAGCTAGAGGTCGGGGATCAGGGATCAGGGGTCTGGGAGTCAAGGGTTCAGGGGCCTTGGGAATCACGTCTAGGGATCAGTGGCACTGGGGAGTCCCTTCTAGGGAGTAAGGGATTAGGGGCACTTGGGGTCACCTCTGTGGGTTGGGCTCGTTATGCTTGTCCCGGTCGTGCTTGATCATGCGGTAGCGGCCTATGCGGATGTCTGGGCGCGAGATCTTCATCCCAGTCAGGGAGATCCTGGGGATGGGGACAGACGGGCTGGAGCAGGCACCAGGAAGGGCAAGGAGCCTCGCCCGGTCTGCACTGCATCTTCTGCACCCAGTCTACTCCCTGCCCCGGCCCTACTCACCGGTTGAAGATGTCGTCATCCTCGCCACCCCAGCCCCAGTACTCGTTGGGGAAGCCGTTGATTCTCAGAAACTGGGCTTTACTCAGGCCTGACACGCCTCCAAAGTAGCCAGCGTAGGGCAGCCTGTGGCACGAAGGGCACGTGTCAGCTGAGGGGCCGGAGGGGATTCCGGGGGGAAGGCCAGAGATGGGTGAGGGGCCAGAAGCAAGGGGGTGCTGGGTGCGGTGCGGACCGTTGGGCCGGGGAGTCTGGGTCCAGCTGAGAAGGGAGCCCTCACCGGAAACCGAACTTGTCCATGGCAATGGCGAAGTGGCGGGGCTGGTCACCACAGCGGTACAGGTTGCGGTCATCCATGGGGACCAGGTCCACGTCACTGAAGATGAAGCAGTCGTACGTGGCGTCCTCCTTCAGCGCCTCTAGGAAGCCTACGTTGAGCAGCTTGGCCCGGTTGAAGGTGTCCTCGCCGTGCTGGGGGTGGGGCAGGGGACAGGTCAGCTCTGGGCCTGTGACTGGCAGGCACCTGCCACTTTACCACTGTCCAGAGCGCTCCCCAAGGGGCTCCTACTCCCTGCCTGCCCCCACCCCACTCTGAGTGGCTTCCCTAGGTCCTGCCTTCCAAGGCCTTCCAGGACTTGGCTTCAGGCTCCTCTCCCACTGTTTCCCTCAGACCCCAAGGCCCAGCTGCACTATGTTCCTCAGCAGCCCCGGAACACGCCAGACTCTTTACTGCCTCAAGGCCTTGCTGTCAGCTCTGGAATGCTCTCCTCTGACGGTCAAGCTTGTGTGTGGACAGGCATCCATGCTCACACCTCCCTGCCTCCACGTAATCATTCCTTCTGTCCTGTGAGCTTCACTTAGTGTCCCGTTACACTGTGACTTAAGAGCGCTCGTTTCGTTCATTCTTTTACCCCTCAATCCAGCAGGCCCTATAGTCCTGTCCTGGGCGCCAGGCATCTTCTCTGTGCCAATGGGAGCCTTAGAGAAGAGCAGCCCTGAGCCCACTGCATCCCTGCTGAGCACACTCACAACATGAGATGAACAGTGAATGCCCCAAATAACCAGTGTCGAAGACAAAGAAACCATGGGTACTGAGCCACTGAGCCTCAGCCACCTATCCCTTCTGGCTCATCTGGATCCACATCCAGCTTCCCGTGCAGCCTCTGAGACCGGGACAGGACCTGGCTAGATTCACTTGTCTCCCCAGCAAAATGCCAAGCACAGGGTGTACAGGCAGTCATGGCCCAATGAGCCGGGGGTCCCCTAAGAAATGGCGCTGCAGGCCAGACCTCCTGGAGGTGGGGTTCCTGGCCACGCATGCCCATGCTCCAAATTCTAGCCAGAGCAAGGAGGATCCCATGGAAGGAGCTGGCCGCTGGGCTCCCTGTCCCAACCCACCATCTCTAGGGTGGAGCTAGACCGGCCTGGAGAGGGGTCTCTAGGAGGGCCCCTCCAGAGGGAGAGGAGGAATCACGGCCCCTCCTTCCCACCAGCCAGCCTGGTCCCGACGGGGTGGGAGCGGCTCACCCTGCTTGCTCTCTTTCCTTGCCCTGCACCTTCCCTCCCACCAGCCCTTGCAGCAATTGTGCATTTTCTCCTGGCTCATCGGCTCTCCTTTCTGACCTTTCTCACCAGCCAGGAGCCCTGAGTTTCTCCCATGCGGCTCATAAACATGCCCAATTTTACCCCATCTGAAAAAGAAACCTCTCTAGCCACGGCCCTACCTTTGCCTCCCCTTCTCGGCAGAGTGGTTTTTTTTTTTTTTTTAAAGAGTTGCCTCCAATTGGCTATTTCCATTTTGTCAAATCTGATTCCTTCTTCAACCCACTGCAATCTGCTTCCGCCCCCACCATGCCCCTGAAATGGTTCTCGCTGGGCCCACCTTGTTGCTAAATCCACTGGACGCTTCTTAGTCCATATCCTTCCTCCCCCGGCAGTGCTCACGTAGCTGCCGTGCTTCCTTCTGGACACTTATTCCTGGGCTTCGGGGACACCACACTCTCCTGGGACTCCCCGAACCTTTCTGGCCAACCTTCCCAGTCTGTGGTGCTGTCCCTTCCCCCACCCATCCCTTACATGCTGGCTTTCCCCTCTCAGGCCCCGTACTCCCCGGGCAGGCTGGACATTGTTGGCTTTAGGGACCATCCGCATGCCGGTGGCTCCCAGATCCCTCTCTGCACCTTAGACCTCGCTGCTGGGTGGACTCATGGGTCCAACTGCCAGCTGAACATTCCTCTCATACTTCACCCGGACACTCAAACTCATCCCATGCAAAAAAGAATTCAGAGTCAAGCTCTCCCCCAGACCTGGCCAACCCCCTGTGTTCTCACTCACAGGTGCAGCTAACCACACAGCAAATGGCCAAGAAGAACCCTCGAGGTGTCTGGCGTCTCCCTTTCCTTACTCTCTACCGTGTCACATCTCTCCCACTGCAGCCGACCCACACACAGGTTCACTGCCTCTCTCCTGAACATCGTAGCCTCTTTGCAACTGGTCACCCCGCCTCCAGTCTCCCCCGCTCCAACCCATTCTCCACTTGCAACCAGAGCCATCTTCTCGATAAACAAGTGTACATGCTACTCCTCGCTTAAACCCTTCCAGGGGTGCCCCTGCCACCTTGAGGCTGGAGTGCAACTGCTTCGCATGCCTCCGGAGACCCTTCTGGATTTGGCCTCTGCCAGCAACTCCAGGCTCATCTTTGCTGCCCACCCTACACGCTGGACCCCACACCTCGGCCAACGGTTCCCCAACACACGAGACCGGTTCTCTGGATGGGGTCTGGGGCCTCCAGTCCGCCTGCCGGCTCATGCCTGTTCCTCCCTCAAGACCCATCTCAACTGCCACTTCTCCACCCCAGGGCTGGACAAGGCCCCTCTGTGCCCCCACAGCCCCCTGCTCCAACTCATCCCGCACCATCGTCCTGGAGTCTACAAGGATCCAAGTCCAAGTGTGGGAGTCGTAAGTACGGGAAGGAGGACCCGCATCAGATCCTCCCCGGGTCCCAGCAGCCAGGCCCCTGCAGGCCCAGGGCAGGGCTGAGACACTGAGCTGAGTTCCCGGGCCTCTGCTGTGGCCGTGGCCCTCACGCAGACCGCATCCCTCTCCCAGGCTCTAAGTCCCCCTCTCCAAGGGCTTCTCCACAGCTCCTCACAGCCAGCAGACCCTAGGTCTCACCTCCATGGGGCGGGGCCCGCCGAAGGTGGACCGGGGGGCCCATCCCCGCGGAGGCTGCGCACACACCCGTTGGCGTGCGCGCTCCCCTCCCCGCACCCGCAGACCCGCCCGTGGGAGCGGGGACACACACGCAGCCGCGCTCGTACGGTCACTCAGGCACACCACCACGGGCGGACACGAAGCCACGCAGGCTCCCAACCCCACTCATGCGCCGGGAGGCCCGGGGCGCTCCGGGGCCCTCTGGTGGCTAGCGCCCAGCCTGGGCCGCGGGCAGCACACCTGGTTGATGACGTAGACGCCATAGCGCAGCCGCTGTCGCCTCAGGATGGGGTGCAGGTAGTGGAGCCAGTAGCGTAGGTGGTGCTCCCGGTGTCGAAAGGGGATGATGACCGCCACCGTCTGCGCAGGCGTGCAGTCGGGCGGCGCATAGCGGCCGCCCAGGAGCACGCCCGGGTTCTCCCTCTGCACCCGCTCCAGAGGCATGGGCGAGGTGAACTCAATCAGCAGCCGGCCCACTGCAGGCAGGACGGGAGCAGGAATCAGGCCGCCATCGGAACCCAGGGACGCCAGCCCTCTCCCTCAGCCCCGCGGTAGGCCAGGGAAGCCCAGCAACAGCCCTCTCCCAACAGACCCGGAGCCCCTGCACCCCCGGGGCTCATTCCCCAAGTCCAAACGGCCAGGTCTTCTGCCCACCCCTCGAGGCAGGCCCGACCCTGCAGGCTCACCAAGACCAGGCGGCGAGTCAGGACAGGGAGGCAGGGCGGGAGCCGTGGGGCCGGGCCGGGCACTGGGAGCCTCGGGGAGCCCGGAGCTGGGGGCGGTGGTGTTGGGCCGAGAGCAGTTGGTGCTGCTGCTGGCAGCTGGGTGGAGGGCACGGGCAGGGCCGCGGACACTGAAGCGGCTGAAGAAGGCCAGATGCTGGGCGTAGACGTCGAAGTAGAGGATGACCGCCACGAGAAAGTGCAACAGGCAGAGAAGGAGCACAGCCTTGCACACGCGCTCCAGCGTGCCCCCCAGCAGTCTGCTCATCCCGCAGGCGGCCGCCGGCCCGCCCGATGGGCCCGGGCATCCGGCTGCCGGCCTGAGCAGGGGGAAGGGAGAAACAGACCCAGCAGGTCAGGGCCCGATGGGCAAGGCTACCCCCCGACCCCATCTGCCTGGTGCTCACCCTCACAGACCTGCATCCTCACACATTACCTGCTCACACCCTGTGACACTCACGGACTCCCATTCTACCTGCAAAGAGACACACGGACACAGTCCCCAGCAACTCACTACTCACACATCGTCACACACCTGAGTACTAACCCACGTATGCATACATTCCTCATTCTTGCTGACACACACGCACACAAGCACAACCTCATGCCCCCTCACACTCAAGGTGCACGCCCTTATCGTGTGACTCAACACACACCTCTGTGTGTTCTCAGAAACATGAACACATGGCCTCTGATCACGGTGGTTCATACCTCCAAATGGAAACACATTTACCTGCAGACCCACATGTGTACCTGTGCCCCAGAGAACAGACACCCCACAGGGCACCATCCTCAACCCAGGACTCTTGGTCTGGGGAGGGGCGACCATTTACTGAGTACCTACCATGCAGGAGCGCTTGGTACTCATGACTTCAGTCAGTCCTCCCAGGAGCCTGGTGGGCAGTGGTTTGCTTGGACAGGTACCAGTGACAAGTAGGCCAGGCCAACTAGGACCAGGCTGGGAAGTGGCCCTCAGCATCCAGGAGGCCCAAATATGAACAAGATGTTTATGGGATTCTTTCCCTCTGGAGCGGAAGGTCAAAATACAGGGAGGGGCATAAGACACCCTTCCTCCAAGATCTCAAGGATTGGGATGAACTTTTTGGAGTCTGCCCAGCACTGCTGGCTCTGATTTCGGGAAGAGGGACCGTCTGGGCCCTGGAGACGGGTCCAGCACCAGCATGGCAGGAAAGGGCCTGGCCTGGGCCACGGCTCCAGCTGCAGTTCCAACAGAACAGCACTTCCTGGCAGTGCTTCAGGGGGCGGGCTGGGTCTCAGAGATACACAGCACCACACAACCCCAGCCACCATGGGTCCCAGCTAAAGTCACCTGCACTCAGACACACTGAGAACTACAGAGCCAAAGACACACCCCAGTGACAGTAACAGTAACGCAGAGTCACACACTCACAAACAAAGCCGCTGCTCCTCGACACAGCCATGCATGCAGGCTCCCGGGCGGCCCAGACGCCCGGCCCCACGTGCAAACATTCCCACCCCTCCCTCCGGGGCAGGGGTTCTGGGTCAGGCTGGCGGCCAGGCTGCGAGGTGCGTTAGGGCGGGGCTGAAAGGCAGACCGGCCTGCACACGTGGCTGCCCGGCACGGGGGAGGTAGCGAAGACTGGGTGGGTGTGGAGCCTGGGCGGGGGGTGGGGGGGGTGGGGGGGCGTGGATTGGGGGAGTGGATGCGGGGCGGGGGCCGAGGCCAGGGGGAAACGTGAGTGGAGCGCCTCCCCGCGCCACGAGGCCAGGGCGAGCGGGGACAATAAGGAAGGCTGGCAGGGGGCGGGCAAGAGGAGCCGGAGGGGGGTGGGGGGGTGGGGGGAGAAGAGCCGAGGGGGAGGGATGGGGGGGTGGGTAAACGCCAGGCCGGGGTCTGGTCGCCGGCGCCTCTCACCGGCTCCTGGGCGGGGATCACGGGGCCGCGCTCGGAGCGCTCCTCGCGGGGCCGGGTCTGGAATGTCTGGGCCCTGGACTGGGGGCCGCGCGCGCACCCCTCTCACCCGGCGCTCGGGGCTCAGCAGGGGGCACCGCTCCGGCTCGGGCTGGGTTCCCGGCTCCCGTGGCTGCGGACTGCTCCGTCCCCCATTGCCCGGCCCCGCCGCCTCCCGCCGCCCGGTCAGCGGCCCCCGCGGCCCCCGGGCCGCCTCCCGCCGCCGCCGCGGGCCATGGAGCCGAGCCGCCCCGGGGGGCAGGGCGGGGCCGGGCGGCCGGGCAGACCCACGGACCCGCGGACCGATGGACCACAGCGCCGCCGCCTCCCTCCCGCGCTACGGCGCCTCGGAGGGGCAGGCCTGGCCGGCGCGCCCGCGCGCGCGCACCCGCCTCCAGCGCGCCCGCACCCGCCGCGCGCCTCCGCCGCCCGCCCCTGCCGGCGGCCAAGCGCGGCGGAGCGAGGGGACAGAGGTGGCACGGGACCAGAGAGGGGCGGAAGAAATCGGTAAGGCTCATCCCAGAGGTTGGATTCGGGGTCCAGACTGGGGAGGGTGTGGGCTGGAACGCGAACTCCGCCAAAGAAGGGGGCCTGGAAGTTAGGCGACTCTAGCAGGGAGGGTAGGGATCCGTCAGCTCACTGAAGGTAACAGGATTAAAGGCCTGCCAGCGGCCAGCGGCCAGCGGCCAGCGGAGGGGGCCGCCGGTTGGGCAGGACCCTTAAAGGCGTGGAGAGAAGTGTGTGGCAGGGGCTTCTAGGGTAACAGGAGGTGGGTAAAAGATTGCACAGAAGTGGGAGGAGCTGGACAGGGTCCTGGGAACAAGGGCTCAGGGAATGGCGCTGGGATAGGCAGAGGCAAATCAACGGGCTCCAAGCCCCACAGGGATGAAGGGTGACGGATGCCTGAGAGTAGAGCCACATAGTAGATGTGGCCCATCTGGGCTTAGCAGACAGAACCTTGAAGGCATGGGACTTGGAGGACAGCCCCCTCCCCTGCACAAACACCTGGGTCCATATCCCGAGTCCCTTGCTCCTTTCAATAAAGATATTCAGGGCTAGAGTCCTCAGCCCAGCACCCTTCCTCTCCACCCAGGAACTAGCTCTGTCCAGAGCAGAGACAGTGCATATGAGACAGAAAGGTGCCAAGAAGCTGGCATTAGGTTGAGGCCTACAGCCCCTTTTACCCTCCCTCCGTGAAAGAATGTGGCGAAGGAGGGCAAGAGAAGCAGCACTGACCCAGACAAAAACCACGTTTATTTCACAAACACTGGGAAGATGGGTTGCGGGGTAGAGGTGAGACACAGGTGCACAGCTGCACATGGTCATTGGCGACCCACTCCCCGCACTGAGGCTCCAGCCAGGCAGTGCCTCCAAGCTGATGGACAGCAAGAAGCAAGTGCAGGGAAGGGCCCTGAACACCAAGCCCCCTGAAAGGCCAAGGGTGACAGCTCCAGCTGTCCTGGGAAAACCACAAATAAATAAGAGTGGGACACGGTCCCACCCAAACAGATCATCTAGTCACCCATCTTCACTCTGGAAGTCTGCAAAAGAAGAACAAGGAGAAATCAGGCAGTGACAGAGGAATAGATAAGACAGTGACAAATGACATAAGGTCAGTTCTGGCAAACCCATGGTGGGATGGAGAGACCACAACAGATGGATGACTGGACCAAGATGGATATGCTGTGACAAACACAGATGAACAGGGACAGTCAGATAACCAGAGAGTTAGGCTGTGGGACAGAGATGGAGAAGTGGCATACGGACAGGACCAGTTACCAAGAATCAACCCAGCTAAGCACTCAGTCACATTCAGACCATCAGGCTGATCCTTAGCAACACTTACACGTTCTAAGACAAGATGCACACAATTCAGACACACTGTCCTACTGAGAGCACAGATACACACAGGCCTTGAGACACATAGTCAAACACACCAAGACAGACTGACACACAGACAAGATCCCAATCCAGGCTAGACTACAAAGACAAAAAATAATAAAAAGCCTCAACAAAAGCCCTATAGACACAAAGGAGCAGGGAAATACACATTACACTAGTCAATGATACCACGCTGGAAAGCTTCAAAAGAGGAAAACCAAAAAATGGGAATAAAGTGGTGGGAGCTGCTCAGGGGTTCTCTGGTTACAGATGGAGAAGGGGACACCGTGGCTCCTCTGGAAAGAGAGTGAGGCTGGGTTGGAGACAAGGACACAGGCTCCCAGGGGATTCATCACCTGAAGGATTGCAACAATGACGCCGAAGAGGCCAATGGCACTGCCAAAGATCTCCACGATGAGAATCTTTACAAAGAGGCTGGGG
Source organism: Mirounga angustirostris (assembly GCF_029215605.1). NCBI lineage: Eukaryota > Metazoa > Chordata > Mammalia > Carnivora > Phocidae > Mirounga > Mirounga angustirostris. Next base: position 156,023,518 of record NW_026991712.1, read on the forward strand.
TTCTGTGCATCAGCCAGGGCGGCTCCACTGCCCACGATGCCCACGCAGACTCCACAGAAGAGGTTAGACAGGCCCACTGTGAGACCAGCTCCAAACATGGAGTAGCCTGAGGGGACAGAAAAAGAGTACTGAGGCCAAGCCAGGCACAAGGGGAGAGGAGGACAAGGGCCCAAATGGACTAATGGGGCTTATCACCACTCCCAACTCTGCAAAGCAGGCCGAACAAAGGGAGTGAATATTGAAATAATGAGTCTAAGCCAGGGCATGGAAGTGGGGAAGCAGACATGAAGCCCCAGCTTTTTTCCTTCACACATCCACCTACCTGCATGGTAGTTTCGATGCCCAATGGCCTGGGGGTCAGTGGCACTGAAAGGCTGCGGGAGGCAGAGAAGTAATCAGAAACCACCCCTTATGCCACTCCCCCTCCTCCAGTATCACTAAACACTGTATAGAACACACTGGCGTAGATGCCCACCCCACCCTGGTTCTCCATACCTCAGCCATGTTACTAATTACAATTGCCATGATGATGCCATAGATGGCCACAGCCTCACAGAAGATGATGCTGGTAGTGGTGAGCATGGGGGTAGAGAGGAGAAAAGGATTAGAAAGAAACCAACCTTCCTCCCCCAGAGAGTTCCCAGCCAACATTTGCCCCACTGACATCTCCCACCCCACCAGGAGGCTGGTCAGAAGCAGCATGTCAGGTCAAACAAACAGGGAGCTCCCAATGCAGGTGGTTCTGACAACCCTCCAAAGGCCCTACATTTACCTGACCAGGTTCTTGGTCTTGATCCTGGGGGCCTTCACCCCTCCCCCAATGATAGAAGAGCCAGTAATATAGATGCCCCTGGTGGAAGGATAAAAAACCGATGAGCAGAGCCCAAGTTTGTCACTGCCCCCAGGATGACTAAGGACCCACTGACACCACTTGCTATGACTCACCCCTCCCCCCAGTCCCACCACCCCAATACTCACCATGCTGCCCCAACCACAGACAGGGAGATAGCTAGACCAATGCCCAAGTTTGACCACATGAAGGGGGAAGTCTCAGTCAGGAACCTGGTGTGGAAACAAGGAGGAAAGCAATTGCAGCCTTGGTGGAGAAGTGAGCACAAAATCCATCCCCCAACCCTCCAAGCCCACCAGTCCTGGATGCTGAGATAAAATACATCATATGTCCCAAAGGTCCATATCCCAGGCACCTGGGGATGGGGTGGAGTAGGGGCTTAGGTCAGTGAAGAAAAGCTGCAAAGAAGCCACTAGAGGAGTCCTCTCTCTGCAGGCCCTTACCATGCCACATCGAAGCGGAAACCCAAGTCAAAAATGGTGTAGCAGATTCCTGCAGGAGTAGGAAAAAAAGGGTTAGAGGCGGCTCTCGAGAGAGAAACTTCCCAACTTAGACAAGAAATTGCTGTCCAGCTGCCACGTCCCCAAAGGTCTGCCTACAGGTAAGTCAAGGGAGACTCGTCAGGCTGGCCTCCGTGTGAAAGCACGGCTATCTATTCAGACTCCTCAGTTCAGGCCTCCATTTTCTGCCACTCCCTCAGTAATCCATCTTCCCCCAATGACACCACCTCCCAGACCAAGACTCTCCACGACCAGCTACTTGTAGGCCTGAATACCCTGGAGAAAGGGAGAGGGCACCGGATCCCACCAGCCCGATCCGAGCCGCTGTTTACCCAACAAGCTGTGGGTGGGGAGAGGGAAAAGAGGAACTGCAACAGCCGGCTCGTGACCCAAGCAGGCCCCTCTGTAGCAAGCGAGGGATCGCAGCAGTGAGACGGGGGCAGGGGCCGGTAGTGACAGAGAGGTACCGGGGCTGCTCTCGCGGCTCCCACCTCCCCCCGTCCGCGCCCCTCCTCAAGGGGCTGGAGATCCGGGTCTCCTCTGTCAGGGTCAGAAGCCCCGACAGGCGCGAGGCAAGTCCTGGAGCCTCGGGCACAGAGCCCACGCTGGGGCCTAGCATTCCTGGGACCCCACTTCTCCCGCTGGGCTCCAGCCCCGCCAGCAGGGCCCGGATGCTGGCCCCGCCCGCCAGGGCCCGGCCTCACCCACGACGAGCATGCAGGCCCAAAAGGCCACGAAGACCCCGGAGTAGAGCAGCGCTAGCCCCGTCATGGCGGCAACGACGGCGGGTCTCTGGTCCGTGGGGCCACAGCCAAACCCGAGTCCCTGCGTCCACCGTCCGCCCCGCAGTCTGTCCACCCGCCCCGCAGCGTCACCTGACTCACCCACGTGACGCGCCGGCACCACGTGACCACACGCCCGGCCCTGCGCGGCGCGGTTGCCAGTCCAGAACTTTGGCAACGCCGGAACTGCAAGCACTGAGGATTGTGGTTGTTGTAGTCCCTCGCTTCGGAAGAGGCTCCGGCGTCCCTAGTACCTCGACCTCTTGCCGGTTACTCTCACGTTTCTCCAAACCGCTCCTCCTGAGCCCTGACAGCACCACTTGGGCTCACCAGCCCTGCTTCTTTACACCGGGGTCTCCTCGCGGGCCTCTCTAACTTAGCTTCCAAGCCAGTGCTGATTCCATGGGCCTCTTCCCTTTCTGTCCTCTCCAGTTCAGTGGGGGTGTCTTGCTCTTCCTAACTTTGCTCAAGCAAGCTTCTTCGTGTTCATCCCCTTGCCCAGCTAACACCTATTGGTCCCCAGAAGGCACTCTTCCAGGAAGCCTTCCCTAACCCAGAGGCAGGGTGATGAGCCTGCTCTGGGCTCCCCTGCTGTCCTGGTGATACTTATGAAGCTTACCATCATGTCACTCTTTGGTTTAAAATACCATTTCAGGGGTGCCTGGGAGGCTCAGTCAGTTAAGCATCTGCCTTGGCTCAGGTCATAATCCTGGGGTCCTAGGATAGAGCCCTGCATCAGGCTCCCTGCTCAGTGGGAGCCTGCTTCTCCCTCTCCCTCTGCCGCTCCCCCTGCTTGTGCTCTCAAATAAATAAAATCTTTAATAAAAACAAAATAAAATGCCATTTCACTCAATAAACATCACAGTCCTAATAATGGCCTACTACTATACTAGGCTTCTCCTGATACAGCTTCCCATGCCCCTTACCTGATCTCATCTAATACTCCCCCACTAACTGCACTAGCCTCCTTGCTATTCCTTGGACATACCAGCCATACCCCCACTACAACACCCTTGCATTTGTTCCCTCTGCTTCTACTTATCCATGTGGCTCACTCCATAACCTCCTTTGTCTTTGCTCACCTTCAAAAGGCCTTCCCTAATCATCTTGTTTAATATCGCAATCCACTGTCCTTTACACTCCTTTCCAGCTTTATAGTCCTCCATAGTACTTACTTATCACCATTTGACATACTAAGTATCTTATTTTGTCCATCTCTTCCCCCAGCCCCCGTAAGAACGTAAGCACCATGAAAGGGTTTCTGTTGAGCTTACTGTATTCCCAGTGCCTGGTACACAGTGGGTGCTCCATATATATTTGTAAAATACATAATTGCTGCCCATTTTGTCTGCTGCCAGTCACTTTACAGATCTGCCTCTACCAGTAGACTGGGCACCCCCGAGATCAAGGACCACATCTCCCTGTTTACCTGCTTCTTCAACACTTTGGACAGTGCCAGTAGGCCAAGATTCTCTGCAAACCTGGTAATGAAGAAGTGCCCCCAGGGGCTTCCCTCCTCACAGAAAGTAGTTTCACTGTCTTGTAATTGCTTATTTAACTGCCTCTCTTCCTAACTACACTGTGAGGACAGGAAGCCAGTTAAATACAATTCAGAACTCCACTCAGGACCTGTAGTGTTTGATGAATATAAAGAAACAGAAGGAGAAAAAGTAGTTTATTCAATGTCTGTGATCTCCCTGAGAAACAAAATTAGAATCAGTACAGACCAGCACTGTCCAACAGAACTTTCTGCAATAATGGAAATGTCCTATAGCTGCACTGTCCCCTCATATGGCTAGACGACCATTGAAATGTGACTAGTGTGACTGAGAAACTGAGTTTTTATTTTTAAAGTTTACTTTTTTAGTAATCTGTACACCCATCATGAGGTTTGAACTCATGACCCCGAGATCAAGAGTTGCACGCTTTTCTAGCTGAGCCAGCCAGGCACTCTGAGAAACTGAGTTTTTAATTTTAACTAATTTAAATTCATGTTTAATAGCCATATATGTCTAGTGGTTACTTTACTGGACAACACAGGTGTAGACCAGTGGTTCTCAACTAGGGGCAGCTTTGCCCCCACAGGAGACATTTGTCAATGTCTGGAGGCATTTTCGGTTATCACCAAAATATGGGGAGGGGTATGTTGGGGGCATCTAGTGGGCAGAAGCCAGAGACAGTGCTAAACATACTACAGCGCACAGAACAGCCCCTCACAGCAAAGATTTATCTGGCCCAAAACATCAACAGTACCAAAGTTAGGAAACCCTGGTCTATATCTAGAACCTTTGACAAGGGTAAACCCTCAACTGCACATCAGAAACTGGGACTGGCCAGAAACTTGTGGGCCCCCAGATGGGCCCACAAGACTTTAGGAAAGCCCCAAATAAGTCCCATCAGTCCAACAGGTATTTATTAAGCCACTATATGCTAAGCCTTGTGCCAGGGCCAGGACAGGGACAGAGCAGGATTCCCTTCCTCAATGAGGGGCTGTCTGCTCTTCCCTGCATCCAGGCTCCTTCAAGGATCCTAGCAGAGGAGTGAGGTTGATGCAGGGAGGTTTTTGCAGCAATTCTTAAGTCCATCTGTGTCTCTGGCCCCACACGTTATCAGCTGCTTCCCTCATTCTCGTAGGCGATGGCAATCCCTCGTCTTCCACTCACAGCTCCTGTCACCGGTGTCTGACCCAGACGGGGCTCCAGACCCTGCCAGCTCCGGGAACTAAGGAACAAGGCTGCAGAGAGAGGGGACTGAGGCCAAGTGGGCCGAATCTGGGGAAAGTCTCAGCTGGGAGCAGAGACTTGGCACACTTACCTGCAGGGCTGCTCTCAGCCAGCTCTAGCTGGGGCCGCAAGGTCAGGGCCAAACACCCAGGATCATCTGAGGGCTTCCACGCAGGTGGGGGTCGGAGTTCCCCAGTAATAAGTGACACAGCTGGGGTGTCCCACAGTTCCGAGTCAGGTGGTGGGAGGGGCACGTGGAAGGGAGAGCCTAGGAGGGAGAAAGAGGATCCATACTGGCCCAATTCCATGCCCCTGAGTTTCCAGCTCAGGCAGTACCCCAGCACTCACCAGGCAATAAATCCGCGTAATGTGTGAGGTGGGGAGCCAGGCCTGAAGGTGGCCAGGCAGGGTTGCAGGCAGCTTCCAGCTCACATGGTGCCAATACAGGCCGGAAGAAGCCACCAGAAGGCTGTGGAGCTAGAGCACCAAGAGGGCAGGCCAAGAGCACAAAGACATCCACCTCAGGGAAGTTGGCGAGCTTGGGAGGTGTGGGCCGCCCCAGGGCCAACACATAGCTACGCTTGCCTGCAGCCTGAGCCAGGTTCCGCAAGTGTGCCAGTGCCTCACGGTGTCGGGCCACACCCAGTGTCCCTGCCAACAGCCCTACCACACGGGCATCTCTGGCCCTCTCTACCAGATAGTGTCTACGTGCCCTTAGCCGCCCAGCCCGGACACCTTCATCCTGAGTCCGCCCTGTATCCGGACAGCAGGTGAAGAAGGGCTGCCCTGGTGCCCAGCCCAAGAGCAGCCGGCTCAGGTCTGGGTCAAGGTCAAGGTCAGCACTGGCTTCAGAGCCCCCCACATAGAAGGCACCATATTCTTCCAGACACCTCCCTGGAGCCAGGGGAAAGCGGCGCCCAAAACGCTCCAGGGGCTCAGGCTCCGGCCTACAGGAGCCCACTGGCAATGGAAGAGCTGGGCTGGAGACAAGCAGGTCCGGGTACTGCGGGCGCAGAAGAGTGGCCAAGGCCTCTGGAAGAAGGAAGTGATGTCAGAGTTGGGGTCTACCAAAGCAGGAACCCCTTCACCCCAGGAGACTGAATATGACCCAAAAGCAAAGACGGGATTAAGCCCATATCAAGAGCTCTATGGGAGTGTACTGAAATGGGAATATCAAGGCATAAAATAGTTGGTCTACCCTTCTTGCATGCCCAGGCAAAAACCCTCACCCAAGGCGTGGGCACAGCCCGGCTCACTTAGCAGCACCACAGGCACTTTGGGGTCTGGGTTCTGGGCCTCAAAGGCCTTGACGCAGAGCTCCAAGTGCACAGAACGTTGACCAAGGACGAAGGCCACAGGCAGTGGGCGGGCTGGAGGGCTTAAGCAGGCAGGGCCAAAATGAACAAGGGCCTGAGCTCCAGCTTGCTCAGCACCCAGTACATCCACACAGCAGCTGCAGGGGAGATACCATTAATAAGAAGAGTTCTCATCAGGAAAACAGTTGCTGTGCTTCATGGGAAATGTGAAGCCTGAAATGTGGTCAGTGAAATAAATGATGTTATAAAAGAAGACACTGTCATTCTGAGGAGCAAGTATCAGAAGAGGAGGCATCATCATCAAGGAAAAACACAGCCACTGGGGGCAGACACTGTCATAGAAGGACAACACCAAGAACCTTGGATCACTAGACCTACTCCCCACCCCCTACCCCCGCCCCCAATCCTCAAGCTCAAATTCATACCTTCCATAGGCCGTGTCTCCCAGAATGAACATCTTCGACCCTGTGGTCCCCTCCAGTCGTGCAGCCACGGCCCCAGCATCTCCCAATAGCTGGTCAGGGAACTGCAAGGCCACCTGTAAGTATAAGCCAGAGAGTCAGGAACAGCCTCTCTCCTCCACCCTCTTCCTCTTCAAGGAAAACCTTCCAGGAGTCCCTATCTAACCTTCAAAGCCCCTCCTCCCAGAGGAGCAACTCCCCCCGTCCACCCCCACCCCCCCATCCTCACAAAATTACCCCAACATCCCGATCTTCTGGGCGACCTATCCCGAAGTGAGCCACCCCACCCTAACCTGCCCTCACCCGCCGACACCCCAGGTCGCGGACAAATCCAGCGACTCGCTCCAGCTCGTAGACGCGGTCCAGGTCTTCCGGAGGAGTGAGCAGCCCCGCGGCACCCGCCTCTCGCTGCAGCGCTGCCTCAGCGGGGCTGCTGAACGTAGACTCCATGAGGCACCGCTTGGGTGGCGGGAAGCAGCGGGGACCTCCCTCGGTCAGCCTCAGGCCCCGCGTCCTCAAAAGCAGCCCTCAATAAGTCAAAGTCACTTAGTGAGAGCGGCGGGGCTGGGAAGTCAGTGCGCAGCCCTCGGATCCTCCCTCCACGAACCCAAACTCGCGTTTCTCTGCTACACCACTACACACAGGCCGGGGGGGGATTACTTCCGGGTTTTTGAGGCGGGGCTGGCAGTAGTTTTGCCAATCTTAAACTAGCACTGCTCCCGCCTTCCAATCCTCGCCAGGCCTCCCTCAGAGAGCCAATGATCTGCCTCAGAGCAAGTCAATCGGGAGTCCCTCAGGGGAAGGCGCGAAGCCTTGTGGGTGTTGTAGTTCCCCTGGCCCTCTTCTCCAGCCGCTAGTTTTCCGGTTCAGCCCGCCAATCGCGCTCAGAAAAAGTGACCCACCCCCAACCCCCGTGCCTGGCTGGCTGTCAGGAGAGCACGTGACTCTTGATCGCAACGTTGTGAGTTGGAGCCCCACGTTAGGGGTAGAGAGTAAATAAATAAACTTAAAAAAAAAAAGCGACCCCCTGAAGATACTCGTTTGAGCAGCTCCCATCGTGGTACACTGTTAAGCACTTCATTGCACTCTATCACCTAGGAGGTAGCATTGCATAATTTTCAATTCAGGTGTCAAACTGCCTGGGTTTGGATATTGTGCTCTGCCATTGCTACTTAACCTCTCTGTGGCTGTTTCTTCATCTGAAGGTGGGGGTTGTAACAAGAGCATTCCTAACAGGATTGTTGGATCAAATTGATTTAGATATAAAACTTTACAGAGTAGTCCCTTGCATATCATATATACTGAAAGCATTCGCTGTTATCCTCACAGCAGTCTGTTAATCACGTAAATATTGAGCACTTACTGTTCACCAGGTACTACATTCTTAACGTTAACAGTCTTTGGAGTAAGACTTGTCCCAAGAGCGCCTGGCTTGCTCAGTTGGCAGAGCGTGGGACTCTTGATCTCAGGGTTGTGAGTTTGAGGCCCACAGTGGGTATAGAGATTACTTAAAAAAATAATTGTCCCATTTTACAGGTGAGGACATTGAGGTCCTAGTAAGACACAGCAAATCAGTGGCACAATCAATAACAAACCCAGATTTGACTTTAGAAACTAGGCTTTAGGGGGTGCCTGGGTGGCTCAGTCATTAAGCGTCTGCCTTCGGCTCGGGTCATGATCCCAGGGTCCTGGGATCGAGCCCCGCATCAGGCTCCCTGCTCCGCGGGAAGCCTGCTTCTCCCTCTCCCACTCCCCCTGCTTGTGTTCCCTCTCTCGCTGTGTCTCTCTCGGTCAAATAAATAAATATTCTTTTAAAAAAAGAAACTAGGCTTTAGCTCCCTCATTTTCCTAGCTTATATATGCTACATTTGATCATGGGGGATGGGGAAGAAGGCACTTGGATACCATGTAGTAGGAGAAAAGGACTAAAAGAAACATCTCCGCATACTTCAGGAGAAGTGAGAAATCAAGAGTAAGTGAGAATGGGACTGAAGAAGAGCCTCGGGATGGCATATGAAACAGGGACTCCTGCTGGCTGGCATGGAAAGAGAATGAACGGGGATGTACCTCCATTCTTGTGCAAAGATGGGGAAAGAACAGGGGAAGGAATGAGACAAACGTGGGAGTAACCAGCTCTATCACCTCCAAGGAGACACAAAGTTCAGGAATGGAAACGGGGAGATCTGAGCCCTGCTCTTCAGAGCTTACTGAGGAGAAGGCTGGGGTGTCCAAGAGGCAGCATCTGTGGAGCTATGGCTGAGGAGACAGAAAGGGAGGGAACCTTGCTAAGGGGGAAGAGCAACAGCCACCCAGGAGCTGTCCCTGGTCCTGACTGAGCCCTGATCATCAACAGCAGGTCAGGTACCACAGAGGTGGGGAGCTCTGGGTATGAAGACAGCTCTAGGTCTTGCATTCCTCTTCCTCTGGGGGCTGCCACGCTTCCTCCCACACATGCTCAGCCCCACTTTCTATACCTTTCCATGTGCAAGTTTGGCCTCCATAACCCCACATAAGAAACTTATCCTGGGACTTAAAATCACTCTCCATTTCTTCCCTCCAAGCCGGACCCTGCCCCACCTCACTTCCAGCCAAAGGCCCCAAGTCCTCTATCTAGGAAACCTTCCATTTCCATCAGAAATGAAAGTTCTGGGATCCCTGGGTGGCTCAGTCATTAAGCGTCTGCCCTCAGTTCAGGTCATTATCCCAGGGTCCTGGAATCAAGTCCCGCATCAGGCTCCTTGCTCAGTGGGAAGCCTGCCTCTCCCTCTGCCTGCCGTTCCCCCCGCTTGTGCGCGCTCTCTCTCTGACAAATAAATAAATAAAATCTTAAAAAAGAAAGAAAGAAAGAAAGAAATGGAAGTTCCTCCATGCAGCCTTCCCTCACTGGTCCCATTCTCCCAGCTTAACATGGCGGCTATGGACTAGATCAGCCTTTGTTCGGAGAGTACAAGGCAGAACTAGGGGGCTAGTACTCAGCATTGTTGATTTAATAAATGTATGCATGCATGAATGCTGGGACTAATTTAATGGGGGGGGGGAGGTTGCTGATACTACTGCAGTCTCACTCCAACCCACAGGAAATGGCAGTATTATGAACGGTTCCAGCCTAGGAGGCTTGGCTACAATGGACCCCTTCTACCCTAGGAGCTAGAAGTTGGCCCCAAAACTCCCTACTAAGGCCTGGATCCAAACATCCTCCCACCCTTCCCCCAGGCCTTCGCCCAGTTAGGTGGTGGTGGCAGAGGAAAGGTAGCCGAGACAGCAATGCATTGAAGATCCAGGTTTACTCTTTGGGGATAGGGAGGGGTGAGGAGGAGGTGTGGGTGGGACGGGGGCGCCCCTCAGTAGTCAGCTGTATAATCTGTGCCATGTAGCCCCCGGCACAGCAGTGTGAATTCCTTCACCATCTCCTTCACCCGCCTCTTGTTCACTCGCTCACTGAAGAAGGGAAGGGAGATCAGGTTAGTACCAACCACCACCACCGGCCCCTCCTCTGGACCCAAGCCCAGGCCCCGCCAGCTCTGCTCACCGAAGGATCTGCTGGCTGAAGGTGTCCTTCTGTTCAGGGCTGAGGCGGGCAGAGGGAAAACCAGGTGGCTGCAGTGCCTCCTTGATCCACATGCTCAGGAGGCTGAAGCAGTGTTTGTTCAGAGCAAATAGGATGTCGGCAAAGCAGTCCATGAGGCTGCGGGAGGCCTGGCCCCCAATGGCCTGAGGGAAATGGGTTCTCAGCACACCAGGGCCTTGCCCCTTTTGCAGCAAGGGTGCCTAGCCACACCCCACCCACTCCCGGGCAGTTCCTCAGCCAAACGGCACATGACAAGTGAGTGCTGTTTTCTGAGAGCCAGCTGATCCTCACAGCAACCCTAACAACTGTCAGCCATTCAACTGATGAAGAAACAGAGTCAGACAGTTTAGGGAACCAAAGGCTCAAGCTTCCCAGAAGGGGCAGCTGCCTCCGCGGTGAGGGCCACCCCACCCCCCTCCAACACTGGCTCCATCTCACCTCCAGCACTGCTACGAGCAGCATACGGCCATCCTCTTGAACCACTTTCCCTACAGGTTCTACTTCCCCACACCGAGGCAGCAGCTCTGTCTACAGAGGATGGAGAGGCCTGTCAGCCTCGGCTCTTTCCCCACTCTCCTTGGGGACAAGACCGGCACACCACACCCCTACCCTCTGGAGTCCTGAGCAGGGCAGGGCTGGGTATAGGGGTGGCGGGGGGTCAGGACTCAGCATGGAACTCACAAAGAAGCCACAGGAGGCCTTGACAGTAGGTGCCTCAGGGAACTTGAGGGCCAGCACAGCTGTGGGAGAGGCAGAGGCAGATCAGATGGGGCCTAAGGATCTTCCCGAGGGGGCCCCCCAGGCCCTCCTGTCCACCTGGCCCCACTTACCACAGTGGAACACAGCTTTGACATCCAATCGTTCACACAGGAACAAATCTGGCTTCCGCTTCAGAGCCTGCAGGAGGTGGAGCTGGTAAGCCCAGCCCCAACCAGCTCCAAGGACCATCCCCCCTCACCCCCCACTCACCTGCCACCCCAGGCCCCAACTTCACACACCATAGGTTACGGCTGCCAAAATCAGCCACCCAGCCATCTCTGGGGGACCCAAACCACCCCACAGTTCAGTCAGTCAGGAGGGGAGCAGCCAGGGGATGCTATGTACATATATGTGTACATGAATGCACTGGTGTGTGTGAGAGGTGGGGGGGGGGGTGTCACAATACAGAAAGCTTGGATCCCAAGTCACTCCCTGAGCAAACACTTTTATTCTCCCCTCCATCAAGGCCAGATCTCCTGCAGGCTCCAGGTAGCCAGCAGTGACTGCTTTGATTCAGAGGCAGTCCAAGCCCCCTGGATTTGTTAACAGGACAGCAGGAAGAAGAGATGGCAGCTGGATGTGGAGCCCAGTCCAAAAGCCCCCCTCCCACATCCCACCTGCATTCTTCAGACACCCTCTAGTCTAGAAAGAGGAAAAGTAGGGTAGGAGCCTTGGAGCCATGGCCCCACCATTCAACCAGGATACCCTGTGTCCAGGCTCCTTCTCAGCCACACCCAGCCCAGGAGTCAGTGCTGCCATGTCGGGGGAATGGAAGGAGTACAAGGGGCAGAGAGCCCACCCCAAGTGGTACCAGGACACAAATGGCACATCCTCAGGTCACAGGAGATGCTCTGCACAGCTCCAGCAGTCATCAAACACTGCTGCTCCCCGGCAGCCCCCCAACGCATACCATGTAGACTCCTAGCCCCCCAGCCCCTCACATACCTTCCACTCCTCCAGGTTCACTCATGTGCAAACACCCTCACACGCACCCTCTCTGGGAACACCCTACTTACCCTCAAACACACCTCTATCACATCCCTTATACATACTTTCCCACATTCGCAACACACCCTGCTACACATTCACATCCCCAAACCTCCCCACACCCCCCAGCCACGTCCACATGCTGACACCTTCAAGCTACCCAGTCCTCCAGCACGGGTACTCTCCCGACACACCCGTCCACAAACACACATGCAAGTGCCCTCACCCCCAGAGATGCACCCTCACAGATACCCATACACATGTCCATCCAGGCCCAGAACACACTCCTTATTCCCTGCTCCTCCTGCGCCCCACCCCCTCTACTAGACTTAAGTTCTAAGAGAGTAAGAACTGTGCCTGCTTCTGCTTACCATTACATCCTCAGCATCTAGCAGAGTACCAAACATGTATTATGCACTCAATAAATATTTGTGGAATGATTAAGCAAAGAAACACATCATTTACCCCAACCCACAGGAACCTCCCAACCACCCCCACACTAAACCCATGTCCCCCCAGCTCAACACACGTATCTTCCACAACCTACATCCCCTTATACAGACATACTGATACAATATATACTCCTCCATCAAAACACACATTCCCACAGCCCAACACACATACCTCCAACACATATCACTGTCCAAAACCCATCAATGCCTAATGCACATCAACATACAACATGCATCATTGCACACGCCCACACTTCAACTACACATCTATCCCAACACAACACACACACTGCTTAGAGCAGCTATGTGATTTCTGTTTCCAGACCAAACTAAAGTCAAAACACACAAATAAAGTCCAACACACTTAAACATACACCAAACACAAACACATCCCAACGCAGTCTCAAAATGGAGCCAGCACCCCGCCTCCCAGCAGCAGCAAATCCATCTGACAGCCCGACTCGGGGCTCCACCCCAGCACATTCATCTTTAGCCCCTCCCTTTGGAGCTCCTCCCAGCCACCTCTCCAGAGCAGGCTGGGGGCACTGAGGCAGGCAGTTCCCGGCAGGAGCACGGGGACAATGAACCCCAGGCCCTTTAACTCCAATTTTACCCCAGCTGCACAGGAGCTGCTGGGCACAATTACTCCCCCTCCCCCACCCAGGCCAGCCCAGCTCCCTCCCTTCAGGATCGCCTCTCCCTGGTCTGGGTGGAAGAATGAGCTAGTTGAGGCAAAGGGGCACTAAAGGAGGATGTTGGGTTGTCAACTTCCACGGAAACAGATGAAGAAACTCTATTCAACTGAACAGAAAAAAAATTTGTCAACAGAAAGCTAAAAATAGGCTTAAATTGAATTTCAACATAAGAGAAAGAGAAAGAGAGAGAACAGAACGTGAATGAATAAAACTAAAACACACCTGTGCCAGGAGTTGCATAAATGAATCAACAATATCAGGATGATCCCTGGGCCCTAAAATATAATAAAGATGGAACTTAAGAAAAAATTATACAAACAGCAACTCAACCTCATATAGTTATGTGGGACTGAGAGCCTGCAGGGAGACAGCGTGGGGGCACATGAGCAGCAGGAAGCAAGATAAAGAAACAAAACATACAAAAACCATGAACTGGGAGAAGCCCAACAGAAAGAGACGGCAAAGTGAAGGACGGGCCTGCCCCAGCTCCCTCCCGAGGGGCCTTCCACCTACTCCCCACTCCTCCTCAGGCCAGTCCCCCAAGTGATCCTTTGGTGCTAGAGCAATTTTGGACTCCACAGAGCTGAACAAACAACCCCCACACTCTTGCTGCGGCCTCTGGTTGGCTGGGGTGGCCCTACACTGCCTCCTAGCACATACCTCCCCAGTATTAGCCATCAAAGAGGAGGGCAGGGGTGGTGGGAGGTCAGTCCTTGGTAACTCCCACAGACGCCTGGCTGAAGGCCCCGGAAAGGAGAGGGCATCAGGGCCTGAGCAGGTGCCCTCTCACTTCTGTGGCCTTAGGGCTCTGGGTCTGGCCAAGGAAAGGAATCTCTTGGGTCCACTTAAACCAGAGGACTCCTCCTTGGCTAGGGTAGAGCCCAATATGCTGTGGGGATGGCTGGGCAAGCCACCGGCAGGGTCTGGGGGAAGAAACTGTACCATGAGGCCCAAAATGAGAGCCCCACCCAGCAAAGTCCCTCCACCACATGGACACCAACTCAGCAGAGAGCCAGGCTCAGGGCTGAAGACCAGCTCCCACCATCTGGACACACAAAGGAAGAGGGAAACCAGTCCACATGTCACCCCATGGTGCAGTGGGAGGGCCGAGGCTGAGAAAGGAATGGCAAGACTGGGACAGCATAACAGGTAAGGGGGCCATCCTGACCTGCAAGACAACCAACAAGGCCAACAAATATGATTGCTGTTGGGCATTATTCTGCCTCCAGTGCTCTTGCCGCCTGTGGCAAGGACAAGGCGTGTGTCTGGAGCTCCTGCTTGGGCTGCTCCACGTTGAGGAGGAAGGAGGCGCTGCACAAACATCTGTCTGAAACACCACTAAGGAGCTGTGTGATCTTGTGCAAGCCACAGATGCCCAGTTTCCCCAACTGTAAAGGAGATAATGATCTCTTCCCTGCCTCCCTCTGCAGGCTATGAGGAGCCACCGAGAAAGCCCATCTCCTGCACATCTGAGTCCCAAGTCACTCAAGTCCTGGAAAGTGAGGCCCAGTGTGCCCCATGCCTGGGTCCCCCTGCGGACAGCACGTTCGACATTCAGCAGCCACCCTGCTAGCGGTGGGCCCCAGACGGTGAGGAAGAAAGGTTCCGAGGGCAGGAAGACCTCACCCTCCTCTCTTCAACAGCGTCTGATACCTGCTCTACGCTGGCCTTGTTCTGGGCACTGAGCAGGCAGAAAGAAGAGACTCAACCCTGCCCTCGAGGGGCTTAGTCTAGGGAGAGAGACAAACACACGAAAGCTGATTACTGAGTAGGACTGGTGCTGTGTCAGCAGTGTGTACATGATGCAGTTTCAGCACAAAGTCAGAAACACCCAATTCTGCCCCAGAGAAGCTTCTGAGGACTGATGCATGGGTAAGGCATGGAGGAGTGAGAGCTCACCCAGCAAAGGGCACAGGGCATTCCAGTCAGAGGATCAAATGGGACACAGGAAGGGAGAAGTCAGTGTGGCTGGACTGCTGGTATCTCGGGGACGCTGCAGGAGAAGACACTGAGGAGCATGCAGGAGCTGCATCATGTGGGTGGGAGTGGGATGAGGACCTGAGGCAATGGAGAACAATGAAAGCGTTTCCAGCCAGGGAGGGAAAATACTCAGATGTGTGTTTCTTAAAGAACATTACAACTGCAGGGTGCAGGAACGGCCTGGGGAGAAGGGCGGATGTCAGGGAAAGCAGTTAGAGGACTGTTGAGGTGATCCAAACACCCCACACTGAGGTGTGGTCATGGAGGGAGGGGAGAGGTAGGCAGACTGTGGGATAATCAGGAGCCAGGACCACCCAGACTTACCCCCGACTGGATATGAGGAGTGGGAGTGGTGGCCACACCCGGTTTCTGGCTCAAGTTTCTGGCCACTGTGCACCTACCCACAGCCCACTAGAGCAGAGGCCAGCATCATGGGACCACACACTGAGGACATAGGCCGAGAGCGCTCTGGCTCCAACTGAAACCCCTGGTGAGCCCCCAACCTGCGACCCACAAATCCAGGCAAGACTCATGAGGCTGATGAGCAGCGCCGTCTCTTTTAGAAGTTAGAAGCCTGGGTTAGACAGCGGGGGAAGCCTGGAGACCCCTGCTCCCAGCTCTCTCAGGCAGAGGGCCACAGAGAATAGAGCGCCTGGGGCCACAGCCAAAGGGTTTCGGCCTAGAACGCAGGGAAAGGAACCAGCACTCCCTGAGTACTTCATGTGCAAAAAACCCCAAGCCAGGGGACCAAAAGACACTACTTTTATACCTATAACAATCCTATCAAGTACATGAAATCTCCATTTCACAAACATGGAAACGAAGGCTCCACAAAGGTAAGTGACTTGCCCAAGGTCACACAACTAGTTGGTGGTGATGAGCTTAGAATCTAGGTCTATCTGACTCCAAAGCCCATGCTCTTTCCCCTTTTCATTATATCCCAAAGAAAAGGAGCCAGCCTAGTGCCCCAAGTCCCTCAGAGCTCTGGCCCCACCTTCCCCCACATCAAGACTGGCCCTGAGCCCAGCAGGCCAGCAGAAGACATCATTCACTCTCTTATCCACTTCAACCTAAGGTGTCAGCTATTTGTAGGGTGACAACTGTGCTGTGCTTGATCCCGTAAGTTTCCCATCAAGTCCCATGTGCAACTCAGGGGACAGAGGAGAACAGAGTGGGCAGCTTGGGCTCCCCAGTCGGGGAAGCAGAGGCAGTGGCAGTGGCGGCAGCAGCAGAGACCCTGGTCAGGACTTACCTTGCTGGAAGAGAGTGAGTGTCACGGAGGTGACGAGCAGGAAGAGGGCCTCGATTGGGGGAAAGTGGGCAGGTTCATGAGCAAAGATGTGGACCAGCTACAACAAAGCAGGGAATGCTGGTCAGTTGAGGCCCTGTCTCACAAAGAACTGGCCAGCATCCCTGAAATGCAGGTCAGAACCCCTGCCAGGGCAGCCATTCACCCCACTCTACCCACCCACCCCATCCCTGGGTCAGATGAAATCTAGAACACTGCTGCCTCAATCAGAAGGCCCACCTGTCGAGTGAGGTCAAGAGCAGAGGCCTGGGGGATGGTGCTATACATCCGACTCAGCATCTCACACAGCTGTGGCACCATGGGGGCAAAGTCATCCAGCAGGGTCTTAACGGACTTCTCAAAGATAGCGCACACCGCCTTGGGAAGGAAGCAAAGGGGCCCATGAAATAGACAACAGTATTATGATCATCAAACTTGCCAGGAGACTAGATCTTAATTATTCCAACCACTAAAAAGAAATTATAATTATGTGATGTGATAGGGGTGCTAATTATGATACAATAGCAATCACATTAGAACATAGAAATGTATCAAATCTACATGCCGAACACCTTAAATTTATACAATGTTAAATATCAAATATATTTCATTTCAAAAAAAGAAAAAAGGCAGAAAGCAAAGGGGCCCTAAGGTTAGTGGGTCACAATCAGCTGGAATAGAACTGAGGCCCTGCACAGAGGAGGCCTTAGGGGGGACCTTTACCTATAAGCCTGGCCTGGCCCTGCAAGTTAAGGAAGGTAAACAAGTCTGACCCTTACCCTGAAAGGTGGGATGCAAAAAGGCCCTTCTCAGAGGGCCACAGGATGGAACTTCGCAACTCAAGTCTTGCTACTTACATCTGCACCATTTCCTCTCACAGAGCAGCAATAGCAAGAAAATCCTGAATTGAAAAGGGACCAAAGGCAGGAAGGCAGGTCTCTGATTACAAAGTGGACCCCTGACTGTCACTCAGCCCCAACATTGTAGTTCTTTGGTCAAGCACTTTTTGTGACATTGGGAAGTTCTGAATGTCTTTCCAAAAGACTCCTTGTACCTGTCGGGCAAGATTCACCTCCTTTATTTCCTCCAGACCATTGCAAGCCGAGATGGGCAGCAACACCTTCCTCCTGCTCCATATCTAAGCAAAGTCACCGTGGGGGTAGGGAGCAAGGACTGAGGCTCACCTCCACCACTTGGGCATCATTCAGCCATTTGCTCAGCACCTTCTGGATAAGCTGGAAGACCTGCTGCAACACCACAACCACCTGAAGACACAGGAAGAAGTGAGGTGCCCCCACCACCACTCTCACCCACCCAAGATGGACATGGTAATATAAAGCAGGCCAGAAGTTCAAAACTATTACCCCAGACTAGACATTGAGGACTCAATGGATGGGACCTTGGGGGAAGGAGTGAATGAAAGAGGACATCCTGAATTTTAAGGATCATTTTAGAGGAAGCCTCAAAGTGCAAAGCAAGGACATTAGGAGGGCTTCAGAAAATTACCAAAACATTGTAACCTTTTAAAAAATCACTCCCTATCCATTTCTGCACAGGAAAATCCTTTTAGCGCCAAAAGCCTATGGGTTAGCCCCTGAAGAAGTAGAGACGCTGTGTCACACAAACAGGCCTAGGGTAGAAAGCCCCAAGGGATGCACATATATGGCAGCTTATGGAGGAACAGAGAGCAAACTGAGGTCCTGGGAGGTGAGGGAAGGCAGGCCAATGACTATCATGGAAGGAGAAGGGGCTCTATTGAAGGATGTTGGCCCAAGTTTGGTCTAGAGCCAAAAGGGCACCTGAAACTAAGGTGAGGAATTGAGGAGAGGAGCCAGGATACTGTGGCCTCCTTTTCTCCAGGAGAAACCCTGGGAACAATGATCCAAGAAGTCTCTCACATTTATACAGAACTTTATAGTATGCAAAGTACTTTCACTCAAGACCACATATGCTCTGCAGCACGGTTCTATGAGATGTGCAAGCCAGGTAGTCTGACATCCATAGTTTTGAATGGGAAGCTGAGGCTGGCCCCAGATCAAACAGCTTGTAAGTGGTCACCCCAACCCCTGTGCCTAAGCTTACCACAGTACTTGTCACACTGCTTTGTGACAATCTGTTTACATGGATTTCCTCTAGACTGGGAGCAACTCAAAGGCAAGAGCATGTAAGTATCCCCAGTGCCCACAGGGGACAGTGAATAGTGAAGTAGAAGTTGGGGGTTAAACAAGGGCCCATAATTACATCACTTAGGAGGTTGAAGGATAATGCCAATGTCCCCCATGGGGCAGAGGAACCACAATGACATCACCCCAGTTGGGCTGGGGACAAAGACAACATCACCCACAGGGTTGGATGAGACAATGACATCACTCCCTATAGAGTGAAGGGCAATGATAAGGTCATTCACAGGGTCAGAGGACCAAATGCATCATGCCCCACAGGGCCAAGGGAACAATGACAATATTACCCATGAACTTGGGGAGAAACAATGACATTTCCACAGAGTGTGTGTTGGGGGGGCTGGGCACAATGGCAACATCACCCACGGGGTTGGGTCCCTGCGGCACTGGCAGCTTCCGGAGCTCAGGGCCTTCATGATCATCCTCATGATGACTGACATCCAGCGTGGTGAAGAGGTTAGAGAGAAGCCCCAAGATGTGGACAATGGCCAGCTTGTTGGAAGGATTAGGCTATGGAGAGAATCAAACCAAGCTCTGGATCTCCCAGCCCCAGCTTGACCCCTGACCCCAGCCCTGACTGTCAACTCTAACCCCAACCCCCAGCAGCCACAGCCAACACAAAGGGAAACCCACCCCTGCCCTCTGGCCACACACACACACACACACCAGGGCACTCACTATCTCCTCTGCTAGCTTCTCCAGCTGCTGGATATAGGGCGAGATAAGTGAGTGCAGATTCTTAAGGATCTCCTCCACCTGCAGGGCTGACAGCAGGAAGCCCAGTGCCTGCATCAGCCACATGCACTGGCTCGTCTGTGGGGCAGAACATGGAGAGTCAATCCTGGACACATCTGGTCGTGGGTAGGAAGAATGAACCTCTTGGGGTAGGTTCCAAGAACAGAGAATAAAAGACAAGGGGTAGGAAAAGGCAGAAGAGGATTTCCGTAGATTTCCACAATATCCCCAAGGACCCCTAGAAACTTCTGGGCTCACCTTGTGGATCTGTTTCATCAATACATCCTGGAGATAAACAGAAGGAATATGGGATCAGTGGAGTGTAATGTGCCCTGAGACCCAGCCCCACCTAGGCCCCCGCATACCTGGGAGACAGCCACGATGTTAGCAGCATAGGGTGGCAGGTCATACTTGCATTCTCGGCAGATTTTCTTGAGGGTGGACACAGAAGAGACAGAGAGCTCAGGATTGCCTAGGGCATGCAGTACGAGGGGCAGAACACTGTTGATCATGACAGGGTGGTCAGCCAGCCATTCAGACAGAGCTCCTGGGGTAAGAAGGAAGAGGGGAGGATATCTGAGGCAGGTCAGGCTGGCTTTGTACCATGTCCCTGTAAAGTAGGCAGAACTTCTGGCAGGATCAAGTTACAGCCCTAGTACTGAACAGGGAAATATGCATGCACATGCTCAAACAGGAGGCTTATAGCTGAGAAGCAGGAAGGAGTTACTCAGAAGAGGCCTAGCACTGCTGTTCCATTGACAGCAAACTAGCCTTACTGAATTGCAGCTCAGAACATTGTAGGAAGGACCCCTAGATGTGCCAGGACAGTCAGTTGGCTGCAATGCTGATTTTGTGTGTGGGCATATGTGTCTCTCCCATTTTGGACAGGAACCAGCAGGCTGACTGTGGCTGGGGAAGGTGCCTGTGGCTCTGGAAGTGTGGTCATGGGTGTGTGCCAGGTCTCACCGATGGTGAACATGACAGTATCTGCCAGCTGCACGTTGCTGATGCTGATCCGTGGAATGAGGCCAATGAGGCCAGGCACCACATCAGAATAGTTGACGTCGATGGTCTCTGCAATGGACTGGAAGCCATAGAGCAGGGCCTCTGTGTGCTGAGGAAAGAGGTGCCACTGGCTTGGCTGAGGAGGAGGGTATGACAGTTCTGGGAGGGCAGAGGGAATCAGGCTTGGGAGATACCTGCCAGGAGTAGGGCTCCTCTGAGCTGGTGAGCAAGCGGCCCAGCTTGTCATAGAGGTTGCTGAGCAGCTCGGCCCCCAGCATCTCGTACACATACATGAGCGTATCTGAGATGTCCACCCTAAGAAGCAGAGGAAGACCTTATATGCTGCCGGGATCCTGCCCTCAAGCCCAGGAGCCCACCCCAGTTCCTCACAACCCTGCAAAAGGGCCTAGAGAATAGAGAAAGGAGCCCCAGGATTCAGGAAGCCTGGCCTTGGGTTCCTCCCCTTATTGCCTTCATTAGTTCAGGACTCTATTTAGAGGTAGGACTGGCCTGCTGCCATCACCTGTAAATCCGGAACTGCTCCTTCTCATCTGAGGACCAGAATCCGTATTCCTCGTCAGAAGGGAACTGGGCCTTGTGCAGAAGCACATCCACCAGCTGGAAGTAGACTGGCCGGTACACCTGCTGGTACACAGCCTGCTTCTCTGCCTCGAAGGACAGAATGTCATCCTGAGACAGCCAGGGAAGGAAGTTAGCCACCTAGGCACCAGGCCCAGAAGCCCATGATCTACCTTCTATCATTACAGCTCAATCCAACAAGAGGTCACAGAGACACACCTGCAGCGTGTACCAGAAGGTGAGGGTCAGGGAACTGGTGGTCTCGTTGACAGGGTAGTGGCCAGGGATGCCAGTACAGAACATTATCATGTTGACAAGGGCCAGGAAACTCTGCCAGTGCTCCACTTGGTCCAGCAAGGCCCTTGGAAGGAAGACGTATAGTAAGGTCATTCCACTTACCCCAACAGGGCTTCATAACTCCATCTCTTAGAGGGCCCTGCTATCCCCCCCACCCCCACCCCCAGCTGCCCCCCTCCTCACCGGGAGTGGTTCTCGCCCAGGGCCACAGCAATTCGACAGATGCCATGGGAGGTCTCCATGTCCCCATTCTGCACTGCCTGTCGCAGTTGATCTTGCAGTCCCAGAACCAGCGGGATGAGTTTCAGGAGTGTGTTCACATACCTGGAGGCATGAGGTTAAGGAGACCCATCAGAGCTGTCTGCCCAGCCCCCACCAGCTTTGAGAGAAAAAGCCCCCTCCCCACATTAAACCCAAAGCAAAAAAGAGGTCAGGGCCTACATGGTAGCTTTGACGCTGCCCATGTTGGGAAAAATCTGAGGTCAGGGACCTACCTCCAGGAGAACTCTGGGAAGGAAGTATGAGAAGGTCAGTGTTGAATGGGTTGAATTATGTCCTCTAATTAGACTTACAGTTGACGCTGGCATGGGTTAAGACTTCTCGGGAAGTCAAAATGAGATACACGTATTTTGCATGTGGGAAGGACATAAATGTTGGGGGGCTGGAGGGCAGACTGTAACGGGCTGAATTGTATCCTCCCCACAAAAGATATGCTGAAGTCTTAACCTCTAATACCTCAGAATGTAATCTTATTTGGAAACAGGGTCATTGCAGTTGAGGTCATAGAGTAGGGGGGAGCTCTAATACAATACAACAGGTCTCCTTATAAGAAGACAACCACATGAAGACAGACTTACAGGGAGAATGACATGTGATGACAAAGGCAAAGACTGGAGTCATGCAACTGCAAGCCAAGGAACAAGACTGCCAGCAAACCACCAGAAGCTAGGAGGAGGTGAGGAAGGATTCTCCTACAGGTTTTTAGAGGAAGCCAACACCTTGACTTTGGACTTCTAGCCTCTGCAACAGTGAGATAATAAATTTCTATTGTTTAAAGCTACCCAGTGTGTGGTACTTTATTATGGCCCCTCTAGGAAACTAATATAGACAGTGTTAAGAGAGCCCGAACAAAGACAGGAAACAGAGGAGTTAATACAGGCTCAGGAGCCCTCACAAAGACTTCAGGAGGCACCGACAGCATCAATCCCCACTGTCCACTCCACTCCCTATCACCAAATCCAAACTCCTATGTACTCTGGTGGCAGTATGAAGGGAGAGCAGCAGACGATGAACCCTGAGACAGCTAAGAGGCAAAATGGTCAGGACTTGATAACTGACTGGATACAACAATGGGGAAGAGTTAAGGACAACTCCCAGGTTACTGGCTGAACAATTAAGTAGATGGTGGAGCTATTTACTGAGGTCAGGAGGAGTGGGTGGAGGGGGATAGTAATAAATTTAATGGGAGGCCAGAAGGTGATAAGTTCAGCGTTAGGCATGTTGAATCAGAGGTACCTGGTGAGATCTGCAAACAGAAGTGTCCAGAGAGTTGGATATGAAAACCTGAAGCCCAAGGGAGAAGTTAGAGCAAGAGATAGTCATGGGCAAACAACTGGTAATTGAAGCTATGGGAGTAGATGAGCATTGCCCAGGAAGAAAGCACTGAATGAGAGAAAAGAGGGTCCAAGTCAAAGTCCTGAGGCACAATGATCTTAAAGGGGGAACAGGGGAAGCACAGTATACAAAGGAGACAGAGAACACTAGCTCCACTCACTGGACCCCTCCCCAGCAGCCTGCTCCATGGAGATCAGACTAATCCGAGGAAGTGATACTCTCGGCAGGGGTACTGGGGGGATCAGATGCTTGAGACCCCTCTGCTACCAATCATAGTGTCACCAGAGCAATCTATGGAGAGGCAGGGGGACTGATGGGCCAGAGGAGTTCTATCTGCATTTGCCCTAAGCAGGCTGCTAGGCAGGCAGGTAACCTCATAACCTCAGGGGTAGGATGAAAACAACAAGAAGCAACCAGCCCAGGATGTTGGCTTTCTCCAAATCCCCATTCTGGTGGGACAAGGTGTCCATGCAAGGATACCCCCAACCCAGAGACAGCCCTAGAGGGTGCTGCCTGGAGACAGCTGGGATAGCTTCAGTCTCACGACCCTGACACAGGCTGCACCACCAGACAATGGGCACCTTCAGGCCAGACTCTGCACAAAGAGCAGGGGCAGGGCCAAAGCCCTGGCCTGCAAGCTCCCTAGCAGCTGAGATGGGGGCAGGAGGTAGTGCTCTATCCCCAAAGCATCCCTACCAAGGCTCTCTCACACCTGCCAAAGTTCATGTACACAGCACGTACTCAGTCTTCACTGAGTTCTTGATCTGTCATATTTAAGTTGAATAGGCTCAATCATGGATAATATGGTCCAGAAGGGCTCAGAGTATTACTCAAGGTCATAGCAACTTAGAGACAAATGCCAGGCTGGGGCAGCCACTTCTACTGCTGCAGGACTGCTCTTTCAGGGCCCAACCTGAATTTCTCCAAAGGACCTATGCAAATCTCATTCCATATCTCAAATTCTAACTGATGGGAGTCCCCAAGAACCTGTCTAATTCACCTTCTCCCTTCCTCCAGCCCCCAATGAAAAGCTTTCCCAGGATTAAAAACATATTTCAGGAAAAACAAAATCAAGGGAGAGAGAGCCAAGCAAGCAGTAGCAGCTTCTGGAAGAGTGGGAAGAGGGGACCTGAGTGCAAGCCTAGCCAAGGGGAGAGCCAACATCAGGACACTTGGGGAAGACAGTGGCCAGATGACCCAAGAGTCAAAACCACAGGTGACTTTTTCAAGCCAAAGTCTAGGAGACTAGACTAAACAGAGTGAGGCCCAAACTCTGACACCAGGCTGGGTGCAGCCCACCAATAGGGGAAACCCTAGATTTCCTACCACCTGGGCACCTACTCCTGAAAACTGTGAGTGGACAGAAGAGCAGGTCTGAGGCTTCCAGAGATTTGTAGATTTGGGGGAGGGAGAGAGAGAGGATATCTTTAAGGCCATGGCTGAGACTGGATTCAAGAGGCCTAGTTCCATTGGTCAGCTCAAGCTACCGGGGCAGGGCTGCTGGGACTTGCTGGCTGCCACTCACACTGAGCTCAGCCCAGACCTGCAATTAGAGCTCCGGGAGGAGAGCTGAGAAAATGGGGAGAGTTGCTAAGCAACCATGGGGGCTGCAGCCAATGGGCGCTCAGGAGGCTGTGGGTTCCCTCACTGGCTCCTTCTTCGCTCATTCGTTCAGAGGAGAAGAAACATCAATTACCTGCCAAAGCCCTCAAGACTGGCTGGGCGGGTAAACCTGGGTGTATCCAAGGACACCCCACATCACCCATGCAGTGGCCCCAGGCAATTCCCCTTAGCCACCAACTGTCCGAGCCCAGCCGGCACTTGAGCTTCAGGCTGCCGGCACTTGAGCTTCAGGCTGCCGAGGAAGGCTAGACCTGGGACTTGGTACCCACCTTGAGTTGGAAAGCCTGGGAAACCACGGGAAAGATAGACTAACTACCAATGCAGTAACAATACCAAATTCTAGCAAGTACTGTTTATGGGGTGTACAGGAACCATGCAAAACCCTTCACAGACCTTCTCTTCTTTGATCTTCATACCAAAATATTCTTTATAGAGTACCAGGGGCCCTGTGCACATTATCCTATTTAAGCCTTTACAACTCTGTGAGGTCGATATGATCACACCCATTTTACTGATGAGGAAACTGAGGCTTAAAAATGACTTACCCAAGGTCTCAGATCTAGCGAGCGGACCATCTGGGATTCAAACTCAGATGTGACTAATGTCAAGGCTGGAGCCATTAACCACTCTCTGATGCTATCTCTTTCAATGTTTTCCCCTCCAACTCTGCTAAGGGTTTCTAAAGCCCCATCTCTCATTCTTTTTTTTTTTTTTTTTAAGTAGGCTCCATGCCCAGTGTGGAGCCCAACTTGGGGCTTGAACTCACAACCCTGAGATCAAGACCTGAGCTGAGATCAGGAGTCAGACACTTAACCGACTGAGCCACTCAGGTGCCCTAAAAGCCCTATCTCTGAAGTGTTAGTGTCTCCAGTCTTGTCCTGACCAATCCAACTTATACTAAAAATTTCATTATGCCATTTTCTCTGCTTGAAATCTTTTAATATCTTTACATCCTCCTCAGGATGAAGACCAAAATTTTAAGCCTGGCTGACAAGGTCTTGCATGATCTGGGCCCAGACCTTCCACAACTGGCCCTTAAACCCTGCTATTTAATCACCACCACTCACCAGGCTCCCTCAACACCTTTTCCTTGCTCAGGGTCTTTAAAGCACACCTCCTCTGGGAAGCCTTCCACAACCCTAAGATGGGGCTAAATGCCTCCTGTGGGCTCTCACAGCCCCCCGCTTTCTCCATTATAGCATTTATCTCATTGACCATACTTGCCCTTTCGTGTGTCTATTAGGCTGAGCTCCTGGCTTGCTGAAGTCAACCTATTCATCTTTGTGCACCTGGTGCTCAGCACAGGGCCCAAGATACAAACAGGTGCTCAACAAACATCTGCTGCACCAACAGCTCACTACACTCACCTTCTTTCAGGTCCTTGTAGGTACTATGGTGCTGCCACCACAGGCCTTTGCCCCTGCTTTAGTTCTGAAACCTGGAACACTCACTCCTCCCCTGACCTTCCCCACCCCACTCCCACCTCTCACCACTCAGGCAACTCCTACTTCTCATCTGTTCAAAAAATACTGAATGCTACCAAATGCTGCCAGGCACAGTGTGACAAAATAAAATGACACAGTGCCTGTCCTCACGGAGCTGAGAGACCAATGGGGAGACCTAAGTTAATTTACAATGAAACTGTATTACAGGCTAAGAAGGAAAATCACGAGGAGCTCTGAGATAAAATAACTGAGAAGACCACTTAGTCTTAAGAATCACTGATGGCTTTCCTAAGAAAGTGAAGTTTCAGCTGAGGTAGAGATGATGTGCCAAGTACATGTGATGGTTCAGAGGCTAGAAGAAGCATGGGACAGTCAAGGAACTGAAAAGATTGTGTGAGAGTGAAGAAAGGACAATGGCATGAGAAGAGGCTGGAGATTAGCCATACTGTGCAGCACCTCTGTGAATCACATTAAGGATTCTGAACTTCATCCTAAGAACTGTAAAAAGCCACTGAAGGGTTCTGAGCAGAAAGGACAAACTGGATCCTCATTTTCAAAAGATCACTCTGGTTGCTGGGTGTGCAATAAAAGGTACAAGAGTAAAAGCCAAGGGACTGGTGAAAAAGCTCTGCAGTAATTTGGGGAGAGAGATGATGACAGCTTGGACTAGGGTGGCGGCAGTGGAGATGGAAAAAATAGATTTGCAATATGGTCAAGAGCAGAACAGTCAGGACTTGGCGACTGATTGGTGGAGAGAAAGAGAAGAAAGAGTCAAATATTGTAATGAATAATTCGTCGGATGGTTAGTGGTCTGTCTCCCTCTCTGAACCATAAGGACCATGTCTTGTTTGCTTCCTTGTGTATCTCCAGCATCGGACCATGTATCAGTAGGCACTCAAACAGTGTTTACTGAATGGATGGATGGATGGATGGATGGATGGACGGATGGCCAAGCAAGCTGTCCCTCTCTGGGAAGGTGGGCACCAGCTCACCTCTGGGCATCAGGCTGCGAGATGGCATTGACAATGGCCTCCACACTGCTGTCGAAGAGCTCCGAGTCCTGCAGCGCAGCAAAGGCGGCCTGAATGAGCGCCTCGCAGTCCTGCAGTGGTACCTCCAGCTGCACCCAGCTGGAAAAGCACTTGAGCACCTTCTGACGCACACAGCTGGGTGAGCTGGGCTGCTGTAGCAGCTGCTCGAGCAACGGGAAGACAGCCCCGCACTCCACCGCCAGGCTGGCCCGCACCAGGCCTTTGCGATACTGAGGCAGACGGCTTGTCTGGAACTCCTCTGGCAGCACTGTCAGCAGCTCGAGTAGGGCCAGGCAGCGGCCCTGACCGTCCACCGGTGAGTCCTCAGCCTGGAAGAGCCGTACCATATCTGCCACAGCACACGGCCAAGCATCAGGCATCATGCTGAGAGCCAGGGAGGCCAGGGCCACACACAGCCGAGTCAGCACAATCTTGGAGCCACTAGCAAAGTGGGTGATGTGGGTGAAGAGCTGTGCCTTTAGACTTTCATACTGGTCAGTGGGTATGTCACTCCAGTAGCGAGAGATCTTGATGTGCAGGGCACTGGCCCCAAAGTACTGGATCTCAGGCACCTTGTCGGGCTGCAGTAGCTGCCAGCTGAAGTGCCAGGCCTGTGGGGAAACCTGAGCCTGCATCAGCCACTTCTGAGCCAGGTTCTTGTTCTCAATGTTGGGATCGTAGTAGAGCTGGTGCAGCGCCTGCAGGACAGCACAGGACTGAGCAGCTGCTGGGCACTCTGGATCCTGCCAGAGCCCAGAACAGAGGGCATGACTTGGTCCTGCAAGTCTGCTCTCTCTGACTGAGGGGCTGAGCAGGAAGAGCCCAGGGCTCTACAGTGTTTCCTGGGCCCGAGTCCTACTGATATCTTGAGAGCCTGAACTGTGCCCATGCTCTACCATATTCTCTTCTCCTTATGGCAAAACATTATGGGTTCAGAGAGTGAACCTCCACAGGAAAGCAGAAAAAGAGGAGGCTGAGTTCCCCAAAGGGAGGCACTTGAGGTAAAGGACAAGGCCCAGGTTGAAGGAATGGCTCCACAGGCATGAAGCTAAGCCTGAGAAGAATACGGAACAGCCTGAGGGGCCTTGACCCTCCCAGGCACCACTGCTCCCATCAACTCCAAGAGTTCTATTCAGCTCTCCCAGGATCATCCCTAGGTCACTCCAGATGCTGGCACCAAAGCCAGTGAGAAACCTGAGCAGGACTAAGACTTTGCCAGGCAGCCGTAGGCCAGAGACTTACTGGAGGGGAGGGTGAGAACACCACTCAGAGAGCACACATGAGGGTCCAAAAAGCTGGTCAAAAAGTCTTGGCCGGCAGCCCTGGCAAATGCCTTGTCTGGGGCTCTCAACTAGCCAAATCCCCAGGGTCCCAATTCCATAGGGACTTCACACAGTAAGAAAACAGTGGTTTGTCTCCCTGGTAGCACATGGAAGAGCGCGCCACCATGCCAACAGTGCCCAGCCCCAGGGGGTGGAACAGTCAGGTCAGGACTCTGACCCCCTAAGCAGGCTCCATTCAAGTAGGCTTAGCCCAATCTGTACTTCTGACAGCAAGTTCTAGCTACTGTCCCTTGTTTGGCCCCTCAAGGATGCTGAGGCAGGCAAAGAAAAGAAGCAGAAGGGTTGCATTCTTAGCATTTGGTATGGCAAAAAGGGCGCAAGAATAACAAGTGAATATCTGCAACCATTCCTTGCTTTCCAGCAAGGTAGCCCTATCTCCCCATTCATCCCAGCGGGGAGGCATATCTGCATCCCAGGCCTCTGGGGCAGAACACAGAAAAGAACCAGAGAAGCAGTTCAAAAAAGATGGCCTGGGCAGTGGGAAAGCCTGGGAAGGCCATGGTAGGAAGCTGTGTGGGCAGGAGAGCAGGGAAAGGACCCTGAGGCTGCCGGGATGACTGAACCCCTTGGACCCAGCACAAAACAAAGGGGGCCAGCCCTTCCTGCCTGCCCAGGACCGGTCTGGCCTCCATCCAATATAAGAAGGACCCTTCTCCAAGAAAGAGTGAAAACAACCCAGACTGTTTTAGTTCCAGGTTATTTTCTGAGCCCCTGGGTCACAAAACAGGTCCAGGATGGCTCAGCATCTGTATGGTTCCTGAGGACTGAGCTGTAGGTCTCCTGGGCTCCTGGTTTCTTACTGCACTGCTCATGCAGTTCCCATGGAGCTGGAGAATAGCCAGTCTGGCTGTAGGTCTAGGCCATCAGCACTCTGGAGGGACCATCCCAAGACCCCAGAGTATCCACAGAGAATCATGTCTAAGGAAAGCCAAAAATAGCCCATTAGGACACCACTACATTGCTGTCCACGCCTGCCCAGAGAGACAGCAAATGCCAGGTGCTCTGGGGGCACCATCCCAGCGGGCACCCAGCCCAAGCCTGGGCTCTGGCATTAGTGTCAGTCCCCAGAACTTCTGCTCTGTCACTGGACTGCCCACCCCAGGGCCCTCGTACCTTCTCCACGTTCTCCACAGTGAAGTCCAAGGCTGGTGCTGCTCCAGCCCCTGCAGCCCCCGGCTGTTCCTCCCGCCGCTCCATCTTTGCTCCCTCCCTAGCAGGGAGGTGGACCCTGACCTGTCTCCTGCCCCAGCCCCTTGGCTGCTGGCCCCCTGCTAGACCCCGGCTTGGGTGCCCAGGAAGCGGTGCGGTGACAGGGGGCCCAGGGCGGGCATGGCTGCCGAGGCCTCCCCACCTCCGTCGGGGATGGGGGGCTTGCCAGAGGCCAAAAGGGGTGCTCTTAAGGGGAGGTCAACTGAGGGGGACTCCGAGGAGGGAGCCGTCAGTGAAGAGTTCGCAGGCGGGGGTCCTGGTGGTAGGTTACGGCTCTGTCCCTAGAATCTATGAGGAAGGAGTCATAGGGAAGGCAGGCCTGTGGGGGAAACCGAGCCCCTGGCCCGTGAGAGGTCACAGGGTCGATGGCCTGTACCCACAACAACCTCGTCTGAGTGAGCTCTCCGGTCCTACGAGGAGGTCACGGGGTGGGGGGGACGAGGGAGAGAGCCCTTCGCGGGTTACGGAGGCGTCCGACTAGGCGCAGGGGTGCAGCTTCGCGAGTCTGGGGCGAAGAGTCCGTAGAGTTGAGGGGCTGTGGCAGGTCCCCTCCGCTCGGCCTGGCCCGCGCTCTTCTCACCGCCCGGCTCCGGCCCAGCTACCGCCGCTGCCGCCGCCCCAGTGACTGACAGGCGAGCCGGCCGGGCCGGGACGGGGCGGGGACCTCAGCGAGGCGCGGGTTGCCCCCAGCGCCTGTTCCCGGCACGGCCGACTCAGGCGCCGCCCTCCCCCGCGCCTGCCCTGGCCCGGCCCGGTCCGGCACAGCCCGGCACGGCCCAGCGGAACTGCGCAGAAACTCATTCCGGGTCCCTGGTCCTGTCCCCGCGCCGGCCCGCGCGCCCCCGAGCAGGCGACGGAGCGGCGCGCCGCTCGAGGCCCCCGCTGAGCCAAGGCCCCGCCGCTGTGTACCCTGGGAAACGTAGTCCCCATTGCTCCTAGCGGGAGGGCGGCGCTTTGCGGTAGAGGTCGGGAGCACGTGGGCTGGGGACCCGCGGAGCCCCGCCGGCTCCAGACCTACTGCCGGCGACAGGGTCAGACCCGCGGGAGGCGCTGATGAGCAGCTCCCTAGGACGATGTGACCGAAGGGGCCGGTGGTTGGAGCTGGGATGCCGGCTAGAGGATAAGGTGTGTGTTGGGGGTTGGCGGGGAGAAACAGGTCAGTCTGGTGCCGCGCTGCCGGCGCCTCCTGGGGCCCAGGAAGGGGGCGGTCTGGGCAGAAGGCATCAGCACCGCCCAAAGAAGAAAGGGAGCTTGGCGCGCCCCAGGAATAAAAAAGCACGGCCCTCCGGAATGCCCAGTGAGCAACCAGGAACCACATACCATGGACAGTACTCGGAGAACTTCTTCCTAAGATGCTTGGAAGTAACTTCTCTTTATGAGTAATTAGAATAAGAATAGCTCACATTTAAGTGCCAGGAACAAGCAGTACTTTGCCTACCTTGGTCCGATTCTCTGGACAACTCTGAGGTGGGTTTTTTAGTCACATTTTCAGATGAGGAAACAGAGGTTGAGGAAGGTTGAGCTTTTCTTGTCCAGGGACACATAGCTAGTGTAGCAGAGACCAGCCACAGATCTGGTCCGCCGCAGACCCCAGCAGCCCCTACCCCTTACACTTCCACTTGCCCTTATATTAACTCTTATTTCTAAAGTTTATTTATGGAAGTAATCTCTACACCCATCATGGGGCCCAAACTCCCAACCCTGAGATCCAGAGTCTCATGCTCTTCTGACTGAGCCAGCCAGGCACCCCAATCTTTTATTAACTCTTGCCAGCTATCCCAGCAGGGGAAAAAATAATCAAAAGGGAAAGGAGGACCTCTGTACTTGTATTCGGTGGAGGAAGCTGACATTGGCAATAGCTGCTAAGGCTGAAGAATGTGAGTGTAGGCTTCCCTGAGGAGGAGAAACTTGGTCTGGGCTTGAAGAATAGAGAGAAACGGGTGAGGAGGGGGGTTCGATTAGCTCGGAAGCAAAAATCTAGTGGGAATCTAGTTGTTCAACAAATCTTAAGTGGGGTTTCAAGTGGGCAGTGATGATTGGATTTGCATTTTACAAAAACCTATCTGTAGGATGTAAGATAAATTGAAGGCGTGGTCTTTTCATCATTTGGGGGTGCAGGGAGAACCTCTGGTTTTCATCAGATTCTCTAAGGACTCTACAACCCCAAAACAGTTTAAGAACCACTCCTGTGAACAAAAAAGGTGACCTCACATGGTGCAGACGCTCCTAGATCTTTTCTCTGATCCTCAGCTTTCTACACAGCCTCTCCTTTCTTGGATGAGACCTCAGTGAGTCAGCCAGTGCACATACACTCTGTCCCAGGGGAAATAGGACCATCCCTGGACAAGAGAGAGGAAAACCATTGGCAAGTGCACATGGAACCCCACACCTCAGTTCCCGGATGAACCAAATGTCGAGGGAAGTTTTGGATACTCCCTGAAGCTGGAAAAACTGCCATTTCAAAGCTGCCTATAGTTTTCCGTCTTACAAGAGGTGGTGACTTGAAAGCCCTTTAGAGGAGACCATACCTTGGTTCTGGGAAGACCACTCAAACGGGCAATGTAGTTTTGCAAATGTGAAACAAAGACTACAGTCAAGAATGGAGATACCAGGGGCGCCTGGGTGGCTCAGTAGGTTAAACATCTGCCTTCAGCTTGGGTCATGATCTCAGAATCCTGGGATGGAACCCCACGTCGGGATCCCTGCTGGGTGGGGAGCCTGCTTCTCCCTTTCCCTCTGCCTGCCGCTCCCCCTGCTTGTGCTCTCTATCTCTCTGTCAAATAAACAAATAAAATCTAAAAAAGAAAAAGAAAGAAAAAAAAGGACTGGAGATACCAGAACCACCGGTGGCTCCCGGGTGGAAAGTGCTCTGCCTGGTGAGTTTATGTGACAGTGACCTCTGCTAAGTTATGGGCAGAGAACTGCAGCTCTGGAGCTTGTTCCTTTGGGGGAAAGTGGCTTTATTATTTTATTTTATTTTTTTAAAGAGGGATTTGCGTTCTTGTGGGACTGTGTTCTTCTTAGAGAAGGTACTGTTTCATCTGGGACTTTGTGAGATGTTGGGCACAGTCTCTCTGGGGCCCAAAATGCAGCCTTGAGTTGGAGGGACCCTGCTTGCTCAAGGCCCAGCAATCAGGACTGTTGAGGGCCAACACCTCTGGCTTGGGTTCCGACCTGGCTCTCCTGCTGAGAGCATTGTCAGAGGCGGCTTCAGTCTGTTGTCTCCTTTAAGTGGCTCTGAGAGCAGAGATGACCACTGAAGGGCAGGGCCTGGAGGGCTTGGGGGCTAGGCCCGGTTTTCAAGTCTTTCCGGTAGGGTCTCCCTGGGCCCAGTGACCCTGCTTGACGGGATGTCCCCCTTCATCCTTAACCAGGGCCGGGGCCCAGGCCTCCGTGAAGCATCTGCAAACTGTATGGCACTGGTGTCATTTTCTTCCGGTGGGGCTGGGAAGGGCTGGAGACTGAGGGTCCTCAATCAGCTTGGAGGCAGAGAGAGGGGGCAAAGGGCTGTTTGAAGGCAGTGTGAGAGCACCAGAGTTTGGGGAGCATCTAGAACTGGGGCAGCGAACACGGAAGAGTGGAAGCAAAGGCCTGTTTCTCCTCCTTGACCCAGAATGCTCACAGCCCTCACTTTTGCCTGCTCCTCACTCTAGCCCGGGCGAAGGGGCACCTGTGCCAAAGCAGCCAGGCACTTAGACAGTCCGGAAGGAAGTTTGGTTAGCAGGGGCAGATGCCCGAGGGGCCCCGCCCTCGGCTGCCTCACTCCCGTGGTGCTCTCGTGCACCCCGGGCTGCAGCTGCTGCCCTTGTGCTCACAGCGGCCAATTCCATCTCCAGGCCGGCCCTCCCTCCTCAGCTCCAGACCAGCATATCCCTTCCTCCCGACAGCCCCTCTGGACACCCCATGGTTTCTCAGACTGGGCATCCTTTCCAAACGCAGGCCTTCATCTTATTTCCAAAGAAGAACATCATATTGGACAAATTCATAGGACCCAGGAAACAGGGCTTCCCAGGGACATGCAGGAAAGCTCAGAGGGATTGCACTGACTTTTGAGAGATGACTCGGGGACACTGCGGAAGGCCAGGGTCAGCACTAACCTCTCCTTCCTTCCAAATGCAGGTGTGTACCTCTTAGCTTCCGCCAAGCCCTGGAGACCTTCTTGTCCTTTTTCATACTATCTGTCAAATTGAACTTCCATAATTATTTATTGTCTGTCACTCCTGAGTTAAGCTTAAGGGCAGGGGTCATGTCCCTTTCACTTCTGTACCTCTGGTGTCTACCTACTGTCTGACATGTAATAGGTGATTAGTAAATATTTGTTGAATGAATAAATGAATATCCTTGTTCATCATTCCAAATGCAGGTCCCTCTGGGGGGCCCTCAGTCCTTTCCTGCCCTTTTATTCCCTTGATGCTCTCTGCTTCATTCCCCCGAAACCAGCTGCGCCTTCTTGCCCACCTGCAGCCTTTTCAGATGCTCTTTTGCCCTGGGTTGCCTCATGGATTGTGGGCAGTGAGGTCCCCATGCTGGATTGTCTACAAGCAGAGGGAGTGTATGCACCTGTCAGGCCCTGGCGGGTAGGACACAGATGAGTGACCGTGGGATGGGGCAATGTGTGGTTCTCTGTGTCGTTACACAGTAAGTGAGGCCCCCAGAATGTCTGACGTGACAAGGGTAGGGTTCTCTCCACCCGTAACTCCGGGTCCCAAGTGCTGGGGACGGTGCACGGGGCTGTGAGCTGGCCTGTCGGGACTGGAGCGCACACCTGTGCCACCCACTCTGCCTGTGTCCCCCCCCCCCCCCGCCCCCTCCATGTCCCAGAGCTGCTGGGAAGCAATGGACAATCCAGGCCAGGCCTGTGATTGCCGAGTCAGCCTGAAGTGAGTGGGATGGCCAGCGCATGATCCCCATCCAGCTGCTGTTACCCATCCGGCCCCACTGCCCAGGAAAGGCTCTGACAAACCACGGAAGTAAATAAATAACTTAGGAATAATAAATAGGGGTCCGGCTCCCACGAGTGAGTACAGGCCCGCGCGGGCGACGCGACTGCAGGGTGTCTCCTCCGATTCCGCGCCCCCAGGGCCTGGGCTGACGCTTGGGGCCTCGGGCACGGCTGGGTTCTCCCGAGGCCAAGTCAGTGCCAGAGTCTGTGAGGAGCGGGTCCTAAGGTCTCCAGGGCTGAGGCGTCTGGCGTCTGCAGGGCGAGGACCCTGGCGCGGCAGGTCAGTCGTCCCAACGCCTCTCGAGGGCTCGTGGCCATCACTCCCCCCCCGCCCCCGGGCTGAGGCCTCCACCTCTGACTGAGCTCCCCGCCCCCCCCCCGGCGCCCGGCTCTCCTGCGAGAGGGCCCCGGGGTGCGAGGAGCCGCGGGGAAGGGTGCAGTCCGCCAAGCCCTGGAGCGAGGCCTCAGCCCAGGCAGCCGCAGGCAGTGGCCGACAGGCGGTCCACGGTCCTCCAGGTGCTGTTGACGTCCATGAAGGAGACCGCCTCGTAGCGCGTGGGGCGGCAGCACGGCTGGCTGACGGGCCGCGAGCCCGGGGGCGGCCGCAGGGCCCCGGCGCCCAGCAGGCTGGCCAGGCTGAGGTCGTGCGGCGAGCGCGCGCGGCGGCAGGAGCCGCTGCAGAAGCGGAAACGCACCAGCTCGTCGGAGCTGTGGCCCAGGCCGAGCGCGCGCACCGGCACCAGCTGCGAGCGCAGGCGGCAGCCCCGCGCCCCCGCCGTCCGCGCGCGGCTCCCCCGGCTCGCGCGGCCGTCCCGGCCCCCGGCTCCCGCCGCGCGGCCCCCCCGGGCTGGCGCGGGCGCGGGCGGCGGGGGCGCGGGCCGGGGCGGCTGGGGCGACGGCCGCCGGGCTCTTCCGCCGCACGTGCGGGCCGCGCGGCCCCCTGCAAGGAGACTGAGTCACGCTCGGGACCCCGGGCCAGCCCCGCCCCGCCCCGCCCCCTCGCCCTCTCACCTACCGGGCAGGTGGCCGGTGGGGGGCGCCGGGCCAGGAGCGGGGCCGAGGCGCCGGGCGGGACTGCGGGGCGCGGGGCCCAGGGAGGCCTCGGCGACGCTGCTCAGCAGGGCCAGAGCGGCCAGGGTTGGCCACAGGGCAGGCTGCGCGGAGACAGAAGCGGCGCCTCAGGGAGGAATCGGACACCCAGGTCGGCTCGGGGTGGAGGGAGCTCAGGAAGGGGCTGGGGCGGCGGGGATCAGAGAGAGTATGGGCGCTTAGGTGGGTGGGGGGAGCTCCCGGAGGGTTTAGGTTGGAGGATAGTGGGTCCGCTGCCTCAGGGAGCCCAGGGCAGAGATCACTGACTTTCCTCCTTACTCCTGGTTCCTCCTTGACCATTTCCCCTTCCGCTTCTGTCGCCAGCCCCGGCCAAGCCCTGCGCTTCCTCCCCAATCAAACCACCTTTCCTCGGTTCCAGGTGGCAGTCCCCCGGGAGAACCACTCACCTGCCGCCTAGGCTGGGGACAGTGGGGCAGCACAGAAGGGCTTCCACATCCGGGCTCCATCTCTGTCAATACCAGGAGCGCCCATCAGCCGTAGTCGACTTGCTCCCGCCCCCCCTCCTCTTGAGGCAGCTTGGAGCATTGAGAGAGGAGTTATCCTTTGAGCAGGTCATCCCTCCACTTCAGTGTCTCCAGATGAAGTACAAGGGGCTTGGACAGCTGGACTCAACCCAGGTCGAGAAGTAACTGCATTGAGAACCTAACTGTGTGTTGGTGCTTTGCACCTGTTTCCCTCTTTCAGTCCTCACAACTCCAAGAGGTAGATGGCAAGTAAGACTCAGAGAAGCTCGGCAGCTGCCTACCATCCCAGGTCTCTTTCCCCGGGGCCTCGCTGCTCTGTCCTGCAGGGCTGGAGCTGCCAGGAGCAGCTGGAGAAGGAAGTAGTTGGACGCACTGGGTCCCACAGAGAGCTTTGTCTCTATGTCACGAGCAGGAAGATGTGGCCTAGAGAAGATTTAGGGTGCTTGCTGTTGACCTATCTGATGTCAGCGACACCCCGGCCTCAGCCTGTGTTGCCCGCCCAGCGCCGCTGCACCTTGCTCCTCTGTGATCTCTCTGTCTGGACCCAGAGCTGCCAGAGTTCTCTCTTCTCAACCACAGATGGTCCCTCAAGAGCCCCCGGTGATGGGGGCTGATGGGCCCTCTAACATAGGGCCTGGGCATGGCTCCCTGTGGCCACCAGGGGGCAGCATTGCCAAGCCTGCAGACTCAAAGGGGGGGTGGGCTTTTGGCGGCCCTCAAATAGACTCAGGGCTGAGCAACTCCCAGGAGGGCCCTCCTGGCCTCCACTTCAGCCTGGTCTTTGAGAGCTGGTCCAGGTCTGTTGCCCTTCCAGCTTCCTGTGGGTCTGGCAGCCTGGCCCTGCTCCTCTAAGTTTCCCCCACGAGCCATCCTTCCTGAGCCCAGCCATCCTTTCTGAGCCCCACCAACCCTTTGGTGAACCCACCCTCGCTGGCATTCCCAAACACCCCTCTGGGGCCCTAGAGCCCTCACCAGCTGGTCTGCCCTTGGGTCCCAGCTGTCACCATCCACCCCCACCCCATAGCACACAAAACGTCTGCATACCTGTGGACCAGACCTCCCCAGGCCTCCCCGGTGTGCTCCTCCAGGGCCAGGCCTGCTCTGCTAATTGAATCAGGCCTTGAGGGGCCAGGCTAGTGACTGTTCTCATTGCCGGAGGGAAAGCCGGGCCAGGCAGCCTCAGTGACCCCCTGCGCTAGAGGGAGCTCAGGAGCAGGTCTCTTGAGGGCAGGTCAGGCCCAGTCTCCCTCCAGTCCTTGCTTCCCCGCCTGCCAGCCGGATACTCACCACAGGGGTCCTCCTCCGTGGTTCTTCTAGGCACCTTTCCTGGGACCAGTGCTGGGCTTTCCCCCGCAGCTTAAAAGGCTCATGCCCAGGACTGTGCACCTGGCAGCACCTTTTTTAGCCAAAAGCGTGGCCTTGGCAGCCAGTGTGCGCCCTGTAGCTGCAGCGGGGACCTCACATTAGAGCGGGCCAGCGCAGTCCGACCAGCGACAGGGGGACTGAGGGGGCTGGGAGGGGCGGAGACCTGTGCCTCCGGCCCAGGAGAGGGAGGACGTGGGAAAGGAGTGGAGGGGAACTATCCCGCCCGCTCCCCCGAGCCCCAGGGCTGGGCCAACAGGTTGGCTTACCGCGGTGCAGGGCTCTGGGTCCGGGCCGCAGTGAGGGCTGGGGCCCGAGGGACCTGCTGCTGGCGGAGCCCGTGGTCCGTGTCTGGGGGCCGGGCCCAACTCCATCCCTCAGCAGCCTCATGCCCGCCGCCATCTGGTGTCAAATTCCAGCCCCGGCGTCACCGGATCCCGGGGTGGGGCCCGGAGCGCCCCCGCCCAACCCCACCTTTCAGGGCTCACCTGGCCGCTCCACCTGCTGGGATCTGGCCCCCCCCCGGGCTACGCTGGGTCCCCCGAGCCGGGCGGGGGCGGGGGGTGGGGAGGAGACGCTGGGAAGGGACCCTGGGACCCAGAGCGGAGAACCCGGGAGGCGGAGAGGCGCGGGAACTGGGCGTTCAGAGTTTGTAGACGCGCGAAGTAGGGAGTTGGGAGGCTGGGCGGAGGGCGGGGAGGGAGGGGACAGGCCGGTCCCTGCCTCCGCCGTGGGCCCTGAGATGGGTGCGGTCTCCTGGGTCCCGGCTGGCCGACCCGCCGCGGCTGCTCTCCGCTATCTGGCCCACCTCTAGCTTCTTCTCTCAGCAGACCCACGGAACTTGTCGGGTCGGTGAGGTGCTGCGCTGGGGCGCTGGAGGTCCGACCCCGCTCCAGCCGCCCAGCAGCCCTGCCGCCCGCCAGCAAACACGGTGCTCCCCGGGCCCTGCCGGGGCAGTGCTGGTAGGAGCGGGTGCCCGGGCCGAGGAAGGGAGGGTCACAGAGGAGATGCACGTGCACGGCTGGAGGGTAGTATTTCAGGGGCCTAATTACAGCAATTTGGCAGGTGAGCTGGAGGTTGAGTAACATGGATAGAGGTAAGGGAAGGCCAGATCCTTTGTGTCATACTGGGGAGTCTGGACTTCATAGCAGTGGCCCTGGGGACCACTGAAGGGTTTCAGGCAGCAGAATGGTGCGACCAGACATGCATTGCAGTGACTGGCTGGTCTGGGGGAGACGTAAGGAGGCTGCTGGGGAGACAGGGGTCTGAAGCAGAGACGTGGGGTGAGCAGAGGGCTGCAAGGCTTTTCAGACCACATCTTCTTGAAAACTCAGTTGGTGCCTGATTGGATGGGATGAAGAGGTAGGACAGACAAAGGCGCGCCTCTGGCCGGGGTGACCATGTGGAGGGGCTGCGTGCCGGCAGCTGGGGCTCCCTCGAGGAGGACAGACTGGAGACAGGAGCTCAGGAGTTCAGTGTCAGATGTGTGGTGGATTACCCTAGTGGTAATGTTCAGGAAGTGGCTGACTGTGTAGCCTGGAGCAAAGTGGAGAGAGCTGGGCCGAAGAGGGCGACCAGCTGCCAGTGGGGAGCCGTGGGTGGGGATGAAAGTGCTCAGGGGGCGTGTGTGGACCAGCTATACCTCGTCTATGCATCAGGATCTCCTGTGGACCTTTAAAAACCACCTACATCTGGGCCCCACCCCAAACCTGAATCAGAATCTTGGGGTGGGCATGTGCAGATCTTCCAGCTTGCACAGGTTAGTCTGGTGTATGGCCAGGGCCGAGAACCACAGCTTTGTGACAGCAGGTTCCGTGCAGTGGAAGCCAGACCACGGAGAACTGCTGGGTGGGGGGAGGTGGCTGTCCACAGGCCTGACAGGACCCCTGTGGGACAGGGGACCGAGCAGTGAATAGCTCCTCTCTTTGCTGCTTCCTGCAACCTGGGACTTGGTCAACCATGGCTGCCTCTTGTAGGCCTGCAGCCTAGGCCCCGTACAACTCCAGGGGGCACCCTTCCCGTAGACTACAATGTGCACTGGAGTTGTGCCCTGTTTCCAGCAGCATCCCAAGGGAGTTCTGGGTGTGCCTGTCCCTCCGTCAGGGCCCGACTTTCCCCTCAGAGGCGGTTTCTGCCTGAGGACAAACCACAGCAGTCAGGGGGCATGTGGGATGCTGGTGGCCCTTGGGATGGCAAGCGAGAGGCCAGGGGGCCAGCCAGCCTCTCTTAACTGCCACAGTGGCAGCTCTGACAGGAAGCTCACTCCATGCCTCTGATGCAGGTGTGTTTGTCCGGATCTCAGGCCTGCCTGGGGTCGCTGCGAGGGCAGCGATCAGATTCTAGGGCTCTCGGGGTGGGGGTGGGGGTGTTCTTTCCCAGGTTTACCTGAGGGTGCCTAGAGCTGGGCTCTGCCTTTCTGTTCTGTGTGGCTAGAGGGGGGCTGTGGGGAGAGGGTGTGCCTTTGTGCTTTGGGTGGGGGTGGGGCATATTCTCTCCGGAGCTCAGCCCGGGGTGTCAGGAGCAAGTGTGGTCTGTGAGTCTGTGTCAGGGGGCTCAGCACATAGCTTTCTTGTGCTTGCAGGAATCTCTGTCCCCGCAGAACTGGGGCTCTGGGGACCCGGAGGTGCTGTCCTAGGGCCGTGGATCTCTACCCCCTGCCCTCTGGCTCCTTTAGGGTAGGGTAGACTCTGGGGCATGCCCTCGTACCTCTGGTCTGCCTCTCTTAAGGCCAAGAGGGTGCAGGACTGTGTGGGATGGGAGAGGCTTCCGAAGGCCCCCAGGTGGCTCCCCAGGTCCTGCAGTTGACAGGAGAAGAGAAAGGGACCGAGGAATCTGTGGGCTAGAGAGATGGCCCTTGGGTTTAATGGAGTTGCTGAGGCCCCAGTGTCCTGCTTCTTCCAGGAGAGTCAGAGAAAGCAAGCGGAGACCAGATTCAGGGAAGAGCTTTATTGCTTCCAGGATGGCTGCCCAGGGTGGCTGCCACAGCCTGGGTAAGGTCCTTGAGCCTCACTTCCCTCTGGTCCAGGCTGAAGGCAGAGCCCAAGGACCTGACAGTGTCGTTGCCGAAATCTAGAACAGCTGCCAAGTTGGTCAGTCCAGGCTGGGGCACTGTCCTGTGGATCAGCTGCAGCGGCGTGGAGCGGGGGGGGGCAGGGGGCGGCAGGGGGGGGGGGCATTCCCATCACGCTAGGCCA
Organism: Mirounga angustirostris; assembly: GCF_029215605.1. Lineage (NCBI taxonomy): Eukaryota > Metazoa > Chordata > Mammalia > Carnivora > Phocidae > Mirounga > Mirounga angustirostris. The sequence goes on from NW_026991712.1 coordinate 156,064,012, forward strand.
GGCCTCGCCACCCGAGCTCTGAACTTCTCTCTGCTTAACCCAGGGTCTGCCTTGTCGGCTTCAACGATGGCTCCAGGGTTTCCCTGTGGCGTAGTTAGGGGCTGGTGCATGGGAATACCCCATCTTCTCCTCAAGAAAGGCCAAAACAGTGTCATGGGCTGGAGGGGGTTGGCATGAGATCCTGCCCACCTCCCTCTAGCCCCAAGCAGGGCACAGGCTAGTCACGGCACCCCCACTCTACAGGGAGCCCGACGGGCCCCCTAGTGGGCCTCTTTCTGCATGGCAAGTGGACCAAACTTGACATCTCCAACCTTATTTAAAAATAAATTATCCCTCCCCTCCCCCCCACCCAAATTCACAAAATGATAATACACCAAACACTGATTGGAGAAATGAGTCCAGCAGCAGCCTTGCAGCCTGATGTCCACCTCCTGCATGCTGGGCCTGCTGGGCACGGCCGGCGGCCTCCCGGCCCTCTGGCTTCAAGGCCCCAGGCCGAGAACGAGGCCAAGCGCTGGTCTCTGAGGCTGGCCTCTGGGCAGACACAGCTCTGGCTGCCCTGCCAGGGCCTCGCCACCCCTGCGGCCACTTGGCACTGTCCTTCTCTGGGTCTGAAGACTCCTGCACCTTTCAGGCGGAGCCAGACTGAGGCCAATGGAGCGGGCAGGTGGCGGTGCTTGCTGCTTCCCCGTAGCGGTGCCAGGACCTCCGTGGCCGCGTGCTGGGCCCACCTCAGATGCCGCTGGTTAGGTCAGTGATGACTCGTGCTTTCACCAGCTTCCGCAGAAACTCTTTCTCCCGCTGGATATTGTGTGTCCAGGACTGAAAGGAAAGGCACAGGGAAGGGATGAGTGGAGCTCAGTGCTCTCTTCTGCCCATTGCTCGCCCAGTGCTCTGTGATTGTGGGAAATCTGCTCATCCTCCTCCCTTCCCACAACCCCTTTCTCCGCCCTACGAGAACTCTGCCTCTCCTCTTCTTCCAAGTGTTCGAAGATGGAGGCCTTCCGACCCCCTATTCCCCCAGACGTCACCTCCTTGTCCGGCAGCGCGTCCAGGGCACCTAGGTCCTAGGCACCCTGAGGGTAGGCCATGTGAGTCGGTGAGAGCTGGCCCAGGCCTGGGGGAAGGAGAACCAAGTGGGGTGGCTTAGTCATCCTCTGGCCTGATGCAATGCGCATTGGTCTCCAGGCTGATGAAATCCTGCCTCCTAAATCAGAGGAGCCAGGGGGCTGAGGACAAGAGGCTCACCTTTCTGTGAATGTGGAAATTACAGGGAAGATGACGCCTTCTGGGCTTTCCTGGGCGAAGACTGCACCCAGGCTCAGACTCTGTCCTGTCCCCAGAACTCGCACCAGGAGGCTCTGGTGGCTAAGTCTCTCAAAGAATGAAAAAAGACTGACTGACTCAGGGAAAGCGGACAGCCTCTCCGTAGTTTGTACACCCCTGACCGCTCTGTGGGAACCTCATGGCGGTGTGCACGGGAACCGCTGGCTGGTGCAAAGGACCCAGGGCTCTGTCCTGGCCCTATTCTCATCCCGTCAACTTTCTGCAGCTTGCCAAATCTCTTCAATCAGAAACGCAGGCCAAATTCCCTGTATCCTCTGACTATGCCCTTCGACTTCTTGGGCTAACCATGAACCCGGCTGCCCCTAAGGACAGTGTCCCTCAGACACATCTCAAATGGTGACTGTTTCTTCTCCCCCACTCCACGCCCATGGCACCTGGAAGGTCTGCAGGGTCTGCCTCCTCTCTCAACCGCTGCGACTACACGACTGTCCCTCCAAACTCCCTAAAACCTCCAGCTCCCTCGAGGCTCCTGTCATGACACTCTGCTGTCTGAACTGTCCCTTCCTGTTGCAGACCCCCAGCATGCTCTGCCCTCATCCCTCGAAGAGTCAATCGTCTGGCACACTGTCTCTCTTTGAAGGCAGGGACTGTTTGGCTGGCACAGTAGGTGCTCAATAAAGATGTGCTGAATGAAATTCGATTTTGTGGGTTAAGAACACAGAGGCTTGGGGGAATGGCAGGGCCAGGATCCGAACAGATGTGTAAACTTATACTGCTCTTTCCTTATGTCTCCCCTTCATCACCCCCAGGAAGAAGCAACCAATCTGATGGGTTAGTTTTAAGAACACCCATTGGGAGTCACTGATGGTTGAAAGCTCAGTGGAAGAATGGACATTGTTTTTAAAGCGGATTTATTTATTTATTTATTTATTTATTTATTTTTACATTAATCTCTACACCCATTGTGGGGCTCAGACTCATGAACCCGAGTTGCATGCTCTTCCAACTGAGCCAGCCAGGCACCCCAAGACTGGACATTTTTTGTGATATTAAGGAATTATTAATTTTTTTAGGTGTGATAATGGTATTGTGATAATTTTTTAAAAGTTCTTATCTTTTAGAGAAAGCTACTGAAATATTTATGGTTGGAATGATATGATATTTGAGACTTATTTCCAAATAATCAGTGGGGAGGGGTGCATGAGAGGAAGAACAGATGAACACTGGCCATGTGCTGCTAACTGAGGGAAGTGGGTCACAGGTGCCTGAGAGTTCATCATATTATTTTCTACATTTATGAATATGTTTGACCGTGTCCATAATAAAATAGTAAACAAAAAGGTTGGCCCTGGGCTGTAGCTCTCTTAGACCAGGCAAGGCCTCCTCACTCTCCCTTCCATGCAGACAGCACAGGAGCTTACCAGAGCTGTCTACACCGTGTTGTCTACACCATATACGGGCTGGGGCAGAATTCTGGCAGTCCTGGGTCCCCAGCCACAGCAGGACTCCTGATTCTGGATGCAGCTGTCCTTGTGACAGCTCTTTTTCCATCTCCATCTCTGGCTCCTCGTCCTTCGCCCAGTCATTAAACCCTGGTGCTGCCCCGACCGCCTGTGCTTCGTACTCTACTGGCTGCAGACCTGAACCGGCAGCTGGGCTCACAACTCACAACTGGACGTTTCCAGCCCGAGTTTCTCCGCCGGGCCGCACAGTCCTGTGTGAGCCCACTTCGGCCCTGAGCAAGCTGCTGCTCTATCCCCTTCCTCCTCCTCCTTGTCCCTGCTTCCCTGGAGCACGTACTGGGCACCATGCCTGCCTCTCTGCACTGCCTTTACTCCCTGCGCAGCCACTGGCCTTCGAAGCTGCTCTCCCCATCGTCTGCGGGGCCTCCTCACCAGTGCAGCCACTGGCCATTTCCCAGTGCTCCTCTTACTGGACTTCTTGACAGTGCCTGACGTGGGGGACAGGCCCCGAACACTGCTCCCTTGGTCTCCACGACCCTGCACCTTCCTAACTCCTCCCTACCTTCACTCTGTCTCCTCTCCGAACTCCTTTGATGTCCCTTCCCTTGGATGTCCCCCAGCACGGAACCCGTGCTCTGCTTGTCTCCACGGCCCACCCCCTCCTGCTGGGCCTGGAGAACGGGCCCCTGGGCCGAGCGGAGGGAAGCGGTGTTGGGGCCAGGGTGCTGAACGGTTCACCTGCTTCCTGCAGACCCTCAAGGTGGACAGCAGGGATGCTAAACCCAGGCACCGGCATTTCCAGTGAATCTTCCGCCAGGATACCGGGAGGGAACGGCGATAAGTACAGATAAAACAATAATGGCGGGGCGCCTGGGAGGCTCAGTCGTTACGCGTCTGCCTTCGGCTTAGGTCATGATCCCAGGGTCCTGGGATCGAGTCCCACATCGTGCTCCCTGCTCGGCGGGAAGCCTGCTTCTCCCTCTCCCACTCCCCCTGCTTGTGTTCCCTCTTTCCCTGTCTCTCTCTCTCTGTCAAAAAATAAAATCTTTAAAAAAATAAATTAAAAAAACCATTAATAATAACAGCTAACATTTATGAGTGCTTACTATGTGCCAGGCCGTTTTTTTTGGTTTTTTTTTTACCCATTATCGTGTCTAATCTTCCCCAAACCTAGGGGGTGGGTGCTATCATTCTCCCCTTACTGGGAAGGAAAGAAAGGTTCTAAACCCAGGACATTTGATCTCATAGCTTGAAGTCCCCAGCACCCTGCACGGGGTAGGCACAGCCGATGTCGTGAGCCTCAAGCCAGCCACTTTCAGAGATAATGGGGTGGGGCTGGCGGGGGGGGCAATTTGGCCCAGAAACTGAAAAAGAAAGAAAGGAAACAGGATCCACCAGAGGGTTTCAGGGAAGGTGCAGTCTTCCCTCATTCCTGCACTGAGACAAGACCTACTGATTGAAAATGCAGTCTCTTCTCTGGCTTCTCATCGCCTCTGAACAGTTCCTGGCCAGGAGCCTTCGTCTCTTGCCTAGACTGCTGGAACAGCGGCCCGGCAGGATCGATCTCTGCCTCGTGCCCCTCTGTTCCGTGCTGCAGCCAGACTGGCCTACTACACGCTAATCTACAGCCCAAAAGCCTCCCGTAGCTCCTCCTGACCTTCAGAGTCGAGTCCCAACTCCTCACCACGGCCCACGAAGCCCCGCGTGAGCTGGTTACGGCCTCGCACCCTCTGCCTGGGACTCTGACGCAAAGTGCACATAAAAGGAGTAAGAGGCCAAAGATTCGAGCAAACAGAAGCCAGGAGACAGGTGGAGGCAGTGCTAGTGGTTCAGAGTGGGGGCTGGCAAGGCCAAGAAAGCAAGAAGATACACGAGGAGACACAGATGGAAAGACCAACGGGCTCCTGGCAACAAGGAGGCAGGTCTGGAACCACTGCTGAGAGGGGCGGCATCAGTCGGGAGCTGTCCTAGCCCCGGGACGGGCCCCCCACCCTGAACCCCATTCCAGGCTACCCTAGGGGCCCCGCTGTAAGGCCGTTCCTGGTTTCCCAAGTCTCTCTTAAATTCCTGCAGTAACTTCTCATCACTTGAGGTGGCCTGAGTGAGCAACATGCGTGCAATCATACAGAAGGGGATTCAAGCCACGGACGGGGATGTCAAGCTCCTGGAGAACGTGGACAGTGAGAAGACGGTCCAGGACAGAGCCCTAGCGAGTGTTGATTCTTTTGGGGTGGACTGAAATCAAGGACGCTGAGGAAGAGAACGAGAGAGACCAGCAAGTGAAGTGAGAGGAACACCAGAGATTACGGACTCGCAAGTCTGAGCAGGAAAAGTTTCAAAGAGGAAGGAGTGATCAACATAAAAAGCGTTTCTGAGAGGTCAGGAAGGATGAGGCTTACACGTGTCCACTGGATTTGGCAGCCTTGAGCTGAGTCACTGGTGACCTTAGTGGGAGTCATGGGGGAAGGGGGAAGCCAGGCTGTGAGGGAGTGAGGAGGGCAGAGAGGACAAGCCCGCAGGAGTTGCCGGAGTCCCCGCTGCAGCCTCTTTTCCCACGGGACGAGGGGGGCGGAGAGGGGGCCAGGGCTCTGGGTTGGAGGAGGGCGTGTGAAAGGTGATGAGCAGGAAGGAGGGCTGACTGAGATGGGAACCCCTGCATTTACAGAACTAGGAATCTGCACAGAGGGGAGGCGTCCTCCAACACCCCCTCCACCCCAGCCCCCCATGTGGGAGCAGAGAACCTGCTCAAAGCGCTGGCCCAAGATGTGCAGGTCCCAGGCTGGTGTCAGTGGAAGGCTGGTGGTGGCAGTGGAGGGGACTGTAAGAGGCGTTCACAGGGGCTCTGGATGTGAAGGCAGAGATGCTGTCAGAAGAGGCTGACTGCCAGCCCCGAGACCCGGAATGCTTCTTGAACATGAAGGCACCTGGACATATGGATCACCTGGGAAGCCATTCTGGGTGATCAAGAGCATCAGTGCTTCAGGTCTTCCTTCACAGGGGAGGGCAGAGGGGTACAGGGACTGTCCCGGCACAGAGAGGCAATGTCTCAGGGAGGTTTGAGGGGGCATGGAAGTCTTCTGGGCGAAGACAGGGCTTTCGATGGAGAAGATGGCTCTGAGCTAGTGCCAGGATTAGCATATGGCATTTGGGAATAGCAAGGATGAGGCAGGTGCAGGAAAAGGGCAGGGAGAGGGCCAGGGAGGGAACGTTTGGGGCGAGAAGGGTGGGGAAGGAGGTGCTAGGTTCAGGGGCACAGAGGATGCGTGGTGATCAGAGACCTGAAGGCAGGGATGGACCTCCAGTGACCCAACTTTGCGAACTCTGGGCAGCTGGACCAGCCACTGGCTCACCCCTTTCCGCTGGTTTGTGCTGGGAGCACCCCTCCCTCGGCCCCGCCCAGGGATGCCCCCCGCCCAGCCCGGCACCTCTTTGATGGCTGCCATGCGCACGGTCTCATAGTAGTGCAGGGGTGCATTGGGCGTGCTCATGTCGTAGCCAAAGCCTGCGACTGCCACCTCGTCACAGCCGTGTAGTGCCATGGTCACTGCCACACTGCCAAGGGTTGGGATGTTCTGGAGGGGACGGACGAGGTGCAGAATTCAGCTGGAGAACTGAGCCAGGCTGAGACCCTTAGCCGCACTCACCAGAGCTGAGCTCCATTTCCGAGGACTAGGCCCCCTGCCCCTCACCCTGCCACCCTGGCCTCCCCTCCCAAGGCATCTCTGACCCTGCTCCCCGTGCCCTCTCCCAGGGCCCCGCTATCTCACCCCGCGGCCCATGAGGCCATTGTTGAAGGGCAGTCCGATGAGGGTGAAGGCGGCCTCCTGGATGAAGTATGGGTTGAGGATGCGAATCTCAGGGGGCTCCTTGGGCACCCGCGTGGCCACAGATTTCCAGAAGCCATCTGATGCACTCTGCAGACACAGCATAAGTGGGCGTGAGCTGGGCACACAGCTCGCCATGGGACCATGTGTGTGTGGCAGGGCCCCAAGTGTGTACAGGCAAACGAAACAAGTGGGGCATGATGTATATACTGGTGAACCCAGGGCATGGGGAAGAAACACCATGGCAGAGGGATGAGCTGGTGTGTTGGGGTCAGGGGTCGGGGGGGATGACACAGGATGTATGATAGAGACAACAGTATGTGGTGGAGGACAGTGAGCACATGGCGGGGCCACAGAGTATAAGGGAGGACACAGAGTGAATTGCAGGGCAGGGGCACACAGGGCGGTGCCCTGAGGTGTGCTCTTCTGGTCTGAGGAGATTCTTGGATCAGCAGGAGGACCGAGCAGCCCAGCTGTCCCCTCCCCTTTGCAGTTAACTGAGGGGCCCACGAGGAGCCTGCCCTCTCTCTCCTATCTGCTCTGCTGGGCTCGCCTCCTTTCCCTTCTGCTGTCTCTCCTTGCTTTCAGTCAACTGTTCTAAAGTGAACCTGAAAAATAAGGACAGAACGTGAGCTAGTAAGGCACAGCGGAACACAGTAAGCCACTGATTAGCAGTGGGTGACTTTAGGCAAGTGACAAGCTCTCAGAGCTTTAGAGTCTTTATTATTATTTTTTTAAAGATTATTTATTTATTTATTTATTTATTTGAAAGAGAGAGAGAGACAGCGAGCAGGAACACAAGCAGGGGGAGAGGGAGAAGCAGGCTTCCCTCCGAGTGGGAAGCCCGATGCGGGGCTCGATCCCAGGATCCCGGGACCACGACCCGAGCCAAAGGCAGATGCCCAACGACTGAGCCACCCAGGTGCCCCAGAGTTTTAGTATCTTTAACTGCAAAGTGGAGATCTCAGGGAGCCCAGTCCTGTATGGGAAAGGCGTCAGCTCTCAAACCTGACATCCCAGCATCCATTCCAGGGCCACAACGTCCTCTCCGGACTCTCCCTTCCTCCAGTCCCCAGCCCTACCTTTGTGTCCAGTACCCAAGCCCTTTCTGGTCTAGTCCCTGAAGTCGGTCACTCTAGGGAGCTTTCCTGTGAGCTCCTTCAGCCCCCTGCCCCTTGCCCTTCTATTGCCCCAGCCTCAGGAACCCCTGAACTTGGGCTTGACCCATTCAGCCACCTTTTCCACCCTTACAGCTGGACTCTGACTACTGTTGGAGAGAATTGCACCAACCTTGCAGACTGGAGGCATTACCAAGCCCATGGACTCTAACCTCGTATCTCAGGGTGTTTGTTATTTGCCTAGAAAACCTAAAAAAAAACAACTCAACTTAGAATGGAGAGAATAATTTAGTAATGGGATGTGCACTCCAACCAGATATAATACAAAGGAGATCCCATTTGCAATCCTAATGAAAAATATCAAATACTGAGCAACAGACTTAAAGATATGTGACCTGTAATAATAATTTAAAAAGCCTATAATCATTTATTGAGAGATATAAAAAGATGACTTGAAAAAAAAAAAAAACAGGAGAGACAAACTATGTTTTTGGATGGGAAGGCTGAATACTAACACAGTGCCAAGTCTGCCCAGATTCATGTAGGCTTAACAGAAGTCTAAGAAAAATCCCAATAGGACCTTTGAAATTTACCAAAAGGATTCCAAAAACCCATCCAAAATATTTAACAGGTAAAATAGCCCCCAAATTTAAAAATTAGATATTAGAGCATATTATGAATTTGCAATTGTTAAGACATTGGTAGATGTCTAAGAATCAACATAAAGATCAATGAAACAAGAGAGCCCAGAAGCAGAGCAATATATACGTATATATGTATCAGCTTAGGTTATGATAAAGGAAGCTTCACCGTTGGTGGGCACAAGATGATTTTCCCAGCAAGTGGTATTTGAAAATTGGCTCTTTAGAAAAAAGATCCTTTTACTTCCTCTCCTCACACTGTGCCCAAAATAACTAAATGCTGAAAAAGCAAAACTAAAAGAAAATTGAGGTGTATATTTTATCACTGAACTTTTTTTTTTTAAGATTTTATTTATTTATTTGACAGAGAGAGACACAGCGAGAGAGGGAACACAAGCAGGGGGAGTGGGAGAGGGAGAAGCAGGCTTCCCGCCAAGCAGGGAGCCCGATGCGGGGCTTGATCCCAGGACCCTGGGATCATGACCTGAGCCGAAGGCAGATGCTTAACGACTGAGCCACCCAGGCACCCCTATCACTGAACTTTTGACATGTTAATGCAAATATTAGAAATAAATTAAAAAAAACAGATTTTGACTTTGTAAACATTCTTAAGAGCTTTGGTATATCAAAAATAGAATAAGTAAAATTATGAAGGAAACAAAAAAGTGAGAAATATTTTGTCACAGATAATAAGACATATTTTTAAAATTCATGAAAAAATTAATGGGACACCATAAAAGAACATAAAATAAGGTTAACAAACTCAATAGTGACAAAGAGATGCAAATTAAAATAAGATGCTCTGTTATCCTCTAAAATATGTGTACGTGTGTGTGTGTGTGTGTGTGTGTGTCCGTGTACGTATCTCGGTGCCTGTGGTGGTCGGCACACCCCGCTGGGATTCTCCTGCATTGCTATAGGAGTAAAATCGGTAGAGCCTTTCTAAAAAGCAACCTGACAATATGTATCAAAAGCCTCAAGGCTGTTTTTGTATCTGATGACTGCAACATTTCTCTTCTAAAAGTAATCAGGATGGTGAAGACCTTTGTAAAAAGCTGTTTACGCCAGTGTTGTTTATGAAAATGCAATTCAAACCAGAGGAAAATCCAGAAATATACAGCAGAGGTTCAGCTAAATGATCCATCTCTATAACTGAATGTTACAGACATCAAAAGTATGTTTTCTAAGAACCATGTCACCAGCATGTATCATAACTTATTGAACCAATCCACTGTTGCTGGATGTGGTTTGTGGTTTGTGGTTTCTCCAGATCTGCTCTGTCTCCTCTTCTACTCTCTGGATGTTCTTCTATGTCTTCTACTATCTGTTCTCTCTTCTACTATCCACCCCATCTTCTAAACCAGAAACCCGGGAATCCACACTGGATTCTTCATGTCTCCAGCCCATTCTGGCTTCCTGGTCATCTGCTTCTTTTGAGTCTATCTTCTCAGAATCCCACAGACCCAAAGGCAGGGACCACAGGACCCGGTAGGAAAGGGAAGGGTAGAGATGGCCAAGATCTTAGGCGGACGTGGGGAGGAGCCCCTGCTGAGAGGGCCAGGTGTGGACTGAAAGGAATGCAGGTACCAGCTTGTGCTGGGCCCCTGTCCCCTCTGTGGAGCCTGGCAGGCCCCAACGGTTCCCCACCTGGGGTTCCCACCCATGCCTGCCCTCCCCGCACCTGAAGAGCAGGAGGCACAGGGGCTGCTCAGGAGAGCCAGGAACGGGCACAGCTGGGGGGGGGGGGGGCGGTGCAAGGCTCCCGGCTAGTTTTCCCAGACCGTACCTGTTTACATCTCCTCCACTTTCACCCACTTCACAGGTACAGACCCCAAGAAGAAGCAACATGCTCGATCAAGGTCACACAAGTGGCTGGGCCAATATTCAAACCCGAGTGTCATGATGCCAAGATGGATGTTCTGCCACACCACTGACCATCGTCATTACTGTTCCCGCCTCAGGAAGTCTGGGGCCTGGGGTTAAGGATGAATGGGACCTCCCCTCTGCCCTCCAGCAGCTCCCAGGTGAGTAGAAGTCACCTGGTAAGGTGCCCCACATCCCATTTCACGGAGGCAACTGGGGCTCAGAGAGGCAAGGGGAGAATCTGGCTGGATCCAACTTCAGAATCTGGTTCTCCCCATGACATGAGATGTCCTCTCTGAAACAGGGCTTCCCACCTCCACCTTCAATTCCTTCACTTCCCTGCACAAATCCGATCCCGCACACTCTCAGGACTACAATGTCCCCTATGTGACTACTATGTGAAACTGTTGGAAATGAGCTCATTAGCTCTGCTCTCTGTGAGATTCTGCCCAAAGCTTCAGTGGGGAGGAGAAGCAGCTGATCTGGCCACTTAGGTTTGAGGGTACTGAGTGTCACATTTACTGGGATAAGGCAAGAAGTCTTTCTCTCTCTCTAACACACACACACATACACACACACACCCTCTTTTTAACTCCCTGCTGTTGTACAGCAGCGGGCCCAGCTCCTGATCAGCTTCTGCTCCCTGCCCCCGGGGAAAGGGGGCCTGCGGGTGGGTCTCGAGTCCCAGGGAGCCCTGCAGGAGAGCCCCGGAACTGACACACTGAGCCATTCAGCGGCGCTAGTTTCTTTTTTCCCATCTGTCACTGTCCTGAGGCAGAGTCTCCTCAGGAATTTCAGGGAAAGGAGGAATAAGACCAAGACATGATTCAGGCATTTCGGGGTTTCCCCAGCCGTAAAAACATCAAGTACCAACAAAACCCCAGCCTGTCTCCTATAATAAAAGCTACGGCTTCTCTTCTCAGAAAAACACACACAAGGGGCGCCTGGGTGGCTCAGTTGGTTAAGCGACTGCCTTCGGCTCAGGTCATGATCCTGGAGTCCCAGGATTGAGTCCCGCATCGGGCTCCCTGCTCAGCGGGGAGTCTGCTTCTCCCTCTGACCCTCCCCCCTCTCATGCTCTCTCTATCTCATTCTCTCTCTCAAATAAATAAATAAAATCTTTTAAAAAGAAAGAAAAGAAAAACACACACAAGCACATACACCTTACAAATTCTGTACACCGCTGCGGAGGGTCACGGGATCCCCTAAGTCAAGGGATCTGCTGACTTCTGCTGAAGAATCTTTGGTATCAGGATGGGGGAAATAGGGGACAGGCACTGAGGAGGGCACTGGGTGTTGTATGGAAGCACCGAATCACTAAACTCTACACTGGAAACTAAACAGACTGTTATGTATGGTAACTAACTAGAATTTAAATAAAAACTTGGAAAGGAAAAAAAAAAAGAATCTCTGGTCATCGGGTGAGAGGGGATGAGAACCCCATAACCACCAACACTGAAGGGGCAGGTGGAAGCCGAGGCGCTGGGGGCGGAGACTGACAGGAGCCATGAGAGAGACGGGGATGCAGTGCAGAGCAGGAGGGCTGGAGCCCGTAAAACTGAGCTTCCCGTCCTGACTGCACACGTGTGTGACCTGGGCCAGTCACGTCATCGCTTCAAGCCTCAACTTCCTCATGCATAACAGGGATGACAGGGCCCACTTCCCAGATAGCTGGGAGGATTATATGGCAGTGCCAGATGCTCCGGAGCCTCCCCACGCTGGGCGACACGGCCAAGCCCACCGCCAGAACACAGCCCTGTCCCAGAAGGCCTACTCTAATGTGGCCCAGGCCTCTCATGGCTCACTTCCCTGCCCCAGAAGACCCAGCGCAGAGGCCCCCAGAATGATCAAACCTCTCCTCAAGGCTGGCTGTGGGCTGCATTCCTTGTCCAGTCCCTCCTCCTCCAGGAATGTCCCTGCCTCTGTCAAGTCAGGATGCAGCTCATCCGTGTGTGGCCGCCGCCGGTCTCCTGCTGATGGACCTCGCCCAGCTCTTCAGCACAGCCAAGAGCAATGGGGAAAGCTTCTGGGACGAAGGCACCTCCCCAGCCGGGGCCCGCGCTTCCCCCGTGCCCTCGTGGGGTCTCCTCCTGCAGCCCCTTCTTCCCCCCCTCCTTTAGTTGATGAGAGGTCTGGGAGTAGAGACGCTGACCACGGGCTGGCTTTCTGCGGCCCAGAGCAGGGCAGATGCACTCCCTCCTGCTCTCTGCTGCTACCTCCTTGGGACAGGCCACCACCTCTCCCAGGGTCACCCCAACGGCCACCAGGGCTTCCCACCTCCACCTTCAATTCCTTCACTTCCCTGCACAAATCCGATCCCGCACACTCTCAGGACTACAATGTTCAGTGGCTTTCCACTGCCCACTGGGACAGCTTGGCAGGATAATTAAAAGCGTAGGTCTGGTTTTTGTTTTCCTAATCCAGCAGGAATCTGTAATGCAGTGGAAAAAACAGGGTGGTATACAAATACCTCAATACATGGTGGGGTTATTATAATGTGAGAAAGAGCCAAAGAGAGGTTTAAAATATCTGCTATACTTATTTAAAATATATACAGAGAAGACATATCCAAAAAACATTCACATGCATGGCACATAAAATGGGAGGGACAGCAAGGTGACAGACTAACAAAACCACACGCAAAATGAAGGTTCGGTCAGCTAAGTGTCCGACTCGTGATTTTGGATCAAGTCATGATCTCAGGATCATGAGACAGAGCCCGCCTGCCTAAGATTCTCTCTCTCCCTCTCCCTCTGCCCCTCCCCCCTTAAAAAAAATGAAGAGCTCAAAAAGAAGGCTATTTACAGATGCAAATATCTCAGAGCTAATGATTAACCCAGATCAACCAATCAACGAATACTTGAGTGCCTGTTATATATAAACCATGTACTTTTTGTACAAATAGATTCTATAACATTTTAACCAACAACCCTCAAAACACAGATTACAATCATACAAAAAGAGACCTTTAACAGCATCTAGTCCAGTCCCCTGCTAAAGAAACCAAGGCCCAAGAGGCTTGTTTTCTTCTCCAATCTCTTTTCCCCGAGGATCCACCACCATCATTCTTCCCCAAAAACCCAGACATGAGTCCTCCATCTCCCTTGACCTTTCCCTCTCCCTCACCCCCAGGAACCAAGCAACTACCAAATCTGTGGCTTCTGGGCAGATCCATCACGCAACCATATGTTTCCCAAGTTCACACTGTCCGTCAGCCCACCCTGGCTTGCCCCTATGATTTTGTAGGTCTGTCTTTGAACCCTGACACCCTAACTACCAACTCTGTGTCCCAGTCATGTTATTTGCCCTAAGTCGTCTTATCCTCATCTACACAATAAGGAAAATAAGAATAGTTCCTACTTCATAGTGGTTTGTGCTATGACAAGTCAGTCCTGCATGTAATATGTTTGGCAACAAGTCAGCTCGCTGGCTTCTGCTATTGTTTATACCACAGGATGAAGTCCAAGCTCCTTGATGTGACCCTTTACCTTCTATCCCTGCTTACCCAGCCTCATCTGCAGCCCTTGCCCCCATATCCATGCAGCACCCCCAATGCTTGTGGGGCCAAGGACAAAATTACAAATGGATTCCATGTACCACATGTCTAAATTTTAGATCCTAAATATTTGGAAGTTACAGATCAAGGTATCAAGCTGTTAAATAAAATATATTCTATTCTCCCTTGAAAAACCACCTGGAAATCCAGGTTTGAATTTAGAATCCAGACTCCTGCCGGGCTGTGGTGGTGTAAGGAGAGCCAGCCCCAGCCTGCCTCCCTCCTCTCCCCACACCCGCTCCCACCCCACACCGTAAGTGCTATGCACATGTGAGCAGACTCCCCAGCCGCCACATCCACCTTCTGCTCCCAGCCTCTGCAAACAGCCCTCCTTGGCCTTCCAGGTCTGCACGTGGAGGCGTATTCTGTCTTCAGGAGGATGGAAGTGGACCTGGCCCTGCCAGCGCAAGAAATTCTAAGGTCTCTAGGTGCCAGGACTGGCCTACCAAGTGAGGATGGTCCTTCGGTGGGCATCTCCTCTTCACTCCACGGCAAGGGGTGCGGCTGGAGGAGAGCCAGGCGCCTTCTTGGCCAGGTCTCGGGGCATGACTGCACTCACGTCACACACCAGTTACACCGATTCACCGAATATACCACACTTATCACCCATGCTCTTCTCTGTGCCCCGAACTTCATCCAGCATCTACAGAGGCTGGGGCAGGCAGCTGGTTAGGGTCCTGGGCTTCTTTAAGTGTCCCGGAGGCCAAGACATGGGGTGGCAGGACCTTCCTGACCAGGTGGCCCTTGCCCTGTGCCCAAGGCCCGCTGCCGTCCCTGACACACTCATTCCTGGGCCCCTGCCTGGCCAAGTCTCACTTCTCAGAAGGTGATGGTCATCCTCGGGAGGAGCACCGTGTGTCCGGTGCCGCCCAGGGCACTGACCCGCTCACTCCTGAGGGCGGCCTGACAGGGAGCCACGCGGGGAAGCTGTTCCTATCCTCACCATACAGAAGAGGAAAATGAAACTCGGAGACGCGAAGACGCGAAGACGCGGGCTGAGGTGACCTTACCCGCAGGAAGCAGCAGGGTGGGGGTGGGGGCAGCCCTGACAACGCTGGCGGGAGCGCCCACCCCTGCTGCAGGGTCGCTGACACTCCTCCGAGTCATTAAACTACAATTTACGTAATGAACCCCTTAGGTTATATTTGGGTTTGGCCATTACAGATAACACTATAATAAAAATCATTGCCTGCAGATTGTCCTTCCTTTGGATAATGGCTATTGGTGCCAAATGTCATTTCCTTTCCAAAAATCTCGTCCCCATTTCCAATCTGACCAGTGGCCTCTGAAAGCACCTGTCACTCCACTCTTGCCAGCATCATGTATGATAATTTGAACACATTGTTTAAATCTTTTTTTTTTTTTAAGATTTTATTTATTTATTTGACCGAGAGAGACACAGCGAGAGAGGGAACACAAGCAGGGGGGGTGGGAGAGGGAGAAGCAGGCTTCCGGCTGAGCAGGGAGCCCGATGCGGGGCTCGATCCCAGGACCCTGGGATCATGACCTGAACCGAAGGCAGACGCTTAACGACTGAGCCACCCAGGTACCCCTGAACACATTCTTTAAAGATGTGGTAGGTGATAAAGGCATCCTGTTGCTTTCGCATGGATTTCTCTGACTGCTAGAAAGTTAAGCACATTTTTGTTGTTCCTAGTTATATTTCCTTCCGTGTCATCTGTTCAGTCTCCTGCCCTTTTATCCGCTGGGGTCCTAATGGTTTTCTTGTCAACTTCTGTAACAATAACCATTTGTCTGTCATATTTCCCAAATACACTTTTCAAAGTTTTGTGGTATCTCCAGTCTTTTTGTTGTTGTTAATTCAGTATAAATTTTCATATATTATTAAATCTGATTTCTCCTAGCCCGTCTATCCCTTGGAAGTTCTTTTCCCTCCAAGGGATCTGATTTCTATTCTACTTACTTCAAAGTTCCCTTTGGTCGTATTTTTATATTTTTTACTTTTTAGCCATTTGGAATTTACCTTGATGTGCACTATAAGGAGAGGGTCAGAAAACTTTTTGAAAGCTATATTTGGAAAAAGTGATGAACAGAAATAGGAGTCGGCGTGGGGCCGGCTCCGTGAGGCTGACAGACAAGTGAAAGACGCAGAGCGCCAGGGACAGGGCAGTTCTCATTTCCTCATCAAGGAGAGTGATCTTGACCGGCAAAAGGAAGATCAAACATGGCTAAGGGAAAGAGATGCTCAGGAGAGGCAAAAGGAGAGCAAGGGTCTGGATCTAAAAGAACGACCTCCCAGGGCCATGAAAGAGGGAGACAGCCTGGCTGAGAGGAAGGAGCCCTGACTGAGGGCCGGAAGACTTGGGTTGGAATCCTACTCTGCCAGAAGTTCCTGCCTTACTCTGGGCCTCAGTTTCCATACCTATTGATTCATTTATGTGTGGCCAACTATGTTTTTGGTCTTTTTTTTAAGATTTTATTTATTTGACAGAGACACAGCAAGAGAGGGAACACAAGCAGGGGGAGTGGGAGAGGGAGAAGCAGGCTTCCCGCTGAGCAGGGAGCCCGATGCGGGGCTCGATCCCGGGACCCCAGGATCATGACCTGAGCCGAAGGCAGACGCTTAACGACTGAGCCACCCAGGCGCCCCATTGCCAACTATGTTTAAGACACTCCTGGAGGTGATGGACTTGGAGAGACAAACACGACCGTTCCTGTCCTCTGGGGGCTTGTAAGAGCTGACAGAGAAGCAAAGCCTCAAGTAAAACAGAGAGAGGAGTGTTTCACTGGACTCTGAAGAGGAGCATCTACGACGGCCTGGCCAAGGGGAGCAGCTGAGGCACAGAGGCTGGAAACAGGACGTCCATGCTGACACAGCCAGAGTGGAGGCTGTATGTTGGGTGCAAGAAAGAGGGGTTGGCAGGGGCCAGGTCACGGGTGCTGTTCCATGGAGTCTGGCTGTATCAGAGCTGAGCCTGTATCCAAACCTCCTAGATGGCTCATTACAACAGACTGCTGGGCCTGCCCCCAGAGTTTCTCATTCTCAAGGCTGAAGGTGGGACCCCAAATGCATTTCTGACACGTTTCCAGGTGCTACCCTTACACTTAATTCTATTCATGGTCTGGCCGTGGAGGGCTGTTGACTGAGGCACTGCATGGAAATCACGCAGCCCAGGGCCTGGCATGTGGAGGGGCTCAGTAAACCACAATTCCTACCATTCTCATGGGCCATGTTGTGGGGGAGGAGGGGGGAGCTGACTGATGGAGGATTCCAAGCAGGAGGGGGATGTGGTCAGGCTTATTTCTTAGGAAGACCCAGAAGCAGAGCGGGTGTGAGTTCAGCTCTACCACTTAGCCAGTTGTGTGAGCTTGAGCAAGCAACTCATTCTCCCTGTGCCTCGGTTTCCCAATCCCCCAAATGGGGATAATAACAGAACTGATCTAATAGGGTCATTATGAGAGCCAAATGAAGGAATTTAAAGAAGGCTGGCAAACTGAAGAGCTTAATACGCGACGGCTATGATGAGGACATTGGAAGGAGGAGGAGGACGAGGACGAGGAGGACGAGAACGAGGAGGACGAGAACGAGGAGGAGGGAGAGAGGCAGGAAGGGGGTGGGGAGAGGAGGCAGCAGTGATAATACTGATTACCAGGCACAGTAACCAAGAGGTCATAGATGACAGTGATGAGAAGAGCAGGGGGCGGGGGCGGCACGAACCCCAATCCCTGAGCACTTTTTATCTGAGGGTGGAGGGGCAGCAGTTAGGATGCGGCCAAGGGGATGAGCACAGAGGCCTCCTGGCCCTCACAGGGGAGAAGCAGGTGGGGTGGTGGAGGGATCACAGATGCTGACTCAGCAGAAGCTTCGTCAGCAGAGGCCACAGTGTGTGTCAGCCTCAGCACCATTTCCAGGTCTCCTGCACTGAGTCTCCCCTAAGGTGAGGCAATGACCATACTGAGCTCCTAAGGCTCTGCATCCCTCCCTGGCCTGGAACAGAGTATAGGTTTAGGTGCAGATGGACACTCAGTGCCCATCTTGGGCCTGGTCCAGTAAGGCCTCATATACAGGGACCTGGTGGCCCTGTTTGCCCTGGGGATTTCCCGGACCGTTAGCCCACCCCTGCTGTCTCTCCCAGGAGGCCCCGAGTCTCCTTCCTCTAGGCCTGGCCTCTGACCCCTGCTTTAAGTCACCTCCTAGGTCAGACCCTACAGCCTAGACAGACAATCCTTATTCCCTAGTGCCACCAGGCTGTTCTAACAGCACTAATAAAAGTAATAATAATAATAATAAAATAATAAATAGCATTAATCATTGCCAGACAGCACTTACTAAGTGTCAAGCACCATGCCAGGTGCTTCTATATTTCACCTGGTTTAATTTTTAAAACAATCCCCAATGATGGGTAGTATTACTCCTGTTTAATGGATGAGACTAAATCTAAGGGGCCTGGGTAACTTGCCTAAGGTAACCCAGCTAACAAGTGACAAGTCTAAATTTAAACCCAAGTCTATCTGACTCTAAGGCCTGATCTGTGTTTCCCTCTTAAACTATGTTGCCTTTCCAAATTCTGGGGCCCAGTCCACTCGTGCATTAGGCCCCTCCCTCCTTCCCCAAGGCCTGAGCTACCGCTGGGAGGTCAGGCCTGTGTCGAGGCTGTCCAGGGGCCAACTCCAGCCCCTGTCCTCTCCCGTCCCCCTGACGTGCTGGAACCATACCCATACCCGCCCAGGCCAGGTCTCGGGGCCTCACTGAACTAACACCCAATCAGAGGCCCGGCAGCAACGAGGCCAGCCTCCCAGGAGTGCAGATGAGAGGGGAGGGGGACTAGAAGGGCAGCTCCTTTCTGGGTCACCGGCATCCTGGGGCATGGGGAGGGGAGGCTGGCTGAGGCAGGAGGAACTCCTCCAAGCTTGCCGCCTAGCTCAGGGCTCCTGGGGGCTGGGAGACAACAAGCCTTTAGGTAACTTGTTTGGAGTCATCTGTGCAGCTGTCCAGTGAGCCAGGGAACCAAATGGGCCACAAATGGTGACAAGAAGAGCCCCCAAATGGATGAAGAAAGTACGGCCGGCCTTAGCACTGGCTGTTTTTTGGGTTGTTCAGTCTTCTTTTCCCATCTTTCCCTTTCCAGATCCCATCAAGGCTCCTGGGCACCAGAAAGCCACACCCACTGAGCAGCTGCGCACACAGCAAGTGGCAGGCAGATGCCGTGAGCAAGGCCTGATACCCGTTCCAGCCCTGCCCAGCTAGGCCTTGGCTCCCAAACACAGAGCTGCCTCCTTCCTGCCAGAATTCTACCGGTGAGGCTCCGGGCAGGTACAGAGAGCTCCCCAGAGGCTGCACGGTTGGAAACATCGCTGCAGGAGCAGGACAAGTGGGTGGCTGGCACCAGAGAGGAAGGGCCTGGAGAAGTAGCCTCCCCCACATTTACCTGAGTCTCAGATGCCAGAGAAGTGAAGTAGAGCATGGGAGAGGTCCTGTGAAGGCACCAGCCCTGGGCTTGGGGTAGGGAAGGGTTCTTTTTTTTTTTTTTTAAGATTTTATTTATTTGCGAGAGAGAGAATGAGAGACAGAGAGCATGAGAGGGAGGAGGGTCAGAGGGAGAAGCAGACTCCCTGCCAAGCAGGGAGCCTGATGCGGGACTCGATCCCGGGACTCCAGGATCATGACCTGAGCCGAAGGCAGTCGCTTAACCGACTGAGCCACCCAGGCGCCCAGTAGGGAAGGGTTCTAAAGGAGAGGCTTCCTGTGTCGCCAAGAAGGGCTAGGGTTGGGGAGGCCATGGGCATCGCTGGCTCTCCTCTGGCAGCTCACTCTAAAGGCCCAAGTTATCTTTGACTTGGGAGCCAGGGAAGGCTCATGGAATTTCAAAGGACTCCTCCCGGTCCCCTCTCTCTCCTCACTCACCCCTACCAACCCTGGGAATGAGTTCTCACTAAAACAAGACTGGTCCTACATCCCTGGGTACGGCCAGGCCAGGACACAGACATCCACATGGGTGAGTGCGTGCCTGAGCGCAGCTCCTAATTCCTCATCCCAACTGCTCCAGTACCTTCGGTCGGCCTGCAGCCAAGGCCAGGCCAGGGGGGAGCTCCTCAGAGTCTTCCTGGGAATAGTGAGGCCCTGCTGTCTGCTCCCTGAGTGGCTGGAGCACAGGGAGTCTCCTGACTCTAGCTGACTGCCCTCCTTTTCTGCCTTCTTTCCTTTCTTCCTTGGATGAACTATAAGAGCCTTGAATGAACTGACCTTGGTGTTCTTGGAAGGAACAGGTGATAACATCCACCTGGTTGCCCTGAATCACCCTCCCTGGCCTGCCTGTTTGAACCCAGTCTGCTCAGCAGGAAGCAGGATCTGGTGTTTGAGCCAACACCAGGGCATTTATGATGACTGGGCATTGAGGGGTTTAAAAAAAGCCAATGGGTTGAGGCCCCTGCCGTCCAGGAGCTCCTCTGACAGGTGTCTGTGCACAGAGGAGAGGATGTGCCAGGAGAGGCTGGGCCGGCGGGCAAGAGGCCAGGGCGAGAGAGCAGCCCTCGGGCTCCCTGGAGGTTCACCAAGGCAGACTCAATTCCCTCCCATTTCCCCTGAGAAATGCCTATCTGTGATCCCACTTCTGTCGCCTTCAAGGCAGAGAGAAGGGCGGGCCCTGAGGACACTAGTTTTCAGGCCATGGTTCTAAAAACAGAAGGGTGCTCCCTCAGCCCCCATTCCCTCCCTGGTTTGCATGGGCCTTCTTGCAGCTAGAGCTGGCTGAAGCCAACCCCCTTGCTCCCCTTTGGGGAGCCAAGTTAGACTCAGTGGAGCCTGGCCGCCTCATTCCGCTTGGCTCTGGGTGGGTTCCCCTTCCCCACTGTCCCACCTACCTGGATTCCTGGACCCGACTTCTGTCTTCCCTCTCGCTTGCTACCTACTCGACACTGCCTGCACTTGGCATTGCTTGGGCAAGGGCTGTGGAGTTAAACCAAACTGCACTGAGACCTCCTCAGGCAGGTTAAGCTGTTCCCAACCCCGAACTCGCCTCTAAACCTCCAGAAAGAACAACCAGCTTCTAACTGTAGGCGGAGGCCATCTGTCATCATTCTCCTCTGGTAACAGGCTTGGGTATTGGAAGACGAATGGCCTGAACTCTGCAGTACCCCTCCCCTCGGGTGGCTGGTGACAGCTGGTTGAGGGGAGAGGGGAAATGGGCCCGGACACGTTGGCAGGTATCCCTGTAGGCCCAGAGCTGAGAAAAAGAGAACTCAGGAGGGGACTCAGTGGGTGGTCCACCAAGAAGCAGTCACCCTACTTGGCCACACAATCTCCCTAGAGAAATGGGCCCAGGCCCTTGCCTGCCTACAACAATGAGGACAGAGTCTGACCATTCCCGAAGTGCAACCAGACTCAATGGCAGTTGGGGAATCCAGCTGCAGGTCAGCAGTACAAGTACAAAGTGGGGAGAGACCAGGACTTTATGGGCTTGGGAACTGGCCCCCTCAAGCTCACTGAAGGGTCTGCTATCCCTGCAGAATAGCCCCAGAATCCAGATAAGGCTTTCCTCCCCGGGCTGGGAATGAGGGTGGATCCACATGAGAGAGGCCTCGCAGAGGGTAAGGGGCTTGGGGAGGCCACTACAAGGTGGGGGCAGGGGACTGAGATGATTAGGAGTGACACTGAGGCTAGCCAGATGAAAGCTTTCCTTCCAGGGGGACCTAAGGCCAGGAAAGGGCCTGCAGGGCCTGCTGGGGAGGGACTCAGGGTCTGGCTAGAGAAGGCTGGAAAAGCATACACCGTCTGGGCATCTGGGCGGGTGGCAGATATCAGACATAGTAGCTCCAGGAGCCCACACCAGCGCCCCTTGGACCCCCTGGCCTCTCTGTCCCTTGGTTGAGCTTGGGTGTGTCTTTCAGCTTTAGGTCACTGACGCTTCTTTTGAAAGGTTCCTACTTGCTCTTTGCTGGGTTCAGGGAAAGGGGCTGACCTGGCAGCCGGGCAAGGCCAGGGCAAGAGGGGAAGGAGCTGGTGCATGGGGAGCTCACCACTCTCTCCTTGTAGACGATGTACTTCAACCACTTGAAGTCCTGCCACTTGAAGCCAGCGAGGACAAACAGAGAGTCGCGTTCATATTGCTCGGGCCGCTGCATGGCGCCCTCAGGGTAGGTGATGCGCAGTGTAGTTTTGCTGCCCACGTCCTTCTCAAAGCCTTTCACTGGTGCTGAGTTCAGTCTACAGAGAGCAGGCCCAGTCAGAGCCTGCCTTGGGCTCACTGCATGGGGCCTGTGGGCTCGTGTTTGGGGAGGGACCATGACCCCAGAATTCCCCAGGGGCAGAGAACAGGGAGCCAGGCCACCTGGAGCCACGTAGCTTTCCAGAGCCCTCCAAACCTAGAGGTTCTTCTCTAGGCTTCTGCTGACCTCCAGCCCAAATGGCCAGATAGACAGACAGTTCTCAATGGACTCGGGGACAAGGGTTTGGGCCAGGACCCTCAGGTGCCTGAGGCCCTGCTTTGGGGAGCTCACCTGACCACAATGTCATAGTCATCAATTCGTGACCCCAGAGACTTGTTGGCAAGGACACCTCCGTTGCCCACGATGATGCAGCGGCGGCAGTTGAGGCTGAGGGGAGAGAGGCAGAGACCTCTAGAGAGCTGCCCACTAGGGCTCCTTCTCCCTACCCCTCTGGCCAAGTGCAGGATCGGGGAAGACCAATGGGCTTCTGGCAGCATTCTGAGGCCAAAACCATACTGTGGGTAGCTGGGCCACTTGGGACTCTCTGACATCCCTAGTCCCAGACACTCTCCAGGACAGCGTGGCTGTGGAAGGGGCAAGGGCACCAGTTCTGGGGTGGTGAGGAAGGAGCCTCTGGTAAGATGGCATTCTAGGCTAAAGGTTCCCCAAGGGTTAGTGGAGTTCAAGAGAGAGGACAGGCCTGGAGGCTCTGGGACCCAAGGCTGGGCTTATATTCAGCTCAGAAGCCCCCATGCTCCCATTGGCCATCAGAAAGCCCTATTCATCTTGCTCCTCCCGCCTGGGGCTTCCCCCCTCCAGGGTCCATTGGCTTCAGAGCTGTCACTGCCTCCTGCATTTAAGCCCTGGCCCCCCCACCTGCCTCGACCACCCAGGCTCTCAGTCCCAGTGCTGGGCTGATTTCAGCCCAGTGTCTTCTGTCCTTACCCTCAGACCTCGGACGGCTGAGGACTGAAATATCTTGCCAAGTGCTTACAGCCCAGGGGGTGCAGGCCAGCTGGATGGCCCCCCTTATCTTATCTGCTTACCACCCCAGCATGGGCGCTGTGTGTGCGCCTGTGGACACGCTGGAGAATCTGCTCGTGTCCAGCCAGGGCTGGCGGGGTCTCAACGCCTCTGCACATGCCAGGCAGCCGAGGGGCAGGGGGCTGGGTAGTAAGTGGCTCACCTGTCCAAGGCAGGGGTCAGGCGGTACTCTTTGGTGACTGACAAGATGGCTTTGATCAGATTGTCTGTGGACAGAGGAGGGAGGTTACCGTTAGAGGGTCACTGGCATGCCCGTGCAGTGTTTGCGGATGATGGGGGGGAGGCACACACCCCTGCGCAGGGTGGAGGTGGATGTGACGGTGTGGGGAGGGAGCTCTGGGCACAAGGCTGCGCTGGGCCACTGGCCTAGCTGTAGTCCCGAGGAACGAGACAGAGGCAGGGGAACAGGCAGGCACACTCGGTTCTGCCCAGAGCCAGTCCCCAGCACCCACATGCAGTTTCTCTCCCAGGGCTCCCAGCCCTTCCTGGGAGGTCTCCTCTGGCTTTCGGAGGCTCTGCACTCAGGCCCCAGGACACGGATCCCCAGGCCCGGGATCTGCCCAGAGACAGAGGCCACTAACACTAAAGAGCTCGAGTGGGCTCTGCCAGCTCCCAACTCAGACCCCTTTGCCTCAGTCTCTGATACTGTCTTCCCCTCACTTCCCCCTCCAACACTGCCGATCTCCAGTCCTGGTCTTGCCAGCCTGTCTCTGCCACCTTCCATCTCCAAGCCCTAAGGCCTGGCATCTGCCCACCTGTACTCCACTCAGGAGGTCCTCAGCAAGGGGCCCAGGACCTCTGTGTCCTCAGATCCTGTGACCACTATTCAGACCTCATTCTTCTTGGCCTCTCTCTGGCTTTGGCGATGGGAACTGCTCTCTTTTCAAACTCTGGCATAATGGGAACATTATCATATAATGTATAATGATATTGGCTTTGGAGTCAAATCCTGGCTGCGCTACTTCAGAGCTCTGGGACCTCCGATTAATCACTTACTTTCTTCGCATTTTAATTCCCCATCTTTCAAATGAAGATGGCAATTCCTATGCTGCAGAGTCGTTAGGAAGATGAAAAGGTAATGTACATAGAGATCTGGAGATAAAGTAAGTAGATCAGTGCAGCCATAGTGGAGAGCATCTTAGTAACATTAAGCAAAGATGTAGATGTGCGTACACTAAGATCGTTCAACTCTCTTCCTAGGAAGACAGCATCTGAATGCTCACACATTTGTTTAAGGAGACAAGAAGGTTTGCTGCGGACCTGTCTGTAATAGTAAATGTTAGAGGCAAACTAAATGTTTGCCAAAGGAAAACAGGTTAAATGTGGTACATGGAATACTACACAGCAGTAAAAACAAACAAAGACGCAACCTTGGGCTATGTGTACTGATACAGATAAACCTGAAAAGCAGAAGCAAAAAAATTAATCTGAAAAGTACACACACACACACAAAATATTATTTGTAAAATGTAAAAACATGCAAAAACAATACATTTTAGATGGATATATAAATATGTCACAGAAATAGATACACAGGCATTGGAACAATAACCCTAAAACCAGACTAACGGTCTCCTGGAGAAGGAGGGGAATAGAACGGGAAGGGCTACACATAGCTTTAACTGTATTTCATGTTTTATTCCTTAAGCTGGGTATACAGTACACGGTGCTCACTGTACTAGTCTTCATTCTTTTTTATATGCCTGAAGTATTCCATGTAAAGAAAGAATGCCTCCCAACTTAAAAATAACAGCCCCATCATTTTTTTTAAAAGACAGGGTGGACAACACTGTCAGATGCAGCCAAGAGGTCAAGTTGGGGACTGAAACAGACCCTTTGGATTTCACGGGGGCACTGAGCAGTGTCACTCGGATGGTGGAAGGAAGAGAGTGCTCAGGACTAAATGGTGAGAAAGAGGAGGCAGCAGGCACAGCGAATCTTCCCAGGAGATGAAGGAGAATGGGTAAGGAAGAGATCTTTAAGGAGGGTTCTATACTCAGTGCTTTCAGGCATCCCTTCTGCAGGGCTTCAGAGAAGGCCACAGACCTCCTCCTTTTCCCACCTCCCATTGCACCTCTAAGAAAAAGCATATTGCTACTCATTGGCCAAAGTCAAGGCTATGGCTTGGGTTTTTGTTTTCTAGGAGGGGACGTTAGGAGAAAGGGTATAAACTAGCAGGTGCTCTCTTCTTGCTAGCCAATGGGCTGTGTACCAGCCTTTCCAGGTCTTTGTAGCTTAGTAGAATCAGAGTCTTGAGCAAGGATTTAGGAGAAGAGTAGGCTGCTTAGCTACTTGCACCCAGTAAAAAGGAGTTCTTCACATAGTTCAGCCCTACCCACTGGATTTGTCTTTGGGGATCTGAGATCAAAACTCCCATTCCAAAGAGTCCTTTTGCCGGTCCCTGTTTTCTTTTCAGGGAGGGATGGACTGACTGAGTGGAGGATTCATGTATTTTTTAGTCCCCTGGCCAAATGATATCACACCTTCAACAGTGATCTTACTTAATTCTGACCACAACCTAATACAATGGTAGTATTTTTCTCCATCTAACTGATGAAGAAACTAAAGCACAGATAGGTTAAGTAACTTGTCCAAGGTCACAGCTAGTAAAGAAGTAGTACTGATCTGATCCTTCAATGTCTGACCCTAAAAGCCCAAACTCTACAATGCCATGAAACAGTGCAGGCACTTGACAAGGCAACAGAACTGTTAAACTGTCAGGGGTGGGAAAGTCTTAAGTCAGGAGGGAGCTGCATGAGCAAGGTCCCTAAGGCAATGGAAGGGGACAGTTCTGAGGGCACAGGGGACAGGTAAGCCTTGGACAGGGTAAGAAAGGACTGGAGAGACCAGGGTAGTAAGGAGGGGATGATGGAGGAGGCTGGGGTCTTTGTCAGGGATGGCCTCTGTCTTCTCAGGGATTTCCCTCTCATATCTGGTCCTCCGGCATGGATGTCCCTGGCATCCTGTCCTGTGATCTCACTGTGCTCTTACCTTGTCAGAGCCCTTACTGCCCTGCACTCTAAGTACCTGGGTCTCCACTAGACTGGAGCTTTTTTAAGGAGCAGGACTGTACTGTCCACTGAACTGCTGTATGCCTGACCCTGGCCAAGTGGTGGGTTCTGAGTAAATAAACAGTCCACTGAAGTCGGAAGAAAGAAAGGAAGGGGAAGAGGGAGGGAGAGGAGTGGATCCCCAGCATGGGGACTTCTGAGTGTACAGCCCTGTCCTGAGTGCAGGGAGACAGGCTGAGGGATCCCATGTTAATATAGAGTGAGCCAGGGCTCCCAACCTACCTTGACCTTTGATCCCAAAAGGCGGCACAAATTCCCGAATCCTAGCCCACTTGCGGAAAGAGTCATCCAGGAACATGGGTGCTGGCTTGGAGAACCTGGAATACAACAGGGCTGTTGAGGATTCCCAAAGGCAACAAGCAGGAGTACAGGTTGGCTCTTCAGCACATCTGTCAGGGCAGTGGATCTGCCAGAAGCACCTTCCCTGCCCCTGGTCAGGGGGGAGCTGCTGTGCGGCATCTGACACAGCTTGTCTACTGGAGCCTGAGTTTGAAGGGGCAGGTCTGGCCAGTGCCCACACGGCCGGCTACAGGGGTGGAGAGGCAAGACCGCTCGGCCAGGATGGAGGTGCAGCACGGCAAGCTCTCTGGCAGGCGACCCAGGCACGCACCTACACTGTCCCTGCAGTCTGGGAACACGGAGGTGACATACTGACCAGGTGAGCAGAAAGAGACCCAAAGACAGCTAGTGCCCGGAGCATTCTGGGAGGTGGACCACCCAGGGTGAGGAGGAAGGAGAATTCTCGATGAGAGGGAGAACAGCCACAGGAGGCAGGGCTGAAGGGAGGCCTCCCACAGGTAGGAGCCTGGCAGAGACAAGGATGGAGGGAACCCCAAGCTCCTCAGGAGGTGGGGGAGGGGCACATGCAGAAGAGGAGGGGGTAATTTTGGCCTGGAGGAAAGATGGGAGGGAAAGGGGGAGAAAAGGAAGGGCGGGATGACGCTGAGTTGAGAAGGGAAAAGAAAGTTTTACTTGCCAGGGTGCAGGCTGTGGGTGGTGGGGACAAAGTCAGTAGGGATTGAGATGGCAATGAGGGGAGAACGACGGGAGAAACCAAGCTCTTCAGGGATGCATGGAACCTAGCACCGGATTTTGAGACCTTTCTCGGGGCACCTGGTGGCCCAGAACACGGCCAGCACTTGATCGTCTACTGTGTGTTGATTCTTGAAGTGGGGCCTGCTTGGGGCCTTGCCGGCCAAGAATGAAGGTGTGGAAGAGGCCTAGGCCTTGGCTCCATCCCTGTGTTTCTAACTCAACCTAAATCAGCCCCTGAAAACCTGAAGACTGGAGGAGAGGCCGTATAAGCCCAGGAGCTAGAACTTAGCCCTGTGAATATACTCCAACTTAAGCAAACCTTTCTCACTTCCATCCTCACTAACCATCATGATCACCCTACCCAGGAGGAATACTATCAATAATCACTTGGAGGCCTAATATTATTAGAGATTTTGAAGTGAACTTGAAAGAGGCAGAAAACTTGCCATCCTGCCCCACACCCCCCAAGCCCCATTACTCATGGCTAGGAAGAAGTCGTCAACACTTGATAACAGAAAGGCCATTCCCTGCAGAGCAGCTTTCCTTTGGACTTCTGAGTTAGCACGCTTCCCTTCTGTGTACAGGGGGCATGCAGGTTTCTCATACCTGGCAGATCAAATCAAAGTACATTAATATATCTGATGTTCTCCCAGAGGCACCGAGGGTCCTGGCCACAACCTACGTGTAACAGCAAAGAAAACAAGGTCCCTGGATAAGCCCGCACCAAGAACCTCTCCTCCTGCGTCGGGACTGAGCTTATAAAATGTTTGCAAAGTTTCTCAATCAGGCTTGGACAGGATTTTGTCTGCTTCCCAATAGGTACTGGCTGTCATATGCTAATAAAATCCCCTAAGATCTTGCCAAACGTTCTCAACATATTTTTTTTCCTTTTCCTCTCCTTTTCCCTGTGTTATTCAGCTGATTAGAAAGTTCATTATGTTAATTTTTACTTTTTAAAAAAAGCCTTATTTATGGTGTAGCTTGTAATAGGTGTTGATTTTGGGGAAAAAATACTGATGGATGGACACACAAACACAAATAAATAAAAAATACCCATAATCCTAAAACACAAAGGCAACTAACCTTTTGGTATATATCTGTACTGAGCTCCGTAGACTCTTTTTTCACTTTATAATAATGAAAACATCACTATGCAAATGGATGCAACTTTCTCTCAATACACAAAGACAGGATCAAACAAAAACAGTAAGCTGCTGGTAACGTGACCCAACTTGACTCCCAACAATCAAATGTACATGGATACACGAGTGAAAATATGACCCCGAAAAATATCAGTTCCAATATTAGTGTTACAGTCTTGAGTGTCTATGTTCCCTCAAATTCGTATGTTGAGATTTCATCCCCACTGTGATGATGTGCGGAGGTAGGGGCCTTTGGGGAGGTAATCAGGTCATGAGAGTAGAGCCTTCATGAGTGGGACTGGTGCCCTTCTAAAAAGAGGCCAGAGGGGCGCCTGGGTGGCTCAGTCAGTTAAGCGTCTGCCTTCGGCTCAGGTCATGATCCCAGTGTCCTGGGATTGAGCCCCACATCAGGCTCCTTGCTTAGCAGGAATCCTGCTTCTCCCTCTCATACTCTCCCTGCTTGTGTTCCCTCTCTCACTGTCTCCCTCTGCCAAATAAATAAATAAAATCTTTAAAAATAAATAAAAATAAAAAATAAAAAGAGGCCAGAGAGCTAACTAGCTCTCTTTCCACCATATACGGATACAAGGAGAAGCCGGCCATCTGAACCTGAAGATGGCTCTCACCAGAACCTGACCATGATGGTGTTGTGATCTCAGACTTCAGCCTCCAGAACTATAAGAAACACATTTCTGTTGTTGAGAAGCCACCCAGCTTATGGTAGTCTGTTAAAGAAGCTAGAGCTGATGAAGACCATAAGTAATGAACAAAAATAATTCATGGGAGAGATCCTGGCAAAAAGCACGACATGGGTCTGATAAGCATTTCTTAAAACTCTTTGCTGCTAGTGTAGAACCTATTTATTTCTTATTTTTATTATCTGTTTTTCCTCGTTCTTTTATTGGGTCTTCATGTTTTAGCTGCTCATTTTGCAGCCCCTCTTTATTTCTTGACAGATGGAGCCAGCCTCCTCAAACATTTCTTTCTCCTAGTTGGGTGCACCTTTGTGCAAAGGGTACTCTTTTTTCCCGCCAGGTGGGGATATATTTTTAAAACTTTTTATTACGGGAGATTTCAAACATGCACAAAAGTTGAAAAACAAAACAGTGAAACTTCATGGACTTGTTACCCAGATCCAGTGATTTCAGCCATGGTCAATTTTGTTTCTCTTAGCCCCTCCCACTCTCTATATTATTTTGGAAACTCCCAGAAATCATGCCATTTTATCCATAAAATACTTTAGCATTAATTTCTATAAGGTAAGGCCACCTTAAAAACCATAACCACACCTAAACAACTCCTCTCAAAGCCATTATCACATCTAAAACACTAGCTATAATTTATTTTATTTTATTTTATTTTTTTTAAAGATTTTATTTATTTATTTGACAGAGAGAGACACAGCGAGAGAGGGAACACAAGCAGGGGGAGTGGGAGAGGGAGAAGCAGGCTTCCCGCAGAGCAGGGAGTCCGATGTGGGGCTCGATCCCAGGACCCTAGGATCATGACCTGAGCCAAAGGCAGATGCTTAACAACTGAGCCACCCAGGCGCTCCTAGCTATAATTTCTTAATAGCAACAGTCAATTTCAGATTTCTCCTATTATCTCATTAATGTTTGCTGTTGTTGCATACTTTAATAGTTGGTTATTTAGATCAGAATGTAAGCATGGTCCACACATTGAATTGGGCTGGTCTCTAGTCTCTTCTAAATCCATAGGTTTCTTCCTCTCTCTTCTTCTCCCTTTGGCCTTTTCCTCTTAGCTCCTGAATCCTTCTGACATACTCCAGTAATCTTAGAAAACAGCCTTGATGTCTAGTATTTAAAGATGTCCCATGTTCATCCTGTACACTTCTTGCCTCCACCTGGAGTCGGTCATCTTCCAAGGAGCCCTGGTTCCTTTTCATTGGAAATGGTATTTAGAGACCACCATCTTGATGGCTAGGTTGCTCACGTTGCTAGGGTTAGTCATTTTCCCCAGGCCTTTTCAGGGGGACAAAGCAGGAAATACTTTTTAAAGAGAAAATACATCATGCATTTATACTAGTATTCCCAATCCAAATTCAGGATGACAAGATTTATACTTTCTTTCTCTTGTTTCATAGCTTCACTAAGATACAATTCACATACCATAAACGTCATCTATGTAAGCTTCCTTCATTTTATATTTGTATCTCTTTTCAATTAAGTAGACATTCTTGTTTATAGTGATATTAACACAATTGCTTATTTGCTTTATCTTAATACATACACACATACAGGTACATGTAGAAGATATAATAGTTTCAGAATAACATTACTAACACTATCATTACTAAAACCAATTTAAAATTTCTTTATAGTTCTTTCTGCCTTCAGGTATACCAGACTAGAGAAGTACAGACAAATGATTTTGCTTCTGCCACTTGAAATAATTCTGTGGAGTTTAATCCATCAATGATACCTAGTTAAGTTCATTTGTTTCATGTTGCTTTTGCTTTTTAGGGGTTGCTTATACTTCGTTCTAATTTAATTTTGTTTTATGATGATATAAAACTTGACACAATGCCAAAACTAAACTCACAAAACAAGATATATTCAGAGGAGTCTAACATTTATCTCTGTGTCTGACCCCTGTTGCTTCTATCCCCATAGAGTATTTTTATTATTAAATTCATTTTATTTTATTCATACTAGTATTATTCCTATAACGAATTCATTTTTATTCTATCCTTCTTTTGTTATTTTTGATGTGGGCAAATACATAATACATACGTGTGTGTGCAGTGTTTCTTTATTCAATAAAAAGATAGCATATTAAACACACTGTTTTGCCTACTGAGTTTTGTTTTTGGTTTTTTTTCCCACCTACAATATATTGTGGTGATCACTCCACAGTAGTATATGGAATTATATACTTGGTAGTATTATTCAGTCAGTCCCCTGGGCTGTTGCAGTCTTTTGTAAAGTAGCTTCTACCAACAGCAGTTACCATGAATGACTTCATGTGTATGTCTTTTCTCTTCGCCAGTACATCTTTGGAATGGATTCCTTGAAGTGGATTGGTTGGGTCAAAGGGAGAATGCATATAAGTAATTTTGCTCCAAATTGTCAAATTACCCTCCATGGGGATTGTGCTATCGTAGTACCCACCAGCGATGTTTGAGAACATGCTGTCAAACATTTCAGTTCTGCCAGTCTGACAGGAGAGAGATAGTATCTGTGTTGTTTTATTATAAGTGAAATTGCACATTGTTACATATATACAAAGGGGTCATCTGCACTTCTTTTTCTGTTACCTTTCTTCCTATCTTTTGCCCATTTTTCTACAGGGTTATCGGTCTCTTACTTCTTTCTTTTCTCCCAGCTTTTTTTGACACATAATTGACACCAAAGTTATGTCACTGTGGAAGATGTACAGCATGTTGATTTGATACACTTCTACAGTGCATTATGATCACACCTTAGCTAACAATCTTCTCTTTTTTTTGAAGCTCTGCGTATATTAAATATGTAAACCTTCTGAGACGCAATTACAAATCTCTCTCCTAGTTTGTTTATTTATTTATTTATTTATTTATTTTTAAAAAGATTTTATTTATTTGAGAGACAGAGAGCATGAGAGGCAGGAGGGTCAGAGGGAGAAGCAGACCCCCCGCCGAGCAGGGAGCCCGATGCGGGACTCGATCCCGGGATTCCAGGATCATGACCTGGGCCAAAGGCAGTCGCTTAACCAACTGAGCCACCCAGGCGCCCTAGTTTGTTTATTTATTTAACATCTACTTGGCTTATGGTGTTTTCTTTCTTTCTTTTTCCTCCATCATTTTTTGCCATAGATTTTTTAAGAACGTAGTCAAATTTATCAACCTTTTAACCTTATTGTTTCTGGATTCTGAGTCTTAGTTAGAAAAGTTCTCTTCAGGGCGCCTGGGTGGCTCAGTCAGTTGAGCGACTGCCTTCGGCTCAGGTCATGATCCCGGAGTCCCGGGATCGAGTCCCGCATCGGGCTCCTTGTTCGGCGGGGAGTCTGCTTCTCCGTCTGACCCTCCCCCCTCTCATGTGCTCTCTCTCTCTCATTCTCTCTGTCAAATAATAAATAAAATCTTTAAAAAAAAAAAAAAGAAAAGAAAAGAAAAGTTCTCTTCATTCCCAAGTTACATCTCTTTCCGGGCTAGAATCCCATCCATCTCTTACTTCTTTCTTGCCAAGACCCCGTACCTCCAGTTCCACTGTCCTTCTGTCCCACCCATTAGGCAAAACTCACTCGGAGACTAATCTAATCCTACCTTATACTTCATACTTTAAGCGCTGCTTACCCTGCTTACACACACATACCCTCCCCCCCGCCACACTCACACGAGCTGTTGCCACTATAAATTCATGGGCTTGAACCTTAGTTGGACCCTCTACTTTGCTCAGTGGCTCTTCCAAACCTTCTCCAAGCTCCACAAACGCTCTGTCCTTTCCAACTTGCTCTAAACAAATTACCTCTTCTCTCACTTCATGGCCCTAACCAGGATGCTGCTCAGATAGGAACTCGTTCCGCTCCTTGCTTCCTTACCCCCTGCCCAGGCCCACCAAGCTGATCTCTCCAGCATGCTATGGTTCCCTTTTCTGTTTGGTTCCCCCAAACATAAATCAAGCTCAGGTCTCTCTCATGTGAAAACAAACACAAACCCAGCCAAAAACTTTCCTGAACACGTACCCCTTTAGCTACCCATCTCTCTCTCTCTATCCCTTTGTGGCAAAACGTCTAGAAACAGCAACAGATATGCTGTCTCAACTCCCTCACCTCCCAGTCACTCCTCAATCTAATGTCATTGGGATTCACTCTTCTGAGACTACTGTTATGTCCCACCAACGGTGCACTATTTGTAGCCCCCCGAACATACTGGGCTGCACACACTTACACGGGCGGTGTCGCTGCCCAAAATGTACCCCCCCACAGGCACACACTCCATTCCCCGATCCCCTTGTCTCTCTCTCTGCCAGGAAAATCCCTGTTTCCACTGCACAGCCTTCCCCAATGCCCCCAGCTGGGCTTGTCCTCTTCCTGCAGTGTTTCCACTGTACTTTGCTCAGCCCCCACGAAGTGGCTCAGTGCCCGCAGAGGCCTTGGAAGCAGAGCCAGGGGCCATAAACAACAGGAAATGGGGTGGGGTGATGGTAGCCGTGATGTCTGTATGTGTGTTTGTGGTAATTCTGCAGGTGGCCTGGGCAGAGCCTCTTGGTACACAGGGAAGAGAACCAGGGACTTCTGTCCAGAGACCAGTGTGCCAGTTTGGGGGCCTAGCCAGGGCGGAGGTGGCCTCTGACGTGTGGAATGACTGGTCAGACTGGCGGGGGTGTGGGACGCCTGACCTGCTTGCCCTGGCCTGGGGGGTAGCAGGGGAGGGTGGGGCAGGCTCAGGCGGACGGGCCCCAGCCTGCCAGCCCAGGGCTCCAGCACGCGAGGCAGCTTTAGGATCAGGTTGCAATAGGGTGTGTGAGTGCGTGAGAAGGAACCCGGGAAGGAGAGAGAAGTCGCACTGGAACCTGTCCCTCTTTTCTCCTGAGATCCTAGAGCTCAGTAGTGGGGAGACTTGTGACTCTAGGAGGGCACGTGATGAGGGCGGGTCTGACCCCTCTGCCTCTCATAGCAAGGCTCTGACCCCAGGGCCCACAAGCTGCCCTGTCCACAGACTGCCCAGCTAGGAAGGGCAACCCAGGACCCTCTGAAGGTATCTTTCAGCTCATTTAATGCCCAGTGGTGTGACTGAGGTGCAGTATAGATGGTGAATGTCCCCAACAACCTCAACCACTACCGAAGGTCCAGCACTTTAGCCTGTATCCAGGGACCAGCAGGAGAGGTTGACTGGGTCTTATCAGGGTGTGGGGAGTTCTTTTTTTTTTTTTTTCCTAGGCAAAGAACTTTATTAACTTGTTTCCAACTTTATTCCCAGGCTTCTTCAGCTTAATTAGCTGCAAAGAATGAATTGTGTATAAGCAAAACCTGAAAAGAGCTGCAGTGTCCAAGGGGCTTGGGCTTAAAAATATTAGAGCTCTAGATTTTATCAGATCCATGAACAAAATTTTAAAAAGCAGTCATAATATAAAATAGCAGCTCCCAGTAACTTCTTCAAGTTTTATCTTCTTCAGAAGTTGACTCCATTCAGTTTGCTTCATTCTTGGAAGCTTCATCAAAATTCTCCACAAGATCTGGAACTTCATCATCATCCTCCTCCTCTCCGGTAGCAAGTAGTGCTTTTCCATCCACAGATTGTGTGGGCAGAGCTTCAGCCAGTCTTCTTCAACTAGTCAGACTGTCTGCACCAAGTTGGTTTAAGATCCTGGGTAGCATTTCTGTCAGCTGCTTTGTCTCAGCCTGGTCTGTGATGGTGAAAGTTCGCTGCCAGCGACGCCTGAACTTTGGGGTTGTTAGAGTGCATCACTGTTCCTTGGTTTGTGAACATATTCACTTCTTCAATACCAGAGATACTGTTTACCCCTAACTTCTTTAAGAACTGAAGTTTTTTATCATCTGCTGTAGCCGTTCTATGAACCACCTTCTTCTTTTGGCGAGCAGTTCCTTTCCCACCAATGCGCACTTGTGCTTGCAGTTTGGCGAGTTTCTCCTGGTTCATGATAGTTTCTTTCATCTTGTTGGAGCGGAAATGGGACTGCGCAGGGGAATAGGGTTGGCGCTCAGGGGGTCTCGGGCAGACCAGCTGAGATTAGGTGCACACACGCGGGGACGTAAGATGGCAGTTAGGGTGTGGGGAGTTCTTATATGTGAGCACCAGCAGACCCAGAGTAGGGTCTTCCTCCGAGTTCCCACCAACCCAACTAAAAAAGTGCCTCCAGATGGGGGTTTGCTGGAGTAGGGTAACACACACCTTCAGCTGTCCATATGGGCCTCTTTAGCCTTCTAGTTACTCACCCCAATAATAAGTGTGAGCAGGCAGCTCAAGCACCCAGGGGACAAAGGGAAGGCAGAGCCCAGGAATGCGTCCTGAGGACCAGGGGCCATAACACATCAGTCTGTTAGATTCAGCCATAGGTCTTGGCCCCCCCCAAAAGCAAGACTGTCATGCAGCAGAGTGAAAGCAAAACCCCACAGATCCACCATCCTCGAACCTGTTCTGGGAAGTGGTGAGCTGGACAAAGCAGAGGGACATGGGCTTTCTAGAATTTACCTGGTTTTGCTGGGGATCTTGCTGCAGCAAGATGTATACCATAAATAGTATACATCCATGCTTATGGTATACATCCTTGCAGGAAAGATGAGCACTTCCCAAATGCCTTGTCAAACTGATGTCTGCTTGCGTATTTCCCTTGCTGACCACCTGAATGGGTCCCCTGAGAGCGCAGCAGAGCAGGAGGAGAAAGGATGGTAAATCTATAGGGCAGGTGGACATTCACCCAGGGAAAAGCGGCACAGAGGTAGAGAACACAAACAGCGGGTAGCAACCAGCAAGTCCTTTTCCAAGCATCGGCACGAAGCTCTGGCCTCCATACCCTGCGTGGGACGAGACAGAGTGGAGAAAGCAGCCCCATCCAACAGCTACTTGCCTCCTCAGTGCCAGCGCCTGTGCTGAGTGCTGGCGGGGAACCTAAAGGAAAATTAACCCTGGTCCTTCCCTTCAGGAGGAAATAGCAGACACAGGTAAATAAATGATCATCAAATCCATCTGCACATCGTGCGTTCTGTAATAGGTAGGGGTACAAAGGTCTTAGACCAATTTAGGGGTCCAGGAGAATCTTCGTGAAGGAGATGACAACAAAACTGAGCTGAGCCTTGAAAGACAAATAAATGACCTGGGGGAGAATGTCGGGAAGGGTGTTCTGGGAGAAAGGTAGTGGAGGCAAAGACAAAGAGAGGAGAATATATTCCCTTCAAGACAAGGTGAGGTATTGCTGAGGCCAGACAGTGAAGCAGCGCCCACCAGGGGCAGACAAGCTTAGCCTGGTCCCCCCTCCCGGTGAATCTGCCCTCTCGTCCCATCCAGGATATGCAGCCGTGTGTGAGGAAGGAAGGAGTGGGCAAGGGCATTCCAACTGGTGTAAATAAAGCAGTTGAGGTGCAAGCTCTGCATGGAGGGAAGAGGCCAGGACAGGGTGTGCATCAGCACCACCAGGGCTGGCCTGGTGCCCTGACGCTGTGCCAGGACCGATTTCAAGCCGGATCATCACTGGTCACTTCGGGCACTCAGTTCATGCTCTTTTCTGTTGGAACCCTGCAGTGGGTATCTGCATTCCTTCCACCTTCTTCTGTAAGCCCATCCTACCTGTCATTCCGTGCGGTCCTACTGAGCTGACCCCCACCACTGCAACTGCGCATGTCCCAGGCTGGCCAATCAGGGTACTTCACCCCTCAACCACAGTAATTGGCTCAACAATGGGCACCTGATCCAAGTGGGATGAATCAAATTCTTCTCTGAGGTCTAATATGTGGACACTGGGGGATAAGGGAGTCTCTCTTTTTCTCTGAGATCGTGAGTTGTTATGACCACGTAAGCCAAGAAGAGGGCTTGTACAGGGGAGCAGGGGTGGCTCAGTCAGTTAAGCGGCTGCCTTCGGCTCAGGTCATGATCCTGGGGTCCTGGGATCGAGTCCTGCGGCAGGCTCCTTGCTCAGTGGGGAGCCTGCTTTTCCCTCTCCCTCTGCCCCTCCCCCTATTCATGCGACCACTCTCTCTCTTTCTCTCTCTCTCTATCTTTCGGGTGCATGTGCGCACACACACTCTCTCAAATAAATAAATCTTCAAAATGCTTTAAAAAAAAAAGAACAGGGCTTGTACAAACTGCAGCCCATAGACCCGCTGCCCATTTCTATAAATAAAGTTTTATTAAAACACAGCCATGCTCATTCATTTACCTAATGTCTATGGCTGCTTTCATGCTTTGACAGCAGAGTCAAGCAGTTGCAGCAATAGTTTGTGGCCCGCAAAACCAAAATATCTACTAACTGGACCTTTAAGAAAAAATTGGCCCTCCCCAGGCCCCGAGTTGCTGGAGCCATCTTCATGGCTACATAGAGAAAACAGTCTACGGAACAGGCAAACCGAGATGAACATAGAGCCAAAACACTGGGGAAGAGAGACTGCTTGGGTCCTATAATCAGGTGGGCCTGAAGATAGTTCAGCCCCCGAACTTAAGTTACATAAACCAATACATTTTCTTTGTGTTTGAATTAGTTTGATACGGGTTTCTACCAATAGCAGCTGCTAACTAGAGGATACATTTTAAGCTGTTTAGTCTGGTTTATGAAGGCCCTGTGATCTGACTCCTGTCTACCTGCCTCAGACACCATCTCCTCTCTTCTCCCTTTCCCTAAGCGCTAGCCATTTCCAACTATTTAGAGTTTCTACAGGGGCGCCTGGGTGGCTCAGATGGTTAAGCGTCTGCCTTCGGCTCAGGTCATGATCCCAGGATCCCGGGATCGAATCCCGCATCGGGCTCCCTGCTCTGCGGGGAGCCTGCTTCTCCCTCTGCCTCTCTCTCTCTCTCTCTCTCTGTCTGTCATGAATAAATAAATAAAATCTTTAAAAAAAAAAAAAGGAAAAGTAGAGTTTCTACAACCTGCCAGACTCTTTAATGCCTCCATGATTTTATACTCTATTCCCTTTGCCTGGAATTCTCTTCCCTTTCTCATTCACAGGCTCAGTTTCTGCTCATTTTTCAACTGGACTCCAGCATCTCTACCTTCTAAAAGGGAGAGTCCTCCCTGAGCCACACGGGGCTGACAGAGGCCCCTCTGGTCTCTACGGTTCTCTGTGTACTCTGTCCTCATGGCACTCACTGCACGCTAGTGTCATTGCCTGGTTCTCCAGCAGGCTGCAGGGCACCCTGAGCACACGGCCGAGCACACGGCCAAGCACATGGCCGAGCACACGGCAGGTGTTCAGCAAATGCCTGCTGGCTAGAAGTGGGAGGAGCAGCTCAGGTGGCAGACTCTACAGTGTAGATCCTGCTGGGCCAGTCCAGGCCAAACTTCTGCTCTGCTGTGGAGGTCTGGGGGCTGCCTTCTTGGGGCTCCTCATGGACACTTGGATCTCCCTGCTTCCAGCGAGGTCTCTGTTGTTTCACAGCAAACCCCTCCCGAGTCTGAAATTCTACCAGCTACTGCCCCTCGGCCTGCCTAGGGACCGCGGCCACAGACAGCCTGGAGCCACATGCATGACATGTATGACAGGCAGGGAGGCCTACGCTGAAGGAGGAGAGGAAAGGCTGAGCCAGGGGCCCCCAAGGGGGCAGTGCCCGGGCTCCTGCTGACAGGGCTCCCACTGACTGTGCTGACAGCCTGTGCCTAGTGTGGACGAAGGAGGCACAGGCAGACAGGGGGAACTGTGAGCTGAGAAGCTGCTGAGAGGCAAGCACCCCTCCCCCTGTGAGAGCACGGATGATGGCCAGACTGTCTGCAGGGGCCATCTAACCCAGAGTTCAAGTCCCATGTGCCCTTGGTGCCCACCATCCATCTCGCCAACATGTGCTAAGCCCTAGCTGATCCCAGCCCCTGCACTTGTCACTGGGAACATGACAATCCACAGCTCAGAGTCCCTACCTTTGCAGATGATGGGTAAAGCAGCCAAGTACAGACAGAGGCAGCATGAAATATCTGATAAAGGCCACCATAATCACTACAGTAATGACAGCAGTTCACAGTTAGAGCCCTTATTATGTTCCAGACACTGCTCTGAGTGCTCTGTGCACAGGACCTGATTTCATCCTCACAACAACCTCATGGATTGGCACTACTCGAGCCCGTATTTTCACTGATCACACTGCCTTTGGGAACACACGAAAGCCACTTGCCCTTTGACTAGCACATTGTCGGGGATGGAGAGAGGACAGAGGTGGACTGCAGGGGGTCGAGGAAGGAGAGAAGTATGAAAGTGTTCAGGAGAGCTCAGACAATTTCTACAGAAACTTGGTGGCGAAGGAGAGGATGGAATCCAGTGGTGGCTGCAGGCTCAAAGCTGGGAGCAGGCAATGAGCATGTTTGTATTTGGGCTGGAAGGAGACAAGCAGAAAGGGGGGCAAGAGAGGGGCAGGCGGACAGGGGAACGAGGCCCAAGGAGGGAACGGGACAGGATCCAGAGTAGGAGGGGAGGGACACAGAGGCAGGATACCTTCTCCCGGAGAACAGGGGTGGGATGTGAAGATGGCTACTTTGACAGGTGTGGCTGGTGGGAGGGGAACCTGAGCAAATGCTCAGCAGACAGAATCTCTTCTCTGGGAAATACCTGGGCCTGGGGATCTGGGGGACTGTGGGTGTGAAGGTGGAGACTTCAGTAACTTACAAATGGTCTGGAATAGTCACTGTGATAGGTCCAAAGGAAACCTGCATAGGCCAAAGAGGGACAAGGAGTGTTGAGCAGTGCTGAGCACTCAGCAGAGGCGGGAGACCATGGGAGACCAGTGGGGCCAATGCATGTGTTGTGTTATGTTCTCCATTAGCAGCTCAGCGGCCCAGAGGCAGAGGGCAGAGAAGTGGCTGCATGAACTCAATCATGGGCATTGCTGGATCAGGTTCGTTGACAGAATAGGAAAGTAATGGAACTCAGAGAAATGATGAGAGCACCAATGATGCCTAGGACCATGGAGCTGGGGGTGGTTTTCGCTTTGATGGTGAAGGAAGGCCAGGCCAGGAAGTGCAGCTGACCAAGAAAAACCCAAGAGTCCCCCTGTTTTCCTTCTAGTGCCACTGACCTAGGATCAGCACATTGTACAAAGGGGATCACCGATTTTACAAACAAACTTCTATCTTGCCAACTGGACGGTATCCCTTGGAGTCATTCTTTTTTTTTTTGAAGATTTTATTTATTTATTTGACAGAGAGAGACACAGCAAGAGAGGGAACACAAGCAGGGGGAGTGGGAGAGGGAGAAGCAGGCTTCCCGCCCAGCAGGGAGCCCAATTCGGGGCTTGATCCCAGGACCCTGGGATCATGACCTGAGCTGAAGGCAGACACTTAACAACTGACCCACCCAGGCACCCCTCCTTGGAGTCATTCTTGACTCATCTCTTTTTCTTGGCTGCCTCTCACCCAGTATATCAGCAAATCCTGTTAATCTCTGAATGTCCTGGAAATCTATCCACTTATCTCTCTCTCCACTGCTTCCATCCAGGGCTAAATCATCACTTCTTGACTACGCAGTGGTCAGCAACCAGCTTCCACTCCTGCCCCTCAATCCATTCTCTAGAAAGGCCAGAAGGATACTCCTCAATTAGCAACCATACCATGCCATTCCTCTGCTTAAGACCTTCCCAGTGCCCTCTGGATAAAACCAAACCACAGGTAACAAGGCCAAATCCTCACCTACATCTCATGCCATTTTAGGTCTTCTCCTTACTCACCCTCCTATACTGTATTGGCCTTCTGTCTGAGCTCTTGAATACAATATACTTTTTTCTGTGTCTGGAATTTTCCAAAACACTCTGGATCTTCCCAAAGCTGGCTCTTTGTTTTCATTCAGATCTGTTCATATGCCACCTCCTCAGAGAGGTCTTCTCTGACTCCTTTGTCTTAAGGGGGTTCCTCCTCCTGCCACTATCATTCAGCTTGCTTTTCTTCTTTCATTTAGCACTTATAAAATTATCTTGTTATTTGCTTATTCTCTCTCGTGTGTACCAGTTTATTATAATATGGAGAGTGCAAGCTCTATGGGACTAGGGATCTGCCTGTTTTGTTCACTACCATATCCCCCAGCACCTAGAAGTGTGCCTGGCATAGTAGGTGCTGAATAAACATGTGCTAAGTGAGATCAGAGGTCTGCCTTCCACCAAATCGACAAAGCCACCTGCATCTGCTCCACCACCTCCTCTGTCCTTCGTGATAAAGCTGAGGAAGTGTCCATTCTTCTATCAAAGATCAATCTCCCCACATGGGCAATGTCTTCCTATCTCAGTCACAGTAAAGGGTGAAGTCCTTGCAATGCAACAGATAATCTCCCAGAGCACCTCGAGTGTGGTCCTGCTGACACTCTGATCTGGGCCAAGGAAGGGGATTTTGGACTTCTGGCTTCCAGAACTGTGAGAAAATCAGTTGTTATAGCAGCTACAGGAAACTCACACAGGTACATTGTTTTCTGAGCTCCATAGAGAAATGAAATTCTCACAAGAAGGCTACAGCCATATGCAGCCATTTTCCCCCTCTGCGTAGGAATGAGACAGGACAGTGGGTGAGCAGAGGCTGTCTTGTCAGATAAGACGTTCTGCCCTCTGAGGAGAAGGCTGGGGAAGGCAGCCCAGGGGAGGGGCGCAAGGGCAGTTGCTGCTGACCACCATCTCCTCTGCATTCCACCACTGCTTACAGGCCCAGGAAGGACTGGAAATAAAAGACTGGAAAATAGGACTGTTTTAAGAGGGTTCAACTTCCAAACGCCCAGACGCTTATGCCCAACGGGTGGCCACCGAATCTTTATCTCAAATTCAGACCTCTATCCTGGGCCCAGGACTTATTATCCAACTGAGTCTGGAGCATCTTGGCCAAGATCTCTCACTGGTACCATGATCTTCCCCTAAACTTATGCCTCTTCCCTTCTTTTCAGCAAAGAGCACCCAAGTCCCAGACTGAGGGGAAGCCCATCGGGCTGCTCACTGCCTCTGGGGCCTGAGTGTGGCCCCGTTGCTTTTCTCTGCAGGGAAGCTGGAGGCTGTTCCAGCTGTGTTGGCCACAGAAGCCTGAGCCTCTGCACCCACACACCTCTTCACCACCCCAGATGGGCAAGGCATCAGTGAGGACTGCTCTTGGAATTTCCTCTGCAGGTCCCTCTGGGCACCAGCTGGGCATGCTGCTCCTATAGCAAAGTACCCCAGTTCTCTTCTTTAGTACAAGGCCTCCAGCATTGCTCTCGACTTTGGAGACTTCGGGTGAGGCTGCATAGGCAGAATTTTCTCTCTCCCAACACCAGACCAATTACCAAATGGGCAGGCTAGTGGTCGATGGGAAGCCTGCTTGTCGCCATCCTCCTGTCGAGATGCACAGGGAGGACAGTCCTACAATGAGGATTCCGGCCATGTAAAACACAGATGCTGCTACTCCCACTCCTTGC
The DNA here is from genome assembly GCF_029215605.1 of Mirounga angustirostris. Taxonomy (NCBI): domain Eukaryota; kingdom Metazoa; phylum Chordata; class Mammalia; order Carnivora; family Phocidae; genus Mirounga; species Mirounga angustirostris. The sequence continues at coordinate 156,106,235 of NW_026991712.1, forward strand.
ACCATTCTTCGCCTCTACACAGATGTCCTGGCCCCTGCAAACCAAAGAGGTCCTCCATCTGAGCAACAAGCAGAGGGGTGCCCTGAGAGACGGACTGTCTTATCATCATGTCTTATACTTACCACCACATCCCTAATACTTAGAAAAGCAACTAGCAGACTGTAGTTATCTATGAACAAATGAATGACCAGCCACAACAAATGGGCCCTGCACATGGGGCAGGGATCTGTCACAGCCACAAACGACTGAGCTGAAGCATTCAGTTTCCTCTTTCCACCCGTCCATCCTGAGCTCTCCTACGTCCTGCTGCACTCAGCTCTGCATGGCAGGCCGTCCAGCCAACCACCAGGAAGGAGGACCAGAGACCTGCTGTAGTCATTCTAGGTACTTTCCCAAGACATGGCATTGCTAATGCCTGTAGAATAAACGGTCCTGGAGACAAGCAGGCCCCAGCCCATCCTGTCCTTCCTTGGAAGATCTTTGGAAGCTTCCTATCATTGATATCATTGACTTAGGCTCAAATCCCTAATCTTACCTACTGGTACCTTATAAGGGCCTCTGTGACTTAATCTCTTATACCTGCCAGCCAAGACCCTCAGTTCTTTTCTTTTCTTTTCTTTTTTTAAGATTTTTATTTATTTAGGGGCACCTGGGTGGCTCAGTCGTTAAGCATCTGCCTTCGGCTCAGGTCATGATCCCAGGGTCCTGGGATCCAGCCCCGTGTCGGGCTCCCTGCTGGGCAGGAAGCCTGCTTCTCCCTCTCCCACTCCCCCTGCTTGTGTTCCCTCTCTTGCTGTGTCTCTCTCTGTCAAATAAATAAATAAAATCTTAAAAAAAAAAAAAGATTTTTATTTATTTATTCGTCAGCAAGAGAGAGAGCACAAAGAGGGCGAGTAGCAGGTAGAGGGAGAAGCAGGCTCCCCGCTGAGCAGGGAGCCAGATGCGGGGCTCGATCCCAGGAGCTGGGATCATGACCTGAGCCAAAGGCAGACGCTTAACGACTGAGCCACCCAGGCGCCCTGCAAGACCCTTCGTTCTGATGCTCGACTGGCTCTCCTCCCCTTATGTCCTCTGCTGCCTTTCTGATCTCTGCTGGCCTTGACTGTGGCCACAGACCGGCCCCCACATTTGGTGAAATCTAGCACCGCCTTCCTTAGCAGGCTCCTGTCCCCTCGACTTCAGTCTCATTCCAAAATAAAGTGCAGAAGAGAGACCCTAAAGCAGTTATCATCAGTCTCAACACATGGAGCACATTCCTTACTCACCAAGTAAGGAACAGGACAGATGAACTTCCTTCTAAACTAGAAACTGGTGAACTCCAAGGCGGGCCTGCCTTGACCTCCCCTCCTCAGGTGATCTTATTTTCTACCCTCCCTCACTTATTTACTCCTAAATCATACCCCAGACTGGGTCATTGCTAACAACTAAAGCCCTCTCTAATCCCAATCTCAAACTGGTTCTCCAGCCTCCACCTATTGAAGTATCTATAGCTCACCTACTCCTGGGGCTAAACTCCAATCCTTCAACCCACGAGATCTTCAAGCCACAGGTCCTATCATCTTTTTCCTGTCCTTCACCTCCTTCTGTTCGTACTGCAATTCTCACCCACCTGAAATTCCACATCAATCATAAAAATCACTTCCTTAATTCACCCTCAGCTTCTCTGCTCCTCTCTCATTCAGCTAAAACAGAACGGTGGTTAAATTCTACTTCCTACCTTCAGGGCACGTGCCTGAACAGATGAAGGACACGGGCCAGAGAAAGACGCACACTGGTTTGTCTCTAGCTCAGCCATTCTTCCATTCTCCTAGATGACTAGTCATACTCTCTCCTCACATCCCCGACACCTCCTCCCTCATCCTTACTGACCACAGATGGCCTTCCTTACCATGGCACGGACAGAGCGGAGACAAAACACGATTTCCAGAACAGTACAATGATCACCTATATAACTACCACCTGGATTCAGCTACCGTGCATTTCTTTCTCTCTACAGAAACACACCTTGAAAGGGTGACCTGCACTTGCCATCTCTGAGCTCTCTCCTCCCATTTCTCCTGAATCCACTCTAATGACCCCTAAATTCATCATTCAAGGTCCCCAATTACTTTCATGTTGTTAAATCCAAGGGTCAATTCTTACTGACCTATCGGTAAAGTGACCACACACCATTCTGATTTTCCTGGGACAATCTTGGATTACGTGTCTTATCCTGGAGTGACTACTAAATGTCCTAGTTTGGGTGTGCCTGGGTGGCTCAGTTGGTTAAGTGTCTACCTCTTGATTTCAGCTCAGGTCTTGATCTCAGGGTCGTGAGGTGGAGCCCCAAGTCGGGCTCCGCACTGGGCATGGAGCCTGCTTGGAATTCTCTCCCTCCCTCTCCCTCTGCTCCTCCCCCTATCCCTCTCATAAAAAAAAAAAAAAAAAGTGTCCTAGTTTGGACAACAACTTATAGGAGCACCCTACCTGCAAGCAATATATTCCATAGTTAATTGTTCCTCTTAAAATACTTTCTTAATTTGGTTTCCAGAATACCATATTTTCCTGGTTTTCCTACTATCCCACTGGGCATGCTTCTGTTTCTTTCTCCTTTGCTGCTTCTTCCTTGTCTCCTGCAGCACTAAATGTTAGTTTGCCCTGGGCTCAGTCCTTGCTTTTCTTCTGCACCTACCTTCACTTCTTTGGCAGTCTCTTCCGCTTCCATAGCCTGGACCTCTCCCCTGAATGCCAGGCTTGTATATTCCCTTGCCTCCTTGACACCTCCATTTGGATGCCTAAGAGCTCTCTCAAACTCTGCATCTTTAAACTCGAGTTCCTGATACGCCCCCTAAAACCTGCTCCTCTGGCAGTCCTTTCCCCAGCTTGGTAAAAGGCGCCTTCTTCATTCTTCTCGTGGCCCAGGCGAAACGCCTCCTCCCTCTCTCTCTCTCTCTCTCTCACAGCTACATTCAAGCTGCTGGCAAACCGGTCACCTCTACCTTCAGAATTTATCTCGACGCGACAATGTCTGACCACCTCCACTGCTTCCACTGTGGCCCACGCCACCACTGTGTCTCTGGAAGATGATTACAGTGGTCTCCTAGTTGGACTCTCTGCCTGTCCACAGTCTGTTCACATCAAGGTAGCCACAGCGATCCTGTAAAACCTATGCTACTCCTCTGCTCAAACTCCTCCATCCTTCTAATGACCTACAACGTCCCCACGTTTCTTAACTTTCTGACTTCATTTCTTCTGATTTCCCACTCAGCAACAGATGCCCCTCTCCTGTTCTGGGATCCCACCTCAGAGCTTCTGTACCAGCTGCTTTCTTCCCTCGGGGAGCAGCATGGCCGCTCCCTAACTTCCCTCAGGGTTTTACCTAAACCTACGTGTCACCTGCCCCAGGAGGGCTTTCCCAGTCCCTCTATTCAAAAGTGCACAGTAATCAGTTGCTTTTCGGGTGCCTGGGTGGCTCAGTTGTTAAGCGTCTGCCTTCGGCTCAGGTCATGATCTCAGGGTCCTGGGATCAAGCCCAGCATCGGGCTCCCTGCTCGGCGGGAAGCCTGCTTCTCCCTTACCCACTCCCTCTGCTTGTGTTCCTTCTCTCACTGTGTCTCTCTCTGTCAAATAAAAATAAAATCTTAAAAAAAAAAAAGAAATCAGTTGCTTTTCTATAACACTAACAATGTAACTGTAGAAAGAGAAATTAAGGAATGGATTCCATTTACAATAGCACCCAAAACCATAAGATACCTAGGAATAAACCTAACCAAAGAGGTAAAGGATCTATACTCTAGAAACTACAGAAATTGAGGAAGACACAAAAAGATGGAAAAATGTTCCATGTTCATGGATTGGAAGAATAAATATTGTTAAAATGTCTATGCTGCCCAGAGAAATCTACACTTTCAATGCCATCCCTATTAAAATGCCATTGGCATTTTTCTTTTCTTTTTTTTTTTTTTTAAGATTTATTTATTTGACAAAGAAAGACAGTGAGAGAGGGAACACAAGCAGCGGGGAGCGGGAGAGGGAGAAGCAGGCTTCCCGCTGAGCAGGGAGCCCGATGCGAGGCTCGATCCCAGGACCCTGGGATCATGACCTGAGCCGAAGGCAGACGCTTAACGACTGAGCCACGCAGGCGCCCCACCATTGGCATTTTTCAAAGAGCTGGAACAAACAATCCTAAAATTTGTATGGAATCAGAAAAGACCCCAAATCGCCAAGGGAATGTTGAAAAAGAAAAACAAATCTGGGGGCATCACGTTGCCTGACTTCATGCTATATTACAAAGCTGTGATCACCAACACAGCATGGTATTGGCACAAAAACAGACACACAGATCAATGGAACAGAATAGAGACTCCAGAAATGGACCCTCAACTCTATGGTCAACTAATCTTTGACAAATCAGGAAAAAATATCCAATGGAAAAAAGACAGTCTCTTCAACAAATGGTGCTGGGAAAATAGGACAGCTACATACAGAAGAATGAAACTGGACCATTGTCTTACATCATACATGAAGATAAACTCAAAATGGATGAAAAGACCTCAATGTGAGACAGGAATCCATCAAAATCCTAGAGGAGAACACAGGCAGTAACCTCTTCGACATCGGTCACAGCAACTTCTTTCAAGACACGTCTCCAAAGGCAAGGGAAACAAAAGCAAAAATGAACTTTGGGACTTCAAGATAAAAAGCTTCTGCATAGCAAAGGAAATAGTCAACAAAACTAAGAGACAACCCACGGAATGGGAGAAGATACTTACAAATGACAGTACAGGTAAAGGGCTGTTATCCAAGATCTAAAAGAACTTCTCAAACTCAACACCCAAAAAACAAATAATCCAGTCAAAAAAATGGGCAGGAGACATGAACAGACACTTCTCCAAAGAAGACATACAAATGGCTAACAGATACATGAAAAAATGTTCAATATCACTAGCCATCAGGGAAATTCAAATCAAAACCACAATGAGATACCACCTTACACCAGTTAGAATGGCAAAAATTAACAAGGCAGGAAACAACAAATGTTGGCGAGGATGTGGAGAAAGGGGAACCCTCCTACACTGTTGGTGGGAATGCAAGCTGGTGTAGCCACTCTGGAAAATAGTATGGAGGTTCCTCAAAAAGTTAAAAATAGAGCTACCCTATGACCCAGCAATTGCACTACTGGGTATTTACCCCAAAGATACAGATGTAAAGAAAAGAAGGGGCACATGCATCCCAATGTTCATAGCAGCAATGTCCATAATAGCCAAACTGTGGAAGGAGCCGAGACGCCCTTCAACAGATGAATGTGTAAAGAAGATGCAGTACATTTATACAATGGAATATTACTCAGCCATCAGAAAGGATGAATACCCACCATTTGCATCGACGTGAATGGAACTGAAGGGGATTATGCTAAGTGAAATAAGTCAAGCAGAGAAAGACAATTATCACATGGTTTCACTCATATGTGGAACATAAGGAATAGCAGGGAGAACCATAGGGGAAGGGAGAGAAAACTGAAGGGGGGAAATCAGAGAGGGAGATAAACCATGGACTCCAGGAAACAAACTGAGGGTTTTAGAGGGGAGGGGAGTGGGAGATGGAGTAGCTGGGTGACGGGTATTAAGGAGGGCGCGTGTGGTGATGAGCACTGGGTGTTATACGCAACTAATGAATCACTGAAGACCACATCAAAAACTAATGATGTACTATATGGTGGCTAACTGAACATAATAAAAAAATAAATAAAAATAAATAAAGTGGTAGCCCCTCCCTAACCTTCTAGTCCCCATTCCTGCTTTATTTCTCTCCTTGTCTCACATCCTATACATTTTACTTCTACGTCTTGGGTGTCTGGCCTGCTTCCACTAGAATATGAGCTCCATCTAGGAAGGCAGGGACGTTTGTCTCTATATTTTGCTCACTGCTGTGTCTCCAGCACCCAGAGCAGCACTTGATGCCTAGCGCGCACTCCATAAATATTTGTTGAATGAATGAATGTAAAACGGGGCTAACACCTCCACCTCACGGATTACCTCGAAGATGAGATGAGATAAAGCATGAAAAGTTCCTGGCACACCATGTTGCTCAATAACTCTCAGATTCCTTCACCTCCCTCCCTCCCCTCCCAGTTTTGGTATCAGCCATGCCCGCCCTCTCCCTTGGGGAGTGCCAGGTCAGAGGTAGGGGTGATGGCAGGAGCTGCTTTGCTAGCAACCGCCAACAGCCCTACTGGGACACCCTCAGCCCCGGGGCGCAGCCCAGCTCCCGGACGTTGATTTCTCTGGTTGGATGTGAGCCACCTTGCTTCACCTCAGGAAGCTGAAGGCTCCAGAAAGACTGAGTGAGGCTTTCAGAAGTCCCGTGTGCGACCGGAGACTGCTGTACCCAGCACCCCAGCCTCTCACACACACGTGGACGCCGCTCCGAGAGCCCTCACCCCTGGGCTAATGTCTTAGTCTTGCAGGTTCCTGCAGTGATTTTGCCTCACTGCCTCCCCAGCCCCCCTCCAGAATTTTCCAGCACAGTTCCTCTGGGCCCCTCCATGTTACAGTGTACAACCTGCCGGACTCTGCCCATCTCATTCCATGAAGGCCAGGTGTTCTGTCCCCCAGAGACACTGCTGTCCCCCCACACACAGCAGGAGGGGTTCCTGGGAACTAACCATCCTCAGCCAGCTAGTCGCCTGGCACAATCCACTCTGTCCATGGCTGCTCCCTTCTGGAGCGGCCAGAGTCCTGTCCCTGCCCCAACTCTGGGCACCTTTCTCTTCACTTCAGGAACAAAGGCTGTTTCCTACAGATGAACCCCTGGTCTTGGGTTACCACTTTTATAATCCCTGCCCCTCTATTTGGGAGGACTGAGCCAGCTGGAGGAAACCCCCACAAGCAACCAACTGGTGTCACAGCAGAGTCTCGGCCCCCCACGTGGCCTGTTCTGCTGCTGGCGGTCTCTGGGTTGGCCATTCTCCACAGTGGCCTCATAAGCATCTTCCACTCATCCCAAATCTCTATCCTAGCACCCTGCCCTCATGTGCAGCACAGGAACCCATCTCCTGCTTTCTAGGGAAAATTAAAGCCACCAACAGGGAACCCCCTCACCCTTGTACTGCACTTACTAGCCCATCTATGTTTCTACCACTGTCCCCTCTTGAGATCAAAGGCCAGTCGCTCCCCTCACTGTCCTCGGGGATGTGGTGGTATCACGCACCCTGTCATTCCCTCCTGTGTTTCCACCACTCCTCACTGTGTACAAGACTTTCGACACCCTCTTCACCCTCGTGGCCACACCCTCCCCGGCTGCACGCACCTGTTCCCTCCCTCACAAGCACATTGCCTGGAAGAGTCCACACACATTGACCACAGGTCCTGCCTCACAGTTCAGCCTAATGTGTGGCTCCCCCCAGGTCCTCCACCCCAGAGACACAGGTCTCATCAAGGACTTTGTCTCTAGTTCCAGCTGCTGAGGTCCTTTTCCTGCCTTGCCTCCCACAGGTTTCAAGCCTCTTATTCTTGTTTTTTTTTTTAAAGATTTTATTTATTTATTTGACAGAGAGACACAGCAAGAGAGGGAACGCAAGCAGGGGGAGTGGGAGAGGGAGAAGCAGGCTCCCCGCCGAGCAGGGAGCCCGATGCGGGGCTCGATCCCAGAACACTGGGATCATCACCTTCAGTACCCCATGAGAGCACGGCTGTCTGGCTAGAGAGGACTGAGGGCACATGATCACCAGCTTCAAATCTCTGACTAGCTGATAGAGGGAATTGGATTTGTTCTGTAGCTCTGGCAGACACAACCAGGCCTACAGGCAGAAGTTACAGAAAGGCAGATTTTTCCTTTTCTTAGTTAAAACTCTAGTTACTGAGTATCTTGAAACGGATGGGCTCTTTCTGCAGGCTAAGAGCCTCTGGCTATTGGGAATGGGGGATGGACCAGGTAATCTTCGTTTTCAGAGACTCGGGAGTTCTAGAGCCCCTTAAGCCCAGGGAAAGGGCAGGAATCATCTCCTCCCTGGGCCCCTCTAAGGCCCCCCTGGGCTGAAGTTGGTGGCAGGTCCAGCCTCTAATCCCTCCTCTGGCTGAGGCTGCAAATTCAGTCACTCAGTGCCACTGTCTGGGGACTTTCTTGGTAGGGCTGTCTACAGTTTGGATAACTTGCTTTCTCTCTTTAAAAGGAAAAACGTTAGAAAGCGGGGAGGCTGTGGGAGACTATTTCCATCTTGGTGTCTATTCCAAAGCTCTGGTGTTTTGCCAGGATTTAAGCACGGTATACACAACACTGTTAAAAATAACCCCTTGATTGAACAGAAGGCGTGGGAGAGAGGGGACAGCCAGGCAATTTGACTGGAGGGCTGGGTGGTGGATGTGGAGATGAAACTTGTACCCAGAGACCCTGGGAAGGTTTTTATTCCAGAAGAGTTATGTAGACTCAAAGAGCCTAAGGACCACAGAAATACTCTCCCTAAGTGCTCCTTTCCAGAGAATTGCCCAGCGAGTGCCCTGCTTTGGGCACGCCTAGGACATAAACAAGCTGCCAGTTTTGAAAGGCTCTCCCAGGATCAAGTCTGCCATTTTTCGGTCCTGATCGCCACCCTATCAGACAAAGGTCAGGGAATAACAACAAGGAGTAGGAGCCAAGAAAGGTTGACAATGTCAAAAGCCACAGAGAGGTCAAAGCCACCGAGGCCAGAGAGAGGTCTACTAGATTTAGCTATTGGGAGGTCCTTGCGATTGTATGGGAAACCTTCCAGACTTTTCCTTCTATAGCCAGACACTTAACATAAGCAGGATTATCTTAGATGTACTGTTCTGTAACTTGCTTTTGAAAAATTTAACAATAAATTGTGGGGTCATGACAGTAAATATAATCTGACATCATTTTTTATGACTACATCATACATACTATATTTACTTAATCATTCTCAACTAAGAGACATTTATATTGTTTCCAATTTTTTGCTATTATAAACATGCTGCAACAAGCATCGTATTACAATAACTTGCAGGCACAGACATGATTATGTCCTTATGTTAAATATTTAGAAGTGGAATTGTTGGATCAAATGGAACCCACATCTTATGTTTTATTACACATTGCCTACATTGCCCTCGATAATTCTGGAGAGAACAAAATGCTGTTCTCATGACTTCCTCCAGTCTCTTGGGCCATTCTTCCCCCTATTCATCCCTTATGTGTTTGTATTCCCCGGAGTTACGCCCTCCCCAAATTACAAACTCAAATGCCTATAAGAGCCAAGAAGGTGCTGTAAATATATGAATTGGGCTAGATGTGAGACAGTAAGAAGTGACAGGATTTTGGTGGGCTGGAGTATACACACTGCCTAAAGGCATTCACATTACCTGAAAACACTGTACCAGCCACACAAAGTGTGTCTGCAGGTGTATTTAGCTGGTAAGCAGTCAGTTCGGGACCCAGTCTACACATTCATCTTACACTACCTCATCCACTGCCAAAACTCCATCTGTATGCTAAGAGCTCCCACTGCATCATCTCTGGCCCTGACCTCTCCTCCTGGACTCCATGCTCACACACGCAAATGACTGCTCTACATCTCCCAAGTATCCTCAAGGCATCTCAAAGTCATCACGTCCACAACCAAGTTCATGATCTTCGCCCTTTCCTCTCCTCCTGACAAAGGCCAGAAATCTAAAACCAGAAACAACTGCCCTTCTTCTGGGTTTCCTATCTCAATGAATGGTACCCTCGTTTTTCTTATTTTTGAAGCCAGAAACTTGGGAGTCATTCTAGATTCTTCTCTCCCCTTAGCCTTCCAAATTATCAAATCAATTCAATAGGCATACTAAGCACTTACTTGAGTACCTTTATCAAGCCAGGTACTCTTGGGTGCTAGGGTTGGCCCCAAAGAGCGATGATCTGAAGTCCCTGTCCTGGAGGGGGAGACAGATAACAATGTCATGATCAGCTGCAGTGGTGGTGGTGGTATGAGAAACGCCATACAAGATATTCTGGGATGAGAGAAGGGACACTTTGATTCTGTTTCCTACGTGTTCCTCAAACAGTCCCTGTTCTCTGTCCTTACAAGATTGCCAATTAGCAGCTACTGCAACAGTGTCCTAACTGATCTCCATGTTTCCAAGTTTCCTCTTCCCATTCATCTTCCATACAGGATCAGAGCGATCTTTCCAAATAGCAAATCTGGCCATGTCATTCTCTTGTCTCTTGTCTAAAACATGTCAATAATTCCCCATGTTCTTTGGGATAGAATAAAAATCCTTGCAGAATGACTTGTAAGGTCTCCCAGGATCTGGCCCCTGGTCCAGCATTCTAGGACATAACACTACACCCCAACCATATCAAACCATTCGCAATTCTCTGAATATCCCTCTGTGCCTCATGCTCTTAGTTTATGCATTCCCTCTGTCTAGAACACCTGCCCTATCATTTCTCAATTGCCTAATTCCTATGCAAGCTTTAAGACTTGGATAAAATACCACTTCTTTCAAAAAACCCTTCCCTGACCACTTCACTCAAAAAAGATGGCTTCTCCAGGTGTTTCCTATTAGACAGCCTCCCAGTCCTGCAAGCTTATCGTACGGGAGGGAAAGGAACTTCTAACACATTTTGCCCAGGCTGCTGAAGGGGACCATGACATGTCCTTACCTGGAGGTCTTTGAGAACAGACAGCGTTAAGAAAATACAGGAGTGTGGGGCAGATAATGAGTGATTCTGAGGAGGTCAGGAGACCAGAAAAAGGCACAGCTCTTTGGCCCTGGTTGGCATGGCCTTGAGGGGCCCATGAATATATATATTTTTAAGTATTTTATTTATTTGACAGAGAGAGACACAGCGAGAGAGGGAACACAAGCAGGGGGGGAGCTGGAGAGGGAGAAGCAGGCTTCCTGCTGAGCAGGGAGTCCGATGCAGGGCTCGATCCCAGAACCCTGGGATCATGACCTGAGCCCAAGGCAGATGCCCAACGACTGAGCCACCCAGGGGCCCCGAGGGGCCCACGAATATTTTAGATCCACAGACCACATATTTTGAGGAGCCACTAACATGACCTATCCTACCCACTGACACTTAAAGCACACACTCCTGCCAGATACAAAACAATAAACAAACAAACAACAAAAAAAGTTTTCAACCAAATGACAGTAAGATAACACCAGTGGACCCATGAGAGGATCATCTCTGACTTTTAAGTGCTAGAAACAAAGTATTAGAATGAAGGCTGAGAAGTACTGGAAATAATAATGGTAGAGGAGGAGTGGACCCAGAAATCCAAGACTCCTCTGACCCCCTCAATTTAATTAGGTGTCTCCTTTCTGTATATTCACGGCATCCTATGCTTTCATCTACCATAGCACCCATACGCTATCTTATAATCATTTTGTGTTCATGCCTGACTTCCCCTCTAGACTGGGTTGGGAATTATGTGTTACTCTGCATTCTTAGTACCCAGCACGGTGCCCAGCACATGGAAATGCTTATAAGATACATAATGTGGGAAGGAGTCAGAGGGAATTTAGGCAAACAGATTTCAAGTGGAGAAGTCTGGTGGTAAAAAGGGAGATACACAATGAATCAGTGTGATACCAAGAAAAAATGTCTTTTATTATGTCAGAGACACAAGGACATTGTCAAGGAACTGCATAAAGGCCTCATTTTAAGAATATTGTTCATAGCAGGGACGCCTGGGTGGCTCAGTCAGTTAAGCGACTGCCTTCAGCCTGGGTCATGATCCCAGGGTCCTGGGATTGAGTCCCACATCAGGCTCCTTGCTCAGCAGGGAGCCTGCTTCTCCCTCTCTCCCCCTCTGCTTGTGCTCTGTCAAATAAATAAAATCTTTAAAAAAAAAAAAAAATTCTGCATAGCAATGTTGTTTAAAATAGAAAGAAATTAGAAAAAAAGAAAAACAGGGGCACCTGGCTGGCTCAATCCATGGAGCACGTGACTCTTGACCTCTTGACCCACGCTGGGTGTTGAGATTACTTAAAAATAAAATCTTGGGGCGCCTGGATGGCTCAGTCAGTTAAGCATCTGCTTTCAGCTCAGGTCATAATCCCAGGGTCCTGGGATTGAGTCCTACATCGGGCTCCCTGCTCAGCAGGGAGCCTGCTTCTGCCTCTGCCCCTCACCCCGCTCGTGTTCTCTCTCACTCTCTCTGTCTCTCTCTCAAATAAATAAAATCTTTAAAAATAAAATAAAATCTTAAAAAAAAAAAGGACATCAGCCCTCCACATTTCTACTGGGTGTTCCACTGGAAATTCAAGGTCAGCATTTCCCCAAATGAACTTAATAGCTGCCCCCAAACTTGCATTCTCTAGGTTAGGAACTGGTGCCAGCATCTCTCCAGCTGCCTGGAACAGAAGTGGGGCTGTTTTCACTCCTTCCTCCACCAGCAGTCCCCATTGCTCCTCCCTTAACATCTTGCCAACCCACCCCTGTCCCATCACTGCCTCCAGAGTGTCGCCCTCCTCATTCTCACCTCCTCTGACCACTCCCCCACCCCCATTTCCGGTAATGACCTTTTATTTATTTATTTATTTATTTAAGATTTTATTTATCTATCTGACAGACAGACACAGCGAGAGAGGGAACACAAGCAGGGGGAGTTGGAGAGGGAGAAGCAGGCTTCCTGCCAAGCAGGGAGCCTGATGCAGGATTTGATCCCAGGACCCAGGGATCATGACCTCAGTCGAAGGCAGACACTTAATGATTGAGAGCCACCCAGGCACCCCACCTTTCTTTTTTTTAAAGATTTATTTATTTCAGAGAGAGAGAAAGAGAGAGCGCGCACTCTGAGAGAGTAAGAGGAGGGGCAGAGAGAGAATCCTCAAGCTGACTTCCTGCTGAGTGCAGAGCCCAACTACTCGACTACTCAGGGCTTGATCCCAGGACCCTGAGATCATGACCTGAGCCAAAACCAAGAGTCGGACACTTAACTGACTGAGCCACCCAGGTGCCCCAGGTAATGAATGACCTTTCTAAAGCACAAATCCAATGCCACCCTTCCCTCCCTGCCTTGAAACCTTCACTGACCTCATCATAAACACCTTGGCATGGCATTCAGGGCCTCTTCCCACCCCAGAGCCTCTACTCCAGGCAGCCCAAATGACTTGCCAAGGAGCCTCCCTCCCTCAGGGGGCATGCCCTTGCCAGACTCTTTGCCTGGCCAGCTGCTAATGCCCTCCAACAGTCAGCACGGGTGGCACCTCCTCTAGGAAGCCCTTCCTGCCTGCCCACCCTAATCTGCTTGGCTTGCTCATTCCTTGCAGTCACCCCGTTGTCCTGCTTGTCACCCACTCACCATAAGCTCCTGGGAGGCAGTGACTCTTATCGCTGTCCTCCAAAGCTCTGCACAAGACTTGGCAGAGAGGGGGTGCTCAGGGGCTGGGAAAGGGGCAGGATCTACCCTGGGTCCCTGGGGGTCAGGAGTGGAGGAAGAAGCAGCCTCCATGGGCAGGGTCCAGAGGGAACTCTGTGAGGGCTGGTCCAGTCCCCACAGAGGTGGAGGACACGGGAGGCTCTCTTGCATGCTGAGGGCACTCCCTGTCTCAGCGGGAGCCTCTGCACGGGGGTCTGGGGATGGAGACCACATGCTGTGCAGACATGCCCAATTCCAGGGGGCTGATGGTGGCTTAATTATGGAGCCCCCGTCTCCCCAAGCCATTCTTCATTCTTTATGGTCTCTGAATTGCAGAAGCAGAAATTGCTCACCCTCGGTCTGAAGCTTTTCGTGACTTGTGCCGAAGAAATGTCATCAACAGCCTTTTGTTTAGGCTTGACTTGGGTGGACACGCCGAGAAGACTTGCTCAGAAGTCTTTCCAGATGTCATTTCTGTCTCCCTAAAGCCCTGCTCCGTGAACGCCATTCACAAGCCAGTTTTTCTGCAGCTCCAAAGCTGTCATCCCCTCGGTCCTGCCGCAGCTCAGAGAGCTACCGTGTGGCACTCGCTCTGCAACGGCCTGTGCCCGCGCCAGACCCGGTCCCCAGCGGGGAGGCAGCGCTGAGGAGGCTCTCGGACAACCCGGCCTGAATGGCACCAGAGCCCCGAGGTGCAACCTCGACTTACCTTCCCCACATGGGGATCTGGCACCATGCCTGCCTTTTTCAAAGCCATTTTCCCAGTGTCCAACATAGGTACGCAATAAAAATGCATTCACTGAGTAAATAAGCAAATACGCAATTCTCAATTATTTGAGCTGAAGGAGACCATCAAACTCAGTTTTGAAGAGAGCATTATCCAGAAATTAATATATTCTCAGAATCATTTTAGACTCTTCCCACCGTTGGTGCCGGAGGTGCGGCTGCTGGGAAGGAAGCCCAGAGCGCTGGGTCCAGCGACACGGTGGGTCTGGATGTCGCGCAAGAAGGTCAGCAGGACTCCCCTGCTTCCATTTCCCTCTCTAAGCCAAAGCTAGCTGTGACAACTGTGCTGAGGACGGACAAGGACAAGGGGAACGGGAGCTCTCCCCAGCTCATTCCCAGTAAGTGGGGACACAGGGAGGACTGCAGGTGAAGATTAGACCAGGCGTAGTGGAGCACCCAGGAGGGAGCTACAACACGATGTGTGAAATGTCACAGACAGAGACGCACAAAGCTGTGGGAGCCCCAAGACCGACTCTGCTGGGATCCAGGGAAGAGCTTCGCAGAGGACGTGACACTTGAGTTGGAGCCTGAGAGGTGGAGAACGTGAGGGGGACACTCTGGATGGCAGCTGCGTGCGGCCAGCCCCCCAGGCTGAGAGCACGCCGCTGCTGAGGGAGAAGCTGCCATAAGCAGGCCTTGAGTAGAGATTACCGTGCGCCGAGCCAGGTGACATTCGGGCTGCTTGCTGAAGTGAATGTAGTGGTTCTGTAGGCACAGAGTTTGCAGAAGAGCGTTCCAGGCTGGGGGGAGAGCATGTGTGCAGCACAAAGGTGAAAAAGACTATGGCTTAGTAGGGCAAGGCCACCCCAGGGTTATGGCACCAGGAAGCTGCCTCAGTTCCCTGGTGCTCTGACAGCTCTGAGAAGCCTTCTTACTAAATTACAAGCTATCGGTTGCATCCTGTGTGGCTGGAGTTGCCCAAAGCCACACTTCCCGATACGGGGAGGCATTCCTGTATCAACAAATGCCAATCACCTGGGTTTATATACACAGCCTGGACAAGTCCTGACGGCGCCTGGCCAAGATACATTACTGGAAGGTCTCCCGGAGAGCCGAAGCATCCGGGGTGTGAGGACACCAGGTACGCCCCGACCAGGCGCCCGCTGCTGTGTTGGCCAGCATGAGGCCACAGGCCGCACGGACGTGGGATCCTCATGACTGCCTACGGGGCAGGGCTGTTCACAAGCTGGGATTCAAACCCAGGTTTGCTTGACACCAAAACCAAGCTCTTTGCACCTGCACAGCCTGAGGCGGGGGATCCCCAAGCCACGTTCAGTCTCTGTTGAGATAGCATGCATGAGAGGCTGTGAACCTGGCGTAGGCACTGACCGGGCCCGACCTCAAGCAATCACTGGCCCACTGGTGAAGTTAGGTGGCAGAAACGCCCCTCCCCATAGCCCCTAACCAACTTCACCCCAGCGCCAAGTCAGGACAGTCTGAATATGGTAGGACCACTGCTGTCCCAGGTACAAAGCTCTCTGCTTCCCAAAATCCAGGCCAACCTTCAGAAAAAAGCTGAAATACAACCAGTAGCTCAGTGCAGTCATGGCCTGGGAAGAAAATGACCAACCTCCGGCCAGAGGGAGCGTGGGGGCTGCAGGGAGCCCGTGTTCTTGCCCTCCTCTTGCTGCCTACATCCAGCCCCCAGGCCCCAGCTGGAGAGGGCTCATGGCTGGACAAGGACCAGAGCTGCTACTCACAGGGGTGGGCCCTAGGGCTGAGAAAGGGCAGTCTGTCCTTTCTTCCTTCAGCAAGTGCTCCTCCATGGAGTCTCTGGGTGAGTCGCCGAACAGACGGAGGGAGCCAGGCTCACTCCTGAGCCTGCATCCTCAATGCAGCAGTGCCCGTGCTGCCAGCTCTCCTTGGCCAGACTACAGCCCCCAAACCCTTTGCTTCCTCCTGATAATCTGAGCAGCAAAGGAATGCATTTTCCTGAGGGTTCGAGACTTTGCTGGAGGCTGCTGGAGACAGGGCTGGGTCAAAGGCCCAAGTGTCACGGATGAGCAGTCCTTCCCCCTGGTCTTGAGCCCCGGAGCATGGTTTGCTGCACTCTGCTCTGCATTCAACCTCAGGAGAACTAGGCCACCAGCAGGGCTGGCTTCACCAGAGGAAGCTGCTGGCCATATTTTAAAAAAAAGGTCACTGCTTCTGAGGAAGGATTCTTTCCATCAGGGGAACCACGTGGGCTCCCAGGACCTAATCGAACCAGGGGTCATTCTCACTGCATCCTCCCTCGGGGGCAGGGGAAGAGTGCAGCCAAGCCCATTGAGGGGGGAAGGACCTGGATTTGAGGGGCACTTGTGCATGCATTAGCTTCTGAGCAGGAAGAGAAAGGCACAGGTGTGTAGACAGCGGCTTAGAGAGGGTCCTAAGGGCAAACACACAGCTGGGCGAAGTCCTGCCCTTAATCCCCCTTGCAGGTCCTGGGGGTGTGCAGGAGGGTAGAGGGGGGAGATAGGGAATCAGGTGGAGACAGCCCTTTACCTGGCCAGAACTGCACTGATCACAGCCACCCTTGGATGCATGGAAGCAAGGATAGTGTGGATAGCAAGCACAGAACCATCACTAGGCTCCATAGAGCTGGCTTCTGAGCCCAGGCCCCGGGCACCACTGCCTTGCCCCATATGGGGGTCTTGTTCCATTTGGGGATATGCTTCTTGGGCAAGCTCTGCAGTTGGCCTCTGGCCTTAGACCCTCTTTCCTGAGGGACTGAGCAACAGAGTACAGGGTGTCCTTTTGTTTTTTCCAACCATCTGTTTTCAAACTTCTCAAGTGGTCCTGCTGCAGGAAACTTCCCCAGACTAAGCCCCTGGAACACAGGGAAGGACGATGGGTCTGTCCCAACACAAGAGGCACAGAGATGCCACAGGGCCACCTGTCAACAGACCTGCCTTTGTGATGCTGCCAGGAGTCAGGCTTGTGTTTTCCTCATCAGGGTCTCCCAAGAGCAGAGACCACATCATCTTGGACAATCTCGTCCACCCTCTGAGGCTCGTGTATGAATTACCTCCAAATTGTTCCTCCAGCCCAGACCTCTCCGCTGAGCGGTTCACTGAACTCGTGCTGTCTGGGTGGGGCTGTGGCTTCCCTCTGGCTACTTCATATGCCTAGGCCTGGACTCCATGCGTGGCATTGGGTGGACGGTAGAAAGCTCTCATGACCGAAGGCAGGCATGGTGGGCTGGTGTCCTGCCTCCCCCTGGGAGAGGTCAGGCTTCAGCACTGCTTCTCCCTTCTCCCTCTGGCTAGTTCCCTGAGGCCAGTCACACAGCCGTCCATCCCCATTCCTCGAAATGCAGACAGAGTCAGGAGGGCAGGACCCAGTCCTGAAAAGGCCAGCGGCCTCGGCTCTGCCCACCTTCTGCCTCGGCCCTGGGATATGTGTGGGTGGAGCTCGGTCGGGAGCCCTCCCTCTCACTGTGGAGCCAGAGAGACAGAGCCCTGCAGCGCTGTTCCTGGCCTGGAGCCTCTCGGCTTGGGAGAAGGGCCAGGATCACGTTTTGTGCTTTCACCAGCTTTTGCTCTTCACAAGCAGCTCAGCTCCCCACGTGGGGATCTTGTACCTCAACCAAGAAAAGCAAAGCTGCTAATCTGACAAGATCAATCCTCAAATACCACAGGAATGCAGCCGGCCTGCCTGCCCGCTCTCACCAGGGACTGCGCTTCTAAGCACCTCTAGGATTCTGGCTGCCCTGCACAGCCTGCAGCTTGGTCTGCGAGGGAGGAGGCTGCTCCACGCCCATGCGTGCGACCTTGATACTGAAGCCCCATCCTCCCGGCACGGCTCAGGGATCACCTGCACCAGGAATTCCCCACTCATCTCTCGCCAGCCCCTCCTGCCTAAGGGCTTCCTCTGGGCCTCCAGAGCCTTCTGTCCCCACGGCGTGCAGAGCCCATATTCTGGATATGTGCTTGTGTCTGTGTGTGCTGCCTCCCTTCGTCTTGAGGTCAGTAGGTATAGACGAGGAAAGGGAGGGCCCGCCCTACTCACTTCCAAAGCCTGGGCTCTTACCGCTGCAGTCCCGTGCTTCGCAAGCCATCTGTGAATAAGGACCAGCTTGTTTTGCTTTTGAAACTTCAAGTCTGTCACAGAGTGATACTTTTATGAAGTATAATAAAAACGGGGGCACCTGGGTGGCTCAGTCGGTGAAGCGTCTGACCCTTGATTTCAGCTCAGGTCTTGATCTTAGGGGCGTTGAGTTCAAGCCCCGCATTGGGCTCCACACTGGGTGTGGAACCTACTTAAAAAAATAAAAATAAAAATAAAAATAAGGGCGCCTGGGTGCCTCAGTCGGTTAAGTGTCCGCCGTCGGCTCAGATCATGATCTCAAGTCCCGGGACCGAGCCCCACATCAGGCTCTCTGCTCAGAGGGGAATCTGCTTCTCCCTCTCCCTCTGTGCTCTCTCTTTCTCGCTCTCTCGCAAATAAAAATCTCTTAAAAATAAATAAAATGGGCACCTAGGTGGCTCAGTCAGTTAAGACCTGCCTTTGGCTCAGGTCATAATCCCAGGATCCTGGGATTGAGTCCCACATTGGGCTCCCTGTACGGTGGACAGCCTGCTTCTCCCTCTCCCTCTACCTTCCTCTCTGCCTACTTGTGCTCTCTCTCTTTCTCTCTGTCAAATAAATAAATAAAATCTTTAAAATAAACAAAATAAAAATGAATCACTAGAAAAATTAAAACACATAAAATATAAGCTCCATTTTTTAATTATTAGATTCAACTGACATAAACTTACTCTAGTTGCTATAGATATTTCTAGAACTTTGTTATCAATTTCTCAAAAATCTGACTGCAGACCAGCTCACATCACTTTTGATTCCATAGCACATACCAGGTTTCCTACTGACTGATTCCCAAGGGTTCTGCCTGGCATTCACCTTGAGGAGAAGCTGGAGAGAGGACAAGACAAGGCTCCTCAGGTCCTGAACCCGGCAGGAGAAAGATACTGACATCATCCACAGCAGTTAGCAGACTGAGGCCTAGCCCCTCATCTGCAGCAGATGAATTCAGAACCAGGGAAAACCCAGTAGATTTTCTGCAACAGTCACCAGTGCAGAGAAGTATGGGTCCCCAATCATCTAGGGAAGGAGATTTTTCCACAGAAAACAACTTCTAGCCACTTACCACAGACTCACCTATAAGGGTTAGGGTAGAGAGCAAAGAGGAAGGAGATTCCCAGCTCTAGGGTACAGGGCGGGGAAGGGAGGGCTGGTAGGGCTAAATTCCTTGAAGGGTGGGGGAGGCAGAAGGGGGAGGTGGAGACAGGAATGGTGTTAATTTTTTTTTTTTAGGATTTTATTTATTTATTTGACAGAGAGTGGGAGAGAGAGAGAAAGCACAAGCAAAGGAAGCAGCAGAGGGAGAGGGAGAAGCAGACTCCCCCCTGAGCAGGGAGCCTGATGTGGGCCTCCATCCCAGCAGCCTGGGATCATGACCTGAGCTGAAGGCACACGTTTAACCGACTGAGCCACCCAGGCGCCCCTGGAGCAGTGTTAATTTAAAAGCAGATCATGGATTGATTCCCAGAGGTCTGAGGAATACATGAAGAAAAAACTGATGGGGCGCCTGGGTGGCTCAGTTGGTTAAGCGACTGCCTTCGGCTCAGGTCATGATCGTGGAGTCCCTGGATCAAGTCCCGCGTCGGGCTCCCTGCTCGGCAGGGAGTCTGCTTCTCCCTCTGACCCTCCTCCCTCTCATGCTCTCTGTCTCTCATTCTCTCTCTCGCAAATAAATAAAAAAATCTTAAAAAAAAAAAAAAAGAAAGAAAAAACTGACAGCAGAGGAACCAAGAGGACACAGATGGCAACTCCTCCAGCTTCAAGCTGGAGTCCAGGTCAAGGACAGGTATTTAGCCTGCCTAACCCACAAAGGGCTGCAGACCCTTGGACACAGTGCAGAGAAGCTTGAGTTACTGAACGCTCCACACTTCCCAGAAAGGCCCAGCACCCAGGGTACCCACTGAGAATATTTAAAACACTCTCCAATCAAAAGGAGTCTGCATTCCCCTACAGGCTCATGGTTCAGAGCCATGACTCAGGAAATATGGTGGAGCTGGTGGGTTTGATTCCTGGCTCTGTGCTACTGTGACTGTGGCCAAGTTATAGCTTTTTCATCTGCAAAGTGGGCATAAATAACACTTATTCCAAAGGGTTACTGCAAAGACTAAATGAAGTAATGAATATACAATGTTTAGCACAGCGGCTGGCACATAGTAAGTGCTCTATGAAACTGTGTCACCTTTTATATGCACTGGCTGTGTATGTCTGCAGATGGTCTCTGAGGTCTCTGAGGGACAGATTATATATATCTTTTTTTTTTTTTAAAGATTTTATTTATTTATTTGACAGAGAGAGACACAGCGAGAGAGGGAACACAAGCAGGGGGAGTGGGAGAGGGAGAAGCAGGCTTCCCGCTGAGCAGGGAGCCCGATGCGGGGCTCGATCCCCGGATCCCGGGATCATGACCTGAGCCAAAGGCAGACGCTTAATGACTGAGCCACCCAGGCGCCCCGGATTATATGTATCTTATATAATGCTGAAGCTCTAGCACCTAGAAAAGTGTCTGGCACATAGGAGGTGCTCAATAAAGATTTGTTGAACAAATGAAATGGTAGCTATTACATTTAGGTTTACAGGATAGTAGAGCCAATGTGGCAACTTTTAAAAAAAGATTTATTTATTTATTTATTTATTTTAGAGAGACAGAAAGCGCGAGTTGGGGCACGGGTAGAGGGAGAGAATCTTCAAGCAGACCCCCTGCTGAGCGCAGAGTCCGGCATGGGGCTCAATCCCACAACTCATGAGATCATGACTTGAGCTGAAAGCAAGAGTCAGACGCTCAACCAACTGAGCCACCAGGTGCCCAATGTGGCAACTTTTCAAGGGCTACAAGAGACTTCAGTATGATAAAACAGTGGTATGAAGGAGTCAGTAAAGAGAATGAAGATCCAGGTTCCTGGGTCTTTAGGTCCAAGATCTAGGAGAGATTGAAGAACCAGGGCACAGGAGAAGGGACTGACCTCAGAGAAGAGATATTATAGAGGGCAGAAGTGTCAGGACACGATGACTAATTGGATATTTGGTTGAGAGAAGGAGAAAGAAGACCTCTCAGATTCTGGCTCAGGTGACACTCTGAAATAGGCAATATGGACTGATTAGATTTAACAGAAATTCAGTGAGTTGGGCACACTGAGTTTGAGATGCTTGAGAGTCATCCAAGTGGAGCTGTCCAGCAGGAATTTGGGTATCTGGGTCCCAAGATCAGGAGCTAAGAGTCATTGGCACACAGTTGTTAGCTGATACTGTCAAGTAAGAAGTGCAGAGGACCATAACTGAACCCTGGCAGACATCAGCATTTAGAGCTGGGCACAGGAAAAGAAGGCTGCTTGCCTGAGAAGGAACAATCAGAGAAGTAGGAGGAGAACTGGAAGGGAGTTTGGACAAAGATTACTGAGAGGAGAGAGTTTCAAAATGGAGGAAGAGATCAATACTGCCAAATACTTGAGAGAGATCAGAAAAAGAGAAGGTCTACCCTTGGATTTGTCAGTTAGTCCTTTCAAGTGATCTGAGCAGGAGCGTTTCAGGGAGGGAAGCAGTAGGAGTGGAGAAAGCAACTGTAATGAGTCTCTGCACACTCTTGGTTGGGGGGTACTCAACTTGCTCCCAGTTTGGAAGGACAATAATTTTGTAGAAGTGGATGGTGCTCTATTCTCCTCTGTAACCTATGGTATGCAACAAAGCTTAGCAGGGATGCCTTTCAATCCCACCATCCCTCCCTGGTATTGAAGTAATAAGAATCCCAGGATCCTTCTTGGAAGAGCAGAGAGGAAGGAGCTTTGGAATGTGGGGATACCAGGTACCCAGTTACCCTGGCCAGGAGCCCACAAGCTTTCAAAACCCCTGAAGGCAGTGCAATAGGCCTCTTGTACCTTCTCAAGCAAGGGTCCCAAAACACGCAGCTGGGACTCTGTCAATATTCCAGACTTCCTGCCTCAGAGAGCTCAGCAAGGTTTCAAAGGCCATCCCTACATTCTTGGGAATTCAGCCATCTTGGACCATGGCAATAATTCCTTAATGGTATGAAAATCACACATACACACAGTCACAGATAGACACCATGCACCTTGGCCTTTCTAAAGCAAAGTGGATCTTAAGAGAAGTGAGGTTTTCCTCTGTAGAGCTGGGCAAGAGGGTGATTTCCCCACCAGTACCTTATCAGCCATCTGGTAGACCTCTGTACTTTGGCCACTAGCCAGCCTGATCATGAGACAGCAGCTAGGAGAGGAAGCAGCATGTGGCAGGGCTCTGTAGTCAAGAGTGCTTGGGTTCGAAACTTGGCTTTATCACTTCCCATCTTGGTGACCTTAAGCAAATTGATCGATTCTTTCCACCCGCATCTTCCCATACTTAAAACTGGATTAGTGACAACATCTATCTCATAAGATTGTCGGGAGGATTAAAACAGGAAAGATAGGAAAAGGTCTCAGCAGACGACCTGATATATCAAGAGGCGTTAGCTATCACTGCTGCTGCTATTCCTGCTCTGGAGCATGGCCATGGCCTGGACTTGGTTTCTGCTTTCTGCTCAAACTGTTTGTCCCAGGCTTAGCCTGTACGTGCTATGCTTGCTCCCCATGCTGAGTGGCTCCACTGGCCACCATCTAAAAGACATGATATTAAATCCTTCACCAAGGGGCGCCTGGGTGGCTCAGTCAGTTAAGTGTCTGACTCTTGATTTTGGCTCAGGTCATGATCTCAGGGTCGTGAGACTGAGCCGGGGGTTGGGCTCTGTGCTGGGTGTGGAGCCTGCTTAAAATTCTTCTCTCCCTCTGCCCCACCAAAAATAAATTTAGAAATTACCAAGAAAAAAAAAAAAATCGTTCACCAAAGCACAAAAGGTGACTCAAATGTATGTAGCAAAGGATTGCCAGGAAAATGGGGTGTGTCAATTAAGGTTTCATCAGTTATACTTTTTGCTTTAAAAACGTACATACATTACCCACCCTGCCCCTAAAACTACATTTTTAATGTTGATCATGATCTATTCTGGGATCTTTATTCCTTCCTGAAAAAAAAACTTATCTGATCATGATAAAAGTCATTGAGAAAACGGAGTTCATTTAGTAAGCATCTAACATTAAAATTTTCTGGAATGATCAACATTTGTAGCCCTAAGATACACCAGCTCATTTCATTTTCTTGACTTAATGAGATAAGTAATATTCAGACTTTTCCAAGATCACACAGTATGCTAAGTAAGAAAGCTGTGAGAACTTTCTGTCTCCACATCCCATCTCTTTCCAACCTTTCATGTATTAGTATATGTCAAAATAATTCTTCTACATCAAAATAATTATTTTCTTCGCTCTTTCCATTAAAAGACTATTCTATCAACATCCCTCACACGCTCGGTCTCTCCGTTTCCTGAGGGCAGAAATTAATATCCATTCATAAAATAAATATTAAGTGCCTACTAAGTGCTAAGTGTTGGCAGCCATGAACAAGACCATGTCTCTATGCTGAGAAGTTCACAGCCTGCCAGGGGAGAAGAAATTTCAAGAGATAACTATAAGTACAATGACAGAGCTATGTGTACGACACTGCGGTGGCAGAGATCGAGCAAAGAGTACCTGGGTGGGTGCAGGGGGTGGAGGAGGTAGAAGACTTCCCCTTCCATGAGAGCACCAGTGCTCACAGCAGAGCAGGTGCTCAATAAATCTGAGTTCCTTTGGGCCTTATGCCCCCTCTTCCCTGTCTCTCTCATTAGCAGAAGATGTCTCCAGGCAGGCAAGTCTCAGGGAAAGAAAGGAAGACTTCCCAGCAGACAGCACAAATGGTTACGAGGGAACAGGCTGGCTTCCCTGAGAAGCAGGACTCTGTGGGCAGAACCGGCTGGCACATCAGCGTCCCTTCCATTTCCACCTGCTCCCCCACATGTACCCGAGTGTGGGAGTCAGTGACTGGCTGGGCTCCGGAAGCCGAAAGGCTTAGGAACAGAGTAAGAATGTATGTTGCACACAGCACTTGGTTAAAAACAACAACAACAACAACACACAGAACACAAAACATAAAGATTTAATGGTTTAGACTGTGCCAAAACTAACACATCAAAATTGCAGTAAAACCTTCTGTGTCAAATGTTGATGCTATAGCAGGTGGCTCAGTCGATTAAGCATCTGCCTTCGGCTCAGGTCACAACCCTAGGGTCCTGGGATCAAGCCCCACGTTGGGCTCCCTGCTCAGCGAGGAGCCTGCTTCTCCCTCTGCCCCCTGCTTGTGCTCTCTCTCTCAAATAAATTTTTAAAAATGTTGATGCTATAAAAATCAAAATCCTGATTTTACTTAGTACATTTGGTCAAAATATCAAGAAATGCTAGCTACCCACAAGGAAAAAAAAGTAAACAAACCTAAGTTACAATACCAGGGATCACTCTTAACACCAAAAACAACACAAAACAAAACACAGAACAACAACCACAACAAAAACCCAGATGGATTAATAATTCAAATATAAATAATAAAGTTATAAAAGGACTGGAAGAAAGCATAGAAGAAGGCACCTTCACAAACTACTCTGTGCGGATGTAAATCCAAAAACTGCTTACTGAGGGCAATTTGCCAGTAACTTTCAAAGTTGCAAATGCCTGTAACTGTGATCCAGAAATATTTTTCTTTATTCTAGGTGATCTCACATGTGTAGGAAATGATGTATAGAAAAGGTTATTCAGTGATGTAATAATATTTGTAATAGTAAAGATTAGAAATTGCCTAAAAGTCCATCAATAGGGAATTACCTAATTAAACTATTATACATCTGTACAATGGATGCCATGTAAAACAGAATAAGGGATTTCTGTTTCTAGCCATGATGGAATAACTGTGATCCCATCCCTATGGGATTTAACCTCTTACCTTAAACAACTAGAAAACAAGTCAAAATACATGGAAAAAACAGTTTTCAGACCAGTACAGGGATGAGGAACCCAAAGAGAGCCCAGTGGTCTTCCAGAGTTGAGGAAACAGGTCACAATTTAGAAGACCAAAGAGGTTAGAATTTGTGGAGAAGACCAGTATAGAGGACAGAGCTGCACAGAAAGCTCTAGAGATCTGCAAAGGGGTCCCCTCAGATCTTTGGCCAAGCACTTCTCTGTGTATATATGCGAGGAAAATCTGAGGCTGAGAAAAGACCACCAGGAAACAGTAGACCAAACAATTCCTGATGCTCACACAGGGCTGGGAATTGTTAGTATTCACACAAACCTGAGTGGAAATAAATCAAAGTGGAAATACCTCATAAAGCACAAGGCATGGGGTCGAGTCCTCAGAATGGTACCACATTAGAACTGGGGATAAATTAGCCCCAGACAAAAGACTGCACTAACAGTGTTAAAAGCAAGCCTCAAAGGGCTACAGCTGATTCCAAGTAACTCAACCACATGCCCAAGCAAAAAAATCAAGGGCTCTTTGAAAGAATATGACAAAATCTAGCACAGAAAAATGTAAACTTTGCAATGCCTAGAATCTAATAAAAAATTACCAGGCAGGAATACAAAGAACTAAAAAATATGGGCTATAACCAGGAGAGAAATCATCAATAGAAACCATCCCAGAAATGACAGAGATGATGGAATTAGCAGACAAGGACGTGAATACAGCTATTGTAAATATATTCCACATGTTCAAGAAGGTAGAGGAACACATGAGCGTAACAAGAAAAGAAATGAAAGATATAAAAAGACCTAAATGGAACTCGAGAGATTAAAAACTCAATATCTGATATGAAAATACACCAGATGGGATAAATACCTGACTGGACACTACAAAAGAAAACTCAGTGGACGTGAAAACATAGCAATGTCAATTATCCAAAATGAGGCACAGAGAGAAATAAGATTGGGGTCGGTGGGGGAAGAGCATCAGTGGCCTGTGGGATTCCCTAGAATCCTGGGAAGAGAGGTGGAGTAGGAAAAATATTTGAAAAAAATAAGGACAAGAAAAAGTCCAAATCTGATTTTTAAAACACCAACAATTATGAACCCATAGGTGCAAGGAGCTAAGAAAAAAATCCCAAACTAAATTAAAGAAAACCACAATAAGGCACATCATAATCAAATTACTGAAAATCAGTGAAAAAGAGAAAAATCTCAAAAAGCAGCCAGAGGAAGATAAAGACATTACATATGAGGTAAAACAAGAAAAGAATGACAGAGACTTTCATTAGAAATTATGTAAGCCAAAAGAAAATAAAGTTATAACTTTGAAGTACTTGGTGTGTATGAAATCGTTCCCCACCCCCTCCCAAAAAACTTAGAAAACTTAATGTAAAATAAAGATTTTATCAGAGAAACCAAAGCTGAAAGACTGCACTGCCATTAAATCTGACTCACAGGAATCATTACAAGAAGTTCTTCAAGCAGATGAAAAGGGAAACCATATGGAAATATGTATCTATACAAAGGAAGAAAGACCCACAGTAAAAATAAGTCTGTGGATAACTAAAACAGACTTCCCTCTCATTAAAATTTTTTTTAAAAATTGGGGGCACCTGGCTGGCTCAGTTGGTAGAGTATGCGACTGACCTGTGGTCTCAGGGTTTCAAGTTCAAGCCCCACGTTGGGTGTAGAGATTACTTAAAAATAAACTCTTAAAAAAATTTTTTTTAATTAAATTGTGGTAAAATACACATATCATCTAAACTTTTTTTTAAAGATTTATTTATTTGAGAGAGAGACTATGTAAGCACAAGGAGGGACAGAGGAAGAGGAAGAGACAGAATCCTCAAGCAGCCTCCCCTCTGAGCATGGAGCCTGATGCAGGGCTCAATCCCAGGACCCTGAGATGATGACCTGAGCCAAAATCAAGAGTCGAACGCTTAATGGACTAAGCCACCCATGTGCCCCCATCTTAAACATTTTTTTAAAGTAAGCTCTATGTCTAACATGGGGCTCAAAATCACAACCCCAAGATCAAAAGTCACATGCAAGTTGCCCCCATCTTAAACATTTTTTTTAAGATTTTATTTATTTATTTGACAGAGAGAGACACAGCGAGAGAGGGAACACAAGCGGGGGGAGTGGGAGAGGGAGAAGCAGGCTTCCCGCCGAGCAGGGAGCCTGACGCGGGGCTCGATCCCAGGACCCCGGGATCATGACCTGAGCTGAAGGCAGACGCTTAACGACTGAGCCACCCAGGCACCCCATCTTAAACATTTTTAAGTGTACAATTCAGTACTAATTAAAGTATATACATACACATTACACAACCAATCTCCAGAACTCTTTTCATCTTGCAAAACTGAAACTCTATATTCACTAAACAACAACTTCCCATTTCCCCTCCCTGCCCAACCCCTGGCAACCATGGTTCTGTTTTCTGTCTCTGTGAACTTGACTACTCTATGTACTTCATATAAGTGGAATTAAACGTATTTTTCTTTTTTTTTTTCTCTTCGACCTCAGCCGCAGCAACTTCTTCCTAGAAACATCGTCAAAGGCAAGGGAAGCAAGGGCAAAAGTGAGTCTATATTGGGACTTCATCAAGATAAAAAGCTTTTGCACAGCAAAGGAAACAATCAACAAAACCAAAAGACAACCGACAGAATGGGAGAAGATATTTGCAAATGACATATCAGATAAAGGGCTAGTATCCAAAATCTATAAAGAACTTATCAAACTCAAACGTATTTTTCTTTCTATGACTGGCTTATTTCACTTAGCATAATGTCCTTAAGGCTCAAACATGTCGTAGCATATTAAAATTTCCTTCTTTTTTTAAGGTTGAATAATGTTCCATTGTATGAGTATACCACATTTTGTTTATCCTTCCATCTCTTGAGAGACACTTGGATTGCTTTGGCTATTGTAAAATAACACTGCTATGAACATGGGTGTACAAATATCAGTTTGCTATGATGAGCACTGTGAATTGTGTAATACTGATGAATCACAGACCTGTACCCCTGAAACAAATAATACATTATATGTTAATTAAAAAAATATATATCAGTTTGAGGGCGCCTGGGTGGCTCAGATGGTTGAGCGTCTGCCTTTGGCTCAGGGGATTGAGTCCCTCATCGGGCTCTCTGCTCCTTGGGAGCCTGCTTCTCCCTCTGCCTCTCTCTCTCTCTCTGTCTCTCATGAATAGATGAATAAAAAAAATCTTAAAAAAAAAAAAAAATATATATATATATATATATCAGTTTGAGACCCTGCTTTCATTTCTTTTGAGTATATACCCAGAAATGTAATTGCTGGGTCACCTAGTCATTCCATTTTCAATTTTTTTGAAGAATTATCATACTGTTCCCATAGTGGCTGCACCATTTTACATTCTGGCCAACAGTGTACAAGGGTTCCAATTTCTCTACATCTTTGTCAACACTTGTTATTTTCTCTTTCTCACGCTCTCTTTCTTTTTTGATAGCAACCATCCTAATGGGGATAAGATGATAGCTCATCGTGGTTTTGATTTGCATTCCCTAATGATTAGTGATGTTGAACAGTTTTCCAGGTGTTTGTTGGGCCCTCTGTATATCTTCCTTGGAGAAATATCTATTCAAGTCCTTTGCTCATTTTTTAATCAGTTGCTTTGTTGTTGAGTTGTAGTTCTTTATATATTCTAAATATAACTCCACATGAGATATATGATTTGTAAATATCTTCTCCCACTCTACAGGATGCCTTTTCCAGTTCATTTCTAAATCACTTTAGATAACTGTTTAAAACAAAAATAAATAAGGACAATGATATGTGGGTTTATAATACATAGATGTAATGCTATTTTGCACAAAGGATGGGAGGGGTAATGGAACTATACTGTTGTAAGGTTCCTAAACTCCAAGTGAAGTCCTATAATATTATATGAAAGTAAATTCTAAATTAAAGGCATATTGTAAACTCTAGAACAATCATGAAAAAATAAAACAAAGAGGCATAGCTATTAAGCCAATAGTGTAGGTAAGATGAAGCCATAAAACACATTCAATTTGTCCAAAAGAAGGTAGAAAAAGAAAGAAAAAACAAACAAACAACAGAAAATGAGTAACAAGACAGATTTAAACCCAACCACACTGGATTACATTAAATGTAAATGGTATAAGCACTGCAATGAAAGGCAGACATCGCCAGATTGGATAAAAAAGCAAGACTCAACTACATGCTGTCTACAAGAAACTCACTTTAATTATAAAGACACAGATAGTTAAACATAAAAAAGACCCACTCTGAGTGAACCAGCCCTGAGACCCAACTTCTCTGAGGCTCAAGGGTAAACACAAATATATGCTTCCCCCCACAATACACACAAAAATAAAAATATGGGAAAACATAAAGCACAATGAAGCTAACTCTAAAAAGGCTGGAGTGGCTACATAAACAAGGAAGATTTCAGAACAAGGATTATTACACCAGGGAAAAAGGGACATTTCAAAACACTGAAGGAATCTGTTCACAGCAAGGGAGTATAACCATCCTAACTGTACATACACTAAATGGCACAGCTTCAAAATATGTGAAGCAAAAACTAACAAATGGAGACCTCGACATCCCTCTGTCAATAACTGATGGAAAATCAGTAAGGATATAAGAGACTTGAAACACAGTATCAACCAACCTAATCTAATTGCCATTTATAGAATACCCAATAACAGCATAAAAATTTCAAATGCACACAGAATATTCACCAAAGTGGACCACATTTTATCACACAACTCAGTTCTCAATCAACTTAGAAGTATTAAAATCATACAAAAAATATTCTGTGATCACAACAAAAATAAACCAGGTATCTGCAACACAAAGATATTTGGAACATCCTCAAATATTTGGAAAGTAAGCAAAACCCTTCAAAAGAACCCATGGGTCAAAGTAGAAATCACAAGTGAAGTTAGAAAATACCTTTAACTCAATGAAAATAATACAACATCAAAATTTGTGGGATGTAGCTGATCCAGTTTTTTTAAAAGACTTTATTCATTTGAGAGGAGAGAGAGAGAGAGGAAGAGCACAAGCTGGAGGGTAGGGGCAGAGGGAGAGGGACAAGCAGACTCCCCACTGAGCAGGGAGCCCGATGTGGGGCTCCATCCCAGGACCCTGGGATCATGAGCCAAAGGCAGACACTTAACCGACTGAGCCACCCAGGCGCCCCAGCTGATACAGTTTACAGAGGGAAATTTATAGCATGAAATCAAGGAATCAAAGCATCAAATCAGTGGTCTAATCTTCTATCTCAAGAAACAAGGAACAAATTAAACCCCAAATAATTGTAAGGTAGGAAATAATAAAGATAAGGTGCCCCTCTGGGAAGGTTTTTTTAATTAAGAATTACATTTCTATGGGGTGCCTGGGTGGCTCAGTCATTAAGTGTCTGCCTTCGGCTCAGGTCATGATCCCAGGGTCCTGGAATCGAGCCCGGCATCGGGCTCCCTTCTCCTTCTCTCATTCCCCCTGCTTGTGTTCCCTCTCTCGCTGTGTCTCTCTCTGTCAAATAAATAAATAAAATCTTTTTTAAAATAAATAAATAAATAAATAAAACATGTAAAATCTTAAAAAAAAAAAAAACTTAAAATAAATACATAAACCTTCCCAGAAAGGGATTTTTTTTTTTTTTTAAGATTTATTTATGTATTAGAGAGAGAGAGAGAGAGAGAGGGAGGGCATGAGTGGGAGGAGCAGAGGGTGAGGGAGAAAATCTCAAGCAGACTCCCCGCTGAGTATGGAGCCCCACATGGGGCTTGCTCTCACAACCCATGAGATGGTGACCTGAGCGGAAACCAAAAGTCAGACACTCAACCAACTGAGCCACCCAGGAGCCCCAAAGGGATTTTCTTAATACAAAACCTAGGTAGCCCTAGATATCTTTGTTGATAAATCCTATCAATCATTTAAAGAAAATTATTATCGGTTCTACACAAAACTTTCAGGAAACTGCAGATGAAGGAATATTTTCTCACTTGTCCTATGATGTCAGCATTACCCTGATGCCAAAACTAAACACATTACAAGAAAACTAAAGACCAATATTTCAGATGAACAGAGAAACAAAAATCCTTAATAAAACACTACTAAATTGAACCCAGCAATATATAAAAAGAACAATACATTAGAGTCAAATGAAGTTTATTCCAGTAATAAAAGGTTGGTTTAACATTCAAAAATCAATCAATGAAAAACAAATCATTGTGATTCACCATATTAACAGATTAAAGAAGAAAAGCCACAGTCATGTCAAAAGATGCCGAAAAAGCAGCATTTGACAAAATCCAACATTATTCATTATAAACGTTCTCAACAAACTAGAAATAGAAGAGAACGCCCTCTATCCGAAAAGGTTACCTATGAAAAACCTACAGCTAACACCATAATGGTGAAAGACTAAATGCTTTCCCCCTGAGACTAGAAAACAAGACAAGTATATTCACTTTCACCTCATCTATTCAACACTGTACTGAAGAGTCTAGCCAGTGCAACGAGCCAGAAAAAGGAAAAAGAGGCATCCAGATTGAAAAGGAAGAAATAAAACTGTCTTTATTAATAGGAGACATGATTGTCTATGTATGATATTAGTGTGATATTGGTGCAAGGATAGACATAAACATCAATGGAATGGAACAAGAATTCCAGAAAGAGACCCACATATACATGTTTAGCTGATTTTCAACAAATATGCCAACACAATTCAACGAAGACAGACTAGTGTTCAACAAATGGTTCTGGAACAACTGAACATACATATGCAAAACTATATACAAAAATTAACTTGATACGGGTCATAGACTTAAATGTAAGGGCTAAAACTATAAAAATTTTAGAAGAAAACATAAGGAAAGACCTTTTGACTTTGGACTAGGGTAAGATTTCTTAGATAAAACACCAAAAGCAAAATCCATAAAAGAAAAAAATTGATAAACTGGACTTCATCATGATTAAAAACTTCTGCTCTATAAAAGACATTATTAAGAGAATGAAAAGACAAGCCATAGACTGGAAGAAAATATTTGCAAATCCATCTGACAGAGGTCTTCTATCCAGAATATGTAAAGTTGTCTTACAATTCAATAAGAAGACAAGCAATTTAAAAAACAGCAAGAGATTTGGACAACTCCTCAAAGAGAAAAGAATGCCAAATAAGCACATGAAAATGAAGTGGAATATCATTAGTCATTAGCAAAATGCAAATTAAAACCACAGTGAGGTATCACTATAAATTAGGATAGCTACGACTAAAAACACTGATGGCAGAGATGTGGAGCAGCTGGAACTCTTATACACTGATGGCAGGAAAGCAAAACAGTACAGTCAATTTGGAAAACAGTTTGGTAATATCCTGTAGAGTTAAACATACATCCTATATACAAATGTTTATAATGGCTTTCATTATAATCACCCCAAACTAGAATTTACCCAAATGTCTTTTGACTACTGAGTAAACACACTATGTTACATCCATACAATGGAACGCCATTCAGCAATAAAAAGGAACTGACACATACAACACACATATGAATCTCAATACATTATACCGAATGAAAGAGGCACACTCAAAAGGCTTCCCACTGTATGATTCCATTAATATAAAATTCTGGAAATACTACAGGGACAGAAAACTGATCAGTGGTCGTCAGGGGCTGGGGGTCAGGGGAGGGATTAACTACAAAGCAGCACAAGGGAACTTTCAGGGGCTGATGATAGAAATGTTCTGTTGGACTGTTGTGGTGGTTGCTCAAAGGTATGCATTTATCAAAATCCCTACAACTATATCAAAAAGTCGATTTTACTGCACATAAATTAAACTTCAATAAATCTTACTTTTTAAAAAATTATGATATATCCATACAGTTGTATGTTATGTAATCATTAAACAAATAAGAGTACCATATATGCTGGTAAGAGGATAATCTCTAACATACATTGTTAGGAGCAAAAAGCAAGATACAAAACAATAAATACGTGATGCTTCTATTTATGGTACTACCGTCTCTGGGGCAGGGATCTGGAGCAGGAGCGTATACCCTTCTGCACATTTTCAGTTATTATTTCTTTAACCATATGCTTGTATTACTTTCAACTGGAAAAAGGGGAAAAAAAAAAAAAGACAAACCACACCTATATCCAGGTCAAGGAAAACTCACAAGTGTCTGGCCCAGAGGACTGAGTCAAGTAAGCCTAAGAAAACATTTATAAGAATATGGAACATAGCACCAGACACTCTAGAGGTACTCAATAAATAGCTGGGGGAAGAAAATTATTTGGAATGAAGTCAGAAGGCAGACCCTGGACAAAGAGATCTCCATCTAGACACCAGATATTCAGCTAGCAGAGCCCCTATTTTAGACAAGGAGCTAAACTTGGATTGCTCACATTAGAAAAAGAAAAGGAAAGGGGCGCCTGGGCGGCTCAGTCATTAAGTGTCTGCTTTCAGCTCAGGTCATGATCTCAGGGTCCTGGGATGGAGTCACGCATCTGTCTCCCTGCTCAGAGTCTGCTTCTCCCTCTCCCTCTGCTGCTCCCCCTGCTTGTGCTCTCTCTCTCTCTCTCTCTCTCTCTCAAATAAATGAATAAAATCTTAAAAAAAAGAAAAAAGAAGCATAAAAACCAAATATTCTGGATTCACTTTGGGCAAGCTGTTTCTCAGCATTCCTCTGCAAGCATGCTGTGTGCCCTAACCTCAGCCTGCTCAGGGATGGGATGCAAGCCATTCCTCCAGTGAACAGATCCCACCCCAAGAGGCCACCTCCAGGACCCCTCCTGTGGTGCAAGTGCTACAGCCCGACTCCCAGAGCATCCTGGGGCAGGCTTTCCCCCAGCCACTCTAAGTCAGACACTCTGAGAACTTTCTGAAGGAACAAAATGACCCTGATAGTCTCGCTGCACTCCAGACTGCAGACAAAGTCCATTCTGGCATGTCAGGACCATCTCTACACCACGGCTTCATGGAAAGAAAACTCGAGCAGAAAAGTCAGATACGGAAGCAAGGCCCCTCGGCAGTGGTAAAAGGAACTCCCAGGGTTTGGCACAGCTTCTTTCAGCAAGCTTGGTATCAGGAAGCCGGGAACTCCAGAATGCAAAGTGGACAAAGAGAAAGGTGCTGGAACGGCCAGCCTCTGAAACTCCTCTTTGTTCCCTGCTTTATTTGGATAT
Source organism: Mirounga angustirostris (assembly GCF_029215605.1). Classification (NCBI taxonomy): domain Eukaryota; kingdom Metazoa; phylum Chordata; class Mammalia; order Carnivora; family Phocidae; genus Mirounga; species Mirounga angustirostris. The sequence goes on from NW_026991712.1 coordinate 156,140,483, forward strand.
GCTTCCCTGAAGCCACGTAGTTCTGATACCATGGCTCGGAGCCTCTGTGCCGGGTAGCCTTGTCCAGCTGCCCTTGGGTACCTGGCTTCCAAGGAGCAACCACATAGGTTCGACCCGCTCCCTCCCCTCCACAGAGACAGGCTGGGCCGGCAGGTGTAAGCTCCCAGAGGCAGGATGGGGTAAGGTATAGCAAGGGCGTAGAATGGGACTGGGGTAGGAACCACCCAAAACAAGTCCTTTCCAGGCACCCGCAGACTCAAGGACACAGAGGTAAGTCAGAACAGAATCTTGCGTTCTCAGAGCACATCACTTGTATAGCACTGGGTTTCTGACTCCCGGGCCACGGACCCAGACCTCCCACGGGCCGCGGGAAGAAACAGGAGCACTTACCGGGGAAAGATGGCAGTCATCAGGGCTGAAGCATAGCCAGGCTTGCAAGCTCCCTCTGAAAAGTTTGCGTACTTGGTGGCTAACTCAGCAGGCCTATGGGAAGAGAAGGAAAGTCACAGCTTGCCAGGCACTGAGCAATCAGTAGGGTATTAGTTCTTGGAGAGCTGTAGGTTTTTTTAAACTTTGAATAAAGCTTCATTCTCTACAATCAGCCTTTCAGCCCCTTTTCTATACCAAGGCTTTGTGGGGGGAAGGGGGGAATCCCAAACCCAAAGCCCTAAAGGAATAATAGGTAGATAAATTAGCAAGGCCCCTCTTATAGAATTTCATAAAAGGAACTCACTGGGTTTTGCACAGATTCTTTGCAGCAAGCTTAATACCAAGGAAAGCAGGAACTCCATCCAGGCTCCCAGACCTAGCGAGAGAGCTGCCCAGGCTTTGACCGTCACAGGCACTGCCCTTTCAAGCTTCATTGTGGGGCCTTACATACCAGCCATGCCTGCTTCTATTCTCTCCACACAGACATTCAATGACCCAGCCAGTGGGAACCACTCTTAGTGTCCTGAAGTCAAATATATGTTGGGGCTATTGCTGTAATGATTAGATGTTTAGCTGGAGATGCTCTCCTGCTCTCCTATTCTCTCTGCCTGGAATGTTCTTCCTTGTCCCTCTTCACCTGGCTATGCCTACTGGTCCTTCACAACTAAGCTCAGGTCTCAACTTCACTGGGAGTAATTCCCAACCCCCAGGTTGGCCTAAGTGCCTCCCCTGTGCCCCATGGTCCGTCCCCCTGCCACCCACATTACATGCCATACTGTACTGTAATAGTTGGTAGTATGTCTCCCTCATTATACTGCAAATTCCCAAGGCCGGAGTCTGATTTAACCCTGCATCTCCAGTCCCTTGTGAAGAGATGGGCCCACAGAAGATGCCTATAATTTTCTGAAGGAACAAAATGACTCTGATACAGTCTCACTGCACTTGTATTGAAATCAAGACAATCTCAGGAGCCCCCAAGTCAGAGTGTTTGCTGAATATCTGCGGAATATTTTTTCAGAAGACTTGTGTGTCCTAGCTCTGGTTTTGTGGTGGCAACTGCAGTCAAATCACTTCACGTCTTTGGGCTTCCATGTCCTTAGGTGTCCCATGCGGGGCTGGAGTCACGGCCCCACCACGAAAAATCCTTGCCAGTGCAGTCCCGAGAAAACTACAGCGGAAGAAGAGGGCTCATTCAGCGACTGCGAGGTTGGAGGCCCTGCATGCTGGGGCACCTGAGGGAGCCCTGGTGGGCTGCCAGTTCCCAGACCCAACCTCCCCCGCCTCCACCCTTGGGCCCGCGGCCAACACGCTGATGCCCAGATGCTCTACCGTGCTGGGGCCCCCTGGTAAGTCTCCCCTCGGGGCTGCCTTCTGCAGGAACTGGGTGGGGCAGGTCTGGGGGAACGGGGGCTGGCGCCTGGCCTGGAGAGCCAGAAACGATGATGCCGCTGCCCATCGTGTGTCATGTGTGATTCACTCGTGTGCCCGTGTGGGCCTAGCCCGGGGCCGGGCACAGAGGAACTGCTCACTGAATTTAGACAAACTCATCTGTATCCATGTGCAATTTCTTGCGAAAAAAATTTTTTTTTTTTTTTTTTTAGCCTTTCCTACCAAGGAAATGTAAAGCCAGAAATGCAGATGCAAATGCCCGTGCTAAGCCAGAGTTGAGACTTTGGTAGGCCAAAGAAAGTCAAAGGTTTAACAAGAGAATTCACGTAACAGTATTTTCTTATGTAAACAACTTACTTCCGAAACAAAATGTGCAGCCCAAGGTCTGCGGACTCAGGTAATCTCTCACGGAGAAGAGGGGGCACTGGCCAGGTGGAGCACAGGGAAGCCAGAACCCAGCCAGGAAGGCTCTTCCCATGATAGTGCAAGGTAGCCAGATGTCGAGGATGAGCAGCTCTAAATCAACCCCCCATTTAGAAGGCAACAGTAACTTCTAAAACATACAGCCCCGAGGACAGTGGGCCAGGTCAAGTTATTACCAAATTAAAATGCCTTAGCAGTGGCCTCCTGACTACCCCAGGGAGAGAAGAATAGGGGGAGTGTTGGGGATTCTGAGTCATACAGCACCCTGGGACCTCTGGGGCAGTTAGCGGTCAAAACCACCAAGATTAACAGTCGCCAACTCTCTCAGGCCAGAATAGTTAGTTTCTCTAAGGCACTCACACTCCAAATGCCAGGAGGCCCCCACAGATGTCTGATCAAATCATTCAGCCCTTGTTCTTCTCATACTCTCCAGCTGGCCTTTCATTTTGGGCGATTTAGCATTTCAACCAGTAAGAGCATCCATTGTCCTGCAAACGTGACTACCAAGCCCCTGGGGTGAAGAGTGTGAACCACTGCACTCAAGAGGAAATCCAGGCAGACAGACTGGAACCCAAGAGAAGGAACCACACTTCTACTCCCCTGCTTCACCCAGGAGCATAGAGTTTAAGGATCAGGCCAAGCAAAGGGTTGTAAATGGGAAGAGCACAGGATCTGGAATGAGAAACTCACAGAGGACACTGGCAAGTGGTGTGACTTGGGCAAGTGATGGAAAATCTGATTCTTGGCTTCCTCATCTGCAAGTGGGAACCACTCAATTCCCAGGGACCTTGGGAGGATGTGGTGAGAAAGCACACTTGGAGGGGCTGGCTGTCCTCTGGAGCACCGAGCACCACACCAATGCTATGTGAGAGATGAGGTGGCAGAGGCAGGCATCCAAATCATGATGAATGATGAATGCTTCACTCAAGTTTGGATTCTATGATAGGGGAGCGTCACTGAATGACACCCAGTGGGAGAGTGCATTCAGGGATCAATGTTTGGGAGGTGAGGAGGCTTCGAGAGGCTGGAAGGAGCAGTCCATGAGACAGAACACTAATCTGGAGAGAGTGAGTGTTCTCTCAGTTGCCAAAGGCCAGGAAGTATCTCAAGGACATAGCAACCACCTGCACTGAACACAGTGGAAGGCCTGGCAAGGTGTGGCCACTGGCTTGACAGCTGGCTTTGGCAACATGGAGGTTACTCCTGACCTTGACAAGAGCTGGTTCACTGGAGAGTGGGGGTGAAAGGCTGATTTCACTGGGTTTAAGAGAAAACAGAATGAGTGGAGTCATGGAATAGAGACTACTGTTTTTGCTATAAGGGGAGACAGAGAAATGGGGCAATAGTTGAAGGGAGGAAGCAGGGAAAGATGTTTTTGAGGTTAGGAGACAATTTAGCACGTTTGTAAGTTGGTTGGAATAAGAGGGAAACTCCTGATGTGGCAGATAGGACTGTCCTTGAGGAGGTGGGAGGGGGGAAGCAGGGGGAAGGACCTAATACAAAAGTAGGAGGGCTGGCCTTCCTCTGCTCACCCTGCTCCACACTGGCCATTGACTGCCTAGTCATCTTTGCAACACTTGGTTTAAGCACCAGTCCCTTCCCCAGCAGAACCAAGCTACCTGGTCATGACAATGGAACAAGACCGTGTAGGTAACACCTGGCATGCTGCTTGACAAGCAACAGTAAATAAATAGTAGTGTCCTTTCAAGCCAGTATAGCAATTTAATCAGAGCTAGCCAATATTATTGTCGGGAGGACTTGCGTGAACACACAGATAAGAACCCTCGGCCCAGGGCTGGCCCCACCACTGCTTCTTCAATGCTATCCTCCCTAAGCTTCCTGATGAAGATGCATTTCTCCAATTACTAGAGATCTGTGTCTGGAACATGACTTGGGAAATGGCAGAAGCAGCTTAGGTTAGCTTTAGTAACCCTATTCTGTCATTAAACATTTTCATTTTTCTTTCTTTCTGAAGTAGACTAATGAAAGAAAGGCTACTTAACACTGCCATAGATCTTTTCAGCTCCAAGATGAAACTTTTCTCCTTAAGGATAATTTCTATCTCCTCTGACTCCCTCTTCCATCTGACTCCATTATTACAGATCTGCTGGCTCTTCTTGCATTATCGTTAGTCTCTTCATTCACCCACATTTGGGGGCGGCCAATCCATCCTGCCCTGGGCGTCACTGACCCCTTGCTCTTGTGAACGCCAATGCAGGCTGGGGCTTCCAGATTTTGCCCCACTTACGGTGATCTATAATAAACTTGGCAGCACTGTCCTATGTCTCTTTCATCACTTTAAGGCAGAGGGACTGCTTGATCTGAGCCATCTGGAATCTGTGGTATTTCTCAGCTCTAGAGGACCTGCCTTTCAGCTCTTGCTACTTACTGTGCACTGTAATACCTTTTCAACAAACCAGGCCACTCTGCTCTTTGATCACTGATTCTGGAGTTGACATTATTGCAGTTTATCTTTGTCTCCAGGACCTTGTCATTTATTTCATTTTGGCTGAGAGGATGCTCTCTGGTAAGCTCTTGCAAGTGCTTTAGCCTGAGCTGTATAGGCAATGCTCACAGAGACTCTCCATGAGGGATCTGTTGCAACTGCTCCAATTCAATTTTGTTTCTACATTTCTTAAAAACAAAACAAAACAAAACAAAACAAAAACCACATCCTCTTTCAGGGTGGTAGTGGAAAGAACATGGAAACTAACATTTACTGAGCATAAACCATATGCTAATATTGACCTAATTATTTCGTTTAGCTTTACAATAATTCTCTCAGCCAGTACAGCCCTGAGATCCAGGCAGGCAGGGTGTAGAGTCCGAGAGAGGACATGGTTGGAAGATGTGCTGTTCTATTTTTAACACTATAAAATTTCAAATGATAAATTTTGATAGGGATTGCATTGACTCTGTAGATTGCTTTGAGTGGTATGTACATTTTAACAATATTAATTTTTCCAATCCAAGAGCATGGAATATCTTTCCATTTATTTGTGCCTTCTTCAATTTCTTCCATCAAAGTCTTACAGTCTTCAGTGTACAGGTCTTTCACCTCCTCGGTTAAATTTATTTCTAGGTGTTTTACTCTTTTTGAGGCAACTGTACATGGATTTTTAAGGAGTTTCTCTTCCTTATAGTTACTGCTGTATAAAAATGCAACTGATTTTTGTGTATTGATTTTGTATCCTGCAACTTTACTGAATCCATTTATTAATTCAAACGGTTTTTTGGTGGAGTCTTTAGAATCTTCTCTACACAATATCATGTCATCTGCAAATACAGACACTTTCACTTCTTCCTTTCTGATCTGGGTACCTTTCTTTTTCTTACCTGTTTTGGCTAGGGCTTCTAATACCATGATGAATAAAAGTAGTGAGAGTGGACATCCTTGTCTTGTTCCTGACCTTAGAGGAAAAGCTTTCAGCTTTTTACTGTTGAGGATGATGTTAGCTGTGGGCTTGTCATATATGGTCTTTATTATGTTGAGGTAAATTCCCTCTATACGCAACTGTTGAGAGCTTTTATTATGAATGGATGTTGAAATTTGTCAAATGCTGGGGAGCCTGAGTGCCTCAGTTGGTCAAGCATCTGGCTCTTGATTTCAGGTCATGACCTCAGGGTCATGAGATCCAGCCCCATGTCAGGCTCCATGCTCCATGGGGAGTCTGCTCGAGATTCTCTCTCCCTCTCCCTCTGCCCCTCCCACGCTTGCCCTCTCTCTCTCTGTCTCTCTAAAATAAATAAATAAATCTTAAAAAAAAAAAAAAAAACAGGTTTCAGAGAGCCAAGGTACTATGAATACTAACAGTATGATTAGTTTTTTCTTGTGGCAGGAGGGGTGAATTAGCCAGGAATGATGCACTGGACAATAAAATACACGAAGAGATGCCTGAACCTGAACAGAAAGAGATGGCATCTGGGTATTGTGAAGACCCTTCATGTGTACTGAATGGACAATAAACAAATACATAAGCATCTCTTCCTTCCCCACTCTTCTAAATCCTCATCAGTAAATCACTGTATCTTACATGGACCCATCAACGTGTTTATACACCAGAGGTGTTACAAAAAATATTTAGCTGGGGGAGGGAGCGCCTGGGTGGCTGTCGGTTAAGCGACTGCCTTCAGCTCGGGTCATGATTCCAGGGTCCTGGGACCCTGCTCAGTGGGAAGCCTGCTTATCCCTCTCCCTCTGCTCACACACTCTCTCTGTCAAATAAATAAATAAATAAAATCTTAAAAAAAATTTTTAGCTGGGGCTCTGCATACCCTTGGTGCAGCCCTACTTTAAGGTAAGTATTATTCTCATTTTTGACAAGACAATCGGAGTCTAAAACCCATCCTCTGCTCTCACCAAAACGCTTGCTTTCTTTGGTATAAACAACAATCGGCATAAAGGTAAAAAGACTTGAGTTTAGGGGCTCCTGGGTAGTTCAGTTGTTAAGCGTCTGCCTTCGGCTCAGGTCATGATCCTGGGGTCCTGGGATCGAGCCCCGCATCGGGCTCCCTGCTCCACAGGAAGCCTGCTTGCCCCTCTCCCGCTCCCCCTGCTTGTGTTCCCTCTCTCACTGTGTCTCTCTCAGTCAAATAAATAAATAAAATCTTAAAAAAAAAAAAAAAGACTTGAGTTTAGGTAACTAGCTCTTCCACTTACTAGTTGTGTAACCTCAGGTAAGAGGTAATCAGTTTCCTTAACTCTTACAATAACTATAATAACACATATTTTCTAGAATGGATGGAAAGATCAAATGATTTCCTGTAATAATGTAGGTCAGAGCATTCTTTGAAAGGCTATAGATATGTCAGTTACTGCTCCTGTTTTAAAGCTTAACTTCAGCTTTTACTACTTCTAGATCATCTGAATTATTATCATTTCACTAATCTAATGAGAAAAAAACTGTTCCTTTTATTTTTCTTACTTGGGATTATTTTCTCCAACTCACCTGGCTGTCTCCAAACCTCTGCTAATAGGTATGTGTGTGTGTAGTTAGATTTATACCTAAGTCATATGACTTTGCTGTCCTCCAGAGGGTCACAGTCTAGTATTATGATGTATTATGAAACAAATGTGTCACAGGTGTCATAACCACATTAAACATAGGCACGCAGCTCTGGGCATATCTGATGGACATCTTCAGCCTCTTCTAAGGCAGAGTAGGCCTCCTGGCACCCCCAGGCCCTTGTGCCGCTGGTCCCCAGCCTGGCACTTCTTCTGTTCTCTCACTATTAGGCTCCAAGGGCTGCCACCACAAATTACCCCAAAGGTGGTGGGGGAGCTTAAAACAGAAATTTATCCTCTCACAGTTCAGGAGGCCAGAAGTCCAAATCAAGGTGGTTTCCTCAGGTGGTTCCTTCTAGAGGCTCTGAGGGAGAATCTGCTCTGTGCTCCTCTGTAGCTTCGGGTGGCAGCCAACAATCCTCAGCATTCCCTGGCTTGTGGGCGCATCACTCCACTCTCTGCCTCCATTGTCACAGCGTTCCCTTAATGATGTGTGTTTTTAATGTCAAATTCCAATTGCTTATTGCTGGTATATAGGAAAACAACTGACTTTTGTATATTATTAACCTCATACCCTATAGCTTTGCTATAATTGCTAATTAGCTCCAGGAGTGTTTTGGCAAGTCTCTGGATTTTTCTATATAGACAATCATGTCATCTGTGAAAAAAGACAGTTTTATGTCTTCATTCCCAATCTCTATGCCTTTTAATTCCTTTTCTTTTTTTTTTTTTTAATTGAATTAGCTGGAGCTTACAGTATAATACCGGAAAGGAGTGGTGAAAGGGGACATTCTTGCCTTTTCCCAGTCTTGGGGGAACGCATCTAGTTTTCTCATTATTAAGCATGATGTTAACTGCAGGGTTTTTTGTAGGTGTTCTTTATCATACTCTATTACTAGTTTGTTGACGGGTTTTTTTCTCCCTAAAATCATGATTGGATATTGGATTATACTGAATGCTTTTTCTGTACCTTATAGATGTGATCATATAATTTTTCTCCTTTAGCCTGTTGATGGGATGGAATACAGTCACTGATTTTCCAATGTTGAATCAGTTTTGCATGCCTGGAATAAACCCCACTTGGTTGTAGTGTTTGATTCTTTTTATACATTGTTGGATTCAATACGCTAATATTTTGTTGAGGACTTTTATGTTATGCTCATGAGAGGTAACGGTCTGTAGTTTTCCTTTCTTACAATGTCTTTTTTTTTTTAAAGCAATCTCTACATCCGATGTGGGGCTTGAACTCACGACCCCGAGATCAAGAGTCACATGCTCTACCAACTGAGCCAGGCTTTCTTATAATGTCTTCATCTTGTTTTGGCTTTAGATTAATGCTAGCTTCACAGAACAAGTTAGGAAGGGTTCCCTCTGTTTCTATTTTCTGGAAGAGATTCCAGAGAATCGGTATCATCTTTTCCTTAAATGTTTGATAGAATTCACCAGTGAAACCAACTAAGTGCAGTGTTTTCTGTCTTCGAAGGTTATTAAATTTTGATTCAATTTCTTTAGTAGATACAGACCTATTCAGATGATCTATTTCTTCTTGCATGAGTTTTGGAAGTTTGTGTCTTCCAAGGAATTGGTCCATTGTACCTAAGTTATCAAACTGCCTTTACAGACTTGTTCATAATATTCCTTTATTATCCTTTTAATATCCACAGGATCAGTAGTGACAATGCCCCTTTTATTTCTGATATTAGTCTTTTGTATCTTCTTTTTTCTTGGTTAGCCTGACTAGAGGTTTATCAATTTTATTGATATTTTCAAAGAACTAGCTTTTCAGGGCACCTAGGTGGCTCAGTCGGTTAAGCGTCTGCCTTCAGCTCAGGTCATGAGCCCAGGGTCCTGGGATCGAGCCCCACATCGGGCTCCCTGCTCGGTGGGGAGTCTACTTCTCCCTCTCCCTCCCTTCCACCTGCCCTCCCTCTCGTGGGAGGGGACAAACAACAAGTAGGTAAAACATAGATATCCAACAGTGGAAAACACTCTGGAGAAAAATGGCACAGTAGGGGGAACGGGGAATGCCAATGGGGGTTAGGGTTACAACTTTAAGTGGGATGGGCAGGGGACATTTGAACTAACGTCCCTCCCCCTGCTTGTGCTTTCTCTCTCTCTCTCTCTCTCTCTCTCTCTCTGTGTCATATAAATAAATAAATCTTAAAAAAAAAGAATTAGCTTTTAGTTTTGTTGATTTTTCTCTACTGATTCTGCTCTTTACTTCTTTGATGGCCTTCTGTGTACTATCTCTCTTTACACTTCTGTCCTCTCCAATCCTCCTACCCTCCTGCAGACAAAGTCATCTTCCTACAAAACTGATTATGTTTTTCACCTGCTTAAAACACCTCAATGGCATCTCTGCCCTCAAGATGAAGCCTAAACTTCTTACTGTTATATCAAAAGCCTTGCATGATTTGGTCTGCCCATTCTTTCAGACTTACCATGTCTCACCCTCGGGCCTCCTGGGGATTTGACAACACAGCAAAGCAAGTCTTCACACAAATATTACTTCAATTATAGGTAAGGAAGGGATACTTAAGTAGGTCAACAGAATGCACAGGAAACTCTTGAAATAACTGATTCAGATTTTTTAAAGCCCATAAAGAAAAAACTAGAGAAAGGGCCGGTAACCAAAAATTAATATAAAATAGATTTTTGAAAGTAGTGTTTAGAGACCTAGAGATCATAATGGAAGTTTGAAAGAAAAGTACAGAAAAGAAGCACATCCAAATATATCTTTTCATTGTACATGTATGAGGGCAACACAAAAAACGTAAACTCAAAAGGAAAAAAGCATCCACAATCCCACCATCCTAATATAACTACTACTACATTCTGCCATAGTTATTATGACATACCCAGAGATGATTATAGTGACAGGCTTGAAGGCTGTATCTCCACGGTTCTCAACCCTGGCCTATTAGAATCACCTGAGGGAACTTTTAAACACTAAGGCACCTAAGTCTGATTCCTGATCTGCTAAATCAGAATCTCTGGGTGGTGAGGACCTGGGCTAAGAGCCAACATATGTAGACAGACTCCTCTGTGTTGGCAGGGCTCTCCCCTCAAACCTGAGTTTATTCTTGTTATCAACCAACTGGGAAAGTGCAGAGTTCCTCAGACAAAAGACAGTATCTTTTAGAGCGGTGATTCTCAACTTGGAACTATACTGGACTCACCTGAAGAGCTTAAAAAAAAACCCAATGCCCAGGCTACACCTGAACCCCATGACTTCAGAATCTATACCGGGTAGGACGCAGGCATGGGTAATTTGTTTAAGCTCCCCGGGTGATTCCAATATGCAGTCGAGTTGAGGAGCCACTGTGCTGAGAGCTCCAGGTGAGCTACAAAGAAGGAATGTGGCTCTCTGGGTCTTGATCATATAGGTACCAAGACGTGTAGGAGGAAGTCTTTGAACAGTGGGGGTTGTGAACAGGCTAGAAGCTGTGAAGGAAAGAGCCCAGTCCAGTCCTGCCAGGCCACACTCTCCCGCTGTGAACTAAGGAGGGCTCTGGCCTGAGCTATCTACAGAAGAAACAGAATGCTGTAGTTTGCAAACCAGACTACCTTTTTGGCTTTCTGTGCTCTCGGGGTTTATTTCTCTGTTGTCCCCTTTTAGTCTTCAGTGAAATATTTTTAGCTTTGGTTAGAGGAACCAAGAAAAAAAGGTTTTTGTTGTTGTTTTCTCCCCCCTCTTTTTTTAAAGCATTAAAGAGAACCCGTGCTCTCTAGAGTCCACATGATGGTGGCGGCAGTTCTTGAAGTGAGAGACCCTCCGGGAGATGGTGACACGCAGGGTTAAAGACAGGGGTCACGTGGCATTCCTCATCACTGCACTTCCCATTCTTCCAAAATCTTCCAGTACTGAGACTTAGTGTCTGCGTTTTGTTATTACAGATGGCACTATTCTGTCTTATATCCTCCTCCTCTGTCCTTAATTGAGTTTACACACATTTATTGAATATTCACTGTGCACTAGGAACACTACACGAGGCACTGGGAGTACACCTGTGAGCAGGACATTCCTACCTCCTGCCCTTACGAAGCTTACTGGGGATCAAATTGACAGAGTGAATTTGGAAAAAAGAGAAAGCTCTGTGGAATAGTGGGATGAGTAGAAGTTTGGAGCCAAGCGGAGAGGAGTTTGAAGGCTGGCTTGATCACACACCATTCTGTGAACACAGGTAAATTCTTTCTATGGTAACTTTCTCATTTGTTAAAAGGCATTTAAGTACCACCTACTTCATAGAATTATCCACCAATTCATTTGTTCATTCATTCATTCATTCATCCATGCAACAAATGTTTACTGAGCAATTACCAAGTGCTGGGCACTGTTAGGTGCTAAGAAGTAGTAGTGAAAAAAATAGACAAACCCCTTCCATCTGCCCTCCCTCTCGTGGGAGGGGACAAACAAGTAGGTAAAACATAGATATCCAATAGTGGAAAACACTCTGGAGAAAAATGGCACAGTAGGGGGAACGGGGAATGCCAATGGGGGTTAGGGTTACAACTTTAAGTGGGATGGGCAGGGGACATTTGAACTAACGTCTGAAAAGGTGAGGCAGTCTCTGCAGATGTCTGGGGAAGAGCATCCCAAACAAAGAAATGAGCAAATGCCAAGAGTCTGAGGCAGGGGTGGGCCTGAAGTATTTGAGGCGCAGCAAGGAGCCCTGTATAGTATAATAAACAAGAAGAGTGGTAAGAAAACAGGAGTTTAGACTGTGGAAGGGCCTTGGTTGAGCATGGTAAAAACCCTGGCTCTTATACTAAGAGAAATGGGGAGCCACTGGAGAGTTCTGAGCACAGGAGTAACTAGGTCTATCTTGCACTTAACAGGATGGATCACTTTGGCTTCAGCGTGGAACTGGACCACTGGGAAGCAAGTGTGAAAGCAGGCAGGAGGGCTGTCATGTAGGAGATGGTGGTTGTCCGGACAGAGTGATGGCGGGAGAAGGAGTGAGAAGTGGCTGGACCTCCAGATATTTAAGGCAAAGCCAGTAGGCTTTGCTGATGATTAGTGTCAAAGACATGATGCTAAGGTTTTTGACCTGAGCAAGTGGAAGGATGAAGTTACCATGTAGTGGGGTAGGGAAGATTCTGGGAGGCAGGGGATGTGAATCAGGAGTTTGGTTCTAGATCTGTGAAGTGTGACGTGCCTACACACCCACATAAAGGAGGCAACTGGGTAAACAAGTCTGAAGTATGGGGAAAGAGGACTAGGCATTCACTATACCTTTGGGAGTCATCAGCTTCAGATGACACATGGGGCTGGCGAGGTCTTCTAAGCAGCTGTGGTGAGAACAGGTAAAGCAGAAAGCACCAAGTACAGCATCAGGCATATAGTAAGTGTTCAATAAACACTTTCTCACTGTAGCCATAGGGACTTTGGCAGGCCATTCGGGGAAACAGTAAACTAGGCCTTGGGGTGTATTTTAGACTGCCCCAGGTTTATAGGCCTTTCACAGACGACTTGGGTTTTCACAAGCCTTTGGAGGTTAAAAATAATTGGTTTTGGCTTTCATATCTTTGTGTCTTCACAGAGAATTCCTTACGAAAGTAGACTGAGCACTAAAGTCCCAGTGCTCTCGCCCACATGGTGACTATAAAACACCACATTGTGGCAGCAGACAGGAGCTTTCCCAGAGCACAGAGCACCTACCCACGCTAAGCTGAAACAGACGAAACCTCCACTTTACTAAATCAGCTCCCTGAAGACTGGCATGAGCTCAGGAAACACACACACCTGGACACCAGGCGCTGGCTCCTTTGAAGCTCCAGGTGGCTCTTCTCTCCGCCGGACTAATGGGCACATTCCCGGCTCCTAAGTGAGATTTCCTTAGGGTTCTGTGCTGAGTGTTCTGTCTCCCGATACTGGTGCCCCTAAACCCCCTCTCTTCCTTTGAGGCCTTGCTCAAATGCCGCCCTCCAACGAGGCCCACCCTACTACATTCAAACTCCCAATCTCTCCTCCAGCGTTCCCCTGTCCTGCTCTATTTTCTGCCATGCCACTTACTACCTTCCAAGATATTGAAAACTTGACTTATTGGTTATACTTTTTGTTTAATGACCGACTTTGGGACTCAATGACTGGGATATTCTTACAGCACAGAACATTGCTTGACACACTGAAGTTGCTCAAGACATTGGTTGAATAAAGGAGGAAGTGCTCACCTCACTGTTGGGGCAGCAACCTGTAGCCCTGAGCCTTTCCCCAGGACCCCCGACTTCGAACAGCAGACTCTCAGAGAACCCAGAGCCTCCCCAGGAACCAGACTGCCCCCCTTTCCCCACAGGTATCATCCAATCAAGCTGTAGCTGAGTACACTGAGAGCCTGAGTGTCCCCCCACCCCCACCCCAGGGGAATACGAGATTAATTCTTGGGCAATCTTGGGGCAGCCTCACATGCTGGTTATTCTTGTTCAGTCCCTCAATTATGTCCTTGTCGGTTTCTTCATGCTCAAGTCACTGCTCTCTGCTGCTTCTTGGCCCCATCTCCCACTTCTCCCTGCCTGCACTATGCTAACTTTCCACTGTGTTCTGTGAAGTCTTGTCCCTTTATATCCTCAGCTTCGTCAGTGAATGCCCCTTCCATCCACTGCTCTCACAGAAACCTGGGTCTCCCCTCAAAACGCCATTTCCTCTCCAGCCCTGTGTGATGGAGGCTGCTCTTTCTTGTATTCCCCATGCAGCTGAGGTCCCTTGTATCCTCTTTGTACGCCATCTATGCTTTCAAGTCATCACTTATGTCATTCTTATTAGATAAAATAAAAAACAAAAACCCATCCATTGTTGATGCTATCCAGAAACACTACCTCCTACCCCTCCCGCCGCCGTTCTCAGTTACTCCCTTCCCATTCACTAAGTCTTTAGCTCACAAGACACCCTTTCCAATCAAGCTTATAAGGTCATCTGTTTGGCTTAGAATTTTCAGTTTTATCCCAATTACAAAGAGCATAGTTGGTACTCAAGGAATATTTGTGGGACACCTGGGTGGCTCATTCAGTCGGTTGAGCATCAGACTCTCGGTCATGATATCGGAGTCATAAGATCAAGCCCTGAGTCAGGCTCTGTGCTCAGCGGGGAGTCTGCTTGGGATTCCTTCTGCCTCTCCCTCTGCCATTCTCCCTGTTCACGCACACACACTCTTTCTCTCTCTCTCAAATAAATAAATAAAATCTTAAAAAATTTTTTTTGCTAAATGAATGAGTGAATAAATGAAACCTGGGGCATGGAGAAGGAGGCAAGTTGAGGTTCAAGTCTCATTTTTGGGTTATATCCTTCCCAGTTTAGCAGACACTGATAAGGGTACAGGATAGGCTGAATCTCATCCGTGGATGATTATTATTATCCCCACTTTACAGCTCACTCAAAATTATAGTTAGTAAGATGTGGAACTGGGCTTTAAAAATCCATGTCTGGGGGCGCCTGGGTGGCTCAAATGGTTAAGTGTCTGCCTTCGGCTCAGGTCATGATCCCGGGGTCCTGGGATCGAGCCCGCATCGGGCTCCCTGCCTCTCTCTCTCTCTCTCTCTCTCTCTGACTCTCATGAATAAATAAATAAAACATTTAAAAAAAAAATCCATGTCTGATAGCACAGCCCATGTTTTTAACTGCCAAAAAACACTGCCCTCCTGGGTGCCTGGGTGGCTCAGTTGGTTAAGCGACTGCCTTTGGCTCAGGTCATGACCCTGGGGTTGTGGGATTGAGTCCCACATAGGGCTCCCCTGCTCTGTGGGGAGCCTGTTTCTCCCTCTCCATCTGCCTGCCACTCCCCCTGCTTGTGCTCTCGCACTCTCTCTCTGTCAAATAAATAAATAAAAAATCTTTAAAAACAAAACAAAACACTTCCCTCCTGAACAACATAGCTTGCAGTTAAAAGACAAGGTTCGTACAGCCTACTGCATATAAGTATTCTGAATAATTTCCATAGCGTTGACACATGATTTTGTCATATAATACAAGCAGTAGGGAATTCTCAAAGGAAACAGAAAACTATTTTTCCCCACAGAGATATAATTAAAAGAATATAGTGAAGACCAAAAAAAATCCAAAACATCTATTTCCAGATTTGTGGGGAATCACTGGATATAGAGACATTTTAATTAAGACTATTTCTGTATGATAGAATTTCAAGAATGGAAAGCACCTGAGAGGAGGAGACAATTCTCATGCAGCTCTATCTGTGCAGGACTCTCAATTAAGGCACCTATGATTTGTGGGCTGAATCTAACCCACTATCTTGTTTTTCTGATGGCCCATGAGTTAAGAGTTATTTGTAACAGCTGAGAAAAAAAATCAGACTATTTCATGATACATAGAAATTATATTAAAATTTCAGTGTCCATAAATGAAATTTCATGGGAATACAGACCTACTCATTTGTCTACGTGCTGTCCCTGCCTGCTTTTATGTTACAGCAGCAGAGCTGAGTAGTTACAACAGAAACAATAAAGCCAGTGTTGGCTAAAATGGTGACCATCCGGCCCTTACAGAAAAAGTTGGCCAACCCACTATAGATAATTTCTTCTGGCTTATCTTTCAGTTCACTAACACAGTCTTCAGTTGTATCTAATCCTGTTTAAATCCTACTGAGTTTTTAATTTTACTTAATGTTTTTCAATTCTAGAAGTTTTGTTTTTCCAAATCGGATATTTTGCTTTTTATAATCCCCTAACCACGTATATAATACATAATTCAATCTCGTCCTTATTTCTTTAAATATAGTATATCTAATTGCTTTATCAATTGTGTTTGGTAATTCTGATTTCACAAATCTTTGCAGGTCCCCCTCTGTTGTCTGGTGTTTTTCATGGTTCTCACTAATGGAGCCTTATTTCCTCATGTGCTTTACTGTTAGCTGTTCATTTCCTTGAAAGGTTATTTGCAAGGAGCTCACGTCTTCCTCCAGAGCAGGCCTGCATTTGCCTCTGCCAAGACCTTGGTGGCACTGCCAATCTGTAATACCTTAAACTCTTAAATACTTAAAAGTTCACCACTTGAGGTTCCATAGATCACCTGGCTGTGAATATCAAGTATTGCTTGTTTATTAACTTATTGCCCTGATCCACTCAGAGTTCTGGCAACCTTTTCTGGTTGAGGGGTGCAGGTTTCCTTCTAGTTCCTCCTATGCTGAGTCCTTTGGGGTTCTAGTTTAATGTGGAAAGGATCAAAAGATGGAAAATAGGGAAGAGATATTAGTAGACCCGGAGGCTAGAAGGTGAAGGTCTAACATTTAAACTCTGATTAAAAGGGAGTAGAGAGAGAGTGGGCAGAGGCAATATTTAAACAGATAATGGCTGAAAAATTTCCAAAACATATGCACTCCTATACTCCAGAAGTATAGTGACAGATGGTGGCTACATTTGTGATGAACAAAGCATAACATATGGACTCTTCAAATCACTATGTTGTACATCTGAAGCTAATGTTACGTGGTGTGTCAGCTATATTTCAATTTTAAAAATAAATTCTGTAAAAAAAATTGTTTAATTTAAAAATTAAATATTTAAAAATCTAAATGAATCCAATCAAGACAAATAAAAAGAAATTCTTACATTTATAAATTTATTCATACTTCATACAAGCCTTTCTTCTATTCTTCCTAAGAATCTTGGGAGGTAGGTATTATTACCTACATTTCTTCGTAAGGAAAAACTGGTATTCAGAGAACTAAGACAAATTATCTACAGTCATGTAATTCTAAGCAGCAGGGGCAGAATTCAAACCTAGTTCTTCTGACTCAAGTTCAGGTTCTTTCCTGTACATCAGAAGTAGAACATAACAGAGCAGAAGGTGACTTCGTAAGAGGAGATCCACCCACTGCTAAGGGATCACCTCCAGAACTCAGAACCCTGAACTTGGAAACTTTTCCCTGGAAGCAGGTAAAAATCATTCCCACACAGCTGTGCTTTCTTCTGAAGATAAGCACCGGACTGGAAAAGTCTTTGCAATTAGAGGCAGGAACATTCTAGCTTGTACCTTAACTTGTGAGTTATTCCCCGGGCTAAAGACCAAGTTGAACTCAAATGCTTCATGGGCCTAGCCTGGGATGCAAGAGCAAGCCGCAAAACAGCCCACTGTGTACCAGCCAACTGTCAGGACAGCAGGACAGGAGCGTCCTCCTAATTCCTCTCCCCACGCTGCTGGAGACAGTTTAAATACTGTAGTTAATTAACATGTCCTAGGTAACATGCCTTTTGTTCATCAATGTGACTTGACTTGGTAAATTACTACATCTCTTCCATTCTGGTGACATTCCACTTGTTTACAGCTTATACTTGATTTCTTTTTCGCCCAGAGCACTAAATTAAGAATCTTTCTAAGGGCGATGCCTATGGCTTTCTAACCTAATTGGGCCCCATTCCCCAGATGTTAACATGTGGCTGACATCTCTCCACTAGCCTGGTATAAAGAGCAGACCATCCTTCCCTTGGGGCTGCCTCAGCGATGTATAAAAGCTGGGAGAATTACAATGCCTGAACTCACAGTAAGAGGCACAAGAACCACAAAGCCAGAGGCCAGGAAACAGCCCAAGGCTAGACAATTCAGTGGGAAAGCCAGAGAGCCCCAGATTCGATGTCTTGTGTGTAGGAGCAGTCATCACCATCACAGGCAACTACGGTCAAGGGCTCATGCAAGAGAGGAAAGCAAGGAGACACAATTCCCATTTTTCACGTCCGTCTGGTACAGAGCAGGGGCCACGGGTGTACAAAGACGACTGACAACCGAAAGGAGTTACAGGCAGTTTTGCAACCATTTACTGCAGATCAGCCATGCGAGAGGTGCCATACAGCGCATGAGCACACAGAATGGATGCAGCCCAATCTCGAGGCATCCTAGCCTAACTGGGGAAGGGCACAGTCATCCACCTATCCTTTGTGCATCCATCCATGCAACCACGGTCCGGGTTTACCAAGCACCTCACAAAGATACGCCAGCATTGGCTAGGTGCTAGGGAGACCAGGAAGGCCAGAACAGGGGATTAGATACTCTGTACTTGGAAACCCCTATGAATTAATCATTTCAATTGAATCCTTACACTAACCCTGTGAGGTAGGCATATTGGCATATTCACCTTACAGATGAAACTGGGCTCAGAGTGGTTCAAGAGCTTGCCCCAAATCACAAAGAGAGTAAATGGCAATCCGGGATTTGAATCAGCCAGGCCTGGCTCCAAGCCGGTGCTCTTAATAAATTGATAATTATTACACAGTTGGTTACAGTACGATGAGATCATTGGTGACAGAGGGACAAAATTCACAGGAAGCATCAAGGAGGAGATCGTGAATTTTGTGTAGGGAAGAGGTGGCCTTTGAGTTTTCCCAGGTGAGCAGCAAGGAAAGGGCAGTGCAGGCACAGATAAGAAGCCCATGCCAAGGCAGAGGAGAATGGAGGGTTCGCCTGTGGCAGAGGGATAGGAGGTAGCGCGGGAGAGGAAGTCTGACCACGGAAGGCTTTGCACGCCAGGCTGCAGAGCATCTTTGCCAGGCCTCTGCCTCCTGCTGTAACTCAACCATCCTCTGCTCTGTAGCAGAAGCCTTTCCGGGGGCCTCCTTGTCCCTCGAACCTGGCAGGAGCTGCCTGTGCCAGCCAAATCAAAGGCTTTATGTTTGCACCCACAATCCCGTCCTCTCTGGGCCCCTACAAACGGTACAAGAGTCTGCTGACAGACTGAGGCCAGAGGCCCCAGGGAGTCCCCCAACAGACACAGAACGGAGCAGGTGACCCTTCAAAGTTGGACCCCAGCTCCCAGAGACATCTACCACAGAGTTAAGGCGCCTTCTCATTCTACTCACAGTTTAGAGTCCAGCTTCAGGAGGAAACCCAACCGATCATACTCTGAAAAAGAAAAGCAGGAAATGTCACTGAAGTCAAGCCACTGTTGACACTTGCAGACTGCACTCCCCAGACACAGACCATGGGGACAGACAACTGCTCAAGGAACAGAGCCAAATACATGAGCCACGACTAAATCTAAGTCACAGAACTCCTGCTGAACACCTGTTTTATGAAGGACCAGGTTCAATGCCAGGTGTTTCCCAGACCCTCTGGGCCCACGGTCCTATGCTGGCTGTAACTGCCTTCCTGTTTAAATGTGGTACTTGACTGAAATTTACTTAAACCACAAAACCGGACCCCCGGAGAAGTAACAGGGCCAGAAGCAATCTCTGCTTCCTCTAAGCTCGAATCATAATTTTTGCTGAAGCAGCCGTGTTCACTACAAAGTGAAGGCGTGGCAGCCAAGGGGTCTTCAAATCCATGGCAATGAACCCATCCTCTTCATGACAACCACAAAAAGCTGACAGTTCTGATTACATAAAGAGGAGGAAACTAAAAATGAAGTCTGAAAATAAGTTGTAAGATGTTTACGACAAATGATAAATCATGAATAGGTTAAGTTCTTTACATCTTTCCTCATTCTAAAATGAAGCTGAAGCGGTTTTACAAAGTTGTATGAAGTACAAGATTTTTAAAAAGAAGGTATCTGGGACCAAAGGAGGAAATAAGCATAAGAAAAATAATAAAATACAGCCAGGATAAGAATACCAAAACCGGATGACCTATAAGGTCCTATGTGCTCGCTGGAGGAAGATTATAGATTTACCCCCAAAATTTCTCACAGCTAAAGCTAAATGCGAAGCCCTGATAAAATGGTTTCCAGTGTTCATAAAATAAACCAGCAGAATCACAGCTATTCCTGCTACTAAGACTTGAGAAGTGTCATAAGATTATTTCTTATATCTTTGTTCAAGGATTGCAAAGTGTGTGTGTGTGTGTGTGTGTGTGTAAAGAGTGACTACATCAAAATAAGGCAGCCTATGAATGCAGTTCTCAGTCGGGCTGGCTTCACCTGAGGATAAAACAGAATACCAAGACCAAACAACTAATGGAAAAGACCATGTAGCAAGGCTTTTGAGGAACTCAGGCTTTAATAAGCCACGATGGGCCAAGAGAAGGAAGTTACACATCCTGACAAGTACCTCGCAGGAGCCATTCTGCAAGGCCGAGTAAAGCCCAGATTTGAACTCTTTCTTAAGCAGCAGAGCTGCAGTGAGAGAGTAATTCCTCTTCTTAAAATTGAAGATACCAGCTAGGACACACAGCCCAACAGAAGCTTGCCTCCCAGGAGAATACTCTTGGGCGGTCAAAGCCTTTCCTCAAAATAATTCTGCTTTTGCTCTAACTCAGATAAATGGATGGGAGACTTTGCTTAATATGTCAGGAACCTATAAAAGTCAGTAAGAAAAAAAAGGTTTCAATTTTAAAAATAAACTGAAAACAAAATTTGCAAGAAGGGTTAGTTTCAAAGGTTAACACTCTTCCAGCAATCCTATTTATCATTCCATAAAAAAAGAAAATCTCATTAACTTGCCCACATCTGTTGCTTTTCCCCCATGTGCTCATAACCTTGGGGCAACTAGTCTGCTACTGCTCCTCGGACCCGAGCTAGGATGCCCTTGGACATACAATGAATCCACGCTTTGGCTGGTTCCTTCCAGAGATACCAGAGAACATTTTCCCCTTGTTGCAAACTCAGATGTCAGGACCACGCAAGGACATAACACAAATGAGGGAAGGAGGGGGAATGTGATACTCTCCCATAGTAACTCATACTACTGATTTTAGTTGCATTAAAAACAAATCCTGTTGAAATGTCTTTTTTTCACCATGCATTTTTGTACAGTGGCCATAATGATATATCTATGGATTATTTTCCAGTGGCATCTTAAGTTTTGTTTTACACATGCATATACTAATTGCATATTAAATAGATAAGAACACTTTGCATTTCTAAAGAAATTCCCTTGATGGCTCTCTTGGACTGTTGTTTTCTCCCTTAAGAGACGTGAGTACCAGAGGTATTTCATTTTACTCTGTAATTTAAGGAAAGGTAACGGCGTGAGCCCAACAATGATAAATGGCAACTGACATTGCCTTTGGGTCACAGAGCCAAGAGGGAGTGGAGCCCATCTGGAGACTCCATGCCTTGCCGAAGGGGGAGCATCCACCGGCGCCAGCTAACAAAGGCAGGCAGTGATGCAGGCCCAGCGTTGCCACATTCTGACTTTTTTTTTTTAAGCCAAGAATCTGGATCTTTGAAGGTAAATCTTCTCAATGTGTAACTATTAGCAACAGATTCAAGAAAAACGTAAAGATCATGAGAATTACCCAAAATACGTCCATGGGCAGGATTCAGCCAGGGGGCTCAGGGTCTATAAACTCTGTCCTAGGCTGGCAGCCCATGAGGACTGGACGCATTTCTCTTTCGTGGCTGCACACAGTAGATGCTCCATAAATATTTGCTGACTGTTATTACCCGGATTATTTGGTCACGATGGTCATATATCCAGATCAAATTAGTCTAACACGATGCTAAAAAGAGTATTTCAGGGGTGCCTGGGTGGCTCAGTGGGTGAAGTGTCTGACCCTTGATTTCGGCTTGGGTTGTGATCTCAGGGTCGTGAGATCCTGCTCTGAGTCAGGCTCTGCACTGGGCGTGGAGCCTGCTTAGGATTCTCTGTCTCCCTCTGCCCCCCTCCCCCATTGCTCGCTCACTCGCTCACTCTCTCTAAGAAACAGTATTTCAGCCAAGCCTCTGGGATGATAACTTCCAGACACTAAAGTGAGGTTCTAGACTGAGATGTAAATTTTCAAGGGAAATATCTGAAAGCTTGTTACGTAATTCGAAAGGCCCTCCCTACATCAGTTATAAAAGTAACTGGCTCTGAGCAATTAAGGAGGGAGGATTTGAACAGCTTCCCTGGAGACAGCAGTGCTATGGACTCCATCTCACTTAAGGGGCAGGATGGGTAGTACTTGTCTCTCCCTCCCGCCTGGTGAGGGAAGTTTCACTTTGACCCTTAAAGAGTGAGGAACGTGGTGGACTTTGGGTGCCTGACTTCCACCTGACCAGTGTAAAGGACACGAGTTGGGCTGGATGGAAGGAGAGATGCACTAGAACTGGCCTGCACCCCTAGAATTTGTTGTAGAAAAGGATGTGTGAATGAGCTGGTGTGGGTTTGTTTTAGGTCCCTTCCAAAACACCTGTCCAGAGGGTGGCCAGGGCCGCAGCAGAGAGCAGTGGGGCAGACACCGAGTCCCAGGAGCTGCAGAAGGAATGACAAGGTTCTGGTGAGTGCATTGTCCCCATCAGGGGAACTGCACAGCAGAGGTCCCCCGTTGGAGGGGGTCTTCAAATGCCTACCAGAGCACCCCACAAACGTTAGCTTTAAACACTCAACAGCTGAGACAGTGCTAACGGCATCTTAGGGCTTTTCTGCTCCCATTCTCTCTCTCCCTTCCCCACCAATTCCAGAGAGGTCAGAAACTGCAGGCAGCATCTGGGGAGGACTGCAAGGAGAAGGCCAAGCAGGGCACATCCCCTTCCCAGGGTCAGGCACCTGCTGGTACGAAGCCCTGAGTGCAGGGAGGGGAGGTCACTGTAGCTTTGAATGAATTGAAAGCTATGGCTATTACATAAGGCTGGATACTCTAATTTTGGAATTGGTGACTCCATGTGACCATGGGATTTTTATTACCTCAGCGGTATCAAAAAATTCTCTGGACCTCCCACACTGAAAACACTTTAAGGGGACACGGGGAGACAAAATGAATCCGGCTTTGATTATTCCCTGATGTGTCTTGAATGTTCAATATACTGGTTGTACTAATTTAGGCAAAAAGGGCAATTTAACGGTTCACACAATCGAAGTGTGGAAAGGGCCAGGGTGCAGAGGGCTTCAGGGACCACAGAAAGTGACTAGAACACCACTGGGCCTCCCTGAGCCATTACTCTCCCCGACCGGCTTCCTTCCTGTCAGAAAACATGCTGCCAGCAACTTTTAGGCACACATCTTCAGCTTTGCCTCTGAAAATGGACAGAGACTCCATCTCTCTGCTCCTAATGGCAAAACTCCCAGGAAAGGGCCTGGTGTGCATCCGTTCCTCACGCCTGCTCTCATCACCGTGACAGGAGACAAGGATTATAAAAAATCATGATTCCCACATGACACGTGTGGTTAGGAGCATTTACCAGAAGAAGGAATGTGCTGTCCTGAACAAATGCAGGCTCTCGGGAACGGGAGGAAGTCTTTGGAAAACTCAGAGCTGGCTGAATCTCCTGGATACAATAGGTACGGCCACAGACTACCTGAAATGGGCCACGGTTGAAATGGGCAGTGGACTTTTTTCCTCTCATCCTCATTCCGCTGTGGGATTTTTCCTCCCCTCACCAATCTCCTAAAATCATTCTCATAATGCCCTCTGGCTCACCTCCCTCTGCTTCCCAGCAGCCCTGAAGCCTGGCTCTGCCGTGTGAGACCTCGCTTTTCCTGCAGCTCTCAAGGGGAGGCTTTCCTCTCAAATGCCAACTTCTGGCAGACACGAGGGGGGAGTACGGATGATGTGCTGTGGTGCTGTTTTCATCACCTTTCTTGTGTTTGGGGTTCACTGATATGTGATATCAGTGAAAATGGATAGATCCATTTTCTTGGATCTATCGGTTTATGGTTTTAACCAAATCTGAAAAATTTCTGGCCATTATTTCTTCAAAAATTTTTTTGCTCTCCCCTCTCTTCAGGGGGGTTCCAATGACACAAGTATTAGGCCGCTGGACATTCTACCACTCACTGATGCTCTATTCATTTTTTTCCCAGTAATTTTGCTCTCTGTATTTTGTTCTAGATAATTCCTATTGAAATATCTTCTAGTTCACCACTCTTATCTTCTGCAGTGTCTAACTGCTTTCGGTTCAGTATAGTTTTCATCTCAAACACTATTTTTCATCTCTAAATTTCTTTTTTTATATCTTATATATCTTCCCATAATATTCTGTTTTCTTCTACCTTCTTGAAGATAGGGAATATGTTTCAATGTCTCTGCCTACTAATTCTTTTTTTTTTAAAGATTTTATTTATTTATTTGACAGAGAGATAGAGAGAAAACACAAGTAGGCAGAGGGAGAGGGAGAAGCAGACTCCCTGCTGAGCAGGGAGCCCGATGCGGGACTCGATCCCGGGACTCCAGGATCATGACCTGAGCCGAAGGCAGTCGCTTAACCAACTGAGCCACCCAGGCGCCCTGTGCATTCCTTAGTTATTTTTGAGATGCAGTTAAGTTACTTAAAAGTTTGATCCTTTCAAGGCTTGCTTTTAAGTTTTGTAGGGTTAAGATCAGAGCAAAGTGGACTTTAGTCTCAGTCTTCAGTCTGAGCTTTTCCTCTCCTGAGGTCCAAACTTGTATACCCAGCTGTCTGCTGGACATATCTGCTTCCTACAGACACCTGAAATTCAGGCTGCCCCACACAGATTTCTCTTTCACCACTCTCACACGTGCAGAACCTGGTTCTTCTCCTGTAGTCCCTGCCTTAATGAATGGTACCACTATTCATCCAGTTGCCGAGCTTGAAACCTGAGAGAATTCCTTGATTCCTATTTCCTTCTTATTTAATTACCATGTCCTTTTTTTAAAAGTTTTTAAATTCCAGTTAGTTAACATACAGTGTAATATCAGTTTCAGGTGTACAATTTAGTGATTCAACACTTACATCACCCAGTGCTCAACACAACAAGCACACTCCTCAATCCCCGTCACCTATCTCCCCCATCCCCACCCACCTCCCCACTGATAACCAGTTTGTTCTCTGTAGTTAAGAGTCTGTTTCTTGGTTTGCCTCGCTCTCTCTTTTTTCCCCTTGGCTCATTTGTTTTGTTTCTTAAATTCCACACATAAAGGAAATCATATGGTATTTGTCTTTCTCTGACTTATTTCACTTACCATAACACTCTCTTGCTCCATCCACGTCCTTGCAAATGGCAAGCTTTCATCCTTTTTATGGCTGAGTAGTATTCCATTGTATATATACCACGTCTTCTTTATCCATTCATCTGTTGATGGACACCTGGGCTATTTCCATAATTTGGCTATTGTAGATAATGCCGCTATAAACATTGGGGTGCATGAATTACCATGTTCTTTTAATTTCATCTTCTAAATGGATCTCAAACCCACTTACTTTTGTCCGTTTTTACTATCCTTGACTAAGAAGCCAGCTTCACCTCTCATTTGGATTACCTGCTTCCTGTCTTAACAGATTCTTCCTGATGTGACCAGAGCTATCTTTCTATAGGACAAATATGGTCATGTCATATCTGCTTAATATGCCCCTCTCTGTCAAATAAATAAATAAAATCTTTAAAAAAAAATAACTGCCAGGGCGCCTGGGTGGCTCAGTTGTTAAGCGTCTGTCTTTGGCTCGGGTCATGATCCCAGGGTCCTGGGATCAAGCCCCGCATCGGGCTCCCTGCTCAGTGGGAAGCCTGCTTCTCCCTCTCCCACTCCCCCTGCTTGTGTTCCCTCTCTCCCTCTCTCTCTCTCTCTGTCAAATAAGTAAATAAAGGGGCGCCTGGGTGGCTCAGTCATTAAGCGTCTGCCTTCGGCTCAGGTCATGATCCCAGGGTCCTGGGATCGAGCCCCGCATCGGGCTCCCTGCTCCGCGGGAAGCCTGCCTCTCCCTCTCCCACTTCCCCTGCTTGTGTTCCCTCTCTCGCTGTGTCTCTCTGTCAAATAAATAAATAATAAAATCTTAAAAAAAAAATAAAAAATATTTTTAAAAAATAACTGCCTAAAACCTCTGAATGCCCTCTATTGTTCTAAGAACGAATCTCAGTCTCTTGGTTCATAAGGTCCATCAGGATCTGATCTATAGCGACCATTCCAACCTTACTCTTGGAGTGCCTGCACCACCCCCACTCTGCCCCTGCCAAATTCTATGCTCTGGCCAGACTGAGCTACTTTATTTTCCTCCAAAGTATCTTTGACATCTCTAGGCCGGCCTTCGTACATGCTTTTCCCTTCACTTAAAACATTATTCCCAACCCCTTTCCACATTGGGTTATTCTCTACACATTGTTCCTAAGTGACCCATGGTCACCTCAAACTCGAAATGCCGCAAATCAGACTTATCTGCACCCTGTCCCCCAGCCCTATTTTTTGTTTTGTTTGCTAGTACCATTACCATTCAGTCCTCCAAGAAAGACATGTTTGGTGCACCCTCTCTCATTTCTAAATACAGATCCTCCTCCCTACGTTGCGGTCACTGCTTTTCCTGGATGGGCACTGTTGCTCAGGCCGTGCGGCAAGCTCTTCATCTCTCTGTACCTGTCCTCCCGGCCTCGCCTTCTGCCACTCCCCTTTGGGCAGCCTTTCTGCCTGAGAGCTATTGCAGACAATGTTTCCTCTATTTGCAATGCCCTCACTCACCCTGCTGACTTGGCAAACACCCACTCATCCTTCAAGATACAGTTGTCAAAGCAAAATCTAACAGGCACTTCAGCAGCACTACAAGGACCTTCTTGGCTTGGCCCTTACCTACCTTTCCATCTCCAACTGCACTGTCTTCCCCACTGTGCTCTCTGCTCAGGCCATTCCGGCCTTCTTTCCGTTCCTTGAATAAGCCACGAGCTGTTTCAATATAAGACTTTTTCTTAGAAGCAGTGTTTTTCTGTCTGAAATGTGTCCTCTTTACTTGGTTAATTCCCGCTTATCCTTTAGACCCTAGTGCAAATCTACTCTTTCAGAAGAGCATGCGTTGACCCTCCTGCCTAGGTTGTGCCCCCTCTTTCATGCTCCTCTAACACAGTGTTAGAGCATTAACAATCATTTGTCCTCTTGGCACTTCTGTCCTCCTTTGGAAACAAGCCCCTTGAATTTCTTTTAAGGAACTGCCCTTCTTCTCCTACAGGCAAGTGGTGAGACTGTCAACAGGATTTGCCTGCCCAGAGCAGAGGCACTTGACAAAAGCTAGGTTAGTTAGTTGGACTCTTTCCCTCTTAAGCAGAGTGGCGCCAGGGAGTAAAACAGGGTGAAGGAATGGACTGTTTGTTGTAATCTAGATTCCTGGCACTGCCCTTCGTGTTCTTTCTGAGGGCCAGCGGTATGACATTTAATTTGGTTCTATGGGTACCCATGACCTTCCAGTAAATTCCTTTTTCTTTAAGTTAGCCGAGTTCCGTTTCTGTTGCTTGCAATTAAACAATCCTAACTATAGATATATCTTGTATAGGGCCTGGCACAGAGGTTGGTATTCCATCAATGTGCTAAACAAATGGAAGAATGAAAGGAGTGACCAGATGACCAAGAGAGCCTAATGAGTAGCCCTAAGACCTGGATTCTCTGTGTCCTTCCACCCCTTGCTGCAGGGGGCACCAGGAACTGTGCACCAATGGTGGAAGCAGCTGAAGCTCCCTGTCACTAGCCCGGCCACCTTCTACAGCGCTCCCAGCCCACCCGGATGATTACGTCACAGTCACCTGCCCTGGCTCTTCTTAGGCACTCCTCCCCCATTTCCGTTCCTGGCTTTTACGTTGGGGTTCCCTTTTGAGGACTCCACATTTGCCCAGGCAATTCCCTCCTGTCATTTATAAAAGCCTAAAACTTAACTTTCTCCACAAAGACTTCCTGAGGCTCCTGAGTGACTAACCCCATGTCCAGCGCAGCCAGAGATCGGACCCGACCAGCACTGCACTCTCACATTCAGGAGCTGGTTACTGGTGGTCTGATCTGTGCCCTGTTCCTCATGGAGTTCCCAGACTAGCAGGAAAGCTGAAGTCTAATCTTTAGGAAATGTAAACTAGAATAGAAAGCAACCAGGGAGGCAAAGGCATAACACTCTGGGACACAGGAGCAGAGTTTCTTACTATCAGGTGCGGGCAAGGCTGTAGATCCCAGAATATCTCACTGTATACAAATGTGTTTCTGAAGTTGCATGTGAATGCAGCTTAGACAACAGAAATGCTGTTGTGAGTGTACCGACTCTTCAGGGTTGATCTGCATCTGGGGAAGCTGGCAGTAAAGCCTGGGTGTTACCGGCTGTCCACTGATGCCAAATCTGTGGTAAGCACAGAAGACCCTGGGACTCGCAAGTCAGCTGCGCACAACGTAGGCTGATGTGCATTTGCAGCACCCCCCCCCCCCCCGGGCCTGAAGGTGCTCTCTGCCCAGGTGTCAAAGCAGCAAGCCCACAGCTATTCAGTGAAGGAGAAATGTTTAGTCTGGTGGTTTGGGCTTCCTGCCTTAGCTTCTGGACCTTAGCAAAGGTCAGCATTATAAAAATCCCCGACCAAAGAGCACACGTGTGTCCTCTGCCTGGCTCCAGGTGGGAAGTGGCACGGATAATGCAAATCGCTGCTCTTCTCCCACACCTGTACCACGTCAGACCCATGAATGCGCGCAGTGCTTTTTCAGATGGCTACAGCCTTTGAAATTAACCATTAACTCTTCCACTGCCGTTCCAAAGGACCAAGTCGGTGTTCTGAGCTCATGCAAACTCCTAGAAGGTTCAGACACTGGACATAAACAAAAGGGGACTGACTATACACTAAAGTGTGTATGCACCTGGTGATGAAACCTCTCTCTCTGTAAGACAAAATTAACAAAATTACAAGGAGAAATATACGAGTCTCCTGTCATCATAATGGGAAACACAAGAACCAGTGAAAAACCAGGCTCACAGAATCCATGAGAATTCAAAAGACTTGAACAGAACAATTAATAAATTTGAACTGATATACAGAGTACCTTACGCCCAACAAGTGGAGAATACACTTTCTTTTCAAGCATATATGGAACATTTATGAAAACTGACCACCTCTGAGGCATAAACCCTGATATAAAAAATTATGAACACTGAAATAAGCTCAAGCTTTTCACTTAAAAATTTGAAAATGCCTATTTGTGTTCAACATTTAATATATTCCATAATACTTTGTATTTCATTTTGTTCATAATTCTGTAAAGAAGATTATAAATGCTCTCACAATGCCCGATTTCGATAACCCTAAGTGCCCTCCTGTTTATTTTAGCATGGTGTACGAACAGAATCATTCTCAACCTCTGCTCTCACGTGTGAACAGCTGGAAACACCGCACTACATAGCGAGATCCTATTCTAGGATGAAGGGAGACCTCCCCCAGCCAAGTATCCTACTCTAGCCTCATCATTAGGCCACGGAGCCCCAGAATGGAATTTCTGGAACACAGGTGTGCACCGTAAGCAACTGTGCTACTGGCATTTTTGGTCTCCAGGGACCCACTTCCCTTTTTCATTCTAAAGAACAACCACAAAATCCCATCAGCTGTCCCTATAATCCGCACAAAGTAGATGTTTAGTAACTAATGGCTGCTGATGACATCGGTGAACATTTCCCATGAAGAGGAACAGTCTGAAGAACACTACTGGGGTATATAAAGTTTATGGGATAAAGATATGGATATGGGGCGCCTGGGTGGCTCAGTCGTTAAGCGTCTGCCTTCGGCTCAGGTCATGATCCCAGGGTCCTGGGATCGAGCCCCGCATCGGGCTCCCTGCTCAGCGGGAAGCCTGCTTCTCCCTCTCCCACTCCCCCTGCTTGTGTTCCTGCTCTCGCTGTGTCTCTCTCTGTCAAATAAATAAATAAAATCTTAAAAAAAAAAAAAAGATATGGATATGCACGCAAACCAGACAGGACAGGCCAAAAGGCAAGAAAACTCCAACCACATTAAGGAAGAAGCTCTGCAGCCAGATCTTCTCTAAAAGGGTCATCTTTGGCTCCAGTCTCTGAGCTATGATGAATTGCTAAGTGCAAAGGGCTGAGGGGTAAATGGAACAAGGACCTATCTTAACCGAAACAGGTCTCTCATTTCCGAAGGAATGGCACTGCACAGTCTCCAAAAACAGTCATAAGCTGTATTAAACAGAAGTAATATAGGTCATGGCTTGGGCGAAGGAGAAAGTTGGCAACAGTTGCAAATGGACGGTCAGACACAGCAGGCGAAGGGAGAAAGTGGGGAATGACTGTTTATCGAGCACCTACTGCGTATTCACACTACTCTCAGTACTTTTACCTACACTCTCTATTTAATCCTTAAGCCCCTACGGGGCAGGCACTGTCTCCATTCTACAGATGAGGGAACAGAGGCTTAGAGAGCAGAAAGAACATGTTCAAGATGCCCAACCAGTAAGTGGACCAGCTGAACCAACCCAAGTCTGACTCTGAAGCTTCTTTTCTTTAAATTATGCCACGCTGACTCTCAGAGGCTACAAGAACTGCAGACCCACATATGAAGAGAGTAGCTGCTGGGAGAGCAATTATCTATTACCGCCACCCCTCTGCCCCAGGGTGATGGCAAAAGGCCCCAGCCAGGCCCCCACAGGAATCATGGGAATCAGCAACAGCCCAGAGGGGCTGGCCAAAATGCAAACAACTCCCACATCATCTCAAGTCAGGGAAATAAATCATAATGGAGGATCAATTAATCAAAGACAAACTAAAATAGGAAAAGCAATATTATAAAATAAACACAGAAAAATGCACTGACCTAGACTAAATTAAGTGACCCAGTAAAATAACTCAGAAGTTCACAAACTGAAATCCAATCTTAAATGGGTGCACACTGGTGTGGGGGAGGGGAGAGGGCTCGCAAGAAGCTCCTGGTAAGTTGTGGTCCCCTGTGACTTGGTACCCTCCGTCCCAGCACAGCATAGCTCTTCTCCAGCGTGACACACCTGGGGCCAACGGAAAGTGGAACCTCACTGGGAGGCTGGAGCCCCAGCCCAGCCAGTGTGGCAAACGCGTCATGCCCCTATTTCTCCTCTGTCCTGGGAAAATAGCCATGCCCTGAGGAGGGCATGCAGGGAATTCAATTCTATTCTAGCAAGTGTGTCCAGTCCAGACCATGCCAGGGCATCTTGCACGAAGCTGCAAGAGAATTTTGGCAGATGACATGACAAAAGAGCAGTTGGGACAAGACATAGCAAAAGTGGCTCACTCTGCAGT
This sequence comes from Mirounga angustirostris, assembly GCF_029215605.1. Taxonomy (NCBI): domain Eukaryota; kingdom Metazoa; phylum Chordata; class Mammalia; order Carnivora; family Phocidae; genus Mirounga; species Mirounga angustirostris. Next base: position 156,171,545 of record NW_026991712.1, read on the forward strand.
TGGTATCTTAAACTTCATGGAGCTTACCACCTCGTAGGGCAGATAAGTACAAATAATTACCAAGCAACTATTATATAAAATAAGACAGAGTTGGGCGCCTGGGTGGCTCAGTTGGTTAGGCGACTGCCTTCGGCTCAGGTCATGATCCTGGAGTCCCGGGATCGAGTCCCACATCGGGCTCCCTGCTCAGCGGGGGGTCGGCTTCTCCCTCTGACCCTTCCCCTCTCATGCTCTCTGTCTCCCATTCTCTCGCTCAGATAAATAAATAAAATCTTAAAAAAAAAAAAATAAGACAGAGTCCCTGTCTCCAAAAAAATTAATTTTCTTTTTTCCCAGCTGTAGGATTAACACATGCTATTTATTAACCATAAAATAAGTTTTTTTTCATTTGGATTTTTAAAGAATAAAGTTAAGAATCATTTGAAATTCCCATTATCTAAAGTTAATTGCTGTAAACATTTTGGTGAAAATCTTCCCAGAAATCTCTCTTTCCATAAATACATGTGTAAATGTGCATATATAAGTTTACTTACTCATGGCCTCAATATACATGCTCTTTGTTCCTGTTTTGCTCACTCAACAATATCCTCAATGTCTTCTGTGTCAATAAAAATAAAATTACATCATTTTAATTTTTTTATCTTTATTTTTTCAGTGCAAAAAAGGTAGTTTTATTAAGGCACAGACATAGGACCTGTGGGTAGGAAGAGCTGCACTGGGGTTGTCTACATCATCATTTTTAATGGCTATACAGTATTCCACCATATGCATGTGCCATTTTTTTATGTAATCCTTAAGTACCCATTGCATGATGGACATCACCATTTCTATTTTTCTACTCTTCATTCAACAAATATTCACTGAGCACCTATTATATGCCAGCTACTGTTCTCTAAGTTCCAGGGACACAGTGATGAACAAGACAGGCAAGGTCCCCAGCCAAATTCTACTGGGAGAGACTGACAATAAGCAAGTAAACAGCAGATAATTTGAAGGAAGGATAAGTGCTAAGAAATAAAGACATACCTTCTTAAAGAAGGACTGGCTGTCAAGAGAATGGACTACTTTAGGTGCAGTGGTCCAAGAAGGCCTTCCTGCAGAGAGCATATCTGAACACAGACCTGGGATTGTCACAGGAAGCAGGAGTGAAGCATTCTAGGATGAAGAGACACTGAGCACAAAGGCCCTGACTCAGGAAGAGGCCTGGCCTATTCACGGACTCGCAGGAAGGCCAATGTGGCTTGAGGGCAGTGAGGGACAAAATGGACTAACACGCAAGTGTTGAGATGATTCCAGAGAAACCGGAGTGGGAGACGGCAAGTCGGATTCTGTAGGTCATGGAGTTTGGATTTTATTTTAAGTGCACCATGAAGTCAATGGAGAGCTTTCAGCGGGAACAAGGTATGATCTGACTTACATTTTAAAAAATCACTCTGGCTACAGTGTGAAGAATGGACTACCAGGAGGTGACAAATAAGCAGAGACACCAGTAGATGTTTCCTTACCCAGGGGAGAGAAGATGGTACCTTGGACAGAGCTGCTAGAAAAAGGCTGGACAAGGACACACTGTGAATACAGAAAAAGTGAGAAAGGGAGAGAGGAGGGGCAACAATCAAAGTGGTTGCCAGGTCTGTGGCTTGAACACTTGGGGGGACGGGGACAAAAAAATGGGAGAGGGCGCCTGGGTGGCTCAGTCGTTAAGCGTCTGCCTTCGGCTCAGGTCATGATCCCAGGGTCCTGGGATCGAGCCCCGCATCGGGCTCCCTGCTCAGCGGGAAGCCTGCTTCTCCCTCTCCCACTCCCCCTGCTGTGTTCCCTCTCTCGCTGTGTCTCTCTCTGTCAAATAAATAAGTAAAATCTTAAAAAAAAAAAAAATGGGAGAGGAACCACTTTGAGTGCACAGATCCCACACACATTCCATTAGATTTACATGTAAGTATTTTGGTTTGGAGAGGGGCTGCTGTTAATTTTTTTTAATTGTTAATTATTCATTGCTAGTATATAGAAATATAATTAATTTTTTATGTTTTGACCTTATATCCCATCATCTTGCTAAACTCAATTATTAGTTCTAGGAGGGGTTTTTTTTGTAGATTCCTTGAGATTTTCTATGGAGGCAATCATGTCACCTACAAGAAGGGTCAGTTTTGCTCCTTCCTTTCCAATCTGTATTCTCACTGTTCCTTTTTCTTGTCCTACTGCACTGGCTAGGACTTGCAGGAGTGGTTCCTGATCTCAGAGGGAGAGCAGTTTCTCACCATGAAGTATGCTGTTTGCTGTAGGTTGTTTGGAGATGCCTCATATCCAGTTGAAGAAGTTCCCTTCTAAGTTTACTGAGAGTTTTTATCAGGAGTAGATGTTGAATTTTTGTCAAATACTTTTTCTTCACCAGTTAACAGATAAACCCCATGTGGGCACCAAATCTGGGGAGATTTAGCCATTATTCCTTTGTATGTCTCTTCTGCACTGCACTATTCCTCTTCTTCTGGGTTCCAACAGCAGACAGTAACCTTCTGGTATTGCCCCACTCATCACTGAGGCTCTGCTCGACTTTTTAACTCTTTTTTCTTTGTTGTTCACACTGGATAATTCCTATTGCTTTCCTTTCAAGGTCATTGATTCTTTCCTCTTCGTCTCTATTTTGATATTGAGTCCATTCAGTTGAGTTTTTAAAAATTTCAGTATTGTATTTTTTTCCCTTTATTTCCATTTGGTTCTTTTTTATCTTTTTTTTTAATATCTTTTTTTGGGGGGGGGAGGGCCTAACAGTTTCTATCTTTTTTGTTTTAACACTGTTTGCTCTTATTTTGCGGAACATTTTTATAATAGCTACTTAAAGTCATTGTCAGATTATTCCAACATCTGTGTTGAGATGTTCCTGGTTCTTCACATGATAAGTAGTTCTGGATTATACCTTGGATATTTTGAATATGAAGTTATGAAACTTCAGGTCTTATTTAAATCCAGTGGAGAGGGGCGCCTGGGTGGCTCAGTCAGTTAAGTGTCTGAGTCTTGATTTCAGCTCAGGTCATGATCTCAGGGTCCTGGGATCAAGCCCCGTGTCAGACTCTGTGCTTAGCAGGGAGTCTGCTTGAGGATTCTCTCTCCCTCTGCCCCTCCCCCTACTCACACGCACCCCCCCCGCAAAATAAATAAATCTTTAAAAGTAAGTAAGTAAGTAAATAAATAAATAAATAAATCCAGTAGAGAATGTTGACATTTTTGTTCTACCAGGCTCTCAACCAGGTTGGATTTAGGTGGCAAGTTCTGACCAGCCTTCCATGGGCTGTGGTTTCAATGTCACTTCCAGTTTCAAAGCCTACTCAGGTATGTCCTCTGTGGGCGCCACCCACTGTCCAGTCTGGGACTCAGGCAGTGGTCTATCTTTCAGATCAGTTCTCAAAGTCTTTGGTATGTTGGTTAGAATCCGACGCATGCATGCACAGCTCAGGGGTTAGCCCAGAAGGTTGTAAGTAACTTTCTGGAATCACTTTCCTGAATTCTTCCCTCTGTTTTCTCCTTGCACCTTCCAGTTCACTAGGCCTCCCCTTCTTGGTTCTCTGGCCTCAAAGCCGGGAACTCAGTTACCACATTCTGCCACACATTTCTCAAACTACTCAAATCCAACCAGCAGGAAGGCGGAGGGAAAAAAAGCAACCGATTTCACCCCACCCTCCTGGGATTACACGTCCTCTGATCAGAGAGGAAGGCTTCCCTCCTTCAGTTTTAGGTGCTTGAAGACCCCATGCTGCCACTGAAACCACCACCACCACCACTACCGTGGGACTGCCTGGGGACTAAGGCACAAGAGAACACAGGAGAAGACAACCCCTGGAAGACTTCCCCTCTGCCTGAGCCTTAGAGCCCCTTTCCCGCCCCAGAGCCCTAACTAGAGGTCTTCTGAAATTCCCTCTGGTTGTGCCCTGATGTGCATTGCTTGAGTCTAGGACATGGGACACCAGGGGAAAAATGAGAAATTCACTGACTGTGTGGCAGCACTCTTAATTCTAGTCTTCTTCCCCAATCTGTCTGCTACTATTGATATTTCAGAGTCCTCAAATAGCTGCTAAATGCACCTGTCCAGGCCTTTAGCTGCATCCAATGACAGAGATTCTTATACACGTATCTTGTACACATATCCTGGTACATACAGAAGCATCCATTTATGTAGGGAATATATCCATGAGAGGAAAAGCCGGGTCATGAGGTATGTGTATATTCAAATTTTACTAGATACTACATGGTCTTTTTAAAGGGGTTGTAACCAGCTTACCCTCTGGCCAGTAGACTCAGAGCTTCCACTGTACCACATCATCACCAACACTGGAATAGCAAGCTTTTCAAGTTTTGCCATTTTAGTAGAGATGCGGTGGTATCTCCCTGTAATCCTAATTTGCCTTTCCCTAGGTAGCAATGCAAAATGCAATCGAACACCTTTTCATAAGTTTATTGGCCATCTGGATTTCCCCTTTTGTGAAGTGCCTACTTAGGCCTTTTTGTTTATTTCGATACTGGGTTGTTTCTTTATTCCTATTGATTTCTGTAGTTCTTCATTCTGGAAACATGCCCCTTGTTGGGTGGTTGGGTTATAAATATCTTTTTTGCAATCTGGATTGCTTTTATCACTCTCTTAATGGTGTCTTTTTGATTAATGAGGAGTTAACTTTAATGTAATAAAATTGATCAATCTTTTCCTATAAAAGTAGACACAACTTTTGTGTCTATTTAAAAACTTTCTCTCTGTCCACTCTCTCTTAAAGTGATCTGTCTTGTCTCAGCATCTGGGTGGAGTACATCTCAAGCATATGAGGTATGAGAGAGCAAGATAACAAGGGAGACAGTATGAGCTGCAGAGGTGGACAGATCTGAGTGGCCCCAGACAGGTTACTTTACCCTTCAGAGCATCAGTTTCTTTCATCTACAATCAAAGATACACTATCCACCTTGCAAAACATGTCTGAAGCACCTACCACGGTGTTGGCACATAGGAAGCCCTTAGTAAACAGGCAGAGCCGTGACTGCATTCTCTGAACTCATCTTTCCCCTCATCCACAACTGCCTGAACCTCACAGCTGCTTTGTGAACATTCAAGGACAGCAAAATGGATTAACTGCCCTCAGCAGGCCAGGCAAGCCTCCCTGTTACTCACAAGCAGCACCCACCATTACAAGAACCACCATCTTCAACTAAAAATGCAGGCTTGATGCCCAGAGGTGCTCTTCTCACACAGTAAAGCCATCCTGGGGCTCCCACACCAAAGTAATGGCAGCAAGTTGAAGACTCGAAGTGACGCCTCTTTCTGCTCACCGCCAACAGCACAGTGATGTGAAGCAGGGAGACTGCCTCCGACCTGGGAGAGCCAAGCTCCACCGAGCCGGAGGGATTTGGTGTCCAAGGAGTGGGCATGTCAGTCTGTGTGTCCTGTGCTGAGACACGGGGAAGAGAGGGCATCTGTGGCCCAGCACATGGGTTGGTACAAGTGCACAGTAAGTGCGCGTCCTGGGGCAGGGGTATATTTGAGCATATGGGGCGTGCGTGCAAACATGCAACAGTGCATGTTCTCAGGAAGCTGTCATACTCTCATCAGCCTGACACTTTGCTGGAGAGCCCTGATAATTATCTTCTCTAGCATCCCCAGAGCTTGGGGTCTCTCAATGCCTTCTGCCCCACTCTCTGGGCCACAATATGTGCTCAGAAAACACATACCCTTTATATGAGCCTGGAACACTCTGAATGAGGAGGGAGCATCTACCCAAACTCCTCCTCCAGTGCCCACTTTTAAAGCAACTGGCAAAGTCTTCTGGATGTTGCACCCCCTTTCTAGACCATGAGTCCCCAGAAAAGCTTCTGAAGACTTTCCCACCATTCTGAGATATTCCACTGCCCTCCCCAGATACCCTCCCCACAACCTCACCAGGCTCCACTTCAAATGTGGCCAAGTGCTGAGTGCCGAAAGGACAGAGAGGGAGGGATTGGTACCTGAGCCTAGTGTTTGTCCAGCGGAGTCAAAGGAAAGAACCACTGAATCTGCAACACAAGAGGACAAGTTCATTTCTTTCTCCTTCTTAGAGTTAAAAAAAAACACAAAAACCAAGTTCCCACCAACTCTGCCCAAACCCTCCCCCAAGGGAAAGTCAACTGGATCGGAACACTCAGCTGCACAGACAACATCCACAGGTCCATGCCCACCCACCCACTGGGCCAAGGAGGTCTTGCCGAGCCCAGGCCCGAGCCTTCTGCCACCGGGAAGAGGGCAGAGCAGGGCAGAGACAGGCCCCAAATTTTTCAGAGGCATTTCCTGCCAAATTAGGGGACATGTTTTTTTTCCCCCTTCTTAAAATGAAAATAAAATTAAAGCAATACAACAGAAAACTTCTCTCCTGCATCTGGTTAAAGGCACTAACATTTCCCTTTGACTTCTCCCTTTCTTTTCCTATTCATATACCCAACTGTTTATTATTTCTTCTCCCAAAGGGCTTAAAGTGGCCTACAGGAATTTACAGTACACACTGGAACTTAAAAATGAAGAAGTCAAGAAAGGAAGTATATAGTCAGGGGAATGTTAGTACACAAAATGCATGCCATGAGAACTGGAGGTAGAATCAAGAAGGCCGGAGCTCCCAAACCACCAAAGGAAAGGAGGAAATGAACAGTTGACAAGATTTAGTGCCCACAGTGCATTCATTCATTCGACCATTCAGTAAATATTTATTGGGCATGATATTATACTATAACTTTGAGATACAGCAGCAAACAAAGAAGCACGGTCTCCTCATGGATCTCCCTGCCATCAGTCTAAGAGACAAAAAAAGTTACCAAACAACAAAGCATCCAACTAAAAACTGACTAAGTAAAAAAGAGTGCTGTGAACATTCCAATTAAGAACCAGACCAAGGGGGCATCTGGATGGCTCAGTCAGTGAAGCATCCGACTCTTGATCTCAGCTTAGATCTCGATCTCGGGGTCATGGGTTCGAGCCCTGCACTGGGCTCCATGCTGGGTGTGCAGCCTACTTAAAAAATAAAAATAAAGGGAGGGGAAGAATGAAGCGGGGGAAATCGGAGGGGTAGACAAACCATGAGAGACGATGGACTCTGAAAAACAAACAGGGTTCTAGAGGGGAGGGGGGTGGGAGGATGGGTTGGCCTGGTGGTGGGTATTGAGGGGGGCACATTCTGCATGGAGCACTGGGTGTTGTGCACAACAATGAATCATGGAACACTTCATCTAAAACTAATGATGTAATGTATGGGGATTAACATAAGAATAAAAAAAAATTAAAAAAAATAAAAAATAAAAAAAGAACCAGACCTAGTTAGGAAGGGGAGTGGGTATTGTTTAGGGAAGGCTTCCCTAAAGAAGTGACACCTGAACTAAGAGCTGAAGGTAAGCAGGGGTTAAACCTAACAAGAATGGAATGAGCGTTCCAGGCAGAGAGATGGCCATGTGTGGAGACCTGAAGCTCGATGGAGTGGGATGCTTCTGAGTGACTAAAAGGCCAAAATATAAAAGCAAATACTAAACAGTCATCAGGAGGAAATTTCTCTTATGGGTCCCAACAATAAAAGGGGGACGCTGTATGATGTTGCAGACTGTAACTTCTACGGCATTTCTATAATAAGTGAGTGTGAATCTGGTATGGCTATCTCTTCCAACACGAGCTTGTACAAAATGATGGCATAAAGCCAATGTATAGTTCAATAAAAATTATAAGGAACACCAAGATAATTTAAGGCCCAAGACAACCCCGGATACCCCGGACTCCAAAGGCTCACTCACCACCAAGGAAAGCCAGCTGGATGCATATAGGACCAGGGTCTAGAGCCCCACTCCCACCCCAGCATTATCCTTCGGATCTCAGGTTGATGTCATTTTCTCTTATCGCACAAGGAAATCCAACCCAATAGTTACCTTAACTGTAAGTAACATCTGTCCCCACTGCTGGACTATCAGATCCATAAAGGCAGACACTGTACCTGCTTGATCCCCTGCTCCATTATCTGCAGAATGCCTGGCACTCAATAGCCATTTGCTGAATAACAATGCCTAGAGAAATGAATGGACCACAGATCTTTTTTTTTTTTTAAGATTTTATCTATTTATTTGACAGAGAGAGACATAGTGAGAGAGGGAACACAAGCAGGGGGTAGTGGGAGAGGGAGAAGCAGGCTTCCTGCTGAGCAGGGAGCCCGATGCAGGGCTCGATCCCAGGACCCCGGGACTATGACCTGAGCCGAAGGCAGACACTTAACAACTGAGCCACCCAGGCACCCCACAGATCCTTTTTGATAAGGATCCAGAGGCAGATAGTCTATACTGCCAGTTAAGGGCAGATACATATGCTTTGAAACCCACCAAGGAGATGACAGGGTTGATGTCTTTTTACAAAAATGTAGAAGCCCAGGAAGGACACTTGGCTGATCTGACAGGTAACCATCCTACCTCTGTGAGATAAAACCAATGTCTGACTCTTACAAATTCTACTTCTTTATCAACATTTCACACATCTGTCTTCTCTCAATGCTACTGCCCTTCCAGAAGAGAACCCCTTATTTCTCTCTTTTTTAAAAGAGCTTTATTGAGGTATAATTTACATACTATAAAATTCACTCATTTTAAATGTGCAATTCAATGATTTTTTTAGAGAATTTACAGAGCTGTGCAACTATCACCACGTGCAATTTTTCGACATTTCCATCACTCCGAAAAGATCCCTCCATGCCCATTTACAGTCCCAACACGTTCCCACCTCCAGCCCCAGGCAACCACTGATTCACTTATGTCTCTATAAATTTGCCTGAGCCACCCAGGCACCCCAATCATCCCCTCTTCCTGACGCCTTCCCTGGTCAGTTCTGCTCACCCTCTTCTTCAGGACATCACTATAATATTATCATGTTATTTCTCATAATGCCTGGTTACTTCTTTTCCTCTTATTAAGCATTTGAAGTTCCCTGAGGACAAGAAACGTGTATTCATTCTGAGGCGATGATGCCTCACTCAGTGACTGACGCACAGAAAGTGGTCAATGTGTTTCTTCAACAAAGGAATAAACCAGTAAATGTCCTTGCTTGCTTTCAAAGGTGATGTGACCTAAGTGGTATTTCAGGAGCTGGGGGAAAAAAAATCCATTCTGCATATAGATTCTCATTCGATTTAAGTCAACCTAACTGTCCCTCAACAGTGAAGCTTCAGGGGTTCAGGTGTGGCCTCCTCCTAGGAAAATAAAGGCATGTACACAAATCAGCGTAAGGGGAATAAGAAAAGTGGCCTCGAAGCTTCTAGGTTAGAGGCTGCAGCCACCTGGAGAAGATTAGGACCAGCTTCCTGAGGAGCTCACTGCCCACATGAGCAACAATAAAAACAGCATCTCGAATTTTTATTGCAGTTGACAAGTACCGTTCCAAGTGCAATTTACCTTCTTTGTACTCTCAAGCAGCCTTGAAATAATCTTTTTTAAACTTTTCAATATAAACCAAGAAGAAAGGCTTAAAATTAAGTGAAAGACTAACTAAAACTTAATGAGCCTAAAAGCAGCAAGATGAAATGCTAACAGTGGCTGTCTCTGGGTGAAAGAATTATAGGTAATGTTTCTACTCTGTGTTTTTGCAAAATTTGTATAGTGAACATGTATTACTTATAGTATCATCATAATAACAATTTTTTAAAAACTAAAAAAAAAAAAAGAACTCTCTAATCCACCTGTAGGATTTTAACCTCTAACTCACCAGTACCAACGCAAAAGGATGGAAGGTTCTTGATTGCCTTCATTTTTCACTGTACATGCCAAAAAGCTGTTCAGCTTTTTCCTGTAGTTACTGAGGTCATCCTTTTATTTCATGCCATTGAAATATATCTCAGCTACATCAATTCCTGAAAAGACTGGGCTTTTTTTTTTTTTAAAGATTTTATTTATTTATTTGACAGAGAGAGACACAGCAAGAGAAGGAACACAAGCAGGGGGAGTGGGAGAGGGAGAAGCAGGCTTCCCGCGGAGCAGGGAGCCCGATGCGGGGCTCGATCCCAGGACCCTGGGATCATGACCTGAGCCGAAGGCAGATGCTTAACAACTGAGCCACCCAGGCACCCCAAGACTGGGCTTTTAAAAATTCTTCTTCTTCTTCTCTTCCCTCTCCCCACTCCCATCCCACCGTACCCCACCCCCCGCCAATTATCAAATGTCAATTATGTGCCAGGCCCTGTGCCAGATACTAGAGGCAGGGGGCCGAATAAGAGCCAAGGAAGACGGACAAGTTAATTGACAACTAAAATAAAAATAAAATGGACAGGCGTACGTAAAGAGTAAGCAGGAAGCAGATGAGCGCCTTACTGGAAAGAAAAAGTCAGGGTCTTCACAGCTGTTACTTCCAGTGGTAGTGGACGGCTCCCAAGAGCACGAGTCTGTACTGCTGAAGATGTGAGTGACAGGGTGGAAATTTCAGGAGGAAGTCAGTGACATATTCATGTTTTGCGTAAGCTTTGATGGATTTTGCTTTGAGCGTTAAAGGCACAGACTTGAGAATCAGTTTGGTCATTCATTATTTGTGTTTATTCTAAAGGATGTAAGATCATTTTAGTCATAAACCACTGTGACGGCTGAAGCGAAAATTCGGTATTCAACAAATCAAGAAGTTTGTTTTGCAAGAAACAGAGCAAGAATATCCAGGCTTCTCCCTGTCTGGCTAACAAATATGTCATTTTTATTTCGAGCAGCCCAGGCTCCAGCTGTTCCTGCTCCCAGGCCAGAGGCAGCCATGTGGCACGCTACACAAGTGACCAAACAGAATTCCAGACCAAGGTACAACACAGCATTGCTGTGCACAACTTTGTTCAAGCAGGAAACCTAGAATTTACTGGAAATCTTTTATTAGGTCAGATGTTTCCTGCGTCTGGTTTTTGAAGCGGATAAAAGGAATAGAAAAGGAGGAGGAAGAATGGGGCTTAGTCTTTCCAGTCGCTGAAGGGGCTTCCAAAGCTCAAATTATGTGAACAAGCTGCATATTTGGGTACGAGGTAGCAGTCCCAGTACACATTCAACACGTATCTTTGGCTATCTACCACGTGTAAGCCCTAGAGATGGAAGAATGAATAAAAATTTTTAAAAAAATGGTCCCCTCAAGTAGCTTGCAAGCAGGTAAAATAAAAACACATATAAAGCTAAGCATTCAAAAGTTAACAGTCCTGTACTATACATTTGATATTTGCTAAGAGAGCAGATCTTAAAGGTTCTCACCACATGCACACACACACAAAGGTAACGAGGTGAGCCGATGGACGTGCTAACTTGCTTTATTGTGGTGATCATTTCACAAATACAGATGTATGTCAAATTATCACACCATACACCTTAAACTCACAATTATGTCGTCAATTATGTCTTAATAAAGTTGGGGATAAAAAGCTAAGCATAAGAGTAATGAAGGAGCTATCTCACTGTTTGTTAATTTAACAGATATTTATGAAGCAACTCCTACACACCAGACTTAGGGATACAACAGTAAGAAAGAACAAGACTGTTCTTATTCTCCAGGAATTTATGTTTTAGGCAGAGAGATGGAAACAATGAGTAAACAAATGAGCAAAACAATTTCGGACAGTGTTAAGTGGTATGAGGAATGTTCAACGCTGTGACAGTGACCAAGGGTGAAGCACAGGCCATGCTGGACGGGGCGTTTCGGGAAGGCTTCTCTGAGGAGGTGACCTGTGGGCTGAGACCTGAAGAGAGGAGCCAGCCAAGAGAAGATGAAGGGAAAAAAAGAGCTCCAGGCCAAAGGAAAAGCAAGTTTAGCGATCTTAGTACGTTTAAGGACCAGCGAGAAGGCCAGTGTTGCTGGAACGCAGAGCACTGAAAACACAAGGAGGATGGGAAATGAGGAACCAGATCCTTGGAAGGCCCTACGTAGGAAGCCACAGAAAAAGTCTGATTGTATTTCAATAGCTTCAGCCAGGGGAGTAACATGATCTGATTTATTTTTTAAATATGAACTTTGTTATGTGGGAGCGAAATTGACTATTCTGGCAAGGGAGTAAAAGATAAATGAGGGCAGAGAGACTGAAGGCAGGGAGATCGATAAGGAGGAGTATGCTTACTCCAGAGGAGAGGACACAGCAGCCTGAACCAAGGCAGTGGCAACAGGAAGAGAAAAAGGATGGATGCTAGAGATGTTCAAAAGGGAAACTTCACAGGACGAGTGACTAGTGGGACGAGAGTGAGAGATGAAGGAGGAGGATTATATCTACATTTGGGGTTTGGGCAACTAGATGGTGACTGCTGCTTGACTGGGAGTGGCTTTCATCTAAACCCCATGACCCTGTCTCTCCTCTGGCCACTGACGACTGGACCACAGTGGGTACCTGACCCAGGGGCAGGCAGTCCACAGACAGATCATCATCCATCTATGGGGCAGACAGAGTCTACCTTTGGGTGACCTGAACTGGGAAATACAGAGAGCTGGGGAGATACAAGCAGACAAAGAAGAGCAAAGACTGGGAGGCCAAGGGCCAGACTTGAGGCTGGGCCCTAGGGCCCACCTTCGAGGCAGAGATCGGAGTGAAAGCCACAACCCTGCCACTGAGGGCAACAAGACACCTTAAAGAGCTGTCTTAAATCCAGAATGTTCTTCCAGTGCCGGTGTCTGTGGCATTCGACTATACCACGGATCACCTTTCCACTAGATCTCAGGGTTCCTTTGAGGCTTACCCTATAACTGAGATTCTCCTTTTCATGTCTCTTACTATCCCTGAGCCATCTATAGTCTGAGCGGGCTCACTTCCTCTACCTTCCAGTCCTCACCCTTTAATATCCTGGAGCACTCTCTGCCTTTCCAATGACTGGGTGTAACGTGGGGATCTGACACCAGGCTGGACCTGCTCCAAGCACAACTCACCCCACAGGGTCTGAATCTCAGGGGAAGTAAAAGGCCCCACTTGGACCTCGGCCCTAAGAGGTGTCCTCTAATCTAGCTTTACAGAAGAGCCTCAACTTTAGGGGTTTACTGGTCTATTAGCAGAGCTGATACTTTAATGGCCACGTGGCTGTTTCTTGTTCTAGATTCTCCATTGCCTAGATCCTGGGGGGAGGGTTCTAACCCCTAGTGTTAGCCCCTCCATTTCTTCCCTCTCTCCCCCATCCCAAACAAACAAAATCTGAGTAAATGAGATTCTTGAAGATACAGAGAAAAAAGGTCTGAGGACAGAAAATAAAACACAACCATGAATTTAGGGGAATGTGGTATATGGAAGAGAAATCAGTGAAATACTCAGAGACAGGAGTAGCAGAACAGAGGGAGCCAGAGGAGGTGAGAACTAGTTACAAGAAGGAATATTGAAATGTGGCAAGAGGTAGAACAAAGTGATGGATAAAAAGATACAGCAGAATTATTCACTGGGAAGACATCTGTAACCTCAGTGGGAACCATTTCTGTACAATGATCAGATGGCAGACTCAGCTGTGAATCAATACAGTAGATAGAGTAGATTGACTTATTTAAGAAGTTTCTTAGATTTATTTCATTAATTTAACTTATCAAACATATATAATAGGGTTTTTACTAAGCTTAAAAAACTGCAGGAAAAGATTAGACATGGTCCCTGACATGGACGAGTTTATGAACCATCCATCAGGAGGAGAATATAAAGAAGTTGCTATAGGAGTTCAGATGCAAGAGGGAGAGTTTTTGCTGGGAGAACCTAGTAAGCCACGGAGTCGATAGTATTTGAGCTGGTTTGAGATGACCTTATAGGACAGGCTGTGCTGGTAGGGTGGGAACAGCTTAGGAGAGGCACTGAAGCATTGAAAGTGAGGGTGGGTGTGTGGTTTCAGGAAGCTAAAATCACACCTAATTAATATATTAGGGTTTCTTTCAGGAGGTAAAAATGCATGTGACTAAAAGGGAACTCGTCAATACAATCTGTTTAGACTTTCAAAAAAGGCTTTGACACATCAAAGACTATTTTTAAAAACTGAGTCACCATGAAATTGAGAAAGAAAGTGCTATATCATCCAGGAGACAAAAGGCAGTTGGCTGAGGATCAGGGGCAGGCCACCCCCTGGGGCATCAGCACCCATAGGGAGACCTGGCAGTCTGGGAGTAGCTTCAATTCTACTACGCACTGCCCCCTGGGGGGGGGGCGGGGAGGGAAGGAGGGTGGCATTGCTTACAAACCCACGTGGGCAACAGAAGCAGCAGAACTAGGCATGTGCCGAAACTGAGTCAGGTGTCGGATGAGGTCTGGAACTGCAGGAACACAGGAAAGCTTTAGTCCTAGTGCCCTCAAAAGAGGAAAGGGCTGGATTCGGTGCAGGAACTATAGTTTGCTTCACTCTGATTTAAGGTACGCATATACCTGCACTCCCTTCCAAACCCCTCTAAGTGACATAAAAGGTTGTTGTAAAGCAGAAGGACACAAAGACCAAGAAAACAAGAGCAGAGACACCAGCCGTAAAGGTTTTGAAGCTGGAAAGCAGGTAAACAAAAGGAACTGGCTCAGCAAACCTCCCACAAAGCTAAATCCTATACTAGTAGTGGGGAAAGCTGATATACAACCTGAAATACCCCAGAGAACTCCCGAAAGTCTCAACTGCTGAGCGCCCCAGGTACCAGTGGAAGTGGGAGAGCAAACAGTACTAAAAACAAGACACCATACTCTCAACTATGGGCTGAGGTCACAAGATATTAGAAAAAAAGTATCCAATGTAAAGACAGAGACCAAAACAATTGGAAAATAAATGCAATGTGGAAAAACAGAAATACACATGAAGATGAAAACCTAGGGAAAAAAAAATCATTAAAATCCTCAAAGAGAAGATACTTCATGAAACAAGTAAAAGATGTCAGTTTTTCAAAAAGGTACATTTAGTGAATAAAAAGAAAATAATAACTCTTGAAAATTAAAACAGATAGCAGAAATGAAAAAGATTGGAAAATAAGTTGAGGAAATCTCTCAGAACGTAAAGCAAAAGACAGATGGAAAGCGGGAGAGAAAAAAATTATTTTTAAATTAGGGGACCAGTTTAGGAGACATGACATCTGAATACAGGCATTCTAGGAAAAGAAAATAAGAAAAAAAATGGAAGGGAGAAAATATTCAAAGAAACAATTCAATAAAATTTCTCCATAATTAAAGGGCTTGAGTTTTTTTTAGCTTGAAGGGACCTCTGTGCACAATATGAAAATAACCCTCCACCAAGGTACAGTGTTCTGAAATTTCAGAACACTTAAATTTCCAGAGAGTACAACAGGTTTTATGCAAATAATAAATAAATCAGAATGGCATAAGACCCCTCAACAGGAACACTGAAAGCCTAGAGTGCAGTGGGGCAATATCTTCAAAATACTGAGGGAAAATACATTTTTTGTTTTAGATTTTATTTATTTATTTGAGAGAGCGAGCACGAGCAGGGGGAGGGGCAGAGGGAGAGGGACGGGGAGAGGGTCAAGCAGACTCCCCACTGAGTGTGGAGTCCAACGTGGGGCTCAATCCCAGGACCCCGAGATTATGATCTGAGCCAAAGTCAGATGCTTAACCAACTGAGCCACGCAGTGTCCCCGAGGGAAAATAATTTCTAACCAAGAATTCTATACCCAGCATGACTATCAACTAAGTATGAGTTTAGAATAAAGATACTTTCATACAGGCAAGGTCTCAAAAATTTACCTCGCATGCAACCTTTCTCAGGAAATTATTAGAGGATGTGTGCCACTAAATGAAGAATTGAAAACAAAACAAAACAAAACAAAAACAAAAACATGGGATTCAGGAAACAAGATATACCAGAAGAGGATGATGGTGGAGGGTGACTCCAAGACCACAGCCCGGCAGCAGGGATAAAGAGCAAACAGTGGAGGAGAAGCTGGCCGCGGGCGCCATGGTCTCACCGCACAGCTCTGGCCGCGGAGCCGCCTCACTGACCCCTACTGGTGGGTCCGGGAAGTGCTGCAGCATGCGCGGCACTTCCGGGTAAGGAAGGATCGGTGCTGCAGGCTGGCGGTGAGAGCGGGGACCAGAGCGTTTGTGAAATGCACAAAAGCGCGAAGACTGAACAAGAGGAACAGGAGCACACTCTGGATTAATCGAATTACAGCTGCCTCCCAGGAACACGGCCCGAAGTACCCAGCATTCATTGTCAATTTAATTAAGTGCCAGGTGGAGCTCAGCAGGAAAGTACTTGCTGATCTAGCCATCTATGAACCAAAGACTTAAATCTTTGGCTGCTTTGGCCAAAAGGAGGCGACAGGAAGGATTTGCTGCTGCCCTGGGGGATGGGAAAGAGCCCAAAGGCATATTTTCCAGAGTGGTGCAGGATCACTGAGGGGGATTCCAACACTGCCTGCCCTTTGCAGCTGAATGTCTTAGGAAAAGGGTTTTTTTTTGTTTTTTACCCCCTGATGATCACAGTAGTTAAAATAGGGGCTAAGAATTGTCAACACTGTGTGTTTGATCAACAATTATTAATTTGCATTTTAGTAACAGGTTTAAGAGGCCCCTTTTTCCCTCACTGGGACAGATCTAGAAATCTTACAGGCTGTACAAATAAAGCTCGTGTGGTGTTCAAAAAAAAAAGAGCAAACAGTCCACAGCTGTGCGGGTCAGAAGGCTCCTAGAGATATTTTACTCAAGAAAATGAAACTGACAGACCACCTAATGTGTTTGAACGTCTGGAGAACAGATTCATACAACTAAGGAAGAGTTCAGGATTGCATTAGTGATAAATACACAGAAAACTAAGCAAAACAAAAGGCAAGGCTGTTAATTGACTTCAGGAAAAACAAATGTGCAGTGAAAAAACAGTAATCATGTTATCTATGAACAGCATTTTCGTGGTCATGGTATAGGGACCAAATGCTGCTCTAACTGTATCCGGAGAATGGGAGGATGGACTTCCTACCTGTGGTGAAGAAGCAGTCAGTGTGAGAGTACTGAATCCTCACCTTCAACTGTAGAAAGTCAATAGGTAATACCCAAAATAGAAATGTTAACAACTGGCAATATAAGTATGTTATTTAGAGATCTGGAGGTAAATACCAAACAAATTACTTAGAAGAGTTGAAATTGGATGCCTCCTAGCAGTAGGAAATCAAGCAGTAGTGGTAACGGGGGAGTACTTTTTTTCTTGTTCATTTTTGTTGGTAACAAGCCTTGTAGAATTGTTTTTTCGAACCACGCACATGTATAACTTCACTAAGAACAAACACTAAATTAACCTGCACAGGATTACATAGCCTAGTGGTAGGAATGGGCTTCAAAGCTAGTTGGTCTGGTTCTCTGACCTAGTTGTCATATAGCTACCAACAGAGCCAATGAGGAGTCTAATAGAAACCTAGGTGACTCATATTTGACTACATCCTACTTACTTAATGCTTTACTAGATACTATCTTCTGTTATTTTGTGATTATTTATCCAAATATGATTTACCAAAAATAATTAGTTTTGAATAAAAGATAATTAAAAGACAAAACAAGCAAATGTGTGGACCTTGTTTGGACCCAGATTTAAAAAAAAAACAAACAAACCCAACTATGAAAAGGCATCTCTAAGATAATAGAGACATTTAAGTATGGATTAGGTATTAGAAGATATTAAGGAACTAGGTTAATGTGAGGTAAAAACATGATGGCTCTATTTTATTTTATTTTTTTATTTATGCATTTGAGACACAGAGATACAGAGAGAGAAAGCATGAGCAGGGGGAGAGGCAGAGGAAGAGGGAGAAGCAGGCTCCCTGCTGAGCCAGGAGCCCAATGCGGGGCTCGATCCCAGGACCCTGGGATTATGACCTGAGCCGAAGGCAGACACTTAACCATCTGAGCCACCCAGGCACGCCGATGGCTCTATTTTTAAAAAGTTCTTCTCTTAGAGATGTATACTGAAGTATTTATGGGTAAAATGACATGATGTCTAGGATTTGCTTTAAAATCCAATATAACTTTTTAAAAATCCAAATAATAAAAAAAAAGAGATACATCTCTGTGAGAACAGGGCCTGCATCATTCACATGTGTCAGAGACCCTTGGACAGGATGAGACTCTTCAGTCATTTGCCATATGACATTCTGTTCTTCAACTGGAAAAAAGGATGTACTTGGTAGGCTGTCATTAAAAGATTATAGTACTGGGCGCCTGGGTGGCTCAGTTGGTTAAGCGACTGCCTTCGGCTCAGGTCATGATCCTGGAGTCCCTGGATCGAGTCCCACATCGGGCTCCCTGCTTGGCAGGGAGCCTGCTTCTGCCTCTGACCCTCCCCCCTCTCATGTGCTCTCTCTCTCTCGTTCTCTCTGTCTCAAATAAATAAAAAATAAAAAATAAAAATAAATAAATAAAAAAAGATTATAGTACTGGGACACCTGGGTGGCTCAGTTGGTTGAGCATCAGACTCTTGATTTCAGCTCAGGTCATATCTCCGGGTCATGGGATAGAGCCCCAAGTTGGGCTCCCTGCTCAGCAGGGAGTCTGCTTAAAATTCTCTTTCTCAAATAATAAATAAATAAATCTTAAAAAAAAAAAAAAAGTATGGGGCACCTGGGTGGTTCAGTCATTAAGCGTCTGCCTTTGGCTCAGGTCATGATTCTGGGGTCGGGATCAAGCCCGCATGGGGCTCCCTGCTCAATAGGAAGCCTGCTTCTCCCTCTCCCTCTGCCCTTTCCTGTGTTCCCTCTCTCGCTGTGTCTCTCTCTGTCAAATAAATAAATAAAATCTTAAAAAAAAAAAAAAAGTATGGTACTTGGGGTGCCTGGCTGGCTCAGTGGGTGGAGTGTGTGACTCTTGATCTTGGAATCATGAGTTCAAGTCCCATGTTGGGTATGAAGAATATTTTAAAAAATTAAATCTTGGGCACCTGGGTGGCTCAGTTGATTAAGCGACTGCCTTTGACTCAGGTCATGATCCTGGGGTCCTGGGATCAAGTTCCATATCAGGCTCCCCCTGCTCTGTGGGGAGCCTGCTTCTCCCTTTCCCTCTGCCTGCTACTCCCCCTGCTTGTGCTCTCTCTCTGTCAAATAAATAAATAAGATCTTCTAAAAAATAAAAATAAATAAAATCTTTAAAATAAATAAATGAATGAATGAATGAATGAATGAGTATGGTGCCATTCTGTTCTCCAGAGATAACTCAGTTAAGGCAAAGGGGGGGAATAAAGTAAAAGGTTGCTCAACAAAGTTTTTGTATTTTGTCATGAGAAATATTGTGTATCCATGACTTCGTAATATTTCTACTTAAAGGGGCGCCTGGGTGGCTCAGTTGGTTAAGCCACTGCCTTCGGCTCAGGTCATGATCCTGGAGTCCTGGGATCGAGTCCCGCATCAGGCTCCCTGCTTGGCAGGGAGTCTGCTTCTCCCTCTGACCCTCCCCCTTCTCATGCTCTATCTCATTCTCTCTCTCAAATAAATAAATAAAATCTTTAAAAATATATATATATTTCTACTTAAAAAGGGAGGATATGCACTGCACAGTACCCCAGCTGAGAAATGAAAAGCTATTAACTGGTTGCCATCACTATCGTTCATCTTAAGTACTAACAGTGGAAGGCAGGGGAGAAATGGAATACATCACGGATGAGAATGTAAAATGGTGAACTAGCTCTGGAAAAGTCTGGGATTTCCTCAGTAGGTTATTATTATTTTTTTAAGTCTTTATTTATTTATTTAAATAATCTCTACACCCAACATGGGGCTTGAACTCACGACCCTTGAGATCAAGAGTCACGGGTTCTTCAGACTGAGTCAGCTGGGCGCCCCCTCAGCAGGTTGAATAGAGTTACTGTATGACTCAGCAATTCTACTGCTAGGTGTATAGTATACATACCAAGAGAATTTAATGTCACACAAAAACCTGAACATCAATGTTCACAGGAGTATTATTCACAATAGCCAAAAAGTGGAAGCAACCTAAATGCCTATCACCTGATAAATGAATAAACAAAATGTGCAATATCCATATAGTGGAGTATTATTTCACCATAAAAAGAATGAAGTATTGCTACATGCTTCAACATGGATGAATCTTGAAGCATTATACAAAATGAAAGCCGACACAAAAGACCACATACTATATGATTCCATTTATATGAAATGCCCCAAATAGGCAAATCTGTTGTGATAGAAAGTAGATTAGTGGCTGCCTAGGGCTAGGAGAGGTTGGAGGAAAGTAGAGCGTGACTGCAAATGGGTATAGGGTTTCTTTCTAAAATAATGAAAATGTTTGAAAATTCATTGTAGTGACTGAATACACCATTTGATTGTATACTTCCAATGGGTGGGCTGTATCATATGTAATTTATACTTCAAGAAAGCTGTTACCTAAAGAAAGGGGGAGGAGAGTGGAAGGCACATCACGTCCCCTCTAGGGAAACACGGACCCCTGTGGCTCTGGAGGCTAACCATGGACAAATCTCCTTTGTCTGCTCCTCTCAACACAGGGAACTTTACTGTTTGGATTTTTTTTTTTTTTTTTTAATGAAAGCAAGAAAGAAACCTCAGCAGAGGGCTAAGAAATCAGTGAAGGTAATCATTATTTATTACTTAATTATTATACTGAGGAAAAAATAAAAAGGATCTGGTTTTTAAACCCTCTTTTGGTTTCTGTCCTTAGTATTCTGAATCTCTCTCTCTTTTTTTTTAAAGATTTTATTTTATTTGAGAGAGAGAATGAGATAGAGAGAGAGCATGAGACGGGGGAGGGTCAGAGGGAGAAGCAGACTCCCTGCCAAGCAGGGAGCCCGATGCGGGACTCGATCCCGGGACTCCAGGATCATGACCCGAGCCGAAGGCAGTTGCTTAACCAACTGAGCCACCCAGGCGCCCCTGAATCTCTTCTTTAGTAACTTTATTTTTTTTGTTTAGGACTAGACAAGATAAAGGGAATTTTGCCTAATATTTTGACTCAGAATCCTCCTATACCTGAACTTCTGTCCCCTCAAGCAGATACTACAAACTGGAGGCTCTCAGATGTATTATGTTTAGCCCACAAAGTGTATGGAAATTTTTGAATTTGTTAACATTTATAAGTCAGGAGATTTCACATAAAAGATTTCCAGCTTCTCTTGAAAAATAGGCAGGATCTGGCAATAGAGAAGAATGGGTCTTTTAAATTCAGCAAGGTAACGAATTAGCTTTGTAAATTGATATCCAAAGTACTCATGGATACTCAAGTCAGTTCTCACTCCAAAACTAGGGAAGAGAAGGTAAAGGAATCAGGCAGACTGGGACTGGGTGTCCCAGAGGCAGAGGATGGAGATGGAGGGGCGGACATCTTTAGAGCTGTACTCTGAGCTAACATGCAGGTTGGGACAGTCTTCCTAGTATTCCGTCAGAGCCCCTCTACCTTTCCTTTGCAGCCCTTACTACAGATTAACTGGGTACTGACTTGTGTTTAATGCTGGTTTCCCCTTACAGACAAAGAAACTCCAGGTGACACGGATTGTCTTATTCACAGTACTCTTCACTTAGCACAGATCCTGGCACATAGCAGACACTCAATACATATTTACTGAATGATAAGTTTAAAAATGAACGAACAAATGATATGGAAAGGGCTCCGGAAACAGGTCATCTTTAGGAAACAAAAATCCTACCATGTCCTTTTTCTCTATAAAAGAAAGGGCTGAAAACTGTCATAGAGTTACTACAGATTTTCTGAAGTAGTTTTAGAATATCCACAGGATGCTTGGTTCCACCGCCCTCAGAGAGAGCAATAATGTATGCCTTCAGACAGGGCTTCCCCTTACTCCATACAGGACTTTACTACTCTACTCCTATCTCTGGACCCCAACCTAAAAACTCCAGTCCACGATCAGCAATGCAAAGGTCCTGAATCTGCCGGAGAGAGGAGGTCACTCAGTGGCCCACATATCTGCACTTACAGCAACGTGCAGTCTTCTGGAAACATCCACTGCAAAACTCTCCACAAGGGAATGGCACAGAAAACAGCTTTGATTCTTATTAAAATATATTATAAGCTATATGCTTAGTGAAACAAGAATAAAAATATCAAAAGAAAAAAACAAAGTAGAACTGGAATCACCACAACTTGTAACAGTTTTATATGGTATCAAGGACTCGATGTCATCACATACAGTACATATTAAGATTTAACCAACTGCCCACCCCCGGCAAATGTCTTTTGTGGTCTTTCTCCTCACACCTGGGTTCCAATTAAAGTTCACCCATTGCATGTGGCTGTTTTGTCTTCTTAACCTCTCTTAATTAGGAACAGCCCACCTCCTCCATTTTTGTTTATTCATGTCACTTTTTTTTCTGAAGAGTCCAGGTCAGCTGACTTGTAGCATGTCCTACATGTTGGATTTGTCTGATTATATCCTCAACATTAGATTCAGGTTAAACATTTTTGGCACAAACACTCTGCAGACAATGGATATTTACTACTGCATCACATTAGAAGGCATATAATGTCAGACTATCATATTGGTGATGTTTGATCATCTGGTTAAGGTATTGATCCTCAGACCATTTTTTCCCCCTTGTGATTTGTTGAGGGGTGCCTGGGTGGCTCAGTCAGTTAAGCGTCTGCCTTCACCTCAGGTCATGATCTCAGGGTCCTAGGATCAAGCCCCACATCAGGCTTCCCACTCAGCAGGGAGTCTGCTTCTCCCTCTTTCTCTCCCTCTGCCTCTAACCCCACTCATGCTCTCTCTCTCGATAAATAAAATCTTAAAAAAAAGAAAAAGAAAAAAAGAAGTTAACAGGAATTAATAAGTCAATTTTCTTAATGTGATAATGGTACTGTGGCTATGTAGGAGAATATCTTTGGTTTTGGGGTTTGTTTGGTTTTTTTTAGAGTGGGGAGGGGCAGAGGGAGACAGAGAGAATCTTAAGCAGGCTCCATACCCAGTGTGGAGCCTGACACGGGGCTTGATCTCAAACCCTGAGATCACGACCTGAGCCAAAATCAAGAGTTGGATGCTTAACTGACTGAGCCACTCAGGAGTCCCATGATATCCTTGTTTTTAGGAAATGCAAGATGAGATATTTAAGAAAAAGTATCAAAAACTCTGCAACCTACTTTCAAATAAGGGAATACTATGAAAAACTCTAGGCCCACAAATTTGATAACCTAGATGAAATGGACTAATGCCTTGGAGACACAATATGCCAAAACTCACATAAGAAGAAATCAACAATCTGAACAGGACTGTATCTGTTAAAGAAACTGAATAAATAATTAGTAACCTTCCAAAACAAAGGCACCAGGCCCAGATGGGTTCACTGGTGAATTCTACCAAACATTTAAGGAAGACATTAAACCAATTCTCTACTATATCTTCCAGAAGACAGAAGCAGAGGGAATGCTTCTTCACTCATTCTAAAAAGCTGGCATTACCCTAATACCAAAATAGGACAAAGACATTACAAGAAAAGAAAACCAATTATCTCTCATGAATGTAGACATAAAAATCCTCAACAAAATATTAGAAAATTGAATCCAGCAATGTATTAAAAGAATTATATGCCACAACCAAGTGGGATTTATCCCAGATATAAAGCTGATTTGATTTTTGAGAATCAATTAATGTAATACATCAATATCAACAGGCTAATAAAGAAAAAGCACAGAATCACATCAATAGATGCAGAAAAAGCATTTGACACAATCTAGCACCTAATCATGATAAAAACTCTCAGTAAACTAAGAAAAGAACAGAACTTTCTCAACTTGATAAAGTATATCTACAACTTACTGCTAATACCACTTAATGGTGAGAAACTACAAGTTTTCACACTAAGATCAGGAACAAGGCAAGGATGTCCCCTCTCACCACTCCTTTTCAACATTGTACTGGAAGTCCAAGCTAATGCAATGAGAAAAGAAAAAAATGGAAGTAAGGTATACCGATAGAGAAGGAAGACATAAAACTGTCTTTGTTCACAGATGACATGACTGTGCAGAAAATCTGAAAGAATTGACAAAAAACTCCTAGAACTAATAAGCAATTTTAGCAAGGGTGCAAGGCACAAGGTTAATATATAAAAGTCAATCACTCCTATAAACTAGCATTGAACGAATGGAATTTGAAATTTAAAACAATACCATTTACATTAGTACCCCCCAAAGATCTAGATGAGGAAAAATGTGATCTCAGATTAACAAAATCAAAGAAGAACTAAAAAAATGGAGAGACATCCCACATTCCATTAGAAGACTAAATATTGCCAAGACGTTAGTTCTTCCAAACTTGAGCTATAGACTCAAAGCAATCTCAATCAAAATCCCAGCAGGTTATTTTATGAATACTGACAAACTGATCCTAAAGTTTCTATGGAGAGGTAAAAGACCCAGAACAGGCAACACGATACTGTAGAAGAACGAAGGTGGGAGACTGGCATTCCTAGCTTCAACACTTACTATAACACTATAGTCATCAAGACAGTATAGTACTGGCCAAAGAAGAGACAAGCAGATCAACGGAACAGCATAGAGAGCCCAGAAATAGACCTACATCAATACAGTCAACTGATCTCTGACAAAGGAACAATACGAGGCAGTCCTTTCAACACATGGTGCTAGAACAACTGGACATCCACATGCAAAAAAATGAATCTAGGTAGAGACCTTTCAAGACACTCAAAGTGGATCACATACCTATGTGTAAAACAGAAAACTATAACAGTGTTAGAAGATAGAGGAGATATCCAGATGACCTTTGGTTTGGCAGTGACTTTTTAGATATACTATCAGAGATGTGATTCAGGAAAGAAAGAACCGTTCCACTAGACCTCATTAAAATGAAAAACTTCTGAGGCGCCTGGGTGGCTCAGTCGTTAAGCGTCTGCCTTCGGCTCAGGTCATGATCCAGGGGTCCTGGGATCAAGTCCCACATCAGGCTCCCTGCTCAGCGGAAAGCCTGCTTCTCCCTCTCCCACTGCCTCTACTTGTGTTCCCTCTCTTGCTGTGTCTCTCTTTGTCAAATAAGTAAATAAAATCTTTAAAATAAAATAAAATGAAATGAAAAACTTCTGCTACATAAAGAGAATGAAAAGACAAGCACAATTCAGGGGAAAATAATTGTAAAAGACAAATCTTATAAAGGACAATTATCCAAAATATACAAAGAACTCTTAAAACTCAATAATAAGAACACAGACAACCCAATTAAAAAGTGGGCTAAAGACCTTAACAGACTCCTCACCAAACAGGATATATGGAGGACAAATAAACATATAAAAAGATGTTCCACAGGGCATCTGGCTGGCTCAGTCAGTAGCACATGTGACCCTTGATCTCAGGGTTGTGAGTTCAAGCCCCATGTTGGGTGTGGAGCCTAATTAGGTAAAATAAAAATAAAGTAAAAAACTTCCAGGGGCGCCTGGGTGGCTCAGTCATTAAATGTCTGACTTCAGCTCAGGTCATGATCCCGGGGTCCTGGGATCGAGCCCCGCATTGGGCTCCCGGCTCGGCCAGGAGCCTGCTTCTCCCTCTCCTACTCCCCCTGCTTGTGTTCCCTCTCTAGCTGTGTTTCTCTCTGTCAAATAAATAAATAAAACCTTAAAAAAAAAAAAAAACAACTTCCAAAAAAAAAAAAAAAAGATGTTCCATATCATATGCCAACAGAGAAATGTAAATTAAAACAACAATGACATACCACTACACACCTATCAGAATGGCCAAAATCCAGAACACTGACAACAGATACTGACAAGGATGTGGAGTGACAGGAACGCTCATTCATTGCTGGCAGGAATGCAAAGTGGTACAGCCATTCTGGAAGACAGTTTGGCAGTTTCTTACAAAACTAAACATACTCTACTATACACTCCAACAATCGTATTCTTTGGTATATATCCAAAGGGATTGAAAATTTATGTCCACACACACACACACACACACACACACAAAAACAACCCTGCATACAGATGTTTACAGCAGCTTTATTCATAATTGCCAAAACTTGGAAGCAACCAAGCTGTCCTTTAGTAGTTGAATGGATAAATAAACTATGGTAGATCCAGACAATGAAATATTATTAAGTGCTAAAAAGAAATAAACTATCAAGTCATGAAAAGACATGGAGAAGCCTTAAATACATAATATTGCTTAGTGAAAGAAGCCAATCTGAAAGGGCTGCATTCTGTATGATTCCAACTATATGACATTTCTGGAAAAGGCAAAACTATGGAGATGGTAAAAAGATCAGTGTTTGCCAGGGGTTGGGGGGGAAGGGAGAGATGAACAGGTGGAGCACAGAGGATTTTTAGGGCAGTGAAACTATTCTGTATAATATTATAATGGATACATGTCATTATACATTTATCCAAAGCCACACACAGTGTAACACCAAGAGTAAACCATACTGTAAACTATGGGCTTTGGGTGATAATGATGTGTCAATGCAGTTTCATCAACTGTTAACAAATGGGGATGGTGGGAGTGTTGACAGTGGGGGAGGCTATGCATGTGTGGGGGCAGAGGGTTTATGGGAAATATCTGTACTTTCCCCTCACTTTTGCTATGAACCTAAAACTGCTCTGAAAAATGAAGTCTTAAAAATAAAAACTCTGTGGGGCGCCTGGGTGGCTCAGTCGTTAACCGCCTGCCTTCGCCTCAGGTTATGATCCCAGGAGCCCCGCATCGGGCTCCCCGCTCCGCGGGAAGCCTGCTTCTCCCTCTCCCACTCCCCCTGCTTGTGTTCCCTCTCTCGCTGTGTCTCTCTCTGTCAAATAAATAAATAAAATCTTAAAAAATAAAAAAATAAAATAAAAAAATAAAAACTCTGCAACTTACTTTCAAATGAGTACAGAAAAAATGCGTCTGTCTACAGAGATAGAACAAATGTGGCAAAACATAAAAATGTTAATCAATCAATGTGATACAGTACATTAACAAAGGAAAGAACAAGAATCATATGATCCTCTCAATAGATGCAGAAAAAGCTTTTGACAAAGTACAGCATCCTTTCTTGATCAAAACTCTTCAGAGTATAGGGATAGAGGGTACATACCTCAATATCATAAAAGCCATCTATGAAAAACCTACAGCAAATATTATTCTCAATGGGGAAAAACTGAGAGCTTTCCCCCTAAGGTCAGGAACGTGGCAGGGATGTCCACTATCACCACTGCTATTCAACATAGTATTGGAAGTCCTAGCCACAGCAATCAGACAACAAAAAGAAATCAAAGGCATCCAAATTGGCAAAGAAGAAGTCAAACTCTCACTCTTTGCAGATGATATGATACTTTATGTGGAAAACCCAAAAGACTCCACCCCAAAACTGCTAGAACTCATACAGGAATTCAGTCAAGTGGCAGGATATAAAATCAATGCACAGAAGTCAGTGGCATTCCTATACACCAACAACAAGACAGAAGAAAGAGAAATTAAGGAGTCGATCCCATTTACAATTGCACCCAAAACCATAAGATACCTAGGAATAAATCTAACCAAAGAGACAAAGGATCTGTACTCAGAAAACTATAAAATACTCATGAAAGAAATTGAGGAAGACACAAAGAAATGGAAAAACGTTCCATGCTCATGGATTGGAAGAACAAATATTGTGAAGATGTCAATGCTACCTAGAGCAATCTACACATTCAATGCAATCCCCATCAAAATACCATCCACTTTTTTCAAAGAAATGGAACAAATAATCCTAAAATTTGTATGGAACCAGAAAAGACCCCGCATAGCCAGAGGAATATTGAAAAAGAAAAGCAAAGCCAGTGGCATCACAATTCCGGACTTCAAGCTCTATTACAAAGCTGTCATCATCAAGACAGCATGGTACTGGCACAAAAACAGACACATAGATCAATGGAACAGAATAAAGAGCCCAGAAATGGACCCTCAAATCTATGGTCAACTAATCTTCGACAAAGCAGGAAAGAATGTCCAGTGGAACAAAGACAGTCTCTTCAACAAATGGTGTTGGGAAAATTGGATAGACACATGCAGAAGAAGGAAACTGGACCACTTCCTTACACCACACACAAAAATAGACTCCAAATGGTTGAAAGACCTCAATGTGAGACAGGAGTCCATCAAAATCCTAAAGGAGAACACAGGCAACAACCTCTTTGACCTCAGCCGAAGCAACTTCTTCCTAGAAACATCGCCAAAGGCAAGGGAAGCAAGGGCAAAAATGAACTATTGGGACTTCATCAAGATAAAAAGCTTTTGCAAAGCAAAGGAAACAGTTAACAAAACCAAAGACAACCGACAGAATGGGAGAAGATATTTGCAAATGACATATCAGATAAAGGGCTAGTATCCAAAATCTATAAAGAACTCATCAAACTCAACACCCAAAGAACAAAGAATCCAATTAAGAAATGGGCAGAAGACATGAACAGACATTTTTCCAAAGAAGACATCCAAATGGCCAACAGACACATGAAAAAGTGCTCAATATCGCTCGGCATCAGGGAAATCCAAATCAAAACCTCAATGAGATACCACCTCACACCAGTCAGAATGGCTAAAATTAACAAGTCAGGAAACGACAGATGTTGGCGGGGATGCGGAGAAAGGGGAACCCTCCTACACTGTTGGTGGGAATGCAAACTGGTGCAGCCACTCTGGAAAACTGTATGGAGGTTCCTCAAAAAGTTGAAAATAGAGCTACCATATGATCCAGCAATTGCACTACTGGGTATTTACCCCAAAGATACAAAAGTAGGGATCCGAAGGGGTACGTGCACCCCGATGTTTATAGCAGCAATGTCCACAATAGCCAAACTGTGGAAAGAGCCAAGATGTCCATCGACAGATGAATGGATAAAGAAGATGTGGTATATATATACAATGGAATATTATGCAGCCATCAAAAGGAATGAGATCTTGCCATTTGCAACGACGTGGATGGAACTAGAGGGTATTATGTTGAGTGAAATAAGTCAAACAGAGAAAGACATGTATCATATGATCTCACTGATATGAGGAATTCTTAATCGCAGGAAACAAACTGAGTGTTGTTGGAGTGGGGGGTGGGGTGGGAGGGATGGGGGACTGGGTGATAGACACTGGGGAGTGTATGTGCTCTGGTAAGCGCTGTGAATTGTGCAAGACTGTTGAATCTCAGATCTGTACCTCTGAAACAAATAATGCAATATATGTTAAGAAAAAAAGAAGAAGAAGAAGAAGAAGAAGAAGAAGAAGGTAGCGGGAGGGGAAGAATGAAGCGGGGGAAATCGGAGGGGTAGACGAACCATGAGAGACGATGGACTCTGAAAAACAAACAGCGTTCTAGAGGGGAGGGGGGTGGGAGGATGGGTTAGCCTGGTGGTGGGTATTTAGGAGGGCACATTCTGCATGGAGCACTGGGTGTTGTGCACAAACAATGAATCATGGAACACTTCATCTAAAACTAATGTTGTAATGTAAGGGGATTAACATAAGAATAAAAAAATTAAAAAAAAACAAAAACAAAAACAAAACAAAAAAAAACCATAAAAATGTTAACTAGAAAATCTAGTTGAAAGGATCCTGATGCTTACTGTACTGTGGTTTCAACTTTTTACTGTTTTTTGTAATTTTCCCAAAGCAAAAAGTTGAGGTAAAACAAATAAAAAGGATTAACAATGGATCAGAACTGAAGCCCTGAGACCAAGGCATGTAGTAACCTCGGGGGGACAACGCTAAGATGCGAAAGAAGGTTGAGCCAGAATCTCTCCGCTCCTTGAGGGAAAAGAAAAAAACAAAACCTCACAGGTTGAATGTCAACTAGGAGCCAAAATTCCAGCCACCAGAAATGGGTCAGATGTGAGCCTACGGACTGAGGTAATAGAGAAGTCACTGTGGTTACAATACTGAAAAGCCTTCCCTTCTTCCTTACTTCCATGTTCCTACTGACAGCATTCACAACCCAATTAAAAAATTCATCAGGGGCACCTGGGTGGCTCAGTGAGCTAAGCCTCTGACTCCTGATTCCAGCTCAGGTCATCATCTCAGGGTCTGAGATCAAGCCCCATGATGGACTCCACACTCAGGGGAGAATCTGCTGGGGATTCTCTCCCTCTCCGTAACCCCTCTCTTCCCCTCTGCCCCTCCCTACCTCCCGCATGTGTGCATGTGCGTGCATGTGCGTGTGTGCGTGTGTGCACTCTCTCAAATAAATCTTTTAAAAATTTCATTAATAAAGTGATTTGGGGGCACCTGCGTGGCTCAGTCAGTTAAGTAAGTGTCTGACTTCGGCTCAGCTCAGGTCATGATCCCAGTGGCCTGGGATCGAGCCCAGGAGGCGTCGGGCTCCCCACTCAGCGGGGAGTCTGTTCCTCTCTGTCCCTCTCCCTCTCCCCCGCCCCCGCCCCGCCATTCATGCTCTCTCTCAAATAAATAAATAAAGTATTTTTAAAGATTATTTATTTATTTGAGAGAGAGAGCACAAGCTGGGAGGAGAGGCAGAGGGAGAAGCAGACTACAATTGAAAACTTAAAAAAAAATATCTATACACCAATGTGATTAGTTACATACAACAAGAAAAACATTTGGGACATAGGAAGCAGTTCAGGAAGAAAATAAGACAAAAATTACCTCGGACAGCCTCTGAATGATAGAAGTATAGGGGTTCTTTCTAAAATGAGCCTTATTTTATCGTGACTCAAACACACATACGCACAATTTTATGAAAAACTGTAATTCCCGAGTTCTGGTCTAATTTAGAGATTACTGCATCAAAAGTGGTTTCCAAAAAGACCCAGTCTCACTTATTTAAATATACATCATGATTTCCAAGAATCGATTTCACGGTACATGGAAAAAAGGTCTCTAATTCATGTTTTCTAAACCAGACACATTCAAGCACTCATTTTGCATATAAATTGCATGCACAATTTTTATGTACATGTAAATAAGCAAGCATGCTGATTGCCCAAAGGGAGGGAGCCAGGGGAAAGTGGAGGCTGGGAACGGCAGAGGGAGAAGCTGATGTGGACCCGCTGAGGGAAGAGGGAATCCCACTGGACGTGGCAACTGGGGGAGTGAAGATGGGATGCCGGCAGAGGCAGGGTGAGGCCCCAAGATGCAACAGATGCCAGCCTGCTCTTCTGGCGGATGAGGCTGAAAAGTTGGTCGGAGATCAGAACACGGAGGGCTCTGTATACCACAACGGGAAGTTTTGATTTAATATCCCAGGCATTTGGCAAAGTATCTGGCACGCTGCAGGACTCTGGCAATGTTTGCTAAACCGAATGACTTCTTCGTTCTAAGCAACAAGAAGCAAGGGGAGATTTTATCCGATGCTTTGTTTCTAGCATTGACAGCCAGTCAAAAACCGTCCAACTAATTTTCATCGCTGTGCTCGCTTCCAGGATGGCTTGCTGCTTTTCCTCCAATCGAGGTGGTCTTTGAACAAGACATGTCCTTTCATTATGATTTAGTCCCCAGTCCTACCCCAATAAGTCAAGATGAGCTTGCACCTCCCTTCTTGCGCCCAAAGCTTTAAATCTGCCCTGTCTTCGTTCAGCTATGCATACAGCTGAGGACTGAAGGCCAGTCACTGGGCCAGAAGTTATCTCTCAAACTTCTGGCATCAGATTGCTCATAATATTCTCTTTTTATCTTTTTAATGTCTGCAGTTTCTCTAGCATTGTCCCCTTTCCATTCCTGGCGTTGCTCATTTGGCCCTGGTGCTCCCACGCTCTCTCCCCTGATCCCTCCGTGGTCAGCCCTGCCAGAGGTCTGTCCGTTTTATCAGTCTTTCAAAGGGACAAACTTTTGGGTTTGTTAATCCTCTGTTTTCTAAGGTGGGGTTTTTTTTTCTCTTCAAACTTTATTCTTTATTATTTTGGTTTCCTTCTTTGGGTTTAATTTGCTGTACATTTCCTAACTTCTTGAAACCCATGCTTAGATCACTGATTTTCAGCCTTTGTTTGTTTTTTCTAATATATGCATTTAGGACTGTAGATTTCCCACTAAGCTTGCTTTTGGTAGCATTACACATATTCTAACATAGTGTTTTTAATATTTAGTTCAATATTTACTATTTAGTTCAAAATACTCTCCAATTTCCATTATGATTTTTTCATTGACACAACGATTATTTACAAGTTTATCTCTTGACTTCTAGACATACAAGGATTTTCTAGTTATCTTTCTGTTACTGATTTCTAGTTTAATTCTGCTCTGGCCAGAGAATTTATTCCGTATGCCTCCAATCCTGGGAAATGTGTTGAGACTTGCTGCATGTACAGCCCGAGGCTTCCTCTTCTGGTAAAGTCTGAACTCTTCAGTGTGACCTGAATTATGACCTACCTGCCCCTTGAGGGACATCTCCCCATTAGAGCCCTGCCTGCTGGCCATGCGGGCTTCCCCGTGGTTTTCCGAAGATGCCAGGCTCTTTCACATTCTGTGCCTTTGCCCATAATCTTCGCTTTGCCAGAGATGCCCCAGTGTTACTGTCTGCTCCTCCTCATTATCCTTCTCTCCACAGCTCAGATCCTTCCATGTGGCCTTTCCAGACCCCTCCCCATCCCTGAACTACCAGAGGCATCTGGGACCCGCACCTGCTCTTTCCCTCACCCCCTCTCTTCCACGCTGCTGCCAAAGTTCTCTTCCTAGAGTGCAGATCTGGCCACTTGTCTCTCCTGCGCACAATCCTCTCATCACATCCCTCTACCCAGAGCCTGAACTCGGTGCTCCATACAGGACTCTCTCCCAGCCCTTCTCCAGGTCCCCACACCTGTGTTCGTGCTATTCCCTCTACCTAAAATGCACGTCCCACCTCATTCCCTGCAGCTTTCAAGTCCAGGCTCAAGAGTCGCTTCCTCCACCAGGCCCTTCCTACACCCATCCCTTAACACTGCCCTTCCCTGGCAGGTTAACTACTCCCCGTATAACGGTAATGGTCAAGGGCAGAGGTCAGGGCAGGAGAATGTCCCTATGTTAACTTTTAGTTATGTTATTTATTTTATTTTAGGAGGATTTCGGTGCTTCCACGGCAGAGTGTGGGCTTTGCAAAAGGTTGTCCAGCGCTGTGTGCCCAGCTATACCTCCCTCTGTCTTAGCATATGTAACACCTAGTGCACTCATTTTTTAAAGCATGTCTTACCTAACCAGACTACAATTTCCTTAAAGATAGGCACTGAGGCTTATTTAATTTTGATCTTAGGAGACTAGCACAGTAACTAGCTTAATAGGTACAACTAAATGAACTTCACTGAGGGAATAAAGGAAGACAATTTTCAATTCTAGGTCCTCAAACAGAAATTCCAGAAGAAAGCTCTGCGTGCTGTTAATTCTTCACACTGAAGTCCGGAACACCACGTTTCCGTCAGGTATTTCCATTCCATGTAAGAACCTTTAATGGCCCTGCTGCATCCAACCTAAACTTGCAGATCTGGGACCAGGCCTCCATCACAGGACTCTGCCCCCATTCCAATCTTCTGTCCCACCTCCCCCGGCCCCCCACCACTATTCACGTGGGGCTCTCAGCAATCACCGTTGCTTCAGAAGGATTGCTAATCCTCTACTTGGCTGGCGCACTTTCCCCGGGCCCCCTGATATCCTACCCCACTCATCAGGGTCCCTGCCTCAGGGTACAGGTCTTTCTCAAAGCCCGCCTTGATTTCACTCCTTCCTCCTCACCTCCGGAACACTTAATTGGGCCCTTACTCTTGCTTCCTTTCTCTGAGTCACAGCTTTCTGGTCCCGTGTGCCCCACGTTGCCTAGAACAAAGCTAGTAAGTGCCCAACTGTCACTCAGCAGTAACACCTGTTGACTGACAGTCACTGATGTCTTTACCTCGGCTTCTCTCCACCCAATTCAAGGGCTGCTTGGATGGTACCTGCATGAACCCCCAGGGGCTATCAGTGCTATTTGCATGAATATTTCCTTGTAATCCTATCCCTCCCAACTCCCTCCACGTCACCACGTAGAGACATTCCTGCATAACTAAGGGAGCGAGAAGAGCTTGTTTTCATAGCTATACAACAGAATCAGAGGCTTTTCAATCTTCTTTCTCCCTAGAAATATACACGTACACACACGCACGCACACAACGGAATTGTGCCTCTTTCTGCCTTTCCAGAACAAGTAATCCTTAAATTCTCAGTTCTGTATTACTCTGTTGTATTCCCACCCTCTGATAAAATTTTGCTTTCCTGAGCCTTTTAAAAATACCCCAGGTGGGGCGCCTGGGTGGCTCATTCGTTAAGCGTCTGCCTTCGGCTCGGGTCATGATCCTGCTCGATCCCCGGGTCCTGGGATCGAGCCCCACATCAGGCTCCCTGCTCGGCGGGAAGCCTGCTTCTCCCTCTCCCACTCCCCTGCCTGTGTTCCCTCTCTCACTGTGTCTCTGTCAAATAAATAAAATCTTAAAAAAAAAAAAAAATACCCCCAGGTAAAAAGAAAACTGTGATATTATGCTTTTGGAAATTTAAATATGTAACTCTAAGAAATTAAAAACATACAATTTTGAAGTGTCTTTGATTCCCCAATAGTGATGAAACCCAGCCACCGCAGGGTATGAGCAATATAATACTGTAGTGGTGACCGGGGGCTGCTCAATGGAATGTGGGCTGCAGAAGCATATCACCTCCAGTCCTGGCCCATGGAGACCTGCAAAGTCTCCATATTCTCACCTGTTTCTCCTCTGAGAACTGGATCAGGACCAGAGGAGGCCTCGAAGGCCCTTGGGGCTGGTACAGTCACTAGATGGGTGGAGTCCTGAATGAATGAGGTAGAACAGAACTCTTCCCCCAGCCCCCACAGCCCTGCACTAGATTGTGACAAGAGAGAAATAAACCTTCACTGTGTTAAGCCACTGCAATTTGAGGGTAGTTTGTAATAATAGAAAGTCCACCCTGACTAAAATGATATTATCCTGAATTCTTCAAGTTAAAAATAGTAATTATTCCTGAGTACTACTTACAAGCAACTCTGTCTAAAGCTCTTTTGTTGCTTTTCTCCCTTTCAGGTGACGTGGGCACTGGTGGGAGCTGTAATATGCCCCTCAGATCCCCCCCCTCACTCTGGAAGGAAGGAAAAACTAGTCCCCATCTGCTGGCATCACGGTGAGCAGAAAGTCCCCAGACGTCAGGCACCTTCAGGAAAGGGCTTAGGTAGGTGAACAGAGCTGCTTTCCCCGGGTCACGCCCTTCCGGGTGGCTTTCCACCCCGGGTGGCAGTCTGTGACCCGTCAACGAGAAACCACAAAGGCACAGCCCCCTCACCCCAACTCAGAAGGGCCGTCCCCACTTCCATTCCCCATGGCATCAGCTGAGGCCTTTCTTGGGACTGAAACACAGCCCGAATTCTCCCTCCGCACAATCCCGCTTCCTTTTCCTCCCTTTCCTTTCTTTTCCTCTCCGGGGTGTTGACCCCCAAACCACTCCCCAGGAAGCTTTCCACACACTGACCTTCATCTCAGAGTTACTTCCCCGTGAACCCAACATGAGACAGGCACCGTATTCTTTTTTTTTTTTTTTTTTTAAGATTTTATTTATTTGACAGAGAGAGAGACAGAGAGAGAGCACAAGTAGGCAGAGTGACAGGCAGATGGAGAGGGAGAAACAGGCTCTCCGCCGAGCAGGGAGCCAGATGCGGGGCTCGATCCCAAGACCCCAGGATCATGACCCGAGCCGAAAGCAGCCACTCAACGGACTGAGCCACCCAGGCGCCCCCAGGCACCTATTCTTGATGCAACATCACGCTGCCCAACCCTGCCTCGGCATACGGCACAAATACCAGATTTTCTGATCAAAAATGAAAACACATCAAGTCACAGTGGGACAGAAGCTCTAAAACGGAGACTCTCTGGGATGGGTTAAACAGGTGACGGGGATTAAGGAGTGCACTTGCTGTGATAAGTGCCCAGGAACATATGATAGTGTGGGAGTCACTATATGTACACCTGAAACTAGTATTACGTGGTAGGTTAACTAGGTGGCACTGAAATAAAAACTTTAAAAAAATAAAATGGAGACTCTCTACAAAAATTCAGAACGTATTATACTATTAAAAGAACAGGCTCTTTGCAAGGAAATAAGAGAAACCATAAACACTTTGAGAAAAGGAGCTTTGAAATTGTCCTAAAGAAAACATTACCACCTGGCTTGTAATCAAAGAAATCATTAAACACATAACAAAGAGCTACATAACAAAAATTATTGAGGCTCTATTATCCATCTGTGCAGGTATCTGGTATTACTACACTTACAACAGGTACTTTTTGAGCTAAGAGCTTTATTCACATGCATTATCTCATTAAATACTTTATACGTTCCGCAGGCGGTAAAACTCAGGTTCACAGAGAGTAAATAAATTACCTAAAGTCTGGGCGCCTGGGTGGCTCAGTTGGTTAAGCGACTGCCTTCGGCTCAGGTCATGATCCCGGAGTCCCGGGATCGAGTCCCACATCGGGCTCCCTGCTCGGCGGGGAGTCTGCTTCTCCCTCTAACCCTACCCCCTCTTGCGCTCTCTCTCTCACTCTCTCTCTCTCTCAAATAAATAAATAAATAAAATCTTTAAAAAAAAATGTTTAAAAAAAAAAATTACCTAAAGTCCCAAAGTTAGGACTCAAAGTCAGGTTGGGATTACTCCAAAGCCTCAACTCTGTAGTATGTCTTGCATATTCAAGCTACTTGTGCCAGGGGGAAGGGAAAGCAAAAGGCAAGTAGATGTGATTCCAAACCCTGTTCTCTCCTCTCACCCCCTCTCCTGATGACAGGCACAGGCACTGCCTTTTAGGAGCACACGCTCCAGGTGAATGAGTTAAAGAACTCATCCACGCTTGACTTTGCCAGAAAGAAGCGACCCAGCACGGAACTGTCCTCTAGCGATTCAAAAGGTTCTTCTGCCCTCTTGTGGCTCAAGGAGACTACTACATATCGAAGCTCCATTAAAAAGCTAAAATACCATATAAAGGCAACTGGCAGTCACACAAAACAGCAGGAGGCAACCGTGATGGGCTCTAAATGAAGCAGATTCAGTAACTCAAAAATCTGACCTTGCCACTCTTCGGTGACAATCACTGCTTGTAATGAGATCATAAGAAGAATAACAGTACTATACATCAGAGGAAAACTAGCAAACAAATCAGTATTTTGTAATGATAGTAAAGAACAGGACAACAGCTACATCTACTCAGAACAGTGATAGAAGTTTAAAACCTTCTAAGCCCCAAACAAAACTCCTGGCCTTTGCTTTCCATACTTAACAGTATGTTTGAGAAATCTCATAGGCAGCAAATACAGAGCCTCCTCATCCTTCAGGTGCAGAGCCCCTTGGATGGGAGAACTTGGCCCCTACTGGTGGACACTTAACTGCCTTCCCAGCTTTTGCTATTAAAAATAATGATGCAAAAAAACCCCAAAAAAACAAAACAAAGAAAAACTGCCACCGTGGACCATCTTGTACACAGACTATTTTGCAAGTGTGCACCATTACCTGCAGATGAATTCCTAGAAGTGGAGATGCAGGGTCTAAGGGCACATGCATGCCTTTGTATTACTTTTTGAAATTTTCTTCCTCTGACTTCCCCCTCCTATTTCTCTGGCTGCTCCTTCTCAGACTTCTTCTCATGCATTCTTAAAAGTTTACGAACCACTGTTTTATTTGGGCTGACTTTATAAGCAGCGACTACTTGCTGCTCAACTCTTAGTTATAAATTCCCCCAGGACTTGGTCCTTGGTCCTCTTTCATCCTATATCCTTTCCCAGCTATCAGTTTTCTTCCCTGAAGGCAATCAAAGTCACTATTTTGGGGCTTTTGCTTCCAGAGTAATTTTATGCATATGCATGCAAATCTATATGTACTATATATATATGTCCTACCTGTATAAATATAAATGTACATACACAAGATTTTTCACCTCCCTTTCTATATAAATGTTAGTATTCATATCCCAAACTGAAGGAGTTGTAAGGGGATACTGCCAAGCAGCAACTTTCATAAGAAACTGTGGCCCCAAACATTTTTCAACCCACAGTTATGTGGCAGACAACTGGAGTGAACCCACCGGGGAAAATCAGATTCAAGTACTGTCTCCCAGCCTAGCCTCCTGTTTGAAAAGGTTTCACAAAGTAGGGGCACCTAGGTGGCTCAGTTGGTTAAGTATCTGCCTTCAGCTTGGGTCATGATCCCAGGGTCCCGGGATCGAGCCCCATGTCTGCCTCTCTGCTCGGTGGGGAGCCTGCTTCTCCCTTTCCCTCTGCCTGCTTGTGTGCGATCTCTCTCTCTCTCTCTGTGTCAAATAAATAAATAAAATCTTAAAAAAAAAAAAAAGAAAGAAAAGAAAAGGTTTCACAAAGTAGCCACAAATTAATTCAAGGGAAGAATAGAGAGCAGAGGTCGATAAATCAAAGATAAGAGCCTATATAAGATCTTTTACATTTATGGTTATTTACCTATGAAAGATTTTCTATTTTACTTTTAATGAAAGTTCTCTAACTACATAAAAATAGAGAGAAGAGTGTAATGAACCCCATCCTACAGATTACACAATTAAAACATTTTGTTACTGGCTTCCTGGTTTCACTTCTTTCTTCATTCTTTCTCTCTTCCCTTCCCTCCCCTGCCCCTCCTTCTTTCTCCTGCTCTCTGTTTTGGCTACATTATTTTAAAATAAGTCCCTGACATCATGTTGTTTCATCCCTAAATACTTTGTCTGGACATAATCATAAAACACAAAGACATTTCCTTATATGACCACAGTATCCTTATCACATCTAACAAAGTTAATAATTTCTTGATATCATCAAATGATCAGTCCATATTTATACTTCCACAATTATCTCAAGAAAATCTTTCTATAGCTGGCCTCTTAGGTTTCAAGGGAACTGTACAGCCAAAAAAATTCTAAGTCCAGGCTGCAACAGCCCGTGACTAATAATTCTGAAAAGAATTTCTAGGTTCCCAAACCCTCACCAACAGGAAATGAACTGCTAAAGCTCCCAGGAGGGGCATTCCGCCCAGTGCCCACACCGATGTGGCCCTGGCAGCTACGGGTTAAGGAAGAACCACCATATACCCTTTAGCTATCATACCCCCACTGCCCCCTCCCCCAGTCCTAAGCAAACAATCTATTTTCTGTATCTACAGATTTGCCAAATTTGGACATCTCATACAATATGTGGTCCTTTATGACAGGTTCACGTGTTTTCTTTTTTTTTTTTTTAAAGATTTTATTTATTTATTTGAGAGAGAGAGAATGAGAGAGAGTACATGAGAGGGGGGAGGGTCAGAGGGAGAAGCAGACTCCCTGCCGAGCAGGGAGCCTGATGCGGGACTCGATCCAGGGACTCCAAGATCATGACCTGAGCCGAAGGCAGTCGCTTAACCAACTGAGCCACCCAGGCGCCCCGGTTCACGTGTTTTCAATGCTCATTCACGTTGTAGGATATATCATATATCAGCACCTCATTCCTTAACATTCCATTGTATGGATATACCCCATTCCATGCATCCATTCATTAGCTGATAGACATCTGGGTTGTTTGCACTTTTTGGCTGTTATGAATAATACTGCTATGACCATTTGTGTACAAGTTTTAATTTGGACATATGTTTTCATTTCTCTTGAGATCCTCAGTGTAGACTCTGGGTCAAATGGCAACTCTATGTCTAACTTTTTGAGGAACTGCCAGACTGCTCTCCAAAGTGGCTGCACCATTTTACATTCCGACACGCAGTGCAGGAGGACTCCACATCCTCACCAACACTTGTTACTATCTGTCGTTTTCATTACAGCCATGCTAGTAAGTGTTAAGTGCTGTCTCAATGTGATTGTGATTTGCATCGCCCTGGTCACTAATGATGCCGAGCATCTTTTCATGTGCTTATTGACCATGTATCCAGGTGCCCCCCACTACCCAAAAGTGGAGGGTTCCTCTGAAACCTTTCATAAGCCAGAACGGCATACAGTGAAGAAGCACTTACCACCAATTTATATAGGGAAATGTTTGAGAATGCCTAGACACACAAAAAAATAACTCCTTTAGGCCTTTCTGATACCTTAGGGCACATCTTGCTAAAGGATGCACAAAATAAATCGAGGGAAAGCACAGATGCTCAGACACCGTTCAAAGCTACAGGCGGCTCTATGCAGACACCGTGGGTGTAGTTCCGGCCAAAGGCGCTTGGAGGCGCCACTCTCGCCCCTTGGAGCGCGCGCTGCCTCCATACAAGACAAACACTCAGTGCTATTTTCTCTTTTCGCCTTTTTTTCATGAAGGCAAAAATCCTCTTCAGAGTTCTCTCAGCGAAAACAGGTACTAATCATGCAGGTCTCTGGTGAAAGTCAAGTGGCTAACACGAACTTTTGAAAAGCAGCAGATCCCTGTATCTTCTTTGGCGAAATGGCTATTCAGATCCCTTGACCATTTGAAAAATTGGCTTGTCTTTTTATTATTGAGTTATAAGAGTTGTACATCCTATTTTCCCCCCCATCTCTTCCGTTGAGAATAAAAGGTTCCCAACCACTTAAGAGAGTATTGATTGTTCTTTTTCTATAGCAAGAAGTAACCACCAGAACTGGTTTCAAGCTCCTCCAGATCAATGACCGCTTCACACCACTAGACAGGCTTTTGAAAAGCCAGACAATCAACAACGGCTTCACTTCAATGACTATGCTTCCGAAAGCCATCCCATTCAGCAACGATCTCACTCAGACAACTGTGTATCCACAGCTAAAGGTCAACCAATTCCTAAACACTCTTAATTCTGGAAGTCTACCAAGGCCTGAACTCCTCTTTTAAAGACTAGAGAATCAACAGCGGTTCTTAAACTTCTGGTAATGGGGCCGTTTTACATCCTCAAAACTTACTGAGAACTCCAAAGAGGGTCTATATGTGTGGGTTAATAGTGAATATTTACTATATTGGAAATTAAAACTAAGAAATGTTTAAATACTAATTTAAAATTAATTATAATAAGCTCATTAAATATTACCATAAACAATACAATTTTATGGGGGGAAAAAAAACTTTTCCAAAAAAATTAGTAGGAAGAGTGGCACTGTTTTTCCATGTGTGCAAATGTCTTTAATTTACAACTTTATAAAAAAAAAAGTGTGGATTCTCATCAATTTCCACATTCAGTCTGCTGTGAAACATTGCTTTAAATATATGAAAAAAATTTTGGCCTCACAGGTAATAGTTAGAAGAGGGAGAGGTTAAAAAAGGGGGGGGGGGGCAGTTATTTCAGATGTTTATGGATATTCCTCTTTGATGCTAGACCAAAGCCCAAAAAGTGATAGTTTCTTAAAGGTCAGTGGCAATATGGAACCTGAAACCGTATCAGGAAACATTTTCACACTTTATTACATTAACATCCACTGGTCTCACACTGTGAACAAATCCTTTTGCCATGCATGATTTGTGAACATTACAACAGTGGGCTTTTGGACATTATTAGTCCACTGAGTTATACAGAACTTCCAATGTTTTCATATTCATTATGCCATATTTAAAAAATCACATTTGTGGTGGGGCGCGTGGGTGGCTCAGTCGTTGGGCATCTGCCTTTGGCTCGGGTCATGATCCCCGGGTCCTGGGATAGAGCCCCACATCTGGTTCCCTGCTCAGCAGGAAGCCTGCTTCTCCCTCTCCCACTCCCCCTGCTTGTGTTCCCTCTCTTGCTGTGTCTCTGTCAAATAAATAAATAAAATCTTTAAAAATAAATTACATTTGTGGGATTCCTGGGTGGCAGAGTTGGTAAAGCAACCAACTCTTGATTTCAGCTCAGGGGTTGACTTCAGGGTCCTGGGATTAAACCCCAAGTTGTGTTCTGTGCTCAGTGGGGAGTCTGCTGAAGAGTCTCTCTCTCCTTCTCTTTCTCCCTCTGCCCCTCCCCCATCTCTCTGTCTCTCTCTCTCTCAAATAAATAAAATCTTTAAAAAAAAATCTTGTAACAATGTCTTTTGAAAAGCAAAATTTTTTACCTTTGATGAAGTCCAGTTTATTATTTTTTTTCATGCTTTTTTTTTTACCCTCAAGAAATCATTAGCAAATTTGAGGTGTCTGGGTGACTCCGTCGGGTGAGTGTCCAACTCTTCATTTCAGCTCAGGTCATGGTTTCATGGTCATGGTATCGAGCCCTGTGTCAGGCTCCATGCTCAGTGGGAGTCTGCTTGGATATTCTCTCCCTCTGCCCCTCCCCCTGCTCGTGCTCTCTCTCTAAAATAAATAAATCTTTTAAAAAAATCTTTAGCAAACTCAAGGTTACAAAGATTCTCCCCTAAATTTTGTTCTTTGAGTTTTATAGTTTTAGTACTTTCATTTAGATATGCAATACATTTTAATTTAATCTTGTATATGATGAGAAACATGAATCAAGATTTGTTTGTTTGCTACCATTTATTAAAAAGATTATACTTTTTCTACTGAATTGCCTTGGCACCTTTATCAAAAATCAACTGGCGGGTGCCTGGGTGGCTCAGTTGGTTAAGCGACTGCCTTTGGCTCAGGTCATGATCCTGGAGTCCCGGGATCGAGTCCCACATCAGGCTCCCTGCTCAGTGGGGAGTCTGCTTCTCCCTCTCCCACTCCCCCCTCTTGTGCTCTCTCTCTTTCTCTCTCTCAAATAAATAAATAAAATCTTTAAAAAAAAATCAACTGGCTACTGAATGAATAAGTTATAGGAATAAGAGACACAGCATATGGAATATAGTCAATGATACTGTTATAGTGATGTAACAGGACAGATGGTAGCTACACTTGTGGTGAGCATAGCATAAGATACAAACTTGTCAAATCACTAAGTTGTACACCTGAAGCTAATGTAACATTGTGTGTCAACTATGCTCAAAATAAAAATATTTTTTTAATTAAAAAAAATTCCAGGGGTGCCTCGGTGGCTCAGTTGGTAAGCGTCTGCCTTCGGCTCAGGTCATGATCCTGGGGTCCCAGGATCGAGCCCTGAGCCCTGCATCGGGCTCCTACTCAGCGGAGAGCCTGCTTCTCCCTCTCCTTCTGCCTGCTATTCTCCCTGCTTGTGCTTGCTCTCTCTGTCAAATAAATAAAATCTTTAAAAAAAAAAGTCCATTGGCCATATATGTGTGGTCTATTACTGGACTGTTTTCTGTTCCATTGATCTATATGTCTACCTTAATACCAGTACCACTCTATCTTGATTATAGTAGCTTTATAAGTTTTGAAAGCAGTTAGTATATAAATCCTCTTAGTTACTTTTTTCTAATATTTATTTTTAAGTAAGCTTTACACCCAACGTGGGGCTTCAACCCACAACCCCAAGATCAAGAGTCGCATGCTCCACTGACTGAGCCAGCCAGGTGCCCCTGCTATTTTTTAAAACTGTTTTGAATATTTTAAATTCTGTGTTTCCATATAAACTTTAGAGTCAGCTAGCAATTTCTACCAAAAAATAAATTTAAAAATAGCCCACCAAGTCTTCTGGAATTTTTATTGGGAATTGAAGCTTAAAACAAATTGGGGAGATTCAGTATCTTAATATCATGCCTCTGCCCCATAAACACAGTGTCTTTATCTCAATATTCTTTCATTTCTCACGCAGCAATATTTTGTGGTTTTTAGTGTACATACTGGCTATTCTTCTCCCTAGGGGGTCTTCTTTCCTGCACTCCAGGCTATCCTCCTAACTATCAGAGAATGTAGAGGCATACAGAAACAATTATCCAACCACATTGAGGGAATTACAAGGAACCCTATGGAAAATAATATAAATCAAGTCATAAATTTTATTCCCCTTTTCTTCCCATTTCCTTCCTCCTACAGAGGCAACTATTCTATTGTTTAATATTTATATTTGCTTATGTTCTTTTACTATATATATGTTTGATATGCATTTATTTTTTCTTATCAACTTATCAACCTTTCTTATCAACAGGAGTAACTTATATACAATAAACTGCTTCAATTTAATGTATACAATTTGAAGAGTATTGACAGTTATATACACTCACAAAACCACTGCCAAAAATCAAGACACAGAACGTTTC
The DNA here is from genome assembly GCF_029215605.1 of Mirounga angustirostris. NCBI lineage: Eukaryota > Metazoa > Chordata > Mammalia > Carnivora > Phocidae > Mirounga > Mirounga angustirostris. The sequence continues at coordinate 156,215,409 of NW_026991712.1, forward strand.
TATCAATCTCAAAAAATTCCTGTGCCCTTTTGCAATCCACCCTTCCCTTCACACTTCATCCAAAGTAACTAACAATCTGCTTTCAATTACTAATAATTACCTTGTACTTTATATAAATGGAACCATATAATATGTAGTCTTCTCTGTCCGATTTCTTCTGCTCAGAGTAATGAGTTTGACATTCATCCACGATGCTGCATGGATCAAGCTTGTTCCTTTCCGTTGCTAAATGGTACCTCACTGTGTGAATATATCACATTTTGTTTATCCATTCGCCTGTTGATAGACATTTAGGTTGGTTTCCAGTTTGGAGCTCCTGGGAATAAACCTGCTTTGAGCATTCTTATACAGGTCTTTACGTGGTCATATGCTTTTATTTTTCGTAGGTAAATACTGAAGAGTGGAATGACTGACATTTTGGCAGGTGTATGTATAACTCTTAAGAGACTGCCAAACTGGTTTCCAAAGTGGTTGCACCATTTTACATTCACAATAGCAATATGAGAGTTCCATTTACTTCATATTCTTGATAATACATTATCTTTTTTTAAAACTTGAGTCATTCTAATTGGTACCTAATGTTATCTCGCTGTGGTTTTAATTTGTATTTCTATGATGAGTAAGAATGTTGGGAATTTTTTCATGTGTTTACTGGCCAGTCCCACATCTTCTTTTGTATAGTGTCTCTTCAAATCTTTTACCCATTTTGATTAAGCTGTTTACCTTATTAACTTACAAGAATCTTTTATATATTTTAGATACAAACATATGCATGTACTGAGTATTTTATAATTGAACATTGTATGTACAAGTATTAAATGTTCCTTCCATTCTGTGGCTTGCCTTTTCATTTTCTTAGTGTTTTTTTTTTTTTTAAAGATTTTATTTATTTATTCGAGACAGAGAATGAGATAGAGCATGAGAGGGTCAGAGGGGGAAGCAGACTCCCTGCCAAGCAGGGAGCCCGATGTGGGACTCGATCCCGGGACTCCAGGATCATGACCTGAGCCGAAGGCAGTCGCTTAACCAACTGAGCCACCCAGGCGCCCTTCTTAGTGTTTTTTAAAGGGCAAACATTTTTGGGGCGCCTGGGTAGCTCATTTGGTTAGGCATCTGCCTTCAGCTCGGGTCATGATCTAAGGGTCCTGGGATCGAGCCCCACTTGGGGCTCCCTGCTCAGCGGGGAGTCTGCTTCTCCCTCTTCCCCTCCCCCTGCTTGTGCTCTCTCTCTGTCAAATAAATGAATAAATAAAATCTTTAAAAAAATAAAATAAAGGGCAAACATTTTTAATTTTGGTAAAGTTTATCAAATTTTAATTTTATGGCTCATGTTTATTGTATCCTAAGAAATCTTTGTATGCCTGCCTTTTTAATTTATAAAAAATGGCATTGTGTTACTGTTTCATTTTTGACTTAAACTATATTTTTAAAGTTCCATCTATGTTGTTTCATGTATATAGGATCTGTTACTTCTAACAGCTGCAAATCATTTCATGATATAAATACCCTACTTTTTGCCTATTCACCCCTACCCCTAGGATGGAAGCAGACTCATCCTCCAACTCCTTGGGCACACAAATAATGCATGATCTGATAAGCGCCATGGAATATATATATATAAAGGAGCAGACCTGCTGAGCTAAAAGATGTGTACTTCAGTTGATTAATTATTACAAGACCGTGTTCCAGAATGGCTTTGCTAGTCTACCTTCCCTCCAGCAAAGAATACTGGTTACTATATTCTCACATTCCTGCCAACACTGGCCATTATCCAGCTTTCTTCTTTTGTCAGTCTAAGAGGTATAAAGTAGTATCTTGTTTTAATTTTAATATTTGTTATAGCCCCTAAATTTGAATATCTATTCCTATGCTTAGCCAATGGGTTTTTTATTCTGTAAATTCTTTCTTCTAATTCTTTGCCCATTTTCCTTTTTTAAAAAAGATTTTATTTACTTATTTATTTATTTGAGAGAGAGAGCAGGGGGAGGAGCAGAGGAAAAGGGACAAGACTCCGCGCTAAGTGCGGAGCTAGATGGGGGGCTCAATCTCACAACCCCAAATCACAACCTGAGCCAAAATCAAGAGTCAGTGGCTTAACCAACTGAGCCACCCAGGCGTCCCTCTTTGCCCATTTTCTACTGGGAATGCTGCCTTTTTCTTCTTGATTTGCAGGAATTCCTTGTCTATTCTAAATATCAACCCTAGCAAATTTTTTTATTTTAATTCCAGTATAGTTAACAAATATTGAAATTTTCTTCTCCAGTATATTATCTGCATATTAACTTTGTCTATGATGTCCTCAATAGCACAAAAATCTCAAAACACATTCTGTGCACACTTGGAAAGAATGTGTATTCTGCCATTATTGGGTAAAGTGTTCTATCTCAATTAGATAAAGGTACTTCACAGAGTTGCTTGGATCATCTATATCCTTACAGATTTTTTACTTATTAATTACTGAGAGAGGGGTATTCATATTTTTGAACATGATGGTGGATTTGTCCTCTTCTCCCTTTTAGTCTTAACAGTTTTTACTTAATGAAGTTTGATGCTCTCTGATTAGGTACATACATATTTATGTATGTCTTCCTGGTAAACTGCTCCTTTTATCATTATGTAGTGACCCTCTGTAATCTCTTATAAATTCTTTCTTAAGATATGTCCTGAAATTAGTATAGCTAAGCCAGCTTTCCTATGCTGATTGTTTATATATTTTCCATCCTTTCAATCTGAACCTGTTTTGTGGGTTTTGTTTTTTTTTTTAAGATTTACTTACTTTTTTCGAAAGAGAGACCATGGGGCGGGGAGTGGTGGAGGAGAGGCAGAGGGAGAGGGAGAGAAAAACCCAAGCAGACTCGGGGCTAAGTTCGGAGTACGATGTGGGGCTCGAACCCAGGACCCTGAGATCACGACCTGAGCTAAAACCAAGAGTCAGATGCTTAACCAACTGTGCCACCCAGGCACCCCTACTTTGAACCTGTTTTTAAATTTAAAATATATGTCTCTCATATCAGGACATACATCATGCTTCAACTATTCTGACCGTTTCTGCCTTCAGCTGGAGCTTTAATCCATTTGCGTGTAAATGTAATTGTTGATACAGTCAGGAATAAATCAACTGTCTTACCATTTGTTTTCCATTTCTCTCTTCTGTTTTGTGCTCTTATATTGCTGTTTTCCTACTTTCTTTGGGGTTAACTGAATATTTTTTTAGCGCTTTTTATTTCTTCTTTGGCTTCTTAGATATATATTTGGAGGGGGAGGGGTTGTTGCTGTTGTTTTTTCCTAGTAGTTGTTCTACCAAGGAGTTCTAAGCAATACACATCTTTAACTTATCAGACTATTTAGAGTCAATATGACACCTCTTCACATCTGACATTTCATACCTCTTGTTATTCTTCCCTCAACTTATACACAATATTCCTACTTCCCACTTCTTATTTTTCACAAATGTAATAACCTCACAAGAGTAAGGTTCCACTTAACCCCCCTCTCCCCATTCCTTGGGCAAGTTTTGTCACATCTTACTTCTACATAGATTCTAAACCTCATTCCACATGGTTACTATTTTTGCTTTAAGCAACTGTCTTTTAAGCAAATTATAAGAAAAAAAGGAAAAAGAGTCTTTTATATTTGCCCATTATTTTTACCATTTCTAGTGATCTTCATTTTTTCCTATAGATCCAAGTTTCCATCTGGTCTCACGTCCTGGTGTCCCAAAGGATATGCATTAGTATTTTTTTTTTGTAATATTGTTCCGCTAGCAGCAAATTCCCTTAACTTTTCTTTGTTTAAAAAAAAGTCTTGGGGCGTCTGGGTGGCTCAGTCGTTAAGCGTCTGCCTTCAGCTCAGGTCATGATCCCAGGGTCCTGGGATCGAGCCCTGCTCGGCGGGAAGCCTGCTTCTCCCTCTCCCACCCCCCCCCCTGCTTGTGTTCCCTCTCTCACTGTCTCTCTGTCAAATAAATAAATAAATAAATAATTTTTTTTAAAATGTCTTCATTTCACCCTCATTTTTGAGGGATATTTTCAACAGATAAAGAATTCTGGGACAACAGGTGTTTGGTATTTTTCTTTCAGCACTTAAAAGATCTTTCATGGTGTGAATTCCACTATTTATGGTGAAGGGTAAGTGGAATTTCTTACCCTCATTAGAAGGTTTCTTTTTTTTGTTGTTTTCAAGATTTTCACTTTAGATTTCAGATGTTTGACTATGATATGCCTAGATTTTCCCAATATTTATCCTTAAAGTTTGCTGAGCTTCTTAGATCTGTAAGGCAATGTGTTTCACCAAACTTAGGATGTTTTCAGCCATTATATCTTCAATTTTTTTTCTGTCCAATACTCATATATATTAGACAATTTTATATTGTGCCACAGTTGCCTGAGGCTATTCATTTTTCTTCCACATTTTTTCTTTCTGTGTTTTGGATTGGATCGTTTCTATTACACTCTCTTCCAGTTCACTGACTTCTGTTATATTCAATCTACTGTTAAGTAAAATCTTCATATTCTGTTTCTATACTTTTCAGTACTAGAATTTGCTTTTTTAAAAAATAGTTTTGATTTCTCTGCTGGAACTACTTATTGTTCACAGTATTTTGCTTTAATTCTTTAAATTATTTATAATAGCTACTTCGCTAAGTCCAATATCTGAGCTATCTCATTTATAGACTTTTTCTTCTCTTGAATATGGATCACAATTTCCTGTGTGTCTGTATGTCTAGTAACTTTTTACTGAACACTGACCACTGTGGAGATGGCATGCGGAAACTATGAATACTGAAGAGCATCGATTTGTATTTTAACAGGCAGTTCAATTACTGCCTGACCTTGAATTTGTGTAGACATGATTCTATGCTATGTTTAGTGTGGATCTGAGGAAATCCATGGCATTTTTGACTTCTCTAACTTGTTGGGACCCAACCTTTAAAATCTGCCTTGCTGGGGCTTGGTTTTCATCTTGTTAGGGTGAGTCTTGAGTATATCTTACTCTAGAGTGAGATCTTTATTCTTTTTTTTTTTTAAGATTTTATTTATTTGACAGACACAGTCAGAGAAGGAACACAAGCAGGCAGGGGGAGTGGGAGAGGGAGAAGCAGGCTCTCCACCGAGCAGGGAGCCCGATGTGGGGCTCGATCCCAGGACCCCGGGATCATGACCTGAGCCGAAGGCAGACATTTACTGACTGAGCCACCCAGGCGCCCCGAGATCTTTATTCTTAAGGCCTCGTCTTTCTGGTCTCTCGATGCCAGGGGTAGTAAAGTGCTCGTGAGCTTTCTCCACCCTGGCCGGGCTGTCACTTTAAAGTCCCTGACGCTTCAGCTACCCACAATACTGCTTGACCTCTACTCCCATCCTGTGGATGTGGTTAAATGCAGGCAGTTTTGGCCTGTGCATACACAGCTCAGTCCTCAGCTACAGACTCACAGGAACTGCCCCCAACCCCAGACTTCCGAGACCCTGCCTCTGAACAATTCCCTATTCAGTGATGACCCATGTCATGGACTCCAACCACTTCAGCTGCCCTAAACTCTGATCTTTGCCTCCTTAGCCATGTGGAAGCACTGCAGTCTGTTTAGATCCCAGCTCTCTGAACAGGGTTGGGAAACTGCCCCCTCCCCGCAAGAGAACTGTGGAGCTCTCACCTCATGAGTTTTCCTTTTCTTAGAGACTGAAATTTTCTACTGCCTACTGTCCACTGCTTGACAAGAGTTGCTTCATTTATTCTGTCCGGTGTTATAGTAATAGAGAGAGGGCTAGCCTAATACCAGTTCTGCCATTATCATAAGAAGCAGAGGGTCACCCTAAGCTACGGGCTAAAAATGCCAGCCTCCATTTCATTTTTAAGATGGAAAACTAAGAGTTAATATAATTTCCTCTGTCTATAAGCTAAACTTAATCTACCCTTCTCCCAATATCAGATCCAAACGCCAACTTACTCGCCAGATGGTATTCTCCATCGTAATCAGATCAATAATGCATATTTTATAATCTCTCCAGTTATGATCTTTTGTAAATATAGGCAAGAACACAGTGGGAGTTGCTATGCTGATAAACGTGGTAGTATGAATTTTTAAAGTTCTCATAAGAAATTAATCCTACTCCTATAAAATATCCACTTTAACTTATGAAATATGAATAGATAAAAATAATAATAAAGTATGTAAAGTTTCCATGAAATGGACTATAAATATTAGGTCTACTGATAAGAGGGCAACTACCCGACTCTCCTACAAGGCCTGACCAGAATAAAGCATCAGAGCCAAGAGAAATGTCAGTATTTTGTCTCCATTTTGGAGATGATGAAACTGAAGTATACCCAACTCCTCCCAAGATTGTGTTGATCTGTTCATTAAGTTAAATATATGTATGTATATATTTCTACCATACTATATGTGTGTGTACATGCACTCACATAAAGTATAATAATTCTGCAGTACTTTTTTTATTAAGACTATTTTTTTAGAGCAGTATTAGGTTCACAACAAATTTAGAGGTAAGTACAGAGATTTCCCATATATCTCCGGCCTCCACACGTGTATATCCTCCCCTATTATCAATATCCCTCATCAGAGTGGTATACTTTCAAAAGTAATGAACCTACACTGACACATCATAATTACCTAATGTCCATAGTTTATGTAAGGGTTAATGCTTTGTGTTGTATATTCTATATGCTTGGACAAAAGTACAAAAACATATTCATCATTATGATATCATACAGATTTACCACCCTAAAAATTCCTTATGCCCTGCCTATATGTCACTCCCCTCACTTCCAAACCTTGGCAACCACTAATCCTTTTATTGTCTCCATAGTTTTGCCTTTTCCAAAAATGTCATAAAGTTGGAATCATGCAGTACGTAGCATTTTAAGACTGGCTTCTTTCACTTAGAAATATGCATTTAAGGGGGTGCCTGGGTGGCTCAGCTGGTTGAGCGTTTGCCTTTGGCTCAGGTTGTAGTCCCAAGGTCCTGGGATCAGGCCCTACATCAGGCTCCCTGCTCAGTGGGGAGCCTGCTTCTCCTTCTCCCCCCACTTGTGCTCTTGGTTGCTATCTCTGTCTCTCTCTCTCAAATAAATAAATAAAATCCTTAAAAAGAAAGAAATATGCATTTAAGGCTCTTTTGTGTCTTTTCATAACTTGATAGTTTATTTCTTTTTAGCACTTAATAATATTCCATTGTCTGGATCTACCACAGTTTCTTTATCCATTCAACCACTAAAGGACATCTTGGTTGCTTCCAAGTTTTGGCAATTATGAATATAGTTGTTATAAATATCTGTATGCAGGGCTTTTTTTGTGTGAACATAAGCTTTTAACTCCTTTGGGTAAATACCAAGGAATGTGACTGATGACACAGTTAGAGTATCTTTAGTATTATAAGAAACTGCCAAACTGTCTTCCAAAGTCACTGTACCATTTTGCATTCCCATCAGCAATGAATGAGAGTTCCTGTGGCTCCACATCCTCGCTGGCATCTGGTATTGTCAGTGTTCTGGATTTTGGCCATTCTGATAGATAATGTGGCAGTATCTCAGTGTTGTTATTGTTTCGTTTGTTTGAAGTAGGCTCCATGCCCAATGTGGGGCTTGAACTCATGACCCTGAGATCACAAGTCACATGCTCTCTATCGACTGAGTCACGCAAGCGCCCCCAGCTACAGAACTTTTAAAAACAGGTTGAGGGGTGCCTGGGGTGGCTCAGTCAGTTGAGTGTTCAACTCTTGATCTCGGCTTGGGTCTCAATTCCAGGGTCAAGAGTTCAGGCCCCGCACTGGGCTCCATGCTAGGTATGGAGCCTACTTAATAAAAAAATAAATTTAAAAATAGGTTGATAACTAGACCAATCTTCTACTTAAAGTCTTTCAGGTTAGGCATCTGAGCCAAGTCCTAGCAATCTGACCAAGACTTGACACAGCTCTAAGTTACTCAAAACAAAGCAGTTTGCATCCTGTCACAATATGTCTTGGGATTAATGAAATCATAAAATTTTCCATCTGGAAGGGATTCTATGCTCCAACATGGCATTTCATACAGACGTCTCTTTCAGAATGCAACATATAAGAGCTGTTTTATTTCTTTCTCGTGTTATAGGCTGTGAGCATAAAGGTCTATGCATCTTACATCCAGTTACATAGAAAAGCACATGGGCCCTAATAGGAATATACTACTTATTAAATGAATAATTTAATAATAAAAATCTCTAGACCCCCTCCACCACCACTATGAAGGAATTCCAATACATCATCTTGGTAAGTCATAAAAAGTATAAAAATTAAGGAAACATAATGCTAAAGACATTTATTTTTCCAACTTGTAAATGCCCTTGCATGAAAGACATACAAACTCTTTACTGAGCCTCTTTGAAGCCTCAGCTTCTACGTCTGTAGGACAGGACAGTAATGATCAATATAAACTATGAGGATCAAACGAAATTAGGAATGTGAAGTTCTCATTACAGTGCAGACACAGGAGATACCCACTAAGTCACTCTTATTATTACCAGCAGCCCAACTCTCCCTCCCCAGCAGTCATCTCCCTGCCTTAGGGCACTCCCTCTGGCTGACTTAGTGTGTGGGGTAAAGGTCCCCCCTTGGCCCAGGTAAGCCGTCAGAGTTAGTCATAGTACCCTGCCCTCTGACGTGACAATATGCTCCCGTAAGACGGTCTAAAACAACCTATTCAAAGTCAAGTATCTGAAAGGCTGGAAGTCGGAATAACAAAAATATGCAAATAGTGGTTAGTCAGCAGATAACTCACTCAAAGGAAAAGCAGACAGCTATTCTTCACCTACTGAAGCAAGCCTACAGCACCACCTCCAAGCTCATAAAGCCCTCCGTCATCTGGAGCACTTTCTTTCTGTCCCTCCCCCTTACTTTCCTTCCTTTTTCTTTCTCCACCGCCCTCCTGATGCTCTCTACTATTTCTTCTCAGTCCCTCTCCTCTCTTCTTACCAATCAGAATACAGGATTCAATCCTATCCTTAGTCTTTGTATTTATTGTACTTTTCAATATCATAATGAACATAGGCTTTAAAGACAAATCAGGGGGCACCTGATTAAGTGAGTGGCTCACTCAGTTAAGTGTCCAACTCTTGATACCGGCTCAGGTCATGATCTCAGGGTTGTGAGATCAAGTCCCGTGTAGGGCTCTGCGCTCAGTGCAGAGTCTGCTCAAAATCGTCTCTCTCTCCCCCTCTGTCTCTGTCCCTCACTCGCTTGTGCATGCACACACATGCTCTCTCTCCAAAATAAATAAATAAATAATTTTAAAAATAGGGGCGCCTGGGTGGCTCAGTCGGTTAAGCGTCTGCCTTCGGCTCAGGTCATGATCCCAGGGTCCTGGGATCGAGCCCCATGTCAGGCTCCCTGCTCGGCGGGGAGTCTGTTTCTCCCTCTCCCTCTGCCTCTGCCCTGGCTTGTGCACACGCTCCTTCTCTCAAATAATCTTTAAAAAATTTTTTCTTTAAATAAAGGCAAATCAGGATTCAATTCCAGCTCTAATAATTACCTGTGTAACTTAGGTAAATTAATTAAATACTTCCATTTGCTCAGCTGAAAAACAGGGATAACAGCATCTCCACATGGTTAGGGTGAGAAGTAATTTTTTTTTAAAGATTATTTATTTATTTGAGAAAGAAAGGGGGAGAGAGAGAACAGAGCAGGGGGAGGAGGAGAGGGAGAGGGAGCAGCAGACTCGCTGCTGAGTAGGGAGCCCATTGTGGGGCACGATCCCAGGACCTCAAGATCATGACCTAAGCGGAAGGCAAATGCTTAACCGACTGAGCCACCCAGGCGCCCCAAGAGCGAGAAGTAAATTAACTAAAATTTGTAAGCTGTCCGTCTAAAACCTGACATACAATAGGTCTTCCATAAAGTTAATGTCCTTCTCAACTTCTCTGGGAAAATATTATCTAATTCTTGGTTATGTTGTCTACAGGTCAATAGTTCTCAACAGAAAAGGAGACCTCCATTCCTTAAAACTATCCCATCTATTTTATGGATACAGATGAATCCATCCATTATGGATATAGACAGTGCCTTTCACTACAGAATTTTGTACTACCCTGACACAAACACTTTATTCTGGGTAGTCTCCTTGATTTTAAAAATAAGTTGGAAGAGAGAAATTTAAATAAACTCTGGAAACGCAAAGTAATTAGTTAAAATTATAAGCTAAGCATTTAAGAGGCACTTAAACAATACACATAAAATAATAAATTAAAGACTTAACACTACATTTTAAAAAACTGGCTTGAAAATGCTTCAGGAGTTTGGGCCAGGTAAGAAAGAAATGAACTACTTCATAGGAATGGTTCCCATATTAAGGCCTTAATACAGTAGCAGGGCCAACTGCAGCTGCCTCTTCCAACTCCTTCTATCTCATTTTAACCTCACACCTACAGACTGACTCTACTCTTGAGTAAATTCTACACTGGTATCAGTTGATATTTGTAAAAAGAAAACTATCTTAGAGAAATCACATTCACTAGGAAACAGGACCCACTACCCAATGTCTCCTGAGCCAAGCTCAGACAACCATCAGACAAAAGAACCAAAAGGAAAACTACTTATGGCCCGCGTGTGACACTTCAAGCTACGTCCAAGAAGAGAACATGCAAAGGACAGCGCCACCCAAAGCGAGCCCTTCAACCGCAAGCCTAAAGCCACAACACGGGCCAGCCTGGATGAATCGAAACCAAGTCAGAGAGGAGCAGAAGGCTAGTAGGAAACACTGTGTAACACAGAGGCCGCAGGTACAAGCCGAAGAAAGGGACTGAGAGTTACTGGGGAGGCGGGGGGAAAGCCATTATTCTATTGAGGTACAAGTTCAGGGCAAGCAAGGGCAAAATAATTAGGCAGGCAAAATTTCTTCAGGGAAAATAAAACAAAGACAATATTAAACTGAACACTGAAAATTCAAAGAAAAGGTAGAGGTGACTGTTTTCAGGGCAGGAGAAAACCAACGTCAACCCCCAGCCCTAAGGCAATGAATACAAATGGGAGTGGCAAGACACCGCAGTAATTAAAAAGAACAGCATTCAAAAACTAGACATACTGGTGGAGTTTGGGGTTTTATTGCAGAATAGCATGTTTTCACTGCGATCATAAAAGGATATGCCATGGCATGCAGTTTTTGAAGAACATCAAAGTTCTCAACCTACAGCCACAAAAATGGCAGGCAATGTCTGAGCCTCTAAGTCCCAGGAGTTCGCGGCTTCCTCTCACTGCCCGTCTCTGAAGAATATGAAAGCACCGCAGCCCCCGAACGACCAGTTACCACTCTGGGCCGGGCTTTTCCTGGGGGCAGGCTGGAGCGACCATACTTACTGGAGTCCTCCCACTGGAGTAAATGGAGCTTCCACGCAGAATAATACAAAAATCCCAGTACCAGAAAAAGGCAGAGGGCTAGCAGCAGATTGCGCACAAATACCAAGAGTCCCATCTTCACATGATTTACGATTTCCTACATGACCTAAAAAATAAAAATAAAAAAATAAAAAAATAAACCAATTTAGGTCTTAAAGGATAAAGCAATCACCTTGTTGATACACTCTACCTTAAAATAAGTGCGTATAGGAAAATTTCCAAATGAAGAGCCACCTAGAGTTACCACGGACTTCCTGACATGGCATCCTCTAACCTGCTAGTCCTAGTCTCAAGAGACAGCTTCACCAGTCACTCAGTATCCAAGCCAGAAACCAGCAATCATCCCTGCGTCCCTCCTCTCCCTCATTCCCAGCATCCAATCAATGACCAAATTTTGGCAATTCCAACCTGACAGATAAATCCCCAATCACACCCCCTGGCCCCCATCACTACCCTAGTCCACGCCACCACTGCGTTTCCAGAGACAAGCTCCCCGCCTCCAAACTGTACTCTCCCAAATCCATTCTCCACACAGAAGTAGGACGGGTCTGTTAATAACACAAAATCTGACATTACTCTCCTGCTCAAACCCCTTTGTGTTAGTGTTCCACTGCGGTTGAAACAGAACACCATAGACTCGGTGGCTGAAAACAACACGAATTTATTATCTCAGACTTCCGGAGGCCCAAAGTCCAGGTACACTGTGGCTCAGCAGGGTCCTCTGCATGGGGTCTCCCAAGGGCCAAAACCAAGGGGGCACCAGGGCTGTCCTCCGCTCTGCAGACTCTGAAGATGAAGCCGCTTCCAAGCTCACTCATTCCAGCTACTGACCAAATGCAATTGCCTGCAGCTGCAGGGCCAAGGTCCCCATCTCCTTGCTGGTTATCACACAGTCTCTGCTCCTGTATTCCTTCTCATATTTTCCACATGGCCCCCTTCAGCCACAGTGGGTTAGGTCCCTCTCTGAATCTCTCCAACTTCCCCTTCTACCACATCTTGCTTCTGCCACCAGTCAGAGAAACTTCTTTGCTTCTCAGGCTCATGTGATTAGGTTGGGCCCACTTGAAGAATCCAGGATAATCTCCCTGTTTTAAGGTCTGTGGTCTTATTTGCATCTGTAAAGTCCCTTCTGCCACATAAGGGAACATATTAATGGATTCTAGGGATTCGGGTGTGGACATCTTTGGGGTGCCATTCTGCCTCACACACCTTTCATTCAATTCTCAATTCCTTTAAAATAAGGTCATTGCTCCTTAGAGTCTAGCAGCTTATGACTGTGCCCCTATTTTACTCTCCAAACCATCTCTTGCACCTCCCAACCCTATCTGTGTCCTGTGCCTTTCTTCTTCCAATTCACTGAACACAGCCTTGTTTCCCTCCTCGAGGCCTGCCTGGGACATTCTCGGCCACACTGCTGTTTCGCCTATGGCACATTCTCTGATGCTCACCTGAAATGGAACATCGGCGGGGAAGACTTCCCAGGATCACCCCCCACCTCACTCAGGTATCTCAGCCAGGAAATAACATATGAGAAAGAAATTACATATAAATATTATAAATAAAGTGATAAAAAGTTATCATTTGCAGACTTAGCTGTCCATCCAGAAAAGCCAAGAGAATCAACTGAAAAACCATTAGAACTAGTAAGTAGGTGATTATAAGATTAATTTACAAAAAATCAACAGCTTCTTTTTTTCTTTTAAGTTTTACTTATTTAAGTAATCTATACCCCACATGGGGCTCAAACTCACAACCCCAAGATTAAGAGTCACATGCTCTTCCAACTAAGCTAGCCAGGCACCCCACAAAAATCAACAGCTTCTTGGAGGTTCCTCAAGAAGTTAAAAATAGAGCTACCCTATGACCCAGCAATTGCACTACTAGGCATTTACCCCAAAGATACAAAAGCAGTGATCCAAAGGGGCACCTGCACCCCAATGTTCATAGCAGCAATGTCCAATAGCCAAACTAGGGAAAGAGCCCAGATGTTCATCAACAGATGAATAGATAAAGAAGATGTGGTGTGTGTATACACACACACACACACACACACTGGAATATTACTCAGCCATCAAAAAAATGAAATCTTGCCATTTGCAAGGATGGATCTGGAGGGTATTATGCTGAGCAAAATAAGTCCGTCAAAGAAAGACAATTATCATATGAAGAATATAAGACACAGTGCAGAGGATCATAGGGGAAGGGTGGGAAAACTGAATGGGAAGAAATCAGAGAGGGAGACAAACCATGAGAGACTCTTAACTATAGGAAAGAAACTGAGGGTTGGAGGAGGGGAGAGGGCTGTAACTGACTGACAGGCTTTTTCAGGAGGGTACGTGATGTGATGAGCACTGGGTGTTATATGCAACTGATGAATCACTCAACTCTACCTCTGAAACTAATGATGTACTATATGTTGGCTAACTGAATTTAAATTAAAAAAAAAAAATCAACAGCTTCTTAAAAACTATACCAGCAATACTGATGAGAAGATGTATGGGGAAGAATTCCATTCATGATGGCAACAAAATCTATAAAATATCTAAAAATAAACAGGAGGAAATGGGCAAGATTTTCACCAATGGACATAAGAGATCTGAATAAATAAAGACACACAATAGGCTCCTAAGTGAGAAGTTTCAATATTGGAAATATTTCAGTTCTCTATAAATCCAGTCTGACTCCAGTCAAAACCCATGGTTTTGTGGGGTTTTTTTTTTTTAACTTAAATCTAATCTGAAGACTTTCGGCCCAAGAAGAGCCCAGAAATTTTTTTAAATAAAAAATAATGAGATGAGGATGTGCCTTACCAGATATCAAAACTGACTCAAAGCTGTTAATTCTTTTTTTTTTTTTTTTTTAAGATTTTATTTATTTGCGAGAGAGAGAATGAGAGACAGAGAGCATGAGAGGGAGGAGGGTCAGAGGGAGAAGCAGACTCTCCACTGAGCAGGGAGCCCAATGCGGGACTCGATCCCGGGACTCCAGGATCATGACCTGAGCCGAAGGCAGTCGCTTAACCGACTGAGCCACCCAGGCGCCCCAAAGCGGTTAATTCTTAAGGTAGATGGGTACTGGGGCGCCTGGGTGGCTCAGTTGGTTGGGCGACTGCCTTCGGCTCAGGTCATGATCCTGGAGTCCCTGGATCGAGTCCCGCATCGGGCTCCCTGCTCAGTGGGGAGTCTGCTTCTCCCTCTGACCCTCTCCCCTCTCATGTGCTCTCTGTCTCTCTCATTCTCTCTGTCTCAAATAAATAAATAAAATCTTTAAAAAAAAAAAAGATAGATGGGTACTGGCACAGGAAAAGACAAATAGGTCAGTAGAACAGAGAGCAGAGTCTACAAATGAGCTCTCAGAAGAGAAAGAGATACACACATATACATATATAAATGAATTTACTTTATCTATCTATATATGAATTTATTCTCTGATAAGCATATAAATTTCATAAAGAAAAAAACCATGATAGGATACACAGCTAACTGCTGATGTGGTTGTCTCCAGGAAACAGGATGAAACAATGGGAAGTACTTTTCCCTTTATATACTTCTAAGTTAAATTTGTTTGTTGTAAAGTCACAAGTATTACCGCTATAATTTTTTCAAGATTTATTTATTTGAGAGAGAGAGAGCATGAGCCAGAGGGGCAGAGGGAGGGGGAGAGAGAATCTTAAGCAGATTCCACACTCAGTGCAGAGCCTGATGTGGAACTAGATCTCACAACACTGAGATCATGACCTGAGCGGAAACCAAGAGTCGGACGCTTAACTGACTGAGCCACCAGGCGCCCCATACCTCTATAATTTTTTAATATTAAAAAAAAATCAAACAACACATTGTAGAAATATAAACTAGTAGACTCTTCCAGGAGCAACTGGGCAATAGCTACTGAAATTTACAACATTCACGCACCTCGACCCAGCATTTCTATTTCGGTGACTTTTTCCTACAGCAACATTCCAGCATATACTTTACAAGATACGTACCTGAATATTCATTAGCAACACTCATTATAAGAACAAAATACTAGGAAAAAATTCAAATGTCCATCAATAGGAAACCAAACAAATGAATTATGGCACGTCTACGCAGTGACATCTAGATCAGTGGGGTCATGGCAGGAAACAGATGGCACACGCAAAGGGGTTAACCAAAGGAAGTTAACCATGGGGTTTTTTATAACTGTGTGATCAGAGTTAAAGGAACCGACCAGGGGTGGTGAAGCATCCAGGGGCTCTCAACAGTAGGAAGCTACTCCTGCCTTCGAGGTGAAAGAGCAAGAAACAGAAAGGTGTCCCTGGAAAAGAGAGGCCAGCCATCAGGAGCGGTGCTAAGGAGCGAACAGCGGCTCCTGGAGCCCCAGCAAGGGGCGGAGGGGCTAAGAAAGGCTCTGACTTCTCTCATCACTCGCCCTCTGATCCCTGTCAGTGTCTTTTATCAGCTGATTCCAACTGGAAGCCAGAGGGCAAGGAAGCCGAGATGATGCCATTCTTCGAGGTCAGATACCAGCACAGAGGGTACAATGGATAATGGATCAATGAGGGCAGGAGGATAACACGTATAGAGTATGAGGTACTGGTGAGACAGAATGAGGCACAGCTGTACATCCTGACATGGGAAAAGCGTCTAGTCTACACTGCTAAATGAAAAATAATCTAGTTGTAGAATAGTAATGTACATGTACGTATGGCCACATACTGGTGATAACAAACAAGGGCGACAGCAATACTGAAAATTAAGGTTACGTATTCAGTACATACTTAATATGCACCAAACTGTAGACGATGTCTATCTCCGAAAAGTGGAGGGGGGTGTTTTTCACAATCTACTTATTAGTATATTTATTTTTAATTTTTATTTTTATATTTATGCACATAACAAAGTTTTCAAATTGAAACAGAAATTAGAGACTTGCAATTCCAGCAACACAAAGGACCATGTATCCCAGCCAGTGCTCCCAGTGAAAACAAATTTAAGGTAGAAGCAGCCTGCCTACAAAAGGCAGGTGGCTGGGCGCCTGGGTGGCTCAGTCGTTAAGCGTCTGCCTTCGGCTCAGGTCATGATCCCAGGGTCCTGGGATCGAGTCCCACATAGGGCTCCCTGCTCATCGGGAAGCCTGCTTCTCCCTCTCCCACTCCCCCTGCTTGTGTTCCTGCTCTCGCTGTCTCTCTCTGTCAAATTAAAAAAAAAAAAAAGGCAGGTGGCTGTTGGAAAGCCTTTCCTTTCCAAAGGCAGCTGGTCCCAGCCCCTCCCCCGTCTTCCTGTCCTGAATGCAGATCTGATACCTGCACTGCCACGGCCACACAGTGACCACAACCCGAAGCCCCGGCAGACGCACGACCACAGGCCATCGGTCAGTCAACAGATTTGCCCGTCGACTGAGCAAATATCACGGTGAGAAGACAGAACTGATCACCTACTTTACTTCTATCTTTTCCATTACGGGAGAAGGATCTTCAAATGAAGAGGTGGAACAAACACCCAAAGAGGAAAGTGATTTCCAAAAGTGGATGGCATACAGAGAAGTAAGAGCTTAAAATAAGTCAAAACCTTCAAGATAAGGAAAAGAACTCAAGATTCTGAAAGAGATAAAATTTCAAACTCACTGCTAGGACAAATGCTTGAGGCTGTGGGGGGGGAACTGGTCTCACACACTGCTTGGTGGTGGGAAGGACTGGGCCATGTCTAATGAAATTACACATGCTTTTGCCCTTTATCCCAATAATCTCACTTTTAAGAAACTATCCCAAGGGAGCCTGGGTGGCTCAGTCAGTTGAGCATCCTATTCTTGATCTTGGCTCAGGTCATGATCTCAGGGTCGTGGGATCGAGCCCCGCATTGGGCTCTGCCCTCAACACAGAGTCTGCTTGATTTTCACCTCTGAAACCCTTCTTGAATCCATCCGTCCCTCCATCTTCACTAACACCATCCCATTTCAAGTCACGGTAATCTTTGGCCTGGACTCCTACTACAGCCCTCTGGTTAGCCTCCCATACTCATTCTTGATCCTCTGACTCATTCTCCACACAGCAGCCAATGTGAATTTATCTCACTCCCGGGCTTAAACTTTTCACAAATATCCCACTATCCATAGGGTAAGGGCCCAAATCCCTTAACGGGGCCTGTAAGGCTCGGTGTGCTCGGCGTGCTCTGGCCCCTGCCTGCCTCTTTCCATGTCTCTTACCATCTCCTGCACCTCACCCCGATGGGTCCGCGACACTGACCATCTTTCAGTGTTTCCCAGTCCCCACGCCCTCTCCCGAGGTCAGGCTGACGCTGTCCTGACCCTCCCGTGTCATCTCACCAGCTCCCACTCAGCCTCAAATCCTCAGCTTCAAGGTTAATTCCGCAGAGAAACCTCACCCATCTCCATACTTCAGGTTAGGTCTCCCTGTTATAAATTGCCACAGCAGCTGTTTATCCTCATCCCAGTATGCAAGGCACTTAGAATCTTACGAGTATTTACAGTAATTTGTTTAACATTTATATTCTGGCTACTCCGGGCAGGGAGCACGTCTACTTTGTTCACCACTGTATCCCTGGCAGGTATTCAAGAACGATCTGCTCACTGACTGAATATTCAGTCAGTTACAGTATGCTCAAAAAAAGGGACAAAAGGGGGGCACCTGGGTGGCTCAGATGGTTAAGGGTCTGCCTCCGGCTCAGGTCATGATCCCAGGTCCTGGGATCGAGTTCCGCATCGGGCTTCCTGCTAGGCAGGGAGCCTGCTTCTCCCTCTGCCTCTGCCTCTCTCTCTCTCTGACTCTCATGAATAAATAAATAAAATATATATTTTTAAAAAGGGACAAAAGGTATATAATGCTAGGTTATTTTAATTTAGCCATAAAAAGAAAATTATATAAATATCTGAGTTCACTAAAACAAACTGCACCAAACTCCTGTCATTTCTAAAACAGCCTACAGTATGGTTATTTTCTGAACTATACCTGGCAACAATTTTTAGTCTAAAATGGCAGAATTTTGCTGACCTTCAAATATCAGCCATACTGGATATAAACTCATGTATGACAAAAGTATGCAGAGCAAAAACCACAAAGCATTTCCTGAGCATGTCTCCTGTGAATATTTTTGAGGCAAGCTAATTAGAAGTTATCATATACCGTACTATTTATTATCCAGTTTCCCAAAAAAAGTTACTGAAAAGCTCATCAATTTTTTAATAAACATTTTTGCTGAATGCACACCTCCTATTCAGATGTTATGCATGACTAGGCAGATTTATGTAGTTAATTAATATGTAATATGTTAAATTATTCTATGCAGAGGAACCATGCATTTTCTAATTGCAGGATAAGTTAACAGTGTTAATATTCATATAGCACTTACTGTGGACCAACCACAGTTCTAAGAGTTTTGAACAATTTAACTCACTGAATCTTCTCACCAATCCTATGAGGTTATCGTTCCCATTACATACAGAAAAAACTGAGGCACAGAGAGGTTGAATTATCTTAAAATCACAGAGCTAGTAAATGGCAAAGCCAGGATTCAAATCCCAATGATCTGGCTTCAGTCACGTAACTTTTTTCATCTGAAGAGGTGCCAGAGTATATCAAAACAACAATAAAAAGAAATCAGTACAGGATCTAAACAAAAATGCTGCAACACAGTGGAAGAAAGGAATGGGGAGGGCTGGGGCAAAACATGGTAGATGAAGACCACAGGACAGAAAAAATGTGGTTACAGAACAGATAAAGATCATTAACAGAGATTACCCCAATTCCACCCACTCCCAAATGGCTCTATAAAACAAGACCTAACTAAGAGCAGACATGAAAGGGAGAGCTCAGGGAAAAAATACTAAGACAACGCCACTTTTCTGAATAAAGTAAAATGAGCATTCAGGAAGACTGTACAAAGAAAAATAACACCATCACAGAAATGAAAGCCTCAGCGGTAGACAACAAAGTGGTCACTGCTAAAAAGACATTAAGAATCATGAAAGCAATGGTGGGGGCGCCTCGCTGACTCAGGGGGTGGAGTGTGCGGCTCTTGATCTCGGGATTTGAGCCCCATATTGGGTGTAGAGCTTACTTTAAAAAAGTAAAATTGGAAGGGAGGGAGGGAGGGAGAAAATGATGGTGGATTTAAAAAAAGCAAGATAAAATGAAAAAGAATAAGGGCACCTGGGTGGCTCAGCCAATTAAATGTCTGCCTTCCCTTCAGCTCAGGTCATGATCCTCCCTCTCCCCCATCCCTCGCCCCTCCCCCGCTCATGCTCACGCGCGCGCACCCGCTCTCTCTCTCAAATAAATACAATCTTTTAAAAAAAATGAAAAAGAATAAAAAGTGTAAAAGGATTACTAAAACATGCTGCAATAGTAGCCATAAGAGATCCAGCGTAAGCATAATTGGTGTCTGAAAAAGAGAACCGGGCAAACAGAACAGAAAAAGATATGTAAAAATGGACTAGAGTGAGCTGGGCTGAGGGCGAGTTGGCCCAAAGATACAGTGTCCCGGCTTCTCCAAACCACAGCAGGGCTAGGGGCAAGGATAACCTTGGGACCCCCCCAAAGGGAATTAAAAAGCTAGGGGGAAGCTGAGGTCCCGATGACTCCTGCGTGGGTTACAGATTTACTGCCTTTCAGCTCCACTGTTGCCCTGTTTGCTTGCTCGGTCAAGATGGGTCTGCACCCCTGAAGTAGTTTTCTTTGCCGCTTGGCATGATATTGAGCTCTGTCAGTAGAAGGTGCTGAAGAGCCACTGCAGGAGGACGAAGGGGTTTTGTTTCTGGGTTCCGGTGTGTTCCTCCGGGTAGGCTCCTATAGCCCACCTAGCTTGTCCAGTGCCCGGCTATGAGCCGTGAACAGTAGCAGCCAACAGCCGCCCTCAACATCCCTCTTGGGCAGTTTTGCAGCAGAGTGAGACCCCTCTGTGCAAACAGCTTCCCCCCAACACCCCAGAAGGCTGATTTCCAGCCAATCCCACCATGCAGCACCACAATAACTCATTTGCAACCCATTGAGCCATGGTCATGTCCACTACACCCTGAAGTCTGGATCTCAGCCTGCGCCAGGTGTGGGGTAGACTGGGGGGTTCTTCATTTAGCACTCTCTCTCAGCCCCAGGGTGCTGGTTACTCCTTACATGTGCTACATCTATATTCTTCTGGAGTTCTCTTTACTTCTTTAGAAAAGCTTTACTGAGGTATCCTTCAGATACCATACAATTCACCCATTCAAAGGAGACATTTCAGTGCTTCTGGTATTTTCACACAGTTGGGCAAACATTACCACAATCAATTTTAGAACATTTCCGTTACTCCAAAATGATATCCTGCACCCCTGAGCTGCCCAACCTCCTGCCCAACCTCCCATTCTCTGGGCCCTAAGCAACCACTAATCTACTTTCTGTTCTATAGAACGAGCAAATGTTTATAGACATTTCATATATAAGGAATCATACAATATATGGTCCTTGGTGACAGGTTCCTTTCACCTAGCCTGATGTTTTCAAGGTTCACGTATGTTGTAGCATGGATCAGTACTGCATTTTTTTTTAGCGCCAAATAACATTCCATCATATGAACATAAATCACATTTTATTTGTCCAATTACCAGTTGATGGACGTTTGGGTTGTTTCCACTTTTTGGCAGAATGATGCTTCTAGGAACACTGATGTACAAGTTTTTTTTTGTGTTTTTTTTTTAAAGATTTTATTTATTTATTTGACAGAGAGAGACACAGCGAGAGAGGGAACACAAGCAGGGGGAGTGGGAGAGGGAGAAGCAGGCTCCCCACAGAGCAGGGAGCCCAATGCAGGGCTCGATCCCAGGACCCTGGGATCATGACCTGAGCTGAAGGCAGTCGCTTAACCAACTGAACCACCCAGGCGCCCATGATGTACAAGTTTTTACATGGACGTAAATTTTAATTTCTCTTGGGTATATACCTAGAGAAGGACTTGGGTACGCCTACGAGTGATACATACCTGGGTCACGTGGTAACTCTCTACACCGAACTATTTGAGGAAATGCCAGCTGTACCATTTTACGTTTCCATCAGCAACGCATGAGAGTTCTGATTTCTCCACACCCGTGCCAACACTAGTGATTATCTGTCTTTTTGATTATAGCTGTCCTAGTGGGTGTGAACCAAGCAAATGGAACAACATATATATATATAAATATATACTATAAATTATAAGTATATAATATATAAATATATATAACATACACACACACACACACACACATATATATATATATATGCAAAAATGGATAATCAGAGAGACCTGGGGTGAGGCTAAGTGTCTCATTCTGGTTTTGCTTTGCATTCCCCTGATGGCTAATGGTGTTGAGCATCCTTCCATGTGCTTATTTCTTTACTTCTTACTAGCTGAGCTCATGTTACTCCAAATCCCTGTTATAGTTAATAATTCTTACATTAAAGTTTACCTGCTCAAAATACCATGTGGTTTCTCTCTCCTGACTGGACCCAGACTCCTGTAACACAGGTGGTCAATGACTTTCTAAGTAGAAATTAGATATCCACCAAGGTTATAAAAATACAGGACAGAAGCTGAAAGCTGAAAAATGTTTTGTCTCTGATCAGATGCTCCCTTTAGAAGTAGCTGAGGAAAAGCCAGGTTGGGGGGAGTGTGGGGTGGGGTGTGGAGGGATCCAAGGGAACACAACTTTCAGTTCATCTTTGTTTTTACCCAAAAAACAAACAAGCAAACAAAATGACCCTTTCTGAATAGAAGCTGTTAAGGTTTGGTTTTAAGGGGGTTTTGGTTAATGGTGTTTTAATGGTGTTCGGGGGACAAGGTTGTAGACATGATGTTTTATTTGGAAAAGGTAAATTCTATGTGTAAGATTAAAAATGCTGAATACAATCAGTCTTGAGAAAATTCAACTGGAATGTGTGAAAACATGACCCTCCTTTGCCTGGGCCAACTGAGATCAAAGGGTGGGGGCTGGTGTTGAAGGGGGCTGGGAGATGGCCATGTGTCCAGAAAACCAGACACAGAGAACTGTAGGCTGAGAGCAGTCAGGAACCACAGTCACACGTGGGCATGCACAGCAGTGCTCCAGTGAAGCCTGCCGGCCCGTCTGCCAGGAGCCCAGCTGCGTGCCATGTGTGGGCACAGAACATGGAGCAAAACCATAAAAACATGCCTGGGAATTTAAAAACTTTAAATTCAAGATACTGTTTTCTCTGGTGAAGAGGGAAAGAGACTAGGGAAAAATACATGGGGGCATTTACTGGAAATGTAGCATTCTATTTCTCGAAGCAAAACAAACAAAACAAAACCCTGAAGCGATATGGCATATTAAACTTAGTGACGGGGCACCTGGAAGGCTCAGCTGGTTAAGCGTCCAACTTTCGGTTTTGGTTCAGGTCATGATCTCAGGGTTGTGGGACTGAGCCCCATGTGGGGCTCCGCACTCAGTGCAGAGTCTGCTTAAGACTCTTTCTCCCTGGGGCGCCTGGCTGGCTCAGTCGTTAGGCATCTGCCTTCAGCTCGGGTCGTGGTCCCAGGGTCCTGGGATGGAGCCCCGCGTCGGGCTCCCTGCTCGGCCGGAAGCCTGCTTCTCCCTCCCCCGCTCCCCCTGCTTGTGTTCCCTCTCTCTCTCTCTCTCTCTCTGTCAAATGGATAAATAAAATCTTTTTTAAAAATAAATTAATTAAAAAAAAAACCAGAAAGACTCTCCCTCTCTGCCCCTCCCTGCCGCACATGCACACACACAGTCTCTCTCTCTCTCTCTAATAAATAATAAAATATGGGCTAAATGTTCCCTTTCATTGCTGTTATTTGAGACTCTAAATGTCTTAGGCCTATGTAGTAGTTCCATATTCTTTATCTGCCCATGTCTTTAACATATATGTAATATTACATATTTTATATATATTAACATATAAATAGATAACATATTAGTCTAATGTATATAACATCCATCGTAACATATGTCCAGGCAGAAGCCATTATTAGGCACCTGAGTACAACAGTAGGAGCACAGTGCAGTACCTGTCCTCGAGAGCAGTGTGATGCAGGCAGAGTATAAACAACATTATGAGATGATGGAAATTAACAACCATCTGCAACATTTAGGAAAAGCTTCAGCAAAGAAGGTGAAGCAGTAAAAGTGTAGGAGAGGCATTAGATGCCGTGCTAAAGAATCTGAAATCCATCCCATCGGCAATAAAGAACCACTAGGGGATTAAGAGACATGACAGTCAAATCTGTAGTTTAGGAAGATCACTGGAGTAGCGGGATGGAGCACAGCCTGGAGAAGACTAAGCCAAGAGCAGGACGAGGCCACTGCAACAGCTCAGACCCTTTGCCTTCAGAGAGGATGGACATCTCAGAGGGTACTCGGCATGATGCACCATGGCACAGAAAGGAAACAAAACTCTTCTTGATAAATGCTTCTGGTATTTAGCCTCAACTGACATTCACACAATCCCTCTGTCAAATGTCTCGTGGCACATGAGGCTCAGGAAGAATCCTCAGGGAGTGTGAAATCCCACAGCACGGAGATGGGCACCATCATTTGCTCACCTGCTTTGGGATGTAGTGCAGTTTATGCTTTACAGAATGACATGAATGTGGCTAATCTCCTAAGAACTGAATCTTTTAAATAGGATCATAACCAAATGTGACAATGAGATGGTGAGTAACCACAAAATCTTAAACCTCAAAGCAGTTCTCTAAGCATTGTTTGGCTGAGGACGTATAAGATTTCTAGAACTAGGGGGGCCTGGCTGGCTCAGTCAGTGGAGCACACAACTCTTGATCTCGGGGCTGTGAGTTCGAGCCCCACGTTGCGTGTAGAGATTCCTTAAAAATAAAATCTTTAGGGGTGTCTGGGTGGCTCAGTCAGTTAAGTGTCGGACTCCTTATCTCAGCCCAGGTCTCGATCTCAGGATTGTAAGCTCAAGCCCAGGGCTCCACACTGGGCATGGAGCCTACATAAAAAATAAATAAATAAAAAATGGGGTGCCTGGGTGGCTCAGTCGGTTAAGCGTCTGCCTTCGGCTTAGGTCATGATCCCAGGGTCCTGGGATCGAGCCCCGCATCGGGCTCCCTGCTCAGTGGGGAGCCTGCTTCTCCCTCTCCTCCCCGCTCAGTGTTCTCACTCGCTATCTCTGTCTCTGGCTCTCAAATAAATAAATAAAATATTTTAAAAAATAAATAAATAAATAAATAAAAATTAAATAAATAAATAAAAAATCAAATAAAATCTAAAAAAAAAAACCAAAAAATGATTTCTAGACCTAAAAGAGCAGTTGTGTATTTTTCTTTTAGAAAAATACTGGTGTTCCAAGTTTGCTGACCATTACTGGCAATGGCAAGTATCCGTTAGCAGTATGGTACTTAAGCAGTTATTCCAAAAATATTCACAACTGTTCTTTCAAGATAAAAGACATGTCTTAACCAAAGCTAGAAACTAGTTACTTTTTTAAAAGAAACTATGTTGACTGCATTTTGAAAACTGATGTTTGGGGGACTCCAAAAGTCGGTTCAGTGTTGGACTCTTGATTTCAGCTTAGGTCATGATCTCAGGGTTGTGAGATGGAGCCTCACATTGTGCTCCACACTGGGCGTGGGGCCTGCTTAAGATGCTCTCTCTCTCTCCCTCTGCCCCTCACCCCCTCTCTCTAAAACAAAATAAAAAACAAAAACTGATGTTTGGTAGTGTTTCCACCTTATTTCATTTTGTTGCCAAAAAGATATAAAAGTGTCATGTATAGGGGCGCCTGGGTGGCTCAGTTGTTTGGGCACCTGCCTTCGGCTCAGGTCATGGTCCCAGGGTTCTGGGATCGAGCCCCGCATTGAGCCCCGCATCGGGCTCCCAGCTCAGCGGGAAGCCTGCTTCTGCCTCTCCCACTCCCCCTGCTTGTGTTCCCTCTCTCGCTGTGTCTCTCTCTGTCAAATAATTAAATAAAATCTTTTTTAAAAAATAAAATAAAATAAAAAATTCACTGGTAGGGCACCTGGCTGGGTCAGTCCAAAGAGCATGTGACTACTGATCTCGGGGAGTGAGTCTGAGCCCCACACTGGGTGTAGAAATTACTTTAATTAATTAATTAATTAAGGGAAAAAAACTTAGCCACAGAATTTTCTTTTCTTTTTTAAAAGATTTCCTATTTTTTAAAAGATTTTATTTATTTATTTGACAGAGAGAGATCAAGAGCGCACACAAGCAGGGGGAGCGGCAGGCAGAGGGAGAAGCAGGCTCCCCTCTGAGCAGGGAGCCCAACATGGGGCTCGATCCCAGGACCCTGGGATCATGACCTGAGCCGAAGGCAGACGCTTAACCAACTGAGCCACTCAGGCGCCCCTTTTCTTTTTTAATAAAAACTTTTAAGTAATCTCTACACACAATGTGGGGCTTGAACTCACAACCCGAAAATCAAAAATCACACACTCCACCAACCGAGCCAGCCAGGTGCCTGTCATAGAATTTTTAACCCTTTCAACATATTTCAAACAAAAGGTTTCAGTGGGTTTTTAAGTCATGTCAAAAATACATAAACATGCCATCTTTCATTATTTTCTAAGAAAGCTGACATCAAGGAAAAGGGGAAATGTACTGAGGTGTAGACAAATAATGGTAAGACAAGAAGACAGTAGATGACATTTAATCAGAGCAACATATATTAAGTTGTACAGGAGCTCAGAGGGGAGGAACTCCCGTCAACCAGGATGACCAGGGAGGAATCTAATGGAAAACAAATCTGATTAAAGCCCCATTATCATCTTTAAAACCATGCTCAGAAGAAGACTGAAGAGGAGAAGCACTTCAGGGGGAAGCAGTCAACGAGGCCAGGCCCAAGAAGTATGCAGTCCGGTCGCACATGCAGTGTGCCTGTTACAGTAACACCAGGGCAGGAGCGTGTGCACTTGTGGGTGAGGGCGGGGAACAGCTGAAGAGCCATATATAATTTGTTGGCATTTAAAGAATGTGTACATTGGTATGATATCCGTATCAGTCCTTCCCTTCTTGATCTCAGAATAATTCCCCATGCCTACCACTCCCAGACCAGCATTCACTAACCACTTAAGATGTACAAACATAACCACAATGTGGGCAGTGGCTATCTCAAGACAGTGGGATCGAAGGCTTATGAGCACCTACTATGAACCAGGTAATATCCTAAACGTTAGAAGTCTTAAAACTGTTATTTTTATTGTAAGAGGTCCCTTATGTTATCTAATAGCGCCAGGCTTTCTATTTGCTTGAATTCCCAGAGCAGCAACCTTGCAAGATAGGGATTTTTTACCCCACTTTACAAATTTGGAAACCAACAAGATACAAGGGGTTTTGGAGCTTGCCCAAGGTCATACTGCAGAAACTAGGGAAACCTTGATGGAAATCCTGGTCTGCAGACCCCTGTCCATGGTGCTCTCCTCCACCCCTGGGAAGGACCCCGACTACCCAGTCACATCACCGCCCTTGTCTAACTGGTGCCCTCCCCACACTCACCTCACTCTCATCTCTCCCCAGACATCAACATCCTTGTGTAGCAGGCACAGGACCACGGCTGCAAACCCCAGAACTTCCCCTGTCAGGGAAATGGGGTATTCACTCCTCCACCTCCTTCACACGCAGTCACCTTAATAAGAAACAAAGCTGATTTCCTACCTTTAAATCCTTCAGTGGCTCCTAATCACCTGCAGGATAAAGCTCTGACTCCTGAACTCACAAAGCCTTTGCAAGCTGCCTTTCGCAGCCTCCACACACTCCCTTTTCTCTCCTGCCGCTCAAGTGTCCTCAGGATGTAACCACACTCTCTCGTGTTTCTAGGCCATTACACACATTGTTTCCTGTCAGAAAGCCTTTCAAACCCACATCCACCCAGCTAATAACTAGCGATTCTCCAAGACCTAGGTTAGGTGTAAACTTTTCTGGAAAACCGTTATGTATAATCCCAGTGTGATACCAGGTCTCATTTTGGAGATCTCACAGGACCCTCAAAACACAGCCCTTGTGACAATGTATTTTAACTGCTGGCTTACTGGCTTCCGGTCCTACCAGACTATAGGCTCTTTTAGGCCAGGGACATCCCTTTCTTATTTACAATGCCATGATCCTAGCACAGGGCCTTGCACACAGCACCTGCTCAGTAAATATTTGGGGGATGACTGGAGTGCCTCGTGTGATGGGAGATACAGACATACCCACAACTAAGTAAAATAAAATACGACAAATGTGAAAATAAGAAAGGTGTGGTAAGAATGCTATCCAAGGAAAGGAAAAAAAGGTAAGAAAATCTAGGGAACCCTTCTACTTACATTCCTGGGCTTTCTCAAAGTTTTTTTTTAAACCCTGATGCTGCTGCTCCTGGTGATGTTCATGAACACGAGTGCTTACTCTGAACCAGGTGCTATGCAGAGCGTTTTACATAAACCAACTCTTCTGATTAGCCCTATGCATTGAAAACACCCTATGCACTTTACTGATAACCTCAGGCTCAAGAAGACACTTGCTCAATGTCAGACAATCAGTGGCAGAGACAAGATTTCAACCCAGATCTTGTCTCCTGAACCATGGCTCCAAACAGCACTCCATGTTTCTATTCTTTTTCGACAGTGAAATCTCAGGGTGCCTGGGTGGCTCAGTCGATTGAGCATCCAACTCTTGGTTTCAGCTCGGGTCATGGTCAGGAGATCCAGCCCCAATTCGGGTTCTGCACTCAGTGTGGAGTCTGCTTGAGATTGTCTGCCCCTCCCCCTTCTCTCTCTCTCAAATAAATAAAATCTTAAAAAAAAAAAAAGTGAAATCTCCTCCCCAAATACCAAAGTTTGATGGCCTCAAGGAAACCCAATAAAACCAACATTAAACTAAGATTCCTTCTTAGTTTAATTATACAAGTGAAAATGTACCTCCAGTTATTTCACTCTTCCTGGCTAAATAACTTGAATATAATTTAACTTTTTGGGGGATGCCTCAGGACCTTTCCTGTGTTCACTACTGAGGGCACTGTAAAACAGTGATGCCCTTGGCACGTCTCTGCTGGGACTAGGGTACACCAGCCTGCCCTTGTACCAGCAGCCCCGGCCTATAGGCATGTACAGTGCCTGTTATGGAGTCCTAACTTCCCAACCCACCCTCCTCCCATGCCTAGTTAGAGATCCTATTTCTTGCTACTGCCAATATGCTCGTCTCTAGCAGGCCATCTGATTTTGCTACCTCCAATCTTCTATGGACTGTGGTACTCATAAAAGATGTAGTAGTCCCTCATGTTGCCCACCAATTAGATCTGGCTCTTTGCTTTCCAGGCACATGCTAAGGTTGCAATTCCCTGCTCTTTTTTTTTTTTTTTAAGATTTTATTTATTTATTATTTGAGAGAGAGAGAGCATGCATAGAGGAGGAGCAGAGGGGGAGGGACAAGGAGACTCTACGTTGAGCACAGAGCCCGATGCAGGGCTCAATCCCACGATCCTGAGAGCATGCATGACCTGAGCTGAAATCAAGAGTCGGACACTTAACCAACTGAGCCACCCAGGTGCCCCTCCCTCCTCTTCTTTAAAGTTAGGTATGGGGTGCCTGGGTGGCTCAGTTGATTAAGCGACTGCCTTCGGCTCAGGTCATGATCCTGGAGTCCCAGGATCGAGTCCCCCATCGGGCTCCCTGCTCAGCAGGGAGTCTGCCTCTCCCTCTGACCCTCCTCCCTCTCATGCTCTCTCTCCCTCAATAAATAAATAAAAATCTTTTTAAAATAAATAAATAAATAAAGTTAGGTATGGCCATGTGACTTGCCTTAGCTGATGAAATGTGAAACGAAAGTGACACGTGCCATCTGGGGACCGTGCCCCCTAACCACCTTCTTTCACTCAATCAAAATGACCATCGAAACACTATGTTCAGATGGAGTTTCCATCAGCCTGGGTCCCTGACTGACTGACTGTGAGGAGCACAGTTCCCTGTGCACTCATGCTAATGAGAACTCAACTTTTGTTCTGTTAAGCCACTTAAGTCTTAATGGATTTTTGTTAATGCAGCCTAATCCAAGTTACCCAGATGAATACATCAGATCATCAAATCTCTTTTTTTTTAAAGATTTTATTTTTAAGTAATCTCTACATCCAACGTGGGGCTCGAACTCACAACCCAGAGATCAAGAGTCACGTGCTCCACTGATGAGCCAGCCAGGTGACCCTCATCAGATCTCTTAGTAAGGAATTCTCTCACACAAATAACTTTCTTTACAGATTTTAAGATGAACATTTTGTTTGTACAAAGAATTTTCTTTGCATCCATCTTGGTTCAAAGCTATGTTCAATATAAAACACACCTGTCAAGTACCTACTGTATACAAAACACTGTGCTAGATGATGAAGACAGTCTATGTCTTGAAAAAGTTTCAGTCTTAGGTTGACAATTGCGCGAAAAAGGCAGACTCTAGTGTTATAATGGTTTAAAGGAGAGACAAGTCCCATCTAGATGGAAAGGAAAGTTTCACAAAGAAAGTTCCATATCACATGGCCCTGAACATGGGTAAGAACCAACAATTAGAGATTCAAGGGGGTCATTTAAGATAGAAAAAGCAACATAAGCAAAGATATGGAGCACAAACAGCAAAGCACAAAGAGCAAATAGTTCTTCTGACCTGGAAAATAGTAAAATCTAAGGGAATGGCAAGAAATGAGTTTACCCACAGTGTCTCTGCCAGGCTGATCCGTGCTAAATTCAACAGACAACGGGGACCTGTTAAAAGTCTTGACTGGGGAAGTGAGATAAGAAAAAAAAATATTGGGGGGGGGTTCCGCAATAATTCAAGGGCATGGTATCAATGACCCCAAATAAGCCTGATGACAGTAGAAATGGAAAGCAGCAGATGTCAAAAATAG
This sequence comes from Mirounga angustirostris, assembly GCF_029215605.1. Taxonomy (NCBI): domain Eukaryota; kingdom Metazoa; phylum Chordata; class Mammalia; order Carnivora; family Phocidae; genus Mirounga; species Mirounga angustirostris. Next base: position 156,245,607 of record NW_026991712.1, read on the forward strand.
TGCGGAGGTCTATCAGCAAGACCTGGCAACCAAGTGAACACAAGGGAGAGAAGGAAGGCAAGAGGGCATCTCAAGGTGCAGATCCTGAGTAGCCACAAGGACTGTCAGTCCACGCAGCTGAGATTAATCAGAAAAGTAACAAGAACCAACAAAGTGCTACTGTATATTTTTCTAATGGCTAGCTGAAGTAAATGCTACTACCTGTTCATCCTTTACTCTGCCTAAGACGTTACTTCTCCATTTTTTTTTTTTTAAGATTTTATTTATTTATTTGACAGAGAGAGACACAGCGAGAGAGGAAACACCAGGAAGGGGAGTGGGAGAGGGAGAAGCAGGCTTCCCGCGGAGCAGGGAGCCCGACGTGGGGCTCAATCCCAGGACCCTGGGATCATGACCTGAGCCGAAGGCAGACGCTTAACGACTGAGCCACCCAGGCGCCCCAGTTACTTCTCCATTTGATGTGACCTACCTACCTTCTTTATACAAACTTACCTCCCAGTTTCTCCAACAAGAACCCCCTGGATTCACCCACGAGCATTTCAGGTTCTCCCCTGCCCACCCTGACCATCCTCACTTTCTCATTTCCTCCCTTGTTCTTCTTCATCCCCCAGGCCTACCCAGTCATGGCTCAAAGCAAGCCTCAGCTTCCCTGTGAAACCTTCCTCAAACACATGGGTTTCTCCTTTTCCCAGACTCTCCTACCTATTGTCTAGGAATTCTAGAGACAGTATCATCAGTTATCAGTGTCCTGTGTGCCCTGTATTCCCACAACTATCTCCTAGGCTGATAAGAACAAGTCTCTCACATGACAGGTCTTCAGTTTCCCCACATTCTTACTGCCTTTGTACATAATATGTACTCATTAGACACTTTATTGATGATCCAAAGTCAATTACTCTAAGAACATGCACATCTTATTCCCTCTTTAATAACTTACTTTTATTAAACCACGACTACACATTTAGACATGCAAAATGGTGAGGTTCATCACTTAATACTTCAAGATGTCTTTGAGTGAAGAATCTTTCATCTTAGGAGCTGCTATTGCCTTAAGAGGTGATTTGAAAACACCATTGGGTCCTTTTGACTTTTAGGTACACCAAACAGTTCAACGATCATCACTCTAAGGCGATTTGAACTGAGAAATAACCTAATTTTCCATGAGGACTATCTTACTTTCAGGAACCTAATAAGTGCTTTCGTTCTACCTTCAAGTTCAACTAGATATAGTATAGACAACTCAAACTATATCCACAAAAAAGTTCCCAGTTTTTAGAAAATAACAGCTGATTTCACTGGTCTCTCTCTCTCAACTACCTACTATGATTTAGTTCACACGTTCCACTCCTTCCTCGTTTGTGAGGGAAGCGCAAACAGAAATGAAGTTTACTGAGGAATCATTAAAATGAGCAGTGGTAAAAAAGAAATCCAAAACATTCGTGGGACACCATCCTCCCCCAAACCTGCTCTCATCACGAAGATATTTCGTCTTGCAAGCAAAATCCCCGAATTAACAATGGGTAGAAGTGCCAGAAGGAAAGGAAGCCAGAGAGGCGTCCTTCGCCCATCAAACTGACCCGGTCCCCTGAACGTCTAGATGCGAGTAGAGCAGTAAGCAATGACAACCGCTACCCAGTGCGCTGCAGATTCCCGCTCAAGCTTTCCCTGGACTTTTCCTTCCTCTTCCCACAGCGGAGGCCCGCTCGCCGGTCCCTCCTCTGCGCCAAGGTGCGCAGCGCTGCGGGGTCTCGCACGCAGGTGACCTCACACCGCGCGGCCCGGGTCCAGCCGTCCTCCCCCGAGGCCTGGCTGCCCACCCCTCCCCCTTTCCCGGGTGAGGTCGCCCGGCGGCCGCGTTCCGGGCCCGAGCCCCCAGTCCGAGCCGGACCTCATTGCTCGGGGGAGGGGGGGCGGGGGCAGCTAGGCCATGCCCCCACCCTCCCTTCCCCAGCGCGAGCGGCCAGGCTCCGCGCCCCGCCGGGAGCCGGGGCGGCGGGGGAGGGGAGGGGCGGCGCGGCCACCGTTAGCCGCGGTGGCTGCCGCGCCCCGACGCGCGCACGGCGGGCCCTTACCGCAGCGGAGAGGGAGGCAGCGGGGAGGCGGCACCCGGCCCGACGCGGGCGGGAAGGCGGAGGCCAGGGTGCAGGCGGCCGCGACAGCCGCGGGGGAGCCCGGCGGGCGCCCACGACGCGGTGGGCTGCATGGGCGCCGCCATAGTGGGGACGCAGCGGCGGGCGGAGCGCGCGGCCGCGACCCGAGGACGGCGCGACCACCAATCCCGCTCTCCGCCTCAGCGCCCTCGCCGGGGGTCGGGCATCCGCGGCCAATGGGGCCGCGGGAGCCGGGCGGGGCGCCGGGCTGACCAATGCAGAGCTGCGCTGCGGGCAGCGGGCGAGCGCAAGCTCGCGGAGGCCCAATAGGCACGGGCACCCCCGGTTCCCCGACCCGCCCACCCCACCCTCCGCGGGGACCTGGGCTGCGGGCGGTGCGGAGCCGCGTCGGGCCGAGCCCGCCCGGCCTGCAGGTCAGCGCGGACGCCTCGCCTCGGCTTCCCGGAGCACATCCGCCGCCTGAAGCAATCCTCCCCCGGCCTCACGCCCGGGAGACGGACATCTGATGCCCGCGGGCGTGACCCAGCCCCTCGGGAGCCTGTTTCCTCGCGGGAGCGGATGCAGGGTGGCCACGGTCATTCCACAAGGGCCGCAGCTGCCGCCGGGAGCCCGGCTGAGCACCGCCAGTGGGCTCCCTGAGGCCCAAGGTTTGGGGGCCTCTACGGGCTGGGCGACCCTGCCCGATCCTATGGCATATAAGGGGACAGGGTTCCCTGCTGTCCTGCCCATTTCAGTGTGGCAGAAAATGTTTAGTCCCGGCACAGGAGCACTCGCCCTTTTCGGCTCCCGAGGTCCCAGCTCTCTCCCACCCTACCTCATTCCCGCAACTGAGCACCGGCATCCACCTGGGGCACAATTTGAAACGTGATACCACCGATGGGATGGACAGAAGGGAGAAGGTACAGTCAGGCTGCGATCCTTGGTTGCCAACCCAGAGATGCTACCTTAAGAAAGGAGGGCAGTTTGCCCTGACAGAAAGGCTTCCCTGGAGTGCGTCCTCTAGGGCCTGGGCCTGACTGCACTGGCAGGCAGTGAGGAAGAAAACCAACGACCTGTTCTGTCGGATTTGAGCAAGCCTCATCACCTCTAAACTTCGATTTCCCCAGAGTTACTACTTTAGCCAAAATTCAAAGTGCAGAATTTCTAGAAAAAGTCAGCTGTTAGAGCTCTGCTGGGGTTAGTCCAGGCACCTCAGCCCTGCAGGTCCTTCACCAGGGATGCAGATGGACATGGTGGGGTCCGTGAGAGGTAGCAGGGCCTGGGACCCTGCCAGTCTAGAGAAGTGTTCCCTCCCGTCAAAGATATGTGCTCCCAGGGCTCAACAATCCATTAAGGCCTGGTCCCACCTCATCTCCCAAATGAATTCTTGGATACTGGACAAAAAAGTCAACTTCCCTTTCTTGGCCCCAGGAGTGAGTTGTTATAGAAAGTACCTTTGAAAGCTGCTGTGCCTCCCTTCCCCCCGCCTCCCCCCAATCAGACACCAGGTAGCAACCACCTCCCAAACCCCAGGATACAAAGAAGCATTGAGAATTGCTGAACTGACCCAAGCCTCTCTGGCATCTGTACAGGGCCATGAAACAAGTGCCTGGTCATCCAAGGGCCAGCTGAAACAGCTCTGCTGTGCCCCAGTCCCGCACCTAGTCACCGGCCCCTCCCTGCCCTGCTGCTGCTCCATCCTCAACCACCTATATATACCCCAGGAACCCACCAGACGAAGGGACCGGATCTTCCTCCAGGGAAGTTTCTCACCAACTACAGGCAACCCAGAGTAGCTTCAAGACCCCACTGGATCCCACCGGGGGTCGAGTCCCTTGCTCTTAAACCACCGTTATGCTGGTTCCACAATTTGCATGGAACACAGATAATATGAACTTAGACCAGCTCCATGAAGACAATCAAGTGCAGCAGAAGTGAGACTAAACCCCGTTTGACTGTGAAAGTGGTCTGGTCCTCCATCTCCTTCCCATCCCTAAGGCAAAGGAAGCAAAACAAGGTGCTCATAGCCCCAGGTGCCTCTGCCTCCCATGTGTCACCTTGCTTGGTCTAACACACAGCCACAGGACCAGGACTTGACAAGGAACCCATTGCTTTTAGGACAGCTTCCTGGATCCTGCCTGAGTCTTCTTAAAATACCTGGCCCTGCTCCAGAACTTATGACTAGATACACCCCCAGCCTGACCCTGAGCCACTCAGGCTCCTTGGGGCAGACACAACCAATCCTCTGCTCAACACATTTTATTGCTAAGGACAAGGTGATGCACCAGTTTTCAAAATAATTTGGTTTATAGCGTTCATACGTAACAAAAAACAGGGAAGTATTATAAATCTGATTCTTGTATACACAGGGTATAGGTGTGAAGCCCTCCAATCCTGGGCCCAGGCAAACAAATTCATGAGGAGCAAAAACCTGTTTAACCCCTTCAGTGTTGCCCTCCAGTCCCACCCCCACCCCCAAATCAGCTCCCTCCCACCCCCAGACCAGGGACATATCTAAGCCTGCCCCTGGTCTCCAGTGGCCCCAATTCATCTTAACCCTCCCAGCCCCTGCATGATTGCAATTTTCTGTTGACAGAATCACCCACCAGGCTCTGCCTGCTTCCATCATTAAGAACCCCCTTCAGGGTATTCCCCACCCACACCCTCTAATACTGTGCCATGGAGGCTCTATGCCTAGACTGATATGGGCACATACCCATGTTATCCCCATCTCCTCCTTCAAGACAGGATAAGGAGGTGCATTAATTCCTTCACATCTCAGTACTGCAGCTTTGCCAGCCTCCCCTGAGGGCAATTCCAGGGACAGACAGATGCCACACCCATCTCCAGCCAACCCCCAGGAGCCTTTACTCAGCTCAGCTGAGGGCAGAATTTCACATTTTGTTTGCCCTGGACAGGCAAGGAAGAAAGTAAAGGCCAGGGGCTGGCAGACGCTGGTCCAGACCAAACATACACACACGCGCACACGCACGCACGCACACACATACACGCGCACGCACACACATAAATACAAAAGAGGGAGGGAGTAAGCACCAGCACCTCTGCCTAGTTGGTGCAGGTGATTGTTAGGAAGCTAAGTCCTAGGCAACCAGCCCAGCCAGCAGAGTCGACCCCACTGCAGACCGGGGCCAGTGCGGCCCCAGCATTGCAATGCTCAGCCCTTCAGCGGGGAGACAGGCGGCTGCTGCCACGTGTCCAAGAAAGGCTGTCCTTCCACTACAGCGGAATGCGACGGGGAGCGGGGGCGTGAGAAGACGATGGGGTCGGTTATTCCATTCCTTTTCATTTTACAACTTCACTTTCAGAGACTTCAGAGTTCCAAGTGTCTGCTGTGCTGTGGAACCCCAGAGTGCTCTCGCCGTGATGGCTGGGCACCTGTTGGCCCAGGGAAGCACCTACTCCATGATGGCTCGGTATAGCGCAGGCTCGATGTAATCTTCCCGGTATCTTGAGTTGATCACTCGTTGCCGTTTCTTTTCCTGCTTAACCTCCTTCTCTGTGAAAATCTCATTGAAGCGCATGTCTGAGGCTACGGACTATAGAAGAATAAGCAGGCCAAATGAGCACTTTGTGGCCAACCACCCCAAAGAAAGAACAAAAGGACACACCCTTGCCTTGTTCCCTCCCTCCCAGGCGGGAACCAAGGGCACACAGAAAACACACTCACCAGTCTGGACTTGACTCTCTTGGGAAGCTCTTCATCCAGCGTGTACACGTCATCTCTCTTAACCACAAGCTGTGAGCCATCCTCAAACTCCACCTACCAAGTAAACAAAGACCTTTGGCTAAGACCCTGACTCCCTGGTCCACTGTGCACAGTGGCAATTTCCTGCCATCACAGGAAGGATCCAGTACACTGAAGGAAGGACTGCCAAATCTGAACCCACCTCTGGCAGACGGGACACGGGGCAGCCCCAAGTTCTGAAAGGGTTATTACTAACTGGTGAGCTCTCCCAAGAGCAAAGATTCGCCTCTAGCCAAAGAGGAAACACTGAATAATCAAGTACTCCCCAGCCCCCAACAAAAACCTCTGGCTACCTGGTACATCTGGATGGGGTGGGAGGCCACAAATTTGGCTCCGTAGACTTGGCCATCTGTCCATCTCACTTGGACCACTTCACCTTCAGCAGGAGGACCCAACTGGAGACAGTCCTGACTCTGAGGAAACAGAAAGGGAGAAGAGTGAAAGGAAGATCCCTTTGAGCACAGGGGTTACCACCATCTACTTAGGGAAGAATAAACCAGGACAAATTCCTGCTCAGACATCCAAGCAAGGCAGGCCCCCTCTGGGCTAAAAGATACAATAGTTAAAGACCTGCCTGCTGAGTCAAAGTCTGCCTGGTATCTCTGCTCCTGATGCACTGAGGTGACAGAAAAGAGGAGCCATAATAAACTTAGAGTAAACTTAATAAACACGGTGCCAAGATCAAGAATCCTTCTCGAATTCCTTTAACTGTCCCACTAAAGATCAAAGGACAGGGCTCTGCCCTGAAGAAATACTAGAATGAGGATTTCAGAGTACTATTTTTTTTTTTAAATGTTACCTTCATTTTTTTTTTTTTTAAGATTTTATTTATTAATTTGAGAGAGAGCACATGAGAAGGGGGAGGGTCAGAGGGAGAAGCAGACTCCCCGCCGAGCAGGGAGCCCGATGCGGGACTCGATCCAGGGACTCCAGGATCACGACCTGAGCCGAAGGCAGTCGCTTAACCGACTGAGCCACCCAGGCGCCCTCAGAGTACTATTGAAAACATCATTAGCCTCCTTCTCTGTGTTGACCTTTGCAGCAATGGTGTAAAATCTCTAATAGGTAAAACTGCTTGTACCATAGCGCAAGGCAGCGGCTCCAAGCATTACCAGTTGTTATTGTATTCTTCACCACTGGGCACTCATAATTTAGCGGGAAAAAAAAAAAAGAAAGAAAAATCTTGACGAAGCAGAAAAACTTATTTTTTTAAGACTTAGTCCTTGAGTACATGTAAGTACTCAAAGATGGACACTTTGGCTGCATGCTGAAGGACAATGGTTACCTTGAAAAGCACTGTGTAACTGAATTGTGAGCTGCTCTTATCATGGGACACCAGCTTTATTTGAAAAACTGGCTGACAGACAAACTATGGTTATTCAGACTTTAGTATTGGCAGACATCCTCTTGGAAAGGAATGAAATAAGCCTGTCACTTCAAGGAAAATAAATGATAGTGCTGCCAATAATAAAACTTAAGCTTTCAGAAAAATCAGAACTTCAGAAAAGTTGTATCACCACAATAAGCTTGAAGCTTTGCCAAATTTAAAGATATTTCTGAGGGGCACCAGGCAGGCTCAGCAGCTGTAGCATGACTCTTATCTCGGGGTTGTGGGTTCGAGCCCCACGCTGGGTGTAGAGATTACTTTTTTAAAAAATCACTTAAATAAATAAAGATATTTCTGAGAATAGTGGTACTAATAAATGTGTTTTTTGATACTGTATAATGAAAATTTAACATTTGGAAGATCTGCATAGCCCAATGCATGAGTACCTTCTAAATAACCAATGTACGGTGTTACAGAATTATGCACAGGTCAAGACTCATTCTCAGTGCAAGATATGCCAGTGGATTTTAATGTAACAGAGCGTGCAAAGTTTACTGACCTACTTTCAGATACCACCCTGCAACTAACTTTTAAGAAATCACTACTCATTGACTTTTGGTGTAGTATCAAAGAATAATCACAATGGTATGAAAGACTATTAAAAGACGCCTCCCCCTGCCATTTACTACAGAACTGTGTGAGGCTGAATTTTCTTCCCAATACTTTAACCAAAACAATATATCACAATGGATTGAATGAAGATATAACATTAAAGAGATTTGCAGAATTTGGGGTGCCTGGCTGGCTCAGTCGGTAGAGCACACAACTCGATCTCAGGGTCTTGAGTTTGAGCCCCATACTGGGTGTAAAGATTACTTACAAATAAATAAAATCTTAAAAACTAATAAAGAGATTTGCAGAACTGTAGAAAAATGGCATTCTTCCCACTAATATTGTTTTAAAATGGGTATCTTTCAATTAAAAAACCCAGATTAGGGCGCCTGGGTGGCTCAGTTGGTTAAGCGACTGCCTTCGGCTCAGGTCATGATCCTGGAGTCCCGGGATCGAGTCCCGCATCGGGCTCCCTGCTCAGCAGGGAGTCTGCTTCTCCCTCTGACCCTCCCCCCTCTCATGTGCTCTCTCTCATTCTCTCTCAAATAAGTGAATAAAATCTTTAAAACAAAAACAAAAACAAAAAAACCCAGATTATTTTTTTATTTTTTATTTTTTTTAAGATTTTACTTATTTATTTGACAGAGAAAGAGAAAGCACCAGCAGGGGGAGCGGCAAGCAGAAGGGGAGGGAGAAGGAGGCTCCCCACCAAGCAGGGAGCCCCGATGCAGGGCTCAATCCCAGGACCCTGGAATCATGACCTGAGCCGAAGGCAGACACTTAACCAACTGAGCCACCCAGGCACCCCATAAAAAAACCCAGACTATTTTAAATCAATTAATCTCCATTTTAATTTCCAATAAACGCTGATAGACATTACCCACAAAAAAAACTCTGTGGGGTCCTCAGTAACTTTTAGAAAACAGAGTCCTGAGATCACGGATCTGTAAATTAGAGATACCATCACCTGCTTCTCAGAACTGGTATGAGAAGTGAGAGACACCTGACATGAAGCACTTTGTATAGGGCCTGGTATACTAGAAAAGCTTAGTAAATTATAGTTATTCTGTTGCCACAAATACTATTAACATCATCTTTACTATGACTTCAGTCTACCTTAGAACTAATGAATGTGCTTTTAGCAACTAGGTTGCTAATGCGGCATAAAGGTGGGAAATACTGGATTTGATAAAGGCAGAAAAAAGTGGCTTCATCCCTCTACCTTGGTGCTTAGTCTAACACATGAAAAGGCAGAGTAAGGGTAAGGGAAACTTGAACTAAGTCCTGCACACTAAGCCAGGAAACCTAGAAGTGGGTGTGTCTGGTGTCAATAACACAAGCAGGCCAGGGATATCTCCAAGTAGTTTCTACTCCGCCCCAAAGCCTTCACCTGTAAATAACCAAAAGCAAATTCCATGTCTACTAAGAGGGCATGATAGGAGAGTTGGGTAATTCTCCAAAATTACACAGCTACTAATAAGCAAAGGAGCTGGTACTGGCACACTGGTCAGATTCCACTGCCTGGGCTCTTGCACTGCATTACAACACCTTTCAAGGGTGGTTTAGACTGAAGAAGCACGTTGCCAAGTACTGCAGAAAACACGGATTCTTATGAGCTTCTCGAGGAAGCAGAATAGCCTATCAGCAGCACACAATTTTCTTCATAGGGAAAGACCAATACAAATGCTTCTTTCTGTTGAGGGAAAGACTGATGGGACTTTGGGCCTGGCTAGAAATGGCAGGCAGGCCCACAGTCAGTCCGCCAGCCAGACCTAGAAACACCCCCATCCCAGACTGCCCAAGCAGCTCCTTGCAGACATTACCACTATGTCTTCAGGATACAGATTGTCGCTGAAGGAACCATCATCAAAGTTGACTTCATAGAAGGTCTCAGTGGTGAGCCTGACCACCTCACACTGGTAGAAGCGCCCATTCTTGTGCTTGCTAATGACCTTCTGGCCCGCTGTGATGCTCTGCAAGGCCCCCTTGGCACGCTGGAAAAAACAGGGGCTGCGGTTACTCCCACATGCAGTTGACAGGACTGGAAAATGGGGACCAAGATCAATTGGTTTTTCTTTCTCAGGGAGAGACGAGCATGGGAATGGATAAGTAAAAAGGACTAGGGGATGGGAGGTGAACCAGGTCTTTCCACACCCCAGCAGGGATGCTGCAAGAAACTAGCATCCTGTTTTCCTCCATAAATGTAGCACCTCCTTAGCTCCCAATCCATACTGTCTTATACCTTCCACCTAGTTCCTTTACCCCATAAGAGACTCTTGTGACTTCCCTACTGTTGCCAGGGAGTGACCAAATAGCACCTACTACTGCACACAGCTTAGACACACATCAAGGTGGACACTCCACAGATCTGAGCCCAGGGCCCCAGACAATGCTCCATGCCCACCTCAGCACTAGCTCTACACTCAGGGCTATAGCACAAAGGCTGAGGTTCCCTGGATGTTCTCAGCTGGGACTGCCATTTTAAGGGCCCTGCCATCTCTGGGACCCTCACATCACCCTCTCATTCTGAACTTGCCCTTGATGCAAATGGGATCCCAGAGCATCTCGTGGCATTGTATCCAACCGCTCCTCCCCAAGTTCCCCAAGCACTGCGCTGTCACACGGGCCGCCTTGCTATCCCCAAGCATGTGTGCCAAGCAGGTTCCCACCACAGAGTCTCTGCCCTGCTGTTCCCTCTACCTGAAATGCTATTCCCCAGTCATCTGCACACTGGCCCCTTCACATCCAAATGTCAACCTACTGACACTGTGCCTTACTATCCCTCTTCCACTCCCCTTGTCCTACTACGTTTTTATCCAACACACTCCTCCCCATCAGATATACTGTACTATTTACACATTTCTGTAAGTCTTTCAACTGTATACAGCAGGAGGACAGGCTCAGTTTTGCCCGGTTCACTGGTATACTCCCAGCACCTAAACCTGGGCCTGACATGTGACAGGCGCTCAGTCAGTATTTGAAGAGTGTGTAGGAAATACTCAATGGTCCCCCCATTTCTCATAGCATCAGCAGTCTACGGCTGCAAACTGAAGAATATGGAGTACTGATGACAATCCCCAAGTCACTGTCCTGGCACCATAACCAAACCCCGCTCCTGAGCCGTCAGGGCTGAGCGCGACCTCACCCACCGCCCCTCCAGCTCTTTCTCACAAAGACTATTTTTCCTCTTCCTGAGCTCCTAACCCACCTGACCACCTCTCGTGCTCAGTGAAAGATCTTTATGGAAAAGGAGAATCCAGCCAGCCAACAAGGCCTCTGCCATGATTCCACATAGTAGTGACGGGTTTGCTCCTCCAGGTTGGTACTCTCTTGTGTCCTTCACTACCGTGTTCACCGTACTGCTGACAAGGCTTTATCGCTGTCTCTTCTATTCGACTCTTAACTCCCCCAACTACAGTCTGACTTCTGACCAGAAGACCCTATGGCAACTCCTCAGTGTGGGGCACCACTGAGCATTATACCAGACCCGCCCCAGAGCACATGGCCTCCTGATCCCTCTCCACTGGCTTGTCTCTACTTTCTCAGCTACTTCCAAAGGCTTCTGCTCTGCTATCTGCTCCTTATATCAGGAATCTCCAGAGCCTGGTTTCTAATGGCAACTGGATTGAACTACCCTGTTAAAGACTCGTAAAATCCAAATTTCATCCTCATAGTTAAAGCAGCTTTTTAGCGCCTGCTGCTAGCTCCATCAGAATTCTCCAGAAATGACCTCAAAGTCAAATGTCCTACCCTCTTTTTCACTTCTCCCCAATTCCCCCGGAAACCAGCCCTACTCTGAATCAGTTCCAGTCACAGTTAACAGCATCATCATATTTGCATCCTCTCCATCTTTGAGGGGAGTAACCTGAGCCATCTTAAACTCACACTCCTTCACCCCTTCCCCAGGCTAATCTCTCCAGGGTGTTCAACAAACCCTCTCAATCCCACCCATCGTAGGACCCCACGGTTAGATGTGACCCCAAAGCTCTACCTATGTAGAGCTATGTGTTCCCACTGCAGACCTCACTTTGCTCCCAGGCTAACCAGTCTCCCTGTCTCAAATTCTTATTCTTTGAGCCTCTGAATACACCACCAGAGTAATTGTTAAGAAATATGGCTCAAAATCATAATTTCTGCAAAGTTCCCCTCAGAGAGCTCAAACTCCTAAGAAGGGCAGTCCAGGGGCTTACCTGTCCATCTGGTGCTGCTTGTCTTTCAATATCAGCCCAACCATATTCCCAGAACCAGTCTTATATGTTGTTCTCCTGAGACGTGTTCGCTCTGCTTCTGAAGCCCCGAATGCCCTCCCTCTCACAATTCCTACTTACTTTTGAAGTCCCACTTCAACTGCCCCCTTCTACCCAAACCCTTTCATAACCTGTCTAGCTAAGATGACATGTAATTTTCTCCAAGCTTCACTATTTAGAAAAGCACAAAAATCTCTACTGTATGGTGGTTAACGGTTAACTCTTCCGAGCTCTCTCTACCAGCTCACCCTATCTGCAGAGCCCCTGCTCTGTCCCGGACATAGTGTTAGGGAATAGGAAAGCTCGTGTTAATAAGCTAGGGCCCCCCGAGAAGGAGTGGCAAACAATTACACAGAGAATCACAAGGGATCAACCACAAGCCATTTGGTGCCAATGGATTAGGAGGTGCCAGGCAGGGAGCAGAGATGGACGGGGGCCGCCTCTTCGTCCCTTCCTCACTGGCACGCTCCATAAAGCAAAACGCCAGAGAGAATACTTGCTGAAACAATAAATGGATAGCCTGCAGAGAAAATGATCCTAGAAACTGTCAAGAGGATTCCAGACCGGCATCCTCCCTCACCTCCAGATTGGGGATCTTGTGCCGGAAGCAGGTAATGAAGACGACAAAAGGCCAGTCGTCGGGCTGCATCATCACCCCCGCAGCCTGGGCGCAGCTCACGTGGAAGGCGGTCGGGCAGCGGCCGTGAGAGCACTGCACACAGCAGCCGGCGGCTCTTTTCCTCCGCTTCTTGCAGAAGACGCATTTCTACAACACGAGGGAAGCAAGCCAGGGACTCCAGGAGCTACCAGCGCCATCTCCTCCACCGTTCCCCTGCCCAAATGCACACAGCCCAACGAGCAACCTTCCTCCCAAGATAAGAGGGCGCACACACCTCTTTCAACCTCATCTCTGAATACGTGTGTCCTCACTAAGTAGTTTTAACCATACGGTGACTCACAAACCCTGACCAAAACCAAGGGTAAAAGTGGACCACTGGGCCACGCGGAGGATGCCCTCAGAAACATTATGTTCTCCACCCAGAGACATGTAAATGGGGCAATGATGTAGAGAGTCCCGAAGCCCATCTCCTCTTCCTTACCAGTTTGAAGCGGGGCAGTGGAATTTTGCTCACATCCACTGGACTTCTTTCGGCAATGTTGACAAACCTTGCTTCCAAAATTGCCACAGCACACGAGACGTGGACCCACCTGCCAAAAGCAAAGGCTACCTCAGTCACCTCTGGCTCCAAGGTCCTGTGGCCTCATCCAATCTATGGATTCAAGAGTGGGGGGGCCTTCCCATAGTGCTCCCTCCCCAACCCAACGTGGCCTCTTACTTCCACCTGCAAGGTCCCAGGACCCAGCAAGGTAAGAACCAGGAGTGTCTCCACACTGAGTATGTAAATGGGTCCCCAGCACACCACTCTGGGTTAGCATAGGGTTGCACTTCTTACACCACAAATTCATTCACAATCTGTTACAAAATGAGCAGAACCATAGCTAATTGAGTGAGGCAGGTTTCAGGGAGTGAGAATAAATCCGAGAGCTCTATACAGACCTCTTTTACCACAGGAGCTGGGTACTAATGTCTCAAAATGTCTCCGTGTGCACCCTTTCTGCCAGCAGCCACAGGTCTCCCCTCCAGGCCTTCACCCAAACTCTTCCACTGGGCTGAAATGACCTCTCCCTCTGCTCCCTTCCCCCACAGCACACTCACTCGTTAAGGTCTGGCCCAGGCCCCACCTACTCTCACGGGTTTGTTCAATGGACATCAGGGCATTTTGAGAAACTGATATGCACCATGATGAGAGCTCTTATAATCAGGCCAGGTGGAAACCTACCACACAATGTGGGGCTTCTCTACAAGAGAGGGAACAGATTGGTTTGGCGTGGCCCCACAAGGGCAGAACTAGGAATATAAGGTAAAGGTGCGGGGCTAAAGCAGAGCCATTTCCACTCCAAGTAAGGAAGAACTTTTAACAGTGCTCACTCACAACTATGAGGAACACGATGACCTTGAGTAATGGCAGCAAGTGCCTTTAAAGGCGTGGAAGCAGCAAGCAGAAGAGCCGTCTACCTGGAACAGCATGAAGGGTGGGGGAGGTTCTTGTGCTGCAGAAGGCTCCAATTCCCACAGGACAAGAGCCAGAAGCAGGATATTCACCACCGGCTGCCCACCGATCTGTGTGAACTATCCCAACAGCCTGCTTTTCCAGAGCAAACACTTCAACCCCTCACGTTCCTACCTCAGAACAAGTAAGCGAAGACCAGGCACAAAGGGTCAGCTCGGTGGACAAAAAGCTGCCTGCCAGCTATGATGCCCAGACTTCTGCAGATCTGACTCCACAGGAGGCGAGTGAGCCTGCGCTCTCCTCAATGTCCCATTCTGCTCCCCAAGGACACTCACCCTCCTTCCAACAGCAGGTCTGAGCCAGGGAGAGTGTGCCTGTGGACACGTGCTCACAAGCCCATGGCCACAGCCACCTCTGCACCGGCCCCAGCTACGATAAGGAAACTGTTCTCACTTCTGGCCCCTGGAGCCTCTGCGTCATCGGTGCAGGATCTCCAAACCTCATGAGTCTGTCTTAGCTCCACAGAAAGGAAGACATCACTTATCTCTCTGCTTCGGAGGAGAAGCTAGATCGGAAAGGTCTAGGACTGCTTGGCTCCCCTTGGCATCCCATTTTTAAAATTCGTCTTGGAGATGCTATTCCAGCTCCAGCGACGCGCTTCCCAAACCCTCCATCAGTCATTCTGATGAACAGCCACCGCCCGCAGTGTCTCTCTGCACGCTGCTCCAGAACAAGCCCCGCAGCCTCTGCTCGGAAACTCACCTGTCATCATTGGCTCTCTGTAGGGCTCCTCCTCGTAATGAGCACAAACAGCAATCCTGCCAAGGGAGAGGGGGAAGGGTGGTTACCACCAAGTCATTAACATCCACTCTGCTCCCTCCTCAGCCTCCTTTGGGTAACTGCAGCCTCCACATAAGAAAGCGGCTTAATGGCACATGGGGCCTCGCCTACAGTCCATGGAAGCAGGACTCCCCTACAGGAAGACAGGGAGACCACCCAGGGCTAAAGTACAGGAAGTATTTGCTTGACTCAACATAATCGTCTCCACTGTTACTCTTAATAATAACAACTGTAAGCAGTCACCAAGAACACTCTGCTCAAACTGAAAGCATTATAGGGCTCTGCCTGCCTCCTATGTGGGGTACTGCCAGGTTCCGGGGCAGGGGGTGATGAAGAGAAAGCTACCAAATGAACCACATTCTGATGGTCCAACCCAATAGCTAAGTTCTGTAAAGGGGGTTATTCCTGGTCCACAGGAGGACCTCTATGTGGTCCAGACACAATGTAGCAAACAGCAAACACAGCTTCCAGACTCCATTCATGCCCTGCCACAGCTGGGCAGCAACCACGCTGTCATGGGGACTTATTCCGACAATCCGCGCTCTCTGACATCACCATGTACCAGGCCTGGTGCACACTGCTGGATATAGAAAGTCCACAAGAAAAAACCTGGACCTGAGCAAACCCCCAGTCTCATGGGGAAGACAGCAACACTGTGGACGCACTCACCTCCTCCAGGGCATTGGCTGAACACCGAGAACACATCCAGTCTTCAGAAGCCTTTGCCGGGGGAACCCCATAACAACCTAACAAGGATACCAAGATGAGCAAATTAAATCCAGAGGCCAGTACATTCACGAGAATGTACACTTGCAACTCTTTTCCATATACCATCAAAGTGAAAGCCGCAACCAAATCTTACAGAAAAACCCCCGAATTCTAGAGTCAGGAGCCCCAGGGTTCACCCATACAGTATGGCCCAATGTCTCGAAAAGTCAGAGACTGTAGGTTGCCTGCTTTGAACACACAGGGAGCAGCACAGACAAATCGCCTCCTGGTATCTGTGGCCCAGAGAACAGCACAAGGTTGACCCCAAAGTCAGTGCGACTCCAACTCCATCAACAGCCAACTCCCCCAACAACACAAGAGCAATCTTTGTACTTGAGAGCCTGGGGAGGCCCCTGGCAGATTGGGGGGAGGCCAACATGGGGCGAGTAGGCCCAGGCACCTGGGTCAGGCCGCAGGCGACAAGAGAGGCACTCACTGGCATGGACGCGGACACTGCACTTCTTGCAGGAAACGAGAAGGCTGGTGCCGTCCTCCTCAAGGTAAGGGGTAGAAAGGTTGATGTCCGTGCTGCAGCCAGTGGAGGTGAAACACATTTCTGGAATCAATGGCTTGGTCCTCTGCTTCTGGGGGGCTAGAGCTGAGGTGTTTCCACAGCTCTGACTAAGGCCTCCAAACTCAACCTATGGGGAGAGCAGGTGCATCCCTCAGTGAACATGCGCCTGTATTCCCAGCTTTCTACCTGCTCTGTCAGCAGAAAGCTGCCTCTCTTACTGGTAGGACTCTGGCTACGGCTCCCGGGTGCATAGCCATTATCCCAGAGCTGCTAATTGAAGTTACCTCTAATGACTCAAATTCAATTTCTCACAGCGGCATCAAACAAAGGCCCCTGGGGACAACTGAGAAAAGGGAGCGAGGTAAGAGGCAACTGGGATTTCAATCTTCCCAAATCAAGTGGTAATAAAATGCGCTGAGTTGTTAGCAAGGTTGCTCTTGCGGGCTCCCCGACATGTGGCACTGTGTGGTGGCCCCCACCCAGGGACAGGACCCAGAGCAGACGCTCCTCGTGGACTAGCACAGATGTCCCCCTGGGGCCCATGGCAGCGAGTCACCTGAGCTGCAACACTGCCACACGGCTGTGGCCTCACCTGTGGTTGCCAGCTCGGGGTCCCTTCAGAAAGAATGCTATGTCTGCGTACTTCCCTTGGCAAACACCCTGACCGCAGATACCTGCTGGCTCTACCACCATTTCAAGGACAGGGCCCGAAATATGTCAACCCTAGGCACAGGCCCCTCATGAAACTCTGAGACCCACACAGTAGGTCTGCTGACCGACAACCAGGCCATTCATTTGTCTCAGAGGCAGGGGCACGTACAGTTTTTCACATCTGCTCTTTTGTCAATGGAAAGGAGCAGTGAGTCACTAATCCAAAATATGTCAGTCTGACGTTCCATTCTTCGGCAAGCGTCAATCTGGGGCCACGCCAGGCTCAGTGCTCAGAGGACTGCTTCTCCACATGCCCCCCTCCCCCATGGTGCAGGTCCCAGTGGAGACTGAACTGCTCACCTGACACGTGCTGGCGTGGACGCATTCCTGACCTCCTAGAGCTGAGCCCAAGGATGGCCATCAAATGCCTCAGGAGCCCAGGGGGCACAGCCCAACTCAGCCCCAGAGCTTCCCTACTCCTCTCCCTCCTGCAAACCCTCTGCTCCTACCTCCCCACCCGCCCGGCACCCAATTTCTTCTGACTATTGCCCGTATCCACTGTGGCAATGGGAAAAGAAAGAACACTGGAGGACCCAGCAGACCACAGTAACGAAATGTACAGTGCTCCAGACTGGCCAGGACGAAAAACCACCCAGAAGGAACAATCACTGACTAGAATGGTAACAGAAAAACAGGTTCCTCTGCAAACAGTGTGAGTGCCCCAGGATGCCCACAGGGAATCCCTCCAAGACTAAGCCACACCCCAGCTCTTCTGCAAACCATTCTCAAGTGAAAACCCACACTGCTGGACTATCTGCCGGAGAAGCCTGACCAGTACACAGACGGGGCAGAGAACACGAGAAGAACAGCCTTTCCCAAGACAACCAGGGACAAGCTATATATACCCACAATTAAACCTCACTCCCCTCTGGACTGCTGGTCCTGGCTAAACAGAGAAAATAAAGTGGGCTTACCTGATGGTAAGTCTGAAAGATCATACAGACAGCGCAGTGAGGGGCCTGCTGGGCCATGGTCTCATTGAATTCCTTTTCGGCCTCAAAGTTCGGGGGTCGGTTCTGCCATAGTTGGCTCAGGGGCTTGGCCCAGGCCTCTGTCTCCTCAGCCTCCTCCTCAGGGGTCAGCTGTTCAGATGACTCTAGAGCAGGAAGCAGAGCGTGAGTCAGCACCAGTCCCGCACATCTGTAGCTCTGCCTAGAGAGAGAATGAGCTCAGCCTGGATCCTTGGTTCCAGGTTTGGCCTAAACCTAAGACCCTACAGGTATGATAAAGGCAAAGGGCAGAAGTGATTTTCAAAAGACTCCTTCAATACTTGGATGACCATGCAGACAGTCCTGCCTGTAGCACCTTCTCTGGTTAGACTTCTTTCCCGAATTCAACCCACTCTCCTCTCCCCTAACAGCTGCCAGCATACAAATCCTATGCCCAAGGGCAGCACAGTGAGACACAGTCTTGCCAGAAACCATGTTACTTGCTGCCTCCAATATGTCAGCGTGTTGAGTCCCTACCTTTTAAGAGTTGCACTGAAGGGAAACAAGGAAAAAAAAATAACAACGAGATGGCAAGGCTTAAAAGTTTTTACACCATGTGCCTTGGTCAGAACTTTCCAACTCCCTCTGGAAAGGTCAGTGGGATATCTGCCTTTTCTGGACAAGGATCCCCAACTATCCTGGCTCTGCTCAGAGGAAGGCAGAGCGTGACCAAGATGAACCCTCTTTCCCAGCCAAAGGATGTAACACCTTGAGTCTAGACCAAGGCCTAGCACACAATGGCCCATAGGACAAATGCACTCCACTTGGGGAGCTAAGAATTGTTTTTACATTTTTAAAAGATTAAGGGAAAGAAAGAAGAATATGTGACAGACGGCGAAAGGCCTTCTATGAAGTCTGAAATATTTACTATCTGCTCCTTCACAGACCTCTGGTCTAGATGACAAATACGTATCTCCTCATGACTCTAGACAACAGAGCATATGATTCATCAGGCCTCAGCACTGCCTGAGGAAGGAAAATCCCCTCTGGGTGCCATCTTCCCAAAAGAAAGGGACACATTGCTGAATAGAAAACAAAAAACTATGCTGGCAAAACAAGATGGAAGTGATAAAGGTGCACACTTTCCAGGTTCCCTTAAATCAGTGAGATGGGCATAGCCCACGAGGTTCCAATAGAAACAAGGTCAAGGAGGTAGGTAAACACCATAACTCTAAGATTATGGGTCACTGAAGGCAATCTTTGGTAAAAGGAACAACAAATATCAAAATAAACTAATCCATAGTGTTTCTCCAGATGCCCCCAAGTGAGGGAAGTATGAGAGGTTACATTTGGGATGTCCTTCTTTGGCAAGCGAGTCCAAAAAAGGCCCAAGTATGCAGCACCTGCACCTGACAGGAGACCAGCTCCGTGCCAGCCGCACCACATGACACCCTCCCTGGGGTCACTGCATCCAGCTATGTGTGGGCATCAGGAATCCCCAGCTACATCCCCTCCAATGATCTCACTTCTTCCAAGACAGAACCGCTGTGAAGAGGCCCTACAGACCTATGCAGAGCAGCCCAAGGAACGCTCTGGTACATACTTACACTAGGAGCCCATTTAATTGCTCATTTCTGGCAACTCTGGCTCAGTGTAAATAGTTACCTACTCTGCCTTCATAGTCATGTTGACTCTAATGAGACCTGGCAGCTGCCGTGTGAGTGACCTCAGTGAAGTGTACTGTAACAGAGTGAGGCCACTGCAGACAATTAAAATCCACCCCTACAAGCCCCATCGACCAGGCCCAGCCAGGAACCATGGTGCCGAAACCAAAGCAGGTATTTTCCTTCTCCTGGCCAAAACAAGAGTGACCAAGATAGAATAGAAGAAACAGAAACAGCCTCCCAATCACAAGAGAAAAATTAACACAGTGACATCTGCTCTGTTTACAAAACCGTAAGTGGCCCCAAATCACCCCACTTATGAACACTGTAATGACAAGGAAAAATGTTCACTATGTTAAGTGAAACTTGCAGGAATTTTACAGTTTACATATACAAAACATCACTGAGATGTGCAAGTTAGACATGTATATTTCATGGAGTATTCATGCCTCGATTTTAAAAAAAATGGATAAGGTGTGGCGGGCGGGGGGGCGCATGCTAGACTAAAAGAGACTAAAGAAACAAAGCTTTGAAATGGGTGACCCTGGTCTGGTTTATACTGGTTTAAAGGAAAAAAGCTAAAAACACATTTTTGGGATAAGCAGGAAAAAATTAATATGGACTGAAGATGGGAGAATATCCTGAGATATGGCTTATTTTCTTCAGTGTGGTAACAGCATTTGTATAGGAGAGGATCCTTCGGAGATGCCTCTCAGTGCACTTCAGGTGACCTGGTGGTGACAGCCCACTCCCAAAGGTGGCGGCGAGTGTGTGTACCCCAGTGCGTGCAGAGACAGCACCCATGGCAACATGGTGGCGGCCGCTGGGTATGGGAGGCACACATGGTGTTTTCATTCCTTCAACTTTTCCACATTTGAAACTAATCATAAACAGTTGGCAGGCTGTATGTTATGATTTCAACTACTTAGTATAAAAAGACATACATGGACGTAATCTAATATCTGACTAGAAAAATCAGGAAGATTTACACACTAAAACATGCAAGTGGTCACCTGTGCAGGGTAATGCTGTCCTCTTTATAACTTTGCTTTTCCAATTTTCTACGACCTATATTTAGAGCCTTTACAGCACTGGGGGTGGAGACCCTGAAGCGAGGCTGCTGCTACCCAGAGAACCCAAGCCCCATCTGGGCCAGAGGAAGAGCACAGAGGACTTCCTCAGACTCTGACTCAAGGTTTGGCCTACTTTTGACTATAGGATCTCAAGAGACTTTCCCCACCCGCTTACCACAATCCTACTACCAAGGAAAACAGCAGAGGTGGGCACCAGCATCAGATCAGCAAGGCAACATGGGGTTTGCTTATGGAGCAGAGAGGCTGGTGACTCTGGACCTTCCCAGTCAGCCAATGGTGCCAGGAAGGACAGGGCAGGGTAAGAAAGGGCCTGGCATTAGTCAAGAGTAACAAGGGATCTGGTCACCGCCAGAAACTCACCCACACTCATGTTCCTGGAACTCTGAGCTCCAGGCAGCACAGGAGACCACCCTGCCCTGATGGCAACAACTCTGAGCTCCAGTGATAGACAAAGTTCCCAGTTCTGCCCCAATCCCTGCCTATTCCCCTTCTGTCTCCTTCACAGGCCCTTCTTCCTGTCCTCCTACCCCAGCCTCTGCCCTCTCCCGAGTGGCCTCATGTACTCTAGGTAAAGGTATCAAACAGATGGTAGCTACGCTTGGTCAGCATAGCATAACAAAGTTGTCCAATCACCATGTCGAACACCTGAAAGTAATGTAACTGTGTCAACTACACTTCAGTAAAAAAAAAATTTTAATAAATTTTTTTAAATATTTATTTGAGAGAGAGAAAGTGAGCACAGGGGTTGGGGGCAGAGGGAGAGCAAGAGTAAGAATCTCAAGCAGGGCGCCTGGGTGGCTCAGTTGGTTAAGCGACTGCCTTCGGCTCAGGTCATGATCCTGGAGTCCCGGGATCGAGTCCCGCATGGGGCTCCCTGCTCAGCAGGGAGTCTGCTTCTCCCCCTCCCGCTCCCCCTTCTTGTGCTCTTTCTCTCTCTCACTCTCTCTCTCAAATAAATAAATAAAATCTTTAAAAAAAAAAAAAAAAAAAGAATCTCAAGCAGACTCCCCGCTGAGTGTGGGAACAGATACAAGGCTCCATCCCATGACCCCTGAGATCATGACCTGAGCTGAAATCAAGAGTCAGGCGCTTAACTGACTGAGCCACCCAGGTGCCCCATTTTGAATACATTTTTTTAAAAAGTATCAAACACCCACCGAGCTTAGCCCCAAGTCTACATCCTCCACAGACACTGAACACAGGTTTCCAATCCCAACCAAAGCTAGAAGGCAGGGAGGCACTGAACTCAGGCTTCTCCAGTCCCTACCACAACCACACTCACAGGTCTATATCCAACCCCCATATCCAGCTGACTTTATGCTCCCAACACCCTCACTACATCCCTCCCCCCATCCTTACCACCATCATCCCGCTTCAGACCCTCCCCTATCTCTCAGAGTCCAAGACAAAAGCCCATTTGTTGCCCTCAAAGTCATTCTCCAGATGCAGTCACTAGAAGCAATCCTTGTAATGTAAATCTGGCCACTTAAAACCCGTCAAAGGCTCCTAAAGGCACACTAGAGCAAGGCCTCCCTCTTCCCTCTCCCCCCACCTCACTCTGGACCCACCCATCACACCCTGACCTGGCCCTTTAACTGAGTGGCTCCCTCTGAATCTCTCTTCACGCTCCCTTCTGCATAAATTAACATCTCCTTTCTTTAGATCTGTTTACCTGTCAGTTTGCCTCACTACCTTGTGAGCTTTTTGAGGGCACGGACATATCTTAGTTATCTCTGTAGCTACACATTCAGCATTGGGCTTGGCATCATTGACAGAATTGCTATCCAGAAAAATCAGCCTGTACCTCCTAGTAAAGAAAGAGAAGAACCTGCATGCGATCATCCTGTATTAGGCACATTCCAAGATACACAGACATACAAAGAAATATGATTATAAATTAAGTATCAAATGAGATCCTGTCCTCTTTGTGGAGTATCTGGGAGAACGGCTCAGCCACAGGCCCACCCCTGACATTCAGCTGGGCCTCCCGATGTCCAGGTGAAACACTTCCTTCCCTCTTCCTGGTGAGGAGGGAAAACAACACTTACCATCATCACTGATGCAATCCTGCAACACGAGTGGGTGATGGCGGGGGAGCTTGCTTAAGGGCTGACGACGGCCCTTGGACTTCTTATTCTCCTCCAGGGAAAAGATGTATTCATCCGCCACCTGGGCAAACCACAAGAAGAAATCAAATTGGTCTTGCCTCCACTTAGGGACACAGCAGAAGTTAGTCTTACAATGAAAAGCAAGGGAGGGGCGCCTGAGTGGCTCAGTCGTTAAGCATCTGCCTTCGGCTCAGGTCATGATCCCAGGGTCCTGGGATCGGGCCCCGCATCGGGCTCTCTGCTTGGTGGGAAGCCTGCCTCACCCTCTTCCATTCCCCCATGCTTGTGTTCCCTCTCTCGCTGTCTCTCTCTCTGTCAAAATAAATAAATAAAATCTTTAAAAAAAAAAAAAAAGCAAGGGAAAGGACAGGCATAGAGAGACACAAAGAAATATAAAACCAAACACAGAACACACCTGTCTTTAGAAAAACCAAAATGACAGTACCATGCAAACTAATCTAAACTAGGATTATGTAAACATTTTAGGGCAAAATTTGTGCCTAACAAGTGTAGCTCCTGTTCCTCTCAGAAGCAGCCTGAAACAAATGTACCAAAAATAAACGTACTCTCCAGGAGAGCCACGCCCCCTCCCTTAAGCCCACAGTCAGGAGACTGCATCTCTGAGTGCCCCGGAGAAACCAGGTGCACCTTTTCTTAGACCAGAAGGGCAGCAGCACCTGTTACGAAGAGCCAGGCAGCTGGGCCATTGGCCTTGAAAAGCTAGAGGACGTCCGAAGGGGTGAGGAACAGCTGACCCATTAAAGTAAACTAGGCTAGCCTCTCCTTATGCGCTGTCAAGCCCTCGGCTCTGGCTGATACTATTCATTCCTCAGTCAGTCTCCTCATTAAACAGGACGGGGTGCACATCTAAAACTCTGGCCTAGCTACAAAAGCAAAAGTTGATGTAACTAACGCTGCATTTAGATAATGTCAGAGCAAATGCAATTAGGTTTAAGATGTACAAGACTGAATAAGTAAGACCACATGAGTTTCGTTCCAATGTATTTAAAACTTCATCATCCTCTCAAAAAAAGCATTTGACCAAGTACAACATCCATTTATGATAAAAACCCTCAACAAGGGGTGCCTGGGTGGCTCAGTCGTTAAGCATCTGCCTTCAGCTCAGGTCATGATCCCAGGGTCCTGCGATCAAGCCCCACATCGGGCTCCCTGCTCAGCGGGAAGCCTGCTTCTCCCTCCCCTGCTCCCCCTGCTTGTGTTCCTGCTCGCGCTGTCTCACTGTGTCTCTCTCTGTCAAATAAATAAATAAAATCTTTAAAAAAAAAAAAAACCCTCAACAAAGTAGGTTTAGAGGGAACATACCTCAACATAATTAAGGCTATATATGAAAAACCCACAGCTAACATCCTCAATGGAAAAAAAAACAGAGCTTTTTCTCTAAGGTCAAGAACAAGACAAGGATGTGTCCAGTCTCACCACCTTATTCAACAATACCGGAAGTCCTAGCCACAGGAATCAGAGAAGAAATAAAAGGCACCCAAATCGGTAAGGAAGAAGTAAAATTTTCACTATTTAGAGATGACATGATATCATATATAGAAAACCCGAAAGACTCCACCAAAAAACTGCTAGAACTGATAAAGGAATTCAGTAAAGTCGCAGGATACAAAATCAATCCACAGAAATCTGCTGCATTTCTATATACCAATAATGAAGCAGCAGAAAGAGAAATTAAGAAAACAATTGTAAACAATTACACCAAAAATAATAAGATATCTAGAAATAAACCTAACCAAAGAGGTGAAAGACCTGTACTCTGAAAACTATAAAACACTGATGAAAAAAATTAAAGACAACACAAAGAAAGACATTCCATGCTTATGAATTGGAAAAATACTGTTAAAATGTCTACACGACCCAAACCAGTCTACACAGTTAATGCAATCTCTATCAAAATACCAACAGCATTTTTCACATAACTAGAACAATCCTAAAATTTGAATGGAACCACAAAAGACCTCTAACAGCCGAAGCAATCTTGAAAAAGAAAAGCAAAGCTGGAGGCATCACAATTCCAGACTTCAAGTTATGTTACAAAGCTGTAGTAATCAAAACAGTATGTTAATGGCACATAAATAGCCGCACAGATCAACGGAACAGAAAATCCAGAAATTAACCCACAACTATATAGTCAACTAATATTCAACTAATTAATAATATGCCACGGGGAGGGGTGCCTGGGTGGCTCAGTTGGTTAAGCATCTGCCTGCAGCTCCGGTCATGATCCTAGGGTCCTGGGATCGAGCCCCACATGGGGCTCCTTGCTCAGCAGGGAGTCTGCTTCTCCCTCTCCCTCTGCCCACTCCCCCTGCTTGTGCTCTCTCTGTCAAATAAATAAATAAAATCTTAAAAAAAAAAAAATACGCCACGGGGAAAAGACAGTCTCTTCAACAAATGTGTTGGGAAAACTGGACAGCTACATGCAAAAGAATGAAACTTGACCACTTTCTTACATCATACACAAAAATTAATTCAAAATGGATTAAAGACCTAAATGTGAGACCTGAAACCATAAAAATTCTAGAAAAGAGGGGCGCCTGGGTGGCTCAGTCATTAAACGTCTGCCTTCGGCTCGGGTCATGATCCCAGAGTCCTGGGATTGAGCCCCACATCGGGCTCCCTGTTCTGCGGGAAGCCTCCTTCTCCCTCTCCCACTCCCCCTGCTTGTGTTCCCTCTCTCACTGTGTCTCTGTCAAAAACTTTAAAAAAATTTAAAAAATTAAAAATTCTAGAAAAGAGCACAGGCAGTTAATTTTTCTGACATTGGTCACAGCAACTTTTTTCTAGATGTATCTCCTGAGGCACGGAAAACAAAAGAAAAAATAAACTATTGGGACTACATCGAAATAAAAAGCTTCTGCACAGCAAACAATCAACAAAACTAAAAGGCAGCCTACGGAATGAGAGAAGATACTTGCAAATGACATATCCGACAAAGGGTTAGTATACAAAATATATAAAGAACTCCTACAACTCAACACCCAAAAACCAAATAATCCAATTAAAACTGGGCAGAAGACACGTGAACAGACATTTCTCTAAAGACATCCAATGGCCAACAGACACATGAAAAGGTGCTCAACATCATTCATCAGGGAAATACAAATCAAAACCATGATGAGATATCACTTCACACCTGTCAGAATGGCTAAAATTAACAACACAACAAACAGGTGTTGGTGAGGATGTGGAGAAAAAGGAACCCTCTTGCACTGTTGATGGGAATGCAAACTAGTGCAGCCACTGTGGAAAACAGTATGGAGGTTCCCCAAAAAATTAAAAATAGAATTACCCCATAACCCAGTAATCAATCACACTACTGGGTATTTACCCCAAAAAAAACAGAAAAAAAAATACTATTTCAGGGACGCCTCGGTGGCTCTGTCAGTTAAACCAGGCTAAACCAGCAATTTCCAAAGTGCACATCAAGAAGGCCCCTCAAGAGCCCCTCAAGAGCCTCCAACCAAAACAGCCCTGCTTTTGATTTGTACTTTTTAAATGAGTAAGATTTCACTTAAAGAAAGGGTTCTTTGGCTGAAACAAACTAGAAAATTAGACTCATCAAATTTATTTCACAGTGCTACCACGAAATAAAAAACTTTAGGGACATGCACTCCCACCATATGTATACTTACTAACAACTTACATACACCAATATGCTTACGCACATTTTGAAACAAGAACAGACTGTAAAAGCACCTGGGTAGTGCAGTTGGTTAAGCATTCAACTACTGGTTTCTGCTCAAGTTGTGATATCAGGGTCATGGGATACCAGGGTCATGAGACTGAGCCCTGCGTTTGAGCTCTGCGTTCAGCATGGGGTCTACTTAAGACACTCTCTCCCTCTGCCC
Source organism: Mirounga angustirostris (assembly GCF_029215605.1). Lineage (NCBI taxonomy): Eukaryota > Metazoa > Chordata > Mammalia > Carnivora > Phocidae > Mirounga > Mirounga angustirostris. Next base: position 156,272,221 of record NW_026991712.1, read on the forward strand.
CTAATCCCCTCAACCTCACCGCCATGCACACACGCATTCTCTCTCAAATAAATCAATCTTGGGGCACCTGGGTGGCTCAGATAGTTAAGCATCTGCCTTTGGCTCAGGTCATGATCCCAGGGTCCTGAGGTTGAGCCCCCATCAGGCTCCCTGCTCTGAGGGAAGCCTGCTTCTCCCTCTCCCACTCCCCCTACTTGTATTCCCTCTCTCGCTGTGTCTTTCTCTGTCAAATAAATTTTAAAAATCGTCAAAAAAATTAGAAATTAAAAATAAATCTTTTTGAGATTTATTTATTTGACAGAGAGAGAGAGCACAAGCATGGGAAGCAGCAGGCAGAGGGAGAGGGAGAAGCAGGTTCCCCGCTGAGCAGAGCCCGATGTGGGGCTTGATCCCAGGACCCTGGGATCATGACCTGAGCCAAAGGCAGATGTTTAACTGACTGAGCCACCTGGGAGCCCCAATAAATTTTAATTTTTAAAAATAGACTATAAAAAGATAAAGATAAAAATAAAACTCCATTGAGGAGCCTGGCTGGCTAAGTCAGTAGACCATGTGACTCTTGATCTTAGGGTCGTGAGTTTGAGCCCCAGGTGTGGCATACAGTTTAAAGTAAAAAAATTAATTAATTAAAAATAAATAAACTCCCATTATTTCTGCATCCCGATAATCTTCTTACATTCTGCCTTTGTAGACCACCTAGATAACAGGCCTAAATCTGGGATGTGGCAGTGGCAGACCAGAAAATAAGAAAAAATAAAGGAACCCAAAATGATGGGATTTCCAGCCTGGATCACCAAGGTGAGAGAGACTTACGAGGATTCACGAGGATTCATGAGGATTCACGGGTATGAAGGGGGAGGAGTAACAAGCCAAGTTAAACATGATAGGCACGTACCACCCGCCTTGTTTCTCTGGAAACACCCAGAGGGGCCAGAAGAAATGAGCCCGAGGGTTCAGAAAGCAAGTCAGAGCAAGAGCTGTAGATTTAAGGATGCTCAGCATCAGGTTCAGAATTGAAATCATGGGAGTGGATGACAGTACCAGTGGAAGATAAACTGAATGGAGAACAAGGCTTCTGGAACAGGAGGAGGAAGAGAGAGAAAAGGGAGATCCAGGGACACCTGGGTGGCTCAGTCGGTTAAGCGTCTGCCTTCAGCTCAGGTCATGACCCCAGGGTCCTGGGATCGTCAGGCTCCCTGCCTTCTCCCTGTCCTCCCTGCTCTTGCTCTCTCTCTCAAATAAATAAAATCTTTAAAAAAAAGAAAGAAAGAAAGAAAAGGGAGATCCAGCCAGAGAGCACAGGAGGAATAGAGAAAGCTAGGAGGGGAACGCCACAGTGCCAAAGGATGCCTAAGAGCTGAGCAGGAAGGGACCAAAGGACTCAGCAACTGGGAGGTGTCAGGACTTTTTTGAGATAAGTTCCAGCAGAGAGATAAGTCCCAGCAGACAGAAGTAAGAAACTAAGGAATGAATGCATCCGAGTCTCTTCTTGAGAAGATTAAGGGAAGAAATGAGATCATAGGGAATTCCCTCCAATTGTATTTGAGAAAAGGGACTGCGTATGTTTTATAGGCAGAGAGTGAAGAAGCCTGGGAGAGGAGAGATACTAAGCATGTGGCAGACAGAGTAACGGTCCCCAGAGAGGTGCAGTTCTAATCCCTGTGAATGCTATGTTGACATGACAAAACATTATTGTTTGCTCATCGGATAAAATAGTAAGATTATCTTAGATTCTCTGGGCAGGCCCAATGTAATCAAACAGTGCTTAATAATGAAGATGGAAGCAGAAGACTCAGCATCCAAGTGATGTCCAAGTGAGCAAGACTTGGCCAATGTGGCTGCTTCTTTTGAAGATGGAAGAGAAAGGCCATGGGCCAAGGAATGTGAGCAGCCTGAAGAAGCTGGGCAGGGCAAGGCGTCTCCCTCTGGAGCCTCCAGGAAGGTACACAGCCCTGCTGACACCAGGACTTTAGCATAATGAGGCCCATGCCAGACTCCCAAAGAACTGGAAGATAATAAATCTGTACTGGGCTCCGACTCTCAGTTTGTGGGAACTTGTAAAAAGCAGCAATAGGAAATGAGCATGGGGTAAGAGATATAGACAGATCATTTCGTAGGTCCAAGGGCTGGAGAAAGTAGAGGGGTCAAGACCAAGAACCCCAGAATGCAGCTCGGGGAAAGAAGATGCCAGTATCCAGCCCTATTTGTTCCGAGTGCCTCCTGTACGCCAGCGTATGTACCCAGCCTACCATGTGGGGCTGCGGCAATGCAGACACCGGCAACACACAATCCCGAGCCTCAAGGAGCTCACGGCCAGGCCAGAGTGGGACTTGGTGTGCAAGTCTCAAGTCTCTACCCTTTCCACTACTGTCCCGTTGCCTCTGACCAAAGTAGTCAGATCTATTCAAACAGTTAAATGTCTTTCCACATCTTCTCATCTTCTGGCCTCAGTACTCCTCCTGCTACGTTGTCTCCACAAGGCCTTCCTCCCTGAGATGTGCTCCGACTTCTAAATTCCTCCAGTATGTAGCAGAAAGGGCTGGGTTCCAACCCCAGTTCTAGCAACTAGCTGTGTGAGCCCAGCAAGTAGCGTTCCACTCGTAAAGTAGGAGCAGTGAATGCTCTTTGTGAGGATGGGGTGTTACAGCAGGTCGGGTCTCCCAGGTCCCTGCCTGCAAGAGAGCTAGAGTTCAGGCTCCTGAGTTCTCTGTTTCCCCTTTTCTAACATCAGGCACCCAGATCAAGGGCAATGTTCTTAATGGGGCTTGTTCTATACAGTGAAGAGCCAACTGCTCCCTCTTTGTTTTGGGAACTCACTTTCTCAAAGCAGCTTAAACTAACAAGAAACGTTACAACAGACACATCATTGTAGCTTTGGTGCTTCAGCAGTCAGTCAACCTGGGTGCTTTTACCAAGGCCCTTGACAAAGACCAGCACATAAACTGAACAGCAAGAGGCCTGAATTACAGCATGGGGGATGCTTAAAGTGGGGGCAGGAGGGCCACAGGGTGCTCTTCAAAACCCAGCTATTTCCAAATATAGATACAATGCCATTAGACCTCTCCAGGGATCGGTAAAGTGGTTCAATTTCTGCCTCAAGCCTTGACTGTCAGTCCCCCATTGCAACCCAATCAATCAATCCTGATGTCGCTTCCTACTAAAACTAAACTTCCATTCATTCCTTCCACGTTTATAGAAGGCTCATGGGCCAAGTCCCAGGACCGTGCTGGTGCCTGAAGCAGCGAGGCTGATGTGGCACAGGGCCTGGCTCCTGGAAGTCTGGCCTTGCCCCGCCTAGGAAGCTGTGCAGAGAGTATGGCGGACTGTCGTAAAAAGGGAGCCAAGTGCTGCAGGTGTTCAAGGTAGGAAGGAAAGCAGATGGAAGCAGTGAAAGGTTTCTGGGAGTAGTGACTTTTGAAAAGGGCTGGGCTCCAATAAGTAAGAGAACTGTTCCAGGAGAGACGTGTGCCGAGGACTCCCCCGGCTCCTCCCACCTCCAAACCACCTGTGGCCTGGTGATGACTTACAACAAACAAGAATGCACGGGAGGCCGCTGAACTGTACACAAAAGAATGGCTAGAACAAGAGATTTTACGTCATGTATGCTTTAGTACAATTAAAAACAAATCAACCTAAAATGTAAAAAATAAATATAACAGAAGGAGTGCTTTAAATGACAAAAGGAGAGGTGAAGCAAACGTGGCCAAGTATTAACAACCGTCAGGCCCAGGTGAGGAGCATCTGTGGGTTCACTTTATTATTCCACATGCATCTTGTGCATTTAAAAATGTATTCTGATGTCCCCTGACAACCAAGTATGTAAAGTGTGGCTAGGGGGTGCCTGGGTGGCTCAGTACCTTAGGCCCAGGTCATGATCTCAGGGTCCTGGGATCAGACTTCCCACTGAGCAGGGTATCTGCTTGCCCTTCCCCCTGGCTCGTGTTCTCTCTTTCACAAATAAATAAATAAAATCTTTAAAAAAATAAAAAATGTATTCTGGAAATCTTCAACTCCAGAAACACATGGCAGTGAACGTTCCAAAGTCAAGCTGCTTCATGGCACACAAGCAGACCACTCCGACCTGGCTTCTGACACCCTCCACAGCACCTCCCAAGGCCCTCTCCAGACCCGTATGCCTGAGACCAACAAAACTCTGCACATGCTTTGACCTTGGCATGTGCGACCATCACCATTTAGAACACACTCCTCTCCCGGATTCCCTTCCCCATTTCCCTCCAGCCACCACGCGTACTCCTGCAAATCTTCAACCTAGCTACAACGCCTGCTTCTCCACAGTCTCCCCATACTCTTCTCCCCAACCCCAGGCTGAGCTGCTAACTCTTCCACTTGGACAACACCTATCCCTAAGGGATGGATTTATTTGCTCACATCTAGACTATGAGCTCCTAAAAGGCACAGTCCTAGCCCCGAATAGGCACGCCGTATATGCTTATGGAGTAAAGCAAAGAGGCAGAGCAGCCAAGTTATTTTTAGAGAATGTGAAGTAGTTCAAAGATGGCAGCGCATCTAGGAGGGTGGGGGCAGGGGGTTGGGTGGCAATGCAACGGAGAATGGCATTACCATCAGACTCCAGCTAAGGCCATACAGACATAAAAAGGAACCAGGAAGGCACTCATGGTTTTTAAGCAGGAATAAGAGGCATGTCAGAGAGAAGCCTCCTCCTCCCAGCATATTTCCATATGGAGGGTTTCCTGGCTTTTCTCCCAACCCTTGGACCTTAGTGAGCTTCACTTAGCTGGGATCTGCCTTTTGCGGAGGGAGTGCATTCAGGTCTATGTCCACCACACATGAAAGGCAAGTGGAAAATGTCCAGCCACTATGAGAGGCCTGCATCCTCCAGGACTGCCAGCTGACTAGGCAGGTAGCCTGTCTCACTGAGGTTAAATGAGCAGCAAAGCCATTTGGCCATAGGTTAAAAGCCACTCTCTTCAATCATTTTAATTGGTAATGAAGCAACATTCTGAGCTCCATAAGCCTGACTCTGCATTCATTCCTTAACTGGTTCCTAATTTGGGAGAAAAAAAGATGGGTGTTATTTGTTGGCTCCTCCCGACACACACACACACACGCACGCACGCACACACCACCCCCCACCCTCCCCTGCAGTAATATGAACTTAGCAGGAACATAGAGTCTAAACCATGCAGATATAGGGGCGCCTGGGTGGGCATCCGCCTTCAGCTCAGGTCATGATCCCAGGGTCCTGGGATCGAGCCTCGCATCGGGCTCCCTGCTTAGCGGGAAGCCTGCTTCTCCCTCTCCCACTCCCCCTTCTTGCGTTCCCTCTCTCGCTGTGTCTCTCTCTGTCAAATAAATAAATAAATCTTTAAAAAAATAAATAAATAAAAATAAACAATGCAGATAAAGTAGTTAGCGTGTAGTAACTCCTTGCTATTAGCTGCTTTTGCGGTTGTGACTGCAGCCAAAGGCAAGAAAGGCAGGAGGACACTGCACAAGGACAGTGTGACCGGTAGCATGACAGCAGTGTCAGTGAAGACCCGGGAGCTTTGTGAAGAAGAATGGCTCTGATGTGGCATCGGGGACCATAAAGAGTTCTGGTGTCCAAGCTGGAAAGCCACCCCTTGTGGAAGCTGCCACAGGAGAGCAGACAGCAGCCGCCAGAGGCAATGAGAAAGAAGGACACACGGTCCTCAGCTCAGCAGTCCGCACCCACTCAGATGGAAGGAGGGACATGCGGCAGAAGAGGAGATCTACAGAAACTGAGCCCTGAGACTAAGAAGGCAGAAAGGAAAGTGATGTGGGTATTCAAGATGAGGGACAAACCAACCACAAAAAGGCACTACTGGGAAAACCAGGAGAACTGTAATATGGACTCAGGGTTAGCACTGAAGCCAAAAACAGATAAAGCCAATAGGCCAAATGCTGACATCCGGAGACAATGAGTATACGTGAGGAACTGGTGATGGTTCTCCATCTGTATAGACTTTTAAAACATTCCATAATAAAAAAGTCTAAAAGACCAGTTTTTCAAAGGTAAAGGTAAGAAAATGGGGAATAACTAAAACTTCTGCACGGACTTCAACCCCACCCCAGCCCCACTCGAGGCTACAACTTGACCCATAAGCTGTGAGGCTGGGGAGTAAGAGCAGGTCACTTGGGTAGCCATGAGTCTGGCTGCATTCAACACGGCTCTGCTGTGTCCCACTGAGCTCCATCAAGAGCCTTTCAACACAAAACAGAGAGAGCGCAGCTTTGGTGACAGCATGTTCTAGAAGAAAGTCTGAACAAACATTCACATTCACGGCTTTGGGAATTCATCCTGGTCTCCAAAAAGATGCTCTATCAACCATGTTGTACTGGGAGATGAAGAATGTATGCGGGGAGGAGAGGGAAAATCCCCATGGGTGTCTACAAGGCAGTCAAAATTTTAAGAAAAAAAAAACACCCTTGAATTTTCAGGTAGAAAGGCCATCTCATCCCCAATCCACACACATCTGGGCTGCAACCACTGCCACCCTAACACTCGTGCCTCTAGGGCAGGGGTGGGTCGGAAGGTGCGTCCGACTGCTGGAGACCCGCAGCTGTCATGAAGACGGCTGGATTCTCTGGAACACACACACCAGGGCAAGAGAAAAGGAACTCCCAGCAAAGAACAAGCTGGAAGTAAACCAATGCCACCCGGCTTTCTGCTTGACACTACAGACTGGTGGCCCCTTCTGATGGTCTCTCCTGCCATCTCGGACACCTGCAGCAAGCACCCCCACTCCCGACTCCCCCACCCCGCCCCCGCACAGGGCCCCAGCCAGACAGCTCCTCCCCCCAGCACTGCCCAGAGCCCATACCTCTGCCAGCTCCCGCTCACTGATACTTCCGGTGGCGCCCCCTTTCTTCCTCACGCAGGGCTCTCCCACGGTGACCCTGCCGTCCCCTTTGGCATAGCTGTGCACAGTGAGAACTCCCGACTGCCCTTGGGCTCGGCAGGACAGAGGCTCACTGGTTTCTGAATCAGAAGAAATAGAATCCCGTGAAGAACTGGAGCCCAGGCTAGAAGATGATTTCTTTTTTGAACCTGAGAGGACAAGGCGTCCCCCTATAGAAGCAGGATTCACAGAAAGATCCAAGGCAGCTGCTTCTTGCTCCTCCTCTTCTTCCTCATCCTCCTCTTCTAGTTTGACGTTTTTAAGCTCTTCAAATTTGACTTCAGAGGAGTCAGAATAATCTGAAACACACACACACATTGGCCAGAGCCAACTTCCCCATGCACATGTGAAGCTAGAGAAAAGCAGAGTGGCAAAGCACAGAGGAACATGGGTGGCAAGTGAGGCGTGGCTTCCGATTCTGGCTCTATCACTGTGTGATCTGGGGCTGACTGCTCAGCTGCTCCAGGCCTCCAGGCTCGTCCCGTGGAGGGTAGGCAACCTACCACCTATCTCCAGGGTTCTGTGTCTACGATGGAGCACAGCCTGGCACACAGCAGACCCTCAGAAGTCACCTGCAGGAACGAAGGCCTGACCACAGCAGGCCTGGTGACTCCACGCTAGACAATGTGGCAGCCAGGCCCCAGGGCCCCAGTCCACAGTGCTGTCCAGCTGTCAGCAGATGCACCAAGGCACCCTCAGGACAGATCCTCCAAGCCTCACCCGAGGCTGACGCAACTCACCTAACAAAACTACCCTGATCAACCCGAGCGGGTAGAGTGGCTGTCCCACACCGTATTTGACCATGCCACTTCCTTCCTAAAATCCAAGTAGCCCTCAAGCCCGCCAGAGAGCAAACACTAAGATGGCAGCCAGTCGCCACACCGTCTCACTCCTACTTCTCTAGTCTCATCTCCTGCTAGTACAGCTGTCTTCTACCCTTCTCACCCCTGTATTCAAGTTACAGGAAATCACTACCAGCTCCCCCCAAATAGCTCGTGTGGTTTCAGACCTCCATGCCGGCGCCCCTGCTACTCCCCTCTGGGTGCCCTTCCTAGGTGTCCCCGACTCTGCCTGCCTGGAAAACTCCGACCTCTCTTTTAAGAGCTGCGTCAGCATCACTTCACCAACCTTCGGTGTTTCCCTGACCCCTCACCAGGCAGAGGGTGGGGGCACCTCCCCTACCTTCCGCCCAGCATGTCCCTCTCCTCACACCCATTCTCACACTCCACTTACACTCTGCTGCTCACAGACCCCATCTCCCGACTTTTCCATACCTATGACCCTGCACGCAATATGGCATCTAACACAGAACAGAGCACAGTAACGCTTGTGGGAAAAATACCACAGCCGACGAACCTGGGAAGGGAAGAGCATCCTCGACTTGCCGCACAGAGCTGTGGGTGGGCCTCACGGGAGCGAGGGCAGCCTGGCACTCCGTCACATCGTACTGTCCGGAACTCAGCTCCTCCTTAGGGAAGAGCTCACTCTGACTCACCTCCTGTGGTATTTCAAGACAAACTCGGTGCCTCTTTGTCCCTATACGATGTCTGGCGAGGCTGCGAGGAGAGCACACTTTTTAAGGGCCCACAAATACATTCACATACAGACATGTTCACCCACATCCACACATAACCCAAAATGAATCAACGGCCAGAGCCTGTCCGCTATGCTTCACACTTCAGTCCCACCTCTTGTCTGTGGGAGAGACAAGGGACTTCACCTCTCTGAGCCTGTTCCATCCAACGAAAAATAGGAGCATCACCACCCACCTCAAAGATTTGATGTGAAGCTTATAAGGTAAGCAGAGGACCTGGCAGAGCACCTGGCATACAGTAGTTACCCCATAAATATTCCTCCTTTCTTCTCCACATGGCCCAGGATAAACTCCCCAGAAGACAGATCCTCCAGCTTAGACACCAACGACGCTGGCCAACCTCAATCCTACCACCCCCCTGCCCTTATGAGTTTCATTCCCACCACTACATTCTCCTTCGTAAAAAATGTCTCATATAGGGCGCCTGGGTGGCTCAGTTGGTTAAGCGACTGCCTTCGGCTCAGGTCATGATCCTGGAGTCCCGGGATCGAGTCCCGCATCGGGCTCCCTGCTCAGCAGGGAGTCTGCTTCTCCCTCTGACCCTCCCCCCTCTCATGTGCTCTCTCTCATTCTCTCTCTCAAATAAATAAATAAAATCTTTAAAAAAAAAAAAATGTCTCATATAATGGGGCACCTGTCTGGTTTAGTCAGTAGAGCATGCGACTCTTGATCTCAAGGTGGTGAGTTCAAGCCCCACATTGGGCATGGAGCCTACTTAAAACAATCAATCAATCAATCAATCAATCAATCAATCAATAAATAAATAAATAAATAAAGTCTCACGTGGCAATGAGAATAGGACTTTTCTGGCTCAGAGAGAGCCATGCTCTCTTGTGTATGTGACCTTCGCCCCAGCCAATTACAGGCCCACATACAGATGTGGCCATTCCTGGGGGACAGTCATAAGGAAGAGCCTGGATGCCCTTGCTCTGAGGATTCTGGAGCCTCTACCAAGAATAAAATTCCTTCAGCTGTGGCTCAAACACCCCACTTAGAAACAGCCTCTCGACAGGTTATGGAAGCTGCCCAGACACCCCTCCCTCAAACAGCTGGGCCCAGAGGGCCGCTGGGTTACCTTCTCTTTAAGTCACCCTCCTCTCCATCCTCAAGCCCTTCCATGTCATCTTCCTCTGGACAATCCTCATTTCCGGCTCTTGGCGGCAATTCGCTCTCCTTAAGAAACTCGGCTGCTTCTGGCGTGGGCAGAGTATGGTCGATAACTGTGCTGTCCTTCCCAGCTTTCCAAAGTTTGTACTTTTCTGGCTGGAACTTCCTCACAAACACATCCATGGAGATCTTCACCATGTCCTTCCTACAGGAGCACTGTCCCAGGGAACCAGGAGAGCTCCAGTCAGCATGCTTTAACGGCTTCCACGCGACCCCCATATCCCATCTCCTTCCTCCAAGTGAAAAAGACACAAGCCCATTTAAACCAAACTGCTTGCATTCACAGGCTAAGGGCAAATTGTCCTTGCAAAGCCTTTGAGCATGGGGGGAAGCATGGAAAACAGCAGGGAGGAATGTGCAGCGCTGGGGTGCGCCCACCCGGGCACTCGCTAGGCTGCGTAGAGAAACACTGCAACGAAGCTCCGCACTCACACCCAGGAAGGTCAACGTCCACCTTTCGTCTGAGATCTAGCCAAGCCAGGACCACAGGAGCGAGTGCGCCCAGTCAAATGTCCAGCCTGCCTGCTTCCCTAACCTGAAGAACTTCTCAACAGAGAAATCCCACAGTGGCCAAAGCAAGAAATATCAATGTGTGTGGGTGTGGTCTTCAAGCTCTGGGGACTTAAGCATGGAAAGCTCACTTGAGGCGCCCCAAACCTGAGCAAACTTTTTACCGTTCTGTACGAACACAATATGCTGGCACTTCTGCACATCCCTGTCACTGTTTCTGAATTCCAGCAGTTCAAAGAATGTTCTAATCGCCAGCCAGTGTATCTAACGAGAATTTGCTCACCAGACATTTTCAGTCATGGCGTTATAGGAAGAAACCCAACAGACTTACCAGCACAGCTTGTTTGCCATATTCAATCCACCGCCGGGTAGCAAAATTGGTAGACTCCGCACAGTTGAAGCCATGGTTAAAGCCGGCATGGTAACCATAAGGGAAAGTGATCATGAATTCTCCAGCTTCTTGAGTGACCTAAACGAGAGCAGACTGAAGCACCTGCAGCAAATGGGTGAAGTCTACCCAACTGGCCCTCTGAGCTCCAGCTCTGCCACAGCTTCGCTGAGTAACCCAGGAGAAGTCCCAAAACTACCGGGGGTCTTTGTAAAATGCAAAGCCCTATCATATAAGACCCCACCGCTGTAACTGACCATTCCTCCAAGTCAACACTGTTCAAGGGGACGGGACTCTGCCCGGGCACTGGGCGCTACAGTACCTCCACCTTTAACATCCTTGGATCGAAGTACGGCTATATAGGTTAGCTCCGGCCCACCCCTGGTACAGAGTGATCAACTAGATTAAAGCTCCTCTGTGAAACAGACCAAAAAGGGTGGCTTCCTTGTAAGCCTAAGGACTTCTGTATGTAAAATCAGCTCACCTTGTCAAAGGGAATTCCGTATTTCTTCAGCATTAAAGGGGAAATCAAGGTCATCTTATGGCGGAGAAAAGCCTCGCAGCTTTGAGCACTTCCAGGGAAAAAACCTGTTCCGTTGAACATGGGCACAGGTTAATACACTGCTCCCCACCAGCTCTTCAACCCTGGAGTTGCTGCACACTTGTGTGTCTCATCCGGATGATAAGGAGGATAAATCACCACAGATCCTTCTAGCTTCAGGCCAATCCTAAAATTCTACAATGAGCCCTTGGGCTTTCTCCCATGCAAGCTGTTACATAGGTAATCAAATTCTGTTTGGGAGACTGAGATCACCCAAGCTGCCCTGTCCTTATAAAATCCCTGAAACTATTTAGGACCTTCCTGTTAACCTGTATCTCTCAATCTTTTGTTAGTAACACATCCACAGAGCAGACTATCCAAGCTCTCCTGAAATAGGCTCTCTGGTGGTACAAATCTGTTAAAGTCCACTTAAAAGAACCAAAGCACAAAAACTGAATTTTCACATTTGGGTTTCTGACAGAAGAACCAGACCCAATATGCCTGGTATACGATCTGTGGTCAAATAAACCCATGCCTAATAAAACTGAGGCAAAGACTAGAAATCACTTACTTAGTAATCAAAAAAAAAAAAACAAAGAAAGAAAGAATGAATTACTTAGTCCCTTCCCAGGACAAATGGAGAAAGTTTCCGGTTTTAATTGCTCTGCTGCGGTAACCAATCCAGCAGTCTAGCTCATCCCCTACACACAGGCCTGAGAAAGGACACATAAGCATGTGACCACAGAGAATGGACATTTTAGAGCAATTAGCACAGCTCACAGGAAGGTCTGACCCAGCACAGGGAGGAGACATAGTACCTTTGGCAAGGCGCTCCAACCGCTTTCCATGCTCAGGGGGAACAGAGTACCTGCAATCACAGAAAAGCATTGCATGCTGAGCAGAGGACACTACAGGAGCTAAGGGGCTCTTTCCCATTCTCAAAACAGCTCGAAATACCAGATTTTTCAACTTCCCAACCACAAAAACTGGAAAGGAGTCTGGAGAAATGATATATTAGACTACTGGGGGAGAGGAGGGAAGAGCCCACAAAGTACGAGTGAATGTAGTTCTCTTATGTTCACTCATTTACTGAGACAAGAGGCAGAATCTATGGTATGCAATCAGCATTACTCTCCTTTATAATGTTCAAGAAATAAAATTTTTTTTAAAAGGATAGCATTAAAGTGCTCCTAACAAAGCCTAAAAGGCCTAACTGGGACAAGATAGAGGAGGAATGGAAAACGAGGTGAAAGTGGGTTTTGATTCTAGAGACTAGGCCCCGTATCTGCTGCTGACCCCATTTTTCTCTTCATCTCCATAACAGCTACACTGATTACCCAATAATTAATTAATTACTCCTCCACTCTGCAGAGTAGTGATACACCACAAAAATTGCTCTTCATTAAAAAAAAAAAAGGAAACCACACAACCACTTAAAATTTTTGCAGAACTGTTTAACTTAATATTCTGAAACTCACAGTAAGTCTATTTTAACCTTTACAACTGATTCTAAAGATTATTCCCCAACAGAAATTTCTCATCCCAAATAATTTCACTATGAAACAAAACAGATGGGGAGTAGCAGAAAATGTTGGTCACCCAAAGGACATTGGGATCCATCAGGCAACCTTGCCCAGAAGTCTCTGGAGGTCCCACTTCCGATAATCTAAAGAGCATGTGTAATAACCAGGAAATCTTCTCTCTCCAGGAAAATTAATATCCAACCTCAGGGAACTTAGGAGTAAAAAGGCAGAAACCATAAAAGCAACAATTACAGATTCTAGAAGTCTAGCCATCTAAGAAAGGAAATGGGACAGCAGTTAGGGGGTCAGCAGAGGCTCAGAAGGTCACCCCCACTAAGATTAGAAACTGGAAAGCATCTGAAAAAAGAAAGGGAAACCTCTGGGAAAGGAGGTGGCTGAAAATGCTGGCAAAGGAAATGAAGACGCACAGTTTCCACGACTCTCGTGACCTGGCCCATGGTGTCCCTGCCAGCCTCCTCGCTCTTCCCTCCTTATACGCGGCACCCAAACCACAATGGACTTCCTCTAGTTCCCGAAGACATCGTGCTCTCTCTCAGCTTAGGCTCTCTGCATGTGTTGTTCCAACCACCTGGACACACTTTCCTCAGTCTTCCCTGCCCAAAAACCCGCCACCTTCCCAGTCAGCTAGTCCTCCTCATGTTAGGTCTCAGCTTCATTGTCACCTCTTCCAGGGAAGCCTTCTCCAATCCCCACGCCATGTTCATGTACCCTTCCTATGCAGACCTAGAGCGCCCATCAGAATTTCTCTCACAGTAGATTATTATTTCCTCACATGTTCAATCTCCTGACCAGTCTCCTATCTGTGAGAATAGATGCCTCCTGTCTTGGTCACTGCTGTCCAACAAAGCACCTTCACTAAAATGCTGGGACTGAGAGATGGATCAGCACAGGGAGAGAGGAGAGAACAGATCTTTGTCTCCCCAACTAGAGAACATCCCGGAGCAGGAAGCATCCCCTCTCAAGGTAAGCACACACTGCTGCTCACCAAGTATTTTTTCCATGAGGAAAAGAAAGCTTTCTATCACCTGAAGGAGTGCCTCCAGTCTTAGAAGTCTGCCTCTGAGAAATGCCTCAGGCCTGTTCAGAAGAAATCACAGGGGGAGAGCATGGAAGAGCCTCTGTGGCTCTCAGTAACTCAGCCAACTCAGCTTTTCATACAAGGGTATTAAATGTCCTGCCCTCTAAAGCCTTGCTATTCAAAGGGGGTCTGAGCGCCAGAGCTCCAACAGCATCTCATGGCTTAAACACCTGGTGACAATGTTAAATGTCAGTCCCAGGCCAGGCCTCCTGAAGCCGAATCTGCATTTTAACCAGATCCCGAGGTGCCGCGTAGGCACATGAGAGCTGAGAGGCCTGCGGTGGCCTGAGAAGCCCCAGCGCCAAGTGCGGCCCGGCTTTACCAGGACTTTGGCTCTCCGAAGTGCAGGTAGTTGATGCTGTATAAGTCCATGTCTTCGGTGTGCCAGGCAAAGGAGGTCTTCCACATGCCGAAGTACAGGTACGGGGTGTTCACACCCTCAATGGTGATCCCACTCTCCTTCTCCACCAAGTCCAGGATTGTTTTCAGCCGGCCAATATTCCACTCATCAACATGCTGCAAAGGAAATCACAGTTGAGGGCAATTATACTAAATATAAACTAAGGCTCTGAACCTACAAATCAGAGAAGAGGTCACAGGTGACCTATCACCTCTAATGAAGATGTGGAATAATGTGGAAACAGCCTGGACCCAAAGACCACAACCCCACTCACTCTTCACAACGACCACTGGAACGGACACCATTAGAGCCCCAAAAGGCAAATACCACTTGGTAAAGAAAACCAGTATATGAAAGATGAATCAGGAGGGAACAGCGAACCTCCTGTTCTCAATCCCAGGAGGAAGAGTTTGATCTGAAGCTAAAGAAACTTACATCAAAATAGGAAAGAACTCTTAAACCACCAAAAATACAACATGGGAATTAACTATCCCAATTTGTGACTCTTTAACCCCAATTTCTACTAGGCAGAGTCTTCAGTAAAAAGTCTACAATGTCACCCAAATCCTTCTCCTAAATTGTAATGGTCTGCTAGGAGCCCACCTCTTATAAATCCATTCTAGATTATTGTGCCCGGCTTTTGTACCTCCCCATCCCAGACCCTTACAGTATCTTCCTGCCATTTACATCTGTAAGTTTCACTTCACACCACTCAAAAAATTGTCATCAACAAACTTGGGATATATTTAAACCCTTTCCTTCCAATAATTTACAAAAACATTAAATTAATCTGAGCAATAATCCCTGCAACACCCTACAGATTTTTAAATCATCCAAAAACCGTCCCAAATATTCCTTTCTTAGATTGTATCTAAGGCTGTTCTTTATGTCGAAAAACACTACACCCCAATCCAATGCATTTTGTTATAATAGCTTCGGCTAAAGAATCTTGTTTGAGGGTTCTGAAAATCTAAATATGTTTCTCTTAAATATCCACTCCTTTCACTAGATTAGTCAGTGATCTTTTTTTTGCAGAAACCACACTGCCTCTCCCCCAACATTTTCATTAACTGTGATCCCACCCTTTCAAGAACTCATCAGCTACCACCCACAGACTATTCTAACAGCCCTTGCAAAGAACGGCGCATCACCCAATTCACATGTAGAGTGGGAGAAATAAAATTCAGTCACATGCAAAAATACCCACAATTAAGTGAGCACAGCACATCAGCTGGTGGTGGATCGTTCCTTTGTTCAACCACTCATTCAGCAAGCAGCTTTTACGTGCCTACTATGTGCTGGTCAGATAAAAATGGTATTAAATTACAAAAACGCTGCCATTTCCGGTGAGTCTCACCTTTTCATAGAGAGTGCCATTCACATCTGCACCATAGATTGGAGGATTGAATGTGAGATTTTTCCAGTATTTCCGTTCAAGCTCTTCAAACTCACTATAGCGTGGGGTACAGTACCTTTCAAAAGTAAAAAAAGTATTAACCACTTATCGGACTAAATTCTTTAGGCATTATGAACAGCACAAGACACAATTACCTGTTCTAGGGACAGCAAGTTATTTCAGACCAACAAGACATAACCTTGGCTTTCAAGGCTCCAATACACAGTAACTTCCTCAACATCCCTTCTAAGAGCTCTGGGCCTGAGGAAGGTCATGTACATGTAAGAGGCATAATACCCTCAACTCTTTCAAGAGGCCACTAAAACTACACCCTGCAGGAATCAGGAGTGGCCTAGCCACCCAGGGAGAAAATAGGCTTACAAACTGTGAGAACCAAGAATGCAAATCCCTACATATCCACAGACAACCCAAACCTGCCAGCACGTGAAGAGCTGAGGCCTTAGAACAGCACTCACTTCTCCTCACTCTGTAAAGGCAATGGCTCCAAGAGGGCTCGTCTGTATCATCACTGCTACACTCCCAGCACCCTATGCAGTGGCTAACTCAACAAATAACTGCACCTAAAAACAAAGTATTCTGTTTTATTTATTTATTTTTTAAAGCATTTTGGGCGCCTGAGTGGCATCCGCCTTCAGCTCAGGTCATGATCCCAGGGTTCTGGGATAAAGCCCCGCATCAGGCTCCTCTGCTCCTCAGGGAGTCTGCTTCTTCCTCTCCCTCTGCTGCTCCCCCTGCTTGTGTGTGTGTGTGTGTGTGTGTGTGTGTGTGTGTGTGTGTGCGCGCGCGCGCGCGCGCGCGCGCTCTGTCAAATGAGTAAAAATAAAGTCTTTAAAAAAAAGATGCTTTTAAAAAAAAGGAAAAAGATAAAATTTTTTATATGTACTCACATATAGTTGTCTGTACATCTCTATGAAAGCACTAAATATATCTAACTCTTTAGCTCAATGATCACCTACTAAGAATTTATTCCAAAAAAAAAACTTCTAAAAATTCAAACCACTCAAAAATTACACAGCAATTTAAAAAAGAATAATGTATAAATTGAACAGATATTTGAAAGTGTACTTTGTAACTCAAATGGCAAAAAAATATTATGAATGGAAAGAGTGGACGCAAAGACCCCAAACTGTGGGGAATACGGGCTGAGTGGAAAAAAATCTTACTTTAAATCCAGCCTTACACTTTAATGTCAACCAATTCATAATAAAGTTTAGGACTCTTAAATTCCCTTTGAAATATACGTAATTCTTCCACCTGCAACTGATCTGCTTTATAAATTCAGATTTTTACCTGCTGGGTTTTCTTAAATCTGGCTGACCATGCACCTAGAAATCAAGGGTAAGAATTTGTTGCATTTCAGATGAAGGGGAAAGACAGGACTGACTAACTGAAAAAGAGCCATCCTGAAAGAAAAGGCCTCCCCTACATTGAGAGGAGAAACCAGACACAGGAGACTGAGGCCTCTGGCGGAGCCCCCACGTGAGTCGAAGGCAGGCGAGCCCGGTCCCAGCACAGACCTAGAACCAGACATAAAGGATGGCACAGCCTTTCATCTGCAAAGCATGTCACACTTCTTCAACATGCTTTTACATAAATTCACTCTTTAGACAGCAGGTTAGTCAGTGATACAGATGTTCTACGAGTTAAGCTGTCAACAGAAGTAGAAAACCAGAGGCGCCTGAGTGGCTCAGCCGTTAAGCGTCTGCCTTCGGTTCAGGCCCTGATCCCAGGGTCCTGGGATCGAGCCCCGCATCGGACTCCCTGCTCAGTGGGAAGCCTGCTTCTCCCTCTCCCACTCCCCCTGCTTGTGTTCCCTCTCTCGCTGTCTCTCTCTCTGTCAAATAAATAAATAAATTCTTTAGAAATAGAAAGCCACATTTTGAATTGTGGTAAGTCAAAGGAAAAGGTGGTAAAGCATAGAAACAGAACAAGATCTGATGTGAAAGCGAGCACTCATAAAGCCATGAAGTGACGTCCGCAGAAGCGTGAAGACTGGCAAACCACACATCCAGCTCTGGGGTCGTTCACAGCAAAGACACAATCTAATATGTCTGACTGGCTGAAATCAAGATGTGTATAGATCAAAAGAGTGCAGAAGAAAAAGCAAGAGAAAAGGAAGGAATCCCTTGTGGACACTCAAAATTAAGGAGTAACATGGGAAGGGAGGAAGTCCCAAGAAAGAGGATTAAAGAAGGAGCAGTCAAGAGCTCAAGAGGGAACCAAAAAATCATTCTCTGTAAATCTGAGGTCCAATGAAAGCTAAATATGAAAAACAACAGAAAAGAAACCCCGGAAAACAGGGGGCCTACAAAAAGACGTGTCTAACAGAGATAAGGATGTACGGATGATGAAGAATGGAGGCAAAGAAACTAACAACCAGCATGGCAGTTTATGCACAGTTTGTTATGTCAAAATGGAAAGGAGACAGCGGTTGGATGGGTAGTGAGGAATCTGAGCATGATAAAAGACAGAAGGACCCCGAAGAAAGAGAAGAAACTTTCGATAAGCAGGTGTTATCAACACATCTGGCAAAAGCTCCTTTTGAACCAACTCCCAACTTTCTCCTTTGCAACTCTGCAACTTACCAAGGTCAGAGAATGATGCCACTTCTGATGGAAGAACAATGGGATTACTTCAGGTAAGAATATGGATGTATTTAGACTGTGACACAGTACAGAAAATAGTAAGGATGCTTCCATAAAAAAAGCAGAAGGGGAGACAGAGCTAGGGCTGAGGAGAGCATGCTTCAGTGGCACACAGCAGTGTTAGGAGACAGCCACGAGGATGAAACGTTAGCTCCTAGGCACTATGTGGGTAGGAAGGGACAGGTTTTCACTCACTTATCACTATTGGCTATCTTGCGGAACTCGCGAACAGTCATGGCTTTCTTCTGTATGTTGTACTGAGTGAAGAGGCCAGACTGCCCCGTTACCAGCTGCTGGATGGGGGCAGGAATGACCAGATCATCAATATCATCATAGGATGCTCGTGGCTTCCACTCCTTTGGAGGAACGACCTGTAGGGAACACAAGAAACAGATCAGAAACCTGGCAAGCTGGTCACAGTCCAGGATGTAGGTAGGCTGCTATCCAACCAGTCAATTTTACTATAAAGTGACTCTGATTTAAGCACGCTCACCCAAACACAGCAAGTCACACTGCTGGGCTAACCCTGACCCAGTTTGGCCACCAACTAGCTGCCTCGCTGCAATGACCAAAGATAATACTCATTCTCAGCTCAGTATCTTATCTGGACACCAAGACAGGAGGCTAAGGAGTTGATTCTCTCTTAATCTAACAGAAAGTGCACACAAAGAGCCAACTTGCTCTCAGAGTGCTAGATGAGACTGAAATGAGAACAAGGGAAGGTGGAGGGTATAAGCCCTCAGTGACGGGTAAAAACACTAAAGCACCCATCTCCACCATGAGGATGGAAGCAGCACAGCAGCTGGACCTGGGACACTGTCTCTTTACTTCCCTTTAAAGAAGCCAAGCGGCTCTCTCTCAGCTCTCCTGCTACCTAAAAGATGCTTCAGATGTTAACGAAAGGAATTAACTTGCAAATAGGACAGTATATACTCAACACCCTGCCTGGTTTTCATCCGCCATTTAGGAAAAATTCCTGCTGCCCTGTCACAAAAGCCATGTGGAACAACCCCACCCACCCTCACCTTGGCCAGCCCAGCCCGATGAGCTCCTTGGGATTCAATGTAGGCCATGTATCGACTGAAGTTCCGGAACTCCTCCATGGTTGGGTAAAAGGTCATTATCCGAGCACTGGGATTCAGAGTTTCAGATTCAGAAGCCATCTTCCCTCCTTTTTGAGGTCACTTTGGTCAGACAGGAATCTGAAGAAATACATTAAGAACATAAAATGTAATTAGGATTAAATGCTGGGAATGTCAGGGGGGGATGGGTAAATGAGTGATGAATATTAAGGAGGCAGGGCACTTGGGATGAACACGAGGTGTTGTAAGTAAGTGATGAATCACTAAATTTTACATGTGAAACTAATATTACATTGTATGTTAACTGACAGGAATTTAAATAAAACTTGAAAAAGAAAAAAAAAATGCTGGGAATGTCAGTGCTGAAACAGTAAAAGGTGTAGAAATCCTGAAGAAACATTAAGACCTCACAGCTGGAATCTGCCTCTAGGTAGGTTGTTTAAGTGAACAAGAACACAGAAAAGGCTCTGTTTAGGGCGCCTGGGTGGCTCAGTTGGTTAGGCGACTGCCTTCGGCTCAGGTCGTGATCCTGGAGTCCCTGGATGGAGTCCCGCATCGGGCTCCCTGCTCGGCAGGGAGTCTGCTTCTCCCTCTGACCCTCCCGACCCTCCCCCCTCTCATGCTCTCTCTCTCTGTCTCTCTCTCTCAAATAAATAAATAAAATCTTAAAAAAAAAAAAAAAAAAAGGCTTTGTTTAAAAGAATCAAATGTATCAAAATTGTATATAATCAAATCTCATTTAAATGTAGACACTGTTTCAGCTCAAAGTTGTTACTAGATTGTTGGTACCACTGAACAATACTAGAGCTGGCCTGCCCCTATTTTACTCTTATCTTTTCAAGTTCCTCCCTTATTCACCTTTGATAATTGCTTCAGGAGGTATTAAACGATGTATTACAACAAGATTTAAAAAACAACCTATGGGCTCCCTTTTAGGGCACAACTTTAAAACAATTCCTAAGGAAAGTTACTTGGCTACAAGATTACAAAGTTTAACCTTACTTGGCTACAAGATTATAAAGTTTAAGAGTTAAAAAGTACTCTGATACTAGTATTTCAAACCCTAAAATGAAATTGTTCTACCTAAACCAAAATGTCATTTCATCAGTACTACATGAGGTCAAGCTAGAGAGTCCAACGGTACCATTCCCAGATTTAGGGGCAAAAAACTGCCAATACAGGGCAAACTTCAAACTGACTGTAAAAGGTGAAATACTGTGTTTCTAGATGAGGCCTGCAACTAAGTGGGTGCATCCCCATTGCCTGATAACACAATAGACTATTCCAACTGAGTAAGAACCAAGCACACCAGCTAAAAGGAGCCACTTTAGAAGCAAAAACATTTCCCTCCTCGACTCCCCGAATCTGGGCCCCAAAGCCCAGATCCAAGAGATCCCTTTGAGAGCTAGAGAGCTCAGAAGGGAAGCAATTGCCTCCAACCTACCGGCAACCTACTAACAGACTAGGAAGACAGCATGGCACAGAACTGTCTAAGGTAGGAAAGAAGACAAGCCTCAGTACCCACATCTCTCAAGCTTCCATTTCACCAAAAATAAAGAAGTGTGTTCTCGGCCAGGAGCTTTTCATGCATCTCACCAAAACTTTACATAGGAGGTATATGGTTATCCTCGTTTTACAGAGCAAGACATCTCCCCACCATCCTGCAATGCACCCCAGTGCTTCTTCCATTACCCTATGCTGCCTACATCATAATTTCCACCTAGACTAAGCCCTTTGCAAGGGCAGATCCAAGTGTGGAAGAACCTCAAGTTTAATCAATTTTGGAGACCCTCTTTTTTAAAAATACAGAATATCTTACTTCAGCCAATTTTACAAAAACATATAATCATGTGAACACGGTGTTAGGTCCCATCGCTAGGGCCTGCCTCTGGACTTCGTCATCTTTGTATGCCTAGAACCTAGAACAATGCACAGCACAGAGCAGATACTCGGTAACTGTTGAATAACTGATTTCCTCGCCCCCACTTCAGTTGCTCATTGCCTTTTTTCAACCCTAGGATGCCTTTCCCCCAACCTATTCCCTGGGGAAAGCTCCTGTTCCCTGACTCCTTCATTTCCCCCATTCAGCAACAAAGCCTAGTGGTTTAAGAGCAGCAGTTCCGGAATCAAAACAACTCTGAATTCAGATCCGGTCTCTGCCACTTATTAGCTGTGTGACCTTGGCTGTGTGAGCTGCTCGAGTCTCAGTTTCCCCGCCTGTAAAATGGGGATCCCAACCTCCT
Source organism: Mirounga angustirostris (assembly GCF_029215605.1). Taxonomy (NCBI): domain Eukaryota; kingdom Metazoa; phylum Chordata; class Mammalia; order Carnivora; family Phocidae; genus Mirounga; species Mirounga angustirostris. The sequence continues at coordinate 156,293,732 of NW_026991712.1, forward strand.
TGCCCAGCAGGGTTGCTGTGATTAACTCAGATGATGCAAGCGAAACGCTAAGCACTAGGCCCGGTACTTAGTAACTCAATAAAGGTCGCTGTTGCTAACAACTACCTCTAACTCCCGCCCCCTCCCCTCGCAGCTGCCCCCGCGGGTACCACTCCCAAGGCAGACCCCCGCTCCCAAGGTCCCCGAACCTCACCGCGTAGACGGCCAGCCCCTCCCGGCCCCGCCGCCTAGGCGAGTGAGGCCCGGCCGCAGGAAGAAGAAAATAAGGTCCAGTACACCCGCCTCCCTTCCCGACGTGCATTGGCCATAAGAGATTAGAAAGGACCAATCTCAGGACCCATTTTAGAAGCTCCTGTTCCCATTAGCCAAGAACCATGTCTATCACTCACCGCTGACGGCAAACCCTCTGCCCCTCCCCCCACCGGAGCTCACGGTCACGGCTACAGCAGCAACAAACCTAAACGATTCCAAAACTGTACGGTTCTTACCTAAAGCCCACTGCCCCGGCAGGGCTAAGGCTTGGCTTCTGCTGTCGCCCCTAGCCGTACCTACCGCTTTTCCAGCCGGCGGAGGACGAAGCTCCGCCTCCCCTACAAAGTCTGCCCCTGCGCAACCGCACAGCGTCAACCAATCTGAGGGCCGCTATCACTCCTCAAACAGCCAATGAGCACGCGCTGCAGTCGCCCAAAAGTCCGGGCATATCGGTCTGCTCAACCTATGAGCGCCGGGTCGGGCTGTTGCCAGGAGGAAACACGGTACCGCTCGGGACTGCGGCCACTGAGCATCTTGGCTGAATCGCGGGGCTGGCCAATCATAGGCAGGCTTCTGGCCGCCCAAAGCTAATCAGGATTGAAGGAGGCGAGTGCCTGGAAATGGGATGGTCGGCAAGGGTAGGGACGGTGCAATTATTGTAGGATGTTACTAATGAAAGCGTGGGGCAGGGTCTTTGTAGAGTGAGTAGGACCCTTGCCTAAGGTGGAAGTGCGCTGCGAGCCCTTACGGGCAGCTTCCGAGATCAAGCAGTTTCTGATAAGGTGACCAGCTTGTCCTGTTTTGCCCGAGATTGCCTTGATTGTGAAAATTGAAAGTCCCGTATCCTGGGAAACTCTCACTCGCCGGCCAATGAGACATTTCCTGAAAGGAGCAGTTCCTGAAGGGGAAAGAGCTCTGAGGGGGGAATGTCCTTAGGGTCATTAAAAAGCAGTTCTTCAATGAGCGGGGACTTGGGGGTCATTAGGAGCAGCTCTTGGGGCGGGGGAGAAGATCCTGGGAGTCATTAGACGTACTTCTGGAGAGTTAAGGGGGTACCTAGAAGTCATTAGGAACTGTTCCTAAGGGGCACTGAGTCGCCCTAAGGAGCTCCCAGATTATCACGGATGATGGGCAAGGAAACCTACAAAACGCTCTGATAGGTCCAATAGAAAAGTAGAATTCTCAAAACCAGAATCATAAAAAAAAAAGTCTAAAATTATACCCATAGATGAGTAATGGTGTAGTGCACTCTAAAGAGCTATGGAGTCAGATCTGTGTTCAAAATCGGTCACTCCTCTGAGCCTGGGTTTTCCCATCAGTAAGATGGAAAATATAATACCTGCCTTGCGGGATTGTTGCAAAAAGGAGGGGAAATATATGTTGGCAAAAAGGATGATATTACCTAGAGTGGCATGGAGGTAGATCAATCATGATTTATTCCCCTGGGGCTGGACACATGCACCCTAAGAAAAAACAAAAACAACAAAACACCACAATAAAAGCAGAGTTCTGTTTCAGAAAAAGACAAGGGAATGATCATTGATCGTTGGGTAGGCAACCAATAGTCTCAAAACAATTACACAGTTTTTCTCTCTTGACCTAGTAAGATAGTATATTAGCTAATAGACTATATTGGGTAGCTCACAAAATTGTTAAGAGCCTGAAGAATTCAACTTGGAGGACACATAATGAGGAAAACCACCCCAAATGATGCCAAAGAATTCATCTACCGCTCTCCTTGCTGCTGCCACCAAACAAGATGCTACAGCATGCCTTACAGCTCCACTGACCTGGGCATGGATACAGTTGCTAGTACTGCTATCACTACCAGCTACTCTGTGACTTTGATCTTGCTACATTTTCTGCTGCTGCCAAAGAGGATTTTCCAAGATCACGGCTACTTTGTATCCCTAGCTTCCAACTGGTGTGCTCACATGATAGTTCAAGCCTAGGTCAGGCTCTCTTGACATCCTCCCATTCCCTTGACCAGTTTGTCTTAGTCACCTTTTTAAGCCCATCTTTCCCACCCCTTAAATGTTGATATTCATAGCAAAACTAATCATGGCGAAAGAAGCCAAAGGTGGGGTTACCTTTGGGTGGGGGACAGGGAATGATGGGGTAGTAGCATAAAGAATGCTTCTGGAGAAAAAAAAAAGCTTCTGGGGTGTTAGGGTGCTACTAATGTGGGGGGATCTTTTTAGTTGGGTTTTGTTGTTGTTTTGTTTTGTTTTGTTTGTTTTAGTAATGTTCTGTTTCTTGATGTGGATGGTGGTTATTACACCGGTGTGTTCACATTTTAAATTTTCATTGAGCTGTACACTTATAAGTGGTCCATAACAGTCAATGTACTTTATACCTTAATTTTTTTAAAGATCTTTTTTTTTAATTTTTTTTTTTTAAGATTTTATTTATTTGACAGAGAGAGACAGTGCGAGAGGGAACACAGGCAGGGGGAGTGGGAGAGGGAGAAGCAGGCTTCCCGTGGAGCAGGGAGCACAATGTGGGGCTCCATCCCGGGACCTGAGCTGAAGGCAGAAGCTTAATGACTGGGCCACCCAGGTGCCCCTAAAGATTTTATTTATTCATTTGTCAGAAAAAGAGCACAAGCAGGGGCACGGCAAGCAGAGGGAGAAGGAGGCTCCCCACTGAGCAAGGAGCCCGATGTGGGACTCAATACCAGGACCCCAGGTGTCCCCAAAATTAATTTTTAATTAAAAAAAATTTTTTTTAAAGAGGGGCGCCTGGGTGGCTCAGTCGTTAAGCGTCTGCCTTCCGCTCAGGTCATGATCCCACAGTCCTGGGATCTAGCTCCGCGTCGGACTCCCCGCTCAGCCGGGAGCCTGCTTCTCCCTCTCGCACTCCCCCTGCTTGTGTTCCCTCTCTTGCTGTGTCTCTCTCTGTCAAATAAATAAATAAAATCTTTAAAAAAAATTTTTTTTTAAAGAACTGAAAATATGGGCGCCTGGGTGGCTCAGTCGTTAAGCGTCTGCCTTCGGCTCAGGTCATGATCCCAGGGTCCTGGGATCGAGTCCCACATCGGGCTCCCTGCTCGGCAGGAAGCCTGCTTCTCCCTCTCCCACTCCCCCTGCTTGTGTTCCTGCTCTCGTTGTGTCTCTCTCTGTCAAAAAAATAAATAAAATATTAAAAAAAAAAAAAAAAAAGAACTGAAAATATGTTGATGTCCTCACGGGGCTCTGTCTTTTGCCTTCTTCTCTCATTCTACAAACTCTCCTTAGGTGTTTCTGATTTCACAAGCCACTGGCAGTATGACCTGGGGCAAGTTACTTAACTTTTCTAATCCTCAATTATAACTAAAATTGGAACAGTATTTCCCTTTCTTGGTTGTGAGAGCTGAATGAGATAATGTAGGTAAAGTACTTAGAAGTCAAATTGGCGTGTATTAAGTGCTCTGTAAATGTTAGCTGTGGAATGGATGATGATGGTGGTGGTGGTAATAATACAAAGCGCTTAACATAAAGCCTGAAACAAGAGCTCAAAACACTTAAATTCTCAGGCTTCACTCATGTGTATACTGACGACATCCATTCTATACTCCAGCACAATCTTCTTCCCTGTGTTCAGATCCAAACATCCTCCTATCTCTGGATTCCTACGGGCACCTAAAACCCACATGCCCAATAAAGAACTAATGTATCTGCCCCATAAATGAGCTCCACCTCTTAGGTTTTCTAGCTCAGTTCGTGGGGCAGCCATCCACCCAATTGCCTGAGCCAGAGACCAGTGTGTAAGCAGGGACTCCTTGATGCAGTCCATTACCTCACCCTGTACAGAGTCCCAGAAACAAGTATTCCACAAGTGCCTGGATTTATTTACATGTCCACCTTCCTCCACTAGACCAAATCTTTCAAGAGTCTCACTTCAGTCTTATTGATATTATCATTTAGAAATGTGTTCCATTACCAGAAATAGGAAACCCTAGCAACAGTGACTTAAATAAATACAAGTTTTTTTTCCTCATGTGTAATAAGTCTGAAGGGAGGTATTCATTGGCATTGGCTCAATGCTCAACAAAGTCACCGAAGAGACAGGCTGCTTCCACCTTTGTCTGTACTTCACAACCTGGCTTTGGCCCTCAGAGGTGTGCATCTCATCATTGTAAGGGGATTGCTGAAGCTCCAGACATCCCATCCTCATTCATGGGGATAAGGAAGAAAGGACAGTATCAGCAGCAACTACTCCTCCTCTCAGACCCAGCAAAAAGTCTTAAAATGGGGTGCTTGGCTGGCTCAGTTGGTGGAACATCTGACTCTTGATCTCAGGGTATTGCGTTTGAGCCTCACATTGGGTGTAGAGATTATTTTTTTAAAAGTTGTTTTTAGGGCGCCTGGGTGGCTCAGTTGGTTAAGCGACTGCCTTCGGCTCAGGTCATGATCCTGGAGTCCCTGGATTGAGTCCCGCATCGGGCTCCCTGCTCGGCAGGGAGCCTGCTTCTGCCTCTGACCCTCCCCCCTCTCATGTGCTCTCTCTCTCTCTCTCATTCTCTCTGTCTCAAATAAATAAATAAAATATTAATAATAATAATAATAATAAAAAAATAAAAAGTTGTTTTTAATAAACTTAAAAAAACATCTTCTTGGGGCACCTGGATGGCTCAGTTGGTTAAGCATCTGCCTTCAGCTCAGGTCATGATCCTGGAATCCCAGGATGGAGTCACACATCAGGCTCCCTGCTCAGTGGGCAGTCTGCTTCTTCTCCCTCTCTCTCTGCCGCTTCCCCCTGTTTGTGCCCTCTCTCTCAAATAAATAAATAAATAAAATCTTTTTAAAAAAATTAAAAATTTAAAAAAACATCTTCTAGAAGGTGCCCACCTGCCAGTAATGAGAGGAACAGACCTTTCCCTGCCCTCATGGTGTTTATAATCCAGTGAGGGAGACAGACATGAAACAGGTGTTCACATAAATAAATTCACACAAGTTGTGCTTACTCCAAAGGCAAAAAACAGGGATGAACAACTTTTACGGTGACTTGTTAACAACGGTAGTAGAATCTGAATATTAAAGTCCGTCTTTATGGCATAAAGTTCATGCCATGCTTCTCGCTCACAGATTCTTTCCTAGAGCTTCATTTTATCCAGTACCCAGCACAGTGCCTAACACATAGTAAGCATTACATCAGTAATAATCACGGTAATATTATTAGCTTAAGAAGTTAACTATAGGGATATCTGACTGGTTCAGTTGGTAGAATATGCAACTCTTGATTTCGGGGTGGTGAGTTCAAGTCCCACATTGGGTGTAGAGTTTACTTTAAAAGAAAAAAGTTAACTACATTTATTTAAGATTTATTTAGTTATTTGAGAGAGTGTGCGCACATGCAGAGGGGAGGGGCAGAGGGAGAGGGAGAGAGAAACCTAAGCAGACTTCACACTGAGCAGGGAGCCCCACGCAGGGCTCGATCTCACGACCCTGAGATCAGGACCTGAGCCAAAATCAAGAGTTGGATGCTTAATTGACTGTGCCACCCAGGCGCCCCTAAAAGTTAACTACATTTATTGAGCACTTACTATGTTCTAGACACTATGTTAAGTGCTTTATTTATACATAAATTGTTTACACTGTCATTGACATTTTTCTTTTTATAAAAACAACTTTATTGAGGTATAATTTACATAACATAAAATCTGCCCATTTTAAGGGTATAATTTAATGATTTTTATTTTAAGATTTTATTTATTTATTTGAGAGAGAGAGAGAATGAGAGAGAGCACATGAGGGGGGGAGGGTCAGAAGGAGAAGCAGACTCCCTGCCGAGCAGGGAGCCCGATGTGGGACTCGATCCAGGGCCTCCAGGATCATGACCTGAGCCGAAGGCAGTCGCTTAACCAACTGAGCCACCCAGGCGCCCTAATTTAATGATTTTTAATAAATTTACCAAGTTGTGCAACCATCACCCAATCCAGTTTTAGTACATTTCCATCACCTCAATAAGACCCTTGTGCCCAGGGATGCCTGGGTAGCTCAGTCAGTTTAGCCTCTGCCTTCGACTCAGGTCATGATCCTGGAGTCCCAGGATCGAGTCCCACATCGGGCTCCCTGCTCGGTGGGGAGTCTGCTTCTCCCCAATCTGACCCTCTGACCCTCCCCGATCTCGTGCTTTCTCTTTCTCTCTCTCTCTCACTCAAATAAATAAATAAAATCTTAAGAAAATAAAAAAGACCCTGTGCCCAGTTACAATCACTGTCCTTACTAGCAGCTCCAGGTGACCATTCATCTACTTCCTGTCTGTATAGATCTGCATTTTCTAGACATATAAATAGAACCATAAAATATGTGGTCTTTGTAACTGGCTTTTTTTTTTTTTTTTTTTAGATTTCATTTTTAAGTAATCTCTACACTCAACCTATAGCTTGAACTCACAACCCCAAGAACAAGAGACCCGTGTTCTACCTACTATGCCAAGCAGTCAGGTGCCCTCCTGTTGTACCATTATTAGCTAGGATGCCATGGGAAGTTACTCAGCAGAAAGGACAAGGGGAAGGAACAAAAGCAAGGAAGGAATGTGTTTTATTTTGCAGAACCAACAGTTCCAGCCAAGGAGACACCCAACTAGGTTTTTCACCTGATAACCCCTTGCTAGAGGTATGTCTCACCTGATAGCCCCTTACATGAGCCACTTAGAGATGGATTGGAGCTTCAGACCTACAGATAAGTGCCCCCCACCCCCCATCCCCATTGTCCTGAGGTTACCTTTAGCTCATTATAATACTATGATCTCCTTTGTGTGGAGTTTCTACCATTTTTTGTTTTGTTTTGTTTTCCTCCATTTTTTTTAAAAGATTTTATTTATTTATTTGTCAGACAGAGAGAGAGAGAGAGCACAAGCAGGGGGAATGGCAGGCCGAGGAAGAAGAAGGCAGAGGGAGAAGCAGGCTCCCCACTGAGAAAGGAGCCCGATGCAGGACTTGATCCCAGAGCTCTGGGATCATGACCTGAGCCGAAGGCAGATGCTTAACGACTGAACCACCCAGGCACCCCCCCCACCCCCTATTAAACTGAATAAAAACGTCCTCTGCCAGCTCCATGGGGAGACAGTGCTTTAAGCACTGCCTCTCTGTCTCCTTACTTCTAGCAAGTAATAAAGAGTTCTTTGCTTTCAACATTTTCTTGGGTTGTGTTCAATTTGGTGTACTCCAAGGAGTGAACCTTCTGAGTTAGGTTACAATATTGATTGACATTTGGGCTCTTTCTACTTTTTGGCCATTATGAATAGAGCTTCTATAAACATTTATGTGGAAATCTTTGTGTTGAACATGTGTTTTCATTTCTCTTGGGTAGATAATTAAGGGTGGAATTTCTGGTTGCAAAGTAAATTTATGTTTATCTTTTAAGAAACCACCAAACTGTTTTCCAAAATGGTTGTACCACTTCACATTTCCATTAACAATAGACGAGGGTCTCCATTTCTCCACATCTTTGTCAACATTTGTTATTGTCTGTCTTTCTGATTATAGCCATTCTAATGAGTATAAAGTGGTATCTCATTAGGGATTTATTTGATTTGCATTTCTTTAATGATTAATGATGTTGAACATCTTTTCATATGCTTATTAGCCATTCATACATCTTCTCTGGTGAAATATCCATTTAAATCTTTTGTCCATTTTTTAATTGAATTGTCTTAACATTGAGTTGTAAGAGTTCTTTATATACTCTGGATACAAATCCTTTATCAGATATAAGCTTTGTAAATATTTTCCCTCATTCTGTGGCTTGTCTTTTCATTTTAATAGTGTCTTTTGAAGCTCAAATGTTTTTAATTTTGACAAAGTCCAATTTATTGAAAAAATTTTTTAAATGAATTGTGCTTTTGGTGCATTGACATTAACATGTATATAGTTCTGCTCTGCCTGCAAAACACATCCCAAATCCAGCACTTCCCTCCACTTCTGCTGCCACCACCCTGGGCCAACCCACCATCATCTGCAGACTGATCAGGATTCTTCTCCCTGCTTCTGTCCCTGCCTGTTACAGTCTCCCCAACATAGCCGACAGAGTGATTCTTGAACATTAGAAGCCGGATCTTGGTGCTCCTCCTCTTAAAAACACCAAATGATAGCCTGTCTCGTTCTGGAGAGAAGCCAAGTCCTCTGATGGCCTACAGCCTTCCCCTACCCCCATTCTTTTTTTTTTTTTTTTAAGATTTTATTTATTTATTTGACAGAAAGATAGAGCCAGAGAGCAAAAGTGGAGAGAACGGCAGAGGGAGAGGGAGAAGCAGGCTCCCCACTTGAGCAGGGAGCCCAATGCGGGGCTTGATCCCAGGATTCTGGGATCATGACCTGAGCCGAAGGCAGACGCTTAACCATCTGAGCCACCCAGGGGCCCTCCCCTACCCCCATTCTTGTCTAACTGCTCTCTCAGCTCATTCCACTTCCCCATTCTCTCTGGTGTTAATGGCTTGCTCCTTCACCTCCTTCAGAGCCTTGCTGACATATCACCTCCTCTGTGAAGCCTTCCCTGACCACCACTATATGCTTTATTTATTTTTCTATCAACTCTCCCCATTTGAATGTCTGCTCCATGAGGGCAGAGATCTGTGTTTTGTTCACCACTATCCTGAGCACTTAGGACAGCCCCAGCCCTTTGTGCTAAATATTTGTTGAGTGAATGAATTTCATCCTCCTAATGAGCTTCAAAAGAAGGCATTATGACTGTCCCTGTTTTATAGCTGAGGGAATTAGGATGCTGAGGATTTCGGGAACTTGAACACCCGACTGGAGGGTATTGGTTGAATAAACGATTGAGTGATGAACTGAATGAGTAAACAAGCAGGAAGGACTGTTTGTATGCTAACGATGCTTTCGGTCTTCACCTCTGGGTCAGTCTTATTCCAACCCTTGCTTGTGGGCACTAGCTACTAAACTTAAACATTTCTCTCTGAAGAAATGTTTTTGGAGGCTCTGGGCAAAGTGCCCGACACCAACTGCTCAGAAAGGAAGCTGTGCTCGGGGCTCCACAAGCAACAGGAACAGGGCGATTCAGCCTGACCTGCTCGGGCCCTGGTCGCTGGGGGCGGGGCTTGAGGTTCTGCAACCGGGTCAGTCCATGCAAATAAAAAGCGAATTTGGCCTTGCAGACAAGGTCAAGTTGGAAAGACCAGGGCCTACTAGCCTATGAAATATAAAAATACAGGGCACCTGGGTGGCTCAGTCGTTAAGCGTCTGCCTTCGGCTCAGGTCATGATCCCAGGGTCCTGGAATCGAGCCCCGCATTGGGCTCCCTGCTCCGCGGGGAGCCTGCTTCTCCCTCTCTCACTCCCCTTGCTTGTGTTCTTTCTCTCGCTATGTCTCTTGCTGTCAAATAAATAAAATCTTTAAAAAAAAAAACAAATATAAAATGCTTTGATGCGACACACACATGCCCAGAAATACACCCTGGATCCCTCCCTTCAATAAAAACGTAATTTTTCCTAGCCCTGACTTATTTTCTGGCTCTGCAGAGGATGGCCCCGGGTTAGAGGCAAAGGCACAAAAAGCCTTGGTGAGCGCTAACAACAGGCGCCGCGGGGCCACTCCTACATCGCATTCAGCCCTTTATTCTTTGCTTCCACCAACTGTTCTATTTGGTTTTGGTTTTGGTTTTGTTTTGGTGTCAGGTGCCAACAGGTCTTCATCTCAAAGGCCAAATCCATCCATTCTTCAAGGTGTGACTCAAATTCTACTCATCTGTGTGTTCTTTTATTTACAGATGTTTTAAATAAGCACCAATTTTGTGCTGATTCTAGGGACCCAAAGATGAAGACAACTCTAATTGCCCACTCGGACTATTACTGGTATCTCAGACTCAACAAAAGCAAACTCTTGGTTCTCCCTGCAGCCCGCTCCTCCCTCAGTGTTCCCCTTCTCAGAAAAGGCACCATATTCATCCAGGTGTCCAGGCGCTCTAGATCCTTCTCTTGTAGCCCACGTTCAGTCCTACTGGCCTTAATTTCAAAACTATACCCCACATCCCGCTTCTTCTTCCATTGCCTGCCCCTAGCATCCCACATCAAGCCACATCACTGTTTACTTGGACTGCTGTAACCATTGCCCCTTCAAATCTGTTCTCCAAACAGCAGCCAGAGCGATCGTTCCAGAAAGTGAGTCTGAATTCACCACTCTGTTGAAAACCCTTTAAATCTTCCCAAGTCCCTTGCCTTGGCCAACCAGACCCTGAGTGATTTGGCCCCTACCCTCTCTACCCCGAACCCTGCACCACTTTCTGGTGCTCTCTGGGCTCTAGGCATGCTGGCCTATGTCCTGTTTTTCTAACATACTCGTGCGGGGAGCTGTGTTCCCCCCAGCTCAGAGCCTTTACTAAAGACCACAGAAGCCTGAGTCCCACGCCAGCTCTAGGCTGCTTTCATTGCATTTGGTGCTTTGCCCACAAAGCATCCAGGAGCAGAGCACCTAAGAGTTTGTAATTATGTGTGTACATAATATTTCTGGGACACCAGACTAAGCCTCTAAGGGGAGGGCTTTGTTTTCCACCATTGAATCCCATCACTTTGTGCAAAGCCTGGCTCAGGTAACACTCCTGGAATATTATTTGTGGAAGGAATGGGTAAATGAAGCCACACGGATCGCAATTTATATAGTAGTTAAGCACTCAGGCTCTGGAGTCACACAGAGCCAGGTTTATATCTAGGTTCTGCTCCCTTCCTGTGTGAGTTAGGGTGAGTTGCTCAACCTCTCTGAATCTTAGTCTTCAGCTGCAAAAGGAGAACATATACAACCAACTATTCAGGGCTGTTGGGGGAATTAAATTTTAGCGACACATGGCTTGATCTCGGGGTTGTGAGTTCAAGCCCCATGTTGGGCATGGAGCCTACTTAGAAAAATAAACAAAAACAAATTTTAACAAACCAGGTAGAGTGCTTGTCAATTTAAGTGATTAGCAGGTATCACTACAGCATGTAATAAGTGTGTATCATGTTTGTTGGATTTAGGTCTTCAAGACCACTCAGAAGCTCAGATAGGAGTCACTGCAGAGACTGCCCTGAAATGAGGCTGGAAAAGGCCATCCCTGCAAAAAGGTTTGGGCCACAACGTGATTGAGGGGCACCCCACTTCTGGGGCCAAAAGCCTCTCTGCAGGTCAAAGTCCAGTCCAGGTCCTAGGTGACCCTTATTTCTTTATTAAAAAAAAATACTGGGGGCACCCGGTGTCTCAGTCGGTTAAGCGTCTGCCTTCGGCTCAGATCATGATCCTGGGGTCGAGCCCCGCCTCAGGCTGCCTGCTCTGGAAGCCTGCTTCTCCTTCTCCCTCTGCCTGCCGCTCCCCATGCTTGTGTGCACCTGCTGTCTCTCTCGCTGACAAATAAATAAATGAAAAAAAAATACTGGGAGCACCTGGGTGGCTCAGTTGGTTGTCTGACTTCGGCTCAGGTCTGATCTCCCGGTCCTGGGATCAAGCCCTGCATCAGGCTCCCTGCTCAGCAGGGAGTCTGCTTGTCCCTCTGCCCCTCCCCCTATCATGCGTGAGCACTCTCCCCGTCTCTCAAATATAAAAAAAATCTTTAAATAATATTTAAAAAAAATACTGTTGGGGGGCGCCTGGGTGGCTCAGTCGTTAAGCGTCTGCCTTCGGCTCAGGTCATGATCCTGGGGTCCTGGGATCGAGCCCCGCGTCGGGCTCCCTGCTCCGCAGGAAGCCTGCTTCCCCCTCTCCCACTCCCCCTGCTTGTGTTCCCTCTCTCACTGTCTCTCTGTCAAATAAATAAATAAAATCTTAAAAAAAAAAATACTGTTGGGGCCCCTGGGTGGCTCAGTTGGTTAAGCGTCCAACTCCTGATTTTGGTTTAGGTCATATCTCTGGGTCTTGAGATAGAGCCCTGTGTTGGGCTCGGCACTCAGTGAAGAGTCCGCTTGACGTTCTCTCCCTCTCCCTCTGCCCCTCCCCCTTTGTGTGAGCTCTCTCTCTCTCAAATCAATCAATCAATCTTAAAAAATAGATACTGTTGCTTGGTAAATTTCCTTTTGAGCTCTTCTTGCCATTGGTGTGGGGGAAGGGAAGAAAAGCAGCTCATCAGGGAGAGGGTGGAGTCTGGTGTGGCGGATGCAGGTTCTTAGTTGAGGCGGTTGGGAGATGAAAAGTCTCTCCAGGAGCTGACTAGGATGTGTGCTCAGGGTGGGAGCAAAAGGAAGGCCTCAGAGGAGGTGGGAGAGGAGATGCTGAGGGCCGAGCGTGCTGGCAGCCCAGGCCAGAATTCCTCCTGACAAATCAGATTTTGCTTCAGGACCTGGGCAAACACCTCTCTTTCATCCCTTAGCAAATATTTATTGAGTCCCTACTTTGGGCCAGACGAAGCTGGGAGGCAAGTGAGACATGGTCCTTGCCTTCAAGAAGTTCACAGTCCACTGGAGGAAACAGATGAATCAAACCATAATTATAATGTTAATTTGCATTTCCTTTCTGCACTGCAGCCTGGATAATTTCTTTGGTATTTTTTTCCTATTTTAGTTTGTGAACAGCTGAAGAAGCAAGAATAATAATTTTGGCACAGTGCTATGGTTACTGGACCAACAACACAGCTGGATGGGAGGCTGCTGGTTGAGGGTGGAGGAAGAAGGGGCTAAGACTGGGATTTCTCGGAGGAGATTTCCTGGGTCTTGCCTGAGGTGTGCCAGGAAGGGTGTCCAGGCATGTTCAGCCATGGCACGGACTGTCCTAGAATTGACACATTCTTATGAAAACGGTGTGTGTCAGAGGTAGAAAAACTAGCAAATGCATTTAAAACAGGGAGCATCACTACCTGGAAAATCACCGCGAACATTTTGATGTATATTCTTGCCAGTGTTTCTCTAATCTTAACACTCATACAAATACCTCAAGGAACTTTCAGAATAAAAACTCTGTTTCAGTAGGTCTGGGGTGGGACCTGAGATTGTTTCTAAAACATCCCCAGGTGAGGGGCTCCTAGGTGGCTCAGTCGGTTAAGCGTCTGCCTTTGGCTCGGGTCATGATCCCAGAGTCCTGGGATCGAGTCCCACATCGGGCTCTCTGCTCAGCGGGAAGCCTGCTTCTTCCTCTCCCACTCCCTCTGCTTGTGTTCCTTCTCTCTCTGTGTCTCTGTCAAATAAATAAATAAAATCTTTAAAAAATAAAAAAATAAAAAAATAAAACATCCCCAGGTGATACGGATACTGATGGTCTCCAAATTCACTTGAGCAAGATTGAAGACTATGTAAGTGTTGGTGTGGGTACGGGTATGTGTATTCTGGCTTATTTCCAACTTTTTACTATTACAAATGATGCTGAAACTATTACAAATGAATCTTTGCCCATAGATTTTTAGAAAACTATATATATAAAGATTTTATTTATTTAATTGTCAGAGAGCAAGCGAGCACAAGCAGAGGGAGTGGCAGGCAGAGAGAAAAAAGCAGGCTCCTCACTGGGCAGGGAGCCCCATGCAGGGCTCCATTCCAGGACCCTGGGATCATGACCTGAGCCCAAGGTAGATTCTTAACTGACTGAGCCACCGAGGCATCCCTGCCCAAAGATTTTTAACTATTTGTCTGATTGTTTCTTTTATATAAATTCCTAAATATGTATCGTTGGGTCAAGGATAAAGCATGTTTTTGTGGGTTTTTTGATATTTATTTATTTGTTTGACAGAGAGAGAGAGAGCACAAGCAGGGGGGAGTGGGAGAGGGAGAAGCAGACTCTCTGCTGAGCAGGGAGCCCGTTGAGGGACTTGACCCCAGGATGCTGGGATCATGACCCGAGCTACCCACTAGGTCACCCAGGTGCCCCAAGGATAAAGCATGTTTTAAGGCTTTTGATAGATATTGTAAATATTCCTCCAGAAAGGTAGAACCAGCTTATATCTTCACTAACAATATGTGTCCAGTTCCCCATACCATATTAACATATAACTTCTGCCAACCTGATAGTCAAACAATAGTACCTCTTTGTTGTTTCTATTTGCATTTCTTTTTTCAATTTGCATTTCTTTGATAGTGAGGTTCGGTACCTTCCACATTTTTATTGGACTCATCCCAATAAAAATGTATCCCATTTTGTAAATTGCCTATTTGTGTCCATACCCATCTTTCTATTAGGGTGCTTACTTCTGTTTTTATTGATTTGAAAGAAGCGTTGGATTTAATCCTTTCGTTGTTGCAGATGTTTGGCATGATGTACTTAAGAAACAAGTATTTAGATCAGCCTGGGGTAGAGGGTTTAAGGAGAAATGAGCCACGTGTTGAAGAAGAGCATGATGGTCTCAACTGCCAGGCTGACGACACTGGGGATGATAAGAGGCTGCGGCATCCTTGAGCCGCACTACAGCACTTGTTCTAGAAGCTGGGATGACTGCAGACACCACACAGCGTCCCCTCCCTTTCAGCAGTGCAGGATGAGCACAGCTTGCTTTTGATCCCAAATCCTAGGTTTCACTGAGACTTCAGCCTTTCTTTGTTTTATGTTAACACATATTCCTCAGATACATTGCTGTCAGTTTTATTTATTGAGGTACAATCAAATCTGCAACCAACATTGAGGGAGGGGAACTTTCCAAACATAATCTAGAATCCGGTTAGAAGAAAAACAGGGGAATAGCACTACTTTTGAAAAAAATTAAAAGGTAATGCTGGGGGGGACCAGCTGTGTCAGGTAATTAAACAAAGCCACAACAGTTAAATGAGTAGTTTTGGCTTCGACTAGATAGATGAATGAAATAGACTTGAGACCCAGAAGTAGACACTGTATTTACAATGATTTCATGGGTGATAAAAAGGAGGTATTACAAATCAGTGCAGGGAGAAAGGTGATCTAACAAATAATTTGGGGGAGGAAGCCAACTCACATTAACCATACACCAAAGTATCTTTTTTTAAGTAAACTCTACCCCCAATATGGGGCTTGAACTCAGGACCCTGAGATCAAGAGTCACACGTTCTACAGACTGGGCCAGCCAGGCACCCCCACCAAAGTATTTTTAAAAGTAAGAATTCCAGGGACACCTGGGTGGCTCAGGTCATGATTCCGGGGTCCTGGGGGATCCAGTCCCACATGGGGCTCCTTGCTCAGCGGGGAGTCTGCTTCTCCCTCTGCCTGTCACTCCCCCTGCTTGTGCTCACGTGCATGTTCTCTCTCTTCTCTCTCTCTGACAAATAAAAAATAAATCTTAAAATAAAAGAAGACTTCCAAAAAATAGTAAGCAGATTGTTGGAGAAATGGGAGCTGAGAAAACCACATTTTCTTAAAATAAACACAAAACAAAAAACTGCCACGTTCTTCTTTAAAGCCAAAATACTTGAGTCAAAGGTTGTTCTTCCCAAGAGAAGCTTGGGCAGGTCTTAAGTTCAGAGTCTACAAATAAAAAATCAAAGTGGTCTACTGGGCAAATATCAGGGTAATTTGATAAGGAAACCCATTAGCAAAGCCTCCACAGTTGCCAAACAACCCCTCCTCTTTCAGCAACTAGTTAATACAGAACTAGGAAAAATACCTTCAGGTTTCTGGGGAAAACAATTTTTTTTTTATAAAGAAGCCCATGCCAGGTCAAGTTAATACTGCGAGTGAGTGTAAAAGAAAGCTATTTCAGACATACAAGAATCAGAAAATTTCTAATCCTGTGAGCAAAAACCTCACAAGGGAGTACTCGCCAAAGAAAAAAATTAACAGCAGCTGAGTGTGATCCACAAGTGAAGGAAATAAAGAAAAAAATCAGAAAAACTTATTAGAAATTGGTGCTTGAAAGATTTTTCATAAACATACAATTAAAATGATGTTTATTGGTTTTCACTTTCTAGAATGGAAGACTTAATTGCACTAATAGGACAGAAAATATTGTAAACCTTGACAACGTGAAGTAACAAAAAATGGTAGGTGGAGGAGGGAGGAGGGGGAGTCCAGGAAAGTGAGCTCATGTCCTCATTCTTCATAGAGGACAATCAATAGGACCGCCGAAGGCAATAAATCAAGACATAGATGTTTAAGTATGTTGCTTAAAGTCATAAGGGAGGGGCGCCTGGATGGCTCAGTCGTTAAGCAGCTGCCTTCAGCTCAGGTCAGGATCCCAGGGTGCTGGGATCGAGTCCCACATTGGGTTCCCTGCTCAGCAGGAAGCCTGCTTCTCCCTCTCCCACTCCCCCTGGTTGTGTTCCCTCTCACGCTGTGTCTCCTCTGTCAAATAAATAAATCTTAAAATAAATAAATAAATAAAGTCATAAGGGAGTTCCGGAAAAATGAAAAGTAATAATAGAGCTAACCAAATCAGGAGGTACAGGTGGGAGGTCACATGAATTGATTAAGCCCCCAAGCCTGGAATCACCAGGTGCTGTCTACTAAAGGTGCAACTCATCCTTCAATGCTTACCACCCCAGAAACTACTACCAGAAGCTTCAGGGAATCAAACGAGCTGGAGGGAGGAGAGCTGATCTTTTGTTTCATATCCTTCAAGATTTAATTATTTTTATCTATAACGTGCTTCCATTTTTTGTTTAGTAAAAAAACTGTATTGATAACCATTTTACAAACTTAGGGTGATGTGTAACAGTAGAGCGTGTAGCAGTTTAAAAGATGAGGTAGTGACGTAGGAAGGAGTCCACAATATATTTAAATGAAAAAGGGCAATTTGTAGAAAGACAGGACTATGATTCTAGTTGTATAAAAGAAATAGTTTATATACATGTTTGTGTATTCGTAGAAAATGCCCAGGAGGATATAGACTAAATCATTGTGACACCCTCTGGGGATTTTGGGGGCTGGGAAAAGAATGGGGACTTTAACATTTTCCGATTCTATCCTATTTGGAAGACTCTTTTTTTTTTTTTTTAAGAAAGAAGTATTCATTGTACAATTTTAAGTTTGTCTTTTAAAAAAATTAAAGTGATATTGGGGCGCCTGGGTGGCTCAGTTGGTTAAACGACTGCCTTCGGCTCGGGTCATGATCCCAGGGTCCTGGAATCAGTCCCACATCTGGCTCCCTGCTCAGTGGGGAGCCTGCTTCTCCCTCTGCCTCTGCCTCTCCCCACTGTTTGTGCGCACTCTCTCTCTCAAAAATAAATAAATAAAATCTTTAAAAAAAAATATTTTATCTGTTCATTTGACAGAGCGAGAGCGAGAGCACAGGCAGGGGGCAGGGGCGACAGAGGCAGAGGGAGAAGCAGGCTCCCCACTGGGCAGGGAGCCCGATGCGGGGCTCAATCCCAGGATTCTGGGATCATGACCCAAGCCAAAGGCAGTCGCTTAACCGACTGAGTCACCCAGGTGCCCCTAGATAAAATATTTTCTAAAAATTAAAGCAATATTAATTCTTTCCAGTAAATTTGAAAAATTATGAAGAAAATCACCTACCTTCACAACTGTTTTTTAAATTTTTTTAAATTAAAAAAAAAAATTTTTTTTTTTCACCTCACAACACTTGGTGTATTTCCTTCCAGATACTTTTTTCTCAGTGTATCTCACTGTTCCTAGCTACTGGCAGGTAGCAATGTGGAAAGAGCCCTGGAGTCAGACAGACCTGGGAGTACCACCAACTCCACCATATTCCAGATGGGGATCCTCGAGTAGGTTATTCAACACTTATGTTCAGCCTTCCCATCTCAATAAATGACAACTTCATCCTTCCAGTTGCTCAAGGCAAGGTTGTGGGGCCAACATTAACTTTTTCATCTGGTCCCTAAGCAAATCTTCTTAATGCCACCTCCAAGATGAACCAGTGTCCGGCCACTTCTCTCCACACCTGGGTTTCTGCCAAGGTCCTCCCAAGGGCCTGGGCCTGGCTCCCATTTCCTCACTGACCTCATCCCCCACTGCTCTCTCACGCCTGGCTCACGGTGTCACGGCCACACCAGCCTCAACAATCGGGCGCATTACTGCTCAGGACCTTTGCTCCGCCTGCTCTTTGTGCCCGGATGCTCATGCTTTGTGGAGGCAAAAATCCCTCACCAGCTTTGTCTTCTTGACATTCAGTCTTTTTTTTTTTTTTTTTTTAAAGATTTTTATTTATTTATTTAACAGAGATAGAGAGCACAAGTAGGCAGAGTGGCAGACAGAGGGAGAGGGAGAAGCAGGCTCCCTGCTGAGCAAGGAGCCCAATGTGTGGGGCTCGATCCCAGGACCCTGGGATCATGACCTGAGCCGAAGGCAGATGCTTAATGACTGAGCCACCCAGGCGCCCCGACATTCAGTCTTTTCAGTGAGGCTTTGACCACTCTTCCCCACGTGCCTGATCCCTCCTTTCCTAATCCCCTCCCCATGGCACTTACCAGTAACAAATGACATATACATTTATTATTTTTCATACGCTCCATGTTTCCTCCTACGGATATAAATACTACAAGGGCAGAAGTCTTTGTTCAGGTCGCTGGTGTGACTAACACATAGCCAATGCTCATTAAGTATGTGTTGAATGAGTGGATGAGACCTAATTTTCTCATCTACAAAATGGGCATAATAGGACCACACTGTATTGTGAGGATTACATGAAAAAAAATTCAAATTACTTGCACAGGAGGGTCACTTAGCCTCATTTAGGATGCTTAAAGATAGCTTCTGAAGGAAATATTTCAGTGAAGACCTAATGAGCAGGATTTAGCCAGCTAGAGAGGTGGGGGAGAATGTTCCAGAACAGCTTGTGGGAAGGTATGGAGCTGAGAGGCGGAATGGTGAGGTAGGCACAAAGCTGAGAGAGTAGACTATGTCATGGCTAGAGGGCAGGGAGCAGGGGGCGAGGGGCAAGGAGGCTGCAGAGGCCGGGTTCTGCCACCTTGGAAACCCACGGAGTTTGGGCCAATTGTGAGGGCTTGGCAGGGTCTGGTCAAGACAGGGACATGGTCACGCCTGTCCCCAGGAAGAATCTTTCTGGCTGCTGTGCTGAGAATGGGTTGGCCAGGGCGGGGCTAGGGGCAGGCAGACCAGGTAGAAGGCAGGGCAGCAGTCCAGGCAAGAGAGGGTGATGGGGGGCACCAGCAGGGGAAATGCAGAGAATCGAACAGATGAGCAAGAAGGCCGAGGGGGCGGGGTTTGCCGATTAGCTGAATGTGGGGTGAGGGAGGAAACTGAGTGGATGGGATGCTACACACTGTGATGGGGGGCCCAGAGGACTGGGGGGGACAAGGCAGGGGAGGGGGGTTGACATGGGGCGAGGGGAGGGGCAGAGACTCTGGCGGACATAACCACGTGTGGGTCCCAGCTCTGGCGCTCACCTGCCCTGTGGTCTTTGACAAATGAATCCACGTAAGCCTCAGTCCTGTCCGTCTGTGAAGTGGAGAGGAGAGGGTCCGCTCAGTGGGGTTTTTCTGAGGCTTAGTGATCCTGACCTAAAATACTCTGTGCAGAGCCTGCCCGGCAGTTCTCATGCTCTTGTTCAAGTGACAATCTGATATTTCTCCCTCACTTGGAGATGTTTGACGGTTCGTTCTTTTATTTAGTAAACAATCACTCAAATTTAATACCATCAAGAGTAATGCGAGGATGATGTCATTTTTCTAAACAGGTAGAAATAGGCCAGGCACTGACCGAGGTGCTGGGGAGCCCAAATCCCAGGTCTTGGTCACTCATGGCCCCCAAGGAGACAGTGGCCAACACCAGACGGCGGCAAGGCCCGAGGTGGGAGTGGCAGGACGTGACGGAGGGACTTCACCTGCCCGGGACTGCATCCCTTCCATGTCAACTGAAACCTCTCAGCTGCGCCATCTGGCTGCTTCCAGCCAGCCTTCCTCACTGCCCCCCAAACTGCACCCCTCGCAGTCCCTCCTATTTGTCCATCCGTTTCAGGCTTCCAAGCCTTTGTACAAGTTGCTCCCTCTGTTGGAAATGCTTCCCCCCCTTTTTAAAAGTGATCATTGCTCGCCCCTATGAAATGCTCAGAATCCAGTGGATGTCCCTTCCTTGGGAAGCCTGCGCTGATCCCGCTGCAGGGTCCGGGGCTGCCTCAGTGTACCCACCGCCCCTCCGTGCGGGGCTCGTCACAGCACTAACAACCTGGTCACTGCTGACTTCTCTCTCCCACTTGTTCTGGGTCCTATTTGTCTCTGTGCCCCAGGGAAGTTCCACGGCTCAACAAGCTGGTAGGACTGGTCTGATTGAGCCCATGCTGCTGTGTGTCTGGGGGTCGGACAGCCACACTGGGTCCAGAAGCCATGTCGGAGGGATGACGAGAGTCCTCACTAACCCATTTCCATCCCGTCCCTGCCTCCACCGGCACGTGCCATC
Organism: Mirounga angustirostris; assembly: GCF_029215605.1. Classification (NCBI taxonomy): domain Eukaryota; kingdom Metazoa; phylum Chordata; class Mammalia; order Carnivora; family Phocidae; genus Mirounga; species Mirounga angustirostris. The sequence goes on from NW_026991712.1 coordinate 156,314,151, forward strand.
TCTGTCCTCCCAGCAGGGGGGGCGGTGAGGGAAGGGGAGGGGAGGGTGGGGTGAGGAGTGGCAAAGCGCCTGCTCTTTGCCTAGGGAACTGGGGTCCCAGGTGGGTTGCTCTTGATACACACTGGGGTCTGGTTTTCAGGGTTCGTAATGCTCCTTTCAGAAAGTGAGCACCAGGGGCGCCTGGGTGGCTCAGTCGTTAAGCGTCTGCCTTCCGCTCAGGTCATGATCCCAGGGTCCTGGGATCGAGCCCGGCATCAAGCCCCGCATCGGGCTCCCTGCTCAGCGGGAAGCCTGCTTCTCCCTCTCCCACCCCTGCTGCTTGTGTTCCTTCTCTGTGTCTTTCTCTGTCAAATAAAATCTTTAAAAAAAAAAAAAAAGAAAAAAAAGAAAGTGAGCACCATGCTGGGAGCCCCACCTGCCACACATACTCAGGACAGCCTCACTGTTCCCTTCGGAGCAGGAAATCTCCAGAATCTACCCCTAGGTACTGAACTGACAGAGCCCACTCTTTAGTTCCAGAAAGAGCTGAGACAGAGGCCCGGTTTGTAAGAAATCTTGATTATTCAAATTTATTACCATCAAGAATTATGCAACGATGCTGTAGTTCTCTTAACAAATAGAAAACAGACTGTGTACAACAGTGGACTCTACAGCACTAGCATCCACAAGGTAAAAATGAATGTTTCATCCAACATTACCAACCCTGGATTGTTGATCTTGACTGAGCCTAGCTAGATCTGGGGACGTCTGCTCCACGTCCCTCGGCTACAACAGCTATGCACCCTTCCCCGCCCCCACTTACCTACCTAGATAGTGCTGCCCAGAGGCCCTCTCCCTGCCCCTCAGCGAGCCGAGAGAATAAGGATTGATTATAGTACCATTGAGAGAAGTCCAGTAGTCTTGCCACATTGGTTTCTGAGGGCATCTTGAAGGAGTGGAAAAGAGGGACTCTCAGGGGCTTTGAAGACAGCTGCAAACCAGGGAGGGAAATCATCTGGCTCCTGCTCTGAGGACAGACGTGTGCTCCCAGGCCCACTGGCCTGGACCCGAAGGGCCAGCTGTGCCCCTGCTTGGCCCTGAGGTGTGCGGGGCGTGGTACACACCCTGACCTGTGTCAATCACCGAGGCCACACGGCCGGATCCACAGCTTACCAACACCACGCCATACCGCAATGCTGGGGACGAAAGCAAGGCTCTGTGGGCCCAGAGGTCAGCCCGGCAGCTCCCCCGGGAAGCCCAGGCACAAGGGGCCACCTACCCTCTTGGGGGTTGGAAGCAGAGGCCAGGGGGAATGATTCTGTTTTTTTTCTTGGTGGGTTTTTTTTTTTTTTTGATTTTTTTTGTTTTGTTTTGTTTTTTTGTCTTTGCATTTTTTAACCTTTGCAAACACGATGGTGATGAGGAACGCCTTTGCCAGGCTCCCCGAGACACGTCTGTGGTTCTGGGCTGTGAATGTTCACACACACACACAGGAACAGACAACTGGAGATGAGTGTTTCCTATCTCCTCCCCGCCCACCACTGTCAGTGGCGCCTCAAATAAGGCTCTGAAGGAAAAACAAAGCAAAACTCAAAAAGAAAAAAAAAAAAAAAGTAGTCGTGTTTCCCCGCTTTTGGCTGAAACAGGATCTCATCTGAAGGGCTGGAAGAGCAGCTAGATCAGTGGTGCCTCCCAGGCCCACAGCTGGGCCTCCACTCAGCCTGGTGGCCCCAGCTCCACACAGAGGAAGGCATGTTCTGTCCTTCAGCAGCAAAAGTCATACAAAAAAAAAAGGATCCAAAGTGAACTCAAAAAAGAAAACAACTGAACCCCAACCCCCACAGCGGCCCATTCTGCAATTAAGGATTTGCAAAAGGAAAATCAGAGGGAAGAGGCTAGAATCCCTCAGTCTACCCCACTTAATGTATAAAAAAGGAGATCTGCCCCCATCCCCACCCCATGAGAAGAAGCATGAGAAGCGCGGCAGTGGAACAGAGAGCTCGAAGCAGGCTCTGGGCGGGCCTGGTGGACAGAGACGGGCCACGGCACCTGCCTGTCGGCCCACCCACTCGCCCAGGGGTGTCCCGGGCTCTCCATTTGGTGTGGCAATGTTCCTGAAACGCTGTGACCCCGCAGGAGGCGAGACGATGGTCGGTATGGCTCAGAGGAGCTGGGTCCCCTCCGGAGCCCAGGCAGGGGCGGCGGAGGAGAGGGGAGCGCTAGTTACGTTGCATAGTGGTCAAAGCTGCCAAGGTACTCCAGGGCCGCACGATAACATAGCTGGTACTGGTCCTGCCGGGACAGGGGGCTGGTCAGCCGCAGCCCGGTGGGGGGGGACGCTCCCGACACACCGGCCGGGGGCACTCCCGCTGCAGCGGGGGACCCCGGGCAGGTGCTAGCCCCAGATGTCGGCCCCAGGTGGTGTCCAGAGAACCTGGAGGGGCCTCTGAAGGCTCAGCTCTCCCCCTTTCCCACTGCCCTGCACCTACCTGCCTCCCCCCAGCCACCCCCATCATGTTTATATCTGCGCCCCATAAAGGCTGCTGTCCAGCCCTAGCCGGGAGCCAGGCACACTGCCGGTGCTCAGTGCAGAGCTGCGGAATGGGGAGCATGTCCACTCGTTGTTGCTCTGCGCCTCACGCAGAGCAACGGTAAATGTTGGCAGCTCGTGCCGGTGAGGGGCTGGGCTGACGCACCAGCCGGTGGGCCCGCGTACCTCCGTCTGCACCATGGCCGGGCGCTGCGTGCGCAGGGTCTTCACGGTCTGGAACATGTCGACCACGCCCTCATAGCGCATCCGCTCCAGGACGATGCTCAGAGTGATAAACACGCCGGTGCGGCCCACGCCAGCGCTACTCAGGGACAGCACTGGATCAGGGGTCCTGCCCCCCAGGCCCACGGGCCCCGCGCCCTCCCCCAGCCCTCCACGGGGTCAGCCCTACCTGCAGTGCACCGTGATGGGCCCGTCCTGCCCGAACTGCTCCTTGGTCTTGTGCACCTGCCCGATGAAGTCGATGAAGCCCTCACCCGTCTTGGGCACACCCTGCTCGGGCCAGTCTGTGAACTGGAACTGCCGGATCGTCCTCGACTGCCCATCCTGGAAGAGGCGGGTCGGGAACACGGTTAGCACGTGTACCTCACGCTGCAGCCCTACCAGGCCAGATGGGCAGTGCAATAACACATGTCCGCAACCCATGAAATCCTGACACCCGAGGCCCCCGAGAAAGGTGCTCATGCCCCCCACCTACACCCTCACCTCAGATTTCTGCAGCTTGAGCCAGGGCACCACCCCACACGTACTCGGGCAACGTGAGACACGCTCTCATGCAAGCATATGCACTCCCCTCGCCACACTTACCCGGGCGTCCGTGACCTTGAACTCACGCAGGATGTACTGGGGCATGTTGTACTCGGCCATTGGGTCAACGACAAAGTACTGGTAGCGAGCAGAGCGCTCTGCCGGCCAATACTGGTGGCATTTCTCCTGTGGACAAAGGGCCCGGCCCCCATGAGCAGGTAGGGAGGAGTGGGGGAGGAGAGCTCCAGGTTTCAGAGGAGTCTGGGGCAGGACGCTGCGGGTGGTGAGAAGGGGGTCTGAGGCTCTGCTGAGGGGAGGCTGGGTGTGAAGGGAGAGAGCCGTGCAGAGGTGGTGGGTGTGCTCCCAGGTGTGGGAAGGGCCCTGGGCGGCGGGCGGGGCGCTCACCCTGCCCATCTCCCGAAGCCTGGTCAGCATGACGATGATGGTGGAGTTGTGCTCCCATAGCATGCGCCAGAAGTCCTCGGTGCTCTCTGCCAGAGGCCCCTGTGTGGCTATGTAGGCCTTCTGTTGTCTGGGGTGGACAGAAGACTGGACATGCTGGAGGTGCTGCTGCCCCCTGAGTCTCCCCAAGACTGCCTAATCCCTTGGAGTCCCACTCAGATCGCCTACCCCTCCTCCGGGAAGCCCACTCTGATCTTCTAGGCTGGCCCTACTCTGTTGTGACCCCAGCTAGCCAGCTGCAGGCCTAGGCCCCCGGAGAGCGTGGTGGGCAGTCACAGGCATGCTGACCTATAGCCATCCAAGAAGCTGGCATTGATGTAGTCCGAGCCCTCCACGCCACGGATGGGCTGCAGACACACACGGGTCAACTCATAGGGCATGATGTTCACCAGGCGATTCTTGAACTTGTTGCAGGGCAGGTTGGCGCTGATGAAGCGGGATGTGTGGGCCTTGGAGCTAGCCAGCAACTAGACAGAGGGACGGGCTGGTCAGGCCTGGCTTCTTGGCGGTGGGGGGAACATCCCCATGACCCAGTCCAGGCCCCTGAGCCCACCTTGAACTCGAGCTCCATGGCGGTCACACTCTCCCCAGGAGGCACTTGGCCCAGCTTCTGGATATGGGCATACAGGCTGCGGGCAGGCACCTCTGTGTGTCCACACGTGGCGGCCTCCAGCAGCGCCTCGTGGATGAACACATACTGGTCCTCGGTCTGCACCATATAGTTCCGCTGTGAGCGCATGCACGTCACGTGGCCGTAGATGTCCACCGTCTTCTCGTGCTTCATCCGCTCCAGCATGGCATCGATCACGATGAAGCACCCCGTGCGGCCCACGCCCGCGCTGCAGGACAAGGGCTTGGCTTGGGGCAGAGGTCCAACCACCCTCCCGCCCCCCCCACCCCTCGGTGGCAGCCCCTTCTCACCTGCAGTGCACCACCATGGGCCCTGCATCGAGCGGGTTGCAGGCCTTGACCCGCCGCAGGAAGGCCAGGATGGGGGTGGGGTACTCGGGAACCCCGTGGTCTGGCCAGGCCATGAACTGAAACTGACGCAGCTCCCGCTTCTCACTGGAGCCACTCTGGGGAGAAGAGTACGGAGACACGATGGGACGGGGCGAGCATGTCTGCCATAGACTCTGGACAGGACCTCTGACAGGACTCAGAAGCCAAGGAGGCGGCCTGAAGGAGCTTGAGGCGCTGTTTCTGGTCATCCCACCCGTGGCTCCGGCTGCCCCAGGGCGCTCACACGCCTCTGAGCCCCCACTTCCGGCACCAAGTTCTCGCTTACCCATCCCCAGGACACCGTGCTCAGACCACTTCCGGACAGGGCAGGGCCATACCTTGTGGAGTGCGAAGGTGCGCACGGTGTAGGTGGCCAGCTCCACTGTGTCCAGCAGGGTCACCTGAATGAGGCCGTACGTCTCAGTGCCCCGGGCCGGCCAGTACTGGTCACACTTCACCTACAGAGCGACAAGTGGGGCAGGTGCAAGGGTGCTTAGAGGTACCCAAAGGCTCAGATAGGCGGGGGCCCTGGGGCAGAAGGGCAGAAGGTCTAGCTGACCTGGCTGCAAGGCCCCCAGCCCTGAACTCTCAGACCTGTGATGCCACCCCCCTCACCAAACCACATCAGGTTCTCCTGCTACGTTGCCGTTCCTGCCCCAGCTGGGAGAACGAGGGCCGTAATTGAAAATTATTTATTCATGACCAGATCACACCAGGCACATTTTCTGCCAAATTTACCCATAACGTTTATGCGCCATTTTCAAGCTCTGTAAATTTTACGTTCCAGTCGATGCTTTGCAGTGCGAAAGCAGATAACGGCAGCTCTTTCCACTAATTAACTTAGGAGATGTGTTAATGCCCCAGGAACACTCCAGCATCTGGGGAACACGTGAACATCCCGGGAACATGCTAGCAACTGGGGAACATATTAACATTCCTGGAAAATGACAACATCTGGTACAACATATTAATATCCGAGGAACGTGCCAGCATCTAGGGAACGGGCCACATCCCAGGAATACCCAGCAGCTGGGGAGCATGAGAACACCCCAAGAAGACAAGAGCACTTGATGAGTCCCTTGGGGAACTTTTGACAGAGACAGGGAAAGGTGCCTGGAAGTCATTTGGTGCCTGAGTTTCTCCCATCCCACCTCCTGGCGGGAAGGCCCCCGCAAGGTCCTACCCGGGACTTCTCCTCCAGCCGTGTCATCATGACCACAGTAGCTGTGCGCTGTTCCCACACCATCCGCCAGAAATCGCCCATGGTCTCAGGCAGAGGGCCCTGCGTGGCAATGTAGGCATTCTGCTTGCGGTAGCCGTCGATGTAGTTGGCATTGATGTAGTCACTCCCTGGGACAGCTGGGAACAGGAAGGGGCACAGGAGAGCATTATCCCCGAGCCCCTGCCCAGCCCACCATACCTCGGCACACCCCTGGGGCTCCTGGGATGAAGTGTTGCCCCCGCCAGCAAGGGGGCGGGAGGGGGCGCTGCGCTCGGCTCACCGTCGATGGAGGTAAGGATGACTCGGGAGTGGTCGTAGGCAATGACATTTGCGTAGCGGTTCTTGGGCTTGTTCACCTCTAGGTTGGAATTCTCCCATGTGAACTGCTGTCCAGGGTCAATGGACTATAGGAAATGGAGGAGGCAGATACAGCAAGCAAAGAGCTGGGGTGTCCCTACTCCCCCTAAGACCTGGGCTGCCAGGTGGTGCCCACATGGACCAGGGGCCCTTCTGACCATGGCACCAAATCCCCTTGCCCAGCAGAGCGGTCGGGGTCGGATGGGGGTAGGGGACAGTCCCTCCAGTCCTGCCCCCAACTCATGAAATGAGTACAGACCAAGATGGAGCCATGGCTACCCGGGTCATGCTGTACCCGACACCGCTGCGGCTTCTGGGCACCTGCTGCATCACCCTGTCCAGGTCTCCTCCTACTTCCCTGGCCGTTCCCTCTCTGTCTCCTCTCCTTCCGCCTGCCCTTCCTGCGGGCAGGGCCAGCACTCCTCCGGGGTTCATTCCTGGGCCTTCCTTGCACTACAACCTTGCTGGGGCCCTCATTTGCTCGTAGGGTCTTGCACTTACCTGCTGGAGCTGCCCGCGACCCCAGCCGCAGCCCGGCCCCCCTGAGCTCCCAAGGTGAATGGGCAGCAGCCTCCTGGGCAACCCCACCTGGGGGGCCCCACGGGCCCTGCAATCTCAACCCTTGCTAAGCAGAGATCATCGGCTTCCCCCCACACCCGGCTCTGCCACTGGAACACCGTCTCGGTCAAAGGCACCTTCACCCGTTTACCCCCAAACCCCAGCCAGAACCCTCAAGTCATCCTCAAAAACGCCTCTATGCTCCTGTTTCCTCAGTCACCATGTCCTCGTGCTTCCCCACCCTCTCAGCCTGACCGCCCCAACTCGGACTTGGGCATCTCCCTGTCTCTTCGCTTTCGCCCCACTCTGACCTTCTCTGTCCTGTAGCCAGAACAACCCTCAGAAAGTGCAGCTCTGATCATCATTCTCCTGCTTCAGTGCCCCCAACGGCTCCTTATGGCCACAGATCATGATAGTGGAGTCTCAGTGAGAGCCCGCTGTGTGCTTGGCACTGTTCTAAGCACTTCGCATGTTTCCTCCCCTCATCCTCCCATGAAGCGGGCTCTATTATCATCCCCGTTTTACAGAAGGATATAACCCAAGGTTCTCAGCAGAGCACACGATGCCCTCCGTGTTTGAGCGCCAGCCTGTTAACTCTCCACAGGACAGCAGGCTCTCAGCACACCCCACCCCTCAGCCTGCCTTGGTGCTGTCGGCCTTTCTCCGCACATCTTGTCATGTTTAATACGAGTGCAACTGTCGTACTCAGTCGATTATCTGTCTGAGCTGGCCTCCCCACTGCCTGAGCTGCCTGACGTCTCCACATCCCCAGCACTGAGCACGTGTGACGACCGACTGACCGTTGAAGGAGACAGAGCTACGGGACCCTGGCCGAGGGAAAGCCCACAGCAGGCCCGGGCAGGCAGAGAAAGCTTCTTGGAGGAGGGAAAGCTCACACTGGATGACAGAAGTGGGCAGAAGGTGAGAGGGGGATCACCGTGAGCCTGGACAGCGAGGTGCAGAGTCTCGTGGAAGGAAGGGCAGGCATGGGATGGGGGACTGGATGGGTGTGGGCAGAGAGCACAGAAGGCGCTCCGGGCCAGTGAGAGAAGTGAAAGCAGGGAGCATAATTCCCCAACTTTGTTACCTCCACAGCAGGACCTTACTGCAAAGCAGGCCCCCGGGGGTGCTCTACAGCTGGAGGTGACATGCCTTCCTCACAGCAGGCATGTTCATCAGTTTGGCGGCCAAGCTCAATTTCCTCTGCAGAAACCTGGCCCTCAGCCCTCGGAACCTACCTGGCCCTCAGCCCTCGGAAGGGGAATCCTGGGACCCCAGGGAACCACACACGGCTGACGGTGGACATCTGACTAGAGGGAGCAGACTCACAGGCTGGGCGGGCTGCGCCAGCCCCCAGTCACCTGTGCATCCATTATGGATGGAGGGCGAGTCCTGGGCCAGGCCTGGGCTGGGGGCACGGGCAGCACCAGGGAAGGAGCCGAGGCAGAACACCACCTCTGGGTGTGCTCCTTAGAGGAGGGGGGGCTCTCCTTTATCACCTCCTTCTCCAGCAGAGCCCTCCCTAGCTGGGCCGCCTGCAAGCCCTCAGACCCCCGGAGCCAGGACGTTGGAGCCCCCAGCAGGGGGCAGGTCGGAGTCAAGACCAGAGTGAAGAGAGCGCACGGAGGGCCGTGAGCAGGACGGTTTGTGCAGCCTGAGCAGCGAGCCTGGAGGCCCCCGATTCCCCCCCTCTGTGACCCGTATCGCTCTGAGATCGCATGGGAAGGCATGCATGTGCAGGCCACAGGCTGTCAGGCAGGCCTGAGTCTGACTTCCGCTCCACTACACACCAGCTATTTAACCTTGGGCAAGTCACTTCCCTTCTCCAAGCCTCAGTTTCGTCATCTGTAAGATGGGCTAATAAACGTACCATTTCATACTGCGAGGAGGACAGAAGGAGGGGACGCATGCAAATGGCCTAGCCTGGTCTCGCCTGCGGTTACCTCTTGATAAATGAGCTGTTCCTACTGATCCAAGTGTGTGTAGGGGCGACCTTTTGTCTGCTTCTGTTAGCATGTGGGCACGTGTCTGAGTGTTCAGACATGGGGTGCTTGAAAGGGCCTATGCCAGGCCTCTGCCCTGAGGAGCGGAGTTCCCCACTCGCCACAGCCTGGAGGCCCCCCCCCCCCCCCCGGTTGGGGCCCAGGCCAGGCGCAAGGCAGGGGGTGAGGACGTCTCACCTCATACTCCTGGGAGAACTTGAGGCCGTCGTTGGCTTTGAGGCGCTCGATGTTGTCTGCCAGGTCGGTGATGGGGATGGGCGGGTGGTCTCGCATACCTAGGGGAGGGGGCACATCAAGGCAGAGTCAGGGCGAGGCCAGCGCCGGGTGGTGGAGACAGCCCCGATGCATGTGATGCGCACATGTGAACACGTGTGACCATGGAGCACTCGGCACTGGTGGCATGGGGACAGCAGCACATGCGGCGACAGGGATGGTGGGGCACACAGCGGCCGGAGGGCAGGAGAGGACAGAGGCAGCGTGTGTGCGTGAGCACGTGTGAGCGTGGGGGGTGGGGGGCACCAGGGCCCCGCCTGGCGGGTTCTCAAGAGGGAAACCAGGCTTCCTTCCTCCCGGGCTGGGGCTGGAAACCCAGGTGGGGGGTAGCTGCACACCCAGCCCACAGGCCCTGCCTGTGGGCAGCCCTCCTGCCCCTCACTGGCGCCAGTCACCGTGGGAGACTCAGTGACGTGGTCTCTACACCGAGCGCGTGGATGGAGTGGACATGGCAGAGTGACACGGAAGAACCCAGAGAGAGAGAAGCAGAAATAAGGAGGGAGATGGGGAGACAGGAGACAGGAGAGCCACCTGACAGGGTGTCGGATGGGGACTGGAGGCGACAGGGGCAGAGAGACAGGGCAGGGGTCAGCGGGAGGGAAAACAGGACTGGAGGAAGTTGTGGGGAGAGGAGGGTGGAGAAGGGGAGGAGAGCGGAGAGAAGGGAAAGAAGAGTTGAGAAAGAAGGGAGGCAATGGGGTGAGAAAAAGTTGGAGGAAACAGACACAGAAGCCAGAGTAGCCCCCGAACTCGGAAAACTAACTTGAGATATTCGGGCAACTGGGGACACTGGAACCTGCAGAGAAAGAAAACAAAAAATAGCGGGGCAAGAGAAGAAAGCCCATCAACCTTCTCCAGTTCAGGGGACATGTGGAGGGACAGAGCGGGAGCGGTGGCCCCACCACAGGGCCCCCAGATCGCCCCTTCCTGAGGAACGCAGGCCCATCTCCCACCCGGAGCAGAGTGCTCCCAACCCCCTGGGCAGGCTTGGGGGAGCCTCTTTTTAAGACCAAATTCTAGATCCGAACCAACCCTCATCTCCTCTGGTATCAAAATTTGACCTTGGCTATTTTCAGATGATTAGGCGAAAAGGGAGTGTGCCTTCACATAGAGAGATGGGGCACGTATGTATGGCCAGAAACGACAGGGTCAGTCTGCACAAGGATACGCAGATGACGGACTGTATTTTCTGCGGGTTTGAAGAATTTTCAGAATAAAGATTAAATTATAGGAGAAAAAAAAAAAAGCTTGCCGAACTAAAAAAATAGGAAGAAAACTCGCCATGCCCCGGATCCCTCCCCACGTCCCTCCTGGTCCCAGGTATCTCAACAATCCGGGGACCACCATGTCCGGGGATGCCTCTCCCCACTGGCAAGCTCTATTCCTTGAGCTCTGCATCTCTGGTGACTCATGGCTGGCCGCTTCGGGACACCCCCATCCCTCTGCACTTGACCTTTACCCCACCTGTGCACCCCCTCTTCATCGCTCCTTTCCTCTCAGACCCCTGTGATTTCCCTCCAGCCCCGGCAGCCAACCCTGGGCCCTTAGCGGCTCAGCAATCCTCCCAGGCATGCCTGTTTAGTGCCCACACCCAGGCCACACCTTCCCTGATGCTCTAACCACCTTCTCCTCTTCGTGGAGAAAACCGGGGCCACCAGTCCAGAGCTCCAGCAGCACGTTCCCTTGCACCAGCTCCCCCCAACTCCCATCCTCTTCGGGCCTAGAGCTCGGGAAAGCATCCCCACACTGTTCCTCTGGGCCACGTCACACCCCCACACCCAGGCCAGGGTCTAGAGCTGGCTTCTGGGTTCTTGCCCCACAGGCGAGCATTGCCACCCCTGCATCTCAAATGCTCACTTGAAGGACCACCAGCTGTAAACAATTTCCATATTGGTAAGAAGAAAAATCCTTTTCCAACCCCATACCCCTCTCCTCTCTTGCTGTGGTCCTGCCCATCCTATCCCTCACACCCTGGCCTCTGAAAGGGGTTTCTCCACCTGCTCACTCCCCACTCACCGCCCCTCAACCCACCGAGATGCTTCTGCCCCCAGGACTCGGCCACCATGCTCTCTCCACAGTCGCCACTGCCAAAGCCAACGATCCTCTGGGTACACAGCCATTCCTGCCCGGCCTTGGCTTCAGGGACGCCCCACCCTTCCCGTACTCTTCCTCTCTGGCCGCTCCTTCTTGATCTCCCTGGATACTCTTCATTCAGCCTTCCTCAACATTTCACCTCCTTCTTGGCTGCCCCCCATTCTGTACTCTGGCTTTGACTACCACATGCTGCTCATCTCCCACGTCCGTAGTTTCAGGCGGGTGGCAGTGAGGAGGTACAGACCCGCAGACCCGGGTGCTGCCTGGAACCCCCCCTGCCCATTGCTCAGCCATAAGCCCAAGCCCTGCTGCCTCCTCACACTGCCAGAGACTGCCCTCCACCCCCACAGCCACACTCCTCATCCAAGTCCTCGCCACCTTTCACTCACTCCCTGGCTTTCTAGTCTCCCAATTTCTCCCCTCCAATCTGACTTCCACATAGTAGCCAGCACGAGATCTCCAAATCACAATTCTGACCCTGTCGCTCCCCTGCTGAAAACTTTCTAAAAGATTTTATTTATTTGAGAGAGTGAAAGAAGGAGCAGGGGGAGCAGCAGAGGGAGAGGGAGCAACCCTCCCCTGCTGAGCAGGGAGCCCCACGTGGGGCTTGATCCAGGGGATCCCTGGGATCATGGCCTGAGCCGAAGGCAGATGCTCAACTGACTGAGCCACCCAAGCACCCCGCCCTGCTGAAAACTTTTAATGCTTCCCTGGTATCCTCATGATGAAGTCCAAACCCCTTAGCCTGGCACTCAGGTTCCTCTGTGGTGGACCTCTGCCTACTCTCCACTCTCATCTGTGGGCTCTCGGTACCCCAACTCCAACGCTGCAGGATACCCAGTGCCTGTGGGCTGCTTCCGCAGTGCTGTTTCCACTGGAGGGAGCCCTCTCCCATCTCCCCGTTTGCCTGACTCATGCCCACATGGCTTGGCATCCCCTCTCATCGGAGGCTTCTCTGCTCTCTAGGCCCCCAGCAGCCTAGACAGCTGATTCCTCACAGATACGATCGTGCTGGGTTGCAACAGCCTGCTAGGTGGCCCAGTGCACTTGCTGTCAGGATGCATGCCTTTGGACCCCAGGCACTGTGCTGTGAGGGAGCCCAGGCCAGGTGAAGAGGCCTCATGTGGCCGTCACAAGCTGACAACCCCAGGTGGGCTCATAGCTGACTCTAGCATCAGTGAATGAGTCCTCAGAATTCAGGGGACAGGAAACTTTTCCATAAAGACCAGATAACGAATATTCTTGGCTTTGTGGACATATGGTAGATGCTAGTTAACTTTGCCTTTGTAGTGTGGCAGTAGCCACAGATAATATACAAATGAACGGATATAGCTATATTCTAATAAAACTTTATTTGCAAAAACAGGTGGTGGGCCATATTTGGCCATGAGCCAAAGTTTGCTGATCTCTGCTTTAAATGATTCTAGCTCTCGGGGCACCTGGGTGGCTCAGTTGGGTAAGTTTCTGCCTTCAGCTCAGGTCATGATCTCAGGGTCCTGGGATGGAGCCCCGCGTCGGGCTCCCGGCTCAGTGGGGAGTCTGCTTCTGCCTCTCCCTCTGCTCATGTTCTCTCTCTGTATCTCTCTATCTCAAATGAATAAATAAGATCTTTAATAAATACATAAATAAATAAATGATTCTAGCTCTCAGACTTCCAGATGAGGGCCCAGACATTCTGAAATAGAGACAAGCTTTTCCTGCTATACTCCTGTCTGAGTTTTTAATCCATAAAAATAGTAAGGGGTAACACATACCTATTGTTGTTTTAAGCCATTAAGTTTTGCAGTCATTTAACATGCACTAACTTAACTAGCTCACGTATACGTAAGTCCTGTGTGTATGTTAATTAATTCACTCAACTCAGTTGTCTGTGTGTCCATCTCACAGGTACCCCCTTAGAGCCCACTGCGTGCACAGTACAAGGGATGGTGATAAATAAGACACAGTTCTTGGCTCCACAGAACTTGGATTGTCATTGAGGCCATTCTCGCCCAGGGTGAGAGGTGTCATTGTGGAAGGAGCAGAGAGATTCTGGAAGCCAGGGGAGACCCCCAGGCCTGTGTGGGGGCTGAGCTGGGCTGGAAGACCTCACCTCGGGGAGCGGTCTGAGCTGTGTCTCCTGGGGCATGGGGCGGGGGGAGGGGGGAATGACATTTTAGGAAGAACGGACAGCCAGAGAACCATGGGAGAGTGGCCGGAGAAGGAAGGGCAGGTATAGTGCCCTGTGTGGGGTCCCTGTGCTCACACAATTAAGTCTGGGCACCCTATCCCACCACAAGTGTCTAATGGGGCATTTCCCACCAACAGACCCCTCTTCAGTGCGGAAGGGACAAAACGCAGGTGCAGACGCTGGCCACCCTGTGGCTGGGATGTGGGCTCTGTGAGGGTCCTTAGCTCACATTCGGAGGCCTTGAGCCAAGACGAGGCAGGGCCTAAGCAGCTGGGCCTCCCCCGAGAGGCTCTGGGGCTCCCGGGCTCCCGGGCAGCTGTTGCATATTGGAGCTTCTGTCACAGGGCACAGGGAGCGGGCAGCAGGAAGAAACAGGAGTAAGAAATGGGGGCACGAGGCCATGGGCTCTTGGTAGAGACTCCAGGACCTGCAGGCCTGGGCTGGGGCAGGTGGGCTGGGGCGCCACCCTACCTGGCGTCTGGTAGTTGAGCCTCCGCATCTCCACGGGGTCAGAGGAATGGGCCAGCAAGGAGTCCTTCAGCCCGACTGACTGCTCATCCTTGGACGATGGGGAGTGGGTCCTCTTCCTGGAAGGGCAGAAGGGCAGCTGGTGAGAACTTGAGGTCCAGGCAGAGGACAGAGACGGGAGGCGTGGCTGGCTGTGGCAGAGACCCTGTGTGTACGGCTCGGTCCCTCCCGCTGCCCCACCCCATCCTGGGGCCTCTGAGCACAGGGGGGTCAGTGGCAGAGCGGTTTAACACGGAGAACACAGGGTGGGGCGGGTGGGGACGCAGCAGGACTGGGGGACGGACGGAAGGCCAGTGCCACGAGGGGGGAAGGGGTTGCAAAGGCTGGTGGTGCCTTCCAACAGAGGGCAGGTCACTGCTGGGCAGTGGCTGCTGTCCCCAAGGCCGCCACAGCTGAGGCAGCAGAAGCCACCAGGAATAAACATGCAAACGACACACAAGCTACGCAAACATCACAGAGAGCCGGGCCCCAGTTGTCTGTCTCTCAGTATCAGGGTCAATGTCCAGAGCGGCAGGGGAGGGCCGGGGAAGGCGTCACCCTAGCTGGGCAGAGTCCTCCCTCACTGGCCTCAGCTCCCCTGTCTAGAAGGACAGGGTCAGAGACAGACTATGGGGTCTAGCTGCAGACGAGCATCCAGGAGCCGCTCCTGCTATGTGGACACAGGTGTCTGCGTAAGTGTGCACAAGTGTGTAAAAACACACACCTCCCCCTGCCTTGCAGCCAGTGCTCTTTGCACACACGTCTCCTGCAGGGCTTAGGTCATCTTAGAGAACCGGAGCCTGGTAGAAGGCTCTGGGGAGCTCGGAGTCAGTCTGTGCACTCAGGGAGGGCAGTGAGGTCTGCACTATGCTTGCGCCCTGGGGAAGGGGCGTCCCCTGTGCAGGGTATGAGTCGAGAGAGTCACAGAGCCCACCCTGGAGCCTGCTGAGCTGACCAGACAAGCAGAGGCCAGGAGGCTTCTGGTCAAAGCCCCGCCCCTCCCTGCTGGGCCCGAAATGTGCACAGGAGTAAGATGTGAAGGGGGAGGTGTGTGAAGAGAGAAGGAATGACTCCTACCTTTCTTGTTTACTAGGTCCCGAAAGACAGGCAAGGACAGAAGAAAGGAATGGTCATTGTTTCTGCCAAGCATTCAGGCCCTCTTACGACAAGGGGGACGCTGAGGGACCTCTTTATGGCAGTTACGTGGCACTCACAGGCAGGGGTTGGCTCTCCTGACAGACCTCAGGACCCAGATGGGGTGGGAAGGAGGATGAGTGGGTGTGTGGGACACTCCCCGGGCCGCCCCCTGGTCTCCATGCCCTGGACCAGGAAAGCCTGTGCCTTATTCACCCTGGGAGGAAGAAATGAACTCTTCAAGAAGGAGGCCCTCGGTTCAGGTCAGGGCCAGGGGAGAAATGGAGCACGGAGCAAGAACTGCTATGTGGAGACGAGTTCAGACATACAGACCAATGTGGGTTCGCTGCAAGTATTCACGAACATCCCCTATGGGCTCGGCAGTGTGATGGGTGCTAGAAACACAGGCCTTGGGATGTGCCCACTGGGGCAGATGGGGGACAATGTGGGGAAGACGTGGGGACCCAGGAGAGTCTCGTGGGTACCAGAGTCTGGAAGGGAGTCTTTTTTCTTTTTTTAAATTAAGTTCTAGGAGTTTGAGCTCACAACCCCAAGATCAAGAGCTGCATACTCTGCTGATCGAGCCAGCCAGGTGCCCCTGGAGGGGAGTCTTGAAAGATGCAACGGCAGCCGCTGGGTGGGCCTGAGCGGGACAGCTGCAGTGTGGAGGGGGCGGAGCCCTGGCCGGCGGGGGGACTGCAGTAGTTCAGTGACGATGCTGGGAATGGCAGGAGGGGCCAGACTAGCCAGGTGTTTGATCGGCAGGTGACAGAGGTCACCAGTGTTTCATTTTGCGAGCCACTAAAAAGTTTTAAACTGAGGGTGACAAATCTCTGGGGAGTACCTTCCAGGCTGGCACGTGGAGAGAGGGAGCAGCTCCAAGAGTAGGGGGCTACTACCACCCGAGAGAGAGGGCCGAGGAGCACTGTGTGCCAGGTGCCCAGCTATGCCCGCACACGTTGCCTTGGGGGGAGCCTCCCGGGAGAGGAGGAGCAAATGTAGCTATCCTCAGGACAGAAGTCGTAGGGGACCGGGCGGAGTGACAGGGGAGAGGGGGTGAGGCTGGCACCCAGGTTTCTGGCTGCTAACTAGGTGGAGGGACCGGTCCCTTGTGATAGGGACTGCAGGGCAAGAAGGTTAAGGGGAAGGTTCGAGACACACTGAGTCTGGGACAGCTGTGGGTGCTGTGGTTACCCCAGGAGCTCAATCAACGTGTGCCAAGTGAATGTCCGTGGACGTGTGGGCCTGCCGCTGGGTCCGGACCTCTCGAGGCCTAAGTGGGAGAGCCAGGCTGGGGAATCACCTCGGGATGGTGGCAGAGCGAGTGCTGAAGGTAGGAGACCAGGGAGGGCAGTGTCCTGAAGCTTAAAGACAGACATGCTCACATCCACCGAAACAGAGACAGATGGATAGACGTGCCCAGGGATGCAAGTGAACCAGCCCTCTGTGAAGCTTTGACTCCTCGACACACCCAGGTTACTGCTCCCACTGTTCCGGGCTTCCCACTGAGCCCAGGAGCTGGGGTGCGGGCCGCTGCGGCTGCCCCGCACCTGCAGGACCCATGCCAGGAAGGACCTCCGAGCCCAGGGGCAGGTGGCTGTCCCCCCGGAGCCCTGAGTGCAGCACTCACCTCTTGAACAGGAGGATGGCGATGACAATGAGGATGATGAGGATGACCGCCAGGACGGGGCCTGTCACCCACAGCATCTCAGGCTCCTCCTGCTGCTGGGCTGGTGTCACCTGGACCACGATCTCATCGGAGTAGGGGCTGGAGGCATAGCGCTTCTGTGGCCCAGTGGAGGAACAGAATGGGTGATGAGCTCAGTGTGACATCCCCCACCCTCTGCCCACCAAACCCGGAGGAAGGGCTCTGGGGCTGGGCTACGCTGGGCTCGCTGGGCTGGCTCCTAAGTGGCTGACCTGAGCCTGGCCAGCTGACTAAGTCTCTAGAGCTGGATCAGGTCTGGCCTCCTGGGTCCTTGGGGCTGATGTCTTTCCAGATAACCTAGTGCAGGTCTGGGGTCTCTGGGGCAGCCCTAGGTCTGGGATCGGCCCACTCTCGGGCTGCTGAGAGCTCAGGCGGCTAAGGCACACCTGGTCCATGGGTTCCTTCAGGGAGGCGAGCACAAAGCACTGATAGCTCAGGTCCGGAGACAGGGGCCGGTTGTAGAAGCCCCGATAGCTCTTCTTGTCCCCCAGGGTGAAGGTCTCGGGGAGCACGTCCACCTGAGCAGCCACGTAGGGCTTCAGCCGCTCTGCCTGCCGCCGACGTCGCCGCTCCCCACCGCCCTGCTCGATGGCCTCCAGAAGCTGACAGAGCAGAGCACAGGAGTCACGTCCGACCTCAGACCACGTGTCCCTGGACCTGTGGCCTCAGACGCCTTCTCCCTGGACCGAGACCAAGGCTCACCCTCTGTGTAAGGGGCCCGAGCCTGGCCTGGTCCACTGTCCTCGCGGAATAACGCCACACACCAGCACACAGCAATGCCACCCCCCCCACGCACCCTCCACCCTAGTTAGAAGAGGGCCTCTGGGCCACTTGCCCCCCCCCCCCCCCCTGCCAACCAGAGAGGGCTGGCTCCACATATCTGCGAGAGCAGGATAGGGAATTCCCAATATGCTGGGGGTTCTACTCCAGCCCCACGGGACTGCCCCAAGTCTCTAGGGCTCAGGAGCCTCTAGACCTGCAGAGTGGTCTCTGCTTCCTCCTGTCCTGGGGGATTCTCAGCAAAACCCTCCAGGGAGTCTCTGTAAGCCTTCCAGGAGTTTCCTGAGAACTCCCAGGGGGCCGCTTCAGAGTCCCAGAGAGGCCCAGGCTGTCAGCCAGAGCAGCCAGAGACAGATTCCAATTTGGGGGTGTCCCTGGGGCTGCAGCCAACCAGTGCAATGGGGGCTGTCACGAGTGGTGCCCCATCCCATCCGCGGGTACCTCGTCCAGCTCTAGCTCCTCGGGGGTGCTCCATCTCGGGGCCAGCATGCTCCCGCCCACACGGTCCACGGGTACCACCACGATATAGAACCACCTGGGCGGGCAGAGTGGGAATCAGGGCTGTCGTCGTCCATGCTCGCGGCCCCGGCCCTGCCTCTCCCCCGCGCGGCCTCATCTGCACACCTGATGAGGGAGGTGTCCTGCACGTGGGGCATGGAGAGGGTGAAGCGACCGTCCTCTACGTAGGCGGAGGCGGGCAGCGGCTTGTGCGGCAGGAGGTCCGGGGCCGTGCGGATGGACACGAGGTGCTGCAGGCCCCCAGCGCTGCTGCCACGGCTCATGAGCACAAACGAGTACTCTGTGTTTGGCTGCAGGTCTGCAATCAGTTTCCGCATGGAGTGCCCGTCCACCTCCACACTCTGCCCGTTGTACAGAATCTGGTGGGGGGAGGGATAGGCAGTGCGCAGAGGTGAGCCTCCCCATCATGGGCCCACGGGGCAGGGCAGGTGTGCGTGCCCAGCCGGGAAGCTGCGGCACCAACGCCCACACGTGGGACCGGAGGGACAGCCCCCGGCAGGGCCCTCACCCACCTTGAAGGGTACAGCTGACTTGTAGGAGTCGGGGACCTCCCAGCTGAGCAGCACAGACGTCTTCATCGCGGCCGCCACGCGGAAGTTCTTGGCAAACACTGTGGAACACAACGGCGGGGGGAGGGGACCGTCAGCTCTGGCCATGTAACTGGGCTGGGGAGAACGGTTCCCTGCCGGGAGCAGGTGCCGGTCAGGGCTGGGGGTCAGGAATGGCTGCAGAGGCCAGGTACCCCACTCCTAGCCAGCTTCCAATCAATCACACAGCTCAGCTCTCAGCCCAAACTCCTCTTCACAGTGAGTACCGAGCCGGGCAGATGCCACAGGACCCACGGTCGGCATCTCCAGAGGTGCTGGTCAGTGACCAGATGTCAGTGGGATTTGGTCATGAGCAGCCTGTGACCCCACACCAGAGCACAGTGGAGCATGTTCACTAGAAGTCAGTGGGTCAGGGCCTTGAGAGATTAGTGTCCCACACCCAAGCATGGTGATGCAAAAGAGATCAGCGGGTCAAGGTCATGAGAGATTGGAGTCGCACAGCAGAGATCAGTAGGTTAAGGAGAGCAGAGGTTAAGGGTCGCACACTGAAACCGTGGCGCCTGTTGGCTAGAGGTTAGTAGTCACGGTCATGAGAGACTGGAGGGTCACACAGCAGAGGCTGGTGGATCACAGTCACCAGAGGTCAGTGGGTCAAGGAGAGCAGAGGTCCCCAGGCGCGGCCACGTGCCCGCAGCACACACCTTGCTCCATGGGCATGGTCCGGGACTGGATGCTGGGGCTGAGTGGGCCGGCGCCTTTGCTGGTCCGGGCTCGGACCTTGATGTCGTAAGTGGTGTCCGGCTTGAGGCCGGAGAGCGTGAGGCGGGTGTCGGCGGTGAGGTTCTGCAGCTCCTGCTGGCTGTTGATGTCACGGTACAGCACGGAGTAGCTGGTGATGCGCCCATTCCTCTCCGCCAGCACCGGGGGGTCCCAGGTCAGCTCCGTGGTGGAGGTGGTCAGCCCTATCACACGCAGGTTTTGGGGGAAGCCGCTGGGTATGTCCTCGGGAGTCGTGATCTCCTTCTCGAACTCCTCTCCTAGGCCAGCCCGGTTCTTGGCGGCCAGCTGGAAGACGTAGGTGGCTCCCTTGTGTAGGCCGATGACAGTGAAGTGCTGTCGGTCCTTGCCAAAATCCATGACGTTGGGCTCTGCCTCGTCGGCCCGGCGGTACTGCAGCCGGTAGCCCAGCAGTTCCCCGGGGAGCTCCTTGGGGGGTTGCCACTGCAGCAGCGCGGTGTTCATGGCCGTGGTGCTGACCATCATGGTGGGCCGGCCTGGGACTGAACAACCACGCGCCGGGCTCTGGCGCCGCCCACCCGGCTGCCCGCCCCCCCCCCCGCCCCCCGGCTCTATCCCTGACCCCTCACTCACCTGCCCCCGTCGTCGCGACAATTTTGGGCTTGCTGCGGGCACCATCCCCCTTGGTGGTGTAGGCGGCGACGGTAACGGAGTAGGTAGTCTCTGGGGTCAGGCCGCTGATGGTGGTTTCCTAAGGAGGAGGAGGGGCTCGTTCCCATCACCGAGGAGCAAGGAGGCCAGACCGTGCCAGCCACCTCAGGACCTCAGCTGGCAGGGAGTCTCTGGGGCACACGGGGCCAGAGGTCCTGGGGGCGGTGGGGCCGTGCAAGGCTGGACGCTGCCGGATGCAGGGCAGGCGGGTGGGATGTGTGCCCAGGAGGACCCTGCCCGTCCCAGGAGCTGCACGCCGGGAGCAGACAGCTCCCTCTTCCTTTCAGGTAAGAACAAAGGCTACACTGTTCCTCGACTCCACTGCGCCGCGGATGACACCTCACGAGGTCTGTGCACAGGGGACACACGGGGCGAGCACCTTGCATGGCTCCCGGCACGCATGTGCACGCAGCCTACAGCTCCCATGTAAGCAGGCAGAGGGCCACCGCGGTGCATGCGCCATGCACACACCCGTCCACACTCACTCCCACAGGCAAGGTGGAGTGGGTCAAGGTGCTACCCTGCAGGACCAGGTCAGGGCCCCGTCTAACCTCATGTAGGAATGGGCTCTGTGAACACCGCGTGCCTCGCAATACCTCGTGAGACGGGGAAGAGAAACGAGGACAGAAAACCCCCACCGTGGGGAACATTACTTCCCTGCTGTCTCGGGTGAGGCCTAAGGAGTCAGCCAGGGCAGGGTGTCCCAGCCTCGGCAGGCCCCGCCTATGCCCATCTCCAGCCGAGGCATCACTTCCAGACATGCGGAGGAACACCACAGGAGGCCAAGCCATGCCACACGGGTGGGGGTGGGGGTGGGGGGAAGAGTGGGAAGAATGGGGGGGGACCACCGTGCGGTGGGAACAGAGCTGTCACCACCAACCCTGGTGTCCCTCCAGCTCCGGGTCTCAGGTGGGGCCACTGCAGCCACCACCGACCCCTCGCAGACACCCTCCTGCCCCAGCTGGAGGGTGTCCCAGGGCTGGGGCCCCAGAATGCACCAATGCTGGAACCGGCTCCCCAGATTTCCCTCCCAGCCTGGGCCCGGGAGCAGGTGATTTTTCACTCCAGGGATCAATAAGGCCTAATGATCAGGATCGGATTTAACTGCATCCCCGTCTGGCCAGAGCAGGGGCCAGGCCCTGGTCGATCACAAACACTGGCCTGAAATGGCTGCTCGACAGGCGAGAAGTTAAGGATTAGAGGAAATGCCAATCGCTGCTCAGCTCGCCGCCTGAGCCTAAATGCCAATTTTCTCCGGATGTGGCTGGTGCCCCGCGGACCTCGGCGGCTCAGGCTGGGGGGAAGGTGGGGGAGGGGAGCGTCCCGCGAGCCCAGCCTAACCAAGGTCTCGCCCGCGCTCGCACACCTGTTACTTACATAGTCCTCGGACTCCTCTGGCCGCCACTGACCGCGGGAGGGAGAGAAAGGGAGACAGGATGTGAAGGACTCTGTCTGCAGCGGGCCTGGCCCAGGCAGGGCACAGGGAGGGCACGGGCCTCTACAGGGCCTGCCCATGGGGGTATCACCCCAGGACCATTCCCCATCCGCAGATCCCAGCCCATGCTGTTTGCCAGGGCTGAGGAGGGGAGTGAGACTGGGAGGGCACACAGCCTGATGGGGAAGCGGGGGGGGGGAACGGCTCCAGGACACACAGGGACCAGAGAGCGCCACCTACAGGTGCTTTGAGGGAGAGGCCACCAGACATGGGGGAAGACACCCTACTCCTCTGGCAGAGTCTGGCCTGGGCCAGTCCCGGCCTATGCCTGTTGTTGTGGTATGATTATTCAGTGTCTCCTTCCACTTTCCCAAGTCTCCCAGTTGGAAGACAGATTACGCAGCTGGCCCAGGCAGGAGCGTAGCCCAGAAGAGAGCTGCACCGGGGCCAGGAGGGGGGCGGGCAGGCTGGCCAGCAAGATGTTGAGAGTGTGAATGCCAAGCGTGGAGCCTGGGCCCCTGCCCACAGGCACAGGGGAAGCCCTCAAGATGCTGTTCCTTCCTGGGGGTGCCTGAGATCTCACTGCGGTGGGAAGGCATATTTCAGGGCTGGCAATGTCGGTATTTCTTGGTACACTCTTCTTTAGGCCACAGTGCGTGTAGGTGCACTAGCTGGACAGACGGGGAGTGAGGTGTCCCTTCTGAGGTCCTGTGGCACCGAAGGGCTGAGGTTGGCCAGTGTCCAGCACCGCAGAGGGACCATGAGTCCTCTGGCCCAACCACCCTCAAAGTGCTGGTCTGGCCTCTGTCCCCTGACTCCAGTTCCTCCTGTTCTGGGAAGCTCTGTTGGAAAGGTCTTACAAGAAGCGTGGGACAGAATATGGCAAGAGGCCATCAATGGGTCCCGACTGGCCGTGACCACCTTCAACGGTGTGGCTGGGCCCACCTCTGCTCTAGCTTCCTTGTTGGGGCGGCGGGGTGGGGGTGGGGGCGGGGTGGGGAAGACTCTTGCTATCCATGCCAGGCCTGGGCATGAAGTCCTCACAGAGCACCTCTCCTGTGTCGGAGGCAAAGTGAGGGAGAAGGAAAGACAAAGTGGATGAAGCAAAATGGAGGGAGAGAGGACGGAGGGGAGCAGCAGAAAAGAGAAAGGCGAAGAGACTGAGGCAGGCACAGTCAGTGGGAGGAGACAGAGAGAGGGAGGAAAAACGTACTGTGAGAAACAGATAAACCTGAGATGGAGACATACATAAAAGGTGACAGGCCTGGCCGCACACTCAAGGGGGGTGTGACCCCTGTGCTTCTTCCAGAACTGATGGGGGCCCTGGGCTAAGCGGCTGGGGCTGCTGGGTGAAGAGGGACCGGCTGTGGAGTCCTGGACGGGGTGGTCAGGGGACAGCTGGGCCCTGTGGCCAGGCTGGGGACCAGGCCCTCCACCTTCATTTGGCTTTCCTGGAGCCCCGGGGTTAATGTCCACCCCGTCACAGCATGTCTGAGGCCACAGGGACAGCGTCCCTCCTCCTGTGGCCCAGCTCCCTTCCAACCACTTGGAAGCAGAAGGGGGCACCTGAAAGGGTGGCTCTGAACCCCACTGGCTGCAGCTGTGCCTTGGCCCCCAAGGATGGGAGGGGCTGGAGGGAGCCCATTCCCGGGATGTTTCTGGGTGGGTGTGTCTGTGGAGGCTCCAGGAGGAGTCCTCAACCTGCCCCAGGAATGCACATGTCCGCCTCCTCCACCCTGGTTCTCTCTCAGCGCTGGCCAGGCTGAGAGGAGGAAGACAGCCCCCTTGGGCCAGAGAGGAATTTTGGCTGAGTGCTAAGCCCAGACGGAGGCATGAAGGCCCCATTTGTCCGTGTGGGTGAGCCCACCCTGAGCACAACAGCATGGAGAATACAGGGTCTGTCCCTGCACCTCTGGGCCCTGCCCAGGGACGGGGGGAAAGCTGGACAGGGTGGGCATGTGGGCTCTGAAGGGAATCTGGGCTCCTTCCCCCAGGGCTGGCTCAGTGCTGCCCACTGTGGATCCCCTCCCAGGGGCCCGATTCTGGCTAGGGAGACCTTGAAAGCAGACCACACCAGGTGTTAGGACTCTTCGGCAGAATATTTGGGGAGGAAACTCGCCATAGCAATTACAGCTCTTTCCAGGAGTCCAGAGACTGGGTTTCCTGTCCAAGCTCAGCCACTGACTTACTTACTGGGAAATTCTGGGCCATTCACATAACCTCCCAGTATCCCAGATTCTTTCCGGAATAGCAAGCCAGTGCTCAGGATACCCCGGGGACCTTACCCCAAGTGCACAGAGGAAGACATGAGGCTGGCTGCCAGGCCCACACCTTGAGTGTAAACACCAAGGGCTGAGCCATCCTCCTGGGGGCCAGGCCCAGAGCAACAGCCCAGCCCAGCCAGTCACAAAACTCCCTCGAGCGGGGCAGACGGCAGCAGGAGCGCTGTCCCCGCCCTGGCTGGGAGAGGAAAGGCCGCCCAGCCCAGCCCAGCACTGTTGAGAAGGAAGGCAAATCTTAAATCCCAGCTTAACTGACAGTGAATGCGCTTCCTGCAAAACACAAAGCAGGGCTTGGTGGGGGGCGAAGCCTGGGCAGGGGGTGAGAATGGAAGCCGGGGTCTGTGCTCCTAACTGCTAGTGCCGGTACGTGAGCCACAGAAGTGACTGCCAGGCAGACCCAAGATGGCAGAGGGAGTGTTCCTGGAACCTAGGCCTAACCTCCTGGTCTGAGCACCTCCCAAACCTGACGCACAGAAGGACATCTCAGTGTCTGAGTCCTCTGAGGGCAGGCAGGGGACAGGGACAAACCTGGGCTCCACAGAGGTAGAGAAGCGTGCTGGTCTTGTCCACCTTCCCACCCCCCTACCTCCCAGGAGCGCACCTGGGCCTCCGCCAGCATGACGTCCTGGATGATGGGTGGGCCGCGGGGCTCGCCGTTCTCTAGCCGCACATAGGTGACCTGGTAGCCGCGGATCTGGCCATGCTGCTTGCTGGGGACGGGCAGCTTCCAAGAGACATGCACAGCCGTGGAATTCAGTGGCTCCACCTCTACCTTCCGTGGTGGCCCACTGGGCACTGGGGACCAGGAAGAGAACAGAGTCAGGCCTGGTGGAATGGACCTTGGTTCGGGGTGGGGGGGTGGCACAGCACGCTCCAGGGCCTTGCCTTTGCACTCCACTGCCCCAGGAATGGCCCTGGTATGGTTTCTGTACACTGTCCCTGCTGAGAACAGGGAGGGCTCCCTCTGCCTAGCACAAGGAAGGCCTGCCCACCCCTCTGGCCCTGAGCTACCTCACTTGGTGGGGAGAGTAGGGGTGAGGCACAAGGCCTTTGGCCACCCTAAAGTCAGCACAACCTGTCCCATCTTCTTCTGGGCCCCCTACATCATGCCAATGTCTGGCCAAGAACAAGTCTCGTTGATTCTACTCTGAGCGTCTCTTGCACCAGTCTTTCCAATCCCCACCTCCCAGATCTTAGGTGGGGGCTGCTTCCTCTGTCTTAGCCTTGCAAGGCCCCAGCTGCCTTGGAGCTAGCCCCACAGGCTGCGATTTGGGCACAGGCCATCCCATCAGCTGCATTTCCCCAGTGTGGGCTACTAAGCCTGCACCAGGAAGGACTCGCCTGCCTGGCTTGCGGGAGGCAAAGGCCCTGGGGGTGCGAGGTGCATGGTGTCTGGGAGGGGTGCCTCCCCTCCCCCGCCCCTCCCCTCGGCACCACTGCCTACCGTCCTCGTCTGTGCGCACTAGCACTGGGCTGCTCTCCGGGCCGGGGCCTACGTCTGTGTGCGCCCGCACCCACACCCGGTACTCCGTCCACTTCTCCAGGCCCACCAGGTCCCAGCTGGAGTGCTCGCGACCGATGCTCTCCACCACATGCCGCCCTCGGTCCTCGCCGTCCACTGCCTCGTAGGCCACCGAGTACTGGGTGATGACACCGTTGCGGCTGGCGGCCGGCGGCGGGACCCAACTTACCCGGACTGTGGTGGAGCCCGTGCTCACACAGGTCACCTTCTGGGGAGGGGCAGAGGGGGCTGGGGAAGACAAATGGGGGGAAGCAGGCAGATGGAGGGTGGGGGTCGCAGGCACAGTGACTGGTCACAGAGGATGGAAAACTCACCCAGGCGGGCTACTTCCTGAGCGCAGAATGGCTATCCCAGGGCCCCCCCTAGGCAGGCCGTCACCACCGCCGCCAGCCAACCCGGCTCCCTCTGGCCCACAGGCTCTACACACGCACGCGCACACGCACGGGGCCTCCCACACATACATATGGTGTCTTTCACACATATGGGGTCTAACAGCACCTCACACACACACAAGGTCTCTCCCACACATAAGAACTGTCTCGCGTAAAACACACACCCTGCCGCATACGCACAGATACGGGTCATGACTCCCAGACCCCTCGCCCCTGGTCACACACACAACCACGCATGGAGAACCCCCCGCTGCTGGGCCCATAGCTCTCGTCGGAACTAGCAGCCCCAGTCTTCTGGCACAAGGTCGCTGTGACCTGTGCCTACTTGGACAGGGTGCCTGTGCGTGAGCCACAAGCAGCCACAGAGGCCAGAGGCCAGATGGGAAAGAGGCCAATGGCCCTGGCTAATTTGGAGAAAATGCACCCCATGGAGGTGCTCTCACTCAACGAGTTCCTTGGGGTTAGAACTGTGCCCCCCTCGTTCCCAGCGACGTTTCCAAGCCTTGTCCTCATTGAGGAACCTGGTGCTATTACACGGCTTCCTCGCCATCTCGAGTTCTGCCCCCACCCCTTACCAGAGTGACTTCAGCAGTCTCCCTCCCCGGCCCCGGAGCCCCTCATCTCCAGGGCTTTCTCCCCGGCCCTGCTGTGGCCAGGCCCTAGATATTGCCACGACTCAGAATGGCCCTACTCCCCAAACTGGGGCCTCCAACATCCCCTTGCAGACCCTCACCTTGTCCCAGTGCAGCTGCTCAAAGTCCCCAGCACTGTGCTGGCTCTTCACCCCCCTGGGGGCCTCCACCCACGGACCTACCATCCTTACCACCCTCGATATTGGGCTTTGACCCCGAAGTCCTGTACCTCACCACTCGACACATACCCCCAACTCCCCACCTACTTCTCTTCCCACACTCCTGCCCAGCCTGTGCCAAGCCCTGGATGGAGCCAATCCTCTGCCCTCTTCAAGGCAGTGCTGTCAGCTGCCCTGGAAGGCTGGCATCCTATGAGCACGTCCCCAGTGGCCTCACCTGGGCCTTGCCTGCAGCCCGTGGCCTCTGTTCTCTGCCCAGCTCCCTCCGCCGCAGCTCCTTCCGCCGCTGCACACAGAACGCTTTCAACCTCCTCCACGCTCCGCTAACCTCCAGCTCTCAGCACACAACTGTCTCCCACTTTGCAGAGAAAACTGAAGCCTCCCACCAGCAGCTCCCTCCATCTCTCGCTACCAAACCCACCGAACAATTGCAATCTCACTGAGCCACCCCTTGCTTCCCACGAGGAGGGAGGTGTGCCCTGCCATCTAAGGTGGAGCTCTCCCATCCATGCTCTGTCCCTGAGTCCCCAAAATCCTTCTCTTTCCCGAATTTTCAACTTCTCCATGTGGGCTCATTCCTAGTTCACATTTAAACATGCTCGAATTTTCCTATCTTAAAAGACAAAACCCATCCTCAGGCCCACAGCACCCTTCCTCCCGCTGCAGCGGTCCCCTCCCTCCAGCTAGTCCTCACAGCCCTCGTCCCAGGCCCCACCCCCAGGTACCCGACGCCGCGGAGGACGCAGCGGATACTCCTGTGTTCCTCTGGCCCAGACGGCTCGGCAGCAGCATCTCGTCTGCTCCTTCAAACTCTCTTCTTCCAACCTCCAAGACGCTCTCCTCTCCGGGATTTCCTGCTGTCTTTGGTCATCCTCCTCAAGGTCTCCCAGCTCTAACCCAGCATGGCCGCTCGCATGGCATAGGGCCTCCCTGGCTGGGGTGCCTGCTTCGGTCCCACTTCCAACCCTCTTCCCAGGTCTACACACCAGAAGCACAGAATTCGCACGACGCTCCCCTTTCCCTCAGCATCCCAAAGCCAGTCCGCCACCAGGTCCCGGGGAGCTGGCACCCCAGACGGCTCTCTAATCTACCGCCACCCCGAGCTGAGCTGCCACTTCTGGCTTCGACTACCGCCCGGCCTCCTCGCCGGTGTCTGGCATGCTGCTGGGCTGTCCCGCATGTTCTCGCCCAGCGGCCAGCCAGCCCTCCCACCTGTCCCCTCAACCTGCGGCCAGCTGCTTCAGCCACACTGGCCCCCTGCTCGCCCCTGCCCACAACTAAGTGCCTTCCCGCTTTGCACCTGCTGACCTCCTGCCCGGGGCCTGTGTCCCCCCCAAGGAAGCCCCCCCGCCTGGCCCCCTCAGACCAGACGAAGCTCCCACCCCGTCATCTCTCCACTGTCTGTCCCCTCCACAGCACTTTACCCAAATGTAATTAAAAGCTCATTTGGGTAACTGCAGGTTTAATATCTTTCTGCCCCACCAGACGAGGATCCCTGCAGGCAGAGGCCAAGCCCGGGTCATGCTGCCAGGCCTGCACCATGCACGGGCCCCGCAGGAGCGCAGCAGATGCTTGTAGGATGAACCCGTGCACACTAGGTCACGCGTGGCCTCCCCTCATCACTGGCACACTCACACCCAGTCCCATGTCACGTGGACCGCCTCACAGACACTGCTGTGTTTAAGGCTGTCACATGTGCTCACTGCCCCGTGCCGTGGCCCCCACGGTGAGGACACAGAGCCTCGCGGCCACTCAATCACTGCGGCACACCAGACACTCACTCCTACAGATGCGGCACCGCCAGGTGGTCGGACGGGGTCGCACGCGGCCTGGTGGCGTCCGTTCCCCGTACACAGGAACGTATACGGAAACACAGTTAACACACAAAGCCACAAGGCAGTCACGCAAACGGGCTGGCGGGCAGCCTCACAGGCGGAAGGCTGCACGCTCCTAAGGCAGGCACGTAGACCTTCTCACAGACGTGTCCCTACGTGCGGCTGGCTCAGTGGGAGATGACACAGCTCACATACTCTTCTCATGGTGGGGGGGTCACGAGGCAGGGAATGTAGGTGATAGGGGAGATGAGATGTGGGGATATGGAGAGAGGAGGACAGCTGCCAAAGCGGGGACATGTCTGAGACACGGCAAGCATGGCCGTCCCACCGCTGAGAGTGGCCTAGTCAGCTAGTGTGACCAGCACAGACGGGGGAGGGGGATGAGTCACAGACACAGAACTTACCTGGCCGGGGTGGGGGTGGGGGGCTGGGGAAGGGAGGGGCAGAAGTCGGGTGGGGAGCAGCGTGGCCAACAGCTGCCTGGACGCGGACCGGCGGGAACTTACCTGTCCCTCTCTCAGGGTCCGGAGCCGGAGCCCAGACCAGAGTCCAGGCCAGGGCACAGCAGACCTGACCACCCCCCTGGCCAAGGGGGAAGGGTGTGTGTGTCTGAGTCCCAGCCCAGCTGTAAGCAGGCAGGAGCCTCAGGAGACACTTACTGGACTGTGCCGTGCGGGCCTCAATGGTGGGGGTGGAGACGCCCACCCCCATCTCGGAACGGGCGGCCAGCTGGAAGTGGTACAGTGTGTCAGGCTTCAGGTCCTCTAGGGTGTAGGAGGAGGTGGGATCGAAGGTCACCTTGTGCTGGAAGAGCAGGGAGCACTCACTGACTGCTCTGACCTCACAGGTCACTCAGAGGCTGTTCCCCAACATGGGCTGCAGCTGACCCCCTCTGGACCCACTGTGGCTCCAGGGCTGGCTCCATGTCACACGGCCACCTGGACTGCACAGAGGACACGGCGCAGCCCAGGCCACGGACACCTCGCTGACTACACAGCCATGAACGCCTGAGACAAGGGCCTCCGGTGGGGAATTTGAGGGCTCTGCTAGTGCCATGTGAGCCACAGAGCCGAAGAGACCCAAGGACAGACCTGAGGACTCTGCCCCCAGCACAGGGGTGACAAGGACTACAGATCATACTGGCCACGTGAGCCCCAGGGCCCCAGGGAGAAACCTGGGGCCTGTGTCCATACAACCACAAAATCCAGAAAGCCTGCCGGGGTGAGCCCACCACAGACAGAGGGGCCCTCCTCCGTCTCTTGTCCCCGCCGAGCACTCACCTGCTGGCCTTCATCCTCTGCTGCCCAGTACACCAGTTCATACTTGACGATCCGCTCCTGCGGGGGCAGCAGCCATGAGAGCTGGATCCTGGTGTCCGACTCCGCCTCCGCCTGGAAGTCCGCCGGTTGGGCAGGCACTGCAACACCCCCACGCCAGGCGCCGTGAGCCTTCCCAGTTTCCCTCGAGGGCAGGGGTGCCCAGAGAAAGGAGGCAGGGGAAGACGCCCCCGCACCCCTGCCCTGCATCCCAGGCGACCACACACGTGGGGAATACAGGCCCTCCTCCTCCCGCAGCCCCTGAGCCCACGGCCTGAGGGCAGGGGCCCCGCCACGGCCTTGCCCGCCCCGGCTCCGCTGCCGCCGCCCAGCCGGCGTGCTGCCCGCACCTACCTCCCTGCTGCGTCTTGACCTGGATGGTGGGGCTGGGAGGGCCGTCGCCCACGGCCGTGAAGGCCAGCACGCGCAGGCTGTAGGTGATACCAGGCAGCAGGCTGCCCACGGTGGTGAGAAGCCCTGCATCTGTGTTGTGCTTGTGCCAGGCGCTCAGGGGGCGGCGGGAGTCGGGCGTGTAGTAGACGCGGTAGCCTCGCACCAGGCCATTGGGCTCCTCGGGCGGCTCCCACTGCACCAGCATGGTGCTGGCGCTCAGCATGCGTGCCTGCACGCGGCGCGGGGGGCTGGAGGGCGCCTGCTCCCCCGTGCGGGCCCGCACCGCCTCGCTGGGCGCTCCTCGGCCAATGCTGTTCACCGCCAGCACGCGGAAGGCGTACTCTGAGAAAGGGCTGAGGCCGCCAATGCTGTAGCGGGTGGTGGCCACGCCATCCACCTCCTGGAAGGGCCCCTCCGCACCTGCCGCACGGTACTGGATGCCATAGTAGGACACAGGCTCAGAGTTCCCAGAGTCCCAGGTCAGGGTGACGCTGGTGGCAGTTGTCTCTGTCACCACGAGGTCAATCGGAGGTTTCGGCAGAGCTGGGAACAAAGTGGGAGGCTCAGAGCTGCCTGAGGTCATGACCCCAGGAGCCAACCCTGCCCTTGGTGTTACCCAACCAGAGTGTGGTTGACTTCCACAGCCCACCTTGAAGAATGGCCCGGAAAGCTCTAGGTGACCTCTAAGGGCACCACCACCTAGTGGGGGATGGTGACACTTGTCAGTGCCCCCAGGGGCCTTTGGTCACCTAGTGTCTACCTGCACCACTTCCAGAACTCACTGGATCCCCTCCTAATAGACCCAGAGGTGGTGTAGCCTGACTGGGTCTCGTGCAGATGGAAGGCGCACAGGCTGGAAGGTGGAGGTCTGCCTCTGGGGCTTGCCTACGCTCACCTGTGGCCACTCACGTATAACTGGGGTTGGTGTCGGGGACAGACGTGCTGGAGAGAACAGCCTGGATTTTAGAGTGATGGGGCTGCTGGCCCTACACACCTGTGGCTTGGCTCAAATTGAAGGTGGAGAAGTCCCAGACCCACAGCCAACCACTTAACAAGTAAGTACCAAGTGCCTACTAAGTGCTGGGTACTGCGCTGGGGCTGAGGACACAGGTCGCACAGTTGGGTCATATGCCTGCTCTCTTTTACATTCTAGGGTGAGTGGAAAGCGCCGAGTCCATAATCATGACTCTGGGGCAGGCAAAGAGAGCGGCAAGCAGGATGCTGAGCTGGGGCAAATCCACGAAGGCCTCACAGGGCTGAGACCTGGACAGTGAGAGGGCCAGCATGGCGAGGGCGCCGTGAAGGCCCGGTGGAACTGAGCTGAGCCAGTAGGGCCAGGCGAGGGAGTGAAGATCCCGGTCTTTACCCTAAAAGCAATGGGAAGTCACTAGAGAGCCGTTTCTCAAAACAGAGCGGTGAGATCCTGCTTGACATCTTCAAAAGATCATCCTGGTTGCAGAACGGAGGATGGCTCTGAGCGGGGAGGAGTGCGCGTGCCTATCCCAGGGCTCAGGTGGAGAGCCCACGTCCCCATGGCCATTCTTTCACCACATCCTTGCCAGGAGGCTGGTAAACCTGAGGGTCTGGTGCCATGTGTAGTGGCTAGGGGGCCGTGCTGAGGCATCAGACCCCCAAGGGTTCAAGTCCCTGCTCTGTCATTTACTCCCACATGACCCTGCACCTCCGTTTCCTCATCTATACGAGGGGGACGAGAATGTCTACCTCCCAGGGTAGACACAGACTGAACAAAGTGATCTGTGCTTGCCACCACGGCATCTGCCCCCAGGACGTCAGGACCTGTTGGCTATGATTATGAACACCAAGAATTACAGAAACCCCTCTCTCCACCACTGAGGGCCAGCAGGACCCCAGGGGGCACCCAGAAGAGGGCAATGACCCCTCGACCTCACCCACCCCCACAACAGCTGCGCTCACCTGCTATGGGTGCTGGGACCTCCTGGTGCCCTCCACAACGGGGCAGGCCACAGGCCACGGCAGGCACGCGTGTGGCACTCACCTTTCACTGTGACCTGGGCTGTGGCCTCGATCATGCCTAGAGAGGAGATGGCCACGCAGGTGTAGTTGGCAGAGCGCACGACATTGCTGAGCTCCAGCACATTGCGGCCGACCGGCATCTCATCCTCCTTGGTGAGCTCCTCGGCCCCCATCATCCACTTCACGTAGGGCATGGGCGCGCCCACCGCAACACAAGTCAGGTTCACGCTGCCACCCGGCATCACCTCCTGGCTGCTGGGAGGGATGGAGAAACGAGGAGCCACACGGCGCACTGTGGGAGGAGGGAGAGAGACACTCACAGGCCGGGCAAGACACTCAAGAGGATGGAAGGGCAGGGGCCCCTCATCCAGCCCCTCTTGTCAGAGCCGAACCCACCTCAGAGACAGGTGGGGCGGAGTCCCTGGGCCCCAGCTTACCACCTCCCATCCTGCTTTGGGCTAGGAGTAGCCCTCACGCTCAGAGACTGGAACACGAGAGATTCCACAACCAAGCTCCCATTTTACAGCCTAGGAAACTGAGGCCTAGGAAAGTCCTGCTGTCCGCCCAGGGTCACACAGGGACTCAGTGCAAGGTTCAGGCCTCAGGTCTACACTGCGGGCCTCGTCGGGGCCACATTCCAGGTTGCCTTCCAGTGCTTGTCCCTACCTGCTCCTGCCCCTGCCCCCACCGTGGGTCTCCAGAGGGGCTAACTGGGGCACCAGTGGGAGAAGCCCAGGCACTGAAGGGGGGAGGACCTCAGAGCATGGCTGGGGCAGGGCAGAGGGGCAAGCCAGGAGTGACATGGCCACCTTCTCTGCAGTCACTGCCTCCACCTCCCGGCCATGATCCGAGGGAAGAGATGATCTCAGCCATGCTCCAGGCATAGCCTGGGAACCCAAGGGGAAGGGCCGCCCCTCAGAAGGGGCTGGGCAGGGGCAAGGGATCAGGGTGGGCCAGGGACGTGGTCCGCGGGCAGGATGGGCATGACGATGGCAGTAACATGATGAGGGCGCCGAACAAACGGCTTTCTGCGTCAATGAACAAGGGTCTCAAGGGGGAGGGTGGCTGTGCCTGGCCATGACCTCCGGCCTTGGGCTTCCCAGGCCAGAAGCTGTTCTGAGCTTCCCAGGCCAACGTGCAGCCTGGAACCCCCCAAAGTTGCAAGCTTGGCACAAACATTCGGAACATGCAGAGGGAGGGCAGTCAGGCAAGACCTAGCCGTGGGCAGGCATGCTTGGCGTGCTGACGGGTCATGCAGCTGGTGGGCCGAGGCTGAGGTGTGTCCTTCACAGGCACCCTACAGACAGGGCTGGAGAGGTCAGGCAGCGAGGCTACGTGACCAAAAGGCACCACTGAGAGTGCGTGTGGGTCTCCGAGGACCCATGCTGGGGAGCCTGGCATGCAGAGGACCCGAGCCGTCACATCAGGGGCCCCTCCACTAGAGGTTCCAGACTCTGCTGCTCGGATAGCCTCAGACCACAGAATCAGAGCCGGAAAGAACTACAGAAACCGCCCGGTCCGACTCTGACCTCGCTGCACTGGGGTCAGGCTGTGGCCCAGAGACTAGATATCCAACGAACCACCAGGTCCTGTTAACGGATGGCCCAAGGTGTCTTTCAAACCCACTAATTTCTTTTCAAACCCAGAGGCTACCGCCCCCACCAGAGCCTCAGCCACCGCCCTCTCTCGGCACCGCTGTATCAGCAGCTCTCTTCCAGAACCGGCCCTCCACCAACAGCTAGTGCGAGTCTGTTCACATCACCTCTCTGTTAAAAACCCCGGCATGGTTCCCTCAGTGATTCCTCAGGCCACACGACTGGATCCCACCTCACTACGCCCCTGCCTCAACTGTCCACACTGCCTCAGTCCAAGGCCTCCGGACAGAACCCCCAGGCAAGCCATGTGTGACTGACATCATGAGCTGAGTCCCCTCTGTGCCCCCAGGCCCACTGGGGGCTCAGTGTGTCTCGTGGACAGCTAGTGTTCTACCTTACAGAACCGGCCTCCTCCTTTTCTTTAGGGGAACCACCTCTTCCCTCTGTCCTTGCTATGTGGGCCACGTGACCCAGATGTGGCCAACAAGATACAGCCTTTAGACTTTTGCAAAAACCATTAGAACAACAACTTTCTCTCTGTACTGCAGTGCCCAGCTTTAAAGGAACTGAGGACCACCTTTCATAACACATGGGAGAACACGCTGGAGAACAAAGAAGTCAACTGTAGAGAGCAGAGCTAAGAGACAAACACAAAAGCTTGATCAAACTGTTTAAATATCTGGATCCAGCCCTCCCTGACACCAAATCTACTTCTACATATTTTAGTTTGATAAGACAAGAATCTCCTTGTTCTGCTTAAGCTGATTAAGTAGGTTTCTGTCACTTGTCCCAAAGCTGGGAGTCCCCACGGAATGATGACAGCATGTCATCATCGGCAGAGACTTCTGCATGGCAGACAATAGGTGGATCCCGGGCATGGCTGGCGGGGGGGACCCACGACAAAGAGCACCCTTTGAGCACTCCCTCAAATGGCGCAAGAGTGAGACCAGGAGGCATGGACATTAGCATCACCCAGCCTGGTGCTGCGGGCCCTCCCCGAGCTCTGGAGCTGGGCCTAGGGGGCGGGCCGTGGGAGGAGAGGCCTAGGCAGGCAGGTCCGTCTGCTGACCAGGCCCAGGCCTGCTGACGAAGGGAGGGGTCCAGCACGGCCCTGGTTGGAGCAGGAAGGCACAGGGGCACAGCCTTAACTGATCAGGTCTTTATTCTCAGCCAGGGGTGGCCCATCTGCTCTCTGTTCACAGGCATCAGAACAAGCTCGGGAAGGGAAACCACTCTTGAGCTCCTACTCAAGGTGAGGAAAGTTCCCTTGCTATAGATCCCATCACCTCCAGACTGCAGACAAGGGGACGGACTTAAGACTCGAAACTTTTAAGTGACATGCCCAAGTTACGTATTATCAGGAGGTCGTCAGTGTGATGAAAAGCTCACACCCTTTTGAGGTCTGGCTGATAGGTAGATAGGCTGATAGGCACGATCTCCCACAGCTCAGGCTCATCCTCCCTGCAGTGTGAGCGAGGTTAGGGTATGTCTATGGAGGGAGGGTGGGGGCAAGAAAGGTAAGACACAACCTCCAAGGATCCCGAGAGCCAGTGGGGCCCTGCGTCCTGGACCTGCCTGGACAGTCACCCCCATCCTGATGGCCGGGCGTGGCTGGTGCCTCCCCACGGCAGTCCTGCCGCCACTCCTCCCGCTGTCCCAGACACGAGGCCTCCAAAAGGGGCAAGACTCGCCCTGGACCCGGTCTATTGACAGAAGCAGCAGCAGGGAAGAAAAAACCAGAGCCAGGAAAAACGCACTCAGGGTCTAATCTTGGGCTCCAACAATGCCAGCCTATTACTGTTCCCCGTGCATCCTTGCTGCTGACATTTTATAGACAATTTCCAGAACAGGGCTCTGCCATTTCTGGATTATATTTCAACTGTAACTTTTAAGTCTAATTATTTGCACTGACAAGCCCGTATAATAGGGCGGTGTGGTGCCCGAAGGCATCGGCATTCAGTGGAGTGACAGCCTAATTGCAGGGGGAGGGTGGCCCCGCAATCTGCATTCACTTGCAGGAATTTCTCTGATGAAAATAACACAACATTAAGGAGGGGATAAGGGGCAGGATCCACTGTATCAAGATAAAATAACTCTTTAA
The DNA here is from genome assembly GCF_029215605.1 of Mirounga angustirostris. NCBI lineage: Eukaryota > Metazoa > Chordata > Mammalia > Carnivora > Phocidae > Mirounga > Mirounga angustirostris. The sequence goes on from NW_026991712.1 coordinate 156,349,888, forward strand.
TAAATAACCTTGTGGCTGCCGCAGAGCAGTAATTAAATGCCGGCGCACTCGGCACACAGTTTTAAGTAAAGCTGGAAAAATGTAAGATGTAATTATCAGCGCCAAACAAATTACCAGCCCGGCAAATCCCCCTGGAATATTTAGAAACTCATTTCTGCCTTCCCGTTAAATATTTGTGCACGTGCTTTATTTTTGGTGGGACCACAGAGGGGGAAAAGGGGAAGGGACCAGGGACCAGGGCGGTCGGGGACGGCGAGGACCGGGAGGTGGCTGAGGGCTGGGCTGTCTCTGCTGATGACTGCTTTCTGAACGCCCCGGCAGATCCGCCCGGTCAGCGAAATGGTGTAACCTAAATGCCCCAGAGCTCAGGAGTGCACATGGATGGATGCTCAGGGCTGATATCTGAGCTGAGGCTGCAGCCCTCCTCCCAGCTGGCTCCCTTCTCCCTCCCTTCTCCCAACTGGCTCCAGGCTACGGAGATGCCACGCAGAGGGGAGCAGGTGGCCCAAGTCTGCTCCCTGGGGCTGAGCCTAAAGCCCAGCGGACAAGTGAGTCTCCTCTGACCACGCAGACCATGTGACACAAGAATGACCGTTAGCCCCTGCTGCCATCCCCAAGACTAGGGGTAGCGGTCTGGCCCTGAGGGTGGGGCTGAGCACCGAGTCCCACATGAGAGTGCTCTGGAGGGGGCTAGAGCAGGGTCTCCGGGGAGCCCTTCCCAACCTGTGGCCGGGCTGGGGCCTCCTCTGGGCTCCCATGTGGGCCTCACTGAGTTGCAGTCAACTGTCCAGTCTGGTGGGAGCTCCCCGAATGTGAACGCTCGGCACCCAGCACAGGCCTGAGGAAACGGGAGCGGGCTTGGGGGGCCTGGGCAGAGGGGCCTGGGGCAGGTGGGAAGATCTTCATTTGGCTCTGGTCAGGGAGGGAAGAGACAAGAGTGTAGATTTCCTCCATGCCTAAGATGATGCCGGCCACCTGTGCCATGGACACCAAGCTTCGTGAGGCAGATTGGGACTGGCCGCCCCACTGAGCTTGGGGGGTACCTCAAGGTCAGGGCAGACCTGTGGGACTTTTGTCCTGTGCTGTAGGACCTTGAGGTGTGAGCTCATGCTAGATTAGCCTTTTCCCTGGGTCTTCCCAGTGGCTGCGGCTGAGCCGGGGCAAAGGTGGAGTTTAGGGGATGAGGTTGTGGAAGGAAGGCCCCACAGGCACGCGTGACGCACTACAGCTCTCACAGCTCCCCCGACCACTCCCGAGCCCCACCTGGAACGGACAGCTGGCCCGGCCCAGGCATAAGGGCGGGGCACAGTGTCCTGGCATGCACCATGCCTGCTTGACCGCCCCGGCAGGGGGGCCCAGCTAAGGGGACATGCAGACACGTGGCACATCAGGGACCCAAGCAGCAGAAGCATGCAGGGCAGGGGGCCTGCCCACCCACCCCTAGTCCTGCCGGCCTGCCGGCCCAAACAACGCAGAGCAGAGCCCGACCGGCGGGCAGGCCTGGCTGGAGCGAGCCCGAGGGAGCCGACTGAGCCCGCTGGTCCCTACTGACGGGAGCATCCCGTCGACGGGCGAACTGTAGATGGATAAGAAGTGAAAAGGACCAACCTTCTCGCTGATCTGAGAGATGAGAGTTTGGGTTGATGGCAGAGTGCGATGAGGATGAGGAGGGAATAAAAAAAGACAAGGAGAAACACAGAGAGAGTAAAAACAGGCCAACCTTCATCTGCCCACACAGCACGGACATGAGACAAGACTCTTGTGCCCCACGCACACGCACGTGCACGCAGGTGCGCACGGACCACACCGCTCATGAAAGACTCAGGACTCATGGAGGACACGGTGGACAGGGCTGGGTCCCACTGGCAGGTGCCGGGATACCAAGGGCGGGACAGGGAGGGGTGGAAGGGGAGCACAGGCGGGCCCCCATGCCTCACGCACACCCCATGGCTCGACAGACCCAGTGAGCTGGGCTTTGGGGTCGGCCCCCGCACCCACCAGCCCACAAACCCACCAAGGCACACAGGCCACTAGATTCCCACCACCTTGAGGAAGCCCCACACTGCACTGCCCCAGCGTGAGGAGCTGGTCTGGGCACCTACGGGCAGAAAGGCTGTGGAGACACCGCCCCGTTTAGAGACAGCTGTGGCCAGCAGCCAGTTCCCTGCAGAGAAGGGGGACGGTTGGGGGCAGTTAGGGCACGGCCACGCCCTGGCCCCCGGCAGCTCCGCGTCCTGAAAGCTGGAGGAAAGAGACGCTGTGGAGGGAAGGAGAGGGTGAGTCACTCAGAGAGGGAGACAGATGGTGACACAGGCCGGTCCACCCAGCCTGCCTGGGCCTGCTGGACTGCGGGTGCAGCTGCGGGCAACTGAGCCAAGGCAGATGTGAACGGAAGACGCATCCCCCAACAGCTCTCCTGACAGCAACAGTGGTCACCGGCCACTAAGCGCTTCCCGTGTGCCCGCCACTGTGCTGGGGGCTTCCCACGCACTGTCCCGTTACATGCGGCAGGTGCCGGGGCCCAGAGAGACAGTGGGGCCCTCAGAGTCCGGGGGACAGAGGAAGGATGTGAGAAACTGAAGACCAATCCAAGGAGGAGATGTGGCCTTGAGCCCAGTGGACACAGCGGGAGAAGAAGGGGATGGAGGGAGATGAACACTGGCAGGAGGCTGTCCATCTAGAGCAGTGGTTCCCAATGTGGGGGGTGGGGAGGGAGCCCCCCAGGTGACACCGGTCAAGGTCTGGAGATGTTGTGGGCTCTCATGACTAGGGGTGCTGCTGGCATCTAGGGGGCCAGAGCCCCACATAACTGAAAGTCATCTGGCCCCAAGTGTCAATGTGCTGAGGCTGAGAAACCTGGGCTGGAGGCCACAGGGGCCCCGATGTTGAGGCTCCTGGCAGCTGGAGCCCAGTGGCCTGGAGGGGAACAGGTGCCTGCTCTGGAAGGGGGTCTCACAGCCGCTCTGTGGCGCTGGGGGATGTCTCCACGGGTGGCCCACTCACAAGCAGGCTTCAGGATAGAGCTGGTGGCCAGCTTGGGAGAGGCTGTCTCAGAGGAGCTGGGGCTGATGGGCCCTCAGTACCGCTGGGGACAGAACGCGCGGGTTTTGCCAGGCCTGAGATTAAAAGCTTTTGCCACACCAGAAGCAAAAGTCCTAGGAATTGGCTTTCTAGATGTCGCCAAGTCTCCTTAGTAGGGTGTGTCCTGGGGCTACAGGGCAAATCGCTCTTCACAAAACAGGGCAGGTACAGGTGCAGGTGGGGCCTGGCTACTGGGCAGGTCTCAGGCACAGAGATAGGACTGGCCCGTGGGCATCAGGAACACGTGTGTGAGAGAGGGAAAGGCAAGCAAAGCCGCGCTGGGACAGCCTGCCTTAGGGTCCCTGGCAAGTGGGGCTAGAATTAAAGAAGCCCCCACACTCACTGCCCAAAAGGCCTGTGGGTGTGGGTCGGAAAGGTGATTTAGGAAGGCTTGGTGGGAGTGGAGAATGGGTCATGTCGGGACCCTGCCTGAGCCCACCACGTGGGGCTGGAGGTAAGAGCTCCCTGGTCAGTGCCTGAGCTGTGGCAGCTAAGCTCAGCTCATCTCCAGAGAGACTCCCCCGCCTCGCCTCAGGGCTGAGTCCAGTGTGAGGGTGACTTCAGAGAATACTACCCAGCCAAGATAATAATGCAGGGTCCATCACCTATGTCTGGACCTTCTCCTGCAGCTCTGGTCCAGGAAGTGTGCCCATTAGACCATGCCCATGCAGCTTGCTTGGGTTTCTCAGCGGCTCTGCTGGGCCGCTCCTCTCCCTGGTGCAGCCGCATACGGCAAAAGGCTTTCTTGGGACCTCCACTCTTTGGCCCTGTGATGTTTTGGAAGAAGTGTTCGGTCAGGACCACATAATGGTCCGGGTGGAAGGAGGCAGGTCTTTGAGTAGGGCTGTTCCAGCGCCTCCTCCCTAGGAGGGGGACTCGTCAGAGCCCCGTGCGCCCATCAGAAGCTCTGCCTGGAGCAGTGTGGGGAAAGGCTGTGCACTTCACAGCTCCCCTCATCTCGGCCATCCGGGTGGCTCTCGGGCTCCCGGCCTCTCTGTTCTCATGCTGTTCCTTAAGACAGGCCCTGGGGCCACTGAGGCAAGCACTTGGTGGGCAGGACACCTGACAAGGGGACCAGTGGGAACCTCCCACCCCACACCCCCAACTCCAATGAAGTGTCATCCATGGTCTCTGAGACACAATCTGCCCGTCACCCGATGGGCTGGCAGCCTTGGCCTCTTGGGAACCTTTGCCCCGACATGGAGCAGCTCCTCAGTAACTACATGGTTGATGGCTTAATTCTCTCTGCCTTGTCTGACCATGTGGCTGGCCCTAAAGAGTGGGACAGGCCGCTGACACTGCCTGGGCGGACAGGCAGACGACCCCCTGGAGAAGCTACACTCAGCACTTAGTGTGATGAAGTCACCGCTGCAAGGAAGCCGTGTCCACTTTCCTTTTCAAATCCCCCGAGTGGAGATAGTTTCACTTGTAATGATGCCCGTCTGTGCAGGAGGGCTAAGTGAGGGGGTGTGGGGGTAGGAGGGGCTCCTAGGGCCCCTCCCGGGCACTGTGCATGTTCTCAGGAAGGAGGGCCAGCTTTGGTCACCCCTGGGCTGTGAGCCTAGCAGACACTGGACACTCCAAATCAGTCCCCAGGCCCTCTCTGCTGGATCCCTGGACTTGTGAAGATGCACGGTCCACCAAGTCTCAGCAAGGAACACCTGAAACACAGTAGGTAAGCTCACCTACAGGGGCTCACAGCTGCCTCAGACTGACCTTCTCTACAAGGGTCCTGACTGGTGACAAAGCACAGCTAGCTCCTCCTCCAGGAAGGCCCTGGGCAGACCTGGCCAGAGGGCAGGCTCACCTGGCCTGGAGCCCTCCCTGCTGGGGCGGGCAGGACAGACTCGAGGACTACCAGGGACGTATGCCCGCGTTTACACACAAATGAGTGTGCCTGCTTGTGCGCACGCACGCACACACACGCACACAGTGAAAAGTCTGCTTGGAAGGCTCTAGACTCCCGTGGGGCTCTGGCACACGTGGCAGGACCTACAAGAGATACAAATGCTCCCAAGAGTTGCTGCGTCCCAAAGGGCCTGCAGGGAAGGAAGGCAAAGTGGCGGCGGACACCGGGAGTCTGCCCAGTGGGAGCTGCTGCGGTTGTTCTTGCTGCGGCAGAAAGAGGCAGGGAAAGGAGAACCTGGGCCGAGGGCAGCCCCCACTGCCCACACCAAGGGCTCCAGACAGCGTGCCCAGCAGGGCCAGTTCAGCTCCGTGGAGACAGGGCTAGGCACTGCCCACATCCTTACCTCGCACATACAGGTTGGCGGGGGCCGAGTAGCGAGTGCCTGCAGAGTTGGTCGCCACACACTCGTACTTGCCTTGGTCCGACTCCTCGCTGCTCTCAATCTGTAAGGCACCTGCGGGGACATAGCGACAGTCAGGCCTGGATCGTGGGGAGGAGTCTTGATGGCATTTGGGTTTGTGTTGACCAGATGTTGAAGATATCGGGGCCACACCTGGGCACCAGTGTTGCCTCCAGGAAGCTCTCCCTGATGAGCCCCCTGGCCTCGTGGCTAGAAGCAAGCGTTGTACTCTGCAGCACAATCCCGCTTGTCTTAACCCTGCAGCCTAGCAGAGCTTGCCGGCTGGGCTGCGGGCTCCATCCCATCCCCCAGCTCCATGGAGTGCCCAGTCCTGGACTCCAATCCTGGAGCCCATTTGCCAGTGAGCATGCCCATGAGTGCTCCCAGACCTACCAGCCCTGCCAGGCCACGTGGAGCCAGGCGTGGGTGGGAGCAGCCTGGGTCCCTGCTGGCCTGGGAGTTAGCTGCAAGCATGCAGTGGCCCTCATCGGGCAAGCGCCTGGGAGTCTGCCGCCCACCAGAACTCCACAGGAAGGAAGGGGTTTGCTCTGGGGGCCTGGTGCCCGGCAGCCTCTGCTCACAGCACCCATCCTCTCCTCCCACCCGGCCCCCACCCCGCCGGCCCCACCCATTCCGGCTCCTCTCCTCAGCCTGGTCCCGCTAAAGTGCTTCGACCCACCGCGGCTGCTGCATAATTCAGGAGGCTAATGGAGGCTGTAGCTCCCACTCGGGCCAGTGCCTGGAGGGGCTGCTCTGGCCGCAGACGGACAGACAGGAGCCAGGACTGGGGGGGAGGCAGCTGAAAAGGACCCTCACAGAGGGCCAGTTCTGGCAGGTCCAGGTAGGGGAGTCCAAGGCAGCAGGAGGTGGGGGGTGAAACCACTCAACGTGGCCACCCCCCAGCTCTGGCAATAAACACTTGAAAACACCGTTCTTGAGAGGACCCCAGGCAAGCCGTCTGTGACAGTAACACCCCGAGCCACAGGCAACACCCCCTCCCTGGAACAAGCCGACAGACAATCAAACCCACACAGGACAGTCCAATGGACACTTAATAACCCCACAGCACACAGCCTGACAGAAAACCGCCACCTGCACAGAACAGCCCCTTCCCAGGCCTCAGGCTGGCTGACGGTCACCACACCCACAAAAGACACAGACAGAACCTGCCGAACCCCACCTGAGCGGCCTGGATGAGAGCCACAGGAGGACTTCCAGGTCAATACTCTCATGGCCCAGGCCCCAGGGGAGGACCACCATGGGTCCCAGCTGCAGCCCCTTCACTGCCTGACACCCCTCTTCCATACCCAGACCCAGGGCAGCAGGAGGGGCCCTGAGCACGCTGGGGGCTGGGGGCTGGAGGTGGGAGAAGCACCTGCCAAGGCTTAACCCCGGTGCAGGACAAAGGGCTGGCCTGCTCCATGGTCCTGCCTTCAGCCCTTCCCACTGGACATCAGGGAGCAATGCCAAATACCCATCTCCTGCAAGAACAGCCCTGATGGGCACCCAACAGGTCATGTGTATGGGATGGATGGATGCTGTTACAGAAAATATTCCTTCAAGCAGGTGGGGTCAGGCTCCCGGCTGGGGGCGGGGGGTGCTGCACTAGGTCAGCTCAGCTGGGGAGGGAGGGGAGACCTGGTGGCTGGTGCCAAAGGCAGGGACAAGAAGTAGTGGCTGGGTGAGACCCCTGCCGGGGGAGGAGGTTCCCTTGTACGGAGAGCTAGACCTGGTCAGGGACCCAACACAGCCCCTGAACCTGGATGCACACAGAAACCCCATCTGGAACCAACACCAAGACCCAGTGGCAGGGGCATCAAGAGCTAGTGCAGGCGGACAGGATGGGGGGGGTCTGGAGGGCGAGTCTTGGCCTCGGAAGGTAGCGGACCAGATGCCCCACAGGGAAGCAGTGGCTTCTCTCAGCCCTGGCTTCTGACCTGAGACCACCCTGGTCCTGGACCGAGGATCTAGATGTGCCCAAGGACGCTGAGGGAGGTGTGAAGAAATGATGTGAATATAATCAGTCCAGAAGCAACCATTTTCCAGTGGGCCTGCTCCAAGCCAGACACAGCCCAGACCCCCGTCCCTTCCTCTAAACCTCATGAGTCGTGAGGTGGGCCCTGGCCCCGATTTAAAGAGCAGGAAGCAGACTTCTGCGAGGTGGATCGCCTCTCTGAAGGCCACCCAGGTGAGTCAAACTTGCACCCGGATCTTTGAGTCCAGAATGTGATTTCTGAAGCCCAAGCCAGGCCACAGGGCTCTGGGGCACGAAAGCAGCCAGGCTCGGCAGGTCCCCATGTCACTGCAGCACCTAAAGTCTTCCCTGGGTGCTCTTCCTCACATGTGCTGGGCTACGGGGATTTACAGGATGGTCCTCACCCTGCTCTAGGGCCAGGATGTTAAGGGAAGTCAAGCAATCACTGAGGGACCCAAGAAAAAAGAAGCTTCTTAGGAGGAAAGGCGAGGCCTGGTCATGCTGCCCCATCTCCTGGGAAGACTCTCCATCTGTGGCCAGGCTTGGGGCTCAGCACTTGGCTTCCCTGTGGGAGCTGACAGGCTCCCTTCTGTGGGATTGGCCTGGAAGGCCCGGGACGTAGGGCTTGCCATCCCCACGGCAGGGCTCAGCTGAGTATTTCTACAGTCCAGACTTGCAATGGATGAGTCCACAGGAGGGAATGACCGAGAGTGAAGGTGTGTGGTGGCCGGTGGTGCTGAGGGGACCGGAGCTGGAGATGAGGAGGCTGGAGAGGTCAGGATGGGGATGGGGGAGGTGACGGACTGGACGGGATGGAGTGGTGGTGACAGCAGTGGCGTGTGGCGTGGCGAGATGCACGGACAGCATTCTTACCTCTGATTGGTGAACCACCTGGCGAGGTAATTTGAATGCAAATAAGATCAGAGAGAAGCATTAGTACAAAAGGAAGGAAAGCCACAAAAAGCCAAATCAGATAAAATAAAACATGAGAAAGGGCCTTAAATACACGGAGAAATCAAGGCCTGAGTTAGGCCGACGCAGGTGATAAGTGCACAAGGGCCAGGCTGAGCCAGGCCGAGTGTGGGTGAAGCGGGGTCCCCCAGGTCAAAGGCACTGTTCTGAGGCGGGCAGGGGTGGGGACTGGGGCTGGGGTCATGGGGCCGGAGGTGATGGGAATCAGGAAGGTAGAGTCGGGGCTCCTGCAGACCCAGCTGGCTGAAGCCAATGAGGAGAAAGTCAATAAAAGAGGGAGCAACCCCACTCCTTAGGGGCACCCACATGTCCCAGGTGGGCAAGATTTCAAAACAAAGCACTTACCAAAACCAACCAAGGAGGTTAAGCACACAGAAAGGGCTAAAGGGAGGGCCTGCCGTAGGCCACCACCAGGCCAGGTCTCCCTCATGCAGACACACCAGCCCAGCCCTGCCGTGGGACTTGGGGTGAGCTTACAACCCAGTGGCGGATGCCCCGTAGAGCCCACTCAACCCAGATAAAAAGTGAATGACCTTTGAGCTTCCCCACAACCAGACTGGCGAGAGCCAGAAGCCAAGGCCTCCCCCTTGCCTGTTCAGTGCCTCAAGCCCAGAGGGCCAGACGCACACTCTCCAAATGCCCCATGCAGGGCTGCTATGAGGTCTGAACAGCGGCCTCCTCTGAGGCTGTGCTCAAGCCCCATCTACTCCAGCCTCATCCCGAAAAGTGAGGAGCCCATGGGTGGGCCTGGGCCCAATGCTGTCCACCCTGCCCCTCTCCCCACTCTGCCCATTGCAGGGGAGGGAAGTGTGCCAAGGGACAAACACTGATCACTCTCTCATTGACCTTGATGACACCTGCCTAGGAGGAAGTACCCATGTCCACATAGGAATGATGAAACAAGCTGAGGAATAGTAAGTGGCTTCCCCAAACCCAAGGTCACGTGGCCTATAAGTGCCGTGGCAGGAACTAACCAGGCCTGCTGCACAGGCTTCCCACCGGATTAGGCTGCCTCCTGCAGACACAGAGGCTGGAGCGGGGGCAAAGGCAGTTGCTGGGAGCTGGGCTGGGTGTGGAGGGGCTGCAGAGAGTCTGGGAAGAACCATCATCACAGTGATCCCCCAGGCATGGTCCCGGGACTGTGAGTGTCCCCGAGACCCTTTCAGAAGATCCACAAGGTCAAAACTATTTTCATGACACTAAGAAGTTATTTGCCTTTTCCACTCTTGCTCTCTCATGAATATACAGTGGAGTTTTTCAGGAGCTCCGTGAAGTGTGATATTGCAATAGACCAAATGCAGAAGCAGACAAGAGAATCCAGCAGTCTTCTATCAAGCCCCCAATTAAAGAGATTTGTGAAAATGTAAAACAATGCCACTCTTCTCACGAAATGTTTTTGTTTTAGAATACAATTATTTTTCATTAAAAAAAACTTATTTAACATGTAATAGGTTTTTAAATTATTTTAACATTTAAATATTTAAAACCTTTTCTTAACACCTAATATGGTAAATTTTGATGGATAAAACCTACACAAACAAAAGCTCTCTGAGGTCCCCTAATATTTACAATCAGAGGTCCTGGAACCAAAAAGTCAACAACCGCTGATCTACTTCTACAGGGTAGACCCGGCCTGGGAGGGGGTGGCAGTGTAAACGGTCCAGGCTTCTGGCCTCTGCTCTCCCAGAACCTAACCTGCTGTGTGACAAGTCTCTGGACCTCTCAGAAGAGTCATTTCTCCACCAAACTGAAAGAAGAATTTGCCTTACCATTTTACAGGGTGGGCGTGGGAGACTGGACGGCCCTAGGAGTCAGCGCTTCTCCTGAGAGGTGCCAGTGTGCTCAGGCCAAAGGAAAATAAATCATGACCCTGCACCGCCAGTGTGCCCTCCTGCAGACCCAGTGGAGGGGTGGGGCAAGTGGGGGGACAGGCTCTGCCGGTCAGAGCTGGGCCAGCCAGCAGGGTAGGGGACAGCAGCCCTCAGGCCCACCCTGGAGTCTGCTCTGCGCCTGGCTCTGGGTCCCATCTGCCAGGGCCAGTGGGCCCTCTCCCGCAGCCAGATGCTGGCATCTCTGCTCAGGCCCTGCAGTCTCAGCTCAGGTGTCAGAGGATGTGCAAGGAGACTGTGCTCCGCGTGAGCACGTGGATGTGGTGGATCAGGTTGTCCTCAACGGTGATGGGATGGCGGCGTGCACATTCAGGCCAAGGGGACGAGCGGAGCAAGGGAGGTTTCCTCGGCGCCCTGTCCAGGCTTGGCAGAGCGTGTGGGCCACCAGCTCCTTTCAGGACCCGGAAGTGGCTCTGAGCCCCACTTGGAGATCAGCCTCTGCTTGCTGCCCCAGTGACACCGTCTGCTCCTGACTTGATTTCCACTCTCCCTGAGTTTGTCTCCGTTCCTCCTACACCCACCCTGGGCTTCAAGGTCAAATTCCCAGGAGGCTCTTGTGGCAGCACGTCACGTCGCTTTAGTGAGGAAAACGCCTGTGGAGCAGAGCTCAGGCCTGGGCGGCGCCCACACTAGTGGCCCCCCCACCCCAGCTCCTGTTCCGGGCGCCATGCCCCGTGCCACGGCCTGCAGCTCAGCCTGCAGGTGCCTCACAGGTTCTGGGGACAGCTCAGGGAGGGTGTGAGATCTGGAGAGGACAGGACTGCGGAATCTGCAGTGCTCACAGGGTCCAACCATTCCCCAGGCCCCAGGTTCGGCATTTGTGACGCCAGAAGGCCTCCGGTGACTGCACAGGGGAGCTCCCTGGCCCTGGATCTCCACGTGTGACCCCAGGGACTCCCTTAATTCAGCTGTAAAGTGGGCATGATAATCACAGCCTGTCCTACTTCTCAGGGCTGCGGGAGAATCGAGTACAACAAAAGGCAGGGAAATACTTTGTGATCCGTTGGTGATGCGTAAACTGTGAAGGTCCCTGTAACCAGCCGAGTACTTGGAGGCCTGATTCCCCTCCACGAAGGGAAGTCCCTGTCAAATGTGCGGGGACTGGCCCCAGCACCCTTTTACATGGTAATAGACAGGGCCAGCAGCTCCTGGAGTCAAGGGCCTGGTGCCAGGGCCAGGCAGGAACGGTGCAGGGAGACAGTCCTGTCTGTTACTACAGAGGCAGGATGATTAAGTCCCCTCAGGTGCCATCCCAGGAACTGGACCCTGGGTCCACAAACCTCAGGTTACAGCTTCCACGTAGCAGCAAAGGTCAAATAAGGTCCTCCTTGGACCTAAGAAGCAGGGGGAATGGACATTTGTCTGCAGGGACAGGGCCTGAAGGTCTCGTTCACGAGATACCTGTGCTATAGCTGGGCTTGTGCTGGGAGCTGAGGGAAACCTTGCAGAGGGGAGCCAGACCCATGCCCTCCCTGCAAGGAGTGCCAAGCCTAAGTGAGCAGAGCTGGAGCCAGGCAGTAACAACACGGAGTGGGGTGTGTCTTGAAGGAGTAGGCCTTACTTAGGCACAGAAGGGAGAGGCTTCCTGATTTGGTGAATTAGAGCAGACGGCAAGGATGGGGTCAGGGTGGCTCCGTGCAAGTGAGGGGAGGCCAGAGCCCTCCCCCATATGCCAGGCAGCGAACTAAAGCTTCGACTGCTGTGGTCTCGCTTAATCCTTTTTAAAGGTGAGAGAACAGAAGCTCAAAGAAGTTAAAGAACTTCATGAGGCCACAGAGCTAGTAAGTGGTGTAGCTGAGACCCGAGGAGGTAAAGCTGGCGACCTGAGCTGGGAAGATCAGGAGGGTTCTGTGCGCCTCGTTCAGGAGCAGGTGCCTGGCCACGTGGGCAGCTGGATTCCTGGGGAGAGCCTGGAGGCGGGGAGCGCAGGGCTTGGGGACTGGGATACAGCCAAGGCAGTGGAAGGACCAAGGGGGTCCAGCGTGAGAGCCGTGTGGGTGACAAAAGGACGTGATGCCTCCTTATTGGAGCAGGAGTCGGGGTGTGTCCCCGAGAGGTGGTCAGCGGGAGAAGGCCACGGCTGTTTGGGAAGGAAGTCACCACTCCCGGCAGGTCAGGGTGACACTCAGAAGGCTGCTAGATTTTTTTAGTCTAAAGCTCGGGCAAGCTGTGGGGTGTTGGGAGACAGAGCGAGGCGTGCGGGTGTGGAGAGGGTACCTGAAGCTACAGGAGGGGGTGAGCTGGCCTGGGGTGAAGGCCCGGTCCATGGAGCAAGTGCTGGGGATGGGGGCTCCCTGGCTGGCTGAAGGGGCGGAGGATGAGGAGGCCTCAGGGAAGACAGGCGTGAGGGGAAAGCCAGGGAGAAGCAGCCGGCAGAGTAACGGGCAGTGAACGGGTGGCACAGGGCCTGGCACACCGGAAGCACCGCATAAATACTTGATGAACGAGCGCGCGAGACAGTGAGCCTTCCCAGACTGCCGCCACGGACAGCCGGGGCCGTGCTGGGGCGGAGGCCAGGCCTGCGGGGAGGACCATCTGGCTGTTCGGGGAGCCTGCCTGGAGGGACTGTGGGGAAATGCAGAGGAGCCGAACCAGGCCGGCCGCTGGGCAGTGCTGGGCAGCGGCTGCAAATGCCGCCGGACCATTTCCTGGCTCGATTATGGCTGTTTTAATTAACTGCCTTACAGCTGCCTCCATCTTGTTGAGTTTTAATTAAATTAAATGAGCTCACGCTTTGTAGGCTGTCTCAGGTGGCCATGGCTCGGGCCTGAATCCTGCCCCTGCTGGGCAGCTCATCTCTCCCTCCCCCCACACCGGGCGCTGCTGGGGCATCTCCCTGGTGGGAGGCAGTGGGGAGGGGCTGGCAACCCAGGGAGTGGCAGGGGCACCTCTAGGCCTGTAGGACCCCAAAAGGGGCAGAGTCACGTCCTCCTTTGCAGTGCTGACCTCACAGCTGACAGGCAGCAGGGGCTCTGGCTGGTTCTGGCCATCTTGCCTGAGCCCACCACCCTGCAGCTGGCAGCAGAGTTTCTGGACCAAGGTCTCTCGGTCCAGGCTCTGCCGGAGGCAAATGCAGAATGCAGCTAAGCTGATGCTGAGCTGATTCTGAGCCTCCTTTCCCGCCTGCACCGTTCCCACAAAAACTGAATCAATTATCCTGGCGGGAGCCTCGGAGGCAGATCGATCAATGGGGCGACACCTCTTGCCTGGTCATGACGGCATCCTTGCTGCCAGGGCTCTGAGCTGGCTCGACTGAGATATCCAGAGGAGACAGGTAGCCCTGGTGGCCAAGGGATGGCAGCAAGTCCTCCTGGCTCTAAGCTCCTGAGGTTCAGCCTTTTGAAGCCTGATGAATCAGGCATCTTTGGCCTCTTTTCCTGGCTAAGCCCTGCTGTCTGGAGAAGTAACGAGAAGCATCATGTAGGCCAGACTCCAGGCAAGATGGAGGAGTAACACCCACAGAGCACCTCTGCAGAGCCCAACACCACGCCGGGCACACTACTCATGCTGCAAGGAGCCGGGCTGGACCGAAGTCTAGACTCTGTCAATCCCAGGAAGGGAAAAGCATCACTGACAACGAGCTCTTGCTGTCAAGCTCTCTTCCCTGGGCCGGGGGGGCCTGTACCAAGATCTGACCTGCCCACTGGACGCCCTCTGCTCAGCCCGGAGGGTCGGCGCCAGGCCGAGGCCTCCTGTGGCTCCCAGGCCCGAGAGGGAAGGCTGTGCTGGGTGCCAGGTGGACACCTTTCCTGAAGTCTGTGCGGCCCCTTGACCCTCGCCCTCTGCTCACCTGAACGGAGCTGCTTGATGCGACCATTGCTCGTGGCAGGGTCCACAGGGAGGAAGTCCTTGAACCAAGAGATCTCGGGGTCTGGATTCCCGCCTGCGGCGCACAGCATGGTGGCTGTGCGTGCCTTCTCCACCACCTTCAGCTGAGGCCCCATGTCGATGGAGGGGAACCCGGGGGGTAGCAGTTCCTCTGCAGACGAAAAACAGAAGTGAAAGTTAGAGACAGCACTGCCTGCCCGCTAGAACCCTCCGCCAGGGGCAGTGGCTCCTGACTCCCCGGTTGGCTGGGACCCTCAAGGCCCCTTGTCTCCCAATTTCTGACTTCTGCTCCATGTGGGGAACCAGACTCCTGAGTCCCACTACCCAGGCCTGCCCTTTGCAGGGCCGCAGGGGGAGGGAGACAGTCGGCAGTGGAGCATCCCCAGCCCTGTCAGGGAGTTCCCAGGTCTGAGAAACAATGCCTCAGACTGGAGACGTCAGCACTTATCTCTCCGGGCCCTGGGAAAAACAAGGATTGATGCTCTGCTGGCCACAGCAGAAAGTGCTACACAGATGCTGGGCTGTGGGGCAGCCCACGGCTCATATGGCAGCACCCAGGGCCACAACTGAGCCCAAAGGCCCCCTGTGCTGTCTAGTCCCCATTCCCTTTTCTGCACATGCAGTGTCCCCTTCACTGTTTGCATTTGGCCCTTAGCTCCACAGCACAGCAGAACCCCACATCACAGCCTGGATTCTGGACCTGACTCTGGGTACCCCCTGCCCTACCAGTGACCACACCCCCACAACCCCTGGTCCTGACCCTGACCCATTCTCTACTCCAGTCTTGACCCTGACCCTCTTCCCTCACTCACTGGGGGCCATGGTCAGGCCTGGGGACCATGTTGGAGCATGAAAAAGCTCTATGATGACACCAAAATTTGATGAAGGGAGACAAAACTCCCTGGCTGCCCTTTCCCACCTTGCTGGGGGCTGGCAGTCACGCAAGAGTCAGTTCCATGGGAGCAACAGACATCAGCACACACCCACTCCCACTGCACAGAGACTCCGGCACAGAGCCCGAGGCTGGGGGAGCGAGGCTGGCCGCTCTGCACCCACAGAAGCACGAGGGTCTGGGAGCACAGGCTCTGGACTAGTGCAGGCGAGTGGGGCTTCTACCTCCACCACTAACTAGCTCTGTGACCTGTGCGTGCATTACTCATCCTCTCCATGCCTCCATTTACTGTAAACTGGGTTCCAGTGCCCACCTTGTAAAGCCATCGCGAGGACCACATCTAATGATGCACATGTGCTGGAGAGTGTGACAGAGAATCCGCACAAATGAGTATTAGGTGACATTACCATTATAATGAGCACTGGCTGAGCCACCAGGGCAGTCCGGTACCCAAGACTAGGGCCTGGGGCTGGTGGGGTCTGCCCACCAGGAGCAAACCACAGAGCGTGTTTGGGAACTCGGCAGAGCCTCTCCGTCAGTGTGGATGCTAGACACGCCCAGTGGAGGATGGGGAACACCGTCAGTCTTGCAGTGGGGGAGCAAGGCTCCGCGGTGGCAGAGACCAGGAGACAGCACCACCTGGATCTTCCTCCCTTGGGCCCAGCATAAGATGGGCGTGTGGGGACACTAGCTGAGGTTGGACTCCTGTACCAGGGAAAAGGCACACAGCACCCTCAGAGGCGATTCTAGAAAAGGCCGGCAGGGCTGATCCTCCCTATAGACTCTCAGAGACCCGGGGGGGACTGACTGGGGAGCCAGGCAGGAGAGGAAGCCAGAGGAGCCCCAACAGGCAGGGGCAAAACATCCCTCTACCTGCTGCCAGATCCCGGGGGGGCTCTGCCAAGGCTCTAGCTGCCGGGGGCATCCCAAAGGGACCGTGGCCCCACGAGGAGACAGGGTCTTGGGCTGGAGAGCGGTAGGACTCCGAGCACGGCCTTGCCTCCCCAGCCTCTCCCAGCAGCTGGCAGTACGCTTACTTCTCCACCGGCAGCCTTATAAATCCCAGATGTGAACCCAGCATCTCCTTGGCTGTAAATATGGTCCCAGTGTCCTGCCTTCCAGCTCTGATTTTTATTTATTTTTTAAAAGATTTTATTTATTGGGCGCCTGGGTGGCTCAGTTGGTTAAGCGACTGCCTTCGGCTCAGGTCATGATCCTGGAGTCCCTGGATCGAGTCCCGCATCGGGCTCCCTGCTCAGCAGGGAGCCTGCTTCTGCCTCTGATCCTCCCCCTTCTCATGTGCTCTCTCTCTCTCTCATTCTCTCTGTGTCAAATAAATAAATAAAATCTTAAAAAAAAAAGATTTTATTTATTTATTTGACACAGAGAGAGGGAACACAAACAGGGGGAACAGGAGAGGGAGAAGCAGGCTTCCCGCAGAGCAAGGACACCGACTCGGGGCTCGATCCCAGGGCCCCGGGATCATGACCTGAGCCGAAGGCGGACACTTAACGACTAAGCCACCCAGGTGCCCCACCAGCTCTGATTTTTTTTTTTTTTTTAAAGATTTATTTATTTATTTGAGAGAGCGAGAAAGTACATGAGAGGGGGGGAGGGTTAGAGGGAGAAGCAGGCTCCTCGCCGAGCAGGGAGCCCGATGCGGGACTCGATCCAGGGACTCCAGGATCATGACCTGAGCCGAAGGCAGTCGCTCAACCAACTGAGCCACCCAGGCGCCCCAGCTCTGATTTTTAATAGGAAAATGTTAAACAGTGGCAAGGAAGCAGGACTTGGGGTATACCAAGCAGGAGGCAGCTTCCTTTGGGCCTGCTGCTACTTGCTTTAACAGGAAGGCCTAGGGCCCCCCTCCACCCTCTTTGTCCTCCTCAGCAGCTGGGGGACACTCAGGACACTTAGAGCCACCCTGGCTCACCAGAGTGACAGTCCTCAATCCCACCTGCTCAGCCCTGCTGAGCAATGAGGGGCGCAGGGGTGACAGTCTGCCAGAGTCCTGGCCCAGGAGTCAGCTGGCCCCCATCTCCACCGGCAAGGTAGATCAAGGAGAAGGGAAGAAGTACAAACACCTGCGGCCCAGTGTCCCGGAATCTACTCTGAATTCCTAACACGGGGAAGGTCTTGGGGATTTACGCCAAATTAAGGACAATTAATTTTCCTCCCTCAATTATCGCGCCCTCAATCGCTCCGTCCTTGGCTCAGATCATGCCTCAGGCACTGCCGCCAGAGCCTAAAACCGGCATGTGTGAAGAGCTGTCCATAAAACAGCGGGACCCAAAAGCTGGTCCCTTGTGCCAACTAGGCTTCTAGGCAGAGCTCGGAAGGCTGCAGTCCTGCACCTCCAGCAGGGGAAGCGTGTCTCGCAGGAGGACTCCGGCCCCTCAGGAGTGCCCTGCTGCCGTCTCTTCCTTCCCTGCTCCCCAGGTGGCCTCCAGTACATTCAAACGTAGCCAAGGTCAGCAGCTGCTTACTGATGCCCATCGTGTGTCTGGCCAAGCTGGGCACTGGGCACGCTGGTGTAAACTGACCCATCCACGAGTCCGGCACATTTATCCCCTGCACACCCCCAGTACCCACAGGGGCCAGGACCACTATAGCCTCAACCACTGAGGCTACAGACCTGGGGAAATCCCTCAGTCTGACGTCACATGATCACTGCAAACCCATCAACAATCAGGAAAACTGAGGCCCAGATAGGAGGCGTAGAAGGTTATGGTTACAGAGCATTTACTATGTTGCATGTAGAGAGTTAAAACGCTTTAAAAAATGATTTAATCTCACAAAAACCCTATGCGGTAGAGGAATGACTGGGGGGGCTTAAAAACCGGCCAAGGTCACACAGCTAAATGAGAGGTGGGGCTGGGATGACCCCGAGGGGTGGGCCCCACGCCTGGCAGGGCTGGGCCTCGGGCTCCCGGGAGGGGAGGGGTGCCCCTGGGGACAGTGCCACCATCCTGCCCCATACCACACCCTCCACCCAGCTTCAGGGCTCAGCCGCTCCCCAGAAACCCCCTGCGCACGAGCGGCAGGACAAACCCGACTGTCCCCCACATGTGGCCACCCGAGGGCACACACCCACATCCCCACACCCCAATGTATGCTCATCGAGTCCCCCCCAAACCTGTCCCGCGGGCTGCGGGTGGAAGGAAGGCCCCTCCCCCTCCAGGCCACCCGGTAACCACGGCAACGGCGGAGAGGCGGGCTCGCGGAGGAAGGCTGCGCGTGCCCGTGTCCCAGCGGGCGCGCATCCGCGATTGGTCCAAGCAGCTGCCGCCCCTCCGGCCCCCACCTGGGTGGAGCGGGCGCGCC
Source organism: Mirounga angustirostris (assembly GCF_029215605.1). Lineage (NCBI taxonomy): Eukaryota > Metazoa > Chordata > Mammalia > Carnivora > Phocidae > Mirounga > Mirounga angustirostris. Next base: position 156,368,158 of record NW_026991712.1, read on the forward strand.
CCCTCCCGGGACCCTGCTCCCCCATTCCAACTCCCCAACTCTCCGCTCCCCTCCCCCTCAACCGGGTAGATGGGGCTCCCCACACCTGCCTCATAGCCTCAGCCGGGCATTCGCAGTGTGTGCCTGCAGGGCGGAGGCCCCTCCATTCTCTGAGAAGGGGGTCCTTGGGGGAAAGGGAAGCCCATGAGGCCTCTAAGGGACTTTAGAGGTAGCCGGGAGCCCAAGTCTCTACAGCTGTCTGTGGATTCCGCCAGCATGCGCAGGTAGGGTGCACACATGTTCCCAAGGGTCTCCCCCCCCCCAATCTCTGCGTACCTGTGGTGGGTTCGCATGTGCACATTAACGGCTCCTGCCTCAAACTGCACTGGTCTTTAGATACTGCAGCAGGAGATCTGAACTCCTCCCCTGCTGTCCCCACCGGGCAGAGGAAGATGACAGGGTGCATGTGTGGGGGCGGAGGGTGTTGGGAGACTAAGGCTAGGGGAGAGGGGCAGAAACTTGGCTGAGGCCCCACAGCGGTGGTGGAGCTGTTTCAACTCCATGACTCACTTGCCATCTTGGTGGCTTCCTGGAGGAGGAGAGAGACGCAAAGGTACTAAACCCTTGAGCATGGGAGGCAGGGAGAGCTTTGGGGGGTGGGGGACTGCCTGAGTGAAGGCTATGGGAGGGTGGGGGGCCAGTAGGAAGGTAAGTCTGGTTGGAGCGAAGGCAAATTTTGGGGTCCTGACAGATGAGGCTAGGGTAGGGGTAGACAGGGGATGAGCTTCGGCTGCCTGCGATGGCTGGGGGGAGGGAGGCTGGTGAGGCCCCTACAAAGCACACACAGGTTTCTTTGTCCAGCTCAGCCTGGGATGCCTGAGGCTGAGTCTGGGCCAGAGGGAGGGGGATGCACCAGGGAAGCCGACAGATGGAGGCGCCTTGCAGGGTCCTGGGGCGGGCAGCACCGTCTGTCAGCACGACCTTCTCACCCGTGTTTACCCAGCTTCACGGCGTCTCTGTGCATACGCAGGCACACACCGGCACACGCATCCACAGGCTCCCTGGGGTGGCACCATCTGTAAGCCTGACCTCCTCCCCTGTGCCTGAGTGTTGGGCCTGGCCTCACCCTGTCTCTGAACACAGACACCTAGAAACATGCACAGCCAGGGACCCACAGAGAGATACATGGAGAAAGAGACAGGTGCAAAAATAGAAATGTACGTGCGTGTGTGGAGGGACACCTGCAGTGACAGGCACCTGTGGAAACAGACTCCTGTGAGCAGATCCAGAGGCAGTGCACACATGTGGACACATGCAGTCAGGGAGACGCGAATGCTGAGGCACGTGCACCCAGAGACATGGGAGCGGCAGACGTGTAGAGATGCATGAAGGAAGCACATGGGCAGTGGGGCTGCAGGTTCCCCCAACCCCTGTGCACTCTAGGGAAACCAAGGCCACCTCAAGCGTCGTCCCTGAGGCAGCTCCATCCTTAGCAGGGTTGGGGCCAAGACACCAGCTATCAATTCGGAGGCCCTCCCCAGCCCTGGAGACTCCTGCTCTCCAGAGCACACCCCCACCCTGCTTCCAGGCAGTAAGGGGGGGCGCCCAGGGAGCCTTGGGCCCATCTTCCTTCGCAGCTTTCAGTCTCGATTTTCAGCTTTTTCTAAGAGAAAACTCCCACCTCTTCCAGCACTCAGATTTCATCAAACTTGGCATCTTAAAAGCCTGTTTTGTTTTTGAATCTGAGCTGTTGGGGGCCTGTCGGCAGCGAGAGCCCGAGAGAGTGGCAGTGAGAGCTGAGAGCAGCCATGGCCTCCCCCAGGGCTTCCCTGGCACCTCATACTGCTCTACTCAACCCCCACCCCCAAGTGAACCGTGGGGCTATCCCCAGCCGTACACCCTACCCACACTCTGGCGTCCGGGACCTGGCCCAGGCTGGACTCTCCTCCTGGGGTTCCCCTCCCTTGGCCCTATTCCAGGAAGATTCTTTTTATGTATTTTCTCTCCGCCCCAGGTTCAGGCCCAGTCACCCCAGACCACCGACAGCCTCCCACTCACTCCTCAGACCCCTGTCACCCAGCTGCCACCCCTACTGCTTCTGGCCAGTTCATCAAGGTCAGCCACGACTCCACGGGGCTAAGTCCAAAGGACACTTCTGAGTGCCCATCTTGTCTGCCCTCTTGACAGCACCCCGCCCCACTGACCACTCCCTCCTCCTTTACATACCTCTCTTCTCTCCATTTCCACAGCCTCCCTCTGGGTTTCCCTCCTCCCTTTCAGGCCCCTCCTCACCAGATTCCTATGGAAACCCCCCCCACCGCCCCCCAACATGAAGTACTAGCCAGCTGGGGCTCCATCCGGGCCCTCTTCCTCCCTTCTTGGCTCTGGCTCCCTGGGATGTGCCATTTCTCAGCCTTCAAAACTCCATTTCCAGATGTCCCTTGGAGCGCCAGGCGAATCTGAACAAGGCCTCCTGGATACCTCCCCCTGGATGCCCGCACGTGCCTGATACAACAGATTTCTAGCTGGACTCGTCAATCTGCCCCTTCAGACCGGGTCCTGAAACTTAGAAAATGGTACCACCACCTACCTGGCCCCAGAGCCATAACCCAGAGTCTCCCACCTCCTCAGCCCCACAGTAGCCAGGTAGCTCTCTCCACCGCTTGCCACCCATTCCCCCCTTCCTCCCCTGCCTGCTGCCTGGGTTTGGGCCACTGCCCTATTGCCTGGGCTGCAGGGCTGCCCCAACCTCTTACTGGTCTCCTGCCACCCCACTCTGCACCCTCAGGGACCTTTCTGAAGCATACATTTGATCTCATCATTCCTCTGATTAAAATCCTCTCTCCCCGGCAACCAGAGGGAGGCACCTACCAAGGATAGAGAATGTGCACACATACGGGCATTTAAAACCTCCAACTTGGTTAGCTGTTCCCAGAGCTGCTGGCTCCACTGTGTGGTCATGAGGCTAGGGGAGAGGGGAGTCAGCGAGGGGGCCAAGCACAAACCAGGGACTAGTAAGTACCTGCGATGGAGGGGCGGGGGCAGGCTGGGCACAGGGGATGTACCTACTGTCTGGCTAACAGAAAACACAAGCATACTGCCTATACCACAGGAGGGCCATTCAGAAGGGAGTCCAGCTGGGCCCTTGGAGAAGGATCAAAACTAGAGAAAATGGGGGATTCCAGGTACCAAGAAACCCAGAGTCTGAACTTCAAGGCCCTCTTGGCAGTGCCCACCTACCTACCACCTCCCCCGGCCCCATGCCTAGGGTCCAGAATTCTCCAGGAAATGGTTGCCGAGCCTCATGTCTGTGTGGTCCCCGATGCCACAGTGGTCATGATGGGGGGTGGAAGGACAGGTCACAGAGACCAGTCACTGGACCAGAAGCACGTAGGTCATGCCTCAGCTGAGAGGGGAGGGGCAGGAGTTGGTCTGGGAGGGGACAGGCCCAGCTTCTGCAAAACCAGCTTGTTACCCAGACACCTATGTAGGCAACAGGGAGAGGGCAGAGCCTGCCACTTGGGAAGTCATCCTCTGCCTGTGGTAGCCCTTTATCCAAAAGCCCCCAACCCCAGGGAGGCCTGGGCCAGGGGCAGAGAGAGGGGTAGAGTAAGGAGTGCTAACTCCCTGGGAAACTCCCAGCCATCCTGAAAGCAAGTTCCCTTACTGACTCTGCTCCAGGTCCAGCCTAGCCCAGATCTCAGGACAGGGTCACATGTTGCTTATCAGTCCGCCTGTCCCTGAGGCTGTTTCCAAAGGGACTGAGTATGGGGGTGAGGAGTGGGGGGGTGTCTCAAGAGGTCCTTCATCACCCCACAGGTCCCAAAGCCAGCCAGGGTGGGAGCCACTGCAGAACTCATGGGTCCAGGCCCAGCACTGATTGCCCTGCTACCCCAGTCTCTATCCCACATGCCTAACAGTTGGCACCCACAGAGCCTGCCACGAAGGAGGCAAGACCAGACACACTCCATGTAGGCACCTGGATTCCTGGGCCCATGTGGCATCCAAGGATGGTACGGTCCTAGTCACCCAGCAGACATCGAGGCCGGGTGGAAACAGGTGAAAGGGAGCCTGGCCTTGGTAGGAGCAGGGGAGGAAGTGGAGGGCTCCCAAGGTCTGAGCAGGATCCCTATCTGTGCACCCTCCTTCCTGGCCTGGCTGCAGAGGACCTGCTGGGGAGCCACTGTACTTGAGAACAGGTCAGCCTGACCACTCTGTCCCACGTTCATCTGTCCAGCTGCCTCGCTGACCAACAGCTCTGGGCAGGGAACCCATGGGTCCCCAAGACAATGAGCCCAACAGAGCCTCTCTGACCATGCCCCCAAGCGTCAGACTGACCCCCACACATTCAGCTCAGGATGCTTGCCATGCACACCACACCAGGCCCCACAAACACACCCGTGTGCGCACACACAGACACTGCATGATGTTCATCACCTGCTGTATATACCACACCTCCCCACGGTGCTTGATGGGAGTGCGTGCGTGCGCGTGCACACACACATACACACACATCTGCTGCACACCCCCTGCTGTACACGCAGCACACCTCACACACTGCCTTACCCTGGGCACGCAGGGCACCCACAGCACACACGGGGTGCGTGTTAGCTGCTGTGTCCATGATCACAAGGCAAGCACTGCCACCGGCCCTCAACGCCAGACCCCCCCCAGGACAGAGTCACAAACAGCTCATGCCTGCTCCTGGGCTCCCCCCCCACCCCCTGCGGTCCTCCACCTCTCCCCTCCCCTTCCGTAGCCCTCCCAGAACCTACCCAAGTCACCAGGACCCTGCCTACATCCCTGCTGTCTGGCCTCCTTTGGGGCTTCGCTGACCACTGTCCTGCCTGGCCTGGAACCCACTGGCTCAGGCAGATCGTAAGGTCCAGAAGGAGCGCCAAGCCCCGCACTCTTCCCACCTCCTGGAGGGAAAGGCCAAGAAGCAAAGCCTGCCGCCCCTCCCCCTCCCTGGAGAGGGAAAATGTCAGATTCTCTGTCTCAGTGGCGGCAGCGGGCGGGTTGGAGGGGGAGTGATTCAGCCGCTGCCTCAAGAGTGCGGAGTGAGAAGAGCTTTTCCTGCCATTACCGGGCGAGGGAGAGGCTGGTGCGCTAATGGCTTCAATTACCACTCAGACAGGAACACTGGGCGGCAGGGCCCCGCGCGCGTCACAGCCCGGACGGCTCGCCCTGGCCCGCTTATGCCGGGCACCCCCACCCGGTCCCCAGCCCCGGGGCTGGGGGGCGGCAGGCGCAGCACCGCGGGGCCACACCGGGCCACACGTGGACCCACGGGGAGTGGCAGTCAGGTGTCGGGGGAGCCGGGGGCAAAGGCTGGGATGAGGGAGTGGTGGGCCCCCAAGCAGCCTGGCGGTTCCCCGAGGCTGCACCGGACTGCATATGGGGGAGGCTTGGGCTGGTGCGGAACCACACAGGGCAGGGGGCACGGGACCACAGCTGTAGGCCGGGGCTCCCTTTTGGGGGCACACTGACTCCGCCCCCTGAGCCGGGTCGCCGCAGGCAGCCCTCAGCCACTCCCTTGATACGCCCAGTGCGCAGTAAGCATGTGCACGGACCGTGCTTTCGTGCTTTGGGGCGTACGTGCGGTGTGTGACACCCGGAAGGGACTCACTCTTATTCCCAGCCCTCAAACCAGTCTCATCCTCTCCCCAGGCCTCCTTAGAACCTGTGGAGGCCTCCCAGGAGCGGCTTGGCTCTCCTCTGGCTCCAGCCCACGGCCCCAGTCAGACTACCCTTTCAGCCTGCTCCGCCCCCCGCCCCGCCCCCCCGGCCCCCACACCTTTCAGGGCGGGCAGGCGGGGGGGGATGCTCACAGTCTGGGCTGCTTCCTCCTGGCCCCGCCTCCTGGCATCTTTGAGACCTCCCACTCCACTCCTTTCTGCCAAGCCAGGAGCCTGGTCAAGGTTACACAGACCAACACGGTAAGTCAGCATTTCGTCTTCCGGGTGCCGCGTTTCAGGAGGAGGGGCTCCCTGAGGCCCACAGTCCCCCCCCCCCCAGGGGTGGGAGCACCAGCAGGGCAGGGACCTGCCCCACACTGACCCCAACCTCATCAGACACTTCCCACAGCCTAGAAACACAAACATCCCCTAGCCCCTGCTAGAGGAACCTTCATTCAAGAATGCCCCTCAGGATGGAGGGGTCCCCTCCAAGTCTGAATCCCCCTCACCTCAGGACCTGAAAGACCATCCTCCTCCTCCTCAATCCTATAAAAGATAAAGCTGCCTAGGGCAGTGCGGGGGAAGGAGAGTGCCCACAAAGGAACTGGGGCATAGGGATTCTGGGGAGGGGTGCTTTTCTTTCAACATTAGCACGGAGGTCCTCTTTCTTCAACAAGAGTCTGATCGGATGCCCTCTGGGGCAGAAGCCACGGTTCTGACCCTTTAGCCATCTCCCAAATGCCAGGGTAGGACAGATGGCTCCCTGCTGGTGCAGACGCCAACAGGAGGGAGGGCAGGACTGAACTACTTGTCCCTGGTTACAGTGACAGAAACTGAGGTCCTGGCCCAGGGCCTGTCCTCTGGGTCCCTGCTCCACAGGTCAGTCTCCTCCCCGCCGTGAGAATGGACAGTGGGGCTGCACCACCTAGATGATGCCACGGAAGCCAGGTACTGGCAGCTTCCCGCCCAGCAGCAGCTACCGTTCCCACTGGAATCCTGTGAACTACTTTACATCATATTCAATCCTCCAAACCAGCTCGGGTAGTAGGCATTGCCTCCCTGTTTACAGATGGAGCAAATGAGGCTCAGAGGCACAGTTACTTGTCCAGGTCACAAGGTAAGAGAGGAAGGGGTCTGGAGCCCTTGGTCTTAACCACTGTCCCTCTAAACTGGACCCCCGCCACATACACACAGGAAACACACAGGCGCAAGGGAGTTACTGAATGGATGCATGCAAACACATAAAGCCATAGCATAAAAACGGCCAATGTGAAAAGATGTTCAACTGCTCTTGTAATCAAAGAAATGCAAATTAAATTGAGATGCCATTTTTTGCCTATTAACTTGGCAAAGATTTTTTTTAATGATAATTCCCACTGCTGGTGAGGATGTGCAGAAAAGAGGCCCTCTCATGCCCTGCTTGGTGGGAGTGTAAACTGACACTGTCTTCTGGAAATACTGAAACTCTTAAAAATTCATGTGTCCTTTGATCCAGCAATTCCACTTCCATGAATCTAGAATAAGGAAATAATCAGGAAGGTGAACACATCTTATCTGCAAGGAAGTGCATAGCACTTTATTTATAAAAGCAAGAAAATGGGAACAATATATGTGTCCAACAATAAAGGAATGGCTAAATGAATTAAGGCACCTCGTGTGATACCTACAGCCATTAAAAATAATGATACAGAATATTTAATGGTGAGGAAGATGTTCATGGTATGTTATTTTGAAAAACAGTCTACAAATGAGGGGCGCCCAGCTGGCTCAGTCGGTAGAGCATGCAACTCTTGATCTCAGGGCTGTGAGTTCGAGCCCCCTATTGGGTGTAGAGATTACTTAAAAACAAAATCTTGAAAAAGAAAAAAAGCAGTCTACAGATCACTGGGCAGGATGTGATCCCATTTTTCTTACACAACCGACCCTTGAACAACACGGGTTTGAACTGCACAGGTCCACTTATATGTGAACTTTTTTCGCTAACTATAGTATAGTACTATACAAATTTATTTTTTCTCATGATTTTCTTTTTAAAAAATTTACTTTTTTTTACTAATGTCTACACTCAAGGTGGACCTTGAACTCACGACCCTGAGGTCAAGAGTCACATACTCTCCTGACTGAGCCAGCCAGGTGCCCCTCTCTCATGATTTTCTTAATAAGATTTTCTCTTCTCTAGCTTACTTTATCGTAAAAATACAGTATATAATATATACACAAGATATGTGTTAATCAACTTTACATTTTTTTTTAGAAGATTTTACTTATTTATCTCAGGGGGGAGAGGGAGCACAAGCAGGGGAAGGAACAGAGGGAGAAGCAGGCTCCCTGCTGAGCAGGGAGCCCAACGTGGGGCTCCATCCCAGGACCCCGGAATCATGACCTGAGCCGAAGGCAGACACTTAAACGACTGAGCTACCTAGGTGCCCCTGATCAACTTTACGTTATTGGTAAGGCTTCCAGTAGATAGTAGGCTATTGGTAGTTAAGTTTTGGGAGAGTCAAAGTTCTATGCAGATTTTCCACTGCTTGGGTGGGGGGTGGGGGGTGGGGTTAGCACACCTAACCCCTGCACTGTTCAAGGGTTAACTGCATACGTAATGCCTGCCCAGAAAATGGACCCTAAGGAAATAATCAAGTGTCACTGGTAGAGGCAAGATAACAGGTGATTTTTACTTTTTCCTATGTGCTATTTTATACTTCTCAAATTTTCAACAGTGAACAGGTATTGTTACTGCAATTTTTTTAAAAAAGGCAACAATCAAGGCTATATTTTGAAAATATACACAGACATATTCAGGCTGATGAATCCATTGTGGCTGGGGGCCGATCATGTCACCCCCCCCACCCATGGTTTCCTACACCCCCAGGAGAATTCATTTCTCAGCCACGTCCTGTGTGATCTGCCCTCCAGCCTCTCTAGATCACCCCACCATCTCTCTGTGCCCTCAAACTCCATTCACCCCCCAAGCCGAACTGAGCAACTCAGAGTTCCCTGAAAGCCCCCTTCTCTCCTGCTTCTGGGCCCTGGCACATGCTGCTGCTGTTCTTTCTGCCTAGGCCCCCACCCCGACTCCCACTTACCCTTCGGGCTCAGCTCAGACAACAGTTCCCTCTCCTCTGTGCAACCCTAGCTGCCCCCATAAGACTTACTGGAGACCGTCTCGAGGGCAGGGCCCAGGTCAGATGACGCTCTGGACTTCACAGCAGCATTAGGGAGTATTTGTGAATGAATGCAGGAGCCAGGAGCGGAGAAGACACTAAAATCCACACACACAGTCCTAGCCCCCAGCCTGGGGCCCTTGTTCCTAAGGGCTATAGGGAACACACCTCTCTGGAGCCCCCCGCCAGGCTCCACAGGAAAATCAGATGCGCTGCCACAAGCCACGTCACCCAGACGATAGACAACCGCAGCCCCACGCGTCAAGTCAGACCTCAGACCCTACCCGAGCAATGCCACGGCTCCGTAGGAGGATACAAAGACACCAGGCACACGCTACACAGTCCAGGCCACATCCAGTGACCATCCCCGTCCACATCTGACCTTTGCCGACGCCAAGATGGCCAGTTCTCCTTTCTGCCAAACACACACCAGCCCACGGCAGAGGCAGGGCTGGCTCACTGGCTCTTCCCACACGCCGGTCTACCCACCCACCACGTCACGTTGCTCCCCGGCACGTACCTTCGAGAACTGAGAGCTTGGCACTGGTGTTGATCTCTCCCAGGCTGTTGGTGGCTGTGCACTCATAGATGGCTTCATCTCGCTGCACGCGCAACGGCTGGATCCGCAGCACAGACCCTGCCCCATCATCAAACTCAATGACCTGCCAGAGGACAGACACAGGCTCACAGCCGGCTCAGGGTCAGACATCCTCCCACCTCCGAAAGGCCCCCGAGGACGGAGACGAAGGAGAAGGGATGTAGGATCAGACCCCGGAAGAGGACAGGCTGACCGGGAGCCCTGCCTGCCCCTTCCTACCCAAGATTATACCTCAAAGCGCTGGGAGCTGACTTTCTTCCCCTTCTTCATCCATGTGATGCGTGGCTTGGGCTCCCCTGTGGCTTGGCACACGAAGGAGGCCACTCCTCCTGACAGCCCAGTCTGGTCCTCAGGGACCTTAATGAAGACAGGTTTGCCTGGAGAAATGGAGACACCAAGTCACCATGGCACAGTCCTACAGAGATGGCCAACACTCCACAGCTGGTAGGCATGGGAGCATGGTGGCAAGAAGATCTATACACAAAACATTAGGGGCATGTGGGTGGCACGGTCGGCCAAGTGTCTGACTCTTGGTTTCAGCTCAAGTCATGATCTCAGGGTCATGAGATCGAGCCCCACATCAGGCTCTGCACTCAGCATGGAGTCTGTTTGAGATTCTCTCTCTCTCTCTCTTCCTCTCCTCCTTCCCCCTCTCGCTCTCTAAAATAAATAAGTAAACCTTTAAAAGAAAAAGAAAGAGGGGTGCCTGGGTGGCTCAGTCATTAAGTGTCTGCCTTTGGCTCAGGTCACGATCCCAGGCTCCTGGGATCAAGCCCCGCATCGGGCTCCCTGCTCGGCAGGAAGCCTGCTTCTCCCTCTCCCACTCCCCCGGCTTGTGTTCCCTCTCTTGCTATGTCTGTCAAATAAATAAGTAAAATCTTAAAAAATAAATAAAAGAAAAAGAAAGAAAATACTAATAGTGACATCTAACCCTTAGAAAGCGTTTACTATGTGCCAGGCACTATCCAAAGAGCTATAGCATATGAAGTGGGTGCTACAATTGCGTGTGCTTATGAAGAAGAAAATCAAGGCACAGAGAGATTAAGGGATTTATCAACATGACACAGCTGGTTTGTGGCAGGCCTGAGATTTGAACCCAGGAGTTCTGAGTTTGGAGTCCATGCTTTAACTGCTACACTCTGTCTCCCCTCCCCCCCATCAATTCCAAGCTCGAGGACAAGGGCGTGCGGAAAGCTGCCCCACCGTCTCTCCCAGACTTGTCCCTCCCCCACTACTCTCCATCTGGGTGATGGTACCTCCATCTACCCCTAAGCTCAAGCCAGAAACCGTGACTTCTCCTCTCTCAGCCTCCACATACCAGCAGTCCCGAAAGGCCTAGACATTCCACCTCTTAAGTATCTCTGGACGTCTTCCCAGGTGAATGCTTTCCTGTAAGTCTGCACTCCCACCCACCCCCACTGACTGGGTTATTGCCTTCTGATAGAGCTAGCCTGTACATCTCCCCAGGGTGGCCACCGGGAGGTGGGGGAGGGGAAGGAAGAAGGGGCCTCAGACACTGTACCGCCATGCCCACATCACCTCGGTACAACACACCAGGGCTGACTGGGAGCACCTGTCCCCATGAATCCCACCTCCAGGGGCCACAAGACCAGAGAAACCTGCTTTCATTAAGACGTAGCAACGCCTCGTTAATCCTGACAGAGGATCCATTTCCTATTAATCAGGCCAATGAACAGCTCTAGGAAGGCTAATACCGTGAGAAATGACCTTTCAGACCACCTACTCAGCACCGGTGAGCCCCGCCCCGACCTGACCCAATCCCTGGCACAGAAACGTGTGTGTGCCATGATGACAATCTCTCCCTAAGCACCCACTCTGCACCAGGAACTTTATCTCATCTAGTCCTTCACCATTGTTATTCCCAGTTTACAGGCTCAGAGAGGTCAAGTCACTTGCCCAAAGTCACACAGCCAATGAGTGGCACATCTGAGACTTGACTTCAAGCCTGTCTGACTCCAAGACACCTGGTGCAGAACAGAGGGGCCTTGTGAAGAACAGGGCCTGTGGCGTGCTGGGGGGAGCCAGACCGAAGAAGGTGGAGGAGTGAGTGGGGAGTGAGGAAGGAGAGGGAAGAGTGCAGTGACCATTTACAGGACATTGGCTGTGAAGAAAAGATGGCACCTAGAGGGGATGAGGGGCCGAGGGAGGTTTACATCTTGGTTTCTTTTTTGGTTTCCTAAGACATGAAAGACAATATTTACATGCTGATGGCAAGGAGGCAGCAGAAAGGAAGAGGGTGCCGATCCAGGGTCCAGTGGAGATGGGCACGGTCCCTGAGGAGCGGAGGGGCTGGGGAACCACTAGGTCAGCAGTCACAGCTGCAGGTACAGAGAGCAGGAAGGGGACCACCTTACTGAGCACTCTGGGGCCCGGGGGGAAGGGGCGCTTTATGTAATTTTTAAGCAAGTCATTCATCATCTCCGAGCCTCCCTTTTCCCATCTGCAAAATGGTGCTAGTGACCCAAGGGTCTGTGCAGACTCTCATTCATATTATTAGTCTTGAAACAATGACGCGGGTCGTCTTCGCGTCTTCTCTTTGAGAGATGGAGCAATGGCGGCTCAGAAGGCTAAGTAACGGACAAGTCACAGAGTGATATGGGGGTAGAGCTAGGGTTTGACTGGCATTCTAAATCTTAAGCTCATCTTCCAGCACCAGCACCCAAGGCTCCATGGAGGATAGAAACTCGGGCCCTACCTGACTGCTCTTGGAATAGAGGGGATGAGGCCACTGGGCCAGAAGAGCCAGGGCAGCCTTGGTGGGAGACAGAGTGGCCTGGGGATAACAGAGGTTCTAGAAGCTTCAGTTTGCTTCACATTTCCTCTGACTACACTCTGAAGGAGGCTCCAGACTCTCCCAGTCTGTGTTGGTCTGCAGAGCCTGTCCCTGTTTGCTAGTCCTTTCAGATGGGTCCTCTCGGATAGGATTCTGCCCACTCACGCTCCACTGGGTGTGCACCCCTCCCCCACACCCGAGGATCTGCACACCAGCAGCTCTGTGATCTCCTGTGATCTCCTTCTGCAATGCCACCACCTTAGTCCAGATACGACCTTCCCTTGACTGGACACTCCACCAGCCCAACAAGCTGTGTCCCTGCCTCCAGTCTTGCCCCCTCCACTCTGGTCTATTCAGCAGCCAGAGTGAACTGCCTCTCTCCTCTGATTAAAACCCAGAGGCGGCCTCCCACTGCTATCAAAACAAAATTTCAACTCATTTCATGGTGGACAGAGCCCTGCCAGGTCTAACCCCAGCCACTCTCCACCATGCGCCCCCCATACCCCCACCAGCCCTGGCTTTCCATCCCCTGGATAAGCAATGTTCCCTGTGGCCTCAGGGCCTTTGCATAAGCTGTTTCTGCCACCACAAACCTCTGAGACATCCTCTTTACCTTCCTGATCCCAACTTAAACATCATTTCCTCAGAAAACCTCCCTTGGTCTCTCTGTCATTGTCCCCTACTCCATTAGCTCAGTTCCTAGTTTTAAGCTCTCTGGTAACTCCCTCTGCCTCTCTCATAGCACTGCTCACAGTTTGTTACATAGTACGTGCGTGACGTTTTTACTTTTTCTACGTTTGGGGCGAGTATTTGGCTCACAGCTGCTTCCCCACCTAGAACAATACCCCAGGGCAGAACGGACACCATGCCTGCTTTGCTTCCTGCCCTGTCCCAGTTGCCCGACCAGTTCCTGGCACACAGGGGTGTGGAACAAATAAAGGAGGGACCTGACAAGGGGATGCCCAAGGAGGATGGAGACTGCAGCCCCTTCCACACCAGGGGGAAGCCCGTTCCACCAGGGAAAGCAGCCCAGGGTGCTGCGCTCCTTTGGCTCCTGCCTCAACATGTCAGCCGCAGAAACCAGAGGCTGGAACCTGCTGAACCGGAATGGCCGGGAGAGCACGCCGGGGGGCGGGGCCTCCCCGCCAAACAAAGAACCAGAAGCTGGGGAGGAGAGCCAGGTCTAGGTCACGAGAAAGCAGCGAGAAGGGAAAAAGCCTGAGTACTGTGTGGAGGCTGGATGGGGGCCCAAGGCCTGGGGCCACCGAGGAGGCAGAGCCCCCTTGGAGCCTGGAGAGGAGCCAGTGTGCCGCCCAGCCCACCCACCTGCCAAACTGGCAGAGCCTCCCCAGCCCCCTGCGCCAGGGGACAGGCCCTTCCCCCGCCTCCAGCCTCAGCCTCAGCTTCCCAAACCCACCCCGACTCCCACCCAGGGTCCCCTCACCCAGCACTGCAGCCAAAGCCCAGCTCGTCCTCGTCCCAAAGCCCTACTGAGCCCTTGCCCCTTTTGTTCACCAGGCCAACTTTTGGGGAGCACAAATCTGACCAGGGCTCTCCCCAGCTACAAACTCGGTGCTGACTCCTCTCTCCCTGCTACCCTCCCCACACGTGCTCCTGCTAACCTCTCTAGGCTCACCCTTCTCGACTCTTTCCAAACGGAGCACCTTCCATGGGCCAAGCACTGTACTTGGCACACGGCTCGGCCCTGGTGGACTTGCCCTGACAGGCCAGGCCGATGGGCGCCTCTTTGCCTTCGTGTGCGCCCTGCCCCTCTCCTGCACCCCACCCCCCGTGGGAGCCTGCCCTGCGTCCGGCTGCCCTTGGGGTTCCCATTCCAGCACTGATCACAGCTACACTGACTGCTGTCAACACCAGGCACCCTGACCACTCGGCCTGGTGCTGACGCCGAGCTGGTGTTCAGGGAGGGTCTGAAGAACTTCAGAGACCACGTGCCAGGAGGGGCTTTCTGCAACCCCCTGGCTCCCCTTCCTTGCTGCATGGAGGTCGGGGGCCACACAGCTCTTCAGGCAGCGGCCCCCAGAGGGCCCTGGGACACTCTCCATGCAAGCGGCCACGGAGCCCATGCACAGTGGGAATGAGTGGCCTCATAAAGGAAACCAGTGGGCTGGCTTGGGGAGAGGGTGGGCACACCTCTGGTGGGGGGGCTGTCCACAGCCAAACTGGGCCACTTTGGAGGCTCCTCCACAGGGAGACGGACTGCTATTTTGTGCCTTCCCTGTGGGGTACATACACACACGTACACACATGCGTATACAGAAGCAGAGAGCAGACACACAGCCCCGAGGCGGTGAGGGACAGCGAGGCAGGGGAGGGAGCTCCTGGAGAGGTGGATTCCCAGGCCCTGAACCGCCTCATGAGCTGGGGACTCATTAACCCTAGCTCCTACGACCACTCTTGGTGCCCTCCAGAGGGGAGTCCGCTCAGAGACACCCCGGGGTTCCCAGGGGACACGCAGGGAGCCCCAGGTCATGGCCTCGATCGGAGGGACCACATACTAAGTGCCAGGTGCTTTGAACATGGGACCTCAGTTAACCTTTCCAGGTAGGAATGATTACCCTCGTTGTGCAATAGGAAAACAGGCCCAGAGAGAGAAAGCAATCTGCTGGAAGCGCCACAGAGGGCAGAGTCTAGGCAGGCCACCAGGTCCTACCCACCCGGTGGCCCTGCCTACCCATAAGGCTGGCAGGGCGGGGGTATGACATGACACACACACACCCTCAGCTACGCAGGCCCCCGCCCCCCACCCCACCCTCACCCTTACCCCTCCAGCTGTGGGGCATCCTGCTCTGGGCTCTTATGATTCCAAGTCACTGGGCCGTAACCAGGGCCCCCGCTCGAACCTGATCACCTGTGTTGCATCCCTGCCTCTGTCCCATGCTGCCTGGGGACAAAAGGTTTTCACTGTAGCTCTCTCATGAGCTCCATGGAGAAGCCCAGGGCCATTAATGTCCCCCCGACCCAATCTCAAACCATTATGCACCACCCCCCATTAGCAAATATCCAGTCACTCTTCAGGGTTCCCTTCTTCCAGGAAGCCTCCCGGCGCCCGAGCCAGGTGCTTAGGTCGCTACCTCTGAGCTGGTGCTGCCCCCCGACAGAGCACACGCTGGAGTAACTCGAACGGCAGGGTCCGAGGGCAGGCCTGTGTGGACACCTGGCACCTGACTCGCCCGTTAGAGCAGCAGAAACCTCTTCCTGCTTGGGACCACCTCCAGCGCCACAAGCCGCTCCCCTTGAGAAACCACGAAGCCCTGGGCTCAGGAACTGCCCAACCCCGTGTGCCTGGGTCTCCACTGGAGCTGACTCGGCATTAACGCTGGGGCCTCTGGGCTAACTCTCGGCAGCTGCTTCTCCACCCTCCTTCCCTCCGCTCCCCTCAGAGGCCAGCGCTCCCATTCATTTGTCTCGTTAAGAGGCCTATAGAAACACATTTGTCCGCTCTGCACTTCACTGCTCCGGTCGTCAATTCTCTGGGGCGCCTGCCCTACCTTTTGCAGCAGCTCTGTCCACGTTTGCCCACTCATCCCTGGCTAGAAGTCTCCCAAGCCCAGCCTAAGCCTGGCCACAGTGGAAAGGGTACAGATCCAAAAGTGTATTTAGCAGGTCCTTAAGACCCAGGCCAAGGTCCCCATAGCTCCCAGCCCAGTCCCCTCTCCCATGGCTGTCTGCCTGGGAGCAGAGCCCCACTCACCCTATTTCAGCATCTCTAGCTGATTCCTACCTTCCAGACCCTGGTCTTTGGGTTCTGGGTCTCAAGGGACCAGCATGGAGGTTCTGGGACTCTGCTCCAAGTATTCTTCCACTCTGCCCCCCAAGTGGCACATGACCCAGACTCCTGGAGGAAGTGTATAGGAACTGGTCAGGGAAGAGGATGAGGAAGAGTGTTCCAAGCAGAGGGATCAGAAGGAACAGAGGCCTGGGAAGCGCATGGGCGACAGAGAAGTCAGCATGGCGGGATTACACGGCAGGGGGGCAGAGTGAAGGATGAGGTTGGTAGAGGCTGGAAAATGCAGGGCCTTGAGAAGCACTGAGACCCCTAGGCTTGATTCTGAAGGCAACAGGGGAGGAGAGTGAGAGATTTTATTTTATTTTAAAGATTTTATTTATTTGACAGAGAAAGAGAGAGCATAAGCAGGGGGAGCGGCAGGGAGAGGGAGAAGCAGGCTCCCCGCTGAGCAGGGACCCCCTATGTAGGGCTCGATCCCAGGACCCTGGGCTCATGACCTGAGCCAAAGGCAGATGCTCAACCGTCTGAGCCACCCAGACGACCCATGAGGGATTTTAAACTGAGGGGTGACACAGTCAGGCTTTCGTTTTCAACCAGACTTTTACTTTGGAAGAATGGCTTGTGAGGGAACGGAGGCAGGGAAGCCATAGGGAGGCAGTTGCGTGTGAAAGCCCAAACAAGAGCGAGGGTGGCTTGGGTGAAGGCAGCGGAAGGGAAGGTGGATGCATTCCAAAGATGTTTAGAAGGGAGAAACAACAGAAGTTGGCGATGGATTAGATGTGGGGTATGAGACAGGGAGGAGGCCCCGGGTTCTGACTTGGGTGCTGGGGCGGGTGGTGATGCCATTGGCCAGGAGAGAGAACACAGAAAGAGGAACAGGTTTGGGGGTATGAGGGGACGCGTTATGGCATGTTCGGTCTACAGCAGGAGGGGAAGGCAGCTAGTCTCCCAGGATGTGTTGTCTGAAAGCCCAGCTGGGAGCTCCTCCCTCAGCCCTCAAGCTCTTGTCCAAAGGCCATGAGAGTGTCCAGGGTGAGGTCGGGGAGCAAGGACAGGACTTCAGTGTCCAAGGGCTACTGACCACACCTGACTGTTGACAAGCTTTTGCCTCCCTGCCAACGTCAGAGTCACACCCAGTGACTTCGACCCCAACCTGCCTCTGCAGGCTCAAGCTCTCCCCAACAGCCCCAGCCAGGCCTGGAGATCACCCCCACCAGGGCCTGCACCTCAAAGCTTCCACTACCCCCCTCCCTCCGCCCCCAGGAGGAAGGCCCTCCCCTTCCCCTGGCCCTACTAGCCCCACCAGGGCCCCTCCTCAGAGGACAAAGGGCGGGGTGCCCTGGTCCCACCCCTCTCCGGGATCTGGTCCTGAATAATTAATGAGCCATTAGGAGAAAGGGCCTGGGTGGGGCAAGGAGAGAGATCTATGCCCAGATACTTGGAGTGGGGGGTGATGGAAGCCCTGTGGCCCGCTAACCCCCAGGCTGACCCCCACATTGGCCCTTGGCCACCTCTGGGCTCCCGACAGGCTGGGAACAGCCCCTTCCCCCAGGGACCTTGGCTCCGACCTCACCCCTCCCAGTCAGTGTGCAGATTGGCTAAATCGGACCTGTGCTCCGCCTCCCTCCAGTAACCAAGCAGTGGTAACCATGGTGACGGGGAGGGCTGCGGCCAGTCTTGTAGTGCCAGGCAGGGGGAAGGGCGGCAGGAAAGGGATGAAAGTTCGGAGTTAGATTTGGGCAGGGGACGATCCCACTTCCCTCCACACACACACACACGCGCACACACACACACACACACAGCCCAGCTTCCTGCCGGCCAGGTGCAATCTTCCCCCCATTCCCCAGGCTGAGGGGCTGGGGGAAGGAGGATGGTAGGGAAGGGGTGGGGATGGTGGATGGTGGGGAAGGGGAAGGAAGGGCTCAGTGTTCCCACATGTGAACCCCAAGAGTCCGGCCCAGGGAAAGGGCTACGGTGGCTCTGGCTTCCGACCACTCCTTGGACCTGTGGACTCAGCCGGCACCCCATTCACACACCTATATACATTCCTCATGTGCCACCCCCCTATTCCCACTCAATTCTGACATGGCTCACACTGGGTCTTCTGCACAGATCTGCAGTGGCAGACACAGTACACGCCTAAGCACGCCACCCGATGACCACATGAATCCTGGACATGTCTCACCCCCGTTCCATAAAACGGGGTCACACTTAGCCATGCTCCACCTTGCAGTGCCTTAAGGGATTCCACAGGATGCTCCTAGGAAGCATGGGGCTGGAGTACTTCTTGGGGGGGGCGGTTCTCTAATAGTAGGAGGTCTGGGAAGGTGTCTAACAATCCTGCCTCTCATAGTAGCTGCCCATGTCCCCCACCCTAGGATCCTGCTAGGAGGAACGTGCAGCTTGAGGGGTCAGACTTACTGTCACCATGGGCACCTGCCACCAAACCAAGCATCATGAGCGCGGGCACAAGGGGCACCATCGTCTTCCCTGGGGCTGGCTCAGGGGCCATCCAGGGCTCTAGCACCACGGCCAGCCACAGCCCAGGACAATCCACCTGTGATGGAGAGAAGGGCACAGCCAGTTAGCTGGTATCCAGCGATGACCCTATCGCCCACCTGTGCCACCTCCTGGCCCCCACTCACCACCCAGACCCCGCTCATCCTCACTGACCATCCAGAGCCCGGTTCCACAGACACACCGCCCACCTTTGGACTGTGCAATGACCAACTGGACCCGCAGAGCCCTGTGGCGACCCAGGCTCCTCACTGATCCCCTCTTCTCGGTGACCCCGAGGATAACCCAATGGTCACACTGTAGGGAGACAGCACAAGAGGCCTTCAGGTCATTCTCTAAACCTGAGTAGCAGGGCAGGGGGCCACTGAGCCCAGAGGATGTACAGGGCTGTTCTGTCCCAGTTTGTGAGTTTCCAACTTGCCTCCGGAAGGGGACAGGAATGGGGAAACAGGGTCAGAAGACACAGAGACACACAGACAAAACAAAACAAGACAGAGACAGGGAGCAGTGAGAAGGTAGCAGACCCATGCAGGCCAGGGACTCTGGAGTCCCTGGGGCATCCCATTGTCTCTTCTCTCCCCAGCAGGGAGGGAGGAGGCAGTGGGCCAGACCCCGCATGCTGAGTACAGGCCCCAGAGCACAGACTTGTTCGCAGCAGACAGAATCCAGGTATCAGAGGCTCGAAGCCAAAGCCACAACCCGTCCAGGCTCGCCAGGACGTGCTCTTGACAAGTCAGAGCTGCCCCGCCTGGCCACCCTCAACCTACCCAATTCCCATGGCACCTTCCCACTCCAAAAGGAAACTGCAGGGAGGGCCTGGTGTGGCCAGGAATGGGGGTGCTGGACCCTCAGATTCCACCCACACCTTCTCTGCCCTTGCCCTAGTGGCCTAGTAGCTTCGGGAGCTGGTTGCTCAGAACTGCCTTCCAGACTGAGACCGCCACCTGTGCACAGGGAAGACTGTGTCTGGGATTGGCTGAATGCCTCCCAGGCCTTTGCTCCTCGGGCTCCTCCACCAGGTGTGCCCTCCGCAGTCTGCCACGCACCTGTATGAAGCTTTCACTACGGATACACTGCTCTTGCGCCACAGCCCCAATGCTGGACCCCCCACCCGGGGGGCTTTAGGGGACCCACAACAGTGCCCACCAGCTCTGCTCACACTTCACTCTGAGCAGGTGGCTGGCACATGAGAAGTCCCTCAATAATGCTCTGAAAGCAC
This sequence comes from Mirounga angustirostris, assembly GCF_029215605.1. Lineage (NCBI taxonomy): Eukaryota > Metazoa > Chordata > Mammalia > Carnivora > Phocidae > Mirounga > Mirounga angustirostris. The sequence goes on from NW_026991712.1 coordinate 156,387,852, forward strand.
AGCCGGACATAGAGGGGGCAGGGGGTGATGATGAACATACCCTGGGGCCCTGTAGGGGTCCCATGGACTCCGGTGGGAGAGTCTAGGTTAGAGCCAGGTCCCAGCTGGCCCACAGTGGTAGGAGAATTTGCAAGGAAGTGCCAGGGCCGGGGAATGTGAAGGGGCAGGGCTCAAAGATGGCTCTGCTCCTGCCTGGAACTCGATCTCGGGTCTCAACCGGGACAGCCAGAGGTCCTAAGACCAGAGGGCGGTAGGTAAGCAGAGGTGCTAAGACAAAACAGGCAGGACTGTGAAGTGGGGCAGGGGCTGAGCACAAAGGGCAAAGTGCAGATGTCCTTCGTCCCAAGAGCTGGCTACGAGTCTTAGACAGCAGCCGAGAAGCAAAAGCAAGAAAGCTGAAGGGGGCACGATGGGCATCCGGCCCCACTGACACCGTGCCTGGGGTTCCACTCAGTGATCACAAGGTTCCAGTGGCTGAGACCCGGAGAGAGGGGGTCCCCACCACGATGCCCGGTACGGCCGGTCTGGGAAGGAGGTCCCCTAGCACCAAAGCCCTGTCTGAGCTTGGTCGCCACTGCACTGAGGTGAAGCCACAGCACCAACCATGGAATTAAAGTTCTCAGCAGACATGCAGCGGCGAACTGCCTGGCCAGGCTGCCACGGGGGCACGCCCCCTGACACAATCATCCTGTCGTCCTGGTACAGACACCGTGGGTTTACGGCTCAGTGGTGTGTTGTTGCACCAAAAGACAGGGGAAGAGGGGCCTAGTCCAGCTATTGTACAACAATAGCATATGCACAGAGGTTTCGTTCCCGGGTGCAAGCATTCTGGGTATGCACCCCCTCCCTGGGTAGACACCACGGCCACGTAAGCCACAGGAACACACAGCATGGGGGGCAGATCTCCCTGGTACGAACTAAAGGCGATAAGGCTACAAAGGAGAGGTCACGGAGGCACACGTGCTTGGAACTGTGAGCATGGGTTGGAACCCCCCAGGACGATTCTCACGGCGGGCGGCATATCCCTGTAGCGGCCCGCCTACAGTAATCAGAGCACCGTAACTCCCAGGGGGGCACATCCGGGAGGTGTGGCTGTCGGGGCCAGACCCCACCGGAAGTAGAGCTGCCTGACAGACGTTACCGGGACATAACCTGCCAGTCCATTATTGTGGGGGTGTAACCCCCCCGACACAGACATCATGGGGTGTGAGTCCCCAGTACAGCCATCGAGGGGGCCTAACTCCAGAACAGAGGTCCTGTGGTACAGTCTAGAATGAGATTCCGGCCATGGGTGTCAGGAGAACTGGGGCCTCTGGTAACCCCAGCCCCAGTGTGGGAAAGACAAGTGACACTAACCTGGGGACTCCGAGGGCTCCCTATGTCTCTGAGTCTGGGAGACTAGCACACTATTCAGACACAGAAAGCAGGACAAAGGTAGAGAAGTTGAAAGCAAAGACATCCCCTCTCCGAAGAGCTTCTCCCAGAGGTGCATGGACACAGGGACATGGCTACCCAGAGACCGGAGACACAGGGAACACATGGACACGGACACATTCTTCAGGAAGTACTCCGGCAGGCACACTGCTGTCCAAGCCGGGGCTTCTTGGGTCACCAGCTCCTAGCGAGAGCGAGCTGCTGTCTACCCCAGACTCTGGAAACACAGTCTGCCTCCAGCCCTGGGCCCCCTTCCTCCGAGTCTTGGATCCCTGGGCCTCGCCTTGGTCTAGACCTCGGCCCTGTCCCCACCCCGGAGTGCTCAGGGTCACCTGTGGGGAGAAGGTGGGAGAGGAGCAGGGAGGTAGGACTAATGCTAACCTTGCTGGGGTCGCCGAGAACCTTCTGAATCCAGTGCAACAGTGTTAAGAGCTGAGCGTCCACTTCCCCCAGCATGGCTGGGTGAGTCTGCATTTCTAACAACTGAGATGAGAACAAGGCCTGCACTCTTGACATTAACGAAGGCTTGTCTCTGAAATGCACTGTGGGCCACTGGCTCCACCACGCTGACATACTGGGGCAGGAAAACAATTCCATACCGTACGACATTATAGGAATATAATTGGATGGGATTTTTCCACATTCAGAACGGTTTTGATATATCCTTTTCCTTTGCTATGTCAGTGTAAAGCTGCCAAATGCCCTTTCTTGGGAAGAACTGTCCTTTATTCTCGAATTGTGTTTTAGTGTTAAAATGTCCTTTCTTGTATGCAATAAGGGTGATAGCAGATAGCAGTATTTTCTATAATGTCCTTACTTGGCCAAATAATAAATTGCCATTCCGATATCTGAACCCCAAGTACTCTTGGAAAGTGTACTGGTTTGTGAAATCCAAGAGCCTGCGAGTCACTGCTCTGAGGAAAAAGGAAGGGCCAGGCACCACACCAAACCACAAGATTCAAATAAGAATGCCCTGGAAATGTATGGAACGCAGAGGCCATGTCACCTCCATGCAGCCCAACCTAAGCACCCCTGTCAGCCTCAATGGGTTCCCCCACCCCTGAGAGACCATGTTATGCCAGAGACAGTGGGGGGGATCCCTGGCTGGAGAACAGCTGGGATCATTCTGAGTCCTCTTCATGAATATGCAAACACAGATTGATTTGTTTCCCTTGGGCACGTGTTATTATTCACAAATATTAATTAGTCTCCAAATACCACCTGTTCCTACAGCTCCCCCACCCCCAGACCAGGACCGTGGCTCCCCCGAGGCTGGGGCCCCAAAATGGACATCAACTGGAGGAGGGGCACCCAGGGCCCGCCCCCCAGAGGGGCTGGCCAAGAGGAGAGACCAACACTTGGGCAGGAGGAGCCTGAGGGCAGGGAAAGCCGGGAGCCGCTCACGGTCAAAGCCGCGGGCAGCTAACCGAGCCCTTTTGTCATGTCCTGGACAGTTCACCGCGTGGCACTGCATCAGCAGCCGCGGAGGCGGAAACAGGCCTTGTTACACTTGGGAAGGAAAACCAACATGTTTCCAACTCTCACCAAACCGACCGCGGGATTATGACGGGAATAAATCAGCCTCAGCCTCGACCCCGGCCCCGGAGAAGGAGGCAGCCAGCAGCAGGCAGCTTCCCTCTGCCAGCCAGGTGGCCAGAGTCCGTGAGCACAGCCTGCAACAGCCCGCCCGCCCTCCTACAGCCGGGCCCCCTACCCTCTCACAGCCCTCGGCTTCTTGGGCTCCCCGGGGAATGGAGGGGAAACTTAGGAAGTGCATCCCAGAGTTTCTCCAGGGGGCACGAGGTCCAGCAGAGGCTCAGCTGGGGGCAGCAGACCAAGGGGACCAGCAGAGGCACCTGCCTACACCTATAGCCCTACCAAGCCACCAGCCCTCCAGCTTCCTTCCTCAGGCAGCGGAGCCTCCCTGGGGTGAATGCTCACCAGCACCTCCAGGCCTCGGTACCTGCTGATCTCTCTACCGGGAGGAACGCCCTTCTCCTGCCCCCAGCCACCGACTCACCCCTCAGAACTCAGCTCAAGCGACCCTCCCTGGTTTAGTGAAGGCAGCAAGAGGTGGTGTTGACCAGGGGTTCTCAATCTAGAGTGATTCTGTAGCCGCCCCCCAACCCCCATGGGACATCAGGCTACATCTGGGGACATTTTTTATAGTCGAAGCTGGAGGTCGGGGGCAAGTGCTACTGACATCTCGTAGGGAGAAACAAGGGATGCTGCTAGATGTCTTACAGTAATAGGCCAGCCTCCCGCAACAAAGCATTAACTGGTCCAAAATGTCAATAGTATTAAGGCTGAGAAAACCTGGTATAGACAGCAAGATCCTTTGCTGATGTAGGCCAGGGCCTACCCCAGAACCCAGTCCCCTATGAGCACCTTGGGCATCCCAGCCTGGCTTAACCCTTGTATCAGCTGTACTTGGGCCTCAGGATCCTAGAGCATCCTCGCCTCCCCCTCGAAGTCAGCCTCACCTCCAGAAGCCAGGCCTTACAGCACATCTCCCACACCCTTTCACACAGGCCATCAGCAAGCGGCCTCTCTACGAGACAGAGAACTCTGCTCTCAGGCACCTTTCTTGCTGAGAATGGGCTCCCAGGTAGGTCAGACCCAACACCTGAGGACGGAAAAGTGAAGGGACACATGCCTCCCCATCTGACCCTTCCCACCTACGACACAGCCTTCCTGCTGCACAATCTACATGATCCCAATGCCCATCTTGCCACGCATAGGACCGGGCCCCTGGCAGATCCCCAATACATGCTCACTCCCTTTTCCTGTCTAGGCCAGATCCATCTCTCACGACCCTCCTCATCAGCTGACCATGCAGATCTATTCAGGGGGCCCTGCTGGGCCCTGAGCCAAGGGGCAGGGAGATGAATGAGAAAGCCATGGGCTGGGCCTTCCAGGAGCTTACTGAATGATGGCCGAACCAGAGCTCATCCTCCCCAGTACCGCCCCTCCTCCTGGTCCCCATCTTAGTGACAAGCACTACCACTGACCTGGTCTCCCAAGCCAGCCAATCCTCCTCAAATTCTCCTCTTTCTTCACCCCACACACCCCAACTGGTCAGGAAGTTTGGGCCTACACTGCCTCCACTCCAGCCACAGCATGCTAGTGAGACCTCAGGAGCACGGACCTCTTCAGGGGGCTTCCTGCCTCAGGTTGCTCCCTGTCTGCCCTGCACACAAACCAGTGCCCCCGCTGGCTTACAGGAACGCCAAGGTGATCATGGCCCTCGGGTGCATTCTGCTGCTTGACTCCACAGCAGACACACAGATAATGTTTCGGGACTCGATGGATGGGCAAGTAGAGAGATGGATGCATGGATGGTGCTTTTCTGCTTAAGAGCCATCATTGTCTCCAGATCACCCTCAGGAAAAAGTCTAGAGTCTTTAGCTGGATATCCAAGGCTCACCATGATCCATCTCCAACCCCAACCCACCTGCTCTGTGCTTCTGGCAGAAAGACGGAAGTGAAAGAGACAAGGAAGGAGGTGCCCGGATCTTGGGAGTGCCTTGCTCTTTCTACCACAACTTACAGCTGATGGGAACAGAATTTTCTCCAGAAACACAGTGAATGGAGAAGCACACGGATCCCAGTGTAAGTCCCAGAACGTCACCCAGAAGCCTATTTCGCACCTACAGCAGCTAACGAGCTGTGTATCACTCCCCACCCACCTCCATCAAGCATTCTGGCCAGAAACCCAGCCACCATCCTTGACACCTCCCCTCCTCCCTCGTGTCCCACATTCAGCCCTTCACCATGTCCTGTCTCCTCCACGTCCCTAAAAGGCACTCACATCCCTTCTCTTTGCCTCCATCACCACCTCCCTGGTCCTTCACCATCGCTCAGCCATGTGCACACTGGACCGGGTCACACGCCTCGTGGCAACCCTTCCACGGCTCCCCACCAGTCTGCATCACAATCCCAGCTGCTCAGCCTGGCCCACAGGACCCCTCTATGCCCCCAGCCCCTGCCACCTCTTGGGGCATACTCACCAGGTCTCTGCTTGCTCACGTCAGTCACTCTTGGACAACCAGCACTGAGGGCAGGGCATCGGGGTCTCCGCTCCTTCCTGGAGAGAGAGTAAAGCATGAGAAAACACCAAGAATTTCATCACAGCAGAGTAGATATTGACGCAGAAAGACATTCAAAACCTGCTGTTTATGACAAAAAAAAAAAGTAGGTTTCGAAACCATTCATGCAGGACATTCCCCATTCAGTAAAAATGCCCATCTCTTTACTCGCTCACTCTCTTTTCAGGACTCCTGAGCATCTACTATGTGCTGGGCTTTTTTCCAGGTACCAGCATAGAGCCATGAGCAACACAGACTGAGGCACCCACTACCCCTGCAGCTAGCCCTCCTGAGACCCCCCCAGCAGAACAGAGGCCCTGCCCACCTCTGCAGCCCCACCGGCCCAAGCTCTGGCCTGCCAGCCAACCACAAGAACTTCCTCTTCTGATCTTCAAATGTGCCACATTTTGTGCAGTCTCCAGCCTTGTCAGTGCCTAAAACATGCTGCCCACACGCTTCTGCCAAGTATCCCTTAGATCTCAGAGCCAATGGCACTTTCTCAGGGAGGCCTTCCATGGTGACCCAGACTACATGCCTGGACCTTGCCTAGGAGTAGTGATGACAAATGTCATGAATTATATTTTTTTAATTTTTAAGAAGATTTTATTTGTTTGAGAGAGAAACAGAGAAAGAGAACACAAGCAGGGGCAGCGGCAGAGGGAGAGGGAGAAGCAGGCTCCCCGCCGAGCAGGGAGCCTAATGTGGGGCTTGATCCCAGGACCTCAGGATCACGACCTGAGCCGAAAGCAGCCATTTAACCCATGGAGCCAGCCAGGCGCCCCACAGATTATTCTTTTATACAATTACCGAGTCATGACCATAAGCCTGGCGTGTGCCCGGCTCAGTTCTGTAGCCCCAGCACCCAGGAGAGAGCAGGTACATGGTAGGTGCTCCATCAGGACATTAGGATATGCCGAATGAGTGGATGAACACACGAATGAGTTCAAAGAAAACACTGCAGCTTGGAAGAACCACACCAGCATACGCGTAGCCTTCAAAGAAGCTTCAGCAGCAATATTTATTTTTGACTTTCTGCTTCTCTGTAATTTTTAAAATGAAGGTGTGCCCCTGGATGCCCCCTCCCCTGGCACACACACAGCCACACAGCCCGGCTCTTCCCTCTAGAAGCGTAGGCACCGTCCTGGGTGGGGGTGGGGGTCAGACATGCCCACACAGTCTCGTCCCCACCTCGCCACAGCTCAGCGACTGGGCGCCACTGGGGCCCACTCAGGGCAGGCTGCACGTCACAGTGGGCTTCTCTTCAGCCTCCCACCCCCACAAACACAGCAATTCCACCGTGGCTCCTCCCAAAACGGACACTCAGGGACGGGGGTCAGGGAGCACCCTCACCAACTCGAAGCCAGCCTCCTGCACCTGGGAATTGTCCTCCCTTGAGACTGACCACCTTTGCCAGCATGGGGGAACGTCCTCATTGACGGGAGGCTCATCATAACGGACCAAGACGGGCCTCGCCGACCCACCACCATCCCGTGCTGACCCTGCAGCTCACCCTCTCTCTGGCCTCCACTGGCCTCTGCCCCTGCCCGAACCAATAGCCCTGGCCCTCAGGAGGGCTGCACACCTCCCTCCCCAGGTCCACTGAGTTTCCACAAGGTTCCCTGTGGCCGCTGCTCCCAGCACACAGGCTGCTGGGCGGGTCTGGCCAGACAAACCAGCTTCCATGTCCTAGACTCAAAGGCCGGTTTGTCTGGGGACGCCTGCCGGGGCCTCATGCTGCCAGATATGAGGCTGTTGGCTCCTCCACTGCTCAGGGACCCTGGGGCAGAGGGACAGGGTCTGAGGCGGAGAATGGGGAGGGTCCCTAAGCCAGCTGGCACTAGGAGCATGACCTAAACTGACCAGGAAAGGGGTTTATGTCCCAAATGGCCTGGAGGTGGGTCAGAGAACAGACAAAACTTTGCAACGGGAAAGACCTTAAAGTACACAGAACAGCATGAGGGCAGGATTCTGGAACAGCCAGAATAGTACCTGGCATCACACCAGTCCAGGATCAAACGGGCCCCAAAACAACCTAGACAGGCAATCAGAATCACCCCTCACGTTCACCAGCAGCAGCTCCCAGAACCACTCTAGACCCACTCTGGCACAAACCCAGAACAATCAGGACCACCAGATACACCCAGAAGGCCAACTGGAAAGCTACTCGGAAAGGGTCTGACTGATACCAAACCCAAGTCTGGAATCCCTGGTTGGCCCCCAGAAGGGCCTCAGAAATGGTGAGGTTGGCAGCAATGACCAGGATCAGGTAAGAGTCCTTGGCACCCACCCAAGGCTGGCCCCCAGGAGGGCTCTTGGTCATGTGCCACACCTGGAGCCCTGTCTGGCAGCAGGACAAGGAGCAAGTTGAAATCTAGAGGAGCAGAGACACCAGGGCCCCTCCAGGGCAGCTCCCAGGCAGGCCCTATGGCTACGCCAGAACAGTCCCCAGAAGTAGCAGCTAAAACACTGCCGAGGAGCAAAAACCACCGTTCTCTGATCTGGGGTGGGGGGGGCACACAGAGACCGGTGCATCTGGACCTCATTAGACACCCAGGGCCCAGGTGGGGTGGGGGGAAGGGGGGACTGAGCACACTGAGGCCTCTAGTCTCACACCAGCCCACCAGAAGGTCAAATACACCTGAGCAATACACACAATCCCATAGATGATGACGAGGGCAGGCAGCTTGGGGCCAAGCATTCTCCTTGTTGAGCTCCTCTAACCTGCGAACCTCAGTTCAGAATTGCAACTATTTTAGGAGAGCAGGTCCCCTAACCTCAACAAGGTATTGTTTCAAAGGCGCCCCCTTGCCAGCCCCCACCCTGTGATTCTGATGAGGGTGGATCTGCACCAGCCCCTCCGATAATTTCAATAATGACTACTTGCTAATACTATTGAGGTATCATGCTTACTAGAGGCCAGGCCCTCTTCTAAGTACCTCCTGCATATCCAGCCTTAATCCTCATCACAACAGCACGAGGCACGGAATTGTCTTATACCCACCTAACAAAGGAGAAGACGGATTCAGAGACGTTAAGCAACTTGCTCAAGGTCACACTGCTCCTTAGCAGAGTGGCACCTCAGCAGTTTGGAACCAGAGCCTGCACTAACCACTGACGAACACAGCTCAGCACTCTCTCAGCCCCCTCCTGGATGTCTCCTCTGCCCGCACTGGAACTCAAATGTCCCAAGCATCTCAAAGACAACGTGTCCAACCGCGAGCTCGAGTTCATTCTCCACCCCCTAAATCTACCTCTCCTCCCTGTCCCAGCTCAGTGACGCTGCAGGGCCTTCAGGAAGGGCCCCACCCAGTCACTCCCAGGAACCCGGACCCCTTCCTCTTCCTCTCTTCCACCTCCACATCCAATAAATCATCCTGTCCTCATAAATGTGCCTTCTAGTTGGCTCCATGCTCCTGCCCTATCCAAGACACCATCACCTCTCACCTGACTTACCCTCACCCTCCTCACTGGGCATCCTGGGTCCATCCACTTCCCATAACCACAGAATCCTCTTCCGGAAACGTAAATCTGATCCTAGCACATTCCACCCCTCCCCCTCCCCCAGCTTTAAATCTTTGGCGGCTCCCTTCTGTGTTCTCAGAGTAAAGTCACAGCTATTTACAGGACATTAAAGGCCCTCTGGGATCTGCTATACCTTAGAATACCTCAAGACCTCTGAGTCTTCACCCACACTATTTTCTCTGCCTGGAGTGCTCTTTGTTCAACTGGAAAACTCCTGTTCATTCCTCAAAACCCACTTCAGATAGCCCTTTCTCGGTCTCTTCTGGAAGTCATCTGACTTTGACCCCTGAACTCTCCCTTGCCTCATGTGGCGGCAGCTTCCCCAACCTTGTGACGTCTGCTCAGGACCACAGCTGCTTTAGATGAACTGACGCTGAGCTCAACCTCAGCTGTTCCTGAGGGGAGGGCTGCCTCGTCCGCACAGCTGCTAGTCCCCTCGGAAGCAGGGCAGCCCGGCTGAAAGTGCCTAGCCCGGAGTCTGGCACACTGTCGGCAATCAGTAAGAGGTTAGTGAATTGCTCTGCATTCCCATGATGCAATCTGTTCCCCCAGGGACCATGAGCTTCTCGAGGGCAGGGCCCTGGCTGCAAGCTGGGCCCAAGCACACAACAGTGTCGGTCACACGAGGAGGACCTGCCACTGCTGATTACCCACTGCCACAGCTCCCTTGGATGCTCACAACAGTCAGGGCTGGATTAGCTGTCCCATTTCACAGGGGGTGAAACTGAGGCGCAGGGAGGAAGAAGCTGGAAAGTGCAGAAGCTGTGACATGTGTCACAGTCTCTATCAAAGAGGCCTGGGTCCCACTTGCCCCTGACTAAGGGCCCTCCACACTGAACTCCTAGTCAGGGCTGATGGGAGACAGCGGGGAGATCGCAAACCACCAGGGCCAGCATTTTGCTGCATATCAATCCAATTCCCAAGAAAAGCTTTTCAGCCCATCTACTCTTCCTGCAGCCATCCCCCTCCAACTGCTTCACCAGCCCCCAAATCAAGGCCCTGGACACCACCCCATGCTCACAGTGTGAACAAGGCTCAACAGAGGGGAGGCCAGGAGCTGCAGGGGGAAGGACAAGGAGGAAGGAAGGAATAATATTAAAACAATTTCCTTGTTGAAAGAAAGAGGGAAGGGAAAGAGCAACTGGAGAGGAAAACCAAACTACAGACACATTTCAAATCACAAGGGGGAAACTGAGCCAGCCAAAATGTGCAAGAAAATGTGTGCAGGAAGAGTGCGCTAGACTGTGGGTGTGCACACACCCTTCCCCGGGATGTGCAAAGGGGTGCTATGAGGGCACAAGTGGGCACACAGAGTGGTGCGTGGGCACGCAAGCCCAGTAGATGCCTGAGCTCCGGCTGCGGGGCAGGCCCCCGTGTGCAAGTGTGAGGGCAAGAAGGCAAGTAGATGTGCAGTGTGTGTGGGGCGGGGGGGGGAGCTGAGTGTGGGAATGAAGGTGTGTGTGTGTGTGTGTGGCCTGTGCCCGGGGCTGCGGATGTTGGGGGCTGTGCTTGGGGAGTTACACCTGCTCCTTCTTGAAGCCCTAGGCTCATTCATATAATCAGTGAAAAACAGGGATTTTCTTGCTCCCTGAAGCAAGAGTTAATAAGGCGCCAAGCATAGAATTTTCTGAGATTTCCTCTCAGAACCCTCCTCTGGATCCCATCAGATCTCTGATGCCTCCCAAAGGATTCTTCAGCAGATCCTTTCCCTTCCCAGGGGATCCCTCACCATTGAGGATCCCCCAGAAAGATCCTCCTGGATCTTTTTCTAGGCCTCCCACCCCAATGCACTCCCCTGGATTTTCTGGCCAGATTCCGCACCAGGTCACTCTGGATCCCTGCCCTTGTCTCTTCAGGAACCAAAGTGAAGCCTTCATCACCAACACTCAGCAGTCCAGCCTCCCAGGCTCTGCCTGGCCGCCCTCAGGGGAATCCAGAGAATCCCCTCCCTTCCAGTTCACAGCTCGGGTACCGGGCTCCCACCGCACAACCTGCTCCACCTTGGGGGCCCTCCACTGCGCGGGGCTGGGGGGGGGGGTCGTTGAAATGGGGAGAAAGCCCAGCCCCTCCCCCACCCTGGGGATGGAAGAACCAGAGAGGCGGCATTCCAGAGAAATGAGGAGGGGGCCTAGCAGAGCGCGGGCAGAGATCCTGGTCAGTGGGAGACAGAGACACCGAAAAACCAACAGGAGACGAGAGAGAGAGACAGAGAGAGATGGGGAAGGGAGTACAGAGAGACGCGGGCAGGAAGAACAGAGAGGCCCGGGGAGGGAGCCACACACAGCGGGAGAAACCCTGGGGGCGCGGGGGGTGAGACTGGGAGGCAGCGACACAGGGAGATAGAGATACAGACACTGAAGGGCACTGAGACCAAGACACCCAGGAAAACAGAAGCTGAGCCTGAAATGTGGTCACAGCGATGGGGACCGGGGCACGACGGGACGGGACGGGCGCGGGGCGGCGACTGAGTGAACTTTCCGGAGCGGGTCCGAGGGGACACGTCCTCACGGGACAGGTCGTTCCGGGGCCTTCAGGTCTTTGCGCCGGGGTGGGGGTGGGCACAGCCCGCCCCGCCCCTCCCCTGCCCGTGCCGGCTACCGCGGCAGGCGGGGGGCTCCAAACTCGCGCCCGGCGCACCCCGGGCCCGCACGTGCGCCTGGGCCGCGAGCGAGCCGGGGGCGCGTCGGCTGCGGATCCCCTGCCGGCTGGGAGGGGGCGCCTGTGCGGCGGGGGCGCGGCCTGGACCCGCCCGGGGCTGGGGTGGCGGTGGGAGGTGGAGGGCCGCCCCCGGAGCGCGGCCCGCGGGTGGGGGGAGACGAGGCGGGACCGAGGACGCGGAGCACAAATGCAAAGGGAAACTTTGCACTGGGGGGCGCGGGCTGCGGCTCAGGTGCGGCGCGCGGGGCGGGGAGGAGGGGGGCGGCGGGGGGCGGCGAGGAGCTAGCCAGCCGGCGGCGGCACCAGTGGTGGGGGGGGGGCGCGTCTGCCGCGGGGTAAGCGCGGGGAGGAGCCGCCAGGCTCAGAGGGGGGGGCCCAGCCGAGGCTGCGGGCGCGGCAGGTGGGGGCGCGGCCCGGCCTAAGCGGCGCCTCTAGCCCCGCTCGGAGGACGCGGGGAGGGGGCGGCGGGAGCCGGGAAGGAACGGATGCGGAAGGGACTGGAGGGGGGCCCGGGGGTCACTCACCGCCTATCCAGGGGCCGTCGGTCCGCATGTCCCCCCCCCCCCCCCAAGCCGCTGGGGCCGCTGCTCCCGCTGCTCTTCTGCCGCCGCCGCCGCCGCCGCCGGGTCCCACTCCCGCCACCGCCACCCGAGCCGGAGCCGGAGCCCGAGCCGGAGCCGGAGCCGGAGTCGGAGCCGCCGCCTCTGCCGCCGCCGCCACCGCTCCCGCCGCTCCCGCGCCAGCTCCAGCCGCGCGCCCCCGCTCGCGCCCGCGCCCGCGCCCCTGCCCCTGCCGTGCGCGTCCCCGGCGCCGCCCCTCCCCTCGTGCACTCTTACTCGTAGAGCGGTGGAGCCGCGTAGGCCCAGCAAGGCCACAGCCCAACCCTGAGTCTCAACCGACTGGAGCTCCAGTGTTGGACCAGAACCCCAGTCATGAGCAAGGACAGACCCAAACTCCCATACGAAGTCCATATCCTATGAGTGGCTCCCACTCCTAATATGAACCTGGTAACTACTCGAGGACCCCACTTCCTCCCTATACAAATCTGCACCTGATAGTGAGCCCAGACCCTTCCCCAAACGCAATATTGAGTCCAAACTCCTAAATCTGCTCCCACACTGGCACAAGTAGTCATTTTAATTTGCACCCCTATATTGACCCCAAATACCAGTTCTGAGTCTAAACCCCTTTATCATCTTTACCCGGCTAAACTCAGTAGTGACACCAGCACCAACTCTGGTCTTTCAATGGACCCCGGCACTAACGCTGACCCCCAGGCCCCTATATGAGCCTTAAAGTGCAACAGCTACCTTGCTATGGACCCCACTACTCTCTTCTGAACCCCAAGACTTACATAAAACTCTCAGTCCTAGGTCAACACCAATACTTTCTGAATTGGGATTCCCAATTCCAGAACTGGATTGGGTCACCTGAAAAGGACCCTACCGCAGACACTGACCTTAATTAAACCCCACAAATCCTTGGGGCAATTTAAGACCCTAATTTACCCCAACTCTAGAAATAATCTTAGAATGCAAGATTAATGAGACTGACTTTGTGGAAACTCCACACAAATCTTCATCCCCATGCTCACCCTTTACTTATCTGACCTGGTATCAACCCCGGCCAGAGGCTGGCCAACACCCTAATACTTACACCAATTCCAGCTGTGAACCTGAATCAAGTCTTTCATTGGTCCCTGAGTTCAAGACTTAATAATGTCCCCCCAAACCTGATTTTAAAAAACAAAACACCCTTGGTACTGAGTTTCTGACTTCTCATAACAAACTCAAATGCTGACCTTATAAATTTCTGGGCTAAACCTATAACTTACCTGAAGATTCATTCCAAGTCCTAACTCAGAGGGAGACTTGCTGAGCTCCAAACCAAGAGCCAGCCACACATGTTGGCACGAAAGCACCCCCTTCCCCATCTGCTCCAGACCCACCCTCCCAGTCCGTGTCACCACCATTTAAGAATCAGCCACACAGCCCTCTCCTTCCCTTGGGAAGATGGGCACCTGCCCCTACTGCCCTAGGTCAGTTGACCCCTGGGGGTCTCTGATCTTCTATGGGTCTCCCTGATACCTTTGTGAGTTTGGAGGTCAGGTGAGAAGTAAATGAAGCTTGGGGATTGTTGAGGCACCTGGATTCAGGCATCACAGTGTTCATGTGCAGGGCAGGGGTGGAGGTGGCGTTTGCCCTTCTGGGCTGAGGGGTCAAGTTCTGATTCTCACCTAATTCACTGCCTGCTTTTGCCCAGAACTTGGATTCAGAAACAGTGTATGTGCGCCCCCTGGTGTGTGAGAAGGGGATGGACTGGCTCTGGTGATTCTGGGCAAACAATTAAGATCCGGAAGACAAATAGATCAAAAATGAATATTCCCAGTCAGTGGTTTTTTACCCATTGGTAATTTTGGTGTATTGTGGGGGAGGTATTGTAAGTTTTATGTATCTTTAGACATTTTGCCCGGTTTTCTGAGTTCGGAGCTGGTTTAGTTTCTTGGTTTTTTTCCCAAATTTAAAAACATATACTTTTTAGCCAACTATGCCTGCTCTTTGCTGACTTCCCGTTGGCTTCAATGGCTTATACTTTACGCACTGGCTACCCTTTCTCCATCTCCTTTACCATCTCCTGCTCCTCCCAGGGTCTATCCTAGGCCACCCCTTTTTCCCCTCTGCTCCTACCCCCTGGACCATCCTGGCCACCGCCAACTGTATGCTGATGACTTCCAGTCTGTCACCAGCCTGGGCCTCTCTTCTGGGCTCAGTTCTCATCTAACCAAGAACCTTTTCCATACCACTCCCGAGATGTTTGTCAGGTAAACTGAATTCACTCTCTCTCTCATCCCAGATCTGCTGGCCGTCAGGAGTCCCCATCTCAGGCCATGGCATCCTCATTCATCCTGTCACAGGGCCAGGAACACGGACTCTTTCTTTCCTGCAACCCCATCCAATCAGTCACCAGTCCTGCAAACCTTGAAAAATCGAAAGCGACTAGAGACCACGTGGCTCTGTGAGGAACATAAAGGGCAGGAGGTAGGGGGAGACAGAAAGATGAGGAAAGGAGAGGTGGGGGATGGGGAAAGACAGAGTTTCTGATTTGGGGGTTTCAGTCCATACAAAGCCAAGGTGGTCGTAAAATCCCTTGCACATAGTCATTAAGTAAAACCCCTTAAGATTTGTTCTTCCTTAGGTGGGTACCTTGGATTTTATTTATTTATTTATTTGTGAGAGAGAGAGCACCAGTGGTGGGGCCAGCAGGCAGAGGGAGAAGCAGGCTCCCCACTTAGCAGGGAGCCCGATGCGAGACTCAATCCCAGGACCCTGGGATCATGACCTGAGCCGAAGGCAGACACTTAACTGAGCCACCCAGGTCCCTAAGTGGGTACCTTGGAACCTGTTTACAGCCTTTGCTTCCTCCAGGAAGCCATGCTTAATCCCTGGCTGGGTTGAGGGCTTGCCTGTGGAAGTGCTAAGCACTAGGTATCAACACCCCACAGAGTGTGGGTTCCTTGAGGGTAGGAGGGATGAGACTGTGTTGCCCACTGCCATATCCCTGTGGCCAACGTGGGGGCCTAACACGCAATAGATGCTCCGCATGTTTTTGTTAAAGGAGTGAAAAGGTAAACTTTCCTTTTCTGTGTTCAGGGATCCATCAGACATAAATGACTAGGGAGGGAAAAGCTCCCTGACCAAGCCTCAGAGCTCATCCAACGCTGGGGCCTCTGTAGGCCCAGCATATGCTGGAGGGACTTGTGATGTCTGCAGACCTGCATGCCTGCTAGCCCGGACCTCACTGGGTCTAAAGCTCTGGCAGTGGGGCTCTCTCTGCCCAGCCTAGCCTGGTCTGTGAACACAGCACTTGGAGGTGGAGTGGGCAAGGTCCTTTACACTCCTGCAGTTGAAGCCAGCAGACCCCACTCTCTGCTGTGTTAACCAGGCTCTTGCTTCAGCCCCCACAAGGACACAGTGGTCTGGAAAACTCAGCCCGCTGGGCTCCAGTCCCCTGCTCACCCATCTTTCGGTACCCCGTGTGGTCAAGTGTGGGCCGAAGCAGGGCACGAGGATGCCCATGTGCAGGCTGCCCGGGGCCTCACATGAAACCGGACACCAGGCCAAGGTAGAGAAACCAGAGGCCCAGGCCCCAGGGCCACACAGATAAGGACCTCAGGTGGCCGGGCCTGTGAGTACGTGACAGCTATGGAAGGAGAGGAGCCAAGACTCTGTCCAGACTGCCAAACTCTGAGCGTGGGGTCCGTGTGGGACTGACCTGCCTCCCTGCTCCTGGGCCTGGCGGGGAGGGATGTCCTTGTGCTCGTCTGTGAAGGCCGGTGGTACCACGTGGTAGTTCTGTGTCTGCTGTGTTCCAGCCCCAGGGTGCAGGGTGAGGGGAGAGCCAGATGTCAGCTCCCACTCACTGTTCACCCTTTTGTGCAGGGCCTGGGCCCACTGGACGCTCTCCTCAAACTCATGTCGTAAATACATCTCTTAGTCGGTCTAAATCAGATTAACCTCAGCTTGAGTCCCTACCCAGGAGATCAGTAAGAATTCCATATCCCTCACAACTCTCGTCCGCCTCCCTCCGATTGTCTGAGAACTCCAGGGGCTGCACACCCCCCCAAAATGGTCAGTCTGTGCCCCGCAGCTTGGCAGGGAAGGGCTGAGGTCTTTTTCAGGCCACTGCTGCTTTGCGGCCATCAGCCGTCACTGCCGTGGGGCCTCCACTGCGTGGCCTCATCTACAGGGTCTCCCTGGTCCAGCCTGGGCTTTGGTAAGGGGCCCCCCACTCCCTCCATCCAGGCTCTTTCAAGGGGACCTCTCCCCTAGATGCCCAAAGTGGCAGCCTTGAGTTCTTGGCATTTTTTGGTGATACACAGCTCCTTTCCTGGAGGCCCTGTCACCGGGGGATACGGAATGCCTGACCCCTGGCCCTGTATTCTTCCATGTTGGCCAATCAACTCTGAGATATGTGGTGTTCTCCCTTTTAGCCCACTGGAAAGAGTTCAGACTCTAGACCCGCACAGTAGTCTGTTTACCTTCTCAGGTGTGGGGCGGGAGAAAAAAGGCCCAGGCCTCAAGCACAAAAGCCTGGTTGATGCCTTTCATTCCTTCCTGATGTGTCACTATAAGGGGGAAAAATGGGCCAGGGGTTAATTTCTCAATAGAACACTCTGCTGATGATTTCGCCTTAAGCTTCTCTGAGGAAACAGAAGCCACCAGAGGAGGACTCCATCATCTCCCCACTACCAAATCCACAGGCCCACCCCCGCCTCCTTCCTCTCTGTCTCCCTCCTGGTTCCCACCATAGCAGGGGCTGATCCCCACCTGGGTGCAGGATGCTTCGGCTTCTCCGGGACTTGGCTTCTCCCCATCCCCCCACCACCCCCATCTTTTTTACTGTGTCATTCCCACCTGCTTACAGTCATGTTTAGATCTCTCCCATCCTAGGAAAAATTCCTTGCCTTGACCCCACACTCCCCTCAGAGTGGGAGACATTGAGCATTTCTCTGCTCTCCTTCGCAGCAAATCCAAGAGCTGTTTATACATGAAGCTTCCACTCTCCCATCTCATGCTCATACTCAGCCCACTACAGCCTCGCTCTCGGACCAACACTCCACGGCAATTGCTCTTGCCATAATGACTATTCACCTCCGTTT
This sequence comes from Mirounga angustirostris, assembly GCF_029215605.1. Classification (NCBI taxonomy): domain Eukaryota; kingdom Metazoa; phylum Chordata; class Mammalia; order Carnivora; family Phocidae; genus Mirounga; species Mirounga angustirostris. The sequence continues at coordinate 156,405,213 of NW_026991712.1, forward strand.
TGCCAAATCCAATGGCCCTGCCTGTTTTCAGCTTAGTGGACTTCCCAGCAGCCTTTGATGCTTCCTGCCCTCTGCCTGGGTCACTTTGGTCCAAGCGCAGATAGGCCAGCTCCTTGACATCATCATAATGCCCATCTTCCAAAGGCCACTTAGGCCACCCATTCTTTTTTTTTTTTTTTTTTAAAGATTTTATTTATTTATTTGAGACAGAGAGAATGAGAGACAGAGAGCATGAGAGGGAGGAGGGTCAGAGGGAGAAGCAGACGCCCTGCCGAGCAGGGAGCCCGATGCGGGACTCGATCCAGGGACTCCAGGATCATGACCTGAGCTGAAGGCAGTCGCTTAACCAACTGAGCCACCCAGGCGCCCCTCTTTTTTTTTTTTTTTTAAGCATTTTATTTTCAAGTAATCTCTACACCCAACGTTGGGCTCAAACCCGCAACCTCGAGATCAAGAGTCTCATGCTCCACTGACTGAGCCAGGCAGACACCCCAGGCCACCCATCCTTACTGAGCCGTGACCCCACCTCTGATCACACCTCCACTGTTCCCACCTTGCTCACGTGACCTCGAGATAGCTCTTCAGCCTCATCAGACCTCCACCCTGTTCACCTCTTGATGTTCTCCTAACACATCAGCTCTAGATGCCAAGGCCCCATACTTTAATAACACTTGCCAGTACCCCAAACCCTTTCCTCTCTGCCTTTTGATCATATATGTCTGGCACACCCCAAGCCCCAGTGAGCCCTCCTTATCTGCCTTTTTTTTTTAAGATTTTATTTTTAAGTAATCTCTGCTCGAACTCGCACCCCCAAGATCAAGAGTCACATGTTCTACCAACTGAGCCAGCTAGGCGCCCCTCCTATCTGCCTTCTTGTGCTGTGTTCAAGCAGCCAAGTGACTCCACAGGTCAGCTTGATGTTCCCATAAATCATAGCCCCTAATGGCATATGGGCCTTCGGCACGTTTCTGCACCTGCTCCCTGCAATGGCCATTTCCAAACTTCCCCCTTCCCTTTAAGTCTCCCACCAGCCCATTTCCTCCTCAATAACAGAGGTGACCTTGCTGCTCCTTTAGAGAGGATTAAAGCCACTAGACTGGAATGCCCCCAGTCTCCCACTGGCACAGCCCACGTCTCCCTACATCTGCCCTCTCCCCTGCTGCATTAGAGAAAGCCCCCCTCCTCCTATCTCAGGCCAGTGCTCCTGCCCATCCTCCATTTCCTAGGCCACTCACTCAGTGTTATCCCCTCTTTCTCTGAGCACCCTCCCAACTGGATCCTTCCTATCCACCTGCCCCCTGCAACCTCCACCTGGCTCCCTTCCTCACTGCTGGCCATTTGGGGCTCCTATTCAGTCCAACATTCAGTCAAATTTGGCTTTCACCCCCCACAGCTCCCCCAGAACATGATGCTTGAGATATGACCTCCATGTCTCAAACTGGCTGGGCTTCCCCCCCCGACCCCAGTATTCATCTTATTAGATCTCTTGATTACCACATTCTTAAAACACTGGCTTTTTTGACTCCCTCGACACTGTACTCTCCTGGTTTGTCTCTTAACTCCTTGGTCTTCTCCTCAGACTTCTTTGCGGGGTCGCCCTCCTCCACCAAATGCTCATGTTCCTCAAGGCTGATTCCCAGGCCTTTTCCTCCTCTCGCTGTGGACTCTCCCTGGTGATCTAATCCATGCCCATAGCTTCAATTACCATGCATCTGCTGATGATTCACATCTGTGTGTCTCCAGCCCGGGGAACCTCCTGTCTAAGCTCCTGACCAGCAGGTGCTGGGCCAACTGCCTTGTCAACATCTGCACCTTGATGTCTCAAAGGCATCCAACCCCAGCGTGTCCAAGACCTACCTCGCTCTCTCACCTCTCCAACGTTGTCTGTCTCAGTGAATGGCACCATTGTCCACCTAACAGGCAAGCCAGAGATCTAGGAACCATCATCAAATCCTGCCAATTTTACTTCTAAAGCATCTCTCTAACCTACCCTCTTCTCTTCATCTCTGCCGGTATCTCATTGGTCCCAGCTACCATTGCGTCTTATCTGGATTCCTACAGGGGCTCCTAACTGATCTCACTGCACCTGTCCTGCCCTTCTCCTGTCCTACCACGTCACTCCCCTTTTAAAACCTTCTGATGGCTTCTCATTGCTCCTGGGATAAAAAGCCAGCTTCTTACCATGTGCCGAATGCCCTCCCCTTGCCTATGACCAGTCTCATCCAGCATCACCCTCCCCCTTGCTCGGCTCCCTTCCGCTGTGCCAGCTTCCTTTCAATTCCTCAAACACACAATAACACCTCACTCCCAACCACCCGCACATTCTTTCTAGATGATTTCCCCACACCCACCTGTTTTACCTTTAGCTCATCTTCACTTCCGGCTCAAGCATCACTTCCTTGGGGCAGCCTTCCCCGACCCTTGGTCTAGATCAGGGTTGTTTGTTAGACATTCTTGCAGAGCCCTGTTTCTTCCACTAGTAATGATGCATACGTCTGTCTCTGGGACCCCAGCTCTGTGCAGAAGGTGGGGGAGTCTATGGGCATCTCAGACAATGTGGAGATGGGATTCAGAAGTGTGGTGAGAGCTTCTGGCTAGGGGCCTGGAGCTGCATAGGTGTATATTACGAACATCTCCAGGTTTCCAGGGACTCCCCACATGCCACCAATACCACCAACGCCACAGGCTGGACTGGCCCCAGTCAGGAAGACCAGATGTGGGGGGCAGCCTGGCGTCTGGAGATATACACCTGGTCTGAATTAGAGTCATGGCACTTACTATCTGTGTGGTCTTGGACAAATGACATCTCTGAACCTCAGTTTCCTCTTCTGTAAAAAGGGGACCCTGCTTACTTTGCAACATTGTGAGAATGGCATGAAATTGTGTTTATAAGGAGCTTCACCAGAGCTTCACACCACAGGTTCTTGAAAATAGAAGTTGTTTGATGATTATTAGAATTAGCATAATCAAGACTCTAATAGCACCAGTTTGGAGGACTATTTAAAAGCTAATCCCACTGGGCCCCATATCCTGGTAATCCTCAGCCACTATCTGAATGAGAGCTGGCTTCATCCTCCATCAACCTTCTTCTGCATTTCCTTTCCCCTGATCCGACCTCCCACTGCTCCCTCCTCAACCTTCCCTGTAGCCCTCCAGAAGCCCTCAGCCCCTTCAGAGGTCCTTTCTCTAATTCCTGCCTAACTGAGGACCCAGCAGCTGTCTCCAGGGGAGCTGCCATCCTCCACAACCACAGAGTGAGGAGGCAGGGGCAGAACCTTCCTCGTTCTCAAAAACCACTCCCAGATCATTATTCCTTCAGCCTCATGGAAAGAATCCCTGCTCATTTAAGGCTCATGCCATCTGGCTCTTGCAATTCATTCATTCAACCAAGATTTATTGAGTGCTTTTTCCTCTTTCTCTCCCTTATCTTCTTTCACAAAGGATTTCGGTGACTTAGAAAAAAGCATGCAATAGAAGATGCCTAGTACCTAGTAGGACTCTCTATATTTGTGAATAAATGAATGCATTTAAAACTATTACATAGATGTTTACCTCTCCCCAGTACCCCTTTCAGAGGTGGGTTTCATCTAACATAAGCAGAGAAGTGAAAGGCTTAGTCTTAGACCTCCCTTGAGTTGTTCAACTGGGAGCTGGCCTGCCATTTTAAGTGATCGTCTAAGTCCTAACGGGGATCACATCTCATAATGCTTGTCACCACCTTAATGTAGATACCTTAAGAAAACTTTGCTCCATCCCCATAAACCCCAGCAACGAGGTGGGGGTAGAGCAGGACCCCTGCCCCATTCACCACAGCACCTTTTTATTCTCCCCAAGACCATCATATGAGGCTGGGTTGCAAGATGTGACTTGATTTAATGAAGGGCAGGACAGCTTTAAATAGTAATTATAATGCAGCAAAAGAAAATTACAGCTGGACAATAAGCAGGACTTTCCTAGAGACCAAAGAGAAAAGTATCTCAAGATTCATTTTTTTTTAAAGATTTTATTTATTTATTTGACAGAGACACAGTGAGAGAGGGAACACAAGCAGGGGGAGTGGGAGAGGGAGAAGCAGGCTTCCCATGGAGCAGGGAGCCCGACGTGGGGCTCGATCCCAGGACCCTGGGATCACGACCTGAGCCGAAGGCAGACGCTTAAGGACTGAGCCACCCAGGCACCCCAAGATTCATTTTTTTAAAAAGATTTTATTTATTTATTTGAGAGAGAGCGCAGGAGCAGGGGGAGGGGCAGAGGGAGAGGGAGAAGCAGGCTCTCCCCTGAGCAGAGAGCCTGATGCGGGACTCCATCCCAGGACCCTGGGATCATGACCTGAGCTGAAGGCAGACGCTTAACTGACTGAGCCACCCAAGTGCCCCTAGTATCTCAAGATTTAAATGTTAACTTTACTCTCCTGGCCTCCTTTGAACAGCTTCTCTCTGGACTTCATCCGTCCTTAACTTCCCCTGGTAACCCACTTGCAGAAAATCCCTTGGGTCTTCACCAGTATAGGGCGGGGTGTGTCTATCTCCCTGGCTCCCTTCCCTCCCCCATTCAGTTCCCCAAGTCAAGATAACTGGAGAGTCACGTCTGGAGCTTCATTAAGTCGGTCAGTAACCTGCACATTGGCACGTCCTCCCGAAGCTCATGCTTGTGGGGAAGTTGGCAGTCTACATCCCATTTTTCAAGGTGTGTTTCTTTTCTTTGAGGGCTTTCTTCTTGATATGCTATATCCATATGGGTTTCCTTAAATGTTGAACTTGCTAAACACATATATTCATACCCATAGCTCAAAGACAGACGTTACTTCTTAGGTCTAACATTCTAAAGCCATTATTGAGAAAGGAAATAATTCCTTAACTGCCTCATAATTAGCAGTGTGTCTTCCCTTCTCTCTGGGAATCAGTAAATCCGATTATTGTGGCAAGGGTAGAATGTCTGCTCCTTTCTTGATCCCCTTTGGGATTTGTATGAATAAGAATATGGTCATAGTCCCTTTAATGACTTTTCAATGATTTTCACAAGAGAGGCTTTGATGGCTTGATTTTAGGAAGCCTCAATTACATTCTTGCCAAGAGCTAATATCAATATGGGGAAAGAGGAAGGGGATGACCTATTCTTCCAGTTAAATAAAATAAAGAGTAAGTGAGAAAAAAACAAAAACAGTAATCCAAGACAGTGTGATATTGGCATAAAGATACACAAATAAGTGGAACAAAATTAAGAGTCCCGAAATAAACCCCTAACAGTTATAGTCGTTGATTTTTGCCAGAGGTGCCACGGCAATTTGATGGGGAAAGGATAGTCTTTGCAACAAATAGTTCTGGGACAATTAGATATCCACATGCAAAAATATTAATTTACACTCCTATCTCATGCCATACTCAAAAATTAACTCAAGGGCGCCTGGGTGGCTCAGTTGGTTAAGCGACTGCCTTCGGCTCAGGTCATGATCTTGGAGTCCCGGGATCAGTCCCGCATCGGGCTCCCTGCTCAGCAGGGAGTCTGCTTCTCCCTCTGACCCTCCTCCCTCTCATGCTCTCTGTATCTCATTCTCTCTGTCTCAAATAAATAAATAAAATCTTTAAAAAAAAAATTAACTCAAAAAGGGCCATAGAGCTAAAACTGTAACAGTCTTAGAAGAAACACAGGAGTAAAATCTTCGTGACCTTGGGTTAAGAAGAGTTCTCAGGAATGACACCAAAACACAAGTAATAGAAGAAAAAATGCTACATCAGACTTCACAAAAATTAAAAACTTTTCAATTCAAAAAACACCAAGTGAAAACCAGGTTCAGACGGGGAGAAAATATTTATAAATCTTATGTCTGATAAAAAGGATTTATATCCAGAATATACCGCTCAATGATAGGACGACAAATAACTAAATTTAAAAATGGGCAAAAGACACTGACATTGAATAGACATTTTGCCAAAGAAGACATACGAATGGCCAATAAGCATGTGAAAAGATGCTCAACGTTAGTTGTTAGGGAAATGCAGATTAAAACCACAATGAGATCCCACCCCACACCCATGAGAATGGCTATTATAAAAAAGACAGGCAATAACAAGTGTCGACGAGGATGTGGAGAAACGGGAGGCTTCATACATTGCTTGGGGGAATGAGAAACAGTGTGGCACTTGGCATCAGTTTGGCAGATTTTTAACATAAATTTACCATGTGACCCAGCAATCCTACTTGTAGCTATGTGCCCGGGAGAAACGCAAACATATGTCTGCAGAAAGACTTCTCATGTGAAAGTCCATAGTAGCAGTGTTCCCAATAGCCAAAACAGCTGAAACAACTCAAATGTTTTATCAATTGGTGAAAGGACAAACCAAATGTAGTATATCTGTACAGTAGAATACTATTTGGCAATAAAAAGGAATGAAGTACTGATAGATTCTACAGATGAACTTCAGAAACATTATGCTCAGTGAAAGAAGCCAAACACAAAAAAATCACATATGATATGATTCCATTTATATAAAATGCCCAGAAAAAGCACATCTACAGAAACAGAAAGTAGATTAGTGGTTGCCTGTGGGAATATGGAGTGACTAGAAATGAGCACAAGGATTCTTTCTGGGATGATGGAATGTGTGTGGGATAGTCGCACAACTCTGTAAATGTACTAAAAATCATCGAAGGAGACACTAAAAACAAAACAGACAAATGAAAAAGACAACAGGGTAGGAAAGGGACAACTGGAACTCAGGGTGATGTTGGTATCTATGGCGCTGTCGAAATTTGGCCGAGCTTCCTGGCAGCCGAAGGAAAAAGGAAACATGACTAGTATGTAATTCATAGTATCTTTAGGATTAAAAACACAACAAAATGACCTAGTTGTTTAAGAGCAGCTTTGCCTCTTCAGGTCCTTACACCCGAGAAAAATATTTCCTAGCGAGAAGACGGCATATGAACTAGTGAACACCCTGAGCCCTATCCTACAGTCAATGTAATTTTGAATTTTCTTTGACAGTTTCATATGACGTCCCTCATTGTCATTGGTGGAATTAGGCTAGAGTCGTGTTGTCCAATATGGTAGCCACCGGTTGCCTGTGGCTATTTTAATTAAAATTAATTAAAATTAAATAAATAAATTTATTTTCCTCAGTTACTCTGGCCACTTTCCAAGTGCTCAGCAGCCACATGGGCTTGTGACTACTATATTGGATGGTGCCTCTATAAAATGTTTCCATGACTGCAGAAAGTTCTATTGGGTAATATTAGGCCAGAGTGTCATTTAGTAAAAACAAGTAAGCTTGGAGCTTGGAATGTTGGTGAAGAGTGATTCTGTTCCAACGTTGGCAAGGGCAGAACTTTTTTCTTTTTAATTTTAGTAAAACTTTATTAAAGTTCTGAGCTTAAAATTTAATGTAAATATTCAAGAAACTATGTTTCTTGCATAGAGGTGAAGCTGTGGGACTCCTGGGTGGCTCAGTCAGTTAAGTGTCTGCCTTTGGCTCAGATCATGATCCTACGGTCCTGGGATCGAGTTCCGCATCGGGCTCCTTGATCAGCGGGGAACCTGCTTCTCCCTCTGCCTGCCGCTACCCCTGCTTGTGCTCTCTCTCTCTTTGACAAATAAATAAAATCTTAAAAGAAAGAAAAAGAAGGTGAAACCATGAGGCAGCAAAAGTATTTCATTTGGTTTCAATTTAATTGCAACAAGCGGAACCCCCCCCTTTTTTTAAAGATTTATTTATTTATTTGGAGGGGGGAGGGCCAGAGGGAGAGAGAATCCTGAAGCAGACTCCCCGCCTAGCTAGGACCCTGATGTGGGCTCCATCCCAGGACCCTGAGATCCTGACCTGATCCAAAATCAAGAGTCAGAAGCTTAACTGACTGAGCCACCCAGGCACCCCCAAGCGGGACCCTTGATCTGGGGGTGGTACAGGTCTCTTCCTCTGTATATTCCACCTCTTTCTCTCCCCTCAACGTAATCAGTCAAGGGTCAGTTCTCTGATGTAATTCTACCCAGTTTATTCACACAATGAAACATCTTATTATTGAGTACCAGATAATTACCATTCACCCCATTAGTATTTACAGGCAACACACACATTGAACAAGGGATGGAACTTTTCAATCTATTTTCGTAACTGCACACATTGAGAAGGGGGTGGGCAGAAAGATGGGGTGAGGGTAGGAGTGGAAATGTCATTTCAAACAATAAGACAAAGTTGGATGCCGGTATGTGTCACGGAGCGGTGGGGGACGCCGAGGCCCACAGGGGCACACTCGAGGAACAACATTTGGTTAGTTTAGCCGCTTAGCTAATGACTGGGCTTTTGTTTTGCAAAGCGCCCTTTGGCTGGCTTCTCTTTCGCTGAGTGGAATATTCAGGCTGGCAGGATTTTGATACACAGAGCAGAGAAGGCCAGAGCCAGCCTGGCGGGCAGGGGCCAGAGCACCAAGCGATGGGGGGAGAGAGCGACAGTGTGGTTCTGCCTTGGGGAGAGGGGTGCTCCAGGAGCATGTGCCTGAGGGGATTCTGCTCGACAGAGGGTCAGGCAGCCCGCTCTTCCGGCTCTCCCAGAAACTTTTGGTGGCACTGGAGTTAGGTTTGTATCTGGGGGGATTTCATGATGTGTGACTTTAAGCAGTGGCTCAAGGAAATCCACTGAGGGGGGTCTCGTCTGAGATTTTTTTTTTTACCTAATGGGTGATGGTTCTAGGCTACATCTTGGATTAAACCTTTCTTCTCAAGCTCCAGGGTACAAACTCACTCTGACTGCCAAGCTTGCAGATTTACAGCACAAAGAAATGAAGATTGATCAGGCCTGAGCTGTAATGAAATTTGGAATCCCATCTCAAGTCAGGGGGAAATTGTGGAAACCACTCTGAGATAGAAATAACAATGGTGGCCGTACAAGGTCCCCTGTGGGCCCCTCGCTGCCTTCCTGAAGCATGGGACATACGAAGACCAGAGTGACAAAAGGGCCGTGTGGTCATGTGACTTCCGACTGGAGAGTCAACAGCTCTTTCTGCATAATGGCACATGGCCCGATGCCAAGAAGAGATGGACGCTGGTAGTAGGAAAATCGGTCTTTATTTCTTGTAGATACTTTAACCAGTGGCCCCAGCAGCCCCCCCACCCCCACCCCCCTCCCCTGGTGTGAAACCAGCTGGGACCAAACAACTGACAACTTGTACCAGAGTCCCAGGAGGTAGGTTCCTGCAGGAGGGAAGGGAAGGATGATGGGACACAAACAGGTGGGGCATCAGCAGAGAGCAGGAGAGTTTGAGAGAGAACTTTCCCTCCCAATGTGGAGCCGGTGGGCATTTTAGGTGCAGGGAGAGCCTGCATGAAAAGCCCCTTGAGGGGCACCTGGGTGGCTCAGTTGATTAAGTGTCTGCCCTCAGCTCAAGTCATGATCCCAGGGTCCTGGGGTCGAGCCCCACATCGGGCTCCCCGCTCAGCGGAGAGCCTGCTTCTCCATCTGCCTGCCGCTCCCCCTGCTTGTGCTCGCTCTCTATCTCTGACAAATAAATAAAAATCTTTGAAAAGGAAAAGAAAAGAAAAGAAAAAGAAAAGCCCCTTGCTTACGGAGGTGGTCTTAGGGGTAAGCCATCCCCGAAAACAGTTCTCTGGATGTTCTTGTAGAGCTTGGAAGAAAAGCTCGAGTCAGAAGTGGACAATGATTTTGTACATTTTTCTGCGCTTTGGGTATGCGTGTTTCTGGCTAGCAGTACGGTTATTTATGGTCCATGGTTCTTCCCCCTTTCTGCCATGTTTAGAGTGTCGTATTGGAGGGAAAACCACCCAGAAGTGTTGACCAAAGCAGGTGTCAGCTGTGACCAGACCCAACGATCCCACTGAGCCGAGCGAGCTCTGGGCCCCCTTGTGGCATCCGAGGAGCGGTAAGGAATGTACTGAGGAACCGTGGGTATCGGGCATGAGAGGGACAGGGAGGAGAGACCAGGCGGAGGCCACAGTGATGCCTGGCTCCGGAGCTGCCAGTGGGTGTAATTGCTGGGAACCACACGGCCACAGATGACGTGAACAGGAGGCAGTCTGTGCAGGGAGCTGTGCGAACACATTCGATCAGACCAAACCTCGAGCAACAGCTGCAAACAGTCATCACGGAAGAAACATCTGATGACCTGCTGCCATTCCCCAAGACCCATCCTTCTTTGGCTATGCCAAAAAAGACTGGAGAATCAGTTGTTCTGTGATGGGAATCACTAACCTTGTATATTTCAAGTTGTTAGTGCTTTCACTAACGTCTGTAACTGTCCCAGGGATGTAGTAGGCCTTTTACTTTGTTTAGCAGGGAGGGAGAATCCAGGAACTCACATGAGGGTCTTCCTATGAAAAAAGCTCTTTATCCATACAGGTCGGGGATCTGGGCGGGGATCAGGGGCTCCTAGCACTGTGTGTTCCAGCTGCGCTCTCGGGAACTAGGTGAATGACCCTTCCGGGGCCTCCTGTAAGGGGAACTCAGGTTCAGATCTCCATTTGCCCCAACCCCATTCACTCCCACTCTAACCAGTGGGCCTTAGGGGCATCCTAGAACCCTAGGAATCAATGTTAGGTCAGTGTCAGTGCCCAAGAATCTCTAAAATATCTGGCGTAGCCCGGGGCCCTGAAAGAGGGCAGTGTATTCAGAAGCCCAGGGATCAGCTCGTCTGTGTGCCTCTGACTCTGCTGACCCCTCTGGCCTCAGTCTCCCCCACCACTCCCCCCCCGGAAGGTGTATTAGTTAGGATTCTTTCCACCGCATGTGGCAAAGAAAGGACAGCTGGTGTGGCCTTGGGAAAGTTGAGTCAATATATCTGTGCCTCGGAGCACCTGGCTGGTTCAGTCGGTAGAACAAGAGACTCTTGATCTCGGGGTCATGAGTTCCAGCCCCACACTGGGTGGAGGGATGATTACTTAAAATAAATAACTACATTTAAAAAGAAAAAGGAAAAAAGTCAGTTGGTTTGCAGAAGTGAAAAGCCCTTTGAGAAATTACTGATATCTGTTGCTGTGTAAGTTTAAGGTGTGTATCATGATGGTTTGGTTTACATATATTGTGAAGTGATTACCCCAATAGGTTCAGCTAACATCCATCTTCTTGTATAGACAAAATTTTAAAAAAGAAAGGAAAAAGGGAAGACAGGGTTCTCCTAGTGGCGAGAACTCACAGCTCTCCTACGTCCAACAGTGTTAGCCATTGTATTGTGTTTCTAACGTGACTCTGCTCTGATCAGTACTTGTTTTGTTTTGTTTTGTTTTAAAGATTTATTTATTTATTTGAGAGAGCGAGAATGAGAGAGAGTACACGAGAGGGGGGAGGGTCAAAGGGAGAAGCAGGCTCCTCGCTGAGCAGGGAGCCCGATGCGGGACTCGATCCCGGGACTCCAGGATCATGACCTGAGCCGAAGGCAGCCGCTTAACCAACTGAGCCACGCAGGCGCCCCAATGGATAAAGCTTTTTATTTTTTATTTTTTAAAAGATTTTATTTATTTATTTGAGAGAGAGAGAATGAGAGAGAGCACATGAGAAGGGGAAGGGTCAGAGGGAGAAGCAGACTCCCCGCCGAGCAGGGAGCCGGATGCGGGACTTGATCCAGGGACTCCAGGATCACGACCTGAGCCGAAGGCAGTCGCTTAACCAACTGAGCCACCCAGGCGCCTGATCAGTACTTGTTTGTCTTGCACAACTTGGGTGAGGGGGAAAGAACTTTCAATTATTTCTCCTAAATGACAAGAAACTCTACCGGTCCTGTACTGCTGGTTAAATAAAACAAGACCGCGGAAGTCATACTCAGCAGGTTAAATATTACAAGGTTGATGGAAAGTTCAATATCCTCTAACAAACTTACGATGAGTAAATACAATTTTCTACAATAAACAAGCATCATAGTCTCAAGGTTAAGGGTTATAAAACAATAAACCATTGTAGTTAGAGTGGAATATTATAGGAGAGCTTCTTGCATACAAACTACTCAACATCACCATGACGAGATACAAAATAAGAATAAATGTAATTTGAAATAAGATCTTAACTCCATATGGTTAATATTCTCCTTCTCCCTCTCTCTCTCTTTCTGTTCCTTGTACCTTTCCACTTATTCCTAATCTTTGCCACACAAAAAATTATATGCAGCCAATGCTTTGCATTCTCAAAAGCCCTCATGCCAGTAACTTCTCATTCTCCTAAAGTTCCTTATTTATTGTTACTGAAACCTCTGGTTTCAATGACAATTCTAAACAAAGGTGAAATAAGAGATGGGGGGCTTATAATATTTTATTTCCTCAAAGGATAGATGCTCCCAAATGGCTGGGGCCAGGGGCTCAAATCATGGTCACCAGAGTTATCTCTTTCTCTGTCTCTGTCTGTTCACCTCTCAGCTCTATTTAATCTCTGGTTGGATTAGCCTCTTGGCCTCATTCTCTTCTGTTGTACACTTTTTCTTCATGGGGACAGTGAAATGGCCACAGGCAGCTCCAGCTGGTGCTCTCTGGGAATGGAGAGCATTTTCTTCATGGGTCTGACAGAAAACTCCCAGGGAAGAATCAGGTCGGCCCAGCTTTGCGTGCTCCCATCCCTGAACTAATCACTACGGCTAGAGAAATGGAATGGTCTGCAGGCCCGTGTTGCATACTGGCCTTTGGGCTCCAGAGATGGGGACCAAGTGGGGATCTGGGCCGTCTAAACCACATGAAGTAAGGCTATGCAAAACCACCTTGGTCTAGGATGAAAGGTCGAAAGGTAGTATCATATTATGTCAGTGGGGATAATAAAATGATGATATTCGTTCATCAAAGTCCATCTGACAGTGAGGCCTAGACTATAGAGTTATCAGACTATAGAGTTTTAATGCTGAAGTGGATTATCGAGAATATATTTAAGGAATGTGAATACAGAGCACCCTACCAGTGTGGGTTGCTACCCGCCTCACTTCCTAGGGTTGAATCAGATATTAGAGGGAATGCCGGATTAAGCCCAGCGTTTTTGTTTTTTTTTTTTAAGATTTTTATTTATTTTTTGACAGAGAGAGAGAGAGACAGCGAGAGAGGGAACACAAGCGGGGGGGTGGGAGAGGGAGAAGCAGGCTTCCCGCTGAGCAGGGAGCCCGATGCAGGGGCTCGATCCCAGGACCCTGGGATCATGACCTGAGCTGAAGGCAGACGCTTAACGACTGAGCCACCCAGGCGCCCCGAGCCCAGCGTTGTTATATGCTCTGAAGGTGCAGCTGCTAGGTTACAAAAGTCACATCCTCGGGTTGCTGAGACCATCTTTAATGAGGGAGTGCAGGCCAACTGGAATAGCAGAGGGGTCTGGAAAAGAGGCTCGGCTGACAACCTGGGGCAACCCTCTGAAGCTATACTTGTGAACCTTGAATTAGGTGACCCGCGTCTACCTCCCAGCCCCAGATGGAGGTGGGGGATGAGCAAGGAACTTTACTAGGAAGTGAGCAGCTGTTGACAGTGAAGGGGGAGAAGTGGGTCCTTTTGGCAGGAAGGATACAAAAGTCCTCTTGCAGCCTGAACGTCCTACTCCAGTGATGACAGAGACCACCCTGATTAGTGGGTAGTGCGCAGGATTCTGTGTGCTTCATAAATGAACTGTGGAAGCAGTTGGTACTGGTTCAAAAAGGCTGCCCCGCAGCAGAAGTCCACGCAGGATGATTTCGGGGCCTTGGGGAGGGAACAGATGCTGGGGCTAATTAGGGCATGGTTCCTCTGGCCCAGGATGGCAGAGGACGTCCACATAAAATGGGACACCTGCGCCCAGAGCACTACATGGACAACACTGCTCACCAAGCAGCCGATCTGGAGAGGACTCAGAGTGGCGCACTCTGAGGAATGGTGTGCCTTGATTATTATCTTCTGAAACCAGACAGTCAAAATCAGGACCAGACAGTTCCTCCTATGCCTGGGTCTCCCACCAGGGATCAAGAAGCTTCTTCTGCAGCAGAGGTGTGGTGGGAGAGGTTCTCAGTTTATGGTTTTCCCATTTTTTTTTTAAGATTTTATTTATTTATTTATTATTTTTTTAAAAAGATTTTATTTATTTATTTATTTGAGAGAGAGAGAGAGAGAGAGAAACAGCATGAGAGGGGATAGGGTCAGAGGGAGAAGCAGGCTCCCCGCCAAGCCAGGAGCCCGATGCGGGACTCGATCCCAGGACTCCGGGATCATGACCTGAGCCGAAGGCAGTCGCTTAACCAACTGAGCCACCCAGGCGCCCTATTTATTTATTTGAGAGAGAGAGACAGAGATAGTGAGAGAGAGCACAAGTGGGGAGGAGAGGGAGAAGCAGACTCCCCGCCCAGCAGGGACCCCGATGCAGGGCTCGATCCCAGGATCCTGGGATCATGACCTGAGCCGAAGGCAGATGCTTAACTGACTGAGCCACCCAGGTGCCCCTGGGTTTCCCATTTTTAAACATCCTCGCCAAGAAGTTGTGAGATTTTGAGGACGGTCTTGCCAGCAGAGTTGTGATGGCAAGGCTTGGACTGCTCCCCCAAAGGGACCCCAAGCCAAGGGATTTCGCAGAACTTTATTAAACGTGCGTGGAATGCTCCATCTAGGTCAAAAATGGCAGCGGTGCGAGCCACTCCGATCCCCACGGTGCCCTGGGGACAGCGCCACAGACTGCGCTCTTCTCTATGGCGATCGTTGTCCCCGAGGCACGGCCACTATCGATCTCACTCTGGGCTCGACAACAAGGGGACACACAGGGACAGTCTCACTCTGTATGCCACCGAGCTGAAGGATAAACTCCAGGTGGCTGATGGTTCGTCACGGCGGCAGCTTGATATAACACCACGCGGAAAACAAGACCAGAGCCTGGAGAGCAGACGTCTGTTGTTCTGGGCTGCCCAGAAGCCATCTATCCTCCGGCTGACTCCACTCCGATCGTCACACTGGGGACCACACACCTCAGCCACTCTGTCTCTGCAGCTTAGGGGCCAGGGCTGAGGGGAACTGACAACACCTTCAGGCAAGAAGAGAGGTAGATTCCCGACCATCTTGTTTAAGCCAGGGCTTGGCAAAGTTTTCTATAAAAGGTCAGGAGCAAATATTTTCAGCTTTGCGGGCTATACAGGCTCTGTTGCAACTCCTCGGCTCTGCACTTGCATTAAGTAGCCACAGGCAATATGTAACAAACGTGGCTGCGTCCCAGTGAAAAGTTACTAATAAGGCAAGCGACAGGCTAGACGTGGCTTAGTGGTTTACGGTCTGTAGTTTACCAACCTATTGTTTAAGTACCTGGATCCGGCTGATCCTGAAGCTAACTGCCCTTGTGACATTTCAATTCATGAATCAGTACATTCCCCTTCTACTCAAAGCAATTTGAGCTGGTGTTCTTGTCAACACAATGGAGAAGTTTCTTGCTAATTCACCATGTACAGAGCCAGGGTTGCAGACTGGAGATCAGATTTCATGATGGATCTGGTGGGCCCAGGTAGGCAAGAGACAGTTTAGCACTAAAGGAAACCCCCTATCAGAGGGGGGACTGCTCAGGATCCCGGGCCAGAGCTCTTAAGATTGTGTGTCCACCTAAGCTTCTCGCCAAGGGAGACCTGGAGGGATGGGAGGATACGTTTGAGGACACTGACCCTAGCCCCCATAGCCAGCTGAAGAGGAAATGCCCCAGTGAAGCCAAGGAAAAGCCAGCCCTCCCCTCAGGAAGACGAAGTGGGGAGACAGATGGTGAGGAGGAGGATGGTGAGCGGGGTACCTGGTGACCCTTTGGAATGGGAGTCCAGTGATGCCTTGATCCCAGGCCAGGGTGAAACACTCATGACTCCGTGGGGGCGTGGCAAGCCCTCTCTACAGCACTCGACCTGGAGACAGCAGAGGATAAGGAGGAAGAAAAGAGTACCACAGAGGGAAGGTGGTAGAAGGAACAGAGGGGGCATAGGGGAATCCACCAGTCACTCGGTTGATGGATTAGAGGATGGTTTTGTCCAAGACAGACCCCACCTGCCTAGAGGCTGCCTGCTCTGTGGGGCGTGTGGTACGCCCCAGGCTACCCCTGCTACCCTTCATGTAGAAGGGATCTGTGTCCCCCCATTATGAGGAAGTAGGAAACTCCAGCCTTGACGGACTTAAAATTCCTTAAGGAGTCAGATCTTTTCCTGGAGGAGGGAGGAGTTGGGAGGAGATACACCTTTGGGGTCCAGTCTTGCTTCACCCGCTGCCTGAGCAGATGCCAGGGGACAGGCGATGGAGCAACAAGGTACTCTGCCCCCAGGATGGCAGATGAGTTAGCGGAGTGGCTAGAACATGCCGGAGAAGTGTGGTCTCAGCTCTGAAGAGTCTTCACTAGAAGTAATGGGAGAGGGCTGCACCTGGCACAGTGCTCTGCCCATATTCCCCTGGACTGTTCTGGGCACACCAGCTCCCCAAGGGCTTTCCCACCCAGCAGCCTGCACTCCACCTCAGCCTGAGAACTGACCTGGGGGCAGGGGCAGCCTTTACCAGTGACTGCGGGGTTCCCCTGCTCCCCGTCAGGACAATCCTGGGGGTGTCTACACCACCCTCCAAGCCCACTGTGGGATCAAGCCAAAAAGTTACCCTCTGTGGAACTTGGCTCAATATTTCACCGCACTTGACATCCCCCCACCTCAGCCTTGCCCCCACCCCTACCCCGCCCCCATTAGTTTTTCCTGGGAACTCTTAGATCACCTGCATACCAATCCTCCTTTGAGGGTTTGCTTCTGAGGAACCAACCCAAGTGTCTGTGGTCCTGTTAGCTGGCAGCGGGGACAGCGCCTCACAAAGGGGCCTTCCAGTGCTGACTTAGTTAACCCCAGATCACCGGGGTGGGGAGGCGCTCTCACACGTGTGCACCGTCTCTGGGAACATTTGGGGCGAGCTGTTTGACAAGGTGCCTAAGCTCAACTTTGAGAATCTGGGAGGGCTGAAACCAGTCAGTGTGGGAATGATTTAGCCAGGCTTTCCTGAACAATTTTAGACCCTCCAGAATCTGGAGGGGCCACCTGCATTCTAGATCTCAGTGAGGAGTAAGAGAGGTTAGGCTCAGGGCTGGCATCAGAGGGGGCTGGTGGTGATGTAGGTCAAGTTCTCAATAAGTGAAGCCTGAGGAGAGGGGGAAGAGAAGCCCCTCATCTGAGGGCCTCTCAGGCCCTGGACCTGGCTAGCTACAGTTCCCTACTTTGTCTTTGGAGTGGTCCATTGGGATTACTGGGTCTCTCAGCACCCCTAGGCCTCAGCAAAAGTCCGGCAGTCTCCGGGACAACTCCAAACAGTCCAGGGCTTTGTGGCATAAAAGCCTCTGCTCTCTCCTGCGCTGTGAACGTGTACGGACTGAGGCCTTGAAGGGCGTCTTACAGCAGACCGTGCCCGTGGGAAAGGAGCATGGCAAACACTGCCTTGCTCCTGGGGAAAGGGGCCTGAAGTAGGCAGAGCAGCCACCCTGGTTGCTCCTTTTGGAGGAAGGGAGTGAGAGACATGGACTGGTAAGCCTGGAAGAAGGGGTACCGGGAGACCCGCCAGAAGGTGCCGCTTGCTGGCTCCGTGCCTGGGGAGTCCCAGGACTCACAGGTTTGCCTCCACAGCAGTCTCCCAGTCCTTAGCTCCTAGGTGCCATCCAAAGGCTTTGGTTACCCCCGAGGGTCCCCTGTAGGCCAGCTGGGGTCCAAGGAGAGGCCCTGGAGGGAAGAGTAGCTGAAGAGCTAGGCCGGCGCTGGAGAGCACATCCCCAAGCGAAGCTTCAGGGGTGAAGGCAAGGCTGGGGAGCAGAGAGAGGAGGGGGCAGTGGGCAGGGCTTGAGCCCAAAGAGCCTCTAGGACACAAGCAAATAACACACCTCCTGCACTTCGCTGAAGACCACAGGCATCTGCCAAGCAGGAGAGGGTGGGGAGGTGAAACCAGGCCTCCTGGAGGATGCTGGGTGAATGACCAGTGCCCTCTGTCTGGCTAATGATGCTGGAGTTTTGCACGCTGATTTTGAGAGAGAATGGGTAAGGAGGCTGGAACCACCATGGAGAGAGAGCAAGGAAGAGAGGTTGCAGAGAGGGGAGGGACGTGCTGCAGGCAGGAGAACTTGGGCAAAGGAGTAGGTGGGGAGCATTAGCACTCCTCTGTCATCTCACAAACCCGCAGGAAAATCCAAATCATTTATTGCTGCCTCGGGAGTTGGCATTCTGTGTGTCTGGGATGCAGAAACGTGGAGACACATAGGAACGGGCCTCCAGGCTGTCAGAGGAAGATCTTTTATTCCGTCCACTCACATGCAGGCAACATGATAAGCCAGCAAAATCCAGAGAAGATTCAAGTGGAGGTGTGAGAGAGGCCCCTGTGCTTGGAATCCCAATGAAGACCTCCTGTTTCTGCTCCTCTGTGTTCAGGACTAACATGACCCCCTGCAGCCCAGGACAGGTGGTTCATCCAGAAGAATGGCTTTAGGACTCAGAGAACGCTCCCAGCTCTCCTCCCGCAGGATGGGGAGGGAGGGCTTTGTTGCTTTGGAGACCAACTCCAGCGGCCAGGTCCTGGAACGTTTCAGGGGACAAAGACCTGGGGAAGAGGGGGATTGGGGAGCCCACGTGCTTGTCCTGAATGTGATCCTAGGCCCACGAAGTAGGAGACTTTCAGAGCCATAGGGGCTTCAGGAAAAAGATGAGGGACTTGATGAGACCCCAGGAAATGCGAGTGAGACAGACCACTGATGAGGGCAGGAGGAGCCCTCTCTCCGTGTCTGTGTGAGCCTGTCTCTGCCAGGACTCTCCTCTCCGGGGCTGGCCATTTGGGGAGCAGGGGAGTCTAGGTGTGATGCTTGTGATGGAAAAGGTGGAAAACCTGAATTTTAGCTGCCACTGGGTCCCCAGCAGCATCCAAGACTGATCAGCCTGGCCCAAGGCAGGTTACGTCATTACCATGGGTCTGTTATTTAAGGAGAGTAAGATAGCTCTGAACAAAAAAAATATTCCTTCTTGTTACTGACATCTGCCAAGCTTCTAGACCTGTCGTTCTCAATGCTATCACACCCAACACACATTTCTCACAATGTTTCCTAACACCTCCTTTCCTATCCTGAAATAAATGCACAGGTAAGATTACCTACAATATTATAGTTTTGAATGTCTAAACTGTTCAAATGTCCAAAATGTCTAAGTAAGGCCCCAAGAGTAATATAAAGGAGAAAAATAAGGAGAATGGTGCATGATGATATATCGTGTATCAGTATGTTAATGCTCAGGCGTGACTGCCCTGAAGACACAATGAAGGGGTCAGATGCTCGTATGTGAATGTGGAATCACCGGGAACACCATGGCTACAAACGTAGTGTGTGGCATGAACAGATCTCTAGGGGCTTTGTTCTCAGTGGTTTTCCAAAATGGTGAGCAGGTATTGGAAAAGTTCTAAGCAAAACAAAGGCCGACTCTCCCTCCATCTACACGGTGCTTGCTCCAATCCTGGAGGGCTTGTCCATGAGGACAGTGAAGTCACTCAGGATGCTGGCAGAACTTTGGGTGGGGGGAGAGGTAAGCCCCCGTTTAGTCTTCAAAAGCTGAGGAGGAGTGTGTCCACGGCCCTCTGGGAGGTGTTTAGAAAATGTCTGGCAGTAGTTTTGGTTGCCTTCATGGAGGGGAGTCCTTGGCATTCAGTGGTCAGGTGCGAGGGATTCTGATGTTCTGCAAACCCAGGACAGTCGCTCGCAGTGAAGAATCACACTATACCCCCCCAACTTGGGACCAACCCACTGGACTTTTACGTAAGTCGATGGCCTGTTGATAATAATCTGAACCGAGACCCTAACTCTGTGTTGCAGAAAACGAAGCATGCAGGGCCTTCAAAACACTGTGGTCTGGGACCTGTAGCCCTCTACACTGATGCAGCACATGCTGAGGGCACGGCAGGTGCACGCAGGAGCCTTTGGCCTGGGCCTGCCTTTAACATAGCCCAGCAACTGGACGTCGGGGCTGCCCCACTCTAGATGAAGAGCTAGCGCCTCATGCATGAAATCGGACTGGGTCTTCTACTAACTTGGTCTTCAGGTCTGATTCCAGAGGTGCAAAGTGATTTGGCTGAGTCTGTGTAGCATTTCTCCAGGGAAGCAGCCCTATGGGACAGAGCTCCCCAAAGTATGAAAGAGCCATCTGAAGCCACTGTCTTCACAAGGTGGCTTTGTGTAGAGCAGGCTCAATGTTCCCCGGACTCCTGCATTTGCCTACACTCAGCGTGAGGACAGCACCTCCAAAAAACAGCTACTAAAAAGAGAAAACCAAAGGAACAGGCTGAGAGGGAGAAGTGCGTGCAAAAGCACTGGCTGCAGGAAGCGAAGAATACAAGAAAACCCATCGTGTGAGAATGGGCAAGTATTGCATTTGGCCTAGAAGCACATTTCTTTCTTGCTGTGGGTTACACCTGCTCTTCCTCTGGGGAAACCCTGCTGAACTCTGACACACGCTTGCGCGAAAGGCCTGCTGTCCCGCCCACCTGACTTGGGCGTAACCTGGCCCAGGCTTGGCCAATCAGAATGCCCCACGCTCTCCGATGCCGTGATAGGGCCAGGAAAGGCATGTGACCTAAGCTGGGCCAATCACCAGTTGTCTGGGCCTTGCAGCTTTGCGGATGGTGAGAGAAACAAAGGCTTTGCTCCTGGATGTTGCTAAGCGGGGAATGGGTGGGTTTGGACCCCTGGCAACGTGGAGGCAATCCCCGTACCTTCAGGGTCTAGAACAGTGCCCGACACGTAGGGGACACTCAGTAAATGCTTACTGAAAAAAATGAACAAAGGCCAAAGTTCTGGACATAGCAGAGAGGAGGTGGAGAGTCGGGGAGAGTTTCCTCGGGAAGCAACATTTAAGCTGACCTCCAGAGAACACAGGTTGGCCAGGCCGCAAGGGCAGAGGGACAGGATCTGTGAAGCTGGGGCTGGCGGGAGGAGGCCAGCAGGGCGAGGCGGAGGGAGCAGGGGGAGGTTAGTGGCCCTGAGGTGTTGGGTGGGGGGCACTCACCCGAGGCCGCAGGGGCCACGCTCGGGATTTGGATCTTATTCTGAGAGCAGTGGGGAGCTAGTGTTCAGAGCCGGGAACAAAGTGATCAGGGTCCACAGCCTCAAGGATCGTAAATGAAGGTAGAGACTGAGAAAGGAACAGGGGGTCTAGGGAGAACAGAGAGACGCGTTCGAAGGTTGCTGCGTTGGCCCTGGAGAGGGATGACGGAGAGGAAGTCACAGCCAAGAGATATTCACAATCATGAGGAGCAAATGAACGGAATATTCACAGACCCCGGGGAAATGACTTCCTGTGCTGAGAAATGATGACGTAAGTCAGTCCACGAGTTCCAGGGAAAATTAATGAAGAATTGTATGAGGGCATATCCTGGCAATGAAAAACTTATTTTTTCTAAGACAAAAGAAAAAGTATTATACGGATCCCTACGTTGAGTCGGGTGACAAAGGGAACACAGGCTTCGCCTCAGCATTTCTGAACACTAGAAGACAGGGAACACTGGTTAGAGCTTCGAGAAGAAAAGATAGTGACGCAAGAGTTCTGTACCCAACAAACTGTCATTCGCATGCACAAACGACAGAAATATATTCCAGATTTACAGAGAAGGATGTAGAAAAGAACGTACCACTCCTGTGTGCTAAGTAAACAACTTGAAGACGTACACTTCAGCTGCTCAGGAGATGAATTAAAATCAAGAGCTTGAAAGTGAGAACATTATAATACTATAAAAGATGGGGTTGTGAGCATTAAAACCAACTAAATATATCATAAGAATTGAACAACAACAAAGAGATATAGATGGTTGAAACGCAAGTTGGATTTATAAATCCCATTACATTTTGAAAGACTGAGAAGCGAGTGGGGAGGGGGCAAGGCAGGCCGAGGCACGCAGAGGTCTTCACCTCAGGTAGAGGAAGGGAGTTAGGAGACACTGACTGTTCTCAACTTTTCTAATCAGGGAAATAGAGGTTTAAGAATATATCTGGGGCACCTGGGTGGTTCAGTCAATTAAGCGACTGACTCTTGATTTTGGCTTAGGTCATAATCTCAGGATCCTGAGATGGAGCCCTGCTTGGGCTTTGTGCTCAGTGGGGAGTCTGCTTAAGATTCTCTCTCCCTCTCCCTCTGTCTCCTCACCACCCCCGTTCATGCTCTCTCTCTCTCTTAAAAAAAAATAAAAAATAATTAAGAATATATCTGGTGATATAAAAGTCAATCACTAGTAAAATTTAAAAAAAGGATCACAACCTTTTATTTATTTATTTTTTTAAAGATTTTATTTATTTGACAGAGACACAGTGAGAAAGGGAACACAAGCAGGGGGAGTGGGAGAGGGAGAAGCAGCCTTCCCGCGAAGCAGGAGCCTGATGCAGGGGTCGATCCCAGGACCCTGGGATCATGACCTGAGCCAAAGGCAGACGCTAAACGACTGAGCCACCCAGGTGCCCCAAGGATCACAACCTTTTAAACCACAGGAGGTGACAAAAGAAAACAGAACATTCTAAGGCCTTTTTCTTTTAAGTAATCTACACCCAACGTGGGGCTCGAACTCACGACCCCAAGATCAAGAGTCGCTCGTTCCGCCGACTGAGCCAGCCATTCGCCCCCAGAACATTCTATAAAGCAAATAGTGGAAAGTAAAGGATTCCTAAGTAATAGAGATGGAATGTGAAAAAATATTTTAAAAAATAATATGGTGCTAAGATTTCAAATGATTTCAATAAAACAGGGGACATGACGGGTGAGGAGTGGAGTTCAGGTGTATTATGAGCTTGCTTTGCTTGGGGGGAAGTCATTAACTGATATGATTCTTGACATTGATAGAGAAATTTGTTTCAGTATTTAACAAAATGTGAAGGACAACCACTAGAAGGATAGAAACAGAACGCAGAACGTCCAGACCACAAATGAATCAAAGATGTGCTATGGCCTCAAAAGGCAGGGAGGGAAAAAGGAAGTCAGAAAGCATGATCAATAGAAAATATAGAATAAAACAGTAGGCATAAATCCAAATACATCAGTAATTACAGCAAACTTATTTGCAAATGATACAATGGTCTCCCTAGGAAAGGAATGATAATCAACTATAAAACCATTAAAATCAAGAAAAATGTTCAGAAAGGATGCCAACATACCAAAATCAATAGCTTTTCTATTTGTCTGTAGCAATCAATTAACAATGATAACTCCAAAATACCTAGGAATACACTTAAAACAATGTGTGCAAGATAAGCAAATGACAAACTTTCCAATAGAAAAATAAGCAAAGGTTGCAAACAGCTCACAGCAAAAGAAAAATGGTCAATAAACATAAAAACATGTTCAAGCTCACTAGTAATCAGAGATATGGAAATTGAAACAGTATTAATATCAGGAGTGAAGAATGATTCTTAATATTTCATGATGAGGATGGAGTGGGGCAATGCACAGGAGTAAGAATCAGTAAAGCCGTTTTGTAGGGCAATTTGGGAATGTTTTACATTTAAATGCATGTGTCTTTTGACCCAGCAGTTGTGCTTTCAAGAATCTATTCTACAGAAATATCTGCACTCATGCCAAGATACTCGTGCAGAATTATTTATAATAATAAAAAAGGAGGGAAACAAATACCCCAAAGTAGAGGAACAATCAATTAAATTACGATATATCCATATGTAAGAGAGTGCCAAGCCGCTGTCCCTCTTCTCTGCTTAGGTGGATTTAATGTTTCACCTTGAAACAAGTCTCCTCCCTTCAGAGAAGGATACCCTTAGTGGTATCCATTATTTATGGGAGTGCGTGTTAGATAGGCACCCCTTGCCCTGAGGGAATGGAGGGATGAAGCCTTCTGTGGCTTCATAGAAGCAGGATTCTTACACCCTTGGTGTGGAGGCTTGGTCTGTGAGGAGAAGGCTAACTGATTTGCATCGGAAGCCCCAGGCCTGTGAGAAGGAAGGGATGGCAGTGAGAGCCCTCCTTCTCTGATGTTTGACATTAAGTAGACCTGAGCTGGTCAGATGGAGCACTGAAGTGTTGATGTAGGTCTGCTGGTAGGAAGAACACCATGGTTTCCGAGGGAGGAATGACCGTGAAGGAAGGTGGGATCTGGGCTGGAAACGAGTATCCTAGAGATCACAGGGACAGCTGTCCTTTAGGCCAGAGTACCTCGGCATGGCATTGTTTTGGGGAAACTATCGCTGGGTTGCAGCTCTACTAAGACAGACCCAGGCCAACTAGTCCATCAACAGAGTAGAAAAGCATTCACTGGATTGCGGGGGGGGCCAGGTTCAACAGGAACACCGTGTGATATCAACCGACGAAAACATACTAGTGGTTCAGGGGGTCAAAATGCCCCCTTCCATGGAATGTCATGTAGATATAGACAACTACGGTGGCCTCCAAGACCAGTGTCACCTGGCCCTCTGTAGCAGTCTGACTCAGTATTTTATCACTGCCGCCTCGATCTCTCTGCTTCGGGCCCGGCAGCCTCTTTATTGTTCCCCACACATGCTAGCATGCTCCTGCTGAGTCTTTGATCTTGCTCCATCTCTGCCTGGAAAGCCCTTTTCTATAAGTCTCGCTTCTTTTCTTTTCTTCTTTCTTTCTTTCTTTCTTTCTTTCTTTCTTTCTTTCTTTCTTTCTTTCTTTCTTTTTCTTTCTTCTTTCTTCTTTCTTCTTTCTTTCTTTCTTTCTTTCTTTCTTTCTTTCTTCCTTCCTTCCTTCCTTCCTTTCTTTTTTTTCTTTAAGATTTTATTCATTTATCTGAGAGAGAGAACACAAGTGCAGAGGAGCAGAGGGAGAGAGAGAAGCAGACTCCCCACTGAGCAGGGAACCCCCCATGTGGGACTTGATCCCGGGACTCCAGGATCATGACCTGTGCTGAAGGCAGATGCCCAACCGACTGAGCCACCCACGTGCCCCTTACAGCCTCGCTTCTTACACGTCTGCTCAAACATCACATTGTGAGTGAGGCCTTCCTTGTTCACGCTTTGAAAAATTGCAAACCCCTTACCCTTCCAGAGGGCTAGTGCTCTACTGCCTTTCTCATTTAATTTTTCTCCACAGCACTTAGCACCTTATTTATTTTATGTATTGCTTATTTCCAGTCCACCTTCTCCCACCCTCGGTAGAATGTAAGCTTTGTGAGGCCAAGTTTTGTGTATGTTTGGTTCGCTGAGTTGGTTCCCAGGACCGGGAAGAGTGCCTGACAGAGTAAATGCTCTATGAATATGTAATGAAAGAATAAATAGGGACCCATAGAAAAGCTCTAAAACATGTAGTATGTGAACAAAAAGCAGATTATCCAATAACATGCATAGTATTATATGATTCATTTAAAAATAATGTGTGTTTATAAAGGAGAAATATTCAGCTATTATTGGAGAGGAGGGTGAGATGTGAATAAATAAAGAACTAAAGTGATGTATTTTTTAATTACTAAAAATCAATTTTTCCTTTGTATACTTCTGTATCATTTGGCAGTTTCCCAACATATGAGTATTTATCAGTTGTATGATAAAATAGGTAAAAATATTTCTTTTTAAGATTTTATTTTTTTAAGTAATCTCCACTTGTGCCCAACATGGGGCTTGAACTCACAATCCCAAGATTCAGAGTTGCATGTTTTACTGGCTGAGCCAACCAGGCACCCCAATACGATAATAAATACTTTTTATAACTAATATTAAAAGGCTAACCGTGCAGGAACAAGGTCCTAACTTTTGGTTCTGGCAGTGTGGTTTAGAGCAGATTAGCCCTCTTGTGGATAAAAATGATAAGCTCTGGTCAAAATAGTTTTATAAATGACTGGAAGGCCCTGGAGAATGACACAAAACAGGCAGAAACTTGAGGGGATTCAATTCTTGAAAGAAGGCCACTGTATGGGTGAGATCCACATTTCTATGGTTTCTCCTCCGAGCGTATTTCCCAGTTGTTGCAAAACAGAGGGATAGAGAAAAAACAGAAAGCTTAGCCCAAGTAGTCACAGGATAGACTTCGGGACTGTCAGAGCAGCAGGAGATCGAGGAGGGAAAACCAGAAAGGAGGAACTTAGAGAAGGGGCAGCACTAAACCTATATATAAATTTTTCCAAAATCCTTGGCTGATCCCTAAATTACATGAGTGGAGAGACTCCAAAGAGATTAAGGGAGAAAAAACAGCTGGAAGCCTAAAAGAGCTGAGCAGAGATTTTACTAGCTGCCCACTTCAGGAGAAGCAGTTCCTAAAAACAAGACAATAGGCTCCAAATGGAGTCACTTAGGCAAAGCCTTACGTCACCAAACTGAGACTTGATTACAGTGTCAGCCTCTCCCAGAAATGGACCAGTCAGCCAGGAATCACCTGGACGGCACCAGGGAGGTAATCTGCCTGATAGGGCCCTGCCATCCCCTAAAAGAAAGTGACCTTGTCACAGTCCACCTGCTACTTGATACTATAATTTTCTCTCCCACTCCCTTTTGCTGGTAGAGGTAAAAAGCCAATAGAATACAAAGAAGATATACGAATGGCCAATAAGCACATGAAAAGATCTCAACATCATTCACCATCGGGGAAATGCAAATCAAAACACAATGAGATACCATTTCACACTCACTGGGAAGGCTATAATAAAAAAGACAATAACAAGTATTTGTGAGGATGTGGGAAACCAGAATGCTTATACTTTGCCAGTGGAATGTAAAATGGGTCACTTTGGAAAACAATGTCGCAGTTCATCAAATGTTTAAACACAAGTTACCATATGACAACACTAAACTCCTAGGTAGATACTCAAGAAAAATGAAAACGCATGTTTACACAAAAACTTATACACAAATGTTCATAGCAATATTATTCATTATAGCCGAAAAGTGGAAACAACTCAGTGTCCATCAGCTGATGAATGGATAAATAAAACTGGTATATCCATACAATGGAATATTATTTGACAATAAAAAGAGATGAAGTATTGATACATGCTATAATATGGATGAATCTTGAAAACATTATGTTAATTGAAAGGAGCTGGACCCAAAAGGCCACATGATAAAACATTCCATTTATACAAAAGGTCCAGAATAGGAAATTCTATGGAGATAAAAAGTAGATTAGTGGTTGACTAGAGCTAGGAGACGGTTCCCCCCACAGGGAAGGGAAACTAAAGGGTAAGAGGTTTTTTGGGGGGAGGATGTTGAACATGGTTTAAAATTGATTGTGGTGGGCGCCTGGGTGGCTCAGTTGTTAAGCGTCTGCCTTCGGCTCAGGTCATGATCCCAGGGTCCTGGGATCGAGTCCCACATCGGGCTCCCTGCTCGGCGGGAAGCCTGCTTCTCCCTCTCCCACTCCCCCTGCTTGTGTTCCTGCTCTCGCTATCTCTCTCTCTGTCAAATAAATAAATAAAATCTTTAAAAAAAAAATAAATAAATAAATAAAATTGATTGTGGTGATGGCTGCACAACTCTGTGAATATACCCAAACCATTGAATATTATCCTTTAAGTAGGTGAATTGTATGGCATGTGAATTATATATGAACAAAACTATAGTTTAAAAAATACCAGCACAGAGATAAAAATGAAATGCTGAAAATACTTGATTAATCAAAATGAAGGCAGAAAAGGAAGAACAAGGAAACAAAGAGAAGAAAGGGGGCGCCTGTGTGGCTCAGTCGGTTAAGCGTCTGCCTTCGGCTCAGGTCACGATTCCCGGGGTCCTGGGATGGGGTCCCATGTCGAGCCTCCTGCTCAGCAAGGAGTCTGCTTTTCCCTCTCCCTCTGCCACTCCTCCTGCTTGTGCTCTCTTCCTCTATCTAAGTAAATAAAATATTTTTTTAAAAAAGATTTTATTTATTTATTTGACAGAGAGAGACAAAGCAAGAGAAGGAACACAAGCAGGGGGAGTGGGAGAGGGAGAAGCAGGCTTCCTGCCGAGCAGGGAGCCCGATGCGGGTCTTGATCCCAGGATGCTGGGATCATGACCTGAGCTGAAGGCAGACACTTAACGATTGAGCCACTCAGGCGCCCTGAGTAAATAAAATCTTAAAAAAAAAAAAAAAATTCACTAAAAAAAAAAAAACATAGAGAAGAAAGAACATAGGGAATAAATAGAAAACAAGTAACAGGGGGCACCTGGGTGGCTCAGTCAGTAAGCGTCTGCCTT
This sequence comes from Mirounga angustirostris, assembly GCF_029215605.1. Lineage (NCBI taxonomy): Eukaryota > Metazoa > Chordata > Mammalia > Carnivora > Phocidae > Mirounga > Mirounga angustirostris. The sequence goes on from NW_026991712.1 coordinate 156,433,259, forward strand.
CAGCTCAAGTCATGATCCCAGGTCCTGGGATCAAGCCCCGAATCCAGCTCCCTGCTCAGCCAAGAGCCCGCTTCTTCGTCGTCTTCTGCCTAGTGTGCCCCCTGCTTGTGATCTCTCTCTCTCAAATAAATAAATAAAATCTTTAAAAAAAACAAAAACAAAAACACAAGTAACAGGGTGGTCAACTAAAACCCAACCATATTGATAATTGTATTAACTGTAAGTGGATTAAATATTCCAATTAAAAGGTGGAAATTGACAGACTAGAATTTTTTTTTTTTTTAAGCAGGACCCTTTAATTTTTCTTGAGCTTTGTTCTGGGATGCAACTAAGTTACTTTCAAACAGTTTGATCCTTTCAGGTCTTGTTTTTATGTGTTAGGTGCGTCTGCCGCAGTGCTCAGTCGAAGACCAATTATTTCCCACTCCTGAGGAGCATTTCTACAAAATGCCTGAGTACTGTGCCTAATACCTGGTGAATTTAGAGTTTTCTAGTGTGGACTTGTGTAAGTGCCAGTGGTTCCCTCTAATCCTTTTCGATGATTCTTTCTCCAGTCTCAGGAGGTGTCCTCACATACATGCGCTGCCCAGGACTCTGTTGAATACAGGAGTGGGATCCTCTGTAATTCTTCAGGGTTTTCTCTCTGTGCAGCTCTCTGTGCAGAATACTCCTGTATTCTGTTCTATAAACTCTAGCTGCCTTGTCTCCAGACTCTTAGTTTCATCTTCTCAACTCATGGCATGTCTGGATTCTACCCAAGTTCTTCCTATTTATGCCATGACTTAGAAACTCTCCCAAGGCATTAAGTTTGGACAGTCGTAAGATTTATTTTTTAAAAAATATTTAATTAATTTATTTATTTGAGAGAGTGTGAGTGGGATGAGGGACAGAGTGGGAGGGAGAGGGAGAGAAGAATCCCAACCAGACTCCATGCCAAGCACAGAGCCCAATGCTGGGCTTGATCCCATAGCTCTGAGATTGAAACCAAGAGTCAGATGCTCAACCAACTGAGCCACCCAGATGCCCTGACAGTCATAGGATTTAAATCATTTGTTTCCCCTCTCTCAGGGATCACTGTTCTTCTTTGCCTGATGTTCACCATCTCGGAAACTTCTGTTCCACATATTTTGCCTGTTTTTGTTTGTTTCCAGTAAGAGGGTAAATCTGGTCCCTGCTACTCTATCTTGGCTGGAAGTGTAAGAAATTGTTTATAGCTGTTCTAATATTAGAAAAAGTAGACTTTTTTTGGTGAAGAGCACTGGGTGTTGTATGTAAGTGATGAACCACTGAATTCTACTCCAGAAACCAATTTTGCACTGTATGTTAACTAAGTAAAATTTAAATAATAAAAAATAAAGTCTAGATGAGGGAAAAAAAGAAAAAGTAGACCTTAAGACAAGGAATATTATCAGAGATAAAAATATCATTTCTTAGTGATAAAAAGGATCAGCCTTTCAAGAAAGAGGGTGAAATCTCCAATGATTGTGGATTTGACTAGTTCTGTTGATAGTTCTGTCAATTTTGCTTTATGTATTTTGAAGCTGTTATTAGCTGCTGTTATGGGTTGAATGTGTTCCCTCACCCCCAAATTTATATGTCGAAGCCTTAATCCACAAAGTGATGGTTTTTGGAGGTTGGGCCTTTGGCAGGTAATTAGGTTTAGATGAGGTCATGAGGGTGGGGCCCTCATGATGAAATTAATGTCCTTATAAGAAAAGGGAGAGATTAGAGCTCTTCCTCTCTCTGGCATGTGAGGATACAGTGACAAGCTTGGTTGTCGGCAACCTAGGAAGAGGGCTCTCACTCTGAATTGAGTCTGCTAGCACTTTGATGCTGGACTTCCCAGCTTCCAGAACTATGTGAAGTAAATGTCTGTTGTTTAGGCCACCCAGTTGTGGTATTTGGTTATGGCAGCCTGGAGTTGACTGATACAGGTACATATACATATTTCAAATTGTTATCTCTTCTTGGTAATTGATAAAAGAAGTGCACTAAAAATCATAAGGATACAGAAAATTTGAACTAACATTATCAACCAAATTGACCTAATTGACATTTATAGAACACTGATTTCAAAACTTCAGAATACATCCTCTTTTTAAGTGCACAAGGAACATTTACCAAAGTAGACTATTTTCTAGGCAATAAGACAAGTCTCAGTGAATTTCAAAGGACTTCAACCATACAGAGTATGTTCTCTCATCACCATGGAAGTAAAAACAAACAAAAATAAATTTAAAAATCAGAAAATACCTAAACATTTTGATATTAGAGGACACACTTTTAACCCGTATGTTGATAAGAAATCACAGGGATATTAAAACATATTTGGAAATGAATGATAATGAAATTATACCCTATCAAAATTTGGGGGATGCAGTTAAAGCAACACTTAGAAGGAAATTTATAGCTTTAAATGCTAATGTTAGGAAACAAGAAAGTTTAAAAATCAATTATCTAAGTGGTGTTAGAAAAAGAAGAGCAAATTAAACTCAGATAATAAAGGAGAAAGGAAATAAAAACAAATGAAAGAGAAAGAGACAAATCAAACAGAAAAAAAAATCAACCCTCAAGTCAGTAAAAAAGACAAGTGACTGATACATGTAATAACATGGTTTGAATCTTAAAAGCATGTTAAGTGAAAGAAGCCAGACCAGAAGAGTACATACTGTTTGATTCCATTTATATGGGGTTCTAGATGACAGCCCATTGGTCACATCTGGCCTGATACCTGCTTCTCTGTATGACCTTGAGCTAAGAGTGGTTTTACACATTTAGAGGATTGTAAAGGAGGAGGAGGAAGAGCAATAGTCATGCTGCACATCATTAAGTGGCTGCAGAGCCTGAAATATTTACTATTTGTCTCTTTTTAAAGATCTTTTATTTTTAAGGAATCTCTGCACCCATCGTGGGGCTCAAACTCATAACCCCGAGATCAAGAGTCTCATGCTCCACCAATTGAGCCAGCCAGGCGCTCTACTACTTGTCTCTTTACAGAAGAGTTTTCCAATGTACGATTCAGACAAACAGCTATGACAACAGATATGAGAATAGTGGCTACGTCTGGGGGCGAGGGTGGGGGAGGGGTGACTGCAACAGGGCAAGGGGAACTTTCCTGTGTAATGGAAATGTTTACTATTTTGATTGTAATGATGTTTGTATGTATACTCTTGTCAAAATCCATTAAAATCTGAGCATTTTATTGCACATAATAACATTTTACCTTAATAGAAGAACCAAGAGGAGGTCCCCCCACCACACCCATGAATTGTAGTCATTAATTAAAATAAAAATGGATCTTTAAAAATCATGTTTAACTTTCCCCCCTAATATCTTTTCTTCTAAGTGGGATTGATATCTGGAAAGAGAGCTTTGTTCTAGAGGTCTTCTTTGATATTTTAGCTTGATTGAGGGCCAATCAAATAAAAAACGGTGTTTATAGGGCTTCAGAAATTATTGTTTCCTTAAGATTGTGCTTCCCAAGTAACAATTTAACATGATTGAAAATACAAATTTATGCTGTGAGCTGATGTTCTCTTTCTAACGTCTGTCTGCCTATATGTGAATGGGGCTGAGCAGTGTATACTCTGCTCCACCTATGTTAAAATTTATGAAAAACGCACTAAATTATTTTGCAACATATTCTGTTTTCCATCCATTGGAATGAATCTGCCTGATAGAAAATTGGCTTGGTCTTTAAACTGATATTAAATTCTGTTCTAGCATGACTTGGTTTTGAGAATCCAGGGTTCTGAATTCCTTCTTTCACATTTATGATTTTTTTATATCAACAAAATGATGTTGACCTGTGTTTGCTTCATCTGTATGTCAGAAGACTTAGCTCCCTCTTCCCTCTGATCAAGTGATAAAATTGAATTGTTAGAAAAAAACTTCATAATATAGATTTTTGAGATACGTTTGATTTATTCATAAAGCAATACACAGGAGTAAAAATCCCAGAGCCACTAAAGGAGTGAATATGAGTACAATTTTTTATTTTGGGGATATTTCACTTAAAAATAGGTTTCCATGACTCTTAGATGTCTTGCCCCCATGAGCAACAGGAAATAGAGTGGAAATATTGTTTTGAAAGTTGATTTAAAGGATACCACCTCTGGGGCGCCTGGCAAGGAGTTTGGACTGGAAACCTCTAGGTGAGACTGGCATTCCCTGCGGGTTAACTAGAGATGTGACTGAACTGAAAAATGTTACCGACGGAAAAAGACAATGAGGATGGGGGCTATCCTCACTTGGAAGTGATGCCTCATACCGTGTGTCCAAAAAACCTCTCAAGTCTAAAACTTAAAAGTGACTCTAGGTTTGCGGTACCTCCAACTAGTTGGCAGAAGCGAACATGGAAGATTTCTCCTTGGAGGAACACATTTTCACTGAGGCCTCCCTTCGCACAAATTTCCAAAGAACATGAATTCATACACACTTTATTTATTACAGTTTGTATTTTTAAGTAATCTCTACACCCAACATGGGGCTCAAACTCACAACTCCGACATCAAGAAGCCAGGTACCCCCTCCATTTTTATTTTTATTGTTTGAGTGGGGGGGAGGGGCAGAGGGAGAGGGACAAGCAGACTCCAAGATGAGTGCGGAGCCCAAGGCAGGGCTCCATCCCACCACCCTGAGATCATGACCTGAGCTGAAATCAAGAGTTGGATGCTCAACCGACTGAGCCACCCAGGCACCTCAAGAAATACAAAAGACATCAAAAGTTTGACAAAGGAGTAACAGACCATCAGGAAGGATTAGGCAGAGTTGAAAAGAAACCAAATAGAAGTTCTAGAAAGTAAAAGTAAAGTGGGAAAGAAGAATAGAGACCACAAATGGACCCACATGTAAGTGGTCAATTTTGTTTTTTTTTACAAAGTGCAAATGCAAATGTGGAGAAAGGATATTTTTAATAAATAGCACTGGAACAATTGAATATTCACACACAGAAGCTGAACTTCGACGCATACCTTGCACTTTATATAAAAATTAACTCAAAATGGGTCATAGGCTAAATATAAAATCTACAGCTATAAAACTTCTTGAAGAAAACATAAAAGAAAATGACTGTGTCTTTTTTATATATGATGCCAAAAGCATGATTCATTTAAAAAAAAAGAAAAACTTCAATTAAAAAATAAATTAGACTTCATCAAAATTAAACATTTCTGCTCTGTGGAAGGCCCTGTTGAAGAATGAAAAGCAAGTCACAGAGTAGGAGGAAATATCTGCCCAAAATATATCTGAAAAAGGATATGTATCTAGAAGACATAAAAAAAAAAAAAAACCCATCTCAAAACTCAGTAATAACAGAATAGCTCAATTTAAAAATAGGCAAACCTTTGTAACAGACACTTCACTCAAAAAAATATTTGGGTAGGAAATAAACAAATGAAAAGATGCTCAACATCAGCAGGTATTAGCGAAGTGCAAACGAAGTCCCCAATGGCACCACCACGCGGCTATTAGGGACAGAGGGCGGAGCAGGCCAGGGGGTGAGAGCTGACCATGCCAAGTGCTGCAGGCCGGTTGGAGCAGCGGGGACTCCCACACGGGCGCTGGTGAGCCCGAGAAAGTGGAGCAGCCACTCTGGGACACGGTTTGGCAGTGTCTCACAAAGGGAAACGTACACTTAACATGTCATTCAGCAATCACACGCCTAGGCATTTTTCCGAGGACAATGAAACCTTATGTTTGCACTGAAATCGATACACAAATGTTTATAGCGGCTTTATTCGTAATTATGGAAAACTGGAAGCTCAAATATCCATCAACTGGCAAACAAATAAACTGCAATACATCTATACAATGTGATACTGCTGCATGCAACATGACAGAGTGGCAAAAATGAACTGGCAACATGCGGTGGCAAGAATGAGTCTCAAACCTTAATGTCAGGGATAGAAAGCAAATCCCAAAAGAGAACATACAATATCATTTCAATTTCACTTGCAGTAGGGTAACAACACAGGCTAAACCAAACAATATATAGTGTTGTATAGTATATATACACACATATATATATGTGTGTATATATATATGTGTGTATATATATATATATATATGAAATATAAGTATAAAGAAAAGCAATGAGGGGTGCCTGGGTAGCTCAGTCGGTTGGGCGTCTGCCTTCGGCTCCAGTCGTGATCCCAGGTACTGGGATCGAGCCCCAAATCGGGCTCCCTGCTCAGCGGGGAGTCTGTTTCTCCCTCTGCCCCAGGCCCCTCATGCTTGCACTCTCTGTCTCTCTGAAATGAATGAATAAAAATCTTAAAAAGAAAAAAAAAAGCAATGAAATAACACCAATTTGGGATAGTGGTTATCTCTGGGTTCAGGGAGGAGGACACATTTGCCTTTGAAGAGGGGCACATAAAAAACTTCAAAGTTCTCTTCTTATTCTACTTCCTAACCTCACTATTATGTTTTATTATTTTTTATATTGTTGAAATATGTATTATCTTTTATTATTTTTAATGATTTACCTATATGTATCCTTTTGAATGTATTCTGTATTTCATAGTGTAACCCAGAAAAACACCTAAATATAGTAAAAGGCAATGAAGAGTAGCTTGTATTGGACTAACTTGCCCCCTGGAAATAAGTATAAAAGCTGGACAGGATTTCTAAACCGGCTGTTTGGAACATTGGAGAGCAACCAACATAGGCCAGACTGCAATCTTTGACACACATAGGCCTGTGGGTATTAATTGTGCAGCTGTGTCTACTTGTCTTGCCATAATATTACAGGAGGGGGACTCAGTCATCTTGAAGTTCTACAGGAACTTCATTCCAGTGACGGGTGCTCTGCTGACTGACCTGGTGAGGGGGAGGTGCTTAGCACTCTAGATGCATTTGTAAGATGTATGTGTGCCTGGGGCTGAGAGCCCTACCACGTAGGTGCAATTTCTGGGGCCTCAATGGTCTGGGGTCTCCTAGAGTGAAAGGCAAGGTGCTGTCTCTTGGATTTCACAGCACAAAGAAAGACACACTGGGGTTGGAGGGAGGACCTGGGACAACTCCATCGTGGAGGGAGCAGAGCTTTGCTCTTTTTTTTAAGATTTTATTTATTTGACAGAGACAGCGAGAGCAGGAACACAAGCAGGGGGAGTGGGAGAAGGAGAAGCAGGCTTCCCGCAGAGCAGGGAGCCCGATGCGGGGCTCGATCCCAGGACCCTGGGACCATGACCTGAGCCGAAGGCAGACGCTTAACGACTGAGCCACCCAGGCGCCCCCAGAGCTTTGTTCTTACGGGTTAAATACGTATTCTGCTTGTCTTCTCTGCCTGGAGCGCTTCTTCCAGCATCATGTGCAGACTTAGAGAACACCTTAGCCTTCACTGAGCTATCAAACACGGCACCGCCAACATTTTACGGCATAAGGAGTGTGGCCGTTACGCATGCCCATGAAATTCACTGGTATTACCATGTGGCTTACTGCCTAGGATTGAGTAGCTGGAGAGAATGATGAAACGGATTAAAGCCTCAGTTACGTGCCAGCAGGAAGAAAACAACTTCCAAAGAACATATGCTTGGGGGCACCCAGCTGGGTCAGTCGGAAAAGCATGTGACCCTTGATCTCAGGGTCGTGAGTTCAAGCCCCACATTGGGTGTAGAGTTTACAAACAAACAAACCAACCTAAAAAAGAAAAAGCATAGGCTTTAAACCAGAGGTCAGTATATGAGCCATCTCCCCCAGAGCCAGGATGCATGGTTCAGAGAAGACCATTTTGCTCTCTGTCCTCAGAACGGCAGGCTTGGGGGATCCGAAGGTTCTAGCGTGCACTGTAGCAGTTCTTCCACCAGGAAGCACAATCATGGTGCTCATGAACTCGAAGCTGAAATTGACCCTGCTCATTTTAGGCTCTCATGTCCCCACTCAGCCAGGGCAGGGGTTCTCGAGCGTGGCTGGGGTAACATGGCTCCTGATCACCAGGGGGAAATTGTGTTGCCTCAGTGAGGGCAAGGAGGACTCTGCAGATGGTATCTCTTCTCTTGCTCTGAAGCTCTGGTCAGTGGAAGATGGACAGCCCGGTACTGTCAAGACTACCGATGACTCAGCTCCTACAGAAGGAAGGTATGAGTCATTCCACCCAGTCAGGAGACTCACCCAGCTGAGGTACTAGAAGGGGGCAGAGGGCACCTGGATCGAGTGTAGGCAGCAGCCTGCTGGGATATGATTTAGGCCCTATCACCAGCTACAGAGATGAGGATTGTAACAGCTATGCTTATGTGACTTTCCTGTTCACCCCCTGTTTGGTTTCTATTGCTATCTGACACGTTATCACGGATATACCAGCTGAAAACAACACCCATTCATCAGCTCCCATTCCGGAGGTCAGAAGTCCAGGCTTGGTGAACATGGCTGGGTTCTTGGCCCAGAAGGCTAGTATCAGTGTTGAGCTGCGTTCTCATCTGGAGCTCAGGGTCTTCTTTCAGGAGCACGTGGTTGGAGCAGAATTCAGTTCCCTGTGGCCGTAGGCTGGAGGCCTCCATAAGTGTTCTTCGGGAAGAGCCCTCACCCTTTCAAGAGCTCACCTGATTAGGTCAGGCTCACCCAGGGTAATCTCCCTTTCATAACTGGTTTGGGACAGTAATTACATCTGCAAACTCTCTTTCTAGCAGTGCCTAGATAAGTGTTATTGAATATCAGAGAGAAGGTGTGTGCATGCCTGGGAGCAGGAATTTGAGAGGCCACTTCGGGATTCTGCCGGCTCACTTCCCCTAACTTTCACCTGATTCTTTACCCAATGAATATCAGTGGTAGTAATGTTTTAGCTTTCAGGGCGGGATTATGCTGGATTAAGATTGCTTCATGGTAAAACAGTAGCCAGTGGGGCTCTGTGCATCCCGTGGGCTGGGACATGAGTTTCTCACTCAGATGCAGGAGAAGAGTGTATCCTGAGGGAGGAAAGATGTGAACTGTGCCAGATACATCGCGTTTGTCCCTCCAGAGCTTGTTTCCTCCTCGCTCTTTGTCCAAGTAGGCAGATCTATGTGGATTACATCAATGGATTCCCTTTGTCCTCCGTGTCTGTTTGGTTTGGCTTATCTGTTGGTTTACTTAGAGATTGGAAGGGGGGAGGAGAGGAGGGTCAGGTTATCTATTTCTTGGGCTTCCTCCCTGCTGGCTGCTTCAGGGCGCCAGTGGCCTCCACCCGAGGGCTCCTGCTCCTTGGAGGGCAGCTGTCTCCGCAGGACCCGCTCCTCCTGGACTTGAGTCACCGTGTCCCCCTCCCCTTCACCTTGCCAGGCCTGGGAGTGGTGGCAGACCCTCTGTTCCTAGCCCCAGGTTGCTGGGCTAGCCTGCGTATCTCACCTACGCCCTTCCCACACCTTCATAAATGGTGCCTTTTTTAAATCTCCTGAATTATCCTAATTTGAATGTGCCATCTGTTTTCTGTTTGGACTCTGACTGATCCAAGAACCTATCAAGAGATAGACACAGGAGTGTGACAGATGGAGAGACAAATACTACTTTTACGATCTGGGACAATATGGCTTAGGTCTGCTAGGCAAGCAGGTTTGCTGACATTCCATCCTGAGATCAGCCCTGTGAGGGCCGCCCCGTAACACTTGAGGCCCCGGCAGAGTAGGAGGAATGCTCTCCCACAGAGATCAGGGAGGATGGGACTGAGCTGAGCATTTTGGCTCCTCCTTTCTGCCCAAGTTACCAACCGCGGGAGTCACTCCTTCGCCTGGAGAAGACTGAGGGCAGGCCTCCTTCCACACAGGAAGCTCCGTGGTAAGGCGGCCCTCCTCCACCACTCTGAACAGCAAATGTTGCTTTAAATAAAGTGAAAGATAAGCAAAAGAGCCAAAGACGTAATGTCTGGAATTTCTATAAAGAGCACCCACAAACTGATTCGTGAGAACACTAAGAATCCAATTGAGAAGCGGACAAAGGCTACCAGTAAGCAAGTCACAGAAGAGGGAATAATAATGGCAAATAAACATCTGGAAAGATGTTCAATCTCAGTAATGATCAAGGACTTGATTTTTAGAGATGTTTCTTCTGGGGCGCCTGGGTGGCTCAGTTGGTTAAGCGGCTGACTTTGGCTCAGGTCATGATCCCAGGGTCCTGGGACTGAGCCCTGCCTCGGGGTCCCTGCTCAGCAGGGAGTCTGCTTCTCCCTCTCCCTCTGCTGCTCCCCCTGCTTGTGCTCTCTTGCTCGCTCTCTCTCTCAAATAAATAAATAAAATCTTTTTTAAAAATAAAAAAAAAATTCTCTTTCTCTCCCCCTCTGCCCCTCCCCACCTCTAAAATAAATAAATAAAAAGATTTTTGCCAACCTGAAGGGGAAGAAACATCTTTTTTTTTTTTTAAAGATTTTATTTATTTATTTGACAGAGAGAGACACAGTGAGAGAGGAAACACAAGCAGGGGGAGTGGGAGAGGGAGAAGCAGGCTTCCCGCTGAGCAGGGAGCCCTATGCGGGGCTCGATCCCAGAACCCTGTGATCATGACCTGAGCTGAAGGCAGATGCTTAATGATTGAGCCACCCAGGCGCCCCAAGAGAGAGAGAATTTCAAGCAGACTCCCCGATGAACACAGAGCCTGACGTGACGCTTGATCTCACAACCCTGAGATCATGACCTGAGCTGAAATCAAGAGTCAGGCACTCAACCAACTGAACCACTCAGGTGCCCCATGGCTGGCAAGAATCTTTTTTTTTTTTTTTAAAGATTTTATTTATTTATTTGACAGAGAGATAGAGAGAGAACACAAGTAGGCAGAGGGAGAGGGAGAAGCAGGCTCCCCGCAGAGCGGGGAGCCTGATGCGGGACTCGATCCCAGGACCCTGGGATCATGACCTGAGCCGAAGGCAGCCGCTTAACCGACTGAGCCACCCAGGTGCCCGGCTGGCAAGAATCTTAAAAACTGATATGATTCACTGTTGATGAAGATGTAGGGAAACAGGTACTTTGATAGAATGTTAGAAGGAATGCAAATTGATAAAACCCTTTGAAGAGCAATTCAGCCGTGAATTAGAGCTTTCTTTTTTCTTTTTTTTAAAGATGTATTTATTGATTTGAGAGAGAGCAAGGGGTCGGAGCAGAGGGAGATGGAGAGAGAATCCCAAGGAGACTCTGTGCTAAGCACAGAGCCCGATGTGGGGCTCAATCTCATGACCCTGCGATCAGGACCTGAGCTGAAACCAAGAGTCAGTCACTCAACTGAGTGAGCCACCCAGGCGCCCCGAATTACAGCTGCATGTCCTATGGCCCAGCAAGTCCACTTATGGGATGGATGCTGGAGAAATACTCATATTTGTATACAGACACAAAACATATACACAAATGCTTATCGTTGGTAATAGTGATGATTTGGAGGCAATCTTGTCCACCAATAGGGAATAATAAAAATCTTCATATTTTGGGATGCCTGGCTAGCTCAGTCAATGGAGCATGGGACTCTTGATCTGGGGGTTGTGGGTTTGAGCCCCATGTTGGGTGTCGAGATTACTTAATAATAAAATCTTAAAAAAATCTACATATTTTGGAATAAAACGCAGTTAAAAGAATAGCCAAAGGGGAAGAGAACAGTAAGGTAGACTGAGTTTATTTATATTTTCCTAAAAATATATTCCCTACATATATCTGATATATGCTGAAAAATAAGCAAGCAGCAAAAAGTATATACAAAACACCAAGAGTAGAATTCATGTGTGTAAAGATTAAACAAGGGAAAGACAGGATTCTGTAGTCAGGGTTCCTGAGATTTTTCGAAATTTCCAATGTAAAAACCAGCTTTTTGAGTATTCACACCTGTACTCTTTGAGTCACACATACACTGGTGGAATTTAACCAAGTTTAAAGTTTGCATGTGGATGGGTGGGTGATTAGTTAACAAGACTGCCAAGAGCCTTGGGGGTCACTAATAGCACGCAAATGTAAGGGAAGGGCACAAGAAGAGAGTCTGGATGTGATCCGACCACCAGTAATAGAATAGAAGCCAAAGGGCCAGTTATAGGCAATCTCTTTTGCAAGATGAGGGCATATAACATGAAACAGCAAGTATGATAATACTCTTCCAAGAATATTATATGATCATTTGTGCAAATTTCATAAAATGATTCCATGCTGTTTTGTATAATGATGTTACTCAATGTACTGTGTATGCAAGATGATTCTGTTTAAATGTGCTGAAATTTTAGTGGGAGAGTCCTAATGTAAATGCACCATGGATATTTCTCTATGATGTGCTTGGATACAAGAGAAAACTATGAGAGAAAAACTTTACCAAAGACTTAGCTTCCTTTCTGACACAGTTCCCAGCAAGCAGGGATCTGTGTGATATGGGCTATCGCTGGTATACTGAGAAAAGCAGGGAAGATCAGTGCCAAAGCCTTAGCAATGCAGCTTCGATAGCTCAAAATAATAATAATGGAGTAACACTTGAATGTTGATATTCTTACATCTGGGCACCTGTAACTGAACACATGGTTGGATGTGAAAATATAGAACATGATATGTGGAATCCGATTTGAGCATTGCTGTATAGAAGTGGTATAAAGACCAGTAGCTCAGGAGTGCCTGGGTGGCTCAGTCGTTAAGCGTCTGCCTTCAGCTCAGGTCACGATCCCAGGGTCCTGGGATCGAGCCCCGCATCAGGCTCCCTGCCCCGCGGGAAGCCTGCTTCTCCCTCTCCCACTCCTCCTGCTTGTGTTCCTGCTCTTGCTATCACTCTCTCTCTCTGTCAAATAAATAAATAAAATCTAAAAACAAACAAACAAAAACTTAAAAATAAAGACCAGTAGCTCAAAAAATAAAGTTAAATAGAAATGAAGATGCTCCTGTATTAGAACAAGGTAGGAAAGAGCTTAAGGAAGATGGGGTGAAATCAAAAATATCAGCACAAACTCATGACTTCGAAAGATAAAGACTCTGCTACAGGCTATATGAAATTATATAAATTCAGAAAAATGACATAAATACATAGCCCCAGGGTTCAGGTCTTTAAATTGAGGAAATTACATTTTACCAAGAGAACCAAGTGTTTCCTGAAATGTGCACCATGCTGGATCTTGGGATGAAAAAAGCAAGTTCGTTCTGGGACATCTGGTTTTTAGAAAGAGTTAAGATGAAGTAAGAAGGCCAGCCTGGTTGATTCCCTTACAGAGGTTTCAAGTGCTCAACACAATGCTTCTCGGTTTTTCTTTGCGACTTTGCTCTGTATGTTAGCTTTATTCTCTCTGGCTTACTGTCCCCATGAGCTATGGTTCTACTAGGAAGGAGAAAAGAGGGAACAGATGTTGGGTAGGTGACCTACAATGTTTGTAACAGGTTATATAGTTGATCCAGTTTGGGTCAGGTGCCCACTCACTGACCAATCACTGAGACTTGGATGAGAGAATCACATAAGAAAATGGCAGCACCCATTTACCGCAAGAGTGGTAGAAATGACATTGTTTCCTCAAACCAGGGAACTTATCCCAGAAGAAGAAAGAGATCCTTTATTTGTTATCCACTGTTGCCGACAAATTACCTCAAAACTTGGTGGCTTAAAACAACAAACATTTACTATCAAAGAGTTTCTGTAGGTCAGGAGTCCAGGTGTGGCTTAGCTGATATCTCTGATTCAACCCCTATCTGTCACAAGGCCACAATTAAGATGTTATTCGAGGTACAGTGTGGAGGCTTAATGGCAGCAGATCTGCTTCCGAGCTCCCTCACATGGCTGCTGGCAGGCCTCAGGTCCTGGCTGGCTGTTAGCCGGAGACATTAGCCCCTTGACCTGTGTCTTTCCATAAAGCAGCGCACAACACGGCAGCTGGTTTTCCTCAGAGCGAGGGAGTGAAAGAGTGAGGGGGGCGCCCAAGACAGAAGCCACAGCCTTTTTGTAACCTAATCTCTGAGGTTCTGTTCTATTTTTTAGAAGGAACTTGCCAGGTCCAGCCCACATTCTAGGGGAGAGGGTGTGAAGACCAGGAGGTGGACATCATTGGGGGACCATTGGACAGGCTGCCTACCATAGGTTCTAGGCAGGTAATATGATAAAAGACCACTACACAGAACAGTGACACACTGAATCCAAAACGGGGTGATTACAGTCTATTCCAAACAAGCTGAGTCTGTAGGAAAAGCCTTGCGATTAAGATGACGCGACCAGGGCGCCTGGGTGGCTCAGTTGGTTGAGCGGCTGCCTTTGGCTCAGGTCATGATCCTGGAGTCCCTGGATCGAGTCCCTGGATCGAGTCCCGCATCGGGCTCCCTGCTCGGCGGGGAGTCTGCTTCGTCCTCTGACCCTATCCCCTCTCATGTGTTCTCTCTCTCTCATTCTCTCTCTCTCAAATAAAAAAAAATAAAATCTTAAAAAAAAAAAAAAAAAGATGACGCAACCAGAAGGATGTTAATGCAAAATGTGCTAACAGGCGGCAGTAATGCTTACAGAAGGTTTTACAAACCATTTTTATTAAATATGGAACAGATACAAAATAGTATTTATAAAAGAGATGCGAGATAGAAAGAGTAGTGATAAAACGGAGGTGCGTGCATACAGGATCATCTCAGCCGGTATAAGACAAAGGGGATGGTCATCAGTATTGGAGCCTCTGATGCTCCCCTCTTCCCTCCCCGTCTGGAGCTCACTCTCACCCTGAATTTTGCAATCATTATTCACTTGCTCGTATCCTTACCCAAGATATTGTTTGGTCTTCCCTGCCTTGGACTTTGTATAAATGGGATCACACTCTATGTATTTCTCTGTGGTTTGCTGCTTTCACTCAAGATTATGTTTCTGAGATTTATCCGGTTGATGTGTTCACACCGATGTTTCCAATTTGACCCAAACTTCACTAAGCCCTTCATATTATCACTGAATGAATGCAAGAGCAAACTCAATTGTATTATTTGAGCCATCAGCTTTCTCTTCACTTTTCTATACAACACTGGATGGCTATCCTGTGACTCATCTCTATATATATTAGTGGACATTGGGGTTCGTTCCGTATTTTTGCTACATAAATAGTGCTGCTATGAACATCACGGGGTTCCTGGGACACCTGTGCAAACATTCCTTCACGGGATATACCTGGGAAAGGAACCACAGTTCCTTTGTATATGGATGTTCAGCCTTCAGAGATACTGCCAGATGGTTTTCCAAAGTGATTGTAGTGATTCACACACTTCTACCAGCAGTGAATAAATGTTCCTGTTGTTCCAAATCCAATCCAATATTTGATGTCTGACTTAAAATTTGTTGTCAATCTGGAAGGTATAAGATGAATTTCGTTGAGGTTTTGATTGGCATTTCACATGAGCTGTGTGTGTATTTTTTAACCACACTGGCAAGTGCAATCCAGTGATCAAACAAGACTCTGAACTCTACACTCAAGTCTTAGCCACCATCCACGTAACTATTTATAAGTTGTTGTTACCTTAACTCATTGTCATACCAAATTCTTTCCTTAAAAGTTAAATGCAAAGGGGCACCTGGGTGGCTCAGTTGTTAGTCGTCTGCCTTCGGCTCAGGTCATGATCCCGGAGTCCTGGGATTGAGCTCCACATTGGGCTCCCTGCTGAGCGGGGAGCCCGCTTCTCCCTCTCCCTCGCTCCCCCTGCTTGTGTTCCTGCTCTCGCTATCTCTCTCTCTGTCAAATAAATGAATAAAATCTTAAAAAAAAAAAAAAGTTAAATGCAAAGAATCAAGATTTGGAATAATAACTTAGTGTAATGCCTATGTTGCAAAGTGGTATATGGTAGAAAGTCAAACAGTGAGTAAAGAAAATAATTTCTGAGGCGCCTGGGTGGCTCAGTTGGTTAAACGACTGCCTTCGGCTCAGGTCATGATCCTGGAGTCCCAGGATCGAGTCCCACATCGGGCTCCCTGCTCAGCAGGGAGTCTGCTTCTCTCTCTGACCCTCCTCCCTCTCATGCTTTCTGTCTCTTATTCTCTCTCTCGCAAATAAATAAAATCTTAAAAAAATATATATATATAGAAAAAAAATTTAAAAAAAAAGAAAATAATTTCTGGGGTACCTGGCTGCTCAGTTGGTGGAGTATGTGACTCTTGATCTTGGGGTCGTGAGTTCGAGCCCCACATTGGGTGTAGAGATTACTTAAAATCTTAAAAAAAAAAGAAAATAATTTTCACGGGCATTGTCCTCCTTTTGCATTTATTTTGATGTATCATATGAAGGTGTTGAAGAAAATTAAGGGGGAAAGTGAGTCATGCCCCTCTAGTTTATATTATACATCATCTTTGCCGCCCTAAAGGGTACACACACAAAGGAGTGGACCCCAGTGGATGGTGGTACTTTTAAAGTCTTAAGTAGAATTTACACACTCAGAGATTTACAGTGAAGTGTTAAAAAGGAATTACTTTCGGGATACCTGGGTGGCTCAGTCAGTAGAGCGTCTACTTTCGGCTCAGGTCATGATCCCAGGGTCCTGGGATCGAGCCCCACATCGGGCTGCTTCCTCAGCAGGGAGCCTTCTTCTCCCTCTCCCTCTGCCTGCTGCTCCCCCTGCTTGTGCTCTCTCTCTCTGTCAAATAAATAAATAAAATCTTAAAAAAAAAAAAAAGGGATTACTTTCCTTAGATGTTATTCTGCATGGTCAACATTGGACTACAAACATGCTGAAGTTGGGATTGATTAAAATGTTAAACTTAGTGAGGTCACATCCTGATTGGACTATACCCAAGAAACACATTTCAGGACAAGTCAAAGTTCCAAGTATAACACCAGCTGCAAAGGGGCAAGAAATCAGGTGATCAGGACTGGCTGGTGGCCGTCTGTTCTTAGAGGCAGAGCTGAAGAAACGGAACTTGCTGGCTGCTTGGATGAACTCTGATGCCCGCCTGGACCCCAGGCGTCTGAGTGGGCCTGCCTTGGGATAGAGGCCAGCAGCGATGGAACAGGCAGTGGAAGTTGGGTGCTCCTAATGTTGCCCTTGGAGTTTCCTTCTGTCAAAGCTAGCACAGAAAACAGACCAAGAGGACTTCCGCTCACGTACTGGTGGAGTATAAACTTGCAATAATTTTGAAAAGCAATTTAGCAGAGCATCAAGACCTTAAACATGTTTCTATTTGCTATGTAATTCCAACCTTAGGAATCTTCCCAATCACTCGGGTTATTGAGGATGAAATACACTCATTCGCATTCTCTTAAGAAACATTAAGAGGCTACAGACACAGAAACCCAGGAAAGTCTAAACATCCCAGCCTGGGAAGTGCACAGACCCGATGTAGTTGTGGGTGGGTTTCGCCAGCCCGAGAAACTCTACGGCGAGGTTTCTCAACTTGCTACTTCTACCCCTAGTACTCTAGTGCTTGGTTACCCCGCTGTCTGCGCTGGCATTCCTTTACCGACTCCTGCTCACTTTGTTTCTACAGCCACAATCATTTTTTGGCAAGACTACCTCTTAGTTGACTTTCTCAGTACTTCCTGGTTTGAACTTTGAGAAAGAGAATCTGATTGGCCAGATCATCTTTCCAAACTAGGCAAGTAATGGGTCTTCGGCCAGCAAAGGCATTGGCTGCCCTTGGATCAGATGTCCTCCTGTGGCCCAATCAGCTGGGGATAAGAGGGAACAGCCCACCCATAGCCGCTCAGTGCAGAGACCAGTGGTGAGGCCAGTTTCCCTTATAAAGGACTTTGGGCTGGCAAATACTGTAATGGACATCTCAAAGGAACCTAAGAAAAAAGTTCAGAGATGGAGCCAAGAGGTGCATTACACACACGAATGGCGAATGCACGCACACACGAATGTTGAAAAACCCTAATGACCATCAACAGAGCAGTAGGATAAATTCTGGGCTGCGGGTATGGCACAATGAGCAGCGAATGCAACGACTTTGAGCGATATCGAACACGGGGAAATGTTAACAAAATATTAAATGAAAAAGCAGACCATAAAACTGCATGTACAAGTATGATCAGAATTCACTAAGAAAAAAAACCCTGCTTTTATTTTTTAATCTGTAAGGGAAAGTTAACGGTTAGTGGTGTAATGACTGGTGATTTAAATGTTCTTGATTTCGTCGTGTAGCTTTCAAACGTTGCATAATGAACAGATACTATTTTTATAAGGAGGGTAAATACTAAGTATTTGTTAAAGTTCACGTTCCTCACTTTTAACTGGGTTCTCAGGACGGACCAGCTCTCTCTTGCCTTATCTCCGGGCTCTCAGCCCAGGGGACCCCAGCCTCCTCCCCCACCCCCCCGCCCCGTCTACCCTCCCGTGGTTGGAGCGGGGGGGGGGGGGCTCTCCCGCCCACACCAGGGCCAAGCTCCTCTCGCTCGGTTCTGTCACCTCTCCCACGTTTCCCCTTCTCCAGTCTCGAAAAATGTCACTTTTCTGAACCATCCGCGGTCTTTATCCCACACTACTTTTCTAACCAAAAAAGGCTGGCACAGAGGGCTCTTGGCTCGGCTCACGGCGCCAGCGCGCCCCCAGTCGGGTCGGGCTCCCCAGACGCGCTCTCCCCCGCCGGGCCAAGTCCGGCCCCGCAGCGCCCTCCCCCGGGATCGGCGATCCCCCGCCCGGCCCAGACCCGCAGCGCCCTCCCCCGGGATTGGCGATCCCCCGCCCCACCCCGCCCCGCAGCGCCCTCCCCCCGATCGGCGCTCCCCCCCCAACCCGACCCGGCCCCGCAGCGCCCTCCCCCCGGATCCGCGCTCCCCCTCCCGACCCGGCCCCGCAGCGCCCTCCCCCCGGGATCCGCGCTCCCCCGCCGGGCGGGGTCAGGTCCGTTCCGCGGCGCCCCCGCCTGCTTCCGCCTTCCGGCCGGTCCCTAACTCTACCCTGCGCGCGTGTCCCCGGCCGGCCATGGCTCCGCTCCGTTTCTCGGCCAACGTGTCGTGGCTGTTCCCCGAGCTCCCCGGGCTCCCCGCGCGGCTCCGGGCGGCCGGCAGCTCGGGCTTCGAGGCCGCGGAGGTGGCCTGGCCGTACGCGGAGCAGCCCGAGGCACTGGCGCGCGCGGCGCGGGAAGCGGGGCTGCGGCTGGTGCTGATCAACACGCCCCCTGGTGCGCCGCGGGGCCGGGGCGGGGGGGGCGCCGGGAGGCCCGAGGACGCGGGCCTGGGCTGAGGCTCGTTCTCTCCGCAGGAGACCGAGAGAAAGGGGAAATGGGGCTGGGGGCCGTTCCCGGGAGGCAAGCGGCCTTCCGAGAGGGGCTGGAGCGGGCAGTGCTGTACGCCAAGGCTCTGGGCTGTCCCAGGTATCCTACCCTCTCCTCCACCTCCTCCCCATCCTGCCCTGTCCCCTCCAAGACCCTGCCCCACGTCTGGGGTCTGGAAGAACGGAACGCCAGGTTGGAAAGGTTCGGGAGTCAGCACACGGGCCCTTTTCCACTCCGCCAGCCCCGGTCCTTTGTAAATTGCCTTTTGTGTTTTTATTTGTCCTGTGTCATTCTCAGTTGGCTACTCTTTCATGCTGGGATCCAGTGCCAGGAGCTGCCTGGCTAGGGAGATAGCAAAGTAAACCTATGGAGTGATCCATTGGAGGAAGGGTCAGTTTATGGCACCTGTCTGGGATCCGAGGAAGCTTCTTACAGGTAGTGATGTTGAGCTGGGTCTCAAAGGAATGAATAGGCATTTGCTTGATGTAAGGAGCACTGGAGGCGAGGATGCAGCAGCCAGAGACAAGAGAAGGCTTGGGGCGCTCAGCAGAGTTCCTGAGGCTGGAGATGTGGCCCTTTGCAGCTGGGTGTGGCCAAGAAAGATCAGGAGATGGCAGCAGGAGGTGGAAGAGGCACAGTGGGGCTGATCAAATAAATGTCAGACCCCACTGAGGGTAAGCGGGCTGAGATGGAACCGGCAACAGGGGTCCTTACTGGTGAGTGGTGGGGGCTGAAAGCAGATGGGAAGGCTTTAAGGAACAGATGCAAGGCACGGAGACAGGCAGCTCGGAGTACTTAAGGGAAAGGGTCAAAATACTTGTTAGGAAGAGAGGCTGCCGTGCATGCTTATAGCCCCAGGAGAGGGCCCGCTGGAAAGGAGGGCTAAATGAGAGGTCTCTGCGGTGGGAGGATGGGGTGACCCTCAGAAGGTATCTCAAGCTGACACAGGTGGGCGAGGGGTGGGGGGCTGGGAGGGCAGCTGGAGGCGGCGCCCACTGGGAGCCAGAGGAACGAGGGCCCTGCAGTCAGGATGGCTTCCCCAGCCTCCTCCAGTGCCACCTTCCCCCAGGATTCACCTGATGGCTGGCCGGGTACCCCAGGGGGCTGACCGAGCAGCAGTCAGGAGTGAAATGGAGACGGTTTTTCTGGAGAACCTGAGGCACGCAGCTGGGGTTTTGGCCCAGGTGAGACCAAGGACATGCAGACACGCGTACTTACGCGAATGCCTGTGTGTGCGGAGGGGGGTGCACAGAGGGGCGAGCAAATGAGGCACGAGGCCCGGCACTAGCCCAGCTCAGAGGGAACGGTGAGGGGCTTCACCAGTGACTGGCCAAGAGGGGGACGAAACTGGAGCAGAGCTCAGTTCACGGGTCCACCGTGGTGCTAGGAGAGCCTCGTGGGACTGCTGGAGCCCATCAATACCCGCATCACTGACCCCCGGTACTTCCTGGACACCCCCCAGCAGGGTAGGACCGCAGCCCTGTGCCCCCCCCCCCAGTCCCCTCTGATTCTTGTGCTCTCCTTGGGTCTCATGGCCCCCTCCCCGGTTTCTCTCCCAGCGGCAGCCATCTTACAGAAGGTTGGAAGACCCAACCTCCAGTTACAGATGGTAGGTGGAAGAAAGGGAGTGCTTCTCAGAAGGCCCGTGTTCCCCACATCTGGGGAGAATGGGGCGGGGGGCCAGGGGGCCTGCAGGGTCTCTGACTAGCGTTCTCTACTCAGGACCTATTCCACTGGCAGATCATGGATGGGAACCTGACAGGAAACATACGGGAGTTCCTGCCCCTCATTGGTGAGGGGTCTTTCTTTGCTCCTTGTCTGCTGGGCTCCCACCCCTTCAACCCTCCGCCTGCTCGCATTTGTCCCTCAGGCCTCAGCTGGAGCCTGGCCCCACACCTGCCCCCATCTGTGTCCAGGGCACGTGCAGGCGGCACAGGTCCCGGACCGGGGGGAGCCTGACAGCCCCGGAGAGCTGAACTTCCCCTATCTATTCCAACTGCTGGAGGATGAAGGCTACAGGGGCTTTGTGGGCTGCGAGTACCGGCCTCAAGGTAAGGGGGGTGCTGGGGCCCCAGGCCGGGCCCTGGGGAAGGGAGCTCTGGAGGGACAGGTATTGGACATGGCTGCTTTTCTCCTCACCGGCTGAGACACGGCCACCTCCCTCTCTCCCCAGGAGACACAGTAGAGGGCTTGAGTTGGCTTCGTTCGTACTGGGATAGGCGGGGCCGCCCGCAGGCTGGCCGGTGAGGTCCTGCCCTGCCCCCCCCCCCCCCGCCTCTGTGGGACAGGGCGCCAAGCAGCCTGCATCGCCTCAATTAAAGACCACCTGCTCAACATTTTCCCGTGTGCGTGTGTGTGTGTGATTGGGCGGGTGGGGGACAGTGTCTAACCGCTCGCTCTCCCGGGGCTGCTTCCCTCCTGGTGAGAAGGGACAAGAAGCGACGAGAAAGGATGGATGGCTCACACCCAAGTGCTCCACTCTCCTGTGCACACGGGGGTTTTTGAGCCCACATCTTCATTTACACACCACAAACCGCAGGTCAGAGAGCTGAAGGACTGGCCTGTGGTCACAGAGGCTTCAGAGGCAGGGCTGACATTGGAACCAAGGTGTCATATCTCAACGGCAATGTCCAGCAATGATGTTCAAGTGGGAAATGAAGACCAGAGGGCTCAACGTGGGGCTGGGGTGGCTGACGGCAATCCGAGACTTGGAGGCAGCGTTCAGGCAGAGGGGCTCTCGGGGTGAGTGCCTGCCACCTGGTGTGAGTTCCTGGGACTCCACCAGGTGAGCAGGAGGGGGCAGTCCCTTTCTGGAAGGGTCCAGGGGCCTGAAAGGAGACAGGCACCTCAGGGAGTTGCTCTGCCCCTCTGAAGCGCTGGGCCGGTCAGCAGTGGCAAGTGCTCAGGAGGGCAGCTCCCACTGCGAGGCTGGGGCTGCAGACCCCTGAGAGCTAGTCACAAAGCTTTTGGTGTCCTTCAGTGTCCGGGCCCAGAAGGGCTGGTCAGTCCTGCTTTGAGTGGGCAATCTTCCAGGCCCCCATGGTTCGAGGAACAGTGACATTCACTGGTCTGGGCCTCAGAGGAGGCGGGTCCAGAGGGTAAAGCAAGCTGTGTTGATGACGGACTCAAGGTGGTGGTAGGTGGAGACCAGCTGGGCAGGGGGGCTCTCGCTGTCCTGGGGCTGTACTGGGAAGGGCTCTCGGAAAACCACTGTCAAAGACTGTGGGGAACATGGCAGGGGTGCAGTGGTGAGAGGTGGCGGGGGGAGGCAGGGGGAGCAGGGCTCCCCAACCTCAGCAGGCTCCAGGGGGGAGCCTCCCACTAGGCTGACACAAAGCCCCTCACCCCTGTTCTCACCGTCTTTCCCAAGTGGGAATCCAGAAACACCAGCACAAAACAGTCCGTGAACTTCTGATTCAGTACAACCTGCAGTGAAAGACAAAGTGACATGGGGAGTGAGGTCTGTGTCACCTGAAGCGGCATTCACCTTCCTTGAGGGCATTCTGGAAGTAGGACCGGTGTGAGGAAGGCCTGTTTCCATCGCCACACCTGAGCCCACCTGCATTCCGGTCGCCCAGGACCTTGTCTCTAAACTGAACCTCAGTCCTCATCCTCGCTGGCTCCCTGGCAGCCTGACCGGCCTCATCACAATGAGGGAGAGGCGCCCGACTGGAAGGTTTCAGAACTTGTCTATCTAGAGGCCCCGTACAAAGCTAGCACACTGAATCTCATCAGTGACGGAGAGTTCTCTACCCTTTGCACAACCCCTCCTTGCCTCCTGTCCTGAGTCTTGTATCTCTTTGACCTCCCCTGGGACTGTCCCCCTATGTCTGACTGTCCCTTTGCTCAGCTCTGTGATCTCTTCCAGATGATTCCTTCTACTCCCAGGCTTCAGTGACCACCTGTTCACATAGATGCTGCCCAGGTCTCTCTCTCTCTCCTGGGCTCCGGTCCATAAACCTTCTAGAGTGTGGTCCTGGGAGGGCCTCATGGACCTCCGACCCAACTCCTCACCCTTCCCCCAAAGCCACTCCTGCTTTAGTGCTCCCACTACCCGCAGGAGCACCCCCATCTGCTCAACCCCCCTGCACAACTGCAGCCTTACCACCTCAGCATGCCAGGATGCCCCTTCACACCCTGAAGGTGGCCTTCCCCCCAAGCAGTGCTGCGGGAACCCTCCCTATGGGCCAACGCCTACTTTTTGGGGAGTCTTCTTCTGAACGCCTCCTCCCCACAACCACCACTCTCATCAGGCCCACTCTTCAGTCTCTCAGCCCCCATGCTCTCTGGCCACCACCTGAGCCTTTTTCCCTCTACCTGGCCCAGGTAGTGCTTAGCTTCTCACGTGCACCTGGGGATTGGGCTAGAAGGCACGTGCTGAGTCAGCGGGTCGGGGCTGGGGCCCAAGAGTCTGCATTTTGGCACACTCCCAGGTGCTGCTGCCACTGGGGTAAAAACCACACTGGGTAACGAGGCCTTAAAGCCACAGAGGTCCTTCTTGGGATTCCAGCCCCTAAGACCAACCACTGATGAGGTTCCAGAGCTTGGCCCTCTGGATCTCTAGCCAAAGGTCTGTGTTTTTTTGTGAGCTTATTTTTATTTATATATATTTTTAAAGATTTTATTTATTTATTTGGCAGAGAGAGACAGTGAGAGAGAGAACACAAGTAGGGGGAGTGGGAGAGGGAGAAGCAGGCTTCCCGCCGAGCAGGGAGCCCTATGTGGGGCTCGATCTCAGGACCCTGGGATCATGACCTGTGCCGAAGGCAGACGCTTAACAACTGAGCCACCGAGGTGTCCCTTTCTGTGAGCTTTTAAGGTCAGAGCTCTAGGTTGTTCTCACAATTCCTATGTCGAGGCTTGCTGCTCAGTGCTTGAAGGGTTTCACATGGACCCCGTTCCATCTAGGCCTCCCACCAAAGCAGGCCTCATTTAGTTGGGCTGGGGCTCCTTCAGGGACCTGTTATCTCTCTGATGAGGCCTTCGGCTACATCTCCCCTTTCAGAGGAGGCTCAAAGAGACTTACCAGGTATTGAGTTCCCAAGTCTGGGCTCTGGAAATGGCGACAGCTCTGAGGAAAGCGGCTTAGGAGAACCTTGATCAGGCTCTGGTACCAGGAAACCGTCATAGACAGGAAGCAGTCCTAGGGGAAGGTCCATGGAGCTGGATCTGCTGTCTCAGAGCCACCTGAGATCTCTGCACCGTCTCCCCCGGCTGCTGCTAGAATCCCTAGTATCCAAACCAGCCCCTTCTAGAACCCACAGCCACTTACCAGCTGGGGGTCAATGTCCCCAATGGATTTGGCATGAACTGCTTCCAGGAGTTCCTCCAGCTCCGCCAGGGCCAGGCGCCCCCCCAGCCGTAGCCGGTCAGGCCCCGGAGGCTCCAGCAAGAAGAGGCGCTTCCAGAGGGTGTCCCGACGGCAGTGCCCTCCAGCCAGCCGGACCAGCTGAGCCAGCCGTGCCCGTGCCACCCCCACCTCTGCAGCCAGTGGGGGGAACAGGGGAGCTGGTCCAGGGGCCAGACCAAGCCCCGAGGCCTCCCCAGGACTACCAGCTGAGCTCCCAGGAGCTTCTGGCTCAGGGGGTAGTTTGGGTGGCTTCCGGAACCGGCGCATGTCCGCGGTGAGTCTGGGGAAGAGCTCTCGTTGGCTGGTGAGCACCACGAAGAACTGCAGCCTGGGGTGGGGAAGGGGTAGGAATGTGGTGATCAGAGCAGGAGACACAGAGAGCAAGGGTACAGGAGAGGCTGGGCAACGAGCACATTCGAGGCGGGGGATCCGCTGACCGCAGAACGTGCCGCTCGGCTTCTCCTTGCTCTTCAAAGGGTGCAGCACAGTGACACACCAGCAGAGACACATCGAAATCGTCCTGGTGACGAAGCCCCTCCGAGTCCAGGTAGGAACCGGAGCTGTACAGTGTGGGTGGGGAAGATGCCAATCCCGAGGTTCTAATGAAGCCAGGGGCTTGAGAAAACACCAGTCTCCCTACTGCCCGGATGGCCCTGACCTCAGCTCTGCCAGAGCACATGCTGGTGCCCCCCTCCCCCCACCACTTCACCTGTGCCACGCCGATACCAGGGCATATTCGTTATGTTCTGGGCCTCCTGGCCGGGCCATCCGCAATGGCTTCATGTGGTAGGAGCCGGCATGGTCAGCTACGTAGTTGTACAGCTGGTGGGCAGCGATGAGTGGTGTGGAGAGCTCCAGTGTCCCTGAGGGGCAAGTTACAGGAGACGCTGAGCCTGCGACAGACATACTGAATAGGTGGGACAGGGGGACGGACATTCCTAAGGCTCTGATTGACAGGTGGACTGGCTCTGTTTTTCTGGGGGACTCCTAAGGTCCTGTCGAACATCGAGATGGGCCCAAAGTGGCTCAGAACAGACAGATCGAGGGCAGGATCTAAACTCTGATAGGAAACAGGGTGAAGAACTTAAGACACAAACCAGAGACACGGGAACATGGTCCAAGTGACATTAAGGTGATTAACAATACGGGACAGGAGGTGAGGAGGTCTGGTCCAGGAAGTAGTCCCACCGGCCCTGGTTTGACGCCCTGTGGTCTATCTCTGGTTCACTGGCCTACCCTTGAGCACCGACCTTGGTAAATGTGATTGCGGCCGAAGTGGGGCCCATCGGGGTGATGGGCCAGGAAGTGCCGCAGGAAGGTGGTCAGGTGGTAGCCGTGCCGCAGCACTAGGTGGGCGCCCAGAACGTGCTGGTGCACGAGGCGCAGGTGGAAGTCATAGCTGAACGAGTGCACGTGCATCAGGTCCCGCACCTTGTCGCATTCCTCCGTGAACAGCATGGACAGCTGGCGGGGGAGGTGGGCAGGGACCAGGTCAGGGCCCGGCAGGCCACCCGGCACATTCCCGTTTCTCTCCCTCTTCCACGGGAAGAGCAAATTCAAGGGGAACCCTGTTGCTGTGGGCCCAGGGGAACCCCCTTCTGCTGGAATGACTTCTGTGGGAAGCCCTCCTCAGTGTATCCCCTTTTTCATACAGCACTATCATTCTGTTTATGTGGAACTACGACCGTTTTGATAGAGGGGCCTTTTTACCCCAGATTCTGCTGAAGTCTGGCACAGATCCACTGATGCAAAACATACTTGGTTAGTACCTGCCCGGTACCGTTCGAGGCGCTGGGGATAGACTGGGGGAAGAGCAAACCCTGCCCTCAAGGAGTGTACGTTCTAGCAGTGGGCAGATAGGACGGCCAATGTTAGGCCACAGAAACGAGTATGTAGGACGTCAGAAGACGGTGTTATGGAAAATCTAGTGAAGTGCCACGGTTTTATGCTGGTGGCCAGGGGAGGCCAGGCGTGGTGGAACGTATACATTAGGAAGTCTTTCCTGGCTCCTCCCATTTCTCCAGCTTGACCTTCCCATCAGACTACCTGCTCTTCCCAGTACATCATATGTTCTCTTCACACTTTTGTACCTGCTTGTTCTCTCTGCCTGGAATGCTGCTCTCCCCGCTCCCCAAATCTGGCTAGCTCCTACTCGTTCGTAAAGCATCCTCTGGGACATCCTGCCAGGGCTAGGCCAGGGTGGGCCTCCTCTAATTGATCTGTGAATGAATGAATGAACCATGGATGGAGGAAGAAAGGCAGACAGAAACATGGAGCTGGTGCTTTCCTGGTGGAAGTCACCGTCACTGAGAGTGTGTTAGCGGCTGGATCCATGGCGCTGGGCTGGCAGGATCTATGGGCCCAAGCCCTTGGAAGCACTGGGAGCAGGAGTTATTAGGAAAGGAAAGAACTGGCTGTTGAAGAAGCGACAGCCTTGGGGTCAGAGCAGCTGTCTGGCCTTAACTGAGTCACAATGTCTCGGTTTCAGCTCCCTCATCCACACAGAGATAAAGCAGAGGTCTTTGCAAAGCTAGAGAACGTGTGGTAAACTGAAGGGCCCACGGATGATGATGATCATGAGCACTAGAGTGGGAAGGGCTCAGGATGCTCGTGGAGGAGGGGAAGAGGAAGAGAGGAAAGCTGGGGGGACATAATTCAGGCTCAGGGACATCGGACTTCGTGTCGGGGATGGCTCATGATGGTGCATGTTAGCTGAGGGCTCCCGGCCACAGACCTAGATTTCAGCCCCAGTCCTGCTCCCGACTGGCATGTTGCAAGGAACACATACTTAACCTCCATGCAGGTAGGTCCCCTACGTGTACAGCAGGAGGAAAACTCTCTTCTACGCTGAGTATGCATACTCTGCACTTAGTAACAATGGCAACAGTTTAGCAATTTAGCAATCTATGTAGGGTCAGCGATTACACAAGCAGGGGCAGGGAGAGCCAAGCTTGATGGAGATCAGGGGCAGGAAACCACAAGGACTTCAAGAAGCTCGAGAGTGTCATGGGGCTGGGTCTTTCCCACCAGCACGACAGCAAAGTGTGAAAGCATACCTGTCCGTCCAGAGCTCCCCCCGGAGCACTCTGGCCCAGGTAGGTTTCCGCACACAAAGCACGCTTTTCTGGGTCACCTTATCCCATGATGGCTGGACTAGGTGTCCACACTCAAGTCAAAGGCAACCATCCCCAGGCTGGATGTGAGCTATCCAGATAAGAGGAGTCAGGCAGACTAGGCCCGGTCAGATCCTGATCTCAGGAACGAAATGAGAGGCACAAAGAAGGCACAGCCCTCACGTGACGTGCCTGGTGACCGAAGTGCAGAGGGCTTCAGGTCCCCGACCTCACTCGATCTTGACTCATTCTGTGCACTCCTGGGAGCTGGGCCCTCATGGATACAGAGGCCCTGCCCCGAGGGAGACAGGGACATAAATAACAACCAAGGGCCAGGGGTACGCTGTGTGGCTGGGAACTCTGGTCCTCATTCTAAGTGTTAGTGGTGATCCTGACAAAGCCTGGCTGTCTCCAGCTCTAGATCAGGCCAGGACTGCCCATGGCATCGGCGTACCCATGTGTCAGATTACCCACTATGTTCAAAGGTCCTCACTGGCCATCTCTGGTTATGGATCGACCACGGTGCTGGGCTCCTGTCAGTCCCACGATGAACACAGGACCAGAGCAGGCCACTGTGCTGGACTGACTTCTGCCTCCAGTGCTACGGTGGAATACAGCTCTGGCCCACTGACAGAGTGAGACTGATGGGTAGATGACCCAGTCATGGCACCAGAACAGCCACTGACCTGGCCAGCCCAAGCAATAGATCACCACTGGCCCAGACTACCCGTGCATTCCTCTTATTGGCCACGGTGCACTGGGGATGCACTATGTCCGGGACCCCCTATTTCTCTGTCCCCACCACATACCTGAGAGTTGACAGCTTGCCCCATGGGGATTCGGGAACATTCTAGGGCAAACTGTTTGACACAGAAGTAACAGCCCTGGAGAGAGGGTGAAGATGAGGTCAGGAGGGCAAGAGACAGGTGGATCCGGCTCTCCCCACTCACTGTTCCTCCTGCTCACCTGAAAAGCCAGCTCCATGAGGATGATGCCCCCGGGCAGTGCCCGCTGCAGGTGGTAGGTGGTGACCGGAGAGCCAGTGCTCTAAAGAAAGGAGAAAGATTAGGGTTCAGGGGCAAGCGTTGGGGATTCACGAGTCTTGAACCAGCAGGGGAGTCCTTTGGGTCAGTGATTCCTGGGTCTGGGGCATCACTGACTGCACTGTCAGGGAAGGTACACGATGATGCGCTACCTTGGGGCTCCCATCAGTCTTGGTTTTAGGGCAGGAAAAGGAGCCGCGACCCTCCGTTCCAAGGATGGCCATGGCCCGCAGCCGGCTGGTGCTGCAGAAAAGAAGAGGGAAGAAGATGAGGCAGGCCAGCAGGGGAAGCAGTCCGGCCAGCAGACCCATAATCACTTTCATGGCCAAGTGTTCTGCAGGACTGGAAACAGGGCGGGAGAGGGAAAGGACCTGCTTGGGGTACCATGTTGGGTAAGTGGCTGGGACTGGAGTCCAGGTCTAGACCGCGGGGCAGCAGGACTCCACAGCAGCTACTGGTCTAAGGGGAAGCTGGAGGGGTGCTCTGTGGGAGGTGGAGAGCAGGCCCCTTTCCACCAGTGAGAGGAGAGGGGTTGGGCTAGGGCATGAGAGGCTGCTGAGACTACAGGAAGACACCGTGAGGGGATGGGAGATATCCCTGTACTGGGGGGAGTGGGGATGGGGGAGAAGGAGAGGCTGATGCACGTCTAAGATTTCAGGAGGAAAATTCAAGGACACGCTTGATGCCCTGGTTAGATACTTTCTTCTGAGAGGGAAAAGGAATTCTCTTTTGACTGAGGAATGGCAGTTTCAGGGTCCCACAGACCTACTCTACTCAGCGGTTAAGGGGAGAAGAGAAGCAGGGAAGGTACTGTGAACAAGGAAAAGAGCAAGGGCCAGGAGGATGCACTCA
Organism: Mirounga angustirostris; assembly: GCF_029215605.1. NCBI lineage: Eukaryota > Metazoa > Chordata > Mammalia > Carnivora > Phocidae > Mirounga > Mirounga angustirostris. Next base: position 156,462,682 of record NW_026991712.1, read on the forward strand.
TTACCTCAGGAGCTATAAACCGCCAGGACTCTTGCTGGCAGTCTGGGGTTGGGGGTGGGGGGGGCTGTGTCAAAGCCTCTGGCGAAAAGAAATGTCTCATTTAATCCTCAATGAAATTGGAACAAGACTTAAGCAGTGATTTGTGATGGTTAAAGAATGGTGAGAGAGGAAGGCCTGACTATAAATTTGGCTCCAGAAATGTATTTTTCATCCCAGTGTCTTTTTTTAAAAAATTATTTTATTTCTTTAAAGTAGGCTCTACACCCAGCGTGGAGCCCAACGTGGGGCTTGAATTCATGACCCTGAGATCAAGACCTGAGTTGAGATCAAGAGTCGGATACCCAACTGACTGAGCTACCCAGGTGCCCCCAGTGTCTTTTGTTTTAAAAAGGAATCCAGACTTTTGGGAATAGCTTCAAACTGAATGGAAAGTACGGAAACTAAAGTCTCTGAGACACTCCTTTAGGGGGACTGGTCAGGGCAGCAAGCAGAGCTCCTCCTCAGGCCCTGGTGCCCAGAAATGAGAGGGGCGGGGTCCTAGAGGAATAGGCCTGTCCTCTCTTCCTAATGCCTGGAAGAGGGAGGGAGGCCTGAGAGCTGGACAGCTGGTTTCAGAAACGCTGAAGCATTGGAATTGGCTTTCTGGGCCACGTGGTGTCCCGAGTAAGAAAGTACAACTCGTACGCACAAGGAACTGTGTGCAACACGAAGAGGTACGTTCCCACAGCCACTGGCAAGGGGCTGGGAACACAGAATCTGGAGGCTCAGATATTGAGAGGAACATAAAGCAGGGGCCACAGAAACGGGAATTTGAGATTTGACACAGGACAAGAAAGGTGGTCATAGATGTGTCACTGTGCTCAGGGGAGCTAAAAGGTGGCGACAGAGGAGCTGCCTAATTCCCAAGACTCAGACCTGTCACGACTGCCTCAGACCGGGCCGGGGGACAGGGACGCAGGTGGGCCTGGGCAGCGGTCCCTGGTGGGGCCTGGGCAGTGGTCCCTGGTGAGGGAGGCTAACTCGGCGAGGGCAGGGCTTCCTGGGCCACGAACTATGTGAAATACCCAGAGAGGCCCCTGCAGTGATGGGGCCAGGAATCATTAAGCCCCAGATCCAGAAGCCTAGGAGCTTCCTGTGCGTGGATGTACACCAGCCAGTCAGCATGCAAGACGTACGTGGGCGTGAGCCTGTGAGGATGTACATAGCTGTGCGCACACCTGTGTGGCCGTGGGGTTCACAGGACGTGCCCACAGCCCGCGTGGAGGCGGCCCAGACCCTCGTGGATGCGTTCGCCTGGTGGGGTGGACGTGCACAAGGCCCACGTGGTTCAGACGGGGCCCGGGGGAAGAGAGCCAGGGTGTGTGGGGCCTCGCCTGCAGCGGAAGAGGGGAGGAGGAGGGGAGGAGGAGGGGGCTCACCTGCGGGTGGGTGAGGGGGGCCGCAGCGGCACGAGCACGAAGCCCATGCTCTGCAGATACTGCACGTACTGCTGCAGGAAAGCCAAGCTCAGCTCCTTCAGCCAAGGCTCCTCCCGGGCTCCTGGCGGAGGCGCATCTGAGGATTCGCAGCCTGCAGGGGCCTCCCGGCTCCCAGCCCCTGACTCGGGGCGATGGCGCCGCTGTGGGAGTGGAGATTAAGGCAGGCTCTAGCCTCTGTCAACCACACCACAGGGGTGGAGGAATGGAGGGCACGGCAGGTAAAGGGAGGTCCCATGGGAGCAATCCAGGAGTCTGGAGCCTCACCTGGCCCTCGGGGGCCCCAGGGGTCTCGGGGGGCCCATGCAGCCAGGCAGCTGGGTCGAAGAGCAGGGCCGTTGCACAGTAATGCACCAGGCGGGATGACTGCTTCAGGGTCTCCAGCTCTGCAGCCTGGGGAGATGAGGTGGTGAGTGCTAGAACGGTGGCCAGGAAAGGGTCACAGGATGCTCATGGAGGACACGGGCTCGGGCCACTCACACTGATGGGCATGCTGGCTGGGGCAGAACGCTGCTGCCAGGTCACAAACAGGTTCTCCATCTTCATCTGGCGCTCCAGCTCTGGGGGGTGCAGGCATTAATAACGACCCCCAAGACCTGTCAACCCTCTCCCTCCCACACTGCACGGACTGCCCCTGCCTGGCCCAGGGCCCTCACCTCTGCGCTCTGCCATCTTGATCTCCAAGAACTGTTGTCCATGGTAGGTGACAGGATCAGGGGGTCTGGGCACAGGGCCGAGTGAAGAGCTGGGGCGGGCAGCTGTGATATCCCTCAGGGCCTCATCGAAGGGGAATGTGTCCAGGGGAAGAGGGCCCCCGCCCCGAGAGGATGCACTCAGCCGGCCCTGTTCGCGGCTCAGGGGGGGGCTTGCACTCCGGATGAGGGTCTCTGCTTCCATGGTTGGCAGGAGGAATGGGTTTGGCTCCTGAGAGAGATGGAGTGTCACAATGGGTTCATGGCCTTTGCCTTCACACCCTCTCTCCCACCCCATGGCCTCCTCTCTCAGATGCTCCCTCCCCACTACCTCTGCCCTCAGTCTGTCCCCTCTCCCCTGCTTCCGGACTGGCACCTCCTTGAACTAATCCCTCAGGAACCAGAACTAGAGGAGGGAGCCCAAGCAACGGGCACCTTTTCATCCCGCACCGGGAAGTCCAATTGGCCGTAATGATGGAAGAGCCCAAGCTTCTGGCTGAGGAGGCAGAAGATGAGGTGGGCACGCGAGTTCTGCCACTGCACGAGGCGAACCAGCGCTCGGCCCAACGCCGCTCCCAGGTCTGGAGCCCAGTTGTAGGTCAGCAGCTGCAGCTGGAAGTCAGGGGTCAGGGTCAGTGACATCACTGAACCCCTTCTCCCACCCAGCCCCTGGCCCCCCATCTACCTTCTTGTCCACGACCTCCAGCAGCAAGAACCTCTGCCGGGGAGCACTTCGCCCGGAGCTCCCGTCGCCTCCCGGCTCAAAGCGCTGCACAGCCTTGGCAGCTATAGGGGGAGCGCTCAATTGGGGTCTGGAGGCAGATCCCCTTGAACCCACCCTGGCCCCGCAGAACTCTGAACTCACCCCCTCTAGTCCATGCCCTCACCCTGCTGGGTTGGTCTCCTCCACTGCAAGAAGTTCCTTCCCAGAAGCAGCAGATGCCGCTCCGTTGCCGGGCGTGGCGTTGGGCCCAGTTGTCCAAGGGAGCAAGGACTGAAGATCTCTGGCTCTGAACCCCTGGAGGGAGGATGGGAGGCACAGAAAGCAGACCATCCATGCACAGCCCCATTCCGTGGCCATCACCTCCCAGGCCTAGCCCCCACCTGTCCGAGCTCAGCCCCCAGGACACCCCAAACTCACAACTGCTGCTCAAAGACACGGACACTGGTGTCTCCAGCCATGGAGGTGACCAGAGTGGTGAACTCAGAGAGGACAGATGGAAGGAGGAATCGGGACACCATGTAGGTGGAGCTCCTGGACACTGAGGCACAACCTGGAACCAGGGCAGAGAAGTCACGGTGAGGCCGCAGGCTGGGGACCAGGCCATGGGGTTGAGTACAGGGACGAGGGGGCTGGGGTCTCACCAATCTGAACCATAAACTCCATCCAGCGCTGAGTCACACGAGCAAACACAGGCTGCAGGGTCCCCACCTCACCCTCTTCTAGCTGTGTGGTCCTGCGTCTAAAGACGCAGAGGGACTAAGAGCCTCACCTCCACATGTGACACAAACCCAACACCCACCTGTGACTTCACCCCCCCGCCCCCGGCATGACACAACACCACAAGACACACACACACACACCTTTGTCTCTGGGCTCCAGAATCTGGGCCTAGTGCCCGCTCAGTTCCACCTGGAGTCCGAACACTTTCAGTTTTGTGACGCCTCCGGCCCCGGGTGTCTTCTGGCCGATCCAGGACAATGTCATCAGTTGTTTTGGGGGAACCCAAGTCCCCACATTCTGTTTTACTCTGGGGGCAAGGAAGTGAATGAGGAAGTGCTGCTGGGAAGGGGGATGGCGTGGAGGATGGGGGCGTCGTGGACCAGTAATGAGAGCCGGGGGTGGGGGAGCTTGGCGGCCTAGGCGCAGACCCTAGCCTTGGGCAGCACTCAGTTTTCCCGAGCCCCGGCACCCTCACTGGTAAAAGCCCTACTTCTCCTGTGGGCAGCTATGAGAGCCCCATGAGAAAGAGGGCAGTGAAGGTGCCTGCCAAGCTGAGGCTCTCTCTGTCAGAGAGAACCTGCCCCGCTGCACACCCCGAAGGGAGAGAACCGTTTTATGTAACAGGCCATCTGGGGAAAGGTCTACGGGGGGTGAAGGGGAGCCAGGAGACAGGCAAGAAGGCAGACGCTCACTCCACCAGCTCTTCCCATCCTCTGATTACCAGCATATCCCAGAAGCTACGGCGGCCAGCTTTGCTGGGGGGAGTCACAGGCTCCCCAGGGCCAGGGCCAGGGGGAAAGGTGCTAGCTCGGCCCGCAGGGCTCTTGGTTTCCAATGACCCGCTCCGGAGACTTCCTGTGGACATCAGACGTTACAGACTCCTGTCACTGACCATCAGTGCCTATTTCAGACGGCCTAGCCCCTATGCCATCTGCTAGCCAGTGGAGGTGTATGCAACTGAGAGCTATGTGTTTGTGTGAAGGGAGCTCCTGAGGAGGTGTCCCTCTCGGAGCGGGGGGACGACCGCACGTGTGCACTTCTGCCGGCCTGTCACCTTGCGGACGCAGAGAAGATAAAGGACAACTGTGAACGTGTACTTCGGAGGGTGCCTCTGCGATGCTTTCCTGGACCCCCTCCTTTGCCACCTCACCAGAGACACGGTCTCGCCTGGGCCCGGCACGTTCCCTGGACGCCACGTACCTGGAGATGCGTCCTCTGTACACAGCGAGGCTGGCAGCAGCCGCAGCTCCATCATGGCATCGGCCAGCGCCTGGCGGGCTGCTCCCCGGAGCTTCTCCTCCAGCTGCACGATGCTGATGTTCCCCTTCTCCCACACGTCCAGTCGAAGCCATGGGGCCCCACTGTGAGCTGGAGGAAAGAATGGGGGTGACATGAAGGTGCCTCTGGTTCCCAGAGCATTAACTCAACACCCCCTCTGCTGACCCACCTGAAGAACTGTCTGGCACGACTGGACAGCGAGTGACCTGGGTCAGCTGCTCAAATTCCTCCTCTTGTAGTGGGTCGAGGGGCCCCGGAGAGGAGAGGGGCCATGATGCCAGTGAGATGGGGCTCCCCCCTTCATCCACGAAGGCTAGAGTGATGCAGGCGACTCCTGTAGAAACCCACAGCAAGGCTCAGGTCCGAGACCTCCAGATTGCCCTGAGCTGCAAGGTTGGGCAAGGCCCCGCCAGCCACAAGGCAGGAAAAGGCTCTCGAGCACTCAGCGGGGGCGTGGGCCTGCGCCCCGCAGCGTACCTTTGCCGCCGGTGCCCTGTCCACCAGGTTTGTTATACAAGTAGATGTCCAAGTCGGGGAGGCCGCCCTGTGGCGGCAGCGGGTGCTGGGGAGACAAGCACCACAGAGAACTAAGCCCAAGCGGACGGATGGAGAGCATTAGGGGATGATGTCCACAGCGGGGAATGGCACAGGTAGACGATAAAGGTTTAGGGGGTGGGGGAGGCAGGGGTGTATATGGGTCCACGGGCAAAGGTCACCTGCGGCACCCGTAGGGAACGGTTCCACCGTCAGGGGGAGTGTGGAGAGGGGCCGAACCTCACCTGGAAGTGGTTGCGGCTGTTGCTGTCCGTGTACTTGGGAGAGTGCAGGAAGATGAGCAGGTTCTGCCGCAGGTACCAGGCCAGGGCAGGAAGCCAGGGCCTGCAGGAGGCAGGGAGGGCCAGATGCAGCACTTCTGAGGGGAGACTGCCGGGGGGCTGGATGAACTGCAGAGAGTGGGAAGGGGCGTCAGAGCTGCATGGAGAAGGTAGAGCGCAGACGGTCCCTGCGCCCGAGCCTTGGAGGGCCACTGGAGGCTGGGAGGGAGCTGACCTCCACATCAGCGGGTGTCAGCTTGCAGTTCCGAACAAGCATGACCGTGATGACATCCAGGGTGGCCTCGTCCAGGCGCCGACGCAGGACCCGTACCAGCTCGTCGGTAATCTCGGGACCTTGACACAGCCATGGCAGGAAGGTGGAGACCCTGGCAGAGGACCCAGCAACCCCCAGACTGGCCCTTGACCCTCAGACTTGAACATTCCCCCACATACTGGAGGCAGCCAGCACTAGGTTCTAGTTCTGCTAAGTTCTAGCTCACTGTGTGACTACGGACAGGTGAGTGTCACCTCTCAAAGCCTCAGTGTCCTCATCCCTAAGACAGGAGTAATGCCGTCTTAATAATGCCATCTACCCCGGATGTAAGAGTCTTAGCCCGAGACCTGGTACACGTTAAGCCAGCCATGAACACGAGCTGCGACATCCAGCTGCCTACCGGGGACCTCATGCTCACCGTCTCCCAGACATGACTTTCATCCCAAACCTGCCCTTGGTCTCCAGCCCGTGGAGCCACCATCCACCCAAAGTCACCCAGCCTAGACACCGGTGTCAGCTTTAATGGCTCCTCTTCCCCAAGCTGCATTTCAATCAGCTGCAGGGCCTACCCTCTAAACATCTGTCTGTCCCGCCCAGCTCCTACTTGAGGGAAACCCAGAGCACAGCATGAGCTAGAGTAGGAAGGTGCTACGAGAAGTCTCGGGAGGATTCCGGAACCTCCTCTGGTCACTCCCCTGCCCCCTCTGCGCAGTGCTTACCTGCCTGTCCTACGCCATGCACCAGCAGCTGGATATGCCTGTCCACTTGGCCCACAGGACGAGCAGCATCGGAACTGCGGCTAGAAGCCATGTCCAGAGGAGAACGAGGACCCTACAGGGAAACTCGGGTCAGGGCCCGGCTCCAGGGGGCAAAGTATGAGGGGAGTTACAGGGGCCTGGGGGGTGGGGGTGATACGTGCCGAAGCTTCCTCAGAGTAGATGGGCTCCTGGCTTCGGGACAGAGCTAGGGAGGGGGGCAGCGCATCACCTTCCCATGGCCGCTCGCTGCAGGAAGTCTCCAGGAGCCTGGGAGAGAGGGGCACAGTCTTTGGACATACCTCCTTGGCCACCGTCCTTGATCCCTGCCCCACCCTCTCTTCTCAGGGCCCACGTACCGCAGGTAGTACACAGCCTTCGTTGCTCGTTCCTGATAGACAAACATATTCTTCCGGTTCACCACAGAGAAGGCATTGAGCACGGAGCGCAGGGCCTGGATGGCTGTGGGAGTGACAGGGGCTCAGGACACCCCCTTCTCCAGATTCCCTCCCCCTCCTCCTGCCTCTCATGCCCGTCACACACCACGAGAGACCCCCATGCTGGGCCCCATCTTCAGGCGCGAATGGACTCGAATCACGGTTCCCCACACAACGTCACAGGAGAAATGGCCAGGGACAAACTGCATTGTGGCGGCTAGGTACCCTCGGGGTGCACAGCTCTCATCAGCAGCGTAATCTGGGGGGAAGGGAGACAGCGGATCAGAAGCGAGACACGGCCCTCTGCCCTCGCTACTTCTCACTTAGGAACTGGCCTACTTGTCCTCACTCGCCAGGACTCCTTGGCCCTGTCTATTACCCTGCAGGGGAAAGCCGGTCATTTCGGGTAACAAGGCAGGACCATGCTCTTAGGAAGCCAGGTCACAGCACAAAGGCTCTCAGGGAGATGTGCAGAAGGAGCTAAGAAGAGGTGTCAGGTAAGGCAGAGCATGAGAAAATCCGGAAGATAATGTCCAGACACCCTGGCTGTGTCATAATAGAATACATAACATATACCCCATCTGTCGTACTCACGAAGAGTGGCAACGAGAACCCTGTTAGAACCAAGAGGATAGGAGTGCTGATACACACCCGCAGAGTGAGGGAAAACCCTGTGCTCTGGAGGACAGCCGCCCCAAAGAACCCATAGGGCAGCAGGGCAGAATGCACGAGCCCAAGGACACAGGCCAGTGCCTTGTCTGACCCCTTCCAGCTTCCCCATGATGAGGAGCCTCCCGATGTGGCAGAGGTGGCCATCTGGTCTCCCAGAGAAACTGCTGCCAGGTGTGAGCAGTGTAGAGAGCACACAGGCGGCTGCTTGCTCAGGGCTCCAGCAAAACCGCATGGAGAGACGGTAATGAGGAAGGGCTGTCTCCGGGCTCCGACCGTCTTCTGTCGCACGCTGCTAGAAGGCATTCGCAGCAAAGGTGCGTGGCTGTCCTAGCTCATGCTCAATGTGCAGAAGACGCCATCAAACCCTGGGAAGTCCACTAATTAGGGGAATGGTGCTTTGATATGGAGCACATCTCAGGATGTGCCGAGAGACATGATGTCCGGGACTGTTAGGAACGTTCACCTACTGACTTGCTGAGAATATTAAAAACAAGAAGTGGTCTGATTTTATTTTTAAACCAGACGGGAGAACTGCAAAAGAATGACATCATTTGGCTTTCCCCTCTGAGCTGCACTGAAGGGTCATCAGGAGTAAGAGAAGAGAGTGGAAGTGTTAAGACTTCAATTAGCATCTCGAGTAGAGTATAGGTTAGAGTCTCGGACTTCCTATCTGCGACCAGAAATCTCCGGAAGCCCAAAGGGGCCCTGTGCCTGCCTGTCGGGAGGGACAGCCGATCGGAAGGCAAATTCTCCTACTGGGCCTGAAGCTCCTCCCCTCTGGTCTTCTACCTGTGACTTGGCCGACTCGCCCACCCCTCCACACCATTCCTCGGCCCTGTGACCCAAAGGGGAAAGAAGGTCATTTTGGAAAGGAAGGTGGGGCCAGGCAGAGGCACGGCCTTAGGAAGACAGGTAACAGACCCTTCACGGTCCCTTTTCTCCTGTGTTCCTCAACCCTTCCTTGTCTCCTGGCTCCTTCCCTGTGGAACATACATGTGCTCGAGTCCGCCTTTTTGTCAAATCCCTTCCTTGTGTGCCTGCCACGCTACTTGAATGAGTCGTTCTTCTCTGCCCCACCTGTGTAAGATCCTCTCACTTCTGGCTCCTCTGGTTCCTAGTCCCACCTCTCTGCCAAAACTATGTTCACTAACGACACACGGGAACTCTCAATGGCCAAACTCAGTGACCTTTTCTGTCCTACCCTCCCTGCTCTCCTGGCACTGGTGACCAAGTCACGGCGACTCTGCGCTTGTCTTCCCACCCAAGCACGGACACAGGAAGGGCGGCAGGGAGGCTCCTGGGTGGGGTCTCACCATCGCTGGGCAGCGGTGCCCGCTGACGGGAGTGGAAGGGGGTCTCGCTGCGCCACAGATCCTCTTCGCTCTCGGCCACCAGAAGAGAGTTACACACGTGACTGTCATGGAGGTCCTGCAGAAGCAGCCGCTGGGAGGAGGAGCCGGGTATCAGGGAACTGAAATATTCCTCATACAATTGGTGGTGGTGGTCAGGGGTGATCAAAGGCCAGAGAGAATGCCCGTTATCACGGGCGGTCAGCGGTCAAGAGAGCATCAGTAATCACTGGGGGGTCAGAGATGTGTCCCACAGTCACCGGGCTCAGGGCTCTGAACCCCAGGTTAGGAACATTTATCCCTCCTCTTTGCCAGAATCTGGTCCCCACCCTTCAGGTCTCAGCTTAAAAAATCAATTCTTTGCCTGACACTTCAGAAGGTTAGACCCTGTCATATGCTCTCATCGCAGTCTCTACTTTTCCTCTGTACCATTCTTTACAATCGTAATGGGAATGATTGCTGTAATTTAGTTGTTCAAGGTCTATCTCCCTCACTCGACCAAAGCTCCAGAGAGTCAGGGTTTCCCTGACTTGTTCACTATTATATCCCTAATGCTAGCACAAGGCCACAAGATGAAACAGCTCATAGTCAGGGTTTGGGAGAGTAACCCACATTACTAGGAGTGGGTGAGGGAGCATTCCCCAGTTTGTAGAGCCCAGGGAGTAAGAGTACCCCAGTAACCAGGTGTCAAAGAAAATATCCAAGATGGATCAAGAGCCTCTGAAGGTCAAGTTCCTAGAAACTCCTTCCTCATCTGAGCAGTGTCCCAGGCCTAGAAAGCCCTGCTCCCAGCTGCCCCTTACCTGGTTGACCTCCCTGCAGATTTCCCCAACTCGCCTCACCAGGAGCTGCTGCAGGTGGCGACACTCGGTGCCTGGCCCCCCATCTTCCCGAATCAGGCTCCTGGAGGGGAGGGATGGATCAGACACAGTTGAGGGGGGGAGGCGCTTGGGAGCTGGGGCCAAGAGAAGCCACGAAAGGGGAGTAGGACTGGACCGAGGGAAGCAAACATGGTGGAAAATGGGAAAAGCGGAATTCTCCATAGCAATTACAGAAGCACAGGCTCCAGGCTTGCTTTATCAGCTTCCACGTGGGCAGCTTCCAAAGCTACCTTCCTCTCCATTCACAGATCTTGAGCAGAAGGATGGTCTTCCTTCTTAAACCCACCCCACCCCATGATGGGAGCCATATTTAACCAGGGGCCTTGCTGTGAGTCCCGGCTCTGCCCTTTCCTGTGACCTTGGGCAAGTATTTAACTTCCCTGTGCTTGAGGTACCCCCCTTAAGGAGAATAATACTGTCTAGGACCGTGGCCCAGATGAAGGAGCTGACCCAGGTGGAACACTAAGAACAGCGTCTGCCACATAGTAAGTGCTCGTTACATATCACTTGTTATTCCCACGTCAACTTCTGAAGCTGCTCTGAACTGGAGAAGCTCTTAATGCTTGGCTAGGAGCCCAAATCCTACCAGTTTTGAACTCCATTAGGAAAGCAGAGTGACCTGCTTTGCTCAGGCTGTGGGAAGTGGTCAGGACCCTCCAGCCCCAGAATACAGTCAGACCTCTCCCCAAACCCTCAGTCCCAAGTCTTACTTTGGAACGACCCTGGAGAGGAGTGTTGTGGGACCAGGGAAAAGCAGCAGACATCAGAGTCAGGGTGCAGGGCCCTACTTACCGTGCGTGGGCGTACACCTCTACCCGATCCTGCAGCACCCGAACAATGAGCCAGAAGTCAGGCAGACAGGGCCCGGGGAGGCCTGAGAGCGAAGGCTGTGGAGGGGCTGGCCCAGGCGGGGTCCGCAACGTGAAGGGACCCTTCTCCCCTAGGGTCTCATTGGGACCCTCACTGTCTGAGCCACTGCTGCCGCCATCGTAACCTGTGTCAAATGCGCTGAGGTTCAGCTCCTTCCTATGGCTCATCTGATCTTCCCAAGTGTATCAGGCTTGATGGGCCCGGCCCCTTCACATCAGTCCCTTCTGATGCCCCCTGCCCAGTCCTTCCGCCATGCAGCCCTGCGTCTGCCTCCTGACAGCTTAGAGTCCTCTCTGCGTTGTCCCAGCTTACCCAGGTGGTCAGAGTCCACACTGCCCTGACTGGACATAAGGCTCAGCCCCCGGCTGGGCCCAGGCTGGCTCCCTGGGAAGAGACGGGAAAGGCCTGGAACCTCTGTTGATTTTGCTTAGGACCGTCCTCCGAAAATGGAAGCAGGTCCGGGGATCTACAAGTCCCTGGTCCTAGCCCCCAGACTTTGTTGCCCGAGTCCTCTCTTACCTCCCTGTGGCAGGCTGAGGAGGGGGGTGCCCTCAGAACCTTCTGGGGAGCCAGGGGCTTGGGGGCTGGCTGTCAGGGCCTGAGAGGCAGGAAGTCAGAACTGAATACAGGCCCCCCCCACACCTACCTCCACCCCCCGCCCCCATTCCCAGGTCATCCCAGGAAAGGCTCACCTCCCCTTCGATGCCTTCGGCCCTGTCCTCATGGCTGTGCCAAGCCCAGGCTGCTGAAGGGGGCTCCCCCTGGGACGCACCTGGCTGTTGGCCAACTGCCACAAAGAAGAAGCCACTGTCAGGATCCTCAAGAAGAACATGGCCAGGGAGGCGCAGGCGGCGAAACTCCTGGGAATCAGGAGCCAAGGTTACAGTTCGGGCGGGAGCAGCCCACCCTATTCACGGCACCCCACACCTCATCAGACCCTCACAACTCCCTGGTGAAGCAGACACCGGCACCCCCATTGTTGAGGTGCGCAAAGGGTCAGGGACTTGCCTAAACTTCAACAGGCCTAGTGGCAAGGAGGGGAGCTGGGTCTCTTCCCACTGAGCTGGGCCTCCAGGCATGGGGTGAGGGACAATGTGGTGAGGAGGCTGTCCGGAAGGGAATGCTATGGACTCAAACCAGGAGAGGCCCTTCTACTTCTGTATCTGGAGTCCAGGGAAGAACGGGCCCCAGGATGACCGGGGGGTGTTCTGGGGACAGCGTACCTCCTTGAATTGTGTGAGGGAACGTTCTGGCCCAAACACAAAACTCAGTGGCAGGGTCTGGCGAAGGCAGGTGGAGCGTCCAGGAGAGCTATGGATGTGGGCAGCTGCCCGCTGCAACGCAGCGCTCTGGGGGATGCCCCCTCTTCGGAGGGCCCCCACCATCTCATCCTCCAGCAACCAGTGGATCTACAGTTGGAGAGCAATCCGGGAAGTGGCAAGGGGCACCTCCCTGACGCTTGGGGCATCATCTCCCTCGCAGACTAGAAGACACTACCTCACAGCTTGAGGGTGACCTTACTTTGATCGCAGAATAAAGAGGCCCCTTACTTTACTCACATGCTGGCAAGGGTATCAGTTACAGTATTAAGGGGTTGTCACCTAGCTTGGGGGAGGGAAGGCCCTCACCTCACTCATGGTGGTCTCAATAGCCAGCCTGTGGGGTGTGGCCAAGTTGGATAGTCCGGGATGCCTAAGTGGAAGAAAGGTTTAGATGTTGGTTTCCAGGAAACAAAACTGACAGGGAGCAAGGAACTCTGTGAGGCGGAAGGGGAAGTACCTGTCTTCTTCTGGGGGTGGCAGTGGGGGCCCCAGGCCATCATCTGACCTTAAAGATGATGGCTGCCCTGGGGATCGTGGGAATGAAGCACTGCTTTCAGACGTGGACCTGAATAGGGTAGGAGCAAAGGTCAAAGATCAGCAGCTACCCTCTCCCTAGGCCTCCTCAGCACTCCTTCCTTGGAATCCTTAAGGGGTCCTGAGTCCCCAAGTGCCTCTAGATTCCTTTAATGGGACCCTGCCCCAGCAAGGCCCAGACCCCCCCCCCCACCAAACTTGCTGCCACACCGGTGGTGCTGAGGGTCTGAGGTCGGGGGAAGCTCCACTTCCAGAGGCAAGGTCAGCACAAAGACGTCCAGGGTAATACTGAGGTCCCTCAGGGGCACTCGGCCTCCAATGGGGGGACCCTCCAGACTGGAAAGCACCTGACCTGCGAGAGGGGGAAAGTCAGGGGTTGCTGGAGCCCGGGGATAAGCACAGACTTCAAGTCCTCAGTGCTAATGAGTTCTTTCTGTAGGCTCTGCCCCCCACCCTCCAACAGGCAGGCGGGCTGTACCGGGACCTGTGGCCCGCCCCCGGGCACCCTGGACTCACCGAGGCAGGTGGGCAGGCTGCACACGGGTACTGAGCTGTGTTGCCCGCGCAGCCGCACAGAGCACGTGAGGTGCAGGAAGAGAGGCGGCAGGTCACGCACCAGGCTCTCGGGCCCCGTCGGTGAGTCGCCCCCCAGGATACTGAAGGAGTCTTCATCGGGGTTCACGGTGTCTGCATCTGACAGCGAGGCGGAGTCGAGCCCCACTGGCCCCAGGTCTGGCTCACGGCTCTCGCGGTATTCTACCTCGAGCTCTGGGTCACTCTCGGTGACTACACAGCAGGCTGATGTGTCTCCTAGACAGGGATGCATGTCGTGGGCTTAGTGGGACAGGCTGGCCGTGGAGGGCCCCGAATCCCGGATTGAAGCAGCCTTCCCACCTCTCCCCACTTGCCCACACACCTTCTTCTCCTATGAGCTCGGCCTCTGAGAACTCCAGGTCACTGACTTTTCTGTCTGCTGTGTCCCGGGGGCCCTCATCCTGAGCAAAAGAAAGAGACCGCTTTATCCACGGCTGGACAAGAGCCACATCAGGGCCTCAGAGAGCCAAGAGTCCAGAGGGTCTGGGTGGGCACATGGGGCTATGGCTCGGGGGTCCGAGGGAGGGAGGAAGGAAGCCGCTGACCTCTCGCCGGCTGGATGGAGGGCAGTAGAAGAAGTAGTGTGGATTGGAGGGCACCGTGCGGAAGTGGAGACCACTGATCTCTAGGAACTTCTCCTGTTTGGGGGTTAGAAGGAGCCTATTATGTCAGCCCGCCGTGGGCAGAACACTCCCCGCTAGCCTAGAGTAGACACCTATATACCCCCGTCCCAAGAGAGCACACGGCGCCCTGGGGCAGGCAGGCCTCCACCCTCCTCTTCCCCCCCAAGCATCTCACCTGGATGAGGCTATGAAGGGCATCATGTGCCTCTCCTCTGAGCTGGCAGACGTCCGTCAGAGAGATCTCCAGGCTAGGGTCTGGGTTGCCAGGGGCACGGCTGTTCTGAAACTCAGGCTCACTGAGGTCCTCGGTCTCTATGCTGAGTGGGCAGGGTGGGGGTGAAGGGCGTTGAGGCGTTAAGAGCCACCAAGTCCCGGAGGAGCCTGCGTCCCTTCTGGGAGTGGCACACACCATCTTTGGTTCTAGCGAGGGTGCTTAGCACAATGGCACGGGCAGTGGGAGAGGCAAGGAGAACCACCCCACCCACTTTGGCTCGAACTCCCACGTTTCTTAATGACTGGACGTTTCTGTGACACAGAGGAATGAGTAAGGAGGACTCCCAGTTTCCTGACTCGGACCACTGGGTGGAGGGTGATCTCATTCACTGTGGAAGAACACAGGTGGAGAAGCAAGGTTTGGTGGGGAGAAAATGCACGGATTGGGGGGCACAAAAGGTGGAGGGTCTAGAGCTCCAGACAGGGAACTGGGCTAGAGTTCAAACCTGGGCATCATCAGCACCTTCCTCCCTCTGCTTCTTTTGCTTCCCGGATGCTAATACACTACAGGGGCCAGAAACACAGCTGTCTGCTAGCTTGCCTTTCTCCCTCCCTGCATCAGGGACTTGCTGGGCCCCTCAGGTGAGCTGGGGACTCAGCAGCGAGCGACATACTCTGAAACTCACAGAGTGGTTCCAGGGATTACTACTATTGCACGAGCGTCCTCAGAACAAGCTTCTACTTTCACTGATGGCAGCCGGCAACTCTCTACCCCTCACCCAGCTCAACGCTTCACGCCAGAACAGGAGAGACAGAGAGGAGACCGGAAAATGGGAGCAAGAAGCCGGCGACAAAGCAACCACTTCCCCGGTGTGTGGGCATGACCTTGCACAGCCCCACCCCTGGCTCGGAAGGGCTGTTTACAGGGACCTTGCGCAGCCCTGACACATCATTCTGGGACCATCCTAACCTGGACTCAGAAGCCAGGACAGCTCGGTCCCGAGGCTCAGGGCCCTCCTCGATGCTGCTGCTGAAGGGCCCAGGGCTGAGAGGCCCAGGGCTTGGGGGTGCCTGGGGCAAAGCCCGAGTATGGCCACACAATGCAAGCAGGAAAGGGGTGATGTCTACTTCTTGTAGTAGCTCCTCACAGGCGTCGACCGCTGTCAGCAAGTCCTGTGAGGAGACGCTCTGTGCTTGCTGCAAACTCCGGAACAGCCCTGAGGAAGTGGAAGGGGCCATGACGGTCAAGCTCAGGAACGGCCCCTCCAGCCCCTGTGCCCGTAATCCCGCAAAGACTCCTCCTCCCTGACACTCCCTAATGTGGCCTCCTGCTCACCACGGACATAGCATCGCTGTGCATGCTCCTGCAGCAAGGCACAATGGTTGGCTGCCTCCTTGAACCTGGGCTCCATCCAGGCTGAGGATGGGGAGGGCTGGTCGAGGAACTGAGTCCTAGGAATAGGAGGGAGAGGAGCAAGCTTGGCCGACTCTCCTAAGGGATATCTCAGACTCCCCACCCACCCGCGCTCCCGTGGACTGTCCATACGTCTCTACTTACTATATTCAAGGCCGAGCAAGTTCAACTGATTTGCTGAAGGAAGCTAAGCCAGGAGCTGGCAGGACATGGACTGAGTTCCTGCCACTGATCATCAACCTGTCTGTCTATACCCCTGAGCATGGTGGTCATGAGCCCTGGCTGGGGGCCACGGTTGGGGGAGGACCTAGGTCAATACTGAGGGTACTCACCGGAAGACGACGTCTCGGGGTGCCTGAGGGGGTTGCAGGCCAACCATTTGCTCCCTCAGCGCTTCCAGAGCACAGCTGTAGATGTAAACAGGACACCGAGTCCGGGGACCATCTGCACCCTCTGTCTGTGGAGCCTGACGCCCAGCGTAAGCTTGTAAGTCCCGACGGAAAGGTGGGCTTAGGTCTCCTGGGTTCTGGGCAGTGTCTGTGGGAAGAGGTGTCACATGGACTCCAAGCCTTCTGTTTCTTCCCATTCCTGCTCCTGCTTAACTAACTTAAGAGTTAGCAGCCTTACCGCCGGCTGCGGTGACACTGAGCGTGGGGACCTGGGCCTTTGCAGCCCTCACCCCAGGTCCTCCCAGATCTTTCAGGCTGGCGGCCCCGCTCCAATCCCCGAACTTAGGCTTTGTCTCCTCTGGAGAGGGTCCCTCCAGGCCATAGGCAGCCAGATGTAGGACATCTGAAGGGGAAAAGAGACAGAAGTCAGAGCTGCCTGGTAGGTTGGTGAGGAAGTCCAGGGGTTTGTATGTGGGGCTAATGACAAAGGTGAGCAGGTCGTACCTGAGAAGGTAGCCGGGAGGAAAGTGAGAAAGACATGCTGGGGGGTCAGAAGCCTTGCATAGCAGCGCCACTGAGGGAGCTGGGCAGAGATGAGAGGCTTGAGAGGCTCAGGAGGGCCTCCACCCTGTAAGAGAGAAACAACATCAGAGCAATCCGCAAGGGACCACCCCACCCCTGCTCCCTTCCTGCACCGTGGAGTGCAGCCGTAGGTATAGCTTGTAAGATCCAAGACAAAGGGGAGTGACAGCATCCCATCTCTGGCAGGAGGCACTTAGCAACCCCAGTGATAGGAAGTTGGGGCATGGATATGTGCTAACAGAAGGTCAGTGGGAAAACGGGCTCAAGGAGACAAAGCGGTGCTGACCAGGGCAGGAAGCGCTGAGTCTCCAGTGGCTTGGGTGCTGCTGACTGCTCGATCCTTTAGGATCCCGTGGCCCCCCACTGGTGGCTCCTCTGGACCTGCAATGGGAGTAGAGGTGGGCAGACGAGGGCAGGGCCGGCAGAGAGGCAGGGCTCTGAGGTGAAGAGACAGGGAGGCCCAGACCCAAAGACAGAAGCCCCCCTGAGGGGTAGGGAAAAGGGGGCTGGGCCAGAGTGTGCCGTCTGGGGAAGAAGTGGGAGCTCACCTGGACTGTGGCAGGCCCGTCGCAGCACCTCACTCAAGAAGGCAGCCTGCTCGGCGGCGGTCAGCGGGGTCTCCCGGTCACTCAGCTCCTGCCCCAGGCAGCTGTGCAGCAGGCACAGCACTGTGTCGTTGGCGGGGCAGGGCCCCTCGGCGGGAGGCACGCCCTCTGGCTCTGCCCGACACACACTCCGCTCAGCGCCGAGAGCCTCCTGCTGCCCAGCACCCTGGCTCAGCCCTGACCATGGCGGCCCTCATGTGGCCTCCAAGCCTCCTCCTGCCCCAGTGCTCCTCTGGCTCACGTGCAGACTCATCTGCTCTCTATGCTCTATCATTCCCACGCCCACTGGCCCTGTGGGTCAGTAAGCAAGAAGTTCACCCACCTCTGGAAAGCAGAAGGAAGAACATCTGGAGCTGTTGACACTGAGGCAATAGTCCCATTAGGTCAAAATGGAAAGGGATCTCGTGGACACAGGTATCTCCTCCCTGGTCCAATCCTAGGAGGGAGGGAAGGAAGACAAGACCCATGGTGAGACCCAGATGCCCCAGCTATGGTTGCCCCCCGCCCTCCACTCTCCTGCTCCACCCCGGGGGCCCCTTCCCCACTGACCATCAGAGACCCTTGGCTCCGGGAGCAGGGGACTCCATTCCTTGCTCTGGCACAGCTGTATCAGGTATTCAAAGCTCAGCATGGAGCCTATGCACGCAGCATCCCGAGGGTGGAGCTAGGGCATAAGCAGCAGAGGTCAGGGGTCAGCCTGCCCTAGGCCCAAGGACTCTGGTGTCCAGCTCTTCAGGAAGCCCACACAGAGACGGGCAGAGCACAGAGCTTCAGAGGGCCCAGGAAGTGCACAGGCCGTGGTACTCCAGAGGGGACGGCGCCTGCCCCAGTAAGGTGTGGGGGACCTGCAGGGGTCACTCACAGCTCGAGGGATCTCGGAGTAGGTCAGGTCCTGGAGATGCTTCCAGCTCTCAGGGCCGGGTCCCACCCGTCCATACTGAGGCTCCACCCACACCTCGGTGACCAGGTTGAGCTCTGAGTCTCCTTCCAGGGCCTCCACCTCCACATCGTTGTCGTCATCTGTGGAGAAGCTAAAGGAGGAGGAGCCCTGAGCCTGGCAGAGAGGAGAGTCCAATCCATAGCCGAGTGGCAAGGGGTCAGTCCACGGGGGGAGCACAGGACAGACGAAACTCCCACGTGGCCTTTCCAGACCAGCGTCTGCCTGATGAAGCATCTGGAAACAGCACCCGCTACCCCAACTCCCTAACAGCCCAGGAGACAACTTCAGGGGCAGCAGGGACAAGTGGGAATGTGGAGAGAGGCGGCTCCCAGAGAGGACCTGGGCCTCACCTGTCTTTGGTGGAGGTAGAGTGTGGGGGGAAGAGAATGTACTGGACAACGCAGGTGTGCTTCTCTTCGCCTGCAGCCTGCCCCAAGGGCTCATTCTGAGGGCAGAACAGGAGATCGTGGGCAAACCTCAACCAGGCCAGCTCGGGCCCTCAGAACCCCAGCCCCCGCCACACTGTCCTGGGACTGGCCTCAGGCTTTGGGTCCTCTGACCACAGGGTCTCCATGAGGCCAAGTTTACAGCAGTCCCAACCCGGCTGACAGGCAAGTGTCCCTCAGATGACGGGCCCTGGTGGGGAGGCGTCACGAGGGACGGCACATACCTGAATTGGAAGCTCCAGGACCATGTTGATGATTCCTTCCCCACTGCAGGCGAAGTGGAAGCCTTCGGAGAGTCGGACTCTGAAGCCCCACAAAGGTGGGGGTGGGGACGGGATGAGATGGGGGAGAGACCCTCAGAGTCCATCCTCCTGCCCCTCATGCCACTTATGTGGCCACTTCCAGCAGCCGTCCAGCCAGACTTGTCTGCTGGCAGCCCTGCTCAGACTACTGGTGCCTCAGGTGCAGTAAGTTCTAGTTCTTATTGTGCACAGGCCACAATAAGTTGACCGTAGCAGGTGCGGGAGGTGGGGGAGGGCAGTGGCAGGCGCTGCTCTGCGCTAAGTACCGTGCGTAATGGGGCTCAGAGATGGCCAGGGTCTGACGTAGGCTTTCTGCCAGGGCCGAACCCAGAGTCTACACCTGCTCTCTCCCTGCCCCAAGCTGCCCGGCGGGGCCTGGGTGACGTACTCAGTGAGGATGGACAGGAGCTGTGCAATGGCGCTGAGCGGCAGTGCGGGCGCCAGGCCCGATGGGACGCTCCAGAGCCAGCGCTGATGGTAGAGGTAACGGGACAGCGACGCTAGACTAGAAGAGGCTGAGCGGCCCGACACCAATGGCAGTGGCCCTGGTGGCTCCAGTGTCAGTAAGAAGGGCGCCCGGTAGTCCAGGGGTAGCTTCTCATACCTGGGCAATAGAGGCAACCCCTCGATCTCCACTCGGACCCAGCTGAGCCCCAGCCTGAGCCCCAACCCGGGCCTCAGCTTCTACACCAACCTGATGAGTAGCTTGTCCAGGGGCTTATGCAGGACCACAAGGCAGGGCCGGTCAGACAGGGCCTGCTGCGGGCCCAGCATGGGGGGGGACTTGGAGGGAGAGCTGCCCCCACCAATGCCCCCCAGCCCTTTCCGTTTGACCTTGGGTGTTGGCTCCTTGCTTTGCACCCGGTGGGGGAAACGCAGCCGCAAGATCTCTTCCCGTAAGCCTGACACGATCTGGGGGAGAAATGTGATCAGATCCTCTTAACCCTGTCCCCTCTAGGTCTGGGAGAAGGGGCCCCCAGACAAGGTGAGAGAGCCCTCTACTCCAAGCATTCCTTGATCTGGGGGCTCCTCTCTCCACTGGCCCTGGCCCTGTATGGTGTGGGGAGAAAGAGTCAGTCCACCCTCCAGGGTTCCTGGGTCTGGGAGTCAGTCAGGGCCCAGCTCACCTTGTGTCGGGCCTGGGCCGGTGTGCCGATGGGAAAACCCAGGCGAAGGACCATGCACGGGGCCTTGGAAATGATGCGGACCATGTAGAAGGAGGAGGGGGGCTGGTCGGGGGAACTAGGGAGAAATGGGGGTCAGTAAGCAGCTCTAGGCTGTCCGTGGGCCGAGAAGGAGTGGTAAGGTCTGGGGTTAGAGGAAGAGATGTGGGATGCGGTGGAGGGGGAGGAGTGAGGGCCCATGGCTTTGCACACCTGGAGAGCAGCTTCACGTAGGAGTAGCCCTCGACGAGCACGAAGCTGCTCCAGTCCCGAAGCAGAGAGGTCAGTGAGGAGTGTGAGATCCTGCATTGCACGGTGCTGTAGCGCCCGTTGCTGCCGGGGGTGTGCAAGTGCTTGGGGATGGGTCTGGAAGAGCGGTGTGGGCCGAGCTCAGACCTCGCAGCCCCAGGCTTGGAGGCAGAGAACAGACTGCTGGTCTCTCTCTGCCAGGTCCCATCTGAGGATGTGGGCGTGGGTAACCAGGAAGGCTGGAGAAGGGTCATCATTCTTCCTTGGCTGCGGTGGGTGAGGGCTCATCTGCTGCCCCCCCCTTCCCCAACCCTCCCTGTCCCCTCAGCCCACAGAGGATACCCACGTGTCGTGCTCCAGGATGAGCACCAGGCGATGCATGTGCAGCCAGCGCTGCCAGGAGTTGGCATCCATGGACAGCACTGGCTTCCAGTAGGCCGCAAACTGGGCGTGGGAGGAGTCGGACCCACTGTGCTGAAGGGAGAGCACCTGGGGACGGGAAGGACTGCCCTGTAGGAGCATTCATGGAGAAACAGGGCACGAGGGCCAACTGGCAAACAGGACCGTGGGGTCCAGGGGTCAGAGAGGAGCTCAGAGCTCAGCCTGGGACAGGAGCAAACACAGAGGCCTCCAGGATGAAGGCCAGATTGGGAGGAGCCCAGAGACAGACTGGGTGGCCCTTTAAGCTAAACCCAGGCAAAGGGTGAGGTGGCTGCGTGCCAGCAAAAGCTGCGCCTGGCGGTGCAAGGCTGACGTCCGTGGGCCGAGGGTGAAGTCAGCACAGGACAAAGGAAGCTACGGTCTTCAGGCAGTGCACGGTTCACGGTGGTTGGCACTGGTGGGAAATGGGTGAGGACGCCGGGAGAGGCCAGAATACTCCACGTGGAGATGGGGCGAAGGGGCTCGTGGGAACCTCTGCGTTCTCCAAGTCTTTACGTCTGGCACCGGGGGTCTGCTGAGGACAGCCTCTCTCTATAGATCCTTCTCTGTCAGGAACTTGGAAGGAGGGAGGAGAACTGCTCTCAAGGCTAAAGCTTAGGAATTTTGGTTTAGGTTGAGAGGGAAGGAAAAAGAAGGTGGCTCTGGGCTCTAGAAGCTGTGCTAGTCTGAGCCTGGACGGGTGTGGAGTGGGGCTGCCGAGCATCAGAACCACTCACCGGGGTGGCAGAGCCAGGCGGGATATAGAAGAGCGGCACTCCACTCTTGGTGCTGTCAGGAAGCGTGAAATGTTCTGGGACTGAAGAGAAAGACTGAAGGTGGGCTAGCATCTGGTCCGTCTGGTTAATGCTGCAGAGCAAGAGTCAGCCCTGAGCCACCCCTGACTCCAGTGGGCACAGAGGAAGGGAGCCCCAGGGGGACGTGGGACCCTGGACACAAGCCTGGGCCTCAGGGGGGCTCTCACCAGCTCCCAGTTTCACACCTGTCTCCCCACACAACAAACGGGGCATCACTCACTGAGCGGTGACCTCATTCACCTCTGCAGCGTGTTCCAGAACCGTCGGATAACGTGGGTACGATAGAGTGAGCGAATGGGTTGCCTTAGTGCACAGGAAACGTCATGCAGAATGTCATAGCCCCCTTCCATTGTCACTTCCACCCGTGTTCCTCGAGGGCCCTCAGGCTCCAGGGGCCAGGGCGCCACAGCCACATACTCGATGCGCATGTTGTGTTTCCACAACAGCACGAGCTTCACCTCCAGCTGAGACCCTCCTTCAGGGGAATCAGGAGACTAGTTAGGGGAAGAAGGCATAGGACTCCAGCCTGGGACTGAGTTCTATCCAAAAGCCCCACCGACCTCCTGGAACTCTAGCCTGGCTAAAGGTTCCAAGCATAGTTCCAGAGATTGCAGGCCTAGAGCCTGCCAACTGCCACAAACAGAAGTTTGCAGCAGTGATGTGAAAACAGAGTCAAGTTCAGGACACCACACCACCCTCCGATGACCCACCCCTGGCAAAGATGGACCTGGGAAGCTAAATGCTGAGAGAACGAGGCCCTGAAGGCAGCTCAGAACCCACTTGTCTCCAATGACAAGCAGAATCTCACGGGTGATACCTAGGCGCCTTCCGCTTGGTCTGGCAGGTCTGAGGCTTGCGAGACGGGGCAGAGGCTAGTGACCCTCACCTTTGGCCAGTGTGACCTCTCGGACACTGTAACCCTCTCGAAGCCGTACAGACACTGTGCTGACCAAGTCAGCAGGCACCTCCTTCTCGGTGTGCTTCTTCCGACGTAGAGCCAGGGCAGGGTTGCTGCTTGCGGAGACCAAGTGCTCATTAAACAGGCGGTGCTGAGAGCCTAGAAGACCAGTGAGGTGAGGGAGGGGCGGGTGGCTATCCGTGAGCTGACAGAGAGCTGGGGGGTTGGGGGGGGCTATGCTGCCATCCCAGGGGAGAGAACCGTGCCAGAACAGTCAGCCCCAGGCCCGAGCTCAGGGACCCCTTCCTGCATCACCTCCGTGTCCATGCTACACTCCCCAGCCCCCCACCCCTGGCCCCAGTCTGCCCCTCACCGCAGTAATACTCGGGGTTCAGGGCTTCTCCACTGCGCAGGAAGGAGTAGAGGAGAAATGCCCGGTGGTAGACAGTTAGACCCAGGCTGCCTGGTTCTGGCTCAGGACAAGTGGACAGGTAAGAACCAAATGTGGCCATTGCGATGAACTTCATCAATTCCACGTTGGGCACGTGGCCAAAACTGCAGTCATAGGAGTAAACTCCTCCCACCTAGAGAAAATGAACAATAAGAGGCCTACCTCCAAAACAGGCACCCGAGAAAGAAGTAAAAATAAGAGTGGAAGAGATTGGGCTGGTGGCTATTCCCACCCGTGGGGACCACAAAGCAGGAAGTGGGTCAGTGTTCTCCCAGGACAGACCACTGCTCTGCAACTTTCCTTCCCTGGGCCCCTGGCTGAAGCCACACCCTTTTGCAGGACATCAAACGCCAGATTGCACCACTCACTAAAGATTTTGAGAACTGGTTCACTGGCTTCCTGTTACCATCGGAGGGACTTTAGTGTCTCTAAAAAAAGTGCTTTCAAACCTTAGGGTTTGAAAACCTGGGGATTTTGTTAAAATGCAATAGGTCTGGGGTGGGCCTAAGATTTTCCATTTCTAAGGAGCTCCCTGGTGATGCCAACGCTGCCAGTCCATGGACCATATTGTGAATACTAAGCCCGTAGATCAGAGATGGGCAAACTACATATAAGCTGTGGGCCAAATCTAGCACATCACCTGTTTTTGTGAACAGGTTTTACTGGAACACAGTCATGCCCATCACCTTGTCTATGCCTGTTCTGACACTACAAGAGCAGAGCTGAGTAGCTGTGACAACCGTATGGCCAGCAAAGCTTAAAGTATTACTAGCTGGCCCTTGATGGAAGATGGTGACAGACCAGCTCGAGATGTTTCATTCAATTCCTTGACCTCTCTGTTCCTGAGCCCTCATCTCCAGGAACTCCCTCTATTCCACTCGCCTGCCCGCTGCCTACACGCTGGCCCTTGGCTTCTCTTGGACCCACTTCATTTTTGCAATTTCAATCGCCACATCCTACCGATTACGCACCATTATACCCCTTCGGATTTCTTCCATCCTCCTTCTCCTGCCGCTCTTTGACCTCATTAAGACGGCCAGCCCTTGAACCTTTGCTCTCCAAGTCTATCCCTGGCCCTCTTGATTGGACTCTGTTTTGACTTCCAAACCCCAGCAAGGAGCACAACCTACCCACGGGACCCCAACTGGAGAAAGGGGCACCGCTGTCTAGGTTGGCACCACACGGGAACACGTGACACCCAGCCCAGCAAGCCCTTCAGGGCTGTCCTCAACACGGTTCTCCCCGATGCTGGCCGCCCCTCCTCACAGTACTCACCCCCACCTTTTCCTTCAGAGAGGGACGGGAGGCCCTCGGTCCAATTCATCCCCATCGTCACTTCTATCCTTCTAGTTTCAAAGGAAGAAATGACTCCTCTCCACTCCCAAAGGATCCCTCAATCTACTTCTTTGAGCCAGTGCCCTCTTGTCAACAGAGAGACTTTACTCCATCAGGCCTCCTTTTCTTTCCCTTATTTTCAAACTCTGCTTCCTCACGGGTCCTTAGAAACGGGCTGAAAGTCTCTAGCTTCAAAACCAAACCGACAGAACAAAGCACCTGCCTCTTCCGCCCTGCACTTCCCTCCAGCTTCCATTCTCTCCTGCCCCCACCTGATCTGAATAGCCACAGTCCTCGTGTCTGCTTGTCTCCGCTTCCTTCTCTCCCACCCACTGCAATCACTTCCCTTTGCCACCTCTTCACCGAAATGGCCTGAAAAGGTCCCGGTGGCCTCTTCATTGCCAAATCAAGAGGGTGCTTTTCATTCCTCATTTAACCCGATCAGCCTGCTGCATCTCACACTGTTAACTGCTGCTCGGACTTCTCTGACATGAGAATCTCCTGGTTCTTGTCTGATTCTTTCCCTTCCTTCTTTGCTGGGCCCCCTTCTTATGAAAAACCTCTCAACACTGGTATTCCCCAAGGTTCTTCAGGGGCCCTCTTCTCTGCTCAACTGCCATCTGCAGGCTGACAAATCCTAACTCTCTCAACTAATGCTGTCTCCTGAGTACCAGATCTGCATATCCAACTGCTAACTGCTATGAAAAGCAGCCGTCTATGACATAATTATGCACTCTGCTGAGCACTTTAAATGCATTGTCTCACTCAACGAGGGAGGCACTGTTATAATCTCCACTTACAAATGAATCCGACCAAGAATCAAGGGATGCACGCAACGTCACACAGCTAGTAAGTGGAGCAGGCATGCCTAACTCCAAAGGTGATGCTTTCTGCTGCTATCCTGTTGACCCACAGGTGCCTCAAATGCAACATGCACAAACCTGGTTTTATCATCTTGTCCTCATTCCACCCCAGCTGCTTCTCTTCCCAGCAACCCAGTCACCACTGAGGTCACAAACGTGGGAGACATCCTTGACCTCTCTTTCTTGCTCACCCCTCACACCTTGCTAATTCTAAGTCATGTTGACTACCTCTTCATTTTCTCAATTCTATCCCCTTGTCTCTTACCCGTTATTCCCCTAATTTAAGCCGTGTTGCTCTCTCACCTTGAGCACTGCAATTATTAATGCCCCTGCTTCCACTCCTGCCTTCACGCAGCAGCAAGAGTGACCTTTATAAAACATAAACCCAACTCGTGACTTTCCTTGTGCTTCCCTGCATCACCCACAGAATTATCCTGAAGCGTCTTAATACAGCAGAACCAGCTTTTCATGTTCTGGCCAATGCCTACCCTGTGGTCTTGTTTCCCAGAGCCCTTTGCTTCCCACCCTATGGCCCATCAATCCAAATTGGCTGTGGTTTGCTGAATATTCCTATTTTTTCCTTTGCTCAAGCCAGTTTGAGTTGGGTTTTCTGATCCGTGCAATCAAAACAGTGATGACTAATCTAACAGGGGAGATGAGGCTGGACATGACTGTCAGATTTCAAATTCAGCACTCTTTTTCCTATAACATGCTGTCTCCCCACACCCTAAGGACGAAGATGAGAGTCCTCTCCCACCACTGCCACCTACCCTGTTCTAGACATGACACCTATGCACCCCACTAACACACAGGCAACTATGTTATTGGCTTTATGTGGGAAATTGTCACCTATAAGAAAGTAACCAGCCATGTCCAGCTTTGTGACATACTACACTTCCCTCTCCTTCCTACAAAGTCCTCACCTGCACAAAGGAACAAGCCACGGTGCCACTGCGGAGCTGGTTCAGCAATGTCTCACAGACAGCAACATCAGGGACACTGGTCACTCCATCTGTGATCACGATGATACCTGGAGCAGGAAACATTGGACAGACCTGGGGACGCTGACCAGATCAAAGTCACAGGGGGGCATCCAACTGATGGGGCCCTGAAGACCTCGGTGCCCACCAACCGATGTGTTTTATGATCCGCAAACACCCTTCCTTCTTCCCTTCCGTCCTGCTTCTCCCTCCTGAGTGCTGGATCTTAGTGTCCTAAGTGATGTCCTTGGAGCTCTACTCCTTCCCACTAGGGTCCCTGATGGTTGTCAGAGCTGATAATACTTGAGAGATACACTCATGCACATTCACCTTCCTCAAACAAGGAGACAGACCCTCTTCCCGGGGACCCACTGGTGCCCTGGAACCTTGATGGATACTGATAATGTCCCCTTATACCCTCCTATTTCCCCAACCCCACCAACATTCCTTCTACTGACCTGCACTAGAGTTTGAGGGGAGCAACTGCAGTGCCAAGATGCCCTGACGAATCATACTGACCAGCCCAAGATCAGCTGTCACCATGGAGACTCCCACCTTCCGGCCCGGGGGCTCCCCTGAGTCTGGGGACTGGTCCTCTGCCTGGCCCAAATTACAGAAGAGACAGAATTGGTCAGACGGCATTACTGTCCCACCCACAGCCAAGCCGGAATTTATAGCCCAGCACTGGCCAGGCCAGAGAGGCCTAATCCTCTGAGGAACCTCAATCTCCTGCTATGCAGCCGAGTCCTGACTGTGCTTGCTCTCCCAGGGTGTCCTCAGATGCCGACCCGCAGATGGACAAGGAGTCCGGCACCGGATGGAGCACCAGATTATACTGAGCAGGGTTCCCCACCTTTTGTCAATGAGGCCCCTTACCCAGAGTTTCCCATCACTATGATGAAATATTCTCTACATCAATCAAATTAAGTCTTCACACAGGTAGGACTCAATTTCCTTGGCTATTTCTAGGATATCCAAAAGAATGAGCAAGTGCATTCAAGTGAGTCCAAGCAGCTTTATCCCTGACTGTACGAAGTCCTAGAGAACAAAGCCACCCACAATCACCCTCTCAGATCCAGTAGGGGAGGAGATCTAGGACTGAAAACACACAGGCAAATGGCTTTCACATTTTCTCCCAGCAAGAGTGTGTGTCTTGGGGGAACGTACCTGAGCCCTCCTCCAGGAGGGAACATGTTGTGTGTGCTCACCAGCAATTCTATCCCTGGCTCCTTCTCCCTTCTGTCCCTTAATAGCTCCTCTTTCTAAGTGGTCTCCGCCTGCGTTCTCTCGCACATACCTGACTCTGGGGGTCATACTGCTGCTGCAGCATGGTGGCCACTTTATCCTCAAAGAGACAGAGCTGCTCGTATACCTGCTGCAGGAATGCCTCCCGCTGGGAAGGGTCCAAAAGGCAGCCCTGCACCAGCACCTGAGAAGCACAAGGGAAAGACAAGATATGAGGGTCAGGGGGACACTGGAAAGTCCCCCTCTGGTCTCCCTATTTATTCTCCACAGCTACCTCTAGGCGATCCTGACTTTTCACCCAGGATCTCAAGTCAGCTAAATCCACAGCCAGTTCCACTCTTATCAGATCATCTACTCCATTAGGGATATCGGGCCATTCGTGACCTTAACCTGGTTCACAATCTTCCTCTGCTTTCAGTCCCGCACACTGGGTTTCCCTAAGCTCCCGCATGGGGGTGCCCTAAGATTTTCCATCTCAGGTCACCAGACTGCCCCACCTCAGCCTGGCCAAGCCTTTGTCATTCTGACTCATGCTTTTTTATTCTTGTTGATTTCTAAGCATGGCACACAGAGGCGGCTCTGGATCTTTTCTCTTTTAGGTTCAAAATCATCTTCCCAGTGAGTGCTCCCTCCTTCCCTTTACCCTCAACAGGTTAACTTCCACCCCCCTCTTCACAGAGAAAGGAAACCAGCCAATGGGAACTTCTGGCTTACTTTAACCGGAAGGGTGTACTACTCTCCAACCCACTGAAAATACCCACAATGTCTGCCCAATGTTTACATCTATCTAGGTTTTTGTTGTTCTTTTGAGGCAAGAAAAGATCCCTCCTCTGCTTTTTTCCCCTAAAGCTAATCTCTCCAACTAATCTTGGACCTTTTGCCTAATACCTTCGTTCTTTCTCCATGGGGTTCCGTTCCTCCTCCTTTCAACATAAATATAAGTGCCCCCACCCTAGAAATTTCACACAGGCCTGGAAGCCCCTGTGACCTCTCCTCTCTGTCAGGCCCCTACCATCTTCTCACATGCACACTACTCCCCTGCCCCTGCCCTCCTGGGCAACAGCTACCTCTTCACTCCCTACTTGGGGCTGGGCAAGTGGGTGGTCACAGCCAGAAGAGAGGAGAGGGGGGCTCTGTACGTCCACAGGCCTGACTATGAGAAGAAAAACAGGATCAGAGGAATAGTAGGAACTGGGGCTCTAAGGTGGGAAAGATGTTCACAGCGGTACTGTTTACAGGAATGAAAAGTGGATCAACCCAAGAGTCCAACAATAGGGTTTGGCTAAATACAGAATGATAAAATGTGATAAAATATTAAGCCAGGCAGCAATTAAAAATCGTATTTTCAAAGAATACTTCCTGACAAGGAAAAATGCCCAGATTACACATTAAAAAAGCAGGACGTCAAACCATGCGAATCGCCTGATGTTTCTCCTCTCTTTGGATGGAGGGGCGGTAGTGAGCAAGCATAAACAAGTACTCAAAGACAAGAAGGAAATTCCATCAAATGTTCATAATACTTATTTCTGGGTGGCGTATTACCGGTGAGTTTTGTTTTTCTATTTTATGCATTTTTCAAATTTCCTTCAATGGATGTACATTATTCTTATGATCTTTTGTTTTGTTTTAAGGAACAGCAGGATACATCTTGGGGAGCTTTAGAGATGGGGTGGGGGAAGGAAGCTAGCCTGGGGCTGACTCTGGGGTGGGGGGTAACCTGAGTAAGCCTCCTCTTTCTCCACAGCTGGTTCAGGGCCCACCTCTTCTCCAGGGCTGCAATCATCTTCTGCCCACTCCTCTCAGTACAGAATTTGTCCTCCAATCCATCCTCCCAATGTACAAATCTGATCCCATTACCGTCCATTTAAAAACCTTCCATTTTTAATAGTTTTAATAACTGAACAGTTTTAATAGCTAACATTTTTGCATGTTTTCCATGCGGCAGGCACTGTTCTAAGTGCTTGATATATATGAACTCACAGTCACCATATGATATTGGTACTGTTAATATCCCTATTTTGGAAAAAAAGACAGATGTACAGAAAGGTTAAGTAACTTGCATAAGAGCTTGCAGCTGGCAAGCAAATACAGGGGTGTGTGAATCCAGTTCAGCGCTTGCATCATCACGCTAAACTCTCCTATAGAACAAAGGACAAGTTCTTAGCCATGACATTCAAAGCCTCTCATAATTCTGCGTCCACTTCTCTCTCTCTCTCTCTTTTTTTTTTAAAGATTTTATTTATTTATTTGAAGAGAGAGGGAACACAAGCAGGGGGAGTGGCAGAGGGAGAAGCAGGCTTCCCGCCAAGCAGGGAGCCCGATGAGGGGCTCGATCCCAGGACCCTGGGATCACGACCTGAGCCGAAGGCAGACGCTTAAGGACTGAGCCACCCAGGCGCCCCTCTCTCTCTTTTTTAAAAAAGATTTTATTTTTAAGTAATTTCTACACCCAGCGTGGAGCTCGAGCTCACAACCCTGAGATCAAGAGTTGCACGCTCCACCGACTGAGCCAGCTAGGTGTCCCTCTATTTCTCTCTCTCGTCTCCTCTTTACTACCCCTCCCCATCCCCACATTCAAGGTTACTGTGTCAAACAGAATTACAAAATTACTGTGTCAAAGGACACTTGTGATTGGGAGGGCCCTCTGTGGCTTTGCTTTTGGGCCCCTCTGTCTGGAAAGCCCATTTCCCCTTCTTTGAAGAGTTAATCTCAATCCTTCCTTCAGGATTCAGTTCAAATGCCTCTTTGTGCAGAAGTCTTTCCTGTTGCAGCCCCAGGCTTGGCTGGGTGCTCCTTCTCGGTGCTCCCACCGCACCTGAGTCATTACTTATCAGTGCCCTTATCACATTCAACTGGAATTACCTCCTTCAATATCTGTCTCCCCACCACTAAACTCTCAACTCCTCCCATCAGGACAGGGACAGTGTCTGATTCATCTGTGACTCCAGGACGTAGCCCAGGCCTTGCAGAAATCGGGCTTCGGTAAGCATCTGGCAAAATGAACCAAGCATTGAGTGATTACCTAACACTTATGCCTTCCCTGTCTTGGCTACTGGTGCCTGCAAAGCTCGGCCTCTGCCTGGGGATGCAGCCTACAACCAACAGTCCTAACAGCTGTGCTAGAAAAGCACTTTAAACCACAGCAGACGGCTGGGATTCAGACATGTACCAATTGCCCTGTAGATTTCAGACCCTCAGGTGCCAGTTTGACAGCTAAGGTGACAACATGGCCATCAGGGACAGTTTCAGGGTAAGCCCCTACCAGTGAATTGAGGATGGTTAAGAGCAGATGAGGGGAAATTGGGCCACTGCTTATCTAAGCCCAAAACAGATATTCCAGTAATAGACTTGGCCATTGTCCAAAAGGAGTGTCTTGTGCTAGCGTGCTTGGGTGGTGGATAAGCCCTGTCAGTATCTGTATGGTCAGTATAACACCCAGCAGTTCACAAGGCCCTCATAGGAAATGACCCTCCTCTGTCCTTGGGAGAAATTATGTTTCTGGGTATTTGTTATATTTCAAAATCATAAAATTATTCTAAAAGATCATCTCCCAGAGGTAGTGCCAGGAGTCAGGATACAAGCAAACCTTCTAATCAAATTAGGAGGGTGGTGGTAGAGGCCTAAAACAGAGACCTCCAGTGGCCAGAACCACAGACTTACAGAAGAAGTGAGAGAGGCATTTGTCTAATCAAGGCCACCTGACCTAAAGCTCATGAGAAGGCTCTTGAAGAGCAGAGGAACAGATTCTTCTCGAGAGGAGAGACTCAGAGATGACTAGTAGAGAGGTTCAAGAAGCCGGCGGAGCTGGGGACTCTGGGCACAGACTGCAGAGACGGGACAAGGACTTGGTCAGTAGACTATCAGAGATGAGGTCTGAGGGTACAGACTTGGGGAAAGGGTGCACTACCTGGTGGGCCTGCAGGCCAATGATTGAGGAGTAGGCCTGGATGGTTATGTAGATCTCAGGCTGGAAGTCGATGCAAGATCCGGGCACGCGGAAGGGTCGAAGCAGCCCGCCTAGGCAGCGGGAGAGGGCATGGAAAACTTCATCAAACAAGATCTCTCCTGTGGAATCATCCTGAGGGCAATGCAGAGAAAGATCTCTCAAGTGTAACCAAAAGCAGCCCAGAGCAGAAACAAGCAGCTTCCATGGGAATTCTTTTCTGAAGGTTGATCACACCCCCAAATACAGTGCCACGGACTGGGGGGTGGGGGGGGTCTGTCTTTCAATACTCACCATTTAAAAGCCTGTTTCCTCCCTCCAGTGGTAGGTTGGGATCCCTTTCCACTTCTCTCAGGCCTCTCCCTCTCTCCCTCACCCTCTACTCCCTCCTTTCCTCCCACTGTCTCCCCCCAACCCCTTACCACAATGCCAGTAGATGGGCTCAGGTCGAGCTCAATGACAAATCGATACTGCCAAGCCAGGAAGGTGACCCGGGTGGAAGGTACAAGGAGGAATGGCCTTGAGACCACTGGTTCATCTGGCTGCCACCCAGGGGGCAGGACACTGAGGACTTCCAACTCCTGCTCAGACTGGAGCTGACAATTAGGACAGAGAGAAAAGCAAAGGGTCTGGGAAGAGTCACTCCTTTATTTCCAGGACCTGAACTTCTGTATTCAAAATGGCAAACCATTGGCGCCACCCCCTGCGACCCAACCATATATTCTTCCCATCTGGAAAATTAAACAGCATTTCCCCTGTGGAATCATCTTGTGGGCAAAGTCACTTGCCCATCCTAGAATTGGACCCCTCAGAGTTAATCTCCCCTCCTGTTTCTAGGATCCTCTTAAAAAAGCAGATCCTTTTGGGCCAGCCCCTCGTATCCTGTGTTTCTGAGCCTCACCAGCATCTCCTGGGGTGTGGCCTGCACAGTTTGATGCAGGTGATTGAGGAACCAAGCCAGGCGGACATTTCGGGAGATTCGATAATCCTTTTTCATCAACAGGAACACCTGCCCAGCTTCTTCTACCTGGCGACAAAGAGACATTTAAAAATTTCTAACCATTCACTGAGTTCCTGGTATCCGCAGGTGACCGCACATGGAACGTGTTCAAGGAGTTCACGACACGTAAGTGAGAGGCAAGGCAGCAGAGGCGAAAAGTTAACTCCCACCTCAGTGTGTGGGGTTCCCAAGGGCTCGATTCTCTGCTCCTGCTCCCCCTACGTGGACTTCTAGGTTTATGAAGTGACCTTTTCACGTTATCTAACATTTAGTAGGTGTTTCTCCTATAAGCCATGAGCTCGTTGAGGGCAGGGACTGTGTCTTGTTCTATTTTTGTGTCCCTATATGTGGCAAATTGCTTACAACAGAGCAGATACTCAATATTGCTAGATGATTCCTCCTAAGAAGCCTTGACCACAGTGGCCACTAAAGGACTCTTCACTGGGTGACTAGCAAGCCTGCTGAATGCCTCAAAATTCAACTTCTTTGGGTCACAACCTACACTTTTCCCACCCTCCACACTTCTTAGTGGTCAGCACTCTAGACCCTTCCCACCACTGCCTCACAGCTGTTGACTCAACAGTGTCCTGCCAAGCATCAGCTCCCTTACCTGTGTCCTTGTCCTTCCATTCACAAGCCCTGCCAAGTCGTGATTCAGGATGGATTCGACATTCTGTCTTATCCACACAAATACCACTGCCAGCTGCACTTTGACACAAAGAAACTTGTCACCTTGCCGTGCCACCTCTGGCGGGCCTTTACCCATCCTTTTACTTCTCCCTGCTGAGCAACCTCTCCTGTTTCCCCTAGAATGTTTCCCAATCTTTCAACCCCTGGAGTCCCGGCAGATAAACTCACCTACTGTCTCACGCAGAAAACAAGGGTCCACTGGTCTGAACTCCCGCGTTTCTTCCTGATCAAAGTTTATCTGAAATTCCTTTACTCCCTTACTCTAGCCTCCGATGAAAAGATTACCGTCCTCCTGGTTTACACAAATTGCAAATTGCTCGTCCTGGGTCCCTGACGGGTGAGGGGGAGTTGCCAAGCTACAAGCACTGAAGAGAGTGGTAGAAGAGAAATGAATAGAGGCTAGTGACTGCCTGTTAAGAAACGTGGTATGGAGGGCACCTGGGTGGCTCAGTCGGTTAAGCGTCTGCCTTCGGCTCAGGTCATGATCCCAGGGTCCTGGGATCGAGCCCCACATCAGGCTCCTTGCTCAGCAGGAAGCCTGCTTCTCCCTCTCCCACTCCCCCTGCTTGTGTTCCCTCTTTCACTGTCTCTCTCTCTGTCAAATAAATAAATAAAATCTTAAAAAAAAAAAAAAAGAAATGTGGTATGGAAAGGAAGGGAACTTTTTTTCCCCTAAGTGGGGGAATGGGGAGAAGAAATAGAAAAAGCCCTGGAAAAAACACTATGGAAGGGCGCTAGGGGCAGAGAGGAGGGTGGAGAGCAGAGATGAAAAGCCTTTCTTCTACAGGACAGAAGGTACACAGCAAAAGATGCATAAACAGTCCCCGGGATGTGGCACGGGTGAGAACAGAAGGCAAGAAGAGGGAAGGCATTCCCATTCCTTGAGCACCTAGAATATATCTAACAGTCCCCTGGAGAGGCTAAGTGCAAGAACTTCAGACTCAGACAGCCTGGCATGAGTCCCAATTCGGCCTCTTAGTAGCCTGTGAGGTCAGGGAAAGGGTACTTAACCTCCCCAAAGCTTCAGTGCCCTCATCTGTAAAATGGATCTAATCCTAATACCTATCTAGTGTTGTTAAGTGGGTTAAGTGAAATCAGGTACATGAAGTGCTCAGCACTGTGCCTGGCACTCAGCAAGAATATGATACAAATTAACTATTACAGGTTATTACCAGGCACAATATAAGGCTCTTCACACAAGTATGCTCATTCAGTCTGCACATAAAACATTTAACAGAAAAAAACTTGAGGTCCAAAAAGTGAAATGATTTAACACAATTAGTAGGTAGAAGATCAGAAGTCAAACCCAGGCCTCATGAGCCACAATGCCCAATGACTGAGAGTGACAAATGGATAAAACTGGGGAAAGAGCAGAAAAGATCTGGGGTGCCTGGATGGCTCGGTTGGTTGAGCACCTGCCTTCAGGTCTCGGGGTCCTGGGATCGAGCCCCACACGTCAGGCTCCCTGCTCAGGGGGGCAGTCTGTTTCTCCCTCTCCCTCTGCCCCCCCAGTCTCTCTTTCTCGTTCTCAAAGTCTTTTTTTAAAAAGCTTTTATTTATTTGTCAGAGAAAGAGAAAAAGTGTGAGTGTGCACACAAGCCGGGGGGGGGGCGGGGGGCAGGGCAGGCAGAGGGAAAAGCAGTCTCCCCAATGAGCAAGGAGCCCCATGTGGGACTTGATCCCAGCACCCTGGGATCATGACCTGAGCTGAAGGCAGACGCTTAACTGACTGAGCCACCCAGGCGTCCCTAAAATCTTAAAAAAAAAAAAAAAAAAAATGATGTGTCTCTACAGGCAGAAAGGATGCTCTGGCATAATCAGAAAGATAAAAAAACAATTTAAACATCAATATGATGTGATTCAATATTATTTTGTGTTAGGTCTCTACACCAACCTAAAATCACACAACTCTATTATACTGTTTCCCTACACTGGGCTCAGGTAGGTGCTGGCCAGGATTTTGGATTTTATCACCAGAGTTAGGGCAAGCTACTGAATTTTTTCAGCAGAGCAGTAACATTATATCTGCATTTAAAAAAATTCCCTCTAGCTACCATGTGATTCAGAAAGATCCCCTAACGACCAGGGGAGATGACCGTGGCCTAGACCAGAGCTATTCAAAGCAGCCATTCTGGGAACTATGAGACTGGTCCCCCATGAGACAGCAGTTGTGCCAGAATGTAAAGCCAGCACTACCTTTCATTGAGAAAGCCTGGTTTTACACACACACACAGTTAGCTGAACTAACTTTCAAGACAAGTGAGCTTAGCTGCCATTTTAAGGAATCTTTGGAATAAGACAAAAATTGGTGATTAATTGGAAAGTAACAAAAAGGTGTCAAGGATGGCTAAGATAGCACTGGAAATCAATAAGCTGCGAATGATTTCCAAGTTAAGTAGAAAAATCAGATATAGGTATTTACCATCACTTCTAACGACCATTCCCCAAAAAGGTCCCATCAGATTGTACACCCTCATTGCCAAGATGCTAGAAACAGAAAAGGGATCTACTGGTAAAGAAGGAAACTGAAGCAGTTACTTGCCCTCTGCCTGGCCCTTGGTCTCAGACTGGGATGCTCTCATATACCAGTCAAGCTCTCTCTCAGGACTGGCTGAGCTGGGTGTGGGTGTGAGATGAGTGCCCACTCTTGTCTAACTGCTGATGCTGGATCCCTGCCAAGGGTCTTATCTAGAAAAGGATAGGCTGGGGCTCGGAGTGTTATCAGAATAGGAAGGATCCCCGAATTCAGCAGTCCTGTTTATCACTCTATCCTCAGAGCCTACAGCAGTGCCTGGCACATCAGATGTTCCACATGATTTTGCTGAATAAATGAATTCACCATATGTTCTAAGCAAAGCAAAGTTGATGTTTAAAACTAATAATCAGGGGGCGCCTGGGTGGCTCAGTTGGTTAAGTGTCCAACTCTTCATCTCAACTCAGGTCTTGATCTCAGGGAGATCAAGTGATTAAGTAGGCTCAGTGTGGAGCCTACTTAAAAAAAAAATCAAAACTAATGATCAGTACAACTCTTCTCAAGGTGAGATAATATTAACACTAATCTCGGTACTATTTTCCTCTTGTTCTTCTTGGTAGTCAGTGAAGACTTCTTTCCAAACACCAATCTGTTTCAGCTATGCAAGGAAACACCAAACGGAGTTTGGGGCCCAACTGAGCCGGGTTAAACAGGGGAGAACGCATGTCCATGGGTCAGCACCATAAGAACAACTGGGAACAATTGCTCATTCCATCTTCTAGGACTAAAATCTTGGCGATTCTGGGTTTAATGGATGAATCTTTCTATGATTCCCTACACCGTTAGGTACCTCCATCAGGCATTCACAAGGCAGTCTATAACTCTTCTTCATAGCACCCACCAGTTTGTAATGAAGAATTTGTGTATTTCATAGTGTCTGTTTCCCCTACAAGTCTGGAAGCTCCAGGGAGGTAGAAGTTGTGACTATATACTGTTCTTTGCTGTATCCCTAGCAACTAGCACAGTGCCAAGACACACTAGGTGTTCAAATATTTGAATGAATGTATAAATGAGGGAAATTGCTCTCATAACCTTTATTTATTCTCTTCTCTGTTTCAAGCTATGTTCTGAATTTCTTACCAGTGATTCCTAGTTTTTCAGGGTTATCAACATCTGCTCTTTGTTGTTCAAGAGTTCCTGTCCTTCTTCATCTACTTCATGGAAAAACTAGCCTATTTTATTGTTTGGATTTTTCCTTTGCTTCCACGAAAGTTGTTTTTACCAGGTTTTCACTAATATGTGGTTTTCTAACATTCTCTCTCTCTTTTTTTAAACTGTTCTTGGAATCTGGGGAGGGGGTGCTGGTGTGGGTTCTAATTTGTTTTGAAAGTATGCTTTGATAGCTAAGCCTCTGGGCTTGAGCTTTAGTTTCCTCCTCTATAAAATATGATCACCTCCCCAATGGCATGTAAAAGGATAAATCCACGTATTAGTGTAACAATAACAAGTAATTAATCGAAAAGGTGCTTCTCTAAGTCAGGAAGGAGTCCCGCATAGCCATTCACCAGCTTTTTTGCTCTTCTCCAGTTACCTGGCATAGTTGGGTATTTCCTCACACTAAGCCAAAATGTCTTCTTGATATAATCTTGACCCATCCTTGAGATCTGTTTTCTTGAAAACATCTAAACCACTGTTGGTTTTACCTCCTAAGGTCCCACAGGGAAAGTCTGACCCTCTGCCTAAGGAGAATCTATCAAACTTCTGAGGGCAGTCCTGAGTCTCTGCTTCTCCACAGTAAATATCTCCCAAGTTCTTTAGGTATATCTCAAATGGCATGGTTTCCAGTTTCCTATTTTATTTCATATATCATATGCCTATGAACACTAGCTGTCTCTTTTTCAACTTAAAATGTGGGGGCCAGAATGGAACACAATACCCAGGTGTGATCACAGATTCAGAGTCTTCTAAGTTCTGTTTGGAAGCTTTCCCATACCGTTGGCGCAGGCAACCTTCATGACTTTCTTACTTGCATTGCTATTAAGACATATCCTCTATTCTGTCCTCATGCAGACTTTTGGGACACATACAATTATTCAATTAGTCCTGTACATTGGATAAATTCAGTCTATTATTCTGTTGTGAGGCTCAGAGTGCTGTTTTGCCTTCTAGCAAATCTCTTTCCAGCTTAATTTCCCTGCTAATTTGATCACGATGCCATCAAGTCCTCATCCCGGTCCAAAGAGGACAAAGACAGGGTGAGGGTGCATTCATTCATTGATCAACAAAATTTATGGAGAGCCAGCTACATGCTAGCACCAGGCTAGGTCCTAAGGATACCATGGAAAGCAAAAATTGGCATCTCTGCTCTCACAAAATTTACCCTATAATGGAGAAAAAAATTAATCAAATAATCACTCTAATTACTGTATTATTACAAACTGAGTAAGTGCACCAAAGGAGAATGTGGTTCTATGGTAGCATACACAAAGTAACCTGACCCAGGCTAGATCTTAGGAGAAAGTGACCCTGAAGACTGAGGAGGGTTTGCTAGATGAGGATGGAAAGGGGGGATAAACCAGATGGAGGACACGTTCGGGGGCTGTGGTCTTAGAAACGTTCTTTAGATTAGTAAGTAGTTAGTAGGCTGCTTAATTCCACTACTGTATTACTTCCATTTCTCTACCTTGTCTTTAAAGTTATTTTGAATGATGGACTAACTGCCCAAGGCCAAGCTGAAGCCCACCTAGTTCATCAACCAGTTCTTACAGAATCCATCTCTTGAAACCGGGGTGTTCGCTCAACGTGAGCTTTGAAACTAGGGGCGTTTGCTCAATGTGAGCTTTCTCACAACATTCTCCCTCATCCACGATCCTTCGAAGTCAACAGCTATGTGTTCAAACCATCATCTCGAAGAGGTCCTCACATGCAAGATGTAACTGATCAGAACCAGAAAACTTAAGAATTAATTTAAGCAGCTAGAACAGTAGTTTTCAAAGTGTGATCCAAGGACCAGGTGCATCAGAATGGCCTGAGGTGCTTATTAAAATGCAGATTCCTGGGCACCACCCAGACCAACTGAATTCGAGTTGATAGGACTCGGGAACCTAAATTTAACAAGCTCCCCAAGGGATTCTTCCACTTTAATGTCTGACAATCTCTGAAACAGTTGTGTTCTCCCAGCATCCACACTCACATGGAGCTTCAATTCCCTGATATTTAATCCCAAGTCTGAAGTGCATTACGCTTGGAGGAAGTCTGGCAAAGAGAAAGCAGGGTTCTGAAGTCAGAGATCTGGATTCAAATCTGGTTCTACTACTTGCTATCAATGTGAGCTTGGGCAAGTTACTTCATTTTTCCAGGCCTCAGTCTCTTCATTGATAACATGTAGGTGAGAATATCTACTTTGTACGGATGTTGTTGCAATTAAACATGAGAATCCAGACAATGGGAGAAGAAGCCTAGCATTCTTTGGAACATTTATTGAGGCCTATATACCATGTATAACAAGATGAATAATACAATATTAGGCACTGTGCTGCATACCATGTATACCAGGATGAAGGAAACATCAGCCATCTCAATTTGTTGGCTTTTCTTTGTTCTTTGCACATGTCCCTTTGTGGTTAAGGTATAATCAATCTTTGAAGCCTTTTCCAACCTTCATGCTATTTTCTGTTAACAGAATCCCGTGAGATAATTTAGACACTTTTCCCCCTTCCTTCCTACTGTGTGTATGCCAAAGTCCTGAACCTCTAGCATGGGCTCAACCTCACTCTTCTTTTCATCTCTCCCCAATCTCCCACCGAATTGGAGCACCTAGGATCTTTTAAACACTGGTTCTGCTGCTGCTTATTGGTATAAGGCCTTGGTGAAGTTACTTAAACTCTCTGTGCCTTAGTTTCCTCATCTGTGACATCGGGAAAGTAATAATGCCTATTTCATGGAGATTTTACAAGGACTAGGTGATACTCAGTAAGCACTCCGGAAGTGTTAGCTACTCTCATTGTCATGCTGCACCCACATTAGCAGCTGCTTCTTCTGTTCTCTGAAGGCTCTAAGCTCCTTGTCACCCCAGGATGTTCACTATTGCCTCTGCTCATGGCCAACTTCTACTCAGTCTTCAGGCTGAAATGTCATTTCTCTGAGAAGGCATCCCAGCCCCCCCATACTTCTTAACAGAGTCGGTTGAGAACCCCTTTTAAACACTCATTCACTCTGTAGTTTTCCTTTGCAGCCCTCATTATAATTCAGTGTTTGTTTACTCCATTAAAATAGGGGACACGTCTGTCTTACACTGCTCGGCATCCACCCTGATACTTGGCACAGTTCTGAGTCCACAGTAGCACTCATAAACCATTTTAAGTATTTGATGAATAAACGATTTCTTAAATCTGACTATGCCCAATTTTTTCCTCTTGGGATTGTAACAACCTCTAAAAGTCAGTCACTCTTCACTCCCCTTACTTTCTAAGATAAAATTTTCAGAAATGCAGACCAAGAACTTAACACATGCTTAACTTTTGGCTGAATGAGACTCCCACAAATATGTGTCTTGACTCCAAGTTACTACAGATCTGCACTGATCAATACTGTAGCCACTACCAAATGGGGCTACTGAGAACCTGAAATGTTGCTAGTCCAATAGTCCAAAATGAGATGTGCTGTTAAGTGTAAAATACATGCTGGATTTTAAAAATTTGGTAAAAAAAAGAATGATAAATATCTCATAATTTTTAATATTTATCACATGTCAAAATGGTAATATTTTGGAAATGTAGAATTAAATAAAATACATTACTAAAATTGACTTCTTTTTACCATTTTAAATGTGGCTACTAGAAAATTTACATATATGGCTTGTGTTAGATTTCCATTGGACAGTGCTGGTTTTTTTAAAGATTTATTTATTTATTAGAGGGGGGAGGGGCAGAGAGAGGGAGAGAAAGGATCTCAAGCAGACTCCCCGCTGAATGTGGAGCATGACCTGGGGCTGATCTCATGACCCTGACATCATGACCTGAGCAGAAATCAACAGCCATATGCTTAACCAACTGAGCCACCCAGTGCCCCTGGGCAATGCTGTTTTAGATTACCTGCCTAAAAGGTATGTTGTACTTCCCTACAACATCCTCCCATTTCCTCTCATCTTAATCCTTAGAGAGATGTACTTCAAATTCTTTCCTTCTTTCTCAATCTTGGTATTTCTGATGCATGGGCTATTCCACCATCCCTGTGCAACATGTCTGATTCTTTTAGTTTTTGTTTTTTCCTAAAGATTTATTTACTTATTTGAGGGGGGAAGGGGAAGAGGGAGAGGGAATCTCAAGCAGACTTCCTCCCAATGTGGGACTCGATCTCACCACCCCAAAATCATGACCTGGGCTGAAACCAAGAGCTCAACTGACTGAGCCACCCAGGCGCCCCATCTGATTCTTTTAAACAGTACAAGGTTTCCTACTTAATCTTGGGTCTCATCACATCAAATCCCAACAAATTGGAGATTTACCATCCTGTGGCTGCGTTATTATACTATAATCATGATGGTTAAAAACTTAAGATCTGGAGCCAGGCCACCTGTTTGGGAGTCCTGGCTCTACTACTACTTACTAGCTGTGTAACCATGTTACTCTGGTGAGCTCTGTGCCTCCATCTCCCCAAATGAAAGATGGAGATGATAAAAGTGTCCTGGGATGAGAGCACTAACTGATATTGGTAAAGTGCTGAGAATGGTCCCCGGCATGCAGTAAGCATTCAATAAGTAATGACTACTATTTATGTCATTATACACATCCCTCACCCTTCCCACATACTCTCTTAGAACACTGGGCACCTCTTCTAGTGATGTTCTTTCCAAATCTGATAGATTCTATGCTCAGATCTTCTAACTTCAAAACTCTGCTACTTCCCAGCTGAGTAGCACTTGGGTAAGGTACTTAACCTCCTTCACTTTTCAGTTTCCTTATGTGTAAATGAGAACGGATATTGCCAACTTCCCTTCCTCGCACAAGTATGAATAACCTGTAGGTTTAAGTTCCTTGCACTGGCACCAAATGGATGCCTCATACACATTTTCTGGCTTAATACATAAGGTCCTCACAACACACCATAAGACAGGTATTTTATGAAGAAGGAAACAGGATTCGGATAGTCAAGACTTGCCCAAAGTTGCACAGATAGCTAAATAGCAGCGCCAATATTGGGACGAGGTTTCACTCCGAGTCAAATGTTTTTTTCACGAAACCAAAGCTGCTCCCAAGTGCATGAGCGTTACAACTAAATTAATTCATGCTGTTTATGTCATTCCAATGTTTGTAGAAATGCATAAACCAGCAAAGTAGGTCTACTGCCGTGTTGCCTAAGGAAACTGCAGCAGAAAATCAAACCACAGGATCATTATTAAGACCGAAGAATCTGAGAGCCCTAGAGTCGGCGACGTGTCTGAAATTTCAATAAAAAAAAACAAAGCGACAAGTTTCTGCTCTAGCCGCCCCCTGAGGAAACTGCGGGCCCCGGGGAGGAGGTTCAATTGTCGGGCCTTCGGGGCTGGGCCGATTCCTGCCCAGGCAACTCGGCACGGCCGCCCCCAGACCGGGAGAAGGCCGCCGCCTCGCCGGGCCGCCGGACCCTCCCCCTCGGGGCTCGGGGCCCAGGGCCCAGCGTTGCGCCCGCCCGCCCCTCACCTCCGGCTCCGGGCGCTCCGAGGCCATCACACAGCGCTCCCGCGCCAGCCCGGGCCAGAGAAGATGCTCCACTCGTAACCCCTGACCCGGTTACTGCGGCCTCGCAGGAACCGGAAGTGAGTGGGAGGGTCGAGTTCTGAGTTTTCTGATTGGGGGACGAAGCCCTCTCACAGTGGCTCGCTGACTAGGAAACCGGAAGGGGAAGTCGGTGCCGCCGCCGCTGCCGACGCAATGCAGGTGAGAGCCGAGCTGGGACTGTTGACCGCTAGCTAGCTTCAGGTAAAAGGACTGAGAGTGGGCTGGACGAGGAGAGTGAGGAGTTGGGGCTGAGAGGAGAGGGCAGAGCCCTAGCTGGCGGGTAAGGGCCCGCGGGATGGGGAGGGGCGGCCGACTGGAAAAGTGGGGGTGGGGCCCGTCTGGCAGGAGACAGTGGCCGAGTCGCGAGGAAGTAGGACCCGCGGACTTGCTGTGGTGCACGAAGGGATGAGGCTATTGTACCCTGGGAAAGTTGAAATGCAGTCCAAGGAAGACGGCTCAAGAAAGTGGCGGGTTGGCTCAGGCCCTGGCCTGGGCTGTTGGATGGACGCTGTTGGATGCAGACATAACAAGGGATCTGGAATTGGAGAGAAACCCGAGGGGTGAAGGAATTGCTGGGGGGGGGGGGGGGGTAGGGGATGGCTGAAAGCTGAGCTAATTATAATCTGAGGCTGTGGGTGGAACCTAGGATCAAGGCTCATGTCATACACATTGGTGAGTTTGCAAGACGATTTTGCATCATTCTTCCCACCCTGAGCCTGTTAGTTGTTAAGGATGAAGAAATTAAGTAAAACTGGAGACCACAGATGGGAGGAAAATGTTTGCAGACACCCCAGCATTTAAAATTGTTTCTCTGGTGCTTAGGAGCGTGTGCATTTTTTTGTTTTTCACTTGCCACTTACTTTCTTGCACCTGGTTGACTGTCAGTGAATGTTTATGAGTTGACTAAGCTTGTGAAAGGGACACAGGAATCTTGGCACAGAGATAAAATGAGTGCCAATTAATTCAGCAAGAAGAAATTTGAAAACATCAAATGCGGAGGGCAAAGGAAGAGTGGGGGAGGGTGGAGGGAAGCGGTGGTACAAGCCTGGTGTTCAGGGAAACCTTCACGTGTGGGTAGGTTTCCTAGAGATTATGTTATTGGCAAGAACTACCAGGCTCACAAAGCAGGTTCTAGTACAGAAGAAGCTGAAATACATATGCTGCAGAGGTGTACAAAGATAATAAAGCCCAGGCATTAGGTCTGGTGAAAGTGTCTCAATGAGAGAGTACAGAGTGTTTCCAATGCAGAGAAAAGCCAGACATGAATTAGGAGATGATGAGAGAAAGGAGGAATGGTGAGGCGAATGGATTGAAAGGTCTAAGGGTTGATGCTGTCTGTAACCCAAATACCAAAGATAGAAAACAACCTGGCTCTCCTGCGCTAGGGAAATCCTGTGTTACTTGACTAGTTTTGCATTCTGCCATCCTGGCTTTCTAGCCTTCCTCTGTATGTATCATACTCATGGCTCTCTGGGTAACCAACCTGTTCCTGTCGGTGCAGAGGGAGGAGAAGCAGCTTGAGGCATCATTAGATGCACTGCTGAGTCAAGTGGCTGATCTGAAGAACTCACTGGGGAGTTTCATTTACAAGTTGGAGAACGAGTATGACCGGCTGACCTGGTAAGGGTTGCCAGGGCAAGCTGAGGAGGGCTCCATGGATGCTGGGGGTGGGGTGGGGAGGGGAGGCCTCCTGGTGGATAGGACATCTCCAGTGATGTCACAACTTATCACTTGGCAAATATCTTTTGATTTGGAAAGAGCTGGGTTTCCCAGCATTTAACAGGTGAAGTTTGTCTTAGGG
This sequence comes from Mirounga angustirostris, assembly GCF_029215605.1. Taxonomy (NCBI): domain Eukaryota; kingdom Metazoa; phylum Chordata; class Mammalia; order Carnivora; family Phocidae; genus Mirounga; species Mirounga angustirostris. Next base: position 156,506,672 of record NW_026991712.1, read on the forward strand.
CCATGGAATTAGAGAAATGCCCAGTTTCCCAACCCAAGTTCTTTTTTTTTCCTTCTTCTTCTTCTTCTTCAAAAGATTTTATTTATTTGACAGAGACAGGGAGAGAGGGAACACAGGGAGAGTGTGGGAGGGAGAACCAATGTGGGGCTCGATCCCAGGACTCTGGGATCATGACCTGAGCCGGAGAAGGCAGACACTTAATGACTGAGCCACCCAGGCGCCCCGCAACCCAAGTTCTTTCTAGCTTTTGATTCTCACCCTTTGACTTCTCTGGGAGGAGGTACTCCCTCAGTGGGTCCTCCCACTACAGTGAGAATCTAGTGTTCATCCTGGATCTCTTACCACAGATATTGCTGAGTCTTTTAGGTCCAACCTACTCTGGAAGTGTGGATCCTATTTTCAGGCCTGAAAGGTTTTTACCCAGTTTCTGAATGTTTAGTGATAGGTATAGCCGTGATTCTTATTTTGCCACTGGTCCTCACCCCATTCAAAGAATGAACTGCCTTATTTCTCCACCTGTGTCAGAAACTGAAAGTGTGTCCCTCCTGCCCAGTCCAGCTGGAGTGCTATGAGTCCTTTTGGGGTGAGCCTGGGAATTGCTAGTTTGAAGGACCCCTTCAAGGCTACTTTACTGAGAACATTCTGACACCTTATCACCACCAGGCCCTCTGTCCTGGACAGCTTTGCCTTGCTCTCCGGACAGCTGAACACTTTGAACAAGGTCTTGAAGCATGAAAAGACACCACTGTTCCGTAATCAGGTCATCATCCCTCTGGTGCTGTCCCCAGACCGTGATGAAGATCTCATGGTAAGAGGAGGAGAAAGGTACAACATGGGAAATTAAATTCTTAGATGAGGACTTGGCACACAGTTGTTGCTTGGTTATTTTAGAAGTTCTGAATGTGTAGTGTGTGGCAATAGAAAGTAAGGGCTGCATTTTGGAGACCTTGCTTTTTTTCCTTCTGAAGTTGGGGAGCCGCTCCCAAATAGTGCCAAATAAACCTGAGGCCTCTGTCACTAAGGCAAAGACCTTTCTCCTCCAGTACCTATCTTGAGCAAAAAGTATGTTCTTTTGTGAGTTTGTCTATTTTGGTATTTTATTAAAACGTAGCAAAGAGAAACTTGCCCCTAGGTGTGGTAGAAATGGAAGTATGAGGAGACAGAAATGAAGCAGGGAGTAAGGGCAGTAGTGTCCTTGGAAGCTAGGTATTTTAAGTATCAGGTGGTGTTTTCCCTGAAAATGTACCGTTTGCTTATGGAAGGAACTATATATATCAGGCCAGACTGAATCTACTCGAATTGCATAGGAGGATCAATAAAATCTGTGTGTTATAGCGGCAGACTGAAGGACGAGTGCCTGTGTTCAGCCATGAGGTGGTCCCTGACCATCTGAGAACCAAGCCTGACCCTGAGGTCGAAGAGCAAGAGAAGCAGCTAACAACAGATGCGGCCCGCGTTGGTGCTGATGCAGCTCAGGTTGGACGGCATCACTGCCCTGCTGCCCACCCCCTGCCCCCCCTTCCCTCAAGTCCCAGTACGAGAAGCTAGGCATTACCGTTTGTGTCTGGTGGGGATGTGCAGTTGGTTACCCATGAGATGTCCCTGGAAGAGCACAAGGAAGAAACTTCACCACACTCATCTCTTGTTTGCCCTGATCTCTGCACAAATATATGTGTGTTACAGAAGCAGATCCAGAGCTTGAATAAAATGTGCTCAAACCTTCTGGAGAAAATCAGCAAAGAGGAACGGGAATCAGAGAGTGGAGGTATGGAGGGATTGGTGGCAAAATGGAGAAGGAAAAGCGGGAGGTCGCTGGAATAAGAGTGGTGGTTTTGGTGGTGGTGAAGTGAGGACGGAAGACCGAACTGCTTAGGAAAGGGACATTTCCATTCTGTTCGCCGTGTGTACTTAGGGCTGGCCCTGGAGCAGGTGGAGGAAATGGGCAAAATGAGAGGGGAGAATTCTGAGATAGCTATGAGGGTCTTTGGGGGCTCTTCCTCTGGGCTGCCTGTGAGTGTGGATGCTGCTGAGCCCTGGTGCTCTGAGCCCCTGGGCTCAGCCTGGTCTTCCTCCTGGTAGGTTCATTCCAGGGTCAGAGGCGTACCTCAGGCTCCACACTTCACCTTTTTCTTCAGGTCTCCGGCCAAACAAGCAGACCTTTAACCCTGCAGACACCAATGCCTTAGTAGCCGCTGTGGCCTTTGGGAAGGGGCTGTCTAATTGGAGACCTTCAGGCAGCAGTGGTCCTGGCCAGCCAGGCCAGCCTGGAGCTGGGACCATTCTTGCAGGAGCCTCAGGATTACAGCAGGTGCAGATGGCAGGAGCTCCAAGCCAGCAGCAGCCGCTGCTCAGTGGGGTACAGATGGCTCAAACAGGTCAAACAGGTAAGGGGGCAGGGAATGACATGGTTGCAGACCTTGTGGAAGTAGGAATAAGCTGCATTGTCTGGGCCCCCAACATCCCAGAGCTGGAGATTTTCTCCCTTTCTTCTTGGACTGTGACTCAGAAAACAATGTTTTAGGAGTAAAGATCTCCTTTGAGACTCTGTAGCAGGCACCAGAGAAAGGAAGAACTTCGAGCAGCAGAAACTGCACCTCCTACCCCCATCTTAAAGTTCTGTCTCAACTACCCTTCTGGCCCATTTACTCTGGATACTAGGTGTGCTGTCAGGGTCTTTTCTTAGAGAGACTAATGGTCTTAACACCGTTCAGTAGGTACGCTGAGAATTGACAAACAGACAAGCTCCATGTACTCTTTCCTCTGTTTCCTCTCTCCTGCTTACCATTAATAGTTATGAGAACAGTCTGGAGGAATTCAGATGTACGTAGCTAAAAGAGGTTTTTGTTTTTTTTGTTTTTTTCCAAAGCTGTCCAGGAAAAGGAATAGTTACAATAAGAGAAAACTTTTTTTCTTTTTTTTTTTTTTTACCTGTGACATTAAATGGGGTCTTAACTGTCTTTTCTGGGAGTAGCTAAGCAGGAGACTACTGGGGTGTTTTTTGACCCCTCCTACTATCAGCCCATTCCTCCCAGACACCTTCAGGGACCCACATCTCTGATCTTTGCTACCCAGGGTCAGAGGCAACAGAGGTTCTGAGATAGAGCAAGGGGGTGGCAGAAGGGAACCTGGTAGACCATCTCTGATTTATCATGAAAGTCCCACCATGTTTCAAGTATCTTTCCTCATGTTTCTTTTAGGGAAAATGCCAAGTGGAATAAAAACCAACATCAAGTCAGCTTCAATGCATCCCTACCAGCGGTGAGTGTGGCCAGCAACCTCCACTCCCAGGTGTCCCTTGCAGAGTTGGGCAGTGAAATTGCCTTTTGCCCAAAGTGAACTACATGGGTACAATAAAGAGAACATGGGCTTTCAGCACCAGACAGACCAGACCCCAGCTCCACCACTGACTAGCTGAGTGACTTTGGGCAAGTGACCTCATTTTTCTCAGCCTGTTTTCTTATTTGTAACTGGCGATGATACCTACCTCATAGGGTTGTTGTGAGGATTAAAATGAGAAAATGAATGTAAAACACTTAGTATAGTCTATGAAATGATGGGTATTCAATAAACTGTAGTTTCTACAGCTACTTCTCCCCACTGCCCTCCTCAGTCCTGGATCCAGAACTTAGTGGGATCTGACATTGCTTCACGTCAGTGGTGAGCTGACGGACCCAAGATCACGGGCTGCTCTGTTATGTTTGAAAGCCTGTGCTTACTTTATGTGGCCAGAAACTGTCGTAGCCTCTGTATGTCCTTAGGGGCGTGCAGGCTCTGCAGGCCCCCTCTGCCTAGGTTCCATCCTGGCCATCTCTCCGAGCTATGGGCATTGAAGCTTCTGGGCTGGGTCAAATGGCCCACCTGCAGCTCTGGTGAAGTGTGAGTCTGCTCTCCTCCTTCTCTCTAAGAAGCCAGTTCAGCTCTTACCTGGGAAATAGTCACAAAGTCGACTATCCTTTACCTCACCCCATACACATGAAAGAAGATGTCACAGGTCCGGTAGGTGGGGGCTTCCCAGGAAGTGGCTCTTCCAGGTAGGACTGTGTAAGAAAGGGATTTCTTCAGGGTTTAGTTGGCCTCATAATATGCCTACTGCCTGGACTCCAGCCAGGATGGCTTTCCTCCAGTCCACTGAAACTCAAATTAGAGCCAGATTGCTGGTGGGTGGGGATAGCCACCAGGACTTTTGCCTGCTTTGCATAAAGCTGAAGAGCAGCGTGAGTTGGGTCTGCAGCCTAAGCTGCCTTTCTCGCTGCTCCTTTGCAGGGAGGGGCAGGGTTTAAGTCAGGAGAAGACCAAAGGGTTTCTCTGAATAAAGTTTGTTTGTTTATTAGATTTTATTTATTTATTTGACAGAGAGAGACACAGCAAGAGAGGGAACACAAGCAGGGGGAGTGGGAGAGGGAGAAGCAGGCTTCCTGCCGAGCAGGGAGCCCGATGTGGGACTCGATCCCAGGACCCTGGGATCCTGACCTGAGCCGAAGGCAGACGCTTAACGACTGAGCCACCCAGGTGCCCCTCCCTGAATAAAGTTATTTAAATTGATGGCCACCGTGTCGGGGTTAGCTGACAGCTATTTATGAGGGAGCTATATAGGGATCAGAGACCATATGTCAGAGACTTTCAAAGTTGCTGCAAGGCAATTCTAATTTGTTCTCCATAAGATGTTTTCTTAGCTTTGATTAGCTTTGATGTAAAAGTCCTGAGCGGTATGAGGAGGGCCTGCTCATACCTTCCAGCTGCCTTTTTTCTGTTCTCTTCGGTCACACAGCAGTGCTTCGGCATTTGCTTGGTGCCGGGCAGAATTCTGCCAGGCTGTGGCAGCAAAGAACTGGAAAAGTCCCCAATGTCACATCCATTCCTGCCCCATCAAGACAAGAGATGGTATCCGCAGAGTTCGGTGGTCATAGACCCAACAGCGTGGGGAGTCCTTTTATCAGCTCTGAGGCAATGCCAGACCTTCCCCCCACTTCAGCAGTGCTGCCTTACTGCTCTGTCAGCCCGCTCAAGTGTTCCTTATGTTCTTACCGTTTCCCTCCTTGCTGGAAGCGTCAAAGCTAACTGTCACATTGGATAAAATTCAAGTTGTACGCCTCTAAAACCCTTGAAGGAGCTTTTGGTGACTGCCATCCTTAATTCCACCAGAAGATTCCCTCCTATTGAGAGGCACCAACCCCAAGTTCCTTTGTTGTCTCAGACTAATACTACCTTCATTCCCACCATAATATTTGAAATGGGTTCCTTGTCCTCCCGGAGTGGAAATGTCCTCCTGCCCCAACAGGAACATGTGCAGGACCTCACCTACATCTTGGGCCCTTATGCAAACATTCCTTACTCTGGAGGCACTCACATCTTTATATTCTTTACTCTGGAAACACACGTTCTCATTTCCGACCCCCTCCTATCCCCACATCCTCTGGAGTACACACACCTATGTAGCATTGCCAACTTTGGGACCCACACAACCTGGTAAATGCCTCCATGGAAAGTATCTCCCTCTCCTCACCCACGCATTCCCTCCATTCCCTCAGGAACGAATATATACGGTGCTCCCTTTGAAGAAGAGGACGTGATGTGCTTACTTGTTCAGATTTAGGATTTGTAAAAGATGGCTCTCTTGCTCTACTTTGGGGGTATTCCTCTGTTTCTGACTTCTCTGTTTTGCCTGGGGACTGTGCTTTCTCATACTCTCGGGGCCCCTGGAAAATGAGGTTAGGCCATCGTTTCCTGGGATTATGCCTAGGATGGAGAAAGAAGCACTGTGAAATCGTGAGATCTTACTGCAGTGCAGAGTTCATCCTGCTGAAAGCAGATTAAGAAAGCTTACTTAATCCATATATGCGTGGGCCATTGCCATTGCCTAGGACTGGTCCGTGTCCAGCTCTGCCCTGTCGCTAGAATTCTGTCATTGTTGAACCTCCCTTTCACTCATTACCCCAGTCACCCCATTCTCTACCCCTTCTGATGTCTACTGCTGCCCTACCTAGCCAACTTTACTTAACCTTGTACTTTCTTCTGAAACAGCGAAAATCGATAGGTTGTAGCCAAGTGCTCCTTCCAGCTTCATAATGGGTTCTGTCTTGACGACTGAGCTGGAGGTGTAGACTGCTCACCTCCTGTCCTGCTGTCAGGGAGGAAGCTGAACTCTGCAGGAATGTCCTAGTGCAAGGCTGGTCCCTTTTTCCACCCATTCTCACCTCCCCCAGGCAGCTGGGAACAACCTCTCCCTTTGTCTGAGTTTCTTGTACAGAATAATCCTCCTTACGGACAATGTATTCTCTGTGCCCTGTGGACATAGGAGCCGTGTGAGCTGATCCCAGCACCAGGCAGGACGGAGGCTGAATCCTTCCAAATGCTTACCCTGGGTCAACTCCTGATTATTGTCCAGAGAAATTACTAAGGGATGTACGTTGACCTACTGGCTAAATCCAGAATTTTTTCAGGGCTCATCTTACTTGATCTCCATGGTGTTTCCTAGTGCTGATCATTTCCTTTTCATCTCTTTCTCCCCACTTGGCCCCTACGTCTCTGACCATTCCTTTTCTGCAGCTTTTGGCCTGTTATCCCTCTGCCCACTGTCTCTGTGACCACCACTTTTATTTTCAGCTCAGAGCTCTCTGCCCCTAGGATCCATAGGTACCTCAAATTCTGAATGTTCAAGTCCAGGCATCCTTCCCTCTGAACCTGTTTTTTTTTTTTTTTTTTTCCTAGTTTCCTGGGTATGACCTAAGCCAGGTCTATGGAAGCCATCCTAAACCCTTCCCTCTCTGTGTCCCACCCCCAGGTGCCAAATCCTATCTCTTCTGGCTCCCTAATATCTATCCATCCTGCCCTGCATTTTAGGCCCTGGGCCTCTTTCCCTAAAAGTGTTGTTCAGACTCCCTGTCTCCCACTCCCACCCATCTTTGATACAGCTGCCAGGTCTTTCTAAACTGCTGATCGGATCACATTGCTCCTTTGATTAAAATCCTTTTGATAGTTCCCTCCCCATGTTTCTCAAACTGGAGTCCATGCACCTGGCAGGTTGGTGTGCCAGGCATGCTGAAAGTCCTTGGGTCAAATCACCCTGGAACACTCATTTTCTTGAGGGTAAGTAATTTAAACAGAGAACAAAAAACTATCATGTATGCATTATTAGGAGAAAATAGACTTGAAGGAATTCCTACTAGTCTGAAGGGGTTCAGAGTAAGCCACTGGATTTCCTGGGGGATATTTCTTTCTGTCTTTTTTGCCATTACATTTACTTCATTGAAAAAGTTTGAAAAACATCTCAAATTTCCTGGAAAGGCAAGGAAGATTCTGTGTGATCTGGCCCCCTGACTTCTCCTTAGTTTCTCTCTTGTCCTGCTGCCCACTCTGTTCTCGAGCCATACAAGCTGCTTGAAGTTTCCTGAAATGAACAAACTCTAGCCTCCGTTCTTTTTGTCCTACCATTCCCTCTGCAAGTAACATTTTGCCCCATCATTCTGTCTGATGAATACCCAATCATCTTTCAAAATTCAGCCCATGAGCTGGTCTTCTGTGAAGCTTTCTGACAACCCAGTGTGGGCACAACTCAGTGCCACTCTTAAGTAAGTAAGGTCAGTTACCTCCTCTTTTATGCTCTTTATTGTCCTCCAAGTTCGAGCACCTTGAACTGTCAGGGTTTGAATTCCAGTTCATCTACCTGGGAGCTAGGTGATCTTTGGCATGAATGTGTATGTCTGGCATACTATAGCACCTGGCCCACCGTAAACACTATAAATGCTAGCTGCTACTATTTTTTTTTTTTTATTATTCACTTAGAGAGACACAGTGAGAGAGGGAACACAAGCAGAGGGAGTGGGAGAGGGAGAAGCAGGCTTCCCGCTGAGCAGGGAGCCTGATGCGGGGCTCGATCCCAGGACCCTGGGATCCTGACCTGAGCCGAAGGCAGACGCTTAACGACTGAGCCACGCAGGCGCCCCGCTAGCTGCTGCTATTATCAGTAGTGTGATTTAGTTGACTTGGGGGGAGATAGAATAATGTAGCATTTTGGTTAAAAGAGCAGGTTCAGACTGCCTAGCTCCGCCACTTACTAGCTGTGTGCCTTGGGAAAGTTAATTTACCTCTGTGCCTCAGTTTCCTTATTCCTGGGGATGATGATATTAGTGGCAATATTGTAGGGTTGCTGTAATGTTTAAATAGATTAATACATACTAAGTGCTCAGAACAGTGCTTAATAAAAGCTTGATAAATATTCGCTATCCTCAGGATAGTGTCTAGAACTCTGCTGTCCGTAATTGTTGCTTAAACCAATGATTGATCAATCCCTTTATGAGGACAACATCTTCCTCCCTGTGCACCTTGTCTATGCTGACGTCATGCTCAGCCTCAGGAGCTCAGCCTCCTGAGAGATCCTTTGTGCACATCTCATCCCCCACAGTGTCTCTTCAGCACCGAATGCAGAGCATTTTTACATTGGTTTACCTGGTGTCATAAGTCATTTTTGAATCTAGTTTTGTGAATTTTTTTTCTCCCACTTAGTTGACACCCATACTCTCCCATTAAAGCCCAGTTTGGTCTCTTAAATTGTGTCATTTTGCTTTGAGGCCAAATGACAAGCTCCCTCACCTGAAATGTTCTTTGTCCCCCCTCCTAAACTGTATCTCCTGTCCAACCAATTGAAGGCTCAGTTCCGCAGTCTGCCTACAGTTCTGTCCCTAAAGGGGGCCCTACACCATGCAAAGATCTCTCTGTGCAGTTGTGATGAGTTCCCTCCTCATTTGTCCATACTTAACCAGGTCTGGGCTCGGGTCTTCACGGGCTTGTTGTAATTCCCCAGGTATCACAGATCAGAGCTTGTGCTTGCCTCTCTTCACACTCATCACCAGTCCCACAGGCCTTGCTGTGTCACGGCAACTCCACTGTTCTTGCCACTAAGCTGTAAGTACTCTCAGCTGGAGCTAGGACCCGGGAGTGAGGTGCTGTGTCACATGTCTACTGCTCGCAGAGGCTCTGCCCTCTACTTGGACCGTCTGCCCTCTCTCTTTCCTGCTGCCAGTCCCCTTGTTTATCCTTCCAGTGTCACTCCTATCAGGTCTTTACCACCTCCTTCCCTGTACACGCGACCATTCTTCAATTATACCTGATCTGGACATATCCATTGTGTGGCCTGAGGCAAGTTTCCTCCCTTCCAAGAACTCCAGTTTCCACCTCTGTGAAATGGGATTATAGCCCAGACCTCAAAAGGGTACCTTCAACTGAACATATTTAAAATTAAAGTGAAACCTTTAAGTAGCTCGTAATTTTCTACTGGGTAAAGTCCAAACTTCTTAGAAGGGCATAAAAGGCCCTTGAGGTATAGTCAGCACTCAAATGTTAACTACTATTCTCTTCCCCTACTCTCTCCTGAGCAATTTCATTTTTTATTGCATCATGGTATATTAGACTGCTTTGATTATAGCACATTACAATTAAACTAGCCTAACCAAAAACAGAGAGGGGGGCCCGATTATATTTGGGTTATTCAGATGGAGGGTTGAAGGGTGACTGGCTGCAGGGGGCTTGGATATCTGAGGCTCTCTCTGTATTTTGGCACTCTGCAGCAGTAGGGCTCATCTCGTGCAGGAACTCTGACTGTTCTTGCTTGGATTCTGGGCTGTTAGGAGCTCGGACTGGGGGAAACTGGGAGAACACCATGATTAACAGGCCAGTGGAGCGGGGGCAGGAATTCCTTAAAGGAAATGAAAGCAAGGGGCTGGGAAAGTGAGCTCTCACAGTCCACTTTATGTGATTTCAGAGAATCCTTGGATTTTTTTTTTTTCCTCGAGCCCTGTCCATTCTAAACTTCCAGAACTGTGTTTAAGATTACCTATGGAGGGGCGCTGGGTGGCTCAGTCGTTAAGCGTCTGCCTTCGGCTCAGGTCATGATCCCAGAGTCCTGGGATCGAGCCCTGCATCGGGCTGCCTGCTCCGCGGGAAGCCTGCTTCTCCCTCTCCCACTCCCCCTGCTTGTGTTCCCTCTCTCACTGTCTCTCTCTCTGTAAAAAGAAAAAAAAAGATTACCTATGGAATGTGTCATCTTACTTCACACTCCATATGTCCCCAAATGCATTCTTTTCCTCCACTCTGCTTCACCTGAGTTATCCAGCATGACCACCTTCCTGTCAATTCTGTGTCCTCTGTCTGCTCTATGCTCTCAGGCCTTCTGTGTGTCACAACTGTGTGTGTGTGTGTGTGTGTGTGTACATCATACCTGTGCATTGTAGCTGGTCTCAGCTGGCTCCCCTTCCTCTCCTTTCCTCCTAGTGATATATTGTCCCCAGGTTTGTCTTTCTAAAGAACAATGGGGATCATAACCCCTTTCTTAAAATTCTTAGGGATGCCCCAGTACAAACAAAACTCCTCATTCTTTCACTTGGGACCAACCAACTTTTTCATCTTCTGGCATATAAAGGCCTCTTATTCAGTGTATGGTTTGGCCAAGCACAATCAGGTGTAGCAATTCCCTGTATCTGTGCTGTGCTTTCCTCCTTCCATCCCTTTGTCCACACTTTTTCCTTGGCCTGGAACACCAGTGTTGCTTCTGCCTTACTTGCCATGTGACTTTGAGAAAAATCCATCACCCTTTCTGATTCAATTCTTTCCACCCATGAAGCGGCGGTAACAGTAGTTATAGGACTGAACCATAAGAACGCATGGAAAGCAGCTCTTAGGGCCCCATTCTTGCCAGAGAAAGTAGTGAATAATAAGCTACGCTTTCTCTTTTCCCCTTTTGGCCCCTCTCAACACATCTTCCAGATCTGGGTAACTGTCTTTCCCTCATCTTGATAACCTCCCCTGGTTTGTCCCCTAAGCAAAAGTCTCCCCTTTTCCCTCTCCACAGCCTTTTCTGCAGGTTCTATCACAGCCCTCTTCCCATACCTGAGTTTCTTTAGTTCTGTTCAGTGAACACTGCATGCTACCCACAGTGTGTAGGCATTGGCTGCCAATGGACAGATGTGACGAGTATTCACGCACAGTCTCCCCCTTCTGCCAGCTGGATGTTTTTCCAGCTCTGGTTCCTTCAGCAGAGGTCTCAGCCTTAGGTGGAGGACACTAGCTAGTGGGCGAAGGCCCAAGGATATGCAGAATGATTAACTGACAACCCCTTCACCCTCTCTTCACTCCCCTGTCCTCACAGACTCAGCCCTCCCCCCCAACTCCTCTGTGTGGCGACTGTGTAGAAAGTGCCCTTTGTCCTTTACAGGATGGGGAGGGGAGAAGCCTGACACAGCCCCCAAGAGACTGCTTTCATCTCTATGTGCCACACCTGGTGTCTGTTAGCCTAGACCCTCGGTTCCTATCATTTTTAGCCGACTCCCCACATCTCCCATGCTCTGTCCCCTCCACTGCTCCACCTGTTCGCCCACCTGCTCGTACACACACAGGCATGCCTTTTTCCATTTGTTTCTCATTGCTATTCCTGCTTCTTTGATCCCAGTTCCTTTTAATATTTCTGCTGAAACATGTAAAGCCTCAGATAATCATGGGAACGGAGTTGTTTGCGTTCACATGGATGGTGGTTTTCAGACTGAACCCTTGCAGAAAATAATCAGTGGTTTATCTTCTGGGGAGTGAGCATGGAGAAGGGCCCCTAAGAGAGCAGTGAGTGAGCAGTGAGTCAGACAGGGTGGGACCCCCCCGGGGGGAGTCACCTCACTTCCAGTTAGTCAGGAAGGTTCCATGAAGGAGGTGGAATTTTAGCTGTTGGACTGGGGCTTCTTCCCCTGCACCCCCCTCTCCAACACCTGGCTTTCATACTTATCGAGCCTGTGAGTTCCTGGACCCCTTCCTGGACCCCTTCAGTTTCTCCAGTTTATCAGCCTGCCCCTTCCACCTGGCTTCTCTGCAGGCCCCAAATGACCTCCTCCCCCAGTCCCCTGACAAATTTACCCTTCTTTTCCGTACACGTCAGTCTGTGAGGTGTTCTCCTTAGCCAAAGGCTAATCCCTCCGTGTGTATGCTGGATCCCATTGTCTCCCTCCACACCGCACATAAACATGCTCAAGCCTCTTCCCGTCAAAAACAGCCATTAGAATCAATCTGAAGGTAAGAGCCAGACATTGATATTTTAAAAGCTCCCCAGGTGATTGTGTGCAGCCAGGGCTGAAAAACATAAACACAACAAAATCCACACTTACCATGGCATTCAGGGCTCTGTATAAACTGATTCCTGCCTGTGTTTCCCGCCCTGACCTCTCTGCCCTCTGAGCTGGAGCCACACCGAACTACCTAGAGCTCCCCAAACCCGCCACATCTCTTGCTTCTGTGCCTTCACACCCATGCTTCCCTCTGCCTGGAATGCGTTTCCCTGCTTTCTAGAAAGTGCCCTTCAACATTCAGCTTAGTGTCCTTTCTGTGAAGCCTTCAAGAACTCACCCCCACCCTGGGGTAGGGTGCCCCTCCTCAGTGCTTTCATAAGCCATTATCTCTGTGGGAACACTCGCCGCATGCTAACTATGATTGGTTTCCTCCTCTAGATTTGGAGTGTTTTGCAGGAAACCCAGGGCCGTGGAGACGCCATTTGGTAGGATGTGGGGCCAGGTGATCTCTTATCAGAGATGCTTCTGCCCAGGACTAGGACAGGAACTGAGCGAAGTGAGTCTTGGTGCATGTTCACTCATGTAGTCCGTCAGCGTTGACTGACGGCAGGCTGTGCTCATTTACCGCTGGGGCCCAGGTGAATAAGTGGGTAGCTGAAGTTCCCTGCCTCTCCTACCTTTCACCTCGGTGACTGCACATCCTCGCTGGTCGTCTGCTTTATTCGTGTCTCATTTGTCCCGAGGTGGACACCGAATGCACAGCCTCTCAGTAGAGCTCTCCGAGCAGCGTGTGCACACGGTAAGCGCTGAGGAAGCATCTGTCGAACCGGTGCTCATGAGTCCACACACAAGACTGACATATTGGTTTCGGCAGTGGTATGTTCTTGACGTATGGGTTGCTCTGCACCCTGTCTGAAACGTTGAGCCCAGAAGCAGGGCTAAGCGCTGCACGTGGCCCAGCTCCTTCACGCTTCGCGAGGATGGGGGAGGCACTGCAGTTGCCACTGTATAGAGGTTCGGCAGTTTGCCGAAGGTCACGCAGGTACTCACTGGAAGATTTAAACTCAGGCCTACGGAGTCAGGGGTGACCCCAAAGCCACCAAAGTATACCTGGAACACATTAGGCTTTCAACAAATATCTACTGACTCAAGGGAGACTGCCACCCCCAGGGAAGTAGAAAGCCTTCTGAATCCTCACCGTCCTCCCCGCCTGACTCTGGGTCCTTTGACCCCTCTTGCCTTTCTCACAGTCTCATTTATTCTAATATTCACTCCACAAACATTCTGAAGGATCAAATGAGCCAGCCAGTGGGCCCAGCTGCAAGAGATACGGAGCCGACTACCACGTGCCTCTGGCTGAGAGGAACTTCGAGTGGGGGAGGTTGCAGACAATTGCGTCGCTGTAGGACTGCTGTAGGATTGGGGGAGCAGTGCGCGGAGGAGGGGATTACTACCTGGGAGAGCTGTGTGTTCCTTGTATTGAGCCAGGGGACAAGGCTTGGAGGGGTGGGAGTGTGTGAAAGACACAGACATCCTTGGGGAGCAGTTAAAGCCTAGCACGGGAGAGTAACACAGGTAGAATGGGAGGCTGAGGGCCAGATCAGGGAGGCCTTAATGTTATAACACTAAGAAATTTGAGCCTTTTGAATACTCTTTCCTTTCAGGGGTAGCTGCTCACAGGCTGGATCATAGATCTAGTTTGGCTCTGACCTCTTACCTCTAAGACTAAACTACACGGCATCCCACCATTTATGAGCATATTATTTCTCCCAAACCACGGTCTCTTCTGAATTCCCTTTTGTCCACATTTACACCGTCCGATCCAACAAGCAGTTATTGGGTCACGAGATGCAAAGCACCGCTCCAGGAGCCGCTCAAACTTAGTCCTCACCCCAGTTCAGTCTAGTGGGTGAGTGTGTGGAGCTGGGAGGGGAGTGCAGGAAGCTGGATAGACAGCTAAGTATAGAGAGTCAGTTCACCTGTCTTGGGGACATCTCCAGTGTCTGTCACTCACATCCCATCAGTTTCCAAAGCTTCTTAGGTCAGGCTGTTAGCTCTCACCTGGTCTGCCTCAATAAGCTCATTGCCCTGGCTGCCAGAGTGACGTGACTCTGCTAGCCCGTAAACCCCGGGCCGGGACAGCAGCATCTGCCTCCTTCACCCCTGTTGTCACTAGCACTTACCACACTATTGCACATGGTAGGAGCTCAGTAAGTATGTGATCATACAAGCCTGACTGTATGTAGCCTCGGGAATCTTCACTCTTTCTCTGCTGCTTCCAGAATAAAACCAAACTGCCCGGGTTGGCCTTCACGTCCTACTAGATTCAGCCACAGTTGGCCTCACTTCCCTTTCTTTTCCTTTCAATACCTTCAAGGCCAGTTTAGCCAGTGATTCACTGTTCCTGCCCCAGGCCACTGTATTCTCCCACTGTGAAGTCCTCTAAGCAGTTCCTAATGCTAGGGCTCAGCCAAATTTATGGGCTGTTCGAGAAGGCTTCCTTGCCCAGCTGATCCCTCCGGCTGAGACCTCTCTGCTACCCCTGGTTAGCCCTTAGCACACATGTGCTGCCTCCCGCCCAACCCTCCCTCCACCCCCTGGAGAGAGAGCTCTGGAGGAAAGGGCTGCTGAGGCCTGGAACTTTCCGCAGGGTCCCAAGCTGGGTAGGCCTGCGACGGACAGAAGATGTGTTGGTCGCGTTGGTGGACAGTCACTGGAGGTCCCAGAATGAGGCTGAGTGTCAGGAAGAAGCCAGGTGCACCTCCGGCGAGCCAGGGCCAGCCCAGGGCGACCCGACGGAGCCGGCGGCGCGTTGCCGAGGGAAGGGGTGGGGAGTCCCGGCTGGGCGTGCTTCCTGCCCCGGAATCTGGCGGCCCGCCCCTGCGCCCGCCCCTCGGGCCGAGCCGAGTCGGGGCCAATCAGCAGGCGCCCCCCGCCCGGCCCGCCCCGTCCCCCTCTGGTGACAGAAAGTCGGCCCAGCAGATGAGGAAGTGGCAGGCAGGCTGGCCCTGGGGACTTCTCTCTGGCCCTGCTCCCTCTGAGCCCTTCACTGCTGCCCGCCTGGCCCCCCACTGGTGAGTCTGGACCTTCCACGGGCGGGCTGTCCACGTGCCCGGGCACCCTGCCCGCTTGGCCCTGCCCTGCCCTGCCCAGCCTGTGGGCGAGGCTGTTCCCGGGACCGTGGGTGGGAGGTCCCAGCTCTCTGGGGCCGGGCCTGGCCGGCAGCCTCCCTCCGATCCCGGCCCCTATTTGCTTAAACCTAGGCTTTCTTCCACCACCTCCCGGTCTTGTCCCTCTAGGCTCTTCCTCTCCCTCTCCTTTGCTCCCAGTTCTTCTCTTTTCCCTTCCCCTCCCCCCTCCTTTGCCTGTCGTCTTTTCCCTTCCATCCATCTTAAAGGAAGGAAGCACCCGCCTGAGTTCCCCTACCAGGGACACACCCAGTGCTCCTCAAGCAGGGGGAGAGGTCCTCTCCAGAGCCTCGAGCCACTCCTGACCTCCAGGGGGCATGAGTGTTTGTTGGGGGGCGGGGGGTGAACTTGAGGTGGTGGTTGCGAGAGCGGGAGAGATAACCAGCTGGCAGGCTCACATGGGTCAGGGAGGAACTGTGTGTGAGCACAGGCCTCTGCCAGTAGGCCCCGCCACAGAAGAGGCAGCCAACGAGATCTGATTGTGAATGAATGAATGATGATTGTCGTCCATGAAAGAGATCTGTGTGCAAGACCGAAGGCAGGTGTGTCTGCATGTGGTGAGGGTGACTTTATGTTTATTCATTTCTAAGTGGGATGTCTGAGTTTATGTCTGTGACCACATTTATCTGTGACTCACATACGTGTGAGTAAAGCTGCGTGTGGGCCTGGGGGTGTGAGCATGAGCATTTGAACGTGGTAGTGCAGGACCAGGGAAGGCGGCCGTGTGAGTGTTTTGGGTGTGTTGCCAGTGTGAATGGAGTTAGGAGTGGGTCTGAGTATCAGAAACTCTGCATGTCGGAGTCCATGGAGGCTGTTTGGGTGGTGTGTCAGAGGGGGTGGTGAATGCCAGCAGGAGGTGTGTGGGCCCTGCGTGTACATAGGTGTGCCAGCCCTGGGTCGGCCTGTCATTGGTGCCGGGGAGAGCTGTGCGAGAGGGAGGACTTGGGGCCTGACCATAGTGGGGGCAGTTGGGGGTCCCCATGGAGGCTGTGAGAGCATCTGTGGGATGTGTGCCCAGCAGAGTGTGTGAGGGGCACGCGGATGGCCTCGTGGAGATGTCAGAAGGTGGATATTCTTCACTTAGTGCCTGCACGGCTTGTTCCCTGGACAGAGGGGACCTGGCAGACTAGAATGCAGGCAGCTCGCAGAGCATCTGCTACCCTGGCCGGTTGGGGAATGCCTTGCCTCTCTGGGACAGCCTTGGCATCCCAGGCTCTCCTGGGTCTGGGCTGAGGCGTTTGTGTCCCAGTGCGCCCTCCCCCGACATTCCTTCAGGTTCTGAGGGGGAGAGGGCCTGGCTCATTAGGACCCTCCCTAAGGGAGGGGAAGATTCCTGAGACCTCCCCCACTCACCCACCTCCTCACATGCCACTGGCCTCGCTGCCCCTCCCAGGGAGAGAAGGGTGATTGTACCCATTCTGAAGCAGGACAAACTGAGAATTTGTGGCTAGCTTAGGAGAGGATGCTGGGTGTGGGTTTTCAACAATTCTCTTTGGGCCAAGGCTAGGCCTGGGCTGGAGCCCTGCGAGGTTTCTGGCTCAAAACTAAGCTAGAGCCTTAGCTCATCACGCTATCCAGGGTGGGTGGGTGGTGAGTCCCATACTTTACTCTTGGCTTTCTCAATCCTGGTGGGTCTTGCTCCTCCAGGCCCTGACCTGTGGCCTGGACCCACCCTCCACCCCATGCCGCAGTGCAGCGGGGGCGGGTGGAGGGCGGGGCGCTTCCAGATCTAGTCGGACAGGTGGAGCCGCCGGGGCAGGAGTCTCCTGGAGCCAGGATTGGGAGCGGAAGGGAAGGAGGGGAGTGCCGGAGAGGAGGGGAGCGGGGAGCGGAGAGAGTCTCTGGAGGTGAGAGCCCGGGAGGGCAGAGGAGAGGAGAAAGGGGCAGGGGTGGGGGGGTTGTGGGGGCGAGCATCCCGAAGGTGGACCGGAGCGGTTGAAGGGGAGGATCCCTGGGGAGAAAAAGGACCATCTCCCGGATGGAGAGGCGGGAGACTGGTGGGGAAGGGAGAGGCAGTCATTCTGGAGAGGAGAGGTAAGATTCTCCGGAGAGAGACCGGAAATGGAGAGTTCCCCTGTGGAGGAAGAGGGGAGGTGAGGGCGGGTGGTAAGAATCTCGGTGGCGGAGCAGGGAGTGAGCGAGGCGAGTGAGGTGTGGAGAGGCGGGCGGCACAGCTCTTCCCAGCAGGCAGGCAGGCTGCACGGGAAGCCGTGCCTCCTACCTCCGGTCCCGGCAATTCCTTCCCCTCCCTCCTCTGTCCTTTCTGTAAGGAGGTATCGGGAGTTGTCTCATCTGGTCTGTGTCCTGTCTGTGGGTCAGGGGTGGAATGGGGGCACAGCTGGCCCTGACACCCACCCCCCATCCCTCCCCAGAATCTTTAGCCAGGATGGAGGCGGTTGTGAACTTGTACCAGGAGATGATGAAGTATGCAGGTAAGATGCTGTCCTCCCTCCTGCCCCAGGATCCCTGGATCTAGGGCTGTCTCTTACTGGAGAGTCCTTGCGAACCCCTTGACCCTCTGTGACCCGACCCCATGCCTGTACACCTGGTGGGGACCCTTTGGACCCTGTGACTCTTTCTGACTCCTTGACCCTTATCCACAGATCCTCGGATCCAGGGCTACCCTCTGATGGGGTCCCCCCTGCTAATGACCTCCATCCTCCTGACCTACATATACTTCGTTCTCTCACTTGGGCCTCGCATCATGGCCAATCGGAAGCCCTTCCAGCTCCGGGGCTTCATGATTGTCTACAACTTCTCACTGGTGGCGCTCTCCCTCTACATTGTCTATGAGGTGGGCCTCTGGGATACCTAGGTTTTAAATCCTGCTGGCAGGATAAGGGGCAGGCCTTGGGGTCAGAGCATGGCATCTCTTTTCCAGAGAGGCTCAGATCCATTTCTTCAGCTAGATAGCAGGAGGGATTGGGCAGGGTGGATCCCTGGTGGTCTAATCCACACCCCTTCTTAGTTCTTGATGTCTGGCTGGTTGAGTACCTACACCTGGCGCTGTGATCCTGTGGACTATTCCAACAGCCCAGAGGCACTAAGGGTAAGTGGGGGCGGAGCGGGGGGGGGGGGGGCGTGGGCGGGCAGCTAGGTTATAAACACCTTGGGGATAGCAGTTTGGCTGTGCCCTGGGCTTATGGGCCAGTTCAGGGAAGTTTTTGGGAGTAGAATGGGGGTCCTAAGTCTGCCTGGCTTCTTGCAGATGGTTCGAGTGGCCTGGCTCTTCCTCTTCTCCAAGTTCATCGAGCTGATGGACACGGTGAGTGGTTATAGATTTCTGAGGCCCCGGGGGGAGAAAGGAGAGGCCCTGGCTCTGAAACCCATTTCCCCCACTCTTCTCAGGTGATCTTCATTCTCCGGAAAAAAGATGGACAGGTGACCTTCCTACATGTCTTCCACCACTCGGTGCTTCCCTGGAGCTGGTGGTGGGGGGTAAAAATTGCCCCGGGTGAGTGGTGAAGGCCACTGGGGGGAAGAGGGGCAGGCACTGAGGACCAGCAGCTCGACTCTTCCTGACCTGGTTCACTGTCCCCTGACAGGAGGAATGGGCTCTTTCCACGCCATGATCAACTCTTCTGTGCATGTCATCATGTACCTGTACTATGGGCTGTCCGCCCTCGGCCCGGTGGCTCAGCCCTACCTGTGGTGGAAAAAGCACATGACAGCCATCCAGCTGGTGAGGGGCCTGGCCCATAACCATCCCCCCAACCTTCTTTCCTGGTCTGGATCCTACCTTTATTCAACCTGTGTCACCTTTGACCCCATGCCTCCGCATTCAACATGCCGTCTTTCTCTACCGCCTCTCACTGTTCCTGACCCTTGCCTTTTTCTATTCTAGATCCAGTTCGTCCTGGTCTCGCTGCACATCTCTCAATACTACTTCATGCCTAGCTGTAACTACCAGTACCCACTCATCATCCACCTCATCTGGATGTACGGCACCATCTTCTTCATGCTTTTCTCCAATTTCTGGTATCACTCTTACACCAAAGGCAAGCGGCTGCCCCGTGTACTTCAGCAAAATGGAGCTCCAGGTACTGCCAAAGTCAAGGCCAAATGAGAAATGTGGCCTAGCTAGGTGCCCACCTAAGTGCCTCAGGACTGCGCCTTGGGCAGCATGACTTCTCCCCACCTACACCGGTGACCTGTGACCAGGGCTTAAGTGGTCAGGACTGAGCAGGGGATCGGCCCTCCCCTCCCCACAGCTGGTACACAGGGACCACAGCTTCCGTTCCTCACCCACTTCTCCTGGCCAGCTCCAAGGACATGGCCTCATTGCCCTCTGCCACTCCAGAGCTGGGGGCTGAAAGGGCTGGACACTTATTTCCCCCTCCCTGCCTTAAACTTGGGAGAGGAGCACTCAGGACTGGCCCCCACCAGGGTCTTGTGGCCTTTTTCCTCACACTGGAGGTCAGCAATAATCTGTCACTGCGGACCTGTGATCCCTCCTTCTCTACCCCACACTGAAGCAGAAGCTTCTTGGCCAAAGGTCGGGGGGAGGGGGGGGTCCTGGGAATACAGCCTGTGGAGGCTGCTCACTCACTTAGGTCTTCATTAAAAGTGACAGAGGAAACCACCAAGGCTGTGTGTTACATGTGTGAATGGAAGAAGTGCTAGCCCTGTCTGCAAACAGGAGGGATGGTTCTGGCTGAGGACAGTAGAGAGGAGCCTCTGGTAAGGCTGCTGGGACAGAGGTCATGCAAGGAGAAGAGAGGGAGACATGACTTTATTAGAAAAATAAAAAAACCCCGAAAACAACTGAGGTGATGAGTTGGTCCTTAACGGATGCCTTGGTGGATGAGGCTGCTCTTGGCTGCACTGGCCTTCTCCCGCTCCCGCCGCCGCGCAGGGTCCAGCTCAAAGCAGCGCCATAGCCGCAGGGTCTCATCTGCTGCTGCTGAGGCCACGGTGGCCCCATCTGGGCTCATGGTCAGACTTAGGACCCGGGCAGTGTGACCTGAGGCGTGAGAAGGGAGAGCAGTGCATATGAATGCAGACACCTCCAGCCTCCCAATATTGAGGGCCACCTACCTTTTTTGTTTTTTTATAACACTTCTGAGATAATAGAATTCATCCTTTTAAAATATACAATTCATTGGTTTTTAGTATATTCACAAAGTTGTGCAACCATCACAACAATAATTCCAGAACATTTCATCGCTCCATAAAGAAAGTCTCTCCTCATCACCTTCTCCCCCCAGCCCCTAGCAACCATCAATCTATTTTATCTCTTTGCATTTCCCTCTTTTGGACACTTCATGTAAACAGTCATATACAGTATGTGGCCTGCCTTTTGTGTCTGGCTTTGATCACTTAGCACCTACCTTTTTTAAATGTTGAACCATTTTTTAAATTTAAATTCAATTAACATATAGTGTATTAGTTTCAGAGGTAGAGGTCAGTGGCTCATCAGTCTTCTATAAGACTGCTTGACTGACGTCCCAGCTTAGTATCTCAGAGGCAGTTCAAACTTCACGTGTTCAAAAGGAAACTCATCACCATTCATTTCAAACCTGTTCCCCTCATGGGTTTTCCTTTTTTTTTTTCAGTTTCAGAGGTAGAGTTTAGATTCATCAGTTGCATATAACACCCAGTGCTCATTACATCACGTGCCCTCCTTAATGCTTATCACCGAGTTACCCCATCCCCCCACCTCCCTCCCCTCCAGCTACCCTCCAGTTTGTTTCCTGTCATTAAGAGTCTCTATGGTTTGTCTCCCTCTCTGGTTTCGTCTTGTTTTATTTCTTCCTCTCTTCCCCTATGATCCTGTTTTGTTTCTTAAATTCCACCTGAGTGAGATCATATAATTGTCCTTCTCTGATTGACTTATTTCACTTAGCATAATACCCTCTAGTTCCATCCACGTCATTGCAAAGGGCAAGGTTTCATTTTTTTTGATGGGTGAGTAGTATTCCATTGTATATATACCACATCTTCTTTACCCCATTCATCTGTCGATGGACATCTTGGCTCTTTCCATAGTTTGGCTATTGTGGACATTGCTGCTATAAACATTGGGGTGCAGGTGCCCCTTTGGATCACTACATTTCTATCTTTGGGGTAAATACCTGGTAAGCACCTACCTTTAAGCTCAGCCACCTTGGCCATGGTTGGGTACTTCCAAATAACCAACTGGTTCTGGGCAAAGCCATGGCCTGAGATGAGCTCCTTGTAGTGGGGAGACCAGAGGATGGAGCACACCTGTGGAGAGGGGTTGGGATGTGGGCACAACATAGAGCCAACACTACTCAAATGAGAACTAAGTCCATTTGAGTGTTAGGCACCCTGCCAGGTGCCAGACTCAGACTTGAATCATCACAGTTCTTATAAAAGCTTTTTGAGAGAATTATTATCCATTTTAACAGGTAAGGAATCAAGCAGAAGGAATTTCAGCAAGTTGCCTAAGATCACATGCAAATTTAATAGGTGGCAAAGCCAGAATTTGAACTCTGGCTCCAGAGCCCAAGTTTAGAATAGAATGAAGACTGCATGGGGGAGATGAGGGTGGAAGGAGGGAAAGCTGGAGTAGGTGCAGGGAGACCCCCCAGCAAGGGCCTCAAATGTCATTCTACCCAATGTGGATTGAGTGCTGTAGGTGCCAGGGAGCTACTGCAGGGTTTTAGGACAGTAACAGACAACCCAGATCCAGTGCAGAGGACAGACTGGAGGAGATGAGAATGCTGAGGGACCAGGGCAATGGGCCTCCACTGAGAAGAAGCATGGCCGTAAGGGGAGGGGACACATGTCAATGATACTGAGGTAAAAATGATGTGTTTTGGGGACTAGCTGAGGAGGATGAAAGATTCTAGGAAGTCTGGCAGATTTCTGAATAAAGTTCTGTCCCACTCCAACAATATAAGAGGAGAAAGAACACATTTCAGGGAGACAAGAAGTGACAAATGTAATTTAGGACATATTAGGGTGTTGCCGCCTATAGGGCATGAGGTTGGAGTTGAGCCACAGACATTAGTGTGGTCTGGACCTCTTGAACGAGAGCTGAGTTAGAATTTTGGAAATCATCAGGGCAGAGAGTTGGTGAAGCCACTGGAGGGGATAGTTGCCCAAGGAAGACTATACAGAGTAAGAATACTTCCGGGAGGGAGAGGCTGGAACAGGTAAAAGACTACCTGGGATTGAGCATCCACAGCACTCAGACAGGCCCCAGAGCAGACATTCCAGATTCGAATGTGTCGGTCGCTGGTGCCCCCTCCTGTTGCCAGGACATTGGACTGCCAGGGACACCAAGCTACAGCCTAGGTAGGATAAAGGTGGGGTCAGCAGGTACTAGAGCCAGACAAGGAGCTACAGGGGTCACAGGGTAATCCCGTCCCATCCAGTCCTACCATCCCGTCTCCCCTTAACAGTCCCCAGGTTCTGGGTGAGGGTCTGCAGAGGCCCCAACCCAGCCCTACTCTCACCTTGACAGCCCCTTGATGCTGGGTGAATGTCTGCAGGGGAACCCAGCCACCCTCTCCAGGAGCACTAGGCCACACGTTGACCAAGTTATCGTTGCCACCGCTGGCCAAATGTCGTCCATCTGGGGCCCAGCGCAGTCCACACACCTCCTGGCTGTGGCCGCTCAGTGTGGCCACATGGTGTTCCGCCACCCGAACATCATGGTGGTGGATGTGGCCAGAACGTGAGCCACTGCAGGAGGGAAGGGAATGAGGTTCAGTGTCAGTGCCACCAAACTCGGCCAGCAGCACGGAGTTGCTTCAGTTCAGAGGTGTACACCTCTGGGGACAACTGGCAAAAACCACAGACCAGCTAAAACCACAAACCTGGACACGATGTAGCTATTCCAGCACAGGGAGCTCACCCGGGCAGAATGACTGGTCATGTTTCGAAGCCGCTTCTGCTGCTGCACATCCCATAGCTAGAGAGAAGGCCGCTAGGATCAGACTGTGACTTGCCACGAACACCCTCCCGCCCGACAAGCCCCCTGGGTGTGGGCGCCGCAGAACTGGAGCACAGGCACAAGTCTCACCTGCACCTCCGCACTGCTGGTGCCCACAGCCAGGTAGTTGCCCTCTTTGATCCAGGCCACAGAGGATATATAGTCCCCAGGCTGCTCCATTTGCAGCAGCTGCAAGATGTCCCCAGAGCTAGCACTCCACAAGTACACGCTGCTGTCCAACGCCACAGCCAGTACATTCCCAGCGCTCCAGTCCACAAGGTTCAGGTCTGCCAGAGCAGGGAGAGGGAAGAACATGAGCTTGTTCGCCTGCTCCCCAGGCCCTCTTCCTCCATCCGATGGGCAAAGAGGAGGCTGCACTCACAGTAGTCATTCCGGATTTCAGGGGCGTCCAGGATTCGGTCTGGCAGGGAAGGAATGTAACGGCAGGTCTTCCGGCTGGAGCCAGGCGTGGCCTTCTGGCTGTAAAGCACTTTCAGTCTGTTCTGGTAACCTGTGGCAACGGAGTGGGCCCACACACTGGGACAACGGACTCTTCCCTGTGGCCCTAGCCTAAAGGTCAGATGAACACCTCTCCTTCCCTCTCTTAGGTGGGAAGAGCAGACAGGCATCTCGTC
Source organism: Mirounga angustirostris (assembly GCF_029215605.1). NCBI lineage: Eukaryota > Metazoa > Chordata > Mammalia > Carnivora > Phocidae > Mirounga > Mirounga angustirostris. The sequence goes on from NW_026991712.1 coordinate 156,530,439, forward strand.
TCAACTGCAGGGATGGGCTGACACCTCCCTCCAAGAACCAAGAACTTTGGGTCTTACCCTCCGGGGCATTTTGTGGTTTTCCACTGAGCCGAAGGATCTTGGCTTCCTCCACATCAAAACCGTTCAGGTTCAAAGCCCAGGCTTTCTGATGTTCCTGGCACAAAGGGCGAGGGTGAGGCAGGATGGCATGATCCAGATTACACAGGCGGGCCTTGTGGCTTAAGCCCCTCTGGGACACATACCTTCTTGGTGGGCGTCTGGCTATCTTCAGGCTGGTTTTCCTTGCTCAGGAGGAAACTGGCCACTTCCATCTGGGAAGCACTGCGATGGGGGATATAGCGGTCACCTCCAGGTTTGCTGGGAGTGGTCTGAGCCTTGGAGCTGGATTTGCCTGGGGCAGGGAGAGGGAAGCCAGAGAGTCTGACCAGGCTCCTGGGGGAAGAGGCATGAAGGCCGCTCTCAGCCGTCCTCTCTCCCTCCCCGATGTCCCGCCGCACCCCACTGACCGGGAGTTCGGCCTGGGGTCCTGCCGGCGCTGTGGGATCGGTTGGCTGCCCGCATGGGTGAGGGAGCCGGCCCCGCGGCTTCCTTAGCTTTGCGCTGCCAGCGCGCGGGAGGTGCATTGGGGATAGGTGCGTCCAGCTGCAGCAGCGAGTGCAGGTCACTCTCGAACACGAACTGCGCCATGGCAGCGTCTGCAGAGGGAGGGGTCCTTGGAGAGGGTGCCCGCCGAGTCCTGGAGGAAAAGGCGACCGTGCTCGATCTGGGACGGCCGGCCACTCACTCAGGGCCACCCTGGCCGCAGCCCCGCCCGACCCAGGACCCCCGACCGCCCCTCACCTTCAGCCCCCAGCAGGTTCCAATCCCAGACCGACTTCAGCACTGCCTACCTACGCTTCTTAAACTCTCCGCTCCGAGCACTCATTGGCTCCTTCAAAACCCAACCGTCGCAACCGTCGCCTTCGCCCATTGGCCTTTTACGGCACAGGAGGCGGGTCTTCCGGTGCAAGTCACAGATCTCACGATAATCCAGCCATGGAGCGTGATTTGAAGAGTGAGAGAGTGAAGGCCGGTCCCCAGAGAACGGGTGTCTGAAAGCGAGAGGGGCGGGGCGGGGCGCGCCTGGGGGCGGGGCCTGCGCTGCCGCTGCATTCCCGAGCCGCTTCCATTCATTCCTCAGCTTCCCCTCATCCGCCCTTTACCTTAAAACTGCATGTGATGTGCGCCAGGAGTGCATTTGTTGTGATGGTGGAATTTTTGAATCACTTTTTTGTACACCTGAAGCCAATATAATACTGTATGTTCCCTAACTGGAAGTAAAATAAAAACTTAAAAAAAAAGAAGATACATATAAACACACATACAACGGAATATTACTCATAAAAAAGAATGAGATCTTGGCATTTGCAACAACATGGATGGACCTAGAAGGTATTAGGCTAAGTGAAACTAGTCAAAGAAAGATAAGTACTGTGTAATTTCACTTATAGTGGAATCCAAAAAAAAAAAAGGAAAAAAAAAACCAGAAAAAACAAATACAGAGAACAAACTGATGGTTGCCAGAGAGACAAGGTGGGTGGGATGATGGGTAAGATAGGTGAAGGGGATTAAGAAGTGCAAACTTCTAGTTATAAGATAGTCACAGAGGGCGCCTGGGTGGCTCAGTTGGTTAAGTGTCATGTCAGGGTCCTGGGATTGAGCCCTGCATCGGGCTCCCTGCTCAGCCGGGAGTCTGCTTCTCCCTCTTCCTCTGTCTCTGCCCCTACTCCCCACTCATGCTCGCGTGTGCGCGCGTGCTAAGTTAATACATAAAATCTTTTTTAAAAAATAAAAAAATAAAATAGTCACAGATGAAAAGCACACCATAGGGAATATAGTCAATAATATTGTAATAATGTATGGTGACAGATGGTGACTACACTTATCATGGTGAACATTGAGTAATACATATAATTGTTGAATCACTATGTTGTATACCTGAAACTAAAATAACACTATACTTCAAAAATACATATTTAAAAAATTTTTTAAAAACTGCACGTGGATTGTATTGGTGATATAGAAATGCAGATCTTGGTGGAGTGACCTAAAGCACTTGAGGCGTTCAGAAAAGGGAAAGGCGGCAGGTGGGCAGGGGTGGGGAAGGAGTTGAGAAGCTTAGGCACAGAAAGAAGGCCAGAGCTAGTTAGCTTGGTGCCTGTAGGAATGCTGTGAGGAAGGAAGTAGCACGTGTGGTTTTTTTGGTTTTTTTTTTTTAAAGATTTTATTTATTTGACAGAGAGAGAGAGCAAGAGCACAAGCAGGGGGAGCGGCAGGCTGAGCAGGCAAGGGAGAAGCAGGCTCCCTGCTAAGAGCCTGAGGTAGGGCTCCATCCCAGGACCCTGGGATCATGACCCGAGCCGAAGGCAGACGTTTAATCGTCTGAGCGACCCAAGTGCCCCACGTGTGTTTGTTCTTAAAAATTGTTTTGTTGTTGTTTTACAAACAGGGAAAATGAGGCTGGAAAAGGGATGAATTCCTTAAGGTCAAGAAAAAAGATCAGGACTCAGACCTGCCTGTGTGAATTGTGTGAATATGCTCAGAGGTGAAGCAGCAATAATAAAGATAATAACCATTTATTGGCCATCTACTAACTACTGTGTTTAAACAGTTTACATACATTATTGACTTTAATCCTTAATCCCAGAAGATACTCCATTCCCTTTTTATAGAAAAAGAAACTGGGTCAGAAAAAGGTTAGAAGCTTGCCTGAAGGCATACAGCCAAATAAATAGCGGAGCCAAACTATCTGGCTTATACCTGCACATGTAACCATATGCTATACTGTCCCAGAGAGAGGCTGGAAAAATCATGTTTTCAATCATTACCTTAGATCAACTCTGATGATGACAGAGAAAAATCTAGGGCTCTTAGCCCAAACTTAATGTTGTTATTATTTTTGATTTTTAAGTATTCATGTGTTTTTTTTTTTTTTTAATTTCCAATTACCTGGGTGACCTGGAGTTAGCAACAGGGGGACCCTGAACCTCAGAGAACATAGAAGAGGTTTTTTAGAGTCAGGCTGGTCAAGGCCTTAAATGTTAAGCTAAGGAGTTTGGACTTTATCAGCTAGGTATCGTGGAATCAGTGAGTTTCTGTATAGAGAGGAACCAAGCAAAACATGTCTGAACACAGGACATGGCCAGTAAGCTTCTGGAGTAAGGGTAACTGTAGAGGAAAAGAAGGATAGAGTATAAATATGGGGACAACCTCAGGGAATTCATAGATTTTAAAATAAAGAAATGAAAGAAGCCAGTGGAGATTATCCTGACATGGACCTTGAAGAGGGAGGACTTCTAAGATATGCAAAATGGTCAAGAAGACTGATGACAGAAAAGGTCAGATTTGGCCACTGACAAATAAATCATCAGTGACCTTGGAGAGAGCTGGATCAGAAGAGTGCGTGCTTGGGGAAGGGACTGTAGAAAAGAAGGCTGGGGATGGGAAGAGTGTAGAGGCAGCAAGCATGGGATACTTGCGTGAGAAATTTGGGATTGGGAAAAGGGCAGTGCATGGGAACTTGAGGGAACCAATACCAAGAGGCTGATGCATGTTTGAAGGTGAAGGCAAAAGAGCCACGGGAAATGAAAGAAGCCGGGAAAAGGCCAGCTGAGAGAACAAGGTGCTTGGATTACCTTACCCAGGAAGAAATGGGATAGAAAACACAGGGAGCTTTCCAGTCTAGGAAAGAAAGATCACTTCCTCTTACACTGGAGGGAAGGAGAACAAGGCTTTAGAGAAGGATAATTAGAGGCCAAGGAGCTGGTTAGATGGAAAAACTCACACCTGAAGGATTTGAGTCTAGGAAAGCAAAGGACATGGAAAGAATAAAATATAGGTGACATCTAGGCGGTGGAACAGCCCAGTTGGGATGATAATAAAAATAGTTCAATAAACATTGAGTATTTACTATGTGCTTGGCATTATGTTAACACTTTAATCCTAACGTAGGAAAACACTAGACAAAGAAGAGACCAAGTTCTGAAGAGTGAGGCTAAAGATTTAGGGGTATGGAGTGGGATAAATAGGAAAATCAATCTGGTGGCAGCATACAGGCTGAGTTTAAGGAGAGATACTGGAGGCAAAGATATTAGTTAGAAGGCTGTAGCAATAGCTCAGTGAAGATGGAGGAGATGGACCCTAGGAAGTCAATGTAGTCAGGACATGATGGCTGAGTGGGTGTAAAAGTGAGAAGTTTGGTGGCTTGGATCTCAATCCTAGCCTTGAGGCCCTAGGATTAGAGTCAGAGCCTTGACCATGGCTAGGGGAAGGAATTATGGAAAATGAGTATAGTGGATGTCATCCATTTGTCCCACTCAGACCTACTCTTCCGTCCGTCTCTACCATGCCCTGTGCCTTGTGAAGCTGATTTGTATGGCCTATACAATGGATTCCCTTGGGCTTTGGCTTCTGTTTGGGTTCCATAAATGGGAAGATACTATGGATTAAATTTTGTCCTCCCCCTAAACTCATATGTTGAATTCCTAAGCCCCAAATACTCCAGAGTGGAACCTTATTTGGAAATAAGATCACTGCTGATGTAATTAGTGAAGATGAGGTCATTTGGGTGAGGTCATTTGGGTTATTCAATCCAGTGAAACTGGTGTCCTCATAAAATGGGGAAGCTTGAACACAGATACATGAAGAGAATGCCATGTGAAGATAAAGGCAGAGATGGGGGTGATGCTTCTACAAGCCAAGAAACACCAAGATTGTCAGGGAACCACTAGAAGCTAGCATCTCGAGAGGCATGAACAGACACTTCCTCTTCCTGGTTAGGAACCAACCCTAATGATGCTTTGAACTTCTAGCCTCCAGTACTGTGAGACAGTACATTTCTGTTGTTTAAACCACCAACTTTGTGGTCCTTTATTACGGCAGTGCTGGCAAACTAATACAGAGGAGAATAGAGGGTGGAGGGAGAGTGAGCCTGAGCCTGACTCCCTCCGTGCCATGTCCTCACAGATTGGCTCTCTACCAAAGGTCACTCTAGGCAGCCCTCTCTTAGAGTGACTCTCCAGATCTAGTAAACACAATCCCCCCTTACCCCTTGATGTGCCTAGGGGTCGTACCAGCTCCCAGCTATTTTTAGCCCTGGGATACTGCACTCTTCCTTGACGGTTTTCCTAAATCCTGCCTTATCTTTATAAATATGCCCTTTATTTAAATCTCATCAAGATGCCCAGTTTGAGTGTGCCATTTATTTCTGCCAAGACCCTGATTAATACAGTGGGTATGTCTGGAGCAAATAAAAACTACCATTTATTTGCAAATTTGAACGAGTCAGAAGAATCCATAACCAGAATGGCCTAAGCACATTTTTTAAAAGATTTTATTTACTTATCTGAGAGAGAGAGCGAGAGAGCGAGTGCACGCACAAGTGGGGGAGGGCAGAGGGAGAAGGAGAAACAGACTCCTTGCCGAGCAGGGAGCCCAGTGTGGGGCTCAGTGCGGGGCTCCATCCCAGGACCCTGAGATCAGGACCCTGAGATTGGAACCTGAGCCAAAGGCAGATACTTAACTGACTGAGCCACCCAGGCGCCCCTGGCCTAAGCACGTTTACTGCTGCAAATGAATGGCCTAGAGGATGAGGGCGCTTGGCATGGGGTTAAGGTGGCATTGTCTGGAAAGAGTTCCTTCATTTAGAAAACATTTATTGAAGGTCTACTATCATGCACCAAGCACTGCTCTAGGTGCTGGGGGGCAAAGACAAATAAATCATGGCGGAGACAGACACATAAATGGTTACTTGCATAAAGCAGCACAGGTACGGTAGAAGTCAGGGTTGGAGATAAGAACTTTGCAATCGTCAGCTTACAGGAAAGGCAATGGACTCTTGAGGAACTACAATAATTAAGGGGTGGGAGAGATGCCAGGATAAGAGAACAGGAAGGAATAATTATAATTCAGATATAAACATACATCCTAGGCATTGTGCTCTACTTACACTAGGTCACTTATCCTCTTCACAACTCTGTGGGGTTCTGGCATTATCCCTGTTTTATAGATGAGAAAATCAAGGCACAAAGACTTTAAGTTATGTGCCCAAGGTCACACAGCTAGCAAGTGGGTAAGAGAGGAATTGAACCCAGCTTTGACTGTTGAGTTTATGCTTTTAACTACTCGTATACTCAGAGCCAGGAGAGATGGTGATACTATGGAAGCCAAGGTAGGAGAGAATTTAAAGGAGAAATGAGTACTCCCCATGACAGATGCTACGGAGAGATCAAATAAATTGAGGATTGACAAGATCCTACTGGACCTTGCAATCACAAGGTTTGACGTGAACTCTGCCTGAGTAGTTTCCTTAGCAAAGTGGGGGAACGAACTGAAGTCGTCTGAAGAGCAAATGGGAAGTGGGGATGCGGAGACATCTTTTCAAGGAGTCGAGCATTAGGGAGGAGAGAGAAAGCAGGTGAGTGAGAGGAGCTTAGTCAAATGAACCTGGAGTGAGGAGGGGGGTCCTGGCTTTAGGTCTGCAGCAGTACCAAACATTGTCAGTGTCGGGGAGCCCAACTATGAGGACAGACAGAGGGGGATGGCCGTAAGGTCTGAGATGTTTGTGCTGTGGGGTTGGGGGTAGGGAGGTTGGGAAAAGAGGTCGGGCGGGTTTGGATCTGTCCGGGGTATGGGGAGAGAGGGGCCTGCCAGCCGCTCAGAGGTAAGTAGGAATGGTTGGCGATGTGGGTGGTGCAGTAGGACCCCGACTCAGCCATGTGGGGGCACACACACAGGGGCACGGTCCCCGGGCAAGAAGGGGGCAATCCTCGGTAGTCCATCTGGGTCTGGGAGGAACACAGGGCCACGGAGATCTTCTCTGAGGACCTGGGTAGAATTTCAAGGGGGCTGGGTTCCACTTCCTCAAAGGCATCTGAGATTGCAGCCTTGGGCTGGGACAGTTGGGGGGAAAGAAGTCTGGATTAGAGCTGGTGCAGTGGGGAGGAGGACCTGGACTGTGCAGGAAGGAGGGTTAGCTGGGCATAGGGCTCAGGGATGGTATGCTGGTGGGCAAGGGCCTTGGAAAAGTGTGCACTGGGGCAAGGATCCAACTCCAGGCAGGGCTGGTGCTGGGGAGTGGAGAAGGGGATGTACTCACCGGACTCAGCGATGCCGTATCCCTAAGGTACTGGCCTAGGACCCGGTGCAGGTCTGGAAGTGAGGGCCACAGGGCATGCTTCAGGCTCCTTGGGGAGAAGGAAGAGGAGACTGAGTCACAGGAGTGAATTGGGATGGAGGAGGAGACTACTGAGGTGGTGGGGGGTTGAGGCTGAGGTTAGGGAGTAAGGCTTAGAGAAGTAAAAGTGTAGTCAAGACAATAAGATAAGGTAGAGGGGCATAGGTGAAAAGGAGGGAAAGGGGAGTCAGGGGAGGGGAGGTTCAAAAAAGGGGTTTGAGTATCCTCAAATATCCCTGCTTCAGACATCCTTGCTGCACTTGCTCTTCTCTGTGCCTCTTGATTTGTTCCCTTATTTCATTTAGGTCTCTGCTCAAATGTCATCCTGAGAGAGAAGCCTTCCCTGACTGCCCTGTCTAAAACAGTACCACCTCCCTTCCCCGTTCCTGTTTCCTGCTCTGCTTTCTTTTTCTTTCTTTCTTTCTTTTTTTTTTAAAGATTTTATTTATTTATTTGAGACAGAGAGAATGAGAGAGAGAGAGAGCACATGAGAGGGGGGAGAGTCAGAGGGAGAAGCAGGCACCCTGCCGAGCAGGGAGCCCGATGTGGGACTCGATCCAGGGACTCCAGGATCATGACCTGAGCCGAAGGCAGTTGCTTAACCAACTGAGCCACCCAGGCGCCCTGCTTTATTTTTCTTTACAGCACTTGACTTATTGTATACGCATTATATTATCACACATATTTGTGTTTGTCTGTCTCACTCCACTAGAATATAAATTCCATGAGAACAAAGAGTTTGCCTGTTTGCTCAGTCCTCTATCTCCAGGGGATAGAACACTGTCTGGCTCATAGTAGGTCCTCAAGAAATTAGTTCAAAGGGTGAATGAAGAGAACCAGAGCGGCTTATTACTAAGTTACTGGGGAAGGTGGTCTCTCTGGGAAGAGTATGGATTAAGGTAAGTTGGGGCAACCTGTAATTCTTTAGGTTTGTATTTCCACATGGAAAGACTTGAGTTGAACAACATTTCAGGCTTCTTTTGTGACCTCACTCATATCTCTCCAGGGGAGGAGTGATTTATCTGGCAAATTGGGGACAAGGAACTGAGTATGCCTGGTTCAGTAGCATCACCTTCCTCTTCTCCCCCAGCTTTTTTGTTGGCTCTGACTACCTGCATAGAGGCTACAATCCGGTCTGCTCATACAGATGAGTGAATTAAAAATTGAAAGAAAGACATGTTCAAGGAGAGATGGGAGCATAAAGGAGGGACGTCTAACCTAGTCTAGGGTCACCAAGAGAGGCTGCCTGGAGGAGTTGCCTTCTGAGATGAGTCTTCAAGAACCAGGAGATGTTACCAACTGAAGGACTGAGGGGGTATGGATTCTATCCTCGTGTTTGTTTGTTTTGTTTTACTTTTCTATCCTCGTGTTTATAACTTCCAATGACATTTCTCTTCAGCCTTAGTCTTCCCACATAAACAAGTCACTAGTAACATTTATTTAAGGGTGTGCTATTTGGCAGGCACTGTGCTGAGGATTTAAAGATGACCAAGTAAGGTATAGGGAAGGCATATAAAGAAGTAAATACTGTAAAATGCTACTGATACCGTGACAGAAGTCGGTGCTGGGGCACAAAGAGAGTAGCCAATAGGGGAGGGTTTAGGAAAGGTTTCTAGGAGGTGGTGGAGAAAGTTATTTAAAGATAAAGGGGTATTAGTCATCCAGGGAGGATATCCCCGGCAGAGAGGACATCATATGCAAAGGCACTGAGAAATAAAACCACTGGACTTGGGGAGGAAATCACTAACAGTTTGGCAAGGCTGATGCACAGGGTGGGAGGGGGTGGGAAGGCGGGCCCTGGGCCAGATTTTATAGAGCCTTGCTTGTCATTCCAGAGTCTGGACTCTATCCTGGGAGCTAGTAATGAGACTTCAGGAGGGGAGTGACAAGTTCATGTGTGCGTTTTAGAAAGATTATTTGGGCGGCTGTGTGAGGCTAGACTGGAGTGAGAAGAGGCTCTGTTTCCGCGAGCCCGGTAGTATTTGTAGGGCTCAAAAAGGGGACCATTGTTTGAGCAAGGTTTCGGGGGTGGAATGAGCAGACCAGGCCAGACTGGATAAAAGGGAGGGAGGCGCCTAGTGTTCTGGTTCGGGTGATGGGTGGACAGCAGCCCTGCTGCTGAGATGAGGAGCCAGGAGGTGCGGTTGTTTGGGGGTCCGGTAGAGCGGGCATGTTAGAGTGTACGGAAGCGGTGCGACTCCCAGGGGAGACTTGCAGGACGTGGCTGAAGCCAAAGGTGTGGACTTGCGGTCCTCGGTCCTCGGGAGAGCGGGTGTCATTGGGTAACCCTGGGATGCTTGTTCAGAGGCCTCCGGCCCCACCCGTCTCCTGAGTGACCGGGGCGGTACCTGTAGTGCGCAGGAAACTGCCACCTCAGCAGCAGCAGGCCCAGGAGGGCACTGAGGCCCAGCACCACGAGCAGAGCGGTCACCAAGGAGATCCAGGCTGAGGGACAAAACCAGTCAGACCTCTGCTGCCCTTGGCCGGAGCCCCGCCCCCAGGCCCGCCAGACCCCGCCCCTCACCGCCCGCCCCTCGCGGCGCCGGCGCCCCTCCACTCGCGCAGCCGCAGAGCGCCTTGGCCCCCGCCGGGCCCTCACCGATCTCGGAGGTGGTCTCCACGCGCACGGGGTCGGACCAGGCGCTCCAGGGGCCTTGGTAGGTGGGGCCGTGGAGCCTGGCGCGCAGCTGTAAGCGGTAGCGCGAGCGCGGGCGCAGCTCCAAGGTCTCTCCCTGGGCCCCGAGAGGCGGCTCCAGCACCTGCGCAGAGGGGGAGCGAGCGGGTGGGCAGGCTCCGGGCGGCGGCGCCCCGCCGTCGGGGCCTCGACAGCCTGGCATCCTTTTGGCCAAAGGCCTACCGCTTTGAATCTTCGGGGTACCCCCCCCAAAGAGCCTCCCTGACAGAATACATGCATCCCGGCGACAACTTGCAAGGTGGAGCACCCCGACAGAGAGGCATGCCCAACCTTAGGGAAACACGCCCCGACACACACACGCTGGCACACAGACCTCATGTGCACAGAGAACTAACTACTCATCCTGACACAAATGCAAACACACACTGACCAGGTCACGCGGACATCCCGCCAGAAGTGCTCCTCAGGATCCAGGTCAGGCGACGGAAACCCCGGGCACATTCAGATACTCAGGGCCACATAGACTGTTCACAAGTAACATGCATCCAGGAGCGGATGCTAGGTGCTGAGGGTACAAGGACAGATTCCGAGCAGAGGGAACAAGCATCATGTGGACAAGCAGGGAGACTAGCTAGCCATCATGTAGCAAACATTTATGAACTACGGGTGATATGCCAAGCACTGGGGAAAGGATAATGAAACACGGTTTCTTGCGAGTCTAATGAGGAACACATGCAAACCAGTAAATGATTACAAGTAATTAGTGCTATAATGATGATATAAGTAAGGCAGAATGGGCGCATGAGGAAGCATGCCATGCTGCCTGAGCTGCTTGGTTGGGGGTTACAGAGTAGTTCAGTGTGCTAAGAGCATGGAGCATGGATGGGCAGGCGAGGTGGTCAAAGATGAGCTAAGGCAGTGGTGGTAGGGATTTGAAGACCGTTAGTACAATAAACTCAGCTTCCGTGTTGATGAATGGAGGGAAGGGACAAGGGAGAAGGAAGAAGAGTCAAGGGTGATTCCAGGCTTGGATAACTGGTAAGTGGTAGAGCCACTGTCAGCAAACAGAGAAGTACGTTTGAGGACGAAATACCATATGGTTCCATTTTATTAGGTTCAACAACAGTCAAACCTTATCAATGGTAATGTCTGAACAGTGGTTATCTTGGGGTATGTGTGACTGTAAGGGGCATAAGGAGCTTCTGAGGTGTTAGAAATAACCTATATCTTGATTTGGGTAATGGTTAAATAGGTGAATACATGTACAAATTGATCAATTGTACATATTTTTTAAAGATTTTATTTATTTATTTGACAGAGAGAGACACAGCGAGAGAGGGAACACAAGCGGGGGGAGTGGGAGAGGAAGAAGCAGGCTTCCCACGAAGCAGGGAGCCCAATGTGGGGCTCGATTCCAGGACCCTGGGATCATGACCTGTGCCGAAGGCAGACGCTTAACAACTGAACCACCCAGGCGCCCCATTGATCAACTGTATATTTAAGATCTATGTATTTTACTGAATGTAACATACCCTGATAAAAAGGTAAAATAATCTTGGGGAGGAGGATGAGTTTAGTTTTGGATATATTGGGTCTGAAATGCCCCAGGGGGCTTTTATGTGGAGCTGTCTGGGAAGAAGTTGTATATACATGTGGTTAATGAGAATAAAAGTAGAGAAAGTAATATTTAATGTATATTGAGTACCTTCTATCTGCCAGGCATTATGCTAGATATTTATATATATAATTTTTACCACAACTCTGGAAGATAGATAGTTGTATCTCCATTTGACAAAACTGAGACTTCCAAAGTTTAGGTAATTTACCTAGGGCATAGAAGTTCCTTTCCATATGGGTGTTGGAATGGTAAGATTGGGCAGGTTAATGCATAGTCATTAAACTATAAGCTCTTACCTAGGATGAGCGTGTATATTTATCGAGAAGAGAAAAGAGTCTAGAATGGGACTATAGGAAACACAACATATTAAGGAAGGGTGGAAAAGGAGGAGCCAGGAAAGAGGGAGAAGGTTCAGCCAGAGAAGTAGTATGAGAATCAGGAGACTGATATCCCAAAGGCAAAGGAAAGAGAAAATTTTAAATGGGAGTAGTCAACAGTGTCAAATGCCCAAGAAAGATTAAGATACCAGTTGAATCAGATCAACATAGATATACAAACCCAAACCCAGATACATGGATACCTTCACTCTTGATAACAGACCTGATGAATCTTAGGAATACCCTGTATAGTGAGATCTGTGGACATGTTTTCCTCGATCGTACCTTCCAGTCTTGATGGCCTTCTCCTGTGTATCGGAGCTGATAGCAGGTCTCTTGGGCTCCCCAGGATGATGGGTGTTGCCATTCCAATTCCAGCTGCCCACTGGAGACCTCCCTCCAGTGCAAGTTTGGAGTGGGGATGAGCACTACAGGGAGCCAGCAGGGACTGGCCTAAGCCCTTCTGTGCATGAGACATCATGCCACTAGGGCCATGGGTCAGAAGTGCCAGAGCTGGTGGTGATCCTGGGTGTGGGGTCAGGAGCGGTAGGGGCAGAAAGTACGTGGGAGGAGAAGGGAAGAAAGTTCTTACCAGCCTTGTGGATCCAGAAAGGGGAGCCCAGGTAGCTGTGAACAGCACCCTGGGCTGTGGTCACCTCCACAAGGATGTGAATAACACTGTCATTTCGTGACTTGAAGTGGCAGCGGGAGAACTGGGAGGGCTGTAATCCTGGATATTTCTCCTCTTCACACTTCTCCCAGATGGGGTCCCTAAGAATCATCCCCGTAGTCACTGAATCAGGCCTGCCTCTGAGACTAATTCTGATAATTCCTATCCCAAAGGGGATATGGCCTGTGGGGATTATAATCCAACTCCTCCCTTGGATGGGCTTCCAAGGCTTTCTCTCTGTCACTTCCTGCCATGATGTTTTGTTTTCTGAATCTGACTTTGGTGTCCAGCCTCTTCCTCTTAAGGAAAGAGCTAGATGATTCATGAACACAGCTTGGGCTCTACAGCTCAGGTCTTAACTTGGTCTGCAACTCTGGTACATGACTGATCTCTGCTCCCATTTCCTCATCTGCAAAATGGGTTAAAAATCCTTACCTCACAGGATTGTTTCAAAGAGCCTTCATCTTTATGGTGGAAAGGTCCTCATGTTTTTAATCTCATACAGCAGGCCTGTTAGTCACCTCTCTGTGTTATTCTACTATTAGATGATTACAACAGCCTCCCAGCTGGCTTTTCTGCCTTCATTTTCACCACTCCCTTGTGGAGTTTGTCCTCCACATGGCCGCCAGAATTTGCTTCCAAAATTTTGATCTGATAATGCCCAGAAGAGATCACAAATCTGTCCATTTGTTTGAATCTTTCCCAAGGCCACATTCAATGAGCCACCTCTGTCTCCGGCCTGGATTAAGGCAAACTTCTAACTGGTGACTCTGCTTCCACCTTTACTTCATCATTTCACAGAGAATAATACCTTTTTTAAAGGAAAGTCACATCATGTCACTCTTCCACTTGAAATCCTTCAGTATCTCCCTATCCCCCCTTGAATGAAATCCAAACTCCATGCCAGGGCCCACAGGACTCGATATGGTTCAGTTCCTCCCTACCTGGCCATTCTCATCTCCTACAATTCTTACACCAGTCTGCCACCCTTCATTTACACGAGCCTTCTTGCTGCGCTACAAATACGTCCCACTCACTGCCTTTGCACTACACCTTGCCCTCGATTGCTCTGACTCTAGATCTCCATGTGACTCATTCTCTCTTTGCCATTTAGGCCTCCTGGTGAGGCCTTCTCTGACCACACAATCTAAATTAGCATCCATCCCCCATCCTCCCACTTAGTCTCTATCATATAACTTGTTCTTTGGTCTCTTTACTTCTTTGTCACCCTTCCTTTCCCCCCCCTCAACTAAAATGGAAACCCCAACAATGTGGAAACATTTCTCTTTTGTTTATCACTCTAGCCCCAATGCCTGGCACGTAATCACTCTCGATAATTGTTTATTGAACAAATGAATCATGTCTCCTTCCTGATTGTCATTCCTAAATGGCTAGTTCTTACTAAAATTATTTATTAATGTATTTATGTGTTTACTTCTTTATTCAACAAATAATTAACACGATGTGCCAGGCGCTGTGCTAGGCACTATGAATACATAGAGGAATAATCAAGGAGCTCTCATTCCAGTGGGAGAGGCAGAAAAACAGACAGATGGTATTTTTCTGTGGTGTGGACTGGCTGGTTTGGGGGTTATCAAGGAGGATAATCTAACCCAGATGGGGAGGGTCAGAGAATACTTGCTGGGCAAGGCAGTGCTTAGACTGAGTCTTGGACTATAAATAGGACAGGCAAAGGGGACAAACAGGCATCCCAGGCACATGCTTGTGCACAGATAAGGGATATGGGGCTTTGGGGGAAATTCTAAGTGGTATAGAACTCTCTTAGCTTAGAGGGCCTGGTGATGAGTGGTAAATGGGAGAAGGCAGACTAAGATCATGGATGGTCTTATGGCCTTTCTGAGGAGCTTGAACTTAATCTTGTAGTAATCATGGAGACATGTAAGGATTTTAAACAGAAACTTGTCATAATTAGCATTGTACTTTGGGAAGATCACTGTAACTGCAATTTGTAGGAAAGAAATTTGTGAGGACAGACTAGAAGTGGAGAAATCCAATAGGACACTTTTATGGACGAAGGACCAGAAACAGGGTGGCGGCAAAGAAGGTGGAGAAAAAGAGATGGATTCAAGGGATACTGAAGAGGTAGAGATGATTAGACTGTTTCTGATTGGACCTGGAGGGTGGGGAAAAGGCAGAAGTCCATGGAAATCACCATGTCAGGCCTGGAAAATTGAGTTGATGGTAAGATAGGGGACAATAGGAGGAGGAGCAGGTTTTGGTAGAAGAAATGATGTCAGTTTTGCTTCCCTTTAAACCATTCATGGCACTTCTAGACTATGGAAATCTGTGCAGTTATTAAAAATAATCAGTTACATCTTTTTGTAATGGGCTCCAAGACACATTTTTAAGTAAAAAAAGTAAGTTGGCAAACTATATATATAATGTGATCTGATTCATATTGAAAATGAAATGTTGTGTATAGACATGTATAAGTCCATAGAAAAACTGGAAGAGAACATTAAAACTGTTAATGGTGGTTTTTTCATGATTCATTAATTTAGCGATTTTTTTACTGAGTAACTGCTAAGTTCCATGCACTGTGGTAGGTAAGAATACATCAGTGAGTAAAAGCAGACGTTGACTTTGCCCTTAGGGATCATGTATAGTCAAGATCAGCCCCTCTCAACTGGAGTTCTGAGACAGGATGATATTATCAGTCAAATAACCACATAAAGTATAAATGTAAAATTGTAACTGTGATAAGTACTTAAGAAGGAGAGGTAAATGGTACAGTAAGTATGTATAATAGTGCTATTGGACCTGATGAGGAAGATCAGGGGAGGTTTCCCTGAGGAGGTGACATTTGAGTTGAGATCTGCAAGATAAGTAGAAGTTAAGACAGGAGGGCTGGGTAGACAGCATGCACAAAGACCCAGAGGCAGGAGAGAATATGGCAGACAGAAGGGGACCAAAGAGTCATAGAGGGGAAAAGGCAGCATAGTGTTAGATGAAGCTGAAGGCATTCAGGGGCTGAGTCTGTTAGTACTCTATAAGGCCACAACAGGGTTTTTCTTCTTCTTCTTTTTTAATCCCAAGATCAGTAGGAAGCTATTGAAGATTTTAAAGCAGAGAGTGTTATGAGAATGATTTGGAGGATTTAAGAGGTGATCAGTTAATAAGTCTCCTCAGTAGCCCAAGTGAGACATCATGATGGCTCATACCAGGGGAATGGCAGTGATGAAAAAATGTGGACAGATTCTAGAGATATTTAATAGGTAAAGTCAACAAGACTTGGTAACTTTCTTACACCATACATAAAAATAAATTCAAAATGTTTGAAAGACCTAAATGTGAGACAGGAAACCATCAAAATCCTAGAGGAGAACACAGGCAGCAACCTCTTTGACCTAGGCTGCAGCAACTTCTTACTAGACGCATCGCTGGAGGCAAGGGAAACAAAAGCAAAAACAAACTATTGAGACTTCATCAAGATAAAGAGCTTCTGCACAGCAAAGGAAACAGTCAACAAAACTAAAAGGCAACCTTCAGAATGGGAGAAGATATTTGCAAATGTCTTATCAGATAAAGGGTTAGTATCCAAAATCTACAAAGAACTGATCAAACTCAACACCCCAAAAACAAATAAGCCAGTCAAGAAATGGGCAGAAGACATGAACAGACACTTCTCCAAAGAAGACATACAAATGGCTAACAGGCACATGAAAAGATGCTCAACATCACTCATCATCAGGGAAATACAAATCAAACCACAATGAGATACCACCTCACACCTGTCAGAATTAACAACACAAGAAACAACAGGTGTTGGCGAAGATGCAGAGAAAGGGGAACCCTCTTGCACTGTTGGTGGGAATGCAAACTGGTGCAGCCACTCTGAAAAACAGTATGGAGGTTCCTCAAAAAGTTAAAAATAGAACTACCCTACAACCCAGCAATTGCACTAGTAGGTATTTGCCCAAAGGATGCAAAAATACAGATTCGAAGGGGTACATGCACCCCAATGTTCATAGCAGCAGCAGCATCAACAATAGCCAAACTATGGAAGGAGCCTAAATGTCCATTGACTGATGAATGGATAAAGAAGATGTGGTGTGTATGTGTGTATATGCCATATATATATATGTGGAGTATTACTCAGCCACCAAAAAGAATGGAATCTTGCCATTTGCAACAATGGAGCTACAGTGTATTATGCTAAGCAAAATAAGTCAAAGACAAATACCATATGGTTTCACTCATATGTGGAATTTAAGAAACAAAACAGATGAACATATGGGAAGGAAAAAAAAGAGAGAGGGAAGCAAACCTTAAGAGACTCTTAATGATAGAGAACAAACTGAGGATTGATAGAGGGAGGTGGGCGGGGGATGGGCTAGATGGGTGATGAGGATTATGATGAGAGCATCTTACGGGGATGAGAGCATGGAGGCCAGTTGGTTTGGGGACAAGGGAGGGAAGTGAAGAGGATCAAGAACAATCTCTCCCTTTCTGCATTGATCATGCCTCTCTCCCATGACATCAAGCTCAATCAGCAGTTCAGCTCTCACCTGTCTCTGGGGCAGCACCGTGCCCTGCTGTGGTAGAAGAAGCCTTGGGAGCTAGCATGGTCCTGTTGCTGCCACTGACAGGTAACATTCTTCAGGTTCAAGGTAAAGCACTGCAGTCCAATTTCCACTGAATTAACAGAAGAAAGTCCCATCAGGGCCAACACATTCCCACTCTATAGGGTATCCAGATTATCTTTACACACATAACTTGGAATATTTACCCCCATTCTTTGTTCTCTCCCTGAATATAGTTCACTCTGTCTGTCCAGTGGCAAGTCTGAGGTTATCAGGAAGGACCATGGTTCTCAGAGCTGCCATATCCAGTCCAGACCTCTCTAGAGATCTTTTCTATCTCCTCCCCATCTTCCCACTCTTTTGTTGACTCACCTGCATCTCCAGGCAGGTCCACAGTTGCAGGGAGGGACCAGGATCCCCAGGAGCCAAGGAGGGAGACCCCATCGGGTTGGCTGCGCAGCTGGAGCCAATAGGATTTACCAGGCTGGAGCCCTGAGATGAGGCAGCTTCCACTCCTCACTGTTAGAGATGAAGCCTTGGGAGAAGAATCCCAGCCTCAGAATCTAGGTCTGCCTCAACCAAGACAGCCTCCATCTCTTATATTTGAAGATGGAACTGAAACGCCCATTTCCTCACTGGATAGATATGCATACAGACTAGGGGCCAGGTCAGTGGGTTTCGGGTGGTATTCAGAGCTTTTTAGGGAGATCCCTACTAATTCAAAGGCCTGAAATGCTCAATTTTGTTGGTGTGAATGACCCAAAGTGGGAGATTCCTAAATAGACATGGCTCCCAAGCCCATACTAACTTCCCAAGGACCAACCCAGTCCGGAATCCCCAAAGTATGGCCTATCCTTTCTTGGGGCAAAATTTGGGGTAGGAGATAGGAGGTGGGGCAGAAGAAAGCCAGGATACTTCTCTAGTTGGGGAAGTCTGCTCTGGTCCATCCTGTTGGGGCATCATGGGCTGAGCACATGGAGGCTGGTGCAGAGCTGGGACTGGGTTTAGTCTCTGCAGAACTGGACAGCAGGTTTCTGTGGGCAGCAGCTGCATGACTGTGGGACCAATGGAGTTGCTGGGATCCTTGGGGCCGTAGCGAAGTTCGTGCCTCAGGAAATCACTGATTTCGGGAGCTGGGGTCTCCCAGCTGATCTGCAGTTCCCCTGGCTGGCTCCCACCTGAAGCCTTAATGATATCTGGGGGAGCTGGTAAGCCTGGGGGCAAGACAGGGTACACAGAACTCTCTGAGTGCCACAGTCTATGGCTCAACCCATGGACTGTACAGAGGGGAGCTGGAAGCTGGGTTGGGGGCAGCCCCTGGATTCTAGAAGATCACGGGCCATTGCTTTCTTGGAGGCCAGGGCAAGGAGGCTCCTTATCCTGTTCTCCTTTCCTCATTAGAACAGTGACCTCACTGTGGCTTTGTTAGACTCAGTGCTCCCAAGAACAGGGATCTCTTCCTCTCTATAGCCTTTCGCCTAGCACAGTGCCTGGCACATGGTAGGTATTCTGTAACTGTGGAATGAGTCAATGAATAGGTTCATGATGGGGCGAGGGCACAGGTTGTCTCTGGTGTGAAATGAAATCTAGCTCTGGATGTGAAGAATGATAAGGGGGTCTTGAGGTGCCTCTGGCGGTCTGGTCATGAAGGGCATCCACGTTGGCCTAAAAGAGCACAGACCAGTCTGATCCCAGGAGCTGGACTGAGGGCAGCAAAGAGGGGGGCCAGGGTGACAGGAGGATGGCCCTTACCCACACTATCCACAAAGAGCACCCGCTGGGTCAGAGTCTGATTCAGAAACATGTTCTTCACCCAGAGGTGCAGTGGAAAGAAGAGGCGAACTTCATCCTGGGCTGGAAACTGACACACATATCGGGTCCCAAAGGGGGGCACGCTCTTGTAACTCAGGGGGCAGGCACGGGGCTTCTCCCTGTGGGCGTAGGAGAAGGCTGTTCCACCTACATGGCCACCAGGACAGGCCCTGAGGACCCAGGTCTGGGCCCAAGCCCAACTTCTATTTCCATTCCTGCCATTTTTCTACTCAGTGCCTGGGACAGGTGGGGTTAGGGGTTATGTATGGGCTGGTGCTGGGGATATCCAAAGCACATCTGTTCATTAAGTGGCTACTGAGGGCATGCACTTGGAGTAGTCCTCTGATAGGGCCCAAAGGCAGGGAAGCTCCAGGAGCTGGGTTCAGCTGAGGTAAGGACAGGACAGATACAGGGGAGCGTGGCACAGCCCAGCACATACCCTGGGTACGCATACAGCAGCTGGTATGTTCCATTGGGCGCTGCTTCTTCCTCATCCCAGAAGCAAGTGAGGTCCTCAAATGTTCGAGAGAAACAGTTCAGGGGCTCTGAATCCAAGGCCAGAAAGGAGGCATCTGAAGAACAGTTGGTGAGTTGAGCTCTGGGTACTCGCAGGCATGTTTATGGGCAAGAGTAAGGGGCTGGTGGGAGCCTCCTACCTTGCACCCCTCCCAGGGCTCCCTCTTCCTGGGTATAGGTGATCTCCACCCTCCATACACCTCACCTTGGCTGGTGACTTGTGCCAGGTTTTGGGGGGCCAGGAGGAGGCAGGAGGTGACCACCAAGAGGGCCCACGAGGGCATCTTCTCCGGCACTGTGTGCCTGGCTTAGCCCATCCTCCCCTCAGGAAGCCGGGCCCCAATCCCCTCCCAGGCCAGCCCCTCAGGTTCCTGTCAGATACAGCCCCACGTCCTGTCCCTGTCCCTGCCCCTGTGGGGCCCATCCAGACCACACTGGGGCCAGGGGCCAGGGGAGGGGGAGTGGGAGTGGGCAGGAGAGTAAGAGGAATTTGAAAGGGAAGATATAGGCCTTTTGGTGGGAGGCAGATGGGGGTTACATTTTTGACCGTGAACCAGAAGGAGACTGAGCCTATGTGTGTGATGATGTCAACTCTTATAGAAGGGTGTATTATCAACAAGAATAGCAACATTTACTGAGCACTTACTAAGGACTTTGTATCTATTGACTCAGCTCATCCTCACAATAGTATTATTTCCACTATGGAGATGAGGAAACTGAGACGCAGAGAAGTTAAAAGATTTGCCTAAGATCACAGACCTACTGAGAAATAAAGCTCAGGAGGTCAAGCTTCAGAGCCCAAGGGCTGAACAGCTATGCCATGCTACTGGAAGGCATAATCCATTGAGAAATGACTGCTTCACAACCATAACAAAATGGTGGCCATTTCCACTTAAATGGGTTCTGTACCTTTGTGCCCAAACACATTGTCCCTGGAATTGGATGTGCACCCTCCCTGGTGGGGAGCCTCCAGAGCTGCCTCTTGTCCATTGCTACTCAAAGTGTGGCCTGGAGACCAGCAGCAACAGCATCACCTGGGTGCTTGTTAGAAATTGCAGAATCTGGGGCGCCTGGGTGGCTCAGTCATTAAGCGTCTGCCTTTGGCTCAGGTCATAATCCCAGGGTCCTGAGATCGAGCCCCGCATTGGGCTCTCTGTTGAGTGAGGAGCCTGCTTCTCTCTCTCCCCCTCACTCTGCCTACTTGTGTGCTCTCTCTCTCTGTCAAATAAATAAATAAATAAAATCTTAAAAAAAAAAAAAAAAAGCAGAATCTTAGGCCCCACCCCAGACCTACTAAAACAGAATCTGCACTTGACCAAATCCCCAGATGATTTGAATACACATTTCAGTTTGAGAAGCACTGGTCTCAGCTCAGCTGTGCTCATCTTCTTCACGTTAGTAGCAAAAGAGTCGGTATGATGCCTTGTGTGAAGCCCAGGCTGCCTCCTGGGAGTGCTGTAACTATGGGTGGCTTTTATGCCACCTCTCAGAAGCTCTGACTCTTGCTGGAATAGGGGGGACCGCATGCCACATGAACTCCTGCATTGAGCCCCTCCAGCCTCAGCTGGGGCTGCCATTGCTGGCTCTATAGGATAAGTGGCCTCAATATCAACCTTTGCTCTCCTCCTGAATTAATGTTACACAGAGATTTGCGGGAGGTGGGTGGGCAGGGAGTAAATGGAAATCCTTCAGCCTTCCTGTGAGGTCTTAGTTTCTCTGACACCATTTGTCTGCAAGAAGTCCCTGAGGCCAGGCTTGTCCTGATTCCTGTCCAGCTCTCGGGTTACAAGGACCAGCTTCCTCTGTCCAATGGATGCCTCCCCCAGCCCCCAATCAAGGGCCACCCAACCTCCAGGTCAAGTGATCAAACCCGAAACCTCAGTCCTCCTTGATTCCTATCTTTCTCTTACCCTACATTCAATTCACTAGTAAGTCCTCTTCGATATTCTTTCAAAATGTACCCTGAATGTGAATACTTTTTACCACCTCCCGCCGTCCGGGTCCAAGTCTGGGCTACTGCAGTAGGTTCCTACCTGCCTTCACTTGTCCCAGGTAGTCTGCCCTCCAGTCCTCCACAGGACAGAGGGAGCTGTTTAAAATGCAAATCAGAGGCGCCTGGGTGGCTCAGTTGGTTAAGCGACTGCCTTCGGCTCAGGTCATGATCCTGGAGTCCCGGGATGGAGTTCTGCATCGGGCTCCCTGCTCAGCAAGGAGCCTGTTTCTCCCTCTAACCCTCCCCCCTCTCATGTACTCTCTCTCTCTCATTCTTGCTTTCTCAAATAAATAAATAAATCTTTAAAAAAAAAACGCAAATCAGACTTCTTTGCTCCCCTGCTTAAAACCCGCTAATGATTTCCTACGGCACTTAGAATAACATCCAAATACCTTCTCAATGCATACAAGGTCCTGCCTGGGGATACAAGGTCCTGCATGATGTGGCCCCTGCTTACTTAAATCTCGTCTCCTACCGCTGTCTTCACTCTCAACCAGCCACAATAACCTCAGCGTGTCTCTCATCTCAATCCTTATCACGCTCAACCTTTTTGCAACATTTGATATTCTCCTCCTTCCTTGGCTTCTAGAAAGTATCACATTCTCCAGGTTTCCTCCTACCCCCTGGAACATTCCCTCCCAGTTTCTTTCTTTCTTTCTTTACTCTTTCTCTTAAATGTTGTTGTTCCCCAGGTGTCCTTGCTTTGCCCTTTATCACCCCCCACCCCGGAGTGATCTCATGGCTTCAGTTCCATCTATAGACCAGTAACTCCCACTCTCT
The DNA here is from genome assembly GCF_029215605.1 of Mirounga angustirostris. Lineage (NCBI taxonomy): Eukaryota > Metazoa > Chordata > Mammalia > Carnivora > Phocidae > Mirounga > Mirounga angustirostris. Next base: position 156,552,597 of record NW_026991712.1, read on the forward strand.
TGAACTTCAAATTCTTAGTTACTTATTGGATGTTTCTATTTGTTGTTCCATAGGCACTTCACCTAAATGCACCAAGTCCCAAATGCAACTATCACTAACTCCCATACACCCTTTCCGACTTTTCTCTTCCTATGTTCTGCATCTCGCCCTTGGTTCCTAGGCATTTAAGCCTGGAACTTGAAACTTTTCCTCAAATCTTCATTCTCCCTCCACTCCTGCATCCAAGGCTTACCAAGTCTGTGACTTCTACAGAGAGACAGTGTAATAGTGGTGAAGGATGCAGAACCGGCAAGACAAAGGGGCTTTGTCTGTCAAGAGTTGAGATGGGGGCTCTGTGAGCCTGCGTGAAAGGAGGTCCTGTCCCTGTCATTTCCCCATTTTTCTCTGTTTCCACACAGCTGGGAAGAGGTGTCTTCCCCAGTCCTTTGCTCCTTTAGAATATCAAGGGGAGCTAATAGAAGCCTAGGGGAAAGGAGACCACTTAGGTATGCCCGTTCTTTGGCCAAAGAGTCCAGTAGGCTCCTCAAGGTCCAGCCCAGGACAGCAGGCCTAGGCTTTTCTGTTGGGTTATAAGGCCGAGGCCCCAGCTTAGAAAAGCCTGTATTTGATCTCTGTGCAGCCGTTGCTCAGAGAATTTAAGGGGTTGCTGGATGAGGCTTGGCTCAGGCAGTAAGTCTGTTAAACTCCTCTCTGGGGGCAACAGGGAGCCCTGTTTTGTAGCATTTGCTGCTTTTTTGGTGCAAATACGCCACCACGGCCAATTTCAAGCTGCTAAGATGATGTCGCTCAGTAGTGAGTTGGGAAGAGAATTGGCTCTCCTGAGCCCATGCCCGTCTCCCCATTTCCCCAGATTTCCAACACCAGTCAGACAGTCGGAGAGAGGTAACTCTAGGCCCCTGGATTGTCCACCTCCCCGTCACTTACTTCCCCAGCGTTGCCAAACTCCTCTCCAAAAGGATTGTTCCACTTGTTCGATTGTTCTAGCAGGGTGTCATAGCGCTGTCTTTTCCCCACACCTAGGTCACTGTTGTTTTAAGTTTGCTATTCTGATAGTTGACGAATTGTCCAAGCTCCTCACTCAGTGCTTTTTCTGAAGCTCAAATTTGCTTTTATTCTTTCCCTGCTTAAAATCGTCTCATGGCTCCATAGGATCCTTTGGACCAAGACTCATCTCCGGATGCTGGAACACAAGGCCCTTATGCCTTTCATCTTCCCCTTCCTGGAATGTCTTTCCCAAGATGCTCCCTTCACTATTCACAAACCCAATCCCCTTTCTGCTACAGGGCTTTGGTCCCTTGCTTCCCCAGCACAGGACCCTCCAATCTCTCAGCCTGTTGGAACTTTCTTTGTGATTCAAGACCTAACCCCAACTTTTCTTATCCTCCAACTATATGTAACAGAGCAGAGCATTCCTTCCAGAGGCCTTGTAGCTCTTTTGTGATTATGACTCACTTGGTGAGTCTTTGGTCATGGCCTTGGTAAGAAGGAGTGAGAGAGCCAAATTTGCTGAGTATGAAATTGGTGGGGATTTGAGAGTATACTGTGGTAACTCTGGAGAAAAAGGAGGAGGGCTAGTAAGTGAAAGACTGCAACCTGAGGAGAAGAAAGTCTCACGAGTGAGAAATTCCAGTAGGACTGTCGGAGGAAAGTTTCAGCACGGTGATGCCTAATGCCCAGTCTGAAGGGTACTAGCTACTCTGAATTCTCAACTGCCCCATAACCGCCCCTCCGCCCCACCCGCCCCCCCGCCCCACCATTCAGTGAACGTGTCCTCAACACCAACCTTCATTCGTGGTGTTTTCGGAACAAAGGGAGAAGAGTAATGAAGAGTGGAGGGAGGATGGCAGCCACAGAATTCAGGTTGTGGGGTGACCCCGAGGGTGTGAACACCATGGGAGGGAGAGTCCAGTAGGAACAGAGGAGGGTGTGAACTTCCCGAGGATGTGGAATACGGACTGAGCTGTTCTGATGGGATATAAATGGAAAAGGTGGTCCCAAAGGGCTGCCCTGAGGACATTTGGGTTGCGTACACACAATCTTTCCTTCCTCTCAGAAACCCCCCAGAATTTTGTGCTTCTGTTGGGATGTTTTTCTATGTAAGCAGCTGTGCTAGCCTCCGCCTGAGCTGGATAAGCTGAGAACCCTGCCAGAGGGCAAGTGTCATCCCAACTCCCTCCTCCTGGGTAAAAGCTGGGTGGGAGCGGGCCTGGCCCTTCCTCCCCGACCCCTGTCCCAGCCTCGTAGCAGCTACTGCCAATGAACACGGGATATTCGGCAGCATGATGCTAACGCACCGTCTCATGTCTTCACACAACGACTCTCTCCGGTGCCCTTGTCCTTCCTTTAGGGAAGCGGAAATGCAGGCTGCGAAGGATTACATGAGTTGTCCAAAGTCACTGTTAAGGGGCACAGCAGAGATGTGAATTCAGGTCTGTTTGATTCCAAAGCCTGTTCTTTTATTTATTTATTTATTTATTTTAAAAAAGATTTTATTTATTTATTTGACAGAGAGAGACACAGCGAGAGAGGGAACATAAGCAGGGGGAGTGGGGGAGGGAGAAGCAGGCTTCCCGCCGAGCAGGGAGCCCGATGTGGGACTCGATCCCAGGATCCTGGGATCATGATCTGAGCCGAAGGCAGACACTCAACGACTGAGCCACCCAGGCGCCCGAAAGCCTGTTCTTTTAACCACTGCCTAGACACCTCTCACTGTTTCATCCATCTTATTCATTTAACGGTATGCGCCCGGCCCAGGGCCTGCTGTGAGTCTCTCCCACAGTAGGAGGCTGAGTTCAAGACAGGCGTCAAGAGGGGCTTACTTCAAGTAAGTGGGAAAAGGACCCCCAGTACGCATCCAGCAGTGACGCCCAGCGAGAGAGCTGCAGGGAACCTGGTCCGGTCAGCCCTCTGTCCTCCATCCTCCGTGAGACAGCCGGGCTCCTGAGCTGCTCTTACTCAGCTGCTGGGCTCTCTTTGACCCCTGAATCCATGTTTCCTGCTGAGGAAACAGGGGGACCAGACACTGGCTGGCCTGCTGCCCTGGGAGAGGGCCTGGGGTGAGATAAGAGGATGCATAGCCCGTGGGAGGAGCCTGAGCAGGCCAGAGGGCCAGGCAGGAAATCACCCCTTCCTTGGGGGGCCAAGAGGGAATGACTCAGGGCTGACTGGCGGGAGTTCCGTTTTTGTGGCCAGAACGGGCTGCCGTGAGGCCCCTTGGATAATGTGCTCGGGGTCGCCTTCCCCAGCCGTCTGCCAAATGGGGCTTGGACAGGTGTGCCTTGGCCTTTCCTCTTTCCCTTTTCCACCATTTCTCTGGAAACAAGTGGGCTGGGCTGGTCTCTTGCTCAATCCCTGCCCAACCCAGGCCATCCCCTGCAAGGTAGAATGTAGCCGTAGAGACAGGCGGTGAGGACTGAAGCTAGGTAGCCATGGGACAGCCGAGGCTGAGAATCTAGGTGCTCTGTACCTACGGTCTGCTGCCTTGTCTGTAGCGGGGCTCTGGCTGCTAGGAGGCCACAGTGGAAATGTGGGCATCTTCTGCTGGGGGAGGGTGCCCTTAGCCTAGGACTGGGGCTGATCTGAAACGTTCACCTCTTGTCCCCCTGTCCCCCCACCTTCCTCCCAACCCCAAACAACCACTGAGAACGAATAACTGAGTTCAGCAAGGATGCGGGACACAAGATCGACACACAAAACACAGTTTTCTTCTGCAGACTTGCAATCTACTTTGTATCTCCATAGATGTGCCTATTCTGGACATTTCATATAAATGAAATACAAGCAAATGCAATAGGTGGTCTTTTGTGACTAGCCTCTTTCACTTAGCATGGATTTCCCAAGGTCCAAGCATGTTGTGGCACAGATCAGTACTTCATTCCCTTTTAATGGCAGAATAATACTCCATTGTATGGACAGACCACATTTTGTTTATCCATTCATCATTCGATGGACATTTGAGTTCTTTCCACATTTTGGCATTACAAATAACATTTCTATAAACATTTGTGTACAAGTTTTTGCGTGGACGTATGTTTGGATTTCTCTTGGGTAGATACCAAGGAATGGAACTGTTGGGTCTTTTGGGCACTCTTAAGGAAACTTATGTTTTATTGACGAACTGCCAGATTACTTTCTGAACAGGTTACACAATTTTACATTCCCACAGGTGGTATATGAGGGTTCTGACTTCTCCTTGCCAACATCTGTTATTATCTGATTTGTTGATTATAGCCATCCTGGTGGGTGTGAATTTGTATCTCCTTATGGTTTTGATTTGCATTTCCCTGACGATTAATCATGTCAAACAACTTTTCATGTGCCTATTGGCTATTTGTAGATCTTCTTTGGAGAATGAGCTATTCGAATCCTTTGCTCGTTTAAAAATTGGGTTATCTCTTTATTATTGAGTTGTAAGTCTTCTTAATATATTCTAGACACAAGTCCCTGATCAGATACATGATTTGCAAACATTTTCCCCATTCTGTAGTTTGTCTTTTCACCTTCTTGATAGCGTCTTTGGATGTACAAGTTTCTACTCTGATGATGTCTAATTTATCAATTTTTTATTTTGTTACTTGTACTTTTGTTGTCCACAGAGTCCATTACCAAATCTGAGGTCATGAAGATTTACTTCTATGTTTTCTTTTAAGGGTTTTATAGTTTTGGCTCTTACATTTAGGCCTTTGATCCATATTGAGTTAATTCTGTACATAGTGTTTGGGTAGAAGTCCAACTTCATTCTTTTGCATGTGGCTATTAATTTGTTCCAGCATCATTTGTTGAAGATCATTCTTTCCCCATTGAATGGTCCTGGTGTCTTTGTTAAAAATCAGTTGACCTTGGACACATGGGTTTATTTCTGGACTGTTGATTCTATTCATTTATTTGGTATTTGTTGCTTTGTAGTTAATTTTGAAATTCAGAAGTGTGAGTCCTGCAACTTTGTTATTCTTTTTCAAGATTGTTTTGGCTATTCTGGGTCCCTTGCAATTCTTTATGGATTTTATTTTTTAAAGATTTATTTATTTATTTGTTCATGAGAGACAGAGAGTGAGGGAGGAAGACAGAGGCCCTCAGAAAGAAAGGCGGAGCAAGGAGCCTGATGTAGGACTCGATCCCAGGACCCCGGGATCATGACCTGAGTCGAAGGCAGATGCTTAACTGAGCCCCCCAGGTGCCCCTATATGGATTTTAGAACTGACTTGTCAATTTCTACTAAGAAGCTGGACGAGATTCTGATAAGGATTTCATTGAGTCTGTGGATCAATTGGGGAAGTATTATCATCTTAATAATATGATGTTTTCCAAGTCATGAACATGAGAGGCTTTTCCATTTATTTAGTCCTGCTTTAATTTCTTTCAGTGATGTTTTATAGTCTTCAGGGTATGAGTTTTGCACTCTGTTAAATTTATTCCAAAGTATGCTTTTTTTTTTAACTAATGGTATGTTTTTGTTTTGTTTTTTAAAGATTTTATTTATTTACTTGAGAAAGAGAGAGAGAGCAGGGGGAGGAGCAGAGGGAGAGGGACAAACAGACTCTGTGCTGAGTGTGGAGCCCGGCCTGGGGCTTGATCTCACGACCCTGAGATCATGACCTAAGCCAAAACCAAGAGCTGGACGCCTAATCGACTGAGCCACCCAGGTGCCTTCCTCTCCCCCGGCAAAGACAACTTTTTAGTCTCCACATCCTGGACCTCAAAATATCCCCGCAGTGGATCTGAAATTTCATTCTAGCAAATCCTACCTCCCCTGTCCTGCATAGCCTCCCAATTACTCCAGTTTTGTTTCTTCTTAAATTCAGCCCCCCACTCCAACCATTCAAGTCTTTTTAGAATACAGATTGTGCTAATCACCACCCATTCCAAACTCCTTGCATTTGTATATACGATCAGCTGACACTGAGCATGCACTAGGTACCGGGCCCAATGCGGCCCATGCCCGTGTGATCTCACTTAGTGCTGACAACAGTGAGGCAGCTATTACTAACCCCATTTTGCAGAGGAGAAAACTGAAGCTCAGACAGTTTAAGTGACTTGACCAAGGTCACACAGACCGTAAGTGATTTAGCAGGAACTTGGACATGGGTCTATGTGATTCCAGAATCCGTGTTATTACAAAACCGTGCTGTGTTATACCTTCTTTGATTTCATCTGATTCACTGAAGAAATGTGTGAAGCAAGACAAACTTTGTTTCTGAAGGACCGGTGGGAGAGAAATCTGAGGACAGCCACACAGCCTGAGGCAGTGAGGCAGGACTAGCTTTCAGGACCAGAGCCCCTCCCAGCACACTCGTAGATAGATCCTGAGGAAGGCGAAGGAATCCTGCCGTAGCTGGCTGAAGTCGGAAGTGACCTCTGCCTTCCTCCTTGGGGGCCCGCAGGCCGGCCAGTAAGGTGGGTACCAAGCCAGGGAAGGCCACCTAGAGACCTAAGAAGAAGTGAGAGCTCAGGACAGGCCAGAACTGGTCTGATGCTGAGGCGTCAGTGAGCTGAGACTGAGCTAGTGCTGATCCCGGCCCGGACTGTTTGGACAGAGCCGACGCCTAGACTGGCAGTTACCAAGAGACGTAGGGAGAGCTGCTGGTGACGGGCGCTGGGGAGCAGGGAGGAGGCCAGGGGAAACTGGACTTCTCATAGAACAGAGAGGTGGGTGGTGGTGTCTGTGTAAAATAGGTCTTCCAGAACATCCCCCGGCACGGAGAGCCAACCCCAACAGCGGGCTGGGGGCTTACGACTGTGTCCCTGGGGACAGCGTTTCTTTTCTTGGAAAGTCCAGTTTCTCTTTGGTTCAACTTTTCCTTGGGATTGGCCAGCAGTGAAAGGAAGACATTGGATAGAGCTTCTCATAGCATTTATTTTTTTTCAGATAATAAAGCCGGGAGTGCGGAGTAGCCAAAAGGGGAATGTTAGTGGTGTGGGGGCTGGCTTGGGCGGGGGAGCTGAGGAGGGCTTGAGTGTGGGGAGTCGCAGAAGAGGGTACAAATGTGCAGCAGCTGAACTAGAAGGAGAAACGTGAAGAGTCACTGTAAGAGTAGCTGCCGAAGGCATGGGAATAGCTGCAAAGGATGAGGACCCGAGTCCCCTAAGCCCACCCCACCCCTGGGTCCCCTTTTATTTTTTTAAGATTTTATTTATTTATCTGAGAGAGAGAGAGAGAGAGAGAGAGGAGGAGCAGAGGAAGAGGGAGAAGCAGACTCTGCACGGAGCCCAATGTGGGGCTCGATCCCACGACCCTGAGATCACGACCTGAGCCAAAACCAAGAGTTGGAAGCTCAACCGACGGAGCCACCCAGGTGCCCCGGATCCCCTCTTTTCTTAAGTTAGAAAAAAAAAAGATTCCTTGAGGCAGCTCAGGTCAGAGGCTGCAAGGATCCGAAGTCACAGGCGGGAGAGTGGAGTTGGCTCTGGCCAGCAGAGCCCGGTTCTGACTTGACAGCAGCTCAGGCCTCCTCAGCTGTGGCGTCGATGCCCGCGTAAGTGAAGTTCTCAAACAGCGACATGTTCACATAGGCCTGCGGGACAGAACAGGCTTTAGTGCGGGCCGGGGGGGGGGGGGGGAGCGGGGGCGCCTCTGGCTGGAGCTGCCTGGCTTCCAATGTGGTAGCGCGACTTGAAGAGACACTGATTTAGACTCAAGATGGCCCCATGGCCAAAGGCGGCCCTCTGCAGCCAGAAGAGACCACGGTTGGGGGTTCAGGTGAGAGCCCGTCGACACACTGTTAAACAGGAGGGTTTTTTCTCTTCTTTTAAAAAATTTTTCATTGAACTGTAGTTGACATATAATATTATGTTAGTTTCAGGTGTACAACAGAGCGATTTGACAGTCACCATCTGTCACCACTCAAAGTTAGCACAGTATTGGTGACTATATTCCTTATGCTGTGCTTTCATCCCTGGGACTGACTTACTGCGTAACTGGAAGTTTGTACCTCTTGTACCTCTTAGTCTTCACCGATTTTGCCCAAGTGTGGAGGCTTGGCAACCACTAGTTTGTTCTCTGGATTTATGAGCCTCTGTTTTTTGTTTATTCTTTGTTTTGTTTTTTAGATTCCACATATAAGTGAGATCAAATGGTATTTGTCTTTCTCTGACATATTTCTTAGCATAGTGCCCTCTAGATCCAATCATGTTGCTGTGAATGGCAAGATTTCATTCTTTTTTTTTTTTTTAAGATTTTATTTATTTATTTGACACAGAGAGAGACAGCGAGAGAGGGAACACAAGCTGGGGGAGTGGGAGAGGGAGAAGCAGGCTTCCCGAGGAGCAGGGAGCCCGACGTGGGGCTCGATCCCAGGACCCTGGGATCATGACCTGAGCCGAAGGCAGATGCTTAATGACTGAGCCACCCAGGCGCCCCAAGATTTCATTCTTTTTGTTGGCTGAGTAATATTCCATTGTACACACAACTGACGCTGAACAACATGGATTTGAACTGTATGGGTCTCCTTACACCAGATTTTTTTCAATAAACACTGTACAGTGGGGGTAAATGTATTTTCTCTTCCTTATGATCTTCCTACTAACATTTTCTTTTCTCTAGTTTATTTTGGTGTAAGAACACAGTATATAATACATACACAAAATATGTGTTAGTTGACTGTTTATGTTAGTGGTATGGCTTCTAATCAACAGTAAGCTATTAGTAATTAAGTTTGGGGGGAGTCAAAAGTTATATGCAGGTTTTTGACTACCTAGGGGATCGGTGCCCTTAACCCATCCATTGTTCAAGGGTCAACTGTATATACCACATCTTTATCCATTCATCTTGGTTTTTTTTTATGTACCCATCAAATGAATCTATTCATGCATTCATTCATTTATCCATCTATTCATAAAGCTATTTTTGATCATTTATCCATTTATGTGGTTATTTGATCATTCATTCATTCTTGTTTGTTTGTTGAAAGGGTTTATATTTATGTAGTCTCCACACCCAACGTGGGCTCAAACTCATCACCCCGAGATCAAGAGTCACACCCTCCACCAACTGGGCCAGCCAGGCCTCCTGATCATTCCTTCATTTTTTTTTTAATGGGATTTTTTTTTAAAAGATTTTTTATTTTATTTTATTTTATTGAGAGAGAGAGAGCATGAGAGAGAGGAGGGTCAGAGAGAGAAGCAGACCCCCTGCTGAGCAGGGAGCCCGATGTGGGACTCGATCCTGGGACTCCAGGATCATGACCTGAGCTGAAGGCAGTCCTTAACCAACTGAGCCACCCAGGCGCCCCATTCCTTCATTCTTATGACAGTTTATTAATTCCTACAGCTACTCAGTCATTAATTCATACAAAGAACTCTTTTTGCATTTGCTCATTCTGATATATTTCTTCGTTTATATTTACCTGATAATTCATTTATTCACGTGGTTATTAGATTCAGTTATTTGTTTATTCATATGCTTATTATATCACCCATCCACTAATTCTACTCATTCATTCACTTACTATATCATTCATTCACCCATCCATCCATTTGGTTAGCTGGCCATTCGTGCACTGTCACTCTGGCTCTGTGCCCGGTGAGGAGAAAGGCTCCAGATGAGAGTGGGCTGATGGCCCCAGCAGAGGAAGACAGGTAAGGAGTCTGGGACCTGGGACCTGGGGGAGGGATTGGCTGCCAGGGCCTTGGAAGAGTTAGGAGGCCCTAGTGTCCAACCCATGGAGAGCTGGAAAGCGGGGGGTGGCATCCTGAGGCCCAGCTGTCCCGGCAGCTAGTGGTGGGGATAAGGACATGGAGGTGCTGCTCTCTGCTCTCTGAGAGAGCACCCCCGGAGCCTGCTGAGCCCTAGTCCCCGTCACCCCCAGTCTCCTCACCTTCCTGGCTTCCAGCATCCGGCCCAGCTGCAGCGCAATCTGGGCAAAGGGGGGTCGCTCGTATGGACGGTCCCGCCAGCACTGACGCATCAGCTCGTACCTGCGGATGGGGCATTACTGAGAAGAGGGGTCGGGGCTAACTGGGCTGAGGGGGCCCGGGGCTCCAGGCTGAGGACACTCACACTTCATCGTCACAGTTACGAGGCTGTTCCATGCGGTAGCCCTGAGGCAGCTTCTCATAGAGCTCAGCACAGGTCATGCCACAGTAAGGCGTGCCCCCTGCAGGAGGGGACGGAGCTCTCTCAGCCCAGGGAACGGGGGGTGGGGTGGGGGGTGGGGGGTAAGGAGAGGGCCGGGGTCTGGGGCTCTGGAACTCACCAAGGCTCACGATCTCCCAGAGGAGGACCCCAAAGGACCAACTGAAACGAGAAGGATGTACTTAGTTCCCGTCTAGGCCCTGGGGCCAGCAGTTTAGTGTCTACCTGCCCCGGGGCGCAGCCCCTCCCGGCCCCCGCGTGGGTCTACACTGCAGGTGTCCGCCTTGGCCAGCCGCTGTCTCTGCTCCACTGAAATTCCTTCATAGCCGCTCCCAGGCTCAACATAGTACAGCTAACATTTTAATCACGCATTCTGGGCCTCGCACTGATCATCTAACATGTATGTTCATGCGTTCAACCCTCGCACCAGCCTTATGATATAGGTGCTATTGTTATGCCCATTCTACAGATGGAAACACTGAGGTACTGGAGAAGTACTGACTACTGAGCTAGCTTGCCCAAGGTCACACAGCTCGTCAGTGGTGGAACTGGACTCAAGCCCTCACAATTCAACTCCAGAGCCCTTGCCCTTAACTGCCTCTCACCTGCATAGCAACCTCTATGCAGGTGAGACCAGGATGGAAGTTCTAGTGGGGGGAGGGCATCTAGGGGTTTTGGGGGCAGAAGCAGGAAGTAGCTGAGTGGTGGTCAGAGGGGCAGTCACTGTGGTGGACAGTGAACAAGGCAAGCCAGGCCAAAGGGCCAGGGGCCAATGGGCAAAGCAGGCCGGGTTCCCTGGAAAGAGGAGAAGGGGGGCCAATGGGCAAAGCAGGCCGGGTTCCCTGGAAAGAGGAGAAGGGGGGCCGATATGGTCATCTGGGGGTGAGGAGCATAAAGAGCGGACCTTGGCGGTTATGCTCTGGTTACATTCTCAGGTGGGGATGACCCCGCCCTTCAGAGACGAAGGTGAGAACATTCCTTGAGTGGTCTCTCCATCCACCCAGGCATTATCCCCCCACATTCCCGAACCTCTCCAGTGTATCTCCCAGTGTTAGATGAGCACTACTCTAAAGTCCCCTACTCCAATCCTATCACTGAAACACCTTCCAAGACAACGCCTCCTTCCAGCTAGCCCCCCCACCTTCCCACTAAGATGCTGGGCATAGCCAAGATCTACCCAAGACACACTTGTATCATACCTGTGTCATGTCTGGAACATACCCTGGGAATGCCCACGTCATGCTTATACACCTAACACGGCCCTAAGATGTGTCTAGTTATGTCTGTATGCATCCTTGGGGGACCAATCCCTCCTGCCCCTTCTGAGCCCCACACTCACACATCACTCTTGGTGGTATAGACACTGTAGTTCAGAGACTCAATGGCCATCCAGCGCACAGGGAGACGCCCCTGGGAGAGAGTGGGTTTGAGGGGTTGGGTGAGGAGGAGGGGCCTTGTCAGGGGTCCTGGGGGGCAGAGCAGGCACTGAACCTGAGTGGGGAGACTGAGACTTACCATCGTCTTCTTCACATAAACCTCCTCCCCCCGAGAGAGGCCAAAGTCAGCAATCTTGGAGGCCAGGTTCTCTCCGACCAGCACATTGCGGGCAGCCAGGTCCCTGTGGATGAACTGTAGGCATGGTCAGAAGTCAGGAAAGACTGGGGATGAGCAAGCCCAGGATTCCTGGGCCCGTGAGGGATCTGACCTCACAGCTGGTCTTTGTGGGCACCATCCGTCTCTATAACAGCCCCTTACCCTTCTTCCCAGCCAACCAGGCCTTATCCTGGATCAGCGACTCCTGCCTCAGAAGTCACGCTGCTGGCTGTCCCTTCTTTCTTGGGATCTGGCCACGGCCAAGCTCAGGCAGTGTCCCTCTTTTTGGGACAAGGGTGGGCTTGTCCCTGGTGACCACACTGCATCCTCCCCTCTTCACTTGTTCCCTTCCCCCTTTCCTCTCCCCTCCTTGATGAAAGTGGGGGATGCCCTCCTCTTGCCCAAAGTGACCTTTCCCTTGAGTCCCAAGTCCTCCCACAAGACCCTCCACCTTCCTAGGAAACCTCTCTCCATCAACCCCTCCCTCTGCCTTGGCCCCTACTCCTCTGCTTCAAAGACACTCGAAACTTCACTAACTTTAAAATGCCCTTGCTCAGTCTCATGTCCCCCTCCTGCTACTGTGCCCTCCTTCTTTCCATTCAAGCAGGGTGTCCTCAGACGTGGGCTCAGGCCGCCACTCCCTGCCCCACCCTCCACCCTGTCCTGGTGGGTCTCTCCATCCACCCCCTCACAGGGTCCACTGCCTTGCCATGAGACTCTCCACCATTTTGTGGGGTGACGGCTCCCAGATTGTTGTCTCTGGCCTCGGCCTTTCTCCTGAGCTCTAGGCTGGTACCTCTAACTGCCAACTCAACATCTCCACTCCGATGCCCCCCAGATGCTTCAAACGCAGCACCTGCCCCCAGACCTGCTTCTCGTCCCGTGCTCTCCTGCACGCGCCCGGGCCGGTGGCTCAGGGTCTTGTCGTCCTCTGTCTTGCCCGACCGCACACCCAGTGAGAGCCTGCGGCAGTGTGCCCCATGGCGACACGCCTTCCCCCCACTCGCACACACCTGCTTCTCGCTCAGGTACTGCATGCCGTTGGCCGCCTCACTGGCGAAGCGCAGCAGCTGCCGGGAGCTGAGGGTCGAGGCCGTGCCATGTTCTCGGGCGAAAGCTGGGTCCGTCTCCAGGACCCGGCTCTTCCGCAGAAAGTCTAGCAGGTTCCCGTAGGGGGCGTATTCAATGGCGATATACAGGTAACCTGGGCGGGCAGGAGCGGGGACAGCGGGCTGGAGGCAGGCCCCCCGATGGGTCGGAGAAGGGAGCCTGAAGACCCGGTAAGCTGCTACCGTGAGGAGGGGATGGCTGTCGACTGGGCTTGGGAAGAAGGGCCAGGTGAGGAGCTGGGGGTTTACCTCGGTTCTCACAAGCCCCCAAGAGGTTGATGATATTGGGGTGATGCCCCAATTTGCACAGAACTTCCAGTTCCCCCGCAAAGTCCCGATGGTCATTTTCAGAGGCATACTCTGTGTAAAGAATCCAGTAACACTTTTGTCAGAAACAGTCCTGGAGAAAAGGCAAGGCTAGTGAGGGCTGCGGTGAGGTGCTGGAGGGAGCCAGGTAGGGCCTGGGATCTGTGGGACAAAAGGGAGGGGTGGGGGAGGGCCTGGGGTCAGGGGTTGCTCCTGGGGGGACCTTTCAGCATCTTGATGGCCGCGTTCATCTTGAGCCCGTCCTTCTTGATCATGGCCCGGATGACCTGGCCGAAGTTCCCCTCCCCGATGAGGTCCTCAAAGGTGATGTCTTCCCACTCCAGCACTGGGTAACTCAGGGGCTCGGGCTGTGGTTTCGGCCGCCGGGTTAGCGTCAAGGTGCCTGAGCTGAACTGCAGGATGGTTTCTTCGCCCTTCATGGGAGGGGACAAGTGGGCAGGCGGTCTGCACCAAGACACGGGGCCAGCAAGAGGCCCAGATAGGCATCAAGGGATAGTTAGACAAATGGGCAGAGACCCCCGCAGAGGGCACTCTGGTGGTCAGCCAGGAACAGACATGCAGACAGAGGACACACACTGAGACAGAATCACAGGAGATGAAGCCAGTGGCGGGCCGCTGGGTGGACGGATGTCCAAGAAGAGAGAGGCGAGGCCACAGCCGGGGATCAGGTATGGGAGGCTCTGGAAGAACAAGGAGTGGGTAAGGCTGCTAGAAGCCATGAAGACACGAGTCAATGGAAAGAGGGTATCTCCAACATTCCAAACAGGAAAGAATTGGAATGAGCTGTGCTGCGAAGTGGTAAGCTTCCTATTACTTTGCCAATCTCACAAGCAGGCTTTCTGGTCATCAGGGGTGCTGTGGAGAGGATTGCAGCCTTGGGCCGTGCGCTAGGACACGTTTATTGAGCGCCTATCACATGCGAAGCCCCAAGCTGCTGGGGGTCAGTGGAGGGGTTTTCTCCACAGCAGTAGAAGCAGAGATGACTGTCTACCCAGGTGGCATCCATCTATAGCTCTAAAACCACCCAGGAGCTGAAGACAGAAAGACCAGCACAAAGAGGAACATCATTTCCCCCAACCGTGTAGGAGCTGGGCCACCTGGGCAGGGCGGATGGCAGGAAAGGGAAACAGCTGGGCAGGGCCCAGGGCACGGCTGACAAGAGAACTGGAAGAGGGTTGACACAGACCTGGGGGTGGGGCTTCCTAACTGAGCGGACGCCCAGCTCCCTAGGTGAGGGGCTCAGGACACGGGGCACACGGATTCACAGGAACCACGCACAGCGGAGGGCACCGTACGCAGATGCATGCACGCACATGTGCTCGGGGAGGGGCACAAACACAGGGACACACGGGGACACGCACGGGGGTGCCCACCAGTGGATGCATATGTGCACTCCTGTGTGGCACACACGCACACCTTCGTGCGGGCACACGAGGGAGGGGACGTCTGGGCAGATAGGAGGATTATGTAGATGTTCAAGGCTGCTTTCCCACCTCCTTCCCTCAACATTTGTAGCGCCCTGCCCCCACCTTAGTGGTGGCAGCTTTCTGTGCGTACTGACCTCAGAGCGAGCAGCCTGGAACAAAGAAGCCAACTGAATCTGTGAAGGGAGTTTTTACTAAGGCGTGGCAGAGACAGTAGCCTTGGACACTAGGCCTTCTGTCATAAGGATCAGCCCTTGAGAGAGAAGAGGGGTTTTTTGTTTTGTTTTTTGTTGTTTTTGTTTCTTTGAAATGCCAAAGCTTGGCTGTGAATGTCAAAAGCCACGGTGCGGAGGACTAAGGGCAGAGTCTGGATCATCAGGGACAGCTCTGGGGAAGATCTCAGAGGAGGCAGTAGGGCAGGCGGGAGAGAGAGATGGGAGGTGGGGACAAGAGGAGCAGATGCTGGGTGCTGGCAGAGGAGCCTGCCCCGCCCCCACCCAAGCGTGGGCCTGTGGCTGGAGGCACACAGACTACCGACTACAGAGAGCTCAGACAGGTTTACAGCAAGGCCAGGGAGAGTGGAGGCGGCACTTCCTTCCCCCCTGTAGCAACAGGTGAACCCCGGGCTAGCACAACTCTGGAGTAGAAACAGCCATGACAGGGGTTGCGACAAAGGGTGTGAGGGCCACAGAACATGCTGCCCTCCGTAGGGTACAGGGAGCACCTCACGGCTCTCAAGTTTCCCAGAGGAGGCCCTGGCCTTTGCAGAGATGAGGCCGGGACGAGGAACTCACAGTAGGAGTGGCCTGTAGGCCGGACGCCACAGAAAGGCTGAGGGCATCGGCCACAAATGTGTGCTGGCTCCCAAGTCCGGGAGGGTCTGCCAGGACAGGGGCCAGTATGAGGCCCAGGTGTCCCACTGTCCCCCCCACCCCCCGTGTCATCACCATGCTACCTAGGCTTATAGTACCTCCAGTGAGAAGTGGGAGAATCCTGAATCTACCACGGTGAAATATGGACATACGGGGTTATTTTGAACTGGGAATATTAAATATTTCACCACTAACATAAACTGACTTATGAACTGAATTCAGTTCTAGAAAAATAAGGAAAATTATATTTTACACCCCTGAGCATCGTTGAGTGAGGTCCTATACCTGCGACATAAACACGCACACGCACGCACACGCACACACTCAGGGGACACAGGTACTGTGCGTGAGCGGACAGACGTATCTAGACACGGGGCCCACGGACTGACCGATCCTGACTGGTAAGTGAAGGTGCGTCTGCGGCGCAGGCAGCTTCTGCGGATGCACACCAGTGTTAAGAGGGCAGCCAGGATGCTGAGACAGGTGGCAGACACGGAGCCCACTACGGCCAGGATCAGCTGCCGATCCAGGCCCTCCTCAGCTGCCTGGACCTCTTGGACCGGGCCCTCACTCTGCAGCCCTGCACACAAGAAGGGGGGCGGATCACGGGGAGGGAGAGGTCAGAGATCCTAGTACCAGGAGGGACGAGGGGTGTCCGGCCGGAGGCCGATGGTTCACTAGAGTGACAGGATTTTCCTAGCATCAGGACGACAGAAGCAGGGAAGGGCCAGGGTGCCCAGGATCAGGACTGGTGTGATGTGTTGGGAAGAGCCTTGGATGTCCTAGCTCCAAAGCTGGAGACTGAGTGGAGGGAGAGGGCCCGGAGACCTACCCCGGGGCCAGGAGCGCCCGTGGCCCTGCTCTCTCACCATTGCCCAGGGTGGACTCCTCCACCACGCTGCTCCAGTCGCCGGGGCCCTGGACACTGGCCCGCACACGGAAGAGGTAGCGTGTACTAGCATTAAGGCCACGGACAATGGTGCTTGTCTCCTCGGGCCTGTCCACGTCCATCCACAGCGGGTCTCCTGAGCCCCCAGCCACCTGCACCTCCACGATGTACTTGGATATAGGCCCAGCTGAAGCCTCTGGGCGCTGCCATGTCAGCTGAATCTCGGAGTCTGAGAGGGCCTGGGCACGGAGGTGTCGGGGGGCTGGGGGCCCTGGGGAGATGGGGGTGGGAAGGCAGGGCTCAGATGGGAACAGGGTATGTAGCTCTGGGGTCAGATCCACTCTAGCCGTGTTCCCTGCTCTGTGGACCCCAGAATGCGAGCCATCCCACCAACCTCCTCCTTTCCCTTCTGGGCTGAATTCTGCTCCCTACGGCTCCCTTCACCCCCCAAGCTTCAGTTTCCCTTTGTTTTCCTTATGTGCCAGGTCTTCCTGGCATCCAAGATCCTCCCAGCATGCTAGGTCCTCCCCGTGCCCCCTGTGCCCTGTGTTCCCCTAAATCCCATGTCCTCCTGGTGCACCACATCCTCCCCATGACCCTTGATCTCCACATGAACCCTGGCCTCCCCATGTCTCCCCCGTCCCACATGCTCCTGGGGACCCACCTCCCCCTGGTCTCCAATATCAGCCCGTCTCACATCCTCCCTGCGGTCATGTCTGTCTGATGTCTTACTTCCCCCTCATGCCCACGTTTTCCACACGTCCTGTGTTCTCTCCGTGTCCATGCACTCTCTGGTGACCTCCCATGTCCTTTTGTGTTTCCTGTGGCCCATGTCCTCCCCTCATCCTGCACCCGCAAGCCCCATTCCAGGCACAGCATACCGCTGGGGGGCAGAAGCACGCGCGCAGGGGGCGAGGCAGGGCCCAGGAGGGTACAGTGGTAGAGCCGCACATCCAGCTGGTAGGGGGTGCCAGGCGTGAGTCCGGTCAGGAGGGCGGTGCGGGCCTGGGGGGACGAGACGTTCTCCCGCCGCTCCTGTCCCCGTGTCCCATCCCATAGGCGCAGCAGGAAACCATCGCCCACCAGTAGCCCAGGCACCGAGGGTAAGGACCAGCTCACTCGCAACCGGTCAGGGCCCTCCACGTGCCAGCCCTCCAACCACGGCTGCAACGAGGGCTCTGGGGCCGGAGGTCAGGAGTCAGAACTGTTCAGCTGGTCCTCGGGGCTGGACAGGACAGTGATTCCCCAGGGGACAGGGTGGGACACCCTCCAGTGGGAAAGGCAGGGGCCCCTGGCGTGGGGACAAGACAGGACAACTCCTGAGTGCATGGGACGGTAACCCCCGGGGGGACATGAAGGGGTGACTCTCGCCTCTCACCAGGACAGTCTGTGGTCATGAGGGTGGGAGGCCCCCAGGCCCCCTCCCCGCCTTCCCCTGGCCGGCTCAGCTGTACGCGGACGCTGTATCCCGTCTTCGGCCTCAGGTTCATTAAAGTCACATTCTCACTGGGGTCCACTGGGGGCAGCGCACATCTGTTCAGCCCCCACCTCTTCCACAAGCTGCCATCCTCCCCCCTGTCATTCTGCCCTTTCCCCTCATTATTACCCAATAGCCCTGTCCTGCCCCAGCCCCCCTCCCAACCCCAGTGTCCCGCCCCCGCCCCCCCCCGCCTCCCCCGCCGCTCACCCACAATGGCGGACCACGCCATGGTGCTGTCCTGGGGCCGATAGTGCAGGCGGACAGAGGCGATGGGGCCATCCCCAGAGAAGGAGACCAGCGGGGAGACCACGAGCTGGCGGCTCTGCTTGGCCAGGAGCCGAGGAGCAGTCAGGGGCACTGGGGGCACTGCCAGGAGACCCAAGGTAAGGCAGGGTCCATCCAGATAGCCTGCCCAGTCCCCAGAAAACTAAGGACTCTACTGTGGCCAGCAAAGCCGTGTCTGGGTCTTGGTTTGGATGTGGGGCCCCCTCCGGGCTGATGAGAGACAAAGTTCAACCGATGACCAGAAGGGCCCGCGTTCTCCCCCTGGGCAGCTCAGGGCACAAGGATCCAACAATGAGGACGTGAGAGGGTCCCCAACGATGCTAAGTGAGGTCTGCCATGGCTAGCTGGATTTGGGGGAGGGCACTCTATCCATGTAGTGTGGGGCACACAGAGGGGGCTGAGACCCAAGGCACGGAGAGAGCCTGGTGTCAGCATGCTCTCTGCCCTCCCCCCATCATTTGTCACTCTCTTCATTGGAGAAAAAAAAGATAGCCACTGATGAGGCACCCGCTCTATCCGGGCTGCTTCATGCCTACAATCTCCACTTCTCACAGCTACCTTTCAGGCAGGGCTCTCCCCTGTGTTATGAGGCTCGGAGAGGTTTACCTTGCCTACGGCCAGGCAGTCAGCAGGAGGTACAACCAGGGTTTGAAAGAGGTGCTTGGCCAGGCCACCTAGAATCAGCCAATTCTACCCCGAACAGCTTTTTGTTCCTGCCTGGCTTCCTCACTCCATGCTCATCGCCCCTCTTCTGGCTTGAGCTTTTCTTACCAGATGATCGCGTCTGCTCTGTGACTGGTTCCCTTGCTTCGCCCAGACATTTATCAGACTGATTGTTCTAAGAAGAATGGGTGGATGGAGGAATGGGTGGCTGGAAGCGAGGGAGGGCAGGAGGATGGGTGGAGGATGCAGGGTTGCGAGCTCAGGGGGTGGGAGGACCGGTGGCGTCAGCATATCATGAGAAGGTGAGAGCAAGGGTGGGTTTGGAGCCCTGGAGCCCCAGGTGCCTAGGGCTCACAGCGGGGCTTAGCTGTGCAGGGGGTGGCCAGATATAAAGTGGGCCCAGACTTCCACACTGACTTCAGAACCAGACCCCCACTGCTGGAGGTCCCACCAAATGGGTCTGGGGCTCAGGAGAGTGGTCTAGGCTGCAGGTCATATCTGGATATGCATATCTGGAGTTGCCAGAGAACAGCCAAAACCGTGAGAGCGGATGCTTTAATAACAGTAACAATAGGGATGTCTGGGGGGCTCAGTCCTTTGAGTGTCTGACTCTAGGTTTCAGCTCAGGGTCCTGGGATGGAGCCCCGCGTTGGGCTCTGTGCTCAGCACGGAGTCTGCTTGTCCCTCTCCCTCTGCCCCTCCCCCTGCTCGCTCGCTCGTTTCCTCTCTTGAATAAATAAATTAAATCTTTTAAAAAAATAATACTAACAATAAATGTCAACGTATATGGAGCACATACCCTGCATCAGGCACGACGCTCAGTGCTTAAATACATCATCTAACCTCATTGCAACTTCAATGCATTAAATGCACCATCTAACCTCAGCGCAACTTAAACACGTTAAATGCATCATCTGACTTGCTTCACTGCAACCCTCTCTGGAGAGTGCTGATATCCTCTCTGCATGGGGAGAGAAATAAGCTGTGAGGAGCTAAGCAGCTTGCTTAAGGCTCTGGAGCCAGGAATTTGTGGTGAGGATTTGAAACCAAATTGCCTGGGATCGGAAGCCTGGGGAGAAGAGACAGGCTGGAGGTGGAGCCCGGGTCACACTGATAGGTCCTGCTGGAGGGGCAGCTGCAAGCTTGGTGGGAGGGGTGGAGAGCAAGTAGGGAGGAAGAGAAAGAGGAAGAGGAGAGAGATCTGGGCTTCTGTGGGGGAGGCGGGCTGTCAGGAGCAGAGGGCCAGGAGCTAGGGCTTACGGTGCTGGCGAAGGTGAAGGGACATGGTCATGCCCTGCTCTGGGCCATCCTGGGCACTGGCAGCTCCCTCCCTACTCACCTGGAAAATCCCAAGTAGCTCCTCTGGGCAGCAGGCCACCCTCTGAGCTTAGGTGCCCCGCATGCTCCCCTGTCCTGGCACTGAGAGCCCTGGGGTGTGACTCGGAACAGGGAGGAGCATCCCAGAGGCAGAATTAAAGACACGCTGGGTGCAGGGCTTGTGAGGAGGTGGAGAGGGCCAGCATGGCCAGACAGGAGGCTGGGCAGGGCCAGAGGGTATGTCGTTCCTAAGGTCCGGGATGTCCTTTCCAGATAGGACAGAGCTATGCTTCTGCCCTGACACAGGCCAGCCCAGACCTCTGGTGGATGACAAGCCCTCTTTGTTGGGTGCTGGGCTGGGAGCTGAGGTGCCCTTGCCCTTCCTGCTACAATGCCCTGTCTGAGCAGCATCAGCCCCCTGAGCACCACTCTGCCCACTGTCCATCCTCCATGGCCCCAGGACATCACTGACCTTTGACATTGACCCTGAAACGTCGGCTGTCTTGGCCACCAGATGTGGACACGCGGCACTCCCAGAGCCCACTGTCCCCAAGGGCCAAGCGGGGCACCTCGAACTCAGCTGTGGTCCTGTCTGGCTCCACAATGGCCTTGGTGGACTAGAGAGACAGGGAAAGGGAACAGACCATAGAGAATGAGCACCCAAGTGGCTGATATGAGGACTGATGAGGGGACAGAGATGGCTTCTCAACCGTCTGTCTGACCCCATTTGAGCCACAGTCAGGCCAGTGGGTAGAGCCTATGGAAAGCCCTGAGGGCTCAGGGGTCTGAGAGACCACATGTGAGGCCGGTGGGATGCGGGGGGGTGCAGGGGTGCTGCTGACCAGGAGGACTGTGCCATCTGGCTTCCGGAGCTCCATGCTGCCCCGCACTGGGAACGGGTTCCCCGCGGCTGCACAGTTGATCCGGGGCGTAGTCTCTAAGTTGAACTCCAGTTCTGAGGCCACGTCCAGGATCTGGGGGATCCGGTCTAGGGAGAGAGAGGGCACATCCTGGAGCCCCTTGGGGCAGACACTGGCCACAAAGTGGCCCCTTGTCCCGTCTCATGCATCTCAGAGGAGGTGCCGTTAACTGCTCAGTCGCTCAAGCCTGAAAGCCGCAGAGTCCCATAGGGCCCTCGCACCCCACGGCTGATCAGCCGCAGAGTCTACCTCCTGCGCCCCCAACCCGACGTCCTCCCTCGGCCAAAGCAGTCCCCTCCCCGGCCTCACAGCCCCAACACTGGTTCAGGCCTCATTCGTTTCTGGGCTCTGTTACAGACCCTCCAGGGTCTCCTGCCTCCACTCTCCACCCAGCTGTGTGGATCCTCTCCCAAACCCAAATCTGACTGCCTTCCACGTGTTCAACAATTCCCTCCTGCCCCCAGCACACCTGCTGGCCTGCTGTTCAAAGTCCCCAAGGTTTGCCTCTTCTGACCCCCCCACCCCAGCCTCCCCTTACCCCACTCTGCTGGTACCGGACCCCGAGGCCTCAGCCCCTGGGCCTTTGCCTGGGCTCTTTCCCCAGCCATCTTGCGCTCATCCTTCATACCCCACCTCAGATCTTGCCTCTTCCCGAAAGCCCTCCCGGAGCCCCAGACTGGCCAAGGGCCTCCTCTGGGCTCCTACCCACTCTGGCTCCAGCCCAGCCCTGCAGGGGTGAAGTGGGCTGGGCAGTGAGGACACCCCCTGAACCCTGAGCTCCCCGAGGGTAGGAGCTGGAGCCGGGGAGATGTGTCGGGCGAAGGCTGACTTGTTTTGGGGGGTCTCAACGACCCTTGTACCTGACTTCTCACAGTGCACTCCGTGCCAGCCGGACGGACAGACACAGCCGCTGAAGCGGTCACAAGTACCACCATTCCGACAGCGGCACTGGAGACGACAATCCGCCCCGAAGTGGCCAGGGGCACAGGCTGCGAACAGAGGGGCTGTGGTTAGAGGGGCAGCGAGGGCACAGCCGGGGCCGGGGTAACGACAGGCTGCGTGAGCAGGGGACCGTGGAGGGCCTGGCGTGTGCAGCAGGGCCCGGGGGGAGGCTCCCGGTCTGGCTTGTGGCCGGCTGTCCGGGTCAGGGACAGCGGAGGGCAGGTCGGTCCGTACCTTCCTGGCACTGGCTTCCTCTCCAGCCAGATCCACAAGAACAGCCGTAGGGGTCCGGGAGGCAGAAGGTGAGACCTCGGCAGCCTGATGTGCCTGGGCACTGCTCCTGGCAGCTCTGCCCAAAACGGCCCTCTCTGCAGGCTAGAAACACGGCGGGTGGGTGTAGGATCCACTGTTGGGCCTCAGGGTCCGGGATCCTTTTGGCGTTCTCTCCACCCACCAAGCTTCATCCTCTTGGTTCATGAGTCTTGCCCCAGCCAGGCAGCCTCTCTTGCCTAGGTCCTAGCAGCTCCCGCCCCCCCGCCCCGGCCTCCTTACCCTGCTCGCAGCGGGTGCCAGTGAATCCAGGGGGGCACACACACTCGCCATCCTGGTCATGGCAGACACCTCCATGCAGGCAACCTGGGCATTCCTTGGTACAGTCTGGTCCCCAGCGCCCTGCCCCACAGCCTGGGGGAATGTGCTTTCAGCGACCGACCTTCACCCACCACCACTGCTGCTGAGGACTAGGACAGCCCTGGGGGCCCACAAGAAGTGCCCACAGGGCTCCCAGCCTCCCATCCCACCCACCATCTCTGCCCTCTGCTCCTAACCCCGCACGATGAGCCGGAAGAAGGCGCTGCCTAGGGGGCTGGTTTCCAGGTAGGTGGCACTGTAAATGCCACTCGCTGGTGGCTGCACATTTGGGAGCTGCATCAGGAACCGCCCATCCTGGGCCTCATGCCAGTCCAGGGTATAGAAGTAGGATCCTGTGGGCAGAAGCGGGTCCAAGGCCTCAGCACCAGGTGAGAGCTGCTGCCCAGGTCACATCAATATGCGCCCCGTACAGTGGCCAGAACTGGGGCAAGGCACCAGCCAGGGTCTGTCCCCAAGGAGAAAGCTGGGGTGCATCCTCTGCTCCATGACCCACCAACACTCAGTAAGTTGCCAGGTCCTGCTCAGTCTAGCTCCTCCTCATCTCCTAAAGCAGTCCAGTCTTTTCCACGCCACTCACGGCCACCACCACCATGGCCCTGGCCTCCTACAGCCTTCCACGCAGTCTCCTCTGCCTCAGTTTCCCCTTTTCCTTGTCCATCCTCCACTCAGCAGCCCGCAGGATTTTCCTCAACAGAAGCCTCCGCAGCTCCCCTGCTTGGATTCCCCCAGTTACCCCCTCCTTAGCACATCACTGCTTAGCCCTCTGGCCCCATACCTCTCCACACCCTGCCTGATTCCTAACATTCCTGAGTTCTGAAAATGCTGCTTTCTCTTCTAGAAACACCATGGTATTTCAGCGCTTCCTGCCTTTCCTCTTAGCCAATCCTCCTGCTGGAATGTCCTTTCCTCCTCCTTTGTGTGGCTAATTCCCATACCTCCTTCTGGGTACAGTTATCTACTTGGGGACTTCTCCGAGAAGCCTCTTCCTCCAGGACCTGCAGACCCAAATACTAGGGTCCCTATCCCTGTCTCACCCCCTTTTTGCCTCTTTGCTCAGGACTGGACTGTAGGGAGCCCAGGTCTACGTGACTCTCCACACCTCTCATCAGTTCAGGGGGCCTGGTGCTCAGGAGACAAACCCCTTGGCTCAAGGGAAGGGTCCTTCTCCTTCAAGAGCCCAGGGATGCAAGAGGCAGCCAAAGGGCTGTGGGTCTGAGGGCTGAGGCAGGAATCTCTGGGGCCACACAGAATAAGGGCTCCCTCCCATGGAGACCCTCCCAGAGGGTCTGACAGGGCCAGGGTGGGGGCAGGCCTGGACCGAGTTACCAGTTCTCTTCTTCGCCACGGGGACTGCTGCCCCCTGCCAGGGGGGCCATGTGACAGCACCCGCTCACTCCCAGGGGAGAGCCAAAGGTGAGGGTTTAGCACAGTGCTGATTTGAGAGTAACAGGGAAGGATGTAGTGGACCACAAACAAGGCTGCTGGTCCTCTGGGTGCAGGAGGAGAACAGCGCAGAGCCAGACAAAAGAGGGGTGCAGGTGCCTCCCATGGACCTGATCCAGGACAGAGGCTGGTGCGGCGGGGAGGGTAACAGGTGCATCGGAGTGAAGGCTGTGTAGGCGGCCAAAGCTGGCGGGGCCGAGGGCAGGGAGGTGTTCCAACGAACAGACCCATGTGCGTCGACCTGCCCAACCTGTTCGGACGCCCCTCTCACCGTTGCTCTTCCAGATCACATCCGTCTGCTTCTCCTTGCGCACACGTGCCACAAGCACGGCTGTGTCGCCCTTGTTCACCGTGTGTGTGACCTTGTCCGGGAGCAGGTGCGCTGCGGGGGTGGGGGGGCGGGAGGGAGGAGGGTGGGGTCAGAGGTCAAGGGCGCCTCCCCTCCGGTCCCCGCCCCCGCGGGCCGGACTCACCTCCCGGGCTGTTGTGCACGTAGAGCACGCGCGTGCGCCCCGCGCCCGCGCCGCCCACGCACGAGAAGACGCCCACGAGGTCGGAGGGCTGCGAGAAGCCGCGCAGCGTGACGCGGTGCGAGCCGTTGCGCAGCAGGTGCGGGGGCTGCCCGGGCCGCGGCGTGCGCACGATGCGGTCGTCCTTCTCCAGCAGCAGCGCGGGCCCCCAGGCGTCGGCGCCCGGGCCCGGCCCGGCCTCCCCGGACACGCAGGTCAGGAAGAAGCGCTGGGGCTCGGCGAGCCGCAGGTCGGCCAGCAGCGTCAGGTCCACCGCGGCGCCTGGGGCGGGGGCGCCAGTCCTGCGTCCCACGGGGTCCCCAGCCCGCCCCGCGCGCTCTCCCAGGCGTTTCCCTCCCCTCCCTTCCTGTCTCTTTCCCCGCCCCGCCGCGCACTGGCCCTTTCCTCCCAAGGCTCTTCGTCCTAAAAACAAAAACAAAGCCCCCTCTCCGGCCTCCTGGTGCCCCCCTTCTCCCGCCAGATGGCTTCCCTTTTATAGCCTCGGAAAGAATGATGTATGCACCCTGTCTCCGTTCCCTCACTGTTTAATTCCCCGCCAGCCCTCTTGAGTCCCCACCTGTCTCAGAGGGCTCTGCAAAGGGGAGCTGCTCTCCGGGAGAGCCCTGGAGAACAAAATCGTCTTCGAGAAAGCCCTCCCTGCCACTCCAGAAATCTAGACAGGCTTGCCATCCTGGGGTTTAAGGGAGAGGCGGGCTTCTATAGCCAGGTGGTTGTGGGGCAGAAAGGAGGGGAGGCCCTCCTTTTCTGTCCCTGCCCGTTACCTGGCAAGTAATTAGTTAGCTTAAATGCCACTTAGCTCATCAATTAATATTCTTCGAAAGCCTACCACGAGTAAATTGAAGTTTGCGTTTGCTGACCGCCCAGCATATGCTGGAGCACCAGCTTTCCAGGGGATCTTCACACCCCCCCAGTGAAGTTGATGTCTTTCCATTTACAGAGGAGGGCAGTAATAATTATTCTACAGACTTCCTGGAGCAAGCTCACCTACTACCCTGGCTTTAACTATCACCTCCGAGTCGACAACCCTGGGACAGCCTCTCAGCTTGGGCCTGCATTTCTATCCGCTTTTCCAATCCTGCTTCTCTCCGGTGCCCCCTGACTCAACAGATGGCACTAACCACCCGAGACACAAACTTTGGAGTCCTCTCATGCTCCTACTTTCGTGATAACTAATGTTTATTGGAGGTCAATTTTATGGCAGGTGCTTTATGCATGTTTTCTCATTTTATCATCCAACTATCCTGGGTGGTGGGTGTTATTACTCTAGTTTTATAGCCAGCGAATGAAACCTCAGAGAAGTAACTTGCCCAAGACATACAATTAGTAACTGGCAGAGCCAGGTTGTCTGACTCTAAACTCTATACCTCTAAGGATGTTGCTGGCTGCCGCCATCAGTCACAAAATTCTGCGGATTCCACTTCCTCAAAGCCTCTTGACTGCACCGCCATCTCCAAGCCCACCCTTGTTTAGACCTCACCTTTACTCACCTGGACCATTCCCAACTCATCCCCCATCTAAGACCTTGTGACTCGATGTCTGCAACCTCCCATGGCTCCGCATTGCCCTCAGGATACAGAGCATGCTCTTGAGCCCCTCATTGCTCACACTCTGCTCTGAGAGGGTGAGCAATGAGACTTGCATCTACTGAGATTTGCATCTCCTCTGAGACTTGCATCTACTGTTCTGGCGGCCTGGAATGAAGACCACTGCTCTTAGCAAAGTCTTTCTGGACGCCTTTGTCATCTACTACCCCCAAGCAGAGTAGCTGACTCCTCCTCAGTGCTCCTCTGGAGCTACTTGTGTCTCTCTTTTATCCTTCACCCCATGTGTTGTGACCCCAACTACCACTCAAAGATAGCTTTTGCATTCTAATCCTTTTTGGCCGTCACTGAAGGAATCAGCTACGGCTTACACAACAACTGGGCACCGGGCAATCTGTGTAAATTACCTCCTTTAAACCCCATAACAGCCATAGGAGGTCAACATCATAGACTTTGTTACATAGATCTGGAGGCTGTCTGCCTTTCAACCCGTGACCCAGAGCACAGCTCCTAGAATATTGTTGGTGCTGGGTAAATGTTTGTCAAATGAATAATTGAATGAATCCAACACACCGACCATACGAGCACCCACTGAAAACTTCAGGGCCCCCATAGGCCCTGTGGCGCTTTACTGATCCTAAAATCCAGCACAGTCAATGACTGCTGTACTCCCAATGCCAGGCTGCTGAGGTTTCTAGTGCCTGCCTTGGTTTTGGGGGCCTTGATCCCGCTTGCTAGCTGATCGGGGTGCACATAAAGGTGATGGCAGTGATGGTAAGCCTTCTTAGGGGAGAATCAGGGCTTTGGGGGCTGGGGGTGGGAGTGGCTTGGGGGAGACTTACCAACATGAGAAGCCAGACAGAGGATGGGGAGCAGCAAACGGGGCCCCAGCCAGACCATACTCTGGAGGCTGACCAGGTCAGCCAGGACAAGCTAGGCCTCCGGTCAGTTCGTCTGGGTCTAGATGCTGGACCTGAACTGATTAGTGCGTGTTGGTGCTGGGGAGGAAGAGGAAATGAGGTGGCTTGGGTGGGAGGGGTAGCAGTGAAGGGGTGGGGAGGACTTATCCTGCTTCTGCTCACCGCTCCCCCCCCCCCGCCCCCAGTCCGGCCCCCACAAGGCTGGGGATGGGTGTGGCCTGGAAGGCCCTGGAATGGGGTCACTTGAGGTGGGGGGAGAGTTGTAAGGATAGACCTAGGGAC
Organism: Mirounga angustirostris; assembly: GCF_029215605.1. Classification (NCBI taxonomy): domain Eukaryota; kingdom Metazoa; phylum Chordata; class Mammalia; order Carnivora; family Phocidae; genus Mirounga; species Mirounga angustirostris. Next base: position 156,579,854 of record NW_026991712.1, read on the forward strand.
TGTGTGACCAGTTTTCCCATCTCCTGTTCTCCCTTTGGTCCTCTGTCTTGCCAGCAGGCAGGAGGCAGGAGGCAGGAAAGGGAGGAAGCCAGTGGCTTCCGCCTATTGAGGGACAGGGGAGGATGCTGTTCTGGGGTCTCCCCTCCCCCCAGCACATACACACAATACGGCCCATGCAATTCCTTATGTATGTGTCCTAGGACACCGTTTCACGGGTGTCCTAGAGAGCAGATCACGTACGTAACAAGTGGACAAAGGAACACAAGAACTCACGCTCAGGGCAGAAAAAGAACTTTGATTCTATCTTGCGTATGTAGGTGTGGACAAGTTTTCCCTTCCAGATTCTTTGGCTGGCCTAATAATTGATATGAGGCAGATTAACAGGAGAAAAACAAAAGTTTAATAGCATCTGTATTTCCCTGTAGACATAGGAGTGAAGGGGTTCAGAACAAGTCTTCCTGCAATATGCCTCTTTGGCATGAAGATTATTTTGAGCTAAAAATATTCAAAAACCTAGCAGATTCAGGAAAAGCTCTTTACCTCACTTTCAACTGCCTAAATTTATATTGGAAAGGGTGCCTGTTCCAGGAAGAGAGCTATTAGCAGAGATTCCTCTTTACCTCAGGCACTTAACTGCCTAACAGGCCAACCTTTTTTTTTTTTTTAATTGAGTTATAATTACTATACAGTGTTATGTTAGTTTCAGATGTACAGCATAATGGTTCAATAATTCTATACACTACTCAGTGCTCACCACGAGATGTATAGACTGTCACCAAACAACAATTATTATTATATTGACTATATTCCTTACGCTGTAGTTTTCATCTCTGTGACTTTTTAATTTTATAACTGGAAGCTTGTACCTCCTTATCTGCTTTATCTATCTTACACATCCCCTCTGGCAACCACTCGTTTGTTCTCTGCATTTGAGTCTGGTTTTTATTTGTTTTGATTTTTAGATTCGACATATAAGTGAAATCATTGGGTATTTGTTTTGTTTTTTGTCTGACCTAATTCACTTAGCATAATGCCGTCTGGGTCCATCCATGTTGTTGCAAATGGCAAGATCTCATTTTTTTTATGGCTGAGTAATAGTCCATTTTATCCACATTTTCCTTATCCATTCATGTATTAATGAACACTTGGGTTGCTCCTATGTCTTGGCTGTTGTAAATAATGCTGCAGTAAAAATAGGGGGTGTATATATCTTTTCAAATTAGTGTTTTCTTTTTTTTGGTGGGGTGATAAATACCCAGTAGTACAACTACTGGATCCTGTGCTTCCTCTGTACTGTTTTCCATGGTGGCTGCACCAGTTTGCATCTCCATCAACAGTGCTCAAGGGTTCCTTTTTCTCCACATCCTCGCCAACACTTGTTATTTCTTTTTTTCTTTTTTTTAGTCACTCTGACAAGTGTGAGGTGATATCTCATTGTGGGTTTGATTTGCATTTCCCAGATGATGAGTGATGTTGAGCATCTTTTCATGTGTGTGTTGGCCCTCTGTATGTCTTCTTTGGAAGAATGTTTCAGGTCCCCTGCCCATTTTAAAATCAGATTTGTGTGTGTGTGTGTGTGTGTGTGTGTTGAGTTGTTTAAGTTCTTTATATATTTTGGATATTAACCACTTACCAGATATATTATTTGCAAATATCATTTCCCATTCTGTAGCTTGCCTTTTCATTTTGTTGATGAATGACTGGACTGCCGTTGTGGTCAGGGAAAATTTCCCCCATCCCATAGACCCACAGACACCCCATTCCTAGGTATGAGGCTGGGAAGAGCTTTCTCTTTCCTTTGCTGTGCACATAATGGGGCAGCCTTTGTTTTTTAAACATCTCTTCTGCCTTCCTGCCCATACCCACCTCCCTTTTGTAGCCCACCCTTGCCTTAGTTCAGGATGTTATAAGCTTTAGCCACCTGGCTGTTCTTTGGGTCTCATATTTTATAGGGCTCCCATATATATGTAATTAAATTTATCTTTCTTCTGTTAATCTGGCTTATGTCAATTTAATTATCAGACCAGCTAAAGAATCTTAAAAGGAAGAAGGGAAGATTTTTCCACACCTGTAAGAGAGACCCAGGAAAACTGAGTAACTCCCCAAAATGGCCAAAGCCATCACTTTAAATACCATCTTCAGCTATGGACAAAAGAGGATGCGGGGGCTGGGGAGTCAGTTCTGGGAGACTACTAGGAAAAGCACAGTAAACGTGGGTAAGATTGTTGTGCAGATTTAAGTTTTTGCCCTCTGTTGATAAGAGTTTCTAGAGATTGAGTCGTTCCCTTCTTCCTGGTACAACAAGGGGGAGACACCCTTATAAATGGAGATTTTCTTTATCAGTGTAAAAGGGTAACTTCTACGCCGTTTTCAGAACTTCCCGTGTCTACTGTTTCTTAAAAATAACCAGCTTAGAGGCACCTGGGTAGCTCAGTTGGTTAGGCGACTGCCTTCGGCTCAGGTCATGATCCCAGGGGTCTGGGATCGAGCCCCGCATCGGGCTCCCTGCTCCGCGGGAAGCCTGCTTCTCCCTCTCCCACTTCCCCTGCTTGTGTTCCTCTCTCGCTGTCTCTCTTTCTGTCAATTAAATAAATAAATAAAATCTTAAAAAAAAAACAACTTAAAATAATCAATATGCCAAGGAGATATATTTCATGGTGGTATATTTTGCTTCCCTTCATATAGTTTTTTTGTTTTACAGCTGGGAAAAGTAAGGCCTGTGGTGTTTGAGGGCATTTTGGGGTTGTGGCAAGGCTGGGACTTGAACTTCTGACTTAGTGGCTCCTCAAGGGCACCTGTTAAGCAGCTCCAAGGAATGTGCAGGGAGTGAGCCTCCGGCATTTACAGTCCTTAGCTTAGGCTGCTGCCAGAGGCACCAGCTCATTGTCTGCCTGATGTCAGATTTTTTTTTATGATTTATTTATTTTAGAGAGAGAGGGAGAGCACGTGAGCAGGGGGAGGGTAGAGGGAGAGAGAGAATCTCAGGCAGACTCCCCACTGAGCAGTGCTGGGGGTGTGGGGCTCCATCTCACGATCCCGAGATCATAACCTGAGCTGAAACCAAGAGTCGGACGCTTAACTGACTCAGCCACCCAGGTGCCCCGATTATTTTTGCTGCAAACCCATGCCTATCCCTGGCACTGGGGGTGCACTCATTCTAGAAGGCTGACTGTTGCAAGTAATATACATAGCCTGGGTATACAAACAGCATGTCACAAATGAAATATCACTGCACAAACACATTCTGAGTGGGTTGTACATGGATTTGCTGTTGCAATAGGAATACTTAAAGCCATAACGCGTATCTTAGAGTCTCAGTCACTGGGAAAGTCATAGTCGAAAGAATGCTCATGAAAATATGCAGCTCTACACATTGTGAGGTCAATCCTTGAACCCCCCAAACAAACTTAGTTCATAATGAAAAAGGTCGACCAAGGATGATTTTTTTTTTCCCTCAAGAACGGGAATAGCAGCATGACCAGCTCCGCACAAGGCTGATAATTCACTGCGGAGAAAGCCGCCTTCCTGCAAATAGTGGGAATTCCAGCTGCCGGTCTGTGGGTGTATTTGGGCGTGCCGTGGGACCCAGTGCCACCCAGCTGCCAGTGGTTTCAGGGCCACCAGGCTTCCTAGTGGAATGCTGAAGTAGAGATTTTAGTGCCACTGAGATTGGGATTTTAATCTAATCTACTTTTAGTAGATTAGATTAAAATCCACTTTTAGTTTCCAAATGCCAAATTTTAGGGACCTATAATTGGAATGTTACTGGTAAGAAGCTGTAGTTGGACCAAAAAGGAATGGGTAATGAAATTAACTATCATTTGCCCATATCGACTGAAAAATGGACCTGTGTTTTTGGAACTATCAAGACCCACTGGGTTTGCTCAATGGTGTCACCTCCAGTGACACTGAAAGTCATTGTGTATTTTTCATAGCTGGTCTAGACTTGGGGCTGCTTCTTGTGGAGAAGTGGTCTCTCTTGGTCTTTTCGGGCTGCCGTAACAAAATACCACTGACTAGGTGACTTATAAACAACATTTATTTCTCACCATTCAGGAGGCTAGAAGCTGGGAGAGCGGGTGCCAACACGATCAAGGTGAGGGCTCTCTTCCAGGTCACGGGCCCTCACTGGGCAGAAGCGGAAAGGGACCTCTCTCGGACCTTTTAAAAAATTTATTTATTTGAGAGAGAGTGTGAGAGCCAGAGCCAGAGCGAGAGCGAGAGAGAGTGAGAGCAGGAGGGAGAGCACAAGTAGGGGGCGGGGCAGAGGGAGAAGTAGAAGCAGACTCTCCACTAAGCTCGATCCCAGGACCCCAGGGATCATGACCTGAGCTGAAGGCAGATGCTTACCTGACTGAGCCACCCAGGTGCCCCTCAGACCTTTTTTAAATAAAGGTATCAATCTCATTCATGAAGGCTCTGCCCCTGTGACCCAATCACCTCCAAAGCCCTACCTCCTAACATCACATTGGGCATGAGGATTTCAACTGAATTCTGGGAGGACACAAACATTCAGATCATAGCATAGTCCTTCTCTAGGAACAGGTTAATGAAACCAAGGTGGGGACAGGCCTGCAGCTTCCCAGGAACCCGTGCTTGCATGCAGATGTTTTCCACACCCCTCCTGTGGGCCAGACCCCGTGCCACATGCTGGGGCTGCAACCACAAGAAGGACAGACACCATGCTTTGGAATGTTTAGCCTAAAAGGCAACCGAGATCCTTTCATGGCAGAGACCTGAAGACTTGAAGCTTCAGGGCATTTGCTGAAAGAATGGGAACCAACTTACTCTTCTGGGTAAGGCCCATGTTTTACTGGGGTTCCTGTTAGGGGCTCAGTGTATGATTTAGTGACACATGTAGTGATGTCTGACCCATACTGAGGTTCCTTTGGAATGATGTTTCTTTTGTGTGTGGGGGGGGGGAGGGGGGAGATCCAAGTTCCAGAATGACAGTTTCAGAACCACAGGATCTGATTTGGCCAGAACAATGCACAACCCTGATTGTGGTACTTTCTTTCCTGCATGTGCTGCTAATAATGACTCAGTCTGAGAAAAATGATAACAGAAGCTGTCTTTTCCATTTTGACTGGAGAGACATGATGGACCTCCCTTCCCCCCACTGACCACCTCTACACACACACACACACACACACACACACACACAACTATACCCAGCTACTGCCCGGCTACAACGTGTGTGTGCTTCTTCAGGGCCAGCTATACTCTCCCCTGGCCTCCTGTACCTCTCCCTAAGCTTCGATTTCCTTCACTACCTGGCCAGTATCTCCTGTTGGACAACGAGCTCCTTGTGGGCAGGGACCACAGCTGCCCATAATTGACAACACCGCAAATAATCGGCTCTCAATAAATATTCAGCAAAAAATAAATGTGTGTTTGTTGTGTTATAACAGGGAAAGGCATGGGTAGGGGCTGCGTCTTCCTTGGAGGGAATTCCCAGTTTCCATCATCCCACCAAGGGTGGTTCCCTCACAGGACTCCAGCACCAATCAGCAGCCTGAATCGGAAGTGGATTCACTCCTGGGGGAGACCGTTTGGACCGACGCACTGGATGGCGTGAACATTCACGGAGGTTCTCTCCGGGGTCCACATTGGGTTGAGAAAGAAGTGAAACCAGAGGGAAGGGGTGAATGCCTGGGCTTTGAGGTGTTTCTCTCAGAGAAGAGTTTCTTCTCCCAGGAGTGAATTATAGGAGGAGCAAGAACTACCGCTTCAAGGGTGAAGTCAGGAGAGGCGGGGTGTCGGCTGCGCAGCTTCTCAGATCACACGGACCCATGCGCTGTCCTACTGCGCATGCCCGACAGGCCGCTCTCCCCCACTTTCCGCTTCCTGTGTGGAGTCCGCACGTGACGGCATCTCTACGCGCCCACGGGGAGCGTGCTCGGATGTCTCGCCGCTACGGCCGCGTGACAGAAGCGTTTCTGAATGCTTACTCTCGATTTTTGCCCTCATCTCCTTGGAACAGTTCTCTGACGAGTGCTGGGCCGCCAGCCACATTTTGAGTCGCACTAGTCTAGTAGGGTAACGGAGTTGGGGGGACAGGTGGCTGGGGTCAAAGGTGAGATCTGAGTTTGTTTTAAGGGGTATAGCGTTTCTGGGGTATGGCAGTCTATGGTGTGGCTGTGCGCGTGGCAAGGAAGCGAGGGCCACAGGAAACAAGAAGTCCAACAGGGTCATCTGTCAGGGTGTGCACCTTTTCCCTTGCTGTTCAGAACACACCCGCGCGTCTCCATAGAGCGCACGTATAAAGACTCTGCACTGGACATTTCCAACACAGGCCTTTCTGATTTGTTACCATCTCCATCTTGACTGTAACACAAGACTCTTAAACTATCTCAACATGGAATTCAGTCTTTCCTACACAGTGGTTCTAAGTTCTCTTGGGGTGTGGTGGGAAGGACAGAGCTCCTCCAAAATGATGGGGTTCAGTCGGCTGTGTTGGCCTCCTTGGCCAAGCATGACCAACGAGTGTCCTACTTGACCCCAAGGTGCTCAGAGGACTCCAGACCATGAAAGACGGCTGTGTTTGCTTATTTGGGGCCAAGGACTGCTTTTCTCCAAGACGGACCACCCTCCATCTTCCAGTCTCTTCTGTGAATGGAGGTTGGGGAGCAAGGAAGGAAAGGAAGGGGGGTGGAATAGGGACCCCCCCAGACCATGTTGGGTCATGGGCAGGAGGCTGGGTGGGAGCTCACTCTTAGAGATGAGGATTGGCTGGCTGGCCAGGGCTCCACTTAGATTGTACTTCAGATAGTGGTGGTCCTGGGGAAAATATCCTTTCCCTCATCCTAGGTTTACATCAAGGGACTACCTGACCTTTCACCTGACCCTGTGAAGAAGTCAGGGATGGGGCTGGTGGTGCCTGACCGGGTTTCCTCAGTATCAGAATGATGGGCAGTGCTGGCACTGTCTACAGCCACAGCCGATAGGCTCCTATGAATCTCATTCTCCTGAGAAGGAGGAGCAGTGCTTTTTTTTTTTTTAATAGATTTTATTTTTTAGAACGGTTTTAGATGTATGGAAAAATGGAGAAGATAGTACTGAGTTCCCATATATGCCACACCTTCTTTCCCCTGTTAACATCTTACATTAGTATATTTTCTTTTTTTCTTTTTTTTTTTTTTTAAGATTTTATTTATTTGATAGAGAGAGACACAGCAAGAGAGGGAACACAAGCAGGGGGAGTGGGAGAGGGAGAAGCAGGCTTCCCGCCGAGCAGGGAGCCCGATGCGGGGCTCGATCCCAGGACTCTGGGATCATGACCTGAGCCGAAGGCAGACGCTTAACGACTGAGCCACCCAGGTGCCCCTTACATTAGTATATTTTCCATAAGTAATGAACCAGTATCAATACATTAGTATTAACTAACGTCCGTGGTCTATTTGGGTCTCCTCAGTTTTTTCCTATGCCTTTTTTCTGTTCCAGGATCCCATCCACAATATCACATTACATTTAGTTGCCATGTCTCCTTAGCCTCTTCTTGGCCTGTCAGTTTCTCTGGCAAGACAGTTTCTCTGACTTCCCATTTTTGATGACCTTGACAATTTTGAGGAGTACTGATCAAGTATTTTGTAGGATGTTCCTTTATAGGAATTTGTCTATAAATGTTTTTCTCATGATTAGGCTGGGGTTGCAGGTTTTGGGGAACAAGGCCACAGAGGTAAAGTGCTATTCTCATCCTTTCATATCACAGCTACATCCTATCAACATGTTTATCACTGTTGATATTGACCCTGATCACCTAGCTGAGGTGGTAGTGGTCAGGTTTTTCCACTGTAACGTCACTATTCTTTTCCTGCCTTTCTTCACTGTTCCCTCTGAAGTCCCTATGCATAGCCCACACTTAAGGAGGGGGGGATTTATGCTCCCCCTCCTTGAAACTTCACATAAATTATTCAGAATTCTTCTGAAAGGGAGATATGTCTCTCTTCTCCTCCACTCATTTATCTAGTTAAGCATTTATGTATATCACTATGGACTCATGTGTATTTCTTTCATGCTTTGGGTTATAATCCAATGCTACTTTATTATATTGCTTGGATTGTTCTATCTTTGGTCATTGGGAGATCTTTCAGTTGACTCCTCCATTCCTTTGACATATCCCCACCAAAGGGTCTTGTTGTTGTTGCTGTTTGTTTGTGCTTCAGCACTTCCTTATTTCCTGGTACAAAAAAGATGCTCCAGGTTCATCGTGTATATTCCCTGGTTTAATCCTAGAATCAGCCATTTCTGAGGAACTGTGCCTTCTTTTATTTGAGAATGGCATTAGAAACCAGAAGATGGGTGCCAGGTATGTTCATTGCTGCTGGGGTATTACTCCTAGGCCCTCCCAGCAGACAGAGCAAGGAAATATATGTGTTTATGCCAACTGGTGCATAAGTATTTCTATATTTAATAATTTGTATTTATATTAAGCTAAACATGAGTTCATAGGATGTCTCCAACTTTAATCCATTACTACATGGGTCAAGGGCAATGCTTTTTATCTTAGAACCACCCTCTCCCTTGCCAAACCCAACATTCATCCCAATTGTTTGATTTTTTTTTTAAAGCATATTTTTCAGAAACGGATCATATCTGATAGTGAGAGCTTGACCATAAATAGAACTAAATGTACTTTATGAAAATGATAAAAGGTTAACACATGATTATCAGTGAATTCACCTCAAGTATCCGATTTCTAAAAAGGTTACTTGAAAGACTTCTCCTGGTAAGAATAGTCAGGAAAACTCTGAAATAGAAGATTGATGAAGGGTGTTCCAGCCCTATCAGATTGTATTTTCCAAATTGGCCGCAACAGTATCTCCCATTCCACGTGTTTTCCTTACAATGTGACCTTGACATTTGCCCCACTGGGAGGTGGGGTCATGTTTCCTCTTCTTGGCTTTGGAGAGGACTGAGTCGTTTGCAGTCAAACAAATGCAGAGGATGTGATGCTCTGTGGGTGAGAAAGGCTAGGCAGCTTCTAGTTCCTAGAAGCGCCCACACCATCACTCTGAGCTGCCATGTAAACAGTCCCACCTTGCTGAAGCTGCCATGCTGTGAGGAAGCCCAAAGTAGCTCACGTAGAGAGAGCACATAAAGAAACCTTGAAGCTACGTGATGACAAAGGGATGACAGGCCAGCCCCCCAGCTGCTCCAGCTCTTCCCCTCCAACATTTTTCCAGTCATAGTTACTGTCTGATAACCCAATGAGCCCAAACCACCCAGCCAAGACTTTCTGGAATTCCTGACTTACAGAGACTGGGAGATAGAATACAAGAATTTTATTTGAAATGACTAAATTTTGGGGATGGTTTACTTCACAGCAATATTTGCCAGAACATTAAACATATTACATATAAAGTCCCAGTAATTAAAACAACATGGAACTGGCCCACACATAGACCAATGGAAGACAACATCCAGAAATGGACCCAAATACATACAGGAACTTAGCATAAATAAAAAGTGGTATTTCAAATCAGTAGGAAAAGTTGGTCTTAATAAATGGTGTTGCAACAAATGGCAGCTGTCTGTAAAAAATGAAGTTGGGTCTATACATCATATATCAAGATAAATGCCGGGGGCGCCTGGGTGGCTCAGTCGGTTAAGCTTCTGCCTTCGGCTCAGGTCATGATCCAGGGTCCTGGGATCGGGCCCTGGGTCAATCTCCCTGCTCAGCAGGGAGTCTGCTTCTCCCTCTCCCTTTCTCTCTGCCCCTCCCCACCGCTGGTGCGCGCGCTCTCTCTCTCCCTCTCAAATAAACAGTAAAATCTTAAAAAAAAAAAAAAAAAAAAAGATAAATGCCAAATGAGTCTAAGATTTAAACATTAAAAATCAAGCCCACAAAAGAACTAGAAGAAAATGTGGGTGAATTCCCTTCTAACATTTTTTTTAAACGAATTTATTTATTTGACAGACAGAGACAGAGAGAGAGGGAACACAAGCAGGGGGAGTGGGAGAGGGAGAAGCAGGCTTCCTGCAGGGAGCCCGATGCGGGGCCTGATCCCAGGACCCTGGGATCATGATCTGAGCTGAAGGCAGATGCTTAACAACTGAGCCACCCAGGTGCCCCATTCCTTCTAACTTTGGATTGGGTAGCCTTTCTAACTAGGCCTCAAAACCCACACACTTTAAACGAAAAGGTTAATCAAATTTAGTGTATGTAAGAAAAACCTGAAAGGCAAAAATAAGAGGTAAATGTCAAAAATATTTGTAACTCAGGGTGCCTGATAGCTCAGTTGGTTAAGTTCTGATTCTTGGTTTCAGCTCAGGTCATGATCTCAGGGCTGTGGAATCAAGCCCCAGGTTGGGCTCCCCGCTCAGAGGGAAGTCTGCTTGTCTCCCTCTCTCTCTCTGCCCCTCCCCCCCCACCCCCGCTCATGCTCTTTCTCTCTCTGAAATAAATAAATAAATCTTAAAAAAATTTGTAACTCGTATTACAGATTAGAAATCAATAAAAACACATAAAATCCAATAGATAAATGGGCAAAGACTATAAAAAAGATAACATGTTAACACACAATTCCATGATTATGAACAGTTTATAGGAAAGTAAATACAAATGGTCCTTTAAAATATGAAAATGTGCTTGGTCTTACTTATAGTAAGAATAATTCAAAGTAAAACTCTTCCTGAGTACCATTTTCATCTACCAACTTGGCAGAAACACAGTCTTGATGAGGCTGTGGGGAAATAGGTATGTTTGCATATAATGCATGTTGGTGTAGCTCCCAAGGAGGGTGATTTGGGAATATCTGTCAAAACCACAAATACATTGACTCTCTGACTCACATTCTTGGGAACTTATCCTTGCAACACTATATGTAATGGCAGAAGATTGGGAAAGACCGAAGTGTTAGTCAACACGGGACTGGTCAAATAAGTTTTGAGGTAGCCATATGATGGAATATTCTGCGGCTGTAAAAATGGTTGTAAGAAACTCTCTACGTCTATATAAGGCTCTCCAAGACACACTAATTAGTGAAAAAATAAGTTGCAGAACAGTGTGTGCAGTATGTTGGCTTTTGGGTACGAAAGGAGAAAATATGTATGTATATTCATAGTGCTTGTATTTGCATAGAGGAACTGGAAAGACATACCAGAAATTTATAAGAGTAAGTACTTGGGGTGAGAGGAATAAGGCAGCTGGGAGCAGGGGGTTGGGAGTGAGAACTGTCACTGTCTACCTTTTCTATTTTTTTGACCTCTGACCCATATTTGAGAGTAAAATAAAATTCATGTGACATAAAGGGAGTCCAATACTTCACATTTATTTCCTTGATTTGAGAAAAGGCAAAAAACATTCTGCTATACATGAGACAACTCAGGAGTGCGAAGGTCTGGCTGTGGTCTTAAGTACCACTTTGGAGGGAGTGCTCAGCTGCTCACCAATCGAAGCATTATTTTCTTGACTTTTAGCTTAGGAAAGCAAGGGCCCATTTCCTATGGTCACCCCAATGGGTTGGGTCCAGTGTTGTCCAAGTGACCCTCATGTTCAAGGGGGACAGAAAAGCCCAACCCTCCAAGGCCCACCAGCGTCCCCTCCCCTAACAGGTCACTCAGACCACACACTAATTTATGCCCCTTCCGTGGTCTCCCATGGTCTTCCATCGTGTTCCACGTGGCTTCTTAAACTGCCCTGAGGGTTTTAGATTGCATGTAAATGTGTGTGGAAACATGCTACAGGTTCCTTTGAAAATGCCCATGAATTCGACTTAATTTTTTATGTGAACAAGTTCCCAGTCTTCTTGCAGAAATGGTGGTGGAATTGAGACCCATGTGGGTGAAACTGTTATGCAAATTATGCACAAAAAACTATTGGCAAAACTTAGGGCTGGGTCCATGGAGGGTGAAGAACATGAATCTCTCCAAGTTGCCCCTCAAAATTGACATCAAGGCCATAGGAATGTGTCAGATCAGTCCTCTGCTAAGTCACAGAGACTCCTCCCAAGGAAACCTGCCAGACAAGGGTGGATTACCTGGGTGTCCATGCAATTATTTTTCAAAATAAACAGAGTGAGAGTTCCATCTTTGCTTCTTGGATTTCAGTCAAGCTATTATATACAAACTGTGTAAAGTCAGTATGTGAAGTTGAATGCTGCTTTGTTTTCCCCACTGATGTTAAGGAGATGGGTGGTCCCAATATGCCCCTCCCCATTACATTCCTGTCTTCTCCTAAAGCCTGCCCTTGTGTATTGGCTCCTAGAATATTTTGAAAAGTATTTAAGATATTTCTTTGTTATGTGCAACCCCAAATGCTGGTGTCTTTATATATTCCACAAGTGCTTTATCTCTCTCTCCTCTTGGTCACAATTGCTTTTTGAAAAACCAAATAAAATGTTGCCTACGCAACTGATGAAGTTTTCTTTTGGTTGAAATAAGCAACACGTTCACCCAATTCCTAAGTCCCTGTCTTTGCCTGAAATTGACTTTACCAATAAATCATTCTGATAAGCAAAGAAGAAAAAAAGAAAAAGTAATTCTTTTAAGATTTTTTTAGGTCAGCTGTTGGTAACAAGGCTTAACTTCCCTAGCAACTAAAGCCATACTGTTGATTCAAAACCAGTTTTTGCTATTCTTCCAGGAAATAACTATATTTGAGAGGAAGTCTGTCAGCAGATGCTTCTGGAACATCAGGCTGAGGCTGTGTTCCTGGAGTTAGCCAGTGAGTGTGTGTGTTTTCGCCCTGGGCTAAGAAGATGTGCCCAGTGTTTGTGACAAGCTGTGATGAGGACTGCAGATTACTTGGAATCCATTGTATTCTTTCTCCTTGTTGGAAAAAGAAAGCTTCTGAAAACAAGCCCTTATTTAAAGGAAGCCCCCGTTAATCCGATAAGGCTTTGAATGAAGTCCCTTTCATGCAAACTGCTTGACAAAGGCCATTTGGCCCCGAGAAACCCTATGAGGCCAGAAGCTGGAATGAACACCCCACAGGAGGGTTCAGACAGTTCAAAGCTCAGGACTCACTTCAAACATAACAGGTGTTTATTGACCTTGGTCCAAATGAAAATGACCCAGTAACACAAGCAGGAGCCTTAGGAACAAACCTCCATCACCATGACTAACAGTTACTGAACATTTACAGGTGCCGGGAAAGGGTGCTGATGCCTTCTCGAGGGCTCTCTGCCTTTGAGGTTTCATTATTATTTTCCTCATGGTACAGGTGAGAACATGCATGCTTCTTAAAGGCAGCTAAGTGCTGGAGCTCAGCTCGGACCCCAGACCATCTGCTTCCCCGCCAGAGAGCTTCACTGTGAACGAGGCGGGCTACACCGTCCTTCTGGATGGCAAGCAGCTTCAAGTCTCCGCCCGCAGTCGCTGGGGGGCAGCTACCGTCAGCATGTATCATCCCCCAAACTCTTAAAAACGATTTAAGGAAGCCGACCCGCATGCGCTCTGGAAGCATTAGAGGTTTTCCTCTGGGAAAATGAGTTCCGTGCCTGCCTGCCGTGCTGGGTTACGGTCGTGGGGAGGCCCAGCAGAGGTGGGGCCTTGAAGATCCACCAGGACCTTGCTTCACCCGTGCCACCCAGAAATCCTAGGGCCAACAGCACACCACACAAATGACTCATTGTCCTTCTGCCTCAAACAATAGCAGGCCTCCTCAGAATACAAAGCACATTTGATGAGAGCAAGCTGCCACCAGGGACCACAGCCACACGTCGGGCAGAATCCACAACCCCAGGGGAACGAAGGGGGTGCTTCCTACTTGTTCCATCTCACGGGAAATATTGTTTGAGGAGAAGAAGTAATGACAGCACAAGTCCATGAGCTCCTGTGATCCATTGCTGGTGACACGGAGATGACACGGAAGTGTCTGAAGACAGGGCCCCAACTCCCACTCTCTTCTTGAGACCCTTTTCCCCTGGAGGCACGCTGGTGCTCTGCCAGCTCCATCCTTGCCACCTCTCTGAGGACGGGTTGCTAGCCCACCACCAGGGTGAGGGCTCCCTGCCCCCGGGCGGAGACATGCCTCCTTTCAGCCGTACGTGGCACCTGCCACCAGAGCATTTCCACATGGGAACGGCCCCAGCACTCCCGGGGACTCACAGGTGGGCACCAACTTCCCCCCTTTCCCCTTTCTTACCAGAGCCCCACGAGAAGGCAAGGATGCGGGAGAGATGATTGCTCCCATTGCCTGGGAAGTGGGGAGGCAGGGCTGGGTGGGGGCAGCATGATGGGGCCACTCTGTCCAGCTGGTCTGCCCCCTTGGCCACTTGCCTGGGCATGTCATCCCTCAGGAGAGGGTGGGGTCATCCTCTGCCAGGTCTGCTGAGCTCTGTCCTCCTGGACCCAGTTACTCCAGAGATAGCTGATCATGGGGGGCTACAGACTGCTACCTCATGACACTGGGCACATGTGAGCTCTAATTATATATCCAATGTGGCAAGATGGAGATGGCAGCTTGGGAAGAAGTTGTCCCATGAACCCGGCTGTTGGACTGATGTGGCAACCATCAGAGGAAATTATACTGGAGTTTCCGGGTGGTGTGGTTGGGGCTAGAAGAAGCTTGGTAAGCATTTCTTTCATGGCTTTGTGGAATACTGTGGCCCTGGACAGGTTTGTCCTCCTTGAGGAAGTGAGGAAACACTGGAAGCTTCCATCCCCCGTGTTTCCCTAGTCTCAGGTCTGGGTCTGGGAAGCTCCACCAGGATATATCCTTTGAGCTTACCTCAGTGAAGTGTGACTTCTTGGTGATGAGCAGATCAGGAGATTTGTTTCACTGAGCTTCAATCCCACTCCCCACTGGGGCTACGTCAGTCACTGTCTGAATGCTGGGGCATGTCCAGGAGGTCAGCGCTGGCAGACCAGGAGCAGGGACAGGCCAGCCTCCAGGGACCGTCGGGGTTGAATGGTGGAGGAAGAATGTCCGGTGGTCCTAAGGAGGTGTTGACTCCACCTCTGGGAGGCTGCCCATGACTGGGACCTGGAAGCAGGCAACCACCCTCCAGTGGCTTGCAAGAAGGAGGGGTCCTCTACCTATTTCAAGGGGCCATCTGTTTACAACAGAACAGAGCTTCCTGCATAGAGAGTGCAAAGGGTTAACACCAGTTCTTAACCTGGAAAGAGCAGGTGAGCCCCCTGGAATTCTAACTGATAAAAACCTATCATCCATCTGATAAGTTTTTACTGAGCACCTACTCCATGCTGACCTGTGAGCATATTTGTGACTGTGTTCACAAGCATTTTCCTGCTCTCATCAGCTTCTCAAAAGGGGACCGCAACCACCCGAGGCTAAGACCCCCAGGGCTGCCCCAGGGAGGGGTTGGGCCAGATGGAGAAGGGAGTGGGTGCAAGGTGGGGAGCAGGATACCATGTTTTTTTTTTTTTTTAAGATTTTATTTATTTATTTGTCAGAGAGAGAGCACAAGCAGGGGGAGTGGCAGGCAGAGGGAGAGGGAGAAGCAGACTCCTCGCTGAGCAGGGAGCCCGATGTGGGACTCGATCCCAGGACGCTGGGATCATGACCCGAGCTGAAGGCAGACATTTAACCGACTGAGCCACCCAGGTGTCCAGGACACCTTGTTCTTTGCTTGCTCAGCATCCATTCCCTGTTCTTCTATTAGCAGTGCCCTCCATTTCTTTTGGGAGGTAAAATCAAATCTTTGAAGTGACTGCTGTCTGTCACTGCAAATGATTGTGAGAAACCGAACCCCTTGATGGTAAGT
This sequence comes from Mirounga angustirostris, assembly GCF_029215605.1. NCBI lineage: Eukaryota > Metazoa > Chordata > Mammalia > Carnivora > Phocidae > Mirounga > Mirounga angustirostris. The sequence continues at coordinate 156,595,525 of NW_026991712.1, forward strand.
TTTACTCACAGAAGAGGGATCTAGGTGGGATATAACTGGAAAGGTGCTTGACTTAGAGTCAGAAGACCTGGGTTCGAATCCTGTCTCTTCCATTTACTAATAGAGCTATTAGCACGTTTTCTTTAGTCCTCTGATTAGCAGGTGGAGTTAACATGCTTCAGGGCATAGTAAGACCATCATCGGTCTGTAGACCCCCATCTCAGGATCACCCCACGGTTCATCTCGTAGGGCATGTCTGTATCAAGAACTGTATCCGCTGGGTAACCTCCATTTCCATATGCCACCATCTGCTGACCACCTCTTATTCTTTCAACCTACTCTCTCTGGCACCACCAGCAATGGCTCCTAAAATCCACTTTTTTGGGTCCCTCACACTTCCTGCATCTGGTCCTCACATCCTCTTTACCCCACCCAGAGTGCATGGGCCAGCATGGCAAACAATCCCTTGCCCACAGCTCGGCTCCCTTGCCCCTCTCTGGTTTTATTCGATTTGCCAGGCAAATCCCCAAACCTGGCCGGATGATTCTCTCTCCCAAACCCCAGGATGAAGAGTTCACATCTTCTAGAATCCCAGTACCAACACCCCCCTCCCCCACTCTTCACCACGGGCTGATGCCCTTGCTTCCTGTTTCTCTGGAAAAACAGAAGCCACCAGAAGAAAACTCCCTAAGGCTCCCATCATTTCACCTGTACTCTCCACTTTCGTCAGAGGGAGTCTCCCTGCTCCTGTCCAATGCCAACCCCCCACCTGTGCACTTGACCCCATGCCCCTTGATGCCTTAAGGACTCACACTCCCATTGTCTCTTCTCTCTGTGTCATCAATTTCCTCTCTCTCCTGGATTGTTCCTATCAGCAGACACAGATGGTCTAAAAGCTCCTAGCCTTAAAAAAAAAAATCCTCCCTGGATCCCACACCTTTCTCCAAAAGTCTGCCCTGCTTCTCTCTTCCTTTTACAACACAGTTTCTTGATGGAGTTGCCTTCACTACCTCTGTTCCCATGCTCGTTCATGCATCGCTCATGCATCATACACCGTGCCCCGTCGGACATTTGTCCCCACCACACGTGAAAGTGCTCTTGTCAAGGTTGCCAGGGACCTTCACATGGCCTACTTCGAAGTCAACTTTCAGTCCGTAGCTTAGCTGACCTATCATCGGCATCTGCCATAGCTAACCAAGCCCTCGCCCTTCAAACACTTGCTTCCCTGGCCTCCCGAACATCTCTCTGGTGTGTCTGCCTCCTACCACGCTGCCTAGTCCTAGCCTCCTTTCCTCTGCTTCTCCTCCCCTCCCCAACTTCTGCTTCTGGCAAGCTCCAAGGCTCGGCCCTCTTCTCTTTCTACATTTCCTTTGGGGCATCTCATCTAGATGATTGGCTTTAAAAGTCATCCACATTTTGCTGGTTCTCAAACTTGGATGTCTAGCTCTTCCCTTCCTGCTGCATTCAGGCTAGTTTAAGGTACTGCGTACTTAGGATGCTACCTGGATGCCCCACGGCATCTCACAACTAACATGTCCACAACTGGGGTCCTGACTGCCCTCCCAAATCTGCCCCTTTCAGAGTCTTCTCATTTCAGTAAATGACAACTCTCGCCTACTAGTTGCTCGCTCAAAACTCTGGAGTGATTCTTGGTTCCTTTTTTTGTTTTCTCAAACCCCACATCCAGTCAGAAAATCATGTTGGCTTTACCTTCAGAATATGTCTAGAGTCTGAGCACTTCTTCCCATTTCCACCTGACTGATGGATGCCACATTCCCTCTCTCGTGGATGATAGCAACAGCCTCCCAACTGGTCTCCCTGCTTCTACCCTGGCCTCCTCTAGTCCATCCTTCACACAGAGTGAAAGAAGGTCAGCCCTTCTCACTGAGGGAGGGAAGGATAGAGCCACGTGAGCTGGTCCCACAGGCCCCTCACATAGCCCCTCCCAACCCTCCCCACTGACTTGTCTCCCTCCAGCCGGCCTCTTTTCTGTTGCTTGGATGAGCCAGCGTGCTTCTCATCCCTTGGTCTTTATTCGTGTTGTTCCCTCTTTCTGGAATGCTCTTCCCCCAGATATTGGCATGATTGCTATCCTACCCTTAGTCAGATCTCAGCTCAAACATTCCCTCTTCCGTGAGTCCCCTCTTTTTTTGATGTAGAGTAGCAGCCACCTCTACAACTCCCTATCCCATGAAGCTACTTTACTTTTCATAGCACTCATTATCTGAACTAATCTTATTAATTTCTTTACTTGTGTGTTGTCTGCCTTCCCAACCAGAACGAAAGCTGTATGTCAGGGGAACTCTGTCCCCAGTGCTAGCTAGCTAGCACTGAGCTTACCACATGGTTGCCAGGGCTGCCATGGAAGGTTGTAATGGTTGTTCACTGCATCAGAGCTCCTGGCTGAGGGGCAGGTGCTGACATACAGCCTGTTCTCTGCTCTCCATGCACTGGGGGCATCCAGCAGGTTGCCTTCTGCTGTTTTGCAATGCGTGTTGTATGGGCTGGTAGTGGCTCTGTGATGGGTGTTCAATAAGTATTCACTGAATAAATGCCTGATGGATGTGCAGACCTTGTTTTCTTCTGTGGAACTTCATGCACATTACCTTCTCAGGGCCTTATTTTCGTCATCTGTTAAAGGGATAATTAACATCTATTTCATAATGTAGTTATGAGGTTTAAATGAAATAGTTCATTAAAAATCTAGCACAAATATGATTAGATTTGTATGAAATACCCAGAATAGGCAAATCCACAGAGACAGAAAGCAGATTAGTGGTTGCTGGGGGCTGGAGGGAGGAGGAAATGGGGAGTGACTACTTAATGGGTTGGGGTACCCAGGCGGTGTGATGCTAGTGTTTTAGACTAGATAGAGGGATGTTTGCACAACGTTCCGAATGTACTAAATGCCCCTGAACTGTGCACTGAAAATGGCTAAAATGGTGAATTGCATGAATCAGGTTATGTTATATGAATACCTCAATTAAAAAAAGAACCAGCACAGCTCCTAGAACTGTTAGGTGTTCAATGAATAGCTTTTGAATCCTATGATCATGTCCTTGATTCAAAATCAAAGCAAGACCCCAAACCTTCCTTGGTTCCCCACTGCCCCATCTGGGATACTATTCACTTTCCTCTCATTCATTTATTTCAGAAGCATTTATTACTGCCATTTTAGATATTGGGGATATGGAGAGGAACAAGACAGACACAGACCCTTGCCCCAGAGTTTACTGGCTCATAGGGGACTGTGCCAAATCAAGATAAAATCACAAAACTGTGCGGTCAGTGCTAGCTGGGAGAAGGGCCAGGGTCTTCGGGGCCCAGAGGAGGGGAGGAGGGACCCAGACAAGGGCATGTCAGGGAGGGCTGGTCTAGATAAAGAGGCACTGGAGCTGGGGCCTGAGTGATGAATTGGCCTGGGAGGAATAATCAGCCGGGTGGGAGATGGACAGGTGGGGGGTGGGGCTGGAGGGAAGGGTTGGGGTCCCAGGAAGGGCACATGCAAAGCCTGGGAGGGGCAAGCATGCTGGGTCCTAGGAATAGAGAGCCGTCTGGCGTGGCTGGCGCAGTGTGCGGGGTAGGTGACGGACAAGGCAGGAGAGTTCGGAAGGGGCCATTGACAGTAGGAGTTCAACTCCATGCTAAGATAGTCAAGGTCCTGCAGGTTCTCCCGGCCCCCCCCTCCCCCCCGCAATGACAAGCCCTGGGGGCAGCCCTTGCTCAGGCTGTACCCTGTGGCTCCCTGTGAATTCTTGTGCCTGCATGGCTTAGTTCATAACACTTCCTCCTTTCAATATTTACTGAGAACCTGCCCTATGTCAGGGGCCTGCTGTCAGAACCCGGCCCCACTGTGAAACTCCTTCCACCTGGCCCCACTGTAAAACTGCAGTGGGAAGGTGGGAGGTCTGCCCGGAGGGTGCTCTGGGCTAGAAGGTGGAGCTTGCAGGGGGAAGGCGGGGCTAGTCCGGGAGGACCAAATGCTCTTGGAAGGTGACTCCTGAGCTGGGTCTTAAAGAGCAAGGAGGCACTAGGCTTGGGGAAGAGGAGTAAGGCAATAGGGAAAGGTTCAGAGCTTAGCTCTGTGGGCTCCCAGGATCCTTGAGATCCAGATAAAGGCTAGAAGCCTCTATCCTGGTAGACACCTAGGCACACAATAAACCCCCAAGGGCACAGATACACTCCCCATTGACCTCCACATCCGCCCCCCCACCCCCACCCCGCGAGGGCTCACAAACATTTTTGCAGGCAATTTTGAGTGTTCTTGGTCCCTGTGGCTTTGCCCGGGAAGAACTCTCTCTTCCTCCCCTCCAGTTCTGGCCCACCGCCTTCCAGGGCCTGCAAAACTCCGCTTCAACTCTGGACTTTGTACCTGTCATAGGAAATTCACTAGCTTATCAGGGCCCTCAGCCCGAGCAGTTGCCTGTTGAGATGTCTGCCTGTCCCTTCTAGGGCTTCCTGAACTCCTCTCTGGATCCCAGCCGCAAGGCCACCCCCCCCACCAACTTCCCACACGGCGCTGGGGGTGGGGGTGGGGCCTGCGCCAGAAGATCACCGCAAAAGCTTGGCAAGAAGTGTTCTTAGTTCTCCTGATTGGAGGCGTTGCCTGCTGCCCGGCCCTCCGCCCTCACCTGCGGATTAGGCCCCGCCTGCCTGCGGCGTCCCCAGGTGAGTCAAGCGGCAGCTCCGGCCCACCCACCTGTCCAGGTTCTGCCCGCCCCAGCCGGAAGCTTCCTCCTTGGACTGTGCACAGTTCCTGCAGGTGGGGAGCAGAGGGGAAGACATTGGGGGGCCTGGGAGGGGGATCCCACAGATCCCTGAGGGCTCCTGGGAGCTTTAAAAGGAGCCCCAAATCAGGGTGGGGTGCGTATGTCTGTGAGATCAGAGGGTGTGTGTTTGTCGGTGGAAGAGATGTGACCTGTGGGGGTAGGGTGACAGCCTGTGGGGGTGTGTGTCCTTGACAAGAATTCACAGGGACAGGGCAGGCAGGAAAGGAGTAGGAGTAAAATCTTAGAGACATCAATTTGAATACAATTCATTTCCATTTAAAATCTGATTTTTCTGAGGATCCAGTGCCTATTGGGGCCTGGAGTAGGCACCCAGTGAGTGAATGAGTGATTGAGCTCTCCTTTCTGACGCCCCCCCTTCACTCTCCAGCTCCCCCATCCTCCTCTGTTACCTGCCCTGAGCAGCTGAGCACCAAGCTCTCTGCCAGCACCAGGGCACACATTAACCAGCCCAGGCGTTGGCCCCAGGCAGCTGCCCATCTAGTACCTGGCCACTTCTGCTGGATAGTTGCCTGTGTAGGCCAGGGAAGGGGTCCTCCAAGGGGGTCCTGGGACAACCTCACAGGCAGATATGGTCTGATTTCACCTGGAGGGATAGGGAACTCAAAATCCCGAGGAGGGGGTGGCTGGGAAACAAGAGGGAAGGTGAGCTGGGAGGGGTGTGTGTGTGTATGTGTGTGTGTGTGTGTGTAGCACGGGGAGGGAACTGTGGACAAGAGGCCTAGTTTGGCCCGAGGCCCCTGTGCTGGGCTGTGGGGACTGGAAGAACATGCTGAGGAATCTATGTGCAGCCCTTAGGGCCTGGGGAGCTCTGGAAGAATTTTTAGGAGTAATGGGGTCAGATTTGGGCTTTAGGCCCATCACTCTGGGGAATGGACTGGAGGTGGGGAAAGATGGATTAGGAGGTCATGTAGGAGTCGAGGAATAGGATGAAGGTGGCTTGGATGGGGCAGTGGCCAGTGGGTGCAGGGGAGGGGCAGAGCCATTGCAGAGATATTTAGTTCCAGGAAGAACTGATGGGGCTTAGTGACGGGTTGGAGGAGAGGAGGGAGGGTTTCATGAAGATATCAGTATTAAAGAATATGGGAGGTACTCCCCTAAACTAGATGCTTCTCTCCTAGGTGCTTTCCCAGCCTGGATACTCCTCCGCAGTACTCCTCTGATTCAGGTGCTCCACCTGCACATTATCTCCAGTCCTAGGCGTCCCTCTGACAGGTACTTCCCTAACCTAGGTGCTCTTCCTCTAGATACTCTTCAGATTCAGGTGTTGCTCCCCCAGGCCTTCCTCTGACTCAGGCGTTCCTCCTCCTGGTATTCCCAAGCCTAGATGATCTTCCTCCAGATACTCCCTTAATTCAGGTGCTCCCTCTTGCTCCTCCCTAGCCCTAGGGGTTCTTATCCAGATAATTTCCTGATCGAGGTGATCTGCATTTGGCTACTCCCTGAATACTGCCTCCCTCTGGGGGCAGACGGAGGTCGATGGACAAGCCATGTGTCTGAAGAGCTGAGGGTCAAGGTGGGGTGCAGGAGCTCCTGACTGAGGAGGAGTGGGGCCCCCTGCCTGGGTAGGGACTGGCACTCTCCTCCACATGTGGTCTCTACTTTGGTTCATTAGCTCTGAGCGATTGCTGTTGTCCAACCCCTGGGAACCAGAACCGCCTCTGCCCCCCTTCCCATCCTCAGCCTACCAAGCAGTGTAGCAGACTGGGCTCTGGGCCCTGGTTTCAGAGACCTGGGTTCAAGTCCTGGGACTTGGGCTGAGTTAGTTCACCCTCTGGGCCTCAGACTCCTCATCTACAGAGAGGGGATAATGTTGATACCCACATTAGAGGGGTCTGTGAGCCCATTGCCTGGTGCCTAAATCAGACACAGTGTTGAGTAAGTTCCTGCATTTTTTTCAGGGGCTTGCAGAGCCGGACCCCACGGTGTTCCCTTACAAATAGCCAATTTCCAGGTACACAGCTCATTTCTCTTTTGTGCACAACTGGTTATGGTCAGTCGTCCAGTGTCCAGAGTTTGTGCAGCGCCCGAATGTGGCCGTGCGTGTGCCCCGGGGAATGTGCACCTGTGCTCCCTGGACACCCACTTGTATGTGTATCTTCTAGGACTCTGGCCTCCAGGGCTGCCTGGCATCTGGGGGTTTCTGTGGCGCTCAGGCTCTTCTGGCAGAAGCCGAGGCTCACCGGTGTCTTCAGGCCCCTCCATGAGTGAGGCAAACCAAAGTGAGTTTGGGAAGGAGGCCGAGGAGGGGGGTTGGGGGAAGGACCCTGTCTCCACACCTTTTGGTTTCCCCAGGGAACCCATCTGGGGCCCCCATCCATAATGCTGTCCCTCCCTCTGCAGCCACCGTGGGGCCGGGGCCCTCAGAGCTCCCAGCAGCATCAGCTGTGTCCCCTGGACCGGGCACTGGGGCCCGGGCATGGCCTGCGCTGGTAGGGGTCATCCTGGGGGCTGTGGTCCTCTCCCTCCTCATTGCTCTTGCTGCCAAATGCCACCTCTGCCGCAAGTACCGGGCCAGCTACCGGCACCGCCCGCTGCCCAGGACGGCCAAGGTGGTCTGCCCGGAGGTGGGTGACGAGGACGACGACGACGGCTTCATCGAGGACAATTACATTCAGCCTGGCACTGGCGGGCTGGGGACTGAGGGTAGCAGGGACAACTTTTCCTTCTGAGCCCCAGTCTTTAGACCCCCTCCACCCCCCGCCCATACCTGACAACTTAAGGATAGTGGATACTACAGAGGGGCCACAAGCCTCAGGGAGAGAGGGATCTAGGGCTTCAGGGCTAACCAGGGGTAGAGCAACCCTCCCTTCCCTGACGCTAGGTACTAAAGGGACAAACCCTCTCTCGCTCGGTAACCCTCAATGGCTCCCTGCTGTTCTCAGGACAACTACCAAGGGCCTGGCTAGGGGAATAAGGCCTCTTTCAGCCTCTTGGTTCACTTTCCCAACCTCACTCCCTACTAAACGAATTATTTGTTATTCCTCTTCTCCCTCATGGTGTTTCTCCATGCCCTTTTTGCTCACACTCTCAACCCGGCCTACACTGCCCTTCTGTTCTCTCAAATCCTCTGTCCCCCGGTGGTGGGGGAGGGGACTCACTTGGTCGAGCGGCTGGCTCTTGATTTCTGCTCAGGTCATGATCTCAGGGTCCTGGGACTGAGCCCTGCATCGGGCTCCCCGCTGAGGTTTCTCTTTGTCTGTCTGCTCCTCCCCCTGCTCATGCACACGCACACACTCTCTCTCTCTCAAATAAATACATAAATCTTAAAAAAAAAATCCTCTACGACAGTGATGAAAATCCCTGGCCAATAGAGTCCCTCTGGCCTGCCTACCTGCCGGCATTTCTGGTGTGCCAGGATGATAACAGTTGAGCTGGTGAAAACCAGTGTGCCAAGTTTCTTATTGAAATTTTTTCAATAAAGTAAGTAATCTAAATGGTTATATGACATTTTTCACAGGTAGTAATAAATCTATTTTCATTTTAAATGAAAGTAAAAAGGAGTCACTAATTTTTATTTTCCTGAATTGGGACTTGTGCATTAAAGTGTTCCTTGTCGGGGCGCCTGGGTGGCTCAGTCGGTTAAGCATTTGCCTTTGGCTCAGGTCATGATCTCAGGGTCCTGGGATCGAGGCCCGCATCGGGCTCCCTGCTCAGTCAGCAGCGAGTCTGCTTCTCCTTCTCCCTCTGTTATCTCTCTCGCTTTCTCTCTCTCAAATAAATAGATAAAATCTTAAAAAAAAAAATGTTCCTTGTCACTCCTAGCTGGAAGACACGGCTCATGCATCCCTTCCCCCAGGACGCCTCTCGTGAGCCCTCCCTCTCACTGCACCCTGTGAGTTCCTCTTCCCTTCTCTGGCCATGGCGGTGGATTTTAATCTGTATTGGAGTTTGCACAGCCCCCTTACTGTGCCTATCTTCAGGGCTAGACTGTGAACTCTCTGAAGCCACAGGCCGTGTCTCATTCTGTGTCCTCATTCTTGTGCAAGGTGGATGCTAAATAAATATTTGTCACATTTGTTTCATTACTGCAGGCTGAGTAGTGAGGAGTTGAAAGGTGAGGGAGTGAGTTGAATGTGGGAGACTTTCTCAAGAGTTTGATGAAGAGGAGGAGGGCAGGCTCATCCTTGCTGGTGGGGAGACTGGGGCAAGGGATGCTGTTTTGGGGTGTATGTGTGATTCAACAATTCCATACGTTACTTGGTGCTCATCATGACAAGTGTCCTCTTAATCCCCATCCCCTATTTCACCCATCCCCCTGCCCCCCTCCCCTCTGGTCACCATCAGTTTGTTCTCTGTAGTTAAGAGTTGTCTTTTGGTTTCTCTTTTTTCTCCCTTTGTTCATTTGTTTCTTAAATTTTGTGTATGAGTGAAATCATATGCTATTTGTCTTTATCTGACTGACTTATTTTGCTTAGCATTATGCTCTCTAGATCTCTCCTTGTCATTGCAAATGGCAAGATTTCTTTTTTAGAACTGAATAATCAGCTGAATAATATTCCATTATATGTGTGTGTGTGTCACTTCTTCTTTATCCATTCATCTACTGATGGACACTCAGGTTGCTTCCATAATTTGTCTATTGTAAATAATGCTGCAATAAACATAGGGGTACACGTACCCTTTTGAATTCGTTGGGTAAATAAACACCCAGTAGTGTGAATACTGGGTTGTAGGCTAGTTCTTTTTTACATTTTTTCAGGAACCTCCATACTGTTTTCCAGAGTGGCTGCATCAATTTGTGTTCTCACCAACAGTGCACAAGGGTTTCTCTTTCTCCCATTCTCCATATCCTCTTGTGTCATTGATTTTAGCCATTCTGACCGGTGTGAGGTGATAGCTCATTGTGGCTTTGATTTGCATTTTCCTGATATTGAGTGATGTTGAGCATCTTTTTCTTTTCTTTTTTTTTTTTTAGAAGCCAGTTTTTTTTTTTGTTTTTTTTAAAAGATTTTATTTATTTATTTGACAGAGAGACAGCGAGAGCAGGAACACAAGCAGGGGGAGTGGGAGAGCGAGAAGCAGGCTTCCTGCCGAGCAGGGAGCCCAATGTGGGACTCGATCCCAGGACCCTGGGATCATGACCTGAGCCGAAGGCAGATGCTTAACAACTGAGCCACCCAGGTGCCCCTGTTGAGCATCTTTTCATGCGTCTATTGGCCATCTGTATGTCTTCTTTGGAGAAATGTCTGTTCGTGTCTTCTGTAAAACTAAAAGACAACCTGCTGAGTGGGAAAAGAGATTTGCAAATGACATATCCCATAAAGGGTTTGTATCCAAAATGTATAAAGAACTTATACAACTCGGGCACCTGGTGGCTCAGTTGGTTAAGCGACTGCCTTCGGCTCAGGTCACGATCCCAGGGTCCTGGGCTCAAGCCTCCACTTCAGGCTCCCCGCTCAGCGGTGTGTCTGCTTCTCTCTCTCTGCCTCTCCTCCTGCTTGTGCTCTCTCCCTCTCTCTCTCTCAAGTAAATAAATAAAAAATTTTTTTAAAAAGAAAATAAATAGGGGCACCTGGGTGGCTCAGTTGGTTAAGCGACTGCCTTCGGCTCAGGTCATGGTCCTGGAGTCCCGGGATCGAGTCCCGCATCGGGCTCCCTGCTCGGCAGGGAGTCTGCTTCTCCCTCTGACCCTCCCCCCTCTCATGCTATCTCTATGTCATTCTCTCTCTCAAATAAATAAATAAAATCTTTAAAAAAAAGAACTTATACAACTCAATACCAAAAAAACCAAATAATCTAAGCAAGGGAGGCAGTTTTAAGAAGGGAGAAAGTTAAGCTTTTGGTCGAAAGCAATGGGAAGAGAATTAAAGGGACAGCTGACTCAGGAGGGCAGGAAGCAGGTGGCTCCAGCAGCCTGAGGACAGGAACGTACTCTTATGTCACTTGTGGGCATTAATGAGACTCCATACCTGAGACCCCCGAGTTCTTGATTCCAAGTTTTAAGTACTCAGGTGACAGAATGTCATCAGCCCAGTTTGGGTCAAGTATCCACCACTAGTCCAACCAGCTATGAATGGTGGCAGGCTCCTGTAGTGCAAATGTGATTTGGGGAGCCTGCCTATTTGTTGCAGGTCATTCCCAGACAAGGGGAAGTCATCATGAATCAGGTGGCCACCCTGCATATGCCCATTGGATGCAGTGCTAGCCTTTGAGAAAAGAGCCAGCACAGAAGGAAGGTGAGGGCAGGACTGATATAGGGAGGAGCTTGAGAAAAAGGCAGGTCAAGTTGGGCTGTAGTGTAGGGTCGAGGGGTGCCCTAGGCGGGGGTGAAGCTGAAGGGTGGACCAGATCAGCTAGGGCTTTGGTGCCAAGATAGCTTGCATTTCAATATGAGAGCAGCTGAGGCTCATCTGTGGACTTTTTTGGTCAAGGAATGATGTAATCATGATAGAAAAGTCATTCTGGATGCTGTGCAATGGGTCGGAAGGGAGAGACCCAGAGGGAGGTGATACGATCTGCCTAAGGTATGGCAGGGAACAGAGAGATTCCAGAGACACAGGGAAGGAAGGGGTGGCAGGCTTGCTGCTGCCAGATGTGGGGAGTAGGAAGGAGGCAATGAAGTCGCCCTGGTTTCTGGTTGGGTGGCTGGGCAACCTGGGGAGGGGCCGGCTTTGAGGGAACAAGGATTCAATGTTTGATGCGCGATTTCCAGGGGGAAGTGCCCGGGGACAGCTGGATTCACCTGGGAGAAGTCCGGCCTGCAGGTGTGGGTTTGGGACTAGTCTGCAGTGGGGTCCCTGAGACCCAGGAGTGAATAAGATCAGGGGGCCTGTGTGGAGTGGAGGAGGTACAGAGGACTAACTAGGGGAACACTGACATCTAAAGGCTTATCAGCAGAGGAGGACATGACAGGGGAGCCCAGTGCACTTGTCCCCAACCCCGGCCGTTGTTCCTGAGTCCAGAGACAGTCTGACCCTCGCAGGCCTGGAAAGTCCCTGTGTCTGGAACAGCAGCATAGGCTGCCCCAGCCCAAGACCTTGAGAAGGACCTTGAGTAGCAGAACTAAGGGGCTGAGGGCACGTCCTGAGCAAGCGAAGAGCCGCTGGGAACGCAGCAGGGCCTGTTCCCTGCCCTTATGTCCCCTCAGTGCCTACCTAGAGGGGCTGTCCTGCCTGAGTTCTGGGCCAGAGAGCAGCTCAGCTGTCCCCATGGTCACATATTCTTCGGGACCTGAGTCAGAACCTCTGAAGGATCCAGGGAAGGTAAGGGCTTGTTTTTCCTGAGCCCAGCACCCAGCAAGGGGCAGCAGGGAGAGCTTCCTCCCAGAACCTGCTGTGGGTGTTATGCCTGGCTGAGCAGGCCCCTAACTAAGGTCATAGGAACCTTGGACCCTGTCCTGAGAGGCTTTCCTGGATTCCTCTGAGGAGGGGTTTCCACTGTGCTCTGCATGCTTGGCCCCATGCACAAAGAGGGAGTGTGATTTGGGTCCACAGGTTCAAAGGCCCAGTGATGCTAGAATCGTGGGAGGCCTGGGACTCAGCCAGACCTCTCTCTGTCCTCCCTCCCCTGGCTTCAGGCCCTGGCCCCAGCCTGCCTCTGCCCCTGGCCCTCTGTACCCTAGCCTGTAGAATACAGCAAGTGTTAGCCAAACCCCTCTGGGTACCCTCAGGGCTAGCTCCCTACAGCAGGGGGGCAGTCTTCATCCTGAGGGCGGAAGCTTGCCAAGCTTCCTTCCTCCTCATTCACTCTGGGCTGGAGATTTGACTGTGTCTGTTTCCCAGGACTCAGGTCAGAAGATCTGGGGCACCTGGGTGGCTCAGTTGGTTGGGCCTCCGACTCTTGATTTTGGCTCAGGTCATGCTCTCAGGGTTGTGAGATTGAGCCCCACCTCAGGCTCTGTGCTCAGTGCGGAGTTTCCTTAACATTCTTTCCTCTCCCACCCTCTCTCCCCCTCTGCTCCTCCCCCTCCCCCCCCCCGCCATGCACACACATACATACTCTCAAATAAATAAAATCTTTTTTTATATATATTTTATTTATTTGAGAGAGAGAGTGCGCATAAGCAGGGGGAGCGGCAGAGGGAGAGGGAGAAACAGACTCACTGCTGAGCAGGGACCCCGAAGCGGGGCTTGGTCCCAGGACCCTGGGATCATGACCTGAGCCGAAGGCAGATGCTTAACCGAGTGAGCCACCCAGGCGCCCCATAAATAAAATCTTAAGGGAAAAAAAGAAAGAAAGAAAAGAAAATCCAGTGAGGGCAGCAAAGGACTTGAATTAGAATCTCTGATAGTGTAGAATATAATAACAGTAAGATCAACTGCCCTGCTGGGCAGGCACCCCCATTTTACAGACTGAGAAGTTGAGGCACAAACAAGTTAACTGCAGCTTGCCTGCTTCACTCAGCAACAATGCCGTGATCTCACCCCAGAGTACCGATAAAACAGATCTAGAGAAGGAACCTCTTGGTATTTGGACTTGCCCCCATCCTGCCCGGGATTGGCACCCCCCTCCCCCGAGTGAATGGGAGCTGAGAAGTGTCAGGGCGCAAGCTCCAGGTTTGGAAGGGCAGGCTGCGAGGGCAGAAGTGGTATGCTGCAAGCCAGTCCCTGGGGCTGACTTGCATGGCTATGCCCAGAGGAGCCTCACAGGTCCTGGGCAACAGTCGAGAAGGCAGCCCCCATCGGCGTGCAGACAGCTGAGCGTGAGGGGGCATGTGTTGGTCCCCTGAGGCCTGGAGGAAGCTCCTCTAGACAACTGAGTGTCCCCAGAAGGCCTGAGGTCTCACGTGGGATGTAACTGGATATAATGTAAGAACCACCCAGATTGGAACAGATCATAAGTTTCTGGAACATGTTCTTCCAGTATCTGTCCAGGTGACACGGCTGCGAACCTGGAATGTGACTCTTGAGCCCAGGAGGAACCTGTGGCAAGTGCCTCTCTCTACCTCCCCTGCTGCCCAATGGGGACCTCCCCGGTCTCTCCATCAGCTCTTGCTTCGCTTTGCTTTTTACCCAATACCAGCTTAGATTTCAGGGTCCATTAGGTCAACGTTTCGCTAACATCCTCCCCTTACCTGCCCCATTGTCCCCCAGGCCTGCATCTTGGCCTCTGTACGCTGTTGCAAAAAGCCTGTGTTAATGCCTGGTGCCCAGCCTCCCAGGGGCTCTCCAGGCTTCCGGCAACCTTGCTGTTTCCTTGGCTAGATTCACCTCTCCTCCACAGCAGCTCTTTAAAACGGCCTCTGCGTCGCAGGGAGAGTAGCTGTTGGCCAGGGCCTCCCTCCACTCCCTGCTCCAAACTTCCCTGGTTTGCATTCTTTCTTTTCTCCTATCACAGTGGCATCCTAAGCCCAAGGCCTCCGGTGCGTGCCCTGCAGCCACCCTCCCTGCCTCTCCACTTGGGGACTTTAAGAACAGCCTCTTCTCTGCCTTCTGTCTTAACCCTCTTGTTCTATCAACATTCTATCAACCCATCACATCTCTCCCAGCTTAAAAAGCTCCTCAATCGCCAAGACAGGTTGGTCCCACCCTCCGAACGTCCATCAGCTCTGTTGTGTTTGGCTCTGTCCTGACAGCCACCCCTTTGTCTGGGCGGCCATCATTTCGCATCTGGAGATGCTCTCATCAACCGAAGGATTCCTCTCTCCCTATTTTTGCCCCTCCCAGTTAATTCTCTATGCTGCAGGCAGAATGATTGTCCTAAAACACAATTCGGACCAGGCCATTCCCCTGCTGAGAATCCTTCACCGGCTTCCTCTTCACCTTAAGAAATGGTGCCACCTACTATGGAGCCTCTGAAGCCTGGGACTGGCCCAGGGCTCCTCCCTGGCTGCACCCCTTGCCTCTTGCCGGTGAATGCTCCAGTTCCGGCCACACAAACCCTCTGTTTCCTTGAAGGAGCCAAGTTCTCTCATCTCTGGACCCTCCGTCTGCTCTTCCTTCTTTCTGGGGTAGTCTTTCTTCTCCATCTCTCTAGTTTGGCCATCTGCTTCTCATCCCTCAGGGGCCAGCGGAAATGGCCCTTCTGGGATTGATTGGATGTTTCTTCGGATTCGTTTACTCCTAAAGTCAATTCCTGGCTCTGCAGCCAGCTGGTCCCAAATCCTGTTCTGGCCAGAGTACTTTCCTCATTAAAAGCTTTCCATGCTTCTCATTGTCCTGAGGACAAAGTCCAAATTCCTCAGCTGGGCCGACAAGGCCATTCCACAGATGCGAGTAAAAGTGGAGCTATTTGGTAGGAGCAAGGTGAAGGCTTCCCGCTACATGACTCATTTTCTCGGGACAGGGAGGCCAAGCCTGCGGGGGGGGGGGGGGGGGTTGCTGGGGTTGAAGGCCATGGAGAGAACTTAGGGGCCGCCGCTGTGGAAGCAGGAGCTGACCAGGGAAGCACAGTGGAACTGATGAGTAGAATGGCAGCCCAGCTGAGATGGGTGACGAGGAATTCATGGTGACACCAGGCGGCCTGGCCGTGCGGATTTCTCTAATAACCGCTCACCGTGAGCATAATAATCCACCGTGGGTGGATTCATCCAAGGAGGGGGATTTGCTGGGGCAGTGGGACCAAAGGACGGGGAGAGGGGGGCTAAGGAGTTGAGGACTCTGTCAAGGAATGGGTGAAATGATGGGCCATGGGATCTTAACCAGAAGGGAGATGAAGACAGTAGGGGGAGGGAAGACAGGAGGGGCCAGTGGATGTCTGGTTGCAGCATGGACCGAGATGGGATTTAGAGAGATGCTCTGAGCAAACAAGCTGGAGGTGGGAGGTTGTGGGAAGTCAGCTTTAGTGATTGCAGAAGCATTTCTGCCCTGCCTGTGCCTCGACCCAGCTCCTGCTCAGACCCACATTATAGCTGGGTGTGGAGGTTTCCACTGCCCTTTAGAACGGCCCTCGGGGGCAAGGGCCATATTCTTCATCTGGCATCCTTCCCAGGAGAGCTCAACATGGGCCTTGTCGGCAATGGCTGCTTATTCGGACATTTGTGCGATAGGACTCATCCCCTCCCCTTTCTCTAGGCCTGTGTTTCTATTTTCCTTTCGTTTTTTTGTTTTTGTTGTAGCATTTTATTTGTTTGTTTTTCTCAAACAAACCTTCTGCCCCTTGTTTGGGTTTTTAAAAGTAATCTCTAGGCTCAACGTGGGGCTCAAACTCATGACCCCAAGATCAAGAGTCGCAGGGTCCACCAACTGAGCCAGCCAGGCACCCTTCCTTTAGTTTTTTAAAAGAAATATCGTGAAAGAGTCTAACCCTGTCTCAGATGAAAAGAAACAGGATTTCTCCCCATATTACAGGATGGAGAGGCAGTCTATGGTCCTCTGATGGCCCTGGAGTTGTTGAGAATGGGAGCCCTGGAAGAGTGAGAATTTGGGGGCAGAAAGATTCTGGGCCAACAGTGGACAGTGGCCCAAGTTCCCGACCCATCCCATTCTGGGTAGGTCTCTCCCTGATCCTCGCATACCTATTGCCATCTGACCAAGCTGAGTAATTCATTCATCCAGTAAAGCTCCTACTATGTGTCAGGCCCACCTTGGGAACAAAGGATATGCAGATGAGCAACACCCCAATCCTGATTCAGGAGACAGGCACACAGGGAAAGAACTGCAGACTGGTGTCTACAGTTGTGGGGCCCGGCATAGAAAATGGGCAACTCATTAGTTTGGGGGGACAGGGTTGGGGAAGATGCCTAGAGAATTGGGTCTCGAAGGGTATGAAGGCAAGGAGGAGAAACAAACGCTGGGAGAAGTGAGAGAACATGGGGAGGTCACAGCAGTTCCGTGGGGCTGGCTCATGGGCTGCTTTGAGGTGTGAGGGAGGCCAAATTATGTCAGGGAGCCTGCATATTAGTCTGCATGCCGTGGGGGATCAGGGAAGGACCTGAACGTAAGTCCGTTTTAGGACAGCACTGGGTTGCCACCTGGAGCTTCCCAGGTATAGTCTGAAACTGGACCTCGTACGTGGAGGGCAGGAAGAGACCAGGGACGGAGACAGGCCACTCCAGATCGGTGGCTGGCAGGTGTAATGGGCAAGGGAACTTACTTATGGGGCTTTTCCTGGGTGGCTACAAGACAAGATCTCTGCACCTGCCTGTCAGACCGTAAGAGTTTATACAGAGGCCTTCACTGGGTTCAGTCTCTTGTACCATCCAGATGGTCTCACCACGACACCACTGTCTCAAGGCTGTATCCTTGGGGCAGCTTCTAGGAGCCAGAGAGGCAAGCAGGACACGCATTTCAAGGACAGGAGAAGGGGTGAGGAGCCTCCCATCGCCTGGGTCCAGCTCACGGGTCACCTGGCGGTTACATTCCCCCAACCCCATCACCTCCCCTAATAGTCACTGTGGCTCAAGTGTGTGTGTTGGGGTTGGGAGGGAGGTAAACTGAAGAAGAAAAGAGCAAAAGCAGGGAGGCCGAGGGGAGGCTGCACAAATCTGGCAGAGATGGGGAGGGCACTGGGAGTGAGCCTGGAGAGCTGAGCACCCCATGCACATGTGTGGGGGAGTCCACAGGTGGTGATGTGGTCACTGGACACCGGATAAGGAGGGAGCGAGGGTGCTGTCTGGGACCACGCCGAGCTTTCTAACCTGGGTGCTGGGTGAAGGCCACAGCCCCCAGGTGAGACGAGGAGATGGTTCAGGATGAGGATGAGGGGGATGGGATGTTGAATATGTGGGGTCTGAGATGCCATAGTTCCCGGGGAAAGGTTCTGCTGTCCCCGTGCTCCCGGACATGGCCTCTTGTTTCCGCTCACCTGGCTTCCTCCTCGGCTGGCAACGCCCTTCCCTCATCCATCAGCTCAGCGTTTTCTCCAGGAGGGCCCCTAGATCTTGGCCCCTGAAAGCAATTTTCTCCCATCAGAGCACATGTAGCTCTATGCTTAGCGCCCCCTGGAGGCCCGTCTGGTGTCCCTGCCTCTCTTGGGGCCCTGGCCCGGCTGCGAGGCATCTGACCCTGAGAAGCAGGAGTGATGAAACTAACGTTGGGAGGTGATCTTTGCCACCCAGGAAGTTCTGCGCTGCAGAAGGGCGATCCCTTCCAGGGCTGACCCCAAGCAGGAAGTGACTCTTACAGCCCACGGGGGTTTCACACAACCCTCCCTTGCCTGGGGGGCGGGCGGGGGTGGTGTGCAGAGGAAGGCCCCCGGTGCAGCAACTACAGGGGTCAAGATGTTCTGGTCCTAGAGGTGGGGTAGGGAGCTGCAGCCTCCAGAGAAACCAGCTGATAAAACCCCAGTGCTTCAGGCTTTATCTTGAACCAGTGCAGGAGCAAATGTGAAGTACTCGGGCCACACTCCTCTCTACAGCCCGCTCCCTGGGACCAGAAACCCACCACCTTCCTGAAGGGAAGCATCCACTCACCCCAGCTTGCCTCCGCAGTACCTATGAGGAGAAACCACAGGCCTGACTGGGGACACAGCACCTTTTGTCAGCTTGCGAGAGGCACAGTGTTCCCTGGAGAAGGGTAGTTGTTGGGGGTGGGCAAGGGGAGGGGGAGGGAAGGTCTCTAGGTGAGATGGCGAGGGACAGACAATCACAATGACAGCGGCCACCACTTTTATTGCACACCTGCCATGTGCCTGGTCCTTCCATACACGATGGCATGTGGCCCTCACGACCGATTTCCATGACCACGACTGTGACTCTCCAGAAACTGAAGCTCAGCGAAGTTAAGTCACTTGCCCCAGGCCCCCAGCTGGTGAGTGGTAGATGGGCGGAGGGGGTTCCAGTCCAGTCCTGGCACATTGTGGAGCCCGTCGATGTTTTTTGTCACTTTGTCCACTTTGTCACCAGTTACTCTCCTCAGTGAAGAGCCACCGGGATGGTCTCCGGGCTAGGCAGGTAACAGTCACTCCTGGGAAGTCCCTGATAGGTGTCACAAGGCAGGGTGGCATCTGAGGGGTGTTGGGAATAGGGGCCAAGAATCTTCAGGGACTCGAGAGGGACAGGTAGACTGACCGTTCCATGGTCACAGACCCCCAGTTCTGCGGAGACACCCCACGCCTTCCTGTGGCATGGGGACACGTGGTCCCCCAGCACAAGTCCTGGGGAGACGTACATACTCACACACACTCTTCTGCACATGTACGTGCAAGCACACCCCCGCTCACGCCCGCTCACACCCCGGCGCAGCTCTGTGGCCGCAGAGGCAGGTGGCCGAAAAGGGGAATTCGGTCAGATGAGGCTGGCGATGCTGGATGTGGTCTCGTGACGCTGGCCGGCAGACAGCTGGCCTGAGATGCTGAAGATGCCGCCGTTGCCCCTGTGGTCGCCGTGGCTGGAGGGGGCGGCCGCAGGGCGAGGGGGACAGTGTCCATGCACGCCCACCTGATAGAGCAGCAAGCCCAGCAGCAAAAGCGAGCCCGAGGCAGCCAGGCCGATGCCCACCGACAGCATAGCGGCCAGTGGCCGCGCCGGGGCAGGGGCGGCCGCCAGCCCAGCCAGGGTCAGGCCGGTGACCAGCACCACCAGGCCGCTGAGCAGCACCACGAGGGCATCGGCCCCTCCCCCGCTCCGCAGCAGGGCCACGTGCTGGGGCTGGCGGATGCAGTTCATGTCCTGCACGGCCGAGCTCATCAGCTGCTTGACCAGAACCAGCAGGGCCAGCAGGCAGAGCACAGTGCCCGTCGCCAGCCGCCACTCGCCCGAGCGGCCGCTGGTGGAGGACAGCAGTGCCACGCCCCCCGCCCCACAGCCCGCCACCAGGACCACGGCCACAGTGAAGCAGAGCGCGGAGCGCCGCGGCTGCTGGGACCACCACAGCTCTACCTGCTCTGCCAGCATGTCTGGGGGCAGCCCCCCGGCCGGCGGGGCCGGAGCCTCTCCTTCAGACATGGCGGCGGGCGGGGTAGAGGGCGAGCGCAGCGTCGGGGCTACAGGCTGCGGGTCATGGCCTAGAGCCCCCCACCACCTGCTTGGCAGCTAGAGGCCCAGAGTCCCGTTCCTCTCCCAGTCCAGGGTATGGTCACCATCACCTGCAGGGGGGATCACACTTGTTACCTCCCCAGCCCACTCGCCCTTGATGGTCTCTCCTGGGAGCCTGGGGGATGATCCCTGGGAATCCGCCCCAGTGTCCCCCGACAGACCCCTCCCCAGCACTGCCACTTGGGAATGCCTCTCCAATGGCCCCAGGAGAGTTCCCCCACAGAACACATTCCCCCACCCCTCCGGGGAAGCCCCTGGCCCAGCCCCTGACCTCTCTGGCTCTCTCAGTTGCCTGTCCCATCCCGGCTGGCCGAAGGAGCTGATGCCACAGTGGATGGTGGGACCGAGAGCAGAGATAAAGCCTCATTCAGGATCAGACTCACATGGCCTCAGCTGTCACCGCTGGCTCCTGGGGGGAGGGTTGCGGGGAGGGAGGGGGCTTATGACTTAACCCTTCTGGAACCAGCAGCCTGACCCTGAACCTTCTCTCTTGGGACTGCAGCTACTTCTCTGTGGGTTAGGATCTAATCCCTAACTCTCTCCTTCCCCAACGTCTCATCTGATTTCCTATCCACAGCTGCTGGTGCCCCAATCCCTCTCTCCCCCAAACCTGGATCTCCCTCCTAAGCTCCAGACCCAAAGCCAATTGTTACCTTGATGTTCCCTAGTCATCTCTGATGCAACACTTCCCGACCCAAGCTCGTCATCTTAGCCCAGAACTCCTCCTCTCATGTTTCCTACTTCCTTGTGAAGTGCACGTCCCAGGGAGGCCACCTGTAAACCTCTCTCCACATAGTCCCTGCTTCCATCCCCACGCCTCTTGCCTCATCACCCCCACTCACGCCCCTCTTCCTGCTCCTTTCTCCATTCTCCCTCTCACCAACCCCCTCATGCCATTCTCCTCCTCTAGGATTTCTCTAAAGTGGAGCAAAGGGAGGAGGGCTCTGTCCTTGAACCCCAGCTGCTGTCCTTACCAGCCATGGGACTTGGGCGAGGGACCTGACAGTGGTTACTCGTTTAACAGCCAGCCAACATGACTCAAACTGGGCAAAATAAAGCAGTGTGGACCCTGCCCTCAAGGAAACCCAGCTTACAGCAGGTGCATATATGTGATAAATGCCCGGTGTGTGGGTGAGTCAGAACAGGGGCTTAAGGGAGGGTCAGAGAAGCCCCAGATGAGTTCTCCTCTTAAAGCCTCAGTCTCCCTATTGGAAAAGTGAGGACAATAACATTTATCTTGAAGGATGGGGGCGAGTCATTTGACATCTCCACTTCAAAATTCCAATGGGAATTCCAGGGCCTGCAGAGATGCCTAAAGAATGCTTTTTTAAATAAAAGAATACAATGTTCTCCCCTCCAATTCAGGATAGGACCCCTGCTTTACACATAGGATGCAGGTCCTGGGTCGTTCCAGGAATATGATGAACATGGCCCTCCACGCTATACACCCCCCATGAGTCTGTCCTTCACAACCCCTCTGAAGGGGCAGCCTAGCACACAGGGTGGGAGGAGCAGGTGCAGATGCTCCCAAGGGAGGTGGGGGAGGGGCCTTAGGAGGGGACCTGGAGTCAATCCCAGCATTCCTCAGGACTGTGCCTTCACTGGTCTGGAAGTGCTTGCACAGGTGTGCTGGGCCAGTGGGGCCAGGCTGGGGGTGGGTGGAGGTTCTCAGACCGAGCCAGTAGGAGAATGTGGGGGCGTTGGGGGTCAGGGGACCATGGGGCACTCACAAGAAGCCTGGAAGTGCTGGATCCGATCAGAGCAGGCAGGGCCAGGCAGATGCGGCACTCCAGCTCCATTTCCGGGGAGGTGCTTCACCTGCCTAACCTGCATCCAGGTAAGCCCTGGGGGTGTGCGTGGGGAGGGAGGAGGATCAGCAGGTGTTTCCTAGGCAGGGCTTGAGTCGATTGGCTGACGTGGCACAGCTCCTTCTGCCGGGCTGAGGCATTTCTAGGAAGGGAGGAGGGGCTTCTGTCCGCTGCTGTTAGGGCTCGAACACAATTCTCAGATCTGGGCAGCAGGAGGAATGTTGTCTATCTGCCCCAGAGCCTGGACCCTGACCCATCCCCCCCGCTCCAAGCCCAGCTTAGTTTTAGTGCCAGCCTAAGCCTAACCCCCAACCCCAGCTGCACTTTCAAACCCTAACTAGATTTCCTAGCTCCGACTGCAACCCCTACCCCACATCTTAGCCCCAACCCCCAGCCCCATTTCCAAATCCAATTCCAGCCCCAGCTTCAAATCCCAACCCCAAATCTGGCTTGAAACCTCAGCTCCAACTCCTCACCCCAACCCCAGGCTCCAAATTCTGGAATTAGACCCTAGACCACGACTTTGACTCTTGTTCCTGAATTCAGCCCCCAAATCCCAGCCCCAAACTCAAATCCTGCCTCAGCCCCAAATCCCAACACCAGCTGATCCCCAAACCCAGGCCCCGTACCCTCATCCCTGGAGTGGAGCCCCTACAAGCCCCTTGCTCCGTCTCCTTTAAAGCCCCAAGGGCCTGACGCAGGAGGTTGGCCCCCTGGACGTGGCTCCTGCTGGGGGAGGTGGGACTTGAGCTCACCCAGAGGAGGGGAAAGGCTTTTCAGGTGTGAAATGGGAGCTCCTTTGCTTAAAACTGTTGCAGAATAAACCCTTTAGGGTATATGCCACACTCTTTTGCAGGGCTCACACAGCCCCTGCCATCTACCCCAGGCCAGTCATTTGCCCCTGGCCCCTGCCCTCCAACCAGATGGCATGTCCTTCAGTTCTGCATGCTCCGTCCACTGCTTTGCCCTTCCGGTTGGTTTTTGAACTCAGAGTTCCCCTGCACGGGGTATTTACCACCATCCAGCCTCAGTCTGGCCAACTCATATTCTTCAACTGGGATGTCACCTCCTCCAGGAAGCCCTCTCGGACTTCCAGGTTGGTTTAGGTGCCTCTGGTACACCCACGGCCCCTAGTGCTTTGCCCCACAGCTGCTCTTACCTAAGCATGTGCTGTAATTGCCTCTATTTACTTACTTGTCATCCCCCACGACAGGGGGGTCTTAGTGTCTGTTTTGCTAACCACCTGACCTTAGTAGCCAGCACTTTGCCTGGCAAGTGGGAAGTAACAGTAAATATTTGTCGAATGAATGAATGTGTGAAGAGACAGGGGCAGGCAGCATGTGAGATAAGGCTGGAAGGACAAGTTTGGCAGGTTGCACAGGGACTCGCCTGCCATGGCAAGGCGTCTGGACTCCTCTGAGGTGCCCTTGGAGGATTCTGAAGTGCACCAGGGATGTGGCCAGCGCTCTGCTTCTAACACCGCACGCACTTCGGGTGGGTGAACGGGGCCCGCTTGGAGGTGGTTGCAGGCTGTCACCCATCTCCTGGATTGGGCCCCTTGCAATGCCTCTTCCTCTCTCTCCTTCTGGTATGTGTGAAATAGATAAGAAAAAGTCGGAGTTTTCTTCCCATTATCGGCTCACAAAATAATCATGCTTGACCTCTCTTAGCTTTGTTCTGTGGAGAGGATGGGGGAGCCAGTCGTAACTTGAGAGCAGTGTTGTCAAATAGCATTATAATGTGAGCCACAGATGTAATTTAAAATCTTCTAGTGGGGGCGCCTGGGTGGCTCAGTCGGTTAAGCGTCTGCCTGTTCGGCTCAGGCCATGATCTCAGGGTCCTGGGATCGAGCCCCGCTTTGGGCTCCCTGCTCGGCGGGGAGCCTGCTTCTCCCTCTCCCTCTGCCGCTGCCCCTGCTTGTGCTCTCCCTCTGGCAAATGAATAAATAAAATCTTTAAACAAATAATAAAATCTCCTAGTAGCCACGTTAAGAAGGTTAAAAAAAGGTGAAAATAATAAACGACAATTTTTATTTAACCCCCAAATATTTTCATGTTAGTGAATGATTATGATTTATGATTATGATTTCCAGGTAGTGAATGATTACAAATGAGTAATAAGCTACTTCAGTCTTTTATTCTGTGCATCTCAGTTCAGACTAGCCTTGTTGCAAATGCTCAATTGCCACATGTGGCCCTCAGCTCCCTGATTGATCAGCGCAGATCTAGATGATTCTTCCCCTCAAGGAAAAGTGACGGCAAGCTGACTGCTGTGGGGCGGGCTGGATCTCAGGGAGGACCACGTGGGTGTGCCACTTTGCAAAACTTTATAAAGGTACCCCCTGCCCTGGGGCGGGCAGGGTGAGGGGGCAGGGAGGGTCAGGGCTCCAGGCTGTGTCCTCCTCAGGTTGACGTGCTGATTTCTAGCAAGTATTTATCTTCCTGGTCCCAAGAAGTCAGCGCAGCCAGACCCATGGTCCAGCTGTCCTGGATGGAGCTGGGGCAGCAGAACTCATGAGATTTTTCTCTCCCTTTCCCCTGAGCGGTTTGAAAAGACCTTTTTGGGTGATGGGTAACACAGCCTAAAAGGTTCCTCAGCTCACACATTGATTGCATGAGTCCTTGGTCTCGGTCTGGGTCTTATCAAATAACTTTGGAGTCCAAGTGGACAGGCAGGCTCCTTGCAGGGCTTTTTGAACTCTGTCCCCAAAGCAGAAGCTGTGGGGGCAGCTCAGGTGGGCAGCCGGGAAAGCCAGGAGTAGGAGGTGGCAGTGGGCACAGAGTGCAAAGTGTGGATTCTAACTGGTCCATTAGTGGGAGTTCTGAGAGGTCCACCTCTCAAAAGAGAGGCCCTGTGGCCCAGTCTCCCGGCTTCTGCTGCATTCCCACCAGCCCGCAGCCTACTGTCACCCTGGTAGCTGGGATGACCCTGTCCTAAGGCAGAGCCGTGCTACGTGTCTCCACTGGCCTACCTTCTGCAAACAGCTGAAGTCCTCCTGGATCTCTAAGGCCCTCTCTGATTTCATCGCAGTTACCCTCCCTGGCTTGCTCTTGCTCAGAGCCTTTGCATGGGCCGTTCCCTCTGCCTGGAATGCTTTTCTCCCACATGACTCCCTCTCGCACCTCTGTCAGGTGTGTGCTCAAACATCACCTTCTCAGCAAGAAGGCCTTCCCGGCCACCCTGAAATCACAACCTTCCCCATACTTCCTGTCCCCCTGCCCTATTTTATTCCCTTATTCTCTTATGCTTCTCTGTAGCAATTATCACGGCTCAGCATGCTATATATTTTTCTTATCTGTCTGGAATATTGTCTCCCTACTCTCCTAAAATGTAAGCTTCATGACGGAAGGGATTTGAGTCTGATTCATGGTGTCTCCCCAGCTCCTAAAATCGGCTTCGTGTAAAATAGGTGCGGGGTGAACGCATGTTGAATGAATGGTGGAAAGCCCACTGGTTTGGGAGCTAGATTGACCTTGAAGTGTCAACCCCCAGCTCCAGCTGTGTAACCAGAGAAAAACTGCTTAAACTCTATGTGTTTTAGGTCCTCCATTTGTAAAATGGGGACAACAGTACTTAGGCTAAATAGTTGTGTGTGTGTGTGATTAAATGCTATAATTATATTCCTGATTAATTCCAGCAAACATTTACCGTTTCCTTTCTCTGTGTTCCCACCAGCTGCTGTGTCAGGTGCTGCAGACAGGTGACGAGCAGAAGAGGTGCTGTCCCCGCCCTCCTGAAGGGCAGCATGGAGGGCAAGAGGCAGAAAGCGGTTTGCAGCTCAAGCCACCGCCCGTCACCACCCCCATGCTCCATGAGTGACAGTTCCCTCAGAGGGACATCTTTGGGAGTGTCTGCCCTGCTCACAATGACCGCCTTCACCACAGGGATGAACCCCAGCAACCAGGATCACGTCCCGTGACCCATCTGCCCGGCTATGGCTAGAGACGAGCCCCAGACTCAAGTGAGGCCAAAAATACTTCTCTTTTGGCATTTTAAAATCGGACTAGAGATTCCATTTCAGCTTTGGAGCGGGGACTAACGAGACGCTGAGGCACATTCTGCCAGCTGAGCTGGGCACAGAAACTGGTCTGCAGAGAGGCGCGGGGACAAGAGAGGGAGGGGTGGTTTCAGCCAGCCGCTGGTTCAAGTTTCTCTTGAGGCCTGGTTCTATCTCTGCCCCGAGATTCCTGAGACCAGCCCCCCACCCCTCACCCCCACCCCCCCCACCCCCCGGCCCCGCCAGATGATAAACTTCCCCTTTGGGCTTAAACTGGCTAGAGTTGGGTTTTGTTACTTGGAGCCAAAGAAAGGCATCCATAGTTCTTCTGCTCAGAACTAGACTCTCATAGTCCCAATTTTAATATATTTACTGCTTCGGTACACAGAGGAGGTGCTAGGTGAGTCCTAGTCGACACCTGCCACCCCTGCCAAATCCCACCATGTGACACACACTAGATGACCAATAAATACCAATTCTCGTGCATGATTGGTCATCGTAGGTGATGGGGAATGTTAGTTCTTCCCACTGCCTGGCACACAGCAGGGTTACTTCCTTGCAAGTCTGCTCTCCCGTCCAGCTCAGCTCAAAGCATAAGCAGGCCCTTGAACGTCCAATGGTCTAGGGGAGCTTATCCCAACAGAGCTCAGGAAGAATGGACCCCACTCCTGGGCCTGACATCCTTCTCTCTAACCTCTCCGAATCCAGAACAGTGATTGTAAGGGAGTCCTCCCTGGACACGCGGATATTCCCAGGCCCACCAGGGCCCCTCAGGCACTTCCTAGGAGCAGCTGTTTGGTAACGGCTGGTCATGCTTTGTGTAAAAAGCAGTGGGGAAAGGTAGATGCGAATGCTCCATCTCCTGTGGGGCAGGGTCTTCAGCGCAGGAGAACAGGAGGGCAGAGGAGACTCTGCTAGGCAGCTCACACTGTCTGGCCGTAGCTGATGCTAAGACTCTAGACGAAGGGCAAGGGAGCCAATGGATGTCCGAAGGCCCAGAGAGAGGGCAGTCTCCCAGAGCACCAGCTGTCCCACCATAAATGAATGAGTCCCTGGAGCTTAATAACGGACCACAACCAGAAGAACGAGAGTGGAGTCCGTATGCCAAATGCCTAGCCACTTGGGTGACCAGTGGGGTCCTGCAGGAGGAGGTGACTGCCAGGCTCACTCTGTCAATGGCGGGGGGTTGGTCAACAGGCTGTAGGCCAGTGAAGAGGGAGGTCGTGAAGGGGGAGGTTCCCCAGTGGGGTGAGAAGCTCCCCATGGAGTCGGGATAGGCAAAGCGGAAGCGAGGTCTCCTATGTATCAACCACCCAGTCAATGCCACCCAACAGCTTGTTGTAGGAACCCCAGAGAAAAATGGAGCGGTGAACTGGCATTGCTGAGCCCCGACAGTGACTTTTCTTTTTGTAATGCAAGTGCCTGACCTCTGCTTCAAAGAGGACTATCTCAAAAAACCCATTGCCAGCCACCCAGGCTTCTCTGTTGCAGAGATCTTGGTTGATTTCAGTAACTGACCCGTTGAGGCCCTCTCCCCCTTCCTACCCTTTAAATTCCCACTCTTAAATTTTAAATAGTGAGCCCAGAGACCGTAGGCCTCCACACTTGACCCCAATAGGGCAGAACCCCAGGCCTGTGAGATTGCTTTCTCTCCCTCCCTCTCTTCCTGCTGCCTCCCCTGGCCTTGCTGTGTGGCCCAAGTGTAATTTCCAGGTTCCATAAGTAATAAACCTTTCTTTCGAAGTTTCCTGATGGTGGTTGCTGCAGAACGTCTTGGAATCATAATCAGAACCACAAGGGCCAGTCTAGCCACAACATGGATCGTTGAGAGGCAGAGCCCTGCACAAAACAGCAAGACTTCCGGCTCCAGGTTTGCCAGCCAGAGGCCGTCCCCCTGCCCCCCTGGGCAGCTGAGCAAACACCCTGTTCCTTGCTGGCCCAAGTGCCACGCTCTCCCTCGGCTGGGGCTTCTGCTTCCGCTTCCCTCCCAGCAGCTGGACTACCGCCAGCCAGCAGCTTAGGGGAGCTTAGCTTGGGAGTTGTCAGCTCCCTCTCCTTCTGGTTGAGACCATTCATACTCCTATCACCTCCACCACCTGGCCCAGGGCTGGAACGTGGACACCACTGGCAGCCCCAGGGCCGCAGTCTTGGCCCCACCAAGACGAGCCTGTGCTAACGATTTCACCCTTCTGGGTTTTGATTTCCTCACCTGTAACCTGTGGCCCATCTCGGAGGTAAAATGTGAGGTATTTGATTCTAGGGCATTTTTAGGTTGAAAACCCTGTCGCTTGAATGTTGCTGCATCCTAGCCCCAGTGAATATCCTTCTGGCCACAGAAGAGCCCCAGTTTGCTCAAGAGCCCCATTTGCTCTGTGCGTGCCTTCTTCCCGAGGCCCTCTCCCTGTGCTGGGCTAACTCCCTCGGTCCCAAAGTCAGAAGAATTCACATCCCTGCATCTCCACTGCCACCATCTGGGTCGCGGAAGCTGTCCTCTTACTCATGGTTGGCCACAGCATCCTTCCCACAGCCCCCCGCCTCCACTCTCGGGTCCCTCCATCAATGCTCCACCCGAACGTGCAAGGGACTTTAAAAACAGACACGGACCTTGCGCCCACAGAGCTGAGAACCCAGTGGGAGAGGCATCACACCATCAAATGGATATGTTACAGTGAGGGTTGTGAAGGGAAACAGTATGGCGCGTGTAATCTAGATGGGGGAGGGAGGGATCAGGGACTGTCTTTCTGAGAAAGCGGCATTTCAACTACCATCTGAAGGATGAAGTTCACTGAGTGAGGTGTGGGGACAAGAGCATTCCAGGCAGAGAAGATAAGTATGTGGAATGACCCGGAGGCAGGGAAGCACTTGACTTTTTGGAGGAATTGAAAGGAAGCCTGTGTGGCAAGAGCCTGGGAGCGGAGGGCAGGGACTCTCGGGGCTTTGTGCTGGCCTCTGGACAGTGTCATCTCTGTAATGTGCCTTCAAGACCCTAAAGCATCTGGCTCCGCTGACCTCCCTGACCCCATTTCAAGTCAGTTTCTTCTGCAAAGGTAAAGCCAAGATGCTAGCTTGGAATGAAGTCTGTTCCATCCCACCTGCCGGGCATGATGATGTCATGGGTTGTTGTCTCTGTGGTGGAATCAATCAGAGGGGCCTGAATTTTTTCCTCCTCCCTGGGCCTGCTCACCTAGAGGGCAGAGGACATGCTGGGCACACACTGGTCTGAGGGGGATGAGCTGGTCACTGTGACAGGGTGTAGGCAGCCACACCCTAGGGGCCCAGAGAGAGTAGGAGGCAGCAGGAAGCCGGGCCCAAGTCCACCGTGTGGTCTCCACAGTGACAGGCAGCCCTGTGCCTGGACAGGGACAAGCAGCAACGGCTTTGGACGAACTGGAGCCCCCCAGTCCTCAGGGTCCCCTCTTCCCCTACCCCTCCCGGACTCCCTGGCTAAACAGAGAGTTGGACACGGTTGTGGGCAAACATCTTTATTCTGCCCAGGTCTCAAGTTCCCTGGGGCAAGAAGAAGAGGTTGGCGGGGCCAGTGCCACAGGGCCTGCAGGGACAGCACAGAGTTGGCCTAGGGGCAGAGGCACAGGGGCACCTGCAGATGGCTTACCAGAGGGGATCAGTTGATCTGCACCTCATAGTCCACTTCTGACTGGACAAGGGAAGGAAGCCGAATTCCACCAACGGGGTGGAAGCCCGGCACCTGCTCTTGCTCTTGGATCTGGTCTCTGAGGCGCTGGATTTCTAGGCGTTGCATTTCGATGATTCTCCCGGTTTCTTCTTGCTCATTCAGTCTCATGGTGGGTGCGATGCCGGACACGTCCTCGCTGGACACTGAAAGGCACAGAGCAGGTCTACTGTGGGCCTGTTACTGGACTGCTGCGAAGCTTTTTTGAAACCAGCTTATCCCTCTTCTTCCCTTCTGTCCTCTGATTTATTGAGCACTTACTGAGGGACAGACACTCAGTCCCAGATGCTAGGGATAGAGACAGGCCCTTCCACTGTCTCCCGAGCCCCGCCCCCAAGTCTGCCTGCCCCAGGCCCCTCCAGCGGACTCTGCTCATTCCCCCTGTGGCCCATTCCCCAAGCAGGGTGGCGCTCTCCTGCTGACCTAGGTTGGCTTCCAAATCCCCCAGTCCTCCTCCACACATAAGACCCCTGTTCCAGGAGGCAGACCCCTCTCTACCCCTCCTGGGCTGGCCACTCACTCATGC
Organism: Mirounga angustirostris; assembly: GCF_029215605.1. Classification (NCBI taxonomy): domain Eukaryota; kingdom Metazoa; phylum Chordata; class Mammalia; order Carnivora; family Phocidae; genus Mirounga; species Mirounga angustirostris. The sequence continues at coordinate 156,625,170 of NW_026991712.1, forward strand.
TCCTTGAAGACTTTGCCCCGACTCCACCTTCCTGTCTCGGGTGCTGCCATCACCCCACACGATGCCGGTATCCACGAGGGTCCATGGCTCATCCTGTTCCCTGGCCCCACAGACTGAACTCTCAGCATTGATGTCCTTGGCCTCCATGCCATGTGGGCACCTGCTCTGTGGCTTCCCCTCCCTCAGCAGGCCCAGGACCCCACACCTTTAAATCTCTACTGTAGTAGCCCATCCTCCCATTACCACCTCTCTCACTGCCTTCAAGATTTCTGTTCTTTGACTGAGTGTATATCTCTTCTATCTGGACTATTCCATTTTTTACCTACCAAAGGGGTTCCTTTTAGATCCACTCCCTTTTCTGTCCAGTCAGACCCACCGTGGGTTTCTTCTGCCATTTTCTTGACAGCACCCTTGACATTCTAGATGCCTTGTCCTCCGGCCCCATGTGCCCCGCACAGCCCGAACCTGAGATTATCCAACCACCCAGTTTCTCCATTCACACCTGGCCTGTTGTTGCTACCTGTGCGATTCAAATTCTCAGTTTCCAGCCCCAGACGAACTTCCTGCCTGTGGTTAGCAAACTCTCCTTCCCCCGCTCCGGCTGCGCTTCTGAACTTTGGCCTGTACTCTAACTCCTCACTCCAACTCTTTAAAGAAAAGGATGGTCAAACATAACACTTACCCCTTCTAAGTACAGAGTTTAGTAGCATTAAGTGCATTTACATTGTTGTGCAATCATTCCCCAGAACTCTTGCAAGAACACTCATGCCATCACTCTGCTTTCTGTCTCTAAGAACATGATGCTCTAGGAACTTCAGGCAAGTAGTATGACATGGTATTTTTCTTTTTTGTGTGTCTGGCTTATTTCACTTAGCATGACGTCCTCAGGGTTCCTCTGTGTTGCAACATGTGTCAAAATCCTTTCTCTTTAAGGCTGAAGAATATTTTATTGCATGTACATACTAGTTTTGTTTGTCCCTTCATCCAGTGATAGACGTTGGGTTGCTTCTGCCTTTTGGCTGCTGTGAATCATGTTGCTATCAACAGAGAGGTACAAATAACTCTTTGAGACCCTGCTTTCAGTTCTTTTGGGTATATACCTACGAGTGGTTTCTAGATCATATGATAATTCTATTTTCAACGTTTGAGAAACTGCCATGTAGTGTGGCTGCACCATTTTACATGCCCACCAGTGGTGCACTAAGGTTCCAATTTCTCCAGATCCTCGCCAACACTTCTCTGTTGGTTTGTTTTGAGAGTGGCCATCCTAACGCATGTGAGGGGGCATCTCCTCATGGTTTTGATTTCATTTCCCTGATGATGGATGATGTTGAGCATCTTTTCATGTGCTGGTTGGCCATTTGTGTATTTTCTTTGGAGAAATGTCTATTCAAGTCCTTTGCCCATGTTTCTATCTGGTTGTTTTGTTATTACTGTTGAGCTGCAGGTGTTAATTACATATTCTGGACCCTAACTCCTTATCACATACATGATTTGCAAATATTTTCTCCCATCCCACAGGCTGCCCTTTTACTCTGTTGATTGTGTCCTTTGATGCATGTGAGTTTTCAGTTTTTATGTAGTCTATTTTTTCTTTTGTGGCCTGTGTTTTTGGTGTCCCATCCAAGAAATTATTGCCAAATCCATCCTCTCCTCCACTCTTCACAGATGACACTGACACCTACTTCGCCCACAATGTGTGTCTCCAACTCCCAGTCAAGCTTCTCTCAGTAGAAGAGCGGTCTCTTTCCTACCCACTGCCAACCTCTTTCCTGTACATCAGAAGTTAACTCTAGAGAAGAATACATGTTGGAAGCCAAAGAAGAGAGTATTGCAAGGAGCAAGTGTCAGCAAAGCCCAGTGGCCAGCCTTGCCTTGGGCTTCTAATTGGTCTGAAGATGGGGCCAGCATTAAGAGTGCTTGACTCATCCCACTCTTCCTAAGAGAAGTCTAGACCCTTCTCTTCTTGCCTTTGCTTCTCAACTCTTCTTCTTTTTGGCAATTTCTAGGCTCTTGATCTTTTATTATTTCTTCTTTTTCTAGCTCTTGACTCGTCATCCTCCTGCTGCTACGGGTTGCCCCTGATAACCATCCTTTTGGTCAAGCTGTGGCCTGGCCCTGGGGAGAGCAGCACCCTGGGAAGGTACAGCACACCCAAGCCTACAAGCCCATCCACCTGTAACACTTGCCTCTGCCTAGTTTCTGTTTGCCTCTCCACCTGCTCCCTTAGCTACTTCCTCTTTCCTGGTTACCAGTGTAGTCTTTGGACTGATCTTTGCCCTCTCCATTGGCTTTTACACTTACTCAATTATTGTCTTGCTGCCCAGAGAGATCCAACCTGTGTTTGTGAGGCCACAGTCCTGGAGGTACGGACTAGATTGAGCCTAGAAATAATCCAGCACTTGGAATTTTTCTTACTCTGCCCTACCACTAGCCATACCATCCTCTCTTTGTCCCAGTGCTTCACCAGGTGCCATAAGGATCTTGATGCAGATTGTAGCTTTAAGCTCCTCCAGGCTCTGCAATCACTGAGTGAGGTCAATGGACCTCAGAGGTTGGGCACTGGGATGTACTGGATGAGGAGTATCCTAACAGGCAAGGGATAGGGAAATCAGACACTGCAGAGCTATGAGACAGCTCAGGGTTGACACAGCTGCTGGCTGGTGGCTGGCCTCCAGAAGCAGTTGTCTCCTGAAATATCCCTGGCCTGGGTGACACTGTCCATGAATGTTCCCAGGAGTGCAACTGGGCCTCCTGAGACCAGTTCACATGGAAGATGGTCCAGTGGGCTGAATGTGGGGCTTTGGCCCTTGTTTCCCCCTCTGTCTCCTACCTTGGTCTGTGAACATCTTGAGGGCATGGGCTGGGCTTTTCCTGTTTCTTCTCTTCACTGCCCCAATTCTTTCTCATCCCTTTGATAATGACCTGCCTGCTCATCAGTTTGTTTGGTTCAGTCTTACAGAGTTCCCCTTTGATGGTCTTCTTCCATGCACTGTGGTGTGTAAACCCTCCTGTCCTTTTCCTCCATGGTTGGGCCATGTCAGTGCTCTCCTCATGGCCCCTGTCCCCATCTTGCTCCTCATATTCCCCGTGTCCTCTTGGTCCGTGCTCTGCTTTGATCCTGCCTTCTACCAGAGCTGGGCAGTCTCCTCTCCGCATCCTGCCTGCAAGCTTCCTTTGGGAGATTAAGTTCTGATTTTACATGATGTCACATAAGAATGTGACTACTAATACATTTGCATTTATTTCTACTGTTTTATTTGCATTTTATGTTGATGTCACTTTTTCCTTTTCTTTTTTGGCCTTTTCAAAATTTAGGGGGTTTTCCCCTTTACTGGTTTGGAAGGTATATACACTCTTTCTTTCTTAATAGTTATCCTAAAAAGTTTAAGAAGTATATTTAACTTAGAGTCCAAAGTAAATCAGTATCTTTACCCTCTTGCAAAACAATACAAGACTTAGAATGCTTTAGCTTTGATTCCCCTGGTTAAATGCTCAGTGTTTTATTTCTGTCTTGGTATTTTAATCCACAATTTAGACATTGTTAGTATTGTTTTATACAGTTGTCAGACTTCCCTCTGGAGTAATTTTTCTTCCTGACATATATTCTTTAAAAGTTCCTTTAAGGGGCGCCTGGGTGGCTCAGTTGGTTAAGCGACTGCCTTCGGCTCAGGTCATGATCCTGGAGTCCCTGGATCGAGTCCTGCATCGGGCTCCCTGCTCAGCGGGGGGTCTGCTTCCCCCTCTGCCCTCTTCCCTCTCGTGCTCTCTGTCTCTCATTCTCTCTCTCAAATAAATAAATAAAAATCTTTAAAAAAAAAAAAAGTTCCTTTAATGAGGTTTTGTTGGTGACAAATTCTCTCAGTTGTTTGTAAAAAAATTTTTTTCTTGTGTTTCACCAGTTACATAACTCCAGGGGACAGTTATTACCTCTTAGCACTTTGAAGACACTATTTCACAATTTCTACATGGTTTATACTGTTGCTCTGGGGAAGTCAGGTATCTGTTGAATTGTTATTCCTTTATATGCAATCTATCTGTTCTCTGGCTGCTTTTAACATCTCTGTCTTTGGTTTTCTGCAGTTTAGATATAGATTTCTTTTTATTTATCCAGCTTGAGATCCACCGGGCTTCCTGGACCTGATGATTGGCATCTTTCACCAATTCTGAAAAACTTCCAGCTATTCTTTATCATAATGTCGCCTCTCCTCATTCTCTTTCTCAAACTGACATAAGTTGGGTTATCCCAACCCGTCTTATTTGTCTTTTATTATACCTTTGTCCCACTGGGCTACAGTCTGGGTAATTTCTTCATTCTTTTAGTTCACGAAGTCTCCTTTCAGATACCTCTAACCCATTGTTCAGTCTGTCCATTGAGTCTAATTGCAACCTATAGTTTTCATTTCTAGGAGTATTTTTGGTTCTTTTTTCTAATCTACCTAGCCAATTTTGGGAAACTCTTATTTTGTCTTATTTTCAAATTTCTATTTCTTTAAATATATTAAATATTTTTATTTTCATAATTCTATTATCCACGGTCTTTGTTGATTTTATTCTGTAGTTTGATACTTTTGTTGTTTTTCACTCATGGTGATTTATTTCCTCCTGTATTTAGTGATTTTTGATTGTGAGTTCATGTTCCTTAGAATGTTATCTATAGGAATTCTTTGACAACTGGTTTTAAAATGTATTCTTCCATAGAAAATTTGTATCTGGTTCTGCTTGGGACCTGGAGACACTACCAGTTAAACTAAATCTTCAGCCAACGTTGCTTTGAGCCACAAATTAAGTGTAAATTCTGGACTTAAACCTGCCTGAGTTGGACGTTTGGTTAGGAGTTCTCAGGGAGAGATCTTTTCTCTTGTTTTTTCTTTCCTTCATCCAGAGCCAAGACTAACAGATACTTATCTCACCTATCTCCCTCTGTAAGGTAAGTTTCCCTCTCTAGTTAGCTTATAGTTTCCCAATTCATTCTATATTGATCTAACACCATTTCTTCCTTCTTCCTTCCTTCCCTCCCTGTCTACATCCTTACCAACACTTGCAGGGTTTTTGTTTGTTTGTTTGTTTTGTTGTTTGATAATAGTGATCATAATGGACATGAAGTAGTATCTCACTGTGGTTTCAATTTGCATATTTCTGGGGCATCTGGCAGTCAGTTAAGCATCTGACTTGATTTCAGCTCCAGGTCATGATCTCAGGATCATGAGATCAAGCCCTGTGCTGGACTCTGTGCTGGGCATGGAGCCTACTTAAGATTCTCTCCCTTTTCCCTCTGCTCCTCCCCCTCCGCTTGTACACATGTGTGCACCTGCATGTGCATTCTCTCTCTCTCAAAACAAACAAAAATTGCATATTTTTAATGATTTCTGTTGAGCATCTTTTCATATGCTTATTAGACATTTTTGTAATTTCTTTGGATAAATGTCTGTGCAAGTCTTTTGCTCATCAAAATTTTTTTTTGGTTGTTGTTGAGTTGTAGGAGTTTTTTATTTATTCTGGGTCTCAGTCTTTATCAGATATATGACTTGCAAATATTTTTCTCCTATTGTATGGATTGTTTTTTCACTCTTGCTGAAAGTGTTCTTTGATGCATGAAAGTTTTAAATTTTGATGTAGTCCAGTTTATTTATTTTTCCTTTTGTTGCCTGTGCTTTTGATGTTATATCTAGGAAATCATTGCCATATCCAATGTCATAAAGCTTTTCTCCTATATTTCTTCTTTGCGTTTTATAGTTTTAGTTCTGAAATTTTAGGTCCTTGGTCCATTTTGAGTTAATTTTTGTATATGATGTAAGGTTAAGGGTCCAACTTCATTCTTTTGCATGTGGGTATCCTGTTTTCCCAGCACCATTTGCTGAAAAGATTGTCCTTTCCCCATTGAGTGGTCTTGGCACCCATGTTGAAAATCATTTGACCATATATGTGAAGGTTTATTTCTGGGCTCTTTACTCTATTCCATTGGTCTGTATGTCTGTCTTTATGCCAGTACCACACTGTTTTGATTACTATAGCTTTGCAGTAAGTTTTGAAATCAGGAAGTGTGAGACCCCCAATTTTGTTCTTCTTTTCCAAGATTGTTTTGGCTGTTTGAGATACCTTGAGATTCCATATGAATTTTGGAATGGATTTTCTATTTCTACAAAAGAAATCATTGAGATTTTGACAGGGATTGTACTATTAGTAGATTGCTTTGGGTAGTATTGACATCTTAACAGTATTAAGTCTTCCAAACATAAGATATTTTTCTATTTATTGGTGTCTTAATTTTTTTTTCAGCAATGTTTTGTAGTTTTTAATGTACAAGTCTTTTGCCAGCTTGGTTAAGTTTATTCCTGAGCATTTGTTGTTTTTGATGTTTTTATAAATGCAATTGTTTTCTTAATTTCATTTTTGGATTGTTCATTGTTAGTGTATAAAAATGCAACTAATTTTTGTCTGTTGATTTTGTATCCTGCAATTGGGATTTCTGATCTTTTGCATGAAGCCTCCCCCTATCCTCTATAGAAATTTGAAGGATTTTTCCTTTGTTTTCTGGTCTTTAGGAATTTCATGATGATGGACCTGATCCATCTATTTTTAGCCATTGTATTGGATACTAGGTAGATCTAACAGCTTCTTAAAGACTTTTCCTTGTTTTCAGCCCCACCTTCATCCCTACTTCCTGAGATATCTGCTTCTGCTAATTCCTGAGCCTTGGGGAGGTTTTGTGATGTACATTAAGTTTCTTCTAGGTTCCTACTTCTGGCTTAGGAGTCTATGAAGTCATTTACCACTCATCTAACCATTTTCCAGCTTTCAAAATTTTGTATCTCTTTCCTTTTGTGTTTCCTTTGATCATATGGTTTATTTATGCCATTTTAGTAGGTTTCTAATTAGCCATCTTTATTTAGAAGTCTAATTATATGGTTTTAATAATTGAAAAACATGCAGGTGTCTATTAGACCTGGTAGTTAATTGTTTTGTGAATGAAAACTTAACACAAATGCTGCTAAAACTAAAATGGTGGTTTGGGGATGGCAACCTGTCCTGTTTGGATAAAGAATTCTTTAAAAAAAAAAAGTATGTATGTATGTATGTATGTATGTATGTATGTATTTATTTATTTATTTATTTATTTATTTATTTTACAGCGCGGTTGGGGGGCAGAGGGAAAAGAATCTCAAGCAGACTCCCTGCTGAGCATGGAGCCCAACACAGGGCTCTATCTCATGACTCTGAGATCAAGACCTGAGCTGAAATCAAGAGTTGGACACTTAACTGACTGAACCACCCAGGCAGGCCCCCAGATAAAAACCAACTGAATTGGTCAATCTTACAAAACTTGAGGTTATATATTTTGAGCTAACTTGTCTTGGTGGCCCCATGTTCAAAATTAGAAGTCAGACTTAGGTTCTTCATGATCAAAGCAGACAGTTGGTAATCCCTGTCTTCAACTGTTACAAATGAAATCTTCCTTGAGTAAAACTATAGCACACAAATGATCCGATGTTGGGTTTGTTTCAAAATAATCCACTGTGATGAGAGAAAAATAACTGGGGACTGTGGATACCAATGAAGCAAGAGTGACAGGAACCGATACTTGCTGAAGTCGGGGAATGGATTCATGGGAATTCCTTAGGCTTTTCTCTCATTTTTTGTATATGTCTGAAAATTTCAACAATAGTAATAAGAAGAAATTGGCTATATCAGACAGTATCCTGAGGAGGTCTCAGTTGATTATTTGCTAGGACATTTGGGCATATTTGAAATATTTTTTAAAGAGAGGCTTTGCAATTGTTCGCAGGCACATCTATGCTTCCACCTCATCTCAAAGAGGTCAAGCATCTCAATCTTCGTAACACATACTGTGCTCTTGTGTCAGTTCTTTAGACCTAATATTGTCACTTCAGGTACTACTCAGAGACTCTACTCTTGTCTCAACTTCTCCTCGACGCTAATAAAAAGGGCAGATAAGACAACACAATTATACATATAATTTTGTAATAGGTTAAGAGTCCCAAGAAATTACGAAAATAGTAGAGAGTTCCTGTGTATACTTCAGTCACCTTCTCCCAATGATAACCTCTCACGTGACCATAGTACATGAGATGACTGATATTGGAAAGCCTCAATCTATGGCCATGGCAGGTTCCCATTCATCGAGGCTTCTAAGCTCTATTCCTGGGCATAAACCACCAGAAAACAATATACTTGAATCACACTGACTTAATTTTCCATGGAAATGCCTTATACTCTCTGTCTTTATTGACTGTCCAGATAAGAAATGGATACCTGATGCATGTTTTTTAATTGTCTGAAGACATACAGTTAAAGGCTGTCTACTGTGTTATTCAACATCCCTTTCATAAGGATCTGTGTGTTAAGTTTCTTACGAAATTTAGTGCCAAGGAAAGGTTTGTTTCCCCAGGAAAAAAAACTCTAAACCTTCCTTTTGCCATAAATGAAGACTATTTAAACTATCATATTTCTCTGTTTCTCTTTTTGCCTTGGCTGTCAGAAATTCAGAGGGACTTTAGGATATAATTTAATATTTCTAATGTCATTCTTTCCTCCTTTCCATTTGAATATTTCTAATCTTTCTTTTTGTCTTTATTTTAATTGCACAGGCCCACAATCCCTTATCCTCAATCCTAAAGTGCCAAGAGCTCTAAAAATGTAAAGCATTTTAAAATTTATGAAGTTCAGTGTGAATATTCATGTTTCACTAAAGAAATACGAATGTGTTTGATTTCAGGGCCCTGCCTCAGACTCCCCTAGGGATGTTATGTAATATGCAGTATATAGTACGCTCTTTCTAAAATCGGAAAGATTCTGAATTCTAAAACTATAGCTAACCCCAAGGATTTTGGTCCCACACATGTTTGAATGTGGCAAGTGCCTCACAGATCCTTTGGATAGCAGGTGTACAGCAGGAGAGGTTCCCGGAAGGCCATGGGGTAGATGTGGTCTGACTCTGGGGAAAGGCAGCCTTGGAAGCCAAAGGGAGACCTCCTTGTGGCTGCCATTGGTCCCTTGATCCCAATGCTCATCCCCCTTGGCCACTGGTGACATTACCTGTCTCTGCAACATCTTGTGGTCGGAGTTTCTTCATCAGTTTCAGAGCTGCTTCAAGGTCATAGACTTGGGAGCGGGTGAACTTCAGCTCCCTGCGGAGCTCGTTAATCTCCTTGATCAGGGAGACATTTTCCTGTAGAGGAGAAGAGAGAATGAATATGGATGGATGAGTGATCAGTGGGCACAGGGCCTGTCCTGGCCTGGGGCTGAGGGTGTGTGGAACAGACAGGATTGGGCCTGGACCCAGATTCCTCTACTGGGTACAAGTCCTTATCCTAGCCCATGGATAAACCTCTTGAGGTACCAGCTGACTTACCTTCAGGTGGACTCTGGCAACATAAGATACAGATAGAGTATACCATTCCCAAGCATCCAGACCCTTTCCAGCATCAACAACAATGCTTTTCTAAGCACTTTATATGAATTGAATGCATTGAAGTATCATAATAACCCTATGAGGAAATTCTATTATAATCAAAATTTTATAGAAGAGGAAACTGAGGCATAGAGAGGTTATGTAACTTGCCCAAATTACATGGATAGGAATCGGCAAAGTCAGGATTCTAACTCTGACAGTCTGGCTCCAGAGTTCTGAGCTCTTAAGTACTATGCTATACTTTATTCATTTTTCCCCATTCATTTGTTGAATCTACATTTATGTGGTATCTGCTATGTCCCTGGGATACAGACAGAAATAAGAAATGGTTTCTGCCCTCAGCAGCATACTGTTTAGTGAGGAGCATAGAAAATAAATGAATAATGAACATTTGCTCTATCCATTGACAGTTCACTTCTCTTTTTGTGTTTGACAAATATCCATCCATCCATCCATCCACCCATCCACCCATTCCAATATTTACTTGAGTACTTACTATGGACCAGGCACTGTGCTGATCCTGGGGGTATATAGAAAGTAAGACCTGGCCTCTGATCTTGAAGAGTTTGGGTTTAGTGGGGGATCTGGGTATAGCCAAGCGTGGTGGCCACCTTGCCACCTCTCCTCTACAGGAAAATGTCTCCCTGATCAAGGAGATAAATGAGCTCAGCAGGGAGCTGAAGTTCACCCGCTCCCAAGTCTATGACCTTGAAGCAGCTCTGAAACTGACCAAGAAACTCCGACCACAGGATGTTGCAGAGACAGGTAATGTCACCAGTGGCCAAGGGGGATGAGCACTGGGATCAAGGGAACAATGGAGGGGTGGGGCACAGAGGAAAAGTACTTAGCCCTGCCTGAATGACCAGGGTGGATTCCTAGGAACTGCTCCCTGGGCTGAGGCCGCAAGGAGTTACCAAGGAGAGGGTAAAGGGGGTCACACACAACTGGAACAGCAAGTGAAAGACACAGAAATAGGACATGGCTGGTGTGTGGGGGACATGCAGCTGTTCTATATCCCCAGACACAAAGTAAGAGGCAGACACAGAGGAGCGAGGATGAGGAGCCTGCTGGGGGTCCCGTGGTGGGGGTTCTGCACCTGGAACCAAGCAGTTGCTTCTCTCTTCCCTTCCCACACCTCAAATCTCTGCTTTCCTTTTCACACTCAGCCTGAGGGCACTGAGGGTGGCTCCACGGAGGTGTCCCCATTCCCATGGGTCCAGAAAAGGACTGGCTATTCCGTACTTGGCTTGTCCACAGCACTGCTTCTCATGTGACAGCACAAAGGATCCTGTTAAATGTGGCTTCTGACTCAGTCGGCCTGGGGCTGGTCCTGAGATTCTACATTTTGAACTAGCTCCTAAGAGATGCTGCCACAAGCCTGAGGGCCAGACCATTGGTGGGTAGCAAAGCCCTTGAGGGTCGGGGTGCCAAAAAAGGCAAATGCAGGCCAAATCTACATAAAACAGACCAGGGACTACCACCACTTGGGACACTCTCCATAGTGGGAAGCATGGAGTCAGCCCAGAGAACAGGGTGATCCCAAGCACTATTGTCCATGAGCCATGACAACCGCTTCTCTGCTAGGGGGATATGCCTGCAGAGCCCACATGGGAGCAGTGCCCAAACTGGAGACACCCTGACATATTCTTTCCCTCTGGAGCCTCTTTATCTGAGCATATCAGATGTATGTACCTTCAGATTTTCAGTATACCACTTAATTTCAGTATTCCTCATTAAAAAAAAATTCTCTTGGATGAAATGCCCAATTATTGCTGATCCCTTGTTTCAGGCTGGGCTTTCTGCTTTTTTTTTTCCTATAAAGTCAGCAGATTTCTCCATCTGATCTTTTACTCTTTAAGTAACCCAGGCCTTAGTGATGAAACGCCCACATTTCCTTTCCAGATGCTCTCCAGCAAAACTCGCTGCCAGTTTCCTCCCCTGGAACCTCTCCACGCTGACTTTCTAACATGACGTACTCAATTAAGTATGTTTGTATTTGGTTCTAAGACCTTGGACTCTGCCTTGCATGTAAGAGGCGCCCAATAAATACTTATGGAGTGGATAACAAATGAATAACTAATGCAGCAGATATCAAGCTGAAGAAGAGATTCTTACTAACAAGAAAATTACAAACCAGAGCGTAAAGGTCGGGCAGGGGAGACCAGACAGCAGGGAGATTTAGGAGGGCCGCAGGGAACTCAGGCAAACCTGCTCCACCTCAGGGGCTCTCTCCACTCCCCCTCTTCATGGGCATCACTTAGCTTCCCTTTGCTTGCCTTGTTCAGTAAAGTAACAATAATCAGAATGAAGATTAGAGACGGCTGAAGGTACCATTTGACCAGTCCTCTCCAGCTATATCTTGAAGTACAGCTTGGTCATCTCCAGCCATTCTGTCACTAAGTCCTATCAATTTTGTGCCTTCACCAGATCTTGTGTTCACCCTTCCTGCTGTGATTCGTAGCCAGCTCTTATTTTTTTTATTTTTTTAAAAAGATTTTATTTATTTATTTGACAGAGAGAGACACAGCGAGAGAGGGAACACAAGCAGGGGGAGTGGGAGAGGGAGAAGCAGGCTTCCCACTGAGCAGGGAGCCCAATGCGGGGCTCGATCCCAGGACCCTGGGATCATGACCTGAGCCGAAGGCAGACGCTTAATGACTGAGCCACCCAGGCGCCCCTCAAGTCAGTGTCGTAGCCAGCTCTTATCATCTCTCCCCTCTACTACCGTAATGGCCCCAAGTAGAGCCCTTGCCCTAGTGTTTCCCCAGCCCTCCATCCTCGACAACTCTGCTACCATGACTGGGGCTTCTGGCTCCTGGTACTTTTTGGTGTGAATGCTTGTTTCTAACCCCACTGCCTGCTTCAGACACCTCCATGATGACTGCCACCTAAATGGGCCTCCAGGACGTGACTCAGTCCCTATTAGAGTGTGATGGAGACCCATGACTTAATGCGGCCCGGTTCTTGGTTCTGTTCATTCATTCGTTCATTCATTCATTCATTCACTCACTCATGCATAAAAATCACCTAAGAACCTGTTCCTGAAAGCCTACTGTGCACTGGTCTTTGTGGTGGACACGGGAGGCCCAGCTTGGATCCAGTGCTTAGAGATGCCATGAGAGTCTGAAGAGGCATGCTCACCCAGTGTGAGAAAGGCTCCCTGGGGAGGTGGGGGGCAGGGAAGAGTGTTTCAGGCCTGGAACTAAGGGGGAGCAAACAGGATTTGAGGCACTAAATGCTTGATGATGATGACGACAACAAGAGTAATCATAATTTCAAGCACTGATTGGATCCCTGCATCCCATCAAACATTTTGCGTACAATAACTCATTTAATCCCCACGACAACCTGATGACATAAGAAGGTATTATTAGACTCATTTCCATACGAGCACACTGAGGCCAAGGCAGCGCATCGTGGCAGAGCTGGGACTTGAATCTAGTTGTGTCTGCCTCTAGGACTGTTGCCTCCCAGACTCTACTTTCCGCCTCTCATTGATGTCACTCCATTCCAACACCTCACATAGTATGTGGACGGCCATGGAATCCCCCCAAAAGTACAAGTTTGGCTCCTTAAACAGTGCTTTCTGGCATGGTCTGTGTTCTGAGGAGTCCAGAGGTCACACTGAGGTCAACTGTATATGCTTTTGGGTAGCTGTGTGAGCTTACAATGTGGATGCGACAGGTTTGCTGAGTCTTTTGTTCCTGGTCCCTCCTCGGTCGGCACCACCTACAAAAGCCCCCCCCTCCCAGTCCTCCAGCAGCTCCTCTGCGGCAGGAAGAATGTGACCTGGGGTCCATCAAGTGTCAGGTCCTGAGATATGTATGACCGGCTGGGGGAACGCTAAAGTCCATTTCTATAGAAAACCTTCTAAACAAAGGGGCTACACTGAGCTGTCCAGGACTGCCTTGGGTGGAGACGCGGGAACCGACCCTGACAGAGCCTTCAGCCCAGAAGGGAGAAGGAAGGGAATGCCTATAGCACCCCCTACTGGCCTTCCCTATGTTGACACCTTTAAGAATACTGCGGTGCCTGGCAGCGTGGAAAATGCAGGCAGCATGTTTATTCCGTGAACTTGGAAGGCTGCATCGGTGGCGTCTTTCTGGAACCCACCGTTGGTGGGATCATCACCTGCCTAACTGCACAGAAGAGGCATCTCTCTGGTCCTCTTTCAACCTGCCTCTCACATCTGACCTGACGTTTCCTCATTTCTACTCTGAATTGTCCTTTGATGCCACAACCTAGCCCCTTCCAAGGCCTTCTCGTCTCCCCTCAAGGGGCAGCCGTCTTTTCATGGGGTTTCCCACCACCTGCCTTCCCACCCTGCCAACAGAGAAGATCGTTTCAAAACAGAGAACACCCCTACCTGCTTCAACCTTGGGTGGCACCTGCTTCTAAGAGAAACGTTATGTTTCTTGGTGTGGCCAGGAAAGCTCTGGCAAGTGACTCTAAGCTGCTTACTTTCCAGCCGGCTTTGTCCTCCTTGCCCCTGGAATTCTGCGATAAAGGAAGTCTGTGGACTCCGGGATCCCCAAACACCCCAGACGCCTCACTCTTCCCTGCCTGCCCGTTCTCAGGTGTTCTCTCTGCCCGGAAGTCTCTTCCTCTACTTGCTCCCTGACCGCCTCTACTCCCCTTCAAGGCCCAGCTCGAGTGTCTCTTCCCTGCCTCTCCCACGGGCCCATGGCCCTGGATAGACTGTACTGAGCAGGGGTGGTCTGTATCTGGTTTAAGTTTCCTACCAGGAACTGTTGAGGGTAGGTGTACTATCACATTCATCTCGGAATCTTCCATGGCCTGGCATGGAGCTTGGCTTGTCAGAAGCCCTCCAAATTGTGTCCTGAATAAAACGTGTGTCCTCATTGTATGCAAAGCGATTCTGACCTTCCTATCTGCAGGCATGCTGGAGAGCGAGTGCAGAGGCCCTGTGCTCCTGTCTGAACATATAAATGAGACAGTGACCTCATTTTCTGGGGTTCTGCCCTGGCCTTCCTTGCCTTTTTGGACTGAAGTGCCAGGGCCTTGGTGCCGGCAGAAGCAGCTTCTTAACTACGCAGAGCAAAGCGGGGCGGGGTGAGGGGGGTTGGGGGAGGGCTGGCCACCCACTGGGAAGTCTGGGAGCCTTTGGGCCATCCCCGCTCCCACGTCCCCAGTCCACAGGCAGCCCTGGTCCTTGCTGGGATGGCCTTCCAGGTTCTCCCACTGACTTCCGCCTTGGTTCTCAAGTAGGTCTTTCGGTGGGAGGACCGGAAGGGAGAGGGCATTTGGGAGCACCTGCTCCGTCCCAGCCAGTGCCTCGTGCTTCGTGTTACTCATTTCATTCAATCTCCGTGGTAACTCGCTGAAGTGGGTACTTTCTTCCCCATCTTACGGATAGGAAAGGAGGCCCTTGGAGAAACGAAGGAGGTTCCCCCAGGTCTCCCAGTGAGAGTGGCTGGGGCAGCATAACCCGGGTTTAGACAGACTGTGCCTACTCTCGTTTCTGCTGCTCTGACACCTGGCCTGGCCCTTCTCCTTCAGCTGAAGATCAAAGAAGGAAACCATTTTTATAATTGAGAACAGTGGCTTTGGAAGTTTTTCTTTCTTTCTTCCTTTTTCTCTTGCTTCCTTTCTTTTCGTTCCCTCTCCCTCCCTCCTTTCCTTTCTTCCAAACAAAGTCTGACACCGAGCCTGCTACTATAAGCAAGGAGTCTCCCTGGGTAAAGGGTAGGACCCCAGAACCCTGCCTCCCGGCCCCCCTCTGGCTCCTTGCGGTTGTCTGGGGTAACACCTATGGATCCGCAGGGTTCCACAGCACACAGGTTTGCTGCTCAAGAAAAGCTGCTCAAGAAGGCACTTTCCGGGGCTCCCCCTGGTTGACGGCTCCCTCTGCCAGCCATCAGGGAGGGGCAGGGCTTGGCAGGAGCCCTGCTTGTGTCTCCTTGCTCCCTCCACCCTCTCACCCTGCCCAGCAGAAGTGGGCATGTGCCCTCTGGGGTCCCTGAGAGTAAAAGAAGACCTACGCCTGCCCTGAGGGGCCTCATGCGGATGTACCGGCGGACTAGCCTGTGGGCTTTCCTTTCCTTTTCCTTCTTCTCCGAGGACTGACAATTGCTTTACCCAAATCTGCTGGGCATGGAGAGAGGGACCCCGCCCCTGGAGGACACTTCAAACCTGTGCTCTGGTGGCAGGGCTCAGATGAAGGCTCAGCAACGTCACCAGCTGCCAACTGCTTCCATAGTCGTCCTGGTCCCCCTGCCCAGCACACTGCATTCCAGAAGCCCGGTGGGCTCTCTGTGCCTGGGCGTCCTGAGACCCTTAGCTGTGGCTCTGTGTCCCCACTGCTGGTGCCTAAAGGGTCCCACCAATGGAAGGCACGCCTCTCTCTGGGCTTCTGACTGCTTTTGTGGCCCAGGAGAAGGGCAGTGGTTTGAGGCAGGGGCTGGCTGTAGGATGGCACGAGACCCGCCCTGCCTGGGTCTGGCCTGAATCGCGGTGCACTCTGCTCGCCCAGGTAGGTACTGGCTGAGTCGGGAACTGGTTTGTTTCAATCCAACTGCAGCCCATCCTCATTCCAGTATTTTAATTATGGCATTAAAGAAATATAAACACAAAAAGGTATGTGCCTTATGAATGTGATTCCGATGTTTTCTTTTGATATTAAATCACATTAATTGCCTCAGACGATACTGATACTCAAACAGAAATCTGGCAGTAGAATCCTGACTGGCAGTCCTGATAATGTGCGCAAGTGGGGGCGGCCTTATATAATGGGGTCAGCGCTTTCCGCACAGCCCGATGAAGGATCCTAGGAGGTGGATGTGGACAGCTCATTAAATCAGAGAAAGGCCACCACTATTGTGGGTGTGGTTGGCTCTGGACCCGAGAGATAAGGGAAGGGACCTGAGGCACCAGAAAAGGCAGATGAGGCGGGTGGAGACGGGTGTGTTCAGAGGGAACTGGATACCAGGGATCCCATGATTCAAGTAGCAGACTGAAAAGCAGCAAAACAAAGTCAGGTGAAATAAGAGTGGGAAACCGCAGAAAAGAGGAGAGAGTGACTCAGGAGAGCTAGAATCACGTGGATGGAGGGCCAGAGGAAAAAAAGAAAGGGTGCCTGTGGAGTAGGGATGGGGGTAGAAACGAATGGGCACTGGCGGGGCAGGGGTGGGCAAGGGCACACCTAGAAAAACTTGGAGGGGCTCTGGGCCACGGGTCAAGCTCGGGGAAGGCAGAGGAGAGGAGTCAAAGAGAAAGCTGTAGAGAAAGCTAGTGGCCTCCCAGACATTTGAGGAGTGTGCAGGTACCTGCATGATGCGGACATAATCAGTGCGGTGCAGCTCACTGTCCTTGACCACCTTCTTCTTGAGAGTGGCCAGGTTTCTCTCCAGGTGCTCCCGCTGACGGGCATACTCCTGCTGCAGGTCCGTGTTCAGCCCTGCGATCTCCACCTGATGGGGCAGAAAGGGCTTCTCAGGGAGGGAGGGGGACCTGGGAGAGCAGGTGAGTGCGGGGAAAGGGGAGCAGGGCTCACCATGTCTGCCCGCTGCACGTACTTCTCAAAGAGAGCTCGGACCTTCTCCTTCAGGAGTCGGGGTTCCTGAATGTACGCCACACAGTTGTGAAGGTCTGTCTTAAACCGTTTGACCAACGCCTCCAAGTCCCGCTCCTGCAACCACAGGCATATAGTTCTGGCACCCCAGGGGTTCTCCGGGGGGGGAAAGCAGATGGCAGCAGGAGGATGAGAGACATTTCCTCTGGGGCTCATGGTTGGCTGCTGGGGCCCATGGTGGACAGAGAGACCTAGCTGGGCACACAGCCAAGAGGCAGAGAGAGGTACTAACACCCATGTGCTTCTGCCCAAATAGCTTCATCTTTAAAAGGCCACCCAGAAGATTCCTCCATTGGCTCTGGATTCCTTTCAGGACCACAGGCCTTAAAAGATGAGAGGAAGCACGAGTGGTCCCCCTGTTCCTTTCTGAGCCAAGATGGATAGTATCGCTTCTCTCTTGCAGGTCCCTGGGCCAGCATTTCCCTGTCCCCTCTCTGAGCTCACCCAGGGTTTATCCTTCCTGACAGGAGGGCTGCTGTGAGTGGGTAGTGAAAACATGGCCAAATTGGGCAGATTGGTTTCATCCGCACACTTGGGCCAGAGGCTCACTCTTCCATCCTGCTTTCTCTGATGCCCATCCTCCCGTACCCCAGACCTGGAGGGTCTCTCCTTTCTCTTTGCTCCCGTAGCCCTTTGTTCATCTATCATAACCTTTTGTCTTGCTTTAGGATTGCTGTGCATGCACCACAAATCACCTAGCCACCCATTCCATCTGTGAAGGGCAGGATCTGCGTCAGTTCACATTGGTGGCTCTGCAGCTTCTGTTCTGACCTAGTGCGGAGTCAACGCTTAATGTGGGGGATGGAAAAAATCAATCCGATTCACCAAACATGGGGGGCCCTGTGCTAGGGGGTGGGGGTGTAACCAAGTCCTGGCCTGGGACCAGAAGACCTAGTTCCCAGTGCTGGTTCTGAGTATGCTACTTGGCTCTGGGTGCCTTAACCTTCTAATGTCTCTGGCCTTACTTAATTACCTACAGAGACTGGAATAAACAATTTTGAAGGCTCTCTTTGCTTCAGTATGTTTTTGCTTTGTTTCTGATAGTCAAAACCTTTTGCCACTGCCTATAAATGACCTCTCTGAGCATATTCCTTCCCAGGCCAAACAAGCCAATGCTGCAAGCATTCTTATGAAACTGGCCTCCCATCCCCTAGAGCACTTTATCCAAAGTCCTCAGTCTCAGATGGAGGCAGTCACGTACATTTGCATGGGCATGAAACCAGGCAGGGCTGTGAGCAAGTGGAGAGTGAGTTAAAATGGGAATGTATCTTAGCAATGTGCTGGCGCTGTCTCTTGGAAGCCAGCTACCCGCGGCCGACAGGTGCCGGATCCTGAATCCAAGATCTGCCAGACTCTGAAATCCTCACACCTTCTGTCTCTCTCTCTGCATCTCTTGATCAGTGGCTCGTAGTTTCTGCCACAGTTCCGTGATGTTCAGCTCCAGCTGCATGTTCTGCTTATGGAAACGCTCCAGTTCTGCTTCCATCTATAGAGAACACGGGGGGAAAAGTCAAGAATAAGAAAGTAAGGGAATAAAATTATATTTGGGAACTGCAGCCTTTCAGTGGGGATGTTTCCCCGGCTACCAGGGCATTTCTTTTCTAGCTCCCACCTATGTCCTCTGCAATGAAACCTTTCTTCTTCCTTTTTTTTGAGATTGAGAGAGAGAGAGCGGGCCCACACAGGAGAGTGGCGGGAAGGGGCAGAGGGAGAGAGAGAGAGAGAGAATCTCAAGCAGGCCCCACGCCCGGTGCAGAGCCTGACGCAGGGCTGGATCTCAAGACCCTGAGATCAAGACCTGAATTGAAATCAAGAGTCGGACACCCCGACTCTTTCTTCTTAACTCCTTGCCATCCCCAAAGCCCCCACCCCTTGGTGGATATATTAAGCCAGACCACATGTTTCTATAACCAGGCTCTGAATTTTTCTTAGTTTCCCTGTTCCTTCAGCCATGCCGATTGCCTTCTTTTCTTGAATTCTTTGTTACTTGGTGACTCTCAATTACTGGAACCTGGAACCTGAAACAGGGTTCTGCAGAGAAGCACCTTCCTTCCCTATTTTGTGAAATCCTGTGAGAGGATCTTGACTTTTTGGGGCCACAAGCCATCAGAGTCAATCCCACCCTAAGCAGAAAGTTGTAAGGGACCAGCAGGTAGGCATCCCCAGTCTAAGGACCCTCCACCTCAATCATTCTGTTGAAAAGGTCTTTAGAAGTACAACTGAAGGGCACCTGGGTGGCTCAGTTGGTTAAACAGCTGCCTTTGGCTCAGGTCATGATCCCAGGGTCCTGGGATAGAGCCCCATGTCGGGCTCCTTGCTCAGTGGGGAGCTTGCTTCTCCCCTGCCTGTCGCGCCCCCTGCTTGTGCTTGCTCTCTCCCTCCCTCTCTCTCTGTGTCAAATAAATAAATAAAATCTTAAAAAAAAAAAAGTACAACTGAGGAGAATGTCTCGTCTTCAAAAGAAAAGGAAGAAACCACCAGTGAGCTTCTGAAAGATTTTTTATTCATTACTGCATTTGTATTAACCAGAGATATGTGAATGACAATTGGAGCTTCAGATTAGGATGAGACCAGGTGTATGTGAGCTCTCAGTTGATCTAATTTCTGCCAAAGGCAAAGGGGTGATGTTTGATTGATGCACCAGATCTGGTGCACACTAGTATTCCTGTTAATAGAGAGGTTCGCTATTTGGGGGAGATGGGCTAGTTCACTGGGTTTTTTCATGGCTGGCTGGAGTAGCTCCTCTAGTCTATCCCAGGTCCTTTGGTCAGATTTCAAAGCTCCTGACTTCTGGGGTACCAGGAAGGCTGAGTGAGCCACATCCACGTCCTGGACATGAAGGGGCAGCTCGTAGAACGTTATCATTACTGGAAGCGTTCGGTACAGACAGAAGAGCCCTTTGACCCGGCGCCTGGCGGGAAGACAGAGCTCAGTAGCTATTCGTCTGAATGAGTGCGTGCACGGCAAATGTCCAAGGCAAAGGGGAGCCTCTGTGAGGGAGGAGAGGGGTGCTTGAAGCAACCTGCCTTCTGGAAGAAGAGTGAAAAGATAAAGGCACAGTGTCCACCGGGTGGAGGACACAGCAGGTGTGGGGACGTGCGCCGCTAAAGAAAGAACGTGTCCACTGGGGAGGGCTGGCCAGGGCTCGCAGGCCTGCGGAAACGGAACTGATGAAGAGGGGGTTTCTGTCTTCAAGAGCCGCAGGTCTAGAGGGCTAGGAGGGAAGGTCCAGGGAGAAAGTGCCCTCTGCATGCACGGAGGAAGCTAGGGGTGGCACCCAGAACAGGGAGGCTCAGCCAGGTTTTGCGAGACAAATAGGTATATGGGAGGTCAGAGTGGAGAAAGAGAACTCCAGGCAGAGAGAGCGCCAGAGGCGTGGGCCGCCTGGTGCAGCTCTGCAGGCTACAGGTGGTCTGGGGGGTCTGCAGGTGAGGGAGGGAGGGGGATGGGGGCTGGAGAGGTTGGCTGAGCTGGGTCAGGTGGCCTGATGCCGAGGTCCTACTGAAGGGAGCAAGACCGGAGGCGACACGAGGGTGCGAGACCAAGGGAACGGTGGCTGGAAGAGAGCAAGGGGCTTGCTTCTCCAAGGTCATGGCTGAGTGCCTACAGCTGGCTGTGCGTCTTCCTCTATAGTCTTAAAGCCAGCAACGACCGATTAGGTGAGAAAGGAAGTAATACAGGCAAAACATGAAAGCATGCCGAGAACAGAAATGACCTATGTCATAGAAAAATTGTGAAATATGCTGAATTTGAATAACTGGCTGGACAGCTAGGATACAAGCCAGTATGTGGGAACAAGCATCCTTTTCCTGGTGAGGAAATCCCATCTACTTTTCCATGTGTTACTCCTCACACTCAGTGACTCTCAATGGGGGGAGGAGGCAGGAAAGAGGCATTTCACCCCCTAGGGGCCATCTGGCAACGTCTGGAGACATTTTTGGTTGTCACATCTGGGGGAAGAGGAGGGTGGCCCCTGGCATCTAGTGGGTAGACACCAGGGATATTGCTAAATATCCTACAATGCATGGGGCAACTCCCCATAACAAAGGATTATCCGCCCTAAAACATGAAATTGCTGAGGTTTAGGAACCCTGCACTAGATGAGTAAACAAGAGTGTGAAGTACAACGACAAGGTCTGGACACTCTCTGCCTAGGAAGGGGTCCTGTCTCTTCTGGAAAAGTCTATGTTCAGGGAGGGACCTAAATCAAGGAAGTATTAGATTTTCATTCACAGAGGTCTCAGCTCCAGCAACAAGCCAGAGTTTCTTACAGCTTCCTTCTTGTAGGAAAAAGAACTTCACAGGAGACCTGCAGTGGGTGGGTCAAATGGGTCTCTGACCCGCAGAGGGAAGCCCCAAAGTCAGAGGTGCCTGGGGAAGGAATCGGGCCCAGATATCAGCCCTGGTGGCCACTGGCACCAGGGGGTTGGGGTAGGAGGGTGAGCCCTGTTGGACTCACCCTCAGGGTGCAGAGACAGGCCCTGCTGAGAACGGGTGGCCCAGTTCCTGATGGGAAAGTGAATAATCCTTCAGGTGTACTGGGGTGGAAAGTAACTGACCTGGCTGTAAATCTCCCCGACGAATGAGGAGAGGAAACAGGACAGTGATTTTGGGGGGCTGCAGTACATTCACTTTCCAGGCAAGTGGGGCCTCCGCTCTTTTTTGGACTGCCATTTCTGGACCCTGATGTCACTCAAGAATGGCAGGAGGCCCAGATGAGGTGGCTCTGTGGTCAACTGGGAACCTCCTACTTCTTCCCAGAGGCCAGGGAGTAAGTCACTGCCACGAGAACATACCCTCTCTGGACACTCTGGCCCTGGACGGGTCCCACCACCTGACTTCTTTCCTGGGTCTCCTACAGAAAAGGCTTTGCTTTTCTCCACCATAGCTCCTGGGTATCCAGTTCCACTGAGACCATGGGTGCTCCCTGACACATTTGTATCCTTGCCTGGCACCATCAGCGAAAATGGATGGGGAGCAGAACTGTTGGAGAGCCTTTGGGCTGGCGCTGGGGAGGGAGCCTGGAGACGAGGCTGGAGAGGGGTAGTACCTGGATCATGCAGGGCCCCAGTAGGGAGTGTGGATTTTATTCTAGGTGGGAGAGGACACCACTAGGGGTTTGCTGTGGCCTCTATGTGGAGACCAGACTGGAGGCGGGAGTCAAGTCCAGATGAGAGATGACTGAGGCTTGGATGCAGGTGAGGCAGCAGAGAGGAACGAGGCCTGGATTGGAGCTGTCTCTGGGAAGTCCATCAGACAGGCACTGGCAATCATTTGGATACAGCAGTTAGGGGAAGAGAAGAATCAACAAGACTCTACCCTTATACCTTAAGCACCTGGGTGGATTGTGGTACCATTTACTGAGAAACAGGAAACAGGAGGAAGGGGAAGTCAGGAATTCAGGTTTTTTTTTTTTTTTTAAGATTTATTTATTTGAGAGAGAGAGAAAGCACGGGCACAAGAGTGGGGGAGAGGGAGGGGGAGGAGAAGAGAATGAGAGAGAGAGAGGGAGAGACTCCTTGAGCGGACTCCCCGCTGAGCACAGAGCCTGACCCTGAGATCATGACCTCCACCAAAATCAGAAATCCAGAGTCGGCTACTTAACCAACTGGGCCACCCAGGTGCCCCAGGAATTTGATTTTAGATCAACCATGGACCCCACTGTCAGCTGCAATCTGCTTAAGGAGATGCAACGTGCATGGGGCAGAGGGGCTGAAAGGGGACACTTGTACCTCACAGGACTCTTAGGAGCCCTTGTCCTATTGTTGATCTTGCTTTTAATCTCTCCTCTCTACCTTCATCCTGTCTGCTTCCCAGAACACACACTTAAAGCTGCCACTCTCCTCTCAAGAGCCTTCATGACTTCCCGTTCCTCCTCAGATGGATTCCAAACACTGCAGCTTCGCATATGCCCCCACCATTTCCAGACTGAGAAAAAAATGTTGGAGGGGTATGCTTTCTCTTGCAACGGGCTGGTGGCTGAGTACACACCGCCCCCTGGTGGCCGAAGGCCCCCCAGAGCACGCACACTGAGGTGCGGGCAGGGCCCAGGCCCACCCCAACCCCCTGCCGCAAGCCAAACCTTGAAGCGTTTCACTTCTGCACCACTGAACTCCCCGCTGGGCCTTTCCTGTGGCTTCTCCTGCAGAGTGGAGGCCCACACCCCTTGGGAGCCGGCAGGGCTTGTGAGGAGAGCTTTCTCTCCTTGCCCCACCCCAGGCCAGTCAGGAATAGTCGGGGAGGAGACAGCGGTCCAAGAGGCCCGAGTGTCGCAGATGGCTCTCACCTCCTGAATCTGTTCCTTCATCACCTTGATCTCATTCTCTCGTGGTTCTATTTGCTTCTTCAGCTCCTTTATTTTGTAGTCAAGTACAAACTTGAATTTCTCTAGTTCTTGGTTTTTCTTTTTCAGATCATAGATGCGCTTCTCCTGTGGGTGAGATGAGAGAGAAGTGAGAGAGAGAGCAGGAAGCCATGGTATATGGCATCCCCTTTAGGCAAAGGACATCAATTCTGTGCCCTGGCCGAGGAGGCCACAGACTGCTCTCCTGGCCGGGGATATGAAGGCTGGTTCCCCCATGAGGCTGCAGCCCTTCCTCTGTGGTTTCTGTGCTAGGACTGCATTCATTCATTCATTCATTCATTCACTCATTCAAGTACAGCTTGTAGATGACTGTATTTTCCAAAGCTGGCCTCCATAGCATCTCTCGTCCCAGAGTCTCTTCTATCTACAAGGGGACCGTATGCTTCTCTGTCAGGAGCTAAGATCTAATTCGGTTCTCTTGCATCTGGCTTGATCTATGGTTTGCTTGTAACCCGAAGAATGCGCTCAAGGATGCTGTGTGGCTTCCCAGGCTAGCTCAGAAAAGGCCAAGCAGCTTCCGCCTGGTTCTCTTGGGACTTTTGCTCTGAGGGAAGCCATCTGCCCTGGAAAGAGTCCCACTACACTGAGACCATCAGGCTGAGGAGCATGCTGGTACTCTGGTGGCCGGTCCTAGCTGAACCCAGCCTCCCAGCCCCCTCCCGGCCAAGGGGCTGGACAGGTGCATGAAGAAGCTACGTTGGATACTGATTTTCCAGCCCCCAGCTATTTGAGTCACCCCTGGTTGAGGCTCAGCAAGGTCCCTGCCACTGAGGACAAAGGCAAGCCATCTTGTTGTAGCCTGTCCGAATGCCGGACCCACAGAATCTGAGAGCATAATAAAACAGTTGTTGTTTTGCACCACTAGGTGTTGGGATGATTTGTTACATAGCGATAGTAATTGGAATGCAGATCTATCCATCCATCAAATGTTTACTGAATGAAGACCTTTGGCTGAGATGCCAAATAGAACTATGACACAGTCCCTGCCCTTACGGAGAAAGCACCAGCTGGAAAAGCAGACATGTCAACAAGTGTAGCCCTACCCTGTGAGAGGTGTTGTAGAAGAGGACAGCGCAGAAGGCACGGTATATACCGAGGGTGCCAAGAATAACCAGCAGGTATGTAAAGCAGTGGTTCACAGGGAAGTGAGAAATGGGGCTGGAGAGGAGGAGGGGAGGAGGCTACGGTCCTGCCTGTTGGGTTCAAGGGGGTTCAGAAGGTGTCCAGGAGGCTGGAATTGGCAAACTATGGCCCGTGGGTCAAATCTGACCCGTTTCCAATAAAGTTTTATTGGAACATGGCCAAGCCCACTCATTTATGCGGGGTCTACGGCTCATTTTATAACATAGTGGCAGAACTGAGTAGTGTGACAGAGGCCACACTGTGTGCGAACACGAAATATTTACCACCTAGCTCTTTACAGAAAAACCTTTCCTGCCCCTGCCACAGGCAATGGGGAGCTATGGCAGAATTTTAAGTGGAAGAGTGACACGGTTACAGAGTACGCTGGTGGGGAGCAGGGGTAGGAAGCGGGAAGGAAGGCCGTTGGCTGGAGAGGAGACTGTTGCAATTTTAGGTCAGGAGGCCTTACCCTCTTTACCCCCCTTTGAGCATCTGAAGAGAGCTTTGGACCTTCCCTACACCAACACCCAGATGCATACACAAACACTCACATGCAGAAATTTCACGCAGGCACAATCCAATTCCCCTTAGCAGACCCCCTGAAGGACCCCACTTCACAGGTGAGAAAATGAGGCTCGGAGAAGTTGCACAAGGTCCTGTGGCCAGTAAATGGCAAACCTGTGCTGGAACCCAATTAACCAGTGTGGAAGCCCATGATCTCAACCACTGGAGAATTCTGCCTGCCTGAGGCGGGAATGGTGAGGGGATGGGCAGGAGGGCACACAGCCTGGATTTGCTTAGGAGGATCCAAAATTTTGGTAAGCCTCACAAAATGTGACGTGTCTGTCTTCTAAGTGTTTTGTAAGAAACGCATCCTGAAAAGGGATACCAGCTTTCTGGGGCACCCAGCAGTTGTAGGCCAACCACAGGGAGGGGCAAGGACGTGGGTGGGCTGCCCCCCGTCCATGGGCACAGTCACCCGAGGATGCCTGGAGCAGTGGAGAGCACGGGCCCTGCAGTCGGCTGACTTAGGTTCTTAGCCCAAGTCCGCTGCCTATAGACTATATGATCTTGGGCAAGATACCAAACCACCTGGAACTCAGTTTCCTGAGCTCTACAGCTGGGGCCCTTGTGGCCCCTGGGGTCGCTGGGAAAACGGAGTGTGGCGTGTTTGCAGCAATCAGCCCAGTACCAAGTGCACAGCAGGTACTTCGCAGACCACTCATCCCCCATCAGGTTCCATGAATGTGTTCCAAGCATCCAGGGGCCCTGTGTTCTGAGCTTTCTCCTCATCCCCTGGGTCCATCTAGGTGGTGGTTGAGGGAGGACAGAGATGAGCCTTCACCTTATCTTGAATCGTCTCGTCTCTTTCCTGGATTTCCCGCTTGAGGCCCAGGATGTCCTTCTCCAGGGACTTAATGACCCCTTGCAGCTTCACCTGCTCCCCCTTCAGGCTCTCAATGTCACTGGTTCGCTCTTCGATCTCCTTCTGCAGGCTGCTGAACTTTGGATACAAGTGCAGCAACAGAGACAACAAAGTCTTTGCAACCCCCCCCCCCCCCCCCGCCTCCCAAATGTCTGTACGCTTACAGACTCCCCATCACCAATCTGTGACCCGGACTCTCCACCCTCGTGAGCTGAAAAACACACCTAGCACTCAACATTTCTGGTCTTTGAGGAGTGAATTTTTGATTTGGGACAGGTCTGGGGATTTCCTAGGCCACATGAATAATGTAGCATCCTGCCTGGGAAGATCCAGTCCCATTCCCCTCTGTGAGGATGGACTGTCCAGGGCAAGAAGCTTAGAGACCAACTCCCCTGGACCCAGAGTTTTCCATGACCACACCAACCTTGAAAGGTGGGGATCCGTGCCCCTTCAAGGTCATACATATTGTAACGGATGAGCCACCTTGGCCATGTCTAAGAAGGGAAGATGACATTGTCCCTGATTGATAAGCAGTGTGATTTCTAACGGTAAGGAGCGTGAGTTTGCTTTGAAGTTGGCTTCTCTAAGGCTAAACGTTTTGGGGAAACTGGCAATTCTACAAGGATCTGTGAGCTCTTTGCCCCGCCTTGTAAACTAAGCATACTATGCCTTAGTCCTTCTCCCACCCAGAACTCCCTGCACCGAGAGCCTAAGGACACCTCTAGGACTTGACCTAACTTCCAGAAGTCCTCATCTCCATTTCTACCAGAGGTTTTTTTTTTTTTTTTTAAGATTTTATTTATTTGACAGAGAGAGACACAGTGAGAGAGGGAACACAAGCAGGGGGAGTGGGAGAGGGAGAAGTAGGCTTCCCACGGAGCAGGGAGCCTGATGCGGGACTTGATCCCAGGACCCTGGGGTCATGACCTGAGCCGAAGGCAGACGCTTAACGACTGAGCCACCCAGGCGCCCCTCTACCAGAGGTTTAACTCTGAAAACTGACTAAATCCTACTTGCCCATAAATGAAAGTCGGGGGCATCCATCAGTGTCAGGGTGAATGTTGTTAACGCTGTGAAAAGGACAGAGAAGGGAGAGCCCCGAGGAGGGGTGGGAAGGGTGTGCCTGCCTGGCAGGGCGGAGGTATTCTGGGCAATGCAGCCCTTGCCTGAGCCCAGGCCTGTCCAGAACGGCGCCATACCTTCTTCCTCATGATGCCCGTTTCTCCTTTGAGCCGCAAGTTTGATTCCTTCTCATCCCGAAGCTTTTTCTCATACTTGGTTTTGATATCTTGGATTTCTCGGTCTTCATCCTCTTCAATCTGTTTCTTGGTCTCTTCAAACTCCCGCAGCTGCTGCCTGACATCTTCCTGTGCCTGGCTCAGAGAAGGGAGAAGGGACACACGACACTTTCGTGCTGCCCGGGCCCGGCAGAGGTGCACATGGGGCCTATCGTGTGGAATGGGAGGGCAATTGTTATTACAGACATGGGAACCAAGGCCACGGGCCCCCAGACCTTCCACTGTCCTCCTGTCTGTCCTCTGTCTTCCCTTCTCTCCCTGCCAGATGAGGCCGCAGGCTCCATCACTTCAACCACCACCTTCCTGACATCCTCATACCTGCCCCACCGCTGGTCTCCTTCACCCTGACACCCACGCTTCCTCTATCTTTCTCTCACTGAACTTGGGACAGTTGTAGCTTTATATTTGCGGAACTACTTGATTGTCTTTCCTATTAGATAGGAGGTCCTTGAGGGCAGACACCCGGTCTCTCATGCCCACCACTGCGTTCCCAGACTACAACCTGCCCAGGCACACAGTAGGTACTCAGTCGCTACCTGAACAAGGGCATCTTGAACTCTGCCCTCCTGCTCCTTAATCCAGTCCCCTGCACGTCCCCCAGCACTTTATGTTACTGATGCCTGTTTGACAGGACCCTCCACTGGCACGGAAGCTCCTCAATGGCGGGGTCACATCCCTCTGCTCACCTCTGGGGACCCCCTGTCCAGCAGCTGGTACGTAGACAGTGAAAGCCTGGAGCCCGGATGCTGGGAAAACTAACTCCGCCTGCCTGGCGGTGTCTGAGAGGTGACTCGGGCGTTCCTCCTCTTTGCCCCCAAGTGGTGCGAGTTATAGATTAAGTCAGAGTCCACTGTTTTCCCCTCACACTGATCCTGGCATGCTCGCGAGCTGTACCATCCCTGGAGTGAGCGCTTCGGGGGCTCAGAGAGACAAGATGGTTTTAAAACTGGGCTCCCAAGGAAGGCTGCTCTCGTTCCCCATCACGTGTCCCCAGACCCTTGCTAGACAGAAGCCTGGGGCCGTGTGCTCCGTCTGCATCCCAGAGTCACCTGTCAGCCACCACTCTGGCTCTGGTAGATGTGGCTAAAAAGGAAAGTAGGCCAGCCAAGTGGGCGAGGAGGCCTGCCAGGTGGGAGCTCCCTAGGGAAGTTCTGAGTTGAAATCTTTGACTCAAAAGGAGAAACGGGTTGTAATCACTATGGGGGTCCTGGGAGGAAGGCCAGCCTCTCTCCCCTCAGGGCAGATTCATCCCCCTGCCCAAACCTCAAGCCCCCAAAGGCAAAGCTTAGATCAGTCTACTGGAAGTGGACAAACATTTCTGGAACATGTAGGACGTACCCCCCTGCCCCCATCCCTTGCAGGTTTTGAAAATCGCTGATAGGTGAGACACAGTCCCTGCCCTTGAGAAGCTCCCAGACCAGGGGGTGGGGAGAAGTAAAGGCAGGATGCTACTGCATAGGACATGTAAGAGCAAGGAGTCTAGGGGCCCTGAGGACACAGAGGAAGGCTGCTTAGCCCCGTGGGAGGGGAGACAGGCAGTGAAGAATCCCTCCAGGAGTTGGCTCTCGTCCTGAGTCTGTAAGGGGGAGGACCAGCGTGGCCAGGAATGATCCAGAGCAGAGGCTCAGAGGTTGTGTGGGGAACTTGGCTACTCCACGTGGGTGGATGGGAGGGAGCTGGATGGCAGCAGCGGGGACCAGGGCTGCGAGGTGGGCAGGGACCTGAGACCAGGGCTGGGAGGCTGGCAGGGCCAGGCAGGGCTGGGGCAGGGAACATGCCCAGTGTGGCTGTCAGAGCTCAGCCTGCAGAGGCTCAAGCTGTGAGGAGCCCTCCACCCTCCACCTCCCACCTCCTTTATCCCCCACTGCCTACTCCCTTCCCAGCTCCCTGAAGACTTCTGGGCGCCGACTCAGTCCTCCTGCCGTTAACTGGGGGAGGGGACAGAGGGTCCTGTAATGTCCCAGGGTGCTTTGAGCCCTGTCTCACCGTGGCCTCAGCCACCCACGCTCAGGTCCAGTCCTGGAATGGGGCCACATCTGAAACCTGAAAATGCAGGCCCTGCCCTCAGCACTGGTGATCTCCCTGTTGGACCCCAGGTATCCAGCACAGCTCTCCAGCTTGCCACGTCCCCAGCCCTGTCCCGATTCCCCCACTGTCTTCCAGGCTCTCAGTTCTCTACCCCTCTCTGGCCCGGACCTGCTGGCTGCTCAGCAGACGACCTGTGTCTATCTGTGGCACCGCTCAGTAAAACCCCAGCCAGGCAGCAGGGCTGCTCCACGTCTTCGTCACTCGCCGTCCTGCTTGCTGAGCCCTGTTGTGGGAAAGCACGCGGCCCGGCGGACGAAGGCTGCCAGAATTCAGGTATACAACCTGGGCTGCGCGTTCAGCTATGCACCTGCCGGTCCTTTTCTCCGTCGCCCCCTGCCTCCTTCCCTCCAAAACCCCTTCCACAGCTCCCTGGCTCTCCTGCCCCTCACATACAGTGTGCCATCTGCTGCAATTTCATGTGGAAAAGGCGGCCATCTGGCTCTTCTCAGTTTTCTCTTCATCTTGGGAAACTAGATATTTTGGCAACCCAAACTGCTTGAACGTTCTCTGACTTGGCTCTGCCTGCGTGCCCTTCCCTCCTGCATTTCCCCCGTCTCCTGTTCATTCCAGCTTCAGTTCTTCCTGGGCCTCCTTAGCTCCTGCAAGCTGGCCCTGCCCTCTCTGGGCGGTCTGCGTCCCCCAGCTATCCTGTGTGCCCCTCTCCAAGGATCCATCTGTGTGACCACCTCCCTCACACAGCTGAAAACTGGGCCCCCAGTCGTTATTTCTCTTGGTCACCCAACACTCAAGCTGGTAAACCATTAAGATACCATCTGGGTTTGTCAAATCAGTGAAGGAATGATTTCATCTCGTAAGACATAAGAAGTGGCTAAAGGGTTTCAGGCAACCACCCGCCCCATCGTTCATGGCCCTGGTTCCTCTCTAGGTCCTACCGACTTCTCCTAAAAAGGTCTCTCCAGTCCTTAAGGCTTGAAGGTACAATTAGGATAGAACAGCAGATATGAACATAGCCTGTCCACAGAATTTCAGTCCCTAAAGCTGAGCACCTCCCAGCTCACTGGGTTCCCTGGTCTAGAGGGAAAGAAATGGTAATGAGCAGATGCCAAGGCCAGATGCACGCATGCTGAAGGGAGGGGACAGAAGGCAAAAGTGAGGCTGGCTTTCCCACAGCTCTCCGGGCTGGTCACAGGCCAGGCCTGCAGGATGCACCGTGAAAGGGAGGTGCAGGTCAGCTTCTGGTGAGTACCTCTTCCAGAAGGGTGGTTTTTTCCTGCAGTTTGGCCTCGTAAAACTCAGTCAGCTCCTCCAGGGCCTGGCTCTTGGTCTCATCGTTATCCCGAAGCTGTTTTTCATACTCTTCCTGCATCCTCTGGGATTTGAGCTGCAATTCCTGGTACTTCTCATATTCTAGAAGCAACTTTTGGTTGTTGCAACATTCTGGAGAGAAGCAAGGATGGTTATTTCATGTGGGACAGGAGCCTTTGAGCTCTCCCACTCACGGCCAGCAGCAGCTAGGGCAGGTGCCTTCAAAGCCACGAGGCAAATGCCTGCCCAGCTTCCTCACCTGCCCACACCCCACCAGCTCATCAGGCAGCCAAACGTCCCCACAGTGTCGGCTAGGCAGGAGGTTTCCAGGAAAGGGCAGAGGGATGTTTGGGGGTTCAGGGCCGAGAAGAATGTCTTGAATATGCAACATAGTTATCAGCAGCCCTGTTTTACAGAAGAGTAAACTGAGGCTCAGTGAGGTTAGGTGACTCCCCAGAGCACCTAATATGGTTGGTGAGTCTGGGACCCATGATAGCCTATCAGGCTCCAGACCCCCACTCTTCTCTATCTCCTGTTGGCATGCAGTAAGGGTTTAGTACATGTTTAACGAATGAGCAAATACACAGGAGTAAAAACCACAATGAGATCCAGGGTATAAATGCAGCGTGTGGACAGATAAAGCCAGATTACCTGGGACTTCTGTGGGATCCGGGGGACTCTCAGACTTTTGCCCCCACCCAACCCCATGGCCTCTACCTGGGTACTCACCCAGGTCCTGCAGTTCACGGTTCTGTTTGTCTAGCAGGTCCTCAATGCGTTCCCGATGGGACACATCCTGCTTTTCTTTTTCTGTTCTTAAAACCTAAAACACAGAATGGACTATTCTCATTCCCACACATCTGCTGAAAGCTGCCTTAGGGCAAGAACACATTTTATAAGTGACATCCTCCTTCACTCACAAATATTTCTCAAGCCCTTATTTTGCACCAAGCGTTGTTCCATGAGCAACAAGCAAGCTATCACTTTTTCTTTACATTATATTCTGCTCTGAAAGTTCTAGACTTTCTCTATTTATATCCTTTCTACTAAATGGGTCTTGTCAATGATGAGTTCGGTTTTGGACATGTAGCAGATGGATTTTGGGGTGGAAGAAAGTAAAGATTCATTTGAATTCTCTGTTGTCTGCATGTTGCTGTCAACTAAATTCTCGGATGTGCTAATGTGTCAGCTTCTAAGGAGTGTTTTCTTTAATCCAGCAGGAAAGCTCCTTGCAGGCAGAGGGGCCGCCCCCAGGAATAACTTTGTGTTTAGCTTATGGAGGGCCCCACAGCAATGTTTGTTGACTAACAGCCAGGGACTTTTTTTTTTTTTTTTTTTGGTCAAACTCTCGGACCTGTGGAGATAACATAAAAAACAAATACCCTCTGAGCCAAAAATTGGGGGTTTTGGATGAAGGGCAAAACAGATATGTGGAGAATAAGGAACTATTCTGGGTGAGTTCTGGATCAAATCTAACTACAGGAGGACCATTTAGACTAATTTTATTTAATCTGCCGACGATCCTGAAATTCTGGTAGCTCTTTTTCTATCCTTTGTTTCTCCTGTGACCTTTTCATTCTGTTTTTAAGTAAGTTTCTCTTGATCATAAAGATAATATAGTCTCATTGTAGAGGATTTGCAAAATACAGAAAAGTATAAAGAACAAAATTGCAATGATCCAGAATCCCAACTTCCAGAGGTAATCACAGTGCTAGCTATTTTCTTACGAACTGATCTATGTGTATTTATTTTACTTGATTAATACCGTTCACTATAGAGAGTTTTATATTCTGCTTTGTTCCACCTGGCACTTTGCTGTAAGCATTTCTGATGTTATCAACTATGCTGAAAAATCACACATTATCATATGGTTCATTGTTTGAGTGTAGCTTGGATAGTGTACGCCAGTTCCATCTTGAGTAAATTGAAAACGTCTTGTTATTTGTGGGTGTTGACTGAGTCTCTCAAACAGACCTGGTTTTTCGTTTTCAAGGACTCCATTTCCTGGAGGAACTTATCTGTTAGCTCCTTAATCTTCTCAGAGTAGTTCATGTCCTTCAGTCGAAGCTGATACTCATTTTCCATTTTTAATTCTTCCACACGAGTCTTTAGCTCCAACATAATCTGAGCCTTTGGGAGAAGGACACCAGAATCAAGAACATTCACAGTGTGGGTGAATTAGAATATTTAAACTGGTAGCCTTGAGCTCTCTGAGATCTGTGGCTCCGCCCAGCCTCAAACTCATGTGTCTCCACTAGAACTTGTCATCTCTTCCCCACAAGACACCCGGACTAAAAGCCAGGAGACATATGAGCTTCTTCCTCTGCCCTCATGACGTCCATTCAGTAAGCCCCGCTGTGCACCAGGCATGATGCTAGTTCTCTCATCTTCAAATATGCGTAAATGCCACCTGCTCAGTGAAGTCTACTCGGGCCAAACTAGTTAATCCCTTGACCCTTCCCTTCCCATTTCCAGCACTCATGACCCTGCTCACTCTGCTCTACTTTTTACTATTTTCTTAGATCTAGGCACTTTCCAATACAATTTATGTATGATTTTGTTTATTGCCTTTTGTCTTCTTCCCCCATTAGAATTCAAGCTCGAGGAAGGCTGAGATCTTTGTTGGCTTTGCATACTATATACAGAAGCGTGCCTAACACACAGTAGGTACCTGAAGAACATGTGTCAAACCATGATGCCTGCCCCATGGAACTTACTACAGGGGGAGTCAAATGACATCATTACAAGTTGTGAGAGATGCCCAGAGCCAGGTGGTTCCACAAGACTGTCAGTGTGTCCCGCTCAACATCTGTCATGCCTCTTCTGGCCTCACTATCATTACTTTAATTTGGGTCCTAACTCTTCCTGCCTTGCTGGCTCCTGTGTCTAGTGACTACTTCTTGCAATCTGTTGTATTCACTGATGCCAAAGTTTTTTAAAAATACCATGAGACACACACCTTCATTTCCCGAAAAAGGTAATGCTGATGACAGAGAGGGGGAGAACACAGGTGTTTTCCTCTCGCTCATCCACGATCACCCCCCACCCCATGCTGCGTATCCCCATCTCATCTCTTTCGGCCCATCTCCCCCCCTCCCCGACACTGACAATGTGTTATGCACATTTCCCCATTCCTGGCCAGTGGACAAGTGTGAGCCTGGCACAGAGGGGAGACTGAGATGAGGGACGAACACAAGTTGCAAGGGCAAAGGTGGGGATGAGAGAGGGGATGTTTGGTCAGGGCATTGCGTATGATGTCGTATGGGTGGGAGGCAGAGGGACAGGAAGCCTAGACCGGGTCAGGCCATCAAGGTCCTTGCCAGCCATGATAAGAAATTAGGATTTTCCTCTACAGGGCCTCTGAAGGTCCTGTCCAACCTGATTAAGCTGATTTGGTCTCAGAAAGGCCTCTCTGGTGGCAGTGTGCAGCTCAGGCTAGATTCAAGCACTAAGGCAGAGGGATTAGGTGTGTGTGTGGGGGGGTACTGCACAGTCCAGGTGGGGGTTGGGGGAGGAGAGTGGAATGGAGAGATTCAAGAGCAAGATTTTAGGGAACGTGGTGCCTGACTGGGTGTGGGGTGAAGGGGACAGGGCTGTGGATGAAGACCATCTCCTGGGAAGAGCGCTCCCTGCAGGTTGCACTTGGCCTATCTTGCTTCAATGCTTTATCCTGGGTGCCTAGCGCAGAACCAGCAACATAGCACTAAATGAATGTTTATCAGATGAGGAGGTCACCCTGGGGTCTGCCTTGGATTGGTGGAATACATTTATTGATGGGAGTGCTGGTTTCAGGCACATGCTCATCATCCTTCCTCCCTCCCTCCCTCAGTCTGTTCTCCACCTGGCTGCAGAGGTGGCTTTCTATGATGCAAATCTCATCAAGTCATTCCCTAACTTAGATCTCTCAGCAGGTCGTTAGGAACAATGTCCGAAGTCTAAAACGTGGTGTTAGAGGCCCTCACAATCCCCTTCCAGCTCCAACTCCACATACCCTCTCTTCTCTGGCCCCACCTAGCCAGGAGCGTCTTCCCCAGAGCACCTCTCTCATCCTTCTGCACGCTGATTCCTTGGTGTGGAAGACCTTTTTCCATCTGTTCCTGAAGGCTCCATCCAAGGCTCACTTCCTCTGGCACCACCTGGCCTGGGTCAGTGTCCCTTCCCCTGTGACCCCAGAGCATCGTTCCTTCATAACACCTGTAACACACTTGATTTCCCTTTTTAATTTTACCTGTGCCTCCTTCCCGGCTACAAGCTAAAGGCCCCTGCATATCTTTCACTTCTGTCATCCCAGACCTTAGTATAGTGTCTGGTACATAACAGACCCCTCTGTGAGTACTAGTTGGATGGATGGATGAATGAATGAATGACTGAATGAGTAGGTAAATCATGTCCTGAGAGACAGTTACATAGAAATTCATAGAATATAAAGAGAAAAAGAGAGCCAGGAATTCTGGAAAATGTGACTTTTATCTTTAATTTTTTAAAAAAGATTTATTTATTTGAGAGAGAGAGAGAGAAAGAGAGCAAGTGCACGCGAGTGTGGGAGGCAGGGAGGGGCAGAGGGAGAGAACATCCAAGCAGACTCTCACTGAGTGTGGAGCCCAGCATGGGGCTCAGTCTCACAACACTGAGATCATGACCTGAGCCGAAATCAAGAGTTGGACACTTAACTGACCGAGCCACCCAGGAGTCCCTGGAAATGTGAGAGAGAGCTGGGAGGGAGCTGAGAAGGACAGAGAGGCTCAGAGGGAATAAGAGCGTGGTCTCACAGATGTAGAGAGAGAAGGGGCTCCAGGAAATGAGCAGAACATATGCTAGTCACTTCCAGTTTGGCAGCAGTTCTGCTAGGCCAAGCCGGGGGCTGGGTTGGCAGTCAGCCCGGACACCTCAGGCCTTTGGCACATCCTGAAGTCTCCCAGTTGCTCTCTTCCCCTACCCTCTGGGAGGAATGGGGGAGAAAACAGAGAGAAGAAGGAAGAGAGGAGACATACTTGCCTGCCTGCTGTAGGTCAGACCCTGACTCTCATAGGCTCTCCCTCATCCTTTCCTCCCACTTTGCCTTTCCTGTAGAAAGTTCCATGGAGCTCTAGCAGGGATCTCTGGAAATGCCTGGGTCTTATCATCCTGCTTTGGGGCCATTTTTGCATGGCTGTTCTGATGGTTTTACTCATCTCTACTTGACTATGAGTTTCCTGATCACAGGGCCCAGGCCTGTCTTTTTACACATGCATCCCTAGTACCTAGCAAACGCAGGTATTCAATAAACACACTCGAGATTCTGGATAAACAGCAATGAATGCATAGCTCTGCCATTCTCTGTACGCCTTGTGAGTTTCCCACCCCTTCGGTGTCTCCCTTAGGGAGCGTGGTGCAGAGCTAGCTGCCCACTCAAAACTCTCAAAACACATCTTCCCAGAGTGTTTGATGCATTCATAGGAGGGAGGGCCCTTTGGAGTAGTGATTAAGAGAGTAGGCTCTAGATTGAATCTAGAGCAGAACTCTAGTCCTAAAACATGTCACTTAACTTCTCCAAAGTCACCTCTTGAAACATGGGGAGAATAAAAGTATCTTTTTCATAGAGATGATGTCACATTTAAACAAGAAAATACTTATAATTAGTACAGTGCCCGGTTCATGGAAAATCTAAAAAAAAATGCTGGTTATCATTACTTTTATTGTTTTATTATTAAGAAGACTGGGTTTCAGGGATGTTTTCTAAATACTTCATTTTTTTTAAATAAATAAGGCTCCACTAAGCAGTTATTAAGTTTCACAGATACAACTGGCATATTCAGCTTGTCAGTTCCATTCTGTAAATATGTATCGACTGTCTTCCATGTGTCTAGCAAGGGCTAGAAACTGCTGGTCACACAAGAGAACAGCTTGTCATGGTTCCTGCCCTCCAAGAGGGGGAGGAGGAGAGCTAGTTCACAGGCTAAATGTAGAGCAGAGTAGGAGTCAGGATGACCAGGGGCAGGGTGGCGGGCAGGGGTGAGGGTAGAAAGAGATCCAGCCACAGGGAGGAGAGTGGCATGGTGGTGTGGGCCGGAAATGTGCAGAGAGCATGGGAATCTGAGCGGGGCACTGGGTGCAGCCAGGCGTACAGGGCCTCGAATGCCAATCCCAAGGGTTCGGACACAGTCTGGTAAGGGACTTCCACGTCCCTCTTCATTCGATCTGATTCTTACCTTCTCTTCCATGTCTGTTTTAGTAACAAGCACCTCTTCGGCAAAGCCCACTTCCCTCTCTCGCTTGATTCCCCGACCATCCTTATCAAAGACCTTCCAGGTAAACAGGCAGCCATCCTCAGCAACGGTCAGCAAGAATTGGTCATCAAAGGTGAGCAACATCTGAGGAGAAAAAGAGCTTAGAGAGGAAGCTTTCAGAGGCCATGGATGACCAGAACTGAT
This sequence comes from Mirounga angustirostris, assembly GCF_029215605.1. Lineage (NCBI taxonomy): Eukaryota > Metazoa > Chordata > Mammalia > Carnivora > Phocidae > Mirounga > Mirounga angustirostris. The sequence goes on from NW_026991712.1 coordinate 156,662,168, forward strand.
CTGGCTATGTGCGAGGTCTTCATTCAGGCAACCCTGAGCAGGCACACCCTCACAGGCAGGAAGACTGGATCCTGGGTAAGAATAAGACAGGGAGCTCTCATAAGCTTCTGTTAATGAATAGAGGAAGCAAGACTGTGTTTATGTCCTCTGTGGATTTGGAATCTTAAGAGTTAACTATTACCTGGATTATAAAAAGAACTCTCAAAACTCAGCAGTAAAAAACCCAAACAATCCAACTAGAAGGTGGGCAAAAAATATGGAGACATTTTACCAAAGGGGATATACAGATGGCAAAAAGCACATGAAAAGATGTTCAACATTATTAGCCACTATGGCAATGCATATTAAAACTATGGGGAGGGCGCCTGGGTGGCTCAGTTGGTTAAGCGACTGCCTTCGGCTCAGGTCATGATCCTGGAGTCCCGGGATCGAGTCCCGCATCGGGCTCCCTGCTCGGCAGGGAGTCTGCTTTGCCCTCTGACCCTATCCCCTCTCATGTGTTCTCTCTCATTCTCTCTCTCTCAAAATAAATAAATAAAATCTTAAAAAAAAAAAAAACTATGGGGAGATATTACTACATACTTGTTAGGACAGCTAAAGTAAAAAATAGTGACAATGCCAAATGCTGGCAACTGGATCTTGCATGCAGTGCTGGTGGGAATGGAAAACAGCTCAGCAGTTTCTTAAAAAACTAAACATAAACTTATCCTATGATCCAGCAATCATTCCCCGGCATTTATCACGGAGAAATGAAGGTCCACACAAAAGCCTGCGGATGATGGGTCACAGCAGCTTTATTTGTAATAGCCAAAAACTGGGAAAAAATGAACTATCCTACAACAGGTAGATGGTTAAACAAATTATGGTGCATCCATGCCATAGAATACTACTCAGTAGTAAGAAAAAATGAAATACTGATACGTGAAATAACTCAGATGGAGCTCAGGGGTACTGTGCTGGGCGAGAAAAGCCACTGTCAAAAGGTCACATAGTGTATGATCCTATTTATATAAAATTCTCAGAATGACAAATATGGAAATGGAGAACCAATGAGTGTTTGTGCAGGACTGGGGAGGGTGGTGGCTGTCACTATCTAGGGCAGCACGAGGGGGCTCTCTGTGGCCATGGAGCACTTATATATCCTGACTGCAGTGCTGGTGACAGGAATCTATGCACCTGATAAAATGACATGGAAACACACACACACACACATATTGTACCAACATCGGTTCTTCTGGTATGATACCATTCCACAATATCGCACCAATAGGTACATCAACAGATGTACCTACTGGGGGAAACTGGAAGAAGGGCACACGGGACCTCTGTGCTCTCTTCGAGTTTCCTGTGACTCCATAATTATCTCAAAATAAAAAGTGAAGGCAAAAGAATCAATGATGAAAAAGGCCTTCTCATAATCAGCGATATGTGTCGAAAACCTTACAAATGGCAATGCTCTTCCACGCAGGAATTTCACCTCAGTCTAGCAACTCAGCCTTTGGGATGATCAGAGATGGCCACGGGACTCTGCAGAGCAGCATACTGGTTAGAATCCAGAAGATCATTAAATGCCCAGTTGTAAGAAAAGAAATAAGTTATGGTCCATCATTTGATAGGACATTTGTGTAGCTACTAACATCATGTTTTTGAGGAATATTTAATTATACAAAAAAAAATGTTTATAATAGCATTAAGTAAAAAAAAGCAGACTACAAAAGAGTACATACAGTATAGTCTCAATTTATTTAAAATGCACACAAAATGTACACAAAAGAGGAGAAAATGCATCAAAATATTAATGATATTATTAAGAGGATTTTTATTTTTTCTTTTTTTAGAGAGAGAGAAAGAGAGCATGGGCATGTGAGAATGGGTAGGGGATGGGCAGAGGGAGAGAAAGAATCTCAAGCAGGCTCCCCATCCAGCACAGAGCCCCTCACGGGGCTCGACCTCACAACCCTGACATCATGACCTGAGCCGACATCAAGAGTCGGACACCCAACCACCTGAGCCACACAAGCACCTCGAGGATTTTTATTTCTAAAATAGACATGCATTGCTTTTGTAATCAGAAAAATAAATACCTTATCCATAAAACTTCATAGCTTTGAAGAAAAGAGGGGGATTTTTAAATTTACTTTGAGTGTAAGACTCAAGCTCAGTACAGGAATGTTCTAGTTGGTAATGAAAAATCCTTTCTTAATAAGGGTATTGTCTGCAGGCAAGCCAGTGTATAGTTTGGAACATCCTTCAAAGCCTTAGGTGTTGCAGTTGTTGGAGGGACAATTTACAAATGTGTACTCATGCTATTCTGTGAGGGAAGGCCTTTTGTACCTTCAGGGAGGGGCAGGGGCTCATCTCCTGGGCTTTGACTCTTTTTAGTCCAAGGCACTTCCTTGGAGGAGGAGACCTGTGTGTCATGAACAGCACTCAGCGGATGGGAGATCTGGGTGGGATGCCTCTAGCATCTCTTAAATGGCCCATTATCATGCATAATATTATGGTGAGCAACCTTGTACAAGAATCTTTAGGTGTATTTCTGATTCTCTCCTAGGATATATTCCTGGGAGCAGTTTAAATAAAGAGTATTAGTAGCCAATCAATGGTCATTGAATGGGTGGTTGGATGAATAAAGAGGGAGAGAGGAATAAGGGGAGAAAAGCCACTGGGGGGTTGAAGGGATGAAGAAGGTGTGTGGATGGCAAGATCAGATGGACCCAGCAAAGGCTAGTTCTGGGCATGGGCCCCCGAGCAGAGGGTCCCTTCTTACCTTGGTGATAGGACCTGCGTGGGCCTGGTACTCATTGAATTCTTTCTGCAAAGGCAATGGGTACTTCATCGCGCGAATAGTCCCCACTGAGGTACCCACAAACATCATGCGCCCGGAATGCGAGATGACAATGGCTGTGTAGATGACATCAAATGCTGAAATCTCTCGAAGGACCTGCGACACAGACGGCTCTGTTCAGGCTGAGGGGCTGAGCTGTACCCCCGGGGTGCCCACGTCATTCCCTCCTCTCCTCTAAGAGCAACATGGGGGCAAGTTCTCTATTGAAAAAAATGTTTTCCTATTCCTTACAGCACCTGGCATAGTGCCAAGCACAGAAAAGACACGAATTAGTCGTTCGTGGCTGCCTGATTGGTGGACAGACAGCTCGAGGAGTTAGGAGCAACACTAATAAAAGGAAGCCTTCAAGTAGCACCGTTTTATGGCTTTCACATGTTGTAACTCATTCAATCCTCACAAAAAACCCTTTGAGGTAGTTACTGTTGCCCAAACCCCAGGGGCAGTGAGTAATTTGCCTCAACTCACCCACTGAGTACGTGGCAGTCAGGCCCCAGTGTCTCTGCTCTTGACCGCTGTGCCACCTTGCATCTCAAACTCAGAAGGGGATGTGGGTTCTACAGTTATTCGGCAGTTACCAGTGTCCCTTGCATAAAGAAAACCTTACCAGCAGGGAACTCATTTGATTTTTCACTTGCTAACTCCCTCACCTCCCCATCTAGCCACCCAACCGCACATCCCCCCTCCCACTAAACACTTGTTGAATGTTTGCGGGCTAGTTAGTGGGGATACCAAGAGGCTGAACGGCGGGCCTGCCCTGAAGGAGCTTTGTTCTGGACCAGCCCTGGAAAAGCCACGACAGAATTAGGACTAAGCTACTCAGGGGCACAGTGGAGAGAAGCCCTCCTCTCAGCTGTGTCCCAGTCATGGGGAAACCTGTCTCAGGTCAGTTTGCTGCCTTGGTATCCGTGCCCTTTCCCAGGCACCAGCGCCGGGACAGTAACAAGCACCCAAGAGAAGCTGGAGAAGCCAACGCAGGTCAGCTGTCGCTGGGTGCCCAGAGAAGGACACAGCCACGTTTGTATGAAGAAGTGTCCTTGCTGATCTCTTCTCTCCTCCCTCAACTCTTTGGAGCCAAATGAGGTAGTTCCTAAATTTCAGAGTTTGAGGGTTTCAAACAAATATGGTGGCAAGCCGAGATGATAGCAGGAACTGTAGTTCTGTTTCTACCCCAGGGTAAGCGTGCAGTTTAGAGATGCTGCTGACCGACGGGCCTGGAGGGTGGAGGAGACCTTAGGGCCCGCCAGCAAAACGGAAGTGGAAAGGGGCCCCACAGTTTAAACCAGTCAGGTAAGCCGCTGGGCAGGAAATACCAGGCGTAACAATGACTGAGCTGACCCAAAAGGCATGAGGGGCGGGATGTTATCCCGAGAAGAAGGGGCCCTGTTCTCACGAGCCCTCTTCCCATCACGCTTCCTGCGGCCCACATGGAGGCTGTCTTCTGCAGACCCAGGCAGCAGCCGGGAGGTGGGGCCCGGCCGACTCACCGAAGAGTCTGCAATCTCCTTGAGGGTCTGGTCTGATCCAACTGCAAAGATAATTTTGGCGTCAGGGGAGACAGTAACACAGTTGTAGCTGCAGGACTTCAGCACGCACTCTGTCTCTCTCTTTCCAGAGGACAGATTCCATTCATATACGGCACCATCTGTGCCGCAAGAAATGAGTTTGCTGTCGTCCGCATTCCACACAACTGAACGAACCTACAGGGGATGAAGACATACTCAGTAAAAATATGCATGCACGCGCACGCGCACACACACACGCACACACACACACCCCTCCTTCGGGAAAGGAGGGTGCACTCCTCACGTGTTCCACTAGACTGAGGCAGCATGTCCTTTCCTGGTGCATGCCCTTCAGCAAGCACAAAACTGACTTTATTTGGAACACGGCATGAAGAAGTCCATCCTCTGGGCACTGTCTAAATGATGGAGATATTGGTGGAGAGCAATTAAGAGAAGGCTGGTATGTCCACGATATAAGCAAAATAGAAGAGCGTAAGAATTTTATAGAACAAGGGAAAGAGACGGTCAGGAAGAGCCCTTCCACAATCACAGAGACAACTCTGGGGGTCGGGAGGGCTGTGTGCATGTGCTAAGCCACACCCACTCAAGAGCAATCAGCAGGATATGGGGAGAACCTGAAAACATCTCCTAAGCTGCACAGGGATCCCTTAACACAGCCTCACTGGCACAAGGGGTTTAAACATAACATCTGACCAAATGCTAACAGAATAATAATCTCTGGTGCACGGGCATCTCCCAGGAAGCCAGGTTTAGAGATAAAAATCACACTTACTCCTGGCAGCCTGGAAGACTGTATGCATGACTAAGGCTGCATTCTCTTGGGTACAGTCAGAGAGAGAACCTCCAAACTACTAGTCAATCTCTGGCTGAACAAGTGAACAAAAAGTGTGAACTCCATGCACTGTGACAACAGCCTCCCGGCCACACAAATCCAACAGGAAAGGGTGAAAGGCTACCTGGCTCAGGGGGGCTAAGGACAATCTGTGACTCATAAGTGGCTCAGGTCAACCCAGGGGCAGCCCCCAGGTAGCCAGAAGGAAAGTAAAAGAGCAAAAATCTGAGCAGAGACATCAAGGCTGCACACTGCAGGGGAAAGAAAGACTTCTCAGAATTAGTTCAGCCAGGTCACTAAACAAAGAAACAACTTTCTAGGCTTTCCCCTTTGTCATATTTGTAAGTCCCTTCTCCAGGAGTGAGAGACCTGCCTCCCATTATCTTCAGTATATTTGCTTATTTTCTCAATCTCCTCATAAGTAACCAACCTCTTGACCCACTGGCCACCTCTTCTGGTATTTCCAGGACTCCAACCCTGTCGGGCACATCCTTACCCACCTCCTCAGCTCCCTCTCCACCACTTAAATTGCACTGTCTGTTCTTACTATGTAAAAATACACGTGAAAAAATATAGTGACATTATTTCCAGGAGTATTCCTAGATTCACTATTTTTAATAGTTTATCTGAAAATTCTTTGAGTTTCCTACATACTCAATCATGTTATCTGTGATGATTTATTTATTCCTTTCCAATCTTTATGCCTTTTATTTTGCTATGGTCTGAATATTTATGTCTTTTACCTCCCATCCCACCTCCCCTATGGTTCATATGTTGAAATCCTAACCCCCGAAGATGATGGTATTAGGAGGTATAGGGCCTTTGGGAGGTGATTAGATCATTGAGGGTAGAGCCCTCATGAATGGGATTAGTGCCCTTATGAAAGAGGCCCCAGAGAGCTAGGTCACCCCTTCCACCCTGTGAGGATATGAGAAATCTGCAACCAGGAAGAAGGCCCTCACCTACCCATGCTGGCACCTGGATCTTGTGCTGCCCACCCTCCAAACTGTGAGGGAAAATTTCTGCTGTTTATGAGCTACCCAGTCTGTGCTATTTTGTTATAGGAGCCTCATGGACTAAGACGTATTTCCTTTTCTTGCCTTATTGCATTGGTTAGGACTCAGTATAAGGCTAACAGAAGGCATCATGTTTCATTCTCTATCTCAGAAGGAATGCTTTCATAATCTTATGATCAAGTGGGCTGTTTATTGTAGGTTTTCTTAAATATCTTGCATAAGATTTTTAATAAATAAAATGAGAAGTTCCATTATTTTTTGTTTACCAGCTCCTTCTGCCACTTCTGGAATGTGCCCAATGTTCCAGCCATGTATATCCCAAACCACTACCCTATTTTATACTCCCATCATCTTTAACAAGTCCTTCTGCCTAAAATGCCTTTCTTTCTCAAGTGCTTTTTCTCTCCAAATTCTTTTGCCGACTTCTTCTCAGTCTTTCAACCTTTGGCCCCTCCCTTCGCTTCATGCCCCACCTTCACTCTGTCTAAAAACTATTGGTTTTGCTGCCTAAATATCTTTTGAATCCACCTACCTTTCCCCATCTGTCCCACCTCCATCGTGGTCCAAAATAGTGTAGATATCCACAATATTCTCTTTACCATTTCCATCCCGTCCCTTTCAATACATTCTTCTTTCTGCAGCCAAAGTAATCTAAAATGCAAATCTGGTCGTATTATTTCCTGCCCTGAAAGTCTTCAATGGTTTCAAGAAACAAGGAGGAGAAAGACCATCTTTATCTTTTTTATCTTTAAAAGGCCTGCAAGTTTCCATGCACTTGGGCCCCTGCTAACCTCACCAATCTCAGCTCGCTCCTGAGTTTCATCCTGGTATCTATGTTCCAGTCCCACAGACTTTCAGTTCCTCTGACAGCCATGCAATCTCTCATCCCAGGGTCTTGGGATTCTTATCTGCAATGATGATCTCCACCAGCTCTGTCTGGTTAATTCCTTCCTACTCCTTTAGGACCCAGCCTTTGTGAACACCCCAATCTAAATTATGCTAACTCTTTCATTATTTACTCTAACACCCCATGTTTTTCTTTCACTGCATTTACTGCAATTAGTAATTAGTCTGTGCTTTTGTTTTATTGTCTCTTTCCCCCACGTAAACAGTGAACTCCAGGAAGAAAGGACTCATTTCTCTTTTGTTCACTCGGTGAGTGTAATGCTTGACTCTGTGGCCCTTATTTCCCTGGACACTGCTCACTCACTTACCTTCCCTGTGTGTCCTTTCAGGTTTGAGATGTTCTCCAGGCTTGTGGTGGTAAAAATGTGAATCACATTTCCATTGACTGCAGCAAACAGGTGACCCCCATTGCTAAAGGAACACTATAAAGAAGCAAAACAAGACAGCAAGAATGAAAGAAAGAAATGAGCAGTCTGGAGGTTACAGTCAAGAGCTCCTTTTCCTAAAGAGTTCCAGCTAAAACAGGTGTGGAAGTGGGAATTGGGGGAAGGCGCAGATAGGACTGAGGACTGGCTGACATCTTCGCTATTCCTGTAGCTCATACTGGCCAAGATGCTGCCACTGCCAGGTGCACTGACCATGAAGCTGCTTAGATGGTAGAGCACAGCACTCACTCGTCTCTGTAGAGGTTTCAGAGTGGGGAAGCAATTCCTTCAGTCACTGTTTGGTTTCTGCAGTCATCTCAGGGGGAAATGTGATGGGCTGCTTCCTGCTTCTCCCTGTTAACGTGCATATTCCTTGGCCCCTCTCAGTCTCCAACCTCACCTTTCCAGCTGGGACCCTGAGTCTGAGACAACTTTCCTTTTTGATGCTTTTTTGTTCCTCTGCAATCACAGAGAGGATTAATCACACCTGGGATCTCACAAGGTTTGGGGTTCAATGAAATATCTTGATGAGCATGAGAAAAATGAGATGGAGCCATATGCTCAAGAAGTGAGAGAAGACCTGGATTTCTTCCTTTTTCTTTTAAAGCCACTGAAGTTCTCTAAGATAGGCTTTGGTCTCACCTCGCCAGAGTGTGTTAGTTCTTGATATTTCAACCCTGGTTTTCTAAGAAACTGGACCTTTATCTCCAGCATCTTACCTCCCTGCATCCTCTGACAGAGTATTCTTTGAAAGAACGTATGTCATCAATGAGTAGATTCATAAGGCGTAGTTTGTCAGCAAACCCTACTACAATGAAGTGTCCAGACGGGTGAAGGCTGATTGTATATGCCTCTTCCTGGTATTCCTTAAATAGCTCCAGTGTGCTGTGAGAGAGATCGATTACTGAATTAGAAGTCCAGCCTGCTAATTCCCTTGAGCCCTCCACTGTATCTGGCAAATACTTTTGTCATAGCATTTGAGATACTTTATTGCTTAAAATGATTGGTTCCTTTTTTTTCTGGACTTTGGTTATTTGAGAGTGTCCACCAATGAGTATGGAAGATAGGGGAAGTGATCAGTGAGCTGTCTAGTGATGCTGAAGGCATGGCTCCATTTAGAATCCCCAAATCAGAAGGATCACACAGTTTCTTTTCAGCAGCCCAGCAGCTATATACAAAGACCAAAGATATTCCGGTGTGGGGCCAAACTAGGTTGGAGATTCTCAGGGAATCTATGCCAGGAGGATAAATTCAGTAGGGAGTTAAGGGTGGCTGGGGAGAAGGAGAAATAGATGGAATGAGTGGTCTGGAGAGCTCCGTATGGTGAAAAACACATCTAGTGGGAGTGAGGGGATGGGAAAACTGGAAGAACATAGGAGGTTATATGAGAAGGTGAGATACTGCAGTGTTATCTTTATGTCCCTAGAGTCCAGCATGGTGTCTGGCATGTGGTAAGCACTTAATGAAACACAAAGCAATTTTCTAGGCCAAGCACGAGCAAAAAAGAGAAGAGAAACATGTAAGTTGCCTGGCTTGATTTAAAAAAAAAAAACTTTTCCGGGGCGCCCAGATGGCTCAGTTGGTCGAGCAACTGCTTTCAGCCCCAATCATGATCCCAGGGTCCTGGGATTGAGCCCTGCTTTGGGCTCCCTGCTCAGTGTGGAGCCTGCTTCTCCCTCTGCCTCTGCCCCTCCTCCCACTTGTGCTCTCTCTCTCAAATAAATGAATAAAATCTTAAAAAAAAATCTTTTCCAACTGAAAGCTTCTAAGTAAGTACATTTTAAAACTCTCTAATTAAAATAATTCACATGAACAAATTTAACAACCGAAATCTTGCATACTACAGTACCAAAGCCTTTCATCCTTACTTTGATTCATAATTCCAGATGCGAATGGATCGATCCAGAGAACAGGTGGCAATGAGGGGTTTACGAATGCACGTAGCTAGACCGGTGATGGATGCCGAGTGCAAGGGGTACATCAGATACTCGAAGTGAGCGGGCTCCCCCTGGAGAAATCACAGAGTGAGATCTGGCAGAGTGAGCAGAAGGCTGGCTGTGTACTTCAGCTCTCAGTACTACCGTGAACATTAGTTAGCCTGGGTGCACAGGAATCAGGCTGTAGGAAGACTGCTTTAATATCATGCATGTTTTCCAATGCTACTCTTATTTTGAAACATTATCTTAATGGCGATAAAATATTTTATTCTATAGATATACCAGAATTTAATATAGATATACCATTCTTCTACTGTGGGAACATTTCAGTGGATTCCATTTATTTTTTTAAGATTTTATTTGTTTATTTGACAGAGAAAGACACAGCGAGAGCGGGAACACAAGCAGTGGGGAGTAGGAGAGGGAGAAGCAGGCCTCCCGCCGAGCAGGAAGCCTGATGCGGGGCTCGATCCCAGGATCCTAGGACCACGACCAGAGCCGAAGGTAGACGCCGATGACCAAGCCACCCAGGCGCCCCTCCATTTTTTTGTTGTTATTGAGGAGTAACACTAGACTAAACATCCTTGCATGTACGTCTGTGTACCTCTCTGATTACTTCCTTAGATCCTGCAGTGTGAGTGTACAACACTAAGCTTTTGAATGTGTAGGCATCCATTTCAAAAGACATCCATCTTGAATAAACATACTGTCAGCTGCTGGCAAAACCACCAGGTAAGGAAGTAGACTGCCCCCACCCATGGAGGTCCCTTTCTCAGAATGCCCTGGATAATTTAGATAATGACTGCTTGATTGCTCCCACTTCTCCCTTCCTGTGCTCTCAATCCCACTCTTAGGCTTTAAATTAGCCAATAAAGAGTGAACCCACAAAACCCTAGATATCCACCCTGACAGCCTCATAAAGGCAACGCCCCATGCTCCCCGCCATGACCTCACAGTGTGGCCCTAACGTGCGCTGTGTACCCTCCAGAGCCTGTGAGTAATAAATCATGTCCCCCAAAGTTCCCTGATGTTTTTCGCCGAAGTATCATAGTAAGAAACAAAAGGTCCGGTCCAGCCACATCACTGGCCCTGGTGGGAGAAACGTCTGGGGGTTTGCTAGGAGTGGAATGGGTCTGGGCAAGTCCCTCCGGCATCCCTAGCCAATAGCATCACTATCAGCAGGCTGGGACTGACACAACAGATACATTTCTACAAGTAGAATACTGGGGGGAAAGGTCTTTCTAAATTCTAAAGACCTTGATAGGTATGCCAAATTTCTCTCCAGAGAGATGGTGTTGCTCTGTCACCGGCAGCAGTGAGAGCTGGGTGAATGATTTGAAATGAAAATGTATTCTGCTACAATGGTTGTGTGGGTTCCACATGTTCTGTAACTGGGGGCATTATCGCTGGGACACCCGAATGAGGAATGATGGCTGGGAAATTCAATGAGGTGCACGGATTTTAGGTCCATTCACAAGGAGGACGAAGGCTGGGGTGGGGATTCCCTCAAATCCTGGCCCTTTCCCACTTATCAGCTTACCTCCATCCGCTCATCCTTCCCTACTACCTCGGAGGAAAAGGTGCTGTGCTGGGGTGGGGGGGCAGGCACAATTATTCCCAATCTTTTCCATGTCTTACCCCTTCTTTCTCCAATATCTTCAACCTCCCTGTCTCTACTGGTACATTCCTATCAGCTTTTAAACACACCCAAATCTTGCTTCTCTTAAAAACAGCAGCAGTTCTCTTTCTTTTGTCTTTTTTCTGCACCTCTGCCTGAGAAGCTGTACAATGATGGAGAATCAGGGAAGCAGGCTTACTGGTTTCACTTAGAATTCATGACTGCAAGCCTCCAATGGACCCGGTAACTCCACCAGGTTTTTCAGTAAGTTCACTTTCTGAATCTACAAGAGATACTGATTTCATGCCATTTATTCTCTTTCCAGGCCTTCCAAACTCTCTTCGTCTTTCCCCCATTCCCAAAGCTCATCTGATGACCTTGTCTCCTATTTCCTTGATTTTGTATCTTTGTTTTCTTTATTTTGTATCTCCGGCACAGAGCTGTAGACTGTCATAATCAATTCATGTATGGTCAATTTTTATTTTGTGTTCATTTCATTCCTTTGTTCTCTAATTTTCACTCTTGTTCCTCCCTTATCAAAGGCACCAATTAATGTGTCTCATTTATGTCCTTGGATATTTTCATACATGGCATTGTGCTTCAGATTGCATTCTGTAGTTTTACTTTTTTCTCTCAACCATCTATGTTGTCATATGTATAATCATCGCTTCTAACTTAGGTTTGGTATTCTGTAGTATGCATCCCGCCACTTCACTTCTCTATCACTCCTAGGAATAGACATCTGGGTTGTCTTCAACTCTCCTTATTATGAACATCAAGGTGAATGCCTTTGGGCATGTTCTTTAGCAGACCAGCATGATATAGTTCCTGGTAGGCATCCAGGGGCAGAACACTGAGTAACAAGATGTATGCCTTCTCTATTTGACCAGGAACTATCAGACTGCTCTCTAGAACACCTGTGTCATCATCACATTAGGATTCCCATTTTCGGGCGCCTGGGTGGCTCAGTTGGTTAAGCAACTGCCTTCAGCTCAGGTCATGATCCCGGAGTCCTGGGATCGAGTCCCACATCGGGCTCCTGGCTCAGCGGGGAGCCTGCTTCTCCCTCTGACCCTCTCCCTTCTCATGCTGTTTCTCTCTCCCTCCCTAATAAATAAATAAAATCTTAAAAAAAAAAAAGGATTCCCATTTTCCCTTATTCTCAGAAATCTCTGGTGAGATTGGACTTCCTAATTTTTGGTAAATAATAAAAATAATTCTTATAAAGAAGCCTCTCAGTTGTGACATGCAGGAAACCATTACCCCACCACTCAGGCCATGCTCTCTGGCTGCTGCGGCCACCCCCTGCCCTTGCCTCTGGCACACATTAAAGATCCCAAACCATTCTAAGCGAAATAAGTCAGTCAGAGAAAGACCATTATCATATGCTCTCACTCACATGTGGAATTTAAGAAACAAAACAGAGGATCATAGGGAAATGGAAGGAAAAATAAAACAAGATGAAATCAGAGAGGGAGACAAACCATAAGAGACTCTTAATCACAGGAAAAAAACTGAGGATTGCTGGAGGAGAGGGGGTTGGGGGAATGGGGTAACTGGGTGATGGACATTAAGGAGAGCACATGATGTAATGAGCACTGGGTATTATATAAGACTGATGAATCACTGAACTCTACCTCTGAAACTAATAATGCACTATATATTAATTGAATTTAAATTAAAAAGATCCAAAACCATGACTGACTCCAAGCACTTCACAATCAATAAAAAAGGAGAATCTTTGAATTGAAGGCTGAACTCAATAAGGAAAAGAAAGAAAAGAGGAAGAAGGCTGTGAAGAAAGTGATTGTTGCCATGACTGTAGGGAAGGATGTCAGCTCTTTCTTTCCAGGTGTAGTGAACTGTATGCAAACCGACAGTCTGGAATTGAAGAAGCTCATGTACCTCTATTTGATGAACTACTCCAAGAGTCAGCCAGATGTGGCCATCATGGCTGTCAACAGCTATGTGGATTGTGAAGATCCCTATCCTCTAATTTGGGCCTTGGCAGTCAGGACTATGGGGTGCATCTGGGTGGACAAGATTACACAAGATCACTGTGTGCCCCCTGCAAGTGCTTGAAGGAAGAAGATCCCTATGTTTGGAAAACAGCAGCAGCAGTTTTGTGTGGCAAAATTCCATGATATCAATGCCCAGATGGTGGAAGATTAGGGATTTCTGGATTTTGTGTGGGATCTGATAGCAGATTCAGATCCAGTGGTGGTGGCTAATGCTCTAGTAGCATTATCTGAAATCAGTGAATCTCACCTAAACAGCAACCTGCTCGATCTGAACCCAGAACATCAATAAGCTGCTGACACCCCCAAATGAGTGCACTGAATGGGGCCAGATTTTCATTTTGGACTATCTAGTTACAATCCTAAAGATGCCTTGGAGGTTAGAGCATCTGTGAGCATGTAATTCTCTGACTATCTCCTGCCAACTCAGCATTGGTGCTTTTAGCTAATGAAGTTTCTAGAGTTGTTACCCAAGGACTCTGACTACTATAATATGCTACTGAAAAAGTTGGCCCTTCCACTTGTCACTTTGCTGTCTAGGGAACCAGAGGTGTAGTATATCACCCTGAGGCTACTTCTGCTGCCTCATCCCACTCAATGTGCTTTCTGTAGAAAATGGCAAAATGAAGCACCAGGTCTTCCTTGCAACATGGAAGGATGTTCCCAATGAAAACAATGTCATTTAAATGCTGACATTTTCCAGCAAATTGCAAAACAACGTTTATACTACTGCCAAGAGGAATGTGGAAGGGCAGAACATGCTGTACCAATCCCTAAAGCTCACTGATGGCATTTGGATTTTGGCTGAGCTATGTATCCAGCCAGGAAACCCAAGTTGCACACTGTCACTGAAGTGTAGAGCTCCTGAAGTCTCTCCGTACATCTACAACAGCATTTTGAAAAGCTAATAGCCTAGACTGGTCCAGTGCCATCTGGCTCCCCTGTGATTGGTGCAAGCCAAGAACTCTTAACTGAAAGAAACTGCATTGCCCTGTAGAATCTGAACCCAAACACACTGAGGCCACCCCCCAAGGTAGTGATGAGTCTAACCTGTGCTAACATTAAGGTACAACCTTTTGGATAGTTTTAGCTTCCTGTGAACATTTGTAACCACTGCTTCAATCACTTCCCACCTCCTCCCATGGGACGCTGTTATCTGTCCTTACTTGTGAGCTTTTCCATAGCATGCCAATGGCTGGCATTTTTGAGTGTAGTTTGCTATTTTGTAATTGAAAGCTCATTTCAAAAACAGAAAAAGATAATATTAAAGCAAGGAAAAGTGTCACTGGAAAAAAAAAAGATCTCAGACTTGTTTTAATTTGCATTTTTCTGCACACAGGCAACAGAAATTGTTTGTGAGAGTGACCAGATATTGGATTTAAGGTACGAAGATTTCACAGTGGCCATTATACATCTGTTCAGAGAACTAAAGAAAACCATGATTAAAGAAGTAAAGAAACTTCTGATAACAATGTCATATCAAATAGGGAACATCAAAAAGGGATAAAAATTGTTTAAAAAATAGAAATTCATGGGGCGCCTGGGTGGCTCAAGTCAGTTAAGCATTTGACTCTTGATTTCAGCTCAGGTTATGATCTCAGGGTTGTGAGATCAAGCCCTGCGTCAGGCTCCACATTGGGCATGGAGCCTCCTTAAGATTCTCTCCCTCTGCCCCTCCCCCCCTTGTGCATATGCTCTCTCTCAAAAAAAAAAACAAAAAAAAACAAAAAAAAACCCCCCAGAAACAAAAACAAGAAATTCTGGAGGTAAAAAGTACAATAACAGGACTGAAAAATCCACTAGAGGGACTCAAAAGAGATCTGAACTAGCAGAAGAAAGAGTTAGTGAAGTTAAAGACAGATCAATAAAGATTACACAATCTGAAAAACAGAAAAAAGAATGAAGAAAAATGAACTGAACTGCAGGTAAATGTGGAACACCACTAAACACACCAACATATGTACAATGGGAGTACCAGAGGAAAGGAGCAGAAAAATATTTGGATAAATAATGGCTGAAAACTTCCCAAACTCATTGTAAAATATTAATGTACACATCTAGGAAGCTGAATGAACTCCAAGAAAGATAAACACAAAGAGATCCACAGACATATGATAGTAAAAATATCAAAAACCAAACACAAAAGAAAAAAAAAAAACCTTGAAAGCACCAAGAGCAAAATGATTGATCAGTTACAAGGGAACTCCAACAAGATAACAGCAGATTTCTCAGCAAAAATAATAGAAGCCAAAAGGGAGTGGAATAACATGTTCAAAGTATTCAAAGAAAAAACTGTCTATCAAGAATTCTATATCCAGCAAAGCTATCTCTTAAAAATGAAGGTGAAATAAAAACATTCCCAACACGAACTAAAAGAGTTTATTGCTTGCAGACTTGCCTTAAATGAAATACTAAAGGAGATTCTTCAGGTTGAAAGCAAGTGACCCCAGAGAGTAGTTTGAATCCACCAAAAAACACAAAGAACACCAGTAAAGGTATTATGTCATTATAAAAGATAACATAAACACATATTTTATCCCCACTCTTCTTTAACCTTACTGCAAAAGCCACTATATAAAACAATATGTATGTTATGCATTGTTGGGTGCATGGAAATGTATTTGCCAGTAACAGCAAAAAGATGGTAGGTGGGAGCAAATCTGTATGCTAAGGAAGTGACTTCAGATGGTAATTCAGATCCACAGGGACAAACAAAAAAGAACCAGAAGCAATGAAAATGTTCTAAAATTGACTGTGGTAATGGTTGCATGACTCTCTGAATACACTGAAGACCACTGAATTGTATACTTTAAATATGTGAATTGTATAGCATGTGAATAAATACCAATAAATATTCAATAAACCTATTATTTAAGAAAAAACACCATTACTGAGAAAGAGATGTTAAGATCTCCTACTATGATTGTAGATGGTCTATTTTCCTTGTTGTTCTGTCAATTTTGGCTTCATATATTTTGAGTGCATGCTATCAGGTGCATACAGTTTTAAAATTGTAATATCTTCTTGATGAAGTGAACCTTTTGGAAGTTCAAAGTGATTCTTTTCATCTTTGATAGTGCTTTTTTGTTGCAATGTCTGCAGTGTATTTATGCTAGCTTTCTTTGTTATTTAAAAACAAAAAAGGAAAAATAAACTTCTTTATATACATATGTCTTTGTGTACATGAGCAGATATAGTTGTACATTGAATTCTCTTAAGTGCAACTGCAGGGTTAAAGGAGATGTACAATTTAAATGCAACAGACAACTCCAATGTGTCCTCCAAGGAGGCTGCAGCAATCACAATCCCACTGAGGATAGCAGAGTGTGTCTACAGTGAAATCTTAAGATTAGAGTTTCTTTTGCTCTTATGAAGAGGCTGAATGAGCCATGCTCAGCAAATTTGGATTAAAAATCTGCCCACATGGTAACCAGTCCTTGGGCTGGAAGGAAGTGTTACTGGGGAAGACTCACCTTGCTGATCTCTGTCAGGGACATGGTGATGCTGTAGAGTTGGTTCTTGCTGGTGCTGGCAACCAGGGTTTCCTCTGAGGGACTGAAGCACAGGCAGAGGATGTCCTGCTTGTCAGACTGACTTGGCTCATTGCTCTGTGGGTCCAGAGGAATCTGCCCAAGATGCAAAATAACTGTTAGTAATGTTCCCACATCATCAATAAGTGTGTCCTTGGACTTTCAGAGTTCTCTCAGATACTCTTAGTTTACAGACTCCCGGACCAGCATGCTTCCAAGGATCCTCCTCAGATGCGGAGAAGGGAGGGTTTGAGTCACTTCTGTTTCTGTGGGTTTTGTATTCACCCTAACGTGATGAGTGGCTGACTTAAGAGACAGTAGCATGTATAAAAATGATCACACTCTACATCTCAGTTTGAGATCCCCTCTGAAAACAAGGATTAGTTTAAATCCCATTCTTGCCCATCTGTCAGAAGCCCAGTGCATGTGGTCAAGCACACCAATGTGTACTTTGGGGCAGCAGAGGGGAAGGTGACAGCCCCTCTTCCATGTAGGGCAGAGAAAAGAAAAGGGGTCATACAGCAGCCCAGCCAGCAATCCCTGAAAGGGCCTGGAGTTCCCAAGTAGACATTATAATCTCAGATTTCCTTTCCCCCTGCCATTGCTTTTTGTCTGCTAACAAGCAAACTTCTTGAAAGGCTGGCCTGCATATACCATCTCCACATCCTTACCACACACTCAGTTCTTAATTCCTCCCACTGCATCACTTATTGAAATGTCCTCATCAATATTAGAAATTTCCTTCTTGCCAGAGCCAGAGGCTCCTGCTCCGTCCTCATCTTCTTGACTTTTCTAGATCCTGTTGCAGTGATGGCAGCACCTGCCTCCCTGGGGGCCAGGACACCAGGCTCTCATGTTTCCCTCCCCCTGCCTGGAGTTCTGTCCTCCTGTATACCCCCTATTCCTTCTTCCCATAGTCAACGCCCCCAGCTCTGCCAGCACAGTGAGGGCTCTGGGAGGGAGAAATATCCTGCCCTGCCTGCCCTGGGCTGGGTGGGCCCTAGTCTCACCTCACTGTGCTCACCAGGGAGCTGTCCTCTGCTGCCGCATTTATCACACTGTGTAAAGTAGAATGGGAACCCACAGACTGAGGACCTTGTCTGCGTCCCAGTGCCCAGCATCGTACCTAGTGCGTAGCAGTGCTCAACGAAAGAGTAAGTGCTGCCTTGGGCGCCTGGGTGGCTCAGTTGGTTAAGCGACTGCCTTCAGCTCAGGTCGTGATCCTGGAGTCCCGGGATCGAGTCCCACATCGGGCTCCCTGCTCAGCAGGGAGTCTGCTTCTCCCTCTGACCCTCCCCCCTCTCATGTGCTCTCTCTCATTCTCTCTCTCTCAAATAAATAAATAAAATCTTAAAAAAAAAAAAAAGAGTAAGTGCTGCCTTGCTGTTCTCCTCTAGAGACAGGGAGGTCCTTGGGGGAAGCGGCCATGACTGGTGCATCTATCTCAGGCATCAGGCACGGAGCCTGGGCCATGGTGGGTATGCCACAGCCATCTGTTCAATGAGTGAGTGAATGGCCACTACTTCTCAGTGTCCTCTGCGGGGTTCTCATTCTGTCTCAGGCTCTAAATTAGGAAACGCTAAGTTTTGTCCTCAGTCCTCTTCTTCTCCGTCTCTATATTTTATGTCAGTGATTTTGCCTAATATGAGGGTTTCAATGAAAGCAGCAGTAGTGAAAGTAATCACAATGATAAATCCTTAAAATAGTAAACAAAGCATTGGCTCTGTACCAGACACAAGCTAAGCACTCTGTGCTGTGTGTGTTTGTGTGTGTGTATGTCTATGTGTGTGTGTGTGTCTGTGTGTACATATTGATCTAACTCCCCAAGTCTAACCCACATTGCCAACTGACTCACTTTATTCCGGGGCCTGGTAAAATGTCAGCTTCCTTAGCAAGGCCTCCCCAAGCTACTCTCTCTAGAACAGAAACCTTCTCACTCCCTGTCCTTTTCCTGGCTTTATTTTCTTCACAGTGTTGATCCGCATGTGACAATCAGTTCATGTTCGTTTGGTTGCCTGTTGACTGTGTTCTCTGGACCGGCTCTTAGTGTACTTGCTCTCCCTACTGCACCCCAGCCCCTAGCATAGAACCTGGCACATGGCAAACCTTCAACATATATTCGTGAAGTGAATAATCAAACAAGAATGAATTGCTTTGGAAGTAGGCAATGTAAACTCCTAATAATTCCCCATGGTTCCCACTCACTTTGCTCCTACTCCCATTTTCCTACCACTGGCATCTTTTCCCAGGCATCCAGTCTCCAAGCCAAGGCATCATTTCTGGGAGCTCCTTATCTCTGGCTGTCCATGTCTACTCAGGGAAAGTTCTGCAGGCTTAACCTCCACAAAGGCTCTTTTCCTTCCCACTTTCCCTGCTATTCATTGCCGTGACTAGACCTCAGTACTGCTTGGCTCAAGTAACAAAGCCTCTTAACTGATTCCGAAGCACGGCGATAGTGATTGCTATCATTTGTTGAGCACCAAGCACTGCACACATGATTTACACAGGTGATGGCTCATCCTTTTGATAACCACCAGGGATGGGCTACTTTCTCAGGAAGAAACAGGTTTTGCTGGATTCAGCAACTCGTCTCGAGTCACTTCACCGATAACGTCAGAGTCAAGTCTGGCTCAGTCTGTGCGTTTGTAGCCACCCCACACCTAGTGCCTCCAAATCCCCCCCAACTATACACCATTGGCAGATTGCGCTCAAAAGCAGGCTGTCTGCTGAATTACACGCACACTCCTCAGGCTGGCATTTGAGATCTTTCACCAGGCTCAGCTCCCATCTTTGCCTTTCAAGTGATTTCAGTTCCTCTCCACCGGGGAGCAGAAGATCTCCCAGACACACCACCTGCTCCCTGTCCATGGTGCCTCTGCCTCACCTGTTCCTTCCACCTGCAATTCCTAACCTGTTCCCTCCCATCAATTGTTACCCTTCCTCTAGGACCCTCCCCAGAGATGACCACAAACACCCAGAGCCTTCCTGGATCCTCCCCAAGCACAGATGTTCTCTCTCTATAGCGGTCTGTATCACTTATTCCACAAACATTTACCGAATGCTTCCTATGTGCCAGACGTTAAGTATCAGTATATATCATAATATGATTTTTGTTGGAACACTAAGCTTCAAAGAAAAAATATAACTTGCCAAAGTTCTCTTCCAGAATTCAAATCCAGATCCTCCCAATTTTAAGCCCCACTCTGTCCACCCTATCCTGAAAACTCCCCACAGGGACAAATGGCTCAAGTCTCATCTCCACTCAACCCTACAGCCCTTTCCTCCCAGCAAACTCCCTGTCAGTGCTCTGCTGATGGAGAACACGCGCCAGGAGAACCCCAGTTCTGCTTCTTCCTCCCCTCCTTACCCGGATTTCCCTGCTCTCTCGGTAAAAATCCTTCTCTTCCATCTTCTCAAACAGTAAAACTCTGCCTGGCCCAGCAGAACAGGCGAATCCCTTTGAATAGGCTGCAAGGGCGAACACCTGAGGCATGGCCAGCTGGCTGTGGCTACTGGCCAACATGACCTGTTCATAGGAAGGGACCGGGGAACTGATGGTTGGAAATTCGATCAGGCTAGAAAAAGAAAATAGCATGTAAAGTTTACAGAGACAGTTCCCACGAGGTGAGTTCAGCTAGGGATGAGAAGGAAGGGCTGTCTTTGGGGGTGGGAGAAATCACCCATTGTGAGCCCCATAGCCAAAATGCCACCCTTTGGCCTCAGACGGCTACACAAACTCCAAAGAAAGACTGGAAGGTTACACATTTATTTGGTAGCCTCACCACCCTGTGTGGTCACTATTATTACTGGGGTTGTTGCGTGCATTATTATCCTCCTTTCGTTTAGGAAAAAGTGGCTCAGAGAGTTTTCCAAGATACACAATTAGTAAACAGGAGGGCTGAGATTTGAATACAGGGTTCCATTTTCTTCCTCCCTTCCCCCCTCCCTCTCTCTTTCCTCCTTCCCTCCCTCCTGTTCTTCTTTCCCTCCTTCCTTCCACATAACAAATATGTATGGGAATTATACTGTGTTAACAACTCTGTGAAACTCAGTCAGACTGACATAGTTCCTGCCCTCAGGAGCTTAGAGTCTAGAGGACAAGTGCTAAGGACCGTTGGGGAGCTGATGGCTGGGATGGGAGCAGCCAGTCAGCAGGGAACAAGGGTTTTCTGAGGACAATTATAGAAGTGGTACACCCATCTGAGATGAGCAGAGGCTGAGAACTCCCAGCTGATCTACCAAATGAACAGGATTATGTCAGTCTGTGAATATGTCCCGAGGAGTGGTGTAGGGGAAACTACACTGGACTGAGCCTAGAAGCAAGAGTGCACGAGACATGTGTGGGGGGGACAGAGGCAGGAGCTGATGCCCCAGATGTAAAGATGGGTCAGAGCAGCAGGAACATGTGGGCCAAGTTCAGGAGTCTGGGCTTTATTCTTAGAGCACCAGACCCACTGCAGGATTAGGAACATGGCAAACTGGAGGACAGAGGGACTTATTAGGAAGCTCTTAATAAAATCACGACGGAAAAAGGAGAGGTCCCATGTGTGTGGGGAATGGTGAAAAACGGTGGACTGAAAGTTACCCAGGAAGAAGAATCTATCATATGCCATGTGTTGGAGGGCTCAGGCTCCAGAGCCAGGCAGACAGTGTTATGATCTTGGGTGAGTCGCTTAACCTGTTTGAGCCTCATTGTCCTGTCTATAAAATGGGCATGATAATAATTTGCACTATATAGGGTAAGACTCAAATGAAAATACATATAAAGTGCTTAACACAGTGTCTAGTACATACAATGGTACATTCTAATATGTTTGAGATATGATTATTATTGGCTGTAGTAGAGGTAAACTTGACCCGAGACCCCACTTTACCCCATATGCTTTTGTCAGATTTACCAACAACTTCCCTGCACTTCTTTGTGGGTCTGCTGGCTCCTTCCAAATTGTGAGGTCCTTGAGGACCCATGTCCCCAGCACCTAGCAAGGTGCCTTGCACACTGCAAGGGCTTGGTGGCCAGTTATTGAATTGAATCAGAAAATTAGGCAGCCACTAGAAAATGTCTGTTTGAAAATCTGTGGTTTTGAAAACTAGTCGAAATGCTTATAAAATGAGAGTAGGTATAAAAAATAAAAAGAATTGTATCTAGGCTGTGGTCATAAATGTCAAATTTGTGCGTGAATATAGACAAACATGAGAAAGGCAGAGGGAAGATGAAAAGAGTCGATTTTAAGGTGGGGGGGTTCTGAGTGACTTTAAAAGGCGGCTATTTTTGGCATAAGGCTATTAGGATGACGAGCATATTTTCACAAGAGCACCAACCCAGAGGGGTGCCATTACCTCTCTGATTCCCGGATCTTGCCCAGGTTCTTGGTCTCACTGGTGGGCTCCTTGACCATTATACTTGTCTCCCAGCGTTGATCTCCGGATTCAAAGAGGAAGAGCCTGCCTGTATCAGTGCCAACGATGATCTTGTCATCAGACACCCAGGTGTGGGCTAGGTAGTTTTGGGGTTCTCCCCTCTGAAAATTGGTTTGCTTCAGGGTTCCCTCAGCAAAACGGAGGAGCTTAAACATCCCATTTCCGGTGACACAAACCTGAGTGTTATCCTGAGGATTGAAGCTCACCTGTAAAATGTGAAAGGATAAAACTAATCTTGATGGAATTACTTCTCATTTTACGAATGAATATTTATCTCAGGTAGCTCAGAGTATCCTTTAAACATCATGAAGTCATGATAAATTTTGATACCATATTTGATAAGAGCACAGATTCATTATGTTTGTAGGGCCCATGCATCTTAAACGAGGAAACCTACAGAAATCATTTTACCAAGGCCAAAAAGAAGATAAGCAAGTCTTGACAAAATGGAACAAAGGCTCAGCTGGAAAAGGGGGGTCTGGTTGGTTTGCATGCCCTGTCCAGGAGGAAAGGGACCATGTCAGCGACAGCTATGCAGTCTCCTACCAAATGGGATATATAGTAATAGTAGTCAACCTACACCCCTACTAGATGGTGAGCAGCTGACCGGCCACAGTTTCTTCATCTCTGTATTCCCAATGCTGGGTTCATAGTGGGCATCTAATAAATGTTTACTGGGGAGGATGTACTCTACTCTGAATAGGGATGCTGGACCTGACCTCACCAAGACCTAGATGAAATAATCTTCTGGCTCTCTCTGTCTTTGGTCTGATCCTGTAGTCACCAAGTAACCTCTGAGAACTAATTTCACCTCCCGAGTTCTCTATCGTTAGGGAGGAACTGCACCAGGTAAATGACAGGAGCATTCTGGTTGTCACATGCTGGGTTAACCACCAGCATCTTGTGAGAAAAATGGAGTCCATTCCTGAGACACCGACTGGCTATATCTCTGAACATGAGCTGATCTGAGTTCTTGAACTTGTAAAGCTGAGTACCAGATCCTAGCCTGGGGTGACTGCACCAAGATAAAACCTCTTTGGGACCCACTGCCTAAGCAGTCAATCAGCCTTCCCAAGGGTCCTCTTTGTTTTGCCCTCAAACCATGATGGCAAGTTCCACTCCCCACGTAACTACAATTTCATGGACATGTTCCTCAAGATCTACCACTTCACATTACATTCTTAAAATCTTTCCACTGCCCAGCAAAGCTGCTAGGAAGAGGCCAGACGTAAGACAAAGTGAGTTCTCAATCCATCTCGGGGGCCGACCTGGGAAAGCAGTTCTGGGCTACAGGAAAGAAGACAGGCACAGCAGACAGTGAATCCAGCCCCTGCCACCCACTACCTATGTGATCTTAGGTGAGAGGCTTAAACTCTAG
Organism: Mirounga angustirostris; assembly: GCF_029215605.1. Lineage (NCBI taxonomy): Eukaryota > Metazoa > Chordata > Mammalia > Carnivora > Phocidae > Mirounga > Mirounga angustirostris. Next base: position 156,685,620 of record NW_026991712.1, read on the forward strand.
AAGCCTCAGTTCTCTCATCTATAAAAGTAGGATAATAATTATGCAGACCACATGTGGTTGTTGAGAGACTAAATTTAAAAATGCAAATGAAATCAGCATTGTTCCTGGCACATAGAAAGCATTCCATCAAGCTCTTACTATTTTTTGTAACTTGCACAATACTTGTTATGCGGGGAGGTACCTGGTAGACAGCATTGTTCTGAGAGTCGGTTCTAATAATAGCCATGATTTTCTGTTTTTCCCACAGCCAATAGACAAGGTTTGATTCTGGAGGTGATGTCTGAGTCAACAGGTATTTGGAGTCTGGAGAAAAAGCCATGCTAATAAATCTCTGAACGGGAAAGTCAAAATTATTAAGGATTTTGCGCTTCCGGCAAGGGATGGATGACAGTTCATAAATGGTGATGACGGGTTTTTCTTGCACAGTCTCGGAGATAGCGAGGTATCGCCGATTGGGACTGATGGACAAGGCCAGCATGCCCTGACTCTTGTCTGAGCCTGCGAACAGAGGAAAAGGGGGATAATGAGGGCCATCGTGCTTTCACCATGACTCAACATGAACCAGGCACAGTGGTGGCAGGTTTGACGCATGGGAGAGAGGCACAGAAATGGTAATTGTCAATCCCTGCAGTCCCTTGGTACCACTATGTCTGGGGTATTAGGAAAATGACAAGGATGGGTACCTCACTGAGGCTGAGGTAGGAGGAGAAGTCAGGGAAGAGTGCCAGGAGGACCAGGTGGCAGCAGGTGGCAGGAAGAGCAAAGGTGTGGATGTGAGAAAGGGAACAGCATGGTGGAGAACTACAAACAGTGGGGTATGGCTGGAGAATCGCATGCGAGCCAGGGGAACCCAAACGTGGGTCTGGAGGGGTGGAATAGGGTAGGCCTTTATGCTCGGAGCCACCAGCACTCGATAGTCCTCTACTTTTGAGGCTGGAGTCCCCAGGCTCTTTCACGGTTTGGTCATCTATGTGATGTTCTGGCCATGAGACAGCCACAGAAATCTGCTAGACTGGCTTTATGGTAAAGCTTATGCTTTCTCAGAAACAAGACATGGATGCATTCTACCCCTAATTTTCCTGGAATATGTCAGCGATATCTGGAGCTAGCGCAGGCATCTTGCAACCATGAGGTAACAGGCACAAGAATAGAAGTTGTGGTCTAGAAAGCAGAGGCTGAGGCCAAGATTCAAGTGGCAAATACTTTATTTGGGAGATGAAATCAGGCCCGTATTATGACTTTCACGGACCCCTTCTTCCATTAATGGTAAAAATTAATAAAATGGTTTAAAAAATAAAATGGTAAAAATTATATTTTATGCCTGGATTGGTATAAAGAAGAATGTAATGCAGACTGGATTTATTATTATTATGTTCATTTTCTTGGGTGTCTGAACCAGCCCAAGGCTCTGTGCCTTCCGTGCTGTGTGGATAAGCTGGCCCGGATTCAAGCCCAGGGCAGGGAGGGTGAGTGAGGCAGGGGAGATGCGCTAGCCCTGACGCATGTGCCCTGTGCTGTGCTTCACAAGGAGCTGTAGCAAGTCTGGCCAGCAGCAGGACCTCTCTGGAAGGGCTGCAGGAAGTCACTGTGCCTCAGCAAAGAACCCAGGTTTTAGGTCACTCGGAGCTTGGACTTTACCACGGAGGCAAATGAAATGCCACAGAGATTTTTGGATGTGTCAGATGTGTGTCGTAGAAAGATCCCTCTGGCAACTGTGCAGGAGATAGTCCTGGAGGAAGGGAAACCAGGGGGCAGATTATTTCAAAAATAGGAGGGTAGTGACAAGGCTGGGATGGGAGATGAGAGAAAGGCTAAGTCCAACCAGTTGCCTGGGTGAGGCTGGGGGAAGGGGAGAAATGAGTCAATGACTGACATCTGGTGACGGGGAGTAGGGGTGACAGCTGGGAAGGAACACAGATAGGTGGGGGGAGTTAGGGGTCATGGTGAAGATGACGTCCACTGTTTTTTGCTGAAAACAGCCCATCCAAGGATTTTATTTTTATTTATGTTTATTTGGTTCTAGTTTTTTTTTTTTTTTTTTTCTGATTTCTTTTTTTTTTTTTTAACCCTAAAGTCTTTACTTCCTCTTGGATTTGGGATGGTAAAAGGCATGAAGTGAGGATTTAAAGTGATTCCCATTTCCCAAATACCTCACTAGTTGTCCCAGCACAGATTCCCAATGCCACCTTTATGATATATCAAATTCATTTACATATACAAATATATATACCTGGGTTTCTGGGATATTTAAACCAGCACTACATTATTTTTGTAATCATAGCTTTATCATGTATTTGACAATCTGGCAAAGGAGGGTCTTAAGGGAAGAGAGGGAGCAAAAAGGAAAGGACAAATTCAGTTCTGGATATTCGGTGTGGGAGCTACACACTGCGGGATATTTAGGAAAAGAGGTCTAGCCGACAGCTGTATGTGATTCTAAAGCTCAGGGACTGGTTGGGATTGAAAAGGCAGATTTGAGATAAGAGTCACAGTGGGAAGCTGAAACTGTAAGTACAGATGAGACTGCCTGGAGGAGGCAAAGGAAAACTTCTCCCTCCTTCCTTTTGTGCTTTCGCGCCAGGGCCGTACCTGGCAGAGCATATGTCCTGCTCATCTTCAAGTCCTGCTCCTTTGAATACATACATGTCTCCACAATAGTGAGAGCTCCTAGAGGTCAGGGGCCATGGCTTTCTTGCTCATCCATCTGCCCATCCATCCTTCTGTCACCCATCCATCCATCCATCCATCCATCCATCCATCCATCCATCCATCCATCCAATCGCCAGTGCTGACACCAAATGGGTGCTTAATATATGTTGGCTGATTGTAGAGCTTGTAAAATGCTTTCACACTGTTTTAACCCAGTTGATGACGGACTCCTCCTTGAAATATTTTCACCTCTTGCATGGATCTCCTCCCATCTGTTTGGTTACTCCTTCGAAGACTCTTGCTGGCTCTTCCTCAGTTCCCCAGCACTAAAGGTAGGAGTGTCCTAGAGTGCACTCTTTAGGGTTCTACTGTTTTATAAATACATTCACTCCTTAAGAGAATCTCTGATATTTGAGTGACTTTATATTTCATCTCTGTGTGGATGACTTTCAAATTTCTATCACCAGCCTGGACTTCTCTTCCTTGTATCCAGACCCAAAATCAAACAGCTCACTTAAGATCTCCATTGCCTCACTAGTGGGCATCCCAATCTTACCATGTCAAGAACTAACCTCCCCATACTCTCCATAAAACCTGCTCCTTCTTCAGTCTTTTCTATCACTATCCCTACTGCCTGCCACCACTCCACTCCAAGCCAGCGTCTTCTCTCACCTGGTCTCCTGCTTCCTCCCTTGCCCCTCCTTAAATCTGATCTCTATACAGTAGCCACAGAGCCTGCTGAAACATAAGTTAGATCCTGTTACTCTGCTCAGAAGGCCCCCATGGCTTCTTACTTCATCAGAGTAAGAGTCTTTGACCTACAAAGCCCTGGTACTTCTCCATCTTGCCTCCCCCTCCCTACTCCTCCACTGACTCCAGTCTGGCCACATTGGCCTCCTTGCTATTCCCCTAACACACTAAGCACCTTCCTAACTCAGAGCCTAAAAGGTGAAAGGCAAAAGTATAAAGTATAAAAGAGACAATATAGGAGAATATATTAATAGGAAATAGGTAGGAAGAGTTCTTTAATAAGACACAAAAAGAAAAATGCTGATAAATTTTACTTCATTAAGACTAAGGATTTCTGTTCATCAAGATACTATAAAGAAGGAGAAAACACAAGCCGCAAAGTGGGAGGAATTCTACAGAGAATATAGAAAGTGTGCCCATAAATCAATAAGAAAATTACCAAAGAAAGAAAGAAAAAAAATTGGGTAAAAGACTTGAACAGGACATTCACACAAGACTAAATAGGAATAGCCCATAAACATGTGAAAAGCTATTCATCCTCATTAGTAGTAGAGAAATGCACACTAAAACTACAACAAGATACTCTTTCTCAACCACTAGCTTAGCAAAGAATTAGGAAGTTGGACAATGCCAAAGATTGGAGAGGTTGGGAAGGGACGGCAACTCTCATGCATCCTGGTGGAAGTGTAAATTGGTACTACCATATTACCCAGTAATTTTAGTCCTGGCTGTGTGCCCTGCAGAATCTGCACAGGTGGATGAGCATACACAAATGCAAGAAACTTTATAGTGGCATGCTTTGTAATAGCAAAAAAACTATTGTTTCCCAAATGTCCATCCACACTACAATGGATAAACATATTTGAGACATTCGATTCATATGATGGAACACGTATATTTAATTTGGCCAAAAAACTTTCCTTTCAGGGGCGCCTGGGTGGCTCAATCGTTGGGCGTCGGGCTTCGGCTCAGGTCGTGATCCCAGGTCTTGGGATCAAGCCCCACATCGTGCTCCCTGCTCTGAGGGAAACTTGCTTCTCCCTCGCCCACTCCTCCTGCTTGTGTTCCCTCCCCGGCTGTCTCTCTCTCTGTCAAATAAATAAAATCTTAAAAAAAAAAAAACAACTTTCCTTTCAGTAACCTTGCTGGGATTATGGGGTTATATCTGGCACCTACGGTTCATTTATGTGTCAGGATGGAAAGGCTTTTTACCTGGAATGAATTTTTGCCACTTCTGATCCACATTGTATTTCACACAGTGATTTCCCGAAGGAAATATAATGATCTGTTCATCGAAGAAGAAGATATTGTTGGCCACGTGGGATCGAAGACCAAAAACATGCAGCGACTGAGCCACCACGGTCGACATGGTACCCCACAAAGCTCTGCAGAACATCCAGCGCAGCTGGTGAGGCTGGAGACACGCCCCGCCCCTCCGCCTGGCCCCGCCCCTACCCCGCCCCGGAGCCCTCCTCCGCTCCCCCCGCCCCTCCAGCACCCTCCTCACCCCCTCTTGCCCGCGGCTCCTGCTTCTCCCCTCTCCTTCGCTCCTCACGGCTGCCTGTTTCTCCAGGCGACCCCCAGCTACGCGCTCCCACCTTTCGCTTCTTCCCTCCGGATACCAGACTACTCGTGTATCCAGCGGTAGAACTCCTACGGGTCCCAAGCAATCCTGACTCTCTCCGACGCCGGAGCGGTTCCTATAGCAACGGCAAACCGGAAGTGTGCTTCTGCGGCCGGAAGCGGAAGTCCCGGTCGAAAAGTTGAGCGGCGGCGCAGAGCAGTGAGCGCTGGTGCTGCTCTGGGGCACGTGGGCCGCGGCGTGAGAGCGAGGGGCTGGGGGCAGGCCGCCGCGACGAGAGGCGCCCCTTTCCGGCCGCGCGGGCCCCTGGCCACCCGGCTCTGTCGACTAGAGTGGACGCGCGCGCTCGCTGAGACATGGACACTCCCCCGCTGTCAGGTTCGGACTCGGATTCTGATGATTCTCTGGTCACAGACCGAGAGGTAAGTGTCAGCCGAGCTCGCGGGGCTGGGCGCGGGAGAGGGGCCACACTCCCCCGGTGCTGACTGCCGATTGTGCCCTGCAGTTGCAGGATGCGTTTTCCCGAGGACTCCTGAAGCCAGGCCTCAATGTCGTGCTAGAGGGGCCGAAGAAGGCTGTGAACGACGTGGTGAGCTCAGGCGCCTGGCCGGGGGTCCTAGGACACGAGATGCTCACAACAAACACTGTTGTGCTTTGTTTTGTTTGTTATTTTGTGTGTTGTGCTGACTTCTTGTCCCGGGGAAGACTCAGCCTGCTCATTGCTAGGACGGTCAATTACCGACCCGGTTGTTGGGGGTTAGGGCTTTTGTCCGTTGACCCGTGTCCTTCATGCTGGCTCAGTGTTTGAATTTCCTAGAGTGGCCTGAAGCAGTGTTTGGCTGAATTCAAGCGGGACCTTGAATGGGTTGAAAGGCTTGATGTGACCCTGAGTCCCGTGCCGGAAGTCAGTGGACCTCAGTCAACACCTCAGAACAAGGATCAGAAAACTGTTGATCCAGAAGATGACTTCCAGCGCGAGATGAGTTTGTATGTTTGTTTTCAAGTGTGGGAGTTAAGGGTCCCTGTGCTAGACAGTGGGAAGGGGGGGAGAAGTAGTGAGCCTGTACTCCTCAGAAGTTGTCATAAGCCTGAGAGTAAGAAGGAGGGCTTCTTTAATTTTTTTTTTTTTTAAAGATTTTATTTATTTGCGAGAGAGAGAATGAGAGACAGAGAGCATGAGAGGGAGGAGGGTCAGAGGGAGAAGCAGACTCCCCGCTGAGCAGGGAGCCCGATGTGGGACTCGATCCCGGGACTCCAGGATCATGACCTGAGCCGAAGGCAGTCGCTTAACCAACTGAGCCACCCAGGCACCCAGGAGGGCTTCTTTAGACTCAAAAGAGCTAAAGGAGATTGTGCCTGTTTGAGAGAAGAGCTCCTTGGTCCACCAGTTATAATCCAAAGTCCAGTTTATTTTTAAATTTTATTTTGAAGTATTCAGTGTTCAAGTTTTTTTGTACTTTCAGTTATTTAAACAAAAACTTGCTTCTGGAAGGTTCTTACATGAACTTTTTCCAGTGACTACGTAAGAATTCATAATGTATTAGTTTGTAAGTTAATGGGTACTGTTAGTGTGGTCACTCTCTTAAACTTATTTTTAGCAGAACTCCCCTTCCTCTTTAAAGAGTGTATGGCTAAATTTCTCCTAGATACCAAGTTAATGAGGTTTTATTACATTTTCATTTGTGTGTGTGTTCTTGCTGGTGGAGGTCAGATGTTGAGAGTCTTTCTGACCATGGACAGATAACTCCAAGGTTGTCCTTGTCAGATAGGCAAGTGAGAAGGAATAGAAGGTCTCTCTCCCTTAGCTTATTTCCCAGTGTGTCCCACATCACACTGTCCTCCATCCGCAGCTACCGGCAGGCCCAGGCTGCGGTGCTGGCAGTATTACCCCGCCTCCATCAGCTCAAAGTCCCTACCAAGAGGCCCAGTGACTATTTCGCTGAGATGGCCAAGTCTGATCAGCAGATGCAGAAGGTAAGAAATAAAGGTTTTCTCTGGAAAGCGAAGGCTTTACACTCAAGTGTGGTCAGCTGGCTTATCTCCTATAACATTTTAATTTTTTTTATTTTTTAATTTATGTTTTAAGATTTTATTTATTTATTTGACAAAGAGGGAGAGAGAGAGTGAGCACAAGAAGGGGGAGCGGCAGGCAGAGGCAGAGGGAGAAGCAGACTCCCCACTGAGCAGGGAGCCCAGTGCGGGGCTCAATCCCAGGACCCCGGGATCATGACCTGAGCTGAAGGCAGATGCTTAACCGATGAGCCACCTAGGCGCCCCATCTCCTATAACATTTTTAAAAAGACTAAGCCCAGTAATAGGGAAGTAGTTGTCAGAGGACAATTACTGTCTTAACTGTCTACTTCAGACTCATGCTGCCAGTCACCACCAATTAGATAAATATAAGGATGATTTTTTCCTAATTTAAACATTTAAGGAGAGGAGAAGTACTGTAAGAACTGTGGTTCCAGAGATGAAGATGGTCTTTTGCATTTCCTAGCTGGTGTGGTCATGGCATGGTGTATAGAAGAAACATACTTCTTGTCCTGCCATTGCCAAGGGCTGGGGCTATAACTTGTAAACAATTCCTTTTTTCTGGGCCTTAGTTTTCTTTAAGATGAGGGACTAATTAATATCAGATGTAGTATAATTTAGAGTTGGGTAGAATTGGTCCTCATTTAACTTTGGGAGGAAGAGAATTGCCAAAATTTAATCTAAGATCTATTCCAGTAGTTCTGTTGGGTCTCAAGCTGGATTTTAGGGAGTTCTTGTCTCAGTGGTACTTGGGAAAGCTAATCTAGAGATGAGCTCGGCCCATCTCTGTACACTCACCCTGACAGGTGCTTACCCTTTGACTGAAACGTGTGTGTCTGATGGAAAAGGCTGGGTACCTGATACCAGTTGGAGTTTTTAACGTGTATGTGCTATATTGGAGAAGTGAACTGAGGCTGCAAGGTGGTTTGACCTCAGTCTGCAGACAGTAGGGTTGGGGAGAAGTTCGTTTCTCCGGGCAAAATGGCAAGCAGGCAATTCTGCATAAGGGAACCGCACACTGGGAGTGGGAAGGCCCTTTCAGGTCCCTGATACTTTTGGTATCTTGGACAGAGCGCTCAGTCTTTGGGCCTCTTGTCCTCAGGTGTAAAACATGATGTACAAGTTCTCTTTGAGCCCCAGTTTGCAGAACTGGGAAGACCTGCTCCCGTTCCAGTGCACCCTAAGTAGTGGTCAGCCCAGATTGAAATCACATAAGCTGACCACATTTTGTGTTTTAGATTCGACAGAAGCTGCAGGCTAAACAGGCGGCCATGGAGAAGTCTGAAAAGGCGAAGCAACTGCGAGCACTTAGGAAATACGGGAAGAAGGTGAGAAGGAAAGTGTGTGGGCATAGGATGTGGCCGAGTGTTTGTCAGCCTGGGGTGCCGGGGTCAGATCTGGTTCCGTACCCTGTGTGTGTTCTGTCTTGTGTTAATTATCTCCCCACAGAAGGGGCATGTGTGCTCGGATCCATAAATACCATCTTTCCTTGACACCAGGGTCTCACCGGAGCAGGGAATGGGGGGGGGGGGGGGGCGCGTGGTAACTGCCGAGGAGTCATTCATTTTGCTGGACTTCATTTGCACATCTGGACAGTGAAGGGGTGGGTCTGGATCAGTGGGCTCTAAACCTGACCTCACAGCAAAATCACCTGCGGAAATCTTTCAAAACAGATTTCTAGGCTTCAGAATGTCTGGGAATCTGTGTATATTATCTTCCCTTCCCCCCAAAACTTTTCACATGATTCTGAAATGCATCCTGCTCTGGAGAATCACTGGCCTAGATGATTGTAAAGTCTTTGAAAGAACCATAGTGTTGATTGTCATCCAACTGAGAGGAAAAATGGCACCTGTATGCTTGAACTATGGTTGTCTGAGTTCTAATGTAAAATCTAGGGAAACCCTTCTTGGTTTTTCCTCTTAATTCATGGTTATTTAGGAAAGAAGATGACAGGAGTTAAAGTCAGGGTTGTGGGAAGAAGTGAGCGTGAGGAGGATCAGCACGAGTGTTCAGACTTTGTCAACATTTTGGACATAAACATTCACGATCTGGGGTGGTGAGCTGCTGTCCATATTTGGAGTCACTTCACTGATGGGTCCTCGGCGGAGTAAGAGTAGATCAGCATCCTGTTCTCTGCGGGAGGGCAGCCGTGCATTTATTGGGTTGATCTGGTGGTTGATGGCTGAGGTCAACTCAAAGACCTGGGTTTGAGGAAATGTCATGGCAGTGGTTCTCAACTGGGGAGAATTTTGCTTACCAGGGAACATTCAGCAATGCCTGGAGACATTTTTGGTGTCACGTCTCGATGGGGAGTGTGCTACTTGAATCAGTGGGTAGATGGCAGGGAGGCTGTTGAATGTCCTACAATGCGCAGGACAGGCCATCCACGCCCCAATAAAGAGTGATCCTGTCCAAGCTATCAGTAGTATTGAGATTGAGAAACCCTGCCTTTGAGTGTAAGCATCTGCTTTTGTCCTTCCAGCTATTTTTCTTTTTGGTTTTTTGGGAGACTGTTTCTGTTGATACTTTTCATGCCTACTAACGGTAGGGGCTAGGTACTTAATCTGAGAATTGGATGTAGACCTAGGCATGATTTGCTATGGTTTTGTAGGCACAATTGTGTAATGAGGTAAGAGTGCAGACTCCGGGGTGTGAATTCAGCTGTGCATTTTCTCGTTGTGTGACTCAGGCAAGTTACTTAGCCTCTCTGTGCTTCAGTTTCAGGGGGTGATAGGAATTTCTACTTTACAGGGTAGTTGAGAAGATAAACTAACAATATACTTAGAGCCTTAGCATAGTTCTGGCATATAGTAAATGTTCGGTGGTGGTGGTAGCACAGCGTTTTTACCAAGAGGATGGAGACACTTGCAGTGATGATGGTCTGGAGTGGGGGTGACAGCCCTTTGTTTATGTCCCAGGTGCAAACAGAGGTTCTTCAGAAGAGGCAGCGAGAGAAAACACATATGATGAATGCCATTAAGAAATATCAGAAAGGTCAGTATATCTCCCTTGTAGGATATAGGGGGGCAGGGGCAGCTGCTAATTTTAACACCTACTGCTCTAGAGCCTTGATTGCATTGGAACTAAGGTTTGGGAACAGTGTGGGGAGCAGGATGTGCCTCTTAAAATTAATTTAGCAAGGAACAACCTTTTTTTTGAAACTTCAGCTTTTCTTAAAATGTGTTGGTGCTGATCAAAGTACCTCTTCACTCCTAGGCTTTTCCGATAAACTGGATTTCCTTGAGGGGGATCAGAAACCTGTTGCACGGAGAACGAAGGAAGGAGCAAAAGGCCAGCAGATGAAGAAGGGGTATAAAGGGTTTTGCTTTGGCTTTGTGGTGGGTACTGGGCAAGCAGTCCATGAGCACAATGAAGACCTCCACGGGAGTGGCCTAAGAATTGAGAGGGCACAGTGCTGCCTGTGACCAAGGCTTACAAGCCTATGTGATGGGTCCTTTTAGCCCTATCAGTCTTGGAAGATTAAAGTAGGGTGATTTAGGGGGCACTTGGCTGGCTCAGTAGAGCATTTGACTCTTGATCTTGGGGTCATGAGTTCAAGCCCCATGTTGGATATAGAGCTTACTTAAAAAAAAATAATTTGTGAAAAAAAGAAAAACCTAAAGTAGGGTGATTTAAGGATTTAGCACATTTTAAGTGAATACTCAGTAAAAGTTGATTTCCTCATCTCACAGTATGATGGTTAAGAGTGCAGACCTAGGGTTCGGGTCTAGAATCTGCCATTTTGGGTAGCTTTGAGCAAGTTACTTGACCTTTCTAAATATTAGTTGCCTCATCTGTGAAAATGAGAAAATTGTGTGCCCTCATAGTATTATGCAGATTTAAAAGGGCTAATGGCGGATATTATTATTTTCTTCCTAGTTTACCTTTATGTATCCCTGGACACCAGGCCTGGGGGAAATGATAATTTCTGTAGAATGTATTAATGTCATGATAAAGGCATTTACAAAGTAGTGTGGAAGCATATTTTAGAAATAGCAGACCCGGTCTGGGGATCAGGGTGTGAGGACGGCTCCCTGGAGGAGAGTCCCACCTGAGCTTAGTCTGAAGGATGAACAAGAATTAACCAGGAGAATAGGAGAGACACAGATTTTAGCAAGAATGAAGAATACAGATGAGCAAAAGCATAGAGATGAGAGCAGCAGGTTTGTCTATGAGGAACAGCAAACATTTGGTACCACTGGGAGTGCAGTGTGGGGCAAGGAGAGGTGAGATGTAGCTGGAGGGGCACCTGGGCGGAGTCACAGAGGCAGTGTTTGCCTTGTTAAGAAGCTTGGGTTTTATCCAGTAGGCAATGAGGGAGACATTGATAGGCTCTGCTTAAAATAATGACCAGGTCATAGTCATGTGTTTGAAAAATTACAGTGGTACTTGTATAAAAGATGGACCTGAGGGAGGCAGGGAAACTGATTAGGGGGCTACTACAAAGTCCAGAGAGCAATGATAATGAGCTGAAAGTGGTAACAGGCAGAGAAGAGAAAACGGGTTGAAGAAATAATCAAGAAGTTAAATTAGCAGCGCTCAGTAATTGTGTTGGGTATAGAGAGTGAAAGAAGGAAGAATCAAGGCTGGCGCCCAGGTTTCTAGCCTAGGAGGCTGGAATAGATGGTAGGACTACCAGCCTCGAGTCAGTGTTCATAGACAGGAGGTGAAACCAGTCTAGGAAGGGAGATGGCATGTGATTTTGGATATGCTGAATTTGAGATTCCTGTGGGATGACCAGTTTTTAAATTTATTACATTTGAATGTTAATTGCATGTCCTATCTTTGAAAGGAATAGAAACAACTGAGGATGATCTAGCAAGAGTTAGTTAAAATAGAAGAAGCTTTCCAGGGATAAGTGTTGAGCCACAAGATATATGTGGATCCTTTCCTGGTTCTTGCTTTGTCTTCATGCTCTAGTGGTTAAAACCATAAGTAGATGAGCTTGCCTGGAGAGTTTTTGGAGTTAAGAATGTAGGGCCAAGGATGAGATTATGGGTAACGGTAACATCTAAGAGCTTTTGCTTATAGGACAGGAAACTAAGGGTATTGGTGGGCCATGGGATCCATCAGGATTTGTAGTGTTGTGGGTAACCTGTAAGCCTGCTTTTTTTTCCAGGCCCAATGCTAAGCGGCGCTATAAAAACCAGAGGTTTGGTTTTGGTGGAAAGAAGAAAGGCTCCAAGTGGAACACACGTGAGAGCTACGATGATGTATCCAGCTTCCGGGCCAAGACGGCTCATGGCAAGGGCCTCAAGAGGCCTGGAAAGAAAGGATCAAATGTAAGTGAGCCATGGGTCCCATCCCACAGCTACCCATGCCCTTCTTTTCCTTGGGGCAGAAGGCCAAACTGCTGTGTGACCACATGTGGTATTTCTTTTTCCGTAGAAGAGACCTGGAAAACGGACAAGAGAGAAAATGAAGAGCAGAACACACTAAGCAGCATCTTTGTATACAAAGTACCGAGAAAAAGGGTTGTAGACTTGGGATTTCACCATCCGGTTGGATTTCTTCTGTTGATTTCTTTTTGTAAAAAGTTCTTTAATAAACTAAAATATTTTCAAAGAAACATATAATCTTGGTTAAAAATTCAGGAATAAAAGATGGAGAAGTTACTTTTATGTATTAAGTAAGATTGCTATTTATTGACGATAACTTAGACTTTGAATTCAAATTGCCTTTCCTCTATGATAGATGAAGATATAACTTACACCTTCCTCACCCTTCTAAGTAATTGTATTGCGATTTTAGATAACTCAAGAGTCAGTGTTTATATCATTATGATTGTTTAAATACCCATCACTGTCAGCTAGATGTACTATGATAAAATTTCCTTTGTGGCACAGGTTTTGGGTTTTCCTCGAGTTAATTATTACTTTGTATTTTTCTGTATGCCTAATTTTCCTTTTATATCCTTATTTTTCCTTAGACACATGTCATTTTATCCACCTTATAATTTCCTGCTCCAACCTAGGTCTGTCATACAGCTCTCACCCTGTCTCTTCTAGACCATCTAGATTGGACCCACTATTTCCTGGAATCCATTCCCGTCTTAGCTTATGCCTTCTTTTGCCGTGTACCATCTTCTAGTATCTTCCTAGGAAAGGGAACTTGGGAACTCCTACATTTCTGCAATTGCCTTTAGTTTGGCTGGGGGAGTTTTCCTGAGAATGTTGCAGGCACTGCCTTCTCTCTGAGAAGTTGCTGCCATTCCTTCTCTTTCTTCTCTCTGGAAGCTTTTCTTCCAGCAATCTGAAATTCCATGATGACATGCCTTGGTGTGGGCCTGTTTTTATTCTTTGGTTAGGGTATTTGGAAGGATGCTGGATCTTCAGTTCTGGCAAATTTTATTGGATAGCTTCTCCCTATTTTCCTTGTTCTAATTCTGGAGTTTCTGTTAGTCACATTTTGAATCCCTTCTGATGATCTAAGTTTGTATTTTAGTTCCACTTTAGGCAAAAGATTTCTTTTGTTCTTTTTTCTAATCATCTAGTGAATACTTATTTTGGTTTTCATCTTCCATTTTATCCCCTAAGAGTTCTTTATTCTATTATCTTAGAATGTGAATTATAATTTTGATTTTTAAAGCTTTTCTTCTGTTCCTTTCATTCTGTTTCCTTGGGTTTCCCCCAGTCCCTCCCTGTGCACTATGATACCCCTTTTTCATGTTGAGCCGTGTGGAAGTCAAGAGCCAGACTGCTGGGTTTAACACCTGTTTCTACTGCTTACCTGCTGTTTGACCCTGGGCATTGTGTTAATTTTTTTGTGCTATGTCATCTCTGTATAGACATGAGTCTATACAGAGTCTACTAAATACAGTTTCTGTCAGCGTTAAGTGAGTTAACATATGTAAAATACTTAGAACATTGCCTGCCATATGGTAAGAGCTTATATCTGCTTGGAATTATTTTGCCTGGGGACTTTTCATAATGTCTGAGCCTTGGTGGTACATATTTGAGAGGTACTCAAATGCTGTCTGGAAGCTAGGCATAGGTGGGACATGGGTGGGCAGGCCACGTTGCATGTTGGGTTTTACTCTTCCCCTCCCTTTCACCATACCAGTTTAGAAACCATACTTTAAGGAGGCTGGAAATACCTTAGAACTGTACATTTTTAAGCAGAAAAAATGATTTATTTTCACATTGTTTCCTTTCTTGTAGCATCATTGGTATATAAAATTTCTCGTTCCATATAATTCTTTCTGGTACCAAAAGAATGAATTTAGTTTTTGTAAACTAATTTCAGTTAACAAAATTCTGAGTGAACAGGTCATGTGTTCAGAAGACCAAAATGTTTTACCCTGACCTATTTTTGACAATCTACAATATTAGTGGATGGGGTAATGTACAGTAATTCAAATAAGGAGCCTCAGAATCAGTTCAAGACTTTGGATTATGTGTGGAACATATTGAGAGTTTTAAGAAAGGAGAACACAGGTTAACAGTTCACACTGGTAAGGCCAAAAGTAAGTCATTACTGCTAGTACCTTTAAAGAATTTGAAAACTTGTACCTACCTTTCTTCCTTTTCTTTTTTTTCTTGGATAGCAAATGGAATCACTTTCCTCAATTTCAGAGATATACTTCAGAGAAGTCCTTTATGTCACCATATCAGCCCACAAAGTATCACCAGGGTGCAGGCAGAATTATCCCTCCCATTGCATTATATTGCAGTCCCATGCATTGAGACGTAGGTGGGGACCGGGCAGGTCCCAGCGCCAAATACAGGCTGTTCTTGCTTGTGGGTGGATTTCAGCTCTCAAGGTAGCAGTTTCTTGGCAACACTTCACATTTCAGTGACCCAAGTATTGTTAACCATGAGTAATTGCAGAAAGTAGAAACTTTGCTGCTAGCTCTTCAGGCCACAAATCTCTACCTAAATAACATGCGTAATGAGTAGTGAGCAACCATCACTGCGGGTGCGTGGGTGGTGGGTCACTACACATCTTACCCCGTTCACGTGCACATGGCAGAGTGCCCTTGGGTGGCCTCTTCGTCTTCCAGCCATAAACCACATTTTACAAAAGCAGACAATTGAAAGAGAATCCACCAAGAAAGATGAAAGGACGAATAAATGCAGGCGATAAGGTTGGAAGTAAAATTTGAATAGGACACAAGTGGAGCCAGAGGAGAAAAGAGGTGACAAGGGAATGGCGACACTTGCTTTCTGGAGACTCCATACGCAGCCACAAAGGGAGTGAGAGCGAGCTTATCAACGTGATGAGGAACATGACAAAAAGGCTGAAGATGTCCCTGAGGAGGTGACACCGGTAGGAAAGTTCACATTAAAGGGGCCTGCGGGGTATTTTGTAACGTTGAAAGTACAGGTGATAAAATGGTGGAAGCGAATCCAAACTTAGGAGGAAGACAGTTTGCCAACACGCAGAGAGGAAGCTTGCTCCATGTCCTGCACAAGGAAAAAGGCAAGCACTGTTTTTTTATAAGCAAAACACTTGATTCTCAATGTGTTTAATGTTTTAAATTCTAGTCTACCAAATGCTAGTTTTATTATTTTTTTCATTTGATGCATTTAACAATAGGAGCTTTTAGTACTTTGATGAACTTTAAAAAATCTCTTCATCATCTTGGATACTGTATTTCGAGGAGAGCATAGAAGGCAGACAGTTGATATGCAGAGATGTGAGTCTAATTCTGATTCTAGTATAAATTATAAAATAGATCAGGTCCCAGGTTCTTTTTCATCACAGAGTTGTTGGCTCTGAAAGTCGTCCCTGCTAGGTCTGTTCCTTTAAATACAGCACATTCACTTCTTCAACGTAAGAGAGAGAGTAAGCTGTTACTCTGTACAAAGGCAGTCCTCATTTTGCTCAGTAGCTCAGGACCAGAAAAATGAGCTGCTTGCTGAAATCATGCAAGGGGATCTTAATAAATTTTGACAAAATGTTTTAAAGGTATGGGGCTAGAGAGGGTGTTCAGAGTTTCCATGCCTTTTTTGGGTATGATACCTTCCCAGCACCTTGATGTGTTCACTAGCCTAGAAACTCTCCAAACCCCGAGTTTAGGGGGTTTTATTTATTTATTTATTTTTAAAGATTTTATTTATTTATTTGACAGAGAGAGCGAGAGAGGGAACACAAGCAGGAGGAGCGGGAGAGGGAGAAGCAGGTTTCCCGCAGAGTAGGAAGCCCGATGAGGGGCTCGATCCCAGGACCTCGAGATCA
This sequence comes from Mirounga angustirostris, assembly GCF_029215605.1. Classification (NCBI taxonomy): domain Eukaryota; kingdom Metazoa; phylum Chordata; class Mammalia; order Carnivora; family Phocidae; genus Mirounga; species Mirounga angustirostris. Next base: position 156,701,812 of record NW_026991712.1, read on the forward strand.
TGACCTGGGCCGAAGGCAGGCGCTTAACAACTGAGCCACCCAGGCACCCCGTTTAGGGGTTCTTAATGGAGGTTTCACTATGTAGGCATGATTGATTAAGTCACTGACCACTGTCATCTTCTGTCCCTCTTCCCTCCCCAGAGGTGGGGGGTGGGGCTAAACTTCCAAGTTTCTCATCAAGATTTGGTCTTTCTGGTGAGCAGCCCCCATTCTGAAGCTATCTAGAGGCTGCTAAGAGTTGCCTCATTAGAATAAAAGGTGCCCCTATCACCTCTAAGGAAGTGACATGGGATTTAGGAGCTTTGTGTCAGGAACGGGGGACAAAGGCATAGATCTATGATAGCACAGGTCACCTCCTGGTGTTTGACCACAGATCCCTTATAGCAAAAGGGCACATTTCTAGATGCCCAAGTAGTCATTAATGATTAATAATTCATCATATTGAATGAAAATGTCTCCCGGGGCAAGGTCACTCAGATTTGCAGACTTCCATTCGATCGTGTCAGGTTCCAAAAGCAGGAGTGATCACAGCACTCTATGACTTCACCCTCTCAGGCATAACTCACAACAGCCCAATGCAAGAGCTACGCGGAGCAAGGTGTGGGTGGGCACAGGGCTCCCGGGTGCTCTGGGGCTCTCCCCTCTCCCAGCACCTCTATGCGCTCACCAGCCCTGAGTTCCATGCCTCTTTCTCTACGGGACCTCCCAATGGTACTACACGGGGCTGGGGGAGGTGGGGGCCTTTTCTTTAGAGCCATTTCATTTTTCCAGAGAGGAACCTGCCAGCTTCGGTCCCAGGGTAGAAACGCAATGTACGGGTGGGCTAGGAGTTCAGCCTTCCTTTGACAGATTTTCATTGCTTGTAGCCTCACACCTCACTCCTACCCTGTGTTTTATGCACTGGCCCTGAGCCCTGGGCTTTCCCCGTTTCTCTAGGAGTAGACCTCCAGTGTGGAAGATGCTCCATGCCTGGCTGGTGTGTGGGGAGAGGATCTCCCTCCCAATGTCCATTTTCGGTTCCCTGCTTCACAGCCCCCTCTCTCCAAGTCCTGAACCTCTCTCCAGGGCTCTGTGTTCCGAGGTGTCCCATTCAGTGTGTCCTATCCGTGGTTTCCTCACCTTCCTCCATCAACTTTCCATCTTTGAAATATGTCTTCAGTCTTCTTGGATGCTGATGTTCCTCTCCCATTCTCTCTGTTGTGCGCTCATAGGTTTTTGTCTCTTTATTGTCCTTTATTGGGGTCTGGGGAGGCAGAGGGAATATTGTATGCATCTTAACCTGAAATTCTGCCACTAGTTTATAAGATCAAGGATTTGAAGCAGTGGATGTGGGCAGAAAGGAGAAATGTGAGACTCAGCTAGGAAGAGTCAGACCGAGGCTTGAAAGTAATTTTTATTCATCCGAGCAGCACACACGTTGGGTATTAAAGACAGGGCCGCCATCCGCGCTAGAAGACTACTTGTGGCGATCATCTTCTCCCAAGCTCCACATTTTAGCCTTGTACAGCGTGATATCATTGTAGACCCTGAAGTGGTTCAGCCTGCGGTCATCACGTTCCGGGTTGACCTAGAGAGGAGAACGCAGGCATCAGAAGGAAGCCTCAGCGGAGGTGGGACGACCTGGGTTCGACATCGGATGGACCTGGGCTCGAATGTGTGGCCTCCAGTGTGTCTCCTTGCACAACCTCGTTTGGGAAATGGAAATGACAGTATTTACATCAAAATAGTTGTAACCTAGGCAGAGTTGCTGCACTTCCCTTTCCCACACCTGCCTTGGAGGCCACACCTCTGGACTCTTGGTCCGCATGGAATGGAAGCTCCAGGACGGCGGCGGTTCTGTGTTTCAGTCGCTGCTTATCTCGAACACCTAGAACAGTATCCAGCACACCCTAGGGGTTCAGGACACATTTGTGGAATGAAAGAATGGATGCTGTTGATGTGGTTACACAGAGAACTAAGGGCAAACACTCTGACATAAATTGTATAGAAGCTCTAAGATGAACTTATGCAATTAAAGGATACATCTTCAGCAGATGTTACTAGGAGAGCAGAAGCTGAGAGGTATTTGAGTGTGGCTTCCCCCGTGTCCCAATATTGGGATTGGGGTTGTCTGCTTGTCCAGGGTGAGGTTCTGCTAGGGGGCAGGGAGCCCTGAGTTAAATTCGGGCTGATCAAGCCTCTTTTGCCCCCAATCATATCACTCTGAACCTCCGGCTTAATTAACTGTTATGGTTGCATAACACCTGGATCTAACTTTGGGGGGTATACTTTCTTACTCTGCCACCAGCGCCATCTGACGGCACTGTCCCTACATTTGTGACGATGAACAGGCTTGGCGTATTCGTAGACGCTTTGCAACTCCACAGTGATGGCTGATCCGCTGGCACACACTGTCCCTCATCTGCAAGGCCTAGGAGGGTTGGAGCAGGGCAGGGTGGCCAGGGCACCCTCACTGGCCCTTCCTGTTATGGCCATCTGAGCCTGCCATGAGATACGCTGGTCACAGATGCATTTCCACATGCACACTCTGTACCCACGGGAGCCAGGCCTTTCCTCTTTAAGAAAATGAAGAATAGTGAGTTAAATTATTTGCGCTTTGTAATATTTTTTGAAGTTGCTTAATTATCTAATTCGGGTAATTTATCTTTCCCTTCACAACCCTCCAGCCCCACCCTTATTCACTGTAAGTCAGTCCCCCACCCATCCTCCTCCTCTGTCCCTTGGAGCATTGCTCTTTTTAGACTCAGTCACCCTGTGAGGGTGGGGTGCGCCCGCTGGACCCACTTCCTGTGTCCCAGTCTCCCAGTCTCCGCTCTCCAGGGAGAGGCCTCACATCTGAAGAGGAGCTGTTGTAAAGGAGCAGCTTTTTTCTGAGCCTCCCTCCCTCCCTCCCTCCCTCCCTCCTTATGACGAGCTATTTACTCCAATCTCCCTGCAGTAGCCCTGCGGCAGAGCCCCATGCCCCAGCCTAGAGCTGTATAAATGGGTGAGAAGGCCAGGCCCCGCAGTAGAAAGGTAAGAACTACAGGATGTGGGCAGTTCTTGGGAAGGGTGCACGCTCAGTAGAGAAGGACAACTGGGATCAAGACAAGGGGCCAGGAGAAGCAGGTGCTTGCTCCCTGGTTGGGCTACGAGCTCCCTTTCCTATTCCTCCTCACTTACATCACAGTAGTCCACATTTATTGAGCACCTACTATGTGCTGGGCACTGCCCTAAGCAGTTTAGACACATTGTCTCAGTTAATCCCCACAACACACCTTCAAGTGTCAGCATTATTGTTCCCATTTTAAGGTGGGTAAATGGTTGTTGAGAGGTTCAGGTCCCACAGCCAGAAGGTGGTGGAGCCGGGATTTGAACTCGGCTGACTGGCTCCAGAGCCACCACGTGACATTGATCCACGGAACTGAGCTGAATGGTGTGGGAGCCGAGGCATGCGGTGCTCCAGGAGCACACTGGGAAGGTGCCCAGCTCTGCCTGGTGGGGAGTGCGGGGCGCATGTCCCTTCCTGGGGCTTTATAAAGAGGTGACTCCTGAGCAGTCCTGAAGGACGAGGAGGACCCCCCCCCCCAAGGAGTATAGGCTAGGGTCAGGAGGCAGGCTGCAGGAGAAGTCTACATAAGGACACAGGGCATGCAAGACCTTGGTGCCTTTGAGGGAATGCAGGAAGTTCTGATATAGCTGAGGAAGAGCGTCTCCAGCTTCACATCAGGTGCCAAATACACAGATGGACTAAAAGCCAAGTGTTAAGAAGATACGACAACTTGGAGAAAAATCTAAAAGGAAAGCTAGTCACTTGGCAACTCTGGATATCGAAGGTTTTCCTAAGCAAGGCACAAACCCCAGAAACCGTGATATAATAGGCTGGCACATCTGACTCAAAAACTAAAACAGTCTATGTGATAAAAGACGTGGGCAAGTTAAAAGACAAATGTGGCAGGAAGTCCTTCAAATTGTCTTCCTACCAGAAGCCTATCTCATTGGGGGGTGATAACGTGCTGATGATCACATTTCCCAGGCTCCTCGCAGCTACTGGTACGTTTCCAGTCCAATGAAGGGCGTGTTGTTACCAGCGTTCCCATTTTACAGATAAGGGGATGGAACTCTGTGAGGCTACGTGACGTGCCCAAGACCACCCTCCTAGTAACTGGCAGAGCAAACTCAGGCAGGCAGTCACCAGCGGGCTTTGTTTGGTCCACACCTACACAGCGTCTGCTATGTGTTAGGCACTCTTTGAAGCACCTTACAAACACCACCTCATTCTGTAATATCTGGACTATCTCCATGTTACACTGAGGAAACAGAGTCACAGAAGAGCTCAGTGACTTACCCAGGGTCACACAGCTTATAAGTGGCAGCCAGCGCTCAGACCCAGGCAGTCGGGCCTCATACCCTGTTCTCTTAACCACACACTCTGTTTCCTCTGTGCTTCCTAAGTAAAAGGAGCCACACTTACCAAGGGCTCTGAGTCCCATCCGATTTCCTGGCTTTCAGTCTGTGTCTCTGTGTATTTCTTCCTTGGCCCATGAGCAGCATGGTGGATAAGATTTAGAAACCTGGCTGGGAGATGACGCATGAGTTATGAAAGAGGCAGGCTTGGACCAACAGCTCCTGTGCCCCTTACTCAGGCCACAGCCTGCCTCAGAGACACAGCCCTGGGCCTCGGGGGCCTGCCAAGGCCTTGCAACCCTCATCTTTCAATAAATACTGGTTGAGCACAAACTGTGCCAGGCGTTCTTCCGGACCCCAGAGGGAGAACAGCGTGTGACGGACATGGTCCCTGCTCTCCTGGAGCTTGTGGTCTAGGTGGGGTGACGGCGGGCACCATACCCAAGGGGACAAACAAATCCGACAGCAATGCCAGTTGTGAAGGAGGAGGACGCAAAGGGGCACAAAGAGGCAGGGGTGGCTACCTGAGACCAGAATCTGGATGTCAAGCAGGAGCCAGCCCTGAGACCGAGGCAGAGGAAAAGCACAGTACAGGCAGCAAGAACAAAGGCCCTGAGGCACGAGCAAGCTGGGCCAACGTGGCTGCGGCGGAGTGAGGAGGAGGGCTGTCAGAAGGCCAGATCCTCCGTACTGCTACAGGTATGGCTGCCAACCCCACGCCTCTCTGTAACTGCATAGTCTGAGGACTTCCAAAGGTTTCATTTTAAATTTCCACCCTATCATGTCTCAATGTGAGAGAGGCAGTTTGACAACGGGAAGAACCTGGGCTTCCTAGTCAGACATTTCTGGCCCTTCTGCTACTAGCCTGACGGGTAGTTTAACTTCTTTGGGCCTCACTCTGCTCATCTGAAAAATGGGGAGATATCCAGAGTTGCCAAGTGACAATATCCACCTCAGCAAGATGACTGAGAATGAAGGACCTGGCCCCGGGCTGAGCTTATCCATAATATAAGCAGTTAGCAATACACTCCTGGCTCGCTTTCAGGTCCCTCGCTGCCTATTACTCTCCTCATCACTGCAAGGCCCCAGCTCCTCTCCTTTCCTCCAGCTGGGCTGGTCGCCTCACCACAGATAACATCCTTACTTCCTCTGACGATGCTCTATAAGTCTATCCACTTGTCTGTCTCCGCTACGCTCTGAGATCCTCCCGCCTCCTGCCCACCCCACCCTCCTACCCTGTCGTCCTATATAAACCTTACATCTTTCCTCCATCAAATTCTACTCTAAAGGGGGGAGGGAGGCGAGCTTTCCAGGAAGGGTAGGGCTTCCATCAAATACCTCTCTTCCATCGGTCCTGAGCGTGGCTCACCCACTTGGATACCAGAGCCATCCCCACTACCCGCCTTCCTGGGCCATACTGCTGTCTCTCATTTCTGTGCCTTTCCACATAACTCAGAATGTCCTTCTGGTCTTCTGTACTTGACCTACTCCACCTCAGCCTGTTATCACCTCCTCCAAGAAGACTTCCCAGAACTCCACGGCCTCTCTAGGGCACCTGTTTTCTCTGTTGTTGCCATCCCAATTTTACCCTCTATTTACTCGTCTGTCTCCTTCACTGCTGTATGAGGTCTGCACCTCCCCCACCTCCCCGCCCCATCAGAGTGACTGTCTCATGTAATAATGAAAGTAATAGCATTTCACCATGTATGATACTGTTCTATACTCTGAGTACCTGCTTTATTTTGTTTAATCCTCACAACAACGTGAGAGATAGGCTCAGGGAGGTTAAAACTTGCCTGAAGTCACACGGTTAATGAGTGGTAGAACCAGGATTCGAACTCCATTAAAATGACTTCAGAGCCTCTGCTTATAACAGCAAAATGTTTGATGAATGAATATGAATGCACTGTTAAGGCCATTAGGGGTACCTTTCTTGGCTTGACAGTCAATGAATTGGCCGTATGGTTGGATATGTCAGTCTCCTGTGAGCTTCACGAGTGTGAGTCCAGTTTTCAGATGATCAAAGTGTTGCCCCAAGGTAACACTACCCTGACAGCTCTCTCCAGCCCCCTGCTTATCAGTGCTCTCTCTCAGTGGTGTTCACAAAGCCTGGGACTTACCATCTGCGGGTTCCTCTAGGTTATCGTGCCAAGACATGGGCTTTCTGGTGATTGTGTGAACTAGAGAAAAACAGCATCATAGGTTCACGTTAAAACATTAACGCCCCACCCTCTTGAAGACTTACCCTAGCCAGACACCTGCTGAGCATTTTCTGAGTGTCTGCCACATGTCAGGTATTGTGCTGGGCAGTTGGGAATAAGGCTCTCAAGGACCTCACAATCCAGAGTGGCACTGTCCAGGACAGTCACCACCAGCCACATGTGGCTACTTGAATTTGAATAGTTAAAATTAAATACACTTAGAAATCCATTCCATAGGCACACTAGCCACATTTCAAGTGCTCAGTGGCCACATGGGGCTAATGGCCCCCATTTTGGACAGCACAGATACAAAACATTTCATTGTTGCAGAATGTTCTCTCAAACAGCTGGTCTACAAGGATGCAGACAGACCAGGCAGCCAAACAAGGTTAGACACATGGTGATATATCCCCTGAAGGCTATGTGATAACAGAGGGGCAGAATCCACAGACATCCATTCAACTCATAATTACTGATGCCCAGGAGACAGGGCTGTAAACAGAGGAGGTTCCTGTACTCCCTGAGCTTCTATTTGTGGTGACAGACAATAAACGAATAAATACTTGGGCAAAAGTAAGTGAGCTGTAGAACAATAAAGCATGTTACATCGGTAGAGAGTTGATGGTGGGGTGGGAGTGGGGGTGACAGGTCCCTATAAGGGCATTAGAGCAGAGTTCCAAATAAAGTGAGGGAATGTGCTGTGTGAGCAGAGCTCCAAATAAAGTAAGGGAATCCAAGAATGAGCTTGGTGGGTTTGAGAAACATCGAGAAGGCCAGAGTAATTCCGTGAAGTGAGCTAGGTGGAGGCTAGTAGGAAATGAGCAGAGGCCAGAAGGAACCAGTGGTCTCCAAAGTGATTTTTTACCTCAGACTCCTACCAGTAAAAAACTGAGCACACACCTAGTACATGTGTATTTATATGTACTATGAGTAGTATAATTTCTTTCTTTATACCTAAAAGTAAACATAAATTCAAATTCTAGCAGAAATACGAGTTCTAATTCTAATACTTCCTCACTTTACCCCAATGGATCACACTAATCATGTGCCCAAGGGACATGAGCTGGGAGACCTAGAAAGCCTGAACGTTGCCTGAAGGGATTATTTAAATTGTGGTAATGGACCAAGTTTAAACAGAATTGACCTTTAATTTGTTTTCCTGAAATTGGTTGGGAGCTCCAGAGGAAAACCAGGTTAGTTATGAGCAAAATGAAGACATTACATTTTCTGTGCTCTCACCACCCCCCACCCCACACACACACAAGCACACACATACACACAGGGTAACTCTGTGAGATGGGTATGCTACTTAGCTTGACTGTTGTAAGCATGTCACTGTATATGTATATCAAAACATCATGTTGTACATCTTAAATATATACAATTTTTATCTAGAAAGGGACATTACATTTTCTCTACAGAGCTGAGCTGCAGTGGACTATAGTTAATTAGGCCCAGAAGTTGGGAGAGAAGTTCTGGAAGAAGAAACAATGATTATGAAGGTAACAAGATGGGGAAAGGTGCGATATATTTAGGAAATCCATTTATTTAGACATGGTGGGAGAGAAGGGAGCTCGTGGCTGGCGCAGAGTAGGCACTAAAATATTTATTAAAGGAGCAGTGTGTGGCTGGAGAGGGGAGTCCCTATGAGGCCAGGTGGGCGGCAGAGCCCGATCCACGGGGGTCTTATGCACTGAGCAGGTTAAACCTCAGTTCAGAAGCTGTGGGCCACCGAGGGTTACAGAGGGACTGGGGAGATCGAACTCACTTTTAGCATAGCTCCAGCCAGCAGTGGTGTAGGGGAGAGTGGGCTTGGAGGAAGAGGGTAGTTAGGAGCCCATCAGATCAGTGCAAACTGAAGTGAGGAGGGCCCTGCTGAGGCTTGGCAGGGATGCTGGAGAGAGAGGTGGACTCAGGCCCTATTTGGGGTGGGGGGGGAAGTAAGTGAGGAGAGGTGGAGATGCTTCCACATGCACCATAGCCTCTCACTGAGGCCACATCACTGGAAGGGTCAGGTGAGAGAAATGTTAAGGAATAACCAGGACTGTGACCACTTCGACACGTGCAATGAGGCAGAGACTGAGGATGACTTCTAGGCTTCTAACTTGGGAGAGAAAAAAATTGCAGTACCTTCTGCTCAAACAAGATACTCTGGAATAGCAGCCGGTGGGGGAGAGGTGCAAGATGCCCCCAGTTTTCCAACTGGTGAATTTAAGGTATCCATGTGTTGTCTAGGGGAAGAGAGCTGGGTGGTGGTTGGGGTGTGGGTCTGGGGCCGGTGATTTGAGACCCGGTGGCCTTCAGGGGCAGCTCATGCTACAGGACCAGATGCAACTGCCCAAGGAATGTGCCAGGTGAGGAGTGGGGGCAGGGCCGTTTTATCAGGGGGGCACTATGAACCCTGAGTCCACCACCCCTGAACTTCCCAAACATCTAAGACAATATGAGAAGCCTGGAAAAACAAACAAACAACTAGCTTATTAACAAACACAACTAGCTTATTAACAACAAACCAAAACACAAACAGCAAAACGAAACACAAAACCCTACAAAATATAATTATTTCGAAAGCAGAATTTTAAAAAGCCTTTCAAACTTTTGACAAAAATACTATTTAATCGCGATATGTGTGCATTTTAATATATTAAAGTATTTGATGGGATGCGGAGCGAGACCTTCCGCACCGCCCGCCGAGTCAGAGTCCCAAAACCTAGGGAGGGGGGCGAGGTCAGAGAAGGCTCCTACTGTGCTCCGCCCCGCATCCCCGCCCCGCACCCCCACGGCCCCCCCTTCCCGGGGGGCGCCCACCCTGTCCCCTACCTCCGCCCCGGGGCGCCCCTCACCCTTGCGGAGGGGATTCACGTGATACTGTGTGTAGAGCTTCTGGGTTCGAAGCTCTTTGACGTATAATTCCCGCAGGATCTGGTTCTGATGGACCTCATCCGGGATCACCTTCTCCTTTTGGCGTCCGGCCATGGCTTCGGCGGTGCCCGGTGCGGTCCTGCTCCTTCTCACTGCCCTCCGGACCCTGGCCCGGTTGGGGGCGGGGCGGACAGGGCGGAGCGCCGTCTCCAGGCAACGGCGTCCCACGCTGTCTCCCGGCAACAGCGTCCCGGATTACAGCCTCCCTTCGACTCCCTCCGGGCCGCCCCTCCCACCCCCACTTCCAGAACCTTAGTTCTTACCCCGCTTCCTTCCGAAGCCCGACGACTCACCTTCCCCAGCCTCACGATCCTCCTTACTGGGATGGCCCCTGCATACGGCCAGGAGAGGGCACACGTCCAGCAGCGGACCCAGGAGGTAATGGACTGGATTGGACCTCACCTTGGACAGTCATTTCCTAAGAAAGATTTGGGAAGGAGTCAGAAACCTCTCCCATTTTATTTTATTTTATTTTTCATCTCTCCCTCTGATTTCATCTTTTTTTAAATTATTATTTTTTTTAATTTTATTTTATTATGTTATGTTAATCCCCATACATTACATCATTAGCTTTTGATGTAGTGTTCCATGATTCATTGTTTGCGTATAGCACCCAGTGCTCCATGCAGAACGTGCCCTCCTCAATACCCACCACCAGGCTAACCCATCCTCCCACCCCCCTCCCCTCTAGAACCCTCAGTTTGTTTCTCAGAGTCCATAGTCTCTCATGGTTCGTCTCCCCCTCCACTTTCCACCCCTCCTTCATTTTTTTCCTTCTTACTTTTTTTTTTTTTTACATATAATGTATTATTTGTTTCAGAGGTACAGGTCTGTGATTCATCGGTCTTACACAATTCACAGCATTCACCATAGCACATACCCTCCCCAATGTCTATCACCCAGCCACCCCATCCCTCCCACCCGCTCCCACTCCAACAACCCTCAGTTTCTTTCCTGAGATTAAGAATTCCTCATATCAGTGAGATCATATGATACATGTCTTTCTCTGATTGACTTATTTCGCTTAGCATAATACCCTCTAGTTCTGTCCACTTTGTTGCAAATGGCAAGATTTTGGGGTTTTTTGATGGCTGCATAATATTCCACTGTATATATATACCACCTCTTCTTTATCCATTCATCTGTTAATGGACATCTTGGCTCTTTCCATAGTTTGGCTATTGTGGACATTGCTGCTATAAACATTGGGGTGCACCTACCCCTTCGGATCACTACATTTGTATCTTTGGGATAAATATCCATTAGTGCAATTGCTGGGTCATAGAGTAGCTCTATTTTCAACTTTTTGAGGAACCTCCATACTGTTTTCCAGAGTGGCTACACCAGCTTGCATTCCCACCAACAGTGTAGGAGGGTTCCCCTTTCTCCGCATCCTCACCAACATCTGTCATTTCCTGACTTGTTAATTTTAGCCATTCTGACTGGTGTGAGGTGGTATCTCATTAAGGTTTTGATTTGGATTTTCCTGATGCAGAGGGATGTTGAGCACTTTTTCATGTGTCTGTTGGCCATTTGGAGGTCTTCTTTGGAAAAATATCTGTTCATGTCTTCTGCCCATTTCTTGATTGGATTATTTTTCTTTGGATGTTGAGTTTGATAAGTTCTTTATACATTTTGGATACTAGCTCTTTATCTGATATGTCATTTGCAAATATCTTCTCCCATTCTGTTGGTTGTCTTTTGGTTTTGTTGACTGTTTCCTTTGCTGTGCAAAAGCTTTTTATCTTGATGAGGTCCCAAGAGTTCATTTTTGCCCTTGCTTCCCTTGCCTTTGGCGATGTTTCTAGGAAGAAGTTGCTGCGGCTGAGGTCGAAGAGGTTGCTGCCTGTGTTCTCCTCTAGGATTTTGATGAAACTCCTGTCTCACATTTAGGTCTTTCATCCATTTTGAGTCTCTTTTTGTGGGTGGTGTAAGGAAATGGCCCAGTTTCATTCTTCTGCATGTGACTGTCCAATTTTCCCAACACCGTTTGTTGAAGAGACTGTCTTTTTTCCATTGGACATTCTTTCCTGCTTTGTCGAAGATTAGTTGACCATAGAGTTGAGGGTCCATTTCTGGGCTCTCTATTCTGTTCCATTGATCTATGTGTCTGTTTTTGTGCCAGTACCATACGGTCTTGATGATTATAGCTTTGTAATAGAACTTGAAGTCTGGAATTGTGATGCCACCAGCTTTGCTTTTCTTTTTCAACATTCCTCTGGCTATTCGGGGTCTTTTCTGGTTCCATACAAATTTTAGGATGATTTGTTCCATTTCTTTGAAAAAAGTGGATGGTATTTTAATAGGGATTGCATTAAATGTGTAGATTGCTCTAGGTAACATTGACATCTTCACAGTATTTTTTCTTCCAGTCCATGAGCATGGACCGTTTTTCCATTTCTTTGTGTCTTTCTCAATTTCTTTCATGAGTATTCTATAGTTTTCTGAGTATAGATTCTTTGCCTCTTTGGTTAGATTTATTCCTAGGTATCTTATGGTTTTGGGTGCAATTGTAAATGGGATCGACTCCTTAATTTCACTTTCTTCTGTCTTGTTGTTGGTGTATAGAAATGCCACTGAATTCTGTGCATTGATTTCATATCCTGCCACTTGACTGAATTCCTGTATGAGTTCTAGCAGTTTAGGGGTGGAGTCTTTTGGGTTTTCCACATAAAGTATCATATCATCTTCAAAGAGTGAGAGTTTGACTTCTTCTTTGCCGATTTGGATGCCTTTCATTTCTTTTTGTTGTCTGATTGCTGTGGCTGGGACTTCTAGTACTATGTTGAATAGCATTGGAGATAGTGAAACCTCTCCTATTTTAAAGCAGATGACTAGAATCGAAACTCTCAATGTCCGTCTCATAAAACAGAGGAGGTTTCAAATCTGACAAGTTATTCTGGCCCTTATCATCCGTGGGATAATATAGACAGAAGAACCCCTTTCCTAATATAAGTAACTTGGGGACTTTGGTAAAATACACACAGCATAAAATTTACCATTAGAAGCATTTTTAAGGATACAATTCAGTAGTGTTCAGTATATTCACATTGTGTGAAACCAATTTCCCGAATTTTTTGATATTCATTAAACAACTTCCCATGGCCCTCCTCCCCCATAGTCTCTGGCAACTACCGGTTTACCTTCTCTATGAATTTGACCACTCTGGATACCTCATATAATACAGTTTGACCCCAAAGCCCATGCTTTTTTCCACTAAGTACTTCATTGATTCATCTATCTGTTCATTCATTCAGGACACAGCATAGTCGAGGATGTGGGTAGGTTTGGGATAGGCCTGAACCCAGCTAGCTACTTAATGCTTCCTTGTTTTAGCTCCTACTGCTCCTTCTCCTTGGCCTGGAAGGCTCTTTTCCCTGTGTCTGTCTGGGGAACACCCATTTATAAGGAGCTCACGTACACGTGAGCTTCTTTCAAAAAGCTGCTGGACTCTATAGCCTCTAGTCTGACTTTTCTCTGCGGCGTGCTCTACTCCAAATCTATAGTTACTGGAATACTTTACTAAAATTCTTTGTTTATATGTAAGTTACTTGAGAACAAGAAATATATCGGGTCCATCTCTGCATGACCAGTACCTGGCATAGTATGGACAGATATGGGTGTTTGGTAAATGTTTGCTGGCTGATTGGATGTCCGCTCAGTTAGTACTGTGATTTTCTCCTGCTTACATCATTACATAAACCCTTACATGACTCAGAAACGCAAACAGATTTTATCACGCCAGGACTGAGCTAGAGAAGCACCTTTGTTACTTATTGTGAGCCATACCTGGGTCCCTTTCTCTAGCAAGGCTCAAACAGCCTCTGAAGTCTTCACTGTCTTCCTAAACCTAAATAGAAATGAACCATCATTCTGCTTAGGAGCCACCTTGTTAGCTCTGGGACAACTAGCAAAGGCTGTGTTGGTCCCCTAACTGACCTTTCTTCAGCCTGGGCCCAGTGGTCCAGCAACCCTCCCTCCATACAGGTCTAGGGTTAGGAGGAGGCTCAGAAGGAAGGGAGGTGGGTGTCACTGCAGCTTCATCTTCTCTCCACTCCAGCCCCACATTATTATGTTTCCCAGGTGCCCTCACATGGGTTTTGAGCATCACAGCCCAGCCCAGGAGAGGCCAACCCAGTGACTCTCTGGGGCTAGCTTCTGCTTACCTGGGGGACATTCCAGGTCATCAGTATGCTTCTAAACTCTGAGACTCTGTATTGAAAAAACCGTAGAGTTGAAAAACATGATGGCCTGGTCCTCCAGCTTCTCAGCCAGTGTCTGGGGTTGCAGATTTTTCTTGAAATCTGCGTTACCTCTCAATTGGAGCAGTTGCTGAGACTCAGCTAACAGGGAAATCAACTAGAAAAATGTAATAGAAAATACCATTCACGTTAACAACAAACACCTATCTAAGAATTAACCTAACAAAGGATGCATGAAAATTTTATGGAGAAAAAAATTAAAACTATCCATATCATACAAAAGGTCTTAACTAATAAGGAGATCAGCATTGTATGCTGGTGAGCCACTGTGCAGAACTTAGAGCCACAAACTAGATGCGCTACAGCAGTGAGGGTGGGTCTTAAAACAGTGGTGATTGAAAAAACTATAAAAGCCTAAGGTTTATAATATAATACTCTTCCCTAAAACTACAAACAGACCAACTCTATATGGTTCAAGATCGATTCTGCATGGTACAGAGTGAGTGTCTATTTGGGTAAGGAGATTGGAGAGGCAAAACACAAAGTAAAAAAATAAAACAAGATTTTCCTTCTGGGCTTGCCCTCCTGCTGCAGACATTTCGTTGCAGGGCCTGGGTATCGAGCAGTGCTGGACTGTTATTCCTTGAGAGAAGGGGGACGAAGGAGATGAGCCCTACAGTTGTTCCGGATTTCTGCCTGGAGATACTTTCTGAAATATGCATGGACGGGGAACCCGAGCTAAGCAGCTGATACCTCCTGGTTGAGGCGGCTGAAAATTTGTGGAGCCCCGAGAATTGGAGGGAGGGGTGGGAGAGAGAGCGAGAGAGCACCAGAAATGTGCATGGAAACCCCTCGAGTCTTGCCTGATACTATGAAGGGAAAAACTCGGTGAAGGAATGACTTGGGAAGCTGTGAGCTGAGCAACACCCAGAATTCATACAGGGCTGAGAGAAAGGTGAGTTCTGACCAGACAAGATAGAGAGTCCTCGTTGAAGGAGTTTGGTTGAGGCCCCCAAATTTTACACCTTAGTAATAGGACTAAGCGAACCTTAGAGAAAAGGTTGCTCCAGCCTTTCCTTAATGAAGCTTCAAAACAAGGCTCGGAAAGTATCAGATGGATCCACAAGTGGCCAGTCGGCCTCCCGGAAAAATTTCCAACACCTTTTAAAGAAAGACAACAAAATCCAGCACTCAACAATGTAACATTCACAAAGGACAGCCTCAACTGAAAACTATTAGAAAAGCAGACAGTTTGAGAAGTAGGGAAATGTGACCCATTGCCAGGATAAAAAGCAATGTAGAAGTTTGAAAACTTAGGGGTGCCTGGGTGGCTCAGTTGGTTAAGCGTCTGCCTTCAGCTCAAGTCATGATCCCAGGGTCCTGGGATCGAGCCCCAGGTCGGGCTCCCTGCTCGGCCAGGAGCCTGCTTCTCCCTCTCCTTCTGCCCCGCTCCCCCCCCACTTATGATCTCTCTCTCTGTGTCAAATAAATAAATAAAATCTTTAAAAAAAAAAAAGAAGTTTGAAAACTTAGATGAAATGGGTAACTTCTGTGAAGGCATAGATTTCCAGAACTGACAAAAAAAGAAAAAAAAAAAGAAGAAATAGAAAATCTGCATATCTTTATATCTATTTTTTAAAATTCAATTTGTAATTGAAAAACTTCCCACAATATACCCTCCAGGCCCAGATGGCTTCTCTGGTCAATCTGTCAAACATATAATGAAGAAGATACCGCTCCTACCCAAACTCTTTCAGAAAACAAGAGTGGAAGAAACATTTCCCAACTCATTTTTTTTTTGGTTATTTTTATTTTTTAATTTAAAAAAAAAGTTTTTTAAAAGTAAGCTCTAGACCCACCAATGTGGGGGCTCGAACTCATGACCCTGAGATCAAGAGTCACATGCTCTGCTGACTGAGCCAGCCAGGTGCCCCATTTCCTAACTCATTCTGAGGTCAACATTACATCAACTCTAAAACCAGACAAATGGTTACAAAAAAGAAAACTAAAGATAAATAACCCTCATGAACATATATGTAAAAATCCTTAACTAAGTATTAGAAAATTATATCCGGCAATATATAAAAAGATTAGTATACCATAGCCAAATGGGGTTTGTCCAAGAGATGTAAGGTTGGGTTGGCATTTGGAAATATCAATTCACCATATTAACAAATAAAGAGAAAGACCATATGATCGTCTCTACGTTTGGTAGATGGGGAGGGAAGGTAAAAGGGGAGAGCTGCTGGGTCCTTTGTGGGAGCCCCCTGCACCCTCTGCCTGACACTATAACCAGTGAGAACTCACAGTTACAAGTTAGGGATTCTTGATAAGCACTCATGTTTAAAAATCGTAACAGAAACTTTTTATTGCAAAACATCACACATACACAAAAAAAGGGCTTTCCTGCAGAATGGGTAGCTCATACTGATTTACCACAAGAACATACGTGTAACCATCACAGAGGCAGACACTAGAACACTAACAGCACCCCAAGAGGTCTCTCTCATACCCCCACCCAAACCCTGTCTTTCCCTTTCTCCTCAAAGGTAACCCCTATCCTGACTCTTAACACCATAGATCACTTTGCCCGTTTTTTTCACTTTATGTAAATGGAATCAGACAGTATGCATGCTTTTGTGTTTGACTTCTTTTGCTCAACATTATGTTTGTGAAATTCATCTATGCTGTTGTGGGTGGTTGTAGTTTCATTCCTGTGTACTGTTCACTTTTGTGACTATAACACTTTGTTTATTCATTTTACTACTAATGGACACTGGTCTGTTTCAATATGGACTATTACAAATCATGCTGTATGCACATTTTTTGTAGATGTCTCTTGGTGCCCAGGCACAAACATTTTGTTGGCTATATGCTTGAGAGTGCATCTCATTATGGTTTTTTTTTTTTTTTTTTTAAAGATTTTATTTATTTATTTGAGACAGAATGAGAGACAGAGAGCATGAGAGGGAGGAGGGTCAGAGGGAGAAGCAGACTCCCCGCCAAGCAGGGAGCCCGATGCGGGACTCGATCCTGGGACTCCAGGATCATGACCTGAGCCGAAGGCAGTCGCTTAACCGACTGAGCCACCCAGGCGCCCTCATTATGGTTTTGATCTGTATTTTTCTATTGACTAATGAAGTTGGCCAACTTTTTTTGTATGCTTATTGGTCATTTGGATATCCTCTTTTGTGAAGTTCCTGTTACAAATCTTTTTCTATTTTTCTCTTGTATTGTTTGTCTTCTCTTTATCAATTTGTTGGAGCTCTTTATATATTATTGATATAATAAGCCCTTTGGGAGCTGTATGTCCTGCAAATTTATTTTCCCACTGTATGGTTTGCCCATTAATGGTATTGTTTTGATAACTTAAAAGAGACTTTATAGTATCTTCTTCAAATTTAAATGTGGTCAAATATATCAGTTTTTCCCTTTATGATTAGTGCTTTCTAAATGACACTGAAGACATTTTTTCTAATTGATGTCATGACGATATTTTCCTGTATTACCTTCAAATCAGTACTGCCCAATAAAAATATGAAGCAAGCCACACAAACAATTTAAAATTTTCTAGCATCTAATCAAAGGAGCAAAAAGAAACAGATTCAGTTAATTTAAAAGATGTTTTATTTAATCCAATATGTCTAAATTATCATTTCAACATTTCAATATAAATGCTGTTGAGATATTTCATTGTTTTTTCATACTGTGTTTAAAATCCAGTGCAAATTTTATACTGAAGAGCACATCTCAAGTGCTCAGTAGCCATGCGTGACCAGAGCAATGCTACACGATTTGTTTTTACTCTTTACAGTCAGATGTATGTTTTACTTGAAGCTGAGTGTAGTTATGAGTTTTGAATTGTTATGTAGTTTTGAGTGTAGTTATGTGCTAGGAATCTAGCTTAATTTTTTTCCGTCAGAGTATCCAGTGGACCAAGAACCAATTTATTGAAAAGACAGCCCATCCCCATGGTTCTGCTATGATACTTTTGTCTTAAGTCAAGTATCCACCTATGTGGGGACCTGTGTCTGGACCCTTCTATGCCACTTGTCTATTTGTCTATGCTGGCACTACTGCTATACTATCTTAGTTACTATAATTTTTGTGACAAGTCCTGCTATCTGGTAGGAAAATTGTTCCCACCAGTTCTTAAGAGAGTCTTGGCTATTCTTGGGCCTTTTGCCTGTCCACCCAAATTATAATGAGCTTGTCAAGTTTCCTAAAAATTTCTGTTAGGATTTTGATTGCGATTCCACTGAATCTATGTATCGGTTTGAGGAGAGCAGTTTTTTAAAAAAAGTATATCATCTGTTCATCTGATGCTATCATCTGAGTAGGACCTGGATGTGTCCTTGCCTCCTAGGCTCAGCTACCTGCCATTTTCTGGGGTACAGAAGTTCAACCTTCAGAGCTTTGATGAGAACATAATGGAAAGCCCCCTATCTTCTTGCAAGAGGCATTTCTCAAAGGCAGAAAGTCCCTGGTAAGTTTCTACAATTCTAGGATGCAGAAAAATAGAGTCTTGGAGGAACCAGGCCAAAAATCTTGAATCCCCATATGTCTATAATAGGGGCCTTCTGCTCTGTGTGTGAGCTCTTAGGGGTCACCCATTCTTGCACTCACTTTAATCCAGGGAAGATCAATAGGACTTACTTGCCTAGAGATCAGATTAGATGTTTTCCACTCACTCTTCTCTACTTTGTGTCACTGGTCTTGCTGTTTGCTCTGTGGTCACAGACCAAGTTCCATGGAGAAGCCAGTTATAAATGTAGAAGCTCATTCAGGCTGGCTAATTGGGAAAGAGAGGAAAGAAACAGATTCTCTAGAAAAAGGATCTTGTTAAAGGTGTCTCTGGCATCTGAAGTGGATTTACAAGGATGAAGACAAAATATAGATAATAGATAACCAGGTTATGGCTGAAAACACCATCATGGTTAAGGGGTCCTGTAAGTAACAGAGCTTACCTTCCAACCTGAATGTTGGTTGGCATTCTTTTGAATTCCCAATGCTCCCCAGGTCAGGCTCCTGGAGATCTACAGTTCTGGCAGTTCTGGATGGCATCAGAACTGTCCCACTCAGAGGGAAATAATCTCTCCAGGATAAGATTTGTGAATCACAGAGGTCTGGTTGGGGTTGGCTGGAATGTTGGTGAGGACCAGACTCCAAAGATCTAGAAAGAAGGGCTGGAAGGGGGAGTAGGAGCAAAGACAAAGGAGCAATAGGAAAGAGAAGCGAGATGAACAGAGTGGCAAATGGATGGTCTGGAAAGAACAGAGGAAGATTTAGACAGGGAAACCCATAAGGTAGGGTGGCAAGAAGGGATAGCTCTAGTCAGAGGAGGGAAAGAGGTAGGGCAGTAAGCTGAGAGAGGTAGACGGCGCTGGGGAGCAGTCTGAGAGCCACAAGTGTTAGGAGAGGAAGGTGGGTTGGAAAATGAGAGCATGAGGGGACAGAGTGGGCAGGTGGAGTCTGGGGCTGAGATGAGGAAGTCTGGGGCAGCTTTCTTATCATTTTTCCAAATGGCATTTCTCTAGTTACTCATCTTGGCAAAAAGGAGTAACTGGACATAAGCTCAGACCTACCCCAGCATTTATCTCCCACACCAGCCCTCGCATCATCCCATGGCTGAATGCCCATTATGAAATATGTGTGCCCTTCCATTCTGGGCAGTCAGCCGGCCTGCCAGCCAGGGAAATGGCGCCAGGTGCTAGGTTGGAGAGTGATCACAGGAAATAGCAAAGAGAAGAAATGGGGCTGTAATATTAATCCTTATTCCTTGGGATAACATGTAGTTTTGCCCCTCACTAGGCAAAGATTGATCAAAGGGCTGTGATACAGTTAGAGGCTTTGGACCAAGAGAATGGATCTGAAGCAGGTTTGGGCAAAGTGGGGAGAAGTCCGTGCCTCCAGCTATTTAACTTACTACATTTTCCAAAGCCTTTTACATCATTTATGTAACCCCATGAATATAAGGTGATCAGAGATAGTATGTCCATTTTACCAATAAGGATACTGTAGGCCAGACAGGGAACTAGATAGACAGGCAGTGGGTGACATAAGGGCTTAGGGGGCATGCAGGAGGGTGCACAAGATGGCACAGAGCACTGTCAGCATGACCCTTTCCCATGTTTCTGGACAGGATCTGGTAGGAACAGGACTTTACAGTGTAGCTTTCTTCTTTGGTCCCTGGGGTCCCTTGGTTTGTTGCCTGACCCTTACCTGGAGGCAGAAATAGGACCAAAGCCAGTCCTGAGTACCAAGTAACTAGATTTGGACTTCCTTGCTCACTATCTGAGATGCCCATCTGCATGTCAGGTGATACAGGAGACTACTGTACCCTTCCCCTTGTCTGATGTAGCAGTTATCTCTGCTTATCATTCTTGGTTTCTTTGACCATCACCCAAATCTCTCCTGTGCTCTTAACACCATAATATTCTGACTTTTCTTCCTTAGCCCAGCACCCATATCCTTGTGTACTTCACAAAACTGTTGTATTCTTTGGAAGTCCAGCTACATGACCAGAAAACTTCCTGTTTCCTTAGACTGTTCCTCTATTTCCTGTCCCTTTTATCTCCTGGCTTTAACTGTAACCTGGATTCTCCTTGAAGACATTGCTCCTCTTGCATATGTCTCAGATAGGGTCTGTTCCTCCCAAACTCTACAGTTCTTCAGGGTGTGCCATTAGCATCACCTCAAGTACTTACCTCTCCTTATTTTTTACATCTGGACATTACATTTTTTACAACTGACTCCTCCAAACCATTATTTCTCTCTTCTAATTAGAAAATCTCAATAAATAAATAAATAAGTAAATAAGAAAATCTCTTGCTCCTTAGAAGTTTTGCTACTCACCATTTCCCTGGCACTGTCAACTTCAGGGCACTGTCACCTTCAGATCTCCTGGATACTCTTTTTTTTTCTATGAAAACTTTGCACTTGTCTCAAAGTCTTAGTCTTGAGTCCATCGTCTTTTTTTTTTTTTTTAAGATTTTACTTATTTGAGAGAGAGAGTGAGCAAGAGAGAACACAAGCGGGGGGAGGGGCAGAGGGAGAGGGAAAAGCAGACTCCCTGCTCAGCGTGGAGTCTGACGTGGTGCTCGATTCCAGAACGCTGGGATCATGACCTGAGCAGAAGGCAGATGTTCAACCAACTGAGCCACCCAGGTGCCCCTTGAGTCCATCATCTTGAGTGACCTCAGTGTCCAACTAGATGATCCCATTCAATGTTCTGGCTTCTCCTTTCTTTGATTTCTTTACCAATAATGTCCACCACCTACATTCTACTTCAGTTGCTTATGGCCTTACCTTGTCTTTTCCATTACCCAAGAATTATCCTACTTCTGAAATCATGTATTCAGACATTCCATTTTCTGACCACTACTTCCTGAACTTACAGTGTAATCATTCATTTGTTTCCACTTCACTGGGGCCTATAACCACTGACTCTTACTTGCTTCTTATTAATTCTGATTTCCCTGTTATCTTTATTTCTCTCCTTACACACTTCAGAATCTATGATTCATAATTTCAATGATTTTCTTACCATAGTTCTAAACTCTCTTGCCATATCTTTTTATTGTGCTTTCCTGGGGGGAAAAAGCCCAATCTGGATAATTCCAACAGTTTGGCTTCCTTGTGTTGTTGAATGCTGCTGGAAAAAAATTTTCATATAACCTGGAAGATTGATACTAAATAATACCCATAATATTCAATACCTATGAGAATATTCATGGTGATATTGTTTATTAGAGTAAAAGAAAAATGGAAACAACTTCAATGCTTATAAATAAGGGCTTAGGTAAATTATGGTGCAGCCACACCATAGAATATGAAAAGGAAATGTCCAGATGTAAAAAATAAAGAGAGGTAAGTACTTGAGGTGATGCTAATGGCAGTCCAGGATGGTGTGGGGTGTGGATTATTGAATTTGTTAACTGCAAGGGGCTTGGGTTTTGCTGCTTATCTAGATGGAACTAAAACAACTATCTATCATCACAAAGAAATGGCAAGGTCTTTGATTGGGACCCGAATTAAAAAAAAAAAGTTTCTCTTGAGATATTGAAATCTGATTCCTACCTCTTGCCCTGGTTTTGAGTCCAAAATGTGAACTATGTAGAAACCCAAAGCCACAAATTAAACTGGTTTCAGGTCAATCTTACCTCTGAGGTGTTAGATACAAAATTTATCACTTTGTAGGAACACTGCCATAGCCCAAGCCACAAGGAAAGTCCCACTGAAGATGAGTTCACAATCCAAAATTACAAAACACATGAGCAAACAGTTCACATGAGGAATGGTCAGCAGAAATAACAAAGGGCATAGTTACACAAACACTTCACCAATAATTTCATGTAATTAAAGGCATAAAATAAGGACTTGATCTTCTAAAATAAAATGCAAGATACTAAAGAACAGATGGCAAAACAAACAAACAAATAATAGAACCAACCCCAGAATGAAAAAATATAGTCATTGAGTGAAACTGTGAACATTAAAGATAAAGAGATCTTAAAAGCAGTAAGAGAGAATAGACAGGTTATCCATAAAGGAATTAAACTCAAAGCAGAAATCTTAAACAATGAAAAACAGAAGACAGTGCAATGTTATTTTCTAAGTGCCAAGAGGAAATAACTATTAATCTAGACTTTTATACCCAGCCAAATTATCATTCAAGACTGAGTGCTAAATAAAGACAGGTCCATCATTTAACACCAAGTGCTGAATAAAGAGAATTTACCACAAATAAACTCTTATTTAAGAAAAAAAAAAAAAAAAAACAAAGGATAAGAAATTTTGATCCCAGGAAGTAGGAAATGCAAGAAGTAAGGCTAGCGCAGGGGACCATGAACTAGGATTGGTAAGTAGGAAGCCTTCCACTAGTGACTGCAAAACTTGTTGCAGCGTGCTTGCAGATTGCTGGCAGTCCCCCTGGATGTAGGAGTTAGAAGAACAGAAGCACACTAGAAACAGAAAGGAAAGCCCCTTCCTCCTGGGTGAACCTCTTGGTGTCATCTACTGACACTGTTTAACATTACAACCTGTCAGCCGGTAAAGGAGAAATGTCTCAGGGTCCAGGTCCAGGAGCACACAATGCGGAGTGAGTTTGAGCCAACAGGCAATACACTGGTAACTGGCATGGCAATGAAGGAACAAAGAAACTGGTAAACATAGGCAAATCTAAACAAGCACCATGTGACTAATAAGAATAGCAGAAACAAATTTGGGAGATGCAGAGGAATTGTGGCAGGCTGGTCTAGGGGTGCTCCTAACTGTACACGCTTAGGGTCTGCTGCACCCTGGCTCTCCCTCAAAGCCGTTGATTTTGGTGGTGAGGATGTTCTGGGAGGGGCCCAAGAAAGCCATCCTGGTAACAGGACCTTCACCACAAGTGAAGCAAAACCAGAGAGATCTCCAAGGAGAAATGGACAAATCCACAATCATTTTTTGAAATCTCAATATTCTTTTCTCAATCATCAGAAAGACAAATAGATGCAAAATCCAGATATATAGCAGACTTCAACAACATTAGCAAACAATTTGAGCTAATTGACATTTATAAAACACTCCATCCAACAACAGCAGAATAAATATTTCTTTCAAGCACATAGGGGATATTTGACCAATACAGTGTATATTCTGGGCTAGTAAACAAGTCTCAGTAAACTGAAAAGTATTCAAGTCATAGAGAGTGTGTCCTCTGGCCACAGTGAAATTAAATTAGGAATCAGTAACAAAGATTTCTAGAGAATCTACAAATATCTGGAAACTAAATAACAGACTTCTAAATAACCCATGGACCGGAGAAGAAATAAACAAGGAAAATTAAAAGTATTTTGAACTGGATGAAAATAAAAACACAACACACCAACATTTTCTCTTTTATGGAGAAAATTTTCAGGGCACTATCAGTAGAAGCAACGAGAACGGATACTGGCCAGAAAAATCAGATGACCAGCATACTCAGTGACACCAATTTTAGCAATCACTCCTAAGGAATCAGTCCAAGAATGAAGAATTCTGCATGTGTAAAGATGTTCATTTCAGTATTGTTTATAAAAGAAAGTTTTGTCAAACTGTGTATGTTATCATGCATTCACCTGAGATATGTTGGATGTGGCACAACTCAGAGCAATGCATGGGATATAACATGAAGTGGGAAAAGAAGCAATTTACAAAAGGACCAGCATACAATGAATACAGATTTATTAAAAAAAAAACCTGTACTTGGTAAGATAATGGAAAAAAGAAAACCATGAAAAAGAAAATGCCATTGATTTTAGAGAAGTGGGATTATGGTTGATTCCTATTCTTTATCTTCCCAACTTTCAGCAATGCAGTCATAACATGATGTTGACTGGGGCTTTTCCTGTTACATCAAAAGTTTGGCTAAAGTTCCACTTTCTCAAAGAGCCTCAATGAGTTGCTAGACATAAAGCAGTCCTGTGACCATCACCCATCATCATGCACCGGTAGACTATATGGAAAGACTTGAAACATGAAAGGGAGATTCATTACATAGGAGAGTACATGTAGGCTTTGTGCTAGAGGAGAGTAATGTACGAGGGGAGTGGGTACTCCCTGGCCCCTCACGGATCATGTGGGGAAAGCTCTAAGAGAATGGTCAGAGGGGCCACAGAGAGAGATCTATGCTGAGCTGTAGCAACTCTAGGCCTCCTCCCTACCCTGGCCCCAGACTGCAGTCGGACAGGTGCACCATGAGCGACTGGGAGATTGACATGGGTCCCTGGAGTTTGGAGGATGAATGAGACTGGTGCCAACTTCCCACCTGGGGAGTACTTAAGGCAAGAGGCAGACCAGAGAGGCCCCTAAAGGCAGGAAGAGGAGCTGGCAGCAGTAATGCCTGCACTGCCATTTGGGGTTGCAAGGATGTGTGTGTTTACCAGGGGCCAGTTGGATGCTGCATGTACATCCTGCCAGTTGAGGTAATGCTATAAAACTTGACCTTGCTCCTTGGTCTCTGCCTTTGTGGATGTTATACTCTGAGGGACAAGCAGATAGTAATCAAAGAATCATACACATAAATATAAATCTAGTTGTTAGAAGTCCTAACGTGGAAGGTACATTGTGTTACAAGAACACTTAACAGGGACATTAGTCTAGTTAGAGAGGTCTGGGAAAGTTTCCTCAAGGAATTGATGTATGAGATCCCAAAGTAGGAGTTAACTAGAGGAACTTTAGGGGGAGGATTGAGGGCATTTCCAGGGGGAGAGAACAACATACACCAACTTCCTAACAGCAGCAGGAGCATGGTGCGTGCAAGCAACAGAAGGAAGGCCAGTTGGGCAGAAAGTGAGGGGGAGCATGTGGAGAGGTGCAGAACCAAACTGTGGGCCTTGGAATTCGTTCTTTATCTTAAGAGCCCTGGAAAGCTATTAAACTATTTACAGCTGGCGACGATCTTCCAAGACTCATATTTTTTTTTGTCTTTTTTTTTTATTCTTATGTTAATCCCCATACATTACATCATTAGTTTTAGATGAAGTGTTCCATGATTCATTGTTTGTGCATAACACCCAGTGCTCCATGCAGAATGTGCCCTCCTCAATACCCACCACCAGGCTAACCCATCCTCCCACCCCCCTCCCCTCTAGAACCCTGTTTGTTTTTCAGAGTCCATCGTCTCTCATGGTTCGTCTACCCCTCCGATTTCCCCCCCAAGACTCATATTTTGAATGGATCGTTCTGGCTACAGTGTGGAGAACAAAACATCAGGTGAATATGTGCAGGTGTAGACCTCTTTCATTAATTTTCCCTGGAATATAGTGGGACATTTTGATCTTCAGAGTATTTCTTTTGAGATTCAGAAAGTTTTCTGATATTATACTTTCGGATATTGCCTCTGATCCATTTAGTGTTTTCTTCTTTAGAAATTCTTTAATACTTGCAGTGGATCTTTGCAACTCACCTTCATTCGGTAATCATCGTAATTTTGTTTCTTTCCCCCTGTATTCTGTGAATATTTACATTTTTGTGCAAGGTCCATCGTTCCATTTACTGTTTCCAGTTCAGACTATATTTAACTACTGTGTTCAATTCATTTTATTGGACTTAATGCCTTCTTATCTCAGTCTGTTATCTTCACGTGGCCTGCTTCGTCCTCTTGTACTTGACTGAAATCACAGAACAGCTATTTTAAAATATTTCTCTTTTCTTCTTTTTTCAAATAAAGGTGTATTCTCCGAAGTTCCAGGATGCTGCTCTCTTCTCACGAGCTGCAGATACCCTATCACAGCGCTGGCCTCCTGGGAAGCATAAAGCGTCAAGAACTCATGGAACTCATGGAACTCATGGCGTTGACGGACTAACGGACTGGTGGAGCTAGTGAGGGTGGAGCGTGATAACGGGATGATGATGATACCGATGTTGGTGGTGGAGAGATGCTGAGTTGGGTGATAATACTGAGGGCAGTAATGCACTAGGGAAAGGGTGATAATTTGGGAACGATGGCAAATAAATGCAAGGTGAACACCAGCAGGGTGATGTGGCTGTGGTGATGTAAAGTCTGATGGACGTGACAGGTGATGGTGGTGGTGAAGGTGAAGGTGCAAGCACATGCTGGTGTACACACTTGGGGTAAAGCCGGGTAAAAGAAAGCAAGTGTCTTCTGAGGCCCCTGAGGGACACTGGGTCACTTGTGATCTTCCTGAGTAGCTGCTGCCGTTTGCCCAGCTGTCTAACAAGCTGAAGTTCTTAATGATGCTCCTTCCATATTCTTAGACACGGAATTTAACAAGTCCCCCCAGGACTTCTCACTTCAGAGCAACTCCGCTGTGGCTTAGTTGGGCCATAGCCAGCCAGGACCTCTTGGGGTAAAGGGACCCAGGAGTGGCTCCCAGTAACTGGGGAACAAACTTGGAGACTCACAGCAGGGGTGGGGGGAGGAAGAAGAATGATCAAGATGTTTACTTCTGGCTTAATTGAGCTGAGAAAAGTGTAGCTCTGTATAACTGACAGTTCTTGTATCCTCCTGGGAAGCGTCAAGCTAATGCAGAGCTGGCGGGGAATTCTCAGTAGCTCAAAGCCTGGGGCTGGGGATGACACTTGGGAAGCCACATGCGCAGTCCCAAGGCGGGATCCAGATTCAGCTGGTGGATGCTGCCTGAGAAGTTTTTCTCCGCCTTGAGCTAGCCTTGACGCGTAAGTCAGTGACCAAGTATCAGCGCTATTAGGAGCCTGGAAGCTGACAGTGATGGCCCAATTACACCAGAAAACCCGAAGGTGCTTTTACTGCCATTCATAACTTCCCTTTATTTTTCTCTAGTTATACAAATGACCATTAATACAGTTATTATAAACATTGAACCAATACAGATAAGAAAAAGTCCCCTTTGATTCTCTCTTCAAGGCTAGTCCCCTTAAATCTGCAAAAATCAAAACACACAGTAAAGATATAGTCTTAATAATTTTATTATAATAATTTTGACAATTTTGGTGAACTGGATAAGTGAACTAAAAGATGCATTAAGAGAATAAAGAATATATGACCACATGCATTTACTAAAAACTCTAATACTTCTTTTCTCTCAGCTTTATGGAAGTGTGACTGACAAACATTGTATAGGTTTAAAGGGTACCATGCGATGTTCTGATAATATGCATACATTGTAAAATGATTACCACAGTTGAGCTGGTTCAATCAAGTGCTTCTAGTTTCTTAAGGTGAATGAGATGATTTGAGATCTTTCTTATTTTTATTTTTTTTATTTATTTATTTATTTATTTATTTATTTATTTATTTATTTATTTTAAAGATTTTATTTATTTATTTGACAGAGAGAGACATGAGAGAGGGAACACAAGCAGGGGGAGTGGGAGAGGGAGAAGCAGGCTTCCCGCTGAGCAGGGAGCCATATGCGGGGCTCGATCCCAGAACCCTGGGATCATGACCTGAACCGAAGGCAGCCGCCTAACGACTGAGCCACCCAGGGCCCCAGATCTTTCTTATTTTTAAATAAGCACTGTTTGGTTTTTTTTTGTCTTTTTTTTTTTTTTGCATTCTATGAATTTTGGCATGTTGTGTTTTTGTGTTCATTCATGTCAAATATCTTCTCCTTTCCCCTGTGATTTCCCCTGTGACTTCTCCTTTGACCTATTGGTTATGTAAGAGCATGTTATTGAATTTCCACATATTGAAACTGAACCTCAGTAGTATACAAAAACTTCACACCTCTGTGCCTTCGTTCCCTCCTCAGAGCCCTCACGGGGCATGCAGGACTCCCAAGAACAATAATGGAGAGTGAATGTAACAGGAGGGCAGACAGGGTCAAGTAGTCATGGCTGCATTCCTGAGGGAGGTGGACCTGAAATTTAGGGCAGACTTGAAGACCTAAGGGGAGAGGATCTTCATAAGGTGCAAATGAGGGAGAATAATAAATGTACAGATGACTTAATTGTATACCAGGCACAGTCTTAAAAGCTTTATACTTGTTAACTCATTTTGTCTTCCCTACCATCTTCCCTATGAAGCACGTTCTAGTTTACTGATAAAAGGCCTGGAGGCCTGGAAAGGTTTTTGAAACTTGCCCAAAGTCACAGCTGGTAACTGTGAAACCAGGGATCCAATCCATGCATTCTGGTGCTAACCCAGAGGAAATAAAGAGCCCGGGAGGGTGTGGACCTCTGGGGAACAGTCAGGGCTTGGGTCAGGGGGTTCACTGTACCCAGCCTTGAGTCCCAGGTGTTGGAGTTTAGACTTGATGCTCAGTTCCTGGGGATTTCAAAGGCACAGGGAGTTCATTGGAAGTCATCGGATTTGTCCCCCTGGGAACCAGGGCCCCCAGGAGCACAGTTTCAAAGGAGAGCTCCTCAGACCTGGGACCCATCCCTCATACAGAACCCAACAACAGGTAAAGAGTGGTGGGAGTGGGGACAGTGGCCTGTGGCTTGGGTGTCTTCTCCTCTGAGTCATCCCTTCTTTGCCTGCTCTGGTTCACTCTACTGTCTACAAATCTGCACATCTGCAAGTTCCTTCATGCCTGTGCTGCTTGCTCTGTCCTTTCCTTTGTCTGCCTCTTCTTCCCCAACTCTCTGACTTGCTCTCCATCCAAGTACCTTACTTTTCCCTCTTTGTCTCTATCTGACTTAGTGTGCACATCTCCCTTAAGACATCTGGCCTTCAGTTGCCAATGAAGAGAAGAAGGGACTGCTGCTGGGGAGGCTGAGGCAGCCGGGCATTCCCATGTCCCTGTCCTAATCAGGGGGACCCTTGGAAGTGGGCAAGACAAGGGATGCAGATGGAAGGTGGGGAAGGTTGATAGGACAGCACTAGGATATGGGAGAGAAGGAAGGGGTTGCTGCAAGGAGATCTCAGGGAGGCAGGGATTTGGACCACCTTGGGACCTGCTCTAAAAATCTCTTATTGAGGAGGAGGGAGCAAGGCAGATGCCTCCCGCCAAGATACCTATAGTTCAGAGGATGCTCTCTGTCATAGTTGCCAGGAAGTGTGGGGCTGAGTGTGTCTCTGGAGCTTATCCCCCATTCACATTCCCTCTGTTTCTCTTCTATGCATCCAGTGCTCTTTCCCACATACATTCTGCATCAGTAGAATGAGCAGACAAAGGCCATGGTGAAAGTGCTCTTTTATTTAGATTGCTCCTAGAAAATGCTCTAGGACTGAGTGAGTGGGTGGGACTGGGAGTTGGGAGTCACAGTGAGAGGCTGCTACAGTGCTCCAGGTATTAGGCATCAGGAAAAAGTGAAGTTAGATAATAAAGAGGACAGAGAAGTTGGGAAAGTCCTTAACTCTTCCAGGGAGAATGGACCTCAGCAGCCCTCCTGCTCCACCTCTCTTAGTCTAGGTTGATCCCACTGTGTCCCTGACATATGGTCAGCTAGATTGAGCCTGAACCTCTCAACAAAAACAGGGAGCTCATTTCTTCTCAGGACAGTCCTTTCTGTCTATGAACATCTCTGACATTCTCTAGTCAATCTGAAGCTTGGCATCCTGGTAAAATTTATACTAATTTTAAATTTGGGACTATGCAGAGCAATTCTTACCCATCTTCCTTAATACAGCCCTTTAGGTACTTCCGTAGACAGACTTCAGCATCCTCCTCAACTTCAATTTCTGCAGGGAAAACATCACCAGTTGCTTAGATTTATTTCTGTACCATCACAATATATCTTCTCACAAGCCACAACTTGTCCAACAACTCCTTATTAAGGCATGGGTCACAGGTGTAAATTCTACATGCCAAAGGAAATTTGGAATTTGCCCCACTGGAGAGGACAGGCATCAATCACCTCTATTTATCCTGCCAACATAGCTTCTAGGATGGAGTCTAAGACTGGCATCCCTGCTTTAACAATTTAATAAATATTGAGTTCCTACCAAGTGCTTGGCACAATGATTGACGCTGGAGATATACTAGTGAACAAAACAAAGTCTCTGCTCTTACAACCTACTTGGGGGCAACAGACGATCATCCGATAAGATCAGATAGGTTTTTGAGAAGTGAGAAGTACAATAAAGAAAAGTAAAGCTGACTAAGGAGCCGCTGAAGAATGGCTGCATTTCAGACAGGATGGTGAAGAAGGAGTTCTCTGATGAATGACAGTTGGGCAAAGATATGAAGGAAGTAAAAGAACTCACCGTAAAGAGATCTGGCAGTGAAGAGTATAAGTACTGGATGTTGTGGCAAAGGTCTTTAGGTGAAAGTCTAGTTGACAGTTGTTGGACTAGAAAGGATGATAATGTGGTTTTGTGGAGTGAGCCAAGGAGACAGTAATGGGAGATGAGATTCAAGAGCTAGAGCATGTAGTGAAAATTCGGAGTTCAGTTTTGGACATGAGAAGCCTATTAAACATCCATGGGCAGAGTTCAAGTAGGCAGTTGGACACATGGACTGCAAGGGGACCATCTAGGCAAGAGATAGAAATTTGGAGATGTTCTTAAGCCAGAAGATGGGCTGGTTTCAGACACTTTTGGTTCTTGTCTCACTTGATATCTATGCACATTTGGCCACAAAAACCACCCTCTCCTTGCAGACCTTGTCTCTCCTTGGGTTTCTGTGTCACATGTCATCCATCTTTGGCCCCTCAATACCATCTTCTCTGGATTCTCTCCTTGAAGCCAGCCCCTAAATATTGTGGCTTTTCAGAGTTCTGCTGTCAGCTGTCTTCATGCTCTCTACACGCTCTCCCCAGGTGATCTCATCTCTTCTGATGGCTTCAGTTCCTACAGAAGTGCTGAGGACACTCAGATTCCTGTCCCCAGAGCTTTCTCTTCAGCTCTCAACCATCAGCCCAAAGGATACTGGGAGTCTCCCAAGTTCCCCTAGTCCAAAACTAGACTCATCATGTGTCCTCTCCATCTCCTTCCCAAATTTCCCACTCCTATGCTCCCTACCTCATCACTCACCCATCTACCCAAATCTGGAACCCATCCTTGACCCATCTTTCTTTCTTACCACTCCCTAATCACTTACCTACTTCCATAGATCCCACCTCCTAAAGACTCTTGTCTAATACTGACCTTTCACATCAATAGTCACTCCCATGCTCATCCTTTCCTCCCTGAATAACTGAAGTCTCCACACTGCCAGAATGATTGTTTCCAGATATAAGCCTGATGTCATGCCTATTTGGTGGGTCCTTATCTTCCTTTCTATAAAATCCACTCTCGTTATCCTGTTTTGCAGGGCATGATAGGTCCTCCGTGGTCTGCCCTTGCCTGCCTCTCTATCCCGTCTCCCATCACTCTCTGGCTAGCTCATGCTTCATGACTTCACACAGATGACTCTCTCTGCCTTGCATACCCTTTTCTGCACTTCCCCTGTGGTTAGTTAGCATCTACCCACTCTTCAAAGACCAGCTTGACTCTTACCTCCTGCAGGATGCCTTCCATAATTCTTCAAATTGGGTTAGGCTTGCTGTAGCAAGCTGCCTGCTGTCAAAAGGAGGAAGTATGGTATGTTTCTTTACCCTTTAGTTTGTCAGTTCCTCATCCCAGTTCCCAGTGGCTTCAGTCACTGCCAGGCTCGCAGTAAGAGAGAGATGAGGTGAGGGGCAAGACAGTCCTGAGTTGACTGGTACTGTCTTGTTAATCTAAAATTTGTGCTTCCTGTTCTTCTCTGGTAGTTTTAGTTTAGTTTAGTTTAGTTTAGTTTAGTTTAGTTTTGTTTTAGAGAAAGAAGAGGGGTGGGGAATGGCAGAGGGAGAGGGAGAGAGAGAATCCCAAGCAGACTACACACCCAGTGCAGAGCTTGGGCTTGATTTCACAATCCGAGATCATGACCCGAGCGGAAATCAAGAGTTGGACGCTTAGCCAGCTGAGCCACCCAAGCGCCCTCTTCTCTGGTATTTAAAGATAATTCCTTTCCTTATGGAATTCTTTCATTGCTACTGGTTTTTAAAAATCTTGTCTGATAACCTTTGACTTTTAGTCAGTCGGCTTGCTTAGTAATATACATTTAATGTAGTTATTATTGTAATTATTTTTGAGTCTAGCATATTACTACTTGTTTCCAAAGTGTTCTTTGTTTCTTCATTCCACTTTTCCTGCCTTTTTTTCAAATGAATAAAAAACTTTTAATTATTCCCTTATATTCTGTACTGTATTTTGAGTTTTACTATTTTTAAAAAATTATTCTGTTATTCTAGAACAGGGATTGGTAAAACTTACGTTTTTAAAGGGTTTTAAAAATACAAAAAAAAAAAATATGCTACAGTGACTGTATTCTGTGCAAAGCCCAAAACATTTATTGTCTGGCTCCTTACAGAAAAAGAATCCTGACACCTGATCTTGAGACTAAAATATGCATTTTTTACTTAGTATAACCTCACCTAAATTGCCATTTCCCAAACAATGCAAAATCTAACAACGGTTTACATCCATTTTCTTTTCCTGCTCTTTGGATGGTTTTTGTCATATATTCAGCTTCTATGTGTGTATCTAAAGTTCCAGTAATGTGTTGCTATTTTTGTTGCTTTAAGCAATATTCTATGATATTTGCCCACACATTTACGATTTCTGGTGTTCAATTTTTTCTCTCAATTGCACACTTCCATCAGGGATCATTTTCTTTTAGCCTAAAGCAGCTCTTTAATATTTCTTTTACTGTGAGTCTTTTAGTAACTTATCTGTTTTTTTGGAGAGCAAACAGCTTTCATTTCTTAAGGATATATTTATTGAGTATAGTATCCTCGCATGGTAGTTTCTTTCCCACCCTCCCTCCCTTGTTTCCTCCTTCTTTTCCTTTCCTTCTCTCTCTCAATGATCAATGGTGATCATATAAAATAGGGTTCAGGAAAATAATACAGGTCACTCTTCATTCAATACTATTAGAAGAGTATGAATTTAGGACACATAGGCCCTCATGCCACTAAAGGAAGGAGCTGTGTCTCAGTAAAGTGATATTTGAAGGGGGAAATAAAATGTCCTAGCAATTGGGAAAATCTCCCACTTTGATTATGTATTCTCAACTTTACTGAAGTACATTGACATATACGTATATACTTGTGAAAACATCACCATAATCAAGATCATTCTCATCACCCTCCTCCAAAGTTTCCTTGTGACTCTTTGCAGTTCCCTTGTATTAGTTACCTATCAGTGTGTAACAAATTACCCCCAATTTTTGTGGCTTAAAACAACAAATATTTAAATTTTTTTGTAGTTTCTGTGGGTTAAGAATCTGAGTGAAGTTTAGCTGGATCCTTTGGATTGGGGGGGGGGGTCTCACAAGGCTGCAATCAAGGCACCAGCTACAGAAATCCTAACACTTGGGGAAGGATCTTTTTCCAAGCTCACTTGATTGTCACCAGGATTTAGTTCCTGGCTCTTGGGTTGAGAGTCTCATTTTCTTCCTGACAGTTGTACAGAGCATTTATCAGTTTCTCCCCTGTGGGCCTTTCCTTAGAGCAGCTCACCACCTGGCAGTTGACTTCACCAGAGGGGTTGTGAGCAGGAGGGAGCAAGGGTCTCTTGTAACCTAAATTTGAAAGTGATTTCCATCACTTTTGGGGTATTCATGAGAAGCACACTACTAGGTTCAGACCAAACTCAAGGAGAAAGGATTACCCAAGGGCATGACTACCTGAGTGCTGGGGTTATTGATTCAAGCACAGCTTCTCTCTTGAGATTTAGACCCTTGCTTATCAAGGAGTGGTCTGGGGATTAACATCACCAGCATCATTCAGGAGTTAAGAAATGCAGAAGCCATTTCTCCTCCCACTTGGTTTAGCAAGAGTGGCCAGGAGGCAATCTCAACTTCTAATTCATCAGAACCATAGATCTCCTCCCTAATGAACAAATTCTTCCTTTGAGCACAAATTCAAAATTGTAGGGACAAGAAGCAAAAATTCCTCTGGAGAGCTATTTCATATATTGGTGAGAGGGACCAGTCTTGTTGCATCTCCTGGCTCCTGGATCTGTGCCTTCTCTTTCAGAGGAAGATGGTACCATATAGTGACTACTGGTGTAAGTCATAAAGTGCATTCTATAGGACAGCAGTACAATCTTACAAAATGTTGTCTCCCAGATGGCATGATAATCGAAACTTAAATCAGTAATTCCACAACCCTGTTAGGCCCAGGAGTTTCTGAGTATTTGGGCACAATGGGAGACCACTGAATTCTGTGAATGAGTTGACTGTCACACCTTTTTTAGAGATAAAGTGTGTCTCCTGGTTGGAGATGATGCTGCATGGGATACTATGGCAATGGATAACACACTCTGTAAGACCATTAATGGTGAGTTGTCAGAGATGTTTCAGGCAGGAAACCTGAATATATGTCTATCCCTGGAAGGACAGACTGCAGCCCCTTCATGATGGAAAGTGTCTAATGTAATTTATGTGTCACCAGGTAACTGGCAGCTCCCTCAGGGAATGGTACCACATCAAAGGCTCAGCATCTGTCTCTGCAGCTGGGGTCTGGCACATAGCAGTGGCAATGGCCAACTCAGCCTTGGTCAGGCTGACTCCATGGGGCTGAGTCCTCACATAGCCTCTGTCATGCTGCAATGGCTGCTGTGTAGAGCAAGCACGTGTGTGGTTCGGGAAAGAGGCTGACCAGTCTACAGGTGGATCATCTAGTCCACCTGATTATAGAGAGACACTCCCTGCCCCCGGCCCCGTAGTGGATGCCCACCGTGCATATTTATGTAGCACATGATTATCTTCATATTCTGGGTCTGAGAGAGGCACATTCACATGATGTCCTCTAGATCCCATGTCATTAATCCTCTAATCTTTTTCTTTCCAAGTTTCTGGCCACCCTTCCATCCCATTAGCAACTGCCCACAAAATAGTAGATAGCCACACTTGAGGGCATCTCTCATTCCATATATACCAGTCAGATATACCATCTAAAATTCTACTCATGGAAACAATTTTCTTTTACCATACTCAGTGCTGCCCTAAACTAGGCCTTTCCCTCCTCTGTTACCTAGATATAGGGCATTCCCCATGTGGGTTGAGGGAGAAGCAGCAAAGTAGGAGCAAGAACCATGGGAGACTTGCTGAATACTTATGAAGCTCACCACCTAGTCCTCAGATTGTATATATAATTTCCATTTTAGAATAGAATTCTTCTGTGTGTGTCCAATTGGATGGTTCCATGGATATGATAACACAGTCTATGATGGGCTATTTTGTTTGCCTAGTCATGTGGTGACCCATAGTTAGGCTTTCAGTTTTTACCAGAACATAGGAGCTATTAAAAAAATTCTTATTTTGAAATAATTTACAATTCACAAGAAGTTGCAAAAAATAGTAAATTGAGCTCTTGGGTACCCTTGATCCAGCTGTCCCACAATGATGATGTCTATAACTATAGTACATTATCATATCCAGTAAAATGACATCAGCATAACGTTAATAAGTAAACTACAGCCATTATTAGAATTTCACCATTTATTACCTGTACTCATTTTTGGTGATATATGCTCTTATGAAATTTTATTAAATTCATAGTTTCATGTAACCACAATAAGGATACAAAACCGTTCCATGACCACAGAGAAATCTGGCACAGATGGTCACTGGTCTGTTCTTCTGTCCCTTTAATTTTGAAAATGTTACACAAATGGAATCATGCAGTATGTAACTTTTAAGGCTAATTATTTTTAAAACCCAGCCTAAAGCCTTTGAGATCCATCTGGATTGTTGCACGTATCAATAGTTTGTTCCTTTATATTGTTCCTTTATATTCTCTCGAACGGAGATACCAGAGTTTATCCATTCACCTGTAGAAGCACATTTGCATTGTTTCTAGTTCTGGGCTATTATGATTAAATTTGCTATGAGTATTTGTGTAAAGTTAAAAATAATAAGTTATTTTTCCCTAGAATAAATTCCCAGGAATGTGATTGCTGGGGTCATATGATATGTATATGCTTAGAACAATATTCTTACCCAAACCACAATGACATACCACCTCATACCTACTGAGATGACTATAATTTAAAAAACTACATTAACAAGTATTGAGGAGGATGTGGAGAAATTGGAACTCTTACACATTGCTGGTAAGAATGCAAAATGGTACTGTTGCTTTGGGAAGTAGTATGACAGTTCTTCAAAATGTTAAACATAAAGTTATCATATGATCTGTCAATTCCACTCCCAGATATATATCTAAGAGAAATGAAAACATATATGTTTAACAAAAACTGGTATATGAATATTCCTAGCAGCATTCTTCACTGTAGCCAAAAAGTGGAATCAACTCAAATGTCTATCAGCTGAATGGGTAGATAAAATGTGGTCTATCCATACAATGAAATACAACTTTGCAATAAAAAGGGATGAACATTGCTGCTATGAGCATTGGGGTACATGTGCCCCTTCTTTTCACTACATCTGTATCTTTGGGGTAAATACCTAGTAGTGCAATTCCTGGGTCATAGGGTAGCTCTATTCTTAACATCTTAAGGAACGTCAACACTACATCAAAAACTAATGACGTACTATACAGTGGCTAACTGAACATAATGAACAGTTGATACAAGCTAAATGGATGATCCTTGAAATCAGTGAGAAAAGCCAGTCAGAAAAGTCTGCATATTATACAGTTCCATTTATAGAACATGTCTAGAACAAGCAAATCTATAGACAAAAAGTAAATTAATAGTAGTTGGGTAGACCGGGGGATAAGAGCGGGAGATAAGGAGTGATTGCTAATGGGTATGGAGTTTCTTTTGGGGGTGATGAAAATGTTCCTAAACTGGATTGTGGTGATAGTTACACAATCCTGTGAATATAATAAAAACCATTGAATTTGCATACTTCAAGTGCATGAGTTTTATGGTATGTAAATTATATCTCAATACAGCTGTTTTTTAAAAAAGCACATACCAAAATGTTTTACAGAGATGCTGTACAATTTTACATTCCCACTAGCTATGTATGAGAGATCCATTTACTCTGCATCCTTTCCAGCATTGAGTGTGGTCAGTATTTTTTATGTAAGCCAATATAACAGACTCAGTTGTGTAATAGTGGAGTGACAGCTCCCCATGGCTGTAATTTGCATTTGATTAATAGCTTGTGATGTTGGGGAGTGCTTGGGTGGCTCAGTCTGTTAAGTGTCTGCCTTTGGCTCAGGTCATGATCTCAGGGTCCTGGGATGGAGTCCTGGCTCTGCACTCAGCAGGGAGTCTGCGTCTCCTTCGCCCTCTGCCCCTCCCCCCGCTGGTGCTCTCTGTCTCTCTCTCTAAAATAAATAAATAAAATCTTTAAAAAAAAAACCCTGGAATATGGCTGGCTGCATAGAAATTTTTTTTTCTGCAATGCTCTAGCATTTGGGAAAGTTCTGGCTGCCATACAATCAGGATCTGGACTGATCACTAGTACTTGGTTGTGCAAAATATGAATGTGTTTAAAAAAAAAAGTGGGTATGAACCAATAAGATTTTCCACTTATAATAATATTATTCCCCTATTTGTTGGTTGACTTGAGCTAATTCTAGTGATGATAATGAGCACTGTAGCAGAACAGACCAAGATTAGGACTGAGTGCCAACCTACAACAAAACTTTGTAGGAAGTGGTGAAGAGGTCTTTAGGTGGACATTTACAGCTCTACACGTATTTATTACAAAATGAGAGGGCACCTGGGTGGCTCAGTCGGTTAAGCATCTGCCTTTGGCTCAGGTCATGATCCCGGAGTCCCAGGATGGAGTCCCACTTTGGCGGGGGGGGGGGGGGGGTACCTGCTCAGCGGGGAGTCTGCTACTCCCTCTGACCCTGCCCCCTCTCATGCTCTCTCTCCATCTCTCTCTCTCTCAAATAAATAAATAAAATCTTTAAAAAAACGAGAAAGACTGAAAATACCGAGCTAGTCATTCCACTCAAGAGGATAGGCTAGAGTAAACAGAAAGAAAGCAAGAGGGAAATCATAAAGACAAAAGCGGAAATCGATTTGTCGAAGGTTAACAAAGACAAAATCTGCGTCTTTAAAAATACAAAACAGATGCTCCTCTGGCAAAATTGTTCAAAGAATAAATGGAGAAGAAAGATACATTTAAAGAATTAAAAGGGGATACAGAGCTACATATACAGCAAACTTAAAAAAAAAAAACCAACTTCATGCCAGTAAACTTGAAAACCTAGATAAAATGGACAAGTTCCAAGAAAAATGTAAATTGCCAATACTGACCGAAGCAGAAATAGGAAATGGAAATAGGAAATCACCAGACACTCTTTGGGGGAGGGGTTAGTTTGCATGTCACAACTGCAGACACAGTCAGACCTCTGGACAGAGAGATGTGGGATACTCTCCATGGAACTCGCTGAGGTGGGTGCGTGGGGAAGCTTGTTCCAGAAATGGAAGAGGTTTGCCCTGTGTGGAAAAAAACGAGTTGTCTGTAACGATGCTAGAGACTCTATCAAGGCACACGGTGTGTCCGTGTTCACTGGGATGTCCTGGGCGTCCACGATTCCATCCCTGCTGTGTGGATGGGGTCCTTGAAAGCCACTACTTGCCAGATGTCTGGATATATCGTGCTTGGGGGTGAGATTAAATTGGAGCGAGAGGGGAGCAAGAGGACGAATTGAAAACAGACAAGTAAGCTGCCCTGGTTAGTTTATTAATTCGTTAATTTGAAAAGGTGGGGAGTGTGTGTGTGTGTGTGTGTACAGAAGTATGACTCAGTGGCCCTCTCTCCTACTCTAAGCTTTAATGTCTGACTTCAAGGGCAAAAAGGTATTTACGACCGTTAACGTTGTAATCACAACATGCTGTTCACCAGCTGTTTCTTGCCTTTATGCATGCAGTATCATGCTGTGAGCATTCACATCATTAAATATTCTTATAAAATACACTTTCAATGGCTACTTAGTACACCATTATGTGGCCATACCATAATATGTTTTAATCACTCGTGCACAATTACAGAATGTTTTCAGTTGGTTCCAACTTTTTCCTATTTAGGAACAGAATAAATGTTTGTGTTACTTTTCCTGCCCTTTTGATGTCTATTTCTTAAAATGTCCTGAGAGTAGAAGTATTGGGTAGGAAGTTATGAACATATTTAGGGTTCTTGATACATAAAGCCAAATCACCTTGCAAAAAGATGGATTCCTACTCCCATGAGCAATGTATGAAAGGACATGTTTCATTGTGTTCTAGCCACCTCTGACTCTATTGTTTAAAAACTCTTGGGGCGCCTGGGTGGCTCAGTCATTAAGGGTCTGCCTTCGGCTCAGGTCATGGTCCCAGGGTCCTGGGACTGAGCCCCGCATCGGGCTCCCTGCTCCGCGGGTAGCCTGCTTCTCCCTCTCCCACTCCCCCTGCTTGTGTTCCCTCTCTCGCTGTGTCTCTCTCTGTCAAATAAATAAATAAAATCTTAAAAAAAAAAAACCTCTTTGCCAAGTTTCAAAGGCGAAAAAGTGATCTCATTGATATTTTCATTTGCATTTCTTTAGTGTCCACTGTGGTAGGATTTTCCCATATGTTTATTGATGATTTGAACGCCTTTTTTTATGAACTGGTAAGATAATTTTGGGTACACAATTTGTGGATGGAGAAAGAAGGGTTCACTTCCTCATTCTAGAGTCTCTCCCCCTAAGACTCTCCACTTCTCGGTTTTTGAGATTTTATCCCTACTTCCACTCCCTTTTTTTTTTTCTTTACTCTCTAGGGTTCCAGTCACTTCCATAGCCCAGAAGAGGATCATGGCTAATTCAAGGCTGACAATTCATCCTGAGAAAGAAATTTTATTTTTTCATTTTTTTATTTTTTTTAAAGATTTTATTTATTTATTTGAGAGAGAGAATGAGAGACAGAGAGCACGAGAGGGAGGAAGGTCAGAGGGAGAAGCAGACTCCCTGCCGAGCCGGGAGCCCGATGCGGGACTCGATCCTGGGACTCCAGGATCATGACCTGAGCCGAAGGCAGTCGCTCAACCGACTGAGCCACCCAGGCGCCCCCTGAGAAATAAACTTTAAAGATTAAAACTAGTATCTGTTGAAAGCTATTGCCACTTGTACTAAACATGTTTCATATAATATCTCATTTGATCGTCACAACTTCCCTGTGAGGAAGAGATACAAACCTTAGAGTAAGTTAAATGACTTGCAAAATGTCACATACCTATTAATTGTTCAAATCAAGTCTCTCATCCTGCTCTGTCTGGCACTGAGGTCCCGGCTCTTGACCAGTGTACTCTACCTTCACAATCCCCTCTGTCCCAAACCACATCACTAGAGATACTGCTGTTGTCTGAGTGCCCAGTTCCCTCCCACTGGGCCAGGGTGATGGCGTGACTTTATGGAGAGCAGCCTCCCAGGTCTCGTGGAAGAGTCTTTGGCGGGGTTGTGGGTGGGAGTCCTGCGTTGTTGGGCTCCCCTGGTCCTCCGCTTTAAAGCCTCACTCCGGGGTCCTGCTCCATCCCAACAGTTTGAGGAAAGCTTTTTTCACGTCCTTGTTCCTCAGACTGTAGATGACAGGCTTGAGGAAGGCTGTGGCAATGTTATAAAAAAGGGTCATTTTCTTGCCATTGCTCGACAAGGAGTCAGAGCCAGGGTTCATGTACATGATGATGCACGGAATGGCGAACACGGTGACCACAGTGATGTGGGAGGCACAGGTGGAGAAGGCCTTGATCCATCACTGGGCTGAGCGGATCTTCATGATGGTGGCAAAGATGTTGGCATAAACGATGATAACCAGGGCCAGGGGGACCACGATGACATTGAAGCCCGTGATGAAGTCTACCAAGTCATTGAGGGATGTGTCTGCACAGGCCGGCTTCAGGACGGCAGGGACCTCGCAGAAGTAGTGGTCAATTTCATTAGGGCCACAGTAGGGCAGGTGCACAGCAAAGAAGGTGTAGCACGGGCCACCCACCACTCCATACGCTACACAGATGCCCACCATGAGGAGGCACATCCAGCGGCTCATGATGACCTTATACCGGAGAGGGTGTCAGATGGCCATGTACCTGTCCACAGACATGATGGAGAAGAGCCAGGACTCAGTGACCCCAAAGAAGAGGAAGATGTACATCTGGGCCACACACCTAGCAAAAGAGATGGCCCTCTTCTTGCTGAGGATATGCATGAGCATCTGGGGCACAGTGGTGGTCATGTAGCACATGTCCAGCATGGAGAGGACACTGATGAGAAAGTACATGGGTGTGTGCAGGCGGGAGTCCTGGTGGGTAAGAGTGATAAGGAGGCTGTTGCTCACAAGGATGAGCAGGTAAAAGATGAGAAAGAAGGTGAAGAGCAGAGGGTTGGTCCTGGGGTTAGGGGCAAAGCCCAATAGAATGAATTCTGTCACAGTGGACTGCTTGAGTTCCTTCATTATGATCTGCCTGTTTGAAGAGTTTTGAGGACATGTAATTGATTGGGTGTCTACACTCAGGGGTGTGTAAGGAATTTGCACACTCGTTTCATGTTTGGTTCTTTTTTTTTTTTTTTTAATGTTATGTCACCATACAATACATCATTTGTTTTTCATGTAGTGATCCACGATTCATTGTTTTCATATAACACCCAGCGCTCCACGCCGTATGTGCCCTCCTTAATACCCATCACCCGGCTAACCCATCCCCCCAACCCCCTTGCCTCAAAAACCCTCAGTTTGTTTCTCAGAGTCCATAGTCTCTCATGGTTCATCTCCCCCTCCGATTTCCTCCCCTTCATTTTTCCCTTCCTTCTCTT
This sequence comes from Mirounga angustirostris, assembly GCF_029215605.1. Taxonomy (NCBI): domain Eukaryota; kingdom Metazoa; phylum Chordata; class Mammalia; order Carnivora; family Phocidae; genus Mirounga; species Mirounga angustirostris. Next base: position 156,743,654 of record NW_026991712.1, read on the forward strand.
AATGTCCTCCATGCTATTCTTTATGTTCCACAAATAAGTGAAATCATATGATAATTGACTTTCTCTGCTTGACTTATTTCACTTAGGGTAATCTCCTCCAGTCCCATCCATGTTGATGTAAAAGTTGGGTATTCATCCTTTCTGATGGCCATGTTTGGTTCTTAAGAGGAAGCTTGGATTGGAGATGGAGGCACTGTGAGATATGTCCCATAGTAGCTTGGGTGGTATTGGGATTGGGTTCAGGATTTAGTTGAGGGTCATGGTGATGAAAACGGTGAATGCCAAATCAGGGAGGCGCCGTACGCTGTGCTCCTCTCTGGCCTCTAGGTATGTTTTTCCTTTTCCTGACACAGCTTTGCTGTTCTGTTATTCACCCCATTTTCTGTTTTCCCTTGGAAGTATGGAGATTGCAAATTCTTGGTTTCAGATTAGGATCAGGGGAGGACTATTAAACTCATTATTTGGGTTAAGGTTTATCTTTTATTTTAAATCACTGTTAGGATTAGGACTAAGGTAAGAGTGGGGGGTTAAAGTCAATGCCATGCAAAATAAAAATTAGAGTTACTATTTAAGATTTAGCTTTTTCTGGTGAATGAGCTTTTTCATTGGTGTTCATTAATTATGTCATTCATTCAACAGATTTTTACCAAATGCTTACTATAATGTTGTCTTCCAAAATGTGAGGGATATTTTATAGTCAAGGAAAGATCATGGGTAAAGTGAGTATAGTCCCATAAATAATTTTTAGAGTTAGCAAAATAAAAAGAATAACCCCATCACATCACGCAAAGAGGATATAATCTTTTTTTTTTAAGACTTTATTTATCTGACATAGAGAGACGGAACACAAGCAGGGGGAGTGGGAGAGGGAGAAGCAGGCTCCCCGCAGAGCAGGGAGCCCGACGCGGGGCTCCATCCCAGGACCCCGGGATCATGACCCAAGGTGAAGGCAGACGCTTAATGACTGAGCCACCCAGGCGCACCGAGGATATAATCTTAAAGATGTGTATATTGTATAATTAATCTTCATTTATCATACCTTCTTAATGAGAAACTCCTCAAAGTCTCCTTCCTTCACACTGTCCATATGGTGCCAATAAGTTCGGATTTGCTTTGTTGGAGACCATGAACATACTGAGATTCAAAATTTTTCCCTGTGGCTGGTCCACCTTTCAGTATTCATTGCCTTTCTGGTTTTATGATTCAGAAAAATTTATATTTTGTTCTGAGCATATTAAAAATTCTAGTGACTATAGGAAACTGTGCAGAAGTAAATCCACAAAACCCAGAGTTTTGTGAAAGGGAAATTTGTGGGGAGCAGTTACAGTTTGTCAAGAAGAGTTTCCTAAGTGCATGCACTCTGCCCAGGTTGGTACCCCAGCCTACCTCCTTATCCATTGCTGACTTGTACACCCTTTGTTCCCATGGCTTTGTAGATTGCTCTCAACTTTCTGGTTTGTGAACTCTCACAGAGACATTTAATATCATATTTCCAAAAACTCTTTTGATATTATAGAGTATCTCTTACAAACAAAGAGCCAGCATCATGCTTAATGCTAAAACTATAGCATAGAGATTTCTTAATAGCCACCTGCTGGCCAAATATAACCCACAGATATATTTTGTATAGTTTTTAAAAGTTGAATTAATTGCCAATATTTTAAAAAGTGGAGCTTACACATAAAAAAACTAGATTTTCAGCATCACAAACTAGAGTTAGCAATAATGGGCCATATTCCTCCAGCCAGCAGGAGGTGAGCATATGATTCCTCTTTGGATGGAGTGTGAACTCCCCAGTTCACAATATTCCTTGTGGTCCCTAATTTTGCTCAGTTAAACTGCCCATGCTTCCCCTCCACCCCAGGCATTTGAATTTATGATCCCTGTTCTAATGGTGTACACTCAAAGCGACTGCTACTTTTACTGCTGGTATATAACATTATTCAGAAAGCTGTAGCCAAAGAAATAGTTTAAGGCAAGGAAATAAAATGATAAAGATCAAAAACTTATAATGATTTGCAAATGTCATATTTGTCTTATCTGGAAATTCAAGAGAATCAACTGATACGGTTCTAGAACCAATGAAAGAGTTTGGTTAAGTTGGCTTAATATGAAAATTCTGGGGACCCGGGAGCACCTGCAACACTAGCAGCTGGGCCCTGACACCGTTGGTGGTGCATTTCCCAGGCATTGACCCGGCCCTGCTGCCCGGCAATTCTCCCCAAGCCCGGCTCCTTGAGATGTCCCTGCTCCCACTTAGCCCCACGCAACCAAATTAAATTTAAAAAAAAAGGGGAGGGGAGATTCAAAGAACAATATGCATAGTAAGATCCCATGTGTACAGAAATGTGTATGCACACAAATTTTTAAAAATGTATTTTACATCACATTTTAGATGCATAGAAAATGCCTGCAAGTATACTCAGACTTGTCAGCATTTATTATCACTGAGGGCTGAGATTTGTGATAGTGGTGAGTGAGACCCTAGGAGTGAATGAGACACATTTCCTTTTTCTTTTAACATTTCAGGACTATTTGCTTTTTATCTACAACGAATATATATTTTTAATCATTAAAAAACTGAAAGTACCTAAAAAGTAGAAATGTTCTATACTAATAAAATTTTTTAAAAATTAAAAAAAAAGAAATGTTCTATACTAGACAAAAAGCTAGAAATATATTGGAAAAAAAGATTTATAAAAGCAGCAAATAAACAAAAATACACAAATACCTAGGAATGAGCCCCACAAGAAACGTTCATGACCTATGAGAGCAATACAAATGAAAACAAAACAAACAAGATTCTGAAGAACTTTCTCGAAAGACATAAAGGTAGCTTCGATTAAGTTCAGGGATACACCGTATCCATGTTTCTGGAAAGAAAAACTAAAATTGGCAAAACAAAAACAACAAACCAACCAACCACACCAAAAAAACCCACAAAAAAACAAAACAAACAAAAAACCCAAAACATCTCTAAACATATATTTAATGCAATCTAATTAAAACTCAATCGAATGATTTTGTAAGAACTTGATAATGTGATTCAAACACCCATGAAAGAATAAATGGATGGGAATAGTTAAGGAAATACTGAAGGGGAAAAAAAGAACAATGAAATGGAAGTAGAGTTGTCAGATTTAGCAAGTAAAAATAAATCTGAAATTCAAGTTTAACTGGACATCCTGCATTTTATCTGTGACTCTAAGTGGAAGACATTCTTCCAAAGGAGCAAGCATAATACTATATACTATAATGTACTATTAATACCATAAAAATGTGTGTGAGCTCGGAGATAGACACACAGGTTGATGGGACAGAACAGAGAGCTTGGAAACAGACCCTAGCCCATGATGAAGAGGCTATTATAAATCAGAGAGCAGGAAGCTATTTAACAAATGTTGCTCAATTAGTTAATGATCTGGGTAGAAAAAGGTCTTTTATGCGGCTTACCTGCCGAGATACATTCTAACTATGTTAAACAGTTAAATGCAAAAAATAAAAACTACAAAGCGACCTAGGGGAAAATATATGGGTGAATGTTTATTATGATGAGACAAAGACCTTTGAAGCATAACCTGAATGTTCGGAGTCCTTCAGCCTCATGGTAATGACCCTTAATATGTATACAAGGCAACATAGCTCCTCATCCCATCTGCTGGGAGAAGTCTGATTTTTTTCCCCTTCTTCTTAGATGTGTAGTAGTTTGGGGGGTTCCTTGTGTATCCCTGGTTACTTTGTTCTCAAAATTTCTGCTCTCACTGAACTCTTGGCCCCCACTGCCTTCCTTGGGTGGGTACTGATGTCTTCCATGGCTCATCCCCATTTTCTTTCTCCTTTACGCCCCAAACGTCCCCCACACGAAGCCATCGTAAGCCTCGTCCTGAAGGTGTGGTAAGACATAGATGTCTTACAATGAAGCACAATTTTAAATAGAATATTCAATTCCATAAAGTCCCTAAACCATCCCTGCAGCAGTTTTTTTCTCTCTAGTCCCGAGATGGTTGTTACTGGGGTCTGGACTCCTTCCTGGAAACTTGTCCCATCTCCCCTTGTCTCCCTGGTCTAGGACTCCTTCCTCTGGTCACCTCAGCAGCCAGCCACAGAATCCACCTCCCTATCTCCTTGCTTCATGCATCAGAACCACCTAGAAGGCTTGTCACAGCTGCTGTGCTTCACACCCAGGGTTTCCGGGTTCAGGAGGTCTGGAGGGGAGCCTGAGAATTTGCATTTGTAACAAGTTCCCAGGTAATGCACATGCTGCCTGCTGGTGGGACCACACTTTGAGAACTACTGATCTACTTAATTGTGCTGAGAAAGTTGTCTACCTTTCTTTCAATTTCTCTGTGTCCATATTTTGCCCAAGCTGCTCACATTCTCCCTGCCTAAAAGCCAATTTTTTCCTTTTATATAAACATAAAAACAAAACAGCAAAGGAAAAAGATGAAAATTTTGGCAATATAATTTTCTCTAAGTTAAAAAAAAAAAAACTGTGATATATGTGGAAGACAAGGGATTCATGTCTTTGGAATATATCTTCTAAAATATAAAGAAAAACTCTAACACCTGAGAATCAGATGTGAATAGTTAACTCACAAGAGATTCAAGTGACCAGTGAACCCACAGAAAAGTTTAACTGTCCTGACAGTTAAAGATCACAAGTTAAAACCTCAATGAGCACACGTGGGCTCCGGGAGTCGCTTGCTGTTCTTGTGTAACCCATGCAAATTACTCCACCTCTCTGACCTTAGCAACCTCGTCTGTACCGTAGGAACTCTGCGAGGTGGCCGGAGGTTGGATGAAGATAGTCCTGAGTTCATGCCAGCGAACAAAGTAGGTGGCAGATAAATGTCAAAAACACCTGAGGGACTGTTGGTGTCTCTGCCTGAGCCAGCACAGGAGGCGGGTGGGGCATAAAACACAGACACATCTCTGCTTCCTAAACCACCATGAGAGTCCAGAGAAAGCTCCAGCTGATGAGAGGAGGAAGCCGACTGGCCCTGGGGAGGGTGCTCTGAGCTCTGGCCACTCACTTCCCCCAGGTACCTATGGGCTCCCTCCTGAGAGGCCAGCCCCCAGCTGCAGGTCTTCTGCAGATGGGCACAAGACCAGAATGAGTCTGCCCACTCCTCGCAGCCTACATCCCGCCCTGTTCCCTCATCCACTGCCTGCCATCCAGCTAGGGCCGAAAGGCCATTGCTCATTATTAATAATAAAAGAGACCAGAATTCTTAACGTGCACACAGGCCTTCACATTAGGGCCCAGCCAACTTCCCTGGTCATTGCCCCTCTGCATCCTGTAAGAGCCCAGTTCTCCTGCTCACTGGACCACTAGTCTGCTGCGCGGCTTTGGGAAGTCACCCAGCCTCCTGGCCCTCGTGATCTCGCCTGTTAAAGGAGGGTGGCACATAATCTGTGACAACTCCTCCAGGACAGATACGCAATGCTTTTCTACTTATACCTAGATTTGGAGGCGACCAGAGGCGACTTGGAGGCGACAGGGGGTGGGGCTGGCGACCTAGAGTGGGTGCCAGGGTCCCATAGTCCCACACCTTGTAGGTGCCTAGGCTGCACTGTGCTTACATGTCTCCACGGAGGACACTCAAGGCTGAGCCGGGGGGGAGGCATGTGTGACTGAGGGGACACCGTCCTCTAGATGGGCTGCTCCTGAGAACAGAATTGAAAATGGATGTTGGACCATTGGGCTCTTGGGGAGCAGGACGTAGAATTACGCATTTTCCAGTTTTGTCAAAGACACACTTCTGCAGGAGCTCAGAACCCACTCCATTCACACCCTCCTCACCCAGACACACGTGGCTCCCGGTGGCTCCTCTTACTAGTTACAGACTTGAAGCTCAATTTGAGAACGACTAGTACAATCCTCTCATTTTACCAAAGCTCAGAGGGGGATGCCCCTTAGGGTCACCCAGCCAGAGTGTCTCAAGTATGATGAGCACCTGCATGGCTTGATCCCTAGTCTGGGCTCTGGCCCTGCCCAGTGCTGCTCTCAGAGATGAGCCATGAGCCAGGAATGGGACTTAGGGACAGAGGGAACCTGATGTTGCAAACTACATTTTCTCCCAGCTCCTGAGACAAGGAGGTCCTTAGGCAAGGGCCACGGCGATGAGAGGCTGCCCAGTCTTACCTCCAGCTTGTGCCTGCCGACTGAGGACAGAGGAAAGAGGGAAGATGTGGGTGACAGGCCCCAAGGACTCCTTGGCCTTTGATGAATTTGTGTCTTTGTCCAGAATACAGCCTGGGGACTGGTTTCTTCTCTCACTTTCCTTGGCTGGTTTGCTGTGTGTTTCGGGGTCAGTTGCTTGGCTTCTCTGAACCTCTGGTTCTGACCCTCCCACAGCCAGGTTTGATGATGACCTGTTGCTGGTGAGAAGAGAGAAATGGGTGGTGTGATTGCAAGGCCCTGGTAGAGGGTGAGCCTCTAGTCCTCAGGTTGTCTGCGGCTTGAGGCTGGGGGTGCCAGCCTTGCTCCCTTGTTAGGATGTAACAGAAATCAGAGGAAAGTTGCTGGCTTTTTCACATGGACCCTTATATTGATCTCCTCCTCTCATATCTGCTTTCCTGTAGCACAGTCAGGAGATGAAAGACTCAAGAGTTTTGAATTTTCACTGTTAGATTTACTGCCATGACTCAGGGCCGGTAATTGTTTCTTATCAGCAAAAATGGTGGTTGATTACAGTAATATTTAATTCTGAAATGTAAGTTCTGAAGATATATATGATCTCTCCTCCCTTTTCCTTTCTCCAGCCCTTTCCCCATCATACACACACACACACACACACACACACCCTCCCCCAATATCAACACTGACCTGCAGGGGCTAAGAATGACCCAGAGAAACTTGACTCAGAGAGCAACAAAAGCTGAGAAAATGATGGAAAAAGGGACACAGGCCCTGGACGGGAAAAAGAGAGTCCAATAAAAGTGACAAGGAGGCCAAGAGGCACAGAGATCCAGAATGCGAGGGGCACAAGCTGGAGATGGAAAGCATCCTTGGAGCCGAAGAAGGAAGAAGGCGGAAGGGTCATTCTTCCCGTTGTGCCTGAAGAGGAGAACGGACTAAAGGAAAGAGCCGTGGAACGTGGAGACCCAGTGGGAGAGGGTCAGAGGGACAGAACAAGGCAAGACACGGAAGGGGAAAGAGGCGGGAGCCGGAGGAGAAGACAGGCCCAGGTCTGTCTGCGGTGCTGGGAATTGGGGGTGGGGGTGTGTGGGGGGGTGGGGGGGTAGCCACAGGAGGGCTGCCCCGGGCCTCTGCACCCGCCAGAGCCAGCGGAGGCCAGGCAGGCAAGGAAAGGGATGGAGGCCATAGGGCAGGGGCGTGGAGAGAGGAGCCTCACCACAGGCTCGGGCAGAGGCCCAGCGAGCAATCCCCGGAGGAGTCAAGAGGGCACAAGGCGAGTGAGCCACAGACCCAGTCAGAACAGAAGAGCCAGAGCTGCCGGCAGCAGGGGGAGGAGAGACACAGAAACTTGGAGGCAGAGAAGCAGGGCAGTAGCTGAAACAGAGCCAGAAGAGACCGATGGACAGGGAGGGAAAGCAAGAAAGAGAAAGGCAGAGACAGGCAGCTGTGCGCCCACTCACATGGACAAGAGGAGAGAGATGCGCGGCCGGTGAGCAGGACTGCGGCCCACACTGGGCTCCGCCTCGACCTCCCTGCGAGGCTCGCTTGTCCCCAGCATGGTCGGGGCTGTTGCTGTCCTGAGCTAACAACACTGCAGGGAAGGGGGCTGTGGGCAGGGCTCCCTCAGGCTCTGGGGGCCACTCCCGAGTGGCATGTGGCCCCAGGGCCCTAGTCAGGACAGTCCCTGTAGCCCCTGGCCCACCCTCCTGCTGAGGAGCCTCACTCCCCAAGGACCTCAGGCAGTGCCCTCCTGGAGGCCTACGTCCAGTGTGGGGAGATGAAGCTCAGCTGGGGATGGCATTGCTGATGCTGGGGAGGGGGTGTGCGGGGCTCAGACAGGGCGCTGAGGGCAGGCCTTTTCTCAGCTCTTCCTCCTTCCCCAGGGGAAAAAAAAAATGAGGCACAATGGGAGGTCTAGGTTGAAGGCCAAGAAATTGTCCTCTCCCCTGCCAAGTGGTGTCCCCAGGGCTGTTTCACCCATTAGGTACTGCAGGCAAAGTGTCTAGGGTCCTTGGGCTTTCATAATCTACAGACACGTAGGAGACCCTAAAGAAAAGAATACTAGCTGGAAAATAGGGATCTCACAAAATAAAAATTAGTAAATATTAATATTTAAATGACTTTTAAAATAACATTTTATCAGTTAGTCAGCGTGAATCCATTCAACTTTTTCATGGTTATATAGTGATATATTAATTATGCCTAATGTGGGACACGGGTACACTTCCCTGTGTCTTATACAGGACCATACCCATGGAGGTCTTAAACTGCCCAGTGGCTCTCAGGTCTCAGCCCTCTGAGTGTATATTCTGGCATTTCAGATCACTTGCAAGAAGCTTTCCTCTTGGTGGAGAGAAGAGCAAGAGAGAAAGGGTCAGATCTGTAGCAAAAAGGACTAAAGACAGGTAACAGGAAGAACTTACACCCTGCAGTTTTGAGGTAGCAGCAAAGACCTTGGAGCGCCCTCTTTTGGTGTTTCTGGCCAAAGGGTGGGCAGGAGATCAGTTCTGCCTGGAGGGCAAAAGAAAGGCCAGGCTCCATCCTTTCTGGGCATGAGAAGGCAGTTGCTCACAAATGGCCCAGGGGGCTGGCATAGCATTTGGAACTTGGCCCAATATGGCCCCCAGGAGCCAGACTGGGGTTTGGCTTCGTTACATACGTATGATTTAGTTGGGAGCTCCATGAGGGAGAAGCCACTGTGAGCTGAGCCCCAGAACCCGGTTTCTGGGACAGGAGGCCTCCTCAGGCTGGGCCACTTGGTTCATACTAGCCTGCCTCATGGATGCCAGAGGGTGTGTGAAGCCAGGGCTGGGAGCCCTGCAGCCACACTGTACCCTGTACTCCCCAATGAAGTCCCCTCCCTCTCCAACTGTTGCCACATTGAGGGCTGCGTCCTTCCTCCCCAGTGACAGGGTCTCTCTCCTGCTTACTGCTCTCCTGAGTCAGACTCCCACTGAGAATCCCTTGCAGCACTGACCAGGCCTCAGAGGCCTCTTGCTCTTGTTGAAGGGAGCTCAGGATTTGGTGGTGTCCATGGCCAGGTAAGCTGACTTCAGCTTCCTCTGCGACCCTCGGGGCTGAAGGCCTTTGCCTGCCCCACAGGGAAGCTCCCACCCTGAGATCTCCTCACACTTCTTGAGGGCAGTTCCTTTTCTGGCATTTCCTTGGCCCCTCCTGGAACACCCTCTCCCTGGCTGCCCACCCCAAGCACTCAGGACTGTAGGTGTGTGACCCACTTCCCTCCTCATGTGGCCGGGTGACGATGCCAACACCAAATCCCAATGTAGGCTTGCCTCCCATACCACCAAGCAGATCTCCCATACCAGTCGGTGTCCTACAATTCATCTGAATTCTAACACAATCCGCCTGGAGATAGGGTCGGATCCCACAGGTAAAGGGCTCAGTCCTACAAGACTGTCCCCCACTCTTCCACTTCACATGCCAACCGGAAGTCCAAGCTGTCATCTGTGCATCTGACCATTCCTTGGGTTCAGTTAATTTGCTAAATGGCTTATGGAACTCGGAGAAATATTTACTTACTAGAAGACCGGTTTGTTGTAAAAGGATGTAACTCAGGCGTAGCCAGATGGCAGAGACCCACAGGGCGAGGTATGTGGGAGGGGGCATGGGGCGTCCCAGCACATCCAGGTGGTCACCAACTCAGAGGCTCTCTGAATCCATCCTTTTAGGGTTTTATGGAGGCTTTATTCTCTAATCCACGGTTGGCTCCACTGGCGATCCAAAAGTCACCTCATTGACACAACAGAGGACAACAAAAGAGCCTTTATGGCTCTCATTACTTAGGAAATTCCAAGGTTCTTAGGAGCTCTGTGCCAGGAACCAGAAGACTAAATATATATCCCTTATTATAAATCACAATATCACCCAGGCTCCGTAGGCAGTACAAACAGCTGCTAAAGTCATTTTTCTTCAGCTCTGACTTGGTTCCTCCCGGGCTCAAGAACCTTCAAAGGTTCTCATCTGTGGAAAAAGTTATGCAAGACGACCAACTGTTCTTTCCTGTCTGATCTCCATACATGTGCCTTCCAGGTAGGCAGCTCTCTAAGAGAGCCCCCAGTGATTCCTACCTCCTGGTAATCACACGTCTGTGCAATCCCCAGCACTTGAGGGTGGGTGGGACTTGGCATTTTCCTTTGAATGAACAAAACAGGGCAAAAGCGATGAGATATTACTTCTGAGATTTGGAAGAAGACTGACTTCTATGTTGCTTGAATTCTCTCTCATGGACTCTTCTCAATTTCTTGCTCTGATGAAGTAAGTTGGCTTGTCGTGAGCTGCCCTATGGAGACGTCCATGTGGCAAGGAGCAGAGGGTGGTCGCTGACCGATAGACAACAGGGAGCTGAGGCCATCGGAGCAACAGCCAATGAGGAACAGTCATGAGACTCCGTGATGGTAGCTGCTGCCCAAGATTCAGCAGAGCAAGAGGACTCCCATAGAGCTGACTAAACCAAGGAGGTGTTTGTTTGGATCATTGTTGCTATCGCTTTTAATGTTCTGGGTTTTTTGGATATATGAGAAAACCTTTTCTCTTTCCCCTCGAGCTGTCTCTAACACTCAGTTTAGTAGATGTAGGTTTTTTGAACTGCAGTGAAACATTTTTAACTGATACCTGATTTTTACTAACTCACCAGAATTCAGACAATTAAATTAGTCTCTTTACTTATTAGCCTACATTCAATAATTATGTCTTCTATTTAATCAGGATATACTTGGTCAAATTGATTGTTTAACAAAGATTATATTTAAGAGTTATTACCTTTTAATTGGGCATGCTGAGATGATACTATTTAGTAGCAAGGGTTGAGTTGACTTTACTTGTGAATTCAATCTCTATAAAGCTCTCTCAGAAAAACTGACCTGGGATCTGGCTTATAAGGTCCCAACCTTATAGATGGTAAGAAATATCACCCACTGGCCAGGAGGAAACTTAAATAAATGTTGGAGCCTTGATAGGAGCAGAATTCACTGAAATTTATAGATACTATGGGTAAAATATGAAAGACAGACTGTCTTGGGATTGGTTTTCCAACTTCAGCATAATGAATAATGAAGCATTTAGAAAGTCCAATTTGAGATTCCATATGGAAACTTCCAGGCAGAAGTTAATTCTGTGGTTTTAGAAGTGGCTCAATACTGCGTGTCTCTAGATTTGCAAAGCAAACTAGAGACGGTCCATATGACTAACATTCCTACAACACTGATACGGTGAGGCCAGACATAATGAGACCAGTTTTTTTTAAATCAAGAATAATTTTTGAAGATTATTTAAGATCACAAGGGTGGGTGTTGTAAGAAAAAAAAATCATCTAAGACTCGCAGGGAAGCAACAGGGATTCCTTGGTGCCCTCTTGGTACAGTGTTAGATGTTATCTAGCAGGCCTTCTGAGGATTATCTGACTTTATAAGGGTGTATTATTTTAATTGACTTTCTATGGCCTTGGGTATTTTATAACTCTGCAGGTGTAACTGTTAAGTTCTAGAAAGCTGGTAACAAGACAAAAGATTTCTGCCTATAATAATGCAAATAATTCTTATTCATAGAAACACAAATGAAATTTGTCCAGTAGAGCATATAAAATTCTGTAAGCCAAATCCTCCTTTGAACCAATCTTAACATCTTGTTGGTTCCTTCATGAATTAATGAGCTCAGTGAAATCTTTGACACATGTTCATTTAAGAAAAACCATAAAGGAAAATATTCATAAGTTTATTAAAAATTCTATTTATTAAAAGTCATTATTCTACTCATCAAAAGAAAAAAAGACTTCAGCAGTGAAAACAAATCAACATGATAAATGTCAAAACCTATTATTAAGTGAATAAATCAAGGTACAGAAGAATACATATTATATAATTCAATTTAAAAATCATTACACAGCCATAAAAAAGGATAAGATCTTGCCATTTTTGACAACACGGAAGGACCACTTGGCATTATGCTAAGTGAAATAAGACTGAGAAAGACAAATATCATCTGATTTCACTCATATGTGAAATCTAAAAAACAAAAGAACAAACAAACAAAAAAGTAGAATCAGACCTATAAATAGAGAAGACAAACTGATGGTTGCTGGAGGGTAGGGAGGTGGGAGGATGGGCAAAATGGGTGAAGGGAATGAGAGATACTGGCTTCCAGTTATGGAATGAATAAGTCGGGAATAAAAGTCACAGAACAGAGAATATAGTCAATGATACTGTAATAGGCGTTGTATGATGACAGACAGTAGCTGCCCTGTGGTGAGCATAACATAATGTATAGAGATGTTGACTCACTGTGTTGTGCACCTGAAACTACATTGTGTGTCAACTAAACTAAAAAAAAAAAAATAATAATAATAAATAAACTCAAGTGAGAATCTGACCAACAAATAGAGTGCTTAAAACACTTAAGAAATCATGAAAACCCATAGTAGTTTAATAATTGTATTATAGTTCTTTTAAAGTATTAATAAAAACACTTAAAAATCTTTTAAACCCTAAAATATAGATGCTGAAATGTTAACAGTAATTATCTCCAAGTCTAAGGTAATGGATAATTTTCATTTTCTTTTTGTTTGCATCAGTGTTCTAGAATTTAAGAATAAACAGGTACCCTACTTTTGCAATAAAGAAAACAAGCAATGAACTGAGAGAAGACATTCTCAATGCATGTAATAAACAAAGAAGATCCAGAATATATAATAAATTGCAAGTCAAAAAAGGCAAATGATATCTCATATTCATTGACTATTTAGTTTGTTTTGCACTATGACAAATGCTTTTCATGCATTATCTCATTTAATCCTTCCAACAACCTCCTGAGGTCTATACTATTTTCTTCCTGTTAACAGATGAGGAGACTGAGACTCAGAGAAGTTACGTACATTGCCCATCACCACTGAGTTCGTAAATTATAGGGCTGTGATTAGAACACGGGTGTCTGACCTTTGAGCTTAGTTCACGACACAGTACTACCAAGAATCTTATGAAAAAATGCTAAATTCACTAGCAACCGGGGAATTGCAAATGAAACAAAAAAAGATGCTACCACCTTCCATCTATAAGATAGCAATTTTAGAATGCTTGAGATAGAGAAATAATATCAAGTGTTCATGAGAACTAGAGGGGCATATCAGTATAATTACTTGGAAGAACAATTTGGGAGTATCTAGTAAATTTGAAATTTCTTTGATTCTGCAATCTGCCAAGTCCATTGCTACACCTAAATCCTAGGGGAAAAAAACTTGTGTATGGAGAAATGTTCGAAGACATTTGTTGCAGAATTGTTTAAATAGTGAAAAATTGGAAATAAATGTTTGAAAATAAAGAATCAGATAAATGAGGGGCACCTGGGTGGTTGAGTCAGGTAAGCATCTGACTCTTGATCTCAGCTCAAGTCTTGATCTCAGGGTCGTGAGTTCAAGCCCTGCATTGGGCTCCATGCCAGGCGTGAAGCCTACTTAAAAAGAAAAAAGTGAAGGTTTGGGCAAAGAAAGCAACTTTATGGGGTGCCTGGATGGCTCCGCCAGTTAGGAGTCCGACTCTTGATTTCGGCTCAGGTCATGATCTCAAGGTTGTGAGACTGAGCCCCGGAATAAACTCCATGCTCAGCAGAGAGTCTGCTTGAGATTATTCTCCCTTTTCCTCTGCCCCTCTCCCCATCCCTCTCTAAAAACAAAAAAACACAAAGATTCCCTCTCTCCCTCTCCTTTGGCCTCTTTCCCCCTCCAGCATATGCTCTCTCTCTCTCTCTCTCTCTCTCAAAAAAAAAAAAGAATTAGATAAATGAGGTGTGGTATATTCAAATGCTCGCTACAGAGAATGTTTAGGCCTATGTACATCAAATGGGTAGATGTTAGAAACATGATGCTGAGTTACAATTTTTTCAGAATAATGCGGATATCATGCCACCATTATAAATTTTCAAACTCATACAAGAACGATTCTATGGGTGCAATTGTCTGTAAGCAAAAGTTTAAAAACACATGGAATGACTTCAGTTTAATGGTAGTGGTTGATTCCTAGGAGCTCAGAATATTCAAAGGGCACTTCAATGGCATGTGTAATTATTTAGTCCTTTTTAAAAAAGAAAAAAAGGCTCAGACTAAATATGGCAAAATATTAAGTCTTTATTTGTGGTATGGAAAAATGGGGTCTTTGTATTAATATTTCTCTCTATGGGTATCTGTCTCTGTCTTTCTCTCCCTTTCTCTCTCTCTAGAGATAGATAAATGCATACAGATATATAGATATACATATACACATACCTTTTTTCTTTTATGAAATATATATAGTATTTATTTCCCAAAATAAAAGTGAGATTTAAGTAGTAGAATCAGGGAAGAGTTAGTATCACAAGCTGAGTCCAGACCAAATCAATTATTAGATACCTTGTTATACAGATGTTTCTAAAATAGTTCTAGCTTAGAATTTATAGCTCCTAGTGCAAAAAGCAATACTAATTATTACTTGTCAGTGCATGTAAAGACTGTGCTCCTGCTTGGTCTACTCTTTTGGCATTTTCACCCCCAAATCCCTTACACTGTAGAAAAGTGTGTGTACATGTTACACATTTGGCTGTGATCAGATTGAACTGCCATAAACTTCTAGAAGTAAGGAGAGAACCCAGGAAAAGAAATAAAGCAATGACCTTGAACCATGACATAGTCACTGTAGAAGAAAGCCATTGCTCTTAACACTCAACTGAGTCACTGGGATGGTGGCAGCCAATGGAGAGGCCTTCAGTTTAGGGGTAGCCATACAGCTACCCCTAACCTGGTTGCTCACAATCCCAGAAAGGCTCAGGTTGGTTAGAACCTACTGTATGATACCAGATGAGCCCCATCAAGTCTGCCCATGACTCTGGACAACTCTGAAGCATCCTGGGTCACTGAGCAGTTCTTCTGTTACCAAGTACATTCAGGAAGGCTCTTTTAACATCTTTGTTCCAGAAGCTGTAGATGATGGGGTTGAGGAAGGCAGAGACAACGTTGTAGAACAGGGCTAGTTTCTTGTCCCGCTCTGGGTCATACCAGGAGCCGGGCCTCATGTATATGATCATGGCTGGCCCATAGAACATGATGACCACAGTGATGTGGGAAGCACATGTGGAGAAAGACTTGAGCCTCCCCTGGGATGAATGGATTCTTAAGATGGAGGCAAAGATTCGGACATAGGAGGCCAGGATGAGGGAGAATGGGACAAGAGCAGGATGAAACCCAAGATGAAATCCAAACGGTCATTGAAGGAAGTATCTGCACAAGCCAATTTCAGGACGGCAGGGACCTCACAGAAGAAGTGGTTTATCTTGTGGGGGCCACAATAAGGCAGATGCATGGTGAAGATGGTGTAGATCAGGGCCCAGCTATGCTAATGGACCAACAGCCTGTCACCATCTTGATACAAATAGGACGGCTCATGAGTAGGGGATAATGAAGGGGGAAGCAAATGGCCACATACCTGTCATAGGCCATAATGGCATAGAGGACACACTCAGCAATGCCCAGGACCAAGAAGATAAACATCTGGGCTGCACAAGCCCCCCAGGAGATGGTTTTCTTTGGACACACCATATTAACCAACATCTGGGGCATGGTGGTAGTGACATAACTCATGTCCACCAAGGAGAGGACACTGAGAAAGAAGTACATGGGTGTGTGGAGGTATGAGTCTAGGTAGATCAGGGTGACGATGAGTCCATTTCCCAGAAGGTAGAGGAGGTAGAGGAGAAGGAAGGTAGAGGAGAAGGAAGAAGGAGAACAGGGCTATTCTGACCTGTGACTCACTGGAGAACCCCAGGAGGATGAACTCAGACACAGAGGTGTGGTTCTCCTTGCCAAGGCTCTGCATGGTGGTCTGCTGATTAAGGAGACAAGGGCTTCCCTGTTCTGTGTTTGGCCTTTAGGGAAGGGAGGACAGAGTTGACATTAGCTGAGCACCTTGCACGGTAGCTCACACGGATTTCATCAAACCTGTTGAGTAGGATGCAAAGGGAAAAAAAGATAAGGCAGCTGTGGCACTGGGAAATAAGTCAGGAGATCTGGATTCATACCTATAATAGAACATAGGATGCCTGACTGCCCACAGGTCCTTCTCTGGAAACCACCCTCACCCAGAGAAGGCAAGGCATTCAGTAGCCATGTTTGTAGCAGGGGACCCAGCCAACCCCTGGCCACTGCTGAATTGTACCTCAGGTGTACACCTGTCCCAGTCTGGAGGACAATTCTCTGCTGAGAATTCAAAATGACGACTGTCAATGTCTGTGTTAGTGGGCTGTGGGTGCCTGACGTACCAATAACCTGGAGCCAGCATGGTGGTAACAAAGTCACAGGGGAGCTGGCGCAATAGAGAAGAAAAGTGGCGGCCTTACAGAAATGATAAAGAGCAGACAAGCATGGCAACAGAGGAGATCTCACAGCCGCAAGCCACAGAGAGCATGACTCTGATTCCTGACAGGCTACCCCCAGATCCCCCTTTGTTTCCTGTGCTCGGATACCTGTGGGATTTACTGTTGAATCCTTACAGTTACTACCCCAAGACTACATTTTTAATTCAGTTCTTCCTGAATGTCCCATGGTTGTCAGTTCCCCAGCTGTGTGACCTTGGGCAAGTCCATTCACTTCCATTGGCCTCAGCCATCTCACTTGTTAGAGATGAAGCATCTCTGGTACAGAGTAATGGCAAGGAGCATATGAGATTCTGTATGTCAAGACATTTGGCAAAATATAAAATGCTAGACAAGTAAAGTGGTTAGTATAAGTGGGATGAGTCTGGAAATCAGAAGAGCAAAGGGCTGGTCCCAACTATGTCCCTGATTTGCTGTGTGATCTTGGGTAACTCCATACCCCTCTGTGAACTTCACAGCCCCATTTTTAAGTGAGTCTGTCAGACTTGCCCGCTCCAAAGAAAACTGCCAGCTCTGCTAT
Source organism: Mirounga angustirostris (assembly GCF_029215605.1). Lineage (NCBI taxonomy): Eukaryota > Metazoa > Chordata > Mammalia > Carnivora > Phocidae > Mirounga > Mirounga angustirostris. Next base: position 156,760,723 of record NW_026991712.1, read on the forward strand.
TCTTTGATCCCAGGAATACCGGGCTGAAGACCTGTGATCACATCAGTGCCATGAGCATCAAGGGGAAGGCTGAGTTAGGCAGTCAACTGAACAGGACTGCGTCGGCAAGAGATTCCTTCTAGGAGTTGGAGATGTGAGACCAGAGCAGAGGAGAATACATAGAGCATAGACTTAGTGTCAACACACCTGAATCTTGTAGCCCCTTTACCTGCTCCTAAGTCACTTAGTCCCCCAGAGTCCCATGTTCTTCATGTGTAATACCTCCTCCATAGTGGAGATCGTGCAAAATATACCCGGTCTTTGACAGTGCTCCCCAAAGTGTAGGGATTTAGATAATGGGCAGCTGAGTGGAAGGAGGGGTAGCAGGAGGAAAGAGGAGCTATCCTGGCATTTTCAAGCATCTGAGGCTCCAGAAGACAGGGTTGAAAACACGACTGTGAGGACTGATTGCCACAGGGTGCTGGTGGGGATCTGGAAGATGGAAACATTGTTTGAGGCTGTTTGGGCAAAAGAAGATGGTGTGATTATTTTTGTGCAGAGCTTTAGGGAACACCAGTAATTGGATGAAGAAGAAAGAGGTCCTAGATCAGGAGTGCTTGTGAAGCAAAGAGGAGAGCCAGGGAAGCTCAGAGTCTTAGACATTGAGGGGAAACTTTCAAGAGATAAGGACTGGTCAGCAGTGTCAGTGGCTGACCCCGAAGCCAGAATGATGAGGGCTGCAAAGGAGGAGGAGATCACATCTTTCTTTCCACCTGTCCACACCCCGGACTGGGCTTTTTCAGGAGCTTCTTAGTGATCTCCTTCCCAGTCCACCCACCAGCACCAGTACTGTTTCATCTGTCATGCCCTTTCTCATGCCTCCTTAGACTGGAATTTAGGGGCTCTTCCATCTGCCTCTACTCAATTTTCAAGTCTATGATTCACCAATACCTCACTGAGACTTCAGAACCATGATGTTAACAGTATGGCCACCAAAAGGATCGTAGTCTGGGCAGTTGGGGTCCCCTCCTGTCTGAGACACAGATCTTTCAAGCCACCCGGCTTTCTCAGTTTCAGCCAAGGGGACCTGCACTGTCCTTCCCCTGAGCTGTTTATCTGCTGGGAATGCCTTCCATAACCCTTTCTGCTTCTCCACACCTCACCGACCTCCAAGGCTCAGCCTGGGGTTTCCTCCTCCTTACTCAACCAGTATAGCCCTGCCCATTTTGTGTATTTTCCTCCTAGCCAGGCTGTAGGCAGAGGGTATGTCTCTTTTAGATCTCTCCACACTATCTAGCAGGGACTGGCAGACTGCTTTGGGCACCTCTTCCAGTGCTGGGTCTCTGGCTGCATAGCCTGCCAGGCTCTAATCACTGTGCCTACTGCCTCTCTCTAAGCACCCGTGAAGAAGCAATTAGATCAAGCGCTTAGGCTAAGAAAATGCCATATTCATAACCACTCTCCTTTCTCCACTTGCCATCACTTCCCTGTTCCTTCCCAGCCTCCGCTCTTTGGGTGCAGAAAAGGAAAGAGGATGCCTTGTCAGTGGCTCCAGCACCCATTCTGGGCATAGGGCTGGTAGAGTGCTCCTGAGAGGTACTTGTGCAAGTCTAGGAAGTGCCATGGAGATTCCGCTCTTCTTCAGTGAGGGCAGGTCCCCCCTTACCTCCTTCCCCAGTGAATGAGGCAGAGAAGACTGGGCTCCTTTGTCATTCTTGGAGGTGCCCAGGGAAGGAACCCCTCCCAAGCCCCTCCCTCAGTCCCATTTAGGAATGACCAGTACCTTGTTCTTCTGCTTGAGTAGCCTCCTTCCCTCCTGTGGTACCAACAACCTGCTTTCTCTTAGTCTCCTACAGTGTAGAAGCATTCATCCCTTTGCCTTAGCACAGTGGCCCTGCAAGGGAGAGTGTGCCTCTCTTAAGTCATTGGATGCAGAGCAGACCTGGAGAGAGGCTTCCAGCTGGCAGACACAGAGGTCCTCTTTGTATCAGAATGGGGTGAGATAGTGGATTTCTGATCCCTGAAAAGTCTTGAGGATTCTCTGTCCATGCAGGTAAATGCAGCACAGAGCCCCTGGGCTGGATGAAAACCTAGGCCAGGGAGTTTAATGCCACAAGACACTTCAGGCTTAACCCCTGGAGCTAGTGAGCTGGGCATCCTCCTTAAGTTCCACTAGGGACTGAAACTTCTTCCCTCTGAGATTTAAGAGGAGGGAGGAGTCCTACAGCTGAGCTGCCATGTCTCTGTGTGACACAGTGATTGTACAAGTAAGATGTGCTTTGTTTCCTTCCCAGACACAAGTATGTGTCTCTACGTTCTCAGCATCTTACCCATGATTGCATGCCTAAAGCTTGGATATGGATAGCATAAATGTTGCTAATACTTGTGTCCTTATAACTGCCATTATCCAAGGCCACAGATCTCATTGTGGTGTAAGTGCTACCAAACCTATTGCATTAGCAATAACTGCCTACTACTAGGAACTTACTTTGATCAGATGGTACACTGGGCAGGACACATAATATAATCCGTCCTCACAACAAGGTCAGTAAGCCATTTGGTAGTCAGGAGTTTAAGAGAATTAAGTGTGTTGTTCATACGTCCTAGCAGATAAATATATAGTCTGAATTTGATCCTAGATCTGCCAGATTCCAGATCATTCTCCCACAGTGTCTCTATGGCCAAGGTGCAATACTGGTTTATAGGGTGTGTACACTCAGGTTGTAGATGTAGGAGCCAGGTGGTCAAAGGCCAGCACAGATTGACTTGGAAGACACTCTCCCCAACTAAGTGCTCTCTTGGGTCCTTCTGCAATTCCAGGAGAGAAAGGCAGAAGACTGGCTTGGTCTCATTAACTGCTGCAGGACAAGTCTCACTGGAAAGGAGACTGCCCATGGGTGGGAGGTAATAACCAACTATGAGAGATGGTATAGTCCAGCGAGGTGGAATTCAAATTCTGAGAGGTGTGGTAATGAAGGTGAAGTGCAGGGCAAGGTGAAGTCCAGTTTGGGCACTGGGGGATTTGAGGCCAATGGGGAACACTTTTACCTTGCTAGAAGTCAGTGATGAGGAATCCAGGTCAAGTGATACTTAGAGGTCAAAGGGTGTCTGTCTACAGAACCCCGGATGGGACCTGAAGGGGCAGAACTGGATGAGACCTGGGAACTTGGAGAGGTCCTGAAAAGAGCAAGTCATCCTCAATGATAGGTTCTCAAGGCCAAGACCAAAGAAGTCTTGGTAATATATTTAGAGCATGAAGTTGGACAAGCCAGCAGCTGAGCAAAACTGGATGTTATCTCGGGTGTACTGCTTAAGTTCCCAGAGACATTAGCACATTCATCCAGACAACATGGATTTTTCGGGCTGACAAGTCTCAGTTACAGTGCACGGCTCCAACTGTGGGGGGACAGGACAGGCGAGGATGGGATTGGGTAGGGTGATCTCATATACTAGTTTTCATGGAACAGTTCTGGTTTATTCCTGTTGTAGATCAATTAACTCTTGTCACTATTTTAAACACTCCCTTTTACTCTCAAAATGTGTCTGAGTTGGACTTGATATGGTCTCCTAGATTAGGGGCCATGGGCCTTGTGGCTGCCTGACGTGGGGCAGCCCTTCCCAGGGCACAGGAAGCAGATGATGCACAGTACAGTTCTAGATTTTGATATATTTTCTCTCATAACCATTTATCTCTACATTATTCCCCTCCCCAGGCTTAGGTTCTGAAGTTCCAGAAGACACAGAGCCAGTGTTTGTTGTGCAACACAGGGAAAAAAAGGCCAGACAGATTGGTGGTGGAATGTTGTCCCTACCCCTTCTTTGCCCTGTGACCTTGGGAAAATCACTTTCCCTCTCTGGGCCTAATTTTCCTCATATTTAGAACAGAAAGCAATGCTATGAGGACTAAGGAGGTACGTGTAAGGTGCTGAGCACAAGTTCTGGTCCACAGAAGGGACTTAGTCGGTGGCAGATCCCATGCTGACAGCAGTAAGTGAGCAGTATTAAGGGTCAGGCTAGTTCTAGCTGGGGGCTAGGACACCCTGGAGCAGGGCCAGGAGCCTGGATGCCCGCCTGAAGAGTGGAGGCCTCTGCCCAGGTCACACTTCTCAAGCAAGAGGGAGGGGACTATGCTTGTGGAGTGGTCATTTCCTTCCTCCCGAAAAGAGGATGAACCTTTTGAATCTGGCATCTCTGATACAGGAAGCAGAGATTTAATGCCCCAGAGGGGACGGCACATCCATAAATGACTGAGCAGGTAAGGGAGCTTTTCTACTGAGCCCGGCAGTGTGGTGCCAACTGCTTAGTCATTATCTCATTCAATCCCGATCGTGGTTCAAATCCCAGTCTGGTCCTTACTCATAACTCAGGCAAGTTATTTCACCTTTTGAAGCTTCAGTTCTTTAAACTGTAAAATTTGGATAATAATATGAACTTCACATGTTTGTTCTGAGGCCTAAGCGAGATGAAGTATTTAAGCATCTGACACCAGGAATATAGTATGTGGTGGAGGGATGGGAGAAGTTGTGGTCATCATCATGGTCATGATCATCACCATTCCTCTGAGGCCAACAGCTGGGAAGCTGACACCCAGACCTGTGCCCCTCTGGTGCCCCTTCCTTTCAGCACACTTCCCTGTCTCTCCACTTAGTCTCTCTTTTTTATTAAGCTCAATTAGCCAACATATAGTACATCATTAGTTTTTGTTGTATTGTTCAATGATTCCTTAGTTGTGTATAACACCCAGTGCACATCAGATCAAGTGCCCTTCTTAATGCCCATCACCCAGTTACCCCATTCCCCTACCCCCCCTTCTGCAACCCTCAGTTTGTTTCCTGGAGTCCAGAATCTCTCATGGTTTGTCTCCCTCTCTGATTTCTTCCCATTTAGTTTTCCCTCCTTTACCCTATGGTCCTCTGCCCTATTCCTTATATTCCACATATTAGTGAAACCATATGATAACTGTCTTTCTCTGCTTGACTTATTTCACTTAGCATAATACCCTCCTGGTCCATCCATGTCGATGCAAATGGTAGGTATTCATCCTTTCTGATGGCTGAGTAATATTCCATTGTATATATGAACCATATCTTCTTTATCCATTCATCTGTTGAAGGGCATCTTGGCTCCTTCACAGTTTGGCTATTATGGACATTGCTGCTATGAACATTGGGATGCATGTGCCCCTTTTTTTCTCTACATCTGTATTTTTGGGGTAAATACCCAGTAGTGCAATTGCTGGGTTGTAGAGTAGCTCCATTTTTAACATCTTGAGGAACCTCCACGCTGTTTTCCAGAGTGGCTGCACCAGCTTGCATTCCCACCAACAGTGTAGGAGGGTTCCCCTTTCTCCATATCCTCACCAACACTTGTTGTTCCCTGTCTTGTTAATTTTGGCCATTCCAACTGATGTGAGGTGGTATCTCATTGTGGTTTTGATTTGCACTTCCCTGATGGCAAGTGATATGGAGCATTTTTTCATGTGTCTGTTAGCCATTTGTATGTCTTCTTTGGAGAAGTGTCTGTTCATGTCTTCTGCCCATTTCTTGACTGAATTATTTGTTTTTTAGGTATTGAGTTTGAAAAGTTCTTTATAGATCTTGGATACCAGCCCTTAATCTGTTCTGTCATTTACAAATATCTTCTCCCATTCTGTGGGTTGCCTTTTGGTTTTGTTGACTGTTTCCTTTGCTGTGCAGAAGCTTTTTATCTTGATGAAGTCCCAATAGTTCATTTTTGCTTTTGTTTCCCTTGCCTTTAGAGACGTATATTGAAAGAAGTTGCTGTGGCCAAGGTCGAAGAGGCTACTGCCTGTGTTTTCCTCCAGGATTTTGATGGATTCCTGTCTCACATTTAGGTCTTTCATCCATTTTTAGTTTATCTGTGTGTATTGTGTAAGAGAATGGTCCAGATTCATTCTTCTGCATGTGGCTGTCCAATTTTCCCAGCATCCTTTAAAACAAGACTATAGTAAGAGATGTAGAGGGACATTATATCATACTCTAAGGGTCTATCCAACGAGAAGAACTAACAATTGTAAATATCTATGCCCCCAACACGGGAGCAGCCAATTACATAAACCAATTAATATCCAAAGTAAAGAAACATATTGATAATAATACATTAATAGCAGGAGACTTCAACACCCCCACTCACAGCAATGGACAGATCATCTAAGCAGAAGATCAACAAAGAAACGAGGGCTTTAGATGACACACTGGATCTGATGGACTTCACAGATACATACAAAACATTCCATCCTAAACCAACAGAATACACATTCTTCTCAAGTGCACATGGAACTTTCTCCAGAATAGATCATATACTGGGTCACAAATCAGGTCTCAACTGATACCAAAAGATTGAGATCATTCCCTGCATATTTTCAGACCACAATGCTTTGAAACTGTAACTCAACCTCAAGAAGAAATTTGGAAGGAACTCAAACACTTGGAGGTTAAAGAGCATCTTCCTAAAGAATGAATGGTTCAACCAGGAAATTAAAGAAGAACTTAAACAATTCATGCAAACTAATGAATATGAAAACACATCAGTTCAAAACCTATGGGATACTGCAAAGATGGTCCTAAGAGGGAAGTACATAGCAGTCCAAGCCTCTCTCAAAAAACTGGAAAAATCCCAAATACACAAGCTAACCTTACACCTAAAGGACCTGGAGAAAGAAAATAAGCCTAAACCAAGCAGGAGAAGAGAAATAATAAAGATTAGAGCAGAAATCAATGAAATAGAAACCAGAGGAACAGTAGAACAGCTCAACAAAACTATAAGTTGGTTCTTAGAGTAAGATCGATAAACCATTGGCCAGACTTATCCAAAAGAAAAGGAAAGGACCCAAATTAATAAAATCATGAATGAAAGGGGAGAGATCATGACTAATACCATAGAAATACAGGTAATTGTTAGAACATATTATGAGCAACGATATGCCAACAAATGGCATTTTAAACATTGAATGTGGCATTAAAACCTTTTCACAAAGAAAACTCCAGACCTAGATGGATTCACTTGTGAAGTCTACCAATGCTTTAAGGAAGGAACATGGAGGAATGGATGCATTCCTGGAAACTTATAAACTACCAAGACTGAAACAGGAAGAGGTGGAACATCTGAACAGACCAATAACCAGTAAGGAAATTGAAGCAGTAATCAAAAACCTCCCAAAAAACAAAGGCCAGGGCCACATGGCTTCCCAGGGGAATTCTACCAAACACTCTCTTTTCACCTGACACTTGGCCATGGTGTATTCACCTTTCAAAATATATTTTTGGGTTGCATTTGTTAAAATTTTGGGAACAGGGGTGTCTGGGGGCTCAGTTGGTTGAGTGTCTGCCTTCAGCTCAGGTCATGATCCCAGAGTTCCTGGGATCAAGCCCCAAGTCAGGCTCCCTGCTTAGTGGGGAGTCTGCCTCTCCCTCTCCCTCTGCTCCTCCCTCCCCCTTGTGCTCTCTCTCTCAAATAAAGCAAATTTTGAAAAAAAAGTTTTGTGAAAAATTTTTGCATCTGTGCTCATGAGGAATATGGGTCTATAGTTTTCTTGTAATATTTGTGTTTGGCTTTCATATCAGGTTGATGCTCGCCTTACCTTGAGTTGCCAACTATTCCCTCCTCTTGTATTTTCTAGAAGAGTTAATGCAGACTTGGAATTATTCCTTCCTTAAAGCATTGGTAGACTTCACAAGTGAATCCATCTAGGTCTGGAGTTTTCTTTGTGAAAAGGTTTTAATGCCACAATCAATGTTTAAAATAGGTCTGTGGTTATCAGCTCTCCTATTTCTTTTCAAATGAGCTTTGGTTCGTTAATGTCTTTCAGTGAATTTGTCCATTTTATGTAAGTTATCTAATTTATTGGAATAAAGTTGTTCATAATATCTATGAAATCCCTTTAGTGTCTATGGAATCTATACTGATGTTACCTTTCTTATTCCTGGCATTGGAAATCTGTGTTTTATCTTCTTTTTCCTGACCAGTCTGGCTAGACTATTATAAATATTATTCATCTTCTCAAAAGAAAAAAAAACCACCCCAATCACTATGAGATTTCTTAGCTTTTATCATCATACTAGCAAGTTTACTAGTCTTTGTAATTCCACCTATTGCTTTTTTCATCTAACATAATTTTCATATCTAAAAGTTACATTTCTGTCTTTCACATTTCTCCTTAATATGCTCAGTTATTCCTGTAGCTTCTTAAACATATGGAATATAGATATAATTTTTTAATGTCTGTGCCTACTTATTCTATCATCTGTGTTGTTTCTCAGTTGGTTTTAACTGGGTGAAGTTTCTCATGATGGGTCGTATCTTCTCAGCTCATTGCATTCCTGGTAACTTTTCACTAGATGCCAGGCATTTTGAATCTTACTTAACTGAGTGTCAGATATTTTTGAATTCCTGATAAATATTCTTAGGCTGTTTTTCTAGAATGTAGTTAAGTTACTTGTAAACAGTTTGACTCTCTTGAATTTGGCTTTTAAGTTTTGTTGGGCAAGACAAGAACAGGAAACATCTCCGGCCCTGAGTGAACTCTGAGAATTGTTCCATCTAACCCTTCCTCTTGTCTTCCCTCTTCCCCATCCTGGTGCTTTCTTCACGCACATCCACTCATCAGTGCTCATCTGAGACTTGCACGACCTCCAGAGCTCTCTTTTCCCCAGTACTCTGCTCTGTGAACTCCAGCAACCTTGACCTGTGTCTTACTCAGTTTGGGCAGCTATAACTGAGTACCATAGACTGGGTGGCTTAAACAACAAACATTTACTCTTCATAGTTCTGGAGGCTGAAATTCCAAGATCAGGGTGCCAGCATGGTCAGGTTCTTGGTGAGAGCCCTCTTGCTGGTGTATAGATGACTGTCTTGTCGTTGCATCCTCACATGGTGGAGGGAAAATATCTCTTGTCTCTTCCTCTTTTATAAGGACATTAATCTCATCATGAGAGCTCCACCCTCATCACCTAGTTACTTCCCAAAGACCCCACCTCCAAATACTATCCCATTAGGGGTTAGGATTTCAACATATGATCCTTGAGGGGACCCAAACATTCAGTTCATGGCAGCCACCTAGATTCTCAACTCTGTCTCTTCTGCCCCGGGAAACCATTAGCCTCCTCTGTGTCTTCACTTCCTGTGGCAGCCTGGTCACTTTGTGAGCAGTAAGCTGGGACAACCACAGGGCTCAATTCATTGGTTTCTCATCTCTCACAAATCACTGTCTTTTGTTGCCTGACGTCCAGTATCTTGGAAAACATTATTCCATGCAATTTGTCTAGGTTTTTAGTTATTACAGATGGGATAATAATTCTGGTCTCTGTTACTTCATCCTGATTGGGAACAAAAGTCTGAAACTGGTGTCTTTCTATTTTGTAACTCTAATTCAACCCGATAAATTTCTTGTGCCAGGAAATCAATACATTGTGGTGATATCCAATATGGCATCATTTGTAATAGAAAAAAAAATGGGATTAAAACTACACATCCAACAATAGGTGAACAAACGCTTGACAATAATGGTTATAAAGAATATGTGAGTAGATGGTGACAAGGCTATCAAATAATATTAAGTGTTTTAAAAGGCAGATACTTAATCCATTAGGATTTGCATACAAAACTCAGAAAACCCAGCGAACAGTGGTTTAGATATACAAGAATCAATCTTATTTTCTTCACCTAACAAGAAGCCTTGAGGTAGGGAGCTACTTGTATTTTGCTGCTGGATAATGTTAGTGAGAGAACCCCTGTGATTCTCTGAGCTTTTTCCTTATGGTCTCAAGATGACTTGCCCAACTGCAGACATGACATTTGTATTCATGGGGTTTTGGGAGAAGGGGCTGTATGACTGTCATTCTATCCCTTTTGTTAGAAAAAGAAGTTTTTTCACAAAAGCTCCTCTGCTGAGTTTCCCTGGGTCTCACTAGACAGAACCAAATTTTGTGACTGCCCTTGCTGAAAAAGATTCTGGAAAAGGAAGAAATGGCACTATAATTTGGGCTTGGACCATTCATGAGGTATTGACTGACTCAAACAAATGTTGTCAGCAAGAATATAGTTCTATCAGCAAAGAAGGGGGAAATGGACAGTCAACCAAGTAGTATCTGTCACAATGAAATTGTATGTAAAGTGTGATTTGAGATGAGAGAGAAACATCTGGAAGCCATAAGTGAAATTTTCTCTGTAGTATGGAAGGAACTTTTCTTCTCTCTTCTATTTTCTTCTTTCTACCTTTCTCTGTTTATGAATTTTCTCTGATGAACATGGGTTACTTTTGTAACTCAGAAAACAAGGATGATTCCATTATGGATTGTCCTGGATATAAAGGAATCCACAGTGGAATGTCCTCTTGACTGAGAACAGGATTCTTTATTTCTCACTCAGCTTCTACCGTCTTGTAGCTCACATGGAGACCTCAGAAACAACTTTGGACTGTGAGAAAGGCTGGGGTCCAAATTGGGGAATCAGAAAAGCTGAGGGCAGACCCCATCCCCAGACTAGAGACTTGGGTGGTCCTGGCTTGTCATCCTCCCCCACCCTCAAGCAGAGTGTGCTAGAGGCACCTAAATTGGGATCTCAGCTGCCTCCAACAGCTGCTTGATTTTGAATAAGTCATTTTGCCTCTCTGAACTTTAGTATCTTCATTGATAGAGTGGAAAGAACTTGCTTCTTGGAGGATTACATGAAATGATACCTGTGAAATGCTGGGCACATAGAAGGTACTTAATAAATGCTGGCCCCTTTCCCCTTTTCCTTCCCTATCCCCCGGAGACTGTGTATCTGGCAGAAGCCCCTGAAGAGCCTGCTATCCCCAAAAGTGCTGTCTAGAGTGAATTAGCCAACCACCTTCCATTCCACATGTGACTCTGTCCTTCCCCCCACCCCAAGATGACTCATGGCTCCCTGCCTCTGGTCTGCCTCATGTCTGATCACGACACTGGGTTCAGCATTGATTAGGAGCACAGCCTGTGGTCAGACAAAACTACATGCAGAATCCCAGCTCCACACAGGCTCCTGAATGCTCTGAGTTTCCATTTCTATATTTCTAAAGTGGTGATAATAAAAGATATAAAGCGTCTGGCCCATAATGACTACACACATACATAAAAACCCAAACAAAACCCAATAGCAAGTATTATTATGATCTAGGGAGCACAGCTGCATTTTACAGAGAGGCAGCTGAGGCTCTGGGAAGCTATGTGGCTTGGCTAGGTCACAGTGACCACATCTGTCTGACTACAAATCCCTGGGTCTTCACCAGTGCACCAGTTTCTTCCCCAGAGGCTGTTCACTGGAGCCCTTAGGTGCTGAGCAGAAGGGCGGGGCGCTCCCTGTGCTGTCATTGTGAAGGCTCTGCTGGGGGTGCTGCCTGGCATTAGAGATGCTGGGCAGGGCAGGGTTCCAGCTTGGGGAAAATGGGCTGCTCAGAGCATCAGGGCTTATCAAGAGCAAGGAAGGCAGCCCAGACAACCCCACAGACCCTCATAAGGAAAGGTAGGGCAGGTAAAGGCTAATGCATTGTAATGCAGACTGGGGATTCTGGCGGGGGGTGGGGTGGTGGTAAGAAGCAGGAGGGTGGAGGGGCAAAGAGGTATTTTAGAGAACACAACCTTGATGTCAGAAGTACTTGCTTTTAGTTCAGTACAAGAAAAGATTTTGTGAAGGGCAGTCAAGGCTACCTAAGCTGCCTTGCGAGATAGTGAGCCTCCTGTCCTTGGGAGTATGTGAACAGGAGTTGGAGCATCCTTTGCCAGGGAGGCTGCAGAGAAAATGCATGTCCTAGCAGGGATTAGATTCTCCAAGATTGCTTCCAGTCCCAAAGTTTGGTGAATCACCCACCACCTAAACACAGGATCTCAGCTGGACTGGGATTTCCCTTCTTGGCTGGGAGGGGAGGACCAGGGTTGAGAGTGCTATGGGCAACGTCTTACTCTGAAGGTGGCATCTGCCTGTGGTGCTTGGGGAGGATATATGTTTCTGGCATCCATTCTCCGTGTGCTCTGGCAAGAGGGGATGAATGAAGATGGAAGCCTCCCCAGCCCAGCTGCCAGGGGCCCCTGAGGCCAGGCTCCAGGTTCCTCTCTGACCTGCAGATTCTGTCTTCACTTTCCATCCCCTTCCAGTCTAGTCATACTCTTTTCTGTCTTGGTGGTTCTCTGTCTCCTTGTCTGTCCATCTGTGTACACGGATTCTTCCTGGTCTGCTTCTGGGGCTCTGGTCTATGCCCTAGTCCATCTTTGCTGCCCTTAGATGGGGAACAGACCCCTCCTTACACCTGCTCTGTCTTTGGTCTCCCAGCATTCTCTGGATCCCACCAGGCTCCCGAGGCTCATTCCACCCCAGGCCCTCAGAGAACACCCTGGTTACGCTTGTGCCCCACAAGCAATGCTCTCCTTGAGGCTTCTAGGGGTTGCTGGATGCAGCAGCAGGAGGATGTGTGGGGAAGGGCCAGCCGGCATTGCCTGCCTGGCCTCTGACCGCCCATCAGGGGGAGCATTCCCCTCGTGCACCTTGCTGGGAGGACAGAGACCATGGGGAGGACAGCAGAGGGGACACATGGGCTCAGACAGGGCCACCATATGGCTATGTCACTGTGTGCAGAGCAGGCAGCAGCAGCCTTAGGAGCATGGCTGGCGTCATTGCCTCCCTGCATCTGCTTGGCCTGGAGGGCTGCCTGCCCCAGCTTCACTCCCCCTGCTTTTTGGCCATGATTCCTGCTCTTCCTGCTCCCTTTCATTTCAGCTTCTACCCTGGAGGAGGCAGAAAACGAGAGAGCAAGTGAGAGAGTATGTGATGGGGAGATAACAGGCGGACCTGTTTCCAGGTGGGTCAGTCCAACTCAATTCTTGTCCGAGATGCTCAGACAGGCAGCATCACCTGGTGGTTATGAGCCCAGGCTCTGGAGTCAGCTACGGCTGTGACCCTGGGCAAGTTGTGTCTCCGCTCTCCCCACCAGTAGCAGGGGAACAGCAATAACGCCCACTTGCAGGGTGGCTACACGCAGGGCTCTTGCTCAGCTTGCGCACATTCTGATACAGCTTTCCCTGTTTCCTGTGGCAGTTATGTGTTCTGATCAGAGGGTGCCCATATGTATTATTAAATCCTTCAACTATCACCCCAATTACAATGCACGTTAAGCATGTGTTACAGTGTCTGGCCCATAGCGAGTTGCTAAAATAACAACAATAATATTTTATTATATTAAATTATTAAATAGTAATAATTATTACTTTAATTATTAAATTATTATAGTATTTAAAAGTGTTTTTGTTTTTTATTATTATTTATTGGCTAGAGAAATGACGGAGATTTGTAACCCTTGGTGCCAGCTCTCTCAATCTTTTTCCCTCAACCTACTTGTGCCCTGATTTTTCCCAAGGGACTCATGATTTCCAGACACAGATACTTTTCTCCAGATCTCTGATAAACTGAAAAGGAAAGTGTAGGGACAGAGACAATGTCTGTAATCTCTTCTTTCTCTCTTTTTTTTTTTTTCTGGTTCCCAGGGTCTCTCAGTCTGTAGATCATTCAGCAAGGAGTTACTGGGGCTCATTATGTGCCAGGCTCAGTATTAAGTAATGAGGGTACAGTGGGAAACCGTAACATTGTGCATGGTGAAGCTGAGCTGCTAGTAGGCTGTGTCTGACCTGCAGAATCCCAGTTTGGTTGGGCTCACCTTGAGCTAACACAGAGGCCAAGTTGCTGAGCAGCTGGTAGCCAGGAGTTCTGGGTCCTAGTCTGAACTCTGGGACAAGCTCCCACTGTGACCTGGGATCTGTCTCCTTCCTATGTCTCCTCTCTGCACATGGCATATTGGGTCACTGGGATGCTTTCTGTTTCAGCCCTTGCAGTGGTCAAAGATCCCTCCAAAGTGTCAGCCCACCAACCTGCCTTGGAGCCTGGTGACCAAAACTGAGTCTGACTTTAAGGAGTGAAGCCAGGGTATTGGTCTAACTCTCTTAGACTTTTTTCCTGTAGACGAGGGAGCTGCTGAAGGATGGAAAGAGTGGCCCAGGAGGAGTTTTGTTTTAGAAAGAGCACTCTGGAAGCTAGTGCAGAGAATGGGCTGGGTAAGGACCCAGCTGGAGGACGGAGATGAAACCAGGTGAGAGAGAGAGGCCAAGTGTTTGACCCAGACAGTGGCAGTGAGATTAGAGAGGGACAGGTGGGTGTGAAAGGCATTTTGAGGGTGGCAGCAATAAAACTTGGAGTCAGATAGGATGTGGGGGAATGGGAAAGGAGCTGAGGAGATTTTCCCGAGTTTATGATTGGTATGACTTTGTTCACCTTAGAGATACCATCAATTAATCTGTGTGTGTGTCTGTGTGCACGTGTGCACGCATGGGCACATCTATACCCATATATCATATAGTTAAATTAAGCTCAACACAAAATTCTTTGCCCTCATATTTGCCTTTCCCCCTAAGAATCAAAACCAGAAAACATTTCAGTAAATTGAGGACTCATATTAGTTGAGTTCTGGTTAGCTATGGTTTTGCTACACATAGAAAACCTTATTGTTGCTACAGAATGAAAGATATTCTATTTCTCCTATATACTCCATCTCTGAGCCTCAGTTTCTCATCTGTGAGGTGGGGACAATGATCCCTATCCTACACATCTTACAGAGTCATCACGAGGCTCAAAGAGAGAATGAATGTCAAGGTATATTGTAAGCTACATCTCAAAAGCCAAGCTCATCATAGTAGATAATAATGTCTCCCTTTGTTTTCCTTCACGTGGGGCTTCTGGTTATAATCCCTGAGAGTCAGGCAATTTTTTTCCCAGGAAAAAAAAAATGCTTTACCCTCAAGAGAGTTAGGGGAAGGATGATGGGGAACCAGGGGTTCCACGAGCCTGAGTTTCTGACCCAAGATCCTGGTTATGGAACAGAATCCTTGGGCACACTTTGCTGGTTTATAGACCGCTTGTTCCAGTTGCCCTCAGCCTCCCTGAATGAATCAACCACGTGAAACACTCTTTAACATAAGACTATTCAAGAGTCAGTCCATCCATCAGCTGTGTGTGAAAAATTAAAAGTAGAAATGGCAGCACATTTTCCCACTCTTGGAGTATTCCCACTTTGGGTCCTTGGGAAACTTCCTCTCAGGAAGAATGTAGTTTGCAAGGTAGATATTTTTATTTCTATCTTATAGGTGAGGAAACTGAGGCTTAGGAAGTAAACTAGCAGCCCAAGGTCACATAGCAAGTAAAGCCAGAGTTAGAATTGAAGCAGAACACACTGTCGTCTCTAAACCCCATGCTCTTCCCCCCACTGGGGAGAGAAGGTGACTTAAAAAGACCCTTCAGTGAAAGGTAGGGATTTAATAAAAAATAGTTATTTTCCAGCTATCTGACTATTGGATAGCTATTGGATAATGTCTCTGAAGGTTCTGGAACAGTTCCTAGCATATGGGAGGTTCAGAGTGTATGCAGTCCTTTGGCCAAAGTCAAGAAATCATCTGATGTGTTCAATGTAGACACAGGTTCTTGTGCAGATTCATTCATGATGCTCCAAAGGAGAACAAGCAGATTGGAGAACAAGTAGGTTGGGTCAGATAAATTGGTGCCAGGAGAAGGAAAATACTGACAGCATTAAGATCGCTCCCATTCCCTAAGTACCAATGATGCACATGACATCTCTTCGGTGAAGCTGTCCTTTCCCTGTTCTCCATGAAGAAGCTGAGGTTCAGGGAGGGTAAGTTGAGAAAGAACTGAGAGTCAGTAAGAAGCTAAAAGAAAGAATGAAATACTGGCCATTACGGGGAAAAGCAACAGAGGGTGGGCATCTGGGAGAGTGAAAATTGATTACAGGTGGAGTACTTCTCAGGAAGTTTGCTTGCATAGCTCAGACCTGAATCTCAGTCCTCTGTGTGGAAAACCACCCAGAAATACAGTTCACTATGCACCTATCCCATGGTTGGCCTTCTGTGTGATGCTCTTCATGCCAATACATCATTCCTTGATATCATATATCATAGATATAATATTCTTACAGCAAACTTGTAGCTCAAAGACAATTATTCTTATTTTGTACTCAAGGGAGTAGTCTCAAAGGGGTACATGGGTGGGGTAAAGGGCTTGCTCAAGGTCATTCACTCAGTAAATTATAGAGCCAGCACTTAGAACTCAGTGTTCCTTCTAACACACCATGGCCTGAGAGGGGGCCCGTGGGTAGCAGAGAGATGGCCCGGCCTGAGTGGAAAATAAATTAAGGTCTTCAAAAGGACAAAGTAAGTTCTCTCACTGTAATTTGCCAAATTGCATAGAGGCTGTATGCCAATATTTATCTCTAAATGCCTGGCTGCCTTACTAAGAAGAAGGGGATGCTAAGGGGAAGTAAAGATCAGATAGCCCAATGCTTTCATTTTATACCTGAGGAATCTGAGGCTGAAATGGGTAGTTACCGGTGGGTCAGAGACAGAGCCTGGACCAGATGTGGAAGCCCTTTCCCCTTCACAGATTTCTTGAGAGTAGTGGCAGTGGCCAAGAGCAGGTAAAATGGGCTGTCATGTTGAGGGGGATCATGGTGTCTCATCATAACTGGACAATGACCGCTGCTACTCCAACCCCATCAGAAACCCTCACCCTGTTGCATAGCTTGGCTAGTCTTCTGTCTGAATCGGTTCCTTTCTTTTTCATTTAGAAGTAGAACAGGATGCAAGAGCCTAACCAGTCCTCTGTGACTGAATTCATCCTTCTGGGCTTTTCCTTTAACTCCAGGACAACTCCTCTGCTCTTCTCAGCCTTCCTGATGACCTACCTGTTGATTATTCTGGGCAACAGCTTAATCACCATCCTCATCTGCCTGAACTCACACCTCCACACACCCATGTACTTCTTTATTGGCATCCTTTCCATGTTGGATCTGGGCTATACCACAACAACTGTGCCCCAGATGTTGGTACATCTAGCCAGCCAGAAGAAGACCATCTCTTTTGCCAGCTGTGTGGCCCAAATGTACATTTTCTTGGTGCTAGGCATCACCGAGTCCTGGCTCTTCGCCATGATGTCTATAGACAGGTATGTGGCCATCTGCCACCCACTCAGGTACAAGGTCATTATGAGCCCATGGCTATGTGGGGTAATGGTCACTTTCTGTGGACTCTGGGGTGTCATCTCTGCTCTTATCTACACTGTCTTTGCCATGCGTCTGCCATACTGTGGCCCCAACAAGATCAACCACTTCTTCTGTGAAGTCCCTGCAGTCTTAAAGCTGGCTTGTGCAGACACCTCAGTCAATGACTGGGTAGACTTCATTCTTGGCTTTAGTGTCATCCTGGTCACACTCTCCCTTATCCTTGTCATTTATGTCAACATCTTCATTGCCATCTCGAGGATCCATTCAGTCCAGGGGCGACTGAAGGCCTTCTCCACCTGTGCCTCCCATATCACTGTGGTCACCGTGTTCTGTGTGCCAGCCATGGTCATGTATATGAAACCTAGCTCTGAAGCCTCCCCAGAGGATGACAAAAAGTTGGCCCTGTTCTATAATGTCATCTCTGCTTTCCTCAACCCCATCATCTACAGCCTGCGGAACAAGGACGTGAAGAGGGCTTTCTTCAAGGCGGCAGGCCGGGGCAGGGCCCCAGAATGAGACCCTGGAAGGATAGCTGGGGGACAGAGAAACAAGACTCACGATGCACAATCAATGCTCCAAACACTCATTCCCATGACCCAGCAGCACCAGGACACTCACAGCCCCCAGCCCCAAATGTCAACTCTACACAGCCCTTGGGGGACAGCCCATGATTTAATTGACAGACTGGTCATCATGAAATATCTTGTAGACACTTCAGTCTTTCAGCCTTCTTTTGTTTTAGAGTCTCAGGAGGTAACCAAAGAAGAGGTGTGTGAGCCATTAATGTCTTTTATTGAGACAAAAGGAATGGGCTTTGGGGTATGACTTGTGGCTGAATCTTGAGAAAGGTTCATTCTTCTCTGGAAACCACACACATGGTGTTAGGTTAGCTGGAGGGAAAGGCGAGGGCACTGACATTGGAGGATTCCTGGCCCTGGGAGGAGGGATGAGTGAACATCAATGCAGTGACTTAGGGGTGTGGTGTGCTTGCTTTGGACACACAGATTGGAGACAAGCTGGGATGGCTGGAGGCCAGCTGTGATCAGCCACACTGACCTCCCCATAAGATCCGTCTCAGGTCACTCTGTTCCACCTTCTCTCCTTCCAAGTAAACTGGCCTCTCTGCCTCAAATGTGCCACACTCTTTTCCATTCCAGGGCTCCCACACATGGTCTTTGTTCTCTCCTCACCCTTAATCCCACCCCACCCCACCTCCATCCTACCCCGTTATGACATTGACTTCTGTTCATCGCCCAGGTCTTGGCTTAAACTGCAGCTCCTCAAAGAAGCCTTTTCTTGAGCTCCAAGAGTGAGCCTTCCAAAGCACCCTGTGCCTCTCTCTCATAATAAAGGCATGTGGTTCAACATCTGAGTTCTCTGCTGGATAGCAACTTCCATGAAGCGGGACCCTGATTGTTCAGTTGACCCCTAGGATCCAGCCCCTTGCTGCCCACATTCCGGCTTTCAACAGATATTTTATGAGTGAAGGGATAGACACTTCACAGGAAAGGCCAGAGAGGGCAGATGAAGCCAGTAAGTGGGAGAGTTGATGAATTAGGACCAGCAAAATGTAGGAAATCATGGCAGGTACAAAAAGGGGAGGAGATAAAAAGGAGTAAATGTTGTTCAGTTATAATCATATGGAAAAAAGTTTGCTTTTTATTATCAATAAACATGAATTGAATAAGTGGGATAACATTTTTCACCTATCAAGCTAGCAAAATTTAGAAAAATGGTGATAATGCTAGGAAGGATGCAGTGAGACTGACACCCACATGTATTGCTGAAAAGAATACCCTTGGTCTTACCTTTCTAGAGCAGTGCCCTCTGCATAGTAGGCACTCAATAAATCTGTTATATGAAGAGTATAATACTAATAATTATTGCTCTATTTATTAAACACTTATGTACCAACACAGTTGCTAAAATTTTACATATATTAATTCATTTAATAAAAACACCAATAATTAGAAAGCATGTAACAATATGTATCATGAACCTTTACAATATTTATATGGGTCCAGAATTTCACTTCTAGGACTTTGTCTTAAGAACGAAATCAGAAATGCAGACCAAGTTTTATGTACAAATATGTTCATCAGAGAGCTATTAGAAGCAGCTATAAATATGATATATCAACTTTATCAAATGCTATACAATCAATACTGTGTATCATGTTTTGAAGCAATATTTAATCACATTGAAAAGTATGATATAGGGCGCCTGGGTGGCTCAGTTGGTTAAGCGACTGCCTTCGGCTCAGGTCATGATCCTGGAGTCCCGGGATCGAGTCCCGCATCGGGCTCCCTGCTCGGCAGGGAGTCTGCTTCTCCTCTGACCCTATCCCCTCTCATGTGTTCTCGCTCTCTCAAATAAATAAATAAAATTTAAAAAAAAAAAAAAAAAAAAAAAAAAAAAAAAAGAAAAGTATGATATAATGTTAGGTAGGAAAAAATCAAGATATAAATATGTATATAAAATTAATCCAAGTTTTATAAAATATTCATACATTCATTTTTATTTTATTTTTTAAAAGATTTATTTATTTATTTGACACAGAGAGAGAGAGCACAAGTAGGGGGAGTGGGAGAGGGAGAAGCAGGCTCCCGCTGAGCAGGGAGCCTGATAGGGGCTCGATCCCAGGACTCTGGGATCATGACCTGAGCTGAAGGCAGTTGCTTAACCAACGGAGCCACCCAGGCACCCCATACATTCATTTTTAAAAGCCTGAATGGATACATGTTAACATGTTAACATGGAATATCTCCAGGTAGTAAGATAATGTGATTTTTATTTTATTTCTTATTTTCTCTACTTTCTAAAATTTCTAAAATTCAGTATATATTGTCTTTATAGGAGAAAGAAATGAAGATTACTTGAGAAATACTTGTCCTGTCAGAGAAAAGAAAGTCATGATGATGGCGTCAAATGTTCACTGATGCTTACTGTCTGGTGCCCAAATGCTAGGTCCCATGGGTGCAGGCATGATAAGCTAAGCCCCAGTCTAGTGGTGAGAGACAAGTACAAGACAAGGATGCTATAAGGTACTAACTGTGCTGCTGGAAACATGTTCAAAACTCTGAAGGAGTGGTGAAGGCTAGGCTTCACAGATGAGGCCATATTTCTGCTGGGGGCTGGCAGCATGAGTAGAAGCTTGATACATGAAGAAGAGAGCAGGGAGCAGGGGTGGGGGATCCCAGACAGAGGAGACAGGTTGCTGAAAGCCTAGAGACATGGCGCCTATGGAGAATGGGAAGGATGGCTGGGACACAGGCCCAGTCAGGGCAGAGCAGATATGACAGATAGGGCCTGCCATGCAGTGGTAAAGAACTTCAGGTTTTCCCCTGCTCTAGATGACTATATTTACCAAGGACTGTTACCTGGAACTCTGGTCCTGTGAAACAGTCTGCGATGAAAAGATTTCTTGCCCATATAGCCTCAGAAACACTGATGTCTTCATGCTTCACAGGGCATAGGTTAGGAGGTTAAAGACTCTGAGAAGACTAATAGTAATAAACCAATAGATAAATGAACAATTAATAACAAAGAAAACACTGGGGTGCCTGGTTGGCTCAGTCGGTTAAGTGCCCAGCTCTTGATTTTGGCTGGGGTCATGATGTCAGCCCTGCCTCGCGTTCCACACTTAACACGGAGTCTACTTGTCCCTCTCCCTCTGTTCCTCCCCCCACATCACCCCCTATCACGCTGTCTCTCCCTAATAAATGAATGAATGAATGAATGAATGAATAAATAAATAAATAAATAAATAAGTAGAGTGTTAAGAAAAAAAAAAACAAGGAAAACACCTATGCTAATTCTTTTAACACAGTATTTACCAAACTTTTTGAATCACAGAACTTGTTCTTCCTAAAGAAACTAGAATTTTCTAAAAATGTACTTTGAGAAGTGCTATTGTATGAATGGGTGGATTTGAGGAGGGAAATACAGAAAAATGTAAAGTAATTAAAATATGCCTCAAATGTCACCCCTCAGAGTTAACTATTCTTAATATCTTTGTGTATTGCTTTATGTATCTATGTGCCATTTGTCATAATTGAGATCATATACAAACATTGTTCTATAGCTTTTTATCATGACCTATATGTCTCTTACACAGATATTTTCCATAATTTTATTTTATTGTGCTTCAGTTTCTGTATTTTCTTTTGACCTAATTTCCAGTTTACTAATTTTTCTATCCAGCTGGGTCTAGACTGCTGTGAAACCCAGGAATGAATTTTTAATTACAATCATATTTTTAATTCTAAAATTTTAATTTCATTATTTTTTAGTTTCCAAATCTCTGCTGAAATTCTCCATCTTATTTAATCACAGTTATTTTTAAGTCTGTGTCTGATATACTCCAAGATCTAGATATCCTATAGGTCCATTTCTTATTGCCTCTGTTTTTCTCTTAATTTTGAGTGAGTTCTTACCTTTTTGTTTGGTAATTTTTTATTGAATTCCAGACACTAAGTATAAAAAACCTTGTAGAGATCATTTGAGGCTCTGGATGATTCTGTATCCCTTCAGAGTGGATTTACTTTTTGCTCTGGAAGGCAGTCTGGGCAGTGGAAAATCACCTTAAGTTATTCAGGGGTTGAGCTGACTCAAAGCTGAACTTCAGTATTTGTATTTATTGGTATATTTCTGGCTGACTTTTACTCACAGTCCCCTGGGAGTCCCAAACTGAAAGTCTGTGATGTTTGCCAGGGCCCTCCTCCTTAGACTACCTTAAGTCCAATTTTTGTCCTTCCATTCCCTGAGCTCGTCTTCTCGATCTCAGTGTGGCCTATTTTTTTCACAGAATATCATGAGCATTCCCCTATGACATGACTAGCACTGAAAATGGTTGCATTAGAGTGGATGACCAACCATCCTCCTATTTTTGCTGTATTTTTCTAAGGTGGGGTATAATGATCATCCCTGTATGTACATCCTTAGCTGAATTTTTTATTTTCTTTTCCGTGAGTATCTTAGTCAGTTTGGGCTGGAATAAGTTTCCACTTGTCTTTTCTTCTAGGAATTTTATGGTTTCAGGTCTTATGTTCAAAACTTTGACCCATTTTGAGCCTTTTCATTTTTTAATGTTTTTTTTTAATTTAAATTCCAGTTAGTTGGCATACAGTGTAATATTAGTCTCAGGTGTACAATGTAGTGATTCAACACTTAGTACAACATCCAGTGCTCATCTGGTGCACTCCTTAACCCCCAATCACCTATTTCACCCATCCCCTCAACCACTTCCTTCCCCTCTGGTAACCATCAGTTTGCTCTCTGAAGTTGAGTCTGTTTCTTGGTTTGCCTCTCTCTCTTTTTTCCCATCTTTAATGGTATTTTTGATAAATGAAAGTTTTTAATTTTGCTGAAATCAGTTTATTAATTTTTATTTTGTGACACAGTTTTTTGTCCATAATTTAATTTATTTAATGCATATAGAAATATTCAGACTTTCTGTTTCTTCTCATGCCCATTTTGGTAGGCTGTATTTTTCAAGGAATTTGTCCATTTTATCTAGTTGTTGAATTTATTGGCATAAAGTTGGTCAGAACATACCCTTATTACTCTTCATATCTGTGAGAACTATTTGATATCTCCTCTTTCCTTCTAATAGTGATAATTTGTGTTTTCTTTTTTTCTTCATCAACTAACTAGAGATCTATCAATTTTATTGAACGTTTCTTTTTTTTAAGATTTTATTTATTTATTTGGCAAAGAGAGACACAGCGAGAGAGGGAACACAAGCAGGGGGAGTGGGAGAGGGAGAAGCAGGCTTCCTGCCGAGCAGGGAGCCCTATGTGGGACTCGATCCCAGGACCCTGGGATCATGACCTGAGCCGAAGGCAGACGCTTAACGACCGAGCCACCCAGGCGCCCCTTTATTGAACATTTCAAAGAATTATCTTTTGGTTTCATTGATTTTCTTAATAATTTGTCCACTTTTATCTCTTTTTTTTTTTCAATTTATTTAGGTGGAACCTGCAATTTTTTTAAAAAAGACCTTTCATTTTTTTTTCTAACATAAGTACTTAAAGCTATAAATTTTCTAAGAATTGCTTTAGCTGCAGCCACAGATTTTACTATGTTGTTTTTTCATTATCAGTCAGTTCAAAATATTTTCTTATTTCCTTTGTGATTTCTTCCTTGATACATGAGTTATTTAGAGATGTGTTTTTTAACTTCCAATATTTGGGGGTTTTCTAGGTATATTCTTTTTTTGATTTCTAGTTTAATTCCATTGTGTTCAAATAACATACTCTGTAAGATTTCAATATTTTGAAATTTTATGGCCCAATATAAGGTCTATATTGGTGAACATTCCATATGCATTTTATTTATTTATTTATTTATTTATTTATTTATTTATTTATTTATTTTAAGATTTTATTTGTTTGACAGAGAGAGACACAGCGAGAGAGGGAACACAAGCAGGGAGAATGGGAGAGGGAGAAGCAGGCCTCCCACGGAGCAGGGAGCCCGATGCGGGGCTCGATCCCAGAACCCTGGGATCATGACCCGAGCTGAAGGCAGACGCTTAACGACTGAGCCACCCAGGCGCCCCTTCATATGCATTTTAAATGAATGCTGTTTGGGGCTATAATGATTAATAAATGACAATTAGATTAAGAGGGTTGACATTGTTGTTCAGATCTACATCCTTATGATTTTTTGTCTAATTGTTCCATGAAATACTATGACAAGAGTATTACAATTGCCACAGTATTACAATTGTAATTGCCATTACCATTATGAAATTGCCTGATTTTCACTTTAATTCTGTCAGTTTTTGCTTCATGTATTAGGCACATGCACATTTATGATTGTGCATTTAAGATGCATGTGTATTACACTGTGTGGAAGTTTTATCTCACTAATATTTAAAATAATCTTAATAGGACTCAGGGCCAAGAGAGTGACACATAAAAGAGAGCCTATGAAAAAAATTATTTGGAAAAAGACTGAAATAGAAATGAACTGATCTATAGCTTGCTTCAATTTGGTTTTTCAAGATTTTCCCCAGCCCATTATGAGAACTAATACCAAGATCTAAGAATGATTGCATTGATGTGAGTTTGGATATAGCCAGAGTTATAACATCAAAGCCTTCAACTGACGTGAAGGTGTGGCACAGTATGCTTCAACTTAGAAGACTTGACTCTAGATGATCTTCTCTGTGGTATTCAGCTCTATTTGATGCGTCTTGCTTAAAATATTATCATCTCCTTGGCTCCCAGGCAAATGTTATGGAACTGAATGAGTAGTTCCTTAGAGGCCAACCTAACCCTGGGCAGGCAAGCTGAGGTCCCCTCATGGAGAGGACAGAGGTGTAAATGGCTCTGAAAATGAATTGTCTGGAAGGACAAAGCTTCTCACCCTTATGTCTGGGTGAAATTGCTCAATACAGAGCAACTAAAGCTCTTGGGGCCATAATGGGTTCATGTCCAACATCAGAGAAAGAAGGAATATGTGCAATGGGGAGAAGAACTACAATGAAGAGAAATTCTTTTTTTTTTAAGATTTTATTTATTTATTTGAGAGAGCGAGAGAGCAAGCATAAGCCAGGGGTGGTGGTGGGAGGAGTAGAGGGAGAGAGAGAAGCAGACTCTCCACTGAGCAGGGAGCCTAACATGGGCTCAATCCCAGGACCTCGAGATCATGACCTGAGCCGAAGGCAGATGCTCAACTGACTGAGCCACCCAGGCACCCCCAATGGAGGGAAATTCTAAAATCCTATTCTATTTAGTGAAGTTAATTCCAATTCCATTTGAATATTAGGATTCAGTATAGTAAATCTTAGCCCTCTATAATGTTAAAGGTAATGAACATACAACTGTGTCCTTCTGCTTGACTGACATCCCAATTTAATATCTCAGAGGCTTCTGCTTGACTGACATCCCAGCTTAATATCTCAGAGGCAGCTCTTCCTGTTCCAAAGGAAACTTATCACCATTCACTTCAAACATGTTTGCCTCATGGGTTTCCTTTCCTTCCTTCCTTCCTTCCTTCCTTCCTTCCTTCCTTCCTTCCTTCCTTCCTTCCTTCCTCTCTTTCTTTTTAGTTTCAGAGGTAGAATTTAGTGATTCATCAGTTGCATAAACACCCAGTGCTCATTACATCAAGTGCCCTCCTTAATGCCCATCACCCAATTACCCCACTCCTCCACCCACTTCCCCTCCAAGTAGCCCTCAGTTTGTTTCCTAGAGTTTAGCATCTCTTATGGTTTGCCTCCCTCTCAATTTTCATCTTATTTTTCCTTCCCCTCTCCTATGTTCATCTGTTTTGTTTCTTAAATTCCACATATGAGTGAACTCATATGGTATTTGTCTTTCTCTGATGGACTTATTTCGCTTAGCAGAATACCCTCTAGTTCCGTCCACATCGTTGCAAATGGCAAGATTTCATTCTTTTTGATGGCTGAATAATATTCCATTGTGTGTGTAATACATATATATATATATACCACATCTTCTTTATCATTCATCTGTCAGTGGACATCTGGGCTCTTTCCATATTTTGGCTAGTGGGGACATTGCTGCTATAATCATTGGGGTGCTTCAAATCACGAGGTTTGTATCCTTTTGCTGGGTCATAGAATAGCTCAATTTTTTAACTTTTTTTTAAAAAGATTTTATTTATTTATTTGACGGAGAGAGACACAGTGAGAGAGGGAACACAAGCAGGAGGAGTGGGAGAGGGAGAAGCAGGCTCCCCGCTGAGCAGGGAGCCTGATGTGGGACTCGATCCCGGGACCCTGGGATCATGACCTGAGCTGAAGGCAGTCGCTTAACCAACTGAGCCACCCAGGTGCCCATCAATTTTTTAACTTTTTGAGGAACCTCCATACTGTTTTCCAGAGTGGCTGCACCAGTTTGCATTCCCAAAAACAGTGTAAGAGGATTCCCCTTTCTCTGCATCCTCACCAACATCTGTTGTTTCCTGAGTTGTTAATTTTAGTTATTCTGACCAGTGTCGTGTGGTATCTCACTGTGATTTTGATTTGTATTTCCCCAATGCTGAGTGATGTTGAACATTTTTCATGTGTCTGTTGGCCATTTGTATGTCTTCTTTGGAGAAATGTCTGTTCATGTCTTCTGCCCATTTCTTGACTGGATTTTTTGGTTTTTGGGTGTTGAGTTTGATAAGTTCTTTATAGATTTTGGATACTAGTCCTTTATCTGCTAAAACACTTTCAAATACCTTCTCCCATTCCGTAGGTTGCCTTTTAGTTTTGTTGACTATTTCCTTTGCTGTGCAAAAGCTTTTTATTTTGATGAAGTCCCAGTAGTTCATTTTTGCTTTTGTTTCTCTTGCCTTTTGGAGACATGTCTAGCAAGAAGTTGCTGTGGCTGAGGTCAAAGAGGTTGATGCCTCTGTTCTTCTCTAGGATTTTGATGGTTTCCTGTCTCACTTTTAGATATTTCATCCATTTTGAGTTTATTTTTGTGTATGGTATAAGAAAATGGTCCAGTTTCATTCTTCTGCATCTCCAGTTTTCCCAACACCATTTGTTGAAGAGACTGTCTTTTTTCCATTGGATATTCTTTTCTGCTTTTTCAAAGATTAATTGACCATAGAGTTGAGGGTCCATTTCTGGGTTCTTTATTCTGTTCCATTGATCCATGTGTCTATTTTTGTGCTAGTACCATACTGTCTTGACGATGACAGCTTTGTAATAGATCTTGAAGTACGGAATTGTGATGCCTCCAGCTTTGGTTTTCTTTTTCAACATTACTTTGGCTGTTCAGGGTCTTTTTTGGTTCCATACTAACTTTAGGATTGTTTGTTCCAGCTCTATGAAAAATGCTGATGGTATTTTGATAGGGATTGCATTGAATGTGTGATTGTTTTAGATAGCATAGACATTTTAACAATATTTGTTCTTCCAATCCATGAGCATGGAATGTTTCTCCATTTCTTTGTGTCTTCCTCAACTTTTTTTCATAAGTGTTCTATAGTTTTCAGAGTACAGATCTTTTACCTCTTTGGTTAGATTTATTCCTAGATAGCTTCTGGTTTTTGGTGCAACTCTAAATGGGATTGATTCCTTCATTTTTCTTTCTTCTGCATTGTTAGTGTATAGAAATGCAACTGACTTCTGTGCATTGATTTTATATCCTGTGACTTTGCTGAATTTCTGTATCAGTTCTAGTAATTTTGGGGTGGAGTCTTTTGGGTTTTCTACATAGAGTATCATGTTGTCTGCAAAGAATGAAAGTTTGATATCTTCTTTGCCAATTTGAATGCCTTTTATTTGTTTTTGTTGTCTGATTGCTGAGGCTAGGATTTCCAGTACTATGTTGGACACCAGTGATGAGAGTGGACATCCCTGTCATGTTCCTGACCTTAGGGGGAAAGCTCTGTTTTTCCCTGTTGAGGATGATATTCACTGTGGGTTTTTCATATATGACTTTTGTGATATTGAAGTATGTTCCTTCTATTCCTACACTGTGTAGAGTTTTTATCAAGAAAGGATGCTGTATTTTGTCAAATGCTTTTTCAATAAATGGCATCATCATCCACCCAACAGCCCAAAGCAACTGATGTTCCACATCCAGTTAGTCGCTGATAAATCCCTTTGGTTCTCTTCAATCTGTCTCCTTCTTTTCATCCTTACTATTCCTGGCCAATAAAGTCTAATAATCTCTCAGGTGGACTCTTTTAATGGACTCCAACTAGTCTTCCTCCTTCCAGTCTTATTAGCCAAACTGGCTATTAACATTTCAAAAACACTAACCTGATTACTCAATGGTATGCTGGTAAATATTTAACAACCAGTTCTCTGGAGAAAGTAAAAAGCTCTGATTTGTTGTGTTTGCCAATTTCTTTGGTGTAAATATTTCCACCATGACCAGTTTCATGCTACCAGTGTGATATCACTGAACACAGAGTTGGAAAGAAGTGAGCACAATTGGCTTTCATGAGCCACTGAGTCAGCTCCAGAATGCCACTAAACCATGTCACTTTCTTTATTAATAAATTTCAATGGATCTTTGATGCCCTCAGGTTATACTATAAACTCTTCAGGCTGGTCTACAAGGCTCCATGATCTGGTCCTGATCATTTCTCCAGACTCATCTCCCTCATCTCTCCATTCCTACCCAGCCCACCTTGCTCAAATACCCACTTTGTGCTTTAATCAGTGGAGACAAAGATGGGAAGAGATTTTCCTGCACCCAAAAGGAGAGCTAAAAGTGAGTGGATAAGGCATAGAAATACGAAGAGGCCAAGTTCAAGTGTGCAATCAGCTCAGCCTTCAGTGGGACACATCAATCACTGGACAGGTGAGACAACATTACCTAATGAGATCAAAATACCTGACTCCTAGTCCTAGTTGTCTATGTGACTTTCCACAGTTAGTTCTGGACACTGTGTCTCAGTTTCCCCACATCTAAA
Organism: Mirounga angustirostris; assembly: GCF_029215605.1. Lineage (NCBI taxonomy): Eukaryota > Metazoa > Chordata > Mammalia > Carnivora > Phocidae > Mirounga > Mirounga angustirostris. The sequence goes on from NW_026991712.1 coordinate 156,789,179, forward strand.
ATGTGGATTTGGGAAGGCAATACTTAAGAGCTTTCCAGTTTAGGGCACCTGGGTGGCTCAGTCAATTAAGCATCTGCCTTTGGCTCAGGTCATGATCTCAGGGTCCTGGGATCAAGCCCCGCATCGGGCTTCCTGCTTAGCAGGGAGTCTACTTCTCTCTCTACTCCTCCCCCCTACTTGTGATCTCTCTCTCTCTCTCTCTCTCTCTCTAATAAATAAATACAATCTTTTTAGGAAAAAAGAGCTTTCCAGTTTAGACATTCTTTTTCTATCGAAGACCTAAATAAAGTTCAAATAAGACCAGTAGAGCAGCTAGAACTTGAGTTCTGATGTTGGCTTCCTAGCTGCACTCACGTAGGGGCCCCAATTATGGAGGCCTGAGTTAAAGTACCAATTTCCACACCCCTCCTGTAGTTCTAGTTCCCCCAAATCTTAGGTGTCCTTTGGAACACATATAGCCCTTCTCTGTATCCTGATTGCTTACTCTGTGCTGACCCTTCCTCTGAGTAATGGGATCCCCCAGGATTGGAAGACTCCTGAGGTGACACTGGGATCTATTTGGCTACACCTTTGGGACTCCTTGATCCCTGATACCCATGGGCCTCCTTAAAACACCAACCAGGTATTTCCCAGGGAGTTCCTGAGATGCAGCAGCTTCTGGAGAGTGGCTAAAATAGGACCCTCTTATAGACTAGTATATAATACTGGAGCTGTCCAAGGCAATTGTGGGACATGAGTATGAAGGAGTGTGTACTAAATTTGGGATCAGAGTGGGAGGATAGTTAAAGGGTGTGAAGGACAAGACTAGGAGCCTGGGAAGGCTACTCCCACCAGATCCCTGTCAGCCAGAGCTCTGGGACAGGGTAGTCATCTGCAGGTAGTACAGAAGCAGCAGAGCCCAGTGACACGAGGTCCTTGACGAAAGACCCATCTGGGTTGTGTCCTTTAATACTGTGCAACATCGGGAGAGTTACTCTCTCTGAGTTCAATTTCCTTTTTTCCTAATAATTCAGAATTTTTGAAAAAGCCTTATTGTGAGAGTGAACTAATATAGCAGTAATAGCTACACTTTTTTCGAGCACTAACTACTCTGCAGGCACAGTGTTAAGCAACTTTACATGTAATATTTCAATTAATCACTAGAACAATTCTTTGAGACGAATGTATTATTATTACTGGTTTCTAGAAGAGGACATAGACACACAAAGTTTAGATAACTTTCCCAAGGTCATTCTTCTAATTACCCATGGAGTCAGGATTAGAACTTGAGTCTGATTTTAGTGCTATGCTCTTAACAAGTATCCTATCTTGGATGTAAAGTAACTGGTCTGTGGTAAGTGTTTGGTGAAAATAGGATCCATCCCTGCCTCATCCCCCACTTTAATGCCATTTCAAGTGGCATAGACTAAGACTGTCAAAGAAGCACATTTGAGGAGGATAATACCAAGGAGTGTTCATGCGTTATTGATTTCATTTCTCCTATTTTCCATTTAACTTTGTGCATTTCAGCTAACAAATTGCCAAGAGGAGGATTTTGGTTGTATTGGGAGTGGGTATCCTGGGTGGAAGTCCTTAGAGAAGAAGACCTGGATAGTAGTTTTGAAAGAGAAAGTGATGGAGAAACCATTGGGCTGAGAGTCCATCTTTGCAACAAACTCTTAAACCATTGGCATAACTTCACAAAGTCATTAATCCAATGTTTATTAACCCCTACTCATTCCCTGTGCTAAGAACTGGAGATAGAAAGGTAAGACATGGTTCTCCAATTAAGGAATTCCACAAACCAGTGTGTGTACCAGCCCATGTCTGGGGAGTATCAGAAGCACATTAAAGGTGTTATCATAGCCCAGAAGTATGGTGAGAATCACAGGAGAAGCTTGGTGGGAATCACAGAACAATTCCCTGATTAGGATTTTACCAAGAGGAGAAAACAGAGAAGAGCATTTCAACTGGGCAGTCATTTGATGATAGTAACAGCAATAATAACAGATGTTTACTGCTGTAGTGTTACATATACCTAAGATAACACTTAATCTTCACAAAAACCTTCAAGGTAGATGTTATTCTCCCAATTTTACAAATGACGAAATGCTAACATTTTTAAAAAAGATTTTATTTTTAAGTAATCTCTACACCAACATGGGGCTTGAACTCACAACCCTGAGATTAAGAGTCGCATGTTCTACCAACTGAGCCAGCCAGGCGCACCTTACAAATGATGAAATGAAGGTTTAGTGAGGTAAATGACTCTCATGGTTGTGCTGTTGTGGCACAGTTGGATTCAAACCTAATTTTCTTTGACCCCAGAGCCTCTCCTGCCTCCTTGGTATACACCGCCTCATGGAAAACAGCTTTGTGAAAGGACCTGGAATATTTGGAGGATGGTGAACAAGTTGGTTTGTCTTCAGCTAGAGTCAGCAAACCCTGCCTGTAAAGGGCCAGTAAATATTTTAGGCTTTGTGGGACACATATGGTCTTTATCACAGCTTCTCCAATCTTGTCATAGGCAAAAGCAGCCACAGACATCAATGAATAATTTTCTTCAACCATTCTAAAATGCAAAACCCATTCCTAGCTGGAGGGCCATATAAAAGCATGAAGATTGAGCAGAAGCACAGGAAGTAAAGGTAGGATACCAGTAGGTAAGGATCAGATTCTAAAGGGAATTGAGCACCCTGCTAAGGACTTTGGGCATTAGTTCCCAGATAACAGGAGTTCTCAAAGGATTTTCAAGCAGGGCAATAGCATGGTCAGCTCTGCCTTTTTGAACAGTCTCTCTGGCAGTGTGTAAGATGGGATGGGTGGAAGAAAGACTAGAACAGGAAAGATCTGGGAAGACGTTTTTGTTCTTCTTTAGTGGAAATACTCTTCCGGGACGTTTCTTGTCCGCACTCTGTCATGGATCTTGTGTAGTCCTCTTGTGATTTACATACAGCTGCTACTTAACAATTTTTTAAGTAGTACATATTTCCCTGATTTGATTCTTAGAACATTCTCTCAAAGGAGACAAGAATAAAGTATTTTCAACAGGAAAACATAAAGATTTAAAGCAGGCTTTATAATAATGTTCTTCCTTTAGCTTCTAGCCTGCTCTTTTTCTTAGGCTCTCCCTTTTCCTTTCTGAATAGATCCTATGTGAGGCCTGCTCAGAAGGCGGGAGAGTAACCCCTCCTGGGTACCAAGCATAGTATACCATGCATATTTCTGCAAAAATAAGCCAGTAAAACCTTTAAATTATCCTTTAAATGTTCACACTCCAATTGACTAATACTGCATTCCCACGTTCTTTCAGGCTCCCTTGGTTTTCATCAGTACCATATTACTTTGTTTTGACTCTAGATTGTGTTATGAGGTTAGATGCATAGTGAAAAGTCACCCCTAAAATCATAGATTCTCTGAATCTTGGTGTCACTGAGCTTTAGAACCTTAGGATATTTGTGGTAAAAGGGACTTTTAAAGTTGTACATTCTGACTTCACTTCCAAAGCAGTGATAGTGTCCCTGAATGATACAGACTTATAACTTATGCTTGAACACTTCTGAAAATGGAGAGCTTGTCATTTCACTCTCCCACTACCAGCAGAATATTTCATTATCAGGCAGATTAATCACTAGAGGTTTTGGATTTTTTTTTTTTTTTGTAAATTGCGCTTAAAGCTTGTCCCTCACACCCCGCCCCACAACTTTCACTAATCATTTCTAATTTTTTGCTCTGAGAACACACAGCACACATTTCCACCTTTTTCTGTAGGACAACTTTTGAAGTCTTTGGTGAGGTCTCTCTGGTTCCTCATAAGTCCCCAAGCTAAGCATTCGCAGCATCTCCCACTCTTCCCTAAATAGCATGGTTTCACAGGTCCTTTACTGAAAAATTCTTTTCTCATGCTTTCATGGGTCCTTTACTGAGAAGCTCTTTTCTCTGTGTAGATAAGCTCTAGTTTGTCATTTTCCCTTTTAAATTGCAGGTCCGAAAATTAAAAACTGCTCTGCACAGCCCTTGGACTCTACCTAATTAATAGCAGGTATTGACTTTGTGGCCTTGTGGGATGACTGTAGATGATATCTGTAGATGGTCTGGTCCAGTTCTTATTTAGAAAAATGTCGAGAGCTATATAAGTCCAAAGAAATACCCAAAATGAGCTCAGGACAATGGCTAGCTTTATAGGACGCAAAGGTCAGCACTAAATATAGTTCCACCATAAGCAGCACCAGTGGCTTGCCTCAAGGCCCTGCTCAGATCCAGTCTATCCATTTATCCAACATTTATAATGCCTACTACATGCCAGGCACTGTTCTAAAATCTGATGGTACACAATAAATCAGGAAGATAAAAATCCCTGCATTCTTGTGAGGGAAACTGTTAAAATTATATTGTACATTAGAAGATGCTAACTACTATGAAGAAAGATAAAACAGGAGATAGGACTAGGGAGTGTGGGACATTTTAGTTTTAAGCAGGATGGTCAGAAAAACTCAAGTCTTCCCTGAGAAGATTGAGAAAATACTTGAAGGAGATGAGGGGGAAAGAGAATTTCTAGCAGTGAGAACAGTAAGTGCAAAGGCTCTGAGGTAGGAATATGCCTTGAATGAGGAGCAACAAAAGGCTGGATGGCTGGACAGACAGAGTGAGAGGTGGGAGGTAGGAGATGGAGCCAAGGAGGTGATGGGGGCCTTGGTTTTTCTTCTGGGCATTACCTGAAGCCACTGGAAAGTTTGAGAGGAGGATTTACATAATGTTTAAATGATCTGATTTTCAATTTAATAAGATCACTCTAGTTACTGTGCTAAGAATAGACTGTAGAGGAAGAGAGTGGATTCCCTGGAACTGGTTACAGGATATTGCAATATTCCCGGCAAGAGAAAATGATGATCTGGATCAGAGTAGTAATGGTGTAGATGATGAGAAGTGATCTTTTTTGGGGATACATATTTTAAAGAGAACTGGCAATATTGCTGATGTATTACATGGGAGAAAGAGAAAAGTTAGAAAGTCTTTGAGTTGCTTTTTAAAAAACTCTTAGCCACATTAAAGGATGGAATTGCTGTGATTGAGCTTGAGCCATGAGAGGAGCAAGCTTATAAGGGATCTGAAGTTTGACTTTAGAAAATGTTTAACATTTCTATTAGATATCCAAATGAAGATGGATGGCAAGTAGGCAATTGGATAGATAAATTAAGAGAAGACATCTAGGATGGAGATATAGTTCAGATTTTTCAGCATACATCAGTATTTAAAGCCTTAGGTTGTATCTGCAATCAGAGTGAGGATTTATATTCAAATCCCACTAGCCCCCATTCTATTGCATTGTCTCTCTAACATGAGTATCAGTGTTATTATTCTCATCCCTCTGAGCCTGAGTCCTGTCTATGACTTTATATGGCATTATTTTAAACCAAATTGACACTCTCAGCCTTTTCACTACCAGTACAATGACCCAGATATTGAAATCCTGATCCAAGGTTTTAGGGTTCTCTGTGAAAAGACCTGACCATCTGCAATGCTATGCAATATGCACTTTCTGCCCTCTACAAGTGTAATTACACAGGTCAGTTTTTTCTCACAATGTCACCTAAAGTGGGCTTATTTTGTGTTTGGTAACTGCTAAACCCTGCATGAAAGCTAATGGTGTGAGAAACACATTTCAGCTTAATATGGTGGGAAGAGCATAGGACTTGAAAGTTTGAGTCCTACTCTCTGTCTGACCTTGGATGGCTGATTTTATGAAATGAGAATAGTGATACTGACCTCCGTGGGTTGTGTTGATAATCTAGTGAAATCACATCTATTAGAACATTTTTATAGAGTGCCATTTTATAAATGACCCTCTCCTTCTTTTGAGTCTGGAAAATATGTACACCCAGCTGTCTGTGTTCTGTTGCAGCCATTTAGGGGCTAGCATAAGGATTAAGAGAAAAGGACTGGTCAGTGACATGTTCTGTCATCCAGGTTTGCCCAGGTGGGATCAAAGATTGAGCCCAGGTCCAACTGGAATCTCACCTGCCACCTGACTCTCTCCTGGGAGCAATGTGGCTGTGAAGCAGTCCTTACTAGTTTTTAAGAAAAGCTTCCAGGGCGCCTGGGTGGCTCAGTCGGTTGAACGACTGCCTTCGGCTCAGGTCATGATCCCAGGGTCCTGGGATCGAGTCCCACATCGGGCTCCCTGCTCTGCGGGGAGCCTGCTTCTCCCTCTCCCACTCCCCCGCTCTGCTTGTGTTCCCTCTCTGGCTGTGTCTCTCTCTGTCAAAAAAAAAAAAAGAAAAGAAAAGAAAAGCTTCCAGACACACAGGCACCTAATTCCCAAGTAAATATGCTTAATTTTCTTGAGAAATGCCAGGGGCACAGACGTTTTCTCTAGGTTTCAATTGCTGAGTCTCTGCCCATCTTTACCTGCCAACTTGTTCTTTATAATTGTAATCACTGCAGGTAGGCCTGGAAGGTGGGGATATAAAAGCAGATAAAAGTTTTAGGGGAAAGATTCCTCTTCCCCAAAAAGGTTATTTGAAACTTTTTTTTTCCTGAAAACTTATGGTTATGTGGGTTTTCAAAGGTATAGCCCCAGAGAGGAAGAAGGCAAAGAGAAGCAGCTAAGCGTTTTATTTGTTTCACATGTACACTGTCCTTTGCAACACCTATTAGCCTTGATATTTGAAAGAATGATTTTGAGAACTACAGAAACCTCTACAACTTTTTGGTTTACTGTAAAACTTATTTTTTTCTAGCCTCCATACTTTGGTTTAGTGTGTGTGTGTGTGTGTGTGTGTGTGTGTGTGTGTGTGTGTATGTTCTTCAAAATAAGACTTCTGCTGGTATAATTCCTTCCACAGCACCCTTGGAATTTTATCACAGCTAGTTAGTTAGACAAACCAATACATATTTATAGAATCCGTACTAAGTGCCTGCAGCAACAGTTGGCCAATTGGAACAGAATGTTCCCTAGGCATGGAAGTGCATACTTGGTTTGATTGTTTAGCTCTGAGATGCCTTTGGTCCCTGCATCTGTGGATCTCATGTGGTGTCCTCTCATTGAGACTGCAAGGGATTCAGGAATATGTTCTCTTCTTTCCTCAGAAGGAAGGCCATGTGTAGCTGAGGCTGGAGAAACGACAGCTCTGTAACTGAGTTTATCCTCCTGGGCTTCTCCAGAAATCCCAGGACCAACTGGATTCTTTTCTTCCTCTTCCTCTTTCTTTACTTACTTACAGTCCTGGGCAATGGGCTCATTGTTACCCTGATCAGAGTAGATGTCCGCCTACACACCCCATGTACTTCTTCCTCAGCATCCTCTCTGTACTGGATCTCAGCTATGCCACTACCACAGTGCCCCAGATGTTGGTCCATCTAATAAGCAAGAAAAAGACCATATCTCATATTGGGTGTGTGGTCCAGATGTACATGTTCCTGACCTTAGGCATCACTGAGACTTGGATTTTTGCAGCCATGGCCTATGACAGATATGTTGCCATATGCTATCCACTCCATTATAGGGTCAAGATGGGCCAAACCCTGTGTGTAGTCCTGGCAGTCAGCTCTGCCCTTTGTGGTCTCACCCGTGCCCTTGTCTACACAGTCTTTGCAATGAATCTGCCCTACTGTGGCCCCAATGAAATCAATCACTTCTTTTGTGAAATTCCTGCTGTCTTAAAGTTGGCCTGTGCAGATACATCCCTCAATGACCAAGTGGACTTTATCTTGGGTTTCATCTTGCTCCTGATCCCATTATCTCTCACCCTGACCTCATATGTTCACATCTTCGTGGCTGTTCTAAAGATTCGCTCCACACAGGGATGAATCAGAGCCTTCTCCACCTGTGCCTCACACATCACTGTGGTCACTCTGTTCTGTATTCCATGCATGGTCATGTATATGAAGCCTGGCTCTGAAGCCTCCCCAGAGGATGACAAGAAGTTGGCCCTGTTCTACAATGTCATTTCTGCCTTTCTGAATCCCATCATTTATAGCCTCCAGAACAAAGATGTGAAGAGGACTTTCCTCAAGTTAATTGGAATGAGTGAGGACGGTCAATAGGCCATGGACTAGGACTGCCTACAGTGCCCTGATCTCTGATCTCTGCCTGTCCCACCCTGATCTCTGTCTGCTCCATCCACACTTCCACTGAAGTCATTGGACTGGAGGAGGAGCCCAGGGTGAGGAAAATATCTAGAAAAAAACCACTTTTGCATTAACTTGGCCACTGGAAATATTAGGAAAGGACTCAGGGAGAACTGTGTTCAAAGCTTAAATACATCATTGGCCTTCTGCGGCTTTGGAAGAGTCACCTTACTTCTCTGAGATGTAATTTCCACATCTGTAAAATGTTTTTCATGATACTCATTGTGCTTAAGTAATAATAACTGACTTTATTGATCACTTTGCATATAATGTCACTGTCTGAGTGCTTTATATGTACTTATTATTTTAATTCTTATAACAACTCCAGAGATAGGTATTATTATCTTCATCATACAGATAAAGAAACTGAAGCACAAGAAGATTAGGAAAGTTGCTAAATGCCACCCAGCTAAAAAGTAACACAACTGAGATTTGAACCCAGGTAGTATGGTTCCAGAGCCCAGACTCTTATCTATTACATTATGCTATTTCTTGAATTGTTAATAGAGATTTTTGAGGCTCAGCTGAGATAATGAATGGGATGGTATTGAGGAAAATGTACACTTATGATTATCATTCTATGTCATAACTACAGGGTAAGACCCATGAAGTCTAGAGCTCTACTGGATACTTTAGATCTTCCTCACCAGCATCCCACAGCCTAAGTAAATAGCATTGTGCTGTCAAGCATTAACTTCTCAATACATGTTTGTTGAATGATTTTTCCCAGCCCCACCTCTGTCCTTGGTCTGCAATCTCTCCAATTTTTCTTTTAGCTCCTCTTCACTTTCTTGGGTCTCTCTCTCATTTCATTATACTTACCTGCAACTATGGCTTCCAGCAACTTAGACTTTTATTCACAAGGAGAGTGTCTTGATTTCCACAACTAACTTACTCTTAAATTTCATTTGCCACCAGAGAGACCAGGGGGATAATGGGAAGAGCCCTGAGCTTTAGTCCTGCCTTAATTTGTTGAGAACTTAGAAAAAACACCTAATCTCTCCAGAAGTCAGTCCCCCTAATCTTTATTTTATTTTTTTAAAGATTTATTTATTCATTTTTGAGAGGGAGAGAGAAAGAGAGAGTGGAGGGAGGGGCAGAGAGGGAGAATCTCAAGCAGACTCCCTGCTGAGCTCACGGCCTGACTCAGGGCTCAATCTCATGACCCCAAGATAATGACCTGAGCCAAAATTAAGAGTCAGATGCTTAACTGACTGAGCCACCTCAGTGCCCGTGGTCCCCTAAATTTTAAAATGGAGATAGTGACCATATCTGACTCTGCTATAATATAAAATTATTTTTAAGTTCAAATGGGAAGAGGCCTCAAAACTTAAATAATTATATGAATTATCATTAGAGAGTCATTGCCTTCAAAGCCAGATACCTTAGAAAATGATCGTTAAGTTATTAATGGTAGCTTGTATTTGTCAACTGTAAATGTTAAGATCAGGCTTATTGTGAGGTCGGGATGTATGGGTTGGATACTCATGATGGTAATTGACTGCATATACAGAGTCATACATTCAGTACACATACACATACACACACACGCACACACACACACACATCAAAATTAATGAGACACAATCACATCAGCTACCATATGAACCAGGAACTAAAATATTTCTCATGTTTTCAAAGCAAATCAAATTCCTATCACTCTGAATTCAGACAAATATTAAATTGTTTTCCAGAAGGCTATACAAGATGAACCTTTTATAAGTCAACCACTCTCTACACATCTTTCTAATAGGATTCAATCAACAAAATATTCCAATTGCTCTTCCCTGCTTAGAAACAAGTTTTATTTGTCAACTAAGGATCGTCTGGATGTTAAGAAAGCCCAAAAGATTACTAAATGCTACAAGTGAGTTTTGCTCATTAGCAACTTTCTCCAGAAGATAAATTTAGGGGGATTGCCAGCCTAGAGCACTCTTAGCATTCCCCAAGCATTAAAGGAATGGGACCTCTAAGAGTGATATGGAACTCTGAGGAGGGAAGGGTTTGTAGTCCTAAGGTTTCCCTGCCTGAAGGCCACAGCTTCTAAGGAGAGAAACCCTCGGGAAAGAGGAGACTTGATTATCTGGAGGAAAAAAAAAAAAAAGAATTGTTAGCAAGACATGCTGATTGTGTTTCTTTGGGGCTTGTTAGGAAAATTGCTCTGGGTCATTAGAGGTGGCAATTGAGGATCATCTTCTGGAGCAATGGGGTTTCCTTCTTCAAGCTCTCAAAGCAATAGAAATACATAGCAGGCCCACTCAATGTACCCACCTCCTGGCATGATCCCTCTCCTCTGGCCAGTCCTGACTGCTCAGGTCTTTGCATAGGCTGTTCTACCCAGAGAGCTCTCTCCCCCATTTGCTTACTATCTCCTTGTTCATCTATAAGGGACTCATGCAGGTCTCTTCTTCAGGAAGCTTCCGAACTATTTTCATCCCAGATAAAAACTTTTTCTTCCGGAGCGCCTGGGTGGCTCAGTCATTAAGTGTCTTACCTTTGGCTCAGGTCATGATCCCAGGGTCCTGGGATTCAGCCCCACATCAGGTTCCTTGCTCAGCAAGGAGCCTGCTTCTCCCTCTCCCACTCCCCCTACTTGTGTTCCCTCTCTAGCTGTCTCTCTCTGTGTCAAATAAATAAATAAAATCTTTAAAAAAAAAACAAAAAAAACTTTTTCTTCCGCCTTGCCCCATATAGAACACTTGGCTGGGAGAGATTTTAAGGAGTCCAACCCTTATCTTGGCCTTCAGTCCCTTTGACAACAAGAACTGCAAACATGTCATTCAAATATATTTTCATAAGGCGCAAATGCATGTGGCTTGGAATGTCCTTGCTCTCATTCATAATTTGAAAAAAAACAAAACAAACAAAAAAAGAAATCTCAGCAAATTGGGAGTAAAAGGAAATTTACTCTCTGTGACCATTTACCAAAAACTTCCAGTTAACATCATAAATAATGGTGAAAGACCAAGTGCTTTCCCCCTAAAACCAGTACCAAAACAAGGATGCTTGTTTTCACCACTCTTACTTGAAGTGGTACTGGAAGTCCTAGACAGTGCAATAAGGCAAGAAAAAAGAAGATAAAAAGGGAAGAAATAAAACTGTCTCTATTTGCAGATAACCTAGTTGTCCATGTGAAAAAAAGCAAGGATTCTACATAAAAACTCTTAGAACTAATTAATGGATTTAGTAATGTTACAGAATAAAAGATTAACAGACAAGAATCAATTATATTTCTATATACTAGCAATGAATAATTGGAAACTAAAATTATATGATGTTATTTACAATAGCTTCATAAAAATTAAATAGTTAGGTATAAATTAATAAAACATGTACAGTATCTGTCCTGAACTGTAAAACACTGATGAAAAAATCAAAGAAGTAAATAAATGGAGAGACATTTCATGTTCTTGGATTGAAAAACATAACATAGCAAACATGCCAATTTTCCCTCAAATTATTCTACAGTTTAATGCAATTCCTATCAAAATCCCAGCAGGAATTTTTGTTGATATGAATGAGTAGATCTGAAAATTTATATAAAAAGGTAAAAGGAATATAGAGGAAGGGAAGGAAAAATAAACTAAGACAAAATCACAGAGGGAGACAAACCATAAGAGACTCTTAACTATAGGAAACAAACTGAGGGGGTGCCTGGGTGCCTGGTTAGTCGTCTGCCTTCAGCTCAGGTCATGATCTCAGGGTCCTGGGATTGAGCCCTGCGTCAGGCTCCTTGCTCAGTGGGGGAGTCTGCTTCTCCCTCTCCCTCTGCCCATCCCCACTGCTTGTGCTTTCAAGCTCTCTCTTTTCCTCTGAAATAAATAAATAAATAAAATCTTTAGAGAAAAAAAGGAAACAAACTGAGGGATGCTGGATGGAAGGTGAGTGGGGGGATGGCATAACTGAGTGATGGGCATTAAGGAGGGCACTTGATGTAATGAGCACTGGGTGTTATATGCAACTGATGAATCACTAAACTCTACCTCTGAAGACCTCTGAAACTAATAATACGCTATATGTTAATTAATTGATTATAAATTTTAAAAAAGGAAAGGCATTAGATTAAAGCAATTTGAAAAAAAAGGAATAAAGATGGAAGAACCACTATCCAATTCTAAGACTTATATAGTGCTATAATCAGCAGTATTGGTATTGGTAGACAGATAGACATATACATCAATGAAATAGATTAGACGAGAAGTAGGCCACAGACGTATGGCCAACTAATATTTAATGAAACTAGAAAAAGTAACTGAATAGAGAAAGGATAGTGTTTTTAACCCATGGTGCTGGAACTATTGGACATAGAGAGGAAAAGATAAATCTCAATTTAAACCTCATACCTTATTCAAAAATTAAGTTAAAATTGATCATAGATCTAAATGTAAAATGTGAAACTATAAAACTCTTAGAAAAAGAATAAGAGAAAATCTTCATGACCTAACGTTAGGTAAAGATTTCTTAGACATTACACTAAAACATAACCCATCCAATGGAATTCTGTGCATGACCATGTTGATGGCTCAGTGGATATGGGAACATAGTTTATGATGGGTTGTTTTGTTTACCTAGTCATATAGGTGACTCATAGTTAGCTATTCATTTTCTACCAGGGCACAGGAGCTATTTTTAAAATAACTTATTTGAAATCATTTAAGATGCACAAGGAGTTGCAAGAACAGTACATAGAGTTCTGGTGTGCCCTTTACCCAGCTTCCCTCAGTGATAACATCTTACATAATCATAGTACATTATCAAAACTAGGAAAGGAAAATTGGTTACAAAGCTAAACCAAAGACATTATTCAGATTTCACTAGTTTTTTTATCTGCATTCAGCTTTTTTCGTAGTTTTGTTACAAACTGAATTGTGTCTCCCCTTTCCCTCACCAAAGCCCTAATCTGCAATATAACTTCAATTGGAGATAGAGCCTTTAAAGAGGTAATTAAAGTTGAATGATGTCATATGGGTGGGCCCTAATCCAATCTGACTGGTGCCCTTATAAATAGAGAAAATTAGGACACACAGAGAGACACATCAGGGAAAAGACCATGTGGGGACACAGCAAAGGAGAGAGGCCTTAGAAGAGACCAAACCTGCCAACAACTTGGTCTTGCACTTTCAGCCTCCAAGACTGTGAGAAAATAAATTTCCTTTGTTTAATTCTTTCAATCTGTAGAATTTTGTTATGGCAGCCCTAGCAAACCAGTATGAGTTTTATGACATTTTATCACAGACTTTTCCATTTCCACAAAGACACTCATGTTACCCCTTTATAGTCATCCCTCCCTGCAATTTTCACCCTGTTACCTATTGACTTGTTTTCTATCACTTTAATTTGTCATTTCAAGAATCTTATAGAAATGGGGGCGCCTGGGTGGCTCAGTTTGTTAAGCGCCTGCCTTCGGCTTAGGTCATGATCCCAGGGTCCTGGGATCGAGTCCCGCATCGGGTTCCTTGCTCATCAGGGAGCCTGTTTCTCCCTCTCCCTCTGCCTGCCGCTCCTCCTGCTTGAGCTCTCTCTCTCTCTCTGTCAAATAAATAAATAAAATCTTTAAAAAAAAAGGGGGGGCACCTGGGTGGCTCAGTCGTTAAGCGTCTGCCTTCAGCTCAGGTCATGATCCTGGGTTCCTGGGATCTAGCCCCGCATCGGGCTCTCTGCTCAGCGGCAAGCCTGCTTCTCCCTCTCCCACTCCCCCTGCTTGTGTTCCCTCTCTCGCCGTGTCTTTCTCTGTCAAATAAATAAATAAAATCTTAAAAAAAAAAAGAATCTTACAGAAATGGAATCACATATTATGTGTATAGCTGGCTGTCTGCTTTATAGGGAATGAGAGATGCCCTCAAGTGTGGCTATCTACTATTTCGTGGGCAGTTGCTAATGGGATGGAAGGGTGGCCAGAAACTTGGAAAGAAAAAGATTAGAGGATTAATGACATGGGGTCTAGAGGACATCATGTGGATGTGCCTCTCTCAGACCCAGAATATGAAGATAATCATGTGCTACATAAATATGCACGGTGGGCATCCACTATGGGGCCGGGGGCGGGGAGTGTCTCTCTATAATCAGGTGGACTAGATGATCCACCTGTAGACTGGTCAGCCTCTTTCCCGAACCACACAAGTGCTTGCTCTACACAGCAGCCATTGCAGCATGACAGAGGCTATGTGAGGACTCAGCCCCATGGAGTCAGCCTCACCAAGGCTGAGTTGGCCATTGCCACTGCTATGTGCCAGACCCCAGCTGCAGAGACAGATGCTGAGCCTTTGATGTGGTACCATTCCCTGAGGGAGCTGCCAGTTACCTGGTGACACATAAATTACATTAGACACTTTCCATCATGAAGGGGCTGCAGTCTGTCGTTCCAGGGATAGACACATATTCAGGTTTCCTGCCTGAAGTATCTCTGACAGTCCACCACTAATGGTCTTACAGAGTGTGTTATCCATTGCCATAATATCCCATGCAGCATCATCCCCAACCAGGAGACACACTTTACTAAAATATATATATATATATATATATGACAGTGGCCTTACACTCACAAAACTCAGTGGTCTCCCATTGTGCCCAAACACCCAGAAATATCTGGGTCTAATAGGATGAAGGAGTTGCCTACTGAAGGCTCAGTTAGTGTGCCATGTGGGAGAAAACATCCTGTAGGGTTCTAGTGCCATCATAAAGAATGCAGTTTATGATGTGAAACAGCAAACATGGTTTAAGTGGTACCATCTTCCTCTGAAGGGACACATGGATCCAGGTGTGATGGGATTGGTCCCTCTCTCTAATATATGAATTAACACTCCAGAGGAATTTCTGCTTCTTATCTCTGCAACTTTGGGTTTGGTGTGTTTGGAGGTTCTAGTGCTCAAAGGAGGAATCATTTCACTAGGGAAGAAAACCTTGGTTCTGTTTAATTAAAAGCTGAGATCGCCTCTTCGCCACCACTGCTAAACCAACAGGCATAGTGACACGATGGTGGTGAAACCTGACTGCAGTGTGTTTGGGAGGGAAATGTAGGATAGGAAGTGGAGAAAGGAAGTGCACACCACTCTCCCTAGGAGACTTCCTCCAGAGGGGAGCAAGGAAATGGGTGGCAACTGGCAGGGAAATGGGCCACAAAGTGATTTTCCCCTCTCCCTGCTCTCTTTCACATAACTAATGCCTTCATTTTCTTTCTCTTCAACAAAAATAGAGGGGGAGTTTGCAGGTAGGAGGATGAAAGCCAGCTGAGGTTTTCCCCTGGATAAGCACAGGCAGTGTCGGATAGGGGACTCACTTTGCTGAACTGAATTGCACATACTAATAGAAGGAATGATGAAAACTTGAAGGGGGCTCTTGAAACACCATACTAATACCTACCACATGTTCCACTAACCTCCCTCCAGTGCTCATGGCAGATGTTACTGATCAATCATGGCTGTCTTTCTCAGTGAGCCTGGGGTGTCTTGGCATCTGTCTTGATCCAGTATTCTAGGTAGTTGCTACCAACCAGAGTTTGACAATAAGACAACTCCATTTGCCATCTCCAAGTAGCACTAATGTTTGACTCCGGTGACAGTGATTTCAAATCAAAGAAGGCTACTTCAGACTTCTCACCTTCTGTTGTCCAAGGGGATGTCTCCCCCATCTATGCTTGGGTGAGATTCTGACCACAATTATGAGGTACCTGCTATGTGTCCTGCCCCAGGCAAGAAGCAGAGCTGCTGGGTGAGAAGGAGATGTTGTGGTGCCTGATCACTCTGAGTCTCGTTGTGAAAATATATGTTTGTAGGACAAGCAGATCAACCATCTGACTTACACTAGGGAGTCATGTCAAGCATAAATGATATGCAAATTTTACTACATCTGTTTCATACCTGATCATATTTAATCCCCACAGCTACCCTATACTCTTATTGCTCCATATTACTGGTCTAAGAACTGAGGTACAGGGAGGCTGGTATCTTGTCCAATACTACATTATTAGTAAGTGGCAGAACCAGGATTTGAGCTTAGGTCTTCCGACTGTTCAGGGCTTTGCTCCCATGTGGAATATTTATCAATTGTTTCATCCTGAGCCAGGTTCTGTGAAAAATCTCATAATTGTTGGGGAGCATATTCTCTTCCCTGCAGAAAGCCACAGCCTTTGGGGGCACTGGATGTCAGAACACAACATAGGCCAGGACCCACCAGGGCATGATGTAGAGAGTGCATCAGGCTCCTGGGGACTGAGAGAAGAATAGAACCCTTCCCTGCTATCCTCCTTTTCCCAAAACCCCTGTGGATTCTTTATGGTCCATGGAAGTCTTCCCTGGCGTGCCTTCCTGACCCTCACCTCTTGCACTTCTCAATCCATGTACTTACGGTAACTGACACCCACCCATCTGTCCCCTTGTACTCCAAGGCAGAGTAGGAGGAAGCCTGTGGAGAAGAGAGGGTTACTGAGCTGGGAGGGTCAGGGCACCTGGGCGTTGTAGGCGTTGAGTGCCAGTCTGGGGAGGTGAAGTGTGGTCAGGGATTGGGAGGGCTGCAATGGGCCCTGGAGAATCCCACAACACAGAGGCTCATTAAGAAGCTACTTGATTTGTCTTCCCTGAGGATCAGGAACAGAATATGAAAGAGGGACCAGCAGGTTCCCAGCTTATCCCACACTGAGCCCAGTGCCAGGTAAGGAGGAAAGGGGCAGAGGCAGGGGCCCAAGCCATGCAGTCCTGGGCATCCTTGCCTGATGTTTCCTGCCTATCCCTGCCTGTCTCACTGGATGCCTGTTTGCCTGCTTTCCATCTACCTCAGGTCCTCCTGGGCATCTGCTCGGCTTCCTGACCTCAGTCCTCCTGTGTTATTGATTTCTCTCTGTACAGTGATCTGTCTCTTTGTCTTTCTCTCTTCCTCCTTATTTGTCTTTTGGGTGTGCTTCTCAGTTGAGGGGGATAGAGGTGGAAGGAAGTGAAGGCTTGCTGCTATGGAGCTGAAGCAGTTGGCTCTCCATAGAGGATATAGGACAAGGCCCTGGTAGGAGAGATGAAAGTGGGGATGACAAGTTATAGAAGATAAGAGCTGAAGGGAGATGTTAGAACTGGGAAAATTTGTAATGCACTTATTTGGGAAAGGGAGGCAGGTGATTGCTTCCAAACAGGATACTAATATCCTGTCATTCCTCTCTGGTACAGCTCTAGGCCAGGCCCTGCGATGGCTGCAGAGGAGCCTCAGAGTGGGCTTGGGGCCCCCATTCATCTATTCCTGGCCCTTCTATCCCATATCCCTCTACACTCCTCTTTTCCTCAGTTCTGTACCATATTCTAGTCACTGAGTATGTAGCCAGGACTGGGGATGGGATGCCTACTGAGAGACTACTGCAATTGTCCAGGCATCCGACATCAGGTCCAGGTGGAGCTGGAAGGAGAGCATAGAGGGGTGGCAAAGTCTTCAACTCTTCCAGATAGAGTAGACCAGAGACACTCCTGCCCAATCAGCAGACTGGTCACAATACATTTTGAGATTTTTTTTTTTTTGGTAATATAACTGTGTACTATATTTTTTTAATTCAATTAGCCAACATATAGTATATCATTAGTTTTTGATATAATGTTCAATGATTCATTAGCATTTTGACAGTTTGTTTGATCGTCTCATGGGGTCAGCAGGTTCACAACCTTCCAGGCCATCTGATTTTATCTGTGGACCACCCTCACTAATGTAAGTTGGTTACATTACGCTGGATCTTGCCTCCCTAGTGTAACTCCCAACTGCACTCTTGAAACCACCCAGAACAAGTCTTAAATAAGTCTTCTACATGAAAGCCCTTTAAAGAGTTGGGCCTCAGCTTCCAGAATGCCCTTCACCTTTCACTCCACATGGCAAACATCCCCAATTGCTTCAACTCTTGCCCATATGATGTGGCTTCCAGACCCTTCTTTATAACCTGTTTCAACATATCCACACTCCCTTTAAAATGTGGCCCCAGAAGTGAGAAAGATGCCCCACATGAAGTCTGGCTACTGCAGATACAGTTCCAAGACCTGTCAGCATCCTTTCATGATCTGTCAGCATCCTTTCTCAATGATGTCATTCACATTGACTTTGTAGAAAGTTTCCTTACACAGATCCACTTTCAGTCCTCGGTTATTGCCCAATGAACTGCTGCCCCACCTGACCTGTTATCGTTGGCTTTTTGAACCCAAGGAAGGGACAGAGAATTTTAGCTTTGGGCTATAGCATTTCTTTTCTTGACATCAGCTTCTTGTTCTATCCATTTGAGACTTGAAATTATACTTTCAACCACTGGATTAGGTTGTCTTCCTCACCATCTATATGAGAGGCTGTGAAGGAAGAACACATAAGACTGATTGGTCCATGGGAAGATGATCTTGAATTTGCTAGTGGTCACAGTTAAATGATCTGTATCCAACTCATTCTTACCTCCTTCCCTTCCATTTGTACTCTTCCTAAAGCTGCCTCTCATGACTTGTGCCCTTAGTACTGTAGCTGTCCAATTCCTCAGAGACCTTGCAATGTCACTTCTCTCTCCCTCTCTTTTGACCTCCCCGTAGTGTATATACATTCTGAACTCCCTTCTCTCTTAAAAAAAAAAAAAAAAAAACAGGAACACAAGCAAAACGTCTCTTCCACCTTATGTCCCAACCTTAGATATCTCCTCCTTACTCCACTTTACAGCCTAGTTCACGTCTCAAAACCTACTGGTGTCTGATTTCTGTCTTCATCACTCCACCAACAGTTCCCATTTCCAAGCCAAGAATAATTTCCACATTATTATATTTTTAAAGTTTTATTGCTCCTGCCCTCTCTGTAGTTTCTGGCACCATATGCCCTTTTGAAGATGCCAACTCCCTCAGTTTGTGGCACCAAGCTCCCCTGCCTCCCTGATGCTCTTGCTCAAGCCCTGGCTCTTCCACTGCTGATCTCTCATGCTCCAGATTGCAGCTTTTGATTCTTTGCTCTTTCTCTGAGGTGTCCTGAATAGTTCTCATCCATTTTATGCCTAATTACCTCCAAAATTTTGATCTTCCACTTAAATCTCCTTCCTGAGTTTCAAGGCTATCTGTCCTATTCTTTGATGGTCAGATCCTCAAAGCTACCCCATGTTTCAAGCTCTATGTCTATAACAGAGTTAATCATTACCTTCCAGCCACTTCCTGCCCCATGCCATCTCTCTCTCTTCCACCTCTACCCAGGTTTTGTCTTGAAATTGTTCCCAAGCCTGAAACCTCAAGCTCATGTTTGTCCCCTCCCTCTTTCTCACCTTCCGTACCTCTCAGATACCAAGTTCTGTTGATTCAATTTTCTATACCTCTCTATAATCTCTCTTCTCTTCTTTGTTGTCTAGAATATTACGTTGCTTCTGCCTTTTTTCCATACCCCTCAAATGGTCTTCCTCCAATGCCTTCTCCTAACTTCTACCCAAGAAGTGATGTTTCTAAAACCTAAATCTCAATGAATTACTTTTCTGCTTAAAACTCATCTGCAACGGGGCGCCTGGGTGGCTCAGTTTTTAAGTGTCTGCCTTCGGCTCAGGTCATGATTCCGGGGTCCTGGGATCGAGCCCTGCATCGGGCTCCCTGCTTGGCCGGGAGCCTGCTTCTCCCTCTCTCACTCCCCCTGCTTGTGTTCCCCTCTCTTGCTGTGTCTCTCTCTGTCAAATAAATAAAATCTTTAAAAAAAAAAAAAAAACAACTCATCTGCAACTTGCCATGACCTAAATGATCAACTCCATGCTCTTTAACAAGATATATAATATCCTTTATAATCTTTTCCCTCTTGCCCTGTGCAGACTAGCCCATGCTCAGACTTTATGGCTTGTGCTCCATGTTTTCACAAAGTTCTCCCTTAGTTATGGTCCTTTGCACCTGTTATTCCATCTTTTTAAAAACTCTTCCTTAAGTTCTTTGCTTAGCTAATTCCTGCTCATCTTTTAAAATTCACATCATGTATCCTCTTCTTGGTGAAATCTAACTCCCAAAGGCTACCTAGGTGCTTCTTTAATGGACTCCTGTGACACCCTGTACTTACTTCCATCAGCACTTATTGATTGACTGCCATTCATTGTTTACCAGTCTCTTTCCTATGCATGGTCTTCGAGGGCAGAGATTTTTATTACTCTATCCCTAGTGCTTAGCATAGAGCTTTGGCTGCTAGCACATATTTCCATCATAGTGCTAAACACATTAGAATGTGGTTTGTGCCTCTATTCTTCTATTTCTCCAACCAGACTGTAAGCTCCTTGAGGATTAAGAATATAACTTGTTTGTCCTTGTCTCTTCAGCTCCTAGAACAGAACCTGGTAGGTAGACGGTGCTCAGTGTTTGTTGACCATTTGATGAATGACACCATGAGGAAGGGGATTTGATGGGAGCTTACATTACTAAGCTCCTGCTCTGTGCTAGCCACAGTGCTAGGCGCTTCACACATATTATGTATTACTTCTCATGAGCTCTCTTCCTGGTAGGTATTACACAGAATTTACAGAGAAGGAAACGGGGTTCAAGGAGATTAAATTACTTGAATAGGGTCACAGTTGAAGTACCAAGACTTGAAGTCCAATCTTCTGATTCCAAATCCCATGCTCCACTAGAACACGCCACCTTCTATGGCACCACAATCAAGGAATCAGCCCTAACTTTTAAGATATAAACTAAATCCATGCACAGTCTTTAAATGTGTCTCCCTTCCAGTCAGAAACCTCAACTGCAAGAAAGAAAGAACTCCAAGAGATAGATTACCATTGGGAGGGGTATTCCCATTAGGCTGCAGGGATTCAGAGATGCTGAAGCTGCCTTTAAGCAAACAAACAAGCAAGAAACAATAACCAAAAAAAAACCCAGTTATTATTCTGCCTCTATTATAGTTTTAGGGTCAAGCAGGAAGACCCTTCCCTTCATTTGTGGGTAAAGCCAGGATGAGACAGAGTGGTGAACAACTTCATCTCAAATAAAATCACATGTGAGGAAGCTTCCAGAGACCCAAAAGATTCAAGAAACTCAGACATGGGTTTTTTCTAAAGACTTTTAACATTTCTGGATTCATATATCTTCCCACATTTCTGAGTCACCCCCTCTATATATCTGTAATGATCAGAAGGTTAAAGCACCAAAGTAAAAGGTTCTGAGTGTTTGTTTTTTGAGAAGAGGGATGGGAGAGCTTCAGATCATCACTCTATAGCCAGGACTAAGGGAGAAGAACCCCAAGCAATGTACTGTGATGGTAGCTCCTGAAGGACAAGAAAGCAGGTGGCCTTGCTGGGCAGATAGAATAAAATGAGTCTCTGGTAGTCTTTAAAAAAGATTTGGGCCTGAGAAACAGAAAATTCCAAGAAGGTTTCCCTCCCCACCTCCCCCCCAAATCTAGTCTCGCCCAAGCTAGATCTCAGTCTCTGACCTCATATTAGTTCCAAGTAGTATCCGAGTAACCACTGACCTTCTCAACAAGTGAATGGTCATGGTCCCTGAATGTGCATCCTATGCTGGGTCACTAGCAGTTCCATTTCTCTTTCTGCAGCTGAAGGAGAATGCGGAACTTCCCCTGGGACAACCACAGCTCTGTGTCTGAATTCATCCTTCTGGGCTTCTCCAGGGATTCCCACATTAATGTAATCCTCTTCAACATCTTCCCCTTTCTCTACCTCTCTACACTTGTGGGCAATGGGCTCATTGTCACCTTGATCCACGTGGACTCCCACCTCCACACACCCATGTACTTCTTCCTCAGTGTCCTTTCCATGTTGGACACGAGCTATGTCACCCCTACTGTGCCCCAGATGTTGGTACATCTAATCTGCCAGAAGAAAACTACCTCCTATGTTGGGTGTGTGGCCCAGATGTACATCTTTCTGGTGTTGGGCATCACTGAGGGCTGGCTGTTCTCTGTCATGGCCTATGACAGATATGTAGCCATTTGTTACCCACTCAGGTACAAAGTTATCATGACCCCATGGCTGTGTGGGGCAATGGTGGTCTTTTGTGGATTGTGGGGAATCAGCTATTCCCTAGTCTACACTGTCTTCACCATGTGCCTGCCCTACTGTGGCACCAATGAGATCAATCACTTCTTCTGCGAGGTCCCTGCTGTTCTGAAGCTGGCCTGTGCAGACACATCCCTCAATGACCAAGTAGATTTCATCCTGGGCTTCATCCTTCTCCTGGTACCCCTTTCCTTCATTCTGGCCTCTTATGTCTGCATCTTTGCCACCATCTTGAAGATCCACTCAACCCAGGGTCGACTCAAAGCCTTCTCCACCTGTGCTTCCCACAACACTGTGGTCACCATGTTCTGTGGACCTGCCATGTTATGTACATGAATCCTGGGGCCAATGCCTCCCCAGAGCGGGACAAGAAACTGGCTCTGTTCTACAATGTTATCTCTGCCTTTCTCAACCCCATCATCTATAGCCTTAGAAACAAAGATGTGAAGAGGGCTTTCCTCAAGTTAACAGGCTGGGGCAGGGCCTCTGAGTGAGGCCACTGGAGCACAGAAGGCCACAACCAGAACTGAAACCACAAGTTCTACCCCATTCCATCCCATTACCCACAGGATAGGCAAGAATCACTGACTGATAAGGGAGATAATATGTAAGGTAGGTGCCTGGGTGGGACTTGTTGATGGCTGCAGCAGCTGAGCTACCTTCAAACATTAAGAGAACAAACTGTAGACAGAGTGCCAAGTCAGGACCTATGTCTGATTCATTTCTGTTTCCCTGGGCTCAGCCAAGGGTCTGGCACAAACAAAGCATCATTAACATTTGCTAATCAAATGACTGAGTTCATGAGGATTGAGCCTATTAAATCAACTTAGGATGGCCAGGACAAGAAGACTGACAGGACCCATATCAGTGACTTTATTTTATCTCAGTCAGGAGCATGAACAGATCTAAAGAAACATAGTCTTAGGAGAAAGGAAAAGTGGCCTTAGAAATAGGGTTCAGAAATTGGTCATTGTTCATCCAGCACTTCCATGGGAGTGTGGGTCCCAGGGTACATGGAGAGTCCCTGCTGTGGTGAAGAGGTATTTTGAGGGGCCTCTTGGTATACAGATGAAACATCACCCAAACCATACCACACTGGGTCAGAGCTCATACTTTGCAGCAAACCATCACCTTGTAAGATTGCTGTGAGAAGTTAACATAGGTAAAGTTCTCAGAACAGTGCTTGATGCATTGCACGCTTTACATAAACACTGCCATTCTACTTGTTATGCTCTACTTCTTTTTCCTAATACCACAATTACCAAGCAACTGATCGAGACCATTTCAGCTTCAAAAGAGGGGCCACTCTGCTCTCTGGAAAATATAGCTAACATTATAAATGAACAGGTTGGCATTTGTTTATACTTCATTCTGGTGTGAATTTAGTAAATCTGGGTCTGTTACCAAGAAGCTCATGAAATATGAATTGGCAAAACTACAGAAAAATTATGACACCCTTTCAAGATATCAAATGTAGAGGCCCTGATTACAAACAACCAGCACTCCTCAAAGATACCTTCATTGATTTTCTCACATGGTAGAGCTTTTTATTTGTTCAAATCTAAACTGAGTAATAATGGTGTTACTAGAGTACTTGATTCAAGAGGATACTGACAGGAATGGCAAGATATAATGATCATAATGGTGCTGGCTTCTCTTACCAGTGTCAGAACTTTTCACCCATAGCTGTGGCCCCTTTGACTCTCCAGCACCTTGGAGGAGACACAGAAAAGTTGCTCCACAGAATCTCAGGAATTGTACTGACAACCCAGTGCCTATCATACCAAAAAAGGCAGGAAATACTCCAGTAGCAAGAAAGGCAAGCAACACTTCAATGAAGCCTGAATCAGAAAGGTAAGCTGTCACAAGGAGCCCCTACTGACCACAAAATCTCCTCCAATTTTGCCTTCACTCTTTCTACCACCAGAAAAAAAAAAGAGGAAAAGAGGCAGGAGTTCCTGGCATTCATTTTATCCTTGTCATGATTCTGAATTCCCACAGTCCACAGAACTATTTCAGCTATTCCTGTTCCAAATTTGGCTTTGAATTTGAAAGTCTAAATCACCTAATGGATACAAGTGACAGGTTATTCAGTGAAATGATGCCTTAGAAAAATACTGTCAGATTCTCACTTTGAACACAAAGGAAATTCAAAACTATTATGCTACCTTGTGATTAATATCAGGCCTCTTTAGCCTCAGAATTATGGAACCATCATTAACTAATAGTCCTCAATAAAACAGTAATGGTTCCAACAAAAGTAATACAGATTCAACCCAACCAGATATCATTGAAGGTACTTTGAACTCAGCAAGTAAAGTAATAATAATTGTGGTATTAATGGTAGTTATTACTATAACTTGAATTTGGAAGAATAATATTTGGCCTCACATTTCACAGCTGGTTATAGGACATTTGCTGAACATATTTTGGAAAGCAGTAAGGAAGGGGGCTTGAGGAGAGATGCTGGGCATTGGGAGAGAGCAAGCAGATACCACATAGAAGGATTGACAGGACACACAAAGCCCCCAGATCACACGGGCAAAGGATGGATAGTAGAGATATTATGGGAGTTCGTCATGCTTTCCAGGTTACATCAAGATAATAGTGGTACAATGGGAGGAAATGGGAGGACAAGGGGATTTGATTAGGCCAGAGAACAGTGTTGTGGGATTAAGGGTTAGAGAGAACTGGGGGAGTTCTGGAAGAGAGGGAATACAGGAAATTTAGACTTTAGGGTGCAAAATATTCCAGGTGATTAGGAAAAAAATCTATGCTAGAGTGTTGCCTCTAGGGAAAATTCAAGGAAACTTGGCAGGGAAGGGAATAAAAGGCAAAACAAAAACAAAAACCCCTACCTCATTGAGACCCAACTTAACAGAGAATTTATTTAACAATAATTTCTTTTCTTAAAGATTTTATTTACTCATTTGAGAGAGAGAGTGAGTGAGAGAGGGAACACAAGCAGGGGGAGTAGCAGGGGCAGAGGGAGAAGCAGGATCCCCATTGAGCAGAGAGCCCAATGCAGGACTCGATCCCAGGACCCCAGGACAATGACCCGATCTAAAGGCAGATGCTTAACCAACTGACCACCCAGGCGTCCCTAACAATAATAATTTCTAATCCCATCCTTAAATACATATCTGCCTCCTATGAACTGTGCTGGTTTGTAGACCAAATTCCAACAGGACAGGGGCTGTGACTTCTTTCAGCAGTGCCAGGGATCCGGGAATGACAATGGGCAATCAACTGGCTCCCTTCAGCGAACTATAGGGAAGTAGAGACGGTGGGAAATCTGGCTTAAATAAAACCTTGCTACCTTCCTTGATTTCTCTGTTTCACCAACACACCAAGCCATCAAGTATTCTTTCTTCTTTCTTTGTCACATCTTTCAGCATCTCCCTATTCATTGCCACCATCCAAGACAAGCACCTTCATAAACCATGCCCAGATCTCCCTCAGTAAGTGCTCTTCAATCCAACCCCTCATCAGGTCTCCCAAGCCCTTCTTCTGAAAATACTGTATCACCACCTCTCCTCCACCCCAGCCCTCACCCCTGATGCTCAAAAATGTAGGTTGTTCATCATTGTTAAGATAAAATCTATTATCACCCGAATTACAAACTGTAGCAATCTGTCCTTGTAGAGAAACTAATAACACCTCATCACACTTTAGCCACAAGACTCACCTCTCCACTACCTTGGTCCCTGAATGTCTAGCTGTAGAAGAGCCATCAGGTAGACTTCCCACCTTCTGGAAGAAACTTCAACAGCGAGGAAGATTTCTCCCCCATTATCGAAGCAGCCCACTTCCCCACAAGGCCAGAAGCAGGAAGCTCTCATCAGCTACCAAGTACCCTCCACCAACCCCATAGCTCCCTAATCCCTCCCCCACAAGGGGAAGGAACACCTCAAAAACCCATGGGACCCTTCACTTTCTGCCTGAAGCCCTCTGGAACTGCTGCCTGGAACTTTGTCATGCCAGGTACTGGAGTCTATTGGTGCAGCTATACCCACCCACCCAAATGCCCTGCCTAGCTCAGCCCTGTTTCATCTCTGAGTAAATGCTTTAGGACAATATTAGCACCTAAGTACTAGAGACGAAATCTCTATCAGCTCAGAAACCCTCAGAACTCTCTAGTCATTCATTATTCCCAGACTCTGCTCATCAGCCCCATTTACCCAAGTCCCCACTTCTCCCTTTCCCCAGTTCTCCCTCTCTTTGCCATCTCAGCCCCATATTCAGCCACTGCCCCTCTCAGTATCCTCAACCTAGAATTCTCCCTGGGGACACAAGACCCCTGTCACTCTCTAAAAAGGAGGTTCTTTGTTCTCACTCCTGACCTGTGAGTTCCCAGACAGTCTCATCCCAATGACCTCTTCTCCCACTTCCTTTCTGGTCATCTCAAGCCACACCCACAATGGAGTTCATCACCCCTAAAACTGCACCGCTCCCTAATAAGAATCCAAGCATTCCCACTGCACTGACCGTACGTAAACACTTTCTACAGGGCTCATTAGGCTGTCCTTTGCCTACTTCTCAATGTCATCTCTACCTCTCCTGCTCACTTTATTGTGACCATAGGAGTCTTCTTCCAGCTCTTCAGAAAATGCAAAGTCCTTTCCTGACCTGGGGCCTCTGTCCCTAGTATCCCCTTGCCTGAAATGCCGTTTTCCTGGCTCTTTGCATGGGTGACTCCTATCATCCTCAGGTATCAGCTAAACCTTAATTCCTTACCAGGGCCTTAACCTGTCAGCTCTCAGTAAGTAGGTTTCCCTCCATTTTTCTCTGTTACAGTAACTACTTGTTTCCTGAGACAACTGTAACTTCATTTCTCAGTAACTGAGCTTAATTTCCATTTTGAGCTATCATTCCAGTGGTGGGAGAAATAATATTCATCTTCTTGGGGTTTCTATCTCCCTCTCCCTGACTCCAAGTTCTGGAGAGCTTACAAAGTGCTGGGGTATGCAGTGGTGGATGGAAGTAGGGTGAGAAGCAGTCTGGTCCTCTATGTCTGACACCCATAGAGAGAACCTCATTCCTATGAGGTCATCAGCCCTTCAGGGTCACTGTGGCATTGGGTTTGGCATTGTAATTTTATGACTGTAAATCTCTCCACATATCTGTTTTGGTTTCCCCAAGGCTGGCCATAATGGATGTTCAAGAAATACTGGAGGAGCATCGGCTCATCCTTGAGGCCTTTGGGCCACCAATGAGGTCTGAAAGGAAGCTGGATGTTCATGCTAACTCTGAGGCCCCATGCCAGGAGTCTTAGCTTCATATGTCATTTTGATCCCTTGAAAGAATGAGAGTCACTGCTATGTGTGCTGCCCACTGTGGTTTATAAAGGACAACACACGTGCAACGACTTTTACTCTTCTCTGCTCTCCTTACTCGTTTTATGGTTCCCAGAGGATTCTCAAGTTTATTGCACTTGGGTTTCATTTAGTCCACCTACTGTGGCATAGAATTTTAGAAATACAGAGGTCTTGGATACCATTACATTTAAGATGATCATTTTATAGATGAGTAAATTAAGATTCAGAGAAAGAAAATGAATTGCCCAAAGCCATAAAACAAGTTACAACGTTGGGATTAGAACCCAACTTAACAGAGAATATAAGAGACAGGTCACTTACTGTCAGATTCTGTGTCCTTCTGTAACACAATGCAGAGTATACCACATTAGCTCCATGAACCACATTGGTTCTATGCACCAAGTCAGGTCTGTGAGCCACTTGGTTCCGGTGGCTTAATTTTTAATGTTGGCTACATATATTCACTGTTTACATGTACCACTTTGATTGCCTAAATTATCTTGGCCCTCTACTGTGTCCATGTGCCATGTCACTTACAATTACCATGTTTCATGTTCGTTACATGTATCCTATTCACTCCAGTGCCATTATGGTAGATTATATTATCACCCCCATTGTTGCTGCTTTCACTATAGAAGAATTATATATCCATACCCACTGCCATGTGACATGTGTTACTTTTCTGTGGGAAGAAAATACTTCCTGCCCTTTTGCTATGGGGCTTGACCATGTGACTTGCTTTGGCCAGTAGGATATCAGCAAAGAGATGTGTGTCACTTCTGAGCAGAAGCTTTAAGAGTCATCTTGTGTCTTTCTCTTTGTCATAAGAATGGGATATTCCAGATAGAGCCTCCTTTTTCAGATTGGATCCAAGAATCCAATGGCAGAAGGCCATGGTCCACTTACAACTTTCATGGAAAATGAGCAATAAATGAGCTTCTGCTGTTGTAAGCCAGGAAGATTATGGAATTGTTTGTCACTGCACCACAATGTAGCAAGTTCAGCAAGACAGCCATGTTGGTTTCATGTACCACATTCATTCCCCTGACCAGGGGCTCTATTGGTTCCAATGCACCATATTGTTTGCATACATTATAAATGCTGTCCTTTTCCTTAGCATTGGACACTCTACCTCAGGCTTCTCCTGTCTCCCAATTCACCAGGCCGCCCTACCCCACCCCATCACTTTGAGAAAAGCCTCCTTGATGTCCTTGTTCCTCAGACTGTAGACCACAGGGTTGAAGAAGGCAGTGAAGACATTGTAAAAGAGTGAGATCTGCTTGTCCCGCTCAGGAGAATAGCTGGAGTTGGGCCTCATGTAGATGTACATGGCTGGAGCATAGAAGAGTGTGACCACAGTCAGGTGGGAAGCACCAGTGGAGAAAGCCTTGCAGCAGCCCTGAGTGGACTTGATCTTGAGAATGATCTGGCCAGTACGGATGTAGGAAGCCAGAATGAGGGATAGTGGGACAACAACCATGAAGACACTGATGACCAGGTCCACCATCTCAATGAGATTGATATCCATGCAAGCCAAGCTTTGTACTGAGGGGCCTTCACAGAGGTAGTGGTTGACCACATTGGGCCCACAGTATGGCAGCCTTATGGTGAGGAATGTATGGATCAGAGAGAAGAAGAAACCACAGGCCCAGGTCCCAGCTGTCAGCTGTGTGCAGAGGTCCCAGCTGAGGATGACAGTATAACGCAGTGGGTGGCAGATGGCCACATATTGGTCATAAGCCATAACTACGAAGAAAATACACTCAGTTAGGCCCAGGGCACCAAACACATATATCTGCAGCCAACAGCCAGTCAAGGAGATGGTCTGAGAGTGAGGGAGGAGATGCACTAACATCTGGGGCATGGTGGTGGTGACACAGCTCATATCTAGCAGGGAGAGGATGCAGAGGAAGAAGTACACGGGCGTGAGCAGCTGCATGTCCAGGCAGATCAGGGTGATGATGAGCGCATTGCCCAGGACTGAGCCCAGGTAAAGGAGAAGGAAGGCAATGGAGAGGACTCTGTTGGGTGTGGGGTCACTGGAGAAGCCAAGCAGAATTAATTCAGAAACCCAGCTTTGGTTCTGCCCTGGAGCCATCCACATGGTGAGGCCCATAAGAGAACCACACTCGTTTAAATCCGAAGTATGGTAGTCCAGCAAGAATGTCGGCCCTGGAGGCAGGGATTTTAATTCTGACCCCCATTACTTACTGTCTTGAACAAGTTACTTAACATCTCTGAACCTCAGTCTCCTCATCTGTAAAATGTAGCTAGTAATACTCATCTCTCAGGGTTTTTATGAGGAGTAGAGGCAATACATATGAAGCATCTGACATATGCCTTAAAAGAATAAATAATGGCAAAGTGCTCACAGGCAATCACCTTCGGTGGACAGACTGGTTGCCCACGTCTAGTGACAATCAATGTACACCACATCAGCTCCAGCCCTCAAACCTTTAGAGGTGGAGTTTGCCTCTGCCTGAAAGATCCTTTGTCTAGAAGCACTGCTCCAAGCCTCTCCTCACGCTGCAAACCTGTCTCCTTTGCCGGCTGTCAATGCGAGGTTTTGTCAATAGAGGGCGCTAGAGGGGGCACTGTGATGTGCTAACCCCAGGAAGGCACTTAGGTTGGGGCAGCAGTCCTTCCTCAGCCACTCAGCTTGAGAGCCAGCGGGCTGGTGCTTGGAAGGGCCCCAAGCACCTCAACTGACCTCAGTGGACCAACTATAGTCACACACTCAGGCCACACTTTCTCCACCCAGTGGTCACTTCTATGCAAACTCTGGCCTGTCCCGACCAGCAGCTGACAGGTATCCCTGTGGTAGGCACACCCTCTTTGAAAAAGTCTGGATTCAGTCTTTTTTTCTTTCTTTTTTTTTTTTTTTGGCAGAGGTGGGGGAGTGCCAGGAGCAGGGGAGGGAGAGAGATAGGTTCTAAATCCCCAGTCCCTTCAATATGTCCTCTCTTTCAGCCATGAGGTAGTAGCTGCTTTTTTTTTTTTTTTCCCCTTGCTACTTCTGGATCTCTTTCAACCTTTTTGGTAGTTACCCACCTTTTACCAGTCAATTATTTTTTTTTAAGATTTTTATTTATTTATTTGACAGAAAGAGATCCAGCGAGGGAGGGAACACAAGCAGGGGGAGTGCGAGAGGGAGAAGCAGGCCTCCCGCAGAGCAGGGAGCCCGATGTGGGGCTCAATCCCATAACCTGAGCTGAAGGCAGACGCTTAACGACTGAGCCACCCAGGTGCCCCTCAATGATTCTTTATATTAAATTTTCCCTGTTCACATCATCACTGGTGTGTTGTTTCCTGACAGCATCCTGACTGGTATGGATGCTAACTCTATGGCAAGTAATTTTGATAAGAAATAGAATGTGACATAGTTACAAGCTATCTATCCATAAAGTATTATTAACTACAAAAGTAAGAAGTATTAGCTATCAGTGGAAAAACTGGACAATATCTTAAATGAGCGATTACAGTTAACATCACCAGTAAGGAGCAGATAGACACAGTGTGTCTCCATATCTGAAATCCTAACAATATAGCATCTATATATTATTTCAGCTCCAAATGCAAAACCTGAATCTAATCATGAGGAAACATCAAAGAAACCTAAATTGAGGGATACTCTATAAAAATACCTAGCTTTTAATCTTCAAAAATATCTTTATCATGAAAGACAAAGAGAGGCTGAGAATCGGGCTGCCTGGACGGTTCAGGTGGTTAAGCGCCCAACTCTTAGGCTCAGGTCATGATCGCAGGGTCATGGGATCAAGCCCCGAGTCCCACTCGGCGCTGAGCGGGGAGCCTGCTTAAGCTCTCTCTCTCCCTCTCCCTCTGCCTCTCCCCTCACTCATCCCCCTGACCCACGCAAGTGCTCTTTCTCTCTCTCTTTAAAAAAAAAAAAAAAGGAAGAAAGAAGGAGAGAGAGAAAGAAAGAAAGAAAAGAAAAGAAAGAAAGAAAAGCTGAGAATCAATAATAGATGGAAGAATACTGAAAAATAAAGCATAACAATTAATGCAATATGTAATTCTGGAAGGGAGGAATGGCAAAAAATCAGTGACAACTGATAAAATTGGAATATGAATTAGATTAGATAAATGTGTCAATGTTAAATTTCCTGAATTTAACAGCTACTATATAAGAGAATATTCCTCTATTCTCAGGAACTATTCACTGAAGTATTAAGGGGTAAAGGAATGTGATGTCTGCAAATTACTCTCAAAGCATTTTGGAAAACATAACATTAACATGACAAATTATTAAAAATTAATAAATCTGGGTATGGGGCATATGGGATTTTTTGTAGTATTCTTTCAGCCTTCCTATAAATTTGAAATTATTCCAAAAAAGTTTTTTAAAAATTAAAAAAAATTTAAATGTGAAATAACTTTTTCAGACGAACAAAAAGTAAGATTATGTGAAGGGCAGACGAACCATGAGAGACTATGGACTCTGAGAAACAAACAGAGTTCTAGAGGGGAGAGGGGTGGGTGGATGAGTTAGCCTGGTGATGGGTATTAAAGAGGGCACGTATTGAATGGAGCACTGGGTGTTATACGCAAACAATGAATCATGGAACACTACATCAAAAACTAATGATGTAATGTATGATGATTAACATACATAATAAAAAAAAAAAGATTATGTGAAGGGAGTTCTTCAGGCAGAAAGAAAGTGATAGAAACATGAAAATGCAAAAAAGAGGGACAAGTCCCTCCAAGAAAAAGATAAATATGTGGGTAAATATAAATTTAAAATGAATGAAAAACAATAACAAAGTCTTGTGGAATTAAAAAAATGAAAGACAAAGATCATGACAATAACACAAGAAATGGAGGGGGTAAATAAAGTCAGAGTTTTCTAAATATTTAGTGTAATTGGAGAAGTGGTAAAACTAATTATTTGCATTAGACTTTGATAAGTCAAGATTTATGTTGTAATCTCTAAAATCATTAAAAGAATAAATAATGCATTACTAACAACCTAAAGTAGTAGAAAATGGACCAAAAAAATGTTTACTAATCCAAAATAATGCTCTTTTGAGAGAGGAAAAAATCAAACAGAAAACAGGTAGGCCAAATAGAAAATAAGTAGAAAGATGGTAAATGTGAACTTAAGTATTTAAGCAATTACTTTAAATGCAAAAGGCCTAAATATTTTAATAAAAGGCGTATTTTCAAATTGAGTTTAAAAAAACCCTACATATTGCTTACAAGAAAAGCACCTTAATCACTTTCCAGTATTTCAATGTATTAAATCAATGCACACCTTAAACTTACACAACGTATGTCAATTATATCTCAGTAAAGCTGGGGTGGAGGAGAGGAACACATCTTAAGGACACAGGCCCACTAGGAAAAAAGAACGGAAGAAAATATACCATGCAGATACTAACCAAAAAAACATGTAGCTTCATGAAACATTTATCAAAATTGACCATATGCTGCATCAGAAATGTAAGATCCAGGGGTGCCTGGGTGGCTCATTAGGTTAAGCGTCTGCCTTCAGCTCAGGTCATGATCCTGGGATCCTAGGATGGAGTCCTGTATGGGGCTCCCTGCTCAGCAGGGAGCCTGTTTCTCCCTCTGCCTGCAGCTCCCCCTGCTCGTGCTCGCGTGCTCTCTCTCTCTCTCTGTCAAATAAATAAATAAAAGCTTTAAAAAAAAAAAGAAATGTAAGATCCAAAAATCCAAAGGATGGAAGTCATTTAGAGTATATTCTCTGATTACCATGAAATTGGCTAAAAATCAATTTCAAAATAAATACAATAGGAAGCACTGTTTTTCCCCTCCTGAAAATCCTTTCAGGGTTCCCCATGCCCCATCGCTTTAGACAGATGCACAGAGCCCTTCCTGAAAGATCTGCCCCCTGCAGACTTCTTCAGCCTCAGGACCAACCGTCTCCCCACCTCATCTCCTTCCATACAAGCCTAGTCTCCATACAAGTATGCCCAATTTCCTGTATGTGTCTACCTCTGTCGCACCTTCACACCTTTGCTGAGGTCTTCAGCATGGAGGAGCACCATCTGCCCACCTGCTGCACCCCTGCCACCCACACACTCTCTGTTGCACATCCAACTCTTATTCATTCCTACATTAGGTCTCAGCTTTAGTGTCATCCCACCAAGAAGCCTCCATTGACCTACACCACCATCTCCCACTCCCAAACCTCGAATAGATGCTGCCTTTATTTCTCCCAGGCCCCCTGTGCTTACCAGCAAGTTATAATCCTAGCAATCCTAGAGGGTTCTGATATGTGGCTTGAGATCTAGTATCTCAGGAAAACTTTCTCCCTCTCCTGTTAACTTAATTCCCACTAACTGAGTTGGAATACCTGTAATAAAGTATGGATATGTGGGTGAATTTATAACCTCCCTTTCAATAATAATAATAATAGATATTAGATAATATTTAACTAATTTCTGTGTGCCAGGCATTGTTACACTACCTCATCTTCACAACAGCTCGCTGAGGTAAGTATAATGACCTCCATTTTACAGAGGGAAAAATAAAGGCACAGAGAGAGAAGTGATTCAATCCACGTAGCTTGGTTTGTGTGGTGGACCTGGGGTTTGAATGGAGGCAGTGTGGCTTCAGAGCCAACCCTGAATTATTAACTTCACTTGCTTCCAGCAAACAGGCTCTAAGTGGGAAGGGTAAAGAATGCATCCCCATCTACACACAAATTTGATCTTGAGATTTGGCAGGAGCTACTGTGGAATCATAGCCTGTAAGTTTCAGCCAACCACCTGACAAGACCGGATCAGAATCCTACAAAGGCAAAGGGCTGAAGTGGCAGCTACAAGCTCTCTCTCGTGATAAATCTCCCTCCATCTGCTCCCATCGTATGGGGATGAGGAGCCATGGGATTGCATTAGAAGCAGAGGGAATCCATGGAAGAGGACGTGGGAAAGTATTGCCATTCTGTAACTTAGTAAATATTAGTAAAAGCCTCTCTGAGTCACACTTGATTTCCATGGGATGGGGGACGTTGTTTAGTTTCAAAAAAAAAAAAAATCTTCTAAGATTCTGTCAGCCCAGCAGTTTCTGTCTTAATAGACAATACCCAAGCCAGCCTCGCGAGAACATGGAGGTGGGTCCTAGTCATCATGGCGACCCCTGTCATCATTGAAGCCTTCTCCCCAAGACAACCATCATTATCCTTTCATGGGTATCTCTCAGCTAGACTTGAAGATCTTTGAGCTCAGGAAATTATGTTATTCATTTCTCTGTTTCTAGCCCTCAGAACATGGCTTGACACAGGGGAACTATGAATAAATATTTATTAAATTAATAAGTGAAAGAAAGAAGGGGGTCTGGGAAGAAAGAAGGAACGGGAGGGGATTGAGGTGTGAAGTGGTGAGGAAAGAACACTAGGAAATAAGGTAACAGGGCCAGAGGGACGTTGGTGGGGAGGTCCAGAGAGGACTCAGGGCTACTTCTGATCTCCAGCCCCTATACATGCCTGGATCCTGCCCACAGCCCCAAGCCCAGTGACCATCTCACCCCTCAGAGAGTCACAGAAACAAGTCACAGAGAGGCTGTCACTTGAACTTGAGGAAAAGAGATTGACTTAATGGGAACACACCTGGGCAGTTGAGTCCAGTGTCCCTAGTCTCCAGAAAGGCATGAGATTTCTGAGAGGTTGGAGTCTGAACCCCCTGCCATCTCTCCATTGTGCAGCTGTCTGCACCTGGCCAGGCCAGCTCTGGCTCCTAAAGGCCTTTCCTGCCTGGTCCTGGGACACAGACAGAGGGAGCTTTGGCTATCCCAGGCTCCCCTCAGTGATCCAAGCTGCTGAGGCTTTATGGACCTGCCTCCTCACCAGGCTGTCCTAGGAGAGCTGAAGAAGGGCCATCCCTCTGCCTCCTGCTGCCTCCATCCCTGTCCCTGGTGAGGGTGCCAAATGGTATTCTCTGATATTGTTAACAAGAACGCTACAAGGAAGAGGCCTTTGTGGACAGAGTGCAGCAAACAACACCCAGGTTGGGGCAGGGGGGAGG
Organism: Mirounga angustirostris; assembly: GCF_029215605.1. NCBI lineage: Eukaryota > Metazoa > Chordata > Mammalia > Carnivora > Phocidae > Mirounga > Mirounga angustirostris. The sequence goes on from NW_026991712.1 coordinate 156,824,569, forward strand.
GTAGTGACCTGCCTATTTCCTATTCCAGCCTTCTGGGGGATATGATCAGCCCAGGGGAGAAGGGGTTGGACCTGGTCACCTTGAAGAAATGTTGAGAACTTCATGAAGGCCTCATTCTGATTCGCCTCTTACTTCCCCTGTTCCCCCAACTTGTCAATTAGACCATGTTTGAGTCATACCTCTATTGCTTACTGAACCACTTGGGACAAATCACAATCCTCCCCTCATTCCCCACCAGTCCAGTACCTTGGACAAGTGACTCAGCCTCTCCGATGATAATTATAGAGTTGACCATGAAGCACCTACCCTATACCAGGTCTTGAGCCAATCCTGGCAAACAGTAACTGGAAAGTAAATGGAGCAGCCCCATATTGCATATAAGGAAGTTGAGGTCCCTCGGAGTAAGGAATTTGCCCAAGGGCTCACATCTTCTTTTTTTTTTTAAGATTTTATTTATTTGACAGAGACACAAGGAGAGAAGGAACACAAGCAGGGGAAGTGGGAGAGGGAGAAGCAGGCTTTCCGCGGAGCAGGGAGCCCGATGCGGGGCTCGATCCCAGGACCCTGGGACCACGACCCGAGCCGAAGGCAGACGCTTAACGACTGAGCCACCCAGGCACCCCAGGCTCACATCTTCTAAGAACAGAACCGGAACTCAAAGCAGGATCTATCAGGTTCTAGGGCCTGTTCTCTTAAATTTGCTGTTAGCCTGCTTCAGCATTCTCCTCTGTAAAATGATAATAATTTCTTAATATCCCCAACCTTCTACAGTGGCTGGGAGAATTAATGAGATAATGTGTTGAAAGCCCGGGCACAAGTCCTGGCCATGCCTCCATGACTTGGAGTTCTTGCACCTGCCTCCTGTCTGGGCCTCCATTCCCCAGCTATTCAGAATGAGGAAATCAGGCTCTGACACCCGCTCCCCCCTCCGCCATCAGCCACAGGCCACAGAACCCATTTGAATTTTCAGAAATGTCATAAGATGGTTATTAAACAAAACCATTATTAAAGTTGATCTATGTAAACAGCGATTAAGTAAATTACACTAACGCAAATGACAATGGACCTTGAGGCTCTTGTGCTAAGTGAAATAAATCAAAGACAAATACCGTATGATCTCACTTATTTGTGGAACATAAAAACATCAGACTCAGAAACAAGAATGGTTGCCAGGGCCTGAGGGGTGGGGGAGATGGAGAGGTTGGTCAAGAGGTACAAACTTTCAGTTATGAGTAAGTTCATGTGACTGTGGTTAGCACTACAGTATTGTATGCTTGGAAGTTTCTATGAGAGTAGAGCTATAATGTTCTCATGGCAACAACAAGATGGTAATTACATGAGGTGAGGATGTGTTAACTAACTTTATTGCAGTAAACATTTTGCAATATGTACCTGTATCAAAGAATCACATCTGTATATCTTAGACTTACACAGTGTTACATGTCAATTATATCCCAATAATTTGGGGCAAAAATCAGCTTACAAAATGAAAAAAAAAAAAAAAGGTCAAAAAATGCTCAAAACTCTTCATACCTTAATTATTCTACATTTTATTGTTCTCCATGTTCTAGAAGTTGTTTGCACCTACTGGATCTGTATGAAGGAAATACTCTATAATGAGGTTATTCTGTGCATCTCTTCCCACCTCTGGGTGCAGTGACACCATGTTTTTAGCTTGCAATTGGCCATGATGGGTTATTAACACCATAGAAGTCAGCAAACGATACAAATCAGAACCCCTCCCTCCCTTCCAGGAACGATTATTAAACATTTACCAACACACCACTGCTTCTAGTCCTGACTCCTAAGAATCTAGATACCTCAGGATAATCTAATGCTGGAGGCATCCCACTCTGCTATTGGTAGGACTCAGCAGAGCCCTCGATGAGCAGCCTCATCCAGGAGAGGCACAGCCCAGCAGCTCCGGTCCTTCTCAGCCCGATAGAGGCTCTCAGAAAACCTGGCAGAGCCCTTGGCCCTTCCTCCCCTTCTGTCTGGACCTTTGTCAGCCTCCCCAGAAACTTCAGCAGGACCACCCATGGTCGAGGCCTTCTGATGCGGACCATGTAGCAGGCCAGCACTGTCATTTGGCTGTTCGGGAAGCAGAAACACCTGCTAGGCCCCACTGGAAGCAAAGGCCAAAATCACTCCAAGCCTAGTTTGCATGGGCACCACTTCAGCCTCCAGAGACAGGGATGTGACTGATAAGGAAACAGTAAGGAACTTGCCAAAGGTCACATGGCTGGGAAGCAGAGGAGCCCAGGGGCAGAGTCCGCTGCTGCCTCAGATGACTGTGGTCTGAGGCAAGCGCAGTTTCCACTTCTCTAGAACAGGGAGGACTTCCTTCTCACACCGTGTTACGATGCAAATCGAGAGATGGCGCGCGTGCGTGTGTGTGTGTGTATGTTGGAGCCCAGGGCTTAGCATAGAAGAAGCACTTAGTAAAGGTCAATCTCATCCCTGTGTCTACTTCCTGATCTCCCCTCGAGTCACACATGGCAGGGAGGGGACACATTCCCTCCTGCGTGATCCCAAGCCTCTCTCCAAACCTCAGCTCTTCCTCAGCCTCAGCTACACTCTCAGGGGACTGCCCTGTGGGATCTTCCCCTGTACCCCAACCACATCCCCCCACTTCCTCCAGCCCAGCCCGATGAGCTCAGAGATTCAGGGGAGGAGGGAGTTTGGGCCCAGAACTCAGGATGATGAAAATGCGCCTCGTTCAATTCTCTTTCTCAGAACCATGATGCAAATGATAAGCACCCCTTGCTCTGAGCCAAGGCCCTAACTCTCCTCATACTTGTCTTGTACCCTCACTTCAGCTGTGAAGAGGTGTCCACGCAGGTGCCTATCTCCTCACTGGATGGATGAGAAAAACTGAGGCCCAGGCAGGTACAGTGACTTGTGCCAGGTCAGAAGCAATCTAGAATCATGAACAGGACAAAACTCAGGCCACCGTGAGTTTTCAAATGACAGAATTACTTAAAGACTGCCAAGCATGGTCCTACCCTCTGTTTCCCAGAAAATGAAATGTGGCCAGAAAGAGCCGAGGGATTTGGCCAAAACCACACAGCTAAACAATGGAACAGCCAGCACGGAACCCTGGTGCCTGCCTCCTGGCCTGGGGCTGTGTTCACAATATCACATGCTTCAGGGCTCCAGTCTAGACTGACAGCTATATCTGACCTCCAACTGAAGTCCTGCTTGCTGTCCCCAGAGCTGGTTGCAGTCACCAGGGGGGGTTGAGGCCAGCCAGGGGTTGGCATGAGAGAGAAGACTGCACTCCAGATGCTTGATTCTGGACCCAGGGGCCCACAGGCCTCAAGGAGCAGAGGGTGGGCTCTTGAGAAGGGGAGGGCCAGGGCGCACTGTGTTAACTACCGGGGCTGTCTAATTGGCCCCAGGCGGAGAATGCCGCTGGGAGGGACCTGTGGGAATTGGCCCTCATTTGCTAAGACAGGCGCCCCAGAAAGTTTTCTGGGTTTGTGTCTGGGGAAGGAGCTGAAAGGATAGCAGGAGGTGGTGATGATTCTAATGATCAAGATTATCTTACTGGTGCTTTGGGACAGGCTCCCAGCACTTTACAGTTTACAGAGCACTTTTACATGTTTTTTGTTTTTTTTTTTTCAGCAGGTCCTCTCAGTACTCCTGTGAGGAAGGTGTTATGGTCCCCATTTTACAGACGATGACAAAGATGGTGACAGACACTTGCTGAGCATTTGTCATAGGCCAGGTCCTCAGGGAGGCATTGATAGTGGTTTTAGTCACTTTGCTGCTGAGTCAAAAGGGGCATTCAAGGTCAGCAGGCCCAGCTCCCCACTCCTCTTCTAGAGCCAGGAAAATTAAGCCCAGAGAAGGAAAGTCATTGGCCTGTATGACTTAGTGGAGGGGACTAGAACCCAGCCATCCTGCCTCTCGGCCATGGGCCCATTCCATCGTCCCCAAGCTTCCTCCCCTGCTCTGTTCTCTGAGAAATTGAAGAACGAGCTGTCCACCTGACCAGCAGTAATAAGTCACTCGCAGGGACCCAACCAGCATCCCCTCAGCATCTTGACTCCTGGGTGTTTACATCTCCCAAGGCTTTGAATCTCACGTGAGCCAATGGAAGGCCATGCAGACAAGCTACAGGTATAGTAGTGATAATAACAGCAGTGATGGGCGCCTGGGTGGCTCAGTTGGTTAAGCGACTGCCTTCGGCTCAGGTCATGATCCCGGAGTCCCAGGATCAAGTCCCGCATCGGGCTCCCTGCTCAGCAGGGAGTCTGCTTCTCCCTCTGACCCTCCCCCCTCTCATGTGCTCTCTGTCTCTCTCATTCTGTCTCAAATAAATAAATAAAATCTTTAAAAATAAATAAATAAATAACAGCAGTGATACTGATGATGGTAATGATAGTAGTAATAGCCAGACCTTATGACCTATTGCTCCCTGTGTGCCTGGTACTCTTCTAAATGCCTTACTTACAATAACTCATCTAATATTCACAATATCCCTATGAAATAGACGGTGTCATCTTCATCATTTTGCAGATGAGGCAACTGAGTCATGGAGATTTAGTAATATGAACAATGTCCTATAGCCACGACCTGACAGTCTAGGTATTGACAAGTGGTATGATGTTAGAAGTTTAACAACTGACTCTCTAGAAAGAAAGGAAGGAAGAAAATACATCAAGCCTGACTTGCAGCCAGGTCAGCCGTGGTGAGTCAAAGTCCAAGTCGCTAAGCCCGTGCGTATCCTCCGTCCTTGCTACCATGGCCACTTTGTTCATGAACCTGTTGAGCAGTGATATGGTAGTTGGGGAAAGAGGCTGACCGGTATCCACAAAACAGATCATTCTATCCCCTTGATTATTAAAATCCTCTTCTGCTGAGGGCACCCTTTGGTGAGCATTCACACGGGACACAAATATCATCACATTCTTTGTCAGCAGAAAGAGGACTATCCTCAGACCAGCTCTCACCAGTTTTCTTCCAAGTCCCTGGCCATCTAGCCAACTCACTGGCTACAGTCCATTAGTTAATATAGATTCTTACCTCTGGCCATTTTTCCTTCCAGATGAAATGAACCACCAAGTACCCTGCTTGATGATCTGCCCCCTAGGAGGATTTCTTTCCACCACGGACTTCAGGGATGTCCCAGAAAGGAGCTCGAGCAGTATAGCTGTCCACGTTCAGGTGGTGCCTGTGTATCATGCAGACCCATCTGTAAACTGGGCCTGAGTTTTCTCTTCCTCATCAATTAATCACAGAGCTCCCCCACCCCGCAATGAGACCACAGGCATTTGGGCTACTTCCTCGTGCAAATTACTTGTACCTTCAGGAATTGCTGGAGTCCAGTTTCACACATTTCACTTCTATTTGATGATGTAGTGTTACTGTGCATGCCAACGTTTGACCTGGTAAGTCAGACAAGATCAAGTTCATAGTGGGAATTTAGGTCACATGGTCACTTGGTGGTTCATGGTCAAGTGTTCAGTCTCTACGAGAGCCCAATGGCAAGCCAAAAGCTGTTTCTCAAAAGGAGAGTAGTTATCCTCAGAGGATAGCAAAGCTTTACTCCAAAATCCTCAGGGTCTGTGTCGTGATTCACCTTTCGTGGCCTGTCAAAGGCTCCAAACAACATCTCTCTCTGCTGCTGACACTTGGAACACCATCAGATCTGCCGACCCATACGGTTCAAATGGCAGAGCAGCTTGCATGGCAGTCTGGACCTGCTTCAGAACCTTATCTTGTCCTGGGCTTCGCCCAAAACTAGAGGCTTTTTAATCCCAATCATCAGTTTAACCCATCCTCAGATTATCTTCTATGCCCTTAGTGCTGCTCCCCCAAGACAGTCATCAAGCAGCGCAGTTTGACCAAATCCCTAGCCCTCCGTTTCAGAGTGGAGAGAGGGAGAGTTACCCAATTCATTTTATGAATCGAATTTACCCTTGACACCAAAACTAAACAAGGGCAACATAAGAAGAGAAACTCATTGACTAACCCCAAAAATGAATATAAGTGCAAAAATCCCAAATAGAGAAGTCGTTTTTTAATAAAATTTTTATTATGTTAGTCACCATACAGTACATCATTAGTTTTTGATGTAGTGTTCCATGATTTATTGTTTGCGTATAACACCCAGTGCTCCATGCAATACATGCCCTCCTTAATACCCATCACTGGGCTAACCTATCCCCCCAACTCCTTCCCCTCTAAAACCCTCAGTTTGTTTCCCGTAGTCCATAGTCTCTCATGGTTCATCTCTCCCTCTGATTCCCCCCCTTCATTTTTCCCTTCCTTCTCCTAATGTCCTCCATGCTATTCCTTATGTTCCACAAATAAGTGAAACCATATGATAATTGACTTTCTCTGCTTGACTTATTTCACTTAGCATAATCTCCTCCAGTTCCAACCATGTCGATGCAAATGGTGGGTATTCATCCTTTCTGATGGCTGAGTGATATTCCATTGTATATATGGACCACATCTTCTTTATCCATTCATCTGTTGAAGGGCATCTCGGCTCCTTCCACAGTTTGGCTATTGTGGACATTGCTGCTATGAACATTGGGGTGCATGTGGCCCTTCTTTTCACTACATCTGTATCTTTGGGGCAAATACCCAGTACTGCAATTGCTGGGTCACAGGGTAGCTCTATTTTTAACTTTTTGAGGAACCTCCACACTGTTTTCCAAAGAGGCTGTACCAACTTGCATTCCCACCAACAGTGTAAGAGGGTTCCCCTTTCTCCACAACCTCTCCAACATCTGTTGTTTCTTGACAAATAGAGAAGTCTAAACTCCCTCCTCCTCAATTCTAAAAACAACAACAAAACTCTGAAAACCGGGGGTGCCTGGGTGGCTCAGTCGTTAAGCGTCTGCCTTCGGCTCAGGTCATGATCCCAGGGTCCTAGGATCAAGCCCTGCATCGGGCTTCCTGCTCTGTGGGAAGCCTGTTTCTCCCTCTCCCACTCCCCCTGCTTGTGTTCCCTCTTTCGCTGTGTCTCTCTCTGTCAAATAAATAAATAAAATCTTTAAAAAAAAAAAAAAAAAAAACTGTGAAAAACAATTTCTTTCATAACTTATTTAGAGGCAAAACCTGGAAATGACCGATCTGACCTAACCTGGTTTGAACATTTATACATTTTGGCGCCAAAATATTTAATTACAAGGTGCTGCCCCACCCCCAGCTGTGTTCTGTAAGTTATGATTTGGAGGAGCCTGAGGAGACAGGACAACTAAAAGTGTGTGGTATCCTGGATGATCTTGGAAAAGAGAAAGGACATTTGGTGGGGGTAGGGGGTTAAGGAATAAGGAAATCTAAATAAAGTATAGACTTCAGTTAATAGCTATATATTGGTATTGGTTCATTAATCGCAACAAACGCACCATAATAACATAAGATGCTGACAACAGGGGAAACACATTGTGGGGTGTATGAGAAATCTTTATGCTATCTTTGCAATAAAGTTTATTCTAAACAAAACAAAAACAAAAGCAAACCAAAAAAAAGCTCTTCTGACTCCACTTCATCCTGCAACTAACTACCTATCTATTTTTCTGCTGTCCTTTACAGCAAATTTCCTCAAAAAAAAAAAAAAAAAAAGGTGATATACTCACTGTCCCAAATTCCTCCTCTCTTCCTCTTTTGAATCCACTGTAATCAAGCTCCCGTTTTTAAACCAATTCTCAATCGTCACTCTCACTGACAGCGTTTATACAACTGATCGCTCCTTCCTTGAAACACTTCCTTCATGTGGATTCCAGGACAGCCCACTTCCTGTATCCCTCCGACCTCTCCAGTGCCCCTTCTCAATCTCTTTTGCAGAGTCTACCTCTTAAAGGTGATGTGCACCTAGGCTCAGTCATGGAACCTGTTCTCCCCTCTCTCTGCTGAACTCCTTTGCTGTCTTCAAACATGTGCTACCCTTCAGGAAAAGAAAGAACGACTCCAAGGGCAGAGGCAGAGAGGAAAGCAGAAGCAGGAGGGCAGAGCATCAAGCCATAGAGGGTTCTTCTTCAGCCTTGAAACCTAATAGGATTTGCCCTACTCGATCTCACACTTGCTTGGCACCTGTGACACCTTTATTTCTTCCACATTCTACTTCTTTTAAAGGGATGCTTACTCTAGGTCTGTCCATGATTTTATCTTGAAAGCATATAACTTGTTTTTCAGGCTCCAGTGTCCACGGATGGAAAGGAATTTTGTCCCAGGATGGATCATACCCAGAGTCTTCCCCATACCTGATCTGGATGATTTAGAAAATCATTTGAGCTGACAATATTTAGATGAGATCTTGGATTAAGATGATACTGTCATGTATCGAAACTTTGAGGGATTTGGGGCTAAATATGTTTGGCATGTGAGACAGACATGAATTTGGGGCTGCCAAAAGGTGGACTGTACTGGGCTGAAAAGTGGCTCCCCAAAAGATATGTTCAAGTCTTAACTTCTGGAACCTGTGAATGTGACCTTATTCAGGAAAACAGTCTGTTCAGGTGCAATTAAGTTAAAGATTTTGAGATCATCCTGGTTTAGGGTGGGACCTAAATCCAATGATTTAGAGAGAAGGCAAAGGGAGATTTGAGACACTCAGACACAAAAGAGGAAGACCATGTGAAGGCAGAGACTGGAGGTAGGCAGCCCCAAATATAAGAACACCTGGAGTCACCAAAAGCTGGGGGAGGCAAGAAAGAATCCTTCCCTAGAGCACAAAGGGAAGAACCCAAAAAGCATGGCCCAGGCAACAATTGTGATTGAGGACTTCTAGCCTCTACAACTGTGAGAGAGTAAGTTTCTCTGGCACTAATCTGTTATGGCAGCCCTAGGGAACCGCTAGAAAAGCCAAAATAAGTGAAAATAAGTGCTCAAATACTTGTAAACACATGTACATAACAGCACTATCCACAATAGTCAAATGGTAGAAACAACCTAAATGTCCATCAAACGATGAACGGATCAATGAAATATAGTATATATACACAACAGAATATTGTTCAGCTATAAAAAGGAATGAAGTAAAGATACATGCTACATGTGGATTAACCTCCAAAACATTATGTTAAGTAAAAGAAGACAAACACAACAAGTCACATACAGTATGATTCCATTTATATGAAATATCCAGAATCGATAAATCCTTACACAAAGAAAGAAAATTGCTGGCGATCAGGAAATGCAGGGAGGGAGGAATGAGGAGTGGCTGCTTAATGGGTACAAGGTTGTCCTTTGGGGTGATGGAATGTTTGGGACTGGATACAAATGGCACTTGTACAATATTGTGAATGTGTGATGAATACATAGTGAATGTGCCACTGAAATGTACATGCTAAAACAATTCCATGTTGTATGAACTTCACCTCAATAAGAAGCTGTTCTTTAAAAACAAAAGTACAAAAATCATACTCTGAAAACTGCAAAACGTTGTTGAAGTAAGTAAAGACTATCTAAATAAATGGAAAAACACCCTGCATTTATGGATCAGAAGGCAATATTGTTAAAATGGCAATACTTTTCAAATTGATCTACAGGTTCAGTGAAATCCCTACCAGAATCTCAGCCGACTTCTTTGTAGAAATTGACAAAATTCATACGGAAATTCAAGGGACTTGGAATAATGAAAACAATTTTGAAAAAGAAAAACAAGGTAGGAAGACACACTTCCCTGTTTAAAAACTTACTATAAAATGTTCATCAAGACAGTATGAAAGTCCAGAGATAAAACCACGAGTCCATGCTCAACTGCTTTTTGACAACAATGTCAAAATCTCTCAGTGGGGGAAAGACTAGTCTTTGGTGCTCGGACAACTGGATACTCTCAAGCAAAAGAATGAAGTTGGACCCCTACCTCACCCATATACAAAAACTAACTCAAAATGGACCAATGACCAAAATATAAGAGTTTAAAATTAAAAGCCATTAAGAGGGGTGCCTGGGTGGCTCAGCTGGTTAAGCATCTGCCTTCAGCTCAGGTCATGATCCCAGTCCTGGGATCGAGCCCCGCATCAGGTTCCCTGCCTAGCAGGAGAGTCTGCTTCTCCCTCTCCCTCTGCCCCTGCTCCTGTACTCTCTCAGAGTCCTGGGATCAAGGCCCATGTTGGGCTCCGCGCTCAGTGGGGAGTCTGCTTGTCCCTCTCCCCCCGCTCGTGCTTGCGCTCTCTCTCTCAAATAAATAAATACTTTTTTAAAAAAATGTAAAAATTAAAAAATAAAAAGCCATTAGGAGAAAACATAGGGGTAAATATTCATAACCTTGGATTTGACAATAGGATTTTAGATATGATACTCAAAGCACAAGCAATAAAAGGAAAAATAGATAATGTGAGCCTCATCAAAATTTTAAAATTCCATGCTTCAAAAGCCATCATCAAGAAAGTGAAAACCTGGGAGGGGCGGAGCAAGATGGCGGAGGAGTAGGAGACCTGGATTTCGTCTCCTCTCAGGAATTCAGCTGGATAGGGATCAAGCCATTCTGAACACCTACAAACTCAACAGGAGATCGAAGAAAGGAATAGCAACAACTCTCTCATCAGAAAAGCGACCACTTTCTGGAAGGTAGGACGTGTGGAGAAGTGAATCCGAGGCGATATTCCGGAGGATAGATGGCGGGGGAGGGGCCTCCGTCGGCCGCTTCTGGCAAGTGATAGAGCCGCGGAGCACAAAATCGGGACTTTTAAAAGTCTGCTCCGCTGAGGGACGTCACTCTGGTGGTTAAGTGGGGGTGGAACCCTCCGGGACAGTGTGGTCTCAGGACCCTCGGGGTCACAGAAAGACCGGGGGTGCCTGAGTGCGGCAGAGCTCCCAGGTAACGGAGCAGGGAAGCCGGCTGCAGAGGCGGAGCCCAGGCGCGGGCTCTCAGCTGGGGTGGCCATAAACCGTGATCCGCGGCACAGCCGGGCCACTGCTCCTCCAGCAGGGACCCAACAAGCGGCAGATCCGGGGAGACTCACCTTCCTCCCCCGGGAGGAGCCGCGCGGGAGTGCACCGCAGGGATCTGCTGGGTTTGGAGACTCCACCCGGGGTCGGGTGCCAGAGATAGAAACGCGCGGTCACAGGCCGGGTGAGCACGGAGTGCGGCCGGAGATCAGGGAGACGGGAGTGACTGACGGCTTTTCTCTGGGGGCTCACTGAGGAGCGGGGCCCCGAGTTCTCGGCTCCTCCGGGGCGGAGATTGGGAGGCCGCCATTCTCACTCTCCGCCTCCAAAGCTGTACGGAAAGCTCGCAGGGAACAAAAGCCCCGGAGAGCAAACCCGAGCAGATTACTTAGCCGGGAGGGGGCAAGGGCGGGGCAATTCTGCCTCCGGCAAAGACGTTTGGAAACCACGGCAACAGGCCCCTCCCCAGAAGATCAGTGAGAACAGCCAGCCAAGACCAAGTTTACCGATCAATGAGAACGGCAGAACTCCAGCGCTAGGGGAATACTGCACATAGAATTCACGGCTTTTTTACCATGATTCCTTAGTCTTTTAAAGTTAATTTTTTTTTAACTGTCTTTTTGTCTTTTTATTTCTTTTTGAATTTTTCTTTTTCCCTTTTTCAAACATCTTATCAATCCCTTTTTTTAAAAAAAAACATTTTTATTTTTCATTTTTAGAGTCATATTCCATCCCTTCATAGTAGTTACCCGTATTTTTGGCTTATATATATAAGTTGTTCTCTCTTTAAAATTTTGAGATAGTTTCTTCTAACAGATTAAAATATACCCTAAATCTCTAGTATATGGTGTTCTCTATTCCCCTGCCTGATCACATCCTCTCCCTTTTTTTTTCTTTTTCTTTTTTCTTTTTTTAAATCCTCTTTCTTTTTTCAAACAACTTCTTATCAATTCCTTTTATAAAATTTTTTATAATTTCCATTTTTACAGTCATTTTCCATCCCTTCATCATATCAACCCTTATTTTTGTACATATATAAGTTTTTCTTTCTTTAAAATTTTGGGAGACACTTTCTTCTAAAAGACCAAAACACACCCCAAATCTAGTGTGTGGCACTGATCTATATACCATATAGATCATATTTGATCACATTCTGGTTTTTCTCTTGTTGTTGTTGTTTTGTTTTGTTTGTTTTTGTTTTTATCTTTATCTTTTTTTTTTTTCTTTTTCTTTTTTCTCTCTTTCCCCTTCTTATCCCACTGCTTCAGGTCTTTTCTGATTTGTTTAGAGTATATTTTCTGGGGACGTGGTTACTCTGCTAGCATTTTGTTCTCTCATTAATCTATTCTCCTCTGCACAAAATGACGAGACGGAAAAAATCACCTCAACAAAAAGAACAAGAGGCAGTACCGACTGCCAGGGACTGCCATGGAACATTCTCCAGAATCGATCACATCCTAGGTCATAAATCAGGTCTCAACCGGTACCAAAAGATTGGGATCATTCCCTGCCTATTTTCAGACCACAATAGGATACTCAATACGGATATTAGTACGATGTCAGATCTAGAGTTCAGAATCATCACTTTAAAGATACTAGCTGGGCTTGAAAAAAATATGGAAGTTATTAGAGAAACTCTTTCTGGAGAAGTAAAAGAGCTAAATCCAACCAAGTAGAAATCAAAAAGGCTATTAATGAGGTGCAATCAAAAATGGGGGCGCTAACTGCTAGAATAAATGAGGCAGAAGAGAGAATCAGTAATATAGAAGATGAAATGCTGGAAAATAAAGAAGCTGAGAAAAAGAGAGATAAACAACTACTGGATCATGAGGGCAGAATTCGAGAGATAAGCGATACCATAAGACGAAACAACATTAGAATAATTGGGATCCCAGAAGAAGAAGAAAGAGAGAGAGGGGCAGAAGGTATAATGGAGCAAATTATAGCAGAGAACTTCCCTAATTTGGGGAAGGAAACAGGCATGAAAATCCAGGAAGCACAGAGAACCCCTCTCAAAATCAATAAAAATAGGTCAACTCCCCGACATCTAATAGTAAAACTTACGAGTCTCATAGACAAAGAGAAAATCCTGAAAGCAGCTCGGGAGAAGAGATATATAACCTACAAGGGTAGAAACATTAGATTGGCAACAGACCTATCCACAGAGACCTGGCAGGCCAGAAAGGACTAGCAGGATATATTCAGAGCACTAAATGAGAAAAATATGCAGCCAAGAATACTCTATCCAGCTAGGCTGTCATTGAAAATTGAAGGAGAGATAAAAAGCTTCCAGGACAAACAAAAACTAAAGGAATTTGCAAACACAAAACCAGCCCTACAGGAAATCTTGAAAGGGGTCCTCTAAGCAAAGAGAGACCCTAAAAGCAACATAGACCAGAAAGGAACACAGACAATATACGGTAACAGTCACCTTACAGGCAATACAATGGCACTAAATTCCTATCTTTCAATAGTTACCTTGAATGTAAATGGGCTAAATGCCCCAATCAAAAGACACAGGCTAACAGACTGGATTAAAAAACAAGATCCATCGATATGCTGTCTTCAAGAGACTCATTTTAGACCCAAAGACACCCCCAGATTGAAAGTGAGGGGGTGGAAAACCATTTACCATGCTAATGGACACCAAAAGAAAGCTGGGGTGGCAATCCTTATATCAGACAAATTAGATTTTAAACCAAAGACTGTAATAAGAGATGAGGAAGGACACTATATCATACTTAAAGGATCTATCCAACAAGAAGATCTAACAATTGTAAATATCTATGCCCCTAACATGGGAGCAGCCAATTATATAAGGCAATTAATAACAAAAGCAAAGAAACACATCAACAACAATACAATAATAGTGGGGGACTTTAACATCCCCCTCACTGAAATGGACAGATCATCTAAGCAAAAGATCAACAAGGAAATAAAGACTTTAAATGACACACTGGACCAAATGGACTTCACAGACATATTCAGAACATTCCACCCCAAAGCAACGGAATACACATTCTTCTCTACTGCCCATGGAACATTCTCCAGAATCGATCACATCCTAGGTCATAAATCAGGTCTCAACCGGTACCAAAAGATTGGGATCATTCCCTGCCTATTTTCAGACCACAATGCTTTGAAACTAGAACTCAATCCCAAGAGGAAAGTCGGAAAGAACTCAAATACATGGAGGCTAAAGAGCATCCTACTGAAGAATGAATGGGTCAACCAGGAAATTAAAGAAGAATTAAAAAAAATACATGGAAACCAATGACAATGAAAACACAACTGTTCAAAATCTTTGGGATGCAGCAAAGGCAGTCCTAAGAGGAAAGTATATAGCAATACAAGCCTTTCTCAAGAAACAAGAAAGGTCTCAAGTACACAACCTAACCCTACACCTAAAGGAGCTGGAGAAAGAACAGCAAATAAAGCCTAAACCAAGCAGGAGAAGAGAAATCATAAAGATCAGAGCAGAAATCAATGAAATAGAAACTAAAAGAACAGTAGAACAGATCAACGAAACTAGGAGCTGGTTCTTTGAAAGAATTAACAAGATTGATAAACCCCTGGCCAGACTTATCAAAAAGAGAAGAGAAATGACCCAAATCAACAAAATCATGAATGAAAGAGGAGAGATCACAACCAACACCAAAGAAATACAAACAATTTTATAAGAACATATTATGAGCAACTCTATGCCAGCAAATTAGATAACCTGGAAGAGATGGATGCATTCCTAGAGATGTATCAACTACCAAAACTGAACCAGGATGAAATAGAAAACCTGAACAGACCTATAACCACTAAGGAAATTGAAGCAGTCATCAAAAATCTCCCAAAAAACAAAAGCCCAGGGCCAGATGGCTTCCCAGGGGAATTCTACCAAACATTTCAAGAAGAATTAATACCTATTCTTCTGAAACTGTTCCAAAAAATCGAAACGGAAGGAAAACTTCCAAACTCATTTTATGAGGCCAGCATTACCTTGATCCCCAAACCAGACAAAGACCCCATCAAAAAGGAGAATTACAGACCAATATCCCTGATGAACATGGATGCAAAAATTCTCACCAAAATACTAGCCAATAGGATCCAACAGTACATTAAAAGGATTATTCACCATGACCAAGTGGGATTTATCCCTGGGCTGCAAGGTTGGTTCAACATCCGCAAATCAATCAATGTGATACAGTACATTAACAAAGGAAAGAACAAGAATCATATGATCCTCTCAATAGATGCAGAAAAAGCTTTTGACAAAGTACAGCATCCTTTCTTGATCAAAACTCTTCAGAGTATAGGGATAGAGGGTACATACCTCAATATCATAAAAGCCATCTATGAAAAACCTACAGCAAATATTATTCTCAATGGGGAAAAACTGAGAGCTTTCCCCCTAAGGTCAGGAACGCGGCAGGGATGTCCACTATCACCACTGCTATTCAACATAGTATTGGAAGTCCTAGCCACAGCAATCAGACAACAAAAAGAAATCAAAGGCATCCAAATTGGCAAAGAAGAAGTCAAACTCTCACTCTTTGCAGATGATATGATACTTTATGTGGAAAACCCCAAAGACTCCACCCCAAAACTGCTAGAACTCATACAGGAATTCAGTCAAGTGGCAGGATATAAAATCAATGCACAGAAGTCAGTGGCATTCCTATACACCAACAACAAGACAGAAGAAAGAGAAATTAAGGAGTCGATCCCATTTACAATTGCATCCAAAACCATAAGATACCTAGGAATAAATCTAACCAAAGAGACAAAGGATCTGTACTCAGAAAACTATAAAATACTCATGAAAGAAATTGAGGAAGACACAAAGAAATGGAAAAACGTTCCATGCTCATGGATTGGAAGAACAAATATTGTGAAGATGTCAATGCTACCTAGAGCAATCTACACATTCAATGCAATCCCCATCAAAATACCATCCACTTTTTTCAAAGAAATGGAACAAATAATCCTAAAATTTGTATGGAACCAGAAAAGACCCCGCATAGCCAGAGGAATATTGAAAAAGAAAAGCAAAGCCGGTGGCATCACAATTCCGGACTTCAAGCTCTATTACAAAGCTGTCATCATCAAGACAGCATGGTACTGGCACAAAAACAGACACATAGATCAATGGAACAGAATAGAGAGCCCAGAAATGGACCCTCAACTCTATGGTCAACTGATCTTCGACAAAGCAGGAAAGAATGTCCAATGGAACAAAGACAGTCTCTTCAACAAATGGTGTTGGGAAAATTGGATAGACACATGCAGAAGAATGAAACTGGACCACTTCCTTACACCACACACAAAAATAGACTCCAAATGGTTGAAAGACCTCAATGTGAGACAGGAGTCCATCAAAATCCTAAAGGAGAACACAGGCAACAACCTCTTTGACCTCAGCCGAAGCAACTTCTTCCTAGAAACATCGCCAAAGGCAAGGGAAGCAAGGGCAAAAATGAACTATTGGGACTTCATCAAGATAAAAAGCTTTTGCAAAGCAAAGGAAACAGTTAACAAAACCAAAAGACAACCGACAGAATGGGAGAAGATATTTGCAAATGACATATCAGATAAAGGGCTAGTATCCAAAATCTATAAAGAACTCATCAAACTCAACACCCAAAGAACAAAGAATCCAATTAAGAAATGGGCAGAAGACATGAACAGACATTTTTCCAAAGAAGACATCCAAATGGCCAACAGACACATGAAAAAGTGCTCAATATCGCTCGGCATCAGGGAAATCCAAATCAAAACCTCAATGAGATATCACCTCACACCAGTCAGAATGGCTAAAATTAACAAGTCAGGAAACGACAGATGTTGGCGGGGATGCGGAGAAAGGGGAACCCTCCTACACTGTTGGTGGGAATGCAAACTGGTGCAGCCACTCTGGAAAACTGTATGGAGGTTCCTCAAAAAGTTGAAAATAGAGCTACCATATGATCCAGCAATTGCACTACTGGGTATTTACCCCAAAGATACAAAAGTAGGGATCCGAAGGGGTACGTGCACCCCGATGTTTATAGCAGCAATGTCCACAATAGCCAAACTGTGGAAAGAGCCAAGATGTCCATCGACAGATGAATGGATAAAGAAGATGTGGTATATATATACAATGGAATATTATGCAGCCATCAAAAGGAATGAGATCTTGCCATTTGCAACGACGTGGATGGAACTGGAGGGTATTATGTTGAGTGAAATAAGTCAAACAGAGAAAGACATGTATCATATGATCTCACTGATATGAGGAATTCTTAATCTCAGGAAACAAACTGAGTGTTGTTGGAGTGGGGAGTGGGGTGGGAGGGATGGGGGGACTGGGTGATAGACACTGGGGAGTGTATGTGCTCTGGTAAGCGCTGTGAATTGTGCAAGACTGTTGAATCTCAGATCTGTACCTCTGAAACAAATAATGCAATATATGTTAAGGACAAAAAAAAAGAAGGAAGGAGAAGAAGAAGAAGAAGAAGAGGGAGGAGGAGGAGGAGGAGGAGGAGGAGGAGGAGGGGGAGGAGGGGGAGGGGGAGGAGGAAGAAGAAGGTAGTGGGAGGGGAAGAATGAAGTGGGGGAAATCGGAGGGGTAGACGAACCATGAGAGACGATGGACTCTGAAAAACAAACAGGGTTCTAGAGGGGAGGGGGGTGGGAGGATGGGTTAGCCTGGTGGTGGGTATTTAGGAGGGCACATTCTGCATGGAGCACTGGGTGTTGTGCACAAACAATGAATCATGGAACACTTCATCTAAAACTAATGTTGTAATGTAAGGGGATTAACATAAGAATAAAAAAATTAAAAAAAAAAAAGAAAGTGAAAACCTGGGCACCTGTGTGGCTCAGTTTGTTAAACAACTGCCTTCGGCTCAGGTCATGATCCTGGAGTCCCGGGATCGAGTCCCACATCAGGGTCCCTGCTCAGTAGGGAGTCTGCTTCTCCCTCTGACCCTCCCCCCTCTCATGTTCTCTCTCTCAAATAAATAAAAAATCTTAAAAAAAAAAAAAAGAAAGAAAGAAAGTGAAAACCTGGGGCACCTGGGTGGCTCAGTTGGGTCAGCATCTGCCTTCCCCTGTCACGATCCCAGAGTCCTGGGATTGAGGCCCATGTTGGGCTCTGTGCTCAGTGGGGAGTCTGCTTGTCCCTCTCCCTCCGCTCGTGCTTTCACTCTCTCTCTCTCTCTCAAATAAATAAATAAAATCTTAAAAAAAAAAAAAAAAGCAAGTGAAAACCTATAGAATGGGAGAAAATATTTACTAATATATGTGCATATATCTGGCAAGAGATTTGTATCTGCAGTATATAAAGAATTCTTACAACCCAATAATAAAGAGACAAAATAACCAAATGTAAAAATAAGCAAAGGATCTGAATACACATTTCTCCAAAGAAGATATATGAATGTTCATTATGCACATGAAAAGATGTTTAACATCGCTAGTCATAAGGGAAATACAAATAAAAAAACACAATGAGATACCACTTCACACCCACTGGGATGGCTATAATCAAAAACAGATAGTAACAAGTATTGTCAAAGATGGGGAGAACCTGGAGCTCTCATTTGTTGCTAGTAGGAAAATAAAATGGTGCAGCCTCTTTGTAAACCAGTCTGGCAATTCCTCAAAAGGTTAAACATAGAGTTAACACGCAACCCAGTAATTCCATTCCAAAATATATACTTAAGAGAAATGAAACTCTATGTCCACATAAAATCTTACAAAAGAGGGTGCCTGGGTGGCTCAGTCGGTTGAGCGACTGCCTTCGGCTCAGGTCATGATCCCAGGGTCCTGGGATCGAGCCCCACATTGGGCTCCCTGCTCTGCGGGGAGCCTGCTTCTCCCTCTCCCACTCCCCCTGCTTGTGTTCCCTCTCTCGCTGTGTCTCTCTCTGTCAAATAAATAAATAAAATCTTTTAAAAAAAAATCTTAACAAAAGAATGTTTAGAGCAGCATTGTTTATAGTAGCCAAAAAGTGGGAAAAACCCAAGTGGCTATTAAGTGATAAATGGATCAACAAATATGGTATAAATGAAATATTATTCAGCCATAAATGGAATATTATTTGGCCATAAAAAGGAATGAAGTACTGATGCATGTTACAACATGGGTAAATCTTGAATACATTATACAAGCAAAAGGAGCCAGTCACAAAATACTATATATTGTATGATGCCATTCATAGGAAATGTCCAGAACAGGCAAATCCATAGAGACAGAAAGCAGAATAGTAGTTGCCTAGGGCTGGGAGGACAAGCAGAATGGGCAGTGATCGTTAACAGGTAGCGTATTTCTTTTTGGGATAATGAAAATGTTTTAAAATTGATCATGGTGGGGGAACCGCTTCTCCCTCTCCCTCTGCCTGCCACTCTGCTTACTTGTGCTCTCTCTCTCTGTCTAATAAATAAATAAAATCTTTTTAAAAAATTGATCATGGTGATAGTAGCACAACTCTGTAAAGACACTAAAAACCACTGAATTACTTTCAGTGGAAGAAATGTAAGATCTGTGAATTATATCCCAATAAAGCTATTACAAAAAAATAAAGGGAAGTAGAGAGAAAGAGTCCTTGCTCTGTGCCTAAAACCCAGCTATTCACACGGTAACCCCCATGTGTTATTTTCTTTGGTTCTTCCGGCCACCTTGTGGTGGAGAAATTACCTCCCTTTGAAAGATATTATGATTGTGTGTGATCTGGTATCAAATCAGACCTTATCTCCAAAGAGAAAAAGGAAGTCAGTTTAGATGCCTATAGAGTGCAAGGTGCTATGCCAAGCTCGTCACATATATCACCCCATTTAATCCTGAGGCACCCTATAAAGAAAGTGTTATAGCATCATTTTACAGGTAAAGAAATTCAGGCTCAGAGAGGTATAAGCCTTATGCCCTAAGACACACAGCATTGACATAATAAAGCAAGATTTGAACCCAGTTCTGTTGGACTCCATTGCTGATATCCTTTCCCCTACGCCACCCCTGGTAACCAGGATCTGAGTCCTGTGCCCCCGATGCCAAGTGCTCCTACCTGCCTTCCTCCCCAGCCCCATGCTGCTAGATTGGTGCGTGCTTCCTGTCCACTTCTCTCACCAGCCAGCCTGTCTCCACCCGCACTGTATACAGAGAGAACAAAGAGCTAGTCTTGGTGTCACAGCCAGCTGGCTTGATTCCCCAGAAGAAGGAATTCCAGTGCCAGAGAAGCCAGCCTGTATCTACGGAAGCCCCAGAGGACCCAGAGGAAGAGGGGGAAAAAAACACTCCCCTACTGCAAATGGGCCAGGCCAGAGATGTCTGCCCAGCCTGCTGAGGGAGCCCCTGAAAAGGGCAGGACCGGCACAGTCCTCCGTGGGAGCTCCTGGCCAGAATCCCCACCTCGGACAGACTAACAGTAGAACAGAAGGCTCACAGTGAGACAGCAGTAGAACTAGACGTTCTCTGGTGGGAGCAGTCGGGAACTTTGACCTGGGCCAGGATCCCGGACGCTGGCCTTCCAAGGCAGCCCAGACACTTAGCCTCAGTCCTCATGCATTTCCTGGGAGATGGTTCCAGCAGGTTTGGGATGGCCCACGGCTCCCACAACCCCGCCTCCTCACTGGTACCCAGGGGCTGGGGACTGAGCTGGGAGAAGGGGTTTTCCCTCAGAAGGGAGATGGGCCAGGAGGAAGATGAGGCCAGGGATCGTCTGAGTCACCATGGTCTATTCACCAGGAGGGCAAGGCTTCTCTGCTTGGCCCAGCCCTGGGGGCAGGCTAGTGGGATGCGGCCAGCCACTGCTGGGGTGGAGCTGGCTCCTCATAAGGAGGGGGAGAGCTGCCCCAGACTCAGTAGGAGCTGCAGGACCATGGCCAAGATGAGGGGTAAGTGGGGTGCCTCCTCTAAATCTGAGAGTGAGGCACCTGAGGGAGGAAACAGGGCAAGGAGCTAGATGGAGGGAGGGGGTTGAGGTGGGCTGGAGGGAGAGTCTGGGCATAGGGCCATGCAAAAGGAAAAGCAGAGGGACTGAGACAGGACAGGGCTAGATCGGGGGCTGCACATAGGTCCAGGTGTTGAAAGGGAGTCAAGAGAATGTGTCCAGGTCAGGATAATGAGTCTGGGGGTTGGGCCCATTCACGGGGAAGGATATGGGGCCTGAGACAGGAATGGTGGTAGCTCAGGGAGATGGGAGAGTTTGTCAGGGGCAAGAATGGATTTGGGAGGTTGAGGTAGGTCTGGAAGGTGGGGAGAGGGGGTGAGGGTTGGGGATCTCTGCCACGGTGCATGGTCACCCTCTCTTCTTTTCTGAGGAGTCACCCCTGCAGAAGGTTCTCCCAGCATTTGGAAGGGCCTGCACTGGGAGCCAGCTGGGTCTCCTGCCCCTCTTCAGTGGGTGGCCCCTGGAGATCCCTTTCCTTCAGTGCGCCTCGGGTGGCCGGCATGGACAAAGCCTGGACTAAGGGGCTTCTCACCCACCCCCAAATCCTATAGGGCTGGTGCAAGGGGGTACAGTGCGTCACAGCTCCTGGCTGTTCCCCGTCAGAGCAGGTGACACCCAGGAAGCCACACAGCCTCTTGTTGCAGACTCCCAGGTGAATCTCTTTGTGCATCAGAGCAGTTCATTGTGGAGATGAAAACCACGTCACTCTGGACTCATTGTGTGTTACGTATTAACTACAGTTTCCCATCTTGGCTGAGGAAAGCTGGAGGGATGTGAAAGAATACTGTGAGGCTGGAGAAGAGCAGTGGGCCTGCCAAGGTCCCATGGGGCACTGGCGACACCACTAAGAAACTGATCACAGCTCCCCCCGAAGAGAAGCGAGCCTCACAGACTCTTGCTTTCACACACCCATGCCCTCACGAATGCACACATTCTCAAAGGACACAGACACCCTCTGGCTCTGCCACCCAACTTCACGCTCAAACACACTCACAGAATCACACACTAGAACACCGGCAACCACTTTCCCTCTCAAACTCCAGCAAATGCATGCATGTCACGCTCACTCTTCGGACCCAGGCCACACACACCCACCTCGCTGTCCCATACAGATTCATCCACACATTTGCTCAGGGGTCCACACCATGCCACAGACACACTCCCTCCCATGAAATCACAGATGATGCCCAGTCTTACAGGGCAACAATCACAAACTCATGATTGCTGCAACTTACATCACAGACAGGCTCACACACACACACACACACACACACACACACACACACACACTCACCATCAGAAGCAGGCATATTCACAGTCAGAGCTGACCCTGGACACACTCATGAGTTTCCAGTCACGTGCACACACATGAACACACGCATTCACATTTACCATCGCACAACTAACACCAGCACAATTCACATATCCAGCCGTACCCCACACAACACAATTGCCCCCACATAGACACAATCAGAAACGCACATGTTTACACCCCACACTTGACAGATACTGTTTCACGGCACCACCCCTGCTCGTTCACAGGGCCACGCTCCTCCTGGGTAGGGCAGCACATAGAGCCTGGGCTCCAGAAAGACAGCCCCCAATTCCCTTCTCCGCCACAGGAATCCTGATCCTGGGGCTCCTATTGGCTACTCCCAGCTGCCTTGGCTACTTGGAGGACCTGGCCAAGTGCCTTCAGGACCCCGAATATGAGTCCAGTCTTGTCACGGCGCAGGAGGGACTCCACACCTCCCCGGTGCCCAAGCGCGTGGTAGTAGTGGGAGCTGGTATGTCAGGCCTGGTGGCGGCCAAGGCCCTCCAGGATGCTGGCCACCAGGTGAGCAGATCTTGGAGGGGTTTCAATCCTTTGCCTCCAGTTTGCTTTCTTGGGCGGGAAAAGAAAAAGAGAGAGGATACAGCCAGCTCTTAGATGGCTGCTCATAACTGGCTGGGTCTCTTAGCCGTCAGTTATGGTTCCTCTAAACTCCAGGCTCCCCCAAGACTTGACCCTAGCTGCACTTGTGTTCTCATGGAAGCAAAGTGGAGAAGAGTTATGCGAACAAGAAAAGGCCAAGAGGCACTCGGTCCCCCATGGAGCATTCTGCCCCACTTACATTACTCAGGACCCTCCCCGCCTCCATCTGGTTATTCTGCACATTCAAGGAACCTACTGCTGGGAATTCTGGACTACAGCCTGTGGCGGGATGGAGATGGGTGTACGGGGTGGGAGAAGGGAAAGCATGATGCTGAGAACAACAGCAGGTCCTCTGGACCCCAGGTAACCATCCTGGAAGCCAGCCACCACATCGGGGGTCGAGTCAGCACATTCAGGAACGAGAAGGAGGGCTGGTACCATGAACTGGGGCCCATGCGAATCCCAAAGTCCCATAGGTAAGTCCCAGGGAAGGAATGGGCAAAAGGCAAGCAAGAGGAATTAGGTGGCGGGGAGGGGGGAGGACAGGGGCCCTTGCAGCTATAGTGTCAGAGTTTCTCAGATCCACTGTCTCATGTGGTTCAATCCTGCAAGTTGGGACCAACAGTGGTCTCCCATTTGACAGGGAAGACCGAGGTTCAGAGCCCAGGGTCACACAGAAAGTGGTAGGTCCCAGACTAATAATAATAGTTACCATTAATTCATCAAATGGTGTACTTCAAATATGGACAGCTTCTTATACGTCAATTATACCCCATTAGGCTACAAAGTAATAATAATAATCCTATCAGCTGACATTTGTTGAGCACCTCTATGTGCCAAGTGCCGTGCTGAATGCCACATGTGCATTATTTCATCTGATCCTCTTATTTTTCCCAGTTACAAATCAAAAAACTGGGCTCAGAGATATTAAGTGACTCATCCAAGGTTCTCCTAGGAGAAAGTGACAGAGCTCCTCTTCAAAATCAAGGAGGCAACTGGCCCCAAAACATACACTCAACCCCTACGCTCTAACTGGCTCCTGGAACAGAACCCAGCCCCTGGTTCTGAGGCTTCTAAGACAAAAGAGATCCTTCGCCCGGTGTCCCACAGACCTCCAAAAATATGATTACTTTTTTGCCTTAAGTGTAAACTGAACCCAAGTCTCCCCTCCAAACACCACCAAAAACAAAAACAAAAACAAAAGGAACCAGCCCAAACTAGGAGTCTTTAGATTTGGTCTCACCTTCCTTAGAAATGGAAGATGGGATTTCAAATACTGTCTGAAACTAAAGGCCTTGGTCTCTACTTAAGTCCTGTACTCAGGGATTTCTTACAGGGCTTTCCTTGGGTGATGGGTAAACTCTGTCCTCACGATCTTCCTTGGGGCAAAAACAGAAGGAAAAGAATTAATACCACAACATGAGGAAGCAGGGTTAGAGTTGAAAAACAGTCCGAGTTCCCTGGGCACATGAAGAAACTCGTTTCCCTGGAAATGGCCTCTATAGTCAAGCCAGCAGGAATGAGGTGTCACTGGGAGAGGTGTCATGATTACACCTGTATCTGCTCCAGGCTGGTTCATACCTACATCAAGAAGCTTGGCCTGAAGCTGAACAAGTTCACATCATATGATGGCAACACCTGGTACCTCATCAAAGGACAACGCTATCGCACCAGGGAGGTCCAGGACAATCCAGAGGTCCTGGGCTATTCCGTAAGCCCAACGGAGAAGGGCAAAAGCCCTATGAATCTCTTCTACCAGTCCATTGCCAAGGTGCCTACTGCTTCACCCCTCCCAGGGTCGGGAAAGAACAAGTTCTGGCCCCAGGTCACCTGGCAAGTTAGTGGATAGACCCAAGTGGCCTGGTTCCCATTCCAGCACCCTTGTGATTGGTCTCTCCTCTAATGTCCCCTAAGAATGTTGCCACCCTGTCCCTAGTGCCCAGCCCCATCTCTTTCCCTGTCCGTGGTGGTCCAATGGCTTACTGCTTGATGGTGACAGTGGAAGGAAGGGGAATCACCAGATAACTCAGTCCTCGGTAGCGAATCAATCTTCCTGGATTGCAGTGAATGTCTTCCCCTTAAATTTCAGTCTCCAAAGGTCCTTCAATGAAAGGGAGACTTAGGAGGAAAAAGGAACATTTAGGAGCTCTTGGCAGCATCCTTCCCCTGGTCTTTCCATTCCCCCACCACCTTGTTCCTCCCCTCTTTAAAGGGACATCCAGAGAAGGCAGGAGTCCTGCCACTGGCTCTGTGGCTTTAATCTCAGCTCTTCCCCTTTCTCCCCTTTTGCAGCTCAAAGAAAATCTGAACAACTTCAACTGCAGCCACCTGCTGTCCTTTTATGATTCTTACTCCACCAAGGTATGTGAGGCACAGAAGTCCCAGGATAAGGGTGGAAGGGGTCTGTGCTCAGCCTAGCCCCCTGGGGTTGTCCCCTGATGACAAGGATCTTCTCTTCCCACTACCAAAGTCTTCACTTTCCTGGAGTCCAGTCTTGCCCCTTGCCTGCCCTAGGCCCCTGCTGAAGCCCCTTCCTACATGTGGGGCCCTCCATCTGGAGCTTCTACCTCCCCACAGGCTTACTTGGTGAAGGAAGGGATGCTGAGCGAAGGAGCAGTAAAGATGATTGGGACTGTGATGAATGAGGATTCTGGATACTATAAGTCCTTCCTAGAGTCCCTGTGGGATAGCTTCATCTTCTCCAAAAGTAACAAGTAAGGCCAACTGGGACCAGGGATGGAATCTGCTCCTCCTCCACCTCTCAGAGCAGAGAAATGGAACTACGATTACTGGGTAGTCACTATGTGCCAGGCACAGTGATAAGCACTTTCCAAAAAATTGTCCCATTGAATCACCTGGAAGGTTGGTACTATTATTCAGAGCCATTTTACAGGTGAGGATGCTGAGGCTCAGAGGAATTCTATAATTTACCCAAGGTCACATAATGGGTGAAAGCTGGAGCCAGAATCCAAACCCAGGTCTGTGGGACTCATCCTGGGACACAGGACTGTATGGTAGCTGAATCCATGGGCTGTGGGTCTAGACTGTGGGTGTCATCCTGGGACAGTCCCTCTCCACCAGGTAACAGTTTCCCAAAGTATAAAATTAAACAATGATCCCTCTCTCACAGACTAGCTAAGGAGATGTATATGAAGCATCCCGCACAGGCTGCAGGAAGCTAGTTTCCTTGCTTTTCAGACCAGGAAGGCTGTCAGCAACTCAGCAAAGGGGCCCAGTGCCCCCACACTCCCCTTCTGCCCTCCCCTCACCCCTGCAGCTTTTCCGAGATCACCGGTGGCTTCGACCAGCTCCCCAAAGCCCTCAGCGCTAGCCTGAAGCCTGGCACCATCCGCCTGGGCTCCAACGTGGAGACGGTAGTGAGGGATGGGCCTGAAGTCCGGGTCTCCTACCAGCTGGGCAAGCCAAGGTGGGCACTGAACACCCTCACCGCGGACTTTGTCATCATCACGGCCTCAGCCAAGGCCACGCGCCTCATCACCTTTAAGCCACCGCTCTCCCCAAACAAGACGGAAGCACTCCGCTTGGTGCATTACACCAGTGCCACCAAGGTGATCCTGGCCTGTGAGGAGCCCTTCTGGGAGCGGGATGGCATCCGGGGTGGGGTCTCTGTCACCGACAGGCCCTCGCGCTACATCTACTACCCCAGCCACAGCTTCCCCAGTGGCAAGAGCATCCTGCTGGCCTCTTACACCGTGGACGATGACTCTCACTTCTTCACATCCATGACGCATGAGCAGTTGGAGGATGTGGTCCTGGAGGACCTGGCGGCCGTGCACCAGATACCCAAGGAGGAGCTGCGGCGCATGTGCCCCTCCTCCGTGGTTAAGCGCTGGTCTCTAGACCCCCTCACCATGGGTGCCTTCACTGAGTTCACACCCTACCAGTTTATCGACTATTCACAGGAGCTCTTCAAGCCCGAGGGCCGCATCCACTTTGCAGGCGAGCACACCAGCCTGCCCCATGGCTGGATAGACACTGCTATCAATTCTGGCCTGCAAGCGGCCGGGAATATCCAGGCTGCTGTGGATGAGGAGGCCACGGGAGAGTAGAAGACATTCACTCACACCCAGAACCATTTCTAACCTAGAGAGAAACCCCTGAGGGAATCTGGCAGGAAAAGGGCTGGGAGGTGGGAGTTGGAGGCAGAGACCCAGGAGAGAGGTCACCATTAGTCCCCCTGGCCCACAAGCAAGAATCTAAAAATGCGGAAGAATCAGCTGTCAAGTCCACAAAGAATCACTCCCTTTCCTGCTTCTCTCCCCTGCCAGGCCTTGAGGAGGGAAGCAACTGAGTCAACATAGATGGAGGGTAGGATCAAATCAAGGATGGTGAGCACTAGAATCAGCCCTTAGCTTGGATTGTCTCCTGCTGCGTAATTGTAACAAGCAAAAGAGAAAAGCTCCAGCAGTGCCCTAATTTCTGTCATATACAACCAGAAGCTTCTAAAGGAACAGACAAACCCCAAACCATAGCAATGTTAAACCACAGATTAGCCACACACAAACCCACAGAGCATATAAACCCCATCATTGCGTGCCTGAGCTGGGAGCCTCACATCTTGGCCCAACATGAAATCTAGATGGATGGGAGAGATAAGGGTTCTTCTCTGTTCTTTTTGAGCTTGCAAGAGCAGGATCTTGGCTTCCTAGAGACACCTCCTGGCCCATAGACTTTTCCTTTTCACTCTTACCTCCCATCACCAACCAGACCCCCCCACACACACACCTCTGCCTGTCCATCCTACACATCCCCCGGGGAGGACACAAAGCTCCATTCTCCATACTTCCACTCTGCTCTTCTTTAGCAGAAGAGCCCTGTCCTTCCAGACCCAACTAACTTATTCCTCCTCCCCGAATCCTCTCTTAACAGCCGCACCCAAACCCCAGGGATCTTTCTCTCTCTCTTAAACCTCCACCCTTCCTCCCTAGAATCCCAAATGTTTGGACTGTGGATCTTCTCATGTTATTATGTAATTACTTTGTGAGGGCACATTATCTGCCCATCTACACTGAGAGCCCCAAGGGCTGGGATCATATCATGTATGCTTCGGTTAATTTTCCCCCATAAACAATATATGCTATTTCCTTCACCCTCTCAATAAATATTCATTTTGCATCTACCATGTGTCAGGCAATGTGCTGAGTGCCAAGTACAAAGAATAAGCTGCATTATTCAATTGAATCAAACCTCCAACCCTACCTGTGTCCCTATACCTCCAATGATCAGCTCCCAAATATGGCTCATTTTTTATCCCAATTTCTTGGGTATTTGGGTCCAATCATGCAAAAGAAAGAAGTAAATAAAGGGGTAAACTCTTTCCCTTGAAAACATTCCTACCAGGGTGACCCTGGAAGACTCTGAAGACCAGCATGATGCAGGGAGTGCTATGTCTTGAGACTGGCATATTGCATAGAAGGAAAGGAATAGAGAAAGGAAACTCACATTTTCTTACTGCATTTTGGTCTCTTGTTAAAATCCCAGCTGGCTTTATTCCGGTTTTTCACTCACCTCTGTATTAGTCAGGACTTTTTCAGTTATAAGTGCTGGAAACCAAACTCAGACTAGCTTAAAGGAAATGAAATGTTTTAACTCACATATCTGGAAAGTCCAGGGTGAAGCTCACTACATCCAGGCTGATTGGGTTTAGGAATTAATAAATTGTCATTAAGGTTCTCTCTCTTTCCACCTCTTGACCCTTAGCTAACTTAGCTTCTGTATTGAGTTAAATAATGTCCCCCAAAATTCATATCCACCCCCAAACCTATGAATGTGACCTTATTTGGAAATAGGGTCTTAGCAGATTTAATCAAGTTAAGATGAGGTCATACTGCAGTAGGGTGGACCCTAATCCAATGACTAGTATCCTGATAGGAAGAGCGAAATTTGGACAGAGACATACACAGAAGGAAGACAGCCACATGAGGATGGAGGCAGGTGGGAGGGATGTGTCTACAAACCAAGGAATGCAAACGACTGCCAGATACCTCCAAAAGCCAGGAGAGAGGCATGGAACAGATTCTTCCTCAGAACCCCCAGAAGGAACCAACCCTGATGACACCTTGATTTTGAACTTCTTTGAGTACTGTGAGAAAATAAATTTTTGCTGGTTTAAGCCATCTAATTGTGCAGTGATTTGTTATGGCAGCCCTAGGAAACTAACACAGCTTCCTTCCTTCTTCTGGCAAGGAACACAGTCAGAAGCAACTCCAAGGTTATATCTTCATAGGTAAGATATATCTTCATAGGTAAGGGGAAAGGAAGAACTCTTCTCTCCCAATGCATTTTTTTTAATATTTTCACACTCCCCGTCCACCTGATGGATCAGGCGCCCACCCCTTGGAATAGAAAGCAGGTCTTGTGACCGGCAGCCCCAGCCACCAGTGGAAGGAGAGAAAGGACCATCTCTTAAGAAGGGTATTTGGGGCAGATAAAAACAACAGATGTACACTGCTAACAGCAACACCTCCAGACCCGAGGGTTGGGCTAAAGGATGCTGCAGACAGCCATGCTCCTTTGTTTTAGAGATCTTGGCTGAGTTTGATAACTGACCATTTGGGCCTCTTTTCTTTTATCTTCCTGAGCTTTAAATTCCTGCTCTTATGTTTTAAATTCACCAAAAAAAGAGCATATCTATAAAACCCTAGGTCCCCCACCCTCTACCCCAGTAAAAACAGAACCCCAGGCCCATGTGTTCCCTTTACCTGCAACTTTCCTGTGTAGCCTCAGGTGTGCGGTGTAATTTCCAGGTCTTGTAAATAGTAAATCTTTATTTATTCAAAGTTTCCTGATGGTTGTTACTGACAGGTGCCTTATAATCATAAGAACTACAAGGGTCAATCCAGTCACAACATTGGTTTGGAAAGGGAAGATGTCTGTGGGAAGCTCACCAGGGCCAGGTGAGTGCCCCCTGGCATTTCTAGCCAATACTGACAGACTGAGACTGGCACAAAGCAGAGGCAAATGACTCCCAGCATTCGGATGGGAGTATTAGGCAGAAAATGAAAAGGTTCAGAAATACCAGAGGACTGTCGTTGGGGACACATAGCTGCTACGCAGAGTTCTTGATTACAAACAACAGAAACCGAGTCTGAGTGACTTAAGTTGAGGAGGAACTTGAGGAAGAGTATCAAGAATCTCACAAAATTGACAAGAAGGAGAGTAGGCAGATGCCAAAGGAGCCCAGGTGGCCTGAGTCACAGCCAAGCTCCAAGCTCCTGCCATTGGAGCAACCTGATTGCTGGAACTGTGGCCATGGAGCACAGCATCCACCACCAAGACCAGCCACAGGATGCTCCTGCTGCTGTCAGAATGAGTTCTCAACTATCCACTGCTTCTTGGTGTCATTTTCCCCAGATTCAAAGTCCCAGATGGGAGCATCCAATTGGCTGAGTCTAGTGTTCACTCCCCGTGTGGGGGGTCAGGAAAAGCAAGCAACCAACAACACTCTGGCTTCTGAGGTGGGAGGTGAGGCACTGCCTTCCATCAAACCTTATTGTGCTGGGTTCCCCAGGCATAGGAAAGAGGTGTTGATGCTGGCAGCCATAAGGCAGAAGTCAAGGTAAGGCCCAAAGGGATGACAGGGCACAGACCACCCTTACTACGTTAGCCATTGAACACTCTAAGCCTCAGCTGGACAACAAGGATAGCACCCACCACATCATGGGTGAAGGGATTAGAGATTATGTATGAAAGGCACCTGGAGAGTCTGTGTACAAAACATATGTGGTAAGTCCTTGTACTCTAATGTTCTGAGAGAGGAGTTATTCCCATTTAAAGATGAGGACACTGAGGTTGAGCAGGGCTGAGGGACTTGCTAAAGGTTTGACAGCGACTGCTGCGGAGAGGATTTGCACCCAGGGCTACCTGACTCATAAGTCTAGCTCCCTCCACAATACAATGCTGCTGGTCTAGTTGGAGAGAGGAATGACTGGCCTGAAGGAGATGGGACAAAATCCAGACCAACAGATGCTGAGGAAGGCAAGGTGGCAGGAGCTCCATGAAGGCCAAGATGGGCAGAATGGACCTCCTCTCTGGGTGACACACTATCCCTAGAATGTGACACTCTCTTATTTCCTTTCCTACAAGCTTTCTTGAAAAGGGAAAAAAGAGTGGTGTTACAGTTCATAAAACCAACAGCCTCTCTACAGATCTCTGCTACAAATTTGAGTAAGCAGCTTTTTTAATCTTATATATCAAAATCTGAGAATACTCATAGAAGTGTGAGCACATATAACAGTATATGTAAAATAAGCCTTAACAGAAACAGCAGTTAAGAATGACTCCAATAACTATTGAGAGGTGAAAGCATGCCCCATACCTTCCCAAAATGCACCACCCACAAAATCCATTTGGAGGTCTAACTTCTGATCATTCCAAGCTGAAGCTCACTTGGGAGCATGGAGCATCTGGAACAAACCCTTACTTGGAGTCCCTGGGCATGACATCTTCTCTTCCTGCCCCCAGGCATCTTCTTAGAATTCTGTAAGGACATCAAGGATCAGATTCCAGAGCTCTAGATGAAGCAGGGCTGGAACTTGGAGCTGGGCCCCTTGGATACCAAGAACCCACTAATCAGCACCAGGAAAAAGGGTGAAGCAGGAGGGGTGGAGAAGGAAGAGGAAGTAGACCCTGCCAGGAGCAACAACTCAGCCCCTCTACACCTTCCTTTTCCAAGTCATTCTGTATTCATCACTGAATATTAGTCTTCCTGCTTGACAGACAAGGAATTCAGGCCCCAAGAGTGAGATGGACCCAGCATGCAAGTGGAAGAGTCCAGACCAGATGATAATAAAAATAGCCTTCATTACTCAGTCTCCATTTGCAGGTACTGAGCTAGAACCATATATTCATTTTCTAACTGAATCACCACAAAAACAAAACCAAAAAACAACCCTCTATGAAATAGACACCATTATCATCTCCACTTTACAAATGAAGGAATTAAGAACTAGAAAAGTTGTTTTTCTAGAAATTCCTCAAATGACCAAACATAGTCTCCATATAACTTGAGATTCTATTCCTAGGTAAGAAATGAAAATATACATGTACATAAAAACTTGTATTTGAATGTTTATAGCAGCATTATTCATAGTAGCCAAAAGGTAGTGGCGCCTGGGTGGCTCAGTCGGTTGGGCATCTGACTCTTGATTTCGACTCAGGTCATGATCTCAGGGTTGTGAAATCAAGCCCAGTGTGGAGCCTCCTTAGGATTCTCTCTCTCCCCTGCCCTCCCCCCGACTCATGCTGGACCTCTCTCTCTCTCAAAAAAAAAAAAAAATTAAAAATTAAAAAAATAAATAGCCAAAAGGTAAAACCTCCCAAATGTCCATCAACTGACAAATGGATAAATGTGTAGCAGTTATACAATGGAATATTATTTGGCCATACAAAAAGAATAAAATACTGACGTACTAGAACATGGATGAACCACGAAAACATTATGCTAAGTGAAAGAAGCCAGTAACAAAAGACCACATATTATGATTCCATGTATATGTAATGTCCAGAAGAGGGAAATTTATGAGATGGAAAGCAAATCAGTGGTTGCTTGATTGGGGGGGAGGGGAGGAGGGAGTTGATAGCTGAAAGGCACGGGGTTTCTTGAGGTAATTAAAATGAAAACTGACTATGGTGAGGTTGAATAGATGACTATACTAAAAAACCATTGAACTACATACTTTAAATGGGTGAAATGTATGGTATGTGGATTACATCTCAAAAAAACTGTTTAAAAAAAAAAGTTATTTTTTTGTAAGTTGCATAAACAGACATTTCTTTATGGTGCCCTGCATGTCCACACAAATTTAAAGTTTTAGTTTAACAGGTAAATTAAATCAAAAGATCTCCCAGACCCCCTGTAATAAAAAGTGAACCAGTACAAACCAGAGCCAGACCTAGTATTGTCTTTAAAACCATTTAACTCAAAAGAATCAGAATGCTGCTTCTTCCTTGAGCCTCTGGCTGTCTGAAGGGTTTCTCTTCAATACAAGGGGCTGGCCCCTGCCCATCTCTCTAAGACTAGAGAAGAAGGAAACAAACTCTCTGGTGATACCGCAAGGAGGCACAAATTGACTTTAGGAAGCACGTTCATCTGTGTACCTGGGAAGATTGGGAAATTGCTTTCATTAGAAATGGTCCCATCTTGGTACCCCAGGGACATGGAAGTGGGGATGTGAGAGTCAGCCATTGCCCCCAAGACTGTTCTGCACATAGCAAGTAGCTGGGACTCAAGCTTTTCAGGCTTAGCCAGTGCAATGGAAATTCTGAGTCCCTAATGGGTGGTGGCACCAGAGTAGGACTTCTAGACCAAACTTGGCATCCTAAGCTATCCAAAAGAGAAGGGTAATTCAACAGAAGAGCTCTGACCTAATAGCCCATCACCATCAGCATTCCACACTCCACCCCAAGAGGAAGACAGGGAGTGTTTATGGACTGAAAGTGTCCTTAAAGAACATGGAGCCCAGCCCCTATTTTTAAAATAAGAAAACTGAAAAGCCCAGAGTAATTAAAAACACAATCAAGGGAAAGAGAATATAAAAAATTTGTTAATCTGATTTTAAAAATAACTAAAGAGAACTTCAGAGGCGAAAACCATAAATGCAATTAGAAAGACAAGGAATAGATTTAATAGGAGGCTAGACTCATTTGGAAAGATAACCAGCAAACTGAAGGAAAAAGCTAAAAGATGAAAACCATGAAAAAGAATTTAACAGCCACATAGGATAGAGGGAGAATATCCAGTATAAAACTAATTTGGTATATAGCAGGAAAAGACCAGAAGGGGAAAAAGGCAATAGTTGAAGAAATAATAACTGAAAAATTTCCAGAATTGATGAAACAGCTAAAACAAGAGACAAAGGAAGTCTTGCAAATTCCCAAGCTGGCTAAGTAAAAAGAAGTGCACTCCTGGACACATCATGATCAAACTGCTGAACACAAAAACACAAAGATGTTAAAAGCATCCAGAAAAGAAAGATCACCCACAAGGGACTGTCAATTAAATTGATAGCTGAATTCTCAATAGCAACAATAAGACCACAACACACTGGAGTATTGCCTGCAAAGTGCTTAGAGAAAGTAACAGGCAGCCTAGAGTTCTAGACCCAGCAAAACTATCTTTCAATAGTAAGGATGAAATAAAGACATTTCTGGGGCACCTGGGTGGCTCAGTCGGTTGGGCATCTGACTCTTGATTTTGGCTCAGGCCTCCATCTCAGTGTGGTGGGATCGAGCCTCGTGTCAGGCTCATGCTCTGTGCAGTCTGCTTGAGATTCTCTCTCTCCCTCTGCCCTTCCCCCATTCATGCTCTAGATAGATAGATAGATAAAATCTCATAAAAAAATTTTTAAAAATAGACATTTCTACAAAACAAAAACCAGACAGGCTTTCCAATGAACAGAACCTCACTGAAGGATCTTCTGAAGGGTATACCTCAGGAAGAATAAAATGAGTCCAAAGTGAACATCTGCATGGAGAAAAGGAATA
The DNA here is from genome assembly GCF_029215605.1 of Mirounga angustirostris. Classification (NCBI taxonomy): domain Eukaryota; kingdom Metazoa; phylum Chordata; class Mammalia; order Carnivora; family Phocidae; genus Mirounga; species Mirounga angustirostris. The sequence goes on from NW_026991712.1 coordinate 156,858,762, forward strand.
GTGAGCAAATAATATTATAAGCATGTGGTAAATTTAAAGAAACACCAACATTGTTAAGACAATAATGACTATGACCAATTTTTAGTGTTAAAATTTTTTTTTTTTTTGGCTGGGGGGTAGGGGGAGGCTAGAGGAAGAGGAAGAGAGAGAATCTTAATCAGGCTCCATGCTGGGCTCAGTCTCACGACCGTGAGATCATGACCTGAGCCAAATTCAAGAATTGGACGCTTAACTGACTGAGCCACTCAGGTGCCCCTCTTAGTGTTAAAAGTTCCAAATTCCTGGACAAAAATAACCTATAAGTCAAGAGGAAAGTGATTTGAGAAAAAATATACTGTGTCTCTGTAAAAGAAGTAACACTGTAGAGTCCATACCAAGATAAAGACTTAATAGAGTTAATTGAACTTCAAACATTTAAAACTCTGCGACAGATCACCTACCCATATCTATTATCCCCCTCTTCATTAGTAATAGATCCCTGCAACATTTAAAGATTTTATTTTATTTTTATTTTTATTTTTTTTAAAGATTTTATTTATTTATTTGAGAGAGAGAGAATGAGAGAGAGCATGAGAGGGGAGAGGGTCAGAGGGAGAAGCAGACTCCCCACTGAGAGGGGAGCCCAATGTGGGACTCGATCCTGGGACTCCAGGATCATGACCTGAGCTGAAGGCAGTCGCTTAACCAACTGAGCCACCCAGGTGCCCTAAAGATTTTATTTTTAAGTAACTTCTACAACCTAATGTAGGGCTTAAAACTACAACCCTGAGATCAAGAGTCACACGCTTCACTACTGAGCCAGCCAGGCACCCCAGAACCCTGTACTGTTTAATGGCAATGTGCCCAGCTAAAACCCCACATTTCCCAGCCTCTTTTGAAGATAAGCATGGCCAGTGAAATATAAACCAAGTTATGGGATAAAGCAGCTAGAAAAGTTCCTTAAAGGGAGATGACTCTGAGGGAAAGGGCTCCCCTTTTGTCCCTTGCTCTTCCCCTTCTTCTTGTCTACAACTCAGATGAGATGGCTAGGGCTCCAGCATCCATTTTGTGACCATAAGATGGCATCCAACTTAAAACATTAGGAAAACAACCAAGAGAATAAACATAAGGAAAACAGAAGGAAGGATTTAATAAAGATATTAATACATATCTAATTAATAAATATATTAATTACAAAGATTTTTAAAATAACAAATATAAGTTATTAGCTAACCTATTCAAGAAAAATAGGAGGAAGCAGAAATGCATAACATAAAAAATGAAAATGGGGTATCACTAGTATGGAGTAACTAAAAGAATCGTACCTAGACTACTTTTCCCAGCAATACACAAGTAAATTTGATACTTGAATAGGTTATTTTCTCAGAAAGTGAAAATTAACAAAACTGGCCTTAGGAGAGACAGGAAAGTTTAAACAGAACAACCACAATAATGAAAATAAAGATGCAAAAAGGCCAACCCTCCCTCAAAGAGCACCAAACCCTGATGCTTTCACATAATTTTAATAAACCTTCAGGAAACAGATAATTCCAGTGCTATGTAAACTGTGTCACAGTGAAGAGGAAAAATAATAATAGAACTTTAAAAAGGGTAAAAACTATAGATACAATAGAAGTTTTTCTTAATCATAAGAGAATACTATGAATAATATCAATAAATTTTTAAATGGATAATTGATCAAAAGAACAAGTTTATTTAAAAATATAATTTGGATGAAATGGGCAATTTCATAAGAATATAATTTACTGGGGCACCCAAGTGGCTCAGTCAGTTAAGCACCTGCCTCCAGCTCAGGTCATGATCTTGGGGTCCTGGGATCGAGCCCCATGTCCAGCTCCCAGCTCAGCGGGGAGTCTACTTCTCCCTCTCCCTCTGCCTCTTGCTCTCTCTCTCTCAAATAAATAAATAAAATCTTTTAAAAAAGGAAGGAAGGAAGGAAGGAAAAGAGAGAGAGAAAGAAAGAAAGAATGCATTTTACCAAGGGGCACCTGTCTGGCTCAGTTGGTAGAGTGTGCAACTCTTGATCTCAGGGTTGTGAGTTTGAGCCCTACATTGGATGCTAAGATTACTTAAAAATAAAATCTTAAAAAAAAGAACATAATTTACCAAATCCAAATGAGAATTTTTTTAACGCTGCATTTATCTATAACCTTTAAATACATAGAATGAATAGTTTATAGTAACTTATGTTTCTTTCAAAAAAAGGCCCTGAAAAATGTAAAGCTAACTTCTGCCAATGCTCAAGTGACATATGATCCTAACTTTATACAAAGTATTCAAAAAAAAGTTTTAAAGGGAACACTCTCAAATTCATTTCAGATGGACATTCTACTTTGCTACCAAAGCCAGAAAGAGAAAGTTGAAGAAAGAAAAGCTATGGATCAATCTCACTTATGAACAGAGATGTAAAGAACATTGATATATTAGCAATCCATTTCCCATGTATACAAAAAATAAAAAATCTCTTAGAAAATAAGGTTTAAAGGAAACTTCCTCAAGCCAAAGGGTATCCCCTAAAAAAACTACAGCAAACATCAAACTTCATGGAGAAATATTAGATATAATCCCCCTAAAATCAGGGATAAGACAAAGATGCCCACAATTATCACTTCTCTTCACATTCTTCAAGTTGTCTTAGGTAGTGCAATAAGATAAGTTCAAAAAGTATAAGAATTGGTAAGTAGGAAACAAAACTGTTAGCATTCACAGATAATATTACTATGTTGATATTATATCATTGTCTACAAAATCCAAGAGGAAATAAAAGTCTAAAAATTATTAGCATTAGCAAAGTCACTGAAAACAGGTCTATATACAAAAATTAATTATATTTCTCTGCCAGCAAAAGTTTTAAGATGGAATTTTTTAAAGATACAATTTACAATTGGATTTCAAATATCTATGGATAAATCTGACAAAAAATGTGTAATACCCTCACACAGAAAAGAGTTAAGACATTTTTGAGAGAAATTTTAAAAGACCTAAAGAAATGGAGGGATATGTAAATGTTCATAGATTGAAATACTTAGTTTTGTGAAGATAGCATTTCTCCCCAATTAATTTATAGTTAATGGACTCCAAATCCAAATTCCAAAAGTGTGTGCATGTGCATGTAAAGTAATTTGACAAGCTGATGCTAAAATGTATGTGGAATTACAAGGGGCCCGGAATAGCCAACAACACATCGTTGAAGAAAAGGAACAAGATGAACCAACTTGCTCATCTTCGGATATTATGACTCCATCTAAAGCTACAGTAATTAAAACTGTGTGGGATTGGCACCGAAACAGGCAAATACACTAATGGAATAAAATAGAAAACCTGGGGGCGCCTGGGTGGCTCAGTCTTTAAGCGTCTGCCTTCAGCTCAGGTCATGATCCCAGGGTCCTGGGATCAAGCCCTGCATCGGGCTCCCTGCTCAGTGCGGAGTCTGCTTCTCCCTCTCGCACTCTCCCTGCTGGTGTTCCCTCTCACTGTGTCTTTCTCTATCAAATAAATAAATAAAATATTTTTTTAAAAAAACCTTAGCCATCTAGAAATATAAGTGAGCCGACCATTTACGAAAAAACTATAGCAAATGTCATTCTTGGAGGATATCTATTATCACTGCTTTTATCTAGTATTTTTCTGGATGTTCTAGCCAATGCACTAAGTCAAGAACAAGAAACAAGAGGTATAAATATTAGAAAATAAGAGGCAAAACTCTCTCTTACTTACAGATTATTTGCAGATAATCTAAATAGCCAGAAAAATCTGAGGCAGGACAATCACTAGGAAAGCTATTAGAATTAATAGAAAAAAATTCAGGATGAGACTTGAAACTGAGGATTTAGTGAGATGGCCTGATATAAAAATAATATATAAAACCAAAGACTCAGAATGCACATCAGTAAAATAGAGATTATGATATTGTAATTATAAAATAAAACAATAAGTGTAAATACAGTATTTAGCAAAATGCTTGCCATATAGTCTTCCCTCAATACATAAATCATTATCATTTATTTGAAAAGCTTGCTCCAAAAATAACATTTACATATAGTATAAGATAATTTTGTTTAGACTCGGCTGTTTCTGTAAATGAGTGGAATACCCTGTAAATGAATGGCAACAAACAATCAGACATGTTACATAGTTCAGATCTTATGCTCAAGGCATTTTGCTGCCATCTGGCGACAGCTTATCTAAAAACTACAGTCAGGTTTTGAAAGCTCTTTCAAAACACTAACACTCTGAATTACAGTAGGTCTCATGGCACTTTTTTGCCCAGAGACAGATGCTGATCTTACAATCTCAGGAAATCCAGTTGCTAACTATAGACAGAAATTACCAAGCAACTTTCCAACCTTACCAAGCAACTTTAGAAAATACTTAAAGGAAAAATCAACTGTATTTTGTTTCCACTTACTTGCCACATTCTAAAACCTAGGCAGAAGCAGACATGGCTAAGAGTTCATCCAGCAAACAGCATCATTATTCTCGTGGGAAAAACGAAGTGAGGAATGGGGGAATCTGGCCAAAGTGGGTTTGGGATATAAGCATGAAAAGTATGGGCTCTGGAGCTAGGAAGACCTAGAATTGATTCCTATCATCATCACCACTTCCAACCATATGACCCAAAGCAAGTTTCTGATCCTAAACTCATTTTCTTATCTATAAAATATGAATAGCACCTACTTGGCAAGGTTACTAGGAGAAAATGTAAAGTTCAGTCTGTTCCACTCCAAAGCATGTTCCTGTAACACAAACTAGCTCTCCTGTGACTTGCATAAAAGGGTGTTGTTATTATGTATATGTTGCACTAGTCCACACATAATTTTTCCCACATAAATTGTTATTTTCGGTGCCTGATTTTATACAGTGTGAGATTTGTCGGTATGTGGCTTTATAGCAGGCGTATCTGTACTTAGCTGACCCCCTCCAAAAATAGGAGCTCTCTTCCCTGCCCTCCAGAAACAGGAGAGGTGGGTGGGGGGATGGGATAAGTGGGTGATGGGCATTAAGGAGCGCACTTGATGTGATGAGCACTGGGTGTTATATGCAACTGATGAATCAGTAAATTCTACCCTGAAAGTAATAATACACTATATGGTAACTAACTTGAATTTAAATAAAACCAAAATAAAATAAAATGCAGTAATAATGATAGCTCATTTACGTAGTATTTACTATGCACCAATGCTTTTCTAAGTGCTCTATTTATATTGCTGCATTTCATCAAATCTAAGACATCTTCAATTTTAAGATGCATCATTATTTTATGCACCGCTAAGAGAGAAAAAACTTTGCCATTTAAACTATAATACAATGCTTTCTTATCACATTGAATTTTTATTGAATAAGTATTCAGAGCTTTCTTAGATTTTTAGTATATGTTACTGATGTGCCTACATCAAAAGGAAATAAGTTGGTGAAGTCAATAAGTGAAATAAATATGTAAAGGTAGTCCTAAAACTTCTTTATATTCAGTCTGACTCTTCCGAATTACATTTTGTCTCAGAGTTGTCAATTTACATATTTACAGACAATTTACAATGTATTGCCTTCTATACAATTATGAGCATTAGGATACAGCATGTCTTTTATGAAGTAAAAGCCATTTGGTGCTGGCTTACTGAGGCTCCCCCTTCAGGAACACTGCTGAGTACATTTCATTTACTATCTTCCCCACCCCTCTTCTCAACCATTTCCTTCCTGGGAGTTAAAATGGCCCCCCACTATTACCTCCAAGACCGTCTTCCAACCCCCTGACTCCCATTCTGCAAGGTTTGATGTTTAAGTTTTTGATATTTGCAAACACACAGGTAATGATTTTTTTTTTAAGATTTTTTTTTCTTTTTATTTATTTATTTGAGAGAAAGAATGAGATAGAGCATGAGAGGGGGGAGGGTCAGAGGGAGAAGCAGACTCCCTGCTGAGCAGAGAGCCCGATGTGGGACTCGATCCCAGGACTCCAGGATCATGACCTGAGCCGAAGGCAGTCGCCTAACCAACTGAGCCACCCAGGCGTCCCACAGGTAATGATTTTATCCCTACTGCCACCTAGCCAACTAAAGTTGTAAGCTGTTTGCCATCAACTTGAAGAAATATTCCATTTTCAGGGTGCCTGGGTGGCTCAGTCATTTAAGCATCTGCCTTTGGCTCAGGTCATAATCTCCCGGTCCTGGGATCAAGCCCTGTGTCGGGCTCCGCATTCAGTGGGGAGTCTGTTTTTCCCTCTTCCTCTGCACCTCCCCAGCTCATGCTCTAATAAAATAAATAAATAAATAAATCTTAAAAAAAAAGTTCTTTCCTTTATATGACAGCTAGGGCATTATATTGATGCCCGCCCCCCTCCGAAATTATGTCTACTTGTGGGTTACATTGTCTAAATTTCATTTCAGGGTACAAAATGGAGAATTAAAAATATTTTTTACAAAAAGGGGATGTTGGAGGGCTCCTGGGTGGCTTAGTCAGTTAAGCTTCTGACTTCGGCACAGGTCATACTCCCCGAGTCACAGGATCAAGCCCCGCGTCGGGCTCCATGCTCATTGGGGAGTCTGCTTCTCCCTCTCTCTCTCCCTCTGTCCTTCCCCACCACTCATTCTCTCTCTCTCTCTCTCAAATGAATAAATAAAATCTTAAAAAAATAAAATTAAAAACAAAGAAATATTCCATTTTCAAAGGTCCAAAACATGGAAAAATGTGCATCCAAAAAGAGTCTGTAAAATGAGTAACATATTTCATTCTTAGAATAACCCTACAGCATGGGCACCACTGTTATCTTCATTCTGTAAATGAACTGAAGCATGGAGAATTTAAGTAACGTGCCTGGGATCACAGAGTTTATCGGTGGCACTAAGGTTCAAAACCAGGAGTCTGGCCCCACAGCCATGCTTTTAAGTAGCACTCTGCTTCAGAGCTCCCAGTTCATCAAAATTTTGCTCTAAAATATCCAAGAAGCAAATATTTATACCAGTCTCCTAAGTCATGCTCCATGGTGCAAATCATAATTAGAAAACTCCAAGGCTTGTTGCGAGGTTTTAATTAATTTGAATATCCATACAGAAGACCACAGGCAAAGCTGCCCTAGCTTACTACATCTTACAAGTCAGAAATGTGAGTTCATTCTCCCCGCTGCTTGTTCTCCAAATGCTTACCTGGGTGCATTTTCCTCAAGGAGGTCACTTCTCTCGAGACTCAGCATTCTCCCTCTCATTGTTCCAGCCTGGAGAACAATGGAGCTTTTGAAAAAGGGATTCCCACATCTGCAGAAAGACAAGAGTTACGACTGATTGTATATAGCTTTCCCAGAGCTCTGGGGCGAGACCCAAGGATCAGGGATAAGCTGAGACAAAAGATCATGTGAAGCAATTCAAATGACCACTACTTAGTCTTGGATGGAATACTCTCCCTTAGATATTAGGACTTTTTTTCTGATGTAAATCTTCAATTAATGTCTATCTTCCCCCAGAAAACTCTAAGCTCTATGAAAGCAGGTGCCGTGTTGCTTTTCTCACCATTATATGCCCAGCACCTACAACAGGATGTGATGAACTGCTCTATAAAAACTAAGCAAAAACTGAAATTATTATTAAACACATTTTCTCAGTCATATTTGCTTTCTAAATCAAGACCATAAGGAAGGGAAATTTTTAGATACGCAGACTGCCAAGAACTTAAAAAAAAACAGATGGAATAACACAGATCCCTCCAAACTTTAGTCAACTGAATACACCAAAGGTTATCAAACTTGCTTACCCCTCTAAGCGGCCAAAAAAAAAAAAAAAACCTGAAATCACACTGTCTACATAAACACTTTTTATTACTGCAACAAACACATCCAGTCTCACTCAACGAGTTTCCCTAACTGCCTCTTACAGAAACTTCAGAAGCCAGAGAAAGTCAACTTCTGGAGCTGACTGGGGGACAGAGGACTAGAGATATCCCAAACACAGAGCAGATACTTCATACTATGGATTATCAGAAGTGAGGCCAAGGACTTGAAGTCAGGGCTGGGGTCCAATCTTCTTCGTCTATAGCCAAGTTTCCTTATAAAGTTTGAAGGGGAAAAAAAAGCATTTTGCCTATCATTCAAATAGAAAATCATTTGCTGAGGGGGGAAAGATGGCTCAGGAGTAGGGGACCTTATTTCAACTGGTCCCCGGAATTGAGCTGGATATCTACCAGACCACTCTGAGCACCCACGAAGCCAGCCTGAGATGTAAGAAGATCTGGATCTCTACAAACAGAATATCGCAGACGGTTGGTTTTGAGGTACGAAGCGGGGAGCCGTGATTCCACGGGCAATTATCGTTGGATAAACAGCAGCGGGAGGGTACCTGGCCATGGGGATCCTGCACCACCGGTGAGTGACAACCTCGTGCGCTGCGGACGGGCACAGACCCGCAGACCGATAGCATCAGGGAAAGGACTTTAGGGCAGTCCCCGGGACGGGAACCAGAGCGGCGGGGTCGCACGGGTGAACTGGGAGTGGCTGGCGGTTTTAGAAGCACAAAGGGCAGAGACGAGCCCCGACCTGGAAGCAGGACTGGGAGCGCTGCGGAGGGGCGCACAACCCAGGCCGCTGCAGTTTATAGCAGCACAGACAGAAACGGAGATGGTGTGGCCTGGAGAGCTCACTGAAGAACAGACTGCGGTCTCTCTGCTCTGAGGCAGAGGGTTGGAAACGGTCTCTTCTGCTCTGACTCGTGGAAGAGATGTGGAAAGCCACCAGGGAACAAAAGCCCCAAAGACTGATTCCCACTGAGCCCATCGCCTGCCACAGGGGCGCATGGCAACTCTGCCCAAACAGGATTGCCTGAGTAACAGCATGGCAGGCCCCTCCCGCAGAAGACAGGCTGGGAAAACAAGAGGCCAGCAACCCTAAGGTCCCAAGAAAACAGGAGCATCTTGCTTGGGTTCTGGTCAATAATTTGGACTCTATACATTCCCTCAAACACCCATCAACAGAATGACTAGGAGGAGGAACCCTCAAAATAGAAAAGACTCAGAGATTATGACTTATGCTGCAGATTTACAAATGGATGCAGATATAACCAAGATGTCGGAGATGGAATTCAGGCTAGCAATTGTGAAGACAATGGCTAGAATGGAGAAATCAATTAATGGCAACATAGAGTCTCTAAGGGCAGAAATGAAAGGTGAATTGGCAGAACTTAAAAATGCTGTCAATGAGATCCAATCCAATCTAGATAATCTAACAGCTAGGGTAAGTGAGGCAGAAGAACAAATAAGCGACCTGGAAGACAATATAATAGATAAAAAGGGAAAAGAGGAGGCCAGGGAAAATCAACTCAGAATCCATGAAAATAGAATCAGAGAAATAAGTGACACCATGAAGCGTTCCAATGTCAGAATAATTGGAATCCCAGAGGGAGTGGGGAGAGAGAGAGGGCTAGAAGATGTATTTGAGCAAATCGTAGCTGAGAACTTCCCTAATCTGGGGAATGAAACAAACATTCACGTCATAGAAGCAGAGAGGACCCCTCCCAAGATCAAGGAAAACAGGCCAACACCCCGGCATGTAATAGTAAAACTTGCAAATCTTAGAACCAAGGAAACCATCTTAAGGGCAGTTAGGGGGAAGAGATTCCTTACGTACAGAGGGAGGAACATCAGAATAACGTCAGACCTATCCACAGAGACCTGGCAAGCCAGAAAGGCCTGGCAAGACATATTCATGGTACTAAATGAGAAGAACATGCAGCCAAGAATACTTTATCCGGCAAGGCTGTCATTTAGAATGGATGGAGAGATGCAGAGCTTCCACGACCGGCAGAAACTGAAAGAATAAGTGACCACTAAGCCAGCCCTGCAAGAAATATTAAGGGGGGTTCTATAAAAGGAGAAAGACCCCAAGAGTGATATACAACAGAAATTTACAGGAACAATCTATAAAAACAATGTCTTCGGGCGCCTGGGTGGCTCAGTCGTTAAGCGTCTGCCTTCGGCTCAGGTCATGATCCCAAGGTCCTGGGATCGAGTCCCACATCAGGCTCCCTGCTCGGCAAGAAGCCTGCTTCTCCCTCTCCCATTCCCCCTGCTTGTGTTCCTGCTCTCGCTATCTCTCTCTCTGTCAAATAAATAAAATCTTTAAAAAATAAAAACAAAAACAATGTCTTCACAGGCAACATGATGACAATTAATTCATATCTTTCAATAATCACTCTCAAAGTGAATGGATGCTCCCATAAAACGGCACAGGGTTGCAGACTGGATAAAAAGACAGGACCCATCCATATGCTGCCTACAAAAGACTCATTTTGAACCTAAAGATACATCCAGACTGAAAGTGAAGGGATGGAGATCCATCTTCCATGCCAGCGGACCTCAAAAGAAAGCTGGGGTAGCAATTCTTATATCAGACAAATTAGATTTTAAACTAAAGTCTGTAATTAGAGACACAGAAGGACACTATATCATTCTTAAAGGGTCTATTCAACAAGAAGATCTAACAATTGTAAATATCTATGCCCCCAATACGGGAGCAGCCATCTACATAAGCCAACTGTTAACCAAAATAAAGAGTCATACTGATAACAATACATTAATTGTAGGAGACCTCAATACTCCACTCTCAGCAATGGACAGATCATCTAAGCAGAAAATCAACAAGGAAACAAGAGCTTTGAATGATATGCTGGACCAGATGGACCTCATAGATATTTACAGAACATTCCACCCTAAAACAACAGAATACTCATTCTTCTTGAGCACACATGGAACTTTCTCCAGAATAGACCACATACTGGGTCACAAATCAGGTCTCAACCGATACCAAAAGATTGAGATTATTCCCTGCATATTCTCAGACCACAATGCTCTAAAACTGGAACTCAATCACAAGAAAAAATTTGGCAGAAATTCAAACACTTGGAAGCTAAAGACCACTCTGCTCAAGAATGTTTGGGTCAACCAGGAAATCAAAGAAGAACTTAAACAATTCATGGAAATCAATGAGAACGAAAACACAGTGGTCCAAAACCTATGGGATACTGCAAAGGCGGTCCTAAGGGGGAAATACATAGCCATCCAAGCCTCACTCAAAAAAATAGAAAGATCCCAAATTCACCAACTAACTCTACACCATAAAGAACTAGAGAAAAAGCAACAGACGATGCCTAAGCGGCGCATTAGAAGAGAAATAATTAAAATTAGAGCAGAAATCAATGAATTAGAAACCAGAAACACAGTAGATCAGATCAATGAAACCAGAAGTTGGTTCTTTGAAAGAATTCATAAGATCGATAAACCACTGGCCAGATTTATCCAAAAGAAAAGAGAAAGGACCCAAATTAATAAAATTATGAATGAAAGGGGAGAGATCACGACTAACACGAAGGAAATAGAAACAATTATTAGAAATTATTATCAACAACTATATGCCAATAAACTGAGCAATCTGGATGAAATGGAGGCCTTCCTGGAAACCTATAAGCTGCCAAGACTGAAACAGGAAGAAATTGACAACCTGCATAGGCCAATAACCACTAACGAGATTGAAGCAGTGATCAAAAACCTCCCAAAAAACAAGAGTCCAGGGCCTGATGGATTCCCTGGGGAATTCTACCAAACATTCAAAAAAGAAATAGTACCTAGTGTACTGAAGCTGTTTCAAAAAATAGAAACAGAAGGAAAGCTTCCAGACTCATTCTATGAGGCCAGCATTACCTTCATCCCCAAACTAGGCAAAGACCCCATCAAAAAGGAGAATTTCAGACCGATATCCCTGATGAATATGCATTCCAAAATCCGCAACAAAATCCTAGCTAATAGGATCCAACAATACATTAAAAGGATCATCCACCACGACCAAGTGGGATTTATCCCCGGGATGCAAGGGTGGTTCAACATCTGCAAATCAATCAATGTGATAGAACACATTAATAAGAGGAGGGAGAAGAACCATATGGTCCTCTCAATTGATGCAGAAAAAGCATTTGACAAAATACAACATCGTTTCCTGATTAAAACTCTTCAGAGTATAGGGATAGAGGGAACATTCCTCAAGTTCATAAAATCCATCTATGAAAAACCCACAGCGAATATCATCCTCAATGGGGAAAAGCTGAGAGCCTTTCCCTGAAGATCAGGAACACGTCAAGGATGCCCACTCTCACCACTATTGTTCAACATAGTACTAGAAGTCCTAGCAACAGCAATCAGACAACAAAAAGAAATAAAAGGTATTCAAATTGGCAAAGAAGAAGTCAAACTCTCTCTTTTCGCAGATGACATGTTACTTTATGTGGAAAACCCAAAAGACTCCACCCCCAAATTACTAGAACTCATACAGCAATTCAGTAATGTGGCAGGATACAAAATCAATGCACAGAAATCAGTTGCTTTCTTATACACTAACAACACAACTGTAGAAAGAGAAATTAGAGAAACGATTCCATTTACAATAGCACCAAAAACCATAAGATACCTCGGAATAAACCTAACCAAAGAGGTAAAGGATCTATACTCTAGGAACTACAGAACACTCATGAAAGAAATTGAAAAAGACACAAAAAGATGGAAAGATATTCCATGCTCATGGATCGGAAGAATAAACATTGTTAAAATGTCTATGCTACCCAGAGCAATCTATACCTTCAATGCCATCCCGATCAAAATTCCAATGACATTTTTCAAAGTGCTGGAAGAAACAATCCTAAAATTTGTATGGAATCAGAAAAGACCCCGAATCTCCAAGGAAGTGTTGAAAAAGAAAAACAAAGCTGGGGGCATCACGTTGCCCGATTTCAAGCTATATTACAAAGCTGTGATCACCAACATAGCATGGTACTGGCACAAAAACAGACATATAGACCAATGGAACAGAATAGAGAGCCCAGATATGGACCCTCAACTCTATGGTCAAATAATCTTCGACAAAGCAGGAAAAAATATGCAATGGAAAAAAGACAGTCTTCAATAAACGGAGCTTGGAAAATTGGACAGCCACATGCAAAAGAATGAAACTCGACCATTCTCTAACACCATACACAAAGATAAACTCAAAATGGATGAAAGACCTCAATGTGAGACAGGAATCCATCAAAATCCTAGAGGAGAACATAGGCAATAACCTCTTTGACATCAGCCACAGCAACTTCTTTCAAGACACATCTCCAAAGCTAGTGAAACAAAAGCAAAAATGAACTTTTGGGACTTCATCCAGACAAAAAGCTTCTGCACAGCAAAGGAAACAGTCAACAAAACAAAGAGGCAACCCACAGAATGGGAGAAGATATTTGCAAATGACACTACAGATAAAGGGCTGGTGTCCAAGATCTGTAAAGAACTTCTCAAACTCAACACCCAAAAAACAAATAATCAAGTCAAAAAATGGGCAGAAGACATGAACAGGCACTTCTCTGAAGAAGACATACAAATGGCTAACAGACACACGAAAAAATGTTCATCATCATTAGCCATCAGGGAAATTCAAATCAAAACCACATTGAGATACCACCTTACACCAGTTAGAATGGCAACAATGGATAGGGAAAGAAACAACAAATGTTGGAGAGGTTGTGGAGAAAGGGGAACCCTCTTACACTGTTGGTGGGAATGTAAGTTGGTACAGCCACTTTGGAAAACAGTGTGGAGGTTCCTCAAAAAGTTAAAAATAGAGCTACCCTATGACCCAGCAATTGCACTACTGGGTGTTTACCCCAAAGACACAGATGTAGTGAAAAGAAGGGCCACATGCACCCCAATGTTCATAGCAGCAATGTCCGCAATAGCCAAAGTATGGAAAGAGCCGAGATGCCCTTCAACAGATGAATGGATAAAGAAGATGTGGTCCATACATACAATGGAATATTACTCAGCCATCCGAAAGGATGAATACCCAACTTTTACATCAACATGGATGGGACTGGAGGAGATTATGCTAAGTGAAATAAGTCAAGCAGAGAAAGTCAATTATCATATGGTTTCACTTATTTGTGGAACATAAGGAATAGCATGGAGGACATTAGGAGAAGGAAGGGAAAAATGAGGGGGGGGGAATTGGAGGGAGAGATGAACCATGAGAGACTATGGACTCTGAGAGACAAACAGGGTTTTGGGGGGGGGGGATTGGTTAGCCCGGTGATGGGTATTAAGGAGGGCACGTACTGCATGGAGCACTGGGTGTTATACGAAAACAATGGATTGTGGATCACCACATCAAAAACCAATGATGTAATGTATGGTGACTAACATAACATAATAAAATTTAAAAAAAAGAAAAGAAAATCATTTGCTTATCTTACAGTCCACTGGTATAAGGTAAGGACAGCACAGCAATCAAAAGATAAAAAAACAAGGGGCGCCTGGGTGGCTTAGTTTGTTGGGCAGCTGCCTTTGGCTCAGGTCATGATCCCAGGGTCCTGGGATGGAGCCCCACATCGGTCTCCCTGCTCAGTGGGGAGCCTGCTTCTCCCTCTCCCTCTGCTGCCCACCCTGCTTGTGCTCTCTCACTCTCTGTCAGATGGGTGGATAAAATTAAAAAAAAAAAAAGATACAAAAACCTTAAAACTAAATTCATCACACTTTATAGAAGTAGCCTAAGATCCCTGGATCACAGAACTAGAAGTTATATAATTACTGTTAGTTTCCATTTGAATGTGTATAAGCTGAGTTAAAGTCTTGAGGCTTTGCTCCTTGACTGGAATTATCCTGACTGGCCCTCACCTGTGTCTTCTTTGGCATCTCCTCTTCCGGGGAACCTGGCAATCCAAGGGCCATGAACTTTTCCTCTTGTTCCAACCAAAGAGTAGCATTAGGTTTGAGGTTCTGAAGGCCTGTTAATGTGACGTTCAAAGGGGGTAAGAAGTTGGACAAGATTATCTGAAAAATCAACGCTCTCTCTCACTCTCTCACTTTCTTCCTCTGTCTCTCCCCCTGCACCTCCACAACCCCACCTCACTACTCAGTGCTTCTCAAAGTTTTCCACTGAAATGCCTGTAAAATGTCCATGTCCATGTACTCCTGCAAAGAGATGGAGTCTGGAGAAAAAGATGAAGGCACCCCGCTATAAACAACAAAACACTCATAAAAATCTTTATTTTATCTCAGGATTTTGTGCAAAGTTTGAAATCTACCTTAATAAATCTGTTTTTCTTAACTAAATATTTTCTGCCCAGGAAGGTGCACCATGGCACATGGCTGCGTATCTTTGAAGTTTCGATTGCACCAAATTTGAGAAGTATGTTCCTGTAACATTTATAAAGAACTTACCTGCAGTTCCGTGAGCACAGTAACCTGTAATCTGTTGAACAGTGGGTGTTCAATAAATGTTTGTTGGGTGAATGGAGAGATGGATGGATATCATTTGGAGAAGTATCCTTTAGATCTGTGAGAAACAAAACAAAACAAAACAAAACAAAACAAGTTGTTCTTGACCCAACCTAAGGAAGCCCCAGGGTCTCAACAGGATTAAATAGAAAAGCAAAATAAAACAAAGCAAAAATGAATAAACCAAACTGGAACTCATTTAAACCATGTTTTGGGGGGTACCTGCTGGCTCAATGCAACTCTTGATCTTGGGGTCGTGAGTTCAAGCCCCACATTGGGTGTAAAGATCACTTAAAAATAAAATCTTTCAAATAAATAAAAATTTTATTTTTATTTTTTTTAAAGATTTTTATTTATTTATTCATGAGAGACAGAGAGAGAGAGAGGCAGAGGGAGAAGCAGGCTCCCAAGGAGCAGAGAGCCCGATGCGGGACTCGATCCCAGGACTCTGGGATCATGACCTGAGCCAAAGGCAGACGCTCAACCATCTGAGCCACCCAGGCGCCCAAATAAATAAAAATTTTAAAATAAGAATAATAAAACCATGTTTTTGGAGCAATCTCAAATGCTTGCCTACCCAGATACAAGCAAAGTATATTCATTAGTTCCTCTCAAGAATGCTCAAGTCAAGGGGAGCCTGTGTGGCTCAGTGGATTAAGCATCTGCCTTCAGCTCAGGTGATGATCCCAGGGTCCTGGGATCAAGCTCAGCAGGGAGCCTGCTTCTCTTTTTCCCTCTGCCCTCCACCCCCTGCCACCTCTCATGCTCTCCCTCTTGCTCGCTCTCTCTCTCAAATAAATAAATAATAAAAACCTAAAAAAAAACAAAGCCAAATTGAATCAAACTAATTAAACTAAAAGAAAAGGTAATGTGAGGAAAAGAGCTTTAAAACAAACTTTCAAACTAAATTGATTTCCACCCTGAAATTGTCCCAATTAAAGAGAGGCAACGAGGCTACCCAAAGCAAGCCCTTCAAAGAAGTCACTTAAAGAAACTCCCAGACCTCTGAGTGAGATCTCTGCACTGGCCTTCCCAGCACCAAAAGATTTTATTTAGAAGCACATTTGGTGTGTCTTTGCATTTATTCTTTTTTTTTTTTAAAGATTTTATTTATTTATTTAATTGACAGAGCGAGAGAGGGAACACAAGCAGGGGGAGTGGGAGAGGGAGAAGCAGGCTTCCCGCTGAGCAGGGAGCCCGATGCGGGACTCGATCCCAGGACCCTGGGATCATGACCTGAGCCGAAGGCAGACGCTTAACGACTGAGCCACCCAGGCGCCCCCTTTGCATTTATTCTTACACAGTTTAGCTGATGGATGTCTCAGGCGGGAAGGATCATTAGCCAATTCATCAATCAAGGTACTGTTTATAATTCTCTTAGAAAAGGAAACCATTTGCCAATTTAAATAAGTGGCTGCAGCCAATTTTTAAAAGACCTCAGTCTAATTTAAGCAATATTCTAGCCTTAGCCTATTCTTGCTATGAAAAGCAAGTATGATATAAATCATCTGCTCCTGGGCACAAATGACTTTAATAATGGCAGGGCAGCTCAAGAAAAATGATGGGTATTGATAACAGATGAGTGAAAAATAATTTGCCTATTAGATGATGGTTTTCTCTCTGCCTTTCTAGTAAGGCCTGCAGAGGAAAGGCGAATTACAAGTACTGTAAGATACCAAAACTCTCCTGTCAGACACAGGGTCACACTGTCTTCTCTCATATCACTTTCCACGGCTCCAAAGGACCGATAAGCCCAGTCTCATGGAATTCTACTTATAAGAACTCTTACAGTTCCTGAGCACCTGGGTGGCTGAGTCGGTTAAGCGTCTGCCTTCCGCTCAGGTCGGTCCTGGAATCCAGCTCTTCATGGGGCTCCCTGCTTCTCCCTCTGCTTCTCCCTTTGCCTCTCCCCCTGGCTTGTGCTCTCTCTCGCTCACTCTCTCTCTCTCTCTCTCTCTCTCTCTTAAATAAATAAATAAATAAATAAATAAATAAATAAATAAATAAATAAATAAATAAATAAAATCTTAAAAAAAAAACCTCTTCCAGTTCCTAATTAGAGAGGGAAATGAATTCTTACCAAGAGATTATGTTCCCCTAATTCTCAGGCACCATATCCCTACAAAGCTACCTCTAAGCAGGACGCATATTCTTCCATTCTTCCTAGAAAAGAGAAACACTCGTATCATTAAATACCAGTGATTTGTACAATGACTCAAAGGCCCAGTTGTCACCTCAGGACAGCAAAAGAAAATCGAGTAATAACATCCTCAAAATAATAATCATAACAATATCATCTTACATTTATACAGAGTTTATAGCTTTAGAAAATATAGTCACCTACACCATCTCCCCAACTCCTTACCAAAAATATTCTTGGCACCCTCCGCACGCAGCTCCGCGATGCCCCCGCTGCACCCCGGGCGCGGGACCCCAAAAGCCAGCCACCTGCCGGCCTCACTCACTCCTCCTCCGGGATTGGCCAGCGAGCTCCCGCCCCGAGGAGCCGCTCGGCAAACTGGGAGTTGTAGTTCTTACCGCGGTCCCTGATGAGAGACTGCAGCCTTGCGAACTCCCCGAGGCCACGGCGCAGGAGATCGGAGCCTCCGAGGTGAAGCCAGGATGATGAGAGGTGGACCTGCCAGCATCCTCCCCGGACTTTACGGGCGTCCCACCGTCAAGGCCCACGGGCACCAGAGCCGGACCATTGGAACACGGTCTCCCCAAGGCCCAAGCAGGCGACCTCTCGCAGCAACTGGACTTAACATCCTGCCCAGCCCCAATCACTGGCATTCCAGTAACTTTATTATAATCACCTCGTGTTTCTATTGCGTTTTACGGAACACTAAGACCCTTCACATGCTCCTTTCTCAGCTAGAGTTCCGCGAAAGTTTTAAGCCTTTCAGAAAATGATTTCAGTGTCTCTTTTCACAATTCCCTCAAGGATGACACGTAGCGAATATGGTTCTGGATGCCTAGTAAAGACGTTAATTCCTTGCAGACACTAAGATGCCTTATAGCATTAGGGCACAAATCTCTAGTGGAGATTTTCCCAGCTGTACTTTAAGGCTCTTATCATCCCCATTTTGCCCAAGGGTAACTGAAGGATGGAGAAGCAAAGAGGTGCTAGGATGGTTAGCATCAAAGCTAAAGCCAAAGGGAGAGCATGCATCTGTTTCATTCTTTTGCACCCTTAAACCTCTCTTAAACTCCTTTATCTACCACAGAAGTCTGGTCTGAATGGAGACCAAATTCCTTTTTGTCTTACTGCTAGTATTACTAAATCTCTCACTTGTTAGAGCATTTTCTCATGCAAGGAGTTTTCACTGACAACCATTATTTTTTATTGGCTGAGGAAATAAGCCCAGATGGGTTTGCTGACTTGCCTAAAGTCACCCAGCCAGCCAATGATAAAACACAGAGGAGAAGTCCTTCTTGAGTCCAGGGCAAGCACAGTGCACTTTCCAGGGCATTGGTCACCTCTCTGAATTGGATTCCTGCCCTCGCTAAACTCCCAAGTAGTAGAGAGAGGCTACATCAGTCTTCACTAGGTCCTTCAATTTGGAGAGTGGCAGAATCAGAAGAGAACATCAATAATAAAGTAGAGGTTTAATAATTTAAAAGTGCAATCCTCCCAAGAGCTCAGTTCTACTAAAGCAATACAACAAACATCTGTTTCGTAAATGAACAGCAATTTTAGATGATGATTCAGGACTGGAAAGTAGCAATTGAACCTCTGCCAATGGATCACTCTGGGAAGAGAGTCAAAGAAGAGTATCTGAAAGGCTGTGTTTGCATATTTAGTGGAAAACCAGTTTGGCTTTAGAAATAAATGGCAACACAGCAAGAATGTCCTCAGTGGATTCATTTATTAAAGGAAAGAACGAAAAAACCAAAATCTAACATTTATTGATCACCTACTATGTGCCAGATTTGCTAGGTGTTTAAAAGATGAGCAAGATATAGTTCCTGCCTTCCAAGGGCTCACGGACCAGTAGGATTGACCGACAAGTAATTCAGCAGTTATATCCCAGGGTGCATTAGGTTGGACCTTATAAAATGGCTGATCTTTGACTGTTTTCAAATACAAAATAGCAATTTTATGTGGATCAACTTAATAGATGTCAACCATTATATGTTCCACATTCTATTTATTAATATGTCTTTTTCCATCCCATGAGGTAAGTTTTGTGTCTCTGATGTTTGGATTTTTTTTTTTCATTGCTAATTAATGGAATTTCAACACTTAAGCCTTCAAACTGTGGGTCTTTCTAACTGCTGGTGAAAGAACTCTTAGCTAGGTAAGAAGAGAAAATGTTCCTTTCTTCTTCACAGCTGCAGATAAGCAGATACTATTCTGCATCATACAATTGTTACTGCAAATATTATTTCTACCAAGATAGCCCTTCGTTTTTTTAGTATTTATTTATTTAAGTAATTTGTATACCCAACGTGGGGCTTGAACTCACAACCCTGTGATCAAGAGTCACATTCTCCTCCAACTGAGCCAGTCAGGTGTCCCTCTAACAAGACAGCCCTTTAAAACACTGGGGCTGGAACTCTGGAAAACAGTATGAAGGTTCCTCA
This sequence comes from Mirounga angustirostris, assembly GCF_029215605.1. Taxonomy (NCBI): domain Eukaryota; kingdom Metazoa; phylum Chordata; class Mammalia; order Carnivora; family Phocidae; genus Mirounga; species Mirounga angustirostris. Next base: position 156,878,625 of record NW_026991712.1, read on the forward strand.
AAAAGTTGAAAATAGAGCTACCCTATGACCCAGCAATGCACTAATGGGTATTTACCCCAAAGATACAAATGTAGTGATCTGAAGGGGTACGTGCACCCCAATGTTTATAGTAGCAATGTCCACAATAGCCAAACTATGGAAAGAGCCAAGATGTCCATCAACCGATGAATGGTTAAGAAGATGTGGTATATATATACAATGGAATATTATGCAGCCATCAAAAAACCAAAATCTTGCCATTTGCCACGATGTGGATGGAACTAGAGGGTATTATGCTAAGCGAAATAAGTCAATCAGAGAAAGACAAGTATCATATGATCTCACTGATATGAGGAATTCTTAATCTCAGGAAAGAAACTGAGGGTTGCCGGAGTGGGGGGTGGGGTGGGAGGGATGGGGTGGCTGGGTGATGGACATTGGGGAGGGTATGTACTATGGTGAGTGCTGTGAATTGTGTAAGACTGATGAATCACAGACCTGTACCTCTGAAACAACTGATACATTATATGTTAAAAAAAAAAAGAAGAAGATACTAGGAAGGGAAAAACGAAGGGGGGGAATCAGAGGGGAGACAAACCATGAGAGACTATGAACTCTGAGAAACAAACTGAGGGTTTTAGAGGGAAAGGGGTGAAAGGGGTGGGGAAATGGGTTAGCCTGGTGATGGGTATTAAGGAGGGCACGTATTGAATGGAGCACTGGGTGTTATACGCAAACAATGAATCATGGAACACTACATCAAAAACTAATGATGTAATGTATGGTGACTAACATAACATAATAAAATAAAATTTTAAAAAATAAAAATAAATAAATAATTAAAACACTGGGGCTGGGGCATCTGGGTGGCTCAGTTGGTTAAGCGTCTGCCTTCAGCTCAGGTCATGATCCCAGAGTTCTGGGATAGAGCCCTGCCTCAGACTCCCTGCTCAGCAAGGAGTCTGCTTCTTCCTCTGCCCCTTCCCCACTTGTTGCTCTCTCTTTCACGTGCTCTCTCTCAAATAAATAAAATCTTAAAAAAAAAAAGCATCGGGGCTTCTCAGATTGCTGGTATGTCCTATAAGGATAATTCATAATCTCTAAAAGACTTTTAATGAGGGCACCTGGGTGGCTCAGTTGGTTAAGCAACTGCCTTCGGCTCAGGTCATGATCCCAGAGTCCTGGGATTGAGTCCTGCGCCAGGCTCCCTGCTCAGTGCCTGCTCAGCGTGGAGTCTGCTTCTCCCACTGACCCTACCCCCTCTTGTGCTCTCTCTCTCACTCTCTCTCTCAAATAAATAAAATAAAATCTAAAATAAATAAATAAATAAATAAATAAATAAATAAATAAATAAAAGACTTTTAATGATTAGATGTCTTCCTTAATAATTATTGACATTTCTATTTTCTGGAAGATATAAATATTTGTGACTTTTTTTTTTTTTTTTTGGTTAATCCAGAAGGGGATCATTGGCATTTTTCTCTTCTCATACATGTATAGAGGTAGAAAGTTAAAATGACACTACCAGATTTCTGATTTAAACAAAGTTTTAGTATCTGTGTCTCATTTAAATTTAACTCTTGCAATAGTTCCCAGGATAGGAGTAAGCATATAGTGGCTCGGGAGTATAAAACAACACCCACCTTGGGCTAGATTTGGAGATAGCATATTTTTTCAAGAATCTAGGTCTGGGTGGCTCAGTTGGTTGAGTGTCTGCCTTCAGCTCAGGTCATGATCCCGGGGTACTGGGATTGAGCCCTGAGTTGGGATCCCTGCTCAGCGGAGAGCCTGCTTCTCCCTCTCCCTCTGTGCCCGCGCCCCTGCTTGTGCTCTGTGGCTTGCTCTCTCTCTGTCACATAAATAAATAAAACCTTTAAAAAAATCGAGAATGCTTGCATATTCACATTTCCCTGGGGCTATATTGCTTCTTCTGTTCTGCATTACAATCAAATCCCAAGGGTCCTGGATTGGGGTGCCTGGGTGGCTCAGTTGGTTAAGCTCAGCAGGGTGTCTTCTTCTCCCTCTGCCTCTCCCCCCGCTTGTGCTCTGTCTCTCTCTCAAATAAATAAATAAAAATCTTTGAAAACAAAAGACAAAAAAACAAAGGGTCCCAGACTGATTGACCATCCCACAGAGCATCACTTTGATGATATCATCTTAGTAGTACCTAATGAGCAAAAACTGACAAGAACTCTGAATGTGTTGGTAAGACACATGTATTTCAGAGAGGAGTGGATAAACCTTACAAAGTTCAATACCTTTTAATGAAAATATCTCTGAGAAAGTTAGAAATGGAAGGGACTTTTCTTAATTTGATGAAATGTATAAATAAAAACCTATAGCAAATATTGTACTTAGCATAGGATATTAGATGCATTCCCAGTAAGATCAAGAATAAGGAAAGGATGCCGGCTATCCCAGTTACTGTTTAACCCAGTACTGGAGGTTCCCATCAATACAGTGAGAAAACTAAGTGTAGAAGTGTGAAGAGAAAAACTGTACTGTGACTATTTGCAAGTGATATGAGCAAACACAGAAAATCCAAAATAATCAAGAGACTAAAACCAATATAAGTGTTCAGCAAGGTTTCCAGGTACAAGATTGACTGACTAAAATATAACTGGGGTATTTCTTCCAAAAGTGCCAAAGCTTAGTCTAATCATGGGGAAACATCAGACAAATCAAGGGGCATTCTCAAAAATAATTAAGGGGCATTCTTGGAAATAACTGGCCTGTTGTGGGAGGCAGATGATGTCCAACCCTAAACCCCAGGACCTGTGGCTATGTTAGGATACCTGGCAAAGGGAATTAAGGTTGCTTATCAGCTGACTTTGAGGTAGGGAGATTATCCTGAATTATCCAGGGGGGCTGAATGTATTCACAAGGATCCTTGTAAGTGGAAGAAGGCAGGAAGTGAGAACCAGATAGATGGTTCTGACAACATAAGAAGGTCTCAGTCAACACTGCTGGCTCTGAAAATGGAGGAATGAAGCCTTGGGTCAATGTATGCAGGCAACTTCTAGAAGCTAGAAAAGGCAAGGAAATTATCCTCTAGAGCCTCCAGACAGAATATAGTCCTGCTAACACCCTGATTTTTGTCCCATGAGGCCCACTTTGGACTTCTCACCTCCAGCTATAATAAATTTGTGTTGTTCTAAGCCACTAAGTTTGTGATAATTTGTTACAGCAGCAGATGTTACTGGTGTTATATACACCTGTACCTTCAAAAATGTCAGTGTCATGAAAAAAAAGACTGAGGAACTCTTCCTGTTAAAGGAAACTAAAGAGACAACTGGAACCAATGCCTAATCAAAGATTTTCTTTTGCTTTAAAGAACTCCATCGGAATGATTGGCAAAATCTGAATAAGGCCTATAAATTAGAAAATAGTATATGTCAGTGTTAATTTACTGGCTCTGAACATTATAACGAGGTTATTAAGAGAATGCTCTTGTCTGGGGGATATATACATGGAAATATTTAAGAGTAAGGGGGCATTGTGTCTACAACTTATTCTTGAAAATTCAGAAAAATTATACATGTACATAGAGAAATGCCAAAGTGTTAACAATCGGTTCTTTGTATTATTGCTGCAACCCTGTTCCAACTTTTCTGAAATTGTAAGTCCAAAACTGAATCAAAACTGAAAGTTAAGAGAAAAATTTTTTAGTTCCAGTTGTAGCAAAAAACAAAACAAAATCGAAAAAGAAAACCAGTCATATTTGCAGGCACCTTGATTTTAGCTATCTTTCTAATGCCTGGAGGCACGCCTCTTTTGGTAGAATTCCCAAGTTCGATTACGTACATAAGCATTTTATACTAAATATTGACACTGATAATCTAAGATCAGTTAGCTTGTCGGGATTAAATTGTTCATACAAACATTTCCAGATATCAGTGTTACGCTGCATTTTTTTCTCTCTCCCTTTTATAATCTTTTTTGTTTCTGTAGAATCAGGGGCAAAGTCCCCACTTTCACTTCTGATTTTAGTACTTTGAGTTTCTCTCCTTTCTTCTTAGTCCATCCAGTGAAAGGTTTGTCAGTTTTATTGATCTTTTCAAAGAACCAACTTTTGGTTTCATTTCTTTTCCTCTGTCATTTTTCTGTTCTCTTTTTATCTCCACTCTAATCTTTGTTATTCCTTGTGCTAGCTATACAGGTTTAGTTTATTATTTTTTCTAGTCCCGTAAGTTGTAAAATTAAGATCTTCCTTGTTTGTTTGTTTTTTAAGATTTTTGTTTATTTATTTGAGAGAGAGAGAGCACAAGCAAGGGGGGAGGGCACAGAGGCATAGGGAGAAGCAGACTCCCCGCTGAGCGGAGAGCCCGATGTGGGACTCGATCCCAGGACCCTGGCATCATGACCTGAGCCGAAGGCAGACGCTTAGCCGACTGAGCCACCCAGGCGCCCTGAGATCTTTCTTGTTTTTAAAAGTAAGCATCTTTATGTTATAAAGTACTCCCTTAGCCCTGCTTTTGCTGCATCCCGTAAGTTTTGTCATGTTATGTTTTCATTTGTCTCTATTTTCTAATTTCCCCTGTGATTTCTTTTGATCCATCGGTTCCTTAATTAAGCGTGTGTTGTTTAATTTCCACAAAGTTGTGAACTGCCCAGTTTTACTTTGGTTATCAATTTCTAACATCATCCTGTCATGGTCAGAGAAGATACTTTCTATAATATCTATCTTTCAAAATCCACTGAGACTCAATCTGTGGCCCAACAATATGGTCTGCCCTGGAAAATACTCCCATGTGTGCTAGAGAAGAATCTGTATACTCTTGTTGGGTAGAGTGTTGTATCTATGCTTGTTTCATCCAGTTGAGTTATTATGAAGTCCTCTATTGCTTTATCTTCTGTCTGGTTGTTCTATATTTGACTTTTATACAGACATTTGCTGCTTTTTTTTTTAAGTTTATTTATTTATTTATTTTAGTAATCTCTACACCCTATGTGGGGTTCAAACTTATGTCCCCAAGATCAAGAGTCTCATGCTTTTCCAACTGAGCCAGCCAGGCACCCTCCAAAGGCAATCACTTTTTTTTTTTTTGCAGGACTTGCCATCTCACATTCATCCTCATATCTGGTTACATACATTTTATACCCGTTCTTATCTAATCGTAAGCAGAATCACAAAGAAGCAAGATGATTTCTAAGAATACAGTCTATTAGGTTTTGCCTAATCATGTGTCTTTTCTACTCCAAGAATCCTTTGCAAGTAATATTATAGATTCCCAGGCATGTCATATCATCCATTTAATTTTAATTAATATGTTGTCAGATTTGTTGCTCACTCCTATCTTCTGCACTATCAAGCTTCTCTACTCTTGAGAATCTCTATTCTAATTCAATTTTCAATTTGGTAAGATATTTTTCTCAGGTGGAGTCCATGTGTGGTAGTTTCTCTGAATCTTCGTATGTTTTTCTTTTGAGCCGTCAGATGAATTGTGTCCTTTCTAGATTTAGGATTATTGAACTACACAACCTGTTTCCTTCTGTTGATATTGCTCAACTATCTTTTATCCTTTGTTGTTGTCAGTGAAATAGCCAGTGTTAGTCAGATTCTTTTTTTCCCTCCACAGGTAACCTATTCCATTTATAAGAGAAGTTTATAAGATTTTTGTCTTTATTCTTGAAGTTTAGACATTTCCATGGAAGTGTGACTTTTTGCCTTTAAAAAAAAAAAAACACACCTGGGATTATTTTGAGCTCTTTCAATCTGAACGCTCATCTTTCTTTTGCTCTGGGAGGTTTTCGTATATAATCCCTCTTTTTTTTCCTTTTAATTCTATATACTCATGTGTGTTTGTCACATGTAGGCCAAGGAACTGGAATGAGTGTGGGTTTTTCAATGGCAAATTTAGCCCACATTCAACTAGATAAAGCTGCATTTTTTGTATTCGTGCTTTAATTATTACTTCTCCATCTACTTTCCTTTTTTACCCTCTGTAATTCCTATTATTAGCGTGCTCAGCCTCCTAGATCTATCATTTGAGACAGCTACTTTTTTCTCCCACTCAAGATTTCTATTTCTTTTGTATTTTTACTCTGGATTATAAGAATTTTTTTCAACAATCAGAATGGTAATTCACTTCTCAGCTCCAACCATACTTTTTAACCAATCTACCAAGTCTCTAAATTCAGAAATCATGTCCTGCAGTTTTGGAAAGTATTGTTTTGAGGTTTCGTTGCATCACCTTTGGAGGTCTTGTTGGTCTTTTGTTGTGGTTCTCTTTTTCATTGCCACTTAGCCTCGAGAACACCCATCTGTTGTAACTGTCCAGCTTTGTCCCTCTCCTCTAAGATCCTCTCCTCTTAAATGGACTGCAATTTGTGTGTGAGCTGGGGACTCCTATGCAGTAGCAATCCAGCAGAAGGTGAAAATCATGCAAGTTTTTGTTCTGGAGGGCCAGTGGCAAATGCGCTGGTAAATAATGACCACTCCTTTGCTTTCTGGCCTTTCAGGTATAAGTTGAGGCTGGTATTCATCTTTCAGCTAAACTTACAGTCATTACCCACTCTCCAAGACTGCCAGCAAGGTCAGTCCCTCCAATTACAGCACATGGCAACGGGGCTGATGTGTTCTCTCTCTCTTTGAAGGTAAGCTGGAGTCAAGAAACCTTGGGTCTCCACACCGGAATTTGAAGAATGAGATGCCTTTTCCTCTGCCATTCATCATTTTTCCCCCCTTTTCCACAAAGAACTTCTATACCTTATTGCCACTCCCCAGAGGACTCAAAAAACCTGTGGCCTTAAACACACACCCCAGGGTCCACCCTGTGCTCACTTTGGTTGTTGGGAAGCTCCAGAGTGGGGACTAGGATGTAGAGAGATTTGGGAACATGCATTTAAGTGGTAATCTTCCAAACCCTTCCACTTGTGTGTGGGTGTGCAGGGGAGGGGGTGCCCCATTAGACATTAAAACAAAATCTTATTAACCTGATTAACCCAACCTGGCTCAGTCGGTTAAGCATCTGCCTTAGGCTCAGGTCATGATCCCAGGGGCCCGGGATGGAGTTCCGCATGGGGCTCCCTGCTCAGCGAAGAGTCTGCTACTCCCTCTGACCTCCCCACCCCACCGTGCTCAAGCTTGCACTCTGTCTCCCTCTCTCTCTTTCTGAAATAAAATCTTTAAAAATAATAATAAAAGTCTGATTTTAAGACCCACATTTCATACCATACCATATGTTAAAATCATGGATTCAAATCAAATGAAAATAATAAAATAACCATTCACGAAAAGAATGTAGGTAGACAGTTATCTAACTTCTAGAATATGATACGCTTTCCAAGCATAAAAGAACAGAACAAATGAAAAGCGCGAGCGCGCGCACTTACACACACACACACACACACACACACGCACCTGGAAGGTACTGTCCCCAGGCTGGTGCTTTAGCTGAGCTTGCACTTAGTTGTCCATTGTTACATCAGGCAGGCTACTTCTAGGGTTATATTAACCAGTGACTCATGCAGCGATCAGTTCACTTTCTAATGTCCTTTGCCATAAAATGGGTCCCTTGACTTGAGGCAATATGTGAGATATGCCATGACAATGGACAGGCATTCTGTAGGACTTCAGATAATGGTGTTATTGAAGGTGATGCAGTCAGAGAATGAAAATCTATCAAATTATCAATCCTAGCAAGAAGAAAATGCTGCCTTCTCCAAGGTGTAAGGCATCCAATGTGGTCAACCTGTCAGTAAGTAGCTGGCAGGTCTCTCTGAAGAACAGTACCATATCAAGGGCTCTGCATCATTCTCTGATGCTAGACGGTCAAGCTTTAAGTCATCCTTAGTGACAGGGAGCCAATGTAGTTGAGCCCATGCAGAATTGTCATCCATGCCACTATGGGCCATTATCTTTGGACTCACTGGGCAAGTTCTAGGATGGCCAAGGAGAGAGGCTAAGGTTGAGTGTGTGTTTTTTTAAGTGTCCTAAGTGAATGTTCTCTTCTAGACATTAATGTAGGAAACAGATCTGCATGCTTTATGCCCACTCCCATAAGTCCATTAAACATAACTCTTCCCCAAGACTCCCAGTCTTTGTTCCTTCTTGGCCATTGACCAATTGGCTGAACCATTCATCATGACCCAGGAATCAATGTGTGTAGGTATATTGGGTCATTTCTCCCTCTATAGGAACTCCACGGCCAAGTAGAATGCTTTGATCTCTACTCACTGGGGACCTTTCCTTTCACTCCTGTCTTTCAGGACCATCCCTGATAGGGTCTCTCATCAGGAGCAATCCTCTTCTAGCACCAGCAAACCACACTGAACCATCTGTAAACCCAGCCCAAATCTGCTCACTCTCCCTCAGTTGGTCATAGGGACCACTTTGTGATGCTCTAAAGTGAGTTGCAGTAGTAGATGACATGGGAGTCTGACACACTTGTTCTTGTAACTTATTCATGGCTCTTGAATGACTGCTTTCATCATACAATGCATTGCTGCTGTGCTCACCCAGTCTCATGACTCAGTGAATCTACCATGATCCAATAATACCAGCTCCTGATAGGCAGCTATGATCACAGTCTCTTGGTATCACGTGGTTGGGCATCTAAGGCTCGGAAGCAGGCCAGGAAATATTTTTCAAATAATATTTCTCTGCCACCAAAGTCACGGCCCTGTTTTAAAACCTAGAAGTCTGCCCAAGACTTCTATTACTGTCTACTGGAGCTTCCCAAAGACTCCAGTGTCCTCATTCTCCATAGACACTTTGAGCACCCCCATATTTGCTAGCCCAACAGCTGAAGTGGCAGGGCAGCTGGTACCACAGCCCGGATCACCTGCAGAGCCCTCTTTTCTCAGGGTCCTAGGCAAAACCGGAAGTGTGGTAAGTGCCACCACCAAAATACAACCAAGGGTTGTGCCTCTTTCTACAAAGCTTCTACCCAGGGCTGTCTGCGGCACAGCTTTGCATCTAGTGAACTGTTGGGTGAGATGTGCATTAACGCTCCCTGAACCCCTGAATTCTGAAAGGATGAGTGGGGGTTATTTGGAGCTCCTCCCACCTTCTCTTCTGAGATAAGACAGCTAATTCTACTCTGCCGGGACATGTCACATTGGGAACACCAGAGGGCGACCACTCCCCACGGATGGCAGTGCCTGGGCCAAGAACTGGCTAAACCAAAGGTGCAATGGGCGGGTCTTCCTTCTCTTCAGTCAGGTCTGCACACCCCATGTCCTAACAGTGCAGTACAAAGATCCACGGTTTTGGTAACAGAGAGACCTGTGCTTGAATCTCAATTCTACCAGTTACTTCCTATGACCTTGAACAAGTAACCTCACCTCTCTAAGCCATGGGTTCCCCGTCTGAACAAAACAGGGTACAAAAATAGTACCTACTTCATTGGGTTGCTGGAATGATAGTGAAATAATGTGGGTAAACAGCAAAACATTGTCCAAGTATTAGTTATTCTTAGGCTTTGTAATAGTTAATCTAATTGATTCTCACCGGAGTCCTTACAGCCAGGGTGGGTAAACATGATTCCCATTTTTCAGATGAAGAAACTGAGGCTCAAAAGAGTTTAAGGACCTGCAGAAGTATGATGGTAACAGCAGTTTAATTTTCTACATCTGTCCCTCAACCATTTCACAGTGATGGCAGCTGGCCTTAGAGACCCATTTATAAGTCTTTGAGGTTCTGGGATTCTGAGGCCCAGAAAGACAAATAGGCTACACAGTGAACCCATGACTAATACAAGACCCAGTGAGCCAGCCCACTGGGCTCCTTATCCAGTATTGCAGCCATGGCCCCCATACACTGTGAAAAGACACTGCCTTGTTAATCTGTTCTTGATTGCTTGCTGTAGGATCCCGTCCGTGAGCCTTGTCTCCCTCAGTACACTGTGAACAGAGAAAAAATTCTCAAGGGATACATATTACTATGGAAAAGCATATTGCTAGATGAGACAGGGATCTGTAAAACTGCGGGTACATGATCCCAGGATGTATTTATGTATATCAGCAGAGAAAAAAGTGGAAGAGATTGAGCCCCACAGGGGCTCCCTGCTCTCAGTGGGGAGTCTGCTTCTCCCTCTCCCTCTGCCCCCCCACCCCCGCCACCGGGCTGGTACTCTCACTCTCTCTCTCTCAAATAAATAAATAAAACCTTTAAAAAGAAATGCTTATCTCTGGGTGGTGGAATTATAGCTGATTTTTAAGTTTTTCCCTTGCACTGTGTGTGTGTATGTGTGTATCCAACAAGCATGTTTTACTTCTGTGATCAGAAGTGTGTTATGCTATTTCAAGTGCCCATTTAACAAATTACCACATTAAGAGTCAGAGATCCCAGGCTGTCCTCTACATTAGTTTCTTGTTACTTTGCACAAGCACCGGGACCCTGCTAAGCCTGTTTCTCCACCTGCAAAGTAAGGAGATCAACTCCTGTCCCCCCTTCACCCGGAGGCTCAGACCCTTCCAGTCTGGCGGCCACCTGTTGTTCCCTCTTCTCCTCAGCCAAGCTTCTGGGCAGTTGCGGACCCCCACCCCTCCACCGGGCCACCTCTGTCTCCACTCCCCTGATTCCACTAATTAATCTTCTGCCTCCTCGCAGCTTGGGTTTTGCACCCTGTTCTCCAGCCTAGACTCTACAAAGATCACTGGTGGCCTCCTCATTGCCAAAGGCCATGGTGCCATACTTTCTCCCTAGCTCTCTCTCTCTCTCCAAATCCCTACCACTTTCCCCAGCAAGGGGCTCTCATGGTTGTGTCCTCCTCCCTGAAGCGCACTCTTCCCTCACCGGCTCTGACCACGGCTGGCTGGGGTTTCCCTAGTCCTCTGGCTGCAGCTTCTCCAAGGCGCTGCTTCTCAGAAGGGGTTTCTGGCTCCCAAGGCCCTTCCTTCTAACACAATCTTTTTTTTTTTTTTTAGATTTTATTTATTTATTTGCGAGAGAGAATGAGAGACAGAGAGCATGAGAGGGAGGAGGGTCAGAGGGGGAAGCAGACTCCCCGCCGAGCAGGGAGCCCGATGCGGGACTCGATCCCGGGACTCCAGGATCATGACCTGAGCCGAAGGCAGCTGCCCAACCAACTGAGCCACCCAGGTGCTCCCCAAGGCCCTTCCTTCTATATCTAGCCTGCCTGTTGACCGTGAGCCTATCGAATAGCTCCCACTCTCATCAACAGCCCAGGCCTGGCTCGTGAGCTCCAGGCCTGATAACAAGTCCAGCAGGGGCCCACCCCACACTCAGCACACTGGGCTGAGCCCCAACTCTCCCCCAGCCCCTCCTGCAGCTCACCAGTCCCCCTCTGTTTTCTGCCCACAAGTGCTCAGCCCAGACTTCGCCCTCCCCTCTCCCCTGCCCCCATGACTTGTCCCCAGGTCCTGGTCAGTCATCTCAGAAGCACTTCTCAAATCCATCCCTCCTCTCCAAACCCCAACACAGACCTTAGCACCTCTCCCATGACTTGTGAAGCCACTCTCAACGTCTGCCTCCCACTCACATCCCACAACCACTTAGTGCGAGAGTTCTGCACACCTGCCCACAACACCCCAAACCTTCTGAGCACTCTGCCCCCTTCCCTTATCCACCCAAGGGATATCATCACAGACCTTCATAGCTCTCATCCACATGACATCCACAGATTCACCACTGGTCCCCTTGCCTTCACTCTCTCCCTCCAGCCTAGACTAAAATAGAGGTTACATCCTCAGAACTCTTATTCAGCCCTCCTGTGTGTCAGGCATTGAGGGCTTTCCCTATATTCTCACTTATTCGTGTTTTCCTCACAACAACCATATGAGGGAAGTACTATTATTATCTCCCTTTCAAAGATGAGAAAAGTGAGATATAGAGAATTTAAGTAACCCTCTCTTGGTTATATAGTTAATCCTAGTTACTAAAGTCTTGGAACTAGGATCTGAATACAGATGATCTGATCTGACCGCAGAGCATCAGCCCTTAACCACTCTGCTACATGGCCAACTTGCCTTTTTGCCAGAAACACCTATGGGATGAAGTCCACACCCTTCTACCCAGCCTCTGAGGACCCTCCTGCAGAGCTCAGACACCTTTTCAGTCCTATCACCCACTGTGCCCAACAGGTACCCACCCAGCCCTCCTGACTGTCTGCCTCAACTACCCACTTTCACACCTTAACCCATGCCTTCTTGCTGACTGGTGCCTGTTGGCTCAACCCCTCCTCCAAGACTATCATAAATGCCTCTTCCTCCATGTGGAGCAGGCTGTGCTCGAAAGCAGCCATGATGGAAAGGCCGGTGACTGGGAAGCAGGAGACCTGGAAACTTGATCCTTGCCCTGCTGGAAGGTCTCGCTCTGGGCCCCAGTTTTCCCATCCATGAGATGGAGGGGTAGGACCAGATCATCTTTAGAAGCCCTTCTTGCTCTAGCAGCCCTGGCCCTGTGTTCTCCTGATCCCTGAAATGGAGGTGAAACTGCTCTCTTTGAATCCCTTTAACATTCACAGAATGGAGAGAATGTCAGGACTGGGAAGGACTTCAAAGAACCTATAATCCCACCCCCTCTCTTTCCCCCAGGGATGCTGAGGCCCAGGGAGAGGCAGAGGCCTGTCTAGCCATCTGGGGAGCGGTGGGAGGGAGGCTGTGCTCTCCACTTGATGGAGGACCCATCTCAGCAGGTCCCCAGCCCTGCAGAGAAAGGGGTGGGAGGAGTCAAGGAGGGCAAAGCTGCAGAGCCTGGCTCCTGGCCGGCTTGGCCTGCCCAACACCCTCCGCCCCTGCCGGAGGCCTCAGTAGTTTTCCACAACCAGCAGGCCTACAGCCCAGGACATGGGCTCCCCTCTCCCCTTGCCCCCCACATTCCTCTGTACACTCAGGCAGCAAAATGGCATTCAGGGCTCTGCTAGGGCAGGAAGCAGGCAGAGACCCAGACACACACAAAGACAGATATCAATACAGCCATAAACTACAGGCCAGAGAGATAACGCAGATCCAGATGAAGCAAAGGTGCCCAGACACAAATGACACGTGCAGATCACCGCGCCCACCCTGCCAGGCACGTAGACCCATTCGGAAAGGCACGCACAAATAAGGCTGTTTTCCAGAGATATTCCTCCTATGCACAAACACAGCCGCATTCACACCCGGAGGCTTACGTGCACACTCCGCAGACACCACCACCCACCCAGGCCCCTGTCACCACCGCCCCCCCCCCGCCCCCGCCAGCCCCTGTACTGCCTGTCTAGGTCAAACGTAGGTCAAGAAAGGGGAGAAAAAAACCTGAGCTGCCCCAATCCTGGGAGGCGGGAAGGAGCTAGACAAAACCCAGGAGCCAGCCAGGCTCCCTCGGCACTGAGAAGGCGCCACTTTTTCATTCCAAAGAATTCACTGGACAGTCCCCACCCTGTTCCCAGAGGCCAGGGTAAGGCTGGTTCTGGAGCACCACCCCCTCTAGGACCCTTTCTCTAGCCTCTGAGATTCCAGCTTTGTCCCCTGCTGTTAGAGGCAGAGCAGGGGGGGCACCCAGCACCATTCCCCGGGTTCATTTCTCCTCCAATCTTCTCTCCACACCACCTGGCATCTCCACCCTCACACCTATCTCCCTCACTGTATCCCCACCTCCAGCCCCACATCTGTCCTCCAAGAGATTAACTCCACACCTTCACTGGGTCCACCACACCCAAGAAGCCAGAAACACAACTCCTTGACCAGATGTACCCAGTGACTTACATCCTTGCCAGAGCCTCTCCCTGGGTATTCCGTGACTATCTGGGGGCAGATGGGTCCAGCAGGGTGACCGCATGCACATCCTGCCTCAGGTCCAAGCTGGCAGAGGTGGGCTCCAGTCCCAGCCTGTCTTAGAACCTTGGCCAGGAGGCTTCAAAGCTTTGAGCTTCAGTTCCCTCATTTATAAATGGAAATCATAATGCCACCTAGCCCTCAACAATATAGTTTATCCTGGGGCCTAATATGGACCCCTGGTTTTAACGAGCGAATGGTATGTGCGACTTGGGTCTAGTGATTCAACCTCTCAGCCTCAGGTAGCCCTTGCTACCTTGGGGGGTGAAATAACCTTGTCAGGGAGCAGATGGTCCCTTAGGGGGCCCTCCCGCCCAAAGGCTCCCCACCTGCCCCCAGCCGCACTCCGGTTCCCACGCCGCCTGGCCCCCGCCGGCTCGGGCTGTCAGCCGGAAGGGATTTGCAGCCCGAGAGCAGGGATCAGCTGCGTCTGCACAGAGGCCGCCTTGTCCCGGTGGGGACCCGGGGCCGCGGCGGGGCCGCTCCATCACGTTGCTCGGCGGCCGCGGTGCCAGCGGCCACCCCGCCCCCGCTCGACTTGGTCCCGCTTCAAGGGCCGGCGCCGGATTTCCTGGCCCCGCGCCCGAGCCCCGCGCCCTGAGGGTGGTTTGGGGGCGCACAGCGCGGGAGCCACAGGGCCTCCAGGGCGCCCGGTTTCCGCCCCAACTGGAGGGGGCCGCCGCACACTGTCCCCTCCGCTCCCACCCCACCTACTGTCGGGCAACTGAACCCGCCAGGCTGAATCCCCACCCTTTCCCGCAAAAGGCGCGGGCCGGCCGTCTAACCCCCTTCCCCTAACCCGGGCGTCCTACCCGGGCGTCCTGATGCGTGATCACCGATTTCCCTGGAAAAAGCCTTGCAACTTGGGAGATCTCTCAGGATGAGTTCAACCGAAGATGGATGGGGGCAGAGAGGGTGGGGGCCTGGGTGAGTCTGTTCCATCTTGGAACCAGCTCTGGGGTCAGGTTGTAGGGATCCAATCACGGTGTTCTGGATCTGGGTCTGAGCTGGAGGCCAATCCAGGAATTATCTGGTCCACGTGTTGGAATCTTCTCTCAGTGTTCAGAGTTTGGATGTTGGGACCCTCTCTGGGTGTTCTCAACTTGGATGTTGGGATCTTTATTGGGGTTCTGGATCAAGATGTAGGAATCTACTCGGGCTGTTCTAGGTTTGCAATGGAAGCCTATCCAGATGCATCTAGTACAAGTGTTGGGATATTTTCTCAGTATTTCGAGTCCAGATGTGATCTTCTCTAGGTCAGATTGCTGGAGCTTTCTCTGGCATGGCTGTTGGAAGGCCATCCAGTGTATGTGACCCAGTGCTGGAGATCTCTGGGTGTCCAGTGTCTGGCACTGGGACCTGCCCTGGTAGATCAGGCACAGGTGTTACCAGCTGCTCTGGGTTTGTTTGGGGCTTCTAGACAGGAACATAAGGTCCAGCCCCAGACCTCCCATTAGCCTGAAAGCAGACATTACCACTAAGTCTCAGCCCCAGCTCACCAAGACCCCTATGAGACCAGCAAGGGAGGGCCCCTGCAGCTTAGCTTGACACACCTCTTCAGAACCCAGGAACTGATGCTTGGAATCATCATGACCTCACTCTATCCAGAGGCACATCCCTCCCCTTCTCTAGCTCATTTACTCACCAACAAAGTGAAAGAAGTGGATTTGATATTCTCCAGGGCCCCTATGCCACCTTCTCCCAGGTCTTCCCCTACACAACACACATACACACATAAACACACACACACACACACACACACATTTTTGCCCACTCTGATTTTTCTACCTGGAATACCCCAGTCTCTCCTTATCCCCTCCAGCCTCTACCAAGCCCTCCCCCTTCCTTTCAGAAAATCTTTCCCCTCATCCACCCCTTTTTCAGGTGCAGGGCATGATCCCTTCCTGCCCTGAGAAGAGACCCCAGGAAGTCACTGACCCGGCCAGACTTCTCCATTGAGCTGGGAACTCTCTGAGGGCAGGGCCCTATCTACTCCTGGACCCCACTCTGACACTTCAGAGTCTCGTGCTCAGCTCAGCCACCATCCCAGGCTGGCAGTTGACCCTTTAAGAAGAAAAAGAATCTCTTTATTCTCTAATATGCCAGATGATGGGGTGGGCACTAAGCGGATTTGGGAGCCTGTCTCCTGCCCGCACCAATCCTCCTTTCCAGGCCACTGCACCCATGTGACTGACAGGCAGTCTGGGGTGGTGGGGATCCCTCAGGACCACGTGAGCCCAGGCGGATAGCTGGAGACTGACTGCCCAGTTCTACCTCTCCGGGGTGGCTGTGTACCTCGCAGACAGAAGTCAGAAACCCCAGAGGGCAGGAGTGATCTAGAGCAATACCCCATTCTCTAGACCAACCTGCACAATCGAGCATGTGCACATGAATGTCCACATGCGTACATGCACACATTCACGTGCACACACATGTACACCTCTCAGGGAGGGAACTGAGCCAGATCCTGAGCTAGGCACTTTGCAAACAATATTTTTGAGTCCCCACAGCACTCTTGTAGGAAAGTTTAGTTCTATCTGCAGACGAAGCAGCCAAGGCTGGGGACGGGGGTGGGAGGCCTAAGCTGAAACCCAGTTAAGTGTGGAATCAGAAGTCAAAGCAATGCCCTGGCACACACACACACACACATTCACACATACCCACACATACATAGGTGCACACACAGCTTTCCCATGCTTGTGCTCAACCCCTAAACCAGTCGTTGACTATGAAAGCTCCAAGAAAACTGAAGAGATCATCTTGTCTATGCTATTCCATTTTATAGAAAGAGAGATGGGAAGGGATTTATTTAAGTTTTCAAGACATTTGGAGGTGGCAGAATCAGGACTGAAATTCACATCTCCATTGTCACACACAGTCATCTGTACACACATCCACATGCCACACAGCTTTTACCCACAGACTCTTACACGTAAACCCATGAATGCAAACATCTACTTGCACCCGTGGATGGTCATTCACACCCCACACATATTCCTACTTGTCTTGTATGCCTACATACATGTCATTGCACATCCACTCATCACATACACACTGTCATATGTAGGTGCACACAGTACACATTCATGGACATTCATTCTCACATGATCCTTACACTCACATATCTACTTACACCTACACACACATCCATGCTGTCTCACTCCTACATCACATGTACCCACCATCCTGATGCAAGAGATAAGTTGACCCTGATCAGAAACCCTGCACAGCTAAGGCTCGACAGTGGGTGGGAGCTCTACACTGAGCCTTTAGGAGGGGAGGCCCTCAACCAGCATGGCATTGCATGGGTGTGCCCTGGCATCGCTATCCACAGCCCCGGGAAGTGCGCTCTGCCAGCAGGTTCCCACACGCCCCAGCAACTCGCCTTGGCCAAACCTCAAACCCAGCAGGTAGCCCCAGAAAGTGCCGAGTCATGGGCCAGGAGTGGCCAGGCCAAGCTGGCGGCTGGACTGGTCCTGGCTTGTGAGCTAGTGTTGTCTTCTGCCTGGAGTCACATAGAGGATTCTCCTCCCTCCAAGGGCCAGACCCTGAGTCATGAGGCTTCTTCCTACATCCACCGAAGATAAGGATCAAGGGGCCAGGATTTGAGGGCAAAACACCCAAAGCTGCTAATGGGATTTGCCAAAGTTGGTGAGCCAGCTGACCCAGGCTTCAGAATGACCCTTTGAAATGGGCTAGTTAAGTCTTTCTCAGTGACTGAAACCCTATGTATGTATCAAATACAAACTAATCTCAAAATCTAGCCCATAAACAGTGACAACTGTCACAGTTCCGTAACAGATGCTCTAAGCTGGGCAGACCAGACACGTGAACAAATAATTACAATGCAGGGGTTGAGGACTGTAACACAGAGATAGATGGAGCATGGTGGGAGCACAGGGCAAGGAGTTGCCAAGTTGGACCAGAGGTGGGGCCACTAGACTTGGGTCTTGAATGGTGAGGCAGAGTTTTCCAGGAAACCAAGGAGCTTTCCGGAGGGAAAATTGTGTTTCAGGCAACAGAGAGCAGCTTAAGTATGGGCTGAATTGGAGAGGTAGAGGGTAGGTAGAGGTAGGAGAGGTAAAGGAGAGGTAGAGGTAGAGGTAGAAGGTAGACTGGAGGTACAAGAAATGAGGCAAACTGGAATTTAGCCATTTATCAAACATTTATCAGGTACCTACTATGTGCTAGATTATGACACATAAAATACACAAGCCTGTCTCTCAAAGAGCATAAGCTCAAGGGTCCCGTGTTCAAGTACTTTCAGGTGCCAAGCAGATGATGTGATGTAGTGAAATGGGAGGGTGTAAGTAATAGGGAGTGGTGGGGCTTGTGTCTAATAGGTTAGTCGATGCCAAAGTATTTATGTTTAGGGATATTTGTCGATCCTGTGGCAGCCAAAAAAAAAAAAAAAAAAACTCATTTGTGGGCTGGCTTCAGATGGTATACCCTGAATTTACAGCCTTTGGTTCTAAAGTCTAGAACCTAGACCCTAGAATTTAGAGGAAGCCTTGCGTATGGAGCTAAGGAGTTTGAGCCTGGCCTTGTAATGGGCTTAAGACCCAAGGGAGGTTCTTGCCATGAAAGGACATTTGTCACGGGAGCCTCCAAGAAGAAAGGTCTCACCCCAGGATCATTGAACATAACAGAGCTGTGTGTATTGCCCAAGACCCTGGAGATAAGGATAATGTTCTCTTTTGCCCATCACAACTGTTCCCTGGCAAGGGCCACTCTGTCCTCATGTGAATCTTCATCCTCACCCCCCTCTCCTACTCTGACCTCAAACCCTCCTTTTTCTACCCACATCTTACATTAAAAAACTGAGTAGATTGGATCCCCCACCTCTCTCTGACCAAGGCCCCCACAAAGGATATCCACTCTCACACACACACACACACACACACACACAGATCTCTGTCAGGTGAGAGGTTTAGACTAGTTGATCTAGGAATGATTCTTCGTGTGTTCCATCTCATGAAAATGCCAGAATGTCTTTAGAGATGAAAATGCCTGACTTGGTGTTCTAGTCTTCCTGAAATTTCATGGGCACCTGGGGACTAGATTGATGTCCAGACAGGAATGGGGTTCCGATGCAGCTCTCCTGTTGTACAGGGAAAGAGGGAACATGGTCAGGCACCCCATACAGCCTCCCCCCTCCCCAACACATATGCAGACCCCAGATACTTGGCTGTGGAGCCTGGAAGCTGCCCTGGGCACAGGCTAGCACCCCCTCCTACCCTCCACCAGCTGCAGCCTCCCTTGTGGACCCTCATTAAATTATTCCACCCCACTGGTATGAGGCTCAGGCTGCCTTTGATGTGTGCCCATCCAGCTTCTGAGGCCAAGACCAGGCCCTTCACACCAGGCCAGGCTGATGGGCTCTGGCAGCTCCCCTGGGGCCCCATGTGGCAGGAACACCAAGGCCCACATTCACACCCACAGGACACATGCACAGGCCCGTGCACAGCCAGAGATTCCCACACTTACATACAACACTCTCTCTCACACACACACACACTGTCCTAATAGAACCTGCACTGTGGCACACTCACATGCCCTCAAGCACACCCACATTCATGCACACCTCTGTATGACACCTGCAGCACATACACCCTCACACACTCTTCTGGTCTTGCACACTCACTCATGGCACCCGGGCTCTCATACGGGGCCTCCTGTGCCTTCCTCCTTTGCCACTCAGCTGGTGTGTGAGATCATCTGCAATCACACCTGACCTCCTCACCTTCCTCATCTTTTGGAGGTCCTAGCTTTGTGATTATGAACCCAAACAGCTTGACTTCAGGTCTTGGGTACCCCATTTACAAACTGTGTGACTGTGGGCAAGTAACTTACCTCTCTGGGCCTCTGTTTCCCTTCCTGTAGAATGGGAATGATAGTGGTATATTGCTACAGTTGTTTAGTGGCTTAAAAGAGGCTCTGTACTCAACCACTTAGAACAGTGCCTGGCACATAATAAGAACTCAACAAATGGCTCTCATTTCTTGCCCCTTCCCTTCCATACCCTTTGCCTCAGCCATAGCAAAATCGTTAAATTTCCTAAGCCTGCCCAGCTGCTACATGCTTCTGACCCTTTACATAGGTTGTTCCTTTTATCTGGAACATCTCTTCCCCACTTCTTCAATGCCCCATCCACCTGGTGAGCTCCTACTCATCTCTTAAAACCCTACTCAGGGGGCTCCCCACCAGCAGAACTGGTCACTGATGGCTTTGTGTCCCACCCCTGACCTGAACTGTCTATTTCTCTAGACGGCGAGCTCCTCGAGGACATGGGGCCTTGTGAAATTCATCTCTTCGTTCCTGTACCCAGCACTGGACGTGGGTCACCATGAGCATCAGCGGTATGTGAGGGAGTTCATGGTGCCACATCATCACAAGATAAGAACAAGAATCACTTGTGCACATGAGTATGAAATGGTATGGAGATGACTATGTGGCCCAGAGCACTGATAGAAGCAACAGTGTCACACCAGGAATGACAGCTGACTTTGCTGAATGGGAGCTCAGAACGGAGGGTTCTCTCGGTTCTGATGCTTACACTGATGCTCTGAGGCTGTGGCCGGGTGTGTCTGCCACGTGGGGTGGTGGGTGAGGGAAGCATGTTGGATGGTTGCCATGGAAGACTATACAGTAGCGAGAAGGAACAGAACAATCTACATACAGTGACATGGTGTTGAGTAAGAAGAGTAGGAACCAGAAACATTTATAGTGCAATACTATTTTTTAAATTAACCCCCCAAATTGCATACTTTATAAAGACAAGCACATTTTAAGGACATATTAAAACAACAAAAACAACAGGGGCACCTGGGTCGCTCAGTCGGTTGGGCATCCGACTCCTGATTTCAGCTCAGGTCATGACCTCAGGATCATGGGATTGAGCCCCGCATTGGGCTCCGTGCTCAGTACGGAGTCTGCTTGATATTCTCTCTCCCTCTCCCTCTGCTCCTCCCCCTGCTTGTGCTTACTCTCTCTCTAAAAAAAAATTAATTAATTTAAAAAAAATATTGGAGGGGCACCTGGCTGGCTCAGTGACCATTTTTCAGTAGATTCCTGGATTGAGGAAGGGAGTAAGGGATGAGAAGGGGGATCTGGGAAGAAGGGGTGAAATTAAATTAGCAGAGAAGAGTATGAATAACCAGCTCCATGCACCTGAAATCCAAACAAACAGAAAGAAAAAATCCATGGGAGTGTATCATTTTTATGTCTTTTACAGTTGAGAAAATAAACAAGTTATGTAGTCATTCTTTTATTTAGGTATTGATGTTATAGCCTCTAAATAGCATCACTGTTGATAGTTTTCTTTAATTCGATAAAAAGTTTAAATTTTCATGTGATGCTTTCTCTTTCCCTCTCAGGCTCAGAATCATTTCCTAAAGCCCTGACTAGACCCTACACTAGATTCTCCCTGGCACAAGGGCAGACCTCGCGACTTGCAGGTCCTGCAGATGAACGAACGAATGAATGAATGAAAGAGGGAAGGACAAAGGGAAGGCAGAGAAAGAGAGAGGTAGGAATGAAGGAATGATGAAAGATTCCACAGAAGCCTCAGTATGGAAAGACCCTCCCAGAACATTCTCTTCCTTTCTCCACCCCATCCTTGGCATGAATCCCAGGTTGGGGCAGGGGAAGGGGCAAAGGCTAGACACGGGACTGCCGATTTCCCCAAATCCTCCCGTCATGAGAAGGGTTGTTCCCAGTATCAGGAGGGGGCAGGGGCCGGCACGAGGTCCTGGGCCCTGGGGTAGCATGGCTCCAGGGATCCCAAATCCGATGTGATCTGAGCCCCCTGCTCCAGAGGGACACTGGGCCTGGCCCTTGTACTAGCACAAGCAAGGATAGTTGCAACTACGGTGCTATTTTGTACGGACACTCTCCCCTGTTGTATCCCCTTCGATTCTCAATCAGGTGTGACATTAAGGATTATCCCCAGTGTTGCAGTGAGAAAACAGACTTCGCTTAAAAGTCTCTTAAAGTTATTCACGTCAGGGTACTTTTAGCAAACATTCCAAATGCCCACTCCATGCCAACTGCTCAAGCACATCATCTGATCTTACAACAGCAGCTATTGCCCCTGTCTCAGACGATGAGCTGAGATGCAGAGAGGGGGACGTGACTGCCCAGAGTCACACAGTTAACGTGGGGGGGACCTGGAAATTGCGCTTAGCTGGTCTGGCTCCAGAGCTTGCTCTCCCCACTCCCAGGCTGTGCTGCCTTTCCCACAGCAGAGCTGGGATTGGAAAGCAGGGTGAGCCAGCCATGTGGAGTGGGTTTGGGGGGAGGAGGAGTGGGGGAGGGCAGCTGGATTCATTGACACTTGTGGAGCCCGGCTCCCTGCCAGCCAAATGGGGGCCCGTTGCGAATGAGGTCAAGGACACACAGGGTCTGTTGCTAGCCCTGCCGGGGCCCCACTGTCTGCCCATAGCTTCCCTAAGGGCCCCTAAGCCTGGGGAGATGGGAGAGGCCACCTCCCTCCCCCTTTCCCAGCCAGAGCTGAGTGCGCTAATCCTGGGGAGAAGACACATTAGTCCAGGAGAATCAGTCCCAGCCTGCTCTGCTGAGTCAGCAGGAAGGACTGCCCTTGCTCTGCCAGCTACGTGAGCCCCTGCACGGCCACCACGGCTCCGCCCCGCCTGCCCAGTGTGGCCCCCCACCATGGGCATGCCCTCATGCGCCTGTTTCCTGCTGACCTGCCCCCTAGAGCACTCTCCAGCTCAGCAATCCTGAGCCTCCCTCCCTGTCCACTTGCCTAGCAACAGACCTGTTTCCAGCATCATCCCCACTGACCCCCAAAAGATGGCCTTCGCCTTGTACACCGACAGATAATCCTCCGCAGGAGTGTAGCAGGTGGGAAGGAGTGTTTGGGGGGAATATAGTGAGTCTTTCCATGTCCAGCACACTATTAGCTCCAGACAGTTCATGTAACACTGGGGTCACTGCCTGAACTTGTCCCACTCTCAGTGTGATCACCATCATCCTGGTCAGCATCCCTATCTCCCTGTTACCGCCAGCATCACTGTGACCCGACCATTATTGCCACTGCCATTAGCCTGATAGTACGGCTACTGTCAAATTCACCACCGGGACGCCTGGGTGGCTCAGTCAGTTAAGCGTCTGCCTTCGGCTCAGGTCATGATCCCAGGGTCCTGGGATCGAGTTCCGCATCGGGCTCCCTGCTCCGCGGGAAGCCTGCTTCTCCCTCTGCCTCTGTCTCTCATGAATAAATAAATAAAATCTTTAAAAAAAAAATCATTTTGACCAACACCTTATACCAGCCCCATCATCACTGTCCCCACCATCCAAGATAACTGTCAATTTACTCCCCAAAGTAGGACCATCATTTGCAACACCCGCACCACCACTGCCTCTACCACTCTCGCTAATAGAACACGTCCACCACCGTCACGGTCAGCATTAACACTACCACACTCAGTGCCGCCGTCACCCTCACACTGCCCACCAGCACCATTCCTGCTCCCATCGTTACCATAGCTACAGCCACACTGCTAAACTGGACACCAGCAGAACCAACCTCACCACCAATATCAGGACCACCGTAACTGTAAACAATACCAGTGTCACCCTAACTTAACAAACACCACTAAACGTGGTACCACCAACATCTACGCCGCCATCGCTGTAACCACCACGGACGCCTCGTCACCCCCAACACGGTCACCCCCACCACCCCACCTCTTCATGAGGAGGAGAGACGTTTGCTGTTTACCTGAGCCAGCTTCTATGCCAGGCAGAATGTGAAAACAGCAGTTGGAGAAAAGCAAAAGCAAAGCTCTTCCAACTTATTGTTCTGACTATACAATTATATGCCCACTAACTTCCCATTAATGTCCTCCCAGGAACAGACTTGATTGTTTGGCTAAGTTGGTCTGTTTAGCGATTCACGGAGGCACAGCCACGCATGCCTGAAAAACACAGAAGTGGTTGCAGGACTCACCCCCTTACTGCCTGTGACATGAAGATGGCCAGCTCCCAACATCACACACCCTTTTCCCTCCCAACGTCCCTCCAGACATTCTGGGCCCCGGTAGATTTGTCTCTGTCCAGGGAAGGCTTAATCCGTTCCCTTCCCCAACTTTTGTCCCACTCCTCTAGAGCAGAACAGTATGTGGAAAGGTCCGAGAGTCAGGGCCCTGCATCCTAGCCTTGGTTTCACCACTAACAATCTGTGTGGCCTAGGTGATCACACTTCCTTTTCTCTGCCTCAGTTTCCCCACCTGTAAAAGGATGACCTTCTGACCCTGGTGCTTTAAAGACTTTTGTGAGCTGAGACACTCCCAGGACAAATCTGAGCCCTTTCCAGAAGATCCCTTCAAATGGGAAATCAGAGACTATCCAGTCATCTATTGGTTCCCCCTGTCCTGGGATCTCAAGCCCGGAGATGCTGCTGCCTGGGCAGGGTGGCGTCGGAACGGTTAAGCAGGTCAGGGCTGTGCGTGAGCAAGTATCTCAGATGAAAGGCTGGTCTGAGAGAATGACATGTGGCTGTTGTGGTTGGCAGGCTGGGGCAATGGGACCAGGCTAGGTCCCGAAGGAAACCCCCTCCTGGTCTCACCAGAACAAAGTGGTGTTTTACGAAAACGCCATTGTTCTTGGGCAAGTCTTTCCCATCTCAACATAAACCAGGAAGCAGTGCTTCCTTTCCTTGGGCGAGACCCCAAGGTCCCCCCACCGGTGGGAGTGGGGGGAGAAGAACAGTTTTTCCTGCTTTCCACAAAGCCCCTACCCAGCTCTATCCAAGGCTTCCCAAAGTTGGTGTGTGTGTGTATGTGTGTGTGTGTGTGTGTGTGTGTGTGAGATGAGGTAGGAAGAATAAACAGAAGAGCACCTAGTCCAATGTCTTGCCTCCAAAAGAACTCTGTAGCCTGAGCTGGACCATGAAAGAGGCATCACTGCCCACAATCTCCCCTCACCCTGGTGTCACTCAGGCTTCTATCTGTCCCCACCATCATGTCTATCCTGTCCCTGCCTAAGGCCTTTGCACATGCTGTTCCCTCTGCCTGGACCACTCTTCTGCCTGTCACATGCTTGAAGGTCTCTGTTCTAACCTCAGTGAAGCAGTAACTGTTAAAAAGTGTCTTGCCTTTCTAACTATCAGACATTCTGTCTGCTCAGTGAGAGCAAGGACTAAGTACTGTCTGTCTTACTCATTGCTACATCCCCAGCACCTAGCACGGGATGCCCCCCAAGTATGTGTGTCTATATATGTGCGTTCCCCACTCCCCATCCCAATAAAGAAAACAGGTCACAGCCTCTCAGGCAAGGGAGCCATCCCTTCTTGAGCTGGAAGATCACAGCATTTCAGACCTCGGAGAGCATGCTGTCCAACAACTCCACTTTCCTGGAAGGGGAACTGAGGCTTCTAGCCCAGAAGGTCCTGGCCCACAGTTGGTCAGTGGAATTGCTCAGTTAGACTCCGGATCTCCTGCTGCCAAAGCTACTGGACAGAACCTGTCACCTAGTTTCCAAGCTTGGGCACAGCCTGGTGCTAACTCTCTCACTTCCTTGGAAACCAGACCTAGCAGTACATTGGCACATTCAGAAAACTGCCCAACCCACTTTTCCCACCTTCCTGAGAACTGAACCCCTCTTCACCACTACCACCTCACCCTTAAATCACCCTTACATGGAGCACTTTTTGCTTTTCCAGAGAGAAGTGAAATAAACCTCTGGGGTGTCCCCCATGGGCCAAGGAAGCAGAGCTCCTGCTTTCTAGCCCTTTAAATTTCGTTTTTCTTTCTTGCAAACAACACTTCTGCTTTTGTTTGTCCAGCTTTTGCTTGAACTAGGAAAGTTCATTAGCTTAAATATTTGCGGATAAAGAGAAGGGATAGTAGTGCCTCTTCATAGGGGTTGTCAGGAAGAATAAATGTCCCTAGCACAAGTAGATGCTCAATTAATGCTAGATCCCTTTGAAAAGTGTAACCATGCCATCCAAATACAAGATACTCTTACTTTCTAGGCAAGGCGTATCTACAAATTGCTCCTTTTATAAATGTGTGTTTAGACGTTCTGAGTAAAGAGCAAAGTCCCGGTTGAGAATTGTCCCCTGAGGTTGGTAGTAACTAGCACGGGGAGGAAACAGTTAGCTTTTTTTCTCTTCTTTACAAAATAATACCTACTCCCAGGTAGGACATTCAGCAAGCAAAGGAAGTGGCGATCAACTGGTGGACACAGGTGACACTGACACCATTTCCCGAAAAGAGAAAGACCCTGAAAGAGCGGGAGGGAGCTTGCTGCATTCCATTCCATTCCTTTGTGACTCCTAGGTTTATCTCAGATCCCCAGCTGGGGGGAGGACACAGACAGAAGGATTTGTGCCTCCTGGCAGGGGCAAGATAAGGACCAGATAAAATTCCACCCGAAGAAATGAAGATAAGCAGATAGTTAAAGGGATTTAAACTCCCTGCAGTTGGGAAAGAGGGTGGGGAGGAGAAATGCCCTCTACTCCCAGAAAAACTGAAATGCAGGACACGAAGCCCAGAGAATTTCCCACCATGGGAAGGGAGAGCAGTTGAATTCCACTTAGTGAATCCAACCCTGAAGCAAGAGGGGGTTAATAACCTTTGAATTCCCATAGAGATGCAGCTTAACCTGGGCAGTGGCTATGAATTTGCAATCACAAGTTCAAGTGTGTGAGTTCCTTCAAATCAAATTAAAACTAATGGTGCATCCCTTTATGCAGTGCTGATGGAAAATTCCAGTTCCATTATTATCCGGAGGGTCCTCCCTGTTCTGAGGATGCACAAAAGTCTGGAAGGCTTATGTTGTGTCCAGAAAAAGAGAGAACAACCCTTTGAGCTCCTCGCTACCCAAAATGAGGTCTGAGGACCAGCACCATCGGAGTCCCAGGGGAGCTTGTTGGAAATTCAGAATCTCAGGACCCACCCACGCCTACTGAATCAGAATCCCAGTGATTCATGTGCACATTAATGCTTAAGAAACACTGCAGACTAACCCCAAATCCTGCCAGCGCAGTGGCTTCAGTGGATCGAAGAAATGTGGGAGGCTGGGGGTCCCATCCCCCTAAGGGAGCCATGCTGTGGCCACTACTACCCGCTGCAATTCTGCCAGTTCCTCCCCGGACCTACCCCTTCATCCCCTTCTCCTCCCTTCTTCCCTTTCAGCACAATCCCCTCAATAAACTCAGACTTTCAATCAAAAAAGCCTGAACGTGGGGTGCCTGGTGGCTCTGTCGGTTGAGTGTCCGACTCCTGATTTCATCCTGAAATGATCTCAGGGTCATGAGTTCAAGCCCCAAACTGGGCTCTAAGCTAGGTGTGGAGCCCACTTTAAAAAAAAAAAAAAAAATCCTGAAAGACCAGTTGTCTGCTGGTGACTTCTGATTTCAGCCTGGCTTCACCAACACGCCCTGAGGTGAAGGAGCACAAAGACCAGCCCGGCTCTCCACCAGGGATGGAGGATGGGCAGGTGGGGGAGGGGGACCAGGGGAGAAGAAAAACCACCAACACAAAATAACATCTCAATCTATTATCCTGCCACACTTGTAATTCTTTAACTCTTGCTCTCAATTATATCTGGATTTAAGAGTACAAAACAAAGGCTTATGCTGTAATTTTAATGGACTTGTTTTTATAGAGAAAAAAAAAATGAATCCCAGAATCCTAGAAATGATTGCTTCTAAGACTCCCAGGGATTTAATGAGCTCCTAGCTTAAGGATTAAAGGTTTTTTTTTTTAAACATCCATGGCATGTGTCTACAGCACCCCCTTCCAAAATAAACCACATGGAGTATCCTGTCGTAGAAACCAGAAATAAGCTGCTTGTCAGGTAGGGGCACAGAAGCTCAGCTAGCTGTTTCCTTCCCCTCCCCATAGCAGCCCCTGCAGTGACTCAAGCAGACCCCTAGCTCCAGGGAGCATGGGGTGAAGAATCAACTGCAGCCCACCTTCCACCCAATAGCGAAAGCCTCTTTGTGGCTTCCCTTCTCCCGCCTCTGATCACTCACGGTCAAAGATAAGTAGCACTGGCAGCCAGACTCATCATCCAGCAGCACCCAGGACTGGAAAACTCTTCCTCTAATGATGACCGGAATTTGCTTCTCTGGCCTGTTCTCCCACAGCCCCCGTTCTGCCTAGGGGACGGCAAGGGATAATTCTAGCTCCTCTTTGACATGACTTACAGAGCATACCTCTCCCTGGAGTCTCCTTTCCAGATGAAACAGGCACTACACCTATGTTGATGGGTAAACGGATGAATAAATGAAGAAACCATCAAATGAAGGAGTGGATGAGGAACCTTGTACTGTTTTCCAGAGTGGCTGCACCAGTTTGCATGTCAACTGAAGGAAATACCCTGGTCCTTCGCCCCTGGACACACTCTAGCTTGAAAACGGTTTTCTGGGGCACCTGGGTGGCTCAGATGGTTGGGTGTCTGCCTTCGGCTCAGGTCATGATCCCAGGGTCCTGGGATCGAGCCCCACGTCCGGCTCCTGGCTCAGCGGGGAGCCTGTTTCTCCCTCTCCCTCTGCCTCTCCCCCTGCTCATGCTCTCTCTCTCTCTGCATCTCTGTGTCTCGAATGAATAAATAAAATCTTAAAAAAAAGAAAAGAAAAGAAAATGGTTTTCTTAAAAAGTGACATCAGTAAAGGAAATTGTAGCTTTGGGAACTGAACACAAAATTCTAGAAAGACCTTAACCCAGCATTTTTCAAACTGTGGGCGGTGACCCATGTAAGTAGTAAAAATCAACATACTGGCTCTCAGATATCATTTTGCTCAGTGAAGGACAGAAAAGAAAAAAATGGAATAGAACAGAAAATGTGAGTTCATCAATCAGCACTAAGGTTAGGAATTGTTTGGAAAACTTTTTTCCAGTTATACTACACATGTTTATACTGGGTCTTGGTGTAAAATGTATTTCTTTTTTACTTTTAATGTTTCAAGTTTGTATTTAAATTCTAGTTAGTTAATATATAGCATAATTTTAGTTTCAGGAGTAGAATTTAGTGATTCACCACTTACATATAACACCCAGTGCTCATCATAACAAGTGCCCTCCTTAATCCCCATCACCCATCTAGCCCATCCCCCACCACCTCCTTCCATCAACCCTCTGTTCCCTATAGTGAAGTCTCTTACGGTTTGCCTACCTCTCTTTTTTTTTCTGTCTCCTATGTTCATCTGTTTTGTTTCTTAAATTCCACATATGAGTGAAATCATGTTTGTCTTTCTCTGACTGACTTATTTCGCTTAGCATAATACACTCTAGCTCCACCCATATTGCAAATGGTAAGATTTCATTCTTTTTGATGGCTGAGTAATATTCCATTGAATATATATATACCACATCTTCTTTATCCTTCTATCAGTGGATGGACCTCTGGGCTCTTTCCATAATTTGGCTATTGTGGACATTGCTGCTATAGTCATTGGGGTGCATGTGCCCCTTCAAATCACTATGTTTGTATCCTTTGGGTAAAATCTAGTAGCGCAATTGCTGGGTCATAGTGTAGCTCTAGTTTTAACTTTTTGAGGAACCTCCATACTGTTTTCCAGAGTGGCTGCCCCAGTTTGCATTCCCACCAACAGTGCAAGAGGGTTCCCCTTTCTCCACATCCTCACCAACACCTGTTGTTTCTCGTGTTTTTAAGTTTAGCCATTCTGCCAGGTGTGAGGTGATATCTCATCATGGTTTTGATTTGTATTTCCCTGATGATAAGTGATGTTGAGCATCTTTTCATGTGTCTGTTGGCCATCTGTATGTCTTCTTTGGAAAAATGTCTATTCATGTCTTCTGCCCATTTCTTAACTGAATTATTTGGGATTTTTTGGGTGTTGAGTTTGATTAGCTCTTTACCAATTTTGGACACTAACCCTTTATCAGATATGTCATTTGCAAATATCTTCTCCCATTCTGAAGGTTGCCTTTTAGTTTTGTTGATTGTTTCCTTCGCTGTGCAGGCACTTTTTATCTTGATGAAGTCCCAATAGTTCATTTTTGCTTTTTTTCCCCTTGCCTCTGGAGACATGTCTAGCAAGAATTTGCTATGGCCCATGCCAAAGATGCTGCCTGTGTTCTCCTCTAGGATTTTGATGG
This sequence comes from Mirounga angustirostris, assembly GCF_029215605.1. NCBI lineage: Eukaryota > Metazoa > Chordata > Mammalia > Carnivora > Phocidae > Mirounga > Mirounga angustirostris. The sequence goes on from NW_026991712.1 coordinate 156,908,420, forward strand.
TTTCCTGTCTCACACTTAGGTCTCTCAAATGTATTTTTTTTTAAGATTTTTTTTTTTTAATTCATTTGAGAGAGAGAGAGAGAGAAAGAGAGCACAAGCAGGGGGAACAGCAGGCAGCGGGACTCGATCCCAGGACCCTGAGATCATGACCTGAGCCGAAAGCAGACGCCCAACCATCTGAGCCACCCAGGCACTCACAAAATGTATTTCTTCCTGTGAGTCACAAGTCAAAACATGAAAGTCAGTGCTCTAACCCTATGAAAGTCACCACCATTATCCTCATTTTCGGATGAAGAAAATAAGACACAGATAAATTACTAACCTGCATAAGGTCCCCCAACTAGTAAATGGCAGAGCTGAGACTGCAATGGGATGGGGTTAGGGGAAGGGAAGGTGTCTGACCCCAGAGCAAGAACTTTGAACCTCTCCACTCCATGGCCTTCAGAATAGAAATGGTCATGCCATGCAGGCAGGTGGAGGGTAGCAAAGGACCAATCTCGGGACCAGAGGGCATCCAGCAAGGTTTTCCTCTCACACACACACACACACACACACACACACATTCTTTTCCTTTGCACAGGGCACACCCACAGCAGACACCAGTGAGTGATGGTGGCAGGGCCATATTGTTGATGCTCTGGGTTATAAAGGAGGCAGAGTCCCCATCCAACAGAATCAATGACTCCTTTCTACCCAGAGTAGAGGGGTTCAAACAGCCATATGAAGCCTGAGCTACCCTGATTTGGTCCATATTTCTCCATTAACTCTCAAAGATACGTGTGAGAGACATTTCAAAAAAAAAAAAAAAAAAAGATATTTCAATAGCAAAATTGACCTTGGTGCTTGTTAGTGGTACTTGACAAGGAAATCAGCCCCTCCTTAATCCATGTCATGTATCCTAAGAGATTCTTGATGTTTTATTCCCCTGGACAAATTCTACAACCTTTCTAGATCTTAAGTGCTTTATTGGACTAAGACTTTCACCCTCTCAGATGTTGGTTGCCAATATCGATGGCTTCAGGGCATCTCATCTTCTTCCCTTGTGTGTCCCAAGACTCCTCCTTCATTGCTGACCACAAGACAAATTTTGGCAACACTCTTAAGACTCCTCTGCTATAAAAGGAAGCCTATAATTGTGATCTGTAAGGAGCTGGGGTATGGTAGATTCCAGACCCTGGCTGATGAACTCTTTCCTTTCCTCCTCGACGTAGTTGTTATAACAGCGAAGTCTTATTTTTAAATCCTGCATCTGTGCCTTTTTTCCCACAACATGTTCTGATCACCCTTCCTACAGGGGAAATCTGGAGAGTTAGACATGCCTTAACCTAAGTGAACCCATCTTGGTTCCCAGTAATCCCTGCTTAGGAAAGGAACTTCTGGAATTTTGCCTAGGATTATGATAAGCTCAATGCACCATATTTTTCCCATGATTGAATGGAAGCAGCATGTTTTTGGCTTTCTTCCTGGCACCTCTCACCTTCCCAGAAGAGCCCCTGGAATGACCCATCTCTGCCTGGAGGGCCTCGAACAGAGCAATGGCAGCTGGGGGCAGCCCCATCTCAGCCCCACCTGGCCTTTGGTTCCTGTCAGCCAGGAGGGATTGTTTTACTTCTCTGGTTTAAAGAGCTTTCTCCCTGATGGAGAAGGCAGGGACCTTCGGGTTCTGTTCTGTTCTGTAACATTCTGTCTGTCCTACAAACATTAAGTGTGCACCTTATTCTTCCTTCTTGCTCTGAATGGGGTTTAGAAAGTCTCTTCCACTGTTTTTAGGTCTCAGCATGTCAGGGAGGTGGGACATACCTTAGATCCTTTCTGTGATCTCAGCCCCAAACCTGGTGCTTAGGCTCAGGCTTCTCTGAGGAGCCAAAGCAAGGGAGGAGTGGTGAGCAGGACGGGTGTGGGCAAGACACGGTCTGTTGGGTGAGGGTCATCAATCATTATCAGGAGGAGATATGGATCTGCATCTCTGCATCAAGGAATGTGTGTGAGCTTTGGAGTCATATGGGCCTGGGTGGGGAATTCTGGATAACAATTCCATGCTCTCAGATTGCTGGGGGGATTACATGAGATCACGTTTGTTAACCCTCCATGTCTAGCGCGTAGTAAGGATTTAACAAATTGCAGTTGATATTGTTATCATGACTTTTGCTGTTATCCAAAAAGTTCTGGTAATTGCAAACTCTCCAAGGAGTCTTCAGGGCCTGCCTATGACTTGCCTGACCCCAAGAGTCCCTGCAGCACTAGATACCATAAGCCAGCACAGGCCGGATTCCCTGTGGCCCCAGATCCCCACCTACCCAGTTATGAGTCAGGCTTCTCACATCTCCATCCCCACAGATTTGGGCAGTGACCCCACCCAGGCACATGCGTGTTAGAGGAAGCGCACTGGGCTTGGAGGATGGTGAGTTGGGTTCCAATCCCAGCTCCACTTTCTGACTCTGCTGAGCCTCAGTTTACTTACTTATCAAATGGGTATAATAACAGAGCCTGCCTCATTGGGTTGTTGTGAAGGTTATTATGGGAAAGTGTCCAGTTCAGGACCTGGTACAAAGTGGGGACTCAAGGAAGTTTGCTAAATTTTAACTGATATCTGAGTGCCTGGCCTCCTTCTGGAAATTATAGGAGGCCATGATACTGGGCAGGGAATGGGAGTTCAGAGAGAGTGTAGTCTTGGAGAATGGAGACTTTTCTTCAGTGGCATTGGCAGCTGCTGGCAGAGAATCTGCCCCTGCAGGGTTCTGGTTGGGCATGTGGTATGGAGGGAAGGGGGAAGAGAAAAAGAGAGGAATCAGAGAGACAATAAAGATGAAGCCTCTTCGGGGCGCCTGGGTGGCTCAGTCGGTTAGGCATCTGACTCTTGATTGCAGCTCTGTTCATGATCTCAGGGTCTTTGGATGGAGCCCCACATCTGGCTCCATGCTCAACACGGAGTCTGCTTGCCCCTCTCCCTTTCCTCCTCCCCGGCTTGCATGTGCACTCTCTCTCTCTCTCTCTCTCTCCCCTCAAATAAATAAATTTTAAAAATCTTAAAAAAAAAAGATGAAGCCTCTTCAGGAAGCCCAGAGACCAAAGTTCCATGACCAGTCAGTGGAGAAGCAAAGATTGGAACACAGGTATGTTTGACTTGAAAGCCTGTGCCCTTTCAACTTCCACAGGTTGTCCAGGGGGGAGGCATGGCCTTCCAATGGGGCTTGTGGATGACTCTCACTTTCCAGAGCCATCAAATGGACACCAAAAGCCCAGGGTTACCTGGTGTGATTCCAGATACCAAAAGTTGCTTAGGCTGCTGTCAGGCTACGCTATGCAAAGCTGAAAAAGTTCAGACAACTCAGTGGGGAGCTCCTGAGCAAAGACTGCCCGTTAGAAGAGTCCCACACTGGGCAGAAGTGACCAGATCCTAGGACCTGGGTGCTTCTCATTGGCTGGGAGATGCCCAGGGAGCATGACCTTGGCCTGAAGGCTCTGCAGCTGAAAGCTGTCACCTACTGCACCCTTTACAGCCTAATGGCGAGCTCTTCACTGAGGGGAGGTCTGAATGGTGCACTTCCATGGCTCCCACAGCCCACCTGTGCCCCACGTGGGTGCACGTCTCCAGGCTTTCAGTGGGTCTTTCTTCCTTCAGGGAAAAGACTTAGAACAGGGAAGTCAGTGGGACAGACTACAGCTCCCATCACTGCAGCTGATCTTGGAGCTTCAACTAGTGCTCCTCATGTCCCTCCTCTACAATCTCTACATCCACCCCAAAAGCCCCTCTCCCTCTGCAGCTGTCACCTTGGCAAGCCCTCATCCCTCATTCCAGGGCCTGCATTGTGATTCTCTTTCTGGGGCTTGCTACAAACTTCACACCACATCTTTTTCCACCAGCATCTCCAACACCAAGATCGACTGGATTGTATGGTCTGAGGGGCTGGGCTGCTTAAACTGCAGCCTGGACTTCCTGAGGAGCCATTTCTTGCTCTGGGTCCCCCTCAAAGCTAGGAGCCTTTCTTTTCCCCCAGATGTGGACTGGAGCAGTGTCTTCAGATAAGGAATGTGCACCTCTGAAACCCAAAAACGTCCGACTGACACTGTGCTTCCCTCTTTATGGTGGCAAGGCAAAATGCAGCCATTTGTCTTTGGCATTGAAGGGGAGGTCCCAATACACCCCTGATTTCTAGAGCCCTAAAATCTTTCCTGTTGTGGCAGGCTTGTAAATCTGTAAGGCTTATCTCCCACCCTCCGGGGTGCATGTGTCTTATCAAGGCCTCCAGTGTGCTAGCCACTTCCGGTTCATCATCCTGCTTAGTTTGATGTTATCAATGGCATGGATCGATGTGATGTTCTGCAGGATGTGCATGTTGTCCACAACACTTTGGAATATATTGTGACAAGGAGCAAGAGAATCAACACAGCCCAGGGAGAAAACCATGAATGCATATCATTGTCCATTCCATGTAAATGTGACCTGTTCCTGATCTTCTTTCCTAATTGGAATAGAAAATTACACATTTACCAACTCAATAATGGCACACCGTGTACCTGAAGCCATATTCATCTGCTCTAGCAAAGACCCTGGGTCAGCACGTCGCTGCATTTGGGGCTACTATTTGGTAGAGCTCTCAGTTGTCTCCAGTCACACTCTAGAATCCATCTGATTTCTGCAAGGACCATACTGATAAACTAAACAGAGGTATGATAGGGACCATCACTCCCACATCTTGAGATCCTTAATGATAGCATTAATATTGCCATCTCTCCAACCCCTAGGATACAACATTGGTTTGGATTTACTATCTTGGTGGGAATGAGAGTGTGGAGAATAGAGAGTGCACAGGGAAGGATGGAGAGGGGGATGGATTCAAAGGCTTTCACTTGCCCTTTTCCACTATGGTAGCTCTTACCCCATAGTTCAAGGGCCCAATGTAAGAATCACTCTACCTGCCAACCATGCTAAACCCAATTATACATTCAGAGATCAGAGAAATGAGTACCGAGTGTTCTTACATCCCCAGGGGGCCCAGTATAAGCTGGACTCTGGACAGGACTCCATTAATTATCAATAGGCCCTCATATGTAGGTCCACAATGACATTTTAGATCTCTGGGTATCAATGTCAACTCAGACCCCAGGTCCAATAGTCCTAGAAGTATCTAGGCATTCCCATTTCTCCAGTAAATACTTTCTTTTTTAAAAAATATTTTTACTGTTTTTCTTTTTAAAGATTTTATTTATTTATTTGAGAGACAGAGAGCATGAGAGGGGGGAGGGTCAGAGGGAGAAGCAGACTCCCACTGAGCAGGGAGTTTAATGCAGGACTTGATCCTGGGACTCCAGGATCATGACCTGAGCCAAAGGCAGTTGCTTAAGCAACTGAGCCACCCAGGTGCCCCTCCAGTAAATAATTTCTGAGTAAATGGCTATCAGTGCCTTTGGGGAAGGATTGGGAAGACTCTTACAGTATATGCTTGCCATGGTGTAGCATAGTCCTTTCTCTAGGAGACCCAGCCACCTCTTTAGTCAATAGGTTCTCTCTTCTACTAACTCAAAGATCTAAAAACTGGATCAAGTCCAAGATCTTTGAGCAAGGAACTGTGACATTTTATTGGGACAACCACCCTAAACTTCCTGCCTAAACATTCTTGCTTTCTTTTGATGATACCCTTGCTGGTCACCTCTCTATCTTGACTGTAGGGATACTTTATTCTATTAACCATCTCCACAACCTTCTGCAGAGCAAGCTCCTCTGGCTGGCACCTTAACTTTGGTAGTTTTACAATAATTGTTATTTACAAATTGTAAAGCTCCTGGCTTTTCTAGGAGTCATCACCCTATATACAGGTGTCCCCAGCCCATGTGTCCTCATCCTATATGTTAGGTCTCAGATTGCCCCAACCATGGGCAAACTTGCCTCAGCTGAGCATTTGATGACTTTTGAAGCTCCTTACCATTAAATCCTGATTTTGATAACAGGCTTTCTCTGCTATCTTGTTGGGGAGATAAAGGTTTATTTGTAAGATGCCCCAAAAGCCCCCTCACATTTCGTTTTCGGTTTTTTTAAGTGCACTCGACTTTCCATTATCTCTCTGAAGGGTCACTATAACTGATGTAGCTTAATTAGCCAGCTAATTCCATCGCCCTTGTGTGCATGGTCCCCTGTGTTTTTCAAACACCCAAATCATTTCATGGCCAGGGTGTGCCCACCACTGGAACAATCTTCCAAGTCGTTACCAATGAAAGATTTAGCAACTGAGCTGCCACCTTGTGTCCCCACCAGGGACTACTGTGCCCCACATACCCCTGGGGGTGGGGGTTCTCCATTGACTCCTGAGCAGCAAGTGATCCAGGAAATAAATCCATCTTCCTGCCTGCGCCAGCTCTGGTCCTTCAAGAAGCAGACAGTGATGAAGTTAGGAGGACTAAATGCTTATTGGGAGCTAATGCCTGTGGAAGATGAAAGGAGAGGAACAGGATGAGGCCACCTGATGGTGATGCAGGTGTGATAAAGCCTCTGCCCTTGAGAGCCATCTGAGTCCCTACCTGAAGGGACTGCACCGAGATGAGTCCCCTGACTCTCTCCCGGTAGTTTGTTAGGATTCAACTATGTCTCCCTGCTCCTCCTCCTCAAAAAAACCCCAGATATTTTGAAATCCTAACCCCCAGTACTTCTGAATGTGACCCTATTTGGAAATAGAGTGGTTGCAGGTGTAATTAGTTAAGACAAGGTCATGTTGGTGTAGACTGGGCCCCTAATCCAATATGGCTGGTGTCCTTAGAAGAAGAAGGCCCTGGGGCACCTGGGTGGCTCAGTCGGTAAGCGGCTGCCTTCGGCTCAGGTCATGATCCCAAAGTTGTGGGATCGAGCCCCACATGGGGCTCCCTGCTCCGCGGGAAGCCTGCTTCTCCCTCTAACTCTCCCCCTGCTTGTGATCCTCTCTCGCTGTGTCTCTCTGTCAAGTAAATAAATAAAATCATTCATAAAAAAAAAAGAAGAAGAAGAAGAAGAAGGCCCTGTGAAGACTGAGACACAGGGAGAACACCATGTAACACAGAGGATTGGAGTCACGCATCTGCAAGCCAAGGACTGTTGAAGGCTAGCCGAAGCCGGGAGAGAGGCATGGAGCAGGTCCTTCCCCAGCCCCTTCAGGGGGAGCATGCCCTGCGGACTCCTTGATTTCAGCCTCCAGAACTGTGAGAAAATCAATTTCTCTGTTCAGTTTGTGCTACTTTGTTATGGCAGCCCTGGGAAACTGACACACGGCTGAACAGCGAGTTCTTTTTTGAAAGGAGAGCTGAGTGCTGCGCCTCCATGATTGACTGATTGGCTCCAAAGCAAACATTATTTACCAGCTGGAGGGAGCACATGAACTGGGGAGGGAGAGAGTTAAGGCCCCATACTTCTCCTTTGGAAGTCCCTCCACCCCATCACCCCTCCACACTGGTCCTCTTCTGTGTGGACTCAAAGACTGGGGTGATGGAGACTTAGGACAGCCCCCCTAGATAAAAGAAGAAAGGCTCTAAGGGGCTGAGCCCCATCTAGGCCACAGGAGCTCGTCTGTTCCCGTCACTTAGGTGACAAAGAAGGAGCTCGATCTGCCACCTCTCACTCTGGGGCTCCCTTCCTCTGGGAGGCTGGCCCCAGTTCCTCTGAAGCTAGGGACAATCACTGAGGGAGGGGGCTGCAGAGGGTGCCCCATGCCAGGCGCAGCACCTCTGAGCCACCTGCTATAGCCTCTGTCAGCCTACACACACCTATTTCCAGGGAGTGGGTGTAGGGTTTTCATCATATTTTCGAAGATGTCCCTTACCATCCCTTAAAAGGTGGGAAACTCTAGCTTATTCCAGATCTTCCTCTTCACCCACATCTCTTCTTATCTCTGCACTGGGCTCACTGACTTCCTCCACTCCCTACATTCCCACACACCTGCTCTTTGGTGATACTGTGGGGCCAAGGTCTATTTTTCACCAAAGAAAAGAAGACTTTGGCTACCTTTCCCACAGAGTTTGCTTGGTGCGCTGAAGCTTTACACAGACAAAAATCCATCCACTTGAGGTCTCACACCTGGAAGTGGCAGGTGGCTGAAACGGGGAACCTTTACTCCCGGAAAAGATGAACATGCCTTAAGTCACCACTGGGAATAGTTTCAAGAAGCTAGAAGGAAGCCCCTGTGTCCTGAGTTCCTACTATCCACGGGGCTTGGGGCACTTCTTTCCTCTCTGTAATCTCATTGTTATTGGCCCCATTTTGCAAGTCAGCAATCCTGGAAAAGTCAGAGAGAAGGGAATGGCCCGAGGCCACCCAACTACAGAGTGGTGAGGTTGGACCCACCCCAGATCTTCTACTTTTTTTTTTTTTTTAAAGATTTTTTATTTATTTATTTGAGACAGAGAGAATGAGAGAGAGAGAGAGCACATGAGAGGGGGGAGGGTCAGAGGGAGAAGCAGACTCCCCGCCGAGCAGGGAGCCCAATATGGGACTCGATCCCGGGACTCCAGGATCATGACCTGAGCCAAAGGCAGTCGCTCAACCAACTGAGCCACCCAGGCGCCCCAGATCTTCTACTTTCTACCTTGATTACACACTGCTCTCTCTCTAGAATCATCCGTATGGAGACAAGGATGGAACTCTGCAATGATTCACCTCCCACTTTGATGCAAATAGAATCAAGTTTTTCATGAGGTTCTTTGGATGTCTTTGCCAAACTTATTTTTCTGGTATCGGGGAAAGTTGTGAGAAAGGCATCGACGTAGCATCAAAGATCATGGGGTGCCCTGTCTAGAGTTTTCTTCTAGGCCTTCTTCACGTTTTATTATCCCTAAGGTATTTTACAATCTCGAAGTTTTGCAAAATCGATATCCATGCAAATTATTCTTTCCCATAGAAATGCAAATGAATTGGGACCACTCGAATACAGTTGATTACTGCCCCACGGATGGACCGATTTTGTAAATATTTTTTACTACATTAACATTCTTATAACTTATATATGTGAGGTTCTTTTAATTACCCTTTGAACCAGTTGTACCATTTTACTGGTGCTCTCATGAATGAATGAGTTACTGACATGTGTTCATTGTATATTTGTAAGTCACTGGGAAATTCATCGCATTGGGCGATGTTGGCTCTCAACCAGATTTGCCACTCATCGCCTACAATGTGACGGGGTTCAAAGGACAGCACTTTGTATTACCCAGAACTGGCTTTTTAAGATCTCTTTCAGAGCCCACAAAGGGACATTCTTTTCCTTTTTGTCCTTTTCTTTATTTTTATTACCATTTCCCGTCTTCTTTTTTTTTTTTTAAGATTTTATTTATTTATTTGAGAGAGAGAGACTGAGAGAGAGAGAGCATGAGAGGGGGGAGGGTCGGGAGGGTCAGAGGGAGAAGCAGACTCCCCGCCGAGCAGGGAGCCCGATGCGGGACTCGATCCCGGGACTCCAGGATCATGACCTGAGCCGAAGGCAGTCGCCCAACCAACTGAGCCACCCAGGCGCCCGATTTCCCGTCTTCTTAATATTTATTCTTGTGTGTGTCCTAGGAAGGGCGACGAACACAAATCTACCTGTATCCCTTAGAGGGAAGGCATGTGTGCTAGCCAAGGCCACAAGGGAGACATTTATTGACACTGTCACCTCCTCTGTTTACTCTCGCTCCAAGGACAGACTGTAACCCAGCAGGATGGGAAGACGCAGGAGGTTCCGACTCCTTCTTGGACACTTGGGCTCTGATAACAGGAAAAGGCTGTTGAAGGCTCCGGAGCTGATAACCTCCTATGCCAGTGGGAGCAACAGTCCAAGAGCCCGGGAGAGCAGGCAACTCTGACCTAGCTGAGGATCCACCAACGTCTGAAAGATGATGCTGTTGGTCTGCCTTGCTCCCCTGCAGGGACCAGCCTGAGCGGAGCCCCAGAGCAGGAAGGAAGTCATCCTGAAAGCCAAAGTGCGGGATGGTTCCCTCGGGCTGTGGTGTCTCTTTGATCTCAACCCATTTTGGGTTAAAAATAATCTAAGCATGCTGTTTCGAAAATATGTGTGTGCATTTTATTTCTAACGACTTCATTTGTTTATCTCCGTGTGAAATAGTAATAAAGCTTAATGAATGTTTTGCGTATAAAGGGAAGCTCTTCCTACAGCCCGGAGAACTGTCTTGCGCCCTCTCTTCGGAGACCACACTGCCCAGAGCAAGCCGACTTCAGGCTTTGGACGGAGTGGAGCACGTGAAAAGCTTACCGCCCGGCTCTACCACTGATGACTTGGGAAAAGCAGAGTCTCCTCTGCACCCAAGCTCCTCCAGCTGTCAAAAGCAGGATTACAGTGCCTGTCGCCATCACGCCTCCCTTACAGTTTTAACATAAACACCAGTTTACATGAAAAAATGCAAGGTACTATAATTATCTGCTGTGGGGTGTCATTTCCAGGAGCCTGAAATGCTGGCGATTTGCTTTTGTTTTTGTTTTTGTTTTTTAAACAGCAGACAAAGGCTTTCTGCCAGAATGAAAGCTTGGGTCTAAACAAGGAATACCCCCCAGAGGGTAACACCTGGACGGTATAAAGTCACCAGAGCAAAACCACTGTAAATTGCAGCAATCAGGTCCTCTTCCAAGAGTCCATCACGTTGAGGGGGCGGGAATCCTGCAGGGGACAAAGCGCTGTAATCAAGGCCCCAAAATCAATGCTGGGAGCTTCTCTTCTTTGCCTCCAGCAATATCTAAAGCTCTGTAGTGATGTTATTGGCTGGAAGTAATAATACTAACGACTACTGTTTACTGAGCACTCAGAACTCTAAGTACTTTACATGTATTATCTCATTTAGTGTTTGAAATAATACCAGGGCAACGCATTATTATCCCACTTTACCTATGGGGAGCCTGAGACTCGGACACATTAAATAATTTTGACCAACGTCACCCGGCAGCCGAGTGGCAGAGCCAAGTTTCAGACCCAGGTCCTCTGGCTCCAAGACTGCCTTCACCACCACACACCAGCAGGCCATGCTGCCTTCCCCGACTGGGCGCCTCCATTTCTGGTGAGACAAGGGTGATGCCCTTCTGTCAGTCTCCCCTCAGCCTCCCCTGGAGAGGGGCCACCAGCAGCTGTGGAAAGACCCTGGGACCAAGGAAGGCTCCCAGCAGCCCCGAGCTATGCCTGAGAAGAAGGGAGCTGCAGCTGGCCCAGCCACCTCCGTGCTGGCTTCCGAGCTTGCCGCTGGGGAACATCGAAACTCGCCCAGGCTCCTGGCCACTCTTTCATGGACCTCTCCAACTAAGGTTCTCAGAGGTGATCGGCCCGGCTCGGGCTCCCTGTGGGCTGCTTGGTTAAAGAAGGCAGACGCTGCTGCATTTATTAGGAGCACCGGCCTTAGAGTCAGTCTGAGGTTTGAATCCCAGCCCTGCCCCTTATTTGCTGTGCCTTTCTTAGCAAGCAGCTTTATGTCTTGGAATCTCGGTTTTCTTTCTTTCTTTCTTTCTTTTTCTTTTTTAAGACTGTATTTATTTATCAGAGTTTTATTTCTTTTTTTGTCAGAGAGAGAGAGAGAGAGAGAGAGCACAAGCAGGGGGAGAGGCGAGCAGAGGGAGAGGCAGGCTCCTTGCTGAGCAGGGAGCCCAACACGGGACTCGATCCCAGGACCCCTGGATCCTGACCTGAGCCAAAGGCAGATGCTTAACCGACTGAGCCACCCAGGCGTCCCGAAATCTTGGTTTTCTTATCAGTGAAATAACACCTACCTCATGATTGCTTTGTGGTTCATTCATTTATTCATTCAACAAATCGACTGAACCGTATGAAATTGCTGATATTTAACCTTTTTTTTTTCTTTTTTGCTCACAAAAACAGCAATTTTTATGGTCCAATGCTAGTATTTCTTGAGTGCTGTGTTAGTCAGGGCTCTCCAGAGAAATAGAACCAACAGGTTTTAGAAACATAGATAGAGAGCAGGGGAGATCTTAAGGAATTGGCAAATTTGCCTTATTTTAAGGGGCTGACCAATCTGATATCTATAGGGCAGGCTAGAAGGATGGCAATTCAGGGAAGAGTTGCTGTTGCAATCTTGAGTCTGAGTTTTGCAGGCCAGCAGGTGGGAAACTCAGGCAGGGTTTCTATGTGGCAGTCTTGAGAAGAATTTCTTCTTCAGGAAACCTCCGTTTTTGCTCTTAAGGCCTTCACCTGATTGGACAAGGCCCACCTACACATTATGAAGAGTAATCTGCTTCACTTAGAGTCAACTGATTGTAAATATGAATCGTATCCGCAAGTACCTTCACAGAAACATCCAGGCTCCTGTTTGACTAGACAACTGGGCACCCTGGCCTAGACAAGTTGACATAAAATTAACCTTGCAAGTGCCTACAACACACCAGGCACTGTTCTAGTTGCTCAAGGCACGTGAGTGAATAACACTGACAAAGGGGCCTGACCTAGTGGAGCTTACATTTGAGTCAAGTGAGTCAATAATCAGCATAATAATTAAATGACTGTATGTAATGTCAAGAGGCAAAAAGCAGTGTGAAGGGGGCGTGAAAGATGAGCAGGCTGGGGGGCGCCTGGCTAGCTTGGGCAATAGAGCATGTGACTCTTGATCTCAGGGTCATGAGTTCAAGCCCCAACATTGGGTCTAGAGCTTAGTTTATTTATTTATTTATTTAAATTTTATTTATTTGACAGAGAGAGACACAGCAAGAGAGGGAACACAAGCAGGGGGGATGGGAGAGGGAGAAGCAGGCTCTCCACTGAGCAGGGAGCCCGATGCAGGGCTCCATCCCGGGTCCCTGGGATCATGACCTGAGCTGAAGGCAGACCCTTAACCAACTGAGCCACCCAGGTGCCCCTAGAGCTTACTTTAAATAAAGAAAGGAGAAAAGAAAAAGATGAGCAGGCTGGAAGGCATGCCCTGCAGAGAGTGGTCAAGATGGGCCCTCACTGTGAGCAGAGGATCTGAGCCACCCTGTGAAGGAATGAAGGGTCGGCCAGGCCAGAGCGTTCTGGGTGTGGAGATGGGAATGTGCCTGGTGTGTTCTGGAACTGAGAGCAGGCAGAGTAGCTCGAGTGGATCAAGCAAGTGGGAGAGTGACCAGGAGATGAGTCCAGAGAGGTCCTGTGGGGTCTTGTAGACCACTGTGAAGCAAGAAAATGAGGGTTAAAGCAGAGACACATGCCTGTCAAGCACCCAGCATGGTGTTTGGCAGAAGGTAGGAGCCATCATCCTTCTTGGTGACCTAGGTGTTTGAGTGCAGGCCAGTGGGCTCTGCCTAATGATCCTTCCTCCGCACCTCTTAGATTCTGTGTCCTAGACTACAGTTTTGCCCCCTACCTGCCCAAACAGGGATGTGGGGAAGCAGTGGACCACCATGACAGCCTGGAGTTCAACGGCCCCTTCGACAGATGTGAGAGAGCCAGGACCCCCTGCTGAGAGGTGGCCAGGCTGAAGGGGGCTGGCCTGAGACCTACAGACCACTGCCCCCACTGGCATCCCAGCCTGACCTGCCTGCCCAGGCCAGCCCTCAGCCCCGGCCAGCTGTGTCCCAGGCTTTGTTCCTGAGTCTCCAAGTCCCCTCTTCCTGCCAAACAAAGCCCCCAGCCCCCGCCTGCCGCCCAACAGGCACCTGGGGCCTCTGGGCCTGGGAATCAAAGCCTGTTTTGCAAAGGAGGCCCTATGTTTGGAGAAACACCCATCCCCTGCTGCCCAACCCTTCAAAGAGCCCGCATTGTTCTGCGCTGAGAAGGCGCCTCCTGACGCGAGGGCCGGCCGGGGCTGACGCGGGTGGACCTCTGATCTCCGGCCAGGCCCCCCACACCACGCAGGGGGGGACGCAAGGGCCACGCCAGGAGCGGTCTGTCCTCATGGCACTGTGCCCCCTTCCCGACCTCTGCCCACCTGAGCCCCCATCCCTGTGTCCCCGGCATCCCAGGCCCCTCCACCCGCTCAGCCAGCAAGGTGAGCCTACGGGGCTTCAGGACAAGAGCTGAGGGAGACACCATACGGGTGTGTCAGGGCGAGTCTCCCACTTGGCCAGGACTAGGCCAAAGGGAAGACAGAGCTGGACCCAGAGCCCTGCTCAAGCTGAGGACACTGGGCTTCCCTCTACATCCATGGTAATGAGTCCAGACCAAAACTCAGACCTTCTGACCTGAAGACCAGTGCCTTTTTTTAAAAAAAATAAGTATTTCATGTATACTTCCCCGCCCCCAGTGTTGTTTTCATTGCAACTTAACTTTGGGTAGAGGTGAACTTTAGATAAATCCTCTTAACAGGGAATGGAAGCCACAGACTGGCGGTGGGGCCCGGGAGGGTGCTAAGAGGCTCCCCACTCCCCGCCCCGCCGCTGTCCTCCCCCTGCCGCCCTCACACGGCCCAGCGGTGCTGTGAGCCTCTTAGCTGCTCCCCTGTGGTGCTGAGGTCGCTCAAGGCACAGAGAGGGCAAGTCACAGAGAAAACCAAGGAGAAGCCACGACCCAGAATCACATCTCAGGTGCTAGTTCCCTACACTGTTTGCCTCCAAGGACGTTCACGAAGCTGTGGCGTCCCAGGTCCCTTTGCCACAGTGCGTCCAGTACCATTTACTCTGCAGCCCAGGACACCAATTACAATCAAGGGCTCTGCAAGCCGACAGACTTGGGGTCCAGTCGAGGCCCCTTCACTGCAGGACTTTAAGCAAAGCACTCGCCCATTCTGAGCCTCAGTTTCCTGTTGTGTCAAACAGGAATGATGACAGCCACCGACCTTAGAGGTGATTGTGAAGATTAACTCAGGGGTCCCACAGCACCTGCTGTATTTGTGAGAGAGTCGGGACCCACCATAGGGGAGGCCAGGAGACCCTGGGAGGGCCAGGCTGAACAAGGGTACGAAAAGTCCTATAATAATCATCATCCCTCAATAAATATTGTCATGATCATTATTATTACTCCTACTTTCACTATTTGGAGGAGAGGGGGAGAAGAGGGCCCGGGGTAAGGTGCGGCACTGTCTCTTTGTGTGAGCTGCTTCCTGAGGCCAACGGCAACAATTCCTTCCTGCCCGGGTTTACGGGAGAAGGAAAGGGCAGGCAGGGAAGGAGGGGGTTGCAGAGAGAGACTTCTGATCTCCAGCCTGGGATTCTTGCATTTCACCTACTTGGCCTTCTGGGCACCGAGATGTGATCTTTTGACGGTCAGGATGTTGCTATCCTGGTCATTTTCCCCAAGCATCTAATGACCACAGAGGTCACCTCCAGCCCCAGATTCCTGGAAAATTCCACAAGACTGTTTGGGGAGGGAGTATGACAGAACAGAAACTGGTGACACTGTGAGCAAGCCACTTAACTTCTGAGATTCGCTTGCGAGAGAGGCGAGCACCGGGGGTTAAGGGTTCCAGTCCCAGCCCTACTATTTGCTAATTGTAGGAGTTTGGGCAAATCCCTCACCATCTGTGGGTCTTAATTTTTCTTCCGCTAAACAAGGGTAACAATATCCACACCACAACCTGATTTAGGATGTTCTATGTCCTGTATTTGTTAGACCCTAAAAGGTACCAGGTGACACTCTGCAAAATTATGCAAAAGGCCTCCTGTCGTATGTGGTATATTACAGAAGCTTCACGAATTCTAGTTCCCTTTGGAGCCAGCCAGAGGGTAGATTTTCTTCTGGTTGTTTCAGTGGGCAAGTCCCTTCAGCTGTTTGCTCCGTGATTCCTCATCTATAGGTTGGGGCTAATCGGATCTTCTTTGCGATATTAACAATAACAGCTGCTATGTGTTGACTACTGACCACGGGCCAGGCATTCTCTATGCTCGGCACTTTTCATATAGGAAGTCAGATCATCTTCTCAGCAACTCCGTGAGAAGGTCTTCCTATCTCCATTCTGCAGATGGGGAAACTGAGGAGTGGTAGTCACAGGCCTCGGACACGGGAGGCCCGCTTTTCTCCGGCACACACACTGCCCACGGCTCAGCTCCTACAGGACGGATCAGCAGGACGGGGCTTATGTATAAGTAAGACGTGGACATCCACAAATGGTCAGTGCCCATCCAGCCTTGTTAAGAACGGATCAAATACTGGGGGACAGAATTACAGACACGATTATCGAGAGGGATTTTTTTTTAAACGTTTGCCTTTTAAATGATAAAAGATTTGCTTATGGAACATTCATTCAATGGAATCATAAATACACATAAATAAGGAAATAGTAAATCTATTGTATAGCTTCATAGTAAAATCTAAAATAGTGAATAGTAAAGTCTAAAAATGTCTTAGAAAAATTTCCAATGACATGGAGAGACATCTACAGTATTATTAAGTGAAAAGGAAAAACAAAACCAGTTCCCAAACCATATGCCTTGACTGATATTTCACTGGGTTTGTTTAGAGGGGTGCCTGGGAGGATCTAATGGCAAACTGTTAATACCAGTTGTTATAGCTGGACAGGAGGACTGCATGGGATTTTTTTTAAGCAATCTCTACACCCAGTGTGGGGCTTGAACTCACCAAACTGAGATCAAGAGTCACGTGCTCTACTGACTGAGCCAGCCGGGCACAACTTATTTTTGTTTTTTGATCAACTGTATTTTCTAATTATCTTTTCTAGAATCCACATGTATTTCTTTTGTCATTTAAAAATATTCATCAATGCAGGATGAATAGGGACTTAGGCCTACCAGTCAAAAAGAAAAAGAAAAAAAAAAGACAGGGTCTTTTTTTCACTTAAAATTCATTTATTCACTCAAGAAACAGTCAAGTTTTACTATGTGCAGGTCCTAGGTACCACTCTAAGTTCCGTTCAGCAGCAAGTTCATTGGGCCCAGAACAATATTGCTGTGAAGATGGTGGGGTGCGCCTGGAAATGGGGTGTCAGCACACCCAGGGACTGGCTTCCCGCTTTACCAGGCACACCCTCCTTCCGGCAGCCCCATGTACCTGCACTTTTTTCTACATGGTGATGCAGCTGTGTGTGTCTGTGCCAGGGAATCAGCCTCTCCTTCTGCGTGACTCGCTGAGAGGGAGACACGGGAGCTCACACCACATATGAAAGGGCAGAGAGCAAACGTCTGTTGGGGATCTGTCACAACGCTAGGGACTTTTGTGCCCGCCATTCAGTGAGCACTCCCAACTACCTTGCATCTCCATTTTTGCAGATGGGGGCACTGAGGCTCAGAGAAGGAAAACCGCCTATCCAAGGTGACCCAGCTAGTCAGGCAGTGAGCTGGGATTTGAACCCAGCTCCTCCCCACAGAAACGCTGTCACCCTTCCACTGTAGGACCCACGAACTGCCTCCCTCCATCTCCTTCACTATCATCAGCCTTCTGGAGCACCCTGTGCTGGGTACCCTGTTAAGGGCGCTGTCGCAGGTATCAACGGTCTCAGTGACTCTCCACTTGAGGTGGGGGCAGGAGATAGGTGTTATTTACTGACAAGGAGTCTGAGGCTCAGAGAGGTTGCCACCCGCCCCAGGTCACACAGCTCTGGAATGAGGGGAATGAGATTTGCTCTCTGTCCTACCGGGTTCCCAGGTTCCTGAGCTCTGTCCCCTGCCTCTCCTTTCCTTGACAAGACTCCTCTGCACAGCAGGGAGCACCTCTGTGGTAGCATTAGGGAACATTCAGGAGTGTCAGCTTTTCTTTCCCCTTTGTTTGCTTTTTACAAAGTCGCTCTCGCAGGGAGTCTGTGTGACACAGAAAGATAAAGAAGGGAGAAGAGTACAGGAACAGGGAAGGTGGAGGAGGAATGTTTGACAATTTATCAAGTGGTGAGAACCAACACCTCGTTCTTTTACAGGAACGAAAATTCAGTTTCTGGAAAATTAGCATACAAACATGGTAAAGAAAGAGAACAAAGAAAAGACTTGAAACCAGGTTCTTGGAGGTACAGTTAAAGGAACTAGAAATACTTAACCTAAAGAGAACTAGTTTTGTTCATTCAACTAGCAAATATGGATAAGGCTCCTCCTCTGGGGCAAGCGTGCAAGGTGCTGGGGACGTGGAAATAAACAGGACAGACATGGCCCCTGTCCCCGTGGAACCTAAAGTGGGTGGGATAGTGATGGTCTCTGCCTGCAGGTATCTGGAGGGGTGTCGGGGAAGAGAGAATGGCTTGTTCCTTGTGGGTCCGGAGGACAGAGCTGGGATTGTTGTGTGGAAGCCCTGGTGGGCAGATTTCCTCCTCGCCAACAGAAGGACTTGTCACCAGGCACCCCTCTTCCAAGAGAGGGACGGCTGCCGCAGGGAAGCAGTGCGCTCCCTGTTCCCAGGAGTAAAGAGGGTGAGCACTTGAGAGGATGTGGAAAAGGGGCTATATTTGCCAGCTAGGCCTGCCAAAACAAAACACCACAGATCGAGCGGCTTTATTTATCACAGTTCTGGAGGCTGGGAAGTGCAAAATCAAGGTGTCAGACAATTTGGTTTCTGGTGAGCTCTCCCTGACTTGCAGATAGTCGCCTTCTCTCTGTGTCCTCACATGGCCTTTCCTGGGTGCCTGCTCATGGGGAGGGAGGGGGAAAGAAAGGGGGGCTCTGGTGTCTCTTCTTATAAGGGCACTGTCCCCATCATGAGGGCCCTGCCCTTGTGACCTCATCTAAACCTAATGATGGCCCAAAGACCCCAGCTCCAAATACCATCACATTGCATGCAGGGTTAGGGCTTTAACATATGAATTTAGGGGGGACAAACATTCAATCCATAACAAGGGTCTCAGCATGGACAGGGCAGCTGGACTAGGCTCACCCTGGAGAGCCCTTCTATACCTGATTCTGTGCTTCTGGGGAAGCTGAGGTCCATGTGGACCCTTTGTGGCGGGTCTGCTATGACTCAAACTGCTCACCTTGAGTGGGGGGGAAGGGGCTGGGCATCAGACAGAACTCCTGTGTGGCTCACTCATGGCTCCCTTCCGCTCTGGGAGTAGAGGTGCAAAGATGAGCCAAACCACTCCTTGCTTATACGCCCTGGGCAAGAGCTCTTCCCTCTTGCAGTCTTCTCCATCTGAAAAAGAGGGTGTGATGCTCTCACCTACTCAGAAAATTATTGAGAAATGCAGATGAGGCAGGGAAATGTGTATTAAAGCTCAGCACAGAGCCTGACATGTGATAAACACTCAGGGGATGGGAGCTGTCATTTCTTTCTTTCTTTCTTTTTTTGGATAAAGGAGCAAGGGAGGGGCAGAGGGAGAGGGTGAGAGAGAATCTTAAGCAGACTCCCCGCTAAGTGTAGAGCCCCACATGGGGCTCGATCTCACGACCCTGAGATCATGACCTGAGCCAAAATCAAAAGTCAGATGCTTAACCAACTGAGCCACCCAGGTGCCCCAAGAACTGTCATTTCTGATGACTCAGAATAATTATAACAACTGCCTGCCGTGGGGTTTCAACCTGGGCGGGGAACATTCAGGAACACAGCCAAGGTGTGTTGGTGGTGATGATGGTGTGGGGTCTCTCTATCTCCCAGGATGTTTAATTCTCACAGGAACCCCTCCTGGAGTAAGAGCTAGGAAAGACTTCCTGGTGGAAGGACATTCTGAGCTGAAACATGAAGGAAGCCTGAAGAAGTAGAGAGGCTTGGGGCAAGGTGGTTGTACACCAAAGGATGAAACAAAAGGCAGGCTGTTGGGCTAATTGGAGAAAGAAAGTAGCTCAGATGACCCCACAGATACATTCACCGTTCTCCCACCCCATCATGCACCACCTCCCATAGCCTCGCTTTGGACCCTGCTGACAACCATCATGGCTCCAGCTCTAAAATCACAACTTGAACATCTACCAACAGACCACACACACCACCTGGGTCCCCTGCAACTGTCCATTACACCAGCTTCTCCAGCCACTGGCCCTCTATGTTCTTCTAGTGCGTCAGTCACCTCTTCTTCTTCATGCCCTTCCCCCCCACCCCCAGCCCCGGGCCTCCCCTCTCTACTCTGTTTCTATGAGTTTAACTGTTTTGTTTTTAGATCCCACATATAAGTGATACCATCTGTATTTGTCTTTCTTGACTATCTCACTTAGCATAATGCCCTCAGAGTTCATCTGTGTTGTCACAAAAGCCAGGACTTCCGTCTTTTTCACTGCTGAATAATATTGCATTGTACACACACCAACTCTTCTTTGTCCATTCATCGATAGATGGACACTCAGGTTGGTTCCATATTTTGGCTATTGTGAATAACGCTACAGTGAACATGGGGGTGCACATACCTTTTCCAAGATCTTGTTTTCATTTCTTTTGGATATATACCCAGAGTGAGATTGTTGAGTGATGAGGTAGTTCTATTTTCAATTTTTTGAGGAACCTCCATACTGTTTTCCATAGTGCTTACACCAATTTACATTCCTACCAACGGTGGACAAGTGTTCCCTTTTCTCCGCATCCTCACCAACACTAGTTCTATCTTGTCTTTTGGATGATGGCCATTCTACCAGGTGTGGGCCATGTCCTCCTTTATTACAGTTCAGAGTCAAGGTCCAACATTTCAATGATAGTCTTGCCAATGCCATGAACTCTCTTGCCCTTCTGTCTTTCTATCAGCTGGTTGAGCAAACCCCTCCCCATCTGCTTCCTGCGGCTTTCTGTGCCCGGCAGCCAAGCACAGCTGAGTACACACCACAGGGCAGAGGGCTTTCCCAGGACTCTGGAACCCTCACCTCAAATGGGCCTTGGACACTGCCCAGTAATCAACCACTCTCCAATGGCCTTGTCACACCTTCACCACACTCCTCAAACCAGCTTCCTCTGCTCTCATTCTCAGTGGTGATCCTACCTTCTACTTGACAGAAAAAGAAAACTCCATCCACACACACACACACACACACACACACACACACACACACACACCCCTCTACACCTCTCCTCATCTCTTTTTCTTCTATTTCAACATGGAAGCTGACTTTCTCATCAAAGGTTGACATTTCCACCTGGATTTTAGTGCTCTCCCTTCACTCTTTCCTAGAAACCTTGTATTTCTTATTATCCCTTCTTTCTCTTGAATTTTCTATCTCTACTTCAAGGCCTGTGAGGTGGGGCCTCCCCTCTCCTCTCCAGCCCCACAGCACCCTACACTCCCTCCATTCCTGGGGTCTCACCACACTGGCCTCTTTTGAGTCCCTTTTACTTACTAGATCCCCTCTTCACAGGGCTTTGCACATGTGGTTTCTTGTCTGGAATGTTTTTCCCACTCATGCTGCAGACCTTGGCTCAAGTATCACTTCCTCGGGGAAGCCCTCCTGACTTCCCTAAGTTGGTCAAATTATCTTGTCACATCTTCACTTAGCACTCTATAGCTCTCTTTGTAGTAGTGCCATGTTGTGACTTGATTATCTGTATGCTTATCTGTTTCCCTTACAACAGCATTTCCCTCACTGAGTTCCTAAGCAAGAGAGTGGGTCTTTGTTCAGCATTGTATCCTCAATGCCTGCCCTAGTGGGCCTAGTCTCCAGAACTAGTAATAATGGTAAGGGTTCAATTAATGAGCATATAGGGAGCATCTACTGTGTGCCATGCTCTTCTGTGCATTTAATCCTCCATGAGAACTTTTGCAAGTAGGTCTTTTGCTCTTTATAGATGAGGTCATTGAGGCTCAGAGATGCTAAGAAACTTACCCATGGCCACATGCTAGAGATGACTGAGCCTCAGCAAGAACCTGTCCATCTGACTCCAAGCCAGGGTTCTTATCTGTTTCTCCAGCTGCCAGGAAAGGGAAGGAAACATTCTCATATCTACTCCCATAGTCTGAGGGCCGTGAGTACTAGATGCTCTAGAGCATTATCTCCTTTCATCCTCAGAATTGGGCTATGAGGTGGGTGTTCTATCCTTTTCCAAATGTGGTCCTTGAGATACAGAAAGGTTTTGTGAACAGCGCTCCCCGCCCCCCCCCCCCCAGTTACTCAGCAAAATAGCAGAACTGAGCTTGTAACCCGGGGCATTGGGGCTCTCTCTTCGCTGCACTAGGCACGATAGAACAGGTAAATGAAAGCGTAGCCAGGGTGGAGGATTTTTAAACCTCATGAAAAGACTGAACTGGCTTCTGGGCCTCTTCTTTGGCCCACGCTTGACAACCTGAGTCATCTTGGCTTTGAGGAATACTCGTGCCTGGAACTGCTCTGTTGACCCAAGACCCTAGATCGGAGCGTTTCCAGCTAAGGCGGGGAAGCAAGGGTAGGAGTCATGCCACATCCCTGGTGCCAGCTCAAGGATCCACTGTCAAGATGGGAGCTGACCTTCCACCCCCACTTAAAAATAAACTGTCTGGTCTTAGGGTGGCTTTTCAAGGATAGCTCCTGTCAGCCATCACCCTCCCTCTGGGGCACATTTTGGAAGCATGGGGGCAGGTGGGGCCCTGGCTGAAAATGTGAGTTGCCCACAGGCTCTGGGCAGAATCAGCCACAAGTTTCCAGATGGAATAGGACCAAGAGCCCTTGGGCACTGGAGCTGCTTGGGCCTGATCCTCGCTGCCTGGCCTTCTGGTAGGCAGGAGAGACACATAGCCTGCAGTGGCCTCTGCTAAGGGTAGGGTTCCTAGGAAGGCTTCTCTTGGCTGGCAAAGTGACAAAACCACCATCTGAGTGGTGGGATGGACATTCTGCCCACCTGGGCCTCCCCAGAGAGGACCCACCAGTGCCACCATGGTTTCCTTGGCTCATGCCTTTATTCAAGAAATAACTAGATAGAGTAATGTTTCTCAAATTATTGACAACACGTCTCAGACCCATCTTTTCGTATTTCGCACTTGGAAGTCAAATTGCTGCAAAATCTTTCTTGGGCGCCTGGGTGGCTCAGTTGGTTGGGCGACTGCCTTCGGCTCAGGTCATGATCCTGGAGTCCCGGGATCGAGTCCCGCATCGGGCTCCCTGCTCAGCAGGGAGCCTGCTTCTCCCTCTGCCCCTCCCCCCTCTCATGCTCTATCTCATTCTCTCTCTCAAATAAATAAATAAATAAATCTTTAAAAAAAAATTATTGACAACACGTCTCAGACCCATCTTTTCGTATTTCGCACTTGGAAGTCAAATTGCTGCAAAATCTTTCTAAATGCTTGCTCAGAATGTTGGTTTTTAACTCTCTGTGGCCTGGTGACGAAGAGTGGCTGGTCTCTGCCCAAGGGCTTTCCGTGGCAGCAGGATCAGAGGACTGATGGATTGGGTGGACAAATGTTCCAGCTTCCTTGTCCCCTCATGGGACACTTCTGCAGTGTGTTCTACAGTTTCTCAGAGGTCTCCTGTGGGACTAAGCCCCAGTTACCCAAGAGGCAACTTGCTCATCTTTTACTGGCTTTCCTCCCTTCTCTCTCTCTTCCCCACTCCTTCACCAGGCTTCCTGGGGACACCCTCTTAAATATAGTACCTGCACCCGAATCTTTGATTCAACGTCTGCTTTGCAGGGTTCCCAAATTAGGACACTTTCAAAGTTCAAGTCCCATCATACACTTTCACACACTCTTAACTAGAGCCAACTTCAACTATAAACTGGATGCCTCATGCGTTGGCCTTCCGTGTCTCTGTTCTTGCTGTGCCTGTTACCTAGAAGTCCTTCTGGCTTTCATGTTCGTCATCTCCTATCTGTTTTTCAAGAACCAGCTCAGGTTCCATTTGTTTCATGATAAGAACAAAGAGTGATGGCTCAACCCTTTGAACTCCCAGAGCAGTCTATCAGTTATGGTATGATCTTTGTCTTCCAGGTTTCTTGACCCAGTGGGGTCAACTGACAATCTCTCTGCCCGCCCCCCACCACCCCTGCTGCCCCACTTGGGTTTGATCACTTACTCCCATGGCCACAACTAGACCTTACCATCACTCAGAACTGCACGGGCTCTGGGATCTTAAAGGCCAGGGTCCTCAGGGTGGCCACAGATACTTCTCTCACTCTGTTGCTCCAAGGGTTTATGTCGTTGGAGGTTATCAAGACCTCCATCTCCTCCTCCTTCAGCCAGACCTACTCGCTCAGCCCCACAGTCTTTCCCCCAAACTCACCAGCCCCTTGGCCCCTTCCAGCCCTGCAATTGTACAAAATCCACCCCTGGGTCAGTCCGCCCATCAGCCTCCTGGGTTCTCTCTTTGTCAGGAGCCTGGGAAGAAGTGCAAAGTGGTGAAGGGTACCCACGGGAGGTACCAGGGTCGGAATTCTGGCATCACTACATACTCGTTGTGTAACCTTGGGCAGTTACATAAGTTTTGGGCCTGTGGGCTCCTCATCTATAAAAGAGAAAAAAATAAAACATCCTGCTCAGGTGGAGGTCCAATTTTTAAATGCCAAAGACATGGCAAACTCTCCCTAACTGCTTTTGTTGACATTGCTTTTATTACTGCGTGCCCATGTCGTTGGGTTGGTGGTGGGAATTTAATGAAATAATGCGTGTAAAGCTTTTAGAACCAGGCCAGGCACAGGGTAGACACTCCATAAACGTTGGTGGCTAGTATTATTACTGAATCAGTTTCTTGGACAGCCATAATAAATCACGGCAAACTGGGCGGCTTAAATCAACAGAAATGTGTTGTCTCACAGTTCTGGAGGCCCAGAAATCTGAAATGAAGATATTGGCAGGTTGGATCCTTCTGAGCCTCTGAAGGAGACTTGATTCATGCCTCTCTCCTTGCTTCGGATGGATGCTGTCAATCCTTGGTGTCTCGTGACTGTGGCTGCGTAACTATGACCTCTGCCTTGGCGTCATGTAGCCTTCCTCTCTGTGCCTCAGTCCCAGATCTCCCTGGCTTTCTCTTGTAAACATGCCTGCCACCCCCTAAATCCAGCGAATCTCATCTTGAGATCCTTAACTTAATTACATCTGCAAAGACCCCTTTTCCAAATAAGTTCACCTTCATGGGTTCCAGGGGTTAGAATTTGGACATATCCTATGGGAACCAGCATTTAACCCACAACAGTGATCATTACAAAAAGTTTCAGCTGACAGGTGGGAGCAGAAGCCTGACTGCAAGAATTAAGAGACAAAGAGAGAAAACAAAGAGAGACAGTAAAAGACTTAAAAAAAAAAAAAAAGAGGACAAAGGGAAGATGAAGAAATAGAGATAATTACTGGAGAGACTTGGTTAGGAAGGAATGCAAATAGAGAAGGAGCTGGAGGAGGAGTAGGTAGACGAGGAAGTTTTGTTCCTCTTTGAAATTATGGTCGAAACTTGGGTATCTTGGGGGGAAAGATGGTAGAGAAGAAGGAAGACCTTCAAGATGCAGGAGAGGGAGGGGAGGAGCAGGCCCTAGAGCAGAGTCACCCTCAATAAATCAGGGCTGAATGGCTGACAGCAAAACCAGGGATGGGCCAGCCACTGAGCAACAGCGGGCCGTGGAACAAGTCAGAACAGAGACATCATCGGAGGAGAAAAAGGTGAGCCAAGCAGCCACCAAAGACAAGAGAAAACATAACCAACTAGCTGCGGAAGAGCCTGAGACTTAGAAAGACTGAGTCAGAGATCATAAAGCACTGTCTCTGGTCTCTCATCTGAAGCTCCAAATCCTGCTGGAGGGCAGGCAGAATGATGATGGCTCCCAGGTGGGGGAGGGAAGGCCTTGGGGTGACCAAAGAATACACAGAGCCCCCAGGTGAGGAGGCAGGAAGCCCAGGGAGGGCCTGGGGGACCCTGTAGCTGGGCGCAGACAGAGACACCATCTTGGCCCCATGCAGAAGTGGGCACTCTTGTTGTACTATTGCTCACATTCCCTTTCACACTCTCCTCCCGGGGCTTCTTTGAGCTGGGTAGTCCTGGTTTTCTACCTCTTGGATCTTTCTCAAGACCCTTTCCAGAGCACCTCTTCTTCCTCTGACCCTTGACCGACCCCAAACCAGATTTAGCTTATTCGCCCCCAACACTTGCTCCTCCTCTTCTGCTGGTTGGCACCACGGGCCACAAACCTGCCTCTGTTTCTCCCAACATGCTGTCAATCACCTAAATACCTCACAAGGCTGTGCCCCCGCTGTCCCCGCAGCGTTCTCTCCATCCCCAGGCCTTGTCGCCCTGTCTTATCCAAACCCTGCAACAGGTCTCCCTACCTCTTGGCTTCTCCAGCCCATCGTCGAAACGGCTACACCACTGTCTTCCTAGACTTCAGAGATGATGTTTTCACCTGTTGCTTACCTGTTTAAAGGTCTCTGCTGCCTTCCCACCTCTGTTGGGGAAAGCAAAGCACAAAGTAATATTCAAAATCCTTTATGATCTGGGTTAATTCACTCAAAGTCTTTTTCCCCATGCAGTTAGCAGAATTTCCCTTTGGGAGGCTGCTGAGAAGCTTCTGTGAGAGACTGAGTGAAGTTCTTTGCACATGGAAGAGCACCCAGCCCCGCACTATCCATGGCAGCTGTTACGCATATTTATATAGACATTGTATAAAATTGGAGTCGTGCTGTTTCATAACTTCCCCTTTTCACTTACTGGCATATCTTGAGTGTTTCCTCATCTCTTTAATATTCTTCCAGAGTGTGAGATTTAATTTCCCCACAGCCTTCCTTCTACAAATGTGGCATAGTCTATTTACCCAGGTCTCTGTCGCTGAGAATTTGGGAAACTTCCAATTTACCCCGGTTATAAATAAGGCTGGGATAGGGGCACCTGGGTGGCTCAGATGGTTGGGCGTCTGCCTTCGGCTCAGGTCATGATCCCAGGGTCCTGGGATCGAGCCCCGCATCGGGCTCCCTGCTCAGCAGGGGTCCTGCTTCTCCCCTTCCCTCTACTTCTCCCCCTGCTCATATTCTCTCTCTCTCTCTGTATCTCTGTATCTCGAATGAATAAATAAATAAAAACTTAAAAAAAAATAAGGCTGGGATAAATAATCTTTGATTTTTAGGGCGCATCCTGGAAGTAGAGTTGCTAAATCAAAGTATAACTCTTTTAAAAGCTTTCATACAGTCAAATGGTGGTGCAGAAACGTACAATTGACCTCCTCATCAGAGAGAAAGGCCCTGGCTTCCCCCACATCTTACCAACATCTGGTGTTTTCATTATTTTTATCTTGACCAATCCTATAGATAAGAAAAGCCGGAATCTCCTTTTCATTTGTACTTTGGGATTTCTGACATTTTCATAAGGTTTTTGTATTTCCTCGGTGAATTACGTTAATCATCCTTTGCCCCTGGTGTCCACAGGTCAGTTCCTCTCATTGTTACGGGTTTAGCAGGACTTGAAAGGGCCGCTGCAGATGGGAGCCCTTGGGCAGCTTCCTCCCCGCCCTTCTGACCCTCCTCCTCCCACATTCCCACCCTCCCGAGCCTTCCTCTGCTCCCCAGGGAACCTTTGTCATTCAAAGTAGCCCCTGCTTCCCAGGGCTTTTTCCCAGGACAGCCCATTTGCACTGCCCTCTCCACGTTTTGCTTGCCTTCTGTCTGGAAGCCCCACATTCTTGCAGCTCGCACCTCACCTCCCTCCACACCCTGCACGCTCACCCCTGAAATTCCTCAAGGAGGCCCAAAGCCACAGAGGACCCAGACTGACCTAGCCCTAGAGCAAGAATCCCGGCCCTGCCCTGTTCTGGCCTGAAAGGAGGAGGACTTGGGGAGATGGGGAGCAGTTCAGAGGAACTGTCCCCAAAGGAAGGCCTGGGAGAGCAAGGCCACTGTGTGAGGTGGGAGAAAGAGCTCATTTTTGATGTCTTTTTGAAGTTTGATGTCTTTCTAGCACAGAGCTCAAACCCCGGGTGGGTCCCTTGAAGGCTGTCTCCTCCCTATCTGGCAGGGTCATAAAGAGGCGGACATGTAACATTATGTGTAAAGCATGTGGCACGAAGCTCAGGTGCACAGATCACCACAAAGCCCCAAGGAGCAGGCATGGCTTTCCCAGGAGACATGGGCCTCGGCAGGGCCCAGTTTGCCGCTGTGGCTGAAGAGAGTGTCTCAGGCAGAAGGGACAGCTTGAGCCAAGGCTGGGGGGCAGAGGTTCTGGCTGAGGTGTAAATGAAGGGTCTTAGGGCACCCAAGGAGTCCCTAGGGTCGGTGCCAGGACTAACAGGGAAGCTCCCACATCAGCTCGGGCAGCGGCCCCCGCCCGGCTCTCCTTTCTGCCCCTCTCGGACTTCACTCCTTCGCTCCCGCACTGAGGACACCAGGGTGGGCGGTGGGGCCTGGGCCGGGCGGTGTGCTGGGCCCCGCCCTGCAGGTGGAGGGCGCGCAAGCCTCAACCCGAGTGATCAGAGCCCGAGGGCGCCCCGAGGACAGTGACTAAAACCGGGGGTCAGAGGGGCTTCCCAGAAGCAGCCTTCGAGCTGGGCCTTGGGGTGCAAGGTAGTCCGGCGGCCGGCGGGGGTGGGGGGGCCGGGGAAGGCGGGACCCGCGCTCAAAGGGGTCGCGGGAACCCCGCCTGGGAAGCGAAGTGCGGTCTCAAGGAGGCTCAGAGGCCGCCGCCGCCGCCGCGACGGGGGCGCGCATGAGGGAGGGGCAGGACGAAGGACGGGGAAGGGCCGCCTGGGCCAGCCCCGGGCCCCGCTGCGCAGGAGGGCCCCGCGCCCCCCGCCCCCGCCCCCGCCCAGCCCTCAGCCCGCGCACGTAGCGCTCGTCGGCTCTGCGCGCCCGGGCAGGTGACAAGGGGGCCCCGGCAGCGGGCGGGGCGGCGCCTGCCCGCTACCTGCCCGGCCGCCCGCGCCTCCCGGGCTCCGCGGACCCAAAGGGGCGGGGCTGCCTAGTGCGCCGGGAGGAAGGCGGCGGGCTCCCGGTCCGCCTGTCTGGACTCAGACGGGGTGGGGGGCGTGCTGCCCGCAGGGACGAGGCCGGCAGCCGGGCCCGGGGCGAGCGGGTGGTGAAGTGCTCAGTCCCGGGTTTTGCAGGGGAGGCGCGGGCAGGGCTCCCCGGTACTCACGCTTGCCCCGACCGCACCCCCACTCTCAATGTGAGGACGAGGACTCCGCCCCACACCTCTAAGCGGAATTCGGTGTACAAGAACATCACAGACACACGTCTGCGCTCCGGAATGTCTTATCTAGGAGCCAACCTAGATGGACGGGTCTCCAAGCGGCTCTTTACGCAAGATTGTCCTGTCTTGTCCTCATCAAAGGGAGGGGGAGGGTGGCGCCAATGGAGGTTAGTGGGGAGACAGCGCCTTCTGAAGCTAGCCGTGGAGCCACCATTGTGTGTCCTCGTGCCCACAGGACGGCCTCGTGTTCGCTCACAATCCCGCGTGCACGTGTGTGTAGTCCCACGGACCCGTGCCCACCCCTGTTCTCATACACGCACACGTCGGGGCGTGCGCCCCAGCAAGAGATCCCGACTGTCCCGAAGGGTTAGGAGAATGAATCCCAGAATGATCCTTTGCATTATCCCTCCAATTCACTCTCCCCCTTCGCTGGCCTCCGCTCCTCCTTCACTTTGTCCTCGGTTCAGGGCAATCCAGGGGCAGATGGGGGAGAAGAATGGGGCCTGGCTCACTGGAGATCAAAAGCAGTTTGAGAGGGAATGTTTTCGGGACCGGGAGTGGCTGCTCTCCCCCGCCACACCCACCGGCCATCCCCCATCAAAGCAGCTAACGGCAAAGCCAGAGGACCACCCAGGGTAGATTTGTAGGCCACCGGAGAACCGCAAAGGAGAAGGCTGGGCCCCTTCCATTTGGGGGGAGGCGCAGTCGTTGCCTCTGCCTTATCAGTATAGTGGGGAACAGGGCTGAGCCCTGGGATCTGGCCTCTCCACTTCTGCCCTTCTGCGTTGGACCTAATCTGCAGATCTAGGGAGTGGGGCCCTTGTGTTCACAAATACCTCTCACTGGCAACCTGGCATAGAGTCCCCGTTCCTTGGAGAGGGAGCTCTGGGAGCAGCAGAGAGAAGCTTCGGAGAGCTCAGCTAGCCTGGCCATTCTCCCTTAGGTCAACCAGAAAGGCAAGAGACCAGGCCCCTGCCCTGCCCGCCCCAGGCATGGAGCAACAGTTACAGACAAAAATGCAGACCTGGGACTGCAGCCCAGGCGCAGAGGTCTGGGGATTAGTGTCCAAAGAGGGAGGGAAGGCTCCCCAAACAGACACAGGGCTAGAGACACAGGTGACTCAGTACCATGTGGTGATGGACTGAAAGAATCAATGAGTGGATGATTGAATGAATGTCCGAGGCCATGAGTTTGTGTGGGTTGAAACCCTCAGCAGGTTGAGACTTTCTGTGGATTGTCACTGCTCTGACCCTCGTGTGTGCTTCAGCTGGGGAAACACTTGGGTCCAGCCCCTCCACTCCTGGGGCCAAGGCCTGACATCGACAGGTGGCCGAGCTGTGCTCTCTGAATATCTGGAGCTGGGGGTGTGTGGACTGTCCATCGTCCCAGGCTGAGAACTTTTCACGGGCATCTGCAGTGCCTGGGTCACATTCCTTCCCATCCTCAACTCAGTGTCCCCAATAGCATAGGGCGAACTATGCCAAAAGACAAAGACCTGAAATGAAGGCCACTTCCCAGCTGCGTGGCCTTAGCAGTCATTTCTCTCTCTCTGAGCTTTAGTTTCCTTAACTGTAAAATGGAGACAAAAATGCCTTCATTGCATTCCTGAAGGTGGGGTCACATTCCTCCCCACCCCCCAGAGCCCCTCCCCCTCAGCCACCTCCTCAGCACCCAGGGCTCTTTGTTGACTCTGCGCACCTTCCTACCCGCCCCTCCCTGTATATCTGCCTTCATACCTGCACTGGCGGTCCTCCCAGGGCAGGAATTGGGTCTCCCCCACCTCTCCGGGCCCTCTGCTACCAGCATTGCCCAACCCACGGGCAAGCACCTGCAGTGGAAGCAAGTGTTCCCTGAATAGCAGTGATGAGCGAAAGCACTCTGTTAGCCAGATGGCTTTGGTCGTGATGATAGTATTTTAAGTCACAGAGCTTCAGGCCTGAAACATATCTGACAAGTGAAACGAATCCCCCCATTTGACAGATGAAGAAACTGAGGTCCAGAATGTGAGACTGCCAGGGATCCCCTATGGAGGTTGTCGTGCTTGGACCTCAACTGAAAGTCTCCTAAGACCCCGGCGGAGTGGAGGGGAGAAGGCCCCTCCCCAGGTCGTTCTCATCAGACCCCCAGCGCCCGAGGGATCCAGCCAGTGCAGACACAAGGAAGCCCCGCACAGGGACCCCTGTCTTCCTCCTTCAGTGACTGCCTTCTTCAAGACCCCTGAGAGTGAGGAGCTCTTGAGGGCTGAAGGTGGGGCGCCGCTGTAGAGGGACTGGGAGCTCTGAGTCGGCGCTGTGTGGGGGGAAGCAGACGCAGTGCTGCCGTGTGTGCAGGGCAAGCTGGAGCCCTACCTGTGGAGTTCCAGCCGAGCCTGGGCCCGTGGAAGCATTGTGGGCTTCCGGGGCAGACCAGCCTGGCTTTGAACCTCCACTCTGACACTCATTAGCTAGGGGAGTTAATAGGACAAGTCACTTCATCTATGAGCCTCCGTGTCCTCACCTGTCACAGAGAGTATTAATCCCTAGTTGAGCTGATTCCATGAAGACACAAGCTTGGATGCGCCTGGATGGCTCAGACGGTTAAGCGTCTGCCTTCAGCTCAGGTCATGAGCGCAATGTCCTGGATGGAGTCCCACATGGGACTGCCTGCTCAGCGGGGAGCCTGCTTCTCCCTCTCCCTCTGCCACTTCCCCTGCTTGTATTCTCTGTCTCTCTCTAATAAATAAATAAAACCTTTTAAAAGAAATATAAGCATAAGTGTCTGTTATGGTCTGACTGTATCTCTACCCCCCAACACAATTTCCTATGCTGTAAGCCTTAACCCCTAGTATGGCTGAATTAAGGGATGGGGCCTAGAAGGAAGTAATTAAGGTTAAATGAGCTCATGAGGGTGGGGTCCTGATCTGACAGAATTAGTGTCCTTAGAAGAAGAGACACCAGAGAGGTTGAACTCTCACTGGCACTCTCTCTCTCTCCTGTCTTCCTGTGTGCACATGGAAGCCAGGGTACGTGGGGACACAGGGGGAAGGCAGCTGTCTACAAGCCTGGACGAGAGCTCTCACCAGAAACCCACTATACTGGCACCCTGATCTCAGACTCCCAGCCAGGCTCCAGAACTGTGAGAAAATAAATTTCTGTTGTTTAAGCTACCCAGTCTGTGGTATTTTGTTGTGGCCGCCCAAGCTAATGTAGTGCCTAATACATAGGAGGGCCATGACTGCTCTCTCCCTTGGCTCTCTCCAGTTTCCCCTCTATCCCCAGGAGGAATAAGGAAGGAACCCTGGCCTGCCGCTGCATGCCCTGGTTCAGAGGCCATGGGAAGGAGCATTGTGTGGTCTGTGGTGAGCTGAAAGCAGTATCCCAAATGATATCCACGTCAAATCCCTGGGGCCTGTGAGGGTTACCTTAGATGGCAAAAGATGTGATTAAGCTAAGGATTTTATTTCTTTATTTTTTATTTTTTTAGACATGGAAGGCAGAGGAAGAGCAAGAGAATCTTAAGCATTCTCCATGCCCAGTGTGGAGCCCTACGCGGGGCTTGATCTCACGACCCTGAGATCATGACCTGAGCTCAAGTCAAGAGTCAGATGCTTGGGGCACCTGGGTGGCTCAGTCGGTTAAGCGTCTGCCTTCAGCTCAGGTCATGATCTCAGGGTCCTGGGATCGAGCCCCACATAGGGCTCCCTGCTCTGCAGGGAGTCTGCTTCTTCTTCACCCTCTACTCCTCCCCCTTGCTTGTGCCCTCTCTCTCTCAAATAAATAAAATAAAATCTTTTTTTTTAATTTAAAAGATTCTATTTATTCATTTGTCAGAGAGAGAGAGAGCACAAGCGGGGGGAGTGGCAGGCAGAGTAGGCAGAGAGAGAAGGAGACTCCCTGCTGAGCAGAGAGCGCTATGTGGGACTTGATCCCAGGACCCTGGGATCATGACCTGAGCTAAAGGCAGACGCTTAACGGACAGAGCCACCCAGGCATCCCAATAAAATAAAATCTTTTTTTTTTTTTAAGATTTTATTTATTTATTTGAGAGAGAGAGAATGAGAGAGAGCACATGAGAGGGGGGAGGGTCAGAAGGAGAAGCAGACTCCCTGCCTAGCAGGGAGCCCAACGCGGGACTCGATCCAGGGACTCCAGGATCATGACCTGAGCTGAAGGCCGTCACTTAACCAACTGAGCCACCCAGGCGCCCCTCTTTTTTTTTTTTTTTAAGATTTTATTTATTTATTTGACAGAGAGAGACACAGCGAGAGCAGGAACACAAGCAGGGGAAGTGGGAGAGGGAGAAGCAGGCTTCCCACCGAGCAGGGAGCCCTATGTGGGGCTTGATCCCAGGACCGTGAGATCATGACCTGAGCCGAAGGCAGACGCTTAACGACTGAGCCACCCAGGCACCCCTAAAATAAAATCTTAAAAAAAAAAAAGAGTCCGATGCTTAACCAACTGAGCCACCCAGGTGCCCCTAAACTAAGGATCTTGAGAAGACGCGCTTCTCCTGAATTGTC
Source organism: Mirounga angustirostris (assembly GCF_029215605.1). Classification (NCBI taxonomy): domain Eukaryota; kingdom Metazoa; phylum Chordata; class Mammalia; order Carnivora; family Phocidae; genus Mirounga; species Mirounga angustirostris. The sequence goes on from NW_026991712.1 coordinate 156,941,683, forward strand.
CAGGGAGCCCTAAATGTCATCACGAATGTCCTTATGAGAGCGAGGCAGAGGAACAGAGAGAGAAGACATACATACACAGATGAGACGGAGGTGTGAAGATGGGGGCAGAGATCGGAGTGATGGGCCATAAGCCAAGGAACACCCTGCAGCCACCAGAAGCTGGAAGAAGCAAGGAACAGAGTCTCAGAGGGGAGTGGAGCCCTGCTGATACCTTGCTTTCTGATTTCGGGCCTCCAGAACCATGGATGAATGCATTTCTATTGTTTCAAGCTCCCTAGTTTGTGGTACTTTGTTGTAGTAGCAGCAGGAAACCAACATAGGTCTCTTGGTTCTAGCTCCAACTCAGCCAGTGCCCTGCCTCTGGAACGTCTCATCTCCTAGCCAAACCTGGACCCAGAGCCCCACGCCCTCACTCACTAAAGCCCTAAAGCCTGATCCTGGGTGGGGTGGGACACGTGCCCCTACAACACAGGCTGAGTCCCAACTGCCACCTCCTCCTTGGCCCTATCTTTCTCCGTTGGACTGTACTGCCAGTTTCTGGCCCCGTCAGACCCCAGTGGGACCCCTGCAGGGGTCAAGTCCTGGTTAATGGGGGGAGAAAAGAACTTGGGAAAATCAGGAAGCCCACACTGTAATTACGCCTCTGTATGAACTTGGGCAAGTTCCCTTTAGCCCTCCGTGCCACAGTTTGCTCACCTGCCAGATTTGTGGATGGGAGCACAGGTTTTCCTGAGCCTTTTAGTTCTGACTGTGAATGAGCAAGGAAAGGAGTGGGAGGGTTTGGGAGGGAGGATGAAGATAATGAGTGCTGAGCATAAAAGTGTTCAATTCTATAAATGAGGTTTGGGTTTTGCTCATGGATTGGATGACCAGCAGTGTTAAGGTCACAGAGTGACTCGGGGTTTACCAGGAGGGGTTGCCTAGGGTTGGAGGTCTGTATGAGAGGTGTCCATTGCATCACAGGACCCACTGCGCCACACTCCTTTCAAGGGATATCACTCTGTCCCCAGTCTTACAGCCCAAGTGGATACACGTAGATCGTGGAATTTTGACCCTATAGACAGAACCAACCGGCAGGAAGAAGGCGGACATGACCAGAAGGCTGCCTGGCAACCAATGACATGGAGGGACAAGATGAGATGGGCCAAAGCAGATTGTCACACCTGGGAACTTGAAGTCAGAAACACTGGAAAACATGGCAGGAAAATGGAGGCAAAGGAGTCACGGTCGGGAGAAGTCCAGAGATCTGAACTTATTCAAGCCAGTGGCTGGAAAAAGAAATGAAAGGAAGTGAGTGAGTAGTGGGCAGAATGAAATGAAGCAAAGCTGGACGGTTGTTGAGTTGTTGAATTAGTGTTGAGATGTGAAAGTAAAAGTCCATGCACTCCCACTGCTGGTGGTCTTAAAGGTTCTTAGTATTGGAAGGAGAAGCCACAGGCTTGGAATTAGTAAGAACTTGGTTTATTAAAAGTGTACAGTTAGAAAGAGGAACATGCTCACCAACCAGGAATTGAGGGCAGTCACACTAGTGTCTGAACACATCAAAATTACAGACTTCTAAGCTACTAAAACTGAGTTTAGCAAGGTCACAGGATACAAAGCCAATGTTCTAAATTCAATCAGATTTCTTTTCTTTTTTTAAAGATTTTATTTATTGGGGTGCCTAGGTGGCTCAGTTGGTTAAGCATCTGCCTTCGGCTCAGGTCATGATCCTGGGGTCCTGGGATCAAGCCCAGTGTTGTACTCTCTCCTCAGGGGAGAGCCTGCTTCTCCCTCTGCCTGCCAGTCCCCCTGCTCGTGCTCTCTTTCTCCATCAAATAAATAAATAAAATCTTTAAAAAAAAAAAGATTTTATTTATTTATTTGAGAGAGAGTGAGAGTCAGAGAGATCACACAGGGAGAGGGAGAGGGAGAAGCAGACTTGCCACTAAGCAGAGAGCCCAATGCGGGCCTCGATCCCAGGACCCTGGGATCATGACCTGAGCCGAAGGCAGATGCTTAACCCACTGAGTCACCCAGGCGCCCCCAATCAGATTTTTATATAGTAGCAATAAACAACTGAAAACTGAAATTTTAAAAACATCTTTTAAAACTGCATCAAGGGCACCCGGCTGGCTCAGTCAGTGGAGTGTGTGACTCTTGTTCTTGGGGTTGTGAGTTCGAGCCCCACGTTGGGTGTAGAGGTTACTTAAAAATAAAATCCTTAAAAATAAATAAATAAAAATAAAAGATAAAAATGCATAAAAAAATCAAGTACTATTACAGAATAGATGCAAGATGTGTGTATTAGTTATCTATTGCTGTATAACAAATTATCCCAAACTTAGTGGTTTAAAACAACAAACATTTCCTTTTTCAGTTTGCATGGATTGGGAACTCAGGAGCAGTTTAGCTGGATGGCCCTGGCTCAGAGTCTCTCACAGGTTGCACCCCAGATGTTGGTCAGAGCTGCATCATCTGAAGGCTTGCTGTTACTGTTAGCAGGAGGTCTCCCTTGCTCATCACATGAAACCCTTCATAGGACTGCTTACAACATACCAGCTGGCTTCTCCCAGACTGAATGATCTAAGAAAGAACAGCCCTACTGGAAAGCCACATTATTATTTTTTTTAACCTGATTTCCAGTGTCCCACACTGTGACTTCTGCTTTATTCTCTCATTAGAACAAGTCAAGTCACTAAGTCCAGCCCACACTCAAGGGGAAGAGAATTGGTTTCCACCTTTGGAAGGGAGGTGTATCAAATAATTTCTGAATGTATTTTTTAAACCACCACAGCTAGTACACTGAAAACAACAAAACACTGCTGATAAAAATTTTTAAATGCAAAGAAAAAGTATGTTTGTGGATGAGAAGACCCGATATTATATCAATCTTGGACTGATCTATAGATTCAGTACAATCTCAATCAAAACACCAGCAGGATGTTTTTGTAAAAACTGACAAGCTGATTCCAAAGTTACAAAAATGTGAAGGTCTTAGGATAACCAAGACAGTTTTGTAAAGTAAGAGCAAACTTTGAGGATTATACTACCTGATTTCAAGACTTAATATAAAGCTATTGTAGTCAAGAGAGTGCAGCATTGATGTCAGGATAGACATGAAAATCAGTGGAATAAACAGAGAGTCCAGAAATAGGCCTTCAGATAATGGAGTCAGTCAATTTTTTATAAAGGGGCAAGGTAATTCAATGGGGGAAGGATAGCCTTTTCAACAAATGGGGCTGAAATAATTAAGCATCTACATGCAACAAAATGAATCTCAACCATCACATCAAATACAAAAATCAATTCAAAATATGTCATAGAAATTTAATTAACTCTCATAGAGTTAATACTATACAGCTTCTAGAAGAAAATGTAGAAGAAAATTATTTTTTTCTTGGTTTAGACCAGTATTTCTTAACCTGGGGTAGTTTTCTCCAGGAAACATTTGGCAATGTCTGGAGACATTTTTGGTTGTCAAAACTGGAGGGGTGATGCTTCTGAGTTAGTGGGTAAAGGGCAGGAATGCTGCTAAATATTCTACAATACACAGGACAGCCTCCCCCTGCAAAGAATTATCTGGCTCCAAATGACAATAGTACTGGAATTAAGAAACCCTGAGCTAAGCAAAGATTTCTCAGATAGGACACAAAAGTCAGAAACCACAAAAGAAAAAAGCCCTGATAAATTAGACTATAAAAATGAAAAACTTCTGCTCTTTAAAAGACATCATTAAAGGGGCCCTGGGTGGCTTAGTCGGTTAGGTGTCCAACTCTTTTTTTTTTTTTTTTTTAAGATTTTATTTATTTGAGAGAAAGAGCACAAGTAGGGGGAGCAGCAGAGGTAGAGGTAGAGATAGAAGCAGGCTCCTGGCTGAGCAGGGATCCGGACACAGGGCCCAATCCCAGGACCCCGGGACCATGACCCAAGCCCAAGATAGACGCTCAACCGACTGAGCCACCCAGTCTCCCCTAGGTGTCCAACTCTTGATCTCAGGTCAGGTTTTTTTGGTTTTTTGTTTTTAAGATTTTATTTATTTATTTGGGAGAGAGAGAGATCACGAGCAGGGGGAGGGGTAGAGGGAGAAGCAGACTTGCCACTGAGCAGGGACCCCCGATGCAGGACTCGATCCCAGGACCCTAGGATTATGACCTGAGCTGAAGGCAGACGCTTAAACGACTGAGTCACCCAGGCGGCCTCACTCTTAGCTCAGGTCTTGATCTCAGGGTCGTGAGTTTACTTAAAAAAATAATAATAATAATAAAAGACATCATTTAAAAAAGCAAAAGGCAAGGTACAGATGGGTGAAAGCATTTGCAAGACATGTATCAGATAAAGGACTTTTAGCCAGAATTTATAGAGTTCTGCCAACTCAAAGTAGGAAGGCAATCAATTATTTTAACGGACAAAAGACTTGATCAGACACTTCACCGAAGAAGATACACAAATGGCCAACAAGCACACAAAAAGTTACTCAACATCATTAGTTATTAGAGAAACGTAAACTTAAATCACAATGAAATGCTACTACACATCCATAAGAATGAGTAAAAATAAAAAATGTTTGGCAAAGATGTGGACAACTAGAACTCCCCTACACAGTTGGTGGGAATGTGAAATGGTACCACTTTGGAAAACAGTTTGGCAATTCTTGTAAAGATAAATATACACTTACATTACACCCACGCCATCCCATTCTTAGGTATCTACCCAAGAGATACTCACTGAGAGGTATTTACCCAAAGAATAAATGAATGTTCATAGCAACTTTATTCACAAAAGCCAAAAGCTGAAAAGAATCCAAATGCCAATTAACTGGTAAATGGGTTAACAATCTGTAGTATATCCACATAATAGAATTTACTCATCAATAAAGAGAAACACACCACTACAACTGTGATATAAACCTAAGAATATGGATGAATTTCAAAATCATTATGCTGGGTGAAAGAAGCCAGACACAAAACAATGCATATTATATTATTCTGTTTATAAGAAACTCCAGGAAATTCAAAATTATAGTGACAGCAGATCAGTAGTTGCCAGAGGCTAGGAGTTGCGGGAGAGGACTGACTTCAAAGGGGCACAGGGAACTTTGGGGTGATAGAAATGCTCTATATCTCCATATATCAAGGTATAGATATATGTATTCCTATATATATGGGCGTTACACAACTGTATACATTTGTCAAGATTTGTATTTTACACTTGAAACTGGAGAATTTTATTGTGTGTAAATGGTGCTTAAATAAAATCTATTTTTTTAAAATATCAACTTCTTTTTATACATAAGGCCACCTCCAACATCGGCCTTGTGGTCAGCAGTGGAAGGGGGGGCCTCATAGCACCAGGGTAGGAAAAATGAGACTTTGGGAAGTTTAACCAGGAAGGGGAAAGGCACTTAGCACTTTTATTAGCAAAATTTTTTAATTTGAAAGAAGTTCTAATACCATACATTTGAAAGAGTTTACTGTTTCTGTCTGGTGTAATATATATGAGTTATAGGATTTGTCCAGTGCAGATTGTTATTAAAGATCTATAAAAAATAATAATAATAATAAAAATAAAGATCTATAAAGGAATTGCAGCTTTTCCAGAGAACAAATCATTTCAGGATCTCTTTGTTAGTCGAGATTGTCAACATTTAGACTCTGACATGAAGTCCCACTGATTAGACAGGGACTGCCTCCCTCATCTTTAGGGGCCTACCTGTATCTGGACCTCCCAAGGCTCAGGGCTGTAGGGTCTTCGTAAGAACAGCGCTGGGATTTCACTTAGTGCACCATACATATTCTCATACTAATGCCTCTTCGTCCTTGGTTTCTTGCCACTGAAATCTCTTCACCAGAAAAGGATCAGAATCGTAGTTTATAACTAAGGATTAGGTTAAGATTAAATTTAGGATTATGGTCATGGAAAGCCTAATTCATACGGCTCCTACAAGTGTGTCTAACACATAGGGAGTGCTGAGTATATACTGTTCAAATAAATGAATGAATGAAAACCGATTGAAACAGAAGGAAGCTGTTAGTTGGCTTCAGGTGGCCCAAACAACATCAGGAAGGATAGAGAAGGGGTTGCTCGCTCTCTCTGTCCTGACTTCTACAGTGTCATTCGAAAGCTTCCTACCACCCACCACCATTCCGCTAAAAGCCTCCTTGTGCCTCCCTGTGCTGTCCCATAAAGGGGAGTCTCCCCAGTAACACCCGCAGAGAAGAGAGGCTACTTCTCCTTCTCAGGAATGCCGGAAGAAGTCTCCTTGCTTTTCACTGGCTCTGATTTGGTTTGGGGCCCAGCTCGGACATTGGCTGTGACTATATGGACTGTCTAAAACCAGTCAGAACCTACTCTTGGTGCTGGGGAGTGAGCTACTTCCTGCAGAGGTAGGGAGAGTGGGTGTTTGGTGGTCAAAAATGACCACTGTCACAAGGATGCCAGGGTCTGGATTAGAGCTCCCAAAAGTCTCCAGCATAGACTGAGCAGTGAAAAGGTTGAGTTGTGTTCTTTTAAATCAGGGTAAGGAGGAAAAAGCGTAACACTTTGTGCCCTCTTCCACTTTTCAGGACTTTCTTGAAAACAAAAAAAAATCACCTACCTAAATGCTGTTCTTCACGGTGTTCTTTAACGCAGAAGAGTATAAGACCTTGTAAATATGTAGGGTTGGGGAAGAAGGAACAAATTTTTATGTACGTTATTGAATTATGGTAGTGAAAATACTGTCTTCGTATGGTTAAAAATATGGAAAAATAAATATCACTAGATGGACTAGGATATTTAATGACATACAGGGATTCATGGAAAGCAGTTTAAATGTTTCAGTTTTGTTTTCCACAAATATCACAATGTTTGCATAATCATAAGAACATATCAGAACAGAGTTTGGATTAGGTAAGGGATAAATGCTGGGGCTGGGGTGCCATCAGACGACCTTTCCCGGGAGAAGTGGTTTAACCTCTGCAAGCTTCGATATGCCCTGGCAGTTAGGGGGAGGACAGGGGGAGGGATGCCTTATAAAGACCAGACTGCCTGTGACTGCCCATAACTGGCATCAGATTTGTAAAACAGCTTTATTGAGGTATAATTGACATGCAATAAACAGCGCATGTTTAAATTATACAATCTGACAAGTTTTGACAGATGTAGCCACACTTGAAACCATCACCACCACCAAGATAACGCCCCTATCTATCACCCCCAAAAGGTCCTTATCCCCCTTGGTAATCCTCCCTCCCATCCCTCCACCCCCCTCCATCCCCGATAACCATGGGTCTGCTTTCTGTCAACATAGATTAGCTTGCATTTCCTAGAATTTCATGTAAATGGAATCATAGACATTATGTACTCTCTTTTTTCTGGCTTCTTGCACTCAACTTGTTTTGAGATTTGCCCATGTTGTTGCGTGTACTAATAGCTAGCTCATGCTTTTTTATTGCTGAGTGGTACCCCATTGTATGGATATATAACAATTAGTTGGTGAACAAGTGAATTGTTGCCAGTTTTTGGCTATTACATAGAGTTGTTATGGGCTTTTACTTACAAGTCTTTGGGTGGGCATATGCTTTCGTATGTCTTGGGTAAATACTACCAGTAGGATTGCTGGATTGTAATGTAAGTATATATATATATATATATAATATGTAATATTATTACATAGACCCCAGGAAGCCATGGGGTCTGGAGGCTGATGTAATAATAATAATATGTAATATATAATAATGTAAGTATATATATCTTTACTAGAAACTTCCTGGCAGTAAATGTGCCATTCCAAGTGTGACTTTGCAGGTGAAGCCATTCCAGAGTTCATCCTCACAGGACCTCGGAGCCATGGGCAGGACAAACCCACTGCAGACTTCGGGTCCCCAGATCAGGGGCAGGTCGTAATTAGAGTCAAGATGAGGAGTCTGAGGGGAGCCTCATCTGAAGGGGGGCCAAACATGAGCAAGAAAATAGCCCATCTTTACAGGTAGCCATAGAAGGGAGGTGGTTTATGACAGAAAGTTTCTAGAGCCAGGAGTCCTCTGCTTTTTGCCTTATAGCCTCTCCCTTCAGAATTAGGGCCCCGTGTGACACCCTGCCTGGCTCATGGGAACTCTTTCCCAGGGCTGGACCCTGCCCTGATTCCTACATGCATGCTGGGGTCCTGTTGCGGACCTCCCAAGTCTCTAGACACAGACCCAGTTGCATCTGCTGACCTTGAGCCTACTGAAGCCCAAAGCCCAGGAGTTCCCGGAGCTCCTGTCTGCCTCAGCCCATCTTTGACCTCAAGCCCTGGACACACCCAGCTGCCTTGAGTGGGACGGCTCTGCAGCCTGTCTGTCCCATGCTCACCTCAGTTCTGGTTCTTATGCCCAGAACCACCCACCTGTCCCCGCCCTTGTTAGGTCTTGACTTCTCCCACCTGGACTATATATCTGGTCCTCTTCTGGCTGCTCTGCCTGGCCTCTCCTTCTCTAGCCCATTCCCTCAAACCGCTTCCACACATTGTCATCCCAACATGCAAATCTGACCGGGTCCCTCCTCTGCTCCCCATTGCCTATAGTGGAAAGTTCTAGTTCCTTAGCCTAGCATTCAAGGCCCTCCATGGACTGAGCCTCTGACCTTCCCGGCCTCCACTCCCTCTGTCCCTTGAACCTTCCCTGGGCTCTAGCCATTGCAAACCATCTTTCACTGCCTTTATACTTGCTGTTCCCACTGCTTGGTACACTGTTTTTAAGTTCTTAGTCCATCAAGAATCAGCCTTCCCTTGGTTCCTCCCTCGGCTTTTGGCACCCTGTGCAAAACTTCACAGTGGCAGGGTGCCTAGCTGGCTCAGTCGGTAAGAGCATGCGACTCTTGATCTCAGGGCTGTGAGTTCAAGTCCCACATTGGGGGTAGAGATTACTTTAAAAAAAAAAAACACCGGGCGCCTGGGTGGCTCAGTTGGTTAAGCGACTGCCTTCAGCTCAGGTCATGATCCTGGAGTCCCGGGATCGAGTCCCGCATCTGGCTCCCTGCTCAGCGGGGGGTCTGCTTCTCCCTCTGACCCTCCTCCCTCTCATGCTCTCTGTCTCTCATTCTCTCTGTCTCAAATAAATTAAAAAAATAAATAAATAAAATAAAAAATAAAAACACCAAAAAAACCCTTCATAGTGGCAATAGTTAGATTGTATTAGAGTTGTTCCATTGTGTTTGTTTACCCACCCAGCTGGGAGTTCCTCATGAGGCCATATTTTGCCTATGGCATCATCCTCAGTAGCCGGCACCTGGCACTACGTGCATGTTGAATGAATAAGGGAAGAAATGAATGAATGGCAGAGTGAGTGAGTGGGACAGTGACATGGCAGCACCCACAGTGGTGATGGCGTGGGTGGGGTTGGAGCAGGCAAAGGATCGTGACGAGCCAAAAGAACCGAATAAAAGCATGAAGACACGAGGACACGAGGAAGAGATGGTTCCAAGGGGGAGGGGAGGAAGTTGCTGCAACAAGGTTCTAACCCCATCTCTCTGCATGGGTCCATCCTGTACCCAGGCTGCGTGCTCTGAAATCCCCCAGAATCCCTGTCATTTCCTCGTGTTTGTTATTTCTGCTACCCCTGTGAGGAAATGCTCCTTGACCCTGCCCTTCAGAAGAGTTGCTCAGGCCTTACCCAAGGCTGTTGGCTTCTTCGTGGGCTGGGGGGTGAGGAGGGGACTGCACAGCGCACCCCTCCCCTGGGCACCAGGACCCTCCTGGCAGGGGCACCGTGGGGAGGGCATGAGAGCTGAGCAGGCAAGGCCTGAGCCATATGGGAGAGGAGGTTGGGCCTGTGGGACAGGGGGAACCAGGAAGCCATGGGGTCTGGAGGCTGGGCCACTGGGCCCTGCTCTTATCTCCGTCTGAGCTCCGCCCCCCCCGCCCTCCCCCCCACCCCCCCACCCCAGGTGGGTTTCCTGTCCTAGTTCTCTTGTACTTAGCCACATTCCTGATGACAGAGCACTCCACGCTCAGCCAGCTAAGGGAAGCAGGACTGACGGAAAGTTTTGTAGGGGGGTGTGGAGTATCTGCTGTCTTCACCACCGTACCTTCAGGACCCAACACCATGCCTGGCACATGGTGAGGGAGATCAAAAACTGTGTCGGATGGATGGATGGATGGATGGATGGATGGATGGATGGATGGAGGGAGGGATGGAGGGAAGGAACTTTGTCTTGCTGGGGCCAGAGGGCTGCAGGGGAGTAACATCTCGGTGGTCCATCCCTGGTGGCAAATGTGGCCATGAGAGGGTGGGACTCTCTTGGAGAGGGGTAAGAGGCTGGGGGTCTGAATCAGTGGTCTCTTATGCTACCTCCCCACCTTCTCAAGTTCTCTGTTCTAATCTTAGAGGTCTGGGATTGGTATCTCAATGAGGCCTAGCCCTGCTTAGAGATACCATAGCAGGGATTCCCATACCTGGCTGGGCATCAGAATTTCCTGGGGAGCTTGAACCGTCGTGATTCCTGGGTCCCACCTGAGACCTACTGCTCAGAATATTGCTGGATGGGACCACAAAGTCTGTGTTTTTTAAAGTATCCTGAGTGATTCTGCCATGTGGACAGGCATAGGAACTCCCCCACCTACTGGATCAAGTTTAAACCCCCAAGCAAGGCATTCTGAGCCCTTTGCCATCGGGACCCCATGGCCCCGTGCAACCTCATGCCTTGCCCCTCACCCCAAACATGTAGCGCAACAAAGCTGCTCCACGGTCCCCAGACATGCTCAGGTTCTCTCACCTCCCGAGCCTCCACTCAAACTCATCTCTCTACCTGCCCCCTCCTCTACCTGGGGAACTTCCCTACATCCTTTGAAGCCCAGAAAATGCCACTTCCTTCCCCAGGAAGACTTTCACAGCCTCTTCTACCCAGGCAGGCAAAACTTTTATCTCCTTCCTGTGAATTTCACAGCACCTCCCACCACCTAGACCATTGCACCTGTCACCCTGCTCAGTCTTTATCTGATAATGCCTGTGCCAATTGGCCAGACCCAGACCGTTTGCACCGGCAGCGCTGCTAAATCCTCCCAAACATCCTTTGAGGTAAATGATGACAATGATGGTGGTGAGCAAAGACCGATTCGGCGAAAAGCCTGCTTGAAGCTCCCTGCATGTGCTGCTAGGCTCTTAAATCCTCATAAGAGCCGGGGGAGGTGAGTCCTGTTATTACCAGGCCCATCATACAGATGAGGAAACTGAAGCCCAGAGAGGCAAACACCCTTGCCCTGGGCCACACTGGATGTGGTAGAGCCGGGATCTCACCCAGGCAGTGCTCCAGATACCACCGTCTAACCCACCACACTTCAGCCCTTTTACCCCGGAGGCTCAGGGACATATTTGCCCAAACTCACCATTCTCATAAGCAGCACGGACATTCTTTGCACCCAGGAGCCCCTGATTCCCAAACTCCATGCTTACATGGCCCCTGTTTAAACCTTTTGGTAAGTAATCGTAAGCCAAGCCCCATTCCAGGCTCCCTTCCTCATCCCAGGACCCCCCAGAGATCTGCCCTCACCTCTCCCTGGCCTGGCCTGCCCTCTAAGCTCACTCCTACTCATCCTGCCCCACCTCGAGTTCCGAGTTCCACGGAAGGAACGCCCAGCCCTTGCTGAGGCCACTTCAGCTGGGAGGCTGAAGTCCGACATCGCTGGCAAGCTTTTCTCCCTTACTTCCCCATCTGGCATGTGGACTGAGCAGTCTGGGACAATGGAGGAAGCAAGCCTCCTCCTCTCCCTGGGCCTCAGTTTCTCCATCTGTAAGGCAAACAAAGGCTTCGCTCTGGTTGTCCTCCAGGGCTGAGAAGAGGCTCTGGTGATCACAGGACGAGAGGCTTGTAAATGCTGGTGGGCCAGCCCTGAGCACCTCACTCCTGGGCCTTGTTAGGAGGGCGGCATCCCCAGTCAGCCTGTAACCCAACCCTGCCGCTCTGGCAGGTTACCTACCTTCCCTGTGCCCCTGCACCCCATCCAGCAAATGGGATCCCAAAAGGACCTCTGCACACAATCACTGTGGGAATGGACTGCAGAAAGGCACTGGGTACCTATAAAGGGCACCTAGCCCAGGGCAAACCTCTATTCATAAATGGCAGCAATTACTAAGTGAAGGGCCCTGCCTCCTTCTGAGGCGAGAACAGACCAAAGTAGAATCATAGCTGGGAAGTCAGGCACCGTTTTGGACAAAAAAAGTGGTAATGTATATCCAGTGGTAAACTTGGCTCTCTCCAAGGGGGGTCCCCAGCCCAGCCAACCCACCCACCGAGAATGCCCTACCGGTCCAGCTGGGTGACAGCAGGGCTTTAAAATCGCACTGTGATTGCACATGTTCTTCACAATGTGGCAGAGCTCTTGTGCATGTCCCTTTCTCACCCGATTCTTTACAGAGCCTGTAAAAGATTACTTGGGCTTTGGTTCCAGGCTGGCCTGAGCTCATGTTTCCAGTTCTGCTACTTATTAGCTGCATGATCTCGGGCAAGTTATTTCCCTCCTCTGGGCCTCACTTTGCCTCGTCTATAAAGTGGGCGGATACTCCCAACCTTTGAGGATCCCATGAGAGTTACAGGTGTCAGGCACAGAGAAAGTACATAATCTTTAAAGTTCTATTATCCCCACATTCTAGATGAAGAAACTGAGGCTCAGAACGCCTCCATTCCTGCTCCACAACTAGATAGAAGCAGGCTGGCTCTAGTCCGCAACCCCCGCTACCACACAGGAAGGTGTCCCCCAGTTCACAAGTCTGGAGGCCATGAGGGATGGCTCTGGCTGTTCACGGTCAAGGACGTGGGGTCCCACTTTACAGACTTCTCCTTACAGCTCTCATTAGTCAGAGCTGGCCAGGTCCAGACCTAATCATCGGGCCCTCCAGAATGGGTGAGAGGGGAAAGGGCAGACCCAAGATGGGTGTGGCAGGTGTGGCAGGTGAGGCCATGTGCCCTATGACTACCGGAAGACCCACAGACACTGGGCCGGAAAGCAGAGCCCTTGTCCCAATCGACTGCGCAGTGAGGACACAGTGATCTCATCTCCACTGTCAGGAGCTCAGCTGTCAACACTGTGTTCCTTCTTAAAGCCTGAGTCAGCGGACAGAGACACATTGCCTCGCACTGGCTTTGTGTCTGCTGATTTTATTAGGGCCACTTCTAGATAAAGCAAGTTATATTCAGCATGATTTGCATTGATACCAGCAGGCTTGATACGTTTTTCCACATTGGGTTTGTCCTCTTGGAACCCTCCTTATTGGCTTCAGCCACAATGCTGTAAGGAAGCCCGGGCTCTGTTGCTAGAGACAGGAGAATGTGACACCGTGTGCAGAGGATGGCCCCCGCCAAGCATCCGGCTGAATGCCACTGCATGGGTAAATTCAGCTTCGCCATGGGGAGCAGAAATGCCGAATCCACGAAATCATGAGAAATAATACATCACTGCTGTTCAAAGCAATTAAGTTTGGAGTGGTTGTTCCATTCCACGGCAATCCATAGCTGAAACACCCCAGTGTTTTGATTTCCTAGATTTTCGGAATGTACGTAGACTGTTAGAGCAGAAGCACCTGTGTCTGAGCACCCAGTGCCCTCTGTGCCCCCCGAAGGAAGAGCCTTGGCCGCCGCCAGTGATTGAGCCTCTACCACTGGCCAGACATTGTGTGGCTTTCACAAACACCATCACGTACTAGATGCTTAATACTTACTGAATAAGCGAATAAATGTCTTAGCGCACACTGCAGCCCTGTAAGAGTTGTTTTATCATTACTCAACCGAAACTCATTCTTTAGAAAAAAATCAGAAAGATGCAGGTATCACAAAAAGGAAAAAAAAAATTACCTCTAACTCTACTACCCATAATTTCAGTTACCATGTAGTGTGTATGTATAGAGATTCAATTACATTACGTATGCATATTTACTTTGAAAAATGTGATGGGACGCCTGGATGGCTCAGCCGGTTAAGGTTAAGCTCAGGTCATCATCTCAGGATCCTGGGATGGAGGCCCCCCCACCCCAGCCTGCTCAGCGGGGAGTCTGCTTCTTCCTCTCCCTCTGCCCCTCCCCCCACCCTGTTCATGCTTGCTCTCTCTTTCTCTTTCGCTCTCAAATGAACAAATAAAATCTTAAAAAAAAAAAAAGAAAGAAAAAGAAAAATGTGATAAACATGCTGTTCTGTAACCTGTTTTTTCATCCAAAAATATCTGGACTTCCTTTCCATGTCCATGAATGTGTATGTCCATTCAACAGCATTTTTTTTTTAATTTTTTTAAAAGGTTTTTATTTATTTATTTATTTGACAGAGAGAGAGACAGCAAGAGAGGGAACACAAGCAGGGGAAGTGGGAGAGGGAGAAGCAGGCTTCCCGCTGAGCAGGGAGCCCGATGCGGGGCTCGATCCCAGGACCCCGGGAACACGACCCGAGCAGAAGGCAGAGGCTTAAGGACTGAGCCACCCAGGCGCCCCCATTCAATAGAATTTTTAATGGATGCACGAATTTGCCTGTGTGTCTCCGCCAGGAATCACACACCTTCTTCCTCTGCCCCACCCCCTGCTCACAGAAGTGAGCCCTGCCCCAACCCCGCTCACAGAAGTGAGCGCTGCCCCACCCCCTGCTCACAGAAGTGAGCCCTGCCAGCCTGCTATGTGCTCTATGACCCAATCACCTGACCACAGCCAGTTGGACCCAAGATGAACATCTCACCCAGACTGGGCTCATCTGCTTCTCTTGTCTACATACTTAGAATCAGGACCAGGAGACAGTCAAGTCTGCCTGAGGGTCATTGAAATGGTCCCACGTATATCCTGGCATCGTGCGGTGGCATAATCTGCCGTGTGGAGACATGCCTGTCTGGGCAGAGAAAGAGGACTAAAGCAGGAATGAGTGACACAGGCCATCCTGGCGGCAGCCGCCTTGCTGAGTGCAGAGCTTTGTCAGCATCTGACTGCCTTTCTGCTCCTGGCTTGTGAGCCACCTCTGCAGCCTTTCATAAACTCTCCCCTGTTGGCTGAGGTTGGCTTAGATGTATTTATGCTTGCCACCAAAACTTCCTAACAGTTACTACTCTAGGGGTATAAGAAAGAAGGGACTCTCCACCACAAGGCCAGGCCTCCGGGAACCAGTAAAAAGAACAACCCAAGATAGAAAAATATTGCCCCGGAACCTTCTATAAGCAGAGGCTCTACCAGCCAGCCACCTTACAAAACCGGGTACACAGGGGACTCCTGGGTGGCTCAGTCGGTTAAGCGTCTGCCTTTGGCTCAGGTCATGATCTCAGGGTTCTGGGGTCGAGCCCCACTTCTCCCTCTCCCTCGCCCCTCCCCCTGCTTGTGCTCTCTCTCTCTCTCTCTCTCTCAAATAAATAAGTAAAATCTCTAAATGAAACAAAACAAAACTGGGGACACAGGATAGAATGCAACCTTGACTTTTATTAGCATAGTTTTAAAGATGAGGGAAGTTTCCATGAGGTCCCTAGAGCAGTCAAATTCATAGAGACTGAAAGTAAAAAGATGGTCACCACGGGCTGGGGGTTCAATGAGTAAGGTGTTTCCTTTGGGGAAGATAAAAAAGCTCCAGAGATGGATGGTGGTGATGGTTGCCCAATAGCGTGGATGCACTTAATGCCACTGACCCGCACACTTACAAATGGTTAGAATGGGAAATTTTGTGTTCTGTATATTTTACCACGATTTTTTTTAAATGAGAAAAATGAGGTCTAGTAAGATCAACGGAGTAGGTGTGGAGCAGTTTATGAGAGTTCTCTGGACAGACTGGGTTCAGTTCTCAGATCTGCCACTCGCTTACTTGCTTGACCTGGGGCATATTGCTCTGGAGCTGTGCCCTGTTTGCCCTCCTTGTAAAATGGGGTAGCACCCATATATCTGGGATTGCTTAGAAGAATGAAAGAAGATAAATCCATGCCAACCACTTAGCCATGTGCTTGGCACACAGTAAACTGTCCATACACATGACTTCCAGTGATGAGGCCTCTCAACCCAGAGCCAGAAGGGCCTTGCAGGGCACCTGTTAAAACCCCTTCATTACAAAATGGAAGAGACCGAGGCTTAGAAAGGCTTAGAAAGCGACTTGCCTGAAGTCACCCAGCAGATCTGTAGCAGAGCCCAGAGAGGAGCGGAACCACCACCGCTCTCTGAGTGCAGAGATCTCCATCTCCTGCCAGCCCACAACACTTTTCCTTTCTTTAGAGCTAAACTGCTATTGATTTGGGGCATTAATCTCAAGCTTCAAGGAGGAAGGGAGGGCTTCTCTGGGCTCTCAACTGGTTTTCACTCTCCCTCTTCTAAAGTGTGAGTCAGCCAGCTTCTCCGTGCTAAAAGTGCATGTGACTGCCAGGTGGCATCCAGGTAGGGGCTGGGGGCGGGGGGGGTGAGTACAGTGTGACACCTGCTGGGTCGCACCCCTGCTTGCTTGGGGGATGAGCTGCGTGCTTCTTCTGGATCCAAACAGCTGCACGGTGGTATCCAGCAGTTAAGAGGGCCAGGTTTTATACCTTCAGTTTGCTACCAAATTCCCCCTTCAGTGTGACCTCAAGCAAGTGGCTTTAACTTCTGAGTGCCTCAGTTTCCTCAACTGCCCCCTGGAAATGTGAATAAATCTAGTCTTGCCCTCAGCACAAGGTGTGAGGGGTGAAAGAACGATGTGTGGGAAGGTATTTTGCACACTTAAAAAGTTGCATAAGCATAAAGGACAGTGTTATTTCATTTCTTAGGAGAAACAAGGTTCTAAGAACATGATAGAGTCCCGCCAAGCTATTTATTTGTTTTTCCCATCAGTCCTTGGACTTCTCAGGGTGGCTGAGATCCTCTGGTCTCCTTGCTGTTCCTACATGAGGGTGCTAGATTAATTCCTCAGTGTCGACCTTAATGGGGAGTCTACTGGGCCCTGGGCCCAGGGTCAAGCCACTGAACCCTCCTGAGAGCCCCACAGGGTCAAGACTGTTCTGAGCTCCATTTTACAGAGAGAAAACTGAGGCTCACAGAGAGCAACTTGTCAAAGACGGCATCACCGGGGGGGTGGAGCTGGGCCATGAAGCCAACTCTCCCACTATTCCAGCACTCTCTCTCTCCCTAGGCTTGAGGAAGAAAGCCCTGGGGGCTGTATCAGGTCCCCTCCTTCCAACTCCAGAGACCCTCGGAAAACAATACATGGAAACTGAAACAGGTCGATTCCTGCAACCCTGAAGTAAATCAGGCTTTGCGAATGTAAAACACAGGAAATATTAATATTTACCATTTTTCAAGTATTTATTATATGCCAGTCACCCTACAACCATGTTCTTTCTCACTTCCTGTTCTCAATAAATCTTTGAAGTAAATACTGATACTCTCATTTTATGGTTGGGGAAATGGAGACTCAGAAAGCCCAAGTAATATGCCCAAAGACACTCAGCTAGCAGATCTGTCTCCAAGACCTGTGATCTACTCACCCCATATCACTGACAGATCCCTCATTCGTTCATTCTTTGCTCCATTTCTTTATGAAACATTTAGAGCCTCTTCCTTATGCTAAGTAACTAGCTGGACAGAGAGAGGACAGGAGGGCTTGAGCCCCTGCCCCTGAGAGGTCATTATCTGGGAAAAGATAAGGCTCAAATTGTAATCTAAACGGTAAGAGCCAGACCCCGGTCCAATGCTGGTGCTGGTGCTGGGCCAGGTCCCTCAACGAGTAGTGCTTGTCATAGCTATGGTTTGTTTATTTTTTTCATCGAGGTGCTGGAACTGACACTTACTACCTGTTCACTACCGACTACCTACTCCCGGATCGTGGGCAAATAACTTCACTTCCCTGAGTCTCTGTTGTTTCTTTAAGAAAATGGGAGAGAGGGGCACCTGGGTGGCAGTCTGTTAAGTGGCTCAGGTCATGATTTCAGGGTCCTGGGATCGAGCCCTACATTGAGCTTCTTGCTCAGCAGGGAGTGGAATTCTCGCTCTCCCTCTGCCTCTCCCCTTGTTTGTGCTCTCTCAAATAAATAAATAAAATAAAATCTAGAAAAGAAAATAGGAGAGAAAAACATTCATCTCATCAAGATCTTGTGGGAATTAGATTAATTGGAATGATAGTGTATTCATTCATTCAACAAATATGTACTGAGTCCCAGTTTGTGCCAGGTACAGTTCTTGGTGCTGCAGATGCTAGAGGAAGTGGACAGCAGACATTCCCTTGGAACCACGGAAAGATTTGGTTTTTTTAAGTAAAAAAAAAAAAGAAAATTTAATGGAGGCATAATGTGCACACAGAAAAGTGCAAAAATTGGAGGTGTACAGCTCGATGAATTTTCACAAACTGAACACACCCATGTAACCAACACCCTGATTACAAAACATTACCAGCAGGGTCAGGACTAGGATATGGCAAGTGAGGCACTCACCTCCACTGTAAAATTTAAGGGGGTGTTGAAAGCTCAGTCATCAAGATAAACAATGCTTCAATATGATATCTTTTAAAAATGAAAATTAGGGCGCCTGGGTGGCTCAGTTGGTTAAGTGACTGCCTTCGGCTCAGGTCATGATCCTGGAGTCCCAGGATCGAGTCCCGCATCGGGCTCCCTGCTCAGCAGGGAGTCTGCTTCTCCCTCTGACCCTCCCCCCTCATGCTCTCTCTCTATCTCATTCTCTCAAATAAATAAAATCTTTAAAAAAAAAAAAATAAAATAAAAAATAAAATGAAAATTAATGCCAAAAAATCCATGATGACAAAATAACAAAATTTTAAATAAAGATAGGCTTAGTAATAGTGCTGTGTTGAGTCATATGAAAGCTCAGGGCAAAAGGAAAACATCAGAAATGTTGATCCTGCCTTACCTTCGTCCCAGCCCTGATATCAGCCCCCTTCACAGTCACTGCCTCCCCTCCAAGGGCAACTATTATCCAGACTTCTAAGCCCATAGGTAAGTTTTGCCTGTTTTTGAACTTTGGGCACATGAAATCATGCTCTTTTGCATACAGCTTCTTTCACTCCACTTTATGTCTGTGAGATGTAACCATGCTGTGGCATGCCCTGGAAAGATGTTTAAACAGGGGAAGGATGCAGTGGCTGGGCGTTTTAGAGAGACCAGTGTGGTGGCAGGTGGGAGCATGGATACACGGCGGTTCTAGACTCTGCTGGCTCTGGGCCAGTGGGGATGAAGAGGAGAGGGTGAAGCCCAGTGATATTTTGTAAGGATAGAGGACACAGGACTGACTGGATATTGGGGATGAGGGAGAGAGTGGAGGCAAGGAAGATGCTAGGTCTCTGGCTTGGCCAATTTGGTGGACAGAGGAGCCATCTCTGGGGTAGGAACTGGGAGGGAGGGGAAGATGAGTCTAGATTTAAACAAGGTGAGTGCCAGGTACCTGTGGGACATTCAGAGAGCTGACCTGGAGGCAGCTGTCCAGCTAAGCCTGGCGCTCAGGAGAGAATGGAGGAGGATATGACCCCCCTGCATCCCCCAGCATCAGCGAGCAGGTGGCAGTCTTGATGAGAACGCTTGCAGAGGCCTGGGGAATGGCACAGAAAGGATAAAGAAGGGAAGCTGAAAAGTTCTTTGAGAGCAGGTGGATTGAACAGGTGTGCAAATCAGAATGAAAATATTAAACACACAAAACCGTCCTGCTTGGCCCATCAGGCCTTTCTGGAAGCCAGCACCGCGTTTACCTGCAGCCTGGGAGGATTTGAGTTGCAAAACATCCTGAGGATTAGGATGTCCCCCTTCCCAACCCAGGCCAGCCCCCCTTGCATCAGCTGCGGCTGACTCAGCAGAGCTTTTTCTCCGGGACGCTTGCCTTTAAAGGCAAAAAAGAAAAAAAGAAAACAACCCTCTTCCCGGGTGCCTTACTCACTCCGGACTCGGGGAGCAGCTAGGACCGCCCAGCACTGTGCCGCCTGAGCCCACGTGCGTGCTCTCAGGCACGCACCCCGGACCCGCTGCTGGGCCACCTGGCACCGCCCCTCCAGTCCCCGAGAGCCCTTCCTCCGACTGGCTAGGGCTGGAACTCCTTGGAATCAGACCCAGAAAAAGTCCGAGTTCCTTTCTGGGCTAAAGGCAGCCTCCAGGGAACAAAGCTGCCTGTGTGAGCACAGCTTGGGGTTGAGGGGGAGTGAAGGGGGCCCTCGGTCCCTCCAAGCAGAGCACTAGGAGTCCGCAGCCTCCTCCCATCCTTCTTTAAAGCCTCAGGGTCGGGGAGGCTGAGATTTCTTCACGCCCTTCCCTTGCTCAGAAACCCTCCATGGCTGCCCAGTGCCCACTGAATAAAGTCTTAACTCCTATAACCTGGCAAGTGAGGGCCTTTATGATCCCACCTCTTCAGCTTCTTTTGCTCAAATTCCCCCTAACTTCATCTCCTCTCTCTCCCAACTCCCTACACTGCAGACACAGGCTGCACCTTCCTGCCTGGCTCCAGGCATTAGCTCCTGGTCTCTCCTCCCCTGCCTCCCCACCTTCCAGGCTCACATGCCATTTAGGCTTTCCCCGGTGTCCCCTCTCTGGTTGGAGTTAAATTCTGTTTCCCAGGACTCAGCTACCCCCAAAATAAACTAGCCCACCTGAGAATCTAACCTCTGATCCAGTGTTAATAGCTTCTCATGAATTTACCTCAAAACTGTAGCCTCTAGGGGGTCATAAAACTTTTAGAGAGAGAAAACACCTAGAAATGGAATTTCAAGCAGAGAATGGGGGTCTGTTTGGGCAGGTATGGTGAGGTGGGGCAAAAGTAAGGCAGTTTTTCTGGCCACTTTGCTTTGTCTTCTGGTGCTACCTTGACCAGAGAAGGGGGATTTGATTTGACATCATGAATTAGGACTGTTGATTTGGATAAACTTTTATACATATCCATTTTTCCTCAGGCCAATCTAGGAGGGAACTGTTATACCCATTTTATAGATCTGAGTCTTGAGGCTCAGAGAGAAGGGATTTGCTCAGTGATGTTTGGTAAGTCAGTAGCAGAGCTGGGACTCAGGAGTCTGAATCCGGGAGTCCACCCTCAGTCCCTGAGTGTGGTCTAGAGATTCTTCCTTCCTTTCAGCAATTACTCTCTGCCTGTCTATGCACATTCTTCCCTCTGACAAGAATGGGCTTCCCTATGATCTACCTGGTGAACTCATATTCAGCCTTCTAAACCCTGCTAAGCATGACCCCTCCCTTCCCTGAAGCTCTCTCTATTCCCTGTCCTTCCTCCATGGTACAAGTTCTCCTCTTGTACACATTCTTATCCCTGTATTACTGCTGTCCATTTCCCCTCCTGCAACCCTTCCCATTTGGAGGCTCCATAAGGCTCGCAACAGACTTACATGCTTCTGACCCCGGGTAAGCGACCCACACAGGGCTGGCCTAATGAAGGAAAGGGAGCCTGGTGGTGAGTGTGACCCGTGAGCTGAGTGAGACATACCCACAGCTGGGAAGTAGCATACACCATAGACTGGGCGTGCTTGGAAACAGAGAGCTATGGAGACTTTGAGCTGGGAAGTTGCAAAATCAAAAAGGTACTTAAGGAAAGACTGCCAGTGTCAGCAGGAAATAGGCAGGCTAGCTACTCATCTGATCATTCATTACTGCCTGCCTTCACTCCTTCGCCCATGTGTCTCCACCACAGAAGCCCTCCTCAGGGGGCTCCATCTGGGGGGAGACAGACAGGACCAGCAGCACACGAAGAAACACCAAAGGGTAAAGAAGATAAAGATTCTCTCTTGGGGGACCCTGGGACACTTTCTGGAAGCCCCATTGCAGAGGTACTCTGTGCCATCAGAAACACTGTGGCACACGGAGGTGGGGGTGGAGGGAGTCAGGCAGAGGAAACAACCTGAGCAAAGGTAGAGATAAAGAAACTGCTGGTGGGAGAGGTGAGGCGGAGAGCTTGTAAACTAAGCAAGGGCCTGCTCCCTCTCAGGCAGCCTCAGACACATGAGCCTGAGAGGGACAGTCAGGACCAGAGGAGGTGACACCAGAGGAGTGGAGGCCCTGCAAACAGCAGGGAGGGAGGATGAGGTGGTACAGAGAGTGAAAGCAGCAGGACTTTAGTGGCCTCTGGTACCTGGGGGACAAGAGGAAGCCCCAAGCTTTGCAGGCTGAGCAGCTGAGAGACCATAGGAACAGAAGCTGTGGGCAGAGGTGTGCTGGGAAGGGGCCTGCTCCCCCTTCCGTGGGCTGCTCCATGCCCAGCCACGGTGCCCCCTTGGCAGCACTGGACACACAGCCTGGACAGAGGAGTCCAGGAGTCATGTGGTCAGCTCCTCCTTTCCAACTGAAACTAACCCCTCCTTGTCCCTCTCCACAGGGAAAGGGACACTCGGTCTAACCTCAGGACTTTGGACTGGGGGTCTTTCCCTTCACTGTGTCTCAAGTAAGACTCGGGTTTAGAAGAGGAAATAAGGTGAAATGATACCACTACCACTAAAGAAGGACTCGCTGTGTGTCAACAAGTGGTGAGTACTTCATGGACTTATCTGGAAATTGTATCTCTCGTGACAGCACATGAGCCTGGAGGTGGTATTCATTCCGTTTGACCGGTAATAAGACTGAGACTCAAAGGCCAGCACGTTGCCTAGGATCGTGCTAGGACTGGCATACAACAACGGCTATAGACTGGGTTTGAGCTGGCTCAAACCCAAGGACTCCTGCGTTCTTACCGTTCCTATTTTTCACGCTTACCTGTCGCCATAGATTCACATGTACTGTCAGCAGTAGAGAAGACTTCACAAAGGAGCTGACGGGAAAGCCCAGAGAAAGAGGTGGGTATGGATTTTCAGGCAGTGGGCCCAGACTGTGCTAAAGCAAGGCTTGGCTTGCAAACAGGAATGTCGGGGGTGGAGAGGGGTTAGGAGAAAATCTCAGAGCGAGACCTCCTGTAGTTTGTCTCACAAATACTTAAATACCACTTACCACGAAACACTGTTCTAAACACTTTATAAATACTAACTCACTTAATCTTCATAACAAACCTATGAGGTGGTACTGTTATTATCCTTAGTTTACCAAAGTTATGCAGTGGCGGGATGAGGACTCCTGAGTCCTCGCTCTTAAGCGCTATCCTCCACTGATCCCAATTTGCTGTACAGCTCCACCATTTTGTTAGCGGTCGCTGAGGCTCAGAGAGGTGTGCACACTGGCTTAGCGTCACACAGCGAGCGCGCTTCCCCGGACTCGGGGCACGGGCAGCGGGAGAGACCCGCAGCCAGAGCTAGGAGCCGGCAGAGTGCCTTCCAGGCCCCCTCCCCCGACCCCTCCCCCGGGTCCCCCTCCCCGCGGAGCCCCGCCCCGGACGTGCCCCAGGCCCCGCCCCCAGGCTCTGCCCACCCCCCCCCCCCCCCCGCAACACACATACCGGCAGCGCCAGCCAATGGCTGGGGTCCTATAAACTCTACCGTCCGCGCGCTCTAGGCGAGAAGCTAGAGGTAGCCCCGGCTAGTGCGGAGGTCGTGGGCCGTGGGTCTTGGGAGCGAGCTCGCCAGGGAGCAGGAGGCCAAACGACCGAAATCAGAGTCGCAGTCGGAGTCTCCGAGCCGGAGCAGGAGCCTGAGCCGGAGAGCGCCGCCCGTCCGCCCGTCACCGCCCGCGCACCCGGCGCTGCCAGAGCCTCCGGCGCAGCGCGGCCATGGAGCCCAGCAGCAAGGTGAGTCGCGCGCCCGCCGGTCCTCCCCGCCCGGAACAAAGGCGCGGACCCCTCCGACCCTCCGCCGGCCCGAGCCTTCCCGGCCGCCCGGCCGCTCTGTGCGCCCGGGGCGGGCGCCGCGCCTCTCTGAGCCTCCCCCGGCGGCGGCCTGGAGCGCCGCGCTCTGCCGAGGCGGGGGGCGCGGGTGCGGATGGGCTCGGGATGTGGCAGGCGCAAGGGCGCCGCGTGCGTAGTTGGCGCCCGCACTGAGCATCTGGCTTCCTTCCGGGGGCGCCGCGCCCTCCATGCGGCCCGGCGGGGCCGGGGCACCCCGGGCCCAGGCGCGGCACGTCGCTCACGATCTCCCCGGCAGAGGCCCCGCGCCGACTCCTCCCGGGGCGGGGGAGGGGGCTCGAGCGCGGCGCCCATTGGCTGAGCGGGCCGAGCCCCCGGCCCGGCCCCGGGCTCGGCGCGCGGAGGCGGCAGGACCCGCCCCCACTCTGCAGGCTCCGAGCCGCCGCCGGGTTCGCCCGGGGGCCACACTCTGCGCGCGGCCTGCTGTTGGGCTTTAGACGCGGCCTCGCGCGGTCTCCCGCGCCAGCCCTCCGAGGTTCCGAGGCGGAGGGTACTTTTTTCAGGCCGGGGCGCCAACTCCAGGATGCCCGGCTCCGGGGCGGAGACGGAAAGCCGGCCTCTGAGGCCCTTCTTTCCGCGTAGTGCAGGCCCCAAAGCTTTGCCAAGTACTGGGGAGAGGTGCTCCGAGGTGGCACGTTTCCCTGCTCGGGCGCGGCTGGGCCGAGAGAGCTCCCGGGGGGCCGCCGCCGCGAGCCCCGGGAGTGGGGATGGGGGACCAGGCCGGGAAGGGGCCCCAAGCGAGAGCAGATCGGGAGGAGCGCACGCCGGGGGTCCGGGCCCGGGGGCCCGGGGGACACTCCGTACTCTAGATGTGGTCTCCTTCCCTGGGGACAAACAACTGCCTAGATAGGATCTCTTTCTTCATCTGTAGAGCGGCTTGTCCTGCAGGGGATCTTTGTGACTCCCAGAACGGTTCCTTTTCAACAAATATTTATCGATCCCCTCCTGCGTGCAGGGCATTGTTTCTTTCTTACTACCCCCCCGCCGCCCCTTTCCCCTTGCGAAGAGTATTTTCAAGTGACTTTTTCTTTGAAGCGCTCCCTCTCGAATGTTCCCAGCTCCTTGGCAGGGGAGGCATGACGGTCCCCCCCCCCCTCTTTAAAACCCGGAATGTGGGGACAGGACTGACTCTGCACTGCCCTTCCTTTGGGCCGTGGCTATCCAGTGGGACTGAGCGGGGTCTTGCCTAGGCCGAGTGGCGCCTGACTGACGCCAGGCGGTCCTCTCAGCGGGAAAAGGCTCCTTCATACCTGTTGAATCCACAGAACTTGTTTCACCCCACCCTGGCCCTTGGGCTTGAGGTGAGACCCTGAGCCGCAAACCCAGCAGTCGTCGGTGAATCATTATCCTGGCATATGGATGTAACAAGACAAAAATAAAACAAGTGATTTTAGTTAGTGGTAAGGGCTGGAGACCCTTGCTGTTTTATCTTAGAGTGTGACAGGCCTCTTCACCTCTCTGGACCCCCATTTCTCTGTTTGTAGAAGAGAATGACCTTTTTTTACTTCTTCAAGAGTAAGAACTGTCCTGTTCAGCGGGACCTGGGCGTTTATTTGTTGAGTGGATAAGTGAATATTCTGAGCAGGGACAGAAAAGTGCAGGAGAAAGTCAACAGCCGCCTTCAGTTTTCTAGGCTCTTGGCTAAAATGCCACTGTGTTACTGACCCTGCGTGTAGCCCTGCTGGTTCACAGGCTTGGAGCTCAGAGAAGGGAGGTAAGCTAGTCAGTGGTGGGGCTGGATTTGAACCCAGGCCTAATCAAAAAGGCCTTTCATTCTCCACTGGCCCCTTTCACCATACCCTTTCTTGAATTTTGGGCCAAGGGGAGAGTTTGCCTAAACTCAAAGGCTGCCCTTGTACGAGCTGGTTCTAAATGCTGTAGCCGGTGGGTATTTTCATGCCATACCCTCCAAACTTAGGACTGTCTGCCCATCAGTAAATAACTTTGGAGAGCACCTCCTTCTCAGTGGTTTATATGTATTTAAAATTCATGTGTATACACTGTTATACTGGTAGATTATATGCCTACATATATAGAAATTTAAAAAGACACAGATACCAGTTACGGTTAAAAAAAAAAAAAAGCTTTGTTTTGTTTTGCTAAACCCTCTCTGGGTCATTAGTATACATTCTGGAATAAAGCCTTTCCTTTTGGAGACTGATTTGATCAGCAAGCACAGCGCTTTTGTGCAGGATGTTAGACTGAGGCCTGGAGAGGTTATGTCCCTTGCCCAAAGTCTTTCAACCAGGTGTGTCTGACTCTGAAGTTCTTTCTCTCTCTCTCTCTTTTTTTAAGATTAAAAAAAAAATTAATCTCTACACCCAACGTGGGGCTCCAGCTCAGAACCCCGAGATCAAGAGTCATGTGCTCTACCGACTGAGCCAGCGGGCGCCCCTGAAGTTCTTTCTGCTGTGTTTCCCCTTCATCTCTTAGGCACTGAGAATAGACTTAACTGACTTCCCTGTGTTCTGTCGTGTCCTCTGCACATTGGTGTCCTCTGCGCATTGTGCAGAGTTTAACTGAGTAGGAAGCGGGGGACAGGTTGAATGCCTCCCCTCCCCGCCAAAGTTTTGCTCATACCCCCTCCTGGGCAGCAGGCGAGGTGAGCCCTGCCCTAGGACCTCTCACCCAGCCCTTTGTGAAGAATTCCTGGCTAGTCTCTTGTGGCGCCTGGGGCCCCTGGGGCGAGGAGGGGGGGTGCAGGGGGTGGGCGGGAGGGCCTCTGCCTTCTCTGTCGTCCAGATAAAGGAGAAATCAGAGATCTGCAGGGCTCCTCAGCCCCTCAGTGGTATGAAGAACATAGACTTTTAAAGTACTGTGGATGTGGTTTTGAATTCCAGTTTAGTTCAGTTGCCTCATCTGCAGAGTGATGTCATTTTCATTATGAGAATGTAAAAATTCAGAAAAAAATGTGTCTGTCCCCATAGATGCTCCATAAATGTTCCTTGCTTCTCTGGACTCCCACGATCCATACACTTACCTGGGTCCCTGGGTGACTGTACCTGGGTTGTGGCCTCTGTCCAGAAGTTTGGCATTCTGACAGTGTGAGCTTTTGGGGAGCCCCGGGATGCCCAGGCCAGGAGTGGCGGTCGATTGAGTCAATCATTCAAGATCCCACCGGCCAGTTCTTCTGCAGCAGGGGTTTGCTGGGAAGCCGGTTTGCGGAGCTAGCACCTGGGTGGGAGGACCGGGCCCAGAGCTGGGTCAGCTAATGTGGCTGCCCTGCCTCCCCTGTGAGGGAGATACAAGCCACAGTGACCTCACTGTCCAATGAAAAATCACTTTCCCAAGGTCACACACTGAGCCTCCTACTGCAAAACATGCTGCCAGCCTCTCGGGGTGACAGAAGAGGATCAAGGAGAGTTGGAGCAGGAAGGGACTTCCCAGTGCATGGCTCAGCCCTCCATTTGACAGATAGGGAAAACTGGGGCCCACGGAGGAAAGACGCTTGCCCAAGATAAGGCCCTCACAAAGAACTGGAGATGTTCCTGAGTATTAAAAAAAGAGGATTTTTTCCACACCCCTGCCCAGTGTGCTCCCCTCCACTCACCCCAGACGAGCAGGAATTTTTCCACACTCCAGGACTTCCAAGCTCCTTCTGGGTGCAGTCGGAGTCAAAAACTGGGGTTAGACATAACTTGACAACTGAAATCCTTCTGTGAATGGAAACAAAACATGTCCTCAGGAAACCGTGACCTTGGGCAAGTGACTTTCCTCAGAGCCGTGGAGCTGGAAGCCTGCTACCCCGTGGCAGGGATGGTGAGACTGGCCAAGTTCCCCACCTCAAGGTGGTGTGGCTCTTTAGGTGGGAAGACCCTTTGTATGGCCACTTTGTGTGCACGGACAGTGTAAACATCTCCATTATGATCCTTGTCCCACGCTGAGCCTTTCAGGGACCCAACCCTTCTTCCCCGGCGCTGGGTCAGTCCCAAATCCCCTATAATCAGCTTGTGACTTCAGGGAGCTCGGCTATTCCCAGTGCCTCCTGGTCACGGGGTATCAGGGCCTAGAGCTCCTCTCTGGCTTTGAGGGTACAGGCCTCCAGTTCCCCCTCCCCCGGAGCTGGCAGAGCTGGGGAGACCTAGAACAAAGGGGGAAGTGTGCAGCATTGGCTTGGGACCTGCAGCCTCACCCTTCCCCCACCTCACTCCTGGGCACACAGGTGACAAAGCCACTCAGTTTGGTAACCGGCGTCCCCTGGATGGTGGGAGGCTGAGAAGGCTCCTGGTTGGCCTCGTGGGCTCAGAGAGGCTGTGACCATGCTGGCAGGCCCAGGCCTGGCCACCAAAACAAACCTCTGATTGTTACCTCCCTCCGTGGGAGGGGTGGAGTGGAAGCCCGAGGCTCTGCTATCCAGCCGCCAAGCCAGGGAGCCGCATAAACGGTGGGGTTTTGTAGGAACTGAGCAGGGCTCCCAGGCCTTGAACTCGGAGCACAGTGAGGGCAGAGTGCGCCCTCTCTAAGACCTTGGCACCAACACCTTGCTGGCTGTGGCCTCTCCAGGGCCTCGGTACCCTGGAAGGGGAGAGACCTCTTGCCAGATCCAGCTTATGGAACGTTTGGCCACTGAGGCCTCTGCTGGACAGGACGTGTCCCCAGATTGCCTATCCCAGAGCGGGCCTCCCGCTGGTATTTGGGAGTGGGCAGGAAGGGGAGAAACAGCTCTACCATTTGACCTCAGAGAAGCCACACCTTCAGTTGGAGCCTGTTTCCTCAGCTGCGGTGGGGATAATATCTGCCTCTCTGGGTCAGGTCGTAGATTCTTTGAAAATTACGGAAATGTGGGGTGCCTGGGTGGCTCAGTCAGTTAAGTGTCTGCCTCCTGCTCAGGTCATGATCCCGGGGGTCCTGGGATCAAGCCCCACATCCGGGACTTGTGGGGGTCTGCTTCTCCCTCTCCCATACCCCTCCCCGCTGCTTGTGCTCTCTCTGTCAAATAAATAAATAAAATCTTTAGAAAAAATTATAGAAATGATGGAGTCAACTATAGAGAAGCATACAAAGTAAAAGAGTAAATGTCTTCTCCCGGTTGTAATGGTTTGGTGTTTCTCCTCTTTTTGGGCATGTGTATGTGTGTGCCTATAATGGATGACACTTTCTCCATAGTTCTGTATGCCCTGCACAGCCCCCCCTCCTGTTCACCCACCACCCGAGAGGTCAGTGTCTACAGATGTATTTGCTCTGCCCGTACAAGCAAGTGCCATTTATACAAGTCCGTTTTCCCCCCTTCCTTACACAAAATGTACATCTGACACATTGTTTTCACCTTGTTTTTTCCCTTAACAGTCTCCCTGGCACTCACTTCCAGTCAAGGACATACAGATGTTGCATTCTTTCCAACAGCTGCTTAATATTCCACTACAGCACTGTGATTAAGATATAGCACCCCCATCACTTTCTTTCCTCATACCATGTGCCCCCGATGTATCTTAGGTTTTTATTTTCCTCCCTCCCACCCCCAATTCAAATATCCAGTTTCAAGGAGGCAGGGCTTTGGTTTGGTTTATTGCCGAATGCCCATTGAATAAAATAGCGTTGGGAACAAGCATTCAGGTATTCGCTTTCCTCAGGAACGTATTATTAGGAAACCGCTCTTGTGGAGAAGAAGAGGTCTGGAGGGAGTGGGCTTTCTCAAGGTCACACAAGTCGGGGGAGCTGCGACTTAAACTTGTCCGCCAACAGGGACCTCTGCGAAATCCCATGGTCTGACCCAATGACTTTCACCAGGGTCGAATTGGTGCCTGTCTCACCCTTTGAATGGGTATCCGCTTTTCCGGATGTCTGGGACCTGCACACAGCCCCAGGAGCCACTTGTTTGCTTTGTTCCATTTTAGGATTAGGACAGACACCTTTTTGGTTATTTGGAGAGGATGATCTGGTTTTATCTGGAAGGCTTTGAAAAGCCTATGCAGTTCATGGGCTAGGTTTGCACAGAGCAGTTCTTTTTTTTTTTTTTTTTTTTCGAGATTTTATTTATTTGAGAGAGAGCACAAGGAGGGGGTGCGGCAGGCAGAGGGAGAGGGAGAAGCAGGCTCCCCTCCCCTCCACCCCCCCCCCAGAAGCAGGGAGCCCGATGTGGGGCTGGATCCCAGGATCCCGAGATCATGACCTGATCCGAAGGCAGACGCTTAACCGACTGAGCCACCCAGGCGCCCCAACACAGAGCCATTCCAAGGACCTAGGGCTTCAAGCAGAAGCTGACAGACTTTTTCTGCTCTGTAGGCCCTGTGTACCATTGTAGTGCAAAAGCTGCAATAAACAATATATAAGTCAATGAGTGTGACCGTGTTCCAATAATACGTTATTCGTGGTCACTGAAATTTGAGTTTGGTATCATTTTCATGTATCACAAAATATTACTCTTTTTTTTTTTTTCTTTTCCAGCCACTTAAAAATGGAAACTCCGTTCTTAGCTGGCAGGCTGGATTTGGCCAACAGGCCCTAGTTTGCCAACCTTAGCTTAGAGCAAGATCCACCCAAGTGGCCAGAGGTTTCTGAGCTTCGGCCTGGGCTGTCCTGGCTCAGACTGGGCAAGGCCCCAAAAGCTGCTAGAATAGAATTTGACCTACATAAGAAAGCACCAGGTAGGAACCTTGTTTCCTTCGGGGGCCAGTGTCCAGAAGCAAGGGGGAGGACACGAGCAGGAAGGGCATGGGATTTGGCCTCAGAGACCTACCAGAAGCATCCCAGAAGCCAAGGACCTTCTGGTTATCTGCTTTTCCTCTCCCAGCGTTCCGTTTTCTCATCTGTGAAGTGGGAGCAGTCTCTCCCCCAGCGCGCATTCCTGGTGGTTAAATCAGGATGCAGAAGCGGCCCCTGGCATGGCGCCCGGGGCCTCACTGGTGCTCTGGGTACTGATAAAGGCAGCAGTTCCCTCCTCTCCTCTCTGCTGGCGAGACTGATGAGTGCCTCCTGCCCCCAGGGCCACCGTGGGGTGCACAGGAGGCTCAGCCATGCAAAAGTCCTGACATCACTGGAAGGCTCGAGGGATGGCCCCCAGAGGAGTAAATGCCTGAGGTCACCTGAAGGTTAGGCTTTGGAAGGGTGACCCATCACTCTTCTTCTTGAAAAGACTTGGCCGGATGGAAGCGGTCAGAGGGTAAACTGCCAGTCAAGGAATCCAAAGAACTCAAGTCCCAGCCCTGGCTTTTGTTTGCTGATGACCCTGGGAGTCTGCCCTCCGACCTTAGGCTCCCCATCTGTCACATGAGCCTGTTACAGCAATTCTGCAATGTCTCGGGCTTCGTTCTTTTTTAATGCCCAGAATTTTGTTCAAAGGAGATCTTAGGAAAAAAACCTACACAAAATAAATAAAAAGGGAGCTGTTATGGATTCCATACTCCCCTGCCTCATCCCCTCCCATCCTCCTTAGAACTTGCGGACCAAGTCCTGTGCTTCCGTGCCTGGCGGAAAACCACGTGGGAAGCTGTGGGAGGAGGATGGCATGGAAGCAGCGTCTGGATTGTGCCGACGCCGGGACCCTCTTCCTGCAGGGAATGCCCTCCCTCTGCCAATATTGACCAAGGGCCTGCTGCCGGCCAAGCCCAAAGCTGGAGCATGGTGCTGAGGAAGGGCACATGGGCATGGGTCAAAAGGCCACAGTGCTTAGCAAGTTACGTGACGCGGCCAGTGTGCCATCTGTCATCCCAGTGTGTGGGAGGAGAGGTCCCAAGGCTAATGCCACATCAGTGGCTTCCCAGGAGAGGGAGGACCCTCGTGTTGGGATAGGGCTGATGGAGGTAGGGGGTGTGAAGTCTCCTCTATGCGGGACCCTGAGCCTGGGCACTTGCTGAACTGAGAGGCCTACGGCACTCCTAGGAGAGCTTGGATTTGAATTCGGGTCTGCCTCATTTCAGCAAGTCCTGGGAGTTGGGAGTTACTACTATTAGCCTGTTTCTGCCTCTCAGAGCTGATGTTCCGGTACCCATCAAATGGCTGAGGTAAAATCTGTTAGGATGAGCACTGTTCTGGCCAAATGGATACCCATAGAGCCTGTTTTGCCTGAAAGCTAAATTCAGAAGTGGTTTGTTTTATGAATGTTCTGTACTATGCCCTTCCCTGGGCAGTCTGGCTGCAGAGGTGGCTAAGACTCAGGGCCCCATTCTTGGGGGGAGTTCCCAGACTGGTGGGTGAACAGCAGATGGGTATTCTCAACTGCTAGAAGCAAAAGCTGGAGACTGTAGAGGATACAACCAGGGCAAAACCCTGCAAGAGGGTGGGATGTTTTAGAAAGGAGCCTCAGCCCCAGGGTGGTCACAGATGGGTGCCCGGGGTAGGCTCCTGGGGGTCACAGATTCCAGACTCCACACTGCTCCTCCACTCTTAAAGAAGGCTTCACAAGAAAGCCACAGCTGTGGGTTTATTCCCCTTCTCTAAGTCGCTACCAAGTCATCCATCAGCTTGGCACCTAAAGAAACGTGGAATGAATGGATTTCGTCGTGGCACTTCAGTTGCAGCCACAGAGCAGGTGAGGGCAGATGGTGCTGTGGTGGCCCAATGGAGGGTGGCTTCCCATCCTTCCCATCCTTCCCGGATGCAGCAAATGCTTGGTAGGTGAACCCTGCAGGCTCCGTGATGGCCACTGATACAGAACTTGACAGCAAATCTTTAGGGAAGGAACTCTGATCCCCATTTCCTGTGTGAGGAACCTGAGGCCAGAGGTCTCCATGTGTCCCAGCTCCCAAGTGAAGCAGTTCTCTGTCTTTCAGCCTGGTCTCCGGATTCTCATCTGGGCATGGTGAGGGCGTGCGTCCTGGGGCAGGTGCTCCTCCCCTGCATCTAGCATCCGGCCACACTGAGCACTCCCTGTTTAATCTGGCAGAATCAGGCCCCTCTTCTTCCTGCTGCACGTACTGTCTCTGCATGTCCTTCACGGCCCAATTCCAGTGTCACCTCCTGGGAACCTGTCTTTGATTATCCCCAGGCAAAATTAGAAGTCTTTCCCTCCAAGGCTCCCACAAGGCCTTCTCCCACCCCGCTGTTGGAACTCCGACCACACAGGCCTCCCCACTTGCCCAGGAGCCTCTTCCTTGATGTCAGGATGGGGGCCTGTGTCATCCAGGGACTGGAGCATGGGTCACTGAGCATGCGTGAGTCCTAGTGCTGCAGCCTGCTGGCGTGGCTGTGGGTATAACCAGGGAGTGGGTAGGCAGGTTTTCTAAAGCAGAATTTGACCCTGACCTGCCTATGGCAATTCCAGCGCAGGGGTCTGTCCTTGGCTCCCAGTAGCCCCCACTGCCAGAGGCCACAGCTGCTCAATGGGGCCCCAAGAGTAACTTCAGAGTCGTAGACACCCCTGGAACATCAGAGCCAGCCTGAAAATGGAGCCTGTAATAATAGGACTTAACCTCTTGCAGAGCCCCTGCTGCAGTGCTGTTTATTTCCTGGTCCACGGGTCATCTATATTGTTTTTCACTTATATTTTTATCTAAATGCTTTGTTCTAAGTAATATGAAACCAAGGGGCTTATAAGTGAATTCTTTTGAATAGGTGATACATTCACATGGTTCAAAATTCAAAAACATGCAGAAGGGTGTTCCACCCGGCCTCTGCCATCCGGATCCCCCAAGGTACAACGTTACCTTTCTTACGTGTTTTTTGGGTTTTTTTTAAGGATTTTATTATTTTTATCTATTTGACAGAGAGAGACACCGCGAGAGAGGGAACACAAGCAGGGGGAATGGGAGAGGGAGAAGCAAGCTTCCCGCTGAGCCGGGAGCCCAATGCGGGGCTCGATCCCAGGACCCTGGGATCATGACCTGAGCCGAAGGCAGACGCTTAACGACTGAGCCACCCAGGTGCCCCCTTAATGTTATTTTAAGTAGGTAGATAGGCGGGCGCCTGGGTGGCTCAGATGGTTAAGCGTCTGCCTTCGGCTCAGGTCATGATCCCAGGGTCCTGGGATCGAGTCCCACATCGGGCTCCCGGCTCAGTGGGGAGCCTGCTTCTCCCTCTGACCCTCTCCCCTCTCATGCTGTTTCTCTCTTGCTCGCTCTCTAAAAAATAAATAAAATCTTAAAAAAAAAATAAATAAAATTAATTAATTAAGTAGGTAGATAGGTATGTTCTACCCCACCTCCCATCCTCGTCATTTCCTCTTTTTTTTTATACCAAAGGTAGCATGCAACACACTGCTGTGAAGCTAGCTTTTTCCTGAATATATCTGGGGAAGTGTCCCAAATCAGTATGTGAAGAGCTTTCTTTTTTTTCTGTATTCTATGATATAGCTATGTCACATTTTATTAAATCATACTTACATTTATTCTAATGTGAACTACAGAGATCTATATCTGGCACGCCTTTAGTACCGCCCTCTGGACAAGCTGGTGGAAAACCCCGAGCTAACACACGTGACTCATCAGGCAGAGCCCTCACATGGTGGCCTTCAACAGCCACTCTTCAGCCCTCCTTCCTCCACGCTCAGTGCCTTGTGACAGTCTCTGCCTTCATCCCAGCGGTCACCCGATGAGCTTAGCTTGGCTGGGGCCCACAGAGGACATCTGTCAGGTGCTCCTTGCCCACACAGGGCCGATAGCCCTGGGTCTGGAGGCTCCCTGGGGAGCTAAGAGAAGGCAAACTTTGGAAGAAGTGCGGCCCACCATGAGGAGTGCCCCGGCCTAGGATGAATGTCTAGAGTTGGGCCAGGAAGGGGCCAGGTGGCCCGGTGGGAAGGATGGTCCCAGCACTCATCTGGTGAAGAATGGACTCCACTTGAGCACTCAGGCTCACGGAAGCCTCTTGCTCTTTCTCAGCCTCTGATGTGGCTTTTTTGCAGTCGTTGGCCTGACAGCTTCTAGAGAATGAAGAGACCATGCTAGGAACCTGTCTGATTAGCCTAGCCATAAGCCCAGTGCTGTCCGTGAGGATCTTGAAGTCAGGGTTGTTTCTGGGTTCGGTGGGGAAACTGAGGCCAAAGGCTGTGGCTCGGTGCTTCCCGACCTTCCCCTCTAGTGCCCAGCCTGGTGTGCTTCACACACAGTCATTGCTTTTGGCGGCCCCCAACCCCCCAATTTCATGCTCTCACAACCAGTTAAGGGCCGGCTTTATGTCATCTTTCTTGGCTTCTTCATGTTGAAAGGCAGAAAAGAAAAGTCCTCTCCCTTTCTCCAGCAAGGCACCTTGCTCACCCAGGACTCTCCTGCCTGCTGGACTCTTCCTGCCTGCAGCCTTCACACCCAGGCCACCAGGGGACAGAGATCCACCACGCTTTTTCTCCCCCAACCCTTTGCCCATTGAAACACCTTGGCCCAACACTCTTACTCACCCGGTGTCGTGTACTTTTCCAAAGCACATTCCTGGCTGTTCCATCATCTGTGTCCACACAACCCTGGGAAGCTCATGGTCTGCAGATGGTTGCAATGAGTTGGGGAGTCAGGAGCCCTGAGCTCCACCCTGGCTCTTTGCAGAATCCTGAGTAATCTGGGACTTGTCTCTGCCTCTCAGGACTCAGTTTTCTGCCCTGTGAATGGAGGGAGGGGAGGGCAGGACCACATCTCCAGTGCTGCCAAGCATGACTGTTCCCGCCTTGCACGCAAGCAGATGGGGGTCCAGGCAGGATTGGGGAAGGGTGGCAGCTTGCTGGGATTCAGGTCTGCTGGAATCAGAAGCCAGCACTTTCCAGTCCAAATCCAGGTGCTTCCCCCTCCCTATGCTGTTCCTCCCACATAATTTGGCCCCCCTTGCACAGGGGAGTTGATTCCTGGGCCTCCCAAATGGGGTCTGGAGCCACCTGGACCCGGGGCATGGCTCCACCAGAGGAATGAGACTCCAGAGGGCCAAGACCTGGCTACAGAGAGAGAGAAGACCTGAATTCCCTTCTCTCCCCAGGAGTGAGTCTGGCCAGCCCGGTGTCTAGAAGTCAGCGGGGCTGGTTTGGGCATCCAAGGTCAGGAAGTGGCCAAGTTTCCTGGGGGAAGGACTGGTGTGGTGCCAGGAGCCAGGCCAGCTATCTGAGCATGGGAACCTGCCAGGCCAGGCCCTGCCCTCTAGTAACCTGGGCCCAGACATGCCTGTAATAGGATGGGGTTTTTTTTGTCTCTGCAGAAGCTGACAGGCCGTCTCATGCTGGCCGTGGGAGGAGCAGTGCTTGGCTCCCTGCAGTTTGGCTACAACACTGGAGTCATCAATGCCCCCCAGAAGGTGAGTCCTGCGCCTCCCTTAGCTTATCAACACCAGCTTGCTCTGCTGGGCACTGCACATCCCACAGGTTCACCCTGCCTCTTGGCTGTCAGTCATTTACATCAGTTCACCATCTGCTCCCGCCAGCCAATTTGCTGACCCTGAACAGGTCAGAAACTCTTGGCTTTGGCCTTGGAATCCTGGGGCTGCAAAATCGTGGGGGCTTTATGAGTCATCTTGACCAACCTTCCATCCAACACAGACGTTTGTAATCATCAAAGCAATGCTTGATATAATGACACTCTCAGGTTCCAGAGGGCTTGGTGGTGCTTATCTCCTTGCTGCTCACACGTTCTCCAAGGCAGGTGGGGAGAGTGGCCAGAGCAAGTAAACCTGCCCGACATCACCCAGCTAGGCCGGGATGGAGCTGTTATCCAACCCCAGTCTGCCTTGGAACCCTCCCAACCGGGTGGTCCCCAAGCATGCGCTCACACCCGTCCACAAGCAGCACCCTCCCTTGTAAGGCCACCTGTTCCACTTGGAAACAGCCTCCTTCCCCTGGAGGCCCTATGCCAGTCCAAGTAAAAATGGTGTCTCACCCTAGGGAACCCTAGGGAGTAGGGGTCTGTGCTTCCTTCCTTCTCTCTGCAGCACATCCCAGATCTGTCCTCACTTGTTCCCTTGAGTATCAGGACTGGGAGGGACCCCCCGAGACCACCTCCAGCTCAGCCCACTTGCTTTAGGGAGGAGAGACAAGGAAAGGGGTCAAGGGGCAGGAAAGGAAACCGTAAGGCGTGCCTTCTCGATACCAGCCTTTCTGCATATATTTATGAGGTTGGGTGGTGAGTTCCATTTTATAGACCAAAGACCAAGGCCATGGGCAGATGAAATAACCAACAGGCTCAAGGTCACATAGCTGGTGAATGGTGGATTCAGAAGCCAGACTGTTTCCACAGTCTCAGGCTGTCTTCCTGACCAGCTGCCTTGTCAGGTGAAAAATCTGTACCTTCGTGGGGAGGACGAAATGAGAGTGGACAGTCCTGTTAGGAGCACATTCTGTTGTCCAGAGGGTGAAGCTAGAAAGTGAGTGTGGCAGGCCCCCAAGGACCAAGGGCTCGTCCAGGGGAGCTGGGCAGTGTCGGGAGTCAGAGCTGGTCCTCCTCCAAATAGGCGGAGGGTGGCTGTGGGGGGCCACGCCTCATGTCCGGGAGCAGGTCACAGGAAAGCCTGGCCTGCTGAGTCATGCTCAGCATGGTCCACTGCAGCGGAGGTGACAGGACTTTTCCAAACTTGTCTGAAATGGCGCCCATGCTTGGAACAGCCCCAAGCCCTGCTTTAGCTAAGTGTTCTGAACAGCTCCTGCCAAGGTGTGTGCCTCTGAGCTGGCTCCATTTGGGAATCATACAGATGGAAATTCTGCACAGTCTTAGAGGATGGTTGACTTCTGCACCTGCCCCTTGGGGTCCCCTGGACCCTCCTGATTCTGATGTGTTTTATCTGGGATGCTGTTTGGCCATTGAATGTTTAACACACCCCAACTGATCCTAATGTGTGGCCAAAGTCAAGAGCTCCTGGGTTAAGTGATGTCTCAACTGTGATCACCTAGTGAGTTAATGACAGGATGAGGACTCTGAGATCAGGATAGAAGTGTTTTCCAGAAACAGAACAGGGTGGGGTAGGCAGAGGAGAGAGACTGGTGTGTCTAGGGTAGGGTGAGCGGGAGGAGAAAGAAGGCTGGGAAGGCCAATAAGGTAAGCCCAAGCCTGGCTTACAAAGGGCCTTGTGGGCAGATTTCATCTACAAAATATCAGCCAGTGGCACGGCATGGCACCATCAGGATGGGCACATGGGCACCAAGTCGTGGGCCAAGCCAGGAGTATGGACTTCAGAGTGAGGACAATAGGGACTCATTGAAGAGGACAGATAGAATCAGATTTGCATTTTAGGGAAAGGATTCGGGCATCTGGGCGGTGGGAGGGATCTGAGAATGGGAAATGAGAGATAGGGAAATAGTGAGAAAGCTGCTTTGAGTAGGGATAGGAAAACAAACACCAAGCAGGAAGAGTGGACAGGATTTGGTCATCAGTTCAGTGTGAGGATAGGAGTAGGGTTTAAAAGTGGCTTCTGGGTTTCTGGAAGGGGAGCAGATATGGGAGGAGCTGAGTGGTGCGGGAGGGACATGCAAGAACTGAGGTTTGGTGAGACACGGAGAAATACAGGAAACATTTGGACATGGGATCTGTTCCTCCGGCAGGTAGTCAGCTGGAGAACAACTGGGAGTTGGTCAATGGTATCCAAATAGCAGGAGAGGGGGATGTCCTAGAGACTGGGATAAAAAGAGGAGTTGAGTAATAGGGTGAAGGAGTGCTGTCAGGTGCCCCAGAGGGTGAGCTGGACAAGTCAGCCCATATTGCCCAATGCCAAAGACCGGATGGTGCCCCTGTGGTGACCAAAGGTTGACTGGGTGGAACCGTGTGGGTAGAAACCTCCCTGCAGCTGGTTGAGGAGGGAAGGGGGATGGGAAAGAGTAGGGAGGGTCCTTCCAAGAGATTCTGTGGAGAAGGAAGAAAAGAGGGTGGTGGTTGGAGGGTGGTCCATCTGGGATGCCTTTTCACATGTGAAGACTTCAATTTTTAAATGTGCCATCAGGAATCAGCAGAGGGGGTGAGGGCGAGATGGGGAGGGGTCTTGGGAGGCAGGGGCTGAAGGGGAGCAGGGGCACCGGGGTTGCGTTCGGCTGCGAGCAACTCCCGAAGTTGCAGATGCGGACAGATCCGCGGTGCGGTTCTCTGGTTCTTGGGGCCTCCCGCCTCAGCAGAGACCGGCGGAGGGCGAGAACAGCTGAGGAGGGCGGCTGGGGCAGCTGGCCAGGGCGGCCAGCAGGCCTGGTGGGCGGCACAGCAGGCGCAGCCGAACTGGAAACGGCGTCGATGGCAGCATTTGTGGGCGCCTGTCCAAAGCTCACTTCAGGAGCCTGCCGCCGAGGCCCGCAGCGGAGTGGGGTTTCTGGGGTGCGCCTGCGCCCGTGTTTACACCTGCACCTCACACGCACCTCCCGCGAGCCTAGCCCTAGTCCTTCCAACCGGAGCCGATTCGCCGTGATCCACCTGGCCTCTGAAGAGGGGGTAGGATGGCAGGAGAGTAAGCGATGACGGCCGGGCCGGTGACTCAGGCCTGCTGACACTTTCACTCCACAAGGGCTGCGCCAGGCCCTGTCCCAGACAGAAGGGAGGGGTAGAGCTGTGACACACGGTCTGAGCTGGACCCCACCCCACCTGGCCCGGCCCTAACCTCCGAAGACTCCAGGGGGCGGGGGAGACTCCTGGGAAGACCCAGGGCATAATTAATTGGGGGGGGGCGGGGATGGCTTCCTAGTTAATGGAGGGCTTCAGGGTGCCTCCGGAGCAGAGAGAGGAAGGCAGGCTAATGCTGGCGTGGGGGGGGGGGGGGGCAGTCTTTCAAGGAGGAGTTAGCAGCTGGGCAGACCCTGAAGGGGAGTCGGGAAGGAGGGACAGGTGGCCCAGGCAGTGGGGATGGCCCCTGTGGAGGTGCAGTGGCAGGAAGGGTTGCCCTAATGAGGAACTGCCCCC
This sequence comes from Mirounga angustirostris, assembly GCF_029215605.1. Lineage (NCBI taxonomy): Eukaryota > Metazoa > Chordata > Mammalia > Carnivora > Phocidae > Mirounga > Mirounga angustirostris. Next base: position 156,981,053 of record NW_026991712.1, read on the forward strand.
ACTGCGACCGACCGTTTGTGTAAAACTCTTAGGAAGAGGCTCTGGGCTGGTCCTGTCCGCCCGCTCTTTGAAGGAGACTGCGCCCCACTAATGGTGAGGATGCCAGAAGCTGGGGCTCCTCCATAAAACAGACCCCAAAGGGCTTCCTACTGGAAGTGGTTAATTAATCATAACATTATCTTAAATGTTTACAGGGCACCTTCTGGTAAATTATCGCCTCACAGGCAGCCCCACAAGGTGGGTGGGGCTGGGTTATCTTGCCTTCTTCTAAAGAAGGAAGCTCAGGCTGGTGAGGTCACTTGGGAAGTGAGAGGCTGAGGTACGGGTGGCCTCCACGCCTCACCAGGGAGGGATGACCACATCCCTGTGACGCCCCTGCCAGGCCTCCTGTCTCCTGGGGAGGGGAAGGAGGGAAGCCCAGCCACAGAGAGAGCAAAGAAATGAACAAGGCATCCCGACCACCATCCTGGGTGGAGAGAACTGCCTCTCCCTTCCCTAGATGGCTGAATTGCCAACAGAGATGACGAAAGGCCATTCAGAATCCATGAGTTCCTGGCCAAGGGACAGTGTCAGGCAGGTCTCGGAATAAGGCATCCTCAGAAACCAGAGTTGGGGTTGGAAGGGGCCTTATGGTCCACTGGCTCAGCGTTCCTTGTTTGACAAAGGAGGAACTTGGCCTGGAAAGCAGACGAGGTCTCCCCAAGATGACCCAGCTTGTGAGCGAAAGTACTAGAGGGAAGACCCACGTCCCATCAGAGCTCTCTGCCTACTGGGGCTGCACTGGGCTCCGGGCTCCAGGCTTCAGGCTCTAGGCTCCAGGCAGCATCTCCTTACGGCTGTCAAGACCCAGAGAGTTCTGGGTCCCTCGCCTCTCCCCTTCACCCATCCCCACTAACACAAGTCCTTACAGCTTACTGTGCGCCAGGCCTTACTCTCAGTGCTTCACAAATCATCCTTCAGTTGTTTCTTATAATGACATCATTAGGTAGGCCCTAGAATCCCTGTTTTATAAGAGAGTGAGGGCACAGAGATGTTAAGCAATTAAACCGGGGACACACAGCTAGTAAGCGGCAGAGCTGGGAATCTGGCTCCAGTTTGCATCCTTGCCCACCACAGGAATGGCAGTTTTACACTACAATCAGATGGGCACCCAAACACCGTTTCACACACCTACAACTGCTACCCAGCGGGTCCCTCTTGCTCTGACTTCCAGGCCAAGTCAAGCTCAGTCATGCACAGACCTCTCAACGGTTTCCCACACGCAGTTGCACAATCTCTTACACCATTGCAGCCTGTCACAGCTACATCATCGCTTCAGCCCTTCAGATTCATGGCTTGCTTATCAATTAGTGACAACTCTATTCCCAGCCCCGTTGCTGGGACCCAGTGACACAGATAAATCAGACACCCCCCACATTGAAGTTTAGTCTAGAGGGGACACATGTTTCCTCGTGATGAGCTGTCTCGGGGCAGCTGTGGATGAAAGTGTGGACGAGCCCTGTGGGAGCAGAGAAGGTACCTGGCCCAGAGAGCAGGGCCAGATAGTTCTTTGGTGTTGTGGGAAGCTGGCCCACGAGCGGCATTCCCGCCAGTGTGACAACCAGCAGTGTCTCCACACATGGCCAGCTGTTGCTGCAGGGCCCGATGGCCCCTGTTTGAGAACCACTGCACTAGAGAAGGAGGGGTGGCTTCAGGAAGGCTTTCCAGAGGAGTATTTGTGTATTCTCGGCTCCTCGGGGAGAAGGCCGAGGAGCAGCACAAGCAGGAACTGCAGAGATGTGGGGAGCCTGGGGGGTGTGGGGTCGGGGGAGGGCAGTGGGGAGCCAAGAAAGGCTGTGAGCAGGGCCTGGCACAGGATGGGAAGATCCCTCCGCTGGCAGAGGAGGCTCCGGAGGCCAGGGACCAGTGAGGAGGCCAGAGCAAAGGCCTGGCCTGGGTTTAGAGAGAAGCCGTGTCAGGGCTCTTCTGGAGAAGCAGCATGGGTGGTGGGAACCTCTACTAGGGGTTGGGGCCCAGCTTCGAGCTCCATCTGGCTTCTCCGCCTCTTCTGCAGGCCCCAGGAGGGGCCCAGGGGACCTAGCAGGTGGGGCTATCAGTCCAGGCCCACCTGTAGCACCTGGGGCATGGCTGAGAGTTGCTATGGAGACATAAACTCTGGACTGAGGGTGGATAGCTGTGGGGGAAGGGAAACCAGGGAATAGGAAGTTGGGGTCAAGGCCAGGCTGAGGGACTGAACTGGACTAGCTGGCCCTTCTTTCTAACTGGAACTCAGAGCTTAGGTGGCTTTTTAACGCCTTCACCCGCGTGCCCTCCCCCCCCCCCCCCCCCGAACATCTAGGACAGAGAAGAGAGGCTGGAGAAGGAGCTCTAACTCTCCCTCACAGGATAATCTAGAAGACCCTGGGGTAGAGGAATCTACAGGGAACAATGTTGAGACCAGCCAGAGGTTCCAAAGCATACCCCTTCTCTTGGCAGTTATCTAGAATTCTAGATCAAGGGTTGGCAGGGAGGCCAAATCAGCTAGCAGCTGTTTTTGTATGGCCCATGCAGTAAGAATGATTTTTACATTTTTAAAGGGTTGGGGGTGGTGGAAAAAAAATCAGCAACTGTGCCTGTATGTGGCCAGCAGACCCTAATATTTTCTATCTAGCCTTTTACATAAAATGTTTAGCAATCTCTGCTCTAAACTTTGACTTGTATGCTTCCTGCTGACAGGGAACTCACTACCTGTGAGGCAGGCAGTCTCATCCTCTGAAGCCTAGAAAGCTTTTCTTCCCTGAGCTGAAGTCTGTGTCCAGGGTTCTGTAGACCTGCTGGGTTTCTGTGCCTGGGGCAGCCAGGCAGGGTCCGAGGAAAGACTCCCTGAGGTAGGCGCCTGGTTCCTTCAGGTCCTTTCTGGCACTGTGAATTCCTTAGGATGATGCTTTGTCTTCAGGCAGTTTAGAAATGGGAAACCCTGTCTGCCCCTAGTGCTCCTCTGAAGATGGCAGCTTCTCTCCTTGAAAGGACAGTGGTGACATGAGTAACAGCTTATTCTGTATGCTGGGCAGCAGACTCCGCCTCATGCCCAGGGCCTGACTGTAGACATCGCCCAGACACAGAGGAAGTCAGAACTTCCTCCGCAGACAGGCATGCATGTGGTCCTTTTCCCACAGTTGCCCGGGCCGGGAGAAGAGGAGAGGGGGGGATTCCCGAGGAGTCAGATGTGATGCAAGCCTCCCCCCACCCCAGGAGAACTGCAGGCTAAGGAAGATCTTTTTACTGGGAACTATCTAGTCCAAGGGATCTCAGCTGCCCAGAGCAGGCCCGCTTCGCTACACGGACCCCTACAGTGTCGCCGAGTGGGCATCTGCCTTCTAGGGTCAGTCAATAGGGTGATTGGACAGAGATCCTTCATAGTCTCAACTCCCAAGAGCCTGATGCCATGGTAGTCCCCCTTCTTTCTCCCAGCGTGCAAGCACTCACAGAGACCCTCGGGGGAGTGGGGGGAAGGCTGGGAATGGGCTAGGAAGGGAGCAGAGATGCAGATGGATGGCTAAGCCTGGCACATTTGACGTGCAGGGCTTTGATGCCATGATGGGGAGTAATTAATCATGGGAAGCAGAATCGCTTCGGTGGATGGGAGGAGTCAGGAGCAGAATCCAGGCGAGACCTAGGGCAGGTGCTGCATGGGTTAGAATTGGTGGGACCTGGTGATTGATTGGATGCGGGGTGGCAGCAGAATTGAGGGTATCGCCCAGGCTAGTGAGGAGCATGTGAGGTGGGGGCTTTCAGAAGCACGAGCCAGGCCTTACCTCAAACAGGAGCTAGGCTGTGGAGGCTGCCGGTGACCCTGTTGGGGAGACTGGGTCTGTGGGGTCCTTTTGAGGGAGTAGGCTCTTCTTCACTTAGGGGCACTCAGCCACCGCTAGGATGGATATTGAGGGCACTGACTGGGTGGAAGGTGATCCCAGAACTTCTCCCTGTGTAGGCTTCTGATTCTCCAGGGACTCCCTGCCTTTCCTGGGACCAGGGCCAGCTCAGCCCCACGTGGGGCATGGACCCCCAGCAGGAACAGGACACGGAGTCCCCACACCAACAGCAGATATGGAAAACCAGACAGAGCTTCTTCCCAAAAATCTCAAGTGCCAGATCAAAAGGCAGGAATACACTGCACAGCCTCAGTTTGGCCAGGAAGTGCCGCTGGGGGGTGGAAAGGATGAGCCTGGGCCACGGGGAAGGGGAAGGGGGCAGGCGGCTCACCCTTAGCCACCTCCATTAAGTGGTCTGAGTAGCAGGGGAGCTCATGAGCTGTTGAGCTAGCTCTGGACAAGGTTGGGTCCCTCTGACTTGTTACCACAAGCAGCACACTTAACTGGGGAGGGGAGCCCCTGGGAATGTGGTCCTCTTATTGGATGCCTCCGCATCTCCAGCCAGCCCCCAGGAAGAGGGTTAAAGACCTGAGCTGCTGAAACCAGAAGCTCAGCCTCACATCTTTAAGCTCATTTAGGGAGTAAGCCCTTACTCAGCACTTGTGGACTCTGCACACAATTCAGGCAATTCCGTTAGCTGACTTCTTGGCAAAAATCAAAATGATAGGTGGAGAGTTCTCTTGAGAGAGCATCTGAACCACGGGGGGCAGAGGAAGACCCTGGGAACTACAGAATGCAAACATGAAAGGTTATCTGGGGCAAATACCTCTCCCTGCCCCGGTGAAGAGCCCCAAGGGCAGCAGAGTGAGACTGACGGAGGGAGAGAGATTTCCACACCGATGATGGGTCCTCAGTGGGGCGAGTGTCATTTATCTGGACAGTCCCCTTATCCAGGACAGCCTGTTCTCTGCAGAGCTTGATAAATGGAGCATCACTTCTCTCAACCAGTCCTCCTCGGGGGTTGGTGTTAGCTCTAGAAGAACAGAAGCACTTTGTTTTGTTTGTTAAAATCTGCCTTCTTTCTGCCCCCAGCAGAAGCAGGGGCTCCCAGGAGGAGAGCCTGAGGCCCTCTCTTCATTTCAGCCTCCCATTCACTCACCAGGCGGGGATAGGCCCCAGTGTAAATCCACTGGGGTCCCCGCCCCCAGGGAGGACAGACCCCTGGGACCCTTTGAGCTGGATCTCACAAGGTTTCAGCATGGTTAAGGCAGGATGGGCCCTCTAGGCGGAGTAACCATGGAGAGTGTGGAAATGAGTCCTAGAGCCGAGGTAGAGACGGTGGCAGAGGGGGGGAGGTCGGGCTGATATCTGACCGGAGCCTTGACTTTGAATTATGGGATGCAGGGTTGACTGGACCTTGTCAGCGGTCTGCACTGCCCTTGGGTCGGTCCTGGAACATGATGGGGTCCCTCGGCTCAGGGGTGGTGCCAGGCACCACGCAAATACTCTGTCTCATTAATCCTCTGCAGCACTATGAATCGGATATTGCTAATGTCGCCATTTGAGATGAAATAATTTGCCCGAGGTCACAGTTGAGATATGTGGTAGAGCTGGGACCTGAACTCAGTTGTTGTCCAGGTTCCTAACCCCTGCACTCTCTGGCTTCCCTGGGACAGATGAGTAGATCATGAGGGCTGCCTCCTCCGCTCCCCACCCCCATGTCAACCCATCCTAACTCCCTGGAGCCTGGCCTCCTGTCAGGTATCTCCAGACCTGGGACAGATCATGGCAGCAGGGTAGGAAAAAGGTAGTGGCCAAGGAACCATTGCAACTGTGGGGTCAGGCCCAGCATACTCGATGGGCAGTCCTGGGACCGAGGGCCTCAGTTTCCCCCCTTGGCAATTGTGGCTACCCACTACCTCCTCTTCTGCTAGACCCCTGGGGCTTGGGAGGATTAGGGAGGTCCAGGAGCAGTGGCATGGAGGTTGTGCAAGAGGCTGTGCACTGCTGCGTGCGGAGGGACTTGCAGCATGCATGTGGGGAGGGCTGTTAGGACGGGCTGGGCGCAGGCTAGGTGCTCAGGGAGCTGAGTTTGAGCTGCGGGTGGTTGAAGGGAAGAGGGACATGCTGGTTTGTGACTGGCTGAAACCAGGAGTATTCAGATTGTGAGCACCAGTATGGGTATGAGATGGTGTGTGCACAGGAAGCTCTTTCTGGGTATGTTGGGTCCGTGCCCAGCTACGCATGTGGCTGGGTGGGTCAGGCCAGTCCCATGGCGCTGGTTGTGTGTGTGTGTTGCCTGAGAGTAGGGTGAGTGTGTTCAGGCAGAACCGGTGGATCAGGCCAGGTCCTCCCTTGGGTGGGGGCAGGGCCAGGGGGCAGGCCTCTAGGACAGGTGTTTCCAGTTCCTGGAACCGCTTCCTTGTCCTTAGCCTCCCCCATACCTCCCAGCCTGGCACCTGGCAGAGGGGAGGAGGCCATGGATCCTTCGGGGTGGAACTCCCATTAATAGCTGGGCCGAGGGGTCAGAAAGCAATTGTGTGAGGCTCTGGAGCACGTCTTTTATGCAAGTTGGTCACACCAGGCCCTGAGTGTAAAGTCAGTGAGTCAGTGAGCCTGCCCTTCCCTTCGTCCCAGAGCGTCTAGAACCAGGAACTATCTGTCCAGCTGTATTTCCTCCCCAACAAGGAGACTGGGGAGACGGCGCAGGTGGCAAGAGCCTAGGACCTTAGGCGCCTTGAAGAGAAGAGGGGCAAGTGGGAGGAGGCACTTTCTCCCTGCTCTGTGCCTGAACTTCCACCTGAACTGTCCCCCCACCGCCCCCCAGCAAGTTCTGTTAACCATGTGACCCCCCCAGGGCACTGGAAACCAGACCTGGGGGAAACATGGGAGCTGGCACCGCTCTTGGAGATGGAGCCCAGCCCCTTGTTTCTCCCCTGGGGAAAGTGAGGCCCACAAAAGGGAGGGATTCGGCTCAAGGACGTGCAGTGAGTTTGGGGACTGGCCCGGTGCTGGGCCCTCTCCTGGGGAGAGGGGGCCATGCAAGGGGAAAAGGGCAGCTGGGGGCCCCCCTTGTTCAGCAGGCTGCTTCTCCTGCAGGTGATTGAGGAGTTCTACAACCAGACATGGATCCACCGCTACGGGGAGCGCATCTTGCCGGCCACACTCACCACACTGTGGTCCCTCTCCGTGGCCATCTTCTCTGTAGGAGGCATGATTGGCTCCTTCTCCGTGGGCCTTTTTGTTAACCGCTTTGGCCGGTGAGCAGAGGGGTCCTGGCCCTGGCCGGGCTGTCCCAGATGGGAGGGGGGGAGACTTCCCTGCCTGTTCAGGGTGTTGCCTATGACCTAGCCCCTGGGAATCTGAGGAGATGAAGGCACCCACCTGACCTGTGACCCCACCCCCAGGCGGAACTCAATGCTGATGATGAACCTGCTGGCCTTCGTGTCCTCTGTGCTCATGGGCTTCTCAAAACTGGGCAAGTCCTTTGAGATGCTGATCCTGGGCCGCTTCATCATTGGTGTGTACTGTGGCCTGACCACAGGCTTCGTGCCCATGTACGTGGGGGAGGTGTCTCCTACGGCCCTTCGAGGGGCCCTGGGCACCCTGCACCAGCTGGGCATCGTTGTCGGCATCCTCATTGCCCAGGTAAGCTGCGGCAGGGTCTGTTTGCTCTCACTGCCCGCACCCCACAGCTTCGGTGGCTCTCATGTCTATGTCCAGATGACTCCCCGTTGAGTATTCTCATCCAGCCTTCCACAGCCCTGCAGCAAAGGACGGCCTCGTGGCACACATCCTAGTAGGCCCAGATCCCGGAGAACACTCCGCCACTCAGGATTTCCCCAAGGCCTCCCTGGCGCGAGAGCCAAGTCCAGATGACCCTTCCCGTCCCAGCCTACTCAGCCTTGTGTCCTGTCCTTCCCCTGGGGATCCAGCCTCAGGGGAGCCCACTGGTACCCCCACGTGCCAGGCTCTCCCATGCCTCCAGGCCTTGATGCCTTTATATATACACTACCTTTGCTCCAGAAGGCTTTCCCTTCCCCATCCCCAAGCCCCCATGCCCCCATGCCCTGTGACTCGCCTGCCACATTTGTAGTCATGCCATTTGTCCCCCTACCTGTGCCGTGAGGTAGGTCCTACTTTCCCTGTGTGACAGATGAGGGAACTGAGGTTCAGAAAAGCTAAGGCTCGCCTTACCGGCAGCGCCTCCACAAAGGTGAAGGCCACTGGGTGGAGTGGGGCTCAGAGTGGGGGCTGGGGCAGGGGTGCCCGGGGCCACTTCCTCCATCCCTGCTTCCCCCAGGTGTTCGGCCTGGACTCCATCATGGGCAACGGGGACCTGTGGCCTCTGCTGCTGAGCATCATCTTCATCCCGGCCCTGCTGCAGTGCATCCTGCTGCCCTTCTGCCCTGAGAGCCCCCGCTTCCTGCTCATTAACCGCAATGAGGAGAACCGGGCCAAGAGTGGTACGGACAGGGCCCTGCCCTCCTCCCCTCACCACCCCCTGGCCCCGGCCTTCTTCCTGCTCTGAGCCACCCCCACTTTCCCTCCGGTCCCCCCCCGCCCAGTGCTGAAGAAGCTGCGCGGGACGGCTGACGTGACCCGCGACCTGCAGGAGATGAAGGAGGAGAGTCGGCAGATGATGCGGGAGAAGAAGGTCACCATCCTGGAGCTGTTCCGCTCGCCCGCCTACCGCCAGCCCATCCTCATTGCCGTGGTGCTGCAGCTGTCCCAGCAGCTGTCGGGCATCAATGCTGTGAGTGCCCCCTCACCCGCCCTTTCCTGTGGGCCGCAGCCAAACCCTGTGGCCAGGTGACCTGAACCCCAACTGGAAACAAACACGCCCCTGCCAAAGGAGCAGCTTTCCTTCAGAACCCAACCCCGCAGCGCCCTGGTCCCGTGTCCCCTTCGTTCTGTCCTCACCCTGGGTCCCGCACCCACAGGGACAGAGGCAGGAGAAGGGCCACGGCACCCGGCCAAGCCCCAGCCACTTCTCTGGCCCCTAGGTGTTCTATTACTCCACGAGCATCTTCGAGAAGGCGGGCGTGCAGCAGCCTGTGTATGCCACCATCGGCTCCGGCATCGTCAACACAGCCTTCACTGTCGTGTCGGTGAGTCTGCGCCATGGCCCAGCCCCGTCAGCTGTCAGGCTCCAGCGCAGGGTGGCCTCCGGGCCTCATGACCGAAGGGCAGAGCTTACCGTGAGCTGAGCGTGTGTCAGGTTCTCCGTAAGTGCTGTCGCATCTCCTCACAAGCCTGTCAAGTTCATTACTCACATCAAACAGCCCACGACACTGATGCTCAGAGAAGTGCAGTGGCTGCCCAGAGTCACAGCCAGGATGCTCCACTCTGGGGCCAGTTGTCACCCCCTGTCCTGCTGTCTGGAGCCAGCTCTCTGCCCCTCAGATCCTATGTGGTCCCTGTGAGCCCCAGGGAGGAGGTGGTGCCGTCTTCCCTGGTCTCTGCAGTACCATGTGGCTTTCCCAGCACTGGGGATGAGCCTCAGGATGGGAGTGGGGGTCGGAGAGGCACCGGGAGCGGGCGGCACTGACCCCGTGTCTGCCCACAGCTGTTTGTGGTGGAACGAGCCGGCCGGCGGACCCTGCATCTCATCGGCCTGGCCGGCATGGCGGGCTGCGCTGTGCTCATGACCATCGCGCTGGCGTTGCTGGTGAGTGGCCACGCTCGGGGCAGGGCGGTGGGGGGGACAGCCCCCAGGAGCTTCCGGTCCCAGAGGGACTATGGCAGCCCCAGCCTGGCCAGTGGCATCCAGAGCCCAGATGGGAGCTGCCCTCTCCCTAGTTCTGCCCCCTTCTCCCCAGCCCCACTCGGGCTCGGGTCTGACCTTCTGGCCCCCTAGGCTGTCTCCTTCCACCCACTCACCGCCAGTCGTGCCCTGGCTCCTCCCTGTTTGGTGCTTTCTCACCACAGCACCTCTGGCCCTAGAACCCAAGTCCCTCTCCCCAGGAATTGTTCTGCCAGTACTGAGCTTTTCTGCATCCGTGGCCTTAGTTCATCTTCAGAAGAGCCCCAGAAAGTAGGACCCTCCCTTACCACCAAGACATGGAAGCATGCCTTCTCTCCGTTGTCACCACTGCCCCATGTGTTGTTAGTATTCCCAGTTCACAAGTGAGGAAACGTAGTCCCAGTGAGGTTAGGAAGGCAGCAGATAAAGGACAAAGCCAGGAACTGACCTCAGGTCTGCTTGCCCCAAGCCTGTGACTGTTAGTAACCACTGTAGTAACCATGTACCAGCCACTTTCCCTGCACGAACCCTCATTTGTCCACCCTCTGGGCAAGGAAGCAGCAGTATGCTCATTTGACAGCTTAACTAAAATCTGGAGTCTGGTGATTGCTAAGAGGTCCATCATGCTGCAGCGGATGTGTGACAGATCTGGGATCAGAACCAAAGCCTGTAGCTTCTCCACGGTGGCCTCCTTGAGGAGAATGATTATATAGGGCCATGTGCTTGGGGCCTATGCTGCTGACCCTGAGCTGAGCACCTTACAGTCTTTAATACTTACTCCAGAAATATTTTTGCACATCATTCCACATCAGACTGCTCTGCATCCAGAGCCAGGGGACCACAGGGACCTCTTCTTAGCCCATCCCATGTGCACCCCACATTACCGTTCCCACAGGATACGTTCCAGCTCACCCGCCCTGCAGGACTTAGATCAATCATTTTGTTCAGATGAGGAAAGTGAGACCCTGTGCAGGGTACCTAAGTCATGTGGCAAATCCAGGTTCAGCCCCAGGCCGCCTGCCTCCCGTCTCCCAGCCCAGAGCTCTTAGCCCTGCCCTGGGCTACATCTGCAGTTTGTTTCCTCGGAGCATCCATCACAGCCTAATCTAATTTTCCACCCCTCTCTTGTCCTCAACAGGAACAGCTGCCCTGGATGTCCTATCTCAGCATCGTGGCCATCTTTGGCTTTGTGGCCTTCTTTGAAGTGGGCCCTGGCCCCATACCATGGTTCATTGTGGCTGAACTCTTCAGCCAGGGTCCTCGCCCAGCTGCCATTGCTGTTGCTGGCTTCTCCAACTGGACCTCAAATTTCATTGTGGGCATGTGCTTCCAGTATGTAGAGGTGAGAACCGCCACTGCCTCCCTGACCACCATTCCTCCCCTGCATGCAGGCCCCCATAGTGCTGTGCAGAGTGCTCTCCCAGCTCTTCTCATCAGAATCCTGCTGAGGAGGAAATTGAGACTCCGAAGCCCAGGTCACACAGCTAAAAACGCCAACCTCAATTCTGGGGTTCTTTCCTTAGCTTTGAATTGTTTCCGTTCTGCTCTGCAGAGGGACCCTGCTCCCTGGAGGCCATTACACGCCAGGTGCAGGCAGTCTCATTTAATCATCCCAGCACTCCTGGGTTGTGGGTAGCTGTTCCCTTTCTCGGATCAAAGGCCCCAAGTCCTACAAGTCAAGGCCCTACAGCCAGGATGTAGGGTCAGGACTCCAACCAAGTGTATCTGTGTGTCTTTAGCAACTGTGTGGTCCGTACGTCTTCATCATCTTCACCGTGCTCCTGGTGCTGTTCTTCATCTTCACCTACTTCAAAGTTCCTGAGACGAAAGGCCGGACCTTTGATGAGATTGCTTCCGGTTTCCGGCAGGGGGGAGCCAGCCAAAGTGACAAGACACCCGAGGAGCTCTTCCACCCCCTGGGGGCCGATTCCCAAGTGTGAGGTGCCCCACACCACCAGCTGGCCTGCTCCCAGCAGCTCCAAGGATCTCTCGGAGCACAGGCAGCTGGATGAGATTTCCAAACTGACAGATTTCAGCAGAGCTGGGCCTGGGGCTCCTTTCTTCAGCCAGCAATGATGTCCAGAAGAGTATTCAGGACTTGAATGGCTCCAGGATTTTAACAAAAACAAGACTGTTGCTCAGATCTTACTCAGAGAAGCAACAAGTTTTATAATTTTTTTTATTACTGATTTTGTTATTATTTTTTTATCAGCCAGAGTCTCCTGTATCTACACCCCAGACTTCACCCTGAATGGCTCAGTACCTGAAGGTGGGGACCAAGCCCTGCCTAGACACTTGCCTTCTTCACCACGCTAATCTGTAGGGCTGGACCTATGACCAACGACACACTAATCGAACTATGAACTGTGAGGCTTCTACCCCAAGAGGTAGCTGTGGCCACTCTCTTCTGAGGCCTGGATCTCCCTACCCTAAGGTTCAGGCTCCATTAGGGTTCGCCCATACCCATCTCTTCCTACCCAACCACTCAAAGTAATTTTGCCTTGCCTGAGACCAGTTGGGAGCACTGGAGTGCAGGGAGGAGAGGGGAAGGGCCAGACTGGGCTACCAGCTTCTAGTCTCCTTTGCACTGAGGGGTCAGATGATCACCATGAGGAGGGCCATGGGAGGCTGAGAACTCACTGCGCAAGAAGACATGGACACTCCTGCCCTGCTGTGTATAGATGGAAGATATTTATATATATTTTTTGGTTGTCAATATTAAATACAGACACTAAGTTATAGTATATCTGGACAAACCAACTTGTAAATACACCACCTTACTCCTTCTGTAACTTACCTAAACAGATATAAATGGCTGGTTTTTAGAAACATGGTTTTGAAATGCTTGTGCATTAAGGGTAGGGAGATCTGGTTGGGATGGGAGAGAAGCAACTGCTATAGTGACTTTGGACTTTGTGACTCGAGATCTAGTCCCTTCTAAGCACTTCTGATCAACACACTCTACTACTTAGCCTAGGACCATTCTACCCTGAATGTACCCCATCTCATCTGATCTCCAGAAGCTAAGCAAGTTCGGGCCTAATACTTGGTTGGGAGACCCTCTATTGCTTGAAAATCTGTATGACCCCTTATTACCCAGAGAAAATCTAAATATCCTGGCATTCAAGGCATTCCTATTTTCCTTCACATGATAGCTGGTATTCAGAAAATGATAGTTATGTGCTAACCTTGATGCTCAGGCCTTAATATGCATTATCTTGAATGTGAGGTGGTACTTTATCTGCATTTGACAGGCTCAGAGAGGCCCGAAACCACAGCAAATCATTCTAGAACTCCTACTTTTAACAATTACACAACCCTTAACCCATACCTGAGTCGTCCTACCACCCCCGCCCCCACCACCAATGGGCCCAGTGAGTGCTGTCAAGCTGCCTTCATCCATTTCACTTGGAAATGCCCCCTCTGATCCAGCTTAGATGCTACTGTGGCCTCTCTAAAGACTTCTGACCCCCATTCCCACCCAGGAATTTAAAGAGCTTCATCTGTTCCTTTCCTATGGTACTATATACCCTTCCACCTTTTATCTACAACTCCTGATTTCTCCCAATACTATCAGTTTCATGGAAAGAAGTCAGTTTGATTCATCTGAGTCTTTGGCGTTAAAGGCGGGCTTGGCACACTGTGGGCATTTGGAAAATGGTGAAATAAAGCACCAAGGAAATTCGTCCCTAGAGCTTCAGCTGAGAAAATCGGGCGGGGGGCGGGGGTGTGGAATTTGCCTGTAGAAGCCTTCATAACTGCACTCAGGCAGAACTACACGAAGAGTGGTTGTAGGAGAGAGTGAGAAGGGAAAACAGGTACTTAGTAAATGGAAGTGCCTATGTCCATTATCATTAGGTACAAAGAATCTGAGGCATTATCCATCCCCATCTCACAAATGAGGAGTGTGGTTCAGAAAAGGGTTAGCCTTGCCGGAGCCTGAAGGCTTAAAGCCTGAAGGGCTGGGGCCAGGTAAGAAGTTAAGTGTGACCGAGGAAGACTTAAGGTGTCTCCAAAAAGGTTCCGTTGAAAGCAGTTATTTTTGTAAGCTTCGAGGGGGCCGCTGGAGGGGAAGTGCAAAGAGGAGAGTTAGGGGCCCACGATGCCAGGGGTGAGCTCCGGGCTCGTAAAAGCTCACGGCGGCGCTCCTGGCGGCTATTGCGGCTGGATGCAAGGAAACACACCAGGGATGGGTTGGGGACGGAGGAGCACACCAAGGATGCCAAGTCAATGGCGCCCACGAGCCAGAGGCCCCGAAGCGGGGCAGAGCCGACAGCACCCTAGCCCCGCCCCGGCCCCGGGCTCCAGACCCGGGTGTGAAAAGGCCCGAGAACCCACTCCCCGGTTCCCCGCCCGCATTGGGATTGCCCCTACGTGCCCGGCGCCGGCCATTTCCCAAAGTGCGCCGTGCGCGCAGGCGCCGGGAGCCCGGACCCGCCCCAGCCGTGGCCCACAATGCCCCGGGAGGCACAGCTTCCGTTCCCTCGACGCCTTTTCTCCCAGCCGCGCGGTCCACCACCGCCAGGGGAATCGGCCGTCCTCCCCAGATCCCAGCAACAGTGCTCCAGGACCCGCTCGGCGGTCGCTCCTTTCGTCGCCTCGCAGGAAGGGCGGGGCTCCGCGGCGTCTCCGCCAATCAGCCGCACCGTTGGCTGGCGAGGGGGCGGGCCCCAGGCCGCCACCAATCACAGCCTGGCTGCTCGGGCCGCGGTCCGGTAGCCCCCGGTAGGTCGGTGTGTGGGGAGGTGCGTTTGCGCTGGGGTAGCGCCGGGCCTTGGCGAGTGTCGCTTGCCTGGGAGTCCTATCGCCCGCGAGGTGACGTGTACGGTCTCTGACGGGAAGGCGTAACTAGGTAACGAGGCTGCGCTCGGCCACCTTCTTTTCCAGGACTTAGCTAAGTTCGCTGACAGTTTGTGAGATCCTTCATCTGATATCCTCGGCTCAAAAGTCTCCTCCCTGAAAACCCGAATCAGGTTACCCCTCTGGGCCCCACAGCGTCCTTCCTCTCTTTCCTCCATCAACTATACAGGAGTTGGCCGTCCTTCCACCAGATTGGGGAGGCCACTGCTAAGTCATTCCTTTGTCCCCGGGATCCCACCACGGACACTGGTCAGGGATGTTGAGTGAATGAACTAGAATTTAGACTCAGCGAAGTTTCACAATCTGAGTTTTTCCAGTGCAGTTTTAGGCAGGAAATCCAACAATTCCGCATGTGTATTTAATAGTAGGGAAAGAATATTCATTCTCTTCTGTCAAAACATTTTTAATGCCCCCCTTCTCATCCTACGATTTTTGTTTCCTGAATCACCTACAGATCTGACCCATTCTGTCCATTGCAGTTGCTGGCCCGAGTGCTGGCTACTCATCATCTCCCTCCCAGGATCACTGCAGCACCTCCTCACTGTTCTTTCTGCTTTCTGTCTCCCCTTATTCTCCACACTGCAAATCTTTTTTTTTTTTTTAATATATTATTTTTAAGTAATCTCTATACCAATGCGGGGCTTGAACTCACAACCCCAAGGTCAAGAGTTCCATGTTCTACTGACTGAGCCAGCCAGGCATCCCTGCAAATCTTTCTAAAATGCACATCTGGTCATGTCTCTCTCCTACTTAAAACCTTCCCTGGGTCCCCATTTCCCTTGAGATAATGCCCATCTTCCTTAGTCCAGAAATACAAGGCAATTCAGGATCAGTTTCTAGGGCTCAGATGTAGCCTCGTCGCTCACCACTGCCCCCACTTCACCCTAACCATCCTCTAGGCATTGATCACTTTGTTCTCTGACCTCCACATACTCCTTCCCCTGTGGGCCTTTGGGTTCCCTCCACTCAGATCACCCTGCCACCTAACCTTGTTTTCCACCAGGTGATATATCCCATCACAGCCCTGGGAAGCTGCTCCTTGGGACACTGCTGCCAACTAGTGGCTGTTGTATGAACACTTAGGGCAGGCGATAACCTCAACCTCTCAGGGGTTCCGAGAGAATAGATTGCTTTGGCGATAACCCTTCACTGGGACTATTACAACAAATCCATTTGGTGACCCTATCCCTGGCATCCCAGAATGACCTTCCTAAAGCAATGTCTGACCACATTTTTCTACGGCTTAATGTTCCTCACTATCTCATGATAAAGACCAGATTCCTTAACCTAGCAGTCAAGATTGTTCACATTCTGGTCCTTGGAAACCTTGTCTCCCAATACGCTCCGTCAGCACTGTAGGATCCAGCCACAGTGATGTGCTCAGTGTTTCCTGTACAGCTCCTCACCTAACTAACCCAAAACTTTTTGTGCAAGCTCCTTCTTTCTCCTGATCTGCCGTTGCTCTCTCTATAAGGCCATTTGATCTCAGCTGGATTAAATTAACTGTCACTTTCCCTACAAAGTGTCCATTCATTCCTTCAACTGTTACTTAACTGGGCACATGCTCTTTGCCAAGCTTTCTCCTAAGCAACGTGGTATCTTGGAAAGAAGGTGCTATTTAGCAGAATAACCTTGAAGAAATCACCTTTCTGATCTTCAGTTTCCTCCTCTGTGGTGATACTAAGATGAAATAAGATAATATATGTGTAAAGCAACCATCAGATGAAATTAGTCCACATTCCCTCTTCCATTCTATTGGGAAAGTCTGGTGCTCACCCCCGAGATTTCTGTGATTTCCCAGGGATTTCTTCCATTCTCAAGGTCATCTCTGGCTCTGACTGGATATCTCCTAAACCACCTGGTGATGCATTCCCGGTGCAAGCTGTTTCCTGTCTTGGAACTCAGATCTTTTGTTTTGCTTCATTCATTTACTGACCAATTACTGGGTGTCTGGCATTCTTCCGGGGCCGGGGATAATAAAGATAGGACTTCATGGAGCTTACTTTTTGAGGGAGGGGGAACCAATAAGCAATCAACAAATGCATAATAAAGTATCAGATGGTGATTTGTGTAATGAGGGGAAAAGGCAATCTAAAGAGAGAGGATGATGGATTGTGAGGGCAGGTATGGATAGGTCAGATTTAGATGAGATAATTTGAGGGCCTCCCTGAGGGAGTGGTATTTGAACACAGATGAGTGAGGGAGGGAGCAAATCATATATGTGTCTGGGGGAGAAACCTTCAAAGTCAAGGTACAGCAAGTTCTAAGGTGCAAAGGCAGGACCATGTTTGGTGTGTTGGAGGACCAGCTAGGAGGCCAAGGCAACTGGACCAGGTGACAAGTAAATGAGGTCAGAGAGGTGACAGAGTGCTAGATCATGTAGGGCCTTTAGATAACCTGAGAACTTTTGTTTTGTTTTTAAATGTAAGATGAGACTTCACAGTTTTGATAATTTGTGTTAATTGTAATCTGTAGTTATGGTCAGCAGGTTAGTTATCATGGGTTGGTGAGCAGATCCAACCTCCTGTGGCATATTTTACAACTTTGAGGGGATCAACATAACTCTCCACATTTCAACATGTATAGGTTTCTATAACAAAAATATAGTTGTAAGGTTACAACAACCCATGAAAGATAGTTATGAAAACAAACCTCTGACTATTACAAGAATTTCATTGCCTTTCCTAAAAAGGGGTCTTCAGAATTCAATTGCTCGCTATGATAGAAAGCAGTATGAAGGATAAGGATAGATTTAACCTAAACTTTATAAAAACTGGAAGGTAAATATTCTCTCACTGCTTTCCTTTCTTTCTAAGCAGAGGATAGAAGATTTTTTAGTGTTTTGTATTTCAAAAGCACTTGTGCCAACAGGATGCACTCAGAGTTTCTCATGGTATATCACTGATACTTGTGGCCTAGGGTTTAAAGTCTAATTTTAAACAATGCATATCAAAGTATTTGGGGCCTATAATTTATTTCCACACACCTTAGTGCAGATTGTCATGTAATTTACAGTGTGTCTCAGTCCCCCCCAACACCACAGCCTGTTGACACCTGACCTTGACATCTGGTTCTCAGTGGCAGATCCTCAAGAAGCTTGAGGATAGGGGTTAGAAGTAAAGGCTCTGGGGGCATAATGTCCAGACACAAATCCCCATCAGTTTTTATTGTCTTTTTACAGAGGTGGGAGTGGAAGCTAAGACAAGAGACACAGTTAAGAATACTTGCCCCAGGGATGCCTGGGTGGCTCATTTGGTTAGGCGTCTACCTTCAGCTCAGGTCATGATCCTAGGGTCCTGGGATCGAGTCCCACATCAGGATCCTTGCTCAGTGGGAAGTCTGCTTCTTCCTCTGCCCCTTACCCTGCTTGTGCTCTCTCTCTCTCTCTCGCTTGCTCTCTCTCTCTCTGACAAATAAATAAATAAAATCTTAAAAAATAATAAAACAATACTTACCCTAGAGATCTGCGAGGATTAGACAAGACCAACTGGTATACTCTTCATGTAGAGCTTGACCAGAGAAAAGATAAAAAATAGGAACTATTATCATTTCCCGACACTTTCTTTCTCCATCCGTGTCATATCTTTGAGTTTTCCTTTCTGTTGGCCAAGATTATAGCTAGCTAATCCTCCAAACTAAATGCCAACTGAGAGGAAGCCAAGGTGAGTATGGGCTTCTCTCCTCTCTCTGCTTGAAGGTTACATATATTTATGGCCACAGTGATCCCTGGTGGCCTAGTTTCTATCTTTAATACCAATAGCAGCCGGTGTTTAGATAGTGAGTACTATTTGTCAAGCACTGTTCTTTTTTTTTTTTTTTTTAAGATTTTATTTATTTATTTGAGAGAGAGCAAAAGCAGGGTAGAGGGGCAGAGGGAGAGGGAGAAGCAGGCTCCCTGCTGAGCAGGAAGCCCAATGCGGGACTCATCCCAGGACTGGGAGATCATGACCTGAGTTGAAGGCAGACGCTTAACTGTCGGAGCCAGCCAGGCGCCCCTGTCAAGAACTGTTCTAAATCTATGACATCTATTAATACATTAGATCTTTAGAAACACCCTAGGGGGTACATACTCTTATGATTATGCCCATTGTCTAGATGAGGCAGCTGCAGCTGTGCTGCTAACAGAAGAACACTCTCTTAACCAGCCTTCCATTTCCATCATGGTTGAGCTGCCTCCTTTGAAATCCAATCAAGAGGAAAAACTGGTCTTATCTTCCATCACTCTGCTCAATAAAGAGGCAGTTTTTATTTCCATTTATTGCTGAACAAATTGAAACATAAAAAAGTCAGGCAGTTTCTTTCTTGTCAGCCCATCATCCTGGCGGAGGGGAGGGTGGGCAGTGCTATATGCTCTCTGCCTAGTGCAACTGCTCATGTATGTGAAGTGTGGTGCCTGAGAATGTGACTTTGAAACAGGGAGCACAGAACTTTAAGTAATGCTGCATATGATTCTGTGACCTCTCTTAGACTCCGTTTTTTTATCTATGAAAAGAGGATTAATAACTGAACATATATCACCACAGGGTTGTTGTGAGTATTGGATGAGAAGAGACTTATGGTACCTGGCTCACAGCAAGTGCTCACTAAATGGTTATTATTATTATTATTATTATTATATTATATAGCCAACTTTGCTGGCTTTCTTAAAAACCACTTAGATCAAAAGCAACTGGGTCAAAAATCTATAAAGTTGTTCTTTTATTCTTTGGGCAATAGGTGCTGGAGCTTAGGCAAACTTTAGCCTTTCATTTTATATTTTCAAAAATCATGTCTAACTCTTTGAGATACATCTTCAGAGGCAAGCTCTATAAAGGATATTTCAGGTCAAGTCATTTATGGGAAAAGATTTATTGTTCTCTGAGTGTAAACTGAAATACCTCCTCAACCAAGTCCACTTCCTCCATACTGTTCCTGTTTCAGTTCTCGTCACTGAAAGAGACGAGAGGATTAGCAGTCCTCCCTGCTGGATAGCCTTGGTGACTACACACTGCAGAAAGAATACCTAATCGGTCATTTAAGGCTCTGTAGTCACTGGCTTGCTTTTTTTTTTTTTTTTTTAAAGATTTTTATTTATTTGACAGAGAGAGATAGCGAGAGCAGGAACACAAGCAGGGGGAGTGGGAGAGGGAGAAGCAGGCTTCCTGCCAAGCAGGGAGCCCGATGTGGGACTCAATCCCGGGACCCCGGGATCATGACCTGAGCCGAAGGCAGACGCTTAACGACTGAGCCACCCAGGCGCCCACTGGCTTGCTTTTTCTTACACCCTTATTTCCTGCTAATACCCCTAGTAATCTTTAAACGTTTTTGCTTTAAAGTCTATTTTGTCTGATATTAGGAGAGCTATCTTTACTCCCCTTTGGCTACTGTTTGTGTGGAATATCTTTTTCTGTCTTTTCACTTTCAATCTATTTGTGTCTTTGGATCTAAAGTGAGTCTTTGGTAGACAGCATCTTAGTTGAAACAGGTGTTTTTATCCATTCTGCCAGTCTGTCTTTTGACTGGAAAAATTAAACCATTTACATGTAGAGTAATTACCAATAAGGAGGGATTTACTTCCGTCATTTTGCTATTTGTTTTCTATATGCCCCATAGCTTTTTTTGTCTCTTGTTTCTTGCATTACTGTCTTCTCTTGTGTTTAGTTGATTTTTTTTTGTAATAAAATGTTTAAATTCCTTTCTCTTTTCCTTTTGTTTATATTCTGTAGCTATTTTCTTTGTGGTTACCATGGGGATTGCATTTAACATCCTAAAGTTATAACACTCTAATTTGAACTTATAACAGCTTAATAAGATACAAAAACTCTGTTCCTTTTCAGTTCTGTCCCCACCCATTTTGGTCGTTGATGCCACAAAATTATATCTTTATACATCGTGTGCCCTGAAACATAAACTAATAATTCTTTTAAATTCTTTAGTCTCTTAAATTATGTCAAAAACAAAATTTGGAGTTATAATCTGAAGTTACACTAACACCAGCTTTTAAACCAATAATTAGGGTTTTTTTCTTTAAGTGTATTATTCTCTTTATTTTTTTAATTTTTATTTATTAATTTATTTATTTAGCCTCATGAATACACTTCTAGGCACATGCAGATTTTATGTTTTTAAAAAATGTTTTATTTAAATTCATTTTAGGGGCGCCTGGGTGGCTCAGTTGGTTAAGCGACTGCCTTCGGCTCAGGTCATGATCCTGGAGTCCCTGGATCGAGTCCCGCATTGGGCTCCCTGCTCGGCAGGGAGTCTGCTTCTCCCTCTGACCTTCCCCCCTCTCATGTGCTTTCTCTCATTCTCTCTCTCAAATAAATAAATAAAATCTTTAAAAAATAAAAATAAAAAAAAAATAAATTCATTTTAGTTAACATATACTGTATTACTAATTTCAGGGGTAGAATTTAGTGATTCATCAGTTACATATAACACCCTCATTTCATCAAGTGCTCTCCTTAATGCACATGATATAGAAAACACCAAGTGCAGTTACAAACCACTGTTACAGTAATACTAGCTGTTGTAATTACCATGCATTTACTTTTATTGAGATTTCTATTTCTGTATATGGCTTCAAGTTACTGTCTGGTATCCTTTTAATTCCACCTTGTAGGACTCCCTTGAGCATTTCTTGCAGACCAGATCTAGTGGTCACAGATTCCTTCAGCTTTTGTTTATCAGAGAATGTCTTAATTTCTCCTAACCTTTTGAAAGACATTTTTGCCACATACAAATCCTGGTTGGCAGTTTTTATTTTCTTTGAACACTTTGAATGTGTTAGGCCACTGTCTTCTGGCCTCCAAAGTTTCTGATGAAAAATCTGCTTATGGTCTTATTGAGGATCCCTTGTATTTGATGATGTTTCTCTCTTGCTGCTTTTACGATTCTCTCTTTGTCTTTGTCTTTTGAAAGTTTGATCCTAATGTCTCTCGACGTGGGTCTCTTTGAGTTCATCTTACTTGGAGTTCATGGAGCTTCTTAGATGTTTATATTCATATCTTTCATCAAATTTGGGAAGTTTTCAGCCATTATTTCTTCAGATATTATCTCTGTCCCTTTCTATTTCTCTTCCCCTTCTGGGACGCCCACAATGCATATGTTGATCCATTTGATGATGTCCCACATACACTACACAATCTCTGCTCTAGGCCCAAGTGTTTGTGGTGGAGTTGACTCTACCTCAAACTTGGGGTAAATCCCAGGCACAGCCAATTAAAGCATCATATTTCCCCAGACACAGTGATTGGTTCCAGAATAGACCCTTAAGCTAGGCAGAGTTAATGAGATGCAATGATTCTTTGGGGGGAACATTTGAGAGAGAGGCAGCCACATTTTTTATCTGTACTTGAGCCCAGAGGCTTTTAGGGGTGTGGTCACTCAGGGAAGCCATATGTACACTGGTTAAGAGCACAGGCTTTAAAGCCAGACATACATGGAGTCTATGTATTGCTGCAGTCTGAACTTTTCTGAGCTTCAGTTCTTCATTTGTTAAATATATATAATAATAGCATCTGTGTGATTATTTTTTCAGGTCTGAGGGCAGATTTGGTGAACAGAAAAGACTCTAGCATCTTGGGTTTTAAATTAACATTACACTTATTCATCTACAAACTCAAAACTTTGGCTTTATTTAAGCCTTAAAAGTTTAATTTACAACTATACTATTAATAAATTTATTATATCTATACAAAAATATTAATTAGGTTGGGGCACCTGGGTGGTGCAGTTTGAGCATCTGATTCTTGGTTTTGGTTCGGGTTGTGATCTCAGGGTCATGGGATCAGGCCCTGCATTGGGCTCCATGCTCACTGCAGAGTCTGCTTGAGATTCTTTCTCCCTCCCCCCCCCCAACTAATGCTCTCTCTCTAATTAATAAATCTTTAAATATATATATATTAATTAGGTTGGGGCACCTGGGTGGTTCAGTCAGTTATGTGTCCAACTATTGGTTTTGGCTCAGGTCATGATCTCATGGTCGTGGTTGAGATTCTCTGCCTCTGCCTCTCCCTCTTCCCTTCCCCTTCTTCCCCATCTCCTGCTCTCTCTCTCAAAATAAATAAATACATAAAATCTTTAAAAATATATATTAATTAGGTTTAAAGGGATATTTTAATATTGTTCAAGCGACAGGCAGAACAATCTAAACTCTTTTTTTTTAAAGAATTTAAAGATTTTATTTATTTATTGGACAGAGAGAGAGAGAGAGAGCACATGCAGGGTGAGTGGCAGGCAGAGGAAGAGGGAGAAGCAGGCTTCCCGCAGAGCAGGGAGCCCGATGCGGGGATCGATCCCAGGACCCTGGGATCATGACCCGAGCCAAAGACAGACGCAAAACCAGACACTCCAGGACCTAAACTCTTAAACAATTAATCCCATTTTTAAATTTATAATATGTAATTCCATTAAGCATTTTTTTAAAAGACTTTATTAAGTCTTTTAAGTAATCTCTACACTCAACATAGGGCTCAAACCCAAACCCTGAGATCAAGAGTCACATGCTCTATCAACTGAGCCAGCCAGGTGCCTTCCCCTCCATTAAGCATTTTAAACTCTATTTGTAAATTTCATATGTTCTATTTTCATTTTATATGCTTCATATGCCCGATTAATCCAGTTTCCATCCCTAATGAGCAAATCCTTCCCAAGTACTGGACAAAAATTTGTTTTATATATGTATATGTAACATAAATCTAGTAGATCTAGTTTTCAGATATTCCAGTACTATTTCCAAACTTAATTAAATTTTCTTACACCTCATAGACTACCAGATTCTTCAATATGCCATTTACTTCAAAATTATGACACACACATATTTTAAACACAAAAGTATAAATATGATAGGTTTGATTTACTTATCATCTCTATTTTTAATTTTAAGCCTTTTCAGGTTTGAAAGCTACTTAATCACTGAGAAAGAAGGTCTAACATGTCTAGGAAGTTCAGATTACTGGGTCACCAAAATTCACAACCATGATAGAGTTACCATCTTGGAGGGTCACCTTGAGGTGACCAGCTCAACAGTTTATGGCTCTGATATAGTTACCTTCTTAGGAAGGCTAAGGTTGACATCTTAAACAAGCAGAGGCTGTTGGGTTGACAATTTATTAACACCGTAAGGTCATTATCAGTCAGAGAATCGACACTGGGAAGCAGGACCTGAGCTTTGCAGGCTTCCAAGATGATTCTACCTGAGCCACATGTGGATACAGTGACCCCTTCGTTTTTTGTTTTTTTTTTTAATTTTATTATGTTATGTTAGTCACCATACATTACATCATTGGTTTTTGATGTGGTGATCCACGATCCATTGTTTTCATATAACACCCAGTGCTCCATGTAGTACGTGCCCTCCTTAATACCCATCACTGGGCTAACCAATCTCCCCTCCCCCCTCCCCTCTAAAACCGTGTTTGTTTCCCAGAGTCCATAGTCTCTCATGGTTCATCTCTCCTTCCGATTTCCCTCCCTTCATTTTTCCCTTCCTTCTCCTAATGTCCTCCATGCTATTCCTTATGTTCCACAAATAAGTGAAACCATATGATAATTGACTTTCTCTGCTTAACTTATTTCACTTAGCATAATCTCCTCCAGTCCCATCCATGTTGATGTGAAAGTTGGGTATTCATCCTTTCTGATGGCTGAGTAATATTCCATTGTATATATGGACCACATCTTCTTTATCCATTCATCAGTTGAAGGGCATCTTGACTCTTTCCACAGTTTGGCTGTTGCGGACATTGCAGCTATGAACATTGGGGTGCATATGGCCCTTCTTTTCACTACATCTGTGTCTTCGGGGTAAATACCCAGGAGTGCAATTGCTGGGTCATAGGGTAACTCTATTTTTAACTTTTTGAGGAACCTCCACACTGTTTTCCAAAGTGGCTGTACCAACTTACATTCCCACCAACAGTGTAAGAGGGTTCCCCTTTCTCCACAACCCCTCCAACATTTGTTGTTTCTTTTCCTGTCCATTTTTTACCATTCTAACTGGTGTAAGGTGGTATCTCAATGTGGTTTTGATGCTAATGATGATGAACATTTTTTCATGTGTCTGTTAGCCATTTGTATGTCTTCTTCAGAGAAGTGTCTTTTCATATCTTCTGCCCGCTTTTTGACTTGATTATTTGTTTTTTGGGTGTTGAGTTTGAGAAGTTCTTTATAGATCTTGGATACCAGCCCTTTATCTGTAGTGTCATTTGCAAATATCTTCTCCCATTCTGTGGGTTGCCTCTTTGTTTTGTTGACTGTTTCCTTTGCTGTGCAGAAGATTTTTATCTTGATGAAGTCCCAGAAGTTCATTTTTGCTTTTGTTTCACTAGCTTTTGGAGATGTATCTTGAAAGAAGTTGCTGTGGGCGATGTCAGAGAGGTTACTGCCTATGTTCTCCTCTAGGATTTTGATGGATTCCTGTCTCACATTGAGGTCTTTCATCCATTTTGAGTTTATCTTTGTGTATGGTGTTAGAGAATGGTCGAGTTTCATTCTTCTGCATGTGGCTGTCCGATTTTCCCAGCACCATTTATTGAAGAGACTGTCTTTTTTCTATTGCATGTTTTCTCCTGCTTTGTCAAAGATTATTTGACCACAGAGCTGAGGGTCCATATCTGGGTTCTCTATTCTGTTCCATTACAGTGACCCCTTCTTATAGTTGCCATAACAGGGGATTTCTTGTCCATACCCTTCTCCTGGGTTCAAATTACACCCTTCTGTAATTCATCTGATTGAAATTTGCAACCTCAGCCAGGTTGCAAGAAAGGAAACTTCCATCACAATTTGAGTGAATTCTTGAATGCTCTTAAGATATTTTAAGTCTGTTGTTCTTTAGAAGCTGAGGCCTTTCCAGCCTTCCACGATTCTGATTTAATTGGTCTGGGTGCAGCCTGGGCATTAGGGTTTTTCAAAGCTCCTTCAAAGATTCTAATATGCAGCCAAGGTTGAGAACCACTGTTATGCCCTCTCCTCTAGCCCTAAAGACATGTTACTTTTATTACATTGGATCGTCTCATTCCTCTCTTTGTCTGCTAAAAGTTGTATTGATGGCAGTAAAGTTATAATATAAAATGTGGTTAAAACTTAAGGCCCTAGGATTAGACTGCCTTGTTAGTCTTTAGTGAATTTCTTACCTTCTCTGCCCTAGTGTCATCAGCTATAAGATGGGGACAATAATTGTACCTATCTCCTAGCATTTTTTAAAAAGTAGAATTAAGTGGCATTATACATGTAATGCTTACTGAACAGAACCTACACATATTAAGTGCTCAGTAAATGTTAACTCTTCCTATTTTTTATGCAAATGGTGATATAACCTGCATATAAATCTCTTCCTTTCCAATCCTTATACGTCTGCCTTCATTTTCTGGTCTTATTGTATTGGTCAGCACCTCCAATATCATGCTGAGCATTAATGGTGATAGAAGTACCCCATCTCATTGACCTGCTTAGTTACCAATATTAAGAGAAATGCTTCTAAGGTTTAGAAGCTTACTCATACTTTAAAGTATGAGTTTTTATAGAGATATTGCTATAGATGCTCTTTTTCATTTTAAGGAAGTTTTCTTATTTTTCAAGGGGCACTGGATTTATTTGTTATTTATTTTTTTTAAAGATTTTTAAAATTTATTTGAGAGAGAGAGAGAAAGAGAGCACAAGCAGGGGGAGGGACAGAGGGAGAGAGAGAAGCAGACTCCTTGCTGAGTGGGGAGCCTGACATGGGGCTCAATCTCAGGACCCTGATATCATGACCTGAGCTGAAGTCGGGTGCTTAACCAACTGAGCCACCCAGGCGCTCCAGGGGCACTGAATTTTATTGCATGTCTTCCATGCATCAGGGGAGATGATCAAATGGTTTTCCTCCTTTAATCTATCAAGGTGATTTCCATTTTTTTTTAAAGATTTTATTTATTTATTTGAGAGAGAGAGAATGAGAGACAGAGAGCACGAGAGGGAAGAGGGCAGAGGGGGAAGCAGACACCCCGCCGAGCAGGGAGCCCCATGTGGGACTCGATCCCGGGACTCCAGGATCATGACCTGAGCCGAAGTCAGTCGCTTAACCAACTAAGCCACCCAGGCGCCTGATTTCCATTTTTGAAAGGACATCATTGATCGAAGGGGGAGAAATTGAGAATGGAAATTGTTACAAGGTGGAGGAGGGTCAGTAAAGTATTCTCCAAACTGAGAAGGCTTTTTGAAACCGAAAAACAATGCAAACCACTCCCTACCGTTTATAGTTTTATCCAGGGTAACTTATTGGCAAGAGGATCAGGTGAACAGACAATCCAAACACCGCACAGCTATTTTTCGCCCACTCTGGACCTTAAGCCACAGCTCTTACAGAGTGAGAGGCATTGTGGTGAGGTCAAAGGGTAATCTATCTAAAGTGGCACCATCTGTAGATCTCTACTGGTTATCTCAAGTGGGGCCTTCTGTGCGCCAGTCCTTTCTACTAGTTATCTCAAGTGGGGCCTTCTGTGTGCCAGTCATCTCTACTAGTTATCTAACCTGGCGCCTTCTGGTCAGCCACTTTAGGGAAGATCAGGGCATACATTAACCTTCATGGGACCGGGAACATGTAGGCTCTAGGGAGGTCATCACGCGGTCATGAACAAGATGGAGGGCCAAAGATGGAGTCAGTGTTGTCAGCATTCCTGCAGAAATTTATCATACAGGAAGAGAGACACCAAGGTTAACTAGAAAAAATAAAAATAAGTCAGTAAATTCAGGAGAAACTATTCAGATTAGTCAGACCTTATGAAGAGAGAGAAGAGAAACAAGCAAAAATTATGGAATGTTTCCATTATTATGACCACAAAAGTGAGGATTTCAAGAACACAGTGGGTGATTAACCAATTAGGATTAAAGCCTTAGTAACGGCTGCACTGGATTTCCTCTATCCCTTGCTGACCTTGCCTCTTTCCAATTGTATTAGGTGCATTTTTTAGTTTTTCGGTTTTGCTTTCCTCCCAAATTTTTATTTTGAAAAATAATCACCAGAAAAGGTAAAATTATAGTATAATGAATTAATAGTTTATCCAATGCATAGATTCACCAATTAATACCATTTTATTTATCTAAGTATCCATCTATATACTTTTTTCTTTTTTGCTGAACCATTTGAAAGTTCCAGACAACATGACATTTTATGCCTGAATATTTCAACATGTAACTCTTTTAATTTTTTTAAGTAGGCTCCATGCCCATCATGGAGCCCAGCACGGGGCTTGAACTTAGGACCCTGAGATCAAGACCTGAGATGAGATCAAGTGTCAGATCCTTAACTGACTAAGTCACCCAGGCACCCCAACATGTAACTCTTTAAGAACATGAGCATTCTCGGGGCACCTGGGTGGCTCAGATGGTTAAGCGTCTGCCTTCAGCTCAGGTCATGATCCCAGGGTCCTGGGATCAAGCCTGACATCGGGCTCCTGGTTCAGCGGGGAGCCTGCTTCTCCCTCTCCGTCTGCCTCTCCCCCTGCTCATGCTATCTCTTTCTTTCTGTATCTCTGTGTCTCAAATGAATAAATAAAATCTTAAAAAAAAATTAAAATTAAAAAATTAAAAGAACATGAGCATTCTCCTACATATCTGCAATACCATTCTCATATCTAAGAAATGTAACATGAATGATATCTAATATACAATAACATTAAAATGTCATCAGTTGTCCTCCCTGTCTCTTTATAACTTTTTTCTTATTTGATCTAGGCTCCATTTAAGAATCCCACATTGCCTTCGATTGTCAAGCCCTTTTTAGTATCCTTTAATCTTTATTTTTAATCACATACACACACACATGCTGTGCACATGCACATATACATATAGATAGTCCTTCATGACAATAATATTTTTTGAAGAGTCCAGGGGAGTTGTCTTTTAGAATGTCCCACAATCTGGATTTGGTCACTTTTCCCCCACAATTAGATTCAGGTTAATCATTCTTGGCAAAAATACTATATACATGATGTTTGTTTCCCATTACATCATGTCAGGAGACACATAATTGTCTCCTATTGGTGATAGTTGGATCACTTGGTTCAGGTGATGTCCATCAGATCTCCATTTTAAGGGTACCTTTCCCTCTTGACTAACTTCTTCGTAGCTAGTCAAGTAACATATGGATTGATACTTGGAAACTGTGTAAATATCCTATCCTGCAACCATCTTCCATCCAGTGGTTTTAACATCCATTGATGACCCTCACCTGAATCCATCCATTACACTGATGACTGTAAAAGAGTGATCTTCTGAGGTAAAATACCATGTGCAAATGAAATAAATGGAAATTAGAAATTAGCAATTAGCTCTGCCTAGGGAGAAGGTCTGGGGAGGCACAAGGGATTTGTGCAGGAGGATGTCATGTCATGAAAGAAAATATTGAGCCTTTTTACTCAAGAGAGCTTCTGGGTTCAAGATCCATAAAACAGCCATTTCTCCTGATGACGTCAGTCTGGTCAGTTTTAGTTAGTAAATCATGCGGTTGCTTATCTGTTTTATCTGTGTGTTGAAATCATTAGCGTTTCTGTATGAATGAGCCCAGATGTTCACTCCCTGGTCCTCCATATAATGTGGCCTCATCAGAGTAACTGTACTGGTTCACTGCCCGGATGGTGCTCCTTGCCTGTGTTATTGCCTCAGAAGAAGTAGTGGGACTGGGATAGGAGGCCAAAAGCAGAGATGGTTTCTAATTTTCAAAAAACCTTACATTCCTGGAATAAGCTGTACTTTGGTTGTAATAACTTATTTTAAAATTTACTGTTGGATTAGAATTTGTGCTTCCAAATTTGTAAATGAGATTGTCCATTCTACTGCCCTTAAATGGTCTTGGTATCAATATTACATTAACCTTTTAAAAATTAGTTGGATAATTTCTCCCGTTCGGAATAATATGCATAAGAATTATCTGTACCCTTGAACATTTACTAAAAATGGTCTGGCTTTAGTGCTTTAGTGCTTTTATAGAAGAGATTAGATAAGTAAGTCATGGCATTTCCCCAATACAGTGGTATTCACACACAGTAAAAATCAAAGAATAGAGCTTCATGTAATTACGTAGGTAAATCTCAAAATCATAACACCAGTCACTTTTATTATTTTTGTTTGTTTTGTTATTATGGACAATGCCACTATAAACATTCTTCTACATGTCTCTTGGTATGCAGGTGCAAGTTTCTCTAGGATATATACCTAGTAGAATTGTTAGCTTGAAGGGTACTTGCATGTTCAACTTTTTAAGGTAGTGCAATACTATTTTCCTAGAGGACTTCCCAATTTATACTACTGTCAGCAACATATGAAAGCTCCCATTGCTCTCTATATTCTAGCTAACATCTGGTATTATCCAACTTTTACGTTTGGTGGTTGTGAAATTGGATCTCATTGTGCTTTCAACTTACATATCCCTGATTTCAAATGAACCTGAAATGTTCATTCATATGTTTATGGATTACTTATGCTTTCTCTTGAGTGAAAACACTGTTCATTTCTTTGTCCATTTTGTTAATTGAGTTGTCTTTTCTTATTGATCTGTAGACATATATTCTAGATATTAAATTATATTTATTTTTATGTGTTTCAATCATTCTCAGTTTGTAGCTTTTCACTCTCTTTATATGACTAAAAATGTTTAATGTTCATATAATTATATTTGTTAATTTTCTTCCTGTTCTTTCTTAACCAGATTAAGAAATATTTTCCTATCTTGCAGTCACAAAGACAGTCTTCTATATTGTTTTTGTTAATAAGTTTCTGTTTGTATTGTCTTTAAACCTCTAGGAATTGACTTTATGTTTATTGTGAGATAGAGATCCAATTTTATTTTCTCCCTAATAGATAATCAGTTGTCCAAGAACTATTTATTTTAGAAGTTCATGTTAGTCTTTTTCTTTTTAGTTTCTTGTTTTGAAATAATTGTAGATTCCCAGGTATTTTCCCAAAGATAGTACAGAGAAATCTTATGTCCCCTTCACCTATTTTCTCTCGATGGCTACTGAGTTGGAAACCTGTGTTTCCCCATTAATCTCACACTGCTACTATACCAACAACACTTCTGACATTGGATGTGGGGGGGGCTTTCCCCACAACAAGCAATTCTCCATGACACCAGCTAGGTGACCTACAATTTACCTCAATTCTGACAATAGCTACCTATAGATAGCACCAGATCCCATAGGTTAGGGGCTCAGTCCCACAAGACTGCCCCCTATTTTAGATGCCAATTGCAAGTAACAGGTCCCCAGGTTACCCACAACTTCTGTCCGACTTGGCTATAAATCAGAAGTTCCCATGACCTCCTCTCCCTCACTTATTTACCAGAACGGAACTCAGGGAAACCTTTATGTTTACTGGTTTATTAAAAGATATGATAAAGGATACAGATGAACAGCCAGAAAAGATATATAGAGCAAGGGCTGGGAGAGTCCTGAGCACAGGATCTTCTGTCCTCATGGAGTTGGGGTACATCACTCCCCTGGTATATGGATATGTTCACCAAACTGGATGCTCCCTGAACCCCATACCATTGGGATTCTTATACAGGCTTCCTCACATAGGCATGCTCAATTATTAACTCCATTTCCAGCCCCTCTCCCCTCTCTAGAAAAGGCGGAGGCGGGGAGGGCTGAATATTCCAAGCTTCTAATCATGGCTTGGTCTTTCTGGTGACCAGTCTCCATCCAAGGGCCCATCAAGAGTCACCTAGAACAAAAGATGTTCCTAGTGCTCTTACCATTTAGGGAATTATAAGAATTTTAGGAACTCTGTGCCAGGAACTGGGGGCAGGGACTAATATATGTTTCTACTATCTTACAGTTATATCTTACATAATTAGTATACACTATCAAAACCAGGAATATAACATTAGTATGTATGATGTATGTGTATAGACCTGTGTTATTTTATCACATGTCTATTTTATCATGTGCATATTTGTGTAACCACCACCACAATCGAGACACAGAACTATTCTGCACCACAAAGATCTCCTTGTGCTACTCTTTATAATCACATCCCAGCCCCATCCCCTGCTCATCTTTTCATTCTCTTAACAATATCTTTCAAAGACCACAAGTTTTTAGTTGGAAAAAAAACAAAACAAAACAACCCAATAAAAAAATGGGAAATATTTGGGGGCACCTGAGGGGCTCAGTGGGTTAAGCATTTGCCTTTAGCTCAGGTCACGATCCCAGGGTCCTAGAATCGAGCCCCACATTGGGCTCTCTGTTCAGCAGGGGAGTCTGCTTCTGCCTCTCCCTCTACCCCTCCCCTTCCCCCCCTCATGCTCACTTTCTCTATCACTCTCTCTCTCAAATAAATAAATAAAACCTTTTTAAAAAATTGGGAAATGTTTCAACTGACACTTCACCAAAGATGATATATAGATGTCAAGTGAGCACATTATTAGTCATTGGGGAAATGAAAATTAAAACCACAACAATACACTTTTATAAACCGTTCTTTTTTTTAAAAAATTTTTTTTTTATTTATGCGGCGCCTGGGTGGCGTAGTCGGTTAAGCAACCAACTCTTGATTTCAGCTCAGGTCATGATCTCAGGGTCTTGGGATGCAGCCCTACATCAGGCTCCACACTCAGCCTGGCATCTGCTTGAGATTCTCTCTCTCCCTCTCCCTCTGTCCCTCCCGTTCCTGCTGTCTCTCTCTCTCTCAAATAAGTAAATAAAATCTTAAAAAAAAAAAAAAAGATTTTATTGGGACTCCTGGGTAGCTCATTCGTTAAGCATCTGCCTTTGGCTCAGGTCATGATCCCAGGGTCCTGGGATTGAGTCCTCCGTCAGGGTCCCAGCTCAGTGGGGAGCCTGCTTCTCCATCGGCTTGCCTGCCACTCCCCCTCCTTGTGCTCTCTCACTCACTCTCTCTCTCTGACAAATAAATAAAATCTTTTATTTTTTAAAGGATTTTTATTTATTTGACAAAATAAAAAAATTTATTTATTTGAGAGAGAGAGAGACAGAATGTGAGCATGAGTGGGGGATGGAGGGATAGGAGCAGAGGGAGAGAGAGAAGCAGACTCCCCATTGAGCAGGAAGCTGAAGCTGGGCTTGATTCCAGGACCCTGAGATCATGACCTGAGCCAAAGACAGACATTTAACTGACTGAGCCACCCAGGCGCCCCATAAAACGTTCTTTAAAAGGTAAACATACACTTCCATCTGATCCAGCCATTCCTAGGTATTTACCCAAGAGAAATGAAAGCATATGTTCATAGCAGCTTTATTTGTAATACGCAAAAATGGAAACAATCAAAATGTCCGTCAATAGATGAATAAACATACACTTCCATCTGATCCAGCCATTCCTAGGTATTTACCCAAGAGAAATGAAAGCATATGTTCATACAACAATGTTCATGGCAGCTTTATTTGTAATAGCCAAAAATGGAAACAATCAAAATGTCCGTTGATAGATGAATAGATTAGCTTATAAATATATGGCCATATAATGGAATACAACTCAACAGTAAAAATAGATATATGATTTATGAACACCATGGCATGCATAAATCTCAAGATAATTATGCTAAGTGAAAAAAGATCAAGAGTACATACATATTATATGATTCTATTTATATAAAATTATAGAAAATGCAAGCTAATCTACAATGACCAAAGCAGATTCCGTGGTCACCTGGAACCAAAGAGAGGGTGAAGAGGGATGAGAGGGAGGGAATCACAAAGGACATGAAGAAACTTTTGAGGGTGATGGACATGTTCATTAACTTTTTTTTTTTCCTCACAAATTTTCTCTTTAATAGATAAGCTTAACATTGTGGCAAATTTTAATAGAGTAGAAAGCCTTCACTGTATATTATCTATAGTTAAAGTTTATTTCTCTTTCTGAAAAGAGAAGTTCCAAGATTAATGTGCACTGAAGATGAGAAATTTAAGAAATTACATAAACTGCTAGTTTAATTCAAGTTGCTTAAACTGGTGGCTACAGCTTGTTAAAGTCATATATTGATTTGAGAGTGAATGGTGGTGATAAAAATTATCCAAAAACAATGAGTCAAAAGATAGTTGGGCTTTAAAAAGATACCACACTCCTAACAATACCAATTTTTATCTTTTAGGAATGGGTCAAAATTTAAATACATGTTTTATGTTATGTTTGCCTATCTAGTTTATTTCTCATAGTAGTTTTTGAGAACTGTCACCATAACAGAGTTTATTTCACAGAGGTACTTACGTAGTGAACCATGGCCCCCAAGCACCCATACACGTAAGACATCTCAGTCACTAGTACCTGTCCATATACCTTCTCTCCATCACCCGGAGCCAAAGTGGTATGGGCCTGGAGTGTTCCAGGGTGCTTTGCACTTTTGTCACCTTGGCAAGACAGCTGGAGCCAAAGTGCTGACCAGGCGTATCCTGGTGTACATGCACCATGCTGGGGTCACCTTGGTTGACTGAGGTGGTAGGCTGGCTAAGGTGCCTGGACCCTGCTCCCATCCATACCATCAAGGGGGAGGGGGAAGGTAAACCATAGCACTCGTCAGCCCCTCTGACCCAGAGAGAATTCCAGCAGCTCCCTCGCTGTCTGGTAGTGTTCTAGGCCTGGATCTTTTGTATTCTAGTTGCTGTTTTAAACCATGGCTTTTTTTCTGTATCCCAGGGGTCCAGAGCTGGTGTGAGCTCGGGGCCCCTGCTTCCCGAGGCAGCAGACCAGCCATGGTGCCCAGACCCTGTTCCCAACTCAACGTGGAGGGGGGGTATAAACTGTGGCATTTCCCAGCTCACCCTCCCAACCTCCCAACCTGGAGAGAGCTTCAGCAGCTCTCTCACCATTTGTCACGGTTCTAGGCCTGGATCTTTTATATCCTAGTAGTTGGGGATTCCCTTTGTTACTGTGTCTCTGTCTCTCTGGGCATTCCTAGTGTGGTCTTTTTGCCCTTTGCTGTGTAGACACTCACTGTTCAGTCAGCCCTCAGTTCTTCTTTGGGAGGTATTGCTCTATAAACAGGTGTAGATTTGGTGTGTTTGTGGAGGAGGTGAGTCCAGGGTCTTGCTAGGTCACCATCTCAGACCGAACTCAGAATGTTCATTATCTTGATTGTGCTGATGACCTTATAGTTGTATACCTATGTCAAAATGTATCCAATTGTACACTTTACATATGTTTCGTTCATTGTGTGCCAGTTATAGCTCAATAAGGCTGTCAATGATTCATTGTTTGTGCATAACACCCAGTGCTCCTGGAACACTCCAGGCCCATACCACTTTGGCTCCGGGTGATGGAGAGAAGGTATATGGACAAGTACTAGTGACTGAGATGTCTTACGTGTATGGGTGCTTGGGGGCCATGGTTCACTACGTAAGTACCTCTGTGAAATAAACTCTGTTATGGTGACAGTTCTCAAAAACTACAGGTTTATAGTCTGTGTTTTCTCATATTAACAAAGCTACATAGTGGCTTTCTTTTGGTTAGTAATTGCCTACACTATCTTTTTTTAAAAAAAATTTTATTGTTATGTTAATCCCCATACATTACATCATTAGTTTTAGATGTAGCGTTCCATGATTCATTGTTTGTGCATAACACCCAGTGCTCCATGCAGAACGTGCCCTCTTTAATACCCATCACCAGGCTAACCCATCCTCCCACCCCCCTCCCCTCTAGAACCCTTGGGAAGGGAAAAATGAGGGGGTGGGAATTGGAGAGAGAGATGAACCACGAGAGACTATGGACTCTGGGAAACAAACACAGTGTAGGCTATTGGCCTACACTATCTTTTTAAATCCTTTTACTTTCAACTTTTCTGTACCTATATATTTTATTTTATTTTTTATTGTGGTAGGAGCACTTAACATGAGATGTACCCTCTTAACAATTTTTCAGTGTACAAACAGTATTGTTATTATAGGCACTATCTTGTATTATTATTACTATAGGTGCTATCTTGTCTCTTGAACTTATTCATCTTGCATGACTGAAATTTATTTTTTACTGAACCTTTATATCCATTGAACAATACCTCCCCATTTCTCCTGCATCTGGCAACCAACATCCTACTCCCTGCTTCTATGAGTTTGACTATTTAAGATAAGTGGTATCATGTAGTATTTATTCTTCTGTGATGGGCTTATTTCACTTAGCATAATGCCCTCAAGTTTCATCCATATTGTTATACATGGCAGGATTTCCCTATTTTTAAAGGCTGATTCATATTCCATTGTATGTATATGCCATATTTTCCTTATCTATTCTACATTCATGTACATTTAGGTGGTCTCCACATCTTGGCTATTGTGAATAATGCTGCAATGAACATGGGAGTGGATATCTCTGAGATCCTTCTTTCAATTCTTTTAGATATATACCCAGAAATGGGGTTGCTGGATCATATGGTAGTTCAATTTTTAATTTTTTGCAGCATCTCCATACTATTTTCCATAGTAGCTGCACCATTTTATATTTCCACCAACAGTGTATAAGGGTTCCAATTTCTCCACAACTTCACCAACACTTGTTTTCTTTTTTGATAGTGACCATCCTAACAAGTGTGAGGTAACATCTCATGGTGGTTTTGATTTGCATTTCCCTGATGATTAGTGATGGTGGACATCTTTTCATATACCTGTTGGCCACTTGTATGTCTTCTTTGGAGAAATGTCTATTCAATTCCTTACCTAGTTTTTAATCAGGTTCTTCTTCTTCTTCTTCTTCTTCTTCTTATTATTATTATTTTGCAATTGAATTGTAGGAGTTCCTTATATATTAGATATTAGCCCCTTATCAGATATAGGGTTTGCAATATTTTCTCCCATCCTGTAGGTTACCTTTCATTTTATTGATAGTGTCCTTTGCTGTTCAGAAATTTTTTACTTTGGTGTTGACTCACTTGTCTCTTTGAGCTTTTGGTGTCATATCCAAGAAATTACCGAGACCAATATCAAGATTTCCCCCATGTTTTATTCTAGGAGTTTTATGGTTTTGGGTTTTACATTTAAGTCTTTAATCCATTTTGAGTTGAATTTTATGTATGGTATAAGATAAGGATCCAATTTCATTCTTTACATGTGGATACCAAATTTTCCCAACACCATTTGTTGGGAAACTATCCTTCCCCATTGTGAATTCTTCGCTCTCTGTTGAAGATCAGCTGGCTATATGTGCATGGGTTTATTTCTGGGTTCTATTCTGTTCCATTGTTCTATATGTCTACCTTTATACCAATACCATTCTGTTTTGATTATTGTACTTTGTAATATATTTTGAAGTCAGAAAGTGTAATGTTTCAGTTTTGTCAATCTTTGTCAATATTTCTCAAGATTACTTTGGCCATTTGGGTCTTTTGTGGTTCCATATCAATTTTAGGATTGCTTTTTCTATTTCTGTAAAAAATGCCAGGATTTCAGTGGGGTAACATTGAATCTATTGCTCTGGGTACTTGGACATCTAAACAATATTATCTTCCAATCCATGAAGATGAAATGTCTTTCCATTTATTTGTGTCTAATTTCTTTCAGCAGTGTTTTGTTGTTTTCAATGTATAAGTCTTCTGCCTCCTTTCTCAAGTTTTTCTTTTTCATTGGTCTATATGTCTGTTTTTGTGCCAGTACCATGCTGTGTTGGTGATCACAGCTTTGTAATATAGCTTGAAATCGGGCAACGTGATGCCCCCAGCTTTGTTTTTCTTTTTCAACACTTCCTTGGAGATTCGGGGTCTTTTCTGATTCCATACAAATTTTAGGATTGTTTCTTCCAGCACTTTGAAAAATGTCATTGGAATTTTGATCGGGATGGCATTGAAGGTATAGGTTGCTCTGGGTAGCATAGACATTTTAACAATGTTTATTCTTCCGATCCATGAGCATGGAATATCTTTCCATCTTTTTGTGTCTTCTTCAATTTCTTTCATGAGTGTTCTGTAGTTCCTAGAGTATAGATCCTTTACCTCTTTGGTTAGGTTTATTCCGAGGTATCTTATGGTTTTTGGTGCTATTGTAAATGGAATCATTTCTCTAATTTCTCTTTCTACAGTTGCGTTGTTAGTGTATAAGCAAGCAACTGATTTCTGTGCATTGATTTTGTATCCTGCTACATTACTGAATTGCTGTATGGGTTCTAGTAATTTGGGGGTGGAGTCTTTGGGGTTTTCCACATAAAGTAACATGTCATCTGCGAAAAGAGAGAGTTTGACTTCTTCTTTGCTAATTTGAATACCTTTTATTTCTTTTTGTTGTCTGATTGCTGTTGCTAGGACTTTTAGTACTATGTTGAACAATAGTGGCAAGAGTGGGCATCCTTGACGTGTTCCTGATCTTAAGGGAAAGGCTCTCAGCTTTTCCCCATTGAGGATGATATTCGCTGTGGGTTTTTCATAGGTGGACTTTATGAACTTGAGGAATGTTCCCTCTATCCCTATACTCTGAAGAGTTTTAATCAGGAAACGATGTTGTATTTTGTCAAATGCTTTTTCTGCATCAATTGAGAGGACCATATGGTTCTTCTCCCTCCTCTAATTAATGTGTTCTATCACATTGATTGATTTGCGAATGTTGAACCACCCTTGCGTCCCGGGGATAAAGCCCACTTGGTCGTGGTGGATGATCCTTTTAATGTATCATTGGATCCTATTAGCTAGGATTTTGTTGAGGATTTTGGAATCCATATTCATCAGGGATATCGGTCTGAAATTCTCCTTTTTGATGGGGTCTTTGCCTGGTTTGGGGATTAAGGTAATGCTGGCCTCATAGAATGAGTTTGGAAGTTTTCCTTCTGTTTCTATTTTCTGAAACAGCTTCAGTACACTAGGTACTATTTCTTTTTTGAATGTTTGGTAGAATTCCCCAGGGAATCCATCAGGCCCTGGACTCTTGTTTTTTGGGAGGTTTTTGATCACTGCTTCAATCTCGTTAGTGGTTATTGGCCTATGCAGGTTGTCAATTTCTTCCTGTTTCAGTCTTGGCAGCTTATAGGTTTCCAGGAAGGCCTCCATTTCATCCAGATTGCTCAGTTTATTGGCATATAGTTGTTGATAATAATTTCTAATAATTCTTTCTATTTCCTTCATGTTAGTCATGATCTCTCCCCTTTCATTCATAATTTTATTAATTTGGGTCCTTTCTCTTTTCTTTTGGATAAGTCTGGCTAGTGGTTTATCAATCTTATTAATTCTTTCAAAGAACCAACTTCTGGTTTCATTGATCTGATCTACTGTGTTTCTGGTTTCTAATTCATTGATTTCTGCTCTAATTTTAATTATTTCTCTTCAAATGTGTCGCTTAGGCATCGTTTGTTGCTTTTTCTCTAGTTCTTTAAGGTGTAGAGTTAGTTGGTGAATTCGGGATCTTTCTATTTTTTTGAGTGAGGCTTGGATGGCTATGTATTTCCCCCTTAGGACCGCCTTTGCAGTATCCCATAGGTTTTGGACCACTGTGTTTTCGTTCTCATTGATTTCCATGAATTGTTTAAGTTCTTCTTTGGTTTCCTGGTTGACCCAAACATTCTTGAGCAGAGTGGTCTTTAGCTTCCAAGTGTTTGAATTTCTGCCAAATTTTTTCTTGTGATTGAGTTCCAGTTTTAGAGCATTGTGGTCTGAGAATATGCAGGGAATAATCTCAATCTTTTGGTATCAGTTGAGACCTGATTTGTGACCCAGTATGTGGTCTATTCTGGAGAAAGTTCCATGTGCACTCGAGAAGAATGAGTATTCTGTTGTTTTAGGGTGGAATGTTCTGTAAATATCTATGAGGTCCATCTGGTCCAGTGTATCATTCAAAGCTCTTGTTTCCTTGTTGATTTTCTGCCTAGATGATCTGTCCATTGCTGAGAGTGGAGTATTGAGGTCTCCTACAATTAACGTATTGTTATCAATATGACTCTTTATTTTGGCTAACAGTTGGCTTATGTAGATGGCTGCTCCCGTATTGGGGGCATAGATATTTACAATTGTTAGATCTTCTTGTTGGATAGACCCTTTAAGAATGATATAGTGTCCTTCTGTGTCTCTAATTACAGACTTTAGTTTAAAATCTAATTTGTCTGATATAAGAATTGCTACCCCAGCTTTCTTTTGAGGTCCGCTGGCATGGAAGATGGATCTCCATCCCTTCACTTTCAGTCTGGATGTATCTTTAGGTTCAAAATGAGTCTCTTGTAGGCAGCATATGGATGGGTCCTATCTTTTTATCCAACCCTGTGCCATTTTATGGGAGCGTTTAGGCCATTCATGTTGAGAGTGATTATTGAAAGATATGAATCAGTTGTCATCATGTTGCCTGTGAAGACATTGTTTTTTTTTAGATTGTCCCTGTAAATTTCTGTTGTATATCACTCTTGGGGTCTTTCTCCTTTTATAGAACCCCCCTTAATATTTCTTGCAGGGCCGGCTTAGTGGTCACTTATTCTTTCAGTTTCTGCCGGTCGTGGAAGCTCTGCATCTCTCCATCCATTCTAAATGACAGCCTTGCCGGATAAAGTATTCTTGGCTGCATGTTCTTCTCATTTAGTACCATGAATATGTCTTGCCAGGCCTTTCTGGCTTGCCAGGTCTCTGTGGATAGGTCTGACGTTATTCTGATGTTCCTCCCTCTGTAC
Organism: Mirounga angustirostris; assembly: GCF_029215605.1. Lineage (NCBI taxonomy): Eukaryota > Metazoa > Chordata > Mammalia > Carnivora > Phocidae > Mirounga > Mirounga angustirostris. Next base: position 157,021,049 of record NW_026991712.1, read on the forward strand.
GTAAGGAATCTCTTCCCCCTAACTGCCCTTAAGATAGTTTCCTTGGTTCTAAGATTTGCAAGTTTTACTATTACATGCCGGGGTGTTGGCCTGTTTTCCTTGATCTTGGGAGGGGTCCTCTCTGCCTCTAGGACGCGAATGTTTGTTTCATTCCCCAGATTAGGGAAGTTCTCAGCTACGATTTGCTCAAATACATCTTCTAGCCCTCTCTCTCTCTCCACTCCCTCCGGGATTCCAATTATTCTGACATTGGAACGCTTCATGGTGTCACTTATTTCTGATTCTATTTTCATGGATTCTGAGTTGTTTTTCCCTGGCCTCCTCTTTTCCCTTTTTATCTATTATATTGTCTTCCAGGTCACTTATTCGTTCTTCTGCCTCACTTACCCTAGCTGTTAGATTATCTAGATTGGATTGGATCTCATTGACAGCATTTTTAAGTTCTGCCAATTCACCTTTCATTTCTGCCCTTAGAGACTCTATGTTGCCATTAATTGATTTCTCCATTCTAGCCATTGTTTTCACAATTACTAGCCTGAATTCCATCTCCGACATCTTGGTTATATCTGCATCCATTTGTAAATCTGCAGCATAAGTCATAATCTCTGATTCTTTTCTATTTTGGGGGTTCCTCCTCCTAGTCATTCTGTTGATGGGTGTTTGAGGCAATGTATAGAGTCCAAATTATTGACCAGAACCCAAGCAAGATGCACCTGTTTTCTTGGGACCTTCAGGTTGCTGGCCTCTTGTTTTCCTAGCCTGTCTTCTCCGGGAGGGGCCTTCCACACTGTTACTCAGGCAACCCTGTTTGGGCAGAGTTGCCCTGCCCCCCTGTGGCAGGCGATGGGCTCAGCGGGAATCAGTCTTGGGGCTTTTGTTCTGTGGCGGCTTTCCCTGGCAGCTTTCCGCGTCTCTTCCGTGAGTCAGAGCAGAAGAGACCGTTTCCAGCCCTCTGCCTCAGAGCAGAGAGACCGCAGTCTGTTCTTCAGTGAGCTCTCCAGGCCACACTCTCCGTTTCTGTCTGTGCTGCTATAAACTGCAGCGTCCTGGGTTGTGCGCCGTCCGCAGCGCCCCCAGTCCTGTCTCCAGGTCGGGGCCTGTCTCTGCCCTTTGTGCTTCTAAAACTGCCAGCCGTTCCCAGTTCACCCGCGTGACCCTGCCACTCCAGGTTTCCGTCCGGGGGCTGCAGTTTGCAGGCACGACCCCGTCGCTCCAGGTTCCGCCCCAGGGGCTGCCCTAAAGTCCTTTCCCCACCGCTACCCGTCTGCGAGTCTGTGCCCATCCGCAGCACACGAGGCTGTCGCTCACCAGCGGTGTAGGATCCCCACGTCCAGGCACCCTCCTGCTGCTGTTTATCCTCCCATATCTGCCCATGGAATCACGGCTCTCTGCTTCATACTTCAAAACCAACCACCTGTGATATTCTGTTTGTAGAGATCCAGATCTTCTTACATCTCAGGCTGGTTTCGTGGGTGCTCAGAGTGGTCTGCTAGATATCTAGCTCAATTCCGGGGACCAGTTGAAATAGGGTCCCCTACTCCTCCGCCATCTTTCCTTCTCTCCTCAAGTTTATTTCTAAATATTTCATTCTTTTTTTTTTTTAAGTAGGTTCCATGCCCAGTGTGGAGCCCAATGTGGGGCTTGAACTCACAACTCTGAGATCAAGACCTGAGCTGAGATTGAGAGTTGGATGCCTAACTGATCTTGCCACCCAGGAACCCCAGTATTTCATTCTTTTGATGCCATTATAAGTGGGATTGTTTTCTTAACTTCCTTTTCAGTTAGTTCATTATTAGTGTATAGAAATGCAACTAGCATGGTGCCTGGGTGGCTCAGTCAGTTCAGCATCTGCCTTCGGTTCAGGTCATGATCCTGGAGTCCTGGGATCAAGCCCCTCATTGGGCTCCCTGCTCAATGGGGAGTCTGCCTCTCCTTCTGCCCCTCACCCCACTCTCCTGCTCTTTCTCACACTCTCTCAAAAAAGTAAATAAAAAAAAAAAAGAAACTTTTTGTATGTCAATTTTCTATTCTGCAACTTAACTGAATTCATTTATTCTAATAGTTTTTTTTTATGGAGCCTTCAGGGTTTTCTACATATAAGATCAGGTCATCTATGAAAAGAGATGATGTTACTTCTTCCTTACCAGTTTGGATGCCTTTTATTTATTCATCTGTCTATTTATCTATCTAATATCTTTGGGTAGATTTCAAGTACCATTTTGAATAAAAGTGGTAAGAATGGGGGCGCCTGGGTGGCTCAGTCATTAAGTGTCTGCCTTCGGCTCAGGTCATGATCCCAGAGTCCTGGGATCGAGCCCCACATTGGGCTCCCTGCTCAATGGGAGGCCTGCTTCTCCCTCTCCCACTCTCCCTGCTTGTGTTCCCTCTCTCGCTGTGTCTCTCTCTGTCAAATAAATAAAATCTTAAAAAAAAAAAAAGTGGTAAGAATGGGCATCTTTGCCTTGTTCCTAACCTTAGAGGAAAAACTTTCAGTCTTTCACCATCCAGTATAAAGTTCCCTGTGGACTCTTCATATATGGCCTTTAATTTGTTGAGGTGCATCCCTTCTGCACATAGTTTGTTGAGTGTTTTTATCAAGATAGGGTGTTGAGTTTTGTCAGATGCTTTTTATGCATCAGTTGAGATGATCATGTGATTTTTGTCCTTCACCTGATAATGGTATATTACATTTATTGGTTTTCATATGTTGAACCATCATGTATCATGTATCTTGGGGATAAATCCCATTTGGTCATGATATACAATAGTTTTGATATGCTACTGAATTCATCTTGCTCCTATTTTAGTGGGGATTTTTGTATCATATTCATCAGGGATATTGCTCTGTCATTTTCTTGTAGTGTCTGTCTGGCTTTGGTATCAGGGTAATGCTGGCCTCAGAAAATGAGTTTGGACATGTTCTTTCCTCTTCAATTTTGTGGAAGAATTTGAGAAGTATTGGTGTTCTTTAGATATTTAGTAGAATTCTCCCTTGAAGCTATCTGGTTTTGGACTCTTCTTTTTTGGGAGCATTTTGATTACTGATTCAATCTCCTTAGTAGTTATTGGTCTATTCAGATTTTCTATTTTTTCATGATTCAGTCTGTGCAGGTTGTATGTTTCTAGGAATTTATTTATTTCTTCTAGGTTATCCAGTTTGTTGGCATATAATTGTTCATAGTAGTCTCATGATCCTTTTTACTTCTGTGACATCAATTGCAATGTCTCCTCTTCATTTCTGATTTTTGTTGAGCCTTCCCTTTTTTGTCCTACTTAGTATAGCTAAGGGTTTGTCAATTTTATTGATCTTAAAAACCAATTCAGTACTTTGATGATTTTTCTATTGTTTTTCTAATCTCTATTTCATTTATTTCTGCCTTTATTTTTATTATTTCCTTCCTTCTGATAACTTTGGGTTTAGTTTGTTCTTTTTCTAGTTCCTTGAAGCATAAAGTCAGGTTGTTGGTTTGAGAGCTTTCTTCTTTTTAAATGTAGGCATGTTCGGCTATCAACTTCCCTCTTAATAGTGCTTTTCTGCATCCCACAAATTTTGGTTCATTTTGTTTTCATTTTCATTTATCTCTAGATATTTTCTGATTTCCCTTGTCTTCTTTGACCTCTTGGTTGTTAAAGAGTGTGTTGTTTTGGGGCGCCTGGGTGGCTCAGTTGGTTAAGCGACTGCCTTCGGCTCAGGTCATGATCCTGGAGTCCCAGGATCGAGTCCCGCGTCGGGCTCCCTGCTCAGCGGGGAGTCTGCTTCTCCCTCTGACCCTCCTTCCTCTCATGCTCTCTGTCTCTCATTGTCTCTCTCTCAAATAAATAAATAAAATCTTTAAAAAAAAAAAAAGTGTGTTGTTTAATTTCCATATATTTGTAAACTTTCCAATTTTCCTTCTGTTACTGATTTCTAGTTTTACTCCATTGTAGTCAGAAAAGATACTTGGTATAATTTCCATCTCTTAAATTTGGTTAAGACTTGTTTTGTGGCTTAACATGTGATCTATCCTGGGGAATGTTCCATGTACACTTGAGAATAATGTGTATTCTGCTGATGTTGGGTGGAATGTTCTGTATATACATGTTAGGTCCATTTGGCTTATTGTGTTGTTCAGGCCCTCCATTTCCTTACTGATCTTCTGTCTGGTTGTTCTATCCATTATTGAAAGTGGGGTACTGAAATATCCTACTATTATTGTGTTACAGTCTATTTTTCTCTTCAGTTCTGACAATGTTGGTTTCATATGTTTGGGTGCTATAATGTTCAGTCAGGATATATTTGTAATTCTTATACTCTCTCTGGTGAACTGGCCCTTTTATCATTATATAATGTTCTTCTTTGTCTCTTGTGACAGTTTTTTACTTAAAGTCTGTTTTATCTGATATAAATATGGCCATTCCTGCGCTCTTGGTTACTAATTGCATGGAATCTTTTTCCTTCTTTTCGTTTCCACCCTATGTGTATCTTTATATGTAAAGTGGATCTCCTGTAGACAGTATATAGTTGGGTATAGTTGTTGTTGTTGTTTTTAATCCACTCAGCCACTCTATGTCTTTTGAGGAGCTTATCCATTTATATTTAAACTAATTAACTAAAAGGGAAAGACTTACAATTGGCATTTTGTTCATTGCTTTCTGTCTTGTAGCTATTTTGTCCCTGGTTTCCTCTCTGCCTTCCTTGTATGTTGTTGACTTTTTGTATTCACATGCTTTGATTCCTTCCTCATTTTCTTTTGTGTATCTTCTATAGGTATTTGTGTGTGTGTGCGGTTACCATAGGGCTTACACAAAACATCTTATATTATAATAATCTATTTTAAGCTGATAACAACTTTAACCATACGCAAAACCCAACTCTTTTGCATCTCTCCACCCCCAACATTGTTACTGATGTCACAAATTACATCTTTATATAATTTATTGTATCCATTAACATAGTTTTATAGTCATAGTTGTTTTTATGCTTGTCTTTTAAATTCTATCCCAGAATTAAAAGTGTTTTTTGCAATACCGTTACAGTATTAAAGTATTCTCTCTTTCTTTTTTTACATTTACTAACAAGCTGTATATTTTTAAATGCTTTCATGTTTCTGTTTAGCATCCTTTTGTTTCAACTTGTGAACTCCCTTTAGCATTTCTTGGAAGGCGGGTCTAGTGGATGAAATCCTTCAGCTTTTGTTTATCTGGAAAGTGTTTATTTCTCCATTTTTGAAGGATAATTTTTCCAGATATAATATTCTTGGCTGGCAGTTTTTCTCTCAGCCCTTGAATATATATATATATATATATTTTTTTTTTTAAAGATTTTATTTATTTGACAGAGAGAGACACAGTGAGAGAGGGAACACAAGCAAAGGGAATGGGAGAGGGAGAAGCAGGCTTCCCGTGGAGCAGGGAGCCCGATGCGGGGCTCGATCCCAGGACCCTGAGATCATGACCAGAGCCGAAGGCAGATGCTTAACGGCTGAGCCACCCAGGCGCCCCAGCCCTTGAATATATTATCTTGCTCCCGTCTGGCCTGTAAGGCTTTTGCTGAGAATACAGCAATAATCTTATGGGAGCTCCCTTGTCCATAGTGAGTTGTTCTTCTCTTGCTGCTTTTCAAGACTCTCTGTCTTTGACTTTTGACAGTTTGATTATAATTTGTCTTGCTGTGAGCCTCTTTGGATTCATCATACTTAGAGTCTATGGAGTGTCTTGAAATTGTATGTCCTTGATCATTACTTCTTTAAGTGCTCTGCCCCTTTCTCTCTCATCTCCTTCTGGAACTTCAATAACGCATACATTGGTTGGCTTTATGATATCCTATAAATCCCTTAGGCTTTCTTCACTTTTCTTCATTCTTGTTTGTTTTTGTTCCTCTAACTCAATAATCTCAAATAACCGGTTCTTTCTTGTTTGGTTAAGCATGTTGTTGAACCCCGCTAATGAATTTTTCAGCTCAGCTATTGTATTCTTCAGCTCTGGAATTTGTTTGGGTTTTTTTTCTTAATTAATTTATTTGAGAGAAAGCAGCAAGCAAATGGGGGGGGGGTAGAGGGAGAGAGAAAATCTCAAGCAGGCTGCACACTCAGCACAGAGCCCAACACAGGGCTTGATCTCACGACCCTGAGATCATGATCTGAGCTGAAATCCAGTCAGACACTTAACCGAATGAGCCACCCAGGCACCACTGTTTGGTTCTTTCTCATAGTTTCTATATCTTTCTTGATATTCTCATTTTGTTCATGTATTATTTTCCTGATTTTTGTACAGACTGGCTTCAGGTAAGGGAAAATCTTTAACAATTTGCCTGGCTATAGATTCTGGGACTTCTGAAAACCTTTTTGGTGGATGTAATTTCTCTGAGCTTATGCTCTAATTTCCCAATTAGAGAAGTCTGCTAGTTTCTTTTTTTTCAGGAGCTCATTTATCTCTTGCTCCCTCTGGTGCCTATCTGTAGTACTGCAGGTTCTCTGCTGTTAACAGCATGAAGCCACCCCACTCAATGACATCCAAAGTACTTTGTACTCAGTGTCATCAAAAGTATATTGTTTCCCCATGAGTACCCCATCTCAGGTAAGATAGAAACCAGGTCCTTGGGCAGCCCTCTGAAAATCCAGAACGTTGGATACATGTTCCACTCTTCCCCTGCCTTTCTTACCACACCCCCATACCCCCCCACCCTGGGCAGAACTACCTGTGCTGAGCTGTGCGAGCTGTAGGTTTCTGGAGTTCTCACAAAGGTATTTTGGTCTATATTTTGTTGTTAAGTCATTGTCTCTTTGGGGCAGTGAAGGCTGGGACTTCCTATTCCACCATCTTGGTGATATCACTGCCTTGTCTCTCTTATAATGTGATATATCATCAAATCTAAACTAGCATCAATTTTTGGACATATTCCAATTTTGGAGATGTTAAAATGTGGGGTGGGGAGAATGACCAATAGCAATGTAAGACACCATCTGTAGTAAGATGTGCCACAGTCTTGTTATAGCAGGAACTCACCTCTAAGTATTAGGGTGAAAGGTTAAGGTGCTGTAAAAAAAAAAAAGAGGCCCAAGAAAGCAATGGCTTGGAGCACAAAAAAATCTGTTTCTTTCTCATTAATAGTTGTGAAGCATCCAGGCAGGTGAGTGGGTTAGCACTGCTGCATGCTAAGCTCAAGAACCCACTCCCTTTTATCCCATTGCTCTGCTACCCACTATGATGCAACATCTAGGACATAATTATACCAAAAAATTATTTGTCGTTTACCTGAAATTCAAATTTAATTGGATGTTTTGTGTTCTGTCTGGCAAATTGACACTAGGGCACTATATAGTCTGCAACTATCAAAGCTGCATTCCCGCAGGTTACAACTAGTGAAAGGTGGTAAGAAAATGAGGTGAAGACATGCTGCTTTCCTGAGGTCTAAGCCCAGAAATGTCACATACCATTTCTGCTCATCTTCCAGGGACAAGAACTTAAATTATATGACTATACCTAACTGCAAAGGAGGCTGGGAAATGTTGGTTAGTTCAGTGCTCCAACAAAACGAGAGAACAGATTTTGGAGGACGACCAACAGTCTTCATCAAAAGAACCTCTTGGGTTGATCTTCTATGTGCTTTATTTCTTCTTTCCTTGTCTGTATTTTTGCTCTACATCGTAGAAGCTTTTCTTGATTTTCTCTTCCAAGTGGTCTCTTGAATATCTTATTTTAGCTGTCATATGTTTAATTTCCAAAAGCTATTTGCTATTTTCCAATTTTTCCTTTCCACTAGCAACGTTTCTTGTTTTATGGAGGTGGTATCTTCCCAGATCTTCCTGAGAATATAATTAGAATTTTTAAAGATTCTACTGCTCCATTATAACTTTCTGTTGTCTGGAGTCACTTATTCTATTTACCTTGTCTCTCTCTTTCATGCTTCTAGCCATATTCTTAACTCTGGTGTTCCTCATTGACTGTTTATGGAATAACAGACCAAGTTGATTAATCTCAGTAATTGAGTTGGTTCCCTCTGTTGCTGTATGTTTCCCTGAGAGGTCACTCTCTTGAACAGGAAAGCTGAGGGGGGTCTTCTGGAAGGCTTTTCTGTAGTGTGAGTGGATGGGTCATTGTTGGAGGATGAGGTGGGAAGAGGGTTTGTAAATGTCACAATGACAAAAGTTTTATTCTGGGATATCAATGCTATACTAAACATACCAGATTTCTCCAGATTTATTGGATTTCTATAGAATGAGCCTTCTGGGGTCCTGCTATGTGTGTTTTATTTTTGTCTGGAGGTAAGCATCAGTTACTCTCCACTCTGGAGGTAAGAGGGAGGTGACTGGTGCAGTGGCACAAACAGACCTTCTACAAACTGTATAGTTTTTAGACCCATTTTTCATGTCATCAGTACCTGCCAACCATGAACTCAGAGTCTCTCTGTGGTTTTGCCAGGAAGGCTGGCTCTCACTTCCATCGTCTGAATTCTGGGCTGTGGCTTCCACCACTCTGCTAAGTCATCAATGTGTGTCATCTACTTTTAGAAATTGTTGAAGTCTCTGCACATACCACCCCTCTTCCCTGCCATTCTCTCTGCTGTTATGTTTCGATTCCTTTTATGTTATTTCAGAAGGGGAAACAATCACTTTTGTTCAGACTAGAGTCTTAAACCTTTAATATGCTTACATGCTTTGTGAATCTCCAAGGGTATTTATTGTTTATTTTTGCAACTGCTTCATGAGGTAGGTGTTATGTTGTTAAATGGTGAAGCCTTTGTTCTGCTGAACTCCTTGATGTGTTTCTGTATGCAAATTGGCATCAGGGACTGAGGAAAGCCAAACAGCTTTCTGTAATAGAGTAAAAGTTGGGGCATCTGGGTGGCTAAGTCAGTTAGGTGCCCAACTCTTGGTTTCGGCTCAGGTCATGATCTCAGCGTCCTAAGATCAAGCTCCATGTTGGTCTAAAGCACGGAGTCCGCTTGAGATTCTTTCCTCTTCTCCCTCTCCCTCCCCCTCTGCTCCTTACCCTGCTCAAGCTCTCCCTCCCTCTCTCTCTCTCAAATAAACAAATAAATAAAATCTTTATAAGACAGTAAAAGAATCTGCAGTTTCCAGGGCAATTGGGAGAGGATAAGGGCAGCAATGGGAGGGAAGAGAGGAAGCTAGGGACATGCCATGATGGGAGCCCCTCCCCAAGACTTCCAATCTCTCAAAGGGATTCTAAACTTACAGAATGCTTGGTGTGGCAGAATTTCTTGGGGAAGCCAATGAAGGTGCTTAGTTCTGCGACAGGGCTGACAGAGACAAAACAGAGGCTTGTACAGTCCCTTGGGAACCTCAGGCAAAAGGAGACCATGAGAGTATGAATCTCAGGAACCTGCAGAAATTGTGTGAAGGGTTTGGACTTTCCCACTCTGTGGAACTGACAAGGCTCTGAGGCAATCATACAGAGATCTCTGTGGGTCAGGAGGACTCCAACTGGCACTTGGCATATTTCCAACTTACCTAACCCCCTTTAGTTCACCCTCCACACTAGCCTGAATGATCATGCCATTCCCCTACTTGAAAATTCTGTGGTCTACAGTCCAAAATTCTTTATCCTGGCATCCAACACCCCTCACAATCTGGTCCCTGACTACCTACCAGCTTCATCTCCTCCTCACAGGACACTCTGATTATGTCAAATGTTTCACTGTTCCTTACAACACCAAGCTTTCCCTTCCATCTGAAGTAACCTTCCTCTTCTTTGCCTAGTAAACACCTACTCACTCAAGACCAGGCTCAATCATCATCTCACCTTCTCCTTCCCTCCAAAGAATTAGCCATTCCCACCGTGGTCTCCCAATACTCTGTTCTAAGGAGTTTGTCTTCCTCTGAGTTCCCTGCAGGAAAGACTGTCTTATTCAATTTTGGACCCCAATGTCCAGTACAGGCCAGTTTGAGACCCTCCTCGAGCACCCTAGGGATAACAATAATGACACCTATCATCCTGCACTGTAACTCTGGGTTTATGTGCCAGTCTCCTACACTCAGAAAATGAAGGGAATGAAAGAGGAAATTAGGGAGGTTAACAAAAAAGGAAGTCAGAGAGTGAATAAGTGGACTAGTCAGGACTCACAGGTCCGAAACAACACAGAAACCCTAGCCTATGAACTTGGTCAAAAGGGGCAAATGAGATTGGCCAGCAAGTCATGTCCCAAGATCAAAGCAAATGCCCAGTACATTGGTCCTGGGTCTTACTGGCAGCTGAGACTCCCAGAAAGTCACAGCAATTGTCACTAAGGCTCTAGGTCTGGAAGGATGATATCAAGCTCCCCAGACAGGACCAGTAGACCTAACTTGTTAGTGGATATAATGAAGAGCGTGGCCTTGGAATCCCACATACCTGATTTAGATCACAGCTTAGCCATTAGGTCAGGTCATTTAACCTTTCAGATTTGTTTTATCTCAAAAATGGGGATACTACCACCTTACAGGATAGTTAATGGAGATCAGAGATAATAGATGCATGAGAAATGGTGCTCAGTGGTGTTTGATGGCAACTTTAACTATTAGGGAGTGTGCCAATTCATACATGCAAGTTTGGTGACTTATGTTTAAAATATCTTGTATGCAGATTTTCAAGGAGCAGGAAAATGTATATGCAATAAAAGTGCTTTGTAGAATACAAAAACATTAATTCAAAGGGATACATGCACCCCTGTTTATAGCAGCATTATTTACAACAGCCAAATTATGGAAACAGCCCACATGTCCATCAACTGATGAATGGATAAAGATGTGGTGTACAGACAATGGAATATCATTGAGTCATAAAAAAGAATGAAATCTTGCCATATGCAACAACATGGATGGAGCTAGAGATATAATGCTAAGTGAAATAAGTCAGTTGGAGAAAGACAAATACCATAATGATTTCACTCATAAGTGGAATTTCAGAAACAAAACAAATGAGCTAAGGGGAAAGAAAAGAGAGACAAAGCAAGAGACAGACTCTTAACTGTAGAGAACTGGTTACCAGAAGGGAAGGGGGTTGTGGAATGGATGAAACAGGTTAAGCAGATTAAGGAGTGCACTTGTCGTGATGAGCACTGGGTCATTAAAATAAAAGCTTTTTTTAAAAAGTGCTTTGTAAACTGTAGTGTCCTACATATGTCAGGGAATTGTTTGGGAAGTCTTTTATAGTTGGAAAAAATACAGGCTTTGGATTTAGGCAGAAGTAGGTTCAGTTCCTGACCCTGCCATTTACTTGCCAAGTAATCTCGAGTAAGTCACTTTCTGTCTGCCTGTTTCTCCAACTGTCATATGTGGGTGATTCTTACTTCCCAGGCTTAACGTGAGAATTCAACATGATGAGTATAAAGCTCCTAGCACATCCCTTCCTGGGTGGGTGGCAGGATCCCATGTGATAGGTTAGGTTATGGGTGGTGTCAGAATCATATTCTGGCAATTAGCTACAATGAAGAAGTCCCCTCACTCGGGAAGAGCAGGACCCAACTGGCAAGAGATGTAGAGAGGGGTCTTCTGTATCTGTTGGAGGAAATCTGGGTGAACATTAAACTGCCATGCAGAAAACACTGAAATCCGCCATGTGGAGCCAGGCCTAAACCAGGAGGGCAGGAAGCTGGGAGGGCCCCTGCCCAGCTGTCCCAGCCTTGGGAACTAAACTATTGCCACTAAAGGCAAAGACTGCCATTGTGGGTTCATCCCAGCCCTCACCCCCTGCTCCCCGACACTATCATTCTTCCTAAGCACAAGGAAGTGCCAATCAAGAATCTAAAGGAGAAAAGGTTCTCAGACTTGGCATTGACTTCCCACAAAGCAAATGGTCCAGGGCCACATCAAGAGGCCATCCTAGCTCCCACTTTCAGGGACTCACTTGGTCCCAGGCCAGCCCCCCCAGGTGGCTCTTCCTTCTGAAGCCACTAGGTGCAAGCAATGGAAAGGGCATCAGCTCAGAATCAAGGGAGGCCCAAGTGTGAACTCTGGCTCCACCACACTCCTGACTTCACGTCTCCTCACTTGTGTCCTCATCTTATTCCCTTGAGGGCTGCTGTGCCAGCTCACAGAAACAAAGATATAAATGTGACCTGTAGCCTCTACAGCAGATGTGGATGCTCAGTGTTACTTCTTTCCTCTTGTCTTCCTCCTCAAAGGCCCCAGAGACTCAGCCTGCTTTCCTCTGCTTTTCAGAGCAGCCACCCATTCTTCCTGGGATCCAGCCCCCTTGCAGGGAGGCTGCAGTGCAACCAGCTCCCCAGCTCCCACTTCCTCGATGCCCCAAATAAGTACACAGGTCCTTTTCATTGAAGGGTTTTACTGCTAATCACAGATGCAGGTTAGGGTGGGGAAACAAGTCACAAACATGGGGGACTGTGAAGGTCCCTGGATCGTGGCTCCCTGAGGGCTTCCCTTTCGTTCCTAAGGCAGGACCAGACCTCTTCTCCAGGCTGAGGAGGCCCCTTCCACTGGGAGGGCAGCTCCTCCCAGCGCAGGTGGGGCACAGCAGATGGGAACTGACAGCCACCACAATATGCCCTAAGCAGTTCATCTACGATTTGGAGGACCTTCAGACAGTGATGCCCACCTCACAGGTACTTCCTCAAAGGCCAGGGGATGGTTGCCCTAATGACATGAGCATGTGCTAAGCCTACCCTACTTCTCTTTCCTCCCAAGGAGATGAAGCCAAGACTGGATCCTCCAAACTTTCCAAGGCAAGAAATTGGCCTGGAGAGCGGCAAGGATTCTTACTCAAGAGTCCCTTCTCAGGACTTTCCAGAGATCCTGGCTTCAGAGGCAACAGGAAACCATTCTCCAAAGTGGGATGAAGGGCTTGAGGTCAAGGGGCCAGCAGCAGATCCTAGAGATCTTCCTACACAAGGCTGGGGTCTCTCCGCCTCTCTCCCTCATCGTCCTTCAGCTGGAGTCTTTCCCAGCCTGCTCTCCCATGTGCGTTTTCTGGTGGCGGATGAGGTTTGAGCTCCGGGAAAAGTGCTTCCCGCACAGAGTGCACCAGTAGGGCTTCTCCCCTCTGTGGGTCCTCTGGTGTGCTCCGAAGTTGGAGATGTCGCTGAAGGTCCGCCCACACTCAGCGCACTCATAGGGCCTCTCACCTGTGTGCGTGCGGTGGTGCACGCCAAAGCTGGAGCTGTTGCTGAAGCTCTTCCCGCACTCACAGCAGATGTAGGGCGCTGGCTCCAAGTGGGTCCGATGGTGCACCGCCAGAGTGGCGCTCTGGCTGAAGCTCTTGCCACAGATGTCACAGCGGTACGGCCGCTTGCCCAGGTGGTCTTGCTGGTGCGTGGTGAGGTCCGAGCGCCGCCGGAAGCTCTCCTGACACTTGGGACATTTGTAGTGCTTCTCTTCCAGGTGGATCCGCTCGTGCCGGATGCGGTTGGAGCTCCTCGAGAAGCTCTTGCCACATTCGGAACACTTGTAAGGCTTCTCGCCCGTGTGGATGCGCTGGTGTGTTCTCAGGTTGGAGGTATTATTGAAGGTTTTCCCACACTGGGCACATATGAAGGGCTTCTCATCGGTCTCGGGCCTCGGGTGAGCTGTGGGGCTTCTGGGCTCTCCCGCGGGGACAGTGACTTTCTGCCACGGCTTTTTGGGATGGATCTCTTGTGGACCTTCCGATGGGCTCTCTTGCCCGTGCTCTTTCTCCCCGTCTGGGATCCGAAAACCCTCTGAGTCATCCACTCTCCACGGCTTACCCCATTCCCCTTCCTCAGGCAGGTGCTGTTCTGGATTCTGCTCCTTCTCACTGCCCATTTCTGAACCCTGAGAATGAACACAAATGGCCAACACCTTTATTCCTGGGGTCTGGCTCCACCACAGGGCAACTTTGCTCTGGCTGAAGGGGTGTACACCTTCCCCATGGAACCATCCATCAGAAATGACCTCAATTAACGGGAATACTTAGAGAGAATGCCTTTACTTAATAACTCTCAAGTGACAAACTTCCACAGATATTTAAAGCTACCCATCAGAGTAAAAAGAAGGCATCACTTTTGTCCCCTCCCAACAGATAGTTGTGCAATGTGAATAATGTCACTTTTTTTCATACCACTAACAATGACAGTCTAGACTCTTAATTCGTGTGCAGCTAAAGGAGCTTCCAGTTGGGGACAGTTCCATTTCTCTGCCTAACTCTAAGCTAACTGAAACTCCTTTTATGTTTAATCTTTTTTGAAAAACCTTCCTTAAAAGTATCCATTTGCCTGCTTTCAAAATGAACAGAACCTCTCATTCTTGAGGCTCTCCCAGTTGTTTAAATTCTCTTAAATGTTCCGCCACCCTTCCCTTCCCCAGACCGCAGCCTAGCCTAGCAACTAGGGTTAACATCGGGGCCCTCCACGACCCACTGCGGGGACTGGGCTACGTCTGCTGATTGGTCAATATCCACTTCCACTCTCCAACACCGTGCACAGCCACATGCACACCACATCACACACACACACACACACACTCACACAGCCATTCTCACATACCAGCCACACTCAACCATGTTCTCACACCATACACACCTACCATAGTCACACACATACAGCCACACACAGACACATACACACACACCACACACTCACATACACTTATAGAAACTGACAGTCACACACATCACATATACACACACAGCCCTTCCAAACATTTAGCCACGTACGTGGCTACACAATCACACAGGTATATCCATACCCCACACAAAATCTCTCTCACACACACACACACACACACACACACACACACACTCACATGCCACCTACAAAGACTCGCAGATACAAACCACATTCTCTCCCCCCCACACAGCTACACATACGCACTGCCAACTTTGGCAAACATCAGTAAATGCTTGCTGGGCGACACAGACTCTGAGCTCCTACAGCCCGGGACAGGCCACGAGGAGACGAAGTACTTCCGGGCCAGTGCAGGTGGTGTTTCCTCTGGGCCCTGGGGCAATAATGGCGGGGAAGGCCCGGCGGGCACGCACAGATGCTGTGCAGTGACAAGAGCAAGAGACGAGGGGCGGAAGCACAGGCTGTGACAGGCCAGCGAGGGGAGAACGTGACAGAATTCCTTCAGGTCAGCAAGTATTTCTGGAACACACAAGAGCAGTCACGGAAGGGGCACTGACTACACTTCGGGCTGGATCCTGATAGCGACACACACTATAGAACTGTGCAAATCGTTCAAGCCCTCTGAGCCTCGACTCCCACATCGCTAACACCGCGACGCCTGTCTATACTGCAGGACCCTGTGGCGGAGGAGATGCCCCCAGTGCGCTCAGGGTGCTTGTGGCGCGTACGAGTAACGCAGCAAATGACAGCCGCTATGACCACTGTGGAGGACACTATATCCTAGCCCTGCACAGATTACAAGAATGAAAAAGATCCCTTACATGATCTTGTTAGGAAAGAAAACAAAATTTTTTTAATTAAAAAACAGTACAAGAAAAACAAAAAATGGTGAAATACTGACAGAGCCTCAAATCTTTGAGTGGAGGCCGGCAAATTTTTCTGGAAAGGGCCAGGCAGTAAATATTTAGTAAACATCTGGGACCACAGGATCTCCATTGCAACCACTCAACTCTGCCCTCTTATCATAAAAGCAGCCACAGACAATACACAAAGGAATGAGTGTGGCTGTGTTCCAATAAAACTTTATTTAAAACAAAGGGAGGTGAACTACAGTTTACCAGTCCCTGTTAGAGAGTGTTTCTTGAAAAATCTAGATAAGAGACATGAAGGAGGCTTGCTTCACTTTCAAAAATGCAAGTAAACATCAGAAACAATTTATTCCTTGATACTTACTGTTTCCTGACAATCCTTTTAAAAATCACAACCCCATTCTCACATTCCCAGTGCTCCTGCCCCACGGCACTTCTCACCTGCTAACATTCTATTTATTTCTTACATCTTTTAGTGTCTGCCTCCCCCTGCTAAAACATAAGTCCCATGAGGGACAGGGTCTTTGTTTTCTAATGTAACCCAAATTCCTCAAGTAGTGACAGTCATTTATAGCAGATCTTTAACAAATATTCGTTGAATGAGCTGAGTGAAGGGCAGGCCTGTCTCCAGAACCCATTTCATGCTTATTTGTGGCTGTCTCCCCCACTGTTCCTCAGGAATCTGCCCACTCTTCCACCTTTAGGCACCCACAGAATCTTGTACGTACTTGCTTTTACAGTGATTTGCAATGATCTTTTCACATATCTGTTTCCACTAGCAGTTAATAAGCAATTTGAGGGCAGAGACTGGGTCATTTTGGCAATCTCTCCCCAGCACGAGGCACTGCTCAAATGTTTTCTGAATGTCTGAGTCAATGGATATGATCTGAATTCAGTCCCCAGCCCTGCCCACCCCACCTAGGGCTCCAATACCTCTCTCTGTGCAGGGGGCTACCTGGCCCCTTCTCACATCCAATCCTGTTATTCTAACAGCCTGCAATATACCAGGCTCTGACTCTACTCAGGACCGAATGCTGGATCAAAATAAGAGCAAAAAGATTTAGGATTATAATTATTACCCTCAATTTATGGCACAGTGCAGGGAAATAGGCCACGAACTCCAGAAACTGGCATACAGTGTAGAAGGTTCAGTTCTGGGGGGTCAGGAACTGTGCCTTAGTCACCTTTGCATCCACTCCTCAATGCCTCGCACGGCACCTGGCATATTATACAGGAACCAATAATAATAAACATTTTTGAAGCTCATACTAAGTGCTAGGCCCTGGACTGAACACTATATGCAAATCATGTCACTTCATTTTCACAACCTATTTTAGAGATGAGGAAACTGAGGCTCAGAGAAATTGTAACTTGCCCCAGGGCACAAAGCAAGTGAGTGGCAGAACTGGGACCTATGCCCATCACTCCAAAGCCAGGGCTTTTAAGCATGACACTAGCAATGGAGAGGAGGAGGGAGGAAGACAGGGAGGGAGGGGAGAAGGGAGACAGGAGACTGGAGAGGGGGGGCGGTGAAGGGAAGGAGGAAGGAATAAGAACAGTGCCAGGTGAGTTCAGATGACACAGGCGAGTCTCCCTGAAGAGATCAGGGATGAGCAGCTGCAGGGATAAGTCAGTATCTGAGTTAGGACTTTGCAGGATGGGTGAGCAAGATTGGGACTTGCAGAGATGGGGAGCCCGCTATCTACTGAGAACACAGTGGCAGGTAAAGTACAGAAGTACTTTCATGTCACATTTCAAAGATTTGGGGAGAGAAGGGCCCATTGGGGCCAGGAGGCTCAGAGGTACAGGGAGGACCAAGGGTGGAAGGGATTGGGGCAGTGGAAAAGCAGCCAGGGCTAAGAAGTAATAGCCAAGAAGATAGGGCTGGTGATCACAGATGCTGAAGGTCAAGGGCCTGGGTTAGAGTGAAGGGGCCAAGCTGGAAAGTGGTCTGAAGGGCCAAAGTTCGGGGTCTTTAGGGTCAAGTCAAGGGGTAGGGGGTGGGGAATGATGCAGAGAGAGGAGCTTAGAAAGACCAGGGACAAGGTGTTGAAGAACAGGGAACTGTACCGGGTAGCTGCATAACGGGTCAGATAGAGGGGACGAAAGGAGTCAGAGGGCCCGCAGGAGATGGGCAGGGGAGAGGAGGCACAGGCTGCAATCAGAGGTGTTAGGGGCCCGGGGCCCGACGCTGGGTTGTGAGTAGCGGGGAGAAGCCGATGGCGGAGTCTAGGATACGCGCGTCCTAGAGCACAGGTCTGGGTTTTGAGTAGCCGGATGGCTTGGGAGGGAGGGATGAGAGAGGGGGAGGGGCTGGCCCCCAAAGTATGGTCGGTGCCGGCGGGGGGAGGACCTGGACTGAAAGGCCAACTGGAGGGCCTGTGGGGAGGGGCTAGGGCAGCCTCCTGGCCGCGCGGGCCAGGGGCGGGGGCCAGGGGTCGGGGCGAGGGGACCACCGGCTCCCATTTACTCCCCACCGGATCCAGGGAGCAAAGCCACAGCCTCTAACTCCCCGGAGGGAGGGAGGGGGCCACGTTCAGAGTTCCCCGCGAAGCCGTGTCCACCTCCCCCCGCGACCTCGGGCCCAACCCGGACCCACCTCGCTCCCGCCGCTCCGTCAGGGACAGCGCCGCCTCGGTGGGCCGGGGGAGGAGCCGGAGCCGGAACCCAGAAAGGACCCGCCCTACCTCTCCAGGATTGGTTCCTGAGGAGAATCCTTCCTTCCCACTGGCTGCACTGGCTGCCACAACGCAAGAAACCCAGGCGGGACCGCCAATAAACTTTGGCCTCGGGCAAGGCCTGCTGGGAGTTGTAGTCCTGAGGAAGAGCGTAGACTCGGAGACGGAATCTGCGAAGTTTAGAACTGAGTAGCCAAGACTGAGTTCTCTTCCAAGGTCCTCGGATTTCCTTCTACGTTCACGCGTTAAAAGCCCAAGGTGCGGGGCCACTGGTCTGGCCAGCAGTAGAATACGTAGAGCTAACGTGAATGACCTCCACGGAATCATGAACTCAGTTTCTTCTTTACTTTGAGCTGGTGGCACTTGACGATCCTGTAGACATCCCGTGAAGCCTTGATTCGCGCGCTTTACTTGAGGTTTATAATTAAAAGTCAGAGGATTGTAGAACTAGAAGGGAGATTAAAGATCAACTAACCCAATCCGTTTGTCAGAGAAACTAAACGTTCCCCGTATGAGGCGCTGCCTCTGGGTTCCCCAACGCTTCTGCACAGGGATTTTTCTGCGTCCTACCTGGATAAAGCTGACTGCCATTCATCAAGCCGGCACAATAAGACTTCTAAGGTATATCCAGGGTGAAGGTTTTTTTTTCCCCCAAGTTTTATTTAAAAAAAAAAAAAAAAGTCTAATAGAATATTCTCATACCTGCACGGTATTTCAGTGCAAAGAGCAAAGAATATTGTCTTCAGAGCTAGATAAACTAGATTTATAATCCCAGTTCTACCGCCCAACCATTTGGAACACCATTTTCCTCCCCTGTAAAATCCCTGGCAGAATTGTTTTAAGGATTAAATGAGGTAAAGCTTCTGCTTCCGCAAATATCAGTTCTCTTTCCTGCTGGTAAATTCTCTTGTGTGCAGCCAGTGTGAACAATGGGAATTAGTTTTTAAGATTAAGATATTCTGGAAAGTATGTTTGAAACTGAGTATGAATGAGTAAAATATAAATCCCCCACATACACTATTGCTTATAAATTGATATAAATAAAATACTGAGAAGGCAGATCAGAAATAAAACTGTGGCTTTATTTCTAACTGTGGTTAAAGCTTGCTTGGGTGGATTCAAGGCTATTCAAAAACCAATCCCATAAGGTGTTTTCCTATTACCAGTGCAAAGCCCTTCCCCACAACTTCTCATTCATGATGAAAATAACATCATGCCAAACAACAAATATCAAATTTTATTTAAGAACTGTGCAAAAGCAAACCAAAAATTTCACCCATGCATTGTGATAATTACATTTATATATCAACTTGACCAGGCTACAGGGTGCCCAGACATTTGGTTAAACATTATTCTGACTGTTTCTGTGAAGGGTGTGTTTGGATGAGATTAATATTTAAATTGGTAGAATGAGTAAAGCAGATTGCTCTCCCTAATGTAGGTGGGCCCCATCCAATCAGTTGAAGGCCTGAATAGAACCAAAAAGCAACCCTCCCCCTAGTATGAGAGAATTCTTCCTGCCTGACAGTCTTTAGCCTGGGACATCAGCTTTTTTTCCCTACTTTCAGGCTCGTATGGAAATATTGATTCTTCCTGGGTCTCCAGCTTGTCAGCCTTCAAACTGGAACTACGCTATTGGTTCCCCTTCGTCTCCAGCTTGCTGACTAACCCTGCGGATCTAGGGACGTGCCAGCCTCCATAATCATGTGAGCCAATTCCTTATAATAAATCTCTTTATACATATAAATATAACAAACATATATTGCCCAGGAGGATCCTAACTATTACAAGCACTAACAGAGAACTTCTGACAGAAAGATCCAGTTTCTATTGGGTAGAACTGTGTACTCATCTGCAAACTGAGATCAGCCAGTATTTCCACAAAGAGGCCAGATCACATGTGTGCAATGACTTGAAAGTGAGTAGGCTTCTTTCTGCAATCCATGCCAAAAAATGAGGTTCATTATTTTAACCTCACACAGGAGCTACCAACTTCCTATTTGAAATCAATACTCTCACCTAAGAGGCTGTTTGCTACACAAGGTGTCACGTCTTCTAGGATAATGGTCTTATGGGGAAAAAAAGCCTCTACACTGGTGGTTAAAACTGCCACTTTTCTAGCTGGACCTCTCTAAATCCCAGGAGGAAATTCGAAAAGGCCAGGGTAACAGACAGACTCATCCATGGCTGTCTTTCCAAGGCCACGCACAGCTGGGCTGCTGTGTTTGAAACTGTGCCTCCCAGCTCCCTGATTGTGCTCTTGAGGCTTTTCAGGATTATGGCTACCACATTTAAAATCCCTGCACCTGGTTAGCATCAATAGGTAAGTTAGCTTTGAAAACGTGTACATTAGCTCTGAATGTCAGGACACTATACTGTAAACAAGCATCAAGGAAACAGAAAAGGATGGCATGTTTTACCCTTCCAGCTTCCCCACCCCATATTCCAGAAGAAAGAAGGAAGAGCGTGTGACCCAAAATATGTTTACTTTTAAAAAGCTGGCTTTGGTCTGCACTGAGAGAAGGGAAAAAGCCATTCTGGAGGGGACAAGAGAGAAGTCAGGGACTGGGCACCATAACTTCGTGACTAAAAGGTCAAGTGCAGGATGAGGCAGGGTGAAGTTCCTCTAAATAGCTCCTCGAGTAGAGAACCCCTGTATCTTGATGACACACATTCACCGTCATCACCTACACCTAATCATCACCAAACCTTCATTTGGTTTTCAGGAATTCTTCCAGAGCAATGGGAATTTTAAGTCCCCAGAAGGATGACAGAGTTTAGAACTGAGCCCTGAGTGAAAGGTGGGTTGAATCAAAATCACAAGGTCTAGAACTGGGGAAAGGCGATGGGATGTTTTGGAATCAGGTGTTGGGCCGACAGACTGAAATCCAGGCTAGGGTGCTGGACCATCAGGGGAGCAGGTAATGAGGTACAGCCCTAAAAAGAAGGAACCTTGAGCCCCTGTAGGGCTGGGGCAAGGTCAGTGGGCCAGGGCAGGATCATATCCCCAGGTGGGAAAAGCTCCGGTGCCTGAGGAGGGAGTAAGGAAGGGTCCACGTTCATGGCCACGTCTCCATTCGCATGGCCTTTTTCTTCTGGCTTGTGGCCAGTTGGTGGCTCTGATTTCTGGAGTTCCGAGCAGATGATTAGAGGTGCTGTATTTTTCCCTCCATCATGAAGGCAAGGCTCAAAGAAAGGGCGAAGGGGGCCAGAGAAAGTGTGGGTGAAAGTAAAGATGTGGGATCTGCTGGTCACATTGTAGAAGGAAACAATGCCTGCTTCATAGTCCAGGAAAATCCCCACGCACCGTGGGGGCTCCTTGAGGCGCAAGGTGGTCTGTGGGGATGTGAGAGCTTCATACTCCTGCTCGCTACTCTGGCGGACAAGCCAGTGTCCATTGGCGGGCGTGGCAGTGACCTTCCCCTTCCTGCTCACGGACTCACTACACACTCCCAGGGCCCATTTGGTCTTGTTTCCCACGTCCACCTCCCAGTAGTGACAGCCCACCGTGAAGTACTCAGCGCCCAGGACGCTGACGACAAAGTCAAATCTCTGGGGGCCATCGGGCACAGGCTGCCTTCTGTCTCCAAGCCTCACACATCGCCGGTCCTCAGACAGGATGAGTTTGGGATGTGCTGTGTCCGGGTCCAGGGTCACTGCCACTGCAGAGAGTCACTGACAGGTGAGGCTGGGAAAGGCAAGGTCTTAGGGGATCTTTGGGTAGCTTTGGAGGGAAAGATAATCCCTAGGTCTGTGACCACTGTCATTGGCCTATTTGATCTCATGGTTCCCCCTCCCCTATGTGTTAAGGAGCCAAAGAAAAACTGTCTTCCAGTCTCCTAGATCTGCTGGCAGTGTATTAAGTTGAAAGAGGAAAATGTATTTCATCTGTCTGTGAAGCTGCCTTAATCCTTAGGAAACACTGCCTTTGTCTTCGATGGTCCCAAGGAATCTAATGGATGATGATAAACATAGGCTTTGATGTTAGACCCAGTAGCCAGCTAGGATGTGTGAGTACCAGCTCTGCCACTTGCTGGTTTTGTGACCTTGGGCTTGTTATTTATCTCCCAACTTCAGTTCCTTCCTCTGTAAAATGGGAGTAGGGGCTCCCATTTGTACAAATGTGTATAAATTTGTACAAATTTGATGAGCTAATATAGGAGATGGTGCCTAGTTCACACAGTGAGTATGTGATGCTTGGTAGTTAAAATCATTGCTTATAATTATCATTTCTAAATGGTAATATAGAGAGAAGGATTCTTCTTTAAAATTGTGGATTACGAGGGTCACAGTGAGTCTCCCCCCTTCCCCATGTACAGAAAATAGGCTCTTCTTGGAGAGTGAACCCGTGAAATCTGTACTCAGTCAGGTGGTGGGAGTGAGCCAGACCGTGAGTGTCAGAAGGGTTTTTGAGCACCTTGGTTGGTGATCTGGTGTTCTCTCAAGTGCCAACTCATCAATTCTATTGTACCTGCCTGAAGGAAGCCATGTGAACAGAAGGAGGATGAGCAGCCAGAAAATTGATAAGCAAAGCAGTGAAAATAACAGGTCTCATTAAAATAACAGCAAAAAACCCTCCCACTACTTAGGAATAAAATGAAAAGAGATGTGCAAATCTTTTAGAATAAAACTATGAAAGCTTTTTGTAGTCTGCACTGTGGGAGCATGGGCCTCACCCATTCTCTTCTCTGAGAATCTCAGTCACCACCCCCCGCAAAAGAAAACTGATTTTTGAAGAAGGACGTGGCAGGTGTGTAGACGGAAATAGGAGCACTGGCTATTGGTCCAATTGTGGAGTAGGAAGGACTTCCCAAACTTGAAAGCATGGAAGAGACTACAAAGGAAAAGATGGATAAACTTGACTACATAAAAACAAAACACTCATGCACCAAAAAAATACCATAAGGAAAGTAAAATGAAAATGAAAAAACTTGGAAAAATAAGTTGTGAAAAATATGAAAAGAACTAGTATACTTTATATAGAAAGAATCCTTACAAATCAAAAAGTAGCCAGGACAGGACAGGAGCAGACAAGTCACAAAGATGATGTACAAATAACCAATAAACTTAAGATAAATCTCAAAAATCATAGAGAACCCATAAGAAGATTAACATGTATATTTATCAGTGTTCTATAAGGGGGGAGACTTTCTAAATCTAAATGTGACCCCCAAAATCACAGATTTTTTAAAATTTGATAAGCAGATAAACAGATTTGATTTTAAAAAGCTCTAAATGACAGTCTGCATTCCACAGGACCAGAGCTATGGGCTCTGACATGTGGATGACCTGACTGGTGTAACTTACCAAAGTGCAGCCTTGCCCTCCTCCAGCCTAAAAGACATAAAGAGGATGCTTGAATTAAAGATAGAAAAACTGAGAACTCCTGGGGCATGTGGGCCAAGTGTGGGAAAAGTGTACCTCACCTGAGTTCGCCGCAGCTCTTTTCAACTCTATACAAGAAGAAAGAAGGGGGTGAGCTATTGCTGGAAATACAGACCCAATGGGAGATCAGGTGGTACGGGAGTTAAAAGAGCATGGGACACTTACTCAGTTCACTCCGGAGTTTCTCTAAAGAATAAAAACAGTTGGACCAATCAAAACAAGGGCTTCTACATGCCCAGAGCGCTGCAGTCCCATCCCAACCACATTCCCACATCGGATCCTCAGTAGCAATACACTGAGCTTCCCCATAATGGGACTTGCAATAGCAGTGCCTCCCAGCCATGGGCCAGGGCTCCCTGGCGACACGGCGGAGGGTCAACCAATTCCTGTGTCCACCAGCATGTCCCAGCAGACCGAGTCAATGACACGTCTTCTGCATATAGGTCATGACAATGTAAACATTTGTAGGATGTTGTGGGAGTAGAATAAAGTATAAGTTCATTTAAAACAATCACCCAATTTCCATGTGATTTCCTTAGGTATGTTTTCTCAATGTAAAATAAAACAGACATGTCGTCCTGTGTCTGAAGATTTTTTTGGTTATGAAGAGGTTCTCATACGTGAAGTGGTGGAGAAACACTGCTCCACATATTCACTTTAATGAGGATCCATATGCTTTGGATCCCTCCTAAGGGAATGTCACGCCTAGGGAATATAAAGGGTCTCCCAGGCGGCTTCACCTATGGAAGGTGAGGGCTTCCTGGTCAGACCTTTCCAGATAACAGTTCTATGGGAAAGAGGAACAGGGAATATCTGAGAAGAGAGAACTTTGAGAGCCAATACATCTCCAACCCCCATGACCTCAAGTGCCCTTGCCGCCCTCTTCTGCTGCAAGAAGTAAAACCGAGACACTCATCCTAAAGCAAAGACATCAGCAGAAGGAGGTTTGTGCCACGGATGAGGCGAGGAACTTACTGAGGGCTTTATGGAGCCTTCCTAAAAAACAGAAAAAGGCACGAGTGAATAGACGGGCCACAGGAAGGCTCATCACTCCATCCCCCCTGGTGGAAAGGGCGATGACCAGCCTGTGGACCCCGAAACCAGTCACATCTCTCAAAGTTTGGACTGGAGAACTTGGTAGTGCTGCTGCCACTTTCCCAGTGACCCGGTTGCCCGGAACTTTGGGTTCTCCTTTCTCGGCCCTCCCTTTCTGTCTGGCTCCTTTTCTGTGGTCCCCGTGAGGGCTTCTGTGTGTTTCTAACTGTGTGCTCATGCGTGTGTGTCTTGCTGCCCTTCAATAACCTCCTGTTGGTAAATAGCTCTGCTGTGAGACTAGCTGAAGGCCTAGCATCAGCTCGTGGACATGGCTCTATTATTCTCGACAGTGACTCCGCTGAAGTCCTGCAGACCGACTGATACATTAGGAGGTCCCAGGTTTGGGGACATAAGCTGTAGACTTCCGGGGAGTACTGTACTTGTGGCTTTTCCAGAAAGGCCATCAGCCCACATTTTCTCCTAGCGCTTGGCTCTGCCAGAGAATTAAAGTTATACATCTGAGTCCGCAGCCATGCCCTGTGCTAAGGGCTGGGCATGTGTTAGGCATTGCGCGCTCGGGCGGTGAAACCGAATATGATATGGCCCTTAAGGAACTTATCATTTTTATGATTCCCGTTATTAATAGCCTCCATTTGTTGTGCCCTGTTCTTATAATGAGGTGGGCACCAAATCCCCTCAACAATGTGAGGTGCCTATAATTAGTATCCTCATTTTCTAGAGTGGCGGGCTGAGGCTCAGAGGGACATGGAGATTTGCCCAGGTCATCCAGCTAACAAGTGGCCAGGGAGGCTGGATTCCAGCCTACGTCTGTCTGCCTCCCAGTCAGAGGACGGCCCCGCTACACCACACTATGCCTTCTGCCCTTGGACAGAATAGCCATAGCGTCCCTGAGGTGTGTGCGCCCACACTTTCACCACCTTGGAGGAGAGGAGATGCGGAAATCAGTGCAGATGGAGCCATTTTTGAGCCAGGGACTTGTCTTCCCAGCAAGACCTTCCAAGGGCAGAGCTCCCATTTTTTGGTACCCTGGGTGTGTCTAACTTTTACTCACAGTGGCCCAGGGCAAACAATTAATGAAGATGAAAAATGGGAAGGGAAAGGGGTACCAGGCTTTGTAATAAGAACTTTTTAAGTTGTCTATTTTAATCCTGAAAACAATCAGGTGAAGGGACTTACTGTCCCCATTTTACAGATGGGGAAACCAAAGCTCAGAGCAGTAAAGTGCCTTCTCCAAGACCAGTAAGTGGCAGACGGGTGATCTGAGCCAGGTGTCACTGATCCAGTCACTTTCTGTAGAGTCTGTGATCCTCCCATCATAACACACTGCCTCTCTCAATGCAAAAGTTGTATGGATTTTTGAGATGCTCATACACCCCATATGACCATAATAATACCTTCTTAAATAGTAAGTAGACCTTCTTTTTAAGTGATTGGTGGAAAGGCTGATGAAAGGAGCTCAGGACAGTCCAGACCTATGAATGTTGACCAAGGGCATCCCCTCACCATGGCCGTCCTATAGCCCCTTGATACGTGAAAGTAAATTCCAATAATATTAGTGGACGATGTATGTGTGTGTGTGCGTGTGTGTGTTTGTGGGTGTAATGTATGTATGATAGTCTGTCGGCATTCATGTAGAAGTAGAAAGAATATGTTCTTTGTTATTTGTTCCCTACTCTTTATTCTATACATATAATTACCTTTTTCTTTTGCGTGGTCTGAGAGAAGATTTTCTAGAGGAAGAAAAGTAAATGAGATTCTGTGCCATTACTTTGAGGGTCCCCAACTCCTACTGAGTTAACCCGCTCTTAAACCTCCCTATCTCCACCTCCCTGACCCAGACCCTCACCATCTCTCATCTGGATGACAGAAATGGTGCCCCCCACATCCTGTCTTCTTCCCTCTGGTCCCGTCTCAACACCGCAGCCAGAGAGAGCTTCTTGAAGCGCAATTCTGGTCAGGATTGCCCTGTTCACTGCTTTACCACTGCTCCGAGAAGAAAATCCGAAACCCTTCACATGATCTACAAGGCCTCCCCTGGCCTGACCCCCGCTAAGTCCACAACCTCATCCCCTGTCACCTTTCCCCTCACTTCTGCACTGTGTGTCTTTCGCATATTGTTCTTTCTGCTGTGGAAGGTTTTCTGTTCCCTCTTCCTCCAAGCCTGCCTGTCTTCCAGATCAAACATCACTTCTTGTGGGGCTCCGCTCCTGTCCCTCAAGTTTGGTCGGTTGGTTCCTCCTGGTTCTGGTCTTTATGGCCCTTAGAACTTCCTCTCGTGGCGTTTGTGCACATTTATTTGTGTAATTACTTCACTTAGGTATGCTTCCCTGACTGGACTGAAAGCTCCAACAAGGCACAGACTGTGTCTGCTTTTACTCGCCATTGTGACCCCAGCGTCTAGTATAATCTGGGGCACTTAGTAGACAATTACTAGTTGTTTGTTGAATGAATAAAAGCTCCCCCCCCCCCATGTTAGATCCACACGACTCCCACAGAATAGGATCAAGCAGTGAGTTCACATACAAAAATCACCGAACATACTGGAAAGCAAGCTCTGACAAGAGTCTGCAAAAACTGGAAAAGACAGGTATAGATGCCCCACCATCCCTGCCAGCAAGGGCAGCAGATAGTGGGATTTTCAGGTATACAATTTAGATTAGCGGGCCCTGGGAGCACAAAACAAACAAAACACAATAACATCCCCACCCAGCTCAGGACACTTACCTACCTCCATCACCTGTTCATAGAGAAGCTTCTCTAGAAGACAGAGAGAGATATGGCAGCTCAGTTTAAGGAAGGGCTTTTCCTAATAGGCAGGTTTGTCCAAAGATGGCCCAAGCTGCCCGAATAGGACTTTGCTCCTTGTCACTGTGGGTGTGCAACTGTTTGAAAGGATTAGAGGGTCTTCAAACCATCAGATAGGGGAAGGAGTATTGGATTCTGTGACTTTCAGGGTCATTTGCAACCCTGTGATCCTGTGAAATTCAACCGTATTCATGGGGTTTCATCTCATGGATAGAATTGCGTTTCTTAATTAACTAGAAGGCTGGCATGATCAGTTATTTTTTAATTTATCAAAAGAGAAGGATTCACAGCTCTGCCCAGGGGTTTTCTGCAGTTTCTCTGACCCTCTCTGCATTGGGAGTCCCCAAGCATGGCTCTACCAGTTCTCTCTCAACCATTTTGCAGGGTCTCCAACCTATGGCTAATTCATGTCCACGTCTACTTCCCCCGGCCATTTCCTAGAGAAGCCTGTCCCACTTCTGGCCAGCTGGGGCTCCCTTACCACTTAGTTACCTTTTGATCTTCTTTGCTTCCAGATGAGGTATATGCCCACCATGATGATAATCCCCAGGACAGGCAGGATCACAGCAAGAGCCACTGCTGAGGAGGAGATCCTCCCTGGAGACGGGGCTAAAACAGAAACCACCAATGGCCACCCTCAAAGAGACATTCGATAGCTTCTCCCATGCCAAGGACCCTGTTTTAGATGGCAGATGGCTCAAGCACATCCCAATCGTCTCTATTGGGTCTAGGGAGAGACCTCCAGACAAGACTGGTGAGGGTCTTTGCTTCTTTCAGTCACTCCAACCCTGGATGACCCAGGGATGACTTTAAAGTGAGATGTTCATTTCTTAGGAGTGGTTTTGATGGTCCTGCCTGAAGACAATGGGTTAAACTCCACTTTTGAACCACAACCTTGTCCTGCCCTATATGGAGCCGTTATCTGGGGACTTTGGAGGATAGGAGGGGCTTCCTCAGGGATCATCTCTTGTCTTCTCATGAGCACCCACCTGTCTCCCCATCAAGTCCTCACCCTGCTGTGAAACAAGTCAGTGAGTGACATCTTGGCCCTGAGCCCTACCAGCAGCCGCAGAACAATTTCTGTGGTGCTATAGCCGCAGACCTAAAGCCTGAGCAAGAAGAAAGAAGAAAGGAAAGAAGAAGAAAAAAAAAAGAGCAGAAGAAGCTCTGTGACCAGTGGGAAGAGTCTCAGCTGGATGCGAGACTTCACTCAACAGTGTGTGACCCTGGGCAAGAGACTGAGCCTCCCCAAGCCTGGTTGACCATCTATAAAATAGAGATGATATAATCCCTGTCCCGTTGGGTTGTTGGGAGATTTAAAGAGGTCGAGCAAGTAAAGCACTTAGCACTTAGTGAGAGAGCAGTGGCTGTAGTAAGGGAAGGGAGAGGGACAGAGAGAGAAAAAAGAAGGGATTCACAGAAGTCATGACCCCGTCTCATCTGGGACCCCAGGCCACAGTCTGTCTTTCTTGGCTCCAAAACCACTCTGCTCTGCCCCATGGCTCCGAGTTTCAAGGGTCTTTAAAAGATTCATACCCCTTGAACCTCTTAATTCTAATTCCAGAAAGGCATTCTAAGAAAATAATCAGTATCACTTCCCAAAATATGTGCAAAGATGTTCACTGCACCATTTGTCATAATAGGAGGAAAAATGGGAAACCATCCAGATGTCCAGAAATAGGGCTTTGATTAATTTTACTATGCTATAACCACACAACGAAGTACTGTGTAGCCCTTAAAAATCATGTTGCAGAAAACTACTTAAGGGCATGGGCAGAAAATGCCCATGACGTTGTAACTGAAGGGAAAAAGACCCAGCAGAATACATATATGCAAACACATGCACACTCAGAGATACAGACATACTAGAATGTCTTGAAAGAAATGCCCCAAAAGGTTAGCAGCAGTTCTAATTTATGACATAATAGGCCATTTTTGGTTTCTTTAAAATGTTCATCCTTTTTTCAAGTTTTCTACCACAAACATTTTTACTTTTAGAATTTAAAAAATATGAAAATTCTTTATAAAGTTTCCATTAAGGTACAAGTTTTTTCCAGGGGCTTTAAGCCCGTTTACTGCCCTGGCTTTTACCTGCTATGAGCATGGCTGTGGTCTTCTCTTGGCCAAGGGCCAAATTGTGGATGGTGCAGGACACATTCCCCAGCGTGCTGTCCCTGACTCTGCTGGACACCGCTATCCGGAAGAGCCCAGCTTCCAGGACATGGGCATCCGACAGGGGTCGAAGCACCCTGCCTTGAGGGTCTCTCCACTCGGCCAAAGGCTGTGGAAACCATCCCACCGACCTGCACACCAGCTGGATCCATCCAGCGTCGTAGCCCTTCACGTGGATGTAAGGGTCGGAGCCTAGAACTGGAGCGGGACAGGGAGCAGAGACGCCTGGCAGTGGGGGCGTGGTCCCCGCCAGAGCCCTGTCCCCTTCCCGCAGCCTCCCCAGGGTGGCGGGTCTGTTCATGGCACTTGCGTGCCCTGCCCTCTCCCCACCCCCATGCTCCTCCCAACCTGGTGAGAGAGTCTCTGGCTTCATCCTCACACCTTCACAAATCCGCCTCTAGGGTAACTGCATCCCACGATTCAGGTCTTGGGGGCACCTCGGTCCCCCCTTTGAAAATGACTAACCTGCCACCTGCAGGGTCACGGTGCCGTTTCGAGTCAGGTTTCCAATCTGGACCTCGCATTGGTACAGCCCTCGGTCCTCCAGCCGGACGTGGCGGATCTCCAGGGACACGCTCCCCTCTCGGGGGTCCCTCAGCAGCGCCGTCCGCCCCATGTATTCTGGCATCACGCCTTCCTCCCGGTCTCTGCCGTCCCGGAACACGTGCACGACCTGGGAGCGGTCCGGGCTCGGGGACCGCAGCCACGTCACCACGGCGGGCACGGTGACCGGCCACAGGGCGAGCGGGCAGAGCAGCTGGGCTGTGCCCCCTAGTGGGGCCAGGTGGTAGTCGTCGGCGTCCCCTGTGAGGTGTGGACAGAAAAGGGACAAGGGCGTCTGGGAGGGACAGGAGAACAGGAGCTGGGCGGGGGATGAAAGGGATGTCTTGGCGAAGGGCAGGGCCTGGGGAGGGCATTGGAAAGGACTGGGGGTGGGGGTGGAGAACAGAATGCGGGAACAAATAAGGCCCCTTTGTTCTTGGGACTCCTCCAGCAGACTTCCCAGGCAGGGAAAGAGGTTCACCAACTCCTACCTGACAAGGGCATTGGCAGCCGGAGGAACACGAGTGCCACGAGGCAGCCAGAGAGCCAGGAGCCAGAGGAACTTGCCATCTCTGTCCGAACTATGCAAGGACAGAGGCAAGGAGACACCAGAAAGGGCTGGTGAGCTTGATGTGGGCGTGGGGACAATGTAAGGAGGTGGGGTGCAGATGCAGGCTGCTCAGCAAGTGCTCTGCAATCACACAGCCCAGGGTTGGAATCCCAGCTCTGCTACTTACCTCCGTGTCAACTTATAACAACTTCTCTGGGTAACCTTGTGACTGAGACTCTGTTTCTCTGTCTTTAAAATGAGTATAATGACTGTGCCTCCTGGCAGGATTATTGTGAGGATTGAAGGAGGGAAGTTCTCAACGTGGAGGCTGGTGTCAGGGGTGTCTATAAATGCCATGAGTGAGGACCATGGTGACACGGAGGGTGAGGCACTGAGTGTGATTTGGAAGGCTTAGGGAGGAGTCTGGAAGAACGAGAACTTGCACCCAGTACTAAACAAGTGCACACCAGAATACTGGCTTCTTTTAGCATTTAGTGTCCCAAGCCAGACTTGGAAAGGGCCTGTTGCTAGCCCATCTTCCACCCACAGTGGATTCAAGTCTTGGCTCCACTCACGTACTAGCTCCGTGGCCCTGGGAACATTGCTTAATATCTGTGGGCCTCCAGTGCTTCATCTATAAAGGTGCAACCTTTTTCCCAGGTTCAAGGAGACAATGCATGGAAAGCTCTTGCCACAAATGCCTCGCTGAACAAGCGCTCAGTAAATGTGCTGTAGTCGGTCTTACTAAATCATCAGGTGCATGAACCACAAGCACACCCCAGAGGATTGCCTCCTAGAAAATTCTCTCCCCACCTACTTGCTACTGCCAGAAATCCCTTTAGTAGGAAACAATCTTTCAGGACACCTGGATGGCTCAGTAGGTTAAGCATCCGCCTTTGGCTCAGGTCATGATCCCAGGGTCCTAGGATCGAGTCCCGCATTGGGCTCCCTGCTCAGAGGGAAGCCTGCTTCTCCTTCTGCCTGCCGCTCCCCCTGCTTGTGTTCCCTCTCTCGCTGTGTCTCTCTTTGTCAAATAAATAAAATCTTAAAAAAAAAAAAAAAAAAAAAAAGGAAACAAATCTTCCATGCCACAACTGGGGATGAAGTTTAAATGTAAAAACATTGGAGGAAGTGGGGCAGCTGGGTGGCACAGTCGGTTAAGCATCAGACTCTTGGTTTCAGCTCAGGTGGCTGAGTCGGTTAAGCGTCTGCCTTCGGCTCAGGTCATGATCCCAGGGTTCTGGGATCGAGCCCCACATCAGGCTCCCTCCTCGGTGAGGAGCCTGCTTCTCCCTCTCCTCCCCCACTCATGCTCTCTGTCTCAATCTCTGTCTCTCTCTCTCTCAAATAAGTAATTGAAATCTTTAAAAAAAAATTATCATCCAAGGTGGAAATAAGCAGGGCCTGGGATCCCCGGGAGTTACCCCAATCCCTAAAACCCTCAAATAGAAGGTGCTTTTGTAATACCCCTTGGATAGACATGCCCAGAGTGACACAGAGCTCCACGCTGAACCAGGGCTGCTTGAAGTCAAGTAAGAGGAGACCCCCCACAGCCCCATCTTCCGAGATTCAGATAGATTATTAAGTGAGTAAGAGGATGGGCTCTAGAGTCAGCTTGGGTTCCAGCCCTGGCTCTGCCATTACCTGGCTGTGTGACCTTAGACAGGTTAGTTAGTTAGTTTTTCCAAGTCTCCTCTCAATTTACACATGAAAGGAAGCTAATAATAGTACCTATCTCATAGCTAAGGCTATAGTAAGGATTCACAGAAAATACATGTGAAATCATTTGCACCAGATTCTAAAAATAAAAAAGCAAATGAAGTCCTCCAGCATACTGTTCACTCTGTAAGAGGGCAGCTGAGGTGGCTTGAAGAGGGGAGTCTCCCTGAAGCACATTACCAAGTTACTGATGAACAGAAAGCAGCTGTGGGAGCAGACTAACCCCGGGGAGGATGACATCAGAAGTAGGACATTCACACTCTAGTCAAAAAGAGAAATACAAATTAAGACCACAGTTAGATATGTTTTGTCTTCCTTTAAATTATCTAATATTTTTTTTAAAATCCCCAGAATTATCACACATGTGGGCAAACCAACTCTCTTGTTCATTGCAAAACAACTGTCACAAGGATAATTAAGCCATAAGTATCAAACGATGTGTAAATATGCAAAATTTTAACCCAGTAATTTCACTTCCAGCAAAGAATCCTATAGGAATCAGTAAGGATGTGCATAAGGATTTACTGGTGAAGATGCTCATCACAAAGTTATTTTCGAAAAGGAAAAACTGAAAGAAACCCAAAAGTCCTTTAAAATGAATAGTGACCTATTTATGATACATTCTTGCTATGAAATACTATGCAGCATCTCATAATCATGCCATAGAACAATCTTTAATAGCACCGGGAAATTTTTACTATAATCCAAACCAATAACTTTAAATGCAATACGCATAGTATGATACCATTTAGGGAGAAGGTGTTTAGGAAAAAAAGGCAAGAATGTAGATACTAAAAAATGACTGCTTCTGGGGGGTGGCAGTGAGGATTAAAGGTGACCTTATTTCCTCTATATTTTCCAAATTTTCTACCTTGAATACCTATAACTTTGATGATCAGAAAACAAACACAGTGAATATTAAAAGACAGAGGAGGAAGATGACCAGGAAGCAAGGAGAAGGAGGAGAAACAGAGTAAACTTTGAGCAAAGGCACAGACAGCCCAGGAAGGCAAAGAAGCCCAGCTGGAAGTGCCCCCCCTACCCCCCGGGGTCCACAGCCAGAAGCTGCAGCCGTAGCTGCTCAGCCGGCCCTATTCTCAGAGCTTGGAATGGAAAATTAACAAGTTCTCAGTTAACATATATTGATATTATAATAATCAACATTATATTAATGTAGGATTGAATTAACACTAAATCATAAATATGTTTTTGAATTGCTAATATTGTTCTATATTAACAGTAGCTCCCATTTCCTATACCTATAGGTACTCTACATATATTGTCTTTGGTATTGACAATAACCCTGAAAAGTAGAAATTACTTTCCTCATTTTACACTTGGAATAAGAAAGGCAATCATGCACACACCAGGGTATTATGCAAGCAAACTGACAGGCTCCTTTCTGGAAGTAAGTAGAATGTAAAACATGGATAAATAGATGAAAGAATGAATGAAGGCATACACCTGTAGCATGAGATACAAAATGGGCAAGAGACTTCCTCACTTTTCAGAGTGATTATCATGGAATTCCTTTATGAAGAAAGTCCTCGTAATAATATAAAATATGATTTCACTTCCTAAAGTTCAATATACATACACAATTTAAGGACCATTGATATCTTAACAACATGGAGTGTTTTGGCCAATGAATATGGTTTATCTCCCCACTTATTCACGTCTTCTTTCATTTCTCTCAGCAGTATTTTATAGTTCTCAGTGTATAAATCTTACATATCTTTTGTCAGCTTCATTCCTAAATATTTAATATTTGATGCTATTGTAAATGGTATTGTTATTAATTTTAATTTCTGATTTTTCATTATGAGCATATAAAAACATGGTTGATTTTTGTGTATTGGTTTTATATCCATGATCTTGCTAACTTCACTTGTTAGTTCTAGGCGTTTTTCTGTAGCTTCCATAGGATTTTCTACATAGGTGATCACATCATCTGTGAATAAAGAAAGTCTTACTTCTTCCTCCATAATCTGGAGGTCTTTTATTTCCTTATCTTGCCTTATTGCATGGTTCCTTGCTTTGTTCCTGATACTAACAGAAAACATTCCTTCTTCACCATTGGGTGTAATATAAGCTTTTCATAGATGCCCTGTATCAAATCAAGCAAATTCCCTTCCATTCCTAGTTTACTGAGAGTTTTTATCAGGAATGGATGTTAAATTTTGTCAGATGACATTTTTGTATCTATTGTGATGATCAGATAACTTTTAATTTTTAGTTTGTTTCATATAGTAAATACATTGGTTGATTTTTAAATATTAACCAACCTTATATTCTGGGGATAAACCCCAGTCAATCATGATGTAGTATCCTTTTTCTATATCTTTGGGTAAAATTTTTTAAAATGCTAAGAATTTTCGCCTCTATGTCCATGAAAGATAAGGTCAGTATCTCTCTTGTAATACCTTTTTCTGATTTTGGTAATTAAAAGTAATGCTGTTGACATAGAATAAGATGAGAAGTATTCTCTCCTCTTCAATTTTCTAAGAGTTTATGCAGCACTGATATTATTTCTTCCTCAAATGTTTGATGGAAATCACCCCTGAAGCCATCTGAGCCTGGAGTTTTTTTTATGAGAAGGTTTGTAACTACACATTCAATGTCTTTAAAATAAACATAGGGTAACTCAGATTATCCACTCCTTCTTGAGAGAGTTTGGTAGTTTGGGTCTTTCAAGAATTTGCTTCATCTGGGGCACCTGGGTGGCTCAGTCATTAAGCGTCTGCCTTCGGCTCAGGTCATGATCCCAGGGTCCTGGGATCAAGCCCCGCATCGGGCTCCCTGCTCCGCGGGAAGCCTGCTTCTCCCTCTCCCACTCCCCCTGCTTGTGTTCCCTCTCTTGCTCTCTGTCAAATAAATAAATAAAATCTTAAAAAAAAATTTTTGCTTCATTAATTAACTAATGTAGTGATGTCACCTCTCATTCCTGACATTGGTCATTTGTGTCTCTTTTTTCTTGATTAGTCTGGCTAGAGCTTTATCATTTTTATTGATCTTCTCAAAGAACCAGCTCTTGATTTCATTGATTTTCTCTAATGTTTTTCTGGTTTCTACTATATCAGTTTCTGCTCAGATTGTTATTACTTCCTTTGTTCTGCTTCCTTTGGGTTTATCTTTTTCTTGTTGCTTAGGTCATTGATTTGAGATCTTTTCTAATATATTCATGTAGTACTATAAATTTCTCCCTAGCTCTTGCTTTAGTGACATCCCACAAATTTTGATATATGGTGGTTTTTATTTTCATTATGTTCAAAATACTTTCTAATTTCCCTTTTGATTTCTTCTTTGACCTATGGGTTATTCACAAGTGTGTTATCTAGTTTCTAAATATTTGGGAACTTTCAAGATGCCTTTCTATTATTAATTTCTTGTTCTTAGGGATTATTTATTTGAGAGAGAGAGAGAGCACACACATGCCAAGAAAGGTGAGCGGGGGCGGGGGTGGGGAGAGAATCTTCAAGCAGACTTCCTACTGAGCACGGAGCCAGACCCGGGGCTCAATCCCACAACCCATGAGATCATGACCTGAGTTGAAACCAAGAGTTGAGCGCTTAACCAGCTGAGCAATCCAGGTGCCCCTCTGTTATTAATTTCGAATTTAATTCCATCATGGGCAAAAAACATACATTGTATGATTTGAATCCTTTTAAACTTACTGACTTGTTTCATGTGTGAGCATATGGTCTATTTTGGTAAATGTTTCACATGTCTTTTTTAAAAATGTGTATTCTGTTGTTGGGTAGAGTGTGACTAGTGTGATGTAAGATCTTAGCTTTTTTATTAAAGATGTGAATTTCATTCATAATCTCATCTGAAAAGAGCATTTCAGCCATTTAAAAAAAGTTTGGCAGGGGGAGCCTGGGTGGCTCATGCTGTTAAGCATCTGGCTCAGCTCAGGTCATGATTTTGGGGTCCTGGGATCGAACCCCACACAGGGCTCCCTGCTCAGTGGGGAGTCTGCTTCTCTCTCTGCCTCTGCCTGCCACTCCCCCTGCTTGTACTCTCTCTCTCAAATAAATAAATAAAATATATTTTTTTAAGATTTTATTTATTTATTTGACAGAGAGAGAGAGAGAGAGATCACAAGTAGGCAGACAGGCAAGCAGAGGGAGAGGGAGAAGCAGGCTCCCTGCTGAGCACAGAGCCCGATGTGGGGCTCGATCCCAGGACCCTGGGATCATGACCTGAGCTGAAGGCAGATGCTTAACCATCTGGAGCCACCCAGGCGTCCCAATAAATAAAATATTTTTTAAGAAAGTTTTTATTAAACAAAATGCATTGCTTTCTCTATCCTACTTATTGTAGAAAATCTGGAAATTACCCCAAAAAATGGCTAAAAATGTTTAAATCATTTGTAATCCCTCCACCCAGAGACATGTTTCTTCAAATATTTTTTCGGTGCATGTGTATAACTTTTTTTAAAAATTGGACCACACTGTATGTACTGTTGACATCTGACATTTTCCCTAAGCACTACATTATGTACATTTTCCCATACCATCAAATATTCTTTTAATGACTTAAGTGTTCCATCATGGATATCAGAGAGGTTTTTTTTTTTTTTAAAGATTTTATTTATTTATTTGAGAGAGAATGAGATAGAGAGAGCATGAGAGGGGGGAGGGTCAGAGGGAGAAGCAGACTCCCTGCCGAGCAGGGAGCCCGATGCGGGACTCTATCCCGGGACTCCAGGATCATGACCTGAGCCAAAGGCAGTCACTTAACCAACTGAGCCACCCAGGCGCCCCTATCAGAGTTTTTAAAATAATTTTATACTGTAGGATATCTAGGTTTTCTGACACATTGATATTATAAGCATTGCTACAATTGGTAATGCATTGAGGGCCAGAGTTAGAAGTCTTAGCCCTAATCTTGGTTTAGTCCCTAACTAACTATTGACTCTGTAACTTTAAGCAAGCCCCTTAAACTCTTAGGCTTTGAGTTTCCCATCTTTAAAATAGAGAGACTTTTGGGCGCCTGGGTGGCTCAGTTGGTTAAGCGACTGCCTTTGGCTCAGGTCATGATCCTGGAGTCACAGGATCGAGTCCCACATCGGGCTCCCTGCTCAGCAGGGAGTCTGCTTCTCCCTCTGACCCTCCTCTCTCTCATGCTCTCTGTCTCTCATTCTCTCTCTCTCAAATAAATAAACAAAATCTTTAAAAAATAAAATAAAATAGAGAGACTTTTAATGTACGCTGCCAAATTGCCTTCTAGAAAGGTCAGATCAATTTATCAAAGTTAGGAAATTGCTTATTTCTCACAACCTTGCTGTCACAGGGTTTTATGTTTTTAAAAAATCTTTGTCATTTTAATGATAACAAAATGGCATCTCTTTTAAAAGAATTAATGGTGTTTTATTTTAATTTATATTTTTTTGATTACTTATTTGTTATTTGGACTTTGTCAATTACTTGTCTAAATACTTTGTCCATTTTTTAATGTGGGCATTTGTCTCTTTAATGGTTTGCAAAATTTTGCATACAGGAACAATTTTTTTTCTACTACACATGTTGGAAACATTTTGTCCCCAGGCACTCATTTACTTTTAGGTTTTAAAGACTTTAATTTCAAAACTTTTAACACACAATGGAAGTTCCCTTGACAACATCAAGCAGGCTAAGAAGACCCTCAAAATCTACAAATGATCCGTCTAAATGCACACAGCACAGGACCTGGCTAATAATAAGGGCTAAATAGATGATACCTGTAATAATTAATAATGATAACAATAATACTTCAATGAGAGTCTTTCGTCAAAACCTATCCAGCCCCCTTGTCACTCATCCTTTTGGGCTCATTGCCCCTTCCCCCATTTCATCCTCTAAAATGTGAGTGACGAGAAAGGGGATAGTTTCTCCAACGAACCTGAGGATCTTGAGAAAGCTGAAGGACTAAAAAGAATGAAGAGAAGAGAGGGGGAGAAGGACTCACCACCTTTGGAATCGAGGGCCCTTTGTCCCTCACCAGCAGAGCTGGACTCTTCAAGCTGGGAACGTTCCCTCCATCCATTCAGGGAGATGAGGCATCAGGCAGGAAAATCAGGAAGGCTACGGAGGTGAGCCTGGCAAGAGTTTACCTTTTTACTGGAAGCCCGAAGAAGCCCGAAGCCGGGGGCTCCCCCTGTCCCACACACTTCCCTCTAACTGTCTCCTCCTACACACCAACAAGCCACACCCTGCCTGTCTGCTCCTGATAAAGGAACAGAGCAAAGAGGAGTCTCCCTAAAAGCAAGGGAACCCCCCAGTGCTACCCGGTGTAAGGGACCTTTGCCTCTCAGCCCCCTTTCCCTCCTAAGCTAGCTGCGTAGTGGTTCCCTTCAATATGTTTCGATCCTATCACACTCTTTCTGACAAGCTTGCTCCCCTTTACTTTCCATATTAGAGTAAAATTGAAGTTTGGTTTCAAAGACACCCAACAATTAGCTACCTTCTTTAACTCACTACTTTTATCTCCAGCTGCACCCCGACGTGTGCTTTCTGACAAACGGACTTGCTTACTGTCTCCCAACATGTGATAAACCCTTTCCTGCCTATCCTGCTTTCATAATATCCGTAACTCTATATTCATAATATCCATAATTGTATCCTTAACAACGCATTATGTATTTTTGAACTTTATACAAATGGAGCACATTGTACATAATTCTCTGTGATTTCCTTTTTTCACTCAACCTTAGTTTCTGGGTCTAGCAGACACCTGTGGTGGCCCACACCATATGCCCTCAGCATCTCCCCAACCCTTGCCCGATTCTGGGGTAGCTGAAACTTGCAGGCAAGCTGCCAGCAAGCCACCTCAAAAGCCACAGTGTCTCTTTGCTTATCTGAATCTATGAAGGCTGGGAAGCCTGTTCAACCTGTATGCAGCCCAGGAGTTTAGGAACCTGAATAGCCCAGGGGACCAACTGGGCAGTGACAGGCGTCAGTGGAAAATGCTCCAGCCTCACACCTTTGGAGGGACAGTTCTGAGCTGTACTCTACACAATACCTCAGAGAGTTCCCAGAGGGAATGAGCTCAGTAACCCACAGACATCAGTAGTTCAATAATGCACATTTTAGTGCTTTTTCTTCCTTTTCTTCTCACTCACCATTTCTGATTCCTGGGATCACCTCTTAAGTAAGCACTTGCACTGAAGGACTCAGTTCACACTCTGCTTTTTGTTGGAGTACAGATTAAGATATTGAAATTCATCCAGATGGATTCACAGAGCTCTGGTACATTCATTCCTTACTGTGTGGTAGACACTGTATGAATATACCAACATTTCGTCCATTCCCTCATTGATAAAAATGTGGCTTTTACAAACAGTGCTGCTAGGAACATTCTTTCCTGGTTCACGTGTGCAAGAGTTTCTTTAGGACAGCCATGTGTGGGGTCTCTGGGGTCCATGAACTCCGGGAGCCCCTGAGATCCTTTCATGAGGTCGCCCAGTATTCTTATGTCCATAATAATACTAGGCTGTTGTTTATTTTTTCACTGTGTTGACATTTCATCTGTTCCTGTGGGCTTGAGAGCTTCCCAATAAAAAAAGATTGTTCTCATGAGACTGGCAGTGACATTAATGATTAGTGGTTTTTTGATGTTGTGTAATGAAATGTGTCAACATTTGAAAGAGCTGCATAACTCCATGAACCAATAACTTCCAAATGGCTAATGCATGTCGACAAAAATCATGCAAAGGTAAAAAATCTATTCAATATGCAAGATAAACCAGTGGGTTTAACTGTAACAGAGTATAAGAAGTTCGTTGGTGTATTATACACTTGGAAGTTGCTAAGAAAGGACATCTTAAATGTTCCCACCACAACAAAGAAATGGTAATTATGTGACAGGATGGGAAGGTGTCAGCAAACTTTATGGTGGTAACCATTTCACGACATATAAATGTATCAAGTCTTACAAGTTGTAAACCTGTCTGTCAGTTATATCTCAATAAAGCTGAGGGGAAAAAGACAAGAAAAGTTTACTGGTATGATTTTAGATCCTATGCTGCAGTAACCTTTCAGAAACTACCACTTGCCAAGTGTGGCTATAGTATCAAAGAAGAATATCCACAGTTACCTGAGGAGGCGAGTGAAATGCCCTTTTCCACCCATTTCAACCACACAGCCTCCTGCCGCAGATCGAATGCAAGAGCTGATATGAGAATCCAGCTGTCCCAGCCAGCCACTTAAGAGATGTATAGATATGTAAAACAGGACCACTCTTCTCACTAATTTTTTTGTTTCAGATAAGTTGTTTTTCATAAAACGTGGTGTTTATGTTAACATGTGTATTTGTTATGTTTAGGTCATGTTTGTGTTTACATATGTTTATGTTAACATATGTTTATGCTAACGTAAGTGTTTATGTGTATTATTATTGCCTTTTTAAAAAATTTTTATTTAAATTCAAAAATTAACATAGAGTGTATTATTAGTTTCAGAGGTAGAGGTCATTGATTCATCAGTCTTTTTTTTTTTTAAAGATTTCGTTTATTTGAGAGTGAGAGAAGGAGAGACAGTGAGAGAGTACAAGCGGGGAGGGAGAAGTGGGCTCCCTACTGGGAGCCTGATGCGGAACTCGATCCCAGGACCCGGGATCATGACCTGAGCTGAAGGCAGATGCTTAACTGACTGAGCCACCCAGGCGCCCCAATTCATCAGTCTTATATAGTACCCAGTGCTCATTACATCACGTGCCCTCCTTAATGCCTGTCACCCAGTTACCCCATCCCCCACCCCCTATTATTGTCTTTAAGTGAAGTAATAATTATATTTAAAACTTCTTACTTTAATTTCTACTATGGCAAATTTCAAAAAATATAACCTTTATAAACTGAAGCTCCTTAGGGTCCTCAATAATTTTTAAGGTACACATAAACACACACACAGCTACATACATCATGCTACCACTACACCTATCAAAACTGGCAATAATCCCTTGATATTATTTGATATGCAGTCTACGTTCACACGTTTTCAGTGTCAAACATGTCTTTTTACATGTGGTTTGGTCAAAACTGGATCCAAGCAAGATACACATATTACATTTTGTTGTTAAGTTGCTAAAGTGTCTTTATTCTATAATGATCCCTCTGTCCTTTTAAAATTTTCTTCATACTCTTGATTGTTGGTAAAACTTAGAAATTTGTCTTGTACAATGTCCTACATTCTGGATTTGGCTGATTGCCTTTGAGTGGTATCATTTAATTTATTTCTCTATCCCTCATATTTCTGCTGAATTGGAAAGCTAGAGGTTTGATTAGATTCAGGTCCACTTCTAAGCTCTGTGACTTGGGTGAGAGCCTCACCTTTCTGTGTCTCGGTTTCCTTACCGGTAAGAATGGTAACTACCTCATTACAGTAGCATAAGGATTAAATTAGTTAAAACATGTAAAATACTCAGAACAGTGCTTGACACCCAATATATGGTAGCTGTTATCATTACTTGAGAAAAGCCTCCAACTTCAAAGCCAAAGCCAGAGACTAAAATAAACAACAAAGACAGGGTGCCTGGGTGGTTCCATCATTGGGCGTCTGCCTTTGGCTCAGGTCATGATCCCAGGGTCCTGGGATCAAGCCCCGCATCGGGCTCCCTGCTCAGCGGGAAGCCTGCCTCTCCTTCTCCCACTCCCCCTGCTTGTGTTCCCTCTCTTGCTGTCTCTCTCTCTGCCAAATGAATAAACAAAATCTTAAAAAAATAAATAAATAAACAACAAAGACAATCTAGGAAGTAAAAGAAAATGGCAGAAAATCACAATTGATGTCCTCAGAAATATGAAAGAAGAGAAGGTCCTGAATTCACAACACAAAGCAAGAGGTTACCAAAAGGAAAGCCAAGAAACCAGGAAAAAGTCTTGGAAATTAAAATTTTATAGCAGAAACTAAAACATTCAACAGAAGAACTAGAGGATAAAGTTCAGGAGAATCTCTGATAAAGTAGAATAAGCAAAACCAAGAGAGGGAAAATGAGAAAGAAAAGATTTTAAACACAAGAAAATCTATCACAGAGAAAGTCTCCCCAAAGCCTAGACATTTCCTGTGTGCCTAGCACAATGAATGAAAAAGACTTACCAGGACACATCATTATGAAGATTTGGAGCGCCAAAGATGAAGGAAAAATATATATCCTAAAAAATTCCAGAAAACAGGGCCCCTGGGTGGCTCAGTTGGTTAAGCGACTGCCTTCGGCTCAGGTCATGATCCTGGAGTCCCGGGATCGAGTCCCGCATCGGGCTCCCTGCTTGGCGGGGAGTCTGCTTCTGCCTCTGCCCCTCCTCCCTCTCATGCTCTCTGTCTCTCATTCTCTGTCTCGCAAATAAATAAAATCTTTAAAAAAAAAATTTAAAAAAAAATTCCAGAAAACAAACTCACAAACAAAAATTACATAGGACATGATGGAAATCAGAATAAATCAGACTTCCCCAGAGTCTAACCACATGAGAAGCTAAAGGACAATGGATCAATGCTTTTAAAATTCTGAGAGAATATGATTTCCAATCTGGAAATCCGTATCCTGCCAAGCTGTCAAGTGTGAGAGAAAATAAAGCCATTTTTAGACAAGGTTTCAAAAATTTACCTCCCATGAACCCCTTCTGGGGAGGTTACTGGAGAATGTGCTCTTCTGAAATGAGAGAATAAACCACAACTGGATGATCAGGGGATTTGGCACCGGAGAGTAGAGATGGGAATCCCCAGAATGTGGTTAGGGGAAATCCTAGGACAATAGTTGGACAGTGAGGCCAAGATGACAATTTGGAGAGAGGAGGATGGGCTCGAGGAAGGATGTCTCCAAGAAAAAAAAAAAAAAGACACTGAGAGATCACCAGATTCACATGACCAGATCAAGAAATGTTTTATAGTCCAGATGGAGAATTTGGGGGAAGAATTAACAATAGATGCATAATTAAGTGAATGAAAAAAAAAGGCAATTTTTGACTCTAGGAGAGAAAGGTTGTTCAATAAAGTGAAAGTAATCTCAGTCTGGTGTACAGCTCAATTGTAAAAATATTCCATAGTTATGTTAATGTAAACTCTGGCTCAGCCAACTAGGGAATTGTGCACATTGGCCAAGTCTGTTGATGGTCACAAAAAGACAGAAAGACAGATAGG
Organism: Mirounga angustirostris; assembly: GCF_029215605.1. NCBI lineage: Eukaryota > Metazoa > Chordata > Mammalia > Carnivora > Phocidae > Mirounga > Mirounga angustirostris. The sequence goes on from NW_026991712.1 coordinate 157,064,449, forward strand.
TAGATGGATAGATAGAGATCATAAACTCATAGAGGAAGAACAAGTAGGGGACTTTCACTCCCTCCAGACTCCAGCCTCACTTTCCTGATGAAGAGTTCCAAACCAGTGTCCTTTCTGGAGCTAGACAACTCTTCTTGCACCCTCTAAATTTAAACTCTCTCTTACACCCACATGCACACACACCCCTCTGACTTACCCTCTTCCTCAATCCTTTCCCAAGCCAACAGCATACCTTCTTTTTTATCAGTGTCTCCACTATTTTTCCAATATTCTTTGGCTTCTCCACTCCTTTATACCCTATATCCAGTCTGTTTTAGTTGTCTTTCTAAAGCTTTCCAAAGGTCCCTGCCCTGTTTCCAGCTGTAATACACTCCAATCTAATCTGGCCACGTTTATTATTAACAATAATCCAACCAAAATTAATATAGAAGTTTAAAATAACATTTGTTAGACTTTCTTCTCTTTAAAAGAAAGTATAAACCTTACTAAAGTATAAGTGTTCATTGTAGAAATTTTGCAAAATAAAGAAAAGCACAAAGAAGGTAAATCTATCACACTTGGGGCGCCTGGGTGGCTCAGTCAGTTAAGGCATTTGACTCTTGATTTTTGGCTCAGGTCATGATCTCAGGGTTGTGAGATCGAGCCCTTCTTTGGGCTCCACTCTGGGTGTGGAGCCTGCTTAAGATTCTCTCCCTTTTCCTCTGTGCCTGCTCCTGATCGTGAGCTCTGTCTCAAAAAAAAAAAAAAAAAAAAAAAAAAAAATCCCCTCTACTCTCAAAATAATCTGGATTTATGTTTTGGTGTGTTTTCATACAGCCTCTTTGCCATATGTATAAATAATCTTTTTTGAAACAAATACTGTGATTACTGTGATTATGTTGTATGTTCCTCTTTGTAACTTTTTCATTTAATAAAAACATTTTATTATATCAATAAATATTCTTCTACGTCATTTTGATGGCTGCATGGAATCCCATGCCAGCCATCCTATTGTTTATTTAATCAACCCCGTTACAATTATTTTGTTTCCAGTTTTTTACTTTTTTTTTTAGATTTTATTTATTTATTTTAGAGAGAGAGAGCAAAAGAGCCCTAGCAGGGGATAGGGGCAGAGGGAAAAGGAGAAGCAGACTCCCCATTGGGCACCAGCCAGATGTGGGGCTGGATCCTGGATCATCCCTGGGATCATGACCTGAGCCCAAGGCAGAGGCTTAACAGACTAAGCCACCCAGGCGCCCCTCCAGTTTCTTACTCTTAAGAATAGTGCTATCTCTGATTATTTAGTTAGGATAACTTAGAAGTGGAATTGCTGAGTCAAAGGTTGTGCTTTTTTAATATTGTGGTAAAAAAAGGCCTTAATATAAAATTTCCCACCTTATTTAAGTGTACAGTACAGTGGTATTAAATATATGCACATTCTTGTGCAAAAGATCTTTAGGACTTTTTCATCTTACAAAACGGAAACTCCATATCCATTGAACAACTTCCTGCTTAGCATCCATCAGTTGTTTCAATTCTTGCCTAATTCTTAGAGGAACAGAAGTAGGGGATCTTGGGCGCCTGGGTGGCTCAGTTGGTTAAGCGACTGCCTTCGGCTCAGGTCATGATCCTGGAGTCCCTGGATCGAGTTCCGCATCGGGCTCCCTGCTCGGCAGGGAGTCTGCTTCTCCCTCTCCCGCTCCCCCCTCTTGTGCTCGCTCTCTCTCTCACTCTCTCTCTCAAATAAATAAATTAAAAAAAAAAAAAAAGAAGTAGGGGATCTGGACGACATGTGTTCCTCTGGATAGGCCATTGTCCTATCCTGAATCCTGGCTGAAGTACTTGCTGCGGTACTTACTAGCTGTGTAACCGTGGACAAGTCACTTAACTTCTCCGTGCCTCTGTTCCCTTATCTGTACGATGGTGATAATAACATGTCACTATACATGTACGTTACTGTACGCATTTATCAACAGGAATAAATGAGTTAATAAATGTGAAGCTCTAAGAACGGTGTGTGGAATATCATAAGCCCCGAAGAGAGGCAGCTGTTATTATTGTTATTATTATTAGACTGAACAAGATTCTGTTGTCAAAGCATTTACCTACTATTTTCTTCAATCCTGTTCTAATAAATGAAAAACGACAGCCAGCTATTTTAATTTGTAAAATTATTATAATTGTAAAATTGTAATTGTAAAACAACTGTAATTGTAAAATGATGTATTATCAGTGAGCTTGCACATTTCTCTATACTTATATTGGTTATTTACATTTGTCCTGACTTCCTGCTTCAAAACACTGTGGCCGCAAGACCTCACTTGGTCTTCCTAACAAGCTCGTAAATCAAGAAGGCGCAAATCACCATCCCCACTTTTCGAATTAAGAAACTGAGGCCCTCGGGGCGTCTGGGTGGCTCAGTCGTTAAGCGTCTGCCTTCGGCTCAGGTCATGATCCCAGGGTCCTGGGATCGAGCCCCGCATCGGGCTCCCTGCTCTGCGGGAAGCCTGCTTCTCCCTCTCCCGCTCCCCCTGCTTGTGTTCCCTCTCTCGCTGTGTCTCTCTCTGTCAAAGAAATAAATAAAATTAAAAAAATAAAAAAAGAAACTGAGGCCCAGAAAGTTACAATTCTCGGCCCAGGTTTTAGATCTCACCCTTCAAAGCCCAGCAGCTGCCCCAGAAAATACTCCCGGGAAAGCATTGTTAAAGCTCCCCAGTTCCAGAGCCCACGCTCGGGAGAAACGGGAGACGCGCAGCTATGCTCTCTACGCACGCGCGGGCCTCTCAGGAGGCGGGGCCTCAGAGCGCGCCGGTCTCCGCCGCCCCGCCTCCCGGCCCGCCTCCGGGTCGCCGCCCCGGCCCCGCCCAATCCGAGGCGCGGCGGGCTCGCGACTCCAGGCCGGGAGGTAGGGGAAGGCCGGCGTGTCCCACGTGGGGCCTTGCCGGCGACGCGGCGGAGTCCCGGAGTCCCGAGACGGGGAGGGCCGGCGCCGACTCCTGACCGCCGCCCGCCGCCCGCCGCCATCTTGCACCCGGAGAGGGCAGCGGCGGGCGGGGGAGCGTCTCCTGGGGCCGGGCTTGGGCCCAGGGCGGGCGGTGGCGGAGGGCGGGCCGGGGCGGGGCGGTGGCCCTGCGACCGAGCCGGGCCGTAGGTGCCCGGCCGGCCAGAGGTGGGAAGGCCGTGGCCCTGAGACTGCGCGAGGCCCGGGCCTCCCCGCCGCCCGCTCCGAGGCTGGGACTGGCTCGCCCCGCCGGGTCGCGGTGGCCTCGCAGTTAGAACAACGCGCTGCAGTGTAGGAACGTGGCACAGGCCCTCTCGCTCGCTCCTCACGCCAGGGAAGGGGCTGTTGTCCCATTTTGCATACACGAAACTAAGGCTCAGAGTGGAGAGGGGATTTCATTTTAGTATTTAAGTATTTAATATCAAGAGAAAGTTTGCTGCATTGCCTTCCCTCTTTCTCTAAGTTTTATTCTTTCTTGCTTTTTCTTTTTTTCTTAGTAATTTAAAAATACAGAATTTTTTTTTTAAATTTCAGAAAAATAGATAGTACAACAGTTTGCCCAGAGACACCCGGCAAGGTCATGGCGGTGGGTTCGGTCTTAGTCCACCTAATCCAGCGCTCTTTCCACAGGGCCACTCTGCCTCACCTGTCAAAGGAGGGTGCTGAACTTGGATATTAGTTAAGGCAGTGACTGGAAATTCTTTTTCTTTTCTTTCCTTTCTTTCTTTTGTTAATCAGGCAGTCTCTTCTGCACCATCCAGGTCAGAGCTAAGAAGTGTTCAGAAGCCGAGTCATGGATCAACCTACCCGTAAAGAAAAATCCAAAGTTAAAGAACCTGTCAGCAGAGTTGAGAAGGCCAAGCAGAAATCAGCCCAGCAGGAGCTGAAGCAAAGACAAAGAGCAGAGGTGAGATTAAGGAGGAGGCCTGTATACCTGTAGTCTGCTGTAGATGGTGCTGGAATAGAGAGGAGAGCTGTGAGGGGGAGGGCTATTTGCCTCTAGGCAAAACAGCTGTTCTCCTAGGAGGAGGTCATTGAGGTCCAGAATGATGAAGTGGCAGCCCAGAGTCACATGCCAGGTTACTGTCCGAACCCTGACCATCTCCAGGTGACTCCTGGTGCAGAGCTTTTGTGGAAGAAAGAAAGGAAAAAGAGAAGGGACATGTCAGGGAGGGGTCAGCGAGAGACAACAAGTGTTGGACACCCCCTAGCACAGGTGTTCAGGCTTTGTCCTGGAGAGTAGCTGCTCAGAACCAGAAGTAGAGGCCCAAGCTCTACATCCACCAAATGTATTTCTTTGTTCCGTCAACACTTAGAATCAGCTTGAGAATGAAAAGCTAAACTGTTCACACTACCTATGTGGAACCACATCCAGACATGTATTTTTATTTTAGTATTTAATATCGGAAGAAAGCTTGCTGAAAATTCTTCCCTCTTTCGAGGCATTGTATTTGTTTCTTTTTTGAGAAATTTAAAAATACAGAAAAACAAAATATTAAAACAAACACCTGCGTACTCAGTGCGCCAGATTGGTAGTCGTTAATATTTTGTCATATTCGCCTGGAGCCTTTTAGATAAACAAAAATTGCATATGAATTTGAAGTCCTCTTTGTCCATTTCCTATCTTACACCCTTTTCCCCTCTGTATGGGCATCCACTATAATTTTTTATGCTTTTACACTCAGATATATTAATAGATATCCTTGAGTAATATACAATATTCTTTTGTGTTTTAAAATTTTACATTAATAAAATTCTGTGTTTTATTTTACATTTTGCTTACATTATGTTTAGAACTATTCATGTTAATATAGTTTATTCCTCATCACTGCTTACAGTAGTCTATTTTATTTTTTTTATTTTTAAAGATTTTATTTATTTGAGAAAGCATGAGCAGGGGGAGGGGCAGAGGTAGAGCGAGAAGCAGACTCTGAGCTCCCCTGAGCGGGGAGCCCCATGCAGGGTTCCATCCCAGGACCCCAAGATCATGACTCGAGCCAAAGTCAGACGTTTAACTTACTGAGCCAGCCGGGCACCCCAATTTTATTTTTATTTTTTAAGTTTTCATTTAAATTCCAGTAGTTAAAATACAGTGTCATATTAGTTTTAGGTGTACAATGTAGTGATTCAACACTTCCATACAAAAGCTAGTGCTCATCACCCATCACACCCATCCCCCCCCCACCTACCCTCCGGTAACCATCAGTTTATTCTCTGTATTCAAGAGTCTGTTTCTCGGTTTAAGAACCAAAACAAATGAGCATGAGGGGAAAGGGAGAGAGAGATACAGTAGTCCATTTTATGAAGCCACTTTAGTATATTTACCCATTCCTCCATTGATGAACATTTAAATTACTTACAGGTTTTTTGCTACTACGAACGTTGCTGTAGTGAAAAACTTGGATGTCTCCTTTGGCACCTGTGCTAGAATTTCTGTAGAGCATATTTGACTAGAAGCAGAATTACAGTGTGTATTTCAGTTTTACTAGACCTTGCCAGATTGCTGTCAAACAGATTGTACAAGTCTTTACTCCCATCACCAGTGTAAGAGAGTTCTCATTCCTCACTTCTTTTCCACATTAAATTTGTGTTGATTTGATCCATTCGTTAAATACTGAGCTGCTATGTACCCCGCACTGGGGCTTGAGATACACGAGTGGACAAGGCAGAGAAGAATCCCTGCCTTCATGGAGATTGCGTTCAGTGCGAGAGGCAGACAGTCAGTATAATAAGTAAATTGAATAGTGTGTTCAAAGTTAATCCATAAACTGAAATCCACCTTTGGATTAAGACAGACCATCTGAGGAGCGCCTGGGTGGCTTAGTCGTTAAGCGTCTGCCTTCGGCTCAGGTCATGATCTCAGGGTCCTGGGATCGAGCCCCGCATCGGGCCCCCTGCTCTGCGGGGAAGCCTGCTTCTCCCTCTCCCACTCCCCCTGCTTGTGTTCCCTTTCTTGCTGTCTTTCTCTATCAAATAAATAAATAAAATCTTTAATTAAAAAAAAAAGACCGTTTGAGAGTTGTAGACATGGATTCTAACAAATTATTCTCCCCTTTACCTCCCCATTGCCACCTGGATCCAGGCCCCCAGATAACTGTACTGCATTGTGCTCTGGGGAACAGTTGGAGGGTTGTTGTGAGGAACAGCCTGAGGAAACTATCCTTTGTGCACACTGTAGGGATAGATGTGGAGGGCTTTCTTGGTGTCCTTATTGACATCCTTCTGGTAAGATTCCACAGGTTAGATTTTATTGGTCCGACTCCAAATTCCAGCTCATCATGAGCCCCAGTTCTTCCCATGGAACCTTGGAGAGGATGCTTCACCTCCCTACACTTCAGTGCCTCAGTTCCCCCTTGAAAAACGAGGGCGATGATATCTACCTCACAAGATTGTTACGAGGAACAGAAACGTGGTGTGTAAAGCCCTCAGCGCAGTGCCTGGCCCAGAGAAAGCCCTCAGTAAAAGGCAGCAAGGAACCATGTGCTTCCCAGCAGGTGACCTGCTTTTATTGTGCGGACTCCGGGTGGAAGGACTGATCACGTTGTTGGTGTCATGCTGAAATGGAATATTGGAACTCAATATTGGAACATTGTGATGTAATACCACCAGGCCCAGGGCCAGCGTGCACGTGCTTGACCATGGGTATCCTCACATGAAAGCTTATTGTTGCTACTCCCATCCCGACCTTTGTAAATCCTGCCTGGCATAAGGCAGGGAGATGTAAATATAAAATAGGTGATTTTGTGACATAGAAGGTATTATCCTCACTTGAAAGCATAGAACCCCTCGTTACTCAGGGATTGAGGGGCACACTGCGAGCTAAACACATCTGACCTTGGGCTCCTGCTTTTTGCTTTGCCCTACAAGCGCCCTGCTGTTGGCTCTATCTGAGCTGCCTGGAATGTAGTCTCCTAAGATAGGAATGTGACAAGACCCTCGTGGGGAGGAGGAGACACAGTTTCCATTCAGTTCTACAGAGATGCCGCATTCCAGAAAGATGTGAGGGAGCGTCATGACGAGTAAATGAAGAGAGGGCACGTGTGGCCATGAAGCCACGTTTGACACAGTTGGCCACCCTTTCCTGCCTGAAAGTCTTTGTTCCTTGGCTTGGGCCTGCTGACCCATTTTGAGTCTCTTCTTTCTCTGCTTATTCTATTTTCCCTTCCACCAGCCTGCCTTCGGGATCTAGAGGTCTCCAAGGAGCTCCTTAATATCGCTCTCGGTCCCCAGCTCAGTCACATGCAGATTAAAATGCTCGTTAAAGCATGAATGGATGAAGCAGAGGTTCGAATGTATATATATTAGAAGTGTATTCACATATATATGATGTGTACAGCTTAAAGAAGATGAATAAAACCAACACCCCATGTCTACCACCCAACTCAAGAAATAGAATGTGACCAGTAACTTGGAAGCTCCTCGGGCCCCACTCTGGTCCTGTCCCCAACCCTTCCCACCAGCAGTGCTCTCATTCCTTGATTTTAATGCTGATCCTGCCCTTGCTGTTCTGCACTAGTTTAGTATTTCTCTGTGTACCCCCAAATGATATTTTGTAGCCTAACAATATACTGTCTAGTTGTGCATGTTTCTGGGGCACCTCAATAGGTTGGGCGCCTGCCTGTGGCTTGGGTCATGATCCCAGAGTCCTGGGATCGAGCCCCATGTTGGGCTCCCTGCTCAGCGGGGAGCCTGCTTCTCTCCCTCTATCCCCCAACTCCTGCTCTCTCTCTCTCACCTTCACTCTCTCTCTCTCAAATAGTTGTGCATGTTTCTGAATTTATATATGTTACTACATTCTGTGACTGGCTCTCTTCACTCAGCTTCTTTTCTTTTTTTAAACTATTCAGACCTATTTATTTGTTTTCATTGTGGTAAAATAGACATAACAGAAGAGTTAACCATTTTAACCATCAATATTATGCTTTTCGAGAATCATTTGCATTGATTTATTAATTGTTTTCATCATTGTGGAATAGCCTTTTCCCTAAAGATTATAGGATCTTACCACAGTTAAAAAAAAAGAGGGGGGGGTGGAGAAGATTATAGGATCATTCAAACTTTCTATTTAGTCAGTTTTGATCATTTTACTCATTCTAGCAATTTATTTCATTTACGTTTTCAAACTTATTGACACAAAGTTCGTAATGTTTTCATTTGATCTCCATTATATCAGTAATTATGTTTCCTTTTTGATTCTAATAATGTTTGCTTATGTCAACCCCTTTTTATCTTGATGAATCATGTCAGAGATTTGCAGGATTTTCTCTACTATTTTCAAAGAACCATCTCGCAGGGTTGGTGATCTTCGCACATTTGGTTGCCTTTTCTGCTCTTTATTTTGTGTTTTCTATTTGTCTCCCTTCTCAGTTTCTTTTTTTCCCCCTTTCTTGTCTTTTCTTAAATGAATCAAGTTATATCACCTACACACAAACACACTCCTTCATTTTTCCCTTCTACAAATTGGAAAGTTTTCTGATGTTTCTGCTCTTTGGTGGACAGATTGATACCACAAGGATAAAGAAAGGTGAGGAATGAGGTAGATACCCCACCTTTCACCTGAGAATGTCTCTTGCAGTTTTCATTCCATCCCCGCTGCCTACCCTACGTCATATTCTTGCCGCCTCCTCCCTGACTATCGTAATGATGCCCGTAAGTGGCCCCTAATCTCTTCTTCCACTTTATCCCTCACATGGTCTCCAGTTATCTTTCCCAAAGCAGAGATATCATCAGGTTGCTTCCCTGCACACTAATCTCACTGGCTCTCCAGAGTCTGGCCAAAGTCCAGAGGCCGTGGCCAACACACTTGTCACTTTCTCCAGCTCCCCAAACTCTATAATATCCTTCATATTGGCCTCGTTGAAGTTTCCCGAACTCATCCTGTACTTCCCCGTTATGTTTGTTTCATCATACTGCCCCCTGGCCATCACCTCTCATGGCCCTTCCCCAGTCTCTACTTGTTCAAATCCTCCAGACCCTGTAAAAGCCAGATCAGGCCACTGCGTCTCTCCCCATTCTCCAGGGGGAATTGGTTCCCTTCAGCTGCATTACCGGCATTTCCAAATGCCACGGCCTGTGGCGTCGGTGGCGTCCGAGGACAGGTGGGGCAGCTGCCTCCCCCGCTAACGGCTCTTTTTCTCCCCTTCAGATCTATGCCCTCAACAGAGTCATGACGGAGCTGGAGCAGCGGCAGTTCGATGAGTTCTGTAAACAGATGCAGCCTCCTGCAGAGTGAGCCGCCCCATGTGCGAGCCGGGTGGGGCCCCGGGGGCCGGGTTTCTCAGCTGCGTCCCCGTTTCACTGAGATGGTCCACTTGGAACCTTACAGAACTAGACAAGAAGCTGTTTGCATTGTTCCTGGATAAATCTGAACTTCCGTACGTCCCTTCTGCTTCACTGGTTCCTTCAGTCTGAATTGGCCCAATGCTTGCTGAAGAGACTTGTTTTGTTCTTCTAAGACAATAGATTCTCTTTTTTTTAACCTTTTTCTATTGTTTGAGAAAAATCAGTGTTTCTCGTGAAACTGTAGCTCTTCTCCAAAAATATAAATAAAAAGCTAATAAAATGTTCGTTTGCTCAGACTTTAGCTCGGGGTACCTAGCCATAGAAAACGGAGTCAGAAAAAATGTAATAGGTAAGACAAGTTTGGGGTGAGCAGAGGGAACCCTTTCTCCTTCAGGAGGGAGTGGAAGGGAGGAGATAAGAGAAAGGATGTGAGCGTTTCCAGTTCTCATTCTTCCTGGGGCCAAAGCTCGGCAAACCCAGCAGCTCCTAAGTTTTTAGCCTCATGGGTATAAATATGTGAGCCTCGATTCCCCGATGAGCCAGTACTCAGGGCAGAGGCCTGCAGCTAGGATTCCTCTCATCTTGTGACAGATAGCCGCAGGCTGGTACCAGTGGGGAGACGCGTGCAGGTGCTTTTCGCTTTTCATTCCAGGAGCTACTTTATCAGGCCTAGAAGTTGGTTTGTGATAGGAATATCCAGACCGGTTCCTCAAGAACCATTCACCTACCCATCCATCCACCTGCCATCTTTAAGTATCAAAGTGTAAAATTTCTGCCTCAGACATTCGTATCAGGAATGGTGGGTCATACTTCAGCTTTCACGATAAAAGAGTTAATGCTGAGCAAAAGCAGAACTTGTTCTTTCAGGGTATTTCATTTCCAGACATTCCTGAGTAGGGAGAAGGGTGTCAGAAAGCAGAATATGTATGGAAATGAGGTAGACCTCTCAGGGCAAAGGAGCCAGACGCCACTACCCCCTTTACTCTCTACCCTAGAAATGCCCATGTTTTCCCCACTGGTGTTGGGATCATCTCAAGCCATCCCCATCTCCTCTTTGTCTCCCTGCTGCCTCAGAAGTCACTGAGAATTCTGTTCCCACTGCTGTAGCTTGTTTTAGGAGTAAACTGGGCCATAATGGGGTATGAGGAACTTGCTACCACTGTGGAGAATGTGTTCTTGAGAGCCTAAGTTATAGCTAAGGATACTCTCTACAAAGATTATCCCCATAAGTTGTAATTAGAGTCTATGGTGTCCTGCCAAATTTGGATTGGGGATTATTTGGTTTTGTTTTTTGGAGGCGTTGGGGTTTGGAGTGAGCTATTATAAACCTATAAGAATGCTGTAGTATACTACAAAGAGCACAGTTTTTGGACTCAAATGACCTGGGGTCAAGTAGCAATTCTACTACATTAGATAAGTTATTAGCCTCTGAGCCTCACTTTTTCCATCTGTGTGGTGGAATATTTTCTTCCTGTCAGGGTCATTTGTTGGAGTAATATATGAGATAATGTATGTAATAGATCCTCAGTAAATGTCACCTCCCTTCCCAACCACCTTGTTTCATGGGAAATGTTCCAAATTTCAAATAACCAAGTAATGCGTAAGCATCAGTTGGAAAGATTCTGATCCTTAGTTGAGAACTGCCTGTATTAACAAGTCTCAGCCCTAGATCTATTCCATCCTAGAGAAGTCCTCTAGGATTGCAGTTTTTCAAACTGCAGGTGGTTGTAAAATCAGTTTAATAAATTATGACGGGCTTTTTTTTTTAATGAAACAACAGATTAAAATTATCATGTGGTAAAGATATTATTTCATGAAGCTTTTGTTTCAGGTTTATGTATATTTATGAAAGAGTCTACTGCATTGGAGGTAAAAGTTCTCTATTCTATGGGTTGTGGCAAAAAAAAAAAAGTTTGAAATGTGAGGGATGTGTGAACAAGGCAGGACTGGGTCATCTTTTTATTCACAATTTAAAGCGAAAGAAGTTTCATCTGCCTCAGGAAGGGCTGCAGGAGCCTTTGCGTCCATAACTGGAATAGCATTCAATGCTAAGGCTCTTGCAAGCATAATCAGGGAAAACGAGGAGCACCTCCTTTCTGCTTCCCTACCTGGAATTCCCTAACCCTGATGTGATCTACTCCCGGTTTTTCAGAGGTAAGAGATATTTTTGGAGCTCTGCATCAAAAAATTCATGATGAGAACTGACTTTTGAAGTCAGGCTGCCTGGGTTTGACTCTTGGGTCCACCACTTTACACCACTTACATCACACACCACTAACGTATGAACACTGGGCAAGTTTTAACCTCCCTAAGTCAGTGAGTTTCAGACATTTTAGTCTCAGACTTCTTTATCCTCTAAAAATGGAGGACCCCAAAGAGCTTTTGTTTTTGTTATTTATGTTAACCTGTAGTAGGTTTTTACTGTTTTAAATAAATCAATATTTTCAAACAAATTTTTTGTGAAAAAAATTTTCTTTTTTTAAAAATTTTTTATTTAAATTCATTTAATTAACATAGAGTATATTATTAGTTTCAGAGGTAGAGGTCAGTGATTCATCAGTCTTGTATAACACCCAGTGCTCATTACATCATGTGCCCTCCTTAATGTCCATCACCCAGTAACCCCATCCCCCTACCCCTCTCCCCTCCAGCAACCCTGTTTGTTTCCTATGATTAAGAGTTTCTTATGGTTTGTCTCCCTCTCTGATTTTGTCTTCTTTTATTTTTCCCTCCCTTCCCTTATGATCTTGTTTTATTTCTTAAATTCCATATAAGTGAGATCATATGATAATTGTCTTTCTCTGATTGACTTATTTCGCTTAGCATAATACCCTCAAGTTCCATCTACGTCATTGCAAATAGTAAGATTTCAGTTTCTTGATGGCTGAGTAGTATTACATTGTATATATATATATATACCACAGCTTCTTTAGCCATTCATCTGTCGATGGACATCTCGGCTCTTTCCACAGTTTGGCCATTGTAGACATTGCTGCTATAAACTTTGGGGTACAGGTGCCCCTTCGGATCACTACATTTGTATCTTTGGAGTAAATACCCAGTAGTGCAATTGCTGGGTCATAGGGTAGCTCTATTTTCAACTTTTGGGGGAACCTCCATACTGTTTTCCAGAGTGGCTGCATCAGCTTGCATTCCCACCAACAGTGTAGGAGGGTTCCCCTTTTTCTGCATCCTTGCCAACATCCATTGTTTCCTGACTTGTTAATTTTAGCCATTCTGACCGGTGTGAGGAGGTATCTCATTGCAGTTTTGATCTGTATTTCCCTGATGCCGAGTAATGTGGAGTGTTTGTTCATGTGTCTGTTGGCCATTTGGATGTCTTCTTTGAAGAAATGTCCATTCATGTCTTCTGCCCATTTCTTGATTGGATTATTTGTTCTTTGAGTGTTGAGTTTGATAAGTTCTTTATAGAGTTTGGATACTAGCTCTTTATCTGATATGTCATTTGCAAATATCTTTTCCCATTCTGTCGATTGCCTTTTGGTTTTGTTGACTGTTTCCTTTGCTGTACAAAAGCTTTTTATCTGAAGTCCCAGTAGTTCATTTTTGCTTTTGTTTCCCTTGCCTTTGGAGATGTGTCTAGCAAGAAGTTGCTGCAGCTGAGATCACAGAAATTGCTGCCTGTGTTCTCCCCTAGCATTTTGATGGGTTCCTGTCTCACATTTAGGTCTTTCATCCATTTTGCGTGTATTTTTGTGTATGGTGTAAGAAAATGGTCCAGTTTCATTCTTCTGGATGTGGCTGTCCAGTTTTCCCAACACCATTTGTTGAAGAGACTGTCTTTTTTCCATTGGATATTCTTTCCTGCTTTGTCGAAGGTTAGTTGACCATAGAGTTGAGGGTCCATTTCTGGGTTCTCTGTTCTGTTCCATTGATCTAAGTGTCTGTTTTTGTGCCAGTACCATACTATCTTGATAATTACAGCTTTGTAAATATAGATTGAAGTCCGGAATTGTGATGCCACCAGCTTTGCTTTTCTTTTTCAACATTCCTTTGGCTATTCAGTGTCTTTTCTGGTTCCATATAAATTTTAGGATTATTTGTTCCAGCTCTGTGAAAAAAGTTGATAGTATTTTGATAGGGATTGCATTGGATGTATAGATTGCTCTAGGTAGCAGAGACATTTTAACAATATTTGTTCTTCCAATCCATGAGCATGGAATATTTTTCCATTTCTTTGTGTCTTCCTCAATTTCTTTCATGAGTATTCTATAGTTTTCTGAGTAAAAATCCTTTGCCTCTTTGGTCAGGTTTATTCCTAGGTATCTTATGGTTTTGGGTGTAATTGTAAATGGGATCAACTCCTTAATTTCTCTTTCTTCTGTCTCAGTGTTAGTGTATAGAAATGCAACTGATTTCTGTGCATTGATTTTATATTCTGCCATGTTGCTGAATTCCTGTATGAGTTCTAGCAATTTTGGGGAGGAGTCTTTGGGTTTTCCTCATAGAATATCATGTCATCTGCAAAGAGTGAGAGTTTGCAACTTGGATGCCTTTTATTTTTGTTGCCTGATTGCTGAGGTTAGGACTTCTAGTACTATGTTCAATGATGGTGAGAATGGACATCCCGGTCATGTTCCTGACCTTAGGGGAAAAGCTCTCAGTTTTTCCCCATTGAGAATGATATTTGCTGTGGGCTTTTTGTATGTGGTTTTTATGATATTGAGGTGTGTTCCCTCTATCCCTACACTATGAGGAGTTTTAATCAAGAAAGGATGCTTCTTTGTCAAATGCTTTTTCTGCATCTACTGAGAGGATCATATGGTTCTTGTCCTTTCTTCTATTAATGTGATGTATCATGTTGATTGATTTGTGGATGTTGAACCACCTTGCAGCCCAGGAATAAAATCCACTTGGTCATGGTGAATAATCCTTTTAATGTACTGTTGGATCCTATTGGCTAGTATCTTGGTGAGAATTTTTGCATCCATGTTCATCAGGGATATTGGTCTGTAATTCTCCTTTTTGGTAGGGTCTTTGTCTCATTTTGGGATCAAGGTAATGGTGGCCTCATGGAAAGAGTCTGAAAGTTTTCCTTCCATATCTGTTTTTTGAAACAGCTTCAGAAGAATAGATATTAATTCTTTAAATGTTTGGTACAATTCCCCTGGGAAGCCATCCAGTCCTGCACTCTTTTGTTGGGAGATTGTTTGATTACTGCATCAATTTCCTTGGTGGTTATGAGTCTGTTCAGGTTTTCTATTTCTTCCTGTTTCAGTTTCTAGGAATACATCCATTTCTTCCAGATTGCCTAAATTGTTGGCATATAATTGCTCATAATATGTTCTTATAATTGTTTGTATTTCTTCGGTGTTGGTTGTGATCCCTCCTCTTTCATTTATGATTTTATTTCTTTGGGTCCTTTCTCTTTTCTTTTTCATAAGTCTGGCCAGAGGTTTATCAATCTTACTAATTCTTTTAAAGAACCAGCTCCTAGTTTCATTGATCTGTTCTCCTGTTCTTTTGGTTTCTATTTCATTGATTTCTGCTCTAATCTTTATTAATTCTCTTCTCCTGCTGGGTTTAGGCTTTATTTGCTGTTCTTTCTCCAGCTCCTTTAGGTGTAGGGTTAGGTTCTGTATTTGAGAACTTTCTTGTTTTTTGAGAAAGGCTTGTATTGCTATATACTTTCCTCTTAGGATCGCCTTTGCTGCATCCCAAAGGTTTGAACAGTTATGTTTTCATTTTCATTTGTTTCCATGAATTTTTAAATTCTTCTTTAAATTCCTGGTTGACCCATTCATTCTTTAGTAGGATGCTCTTTAGCCTCCATGTATTTGAGTTCTTTCCAACATTTCTCTTGTGATTGAGTTCTAGTTTCAAAGCATTGTGGTCTGAAAATATGCAGGGAATGATCCCAATCTTTTGGTACCAGTTGAGACCTGATTTGTGACCCAGTATGTGATCTATTCTGGAGAATGTTCCATGTGCACTCAAGAAGAATGTGTGTTCTGTTGCTTTAGGATGGAATGCTCTGAATATATCTGTGAAGTCCATCTGGTCCAGTGTGTCATTCAAAGCCCTTGTTTCCTTGTTGATCTTCTGCTTAGATGATCTGTCCATTGCAGTGAGTGGGGTGTTAAAGTCCCCTACTATTATTGTATTATTATCAATGTGTTTCTTTTTATTAATACTTGGTTTATATAATTGGCTGCTCTCACATTAGGGGCATAAATATTTACAATTGTTAGATCTTCTTATCTTCCTGTTGGATAGACCCTTTAATTATGATATAGGGTCCTTCCTCATCTCTTATTTAGTCTTTGGTTTAAAATCTACTTTGGCTGATATAAGGATTGCTACCCCAACTTTCTTTTGATGTCCATTAGCATGATAAATGGTTTTCCACCCCTCACTTTCCTTTTTTTTTTTTTTAAGATTTTATTTATTTATTTGACAGAGAGAGACACAGCAAGAGAGGGAACACAAGCAGGGGGACTGGGAGAGGGAGAAGCAGGCTTCCTGTGGAGCAGGGAGACTGATGCAGGGCTCAATCCCAGGACCCTGGGACCATGACCTGAGCCGAAGGCAGACGCTTAACGACTGAGCCACCCAGGCGCCTCCCACGCCTCACTTTCAATCTGAGGTGTCTTTGGGTCTAAAATGAGTCTCTTGTAGACAGTGTATCGATGGTCTTGCTTTTTTATCCAATCTGATACCCTATGTCTTTTGATTGGGGCACTTAGCCCATTTACATTCAGAGAAACTATTGAAAGATATGAATTTAGTGCCACTGTATTACCTGTAAATCACTGTTTCTGTATATTGTCTCTGTTCCTTTCTGGTCTATGTTACACTTGGGCTCTCTCTTCACTTAAAGGATCCCCTTTAACATATCTTGCAGGACTGGTTTGGTGGTCACAGATTCTTTTAATTTCTGTTTGTCCTGCAAGCTTTTTATCTCTCCTTCTATTTTTAGTGACAGCCTTGCTGGATAAAGTATTCTTGGCTACATTTTTTTTTTTCATTTAGCACCCTGAATATATCATGCCTATCCTTTCCGGCCTGCCAGGTCTCTGGATATATCTGCCAGTCTAATGTTTCTACCCTTGTAGGTTACGGACCTCTTGTCCCGAGCTGCTTTCAGGATTTTCTCTTTGTCTCTGAGATTTGCAAGCTTCAGTATTATATGTCAAGATGTTGACCTATTTTTGTTGATTTTGAGGGGGGTTCTCTCTGCCTCCTGGACTTGAATGCCTGTTTCCTTCCCCAGATTAGGGAAGATCTCAGATATAATTTGCTCCAGTATACCTTCTGCCCCCCTCTCTCTTTTCTCTTCTTCTGGGATCCCAATTATTCTAATATTGTTTCGCTTTATGGTATCACTTATCTCTCGAATTCTCCCCTCATGATCCAATAGCTGTTTATATCTCTTTTTCTCAGCTTCTTTATTCTTCATCATTTGGTCTTCTATGTCACTAATTCTTTCTTCTGCCTCATTTATCCTAGCAGTTAGAGCCTCCATTTTTTATTGCATCCCATTAATAGCCTTTTTGATTCCGACTTGATTAGATGTTAGTTCTTTTATTTCTCCAGAAAAGCGTTCTCTAGTGTCTTCTATGCTTTTTTCAAGCCCAGCTAGTATCTTTATCATCGTTATTCTGAACTCTAGTTCTGACACCTTATTTATATCCATACTGATTATGTCCCTGGCAGTCAGTACTGCTTCTTATTCTTTTTTGAGGTGAGTTTTTCTGTCTTGTCATTCTTGCAGAAAGTGATTGCTTTTCTATTTGTAGAATTGCAGCAATTCTTTTCTTTAGATCACTTGTTGAGTTCACAGGTGTTTGATAGCTATCTAGCTGAATTCCTGGGACTAGACAAAACTAAGGTCTCCTACTCCTCTGCTATCTTGGAAAGTTTAAAAAAATAATTTTTCAAAATAAAGAATCTGGGATGCCTGGTGGCTTAGTTGGATAAGCATCCGAATCTTGATTTCAGCTCAGGTCATGATCTTGGGGTCCTGAAATCAAGTCCCACATAGGGTTCTGCACTGAGTATGGAACCTGCTTAAGATTCTCTCTCTCCCTTTCCCTCTGCCCCCCCCCCCAAATAAATAAATCTTAAAAAAAAATAAGAATCATTGAGAAGAGTAGCATTGTTTTACATTCTTGCAAATCTAACATCTAGCTTAAAGGAAAGTAGCTGGTTTCTTATACTTCTGCATTCTGTATTCTCATATTATTTTAGTTAAACTATATGAAGAAAATCCAGCCTCACGTTGATACGTGGTTGAAAAAGATGGGGGTATCTTAATGTTCATTTTAGATGTTCTTCTTTGCTACTATACCAAAATTTAGCAGGTAGTAGTTTCTTTCTTTCTTTTCTTTTTTTTTTTTAAGTTTTTATTTATTTATTTGACAGAGAAAGAGCACCTAAGCAGAGGGAGCGGCAGGCAGAGGCAGAGGGAGAAGCAGGCTCCCCGCTGAGCAGGAAGCCCGATGCGGGACTCGATCCCGGGACTCCAGGATCATGACCTGAGCCGAAGGCAGTCGCTTAACCAACTGAGCCACCCAGGCGCCCCAGCACATAGTAGTTTCTTAAAGGTTAGTTGCAACTTGAAATCTGATGCCATATTAATGAACTTTTTGTGCTCTGTTACATTAAAATCCACTGGTCTTTGACTCTTGCCCTTTGAATGGATCATTTATCTATGCATGATCTTGTAACATCATGTGCTGATCATTTAGAAAATACTGCTTCACTGAATTATGCAGATCTTCCGAATGTTTACACATTTTATTATACATTGTTAAAAATAAATTTTCATTAATATCCCCCCCGGTCTCATCAGAAAAGTCTTTGAGTATTGCAAAGCTGTCAAGCTCATGGTAGTAGATGTAAGTTTTCCAAAATTCACTGGGAGGCTCAAATTTTATTTTTGGTAACAAAAACTTTTTTCATGAGTGACAGTCTCGGTTCATATTTCGAGAAAACCAAGTCTGAACAACCCTAGTTTGTCAGTTATCCTTTGGTATTTCATAAGAAAAGCAGCTAATTCAGCTCAAACTCAAAACAGTACTTTTCCTTGAGACAACTGTCATAACTTCAGTATGCAGAAGTTCTTCATACATGCTTTCCACTGTTGCACAGAATATTGAAAAGACTCAAGGGTCAAGCAAGGCCTAATAAAATGGATAACTTTTACTGCTTTATCAAGGACAGTCATAAGTGAAACATTTTTTTGCTTTGTTTTGTTTACTGTAAGCAAATGACAGTGAAAAGTACATTTGACTACAGGGACCATTTGGTGCCACTGCCTAGATTCACACAGTGCCAGGAGCTTTACTCACCATTGCTTTGCACCATTAGCAAAATGTCAGCAGTGATTTTCAGTCCCTGTTTTAGGATTTTTTTTTTTAAGTTTTTTTTAAATGAAAGAGAGAGAGAGCGTGCACGCATGAGCAGGAGGAGGGGCAGAGGGAGAAGGAGAGAGAGAATCCTCAAGCAGAGTCCCTGCTGAGCATGGAGCCTGAAGTGGCCCGATCCCAGGACCCTGAGATCATGACCCGAGCTGAAATCAAAGTCGGATGCTTAACTTGTTTTAGGATTATTTAAAAAATAGTTTTAGGGCACCTGGGTGGCTCAGTTGGTTAAGCGTCTGCTTTCGGCTCAGGTCATGATCCCAGGGTCCTGGGATCGAGCCTCACATCGGGCTCCCTGCTCCGCGGGGAGTCTGCTTCTCCCTCTCCCACTTCCCCTGCTTGTGTTCCCTCTCTCGCTGTGTCTCTCTCTGTCAAATACATAAAAAAAATAAAAAATAAAAAATAAAAAATAAATAAAAAATAGTTTTAACCCTGAAAAGGTCTCAGGAACTCCAGGGGTCCGTAGACCACACTTCAAGAACTGTCGACCTTAAGCCTGTATTCACCTATGTCACTGGGTTGTATGAGGGATTAAGTGAAAGAGTAAAGTGCAAGAAACAATTCCTACACATAGAATAGACTAAATAAATGATAACTATTATTATTACTATTATTTTAAATGGCAAGGTATATAATGGGAAGGGAGGAAGTTTAGAGGAAGAGATCTTTTATTTAATACCTTTTACAGTCATTCCCTATTCTAGTTATTTTATGTGTCATCATATTTAATTCACAAAGCAACCCAGAGAGGAAGTAAATAACCCATTTTACAGTTAAGGAAGTGGGTTTAGAGAGATTAAACCTTTCACTCAAGTTCACAGAGCTAAAAAAAAAAAAAGTCAGAATTCTCAGTCACTTGACCCTGCTCACTGGGCACAGGTTAACTAAGAGGGGACTAGAAGGGAAATCTATACTCCATTAAGTTGAGAAGTAGCAGAACTGCCTTGAATCAAGAACTAAGCCCTCTGACTTCATGAACTCATCTGAGAAGTATATTTTTAGTCTCAGACTTGCAACTTGTTCCTGAGAGCTATTCTACATTAGAATATTATTTTATTTTAACATGTCCTATTTTAGCTATTCTATTTTTTAAGTTTTATTCCTAACTGAGGAAGTAAAGGCCTGCATCGTTAGAACTGGCATCCTGAGTTCCTGGAACAAGTGTGGAAGGGCAGCCTTACTTCCATGTATTGGGAAGGAAGCACATATCCCTCTGTTAAATCTAGAGGCTCTCAGCTGACCTATAACTATCATGCATCACTAACCCAAACTTTCGTCTGAGGCAATGAAGTATGAATTATTATTGTTACAGAGCACAATTTACATATCCGAATGGGTATTTTCCTTTTCAAAGCAGTCCTCTTAAGGGGTCCACATATTTCTTTTAACTCTGCTGCTGTGGCTCAAAAGTAGCGTGGAAGTCCTCTTTCGGAATTGCATCTTCCTCTTTGAATGTAGTTTCAGGTTTTAGAAGTAGCCAGAATCATTTGATGCCAAATCTGATAACTCATGTGGCTCAAAAGAGGACATCGTTGGCTAAATCTTCAGTAGTGGGTTCCTAGACTAGATCTGGTTGGTTCAGGATACAGTATTTTTTGAGCACCTACTATATCTAGGCACTGCGCTAAGTGCTGGCCTCTAAGAGCTTATGTGAACACAGTTCTCGAGCTGCATTTCCTAAATATTTTGATGAAGTGTAGCATCTCTGAAATGAGGGTATAGTACCAAAGGACAGCACATATTTGCATGTGTATGTAGGTATACATTTGTAAGATTCTTATTACATTATAGTAATCTTGTATATAACCCGCTAGAATGCACAGGGAAATCAATTCATCTACAAAGCAAACATTTTTGAGTACCAGGTGCTGTGGTAAGCAGCAGACATTTAAAAAAATGTAAACTGAAGGAGCCTAAAATCTGGTGGGACATAGACATATTCATCCACCCACGAAAAACATAAATGATATAACAGAGACATGGACAGAGAGCAGCAGGGACCAGGAGGACGCTATCCGTTCCTTTAAAGCCAGGTTGTAGCCATGTGATTCACTGGACTGTTATTTTTCAAAATCCAATTGTAGACTTAGTGCATATCTACCAAATACACTGTTCTGCAAACTTCAAGAAATTAGGTAAAAGGGCTCCGGCTCCACAGTTGAGGAAGGGGCCGAAGTAGCCACCAGTCCTTCGGTACACTGCCTAGAGATGGAAGGTGGTCCAGAGGCAGTGCTGGGCGTCGCTGCCTTCAGCCGGCCTCAATTCTTTGGGAGGGGCAGCTGGGAGGGTCCATACAATACTCTTTATTTTTACTCAATTTGGATTTTAGAATACGCAGTGGCATTTGAACATCTAGAGTTTAGTATTTTATCGTTTAGGAGAAAACCCGATGGAAGCCAGGGGATGCCCTCAAGCTGCCAGGGTGTCTAATCTCTTCACTGAAGCAAAAGGCAGAAGCTTGAACTGTTCAAGTACAGAATTTCAAGTTCCAAAATCCTACGTGCATTTACACTGGTCCATGTGATTGTCCTGTGATGAGCTCTACCAAGCAGAGCCTGCAAGTTGAAGAAACGCTTCAGTAAGCCCCACCTGCCACTGGAGCCTTAACCACCAGACCGGCCAAGCTGGAGACTAGACCAGTTCTACAGGCTTTCACTCCTTTCCAAGGGACTGACCTGAGTGCACAAGCGCCCCCAGCTGGTAACAGGGCTAGAACTCAGCCGGGCCCAACTGGAGCTTGGAAAACATTCTGTTCTATAGGATATAAACAGCTGTTGTCCCCAAGGGATCCCGAACCCTGAGCAAAGAGGAAGATGTGAAGGCCACTGGGCCTGCGGTGGGTTGCTCTGGTTCAAGGCCACACGTTATCTGGCACACAGGAGACGTGCGGACAAGGAAAGATTTAGTGAGGATAAAGCAAGGCTTGGCCCGACGTGCAGGCACGAACCCCAGAGGCCAGTGGCCGTGGGTAAAGCTGTTTAGTTTTCTCAGCACTGTAGCCTGAGACGCACTGCTTTGCCCCACAGAGCATCCGGAAAGAAGATGTAGGACAGCGACCACAACAGGCAGTAAAACGCAGTCAGAGAGAACGGAGACAAGAGCAGCATGATGGCACCTGGAAGAAAAAAGGCGAACACTCCGTTTTTATGAAGCCCTCCTTCGTGTATTTTCCATCCTCTTCTCTCCCATCCCCATCCTCCCATCCTTTGGTTTGTACTCGTGGTGCCGAAGAGACAAAAATCAATGAGACATGAGCCCTGCCCTTAAGGAAGTATTGTCTGTTTGTAACTAGATGATTATAATCGAACACAAGCTCAGGTTCCATTTTGTCGGATTCAGATCAGAAACCCAGTCTTAGCCGAGAATACATTTGAGTTGCCCAGGCCCCTTGTTATATATGATTGTGTCAAGTTTAACACGTGACAATGGCCAACACAATGTTACCCGTATGCAGAAGAACACAGCAGACCTGAGGCAGCTCTCCCTTGAAAGGCCTGCTTCTGCTTACCGGTTATTCCTGTCTGGAATCTGGGAACATGGCTAGTAACCAGTTCCCTATACCAGGATAGAACTTTCCCTCGTGGGCAAGAGTGGCTCACTGTGCTTAGATGGTGCTGAGATTGATTTCCTTCTGTGAAAATCTAGAATTTTGGTACTGCTAGGCCGAGGGTGCTGATGTGGCCAGCCCCCATGAAAACCTTGGGCACTGGGTCTCTACAGAGCTTCCAGCTAGATAAGACTTCATGAATGTTGTCACAATTTCATGCTGGGTGGCCCCAGAGGGGCCCAGATTTTGCCCCTTTCACCTTCCCTTTGCTGCTCTTGCCTTGTGTCCTCTTGCTGTGACAAATCTTAGCCATGAGTCTAACTATAGGCACCCTGTGAGTCCCTAGAGAATCAATGAACCTGGGGGTGGTCTTGGGGGACCCCCAACACATTTGAATCTCAGATTCACCACTGAAAGGCAGAAGGGCACCAACACTTGTGGGATATCTTCTTTGCATTAGACATCCTGCTAGGTATGTTACAAAGATTGTTCCATTTACATTTCAGAATAATGCTGTGATTCAGAATCAAGTCTGTTTTTCAGATGAGGAGACAGAGGGGATGTAACCTGCACGAGGTCTTGATTCAAACCCATGTCTGCTTTTGTAAAAAAAGTAGACACTTAGCCTCAGAGAGCTCAAAAAGAGGGTGGGAGAGTACAGGGCAACAGCAGGTCCATGGGGATAACCACCATGCATTCCTCAAGAGAAATCAGAACATTTGATCTGGCAGAAGACCACTTCTAAGGGCAAGAGGCAGTTACAGAAATGGATCGGAACTTTGGGATACTCAATATCTAAGAATGGTCATTGATCTGTTAAGGCAAGGAGACAATATTTTACTTGTCCTGGAAAATATGTGACATAAGGTCTCAGTAGCCACAGGCCAGCTTCTCAGAAGCTCTGTGGAGGAGATGGAACCTCAGTCTAAAAAGGGGATTGGGGCGCCCGGATGGCTCAGTGGGTGGAGCATGCAACTCTTGATCTCGGGGTTGTGAGTTCGAGTCCCACAGTGGATGTAGAGATGACTTAAAAATAAAATCTTAAAAAAAAATAAAATGGGGGCATCTGGGTGGCTCAGTCAGTTAAGGGTGCAACTGTTGATTTTGGCTCAGGTCATGATCTCAGGGTGGTGAGATCAAGCCCTGCACTGGGTTCCACACTGGGCGTGGAGCCTGGATAAGACCTCTCTCCCTCTCCCTCTGGTCCTCTCCCGCGTGCTCTTTCTCTCTCAAAAAACATTTAATAAATAAATAAGTAAAAAGGTGACTATCTGCACTCCAGGTAAGAGGAATATTAACAGTGGCCATTTTGAAATCTATCCAGTAGGGCTCTGGTATTAAATAGTGTCAAAATCTGTGAGGTGCAATTTCCTCCTTTACTCAGAGCCAAGACAATCCAAGGAAGGCTGAGGCCAAGCGTATGGTGTATTTTGAGGTGAGGGGATCAGTGGTATCTACAGGAGCAAAGAACATCATGGGAAACACTGTTGCTATGAGATAGGAGTGCAGGTGGAGCGAAGAAGGGGTCTAGAAGTTTCCATTTACAGGACACATCTGTGCCAGAGGATTGGTATACATTATCTCATTTAATCTCAAGAATCCTGAGGTAGGGATTAATGTCTTCATTTTGTAGATGAAGAAAACTGAGCTCAAAACAATGAGGTTATTAGCCCAAGTTCATGCAGTTAATACGGGCTGGCGGGTCTGTTTTCCTCCTTTGGTCAGTCTCCCGCCACCGAGTCAAAGTAGCCACTTAAAACTGCTGCTCAGAAATCCCTTCAGAGGCTTCCCATTTGCTGTTAGGATCAGCTCCCCAAAGCTGCCCATCTGGCAGCCTCGGCTTCTGTCCCTAGCGTCTCTCAGCAAGTTCCAGCCACACGGCTGCACGAATGATTCCAGCACCTTCTAGCTTAGAGCTGTCACGAAATACCATTTTCTCTTCTGAACTACCCCTCTCACCTACCTAGCCAGTCATCTTGCAGGTTGCTTTTTTTTCTTTTCCAGTTCCATAGAGATATCATGGACATATGACATTGTACTAGTCCAAGGTGTACAACATAAGGATTCGATATTCGTGTGACACCATCAGCAAGAAAGTCTAGTGAGCATCTGCCACCACACAGAGTTACATGTTTTCTTTTCTTGTGATAAGAACTTTTAAGCTCTCCTCTCCTAGCTACTTTCAAATATACGATATGGTATTGTTAACTGTGGTCACCATGCTGTCCCTTATGTCCCCAGGACTGACTTATAACTGGAAGTTTGTACCTTTTGACCACCTTCAGCCAGGTGAAGCAGCCTTTCCCCCCTTCAGGCCATTTCCGTCTAACTAGGTCCCCCTCCAACACCTTCTCAGAGCACCCTGTGCTTCCACAACACATCGCAACGATGCATTTCTAGTTATGTCTGTCATCATTTGGTTGGTGTCTGTCTCCCCTATCAGACTGTAAAGCCCGAGGTGGGAAGTGTTTGTCTAGTTTACCGATTTGGTTCTCAGCACCTGGCGTATGGCAGGTGTCCCCGATCGAACTTGACAACATTCAACAAACACTCACTGAGCAGCTACCCCGTGGTTGGCACAATCCTGGGTCCAGGGATTACTGCGTGCCTAACAGAGAGCTCTCTAGCCGGGGGCAGGTTTAGTGTGTGGAGACAATGAACAAGTAAAGGCATGCCAGATGATGGTAAACCCCATGCGGAAAGATAAAGCAGGGTGAGGCAGCTCGGGAAAGCTGGGGCGAGGTACGGGGCGGCAGGGAGCAGCAGGGATAATAAACAATCACTGGTGACATTTGCGGGCAGCCATTTTCACTCACCTCCCAGATAAACCAATTTTTTCCAGTTCTCAGACTCCAGGATTTCATCGTGTGGGTAGTAGCTCTGGTCCATCATGAATAGAATCATAAGTGAGGCCATGCAGGAGAGAATGAACGTGTTGCCTTTGGTCAGAAGGGAGGTGGAGGCTAAGACACAGGAAGCATAGCGGCAGGGTAGACCCCTGTACGTGAGCTGAGCGTCTGCTGGAGAAAGAAGAGCCAGGCATTAGCTGCTTCCCACGGCTCTAACGCTGTCTCCCCCGAAGCAAGCCCCTCTCGTTGGGTCTTCCCTTCCCCACGTTCCAAATCCCCCTCCTTGCAGGGCAGTGGCAGGCTGTAAAGCATGTAGTCATTCACAGAGAGGACTTGGCACCAGATCCCCACGGGGAAGCAGGCTGCCAGGACCAGGCGGGGACCCCGGCCCCGAGGACGGCTCTGTAGAAGGGTCTCCTGAGGTCGTCTGGTCTGCATCTGCCCTCCCTTGCACTGGGAACTTGGGCAAGGCAACTGCCTTCAACAGAGCTCCGTTTCTCCATCTGTTGTGGAAAACTGGAGGATGACCTCTGGTTCTAGATTCTGTGGGTCTCTGTGCACCCTCTAAAGGTCACACGATAAGAAAAAGGCACAGCTGCTCAGAGAACCCCGGGACCCTGCCCCCAACCAGGGCTCTGCTGGTGCAGCCTGCAGCCTTCAGTGGGCCTGGGACGCAGGAGAAGGAAGAGGGACTCCACAAAGGAGGGGGAGAGTCAGTCACTGCCCCCCTGGCTTCTGGCTCCCACTGGTTCCCCCTCCCTGGCTCCCGACGCTCAGCTACAAAGCTGGGGATCACTCACCAGTTGAATAGAAACACAGGCGGAAAGTAGCAGCTAACACATAGATGACAGCCAGGAACCCACTCAGAGGCCCATCCACGCCAAGGAGCAGGGCCGAGGCCAGGCCGAAGGTGGTGAAGATCGCAAAGTCATTCAGCTCCACTCCTGCTCCGGAAGGCCAAGGTTAGAACTTACACTCATTTGTCTCGCACCTTAGTCCGCTCTGGTGGGGGAGCTGCATGGTGCCAAGCAGGGTCTGAGGTCCCAGCGAGCCACAGCTGCTCGCCCGGGGGATCAAAGACAGGGGCTCCTCCTGGCTCTGCCTCATGCTGACCCTGCGGCCTTAGACAGGTCTTCCCCTCTCGGGTCTTACTTTCCCACCCTTTAGCTTCCAGGACTGGGACGACAACTGGATGCAAATTGACAAGCTAGGGAACCCTTTTTTCAAGCACAATCTTACACGAAAACAGTTCCTTGTATTTTGAACCAGCGGCTCGGCCACCACCACCTCAGCCACCACCCCACTCCTGATCCCTGGATCGGCCCCAGTGGGGAGGCCAGGGCAAGGACGGCTGAAGCTAACAAGTGAGCCAGCGGGGGGCTAGCTCTAGACTGTTGGGCTCCCGGACGGCTCTAGGGCTGCTTCTGCCATCCTTGGAGGGTTGTGAACAGGAGTGGTGACCGATGGAGGCCTGTTGGATGTTAGAGGGGGGAGGGGGGGTCTGAGATGGGGGCTCCTGGGGTCAGGGATCAGGGGTCTGAGGCCTGGACTCACCTGACTTGGAGCAGAGGCTGAGGTGTCTGGTTATTGCCCCAACTGCCATGTCTAACAGGAAGCTGATCAGAAGCATCCAGGAGGCACAGTGGCTTCTCCTAAAGTGTATGGCAGCGGGCCCAAATAGGACGGCTCCTTCATGGCCTCCACCGGCCAACCACTCCACATACCCCCAATACACCAACACACTTCCTACACTTGCACACGGGCACACACCCCTGCCCTGCATGTCCCCACACTCATGTTCTTTCTGAAATACACTGCTTTATACACCACACACACACACACACACACACACACACACACACACACACACACCCCTGCCATACTCTCAACCCACAGTCTTAAAGGGGTGCCTGGAGTGCCATAGATAATCAGTAAGGTCCCTTCCAGCGCTAAGTCCCAGGCATATCTGAGGGCACAGGAGTCCTCTGTTTTAGCCCAGCCTTTGCAACCATCTCACTGTGGATTCTCAGAGAAATCCCTCCCTGCATCTCTAGGCCTCTCTTCCTCCATCTGTAAAATGAGGGGTTTGTGCCAAATGACTTAATAGATATAGGCCTATCTAGATGATCTATTTCTCCTAGGGCAAGTTTTGGTAACTTATGACTTACAGAATTGGTCCATTTCATTTAGGCTATCAGATTTATAGAGTTGTTCATAATATTCCTTTCTCATACTTTTAATGTCCATGGGATCAGTAGTGATGGCTCCTCTTTCATTTCTGATATTGGTATTTTGTGTCTTCTCTTCTTTTTTTTACTTTTCTTGGTTAGCCCGACTAGAGGCTTGTCAGTTTAATTGGTGTTTCCGAAGAATCAGCTTTTGGTTTCATTGGTTTTCTCTACTGATTTTTTATTTTCAATTTCATTGATGGCTGCTCTCATTTTTATTATTTCTTCTCTTCTGCTTACTTTGGATTTAATTTGCATTTCCCCTCCTAGTTTGCTAAGGTAGAAATCTTACATTATTGATTTTGTATCTCCCTTCTTTTCAGTTTTTCTAAGACTTTTTTTTTTTGGAGAGATTTTAGGTTTACAACAAAATTGAAAGGAAGCTACAGAAATTTCCCATATGCCCCCTGCCCCCACATATGCATAGCCTCCCACATTGGCAACATCACTCACCAGAACAGTACATTTAGATTCTTCGTACATACAAAGGATGAAACTCCACTGACACATCATAGTCACCCGAAGTCCGTAGATTACCTTAGGCTTCACTCTTGGTGTTGTATATTCTATAGTTTTGGACAAATGTGTGATGACATGTATCCATCATTATAGTATCATGCAGAGCATTTCCACTGTCCTAAAAATCCTCTATGCTCTACCTATTCATTTCCCCCCACCCGCCCCTGTCAACCACTGGTCTTTTTATTGTCTTCAGAGTTTTGCCTTTCCAGCGTATCATATCATATTACTGTAATCATACAGTATGTAGCATTTTCAGATGGGCTTCTTTCACTTAGTAATATGCGCTAAAGATTCCTCCATGTCTTCTCATGGCTTGATAGCTCTTTTTTTTTTTTTTTTTTTTTTAGCACTAAGTAACACTGTTTGGAAATACCACAGTTTATTCATCTGTTCACTTACTAGAAGATATCTTGGTTGCTTGCAAGTTTTGGCAATTATAAATAAAACATCATAAACATCCAATTGCAGGTTTTTGTGTGGACATAGCTTTTAACTCATTTGGATAAATAGCAAACAGTGTGATTGCTGGATTATATGGTAAGAGTATGTTTAGTTTTGTAATGAACAGCCAAATTGTCTTCCAAAGTGGCTGCACCATGTTGTATTCCCACTGTTGCTCCACACCCTCGCCAGCATTTGGTGTTATCAGTATTCTGGACAACTGGTTTGGCTAATAAGTGTGTAGTGGTATCTCATTGTTATTTTAATTTGCATCTCCCTGATAACATATGGTGTGGAGCATCTTTTCACATGCTTATTTGCCATCTGTAGATCTTCTTTGGTGAGGTGTCTGTTAAGGTCCTTGGCCCATTTTTTAATTGTTTGTTTTCTTACTGATGAGTTTTTAAGGTTTGTCTATTTTATAGTACCTTATCAGATGTACCTTTTGCAAATACTTTCTCCCAGCTTACAGCTTGTCTTCTAATTCTCCTGACGTTGTCCTTCACAGAGCAGTTTTCTTTTCCAGTATATGCATTCAATGCTATACATTTCCCTCTAACTACTGCTTTTACCGCATCTCACAAATTTTGATAAGTTGTACTTTCATTTTCTTTTGGTTCAAAACACTTTTCTTCTTTAATTCATGTATTATTTAGAATTGTGTTGTTTAACCTCCACATATTTGGGGATTTTCTAGTTATCTTTCTGTTACTGATTTCTACTTTAATTCCATGTGGTCTAAGGGCATACTTCATATGATTTCTATTCTTTTAAATTTAAATTCAGTCTTATAGCCTGAATGAGCAAAGAGAAGAATGTGTATTCTGCTGTTACTGGATAAAATATTCTATAAACGTCAATTAGATCCAGTTGATTGATGGTGCAGTTCAGTTCAACTATCTCCTTCCTGATTTTCTGCCATTCGGATCTGTCAATTTCTGATAGAGGGGTGTTGAAATATCCAACTATGATAGTGGATTTATCAAGTTCTCCTTGCGGTTCTATCCATTTTCATCTCACATATTCTGATGCTCTAAATGATTTCTAAGATCTCTTGCAGACCCTACATTTGAGGATTCTGCATTGCAGTCCAACACATGCTCCCAGACTGCTCTGAAAGCAGCCACCGCAGTCTCAGGCAAGGCTGCCCCAGCCTGCCATTCCTGAGTCTACACCTTGGTTGCAGTGTTTGGATGGCCAAGCAGAAGCAGAGAGCCTGACCCCAGACTTCAGCTGTCTCTAAACCACCTCAGCACTACCTTCCTTTAGATCCATACCTATGTGTCTACAGGGAACTGGGTTCACCATTGTGCCATAAAAATTACACTCCCAGAAGATTAGACTGAACTAAAAAGATATTTTCTGTTGCAGGTGTGATCTACTGTATAAGACTCCACAAATCCAGACTTAGAGAATCATAAAATTTTCAAACTGGAAGGGAACTCAAACATCACCAGGTAAGATTATCTTAAATTATGGATGAGAAACTGATCCAGAGAAGTCACATGCTGATGGTTATAGAGAATAAAACAGTTAGGAGGAGGATACCTACATTATAAAGGATTTCTCTTTAAAGAATTGATTTGCCAAGGCATCGAAATATGATTCAATTATAGAAGTATAATTTGCTTACAATATATAATTTGCTTTGCTTTTTAGGGGCCCATATACATGTCTCAGATTTTCCACAATAGTGCTAATTGTAAATATTCCCCACATCATATGTTCTAATTTAAGAATAAAAAATTTTAGGGGTGCCTGGGTGGCTCAGTCGTTAAGCTTCTGCCTTCGGCTCAGGTCATGATCCCAGTGTCCTGGGATCGAGCCCCACATCGGGCTCCCTGTTCAGCGGGAAGCCTGCTTCTCCCTCTCCCACTTCCCCTGCTTGTGTTCCCTCTCTCGCTGTGTCTCTCTCTGTCAAATAAATAAAATATTAAAAAAAGGGCGCCTGGGTGGCTCAGTTGGTTAAGCGACTGCCTTCAGCTCAGATCATGATCCTGGAGTCCCGGGATCGAGTCCCGCATCGGGCTCCCTGCTCAGCAGGGGGTCTGCTTCTCCCTCTGCCCTCTGCCCTCTTGTGCTCTCTGTCTCTCATTCTCTCTCTTTCAAATAAATAAATAAAATCTTTTTAAAAAAATTTAAGAAATAAAATAAAATAAAATATTAAAAAAAAAAAGAATAAAAAATTTTGAATGGTAGCCTGCCTACCATTAAGTAGGCAGGATTAAGTGAGGGCCACCAGAACAGAATCTCTTCATTTTTCTCATAAAAACCATTCTAGACTGCCATAGCTGGAAGGAACTATGGAGATCACGGTGCAAGCTCCTTGTTTTAGAGATGGGGAAACCAAGGCTCAGGGATATGACCTAGCCAAAGTCACATGTCAGGTTGGTGGTAGAACTGAGGCTAAGATCTTGGCCCCTTGACTCCCAACCCACTACACCTTCTCCTGCCCCTGGTTGATCCTGTGCCTCAGTGCCTGGCTCGCTAGGCTCCCCGCTCCTTCCCTCATGCCACTGACTCCAGCTCTTGGCTAGGAGCTTGCTGGGCCCCAGACCTACTTGCAGAAGCTGCAGAAGATGGAGAAGAGCCCCAGGATCAGGTTGGCCAGGGACAAGGCATTGGTAACGTCCTTCCAGGAAAATTCGTTCATCTGGGGACAGCTCTGGTTGTTGGTCAGGAAGAAACTGGTGCAATGATCTGGGGCTCAGGGGAGAGGGGTAAGGGTTCCCAACGTCAAAGAGTCCCAAAAGAGGCTCCCAGGGACCAGGCAGTTCCTGTTCGCCGGACCTCATCCCAGGACTGCACCCTCCCAACACTGTTTCACTGTCTGGAATAAGAGAGACAGGAGGCAGATGGAGGAGACCAGGAGGCAAAGACAAAGGTGCTGAGGATGAGCATCTTGGGGAAGCACAACAGCAAAGCAAGTGAGGCCGCACAACCAATTGACTGTACCCCTTGCCATAGTGCGGGCCTCCCTCCAGCCCATGTGGTGACTCTTCTGGTACCCCCATGGCCCAGGGGACAAGGGGTATGGACCCTTCCCCCATCGGAGAGATGAGCCTTTTGTCATAGGTAAGCCCTTGTTAAAACAATTACGAAGTTACAGGGCGCCTGGGTGGCTCAGTCATTAAGCGTCTGCCTTCAGCTCAGGTCATGATCTCAGGGTCCTGGGATCGAGCCCTGCATTGGGCTCCCTGCTCAGTGGAAAGCCTGCTTCTCCCTCTCCCGCTCCCCCTGCTTGTGTTCCTGCTCTCGCTGTGTCTCTCTCTGTCAAATAAATAAATAATCTTTAAAAAAAAAAAGAAAAGGAGAAAAAAAAAATTCTTTGGGGCACCTGGGTGGTTCAGTCATTAAGCGTCTGCCTTCAGCTCAGGTCATGATCCCAGGGTCCTGGGATCGAGTCCCACATCGGGCTCCCTGCTCGGCGGGAAGCCTGCTTCTCCCTCTCCCACTCCCCCTGCTTGTGTTCCCTCTCTCGCTGTGTCTCTCTCTGTCAAATAAATAAATAAAATCTTTAAAAAAAAAAAAAAACAATTACAAAGTTACTTTCAATACTTTTTTATTCCCGTGAGGTGAGCCCCAGAGGAATAAAAAAGAACCCTGGGAAGGGGTAACCCCCCACCCCCCAGGAATAGCCCAGGGGGTGAGAGGCTCCCTGAGGGGTAGAAAGCACAGAAGAGACCGCCATGGAGTCAGCCTCCTTTGTTCCGCAAGCCATACTCACTCCCTCAGGACAGGGCTGCCGCTGGAGTGCCCCAAGGTCCTGCTTCTGACGGGCCCCAACCAGAACAGCAGGCCCAGCTCCCACAGGGGAAGAGGTGAGACACAAGAAATGAACATGGACAGCACGGAATAGTTCACAAGCACCTTCCACTATGTTCTCGCTCCTGATCCTGACGACCTCAGAAGATGGTGCTATCATGATTTTATGAATGAGAAAACTGAGGTTCAGAGAACTGGGACATTGGCTCAAAGTGACGTGCTAGGTGAGTAGAAGGTAATCCCGCTGCCAGGTTCTCAATCTGGTGCTTCCTTGGCTGGGGGCCCAGCTCTGGGCAGGAGGAGGTTTGTGGGGTAGGAGACCGAGGAGGAGCTCAGTTGGCCAGCCCTGCAGGGCAGCATCAGCCTCCCCCTCTGGTAGCAGCCCTGCCCGGGGGCTCCTCACGCCTCCCAGCCCCTCAGGGCTATGGGCAATGGGTTGGCCCAGCCCGTTTTCACAGCCTGGCGGGCTCTGCTCTTCCTCTAAGACCAAACATGCACTCCGTACAATAGACTGCTTGTGACATGAAGTCTCTTTTGGAGGAAGAGCCCCAGGGCTTTCTGGAACAGGGAAGCCCCGCTGGTTGCTGCAAGCTGCTACCCACAAACAGTAATCCTGCCCCTGAATGAAATACACAAGTTCCAAGGTATTTTCATGGCCACTTCCTCATTTAATCCTCATTTGAGAGGGGAGGAAGCTGAGCCTCTTCCTCCTCTCAGCCAGTGTCTAGCCCCAGGCCCCTCTGGTCTGGGCCAGAGTTAAGACAAATTATGGTCCTTTCCCATAAACCCGTCCACCAAGATATCAGAGGCTGGGAGGGGCTGGGCTTGGAGTTTGGAACTGGGCAGGGTTCATGGGGCTCACTCCTCCCCCAGGCCAGTCTCATTCACCAAGGCCATCAGGACTCCTGAGACCCTCTCAGACGTCAGGGCCCCTCCAAACCTAAGACAAGAAGAATGCTGGCTGAGAAATCGGAGAGGGGAGGGGAGCCAAGGGCTGGCTGCCTACTTCCTCCCCAGGAGTCCCCCCTCCCAGGCTCTCCTGGGCCTCAAGGCTCACTCCAGCAAGACCAAACACCTCTGTGCCCAGCCCAGCCCACCCCTGCCTGGAGGGCAGCACGCCAGCATCTCTGCCCCTCAGAGGTAGTCAGCACATACCTGGGGCATTTCTACCAATCACCAGACACACCTCATCTGCACTACTTCAGTTATTTTTTAAATTAACGATCAATTATCTACTATATCATCCCTTTCATTCAGGAAGCACTTTCACATCTGTGGTTTCCATTGGCCCCGTGAGGTCGGCCAGATGAGGGTCACTACCCCTACTCGCAGGGTAAGGCAAAGAAGACGCAGAGAGGGGAAGAGCCTTGCTCAAAATCACACCAGAAGTGGCAGATCAGGACTTACAACGTCACCTTAAATGTTCTTTCCCCTTACTCTGCACTCTGCTGTCTACCAACCAACAGGCCTGAGCACTGTATTCTCCCTAAGCTCAGACTAAGCTAGGTGCTGGGGAAAACCTTCATGGAATGTCCAGTCTACCCAAGGAAACAACACTCATGCATGTGGAGATTCCCGGACTCTTCATCTTACAGGTGAGGAAACTGAGTTTTCAAGATAGTCAAGCGACTTGTCCCAGTGAATGATGGAGCCAGGATTTGAATTGGGCCTCCTCTTTCCCAATTAAATGACATTGTCAGCATACAGCACGGGTCCCGGGTGTGAAAGAATGTGGACCTCAGAGTAAGGGCTCTAGAAATCCAGAGAAAAAAGGAGCAATCCATTCATTCAGCAAACATTTGGTCACGAGCAAGATTCACCGCCTGGTGCTTGGCACACGGAGAAGATTAAGACCTGGTCTCATGTCTCAAGGAGCTCAGTAGAGCAGAGGTATTCAACTGTTCACAGAAAAGGGGAGGTGACCAGGCTGCCAGGGGAACATAGAAGAAGGGTCCAGCCTGACAGGGGGCTTAGAGAAGGCTTCTCGGGTGAGGGGGTCCGAGGCGAGGCGTTGCTGGGCAGTGGCCTGCAGGACTAGATCATGTCACTACCCCATTTTGTGCAAGCTGTCCATGGCTTCCCAGGCACCCAGGATGGAGTCCATCTCCTTCCTTTGGTGTACCAGCCCTTACGATGAAGCTGGCTCTCCCTCTGCTCTCAGGGAAGCCTGACCGCCCCCACCCCAGCCAGGCGCCCCTCTACACTGCCGCATCTCCGTGTGCTCACCATGTGACACCGGGCACTCTGCATTGGCACGGCCTATCCTGTCTTCCTCCTCTACTACAGGGGAAGCAACTTGAGCGCAGGCTGTGGTCCCCTGTGCCCAGCACGAGGCCTGACAATAGAAGTTGTTCGATGATTGTTAAGTTAGTAGAGGATGTCACTCTGGGGCTTCCCCAAGATCCTCTCACTGCACCAAGTCACATCTCTCCCCTGCCAGAGCCTGTTCAGTCCGTCCTCCAAGAAGCCTTCTCAGATGAACTGTCAACAATCCAGACCCTCAGCACACCCAGCATCTACCCAACGCTTAGGATCTTCCATTTACTCATTTTTAAATGCATGTGTTGATGCCTGCTCCGCGCCGGGACTGCGTTCTGGGGGCAGAGAGAACAAGAGCTAGGCTGCATCCTCAAGAGGCAAGGAGTCTGGCAGGGGAGGCGGATCCGGGTAGGGAAATGCAGGCAGTGTGGCAAAAGTCACGCTGCACAGGGGCTGGTCGCAAACTAGAGCGGGCATGCGCTCCTGGGACACCCGGCGCAGCCACGGCAGTTAGAGATGCCCCCACGCCCAGCCCTGCGCCACTCCCGCCACAGACAGCCCCACCCCACCCCACCCCCGCCGGCGTCCCGGCCCCGCGGGGCTTCCGCACCAGCCCTGACACCGCCCCGCGCCCAGAGATGGAAGAGAGGGAGCCAGGCTGGCCTCCAGGACCGCTCCACCGCCTCCCGCGGGGCGGGGGGGCTGGTCGCTGACAGCACTCTGGGGAGGGAAGCACTCTGGGGAGGGGCATGCGCTGCCTCGGATGCCTACCTGGGGACCAGACATTCCTGGGTGGGGTGAGGGCAGCGCTCTTAACCCGCTTCCTGTGCGGTGGAGCAGGCCAGCCGGGGCCTGGGGGAGCAGCACGGGTCCCAAGCCTCTCACCCCTGGCTCTTAGCTCACAATCCCTGAGAGGTAGGGGAGGGGCTGTGGGGGGAGCTCTAGTTGGCAGAAAGGGGGACTTCAATTTACAAAGGAGCCTAGGCCACCCTGGGGGCGCCTTGGGGAATGGAGGGGTCTGGGAGGAGGGGACTGGTCTCTCTCCATCGTGGCCGGCAAGGGAAGGCTGGGGGCGGGGGGTTAAGAGACCACAGTGCAGGGCGTGTGGGAGGTGGGCTGCGAGGGCTTTGGGGAAGATGGGGCTGTAAAGGATGGCTGGGGTCCAGACTGTGAAGGGCCCCCAGGTCAGGGCTTTTGCTGTTTGGTTCACTGCTGTATCTTTGCACCTATAAGAACTGCTTAGGCATATGGTAAGTCCCCCCCATCCCACCCCAGTATTTGTCGGGTGAATGACAAAGCGAGTAATTTACACTCAGTCCTGAAAATAGTTTAAAGCAGAGAAGTGACATGGTCAGTTTGGTTTAGAAAGACGATTCTGGCAGCTAGTGTGGAAGAAGGCTCTGTAATACTGCAGGAGAAATGAGGCAGGCCGGAGCAGGGACATATTGCTGGACGGCAACAGAAGGGAATGGGAGGAAGGAGCCAGACTAGGAGCCATTGTGAAAAGCATCCCAAGGGTGTGGGAGAGAAATGAGAGGGAGAAGGTAAGAAGAGCCTCTCTGAGGGTCTCAATGTGGCAGCCGGATGAATAGTGTGCTACAGAAAGAAAGAAGCTTGTTAGTATTGGGTAGGTTCCCAGACACAAGTTCTGATACCTGCCCCACATCCTCCCACCTGCCCTAATGCCGAGTTAGAGCGGCAGTGGCTTCCAGGACCCCACAGGAGAATATGCAAGAGAAGGGGTGGAGTTGGGTGGTCAGGTGACACTTTGCTTCTGTTAGGAACCAGTAGGGGAAAGAGGAGCGAGCCCTGAGTGGCAACTAGCCACTTGCGCTGTGCTCGGTGCTTTACGGACATCATCATCATCATCTTACTGGACGTTCTCAAATGCCCTCGACATTAGTATTAGCATTCCTATTCTCCAGAAGAGGAAATGGAGGATTTGTTGATTTTCATAATTGATGGAGCTGAGACCTAAACACAGTCCAACACTAAAGTCAGACCTAAGGTGTCTGAGAAACTAAAAGAGAAAACGAGGTTGCAGGCAACAAGTCCAGGAGTCAGGTCAGCTTCCTTCTATCCTTTGTCTTTACCTTAATTTGTCCATACCACATGGACCATTCATGGCAGATTAAAAACTACGGCATACTAATTCTACTGCTGGCTTTAACTCTTGACCAGACTCATGCTGGAGCTCTAACACTACCAGATGTGGAAATCTGAACGGGTTACTTTGCTTTCCTGAACCTATTTCCTAATCTGTAAAATGGGATTGTTGAGTGAACTAAACGATGTGCTCAGCACAGAGTAGAAGCTCAATCATTATCATCATTATTATTATTCTAAGGACACGATCATGCCTCTGTTAGCCTGGACATCCCCAAGGATTCCTTCTGAAGAGGGAGAGGAAGCAGGGGTAGCTACAAAAGACACGTGTCCCCATCCGTCAGAAGTTTCCAGCTTCCTCCTATTCTGGATCTCACAAGGAAGTAGAGAACAAGAACAGTACAGTTAGACTGTCTACGCTTGTGCTAATACGGTAGCCACTAGCCACGCATGGCCCTGAAGCACCTGGAGTGTGGCTAGTCTGAACTGAGATGTGCTGTAGGTGCAAAGTGAACACCAGAGTTTGAATACTTAGTTCAAATATACATATAAAATAACATGTATGTTATTATTAAGCTAGTGAGCCAGCAGCATAGGAGTGGTATGTGATCCCTGGGGATGGATTAGATCACCTAGCAGAGAGAAAGAAAAGAAGGCTAAGGGATAGGCCCCAGAGCAATCCAAAAGCCAGGTGTCAGGAGACAGAAAAGGTGTAGTCAGCAAAGTAGGAAAAAAAGCAAGAGATGCTAATATCCCACATCAAAATGAAGAAAAAAGCTTTCAAGTAAAGGGTGGTCCATGGAATCAAAAGCTTCTTTAGTTGTTTAGTATTATCTGCTGAAATGTTAACATTTAGGATATACCGGGTGAGATAAAATGTATTATTAAGTTCACCTGTTTGTATTTTTTAAGGTAGCTACTAAAAATTTCCAAGTCATACGTGTGGCTCACACGATATTTCCATTAATGCCACTGACTTAGATCCCTTCCAGGATATAAGTACATAGACATAGATGTCCATCCATTCATACATTCTTAGAGTATTTATTATGCGCCAGGCACTGGTTCAGGTGCTAGGAATAGAGCAGGAGACAAGACGGACACTGTTTCTGTCCTCGCAGAACTTACACTCAAGTGTGGGGGAAAGGCAACAAATAAGGTCTGCTCGTGAAAAGGGTGATGGAAAACAAAGCAGGATGAGCCGTCACTTGGATGTGAGAGGAGTTGGGATTTCTGACAGGGTTGTCAGTGAAGTGATATGCGAGCAGCGACCTAAAGGATGAGAAGCCACAAACCAGGCAACGATCTTGGGGGCAGTGTTCTAGGCAGGAACAGCAAATGGAGAGCCTCCGAAGCAGAAATGAGCTTGATTTGTTAAACAGACAAGGTCATCGGGAACAGGGCGAGTACAGAGAACGGTGGATCACATAGAACCTTGGCAAGAGGCTTGGATTCTATTATAAGTGTAATGAGAAATTCTTGGGTCATTTTTATGGAGCGGGGTTATGACCCGAATTCTCTTTGTGAAGGACAATGCTCCCAGTCTCTGTGGGGCTAGACTGAAGCAGGGTGAGAACGGGGGCAGGGAGGTGAGCTGGGAGGCCGCTGCACTAGTCCAGGCCAGAGACAGCGGTGGTCTGGCCCGAGGGGTCAGGGTGGAGGCGGTGAGAAGCTGTCAGATTTGGGATATATTTTGAAGACAGCTGAGAAGACTTGCTGACTGGTGTGGGAAGAACAAGCAGAATCGAGGATGACTTCGACTTCTGGCCTCAAAAAACAGAGGGAGCTAGGTGTTGATGGCAGTACAAGGGCTGGTGATGAAACACGTCTGGGGCAGAATTCAAGGCTTCGGTTTGGACACGTTAGGGTTGTAATGACGTCAAGTGAGGCTGTTGATAAACAAGCCTGCATGAAGCTGGGGAGAGATCAGGCCTGGAGGCAAGCTAGTGAGCCAGCAGCATAGGAGTGGTATGTGATCCCTGGGGATGGATTAGATCACCTAGCAGAGAGAAAGAAAAGAAGGCTAAGGGATAGGCCCCAGAGCAATCCAAAAGCCAGGTGTCAGGAGACAGAAAAGGTGTAGTCAGCAAAGTAGGAAAAAAAGCAAGAGATGCTAATATCCCACATCAAAACGAAGAAAAAAACTTTCAAGTAAAGGGTGGTCCATGGAATCAAAAGCTTCTTTAGAAATAATTACTCCAGGCACTTAGTGGCTCCTTCCTCCCAAGCTGCGGCTCCTTATGGGGATGAACCCTATCTTGTGCATGAGGGTTTTTCACAGGCTTTAGTGCCGGAAACACGGGCTCCACTGCTTAGGAGTTGTGACCTTAGGTAAGTTACTTATCTTCTCTGGGCCTTGATATACATCCCCTCCATGCTCATCACTACACACCCAAGTGAACGACTCCAATAGCATCCCATAAGCACATCTACCTCTGTCACTTTTAACTTCCTTACACCTCTATGTTGGGATCCCCTAGGACTGGTTATGGTTAGACTTGAATCAAACAGGACTGTTTGATCTATATAACCATGGGCCTGTTGCTTAATTTTTGGGTTCCTGCTTTCTAAAACAGAGATACTGTTGGTGCCTGGGTGGCTCAGTCGGTTAAGCATCTGTCTCTGGCTCAGGTCGTGATCCCAGGGTCCTGGGATCGAGCCCCATGTCAGGCTCCCTGCTCTGTTGGGAGTCCACTTCTTCCTCTCCTTCTACCCTTAGCCCTGGCTTGTGCTTGTTCTCTCGCTCTCGCTCTCGTGCTCTAATAAATAAATAAAATCTTTTAAAAAAATAAAACAGAGATACTATATACCTCATAGATGGTTATGTGAAAATTAAATCAGATAATGGATATGCTTGGCAGAATAAATGCTCACTAAGCACTATTTATCATCTTTGTATCTACACCACCAATACTCTCAATGCCTGTGGACTGACAGATAACTTGAGAAGGTAAGGACACAGCAGACCCTCCTTCCAGACAGCTAGCATGGAGAAAGGGAGGTGCGCTCAGCTGCTACTCACACCCAATGAACCTGGACAGGGCTGGCATGGTGGGCTAATAAAGAAAATATAGATTGCTTATCCTTCTGGGAATACCAGGGACGTCTCCCCCTTTCATATTTTGCTGAGTGGATCCCCACCATCCGTATCAGCATTCAAGCCAGAAATCCAAGCATTATCTGAGAGTCTGTCTTCTCACTCAACCCTTGCCATCTTATTAGTTAACAAGATGCACTCTATTGTAGCTTCAAAATGCCATACTTCATCAGATCCAAGATACCAACCGTTATAAGACACGTAAGACACACCATTATGTTATATAGTTCTAAGAAAGGAAAAAATGCTGCCACTTAAACTGTGACGTGCCACTCACTTTTAGAAGCATCCCAGTTCCAGAGATATTAAAATGTGGGGGAAGAAGAGTACGTCTTACAATTGATGAGGTTGTACCTCTCATTCCATCACTGCTACCTTAGCTCAGACCTCATCATCGCTTGCCTAGACTAGGGATGGAAGCTCCTACTTGATCATCTTCCCTCCACTTGTCCTCTGATGCCAAAAGAGGTTTATACAAGGCCAATATTACCAACTCCCACCCCAAATCTTTCAATTACGTCTTCTCCCATAGCCCCTGGCCCACATTCTTCACTTTAAATTGGCTGCAATTCCCCAGATGTTATATTGCTTCTAGTCTGGAATCGCTTTTCCTCCCATTCTTCATCTGCTTACCTCCTAGCTATTAGAAGTAAGAGTTCTTTAGCCAGGGCATACCTCACTCCAGCCCTCCTGCCTGCTGGGACTGGTTTGGTTAATACAGCTTGTTAAATGGATATCCCTTTCTTCACTCACAAATAAATTCCATCCAAAAATGAACCCTACTCCAAACTCCAAAGACAATTTTCCTATAGAGGACAGTTGGAGTCTCCAAACAAGCTCTAACTCTTGTTTCTTTTTCAACACCTACGTGGGTGTCTGATCTTCCAAGAAGTCTTCCCAAATTCTCCAGTCTGAGTTAGGTAGCCTTCCATGGTGCTCCATACCCCATGCATACCACTATCATAGCCTTTTTTAT
Organism: Mirounga angustirostris; assembly: GCF_029215605.1. NCBI lineage: Eukaryota > Metazoa > Chordata > Mammalia > Carnivora > Phocidae > Mirounga > Mirounga angustirostris. The sequence continues at coordinate 157,104,887 of NW_026991712.1, forward strand.
ACCACATTGTAATTGTTGACTTGGTTTCTCCCCCACTAGACTGACAGCTCCCTGGACACAGGTGCCTTTTTACTCAGCTGTGTTATTCTCCAGAACCTGGAACCTAGAAGGCACTTAATACTTATAAAATGGTTGAATGGGTAGATGGATGGGTGAATGGAAAATGGTTACTGTCTATAACCAGTGGGTCCTAGTTCCCCACTCTGAGATGCTACCTCCAAAATCACCGCATTGCCACAGACTTTCCCCAAGCTTCGTAATTGGCTGAGGCCGAAAAGAGCAATGGCACCACCTGGTGGGCAGTGCGGGAAGCGCACCTTATTGAACAGCAGGAGCTTTTTTTTGAACCGTTCTTTTTTTTTTTTTTGCTCCGGTGGTTAGGAAATGCCAAGTGAGGGGGATTTGTATTTTAAAAAGATCAAGCTGGGGTGCCGGGTGGCTCAGTTGGTTGGGCGACTGCCTTCAGCTCAGTTTGTGATCCCGGGGTCCTGGGATCGAGCCCCGCCTGGGGCTCCCTGCTCAGGGCGGAGCCTGCTTCTCCCTCTCCCTCTGCCTGCCACTCGCCCTGCTTGTGCTCTGTCAAATGAATAAATAAAATCTTTAAAAAAATAAAAGAAGAATAAAATAAAAAGCTCCAGCTGATGACTGTATGCAGAATGGGTTGGAGAAGGGATCCAGGAGGAAGCGGGGATGCCAGCTGGGGAGGTTATTTTGTCAGAGCTGAGAGTCGAGTCCCGATCTGTGACTCGAACACTACCATGCTTACCCGCGTGGTAATACTGCCTCTTTTACCCAGGACCTTCTTTTCTCCCTCTCAACTGAGCACCGTGGCAGGGATTCCAAGATCTGCTCCATGATTTCTGCCTTCTGGTATTCGTGCCCTTGTGTAATTCCCTCCTTCGAGTGTAGGCTTGCCTCTGACTTGCTTCTGACAGAACACAGCAAAAGGAGATGTCACTCCGGTGAGGAAGACTACACAAGACTGGAACTTCCGCCCTCCCAGCGGACTCGTCCTTGTTGGCTTTCATCAAATTGCCATGTCGGGGAGACCAATGTAGCAAGGAACTGAAGTCAGTTTTTGGTGAATAGTCTGTTAGTAACAGAATCAACAACCTCAGTCCAACACCCTTGAGGAACTGAAATTCTGCCAACAACTTAAGTGAGCTTGGAAACAGATCCTTCTCCAGCCTTCAGATGAGAACCCAGCCCTGGCAAATCATTGGATTGGGGCCTGTAAAAACCTTGAAGCAGAGGGCCCAGGGAAGCGTGCCTCAACTCCTGACCCAGAGAAACTATGAAATCACAAACGTGCATTGTTTTAAACCACCACATTTCTGGTCATGCATGCAGCCACAGACGACTAATAAGCACCTGCTCAAAATGTGTCACAAGCATGCAGGTCAGAAGCTTGTGAAAACCTTGGAAACTTTGTGGTCGGAATCAACTACTGTACCACTAATGTGTGTGTGGGTGTGCGTATGTGTATCCCCAAGGCCAACCCCGCCAGAGGCTTTTGCAGCTGACTCCACAGAGCATCCCCCTGTGAAATGAGTGACCAAGTATCCCCTGGGTGACCCCGTCAGATTCTAGCCCCGTCCTGTGCTGGAACTGCACTACCTGCTAACTAGCCTCAACCCAATCTTTTTTTTTTTTTTAGTTTCAAGTTTTTATTTAACTTCTAGTTAACATATAGTGCAATATTGGTTTCAGGAGTAGAATTTAGTGATTCATCACTTATGTGCAACACAGTGCTCATCACAACAGGTGCACTCCTTAATCCCCATCCCCCATCTAGCCCATCCCCCCTACCTCCCTCCAGCAACCCGCAGTTTGTTCTCTACAGTTAAGAGTCTCTCTTATGGTTTGCCTATTTTCTCCCCTCTATGTTCAACCTCAACCCAATCTCAAACACTTCCAGGTACAAAAAGACCAAAAACAGTCCTCCCTGGAATATGCCTCGCCAACCTTTATGTGGGAAAAAGAAACTCTTCTTTAATTCTCTGCCTTGTGGGAGAACAGATGGAGATAAAGGAGAAGGAAAGTACACTGGCCAATACTCTGAAAGTCACTGGCTGTGTACCTGTGACCCAGAGAGGATCCCAAGGGACTGACAGGATTCATTACTATCCTAACTAAAAGTAATAACAACAGCATTTATATTCACACAGGGTCTCTTTTCTCTCTCTTTTTTTAAAGATTTTATTTGAGAGAGAGGAGAGGTGAGAGGGTGAGAGTGCGTGCGCGTGAGCGTGCATGAGTGGGGGGTGGGGCGGTGGGAGAAGCAGGCTCTCTGCTGAGCAGGGAGCCCAACATGGGGCTCCACCCCAGGACCCCAGGATCATGACCTAAGCCAAAGGCAGACACTTAACTGTTTAACCAATTGAGCCACCCAGGCACCCCACACAGGGTCTTTATTCAAGAAGTTCATGATTCATCCACAATACCTCAATTCTCGTGCCACCTCCCATCAAGGCAGAGAATGAGGGCAACAAAGAGGTGACAGGTCCTTGCTGTGAGAGCTATTATGAGTGTCCACTCTCAGTCAGTCCCTGGAAGGTGGGTTCAGTGCTTGGAAGCAGGGCCGCAGGCTGGCTTAGCAACTTGTTCACTATGTGGATTTGGGCATCGTGCTTCTCAATGTCCTCATATGGAGTCCAGGACAAGTCATGCTGTAGCTTGTAGGCACCAAGGAAGTCATGTGGACAACCTGTCCCCCATTCCTAGAGAAGGCAAAGAAATCAATTCTCATCAGGGTAGGAGGTAAAAACATTGGGTTCATTTCCTTGCCACAAATTTCTTCCCTTTCCTTTTTAAAAAAATTTTTATTGTTATGTTAATCACCATACATTACATCATTAGTTTTTGATGTAGTGTTCCATGATTCATTGTTTGCGTATAGCACCCAGTGCTCCATGCAGAACGTGCCCTCTTTAATACCCATCACCAGGCTAACCCATCCTCCCACCCCGCTCCCCTCTAGAACCCTGTTTGTTTTTCAGAGTCCATCGTTTCTCATGGTTTGTCTCCCCCTCCGATTTCCCCCCCTTCATTCTTCCTCTCCTGTTTTTTTTTTTAAACATATATTGTATTATTTGTTTCAGAGGTATAGATCTGTGATTCAACAGTCTTGCACGATTCACAGCACTCACCATAGCACATACCCTCCCCAACGTCTATCTCCCAGCCACCCCATCCCTCCCACCCCACCACTCCAGCAACCCTCAGTTTGTTTCCTGAGATTAAGAATTCCTCATATCAGTGAGGTCATATGATACATGTCTTTCTCTGATTGACTTATTTCGCTAAGCATAACGAATTTTCCCAACACCATTTGTTCCATCCACGTCGTTGTAAATGGCAAGATCTCATTCCTTTTGATGGCTGCATAATATTCCATTGTATATATACACCACATCTTCTTTATCCATTCATCTGTTGATGGACATCTTGGCTCTTTCCACAGTTTGGCTATTGTGGACATTGCTGCTATAAACATTGGGGTGCACGTACTCCTTCGGATCCCTACATTTGTATCTTTGGGGAAAATACCCAATAGTGTGATACCTGGGTTGTATGGTAGCTCTATTTTCAACTTTTTGAGGAATCTCCATACTGTTTTCCAGAGTGGCTGCACCAGCTTGCATTCCCACCAACAGTGTAGGAGGATTCCCCTTTCTCCACATCCCCATCAACATCTGTCATTTCCTGACTTGTTAATTTTAGCCCATTCTGACTGGTGTGAGGAAATATCTCATTGAGGTTTTGATTTGGATTTCCCTGATGCCAAGTGATGTTGAGCACTTTTTCATGTGTCTGTTGGCCATTTGGATGTCTTCTTTGCAAAAATGTCTGTTCATGTCTTCTGCCCATTTCTTGATTGGATCATTTGTTCTTTGGGTGTTGAGTTTAAGAAGTTCTTTATAGATTTTGGATACTAGCCCTTTATCTGATATGTCATTTGCAAATATCTTCTCCCATTCTGTCGGTTATCTTTCGGTTTTGTTGACTGTTTCCTTTGCTGTGCAAAAGCTTTTTATCTTGAAGTCCCAATAGTTCATTTTTGCCCTTGCTTCCCTTGCCTTTGGCGATGTTTCTAGGAAGAAGTTCCTGCGGCTGAGATCGAAGAGGTTGCTGCCTGTGTTCTCCTTTAGGATTTTGATGGACTCCTGTCTCACATTTAGGTCTTTCAAGCATTTTGAGTCTATTTTTGTGTGTGATATAAGGAAATGGTCCAGTTTCATTCTTCTGCATGTAACTGTCCAATTATCCCAACACCATTTGTTGAAGAGGCTGTCTTTTTTCCATTGGACATTCTTTCCTGCTTTGTCAAAGATGAGTTGACCATAGAGTTGAGGGTCTATTTCTGGGCTCTCTACTCTGTTCCATTGATCTATGTGTCTGTTTTTGTTCCAGTACCATACTGTCTTGATGATGACAGCTTTGTAATAGAGCTGGAAGTCCAGAATTGTGATGCCGCCAGCTTTGCTTTTCTTTTTCAACATTCGGGGTCTTTTCTGGTTCCATACAAATTTTAGGATTATTTGTTCCATTTCTTTGAAAAAAGTTGATGGTATTTTGATGGGGATTGCACTGAATGTGTAGATTGCTCTAGGTAGCATTGACATCTTCACAATATTTGTTCTTCCAATCCATGAGCATGGAACGTTTTTCCATTTCTTTGTGTCTTCCTCAATTTCATAAGTATTTTATAGTTTTCTGAGTACAGATTCTTTGCCTCTTTGGTTAGATTTATTCCTAGGTATCTTATGGTTTTGGGTGCAATTGTAAATGGGATTGACTCCTTAATTTCTCTTTCTTCTGTCTTGTTGTTGGTGTATAGAAATGCCACTGATTTCTGTGCATTGATTTTATATCCTGCCACTTGACTGAATTCCTGTATGAGTTCTAGCAGTTTAGGGATGGAGTCTTTTGGGTTTTCTACATAAAGTATCATCATCTGCAAAGAGTGAGAGTTTGATTTCTTTGCTGATTTGGATGCCTTTTATTTCTTTTTGTTGTCTGACTGCTGTGGCTAGGACTTCTAATACTATGTTGAATAGCAGTAGTGATAGTGGACATCCCTGCTGCGTTCCTGACCTCAGGGGGAAAGCTCTCAGTTTTTCCCCACTGAGAATGATATTCGCTGTGGGTTTTTCATAGATGGCTTTTATGATATTGAGGTATGTACCCTCTATGCCTATACTCTGAAGAGTTTTGATCAAGAAAGGATGCTGTACTTTGTCAAATGCCTTTTCTGCATCTATTGAGAGGATCATATGATTCTTGTTCTTTCTTTTGTTAATGTACTGTATCATATTGATTGATTTGTGGATGTTGAACCAACCTTGCAGCCCAGGGATAAATCCCACTTGGTCGTGGTGAATAATCCTTTTAATATACTGTTGGATCCTATTGTCTAGTATTTTGGTGAGAATTTTTGCATCCATGTTCATCAAGGATATTGGTCTGTAATTCTCCTTTTTGATGGGGTCTTTGTCTGGTTTGGGGGTCAAGGTAATGGTGGCCTCATAAAACGAGTTTGGAAGTTTTCCTTCCATTTCTATTTTTTGGAACAGTTTCAGAAGAATAGGTATTAATTCTTCTCAAAATGTTTGGTAGAATTCCCCTGGGAAGCCATCTGGCCATGGGCTTTTGTTTGTTGGGAGATTTTTGATGACTGCTTCAATTTCCTTAGTGGTTATAGGTCTGTTCAGGTTTTCTATTTCTTCCTGGTTCAGTTTTGGTAGTTGATACATCTCTAGGAATGCATCCATTTCTTCCAGGTTATCTAATTTGCTGGCATAGAGTTGCTCATAATATGTTCTTATAATTGTTTGTATTTCTTTGGTGTTAGTTGTGATCGCTCCTCTTTCAGTCATAATTTTGTTGATCTGGGTCATTTCTCTTCTTTTTGATAAGTCTGGCCAGGGGTTTATCAATCTTGTTAATTCTTTCAAAGAACCAGCTCCTCATTTCATTGATTTGTTCTACTGTTCTTTTGGTTTCTATTTCATTGATTTCTGCTCTGATCTTTATTATTTCTCTTCTCCTGCTGGGTTAGGCTTTATTTGCTGTTCTTTCTCCAGCTCCTTTAGGTATAGGGTTAGGTTGTGTGTTTGAGACCTTTCTTGTTTTTTGAGAAAGCTTGTATTGCTATATACTTTCCACTTAGGACCGCCTTTGCTGTATCCCAAAGATTTTGAATAGTTGTGTTTTCATTTTCATTTGTTTCCATGAATTTTTTAAATTCTTCTTTAATTTCCTGGTTGACCCATTCATTCTTTAGTAGGATGCTCTTTAGCCTCCATGTATTTGAGTTCTTTCCGACTTTCCTCTTGTGATTGAGTTCTAGTTTCAAAGCATTGTGGTCTGAAAATAGGCAGGGAATGATCCCAATCTTTTGGTACCGGTTGAGACCTGATTTGTGACCTAGGATGTGATCTATTCTGGAGAATGTTCCATGGGCACTAGATAAGAATGTGTATTCTGTTGCTTTGGGATGGAATGTTCTGAATATATCTGTGAAGTCCACTTGGTCCAGTGTGTCATTTAAAGTCTTTATTTCCTTGTTGATCTTTTGCTTAAATGGTCTGTCCATTTCAGTGAGGGGGGTGTTAAAGTCCCCCATTATTATTGTATTGTTGTCGATATGTTTCTTTGCTTTTGTTGTTAACTGGCTTATATAATTGGCTGCTCCCATGTTAGGGGCATAGATATTTAGTTGTTAGATCTTCTTGTTGGATAGACCCTTTAAGTAGGATATCGTGTCCCTCCTCATCTCTTATTACAGTCTTTGGTTTAAAATCTAATTTGTCTGATATAAGGATTGCCACCCCAGCTTTCTTTTGGTGTCCATTAGCATGGTAAATGGTTTTCCACCCCCTCACTTTCAATGTGGGGGTGTCTTTGGGTCTCAAACGAGTGTCTTGCAGATAGCACATCAATGGGTCTTGTTTTTTAATCCAATCTGATAACCTGTGTCTTTTGATTGGGGCATTTAGCCCATTTACATTCAGGGTAATTATTGAAAGATATGAATTTAGTGCCATTGTATTGCCTGTAAGGTGACTGTTACTGTATATTGTCTGTGTTCCTTTCTGGTCTATGTTGCATTTAGGCTCTCTCTTTGCTTAGAGGACCCCTTTCAATATTTCTCATAGGGCTGGTTTCGTGTTTGCAAATTCCTTTAGTTTTTGTTTGTCCTGGAAGCTTTTTATCTCTCCTTCAATTTTCAATGACAGCCTAGCTGGATATAGTATTCTTGGCTGCATATTTTTCTCATTTAGTGCTCTGAACATATCCTGCCAGTCCTTTCTGGCCTGCCAAGTCTCTGTAGATAGGTCTGTTGCCAATCTAATGTTTCTACCATTGTAGGTTTCATATCTCTTCTCCCGAGCTGCTTTCAGGATTTTCTCTTTGTCTCTGAGACTCATAAGTTTTACTATTAGATGTCGGGATGTTGACCTATTTTTATTGATTTTGAGAGGGGTTCTCTGTGCCTCCTGGATTTTGATGCCTGTTTTCTTCCCCAAATTAGGGAAGTTCTCTGCTATAATTTGCTCCAATATACCTTCTGCCCCTCTCTTTCTTCTTCTTCTGGGATCCCAATTATTTGAATGTTGTTTCATCTTATGGTATCGCTTATCTCTTGAATTCTGCCCTCGTGATCCAGTAGTTGTTTATCTCCAGTAGAGAAAGTAGAAGCTTTCTCTCAGCTTCTTTATTTTCCATTATTTGGTCTTCTATATCACTAATTCTCTCTTCTGCCTCATTTATCCTAGCAGTTAGCGCCCCCATTTTTTATTGTACCTCATTAATAGCCTTTTTGATTTCGACTTGGTTAGATTTTAGTTCTTTTATTTCTCCAGAAAGGGTTTCTTTAATAACTTCCATGCTTTTTTCAAGCCCAGCTAGTATCTTTAAAATCATCATTCTGAACTCTACTTCCAACATCGTATTAATGTCCGTATTGAGTAGGTCCATGGCAGTCGGTACTGCCTCTTGTTCTTTTTGTTGAGGTGATTTTTTCCATCTTGTCATTTTGGCCAGAGGAGACTAGATGAATGAGAGAACAAAATGCTAACAGGGTAACAACGTCCCCAGAAAATATACTCTAAACAAATCAGAAAAGACCTGAAACCGGGGGAAAAGAAAGGGAAAGAAAAAAGAAAAAGAAAACAAGAAAAAAAGAAAAAAGAAAAAGATAAAAACAAAAAAAAACAGAATATGATCAAATATGATCAGGCTGGTACATAGATCAGTGCCACACACTAGATTTTGGGTGTATTTTGGTCTGTTAGAAGAAAGTACCCCCCAAAATTTTAAAGAAAGAAAAACTTATATATGTACAAAAATAAGGGTTAATACAATGAAGGGATGGAATATGACTGTAAAAATGAAAATTATAAAAAATTTTATAAAAGGAATTGATAAGAAGTTTTTTGAAAAAAGAAAGAAGAGGATTTAAAAAAAGGAAAAAAAGGGAGAGAATATTATCAGGCAGGAGACTAGAACAAAGCCATACACTAGAGATTTAGGGTATATTTTGATCTGTTAAAAGAAACTGTATCTCAAAATTTTAAAGAGAGAACAACTTATATATATATGCCAAAAATAAGGGTAACTACTATGAAGGGATAGAATATGACTCTAAAAATGAAAAATAAAAATGTTTTGTAAAAAAGGGATTGATAAGATGTTGGTTGAAAAAGGGAAAAAGAAAAATTTTTAAAAAAAAGTTAAAAAAAAATTAACTTTGAAAGACTAATCATGGTAAAAAAGCCATGGGTTCTATGTGCATTATTCCCCTAGCGCTGGAGTTCTGCCATTCTCATTTATCGGTAAACTTGGTCTTGGCTGGCTGTTCTTGCTGATCTTCTGGGGGAGGGGCCTGTTGCCGGGGTTCCCAAATGTCTTTGCTGGAAGCGGAATTGCCCTGCCCTTGCCGGTCGGGGCTAAGTAATCTGCTCAGGTTTACTCTCAGGAGCTTTTGTTCCCTGCAAGCTGTCCATACAGCTTTGGAGGCTGAGAGTGAAAATGGCGGCCTCCCAATCTCTGCCCCGGAGGAGCCAAGAACTCGGGGCCCCGCTCGCCAGTGAGCCCCCAGAGAAAAGCAGTCAGTCACTCCCGTCTCCCCGGTCTCCAGCCACACTCCGTGCTTACCTGGCCTGTGACCGAGTGTTTCTATCTCTGGCACCTGACCCCGTGTGGAGTCTCCAAACCCAGCAGATCCCTGTGGTGCGCTCCCTCGCCTCTCCTCCCGGGGGAGGAAGGGGAGTCTCCCTGGATCTGCCACTTGTTGGGTCCCCGCTGGAGGAGCAGTGGCCCGACTGTGCCGTGGATCACGGTTTATGGCAACCCTGAGCTGAGAGCCTGCGCCTGGGCTCCGTCTCTGCAGCCGGCTTCCCCGCTCCGATACCTGGGAGCTCTGCCACACTCAGGTACCCCCGGTCTTTCTGTGACCCTGAGGGTCCTGAGACCACACTGTCCCGCAAGGGTTCTACCCCCAGCTTAGCCACTGGAGTGACGTCCCTCAGCGGAGCAGACTTCTAAATGTTCTGATTTTGTGCTCCGGGGCTCTATCATTTGCCAGAAGCAGCCAACGGAGGCCCCCTCCCCCGCCGTCTGTCTTCCCAAATATCGCCTCAGATTCACTTCTCCGCACGTCCTGCCTTCCAGAAAGTGGTCGCTTTTCAGTCCAGAGAGTTGTTGCTATTCTTTTCTTCGATCTCCTATTGAGTTTGTTGGTGTTCAGAATGGTTTGATCCCTATCCAGCTGAATTCCTGAGACCAGACGAAATCCAGGTCTCTTACTCCTCTGCCATCTTGCTCCGCCCCCCCATGCCACGAATTTCTTTTTTGGTTTTTCACATCAGACCAGTGAGAATCATCCTCATTGCATCACACATCAGATACCTCTCTTAACAGAGATAATGACTGTGAAATAATTTAAGTGTATTTTTCATGTATATTTTTTAAGAGTCATGCCTGGGCTCACAACACCTCCCAATTTTTTAGAAAACATTTACCAACCCTATGCCTACATTTTCTCAAAGACCAGAGTAGATTTTTGTGCAAAAATAAATGCTTTTTTTTAACTCTTGAAAAATTCATTTTATTTCTGCTTATTAGAAAATTAATGGTCATTACTGGTTGGCCTGGATATATTTTGCTTCAAAAGTATATGCCATGCAGTTATAAACATTATTTCATCTATTTGGCTGGAAAACATGAGATTTTTATATAACTTTCAATATCACAATCGAAAAATTTTGAAATTATTTTATAAATACGTAGACCCATATGGCATATGGTCCTTTTGGATATTTTTCTATATATTCTAATCACAGGTAGCAAGATGAAGCTTTTTTTTTTTTTTTTTTACAAACAGAAACATCACCAGTTAGCAAGATGAAGCTATTATTTTATTTACAAACAGAAATAATGCCTGATATTTTCCAAAGTTGAGAATATATATATTGTCAAGTAAAAATGTACTTTATTTTGTCCAAATTTAAAAGAATCTTATTATCAGTTGTTCCAAAATCTTTACTATTAAAAAAAAAAAAAAACAAAACACAGAGGGTTTTTTTTTTTTTCATAGACAGGAAGAAAAGAAACATACCATGCCCTCAATTTGATGTATCATGTTCATTTGAAAAAAATAATAGCTGGATTCTTCAGTAAAAAAATTAAATAGTATTCAAACCCAACTTATTTTATTAATTGTCTTAAATACTGTCTTACTATCTAGTAGAACATTTTTGAAATATAAAATATCACTGGGGACTTGTTGATGTTTCAACAGTGACAAATTCCTCATAATGGTATATTAATATTGTGATAAACAAAAGCTAATCGTAGCCATTTCTTTTTCTTTTTCTTTTTTTAAAGATTTTATTTATTTATTTGACAGAGAGAGACACAGCGAGAGAGGGAACACAAGCAGGGGGAGTGGGAGAGGGAGAAGCAGGCTTCCTGCCGAGCAGGGATCATGACCTGAGCTGAAGGCAGATGCTTAACGACTGAGCCACCCAGGTGCCCCTAATCATAGCCATTTCTACCAGTAAAAAATAAATGTTCTTACCTTTGGAGAAATAATAGAAAAATACTGCTGACCACTCCCCCGTTTATAAAGGTAGTAAATGTTGCCAGGTTTTTTTACTATATTACAAGCTATGTGGTGCAAGTCAGCGTCTCTGTGAGCATCTTCCAATACCTAAGAACCACAGAGATGTAACAAGTTAAGTATCGGATGTAACAGGCACTCACACTCAGTGATTAATCCAGTCAAAATCTGGAAATTACTCAATGCTTTGGAATTGCTCCCCCATAGCAATGAGTCACTACTAGGATCCAGATGATTCTGAAGAGACAAAAGACTGCTACTAAGCTGTAAAAATGCCTTTAAAAGAATTATATTTCAAAACGTCGAACACTACTGGCTGTGAATGGCTTTTAAATTTCTTTCCTATTTTTCTGTAGTAAGTACATTTCTTTTATAAATGAGAACCTATTTTCCCCCTCAAAATGCTTTACCTCACTGAAACTGTCTCCCAGTGAAAAGCTTATCTTATACGTAACCTCCTAAGCCTATTTTCTTTCACGCAACACTTCGATATTTCTAGAAGGTACTGAAGACAAATAAGTTAAATGATTATAAGCAAGATCAGTCAATCCTGCGAATTAAATGAAGAAAATGAATGCCTGCGTAAAAGCTGTTACTTACCTTCCTGGCTTGTTCTTGTAAATGTTGGATTTGCTCAGCTATGACCATCAGTTTGTTGGTGGCATTTGCTCGGATGAATTCATCAGCCTAAAGGTGAGACAAAACCAAAGGGCGGGTGAAAAAAGGATAAGACTTCCACAATGTTATTTAGAGCCCAGCGTGAAGAGTTATCTCGACATCTTCGCTTATGCCTAAAATATTCTTCCTGTCCTTCCTCACCACTCCCCCATGAGCTCCCATTCCTCTCCCTCTTCTCCCACCCAGCCCAAACAGCACTGCTTATGAGAAGCCTCCCCTGACATGGCCCCACACCACAGAACTAGGTCCTCCTTCTTTTCTATGTCCCATAGCTTTCTACCCTTTTCACTCCATATTCTAGTCACACTGAATTTCTTCAGTCCTCCAACATGCCCTACTCTCACATGCTACCAATATACTGAATACATCCTCTTCTTGATATAACATGTTCTCCCCCTTACTCTTTGCCTGAGTAAACCCACTCATTCCTTAGGCCTCCATTTATTTTCTCATGTTTAAATATTTCTGAAATCAGGAGTGGGTCTTACAATAAAAATCCAAAGACACTTGTGATATGGCTCTTATCACCCGTTATGTAGGAATCTAGCTATATACAGAAACTACCTATTAATCTGACCATTACCTTGGCTGAGTTATTTACTTCAAACCTAGTTATATTTTAACTTATATTTGTATTCCTAATTGTTACTTCAAATGTATTTTTAAAGACAGCACTAGGATGTAGACCTGAAACAAAGTTATAATGTACACAGAAGACTGCTTGTCTTCTGTGCTAGGAAATGCAACTGAAGGCAATGGGAATTGCTTAAAATAAATAATTTTCACAGCCAGAGAGAATGGTGGTGTGACCAATTCAGGCACTGGGAAGGATTATCACTTAGGCATCAGAAATCTGTCAAAGACTTCCAGTTTACTTTCAAGAAAAGCTGATTAATGTCCGGTGGTATACAATTAAGTTAAGGAGAAGAAATTAGGAGGTTAAACTCGAACTAAGAAATATCAAGAGAATTTGCCAGTTAGTTAAGGGCGCTCAAGGTAAAAGTCAGGTATAAGGCAGTATCATGTAAAAACATAAATAACTGAGTAAACAGGGTCAATCATTTATCTGTTCCACAAATATAGACTGGGCAACCACTGTGTGTCAGACACCATGCCAGGCCCTGGGGTGCACTGGCAAATCAGAGAAAGAGGTCCCTACTTCTGTCAAGATTACAGCCTAATACACTGGCCTTATGAATAATATGAATCAAGTAACATATGCAATTTTTAATTTTCTAGCAGTTGTGTTAAAAGTAAAAATAAGTAGGGGTGCCTGGGTGGCTCAGTTGTTAAGTATCTGCCTTCGGCCCAGGTCATGATCCCAGGGTCCTGGGATTGAGCCCCGCATCGGGCTCCCTGCTCTGCGGGAAGCCTGCTTCTCCCTCTCCCACTCCCCCTGCTTGTGTTCCTGCTCTGGCTATCTCTCTGTCAAATAAATAAGTAAAATCTTTAAAATAAATAAATAAGTAAGTAAAATGAATTCTAATAATCTATTTTATTTAACCCAATATATCAAAAAACATCATTCCAACACGTAATCAGTATAAAACAAGTTTAATGAGATATTTTATATTTCATATTGTTATTTTTTATACTCCCATACTATCAATTGGGATGCCAAATTTTGATTAGAAATCCTCAATCTGTATTTGGACTTCATAAAATTTACATTTGAAAGAGTCAGTTCACATACTCAGCTTGTCCAAATATACTTAAAAGTGTCCAATAATTGACTCGATTATCAGGTTTTAAAATGTAAATTAGTTAAAATTACATAAAATTTAAAATTCAGTATCTCAGCTGCACTACTAACCATACATTCCAAGTGTTCAACAACCCTGTGTGACTGGAGGCTACCATAACGAACAGCACAGCTCTGGTGATTAATACAGACACCAACAAGAAAGACAATTAGAGCTAGTATTATACGGACTCAGAATAATGATGCGCTACTATGAAGGAAATAACAGTAATTATGTGGTAGAAGGAGATCAAAGGTAACAAGTGAGTGAAGTAACTGGTTCAAAAACAGGGAGTGATGAGGACTGCAGGGATTGGAATATATAGAGGCAAATTCAATTTAATAATAGTGTCATTTATGTTTATTTTTTTTAGAAGTTTGGACTTGATCTTTATTCTTTTTAAAAGATTTTATTTATTTATTTGACAGAGAGAATGAGATAGAGAGAGTGAGCATGAGAGGGGGGAGGGTCAGAGGGAGAAGCAGACTCCCCGCCGAGCAGGGAGCCCGATGCAGGACTCGATCCCGGGACTCCAGGATCATGACCTGAGCCAAAGGCAGCTGCTTAACCAACTGAGCCACCCAGGTGCCCCAATACTGTCATTTAGATGGGGTGGGGTAGAGCCTTCTACAGACAAGGCCTCACCAAGGACGTGACATTTGACTTGGGTCTGAACAAAAGGAAAGGGCCAGCCAGGTACAAAACTGAAGATGTGTCTGAAGAGTAGTAAGTGAGGAGAATGTAAAAAAAGGGGGCAGGGATCAGATCACACAAGGCCTTACGGCCCATGGGTGAAAGCGCTACTTTTTGTTCCAAGGACAATGAGACACCTTATGGCCAAGGAGAGAGTAGCTGGTTTCTAGAGCTAAGATGGTTCTAGGTTAACAGTGGAGTGGCCTCATTATTAGTCTTTTTCTTAAGGTGGTAGCAACAAATCTCTTCCTTGTAAACAAAAGGACCGAATTCAAACAGAAATGAGGAGAAAAGTACTTATAATTACTAAACACAAACTCTGGCCCCCATCACTCTGAAGCCCTTCACATATATATATTATCTCATTTAGTTTTATAACACCTTATGAAGTTGGAGATAACAACTTCAGCCTCATTTTAGGAATTATACTCTCAGAGAGGTGAAGCAACCTGTCCATGGGTTCACAGCTAATAAATGGCAGTTGAAGATTTGAACACAGATCATTCTGATTCCAAATTTACTGCCTTAATACCAGACCTCTTGAGTTTTCTGAACACACACTAATACAGAAATGGCATATCAGCTAATCAGTCCTGCTAGAAAGTACATTTCAGGACACAGACAGTAAATATGCTTGATTCAATCTGTTTGTCTCTTGTGTTTTTATTTCAGCTGCTCAATATCGATAATATTGGAAAAATGGAGGCAGCACAATAATGCACCCTCTATATTTCACTAGATTATATGCTGAAGGGCAAAAACAGTGTTCCATCTTTGTTTTGGGCTACTGTAATAAACATGATGGTCACTCAGTAACCCATGAAAATGTTTGCCTAAGCTTTGGGCCTGGTTGCCTCCCCCAGTTAAGTGATCCAATCAATCAGACACATGAAATTTTCCTAATCCATAAAAGTTATACTTTGCTCCCCACCTCTATAGATAAGTCACAAAGTTTGAATCAAAGGCACTTTCCTAAGCATTCGAATATGTCTAAATAAAATAAATAAATAAATAAACCCAGGGGGTGCCTGGGTGGTGCAGTCAGTTAAGCGTCCAACTTGGTTTCAGCTGATCTCAGGGTCATGAGATCGAGCCCTATATTGGGCTCCAGGCTCAGCACGGAGTCTGCTTGAGATTCTCTCTCTCCTTCTCCCTCTGCCCCTCCTGCTTGTGCACATGTGCTCTCTCGCAAGCTCTCTTTGTCTAAAATAAATAAATCCTAAAAAACAAAAAACCCCTGAAGTACAGAGATGTATGTGTGAGGAAATTTGAGCATGTTAATAATTAAATATTTTTAAGCAAAATAAAGACCTTTGACTATAACCAAGGCCAAATGTGATAGTGCATACAAGGATGAAGGGATATCAGAAGCATTAAAGCATCAGGGCCCTATATCTCTACATACTGAAGAGGGTTCCACAACTGAAGTCTTGATAAAAATTAGATGGAATTTGTTTTTTCACAGCTTTGCTCTAGAAGCTCTCCTAGTTGAAATCCTGCATTTTACAGATAAACTGAAGTCAAGGGGCACCTGAGTGGCTCAGTAGGTTAAGCGTGAGAGGCTTGATTTTGGCTCAGGTCATGATCTCGGGGTCCTGGGATTGAGCCCCACAATGTGCCCAGCGGGGAGTCTGCTTAAGATTCTGTCCCTCTTCCTCTGCTCCTCCCCCTCCGTATGCACTCTCCCTCTCTCTCAAATAATCTTTAAAAAGAAGGTGAAGGGCGCCTGGGTAGCTCAGTTGGTTAAGCGACTGCCTTCAGCTCAGGTCATGATCCCAGGGTCCTGGGATTGAGTCCCACATCGGGCTCCCTGCTCTGCAGGGAGCCTGCTTCTCCCTCTCCCACTCCCCCTGCTTGTGTTCCCTCTCTCGCTGTGTCTCTCTCTGTCAAATAAATAAATAAAAATCTTTAAAAAATAAATAAATAAAATAAAAATAAATAAATAAATAAAAAGAAGGTGAAGTCCAGAGAAAAGTAATTTGCCTCAGGTCATATGCAAGTTAATATCAAAGGGGGTGGAGCCTGGGTGACTCGGTTAAGAGAAAGATTCTTGATCTCAGCTCAGGTCTTGATCTCACAGTGGTGAGTTCAACCTGCGCTGGGCTCCATGCTGGAAGTGGAGCCTACTTAAAAAAAAAAAAAAAAAAAATCAAAAGAGAGATTAACACGCATGTGTCCAAACTTCCAGTGCTTTTTCTGTTATTTCGCATTTCCTCCTTTTTTTACTTTTGGTAATGAATGTCTAAGTACTGGGCTTGGGAATGTTGTGTCCAGTGAATGACAGCACAGGACAAAACTTAAGAGTCCCCGTCCTTGTAGAAGATGTTAAGTTCTAAAAGCATTCAGGTTTCAGATAAAGATTTTAGGGGAAGCAGTTTAAAGTAAGTGGACTATGCATCCTTACATAATCTGCGTTAGACTGATTGTGAAACTTCCACGGAAACTTCTCTTCACCTGTAAAATGGGAAGAAGAAACCCAAGCTGCCGCTTTAGTTCCCTTTGGGAAGGCTCCCGGGGAACACAAGGCCAAGTTTTGCTTAGTCCGTGCCTTAACCCCAGGCTGGACCTTTGGGGTTACCATCTGCTTATGCGGACCGGGCGAAGCAGGTCTCCCGGCAGGGTCCCTGCTCTCCCTGGGTCCGAGGAGAGCTCCCCGGCCAGGAGGCTACGTTCCCTCTCCGCGGACACTTTCCCGGCCCCCCAAGTTCGCCCGGGTCATCTGCAACCACGCCCAGAAGGATCCCTGCCGCCCGGGCAGGTCTGCACCTCTCTTCTGTACTGCCTACCTCACAGGGCTGTCCTAGGGCCCAAACGAAATACTGAATATTGAAAGTGCTGTGCAAAACTTGCCGCCAAAGGAGATTATAGGCACTCATGTTGCAGCTGAAGGAGCCTTTGGTCTCAGAAGATCAGAGTTCGAGTCAAGGACAATCAGTTTTCCCGTGTTGTATGTAAGATGCAGACAAAACAAATGCCACAGTAAGTGGTTGTGAGGTCCCAGTCCTAAGACGCAGGGCCAAACGTGAACGAAGACGGTTATTTACTTCCCCAGCCGCACCTCCTCACCTTCTGCACCTGCTCTGCGAGCGCCACGAGGTCTAAGGGGTCCCCGGCCCGGTGGGTGCGGTAGGGGCTCACCAGGGCCAGGCCGCCGGGGGTCGAGGTGCGCTCCACCAGGGCTCCTGCGACACAAACCCAGGAACACAGCCCGTGAGCGCCCGCCCTCGGCCTCCCGCGCAGCCCGGAGACTAGCTGCTCCGTGAGGGCTTCTTTCCCCGGCCGGACTCCCGCCCTGCGTACCTCCCCGACCGGTCGCCGGCTGAATTCTTCGGTTTTCGGGGACCTCCTCCGCCTGCCCCAGCTTTGCAGCGTCCTCCATGGCAACACCTGAAACCTCCCTACCACCCTCGCGTCAGGGGGCGGAAGAGCCTGCGCACAAAGGCCCGTGGGCGGAGCTTCCGTGTTCCCCGGGCATTGGGCATCACCGCGGAGGAGCGCGGCCTGAGCCCGGGAGCGGGGCCCCGGCTGTCGCTCAGGGCTCGGCTGAGGGGCGGGGTCCAGGCTTGTGGAAAGCCAAAAAGGTGGTGCAAGCCTCCCGGGCATGCGCCGCCTAGCTTGGGAGGCGGGGCTCCACTCAGGGGCGGGACGGGAAGGGGTGGGCGGGACTCCTCGGGGGTGGGACTCCAGCCTCCGTGGCGGGTGGCTGGCGGTCCCGTCAGGTCGGAGGAGGCAATGGCTGCACGCGCTTTGAGGCTGCTGACCGCGCTGCTGGCCGTCGCCGCCGCTGCCTCCCAGGCCGAGGTCGAGTCCGAGGCGGGATGGGACATGGCGGCGCCTGATCTGCTCTTCGCAGAGGGGACCGCTGCCTACGCGCGCAGGGACTGGGCGGGGGTTGTACTGAGCATGGAGCGGGCGCTGCGCTCGCGGGCCGCCCTGCGCGCCCTCCGCCTGCGCTGCCGCACCCGCTGTGCCGCCGACCTCCCGTGGGAGCTGGACCCCGACTCGTCCCCGAGCCTGGCACAGGCCTCGGGCGCCGCCGCCCTGCACGACCTGCGCTTCTTTGGGGGCCTGCTGCGCCGCGCCGCCTGCCTGCGCCGCTGCCTCGGGCCGCCGGCCTCCCACTCGCTCAGCGAGGAGCTGGAGTTGGAGTTCCGCAAGCGGAGCCCCTACAACTACCTGCAAGTCGCCTACTTCAAGGTGCAGACCTGCCCGGGCCCGGGCGGCAGGGATCCTTCTGGGCGTGGTTGCAGATGACCCGGGCGAACTTGGGGGGCCGGGAAAGTGTCCGCGGAGAGGGAACGTAGCCTCCTGGCCGGGGAGCTCTCCTCGGACCCAGGGAGAGCAGGGACCCTGCCGGGAGACCTGCTTCGCCCGGTTCGCATAAGCAGATGGTAACCCCAAAGGTCCAGCCTGGGGTTAAGGCACGGACTAAGCAAAACTTGGCCTTGTGTTCCCCGGGAGCCTTCCCAAAGGGAACTAAAGCGGCAGCTTGGGTTTCTCTTCCAGATTTCATTGTAAGTGCCCGAGTGAGAAGCTAGGACCTTTCTACAGTATCTTTCTTCCGGTTCGCTGTTCAGTGATGCTTTTCCTGCTGCCCGAGTCCAGCAGCTCTCTTTCAGGACGTGAGGTTGCCACGTCGCCAGTAGGGGCTGTCTAACCCCTCCCTGTAGCGGGACCCTCTGGCTATTGTCAGGTTTTCAAAGAAAATGAGTATTTTTAGGAATTCCAGAGTGGCGTAAGTCCAAGTGCATACATGGATTTGGAGTGCCCCTGACTTGCATGATGATGATGATGATGATGATGATGATGATGATGATGATGATAGCCAGCACATACTTCTAGGCACTATTTTAAGTACTTTGTGTTTATTGGTTTATTTGCCCAGATCCTGTCAATGTCCTGTAAGGTAAGTGCTATTATTAGGCCCATTTTATTGGGGGAAAAGAAAGAAGGAGCTGTGTTGCATATTGTCACATCCATAGTTTAACAGACCTTCGGTTCCACCTAAAGAGAGACTTAGGGAGCCGTGGGGACCACGGACTTCCACCTCTCCACAAGCATTTTGCTTACACAGTTTGCTTACATTCCTCCTTGTTACTTGGAAAAGTACTGTATTTGAAACCAAAATAAGTGGGTCATGTCTTTGGTCATGTCACTTAACAGCACACTCAGATTCTTTGACTAACGTTTCCTGAATACCTGCTACATTCCAGTTCTTGTACAGGTCATTAAAATACTTGACTTTATATTGTTTTGTTTTACATCACTTCCTTAGTGAGAATCACTACAGAAAAGGCTACTAAAAGGGTGTGTACATAGGGCGGTGGGAGCACAAAGGAGGGAGGATCTAGCTTCCTCTCAGAGAAACAAGGGAGACTGAAAGAAGAGATGACAATTGAAGTCGGTCCTAAATATCACTAGAGGAGAGAAAGGATGGCCATTCCAGATAGAGCGAGGCCAGACAGGGAAGAGAGTTCTGCAGGCTTCAGGAGCTAGTGTCAGAATCAGGTTTTAGAATGCTAATTCTGGAATGTGGAATAAGCCTTGGGAGAAGGAGAAAGTGGTGGCAGGGCTAACCATTAGGAGATGAGTTGGTGGGACGCCTGGGTGGCTCAGTTGGTTAAGCAGCTGCCTTCGGCTCAGGTTGTGATCCCCAGGTCCTGGGATCGAGTTCCATATCGGGCTCTCCGCTCAGCGGGGAGCCTGCTTCTTCTGCCTGCCGCTCCCCCTGCTTAAGCTCGCTCTCTCTCTGACAAATAAATGAATAAAATCTTAAAAAAAAAAGAGAGATGAGTTGGTTGTCCACTTGAGAGAAGGAAATTAGGTGCCTAGGTGCTTAGGGAGTAAAGAAGGACTGGGGTGGAGAGAGAAGATGGCAGGGCAGGAGAATAAATCCATGAAGGGGACAGACTTGTGAGAATTTCTAATTGTACAGTTAACAAAACAGGTGCAGAGGATTATTGACTTTGGGTCACCTAGCTATTTTAGGGTTAGAGCCAGGGCTGACTTCTTGTTTAGCATGCATTTACTAGTACTGATGAAAAAAGGAAAAGGAAAAAATTCTTAGCGTGTTAATAATACCAGCTAACATTTATTAAGCACTTAGTATGTGCCCAGCACCAGGTGTTAGAAGCCACATGTATACCAGCTTGTTTTAACATTACCAACAAGACTGTGAAACAGTGAGTGCTATCTCCAGGTGGCAGATTAGGGAACTCAAATAGAGAGTAAACTTTAAGTGTCTGAAGCCCCAGCAAGTGACTAATTAAACCTAGCTTTGTCACAGGTTTGTCTGTCACCTAAGCCGTGTTAATCATTAGATCATCAGTGATTTATTTTGGCTTCTACATAAGAACCTGTGTGACATTGATATGCTTGAGTCCATTGCTTTGGGCATTATTGTGGCATTTGGCACATTTTTTTCTTCTCAGATTTCATAACCACTTGTTTTAACCTCATGAGCCCTGGGCTTTGAGTCAGAAGACGCCATATCCAGATTTTGTATAAGACCTTAGGATTTTTCCGTCACCCATCTTTTCCTTGAATGTGTCAAAAACACTTGATTATATTTTTTGAAAAAAAAAAGTATCTTCTAGGGAAATCCTTAGGCACAGTATAATCATTAACTGCTCTTTCTCCCCTACTACTAAATTCTTGAAGCCTTAGACTTTTTTCAGCGCAGTTGCCACTTCTGAATCTTGAGAATATATTACTCGGGCAGTCAGTCTTCCATAGCATTCCTCCCAACAATATGACCTTTGTTTGAAAATAGAATGTTTACACTGTTGAAGGTTTACCTCCTATGATTTGGGGAATTGCAAAGCCTGATTTGGGAAATGGCTGCAGTTCTGCCCAGGGCCCTGTGCTCCTGATTTCTGGTATGTAGTTCCTGCAATAGGTGTGTTTTCTGGGGCTGGCGAAGTCTGGCGCAAACTGTGGAGTGGAAGGCTCAGCAAGGCTGGGATTTCCTGTTTACCGTGGACTGCCCATTTGGACACAAACCTTCAGGGTTTGGAGGTGAGGGTTATGTTCTTGTGCCTTATTCTTAGATCAACAAGTTGGAGAAAGCCGTGGCAGCGGCACACACCTTCTTCGTGGGCAATCCTGAACACGTGGAGATGCGGCAGAACCTGGACTATTACCAAACCATGTCTGGAGTGAAGGAAGCCGACTTCAAGGATCTTGAGGCCAAACCCCATATGGTGAAAAAAACTTTGTCCCCCCCATTCTCTCTTTTTACTAAAGTGATATTTACTAGGCTTGTTTTCTGATTACAAAAGTAGTAGACATTCATTGTACAACACTATAGAAAAATGCAGATAAGTATAAAACAGAAGGTGATCATCTATAATACTGCCACCTTAAGGAAACCAGTAGTTCATATTTTGGCCTAGTTTTTTTTTTTAAAGATTTTATTTATTTATTTGTCAGAGAGAGAGGTAGACAGAGGGAGAAGCAGGCTCCCCGCTGAGTAAGGAACCCAATGCAGGGCTCGATCCCAGGACCCTGGGATCATGACCTGAGCCGAAGGCAGATGCTTAACCGACTGAGCCACCCAGGTGTCCCTATTTTGGCCTATTTTTAAAACTCTTCTAGATCTTAATTTTTTTCCCCTAACTTGGTGTCATACTGTGTATATATTTTTCATCATCCTTTTTGAACTAACACTGTATCATGAGCCTTCTCTCATGTCTTGATTTTCTTTGAAAATACAATTTTTAGTGGCTGCATGATAGTCCATTTTATGCATAATTGTATTAATGTACTGTGTAGGTTTTTGCTTTCACTACTGTAAGTGGTACAGTGTTCCTCGATGTTCTTATTCTTTTTTTTTTTTTAGATTTTTATTTATTTGACAGAGAGAGAATAGTGAGAGAGGGAACACAAGCAGGGGGGAGTGGGAGAGGGAGAAGCAGGCTTCCTGCTGAGCAGAGAGCCCAATGCAGGGCTCGATCCCAGGATCCTGGGACCACAACCCAAGCCGAAGGCAGACGCCTAACAATTGAGCCACCCAGGCGCCCCATCGATGTTCTTTTTTTTTTTTTTTAAAGATTTTATTTATTTATTTGAGAGAGAGAGAACACCTGAGAGGGGATAGGGTCAGAGGACGAAGCAGACTCCCTGCCGAGCAGGAAGCCCGATGCGGGACTAGATCCAGGGACTCCAGGATCATGACCTGAGCCGAAGGCAGTTGCTTAACCAACTGAGCCACCCAGGTGCCCAGCCCATCGATGTTCTTATTCTGTTTGTTTAGGAGAAGTCTGTGTCCCATGAGAGATATTGTCTGTGATGATACAGCATTTTATAAAGAGCTTATGTTCTTGTAAGTTTTCATAGTTTAGAAATAGAGATACTAGAAACAATATCAAAATGACTTTTAAAAGTGAATTGTGTAAGGACGCCTGGGTGGTTCAGTCCATTAAGCGCCAGACTCTTGATCTCAGCTCAGGTCTTGATCTCAGGGTCCTGAGTTCAGGCCTCTGTTGGGCTCCATGATGGAGGTGACAACTGCTTAAAAAAAAACTGTAGATTGTGTACATCTAGTACATTACACAATCACACAGGTTTGGTGGGGGTTTTTTGTTTGTTTGTTTTTTAGTGATTCTATGACAAACGGAAATGGTTATTCACAAGAATGGATGCTGTGTCCCACAGATGGCAAAACCCATTCTGTAATCAGCGGCAGCCCTAACTCCCCCTTATGCTGGAAGGATTGCTCCCATCAGCACAGACCTAATTCTAGCATCTAAGAGTTCTTTTTAATTAAACTTTTATTTTGAACGCTATTATCCCTACAGAAGTGCAAGAAAATTATAGTGAACTCGCTTGTATCTTTTATCTAGATGGAGTTTAATGCTTCTGGGTTTCCAAAGAAACCTGTGGAGACCATTTACAGGAGGCCTTCACTGGGTAGCGGGCACCCTTTTCCGTCCCTAACCTAAGACAGGCCGTGAGGACGCAGGGGCAGGTGGCGGGGGGAGCGAGGGCCCAGGGCTGTGTGCGGCCCGCAGTTGAGTCCCCCTTCCTCCCAGTAGCACCAGTTCCGGCTGGGAGTGCGGCTCTACTCGGAGGAGCAGCCGCACGAAGCCGTGGCCCACCTGGAGGCGGCGCTGCGAGAGTACCTGGTGGCGGACGCGGAGTGCCGCGCCCTGTGCGAGGGGCCCTACGACTATGACGGCTACAACTACCTGGAGTACAACGCCGACCTCTTCCAGGCCATCGCAGGTGCGCGGCCGCGACCCTCCCGCACGCGCGCCCGCCCCCGCCCCCGCGCGCCCCTGCCCACACCGAGGCCCTCGCCGGCTGCCCAGGGCTCCCGGGGCCACGTGCGGACAGTCCCCACTGCTCGCCGTCTTCCGCCTCAGACCTAAATGTAGTACATCTCGGAATCGGACTGAAAATTCCTTGCGCTTGAATTTGTTCCTCGTCCCAGAATTCGCATCCTGAAGATCCAGCTGATGGTTATTCCCCGTCTTTGATTCCTTTCAGATCATTACATCCAGGTCCTCAGCTGTAAGCAGAACTGCGTCACGGAGCTGGCTTCCCACCCAAGTCGAGAGAAGCCCTTTGAAGACTTCCTTCCATCACATTATAATTATCTGCAGTTCGCCTACTATAACAGTAAGGCCTACTTTCTTCCTTCTCTGCCGCTTTTCAGCAGGAAGCCAAAAGCAAGGGAGGCAGGGATGATGGCCACTCTGCACGTCGGCATCTTTGGCTTCTCACTGTGACCTGGGACTCCGGGAGGCACCGTGCCGGGTGACCCCTGCCTGCTTTGTGACAAGCCACTGGCCCCAGAAACCAATGCTAGTAACCCAAAAAGCTGGGAGACGGAGACCTAGGACCTCTCTCTCGTCCCTTCTAGAACACTGATAATCTGACTCTGAATCCGAGTTCAGTTAGAGCAAAGGCAAGGGTGTACTACCATTTAAACCAGCTCACGGGACATTTTCCAGCCCTTCATCGTACAATAGTGCGGATGCTCTGGGTGGTGCGGGGTGGGGGGCTGCCAGTATCCAAACCAGCAACAAGTCAGCAGGTCCTCATCGAGTTCCTACTGTGTGCTAAGCATCACCGCATATTCGAGAGTGTGAGGTGTTTATCGTTGCGCTGAGACCAACACATGCAAACAAGCACTGCTCCTCCGTGGAAGAGGCCACCTGCTGTTGTAGTGTCCCCATCTTCTGAAAATCTGCAGGGAGAAGATAGGAAGATGGGACTCTTCCTAAAATTGGTCTAGTATGAGGCCAGTGTTTAACTGACTTGTGAAATTATAAAGATGTGGGCGTTCGGGTGCCTGGGTGGCTCAGTCATTAAGCGTCTGCCTTCTGCTCAGGTCATGGTCCCAGGGTCCTGGGATCGAGCCCCGAATTGGGCTCCCTGCTTGGCAGGAAGCCTGCTTCTCCCTCTCCCACTCCCCCTGCTTGTGTTCCTGCTCTTGCTATCTCTCTGTCAAATAAATAAAATCTTTAAAAAAAAGATGTGGGCGTTCAGTAGTAGGCAGGCCTGAGGACCCTGAGCCCCTTGCATCAGTTCTGCATTCTGTGTTTGCATAAATTCTATTCTTCTCATTCTTCTAGAACTTCTCCCTCAGGTCAGGCAGCTGTGGTAGGTAGCAGGGCCACCTTGCCGTGTCATCACCGCCTCAGGCTGTGCTGAGACTCAAGACCAGTGGTTCCTGGTGCCCAGGATTGGACCCTCTCTTCTCAGACATTTCTTTTTTGCTTTGCAGTTGGGAATTATACGCAGGCTATCGAATGTGCCAAGACCTATCTCCTCTTCTTCCCCAACGATGAGGTGATGAACCAGAATCTGGCCTACTATACAGCCATGCTTGGAGAAGAACCAGCCAGATCCATTGGCCCCCGTGAGGTGAGAGACTTGCATCAGTTAGAGGGCAGAAGAGTGGCCGGGGGGTGGGGGGTGGGGGCAGAAGGGTCTGGTAGTGCTCGGGCAGCGGCCAGGAGGGGGGGTTGCCTGGGCCGGGCACGAGTACACTGATGCACTTGTCACTCAAGAACCAGGGAGCAGGGGCGCCTGGGTGGCTCAGTTGGTTAAGCGACTGCCTTCGGCTCAGGTCATGATCCTGGAGTCCCGGGATCGAGTCCCGCATCGGGCTCCCTGCTCGTCAGGGAGTCTGCTTCTCCCTCTGACCCTCCTCCCTCTCATGCTCTCTGTCTCTCATTCTCTCTGTCTCAAATAAATAAATAAAATCTTTAAAAAAAAAAAAAGAACCAGGGAGCAGCCTTACTCCACACCATCGGGGTCCAGAAGTCTGCCGTCTGAGTTGTAAAAGAAAAGCAGAACCGCAACACAGGCTCCCCTTTTCCCCTTTCTTGGTACCTCTGCTTTGAGATTTGCTGTCATTTGGCCAAGATCTATCATTTTTTACTTCCAGCTAAATTCTTTTTTCGCTCACCTGTTTTCTTGCCTGTTTCCTCCCTGTCCCTTCTCTGAGCTCTCCCTCCCTCAGCATCACTCCCAACTCAACTCCCAAGCAGACGCAATGACCAAAGTGAAATACACTGACGTGTTGACAGTGGTTATTTCTAGGTGGTGGAATATGGGTGATTTTTTTGTATCTTGCCCATTTATGTTTTCTAAATTCCCTTCAGTGGAATTACAAGTTATTTTTTGTAGTTAAAAACACGAAAAGTTCTTTTTTTAACTCAGTGAAATACAATCCTATGAACCTCGATATTTGTACATACGCCTTTCACAGACCCTAGACCCTCTCCTTCTTGAGCCCAGAATGGTGAGTTGGATTTGAAGTCACTGGTCTGGGCTCCTGCGCTTACAAGGATGTGTGATCTTCTGCATGTCGTCGTGTGGGATCTCAGACACCCTGCACTGCCCCTCTGAGTCTCCGTTTCTCCCTCTATAGAACGCGATTATGGTTCTTACTCTTTCTTCAACCCAAGATGAGCGCGAGAGGCAAATGAAATACCGAGTAGAAATGCACTTTGTAAGCCAGCAGGCGTGGCACGAGTGTGTCCCAAGAGTTGTGTGGACAGGCAGCATCCCAGGGGTCTTTTTGATGGTAGACAAGTAGCCAGCGGCTGGCTTCCTCACCTCTGACCTCAGCCACCTCCTGGAACAGGGGGTGGGTGGCCTATCGTGGCTGCAGTGATCCCTGACTTCAGAACAGGAGACTAGGAGTGAGAGGAAGGCGAGCCTCAGTCACCCATGTCCTGCAGGCTCCTCCCAAACCCTAGCTACCTTCTATGTAAAAATGTAACTTTGCACCCGTTTTTCATTTTATTGGAGGAAAAATATGGTAAATAGCATTACTCTAGAGGCAGCTCATTTGTTTATGTGACGAATATTTGGGACAAATAAGGGTGCAAGAGCAGGCGCACTCCCACGCCACCGGTGGGATTATGAGTTGGACCATTCGTTTAACCGGCAGTTCTGCCCCCGGAGATGGGCCGCACAGCCGTGTCGCACGAGGATGCAAAGGCAGACGCGCCCGGACACGCGTCAGAACCTTGCTGCTAAAAGCAACCACCCGAACCAAGCTAAATGCCATCCATTGGGGAACTGGCTTAAATGAATCGTGGTAGATGCATTCAGTGGTATGCGAGACAACCATTCTATTGCGTGAGTGGGTTACTACCCAGCGGTATGAGATGGTCTCCATGATATTGTTGTAGGTAAAGGAAAAAAAAAAAGATCTAGAACTGTATATTCTATCGTATTTATGTTTTTTAAAATACATATGTACTTTTTAAGTCGTCAACTTTGTGGACGGATTGACAAGAAACTGTTCATCAGCTTACCCCTGAGGCACGGGCCTACAGGGCGGGGGTGGGGAGGGAGACCTGTTTATATTTATGCCTGTTGATACTTTGTGGATCTCTTCTAGCTATAGGTGCATTACCTTCCTGTCTTTTTGAATGCCATCTAAAGCACACCTCAGGGACTGACGATACAGAAGGGTACATAATCCCGAACTCAGAGAATACTGTAGTAAATCTAAGAGTGGCCATGGATGCAAGCTGGAGTGGAGGAAGGACGTAATTGACTGACTGGCAAGCCACCGGAGGCTTTTCAAGAGGAAGTGCTGTTGACATTTGGTTTTAAAAGCCTTCAGGAGGTGAATGAGGCAAGGGAAGGCCTGTGAGATGGAGGACAGCATGTGCATACAACCCGGACAATTGTCCCACATGCATGCAAGGTGATATGAGGAGTTACAGGAGATGAGGCCTGGGAGGGTCAGATTCGGAAGGGTCTTGAGTGCCCTGACAGGACCTTGGCCTCTGTCCCACAAGGCAGACAGTGGTGGGCGCTTGAAGGGTTTTAAGCAGTAGTCCAGGCAGCCGTGCAAGGCTCAGAACGGGAAGGAGCTGGAAGCAGGAGACCAGTACAGGGCTACCGTGGCGATGCAGAGGGGAGCTGCGGGGCCGGGGGAGATGCTGGCTGGAGGAGGGAACTGGCTGGGTGGAGTAGGAGGTGGCATTGGCAGAATGGCGGGGGGGGGGGGGCGGTTCACTCCTCTCTCTGCATTAGACACAAGTTTCCCGCTTGGGAGACGCAGGCATGGTGCTGCCCACCTAGCTCAGGAGCGCACGGTGGAGCGGGATGCTTTCCTCACACATCTGCCCTGCCTGTACTCCAGCCCCAGGGGGCTAAGCTTTCCTCTGTTCGCCGAAAGAAGGACGTAGAGGATGAGGCGGCAGTCGACTTCCCGGTGTGGTGGTTGTGGAGCTTACCATTGAGGGTAGCCACCCTTCGCGTGTGGGGGGCATTTAGGCTGCAAAATTCCTCCATAGCTTTTATTTTTATTTCATTCGATTCTCATAACAACCTGCTGGGGTGGGGCTACCAGCCTGCCCTGAAGGGAAAAACCCAGGTTCTTCCTTCCTAGCTCTGGAACCCAGTCTCTTCTCGCCTGAGGACGTTACCTTGTAGTTGTCCTCTCTGGCCACCAGGTGGCGACAGTCTGCATTTGCGATGGCACTTCTTCGGGTCTCTGTCTTGCTGAGTGAAGACCTTCCCAACCCCCACTTTATGGTCATATTAGTGAGTTTGGGGCAGAGAGGGAAAATAAACCACTTTTAACTAGAACCCTCCTTCGGGAAAGAAAGTAACTAGCATTTGTTGCGGGCTGCCCCAGTCCACACGCTGTGTGGTTCAGCCCCCATCATCTCATTTAATCCCCACAGTGGCCGTGGTAGGGGGCGCTATTCTCCCATTTTAGAGATGAGAACATTCGGGCTCAGAGAGACGGGCTAGCTCGCCCTGTGGCCTGTGGCTGAGGGTGGCAGCCCGGGTCCCTCCCTGCGTTGTCTCAGCGCTGGCGCAGTTCCCAGCTCCTTGCTCCTACTCCATGAATCAGTGCCGAGCGAATAAACGTAGGCGTGGGATTTGCTTCCTAGCAGCCTCAGGGCCGCGGGAGAGGGTTTAACGAGAGAACGCACCGAGCGTGGTGTCTAGCACTTGGTGAATCACTTAAACTCCTTAGGAGAAATTTCCATCTCCCTGTTGGGTAAATATGCTAGATGATGTAGGACTCATTGAGGTCTTGCTAACATTTTCCTTACTGCCTTCATCTTTAATTGCAACTGATGATGTCTTCTTTCTCTTTTCTTTCCTCTTCCTGCTGCTTGGAGACTAGCAGGGCACCTAGGGAGAGAGGTGGCCCCAGAAGGCACTTAGTCTCCCAGCCCTGGGTAAGCCCTCCCTGTGAGCACGTGTGGGAAGGGCCAGAGGGCCCGAACCAGCTGCTGCAGCTGCAGCCGCCCTGCTCCAGGAGGGATCCATCCAGTCTGTTCAGAGTCTCAGGGGAGGCAGTGGGCCTAAGGAAAAAGCTCCTGGCCTTTAGGGTTTGAATGTCGGTCCCTGCTCCCTTTCCTTTAGTGTCAGCTTAAACAAGCCGCCTATCCCCCCCTGCACCTCAGTGTCTCCATCTGTAAAACGAGGAGCACGGTGTCAACGTCAGAGGTGGCTGTGAAGGTCAAATGAATAACACATGGGTCACCCAACATCTAGGTCTCCTGCCTCCCCGTCGAACCCCTACGGAAGTCAAGAAAGAACTCTCCTTCTTTGAGGAATATTTCCACATCTCCTGAGAATCCTCAGATTTCCTGTCTCAGTGATTAACGGGGGGCAAGGGGGGGCGGGTGTTATGTCACCCTCAGCGGAAGCAACCCTTAACACAGGGGTGAAGCTGCTGTCCCAGACGGGAGAACAGGCACAGTAGTGGTGGTAGGAGAGGAAGCTCAGATCACACTGGGAGCAACAGCATGGAATGCGGGGTTGGGGGCCCCCCGAGAGTTAACAGGGCTGAATTCCAGGGCATTCCTTCGACTTTGTTTCCTCAGAGTGCCCGGGAGTACCGACAGCGCAGCCTGCTCGAGAAAGAACTGCTCTTCTTCGCCTACGATGTCTTCGGAATTCCCTTTGTGGATCCGGTGAGCCCGGATGCGGGAGTCGGGGAGGGCGGCTGGCTGTGTGACTCTGTTTGGGGGGTGGAGCCAGACACGGGATCTGTGAAACCCGTGGATGAGAGACAGAGGAAGACAAAGGGGAATTCTGGGCAGCCAGAGGTGACTCTAGTTTGGAGACTCACTTGATCTCCTGCAAGGAGGCAGCTGGATTCTCCCGGAGGCCCGAGTCTGTGCAGAGACCCGGAAGATGAAGCGGGTCACCCTACAGCGTTGATTTTTCTCCTGATCTGCTTTTAGGATTCATGGACTCCAGAAGAGGTGATTCCCAAAAGATTGCAAGAGAAACAAAAGTGAGGACCCTGAAGAGACTGCATGACTGGAGCGGCCTGATAAGCACTTGAGGCTTCCTGAGCCCAGGCAGATGTGCACTCCTGGAAGTGGGGGGTGGGGGCGCTGGTCCAGGCTGGGAAGCTGGGGTGGGAGCCAGGGTGGCCCCCGGAACACAGTCCTCAGAGCGGCTGTGCGCACAGGTCCGAACGGGAAACAGCCGTCCGCATCTCCCAGGAGATCGGAAACCTTATGAAGGAGATTGAGACCCTGGTGGAGGAGAAGACCAAGGAGTCGCTGGATGTGAGCCGGCTGACGCGGGAAGGTAAGAGGACAGCACTCCGGCCTCTGGCTGTCGTGGAGGCAGCAAGGCAGGCGTCCCCGCGCTAGCTGGCCGGCCCCGGGACTGGGCCTAGACTCACCAGGACTTCCACCCGGAGAAGGCCTTCGGGGAAGTACGACTCCTGGGTCACAGCAGCGCTAGTTAAGCTCACTGCAGTCAGTGTTTATAGTGCAAACCTCATCCGGTCTCCCCACTTCCATCATGCATCCTGCTACCAAGCCTCCAAATCTGAGGTCTCTTCCGCCCTGCTCCGCCCCCTCCAAGCTGTGCTGACACTGCTTTTCCTCGCCTCTCTCCCCAAGCCTCTCCTCTTCCCATTGCTGCGGGTCCCCTGCACCTGCTGTGTGCACTCCTGTCCCTCCTCGATCTGTGCTTCCCCTACCCCTGCAGTGGCTAGACCGGGCTTCCAAACACGCAGACCCTACCCCTACCCACCCTGCCTGCTGCTCGAACTACCTGCTTCTACCTTCTGTTCGTGTGCCCTGGGCTGCTTCTGTTCCTTGGGCCCGTCTGCCCCCGTGGCTGTGCTCCTGCCTGTCCCTCCTCCCGGTACCCTCCCATCGCCTCTGCCCACGAAGCCTTAATCTCCCTGTCCTGGGGACCCTCTCCCTTTTTGTTTGGAACTTTCATGGCAGCTTTCTTTTTGCTTGCACCAAGTCTGCCCGTTTGCATCGTTGCTGGGAGAGGGGCCGTGTTCAGGTGTGAGACCCTCACCTCGCACGCGGGGCCTGGCGCACACGGGGGCTTCAGTGAGTCGCCTTCAGTAGGTCCCCAGCACGGAGGGACACCAGGAGAAATAGAAGAGAAGGTTAGCCTTTGCTCTATAGTTGCTTAAATGAAAAGTGGGTGATTTCACAAGAAGAGCACGTGGAAAGAATTTGTCCCGCATTCCTTGGTTTTCAGGCAGCTTTCACTCTGTGGTTTCTCTTCTGTGGGGGAGGCTGGCTGGGCAAATTGAGGTCCTCGTTGGAAATAAATGCTGCCGGTGCCTGGTGCGATGGCAGCGAAGATTCTGAGCCTTCCCTGTGTGCCCGGTAGTGTGCTGAGCTTTTAACTCGCCTTGATGCTCTTTACATCAAGCAAGCACCAGTCTCAGGAGGTAGATGCTGTCTTACAGATGAGGAAATGAAAGCTCAGGGAGGTTGAGTAACTTGCTGAGCTCACACAGCTAATAGGTGGAGGATTCAGGAGTTAGACCCCCTTCTTTTTGATTCTGGAGCTCAGGGTTTGAAGAATCTGTTGGCGATGTTTCCTCAACAACTGGCGAGGGCCCAGAGCCAAGAACTGTTTGGGAGAGGAGCTAGGACTAGGGCCTGGCACTCCCGTCTTGTCAGCTCCAGGTGCTGTCCTCCGAGCCATTTGCCACCTTTGGAAGTGGCCGGATAGGAGGTTTCTCTGGTGCCCTGGAAACAACTGGAATTTCTATTCCCCTCCGATGGAGAGTGTCTGGACAGAGCTGCCGCTGGACTCAGCCCAGTCTTGCCGTTGCTTTGCAGGTGGCCCCCTGCTCTATGAAGGCATCAGTCTCACCATGAACTCCAAAGTCTTGAACGGTTCGCAGAGGGTGGTGATGGACGGCGTAATCTCCGCTGACGAGTGCCGGGAGCTGCAGAGACTGACCAACGTAAGGGAAACCCCTGCCTCCCCGCGCCTCCCCGCTGAGCTCGCCCGCCCCTCGCTGCACACCGGCGACCACCTCTTCGCGGACCCTCAGCTGCCCCAGCTAAGCCCCCCTGTGTTTTGGGCCTTGCAGGCAGCAGCGACCTCAGGGGATGGCTACCGGGGTCAGACCTCCCCACACACCCCCAGTGAAAAGTTCTATGGCGTCACGGTCTTCAAAGCCCTCAAGGTAGAATCAGTACTCAGCATTCTAGAGTGTGGGGAATGGGAGAGGGGAGGCTCAGGCCGTGGGGGGTAGTGGGGGGTGGGAAAGGTGAAGGTGTCTGCCTGTTGGATTCCAGAGGCCACTGGAAGGAGGAGGAATTAAGTTGAGGAGGTTGACTTTTGCGTCCTGGCTGGTGAAGCAAGTGTGATCAAAGTGAGGCAGACGAGACAAGACTGGTGGCCAGAGCTGGGAGAGGGCTTTCTGTCCACAGAGAGGAGCGTGGAGGAGGGGCAGGTGTAACACGGGAGCGCTGTCACGCGTGGGAGCAGAGCAGGGGGCCCGATGCCTCAGTGGGCTCTGTTGGCCCGCCGCCGGGCGTTCAGGGCAGCTGACTGCTGGTCTCCTTGGCAGCTGGGACAGGAAGGGAAAGTCCCCCTGCAGAGCGCCCACCTGTACTACAATGTGACCGAGAAGGTGCGGCGCGTCATGGAGTCCTACTTCCGCCTGGACACGCCACTCTACTTCTCCTACTCCCACCTGGTGTGCCGCACCGCCATCGAAGGTGGGCCTTCTCCGTCCCTGCTGAGCACACGCTGTGGCCTGGCGCGGGTGCTGAGGACATGGGCAGGAACGGGATACGGCCCTTTTCATCCTAGCCGGGGCACCAACACGAAATGGGGCAACCCCGTGCGATCAGTGCAGCGGAGGGAGTTCCAGTCCGTCCACCAGGGAGTCAGGAGGACTTCCTAGAGGAGGTGGTGACCGTTGTGCAGGATGAATAGGAGTGGTGGAGTGCCCAGGTGATGAGAGCATGTTCGAGCCAGAAAGAACAGCATGCACAAAGAAGTGTAGGCATTGGGCAGCCTGGTGGGGGGGACTAAGAAAGTGGCCATTTCTGGGGCGTGGGGTTGAAGGGGGAGCAGTCCGTAAGTCAGATAAGGCTTGGACAGGCTTTCAGAAGCCACACTACGGAGAGCTACATTCAGGAGTTTGTTTTCATCCTGTAGGCCACTGGGTCTCAGCAACGCTCCTGGGCTTCCAGGCGTGTAGGTCAGTCATGAGCGATGTTGCAAGTTCTGTCACAAACTGTTCGGTACCAAATCCGTGAGAGACGGACTTTTACAAGTCAGAGCAGATGCGAGGTCACTCATCGTCTGCTCTCTCTCTCCTGCATTCCCTTTGCTGTCCTGAGGAGGGATGAGGTGTGGCCAGTGCCCCGGGGTCACACGTGGCCCACAGCCCCATCTGTCATGCCGTCGCCTTCGGAGGCCCCGGCACTGATGGGCCACTAGGTGGTAGAGATGAGAGGGCTTTATCCGCCCCCCAGAAGGTCTGGAGTGCTCTCGAACTCTGGACACACCCAGAGGAACGCGTCAGACACAGCCGTATGTGTCGTGGCCTCTCAAGGTGGGGGCCGGGCAGCGGGAAGCTGGGAAGAGTCCTCAAACGCGAAGGACTCGGTGAGACCTTTGTCTTCACGAGGTTAGTTTTGCCGCTTTGTGGTGAGAGATTTGGAGAATGTGGATCAAACCAGAGGGCGGGAAGCTGGTCAGCAGTGACCGGGTGGGCAAGGACAAAGGCCCACCT
Organism: Mirounga angustirostris; assembly: GCF_029215605.1. Lineage (NCBI taxonomy): Eukaryota > Metazoa > Chordata > Mammalia > Carnivora > Phocidae > Mirounga > Mirounga angustirostris. The sequence goes on from NW_026991712.1 coordinate 157,138,599, forward strand.
GGCCAGTGGCGGTGGGAGTAAGAGAGGAGAGGACAGGTGAGGGAGACAGAGGAGGTGGAGGGACAGGGCATGGCACCTGGCTGGACAGGTGGGGACAAATAAGAGGGATCTACCGTGACCGGATGGTGCCACCAGCCTGCTCTGGGGGTGACGGTTCCATGTCATGAATGTGCTTGCCTAGCATTTTACAGTACGTTCCGTCGGTGCCCTTTCACGGCCTTCCTCCTGCGTGGCTTCTCCCCCTGCGGAGCCCTGCGGAAGCTAACTGCTTACCTTTGCTCCTGTCTGGTCCCCTCCGTGCCACCCTCATCTCGTCTCCCACTGCAGAGCGAGGCTCACTGTGCCCTGCATCCTGCCACCCTCCTGACTCCTCATTTTCATCTCCCGGGGGATTCCTATTTTGTAAATTCGAGCCAGAAAGCTGGGGTCGTGCCGCTGAGCCCAGAACCTGCCCTTGGTTAGAGCCTCCCAGCCAAGCTTGCTGCATCTGCTTGGCCCACCAAGAACCTTGCTGGGAAGCCTGCAGATTCGTCTGCCCCCCGGGCTGATGGCTTAGCCAGAGACCCCCTAGTTCACTGGCCATTCCCACAGACCCAAAGGCATTTGGGAAGCACCCCCCATGCCAACAGGAGAGCTGCAGTGTCTCCTGAGGTGTCCCCACGCTAACGTGCGTTACCTCGGCCCCAGAGGCACAGGCCGAGAGGAAGGACAGTAGCCACCCAGTCCACGTGGACAACTGCATCCTGAATGCCGAGGCCCTCATGTGCATCAAGGAGCCCCCTGCCTACACCTTCCGGGACTACAGGTGCCCGCCCTCCCTCTGAGGTCCCCAGTCCCCTGCGCCTTGCCCCGTCCCCAGCACACAAACACACGCACACACACAGGTGTGGGGCCAGCTGTCCCCAGAATCCAGTCCCCTATCCCCACACCCTCTGGCCAGGCAGGCGGACAGAAAGGGAGTCATTCCCGTGTGGTGTGATGAGGAGGACAGTGGGTTCTCTGGAGTGAGGGTGGAGGGTGGGGAGGCTGTCTTCCCATGGCGGGCCCCCTCCCCCTGCTGCTTGAGAGCCCCTGGAGATGTGGGAGCCGTGGGCTGTCGGGGGGACAGGAGGAGGCGGCCCATGGCGAGACCATGTCTGTCCTTCCCAGTGCCATCCTTTATCTAAATGGGGACTTCGATGGAGGAGCATTCTATTTCACTGAACTAGACGCCAAGACTGTGACGGTGAGCGTGCCCTCGTGCCTGTCCCTGGGGGCCAGAAACCCTCACAGTGCGGAGTGCCAGGGCTCCCCTCCTCAAACTGGGGGGCTCAGAGATATGTCGCTCACTCCTCTGACTGGCCACCTTTTCTCTCCAGACCCTAGTGATCCCGTGTCCCCTCTGAAGGCAGGTTACAGTCTCCTGTGTACCCCCCACTCTGTGTCTCCTTCAGGCAGAGGTGCAGCCCCAGTGCGGGAGGGCCGTGGGATTCTCTTCAGGCACTGAGAACCCGCACGGGGTGAAGGCTGTCACCAGAGGGCAACGCTGTGCCATCGCCCTGTGGTTCACGTTGGACGCGCGGCACAGTGAGAGGGTGAGAGCGCTCGGTGGCACTGGGATCTGCCCCTGGAAGGGCCCCGGTTCAGCGTCCCCCTTCCCAGTCTCCTTGCCAGCGACTTAGACATAAGAGGGACACTAGGCCTGGCGTCCACAGAGACTCCTCCTGGTCACGTTGCCTTGTCCTCCCTGGCCCTTCTTCCATACTGCAAATGGGGCTCCGGGTTGGGGTGCCAAACTGGGGGGTGGTGCTGGCGCTCGGTCGCCTGGCTGGGCAGCACTTCAGCTGTCCGCCCAGAGATTAGGACCTGCTGGGAAACAGATGAGCTCAGAGGCCATGGGGAAGAACCTGTTGCCTCCCAGCAGTAGCACCTGAGAGCAGGTGAGCGCCTGGTCCAGAGGCCTCCCTGAACAGGCAGGGGTCTGTCCTTGCAGGACCGGGTGCAGGCGGATGACCTGGTGAAGATGCTCTTCAGCCCAGAGGAGATGGACCTCTCCCAGGAGCAGCCCCAGGAAGCCCAGGAGGGGGCCCCCAAGCCTGTAGAGGAGTCTCTGCCTGGCAGTGAGTCGGGACACAAGGATGAGCTCTGACAGCATCTGGCTCGCTGTGGAGGGGTGAGCGGACCCACCCTGAGGAACTGTGTCCTCCACCGGGCGGCCCCCGGGGGCTGCGGTCTGCCACCCGGCGGGACCCTGCTCGCAGCCGTCCGCACGGTGCTACCGCTCTCGGAGTGGACATGGCGGGACGGCCCTCTTGCCTCCAGACCCGGCTGAGGGCTCAGGACGCAGGCCCGGAGCCGCCCCCGGGGGCCTGCTCAGGCAGCCGAGTGACAGCACTGCAGTATTTAAGTGTCTGTGTAGACAACCAAAGAATAAATGATTTGTGGTTTTTTACCCAGGAGTGGGTTCAGAGAGTAGGAGTACGGCTACCTGCCGCCCGGGCCGGAGGCCGCTCCAGGGCAGCGTGAGGGGGCCTGGCAGGGGGACCTCTGCGGCCTCGGGCCGGACACCGAGCCCCAGGCGCCTCAGACCTGTCATCTGCGGAATGGGGATGCCGGTCCCCACTCTGCCCGCCTTCTGGGTGGATTCGGTATCGGATGTGACAGCCCTTTGTAAACTGGAATGCTCTGGATGAATGGTGGGGATTATGACCAAGCCCCCGCCGGCAGCCAGCTCGGGCACATCGCCCCCGCGTCGGCCGCATGCGTCCTGCTCTGCAGGCCGGCCTCGGAGGCCCTGGACCCCAGGAGAACACACACCTCTCGGAGACAGAAAGGGTACAGGTGAAGATTCTGCCCCTCTGGCCGCAAGCCCGTCTCCCCTCCCGGGCTTGAGATGCCATGGGGTGCCGAGTTCAGGAACCCGCGCTCTGGTCCTCACTTATTCAGTCAGCCAGTAGCCATTGGTTGAGCCCAGTGCTGCTGGGACCACGTGAGCCAACGAAACAAGTCCCTGCCGTGACACAGCTGCTGTTTTAGTAGGGGCGACAGGTAACACACATGTGCGCGCGCGTGCGTGTCGGCCTTCGAGGTGGCCAAGGAAGCCAGTCAGGCCCTGAGGAGGGCCGAGCAGCACAGAGTGGGCAGGAAGGGGGACAGCCCTGCGGTCACGGTCTCGGGGCCTCGTCGGTCCCTGTGGGCATGTGGGCCGTGCCTCAGTGAGACAGCAGAGGAGTGTCAGCCTCGGGGAAGGGTGTGTGTGCGGGGAAGGGTGTGTGTGCGGAGAAGGGGCTTTGGGGCAAGGGCGAAACGAGGAGAGGCGAGGGAGGTTGCTGCAGTCCCCAGCGGGAGGGGAAGGTGGCGTGGAGTAGGGTGCTGGTAGGGGAGAGGGTGGAAGAGGGCAGGTTCCGGATCCATTTTTGAGGTGGAGCCGACAGGAGTTGCTGATGGGTCAGGTGGTGTGAGAAAAAGGAGCATCAGGAAGGCTTCCAGCCTCCGCAGTGGGAAGAAGGGAGCCGCCTGCCCTCTGGCAGAGGAACCGCGGCGGGGATGGCGCTGGGCGTGGACGCCGGGAGCCCAGTGTCGCATGTGCTGTGCTGAGTTCCAGGAGCCTGGAGCCTGTTAGGCCTCCAAGCAGAAATGTCAACTACACAGTCCGGTGTGTGGACAGGGAGTTCAGGGAGGAGGCGGGGGGGAGCCATCACTTTGAGAGTCGTTGCCGGCCGTGGATGGTGTTCAAAGCTGGGAGACTGGGTGCGCATGGACAGGAAGAGGCAGAAGACCGAGCCTGCTGGGGGTCCCAACAGAGGACAGGAGGCCAGCCACAAGCAGGGGACCCGAGAGGGGTCTCAGGAGCTCAGCCCTACGTGGGGACAAGGACGAGCTAGACACGCGACATGGAGGATCAGCTGTTCTGAAGTGGGGAGACAGCATCATATGTGAGCGCGCTCAAGGGCAGGACCTCACGGGGACGGTCACTCCTCTGCTAGTCCCTGGTGATCGCATCCTGTTTGGTGACGCACTCGCCGTAGGGAGAGAGGACACACTGATGGAAAGAGCATGAGCTTTGCCCCCGGGCTGAGCTGGGTGAAGCTCACTTCCATCCTTGGAGTCGTGTGAGGCCAGAGTGCGTGTCCCCCGCAGTAACATGGGGTTGTGGTCCTTACCGCCCAGGATGCCTGACCGCAGTAACGAGGGAATGCTCGGAAAGCACCTGGTGCAACACTTAGCACGTAGCAGATACTCCACAGAACAGGAAACTACATCAGTCTGATTCTGGTCCTCCAGAGGCTTCCACACCAAGGCAGATGCCCTTTACAATTTCAGTGTATGCTAACCACACAGAGCCAGCCAACTGTCTCAGTTTAACCCATGAAGGGCCAAAGGTTTTCAGTGTCTGGGCCTGGGATAAATACATGTCATGGGGGCGGGCTAGTGGTCCAGGCAAATGGCAGGGCTCCCAGCAGGGGTGCCAAGGACAGCCTGTGCTCAGGGTTGTTTGGGGAGGAGGGGGCACCCCCCGCAGCCACACATGTTGCAGAGATCCCACCCCACCCCCACCCTGGGTGAAGTGTGGGACCCAAAAATGAGGCTGGTAGTAGGGCCTGGAGGTGCTTACATTTCCCTGGGAAGGAAGCAAACCACACGCCAAATGCTATGAGTGGAAAAAGGCGCAGAGCTTTACGGAATGGCAGCTCTGGGCGCTTGGCCCCGCCTGGACACCACACTGCCGCCCAGCTGTGGTGCCTGAGACAAGTCCTCTCCATTCCCAGCCTGTGGTTCCAGAGGAACAGAGGGAGTCTGAGTTGCAGGGGGAGTAAGACCAGCACCACCTCCTGAGCCCCCAACATTTCAGGTGGTGGCTGCCGAGTGTGCTGGATGGCAACCAACTGAATCAGACCCTCCCGACGGGCGGTGGGAGGGGGCCAGGGAAACAGCTCCAGTAATCCACCCGGAGGGAGGCAACGACGTGGACTCCCCAAACCAGTCGATGATCAGTGTGCGTCTGCTGAGCCTGGCTCTCTGCCAGGCACTGCTGGGCAGGAAGGGGCTGTGGGACTCCAAGTCACAGGCAGAGCGCCCACACCCAGGCCGAGAGGGCCCAGGGGGGTCTCGCCCAGGAGGGAGTCTTTGGCGAAGAGCTTTCCTTAGCCAGCCCCATTTCTTCAGGCAGAGTATGCTTTCCAAAAGCGCTTCCACCCATTATTTGATCCCTGTATCTCTCTCATGAACCCGACAAGGCCAGTGCCTTTATCCCTATTTTATCTCAGAGAGGCTAAGGGACTTGCCCAATGTCACACAGCCTTTTGGTGGCAAAGGTAAAGCTAGAAGCCTAAGCTTCTGGTCACATACGTGAAGGCACTTGTTAGGAAGTGTGGCACCCCAGGGCGGTTTCTAGTTAGCTCCAAACGGAGGCTGGGCTGGGACCCTGAGCGGTCCTGCTCTCCCCGCATGCCTGGGAGTCACTGGACTGCAGGGGACCGCAGGGGGAGTAGGAAATGCCCCCCAGGAGCGCCATCTGAATTCCAAACAGCTTTGGAACCTTGGTGAGGGAAGGCCCTTAGGGTAGGAGAGGATATTCTGACAGCCTGGAAACCTCAAATAGCAAAGAGGAGGGTTGCCCAGAAGAGCTTCAGAGGGGACGTGAGCCTCAGTCTGGACCACAAAGTAGCTCTGGAGCCCAGTGCGAGGGAGGGATGCCCTGGACGGAGGGGTGTGCAGGCATCCCCACGTCTCTTAAGGCCTCACGCCCCCAGACTTCACTTCTGGGGGCAGCTGTGTGACCTTAAGTGTCTCACTTCCCCTCTTTGGTTCTCAGTCCCCTCATTCATCATGGTCCTCCTCAGAAATCAGGGTGTGGGATGAACGTGGGATGAGCGTGGCGCTGGCGGACAGGTCTGCTGCATGCTCGGCCCGGGGAGGTTACCTCCTGGCCTGCCCAGCGCCAACAGCTGCCTTGAGGACCAGACAGTTCGTGCACAGAAAGGGTGCTCACTGCGTCCCCGGGAGTCTCCGCTCTGGGCCCCAGCCATGTCCTCTGTTCCCCCTGATCGTACGGTCTCCAAACTGCCTGTGATAGAAGAGGGATCCCAACGCAGGACTGACTTCTCAACTGTTCTAGGCCCCTTTTGAATTGGGGGACCCTCGGGCCGTCCCAGGAAGCAGGTCTATGTGTCCGTGGATCCACGTGGCTCTGGCCTTCCCAGTGCACAGGGGGCCCAGTGTCTGCCCCGCATGCGGAACTGCAGGCCAAACAGCGCCCAGCCCTGCCCCAGCCACTGGAGCTGTAGGCCATACCAGGGGCCCACGCCCCGGGCGGGCACAGGGCAGCCCTTGTCTGCGCAGTGCCTGGCACCCCCTCGTTTGCATAGCCACGTGAAGAATGCGAGGGAGCAGGCTGGGGACAAGTCCCTGCAGAGGGGGGCCGGGCTGTGGGGGAGGAAGCCTACGGGTGAGGGTGGGGGTCGGCAGCCAGACCCTGCTTTCCCCCAGTGCGGTCCAGGAAAGGCAGGTGGGCCACTGGGGATGGAGGGGGCAGCCAGGGGCTGGCCCGAGTAGGAGCAGGATTGTGACATTCCCCCTGCACCCACGCCCGGTGGAGCCCACGGGGCCAAACTGAACGTGAGGGGATTGCTAATGAGCTGGAGGAGAGTTAAATATTCCCCTGCTCCAGAGGGCTGAGCTGGGGTGGGAGAGAGAAGGGGGAGGCGGGGCACTAGGAGGGGCAGCCCGAACCCTAGGAATGTGCAGAGGCCACGGCTCCCAGCTCCTGGCTCCGGGTCAGGCTGTTCTGGAGCTGGGGGCCAGGGCCCGGTGCCTCCAGCCCCAGCAGGAGCTGCTAAGCCAGCCAGCAAGGGGATTAACGGGGCTGAACAGTCTGCCTTCCTTCGGGCTGATGCCAGGAGGTCAGTGCTATCTCCCACCTCCCTGGCCAGGCCCCTTGCTGGCTGGCAGCCAGGTCTGGCCCAGCCTTGAAGGGTCCTTCTTCTGCCCCCCTCAGATCTCAAACAGACCCCACAGTGCATATTCCCTGGCCTGGCCTCCCCTGCTTTTGATACATATGGCCCCCCAGAACCTGGGACTCTCTCTCCCCAACATCCAGCCCAGTCTCTCCACATCTGGCCTCAGAGCCCTCTCCAAAAAGTTCTCCCTGATGTCTAACTTTAGTCTTACCTGCTGCAAAGTAGAATTCCATTTCTTTTCTGTCCTACAGTCAGAGGACAGAAAACCCAAAGGGTCAGGTCAGCCATGCAATAGCAAAATCCATCATCTCGGGGCTGGCGCTTGGGCAGGCATTAGAATTGTAGGGCACTTGCATGGTTCCTAAAGGGGGTTCCCTGGCAGGAAGGCCCTGAGGGCAAGCAGGGTCACTCCTCCCAGCCCCTCCCCTCTCTATCCCTGGGAGGTGGGGCAAGGACACCCACCTGGGCCATGGCCCCGCCCCCCGCCCCCAGGGGGCTGGCAGGAGCTCTGCTGGAGACCCTGCCCTGGCTTAGGCGGCTGCTGTGGGCGGGCCCCTGGCCTTTCCAGCCCCTGGGCCTCCCCCTGCATTCTAGAGCCCAGAGCTGCTGCAGCCGCTGCTGAGGCTGCTGTGGGCCTGCCCCCTCTCCTTCTCAGCCTCTGGCCAGCGCTGCTCCCCCTCCCCCCCACCCAGCAGCTCCTCTCACCTGGCCATGACCCCAGCCCCCCCAGGGACCCTGGCCCAGCCCTGAGCCCTGGAACCTGCAGCCCCCTCCCCTGGGCCATGGCCAACTCAGGCCTCCAGCTCCTGGGCTACTTCCTGGCCCTCGGTGGCTGGGTGGGCATCATCGCCAGCACGGCCCTCCCGCAGTGGAAGCAGTCCTCCTACGCGGGCGACGCCATCATCACGGCCGTGGGCCTCTACGAAGGGCTCTGGATGTCCTGCGCCTCCCAGAGCACCGGGCAGGTGCAGTGCAAGCTCTATGACTCACTGCTCGCCCTGGAAGGTAGGCCTCCCTCTAGCTGGGTTGGGAAGGTGGGATGTGGGGGAAGGCAAGGTCCAGAGCAAGCTTGCCCACAGCCTGCGACCTGCGCTGGGCTCCATTCTCCAGCCCCCTGCCCGCGTGCGCTTTTGAAAATCCAGGCCCACCTGGTGCTCCGTGGAGGGCAGGGGCTCCAGGCAGGCTCCGGCAGCCATGGGTCCAGATCCCAGGTCTGCCACTGTCACCTTCAAGGAGTCGCTAACCCTCTCTGTGCTCTAATGTCCTCATCTGTAGAGGGGAGCACTAGGACTTTACAGGACTGTGGAGGGTTCGATGAGATAGATGAGTGCCTGGCCCTCAGGCTCCCCTCCACCTCCCCCCATACTCTGCAGCAAACACCCTGTGCATACACGCCTTCATGCCAGGCCTGCCGCCTAGACAAGCACGCCTCCGTTTGGGTGTTCCAATGCGCGCGCGCACACACACACACACACACGCCTGTGCACACAGGTGCTTGGGCACGTAGGTCCCTCTCCTCCTGGCGTGTGCATTTGAACTTGACAAGTTGGCTTGTAAATAGGCACCACCGCAGCTCCGTCCCCGGCTCAGGGCCAGCCCACCCAGCCTCTGCCCAGGGCAGCGCAGGCCTGAGCGGGGCAGCTGTCACACGGCCCTCCCCCACGACACCCGGCCAGGCGGGTCATCTGGTCTCCTTCAGCGACCCAGCTCCCCCGAGCTGCCCGCGGCCCAGGACTGACCGCACAGGTGTACAGCTGCCATGGGTGACTCAGAGGGCAGAGGGAAGGGGACCAGGAGCCAAAATGGCTGGTGGGGAAGGTGTCCCTGCCTGAAAGCCAACTTGGGGCTGAGCTGGATGGACCTCAGACACCCTCACTCCCTCCTGCTGAATCTGCAAGGCCCCGGGAGGAACTGAGCCCGCGGCTTGGGAGGGGTGGGCCGGACCCCAAAGGGAGTCCCACCGCCAGAGCGCAGCGGACGAGAGAAGTCCAACTACCCTGGCACCGCACACACCACCTGGAGGAACCTGCAGGGGGAGTGAACGGCGGGTGGTAGAGGTGAAGCTCAGCCCCACACCCTGTCCTCACTGTCCCCTCACACCTGCTGCAGGTGGCTGCCCAGGGGGAGCTTCCGGCCCCTGCCCCAACCCCTTCCCCGCCGCGCTCCTCACACCTGCCCACTTCTCCCAGAGCCTGCTCAGTGCCCCCTGCTCTGCCCAGGTCACATCCAGTCAGCGCGAGCCCTGATGGTGGTGGCCGTGCTCCTGGGCTTTGTGGCCATGGTCCTCAGTGTGGTCGGCATGAAGTGCACTCGGGTTGGAGACAGCAACCCCATCGCCAAGGACCGCATCGCCATCTCTGGGGGTGTCCTCTTCCTCCTGGCAGGTCAGTGTCCCTGGCTCCCTGTCTGCCATCTTGGTCATGGCAGGTGGCCCTGCTCTGGGTGGCCAGCCGGGGGCCAGAGTAGAGCTGAGCGCTCCCTCCTCTGTCCTTAGGCCTCTGCACGTTGACAGCCGTCTCGTGGTATGCCACCCTAGTGACCCAGGAATTCTTCAACCCCAGCACACCTGTCAATGCCAGGTGAGGGCCAGTGCATGGCTTGGACCAGGGAGCTGGGCCTCCCGCTCCGCTGCCTTTGTCCAGCAGGACACGTGGAAGAAGAAACGGGGTGGGGGGAGCCGCAGGTCCTGTCACGGCGAAGCTGTCTGGAGTGGGGGGCCAGGCAGGGTGTGGCTGAGCCCTCTGAAGGGGCCAGAGTCCTGTGGAGGACACCGCAGGAGCTCAGCAACCTGGATCCGGGTTGAAATCCCAGATCTGGGCGCGCTGGCTGTGTGAAGGGCGAGTTCCAGTCAGATGGAGCTGGGACCCAAGGACCCAGCTGACGTGGCTGTGAGGGCTCAGTGAGATGTTGCAGGGCGGGCTCAGCACAATGCCGGGGCCCCGGAGAGCACTCAATAAAGCCCTCGTTGTGACTCCTGCCCAAGGTGACAGGTGCATTGGGCTGGGAGATGTAGACTGGACAAGCGGTAAGGCAGATGTGGGGGGGCCTTACAGCCGGAGGGAAGATTTGGTTCCCCATCCTGGGGTGGAAGGCAGCCAACAATCCTTCTGGCTGTGGCATGCAGCATGGTGGGGAGAGGCTAAGACTGGTAAGGTGCAAAGGTCTGGAGCAGGGCTTGGGGCCCGAGGCTCGCAGTGCAGAGTAGGTTCAGAGATGTTTAGGAGCTAGAAGGGCCAGGACTAGGAAGGCCCAGGGTGTGAGGGCCGGATACGGGGCTCTGTGAAGAGCCTGGGCCCACCTGGCTCCACCCCGCCTCTCAGCTGTGCCCGAGCAGAGAATGGGACAGTCTCAACCCCAGACATCCCAACAGACCTTGGGCCCTGGGCTGGAGGGAGAATGAGAAAAGGTACCCAGGCTATCACAGTCAGGAGGGCCTGGAGAAGGCATAGGTGGGGCGGGGGAAGAAAAGGAGACCACAGGCACAGCGCTCGTCCCCTGGGGTCGGAGCTCTAGCCACGAAGATCAAGCAAGAGGCAGCTCAACTCAGAGACAGACGCCAGGCTGGCACTCCCTGTCCCTCCAACACTCCCCGAGGCAGCTGGTACACAGGCCGTGATGGGCCTGGGGGACACGGATGAATCCGGCGCTGTCCGCCCTCGGGGTGCTCCGCAGGGAGCCAGGCAAGCCAGGAGCTGAAGGCCACCCAGGAAGAGTCAGCAGGAGGCACAGCAGGAGGGGTCAGGGAAAGCCCCTGGGAGGAGGTGGCCCAAGTGGGCCCTGAAGGCAGAGGAGCAGAGGAAGCGCAGAAGGGGGGACGCTCCAGGAGGGGGCGCCTCCAGCAAAGGCACGGAATCGGGGAGCCCCTGGGCGCCGCAGAGCGGGAGTGGGGGGTGCGCAGGCTGGCGGCGGCCCCGAGGCGGGGAGTCAGGAGCGCCAGGTGGAGGGCCCGCTGTGCCCCCGAGGACCATGGGAAGCCCGGGCTGGGGGTTCCGGGCGCCGGAGGGGGACTGAGAGAAAGATGGCAGGGATCGCCCTGCTCCTCCCCACGGGACTCGGCGGCCCTCCCGCACCCCTGCCCCTGGCCGGAGCAGGAAAGGGGCCAGAGTGTGCGCGGAGCAGGCCCACCCTGGGCCTGGGTCCCCTTGGGTGGGGGTGATGTGCTGCGTGGAAGTCGGGAGGAGCGATGGGCCTGCAGCGGAACTTCTCCGCGAGACTGAGGAGGCTTGGGAGGCCCCCAGTCTCAGCTCCCCACCCCCTGCACGCCCCCCGCCCCCACGGGGGGCTCCCTGGGGGAGGGCAGGCTTGCAGTCGCACCTGAGGCTGTCCTCCCTGCCCCTTGCAGGTACGAGTTTGGCTCGGCCCTGTTCGTGGGCTGGACGTCCGCCGGCCTGGCCATGCTGGGGGGCTCCTTCCTCTGCTGCACGTGCCCGGAGCCTGAGAGATCCAACAGCAGCCCGCAGCCTTACCGGCCTGGCCCCTCGGCTGCCGCCCGAGAGTACGTCTGAGCCCGGGCTCCGCCGGCCCCTGCAGCACCCTGGGCAGGGCCAGGAGGGCGCCCCGCGAACTCCGTTAGGGCTCTGAGCAGCTTGTCCCCACACAGGCACCCACCCTGTGCTCTGAGACTCAGACCCAGACACTCAGAGGGAGGCCAGAGGCAGGCCCCAGCCCACAGGTGCACACGCCTGTCCCGCTGCAGGCGTGGACCCGTCTGCACAGCGCACAGGCACCAGCAAGTACGTTTGCCATCCAGGTGCCGGCGCTTCCCCGGGGTGGTTTTTTTACTCCCTGCAGGGCACACGAGTGTCTGCTCTGTGCTGGGCCCCGGGGACACAGCCACAAAGACAGCCCTTGGTGCCCCATGCCCTGGGGTGGCCAGAGCCTTTCCCGTCCCCAGGCTGGCAGGCTCCTCACAGCAACCCCATGCAGGGGGCAGGGCCAGGATGATGAATGTCCCCCTTACACACGAGGAAACAGGTTCAGGGACACCAAGAGGCTTGGCCCCACTGTTCCTGAGTTCAGGTCTCAGGCTCTTCCAGTACGCCCAGCACCCCGCGGACACCCCCACGCATGGCTCGGCCAGCACGCGGCCAGCCCGCCCCCAGGAGTGGGCCCCAGGGAGGGCTGCCGTGGGTGCCCAGGTCTGACTGCGCTGGTCAGGCCCTGCGTCTGGGCCCGCACCCCACAGCCCCTGCCCCACCCTGCTGCTCACCCCACTAACCAGCTCTCCTCTCTTTTGACTTTCAGACCAGTTGTTAAGTTGTCCGCCTCCGCCAAGGGCCCCCTGGGTGTGTAATGTCCAGGTCCCCAATCTGACTCTGTCCCCCCGGCCACACTTACGCTGTGTGTTTGGTATTGTTTGGAAAGAGAAGTGAACATCCAGCTCCAACTGTGGTGTCATTTGATGTGCCCCTGGCATGGCCACGGTGGGTCTTGGCTCGGAGAGGTCAGAGCTGGTCCCTGGGGTCTTTGGGCAGCAAGACGGGGAGACAGACCTGCAGGGTGGGTTACATGGCACATCCGGTGCCGATCGGGGCTCCAGTAACCTCCCTGGCCTGACACTTACCTCAGAGCTGGGGTGAGGGGACACTGGAGGAGCTCACTACATGGAGAGGGACCTTAGGGCCTTTCAGCCACGAAGACTATCCTGAGCAAGGTTGCAAGCCCCCTAATGCTGCCCCTTCTTCCACATCCGCCCCTCCTCCTCTCCAGTCTGCCAAGGTCCCCCTATATCCCCGCCCTGGATCCAGAGTAGAGAGGGGCGGCCTCAGGCAGAAGGGTGCGGTCCACGCTGGAGGGGCTTTTGGTCTTGAAGTATAGATACTACCTTAGTGTAGAAGGAGGAGACGTCCTCAGAGAGATATAGGGAAGATTAACCCAGATCAGCACCTCCACTCATGCTCAGGCCTCGCCAGCCCCAAACATCCTCCCTGGCCCCGAGTCTCTGGCCACTGGCTACCCTCTGCCTCCCATCTGGAAAGAGCTGACCATAACTGCCCCCTGCCTTCCTCATGCCCTCCTCAGCCAGCCCTGTCTGGCTTCCTCCAACACCTGCTGGTGACCACAGCTCTCACCAACTCACTGAATCCCAAGGAGGTAGCTGGGCCTTCTCCCCTGAGCGTGGCTCGAGGGAGGTGAGGTCAGACAGGGTGACTGTCATGCACGCTCGGAGGTCAGGGATGGGAGGAGAGGAGCGAGTGGTGGAGCGGCTGTGGGACTATGGGCTCAGGGCCCCGGCCTGGCCGCGGCCGCACGTCCACGGGGCGCCTCAGGAGTGGCCGTTTCCTGTGGCCTGGCCAGCCCCTGGCTCCGGGGGTGGGCACCTGACCCCACGTGGGTTTACCAGAGTCTTGCCCCTCAAGTTATGAGTGAGGACTACAGAGAGTCTCTCTGCGTGCCAGAAGCTATAATGCGGGGAGCTGGTGCCCAGGCTCCACATCCTGCCGGAACTGGCCTGGGGTGGGCCCGGCGTTGAGCTCAGGCACCTCCTGAGGGACTGCGATGTGTGGGCGCCTCTGTGAGGCCTACGGCTCGGGGCCGTCGGGGCCACATTTCTTGCCACTCTGCGGGCCTCTGGGAGGGAGAAAGGCACCTTGGTGAAGAGGCGAGCAGAGGAAAGATGACAGGAAGGCCTGTCTCCGTCTGCCTTTCCTGAGACCAGGCTGCTCCGTGAGGTTCCCACATCCTCCCAATACATATCCACCTTTTTTGCTGAAACAATTTTGAGTTTGACTTCGGTCTCATACAACCAAAAGAGCCCTGACTGACACCACCAAATCTGGAACCTGGAAATTGAGAGTCTGGGCGAGGGCTCCTGTCACGGGCACCAGCTGAGCAGGCGGGGATGTGGGGCCCAGAGGCTCGACCTCTGCGGGTCCTCCAGCACCTCCCTCCCGTCCCCAGCTGGGGATTTGGCAGCCCTTGCAGTCTGGTCACAAAGCGGTTGGCCAGGACACCGTGTGTATTCTCTTGAGGTTCAGGGTCCACCAGAGGCTTGGGACTTGGTAGGAAAACATGGGGATAGAATGTGCTGGCTGCTCCCCGTGAGTTTCGGGGACAGCGGTGGCTCTGACAGCCACAGGAACAAGCTTCCCGCTGGTCCTTCGTGGAGGGATGCCCTTTCTGCCTCGAACCCGGGACTGGAGAGGTGCAGAGTCAGGCGAGCGCGTGTCGCCCCGGGATACGCTAACAGCACAGTGGGCAGCAGGCCATGGGAAGATGTCCGGGGGAAACTAGAGGAGTTCAAGGCTGCAGGGGTTCCGGAAGCCTGATCCTCCACGCCTCTCGAGGCAGCTGTTTTCAAATGTCCACATCAAGGTCACCTGGGCTGCCAGTGTGCGGCAGGGCCACCTTCCCAGGCCTCCTGACTGCACGGCTGTTTACTGCCCCAGCCGCGGGCCTAGAGGACTGGGCAGAGACCCAGCAAGGGGGTCAAAGGGCACGATCCTCAAGCTTTTGCTGATGTTTATTAACAAAGTTCTCCCAAGAATAAAACTGGCAGCCCATAAAAATACAGTTTGGGGAGGAAAATGCCTGTGTTCTCAGCCAGTGACGAGAAGCATAGCATAGAGTAGCAATACATACAGAAGGTGCACAGCAACAGAAGGTGCTCAGCCCAGGGAGTGAGCCTGGGGCCGTGGAGGAGGCGACCAGGGGACCCACCCAATGCCTGCCTCGGAGAATACGGATGTGCACTGAGTAGTACATGGTGTCCAGGAGTGATGCTTTTGTGTTGTCTGTATGTATTGTTAATTCTGTGTGATAATGACACCGTGGTTTGTTTGGGTTTTTTTTTTTTAATCCCTATCTGTTAAGAGGTGCACCCTGAAATGATAGAAGGCTGGATTTGCTTTAAAATGCTCTAAGAACAAAACGGTCAGGGGCAAGGGAAGTTTGGTAAATGCCAGTGATATTTAGGGGTTCACTCTGTTCTCTTCGTTTGTGTGTAGGTTTGCAAATGAAAAAAATAAAAAGTTAAAAATGCCTGTAAGTTTTGCAATGTAGCCACCCCTCACTGACCACTGAGACAGAGGTGATGAGCGCTCTAGAGACTCCTGCTACCTGGAAACTTGGTAGAAACACAGACTCTCAGGCTCCAACCCACACCAGGTAACAGGCTCGGCATTTTAAGGAGCTCTCCAGGTGACTGGAGCACACACGAGTTTGGGAAACGCTGATCTAGGCTAGGGAGGGAAGAGCTGTGTGGTGCGTTGTCTTCCTCCATCATCTGAATACCAGATGCAATGAAAGCAGCTCAAGGTATGATTTCGTCTAGAGTTGGCAAGATTATAGGGGGCCACGGCTAAACCTGATCCAGGCAAAACTGGAAATGAAGACAATGCCCAAAGCAGTCCTTCCCGACTTTCTCTCCTCATAGAGCACATAAAAATAATATTTGGCTCAATTTATGAGCACATTACAGGCAATTTTATTCTTGACAATGCTCCTGTTCAAAACAACTAAAAATGTTGGGGAAAGGGCGAAGAATTCTTTACAGGGCATCAAGGGAAAGGGCTGACATGATGCTATGGACTCTCCAAGTCAACACTCAAGAAGCACTCCCTTTCATCCACATGGAGGCCCACGTGGTGACCACAAAACTGAGTCGTCCATGGCTGCCAGGATCAAAGTTGAGTTACATATAAGGGGATTGAACAAATAAGTAAAATATCAAAGATACTGGGAGCCAGGCTTTCCACTGCCAGAGGATAGATTTACAAAGATGAAATGGAGAAGATTCAAATAAATCCTGTGGTGTTGGATTGGAATTATAGGTATGTGGATGAACACCTGGCTTTTAATATATTTAGATGAATACTGAAGTAACTATAGTTGTGTATGTGTACGTACGTGTGTGATATACATACATCCATATATGTAGGAGTTCTACCTCCTAGAAAAGCCTAGAAGCAATGATAACCCAGTGGCAAGAAGATACCTTGATTTCTGAATACCATTTTCCATTAACAGGTACCAGGGCTCTGTGGAGAAATGGCTGATCTGAGGGCTGGGGTAAGGAAATAATAAGCCTGGAGCATCCTGATATTCCAGAAAGTAAGAAAGTGCTCGAGGAATAATGGAGACACATCTAAAGGATACAGAAACCAGATTAAAGAGATTCCCATTTGCTTTATCTGGGACAATTTGAGTATCAAAATAAATAATGATAGTAATGGATTCTAATTCAGTGAATAAAAATAAGAATCTGTTAGTCCCTACTGATACAAAAATTAAATAGATGGGGGAGAAAAAAAGCTCTACAGTAAAATGGCAACTAATATAATTTATTAACTAGTAAGTATAAAATATTTAACTTGACAGTGGTGAAACATTGCAGACATATCTTAATCAAGTGACAAAAGTTAACACCATCAGCATCAGGGCAAGTCAAAATTGTGTGTCCCTTGATATAATGCACTGAAAAGAACACAGCATCATTTCTGCGACATTCCTGCTAAAGATGTACAAACTGAAATGCCTTATGACAAGACAAAAAAATCCAAATGGAGGTTATTCTACAAAGTAACTGCCTGCACTCTTCAAAACTGTCCACATTACGAAAGACAAGAAAAGACTGACAAGATTGAAGAGATATTATAGCTAAATGCCATGAGTGATCCTTGATTGGATCCTGGACCTATAAAAGACGTTCTTGGGACAACCAGTGACAATTGAATAGTGTCTATGGTTTAGATGGGCAGTACCACTTCAAAGTTAATTTCCTGAATTTGATAGTTTCCTGTAGTCTTGTAGGACAGTGTCCTTATATTTCAGGAAATACACACTGAAGTACTAAGAGGGTAATGAGGCATCAGAAAAAAATATGCATAGATAAAATGAAGAGTTACAAGGCAAATATCTGCAGTATAATATTAATTGGACAAAAAATATATATATATTTATCAGGCAACCTAAGTGAAGGGCAGACTGGAGTTCTTTGAACCATGCTTGCAACTTTTCTCTGAAGTTTGAAATTATTTCAAGATAGAGGGGTTTTTTGTTGTTGTTTTTTAAAGTCTAAGTGAAAGCTAGAACACTGAGACACTGATTTTCTCAGAAGGCACTTGAAACCCCAGCCAAACATAGATGCAGATGCCTCCCAATATGGCAGTGGAGAGAAAGCTTTGGACTCATCTTTGGTGAACCCAAGCAGAATTCTTTGTTTCACCATCATTTTTAAAAGATGCTTTTGCTGGGTATAGAATTCTGGGTTGACTCTCATCCTTTCAGTACGTTATAGATATCATCCCGGTGTCTTCTAGCTTACATAATAATTTAAACAAAAAGCCTGCTTAACTCTTTTTGTTGTTGTTGTTGTTCCTTTGTTTTCTCTCAGTTGTTTTCCAGATTTTCTCCATCTTTGGTTTTCAGAAGTTTGAATATGAAGTGCCTGGGTATGTTTTTTTTTTCTTCTTTTCTTTCTGTGTGTTTATTTTCCTTGGGGGTGTTCTGAACTTCCTGGATCTGTGGTTTGTTATCTTATATTGATTTTGGAAAAATTTTAGCTGTTATTTTTTTCAAATGCTTCTTCTGCCATATTTCCTGTCTTCATCTGCTACTTCAATTACATGCCTGATATTGTGGCACAGCTCTTAAATATTCTGCTCTGTTTTATTGTTCCCATGTTTTTCTGTTTCAATTGGGTTTCTACTGACCTGCCATCAAGCTCATGAATTCTTTCCTCTGCTGTGTCCTTTGATATGCACATCGAAGCATCTCCTCATTTCTGATAGTGGGCTGCTTCTACCTTGTGCTTAGTCTAGACCTGGAATCCAGGGGGTTTGGGTGTACCTCAGCATTCAACACTCCCTGCATGCCTGCACCTCAGAGGGACTCCCTCTCCAAACTCTTGCCCTTTCCCCAGCAGTAGCTTGCCATTGTTTAGGATGCAAGGCTCATGTTGGCGGCAGGAGAGTTTTTCTCCTTTCTTCTACTCCAGCCTTAGTTGTAGACAGGTCCTGTGCACCTGAGCCTCAGTGTAGGGCTTTGTCCTCCCCACATAGTCTCTGACCTTTTAAACCTTGTGAGTTTCCTGCCCTCCCACCAGGCAGCAAATTTCTGTTTTGTATCAGTGCAAGATCCTGGTGCTGAAAGGGTTTGCTTCTTCTTGCTAGTGGCCGGCAGCATTTCCTTCTACTCAACTCAGAAGTAGGCAACCTTTGTTTGGGACTTAGTTCTTTCCTTTTCATTGCTTTTTTTTTTTTTTAAGATTTTATTTATTTGACAGAGAGAGACACAGCGAGAGAGGGAACACAAGCAGGGGGAGTGGGAGAGAGAGAAGCAGGCTCCCTGCCGAGCAGGGAGCCCGATGCGGGGCTTGATCCCAGGACCCTGAGATCATGACCTGAGCCGAAGGCAGACGCTTAACGACTGAGCCACCCAGGCGCCCCCCTTTTCATTGCTTTTGTATCTCCTAATATTTCAGTAGGATCATTTTCTTTTGCTCATTAGTGCAAGTCTGCTGCTTGCTTGTCGATGCTCTCCATTTTGGTCTCAAAATGTCTTTTTCACCTTTGTATCCTACTGTGTATAGGAATCCTAGGCTGGGAATTATTTTCTTTGAGATCACTGAAGATATCATTCCACAGTTTTATGGCGACCATTCTTTCTGTTGCGAAATCAAATGTCAGCTTTAATGTCATTCCTTTCAAAGTAATCTTTTCCCCCCAACTCCTCTCTTGTCTTTTACAAATTGTGGTACCATTATTGATATAGTTTAGAGGTGGATTTTTTATGTAAGTTTTTGGGCTTCCTGACTCTTTCTTTTGGTGTCTCCTTTCCTCTAATCAATTCTGGGCAAGTCTCAGCCATTCTCTCTTCAATCCTCTCTTTCCTTTCTTCTGTGGCTCCAATTACAGTCTGCTTGATTTTCGTACTATAGTCTCTCTTAGCTATTCTTCTCTGTTTTCCAATTTTTAAATTCTCTGTACTTCATTATAAGTGGTTTCCTTCAACTAGCTCCCAGTTATCTAATTTTATCTTCAGTTGTGTTTAATCAGCTTCCAAATATATCCATTGATTTCTTTGAGGTATTGTATTTTTCTGTTCTCAGATTTCCACCTGGTTAATTTTAAAAAATCTTCTGGGTCAATTATAGCTTCTTTATTAGTTTGCTGGGGCTGCCATAACAAAGTACCACAGACTGGACAGCTGAAACAACAGAAATTTACTTCCTCACATCCCTAAAGGCTCTAAGTCCAAGATCTAGGTGTCAGCAGAATTAGTTTCATTTTGAGGCTTCTCTCCTGAGTTTGTAGAAGGCTGTCTTCTTGTGGTGTCTTCAATGGTCCTTCAGCTGTGTGTCTGTCCATGTCCTAATTTCCTCTTTTCGTAGACACCAATCATATTGGATTAAGGCCTACCTCAATGACCTCATGTAAACTTTAATTACCTCTTTAAATATCCTATGTACAAACAGTCACATTCTGAGGTTTTGGAGGTTAGGATTTCAATATATGAATTTGGGTGGGAGAGTGATACAATTCAGCTCATAACACCTAAAATTTTCAAGTTTCTCTTTGCATAAAAATAATTGCAAACATCATTGCTTCACATTCTGTGTCTGTTATCTTTGGTAACTGGGGTTCCTGTGGGTCCTTTTTGATTGTCTGTTTCAACCTTGTTCATCACGGTTCCTTGTCTCCTTTTAAACCTTGTTATCTTTGAATATGTGCCAGATGTGGCTTCTGTAAAATATGTGTAGAAATCATTTAAGGCCAAGGATTATTTGCTTTGGTGTGTGCCTGGGGGCACTAGCTATTCTGATCACTTTTATCCAAGTTTAGGACTGGAAATTTCTGGCTCCCTGTGTGACTCCAAGTCAGGTTGCAATCTGTGTGAGGATTGGTTAGTTAGCTACCACAGTACAACCATTCCAGGTCCCCAACTCAAAGCATAACGTAGTTTACAAGGGTCCCCACAGTTGGTGGGGCTGGACTTCATAAATTTTTCCCTCCAGCCCTGTACAACTGCCTCTTCCAGATCAGCAAACACATTTTCAGATCAGCACTCAGCCTCTTGAGTTGCCTCTTCCAGATTTGTAAACATATCCAGGGACAAAGTAGTCCTGAGCATCAGACTCACTTTTCTACGTTACCATCCTCTTCCTGGACCCAGCCTGGGAACCCCCCAGTGTTTTGTTGCTTTTAGAAAGATTTTAGAAAATATTTTGTCTAATGTTCTTAGCTGTCTTCAGCAGAAGAGTTGGACCAACATTACCACAAGTGGAAGTCAAGAGTCATCTTTCCAAAGGCTGTCATATAATTTTAGAGTACATTTAAACCTTATGACTTAAAGTAGAACATTTTAATTTTTTTGTGAAAGTGATTGTGCATGACCAATCCAAATTAACAAAAGAATTATTAGATGTTTTAAAATATTTACCAGAGTTGGTGTAAAATTCTATCACCTCATTTTTTAAAGTTTAAACTTTTAAAAAAATTTATTTATTTATTTATTTATTTATTTTGATAATCTCTACACCCAATGTGGGGCTTCAACTCATGACCCCAAGATCAAGAGTCACATGCTCCACCAACTAAGCCAGCCAGGAGTCCCTAAAAATTTTTAATTAATTTATCTTTAAAAAAGACTTTATTTGAGAGATAGAGTGAGAGAGCACAGCAGGGGGAGTGGCAGAGGGAGAGGGAGAAGCAGACTCCCTGATGAGCAGGGAGCCTGATGTGGGACTCGATCCCACGACCCTGAGATCACGACCCCAGCTGAAGGCAGACGTTTAACTGACTGAGCCACCCAGGTGCCCCCAAGTTTTTAATTTAAATATGCATTCCAAAAATTATCCAATAAGCACATGAACCTTGTTATATGATATTTTCACAAAAATGGAAAAGACGTTATACAAATGACAAAGACTCATAAAATGGCCTTTAAGTATCAGTTGTTTCTACTAGTTTTTCTTCCTTGGACATCTAACTTCTTTTTCTATAAAACTGACAACCACTGCAAGACCCTAAAATGTTTTGTTTCCAATGTACTCTTTCTTTCTTACATCTTTATTCAATATCTTTCCCATCATTTTTTCCCCAATTTTTTTAATGTGGTAAAATACACATAAAATTGGGGCGCCTGGGTGGCTCAGATGGTTAGGCAACTGCTTTCAGCTCAGGTCATGATCTCAGTGTCCTGGGATCAAGTCCTGCATCAGGCTCCCTGCTCAGTGGGGAGGCTGCTTCTCACTCTGCCTTCCGCTCCCCCTGCTTGTGCTCTTTCTCTCTCAAATGAATAAAGTTTAAAAAAAAAAACAACACATAAAACCTACCATCTTAATTGCCACTTCAAAGCACACAGTTCAGTGACATTAAGTACATCAATATTGCTGTGCAACCATCACTACCATTCATCTCCAAAATTCTTTCCTTCTTACAAAACTGAAACTCTATGTCCATTAAATGATAACTCCCCATTTCTGCCATTCTATTCTCTGCCTCTAGTTTGACTACTCTAAGTACCTCACATAAGTGGAATCATATGGAACTTATTTTTGTGATTTTCCAGATGTAGGATTTTTGGTTTATGGTTTTTTCTTTAGCACTTTATTTTTTAAGATTTTATTTATTTATTTGTCAGAGAGAGAGAGTGAGAACAAGCAGGGGTAGAGGTAGAGGGAGAAGCAGGCTCCCCATCATTTCAGTTTACAATGTTCACAACTATTATCTCAGTTGATCCTTACAATATTCCTGTAATAGTAACAGCCAACATTTACTGAGCACTAACCAAATGTCAGGTCTTACCTAATCCTCACAAGAACTTCAAGAAATAATTTCTGTTATCTCTAAAGATATAAAAGGCTCATTCTGAGGCTCTTCCCATGCACTTGGATTTGGCAGTTTGAAGGTGGGATCCAAGAAAATCTGTTCATTTTCTTGTGGATGGTCCCTACATCTTACTTTAAGAGCTACTTCAAAGTTCAGTACTGACTTTTATGTGGTAGCTCCATACCAAGGCTCTGGAAGGTCAAGTTTCATTGACAGAACTCCAACTCAGGTTTTCTGACTCCAAACTACTTTCCCTCCTGGTGTCTCAAATGATTTATGAAAATTACATTTTATGCACATGATAAAATGAGGACTTTTGTCGAAGCTTACCCTAAAGCTTACCCTTTTGCCGAAGCTTACCCTAAAGCTGTCTTCTTGGTTGGCTCCTTTTTCCCTCCTACAAACATGTCTCATTCTAAAAAACCCTTCCCTCCAATTTATCTATCTTTAGAGTGACCAGAACGTCCATGTTGCCCAGGGTAGTCCTTTCAGCCCAGTATAACTGATAACCACATCCCTTCACTCCCTAGAGCATCCTATTTGGCTAATATGTAAATTACATGGTCACACTAACAAACCTGCCCTTCCAGAGGCAGCCTTCACTTTCTTCATCCCATTTCAACGTATTTTTTGACCTCTCGCTCTACTCTTTTAGCCCTGCTGCAGATGCTGGGATACAGCAGCAGTGAACAAAACAAAAATCTCAAACACTAAGAGTAACAAGGAAGTACAGAATTAGCAGATGAGGATATGCACGGAGAAAAGTCCAGCAGGTACGGAGGTTGGGAGATCTGGCCATGGGGAGGGGCTGCTATTTTAAACAGTGGTCAGGGAAGGCCTCCCTAGTTAAAGACTTGAAAGAACTGAGAGAGATAGCCATTGGTTTCACTGGGGAAACTGTCTTCCCATCAAGAGGGAAAAGCCTTGAGATTGGGGTGTGTCTGGAAAAGGCAGCTTCTGAGGTTGGAGGAAAGCAGGGGTAGAGCAGAGAAAATGGGAGACAGGTGGGGGTACATTGTGAAGCTTCCTGTAGGAAGCAGGCTTCTGCTCCAGTGAGACTGGAAGCCTCTGGAGGCTTCTGCTTAAGTGACCCTGGCTGCTATATTGAAAACTGACTACAGCAGAGAGATGGAGGGTGGAAAGTAGGGTAGCAGGGAGTTCATCTAGGAGACTGATAATCCAGGTGAGATGCAGAGGCCTAGACCCATGCTGGGGGAGTTGGTGAGAAGTGGTCAGGCTCTGTTTCAAAGGCAGAATCAACAGGATTTGTAGACTCATTGGATGTGGAGTGTGAGAAAAAAAGATGAAGTCAGGATGGACTCTCAGGGTTGCGGCTGGGACCTAGAAGGCTGGGCTGGCTGTTACTGGGATGGGAGGCTGTGGGAACATCAGCCCTTCAACCTGCTTCTGCTGCAGCCTGGGGTCCACCCACCGTTTCCACTGCTGCTCTTGCTAGTAGTCTCCTTGTTGCTGAGCCCAGTGGACACTTGCCCACCTTAACCTTCTTGGACTTCTTGGTTTTGATGCCAAATGAATAATTTCCTATTTTGTGCTCTAGGATTGTGATGCCCTCCCTTTCTTTTTACATCTCTTTCTGGCCATCACTTTTACATCCTTGGTCTTGTTCCCAAAGTGACGCTCCTTGACTGATAGGATTTCATCCATGACTACAGCTTTCAAAAAGCCACCTGAGTGTCAAGCATTCACCTCAGCTTACACCTCACTCCTTAGTTCCAAATCTGCTTCCCAAATAGATTCCCCATAGGCACCTCAAACACCAGACATTTCAAACTGAAAAAACCCCATCCCTTTGTGCATTCTCTATTCCAGCAAATGGCACCACCTGCGTCAGTGTCCTGCAATCATGCTGGATTTTCTCCTCTTCCTCATCCCCACATCCAGGTAGTCACATAGCTCAGTCAGCTCCCTTCCTGAAAATATCTCAAATTTGACCTTCTTCCCAACTGCCAGATCTAGGATACAGGTTTCATCATTTAACTGGACTTCTGCAACAGTGTCCACATTGGTCACTTCTTTTCTGGTCAAACTGGTTCCCCGCCCCCCCCCACCCTGAGTATTATTTCTAAAATGAAAATCATTTTACTTAAAGATAATCCAGGTTCCCTATCAGCTCCTCAGCACAGAGGAATTAA
The DNA here is from genome assembly GCF_029215605.1 of Mirounga angustirostris. Taxonomy (NCBI): domain Eukaryota; kingdom Metazoa; phylum Chordata; class Mammalia; order Carnivora; family Phocidae; genus Mirounga; species Mirounga angustirostris. Next base: position 157,162,461 of record NW_026991712.1, read on the forward strand.
AGCGCAGGAGGGTGGTAGAGCTAGCTGCCTAAGCCTAGAAGAGGTGCTAAAACATCACCTGGATGGCTCAGTTGGTTAGTTGACTGCCTTCGGCACAGGTCATGATCCTGGAGTCCTGGGATCGAGTCCCACATCGGGCTCCCTGCTCAGCTGGGAGTCTGCTTCTCCCTCTGACCCTCCCCGCTCTCATGCTCTCTCTTTCAAAAAAAACACTTTTTTTTTTTTAAGATTTTATTTATTTGACAGAAACACAGTGAGAGAGGAAACACAAGCAGGGGGAGCGGGAGAGGGAGAAGCAGGCTTCCTGCAGAGCAGGGAGCCCGATGCGGGACTCGATCCCAGGACCCTGGGACCATGACCTGAGCCGAAGGCAGATGCTTAATGACTGAGCCCCCCAGGTGCCCCTCAAATAAATAAAATCTTAAAAAAAAAAAAGATGTGAATATGGTGCAGGTTAACAGTCTACTCACTTTAATTATTTGTAGCTTTATAAACAGGCGGCCAGACTGAAGGTATATAAACAAGCCCTCCTCTACCTGTAGTACCACTCAGAGAAGCGAGAGGCTGAGTTCCTAATCTGATTGCTCTTTCCCCAGCCACAAGTCAACCTAACCCCTCTAAGTGTCAGATTAACCCTTCCACTAGCAGAACCTCAGCACTAAGCCTGTCCTGTGTGACACTTTCTGGTTAAACTGTCCCTACCAGATGTTCAAGCTCCCCCCGGTCAGCAATTCGCTCTCTCCAACTCCACAAATCTGGCCCATGTTTGCTCCCTGCCCAAACCTTCCACTGTGCCATCTGGAACTCTGTCCCCAGCCTCTTCTGCGAACATTTGCATTCACTTTCTTATTCGGCCTCTAGGACAGACTTGCCTGGGAGCCCTTTCAGAGGCTTTTCTTCCCTAACACCAGAAGCAGCAGGGTTCCTGGTGGTGGTCTAAGTTTCCTCTAGATCACACTACTGCCACTTCTAAACCATTTTCCTCCTTCATAAGCCCTCAAAAGCTCAACCTTCCGGGGCGCCTGGGTGGCTCGGTCGTTAAGCGTCTGCCTTCAGCTCAGGTCATGATCCCAGGGTCCTGGGATCGAGCCCCGCATCGGGCTCCCTGCTCCGCGGGAAGGCTGCTTCTCCCTCTCCCACTCCCCCTGCTTGTGTTCCCTCTCTTGCTGTCAAATAAATAAAGTCTTTAAAAAAAAAAAAGCTCAACCTTCTTTGAAGCCCATGCTTTTAGACTAAATCCATTATCTAAGCAGCCTTTCTTGAAGATTTTTAACTCCAGAATCACCAGCACCAGCTTCTCATGCCCACTACTTCTACCATCACTTGCAGCAATTTTAACACACAGAAATCCTTTGAACAGCATGGTCTATTTTTGACATTTTCACTTCCAATGTTTTCTTCCTTCTCCCATCTTCCACTCACATGACCATCACCCAAAAACTTTGTCATTACCAGTCACTGCACATCTCAAGGTTAAGCATGTCTAGGTGCACCACACTTCACCTTCTTCTAGCCCCCTTCAATCAATACTTCTACTCCAAGTAAATGTGTAACGCACCAACTCCACTCAGCAGAGAATGTTACGCTCGTACTGGCTTTGGCTGATCAGGATCCATCTCTGGGTGGGGACAGGGGGAGAGGATGCTGGGAACATTACTGTTAACGGTAACTTTGCGCCCACTTTATTTATTTTTAAAGATTTTATTTATTTGACAGAGAGAGACATAGCGAGAGAGAGAACAGAAGCAGGGGGAGTGGGAGAGGGAGAAGCAGACTTCCTGCCGAGCAGGGAGCCCGATGCGGGGCTCGATCCCAGAACCCTGGGATCACGACCTGAGCTGAAGGCAGACACTTAACGACTGAGCCACCCAGGGGCCCCTGCGCCCACTTTTAATACCTTTGCACTTTTCTTCTGTTGAATTCAGCCGCCGAAGTCCTGGTTAAACCCAATGCTCTACTTCCTGGCCATTTTATTTCCCTGGTACATTTGTTTTCCCATTCTCCAAGACAACTATTTTACATTTCTTTTTTAAGTACTCTCTATACCCAACGTGGGACTCAAACTCCCAACCCAAGATCGAGTCGCACGCTCCACTAAGCCAGCCAGACGCCCCTACATTTTTCTTTCATCAAACTTCTAACATCTCTTCTCCCTTTTCTAAGATTCATCAAAAACAAAACAAAAAACCCCAAAAACAAAACCCAAAACTTTTCAATTTTTTATTGAACTTAATTTGAATAGATGAATTGACAAGCCTCAATATCCATTAACATGAAAACCTCCATTTTCTTTTAATACCTTTCAATAGTTTTGCTTCTGCCCAGATTTTGAAAATGGTGTGTATATGTATACACACACACACACACACACAAGATTTTGTTATTAAATGGGGCACCTGGGTGGCTCTGTTAAGCGACTGTCCTTGTCATGATCTCAGGGGTCCTGGGATTTAGCCCCAGGTCGGGCTCTGTGCTCAGTGGAGAGTCTGCTGGTCCCTCTCCCTCTCTCCCTGCTCATGCTCTCTCAAATAAGCTTTAAAAAAAACTTTTATTATAATCTCTACACCTTACCTGGGGCTCAAACTCACAACCCTGAGATCAAGAGTTCCATATTGTACCAAGTGAGCCTGCCATGAGCCCTCAAAATGGTATAGTTCTAAATCTATTTCCTTGATAGTACCACGGATAAAATTTTTTTACTAGCTATTATACACAAATAGGTTTTAGCCATTTACTAACACATCATCCATCCTTAAACTGACTGCAAGTTTGTTACCAGTATCATCCATGCTGCCTGCCAGTTTCCTTTCCAATCTTTACATATGTTAACCTCCATGCACTGCCTAGGCGTTTAGTACAATGTTTTTAACAGAAACCACGAAAAGCATCCTCACCTTGTTCATTTTGAATAAAACAGAACACACCACATGCCCGATACAGGATACCTAATTTCTTATCACTCTCCTGTGCTTACTCTGCTACAGCCACATATTCTTATAAAGGGATGAGATTTTTTTTTTAAATGTTTTATTTATTTATTCATGAGCGTGAAAGAGAGAGAGAGAGGCAGAGGCAGAGGCAGAGGGAGAAGCAGGCTTCCCGCGGGGCAGGGAGCCTGATGTGGGGCTCGATCCCACGACCCCGGGATCATGACCTGAGCCGAAGGCAGACGCTTAACCATCTGAGCCACCCAGGCGCCCCAGGGATGAGATATTTTAATTGTTAAGGCTGGAGCACCGGCTCAAAGGTAAGTGTCAAAAACTAAGGCAGTTAGCAGATGAGGAAACCGTTGCTGCTGTTTTGGCTCAACACTGCCCCCACTCCCCCCTGTAGAAAAGTGTTGACTTCTCTCCCAGGTCTCATGCTTGCACCATGTGACTGCAAGGCCAGGTTCTCACCCTGCACCCGGGCTGCAGAAAGAATGCTTCTCTGGGTTGCCTTAGAGACTCAGGCTATCTAATCTTCACACATAGTGAAGGCATTCATAAAGTGCTGGGCAACACAAGACACATGAAAAATGCATAGTTTTGTTTGCAACACTGGCATCAAGACTGTACCACAAGACAACTTTCTTCCTTGCTGTGGTTTTCAAAATCATTTTTACAGGTCTCCCCTGCTATCTGAAAGCACTGCATTCCTATGGAACCCTCTGTAAGCTGAATAGTGAGTGTAAAGTGAAGAAGCAATTACCATTAGCTTATATGGAAAAATTTAAGTGTTCTCAGAAATAAAAAATAGTCTCTTAGGCTTTTCTGATACTTTGGGGTGTATTTTGCTAATGGATGTACAAAATAGAGTGCTTGCTTCGACAGCACATATACTAAAATTGAAATAAGAGAAATTAGCATGGCTGCTGCCCAAGAATGACAAGCAAATTCATGAAATGTTATGTATTTTTTGCTTATCCAAAGAATAAAAAAATGCCAGAGGTACATGCACCCCAATGTTTATACCAGCGTATCAACAGCCAAATTATGGAAAAGAGCCCAAATGTGCACATTAATGAAGATGTGGTGCGTGTCTATATAGATATAAAATGGAATGTATATATAATGGAATATTACTTAGCCATCAAAAAGAATGAAACCTTGGCATTTGTAACATGGATGGAACTACAATGTATTATGCTAAGCAAAGTAAGTTAAAGACAAATATGATGTCTTGCATGTATGGAATTTAAGAATCAAAGTAGATGAACATAGGGAAAGAAAAATAAGATAAAAACAGAGCGGGAGGCAAACCACCATTAAGAGACTCTTAAGAGAACTGAGGGTTGCTGGAGGGGAGTGGGCTAAATGGGTGATGCGCATTGAGGAGGGGACTTGTTGGGATGAGCACTGGGTATTACACGATGAATCGCTGAATTCTACTCCTGAAACCAATACTACACTGTACTTGAATTTAAAAAGAGCATAGATGCTTACACACGGTTCCAAACTATGGCGCCTTGATGAGCGTTCCTTCTCAGGGAAGGAGCTCGGTGGCCCCACTCTTGCTGCTCAGTGCATTGCCCTCTGTATATAGTTCACTGCAGCAAAACAAACACCAAATGCTATTTTCATAAAAGTGAAAATTCTTGTCAGATTTCTTGGTTAGCAAAAGCAATGTCGTCTTTCCTAAAAAGTGGTATGGTATAATGCAAAATTTTGAAAAGGACTACCTGTAGTGGATATTTAACCAATATTGTTATTTCTATGATACATACATATCCTAGGTATGTAATTATAAAAAATATACTTTATATACCAGCGCAATGCAATCTTGGTTGTGAATTCTGAGCATGTTCTGGAAAGGGGCACCACCAACTGGATTTACACAGAACTGCAAGACTCTTGGAAGTATCCTCTAAATCCCCAGCAACTTTTCACCCTGGGCCCAAAAAACTGACCAGGATGATCCCAAATGAACACCTAGCAAGACATTGTATAAAAATAACTAGAACAGGGGCTCCTGGGTGGCTCAGTCGTTAAGCATCTGCCTTCAGCTCAGGTCATGATCCCAGGGTCCTGGGATCCAGCCCATCACGCTCCCTGCTCGGCTGAAGCCTGCTTCTCCCTCTCCCACTCCCACTCCCATCCCACTCCCCCTGCTTGTGTTCCCTCTCTCGCTGTCTCTGTCAAAAAATAAAATCTTTAAAAAAAGAATAACCAGAACAGGTTTAGGTTAGAAGGGAGTTGAGACCACAAAATTATTTTCACCAACCTCCGTATTCTTTAGCAAAAGTCTTCCTATATGTATTACATCTGTTATCAGAGTGAGCCTGTTTACTGAGCACAACCAGGCTCTGTGGCAGGCTGAAGTAACTCTTCCACAAGGACAGAAGTAAGTGGCTTGTAGGGATTAGAATCCAATTAGTGCATGCTAGAGCATGCCCTCTCCCCTTTACCACTGTCCCTCAGTAAAAACAACTTATGAAAAGGAAAATGGCCTTTTCTATCATAGTAAATGTTTTCTGATGTTTAGTAGGAGCCCACAGGTATGTCACTTAAAGAATTATACATTTTAAGGAAATTTCCAAGTAATCCAGTGAGTACCATCTATCTGCTGCTAGGTTTAAGCTAAGGGTCCTATGGCTACCTAAGGACTTACAAACTAAAATTAAGACAAGACAGAAATATACACAAAGACAATTATTTAAGACCTTTATTAACGGGTGCTTGCCGTTTGTTGATTTTTTTGAAAAAATCAAGTTGTAAACTTTTTATTACAAATTAAAAATGAGGTTCTTAAAAATCTCAACTTGACCAGATATGAAACAATTTAAAAACCTTTAAAGGTGTATTGAGAAAAACCAGGTTTTTTTTTTTTTTTTTTTAAAAAACACGTTTGTCATTACCAAAAAGAGACGTCTTTAGGTAAAAATAATAAAAACCCCATGCTGCATAGATAATGCAGATAGTTCTATTTATCTGGTCAGTGGGCAAAAAGCAAGCACTTAAGGTCTTCAGCTCCAATCTTTTGTTCATTTCTTATTGCTGGAATTTCATCTTCATTTCTTCGTGTTGGATGACTAAACTGAAAAAAAAAAAAAAATTAAAAATTAAAATAAATTTAAGATTATCTTGCACAATTGACTACGATGTTCTTGGTATACACCAAATTGCTCCAGATCACATTAGCTAAGTAGGGAAGGTATTAACAAATCTATTTCTTTATCACAAGACACTGATCCAACAGGGGTGGACAATGCTCTGTGACAAGAATGGCTACTGTCAGGTTCTGGATGACCTTTTGCCACCCAGAAAATAATAGAGGGGAAAAAACCAAAAGTATCACTGGCTGGAAATGACAATTCCAAAGCCAAACAGAGACAATTACATGCTTCTCAGTATCAAGTAAAAAACTGAATGCAAAGGAATCCCTTTAGAACTGATATAATGTCAACTGCCACTTTCCCCCAAAGAGACTACACTGCTCATCACCACGCAGGTTATTAATTCTGGTAAGCTATCCCACCTCTTTTTGAAAATAAACACAATGTCGTCATTCTTCTTAGGGTAAAGTTATAGCAAGACTCGTCCGCTTACTGGTGAAATCACAGACTTCATTCAGAACAGCTGACAAAAGGCTCTAATACTTGCCATGACCCAAACTGGATATACCTAGGTAATTTGAAGAGGACTGTGGCTGAAAGACAACCTAAATAACAATGGCTCATCTTACCTGATAAACTGAGATTTTTCACCACCCATGACTGGTCAGAGGCCAGAAGGCCACCTACACCTACTTACCCGGATGATGGTAGAGATGGTAAGCCGGCATTTACTCAGCCCCGCCCTGCTCAGCCTCGGGAGCGGACGAATTTTCAGCTGGTGGATCGGCTGCTTTTGTCTCTTTGCCATCTTGTGGTTTAGGGTTTTCTGGGCGTCTGCGTCGGTAATTGAAGTTGCGGCGGTACCGACGTTGAGGTGGCTGCTGACCTTGGGTCTCATCTCCTTGATTTTCCTTATCTTCCTCATTGCCATCCTCTCTAGGCTGTCTTTGGCGAGGAGGACCCCTGGAATGAACATTGTGCAAAGTTGAAACGACAAATAAAACCTTCATTCTTTAATCCACCCACCAACGCTCTCACTTGGGTCAGTCAACTAAACACCGTATCTGGCCTGTTTTCCAAAACTTGGTTCCTATTTCACAAACCGAATGGGATAACTGAGCAAGGATTTCGAAGTGTCAATTAGAAGATGGGCATTTAAAACTGGTTTTATGAACTAGCCAACTTTTACTCACAGTAGAACGATTACAAAATTAATCCTGAAACTACTAGAAGTCGCACACCACCAGACACTTTGATCAGTCATTTTAAATGGGCTCCATGGTAACCAGGTTTGGGAACAAGCGCTACTAATCCTTTACCGATAGATGAGCACTTGCTAAAAAGGCATGATATCAAAAAACAAAAGATGCTCTCTCTATATAAATCAAAAGACACAGCAACCAATGGTCAGTAAGGAAATGCAATTCAAAACAGAGACCACTTCATACCCACACCAAGATGGCCATAATCAAAAGATCAGAAAACCACCAGTGTTGGTGAGGATGTGGAGACACTGGAACCCTCATACGTTGCTGGTGGGAAGGTAACAGTGCAGCAGCTTTGGAAAATAGCCCGGCAATTCCTCAAAATATTAAAGAGTCAATGTGACCCAGCAGTTCCACTCAGAGGTCTATACACCCAAGAAAGTATCCATTTCCTGATTACCAGTAACAAAGATGTACAATCCAAGTGCCCATTAGCTTACTAAGGAAGAAACAAAACAGGACATCCATGCAGTGGACCCTGATTTATCCAGAAAAGGCAGACTGGTAGTAGCCAGGGGCTGGGGTACAGGGAAATGAGTAACTGTTAATGGACACAAGGGTATTTTTCTGGCTCAGGGCGGGTGAAGGAGTGAAAACATCTGATAGTGGTAATGGTTGCATAACTGCGTGAATACTAAAATCCAGAGTTGTACACTTAGAAAAAACTTCAAATTTACATTCTAGCAATATTATGTTTCAATAGCCTGAAATTAAAGATTTCAGGACCAAAGAAAGTGTCAAGATTTCTATCACCAAGGGAAGATTAGAATTGCTTTTGCTGGTGACTATGTCAGAAAGCAGAGGTTTTCTTGGCCTTTCTTCGATCACAGTACCCCAGAAACATCAAGATTAGTAGCATGCCTTTTATACCTATTGGTCATCATGGGCTCCAACTAATTCCCTTCCTCTTTTCCGGAAACCCTGTTCCTAGTTTTGGGACCTCACAGCCAGTCTTTGGCAAAACTCTTCTGGCTCTTCCCCGAAGCCTTCAAGTGTGGCTGCTTCACCCCACTGTCGCTTCAAAGTCAATTTCCCCTTCTTTTTAAAACTCTGAGCTTTTCAAATCTTACATACCATTTTACTATCCTTTTCCTGTTGTAGTTATCCTGACAACCCCAAATAACCTGAGCATTTAAAATTCTTTACCTCCTATCCAGTTGTTTTCTATCTGGGTTCTCCCCATTTTAAGCATTGCACTCTCCAAACACTCCTTTTCCTTTTCTCCTAGTTTAATTCCTTCCTGTTCTCCCATTCTTTATTTCCATTAGGGCTTATAATCCAGTGATCCTATGACTCTATCTCCCATTCTCCGTTAATATTTTTCTCCCTTCTTACCCAAGTATAAAGCCCACCATTAATTATGACCAATCCCAACCCCAGGATCTTCATTTGGATCAACAAATGCTGGACAAATTCAACCCTGCTCAATCTGAGCCTGCTGCTCAAAAATGGCTGGAAAATACAATCGTGCTGGGTGGACCCTGTAACCATTATTCTATTACTTCATTTCCCCTTTCTCTTCTAGAGATCATTTCACATCTTTGTCTCAAATTCCCCACACCTCTTCTCTTACCTCTCCCTCTCCTTCTGACTCCACTAGCACACCAATGCCCACATACTTTGGCTTCTTACATACAACACACCCAGAGTTCTTAGCAAATGGTCCACCACTCACTTATGGACAAAATCCTATCCTATCTGAAGACAATTCTAAGCAGTCACTTTCTACCAACTGTCTTCTGCTGCCATTTTTCAGCCTATGAATATGCCCAATTTCTCGAACAAAAATACTTTCGTAACACCACTCCTCCCTTTTACTTTGTATTTAGCACTGTCAACTTGCCTATCCATTCAAATGAGACTATTCCGTCTAACTTAAAAGGCAAACAACAAAACTGAAGCACTCAACAACAAAAATTCCCATGCTTTTAAAGACATCAATGAAGCTAACCCAAAAATGTAAGCAGCTTTATAGTGTAACACAAAGGTAAACCAAATTTTCTGCTGTTGGAACCAATGGATGTAATGTATAGACTGCCATGAGAGCCTATTTTAGACCAATTTTAAAAACACTGATCACTGTAAAAAATGATGTTGTTATATTATTTGCAATGTTTCAACAAGGTATCTCTGTCTAGGTTTAAAACTAGTTTGAACAATAGTTCAGTTCAGGATCAACAAAGCTCATCTGTCAGCATCAAAAATAATCTTCCCCACTCAACAGGGAAAACCCCACTGGATCTCCAACATCCAGCACATGGCTAACACAATCTCTTGGTGGAAATTTTAATGAACCAGAGCTGGAACTCCAGGCTATTTTCATGAAATAAAAACTCAGGACACGACACACATCACTGGAAACGAGAAAAGAAATTATAGACACTGGCTACTGCAAAACTCTCAATGCATATATACCGATGTATACTGCAATCTCAGCTGGGTTCCTAGTTCCTAAAGCTTCACTGCTCCACCTTCCTTGAAGTATTTTGAACATGGGTGTGTGTGTTCAGAAACCTTGCTTACAAAATCACAATGTATTTTAAAGACTTCTATATTGTATTTTGGATACTTTTACAGTAAGGAATTTCTTAAAACTTATTTGGGTCTGTACATTTAAAGCTGTTACATAAGTGATCATCAGTTAAGAGTTATTACTGTATTGCCTTAAGTATACAACCCGTTAGTTTTAGGGATTACATCTGGAGACTCAATGCTTTAATAAAAAGACCCTTAAAAGAAATAGCTGTTAACACCACTATATCCATCCACTGTGGGACAGACTGGGTATCTATTGCCTCAAATACACCAAACGTTTATATACTAAACATGTCTGGCTCATGGAACTCTTCTCTAGTTACTACTTTATTGGAGTGATTTCATTCTGCAACTTAAGGGTGACAAAAAAAACCTAAACTGAGAAGTGATTAATGGAAAATTATGCCATCTCAGAGGTGACACTATAGATTCTTCATTTATGATGAAGGTGCAATTCACATACTCCTAATGCTTTAAAGGCAATGCTTACCTTTACCTTTCTCCCTCCCAATGAAGCAGGTCTTAAACATATAACACAGGTTGAACTACTCTCTTACCTGTTCAAGACAAAAACTGAAATTCCATAACCTCATTGGGGGGGGCGGGGGAGAACCCACAACTGTATATAAAGTAGACCTCATCTATACAAGCTGTTTTTAACCAGTGCCAGCAAAGAACACACTCTCAAAGATAACTGACTTCGGGTTCACCTCTTTGGCATCTGACAAAAGAAAATGTTAAGTGTTAACAAATAAAATGATTCCAAAAGGCTACAGGAGAAGCATGATGCTGCTGAGTCCTAACATATGCTTGAGAAATTTAATACAAACCATACCTGCGGAATCGTGGTCTATAACCCCGATACATATTCTGTCTCACTGGTCTACCTTGTTCTCCTGCACCCTGGTTGTCAGCACCCTGAAAAGACAATCAAGCTGACTCAATCAGTAACAGTAAAAACCCAATCAGACAAATCCAAAGTCTGCATACAGGAGTTAAAAATAAATCAATCATCTAGTAACTATAATTATACTATAATCTTTCAGAAATCAAAAAATGCTTCCCATTAGATTAATTGCTCCAATATAGGGGAAGACACCCAGAAAATGCTTAAAATGCAGTCCTATTTAAAGTTATTGCATGCTGTTCATTCTTTTACTTTTTGGTGAAAACTTACTTCCATCACTTCTCCCTGCACAGGAGGGTTGGAATACTGTGGTCGACGCCCATAGGGTCTCCGCATGTAGTAAGGTGGGAACCGTCGCCTGCGGTAGGGCCGGCGCTGTTGGGCCTGGCCTTCGGGAGCACTTTCCGATCCCTCGTTCTTTTCCCCACTCTCACTATTCTGGTAATTCTGCTGGTAATTGCGTGGAGGACCCCTGCGACGTGGATAGCGTCTATAATGGTTACGGTCTGCTGCATATTTACTGCCTTGCACTGGAACTCCACCAGGGCCTGTCACATTTGCTGCCTCCGCACCCTACAAAAGCCATCATATATTGACAGTGACAACAGAATTAAGTACACTTAATAAAATTTACACAAAACAAATAAAAAAGGGTCTATGTGGCCAGGGGTGCATAGAAATGATTAAATATCAGTTCCTCACTGTTCTGAAGAGATTGCCCTCTAACTGCAGCCAGCACATTAGGCTTGATGCACCTGTGTTCATGTGGTCACCTGACCCATCCATCCACATTAGAGCCACCATCCTAACGGATGAGATCTCCAAAATATTTCCATACTGAAGTCAAACCTTTACACAAAAAGCATCCTCACCTTTTCTCCTTCAACAACATCAAACTCCACAGTCTCTCCATCTCCTACACTGCGAAGGTACTTCCTGGGGTTATTCTTCTTTATGGCAGTCTAGTAATATCACATTCCAAAAATAGATTAACAGGGGAGAATAATGTGCTTTTTCATTCAAAATGTACCAGAGTCAATATTATTTTAGCTTGGATATACACTTAAAATTAGCTTTAAATAAGACCAAACCGTCAATAAATTTAGGAAAACAGGGACCAATGTACCCCCAACCTCAACCAAAATGCTCTGATCTTACAAGGCCCCAGCATTTTCCAAACTAAAGCAAGTAATTTAACACTCAAGACACAACAATATGTATTTTTTAAAAATGCCTTTTGCAAAAGCATCATATGTAGCTTTAAACAAAATGAGGATATCCATCTATCCCCCAAAGACTGCACTTAATAGTAGAAGCTAGCCCCACACAGGGCCAGTTTAGATGACAGGCGAGTTTAGTTTTGCATGCTTCAAAGTTGACCAAACCAACTTTGTCCCTGTGTTAACCATATCAAACTCAATTACAAATGTCAACCAAAATCCCTTCCAACTGGTCTGTGATACTTCAATGGAAATGCAATTCACATGTATTGACTATGCGCCACTCTTTACATTATCTGACCACACGGGATAGTCGGTTATTACCTCCTCAGAATACAATAAATCTCACATTGTTACTTGTTCTCTAGACTGCTACAACTAAGTAAAAGGGGGAAGAATAACATCTCACGTTTGGGTGTAATATAATAAAGTTCCTTCATGCATTACCTGATCAATCTCTTTATGACAATGATGTGAGGTATTATTACTCCTTTTTTACAAATAAACAGGCTTTTAAAAGTTACGTGACTTGCCCAAGGTCACACAGCTTAAGTGGCACAGTATGGACTTTTCTAAATCCAGGTCTTGGGACTCCAAATCCCGTGTTCATTCTACTACATCACAGCAGTATCCATTACAGGATCACTCATGCATTTCCATTCCATAGGAGGCAGGACAACCAACAAAGCTGAAGCCAATTAAGCTAAGTTGCCCAGAACTGCAGTCTCCTTGATACACTAAGACCTGAGCATCCAAAGTCCCAAGAAACAACTAAATGTTGAACCACTTCCAAAATAAAGAGGAAAGCATATTGGTGACACCTGTGGGTCAGTACCAAGTGGGTGACATGCATTCAGCCAAATAATTGATCTCATCTGTCATCTAAACTGTCACAAAGTTTTCATACCTTCCATATATAGCCAACTCTCAATTACCTGCAGTCATAGGGGATAGCAGAAGTATGGATAATTACAATCTAAGAACATATTTTGGTCAGCATCTTCAGAACACCCCAATCTCCCCAAACCCTTTTGTGCTGACAAATAACAAGACTGACCTGCCTTGCTGTCTCTTGTTCCTAAATGTGCATATTCCTTTGAACATGCAGAAGTAAGGAACACAAAGGAGTTGGCATTCAATTTTATAAAACATTTGTTTTAAAAATAACATTAAGCAGTCCTATATTTATGTTTAGGATTAATTTTTTAAAGTTCATTTTTAAAAAAAAGTAATCTATACACCCAAAATGGGGCTAAACCCATGACCCCGAGATCAAGAGCCTCAAACTCTTCCTACTGAGCCAGCCAGGTGCCCGTATGTTTAGAATTTAAATGTTTCCATACTTATATATTTGACCCTGGGATTTTCTGATAAGGTTTTGGACATACCAGAAATTGACCTGGCTCCCTTGATTGCCACTGAATGCTGTATAGGACATCTCAGAAAGCGACAAAGCACCAACCTCAGATAGCCCTTCCTAAGAAAAGTATGCTGCCATCCAAGCTCACACCTGCCTGAATAACAGTGTTGAGTGTGAAAACTCTCTTTTGATGTCTGGATAAAAAGTACAAAAAAGTGGTTAAAAAGTTCTTAGAGTGATTTTCAATGTAAGATAATATTATAACGGTCTTGGTGAAAAAACTGCAGTGCACACAACTATACATACACAACTGTGTTCTTCCTATCCAATGCACACCTGTGAGGATAATGAAGTCCAACGGAGCCCATGAGATAAACTTAAGTTTGAGATATTAGTGTTTACACTGTAGTGGCTTGCTTTAATAAAAGTAATCCTTAATGCTCACTTCCCAAAATATTTTTCTTAAATGCACTTGTGAAATTTCAGCATATGGCACCTAATCCCATGTTAGTTTTTTCCTCTTAAAACACTGAAGCCTATCTAATTATTTAATGAGTAAATTACCAACTTTTGTCACACTGCCTTTTCACTCAATCCTAAACTAGTGAGGATTTATAAATTTTCCAAACCAACCAAAATTCTCAAAAATAATTCCCAAAGTGCTTTAGAATAAACAGAAGGACCTAGGCTAACTCTGCTGGTGTTCTAGCATTCACTTCAAATTTATGTTTTGCAGCTGAGTCCTATTTTCCCCGATTATTGTGATTTGTCCTTACCAGAGAGGTAAAAACCTGACAGTGTTTGAAAACACCCCACCAAAGGTTCTGTGTGTTTATAGCAAAATTAGTTCAAGTTTAGGTTAATGGAGATTTTTTTCTTCCTCTGAAATTGGGTTTTAAAATTTGGTATGAGTTGAGCACATTTCCACATTTAAAAAAGCCAGAGCTATTAACAAAATACCCATTTGAAACATCTATCTTAATTAAGTAAACCGCCAATATGATGTTTCAATGTATACATTTAAGCATGCTCCCACTGTTCCTGTGGGAGCTAAATTGTTGGTTGGTTGGATATAATAACCTTTTTGCAAGGAACAATAGTTGAGATAACATCCACCCCTTTCTTTCTTCTCACGTCCCTTAAAACTAGGATTGTAAACATTCACACGAGCACTCACCTGGTGTACAAATACATCTTCCTTGGTGTCATTCCTGCAAGACAGAACCAAGTTGAACAAGTCAGTAAATGCAATACACTTCATGTTGCCAAAGGTTAAGAGTAAGTGTGGTTCTTTGTGCACTTCCCTATTTTTCCTATTGTTAAAGACTTTCTGACTGCCAACCAGTCACCAGGAAATATAAAGCAGAAACATAGTTTTTGTTTCATTTTTCTTGAGGAAGCAGTTGCCAACAGTTGTAAACCTCACTACCTGCAGAAGGATTAAAAAAAAGTCTGTGACCTACTAAGCCATTAAGGCTATTAAGAAGGTTTAAGTGACTAGCAACTATCACTCCTTATGATCCTACCAAACATTACCAACTTCCCAGCATACACCACTCTTACTCCATCCATGTGGCAACAAGCATTGTACTGGAGAACTAAGGAGGTGAAAATGAATGAGACAGTTTCCTACTAGCACACACACCCCTTCACTTCGTATCAGAAACCATTTTACAGCAATCATTAAATATCTAGTCAAACTGTGCTAAAGAAATATGGTTGAAAATATCTGCTTTACAACTTCAAAAGTAGTGTTAAAGGAGGAAACATCTGCCCTTAAGTCTTAAAGAAGTTTACTGGAAAATGAGAAAAATGTTCCAGAGGTAGACAGAAAGGAGGTCATAAACCTGGGTAAAGCAGCAACTAGCAAATTCAATGCAAGCAGAGTCCAAACTGGCTGAAGCATGAGGAATATGGTTGTGGGTGGGGGAGGATAAAGAATAGGGGCTAAACGATCACCACGTAGGCAGAGGAGGTCCCAAAGGCTTTTGAGTAGACAAATATGCCATAACATCAGATGTTAAAATTTGGTGGCTATTAAGAGAAATTTCAAATACAAGAGGAGCCCAGTTAGTTCTAGTAACTACTCTAGAAGCCCAGACCGGGACTGATGGAAGCCTAAATTAAGGGGCTATGTGTGAGGGAATTTATTTGAGGGTTTGCTTTCTTGAGGTAAAAATGGAATGGGAGAATGAACTTATTTTAGCTAGGACATCACAGTTAAGATGATGATACTATATAAGCAAAATCCACAGGAGGAGAAACCATTTTCCAGACCTTTATCAACCTCCTCCGCCCTTTTCATTTTGTCCAGTAGGTCAGAGAGAGAATGGGCTCAATAAGAGTTCTAATGTTTAATGACAGAAGGAACAAAGGTTGCAATGAACTAGACGGACTGGCTTACTGACTGTTGGCTCCTTGCTGAACCGTGGAGCAACAAAAATGCGCCAAAGAATCCACATAGCTTGGATTATCGTAACATGAGGACATTTCATTTATGGGAACAGAATTTTAAATCTTCAAAAGAAAAATCTACAAACACCCAGAATACTGCAAAAGCTACTCAAGGCAACTGATTAAAAACTGACCTTTAAAAGCTAGTTAAATACTAGGAAACCTAGGGAATTAATGGTTGCCACAATGCCTATCTGTCAAATAGGTCCACAGGCATCCCACAAAGTTCATAGCCATCACTATTAAATTCTCATCTCCAACACTGGGACTGAATTCCAAACCCTGGGGCCCTAAGGAGAAGTGCAACAAAAATCTGGTAGAGCAGGAAAGGTGGGTAAAGTCTAGAAAAGGAACTCTCAACAGGGGCAGTGCTGACCACCATAGGCCGTTTAAAGTTGTTCCGAAGATGGGCACTATTTGCCATAATTGGGGTGAAGGATGTCAGGCTTGCTGGAGGACTAGGTAAAGAATTATTTGGTATCCTAGTGGACTTTCATGTAAGTACATTTATTATAACTTGAGTTTTGAATCTGGTATTTTACAGTTTTAATATGCATTAAATTTACAAAAAATGCAACTTCCATGGAGAGAAATTTTCATTTATTGATAATGCCACTTGTGTATCTGGGTAGCCAACACATCATTTATCAGTTGGTCTCTGTGGTAGCACTATCCATGTCTTCTAATATAGTTGCAAATAGCTATGTACATATACACTATACACTACAATAAAAAGAAATACAAGTAGTTATCTATAAATTTTACTTCAAGGTTGTAAAAGGAATTAGAAAATTTACCAACTATTTATCTAGTAGTTAGAACAATCTTTTTTCTCTAAAAGATTTTTATTTGAGATAGTGAGAGAACACAAGCAGGGGGAAAGGGAGAAGCAGGCTCCCTGCTCAGCAGGGAGCCCAATGTGGGGCTCCATCCCAGGACCCTGGGATCACAACCCGAGCCCAAGGCAGATGCCCAACCGACTGAGCCACCCAGGCATCCCTAGAACAATCTTCTTTAAAACAGTACAAGGTAGGCAATAATACACACAATGCATCCCCTGAAAGACAGCTTAAGATGTTCCGTGGGTACAAAGATATGTAGAAACCAATAAAAGGTTCATTAATGATGTGCCAGACAACAGCACTCACTTACAATGTTGACAACCAGCCAACCTATTAGGGAATTAACATGGCCAAAGCGTATCTCGATTTTAGGAAAAAACTTGACGACCGCTCAAAGAAATGCAGTTTTAGCCTAGATAGAACACTATAATCTGGATGCATTAAATCAATCTAGTTACAATTTAAGTGACTATGCAGAAATTCAAGGTACTGCTAAAAGGAAACCCAATTTTTAGTCCTCATTCCACTATTAACAGCTGTGCAACCTTGGAAAGCTGTCTCATCTGCAAAATTGGATACAACAGCTTACCTTACTGAGGATTTAAGTTCCAGATATTGTTCCAAATGCTTTAACTATACATACCATTCAATCCTCACAATCCTGAGGTAGACACTATCATAACCCTTTCCATACATTAGGAAAATGAAGTACGTGTTCATCTGCTCAGTGGTATAATTTGACTCCACAGGCCCTGATCTTTACTATTTTAAAAACTCAAAAAGGACCAGTTCAGAATCTTCACATTTTCAGCTCTTGAGGCAACTTACAGCAATATGGTCTCTCCATTTTTTGGGAGGACAACAACAAAGGGCAAGCACCCCTACATCCTCACTTTCATTACACAGCTATTTGATTTAATGAGACCAAGGTTCTCCTATGTATCTCCTCCCCCAGTGTAAAAACCATTTTGGGCTCACAAGCCATATAAAAACAGATGCTGAGTGGTAATTTCTTGACCCCTATCTATAGTAATACTGGAGAAAAATGCATGCTCATGGCTACGAGAGATCTTACTGAAGAGGGAAAAGCAGCAATTAAAACAGGCTGACCAGGGTACCTGGGTGGCTCAGTCATTTAAGTGTCTGCCTTTAGCTCAGGTCATTATCCCAGGGTCCTGGAACTGATCCCATGTGGGGCTTTCTGCCCATGGGGAGTCTGCTTCTCCTTCTCCCTCTGCCCCTCCCCCCTGCTCGTGCTCTCTCAAATAAGTGAAATCTTTAAAAAATAAAATAAGCTGATCAAAATGGATCATCAAGAAGTATATTTTAAACCTTTAGCTATTGGGATGCACCTGGGTGGCTCAGTCAGTTAAGCGTTTGCCTTCAGCTTAGGTCATGATCTCAGGGTCCTGGGATAGAGCCCTGCGTCAAGCTCTCTCCTCAGCGGGGAGTCCACTTTCTCCCTCTCCCTCTGTACCCTCTCTTGCTCTCTCTCAATCAAATAAAATCTTAAAAAAAACTAACAAAACAAAATAAAAAACTAGCTATTACTAATGTAGTAAGGAAGAACAGAGACATTCCTAAGTACTGCACCTTACCTTTTGTGGTATATGCTGACAACCAACAGACATACTTCTAACTTTACCGAGGGTGGAAAATCACGGACAGGGCAGACTGGTATAGTAATAAGTAAGCTAGCTAGCTAGGGGTGCCTGGGTGGCACAGTCGGTTATGTGTGCAACTCTTGGTTTCAGCTCAGGTTGTGATCTCAGGGTCATGAGATCCAGTCCTGTGTTGGGCTCTGTGCTGAGTATGGAGTCTGCTTAAGATTCTCTTTCCCTTCTCCCTGTCCCCCTCCCCCCACCCCAAAAATAAACAAATAAATCTTTAAAAAGCAGCTAGCTAGCTAGGAACTGTGCTAAGCACCACTAATAAAAATAAGACATGGCCTATCCTCAAATATTTCAACCTAGAAGGCCACCACCTTTGATCCAATGCAGCAGCTGAATTACCAAAACCTGTTTTCCACATATTGTAGTATGTTAAGTCCCACTGATCAGAAAGGAGGAAGAGGAAAGAGCAGGCAGTACACATAATACAGAGCAGTGGTTCAGCGTTCCTTACTAGAAGCACTGGAGCCAAGGTTAGAATCCTGGCTATCCCCATTACGACGCACCCCATCTGGGGCAAGTCGCCTTATTTGGACAATGGCGATGAAACAATACTTACCTAAAGACCACACTATAATCAAACCCAAGCCCATCCATACTGCTGCCACTTGAGACATTATTTTTACTGGCAGCCCAGTGCCTAGTACTGCTGTCCAAAAGATATAAAATCCAAGTTCGATACAGGTTCGTCCTGTTACCTTAAAGTTCACTTGATACCACTTCACTTGCATGAGAGGTTTCACAGGAATGCACTACTTTTGGATAGCAGGGGGAAATCTATATCTAGGTTTATTTTCTAATGGCCACAATAAAAAAAAGTAAAAGCAGGTAGAATTAGTTTTACCATTTAAACATGAACAATATAAAAAACTGAAGTATTTTCTTTTTTCATACTAAGCCCTCATAATCTGCTCTATATTTTACACTTCTGAAAAGTAGGTTCACAAATGCAAGCTGTTCATAAGAAAGTGGTTCAAAACAAACACTAAATTGGGTATCAGTTTTAAAATTCAAGTTAAAAAAAAAATGCTGTTTCTCAGATGTAAGAACCATGTTTCCATACAAGTCTAATGGTTACTGTACTTACTGGACAGCACAGGCCTACAATATTCTAACAGTGTCACTCCATACAGCACAGTCCTCCTGTTTTCCTGCACTCGGGTGTATGCTTTCTGCTGTATTCTTCTACCCCACTTCTTAAGTGCATTATTTATACTGAAAAATTTTCATAAAAACTCCACCTCTCAGGTTTTCTCACCTAACTACTAATATCGTCCTTATTCAGCAAATGAGGACACAGTATGGACTTCAAGGAAAAAAGAATCACAGCGGGAGGCTGAAGAAAAAAAGGAGTTACCATCTGAAGTTTGGAAAATGCTAAAGAAAAAAGAAATCCTGCTGGGATTTACAAATAGAAGTCTCTTAAAAGTTCCTAATGTAGTACAATGAAGATAAAAAAAAGTGTAGCCAACACTCAACTCCTATAGTACTAAATTTATCCAGATTAAAGTGTCTCAAAATGTCCTAAAATTTTAGGAAACCTTTTTTTGCCAGACCACAGCATTGCCTTAAGTGAAACCTAACATATAAGCTCACCTACCCATAACTAAATGCTCTTATGCTATTATCTTGTTGCAGAACCACACCAAGCCCTTTTAACAGCTTAAATTGCCCAACTGCACAAATTATTAATTCTAAGTCATAAAAACCTCTAGGATTTAGCATCCATATATACTCTATAACCCAAAGCATCCAGACACCAATTCCCAAGTTCTGCACATGGCCATAATAAACCCTACTTATCTTTTTACTTGTTTTCTATTAAACACTTCTTATGGCCAGCAGGCACACTATTTCCCACATTACTTTCTATCATTCTGCCTCAGTGAGCTGGACTGTAGAGGCTTCCAAGGGCTAAGACTGAAGGGTGGAAAACAGCAATAACAGCCCCAATACTTGGAAAACAGAAGGTAAGTAAGCTAGTTCTCTACTCCAGATTTCAAGATGAAAAGCTTTTACATATCAGTGACTTGGTCAACAAGGATGACTTCTGGCCAACTTAAGATCAGTAGCTAACACAACCAGCATGCAAATTAATCCTAAAGTGCCTTGTATGGAAGTCACTGCCTGAAGAGCCTCAGTTCTGGAATCAAAACAAAAACAACCCCTACCCAAACCAACAACCAATAACAGTGCTTTTCAAGACTGCCAATGATACACCGTGACTTGGGGACTACTTAGGTATCATTTTTTTATGCTTTCACCCACCCATCCTTCCTTAATAGCACACTACCAAGTCTTCCCTAGTGCCACAGCATTTAGTCAATTATGTTATAGACCATCCATGCCTTTTATAATTTAGAGATAACCTTACCATTTGTGATCAAGTTCAGTCTGATTTTAATTTAATAGTCCAGGAGACTTGGCAATCACTCTCCGACAGGTCTACAAATTTTTAAAACTAAGACCCAGGGAGTAAATATTTTAGGCCATGTCTGTCACATATTCTTATTTAAACAACCCTTAAAAAGAAAATCCATTCTTAGCTTGCAGGTCACACAAAGACAAAATTAAAAGATTCACAAGTGAGATAAGGGTCAAAGGCTCTCTCCTTTAATAGCTCAATTGCATCCCAGCATTAGCTATATTAAGGAAGTCCTTTTAATTTATAAAGCAAATCTGCACACTAAACTCTGTTACAGCACTACCTAACTACATGTAATAGGCAGTGCAAAAAGCAAAGTTTTTCAAATCTGGGGAACTAGTAAGTCAGCACACAGGAGCTCCAGTGACTGCTAGGTATCATCTAGGAAAAGTCTCTTGATGGCTAAAGAATAGCCACCCTAAGAAAGTATCTGTAACCGTGGACACCAACCATACTGAAGAGGACCAGGGCCTACTTTCAGGGACAGTGTAACAGCAGCTAGTGAACAAACTTCCAAGGCAGAAAATGGGAGTTCAAACCTTAGCTCTGCCACTTCCCACGCTTCCCGAGGCAAGTTACTCAACTTCTCTGCGTCTCAGTATAGTATTGACACCTCAGATTTTGAGGATTAAACGGCCTAGTTCACGTAAAGCATTTACAATAATGTCTAGTCTAAGCACTTGAGAAACATTAGCTACTTTTTTATGTGTCACCACTGTGTCCAGGAAGTCACCTTCATCAGTTACATACACAGGGAATCCCCAAAAGAACTAAATCTGACAGCCACAACTAGGTATTTTTCCTAAAGATAGCTAAACCCTTCCGTGGCTTAGTTTATTATACCTTTTCTTGGACCATGCGTAATAAACTCAAATGCACAGGCCAGGCAGGAAGAGCAGGCAGGGAGGTCAACAACAGGAGAAAACCAGACCTGACATACTGTGGTAAATAAGAGAATGTATGCCCCATTGAAAGATGGCAAATAAGAGAATGTATGCCCCACTGAAAGATGGCAATAATACTCGTGGCCATCTGATTTTATTTACATGGGACTTCAGGCCCCAAAGCTAAAATTCAGATCTTAAAAAGATGGTAATCTGAACATTTTGGAGATTATCTCCCTAATTTTAAACAGCAACAATTCATTCCAATTCTTTCTAAGATACTGTGTTATCCAAACAAAACATCTGGGGGTAGTTCAGTTAGTAGGTCACCAGTCTATGTCCTCTGCCCTATTGGATTCTCTTTGCTCCAAATTCCCTGCCCACCCCAAAACTCTAAGTACTCCGGAGAACAGAGAAGCATTCCTATGTGGTCACTATGAAAGACGCATGTCTCAATGAAAAACTGTTAAAACTGTTACTGATTCATGCCAACTTTTCACGAAATTTGATGAGCATGGATTATCCTCAAAAGAAGGAAGCAAAAGACAAAATCAGGTTTCCAGACTTAAAAAGCAGAGAACCAAACCCTGAAACCACTGACCCCTGTGGCATCCTTCTAATGACATCTTCAACAGTTTTGAGTGAAGCTTTTCATAATAAAATGAAATGGGGGGGGGTGTTAATAAACCCCTCTAGTAACATAATCCAATTACTGTTTTCAAGACACAGCATACTGAAGGACTAACCATGAATCTGTCAGAATTCTTAGATTCTGTAGCCAAAATGTTTGATGGTCTAAACTCTACACTCTTACTTAACACCTCTTACCCAAGAAAACATCAGAAGAAAATCCTTTAAAAAATAATTCTGATAAGGCTACATTATTTTCACAGGTAGTAATTTAGATCAAAACATTTACAACGAAAATACGTTTCTTTAAAATCAAAGTTTATATAAAAATTATCTTCTGTTTTCATTACAAAAATCTTAAGGACCATAATATAATTCAGAGAACTCCAAGGTTAAAATTATAGTCACAGCAATCATCTCAAACACTACATCCTCTCCTTTCTACAGAAGCAGCATGTGTCTGCTTCCCCCCAAACCCCCACCAAGAGCCAAGTGCCTACACACCCAACCAACTTGCAAACTACCAGATTATAGTTTTTTAAGACCCACATTTTCCCTTAATCAAGGCAAACCTCTCCTGGACTTAATTGTAGTCACATTTTACAGTGACTTAAAATCACTGAAATAACCAGTTTAGAAACACAAAGCACATTTAAATCAGTTAACGTGACAAAATAGTTGAGGTTAGGACAGTCCAAAGGATCATCAAAAGTCAATTTACATTTAACTTGCCCTGGAGGACAACCAATAGGGTTGATTCCAAGTTAGAAAAGAGAAAGTCAAGGAATGGCATCTCCTAAAATAATTTAGAGTATGTAAATAAACTACTTTTAGATTATCAATTGTTCACTTCAAAAATCATAACCTCTGTCCATTTAACAAAATGCAGCAAAACATAAGGCACATGGTACAATATCTAAAGCACATACAAACTACAATCTTACCACAGAAAAGCTGCAAATTACAGTCCCTTCTAATGTGTACACCAGCATTACATTGGGTAAAGGATTAAAGGCAGTGTTTTTCAAGGTATGGCCCACCAGACATAATCACCTGGAATTCTTGTTAAAAATGTACCCCTGACCCAATGAATCCAGGCTGGGAAGGGGAAGAACTCAGGAATTTGTATTTTTTTAACAACCTTCCAGGATAATAAGCCTACTTTAATTTGAAAACTATTGGTTTAAGGGTTAGGACAGTAAGGAGAGTCAGAGGGAAGTGCTAACATTCAGAGATCAACTAAGAAGTGGTCAAATGTAAGCACCCACGCATTCCCTTCCTTCATCACTAGTAACCCATTATTAAAAAACTGATGAAAAATGTAACCTTGGTATGTCACAAAAGCAGTGTTAAGAGTAGATGGAAGATTCCCAAAGATTTTGGAAGAAACAATGTTTCCCCACAATTGCAAACGTGGAAAACAGACCATCAAATGCTTACAATCTCTTCTGCTTTGAACATTTCCACAATTACTTCATGGTTGAGTAATGAAAGGTTTTCATCAGCCAATTAGGTCTGTCTTTAAGCTTGATCTTGCCCTCTTGGTTTCTTGCAGTAGTGTCTATTTCACATGCATTCAGCATTATGTCTTACTCTTAGGTGTTCTTTTAAAACATCTGGTTGTTTAATGCCTTCTAAAGTAAGAATTTAAGAAAACACCAAGATGACACTATGCCACCTGTAAGGCCAATATGCTATGAGCACACATCATGCTCTACACCCATATGCAACTGCACTAGTAGCCTTGCTTGGCAGCCATCTTGAAAATGATGCCCGGCTCACAAGGGAGACCACGAAGAAGAGTACAGTGTGTAGAACTGCACGTTACCATTACTATTGCTACAAACGATTCTAAGGACTAATCCTAAAGATAGGAACAAAAAAGTATGAGAAATAAAAACAGAAGGAGAAAGGCAATTTCTTCCAGATGCGACTGCAGGAACAAATAAAAACTACTGTAGTCCTAATGGGAAATTTATCCAAAGCATTCAAGACAGCATACATTGAAACGTTAAACAAAGGTGCTCTAACCTTAACAGTCAAGATGACAAATCTTGCACTATCAAATCTTGTTACCTCTAAAGGTTAAGGTGTTAGATATAACCTATATATACACTTATCAGTGGGTCACATCACGTTTTTCACTATCAATTTCAATAACGTATAAAAGAGTGACAAGGATAAAAATGCGCCTGAGAATCAGACTAGGTCCCAGTCTCCTCAGTTTGCCCTGTTAAGAGTTGGCTCACTCACTGCACTTGCCTTTTAAATTGCTCCGTACCTAAGACGACTATCAAACTGGTTTTAGATTAATATTTAGCTGCAAAACAAAGACCCTCTCTATAGATTGTCTAAATTCTTAATCCCTTCAGTCTTCAAGGAAAGCAAAATCTCACTACCAAGAAATAACAAGCTACACATGCTTACACCCTTCCAAGTCCGCAGAGCCTACCCACGGAGCAGAGCATGCAAAAGGTAGGACGGAGACTACGGTGGCGGTCATCTCACCTGTTGATGAAACCATATCCGTTTCTTACATTGAACCATTTTACTGTTCCCAAAACCTTCGTTGCTGGAGGAAAAAAAAAAAAAAACACACAAAAAACCCACGATTACCAGACATCCTTTCTTAAACCCGCCACGCTTGGGTACCCGGCCCGCGCGCGCTCCGCCGCGGCCCGCGACCACCTGACAGCCTTTCCCCTCCGAGGCCGCGCGCGGGCCCCACAGCACACGTGGGTGCGCTCGGGGCGGCGGAGGCCCGCAGGCAGGCCCGGGCCGCGGAGCCGGCGGGCGGGCGCGGCTGCTGGGCGGGGAGCACGTGAGGGAACGGGAAGCGCCCGGCCCACTCGGGCCTGCGTAGGCGGCGCGCCGCGCCCTCAGGGTACACGCGGAAGGGAGCGAGCTTGGGGGACGGAACAACGGCGTGCGGGCCTGAGCGCACGCGGCCGCCGGGGAGGGGAGGGACCCCGCCGCACACGCGGTCGGCGGCGCGCGGCCGCCCGGGGGGAGGGGCGCGGGGTCCGCAAGGGGCGCGAGAGGCGGCGCGCGCGCGCGCGCTAGCCGGGCACGCGGACCGGGGCGGGCCGGCGTCTGCGAGGGCGCGAGGGGGGAGGTTGGGGGAGGGGCGGCCGCGCGCCACCGAGTCGGTCCCCGCCGGCCGCGCGCCCGCCGGCTCGCCCCGCTTCGGGTAACGGTTCCGCCGCCAGGCTTCCCTACGGCCCCACCCCCGTCCCCGTCCGGCCCTCACCGATGACCTTCTTGTCCCCGCCGGCAGGCGCCGCCGATGTGAGGCCGCCCGGGCCGCCGCTCCCTGCGCCGCTGCCCGTGGTGCCGGGCTTGGTGTCGGCAGCGCTGAGGGCGGGGGCGGCGGGGGGGGCGGCGGGCGGCTGCTGGGTCTCGGCCTCGCTGCTCATGGTTGCGGTGATGGTGACTGGGGCCGGCTGCGGCAGCTGCGGCTCCTCCCGGGGTGTGATGGTAACTAGGCCGGCGGCGGCGGTGGGGCTGCTCAGGGCTCTCTGGGGTCCGCTCTCCGCTCCCGCTACCGATCGAACTAGCGAGAATGGCGGGACGGGCGGGATAAGCCCTGCGATCGACCCGCCCCAAGCATCGTTCACTGGCCAGCAGTGCTGTCAATCTCACCACCTGACCCCGATTCCTGGCCTCTATTGGCTAATACTTTATCACTCCTCTACTCTCATTGGCTCTTAGGCGGCTAATTCGGCCGACCTACAACCGTTCCTGCCTCCGCCGCCGCCATAGAGACCGGAACTAGAATTAGAGTAGAGGCACCACGAGAACCATAGAGTACCCGAGAGGACGGGCAGAGTGAACATGACTTTCACGAGGCTGCAACGCGGGCGGGCGGGCCTCACGTCCAGGGTTAGGTCCTGGCCGAAGGAAGGGGACTACCAAACGCCTGATCCGGGGGCTTGAAAGGGGACCCGACGACACCTTAGCCTCATGTGGAGGGAAGGCCTTCCTCTCTCCCTGTTTTAAATGTGGTCCTTGTGACCTTAGACTGCGGATTGAGCCCTGTTTTCTACGATGGCCGTGTACTCTCGGCACAGCGAGGGTTTCTGGAACGGACTTAAACGTATGCATTCAAAGAGCGTCCGTTTTGGCGGAGCAGTCACCTTGGAGGGACCACGCAGTCCGTCAGTCGCCCCTGCTCAGCATATTTAGGGCGGAGGGCGGTGGTGTACTCCACGGGGACCTGCCTTCTGAACCATCTTACTAGGCAAAGAACTGTCTCGTTAAGTAGTCACGTCTTTCTGAATTGGCCACAAATCAGATTTAATTTCAGTCTACGTTTATTGAGCAAGCTGGGCATTTTCTTTGCATTTTATCCGTACAACACCGATGTGAAATAGGGATTACGATCCTCATCTCACAAATGATTTATAATTGAGGCTGCCACCTGATGTAGCTGAAGTCCTCTACCTTCATTCGTTCTCTGTTAAGGGTCTACTATCGGCTGGGATGCACTAGTTCACGACTCAGTTTCTGCCTTAAATTCAGTCTAGGGATGAAGGCAGAAATTTAAATACCCCAAACTCCAAACACTCCAGCTTTGCAAAAGCACAAAGCATTTTGGGAGTGGAGGTGGGAAGAAGGTGGAGTGCTGACTCCAGGCACTAGGAGGTTTATGCAAAAGCCTAGAGGCAAGAAGACGGGGTCTGGGGGAAATAGAAGTTAAAGTAGTCTAGTCAGACTAGAATGAAGACCTTGGGTTATAGAGGTAGGCAGGTTCAAATTAGGAACGTTTTATTTGAGATTATCCTAAGGGCAACAGCGAGAAGGGTAATTTTAGAACTGTTAAGTAGGGAGTGGCAACATTTTTTTTTAACGGCTACTGAGTGTGGGGCGCTTGGGTGGCTCAGTCGTTAAGCGTCTGCCTTTGGCTCAGGTCATGATCCCAGGGTCCTGGGATCGAGCCCCCTCATCAGGCTCCCTGCTCAGCAGGAAGCCTGCTTCTCCCTCACCCACTCCCCCTGCTTGTGTTCCCTCTCTCGCGGTGTCTCTGTCAAATAATAAAATCTTAAAAAAAAAAAAAAAGGCTACTGAGTGGGGAAGGGGTTGTAGAGGGACAAAATGTAAGCAGAGAGACAGTAGGCCAGTGCAGTATCCTCTAGGCTGTCAATTCCACCTCCTAAAGGCTTCCCTGAATCAGTCCTAAAAATCTCTAAATGCCAAACCAGACTGTCTCATTCCTACTTCCATGACGCTAGTATAGGCAATCATCTATTGCTTACAGCAGGAGTAGGCAAACTTTCTCTAAGGGCCAGACAGCAAATATTTTAAGCTTTGCAGGCCAGACGATTCTGTCTCAACTGCTCAACCTTAGAGCCTGAAAGCAGCCAGACAATAAACAAGTGCACGTGTGTTCCAAAAAAACTTTATTTGTGTACACAAATTCGAATTTCATATTTTTACGTATCACAAAATATTCTTTTGTTTCAACTATTTGAACATTTAAAAAACATTCTTATTCTTAGCTTATGAGCCACTGAAAAACAGGGAGTGTGATCTGACCTGCCAACCAGTTTGCTGACCCCTCACTTTAGAGCACTGCTGTGGCCTCCTAGCCACTCTCTACCTCTTTCTTCCTCTAAGATTCTCCACCACGATATCCAGGGTGTTCTGAAAACATCTATCTGATCATGACAGTCTTATTACTACTGCCCTTAGGTTTGTCCAACTTCCTTATTGTGGTTTACATGACCCTGTAAGACTTCTCCAAACTTACCTCTGACACTTCTTTCACATTCCTCGTTCAACCTTCCAGGTGATCTTTGAGCCATTGCTTCCTTTGAGCTATCACATACTATTCCTTCTACATATAACTCTTCCTTTCTCCCTTCTTCTGACTGCTTAACTCTTCATCCTTTGGGTCTTGCCTCAGATGTTACCTTGTTAGGAGACCCTCCTATCCTAACACACTGTGTTGCATTAATTAAACCTTCCTCTCCTCAGACTGAGTTCCTGAAGCATCTGGACTAGTACTTGACACACAGTATCTTAATAATTTTGTTCTATGAATAACATGGTATAGAAAATGGACTGGAGAAGGTACTGACAGCAGAGAGGTTGTCTGGGCAACTGCACCAGTAATCCAGGTGAAAAAGGCTTGCAGCAATAATGTGTATGGACAGAATAGTCAGATGCTAGAGTTGCTATTCATCTGTTCCAGCTCCAGATAACTTTTGACTGTTAAAAAGAAAATGTTTCCTCAAAAGGCAGTTCTGCCCACACTGAGGACATTTAAAAGTGTGCCCTATAGGTCTGAGACCTTTTTCCCAAAGTGGACACTTAGAACAATGGGAGCAGCACCTCTGAATAAATGAGCAACCTTCCCTATGTAACTGGTTTGAAGGGATGGCTTCTCAAACAGAAATATCAATTCTGTAACATTTGTCCTTAAAATGTTACTTAAAAGTATCATTACTTATCCAGTTATTTCACTAAGCTCTCTTCATGTTCCACGAGCAGAAAGATGAGTTATTTAAGAAACGAGTTTCCATACCGCTGCAGAGATGGCACTGAGGCACTAGAGGGTAAATAGTTCCTGTCACAATTCAACCCCTGCGCCAAGGTGGGAGCTTTCCACTCCAGTTTTGCTAGCCCCTGCCACAGTGCCCAGCATGGTGACCAGTTTAGACAACTCCAGGGCCACCCGTAAGTGATATGAAACCAAGGTTCATTCCAAGAATCTCCTTTGCAAAATAATGTTCACCTTGTCCTCTATCTCTAATAGACTCTGGCCCAAGAACACAGGTCCTCTTCCTAGAAAGCCCCCAATCTGTCAATACTTACCTCAAATGTTACCTCTTCCTTTCATGCTACCCCCCTCCCCCACAGCATACCATTGTACATACCATTCAGGCAACAGGTATTTCTTGAGCGCTTACTAGATACTTACCTTTTCTAGGTGCTGGGGGACATAGCAACAAAACAAAACAACAAAACCGAATTCCCTGCCTTCATAAGGGGTCACATTCTAATACCACACTGAACTGAAATGGGCCTATCTCCTGTATGTCACAAGCATGGGCCACATCCTACTCATCTTGCAGCTCCTGTGCCCAGGACAGAGACTGGCCTAGAATGCAGGTGCCAAGTATAACTGAATTCAAATGAATGGCCCATCATAAGAATGTCAGCTCAGGATCTGAGCTGCTCCTCCTCCTTCCTCTCTCAAATTCCACCTTGTCTATAGTTATTTAAAGATCTCTCCTCCACTAGGTCAGTCCTTTCTTCACTTCGTCCCTGAACCTTGTTTACTTAGCTATAGAGAGTTGCAAATACCTATACTGTAGAGCCCTCATATATCTCACCAGCTCCCTGTACTCCAATACACTGAAATGGCACTTTTAACCAGGTTCTATTCTGTCACAGAATTCAGCTCTGTGCTACCTCTGCCACTGCCAGGAGGTTGAGTCATCCCTGCCCATAAGCCAAGAGGGAGAAAGCAGGAATGGCATGGAAATGGCCTCATGGAAGGAACACCAGGGAACTCTCTTTACCTCTTTAATATTATGCTCGGTGGGATCTTTCTGTGTTGGGCTATGTCCTTTCAAGATAAGCATTTTCCAAGGCATGTTACTGTTTACAAGTTGCTTTCATATCCATTTGCTTATTTGACCCTTTCAACAATGCTATGAAGTAGACAGGTATTATTATCCCCACTTTGCAGATGAGAAAACTGAGGCTCTGAAAGGGGAAGATAATTTCTCAAAACCTCTACTGTTTAAAAAATGACCCCATATTGAAACCAAGATTTTTGAGTCAATTATTCCCACTTCATCATGATTGAGTAGACACATTCTACCAAATGGCCTCCGATCCAAAAATATCCCACCTTAGTGACCCTTACCCCACAGGTTCCAGAACCAACCACACAGAACCTACTGGGAACATCCTTGGAATAAATTGTGCTTATAGCCCTGGGGCTTTGCCTTCTTTGCCCAATCAGCTGGAACCCAAGAGGGGACTGCTACAATTGCTTGCAAGTCTGAGGCATCACCTAACCACAGTGACGGTTTGGCTCTGGTCCATGCTAGCCTCGACAGCCAGTCCTTCTAGCTGAAGCTAAGGCATGAGGAGACAGGCTATCATTACAACTGGTTAAAAACACGTGTTGGGGCGCCTGGGTGGCTCAGTTGTTAAGCGTCTGCCTTCGGCTCAGGTCATGATCCCAGGGTCCTGGGATCGAGCCCCGTATCGGGCTCCCTGCTCCGCGGGAAGCCTGCTTCTCCCTCTCCCACTCCCCCTGCTTGTGTTCCCTCTCTCACTGTGTCTCTCTCTGTCAAATAAATAAAATCTTTAAAAAAAATAAAAATAAAAATAAAAACAACACGTGTACCAAAACAAAACAAAACTTTATTTACAATTGAAAAACAGAAAATCTTGGGTTCTGAATCTGTGACATTTCCAAGGTCTCTTGATCAAAAACGGGCGCAGCAGGCAGGGAAGCAAACACAGGGGCCAATCCGGATTATCTTACTCAAGAGTGCCACCCAGAACAAGGAAAGGCCTACAATGGCAGAGAGGTGGAGGTCTGTTAGGGATGGACGAGATAGCAGCTCAGAGGCACAGGAAGGGAACATTCCATGAGAGACAATACTCCCATCTCTTCTCTACACTCCTAATCCTCTTTTCCCAAAAGAGCAGAACTGGTCTGACTCTTGCCCTCAGTCAGACCTTTGGTTCCCTAGGATAAAGTTGAGAGGTATACTACACAAGAACCAAAAATAAAGAAACAAACATTTTATGGCCACACATATCATCTCATTTATTTGCCCTTCACAAACTCTGTGCAGTATATATTATCTGTAATCAAGCAAAAGAGGAAACTAGGGTCCCAAGGGGTTTAATGGTTTGATGGGGTTTCCTGGTCTACTTGGCTCCAAAGTCTGTGTGTTTTTGCCAGACCTCAATGGCTCTCTGTGGAGCTTTCTAGAACAAAGAGCAATCTTTCTTCCTTGCAGGTTTTGGTCCCAGTGTTACAGAGAAAGTAAAGTCCACACCCTTTGTTTATGGCCTTGGTCCTTAGCTTTACTAAAAGAACAGTGAGTACACTCAGAAATTACTCTGTCTCCCTCCCCCTAAACACGGCCACGCCCCTTTCCCTCCAAGGGAAAGCGCATCCCGGTGTCATACTGCAGATTCAGACAGAAGTTGAAATCTGGGCCCGCAAGCAGAATGCACAGAACTGCATAAATGCACTTTATAAGTTCCATGGTGCCCTAGGACCTAAGCTCTATCCTAGACCAGGCACTGTGTTAGTCAGCATGGTCCCTGCCTCAAGGAGTTCCGTCTACAGAAAACCAGGCCAACACATTTGTGATATGTTATGTTAGAGGCTATATAGAGAGATGAACCAAGTACTGTGGAAGCACCCAGGAAGGCACTGCTGGCTGCGCCTAGACCTGGGAGGAGACGGAGGGACCAGGGAGTGATTCAGACTGATGGTAGCCACGTGCTCCTGGGAGCAGCTGGGAGCAACTAGGATCAGTTAGAACTACGGATATACAGTATGTATTTCTATTATAAGATACATGCTCAATACAGAAAACTGAAGCATACACGGGACAACAGAAATGGGGAAAAAAGAAATTTTGCTGTCTCTACACTACACAAGTAACCATTACTAACAGTTGGCTGTATTTCACTACAGTAATTTCTGGAATAGTTAAATGTACTAAATCTTGACTTTGTCACTTAACGAACATAGCCTAGAAATCTGCCAACACATACAGATCTACCTTTTTTGTTTTTAAGGCTATGTGGTATTTCACCGACCCGCGTACCTCAATGTGTGTGAGACCTGATTACGACACTGGGAGCTCTGCCTTTGTACCGGAGTGGACTGGAATGAAGCCATTCTGCCCTCCCTCCCCTCCCTTTTTAGCTGGCAGGGCTTCTGCCTTTCAGGGCAGGGAACAACAGTGTCACACACCCAGCAGGCATGCAAATATTTGCTGCCAAATCTCTGGTGCTCCCTAGACCTGTGTTTTCATGTGGAACCTTTTCTCTTGCCTGGACTGCTGCACTGAACACCTCACTGGCCTCAGCTTCTCCTCCACATTGCTGCCAGAATCATCTCCGGAATAAGAAAATTCAATCACAGGGTTCTTCTGCTCAAAATCCTCCAGTGGCTCCTGTTGGCCTGGCTCTTTTCAGAGGGCCAGGCTAGGCTCCCTTCTGACAATCTCTGGAGTACGATGGACTCTCACCCCAGGGGGGACAAAATGTGCCTAGTGCCCAAAGCCCACTCTCAGGATAACATACGAGCATCTCAGCCTGCACTGGTTCTCACAACTGGCCCTGGCCTCCTCCAGCCTTACCATCTTACCCTTTGCTTTTCATACCTTCCTGCTTTGGCCATATGGCATGATGTGCAGTTTCCCTTACACTTGCAGCTGTTTCCTGCTTTTGTGCTTTTGCTCATGCTGTTCCCTCTGCCTGGAATGCCCTCCCGTTCTTAGCCACCTGAGAAGTTCTCTTCTTTCACGTACTCGGCCACAGCATCGTCTCTTCTGTAGTCTCCCCACACTGCTCCAGGCAGGCACAGGCGTTCCAGCTTTCCTTACTCCGTTCTGAACCTCCAGTCCAGTGCTTTATTGTGCTGTCATGGGCAGTTTCCCCCAGAGACTGTGAGTTCCCTGAAGGCAGGAACTGGGCTTTTCAAACTTGCAGCCTCCTATGTGGCAGGGGACCCATCTTATTACCTCAGTGCGTAACTGTGGAAGGAATGAAGGACCAGCCCGTGTGCCACCAACATAGCCCATTACCTTCCTCTACCGGAACATATCACATCTACGGGTAATCCCAGAATGGGGGACAGTGTTTCCTAAAGCTCAGTCATTCCCACAGCACCTTCCCCACTGTTCTAGCCACCACCCACAGGTACAATTAATTTTTAACCTAATCACCATTTGAACTTTAAGAATGCCTCACGGTAAAATGATGTGTTGCACTAATTACATATTTTTCCTAAGATGCAAATGCTAAAGGATCCTCATCACGCCACTACCTAGAGCAGCGTTACCCATCTGAGATGCTTGTTACAAACACAGCATCCCAGATCCTACCTCAAACTCACTCAACTCGAACTCTCCAGGGAAGGGATCTGGGAATTAGTAGCTTTAACAAAATGTCCCCCAGTGATTTGATTCTTTAGGGAAATTTGGGAAACAATGACAGAAGAAAGCGATCTACTGCTTGCTACAGGTACCACGTGTGGGGATAACTGGAAGAGCAGCGGTTCAGACTTAGCTGAAGTCACAGCCACTCCCTTTTCCAAGAGACTCTCAAGCTTTCCAAACAGAGGTTCCACCAGCCCCCAAGTGGTTGTAAGTAGCAAAGGACCTGATTCAGATTGCGGCAGGAGGATCCTGAGGGCCAAGGTTCACTTATGTATACCTAACCAAATTCATCATAAAAAGCTTTCACAGGACCCACTGAGATAAAACCATGGTTTCTACATCGAGAGTTGTACAGAGAACTTCATGTTCACTAAAACCAAAGTCAGGACCTAAGGCAAAACCAGAAGAAGTTCTAGAAATGCTTCCTAGGGAGGTAGAGCTGATCAAGTCACTGCGCTGTCTGCTATCTCCTTCCCAACTTCTTTGATTTCCAGTGCCTAGACACAAGGCCTCACATGCGCAATTAGGTGATATCTTGATTTGAATGCAGCAGATTCATGCTGGACAGTGCCACCAAGAGAGGATCTCCTTCTGGGTCTTTTCTGATTGGAATATGGTGGCTTCTCGATTAAAAAGCAGGCTTCTGTTATTCCACTATAGCCTTGCTACTCAAAGTTAGCATTAGCACCTCCTGAGTGCTGGTTACCAATGCAAAATCTCTGGCCCCATCCAGACCCACTGAGCCAGAACCAGCATTTTAATAAGCTCTCCTGGTGATTCATAAGTGCATTAATGTTTGAGAAATACTGCCCAGTAGGGTTTGAAAACAGCATCTATATTAGCTGTCAACCATTATCCTGCTCCAAACAACCTAAGGGATCTGAAACACTCCCACAGGAATTAGAGATGCTTATAACTTTACAACTGGGAAGAAAAATGATGGGATGTGCCCTGCTCCCCAAACTCCACTTTTCCTTACTTTCTCCCAAAGCACATTACTGAGAAACCCAAAGTGGAGCCCCTTTAGGTCAGACTGCCACCTAGATTCCCTAACACCTTAAAACTTATGATAAGGATTTTTGGTAAAGTTAAATGAGATAATTCAAGTTCTTAGCTCAATACTTGAGCACAAGAAGTATGCAATAAATGATAACTGCCATTATGATATTGCCTCTGAGTATTAGCTACGAAAGATTCAGTTCTGAGCAAGTCATGGGTAGGAAACTGAATTGGAGGTACTGCACTTATAGTTAATTAAAATTAAATAAAAAATTCAGTCCTTCAGTCACATCAGCCACATATTTCAAGTGCTCAACTGTCACATGTGGCTAGAGCTGCATGATGGACAGCATAGATACAGAACATTTCTAACATCACAGAAAGGAATTTCTATTGGACAGTTCTGGTCTAAGAAGCCTCTGGAACGTCAAATGGCCCTTGTGGAATTTGTTCCGCTTGGGCTGCAGGCTGAGAAGAGAGGCTTCCACGGGGGCAAAGGTTTACTTTGCCCTTTGCTAATAAGAGATGAGGAGGGGAGGGTTGTGATCACCAACCTCAGAATTTAAGCCCTCAACAAGGATTTCCACGAACTTTCTATAAGGGACTCAAAAAAATACAAAAAAGAAGGCCCAATTAAAAAATTGCTAAACACAGGGTGCCTGGGTGGCTCAGCTGTTAAGTGTCTGCCTTCGGCTCAGGTCATGATCCCGGGGTCCTGGGATCGAGCCCCGCATCGGGCTCCCCGCTCCGTAGGAAGCCTGCTTCTCCCTCTCCCACTCCCCCTGCTTGTGTTCCCTCTCTCGCTGTCTCTGTCAAATAAATAAAATCTTTAAAAAAAAAAAAAATTTCTAAACACTGTTCTTTCCATCTCTGTCCTCTGGTAGTGGTCAGTGGTCAATCCTTAGAAGGAAAAGGACCTAGTAGCTCAACTTAGGTTCAGCAAAGAAAGAAGTGGGAGAAGGAGGGAAACGCCAGCCACTACCAAAGAGGGAGAGCGGGCTGAGCCCTAGGGACCTCCAGTACTGGCAGAAAAGAAAGCTCAGGGTGTCAACCGTGCCTAGAAGGGACCACTTGGCTGGACAAGAGAGAGGACCACATGCAGCTTCTAGCACATACTTGTGCATGCCTGCCTCAGCATTTGCTCACACCAGTTCCCTGCCTAAAATGCCTGACATTCTCCCTCTCTATTAACTCATGTAATAAATTTTTAATGAATGCCTGTAAGTGCCAGATGCTATGAACACAAAATAAGTCACAGATAGAGGGATGTACAGTTATTAAAATGGTCTGGCATTTGACTAGATCGCCATTCAGAAAAAAAGTCAGAGAAAAGAAAAATAGATTCTAGGTAATTTTTAAAGTATATAAATAAAACCATAGAAATATTAGAAAAAATACAAAAGACATTATGATCTGAGATAGTAAGGACCTTCCTAAAACAAGACAAAAACCACAAAAGCCATAAGAGAAAAGACTGATAATTCTGACCTCATCAAAATTTAGAACTTCTGTTTAACAAAGGATATCACCAAAGTTAAGATAAGCAACACAATGCCAGTTTTGGCTTAAAATATGTTCTGGACAAAACAGTCACAACATTTAAAATAGAGAACTAAGATGCAGAATTTATAACTATTCAAATCATAAGAGAAGGGTAAAATAAGCTATATGCTACAAACATAGCATATTGTCAGTTTGTTTTTATATGAAGTAGTTTTATGTGATGGAAGAGGAAAAGTCTTCAAGACATCTGCCAAATGGAAAACAAATGAACAAAATAGTATGATGACATTTAGGAAAAACAAAACCTCCCAAAATAAGATAGGCATAGAAAAGGCCCTGATGGACATACATCAAACTGAAAGCAGTTACCTCCTGGGACAGAAGTGGGACTGGATGGGGAGGAGGGGTAATGACAAGGACCTGAACTGTTTTCTCAAGGTTGTATGTTACTTTTATAATTAAAATAAACAACCAAATAAAATATGTGAATGTTCATTGAATTTTTTTTTTTTTTTTTTTAGAGCTATTAAAGTTACTATGTGGACAGCTGGAGAAGTTGGAACATGTATATTAAATAATATTACTGTGGTCATGTAGGATGCTATTTTTAGGAGTTGTTTGCAGAAGTATTTAGGGGTAAAGTGTCAAGAAGTCTTCAACTTTCAAATGGGAAAGAAATGAAGGACAACGATGGACGGAATGAAGGTAGAAAGGAGGGAAAGAAGGGGAGCAGGAGAGAGGAGAGGGAATGGGAGGAGAAGGAAGAAGGGAAAGAAAAAACCAATGTCAAAGTAAAATGGTAACACAAGAATATTAACCATTGGTAAATCTGGGTGAAAGGGAGATGGGTGTTCAGTATACTATTCTGCTAACTTTTCTGCAGGTTTGAAAATTAAAAGAAGAAGGAAGGAAGGAAGGAAAGAAGGAAGGAAGGAAGGAAGGAAGGAAGGAAGGAAGGAAGGAAGGAAGGAAGGAAGGAAGGAAGGAAGGAAGGAAGGAAGAAAAGGTAAAACATCACCACCCCACACTAGCTGATCAATTTCTCCCTTGAACTCTGATCACACTTAGCAACGTCACTCAGGTTACTAGTGATCACCTCTGAGAATCTGTCTTACTCCCCATAAGCTCCTGAAAGAGGCATTTTTCAATTCTCTGTCACCCAGCACAGAGCAGGCAGTGGCGAGTGTGGGGAGGAAGTGGGCCCGTGCAGGCTGAGAAACGTGTTGCGTTCACTTATGAGGCTGTCAGATACAAAGTCAGGGCCTGGAAATGAGCATCACTTTTTTTTTTTTTAGATTTTATTTATTTATTTGAGAGAGAGAGAGAGCACAGAAGGAGAGGGCGAGGGAGAAGCAGACTCCTTACTGAGCAGGGATCCTGACTCAGGGCTTGACCGCAGGACCCTGGGATCATGACCTGAGCCGAAGGCAGACGCTTAACTGCCCCCCAGAAGCCCCGAGCATCAGTTCCAACAAGAGAGGCATGACAGCTGTGTCTCCTGGCTGCCCAGGCTGCTCCCAGCCCGGAGCCGCCCAGGAGTGGAGCCAGGTCCTTCCAGCAGGAGCACTGAATGGAAGGAACTACAGTCTGACAGTGATGTCAGAGACTGCCTACTGGTATTCAGGTTGATACTTTGTAGGCCACAAAGTGGTAGAAAAGTAAAATGCCCTAATAACCCTTTCTCTTCTGTTCCTTACAATGAGCCTGAGATAGCGACTGTCTCCATTTGACAGGTGAAGAAACAGGCTCAGAAAAGGGAAGTGATTTCCCCAAGGTCACATAGACAGGAAACAAGGCTCAATCCCATGTTTTCAAGTCTAAAGTTCCTTCCACTAGGCCATGCTGTCTTCACTGGGGTCTCCTAACCAGGAGGAGAAAGACACACATACCTGATCAGTCTTGCTCTGGACTACATCTCCCCACACTGTGAGATCACCACAGGCAGCTTGGGCTTATTGTTGGGGCCTGTGGGAACATTCTAGGAGAGAAAGCACAGTGGAGATTCATCCGCTCAGACACACACGCTCACCAAACACGTACTGATGCCTGTCAGCCCCTGTACTACAGACTGAGGACTCAGGGACTGAAATGCTAACAGTCCATGTCCTACCACAAGGGTAGAGAGAATCCAGATTGAAGAGAAAATGTCCAACATTTTAAAAAAAAGCAAACCTATGCTATAAAACAATGCAGTAAGTTATAACACTGAATTTACACAACAGGGCAGAGGAAGCACCCACTGCTTAAACAGGTCAAGAAGGATTCACACAGCAGGGGACATTTGAGCTGGGCCCACCAGGAGGAAAAGAAAGGAGAGGAGCATTCCAGTAGAGGAAAGAGCACAAGCAAACGCTCAGAGGCAGGAATGTGTATGGCATATTTATTTAGAGAAGAGCCAATAGCCTGACGAGACTGGAATCTGGAGGCAGCGGTGGCAGAAGGGGCTGTGGAGAGGCAGCGGGGACCAGGTCACAAAGGATCATGGATTCACTGCTGAGTAGGATTTTATCAAGTAGGTGAAGGGGCCACCAGAAGCCAAACCTCAGTGAGCATCAGAAAGGCAAACTTACAGGCCAAGAAAACGGGGAGGGGCGGGGGGCCACGGACTCCTCCCTCCTCCTGAGGGAGCCCATGTAACTGCAGGCCGTAAAGACTGGGCCTAACACACTCCTGCTACTAGACCAGAACGGCCAAGATAGAGGAAATCAAAACAGGACTCACCTCAATCTTTCGCATCACTAGAAGTCCATCAATGATTTTTCCTGTAGGAAAAGTATGAGCTAGACTTTATTATTCTCATTTGCATAGCAGTTTCCAGCTTCCACTCTTAGCCAGCATCTCATTTGATCCTCATACTACCAACAGAAAATTGAGATTTGATGGAAGTGAAATGATTTGCCCAAGGTCACAGGTAGGAAGGAGTGGAGTACTAGGTCTGGGCGATTGCAAAACCCTCCTGTACCGTGCTCCCTCTGTGTGGCATTTCTTAAGTGATACCATTCGGGTTTCCCTCCCAGACATACAGATCACCCAAGTGGTTACACACTACATCAGATAGCCCCTCAGTTCTTCCCTCTGGCGCTCTAACCACACGTCGTCCCCACCTCCTACCACTTCCACCTTCCCAGAGCAGTTACATTAGTCGAGCACTCTTGGGACTGGAGTCTGAGGACTGGCTCCTTTGGAAGTCCCACTGTGTGTGAATGGGGCCCGGAATCTGGGACAGGAAGAGGACTCACCAAACACTACGTGCTTCCCATCCAGCCAATCACATTTAGAGCAGGTGATGAAGAACTGGCAGCCATTTGTACTGGGACCACTGTTTGCCTGACAGAAACCAAGTATACCTTCAGTGAGTTTTCCTGGCCATGCTAGCTGAAGGGCAAGATTCCCAAAAGAGGGGCGCCTGGGTGGCTCAGTCGGTTAAGCATCTGCCTTCAGCTCAGGTCATGACCCCAGGATCCTGGGATCAAGCCGCACATTAGGGCTTCCTGTTCAGCTGAGAGCCTACTTCTCCCTCTGCCTGCCGCTCCCCCTGCTTGTGCACTCTCTCTACCTCTGACAAATAAATAAAATCTTAAAAAAAAAGGATTCCCAAAAGAGCCTGTAGCCCTGATTCCTTTCTTTCAGCAAACCTTACTGAATACCTACTATAAGCCAGATCCTAAGCTAGGATCCAAGGATATAGAGATAAACAGGATACATAATCACTGCCCTCAAGGAGCTAGATCTTTAAATGAATGTACAGTTCTCCTGCAGTGTGGATTTTTAAAAT
Source organism: Mirounga angustirostris (assembly GCF_029215605.1). NCBI lineage: Eukaryota > Metazoa > Chordata > Mammalia > Carnivora > Phocidae > Mirounga > Mirounga angustirostris. Next base: position 157,202,114 of record NW_026991712.1, read on the forward strand.
GGGAACAATTGTTCACAGGGACCGATCTGCTGTATTTAATCCAACGCTGGTTATACCTGGATTATAGTTACAAGTTAGATACCGTGAAGAAAAAGCCTGTTTCCTGTGCCAAAGCTCTTCTGTCTGAATAGCTCTGTACTGCTCCATAACAATGGTAAGAAAAGACTTCAAGAAGGTGTGAGAAGGAGCTACACTAGTGCCGTGCTAGAAACAGACTGCATTTAATCAATTGATGTTTGCTTTTTACAGCTACACCCCAAATCCTTTACTATCGAATTTTACAGGAAGAAGTAGTTTTTTAATTGAGAATCTGAAAGTCTCTAGCCATATCCCATCTCCTTCCTGGAAACTGTTTCTACATCATTGCATTTCACAACGCATTGTAAAATAGGCTATGATTATGATACTTTGTATCGTAATTTACAGTGACATTTTGATAAGAATTTTGAGATTTGAAGGAAGTAAAATGATTTGCCCAAGGTCACAGGTAGGGTATCTTGATATTGTATTTACAGTGATACTCTGTAAAGCGTTATTTGACTTTCTCATGAAGTGTACTTTTGTACTCTATATGTTGATACCCCAGAACTACCTTTAATATACTAAATTCAGGCTTTGGTACATCAACAAGTCCAAGTTACCTTTCAGTAGCACTGCCTTGTGACAGTGTCTGTCTCTGTGAACATTTTATTGCATACTTCCCTTATTTAGGAAAAAAGGAGTAGACAATGGGAAACTGAGAGTACTATTAAAAGCACAGGTCTCATACGATTAACATGACTGAAGCAGGACTGGAAATTATGAGATAGGTCGCGAGCGGTAATCGGACACTTCATGGATTTAAATTGGTTGATTCTGTGTTCAGCTGTGCAGGAATAAGTGTGTATGAAATACATTCACAACACTGTCCAGGGGAACGTGCCCATTACCTCCCTAGGGATTTTATGTTATACTTAGAAATGCCCCACGTAAGATAGGCTACTTTTGGGTTTCGTGCGTGTACTTATGAACATCTACATGAAATCAAGGGAATGGCTGAGCCAGTCAGAGGAGGCATATGCTGTGGAATGAGGGACAGACTTCCCAGGGCTCCCAATTCTTTGCTTCCTTCTTTTCACCAATCAATCAAGCATTCATTCAATCTACCTTGCTGCTGGTGTATGAACGTTTATTAGCAAGCAGGCAGGAGAATAGTCATATAAGTTTTTATAGCTTAAGGGACACTCTGCCCTCAGCCACTCATTTACTCATTCCCTCAGGCAGTACAGCTTACTGCTTTTGTGAGTAAGTTCTGGAGCCAGATGATGACCTCGCTGGAATCCCAGCTCTGCCACAGACCGTGGGACCTTAGTTTAGTCACATAACCTCTCTAGGCCTCAGTATGCTCATTTGTACCTATCTCAAAAGGATGCTGAAAGGATTAAAATGAATTAACGCAAATATGATGTTTGTTGAGCAACTGGCCAATAAATGTTAGCTATCATATCATCTTTCGGTCGTTCATCGGTATCTGCTCCGCGCCTCATTCTGTATCAGGTAGTAGGGCTTGGAGACCACTGAGGCCCAGTCTCTGCCCTTGAGGAACTTAAGATTTAGGGGAGGATGAAAACAGAAACAATTGTGCCATATGATCTGTGATTGTACAACTTCACCAGTGTCAGCCTGAGGGAGCACAAACCAACGTTTCCTTCCATTTTTCTGACTCCTCCATTGATGGCGTGACCCTAGAAGGTCCTAGCCCTCCTGGCGAAGATCCAAGCCCACCTAAGCTACGCCTGCAACATTTACCTGCACTTGCCCAGCCTGGCTTTCTGAAAAGGGAGCTTGCACACTGTTTGCTGGGCAGGTCTCGCCCAATTCTCAGGGCAGCCTCCTAACTGGCTTCTCTGTCCCCACCTCTGTTCCCATCTGCCACTCACACCACAGCCAGGGGCTTGGCTCTAAATCACAAAGTTGATCAACCCTGCTCAAAAAAGCATACGGCTCTCCATAACCTATCAAAGAAAGTCCACACACTTCGTCCTTATTCTGGCATTTGAAGCCCTTAAGGGGCTAGACCCCAGCTTCCTCTCCAGTGTCTCTACTGGCCCTTCCCTCCCCCATTCACATCCTATGTGCTCATCCTTCCTCACCTTCTAACCCTCGACCATGCGCCCTGCTATTTGGCGCCACCCCCCTCTGTGAAGCCATGCCTGACCCCTCAAAGTAATGACTCTCGTTCTGTGGGGCCCTCCCAGCACTTTTACATACCCTGAGGGGCCCTCACCTTAATAGATGGTGGTGGGAACTACACTATGCTGGGCTTGTCAGTTTGCATGTGTGATTCCCCCATGAGATGTTAAGTGTCACAAGGGCAGGTATCAGGTCTATACCTTGTACCCTACCCTGAGGCCTGAGACAGACAGAAGGGTGCCGGGGGAATCCTGGGGGGTGGGGTGCCAAGCACAGGGACTCTGGGTCCTGAAAGCACAACTGGCCACGCTCTGAGCAGCAGGGCTGGATGCTGAGCCACGTATCCCAGCTCAAACAAAGGTACGAAAACATATGTTAGAGTTCAGTTGTGGCCCCCCAGACTGCTAGAGGTTCCAGCCCAACAAAATCAAAACTAATTGAGGAAGGAGGTGGGTGTGGCAGCGCGGAGTCCTGGGATAAACAAGAGAAGTCAAGAATTTGCTTCCATCCTAAGAGACAGCACCGGGCCTCAAGAGGGGCCCAGACACCTGCTGGATAAAAATCTAACCCAAAACTTTGACTGGACCTTACTTACCATGGAAAGCAGGCCTGGAGCTGAGTGTCTCAGTTTAAAATTTTCATCTGCAAATGGCCCCCGGTAAATACTGGCAACTCCAGTACCATCTCCCTGAGCAGAGAAAAAGGAAGTGTTAGCAAGTTTTGAGTGTTGCTCCCCACCCTTCGTGCCCCCCCGGAACCCAGAGGAGGAATGCTGCTGCACCACAGCCAAGTTTTCTAAGTTGCACTCTTCCTCTTGAAGATCACTTTGCGAGTCACACCTCTTGGACCCTATCTTACAATCAAAGCCAGCCCCATCCAAGGCACCTGCAGCCCATATACTGACCAGGGCATCGCACAGATTGGGTAAAACAGGTCACAGCTGGGCCTCTAGAAAGCTCAGTTAAGACGCAGGCAGAGTAGGGAACAATAGTACAATGATCACATACATAATCCTTGCCACACCCAAAGACTCTCATGCCTGCAGTCATATAAAATTATCCACTTAACTGACCACTATCCCCACTCCCCCAAGCTATGCAGGTGGATGGGCTCCTGCAAGCCTCGTCTGTACAGATCCCACCCTCCTGACCAAAGCTGACTGGTCCAGGGGAAGATGCCCAGCTAATACAAGGCCAACTAAAGCTCCTTCTCTGGGAATTGTGAAGGAGGACTGATGCTCTTTGAGGTTGAATTTATTATGTGAGCCTGGAAGCTGGGTGACCATCCTCTGCAAAGTGGACTGGAGAACAGAAAGAGAAGGCAACACACAGAGCACTGAAGAAACAGAAAAAAAAGGACTGCCTTGGTTTTATGTGGCTTTCCAGTTCCTACCTCTGTTTCTTCCTTTGGGTTTCATGAAACACCTTATCATAAATCCCTAATTTCTGCTTAAAGTAGCTTTATTAGCATTATCTCTCCTCTCTTCCAGTAACCACATCGAATAAGCACTATCGTCTTCCTCATTGTTCAGATGAGCCAACTTAAGTCAGGATAATAAAGCAACTTGGCCAAAGCCATATTTGCAGTATCTTAAACAGAATTCCTGAGAGGGTGCCAAAAGACCAACTTCTTCCAGCCAGTTAGTAAAGAAGAAGAATATTGGGTGCATGGCAGAAAGGGAAAGCACTGACGTAGGGAAGAATCAAGGGGCCCTTATTGGGGCAAAGACTACCAAAGGGGATTAACATAAGCCAGACAAGGAAAAAAACTGTCAAAATCAAACCTTTATTTGATTAAAAATTAATAAAACCAAGCTCTGTGTAGTGGAAAGATTTGGATGTGAGTTCTGGATCAATCCTTTATGAGCTGGGAAAGTCACTTCGTACCACTGAGCCTCACTTCTTCCAGCTATCAAGTGAAGATGAAATCACCTGCTCTTTACACTGCTGCCGTGAAGATCCAATTAGAAAAGACCTTGCAGCTGATATAGCACTATATAGATGTGAGCTATTATCTTTAACTACACACAAATACCTATGTACATACAGAAAGAAGAGAAAAACAAGTTCACTTCCAATTTCCCAATAAACCTGGGGGACAGATCACTTCTCGCATCTTACCCTATAATTACATTATTTATTGCTCTCCAGGAGCCAGGGAAAATGACAAAATTAATTTTCAGAGCGAACAACAGAAAGCGACTTAAAAATTAAATGAATAGGGGCACCTGGGTGGCTCAGTCGGTTAAGCATCTGCCCTCAGCTCAAGTCATGATACCAGGGTCCTGGGATCAAGCCCCACATTGGGCTCGCTGCTCAGCGGGGAGCCTGCTTCTCCCTCTCTCTGCCACTCCACCTGCTTGTGCTCTCTCTCTCAAATAAATAAAATCTTCAAATAAATATCAAATGAATAAATAAATATTAAAAAAAGAAAGCAACTTAAATCTTTAACAATAGTGGACTGATCAAATAAATTTGTTATCTATTCGTAAAGGAATATTACGTAGTTATTATAATGACTTCATGACAAGGGAAAATGTAGACAATTATTAAGTATAAAGAATTACAACATATACATGATCTTAAGTCTGTTAAAAATTATGTCTGACACACATCCATATGCAATAAGAATAACAGCTCTAAACTAAAATGCCAAGATACATTCCTTAACAAGCAAGATTCCTTGAGATGACTTTTCTTTTTTGCACCTTTGCAACCAAAAAAAAATTATTAAAACAAACACATATTCTTGGTCCAACTTCAGAAGGTCTCAAATCCTACTTCTTCTGCTTCTTGCTCATTTCATTTTTTCTTTCCTAAGAGTGGCTCTGAACAATTGTTTCTTGCTGACATTCAGCCTTCTGGCTGACCAACTATGCTGTCTGACCCTGGAGCTATCGACAAGTGACTGCATGGGCCTGGCAATGACCAGTAAGAAGTTGGTCCTGTCCCTGTTAAGACAATATGGCAATACAAGAGCCTATGGAAAGAAAGAGAATAGATTCTTAGCCCTCCTTACTAGCTAATACAAAGTATATGGTCGCCCAAGCCCTACTACCATCAGGTGTAGCCCGGGGTTGCAAACTTAAATGCCTACAGGGACAAGTGACATAAATAAGGGAAGCAGATGATAGTGACTGAGGTGAAATGGCAAGGACAGACCCTGTTTAAAGGGAGCAGTTACTTGATTCCAAACCACTGTTGCTACATGAAACACAGGCCTAGTGCACCCCTATTTTCCATTCTTTAAAGAGAATACAAAACTCGGGAATTTTCTGGTGAAATGTCCTAGTTTTACAACATAACACATGAAACAAAGCCTATCTGAAAGCCTGGTTCAACCTAAAATCTGCCACTTTGTAACCTTATCTAGACAGGAAATATAGGTCTTTAAAAACTCCCAAGAGTTAAACTAAATAAATATACACATGAAGGAGAAAGAATGTCTCCCAGATTCAAGAAAATAGCAATATGACTAAACAAATGATATTAGTAAGAAAAACCACCATGCACATGCACACAAGTGGTTGGCTAAGGACAAAAGTAGGTTTAAGAAGATATGGTTTATTCAAGCACCCTCCAAGGTCAGAGGAAGGGGAAGAGGCTTGGTATGAAAGACACATACAGTCTAGTCACAAAAAAGTTATGCTTCACAGTGAAGAACTATTCTCCTAGGCTCTGCTAGTAAATAGAGAAAACATCACTCCAGAATGATCTACCTCTGTTGCTCTGATTCTTTGCCCACTAATCGATTTTCGATGAAAAAACTCAGCTTTCCAGGCACTGTGATACCAGAGGTGGAAGGGAATTAGAGTATAAGCACTAAGCTCACTGAAAAAGGACTTACTGCCATTTAGAAAAAAAAAAAAATCGCATCTGATTTCTATCCAAGTTTCATGTGACTAACTAGTTTGTATCTCTCATGGATCATGTAGAGGTATGCTGGGAAAGTTCGGTTTCTGGCCCTAAAAGGCTAGGGGATTTGGAAGTCAGTGACTCAAAGTGCTGATGTCTGTCATCTAGTGGTATAAAAAGAAGTAAGACAGCAACACTAAAGGACATTCCTATCACCCTCCTCCCCCATCAAACTTGGCTATTGTTTCAAGCCTTAGGACTGGGCCCTGTAGTAGAAATAGTAGTAGCAGCAATAACAAAAAACAATATTCCTATAGGGCTTTGATAGCAAAGAAATAGTACTTACATTAACAAAATCCCCACCCTGAATCATGAAATCCTTTATGACCCTGAAACAGAGAATAAAGGATCCTGAGAGAAGATTGTCGTTTAGAAAAACATTGATTTAGTCATACTTTAGATTAACATTGATTTAAAAATAAAATGTTTATCACTTTGGCTTTTAATAAGCCTTCAAATCAATTGCTGAGTTCACAAAAACATTCCTTCTCGAGATCTAGGAATTATGCTATGGTTTTATTTCCCTCTAAAGAGATGAATCCCCCAAGGAAGTAATTCTAAAAGCCTGCAGGATGCTTGCCAAGGCCTTACCTGTGGAAGGTGCTCCCTTTGTATCCTATCGGAACCCCATCTTTTCTATAACAAAAAGAAAGAAACTTGGAATGATGACAGGTAATCATGGGCCTGTCCAGTTTACCACCCACGGGAGCCAAGGTACTCTCCTAAAGATGGTCGGAAGAAGTCTATTACTGTCACCAGCAATCATTCAAGTCCTGCCGGTGGTTCCCCAAAACCCCACTGCAGCCCCAGGACACCATTCAAGAGCAAGCAGAGAAATCAACCACGTCTGAGACTGACCTGAATTCTCCGGTGCAGAACTGCCTGAAAGGGAAATGAGTGAACGATTCAGTCACCATGACATCACAGCTGACGGCGCCCTTAATGGGGTGGGGATGGGGGGAGCAGAGACATTCGCGCCAGCAAGCCCACCAACGGGCCAGCCGACGTCCAGACACCTAAGCATACAAATTAACAACAAAATTGACACGGGAAAAGTAGAAACGCTGACTATTCAGAACGCTACAGAGAGGACTCCGATCTCAAGGGTAGCGAGTGGACGGATAGAGGGAGGCAGAGGATAACGCGTACCGGGTCCAGCTTCTGGTTCGGTTAATCTAGCAGAGCTGGAACATCTCCTTACCTAAAATTCTCGGCCGTCTTAGGCACAACGTCCGCAAAGAGCTCGATCTTCATGCGGCCAACCTCCTGCAAGCGGCGGGAGACTGTCAGAATACCCGGTCCAAGACCATGAAGGCCTCAGCGAGCAGGGAACTGGAGGGGCTGACCCCTCTCTCCCCCTTGCCACCTCCGCAGCCTCTCCTTCCGTGCCGCCCAGTCCCTCCCCCTGCGGGGCGCTAGGATGGGCAAGACTCCTCCTCCTCCTCCCGTGCCCCCGCCCGCAGGTCGGTAGGTTCTGGTCCAGTTTCGTTTCCTGGATTCTCGAGTCCGCTATCCCTGGGTGGGTGAGATCTTCCCGGCTGGCCCCGTGCAGTGTCCCTTCGGCGCAGTGGCTGCCTGGACCTCACCTGGCCGCCAATGCTAACATCAAAGAACACCACGGGATTGACAGGGCTTGAATTTGCCACCGCCATGGCTCCGACCCGGAAGCAGAAGACGGAGGCATGGGTTCCGGCAAACCTCATCCCCGCTTGGCGGGTTTACTCTACGGCGCAGGCGCAAAAAGAGTCAACCGAGGCCAGGCCCCGCCCCCCGGAAGTCGCGCCCCGCCCCGGCGGCCAAGGTCCCTCGGCCTGCGGCACCCAAACTGGGCGTTGCGGCAGTAGGCGGGGCCAGGACCTCTGAGCCCGCATATGTGCGGTTTCTTATCCCTGCACGTTAGTCTGTGAACCCAACGAAGGCAGGAATCTGTTCATCCTCAGCGCTTAGAACAGCCTGGCATATGTAGCCCTTCAGTTAAGTCAGGACACCAGAATTTTAGTTCTAGTTCTGCCACAAGCTTTCACTCTTGTCACTTACAATTCATTCGTGCTGCTAGCAGAGCAGCTAGAGCTTTTTAAATAAATGTTTATAAATCATTCCTGGCTTCGCATATTTAGAATAAGATCCAATTCCTTATATACAAAGGCCTACATTACATTATCTGGCCGCGCATACCTGGCCTCATCTTGTATCACCCTCAATTATGATACTTGTCTTTTCTGTCCCTCAAGGTCATGGAGAAGGATACTCTCTTCATAGAGTCTTGGTACTAGCTGTTAACTGTCTTTAACATTCTTCTAGGTCTTAATGAAGGCAGGGAGTACTCCTTGTAGCTCAGGTCTCAGCTCAGCGGTCACTCAACCTAAAGCAGCCCATGGCCACTCTTTCAGATGCATCACTAGTTTATTTTCCTCATGCGATTCACCATCCAAAATTATATGGTCTGTCTCCCCACCTCTGTGTCCCTGTCGCACACACATGGCTACCCTCCAACCTAATAGCATATTAACTCCAGGAAAGCAGAAGCTGTCTGTCTTCACAGGTGTACTCTAATGCCTACTATTGAATAGCCCATAGTAGGGATTCAATAGTGAAAGAAGGTGACCTGGGGCAAGGTTTGGAGTCAGAGCATATATCTGATATCATAGCTATTATGTCCTATATCCTTTGATCATCCTTTCTAGGTCAGTCACCTGAGGAAGCAAGGGTTACATATAAAAATTCAATGTTTCAACTTAAGGTGTCTTTATTTTTAGTTACTTTTCCTTTCCCCTTGGTCTCCTTCTCTATCTCCAATTGAAGAATAAAAAAGAAGAGGAGAATAAGGATGGGAAGAAAGAACAGCAGGAATCACCCCTCAGTATAGTTTATAGCAACTATTTTAAAATAAATTTTTTAAATTGGTAATATCCAATGTTGATGAGGTTGTGGAAAAACTAGTACAAAGTGCTGATGAAAATAAATGATGATTCCACGGGAAGCCTGTTTCTCCCTCTCCTACTCCCCATGCTTGTGTTCCCTCTCTCGCTGTGTCTCTCTGTCAAATAAGTAAATACAATCTTTAAAAAAAAAAGAAAAGAAAAGAAATGATGATACCTAGCTTTTGTTAAGCAGCTACTAAGTTCTAAATACACATTTCATTTCATTTGGTCCTCACAACTCTATGGGACAGATCTATGGGACAGGAACGACTACTGTTCCCATTTTATGGACCAAGAAATTGAGGCTTAAAGAGGTTGACTATAGGGGCGCCTGGGTGACTCAGTTGGTTAAGCATCCCACTCGATCTCAGCTCAGGTCTTGATCTCAGTGTCATGAATTCAAGCCCCACATTGGGTTCCATGCTGGGTGTGGAGACTACTTAATTTAAAAAAAAAGGGGGAAAAGAAAAGAAAAAAATAAAGAGGTTCACTATAGAAACATTATGTTGACACAACTTTTTTTTTTAAAGCAACACAACAAGTGATATACCAAAACTATATAACATTTGTATTTCTGACCCAATTATGCCAATCTTTTCTGGAGTAACTCAAGAGAAAAAAAGAGCTAATTCACAAAGACTTTCACCACAGCATAACCTCAAATAGTGAAAAAGTAGAAACAACTTAAATGCAAACGAGAGAATTTATAGAACATCAACATGATAGAATATTATGTGGCTACTGAAAGAATAATTATGAAGACTATTGAAATACAGAAAAATGTTCTATGGTATACCAAACTAAAAATCAGGCTGTGAAAATGAACACACAATATAACAACCACTTAAAAGTATATGCATTTGAATAAGAACCAAAAAGGAATAAATGAAAATAGTTGTCTTGAGAATGCAGGATTATAGATTTCTTTTTCTTTTTTAAAGTACTCGCTTTAATACAATTACATTGTTTTTACTTTTAAAAAATAAATAATACCCATGATAATAGGGGGAAAGTGCTGAATTAGATATATATGTGCTCTGCTGAAAAGACCCCTAATTAAACCATTGAACTTAAGTCACTATTACTGATCAATACAAGGATATTTGAGGATATCAAACAAACTTGAGAAATCCATTTTTAAAACTGGTTTAATGAATTTATCAGCAATTCTGAAGACTCCTGGTTGACGTCCAATGAGGATCCATGGTAGGTAACTCTTCTCCATGTCATGTTCTACCCTCACGCCCAAGCTTTAAGTTAGCAGCTTTGATCCATCTAGTCTTAGCCATCAGTGATTTTATAGTTCTGACTTTTGGTCTTGTTCTTGGATACAGTGTGTCTCTTTCAGAAAAGCCACGCTCATGTATCCAGCTTCAGAATTCTGTGAACACGAAAGAGACTCGGGAGACTTGGGGTTTGCCGTTGCTGCTTCTGATATATGTTCTTTAATCTCTTGAAGACTTCCAACCGACTCTACCAAACCTGTTCCTGAAAAACTAAGAATGGCCATACGTGAGGACTTTTTGAAAACAGGATCTCTTGGTAGCACTTTGGGGTTACAGGGATAAAGTATTAATAGGATTTCAGTTTTTTACAACTGTCAAACACAAAGGAAATCAAATAACATTTAGCTTAAATTTATGTTTATGGATTACTTTCTACTTTAGTCAAGATTCTGTCAGGTGCTGGGGCGCCTGGGTGGCTCAGTTGGTTAAGCAGCTGCCTTCGGCTCAGGTCATGATCCTGGAGTCCCTCGATCGAGTCCCACATCAGGCTCCCTGCTCAGCGGGGAGTTTGCTTCTCCCTCTGACCCTCCCCCCTCTCATGTGCTCTCTCTCATTCTCTCTCTCTCAAATAAATAAATAAATAAAAATCTTAAAAAAAAAAAAGATTCTGTCAGGTGTGGGGATGAAGAGGTGGAAAGAGAGAAGGGATTGGGAAAAGATTCAAATACTAAATATAGAAACATGACTCCCAAATGCTATGCTTTGTCAAGCCAGCAACTCAGGATGAGTTAGGCAGCCATGACTCTCAGGCTTGCAGTTGATTGTCTTGACTTTACTAACCTGGGGTTTGGTAAGGGCAAGATTTTATTCAATGATTCCAATTCAGCGATGTTTGTCTCCTGAAAGAAAAGAAAGGATGAATATTTAAAATTATAATTATAAGCCATTGGCAATATGATCCTAAAACATGTGCTTTATATATATTTTTGGTTAAAAATTTAATCCCTTCCCCTCCTACTTGCTAGAATGGCCATCCTAAAAAAGACAAGAGATAACAAATGCTGGCGAGGATGTGGAGAAAAGGGAGCCCTTGTGCACTGTTGATGGGCATGTACATTGGTACAGCCACTGTGGAAAACAGTATGGAGGTTCCTCAAAAAATTAAAAAAAGAAATACCATATGATCCAACAATTCCACTTTTGGATATCTGGAGAAAATGAAATTACTGTCTGAAGATATCTGCACCCCACCCCATGTTCATAGCAGCATGATCTTACGTATACGTACAATCTAAAAAAAAACAAAAAACAAACTCATAGAAGCAGAGATCAGATTTGTGGTTGCTAGAGGTGGGGGTGTGGTGGATGGAGGAATTAGGTGAAGGTGATCAAAAGGTACAAATTTCCAGTTGTAAGATAAATTCTGGGGATGTAATGTACAACATGAAGACTACAGTTAACAATACTGTACTGTATATTTGAACGTTGCTAAGACAGATCTTAAAGGTTCTCATTGTCAGGAAAAAAATCATAACTATGTGAGGTGATAGATGTTTTTTTTTTTTTTTTTTTTTAAGATTTTATTTATTTATTTGAGACAGAGAGAATGAGAGACAGAGAGCATGAGAGGGAGGAGGGTCAGAGGGAGAAGCAGACTCCCTGCCGAGCAGGGAGCCCGATGCGGGACTCGATCCCGGGACTCCAGGATCATGACCTGAGCCGAAGGCAGTCGCTTAACCAACTGAGCCACCCAGGCGCCCCTGTGAGGTGATAGATGTTAACTAACCTTATCGTGATAATCATTTTGCATTGTATATCTATATCAAATCATTGTTATACAAAATAAAAGTTATACTTTTTAACTTACACAATGCATGTTGTATGTCAATTACATCTCAATAAAACTGAAAAAAATGTAATCCCTAAATACCTATAGAATATCTGGTAATTATAAATCTTATACTTTTATATTAACACGTTCATTGTAAGCCTGCTTATTATATCTATTTTCCTACATGAATTACCTCATATTAGCTGATATAATCATTCTGTTCTACTAGGTAAGTTTTTACTTACTACTCTGGTAAACATTTTCTGTCCCTTTAAATCATGAAAAAAAGTATCTGTTTTTTTGTAAAATTTATGACTTTAAAAACCAAATACCCTTTCTCACACAAACCCATCAACACAGACCAAATTTTACATATAATTATGAGGGTTTACTGATTCCCCTAAACTTGGACCTCTGTTTAACCTTTGATACAGGCCAACTCGTTTCTGTGAGAAATTCTTAGTTATCCTGAAATAAATGAGAAGCTTCTATAAGGAGGAAAAAACTAGCATTCAGAGAAATTTATGTGTTAAAAATATTACTAGACTAAGCGGGGGAAATCGGAGGGGTAGATGAACCATGAGAGACGATGGACTCTGAAAAACAAACAGGGTTCTAGAGGGGAGGGGGGTGGGAGGATGGGTTAGCCTGGTGGTGGGTATTGAGGAGGGCACATTCTGCATGGAGCACTGGGTGTTATGCACAAACAATGAATCATGGAACACTTCATCTAAAACTAATGATGTAATGTATGGGGATTAACATAAGAATAAAAAAAAAGTAAAAAAAAAATATTACTAGACTAGGAGTTAGGAGAGCAAGGCTTGAATTCTGGCTCTGCTAGTTAGACTCTGATATGTCCCGTTACCTCCCTGAGTTTTGTTTCCTACATTTAAAATGTGAGAATAACAATTAATCACTAATCTTTCAGGGTTATTGTGAAAATTAATTAACATAAGCATACCTAACATATGGGAGGAACTCAATAAATGTTCGATATAGAAACAAATGTATGTGTATTTACTGAGAAAAAGAAGCTGTATTTAGGGCGCCTGGGTGGCTCAGTTGGTTAAGCGACTGCCTTCGGCTCAGGTCATGATCCTGGAGTCCCGGGATCGAGTCCCGCATCGGGCTCCCTGCTCAGCGGGGAGTCTGCTTCTCCCTCTGACCCTCCTCCCTCTCCTGCTCTCTGTCTCTCATTCTCTCTCTCAAATAAATAAATAAAATCTTTAAAGAAAAAAAAAAAAAAGAAGCTGTATTTATTAAATGCCATTTATTTGCCAAGCAATACACTACGTATTTTATATGAATTATTCTAATTATTCTACTTTATCTCCAGTAGCCATCTCTGAATTCATTCATTCATTCATTCATTCATTCATTCATTCTTATAATAGCTTTATGGAGAAATAATTCACACACTATACAATTCAGGCATTTAAAGTGCACAATTTGGGGTGCCTGGGTGGCTCAGTTGGTTAAGCATTTGACTCTTGGTTTTGGCTCATGTTGTGATCTCAAGGTCATGGGATCAAGCCCCACGTCAGACTCCACTGTGGAGTCTGCTTGTCTCTCTCACTCTGCTCTACCTCCCACTTCCGCTTTCTCTCTCTCTCTCAAATAAATAAATAAAAATAAAGCACACAATTCAACAGTTTTTAGTATATTCACAGGGTTGTACAACTATTATTACAATAAATTTTAGAATATCTTCATCACCCCCAATATAAACCTAATACCCTTTAACTACAGCCCCCATCCCTCAATGCCTCAGCCCTAGGCAACCACTCATCTACTTCTATGTTTATATATTTGCCTATTCTCGACATTTTATATAAATGGAATCATATAATACATGGTGACTGGATTTTTTTCATTTAACATAATATCCTTAAAGTTCATCTGCATTATAACATGGATCAATACTTCATTACTTTTTACGGTTGAATGGTATTCTGTTGTATGGATGGATATACCACACTTTATTTATCCATTCATCAGTTGATAGACATTTGGGTTGTTTACACCTCTTGGCTATTATCAGTAATGCTGCTATAAATATTCATATACAGATTTTGGTGTGGAACAGCCACCTTTTGAGTGTTATTATTTCCTTTTCCCAGATGAAGGAACTAGAAGGTGAATGAGGTTTCCTTCTTTCACCCACAACTAGTAAAATGCTGAGCTGGGATTTGGGACGTAAGGTGCAGCGAGAAAACCTATCAAGGACACAAAGCCGTATTTGGAGAGCGGAGGATTCAGAAAAAGCTTTATGGAAGAGAAGATATTTAGGTTGAATTATGAGGGACAGTAGAAACTAACCAAAAAAAAAAAAAAAATAAATCTGGGGCAGGAAAGTCATGGGAGAAGGCAGTGGAGGGAGAGGGATTTCCTAGAAGAGCCCAAAGAAGACTATGGTAAGTCATTGTATGGCTTTGGGTCATATGGTCAGATTATATTTTGTGAAGACCCCTCCGGCTATAGACTAACGGAACAATAGGATTTCAAAAGACAAAGCCCGGAAGATGAGAGAAGGAAGGAAGATGGGATGTGTCTTTCCAAGTAAGGGAAATACATAACCAGAGGGAGGAAAGCAGAGCTTTGGGGGAAACAGTAAACAGATTGGCTTCATTTGATCAGACTTGTTTGATGTCAGAAAGTTATTTGGATTATGGGGAGTTCCCATGTGGCTTCAATTCCTCTGGACTAGACGTCAACCCTGGAAACCTTCCCTAACCACCCAGACAGGTTTAGATGCCACTCCGCCTGCTTTCACAGCATTCTGGGCCTACCGCTATTGCAGAACTCATCACGGCGTATGGTAGTCACTCTCATCAGAGCTGAGTTCTGTGAGGGCAGACACTGTATCTTGTACATCACCATATCCAAACCACAAGGGGGGACAGTATGAGGCCTGGCACCCTGTATATGCCTAATAAATAGCTGTTGAATGAATGAACTCTATCTGATAGACAAAGCAAGTCTCTGAAACTCTGTGAGATGAAGTACTATGAAGGCAAGCAGGGCTTCATGAGGATTAGTCTCGAGGCATGCATGGGGCAGATTAGGAGGAAAGACTGAAAGGAGATGAGTTAAGTTGTTGCTATAACCCAGGTACTAAGTGCTTGGGATGCAGAGGGTAACACAACAGACATAGTTCCTGCTCTCATGGAGTTTATAATCCAACAGGGAGGAAAGATGGGATTACAACACAGGAAGCAACATGGTCTCTTACAAAGCTATGTCCCTGGTTACCCCCATACCCCAAAAGGGAAACAGTAGACTTGGGGTATTCAAACAGTAGACTTAGTGGCTAAGAACAAGGTACCAGACAGAGTTTATTTCAGACCCTGTTCTGCTTATTGGCGATATGTCTTGGGCAATGATGTCACTTCACCTCTCTAGAGCTCAGTTTCCTCAGCTGTGAAAATGGCAAGGTTATTTTGTGGATTAAATGAGATAATGTACATAAAATGCTTACCACAGTACCAGGCGCGTAGCAAGCACTCAACAAATGTCAAGCTCTCACCATTTTAGCCTCTGAGGTGTTGCAAGGAAGGAGGAGATCTAGGATATGTCTGATCTCAGGGATCTATAAACTGATCCGTTTGTAGTACGATACTCAATCACTGAGAATCAAGAGATGTGGGAAATGTCAGCAGTAGCTGCGCGACTCAAGCATACCATTTAACCTCTCTTGAGTTTTATCTCCCTCCTGTATAAAATGAGGGGATTGAATTGGAAGATCCTTAAGATTCTAAGTTTAAAAACAATTTGGAGTTGTTTTAACAGGTATGAAGATGTTACAAGTTGGTACTTTTGTGACACATGAAATGTGGAGCTTGAGGTACTATAGTCCTGACCCCTGTCACATTTCTTATCTTGTTTGAGGATAATGTTGTGGATCTCAAAGCTATCGGGTCTAATATATACTCCATTAAGGCTCTAACTCAGCACCTATAATACTATAGTGCTTGTTCATGTATGTCTCTGTCCTTCTCTACTAGACTAAAGACTTCCAGAAACAGGGTCTATCTTCATATTCCTAGGACTTAGCATAGTTTCCTGAATTGATAAATGTTTGTTGAATGAATAAGTAGAATAGTGAATGACTAGACAGCTGAGAACAATTGTAGTTCAAGCAAAAACATAAACTATTGGAAATTAAGCCACATAATCTGGCAGTTCTACTTTGGACAAAATCTACAAAACAACTCATATAGTTTGGAAATAATCATTTCTTTCTTTCTTTCTTTCTCTCTCTCTCTCTTTCTTTCTTTCTTTCTAAGATTTTATTTATTTATTTGACAGAGAGATAGAGAGAGAGCACAAGTGGGCAGAGCAGCAGGCAGAGGGAGAGGGAGAAGCACACTCCCCACTGAGCAGGGAGCCCGGTGCAGGGCTCGATCCCAGGACCCTGGGATCATGACCTGAGCCGAAGGCAGACGCTTAACCGACTGAGCCACCCAGGGACCCCTCACCTTTCTTTTTTTTTTTTTTTTTAAAGATTTTATTTATTTATTTGAGAGAGAAAAGTGTGTGCATGAGTTGGGGGAAGGGCAGAGTGAGAGGGTGAGAAAGAATCCTAAGCAGATTCTGTGCTGAGTGCAGAGCCCAACACAGGGCTTGATCCCAGAACCCCGAGACCATGACCTGAGCGGAAATCAAGAGTTGGACACCCGACTGACTGAGCCACCCAGGCACTCCAGAAGTAATCACCTTTCTGAGAGCAAACCAGATGTGGGTCTTATGTTCACAGCAATAGTACCCAATAAGGAGGATCTACATGAAGTATCCTGGAAGGAAACATCTAGCAGGTGATACAAGCCAGGGGAGAAAGCAAGAAGCCTCTGTCTTGGATTCAGAATGCACCTCTGATCACTGAAGTCCCTCTCGCTGACACATTCACCAGCCAGACTCTGGACCTTCTCTGAATCTATACTATTTGCCACATCTATCTAAACTTGGCTACTTGTCTGCTTGGATTTTTGTAACTTAATTGCTTTTTCTCTCTTTTGTTCTTGACTCTTTGTTCTTAGGCTTGACCCCATGCCAGACCAGACTATCTTCATTTATGTCTTTGAGCCTCAGATTTGTTCATTTCTCAGACAGGGCTAGAATAATTCATGGCAAACAGGGTTGAGAATGAGGTATACATGTGAAAGCATTTAATATTCATTCTCAAATGTTTATGGAGCACCTGTCTGTAAATAAAATGACATATGAAATACAAGCCTTGCCCTCCAGGATCTCACTGCTGAGTTGAGATAGAGAAGCAAAAAGACAATGGTGATACAGTGTTAAAGAAGCTATGAGGCATGCACAATCTCTTTGGGATCACATAGGAGAAGAGTGTCTACTAAAAGCTGACCCAGGAGTGCCTGGGTGGCTCAGTTGGTTGGGCGTCCTACTCTTGATCTCGGCTCAGGTCTTATTCTCAGGGTCATGAGTTCGGGCCCCACTTGATCTCAGGGTCATGAGTCTGGGCCCCAAACCGACCCAATGAAGAGCAAAGCTGGCCAAGGGCAGTCTCAGGTTCTGCTGCTCTGGTGCAGCCAATGAGCTTCTTTGCCACAGGCCACCATGAAGCCAAGTGCAGCCTACAGCTACATGAAGGTGAAGAGAGAACACAATAACCTTGGCAACTAGGCTTCATATGAAGGACACGACAGAAGCATGCATCTTACCTCTCTGTGAATCCGGATGCTCCTTATGATACGCTCTAAGAGGCCAACCTGCTGTGTAAGATGGCAAGTGGTGTCCTGCAATTGCCTCTTTTCTTTATCCAGAAGAAGAACTCTAAGAATGGGATAGATCAGAGGAATAACTAAACATTTCTGTATCACTACTAAAAACTCAAAACTATGTCCCACTTACCACTAGCTCTGGGTCTTAGCCCACTGCCTAGATTATGGAACCAACTTTGGCAGAATAATTCCCACCATGTTCCAAGACCAAGTAGAAATTAATAAGCTTTTGGCCTGTACAGAGTCATTAAAAACATATTGAGAACAGAGACATACCATATGCAAGAGTATGGAAGGGAAGGCACAATTCTAGCCCTTGAGAAATCTGACAAAGGATATGATCCCATTTAGGGGTGGGGCTGAAACAAGAGACTCTGCATCCCTTCAAATATTGTAGCTACACAGCCTGCATCTGGTTCTCATCCCATACAGTCATCCCATACTTTTGGAGTAGTAGTAGCAGTAGTAGTAGTAGTAACAGCAGCAACAACAGTAATAGTAACAGGAGCACCGGCAGCAGCAGTAGTAGCAGAAGCAGCAGCAGTAGTAGCAGAAGCAGCAGCAGTAATAGCAGCAGCAGCAGTAATAGTAGCAGCAGCAGTAGTAACAGCAGCAGCAATAGTAATAGTAATAGCAGCAGTAGTAGTAATAGTAGTATTAGCAGCAATAGTAATTAAGCAGCAGCAGCCACAGCAGTAGTAATAGCAGTAGTAGCAGCAGCAACAGCAGCAGTAATAGCAGTAGTAGCAGCAGCCACAGCAGTAGTAATAGTAGCAGCAGCAGCAGTAACAGTAGCAGTAGTAATAGTAGTAGCAGCAATTGTAATAGTAGCAGCAGCAGCAGTAGTAGCAGCAACAGTGGTAGTAATAATAGTAGTGGCAGTAGTAGCAGCAGCAGTAGTAGCAGCAACAGCAGCAGTAATAGCAGTAGTAGCAGCAGCAACAGCAGTAGTAATAGTAGCAGCAGCCATAATAGCAGCAGCAGTAGTAATAGCAGTAGTAATAGTAGCAGCAACTGCAGTAGTAATAGTAGTCGTGGCAGTAGGAGCAGCAGCAGCAGTAATAGCAGCAGCAGCAGCAACCGTTTACCACGGCCTTACCATGTGCTTAGGCACTGTGCCCCACCCACAGAGTAAACACTTAAACCTGCTCATGTGTTGGCTCATCTGATCCTTGCAACAACCCCATGAGATGGATATTGTTATGGAGCCTATTTTAGAGATGAGGAAACTGAAGCCCAGAGAAAAGCAACTGGTTTCAGGACATAAAACCGGAAAGTCGTAGAGCTGAGATGCCAATCCAGATCTTCCCGATTTCTAAGCCTGAGTTCCTAGGCACTACACCAGGCTCACTCTCCAGGGCCAAGGTGTATTTGGGACACATGATGGTAGAATAGTGTTGATCAGAGATTTGTGTTTGAGTTCGGGTTCTGCCACATACTAGCTGTGTGACCCCTGGCAAATTACCACATCTGAGCCTCAGTTTTCTCATCTGTAAAAGGAAGCAGCATCCTGTAGAAGAAACTTAACTCCAAGGAAAACACACAAGTCCAATCCAGATGGCCAAAGTGTGTCTTTAGGAGGGCAAGAGGGGAACACCATTAATGTTAAGGCACGGGTAATATGTCAGTTGTGTTGGGAATATCAGAATCAATGACCTAGTTTGAGAAGGGCAATGGCTTATATAGACTATATAAAAGGGGAGACACAGACAGTAAGAGATCATCAGAGACTCCCCAGGTCTGCCCTGAGAAGTGTGTGCCCACAACAGCAGAAAGGAGAGTTCCAGTCTGCTGGACAGATCTCCCCCACAGACTGTGGTGCTGTGGGCTCTAGGGCCAAGCTACTGAGGCCAAGCACACACTGCTGTCACTGACTAGGCTGCCCGAGTTCCCGAGCGTCTCTGGACCTTAGCTTTTTCCCATAAAATAGGGCTAATCCCAGAGCCTCCCTCGTGGGATTGGTGTGAGGATTGATGAGAGACAGAGAGAGCTTAGAACAATGCCTAGCACATTGTAAGTGCTCAAAAAATGTTAGTCATTATGGTTATTATTGGTGACTCTCTGTGTTAAGATCAAACCACTCTCTTTGCCCTAATTCTTTGCTCCAAGGAAACTTTTCATTGTAACTGGAGTTTCCTAATAGAGGAGAGAGTGCTTGGGCTGGCTGATAATGTGAATTCTTCTCTGCTGGGACCATTTCTCAGTATAAATTAATACAATTGGCATCCTATGGGTTTCATGAATTTAAGTCACTAGTATGAGCCTGTTCCTCTCTTGATCTACCTTGATTCCAGAGGTATCAGATGATAAAAATGAGTGTCAACACATAAAGTGACAGCCAGAATGAGCACAGCTAGGTCCTCAGTCAGGCAATGCCTATGTGAGAGAGACCAACCTCCTCCATGATCTTTTTCTCTTTATTTTCATAACATTTGCATGAATTGCTGAAAACAGCAGGCAGCAGAGCAACAGTTATGAGATAGGCTGCAAACCCAAAGGACAGTCTCTGGAACAATCTCTTTGTTGAGGGAGAAACATCTTTGCAGAGTTCATTGGCTCCTCGGGCAGGACCGCACCTACCTGTTCTGGACTGAAGATATTACCCATTTGTTGCTGTGGATTAAGTCTTCTTGCTCTGAGTTGTTCCAGAAGTTTCCTTTTCTCTAGGAGCAGTATATCATTTTGAGCACTGACCTCTTCCTGGAATGCCTTCTCCTAGAGATAATAAAGCCCCTCACTACCACAGCAGGAGGAAGAATTACGAAGTTGACAGCAAATTTCCCTTCTTTACTTTTCCTCTCCTGTCCCCTAGTCTGTTTTCACCTGTTTGCTGACATTGTCAGCTAGATAGTTCTTCTGTTTATTTTGGTTATTTTAGGTCTTGTATTTTTTTTGAACAATTAATCATTCTCCTGGGTTAACATTTAAAAATACCTGAGCACTCCACTTCCAATAAGGTCCCAAGGCTTTCATGTGTATTCTAATACCATAGGTATATCAAATCACTACCAAATGCAACTGAATTCCCCGAAGCTCCAGTTTGACATTTTTCCATATAATACAACTCCATCTGCATTGGGGTGATAGTCTTTTTAAGACAAAGTGAGGAGATGGGAATTTAGCCCCCATACTTGGCAACCAGCATCAGGATCTCAGTTGCCTTGGCAAATGAAGCAGGTAAGCCAGCTACCGAGAATATCCTTGCAGTGATCATGCTAAAGAGACTTCTAACTTGACACCATGTCTCGTTTTCTACCAACAATTTTCCCAGAAAGCAATAGCTAGTGAAGTTATAGCTAAAATGATAAAGGAGTGATCTGGTGAAAAAATACTAATGTTCTTATATTGAAAGAGTCAGTAGCTATTAATAAATTATCACTGTGGGTGAGGCGTTTAGAAGCTCAAAAGTGTAGAATTGCCCTCCTCATTTCACTGATGCCCCGTCAGTGATAAGTCCTTCACCCTTCTGTGTTTGTGCCCCACCTGCCAAAGGCAGGAGTGAGTGGATATGGGAGAAGCAGAATGAGCTGCTGGCAGATGGTGAATCACAGAGTTAAGAGGGGCAACTTTCTTTCTTTCTTTTAAATAAGGCACTAATATAGATCATCCAGAAAAGACTCCATCTATTATTCAAGAATTGTAAGAAAGGATATTACATTATGTTCCGAAACAAACTACTCCAGATTTTAAAGTCCCGCAGCCAGGACCCTTCAATGTCTAACAATAGTCCTGTCTGCTCTTATTTAAATACATTTTTGGCGAGGATTGAGAATAGAAGCAGTCATCCCACCAATACTACTCTGCTGTTACAACTGGATTAGAAAGGAAACCAGATGGGGCAGGCTACTGACACTCTGCCCTTTGGAAATGCCTTATTTATTTATTTATTTTTGAACTGGAAAATAAGGACACCTGCTCTAATAAAAGGATAAGATATTTGGAGAAATCTAGTTTGGATGTTTACAACAGTCAGGAGACTCAACTGGCTCACTGTATAAAGAGAAGGGTGAAGGAACGAAATCCAAAAAATTGCCATTACTTTCTGGAGACTTGGTGCTTGGAAGGTGAGTCGAGCTTTTTTATGCTAGTGGCTCTGGTCCACAGGCCCTAAAATAAGTAAAACCAGGACCTCCAGGTGTGTACCACTGTGGCATTAAAAGATCTCACATCAGTCTTCTCTAGGCTAAGTATTTCCTATTCCATTAACAATTCCTCTCATGAACTGTACATCTACCAATCAATATGTTTCTAAGAGAGCTTGCACCAAAAGAGAAGAGAAGAACATGTCTGGAAAGTTGTCTGTGTCAGGTGCCACCTCACGCATTTCCTATTTTAACTGCACAAAAGCCTCGTGAGGTGGGGATTAGTTCTGCCACTTCACGGACGAGGAAAATGATACCTGGAGACTTGGGCCAGGTCACAGAACTATGAAGTGGCAGGTCTAGATTTTGCATCTGTCTACGGCCAAAGCCCCCAGCAGCCTTCAAGGGCAGTGAGCAAAGGGACCAACTGCTCTTCCTTAGCCTCTGCTTATTTGCCATCTCTCCTGGAAATCTGTGGCTCTCTGGGTAGATGTGTCCGTTTCCCAGGGCTGCTGTAACAAATTACCACAAACTGGATGGCTGAAAACAAAAGGAACGGGTTTTCTCACATTTGTGGAGGCTACAAGTCTAAAATTGGAGTGTTGGCTGGGTAAGTTCCTTCTGGGGGCTCTATGCCTGTCTCTCAGCTTCTGGAGTTTACAAGCAATCCCTGGTGCTCCCTGGCATAGCTACATCCCTCCGATAGCTGCCTCTATCATCACGTGGCCTTCTTCCCCTGTGTGTGTCTACGTGTGCCTGCTCTTCTTATAAGGACGCCAGTCATATTGGATTTAGGGCCAACTCTAATCCACCATGAGCCCATCTTAATTAATTACACCTGCAAAGACCTTATTTCCAAATTAGATCCCATTCTGAGGTTCTGGATAGACACGAATTTGTGGAGGACACTATTCAACCCAGTACAGTCGGGAAGAAAGAAGTAGGAGGCTGTTTCTGTCATGTAAGCCTAACAGTGGAAGGCAGGCAGTACAAAAGAGTGGTAATGCAGAAGTAGGCTTCTATTTCTGGTGGGCCCACCAACCAGGATTGCTACTTTCTTCTGTAGTACTTTTCATGTACTTTTCCTAGTTGTGAGTCTAACCTAGATCTGAGTCTTTAAAGTTTGACAATTTAGTACCCAAAGAGAAGGATACTGCAAAATCCAACTTATTTTCCTCTCTCACTATAGTGTGGAGAATCAGGAGGATTTTTTTTTTAAACATTGGTGACCCATCTGTTATAATCCAAAAATGTTTTATTGTGTGTAGTCTAGAATTCTTAACCATCCCATAATAGCCCATGGAATGACTGAAATTGCATGAATTCTTTTGGGATCCTTGGCACATACATAGAAACGAGTATTTTAGGAGTGAGCGCAGAATTTTCAAAATTCTGATGGGCTAGGCATCTCAAGAAGGGAAAGCATTACTGGCTTAGTCAGTTACTCTCCACTTTGAATTCGTGTAGTTTAATGATCTCAAGACCATTCTGCAGTTGATTCCAGGCCATTTGTCTCATTTTCCTCCTACCTACCAGTAAGTCACAGGGGCAATGGGACAAAGATGAAGAAGATGTGGATATTTAGAAAAAAAGCCTGCAGACACTACACAAGGACTGATAAGTAGGGGTCACCAATTTTCACTGCCATTTAAAACTGACAGAAGTTTGAGGCAAAATGAGGGCAATGTGAAGTAGGAATGAGTTACGTAGGGTGGTCTGGAAGTCTCTGCTGATGGATATTTAAGAGAAGACATTTTCATTTGAAGACAAGACACTGACTGGAGTTGGAAGTGCAGGATAGTTTCAGTGTCTGATTCAGTTTACTAACACCATGAGTCTTACATACTTTTTGGCAGAATTTCTCACATCGAAAGAAGGTGCAGAAAGAAATGAGAACCTAGAGTACGAAGAGGCCACAAGAGAATTAAAGCACCAGGGGGCTTTCTCGAATGAGCCAAGCCATGGCACATTGGGGAGCTCTTCACCTTTCCACTCACTATTTCCCTTTGCTGACGCAGACCTCTGATTTCATTTTCCAGTTGTTCAATTCTCTCATCTCGTAGTTCTACTTCATGAATTAAACGGTCCTTAACTCTGCGAAGCTTGACTTTGTAATGGTAATGTTTCTTGTCATAGCTCCTATAAAAGTAAATTTAAATAGAGGCGCAGCTGAGCACAGTGGACATTCATGTTGCTTCCTCAGTGTGCACCTTTCTTGGGTTTCCTCCTCTTGCTTTCTTGAGGCCTGCCACCAGATGTGGGTACTTTTTTTTTTTTTAAAGATTTTATTTATTTATTCATGAGAGACAGAGAGAGAGAGAGAGAGAGGCAGAGGGAGAAGCAGGCTCCCAAGGAGCAGAGAGCCCGATGCGGGACTCGATCCCAGGACCCTGGGATCATGACCTGAGCCGAAGGCAGACGCTTAACCATCTGAGTCACCCAGGCGCCCCAGATGTGGGTACTTGTCCTGCCTCCCATCTGCAGGACTTCTGGTCCCCAAGTGGGGGAATGGACCAAGGGTAACCTCCTAAATAGCACCAGCTTTAGTCACCCCTAACTCAGGAAATTCCTTGACTTTGGATCCCTGACATCTAATTCTGAATCCTGCTCCATGGAGTCAGTCATTAATTTAAGTTTCGAGTTCTTGGCTATCCCCTTGGATGGTGATATAACCCACTTCAGTCTCTGATAACTGAGTCCGCTCTCAGTCCTTGCCCCGAGTCTGGACTTCTGAAGGCCAATTCTATGTAGGTCTCTGCTCAAGACTCTAACTCAGATTCTGACATAAATCAAACTTACCGCCAATAAGTACATGAAAAGATATTCAACATCATTAGCCATTAAGGAAACATAAATCAAAGCTACAGTGAGATACCATTTCACACCCACCAGGCTGGCTAAAATAAAAAAGAAGACAATAACAAGTACTGGCAAAGATGTAGAGAAATTGGAACTCTCAAACACTGCTGGTCAAATGGTGCAGCCTCTTTGGAAAAAGCCTGGCAGTTCCTCAAATGGTTAAACGTAGAGCCGTAGGACCCAGCAGCTCCACTCCTAGGTATCTACCCAAGAGAAATGAAAACATATGTCTTCACAAAAACTTATATGTGAATATTCATAGTAGCACTATTCACAATAGCCAAAAGGTAGAAACAACCCAAAGACCATCAACTGATGAAAGGATAAACAAAATATGGAATATCTGTACAGTGGAACATGAGTCTGCCTCAGAAAGGAATGAAATGCTGATCCACGCTACAACATAGAGGAACCTTGAAAGCATTATGCTAAGTGAAAGAAGCCTCACTCACAAAGCACCACATATTATATGGTTCCATTTCTATGTAATGTCCAGAAGAGGCAAATATAGAGGATTCCTGGTTGCCTAGGGTTGGGGGTGGGGAGGGAAATTGGGGATGGCAGATGATAACTAAAGGGTTTCTTTTGGGGGTAATGAAATGTTCTAAAATTGATTGTGGTGATGGAGGTACAACTAAAAGCCACTGAATTGTACACTTCAAATGGGTGAGCTGTATGGTATGTCAATTATATCAATAAACCTGTTTTTAAAAAAAGAACAAAAATCTATGTTACCATTTCAAGCTACTATAACAGCTAATATGCATAAACAAGGAAACAGATTAAAACCTCAATACCACCACCTCTTTGAAGATGACCGTGCTTTCCAAATAAGAATATTGTTATTCAGAAAGCACTTCTGCAAATTAAAACTTGCGGAGAGATTTTACTTTGAACCTATTAGGTCTAATAACACAAAATCACTCTAAACTAGGATTTCTTGACCTTTGTCCTATTGACATTTTGTGCCAGATAATTCTTTGTTGTGGAACTCTGTACTGTGCGCTGTAGAATGCTTAGCAGCATCCTTGGCCTCGACCCACTAGATGCCAGTAGTACCTTCTACAGTGTGACAACCCAAAATATCTTCAGACACTGCGAAACGTCCCCTTGTCCTGGGAGGCAAACTACTGCTCGCTGAGAACCATTGCTGCAGCTAACGTTCCTAAGCTGGGTTTTCTCTAAGCCTACAGCCGTGATTCTCAAACTGTGTTCTGACTGGCAACATCAGCCTCACCTGGGAACTTGTTGGAAATGCAAAGTCTCAGGCTCTACCCCAGAACTACAGAATCATAAACTCTGGGAGTGCATCAGTGTTTTGTCATAAGTCATCTGGGGATTCCAGTGCAGGCTAAAGCTTGAGAAAGCTATGGGCATATTAGGAAGGGAGGGAGGCCCTCATCACTCCCATTTCATTATAAACAGACTACCTGTGGCAGGCTATAAGGTGCAGGTATATAGTCTTTCTTCTTTCCTGCTAACAAAACCCAGATTTCATTTAGGTGTCCACAGAGAGCCCTTGATCTTGAGAAAGGTGGGTGGGCCCCAGGTGTGTGTGTGTGTGTGTGTTTGTGTGTGTGTAGCCAGGGGATGGGCTTGTGAGACAGGTATGCCTGCTGGGCACTTCTAGGAACTTGAGAAACCAACCCTCTCTGCCCTGGCTGCCCTCCGCTGAGGCTGCGCTACCTGCAGCTGCAGTCTCTGCCTTGTAACCATGACGTGACAAGCCTAAAGATGAAGGGGTCAACCCACCAAGCATGGCAGAGCAGAATGAATGAAAGAGCCTGGTTCTTTTTTTTTTTTTTTTTTAAAGATTTTATTTATTTATTTGAGAGAGAGCGAATGAGAGACAGAGAGCACGAGAGGGAAGAGGGTCAGAGGGAGAAGCAGACCCCTCGCTGAGCAGGGAGCCTGATGTGGGACTCGATCCCGGGACTCCAGGATCATGACCTGAGCCGAAGGCAGTTGCTTAACCAACTGAGCCACCCAGGCGCCCCAAGAGCCTGGTTCTTAACAACACCCCTGAGCAGCTGAATCTGCCTCAGAAATCATCTTCCTCCAGATTTCTTGTTACATGAGAAAAAAATTTTGGTCTAAATGTATTAGGTCGGTTTTTTGGTTTGTTTTGTTTTGTGGTTAATTACATCCTGATATCTTAAAAACAAAAAAACTACTCCAAACAAAGACCATTCTTTTTTTTTTTTTTTTGGTATATATCTTAATGTGGAAAACATCTTGAGAGACATTTGTATACAAAAAGAAAACAGAAACCTGATTTTTCCTTTAAGTTTTCTTTTTTCTTTCTTTTTTAAAATTCAATTAATTAATATATAGTGTATTATTAGTTTCACAGGTAGAGTTCAGTGACTCATCAGTCTTATATAACACCCAGTGCTCATTACATCACGTGCCCTCCTTTATATCCATCACTCAGTTACTCCATCCCGCCACCCCCCCTCCCCTCCAGCAACCCTCAGTTTGTTTCCTATGATTAAGGGTCTCTTATGGCTTGTCTCCCTCTCTCATTTCATTTTGTTTTATTTTTCCCTCTCTTCTCCTATGATCCTCTGTTTTGTTTCTTAAATTCCACATATGACTGAAATCATATGGTAATTGTCTTTCTCTGATTGACTTATTTCACTTAGCATAATACCCTCTAGTTCCACATCATTGCAAATGGCAAGATTTCAGGGTTTTTTGATGGCTGAGTAATATTCCATTGTATATACATACCACATCTTCTTTAGCGATTCATCTGTTGATGGACATCTGGGCTCTTTCCATAGTTTGGCTATTGTGGACATTGCTGCTATAAATATTGGGGTGCAGGTGCCCCTTTGGATCACTACGTTTGTATCTTTGGGGTAAATCCCTAGTAGTCTAATTGCTGGGTCGTAGGGTAGCTCTATTTTCAACTTTTTGAGGAAGAGCAAAAACTATTCTAATGGGGGGCACCTGGGTGGCTCAGTCTGTTAAGTGTCTGCCTTTGGCTCAGGTCATGATCCCAGAGTCCTGGGATCGAGCCCTGTGTTAGGCTCCCTGCTCAGAGGGGGAGTCTGCTTCTGCCTCTCCTTCTGCCCCCCACTCCCACCCAACTCATGCTCTCTTTCTCTCTCTCAAATAAATAAAATATTAAAAAATTATTCTAATGGTCTCTATAGCTCCAGACTCCCCTGAATGCCTAGATAGTTGGGTAAAGCCAGTTTAACTGAAAAAAAAAAAAAAAAGTGTTTAAGGATGAGAAAGCTACTCTGTCACTGTAGGCACTTGAGGGCACAGTCATTCAGGCCTGTGGTGGCAGGCAGTTTGCACATGTCGACGATCTGATCTTACCTGATCTTACTACCTCTGACACTTAAACTGGGGGAAGCCCTAACTTAAGTGAAGGGAACTAACTAAAACCCTGTGCTCCAGGCTTTTCACAAGACACCTCATTTGATTTTTTTTTAAATTTTATTTTTATTTATTTGACAGAGACAGAGAATGCGAGAGAGGGAACACAAGCAGGGGGAGTGGGAGAGGGAGAAGCAGGCTTCCCACCGAGCAGGGAGCCCGATGCGGGGCTCGATCCCAGAATCCTGGGATCATGACCTAAGCTGAAGGCAGACGCTTAACGACTGAGCCACCCAGGCGCCCCAGGATATTGACTTTTTAATTGAAAAAAATTAAATTAAATTTTATCATTTTTAAAATTGAGGAATAATTGGGGCGCCTGGGTGGCTCAGTTGGTTGAGTGTCTGACTCTTGGTTTCAGCTCAGGTCAATGATATCAGGGTCATGAGATCAAGCCCCATGTTGGGCTCTGCTCAGTACAGAGTCTGCTCGAGATTTTCTCTGTCCCTCTCCCTCTGCCCCTCCTGCTCGGGCTCACTCTCTCTCTTTCTCTCTCATAAATAAATGAACAAATAAATAGATAAAATCTTTAAAAAGAATAAATTGAGATATAATTGACATAAAACATATTAGTTTTAGGTACATAACATGATGATTTGATATTTTTATATATTGCAAAATGATCACACCACAGTCTAACATCTGTCACCATACATAGAATTTTTTTTCTTGTGATGAGAACTTTTAAGATTTACTCTCTTAGCAACTTTCAAAGATGCAATACAATATTATTAACTATAGTCACCATGCTATACATTACATCAGCATGATTTATTTATTTTATAACTGAAAGTTTATACCTCCTGATCTTATAGGAAAAGCTTTCAGCTTTTCAGCACAGAATATGATAATAGCTGTAGGTAAGCCTACATTTCAGGTCTTATATTTTGAGTAAGTTTTTGTGTATGGTATAAGATAGTGGTCCAGTTTCATTCCTTTGCATGTAGCCACCCAGTTTCCCCCAACGCTATTTATTGGAGAGACTGTCCCTTCCCCACTGTATGTTCTTAACTTCTTTGTCATAAAGTAATTGACCATGTATGTATGGATTTGATATTTTGTTTTATACAAGAACTAGGAACCAGATGGGAGGGAAGGAGCAAAGCAGACTTATCTAGATGCTAATTCTAGTCAAACTGTGATGGAAGAGCTACTCCAAGGGAGTCTTCTGGTCTTGTAAATTATGTCTTACCCCTAAATGTGTTTTTGCAAGACTCTTCCATTTTTCAAAATAGTGCCCCTCTCTCTCCTACTTGCTGATTGTACATAAAAGAATCATTTTGCATGCTCTCTCTTAGAAGATTAACTTAGCTGTTAGCCAGATACCCGGCTGAGAAGTTTGGATTCCTGGAGGCCAGAGCCATGCATAGCAGGCTAGATGCAGCTTGTCAGTGTATTTGGCAGTTGACTGACTGCTGGGGTTGTCCCCAGTCCATTTTCTCCTTCTTCTGTCATTAGACACCCCCGGATTTTCAGCTAGGCACTTGGTTGCCCATACAATGAACTACACTTCCTGACTTTCCTTCCAGCTAGATGGAATGGACCATGTGAGTAAGTTCTGGCCAATAGGACATGAGTGGAAGTAGTGCGTCCTAAAGGCAAATGGAACGTCCTTGCTTTCCCCTCTTCCTTTTTGTTGCCTTAAATGTGGATAAGGGCAACATGTTAAAGATGCTGGAGCAACGAGATAAAGGAATCTAGACTCCTGTTACACTGATCCACCATACCCATCCTGGACTGCTTATGTCTGCTCTGTCAGGTAGGAAAGAAACCTTTTCCTTTCAAAAGACATTGTTATTCAGGGTTTCTGCTCCAGCAACTCAACAAACATCCTAATTAAGAGGGTTGGCTAAATACCTGGGTTCATAAAACTGCCTCAGGCCTGTTCAGTTCTGTGACCCTGCAGTATCCACTACATAATAGGAGGTACATATTTTTGGGGAAAGGTGTTCACAATTACAACTGCTGTGACTTAGATTCTTTTTTTTTTTTTTTAGATGGTAGTATCTTTTTTTAAAGATTTTATTTATTTATCAGAGAGCGAGAGAGAGACAGAGGCAGGCAGAGGGAGAAGCAGGCTCCTTGCTGAGCAAGGAGTCCCATGTGGGACTCAATCCCAGGACCCTGGGATCATGACCTGAGCCGAAGGCAGAGGCTTAACCGACTGAGCCACCCAGGTGTCCCTGTGACTTAGATTCTTTACAGGGAGATGTTTACATCTCATAAATGTTCTTATTTCCCTTTTATTAGAAGTAGCTTGGCAGAAGATATCACTGGGTTTCAGCATCCTCTGGCCCATAGCTTCAGAGGTGTAACACCTAGCAGTGTACAAACGACCTCCCTGTCGTCCTCTGGGTTTCTCAGCTATTCACAGTTACTCCGATGTTTTGACATCATTGGAAACACAGAATGTATTTCTGGGATTTATTTTACCCATTCTGCCCTAGGATATTAAAACCCAAATCTTAGCTGCTTTCTCTCTTATTCTGCCATTTGGACTATTAAGAAATTAATTTTTTAAAAGGTGTATTTATTTATTTGAGGGCAGAAGAGGCAAAAAGGGTGGGAGAGAGAGTCTCAAGCAGACACCCTGCTGAGCATGAAGCCCCATGTGGGGCTTGATTTCACGACCCTGAGATAACGACCTGAGCTGAAACTGAGAGTCAGATGCTTCACTGACTGTGCCACCCAGGCGCCCCAAAATTAATGTTTTTAAGATTTTATTTATTCATTTGCGAGAGAGACAGAGAGAGAACAAGCAAGGGGAGAGGCAGAGGGAGAGGGAGAAGCAGACTCCCTGTGGAGCAAGGAGCCCAATATGGGACTCGATCCCAGTACCCTGGGATCATGACCTGAGCCAAAGGCAGACGCTTAACCATCTGAGCCACCCAGGCGCCCAAATTAATTTATTTTTAAAAGTGAGATGATAAGCTATAGAAAATTTGGGAAGAAAACCCAATTCCCAATATGATCAGTATTAAAATGGTGTTGTATTTTCTTTTAGTCTTTTTATAAACGCCTTTTGTTTAGACATTGACTGCATTAAAATTTCAGTCTTACGCTCTTTCCATTTATTATATTGCAAGCCTTTCCTTGTGCCACTGTCTAGTCTTCAGGGCCCCCATCTTTTACAGTTGCATGGGCTTCCATCAAGGGAGTATAATACGCTTGACCTAACTAGTTCCTGTTGCTGGATACTCAGACTTCTCTCTGTAGTGGTTCGCACGGTGGGAAGAGTATGTTGATGCAGTACAGCTGGTGAGGGCTTGGAGCCTTCTCTCACCATTGCTGGCTGGCTGGTTGGCACACCTCTGGTTCGGTCAGAAGCTCAGTGGGCCAACTTGCCTGAAGAACGTGTGGATTTTCTAAGTTTATTTTTGGCTTTATTAACTACTAGATCTATGAGGCAGCACAATATTCATGTTCCAAAATTTAGGGACTTTTTTTTTTTGCTTATGTTTAAGCAAAACCAGATAGACTTCTCCATTACTTTTCTTTCAAAAAGGAAGGAGTTTGTTCCTCTGGAAGAGTGGTTGGGAAAACGTGGAAAAAACAAGCATTGTCTGTAAAGGTCAGGGCTGGGATTGGGGGAATGAAAACAAAAACGAACCTAGAGTTTTGACAATTCCTTCCATTTTCTTTCCTAAAGCTGTATTTTTAACGTTGGATGGCACATCAAAATCACATGGGGAAGCTTTTATAAAAACATTGATCCCTAAGTCCTATCCCCATAGATTCTGATCTAACTAACCTATGTTGGGGCCCAGGCACATGCAGCTAGGGTTACTACCCACTGTCCTAAAGGCAATGGGCAAATAATGTGGAAAAATATTCAGCCTCACTAGCCATCAAAGAAATTTAAAATAAAATGACAAATATTTATGATTATAAGTGAGCATTAAAAATAATAGAATATGTTGAGCAAAAGAAGTCAGACACAAATTACATGAGGTAAGATTCCATTTAAATGAAATTCTAGAAGAGACAGAGATCAGCAGAGTGGATGTCTGGGAGGAGATGGGGGACACAGGAGATACAGATTAACTGCAAAAAGTCCAGATAGAACCTTAAGGGATAATGGAAATGTTCTGGATCTTGAATGGGGTAGTGGTTATGTGGGTGCATACGGTTGCCAAACATAAGACTGTACGTATATAAATCTGTGCATTTATTATATGCCAATTATACCTCAATTAAAACAAAGAATATTGGGGAAAATTTCATCAGAGCCCTCCCCCTAAAAGCAGCACCCAATGCTAATGAGGATGTGGTGTAATTGCTACTCTTATATAATGATGGCAGAAAATTTTGGTGGGATGCTTCTGAATGTTTGTCAATACATTTTAAGATCCAGAGTTCCAGCTTTTTGACCAGTAATTCCACTCCTGGGAATTTATTCTATAAAAATAATGTTTTAAACAGTAAGTATATATATGTATATACTTATATATGGACACACAAATCAAAATACTTTTTTTCTGTGTTATTCTGAGTAAAAATATCATTCATAGAACCAGTGAGTAATTTTTAACTCAATTAGGACTGTGCTGTGAGGGTTGATTCCAGCAGGCCTAGAATTGACCTGAGCTGTTTTGCTGAAGTTCTTGCTTGGCACTGACCACTGGTCAAGAAATGAAATATGCCCATTAGAGCTGCGTTGTTTTGTAATCACAGGGCTGAGGAGTCTGATGGCAGTTGGCACCAGGCTTGTCAGCACTGTTTACTGATAACAGTGAGGCTGATGATTTGTACTTGGTCTCAGCGAGACCTCAAGAAGGCTCTGCTGTTGAGGCTGGTTACATAGCAGAAATATGCTCCCATGACCAGCAGAATATAAAAAAAAAAATCTCAGCTGAGACTCCATGTGGGGATCCCTGGTGGTGAGGTGTTCGGTGCACACATTGGTAGTTCCTGACCTGAGAGAGGAGGTGCATCCCAGCATGGCCCTGACATAGGGAGCACCATGGGGGCCCCTGCCGGACCTCTCGGGGACTGTCTGCTGTGAGGCTGCTGAGGAAGGCAACGCATGTCCTGACTCTAACTCTGTTGTGCTACCGTATCTTTCTCCTGCAATGCGCTGTACCTTTGGAAGCACCGTCACTGGGTTCTGTTAGTCATCTTTAGCAATCAGATCCTGTTTAACTGCCGCTATTAGTGCAAAGGGCACATAAGCTTTATGAAATATTATG
Organism: Mirounga angustirostris; assembly: GCF_029215605.1. Classification (NCBI taxonomy): domain Eukaryota; kingdom Metazoa; phylum Chordata; class Mammalia; order Carnivora; family Phocidae; genus Mirounga; species Mirounga angustirostris. Next base: position 157,235,448 of record NW_026991712.1, read on the forward strand.
TTCTACAAAAGTGGGCAAATTCAAAGACTGTAGCAACAAAGTACAATGCTTACAAGACAACATTATGAGGAAGAGAATATAAAATGTTATCCAAGCTACGATAGTAAAATCATAAAACTGTGTTTATTGACAGAGAGACTAAGAGTGAACACAGGAAGGATTCTGGGTAAGCAATGTGTATACACATTAGATTCGGTACCGATGCACTTGGCAGGCATTGTGGCATTTTATATGCTCTGGATCTAGCACTTCATTCTTTCAACCCCTTCTAATACCAAGGTAAGATGTGGAAAGAGCACTATATTGGTTATTAGAGGATTGAGTTCTAGCCTTAGATTTGTAAGCAGCATGAATTGAACCATACATACTCCCCTGGCATGGTTTCTACATTTCTCAGTAATATGATGATCAAAACAAGATAAGGAATACCAATGACTCTGAAAAATACTCTATACAGCAGTAAACAATGGTTTTTAAATCATTATTATTAATACCATCAACATAGTTGGTAAGTAAGAATACAAAAGAATAAGAAATTTCAGCCTAATAGAAGGAATAGAGCAGAAGACTACAGAGCTGGGAGCAGAGAGGTGGATCATGGAAAAAGAACTAAAAATAAATAGATATAATAATAGCTGTGTGCTAGACATTGTTCTAAGTGCTTTACGTATTATTTATTCATTTAAATCTCACAACAACTTTATGAGATAAGTACTGTTATTTTGTCCATTTCAAAGATGAGGGATCTCAGGCACAGAGAGGTTACATAACATCCAAGGTCACACAGCTAGTTTCTAGGAGAACCAGGATTTGTACCTACGCAATATGGCTCCAGAGTCCATACTCTGAACTACTATGCTGCATTCCAGAAAGGAGGAGAGCAGGAGGAATCTGGTGGAATGATGAGCAGGGAATGGAAGAAAGAGCAGGAAGTTCAGAAACACATTTTTTATTGAGCACCTACTAGATACTGGACTATGGATAAAAAGATGCATAAGACCATAGCCCATGCCCTTGAAAAGCCTACACTCTGGTGAAGAAGACAGGTAGTAAATCATATTATTTCAAAATAATGTGGCAAGTTCTGAAATAAATACAAAGAGGCATGTACCAAGGGCTATGAGGATACAAAGAATGAGCACTTCAGGGGCACCTGGGTGGCTCAGTCATTAAGCGTCTGCCTTCAGCTCAGGTCATGATCCCAGGGTCCTAGGATTGAGCCCCACATCGGGCTCCCTGCTCTGCGGGAGGCCTGCTTCTCCCTCTCCCACTCCCCCTGCTTGTGTTCTCTCTTGCGCTGTGTCTCTCTCTGTCAAATAAATAAATAAAAACTTAAAAAAAAAAAAATGAGCACTTCGCCCAGCCCAGGCTTCTTGCAGAAGGTGACTCCAAGTCTAAGAATTATGAGTTGAAATGAGGAGTTGAAATAGGGAGAGGGTGGTCCAGACTGAGCAAAGTGTGTGAGGGGAGAAAAGCATGAAGGCAAATGAAAAGGGTGTATTTAGGGAAAAGCATGAAATCCCTATCGAGAGGGAACTTGTTTTTGTTTACCTCACATGGACATCAAGCTGGTTCAAAAATTGCCCATATTCTTCATAGAGCGCTTTCTTCTCTTGCTGCAACGCAGATATCTTTTCTGATAATTCTTGGTTGCTTTTGAGATGCTGAAAAACACTTTTTTTAAATGAGACTATTCTGTGCTGCAAGGTTAGACGTCTGAAAACTACATTTCCGAGACTCTTGACAGCAGAGTTCTAGCAAATGAGAGGCACTCGCACACAGTTTGGAAGGCACTGGGGCAGGGCGGGGAGAGCTGTCCTTCTCTAGCACTAGCAGGGAGGTGACCAGGCAGACAGCAGATGAGACATTTGCAGGGGCTTCAGGGAGTGTTCCTGCAAATCTCCCACTCTGGGTGGGTTTCCCTGGGATTTCTAAACTTCTAGAGTTACCGAAAGCAGGCCACAGTTTTTTCTGACGTTCTCCTCACCCTGGTATCTCCCTTCTAACGGTTTGTAAGCATATTATTCCCTGTGTTAAATCGTTCCTTGCTTGAGATACCTAGAGTAGATTTTGCTTTCCCGATAGACTTAAGGGGTAAAATGCTAGGCACTCAGTAACTATTAGCTATGACTCGGGTTTATGGGAACAGGAAAACTGAGAAGAGCATCTATTTCCTTTCTCACCTCTTCCGATTTTCTTTTTTCATCTTCCAGTTGTTTAAGTTGGGCCTCCTGTTGCTGGATTCTGGATTGTTGCTGAGAACAGGTTATTTCCAGTTGATTCCCTTTATCTTGTAAGATTCTCACTTGCTTTTGTAGCTCTTTTACATTCTGATCCAAGAGTTCCCTGAGGGTAATTAATGTACATTAAGTCACACTGGATTTATGAAATTCTTTGACCTAAAATTGTTATATCATCACAAGGGATTTTACTGGTTCAATGAGGTAGGGTATGTGTCCATAAAATAAAGAGGCCAACATAGGGGACCTCCTTTATGACAGATGTTTTGCTTAGTTCTCTCTCTCACTCACCAAAACAATCCTACAAAGAGGAAATAACTTCCCTTATTTCACAAAGGAAGCCTACAGAGAGGTTGCATTAACCTGCTAGGACAAGATGAACGTAGGGCTCTAATCCCGAATCCTCTATTCCTTCTCCTCGTCCTCACTGCTTTCCAAGTTGAGTCCCTTGATCTTCTTGGTTCAATACAGGGTTGTCAGTTACAAACACTGTTGATACTAATGCACACATGTTAACGCTGCATGAGCTGAATCATAAATGAGCCTGTGTTTGATGAGGAAGTTCATCCTTTTTCAGAAGGGCCATACACACCTAACTCCTTCAGAGAGAATCTCATCAGACTACAGTTTGTGGAAGAGCTTCTGAGGATTTCCAACAAGGCTCTTTGGATTTAGGAGATTATCTAGAAGAATATGATGAGTATGATGGAGTAGCACCTACATGCTAGGTCACTACTGATATTGGACAAATGAGGTCACTTTCTCTAACTTCAGTTTTCTGAAAAACCAATGGATTACTGGGAAAGATTGATATTTGAGACATGGGCCTCATACCTCTCAGCCTCCAGCACCTCCAATTCTTGTCACAGTTCCTGATATAAGTGAAGGCTCTACAAGCTTACCTCCTACCATTGATATCCGCCCCTGCACCAGCACCGCCCCCTTCACCTCTGTTTTCATTTCATTCATTATAGACCTGAGCAATTCCTGCCTATTATTGTCTACTTCTTCTTTGGTTCCATTCTGAATTTCTGATCAAGGGGCCAGACTAAGAGATAAGCTTTGGAGCTGAAAGGGAAATCTTAAATTGCTAGAGCTATAGAAACTTGAGTTATCTGCAATGGAATCTAGGAGTTGGAAAATGGCATTGAAACATAGCAAGTCAAAATTTAAAAAGCAATCCATGAATGTGTTAGAAATTAATTCCCATATTACATATAGTTTGAGCAAAGACTAACAGATAAACCAGTTATGCCAATGAATGAAATTAAGAAGGCTCTCTGCTCCTCTCCATTAGACATATAGCCACATCTTCTGGTGCAGTGCCAGCCACATCCCTGCGACACAATGGTCAAGGTCGGAGTAAATAAATTTGGCCATATTGGGCACCTGGCCACCAGGGTTGCTTTTAACTCTGGCAAAGTGGATATTGTCACCATCAATGACCCCTTCATTGACCTCAACTACATGGTCTACATGTTCCACTATAATTCCACCCACGGCAAATTCCATGGCACAGTCAAGGCTGAGAACAGGAAACTTCTCATCAATGGAAAGCCCATCTCCATCTTCCAGGAGTGAGATCTTGTCAACATCAAATGGGGTGATGCCTGTGCTGAGTATGTTGTGGAGTCCACTGGAGTCTTCACCACCATGGAAGGCTGGGGCTCACTTGAAGGGTGAGCTGAGAGGGTCATCATCTCTGCCCCTTCTGCTGATGTCCCCATGTTTGTGATGGGCATGAACCTTGAGAAGTAAAACTCCCTCAAGATTGTCAGCAATGCCTCCTGTACCACCAACTGCTTTGGCCCCTCTGGCCAAGGTCATCCGTGACGATTTTGGTATTGTAGAAGGACTCATGACTACAGTCCATGCCATCACTGTCATTCAGAAGACTGGACAGCCTCACTGGGAAGCTGTGGTGTGATGGCCAGGGGCTGCCCAGAACATCATCTGCTTCTACTGGCACCATCAAGGCTGTAGGCAAGGTCATCCCTGAGCTGAATGGGAAGCTCACTGGCACGGCCTTCTGTGTCCCCACCCCCAACATGTTAGTCACGGATCTGACCTCCCGCCTGGAGAAAGCTGCCAAATACAACGAGATCAAGAAGGTGGTGAAGCAGGCACCACAGGGCTCCCTCCAGGGCATCCTGGGCTACACTGAAGACTAGGTTATCTCCTGTGACTTTCACAGTGACACCTACTCTTCCACCTTCGGGGCTGGGGCTGGCATTGCTCTCAGTGACCACTTTGTCAAGCTCATTTCCTGGTATGACAATGAATTTGGCTACAGCAACTGGGTGGTGGACCTTATGGTCCACATGGCCTCTAAGGAGTAAGAGCCCCCTGGACCACCAGCCTCAGAGAGAGCAAGAAGAAGAGAGAGGACCTCAGCTGCTGGGGAGTCCTTGCCCCAGCTCATCTCCCAAAACACTGAGAATCTCCTGACTTCCACAGTTTTCATCCCAGACCCCCTGAAGAAGGGGAGGGGCTTGGGGAGCCCTACATTGTCCTGTACCATCAATAAAGTATACTGTACCCAGCTAAAAAAAAAGGAAATTAAGAAATCAGTAGATTGATGACTCCCTGTCTCCCCAACAGCCTCAACCTCTCAATCCATTCCTTACATAGCAACCAGAGTGCTCTTTCTATATCACAATCTCATCATATCATAAAGTCCAAGCACTTCAACAGAGCTTGTCAACTAGCTTACCTTTTAGCTTCATTTTCTTGCCACTCGCTCTACCCCCAAACATTTTGTTCCAGGCAAAATTAACTTTTTTCATTTCCTGAAATAACTCATCCTCTACCCTTATTTCTCCCCTGCAACTCCAACCTTTTCCTTATCTTCCTCTTCCAGGACTTTCTTCCTCTAATATTCTCTATTGAGCCATCTATCCCAAACACCTCACACTCAGCTTAAATAGCCTTCTTTGAGCAAGGCTTTCTTGAGCTCCCGAGACCAGATTAGGGGTCTCTGCTATGCACTATCACAGCACCCTAAACCTCCCTTAGTATAACACTTATCATAAAGTCTATGTACAAGGATATTTGTTGCAGCATTATTTGTAACAGCAAAAATGTCTAAAAAGCATTTTATATAAATTATAATACATCTATGTAACAGAATGCTATACAACTGTTTAAAATAATATTATGGAACTAAAAATCAAGGGTGGCTGGGTGACTCAGTCATTAAGTGTCTGCCTTCGGCTCAGGTCATGATCCCAGGGTTCTGGGATCTAGCCCCGCATCAGGCTCCCTGCTCAGCAGGGAGCCTGCTTCTCCCTCTCACACTACCCCCTGCTTGTGTTCCCTCTCTCCCTGTCTCTCTTCTGTCAAATAAATAAATAAAATCTTTAAAAAAAATAAAAATAACAAACTTAATATATGGGAATCCTTAATATCTAAATTGGAGTTGCTTTCCTCCAGAGATAATTTGGGGAAGTCAGGGGGCTGCCTACTGGGGAACACTTCAAGATTCAAAGCTGATAAATACAAAAATCAATTTCATTTAGTTTGCATATTATGCCAATCGTGTTAGAATTAGAAAAGCAAATCCCAGAGTATCATATCTCATAGGTCATCCAGTCATTCAAGAAAATTGACTGGTGCACAAAGTGTGTCTCAGAGCAACAGAAATAATCCCTGCCTTTGAGAATCTGACACTCTAGTGTGAAAGGCAAACAAGAAAAACAAGTAGAATACAGTGTGATAAGAAGCTGTGTAACTGAGTTCACTTCAGTGGGAACACTGAGGAAATGCATGGGTACACTGACGTTGCTGGTAAACTCAGTGGTTAGCCCAGGTGAAACCGACATCTTTGTTCCTCTTACCTCTTGTGCTGTTCTTCCTGATATTTTTGCTTTGTTTTAGCTTCATTTTCCAGTGCTTCTTTTATCTTTTCCTCTAGTTGCTTCTTCCCCAAAATACAAGTGTCAGAGAGACAGACTTTTTGAGCATGTTCTAATTTCTGCTGCAGATCTAAAATCTTGAAGGAAAAATTTCATGAATAAAATATTAAGAAGAGTCTGACCTTTTTTCCAGGTAGGGAAATACCCTATAAGTAACTAGCAAACATCGTGCTAACAAACAAATCTGGTCTAAAGTAAAGAGCATGGCCAGATTTATTTTAATTTTAAAATAAATTACCTAAGTTCTAGGATATGTGATACATTCACATAGTTTAGTGTATGCTTGTGTAAACCAAGTTATATAGTGAAAACTCCTTCCCATTTCTATCCTGTCTTCCTGCCAGTTTTCCTCCACCACATAGGTAATCGCTGGTGTTAGTTTCTTGTGTATCTTTCCAGAGATTTATTTACGCCCACATAAATAAAATTATTATACAGTTCTCCCCCATACACATATTTTTTACACAAATGATGGCATGTCATACATACTTATGCACCTTTTTTTTTTTTAATTTTTTTTGGGGGGAGGAGCAGAGGGAGAATCTTAAGCAGGCTCCACCTCAGGGCAGAGCCCCATACGGGGCTCGATCTCACGACCCTGAAACCATGACCTGAGCTGAAATCAAGAGTCGGAGGCTTAACTGACTGAGCCACCCAGGCACCCCTGCACCTTGCTTTTTAAAAATAACAATACATTTGGTGATTTTTCTGTATTATATGATTATGTAGAATTGCCTTCTCTTTTATAGCCACATACCATTCTACAATAAGGATATACTATAATTTACTTAAGTAGATTCCTACTGATGGGATATTGAAATTGATTCCAATCTTTTGCTAATACAAACAATTGCTCTAGAATAAATTATTAGATATGAATTTGCTAGGACAAAGGTTATTATTTGCTTGTTTAATAGATAATGCCAAACTGGCTCCATAGGTATTAGGCCAACTTATACTTCCAACAGCAATGTGTGAGCATGTCTAGTTCCTTCACAGTGTGGCTAGATTCACGATAAGATTTTAAAACAAAGCAGAAGTCTCCTACAAACCATTATTACCTATTAGCATATCACCTAGCACCAGTAATACCTTCTTCAATGCATTGGTAGAACTAAAAATAATACTTATGAATTTGAAAGAGAGATGTATAATTTTATTTTAGAATTTACATGTTAGATTAAAAGAATCATTAAAAATTTTTTTGTTAGATAAGTCTATTTTTGTTTACCTATTTTTTATAAACCCTTGTGTCACCCAAAATTGTGACACAATTTTGTATGCTATGTACTGGTACATAGTAGATGCTCAATAAATATTTGTTGAATGACTAGTTTTTAGCAGAATACCTATTGTCTCTCGAATATATTCTTGATGTGACAATGCATACTTTACAATGGTTTGGCACCACATTCCCCACAAACATTTACTGAATGCCAGTGGATGGCAGTCCTTTTTTAAGAGCAGGGCTTTACGCATCAGTCCTAGGTCCTTGCAGAGCCTAGGAGCCACAGGAGAGGTGAAGATGCAGATTGATTCAAGGTCAGTGGCAGCGGACAGCCAGTCGTCTTGAGGCCAACTCAAGTTCCTTTGAGCTGCCTCCACTTGGTTCTACTTAGGGAAGATGCTTCCTTAAAGATATTCACTCTTAATTCCACAAATGACAATATGACCCTGTTGGCTTCTCTACCAAGGACATATGCAAAAGTTTGAACCCGTCACCCAGTTTAAGAAAAGAACATTTCCAATACTTTTGAAGTCCACTCTGGGACCTTGTCGATTATCCCCCTTCCCTCCCCACTTGAGAAAACCAGTATCTTGAATTTTGTATTAATCAGTTTCTTGCTTTTTCTTGAATATATAATCTATATAACATGGGTTTTATTGTCCACCATTTTGACCTTTATATCAATGGAATCATACTGTGTTTTTGGTGATTTGGTTTTATTCAATATATGTTGAACTACAGCATGTACCTATAATTCATCTATTTACACTGTTTTATGCCATTGTGTAAGTATACAGTTTATTTATTCTACCTTATGTCAGTGGACATTTGGGTTGCTTCCAATTTTCTGCTATTTGGAACAATGTTTCTATATAAATGATTTTATTCCTATCTCCTGACACATATGTGCAGTATAACATTTTCTCTAGTCTTTATGCCCACTAGTAGAAGTGTTGGGTTGAATGATATATATGTCTTTAACTTGACTAAATACAAATGCCAAATTGCTTTCCAAAGTGTTTATACTGGGGTGCCTTGGTGGCTCAGTTGGTTAAGTGTCTGGCTCTTGATTTCAGCTCAGGTCATGATGTTGGGGTCCTGGGGTCAAGCCCCACATGGGGCTCTGCGCTCAGCAGGGTGTCTGCTTGAGGATTTTCTCTCTCTCCTCTCCCTCTGCCTGCCCCCCACTCTCATGTGTGCTCTCTCTCTAAAATAAATAAATATATCTTTAAAAAAACCCAAAGTGTATATACTAATTTATTCTTCCAACTGCAGTCAATATATGAGTCCTTGTTGCACAAAATCCTCACCAATATTTAGTACTATCTATATTCAGATTTTTTTTAACTAAAATTAGATTTTCTTACTAATATGTAATTACCAACTACTTTTTAATGGAGTAATAACATACAGAAAGTGCTCATATCTTAAGCATATTGAATAAAGTTTTACTTAAACAACCACCTCTCACATCAAGATATAGAATACTCCCAGCACCACAGAAGATTCCATCTCATCCTCTCCCAGTTAGTAACCCTCAAAAAGATAACCACCATCCTCTGATCACAGCTGAGTTTTTATCTATTCTTAAACCTCATATAAATAAAATTACACAGTATGAACCCTCTTGTTCTGGTTTCTTTAGCTCAAAATTAGGCTTTTGAGCATAATTAAGATTGCTGTCATCTACTTTTTGATGTTTGTTTTATATTTATATGGTCTGATGAAATGATTTATTTACTTATTTTATGGGTTTTTTTTTATGTATATGAGATTGGACTCAAACCCACAGATCAAAATGTGCAACTGTTACGTACTACTGCCACCTGGTGTTAGACAGTCTGAAAAGCAGGGGCATTATTCCAAAACGTCCATTTCACCACACAAATCCCCCCAAAATTACAAAGTAAAAATCATATAAACAGATAAATGAGAGGAGAATCAGTCTTTTAAAAGTTGAAAGTATAAAACAAAGTCAAATGGCTTCAATCAGTTCTTTAAGTTCATGTTATAGCTTCAATGAAACCTACCTTTTAAGTTCACACAGTTTAAAGAAACAAGAGATTTACTGGAACTGCAAGGAGCAGGTGAAGTCAAAAGAGAGGACAGCATGGAAGAGCAAAGAAAAACCCTAGAATTCTATCAAGTTTGCATCATAGCTACTTCTTAAAATCCTTAGGGAAACAGGATTTCAGAAGTGGTATCCAGTGCATGCTATTTATTAAGCATGAGGATAATTACCTTTGCCTCTGCATCGGCAACTTTTGATTTCTCCTGAGCCAGCTTTTCCTGCAGGTTGTTCTGTGATTTAATGCTCTGAGCCTGTTTGAGTCCCTCCAGCTCCAGTTCCCTGATTTTCTGCTGACGGTGCTTCCATTCTGCTGTGAGTGAAGAGCACATCTTTGTGCTATCTAATAACTTCTGCTGGGCCTGCTTTAGTTCAGTTTTGATCTAGAGGTGGGGAATAAACAAGAGTGATAGAAATAAGCATGGAAAGAAGATGGATGTGAGCCAGAACAAGCACTTTTCATAGCAGTGCAGTCCCCCAAGAGCTGACAAATAACCAGTGTCACATGGATGATTACCTCTCTGGAGCTGTCATGTGTTCGTAAGGCTTGCCAAAGTCTATCTAGCCAGATGGCAGCTGGACAGAGGAATTTTCCTAAGTGGTTCTATGCACACATGGTCTGAACATTTTCCATCCTTTCTTTCAATCTACTGCAAGTTGGCTTTCATTCCCAGTACTCCATGAAACTGTTCATGCCAGAGGCACTACTGATCTCCCCACTGCCAAAATGAATCAAAGGACAACTGAGCTCTTAGGTACCATTCACTCCCTCCATCTCAGAAAGTTCTCTTGGAGTCTATGATACTGAACTCTCCTGGTGTTCTTCTATCTCTTTGCTGTTCCTTTCTGCTCCTTCCTGTGTAGACTATTCTAATGCTACCCAACTTCTAAATATCAATGGACTACCCTAGGCCTTGAGAGTGGATCATTCTCTCCCTAGGTTCACTGTCATGATTTGAGATACCACCTTTATGCCAATAACTGTCAAAATAAAACTCCTTGAGTCTCTCCATATCAAAAATAATTTTTCTCTCTCAGTCTTCCAAATTTCAGTAAAGGATGCCACCATCTAAGGTTTTGTTCAAGCCCGTAGTCTGAGAGTCATCCTGAATCTTCCTTTCCCATCAGGAGCCCATTCGGCACCCACTGGGATGCTGCCTCCACAACATGTCTCGCATCCACCCATCCGTGTCCACCACCCTTGTCTACAACATCATCGTCTCTAGCCTGGGTCATTGCAATAACAACGTGGTCTTGCCACTTCCATTTTAGCTCCCTTTTTATCTGTTCTCTACATTGCAGCCCAAGTGTTCTTTTTTCTTTTTCTTTCTTTCTTTCTTTCTTTCTTTCTTTCTTTCTTTCTTTCTTTCTTTCTTTCTTTCTTTCTTTCTTTCTTTCTTTAAGAGCGAGTACATGGCGGGAGGTTGGGAGGGTTGGAGGGAGAGAGAGAATCATAAGCAGCCTCTACACCCAGCATGGAACCCAACACAGGGCTCCATCTCCCAACCCTGAGATCATGTCCTGAGCCAAAATCAAGAGTTGGAGGCTTAAATGACTGAGCCAACCGGGCGCCCCCCACTTTTTTTCCTCTTGCCAACCTCTTTTAAAACACAGGTTATTTAGTACCATGAAAGTAAAAAGGACCATCTCTATATTTAAAAATTGATGACTTTTTACTAAAAATTTGAAAATTTAAATGAAAAATGCCTATAAAAATAAAATATACCAAAGTTGATACAAGAAGAAATTTAAAAATGTGACTTCTTATAACTATTAAGAAACTGAATCAGTCACTGAAAATCTTTCCCAGAAGAAAACTCTAGAATCAGAAGGATTCAGAAATGAGTTCTTGTAATTATTTAAGAAGAAATAATTGTAATTTATTTTTACAAACTCTTCCAGAGAACAGAAAAAGAGGGTATGTTATCCATCTCATGTTAAGGGGCTAGAGTAACCTTGATGCCAAAATCTGACATGGTTGTTATAAGAAAGGAAAATGACAGGCCAGTCTCATTTGTGAACTAAGATGCAAAAATTCCAAAGAAACACTGGCAAGCTAAAGTCAGCAATGTAGAAAAAGGGTAATAATTTAGGATGAGGTTGGGTTTATTCCAGGAATGCAAAATTGAGTTAACATTAGAAAATCAGTCAATGTAATTCACCATATTAACAGATTTAAAAATCAAAATATGCAGAAAAAGAATTTGATGAAATTCAACATGTGCTCATCATTAAACATTGAATGAACACTAAAAAAGAATTTTCTTAATGTGATTTTTAAAAATATTTTAAAAACCCTATAAAAACATATTAAATGAAATTTAAGAGCTTTTCCTTTGAGACTGGGAAGGAGAAAATATACCCATTACCACCAGCTCTATTTGTCACTGTAGTAGCTACTGCTTAGAACAAGAATAAAGAATGAGGGCGCCTGGGTGACTAGTTGGTTAAGCAACTGCCTTCGGCTCAGGTCATGATCCTGGAGTCCCGGGATCGAGTCCCGCATTGGGCTCCCTGCTCAGCGGGGAGTCTGCTTTTCCCTCTGACCCTCCTCCCTCTCGTGTTCTCTGTCTCTCATTCTCTCTCACGCAAATAAATAAAATCTTAAAAAAAAAAAAAGAATAAAGAATGAAAGGTGTAACATGTGGAAGGGAAGAAAGAAAATTATATTTATTCTTAGATGATATGATTACTTACACATAAAATACAAAATGATATAAACATAAATTATAAGAGGTAATTTAAAAGTATGCCAAGGCTTTTATTAGAAAAAAATTATTGCATTTTTATGTATTAGCAATAGTTAGAAAATGAGATTTTTAAAAATTTACCATTTACAATAGTATGGAAAGTATCAGCACCTAGGAATATGTCTAACAAAAGATGTATAAGACCTCCACAAAGAAAATTATGATATTGGGAGAAATTAAAGAAGACCTAAATATAATACACACATTTCATAGAGGATTCGATATTATAAAGATTTAAATTCTTCCCAAATTTATCCATAGATTTGGTGTATAAATTCAGTGTATAAATCCAAAAAGGTTATGTATGTATATATGTGTGTGTGTGAGTACGTGTGGGTATATGCATGTAACTTGAAAAGCTGTTGACAAAATTTATATAGAATTTCAAGTGGCCAAGAATAGCCAAGGCATCCTAGAACAAGAACCACAAGATGAAAAGATGTGCTCTATCAAATATTAAGATTTACATAAAACTAAAGTAATTAAGGTAGCATGTTAATGGCACAAGAATAGACAAAATAGGACAATGGAACAGAATAGAGAGCTTGGAAACAGACCACATATGTACCAATATTCTTATGACCCAGGTAACAATACAGTCATGTAGGAGAATATCTTTATGTCTTTGAGGTCGACAAAGATCTCTTTTTTTTTTTTTAAAGATTATTTATTTATTTGAGAGAGAGAGAGAGAGCAGGAGCAAAGAGGAGAAGCAGAGGGAGAGGGAGAAGCAGACTCCCCACTGAGCAGGGAGCCCGATGCAGGGCTTGATCTCACTAGAATCATGATCTGAGCTGAAGGCAGACACCCAACTGACTGAGCCACCCAGCATCCCTCAAAACATATATTTAGAGAGTGAAAAAATAAGCCATAGGGTAGAAGATGTTTGTAATACACACCTGATGAAGGCTTCATATATAAAGAATTCCTATAAATTAATGGGAAAATGAAAAAGACAGAAGCCCCAAAGAAAAGCAAACAAAATCTTGAACAGGTGCTTCACAAAATAGGAACTCAAATGTCAAATAAATATATAGAAAGCTGCTCAGCTTCATTTGTAAACAGGGAAATGCACATTAAAACTGCTAGGAGCTACCATGATACACATATATGAGATTAGCAAAAATGTCAAGTCTGACAGTGTCAAGAGTTGGTGAGGATGTGGAGCAATATGGACCTTCATACCTGCTGGTGGGCATATATACCTTTAGCAGGAATTGAAGTAATATATAAACTATGATGCAATAATTCCACTCCCACTCTCTTCCTAGAGAAATACATACTATGGATGGACATCAGGATGTATGTACATGGGTGTTCACAGCAGCAGTTTTTAAAAAGTAGAGGCATTACTCAGATCCTTTTGTATATCTCACTATTTAGGAAAGAGTCTTATGTTCAATAAATGAACATATCTGAAATAATGTACTCTTATGCTGTTTAAAAGCAAAGGTCCTTGGATAAAAGCTGCTCAAGCATCCAGAGCGCTAAGCTTATGATACCTGCTTTTATATTAATTTCTGAAGACCAGATATGCCATCTCTAAAAATGTTAACAGACATGTAAAAATGACCAAAATAATTTATTAAACATAGTAGAAATGAATGTGCAGAGAAATGAAGAAATTAAACCCTATTAAATCTTGATGTCCTCTCAAAAGGCACTCTAACCCATTAGATAGGAACTTTCATTTTCCAAGAACAATGTAGCCACATATAGAAAAAGATACATGATTTCACTTATATGTGGAATGTGCAACACAAAACAAAACAGAAAGGAATTCATAAATACAAAGAACAAACTGGTTATTACCAGAGGGAGGTGGGGGGATGGGCACAAAGGTGAAGGGGATTAGGAGGTTAAAAAAAAAAGAACAATGTAGCCGTGAAAAACTCGGCAAGACACAGGCAGATCTAATGAACAGGAAAAGAAACAAAGAAATCAAGGAAAAGAAGAAATCAAGTGTTGGAATATTTGGTGCATTTGATTAGTTCAGGGTTATGAGACCTAAACTTCTTACTGTAAATAGAAAAGGTACAAGTCCTTTCATAATATATTGTCCACCTCCGCCATAGGCCAAGAAAGCTAAAGGCCTCTGGGACCTGTGATCATAGTCATAGAGCTAACATGCAGCATTTTGGTCATGCTGGTGATGATGGAATGAGATGACAGTGGAGCAAACACTATTATTGCCAATGACGTGCATCTAGGAGGGCTTCTTTAGCTTTAGGTTTGGGTATTCAAGCACTAGTAAGGGGATCCAGTATGGTGTCTCAGTGTTGGTGGCAGAGCAGTTCTCTGTCTGAAGCTCTGCAAGCCTCTAGCATTCTTCTTAATAGCCCCAAGCTGGAAACATACAAGATGTCCATAAACCATGGAAAGAATAAAGAATGGCAATTTTTTGTGGTGGAATACTATACTGCAAAGAAAATGGATGAACAATAGCTATACGCCACCATGTGGGTGAACCTTCCCAACAAAGTAGGTCATAAGAAGAGAGACACAAGGTGCATATACTGATTGATTATATTTGTAAAATACTCAAGAATAGGCAAAACTGAGCTATATTGTGTGAGATTCATACATGGGTGGTGAAACTATAAAGTAAAGCAAGAGGGTTATTATCAAAATTAGTGGTTACTGCTAAAATGGGAAGGTGATGGGATTACAATGGGAAAGAGGCAGGCAGGGGCTGTTAGTATGTGGGCAATGTACTGTTTCTCATCCTGGGTGGGGGTTATATGGGTGATCACTTTACAACAATTTGTTAAACTATATATTCATGTTTTATGTACTTTCTGAGTTTCCTATGTCATAATAAAATGGTTTAAAGGCAATACATTAATACTCTAGTTTCTTAATCAGTAAGTATGTCTAATGTTAGCCAGAAACCCAGAGTTTGATCATCTCTGACTGGATTTTAAAAAGTGAGCTCTAAGTTTGCAAAGCTGAGGTTCCTAGATGATCCCAAATTGAGGAGAGGTGTAATATGGAAAGAGAATCACAGGAGAGAAACAGACTTGGACTTAAATTCTGACTCCACGATGTGTTAGCTTTGCAACCTTGGACAGTTTCTCATCTATAAAATGCTGACCCTGGGGTCAGGGCTGTAGGGAGGTTTATAAGAGATAAAGTGGACAAACTGTCAATAAAAGGTAGTTGGTTATTATATATGACTCCATTTAGGTGCCTGGCTTAAGGAACCAGCCAAAACACTGATGTCTCACTATTGAAATGTCCAGTATTTTACCTCACCATGAAAGGGATTTAAAACAGAACAAAAAATATCTTCTCCTTTTACCAATCTATCATTTACCCATCACTGAAGGACTCACTCATTAATTCAACAAACATTTCTAGGGTTTCCAGGGTGCCAACCACAGATGAGGTGTCATAATCTGTGTTGCTCTGGTCATTACACCTTGAGAAAGATGTAGTATTGCTTGAATGTGTTCAGAGTTAGACAGTTAAAATGATCTCAGAAATGTGTTTGAAAGGAAAAGTGAAAGGCTGTCTTACAAGGAAATATGATAAAGATTTGGAATTTAATTTAAAACTACAAAGGCTTGAGAGAATGTGGTCAATATTCAAAAAATCATGAAGGGTGAGGATAAGGAAGAGGTTTCTTCAAATAACCCTGGAATACTAGGACTTTCTAGAAGGGGCTCCCTTGAAGTTTGACATAAATGACTACTTGTTTTCCTCTGTATCTCCCCTACTAGATTGAGTTCCTAAAAAATAGGGACCTTTCTTAATCCATTTTTAGGTCACTTTTTGAAGAAGGTACTTTGTTCATGCTACACTAGGTATGACGAATTTTCCTATAAAGGGCCAGAGAGTAAATATTTTAGCCTTTGTGGGCCACGTGGTCTCTGTCAGAACTACTCAAATCTGCTATTACAAGGCAAAAGCAGCCATCCATAATATGTAAACAAACAGGTGTGGCTGTGTGCCAATAAAGCTTTATTTACAAAAACAAGAGGCAGGCAGGATTTGACCCATGGACTCCTACTGACCAGGGGATAAGAACTCTATCGGTTCTATCTACCGTTAAACCCTCAGTATCAACAAGATTGCCTGCCTAGATTGTGACTGATGATCAGTACATATTTGTTGAATGTTGAGTTCCAGAACTTTAGATAGGGACTTATAGAAACTAGGTCCTTAATATATGTTTACAGGATTGAACTTCAATTAAAAAGAAGCACTATTTTACCTGATGGTTCAGTTTGAATATTTATGTGGTTCATAAAATTTAGATGAACTCTGTGGATGACAGTTCTACATAGGTTATTTTAAAACAAGCATGTTTGGGGAATGTCCTCCTAACTTTCTGATAGAACAAGTCGCCCTCCTATGAATTGTACCTCGGAGCAGTTGATATTTGATTCAACCAATAATAATAGATAAATCTCTTGGGGATAAATAAGTCTATAGATAGAACTAGGGCAGGACCTCCAGCGTTTGGGGTCAGGTCATTCAAATTTAGTAAGTGTTAAAAGTTTTAGCTAATGATTTCAAAAGATTATGTAACTTAAAAAAGTTTGTCACATTTATAAGTTGACAATATACACACGCCTTGGGCGCCTGGGTGGCTCAGTTGGTTAAGCGACTGCCTTCGGCTCAGGTCATGATCCTGGAGTCCCGGGATCGAGTCCTGCATCGGGCTCCCTGCTCGGCAGGGAGCCTGCTTCTCCCTCTGACCCTCCCCCCTCTCATGTGCTCTCTCTCTCTCTCTCATTCTCTCTGTCTCAAATAAATAAATAAAATCTTTAAAAAAAAATATATATATATATACACACGCCTTCAGCAGCAGAGAAACAACTGAACTGTGTACCTACTTGGTAGGGCAAAGTCAGAGTGCTCACACTGCCCACACATCTGGGGGTCCTGTCACAAATATTGCAGTTGGGGAATTCGAATTCGTTTATCCCCAGGGCCAATTAGCAACTGGACTCTCTGATCCAGGCTATGCCCACTAGAATTACCTTAATGCTTTCTTCCTGAAGTAAACTATTATGCTGTTTCAAGTCCAAGTTCTTTCCTCGATCATACCGGAGCTCTTTTTCAGCTGAGTTGCACAGAATCTGGAGCCGGTGAAAATTCTGATGAAGCTGTTGTACATCCTCTTGCCGCTGGTATTTCAGTTTTTCTCCAGATGATGGATACTAAGCAAACATTTTAAAAGAGAAACATGGGCCGTTTGAAAGAATATTGCTAAAACATGTGTTCCAGCTGTCAGAAGCAGAAATGTCAGAACATGATTATTCAAACGTAAATATTCTTGGAGTTGGCTTACCTCCAGCAAATTACTCTTTTTTATACTTATGGCCATTTGGTACATGTTCATATAATTTAACTCCTGTTATTTTAGAGTGAAAATATCAACGAAATTATTTGAGCAAAGCAGTTAAGCATAGACAACTAACTTTCTTATTTTTCATAACAATGAAGGGAAACAGAAGCATGAACCATTTTAGGGTAAGACATGCTTTAAATGGGGAGTTCAAAGAGCCAATATGTGAAGAAGGAAAGCGTGAATGTGTATACAGTGTGTGTGTGAGTGTGGCATCTGTTGGCAAAAAGAAAGAGAACATTTAGAAGGAGATCTTAAATTCCCAGTCTTCCTCATTGCTTTCCTGTTACTATCACATGATTCTTCTTCAGTTACTATTCAACAACCACACACCCTCCTGCAGGTCTCCAGGGCAATAAAACCACCTTGACCAAAGGAGGAATCGTGGGGTTTTCTAAAAGATAGGCTCACATAGGTGTGCTATGTAGATAAAGAATTCAACCTTATCCAATGCAATAGATAACATATATTTAGAGTTTCCTGAGTCCTGGTCCAGTGTACTTCCTGCCCATGACTTACTGGAAATCCCATGTCATTAGTCTAGTTCTCTCTTGCTTGCAACAGAATTGTAACACAGAATTCCCCAAGTCCTGTAAAGCCCTTTAATTCCTGTCTTGGTTTAGTCAAAAAGGCAGTCTAAATCCAATTTGCTTATGCTAGAGCTTCAAGTGTCTAAGATCCCTAGAAAAAATTCTTTAATGGAATTATAATGTAATTATTAAGAACCCTAGCTTTGGAATTACTTTCAGTCCTGAATCTATCTTGAAGAAGTTAATTAGTTTCTCTCCTTTTCATTTCCTTCATCTGAAAATGGGGATAATAATGATAACTGCTGGATGCAGTAAAGGGTAAGTAAGATAATGCATGCAAGCATTTAGCACGATGCCTAGCACACAATAAGCACTCAATAACATTACTAAGTACTGTGGGTGCTACCCATCTTTATTTTAACTGCCTTCTGCTTCCATCTGAAAACAAGAGTTCTCCGGAAGCCTGGAAACCCTTGATCACCTGTCTAGCTTCTTATTTAACTATCAGACGGCAGCTTTTAATAATCAATTAGTAACCAGTAGCCCAGATGGCCACTGAACACGCCCAGGGTTATATAAGAGAAGCGCCCCCTTTATACCAACGTACAGAAGTTTTTAGCCTGTTTTGAAGATGAGAAAAGCCAGAACAATAGTTCTTCTTGCCCACGTTTTCTAGTCAAGTCACTTAGCCAGAGTAGAAATGCAAATTATTTTTCATGAAAGGCAAATAACTAGTAAAGAAGCTACCAGTTAGCCAGTCGAGTGGCCCACATAAAGAGTCTCTCTTTTTCCCCCACCACGTAAATTGCTTCCTGGCAGAAAGTTACTACGGAGGCATTTAGACTCACTCAGGCTACTGGGAACCATGTAGGAGTGCAAAGTAAAGTACTTAAGCGTCCTTTCTTGACCAATCAACAGATTTATTAAGCCAGTTATTCTCTCTGAGTCTCAGCTGACTCATCTGCAAATAAAAGGCATAAGACCAGATGATCCATCATAATGTCTCTTCAATTCATAATTCCTTAAGAATTAAAATGAAACAAATTGAAACAACCATTAATTATCTTAATTTTATAGGCTTAAGATCTAGCTTTTAATATTTTTAAATATTATCTTCATACAATAAAAACTTAATATGAACCAAATCCATATACTGGTCCCGACGACAAGATCATTCCTTTTGTGGAAACAATTAAAGCCTATAAGCCTTAAATACTCTCATCCAGTGGATGTGGATGGAACAGGCTATCCAGCCCGTGAAGCTGTCAATCATCAAACCAAGTCCACTTGTTCAGACTCCCTACTCATCAAACATCCTTCAGATTTGGATTTGTCTTTCTCAGCTCTCTACAGGTGAATGTGTTGTTCATTTAAACATGTTCAAGTGTTATTTATAATTATTACAGATAATAATTAACTGACATTCCAGTCTTACCCTATAGTCTTGAAAGTTTGGTTTAATGTGAGTTTATCCCCAAGACACAGATCTATTCTAGGGGGATTAATGCATCAAGTTTTGGAAGCTGCAAGCCTAAGGGCCAAACACCGAATAAATTCACCAAGGTAATCGATAACAGACACCCTGGAGGGCTTTTGGGAGACAGCTTGCCAGCCTTCCTTAGGAAATTAGCTTTACATGAGAACTGTATGCTTTCTTTGAATTTCTCAGCAAGGGGAAGCAAATGACATAGGGGTTAAGAGGTCAAGTTCTAGAGTAGACAGACCCAGGTTCCACCACAATGTGTCATTCTGGGAAAATTATTTAACCTCTCTAAAGCCTCAGTTTCCTCATCTGTAAAGTGGCAATAATAATATCCTTTCTTGTTGTGTTGCTTAATACACACAAGGTATTTAGTATAGTGCCTGGAACAGAGCAAATATTCGATAATGTCATGGACAAACATGAAGCTAGATTTTTAAACCTATAAAATTAAGCTAAGTATTGGTGATTCCAGTTTGTTTCATAAACATTGGGGAAGTAATAATCTTGAATTCAGCTATTACAACCTTACCTGGAATGCTGTTGAACAGCAGAAATTAAGCCACCAAAGGCAATCACAGTCACAAATGATGTCACAGATACATATGAACAATAGGGCTCACCTACTTACTCATAAAAGAGGCTCTCACAGTTCTTTTTCTATGTATTTACCATCTATATGCATTCTTTAAAGTTTAATATCTGGTCTCAAGCTATAGTTGCTTAAATGTGTATGTTATGAGATTAAGAAGATACAGCAATAAGCAGCTAGGCACTAGACAATAATCCGACAACAGGGGTGAAGACCAAAAACTTCACATACACAAGAACTAAAAGGCAGAACAATTTATAGCCACCAGTACGTCAAAGTAACCTCTACACAGAAAAAGTTTCTGAAATTATCATTGCACAGAACCCTGAAGAAAAAAACCAAACATCCGCCTAAAATGTCTTTTCTTCCTTGCCTGCTTAAAGAAGTAAATGAAATAGTGTGTGTGATACCACTTTGGGACATGTAAAGTTCAAAATATAAATATGTTATTTTTTCCCATGAGGCCCACATCTATCTTGTTTCCTGCGGTATGTGTCCTAACACAGGGCCTGGCACGTCATAAATACTCCATTAATAAAGGTTAGATAAGCAAGTAAGAGCAACTTACCCTTCTTTCAATCATTCAAAGTCATTACTATGGAACAAAATTACTGAACTCTGCAAGAATTCAGTAAAACCCTAGAGGCTATGTGGTATATAGGACCATTTGTCTTTTCACAAAGTGGCTCTTCTCCCAGATGCCCCCATATAATTTTTATATATTTAATCGTTTTTCACCTCCCTCCTGGGTATTGACAGATGATTCTTCAAGTAATGAGAAAGGGTACATTAAATAAAATTAATAAATGAACCAGGGTGTTACTTGTCATACTCTCCAACTCATTGTTCTGTAAGTGCATTGATCATTTTAAGCTCATAAGTCAAGATTTTATCATCTTTGTGACCACAGTGTGCAGCCTCTGCCCAAGCCTCCCACACTGCTCACTGCCCAATAAAGGAACTGTCTGGGGGATTTAAAATTAACCTCTTTTTGAACATTTGATGTCATACTCCCCTTTGGTCTTCTGAATAAATGCAATGGCTCCCTTCTCTTTCAAACGTATCTGAATCTCCTTTCAGGGATCTATTTTCCTTCTTTACTGTGACCTGCCTCATTTTCAGACCCTATATTTGAATCTCTTTTCAAATATCCTTTTGACTTCCTTTACTATTACTCTGCCTTTTTTTCCTATGTATACTTGAAGCCATTTTTAAATGTGTATTATCAGTCTTTTAAAGTTGGTTTGTGGGGCGCCTGGGTGGCTCAGTCGTTACGCGTCTGCCTTCGGCTCAGGTCATGATCCCGGGGTCCTGGGATCGAGTCCCACATCGGGCTCCCTGCTCAGCGGGAAGCCTGCTTCTCCCTCTCCCACTCCCCCTGCTTGTGCTCCTGCTCTCGCTGTCTCTGTCTCTGTCAAATAAATAAATAAAATCTTAAAAAAAAAAAAAAAAAAAAAAAAAAAAAAAATAAAGTTGGTTTGTGAATGTGTACAAAGGCCTCCCTCTGTGGATCTCAAGATAATTCCTAGAAAGGTATGTGTAGGGAAATCTTAATTTGTACAAGAGGGAACCTGCAAAATTGAGGTGTAAGAGCTGAGGTGTGGTTGGCAGTCACTCCCTGATTTCTTCAGCAGGTGGATCTTGAGTAAATAGAAAAAGCCATACTTAAAACAATTCCAAGTTTGTGGGCTTTTGCCCACCCAAACTATTTTGTAATTCTAAGTCAGGCACGATGAATAGAAAATGTGGCACAGATCCTGCCCCTCCCTATGCTGCCTCCCCGGGGCAGATGTTGAGGACCAATCAGCATTTCTTCCTGCTGAGAACTAAATGGAGCCTAAGAACCCTTTAGAACACAGTGCGTCTGCTGACGGGCTTAGTTCCGATTCTGGTTGCTATTTTATTACCATTCAGGCCATGGTGACGATCTTGCTTAACAACATACATTAATGTTGATATAAAAATGGTGCTTACATCCACAGCTGGCCAGAGGATATGGACCTAGAAAGAGTGCGTGTTGACAGCACCTACCTGGGCACTACTGTCTGAACTCTCCCCCGAGCTCTGAGACTGCAGGGAGCTCTGATTTATATGATTCAGCTCTTCTCTAAGCCTCACGATTTTCTCAGGCTTCAAGGTCAACTGCTGTCCTTCACCCTTCAAATCTTGGTTCTGTTGTGAGTCTTCCTCCTTCTGCCTCTCTCTTGGCAAAGTGCCCTCCTTTACTGGCTCCTCTGCAATTTCTTTCTGCTTACTTTCTCCTTGTTCAGGACTTGGTACAAATATAACAACAGAAAACTGTCAAAATGCTCATTATAGTAGCAGAATACGGATGGGAAAAAAAAATCAACCAGTACTGAAAGCGAATTTTTCAACTTGAATTCTGTAGCAGAACAGTTATCTTATTCTTATAAATAAAATTTAAAAACAAATGAGTCATTTTTTTTTACTCACATTCAGGGAGATGACCCATCAGAGATTTTTGTTTATACCAAATCAACCAGTTTAAGGGAGCTTTTCACTTTTTCAACATTAAGTATGGCATTGGGCAGACACAGCTTGTAAAGATTTTTTTTTAATTATTCAATAAGCTCCAGGCACTTTGGCAAGCACTGGGGCTATAACAGGACATAATCCCTGCCCTAAAGGGTGTACAATTCAGTGAGAAATAAGGACGATAACTGAGTAGATTACACTAGTAGTAAGTAATCTGAGGCTTGATGGATGACTAGGCACAAACCAAGCAAACATAAAGGTACAGGTGTATGCATACTTGGGTTTTTTTGTTTGTTTTGTTTTTAAGATTGTATTTATTTATTTATTTGACAGAGAGACACAGCCAGAGAGGGAACACATGCAGGGGGAGTGGGAGAGGGAGAAGCAGGCTTTCAGAGGAGCAGGGAGCCAGCCCGACGTGGGGCTCGATCCCAGGACCCTGGGATCATGACCTGAGCTGAAGGCAGACGCTTAACGACTGAGCCACCCAGGCGCCCCCAGGTGTGTGCATACTGGTATGTGTGTGTGTATGTTGGGTGCTGGTATAGATGGGAACAGAAAAAAATAAAGGTGTTCCAGGATGACTTAATAAATAAAATGGATAAAAGCCTAGAGGCAAAAGAATGTCCTTTAGAAAGATCATTTGGATGCCACGTGGTGGGAAACCAGAGATTGTTAGTGGTCCATGTGATAAACAATGATGACTAGAAAGGATGGTGGGGATGGAAACAAGCAGTGGATTCTAGAGATATTTAGAAGACAATATTGATAAAATGTCATGAATTGGATGTGACAGGAGAGGGAAAAAAAGGAAAAATGGATGACACCTGGATTTCTGACTGGGGCAAATAGGCAAGTGGATGGTAGACCAAGAAGGGGGAATGTGAATATAGACTGGAGAGATGCCTCTGGAGAACATACAGATATAGAAGAATGTGAGCAGCAGCCTTGGGATCGGGTAACAGGAGCCAAGGAGAAGGGAGAAAGTGAGAGAAGGAAGACCATTGTAGACAGACGCCTGAAGACCTGTAAGGAACAAGCAAGAGGAATGAGAGCCAGGAGGGGATGTTGAGAAGCTAGAGAGGGAGGAGGAAAAATCAAGATACTGTGAGCCGCAGAAGCCAAGGGGAAGGAATGTACCTTCAACGGTCAGACAGTGTGGATGACACAAACATGCCGAGTTTATTTTTATTCGTTCATTTTAAATTTATTTCAGCTACCTCAGAGCTTAGATAGCATGCTTCACAAATTATAGTTGGTGCTCAAATTCTTCAAGAACGCAATTTGGCAATTCAGATCAAGAGCCATAAAAATGTTCAGACCCTTTGACTGAATAATTGAATACCAATAAATTTACTGCAATAGAATAATTCATAAGAAGAAAAGAGCTGAATGTATAATAATGCTCATAAGCATACTATTTAAAACAGTGATTAAATGGAGACATAGGGGCACCTGGGTGGCTCAGTTGGTTAAGCGACTGCCTTTGGCTCAGGTTGTGATCCTGGAGTCCTGGGATCAAGTCCTTCATCTGGCTCCCAGTTCGGCGGGGAACCTGCTTCTCCTTCTGACCCTCTCCCCTCTCATGCTGTTTCTCTCTCTTTCGCTCTCTACTAAATAAATAAAATCTTTAAAAATAAATAAATAAATAAATGGAGACACAGAAATGGCTAAGAGAATTAAAGATAAATCAACTTGAAAGTGGTATAAAGACAATTCACCAACATGAAAAATACTTATTAAAATAAAATGGTACAACAATAAACTATATATATGTATGTATATGTGAATAAACATACATAATACCATGGGAAATGTATATAAACATACATAATACCATGGGAAATGTATATATAGAAAAAACTGGAAAAGAACAGGAGAAAAATTATAATTCCTTTAGCATTGTACAAAAAAAAGAATTAAATATTTTATTTTATTTTGAACTCAGCAGGTTTTTGTTTTTGTTTTTGCGAGAGAGAGAGAGAAAGAGAGTGCAAGAGGAAGGGGAGGGGTGGGGCAGAGGGAGAGGGAGAGAGAGAATCTTAAGCAGGCTCCACGCCCAGTGCAGAGCCCAACACAGGGCTTGATGCAATGACCCTGAGATCATGACCTGAGTTGAAATCAAGAGTCGGATACTTAACCAGCTGAGCCACCCAGGTGCCCCAATTCAGCAGGTTTTTAAAGATAATATACTCAGGGCACCTGTGTAGCTTGGTTGGTTTAAGTGTCTGCCTTCAGCTCAGGTCAGGATCCGAGGGTCTTAGGATCGAGCCCTGCATTGGGCTCCCTGCTCAGTGGGGAGCCTGCTTTTCCCTCTCCCTCCACTGCTCCCCCTGCTTGTGCTCTCTCACCTGCTCTCTCTCTCTCTCTCAAAGTTTAAAAAAAGAAATAAAAAAAGATAATATACTCAAACTATATAAAACAATATGAAAGACTAAAATGCTTTAAAAATAAATTTCTGATAAAATAACAATCATTTTTTCCATCCTCCATAAACTCTTTTCCTTTTCCTACTCCCAGTGGAAGCCAGATACACTTGAAGACTGCAGAAAATGCAAACATATACCTCATAATTATTAAAATGGAAAAACCGACTTCTGCTTCCAGAAAAATGGAGTCAACCTACTTTTCCCTGTTTCTCCCACAAGTACAACTAAAAGCCCGGGCATTATATATAAAACAAACATAAGAAGACATTGAGGGGTGCCTGGGTGGCTCAGTCATTAAGCGTCTGCCTTTGGCTCAGGTCATGATCCCAGGGTCCTGGGATTGAGTCCTGCATCGGGCTCTCTGCTCAGCGGGGAGTCTGCTTCTCCCTCTCCCCCTCCCCCTGCTTGTGTTCCCTCTCTCACTGTCTTTCTCTCTGTCAAATAAATAATAATAATAAAAAAATCTTTAAGAAAAAAAAAGAAGACTCTGAAAGGTACAGAGAAGGTAGACCAACTAGGGTACTTAGGACCTGAGGAGTGACATGACTGTGAGCTTCCTGGGTTTTAACAGCTTTATTCCAGCAGCCAAACACCACAGAAAAAAAACTGTGGCCCCACCCTCACCCATGTCAGCCAAGGTCAGGTTGGGAGCCTATACTCCCACCTCCGCCAGGCTATAATGAAGCACCCCCATTGGGGTGGTGTCACAAGCCAACAGGGAGCAGGGACTTTCATCCCTGCCAGGCAGTAATAGACACAGGGAGTCTGGACTTTCACCCCCACCTGGCAGTGAGGAGATACCTTTCTCCCTTTCCACTGGGGTAGTGTCAGAGGAGGCCTAGTGGAGAGTAAGGACTTTCACTAACAAGACCACCCTTACCCACCTCCATGTGGTATCATGGAGACCCAGTGGATACCAGTAACAAGGCACTCCTCCCTCTCACAGCCAGAGCAGTATAAGCATAGGCCTCCCACCTTCACCAGCAGTAATGAGGAGTCCCCCTTTCCTTGGGTGTCCCATGGAGTTTGAGTGGGGAAGCTTGACTTGTACCACCCACCTGGGTGGTAGTAGGAGATAGCACCCTCCTACTCCCCCTGCCAGAGTGGTATCGGAAGAAGCCAGTTAAACTGAAGGCTTAAATAAGATCTAGAGTTTCATAATACCCAAAATATTCAGATTTTAATCTAAAATTACTCTTCATACCAAAACCCAGGAAAATGAAAAAAGGTAAAAATAGATGATAAAACCAACATGTCAGAATTATCTGACAAAGATTTTTAATCAGCCATTATAAAAATGCTTTGATGAGCACTTATGAACACAATTGAAATACATGAAAAAATGCAAAGTCTCAGAAAAGAACTAGAAAATCTTGGCACAGAAATAGAAAATATAAGGAAGAACCGAATGGAAATTTTGGAACTGAAAAGTACAATAATCAAAATAAAAACTCAAATGCAAAATGGACTTAAATTGTAAAAATATACATAAAACACAGGAGAGTCTTCAAGACCAGCAGAGTTCTAAGACTTAACACCGAAAGTGTGATCCATAAAAGGAAAGACTGATACACCATAAAAATGAAAAACTTCATGCTGAGATAATCCTCGTAAAAGAGTGAACAACAAGAAATGGACTGGGAAAAAATACTTGCAAATCACATATCTGACAAAGGACTAATATTAGAATTCATAAAGAACTCTCAAAACTTAACAGTGAGAAAACAAACCCGTTAGAAAATAGGCAAAGACACAGAAGGAGATTTCACTAAAGAGGACAGACAGATGCAAATAAGCACACGAAAAGATACTCAACATTATTAGCCTTCAGGAAAATGCAAATTAAAACTATAATGAGATACCACTATACACCTATCAGAATGGCTAAAATTTACAAGTGACAATACCAAATGCTAGAGAAGATGCAGAGAAACTGGATCACTCCTATATTGCTAGTGGGAATGTAAAATGATATCCCAGCCACTGGGGGAAAACAGTTCAGCAATGTCTTAAAAAACAACAAAAAACCCCTAAACATATGGTTACCATGTGAGCCAGAAATTGCACTCCTGGGGATTTATCCCAGAGAAATGAACAATTACGTTCATATGAAAACTTGAATATTTATAGCAGCTTCATTTAAAACAGCCCAAACTAGAAATAAACTGGATGTCTTTCAATGGATGAACAGTTAAACTGTGGAACAGCCATACTATGGAACGCTACACAACAGTCAAAAGGATCCAATTGTTGATACAGAAATCTAGAAGAATCTCCAGAGAATTATGTTGAGTGAAAAAAGGCCAGCCCCAAAAGGCTACATATTGTATGTTATATTTATATAACACTCTTGAAGTGAAAAACTTACAGAAATGGAGAATAGACTAATTTGAATTAGACTAGGGCCTAGAGTTAGAAGTGGGTGATGGGGGAGGAATGTTAGGAGGGAGGGTCTATAAAAGAACAACAAGAAGGATCTCTGTGGTGAAGGAAATGTTCTGTACCTTGACTGTATCAATGTCAATATCCAGGTTATGATATTATACTATAATTTTATAAGATGTTACCAATGGGAGAAACTGATTAAAGGGTTCATGGGACCTCTCTATTATTTCTTACAACTGTATGCATTGTGAATCTACAAGTACCTAAAAATAAAAAGCTTTTTTTAAAAAAATGGCAAATATGAACTGGTCATTTGGGCTTAACATCTATGCAGGCACTTGATTTGTGCCTACATTTAGAAGGATAAATGACTTTATAAAGAGTAAAATTAGCCAGACCTAATGTAATTTTCTTCTATAATTGCATAGTGGCCATGCTGACATGGAAGAAGAGAAGGAGCCTTCATTATGTTTCCATAGTTTAAAGATAAAGTTTAAATGGTCTTCCTCTCAGGTGGGCCTACGAGATGTGCCTATAAAGCCATATTTAGAGGAAGACAGTCGGTATGTCTTCTCTGACTTGGACGGAATGATGAACAAGCGCTCTCTAGGGCACAATCCTGGGGCTGATGCCATTTTACATCTTCATTAATGGTCTGAATAAATTAACAGCACTCACATGATTTTGTTAGTTGATTAAGGAGAATTAGCAATATCTTGGAATATGGGAATTTAAAGTGCTCTTGATACCTGAGGACAATTATCCATTAAATAAATGCCCTCCAAAAAGAACAGGCTTTATCCTTTCAAAAGATATAAGAGAAAATGTGTAATTTAGAAACAAAAGGCAAACTTTGGGGCACGTGGGTGGCTCAGTTGGTTAAGTGTCTGCCCTCGGCTCAGGTCATGATCCCTGAGTCCCAGGATCGAGTCCCGCATCAGACTCCCTGCTTGGCGAGGAATCTGCTTCTCCCTCTGACCCTAACCCCTCTTGTGCTCTCATTCTCTCTCTCTCTCAAATAAATAAATAAAATCTTTAAAAAAAAAAAAAAGTTTGGCTGCTCTATGGAGAATGGATTGGTAAAGACGTATGGAAGCAGGGAGGTTAGTTAAGAAGATATTGTGATGGTCTAAGTGAGTGATACCAGTGTCATGGAGTAGGGTAGTAGCAGTGGAGATATAGTAGAAATAAACAGATTAAATATTCTATATTTTCATGGTGGAACTGACAGGATTTGTTGATGGTTTAGATGTGGGGAGGAAGCAACAGTGACTCCTTAGGTTTTGGTTTGATCAACTGTGTGAATGGAGGGGCTATTCACTGAATGGATTGGACTGGGAAAGAAATAGTTTAGAGGAAGAGGAAAAATTTATCAGTAGCCTGGGAAATGGATATAAATTCACTGTCAAGTTGAACTGGAAACATAAGTCAACTTGAACACTTACCACATATTTCTTGGTAAAGGTAGTAAGAATGCAAGGAGATGGTGAATGAGAGTGTGTTAGAAAAAAATACAGCTCATTAAGGCATTAAGGTCAAGGGAAGCTACCAGGGGCTCTCGGGCCCAAGCTTCCTAACAAAGCAAACCCACGCTGAGATCAGCTGGGCTCTGTAAGCTTAGGGCTGCCATTGGAAGTCCAACTTTGGGTTTGACTGCAAGTACACAGTGGGGGTAGGAGGAAATCTCCATTCATTTCAATATTTTTAAAGGCATTGTTCTAGACACTGGAGAGAGTCCAGAACAAGACAGATTGGACTTCATTCTCCCATCCCACCCCATGTTATACATATACAAAGACTGAGTCCTGAGCAGTTTTTAATACCATAAAGCTCACTTTCATAGCAACTACCTAGAACCCAAGTGTCCCAGCACCTTCTAGCCCTTGAGATATTTGTGACTATGTCCTCTCCAAAGTAGAAAAAGTAGTAACCTCTGACTCAGAGTTAGGAGACTTGGGACTTCCTGCAGTCTCGCTGATAACTTGCTAAGTATGTGACTGTAACCGGAATAGGCATTTCAGTTCTCTAGGTCTCAGAGACCTCTTCTGTGAAAGAAGACTAGCTAAATAGCAGTGGTTTTCAAACATTTTAGCTGTGGCCCCTTTCCTGAAGTAAAATCTTATACAGAATTCCACATATGAAACCGATAAAGTGGGTCTTCTCTGGCTGAAATGTGAGTGGAGGGCTCCCAGTCCCACTCATCAATCTTTCCTCATCTCCAAAGGCAGTTTCTGAGGCCCGCCCCCCCCATAGAGCTCCTAGAGTCTTGGAAGACTGAAGTGTGAAAACCACTAGAAGATTTGCAGGTCCCTCCTGTTCTAAGATTCATTACTTTGTAAGAAAAGCACCATACACAACAGAAAAACAAGACATAGTCCATTACCTTAAAGGAGCTAAAATGTAGTGGAAGAGATGTACTACAAGAATCAATCAATTTGGCTTATGGAGCAGCTTCTATGTGCATGGGACCATGCTAGGTGTGCTCTAACACTTTCTACTTCTTTTCAGTGGAAGATTTTTG
Source organism: Mirounga angustirostris (assembly GCF_029215605.1). Taxonomy (NCBI): domain Eukaryota; kingdom Metazoa; phylum Chordata; class Mammalia; order Carnivora; family Phocidae; genus Mirounga; species Mirounga angustirostris. The sequence continues at coordinate 157,265,437 of NW_026991712.1, forward strand.
CTCATGGCTTTCTGGCATCTTCTTCTTCTTCTTCTTCTTCTTTTTTTTTAAAGATTTTATTTATTTATTTGAGAGAGAGAGAGCACATGAGAGGGGGGAGGGTCGGGAGGGTCAGAGGGAGAAGCAGACTCCCTGCCAAGCAGGGAGCCCGATGTGGGACTCGATCCAGGGACTCCAGGATCATGACCTGAGCCGAAGGCAGTCGTTTAACCAGCTGAGCCACCCAGGCGCCCTGGCATCTTCTTCACCCCAAGTCCTGCCATTATCCTGGAAGATTCCAAGGACCATACAGATCACCCACCAATGCCTTGGCGTCTCACTTCGTCAGTCTCCTTATCTCCAGTTATCTCCTCATGTCTCCCTCTTTGCTAACTATTTGAATAACCACACCATGGGTTATTATCAGCAGCAAACACTTCAATTCTGAAATAACTAAAATTAGATATCCAGATTTCAGCTTTTTCCTTTTTACATAATTTTTACATAAATACTTTCAATTCCTTGTCTCTTTTTCTATCAGCTCCCTTTACTTGCTTCTTTATCCAATGTAGAGCCCAGTGTTTGTTATTGTTGTTGTTGTTGTTATTATTATTTAAGTAGGCTCCATGCCCAGCATGGAGCCCAGTGCAGGGGCTTAAACTCATGACCCTGAGGGGCGCCTGGGTGGCTCAGTTGGTTGGGCGACTGCCTTCGGCTCAGGTCATGATCCTGGAGTCCCGGGATCGAGTCCTGCATCAGGCTCCCTGCTCGGCGGGGAGTCTGCTTCTCCCTCTGACCCTCCTCTCTTCTCATGCTCTCTGTCTCTCATTCTCGCTCTCGCAAATAAATAAAATCTTAAAAAAAAACCAAAAAAACCCCTCATGACCCTGAGAGCAAGACCTGAGCTGAGCCACCCAGACACCCCAAGCCTAGTGTTCATTATTTTAATCACTGTCTAAATAAAATGTTCAGCTTTCTTCCCCCCATTGTCCTTCCACTGCATTCACGTGGCAAAACCTTAGCCTGGACAAATCCAACTGTCTTCTCATGCCTATACTAAATGTTGCCCCCCACATCACATATTCTCAAAGACAAATGCCATATAAAGTCACAGTCTCTAGCCTTAACTGGGCCCTCAACACTACCTGGCTTCCCTAGTAAGCTTTCCTTTCCAATTGCCACAGTTATTATTTCAAACTTTTTCACTCTGACATTTCTATTACTCTCTTTCAGCACATGACTTTCTTTCCTACTTCACAGAGGACACAAACTATCAAACAAGTACTTTGATTTCCTCTCAAGTTAAAAACTCACTTGGATCTCTGTCCATCTTCCCTTTCTTCCTCCTGTTACAATGGACCAGGTGGCCCATCTCCTAAGGCTAGTGCCCCTCTGGTATTTGGAATACTAAACCTGTCCATTTGGGGTCTCTTTCTCAGCATTTAAACACAACACATTTTGGGGTGCCTGGGTGGCTCAGTCGTTAAACACAACACATTTCCTCTTACCTCAGCTCCATATTCCCTTCTTTCCTTTATAACCAAACTTTTTGGAAAGCATCCACACTCACCATTTTTACTTCCTCAAATTCCACTCATTCCTCAGTTCACTCCCATTTACCATCCCATGAGATGCGATCTAGGAGGCCATTTGTTTTTTGCCCTTCATTGGAACAACTCTTACTAAAGTCTTCAATCACATTCTTAATCCTGAATTCAGTAGTCACCTTTTGTTCTTTATTTTCTTGGCAGCACATGACACTATTTACTATTTCTTTCTTCTTGAAACACTCTTTAATCTGGCTTCTGTAACACATACTCTCTTGACTTTTCTTCTACTTCTCTGGCTGTTTTGTCTACATTAAATTAGGGGTAATTCCTTCTGTCTCTTATAGAGAGGCTTCCCTTACATTTCTGCCTTTGGGTACCTTCATCAAGCAACTTACGGGACCATCTCATCCATCACAGGACTTCTGCTACCATCTACTTATTGATGATTCTCAACTTACCTCCAGCCCAGGCTTCGCTCTTGGCATGGCTGTTCTAAAGACACTTCAAAGTCAACGTATCAAAAGTTGCACTCCTTTCCCACTTCCCTCAAAACTGCATTCCCTAACTCAATGGATAACACCATCAAACCAGAAACTTGAAAGTCTTCCTTAACCTCTGCTAATACCCAAGTCCCCACCTACCATACCGTCTTCCTCACTTCCTATACTCATTAGTCCCTAAGTCCTGTTGATCCATTTCCATTCACTTTTCTCTATCCTCACCAACACTATCCTCTCTCACCAGATTGTAGCAACAGCCTCTGAACTAGTCTCATTACCTTCATTCCTATACTAACAATCTATTATCCACACAGCAGGCCAAATCTGTTTTGGTCTCTTCCATGTTACTAAACCCTGCGGTAGTTTCCTATTGTACAAACGTCCCCATGCGGGTACTCATGTTCCCTCGTGATCAGGTCCCTGCCTACTTCCTCACTCTCATCATTTCCTTCCCCATTTCTTCTCTTCATGCTCTGTGCTGTAGCAGCACCGAGGTCACTGAATTCCTCAAACAAATCATGCCTTCTCTTGCACATGTTATATTCCCCCTGAAAATTACTCCCTCACCTTTTTGCTTGACGCTGGGTTATCTATACTTCAGGACTCAGTCTGTTACTTCCTTTAAGAATATTTTCTGGTTTCTTAGCCTGGACCAGGGCACCTCCTTTGTGCTCCCATAGTATCCAATACTGCTTTGTTTAATTGTCTATCTTCCCCCCACAGGCTATATGGACCATGAAGGTAGGAGCTATGTCTTATTTTGTATCCTTAGTATCTCCCTATAGTACCTGGCACATGGTAGATACACAATTTTACTGTCAAATGTGATTGTGTAATAGATCTGAGATAAATGGAGGCTGTGAAGTGGGGCACAGGAGATAAGTAAGTGAGGAAACATTCCAAAAAGAGGAGATAGGGAAGCATAGGGCAGATACATAGACTTCTCACAGTCTCAGTGATGGGAAGTAATTTGGACCATGTAATGGAAACAGGTGGCAGCAAGGAGCTCTTTAGAGAGAAGTCCAGTATCTTTATCATGGCAAGGTTCCCCACCTCTAACGGAATTAAGGCCATAGCCTTGCTCCCTGTGGCAAGTATCCCTACCAATGATCCCAAGTCAGCTGGGTGGATTTTTGTCAGCTTTGATAATTAATGTTAACATCTTCTCTGAAAAATGTTCAGAGTGGTCACTTCAACTCCATTGCCACCTACTCAATCAGGCCACTATCTCTTCATCTGTGGTTCATATCTGGATTAATAGGTCTGTTTTTCTTCTTCAATTTATCTCTTCTAGAGATACTAGAACAATCTCCCTTAAAAACCTGGTAATACACCGTTCTAATGCTCAAGAACTAGACTTCCTTTTTCCGCTATAGCAAACCTATATGCTGTGACCGACCTTCTCGGCTCTTCGCTCTTGTGACCACTATCATGCCTGTTCCCCACCACGTCTCTAATATGCTTTTCCCACTTCTGCAACTTGGTTTCATGATTGGGAATCTTGGACTCAGAGCACACTCTAAAGTTAAAAGCAACTTTTAGGAAGGCATAAAATTCAGCAGTCCAAAACTAGCAAAAAACCCCCGAAAAACAAAAAACCCTCCTTCTACGTTAAGATGTTTACAAAGATAGAACTTTGGCTGCACCTAGACCATATTTTCCTAGTTCACTGATGATGTATCCTTCAGTATATAGTATATAAGTCAAAATTGCCATCTATTGTTTCTTCTGATGATCTAGTTCTAGGATTTTGCCCAGACAAAATTTGATTGCATCTATTAGTTTTTGTGCCAAAGCAGAAAAGCATTAGCCAAAAGTCTCAAAAGTTTCTGTGAAAGATACTTCTGTTGAAAAAGCAGAAATACAAGAGTTTGAGGGCAAGATTAACAAGAAAGGAAGGAAGGAAGAAAGGAAGGAAGAAAGAAAAGATTATCAAAATGATCATCAGATACAATGTTAAATAAAAACAGCAAAAAATCTCTTGGCAGAGTATAGTCTAAGTTAGGACATTAACAAATTTCCCTGGTGAAACTATAGGTTATTATCATTCCTTTTATTTTTCCATGCTTTCCAAATTTTCTACAAAAAGCATGAATTTATTTTAAAAAGCAAGAAAAGGTTTAAAAATGTAATAATATATCAAAAGACAAACTCTTTGGGGGAATGCTTACTTATAATTAATTTTTCTATTCACATCATTTGGAAATTAATGTCAAATTCTTACAATGATCAAGCCAAATAGGGTAATTGTACCCCCAAATAATTAATGTGATATGGGACTTTCTCAATTTACCAGATTTCCTCTCTCTCTTCCTTTGGGCTTTGAATCTCTACTTCCAAAATTGGTAGTTTAGACACATCTTTATATATATCTTTACAGATATTTTCACTTGTAATTAAATTAGTCGGTGCAGTTTTTCTCCCTACAGTAAAATGATTTAATTGTTCAAATTCTTGTGAAAGCTTCAAGACCTGTAAAGTGAGAAGACAAATATCCTATTTTGCATATTCTAATATATAATTATGAGAAAGTACATTCCATTAAATGCTTAAATAATTATTGACAAATAATATAAATTGACATCCTATTTGAAGTCTTCTTCTAATTTAACTTAACACTTTGGGGTTGTTATGTAATCTAATCCGTTTTTACCATAGGCATAAGAATGCATAAATCTGTGGTTTTAAAGAAGGGTATTTTTGGAGAAAGGGAGAGAGAGGGAGAGTGATAAAGCAAATGTGGTACCATACTAATACTGAAGGGGTGAAGGTACATGGAAATTCTTTGTACTATTTTTGCAACTTTTCTGTAAGTCTGAAATTATTTCAAAATAAAATGTTTTTTAAAAGAGAGAACAAGGGAGAGCCAGATTACCAGGATAGTGATCTGGACCTCTCATTTTTACATTATATTCCTGTTGCCTCAGTTCCTCTTCTGTGTTGTGCTGTCCAGTGATATTTCATAACACAAAATCCTTTAATTGTACAGTGTGATGATAACTCACTTTGCTGACGAGGTCCCACAAATAAAGCTTAGTTATAGGATGTGCCCCATGTATCCACCTTTCTAGGTAGCAAACCCATGTCCTGGATCTTTCCCTCCTTAGGTCACATACTATTTTGATCCATGTCCCAATCCCTCAACAACTTGTACCCTGCTTTCAGGATAACAACTTCAGAGAGGGTAAATGAGGCCTGGACTTAGTCCTCCATTTCACATGTGGTATGGAAATACAACCCAATATATTTTAATTGTGTGTTCAAGCCTTTACTCCTTCCTACCATTTTAATCAAGACCAAGAGTAACTGAGGAAGAGAATTTTCAGCCAGGAGTAGTTAATGATAAGTGGGACTCCAGGAATCACCCTGCAGGCAACCTCTCCATCTAACCCTGGTCTGGCAGCCATTTTTATACTTGGGGAACACATTAGGGTCAGGACATTTAAACATTTTCCTAATTCTAAGTATGAACCTAATTTTCAGTATAACTGAAAAAAAAATGCTTTGATTCAAAGGTTTAAGGATGAAGACATTTAAGTAAACTTTTGTTTGTCTTGAATTTTGGGGGTGGTGGTAAAATACACATAACATAAAATTTACCATCTTAGCCTTACACGCTTAAGTGTGCCGTTCAGTGGTATTAAATACATTTACATGGTTGTGTGACCATTACCATCATCTATCTCCAGAACTCTTTTCATCTTATAAAACACACTCTATACCTATTAAACAATAACTCCCCCTCGACCTCTCCCCCAGCCCCTGAAACTACCATTACACTTTTTGTCTTTATGATTTTGACTACTCTAAGTACCTCACATAATTGGAATCATATAGTATTGTGTTTTTGCGATTGGCTTATTTCATTTAGTATAATGTCCTCAAGATTCATCCATGTTGTAGCATATTGCAGGATTTCCCTCCTTTTTTAAGGCTGAATAACTTTCCATTGTGTGTACATGCCACAATTTGCTTATCTATTCATCCATCAATGAACACTTGGGTTACTTCCACATTTTAGCTATTGCGAATAATGCTGCTATGAAAATGGGTGTGCAAATTATCTCTTCAAGACCCTGCTTTCAATTGTTTTGGGCATATACCCAGAGAGTGGAATTGCTGGATCATTTGGTAGTTCTATTTTTAAGTAAACCTTTTACATTATAATATGTACTCCAAAAATTAAGCTGTTGGGAAACTGATTTAAAGTAAAAAATTCACAGAGTAATCCTAAGAGTGAAGTACTGGTTGAAGTCTATTCTGAGATGCAGCTTGGCTTATAACCTACACTAATGGCAATTTATTCTATAATAATAAAAGAAACCCCAATTTCCAAGTCATCTCTTTCTGAAAATTAATTTCCTTTTATCTTATCCTAATAAAAGATAAAATCAAACACTGAACATTTAAATAATTAATTCAGTCTCACCTTTGTTTCTAATTCAAAATTCTCTCTTTGTAGCAGGTTATATGCTATTAAAAAATAGTTTCTGTCTCTTGATGCCCCTGGAAGACTTTGAATCTCGTTATAAAGGCATCTAAGTTCTGACTTTGATTTTTGCAATCCCTGATTAAGAAATAGAGATATTTAGTAAAATAAAATAAGACTTTCTGCATAAAATGTATAATACTTTTAGAGAGGAATCTTTGAAATGACTCACATATTTTTTGTGTTTTAAATATTCCAACTTATTCTTCTGGCAGAACTACTTTTTAGGAATTAAAGTTTACTTAAATCAATTAATTAAACTGAGCATTCTTGGTTTCTATCACTCACTGGGCTTCTAGAGTCATTCCTACTTTCAGCAAGGCTTCTAGAGAGGTAAATTCTTCAGCAACTCCTGCATTAGTTATATTACCTGTTTTAACATGTATCTTTTTTAAAGTTACCTTTTACAGAACAACCATGCCTTTAATTTTGTGACAACCCCATGCAGCTGGGCTACTGAAACAGGCTCCGAGAGTGTAAGTGGCCTGCCTAAATTCACATAGCTAGGAAGTGGTAAAGCTGAGATTCAACTGTCTGACCAACTTCAAACTGTGTTCTTAACTACAAATTATGCTGCCTTACTTAATAATGTATATTCAGTGACTTAATCAACTAGGGTTTCCTCTAAGCCTCTGATTTTTCAGAGGCTATATATCCGTGAGAGCAAACACTTTAGTTATATGTAGATTCTTATCAAATTTCTACACTGATGACATGGAATATACAGTTTGGTTGGTGGACGACTGGGACCTGAGAATCTGTGGTGCCCTATGATGGGAACAGGTGATATGAAATTTACTTTAGGAGAGGAGTTACTTGGTATTTTCCCAAAGCCTTGAAATCAGAAGGGGAAGAGAGAGTTGATGAGGAAGGCGTTGGGCAAAAAGGAGAGAAAATAGAGAGTGGCCACCCAAAACCACAGGAAGAGGTCAACTGGTATCAGTTTCCTACCTCATTGCATTGAAAATTTCTATAGGTCATCAGGATGGGATTTGGGGCAATGCACTGGCTGTCACCCACCCTGCAAACTGATATAAGTGTCACCGTCCTCTAAATTGGTGATCTAGACTTCCATGGACTCACTTCCAGGTCTCTCTTCCAAATATAGGCTGGTTGTCTCCTGATAGATCTTTCCAAGATGGTAGGACAAGCAGTTAAAAGGAGAGACAAGTCCATGACTCTATGACCACCATAATAATCAAATACCTGCTACTTAAAGGCCCCTCTTTGCCTGGTGCTGGAACTCAGCTTGTGGAAAGGACACTCACCCCATTATTACTAACAGAAACACACATTCTATAGCTACGATTTATTTTAAAGTCAAACTAAATGGTAACATGAGATCCCTAAAGTAGGAATGCAAAAAGAGGGAAATAACATCCTAAGTGGCAAAATACCTCACTTTCAACTTTCAAAGTCTTCTGTATAATATTAAAATCAGATGTCAATTGCCTTCTGCTTTCTTCTGATGACTCACTTTCAAATATTTCAATTTTTTCTTGGCTCATTTTCAAAATCTGCAAAAAGCATTTTACATAATTAATTCTATATACTTTAATCATGTTTCTTATAAATTCTGATAATAATAATTTCCCATCTAACTCAATTATATAGTCATCTAGGGGAGATATGAAGCTGGGAAAAGTAATTCATGGTACCATAGCTCGTAAGAGACATTTTTCTCTCTGAGCCTGTTTCTCAACTGTAAAACGGAGCTGACACTTGTTCTAGATACATTATAACCATCAGAGTAGGAATGAAGTGAGATTTTGAATGTATTTTGTTGAGCACCTACCAAATATAAAGTCTTGTTAAAATCTTCCCAGATTAATTGATAATAATAATTGCAATAATAATGAGAGCAGCTACTAGTTAGTGCTTGCCATGTGTCAGACATCATGATACATGCTTTACTTGCATTATCTCATTTTGTTTTCCCAGGACCTCTACGAAATTGGAACTACTATATATATATATATATATATATATATATTTTTTTTTTTTTTTTTTTTACAGAGAAGGCGAGGCTCAGATATATTAGGTATTTTTCCCAAGATCACATAGCACTGGGATTCAAAATAAGTCCTTACTTTTAATATCTACTCTATTCAGACTTGCCAAAGTATATTTTCTCTTGTTACAAAAACCTATTAGGAAATTAAATTGAGGCCAAAATGAATTTGGTGGCTATAGACTGAGAACTGAGCCAATTCTCGTAATACTGTCATCAAGCTGCAGACCCTTCTTGACAGTCAGAGCACACCTGTTCAGTGAGCTAACTGCTCGTTTGTACCAGCCCGCCAGGGAGCAGCATGAAATTCATAGCTCTCTATTCTCCAACTTGGGAAACCAAGAATGATTCATGGGAAAAAAGTCTTACCGGTTTTGTTCTATTTACCAATAGTGGAAAACTGAGCCCGTTACTTAACTTAGGCTCAGTTTCGTCATCAGAAAAATAGGGATAATGATGCCTACGCACATGTAGGCAAATGCTCTGTAAATGGCAGTTTATGTTATTGGGTTCTGAATTTTCACATTTACTCAGTTGTGAGGCAATACCTTTAAACCATCCTTACAATTTCAACACACTAGTTTATCCAAAATACATTTTCAGTGGGCTCCTTCCTAACTGACTACTCCTGGGAAGGCTTTCTGTAACCACTGATCACAATCACAGGATATAGATTTACCACTCCTGGGGGTGTATTTTCTCTCTTTGCCTATATTCAGCTATTCTTAAGCATCCTTATGGAGTCTGCCTCACCTGTATTAGCAGCTTTCACTGAAAATTACCTTTTTATTTCTTAACTCATTCAAATCTTGTACTTGCACTGTCTCTTGACTTTTCATACAGGTTTCTCTGGTGTTTTCCTATATTACTGATAACTCGGGCTCTAAGAGGGAAATCTTAATCCAAATAAATCATCAGTTAAAATACATACATACATGTGTTATTCTAAAAAATACTGAAAAAATAAGCTATAGTTCTTAAGCGTCCTTCCCTGAAGCTACACCTTGAAAACTTTCCGTACCAACCAGTTTCACCTCTTGTCTGGTCTTGGATCCTTTGGAGAGTTGCTTTATTAAGTGTTTGAGCCCTCACTGCTGTTTGGCAGCTGAACCAAAGGAACCAAGTATTAGAAAAATACACTACAGGATCCTCATTGTCCTGATTTAAGCTGCTAATGTACCTTTTTTTTTCACTTTTGAAAAGTAACACTTTATTATAGATTGGCCCAGTAACAAAACTATATGCAAAAGAAGCTTCTGAGTATTTAGTTGTAATTTAGAAATAGAAGACACCAACACTGATATTACTTTTATTTAGAATTAGGTTTCAACAGAAACTTCAATTAAGTTTAGTTCAGAGACAAAAACATTCATTTACTTTAGCTGAAGAGGAAAGGGTTGAACCACCAAAGAGTTTTACCTAATTACATTTTGGAGAAAAGTATTCTGGGGCTTTGCTTGTCCTTCTGGATTCATAATTTACTGCCAGATATGTACTAAATTAACCAACAGGTTTTTCAAAAATTAATTTATTAGTTTAGTAAAGTCGATTATCAATAATTTACCCTTCTTGTGTTTAATATTCATAAAATAGGAAGAGATGGATTGGAAAGAATGGGACAGGCAACTGGCAAAATGGATGCTGAAACCACCCCGCCCAGTGTAACTTTTACAAATCCTCCTGTCTGGGGTATAGAAAAAAGACCTGGTTAAGAATCAAGTCGACTTCCTAGCAGCACTGGACAAGGATATAGGAAAAGGTATATTTTTTCCTCAGAGCAGCTTCTCCCCTTCACCAGCCCCCGCTTTGCCCTGATGAATGTTTCTGCATGTCCACACATGACATGCTGATGCATTCAGCACCCAAGGCAAGAATGTCCTTGGCTCCACCTTTATACCACCTGAGATGCCTCAGTGCAAAGTGCGAGAAACATTTCAACTCTTAAACATGAAAACTCCCCTCATTTCGTGTTTTCCTTTGTGTTTCTTCGTATAAGAATGTCATGTATTTTAATGCTATGACTTTTAAAAGATAGCTTTTCAAAAGAATATATATATATATGAAATTTAACATAATTTGCGGCATACTAAAAATGGTGATGCATTTACGCAATGTATGTCCTTCATGTACTTCATGGCGACCAAAGTTTAACACAGAAAAACAGAGCAGAGGGGCAGAGGGGCAGCGGATACTGTAAGGAATGAGCAGTGGGATAGAGAGAGCTCTGGGTAGCTGATGGGAGCCAACCTCACCTGTCAGGCGGCAGTAAGCAAAGGCAAGCACTACCAGACTCGCTAGGGAACTGCCTCATTGGCATGGGCTAACCACCAACGACTCTGGAGAAAGGTGTAACAGCTCAGAATTTTCCACTTTCAGTGTTCTACTACCCCAAAGGTGGGGATCGTCTCATGCTATGAAGCAAACTGTGCCTCCTGGGCACAGGATGACAAGTGCCACTGCCACCCCCACTACATGCCTGCGCGATGCTGGGCCCTCTCACAGACACAGGCCAGGGGACGGCAGGTGCGGGCACTGGGGAGGATGGATGCAATATGCCCAGTCATCACCTCCAGGTGGACACGATTTATGTGCTCAGTGTGGAGCATGTGGTAACCCCCATGAGGTATAATTAATCCCCTATATAACCCCCCCCATAAATCCTCGTAAGAGCTGACATGACGAGCACTGGGCGTTATATGCAACTAATGAACTGTTGAACACTACATCAAAAACTGATGTACTACATGTCGCCTAATTGAACATAAAAAAAGAGTTGATATGATGTACATAATCAGCTCTAAGTCCAGACAAACCTGGAACAACTCCTAGCTCTGCCTCTCACTTTGTTCCAGTCCCTTTAAGTTCTCTCAACTATGAAATGGGAATATCCTTACTTACCTTGGGGAGGGCTGTTACAGGGATTACTTGAGATTTATGTAAACAGATCATGGCATATGAGAGATGCTCAATATATTGTGGCTATAATTATTCCTTTTTTAATTTAATTTAACTTATTTATTTGACAAAGAGAGAGAGCACAAGCAGGGGGAGTGGCAGGCAGAGGGAGCTGAGCAGGGTGCCCTATGTGGGACTCCATCCCAGGACTCTGGGATCATGACCTGAGCCGAAGGCAGATGCTGAACCGACTGTGCCACCCAGGTGCCCCGGCTATTATCATTCCTATCAGACACCTAGCATTTCTTCTTTTTAAGCATTTTCTCTGAGAATATGCATGTTAGCAGCATTAAGATGGTCTAATTAATGGTAAATCTGTCTGCATATAGAAATGGGTAACAAATACAGGTCATTATCTTGAGGCGGCTGCACAATTTAAGGGATTGGTTTTCTAAATTATTTGTCCTTTTAAGGTCATCCCCTCCCATTTATTTTCAAACACATTCTTATGGGGAAACTGTCTACAGGGTGCCCAGAAACAGAGGCTTCTCTGGTTGATGTGGAGGCAGAAGACCTAGGACTCTGCATCTGTGGAACATCAAGGATCCTTGAAACACAGTTTGAAAATCATAGTGGCAAAAACATGGGTGTTGCAGTCAGTTGAAATTTGAAATCTTTACATTTATGAATTTGTGATCTTGGTTTCCTCGCCTATGCAGCAGGGTGAATGACACCTATCTCCCACAATTTTATGTTAACATTAAATGGGTTATATCAAACCCACAGCAGAGTCATTACAACATTGTGTAGGCACTGAAATCTTAGTTTCCATCGTCTTACTTCCTTTTTGTAGAGAACAGAAAGTAAAGTAGTAAGAGACCGGGAATGATGGCATGAGGCACCCACACACTCACATAAAAGCTGAAGATCCATGCCAAGGGGAGCATGGCCCTGCATCAAGATCTGAAACTCCTAACCTACTGATTACAGCACTCAGTTCACTCAATTCCACAGCTGAGAATGATTCTTTAGTTAATACTTAGTGATAATGGGGTGCCTGGGTGGCTCAGATGGTTAAGCGTCTGCCTTCGGTTCAGGTCATGATCCTGGGGTCCTGGGATTGAGCACCGCACCAGGCTCCCTGCTCAGCGGGGGGCCTGCTTCTCCCCCTCCCTCTGCTTCTCCCCCTGCTCATATTGTCTCCCTCTCTCTGTATCTCTGTGTCTCGAATGAATAAATAAAAAAACCTTTAAAAAAAAATACTTAGCGATATCACCATTGCCTGGCTGCTAAACTCGATCAAGAAAGCTTGAATCTTTTTCTTCACAGAAGATCAAGAGAGAACTTTGAAGGCAAAAATTTATTTAGTATTATTTTAGAAGTCCACACATATTGCAAGTCTTCATGACAAGATCAAGAAAACTGGTTTATACCACAGCCTAGAGGTTTGAGATTAGACAAAGAAAAATCTTCTGGTATTTAAAATTAAACATAAGAGGGATATGTATGATCTTTTCTGAACATGTTTTAAAATATGACATATACTCATTTATTCAGAATGTCATGGATGACATCTATCATAGAGGGAGGTGGATTAGCCAGTTACTCTACAAGGATCTTTTCTACTGTTAAGAATTCTGTGATACAGAGGGCCACATGGCAGTGCACCACTGGTACGTCTCTCTCCCTTCAGGAAAGAACTTGGCACGCTCTTCCCAGGCAGCCTCCAATGAACGACTGAGCATGGTGGGGATATTAAGTCCTGGCCATTTCTGGTTAATGTGGGATTCCTTCACAGGTTATCACTGTGCCAAAGCCCTGCTGGTCTGAATGAGACTCCTCAGAACTACACCACAGTCTGAGGCTCTTCCTATCCAATCTTCCTTCCTTCTCCCTCTTTAACAGATATCAGACCTGCATCATGATCTAAAGGCTTTGCTAGCCCATGGCTGTCCTTCCCTTGATCCTTCTCAGGTACCACCCCCAATAACTCTCCTGCAATTCTAGGTTTGTCTTGGTGCCTGCATCCCAGATCAGCCTCCTCCCAGTGGATATATAGGTGACAGAACAAGGAATGGGCCACAGTCATGGTCACCAACAAAGACAAAAGAAAATGATCATTTGTTTAAAGACATGAATATAAACATCCAAGAAGCTCACTGAACTGCAAGAAGAATGAAATCAAAGAGACCCACACTGAGACACACTATAATCTGGCCACTGAAAGCCAAAGATAAAGAGATAAGCTTGAATGCAGCAAGAGAGAAGTGACTTGTCACTTACAGGAGATCCTCAGTAAGATTATGAGCAGATTTCTCATCAGAAACTTTGGAGGCCAGAAGGCAGTGGGCTGATATATTTAAAATGCTAAAAGAAAAAAACTGTCAGCCAAGAATTCTATATCCAGCAAAACTGTCCTTTCAGGAGTGAGGATGAAATTAAGACATTCACAGATGAACAAAAACTGAGGGAGTTTGTCACTACTAGACCCACCCCGTGAGAAATCCTAAAAGGAGTCCTGTAGGTTGAAATGAAAAGATACCAGATAGTAACTCAAAGCCATATGAAGAGATAAACATAAATACATGGGCAATGATAAAATCTAGTGTTATAGTGACAGTGGTTTAAAACTCCCATTTTGGTTCTCTACATGACTTAAGAGATTGATATATTGCTTTAAAAATTATTATTAGCCTAAAATCTAGTATTATTGGAACTTTCATTCTAATTCCATAATTCGGTTTCTACATAATTTAAGAGACTAATACATTTTTAAAAAGCAATTATTAATTCATGTTTTTGGATACACAATATATAAAGATGTAATTTTGTGATGTCAATTTCTGAGAACAGAGCTGTAAATGAGCAGAGTTTTTGCATATTATTAAAGTTGAGCTGGCATAAATTCAAGGTGAAGTATTATAATTTTAGCATGTTAAATGTAATCCCTATGGTAACTGCAAAGAAAATAGTTAAAGAATATACTCAAAAGGGAATGAAAAGTAATTAAAATGTTTTATTACCAAAAAAATCAACTACACACAAGAGAGACACTTAAGCAGGAAATGAGGGAGACAAAAAGCTATAAGGTACATAGAAACAAATGACAAAATGACAGAAGACCTACTTTAATAATTACTTTAAATGTAAGGTACTTAATCTCTCTGATCAAAAGACACACATTGGCATCATGGATAAAAACACAACATGATCTAACCTTATACTGTCCACAGAAGATTCACTTTAGATCCAAAGATGCAAAGAGGGTGCAAGCAAAAGGATTTAGTAACCAAAAGAGGATGGGGCTAGTTAAACTAATGTCAGACAAAATAGACTTTAAATCAAGAAATATTACAAGAGACAAAGAAGGGCATTATATGTTAATAATAGGTTTGACACAACGATAAGATATAATAGCACCTAATCACCAACCAAAATATATAAGGCAAAAATTGGTTAAATTGAAAGAAGACATAGACATTTCTACAATAAGAATTGGAGACTTCAATACCCCACTTTCAATAATGGATAAACAGTCAGATATAGGATAAGTAAGGAAATAGAGGACTTGAACAACACAATAAAGCAACAATATCTAAAAGACATATATAGGACACTCTACTCAATGACAACAAAATACTGACTCTTCCCAAGTGCACACAGGACATTCTCCAGGATAGACCACATTTCAGGCCACAGACTGAGTCTTAGTAGATTTTAAAAGACAGATATCATACAAAGTATCTTCTCCAACCACAGTTGGATGGAGACAGATATTAATTACAAGGAAAACTGAAAATTTCACATATATGTGGAAATTAAACAACATACTCTTAAACAACAAATGGATCAAAGAACAAATCACAAGAGAAATCAGGAAATTTCTAGAGATGAGTGAAAATGAAACATGAAACTACAACATATCAAAACTTATGGGATGTAATGAAATATGTGCTAAGGGGGAAATTTATAGGTATAAATGCTTACATTAAAGAATGAGAAAGATCTGGGGTGCCTGGGTGGCTCAGTCGGTTAAGCATCTGCCTTTGGCTTAGGTCATGATCCCAGGGTCCTGGGATCAAGCCCCACATCGGGCTCCCTGCTAAGAGGAAAACCTGCTTCTCCTTCTCCCTCTGCCTGCCTCTCTGCCTACTTGTGCTTCACTCTATCTTTCTGTCAAATAAATAAATAAAATCTTAAAAAAAAAAAAAAGAATGAGAAAGATCTGAAATCAACAACCTAACTTTTTAATTTAAAGAAGTATAAAAAGAACAACAAACTAAATCCAAACACAGCAGAAAGAAATAATAAGAGTTACAGCACAGATAAAATATAGAAAAATATAGAAAATCAGTGAAACCAGAAACTGGTTCTTTGAAAAGATCAACAAAATTGACAAACCTTTAGCTAGAATGAATAAGAAAAAAAGAGAAGACTCAAATTACTAACATAAAAGTTGAGGGTACATTCCTATGTATTTTACACATAAAAAAAGCATAGAAGAAAGTACTTTGAACAATTGTACACCAATAAACTGGATAACCTACATGAAATGGACAAATTCCTAGAAACACAAAACCAATGAAGATCAGGGATACCTCGGTGGCTCAGTCAGTTAAGCGTCTGCCTTCAGCTCAGGTGATCATCACAGGGTCCTGGGATCGAGTCCCATATTGGGCTCCCTGCTCAGTGGGGAGCCTGCTTCTCCCTCTGCCTGCTGCTCCCCCTGCTTGTGCTCTCTCTCTCTCTGGCAAATAAATAAATAAAATCTTAAAAAAAAAAACACAACAAAGACTGAATCATAAAGAAACAGAAAATTTGAATAGATCTATAACTAGTAGGATACTGACTCAGTAATCAAAAAGCTCAGGTACAAAGAAAAGCCCAGGCGTGATGGCTTCACTGGTAAATTCTACCAAACATTCAAAAAAGAACGAACACCAATCCTTCTCAAACTTTTCCCAAAACTTGAAAGGGAAGAAACACTTTCTAACTCAATCCTGTGAGGCCAGCTGACCCTGACATGAAAGTCAGACAAAGATACAAAAAGGAAGAAAAAAACACGGACCAGTATCCTTTATGAGCACTGATGTAAAAATTCTCAACAAAATATTATCAAAATGAATTTAACACCATATTAGAAGGGTTATACACCATGACCAGATGAAATTTATTCCTGAAATTTAAGTATGGTTCAACATACAGAAATTGATCAATGTAATACACCACATTAAAAGTATGAGGGAACAGGGGCACCTGGGTGGCTCAGTCGTTGGGCGCCTGCCTTCGGCTCGGGTCATGGTCCCAGGGTACTGGGATCGAGCCCCGTGTCAGGCTCCCTGCTCGGCGGGAAGCCTGCTTCTCCCTCTCCCACTCCCCCTGCTTGTGTTCCCTCTCTCGCTGTGTCTCTCTCTGTCAAATAAATCTTAAAAAAAAAAAAAAGTATGAGGGAACATTGACATGATCATCTCAATGATGCAGAAAATGCATTTGACAGGATCCAATGCCCTTTCATGATTAAAAATACATGAAATAAACCAGGAATAGAAGAAAACTACCTCAACATAATAAGAGATTTATAAGAAACCCACAGTGAGCATCATATTCAATGGTCAGGGATTGAAAGCTTTTCCTATAAGATCAGGAACAAAGCTTTCACCACTTCTATTCAACATAGTATTGGAAATTTGAGTCAGCAATTAAGCAAGGAAAAAAAAAGACATCCAAATTAGACAAGAAGAAGTAAAATTATCTCTATTTGCAGATGAATTATCTTACATGTAGAAAATCTTAAAGATTCTACAAACAGACATAATAAGTGAATTTGCTGAGTAACAAGATACAAAATCAACACACAAAATTCAGTCACACTTCTACACACTAACAACAAGCAATCTAAAAAAGAAATTACAAAAACACTTCCATTTATAATAGCATCAAAAAAAATAAAATGTTAGGAATTAACCTAACCAAGGAGGTGAAAGACTTGTACAATGAAAACTACAAAACATTGCTGAAAAAATTAAAGAAAACAAACAGAAACATATTCCATGTTCATGAATTGGAAGACTTAACATTGTTGAGATGTCAGTACTACCCAAAATGATCTACAGATTCAATGCAATCCCTATCAAAATCCCAATAACATTTTTTGCAGAAACAGAAAAACCCATCCTAAAACTCATATGGAATCTCAAGGGATGCTGAATAGCTAAAACTATCTTGGAAAAGAACAAAGCTTCATGACGCATACCTCCTGATTTTAAAATTTACTACAAAGCCAGAGTAGTCAAAACAGTGTGGTACAGGCAGAAACACAGACATATAGACCAATGGAATAGAATGCAGAGCCCAAAAATAAACCTTCATGTATATGGTCAAATGATTTTTGACAAGTGTGCCAAGACCATTCAATGGGAAAAGGCCAGTCTTTTCAACAAATGAATCTGGAATAACTGGATATCCATATGCAAAAGAATGAAGTTGTACCTTAACAGCATATATAAAGATTAACTCAAAATGGCTCAAAGATTTAAATGCAAGACCTAAAACTGTAAAACATAGAAGAAAACATGGGAAAAGCTTTACAACATTGGATTTGGCAATGATTTCTTGGATATGATAGCAAAAGCACAGGCAATAAAACAAAAAATGGACAAACTGGACTTCATGAAATTTAGAATTTTTTTGTGCATCAATATAGTGAAAGTAAACTTATGGAATGGAAAAAGATTTGCAAGGTATATATCTGATAAGGGATTCATATAATCAGAATATGTAAAGAGCTACTAAAACTCAACAACATAATAACAACCTGGTTTAAAAATAGGCAAAGGAGGGATGGCTCGGTGGCTCAGTCCATTAAGTGTCTGCCTTCGGCTCAGGTCATGATCCCAGGGTCCTGGGATCAAGTCCCACATTGGGACTCTTGCTCAGTGGGGAGCCTGCTTCTCCCTCTGCCTGCTGCTCCCCCTGTTTGTGCTCACTGTCTCTCTCTCTCTCTCTAACAAATAAATAAAAAATCTTAAAAAAAATAGGCAAAGGACTTGAATAGATATTTCTCCAGTGACAACATATGGAAGGTCAATAAGCACATGAAAAGATGTTTAACATCATTAATTATTAGGTAAATGCAACTCAAATCACAATGAGAAACCACCCTGCATCCATTAGGATAGCTAGCACCAAAAACATAGAAAATAACAAGTGTTGATGATGATATGGAGATACTGGAACCCTTGTGTACTGTCAGTGAGAATGTAAAATGGTGCAGTCATTATGGAAAATGGTAAGGTGGTTCTTCAATAAAATGAAAGAGAATTACCATATGATCCAGCAGTTCCACATCTAGGTATATACCCAAAAGAATTGAAAGCAGGGACTTGAACAGATATTTGCACACTCATGTAAATAGCAGTGTTATCCACAACAGCCAAAAGGCTGATGCAACCCAAGTATCCCTTGAGGGATGAATAGATAAACAGAATGTGGAATATACAATGGAATATTATTCAGCCTTAAACAGGAAAGAAATTCTGACCTATGCTGCAACATGGGTGAAACTTGAAGGCATTATACTAATTGAAATGTGAGTCACAAAAGGACAACTAGTGTATGATTCCCCTTTTATGAGGTAGTGAGAGTAGCCAAAATCATAGAAACAGAAAATAGAATGGTGGTTGTCATGGGCTGGGGGAGAGAAGGGCAAAAAGGGGAGTTACTGCTTAATGAATAGACAGTTTCCGTATTACAAGATGTAGGGAGTTCTGGAGGTGGATGTCAGTAGTGGCGGCACAACAATGTGAATGTGCTTACTATCACTAAACTGTACACTTAAAAATAGTTAACATGTGCGGCACCTGGGTGGCTCAGCGGGTTGAGCATCTGACTCTTGATTTCAGCTCAGGTCATGATCTTGGGGTTGTGAGACTGAGCCCCACCTTGGACTCCACACTCAGTGCAGAGTTTGCTTCTCTCCCTCTCCCTATGCCCCTCCCCCTGCTTGCATTCTCTCTCTCTAAAATAAATAAAGAAATCTTAAAAAGAAATAGTTAACATAATACATTTTCTGTTACATGTATTTTACCATAGTAAAAAGGTTTTTTTGGGGGGGGGGAAGTAAAACAAAGACTTTTGCAGACAGACAAAACCAGAAAGTTTATCATTAATAGATCTACACTAGAAGAAATGTTGACTTTAGGCTAAAGAAGTATGGTACCAGATAGAAACTTGGATCTATGCAAAGTAATGATGAGCTCTATAAATGGTCAATATTTGGTTAAATGTGAAAAACTTGTTTTCCCTTTAAAAGGTAATAGGCTAAAGCAAAAATAATAACAATGTATTATAGGGTTTAGAACAACAAGTGTTGTTCCTTTTTACTAATACTTAATTCAATTTACCTTTTACCTCTCACATTTTACCATAAGCATCAAGGTTAAACCATACCTTACACATTTTGTTTGGAAATCATCATAGTTAAACATCCAAGTTCATCACTTATGGTTTTGGGTGCAATTGTAAATGGGATCGACTCCTTAATTTCTCTCTCTTCTGTCTTGTTGTTGGTGTATAGGAATGCCACTGATTTCTGTACATTGATTTTATATCCTGCTATATATATATCTATATATATTATATCTATATATATTACTGAATTCCTGTATGAATTCTAGCAGTTTTGGGGTGGAGTCTTTTGGGTTTTCCACATCAAGTATCATATCATCTGCAAAGAGAGTTTGACTTCTTTGCTGATTTGGATGCCTTTTATTTCTTTTTGTTGTCTGATTGCTGAGGCTAGGACTTCTAGTACTATGTTGAACAGCAGTGGTGATGGTGGACATCCCTGCAATGTTCCTGAACTTAGGGGAAAGTTCTAGGTTTTTCCCCATTGAGAATGATATTCACTGTGGGTTTTTCATAGATGGCTTTTATGATATTGAGGTATGTACCTTCTATCCCTATACTCTGAAGAGTTTTGATCAAGAAAGGGTGCTGTACTTTGTCAAATGCTTTTTCTGCATCTATTGAGAGGATCATATGGTTCTTGTTCTTTTTTTTTTATTAATGTATTGTATCACATTGATTGATTTGCGGATGTTGAACCAACCTTGCAGCCCAGGAATAAATCCCACTTGGTCGTGGTGAATAATCCTTTCAATGTACTGTTGGATCCTATTGCCTAGTATTTTGGTGAGAATTTTGGCATCCATGTTCATCAGGGATGTTGGTCTGTAATTCTCCTTTTTGATGGGGTCTCTGTTTGGTTTTGGGATCAAGGTAATGCTGGCCTCATAAAATGAGTTTGGAAGTTTTCCTTCCATTTGTGTTTTTTGGAACAGTTTCAGAAGAATAGGTATTAATTCTTCTCAAAATGTTTGGTAGAATTCCCCTGCGAAGCCATCTGGCCCTGGGCTTTTGTTTGTTGGGAGATTTTTGATGACTGCTTCAATTTCCTTAGTGGTTATGGGTCTGTTCAGGTTTTCTATTTCTTCCTGGTTCAGTTTTGGTAGCTTATATGTCTCTAGGAATGCATCCATTTCTTCCAGATTGTCTAATTTGCTGGCATATAGTGGCTCATAATATGTTCTTATAATTGTTTGTATTTCTTTGGCGTTGGTTGTGATCTCTCCTCTTTCATTCATGATTTTATTTATTTGGGTCCTTTCTCTTTTCTTTTTGGTAAGTCTGGCCAGGGGTTTATCAATCTTATTAATTCTTTCAAAGAACCAGCTCTTAGTTTCGTTGATCTGTTCTACTGTTCTTTTGGTTTCTATTTCATTGATTTCTGCTCTGATCTTTACTATTTCTCTTCTCCTGCTGGGCTTAGGCTTTATTTGCTGTTCTTTCTCCAGCTCCTTTAGGTGTAGGGTTAGGTTGTGTATTTGAGACCTTTCTTGTTTTTTGAGAAGGGCTTGTATTGCTATATACTTTCCTCTTAGGACGGCCTTTGCTGCATCCCAAAGATTTTGAACAGTTGTGTTTTCATTTTCATTTGTTTCCATGAATTTTTTAAATTCTTCTTTAATTTCCTGGTTGACCCATTTATTCTGTAGTAGGATGCTCTTTAGCCTCCATGTATTTGAGTTCTTTCCAACTTTCCTTTTGTGACTGAGTTCTAGTTTCAAAGCATTGTGGTCCAAGAATATGCAGGGAATGATCCCAATCTTTTGGTACCAGTTGAGACCTGATTTGTGACCCAGGATGTGACCTATTCTGGAGAATGTTCCATGGGTACTAGAGAAGAATGTGTATTCTGTTGCTTTGAGATGGAATGTTCTGAATATATCTGTGAAGTCCATCTGGCCCAGTGTGTCATTTAAAGTCTTTATTTCCTTGTTGATCTTTTGCTTAGATGATCTGTCCATTTCAGTGAGGGGGGTGTTAAAGTCCCCTACACTTATTGTATTGTTGTCAATGTGTTTCTTTGATTTTATTATTAATTGGCTTATATAATTGGCTGCTCCCATGTTAGGGACATAGATATTTACAATTGTTAGGTCTTCTTGTTGGATAGACCCTTTAAGTATGATATAGTGCCCTTCCTCATCTCTTATTATAGTCTTTGGTTTAAAATCTAATTTGTCTGATATAAGGGTTGCCACCCCAGCTTTCTTTTGATGTCCATTAGCATGGTAAATGGTCTTCCACCCCCTCACTTTCCATCTGGAGGTGTCTTTGGGTCTAAAATGAGTCTCTTGTAGACAGTGTATCGATGGGTCTTGTTTTTTTATCCAATCTCATACCCTGTGTCTTTTGATTGGGGCATTTAGCTCATTTACATTCAGGGTAACTGTTGAAAGATATGAATTTAGTGCCATTGTATTGCCTGTAAGGTGACTGTTGTTGTGTATTGTCTCTGTTCCTTTCTGGTCTATGTTACTTTTAGGCTCTCTCCTTGCTCAGAGAACCCCTTTCAATATTTCTTGTAGGGCTGGTTTCGTGTTTGCAAATTCTTTTAGTTTTTGTTTGTCCTGGAAGCTTTTTATCTCTCCTTCTATTTTCAATGACAGCCTAGCTGGCTATAGTATTCTTGGCTGCATATTTTTCTCATTTAGTGCTCCGAATATATCATGCCAGTCCTTTTTGGCCTGCCAGGTGTCTGTGGATAAGTCTGCTACCAATCTAATGTTTCTACCATTGTAGGTTACAGACCTCTTGTCCCGAGCTGCTTTCAGGATCTTCTCTTTGTCTCTGAGACTCGTGAGTTTTATTATTAGATGTCGGGGTGTTGACCTATTTTTATGGATTTTGAGGGGGGTTCTCTGTGCCTCCTGGATTTTGATGCCTGTTTCCTTCCCCAAATTAGGGAAGTTCTCTGCCATAATTTGCTCCAATACAACTTCTGCCCCTCTCTTTCTTCTTCTTCTGGGATCCCAATTATTCTAATGTTTTGCTTTATGGTGTCACTTATCTCTCGAATTCTGCCCTCGTGATCCAGTAGTTGTTTATCTCTTTTTCTCAGCTTCTTTATTCTCCATCATTTGGTCTTCTATATCACTAATTTTCTCTTCTGCCTCATTTATCCTAGCTGTTAGAGCCTCCATTTTTTATTGTACCTCATTAAAAGTCTTTTGGGTTTCGACTTGGTGAGATTTTAGTTCTTTTATTTCTCCAGAAAGGGATTCTCTAGTTACCTCCATGCTTTTTTCAAGCCTAGCTAGTATCTTTATAATCGTCATTCTGAACTCTAGTTCTGACATCTTACTAATGTCTGTATTGATTAGATCCCTGGAAGTTGGTACTGCCTCTTGTTCTTTTTTTTGAGGTGAGTTTTTCCATCTTGTCACTTTGTCCAGAGAGGAATAGATGAATGAGAGAATAAAATGCTAAAAAAAATGCTAAAAGGGTAACAATGACCCCAGAAAAATATACACTAAACAGATCAGAAGAGACCCGAAACTTGGGGGGAGGTGGGGGGAAGAAAGGGGAAAAAAATATGATTAGGCTGGTGAATATAATAGAGCCACACACTAGATTTTGGGTGTACTTTGGTCTGTTAGAAGAAATCACCTCCCAAAATTTTAAAGAAAGAAAAACTCATATATATACAGAAATAAGGGTAAATATGATGAAGGGATGGAATATGACTGTAAAGATGAAAATTTAAAAAGATTTTTAAAAAGGAATTGATAAGAATTTGGTTGAAAAAAGAATGAAAAAAATTTTTAAAAAGAGAGAATGTGATCAGGCAGGAGACTAGGACAACAACATCATACACTAGATTTAGGGTATATTTTGGTCTGTTAGAAGAAACTGTATCCCAAAATTTTAAAGAAAGAAAAACTTATATATATATACAAAAAATAAGGTTAAATACAATGAAGAGATAGAATATGACTGTAAAAATGAAAAATTAAAAAAGATTTTAAAAAAGGAATTGATAAGATGTTGGTTGAAAAAGGAAAGAAGAAAAATTGAACAAAAAAATAGAAAAAGAAAAAATAAAGAAAATTTTAAAAATTAACCTTGAAAGACTAAAGCATCATGGGAAAAAAGCCATGAATTCTATGTGCTGTATTCCCCCAGCGCTGGAGTTTTGCCCTTCTCATTGATCGGTAAACTTGGTCTTGGTTGGCTGTTCTTGCTGATCTTCTGGGGAGGGGCCTGTTGCTGTGGTTTCCAAGTGTCTTTGCCAGAGGTGGAATTGCCCTGCCCTTGCCGGGTCGGGCTAAGTAATCTGCTCGGGTTTGCTCTCGGGAGCCTTTGTTCCCTGCAAGCTTTCCGTACAGCTTTGGGAGACGAGAGTGAAAATGGTGGCCTCCCAATTTCTGCCCCAGAGGAGTCAAGAACTCGGGGCCCCGCTCCTCAGTGAGGCCCCAGAGAAAAGCAGTCAATCACTCCCATCTCCCTGGTCTCCGGCCACTCTCCATGCTCACCCAGCCTGTGACCGAGCGTTTCTATCTCTGGCACCTGACCCCGTGTGGAGTCTCCAAACCCAGCAGATCCCTGTGGTGCACTCCCACACCACTCCTCCCGGGGGAGGAAGGGGAGTCTCCCCGGATCTGCCACTTGTTGGGTCCCTGCTGGAAGAGCAGTGGCCTGACTGTGCCGCGGATCATGGTTTATGGCAACCCCGAGCTGAGAGTCCACTCCTCGGCTCCGTCTCTGCAGCCAGCTTCCCTGCTCTGATACCTGGGAGCTCTGCCGCACTCAGGCACCCCCGGTCTTTCTGTCAGTCTGGCAGTTTTTTTATAAGATTAAACATACATTTACTTTATGACTTGGTAATTTCACTGCTAGGTATTTATCCAATTAAAAAAAAAGGTGTAAGGATATTAGTGGCAGCTTTATAACAGTCAAAACCTAAAAACAATCTGAATGTCTATCAACCAGTGGGTGGATAAACAATTTATGGTATATCCAAATACAGGGATATTACTAAGCAATATAAAAAATGAACTACTGACACAGGCAACAACATGGATAAATCTCAAAAGCATGATTGTAAGTGAAAGAAGCCGAACACAAGAGCATATACTAGATGATTCTATTTGTTTGAAATTCTAGAAAAGTTATGGTAATAGAAAGTGGGGGAGTGGAGACTGGGGTTGGAAGGTGGGTTGATGGCAAAGGGGGAGGGAACTTTATAGGTTAATGAATATGTTTTCTTCCTTGATTGCACTGGTTGGTTGTGGTTATAGGTGTATGCACCTGTCAAAACTCGCTGAACTCAACTCTTATAATATGGATGTTTATATTGTATTAAATATTTCAACGAAGCTAATTTTATAAAAGAAATACAAATAACTTTTAGACATATGAAAAATTCCCAATTTCACTATAAACAGATAAATGAACATTAAAACTACACTAAGATGACCATTCTCAGCTATCATTTAGTAAAAACACAAAAGCTTGACAATATATTCAGTTGGTGAATTCTTTAAGAAATTGGTTTTTACATGCATTGTGGAAGGAGAGGAAAGTGGTACAATTCTCTCTGAGGAGTATCTGGCAATATCTACCCAAATTACAGATCCATCTACTCTCTAATCCTACAATCCCATTTCTGTGACTCTATCCTACAGAAACACCCACATATGTGTGCAACAGACTAGAAACAACCCAAGTGTCCATCAAAAGGAGACTGGTTAAATAAATTATAGTACATCCACACAATAGAAAGCTAGACTGCTCTAAAGAATGAGGAAGACTTTTTTATATGATATGGAAGGATCTCTAGGAGCATTTTAGTAAAAACAAAAGGAAACCAGGAAAGGAAGAAATCTGAATAAATATTCAAAATTTTTATATTTGAATAAAGAAATACTGAAAGGATAAATAAGACGCTAATCAAAATGGTTACTAAAAATCGCCTTTTTAAAAAAGATTTATTTAT
Source organism: Mirounga angustirostris (assembly GCF_029215605.1). Lineage (NCBI taxonomy): Eukaryota > Metazoa > Chordata > Mammalia > Carnivora > Phocidae > Mirounga > Mirounga angustirostris. The sequence continues at coordinate 157,291,202 of NW_026991712.1, forward strand.
TTATTTATTTGACAGAGAAAGAAAGAGAGTAGAAGCAGGGGGAGCAGCAGAGGGAGAGGGAAAAGCAGGCTCCCCGCTGAGCAGGAAGCTCAACATGGGGCTCGATCCTAGGACCCTGGGATCATGATCTGAGCCAAAGGCAGATACTTAAGCGACTGAACCAACCAGGTGCCCCTCAATTTGTTTTTAATTAGAGAACTCTGAGTTTTTTTTTTTTTAAAGATTTATTTATTTATATTAGAGAGAGAGTAGGAGAGTGTGAGCAGGGGAAGGGGCAGAGGAAGAGAGAGAGGGAGAGAATCTGAAGCAGACCCCCCACCGAGCAGGGAACCTGACTCGGGGCTCAATCCCAGGATCCCAAGATCATGACCTAAGCTGAAATTAAGAGTCAGACGGTCAACCAACTGAGCCACCCAGGCACTCTGAGCACTACTTAGTTCTTTGGGAATAGTTTTGGTAAAAGTTACTGAAGTCTTGCCTAGAAATTCCTTCTTTCCTTCCCTCCACTCCCCTCTTCCACCTTCTCTGCTTTTCCTCCCTTCCTTCCTACAAAAATGCACTGCTTCTATGCAAGAGGGTTTTGGAAGACAAGGAAGGATACTAGTTCCTTGGGTCAGAGCTAAGAATCCTATAGCTGTAGTTTCCATGATACCTAAGAGGTCTGGGCTATAGGGCCCAGGGAGCTACAATAAAAACAAGTTCAGCAACAAGGGATGTCACTCATCTTAGGTAAGTAAGAGGAAAGCCCCCCAAAGCAGTCTAGCCCCTTGCCCTGAGTGTCTGACACAGCCCTATCTAAAACATACAGGCTCCTGCTTCATTCCGGCTTGAGGTTGATCACTTTGCCCACCACTTCAGAGGCTGATCATGCTGAAAAGACCAGACACCGTGCACAGCATCTAAGCCTTTCTGGTTCTTTACCATAGTTTATTACTTTTAAGTGTGACTCCAACTACCCACTCCCCCATCATTGGTTGATTCTATAAATTGACTTCATTTTGATGATTAAAAATGCCCAAATTGTATCTTTGTAAGATTCCCTTTTTTTTCTTTAAAAAACATTATAGTCCATTATATTCTTCATATAAATTTTCCCTGTGGGGAAGATGTGAACAGTAACACATCCTCTGTACCCCAGTTACTTCCTCCACTCTAACTGGCCAAGCAATAGAAAAAGGCAATTAAGAGGTGAGGAGAAATGATCAGCACAATCACTCAGTGTACTCTGCAAAAATGCAACTCACTTAAAAATTCTAAATCAGAAAGAATAGACTTTAAAATACTTGTTCTTTCTGTTCAGCACCCACAGTTTTCCCATGGGAGTGGTTTCCAAGTTGTTTATTCTCTTGAGATTCATAAATCTCTCCTTTAAGTCTTCCAACCTTAAATACAAAAGCATTTTCAATATGAGAGTATGGGGTTGGGGAAGTGGTTTGCTTTGTTTTTAAAAGATACAAGTAATACATGAATACATTCTTCATGAAAAAATTTCAAACAACACATAGATATATAGAGTAAAAAGTGAAATTTTCCTTCACATAACCTTACCCCACAATCCCATTTCCCTTTCCAGAAGTAACACTGTTTGGGATATACCCTTCTTGAATTTTATCATGCATGTGTATACATGTACGTGTATGTATTCAATATATAGGTATATGTTGGTATTAAATATGTAAATGTAAAAAGACTAAGACAACTCGAACAGTTGTTGTTTATTCATTCTTTTTATGACTGCATTTTTAAAATAATGATAAAATATACATAATACAAAATTTACCATGTTGACCATTTTCAAGTGCAGAGTTCAGTATTTTTAAGTACATTCTAATTATTATGCAAACATCACCACCATCAATCTCTAAAATTCTTTTCATCATGCAAACTGAAACTCTATGCCCATTAAACAAGAACTCCCCATTCTGCCTTTCTCTTCCCCAGCCCATGGCAACCACCATTCTATTTTCTGTCTCTATGATTTTGGCTACTCTCACTACCTCATAAAAGGGGAATCATACACTAGTTGTCCTTTTGTGACTCACATTTCAATTAGCATAATGTCTTCAAGTTTCAGCCATGTTGCAGCATAGGTCAGAATTTCCTTCCTGTTTAAGGCTGAATAATATTCCATTGTATATTCCACATTCTGTTTATCTATTCATCCCTCAAGGGATACTTGGGTTGCATCAGCCTTTTGGCTGTTGTGGATAACACTGCTATTTACACGAGTATGCAAATATCTATTCAAGTCCCTGCTTTCAATTCTTTGGGTATAAACTCAAAAGCAGAATTGCTTGATCATATAGTGATTCTACATTTACTTTTTAGAGAAAGTGCTATTCTGGTTCCTATAGTGACTGCAGCATCATTTTTCACTCTGAACAACAATGCACAAGCGTTCCAATTTCTCCATATTACCATCAACACTTGTTATTTTCTGTTGTTTTTATAAGAGCCATCCTAATGAGTATGTATTCATTCTTGTAACAAAATTACTTGAAAACTTAGTATAGCCAGGTGCTGTGTGAGACATTAGAGATATGATTGCAAAATGAATATAAACTAAAATTGAAGACATATATCCAGAACTTGGAAGTACATATTAAAAATCAATAAATTAATGGGCGCCTGGGTGGCTCGGTCATTAAGCGTCTGCCTTCGGCTCAGGTCATGATCCCAGGGTCCTGGGATCGAGCCCCGCATCGGGCTCCCTGCTCAGTGGGAAGCCTGCTTCTCCCTCTCCCACTCCCCCTGCTTGTGATTCCTCTCTTGCTATGTCTCTCTCTGTCAAATAAATGAATAACATTTTTTAAAAAATCAATAAATTACTAAAAAGAAATGGTTCAAAAATGTGACACAACTCAAACTTATCCAATAAAATAGGGAAATAATTTCTATTTGGTAAATAAAGTATAAATAATTACCTAAATCTTTATTAAAAAGAAAAGATCCTAAACTGACATAATAGCAATAACATTAGTGTTTAGCATGGGTAGTTAAAATGTATAAAACATAAATACTGATAGACTGCATCTAGGTCAGAGTGTGGCATCTATCTGGGATACTCTAGCTACCAGGATCAGTCCTCACTAATATGTATATAATGCTCTAGTTGCTGATTGTTATGTTATACACATTTAAATAAATTCTAAGAACAAATTATACTAAACAACTTACCACTTCTTCAAGCACTTTTTTTTCTGAGTCCAGTGATCGAACTCGATTTCTTAAAGTCAGAATTTCCTCATCCAGTCTCTGATTATGTTCCCTTGCTTTCTGTAGGTCAACAGAATCTAAAAGAGAGAACAGACACAGTTGGCTCAATTGGATCAAAGTTTTAAATTGAGGGACTAACTTTAAAACCAAGGAAGTGCTATTTCCTGCCTTCTCATCAGTCCTACCATGTCTCTACATATGTGATTCTCTGCACAGGCGAGCTGCTACACTCTCAAGTCCAGCCCTAGAATATTCTACCAACCTATCCAAACAGAACAGAATTTTTTTATTACTCACATCAGACTAATGAGCTGGATATTTTGAGAATAGGATTTCCAGCAATAGAGGCTCTTCGAGGAATTGTACTTTCAAAGCAGTGGAGCCTACCTCCTAAAAGTTACACAACCGAGAAAATGATCTTCCCATCTTGCTTGGGGTCCTGTCTCTCTTACACACCACATATACTCCTAGACACTTTTCTTTTACTCAGCAACAGCAGGGCCCCACAGATGACAAATGGTGAGCCATGAGCAGTGAATGGACAGATTTTCCTAGCTAAATAAAGTTTATGCATCAAAACCATCTTTCTGCCTGCACCACAGCCCATAAAATAGTAGTCAAGTCTGAGCTTAGCACCTCACGGTAAGACCTGCTCTTTCCAGCGCTCATCAGTTTCAGTATTGCAAACTTGCTGCCTGAGACTTTCCTGAATTTGTGGCTGTTTCTTTTGAGCTACTTCTGCTCATATTTCTCTTATTTTTCTTCTGCTTTAAAGTCTCCTTTGTTTTCCTTCTTCATCGCCTTCATTAATTATTCCTTGTGTTTTTTCTTTCTTCATTTTTTCTTTTTTCCACTTCCTATTTTCTTTTCTCCCTTAGTATGTAATTTTTTTTAAATTTGAAAAGTGTTGAAAACACAGCAAAAAGAAAAAAAAATCATTCACAATCCCACCCAGTATGTGCGAGTGGATGTGATATATAATGAGAGACAGAGACAGAGACATTTGGTTTTTGGCCTGTGAAGTTTTTTTTAAAGATTTAAACGATGCTACATAATCTGTCTGCAACTTTACCACTTGTGAGTATGTCATGGATGTCTTTACAGGACAACCCTTATAAAGTCACTTTCCATTTCTCATTTGGAACTATTTTTAGGTTAGTTTTACTGGTTCTTGCTCTTCCTACAAATGGAATCTTAATATACGTATTTTTTGTGTCCGGCTTCTTTTGCTCAATATATATTTTGGGGATTCCATCTGTCATATTGATAATTTATTCCTCTCTACTCTTTAGTCCATCTTATTCATATACCACTTATAAATATATCAGTCTTCATCCAATCTCTCATTTTGTTCTGCACAGTGCACCATTGTCCAAATGTGCCATAATGTGTGTCACTTTTCCCCTACTGAAGAAGATTCAGGTGTGTTGCCAATGCTTTACTCTTATAAACAATTCTAAAATCATTATCCTTGTTTATCAGTCTTTAGGCACTTATGACATTATTTCCAAAAAATAAATCCCCAGAAATGGGACAGCTGGATCAGAGGATATGTGCATTTAGAAAATGTAATAGATATTGCCAAATTACTCTTTAAAAAGATTGTACAAAGTTACATTCTGTGCAATGACACTGCCCATTTCTCCACACTGAATGTTACCAGAATTTCAATTTTCATAAATCTCAAAGATGCATTTGAATAATGGCTTGTTTTAAACACTGATTTATTTATTTGAGAGAGAGAGAGAGAGAGAGTGTGTGTGGGGGATGGCCAGAGAGAGAGGGAGAGAGAAACCCAAGCAGACTCCACACTAAGTGCGGAGCCTAATGCAGGGTTCAATCTCACAACCCTGAGGTCAGGCCTGAGCTGAAACCAAGAGTGGGACACAACCAACTCCACCACCCTGGTGCTCCAAATAATGACTTGTTTTAATGCAATATTGTTTTGCTGATCACAAATGGAATATAGGCTTTCTGTTAAAAAGAAAAACTATACAGTTATGTTCAAAGTGAATATTGTCATCTAACCCTTATTCACCACGCTGACCTAAAATAATATTGTTAATACTTAGTAAATATTCTTCAAAATATTTTATATGCATATTCTTCAGATAAGGGTTGTATTAAAAATATTTAACAACTGCTAAAGCATGGGCCCTCACCTATAAGAACGTAGCTCCAGAGAAGAGTTCTAGAGAACTGCCAAGTATTATCCCTTTAGTGGCTGGGAAGACAAGGGGTGGGGAGGAGCTGGGATTGCTGGGGTAGGTGGTAGACAGCTGAAAGACTCAGGGCAGCAGCTATTTACAACTAATACAAAATTATTCCAGTGTCTTCACAACTTTATTGCCATACATTAATGTGTACCACCTCATAGCAGTCCTGTGGACATACACACACAGACACACACACCCAAAAAATAAAAGCCAAAATAGCATTATACCACATATATTACTCTACAACTTGCTTTTTTCACTTGATAATATATCATAAACATCTATTCACATCTGTGCACATAGATCTATGTCCTTATTAATAGATACACAGTCACTTAGTTAGCCAATCCATTGCGGATAAACACAACTTAATTTTTTTTTTTTTAAGATTTTATTTATTTATTTGAGAGAGAGAGAATGCGAGACAGAGAGCACGAGAAGGGGGAAGGTCAGAGGGAGAAGCAGACTCCCCGCCGAGCAGGGAGCCCGATGCGGGACTCGATCCCGGGACTCCAGGATCATGACCTGAACCGAAAGCAGTCGCTTAACCAACTAAGCCACCCAGGCACCCCAACACAACTTAATTTTGCTACCCCAAAAGTTACTTCTTACTCTCGGTACTTTTACAAGTTCTTCTATAGTCATTAGTGATAATGTAATATCTTTATCTGGTTTTGATATCAAGGTAATGCAGATCTCTTAAAAGTTGGAAAGTATTTTGGCTTCTTCAATTTTCTGGAAGACTTTATGTAAAATTGGTATTATTAATTCTTAAAATTTTTTTAGACATCTGAGCCTAGAGTTTTCTTCATGGGAAGATTTTTAACTACAAATTCAATTCCTTTGGCAGATTTCTTCTTGAGTGAGGCTTGGTAGTTTGTCTTTGAAGGAATGTGTTCATGTCATAATGGTCATTAAATATAGTGGCATGAAGTTGTTCAAAATATTCCCTTATTATCTTTTTGGTCTGTAGAAATGTTCTTTTTATCGTTTCTTATATTGGTGATTTGTTGTCTTCTTTTTTTCATGATCAATCTAATTAGAAGTTTACCAGTGTTACTGATCCTTCCAAAGAACCACTCTTGGTTCCATAATTTACTCTTTTATGGTTCTGTCTTTAATTTTATTGACTTCCACTCTTATTTTTAATACCCCTTTCATTTCACTTGCTTTGGAATTAATTTGCTCTTCTTATTCTGGGTTTTTAAGGTGAAAGGTTGGATCACTTTGAGTCCTTTCTTGATTTCTGGTATAAGCATTAAATAGTATAAATTCCCATCCAAGCACGGATTTAGTTACTTCCCCCCAAATATCGATGTGTTGTTTTTTTTTTCATTTTCATTCAAGTTAACTCATGGAAAATATTTTCTAATATGCCTTGTGATTTTTTTCTCCGAAGGCATGGCAGTTTAGAAATATCTTGTTTGGCTTCCAAATATTGGGGGATTGTCTAAATACTTTTGTTATTGATTCTTAGTCTAATTCTATTATGGTCAGAGAACACAATTTATGTGATTTCAGTTCTTCCACAGAAAGTTGTTTTATGGCTCAGTACAGCCTCTCCTTGTGAATGTTCCATGTGTACTTGAAAAGAACCTGTGATTTGGTGGAGTTTTCTATAATTATCAATTTGGTCATGTTGGTTGGTACTATTCTTAAGTCTTTATCCTTACTGATTTTGTTTTCTTGTTTTATCAGTTACTAAGAAAGCAGCGCTCATGTTATAATTGTATTCGTGTATTTTTGAAAAGGAGGGTTAACAATCTTGATCACCAATTACAATGTGTGGGGTTTTTTTCCCCACACATCCAGGCAATTCTTGGACACTAGCCAGGTATCGTATAATTCAACTCAATTTTGACACTATCTAGCTCAAGACAGCAGCAGATTCCACAAGTAAGGGCTAAGTCCCACAAGAATGCCTACCACTTCAGATGCCAATGACAAACCCATCTTATTACATGTGCTTCTGACTGACTGGTTATAAATCAGAGGTTGCCACAACCCCCATCTTCGTTTGATTAACTTGTTAGAGTGGCTCACAGAATTTAGAGAAACATTTTACTCACTACCTTACCAGTTTATTATAAAAGGATATGACTCAAGAATAGCCAGATGGGAGAGATGCATGGAGCAAGGTATTAAGTAGAAGGGTCAGGAGCTTCCATATCCTCTCTGTGCACACCAACCCAGAAAGCTCTCCAGACCCTATCTTTTTGGGTTTTTATAAAGGTTTCATTCATAGGCATGATTGACAAAATCACTGGCCATTGCTGACTGAACTCAATCTCTAGTCACTGTCCACTTCCAGCCTCTGGTAACCTAGGGGCTTTCCAAAAGTCCTCATTAACATAACAAAAGACAGTTTTTATCACTCCCATCACAGGAAATTTCAAGGGTTTTAGAAGCTTCGTGCCAGAAACAGGGCCAACATTGACAAATGAATGGATAAAGAAGATATGGTATACACACACACACACACACACACACACAATGGAATATTATGCAGCCATCAGAAAATAAAATCTTGCCATTTGAAACAACGTGGATGGAACTAGAGGGTATTATGCTAAGCGAAATAAGTCAATCAGAGAAAGACAATTATCATATGATCTCACTGATATGTGGAATTTAAGAAACAAAACAGAGGATCATAGGGGAAGTGAAGAAAAAATAAAACAAGACACAACTAGAGAGGGAGACAAACCATAAGAGACTCTTAATCATAGGAAACAAACTGAGGGTTGTTGGAGGGGTGGGGGTGGAGAGATGGGGATAACTGGGTGATGGACATTAAGGAGGGCATGTAATGAGCACTAGGTATATATAAGACTGATGAATCACAGACCTGTACCTCTGAAACCAATAAAACATTATATGTTAATTAATTGAATTACAATAAAAATTTTAAAAAAAGAAGCAGAGACAAAGACCAAATATATATTTCTTATTATAAATCACAATATCACTGGGAAACCTAGTTTTAGAATTATTTAAAATGGGTAACATGCTATGGACTCCGGGAAACAAACTGAGGGTTTCAGAGGGGAGGGAGGTGGGGGGATGGGTTAGCCGGGTGGTGGGTATTAAGGAGGGCACGTATTGCAATGAGCAATAGGTGTTACATGCAAACAATGAATCATGGAACACTATATCAAAAACTAATGAAGTACTGTATGGTGACTAACATAACAATAAATAAATAAATAAATAAATAAATAAATAAATAAATAAATAAATAAAATGGGTAACATGTTTTTAATCATTTTTGTAGTTGCTACCATTATAACACTCAAATTTTATTGTATTATTTATAGCTGGTAACATTTGTACATAGTCAAACTAGGGTCAGATTAACAAATTCACCATGGATTCTAAGCCTGTTGGCTTCTGGGTGAACAAATCTGTGTGAGGTATTGTTAAATTCATCATAAGGTGTCTTGATCTCAGTGGTAAGATATGTATTATTTGTGTTGACCACAGGTTTTAGAGTCAGATATATATGGGTTCAAATATCAGCTCTACATTACTTAATTCATTAATACTTAATGTAGCTATTGGATAACTCACTTAACCTTGCCATAACTCAGCTTCTTTGTTTATGAAATGGGAATAATAATACTCACTACTTGGAATTGTTGTGAGGATTAGAGTTAATACATACATATAAGGCACCCAGTACTTAGTAAGCAATAAGTGGTAGTAGTAGTTATAGTAGTAGGAATAAGTAATAACAGTGGCAATAGTGCTTTATTATTATTATTAAAGATATTATGTTAAAACATGTATAATACACTTACGTTATTGTTTAATGTATTATTAAATATTATATCTGCTGACATGCATGACTCACCATTTTCTTTCAGTTTTGTCAAATTTTCTTTCAGTTTCTCAATTTCTAGCTGAGCCTTCTCAAGGGCAGAATCTAAAGAAAAAAGAAAAAAATATATATATATATATTTTTTGTCCTGACAAAGCAAACTTTATTGTGGCCCCGAGGTTGGAGCTTTTCCCTCCAGGTCCTGCTGAGACTCAAGAGTTGGGGGTGAGGGCCCCTTGTGTCGCCCCCAACAGCTCCATCCCATTCAGACTCAGGTGGAGAGAGGCTGGGTGGGGGGAACCTGGGGAACACGCCGAGGAAGGCCACCCCGCATGTGCTCTAGCTGGCTCTCCCGCAGTCCCTGCAGCCAGGCCACTCCTGGCTCCTCATTTCTTGAATCCGGGCTTTTTAGGTTTGAGTGTGGGTTTGGCCTTTTTCACAGGACTCTTGTCTTTAAGCCTGGGTCTCACGGCCTCCTCTTCCTTTTCCACCTTTTTTTTCTTGGCAACACTTGTCTGCTTCTGGGACGCCAGCCTCTTGACTTGTTTAAGAGGGGTCTCCTCCTCTAGGGACACATCTACGTCATCGTCGTCGTCATCATCGTCAACCTCACCGCTGTCACCTTCCTCCTCCTCCTCCTACTCCTCCTCCTCCTCCTCCTCTTCCTCCCAGGACAGGTCTGCAGTGTCGTAAAGTTCCTGGCCACTAAGGAGCAAATGGTTAGTGTAATGATCAAATTTAAAATGATTCTCTTTCTTTGGAATACTCCCTTTCTGCTGATTGTCCTTTCAGTTTCTGCATAAATGTCACCTCCAGGAAACTTTTCCAGACTCCTTCTCTTAATGTTCCTACTGCACCCTATCATTATTCCTGATTATGTGATCATATACAGGAAATGTGGGATATGAAGCTGGATAGATAGGCAAGGGCCAAACCAGGAAGTCCTTAGACAGCTCAGTATTTTACAGAATAAATTTTTTATGGAGGCTTAAATTACTGAAGGTAATTGAGAAGTTCTGCAAACATTTGATTTCCACTTAAAAAAAAAAAACAACCTATATTTACAATAACACATACAGCCAAATATATCATATACCAAACTCAAATATATCAGAGACCACCAAATGCATTAATTCATGCTGCCAGGTTAGCTTCTCCTGTCATGTTTATGCAGATATTTGAAAATCATAGCTCTCCATCATGACTCTTAAACTAGTAATATTTCTGAAACTGTTGGTTTTAAGTTTCCGAGACCTCTCTATTTGACAGTTTTACTTCCCAAGTCTATTCCTTTAGTGGTTACCCGAGATATTTTTTTGGAACTTTTTTATTATGGAAAGTTTCAAACATATATAAAAGTAGATAGAACAGTTATGGAAATACCTATATCTATCATCCGGCTTTTAACAATTATCAAGCCATAGCCAATCTTGTTGCATTTACATCCTTAAATATTAAATACTTAGGTTTTTTTTTTTAAGATTTTATTTATTTATTTGACAGAGAGAGAGACACAGCGAGAGAGGGAACACAAGCAGGGGGAGTGGAAGAGGGAGAAGCAGGCTTCCCGCAGAGCAGGGAGCCCGATGCGGGGCTCCACCCCAGGACCCTGGGATCATGACCTGAGCCGAAGGCAGACGCTTAATGACTGAGCCACCCAGGCGCCCTTAAATCATTTTTTAATGCTGTATAGCAAATCACCACAAACTTAGTGACTTAAAACAACATCCATCTATCAGCTAACAGTTTTGTAGATCAGAAGTCCAGGAAGGTGTGGCCGGGTTTTCTGATAAGAGTCTTAGGAGGCTAAAATCAAGGTGTGAGCTGGATGTGTTCCTCTCTGAAGCTTCAGGAAAGAATCCATTTCCAAGCTCATTAAGGTTATGGGCTGAATTTGGTCCCATGGTTGTAGAATTGAAGTCTCCATCTTCTTGCTAACTGTTAGCCAGGGAGCTCTATCAGCTTTTAGAAGCAACCAACATTCTTTGTCACATGGTGTCTTCCATCTTCAAAGTCAGCAAAGGAGAATTTCCCTCACGTTGAATCCTTCTCACACTTTGAATATCTTTCACCAGGAAAAGACTAACCCCTTTTAAGGGCTCATCTGATCAGGTCAGTCTCACCCAGGATAATCTCTCTTTCTTAAAGGCAACTGATTTGGGGCCTTAACTACATCTGTAAAGGCTCTTCACAGGAGCATCTATATTGTTTTTGATTGAATAACTGTGAAAAGGTATGTGTTCACCAAGTGGGATTCTTGGAGACGATCTTGGATTTCTTACCACCTTTGCTTTTGGTTCTGAACTAACATTTCATTGCCTAATCCAAGATCATGAAGATTTACTATGTTTTCTTCTGAGAGGGTTATAGTTTTAACTCTTACATTTAGCTTTGTAGTCCATTTTGAGTTAATTTTTGTGTGGGTATTACGTAGGGGCCTTTATAAGGCAAATCCCAAAAACCATATCGCTCATCTATAAATATTTCACTATATATCTCTAAAAGATAAGAACTCTTTTTTAATATTGCTCATTATTTTACTTTATAGTTAAATTACAAGATAAGAACTCTTTTTAAACCTAAACTCCACATGTGGTTAAGGAAATTTAACAATTTCTTATATATCCAGTACATATCCACATTTCCAATTCTTTCACAAATTTAACAAATGTGTTTGAATCAGGATCCAGTAAAGGCCACACATTATAATTGGTTAGTAATTCCTTTAAATTGGGGCGCCTGGGTGGCTCAGTCATTAAGCGTCTTCCTACAGATCAGGTCACAGTCCCAGCGTCCTGGGATCAAGCCCCGCATCAGGTTCCCTGCTCCACGGGAAGCCTGCTTCTCCCTCTCCCACTCACCCTGCTTGTGTTCCGTCTCTTGCTGTGTCTCTCGCTGTCAAATAAATAAATAAAATCTTTAAAAAGTATAATAATAATTCCTTTAAATTTAAAAAATTCATCTTTTTCTTTCAATTTATTTATTGAAGAATACTCTAAATATTTGACATGAATTCTTTTTTATTCTTAAAAAATATCTTTGTTATTATTCAAAATTTTTAATTCCCATCCAAATTTTTGGAAATGATATAGAGAGAACTAGAAAATAAACTAAAATAGAGTACTTCATCCAAAAGAGTCATTTTGGGGGCACGTGGGTGGCGTGCCCATTGGCTCAGGTCATGATCTTGGGGTCCTGGGATCCAGCCCTCCATCAGGCTCCCTGCTTAGTGGGAAGTTTGCTTCTCCTTTTCCCTCTGCCCCTCTCCCCTGCTCCTGCTCTCTCTCTTTCAAATAAATAAAATCTTTAAAAATAAATAAATAAATAAATAAATAAACAAATCAGTTTGGTGAAAGAAGTAGACTAATAGTTGGTAAACACTGCCATAGAACACAGTTACCTAGAAATACATTCTGACTTATAAATTGATGACTCAAGAAGTTATACACATTGGTACTAATATATTTTATTTTATTTTTTGATACTACATATATTTTTAAAGGACTTGCTAATTCAGCTTCCCAACAGTCCCCCAGTATACTTACTGGGGAGACAGCTTTCAGTTAATAGTTTAGGATCTACCAGACTAACCAACTGCTGATGGAAGAGGGGGCCATATGATGGTGTTCTGTTGTGTCCAAATGTAACTAAGAGGAATGAGTGTCCTGCTTTACCTTTCTCCTTCTGTATTGCAAGCAGCAAAGACTGCTTCTCATCATACTCACATAGCCAAATTTCTTTTCTTTTTTTAAAATTGGGTGTATAGCTTGCATACAGTAAAATTCACCCTTTTAGGTGTACAGTTCAGTGAATTTTGACAAATATAATGGTGTACACACCAACCCTATAAGGATATAGAACACTATATTCCAAAAATTTCATTTGTGTTCACTGTTTAAAACACATTCTTTTTTTAAAAAATATTTTATTTATTTATTTATTTGACACAGAGAGAGAGAGAGCACAAGCAGGGGGAGCAGGCAGAGGGAGAGAGAGAAGCAGGCTCCCTACTGAGTAAGAAGTCCGATGTGGGACTTGATCCCAGGACCCTGGAATAATGAACTGAGTCGAAGGCAGATGCTCAACCAACTGAGCCACCCAGGTGCCCTTAAAACACATTCTTAACAAAATCTCAACCCTCCTGATATTCTTTGTTTTTAAATCCACATCAATTTGGCAGAATCTTTACTGTTTTAACATTTAACACTTTAAAGATATGATCCTAAAGTAACCTATACACTGCATTTGAAAATTGGCCCAATTTCTTAATCATTGTAAATAATAAATATAGAAAGGGGATAATTTTTAAAGTTTAAACTTTATTCTAAAATAAATTGTTGATAAAGGAAAGATTTAAATATAAACAATGAAACCCTAAAAGCACAATAAAACACTATAGGGATGAACACTTTAAAAAACCTTGTAGTGATATAGAAAAGGCTTTTAGAGGAGGAGCAAGATGGCAGAGGAGTAGGAGACCTAAATTTCGTCTGGTCCCAGGAATTCAGCTAGATATCGATCAAACCATTCTGAACACCTACGAACTCAACAGGAGATTGAAGAAGAGAATAGCAGCAACTCTCTGAACAGAAAAGTGACCACTTTCTGGAAGGTAGGACGTGTGGAGCAGTGAATCCGAGGCGATATTCAGGAAGATAGACCGCGGGGGTAGGGAACCTCTGTCAGCCGCTACTGGCAAGTGATAGAGCCCCGGAGCACAAAATCGGAACTTTTAGAAGTCTATTCCACTGAGGGATGTCGCTCCAGTGGCTAAGTGGGGGGGTGGAACCCTCGCTGGGACAGTGTGGTCTCAGGACCCTCAGGGTCACAGAAAGACCAGGGGTGCCTGAGTGTGGCAGAGCTCCCAGGTATCAGAGCGGGTAAGCCGGCTGCAGAGACGGAGCCGAGGGTGGGTTCTCAGCTCGGGGTTGCCATAAACTGTGATCCCCAGCACAGTCTAGCCATTGCTATTCCAGCAGGGATGCAACAAGAGGCAGATCCAGGGAGACTCCCCTTCCTCCCCTGGGAGGAGAGGCGCAGGAGCGCACCGCAGGAATTGGCTGGGTTTGGAGACTCCAAATGGCGTTGTGTGCCAGAGATAGAAATGCTCAATCACAGGCTGGGTGAGCACGGAGTGTGGCTGGAGACTGGGGAGACGGGAGTGATTGACTGCTTTTCTCTGGGGGCGCACTGAGGAGTGGGGCCCCGAGATCTTGGCTCCTCCGGGGTGGAGATTGGGGGGCCACCATTTTCACTCTCCTCCCCCAAAGCTGTACGGAAAGCTTGCAGGGAACAAAAGCTCCCAAGAGTAAACCCGAGCAGATTACTTAGCCGGACCAGCAAGGGTGGTGCAATTCCGCCTCCAGCAAAGACATTTCAGAACCACTGTGACAGGCCCCTCCCACAGAAGCAAGACCAGCTAGCTAAGACCAAGTTTACCAATCAATAAGAACGGCAGAACTCCAGCACTAGGGGAATACAGCACATAGAATTCATGGCTTTTTTCCCATGATTCTTTAGTCTTTCAAAGTTCATTTTTTAAATTTTCTTTTTCTATTTATTTTTGAATTTTTCTTTTTCCCTTTTTCAACCAAACAACTGATCAATCTGTTTTTTAAGTATCTTTTTTATTTTTCATTTTTAGAGTCATATTCTATCCCTTCATTGTAGTTAACCTTATTTTGGCATATATATAAGTTGTTCTCTCTTTAAAATTTTGGGAGACAGTTTCTTCTAACAGACCAAAATATACCCTAAATCTATAGTGTATGGCTTTGTTCTAGTCTCCTGCCTGATCACATTCTCTCCTTTTTGTTTTGTTTTGTTTTTTTCAATTTCTCTTCTTTCTTTTTTCAACCAACTTCTTATCTTATCAATTCCTTTTATAAAATCTTATAATTTTCATCTTTACAATCATATTCCATCCCTTCATCATATTTACTCTTATTTATGTACATATATAAGTTTTTCTTTCTTTAAAATTTTGGGAGGCAGTTTCTTCTAACAGACAAAAATATGCCGAAAATCTAGTGTGTGGCACTGATCTGTTCACCAGCCTGATCATATTCTTTTTTTATTCTTTCTTCTCCTCTCTTTTCCCCCAGTTTCAGGTCTCTTCTGATCTGTTTAGTGTATATTTTTCTGGGGTCGTTATTACCCTGTTAGCATTTTGTTCTCTCATTCATCAATTCTCCTCTGGACAAAATGATAAGATGGAAAAATTCACCTCAAAAAAAAAGAACAAGAGGGTGCCTGGGTGGCTCAGTCGTTAAGCATCTGCCTTCGGCTCAGGTCATGATCCCAGGGTCCTGGGATCAAGTCCCACATCGGGGTCCCTGCTCGGCAGGAAGCTTCCTTCTCCCTCTCCCATTCCCCCTGCTTGTGTTCCTGCTCTCGCTATCTCTCTCTCTGTCAAATAAATAAATAAAATCTTAAAAAAAAAAACAAAACAAGAGGCAGTACTGACTCCCAGAGACCTAATCAACATGGACATTAGTAAGATGTCGGAACTAAAGTTCAGAATGACGATTATAAAGACACAAGCTGGGCTTGAAAAAGGCAAGGAAGATACTAAAGAAATCTTTCTGGAGAAATAAAAGAGCTAAAATCTAACCAAGTCGAAATAAAAAAGGCTATTAATGAGGTGGAATCAAAACTGGAGGCTCTAACTGCTAGGATAAATGAGGCAGAAGAGAAAATTAGTGATATAGAAGACCAAATGATGGAGAATAAAGAAGCTGAGAAAAAGAGATAAACAACTACTGGATCACGAGGGCAGAATTCGAGAGATAAGTGACACCATAAAGCAAAACATTAGAATAATTGGGATCCCAGAAGAAGAAGAAAGAGAGGGGCAGAAGTTGTATTGGAGCAAATTATGGCAGAGAACTTCCCTAATTTGGGGAAGGAAACAGGCATCAAAATCCAGGAGGCACAGAGAACCCCCCTCAAAATCCATAAAAATAGGTCAACACCCCGACATCTAATAATAAAACTCACGAGTCTCAGAGACAAAGAGAAGATCCTGAAAGCAGCTCGGGACAAGAGGTCTGTAACCTACAATGGTAGAAACATTAGATTGGTAGCAGACTTATCCACAGACACCTGGCAGGCCAAAAAGGACTGGCATGATATATTCGGAGCACTAAATGAGAAAAATATGCAGCCAAGAATACTATAGCCAGCTAGGCTGTCATTGAAAATAGAAGGAGAGATAAAAAGCTTCCAGGACAAACAAAAACTAAAAGAATTTGCAAACACGAAACCAGCCCTACAAGAAATATTGAAAGGGGTTCTCTGAGCAAGGAGAGAGCCTAAAAGTAACATAGACCAGAAAGGAACAGAGACAATACACAACAACAGTCACCTTACAGGCAATACAATGGCACTAAATTCATATCTTTCAACAGTTACCCTGAATGTAAATGAGCTAAATGCCCCAATCAAAAGACACAGGGTATGAGATTGGATAAAAAAACAAGACCCATCGATACACTGTCTACAAGAGACTCATTTTAGACCCAAAGACACCTCCAGATGGAAAGTGAGGGGGTGGAAGACCATTTACCATGCTAATGGACATCAAAAGAAAGCTGGGGTGGCAACCCTTATATCAGACAAATTAGATTTTAAACCAAAGACTATAATAAGAGATGAGGAAGGGCACTATATCATACTTAAAGGGTCTATCCAACAAGAAGACCTAACAATTGTAAATATCTATGTCCCTAACATGGGAGCAGCCAATTATATAAGCCAATTAATAATAAAATCAAAGAAACACATTGACAACAATACAATAAGTGTAGGGGACTTTAACACCCCCCTCACTGAAATGGACAGATCATCTAAGCAAAAGATCAACAAGGAAATAAAGACTTTAAATGACACACTGGGCCAGATGGACTTCACAGATATATTCAGAACATTCCATCTCAAAGCAACAGAATACACATTCTTCTCTAGTACCCATGGAACATTCTCCAGAATAGGTCACATCCTGGGTCACAAATCAGGTCTCAACTGGTACCAAAAGATTGGGATCATTCCCTGCATATTCTTGGACCACAATGCTTTGAAACTAGAACTCAGTCACAAAAGGAAAGTTGGAAAGAACTCAAATACATGGAGGCTAAAGAGCATCCTACTACAGAATGAATGGGTCAACCAGGAAATTAAAGAAGAATTTAAAAAATTCATGGAAACAAATGAAAATGAAAACACAACTGTTCAAAATCTTTGGGATGCAGCAAAGGCCGTCCTAAGAGGAAAGTATATAGCAATACAAGCCCTTCTCAAAAAACAAGAAAGGTCTCAAATACACAACCTAACCCTACACCTAAAGGAGCTGGAGAAAGAACAGCAAATAAAGCCTAAGCCCAGCAGGAGAAGAGAAATAGTAAAGATCAGAGCAGAAATCAATGAAATAGAAACCAAAAGAACAGTAGAACAGATCAACGAAACTAAGAGCTGGTTCTTTGAAAGAATTAATAAGATTGATAAACCCCTGGCCAGACTTACCAAAAAGAAAAGAGAAAGGACCCAAATAAATAAAATCATGAATGAAAGAGGAGAGATCACAACCAACGCCAAAGAAATACAAACAATTATAAGAACATATTATGAGCCACTATATGCCAGCAAATTAGACAATCTGGAAGAAATGGATGCATTCCTAGAGACATATAAGCTACAAAACTGAACCAGGAAGAAATAGAAAACCTGAACAGACCCATAACCACTAAGGAAATTGAAGCAGTCATCAAAAATCTCCCAACAAACAAAAGCCCAGGGCCAGATGGCTTCGCAGGGGAATTCTACCAAACATTTTGAGAAGAATTAATACCTATTCTTCTGAAACTGTTCCAAAAAACACAAATGGAAGGAAAACTTCCAAACTCATTTTATGAGGCCAGCATTACCTTGATCCCAAAACCAAACAGAGACCCCATCAAAAAGGAGAATTACAGACCAACATCCCTGATGAACATGGATGCCAAAATTCTCACCAAAATACTAGGCAATAGGATCCAACAGTACATTGAAAGGATTATTCACCACGACCAAGTGGGATTTATTCCTGGGCTGCAAGGTTGGTTCAACATCCGCAAATCAATCAATGTGATACAATACATTAATAAAAAAAAGAACAAGTACCATATGATCCTCTCAATAGATGCAGAAAAAGCATTTGACAAAGTACAGCACCCTTTCTTGATCAAAACTCTTCAGAGTATAGGGATAGAGGGTACATACCTCAATATCATAAAAGCCATCTATGAAAAACCCACAGTGAATATCATTCTCAATGGGGAAAAACTGAGAGCTTTCCCCCTAAGGTCAGGAACATCGCAGGGATGTCCACTATCACCACTGCTATTCAACATAGTACTAGAAGTCCTAGCAAAAGAAATCAGACAACAAAAAGAAATAAAAGGCATCCAAATCAGCAAAGAAGTCAAACTCTCACTCTTTGCAGATGGTATGATACTTGATGTGGAAAACCCAAAAGACTCCACCCCGAAACTGCTAGAACTCATACAGAATTCAGTAAAGTGGCAGGATATAAAATCAATGCACAGAAATCAGTGGCATTTCTATATACTAACAAGACAGAAGAAAGAGAAATTAAGGAGTCAATCCCATTTACAATTGCACCCAAAACCATAAGATACCTAGGAATAAATCTAACCAAAGAGGCAAAGAATCTGTACTCAGAAAACCATAAAATACTCATGAAAGAAACTGAGGAAGACACAAAGAAATGGAAAAACAGTCCATGCTCATGGATTCGAAGAACAAATATTGTGAAAATGTCGATGCTACCTAGAGCAATCTACACATTTAATGCAATCCCTATCAAAATAACATCAACTTTCTTCAGAGAAATGGAACAAATAATCCTAAAATTTGTATGGAACCAGAAAAGACCCTGAATAGCCAGAGGAATGTTGAAAAAGAAAAGCAAAGCTGGTGGCATCACAATTCTGGACTTCAAGCTCTATTACAAAGCCATAATCATCAAGACAGTATGGTACTGGCACAAAAACAGACACAGAGATCAATGGAACAGAATAGAGAGCCCAGAAATGGACCCTCAACTCTATGGTCAACTAATCTTCAACAAAGCAGGAAAGAATGTCCAATGGAAAAAAGACAGTCTCTTCAACAAATGGTGTTGGGAAAATTGGACAGTCACATGCAGAAGAATGAAACTGGACCATTTCCTTACACCACACACAAAAATAGACTCAAAATGGTTGAAAGACCTAAATGTGAGACAGAAGTCCATCAAAATCCTAGAGGAGAACACAGGCAGCAACCTCTTCAACCTCAGCTGCAGCAACTTCTTCCTAGAAACATCGCCAAAGGCAAGGGAAGCAAGGGCAAAAATGAACTATTGGGACTTCATCAAGATCAAAAGCTTTTGCAAAGCAAAGGAAACAGTCAACAAAACCAAAGACAACTGACAGAATGGGAGAAGATATTTGCAAATGACATATCAGATAAAGGGCTAGTATCCAAAATCGATAAAGAACTTATCAAACTTAACACCCAAAGAACAAATAATCCAATCAAGAAATGGGCGGAAGACATGAAAAGACACTTTTCCAAAGAAGACATCCAAATGGCCAACAGACACATGAAAAAGTGCTCAACATCGCTCGGCTCCGGGAAATCCAAATCAAAACATCAATGAGATACCACCTCACACAAGTCAGAACGGCTAAAATTAACAAGTCAGGAAACGACAGATGTTGGCGAGGATGCAGAGAAAGGGGAACCCTCCTACACTGTTTGTGGGAATGCAAGCTGGTGCAATCACTCTGGAAAACAGTATGGAGGTTCCTCAAAAAGTTGAAAATAGAGCTACCGTATGACCCAGGAATCACACTATTGGGTATTTTCCCCAAAGATACAAATGTAGTGATCTGAAGGGGTACATGCACCCCAATGTTTATAGCAGCAATGTCCACAATAGCCAAACTATGGAAAGAGCCAAGATGTCCATCAACAGATGAATGGATAAAGAAGATGTGGTATATATACACCATGGAAATTATGCAGTCATCAAAAAAAAAACAACAACAACGAAATCTTGCCATTTGCAACAATGTGGATAGAACTAGAGGGTATTATGCTAAGCGAAATAAGTCAATCAGAGAAGGACACGTATCATATGATCTTACTGATATGAGGAATTCTTAATCTCAGGAAACAAACTGAGCGTTGCTGGAGTGGTGGGAGGTGGGAGGGATGGTGTAGTTGGGTGATGGACATTGGGGAAGGTATGTGCTACAGTGAGCGCTGTGAATTGTGTAAGACTGATGAATCACAGACTTGTACCTCTGAAACAAATAATACATTATATGTTAAAAAAAAAAAAGAAGATAGTAGGAAGAGAAAAATGAAGAGGGGAAAATTGGAGGGGGAGATGAACCATGAGAGACTATGGACTCTGAGAAACAAACTGAGGGTTCTAGAGGGGAGGGGGTAGGGGGATGGGTTAGCCTGGTGATGGGTATTCAAGAGGGCACATACTGCATGGAGCACTGGGTGTTATACACAAACAATGGATCATGGAACACTACATCAAAAACTAATGATGTATTGTATGGTAATTAACATAACAAAATAAAATTTAAAAAAGATATGGCATTAAGAGCACAATCTGTGAAAGAAATACTTGATAAATGGGACTTCATTAAAATTAAAAACTTATGCTCTGTGAAAGACACCATCAAGAGAAGGAAAAGGCAACGAAACCACAGCCTGGGAGAAAAATTTTGCAAAAAGATGCATCTGCTAAACCTTTACCCCCCCCCCCAACAAAAAGCCTCTTAAAACTCAACAATAAGAAAACAACCCAATTTAAAAATGGGCAAAAGAACAATATAGAAAATGGATATTAAATTTCAGTCATGATCTTCTGTACAACTTTGTGCTTATAGTTAACATAGTGTACTGTACATGTAAAATTTATTAAGTGTATAGATCTCATGTGTTTTTACCACAAAAAAATCACAGAAATAAATACATTACAAACATGTCCTTAATGAAAAAAAAAAAAAAAGGCTTTTACACATGAAAACCCAGAAGCCATACAGAATAACTCTGTTAAACCCAACTTGATAAATATTAGCATTTCTATATGGCAAAAAACCCCAACATAACATTTATAACCAATAGAAGGCTCATATCCATAATATATAAAGAATTAAAAAATTTTTTTTTACTAAGTAATGCCTATGCCAATGTGGGGCTCGAACTCATGATCCCGAGTTCAAGAGTCACACGCTCTATGGACTGAGCCAGCCAGGTGCTCCAGGAGTATATAAAGAATTTTTACAAATTAATAAAAGATATAACCCAATAGAAAAATATACACGTGGGGTGCCTGGGTGGCTCAGTTGGTTAAGCGACTGCCTTTGGCTCAGGTCATGATCCTGGAGTCCCTGGATCAAGTCCCGCATGGAGCTCCCTGCTCGGCAGGGAGCCTGCTTCTGCCTCTGACCCTCCCCCCTCTCATGTGTGCTCTCTCTCTCTCGTTCTCTCTGTCTCAAATAAATAAATTAATTAAAAAAAAAAATCTTTAAAAAAAAAAAAGAAAAAAATATACATGTGACTTAAGCAGGTACTTCACAAAATAGTATATCCAAATGAGCAACAACAACAGTAACAACAAATTATGACAGGGTTTTCAACTTCATCAGCCATCAGGGAAATGCAAATTAAAGCCGTAACTAAATATCACGACACACTTACCAGAGAAGGCAAAGTTAATAAGACTGACAATACCAAATACTGACAAAGAATTGGGAGCAACCAAAATCTCATATACAACTGAGGGGGGCTTAAATTAATACAACTATTTGGAAGACAGTATAACAGTTATCTACCAAAGTAGAATATGCACATAACCCTTTGATCCAATAATTAGGTATATCACAATTAGAAATGTGCTGGTAAGTCCACGAATATTCCTAGCAGCACTATTCATAATAGAGCACAGCTGGAAGCAACATAAATGTCCACCAACAGTAGAATGGCTAGATAAGGAAATTGTAGTATGTTTATTCAGTGGACTATTATACAACCAGCATAAGTGAACAAAGTGCTGCCACATGCAACAACATGAGTGAATCTCACGAACATAAGATTGAACAAGAGAAACAAACTAAATTCAAGAATGCATATTGCCTGCTGTCAAAACTCAGAAATAGTGTTAAAAGTCAGGATAGTGGTTACATCTGGGTGGGAGAGAGGGTGTAGACCTAGAGAGAAGAAACAAAGGGGGCTCTGGAATGCTGGGAGCTTCTTGCACCACATGATGTACACTTGGGAGTTGTGTGTGTTTGGGTAGGTATGTTATGCTTATGCTTCAATAAAAATTTCTGGACACTGTACAAAAAAAAGCTGTTTATCAAACTTTCATGTTTTTTAGATTTTTTTTCTCAATGTACGCATGTTCTACCCTGAGAAAAGATCAATTACATTTAAAGCATCATCAGAAACGTTCCTCTGCCAACCACAGCTTACCTAATTTACTCTGTTCTTTCTCCCTCCCTTGTAGCTCATCAGTGAGCCTTCGGATCTCTTCCTGGGCCATCCTTCACCTCTCCGCTGCTTGTTCCGCACTTCTCTCCAGGCAGTTTTGTGAAGTTTTATCTTTTTCCAGGTCTTCATTACGGGACTGAAATAAAACTATTATTAGTAATAAAACAAAAATTAAATGTACTCTTATAACACTGCAATATTTCCTACAAGCATTTGAAAACTAACAAAGAAAAGCAGCAAACAATATTTCATTTGTATGTATTTCTTTTATTAAATGAAACCATAGGGCGCCTGGGTGGCTCAGTTGGTTGGGCGACTGCCTTCAGCTCAGGTCATGATCCTGGAGTCCCAGGATCGAGTCCCGCATCGGGCTCTCTGCTCAGTGGGGAGTCTGCTTCTGCCTCTGACCCTCTTCCCTCTCATGCTCTCTCTCTCTCTCAAATAAATAAATAAATCTTTAAAATAAATAAATAAAACCATATAAAATTGGTGATACTTGGTTTTTTTACCTATGAACATACAACTTCATATAGTTCAACCTAATATATCTAAGAGTTTATGGTTATACGATTATAAAAAATAGAAATTTTATCATAAAAATGAGTATCGTCTGACAAAAAAGAGAGAAAAAAACTCCTCCTGTATATGGTCCATTAAATACTGTTTATAAAATGCTTTCACATAGAGTATTTCATTTAATATCAAGATATGCACACACTCAAATCATATTTACAGATCCTTTTCTGCAATTATTTTCAAAGCATTTTAAAAGCTAAGAAATTCAGTCTCCATTATACCTTGCTTTTGATCCTCAAAATATGTATTCATTTATATAATCATCATCCAAATATTTCTAAAAGGTAAGAAGACAACCAAAATACCATCTGTATAACAAAACCACTTCTAGTATATTGGTATATATCCTTGCAGTATTTTTTATTTATATACATTTTTACATAGTCATAATCCCAATCTACATACATTTCTGTCTTTTTCATTTAACATTATATGAGAAACATTTCCCAAAAAAACTGTACAAATTTTGTAATGATAATTTTTTTAAAGGCTATATAGTGTTCCATAGTGGGTGTAATATGATTTATATAATCATTTAAACATTTGGTAGTTTCTAATTTTTGCTATTTAAAATAATACTATGATAAACAGTTTCATCCATATACATTTATCTTGGGTTACTTCCTGTGGTTAAATTCCTAGCATATACTTTATTTACTGGATTTAGCACTTAACAACATTTCCCCAGATCAAAAAATTTAATTCCATGAAGAGAATTGATTATACTTAAAATAATGTGCTATATATATTAAAGGACTACCCCCCAAAAAGGGCTCCAAACATATTTGGGAAGGATTATCCCAAAGTGATTTTTAAAGGTCATAACACACATTGATTGTTTAAATTTTGATGCATTCAATAATAATCAGCTATTAATTTTTTCTTCTCAAATCTTTGTGATGTATTTATAATACTTTTATGCACAATTTTATATTCTTCACAGCATCAATCTATATTTTAATATATTCAAACAAAATACTTGGTAAAAGCTAATGTGTAATTAGCTGCTATTATTAAGTGAAGGATTTTTTTTTTTTTTTTTTTTTTACCTCACTCAGATTTTTTTCAGATTGCTGCACAGGTTCCTGATATTTCTCATGTTCTCTTTGCAGAGGCTGGTGGATTTGTTCAAGTTTCTCCTAAATAAATAATGAGATAAGTGAAACTTACATCAGTCCGGCTTCATAAATTAAAATGTCATTTAAATTTTTTTAAAAAGCAAAAAACAAAAAAAAGGAGCACAGTCCAATCCATTTCATCAAGTTAGGCCATGCATTTTCAATGAGACAATATCACCCCAAAGGGAGTGAAAATTGGTTCCTATGGGGGCAAAAAAATCTTACTCTTTTTATGTACAAAGCATGATATGCCTATACTATGTAGAACTCTACAGTAGTGTTAAAATTTCACAGGAGAGTGATTAGGAAAATTATCTAAAAAGTCTTACTCTAGAGGCAATAATGAAAAACAATTGGCTAACACTGGCTAGCCAAACCTTGAGATTAAAACCCAATAAAGATAACAGGAGAAAAAAAAATCACAGGGCAATCTTCTTATTCATAAATATAGATACAAAATCCTACACAAAATTTTATGAAATCTAATCTAATAGTATCTAGAAAGGACAACATATCATGAATAAGTTGGATTTATCCCAGCAATGCAAAATAGATTTAATATTAGAAAAATAAATCAATGAAATTCTCCCATTAACAGATTCAAGTTCTAAATTATTTCATCATCAATGGCTACAAAAAAACATTTTCTAATATTCACCACTGGTTCCTAATAAAAACTCTTAGCAAATTAGGAATAAGAGTGTAAATAATAAATAATAAATAAAGACTACCATCTGAAATAAAAGCTTCAGCAAACATCATATGTAATAGTGATTCACTGAATGCTTTCTCCAATATTAATAACAAGATGATAATACTAGATAATACTAATAATAATACTAATTTCAAGATAATAGTAAAGAGCCTAGCCAGTATAAGGCAAGAAAAAGAATTGAAAGGAATAAGGACTGAAAAGGAAGAAACAAAAGTTCATTATTCTCAGATAATGTGATTGTACAGGTAGAAAATATTTGAAATCTTCAAAAAAATTATTAAAATGAATAAGAGGGGTGCCCGGCTGGCTCAGTCAGTGGAGCACATGCCTCTTGACCTCAGGGTTGTGAGTTCAAGCCCCACATTCAGTGTGGAGCCTACTTAAAAAAATAAATAGGGGCGCCTGGGTGGCTCAGTCGTTAAGTGTCTGCCTTCAGCTCAGGTCATGATCCCAGGATCCTGGGATCGAACCCCACATCGGGCTCCCTGCTCAGCGGGAGGCCTGCTTCTCCCTCTCCCAGTCCCCCTGCTTGTGTTCCCTCTCTCGCTGTGTCTCTCTGTGTCAAATAAATAAAATCTTTAAAAAATAAATAAATAAAAATAAAGAGTAAAAAGTATTTTATAAATAAGTAAGTAAAATGAATAAGAAATTTTAGCAACAATGTTAGGTGTTGGTCAGTATATAAAATAATTATACTTTTAAATACCGGGTGCCTGGGTGGCTCAGTTGGTTAAGCGACTGCCTTCGGCTCAGGCCATGATCTTGGAGTCCCGGGATCGAGTCCCACATCGGGCTCCCCGCTCGGCGGGGAGTCTGCTTCTCCCTCTGACCCTCCTCCCTCTCATACTCTGTCTCTCATTCTCTCTGTCTCAAATAAATAAATAAAACCTTAAAAATAAATAAATAAATAAATACCGGTGACAGTTAGAAAATTAAATTCTTTTAAAAAAGATAGCATCTGGGGGCGCCTGGGTGGCTCAGGTGTTAAGCGTCTGCCTTCAGCTCAGGTCATGATCCCAGGGTCCTGGGATCGAGCCCCGCATCGGGCTCCCTGCTTGGCGGGAAACCTGCTTCTCCCTCTCCCACTCCCCCTGCATGTGTTCCCTCTCTCGCTATGTCTCTCTCTGTCTTATAAATAAATAAATAAAATCTTAAAAAAATAAAAAATAAATAAAAAAGATAGCATCTGTTATTAATAGCATCCAAAAATATGAAGTACCTAGGAATAAATGTAACAATAAGAGTGTAAGATTTTATGGAGAAAATCATAAAACTTTACTTATATACATGAAAAAATACATGGATATTCCATGATGACAGATCACATCAATAATTTTAAGATAGTAAATTCCTCTTGAACTGATTCATTAAAACCAAAAATCAAAATCCCAGATTTTGTAATAACATGAATCAGAATGTTACTCTTTCCTCTTAAAATTATTTAGTGACTCTCCAGACCTTCTATAACAAAATCCATCAAATGTTTTTATGCCTTGGGGTGCCTGGCTGCCTCAGTGGGTATAGCCTGCAACTCCTGATCTTGGGGTTGTGGGTTCAAGCTCCGTGCTGGGTTTACAGATTACTGAAAAATAAAATCTTTTTATTTTTTTATTTTTTATATTTTAAAGATTTTATTTATTTGACAGAGAGAGACACAGCGAGAGAGGGAACACAAGCAGGGGGAGTGGGAGAGGGAAAAGAAGGTTTCCCGCTGAGCAGGGAGCCCAACACAGGGCTCAATCCCAGGACCCTGGGATCATGACCTGAGCTGAAGGCAGATGCTTAATGACTGAGCCACCCAGGCACCCCTGAAAAATAAAATCTTTTTAAAAAAATGTTTTTATGCCTCTAGTATGGTTCAGGAACATTGATGGGTGCTAAGTCCAAACTTTAGCTTAGTATATGAATCTCATCATGATGTGGTCCCTGAAAATATCTCCAACCACATTTCTCAGCATTCACTCACACAAACCAGTCTGTAATATACACTGTTTCCTCTGCAGAAATGCCTTTCCCAGCTTCTTCATCTAGCTAACACATATTCAGCTTTCAAACTACTACTCAGTATCTTCTCTGGAAGGCTTTTCAGTCCCCCGACCCATCACATCTGACTCAGCCCCTTCTCTGAGTTTCTTGAACCTTCTATGCCTTCCCTTATCATGGGATTTTACACACTGAACTCTAATCACTGGCTTTTTTCTTTCCTCCATTAGCTTATAAGTTCCTTGCAAGTCCAAATCATGTCTAACTTGACTTTGTTTCTACATCCACTGGCACAGAGCCTGGCACATGGGAAATTCTCAATAAACAGTAACAATAATGCTAATTAATACTCTGGTTTCTCTTCAGATGGCATAAATCTTTCACCTTTTATTACAGATTTCTGTGGAGAAAAAAAGCCTCACAATAATGCTAATTAATGTGTGAGGTAATATTCTAGAGCCCTTATATATGTTATTTCATTTTCATGATAACCTTGTGGAGTAGCTGAGTCGATCCCAGATTTTATAGATGAGAAAATCAAGGCTCACAAAAGTTAACTAACTTGCTCAAGTTCATACTGAGAACAAGTGGCAGAGAAGTCCATCCAAATATAAAACCTATATACTTGGGGTGCCTTGGCAAAGTCGGTTGAGTGGCCAGCTCTTGGTTTTGGTTCAGATCGGGATCTTAGGGTCCTTAGATCGAGCCCCACATCTGGCTCCCCACCAAGCAGGGTGTCTGCTTCAGGATTCTCTCTCTCTCTCTCCCTCTGCCCCTCCCCCCACTCACTTGGACACGCACTCTCTCTCTCAGATAAATAAGTAAATCTTTAAAAAAGAACACCTATATACTTAAGCATTATTAAAACTGGCTTCCTAATAATTTAACGAATTAATTATTAAAGAAACAAACAAAAAAACTGGCCTGCCTCTTATTCAATTACCTACTTAATTTCAGAATACCTGGGCAAGTCCTTTCTGTAGGTTACTGGTCATACGTCTTTGTGACTCTGGCTTGGAGCCCTCAGTTTCCAGTTTCCTCAAGAGTGTTTTCTTTCTACCAGTAAGTATGTAATCTGTTCACTGGGGCTGCTCAGAGCTATTTCGGATAAGCCCTCTTGATACAACATTTCTTCAATCTCTTTTATTTGCACTTCTGTTAGGAAGAAATAACAGAAACTAAACTGTTAAAAGAAATGCCGGCGAATAATTGCTGTTGTAAGATGTTAAATGTGTTTTTAATGAAATAGCAAGTTAATTTTTAAAGAATCAGCTATATGGCTACCACCACTCTTCTCCCCATCCCTCCAGGGTGTTTGCAAACTTTCAGAAAAAATAACAAAAAAAGTAGTCGGAAAAGGTTCTCAAAAGCGGTAGATATTCTTACTGTTGCATAACTTTAAAATTTATTGTTGTTTTATTGAGTGCTTACTATGTGGTAGGTATTGTACTAAGCACTTAAGATAAATTTATGTCATCTAATCCTTGCAACAATCCACTGAGGTAGGAAATATGATTATCCCATTTATGAGACAAGGATGCAGGCACCAACAAGCCAACTAATTTGTGTAAGGTTACTTAACTAGCCCTGCCAAAATTCTTGGTGATTTCAATATTCAGGTAGATTTATTCCAGTGCCCTGGCTTCTCAAGGCTCTTCACCAACTAACTTCCAAAGATTGAGTCCTCCACCCCATCTCAGCCCCTACTCCACAGTAATTCTCTAGACCTTGTTGTTAGCAGCAACTCCCCAGTCTCAACTTCAAGCATCCCATTCTCCAATCACCCTTTCCTATGTACTTCTTCTAGTAGCTAGATGTTAACAAATTTTTGACCATACTGGCAACTATAATCCACTAACTTTAAACACTTTTTAATGTTCCTTATCCCACTCCCGTTCTCATTTACTTTCTTTTTTTTTTAATTTAAAAAAATTTTTTTAAAGATTTTATTTATTTGACAGAGAGAGACACAGTGAGAGAAGGAACACAAGCAGAGGGAGTGGGTAAGGGAGAAGCAGGCTTCCCGCCGAGCAGGGAGCCCGATGCGGGGCTCGATCCCAGGACCCCGGGATCATGACCTGAGCTGAAGGCAGACGCTTAACGACTGAGCCACCAGGTGCCCCTCATTTACTTTCTTACCTAGCTTGGATTCATCTAAGCAATTCATCATTATAATCACCCCCCTTGAAAACATTCACAACTCCTTTGCCCCTCTTTCCTTCCATTATACTTGGTTGACAGAACTCCAGCCTGTAAACCAACCCTTCACTTCTCCTGCCCCTCACTCCAGAATTGGAGTGAGAAGTTCTAAAATGAAAAATAAAACAAAACAAAACAAAAAACCATGATTTCAAATGGAATATCTGAGGTGCCAGGGAAAATGCTGAGCAAAGAAAATAATAACTATGGTAAATATAAATAATCACTGTCCCTATGTAATAATATTATCTAATTTGTGAGGTTAAACAAAATAGAATATTCTAAAGGGGTCCTATCCATGTCTTCTCTTGTAGCTTTGTAGTACTTAATAAATATTTCCTGAGTCCTTAATATGCTAGGTCCTTTACAAGGCAGGTGCTGTGGGAAACACAGAAACCACCAAGACCAGGGCACGATCTCTGCCCCAAAGGAGCTGACACAGGTCACTCTGACACAGTGTGGTAAGTGCTAGAATAGACATTGAAGGAAATAACCATCCTGTACTCTCTCACACACATTTCCGACTATTTCAGAATAGATAATTTAAAAAGACCAGACAGAAAATACACTCAAAACATTGTAAGTACTTTTCTTGGAGTGGAGGATTATATTTTTCCCCTTCTTTCTACTTTTATACATTTCCCAGATTTCTGTAATTGTCACATATTATTTTTAGAAGTAGGAAAAAAAGTAAACTTCACATTGTTACAAAAGGAAAAATTACCCTGTTTGGGTTGGAGCTCTTTAACCACATGTCTATGCTGTTTGTTTTCCTTTTCACGACCGTGAGAAAATGCTTCTTTTTCCTCTGTTAAGTTATGGACATGGTTTGCATACTTTTCCACCTAAAAAGAAAATAATATATTTTCTTACTCTTAGTCCATGGTTCATATAGTAACCCATATCAAATCTATGAAGTGAAAGAGTCATTGAGAGATCACCATACTATCGTGTCTATAATCTAAGAAACAGAAAACCTGGCTTTCGTTAAGGGTCTCCCTCCCTAAACTTCCTTCCAGCTTCTTCATGTTATCAGACACTGTTTCCCACAGATATGATGACACATCACCACAAATTTCTGGGACAGTCACAATCTCTAATTTCTTTTTTCCATTAACTTACCAGGTTTCAAATCAAGTCTCCTTATCTATGATTTAGGAAATATAGCATGATACCCATGAACAGAGAAAAATCTCCACAAAAATTTATACTCCTGTACTAACAATGATGATTAAAATGTCTGAAATGTTAACAGAAGATTGTATTAAAATACTGAGTATTTTTTAAAAATAGCTTTTGGTTAATATGGCAGCTTCATAAAAGGTACTTTTATGTGGTGCATAGTAATAGATTAAAAGCTAGCTCGATGCTCCCGGCACCATATTAAGGACATCAAATACTTCATTTTCACCGCAATCCTCTGAGACTTATTATCCTCCCACTTTATATGGGAAAAAGCAGGCCGTTAGAGGCCAAGGGATTTGCACTGTCATGCAGGAAATAAGGGGAGGAGCTAGGCTTCACACTCAGCAGGCCCAAACCCAGAGGCTAAGCTCTTACCTACTGTGCCAAATTGCTTAGAAGTAGACTACCAAAGTAACTGCATTTTGCTGAATTGTGTTGAGACCTATTGCACAACTCCTCATAAAACGAACAAAGACCTGAATGGTACAGCAGACGTAACTCGGCACTGCCACCCAACTTTATAACTTCCTGCTAATCTTCAATTTCTTTCTCTTCAAAATGGCAGGAAGAATAACACCTATCTCTAATAATAACTATAATTTATTGAATACTTGCTAGGTGTCAAATACATGTCTGTGAAATGTTTTATGGACCTTAACCTGTGTAAACCCCACACATCTCTTTGAAGAGGCTATTATCATCCCCATCTTACAGATGAGGAATTTCAAGTTCAAAGATGTTAACTAACTTCCCCAAGGTTACACAGAAAGACAGTACTAAAGGCAATTTTTCACCCCCATGTGCCTAATGTTAAAGTTCATGTCTATTATGCTGTCCTGCTTTTGTTCTTAAGAAGCTGCATTCTTCTTTAAGAGTTTGGAAATCAAATCAAAAACTCCTCTAAGAGTTAAATTTAAAAATCAATGAGTTGCCTATTTGAGCTGAGATGTTGAAACACAATAGAATGCTTTCCACTCAACCTGAGAGAATTTCTTAACTCATTTAAAGAAAAAATATGTTGAAAAGTAGGTTGATCAGTATTGGAAACATCAAAAGAGTGGTAAGAAAGTCAAAAGATGCCATTATCGACTCCTCTAAGGGCTAGGTACCCGCTTGGTTCTAGTCTATAACAGGTCCAGAAATAAAGGCAGGTATAGAGAGCTCTATTGTGGAAATCAGGCTATCTTAGCCAGTGCTATAAAAATTAGAATCATTTGTTCAGCAAGTAAACATCTGTAATGCAGTGCACGTGTAGAGAAAGAATCCATCAGTCACAGGACATGCATGTCTGGTTCTTGTGGCAATTATATTTCTTTCTGTCAACTAGTAAGCTGGTATCTATTTTTCTACAAACTTCTCTGTGAGTGTAGTTAATATAAGATCACCTTTGAGAAACAGATCCACTGACTAATCAGGTTTCGAAGCCTACAAGCTACAAGCAAGAGTCAGCTAAAGGGTCGGTTATTGAAACATGGATGAATTTACAAAGATAATGAAAGCCACCTTGAGCGGACCTATTTGGATGTCCAACCAGTCATCTCTGGGTAACATTCTGTACATGTACTCTACTAGAAATAAATACAGACTGTTGGAACATTTTAGGGGAAAAAAAATGTACGTGCAAGTGCTTTGCAAACTACACAGTAATATTCAAATGTTGGTTTTTAACATGTCAATTTAATGAAGGACAATGAACAAAACCACAGGTATCTTAGAACTTTATGTTTTTAGCTCTTACTTCTTTCATTTCTTCCATGTACTTCACTGTAAGTTCTTCTAAATTTCTGGTAGCAGTGCTCAGCCCGTCTTCACTGTTCTCGAATAAGCACCAAATAAAAGAGAGTGGTTCTTCTGTAGCAACAAAGGATTCAACCCCTCCTTTCTCGAGATGGTGAAATACATATTTTATCTGAAGTTGTCCCTTGGTAAAAGAGATAAGCATATGTGTATGTACATACATGCATACAACACACACGCACACACAACCGAGCATGCAAGAAAACTGACATGTATATACACCTAGAGTTAGACTCTGTACAAAGTAGTTTAGTTCTCCTGTTAATTAATGGGTATGTTATCCAGTTATGATGAACATTTACATGAATAGCCAACAACACAAAGAAAATTAAAGTTTCAAACAGCTTTATAATATCTTCTAAAATAAGAAATGATGAAATTATATATATAATGCAAATGTGTGTTTTAAAAAATACAAGCTTTTCTGTATGCCCAGTTCTGAAGTTTACAATTTAGTAATCTGAAAATTGCCCAAAGGCCCCTTGCAAAGTTATATGTTCCAAAGAAGCCTTTTTTCCCTCAATTGAATTTGAGAGATAAAAGGACTCCTCTGGAAGCTAGAGAGCTCACTGATTCTGTACTATCAAGGAATACTCACAGAATATGGCTTATAATTTCTGGTGACTTTTAAATCATTCAGTTCTCTTCTAAAACCTCTTGATATAAGCCTGTCATCAATATTATCTTTAGTTTTTTAAGTTAAAAGTAGTCATGCTACAAAAGAGCTGACACTATAATGGTAGGTGAAAGATAAATTTCTGATTGAAGTTGTATCTGTGTTTCTCTGTTACTAGAACCTCTAGCTGTGAATAGGACTAGCTGTTATAATCAAACATAACTTTTTAAAAAATATTTTATTTATTTGAGAGACAGAGCACGAGCAGGAGGGAGGAACAGAGGGAGAGGGAGAAGCAGGCTCCCCGCTGAGCAGGGAGCCTGACTCGAGGCTTGATTCCAGGACCCTGGGAGCATGACCTGAGCCGAAGGCAGACGTTTAACCAACTGAGCCACCCAGGCACCCCCAGACATAACTTTTAACCAAGTTAATCTGACCAAATTGTAGTGATCTGCATAATTATTGTACTGCTGATAGTCCACACAAACTATACTGTTTTGCTTTCTTAATTATTTGTATTATTTTTCTCCTTTCTTGCTAAGTGTTTCAGTGTTATCATTTTCACATCAACAGTTTTAGTGGGCAATATATAGAATTCTAATTATCATCTGAACCTCACACTGAAAGAAAAAAGGACCCAGGCCTGAATCTTTGTACCCCATGTGTCCTCCTCATGACTTACAGCTAAAAATCTTCTTGCGCTCCTCCTCACCCCATTCCCATCATCTGGTCCCCACTCACATTCTCCTTCTCCCTTTTTAAGGCTGACTAATATTCCGGTGTATGGGTGTGTGCATGCATGTGTGTGTCTGTGTGTGTATGTATCACATTTTTTCATTCATTCATCTGTTCATGGATATTTGAGCTATTTCTACCTTTCAACTGGTGTGAATTAACACTGTTGTGAACATGGGTTACAAGTATCTGTTTAAGTCCCTGCTTTCAATTGTTTTGGGTATATACCTAGAAGTAGAATTGCTGTCATATAACTCTGTTTAACTTTTTGAGGAGCTGCCCTACTGTTTTCCAAAGTAGCTGCACCATTTTTTTTTTTTGCCAAATTTTTACTTCTTTATTTTTTTTTAATTTTTTAATGATTTTTAAAAAAATTTTATTATGTTATATTAGTCACCATACAATACATCATTGGTTTTTGATGTGGTGATCCACGATCCATTGTTTTCATATAACACCCAGTACTCCATGCAGTACATGCCCTCCTTAATACCCATCACCAGGCTAACCAGTCCCCCCTCCCCCCTCCCCTCTAAAACCCTGTTTGTTTCTCAGAGTCCATAGTCTCTCATGGTTCATCTCTCCCTCCAGTCCCCCCATTTTTCCCTTCCTTCTCCTAATGTCCTCCATGCTATTCCTTATGTTCCACAAATAAGTGAAACCATATGCTAATTGACTTTCTCTGCTTGACTTACTTCACTTGTAGCCACACCATTTTATGTTCCCACCATACTACCCAGAAGGGTTCCAATTTCTTCACGTCTTTGCCAACACTTGTTATATTTGTTTTATATATATAACAAAGCCATACTGATGGGGGTGAAGTGATTGCTCTCTTAAACTGTACTTATTCTACAATGACAGTGAGACCTCAGTCCCTGGACCATTACATCTTTCAAACCAGCAGATACTTTTGGTTTTTCCCCTCAAGCCTGGACCCAGTAGCTGATCACTGCAATCTCTCATCAATGTCCCCAGTTATCTTGCTCCTTGTCCCACCTTCCCTGAAAATCCCAGCCCTGGAAAAGTTTGACCATTTGACTATCCTATATTGATTTTAGTTTGCTGAGTGCTCGTAGAGAAAAATAAAACAAGCAAGCAGACTGGGGCCACTACAGATTCATGGTCTGCAGCCTGAGCCAAGCTTCTCTCCTGCTAGATCAATCTATGCATTCTTTACCAGATTCTGCTACAATTTCACTCGGCAACTTCCAGCTCTCCCATCAAACTCCAAATCTTACCTCTCCCCTCTTTTGGCAGATGATCTTGTCTTCCACAGCACTAATAAAATTAAAGTCATTATAAAACTCTATCAGCTTCTTCCCCTACACCAAGATACTAGCCTTTATCTTTAGAGAACTTGTTCTCTTTCTCTGCTCAGTGGAGACTTCCATCTTCCTGATGAAAGCAAGTCTCTTCACCTGTGTTCTAGATCCCATCCCACATTGCTTCTTCAAGGAAGCTTTTTCTTTTCTGTATACTCATTATCTGCCTCTTTACTGATCTCTTGCCCTTCATTCAAGATGTTTCTGGTCTTAAAAATAAAGATACAAAAATAACTCTCCTTTGACCCCACCACATTCCTCCGAAGGTACTGTCCTTCTTCTAATTTGTCTTCCCCTCCTCAAACATCTGCATTTTGGCTTCTGTTCTTACCACTATACTCAAAATATCACTTACCAATACCCTCAAAATGCCAATCAAACTGGACATGTTTCTATAATTTTTATATATGATCTCTCTGCACCCCTATCTTGAAAGTGTTTCCTTTCTCTGTCCTGTCACATCACTTTCTCCTGTGTTTACTCTTACCTCCCTGGCCTTTCCTTCTCTGTGTTCTCCCTGAGCTCCTCTTCTTCCATAACCCCTCGAGATGCTGACATTCCTAAGAATCCTGCCTTTGGCTCTCTGCCTTTCTCACTTTCATGGTGATTAACAGCATGGATATAGGAGTCTGACATACCTTGGTTCAAACCCTGGCTCCACCAATTTCTAGCTTTGTGATTAAGCAAGTCACCTACCTTCTTCAAACTTTTACTTACCCCCAAATAAAATGGATTAATAATAATGCTACCTCATGGGGTTGTTAGGGTTGAATAATAATCTATCTTTGCTAAGCTCCAGCTCTATCTAGAAAAAAATGGGAAGAAACAGAAACACGCTGAAGTTAGAACAAACACAAGTACGTGTGGCAAAGACTGCCAGTTGTTGCCCAATATTTATTTTTCCCTTTTCCCGCAGCATAAGATAACTGACTTCTTGAATGATCATACGGCTGCCTGCCTTACTGCTAGATACAGCCAAGTTCTGACCAATGCGATGTAAACGGAATTGTGTGCCACCTCTAGGAAGTGCCCTGAAAGGAATGGGATCGCTCTTCCTCACTCCTTCCTCCATTCTACTGGCTGCAATACACACAAGATAGTTGAAGCTTGAGCAGCCATCCTGGACACCATGGGGTAGAAGCCACCTGCCATAGATAATATACTATCATGGGAGAAGAAATCTGTGAATCTCCGACAATTTCAAGATGCTGCCCTATCAGTTCTGGACTGCTTTCTTCTTCACTCTTATTTGGGAGAAATAAATTTCTATCTTTTTCAAGCCATTTTTACTTTGAGCTTTCTGACCCCCATGGCCAACCAATCCCAACTATTACAGAAGGGTTACTTAAAGAATAAGATCCATGTGCATATACTGGAAAATAAATATGACTACATAGGAACTGGATATGGAACTGGACAGCCCATCCTGGACCAGACTGGACTAGTCTATCCTGACCCATGAGGTCTTTCGTCTCTGAGTTTCCACATGAATCTGCCCATTTACTTGCTTTTCCACATGGACAGATTTTCTCTGCTTGCTCATCAGCCAGGCTAGAAACAGCCATTCATGTGTTAAGCCTAACTAACTTTTCAGATTAAGTCATTTCTGTTCTTTATCTTTTAATTCAAATTCATGAAAGAGAGATGATTATTTTTTGCTCATTCAATGATCCATGTCCCCCTCTCCAAAGTTAGTTGTATAATCCTCATTCAGTCCCTTGTCACTGGAATGGGTTAGAAGCAAATATGACATACAAACATGGCCACTAAAGCCTACTCTTTAAGTAAGGATTGGTAGAGAGGTACAAATTCCAGAGAAGAGGATGTGTAGGTAAGAAGACAATATAAAATGAGTCTACTGTTTAAGAGCAATGCATATCAAATTGTCTAATGAACAACTCGGCTTGAATCCACTCATCTTTCCCTTCCACCTGCTCCTCCTTCTGTATTGTACAGTTAATAAAATCACCATCAATACAGTTTCCCAAGCCAGAAATCTGAGAGTCATCCATGACCCTGCTTCTTATTCATCCCACTCTCATTAATGACCAGTCCCTGAATATGTAGATTCTACTTCTTATCTAAGTGTGCTGCCTTAATTTAGGCTCTCCTCACTTACTGTCCAGTTTAGTGTAATTGCATCCTTAACTGATATCCCTGCTTCCAGGCTGTCCCCCATTCAAAGCCCTCAGACTGACTGTTCTGAATGCAAATCACTTGCTGCTCTTCATTCCCACTGCTTTCAGGAAGAGTTCAAATCCCTTAGCTTGGCATCAGAGATTCTTCACAACCTAGTTCCTGTCTGTCTTTCTAGCCTTATCTTCTGCCACACCTTGACATTAGTATACTTACCGATCCCCATCATGCTGCTTATATTTCCATGACTTTGAACATTTGGGTCACTCTGCCTGTTCTGCTATGACACCCCAGAACACACATTTTTCCAGGGGGTTGGTTCACTGAGACTCAATGGTTAAGTAATTTGAAAATTCTAAAAAAGCAGATCTTGAGGTAATATAAATCCATTATTTAGCATCTGCCTTCGGCTCAGGACATGATCTCAGGGTCCTGGGATGGAGCCCATTTCAGGCTCCCTGCTGAGCAGGGAGTCTGCTTCTCTCTCTCCCTCTGCCCCTCCCCCTGACTCGTGCTCTCTCTCTCAAATAAATAAAATCTTTTTAAAAAATCCATTATTTGAATTATAAATGCTCTAACATCTAAACTGCACCTAAAATTACCCACATAACAAAGTATACACACAAACTATTCTCTATAAAGTAGATACTGAATAAATGCTCATTAACTATCTTAAAAAGTTTTTGCCCTCCTCCCCAAACTTCCAGATGTAAAGAATGAGTTGGTAAAACTGTCAAAGCAAACTGAGACAGAGACAAAGAATTTTAAATGGAAAGAGAGCAAGGAGAATGGGTGCAGAGTCATTGCTTCTTGTTCTTATTTCCCCTACAGGTGCCCTCGAACTACAGTGAGGGGCCAGGACCATACCTCATGTTACAGCACATCTTTTGGCTCTAAGCAAGGGATGAGTTTTGGATCTTATGGTCTCAGAGTGACATTAGGGAACAAAAGTAAATAGCATGGCCACAAAAACTGATATACCCAGATAGGCTATTCACCCTAACCCTTCTTTCTCCCTTCTACACAAATATAATTTAAAAATAATAGGCATCGGGCGCCTGGGTGGCTCAGTTGGTTGAGCGACTGCCTTCGGCTCAGGTCATGATCCCAGGGTCCTGGGATCGAGTCCCACATCGGGCTCCCTGCTCGGCAGGGAGTCTGCTTCTCCCTCTGACTCTAACCCCTCTCATGTGCTTTCTCTCATTCTCTCTCTCTCTCAAATAAATAAATAAAATCTTTAAAAAAAATCATAGGCATCTTAAATATAAAACATATTAAACACAGTTTTTTCCTTCTCAATTCCCAAGTAAAATGAGGAGAAAAATACTTTTCAAAAAATTGAAAACAACGTAGCAATGTTTAAATGCTTAAAATATAAAATTAAAAGAAAGGCAAAATGCACACTATCATTACAGCTACGTAAAAATGTACACTCATGGGCAAGGGTTGACCCAGAACAGAAAAATGAACTTGATATGTTGGGACAGGGTTTCTTAACCTCAGCATCATTGACATTTGGGCTGGATAATTCTTTGTTGGGGGGGGGGATGTTCTGTGCATAGCAGGATGTATAGCAGCATCCCTGGCCTCTGCCAACTAGATGCCAGTAACATATCCCCAGCTGTGACAACTGAAAATATCTCCATCCTTTGCCAAATGTCTCATGGGAAGCAAGATCACCCCTGGGTTTAGAGCCACTGTCCTAGGGTGAGAGGAAAGTTTTTAAAGAGTTACTTTTCAATGTTGCCCTAATGATGTTTGTTCAGTAAATACATATTGAAAGGGGAAAGGTAAGACCCTTAAAATATAGCATCTAATACTCTGCTTTTCAAAAGTTAGAATTTATCCATTAAATGTGAAAAATTGAAAAAGTTTCACAACTTTTTCTTTTCTTTTTTAAACATTTTATTTATTTATTTATTTAGAGTGCAAGTAAGGGGAGGGGTAGAGGGAGAGGGAGAGAGAGAATCTCAAGCCGGCTCCACACTGATCGCAGAGCTTGATCTTAAGACCCTGAGAGCATGACCTCAGCTGAAATCAAGAGTCAGACGCCCAACCGACTGAGCCACGCAGGTGCCCCCAGAATTTCTTTTTCTTTTCCCATCTATTACAGAAGAGAAAGCTGAATTTCTCAGCATTTGGAAAACTGACCTGGCTGTAATATGAGATATCACAGATAAGTGCTGTAATTGGTCTGAGAAAATAAAAATATCCAAATCATTCTAGCCCCCCAAATACCCGCTAAAAGTGCGTATCTTCAAAATAAGTTTACATTTAAACCTGAATACTGAAAAAGAAATAGTAAGACTTAACCAGGAACACATACTTTAAGACATATTAAAGTTTTTCAACTAAAAGAAAATTGCACTGGCTCTAAATGAATCTCATTCTATTTTTTAAGGTTCTATGTTCCAGTCTTTTTAGGACTATTAAGACTTCTCCCTTGCCAAAAATGTTTATTTTCAATCACTCCTCCTCATTGTTTCTGTTTCTTGGCTCACATCACAAAGAATGTCTTCTGATTAAGAAACTGACATGAAGGGGCACCTGGGTGGTTCAGTCGGTTGGGCAGCCCACTCTGGATTTCCCCTCAGGTCTTGATCTCAGGGTCCTGGCGGAGCCCACCCCCGCAAACCCCCTCTCAGTGGGTATCTGCTTGAGGATTCTCTCTCCCCCACTCCCTTTGCCCCTCCCCCATGAACACGTGTTCTCTAAAATGAATAAATCTTAAAAAAAAAAAAAAGGAAATTGACATGAATAGAAGGCACAAGACCTGTTTTAAGCATCTCCTCTCCAGGAAATTCGATGGTATCAAGGCACTGTGTTCATACGGGCTTAAAAGTTGAAATCCGGTTACATGATCATTCTGAATGATCTTTTCATACGCATGAATACATCATGTAAATCTAACATAGTATTCACTTGAGCAAGGCACAATCTTCTTTTTTTATATAAGCCTGGGACAGGCCTAAAAATGCATTTTTATTTTTCCCCCTCCGTTTTCAAAACACACTAAGCTTGCAGAAATTTACTGTTTGTTTTTACCAACGTGCGCTTCTCCATGCTAGTTAGTTTACCCAAGACAGGAAGCTTGCCATAGTGCAGAGAAACAAAGAAAATCTTCCAAATGATTCCAGAGCTGGAGAATGTGGAATACTTAGCTACCCAAAGCATTGTAGCAGGAAAACAGAGGGAGGTGGTCTATAGATGGCAGAGGTGGTGGAGACGAATGAACATTCAGTGATGCGCAGCAGGGACGAGAAAGGGTGAAAATGGCTGTGGAATGAGCAGGATGAGAAAAGTGGCGCTCAGGGTGATGAGAGAAGCGGATGAGATTGTAGCTCGAAAGGCAGAAGGTAACTGACTTGATGACGTCGGATGCTGAAGATACCAAAGGCCTCTGCAGAGCTTCATCGGCAATTAAGATTCTGCATGATGAACATAGGACGAACAAGCAGAAAACGGCAGTTCTTTGTTCACAAGCCTACGACCTGGGGAAGCCGTGGCTCGGAGGACTCGGGCCAGGCCCGTCAGGCGCAGTGGTCTGTGCAGGGCTGAGTCTTCGCTTGGGCAGTGAGAAAAGGAGCGCCCACCTAACTGACGGGTTCCAAGCCCTCTCTAAATAAGACAGACAGCCTAATTCTAAAGGCTGTGGCGGTTGGGTCCCTGCGGACGGGCGAATCCTTCTTCAGGCAGAATCACTCCAGCCCGCCACAACAAAGGCAGAGCCAGGAGAGGCTCTCCTCCGGTTTCGGGCCACACGGGTGAGAGAAGCGGGAAAGACCTGGAATGCTGAAAAGGAACGCAGAAAAGGCGCTTTCTTCCTTGGGGCTGAGGCGGAGCCGCGGGAACCAGGCCGGAAACTGTCTTTCGGAGAGTGCCGTGAGGGTCCCGGCTCACTCGGCTCCACCGCTGCTCAGCGGCCAGAGGCAGGTGCCTACCCAGGCCCGGGCGTCATAGCAACAGCGCTCACCGCAGAGACGCCGAGGCGTCCTTCCGGCGGGAACCATAGAAACGACGCGCACCATTGGCTCAGGGGCTGCTCTTCCTGTGGAGACAGCGCACACCATTGGCCTTCGGGCCGTGGGGCGGGGTTTTTCGGCAAAACGAAAGTACGGCTCATTCCATTGGCTTTGCAATAACCTGTTGGTAACAACATAGGTGCGCTTTTTCTACTTTGAGGCTACATTTTTGTTAGCGGGCATTTATAATTCTCAAATAGCTTCCGGCCGGCCTAATAGTCTTGGTTTTATTTTTCTAGAAGTAACTTCATTCTTAAAAGGGAGAGGGTCAGGAGTTGTGAATTTTAAGCCTAGATCTGTCACTACCTGGGGCGCCTAAGACAAATCACATTTTTCGGACCTGGCTTTATTATTGTAAAAATGAAGAAATCGGACTTGACTAGAATCGTCCCTAAGACAGAAGCCCTTTAGAAGTCCTAGAAAATTCAGTTTAAGTGAACCGTTCCTCCACTTATGTCGTGCAAAATAAAAATTTCTAAACGACAACTTAAGAGAGGCTTGGTTTATATCATGTTCATTTAAATGCTCTTATTGCAAGATTCTAGTTAGTTCATCAAAGCTTGATTTGACCCATGTTTTGGGGGCCCTTGCTTTGCTGATATCCCAAATAGGTACCCACATTTCAGTCTTATTCTAGTTCCACATAGG
Source organism: Mirounga angustirostris (assembly GCF_029215605.1). Lineage (NCBI taxonomy): Eukaryota > Metazoa > Chordata > Mammalia > Carnivora > Phocidae > Mirounga > Mirounga angustirostris. The sequence continues at coordinate 157,333,066 of NW_026991712.1, forward strand.
ATCCTTTCCAAAGCTTTGCCAGTTATCTGGATAGATCGCATCCCTTACTTTATGGAAGTACTTCAACCATTTCCACCTTACAAATGTATTTTCTCTTATCTAAAATGCGCAGTGCCATCACTTCCAGTCCACTTAACTCCTACTTATCACTTGTCCCTTCCTCAGGGAAACAATTCTTGGTCCTCCAATCTAGATCAAGGGCTTTCTCATTTGCTCTCATTGACTCGCGTTCCTTTTCATTATTTCTTTCTTTGCACACTATTTGCTGTCAAAAAAAACCAAAAAACAAAAAACAAAAAAACCCAAAAAACAAAAAAAAAAACCTCTTGGAATTTTAACATGTGTAAATACTGTTTAAGTGCTCCAAATGGAAATTAAACTGAATTGGAAAACACTTCAAATAATTCCATGTAGGAAAGTGGTGTTTGTTTAAGCCTAACAAACCGGGATAAGAAATGGTTCCCAAGGGAAGTAATAGTTATGGTAGAAACAAACATTAAGATCACTTCTAGTTTTCACTCCATTACCCTCGTTGGACGTTCAAACATCATAATGACAGTCATCATCCACATGAAGCTATAGATGTAGGGAAGAAAATCAATCTTTTGCTTCCTATCCCTTCAGTACTGCAGCCACTGCTGACAGAGCCTGTTGTCTTTGAGATTTTGCTAATCGGACCTTAAGTTAATTTAAAATTTTTGTTCAATGGGACTGCTGCGTCCAGAACAGTCCTGACTGCTGCAGTTATTTTTCCTCTGCTTGAAAGTCACATTTCTTGATTTAATGACATATTTCAATGCATCTTTGCACCTCTGCTCAAATCTTTTCAACTAACATTTATTGTATCACTGTCATCAGACACATTGGGCTACCCTTCCCAACTCCATGATTATCACTAGTTGCACTTTAAATCAAGTATGTAAAGTATATTTCCTGCTTCTACCTACTTATTAACGGTAGTTTCTCAACATGCACTCTGGACCAACCTACAGATCATTTAGGGGATTTTTCTGAACCACAGTTCTTGTACACTCCCATCCCAAGCCCAAGACAGTATAATATCTACATGCCAGACACCAGATGACTAATGCTCTATCTTCACTGTTTTACTTACTCCTCACAACAAAGGGCATTATTCAGCAGAGAGATTTACTATCTCTATTTTATAAATGAGGAACTTGAGATTAAGTCAAGGGTCTAAGCTTACAAAGGTAACAGGTGACACAGCTCGAAGAGTCAAACTTGGCTGAGATGGCTCCAAAGCCCCTACTCCTTACCACATAGTAAAGCTTCCCTCAGGGTAGAAATCACTAATAGGCCCCTTCCTGGCCCCAGGTAGAAATCAAGTTTCCCTTAAGAACAGTTCTAAAATATTTGAAAGGTAAACTGTTAACTCAAATAGAGAGTCAACCTAGGAAAAGGAGCAAAAAGTAAATGTAGTGGGAAGCTCATCATTCTACAGGCTATCTATCTTAGGTGTCCTTCTCTTGTACTCGCACCTTGGATAAATTTCCAAAAAACATCATTTCCATCATGTTGGCTTTTGGGCACACACTTTATTGCACTTTATTTTTCATACATCCATATCCCAGAGACATATTTATTCATCTTTTTAATCCTCATAATCCTCAGGGCCTACCACATAGTAGGCATCAAGAAATATTTGATCTTTAAGGCATGGCCATTCATGCATCCATAATCCTTCTCATATTATGAAGGTTGATATTCAGGCCTCACATGTATATGCTGAGGAATATAATTCCCAATAAGCTCTTTTTTTTTAAAGGTGAGGAACAGCTCATGTTCATTTTCAAAATCCAGGTGATAATCAGATGAGTGTGTCAGGTGGCTTGGTCATAAGTGCTTTGCTTTTGTTTTCATTTTTATTGAGTATGAAATGATCTTTAAAAGACAAATACCAAACTATATTCACCTGCATACCACTCACTGTTTTTTCCCTTCATTTTTTGTCTTTATGAAAGCAAAGGATTTGTTTTTACCAGTGATAAGAGCCCTGGAAGGCAGCTATGCTCACCACTATACCACCAACGCCGGCTTAAGAGCCCTGATCCACTGAACAATTTTTGATCCTACAAAGGCTTTTTTATACTTCAGTTGTCATGTATAAAAGCTGTGTGTCGAGACTGAAGATCACCCACTATCTTCTCTTCTATATCTATGCCTTTTTCTACTTCTTCCTCTGACAGCAATATCTTGGTTTCTGAGTCTTTCGTTAAAATAACCACAGAGGACCGTCGTGACTCAAGGCTATTGGCCACCACCACTTGATGTCGATAAACTTCCAAAGCATTCCGTGCACGATCAATTACGATGGAAGGGTCAGTCTCCAACTTAAAGGAAATTATAAATGCTTTGGGAGCCCAGTCTTTAACCAAAGGAGAAAGCATTTTTGGCACCATCTTCATTGTTATCTGTATTGGAAAAAGAAAAGCTTAATAAGCAAACAAAGGTCAATAACTACCAGGTCAGTCTCATGGGAAACTAAGGAAGCAGGGACTCAGATTTTTGGCTATGTCAATTTGAGTGGGATTTCTCACTGTCAAACTTTTCAGAGCATTTTAAATGCTTAGTTTAAGAGCCTTGGCTCTGTAGGGTTCATAAGGATTCCTAATTCCAAGGTGTCATACGAATTCTGAGACAAACCATGTCTTATGAGTTAACCTTGCCCTACCGCCCTCATCACCATTAACAGAGCTCTGAAAAACAGCATTATATTTTCTTAAACATTCCCCTTATTTTAAACCAAACACTCAAATAAACAAATCTATTCACGCAAATCTGTAACACAAATGTAACTTTGGCAGAAGTTTAATTAACGTTGGGTTTTTAAATCTCTTAGCCTAAAATATTCCTTGCACCAGTAGAATGACTATTTGATTCTGTTTAAAAACTGTCACTCATTACACATCTTAGCACTGAAGAAAATAAACTGATTTTATTTTCACTTGATCAAAACTCTTACTATACCATTCTTGATCCCTTCTAAGAATGTTGAGTTGGTTTGTGTACTTCCAAGAAAGAACTAAAAAATAGAGGATAAACTAAAGCTCCCAGAATTTTAAAAGTGTGAAATTACTATGGTAATTATCAGGATTTCAGAAAGTTAGCAAGTGTGATAGGGATTATATTCCCATTCCCCACTTAATTTTTCTGCTTAGCATTTTTCACTACCTAACATAGTATGCATATGACTTATTCATGGTCTCTGAAGAGTGTAAGCAACACAAGGGCACAGTATGTTTCTTTGCACTGCTTTATCTCCAGGTCCTACTACAGTACTTGGCATATAGTAGGTACTCAATAAATATTTATTGAAAAAATGAACAAATGAAGTATCCTACAGAGTCAGCAAGTGTCCCACAGGTAGTTTCTCCTATTTAAATTCTTCTTGAATCATAAATGATTAAGAATTCTCTCGGGTTCCAGGATGCCAGATCACCTCAACATCTCAACCACTAGCCACCCCATACCCTTTCCTTAAACTACAGCAATCTTCGTCATCTAACCTACACCCGCTACTCTCTCTAATTCACCTTTCATACTGATGCCGGAACGGTCTTTTCAAACAAAAACTTTCTCTCATTCTCCTACTTGTTTGCCTTAGCTCCACAGGATAAAGTCCAAGCTCCTTAAGAAGGAATACAAAATCTTCTATGAAATAAGCTCTCTTCGGTCTGCCCGCCCACCTTGCGCCCCACTCTCCCTGCTCTCCAACCTTACCAAACAACTTCAGTTCACATCACACTGCTCATTTCCAAACTCCAATTTGTACTCTATCTGTACCTTCCCTACTTTGTCTGCTATACTCTCTGTTCATCTTTTAAAACCCAATTTATGTCATCTCCTCCAGGAAGCCTTCCTTGACTTCCCCAAGATTCACTCACCCCATGCTCTGACTTCACTTTGTACGTACCTCTACTAGAGCATTTATCACTCTGTACTGTAATTATGTCTGTGTCCAGCTCCCTCACTAGATTGTGAGGTTCTTGAGGGAGGGCGGTGTCTTATTCATCTCTGTATCCCTAGTGCCTATCCCATACGGAATGCAGAAAGGCCATCTCCAGATCAAGAGGGAATTAACCCAAGATTGATTATAGGGGATCAGATCTCTGGAAGAGAAGCGCCCATCACCTGCAGTGGGCCCCTAGATGACTGGATCTTGTGTTCAGGCATTTCTGAGACAGGAACATAGAAATCTGACACGGCCGCAGCCAGGTAAAACATCGCAGAAGAGCCTGCAGAGAGAAGCACAGGGTGTAATAAATCGGAGTGGGATATGGGATCAGCTCCTTTCAACTCAGGCTCCCCGGCTGTTAGACTGCGGATAATGAAAAGGTGAGGGGGAAAGTGTCTGGGGAGAAAGGCTCTGCCTGCAGGAAACCCTGAACTCCTAAGCGCACGCACCCAGCGGATTGAGCGCCTGGGCCGCAGCCTGCAGCAGATGCAAATAGTCCGCCAAAGTGGTGAACTCCACGGCCAGGAAGGTGCCGGCAGCCGCAGCCTCCTGGTAGCTCCGCAGAGCCGCCGCGAAGCCCGGAAGTGCATTCTCCTCGGCCTCCAGGCTCAGCAAACCCGAAGGGGCTGCGCCGCAGGGCCGCAGCGCCGACAGCCAGGTCTGGGGCGGGAAGCGGTGGGCAAAGGGGAAGGCGGAACGAGCGCGGTACAGAAACAGGACCCCGTAACCCGCGGCCAGGAAGGCCTCGGCCGAGGTAGCCCCGCGCCGCCCGCTGCTGAAGTTGTCCAGGAAGCGCACTGGCCGGGCTTCCAGAGGAACTTTGGTACCGCCGGACGTGATCAACACCACCCGCCGGCCCTGCGCGCCCAGCCTGGCGGCGAAGCGAGCCATAACCTCGGCGTAGCGCGCAGCATCCGCAGGTTTGGGAAACTCGGCGACCAGATCCACTTCCGCCATCAGTCCCCGGGCGCGCCCGCACTCGCGCACGCTCCACTGCCGCCGGCGCCGCGCCCCTGCCGGGCTCCCGGTCCCCGCGCAGCCGCACTAGTGAGGGGGCGACCTTTCCCCTTCACGCCGCACGCCGGCGCCGTTTTTCTCCTCGTGTGGCGTTGTGTGGCGTTGCGTGCCCTTTCTGCCCCGCAGCCTCGCAGAGGTGACCCTGAGCTGGCTAGAGCTGTCGGCTGGGCAGGCATCTGGAAGGGCCACCTCCCCTCATGTTCGTTTCCTACTCGGGTAAAGAACTGGCCGGTTTTGCCTCTCACCGGCCACCGTATCGGCCTTTCTGGACTTAGATTCCCCTGGAGTCAGACTGCCCGGCCATTTAACCTTCGGGACCAACGAGGAGGAGTTTTGTGGTGGTGGTTTTTTCAGCCCCGCAAATACACTCTAGATGTCAGTGGAGCCACGCCCCTCCCCCTGCGCCTGAAATCCTGGGAACGAGGCTGCCCGATGGCAGTCACGTGACGCCGGCGTCCAGCGTGTCCTCGCCGGGCAACCGTCCTGGAGACCGACACTGCTGGCTGCAGCATGGACATTATCTACCCGCTGGCGGTGCCCAAGGGGCGCCGGCTCTGCTGCGAGGTGTGCGAGGCCCCGGCCGAGCGAGTGTGCACCTCCTGCACGGTCACTTATTACTGGTAGGCCCTGAAATGTGGCACTTGGGTGCCTTACATAAGCCGTAGCACCGCCTCTGCCAGGGAACAGTCAAGGCGGCTTCGAGACTGGTCCCTAAGCCTTCTGTGTCTGCCTCTTCTCCCACTCCCTTGTTCGTCACCAGAGGTTTTGTTGCCCGCCTACTGTGCGCTATGCATTGTTCTAGCAGCCTGAGTTACTGGGGGATACTTGGTGGACTGTGCCCCTTAAAGAAGCTAACATAATTAATGCGGAAGATAGATAAGCAAACAAACAAACAAAAAGAAAACAAGATAATTTCGGAGAGTCATCAATGCCATAAAGACAAAGGAAATGTGATGAGAGGTTGGACAGATGCCCTCCTAAGGATTTGAAGATAAAGTAGGAGCAGTCTGCCGTGGAAATGCTGAGGAAAAGTAAGGCTCTGAGAGAGGAAAGACTGTGGTGTGCTTGAGGAATAGAAAGAAGTGCACAGCCGAGGTGGTGAGAGTGTGGGGAGGGTAGTAGAAAGTGAGGTGAGTTTTCATTTATTCAACGTAACATCCCCTGACCTTTGCTTCCCATTAGACCCTATGTTGGACCTGAGATAAAACAGCTCGGTTGCTGATGTCCAGAAACCTAGTCCAGAGCAGACTAACTTGTTTTTGAAAAGTCATTATAATAGACCCTGCATGACAAGTACTGTCACTTAGGGTGTGCTATTTCCTGGGACCTCTAAGGATGGAAGCCTGGGGCAATATCTGGAAAGGTTTCTCTGAATAAATAATGTTTGCGATGACTCTTGAAAGGTCAGTAGGAAATTGCTAGGTGAATGAAGAAGGAAGACAGAAGGACAGGGTACTCCTGGCATCTGGGTCTACTTGGGTAAAGGGTGAAAGAACAGTTTGTTCAGAGCTGAGTAGAGAAGGCAGTAGTGGACGAAGCAGTCACTGATTTTCAAACTGCAGACTAGACCCATTAGCAGGTCATGAATAAATCAACAAACATTTTAGGGAAAAAAGAATAAAATAGAAAGTATCAAAGTAATCCTACTTGAATTGTTTCTTGAAACTTTCTAGTGTTTTATGTGGATATGTGTGTGTGTAATGATAAAATATATTTCTTACTAAAAAGAAAGTTTAAAAACCATTGCAATAGGTAGGAGGAGGAGTTTAAACCAAGAAGATAGAGGTTAGGGCGAAATGGTGACATGAGATCAAGAAGTTTGGAATTTATCCTCTGGGAGGTCATGGGTGGTTTTGACCAGGTCTCACTTGTGTTAAGGAAAGATGACAGCAGTGTGGAAAATAAATTGGAAGGTAGACCCTGGAGGCTGCATAACTGATTGAGAATTTGTTGCAATGGTCCCAGTGGAGAGTGAATATACCTCCTCAGACTGAATTAGGTGTCCCTCCTCAGTGCTCTCACAGCACTCTATATATTCCCTATCCTAAAACTTATGACACAGATTGAAATCAGTTGTTTAATAGTCTGTATTCCTCACTAGGTCTGTATATCCCGTGAAGGGAGGGATGGCATGTGTTTTCATTGCTGTTTCTTCATTGCATTTAGACTACAATTCAGAATTTGTGGCAGAAACTACAAAGCCCTGGTCAGCTCTCTACCTTCATTTCCCACCACGCTCACCCCCTCTTTTCCTTGATATAATTACAGAGGTTTTCTTTCAATTAGGATTTGCTAAGTCCTTTCCTCCCTCAGTTTCTTTGCCTAGGCTGTCCCCACTGCTGGGAACCTCCATTTCAACCACAGATCTTCCTAGGGCCCTCTCATCCTTTAGTTCTCAGAAATGTTATTTCTTCAGAGAGGTCGTTCTGAAAATACTCCTCTCTTATTTTTCTGTCTCACCTTTTTCTTCGTTTTTCCTGTACTTTTGTATTGTATTTTGTGTTTACTTAATATCTGTGTCTTTTACTGAACCTACTGGTCGCATATATCAGACATTCAGCGATCATTTGTTGCATAAGCGAACTTCTGAATGGATAGTAAACCTATTAACATAGAGGGAGGTGGTGGTGGGTGACGGATTGGGTTGGGGACACAGAGTTTGAGGGCCTTCAGGTCACTTGGGAGAGATGGCTAGTGAACAACTTCAAGTACAGCCTGGCACTCAGGGAAGAGATTAGAGTCCTTTGGCTGATATGAGCATCTACCTCTTTCCCTTTTGCCTTCATCCCTGCAGCCAGCAGTAATGCGTTCATCCTCTCAACTCACTTTGTAGTCACTCTCTACTCTTCACTTGACTCTTATTTCCCTTCTTCATTTCAGTTGTCGGCAAGTGTGTTATGTCAATTTTCTTATGTTCCATTAATGCCGGATGTTATGTTGAATACGGATAGGGCTGTCATACATATGCTATCTTTTGATTTGTGTCAAACCCATCTGTATATACCCTACAGTCTCTTGCAAAGTGTCTTGAAGTAGTTGAAACTAAATATTTGATGAATGCATGAATAAATTATTATTTCCTGTGCCCTTATCCACCATTATTTCCTTTCTTCTCCTTCACTGCCTTTAATTCTCTTTAAGGCCTTCTTCTCTCCCTCCAGCCCACCTGCCTCTTTTCTCCAGATTTTTATATGCTTGTGTCCTGGAAATTTCAAGATTTTTCCATAAAATGAAACTGAAGTAATTGTTCTGTATCTCAGAAATGGGGGCTTTAATACTCCTCCCTCACAGGGTTTTTGTGGTTGAATGTAAAGCATGTAGCATCATGCCTAAGACCAAGTTGGCACTCAATAAATATTCTTTCTCCTTGTTCCAATTTAAGGAGCAGGAAGGCCAGTCAACTCGAATTTCTGAAAGTTTTTTTTTTTTCTTTTTCTGCAAAAGAGTTTTTTCCCAATTGTAAATATAACTCACGCTCACTGTAGAAAACTTGAAAATATAAAAAATAAAGAAGAGAAATACATAATCTCACAACCCAGAGATTAATAACCTGACATTTTGATCAATTTCCTTATATTCTTTTCCTATACAAAGATCTGTTTTATATACTCTGTGTAATCTTGCACATATTGTTCTGTATTGGATTGTGAGAATGTTCCTAGGGAATTGAATATTTGTAAGAAAAGACAGTTTTATTAAAGTGCATACTGAAACATTACAGATAGTAAAAGAGGCTTCAGTACTATAGGTGAGCAAATCATAGCATATAGATAAGAGTAATTTGAAATAAGTTTTCCTTTTATTGAACATATGGGGCACAAATTAAAATGCTTTCACTGGCCAGGAAGAGAGGACAGCAGTGAAGTGGTATTCAGTAGTAGGAGACAGTAGGATCTGTGGTAAACTGCAGAATGAATGTCCTGCCTAATGACATCTAAATTCAGTTTTAAAAACAGGATAATGGCCAAACAAAGCACATCTGGCTTACAGGCTACTTGATTGTGAGCCCTAATTGAAAATATAATTTTCGGGCGCCTGGGTGGCTCAGTTGGTTAAGTGACTGCCTTCGGCTCAGGTCATGATCCTGGAGTCCCTGGGTCGAGTCCCACATTGGGCTCCTTGCTCGGCGGGGAGTCTGCTTCTCCCTCTGACCCTCCTCCCTCTCCTGCTCTCTGTCTCAAATAAATAAATAAAATCTTTAAAAAAAAAAAAAGAAAATATAATTTTCAACTCCTTCTTTATGCATGATCCTGTGTTGGGTGTTACGGGTGAAACAGATGAATAAGGAAAGAGTTCATGAATATATAAATAAAGCTCATTTTATTTGGAAAAGCAAGATATGTCAAATGCTCTCAGTGGAACAAAAGTCTAGGTAGTTAAGTAAATTAATATTTCCATTGCTCACACAATTACTCAAGAAGCCCCTATTTAATAAATACCCTATGGAATTCAACTATTTCTATATCCTGGCTGTTGAGTGCTTTTATTGATTTGTTTACAATAATTCCCTATAAAAATTTTTAATGCTTTTATCATTTCATATCATACAGTTGCAGTTTATAAAGAAAATACTTTATTGCATTTCTTTTGTCCCAGAAGAAGGAAGGAGAGAGAGTGCTTGAACAAAGCTATATGTTGTCTATGACTGCTTTTCTGCTACAACAAAAGAGTTGAATTTTTGCAACAGAGACCATGTAGGTCTCAAAGCCTAAAATATTTACTATAAGGCCCTTTACAGAAAAACTGCTGACCCTGTGCTAGGTTATTGTTACCAGTTTTAGAATATGTATAATTGGAATCAAACAGTGAACTTAGTCACATTTGAGTAAAAATACACAATAGGCGATAAAAATGCAAAAATTCATGATTTATGTATCCAACAACAGAGACTCAAAATGCATGCAGTAGTAACTGTCAGATTGAAGGGAGAAATAAAATAATAGTTGGACACTTCAGTTTTCCACTGTCAGTGATGAACAGGAGATTAGCAAGGCAATACAAGGCTTGAACAACACTATAAACCAACTAAACCTAACAGACATCTATAGATGACACTACCACCACCAGCAGAATATACGTTCTTCTCGAGCACATATAGAACATTCTCCAGGATAGACCATGTGTTAGACCATAAAGCAAGTCTCAATAAATTTATAAGGATTGAAATTATACAAAGTATGTTCTGTAACTGCAGTGGAATGACATTAAGCAATAACAGAAGGAAACGAGGAATTTATGAATGTATGGAAATAATAGTCTTAAACAACCAGTGGGCCAAAGAAGAAATCACAAGGGAAATTAGAAAATGCTTTGAGATGAAATGAGAACAAAAACACAAATATTAAAACTTACAGGGTGCAGTGAAAGCAGTACTCAGAGGGAAAGTTCTAGCTGTAAACACATACATTATAAAAGAAGGAAGATCTCAAATCAATAACCTAGCCTTCTGCTTTAAGAAACTAGCAAAAGAAAAGCAAACTCAATCCAAAGCTAGTGGAAGGAGGAAAATATTAAAGATTAGAGCAGAGATAAATGAAATAGAGAATAGAAAAGCAATAGAGAATCAACAAAACCAAAAGCTGGTTTTTTTAAAAGATTAATAAAATTGACAAACCTTTAGCTAGATTGACCAGGAACAGAATACCCAAATTACTACTAGTCAGAAATGAAAGTGGGGACATTGCTAGCAACTTTGCAGGAAATAAGAGATTATAAGAGAATACTATGTACAATTGTACACCAACAAATCAGAAGACCTAAATGAAATATATTCCAAATAAGACACAAACTACAAAACTGACTCGAGAAAAAGAATATCTGAGTAGATCTATAACTAAAGAGATTTAGCTAGCAATCAAAAATTTCCCACAGAGAAAAGCCCAGGACCAAATGAATTCACTGGTGAATTCTATCAAATACTTTTTTTTAAAAGATTTTATTTATTTATTTGACAGACAGCGAGAGAGGGAACACAAGCAGGGGGAGTGGGAGAGGGAGAAGCAGGCTTCCCGCCGAGCAGGGAGCCTGATGCGGGGCTCGATCCCAGGACCCTGGGACCACGACCCGAGCCGAAGGCAGACGCTCAACTGACTGAGCCACCCAGGCACCCCTCTATCAAATACTTTAAAAAGAATTAATACCAATTCTTCAAAAACTCTTCCAAAAAAATAGAAGAGGAAGAAGAAGTCCCCAACTCATTTTAAAAGGCCAGTGTTATTGTAATGCCAAACCAGACAAAAATATTACAAGAAAACTACAGATGACTATCCCTCATGAATATGGATGCAAAAAATCCTCAACAAAATACTAGTAAACCAAATCCAGCAGCATATAAAAAGGATTATACATCATGACCAAGTGGCATTTCTCCCAGGAATTCAATGTTATCTCAACATACTACTATCAATTTAAGACATCATCTTAACAGAAGAGAAGACAAAAACCGCATGATAATAGATACAGAAAAAGCATTTGATAAAATCCAATACCCTTTGTGATAAAAACAAATTAGGGAAAGAAAGGAACTTTCATGACCTATAGAGAAACACAAAGCTAACATCATATTTAGTGATCAAAGACTGAAGGCTCCCCCCCCCCCCCCCCCCCGCCAAAAGCAGGAATGAGACAAGAATGTTGCTTTCATCACTTCTATTCAACATTTTTCTAAAAATGCTAGTTGGGGCAATTAGGCAGGACAATGAAATAAAAGACATCCAGCTTGGAAAAGGAGTAAAAGTACATCTATTTGGTGATGACATGATCTTCTAGAGAGAAATCCCTAAAGAACCTACAAAAAAACCCACCACAAACTATTAGAGCTAATAAATGAATTCAGCAAGGTTACAGAATACAAGATCAATGTGCAAAAATCAGTTGTATTTATACATGCTAGCAATGAACAATCTGAAAATGAAATTAGGAAAGCCATTCCATTTACAGTAGCATCAAAAAAGAAATAAATTTAACCAAAGAAGGGCAAGACTTACACACTGAAAACTAAAAAACATTTATGAAAGAAAGACCTACATAAATGGAAAGATATTCCATATTCATAGTTTAGAAGATTTAATATTATTAAGATAATTACACTTCAAACTGATCTATTGATTCAATGCAATCCCTATCAAAATTCTGTCATTTTTGTACAAATGGACACACTGATCCTAAAATTTAAATGAAAATGTGAAGTACCCAGAATAGCTAAAAAGTCTTTTAAAAGAACAAAGCTGGAGGACTGATACTTTTCAATTTCAAATTTTACTACAAAGCTGCAGTAATGAAGACAGTGTGGTAGTGGCATAAGGATAGAATTGAGAGTCCAGAAATAAGTATGTACATTTATGGTCAATTGGTTTTCAGCAAGGTTGCCAAGACCATTCAACTGGTGAAAGAATGGTCCTTTCTAGATGATGCTGGGATAACTGCATAGCCACATGCAAAAGAATGAATTTGGACCCCTACCTTACACCATAGACAAAAAGAGCTAAATATAAGAGCTAAAAACATAAAACTTTCAGAAGGAAACATAGTTGGAAATCTGTGTGATTTGGGATTAGGCAACAGTTTAGATATGATACCAAAACCACAAGGATCCAAAGAAAAAATAGATTAGTTGGACTCCACCAAAATTTAAAACTTCTGTGCATCAGAGAACACAAGAAAGTGAAAAGACAACCCGCAGAATGGGAGAAAATATTTACAAATCATATATCAGATAAGGATTTTATATCTAGAGTATGTAAAGGACTCTTAAAACTCAACAATAAGAAGATAAAAGACCCAGTTTAAAAATGGACAGGAGATTTGAATAAATTCTCCAAAGAAGATATACAAATGGCCAATACGCACATGAAGTGATGCTGAACGTTATTAGTTGTTAAGGAAATGCAAAATAAAACCACAATGAGATACCACTTCACACACACTAAAATGGCTGTAGTAAAAAAAAAGAGAATAACAAGTGTTGCCAAAGATCTAGAAAAAGTGAACCCCTCCTGTATTGCTGCTGGGCTGTAAAATGGTACAACCTCTGTGGAAAACAGCTTGGCAGTCCTCAAAAAGTTAAACATAGAGTTACTATATGACCCAACAATTCCATTCTTAGGTATATACTTAAAAGAATTGAAAATATGTGTTCACACAAAAAGTTATACACAAATGTTCAAAGCGGCATTATTCATAATAGCCAAAATGTAGAAACAACCCACATGTTCACTGACTGATGAATGGATAAACATTAAAAGTGATACAGCTATACAGTGGAATATTTATTCAGTCGTACAAAGGAATACAATATTGATAAATGCGATGAAATGGGATGAACTTTGAAAACATTATGTTAAGTGTAGGAAACCAGACACAAAAAGTCACATGTTGTCTGTTTCCACTTATATGTAATGTCCTCATCAGGCAAATACATAGAGAAAGTAGATTCATGGTTTCTGGGCACCAGTGGGTGGAGAAAAGAATGAGAGAACCAACTAGAGGAAATGGAGTTTCTTTTTTGAGTGATGAAATTGTTCTGGAGTTAGATAGGGTGATGGTTTTATGACCTTGTGAATATGCTAAAAACCACTGGATTTATACTTTAAAATGGTGAATTTTCTATTGTATGTGAGTTATATATCAATTTAAAAGTGTAAAAAAAATAATTGGAGAAAGGGTCAGAAGCAGGTAATAGATTTGGGAATCAGTCATAGAGGCAATTATTTAAGGAATGGGAGTGGATTCTCTGTAGGACTGCAGTCCTGTCCAATTAAGTGTTCAAAAATACTAAATCTGGGGCGCCTGGGTGGCTCAGTTGGTTAAGCGACTGCCTTCGGCTCAGGTCATGATCCTGGAGTCCTGGGATCGAGTCCCACATCGGGCTCCCGGCTCAGCAGGGAGCCTGCTTCTCCCTCTGACCCTATCCCCTCTCATGCTGTTTCTCTCTCTCTGTCAAATAAATAAATAAACAAAAAATCTTTAAAAAAAAAATACTAAATCTGTATGTAAAACTCAGAAAAGCTTTCTACCAAACTGTCACAGTGCTTCCCTCTGGAGAGCTAAAAATCAGCCGGCTCTGGATTATAGGCTTAGAGTAACTACTTAAGCTCTCCACTCCTGTGCTTCCTTATCTTTGAAATAATAGCTTTTGTTTTGTTCTCAAAAAGTTAGTTACTAGCAAAAGCACCTGCTGCACCACTGGGATTGGGGACCGTCCCTAGTGTGTTCGTGTGACTGTGCCCCCTGGAACACAGAAGACAATGTCAGTGGTGCTCTCTGGAGCCACGCAACACAGTCTCCTAGAGCGTCTCCTAGAGCCTCAGCAAATGGGAAATTCCTTTCCCTTCCCCAAGAAAAAGACGCTCACAAACATCAGCTTTGATGTTCAGATATTCTGAAAATGGCCTTAGAAAAATGTTATTAACGAAGCAGAAGAGCAGATCAGCCACAGCATCACCACGCGACTTCGTGACTTCGGAGTGTGACCTGTGCCTGAAGAAACAACAGCCTCCCACCCCCACTAATTGGTACACCACCACATAACCACATGGAAGAAAAGAGATTTGTGTCAAGAATGGCTTTGTGGGGTGCCTGGGTGGCTCAGTCGTTAAGCATCTGCCTTCGGTCATGATCCCAGTGTCCTGGGATCGAGCCCCGCATCGGGCTCCCTGCTCCGCGGGAAGCCTGCTTCTCCCTCTCCCACTCCCCCTGCTTGTGTTCCCACTCTCGCTGTGTCTCTCTCTGTCAAATAAATAAATAAAAATCTTTAAGAAAGAAAAGAAAAGAAAAGAAATGGCTTGGATTCCCTGCCTGATATGTGTTGGGCTTCCTTTTCTAGTTTTTAGGGCGAGGCCAGTAAGTGGGGCCACTAGGATCTCCGGCCAGGCCAAAGGGAAAGATAACGAAGTCCATGTTTTCATTGTCAGTGGTGTGGTTCATCAAAGAGCGGACTGGAGCAGCATCCATGAGAAGATATGTCAGCTGCTGATTCCGCTGCGCACTTCCATGCCCTTCTACAATTCAGAGGAGGAGCGGCGGCACGGACAGCAGCAGCTGCGGCAGCGGCAGGTGGGTCCTGTGGGGGGGCTACAGGCTTAGCTCACAGGCTCCGCGAAACCACCCAGGACGAAGGGATCCCCAGACTGGAACCTCTCTGAGGACAGAGACTTTGTTTTATGACTTTATGTCCTCAGTCAGTTGTTCTCCACATAGTTGCTGAATACCCACCGTATTAGGTTCCCAGGGCTAATAAAACGCCGCACACTAGGTGGCTTAAACGACAGAAATGGTTTTTCTCGCAATTCTGGAACCTCGAAGTCCAAGATCTAGGGTAGGTGTCAGCAGGTGTGGTTTCCTGGGGGCACGTGCATCCCTGGTGTTTTCCAAATTTCTTCCTGTTACAAGGACACCAGTAAAATTGGATCGGGGCCACCCTAATGGCCTCATTTTAACTTAATCACCTCTGTAAGGCTCTGGCTCCAAATGCAGTCACATTCGCTAGGTACTAGGGCTTAGGGCTTCAACATATGAGTTGCGAGGGGAACAAAATTCAGCCATAGCATCCATACATGCCCAGTATGTTGATAAGGCATAGGTACATAGTAGGAGGTCAAAAAAATGGTGTATGAATACACTGGTGAATTCATAAAGGAGATTTAAAAACTTCTATTATGGCATTGATAGCATCTCAATTATTCTTAAAAAGTTAGGGTTTTATAAGCCATAAATCTCAGAACACCAGATTCATCAATTTAAATGTTGTGGCACTTTGAGGAGGGCTTTGGAACAATGCAGAATTTAAGTTATTTCTGATACTCACTAAGCAGGATAACTCCGGAAGGAAAGATAAGATGTTTCTCTCAAAATTACGACTCAAATAGAAAGTCAGAAAGTTGTAGAATGTCCGGAGACATGACGGTTTGCTAAACTACAATTTTATTATAAACACAAGAATAATATTTCTTTAATAACTTTATACGGAGCACTCCTTTATGCTGATAACGAACCAAGGTGAAAAGACACTTATTCTTGGACCTCGAGGAACTCACAATCCAGGTTTCCCTTTTTATATCACCTGTTTTGGGTCTCATGTCCACCTTAATACAAGCAGGTTAACTAGGTGCCCTCAACCAGTTCATTAGGTAGTGGCCTTACCCAGGTGAACCTATATCCACCATTGCCTTTTACCTTTAGACTCTCTCAGATGGTCTAGTTTTTTCTTCCACAGAAGCATTTGATTGAATTCTGCTACACCGTGGCCCAGAAATACCTCTTTGAAGGAAAACATGAAGCTGCTGTTCCAGCAGCTTTGCACTCGCTTCGCTTCCGCATGAATGTGCACGGCCTGAGTTCAGTAGAGCTTGTGCCTGCTTACCTGCTGTTGGCCGAGGCGAGCCTTGGTGAGTGAATTGACTCGAGACCCCCCCGCCCCAGGGCCCTCAAGGAGTACTAAAGTGGGTTCAATCAGTGGCCAGAGGGTACAGCCTTGGCAGTAGCACCAAGATAACCTTCTATAAAAGAGCAGTGTTGCCGTAAAGTTTGGCACAAGGTGGGGAAGCAGATGTCATCAACTTTTGGCTACTTCTGACAGAAATCCACTCTAGCTGGCCTAAGCAAAAGGAGGACATTTATTCGGACACTGGAGTGTCCCAGGGGAATTGAGGCTTCATGAAGTCCTAGAATCAGAATGTTGTAACAAATTTTCTCTCTTGGGCCTTGTGTCTTGTCTCTGCTTCTATCTCTGCATCTGCTTTATTTACCATCTCTGCAGACCAGATTTTTCTGCCCTATGCCTACCACAAAGACAGCTACCCCAAAATATCAGATGTAGCTGAATTTCCATGGAATTTACATGTTCCTCCAGGTTTAAGGAGGATAGTAGAAACAATTAGCATCTGATTTCCAGTGTTAAATTCCTAGAAGAGAGAGTTGTGTTCACTCAGCTTGAGTGTGGTATTTACCTTTATCTACCTTTGTGTCAGGGTCACGTGGCCCAAAGAGGAGTATAGGAACCTGCCCCTGTGGATGGGAGAGGGAAGAAGAACCGTATCTCTCATGCCGTGGATGAGAGTGGGGAGCACAGACTCGGCAGAGCTCCACCCCACATGGTGGTTGCTACAAGAAGAGAATTAGCATCTTGGAGGGGAATTAACATTTCTGAGCATCTGCAGTGTTTTAGTTACTGTCCAACCACTATCCATCTTGATAGCCACTATTTTTTTTAAGAAGCAAACTTCTAAAAAGCAAAACTGTTGGAAATACAGTACAAAGAACCTCTTTTCCCCTGAGCTACGTGAGAGTAAGTTGCTTGCCTGATACATTTCCTAGACGTTCTCCTTCATATCCACCATACAACCGTCGTCTACTATCATCTAGTTCACGTTTCTCCAGTCGTCCCAATTACACCTCGACAGCAGAAGGATACAGTTCAAAATCACACTTTTCATTTTGTTGCCATGTGTTTTTAGTCTCCTTCATCCTGGAATAGATTCTCAATCTTTCCTTGACTTGTATGACTCTGACACTTTTAAGATTAAAGGCCAAGTGTTCTGTAAAACATCCCTCAATTTGGGTTTCTCTGACGTCTCCTCACGACTGGACTCAGGTGATGTGTCTTTGGCAGGATGTCACGGGAGTGCCACTGTGTTGTTCGCACCTCATCCTGCAAGTTGGCACATGTTTTCAGTTTGTTCCATTCCTGATGCCACCTATTTAAGTTACTTTGCTAAGGTGATATCTGCCAGGCTTCTTCTTTGTATATTCTTCCTCCTTTTCGCAATTAATAAGTGTTTTATGGGGAGGCATTCTGAAACTATATAAATATCCCATTCCATCAGACTTTCAATATATTCATTTATTTATATCAGTATGAACTCTTGCTTCCCTGTTCTAGTCAATGGATTAATAATCTGTTTCTATCGTAATTTGGTGCTTAGGCTATTCCTGATTTGGCAAGTGGCAGCCCATTTAAAGTGGCTTCCATGTCTCCTTGACACATCCCCATTGTTCTTCGATCACCTTCCTGCTTTCTGGAACATACCTCCAAGGAGCCTTGATTTTTTTTTTAGTGAAAACTGGAATTCAGAAGGCAAGAGTTGTGCACTAGACGTATGTGTTGCTATTGAGGTAGGGTTGCTCCTATGCCTTCTTGGTGGACAGAGTTAGGGAATATGTATAAACATAATAATGTATACACACATTACATCTAAATTCATTCTCTCCCACTCTCTCTATATATAGGTAGAGATATGACTATGAGTCCCTACCAGTACCTCTAAATTCAGTCCAACGCTACCACAGGGTTCAGTCTGATTTCCTCCCATTCTGCATCTGTAGTTCTCTTCTCTGACAGTGAGAATGCTGGCTCTGGCTTCCTTTTTCATTAATATACTTAGATATTGCATCAGTTGCCCTGTATGAACCAATCTTCCATTTCCAACCCTACTCTTTCCCCTTGCAGATGCCTTTCTCTCCTTCTATGGGCTCTGACTCCTCATTCAGGGCTGCCTCTTCTGCATGGATCCTCTCCTCACTGGTTTGGGCTCTGACTCCCCCATATGAGGCCACATAACTGCAAGAATGCCTTCCTCACCCCTCTCAGGTCTGGCTCCCCACTCCAGTCTGTCCCTCCACCAAAACTACTGGGAAGAGCACCGGACAAGGAAATACAGCCCAGGTTTTGTGCATTTCTGACACTTACTAGCTGTGGGATTTGGGGATTTTTCCCGACTTAATTTGGGCTCAGGTCATGATCTCAGGGTCGTGAGATTGAGCCCTGCATCAGGCTCTGCAGTCAGCAGGGAATCTGCTTGAAATTCATCCCCACTCCATCTCCCTCTGCCCCTCCCCCATCTTGCACGTGAGCTCTCTCTAAAATTAAATAAATAAAATCTTTTTAAAAACCCAAAATACTACTACTAATAATTATATATCCATTGATGAGATTACTTAATTTAAGTTTCTCTTTCCCACTAGACTATAAGCTCAGGAAGAACTGGAACTGTCCCTATTCTTATTCATCAGAGTGTCTTCATACCCAGAATAGCACTTAGCACAGAGGAGGTCCTCAAAAACTGCTCTCAGAGAACCTGACATCTGGTGGGCGCTGTGAAAGCATTTGGTGAATCTGAGTCCCCTTCACAGGATTGTTTTGAGGATTAAATGAGTTTGTGTGTAATGAACATGAGAGTGCTTTGCAAGCTGGAAAGTTCCGTCTAAATGGAAGTTCTCATTATACCTCCCCCTGTCTTTGAAACCTTGCCAACCTTTTTGAAAGTCTAAATAAATTACATTCCTTGTGCACATGTCTCTTTCTCATCTAAGAGATTCCGCCAGACTGGAGTGGAAAGAATAACAGGTATTTAGCCTTTTCTTTTCTTTTTGGTAAAACTTTGGAATTTTAATCAACTAGAGATGATATTTTCAGTAACACTTCAAAGAGCCACCTTACTCATCTTCCCCCACTCTAGTCAGCACTTTGGAATCAGGGAGCCTGGGTTCAAATTCCAACTCTTTTTTTTTTAATTTATTTACTTACTTTAGAGAGAGCACGAGTGCACACGTGCACACACAAGTGGGGGAAAGGGCAGAGGGAGAGAATCTTCAAGTAGACTTCCTGCTGAGTGCAGAGCCCAACAGAGGACTCTATCTCAAAACCCTGAGATCATGACCTGAGCTGGAATCAAGAGTTGGATGCTTCGCCAACTGAGCCACCCAGGGACCCCTCCAACTCTTTCTTTACTGGTTGAGTGATGCTAGGTATCAAGCTTCTTACTAAGGGCTCTTACACATACTCTTCCTCTGCCTGGAATACTTTTTTCTCCCTTATATATAGCTGGTTTCTTTTCAATCATCAGGTATCTGCTTAAATATCACCTTCTCAGAAAGGGTTCTCTAATCATCCAATCAAGGTAGGTTTCTTCCTGCTTTTTTGGAAGACTGTGTTCTGTTCATTTCCTTCATAGCATTTTATTTTTCTTTGTTTATTGTGTATCTAGTTCCCTGTATTATATGCCCCTTGTGGTCAGAGATCATGTCTGCTTTATTCACTAGTATGCACTGAGCATCTAGCAAAGTGATAGAGATTCTAAATTAAATGAATGTGTGGTTGAATGAATGAATGAAGTTTCCTCCTCTGTACATTCGTCCTCGAATATTTATTTCACAGGGTTGTTGGCAGAGTTAGATCACAGATGCAAATGGCCTAGCATACTGTGCATACAGCAAATGGCAGGCCCTCAGTAATGTGAATTCCCTTTCCTTCCCCTGGGTGCCTCCCAGCCTCACAGATGATTATCTGTGACTGCTTTGTTCTGTGCTCCTTTACTTTCGTCATCAAACCTTCCAAAATCTTCCCCCTTGATGTCTCTCAGATCAGCCGCTAGCCCAGAGTAGGCCTTTTGTCTCACCCTGCAGACAAGAGCCCTTACTCCTTAACTGGCTATCCTTTCTCTTTCTCTTCCATACGCTAGTGACAGGACCCTTTAGGATAGTCTAACTTCCTTCAGCAACTTTGTGTATCTAGTACATCCACTCCATCCCTACACTTGTCGAGGCAAACACTATGTAGAAGAAGGCATGCCTAAACTTACCCACTCACCGGCCAGTCTCAGTTCGACCTGCTGGGAGCAGCGCATTCCTCCTACCTCACTATACCCGCTCTCTGGATTTGGGGGCTCAAGTTTTTTTTTTTCCCAAGTATATCTTTTGGGATGCTTCTTTAGTTGCTGGTTCAGCTTGGCCTTGGGGCCTTCCTTCTTTGGCAATTGCCTTCTTGAAGGGAAACTGCACGATGAAGATGAAAGTTTTCCAGTATGTGTCAGTGCCCTCTGCCAGTTTTCTCCCCATCTAAATAACCTTTGCTAAGAATCATTTGCTCAGTCTAAAGCTCTTATTTTACAGAGAAAATCCAGATGGAAGATGTGACTTGCCATGTTCGCATGAGCCAGGATCCCGGGCCTCCGCCTCTTCTAATCTAGTATTTTCCCATTTTAGTTTGAACTTCAGTCAAGAGAAGTTCCGTGTTTCCTCCCTTCGATTGCTTCTTCAGCTCTCCTTTAATTCAGTGACCTATGATTACAGCTAGAATAAGTAATGCCTGCATATGAGCGAGGCCTGGGAGGAAGGACAAGCAGAACAGAAGATTGACTTATGCGGGGTTTGTGTCCTCGTCCCCTGACCTTTCCTGGCACCGTTTCTGCTGCAGCACCCATCACAGGAAATGCCTCGCACCCAGAGCACACCTCCTGCTCCGCCGAAGGCTGGCAGAGTAGTTTTGTCTCCAGGTCTGACAGCCTCCCTAGGAGGCAAGCAGGGAGGCAGGCAGCTTTTATGCATCTTCACAACCAAACAAAAAGTTTTAAGTGTCAACAGTATCTGAATATTAGAAATAAGGTGCCTTTTACTTAGTAACCGTGTGTTGTCCATTCTAGCTCCTAAATGTCTCTTAGGTATCTGCTCCATCTTCACTCACTGCCTTAGTTCAGGCTCTTATCAGTCCTTGCCTGAACTATTTCCAAAGTCCTCTAGTGAGTCTTTCACTCTACTTCCTCCCCTCTCGTCCCTCCCCCACCCTGGCTCCTGGGGATCCTTCTAAATTGAAATCCCAACTCTCTCTCCCTTTCTGGAAATCCTCCAGTTTTTATCCACATGCATCCAGCTCCCTGGAGCAACTTACTAAGTCCTCCAGCCCTCCATGACCTGTCCCCTGACTACCTCTTTAGCCTCATTTCCTGCCACTTGATCCCTCACACTTTGGGCTCCAGCATCCCAGACCCATATATGGTTCTCCAAACACAGCCCACTATTTCACATCTCCATGGTTCTGCATCTGTGTTACCTCTGCCCGGGTGCCCGCCCCCCCCTTATCTGTCAGGAAAACTTCTACTCATCCTCAAAACTCAGCTCAGATTTTCCTATCTTAGTTCAGCTGCTATAACGAATACCACAGACTGAATGACTTAAACAATAAACAGTTATTTCTCACAGTTCTGGAGGCTGGAAGTCTAAGATCAAGGTATCAGTAGATTCGGTGTCTGGTGAGGGCCCACTTCTGGGTTTGGAGACAGGCACTTTCTCCTTTATCCTCCTATGGCAGAGAGAGGGGTCACCCCTCTTGTATCTCTTCTTTTATGACACTAATCCCATTCATAGGGCTCCACTCTCATGACCAAATGACGCCCCACCTCCAAATACCATCACTTTGGGGATTAGGGCTTCAACTATGTGTTTTGGGGGGATACAACATTCGGTCCATAGCACTGACCTCGCCTCGCCCCGTTCCATTGTCCCTCTCCACCCCATCCATAGAATTAAACACCTGCTACTCTCTGCCACTTCCAAACCTTATGATGTTACTATTGCTGCACTTATATACTGTGTTATAAATATATTGTCACCCATGCATTCCCTGAACCCAGCTGTAAATTTTTCAAGGGCAATGGCTTTGATTCATCTTGGAATCCTCATCTCTCAACACAAGGCCTGGTACATAAAAAATATTAAGTATACATATACATACATTTTTAACAGATACAGTTCACATACATAAACTTCACTCTTTAAAAGTACAATTCAGTGATTTTAGTATATTCACAAGATTGTGCAACCATCACTACATCTAACTACAGAACATTGTAGTCATCCCAGAATGGACCCCCATACCCATATTAGTAGTCACACTCCATTCTCCCTCCCCACAGTCCCTGGCCATCATTCTTCTGTCTCTATGGATTTGCCTATTCTGGACATTTCATATCAATGGAATCATACAATATGTGACCTTTTATGTCTGGCTTCTTTCACTTAGTGAAATGTCTTCAAGGTTTATCCATGTGGTAGCATATGTCAGTACTTTATTCCTTTCTGTAACTGGATAATATTCCACTCATGGATATGGACAGACCACATTTTGTGTATCTACTCATCAGTTGATGAGCATTTAGGTTGTTTCTATTTTTTGGCTATTATGGTGAGGCTGCTATGAATGTTTATGTGCAAGTTCTTGTATGTCAATAAATGTTTGAGTCAATAAACAAATGAGTGAATGGGCACTGACTCACATTTCATCATGTGTCCTCTGGCCAGAATATGAATTATAACCTTCTTTACTTCTTTTGGGCAGGTCTAGGCCAGATTGTCCAAGCTGAGGAATATCTATCCCAAGCCCAGTGGACAGTCCTCAAATCAACTGAATGTCGTTATGCCACCCACTCTTTACTACATCGGAACCTGGGACTTCTCTATATAGCTAAGGAAAACTATGAGGAAGCCCGTTATCATCTGGCCAATGATGTAAACAAGTTAAATTATAACACCTGAATGTTTCTGAGAACAGCTATGCTTAGTTTTGTTTGTTCTTTTTTTTTTTTTTAAAGATTTTATTTATTTGAGAGAGAGCACGAGTGGGGTGAGGGGCAGAGGGAGAAGCAGACTCCCCACTGAGGAGGGAGCCCAATGCGGGGCTCAATCCCGGGACTCTGGGATCATAACCTGAGCCAAAGGCAGACACTTAACTGACTGAGCCACCCAGGCACCCTTGTTTGTTCTTTTTTTTTTTTTTTTTTTAAAGATTTTACTTATTTATTTATTCATGAGAGACAAAGAGAGGCAGAGGGAGAAGCAGGCTTCCCGCGGAGCAGGGAGCCCGATGCGGAACTCGATCCCAGGACCCTGGGATCATGACCTGAGCCGAAGGCAGATGCTTAACCATCTGAGCCACCCAGGCGCCCTGTTTGTTCTTTTTTAACTGAGCATTTCTCTAAAACTTTCTGTTGACAACTGACTGGTGAGATATTAGCAAGAACACAGTTCTAACAACCTGAGTTCAAGCCTTTCCACTTCCTGGCTGTGCATCCTTGGCCAGGTCATGTCACTTCTCCAAGCCCGATTTCTCTGAGGATAATAAAGGTAGAACAGCACAGTGGTTAAGAGAAGGGCTTTACTTCTACTCTTGGACATGGTGGACATTATTTCACCTCTTTCATCAAGTGTAAGACAGAAATCATCAGATAGTGTATGTCTCATTGGGTCAGTGAAGAGATTAAT
The DNA here is from genome assembly GCF_029215605.1 of Mirounga angustirostris. Taxonomy (NCBI): domain Eukaryota; kingdom Metazoa; phylum Chordata; class Mammalia; order Carnivora; family Phocidae; genus Mirounga; species Mirounga angustirostris. Next base: position 157,357,088 of record NW_026991712.1, read on the forward strand.
AATAGGACACTGTATATGCAGCAATTTGCTATCATTTTTACATATAACATCAATGCTTCTACTTCAGAGTGTGGTTATTAAGTTTAAATGAACTGTTCATATATGAACATTCTTTATAAACTATAAAACTGCATACAAATGTTAGATAAGATGATGATGATGAGAGTGATGATGGAGCCATTCTTCCAAAATTTAATGAGGTTTCTATAAGGATGTCAGTAGTGGACAATATGCCCAGAGAGAAAAGTTCTTGAGCCTGAAATCTGGATGAGGTTAAGGTCAAGATGCAGTCTCAGCACGTTATTTCTCTCTTCAGCCTCTCCACTGGGTGGGCAACCCTCCTTCTGGTTGCCTCCACTGCACAATGTCCATAAATCCACTGCAAACATTCTTGTGCTGGTTAGTCTTCATATCCCCTCACCCTAAATCCATTCTCTGCTCTACTGTGCCTTGGGAGGCTAACCGCTACAGACTACACAACCCAGAATCCATTGCTTTCCAGCTTCTGTTGGATTTAAAGAGCGAGAGGCATGGCAGGGGAGTGGATGTTGGGAAGAGATAGAGGTTGGGTATCTACTCTCTCTGCTGCCTTTCTGCTCCATCCCAGTTCTGGCAGGGGCAGTGTTCCTCCAGGGCCACAGCTCCTGGCAGGTGGCCTCCTCCCATAGCGCTCACTCTCGGGGGTAGGGGGTGGGGGCGTCCTGGTGACCCTGCTTTCTCGCTTTCTTTTCAGGAGTCAGGACAGTAATAGTTTCTTGCTGTTGATAGTGCCTGGTGTTTCATTAGCTCTTGTTGGTTCCTTAACCTCTGTATGTCTCTTCAAATAATCCTTTCATTAAACTATCTTCAGGAAGTACTTGGAGGGTGCCATCTATTTCCACCTAGGAGACTGACTAATACACTTTATTTGTGTTTTCTCTCTGTATTCTCACTTACAACAAATTAAGCAGAGGCACAGGTTCTGTCTTGAGCTGGGCCACACAGTTAAGAAATAGATCAGGCTCAGATTCTTCAGTCTACCTGTCAAAAAAAAAACCAAACAAAAAAACCCATCCATATCTTTATGGATACATATCATAAAATTCATACACTTTAAGTGTACAATTGAATGATTTGGAGTAAACTTACAGAGTTGTGCAACCATCAGCACAATCCAGTTTTAGAACATTCCCATCACTCCCAGAAGCCCCTCACACCCATTTGCAATTCATTTCTCCTTCCGACCCCCCACCCCAGGCAACCACTTTCTGTCTCTGTAGATTTGCCTTCTCTGGACATTTAATATAAACAGAATGATATGTGGTCTTTTCATCTGACTTCTCTCACTTAGCATAATTACTTTGAGACTCATCCATGTTGTCATATCAATACTTCATTCCTTCTATTGCTGAGTAGTATCCATCATCTGGAAATACACCATTTGTGTAGCCATTTATCACTTGATGAACACTGGGGATGTCTCTGCTGTTTGGCTGTTATGTTAATGCTGCCCTGAACATTTGTGTTCAAGTCTTTGTGTGGACACATGCCTTCATTTCTCTTGGGTGTAGTCTAAGAATGGAACTGCTGGGTCATATGGTAACTCACCGTTTAATTTTTTGAGAACTGCCAACCTGCTTTTCACAGAGGCTGCATCATTTTCTCTTCCCACCAGCAATGTGTGAGGGGTCGTTTTCCTCCCCATCCTCGCCAACACTTGTTTTCTGCCTCTTTGATTAGAGCCCTCCTAGTGCGGGTGAAGTGGTATCTCATTGTGATTTTATTTTGCATTTCTTTAATGACTAATAATGTTGAGCATCACTTCATGTGTTATTAGCCATTGGCATATCTTTCTGGAGACATGTCTATTCAGATCCTTTGCCCATTTTTTAGTTTTAATTGGGCTGTTGTAAAAGTTCATTACAAATTCTGGGTGTACAAGTTCTTTATCAGATGTATAATTTACAAGGAGAACTAAAGCACCCCATTCTTCCTTCTGCTATAGATTTATTTTGCCAGTTGTGCATTTGGAACAGAGGACATCAGGACCTCAGGGGGCTACTTCCACCTGGCTAATATCTTCCATGGCCTTAAAAAGTTGGACCTGGCAGACACGTTGTACACCAAGGTGAGCTGGGGAATATGGGAGTTGAGCCTTGGTACTTCGGCCTTCTAAGTTACGACTGGTGTCGCCAGACTATTCATGAGAAACTTGAGGCACAGAGAGATGAAATGACTTGCCCAAGATCACATGGTCTGATACATGATATATTTCACTTTCCTTTCTTCCTGTTTCTCCACTAGCAAAATAGATTCGGCTCAGGTCTGGCCTGCTGCTCAGATTGCGTCCGCTTTCCCAACAGGTCTCTGAGATCTGGAGTAAATACTTGAATGATCGCTACCAAGTGCTCTCACAGGCTCGCATCCAGCAGATAGACTTACTGGGCAAACGATTTGAGACCGACACTGGCTTGGGTAAGTGGCAGCTCTCCCTGGAAAGCAGAGCAGTGACTTCACCCCTCCTAATCCATAGGCCTGTCCCCACGAGGAAGAGCCACTGTCCCTGTCATGGAGCACATCAGTGCCATCTTCTGTATTTTGCTGATGAGGACACCAAGATGGGGGAATCAAAGAGATTCCACCAGTGCTGGGAAGAATTCAGAGCCCTGGCACCACACACAGCCTTTCCGGGGGCTCATAAGGGAAAGATCTGGAGAAAGACCTACCAGAGCCCCCCGTGATCTCTGCAGAGCCTCCATTTCTGATGTGTTATCCCTCCAAGGCACATAAACCAGGGTAAACTCTCTGAAGAAGTCACACTGCTCATTTATTCTGGTGCCTTCTCCTCTTCCTTTACTGGACAGTGAGCTTCTCAGTGGCAGAGCTGAGTGTCATCCATGTCTCTGTCCCCAGACTCAGCAAAGGGTGAGTGCTGGGTGGCGCTGCACAGCATCATGCCCTCTAAGATATAATAAAAATGGACAGAGGACCTAGTTTCTGCCCAAAGACACATACAGTGTGGTTGATGGGATAGAACCTAGATGAAATAAAAGGAAGTTCCTACAAGTACACATTATAAGATGAGTCCCAGAAGGAAGAGGTGAGGACAGTTGGATGGTGTTGAAGAGGGAAGACTTCTTGGAGGAGAGGTCTTGAGCTAAGATTTTAAAAAATGAATAACTTTATTGAGTTTTCTTTCATTATAAAAGTGGCTTATGTTAAAGCAGAAAACTTGGAAATCATAGAAATCCAAAGGCAGCCAACCTTAGCGTTATGGTGTATGTCCTTTCTGTCTTCTTCTTAAGCATAGTATGTAAAGAGTGCTTATAAGCACCTGCCCCAAATAACTCATAATAAGACAATAAAGGGTCACTAGAGTAAGACCCAAAGCTGCTTGGAGGAAGAGTAGACAGACTCACTTGTGGGAAGGAGAAAGTCCAAGGTGCTCAAGCACCGTTGGATTTGGGAGAGGATTGAGCTGCTGGCTGCCAGAAATCCCGGGGGCTCTTGCTCTCCAGCTGAAGCTGAGTGGGACCCAAGGAGTCCCACTATGACAGCTTCCTGCTTTGGAGGCCTAAGAAATCAAGAGTTCAGGACTCTGAACGAGAGAAACCGTAGCTACCTTGAGACCTGTAGGGGTCTGCCTGAAACTGCCAGGCTTCCTGCTGTTGTGCTTTGTGCCGCAGGCCGGTGCCCTGACAGCTCAGTGCTCACCCTTGATGGGAGACTCTGCAGCTCCCAGGGCCTGTGTCTTTGTCCCAGCTTCCTTCCTTTCCATTGCAGATGAAGCCCAGGAAGCAGAAGCCATTCAGATCATGACTTCAATCTGGAACATTCGAGAATCTACATCTAACACAGCCCCCCAGAAAACTATCTTTGTTCTGAAAACCCTGTTCATGCTTTACTACCTGATGATGAATTCTTCAAAGGCAAGTTTCCCCAGAAAAGCACCATGTCTAAAATGGGGGTAGAAATTCCTCTAGTTGAATTTGGCTGTGTTTTGCCCAGTTACACTGGCTTTTGCCCTCTGAGTAAGCCCTCACTTCAAAACAGTCTGGATGCTCGAGATGTTTCTCATTTCTGGAGTCCAACCTGCATCATGGAAACTGCATTGTCTCCTTCCCTAGGGACATGCCCATCACTAGCCTAAGTACTTCACATGAACTCTCCTGTGTAATTGTCAGGCCAATTTCATGAAGTAGGTATTGTATTATTCCCACTTTACAAATAAGGAAACTGAGGCATAGAGAGGGTCCATTGTTTGCCCAATTTCTTTTGGAGGAGAGGAAGTCACAATAAACAAGCAAACACTTAATGCATAATATAATTTCAGATAGTGAATAGTGCTGCAAAGAAAAAGAAAAGCAGGCAAGGAGAGAGAGAGGGAGGGAGGCCTGACGGAGGAGGCCTTTCTGTGTGGGTGTCATAGAAAATTTAGGATTTCCTGGGATGCCTGGGTGGTTCAGTTGGTTAAGCGTCTACCTTCGGCTCAGGTCATGATCCTGGGGTCCTGGGATCGAGTCCTGCATCGGGCTCCCTGCTCCTCGGGAGGCCTGCTGCTCCCCCTGCTTGTGCGCTCTTTCTCTCTCTCTCTCTCTGTCAAATAAGTGAATAAAATCTTTAAATAAATATTTATTGGAAGGGAGGAAGTGAGGAAGGGAGGGAGAAGAAGGGAGGGAAAGAAGAACCAACCCAGAGGCTCTCCCATGATGTCCTGTGAGACCTCTGTCCAAGTGAAAACTCTAGACCACATGGCCCCCAGGATGACCCCTATCACCTCTCTGTCTCCCAGGGTTGGTTCAGAGGGTCCTGACGAAGATCCCATAGAGATCTCACTCTGCTAAGAAGGTGTACTAATTTTTACTTACTTTGTCAAGCCAGGTGGGTTTTTCTGGTCCCCCATGCCCCACCCAGCACATGTGTGGCTAGCTGTAAGGACCCGGTGGGTGTTCCCAAATTTCCAACAAGAGCTTGGTGGCTGGTGTGAAAAGCGGAGAGGTCCTTTCCTGTGTTTCTGGGTTGAGCAGAGATGGGGCTTCCCCACATAAAGCTCTCCTATGACAATTTTCTTTTTGTAACTGCAATTCTATTCCAGGCACAAGAATATGCCATGAGAGCCTTCAATCTAGCCAAAGAACAGCATCTCAGTGTCCATGAACAAAACACCATTGAAGAGCTACTAAGTCTTATCTCAGCTGAAGAAGCTCACCCCATTACTTAGTGACCCATGAACTCGGCATCAGGGGGCTGTTCAAGGGGCTACTGAATGTCTAATATATTCCAGCTTGCACAACTGCTTTGAGGTACTACAACTTGCTGAAGTTCCCCCCTTTTTCCCCTGGGCCTGCACATGTAGCCATGTTTTTATTCTTGCATAGAATATGTGAGGAAATGTAGAGCTTTAGGCATAGACATCAGTAAAACTGATCTTTATCATGACCTTTGCACTTGGCTTCCTGTGACTTTGTATGACTTTTGAGTAATGTGCTGTCAGCTCATTAATATGGTACTTGTAATTAAACCACAAATAGTTTATCATGTTTACCAGAAGCCACCCAGTGACACATTTTGTAGGCCTTTGCCAAAGAAGGGTGTGGGGGATACAGTTATATTGGAGCAAAGTTTTCCCATTCTACTGGAATTAAATTAGCATTAATGTGAGGTAGATTGTGATTTAAATGTCCATTATAGTTCTTAGAGCAATCACTAAGAAAATTACTCTGAAAAATAGTTACAAAGCGACAAAGAAATTAAAATGGTACACTAAAGGGGCGCCTGGATGGCTCAGTTGGTTAAGCATCCACCTTCGGCTCAGCTCATGATCCCAGGGTCCTGGGATCGAGGCTCCGTGCTCAGTGGGGAGTCTGCCTCTCCCCTGCCTCTGCTCATGCTCTCACTCTCTCTCTCTCTGACAAATAAATACAATTAAAAAAAAAAAAAAAGAATAACAGGTCATGAAAAACGTTCAACAAAGTAAATACTTCAAAAAAAGATAATGAACCATTACTTCAATGACAGATCATGTCATCAATTTGATAGAAAAAGTATGTCTTTTCTGATATTCATCAATATTGATGGCAATGTGGTGGAGATAAATATTTTAATATATTTTAATATATGCCCACACAAACATACAGTTTCAGTAGCTAACAAATACTTAATAAACACTAGCAGGCTTTAAAAGCATATGGACAAGGTTACTACTGCAACCAGGTTATAAGCCTAGAATTATATATCATAAAATTGTTGTGCTTTGCTTGCAAACCTTTGTAAGGATCGTAGATCCCCTAGAACATCTCATGAACAAGGCAGTGACAAGAGGCCATTCCAAGTTCAAGCGTCAAGTTTCACCACAAGAAACAAAAATGTACGTGGGGGATGAGGAGGATAGCAGCCCAAAGTGAGTGCTGGAGTCGCGGTTTACTTTCTTCTGGTTTGAGCAAGCCGTTAGCGTGGCACGCTCAGGCAAGGAGCCCTGGAAGAGGAGAGGGTCTGTGAAGGGAGAAGAGTGTGCATTCAGACTGGGGCAGGGCGAGTTTGAGGAACTGGTGAGACATTCCAGGAGAGATGAAGAGGGCGTGCAATCTGGCATTAAGAAAAGAAGCCTAGGTTCAAGCGAGAAATTTGAGAGTACCACGCAAAACACCAGAGAAATAGAGGAGATCACCTGCGGAAGAAAAGAGAGACAAGGAAATGCCCCCAAACCAAAGGAACCCAGCAGAGGAAGCTGCAATAATTTCAGATTTCTCCAGACTGTTCTTGCAAAAAAATCCCCTTGTACCTTTCACCCAGATCCCCCAAATGTTAACATTTTATCACATTTGCTTTATCATTTTTCCTCTCTATATATTCACTGTTTTCCAAACCACTGGAAAGTAAGTTGCAGACCTGATGCCCCTTTACCCCCCAACACTGAATGTGTATTTTCCTAAAACAAGGACATGCTCTTACATGTGCTCATCAGTACAATCATCAAAATCAGGAAATTAACATGGATAGGACACTATCAGATAATAAAAGAGACCTCATTCCAGATTTCACCAGTTGTCTTCACGTTCTTCACGTCTTCATGTCTTCACCAATTGTCTTCATGTCCTTACTTAAAATCTCTAAGCAGGCGGGGCATCAGCTGCCCCATGTCCTTCGTCAGGGCTGTGCCCTCAGAGGTGACACAATGTCAGATGTTCTGTCCTGTATCCCAGGAGGAACGCAACCCAAATTTTCTAACACACGAAGAGGCCCAGGCTCTTTGGGAGATCTGAAGAGCTGTGATTCCCCGAGGCTGGTGAAAGAGGGAACCCGCAGCGGAGTGGGCGCCACCGTGACAGCCGGGCGAGGCCAGCAGCTGGGAGGCTGCGTGGGTCTCGGGGGACAACCACGGGAGCCTGGGAAATAGAAGGGGGCTTCGTCAGCTTGTTCCTCGAGGAGAGGAAATCCCAAGATCCAACAGCTTGGGAAGGTGTCTATAGCCAGCGGGGGGCCCTCCAGTAGTGTCTCCGCTGTGGGCACGGTTTGTGCCGGAGCCAAAGTCAGGAGGGCGGGGAAACCGTCACCACCCTTTCCCAGGCACCTCCTGCCCCATTGAATACGTTGGCCCAGAGAGCAGGCAGATGGAGTTCTTTGTGAGACAACTAGGGGAATTTGACATAGAATGGGAAGTAGATGGTACCAAGGGATTATAGTTTTTTTAGATGTGGTAAAGGCATAAGGAAGTGTCCTCTTTTAAAAAAGACACATGCTGGGGCGCTTGGGTGGCTCAGTCGGTGAAGCATTGGACTCTTGATCTCAGCTCAGGTCTTGATCTCAGGGTTGTGAGTTCAAGGCCTGCATTGGACACTGAGTGTGGAGCCTACTTAAAAAATTTAAAAAAAGAAGATGCACACTCTTGGAGAATGCAGGGGAGGAAAAGATGTGGTGTGTGGGATTTTTTAAATGCATAAAGAAAATAAATGAGTAGATGCAGTAAAAATAGAAAATTTTGGTAATTTTTTTTTTAAGATTTTATTTATTTATTTGATAGAGAGAGACACAGAGAGAGAGGGAACATAAGCAGGGGGAGTGGGAGAGGGAGAAGCAGGCTTCCCGCTGAGCAGGGAGCCTGATGCGGGGCTCGATCCCAGGACCCCAGGATCATGACCTGGCTGAAGGCAGACGCTTAATGACTGAGCCACCCAGGCACCCTGAGAATTTTGGTAATTTAAAATCTGGGTGGTTTACTAAACTATTTTCTCTACTTTTGTGTCCTTTGAAGATTTTCATATAAAATGAAAAGAATAAGGGCACCTGGGCAGCTCAGTTGGTTGGGCGTCTGCCTTTGGCTCAGGTCATGATCCCAGGGTCCCGGGATCAAGCCCCACATTGGGCTCCCTGCTCAGCAGGGAGTCGGCTTCCCCCTCTCCCTCTGCCGCTTCCCTTGCTTGTGGTGTTCTCTCTCTCTCTGTCAAATAAATTAAAATCTTTTAAGGGTGCCTGGGTGGCTCAGTTGGTTAAGCGACTGCCTTTGGCTCAGGTCATGATCCTGGAGTCCCAGGATCGAATCCCGCATCAGGCTCCCTGCTCGGCGGGGAGTCTGCTTCTCCCTCTGACGCTCCCCACTCTCATGTGCTCCCTCTCTCTCGTTCTCTCTGTCTCAAATAAATATATATATATATATAAAATAAATAAATAAAATAAAATCTTTTAAAAAAGAATAAAATAAAAAGAATAAAAAGAGACATCGAAGGACATACGAGTGGTTTGGGGTACAGCCTTAGTTCAAGGGTCTCAGGCCTGGTGCCGACCAGAGTGAGTTGCGAAAGGTCTTATCACTGGTCCCAGGAAGGCCTGTGAAGTCTCATGCAAACACACAAGTCCCGGGGGCGCAGCCTGACCCGGGAGCCTCCTTCAGGTGGGTTCACAGATTCTTTCCGTCCCCTGGGGCCGTACTGCACCACACGGTCATTGTTAATGGCTTCTCGCTCTCACTTGCTCTTTGAATCTCAATTCACATGTCAGCCCAGGAGAGCTCAGGGAGCAGGCCCATGACAAGCTCATACCATATGCATTAGTATTTTCCTCCATCATCTTGACAGTTGAGAGCTGGCAATATTACAATTCAGACGACACTCTGCGTTTGAAAGGAAAATTATGGTTTTTCAGAATGCAGCTGGTGTGCGAATGAATAGGATAAAGTATCTGTGAAGCTTTTCCCTCATTTTATGATATGAAAATAATAAAATGTAGCTTCAGCATGTGGTCCTTACTTAAAAAGAACAACCAAAAGGCACAGAGTTGGGGGAACAAAGGCAAACAAAGCATCTTGTCCCACAGTAATAATTTTAATAAAAAGCAAAGACAGCAAAACAATCATTTATAAATGATTTCTTCCCTGTTGGAGAAGTTAACACTGTTATTGCTGTAGAAACCACTTGGAAATGAGCTCTCTCAGCGCCTAGTTAAGATATATTCCTTGTAGCACATTTTCAGCTTGCCGGTTAGGCAGGGGAAACGACAATTCCCTTTCCTGGAGGGGAACTGAGCTGAAGTACCCGCCCGCGGTGAGACAGAACTCACAAATCACTCCAGAAGTTTAGGAGCAAACGAAACACATTTCTCACGGGTGGAAAACAGAGGCAAGACAAAACGAGCGGAGAAGCAGCATTTTCAGGTGTTTTTCTTGGCCACTTCTGCACATTCTACCAGGACACCTGCTGTAAGAAATCCATCACCCAGGCCAACCTCCCCGGAACGAGGTGTTTCAATGCTCATGTGGCTCCATGTCTTTCTCGGTCCCCAAGTAGCAGTGGGGTGCTGCTAAATGTTTTGCAACCAGCCCTCCAGGGGTAGAAACTTGATATGTGGCATCTGCCCATCTCGGGGGCTGGGGGGGTAAGATATCCTACCAGGGCTGATGTCAAGTCGCCAACGTGATGTCACCGAACGGTGGCGTTTGCAGAGACTCGCAGCAACACGCCCTTCATCTCTTCATCGCAGGGCGTTTCCGACAGCGTAACCTCGAGAGCATGGATATTAGAAAAATGTAGTAAAATAATTGGGAAGTGATAAGTTTTGAGTATTTAATACCTATATTTTTAACTTTATTTTTTTGTAATATACTTTCATTATAGGTTGGTATCATTTCTTTTTTTTTTTAAATGATGGCTGTGTTTAAGAGCCAGCTCACTAAATTCCTGCAGATGCTCATGATCCCCTCCCCTGGGCCAGTGCGAGCGGGTTCCAGCACCCCACTGACATGGGGGCACCCCGTCCACGGGGGATAACACCAAACCAGCCACCTGCCGAATCCTGTCTTCACAGAGACCTCTGTTGGTTCTGCGGAGGGATTGAGAGCCCTGCTCCCCTTACAGGAGATGAGCATTCTTTCCAGACAGGAGATTCTGGGAGCCTCCCTCAGGACAGGTGCAGGACAGCAGGAAAATGAGCCACTTGATTGGCTACTTCCATCTGATCTCAGGGCTGTTGGCCCCTCCAAGTCCAGATGGTGCTGTTGGGCTATCGGAGCTCCCTGCACAGCCCTGGCCTCCTGCACTCCCTTCACCCTCTGTTTGACAGATTACATGCAAATCCCTGGCACCTCCTCCTTCTATCTGATGCAAAGCCAGCCAACCTCATGCAGGAAAAACCAGGTGCTAAATCGCCCAAGGTCAGGCTGCTCACCAGCTTTCCAGCCTCCCAGTCGTCCGAGGCAGCCTTTCCTTCAAATACAACATTAAGCCAAATGCACCATCTGGATCTCACACTATAACATCCTAGGATCTCAAGGACAGGCGGAACCTTCCAATTGTGAAGCCTGGACCACGGCGTGCGCAAGCAGCCGTCAGCACTCCTCGCCCTCCCAGCCGTAAAGCTGCTGTCTGCCGGTTCTCCTCCCTTGGCCCCGAGCCACGATCACGGGCACGAGCCGCCTGTGACTGCTGACAGTGGGAAGGACGCTGCGGAAAGCTAGGCATGTGGCTCAGTGCTTCACATTCACGACTGTGTTTACTTATCACGTTTATAGGTAAAGAAACGAAGGTGTGGCAAGATGAAGCGACTCTCCCGAGGTCACATGAGCTATAGGTTTTGGAGTCAGGATTGGCACCGGGGATGTCTAACTCAAACTGGCATTATTGACATTAGTCCGTGTTGCCTGCCACAGAGCGTGAAGACCCTGACGGGCGGGACTCTGGTTGTTGCGATGCCTGGGTAACATAGTGCGAGTCAAAAATGTATCACCTTGAGAGTTCCTCTTGAGGGAGCCATCTTTGTTTAAGAAAATGCCTTTAATAAGCCACTCATCAGGGAAGGGGAAATCTCAAAGGTAAGGGCATTGGCAGGAATCAAGTTAAGAAAAGGACTGGCTGGCGCCTGGGTGGCTCAGTTGGTTAAGCGACTGCCTTCGGCTCAGGTCATGATCCTGGAGTCCCAGGATGGAGTCCCACACCGGGCTCCCTCCTCGGCGGGGAGTCTGCTTCTCCCTCTGACCCTACCCCCTCTCGTGCACTCTCTCTCTCAAATAAATAAATAAGTAAAATCTAAAAAAAAAAAAAAGAAGAAGAAAAGGACTGGCCATACTGCTGTACAGTAGAACGTAAACGGATTTGGTTTGTCCCAAGTAGGGAGACAGGTACTTGTGGGGTGTAGGTGATGGGTTCCTCAGTGGTGTATCCAAAGAACACTTTACGAAGGGCGTACCGTGTCTGCATTGCTGTAATGTCTTTGTTTCCTCCCACATCACTGAAACACACATGTGCCCACACACACTGGTGCATTTGAACTTTGTTGGGTGTGGAAATGGGAGAACTGATCTTCATGTCATTGATGGACCACAGGGAGGAGACCCCATCGTTGCTTAAAATGAGGTAGCAGAAGTCTGGCATCAGCTGTGGCGGCCAAAACGTGAGCGCCTTAGAGATCACAGACATCCAAAGGCCCAGTTACCGGACGTGCCTGGATCTCAAGGGCTATGTGGGCCTCGGCTGACGTATGGGCCTCAAGACGGAAGAATCTGGCCTAGTGGCTGGCTGCAGGTGAATGCGCTGTGGAACGGAAGTGGGAGGACACTTTTGACTTTGTGGCTCATTGCAGTTGGAACATGTGCATCAAACAGGATCCCCCTGAAGGAGTGCCCGATGGCAGAAGTTTGGGACCTTCAAGCCCTTGACCTCCACGGAGGCCCACAAAGGCCTCCACACATCCAAGACATTCTGCAGTGGGGAAATGCTAGCCAAGTTGGCACCAAGGGAGCCTTCAGCCAGCTCGGTAGGGGCCTTGCCCCCTCATCGACCACTGATGGTGTAAGGTGGGGCTAAATGGTCTTGGCCGGTCTGAGGGCACAGGCCATATGCCAGCTTGCACCCTAGAAATCTCGTATGTGCCTCTAGGGCTCTCATTTAAGGCCATCCAAGAGGTGAAGCCTTCAGAGCTGGCACATCAACACCACGTGGATCCAGAGCAGAGGCTCGGCGGGAGAAAGGGCAGAGGGGGAGTCCAGCATGACAGCAAGTGCTAGGCACCATGGGAGAACAGAGCCACCTCTGGCAGTATGCTAAACCAGAATGGGGACTCGGCTGCCCGCGTCCCAGCCCTGCTGCTGACTAGCTAAGTGATCTTGGCCTCTGGGATTCAGATCCTCCGTCTATAAAATGGGGGGACTGAATTGGTGTCCAGAGTGCTGTTATTCCTTTGTCCTCGAATCTGGCTTGATGGGGCGCCTGAGTGGTTCAGTTGGTTAAGCATCTGCCTCAGGCTCAGGTCATGATCCCAGGGTCCCTGCTTAGCGGGGAGTCTGCTTCTCTCTCTCCCTCTGCCCCTCCTCCCCGCTCATGCTTGCTCGCTCTCGATCTCTCTCAAATAAATAAAATATTAAAAAAACAAATCTGGCCTGGTGGGTGACTTTCTCAGTGTCACCTCGGAGCCCAGTGAACACAAAATGGCACAGCGAGACTACCAAACAGGGTTGGGGAGGCCAGCACAGGGCCCAGGAGAGTGCCACATGTTGGCACGGGAACCACACCCGGAGAAGGAAGCTGAAAAGCTTGAAGGAACAAAGTTGTCGTACTCAGCTGTGTGTTTTAAGAAGGGAGGGCTGCAGGGTCTGGCCAGAGACTTGGAATGGAAGCATAATATGGTTTTCGGGAACGATTCCAACAACATAGTCCTGAGATGGGGGGGGAGGGGGCCTTCCAAGTAAAAGCATTTTAAAGTCATGATCTGATCTCGAGTCTCAGAGAAAGTCAAAAACAGCACGAGGCTTGCTATTAGGCTGTAGCAGCAGATGGAAAAACATGAGCTTTGGGGACAGTGACAAAGATGACTGTTGTCAGGGCTCATCCCCAAACATCTGCACAGACTGACAGCAAATAGAAGCCTCACCTGCAGGTGCAAAAGAAAGTATTAAGCTGAGCTTCCCTGTTCTACTGGCTTTGGATTCACGCTGACGTGGCTCCTTAGACCCACCTCAGAGCACTGCGGCTGCAGGCCTGCCTGCACATGGTTTTCTGCAGAAGGGCCAGCCGTTACTTGGGGGGCCCTGGAGCCCCCAGCAAGCTGCCTCCATCTCCCCTGGACTTGCATCAAGACCAGCATTCATCAGGACTTAAGGAAGTGCTGAGGCATGTCTCTCCCACTTCCCCAAGGCCGATGAGAATCCACGTAATTTATTTTCTTTATGCAGAAGTTTCAAAGACCCCTACCTCTAATGAATACGTGTGCATGATTCTTTCATTTAAACAACCGCCAGAAGAGCCATTTCTTCTTCCTTCCCCCTGGAATTCCAAATTATCCCAATTTCTTATTTCTTCTGCTGAAACGTCACAAAACTATCCAAGACCTTTCTCCTTCCCTTTTCTCCTCACCCCATCCCCAGTTGTCACAGAATCCCCTCTTAGCTGGGAGCAATGAGTCTGCAATGGTGACAGGAAGAGCTTATAATCCACTTACACCGTTTCATCAGATTTTAAAGATCTAAAGCCCCCAACCCACATTCTCGCAAACCCACACCCCGCAGCAATCAGATAGCATGAAGACATTTTTCCCAAGTGCAGAATCATATATATTCTGAGTGACGGAGCTATTGGCATTCAAGTTTTGACCAGTTTCAAGATGCTACTGTCAGGTAATGGGAAGACCATATACAGACACTGCAAATTATGTTACATAAGGAAGACTGTTAGTTGATGTAGGAGAGTCAGGAGTTTCAGGTTATATACGATACATCCAGAAGGCTGTGTGAACTCACCCGAGAGCCTTACTCCTTTCAGGTGGTAAGGCCTCTGAGAAGCTGCATCCTTTTTCAGGCCCCCTACCACTGTTTAGTGTGCTAATGCCAAGAATTCAAGGCCTCTTTCTTTCTTGACTCCCTCAGAGGAGGGATAATGCGAAACTTATAAAACCTGATGTGGGAGGTATTCTTCTACCACTTCCCACATGATGCACAGTCTCATTAATTAACTCACTTCAACCTCAAAGCACCCTCAAGAGGTAAACAGGCATCTCCCCTATTGGAAGAATGGAAAAACGGGAGGCAGAGCCTACCTGATTGTGCAAGGTTGTCAGCGCTTTAAGGGGAGAGCCAGAACCAGGAACTGGCTCTGTGTCCCACGTTCCTTCTAGCAGGCCTTGCGGGCAGCTGTAATGAGTGTGGCCTAGACCCATGACCAAGGCTCACAGGGCCCGTGGCGGGTATGGGAAATCTGGGGGGGGGAGGGGGGCTATGCAGGGAGGCGGGAGCTGTGATCCAGGTGTGATCTAGCTTTCTCTGCTTCCAGGCTGGGCTCCGTTTCAAGCAGTGGTGCCCATGACTATAGACGTCACTAACAGCTGGAAGACGGGCCCTCTTTGACAAACCTGGAAGCACCCTCTAGCTGCTCTGCTCGGGACAGGGCCTGCTAGCATCCTTTTAGATAAAGTGGGGAGACTGGGCTTACGCTGAACAGTGGGAATGAGTGCATGCAGCTTCCAGAAGGTCATCACTTGGTTCAGATGTTTACGTAGAAAGCATATGGACAATTCCAACAAGAACAGACCTAGAACTATCCTTCTAAACCCACCCTGAGTGGTAAAGATAAGGTAAATGTCTTAACCTGCATAAAGGTGAAGTAGTATCGTGTGTCAACTGTACAAGACACATTACTAGAGTTACTACGGAGTGGCATGCACCCTCGGTTCGACTGCATTTAAACTACAATTGTGTAGTACAATATCTCCATTACATGGAGCCAAACGTTTTTCAATTGTCTAAGTGTTAACTTGGTGAGATGTGCTTTTAGCCACAATATTTTAAAAGCCAATTTCTATTTAAATGTGTTGTGAAAAAATGTAATAGTTTTGACTTTATACACATTTTACATTTACAGCAGAGTAAGTACAGGAATTTAGACACCCAAATGGGTGTTGCTGCCTCAAACTAGTCACCTTGGGAAGATGTGTGTTTAGTCAGTGAAGCTGACCTTGACTCAGACTATTTCTAGAGCCTTCCTTGGAAACTGTCCACTTGTAAGCTTCCTCATTGTTGTCCTTTGTGGGTAGATTTATGTTTTGAGGGACGATTTTTTATTTTTTATTTAAGCCAAAGAGCATTAGAAGATAAGTCTGATAGATAAAAATGGGTGATGGAGCTTGGGACCACCTGTGGGGAGGAGTGGTATAAAAACTGAAGTCTGACTATAAGGCTGTGAGGCCTCTTTCCTTGCATGGCTTCAGAGATAATTCCAAAGAGGAATTCTGTCTGTTCTCAGCACATGCAGTATCACAGCTCAAGAGTACGGTCTCCCAAGGAAATAACACAGATTATGGTAACTCTTGAGTGCTTATGTTTTAGTGTATTTGGTTAAAAAGGGAGCCTTGCTCATTCTCATCATACTTCATATAAGCAGAAACGGAAAACTCCATCTCCATGAATTCACCCAAGGGAAGGATCATCATCTACTGCTTAAAGAGTTACAATAAAAAGCACTTGGTGTCCTGTCTACGTTATCCAGCCCCTCCTCCCCCTAAACGTGCAATGAGTAATTCCTGAGTCTCCCCAGTTTGGAAAAAGTGGGTAAGGACAGGTCTCTGGAACCTGGCTAGGACTAGAATGTTGAGGGGATGAGAGTGTGTTTCCGATGGCTCTAGCTACCCAGTAGGCCCACAACACCAGCGCATACAAGAACACCTTCTACAGCTAAGCAGTACACAAAGTTTTAGGAGAGAAGGGGGAAAATGATTATCTTCCAGTAGATTTCTATGATAAAAACCCACCGGCTTCTGGATGACAAATGAACAGAGTCCACTGACAAGAAAGTCCATGGCGTTCAATTCTAGTGCACACGTAAGAAATAAAGTGTGTGGCCCCTAGCTCATTGAAGTGCATTTCCAGCTGAGGCCAAAGGCAGCAAAGGTGCAAGAGGCTGCTGGGGCTGGCGTTAGTTGAAGCAGGGTCTGTAAGTTCGGAGTGGCAAAGCAATTTGTAGAAAGCCCCAGCTACGCAGCAGGGTATCTGCCAACCGGTGAAGTCAAATAACGATCGGTCTCAAACTTTCTACAAAGTGCTTCATCGAAAATGCTAATGAGGAAGCTCCCTAAAACACCACATCCTGAGTGTCAGAGGAATATGGCCAGGATGGTGACTGACGGGGAGCAGAGACTGAACCGCGTATTCTTCAAGCATCCCACACACACACTTAGCGAAGAGCCGTGTAACCGCAGTCACATTCCTTCTCTTCCGCCCCCGCCTGCCTCCGGGGCTGGCTCCCGAGTGCAGCACTTCCGGGAGGCGGTCTGAGTTCATGGGCTCTGCTGGAAACAGCCAGAAGCAGCAGCCCCTGGCAGCGCCTTAAAAGTCAGCCCTAGCATCCAAGTGCTCGCAGCAGACGTCGGTCTCAAGTCGATCGCTCGGGATGTTGCTCTTGGTGAGTGTTTTTATATTAGTCTCTGTAAAAACCACAAAGCTAAGCCGTTTTGCTTAAATCGTCGTTAGAAAGAATGCTGAGTGCCCAGATGGGATTTTCTAGTTTCTGTGCAAATGAAATCACATTAGTCCGGATTTTATCCACTCAAAACTATAGGGAAGCAGTAGGATTTGGTTTCAATGCTGCCAAAAAGCAGGAATTCACTTAAGTTTTAATTCTGAAGCAATCCTGTTGTTAATGTTGTAGCCGGGTTCGGGCAGCATGGGGGGCGGGGCCCCCGTTGTGCTCACTGAGGAATCCCGGATCTCTCCCAGTTCAGGCTCACTCTCGCTAGAGGTAGACCCATTGTTGATGGCGTAGACGCTCTCCGCAACTCCCTGAGCTGAAGCGCAGCCATCTGGCTCTTTCTTCTCCCTGGGACTGGACAGTCCTGGGAGGACAGCCATCTTGCCAGTCTGCCTATTGGGCAGCAAGGACATGGTGTAGTCCGCGATGATGCCACCCACATCTAAATTGCACGCCTGGTCGAAGGCTAGGAAGCCAACATTGGCATTTGCCTCACACACCACAAAGGAGCCATCGTCCATGATGAGGAGATCGATGCCACAGAAGTCCATGCCCAGGATGTTGGACACCTGAATGGCCAGCTGCTTGCCTTGCTCTGTCAGCGGGCACATGACGCCCACACCGCCTGCAGGGAAAGCACAGCGACATCATGGTGACCTCAGACACCAAGGGCACAACGACCCTTCAAAGAAGAGACGGAGCCACACTGAGGATGGGCAGGGAGACAGAAGATCTGCTTGGAAATCAGAGGACGCCCTTTGGGAAAACAATAGGGTCACTTCTTATCTAAGAGTTTTTAAAATGTTTATTTCCTCTGACCTACCACTAAGGAAATAATCTTATGTAATGGAAAAAAGCTTTAGGCACCAAGATGTTGATGGCAGGGTTATTTAAGATACTGGAAAATCAAAATCCTGGGACATAATAGGCACTCACTCAGCATCTGTTGCTAAGTAAATGAAAAACTACAAATATCTCGCAATAGAGGAAAGCAGCATATTTTACAATCGTGAATAATAATGCTCGTAGAGCATTGGTGATCCCATGGAAAAATACTTGGAAGGATTTGAGACTGTGCAGCATGACCACGACTGTACAAAAAGATGATGCCGGAAAGAACAATACAGAAATGTTAACAATGCCTGTCTTTAAAAGGTGGGATTAATGATAAATATCTTTTTCACTGGACTTTGCCGTGTTTTCAACATTTTCTACATGAGAATGGATTCCTTTTGTACAGAAAAAGCAAAATTAACATTACGTTGGGGCGCCTAGGTGGCTCAGTCGGTTAAGCATCGGACTCTTGATTTCGGCTCCGGTCGTGATCTCAGGGTCGTGGGACTGAGCCCAGTGCCAGGCTCCACGCTCGGCACGGAGTCTGCTTGGGATTCTCTCTCTCTGCCCCTCCCCCCACCTCTAAAAGAGTAAATAAATCTGTAAAATAAATTAATGTTATGTTTTAGGAAGAGGGAGATGGAAAGGCTTATGAGACAAAATCCTATGCCAAAGAGAGTCTGACTGCCCTTACCTACTACAGAGTTAACCTCAGGTTTAACAGTCTCCCTGGAAAGACTTAAGACCTGTCTTCTCAGGTCCAACAGCGAATGCCTTCACCTTAACACTGTCCCTTCCCCACCTGTTAGAATGTATAAGGAAAAGGCTACAGAAGAGTTTCAGACTAGCTCACCAGGAAAAGCAACATGGGGAAATGGCAAAACCATCTGGTTCCTACCTTGTTAAAGAATGCATCTGATATGGTGACTAAAAAAGACAACATAATACCTGAGGTTCCACCTGGTGGGGCGCCATACACGAAAATGAGATATTGAGTACTTAGCACCGTGTCAGCCTGAGCCTAGTATCTGCCCCCATCACAGCACTACATCACAGTGTCTTGCAATGATCTGCTTTCGGGTCTTGTCCTCTGTCAGACCATAAGCTGTCCCAGAGCAGGGACTCTGCCGTTAACTGCGCTCTCATCGAGTCCGCTTGTGGCAACTGCTCGACTGGTATTAGTGAAGGAAGGACCGAGCTGGTGTCTCCACCTCTGTACTACTCACTAGCCTTGGTACACTCACAGGGCCATTTAGGATGTAACCGTGCGCATTTTTCTCTTTTCACATTACCAACATACACATTCGTTCAGTGAGGGTGACAACAGCTTTCTGTGATGGGGACAAGAATTTATATCTCTCCTGGGACATCTCCACTCACCGTAACAGAAAACAAGATAAACAACAGGTTCATGGGACGGGGTTATGCATTTGATCCAAATATAAACTGCAGCTTTCTAATTATATCATACATATTAAGAAAAACACAGTCTTCAATTACAATGCAAAAGCAGAATACACTCTATCTTCTTTCATTGCCTCAGTGTAGACGCTCTTTATTTCTTGCCTTCCGAACTCCTCTGCCTCCTGTCTCATGCCTTCAATCCCTCCTCTACCCACGTGTCAGTTCTTCTCAAACACGGATCCTCATGTCACTCCCTGGTTTAAACCTGGCTGCTGAGTCCCAACACCTACCAGACAGGGTTCAATCTCAGTGTCCTGATACCCAGGCCTGACCTCTGTCACAGCACCCACACCAGTCTGACCCTTTCCTGGGCTGCTTGCGGTGACAGGACAGGGCTTGTTTCTAATTCTTATCTGTGATCCTGGAGCCCAGCAGAGGATTTGACAAGATAGGAGGGATCGATCCACATTTACTGAATGGGTGCAAACATCCTAATGAAAAACCCCTAGTGAAAAAATGGACTGTGAGCTCTTATACCTTACCGAGAGAGCAGTTGCTTTGCATCCGTCCATCTGTGGAGCAGCGAAGCATAGAGCCTATCACCCGGCCCCCTACCACCACCACCCGGATATCTTTGCCGTGTGACTCCTTCACATACTTCTGGAACAGGTAGGGCACATCATGGCGGATCAGATGGCAGATGTCTGAGAGGTGATGTTTATCTCTTGCAAGAAAAACAGCTTTTCCTTTAAGAAGAAAGACAAAGAGCAGGAGGAGTGGTTAAGAGAAGCCTCCGAGCTGAGTCCTTGCCCTCCCATCTCCCTGTCCCATACAGCTGTCGGTTCTTTCTGAACTTGCCTTACCCCGGCCCCTTCTGTTTCTCTGACCAAACTCTTGCTTCTTATCAAATGGCCGCCGAACCTTATTTTCTCTTGGTTTTACTCACGCCCCTCTCCCTCTACCACAACTCTTTTTTCAGGATGGAATAATAATGTATTACAGAAACACAGAGGAGAGGCCAAAATAAAATCCTAAGGATTAGTCAGTTCAGTTCCAAAAGCAGTCAGCATCTCCTATCACCCCAGGATGCTGATTAGGCCCAGTCCATCTCTAACCCACTTTGTTAATCCCCCAAACCTCACACTGGGCTCGAAGTACAAAGCAGGTGTCAAATCCATGTTTACAGAACATAATTAACTGAACACACTTTAGAGGAATTCCAAGGCTAGGTAGAGAGAGACCCACAAAAGGTAACTACGATACAGCATGATAGAGCATTAAGAGAGGTATACGCAAATGATATGGGAGTTCAAAGAGGGAGCCCCTGAAAGACTCCCTCCTCCTTTTAAACCTAAGAAACTTATTATCTGGCTATACCTGTTTAATTCTAAAAGGAATGATCTATAGTTCTATTGCTATCTAGGGAAAGCATTCCTTCTTGACTCCAAATCCTTCCTTTTCGGCTTGAATCACCAGTGCTTTTATAATTATTGAGCCTCTGCTTTTCCATTTGCATATTAGCTGACAGATCTGAGCAGGAGTTCCTGATGAGTTCACTCTGCAAATCTGACATGAGCACACCCAGTCTGAGCCTTCTTGTTAGCAAATTTGGAACAAAGAGATGGTTTTCCTAAGATTTGTGTCACCACGTTATAAGGAGTGGGACCCTTCTGAAGTCTTAATAAAAAGAGTGATGGGTATCAGCGCCTAGTGGCATAGAAGACTGAGAAGTAACCCCCCAACACATGTCTCCATCACTGAACATTTGGCACCAGGAGATCTGGCATCTGACCACAGATGGCTGGGATTCAAGTATAGGCACTGGGGGTTCCCTGGATATTAGGCAGGATTTTCAGCAGAGATGGGGGCTCGATATAGGGACTTGGTTCCTTGGTTCCTGGCAGGTGGAAGGTTCTAATATGGGGCTTAGTCTGCAATTACTAAAGGAGCTACAGTGTTCAGGCACAGAGGAAAAAGGGGGAGGGGGATCATCTGCCCTGTGTGCCAAACACCTTGTTTTTTTATTATTTCATTTACACTTCATATTAGCCCTATGAAGCCATTAGGACAGAATAGTTATTTTTGTTTTACAGTAGAGGGAAATAAAGGTCTACAAGATTAGTACCTTTCTCAAGGGCACAGCCCATACCATTCCACTTCCTTCTTTAGATTCATTTCCATGTACTAGGGTCTAACTACCACTGTAATTTGTTTACTCCCCATCCATTTTCCCTAAGATACTATGTGTTACACTAGCAATGAACAACCTGAAAACGAAATTAAGAACACAATCCCATTTACCAGAGTATCAAAAGGAAAAAAACATTAGGAACAAATTTAACCAAAGAAGTACGAGACTTACCACTGAAAACTACAAAACACTTTTGAGAGAAATTAAAGAGCTAAATAAATGGAAAGATGTCCCATGTTCAGGGACGAGACGGCTTCATATTGTATTAAGACAGCAACACTCCTCCAACTGATCTGCACGGTCCCCACCAAAAGTCTAACTTCCTTTTTTGCAGAAGTTGACAAGCTGATCCTAAAATTCATATGGAAAGGCAAGGATCCCAAATATCCAACACGATCTTGAAAAAAAGAATAAAGGCGGGCGCCTGGGTGGCTCAGTTGGTTAAGCGACTGCCTTCAGCTCAGGTCATGATCCTGGAGTCCTGGGATCGAGTCCCACATTGGGCTCCTTGCTCAGCAGGGGGTCTGCTTCTCCCTCTGACCCTCCCCCCTCTCATGTGCTCTCTCTCTCTCTCATTCTCTCTCTCAAATAAATAAATAAAATCTTTAAAAAAAAAAAAGAAAAGAAAAAAAGAATAAAGGGACAAAGTTGGAGCCCAACTTGCCAATTGCAAAACTTACTACAAAGTTACAGTCATGAAGACAGTGTGGCCTGCCATAAGATGATAGACATACGGATCAATGGAATAGAACTGAGAGCCCAGAGTAGATCCTCACACAGATGGTCAGGTGCTTTTTTTTTAAGATTTTATTTATTTATTTGACAGAGAGAGACACAGTGAGAGAGGGAACACAAGCAGGGGGAGTGGGAGAGGGAGAAGCAGGCCTCCTGCAGAGCAGGGAGCCTGATGTGGGGCTCGATCCCAGGACCCTGGGATCATGACCTGAGCCGAAGGCAGACGCCCAACGACTGAGCCACCTGGGTGCCCCGGTCAGGTGCTTTTTGACAAGAGTTACAAAAACATCCAATGGAGGAAAGAATAGTCTTCAACAAATAATACTGGGAAAACTGGATATCCACATGCAAACGAAGGAAGATGGATTCCTTCATCACACCATATACAAAAATTAGCTCAAAATGGATCAAAGACCCAAAGGTAGGAGCTAAAACTGTAAAACGCTTACAAGGAAATGCAAGTATCAATCTGTGTGATCTTAGATTAAGTAGCCACAAAATGACATCTAAAAGCACAAGCCACCAAAGGAAAAAACAGATGAATTGAACTCCATCAAAATCAAACCTTATGTACATCCAAGGATACTACCAAGAAAGTAAAAAGAGAACCTACAGCGTGGGGAAAAAACATGTTCAAATTATGTTCATATGTTGTGAACTCTTAAAAACTCAGCCATCAAAAGGGGTGCCTGCGTGGCGCAGCTGGTTGAGCATCCAACTCTTCCTGGCTTTGGCTCAGACCGTGATCTCAGGGTTGTGAGATTAAGCCCTGCATTGGGCTCTGCACTCAGCATGGAGTCTGCTTAGGATTCTCTCTTCCTCTCCTTCTGTCCCCCACAAAATAAATAAATAAATCTTTAAAAAGGAAAAAAAACCCTCAGCAATAAAAACACCAATAACCCAACTGAAAAGCGGACAAAGGATTTGAATAAACAATTGTCCAAAGATCTACAAATGTCCAATAAGCACATGAAAAGATGCTCAACATCACTAATCATTAGGGAAACAGAAAGCAAAACCACGATAAGATGCCTCCTTCCACCCACTGGGATGGTGATAATAAAAACAAATCACGTATTCGCAAATTGCTAAAATTTCTCATCATAAGAAAAAAGTTCTGTACGGTGATGGATGTTACCTAGACTTATTGTGCTGACCAATCTGCAATGTATACAAATATTGAATCATTATATCAATTAGACCTCAAAAAAGATTTTAAAAATTCATTTAAAAATAAATAAATAGGGCGCCTGGGTGGCTCAGTTGGTTAAGCGACTGCCTTCGGCTCAGGTCATGATCCCGGAGTCCTGGGATCGAGTCCCACATCGGGCTCCCGGCTCAGCGGGGAGCCTGCTTCTCCCTCTGACCCTATCCCCTCTCATGCTGTTTCTCTCTCTCTCTCTCAAATAAATAAATTAATTAATTTTTTTAAAAATAAATAAATAAATAAATAAAGTGGGGCCCTACATTACTAATGCTTGGGAAACATGTATTTTGGCTTGTGTCTTGCTTTTATGGTGGAAGTATGGTGATTATTTGCTTAATCTGTCAAGGCAAAGAGGACATTCATATATGTATATTCTTTTTTTTTTTAAGATTTTATTTATTTATTTGATCGAGAGAGACACAGCGAGAGAGGGAACACAAGCAGGGGAGAGGGAAAAGGAGAACACAAGCAGGGGGGAGAGAGAAGCAGGCTTCCCGCGGAGCAGGGAGCCCGACGCAGGGTTCAATCCCAGGACCCTGGAGATCATGACCCGAGCCGAAGGCAGATGCTTAATGACTGAGCCACCCAGGCGCCCCCATATACGTATATTCTAAGAGTTAGGCCTGCCCACTTTTCAGGCTACAAACGTTCAAATTAATATATACAATCAAAAAGTTTTATTTAGTACTCCAAAAAAGAAAACCAATCATAAATAAAGGAGTGAATGAATAAAACAAGGATCAGGGAGGATGAAGAGAAATCAGAACCCTTGCACACTGCTGGTGGGCCTATAAAATGACATAACCATTGTGGAAAACAGTTTGGTAGTTCCTCTGAGGTTAAACATAGAGTTACCATCTGACCCTGCAATTCCAGGTTTAGGTAGGTACCCAAGAGAAATGAAAACATATGTCCACATAGAAACTTGTACACACATGTCCATAGCAGCATTACTCCTAACAGCCACAAAGTGGAAACAACTCAGATGTCCATCGGCTGATGAGCAGATAAACAAAATGTGGGCTATCACACAACAGACTATTGTTGAGGGATCAGAAGGAATGCAGTATGGATCCACGCTACAACAGGGATGGCCCATGAAGACATCACATTAAGTCAAAGGAGCCAGACACAAAAGGTCACATAGTGGATGATTCCACTGATATGAAATGTTCAAAATAGGCAAATCCATAGAAACAGAAAATAGACTAGTGGTTACCAGAGTCCAGGGAAGGCAAGTGTGATTGACCCCTAATAGGTGCAGGGTTTCTTCTGGAATGGAAATGTTCCAAAATGAAATAGTGGCTATGGTTGTACACAATAGTGAATATACTAAAATTCACTAAATTGTACTCTTAAAAATGGTGAACTGTTATGTGAATTACATCTCAATTTTTAAATTTTTTTATTTTTCTATTTTTAGAGAGAGAGCATGGAAGCGGGAGTGGGGCAACATGGAGAGAGAATCTTAAGCAGGCTGCACGCTCAGCATGGAGCCTGACACAGAGCTCAATCTCATAACCCTGAGAACATGACCAGAGCCGAAATCAAGAGTTGGATGTTTAACCGACTGAGCCATCCAGGCACCCCTACATCTCAATTTTTTAAATGTTTGAAAATACCATGTATTTTATTTAATTTCCATTTATTATCTGTCTTACCCTTCTACAATGAGAGCTCCTTGAGGACAGGAGATTTGTTTTGTTCCTTTCTGTATCCCCAGAGCCTGAACAGTGCCTGGCACTCTGTGGCCACTCAAATATTAGTTGAATTCTCAATTACGTATATTTTAGCACAATAAAAAAAATTAGACATCGAACTTTAGCACTGTAGCATATCTATCTGAATGGCATTAAGGGGCCCACCTTGCCCCCCAAACTCATTCCTCTTTCTCCTCAACAGGAACCCTTGGTTCCCACAGGTTGCTTTGCTCACACCTGCTTCCATATGTTCGCTTACTTACTTCCTCCAGTTTGAATTCCACACTCCAACTGAAGTCTCCTCCTCCAGTGAGGCCTTCCCTGCCTAGTGGCCGAGCTGGCCCCCTCTGTCAGGCGCAAGCAGGCGCTGGGCCAGCCTGCCACAGAGGATGTCACCCTGCAACGCAACCGTCTCTACTCCCTGCACGCTGTAGCTTAAGAGCAGTGACCGAGTCTAGCCCATCTCACTGCCCAGTCCCTCCAGCACAGGAACTGCTCAGCACCTGTCTGTTTCGGGGGCCTCCCCTCACTGCAGATGCCCTGAGCGTGGAAGTGTGCCCCCTGGGTCGCATCAGGGAGCACCTGCCCCCACGCTGCGGGAGGACTTCCTGCTGCATGCAGGCTCCTCTCCGTTACCAGTCCCCGCTCTACACCGAGCGCTGCGGCAGGTCCCCGGGACAGAGAGGCTGGGGACCGGGTTCCCGCCCCTGAGCAGTGCCCAGCCAGCCAGGGGGAGAGGCACACGCCCTTGCAGCTGTCATAAAGGGCAGTGCTACGCTAGAGGCGTGGGCAAAGTGCCACGGAAACCCAAAGGAAGAGCGCGCAGAGAGGGAGGGGGGCCAGGGATGTGGGGGGCAGCTGGCCTTTACTGGTGAGCGGAGGTTCACCAGAGACCAGAGGAAGATGGCACTGCCAGTGAAGGGAAGAGGACAGAGGTTTAAAGAACAGAAAATACATGGTCGAGCTAGTGAAGGAGAAGTAGTCTGCAGTGGACGATGGAGAGTGCAAAGGAAGGGTGCAGCTGCAGGGCCTTCAGTGCTATGGCGAGGAATACAGACTTTGTCTAAGAGGCAACAAGGCTCTTGGAAGTGCTTGTTGGTGGAGGAGTAAGGACAGATGTTTCGGAAGGAGAGGCCGCGCTGGCACTGGGGTAGGGAGACCAGTCAGGGTCAAGTCAGGAGTCTGCTGCCGAGTCCAGGGAGTGAACGAGAAGGGTCTGACGCAGCAAGGACAGTGGGGGCAGCAAGGAGGGGACAGAAGGACAGACGACACCGCGAGCCCCGTGAGGGGGCGCCCCACTTCTCTAATCAGCAGAGGTGCGGTCCTAACGGAAGCCAGGAGGAGCAGCACTGACCCCGATGTCCTCGCGTGCTCTTCACCACGACCGGGTAGCCGAGGGGCTCAGCTTCATCGATCATCTTGGAAAAGTCTTCGTGCCCACCTGCCAAGAGAAGGTGAAAGTCAGTGAAGGTCAGGCTGAGGCTCGGGAGTGGTCTGCCCAGCACGGCCCCCTCTGTGCGAATTCTTTCAAGGCCTCATGTTCCTCCGATTAAAGCAATTCAAGCCCAGTCCATCCGACAGACATGTATCTTGCACCTGTAACGTACGTGGGAGTAGAGAGAGAAGGAAACCCACACTGATCAAGTACGTGAATGTGGCAAAGGCCTCACAGGCTTGAGCCCACGTAATCCTCCTAATAGCCCTATAGGCAGGGCAGGAATTTTTCCCAGTAAAATGGCTGTGGTTCAGCCAAGTGTTAAAGATGAAAACAGAACCACGGTGAGGCTGTGTCCATCATCAGGGGCATCTGCACAAAGAGTACACTTTATCAGAAGGGAACCCCTCGGGCGCCTGGGTGGCTTAGTCAGCTAAGCGTCGTCTCAGTCCCTGATCTCATGGGTCGTGAGATCTTGCACCCCGCACTCAGTGGGGAGTCTGCTTCAGATTCTCCCCTCTGCCCCTCCCCCTACTCTCTCTCTCTCAAATAAATAAATAAATCTTTATATATATTTTTAAAGATTTTATTTATTTATTTGACAGACAGAGAGAGAGAGCACAAGCAGAGGGAGCAGCTGAGGGAGAGAAGCAGGCCCCCCGCTGAGCAGGGAGCCCGACGTGGGACTCGATCCCAGGACCCTGGGATCATGAGCTGAGCTGAAGGCAGATACTTAATGACTGAGCCACCCAGGCGCCCCAATAAATAATCTTAAAAAAAAAAAAAAACAGAAGAGAAGTCCTGCAGACAGTCTCCCCTTCGCCGTCGAGCCAGCTGCTCCTTAGCAATGTACTCAATAAATTTCTATCTGCTTTGTTCTGCCTGGGGTGGATCCTTCCACAGCCCGTGCCACCCGCCCCCATCTGACTGGGACGCCCCACATTCGGGAGCCCAGGACTCTCCCCGGATTCTCCGAGATCCCTCAGTGGATTGGCTCCAGTACTCCTTGGGGAACTGATGACTTCCAGGGGAGGTTGCTCCTCAGTGAGGATCCGAAGCCCCAGGGGAAGCCGCCAGACTGCCCTCACCCAAAAGGGTGAGGAACTTCCCCTCCTGCCCTTTGGAGGGATCCTTCCCTCCCTCTCCTCTCTTTTCAGCCCTTCAGCGGTCTAACCCCAGTCTTCCTGAGACAGCTGAAGGTCTCTGGCCAGGGCAGCTCCCCATGCGGTCTCGGACGGCCCGGGCCTGTGAGGACAAAGGACCCTTTTCCTCTCCTCTCACGCTCCATCCCCCTGAGGTCTCCAACCTGAGGTGCAACTGGCAGCAGAAGGTCGTCCAGAATGAATCCACACACACTAGGGACTCAGTTGGGACCCTTTCCTGATGCTGCCTGACTCTCAGCCACCTTGCTTCTTCAGCCCCCTTTTTCCCCTTTGTTTCCTCAGATCCAGCTGCCATCTTGATCTACAGGCAAAAAGGGTATCTACATGTCTGAGTAAATCCAACAATTCCATATACAAATGACGATTCAACAAGGGTCCCACCCATACCCTTGGAGGATCCCCTCCCCCTAAATCCCATGGACCTGGCCACCAAGGAATTTCATTCAAATCTCAGAACCGCTTGTTGATATAATACCATGCTCTGGTCTGTAACTGCACAGAACCCCTGATGGACGACAAGGTTAGGCAGGGACAGCATAGCCCATTCTCCGGCATGAAGAAGCCACTGAAGACGAGACCTCTGCCCAAATGCCAAAGATTTGCCACTATCGATTGGTCAGAGGGGAATGTAGAGACTGCTTTTAGGCAACAGGCTTGAGCAACGGAAGCCTGAGTAAGGTAAAAGGGCCCATAGTGACCCCCTGGCTGAATGCAAATAGGCTTGTTAGGTCACCTAAAATATCCATAAGCCCACCAGTGGGCTACTTGCAACTGGGCACAGGAATGAAAAAAGGAAAATTCGCACGTTCCCATCCCCTCACACTCCCCCTTAACTACAGCTCCCCACCACTACCTCCTGGCAGACAGTCTCTCCTTGGCTGTCCTGCCCACTGATCCCTTGCAGTGTTCAATAAACTTTTATCTCCTTAAAAAAAAGGGGGGGACTCCCAACTTCCTGACATCCACTGACATATTTAGCTCCTCTCTAGCTATCCTTTTTTCCTTCCCTATAAAACAGTGAAAGAGGAGTCCTTCTTATCCAAGGCCATTCCTGCACCTGGGCTTTAGACCCCTTCCCTCTCAGCTCCTCGGGGATCTTGCACCATTAAGTGTACTCTCTCTGATGGGTCTTCAAACCTCCCAGTTCCATTTTATTTTATTTTTTTAAATGATTTATTTATGAGAGAGAGAGCGTGAGCAGGAGGGGCAGAGGGAGAGGGAGAGAGTCTCAAGAGTCTCCGCACTGAGCTTGGAGCCTGACATGCAGCTCAACCTCACGACCCTGAGATCACAACCTGAGCCGAAACCAAGAGTCAGATGCTTAACCGACTGCGCCACCCAGGCACCCCTCCATTGCCATTTTAAACACGCTGGGTTCTCTCCCATCTTTGACAAACAAAATCCCTATTCCTTGCCCCTGCATCATCTCTTAACTACAAGCTTGTATCCGTACCATTGAGCTACTCAACCAGGTTTGCATTTTCTCACTTCTCATTCATCCCCCCGCCCTTTGACAGTTTGGCTTTTCCCCCATCACTAAACTGAAGCTGTACTCATCAAGTCCCTGTTGCTAAATCCAACACGCATCTCAGCACTCCTGTTACTTGTCCTTTCAGAACCAGACAACACTTTTAATTATACCATCCACCCTGGAATGTTCTTTCCATTGCATCTGTCACCTCTTCTTTCCCTCCTCACCTCACCAGCTGTTCCTGCTTGCTTTCCTGTGTACGTTCCTCTTCCAGACCTGCTCTCTGAAGGGTTCTCTCTTGAACCCTCTCACTGAATTTTATTTTTTATTGTGGTAAAATATACATAAAATTTGCCATAAAAAGGTGTCCAGTTCAGCCCTCTCTTCATTCTATATATTCTCCCTGAGCAATCTCATCCATTCTCGTGACCTCACTTAACGTAATGAAGGTTTCCAAATCCACTTCCCTAGGTTACACCTCTCTCAGGAGCTCCAGATCCACTTATCTGCTGCCTACAGAATACTCTTCCTTGCTTACACTACAGATGCCTCAAAAAGAACGTGCTCAAACTGAAATCCTCTCTGCCTGATAACCCCTCCCCCCCCACCCACCAACCTGCTTCTCCTCTCCCATGTTTCTAGTCTCAATGAATGTTTGCTTTCACATCTGGCTGCCCAAACCAGAAACCAGAGTCCCTCTTGATTCCTTCTACATTCCTCATATCCAGCCAGTCATCATGTCCTATTACTGCGGTTTCCTTCGTAATTCCTGGATCTGTTCATTTATCTTCGTTCTTACTATGGCCCCTCAGTTTAGACCATCATGGCTCACTTGGGTAGCTTAAAAAGCCCAAGCCACATACCTTATCTCTACTCTGCCCTTGTCTGATGCCTTCTTCTTGGTGCAGCCAAGGTGATATTCTGCACTCCGATCAGGCCACCTCCTTGCTTAACGCCCTACACATCTCAGGATTCACCCTAATCTGCTTCACATACCATATAAGCTACTCTTACATCTCTACTCCATCTCTTGTACATCTACAGACCACTCAAAATACCACGCAGCGGTCACGTTCTCACTCGAGTCTAGGTCGATCTATATTCTGCTCTCCACTTGGGTTACCCCCCTGTCCCGGCTGCTCCCGCCGGATAACTTCAGCTGAGTCTAGCTATTCTTGCTTTCAGGAAACCTCCCTCGCCACCTCCGAAGCTGCATGTGGAGCCGTCCCGAGTGTCCCGTACCACCTGGCACTAACGCATCCTGGCACCGCCCTGGCGCTGCCTGTCCACTCGCTGTCCCCCGCCTCTGATGAACCGGGGGGGCCTTCCGGGCCGGATGCGCTCACTTACTGCTCCAGCCCAGCGCCCAGCTCGGGAGCGGGCACATGGTGCGCAGAGCAGGCACGCGGCATCGGTGAATTACAGCCACAGGGAGCGACCGCGTTGAAGACTCGAGATGCTCAATCACCTGACATGAACAAATTCACACTGAAAACCAACAGGACACTAGAGCGCTTTGGCAGGAGAGAAAAGACAGAGACGCAGGTGGTTCGGAAAGGTCTGTTCCAAGCCCAAGGAGACTCACCATAGGAGAAGGTGTCTGGCATGGGAACCCCATGCCCAGCCAGCTCTTGGAAAGTCCAGAACTTGTTGACGCAGTTTAAAATGCTCTGTGGGCGGTTGACGAGGCGGCAGCCCAGCTTCTCCAGGTGGCGCAGGACCGTGATGTCGCTGTCCGACTGCACCGAGGGGGTGGGCACGCGCACGAGCACCACATCTGGGAAAGTGGTGAGCGCCTTCTGGTTCAGCTGCAGGCCTGCAATCGAAGGACAAGAGTGAGCTCTGTGCTGGCCTAGTCTCACCAGCAGAACTGGTTCCAACCGACTCCTCAAGACTGAACCCAGCCGACAGCCTTGAAAATGGCACTGGAAATCCTGTAGTAACGAGAAAGCTACAGTCAATGTCACACTCCACACAAATGGGCAGAGCATGATTATGAGGAAACACAAAAGAACGAACAGAAAAAGAAAAAAGAAAAGCAGCATATCAAGAATAATCCAAGTTAGAAGAATCCACAGGGGATAGATAATAGAGCCCCGCACCTTGCTTCCATGTACCTCTAGTATTACTCAAAGTGTAGTGGGTTAGGAGGCTAGAAACGTCACGAAAAGGAAGCAGTGCAGCTCACTTAAGGAACCCTTACTAGCCTTGTAGGACTTAACCTTTAAAAGTCTGTCTGGGGGGGCACCTAGCTGGCTCAGGCACTATCGCATGAGACTCTTGATCTTGGGGTCATGAGTACCAGCCCCACGTCGGACACAGAAATTCTACTTAAAAAAAAAAAAAAAAAAGGATAAAGATCTGTCTGGAAAATTATGTAACCACTTAAATGATCTTTATGAATATAATGAATGCAAAAATGCCAATAGTAAGTAGAAAAAAAAACAGGACACAAAGTGATAAATACAAGTTAGAAAAGACAAGAAGGAAATATAGCAACATTCTAAGAGTGGGTAATGGGATGATGGGTGATTTCCTATTTTATACTTATCCATATTTTCCAAAATGTCTCCAAGTGCATGCTGCCTTTATAACAACAAACAAAAAAATCTTCAAAAAAATCAATCTACTAAAAATCAATTCCGTATCAAAAAGTAGAATGCATCCAAAGACAACCGGTCCCTATGGCGAAAGGACTTGTGTCTGTATTACACCGGTAAACCGGGAGTATGAGCTTGGAGTGAAGACTCGTGGGACCAGGAGTTCAGTCTCCAAGAATCTGTAGGGCTTCTATGCAGAAGACTTACTTGGCTTATCTTCTCCAACCCCAAGAGATACAGCTATCCGTGAGCATTGTTTTGTCTGTCAGTTCACTCCTGTATCTCCAGCCCCTAGAACAGTGCCTGGGGCACGACAGGCACCTGATGTTTGCTGAATTGTTCAGAAGCCACAGGGAGACAGATTTGGAACCCTGGAGATGGAAATGGGATGGGGAGGGCAATTGGAAGTGAGTTCAGGGAATTACGTGGTCAGTTGTAGGGAACCTTTTTAAAGGAGTATTTAAAAGGCTCTAAAGAAAACCTTTTAAACAGTTTCAGAACCATCTTATATATAGGCTTTAACCTCAGTGCCTTCTATTCTGTAAGCGATGTGCTACGCAACCAGATAATTCCGAGAACACAAAAGATGCTGATGAAAAGTTACTATTTCTCCATGGGGAGGATGAATTATGTCAGTGCAAAAACACGAAGCAAAACAAAACAAAAGGAAGCAAACAAAGAAACCAAAACCACAAAACTACTATATGGATCTAACTTGTAGTTTCCCCCCATTCTAGATGTTCCATCAATTGAACCAAAGGGGGCAGGTATAATCATTAAGATACACTGTTTCCAGTACTTCTGAGGACAGTGTGAGCCCGAGGAAGTGGAACATAATTCTCAGGGATGACTTATAAAGAGCATTCAGGTTATCTTCACTTTGCCATCAGAAAACAGCATCATTTATATAGGCTTTCTCCTTTGCCCCTTACAGCCCCTGGGGAAAAGAATATATAAAGGAGAAAAAAAGCAAACCCTGTATTAGCATCCTCAAAACCCATAGGAAAAGAAAGAAAAGTATTCCAGTGGGTGAGAACGGTGAGTAAACACTCAGGGCAGAAGCAACAACAGCCCAGGACGACATCACGGGATGCGGTAATATGTGCAAATCTGCTCTGAAAACTCTCCAGAGCCATCCACATTGGGGGGGGGGGGGCTGGCATCACCACGGCACACACACTCCACTGAGCAGGGGGGACAGCTTAGGGAGGTTTGCACCACCTGATGAGAAAGATGGCTTTGCAACAGAAAAGTGACCTAGAGAAATGAGAAGCAGCAGAAACGTCTGACTTTCAAATCCCAACATGAGGCCACAGACGAACAGTTAAACTTCTAAATGGGAAGAAAAGAATTCAGTCGTTTCTGGAAATACCAACCACAGGTGGACGGAGACAGCTCAGCCCCAAGCAGATTCACAGACACCTAGGAAATCTTACCAGAAGTTCATCTCTCTTCTCCAAAGGTAAATCTTTGGGCCTGGCTCATTCCAACTGAAGCCTTCAATAAATGAAGAATGGAATGGGTTAAAGCGGAGCCGGGAAGGCTCTACACCACGCGGTTAGACAGGTGTGGGCTCTGGCTGGGCCGGCTGTCAGCTGTGTGCCGAGGGCCGGGACAGGCTCAGGAGCACATCTGCACAGCTAGCTCCTCCTCGGCCCGTGTTCACCGCTCCAGCATCCGTGCCATGCGCATCCTCGCCTGCTCTCTTTGCCATCTACCCCTAGGGGGAATCACCATTTCTAGAAGTAGTAGACAAGAGGCGGCCTCTCTTACGTGGCTTCGGCACGAACAGCAGATGCACACGGCCATGGCCAAGAACAACTTGGGTGTGAGGATGGCTCTTGGCAAACCTGCTCCTGAGTTCGGAGCCCTTGAACCACTTAATAATGGCTCCCCCTCTCCCCATTCACATCTGCTCTCAGGAAAGGACCTCATGAACTTAAAACAGGATGCAGCTTAAATGTGTCACCTCTCCCGGAGTCCTTAACATTTCCACTGCAATCTATGGGCCTAGAGCCAAGGGAATGAAGAGCCGATGCAGGACATCAGGGCAGGCAGGACTCTGCTGGCTGTGGGTGGATGGAGGGAAAGCGCTCAGCAATGAGAGGCTCGTGCCCTCAAAGAACAAGGGATTTCATGTGACTAAGTACCCAGTGCTCTTGGGCATCACCTTGACATGGGGAACAGGGCAGGAGGAAGGGAGCATAGCTGTTTCTGGAATATTATTTGGGGTCTCCCAGACTCCTACACTGGGCTTGAAATGTACTGTTTAGTTTCAAACCACCTTTTTTTTTTTTTAACTAAATCACCCTGTCCCCAAACAGATCAGTTGGATAGTGAAAAAGATCAGACCCCAAACTAATTCGTACAGTGACCAATGGCCAACCCAGTCTAAACCAACTGTTTGAAGCTACAACAGTATTTTCTCCATATTACTTCTAAAAAGAATAATCTACTTTCATGGTTCATTATATTCTGATATGCTTTTGAACTGTTATTTATATTTGGAAATATTTTACTGCATTAAAAACAAAACAGAAAAACGGGACAACTTTTCCCAATGAACTGGGCCTGCTCTTTTCTAACTCATACATCAGGTTAAATTACGTTAATTCTACAAAACTAGACTTTTCGCGTTGTATGTACAATAGCAAAGAAATGTACTCTATAATACAGAGAAATAGCTTTAGAAAGAAGCAAATCATTCTTGGAAAGTAGAGCTCTAAAAATTCAAAACCAGAGTCAGCGGTACAGACATTCAGATCTGAATCTGGTGAGCACTTTTATTGAGCATCTGTTGTATTTTAGGTACTTTGCTAAGACCTTTCACATATATTATCTCATTTAAATGAAAAATTTCTTGGGGCACCTGACTGGTTCAGTCGGTAGAGCATGCGGCTCTTCTTGCTCTTAGGGTTGTGAGTTTGAGACCCACATTGGGTGTAGAGATTACTTTGAGAAAAGATTAGGGACGCCTGGGTGGCGCAGTCAGTCAAGCATCTGACTCTTGGTTTCGGCTCAGGTTGTGATCTCAGGGTTGGAAGACTGAGCCCCGCGTCAGGCTCCCTGCTCAGCTCAGAGTCCGCTTAGAGTTTCTCTCTCCCTCTTCCTCTGCCCCTCCCCGCTCTGCGCTCTCTCCCTCTCTCTCTAAAATAAATCTTTTTTTTTATTAAATTAGATAAATAGACAAAAGATTTCTTGTCATATGGATCCCTGCAATAGATCTGACTTTAAAAGTCTCCACAATTGGGAGCCTGGGTGGCTCAGTTGGTTAAGCGACTGCCTTCAGCTCAGGTCATGATCCTGGAGTCTCCGAATTGAGTCCCGCATCGGGCTCCCTGCTCAGCGGGGAGTCTCCTTCTCCCTCTGACCCTCCCCCTTCTCTTGCTTCTCTCTCAAATAAATAAATAAAATCTTTAAAAAAAAGTCTCCACATTGACAAAGAACTGATATGTAATGGGTCATCACCCTCCCGACCTGTGCTGTGCACACACACACACATACACACACACATCCCGGCTTCACAAGAGAAAGCTGTAGAAGTAAACTGGTTTCTCATGCACTAGGAAAAAACCTTCAAGCACAAAGCAAGCGGCAGAAATAAGAAAATCACAGGACCCGATAGCCCGGTGGCAAGCAAGGCCCTCACTTCCAGCAGCTTTTAGAACCCCTCTATTTTCACAGGATCATGTGACAGTGGCTGGCAGGGAAGCTCTGCAAGTTGTCAGAAAGGAATCGACCATATAAATAAAGTAAGTGGATAACCCACGGAGAGCTTTGTGTTACCTTGTTGTGTGATGAGGAAGATGTGCCCTTTGGAACCTGATCTGGCTCTCATCTCAATGATGCTCTAGGTTTTCCCTGGTTCCTTTCTATCCTACACTCACTACTTTCTCCTAAGGAAGTTATTTTTATTTTTAATGAGTACATGCTATCACCACTCCTCCTTCCCTTTAAAGTTCTTTGTTGGGGTGCCTGGGTGGCTCAGTCATTAAGCGTCTGCCTTCGCTCAGGTCGTGATCCCAGGGTCCTAGGATCGGGTCCTGCATCGGGCTCCCTGCTCAGCGGGAAGCCTGCTTCTCCCTCTCCCACTCCCCCGCTTGTGTTCCCTCTCTCGCGGTGTCTCTCTCTGTCCTCCACCTCATTAAAACCCAGTCATTCTGTGGCCCCTTCTGTTCTCCACCAACTGCTGTCTTCAGGCCATTTAATTTACTTCAACCTTTACTGAACTGTTGGGATGAGTCAGACACACTATGAAGCAGGAATACCACGCTGAACCAGGTGATCTCTGCCTACGAGGAGCTTAGTCTCCTTACGGACATATAGACACAACTTAAATATTCAGTCCGTCACTCAACCTCTCTGTTCAGCAAATATTTATTTAGCACCCACTCTGGGCCAAGTCCAGTGTTAGTTCGGGGGTCCCCAGAAGCACTCCCCAAGACAAGTGCAGGATGTTTATTATTAGGGTGGTAATTTCAGGAAATGGAGGTGGGAGAGTAGAGGAGGCAAGGTGACAAATACAGGGGGTGTTCTCAAGTGAGGGACCCCCCTCGGCAACTGGGGCTTACTCATGATAATAAGAAATGGTTTAGTGCCCATGCCTGTTATCCCACCGAGGGGAGAGGAAGGTGGCAATTGGTAATTTTTGTACACCTGCTCTTTGGTTGCAAGCTGCTCCAGTGGCGTGATAGTAATTTCCGGGCCCTTCTGGCTTGCCATGCATATGTGGACCCCAGGGACATCAAATGGTAAGGGCAACAGGGACACGGGAGGGCCACAGCAGCTAAGGAACAGGCGCCATCTTAAAGGCTGGGCATGGGGTGGAGGGGTGATCCCTGGAATTGAAGAAGAAAGACCACACACAATTGTGATGAATGCCGTTGATGCTCTGTGCAGAGCACCTGGGTGTTAGGCAGTTATCAGTCTGGTTTGGGTAGTGGGTGGGGAGAGGAGGCGACTGATTCTAACACAATGTGAGAAGTGGTCTAACAGGCATAAGAATCGGGGTTCAGTGATGGCAGAGGAGGAGGGAGCAGTTAGTGATAATCTCTGAGAGAGAATCAAGGAAAGTTTCAGAAAGGAGATGTTGACTCATGGTGCCTCTGGGCCCAGAAGAAATGTGTAAAACGAATCAATGTATAATGTCTACCTCTCAGAAAGAAATCCATGGTCAAGCTCTGGCATCTTCGAAGCCCTGAGCTGAGGGATATCTCAGGGTGAATGTATTTACAAAGGCATGGAAAGAGGTTGGGTTGACTTGAGCTGAAAGCCGATTATGGTGAAATGGATAAAGCACTGGCCTCCAAGTCAGAGACTTGATTTAATTCCTTGTTGTCATTTAACAACTTGGCAAGACACATGTCTCTCAGGGTGTCAGTTTCCTCTTCTGTAAAACAGAGGAGTCCCAGAACTTGGAAACCATCTCCCAACCCCCGCCCCACCCTCCACCTTACCAACCCGAGCTTCCTCGAAACCATGAAGACAAAGCTCATCCAAGCCCTTTATCCCTTTCTTGTATCGGTCACCCAAGACTCCAGTCTCCAAGGCCACCTCATTTCGCTAGAGGCTAAACCCCACCTGGCTCTGACATTGTCTTTTCTGCTCCCATCTTCCACTCCTTCTCCCCTTCACAGTGTCCTCCGGGACTCAAGGGGCAGCAAATCCCCTATCCTTGACCTTTCGGGTGAGTGTTCCCTTCGCCTTCTTTTCCTGAGTGCAGCGGACCCCCGGCTCTCCCCAGTAACACTGCTTCCCGAACGTCCCTTCCCAGTTGTGGTTGTTCTCTCTTCCTGGCCCCTGGGATTCCTGAGCCTGCCAGTGGGAGAGATGCTCCTTGCTCCTCGCTGTGGCTTCCAGACCATCCTCCTCTCCCTCCCCTAAAACTCCCAGTTTGATTCTCATCCCATTGTACATCACTCCACTTGTGCAAGTCATCCAGGGACCCCAGCTACCCACCTCTGTCCCTGGAGCTTTAGCTCCTGACTCACTGGTTCCCCACGCTGTCAGAGCTGGTGGTGATTTCAATATCCTTGTGCAGAATTTGTCTAATGCCCAGGCCCGTTTCCTGACCTCATTTCCTCCAAGAATGCTGTCCAGCACCCCATCTCAGCCACCACTCTGGGTTACATTCTAGACTTAACGCACTCATCATAATTCCAGTCTCCAATCAGTGTCTCCTATCTTTCCAGCTTACTCTCTCTAGTACCCCAACTCCAGCCAAACTTTGACCCCAGGAACTACCATGCACGGGTCCCCGTCTTTTCACTGTCCCTCACTTACCCTTCTAATCTATTTAAATTCCGGAGTCAAAACACCATACCATGCATCTTCAAACCTACGGTACATCCTCAAATCTTGCACCTGTTTCTTGCTTGGCTAAACCACGCCGTTAGACCAATCCAACTCTGCCTACTTCGTGTGCCCCACTGTGCAATGGAATATGGAGAAAAGAATACATAAACCTGCTGACTGG
The DNA here is from genome assembly GCF_029215605.1 of Mirounga angustirostris. NCBI lineage: Eukaryota > Metazoa > Chordata > Mammalia > Carnivora > Phocidae > Mirounga > Mirounga angustirostris. The sequence continues at coordinate 157,395,219 of NW_026991712.1, forward strand.
TCTCAAGGGCATCCTCCCTGCCACCTGGCAAGCACCCTATTTCCCCGGGGACATTCACTCTCCCTGACCCTAGACGATTTCACTTTCTCTTCTTGCTACTGCCTCCCGCCTTCTCCCTCTTCCTATTAAAGGAGGAGAGAAAGAGAAGAGGTGAGAAACTGAAGCAATCAGAAAGGAACTTCTCTACAAGCTGCCACAGCACTCTGCCCACCTGCCAGCACCTGGCTCATACAGGTTACTTTCTCTCTTATGAGAATGGCTGAAGTGTCCTCGCTCCTAGCTCAGGCCAGCTCCTGGAAATATGCAATAGATCCCAACCCCTCCCACTCATTTAAAACACTGCTCCAGCAATTCACCTCTCTCTCCTGCATCATCAATTTCTCTCCACTGGATCACTCACGTGAGCATACAACATGCTGTTATTTCTCTTTTCTTCAAGAAAAGCTTCTCAAACCCATCTGCCCTTTGAGTAATGTCTGAGTCAGCTCAGGCTGCTATAACAAAATGCCACAGACTGGGTGGCTTAAACAAGAGACATTTATTTCTCAAGATTCTGGGGACTGGAAGTCTGATAGGGCTGGCATGACTGGGTTCTGGTAAGGGCCCTGTTCCTGGCTTGCAGACAGCTGTCTTCTTGCTGTAACCTCAGAAGGCAGAGAGAGAAAATTTGGGGGAGAAACACAATTCCGTTCATAGCAGGCTATCAATCCATTTCGCACCTTCCCTTTATAACAAGACTAAGTGTGTATATTCACTGGTTTCCATTACTTCATGAGACTTCTCCTATCAGGGACACCGACGCTAAGGCCACCATTGCTAAATCCAATGGTCCATTCTCATCCCTCAACTGACTTGATCAACCAGCAAAACCTGAACACCGTCTGATCACATCTTCCTTCCTTAAATACTTTCTCCACTTGGCTTCCAAGACACCATTCGCTCCTGGATTTCTTCATCCCGTATACTTAGGATTCTTTGCTGGCCGCTCCTCTTCCCCCCAGCCACTAACTGGAGTGCCCCAGAGCTCAGTCCCTGGACCACTTCTCTCTCTCTCTTTTTTTTAATATTTTATTTATTTGAGAGAGAGAATGAGATAGAGAGAGAGCATGAGAGGGGGGAGGGTCAGAGGGAGAAGCAGACTCCCCGCCGAGCAGGGAGCCCGATGCGGGACTCGATCCCGGGACTCCAGGATCATGACCTGAGCGGAAGGCAGTCGCTTAACCAACTGAGCCACCCAAGCACCCCCACTTCTCTTTTCTATCTGTAGTCACTCCCTTGCCAGGTGTATGGAGAAGCTTCTACTTTGATATCATCAGGCCAGGGCTTTCTCCTGTATCCCCAACAATATGAAATTGCCTACTTGACATTTCCACTTCGATGTCTAATGGGCATCTCGCACTAAGTCCTGATCCTCACCACCTGTCCAAACCTACTCCTACATCCTTTCCATATGGGTAAATGGCAAACTATTCTTCTAGCTCCTCAGGACAGACACACTGGAGCCCTCCTGTCTAGTCTCTCCTGAACATCCAACATCTGATCCGGTAGGCAAGTCCTGACAACTTTGTCTTCAAAATTTATCCAAAATCCAGTCACTTTGCACTTCCTCCTCTGAAATCATTCTAGTCCAATAATTCTCTCTCACCTGAATTGCAGCAATGACCTCAGCGATCTCCCTGCTTCTGCCCTTGCTGCCATCAGTCTGTTCTCAACACTGTGACCAAAATGACCCTGTGACCATTAAGGCAGATCATGTCACCCCTCCACTCAAAACCCTTCAATGGATTCCCAGCTCATCCAGAGTAAAATACAAAGTCCTTCCATGACCAGAGCACCTGGATGGCTCAGTTGGCTAAGTGTCCAACTCTTGACCTCAGCTCAGGTCTTGATTTTGGGGTTGTGAGTTCAAGCCCTGTGTTGGGCTCCACCCTAGGCATGGAGCCTACTTAAGAAAAAAAAAAGATCCTTCTATGACCTACAAGGCCCTATACAATGGCTCTTCTCCCCCTACCCTCCACTTCTCTGACCTTCTTTCCTAATGCTTGCCCCTTGGTTCACTCTGCTCTGGCCACACACTGCTTTGCTGCTCCCTCTTGTCTATTCTACTCTAATCCTGGATATCTATTTTCTTAAAGATTTTATTTATTTATTTGAGACAGACAGAGGAGAGAGAGAGAGAGCGAGAGAGAGCACATGGGGGGGGGGGGACAGGGGCAGAGGGAGAAGCAGACTCTCCACTGAGCAACGAGCCCGATGTGGGGCCCAATCCCAGGACTCTGGGATCATGACCTGAGCTGAAGACAGCCGCTTAACCCACTAAGCCACCCAGGCACCCCTAATCCCAGATATCTAAATGGCTTACTCACCTCCTTCAGGTCTTTACTTGAACATCATCTCCTAGGTGAGGACCACCCTAGCCACCCTATGCAAAATTGCATCCCCTCCCCTACCTCCAGAAACATTCTATCCTCCCATTCCCCTTCCCTGTTTTTTCCTCCTTAGTCCTTTTCACCAACATATTATATATTTTACTTATCTTGTTTATATCCTCTCTTTCCCATCTAGACTGTAATTTCCTGGAGAGGCAGAGATTTCTGCCTGTTTTGTTCTGGTACCTAGAACAATACCTTACACAGGTAGCAGGTGATCAGCAGGTATTTGTTGACCAAATGAATGAATGAAATCTTAACAATGAGGATGGAGACTGTGTTCTTACTCTTCATTCTATTTCCAGTACCTAGCACAGTGCCTGGCACAGACTGGACAGGCAACAGCTGTTGAATGAGTAGGATGGTTATGAAGATTAAGGCACATAAAAGATATGGAAGCATTAATAACAGAGTTACAGAAATAAAGGACCATTATTCTTGTTAGTTCCTCAATGCAGAGTAACTTAAATTTATCACTTTCTCGTGGGGGGGGGCGGTCTTCTTGAGTTATTCTTTAATAGTTAAAGATCAAATAGAAATAGACTGTTGAATCACAGACCTGTACCTCTGAAACAAATAATACATTATATGTTAAAAAAAAAAAAAAAAAAGAAGAAGATAGCAGGAGGGGGAGAATGAAGGGGAGGAAATTGGAGGGGGAGACAAACCATGAAAGACTATGGACTCTGAAAAACAAACTGAGGGTTCTAGAGGGGAGGGCGGTGGGGGAATGGGTTAGCCTGGTGATGGGTATTAAAGAGGGCATGTTCTGCATGGAGCACTGGGTGTTATACGCAAACAATGAATCATGGAACACTACATCAAAAACTAATGATGTAATGTATGGTGATTAACATAATTTTTTAAAAAATCTTAAAAAAAAAGAAATAGATTGAAAACTTCAGATCATGTTGTAGGTTTGTGTTAAAATAAGGTCAAGTCTCTCAGTGAAGTGGGCAAAGTGGCGCATTTACCCCCTGGAGAAGGGGGTGGAGTGAGGTAAGGCTAGCACTGACCTGCCTGGATGTCCCTGGACTCCCTGCTAGTAAGGGGAGTGCCAAGGAGGAGGTGTGGATGGATGGGAATGACATGGACCTCTCTGGTGCCTTCCACCAGGCAAGCCTAACAAATTTGGTACAAGTGTTATGGTAGCAGCAAGAGGTGGTCCAGAAATCTGTAAGTAAGACTTAGATCTACTAAGGATCTACTGGTTCTAGAACTTTTTCCAACACAGTTCATGAGGTATCCCTAAAAACTACTGTTAGAATCATAAACCACACATCCAATCCATCCTCAGTCCTTGAGATTAGCCCACGGATATAAACGTGGACCCACGGGGTAAAGCATATCCATTCAGTGCTCACATCAGCTTAGAAACAGTATATGGTAGATGCTTCTAGCCACTCTCTGACTTTTCCACTAGTCCTATATGATGGCTTATTCAGATTACAGGGTGTCAGGCACAGGCCCTTGGCAGAGAGCGAGATCAAAGATCAACCTCTGTGCCTTAGGTTAGCATGGTATCCTTGCCTACTAGTGCCTCCTTGCATAGCAACGGGACTCCTTCCCTTCTCCATGAGGCCTCTGTTGTCTCCTGGAAGGCTGCGATATGACCTTTTCCTCCAATTCAGTTAGGATTCCCCCCACCCAAACATTTAAATCTTACTCAGCTGATTACTGCAAAGAACCAAGGAAAAGTATCCCAGACACCTTAGTTTAAAGAACCTGACTTAGGGGTGCCTGGGTGGCTCAGGTGGTTGGGCATCTGACTCTTGGTTTCAGCTCTGGTCATGTTCTCATGGGTCCTGGGATAGAACCCCCCACATTGCGCTCTGCGCTCAGCAGGGAATCTGCTCGGAAGACTCTCTCCCTCTGCCCCTCCCCCCACTCACAGGTGCACACCCCCCTTCTCTCCCAAAATAAATAAATAAATCTTAAATAAATAAATAAAAATAAAATAATAAAGAACCTGACCCAGAATTTGCCATATGGCCACCAAGGTTTCAGCTCTGAAAGGAAGGAAGGGAATGCTGAATCATTCCGCTCCTAGGAGACAAACTGTTACACACCCTCATTTCCAGGTCAGATGCATTTTTTCGGTCTTGATGTCTATCCCTGAGTTTGTGACTATCCTTGTTTCCTGAGATAAGAAATTGTCATTGTAAAGGCCTGTGGGTGGTCAAAGAACTTAATTTGCCCTGGTGATTCTGGCCTCATAGAATGGCTCATCACAGAAACATTCACACATCCAAGCATGATCTCCCAAACAGAACCTAATTAGGGTAAAAGTCTCCTATGCTTCATATTAGCCTCTCGGGCCCTTCACTCAATCATCCAAAAATTAACTGCAAGCCTACTGTGTACCAGTTATGGAGCATACATCTGAGGGATCCCCAGTCATTTACGGGGAGAGAGAGAGAGAGAGAGAGAAGATAAACTTTGTAAATAGATAAATTACAATAAAATATGATGGATGTTATTTTAAACAATGTTACTTGGCAGCAGACGGGAAAGGGATTGCCTGAGGGAAGGGGAGGGGAGGGAGTTCAAGAAAGACCTCAAAGAGTCCAGTGATGTGAGCTGAGGCTGAAGAAGGAATACAAGTTTGGCGCGTGGTGGAGAGGGAGCCGCACCAGATGGGCACCCCGGGCCGGGGAATTCAGCGCATGGGGTCTGGTGAAGTCAGGGCAGGCAATGCATGGATGGGTGGAGTGGAGGAGAGGAAACAGGTCTGCTGAGCCTGCAACTCCTGAGTATTGGTCCTGACAGCCACCCAGTGCCCTGTGCCAGATACCCGACTGACGTTTATAAGAGTTAATTTGTAGAAAGCACCCCGACACCTTCCCGGTCGTATTTTGCTTGGACTATTACTGTGTTCATTTGGGGGACATATTCGCCACCACCCTAGCCCACGGGGGAGACTAATTAAATATTTGCTGAACGAATGAAGAACTTGTGGTTTCTAAGAAGGAATGGAGGTAGACAGGACTCTCATGATGCCACATCCTGCAGAATGGCGAAGGGAAAGCATTCTCTGCAGGATTGCTTCGGTCACCGGAAGGTCATTCCGCTCTTCCCTGCGGCCATTCCCACTCATCCCATCCAAACCCACGCTGGGGCGGCTAGATCACTCATCACAAAACCTTGCATTTGCACGGCATCTTCAGCTTACTCGTATTACCTTGTTTACATAACTGCAATCTTTAAATCCCAAACTTCCCATCTCTTGTATGAATCCTATTTCCAGATATAACCTGGATTTGGGGTCCCACTAGCCTCCACAGAAGGAAGCTCAGGAGGTCCTGCCCATACTGTCCCAAACGGACTCCTGCATCGACCCCTGCACTAATTTTGAGAAGGAATGAAGGGAGCAAGGTATGCATGCAGACTTTGTGAAAGGGGTGCCTTAACTTCCTGAACTTTAAAATCACTTTGCGGGCACCTCGGTGGCTCAGTTGGTTAAGCAACTGCCTTCAGCTCAGGTCGTGATCCTGGAGTCCCAGGATCGAGTCCCACATTGGACTCCCCACTGAGTGGGGACTCTGCTTCTTCCTCTGACCCTCTCCCCTCTCATGCTCTCTCTCACTCTCTCTCTCTCAAATAAATAAATAAAATCTTTAATAAAATAAAATAAAATCACTTTGCGAAGTCACTGTCTAGCCTCAGTGTAATTCCACATCCACGGAAAAAGGTACCATGGGCTGCAGATGCCCTCGCACATACTTATCCCACATCTGGAGCTGGGAATTAGATCAGGTCTCGAACTGTCTGCTAACTAGCTGGATGGCACTGAGTAGCTTTGAGCATCAGGTCCTTTATTAGTAAAACGAAAGGGTCAGGATGGATGATCTCAAAGGCTTTCCAGCTCTCACCCTCAATAATTTGCAAATGGGAAATGGCATTAGTAACTATTTCTGTATTTCAAAGCCAGTTAAGTTCTAGAGTTTATTTCAGAGGAATACTTGGCTCAGCAAATTGCCAAGGCTTTTCTATAGTTTGACGATAGAGGAAACTGGGAAATAGAGCGCATATCTTTATTCACTCAAAAATATTTATTGAGTGCCTATTACTGCAAGACACTGTTCTAGTCATCGTTACAGCACCGAACAAGCAAAGGAGCTCACTCTTTGCACGGAGCTTACTTCTTTGTGCTTCAATTAATCCAGCCCCATGACAAATAAATCTCTTCACTGCTTTGGATGGCAGAAATAGTGACCTGATAGGTTTGTTTTATGTGTCATGAATTGTGTCTGGCTATCTGTGAATTAGCAAAAGATTAAACTGCTTCAAAAACTGCCTGTCTTCAGTTTCTCCAGCAACTAATAACTAGGTATAATTTCTCGTAGTTTAAAAAGAAGTAACTTCTGGTTTGTGAACAGATTGAGATATATTCACACATGAATTCCCATAAAATTTTAAGACACTAAACAAAAGGGTTTAAATGTTTCCTGCAGCACTGAGAATATAATTTTCTTTTTCTAGGACTGACTCTTTAAAATGGTTCGTTTGTTTTTTTAATTTTTTAAAAAGTAATCTCCACGCCTAATGTGGGGCTCGAACTCATGACCCCAAGATCAAGAGCCACGTGTTCTACCGACAGAGCCAGCCAGGCACTCCTCAAATGCGGTTTTAGATACAAAACAGAAAGAATTTCCCTACTCTTTCACAGAATGCAGTATGGGTCTAGAACAGGAATATGATGTGGAACTTCAATTACTATATCTTTAAAAAGGCATCTTTACAAGCTGTAAAACAAAGAAATAAAACGAAGAGTTCTACTGACGCTGGGGGTAGAAAGATGTATATGCTAGGTCTAGATCAGTAAAATATAACATCACTCCATTGAACAATTTTAGAGCTAGAAGAACCTTAACCCTTAGTTTTATATAAACAAGAAACCTGAGATTCAAAGACATAAAGTGACCTGGCCAGGGCAAAGTCAAGATACTTGTTAGCAGCAAAGCTGTGCTAAGGGGCACCTGGGTGGCTCAGTCGTTAGGTGTCTGCCTTTGGCTCAGGTCATGGTCCCGGGGTCCTGGGATCGAGCCCCGCATCGGGTTCCCTGCTCAAACCGGCGGGAAGCATGCTTCTCCCTCTCCCACTTCCCCTGCTTGTGTTCCCTCTCTTGCTCTGTCTCAAATAAATCTTAAAAAAAAAAAAAAAAAAAAAGCTGTGCTAGGAATCCAGGTTTGCAGACTGCTTGTTCAGGAATCCAGTTCTACATTAACTAATTGTTAAGAGTTTTAGCAAATCAAGAATAGAGAGACAGTACCCCTTACAGATGACACACTGTTTCTAAACATAGGGCACCTAATGCTTGTAGTCTATTTCTCCAGGAGGCTATACAGTCTGATATTACTTATGAAGGGTTTGGGTAAATTTATGGATGAAGCATCTAGTACAGATACATTAGACACAGGTCATATTCAAAATCCCTATAAGTAACCTGTTCAGAATTTGGAATCCCTTTCCTCTGCTAAAGAAAAGTAACAAATTATAAGCTTATCTGACCAAGTATGGTTGAAATAGTAAGAATGATGTCCCAAAAAGCACCCTGAACTGGGCCCAAATTCCCCCCACCCCCAGTCCCACATCTGATCCCCGCAAAGTAGCTGGCTTACTTCCAGAGTGGAGGCTGGAGCCACTCAAACTGCAGGCTACAGGGGGTTCCTAAACCAAGGATTCCCATCGGAGACTGCTTGCATTAAAGATAATTAAGAATACCTAACACATACTTAACCTTTTGAGGTCAGGGTCACAGATGATAACCATGTCTTACTCAAAAATGTCTCTTGGACACAGCAGTGGAGAAATATGAGACCAGAATGGTCTGCACCTGAAATCTTGGCTTTTCTGGAATCAGAATTCAACACTTTTAGAAAGGAGGATGAGTTTAAAGAAAATCCATCAACGGTCTACTCTCCCACTTACACACTCAAGAGGTGACTCCAAACATAAATTTCTCCCCTTATATAGGTTCCTAGTTTGGGAATGATATTCTATAGTGCACTATTGATGCTTACACACTCCTGGAAAACTTTTAGAAACATTCATCTTAATGGCAATTTCGTAAACGTAGTAAGGGTTTCTATAAAGCTATACTGACAGGGTACGGATGCGAGCAGAATTGCAAATTTGGGGTTTGCAGCTTGATTTTCCTCGGACCTCCAGGCGGCTTCAGGCGAATTCGAGTTCCTCCCAAAACAAAGTCCCCTAAGTACACGGAATCCCGTTCTCAAATCTTGGCCTCAGGGCAGACGGCGGTGGTCAAAGGAAGCTCTCAAGGTTAGGGGCTTTCTCCAACCCAAGGAGAGCTCGCGGGGAGGGCGGCTGGTCTTGGGGGGGGGCGGCGAAGGAGACTTGGCTGGAGGAGGCCCGGCTGCGCGCGCCCACCGGCCGGCTTCCGGGGACCCCGGCGCGCCTCCCCGCCCTCCCGGGGCCCGCCTCGCTCACCGAGGTGGCCGCCGACGACGGTGACGGCGATCTGGTCCATGAGCACCGCCCGGAAGCGCACGTCCTGCTCGGAGCAGCGCTGCCGGAGGGCGCGCAGGATCTGCACCTGCGGGTAGTCCTCGCGGATGCGCCGGTCCGTCAGGAACCAGAGCTGGGAGCACATGGCTGTCAGGGCGGCGGCGCCCGGCGCGGCGCGGGCCCCCTCGACGCCCCGGGCCGCTCGCTCGGGCTGGCGGGCGGCCGGCCGGCCGGCGTCCGGGGCGAGCGCGCGCCGCGGCTCCGCTCCCGCCGGTGCGCCAGGCGCCTCTGCAGCCCTGACCCAGCGAATCTGCCCGGCCACTCAGCGCCGCCGCCGGCCCCGGCCAGCCAATCAGCGCGCGGCGGCGGGCGCGGGCTGGCCGCGCGGCCAGCTGCAGAGGCGGCCTCGGCGGGCGGCGCCCGGGGAGGGGCGGGGGGCCGGGGGCCTGCGGCGGCCGGGGGAGGGGCGGCGGGCGGGGCTCGGGGCCCCGGGAAGCCCGTGGGCCCGGCCGCGGGAGGGTATCCCCGCCTCGCCCGGGACCCCCCCGGTGGGCGTGGCGCCGCGGGCCGGGGTGGGGCGGCGGGAGCGGCCCGGGCGGCGGCCCGCGGGGCGGACAGGATGTCCCGGCTCCCCGACTAACGATGCGCAGCGGAATGCGTCCCAAAGGCGGTCGCGAGCATTCGGGGCCGAGGGCACCGGTGGGCCCCAGCAGAGTCCGGAGTAGAGCCTCAGGGACGTCCCAAGGGGGATTCTGGGGCCTGGCGAAGGTCACCCGGCTAGGCCCCCAGTTGGACCCTGGCCTCGGAATTCTCTGCGGAAATCCTGGCCTGGAGCTGGGGGTGGGGGTTGAGGGGAGTTGGGTTTTAGCCGCCTCCCGTTCGGATAATTTGAAGGTGCATTTCTCAGGGTCTCAGATTTTCTTACACTGGACAGCACCTCCTAGTTTGCGGCGCTTCTGGGCCTCAGAACCTCAGTGTGATGAAAACGGGTCTAAGACTCCTTTTAGAAGGACTACTGGCTGGTCTCCCCCCCCCCCGCCCAGGCCGTACGACTGAGTCATCTTTAAATACCGTCTTTGGTCCTAGCCAATTGCAAATTCTGCCTGCGAACAATGTTTGAAGCCAGATCCTTTTTAAATAACTGCAAGACTGAAGTTAGCCATCTTTGAAGATTGCATTTGCTCTTCCAGCTCATTAAAATAAGTCTTTTTCTTTCTTTCTTTTTTTTTTTTTGGCTTAGGGAAGTAAGAGTAATTTCAATGCAGACCCAGCAGTGACTACTTAGAAACCCATTTTAAGATGTCTCAGGTAAAGTATAGGCTTCACTGTAAATATTATGCAGATGTGTTCATTTACCTACTGGATATGCCTTTGGAGAAGTTATATCTAAACAGAATTTCAAAAATTAATTCTTTTTCAAGCAATGTTAGGTAAATCCTTTTGTGTTGCAATAGAAACCCTCCCCCATGTATTTTCTTAAAGTATCAGTAAACTAGTGCCCTATGGATTAGTAACTTCCGAAACTATCTTTTTTTTTTTTTTTAAGATTTTATTTATTTATTTTAGGGGTGCCTTGGTGGTTCAGTCAGTTAAGTGTCTGCTTTCAGCTCAGGTCATGATCTCAGGGTCCTGGGATCTAGCCCCACATCAGGCTCAGCGGGGTGTTTGCTTCTCCCTCTTCCCCTGCAGCTCCCCCCGCTTGTGCTCTCTCTCTCTGTGTCATAAATAAATAAAATCTTAAAAAAAAAAAAAAAGATTGTATTTATTTTAGAGAGAGTGAGAGCATGAGTGAAGGGAGGGGCAGAGGGGGAGGGAAAGAATCTCAAGCAGACTACACGCTGAGTGTGGAGCCCGTGGAGGTGGCCGGGGGGGGGGGGGGGGCAGGGGTAGCCCACAACCCAGAGATTGTGACCTGAAGTGAAATCAAGATCCTGGCGCTCAACTGACCGAGCTGCCCAGGTGCCCCCAAAACTATCTTCTAACCACAGATCAGCTTGGGCACTAGAGACTCTATCCTCTACATTGACCATTTCCTTGATATTTCATGGTGTTCACAAGACTCTGGTGCTTCCTATGGGGCTTTTGCAGTATCACACATACGATGTCTAAGAGATGATGAACCATAGTTTGCTGGAACGATTGTTTCTAACAGCTATATAAGAGTCAGTAAATTTAGAAGTTGCTTATAATCCATGTTCACAGTCATCTATGCAAGATTAGAACCTTAAGTCATATGCAGATGCATGTGCATATCTAGGCTTGAGGAGAGCAGGGTCTGAGAACCCAGATGGTGTCATCACTTCCTGTCTTTGCTTTCCCTTGCCAGCAGGTTCCTACCATCCCTGTGGTCTCCCTTTCCTAGGATGGGTGACAGGTGAGGACCTGGGGCAGTGGTATATCGTTAGGAGATGGCTACACTTGTTTAGGTGTAATGTTTTGTTATATTACCAAAATTCCTCAAGCACAGAGATACTGTCTCAGGTATAGGATTATTTTCCCGGATGTATTGGCATATAATATTTTTCCAGAGATGACTTCCAAATTCAAATTTAATCTTGACATCTCTTGAGCTTCAGCTATGTAAAAGGATGCTGTACTGCCATCACCTCAACGTCCCTAAAACTAAACTCATTCTTTTCCTCTGGATTCCAGATTCTACTGTCTTTAACAATAAGGAAAATATATTATCACACATAGCAAGAAATTTAGAGGTAGCTCAGCTTTAGAGTTAGTTCATTTAACAGCTAAATAACACTATCAGGGGATCCAGATTCTCTCCATCTTTTCACTCTGACGTTCTTCCGTTAGTGTCCCTCATAGTTACAAAATGGTTGCCACAATCCCACCTAACACATGCATCCACATAATGTCTGGCAGAAGTAGAGAGACTGTTTCTTCCCACGTGTCCCTTTATATTAGCGCGGAAAACTTGTCTTGGAAGCCCTCAAGCCAACTTCCCACAGTCTCATATGCCCACATCTAAACCAGTCGCCATCAAGAAGGAAGAAACTATCATGAATGGCTTAAATTATGATTTGCCCCTGTGGCTGGGAATTAGAATCCTTTCCCCTAAGCACACGTAGAGTTAGGTGAATAACCTGGGCAAAATGAGGGTTTTCTTAGGAGAAATGAAGGGAGAAAAGATGTTAGGACAAGCAACAGAGGTTTTTTTTTTTTTTTTAATGATTTTATTTATTTGACAGAGAGACACAGCAAGAGAGGGAACACAAGCAGAGGGAGTGGGAGAGGGAGAAGCAGGCTTCCCGCGGAGCAGGGAGCCCGATGCAGGGCTGGATCCCAGGACCCTGGGATCATGACCTGAGCCGAAGGCAGACGCTTAACGACTGAGCCACCCAGGCGCCCCAAGCAACAGAGTTTAATACAGACAGTAATAGGGTAAACATGTCAGCTAGGTTAGGCCATGGTAACAAATGATCTCAAAGTGGCTTATTACAACAAAGTTTTGTGTTTTGTTTTTTTTCTTGAAATACCCTACATGTTCATGGCAGGTCACCTTGGCTACATTCTAGTTTGTCTTCATGCTGGGATCCAGGCTTATCAATTGACCCTTATCTAGGACAATGTTGGTCTCATGAAAAAAGAAAAGTGATCATGGTGAATAACACACTGACTCTTTATACTTCTACCTGGAACTGATACATTCTCTTGCTCAGAACAAGTTCATCTGGCCAACTCTGAGATCCACAGGGAAGGACAGCAAACATTCGTGAAAAACCGTGACCAACAATATAGTCTGCCACACTCAGGGACCAGAAATAGTCCAATCCTGCTCTGCTAATCATCTCTTCTGAGGGTTCCCAAGGGGACTATACACAAAAAAGAAATTGTAATTGAAACCAAAGGATCATTTTATTCATAGCTGAGCTAGCACCCAATAACCTCTAGAATAGAACTCTGCCAGAAGACGAGGTTGAATGACATGGCGCAGGTTTAAGGCTGTTGCAGTGAAGCTTCCTAATTCCCTGTTCCCTTTCCACCCTCTACATTTTGGGGCCAGGATGCGTGGGCATGCCTGCAGAAAGAAAGGGGGGAGCAGATGATCAGATCTGGGAAGTAGACCAGCTTTACTCCTCTAAGTGTGTGCTAGAGACTGAGCTGGGCCTACTTAGCAGGAAATGGGGAGCTAGGCAGCACACAGGGCCATGTGACCTTTAAAAGTGACCCCAGCCACGTAAAATGTGAATTCGTTGATGTCCTGGGTTCTGACCAATCCAATTAACAAATTCTTCCTTCTGAAGGAAGCCATTAAGAAGACAGGGCAGAAGAGAAGGAAATTCCTTCCTATGTTCCCACAGTCTCACTTCTGTTCTCTTACTCTGTTAGGAAGAGAAATGGAAAAGTCCCCTATGCGTCGTCTGTTTGCCTCCTCATCTAGACTGTAAGCCTCTTCTTAAGAATGGGGGCCAATGCATCATGTATCATTGTTTCTACCTGTAGTAGGTACTCTGGTATCTGTTGATAACAGTGATGACTGTCATTAAGAGACATCATTGCAATTTCAGTTGACAAAACTGAGGTCAATTACAGATACACAGTTGGCCTTTGAATAACATGGGGGTTAGAGATGACCCCTTGCACAGTCAAAAATCCATGTATAACTTTTGACTCCCTAAAAACTTAACTACTGGGGCACCTGGGTGGCTCAGTCATTAGGCATCTGCCTTCGGCTCAGGTCATGATCCAAGGGTCCTGGGATCGAGCCCCGCATCGGGCTCCCTGCTCAGCGGGGAGCCTCCTTCTCCCTCTCCCACTCCCCCTGCTTGTGTTCCCTCTCTGTCTCTCTCTCTGTCAAAAAATAAATACAATCTTAAAAAAAAACTTTACTGGGGCGCCTGGGTGGCTCAGTTGGTTAAGCGACTGCCTTCGGCTCAGGTCATGATCCTGGAGTCCCGGGATCGAGTCCCGCATCGGGTTCCCTGCTCGGCGGGGAGTCTGCTTCTCCCTCTGATGCTCCTCCCTCTCACGCTCTCTGTATCTCATTCTCTCTGTCTCAAATAAATAAATTAAATCTTAAAAAAAAAAAAAAAAACTTTACTAATAGCCTTCTGTTGACCAGAAGCCTTACTGATAACATAAACAACACGTATTTTGTGTTACACGTATTTTATACAGCATTCTACTATAAAGTAAGCTAGAGAAAAGAAGGCGTTATTGAGAAAATCAAGAGGAAAGGGAGCCTGGGTGGCTCAGTCGGTTAGGAGTCTGACTCTTGATCTCAGCTCAGGTCTTGATCTCAGGGTCGTGAGTTCAAGCCTCATGTTCAAGCCAACTTGAAAAAAAAAAATCAAAAGAGAAAAAATACACTTAGTACTATACTATATTTATTGAAACAAATCCATGTATAAGTAGATGCACACAGTTCAAGTCTGTTGTTCAAGGGTCAAGTATACTAGGTCTTGTAACCTGGGATTCTGGGGCTCTATTTCTTGTCTTACTTCTAACCTTCAGTATATATTGGCACAAAAGGGTATTGAGATGTGGGTCTGGACAGTGGAAAGAAAGTGATAGTCTTCATAAATATTACATATGACCCCAAGCAGATGGATGTGCCAAGTATATAGAAGATCAAAATTCAATTGACCTCAATAAATTAGAGAAATGGTCATCAATGGCAGGTTAAAATGCATTAGGGAGCAAAAGAAGCATCACACACACAAGAATTCAAGAAAGAAAAACTAGCCAGGCAGAAATGTGGCCAAAAAGACCTGATAGATGTGCAAAACCAATAGCAAAATGAATAGAAAAATAGCAGGATATATTAACAGAAGCCTATGAAGCCAAATTCATCTTCACATCCCTGGGACCTCGCATATCGCATAGCGCCTGGTACACAGTGGACACTGGTAAATATATATTGAAAAAAATGTGTGACTTTGCCTTTGGTCGGATCGTCCATGCTGTTCCCTTCCTCTGAAAAGCCTTTGCATGACCAATTCCTATCCATTCTTCAAGGCCCAGCTCAAATGCAACTCCTATCATGTTGCCTTCTTTAAATTCACCCTACCCTCAGCTAGAAGAAAGCTCTTTGTTTCTGAATTTTCATAATTGATTAATATGTGCTAGTGATGAGTAAGTATTCCAGTAATGGGCACTGGGTCATTATTGGGTGAATGGTAACTCAGATTAAGACAGTCCAGGACACATAATTGCAAATTACAGAATTAATGACTAACAGAAAGTATCTGAAATTCTAGAACCGTTAATCACTGGCATTGACTCTCACTTTCTGTGTTCTAGTTTCTTCTCTCTATGCTGTATGTAATCCAGATGTCAGCATTTCCCTCATCCTCTCACTCAAACTCACACCCCTTATGCCTCCTCAGACCAATATCTTAGTGAACAAGACAGAATTTGCTGAAGGGGAGACATGATTCACATCACGTAGGCTGTTGCAACTGAAGACCCCCATGACATACCTCTTCTCCAGAGTACTTTCTCTCTGCTTCTGCCACAGGGGTCTTTTCGCATCCCCTACCCCAGCCTCCAGCCTTGCTGCTCTTCACCACCACCACCCCCAGCCCTATGCAGATTCCTCAACCCTTCATTACTGAGAGGAATGCCTTTTATTCTAGTTTCTACTTTCCAAACCTGCGCCCGGCAAATCACCATGTTTAGCAAAACAGAAGTTCTTCCAATTAGAGAACCCATCCTCTTTGGGAAATAGAAGGCGATTATAAATAATATTTTTCTTCTGCAAACATAATTAACACAAAATGACTGAGTCGGGTTTGTCCTCGAAGTCTTCAGGCGAAGCTTGTTGGAGTCGGCTTTTGAAGCTGACAGCGCACCTGGCTTTGCAAGGCAGAGTACAAAGAAGACATTCAGGAGGTTGCTTGCTGGCTGCTGTCCTGGATGAACTTGGCTCTCAGAGCCAGGTAGAAGTCTATAGTTCTCAAGGGGCCTTCCCTCTCTTGCGACAAGACTGCATGATTGCTTATCTCGCTGTCTGCCAGCCCCAGCCCCGTTCAGCTCTCATCATTAAAGACAGACCGTGTTTTCTCAGCCTTTCCCAGCTCCTTAGCCATTGCTGACCGAGTCGGGAATTCTCTTAGAAAACCTAACACCGGGCGCCTGGGTGGCTCAGTTGGTTAAGCGACTGCCTTCGGCTCAGGTCATGATCCTGGAGTCCCGGGATCGAGTCCCGCATCAGGCTCCCTGCTCAGCGGGGGGTCTGCTTCTCCCTCTGCCCTCTTCCCTCTCGTGCTCTCTGTCTCTCATTCTCTCTCTCAAATAAATAAATAAAATCTTTAAAAAAAAAAAAGAAAGAAAACCTAACACCATCTTTCCTTCCGTCTCACGTTAAGGTACCCGCTATGCTGCAATAAGAGCCCCCAAAGACTGTGACTCAACAAGAAATGTATTTCTCTCTCCTTCAGTAGTCCAGTAAAGAGGATGTCTGGGATGAGGAGGTAGCTCACGGGTTTACCCCAGGACCCAGGTTCCTTCCATCTTTAGTGCACCACCTACCCCAGGGCATGGTCATTGTTGGCATGTCTGAGGTTGGCTCTCTTGGCCACATCTGTGTTCCAGACCCCTAGAAGGAGAAAGAGAGGAAAAAGAAAGTGGAGAACGAGTGGCTTCCCTTGAATGCTGTAACATGAACATTATACTCCTAACTTCCATTCACACCCCAAGAACTTGGTCCCATAGTCGCATCTACTACAAGGGAGGCTGGAGACTGTACTTCCTAACTGGGGAGGTATATGCTCAGCTAAAACTCAATGTGGGGAAAACTCAATTACTAGAAGGAAGAGGAGAAATGGACACGAGGATGACAAATAGCTCCCACCAAACCTCCCTACCGCCATGTGGGATAAACATCTTAGCATGGCATAAGAGACTCTTGCCACTCTAGTAATATCCAGTCTCTTGAAATGCCCTGATTGTGCTTTTCTGTGTCCCACCTCCATGACTGTTCATGGTAAATTTTTCTCACTTTTCTTTGCCTGCTAGAATCAGCTCAACTAGCATCTTCTCCAGGAAGTCTGCCTCAACCTTTGTTTAGGGTCAGTGACCTTTCTTTGTGTTCCCACAACACACTATGCATTCCTCTCCTTCGGCACTTGTCAAAGTCCTTCAGTATCTGCACATATTTTAAATCATCTCTTTAGGCTCTGTCTCCATCTAGATTTTAAGCAATTTGAGAGCAATTATGCTATGTCTCAGTCTTTTCTGTATCCTTACTACCTAAGTCGAGCTGAATTCCTTTTGCCTGCCAGTGAGTAAAGTAAGTTGCACCATCGCCTGACCCCCAGGCATGCCCACTGAGTTATAGCTTTCATCCGTAATGGCCAGGCTGGATAAGTGCACATTCTTCTTCCTATTTGGACAAAAGGACTAGCCTGAAACCCCTGCTAGTCTAAACTCCTGATCCTCTTCTTTCTTATTTTTTTTTTAAATGACATCTATGGCACCATGAGCTCTATCAGTCTCTGACTGTGACACACACACACACCCCTTCTGAAATGTATTCTAGTCTGATGCTCACGTTTATTTATTTATTTATTTGACAGACAGCGAGAGAAGGAACACAAGCAGGGGGAGTGGGAGAGGGAGAAGCAGACTCCCTGCTGAGCAGGGAGCCCGACGTGGGGCCCGACCCCAGGACCCTGGGATCATGACCTGAGCCGAAGGCAGACGCTTAACGACTGAGCCACCCAGGCGCCCCCTGATCCTCTTCTTAGCTTTTTGCATTCCTGCTTCTGGGGAGCCCAAGACCTATTCTTGTTACCTCCTAGGGGCTGACTGCCAACCTCGAACCAGGGTATGACTGCCATTTGCTGCCATTGATCTTGGACCCCTCGGTTGCTAGGCTTCACCTACTATGCATCTCCTTGATACTGAAACCAGCTGGAACTAGTCCTGGCATATTTTTAATCTTGGGACATTGACAAATGACCCTTTAGTTAGGTCAGTTTTCCCCAGTTCTGCTCTTAGTGGGCTCTGGCCATTTTTCCTTCATCACTGGTCATCCTGCTAAAGTTCTATCACGCCTGATCTGTGAAAGAATCTGCCCATGTAAGAATTAATAAGTATTGTTGGTACCTTCTGTTTGAAGTGAACTAGTCCAACATAGGAGTGGATTCTTAGCTTTGTGGCATATCACTGGCACAAAATGATATATACTTTTTCTTTATATAGACTTTCTTTGGATGAAGAAATACAAGTGTTTGTGTATATATTTTTAAATTTATTTCATAATGTACATACATAATTATAAAACAATGTACATTATAAAATAATGTGCATTATAAAATATAATATATAAAATATATTTATAATATATATAATAAATAATGTACATTATAAAATAGATATTTTGAAAAATATATATCTGTAGCTTAAAATATAAACATTTGAGTATGCAAAACCAGTGTACTGAGCAGGTTACTCATTTTGCAAACATGTTTTATTTTACAAAAGGATTTACCAGTAAAATCTTAGGAATAAATATGTCTCTCTTTTGGTAGAACTTTAGTAACTGTTCAGTGAGGCAGAATTCCCAGTTCAGATGGATGATTTGGTCAGCCACATAATCTATCCTTTTGTATACCAAAGCAATGGGTTAGAAGCAAGGGGATTTAACCATAAAAAGTCAGGAATGTGGTGAAATCATCCAAAGACTTCGGCAATATCCAGGGAACAGAGAGGCAGTTAACTCTAGCGTTCTCGAGATGAAGATGCATTGGCAGTTTGTAATGAACTGAAGGCTCCCAACTCTAAAAGGTCACTTAAGAGTTAGAGATAGATAGGTTTCACCTGCATAGCTCAGGTGCTCAGAACCCTTCCAAGTTTCCCTGCCTGTATTCATTAGAAGCCATTCATTTATAAATGACAGAAATTCGTTCAACTAACATAAGCAAAAAGGGAATGTGCTGGCAGCTTATAACCCTGAAAGTCTAGGAGTGGACTTCAGTTACAGCTAGATCTAGGGGACTAAAAATACATTTTCTGAATTGGTCTTTCTCACTCTTTCAATTCCTTTCCCTTCCTTTTTCTCACTCTTGCTCTGCTTCTTTCTTACATTGACCCCATTCTCTTCTACAAGAGATACCTTCCTCTAGGGCACTGGGTAGCTCAGTTGGTTGGGTGTCTGCCTTCGGCTCGGGTCATGATCCCAGGGTCCTGGGATCAAGCCCCACGTTGGGCTCCCTGCTCAGTGGAGAATCTGCTTCGCCCTCTGCCCCTCCCCCCTCTTTCTTTCTCTCTCGCAAATAAATAAATAAAATCTTAAAAAAATATTTAAAAAAAATTTTTTTAAAGAGACACCTTCTTCTATATTGCAGAGAAGATGGCCATTCACATTCTTAACACTCTTTATCTGGAAGGCCAGATGACTTTTCTTCTACCTCTAAATGAAAAAAACAATCCTCCAGAAGAACTTGATGGGCTGACCCCTGGGCTAATCATAGCCAAGGCTATGGGGTTCCTTGGTTGCTGGGCCCTGTGGCTGTGAAGTGGGGTTGCGGTCATTGGCAGCCTGACCAGACTCCCACAGGGCAGACAAAACAAGAAATACCACCACACTCTCCTTTCTAACACCTGAGAGTCCCCGGTAAATATTTCGAGTGTTCCCACCAAACGGCCCAGGCTTCATTTCATACTTCTGCTGTCTCTACTCATACGTAAGGCTCCACACTGCTCACTGCTTGCCTGCTGCATGGATCCCTGCTCCATGGTTCCCTCGGAGCGCCTGTCACTTATGCTGATACCACTTAGATGGACCATGGTTGGCCACTCTGCTGCTCAGGCCAATGCCTGTGCTCTGTTTCTTTCCTGGACCTCCTCTCACTCCTCTATTTGGAGATGTGCCCATGATTTGACAGGGGCCAGTGCACAGAGCTGTGCAGTTATGCACAGTTGTGTAAGTTGTTTAGTGCACAAGGGCACCCAGTGAGGGCATGCATGGGGACCAAAGTCTAGCACGAAATGTAGTTCACTCCCGTTAAGCTACCCAACCACCCGCATGTGTTCTCCAGGAGGAAGAAGCACTTTTTCTATTTCTGCAAGGGTCCCGAGCCATGCCTGCAGGAGCTGTGAGTGCCCATAGGCAGCTGAAGGCACAGCTCCAACGGTCTCCTCTGAAAAGCAGAGGAACAGCTCCCTCTCTTGTTTGCCAGTGTATCAGAGAGAAGCCACTACCTGAAACATAACGCTGGGGGGGCAGCAGGGATCACAGGCCCAACCCACCCTGTCATCCACCCATAACATCCTCATATGCCCGCCCAATAGGCCAGAGCAAAAAATCATGAAAAACCATCATGAATGTGACAGAGCTGTCAAAAGCACACAGACATCAACCGTGGAAATTATAAAGCATTTTGGGTTCTATGTTTTCTAAAAACGGGCACATTTCTTATCAAGATAGAAAATAAAATCTAGGAGCTCCTGGGTGGCTCAGTTGATTAAGCATCTGCCTTCGGCTCAGATCATGATCTTGGGATGGAGTCCTGCATCGGGCTCCCTGCTCAGGGGGGAGTCTGCTTCTCCCTCTCCCTCTGCCCCTCCCCCTGCTTGTGCTCTGTCAAATAAATAAATAAAATCTTAAAAAAAAAAAATGAAAGAAAGAAAATCTAAGAAAAAACTGTGAGAACCAACTCATGGCAATACCGACGACCACCACGTGTGAGCAACCCATGTTCACATCTAGAGACGCAGTCAGATTGTGACGGCTCTCCCCTGTACAGGACTTTCCATGTTACAAGCAGCTTAAACTTGCCCCTGTCCCGCTCCCCAGAACATAGGGAAGACCCTGATGGCGAGTGGCTGGGTTTGACAAGTTTAGGTAATAGCTGCCTGTTGGTCCCAGAACTACCAGACTAACCAGACCTGGAGCCCTGATGCTGCAGGTGGCTGATGACCCCACACCCTTTCTGTTGTGGAGAAAGCTCTCCTAGGAATCTGGAGTCCCTCTTGCTTTCCCCCAGCCCCTCAGACATACGTACATAGAAAGTGTGGATGTGGCTTGAGTTCTTTTCCTGAAAGGCTCCTCCGCAGTCAGGCAGCACGGGAAGCAACAGAAAACTGGAGGAGGTGCCATCTCCCTGTACCCCAGCAATATCCAGATCCCACTTCCGTCCCAGGGGGCAATCGCTTCGGTAGGAAGAGGGGGCTGTGGCCACTGTTGCCACCTGGTGCACCCCCTGGAGCGGTGACTCCGTGAGATCAAAGGTGGTCACGCACACGTGTACATTTCTCAACCTGTGTCATTGGTAGGGCTGCCCCAGGGCTTTATTTTTTCGGTAGAAGACGTAGGAGTGCTTTGTAATCGGCCACTCAGACGTTTTCTTGTTCCCCTTGTGTGTTATCCTCAGTAAGACGAAATCGGACGTGTTCTAGCCAATGACAGAGGCAGGTGTGGAAGGGAGGTCTCCTGAGGTGGTTCCTGAATACATCAAAGAGAGAAGACACTCATCTAGAGACAGTGCATGGGGTGTGAGAGACGCCGTGAACTGCAGGAGCTTCTATCCGACTCAAGAAAAGATTCAAGAAGAGAACAAATGGCAGAGAAAAATCATTTCAGTAATGCGAGTGACACAACTGTGAGTAATTCCTTTTCAAACTGAATTGCCAACAGAGAGCAGTCCTATACCTCCTGAACTGAACCCCCAGTGAAAAGCAAAGGTGACGTGAGTCACACCCATTACTTGGGAAAACTGAGAGTCATTGACTCTGTCCCTTCTTGCCTGGGAAGTGGGCAACACACTGTGTGGTATTTATTTTGTCATGTCTTGCTGAAGCCTTTAGATTGTATTATTTTTTAATTCTTGATGCCAGCTAACGCATCAGATAATTTAGTCGTGTTCAGTAGAAGAGAGTGTACTATACGCAGCAGACATGAGGTGGGATATGTGGGAGGCAGCACAGGTAGGAGGAAAAATCCCCACTGAATCAGGAGACCCAAGTTCTTCTCCTGCCTCGCTAGCCCTGCTAACTAGCCAGCAATGGGATGTCAGAAAAGTCACTTAACCCTCACTAGCCTTATCTGCAAGATGAAGAATTTTAAATTAGATAACTCATTATTTAAATTAAATAACCTCTGGGGCACCTGGGTGGCTCAGTCAGTTAAGAGTCCGACTCTTGATTTTTAGCTCAGGTCGTGATCTCAGGGTTGGGAGATGGAGCCCCGTGTTAGACTCTGCACTCAGCAGGGAATCTGCTGGAGCTTCTCTCTCTCCCTTTCCCTCTGTCCCTCCGCCTCTAAAATAAATAAATAAGTCTTTTTTTTTTTAAGATTTTATTTATTTATTTGCGAGAGAGAGCATGGGGCAGAAAAAGAAGCAGTCTCCCCGCTGATCAGAGAGCCCGATGTGGGGCTCAATCCCAGGACCCTGGGATCATGACCTGAACCAAAGGCAGATGCTTAATGACTGAGCCACCCAGGTGTCCCAAATAAATAAGTCTTTTTTTTTTTAAAGCATTTTTTTTTTTTAAGATTTTATTTATTTGCGAGAGAGAGAATGAGAGACAGAGAGCATGAGAGGGAGGAGGGTCAGAGGGAGAAGCAGACTCCCTGCTGAGCAGGGAGCCTGATGTGGGACTCGATCCCGGGACTCCAGGATCACGACCTGAGCCGAAGGCAGTCGCTTAACCAACTGAGCCACCCAGGCGCCCCCAAATAAATAAGTCTTTAAAAAAAAATTAATTGGGGTGCCTGGGGGTCTCAGTCAGTTAAGCTTCTCCCTCTCCCTCTGCCACTCTCCCTGCTTGTGCTCTCTCGTGTGCTCTCTCTCTTTCTCAAATAAATACATTCTTTTTTAAAAATGTAATTAATTAATTAAATAAATAACCTCTAAAGCCAGCTCTAAAATACTATAATTCTGGGATGCCTGGCTAGCTCAGTTGGTAGAGCATAGGGCTCTTGATCTCAGTGTTGTGAGTTCGAGCCCTGTGGTGGGTGTAGAGATGACTTAACATCTTTAAAAAATAAAATAAAATGCTATAATTCCATAGTCTCATTAGAAGCATCACTAGGTATTCAAGAAACTCATAGATAAACACCAGGAGCCAAGAGTAAATGAACTGAACTGAGCCAACTACCAGCAGGAAACAAGCCCAAGCTGGTGAAGACCAGAGAGACAGCTGTGAAGTCTGTCCTTGTTTTCCCGGGAGGAGCGTGATGACTGGGCACTGTAGCCACGACAGACAGTCCTGGGGAAGTACTTAGTCCTGGGGGTCACTAAATGTTCCTTTCAATCTAGGTGTGAGATTAAGATACATCTAAATATTTTATTAAGATATTCTACATCTAGGGCGCCTGGGTGGCTCAGTTGGTTAAGCGACTGCCTTCGGCTCAGGTCATGATCCTGGAGTCCCGGGATCGAGTCCCGCATCGGGCTCCCTGCTCAGCGGGGAGTCTGCTTCTCCCTCTGACCCTCTCCCCTCTCATGTGCTTTCTCTCTCTCATTCTCTCTCTCTCAAATAAATAAATAAAATCTTAAAAAAAAAAAAAGATATTCTACATCTAAAATTCTATTAAGATACATCTAGGGGGCGCCTGGGTGGCTCAGTCGTTAAGCGTCTGCCTTCAGCTCAGGTCGTGATCTGGGATCGAGCCCCGCATTTTGCTCCCTGCTCCGCGGGAAGCCGGCTTCTCCCTCTCCCACTCCGCCTGCTTGTGTTCCCTCTCTCGGTGTGTCTCTCTCTGTCAAATAAACAAATAAAATCTTAAAAAAAAAAAAAGATACATCTAAAAATTCTCTGTGATTTACTTTTTTGGTCTTTTGTCTATTATATCTCTAGAGAAATCTATCCAAAAAGACCTACTCACACAGTAAAGTTCTTCATGTACCTGTAGAGCTGAGGTTGTACACAATATAACAGACCAGTAGTTAACACCAGCATAAAGAATTATGTTGTTGTAGCCATTCTAGATATACCCAAATGTGGCCCAAAGGTTACTGGTTACCTCCCAGCCTTCCTTGGTCTATGGTACTGTTCATGTTCATAATATACGATCTGTACTTTGTTGATGGCACAGCTTAGGTTCCAAATGTCCCCTTAGTTGTCTACAACGATAGGAGATAGGAGAGGGGTGCCTGGGTGGCTCAGTCGGTTAAGCGTCCGACTCTTCTTTTGGCTCAGGTCATGATCTCAGGGTTGTGAGATTGAGCTCCATGTTGGGCTCTGTGCTGGGCTCTGTGCTTATGGTATGGAGTCTGCTTAAGATTCTCTCTCTCCCTCTCCCAATGCCCTGCCCCCGCTCAAGCTCTATCTCTCTAAAAAAAAAAAAAAAAAAAAAAAGACACTTTTACAGACTTAACCTTGTTTTTGGTGACCATGGTAGTTTTCAGGACAATTGGTCAGTTATTTTTTTTTTAAGATTTTATTTTTAAGTAATCTCTATACCCAACATGGGGCTCAAATTTACAACCACAAGATCAAGAGTGGCATGCTCTACCAATGAGCCAGCCAGATTACTGCCTTTTGGGAGGAAGACCACAAGAGGTAAGGTTTGTTAAGAAAACAAATTCAACTGAGTAAATTTGATGATCTAATTCACTTTATTAAGTGAGTCATGAGTTGGACAGCATCCCACCCTAACAAGTAGGAAGGAATTGAAGGAGTTGTATAAAATAGATTTTTGTAGGAAGGAGGGTGGGGCAAGGAAGTTATTAGCAAAAGAAAGAAAAGATTGTTTCAGGTTAGGTCTCTTTCCCTTAGGGGGGAAGAGCAGGTAGTCTTATCCTGCAGATTACCTCCTCTTTCTTTGGGGATGGGGAGGAGGATGGAGAGGCCCATGTGACAGATTATCTCATTGGTGCTTATCAGAAAAAAAGGGGTTTTTTTGTTTTTTTTTTTTTTTAAAGATTTTATTTATTTATTTGAGAGAGAGAATGAGATAGAGAGAGAGAGCATGAGAGGAGTGAGGGTCAGAGGGAGAAGCAGACTCCCTGCTGAGCAGGGAGCCCGATGCGGGACTCGATCCTGGGACTCCAGGATCATGACCTGAGCCGAAGGCAGTCGCCCAACCAACTGAGCCACCCAGGTGCCCCAGAAAAAAAAGTTTTAAGTAAGCTCAGTGCCCAGCATGGGGCTTGAACCCAGGACCTCAGGATCAAAGAGTCGCATGCTCCACTGACTGAGCCAGCCAGGCGCCCCAGAAAATTCTTGACTGACTGTTAAGACTACGTTTCTGGGGGGAGGTTGAAATTGCAGTTAGGTTAGGTATTAAGCCTGGGTTTGGTGAGTTGGCCTAAGTGACACCATTTTGGGTCTGTGGTTTTCTTTTTAACAGATGTCATTTTTCATCACATTATATCAAGGATACATACTATCAATATGACTTGTTACTACTGATGTTGACCTTGATCACCTGGCTGAGGTAGTGTTTGTCAGGCTTTTCTACTGTAAAATGACACTTTACCTCCCTTTCCATACTGTACTCTTTGGAAGGATGTTACTCTGTGCAGCTCACACTCAATGGGAGTTATGTTCTACCTCCTTAAGGGCAGAACATCTACATAAATTACTTGGAATTTTTTTGCACAGGACATTTGTCTTCTCTCACTTTTACTTATTTATTCAATCATTGGTGTCACCCACGGACTTCTTATATTCAATTGCTGTTCCTGTCTGGAAATGTAGTTTTTTTTCCTGGTCACATGCTCAGAATTTAGGAGAGAATCACATTGCATTCTCATGGATATTTATTCTGTACATTGGGTTATAACCCAATACTAATTTGTTTATTTTGTTGCTTAAATTGTTCCAGCTTCGGCCATTAGGAGCTCTTTCAGGTGGTTGCTGTATCTCTTTGACATATCCCCATCATTGTCTTACTGTTTTTTGTTTTGTTTCGTCTTTTAGCACTTCATTACTTTTTGGTACTACCAAGATACTTCAGGCTCAGGGCGCCTGGGTGGCTCAGTCGGTTAAGCATCTGACTCTTGCTTTTGGCTGAGGTCTTGATCTCTTGGGTTGTGAGACTGAGCTCAGTGTGGGGGCTCTGCGCTCTTCCTGGAGTCTGCCTGAAGATTCTCTCCATCTGCCCCTCCCCCTACTCGAGAGCTTATGTGCACAAGTGTGCACTCTCTCTCTCTCAAATAAATGAATAAATCTTTTTTTTTTTTTAAAGATGCTTCAGGCTCATCTTGAATATTTCCTGTCCCAATGCTAGAATCAGCCATTCATCCAAGGAGCCAGAGTTCATTCCTGATTTGCATATTTGTATCTAAAATGAACTCATTTAAAGTGGCAAGGGACAGAGTGCCTGGATGGCTCAGTCGGTTAAGCGTCTGCCTGCCTGCCTTCGGCTCAGGCCACAATCTCAGGGTCCTGAGATTGAGCCCTGTATCAGGTTCTCTGCTCAGTGGGGTGTTTGCTTCTCCCTCTGTGCTCTCTCTCTCTCTCAAATAAATAAACAAGATCTTTCATTAAAAAAAAAAGTGGTGAGGGAGGCTGGGAGTAGAATGAATGGGACCCCACTTCTGCTTGATTCAACTATTTTACCATGCTTAACCCCAAGAAAATTTGACACCTATATTAGTTTCCAAATATTGCTGTTACATACATTATTTCCTATTGCTGCTGTAACAGATGACCATAAACTTACCTTAAACTTTGTAGCTTGAAACAACACAAATTTATTATTATCATCATTATTATTATTATTTTAAATAATCTCTACACTCAGCGTGGGGCTTGAACTCAGAACCCCGAGATCAAGAGTCACATGGCCCTCCAACTGAGCCAGCCAGGTATCCCACAAATTTATTATCGTACAGTCCTGGAGGTCAGAAGTCTAAAAATGGGCCCTACGGGGCCAAAATCAAGTGTTGACAGGGCTGCACTCCTTCTGAAGACTCAAGGGAGAATCCGTCCCTGGCCTTTTTTAGCTTCTAGTGGCAATCCACATTCCTTGCTTCCTGGCCTCCTCAGTGGCATCACAACAATCTCTACAACCTTTAAAATATTCTTGTTTTAAAACCTCTCATTTAGGGGCACCTGGGTGGCTCAGTCGTTAAGCGTCTGCCTTCGGCTCAGGTCATGATCCCAGGGTCCTGGGATCGAGCCCCGCATCGGGCTCCCTGCTCGGCGGGAAGCCTGCTTCTCCCTCTCCCACTCCCCCTGCTTGTGTTCCCTCTCTCGCTGTCTCTCTCTCTCTCTCTCTGTGTTAAATAAATAAATAAAATCTTAAAAAAAATAAAAAAAATAAAAAAAATAAAACCTCTCATTTAATCACACTTGCAAAACCCTTCTGCCATGTGAGGTGACATACTCACAGGTTCTGGGGATTAGAACATGAACATCTTTGCAGGGTCATTCGTTATTCTATCTACCACAAAACCCTACAATGAAAAAGTGACATTGGCTGATAAATCACAGTCTTACCTATTTATACTACACAGGACATTCTGAATCTAAATATTTTGAAAGCCTCAGACAATCATTTCTCCTTTTCTCAAAAGGAGATATTAAGAAAATTATCTAATAAACTCTTTTAAGCAACTTATGTCAACTTTCTGGTACTTTGCCCATAAAAAGTAGCACAATTTTCCTCACTAATTCTAGTGATATTATTCCTAGTAGCAATTTAGAACATGTGGGTTAAATAGTCCATGTAGTTGATTTCCTACTTTAACCAAATGCTCTCTAGACAAGAAACACTAAAGCCTTTATCCAGGTTCATAGGGTCATAATGGCTCTCATAACCTGTCCCTTTACTATGTGTTTTTCCATCCTGACAGTAGAAGGCCCATCAGTCAATCATGTTGATCAGAGACTCTCCAACTCTGTGTCCCATAAGGTGGACCCACTGTATTAGACTTAAATAATTATGGATTTTTTCCAAATGGGAAAGAAGTTACAGTGATGAATAGATTGTTATACATTTCAAAAATGTTCCCCATTCATCTTCCTTAACACTGGGGCCTCCTACTGCTTGACTGTCAGCACATGCTAGCTGACAACAAAAGGAATGCACAGGAAGCCAATTAAAATTAACAGAAAAAGTCAGAGATAAGAATAACAAATCATGCCTGGTTCGACAGCTCCTGGAGCTCTTCTGTAATTGTATGTTCCATACATCTAACAGAGAAACATTTTGCTACCCAAGATGCCTTATCACATCAAGGACTCTAGATGTAAAGGATAAACATCTTTCCCTAAATATGATGGAACCTACCACTATTTCTTCATTGCATTGCAGAATCTTAACAAAAGGATACCATTTTTTTTTAAAGATTCTATTTATTTGTCAGAGAGAGAGTGAGAGAGAGCACAAAGCAGGGGAAGCGGCAGGCAGAGGGCGAAGCAGGCTCCCCGCTGAGCAAGGAGCCCAATGTGGGACTCGATCCCAGGACACTGGGAACATGACCTGAGCCGAAGGCGGATGCTCAACCGGCTGAGCCACCCAGTCATCCAAAAGGATACCATTTTTGTCTCATAAAAGACTAATTTAATCCAGGAGGGGCAAGAATATGGGCTTTGGAGCCTGGTAAATCTGAGTAAACATCTTCCTAGCTGCATGACTATGAGTACATTGCTTAACTGAATAATTTGAGTTAGTTACGAATTACATTTGGTTGTTTGTAGGTCATAAAGCAGCTGAAATGTGAAAGAGGCTGATCTCTCCCTCAAAATAAAGAAATGAAGAGTTAGGTGGTTCAAGATTGGGATGGTGGCTCCTTGATCATTACGTTTCTAGGTTCTTCCTTTCGGCATGTCCCCATCATCTTTAGCACATTCTAGGTCACTCATGGTCTAATATGGCTTTTGAAGCTCTGGTCACCTCATCTGCTTTCCAAGCAGCAGGCAGGATGAAAGGAGGAAGGACAACAAAAATTTTCCTGGAAGCCCCACACAGTGACTTCTCTGTATATCTAACTGGTGGCTCCTATCTGCAAGGTAAATGGGAAATGTAGTTTTTCCTCTGCACACACTGCTCAGAACTTGGAAGGAAAGAATCATACTAGATTCTGGGCAGAGAGGTCTAAACAATCCTCAATGTCCATGATTCCCTTCTTTTAGTCACAGAAGCACCACCATACCTATCTACCACTAGTTTTACCTTGGCATGGGACCACTGAGTAGAGGTTATATTTTTCAGCCTCTCCTGCAGTCAGTTGTGGCCATGTGACTATGATCTTCCTGGACAAATGGGACATGAACTGCAGGGTTTGTGTGGAATTTCCTTAAAGAAATGGCCTGTCCTTCATCCTCTCCTCCTCCTTCCCACAGGCTGGGGCGTGCGTGTGTGGTGGTGAGCCAGCTTTTACCAAATAGGTGAGGACAGCACCCTGGATGATTCAATGGTGGAGTAATGAGACAGAAGGTACTGGGTCCCCGGATAACTGGGTGAGGCCGAGACACCCGCCACCTGGACTTTTTGCCTGTCTCTGTTCTGTGAGAGAGAAATATACCTTCAGCTTGTTCAAACCACTGTATTTTGTTATCTCTTTGTTACAGCAAGTTAGCCTATATCCTAAGAAATACAGGCCACCTTTCTAGGCCTCAATTTATTTTCCTGTAAAATTGCAATGGCATTATGTACTCCACTGGGTTATAGCCAGAATTAAAAATAATATAAGGAAGGCACCTGGCAGGGCTATTAGAAGTAATAGTTACTAGCATGGGTTTCATGAGAGGATTCTGAGGAGCCGAGGAGCTGAGTAAAGCACTGGGAGGAAATCGGCAACTTGCTTCCCCACCAGTATGACTGGGAACTATTCTGTGTGATTGGATTCTTGATTTAGCAACAAAAGCATAAGAACCATAAATGTCTTGGATTTAAATGCTAGTTAAAATGTTTAGAAAATACCTCCGGATGCATTTTTCCCTTCTTAATTTGGATTATTTCCCTGCCTGAGGTTGGCACAGAGAAGTGCAGAATGCAGAGATGATGGATCTCAGTAGTAGACAGCGGAACAATACTGCAAAATATAAGGTAGGACCAGCTTTTCCTCAGCGGGCTTGAACAGTGGGATCAGGGAAGGCCACAGGATAGTGTGGGGTTTCTCCCCTGCTGTCATGAGGAGGGAAAAACAGCCAGCAGGAAGTATAATTCTGAATTGACTAAATTCAATTTGAACTCATAGAGACATAAACATAATTAAAAGGGTTTTTTTTTCCCATGCTATTAGCAGAAGTAGAGCTTGAGTCTAACATAGATTTAGTTGTAGAAAATAATGAACATTATATTCTTTTGCACATCTGAGTCATAGTATGCAAATTTCTATCCTGCTGCATGATACTTACAAAGTTGGTACAAAAAAAGCACACATATAGTCAATTTCATTTATGAACAGAGATTCCATAATCTTAAATAAAACATTGACAAATTTAATCCATTAGGACAGTAAAAAGAATAATACATCACATCCAAGTAGCATTTAGCTCACAAATGCAAGTGTAATAGGATTTTAAATTGGAAGTTTCAGCCAGAAACCCTAAGACAGTAGATATTAGATAACGAAGTTGTCAGCAGGCCATCTTGTAGGAGTTTCAGAGTAAATGGTCAAAAACGAGTTGCACATCTCAACCCCCTCACCATCAGGGGTATAAAGGTTGCTGTAAACTTTGTGAAGAGGACTTTTCTGAAAAGAACTAGGCTGTATCTCTCCTCCCCTCTCTCAGGGAGCAGGGGTAGGGGATACTTTCCCCTTCTTAAGTCAAGAGGGAACCATTTCAATGGGACCACCTGGAGACTTTGATCTGTAATTCCTCCAGGTAGTAGGTCAGTGTCTGCCTCATGCCTGGAACATGGGAAGAGCCGAGATGGGCTAGCTAGCTGTTCAAACCACAGGGGAGGAGGGGCATTGATTATGTCAAGAGGCCTGCACTCCAAGAGTTAGCCAGGGTGGAAGATTTCTTTGGAAGGGGAGCTGGCTTAAACCCTATTAACTCTTGCCCAAGAGAATGGCTTGGAAGAGTCATGGGACTCCAACAGAAAGAGCCACAATAGAGTGGGCCACCAAAACACAAGAGCTGAGATGGGAGGAGCCAATGGAAGAAAATGGTATCACCAGCACTGTGGCAGGTACAACAGAATGTATCTACTGGGGGCCTCTGCAGAACCCATAAACATAGCCAAGAAGGAAATAGTCAGTTTGAGTATTTACCAATCCCAAAGAACTTGAAACTATTTAATGAAAGTGTTTCTTTCCCAAACCTGAGAGAAAGTTCTTACTTGACTCTCCCAAACCTGAGAGAGCCACCTGGAAGAGAAGGTGATAACCTAGACAGGGAAAGAGAGCATAACCATGGCCCTACCTCCCTCCATTCCTGTTGTTAAGTGTTCATGCAGA
This sequence comes from Mirounga angustirostris, assembly GCF_029215605.1. Classification (NCBI taxonomy): domain Eukaryota; kingdom Metazoa; phylum Chordata; class Mammalia; order Carnivora; family Phocidae; genus Mirounga; species Mirounga angustirostris. The sequence continues at coordinate 157,426,387 of NW_026991712.1, forward strand.
AGGTCCAAGTTAGAGGAGAGGAGTTTTCACTTTAATAAAGTTTGGAATTTTGATTATTACATAGAATTGGGCATTCCAATGCCTGAACTAAAACTGTCATTGATTGTGACCATGGGATCTTTTTATTATTTAAGAGTCATGTGAATGCCTGAGATTCATCAGGACCAGAGGGGAAAGCTTCCCCAATGAATAAATTTTAAAGGCACATTGTGAATGAGATCCAAAAAGCATGGAATTTTTAAAAATTGGTAAATTGGGTCCCATCAAAATTTAAAAATTTGGAGATGTATCCACACAATGGAATGCTAATCAGCCATAAAAACGTGTGCACTAGTGATCTCTACAATAACATGGATGAATCTTACAAACATTATGCTTGGTAAGAAAAGCCAGAGAATACATACTATATGATTTTATTTATATGAAATTCTAGAAAAGGGAATATTAACCTCTAGTGACAGGTACCAGATTAGTGATTGCCTGGGGCCATGATGCTCACTGCAGCATTATTCATAATAACAAAAATATGGAAACAACCCAAATGTCCATCAACTGATGCACAGATAAATAAAATGTGGTATATTTTGGTAATAAAAGGAATGAAATACTGATACATTCTACAGTTTGGATGGCCCTTGAAATATTATGCTAAGTGAAAGCAGTTGGACACAAAGGACCCATACATGTTGTATGATCCCATTTTTATATGAACTGTCCAGAATAGGCAAATTTATAGAGACAGAAGGTAGACAAATGGTTGTGTAGGACTGGGAGAAGGGTTGGAGTGAAAAGGGGATGAGGTTCTTCTGGGGATGATGAAAATATTCCAAAATTTATCGTGGAGATGATTGTACCACTCTGTGAATATACTAAAAACCATTGACTTGTACATTTTATTTTTTTTAATTTTTTAATTTTTTTAAAGATTTTATTTATTTAAATCCCAGAGCGGGAAGCCCGATGTGGGACTCGATCCCAGGACCCTGGGATCATGACCTGAGCCGAAGGCAGACACTTAACGACTGAGCCACCCAGGCGCCCGACTTGTACATTTTAATTTATTTTTACTTTTTTTAAGATTTTATTTTTAAGTAATCTCTACACCCAACATGGGGCTTGAACTCACAACCCTGAAATCAAGAGTTGCATGCTCTACTGATTGAGCCAGCCAGGTGCCCTCATTGACTCATACATTTTAAATGGGTGGGTTGTACGGCATGAGAATTCTCTCTCAATAAAGCTGATGTCCAAAAAATGCAATTGGAGACAATTGGAAATCCTTTTGGGGAAAAGAGTCAAATTGGATTCTTACCAATACCATTAAAAATATGCATTTTTAAAAAGATTTTATTTATTTATTTGAGAGAGAGTGAGTGAGTGAGAGAGAGAGCACACAAACCAGAGGGGAGAGGCAGAGGGAGAGGGAGAAGCAAACTCCCCACTGAGCAGGGAGCCCATGTAGGGCTCAATCCCGGGACCTGGGGATAATGAACTGAGCCAAAGGCAGATGCTTAACCAACTGAGCCACCCAGACACCCCTGTACATTTTTTTTTTAAGTAAACTCTATGACCAACATGGGGCTTGAATTCACTATCCCAGGATCAAGAGTTGCATGCTCTAAGGATTGAGCCAGCCTGGTATCCAAAAAATATACATTTCTGATTAATTAAAAACCTGAATATTAAAAAATGCTATGAAATTATTAGGAAAAAAAACTATAGAAAAATGTTTATGACCTAAGGAGTAGGGAAAATCTTGCTGAGGGAGATTCAAATAGAAGAAAAACCTTAAGGGCGTCTGGGTGGCTCAGTCGTTAAGCATCTGCCTTCAGCTCGGGTCATGATCCCAGGGTCCTGGGATGGAGCCCCGCATCGGGCTCCCTGCTCTGCGGGAAGCCTGCTTCTCCCTCTCCCACTCCCCCTGCTTGTGTTCCCTCTCTCACTGTGTCTCTCTCTGTCAAATAAATAAATAAAATCTTAAAAAAAAAAATAAAAGGAAAAAAACCTTAAAAGAGAAGTGATACATTTGACTATGTCACTATTAAAAACTTCTGTAGAACAATAGATACCATAAGTAAGCTAAAGGCAGCAGACTGAGAAAAAATATTTGTAGTATATGTATTAGGAATTAAGACTCATTATGTATAAAGAACTCCTATAGTTAATAAACAAACAAACAAAAAAGAAAACAGGATACCAACAATTTACAAATGGGAAAACACAAATGGCTAATATACATATTAAAACACACTTTTGATCAATTCTCCCAGGAATCAAGGAAATGTAATTTAAAATAAAAAATTTCAGGGGCACCCAGCTGGCTCAGTTGGAAGAACAAGTGTCTCTTGATCTCAGGGTTGTGAATTTGAGCCCCGTGTTGGGTGTAGAGATTATTTAAAAATAAAATCTTTAAAAAAATTTCACCCATTAGATCAGAATTTAAAAGATTGTTAATATTAGGTGTTAGGAGGGATACGAAAAGCTTTCACAAAGTTGAAATGCCTAATTCTCATAGAGACTGCTGGTAGGAATGTAAATTGGCACAGCCATGGGAGGGCAAATGGCAGCACTGACTAAAATTTTAAATGTGTGTATATTATGACCTGGGAGCTCCCTCTCTCAGCATCTACCATAGTGAAGCACTTACAAGTGCACAAACTGGGGGCGCCTGGGTGGCTCAGTCGGTTAAGCATCTGACTTCTGCTCAGGTCATGATCTCAGTGTCCTGGGATGGAGCCCCAGGTGTGGCTCTCCAGTTATAGATCTTCAGGGAGTCTGCTTGTCCCTCTCCTCCTCCCCTCCCCTTGCCCCTCCCTGCTTCGTACTCTCTCTGTCTCTCAAATAAATGAATAAAATCTTAAAAACAAAACAAAACAGAACAAAACAAACAAACAGGGGCGCCTGGGGGGTTCAGTGGGTTGAGTGTCTGCCTTCGGCTCAGGGTCCTGGGATCGAGCCCCAAGTCAGGCTTCCCTGCTCAGCAGGAAGCCTGCTTCTCCCTCTCCCTTGGCTCCTCCTCCTGCTTGTGCACCCTCTCTCAAATAAAAAAATAAATAATAAAATCTTAAAACAAACAAACAAACAAACACGTGCACAAGCGGCTTGTATAAAGATGTGCATGGCAGCTTTGCTCATCCTAGGACAAACTGGGGGAAAATTTAAAGGTCTAAGTTTTATTGGGAGTGGACTGGCTATGCACGGTTTAAAAGACAAGGTTGATTTTTTTTTTTTTTAAGATTTTATTTATTTATTCATGAGAGACAGAGGCAGAGAGAGAAGCAGGCTCCCAAGGAGCAGGAAGCCCGATGTAGGACTCGATCCCAGGACCCTGAGATCATGACCTGAGCCGAAGGCAGACGCTTAACTATCTGAGCCACCCAGGCGCCCGACAAGGTTGATTTTTATGTGCAGAGAATGACCTCCAGGATTTATTCTTGGTGACAAAACAAATGTTTTGTCGACCAATATGTTTGGTATGATACCATTTAGTAAAATCAACCTCACACAAAACAATGTTATCTGCAGGTATGTGTAGATTTAAAACATAAGAGTAAAGGCTGAGATACTATCAACCTGAAAATAACAGCCAATAATAGCATATTATTGAGTGTTTTCTATTAAAAAAAAAAAAAAACTGCTCTGAGCCCTTTGAAAGATTTTCCTCATTTAATCCTTATAATGACCCTATAAGATGTGTACCACTACCATCTTCATGATGATGAACTGAAGCTGAGAGAGGTTAAATGACTTGATCAAGTCATGCGTAAGTTGCAGAATCAAGATTTGAATTTGTAGGGCGCCTGGGTGGCTCAGTCGTTAACCATCTGCCTTCGGCTCAGGTCATGATCACAGTGTCCTGGGATCAAGTCCCCCATCAGGCTCCCTGCTCGGCGGGGAGCCTGCTTCTCCCTCTCCCACTCCCCCTGCTTGTGTTCCCTCTCTCGCTGTGTCTCTCTCTGTCAAATAAATAAATACAATCTTAAAAAAAAAAGATTTGAATTTGTAAATAATCTCTCTTATATGTGGAATCTAAAATAGTCGAACTTATAGAAGAAGAGAGTAGTCCGGTGATTACAGGGGCTGGGGGGAGAGGGAAACTGGGAGGTGATGGTCACAGAGCACAAAGTTTCAGTTATGCAAGATAAGTAAGTCCTGAAAATCTGTTCTACAGCACAGCACCTATAACTAGCAATATTTTATTTTATTTTTTAAAGATTTATTTACTTATTTATTTGAGAGCTAGAGAGCAGAGGGGCAGAGGGAGAGGGAGAGGGAGAGAAGCAGACTCCTGGCTAAGCATGGAGCCCTACATGGGGCTCAATCCTGGGGACCCTGAGATCATGACCTGAGCCAAACCAAGAATTGGTCACAACCTACTGTGCCATCGAGGTGCCCCACAGGATTATATTTTATAATTGAATTTTGCTAAGAGGGTAGATGTTATGTTAAATGTTCTTACCACACAACAAAAATAATAATAAAGAGAAGGAAGAAAACTTTGGGGGAGGATGGAAACATCTGTGGGCTTGATAGTGGTAATGATTTCACAGGCATATACTTAATCTCAAACTCATTGAATTGTATGCATTAAATATATATCTCTTTTTACATGTTAATCATACATCAGTAAAGTGGGTTTTTTTTTTTTTTGAGAGAAAAAAATCAAAAACCAAACCCAAACCAACCAAACAAACAAAAGATTTGAACTTGGAGAATCTTGCTCCATAGCTGTAAGTCTTAACTTGGGTTATATGTGGGGAAGGGGAGGGACGCCTGTATTACTTTGGCTAAATGTGGGCGGCTCAGTCTGTTAGGCAGCTGGCTCTTGATTTCAGCTTAGGTCATGATCTCAGGGTCGTGAGATCGGGCCCTGCATCACATTCCATGCTCAGTGGGGAGTCTGCCTGAGGTTCTCTCTCCTTCTCCCTCTGCCCCCCGCTCTCTAAAATAAATAAATAAATCTTTAAAAATTTTAAAAATATATGGGGGGACAGGGAACTAGCATTGGGATGGTGGTCAAAGGAGCCACGGCCCAATTTGTAATGTCTTTATTTTGTTTAAAGGTGCATTAATTTTTTTTAAGATTTTATTTATTTTTTTATTTGACCGAGAGAGAACGAGTGAGAGAGAGCAGGGAGCCCTACACCGAGCTTGATCCAGGACCCCAGGATCATGACCTGAGCCGAAGGCAGATGCTTAACCGACTGAGCCACCCAGGCGCCCTGTAAGAGTGCATTAATTAAAAAAAAAAAAAAAAAAAGTAAAGGTGCATTAATTTTTTGTATCAAATTTACTTAAAAAAGAAATATGGCAATTTACTAATTTTTATAGAAGGTGAAAGAGATAACCCTGATCCCACTGTGTTATTCTTAGAAATGACATCAGGATAGGCTTTTTCCTTTTTTTTAGTACTTTTTTTTTTTTTAAAGATTTTGTTTATTTATTTGAGAGAGAGAGAGAGAGCACATGAGGGGGGGAGGGTGAGAGGGAGAAGCAGAGGGAGAAGCAGTCCTGATGTGGGACTTGATCCTGGGACTCCAGGATCATGACTTGAGCCAAAGGCAGTCGTTTAACCAACTGAGCCACCCAGGCGCCCCTCCTTTTTCTTTTTTTTTTTTTAAAGATTTTATTTATTTATTTGTCAGAAAGAGAGAGTGAGCACAAGCAGGGGAAGCGGCAGGCAGAAGGAGAGGGAGAAGCAGGCTCCCCACTGAGCAAGGAGCCCGACACGGGACTCCATCCCAGGACCCTGGGATCACGACCCAAGCCAAAGGCAGACACTCAACCAACTGAGCCACCCACGTGTCCCAACATAGGCTTTTTCCGAAGCGCTTTAGAAACTGCGGATGAGCACTCTCTGACATGACAACTCAAAATATGATGAATAAAGAAAAAACATGATGAGTAAAATGCATTCAATTTGGAAATTACGGTATGCTAAAATTGAGATTAAGACAAAAGTCAAGTACCTCTTTCTTCGGTCTTACCATAACCTTATTTCAACTTCTTTCCTGCTCCTACACATTCCAGGAGAAGAAATCCATGCTCTATTTCCTGTCCATGTTTTGCTGAATTTGCTCCCATTTTATCCTCTGCCCAGAATGCTTGCACCCTCACCTCCTTGGTTCACTCACTCCTTCAGGGAGCCATCTGTACCTAGTTCAATGCATAGCGCGGAGGCTTTTAATATGTGTTAATAGACCTTGGAATGATTACTGAAGAAGTCTTCTTATCCAACAGATCAGGACCAGAAATTGAATAATTCTGTTAAAGAAAGAAATCACAGAATGGGACCTATACTTACGTTTAATATTTCATTCTAACATCAAGCATATTTATATACATTCACACACCAATGTTTGATGTAAGGCAAGGTTGAGAATGAGTCCTCTGGAGCTCTACATTATCTTTCTTGAGCAACTTACAACCACAATATGCATTTTGATGATTTCCATTTTGGGTTTCTTTCTTTCTTTTTTTTTTTAAAGTAGCTCCACGCCCAACATGGGGCTTGAACTCAGGACCCTGAGGTCCAGAGTCACGTGCTACACCAACTGAGCCAGCCAGGCGCCCCACTTTGGGTTTCTTTAAAGTGGAGCAAGAACTTCAACACACCTGAGAAGGAAATCTGTGTCAGGACTTGAAAACTGTGCTTAGAATTATTTACCCAACTTTTTACAATTGTTTTGCCCACACTTATTTCAATGGTAATTTTTGTGCTTTTCTGTTTTTCTGTGACTCAGCTTTTACTGGATCTTTTCAAAGCATTCCACTCAGTTTAGAAAAAAAAAAAACTTAATGAAATGTTGCAAACATACAAGGAGAAAAACAGAAGGAACACTTGTACCCACATTGAGCTTATGAATGCTAACATTTTGCTAAAGTTGCTTCAGAGTTTTCAAAAAGGAATAAACATTACAGATAGAGTTGAAACCTGCTGCACGCACTCCACACTGATTTCATTTCTATTCCACCCTCCGCATCCAGGACAACTATCCCAAATTCAGCATTTACCTTACTCATATGCGTTTGTTTGTTTGTTCATTTATTTGAGGGGGGGAGGGGCAGAGGGAGAGAGAAGGTGGGAATCCATAGCTGACTCCCTGCAGAGCATGGAGCCAGACGCAGGGCTGAGATGAGCCTGAGATCAGGACCTGAGCTGAAAGCAAGAGCTGGACACTCAACCGACTGCACCACCCAGGCAACACCCCATATGTGTTTTTATACTTATTACATATGTGTGCCAATACGTATATGACTGTGTTTGACATATTTGGGCTCTATATGTAAATGGTGTCCCATGCACACATGATTCTGCAACTTGATTTTTTTCTCTCATCATTCTGTGTTTACAATTAATCCTTGTTGTTATATAGAGCTCTAGTGAATACATTTGCATTCAATTCATAGTATTTTGTAAATATTTCAAAACTTGTTTTTTTCTCTTGTTGAACATTTATTTCCATTTTTTTCCATTACAAACAACACCGCAGTGATCATTCCTTCATAAATCTCCTTGTAGATACATGTGGGAGTTTCTGTAGTATAGACAATATAGGGACGCCTGGGGGGCTCACTTGGTTAAGTGTTTGCCTTTGGCTCAGGTCATGATCCCAGGGTCCTGGGATCGAACCCCATGTCAGGCTCCCTGCTCAACGGAGAATCTGCTTCACCCTCTCTCTCTGCCCCTCCCCCCTGCTCATGCGCGCTCTCTCTCTCACAAATAAAATCTTAAAAACAAAACAGGGACGCCTGGGGGGCTCACTTGGTTAAGTGTCTGCCTTTGGCTCAGGTCATGATCCCAGGGTCCTGGGATCAAGTCCCACATCAGGCTTAGTGGGGATCCTGCTTCTCCCTCTGCCTATCTCTCTCTCTGACAAATAAATAAAATCTTAAAAAAAAAAAAGAAAAGAAAAATTGAATTTGGGAGTCAAAGGGCATGCATATCTTTACAAGTATATCATCCAATTATTTTCTAACATGGTTGTAGCAGTTGATGCTCTTTCTAGCAGTGTGTGAGAGTTCATTGCTCCATACCCAACACTCACCCTATCATTCTTTCAAGTTTTTTCCCAGTTAGATAGGTGTGGAATGGTATCTCAAGTGATTTTAGTTTGATAATGAGGTTCCTTATCTCTTCATATGTTTATTGGCAATCCAGAAGTCTTCTAGGAATTGCTTGTTTCTGTCCTTTGCTCACTTCTCTGTTATCTTTTATTCTTGACTTGTAGAAGTTTTTATTAAATTCTGGATACCTAGCCTAGTCGATTAAATGAATTGCAAATATTTTTCTCAGATTGCAGCTTGTAATTTATCTTTGTTCATGTCATCTTTTCTTTTTTTAAAAGATTTTTAAATAAATCTCTGCACCCAACATGGGGCTCGAACTCACGACCCCGAGATCAAGAATCGCACAGTCCTCCAACTGAGCCAGCCAGGCACCCCTGTTCATGTCATCTTTTGTTGAATAAATGTTTCTAAACTATAGGTAATCACATTTATCAATCTTTTCTGTCATCGTTTGTGCTTTTAGGTTTTAAGAAATACTTGCTTATTCTGAGAAAAAGGTTCTCCTAACATTCTCTTCAAAATGTTTTAAGCTTTATTTCTAATGTTTAGGTCTTTATTCCACTTTGATATGGTTTTCAGTATGGTGTGGGGGGTAGGGACCTAGCTTTCTTTTTTTCTGTATACACAACCATCTTACCCCAGGTTCTCTGAAAAATAGAACCCAAGGCACCACCTCTTGCTGAAGTATTGAGAGGAGTAATCCCAAGGCAGCAAGAGTTAAGGAGAAGGGAAATGGAGAGTAGAAGAAAAGAAAACAAGTATCAGTTGATATGTTGCCAAGCTGGCCATAGCATCCCAAGGAAATCCAGCCCGGGTCACCTAGGACATCTTTCCGACATGTTCTGTGTATGCACCACACCTCTGAATAGTCCATCAGAGAGAGGAAGAAGGGCAAACAGTTTATCTGCCGGATCCTCTTTTCTCCTCCCTGTTCTTGGTTGAAGTTTACTCCACTGGAATTTTACTCACTTCCGGGTTGAGTTACACATTTTCTCTGTGTAGCCAGTGGGCAAACCAGTCTCCAGCACTGTTGTATGGAGCTTGATGCTTTATCTGAGCCTGACAGTGATGGAAGAGGCATGAGTTTGGTAAGGTGGGACCTGGGCACCAGAACCACTTCTGCTGTGTTGGGAGCAATGGAAGCCCCACCAAAGCCAGGTTCTCACTCTACGGTGAGATTGAGATAACTAGAAGTAGTACAGGAAGAAACATCAACAGCTTCTGGGGTTTCCAGGGGCAGGTGGGTCCAGGTATATTATTTGAATTCTTTACAACCAATTTCCTTATAATTGAATAGTTCATTCTCCACCCATCCACCCCCTGCCATTATAATGCCACTGTTGAATATATCCAGTCTGCATATATTCACAGACCTCTTTCCAGAGTCTCTTTTCTATTCTGTCCACCAACGTGTCTATCCTCAAGCCAGGATCACACCGTGTTAACTGTAACGTTAAAGTAAGTTGGTAGCTGGAGTGACGGTCTATTTTGTTCTCATCTTCAAAACTGTCTTATCCTTTTTCTCTCCTATATGAATTTTAAGACCAGTCTGTCTAGTTTCACAAATAGTCATATTTGGATTTTATTTAAAATTATATTGGATTTATGAACTAATTTGGGAAGAATTTACATGTTTATGTCATTAAATCTTCCAATTCATGAACCTGGTAGATCTCTCCATTTATTCAGATCTCTTTCTGTGTGTATGTACAGGTATTCTTCAATTTTGTAATTTTCTTCACAATGACACTTTTTGTCAGATTGATTCCTAGTAATCTTATTCTTTTCCTTATTGTAAATGGGATCTTTGTTCTTAACACAAGTTCTGATTATTTACTGATGTTGAAAGACTACTGATTTCTCTGTATTGATCCTGAATACAGCACGTTTGCTAAACTCCCTTATTAGTTTTAGCAGATTCCTTTTTTCTTCCTCAGTTCAAGTTTAATAGAAACAACAAAAGACAAAAAGTGATGCCCTACTACTGTACATAACAGTTGGTCTGCCCCATAACAGCTCAGGCCCTTCTCTCCAGAGGAAGAAAGGCTGGCCTCCCCAACCCCTGCAGGAAAGGCCTGTCCTGTCCCCATACCACATCTGCACAGTGTCTAAAGTTTTATGTTCTAAGCATGACAATAATACAAAAAAGATTTTGTTTTCATGGCCACCCACTGCAGCCCAGCCCTAAAATGACCCGGCACTCACTTCTGCTTAGAGAAATATTCTTTGCTCTTCTGGACATCAGGCTTCATGGTATCACTGCCAGGCTTCCAGCCAGCTGGGCACACTTTCCCACGCTTGTCAGTAAACTGGAAGGCCTGAACCAGTCGCAGAGTCTCATCCACAGAGTGGCCAACAGGAAGGTCATTTACCATGATCTGCCTAAGGATACCTTTATCATCAACGATAAAGAGGCCCCTGAACGAGATGCCTTCATCAGCCTTTAAGACTCCATAGTCCTGAGCAATGGTATGCTTGGGGTCTGATACCAAGGGAATGTTCATGGGTCCCAGTCCTCCTTGTTTCTTGGGTGTGTCGATCCATGCCAGGTGACAGAAATGAGAATCCACAGAAGCACCAATCACTTGACAGTTGAGTTTCTTAAATTCTTCTGCCCTGTCACTGAAAGCAATGATCTCAGTGGGGCACACAAAGGTGAAGTCAAGAGGGTAAAAGAAGAACACAATGTCTTTTCCTTTGTAGTCAGATAGGCTGAGGTCTTTGAACTGGCCATCTGGCATAAAGCCGTGGCTTTGAAGTTGGGGCCAGGATGCCCAATTTTGGCATTTCCTGAAGACATCTTGCTATCAGCGGCTCTGAGAACAAAAACGCGGAAGACAAGGCAGGAAGAAGACCAGTTTTAATAGATTCTATTCTGTGGATTATCTAGGGTTTTTGTATGTAATCAATCATGATATTTGTAAATAACAACAATGGCTTCTGATCTCAGTTTTAAAGATTTTTAGAAATCATGAATGAGGGGTGCCTGGGCGGCTCAGTCATTAAGCGTCTGCCTTTGGTTCAGGTCATGGTCCCAGGGTCCTGGGATCGAGCCCCGCATCGGGCTCCCTGCTCAGCAGGAAGCCTGCTTCTCCCTCTCCCTCTGCTGCTCCCCTGCTTGTGTGTTCTCTCTCTGTCAAATAAATAAATAAATAAATAAATAAATCTTAAAAAAAAAAAGAAAGAGGGGGCACCTGGGTGGCTCAGTTGGTTAAGCGACTGCCTTCGGCTCGGGTCATGATCCCAGGGTCCTGGGATCGAGTCCCACATCGGGCTCCCTGCTCGGCGGGAAGCCTGCTTCTCCCTCTCCCACTCCCCCTGCTTGTGTTCCTGCTCTCGCTGTCTCTGTCTCTGTCAAATAAATAAATAAAATCTTTAAAAAAAAAAAAGAAAGAAAGAAAGAAATCATGAATGAGTATTAAATTTTGTTGATTTTTTTTTGTATTTATTGGAATGGTCAGGTTTTCTCCTTTAATCTGTTCACAAGGCAGACGCTTAACCAACTGAGGTAGTCGGTTTTATAATTTAAGTATACCTGGCATCAATAGGTTAGAAATCAAATACAGCTGACCCTGGATGAGCATAAAACTCACATGCACAGCAGCCCATTACCTACAAGGATTACACTGATGGTTCTTTTTTTTTTTTTTTTAAGATTTTATTTTTAAGTAATCTCTATACCCAACATGGGGCTCGAATTTACAACTCCGAGATCAAGAGTTACGTGCTCCACCAACTGAGCCAGCCAGGTGCCCCGCACTGATAATTCTTTTAAAACAGAATGGAGAGTATCAGTTAAGTGGAAGTCAATTTAAAAAGTGTTCACTTGGTGCCTGGTGACTCAGTTGGTTAAGTGTCTGCCTTTGGCTCAGGATCCCAGGATCCTAGGATCGAGCCCTGTATCGGGCTCCTTGCTTAGCAGGGAGGCTGCTTCTTCCTCTCCCTCTGCCTACCATGCCCCATGCTTGTATACTCTCTCTCTCTCAAATGAATAAATAAAATCTTTAAAAATAAATAAATAAATAAATAAAAAGTGTTCACTGTTTAAGGAAATCTGGTTGTGGTGACAAAGCACATGCTTTATAAGTCGACGTAAGTTGTCTCCATTCAACTAAATTCAAGAAATAGTTACTGGGAAATGACATTAAGTATCACATTAGGCCATCATGGTTAAAAACAAAGGTGAAACAAATAGTTCCTGGGGTGCCTGGCTGGCTCAGTCGGTAGTGTGCGGCTTTTGATCTTGGGGTCGTGAGATTAAGTCCCACGTTGGGTGGAGAGTTTACTTAATAATAAAAACAAAACAAAAAACAAACAAGCAAACAAAAACCAAATAGTTCCTGTTCACAAAATATTTTCCAACCTAGTAGAGAGGTTAAGACCAAGTGCATACAGACATAATCATGATACAAAAAAAGTAAGACAGATGTCTAGGATGTACAAAAACTGTCATGGAGGGGAGGTGTAACTGGGGAAAAGGAGTGATCAGGAAAGGAGTCTTAGAGGAGGTAGATTATGCGGTAAACTAAGAAAGGTGTTAGACCGTTGATGTTCATACCAGCTAGCGCCTTTCATTGCTTCCTATCTGTCGGTGGTTGCCTTGAAAGCAAGGAGAGCTATCTGCCCTGATTACCATTTCTTTTCTTGTTAGCCTTGCACACAGATTCTTCCTCTCTGTCCAGCCCTTTCAGATGAAAGGTCCACACCCTAACCCCTAGAACCGTGAATATGTTATGTTACATGGCAAGGGAGAACTAAGATTGAATGTGGAAATAAATTTGCTAATCAGCTGACCTTTAAATGAGGAGATTATCCTGGATTACCTGATGGGCCCAGGGTAATCTCAAGAAAGCTAAGAAGTGAAAGAGGGAAGCCGGAGAGTTAGTGCCAGAGGGATACAGCCTGAGAAAGACTTGACCTGTCATTGTTGGCTTGGAAGACGGAAGGGCGTCAGGAGCCAAAGAATGACACAGCCTCTAGAGGCTGGAAAAGGTAAGGAAAATGGATTCTCTCCTAGAGCCTCCAGAGGAAAATCCAGCCTGAAGACAACTTAATTTTAGCCCAGTGGGTCCCATTTCAGACTTCAGACCTACAGAACTGTAAGATAGTAAATCTGTGTTATTTTAAGCCACCAAGTTTGTGGTAATTTGTTACAGTAGCAGTAAGAAAATAACACAAAAGTTTAATAAAGTCAATCAGGAGAAAGAACAGGTTTTGAAGGAAAGCTCATGGCTTTGTTCTTGCAAAGCTAAGAAGCTTGTTATTTGTGAAAGAGCCAGAATTTCTGGCCATTGGAAATGTGGGTTTGGATCTCAGAAAAGACACTGGGATTTGCAATCCTAGAATCATCTCATAGAGGAGACACTTGACCCCTAAAGCATGGGTGAGATGGCTTGAAAGAGAAAATTTAGAGCAGTGTTGTGCAATAGAAATATAACACAAACCGTGAATGTGAGCCACATTTGCAATTTAAATTTTTTAGTAACCATGTTAAATACATTAAAAAGGAACAGATAAAATTAAATTTTAATGGCATACTTGGTTGTACTCAACATATCCTAATTATTATCATTTCAACATATAATTACTATAAAAAGTATTAATGAGATATTTTATATTCTCTTTTTGGTATGAAGTCTCTAAAATCTGGTATGCATTTTATACTTATAGCGCTTTTCAGTTCAGTACATCTATAATTAATTTCAACGGCTCTATAACCATCACGTGGTTGGTGGCTACTCTATTGGGCAGTGCTGTTTAGAGAAAGAACAGACACAAAGGATGGAGCCTTGAGAGATACCTGCATTTAGGAGACAGGAGGAGGAAAAGGACCCAGTGAATGAATAGAAATAGGAGGAGAATCAGGAAGTGCAATGTTTCAAAATCCAAAGGAATTTTACTTAGGGAAACATGGGGGGTGAGGGGTGGGAAGCATCACATGCTCTTTTTCTTCAGTGCTCTGGCTCATTCAACTCTTTCATTTTAGAGGGTTTCCCCCATCTGTACTGAAGCTCTATACTACAAAGTCACTTTCCTTTGCTCTCCCTTTAATAGTCTCATATATACATCTAGTTATATATTTAGGGGCTCAAACATAGGTGGCTGGGTAACAGGGTGACTAGGGAAAAAAGAAAGGAGCACTGAGGTGGCATGAGGTTGTTGGAGGATGTGATGATTTGGAACAGGTGCCTGGTGGGAGTAAGATGGAGATCATGTTACCATGACAACTGATTATTTCATTGGTCCAATGACCAGTTGCCATGGTGACAAAATCTTTGTGTCAATGTGACATGGATCCCAAGGGAGAAGAGGCTTGTGCAAAGGACCCTTTGCTCATTGGTAAAGCTTTTATATTTGCAATAATTCCTGCATTGCTTGATGAAACCTCCCCCAGGAACTTCAATCAACACTGATGGCCCCCCTCCTCCTTCCTGTTCATTTATAGCAATCACTGCTTGCAAACTGCACACAGTTTCATTGTTCATGTTCTATATAGTGTTTTCTTATCTGATAGTCTTTAATTGTTTCAGCAATTTATCTCTTTCTCCTACATAGATATAATCCTGTTGAAGGCAGGGATCATTCTTATAATTCAGTGGGTTTTCAAAGGACTGGGGGTTAGTGGAAAAAGGAGACCTTTGGGCCAGACAGATCTGCATTTATATACCACCTCTGCTTCTGCCATTTGCCAATTGTGTGGCCTTAGGAAAGTCATTTTATCTTCTTGAAATCTAGTTTTCTTCTCTAAAATGGGGATAATAAAACTTGCATTGCAGGGTTGCTGTGATGATTACAGATAACCTAAATAAAGTAGCTGGCCTGCAGTAGGGACTCAATAAATAGTTCTAATTATTACAGCATGACACCCAGCCCAGTCCTGGATGCCATGATTAGCACTTAGTAAAACCTGGTGAATAATAAGACAATGATGACAGATGATAGGATAACAGTAGGACTAGATTTAATCTTCCAGGTCCTTAAAGATCAGTTGTCCTATGATGGCCGAACTACACCTCAGCTGCAATTCTTTTTTTTTTTTCAGCCGAGAGGTCTCACACTTATTACTGAACCAACCTGGTTCAGAGGCATAGTAACAGAGAAAAATCATTTCCCTGATAAAACATGGCCAGGTAGGAGGGATGTTTACAGAGTGGTAGGATAGGAACACATGATCTTCATGCAGCTTAAAAATGTGTGCTTATTAGGTGTGGCATCTCATGATGTGTGATGCCTTACAGACCCAGCTTGGTTCTTCTCCAGTGCCTCCTCTTGGAGTTGTACCTGATTTTATTACCAGTTTTCATCCGAATCCACTGGGGAATGGGATGATTCTGCTTTTGTTTCTTGGCCAGGAATCCCTTGATTCCGAAAGTCTCGTGAGAAAACATGACAGAGAACAGTCAGCCACACACACCAAGATGGCGGCAAAAAGGGGGAAAGCTCAGCTGCAATTCTTTTTTTTTTTTTTTTAATTTTATTTATTTTTTTGACAGAGAGAGACACAGCGAGAGCAGGAACACAAGTAGGGGGAGTGGGAGAGGGAGAAGCAGGCTTCCCGCCGAGCAGGGAGCCCGATGTGGGCTTCGATCCCAGGATCCTGGGATCATGACCTGAGCCGAAGGCAGACGCCCAACGACTGAGCCACCCAGGCATCCCAAAGATCTGTCTTAATATATGTCTTCATATATTTATTTTCTGACTTCAGAAATTCCCATTAATTTTTAGATAAGATAATGTTATGATGTGTCAAAATAGCAGTTCTTATCTTTTGGAGATTCACTTTTAAGATATGTGTGTATTGATGAAGTATGGTTTCTGGAATTTGCTTTAAAATATCACAGAAGGGGCAATGTGAGGGTGAGGGTAGTGATCTAGATGAAACAAGGTTGGCTACTACATGATTACTGTCGAAGCTGGATGATGGGGAGGGTTCAGTGTATTATTTGCCTATTTGCATTGGTTTGAAGTTTTCCATAGAAAATAGTTTGAAGAGATTAAGGAATCGTATTTAAAACAGTAAGTCCAGGGGCATCTGGGTGGCACAGCTGGTTGGGCATCTGACTCTTGGTTTTGGCTCAGGTTGTGATTTCAGGGTGGTGAGATTGAGCCCTGTGATGGGCTCCATGCTCAGTGTGGAGTCTGCTTGAGATTCTCTCTCCCTGTGCCCCTCCTGCGTGTGCTCTCTCTCCTCTCTCTACAATCAATCAATCTTTAAAAAAAATAAAACAATAAGTCCATTTATCCAAGACTGTATGCACAGCAAAGATGCTTAGATGTGAAGAAGTACAGAATATTCCTTACTACAGTGTTGGATAACTGCATCATGTTGGTTTAATGAATAAATTAATGTGTATCTCCCCTAGCTGGCTCTCCATAGTGAGCCTTCTACATTGTGCACACAAATAATATTTTTTCTATTTCAAATTACAATTAGTATCATTCATGATGTTGTGTTAAATTCCTTGAAAAAAGACTCTGATAGGGAGTTTGTGGGCAAGAAGTTTTTTGGTGGTGAAGTGTGCCTTTGTGATCAGTTCTAGTGGAGGAGTGAAGTCAAGAGGAATATGTAGAGGAAGGAGTTGACCTGTGATACAGTTGCCAAACAGCGTCATCTGATCTAGCACCCATACCCCTAGGTCCTAAGGAGCTCAGGAGAAAGAAGGCCCTTCAAATATGTACAGCCTGGACCACTAGGTCCAGGCCTTTATACTTGGAATCACCCTCCTGCCTCCCTTGCCCCAGTAAACTTGAATTAATCCTTCAAGGCTGATCTCAAATGTTTCTGTGTCTGCACACTTTTCTTAAAACATCCACCGCCATGTTGCTGTCCAGTTTTCCCAGCACCATTTGTTTAAGAGTCATTCTCTTTCTCCTTGGATAGTCTTTCCTGCTTTGTTGGAGATTAACTGACCATGTAATTATGGGTTCATTTCTGGGTTTTCTATTCTGTTCCATTGATCTGTTTATTTTTGTGCCAATTCCATACTGTTTTGATCATTACAGCTTTGTAATATAACTTGAAGTCCAGAATTGTGGTGCCTCCAGCTTTTTCTTTTTCAAGGTTGCTTTGGCTATTTGGAGTATTTTGTGATTCCATACAAGTTTTAGGATTGCTTGTTCTAGCTCTGTAAAAGATGCTGTTGGTATTTTGATAGGGTTTGCATTAAATGTGTGGATTGCTTTGGGTAGTATAGACATTTTAACCAGTTTCTTACATGATACCCCAAAATAAATTCAAAATGGATTAAAGACCTAAATGTGAGATCTGAAACCATAAAAATCCTAGAAGAGAACATAGGCAGTAACTTCTTTGACATCAGCTATAGCAATTCTTTCTAAATAGGTTTCTCTCTTTTTTTTTTTAAGATTTTATTTTTAAGTAATCTCTACACCCAACATGGGGCTTGAACTCATAACCCTGAAATCAAGAGTTACACACTCCACCAACTGAGCTGGCCAGGCGCCCCTCCAGATATGTCTCCTGAGGCATGGGAAACAAAATCAAAAATAAACCATTGGGACTTCATCAAAATAAAAAGTTTCTGCACAGTGAAGGAAACAATCAACGAAACTAAAAGGCAACCTACAGAATGGAAGCAGATATTTGCAAATGACATACCCAGTAAAGGGTTAGTATCCAAAATATATAAAGAACTTATAAAATTGCGGGCGCCTGGGTGGCTCAGTCGTTAAGCGTCTGCCTTCGGCTCAGGTCATGATCCCAGGGTCCTGGGATCGAGTCCCACATCGGGCTCCCTGCTCGGCAAGAAGCCTGCTTCTCCCTCTCCCATTCCCCCTGCTTGTGTTACTGCTCTTGCTATCTCTCTCTCTGTCAAATAAATAAAATCTTTAAAAAAAGAACTTATAAAATTCAAAACCCCAAAAATGAATAATCCAATTTAAAAAAGGGCAGAAGACATGAATAGACATTTTTCCAAAGAAGACATACAGATAGCCAATAGACTCATGAAAAGATGCTCGACATCACTCAGCATCAGGGAAATGCAAATCAAAATTACAATGAGATATCACTTCACACTTGCCAGAATGGCTAGAATTAACAACACAAGAAACAACAGGTGTTGGCGAGAATGTGGAGAAAGGGGAACCCTCTTGCACTGTTGATGGGAATGCAAGCTGGTGCAGCCACTCTGCAAAACAGTATGGAGGTTCCTCAAAAAGTTAAAAATAGAACTATCGTATGATCCAGCAATTGCACTCCTGGGTATTTACCCAAAGAATACAAAAATACTAATTCAAAGGGATACATGCACCCCAATATTTATAGCAGCATTATTTACAACAGCCAAATTCTGGAAACAACCCAAGTGTGCACTGATTGGTGAATGAATAAAGAAGATGTGGTATATATGTACAATGGAATATTACTCAGCCATCAAAAAGAATGAAATCTTACCATTTGCAACAGCATAGATGGAGCTAGAGAGTATTATGCTAAGTGAAATAAGTCAGTCAGAGAAAGATAAATACCACATGATTTCACTCATATGTGGAATTTAAGAAACAAAACATGTAAGCAAAGGAAATAGAAAAGAGAGAGAGACAAACCAAGAAACAGACTCTTAACTATAGAGAAGAAACTGGCTACCAGAGGGGAGGTGGGCAGGGGGAATGGGGGAAATAGGTCATGGGGATCAAGGAGTGCAGTTGTTGTGAGGAGCACCAGGTGATGTATGGAAGTGTTGAATCACTATACTGTACATCTGAAATAATATTACACTCTATGTTAATTAACTGGAATTTAAATAAAAACCTTAAAATCCACCCCCAGTCTGATCAACTTTCTTCTTCTACTCTCCTTCCTCTATGAACCCTACAGAGGAATAGGAAGAGCTCACATTTATAACACTTCTTAGGATCTAAGCACCGTGTTAAACTCTCTACAAGTGCATGGTTTCAGTTAACTCATAACATAGCTATGCAGTAGGTGCTGTTATTATACCCATTTACAGATGAAGAAATTGAGGCGCAGAGAGATTAAGCAATTTGCCCAATTTAAGTCATTGCGCTACTGAGTGGCAGGGCTGGGATTTTACCCCAGGCAAGGGAGTCCCTACTCACTTATCACTAGTGCTTACTTATCACTACCACATAGTCACGTAATCACTATTATGCTGTACTGCCCCCTAGCTATTGTTTTTATCTGTGTACTACAAACCCTGAGCACAGGACCCAGCCTGAGTCAGCATTTAATAAATGTTTACTGAATGAATGGATAGTCATCACAGCAGCATTTCTAGTAAATTTCATTTCAGAAACAGATCAAATCCAGATGCAATTTACAGGCACAAAGATGACAAATGTATTTCATGTAGCAAGGAACAACAAACCCCACTAGAAGGGTTAAGCTTGACTCTACTTAACATGGAAGAAAAAGCAATTGGATAGAGGAAGTGGGCATAGCAGGCCACAAATTAACTGCTAAGTAGTGAAAAGGAAAAACTGTACTTAAGTACTTAAACATAAACTTTGTGTTTATGTGTGTATATGCATGTATATGCATGTGTATATGCATGTGCACGCATGTGCATGCATGGCATCTCTCTCTTGCTTTGAGAATCTTTGCAAAAACAAACAAAAAACATTCCAGGGCGCCTGGGTGGCTCAGTCGGTTAAGTGTCTACCTTCGGCTCAGGTCATGATCCCAGGGTCCTGGGATTGAGCCCCACACCGAATCAGGAGTCTGCTTCTCCCTCTCCCTCTGTGCATCCCCCTACACATTCATGCCCTCTCTCTTTCTCTCAAGTAAATAAAATCTTTAAAAAAAAAATTCCATATTCATTCTGTGCTGAATGGTGGGAATCAACCATAGATGGATGGATCATGAATTCAGATTAAATGAGATTAAAACAACTTCATGAGTCAGGAAGTAATCAAAATAACTGCCCAAAATGGAGATAAGAGGGGTGCCTGGCTGGCTCAGTTGGTAAGGCATCTGACTTTTGATCTCAGGGTCATGAGTTTGCGCCCCGTGCTGGGTATAGAGATTACTCACCAAAAAAAGTGGAGATGAGAACCTATAATGAAAGGTGAAAGATATAGGAATTGTAAATAAGTTTCCATTATACAGAAAAACTTTTCTCCATTTCCAGTAAAATGTCAGAATCTGAGAAAACACATTTAGACAATCAGTGTGGGTTATTAGCAAAAGGAAAGATTTCAAAGTCATAAGACTGAGGCTCAAGTTCTTACGTTGTCATCCACTAGCAATGTGACCTCAATTTTTTTGCCCGTGAACTGGGGACAATGATCTCCAAATTAGCGTCATTATAGTGATTTAGTAAGGCAAACTGTTACTTCCTTTTTCCACTCCACAGGGAGCCATTGTTCCCTCCTCTGAACTTCTATAGACATGAACATTTTGCCAATCTTATTTCATAGATCTCCCACACATTTTTTTCCTGGAGTATTTAAAAGCAAATCCCAGACATTATTTAAATATTTCAGTTGCAAGGATTTCTGTCATTTTTTTAACCAAAAAAACCTCAATGTAGTCTCCTGGTAAAAAAAAAAATTAATAGGGGCGCCTGGGTGTCTCAGTCGTTAGGCGTCTGCCTTTGACTCAGGTCATGATCCCAGGGTCCTGGGATCGAGCCCCGCATCGGGCTCCCTGCTCTGCGGGAAGCCTGCTTCTCCCTCTCCCACTCCCCCTGCTTGTATTCCCTCTCTCTCTGTGTCTCTCTCTGTCAGATAAATAAAATCTTTAAAAAAAAAATAATAAAGACTCTTGGGGCACCTGGGTGGCTCAGTGGGTTAAGTGTCCAATTCTGGATTTCAGCTCAGGTCATAATCACGGGGTTGTGAGATCAAGCCCCATGTGGGGCCTGCTTAGGATTCCCTCTCTCCCTCTCCCTCTGCCCCTCCCCCCTGCACTTTCTCTAAAAGAGAAAGGAGGGAAGGAAGGAAGGAAAGAAAGAAAAAGAAAGAAAGAAGGAAGGAATCTTTTTGTACATTATTCAATTTGGTTAATCTGCTAAGGTTAACCCAAATAGGTTCACTGGATAACTCTTCATTTCTCTGCTTTGCATTAGCCCTTTGAATATTCTAATTATGCCCAGACACTGTTATACTTCAGAATTAGATGTATATCATATTTGCAGTGTCTTAGCTTTTTAAGTGAATAGTAATAATAACAGATTGAATCTCTTCCTGGTTTTGAAGGACTGATCCATAGATTTGGGCAGTCCTAATTCATTTTCAGAACTTTCTTCAATGCTTGCTTCGAGGACGTTCCAAGGAAAGTTTTTCCAGTTACTGCTCTGTTCTCTTTGGAGATGCCTCAGGGCCCTGCCCCTTTGTTTGTCTGAGTTTGACCTTCACCTGCATATTCTCTTAGTCTGGTCCCATTAAAAAATTGATCCACAGTGCACTTCAAGCTAGATTTCTCATTGCCAAGCCCCCTGGGTTCTTCAAGGTTTTCTACTCTTTGTAATTTACTCAGGGAGGTTTGTGTGCCTTTACTGAATGCCTGTGATACTCCAGCCCCGCAGATGCTAATGCTCTAGACATTTTTTATTTCTGTGGCATTTCAAATAAATGGAATGCCTATAAATTGTAAGGTATTATATAAAAATTTGCTAATAATATTACCATAAATATGACACCTAAAGCACAAACAACAAATAAACCAGTGAGACTACATCAAACTAGAAGCTTCTGCACAGCAAAAGAAACCATCAACAAAGTGAAAAGAAAACCTCCAGAGTAGGAAAAAAAAATATGCAAACCATTTATCTGATAAGCAGATAATATCCAAAATATATAAACAACTCATACAAGTCAGTAGCAAAAAAACCACAACCCAATTAAAAAATGGGCAGAGGACCTGAGTAGCTGTTTCTCCAAAGAAGACATATGAAAGGCCAATAGGTAAATGAAAAGATGCTTAACATCACTAGTCATCTGGGAAATGCAAATTAGAACCACAATGACACATCTCTTCACACCGGTCAGAATGGCCATCATCAAAAAGGCAAGAGATAAATGCTGGCATGGATGTGGAGAAAAGGGAACCCTTGTGCACCGTTGGTAGGAATGTAAATTGGCACAGCCACTATAGAAAACAGTATGGAGGGGCGCCTGGGTGGCTCAGTTGGTTAAGCGACTGCCTTCGGCTCAGGTCATGATCCTGGAGTCCCGGGATCGAGTCCCGCATCGGGCTCCCTGCTCGGCAGGGAGTCTGCTTCTCCCTCTGACCCTCCCCCTTCTCATGCTCTCTCTCTCTCTCATTCTCTCTCTCAAATAAATAAATAAAATCTTTAAAAAAGAAAAAAAGAAAACAGTATGGAGAATCCTCAAAAAATTAAAAATAGAACTACCATATGATCCAGCAATTACACTTCTGGGAATATATCCAAAGAAAACAAAAACACGAATTCAAAAGATATCTGCAGCCCCATGTTCATAGCAGCATTATTTACACCAGCCAGGACATGGAAACAACCTACCTGTCCACTGATGGATGTAGGGATAGAGAAGTTGTGGGATAGGCGGCGCCCGGCTGGCTCAGTCGATAGAGCATGTGGCTCTTGATCTCAGGGTCAAGGATTCAAGCCCCACGTTAGGTGTAGAGCTTACTTAAGAAAAAAACAAAAAAGAAGCTGTGGTATATATACATACAATGGAATATTATTCAGGCATAAAAAAAAAAAAACAAGGAAATCTTACCTTTTGGGAAAACGTGGCTGGACCTTGAAGGCATTATGGTAAGTGAAATAAGTCAGATGGAGAAAGACAGATACTGTATGATCTCACTTACGTGTGGAATCTAAAAATGAAATAAAACTCATACAGAAAGATCAGACTTGTTGCTAACAGAGGCGGGGGGTGGCGGCGGAATTGGAGGAAGGTGGCCCAAAGGTACAAACTTTTAATTATAAGATAAATCATGTACAACATGACTACAATTAACACTGCCGTATGATATATAGGAAAGATGTTAAAAGAATAAATCCTGACAGTTCTCATCACAAGGAAATTTTTTTCCTTTTTTTCTTTTCTCTTTTTCCTTTATTATATCTGTATGAGAAGATGAATGTTAGCTGAACCTATTGTGGTAATAATTTCACAATATATGTAAATCAAACCATCATGCTATACACCTTAAACCTATACAGTGATGTATGTAAGTTATTTCTCAGTAAAACTGGAAAAAAAATATTACCGTAGCCTTCCCCTCCAAGATCCCTTAACCCAAGTGGGCAATACACAACATAGGAAGAGCCTTTGTGGAGAGTTAAGAAATATGAGTTATAATTCCAGATCATTCCACAGCATTAGTTAATCAAAATTTTATAAAAGTATATTGAGTGCTTGGAACACTACATCTAAAACTAATGATGTAATGTATGGGGATTAACATGACAATAAAAAAATTAAAAAAAAAAGTATATTGAGTGCTTTGTGGATGTCAGGCACCTACTAGGGTGCTAGGTTTAAAAATGAACGTGAGAATAGCCAAACTATGGAAAGAGCCCAAATGTCTGTCAACAGATGAATGGATAAAGAAGATGTGGTATATATACACAATGGAATACTACTCAGCCATCAAAAAAGAGTGAAAGCTTGCCATCTGCAACAACATGGATGGAACTAGAGGGCATTACGCTAAGTGAAATAAGCCAATCAGAGAAAGACAATTATCAGATGATCTCACTCATGTGGAATTTAAGAAACAAAACAGAGGATTATGGGGGAAGGGAAGAAAAATAAAACAAGAGGAAATCAGACAGGGAGACAAACCATAAGAGACTCTTAATCATAGGAAACAAACTGAGGGGTGCTGGAGGGGAGAAAGGTGGGGGGATGCTGTAACTGGGTGATGGACATTAAGCAGGACCCATGATGTAATGAGCACTGGGTATTATATAAGACTGATGAATCACTGAACTCTACCTCTGAAACTAGTAATACACTATATGTTAATTAATTGAATTTAAGTATAAAAATAAAATTGTTAAAAAAAAAATGAATGTGAGGATGGCCCTTGTCTCAAGTACAGAGACCATATCTTAATCTTTGTAACTTCCTCTGGGACATGACATAGTCTATGGAACCTATCTTATCCTTATAAAGTCTTATCTAAGCCCGTAGATCAAGACTGAGTTTCAAATCTTCTATTTTATGGGATACCTGGCTGGCTCAATCAGTGGAGCATACTACTCTTGATCTCGGGGTTGTGAGTTCAAGCCTCATGTTGGGTGCCGAGATTACCTAAAAAAATAAAAATCTTTTAACAAAATCTTCTATTTTAAAGATTTTATTTATTTATTTTAGAGAAGGGGGGGCAGAGGAAGAGAGGGGAGGGAGAGAGAACCTGAAGCAGACTCTGCCCTGAGCACAGAGCCCGATGTGGGGCTTGTTCACACCACTGCAAGATCATGACCTGAGCCGAAACCAAGAGTCAGACAGTTAGCTGACTGAGCCACCCAGGCACTCCGAAAATCTTCTATTTTAAACCCTTGTACTAGGGGAGGGGGGTGGGAGGATGGGTTAGCCTGGTGGTAGGTATTGAGGAGGGCACATTCTGCATGGAGCACTGGGTGTTATGCACAAACAATGAATCATGGAACACTTCATCTAAAACTAATGATGTAATGTATGGGGATTAACATAAGAATAAAAAAAATAACATAAACCCTTGTACCACATTATACCCAATCATTCCATTTCCTATCATTTATTTATTTATTTATTTATTTATTTATTTGACAGAGAGATGGAGAGAGAGCACAAGCAGGCAGAGCGGCAGGCAGAGGGAGAGGGAGAAGCAGACTCCACACTGAGCAGGGAGCCCGATGCGGGGCTCGATCCCAGGACCCTGGGATCATGACTGAGCCGAAGGTGGATGCTTAACCAAATGTGCCACCCAGGCGCCCCATTTCCTATATTTTCTCATCCTTCCCAAACAACCTTTTATACTTGGGGATGACACCAGAAATTTGGATCACCAAAGGGAAAAAATTCAGCAGGAGTCTGCATTAGTCAGGATAGGCTCTGTTACACTGTGGTAGTAACTCCCAAATTTCAATGACTCAATAAGCAAAAGTTGTTTTTCTCACTTACGCTTTGTGTCCTTCCCAGGTCAGCTGTAGCTTTGCTGCATGTTGTCTTCACTCTGGGATCAGGCAGCTCCATTAGCTTCTGTCTGGAATGCTGCTGGTCATCGCGGCAGCAGGAAAGGAAAACATAGTGAAGCACACTGACTCTTAAAGCTTCCATCTGAAAGTGGCTCCTTCAGCCACTCACACATTTCATTGGCTAATGCAAGTCACATAATCAAGCCTGCTGTCAAAGGAGTGAGGGAAGCACAATCCATCCCGGATTTACCCATGAAAGGCACAGTAAGGGTTTGGGAACAATAAAATGGTCCATAAATGGTCTCTTGATCTTTTTTTATTTTTTATTTTTTTTTGGTTGCAAAACAAACAGATTTTCAGCTACCTCCCCCCTCCTGCAGCAAAAACTATTTGGACTGTGTGTCCATAGAAAAAATGAAGAGAATTCTTTGGGACTTTGTGTGTAGGTCCCAACCCCAACTGTCTCTAACAAGGTTTTTAATTTTAAAGATTTTATTTATTTATTTGAGAGAGAGAGCATGTGCAGGGGGAGGTGGAGGGGCAGAGGGAGAAGCAGACTCCCCACTGAGCAGGGAGCCTGATGTGGTACTCAATCCCAGGACCCCGGGATCATGACCTGAGCTGAAGGCAGACACTTAACTGAGTGAGCCATGCAGGCGCCCCTCTAACAAGGTTTGAAAGCTTTCCTAAAGTAGTACTTGGATGTAAATACACTCTCTTGCAGTGGCTAGCACCCAGAAGTTTACAATTCTCGTATCTATGTGAACTGATGGTTTAGAGGGTCTTCGAAGATGAGCCTAGAGCCAGCCAGTTCTGGGTTCAAATCCTGACTACCACTGTCACTACTGAGCCTCTATTTCTTCTTCTTTAAAATGGGCATGACTGGGGTATCTG
This sequence comes from Mirounga angustirostris, assembly GCF_029215605.1. Classification (NCBI taxonomy): domain Eukaryota; kingdom Metazoa; phylum Chordata; class Mammalia; order Carnivora; family Phocidae; genus Mirounga; species Mirounga angustirostris. The sequence continues at coordinate 157,452,450 of NW_026991712.1, forward strand.
GCTGGCTCAGTAGGTAGAGCATGTGACGCTTGATCTTGGGGTTGTGAGTTTGAGCCCCATGTTGGTTGTAGGGATTACTTAAAAGAATAAAATCTTTAGAAAAACAAATAAATAAAATGGGGATGACTACCTCATAGTTTTACTCTAAGGATTAAATTAAAAAGTATGAAAGGGGCTATCATGTTCCCAATCACACAAGGAACACTCAATAATTATTAGCCACTCTCTCACCATGCTAGGGTTTCTTGATTGTTCTTATTCAGCTCATTAGGCATGAACTAGGTCAATACTTCACAACTTGAAATCAAACAATTATTTTTTAACTACCATGTTTGTACCCAGAGTTTCAGGCTCCTATGAGCTGCAAACCTTGGCTTTCTTTTCCTGCTAACCAGGTTTCTCATTCAGTCATTCCAAAAGATACAACTTGCTAACTGGAAGAGAGATTTCCTCTAAACCTACTTTATTTGAATATCTCCTGACTCACTCTTCCTAGTGCCATCCAAATTTCTTCTACACCATTGCTTACACGTAATGTAAATACTTTATTTAATCTATGTATTTGTTAATATTTGTTCAGCTGTCCTGATGCCCTTGTGTCTTTCTTTATGCTTTTAATTAGCTTGGCTGATTCTGAGTGGAGGCAAGCCAAGGTTTGAGCCAGGTGGTTACCAGGAAGATGGATGGGGGGGGGGAGGTAGTGGGGAAGGTAGATGGTATGAGTGCACTTGAGCAAATGCATGGCTAGAACTTGGAAAAAGTTTAGGCTACTACCTTCTGCTGGGGAGAAAGATTCTTAACTACTCCTTTCTTCTGCCGTACTGATATAATAATCTGAAGTTAATACCAAGTTCTTAGAGGGCAGGAACTCACTTTATGGATGGTTTATATAGAGTGATATGGTCTCGTTTTATGAGTTAGTTATTTCCATCAGTTACTTGTGTTTAATGACCACCTACACGACTGTAATTTCCATGGTTTCTATTTTTCTCATATTCATCCAACCTCTGACTTTATATAAGCTATCCTCTGCTACCCCAGATTTTCTTCCTCTACTCCAGCCTTGCTTCTGTCTCTACACGGCAAATGCCTACTCATTTATTCAGACTTAGTCTTAACCTTACCATTAAAGGTCCAGTTTTTTTTGGTGCCCCCATCCCCATCTAATCCGAGTTAAGCCTTGTTTTTTCTGTTTCCATGGCACAAGTACAAATCTCTACCAAATTGCACTGGGATTGTTTACATGTCTGCTTCTCCAGAAGCCTAGGAGCACATTGAAAATAGAGAATTTATTTATTCCCTTTTGACTCCCTAGTATTCAGCCCAATGCATGGTACAGAGTAGGGTCTCAATAAATGATTAGTGAAGGCTAGTTAAGGATGCACAGTGACCAACACCCAACTCCCAAGTGTTGTCTTTAAATAGCATTTGTGGTGCTGAGAGCTTCCCAGTGGCCTTTGTATATAGGCTTTGTTGTTGTTGTTCATCCAATACACAAAATATAAAGTATTATTTAAAGATATCCAGGGAATCGGGAAGGATCCTCTAGGGCTGGGAATAATAGGAGGGACTCGCTCATGTTTTTCTCTCTTCCTCTTGTAGGTCTTGGCTCATTTTAAATTCATTTCTTATTTTCTGCTTTCCTCTTACAATACACGAAGAGAGAGAAAAGGATCAGGTAAAGCCTCATTTGTGTAAGTGGCTGGGGGTCATGCGAAGTGTTGAACATCCCGCTGTTGATGAACCGCCCATGCAGCTGAATCGAGGTTTTTGTAGGGCAATTGCAGCCCAGCTCAGGGCTGTGTTTCTTTCGGGGAATTTATAATCCACATGAGGCTGGGAAAAGATTACAAACAACACAAAACAATAAAACCTCTATCTCATTGCTGTGAGCAATCTATTTCTCTTAAGGCTCTGTCCCTTGAGTTGATCTCCTCTTTGAGGACCCTCCTGCTCCCCCACCCTGCCGGCCAGCCCACCCCTCCCAGGACTGTGTGAACTACTTTCTTCTGTGCCAACACTCAACCTCGTACATAATAATGCATTTTGGGGCTTTTATTTCTATTTATTTTTTAATCATTATTTTTAAAATATATTTTTAAAGATTTATTTATTAATTTGAGAGGGTGGGGGGAAGGGGCAGAGGGAGAGGGAGAAAGAGAAACCCAAGCAGACTCTGCACTCAGCACACAGCTGGGCGCTGGGCTTGATCTCATGGCCTTAGCTAAGATCACAACCTGAGCCGAAATCAAGTCAGACGCTCAACCGACTGTGCCACCCAGGCGCCCCGGCGGGGGGTGGGGTGGGGGTGTCTTTATTTTATGGCAGCATATGCATGGTATGGTCTCTTTTGCTAGGTAGTTATGATTCTTGTTTCCATTTAATAGGCAAGAAAACAGAGACTAAGTGAAAGTTAATCGCTTGACATAGACACACAGAAAGCTATGGAACACGAGATTGAACCCAGGTCTGCCTTCCCAGTCTGAGTTTTAAGCTTTTCCTCCCTGGTCCTACCAGGTCCCAGAATCCCCCCATAGCACCCTGCTGGCTATGGCCATTAAAATTTTTTGGGGGGGCGCCTGGGTGGCTCAATTGGTTAAGCGACTGCCTTCGGCTCAGGTCATGATCTTGGAGTCCCTGGATCGAGTCCCGCATCAGGCTCCCTGCTTGTCAGGGAGTCTGCTTCTCCCTCTGACCCTCCCCCCTCTCATGTGCTTTCTCTCTCTCATTCTCTCTCTCAAATAAATAAATAAAATCTTTAAAAAAAAAAAATTGGGGGGGGAGGGTGGGGAGGGGTGCGGAGGGGTGCTCCTCCATCTTTGACATTCTGGGACTTGTGTTTCTTTCCTTCTCAAAGACTGCTGATCCGCAAGCCCCCAACCCCATTCTGGCAGCTGTCCAGATACAAGTCTTTCTATTCCTTTACCCCATTATCTGGCTGACCCTGCTCAAGCGGCTCAGAGAGACTTCTGGTTTGGGACTCTGATGACCTCGATCCTAGTCTCAGGTTAAAACCTGGTGACTATGGGCCACAGTTTCTTCCTCTGACAAATAGGGATAATCTCAGCTTTCCCCATATTCTTAATTGCATGACCCAGACTGTTCTTTAGAACCTTTCTGCCTATGGCCCCCAGATGATGGTGGGTTTTGGGACCTGAAGGGCTGGGAAGAAGACAAATTTTAGCCATGTTATCAAGGATTCACCCAACGGCCCAAAAAAGAACTAGAGACATCCAATTCCCTTGGCAACTTGGTAGAAGATGGGTCTTCTACCCTCTCTCAGGGAAGCTGGCAATGGTAGCCCCTTCTTCAGGATTCTCTTTCCCTTATCACAGTGTATTGTGATTGTCTAATCTGTGTGCTTCCCACTATACTGTGAGTTCTTAAAGTATAGAGACTGTTTCCTATTTTTCCTACTCATTCTATTGGTCTGGTCCAAGTCCTCATCTTGAACCAGGATAGTGGAGCCTCTGACTTCCAATGTTGTCGGCTCACTGCTCACTCTACTCCTAGCACGGCAGCTAGAGTGATCGTTTGAAAGCATGAACTGCCCTATTGCTTCTCTGTTCAGAGCCCTGCGGTGGTTTTATTTTAGTCAAGATCCTTACAATGGCCCACAAGACCCCACTGACCTTATCAGCCCATTCCTGTCTCAGTTGCTCACCCTGCTCTGCTGTCCTGGATTCCTCACTGTTTCTAACACTTCCAGGAATGCTTTCGCCTCCAGGCCTTTCTACTAGCTATTCCTTCTGCCTGGGACACTCCCAGACAATGGCATGGCTCATTCCCTCACCTCTTTCAAGTTTCTCATTAAAGTCATCTTGAATTGGGCTCTCCCTCATGGCTGTTTAAAAGCCCATCCTGTAAAACCAGAACTGGAATATTATGAATCTATCTTCATTTCTCTTCCGCTAAATCCTCTTTGCTACCCCTATTACTTTGCTTTACAGGTCTAGATGTTTTGATAAGTCCTCCCTCTCCTCTAAATATTTTCCTTTTCTCCCTCCCTTTTGCCCCAATACCGGCCTAAGGCCATTCGCCTAGATTAATGCATGAGTTTCCATGATGAAAGAGGTGAGGTATAATGAAACAGAAAAATATGAGATCTCAGCTGAGGTGAAGCTAGAAAGGGAGTTGGACTCTGAAGACCTCAGGTTTGAATCCTGGCTGGTTTTTCTCTCCTGAGCCTTAATTTCATTAGCTGCAAACATGAACAGAGGAGTCCTTTCTCACAGACTTGCGAAAAGCATTGCATGAGAGGACACGGGAAAGCACTTGGCATGTGGTCTCCACTATAGCTGGGGAGTCCACCAGGTCAGAGCTTTGGCTTATTCTCCACGGAAGCCCCAGCACCTAACACATGGTTTGGCTGAAGTATTTGTTGAACAAATAAACCCATTATTGATAAATAAACCGCTGTTGTTTAAAAAAAAAATCCCAAGCCCCACCCTCCTCCAGTTTTCTTCTTACCTCTTAACCGTCTATTTTCCCCCATAATGCTAAATACCTTTTAACACACCAAATAATTTTCTTGTTATGTTAATCGCCTTTCTCCCCATAATAGATGAAAGCTCCAAAAGGGAAGGATATGTTTTCTCCTCTACCATTTGCTGATACATCCTAAGCACTAAAATAGTGTGTGACAAACTTAGTAGTAATTGGAAAATATTTGTTGGACAAATGCGTGAATGAATATTTTTATTTTCAGAATCTTGCTACAGTCTTTTTCTTTTTTTAAGATTTTATTTATTCATTTAAGAGAAAGAGAGAGAGCATGCGCCTGCGCAAGAGTGGGGGGAGAGGCAGAGGGAAAAGGAGAAGCAGCCTCTTTGCTGAGCAGGGAGCCAGATGTGGGTGGGGCTTGATCCCAGGACCCAAGGTCACATGACTTGAGGCCAAGGCAGAGGCTTAGCCGACTGAACGACCCAGGGGCCCCTAGAATCTTGCTAGAGTCTTAAATAGAGAAGGAATAAATGCTTGGCAAATGGCAGGTGTTCAATGTTTGCTGAAGGAACTGGGTACTCAGCTCTTTAACTACCTGAGGTCTTTATCTGATCCCTACAAGACCATGTCAAAAACGGTTCCCAAGGCCAATTCACTCAGGCCTCTCCTTTTTCTTTCATCCAATCAACCTAGTATTCACCCAACAGATATCTGAGTATCCAAATACTGAACACCTACTATGAGTTCAAAAGCATCCTTGGTGCTTGCTTATATATATGTGACTAACCCAATGAAGCAATAGCAAATTAGAGGTCTGAATGTAATTAAGTATGAAATTACAGGTCAGATTAGCAGTGCTAGTAGTTTAGAGAATCAGTGAAGATTGACGTAGAAGGAAATTCCAAAGTTCACAAGTATTCCGAACTACCCTTCTAAAGGTTCCACCTGTTGATAGCAAGGACCATAACCTGAACAAGTCTTTTAGAATCAGAAGGGCCTTTAGAGTGCCAGCTGCTCTGTTTTAAGAAGGAAACTAAGGCTAGGACGGAAACGGCCTCGGCAGATGGGTCTAGAACCTGGGACTTGTAAAGTTCTAAAAGGGTGTCCTGAAGGTCTAAGGTGCTCTTATTTGGGGCCTGTAGAACCCGCGCTGTGCAAAGTTGGAAAAGGGGTCTGGTTTCCCCGGAGAGGCTGGGGTGCCTGTCGCTACCACGAGGTGGCGGGGTCCAGGTGGGGGGCAAGGTCACGAAGCGCCATCCCTCCCGGGCATGGGGCCTGAGGAATTCGTGAGCAGGGTCCAAGGCCGAGGGTCCCTGCTGTCCTCAACTACGGGACCGTCCTCGCCGCCCCACTTCCTAGCCGCCACTCTGAAGCGCAGGGACCCCAAATCGTTCGGAACTCCAAAATACTGGCTGCGTTAAGGTAGATATCCCGGCGTCCCAGGGCACTACTTGTCCCAGCGGAGGGATCCCGCGCGCGTCGCCACGGCCGTGCCCGCGGCAGGGAGGGGACGCCGCCGACGCCGTGCCGGTGGCGCAGCGACGTCGCGGGAGGCGGGGGCGACGGCGGGGGCGGGAGAGGAGCGGGTCGGGAAGTAGTTCCGGGTGCGCGGCCCCGGATGTTGGCTGCTCCCGCTGCCGCCGCCGCTCTCGGCGCTGCTCGGGGCCTCGGCCGCTCGCACCAGGCGCCGTTGGGACCTTTCCCGGGAGGCGGAGACGCACGCAGCGGCCGGGGGCTCGGCCGAGCCGTCCCGGCCTGCGCAGCCTGAGGTGAGTGCCCGCCGCCGGGGTGGCGGGGCCGAGGCGGCGGGCGAGGAGGCGGGGCTGGGGCATCTCCCGGGACGGAGGCAGGGGCTGCCCTCCGCGAGACGTCCTCTCCCTTCTCGGCCGCGCCGCGCTGCGGGCGGGCGGCGGGCGGGGCAGGGGGCCCGGGTCCGGGCTGGGGCCTGGCGGGCGGCGAGGGCTGGGTACCTCCCTCCCCCGCGGCGCTTCTCCTCAGCTGCTGCTGCCCCTCAGCCGGGAAGCGGCGACTCCGCGCCTCCCGCCTCTCCGCGCCTCCCGCCCCTCCCCCAGGCGGGGCTCGGGGAGCCAGACGGGGTTCCCAGGGGCGCCAAGTCCGAGGACAGCGGCCGTCTTCTCCTCTCAATGACCTGCCCCTTGGCTTGGGCTGGCCCCCTACCTCAGCACGATGCAGCTTCTTCCCCTCAAGCTTGGGGGGTGTTTTTCGGCCGGCGAGGCGGGCAGTACCTCGAGCCTCGGGGGTGCCCTTCGGGGTGAGGCCCGTGAGAGGGGCCTCCGTTCCCACCCATCCTGACGCCGTGTCCTCTGCCGGCATTGGGGCAGAGGCAGCCGTTCCATGCGGACGTGTTGCTGTCCTGTGTGTGTTGCATCCTGCCCACGTGGTAGGGTGTCTCCCCCCTCCCCCCTCCATTTTTTGCAGCTGGTGAAGAGGGAGGTTTACGCGGTGGTTTTTCCTCTCTGATTTCCGCCCGTGGCGTGGAAGGTGTTAGGGTCAGTTTGCTTTGCTGAGGCCGACTGTTGGTTAGCTGGAGAAGCAAGAGTTGTACTCCCTGAAAATGAGACCAGCAGGGGACATGGCAGGGCTTAGTTTCATAGACCTCTTTCCTCCTCTGCTTTTAGCTGTTATCGTTCTTTTCTCTATTGCTTAATCCAAAAGAGTGTGCTCTTGCTGCTGATGCACTGAGGTGTGTAGTTTTCACTTCTCCGTTCTACTTTTTGCGTGTTTGGTTGGCAAAGGTTCTTTTCTGTATTGTGTGGTTCACGTCTCTGTTGCTTCTAGTTGGATTCCTGAATGAGCTGAGTTGGGCTGGCCCGGCAGTTGGCGTTTGGTGGGCATCTTTTTTGTCTTTTCCTGACGTTTATTTTTTTCGTCTATTTTGCTTCCCAGTGAAACGAGTGCATGTTATGAAAGTATTACATGCATGGCTCTTTACTTGGAACGCGGTACTAGATAGTTTCACTGAGACACATATTTCGTGGGAGCTCTTTTATTTCACTTTTGCTCTTTTTCTGTTGAGTATCTTTACGCTACTCTGTTTTTTGAAACTGGTTTTGAAACGGGTTTTGGGTAGTTTCTTTCCTTAATGTCCGTTCCAGTTTAAGGTTTCCAGTTTCCTGTGTTTCCCTCTTGTGTGACCACAGATTGCTCCCTTAACAGGGAGCAGGCTACAGTAGCAGTGAGAGAAGCCTTATTCCTCCTAGACCATAGCAAATATTTATTATAAAGCAGTAACTCCCTTCATTTTTCTGTTTGGGTGGCATATATGGATGTGGTTGAAGTTTTTAAGTTTTTTGTTTGTTTTTATTATAAACCTGAGGATTTTTGTTTTCTTTTTGTGTCTTTTGGAGGTGAGGTGAATCTTGGTATTGGTTTTTGTTATACTGGGGACTTTTCATGCTTTTATGAGGTATTTGTTGGATGGGTTCAGGACATGTTTGTTTTGGCTCTTTTTGGTTCATTAGTTTGGGTGAAATAAAAAAATCTTAATATTTTGAAGTCACTTTTTAGATTCCAAGTTGGCTAGCATGCTCACATTTTCTTGATTTGTTTTTTGCATTGTGTGTTCTCTTTGTGCGTGTGTGTGTATTCCTTTTTTGTGGTACAATTGTTAGTATATTTTTCTATGCAAAATAAAGATATTTAAATACAGATTCTGTCTGCTTTTATCATGCTAAGTATGGGTGGGGCAGTAGAAAATAGAGACTTTTTCTTATTCTGATTCTGATTATTATTTAGTAAGTCAGCATTTGTATACTTCTGCAAAATACTGTGCTGTGTGTGAAGTAGTCTGTATGAAGAGATAAGGAATAAAATATGTGGTCTCTATAAATGTTTCAACTTTGGGGAAACAACATGTAACATACATATTCATAAATTACCAAGTAACATCAGACTCCTGGTTGGGATAACAATGCAGCCAACTTCAAAGGTATAAGTGAGATTTGCAAAAGACAGGAATTTTCAAAAGGGAGGAGCTGTATTCCAGGAGAGTGAAGGAGTATTTACAGAGGTAAAGAAGTGACAGTGTATAGGGCGCCTGGGTGGCTCAGATGGTTAGGCGTCTGCCTTCGGCTCAGGTCATGATCCCAGGGTCCTGGGATCGAGTCCCACGTCGGGCTCCCGGCTCAGCGGGGAGCCTGCTTCTCCCTCTGACCCTTGCCCCTCTCATGCTTTTTCTCTCTCGCTCGCTCTCTAAAAAATAAAATCTTAAAAAAAAAAAAAAAGTGACAGTGTATAAAAAGATATAGCAAGGGATGCCTGGGTGGCTCAGTCAGTTAAGTGTCTGCCTTCTGCTCAGGTCATGATCCCAGAGTCCTGGGATCGAGTCCTGCATCATCGGGCTCCTTGCTCAGCAGGGAGCCTGCTTTTCCCTCTGCCTTCTGTTCCCCCTGCTTGTACTCTCGAGCTCGCTCTCTCTGACAAAAATCTTAAAAAAAAAAAAAAAAAGATAGCAAGTAGGTTGACCTGTATAGAGAATCTGTATTGGTAATGGTAATATATGAGTTCAGGATTGGTGAGTAGGTGTTGGAGGACCTGTCAAGGATGTAAGGTTTAGTTTGATGGGGTACCATACTGGGTTCTAAAGACTGGGAATAAGATAATGCCTATTGTCCCTGAGGAAGGTTCTGTATTAACTGAGTGTTCTGGAGTGAGGAGACTGACTAGGATGGTCTTGGAGAATTTTAGGAATAAGGTGAGAGTCTGATATAAGGTAATGATTATGGGAATAAAATAATAACTACATTTATTGAGTGTTTCCTGTATGCCATTGTTCTAAACTCTTTACATGTATTTATCTCAAAATCTTCTCAAAGGTCTTAACTATTCCTATGAAAAAACTGAGTTACAGAGAGGTTAGATAGCTTGCCCCAAATCCCGTAGAGAGTAAGCTGCAGAGCCAGGATTTGAAGCCAGGCAGTCTCATCTTTGAGCTTTTGCATTTAATCATTAAGTTACACTGTCCTAAGGAAGAAGCATAGGATATATAATAAGATGAATGTGTGAGTAAAAATTAATTTGAACTTAGTGATGATTGTGGACAAAGGCAAGAAACAAAAAAAGCATTAAAAGATAAAAGCCTGGAGTCCTGGGAGGATGACTGATAATAGGAAATTAGGAAAGTATCACTGTGAAGGAAAATGAGCTAAGATTGGTTATGGGCAACATTAGATGGGGTACAGTCAGTTTTTCAGTAGCAGACTAGTTTCCTGCCAGTCCTGACGGCCTTTTCTCCTTGCTGGTTTGACTCTGGAAATGAAGACTAGTTTAAGCCAAACAATTAGAAAAACAGATCTATTCAGAAGAAAAAAATGTACCCCACATTGCAAAGCCACATAGAAATAGCATAGGAATTATTTTGGTTGAGCCACTGCTGCTTCCCAGCCTTAGTGAAGACAATGAAGTATTGACTAGAGTAAGATTTGAAGTATCTGAAGTATCTGTAGTACATTGTTATAGGATTAATAGAGATGAAAATGTAGATTGTTCACTGACCAGAGGGCTGTGTAGATGGTAGTAAAAAACAGGTGAGTAGATGAGTGATGGGAAGTTAGTAGTATGATGGTGAAAGAGCTTCAAGGTTTGGAATTTTGGGTGACCTTATAGATTAACAGGTAAACATTCTGAGAAGAACCAGGAAGTACATCATTGCTATAGAAGCCAAAGATAGGAGAGGTACTGTGGCTGATAGTATCAGAGGTAGTCTGGGAGTTCAGAAACAATCATCATGATGAAAAGACTATTGAACTAGGATGGGAAGTAATTTTTAACCTTAGAATTTTGAAAGGAAGGATAAGAATATATGTCAGATTTGTTTTCCACAGAAGGATTTGTAGAGACATTATGGTCTGGTTTGGTAATTTTTTTTAAAAAGATTTATTTATTTATTTTAGGGGGTAGGGAGAGGGAGAGAGAGTCTCAAGCAGACTCTGCGCTCAGCGGGGAGACTGATGCAGGGCTCCATCTCCCAACCTGAGATCACGACCTGAGCCGAAACCAAGAGTCGGACTCTTAACGCAGATGCACCACCCAGGCACCCCTGTTGTGGTAATTTTAAGTATTTTCTCCTAATTCTTCCACCAATCTCATTCTTTCTTGTCTACATGTCAGAGATACTCAAATATCAGGAAACTCTCTTTCTTTCTTTAAGAAAGAAACAAATGTATTCTAAAGCTAGTGATTTTATACTTTAACTGTTCTCACAAACTTTTTTCTTACTCTTTTTTTAAAGTTTTTTTGAGGTATAATTCACATACTATATAGTTCACTTATTTAAAGTATATAGTTCAGCAGTTTTTAGTATATTAAGTCGTGCACCCATTACCACAATCATCTTCAGTCATTTCATCATCCCCAGAAAGAGAGTCTGTACCCTGTTCTGTACATTTCATGTAGGTGGAATCATGCAACATATAGTCTTTAGTGTCTGGGTTCTTTCACTTAGCATACTATTTCGAATGGGTTATCCATCTTGATGTTTGTTATCAGTATCTCATTCCTTTTTATTGCTGACGAATGTTCCATTCTATGGCTATACTACCTTTTGTTTATCCATTCATGAGTTGGACATTTGGGTTTCTTATTCTTGTAAAAACCTTTCCCTTTCTTCATCTTAATCCTCACCCTGCCAATTTCACTCTTCCTATGGCTTTTCTTTTAGAGTGTAACCTCTGCTGTGCATTCCTCTAGGCATTGGGGATATAAAAATGAGTAAGACATGGCCCCTGATCACTCATGTAGTGTTTATGGTTTACATAAATTTTCTCATACATCATTTCATTTCACAACAGCCCTGTGATGTGGGCAAAGTATTTTTTAAGATGAGCAATTTGAAGTTTAGATTAAGTGACTTGCCCAAGATTGTGTATCTAAATCAGTAATGGAGCTTTGGATCTTCTTGGTCCATGTTCATTGCTATTTCTACTACTCTGTGCTGCTGTTCTAAGTTAAAGGATTCCTATGTGAAGGAGGGGCTGGGAAATTTCCTTAGTGAATCAGTAATTTTTAATGTTTAATCTTCAGGACTTAAAATGAAGTGTGTGTGTGTGTGTTTTAAACGGATTCTGTCACTTGTTTGCTGTGTGATTTAGGTAAGTCATTTCATATTCCTGCCTTTTCTTCAGAACATCAGTGGGTATTTATGTGGTGATGATAGTGGCATTTTCTGAAGCCTTACTATGGGTCCAAAAGTATTCTGAGTACTTTACATTTTTTATTCATATAATTCTCATAACAACTCTAAAAGGTAGATTTTATTTTTATCAATTTTACAGGCACAGAGAGATTAAGTAGCTTGCCTGAGGTTGTATGGCTAAGGATGGAAAGAGGCAGGATTTGAACGCCTGCAGTCTATTTTCAGAACTCAGTGGCTGTTAATCACTACATTGTACTGCTTACTGTGTTATGAGTTAATAGAGGGTAATATTTCAAGTAAGGGCATGATGAGAATATGAAGATTGGATTTTGAGTGTGTTGGGGAAGCAAACAGCAAAATTACAATTGACATTGTGTCCACATTTTTTAAAACTGTGAACCCGATACCGCAGTGTACAGAGATGTTTATGCTTTCAGGTACACTTTTTGTTTGTCCTTCCTAATAGCCTTTCAACTCAGAAATTGCATTATTTTCAGTGCTCTTCACTGTTGGCTTTGTTAGTCACCTAGCTTTCCACATTGCTGCTGTTCAGGAACCTTGGCTTGAGACAGCCAAAACTCACTTTTACCTCTCCTTAGCCATCCTATAACTAAATTTTTGTTTTCCATTTTCAACAGTTAGTATTTCAGTCCTAGATAAAGTACTCTACCCTCCTTCACTTGAAAACTCAGAAAACATCACAGTGGCATTTTATAACTGTCAAAAAAATTTGATCATCTTAATTGGCATAATTGGATTTTAGTGCACAAATAACAAGAACCAAAGCACAGTGTTTTGGTTAAAGAGATTGACTTATACTGAAATTGGAAAAGGCATCTGCTATACAGGATTTTGGATTTAATAGAATTTGTTATAACCAGATCAGCAAAGCATTATTACTGTGGGCCATCTGTTGGGATATGGAAATAGCTTTGTTATATGGAACCAGATGTTGTATTTATATTTATAACAATGGTATTCTACTTATTTTAAGTAACCTTTTGTGGTTAGGTACCTTCAGCTTCTATTCTACTTGACATGTCAACTGATAACTTGAGAATGTGATGTCTTTCAAAATGGTTATTACTTATAGAATTGAGACAAAGTAACTGAAACAAAGCAAATGAGACTCATATATGATGTCAAACTTTTGTACTGTAACAAGATAAAATAGGATAAATAAGAATATGATTTAATTAGGACCATATTCAGTAAGAACTCTTACTTTGACACATTTAATAAGCATAGATTCTAATAGTTACCAAACCACTCTGGTTGCTTTAAGATTTTAGCATAAATCTGAAGTGATTTTGTTTTGGTATAATCAGACCTACATTGACACTGCCCTGTCTGACTTCTTTCCCATCATCAATGGGTGAAGTAGTCTGTAATGGACTCACGCTTATGGAATGCAATAAGAGGAACTGTTGTTGGAACTAATCTTAGAGGACTCTCTTCTGAGTTGAATGCTAATAGTTTAGGGGTGGGGAAAATCCTTGTGTGGGAGTTTTTGGAGAGAGTATAAACTTTACATGTTGGCTGTCTTAGTCCAGTTGGGCTGCTATAATAAAATACCACAGATGGGTAGCTTATAAGTAACAGAAATTTATTGCTAACAATTCTGGAGGCTGGAAAGTCTAAGATCAAGGCACTAGCATTGTTGCCTTTTGGTGAAGGGCCCCTTCCTGGTTCAGGGCTGGCACATATAGAAGGTGCAAGGGATCCTTCTGGAGCCTCTTTTATGGGACACTAATCCCATTCATGAAGGCTCTACCCTCATGATCTAAGCACCTCCCAAAGACCATTTTGAAATACCATCATTTTTGGGGATTAGGATTTCAACATGTGGATTTTAGGGGGGACAGAAACATTAAAACTGTAGCATAGTATTGGCTATTTTTTCATTATCTTCACATGTAGAGAGGGTCGTGAAGAGTTAGGTCACATATGGGAGAGGGTCACTGAAAAGTTGATCCGTTATTCCAGGATGATCCTATATTTGAAGGAGACTACCCAGTAAACTTTCAGCTAAACTTTTTTTCTGGAGTACATAGCTAAAAGCTGTAACTGAATTCACCTATTGGACAGCATCCTGCCCAGTGATATAGTGATATCAAGGAAATAAGATTGATCTGATTGATATAGTGTTGATGTTACCTTATCAGAGATCTCAGAAGTTGGGATTGGAACTTTTCTTAGAGACCTGCCCTTACTGTATGTTGACACAGATTTGTGAGGGGAATGGATGAGGGGCGCAGACTGTTAGAACTCGCTAATAATTTCAGATTGTTTGCTTACAGAGAGATGGGACTGAGAGGGGAGTGCAATATGTTAAAAATAAGTTATCGTTAAGATCCTAGATTTTGGTTGGTTGGTACGTGGGTGCTTATTAAATTGTTAAAAAATGACTAAAGTTTCTGTGGCTTGGCTGTAGAACTTTGGGAAATATTGACACAACAGTCAAATATGCTGTCGTCAGGAGCAGGTTGACTGTCATAGCAAGAGAATAATACATGGCATCAGTTTCTGCTGGTGTGGTTGGGTCTGCATATCTATAACATGCTTTACCTGTCTATCCTGTGTAAGGAGGTCTTGATGGTATTGTCCCACCAGGTATATACATAGTAATCACCATCAGAAAAGGCATTTTGCATATGTGGTTGCGGAAGTCATGTTTTATATTGTTTATTATATTTATTATAGGGGATGTGTGTTTTGGAAAAATACCCATCTTATAATTGGAATAATACTTTTTGAAAAGCATTTTCTCTGATCTGTTGGATTTTGGAACCTCCCAACAGCCCAGTAATAGAGGTAGGGCAAGTAATATGCTTACTGACAAATGGAGAAAATGGAAGAAATGAGATACAAGCTAAGACTTAGTGTTACTCAAGTTGTTCAATAGAGCAGAGACAGGAACCAAGATTGTGCATTCTGTTTCTGGTCTTGTACTCTTTATAGAAAACTGACAACGTTTTTGTGAAGAACATACTTTGGATTTTTGAGGTAGAAATGAAAGGTTATGGACCCCAAAGGACCTGGGCTACTTGCAGCAGAACTTGTGATAATACCAGACTAAGGGACATAAACCTATTGAGAACAGCTTCTTCCCTTGTTAAATTTGGGTCCATTTCCAGTCATTGGATGTATTTTTACTTGAGTTTGCTTTTTTTGTCTTTGTAGAATTCTGGAAGCAAGGAGGAGACAGAATCAGGAGGGATACTTTTAAGAATGAGAAAATAGCAGATTTGGCCTTATCTTATGGAAGTACACATCTATAACATGTAGACGTTAAGAAAATGTACCTGGACCATGAATCTACTAAGGGAGCTAGGGTTACTGTCATAGTGTGAGTCTATTGTCTCTTGCCCAGTGGGTAGGAAGAGTGATAGTATATAAAGAAGTTATAACTGCACAGGAAAAAAGACTGTGAGGGTCACCTGGGTGGCTCAGTCGTTAAGCGTCTGCCTTCGGCTCAGGTCACGATCCCGGGGTCCTGGGATTGAGCCCCACATTGGGCTCCTGGCTCAACGGGGAGCCTGCTTTTCCCTCTTCCTCTCCCCCTGCTCATGCTCTCTTTCTATCTCTGAGTCTCAAATGAATAAATAAAATCTTTCAAAAAAAAAAAAAAGACTGAAAGAAAGCATCGCAATGGGTAGTCTTTATTTTCTCCTTTGAACTGGTTTATATTTTTTGAGTTCTCTACAATGAGCCTATACCGTTTTTTATAATCAGAATTAAACATATGTGAGAATTTAGAATGAGAATTTAGAGAATTTTAAAAAATCATAGCACTTTTGAAGAGCAGTTTAAACACTTGGTGTTGGGGCACCTGGATGGCTCAGTTGGTTAAGTGTCTGCCTTCGGCTCAGGTCATGATCCCAGGGTACTGGGATGGAGTCCTGCATCGGGCTTCTTGCTCAGTGGGGAGCCAACTTCTCCCTCTGCTGCCACTCCCCCTCCTTGTGCTCACTTGCGCACTCTCTCTCTCTCTCACAAATAAGTAAATAAAATCTTTAAAAAAAAAAACACTTGGTGCTATCAAAAGTATTTTGCTTTTTAGGCAGTTATGTTAATAAATCAGTTTGATAATTATTTCATTATAGTCTATCGGTCAAGTTGTGGGTGTAATAAGTGTTTTGGATTTTTCTTTGCATTACAATTTGGTCATTTTTTTTTTTTTTAAGATTTTTATTAATTTGACAGAGAAAGACACAGCGAGAGAGGGAACACAAACGGGGAGTGGGAGAGGGAGAAGCAGACTCCCCGCCGAGCAGGGAGCCCGATGCGTGACTCGATCCAGGGACTCCAGGATCATGACCTGAGCCGAAGGCAGTCGCTTAACCAGCTGAGCCACCCAGGCGCCCTACAATTTGGTCATTTAGCTCTGCTAATTAAGGAATTAATTTTAGTTCCTTAGAAGCAACCAAGGCCTTAGGTTTACTTACAGTAATTACTTATCAATAAGTAACCTAAAAATAGCACTCCAGTTTATAATGAAAACCAGACTTAAAATCTCCTTGTATACTACCATATCTTTGGCAGGTTTCTTTCTTTTTTTTTTAAAGATTTTATTTATTTGACAGAGAGACACAGTGAGAGAAGGAACATAAGCAAGGGGAGTGGGAGAGGGAGAAGCAGGCTTCCTGCGGAGCAGAGCCCGATGTGGGGCTCGATCCCAGGACCGTGGGATTATGACCTGAGCTGAAGGCAGACTAACAACTGAGCCACCCAAGCGCCCCCTTTGGCAGATTTCTAATAAGAAAAACCATTTGTTAGTGCTTCTTTAAGGTACTGTTTTCATCCAGGGACATTGGACTCATTGATTTCTCTCACTTGTTTGCACATTTATTCACCATCTGCTGTGTCCTGGGCACTGTACTAAATGCCGGGGACACAAGTAAAAGACAGGGTGCTTGCCAGCAAAGACGACAGCTTTTAGTTTGGGGGAGAGACTGCAGAGATAATCCTTGGCATATGGAGGTATCCTGGAATTTCTTCTGTTTTTCTAGTTTTTAACTAAAAAGGTAGAGTGGCTACCTTTGTTTTTTGAAGAACTTAAATGTATTTAGTGGTGTCAGTAGATGGCTTTAAGAGGAGCTAATGACTTCATAGTTATTTCTCTGCCTGCAAAATATTCAAAATCATTTATTCAAAGAATTTCCTCATCTAATGAGCATTATCTTATTGAGGTAAATACCTAGGTATTCAGATTTGCTTTGGGAGCAATCTTGTATTGACTCTTAGGATAGACTGTTTTTTTGTTATTTATCCTCTGTACTTAGCACTGTAAATGACATTAACAGGCATATTATATATTCACTATAGTTGTAAATGAAAGGATATTTCATGTTTAAGTTTAATTTTAAGAATTTTTTTTGAAAGATTTTATTTCTTAGTGCAAGAGAGCTCGAGCATGCTCTCGGGAGGGACAGAGGGAGAGGGAGAAAGAATCTGAAGCAGACTGCACTGAGCAGGGAGTCGACTTGGGGCTCGATCCATGACCGTTGTGAGACCATGACTTGAGCCAAAACCAAGAGTCAGATGCTTAACTGACTGAGCCACCCAGGTGCCCCTAGAATTTTAGTATTGATACAAATATATCATATCAAGAAGTTTTCTTTTGTCTAATACGGTGAGAAATACAGTAGTTCCTAAATTTTAAGAGTTACTCGTTCAGGCCATCGAGATTTCCCCCTAAAGCACTTGATACATACTTATTTGGCTACTCTTAGAACACCTGTAGTCACTGATACCTGTAAGGTAGACTGTCGTTAACTCTAATTGATGTAAAATTTCCTTTAACTTCATCTCTTTCTTCGTTCTCTTTAGAACAGTAGAGACCTAGTTTGTGTTCTTTAACAAGATAATCCTTCAGATATTTCAGTGATTATTCATTCAGCAAATATTTCTTGAACACCTGTGCGTGCAAGACACTGTCCTGGGCATTATGAGATCTGAAGGTAATTAAGAGGCATAGTCTGTTCACAAAGAACTGATACAGAGAAGGAGCCACCAGCTTGTTGGAAAGCAAGTTTTTGCTTGTGATCAGAAAAGCTTTGTGGAGGAGATAATGTTTGAATTAAGATTAGTGATGGACCCTCTAGGCTGACAGCATAATAAAAAACCTAGAAATAGAGGAGCACAGTGCAAGTTAGAGGAGTAGCAAGAGGTTCAGGTTGTCTGTTTCACAAAGTACCCTCCAGAATATTAAAAATGTTCATTGTATCCCCAGCACTTGGAATGTTTGGCAGATAATTGGGGCTTGGTGAATTTTTGTTGAATGAATGAATAAAGGGTTCCTTTTGGGAAATACTGAACATCCTTCCTGAAGAATCATAAAGCACTTGAGGATATTGAACATTTTGATAAGTCTGTTAGAGAAAAAAATATTTGTCTCAAACTTATCTGACAGTGGAATGCCTATTAATACTCTTGAAATCCTCTGGAAAATATTACACTGGGGGTCTCTGTCGTTGAGGTGACAAGGAAGGCTGGGAAGTGTTTTCTTCTCCACACTAAACACACCCACTTTTTTCAGACATTCTGCACTTGACATTTGGCTTCTAAACTCCTCACTAGTCTGATATCTCTCCCTGCAAGCATTCTAGCTTGTAAGTGTTTTTTAAAATGTGATGCTCAAAACAGAGCACAATACTCCATTTGTGAACTAGTAGAGAGTGCATGGGACTGCTACCCTCCTTGATCTGGATACTATTCTTTTAATGAAGTTTAAGATTGTATTTTGTTTCCTTTTAGCAGCTGAGTCACTCTCTTGGCTCATGTTCAGTTCTCATATTAATTTACAAGAAGTTCTTTGAGTAGATTCAGAGAGATTTCCTATTAGTAGAGCTAACAAATGAATGCCGGTTTTCTTCTGATTGAGTCTAGGCTGTTTTCTTCAGAAGTACTAGTCATTCTTAAGCTTCCTGAAATCTGAGAAAGAAAAGAAAAAGAATTAATTTTACAGTGCTGGACTTGACCAAGTAACAGGAAAGTCCACAAGTGCATTGCTGAGCATTTGCAAAAGTAGATAAAATATAATGAATCCCCATACATCACAGATTTGACCATCATTAAGTTATTTGCCACATATGCCTCAACTGTCTTTTTTTTTTTTTTTTTGCTTAAGTATTTAATTTTTTTAAGTTTTTTAATTTGAGAGAGAGAGAATGAGCCAGAGGGAGAGGGACAAGCAGACTCCGTGCTGAGCAGGGAGCCCGATGCAGGGCTTGATCCCAGGACCCTGGGATTATGAGCTGAGCCGAAGGCAGATGTTTAACCTACTGAGCCATCCAGGCCCCCCCCCCCCCCCGCAAAGGTTAGTTTGACATGTACCTGGCCCACTAAGAGCCAGTAATCCAATGTTAGAGACAGATGCATATAAAACAATACAAAGCAGATTATTTGCCTTCCAGGGCACCTGGGTGGCTCAGATGGTTAAGCGTCTGCCTTCAGCTCAGGTCATGATCCCAGGGTCCTGGGATCGAGTCCCACATCGGGCTCCCGGCTCAGCGGGGAGCCTGCTTCTCCCTCTGACCCTCTCCCCTCTCATGCTGTTTCTCTCTCGCTCGCTCTCTAAAAAAAAAAAAAAAAAAAAAAGATTATTTGCCTTCCAGTGTCATGCCTTGATTATATAGCCTCCCCCTGTGTCCCCCCCCCCGGAAAATGCTACCAGGGGAATCTTAATCCATTACTTTAGTCATGTATTGATGAGACCCCCCCTCCCCGGTTGATTTCCTCTTGAATCAACCTAAATTATACTGTTTTTGCTTGGTACTCAGTCTTCCCACTAGCTCCCACCTTTACCTAACATGGAACTCAAAAGCACAACCTTCTTTTTTTTTTTTAAATTAAATTTATATATAATTATGCAGAATTTTCATTTTTCAAACAAGATTATTGGCATTTTGAGAGCAGAAGCCTTGTCTTTTTTTCTCTCTGTAATACTGGGAAGCGTTTTTTTTTTGTTGTTGTTGTTGTTGTTTTTCAAGATTTTTTTATCTATCAGTAAGAGAATGAGGGAGGGAGGGAGAGAGAACGGGAGCATGAGCAGGGGGGGAAGAGGGAGAGGGAGAAGCAGACTCCCTGCTGAGAACTCTGGGATTATGACCTTTGCTGAAGGTAGATGCCTAACCAACTGAGCCACCCAGGTGCTCTTTTTTTTTTTTTTTTTTAGATTTTATCTATTATTTGAGAGAGGTGCTCTTTTTTTTTTCTTTTTAGATTTTATCTATCTATTTGAGAGAGAAAAGCTTAGTAAGTACTTATGGAGAGTATTGATACATATACCAGTGGGCCTATTCTTGCTGCCTCCTACCTAGCTCCCAGAGTCAGCTAAAGCTTTTGCCAGTTAAAAGTAAATAATTCAGATCTAAGTCTCTTTTTCTCTTACCCCAGAAGCCGCCTTAACCTTTCAGTGGTCTGAATCACAGATAAATAATGTGGTTTGCATGTGGCCACTTGCCCATCACTTTGTCCATGGCAAACTACTTTAATTACTGGTTGTTTTTAGACATGACCTCCTCAGTGTAGCACTTCAGGTAGCCATTATCTATTGAGCATAATTGGTAAATGATATGAAACCTTTCTGCTATCCTTGTCCTAAACCAATAGTTCCTGAATTAAGCTGTGTATCAGAATCACCTGAGATACTTTTATTTAACAGATTCCCTAGGTTTCACCCTAGACTCTTGAGTCAGGGTTTTCAGGAATGGGTTATTAGAATTGGTTTTTATAAAGTTGGCAGTAGTTTGTAGACTGGCTTTGGGGACCAGACAGGTAATTTTTTATTTTGTTAAACAGCTCTAGCAGTGGGAGACTGTAGCTTCCCATCTTTTCAGTTGCAATACAGCATGACAGTCCTCTGGTAATCAGTACATTCTGATATGTTCAGTTTACTTTTCAGGGATATGGTAGGATCTCTTGCTTTGAATTACACCAGGCAAAGCACATGAATCAAATGCCCAAGATAAAGATACAGGATCCAGAGAGGTGGCATCTTGGCTTTCTAAATATAACTCAGTTTAAATTTAAAGCCTCAAAACCCTCCAGCCCTCTGAAA
Organism: Mirounga angustirostris; assembly: GCF_029215605.1. Classification (NCBI taxonomy): domain Eukaryota; kingdom Metazoa; phylum Chordata; class Mammalia; order Carnivora; family Phocidae; genus Mirounga; species Mirounga angustirostris. The sequence continues at coordinate 157,473,110 of NW_026991712.1, forward strand.
GCTTATTCTCTCTGTTTAGTGAATACCTTTAAAAGTTTAAAATAGAAGAGTTCAACATTTTTGGAGTGAACAGTCTTTTGAATTTTTCGTATTTCATGTACATGCAATAGAAGTGACTTAAACATATAATATGATTTAATTTAATATATTTTTGTCAGATTTTCCATAAAAACAAATCTATAAATTGGGAAAAAGTTCTTTATTAGACCACATAATACGATCTTGGGACCGGAAATTGTGGTTAAGTTATTGAGCAAAGTAGAGAGACTGAAGCTTCAGGATTATCCGTGGGTTAATGACAGACCCAGAAATAGAATCCTGTGTTATTTGCTTGGGTTATGATTTGGTTTGAAGAGGGTGGCCTGTGATCTGTTTACATAAATTGCAGGAAGTAAGGTTTGGGGTTTGGAAGAAGCTATATAGCTCTGTGATGTTTGGCCAAGAAGCTCCACTCCCCCCACATTTACCACCTGTTTGATTGACACCGGACCTAAACTATGGAGGGGAAAGAGGCAGTTAGTTCAGACTCTTTAGTCTTAAAACAGTCTTAAAAAGCTAAAGCCGATTGTTGCTTGGCAGGCATTTTTCATATTCTGTTTTAGAGAATAACAAGACCTGGTTTTGGTTTTGTTTTAGGAGGAGAGAGGTATAACCTAAATAGTTGATTTGTAGGTACTAGTAGAATGTTTTTCTGTAGAATTTTGTATAATTTTTTTTTTATGAACCCTAAGTGTATCTTCATTAAACATGTTTAATTAATAGATGGTATGGTTTGGAAATAGTGGAACTCAGCAGCAAACTTTCCTGAACCACTAATGGTTCAGGGGGTTATAGATTTGAGAATACTGCTGTAGTAGCGTTGCTTTCTGGTGAAGTCATTACTTTTACTCTCCCTTTCCTGTTCCAGTTTGGGGGTGGGGGTGGCTCCTGTGGCACTAGTGAGGGAAGAAGCAGGAACTTAACAAGAACATTTGTGTGATGGAGTTCTAAACTTACTCTTTTTTTTTTAAGCTTTATTGAGATAGAATTCATATACCAAACAGTTCACCTATTTAAAGGGTGAAATTCAGTGTTTTTTAATGTATTCACAGGGTTGTGTAACCATCAGTGCAGTCTAATTTTAGAACATTTTCCACTCTGAAAGAAATCCCATACCCAGTCAGTCCCCTTTACTCCCCCACTTTTCAGACCCTAAGAAACTTATCTAATTTAATGTAACTGTTGATCCACAGTGTAACTACTAATAGAAATTTGCCTGTTTTGGACATTTGATGTAAATGGAATCATGTAGTCTTGTGACTGGCTTCTTTCACTTAGCATGTTTTCAAGGATCATGTTGTAGCATGTATCATTCCTTTTTTATTGCCAACTACTATTCCACTGTATGGATATAGCACATCTTATTTATCCATTCATCAGCTAGTGGGCATTTGGATTGTTTTCACTTTTTTGCTATTATGATTTAATGCTGCTATGAACATTTGTGTATAGATTATTCTGTGAATGAATGTTTTCATTTCTTTGGTATATACCCTAGGAGTGGAATGGCTGTGTCATATGGTAACTTTCTGTTTAACTTTTTAGTAAACTGCTCAACTGTTTTCTGAAGTGGCTGCACTGGTATCTCATTGTGGTTTTGATTTGCATTTCCCTGATGACTAATCTTTTCATGTGCTTATTAGACATTTGTAGATCTTAGTAACTTTTATCTTTGCCCATTTTTTTCCAAATGCTCTACCTATGAGCTGTGTCCCCACATCTTTTTTTTTTTTTTTTTAAGATTTTGTTTATTTATTTGACAGCGAGAGACACAGTGAGAAAGGGAACACAAACAGGAGTGGGAGAGGGAGAAGCAGGCTTCTCGCGGAGCAGGGAGCCTGATGTGGGGCTCGATCCTGAGCTGAAGGCAGACGCTTAACGACTGAGCCACCCAGACGCCCTTAAATTGGGTTATCTTTTTATTATTGAGTTTTAAGAGTTCTTCATATATTCTGGACACTTAACTTGCTCTTCTAACTACGGATTGGTTCTAAATTATTTGCCTTGAGGTAGGGAGAAGTATTTGATGGAAGACTTTATTTAAAAGGTCTGGTGAGTTTTCAGTCAGATCTTGTTCTTATTTGAAGTGTACTCTTTTTCCAGCTCTTGAGGAACCTGGTTTATTCATATATTGAACAAACGTGACAGCTAACTGTTATATACCAGGTTTTGGGGACGTAACAGAATGAAACAGACTTTTATGTGCATTCCAGTGGGGAAGAAACAGTAAAACAGAAGTTGTTATCAGTTGGTGACAAGATCTGTGAAGAAGAAAACAGGGTAATGGGGGATACAGTGTGATGAACGTTCTAACATATTCTTCACCTTCTATGATTTCTTAATCTGTTCCTCTCTGACTGCTTGATCTTATTGCACTTCACATTTATCTTCATTTTACATAATTTGTAGCTAAACCTCTATTTCCCCTCCCCTAATTCTTAACCTTTTGCAGTCTGTTTTTGCTTTCACTAGGACACAAAACCCACCCTCTGTACTATTAATGATCTTCTAATGAAAGCCAATATTCTCTTTTCAGTGTGTCCATCTTAATCGACATGTTGCCTTTCTGTGCATTAAATCACTTGCAGCCATTTCCAGTACAATTTTCTCAACTTATTTTTATTTTAAACTAGTTCCTCTTCTCTTAATTATCTTTTAGTTCTCCAAAGTTAAGTTTGGCCTCTCGTCTTCCTTTAATTCTCCCGCGGTGAATTGATCATTCTGACATGATTTTAATTGCTTTCTGAGAGCATAGGACTCTGAGATCTCACTTTTTAGCTCAAGCTGTGCCACTGCCTTTAGGTGTAGCTAGTGGAGGTGAGATGAGCAGCTGATTGCTACTCACTCAGCAGGATTCTTTTCCCCTTACTCCTTCCTCTGGCAGATTTCTTCTGTTCAAGCTGATTAAGACAGGTTATTTCTTTGACTGCTTTAATAATTACCTGTGACTAATGGTGTAACAAGTCACAGTGCTCAGTTAAGTAACATGAGTCAAAGGGGTTGTTTCTTCATGGATGCTAGTGAATTTTATACTTTCAAGTCTTTTGAAAGACAGGTCTAAGTTCAGAAGTTAAAACAAAAAAAAGAAGGAATAGTTTCTTACCTCTAGTGCTGTAGCATTTACTTTCAACAAACTTGTAGTTCTTTTTTCTAATATTATGTTGATGCTTTCATTCAAGCTATGGTCACTGTAATTGAGGCATGGATCTTCTCTTTTGTGGAGAGGAGGAAATTAAGCCTTAGAGAAGTTAACAGTATACCTAAGGTCATAATTGGGATTCCAGTCTAGGTCTTGACTCAAGGTCATGAATGTTGTAAGTTCTTTGTAAACTATAAAGCATTATATTCCTGTGTCGGTGGGAGAGAGGAGAATAAGAATTAAGATAAGGCTTTCTTGGGAGCGGGGCGCCCGGGTGGCTCAGTTGGTTAAGCGACTGCCTTTGGCTCAGGTCATGATCCTGGAGTCCCGGGATCGAGTCCCGCATCGGGCTCCCTGCTCAGCAGGGAGTCTGCTTCTCCCTCTGACCCTCTTCCCTCTCATGCTCTCTATCTCTCATTCTCTCTCTCTCTCAAATAAATAAAATCTTTAAAAAAAAAAAAAAAGAATTTCTTGGGAGCTTTTTCAAAATTCGTCATCACCTCCGGCTCCCAAATAATGCGTTATTATACTACTGTTTTGTTAAACATCTGCTTTCTAAATGGAAATAAGTTTATAATTAAGTTTATTTTATTTTATTAAAAATTTTTTAAGTCATTTCTGTGCCCACTGTGGGGCTCGAACTCACAACCCTGAGATCAAGAGTCGCATGCTCTACTGACTGAGCCAGCCAGGTACCCCTGTAACTCAATATAATATACACTTGAAGACTGCTTATATTATTAAAAGGAATTCCATACTCTTGTGTTGGTGATGGTATGTAGTACAGTTGCTTTTACTGGAGCATACTCATCAGTGAATGGCTGTTTTTTACTACCCATATTCTGGTTGTGCCACTTTACACAAACTTTCTTATATGTTGGTTTTTTAAAGGATTTGGAGAAAATTCTACAAGGTGCTTTTGGCACCAACTCAAACTGTAAATTATGGATATAATTGAACGAGTTAATATAATTATTCAACTATAATTGGCTTCAGAAATGTGAGTTTGTAATTCAGAGGACACAGACTTTCCTGACTGAACTGTGAACTCTAGCTTTCTTTTGTGAGATTTCCATGTTGCTGGTCATTTGCTGGGTAGGGAGAAGATCGGCAGATGTTTGTTCTTTCAGTTAACCAGCCTGGGGCTCACCATTTAGGAGCAGTAATATAGATTAAAAATGGAGAAAACTGAAACTAAGGCATTGAGGCTAAAGCAGATTAGAAAGATATCTGGGAGCTAGAGTTGGTAGTAAATGGTAACTAATTGGGGATCCTAAGGGTTTTGATGTTTTGGGGGACTCAAAATATAAGATCCTTTTCCCTTGCGTAAGTTCTGAACTGAGGAATTTAACAAGAAGCAACAGATGAAAAAATATTACTGCTTTTAAAATTAGTTGGTTTTTTTTTTTAAGATTTATTGATTTGACAGAAGAGAGACACAGCGAGAGAGGGAACACAAGCAGGGGGAGTAGGAGACGGAGAACCAGGCTTCCTGCTGAGCAGGGAGCCTGATGCGGGGCTTGATCCCAGGACCCTGGGATCATGACCTGAGCTGAAGGCAGATGCTTAACAACTGAGCCACCCAGGTGCCCCTAAAATTAGTCTGAGATACAAATTCACATACTGTAAAGTTTACCATTTTAAGGCATAGAATTTGGTTTTATGCTGAAGGTTTTGTTTTTTTTGTTTAAGATTTTTATTAGGGACTTTTGGTCACTACTAATCTACTTTCCAAATATGTGGTCTTTTGTGTCTGACTTCTTTCACTTAGCATAAGGCTCTCAAGGTTCATCCATGTTGTAGCATGTAACAGGACTTCATTCCTTTTTACGGCTGAATAATAATATTGTATATTATGGATATTGTATAGATATGCCACATTTTGTTTATCCATTCATAAGTTGAACATTTGGTTTATTTCCACTTTTTGGCCATTATAAATAATACTGCTATATGAACATTTATGTGCAACATATGTTTTAAATTCTCTTGGGCATGCACACACATGTACCTGTGTGTATCTGTCTATCCATCCCCAAGAGGATTTTATACACACACACACACACACACACACGTGTGTAGCATTGAGTTGCTGGGTCATATGGTAACTTTTGGAGGAGTTACCTTTGTTTTTGCTAAAATTGATATTGTAGAATGTTATAGAATGTGATTTAGTTTTAAAAGTCAAATGGGCTAGCTCACTCTCCGCATTCTTTTAATCCCACCTATCCAATCTAGACCATGGGACAGCCCACCTGATATGTAGATTGTTATTGTCAACGGAGCAGGTGCATCCAGATCACTGCCTGTAGAGTCCTGATGTAGTCCTGAGTTAGCTCTACCCAGTAACCAAGTTATTTATCTTTTTGGTGAGGAGTGGCGTAAGAGCCTAGGAGTGTTTAGGGAAGTCATTCCTCATAGAAATCAAGAATTGGAAAGAAGTGTTCTGTTTTAAAAAAGGCAAAGGAGTTAGGCTAGAAGGCCGTTCTTAGATAAAAGGACTGTGTCATTTTATGATAGGAAATATGTTAGAGATGATGAATTTTGTTTTGGAATGACAGATTTGGGTTTTCCAGGATGGTATGTGATATTTATGGTTGTAGATTAGGAGATTGATCCCTGTTAGAGATACAGATATGAGATTCATACAGGTAATTGAAACAGGAGTAGTTAAATCATCCATAAAGTAAAACAGTAAAGTGCCTAGTAATTACCGTATCTGGAAATCTTTGAGGTTTTGATTATGCAAACTGATGTTTCAGCTATATCTTTCTCTGAGTGGCTTGTTTCTTTCTGGGTTTTGTGATACCCCCCCCCCCTTCTGGGTTTTGTGATTTTTTTTTTTTAATTGTGAATTAATTAGTTAATTTTTAAAAGATTTTATTTGAGAGAGAGAGTGCTCTCGAGAGAGCACAAGCAGGGAGCCCATTGTGGGGCTCAATCCCAGGACCCAGGGATCTTGACCTGAGCTGAAGGCAGACAATTAACTGACTGAGCCACCCAGGCGCCCCATGAATTTATTTATTTTGGTACCTTATCTGTGAGAGTTCTAGGCCTAGATCAAAGGCACATTCCCCAGAGAGGGTTTATATTTGATTTTCTCAAGGATGGGTGGGGAATATTACCATTCTAGGACTACCCTAAACAAAATTCTAAGTATGAAGCTTTTTATTTTTATTTTTATTTTTTTAAAGATTTTATTTATTTATTTGACAGAGAGAGACACAGTGAGAGAGGAAACATAAGCAGGGAGAGTGGGAGAGGGAGAAGCAGGCTTCCCGCGGAGCAGGGAGCCTGATGCAGGGCTCGATCCCAGGACCCTGGGATCATGACCTGAGCCGAAGGCAGACGCTTAACGACTGAGCCACCCAGGTGCCCCTGAAGCTTTTTAAACTATAATCTAGGTGAGAGTCAGCTTATGGTTATAAATATCAGGGGAGATACTGTTTTACTGCAATCATAGTCCCCCATCCCCTCGTTGGCATTCAGTGCCAAGGTTAAGAAACAGTTTTCCTTGCTATCTCTTGGGTAACACCTGGACTTTGCTTCTTGAACCTTGGGCCCCATTTGCCTTCTGAGTGCAAGCTGAAATTCATAGGGTTTGGCAAAATGCCTTGAAGGTGAATGAAAGCTTTTTTCAGTACCCTGCATACTTCTTTAGTTTCTCTATTTAGTTTTTGGCTTTGATCGGATGTTATTTTCCTTCGGGATTATTGATTAATTTATAAAGATTTTAAAAGGTTTTATCCAATGTTTGTAATTTTCAGTGACATGTTGATTAAGCTATCTATTCTGTCATTCTAGCAGAAATAGAAATGCCTTGTCTCGGGGTGCCCGGGTAGCTCAGTCAGTTAAGCGTCTGCCCTCGGCTCAGGTCATGATCCCAGGGGTCCGCTTGCTTCTCCCTCTCCCTCTGCCGCTCCTCCTGCCTGTGCTGTCCTCTTTGTCAAATAAATAAAAAAAATCTTAAAAAAAAAAAAAAAGAATAAGTGCCTTGTCTCTCTCCAGTGCATGCAGGAACAATTAGATGTTGGGAATTTGTTCAGCCTCTAGATTTTTTTTTTAATCTTTTTTTTTTTTAGATTTTATTTTTATTTTTCGGTAGAGAGAACGCCAGCAGGGGGAGTGGGAGAAGCAGGCTTCCCGCTGAGCAGGGAGCCTGATGTGGGACTCGATCCCAGGACCCTGGGGTCATGACCTGAGCCGAAGGCAGACACTTAGCGACTGAGCCACCCAATTCAGCCTCTAGATTAAAGGTTATAGACAGAACCTAATGTTTTGTTTGGTCCACATAGTATTTAGAAAAGAAAAATCAGGAGATTTCAAATAAAATTTTGGATATCTTGCTTCTCTTGAAAAATCAGTTCTTAGAATATTGGGCTTGCAATCCTGCTTAGCAGCAATTGGCTGGAACTGGGACTAGCAGCCGATCCGTCCCCTTCACTGTGACATGTTTTCTTTAGTTGCACATAATCTTCACCATTTGTGCAGTGTATGCATATATATATGCTTATGCTGTTCCAACTTCTCTCATTCATGTTACTTGTAGACATTGTTACTAAATGCTACTTGTAGAGTACTACCTTGTGCCAGGTAGTAGCGCTAATAGACCATTTTGCATTTGTTCATTGAGTTATTTAATTCTAATAACAAACCTGCAATTTGTCCCTGATGAGTAAATAAAATTATATAGGCAGTATTTATCCCTAAGTTACAGATGAAGAATTCGAGGTTCAGTGAGTTTACATAAATTCTTCAAGGTCTCATAGTGTCATAGTTGAATTTGAACCTAGAGCTTCTTATTCAAAACTCCTTCCATTTGAATGCTATTTTTAACTTTCTTTCTTTAAAGCAATGGAACTGTTCTTCACATGAAGTCTTAGTGAATTTTGGTATATAAAACCAATAAAGATAACACTGCTTTGATTGAAGAGTAGATGGGATGGGGGACAATTATGTGGGGATGGGAACCTGCATACTCAGCTCTTCGGTTTCCTTTAGGTACTTCTCTGGAATCAGTAGGATTCCACTAAATAGCTCGGATACACTCTCTGTATAACAAGCATAACAATTTGTTAAATTTTATGAGTTTTCACCTCCTTTGGATATTACAGTTATAGTGTGTCTATTTCTTTTATGCTTCCTGGTATGTCTGTCTTCTTCAGTATAATTCCTCTTATTGTTTAATAGTATTTTTGATTCCTACAGGTATTTGTTCAGATAGTGGTGAATCTTTTAGCCTTCTATTTGTTTTCAGATTGTTTTAATTAGAAATGAATCTTATTTATAGTTTAATTTACTTTGGAGCTTCTGCTAACTAACTCTTTTTTACTTTTCAGATTCTCTTTGTGGCCAGATGGGTTTGTATGGACAGGCTTGTCCATCTGTAACTTCATTAAGGTGAGTACTCTTTTTTTCCTTACTGAACATGTAACGTTTAAAAGTTACGCCATGAATTTCAAGGTGAGGTTCGTAATAAAATATTGTTTGTTTTGTCAGACAGTGCTGTTTGAGGGGTTGGGAGATACTTTTGCCTACAAAGATATTTGTGGTAATGGGATTTGGATTTTAATTTTCACTTAGTGAATTTACATATGTTCTTGTATATGGAATAACAAAATTTTTATACTTCATTTCTTTTTAAAAATACTCTGCTTTCTACATGTTTTAATTAGAAAATACACAGTAAATTTGATTGCTTTTGTAGCAGATTAAATAAGACTTGGTGCTAGTTTTTATCTCTTTCTAAATGATGATATGAACATGATACCTAGATTATCCTCATTTACAGTGAAGTTTAAAAAGTAGGAACTAAATAGTATACAACCCAGTAGTCTTAGATTTTTTTGAAGTTGCTAAATCTTTTCTGCAAATTAAATCTTACGTGAAATCCTGTGAATAAAACAGATACACACAGGACTTTTCTGCTTGCTTATTAGGCTTTAATATTCTACCCTCACAATTGCCCCTGAGGGATTGTTGCAGTTCCCAGAGCACAGTTTGAAAAAATAACCTAAATCTAATCTGTTAATTGAAATCTTTCAGATTAGAACATGAAGTGTTGATGGCAGTATCTACTGGTCACATGTAACTGCTGCAGCTAGGTGTTTTATTTATTCATTCAGCATATTGAGCATCTAATATGTTGTCAGGCACTATTCTAAATGCTAGGACTGTAGCAGTGAACATAACAGATAAAAATCCTATAATCATGGAGCTACATTCTGGTGAAGGGACAGTTAATAAACAAGAAATATCTGTTAGTATATATGGTGCTAAAGCGAGCACAAGAAGTATGTTAGTGACAGTGATGAGGGCTAAGGTGAAAAATAAAATAGAGAAGGGGAATGGGAAATATAGGGGTGTGTGTTATTTTAGCCAAGGAAAGCTTTACTGACATGGTGACATTTGAAAATCTGAGAGAGTGATGGACTTTTCGATTTTGGGTATGTGGAGTATGAGCATTCCTGGCAGAGGGAATCCAGGAACCGATAAGGCAGGAGACTTACCTTATGTGTTAGAGGAACAATATTCTGAACCAAATTTTTTGTGCCTGTAGCTATACATTTAGTATTTAATTAGTATTCGGTGTCTGAGTTGGGTTATTTAGTATCCTTATATACATCTTTCATTTCTGTAATATTCTGTACGGTCCATCTATAAAGCAGAAAGTTGCTATTCTTAAATGTGTGGATAGAAAACCATTGTTTGTCATTGATTTTTTTTTTTTTTTTTAAGATTCTACCTTGAGAGAGAGAGAGAGAGCGTACAAGCGGGGGGAGCAACAGGCAGAGGGAGAGGGAGAAGCAGGCTCTCCGCTGAGCAGGTAGCCCGATGCGGTGCTCGATCCCGAGACCCCGGGATCATGACCTGAGGTGAAGGCAGATGCTTAACCAACTGAGCCACCCAGGTGCCCCTCTGGCTTATCTTGTAAAGCTTTACTGTCTGATATAGTAGCCACTAGCCTCATGTGGCTATTTAAGTTAATTAAAAATAAAAATAAGGGGCGCCACACGTGGCTAATGGCTAGCATACTGGATAGCACACATATATTTCCATTGTTGCAGAAAGTTCTGTTGGACAGTGCTGGCTTAGAGCATCCTAAATGTAATTTAATCTTTGATCTAAGATGACCGAATGCCCTAGGGTTTCCATTTCTGAGTATTAGATATTGAAGAGTATCGTTGACTAGTCATTGACTTAAGGACATACTATTAAAAGTTACTTTTGTGACTAAATACTGACTTTGATATATCTAGGCTTTTATGGTGTTCTCACTACTAGACCAGGCATTATTTAAGCATTTTAAAGTATATTAATTAAATCCCTCTAACAGCTCTATAAGTTTGGTACCTCATTTCATAAATGAGGAAATAGAGATACAAAAGTTAAGCTTAGCTGAAGGACATGCAGTGAATAAAGGGACAGAGCTGGAATTCATATGTAGGCCTTGCTCCAGTGCCCATGCTCTTAATCACGAAGTTCTGCCTCTTGGCTGTCAGTATTCATCATCATTTGAGGTGTTTTTTTAAAATGAGGGATGTCAAAAATATTCCACTTAATTGAGGATACCATAAAAATAATTAGAAAAGGAAAATATCAATGCAGGAAACAGGGAAAAAAGTGATAGAAAACTAGTGATAAAATTGAAAAAAAATCTTATGAAAGTTTTTTTTTTATGGGGAGATGGTGGAGAAATTTGAGTTGTCATGGATTCATATATGTGGGGGAAATAATATCAGAGGTAATAGGGAATAAAAAGCATCACTGGGTATATTGGTAAAGTAAAAGAGGAGTTAAATATAAAATCTGTACCTGTCAACAGTGTTTAAGGTATAAAATAATACTGAAAAATAAAGTGTTATGATTTGACTTAGTAAACTTATTTTAGTCAAGCTTTGCTTGGCTGCAAGTAAAGGAAACCAGCACTGGATATATCAAACAAAACAAAGGGATTTTATTTGTGGAGAATACTGGGGTATTTCACAGAACTGAGGGATAGCTGGATCTCTTGAGGGGATAGAACCCAGGTTCTTAGGAACCTAGGCAGTATACTTTCTTCTTTGTTGCTTTTCTCTGATTGTAATTTATTTCTTCATTTCTACAAACCAGCTTTCTTTACCTTTCTGGCATATGGGCATCCCGTACCTCTCAAGTTCATAGTTTCTTTATTCAGGAGACCAAACCAAACCATTTCAGTCCTAATTCTGAATTCCTAAGGAAGAAAATTCAGGTGAACAACTTAGGTCAGGTGTCAGCCCTGGTTCTCATCCTTTAATTTGTTGTAGTACTCATATAGCTATGGTATAGGTAAGACTTTCAGGGCCCTGGGGATGGAGACAACTCAGTGATAGGGCACGGTGAGCTAGGCAAAATACTACAGGAAGTGTCTGATACAAAGCAGCATGTATCCAGTGTTGGGTGAAAAGAGTTAGGATTTCAAGAGAGGATATTTTTTAGGATTCAGACCCTTTCCTTATAGTCATATGGGTAGTGAATGGGAGATTTGATTCTCACCTTCCTTTTGGAGTTGTAGATTTGGAATTGGACTAAGAGTTCCAGTTTTGTTTAGTTTGACAGATACATATTGAATATGTACTCATTATGTGCTTACTAGCATTCAAGATTCTCCTAGAAACAACAAAAGAAAAGGACAACAGAAAAATTATTTTGCCCCATAATGATGCTTACTTGAGAGCCTGAAGGATAGGTGCTTACGGACAGGTCCCTGTTGAAGGTTATGGTGCTGAATGGAGATTTTTTTTTTTTTAAAGATTTTATTTATTCATTTGAGACACAGAGAGAGAGCATGAGCGGTGCGAGAGGCGGAGGGAGAGGAAGAAGCAGACTCCCCGCTGAGTCAGGAGCCCGATGTGGGGCTCGATCCCAGGACCCTGGGATCATGACCTGAGCCGAAGGCAGACGCTTAACCGTCTGAGCCACCCAGGCGCTCCCGAATGGAGATTTTAAGCATAGGAACCGCTTTCTTCAAAGTTAACACTCTTTCTACAGTCCCCCTATGTATATTTGGAATTTGGAAAGTGATAGCTATGTAAAAAAGCACAATTGGAAGTTACGGAAAGATGAGACTATTTGAATAGGTAGAGTCTGAGAAAAAGATAGTGCTTCTTTATTACAGGTAGGCCTATAGATAATTAAAAAAATAAAACCCCAAGAAGCCCATGCAATGTAATCAGAGGATCACTGGATTGGAAGCCGTATAAAATGGGGATAATCATCCATGCTTTACCTTACAGCACAAATGTAGTTATTTTTGTTATTGATATCAAGATAAAACCTATGGAGTTTAAATTCATAAAGGAAGATACTACTGGTTTTCAAATTGATTTAAACATTTTAATGGGTATATAGTGGTATCTCATTGTGATTTTAATTTGTCTTTTCCTGTTGACTAATGGTGTACATCTTTTCATGTGCTTATTGACTACTTGTATGTCTTTATTCAAATCTTGCACATTTTAAAACTGGGTAGTGTCATCTTATTGCATTGTTAGAGTTCTTTAAATATTCTGGATGCAAGTTTTTTGTTAGAGCAAAAAAGTTTTAAATTTTTTCCTTCCAATTTCTTTTTTCTTTTTGTGTCTTAGCTGAGAAATCCTAACTACTCCAGATTGCGCACACACACACATACATATTTAAAACAGTTTTAAAAAACACCTTTATTGAGATGTAATTGATATAGTATGATTTGATAAGCCCCCCCCCATAAAATTACAATCACAATATATCCGTCATTCTCAAAAGTTTCCTGGTGTTGCTGTGTGCCCTCTTGTCACTTTCTGCAAGATAGCAACTGATCTGCTTTTCTGTCCCTAAATGTATGTTTGCATTTTCTCAAGTTGTATAGAACTGGAACTGTATAGTATTATCCTTTTATTTGTTTGGCTTCTTTCATTTAGCATAATTACCTTGAGATTCACCGGTGTCACTACATGCATCAATAGTTCATACCTTTTTGGTTCATTGGTTATGTGTGCAACAACATTTACCTGTTGGTGCGTATTTGGATTGTTCTCCAGTTTTAGCTATTACAAGTAAAAATGCTATTTTAAATATAGTATAGGAAATATAGTCAGTAATATTGTAGTAATGTTATTACCGGTGACTGTACTTACTGTGGTGAACATTTATATGTATGTCTTTGTGTGGACATACGATATATTTTGGGTGAATACTTGGGAATGAAATAATTGGATCATATGGTAGGTTAATTAAGGTTTAACTTCTTAAACTGTCAAACTGTTTTTGAAAGTGATGTACCATTTTACATTCCCATTAGCAGTGTGTGAGAGTTCTAGTTGCTCCATATTTTTGGCAACACTGGGTACAGTTCTAATAGGTATGTAGTGATACCCCAGTATAATTTTAATTTGTGATTTTTTAATGACTAATGATCTTGAGCATCTTTTCATGTGCTTCTTCGCCATTATATATCTTCTTGTTGAGGTATCTGTTCAGATCTTTTGCCCATTTAAAAAAATTGAGTGTTTTTTATTATTAAGTTTTGAGAATACAAAGGACTTGAGATACAAATCCTTCTTAAGATACATGCTTTGCATTTTCTTCCGGTCTGTGGCTTGTCTTTTCATTTTCCTAGTGGTGTCTTTTGAAGAACAGAAGCTTTTAATTTTGATAAAGTCCAACTTAACCAATTGTTTTCTTCTATGAATTGTGATTTTTTTTTCATGTCCTATCTGGGAAATATTTGCTTAATTAAATGTTAAAAAGATTTTCTCTCATGATTTTTTCTAGATGTCTTATAGTTTTAACTTTTACTTTCTGTAACTCACTTTGCAGGTTTTTGTGTATGATGTGACATAAGGGACATTGTTTATGTTTTTCTCATACAGATAACCAGTTGTTTCAGCATTATTTTTTGAAAAGTCTTTCGTAACTTGTCTTGGCACCTTTATCAAAAATCAGTTGACCAGTAAAATAAGTGAAAGGGATTAAGAGGTATAGAATTCCAGTTATAAAATAAATTAAGTCATGGAGATGAAAAGTATAGTATAGGAAATATAGTCAGTAATATTGTAGTAACGTTATTACTGGTGACTGTACTTACTGTATTGAGCACTGAGTAACATAGAATTGTGGAATCAATATGTTGTACACCTGAAACTAGTATAACATTGTATGTCAACTATACTTCAATAATAATAATAATAAGTTGGCCATATATGGGTGGATCCATTTTTGGACCCTGTTCTGTTGATTTATATGTCTGTCCTTTTACTAAAACCACTTGTCTTGGTTATGGTAGTTTTACAGTAAGTCTTGAAATCTGGTAGTCATAAGTACTCTGTTCTCTTCAAGTTGAGAAAAGAACCTGATAATCAAGTATCTGCTTAGTGGTGGGTTGAAAGTTGAGGTAAAGAAAAATTCATATTTACAAATTGCCAAGTAAATTTTTAGACGATGGTAAAGAACTTGAGCACATGGGAGGAAATAGGTTGTTCCATTAAGAAAAGATTGTGACGATTTATGGAAGGAGTTGCTATGCTTGATGAGAAGAAAAAGGATAAAGTCTGTGTTAAAGACAGCAAAGCTGAGAAACTTTGAAGTGATGATGACAAGAAACAAACAAACAAAAAAACACAAAAATGTGGGGTCTTTAGGAACCGATAGAACAAGCAGGATAAGTCTCTAGGCAGAGAGACTCCCTTAGGGTCTACTAAGTTTAAGCTGCACAGCTTTTTATAGATGACTAGTAAACATTCTACCCTAAATAGCACTGGGATTTCTGTGGAAGTTAGTCCTTTTCAGACCCTTTCACATCATGGAATGATAATCAGTATTGATGTATTATGTAAGCTGATAATGATTGATATGCTCTTAGAACAGAAGGTCTGTTCATTTAGATTTTTTTTTTTTTTTAAAGATTTTATTCATTTATTTGACAGAGAGACACAGCGAGAGAGGGAACACAAGCAGGGGGAGTGCGAGAGGGAGAAGCAGGCTCCACTCTGAGCAAGGACCCTGATGCAGGACTCGATCCGAGGACCCTGAGATCATGACCTGAGCTGAAGGCAGATGCTTAACCAACTGAGCCACCCAGGCGTCCCAACTTCTGCAAATTTTTTTAAAACATTTAATAGAGACAGTTGGATTCTCATCTCTGCCTCTGCATTCAGTCTGATGTGATAACACCCATCACATAGCATGTGAAAAGTTCCACTGTACGTTTATCAGAGGATGAGAGTGGAAAAGGCAGATAACATCTTACTGTGAAAATTGTTTTGACCCTTCAGATTCCCTGAAAGGGTGTCTGGACCACACTTTGAGGACAACTGAATCCTAGACATCACATGTAGAAGTTTAAGCTGTTTAGCATTTTCTGTGCATCATAGTTAACCCTAAAAGGTAAGACAGGATTACCTTCCGCGATGTTAGCCTCTGCCAGCACTGATGCCCTACTACTGGTATAATGTATAGTGAGCTAAAGCAGTATGGTTGTAGAGAGGTTAGGATAAACACTTTAATGAGATAGGATGAACCAGTGGATATGTGTTACTCAGAGGACTTTTATTATATGGACATTATATATATACATATTTTAAACTAAGTATAAGGAGTGTTAATAGCAGGTTCTGTCTGGGTTTTTAACTTTTTTTTTTTTTTAAGGATTTTATTTATTTATTTGAGAGAGAGCAAGCCAGAGAGAAAGCACAATCGGGGGAGAGGCAAGGGGAGAGGGAGAAGCAGATTCCCCGCAGAGCAGGGAGCCTGACATGGCGCTTGATCCCAGAACCCTGGGATCATGACCTGAGCCGAAGGTAGACAGTTAACCCACCAAGCTACATGGGCGCCCCAGGGTTTTTAACTTTTTTTTTCCTTTTTTTTTAAAGAGAGAGCGAGTGCACGCACAGGGCGCACCTGAGCAGGGGAGGGGCAGAGGGAGAATCCTAAGCAGGCTCAAAGCTCAGTAGCACAGAGCCCAATACGGGAATCGATCCTAGGACTCTGAGCCAGAATCAAGAGTCAAATGCTTAACTGTCTGAGCCACCCAGGTGCCCCTGTGTGTGTTTTTTTTTAAATAACAGCTACAAAGATGGCTTTGAGTGTTCTTGTGTTAAAGGGACTAGTGTTCATCAGCCTTTCCAACTACTCAGATTCCAGTAGGTGAGATTTAAATGCAAAATACAGTATTTACTTGATGACAGAATATAGTTGAGTGGTTAATGTCCAAAAATGTTTATATTTCCTTCCTACATTGTGGAGCAAAAGACACCTAAGATGAGAATCACACATATAGTGTGAAAATATCTTTTGGCTACATGATCCCTAAATTTGTACCCTGAATGGAGTTCTAACTATGAGTATGACTTGTCTGAATTTAGAATATAGTTTTATGAATTTAAGATTATATGTGGAGTAATTTGGAGAGAATCTAGAGAAGAGCAATAAATATATTAGGGTTCCAAATTCAGATCCTGTTGGAGAAGTTCTGGACTTTAAAACTTAGAGAAAAGGGAACACAAAAAGTTGTGTTAATATTGTAAAATATGTGGGCGCCTGGGTGGCTCAGTTGGTTAAGCGACTGCTTTTGGCTCAGGTCATGATCCTGGAGTCCCTGGATCGAGTCCCACATCGGGCTCCCTGCTCAGCAGGGAGTCTGCTTCTCCCTCTGACCCTCCTCCCTCTCGTGCTCTCTCTCATTCTCTCTCTCGCAAAAAAAAAAAAAAAAAAAAAATTGTAAAATATGTGAAGCATCATTATGAATAGAACTCTGACCAGTTCTCATTTTCCAAGAGAGAATTTAAAGAAATTTTCTTCTCCGTAGCAAGGGAGATACAGATTAGCCAGTTAAAACTTTTAATTTTTTAAAAAAATTATTTATTTTTAAAGTAATCTCTGTGCCCACCATGGGGCTCAAACTCATGACCCCAAGATCAAGAGTTGCGTGCTCTACCAACTGAGCCAGCTAGGCGCCCCTAGCCAGTTAAACCTTTAAAAAAACCAACCAACCAAACAAACAAAATGCATACCTTAGAGTAACATACCTTAGAACAGATTAAGTTGTGAACTTTTCTTCCCTTGGAGATCTTTTTTTTTTTTTTTTTAAAGATTTTATTTATTTATTTATAGGACAGAGAGAGACACAGTGAGAGAGGGAACACAAGCAAGGGGAAGTGGGAGAGGGAGAAGCAGGCTTCCCGCCGAGCAGGGAGCCCGATGTGGGGCTCGATCCCGGGACTCTGGGATCATGACCTGAGCCGAAGGCAGACGCTTAACGACTGAGCCACCCAGGCGCCCCTCCCTTGGAGATCTTAAAGAATATTGTTAGTCTCGGGGTGCCTGGGTGGCTCAGTTGGTTAAGTGGCTGCCTTCGGCTCAGGTCATGATCCTGGAGTCCCAGGATTGAGTCCCACGTCAGGCTCCCTGCTCAGCAGGGAGTCTGCTTCTCCCTCTGACCCTCCCCCCTCTCATGTGCTCTCTCTCGCTCTCTCTCATTCTCTCTCTTTCAAATAAATAAAATTAAAAAAAAAAAAAAAGAATATTGTTAGTCTCCAAAATAGGTAATACCAGGACTTTAAGAAATGACCGAATGAGGTTCTTTTTCATCTCTGATTTTATGATAAATAGCTCTGAAATCACAACAGTTTTACAAATGACACTTGTATCACTAAATCTCCCGGATTTTTTTTTTTTTTAAGATTTTATTTATTTATTTGAGAGAGAGAATGAGATAGAGACAGAGAGAGCATGAGAGGGGGGAGGGTCAGAGGGAGAAGCAGACTCCCTGCTGAGCAGGGAGCCCGATGCGGGACTCGATCCCGGGACTCCAGGATCATGACCTGAGCTGAAGGCAGTCACTTAACCAACTGAGCCACTCAGGCGCCCAAATCTCCCGGATTTTTGCATTAGCTGTGTTGTGAATATTCTTGGAATTTTAAGGGGGAAGAGAAGTTGTGAAAGTCAAGAGTTTTGAAGAGTGACCTACTATTTGTTTATTGGATTCCTTCTCCTAAATTATGATTCTTCCACCTGTATTTTCACTTCAAACCAGTGAGGATTTTTCCGCTTATTTTTTAAAAAGGTCATTACTTATAGGAAGTATCTTGGTGGAGATTAGTTTGATACTGTCCATTTTTCACCTAAATGGAGCAGAGATCAACTGTTTTGAAAAGCTGGGAGTTTTTACTGGAAGAGAAGAGCAAGTAATTTTGGAGTTTATAATGCCAATATTAGAGGCTTAGGGCATGTGAGATGGGAGAACCAAAGTATAGAAAGTAGTTAGAAGTATGCCAGATATAAACCATATTGAAATTTTGTCAGGATTAAGCTGGTCTTGCACCAGGAAAATGGAAAAGCTGATTTCTTTTTTTTCCTTGTTACTCCTTTGTCTCTCTGCTGCAAGATATCTGACTGGGGCTTTTATACTCAAGAACTGTTGACTTGGAATTCCTTTATGGAATAATAGGATTTTGTGGGCTGCTTCAGGAATCATCATATCATCTTATTTCTATGGGGAAAAGTATGTTCTCAATTCTCATATATAGTCTACAAACAAAATTTTAAAACCTAATACTTTCTGGGTCACTTTAGAGTAAATATGAGGGGCTCATTTCCATTGAGGCTGCTAAATGATTATTGTATCATTTAGGACATGTAAGTCTAAAACCACTGAGTAAGAGTGACAACCATTTAAAATTTGGAAAATTCTGGGGTGCCTGGCTGGCTCATTTGGTAGAGTGTGCAACTCTTGATCTTGGTTGAGTTTGAGCCACACATTGGGTGTAGAGATTACTTAAAATCTTTTTAAAAAATGAAATAAAATTTAGAAAGTTCTGAAGAGTATGCATTTGGTAATAAAATTACTGACTGTGTGTTAGAAACTATTCTTAGTGCTTTGTATGCATTAACTCATTTAATCCTCACAGCAATCCTTTGGGTTGGGTACTATCTTTATCTTCATCTTACAAATGAGGGAACTGAGACATAAAAGGTTAATTTACTTGTGTAAGGTCACATAGCTTAAAGTGGAAGAGTTTAGATTCTAATCCAGGCAGACTTGCTCAGCAGCCTGGTGTTCTTAATTACTAAGTCATACCTTTTCCAATGTAGGACGCTGTTAATTTTGCTGAAATTGAACTAAGAGTAGAAACTTTGATTTTGCTGGTATATGAAAACTAAAGTAACACCAGCTGCTTTTGCTTGGAAATAGCTTAAATTATTACCTCATTTATAAGTTAAAATTTTATGTCCTATGCTTATAAAATATAGAGTCAATCTGTAGTAGATTATTTTCTTTTTTAGGTTTCCACCACAATTTGCCCCTATGGGTACACAAATATTCACATGCGCTCTTTCTTCTATGTATTGAACTTACTTGCTCTTTTCTCAAGAGAGACAACCCAGAGTTTCATCCAGTTACTATAATTAGCTGAAAATCTAAGCTCTTTAGGTACAGTCTCTTTCATCAGATCCTGGTGTGGCTTCTTGTGGATCAAAGATCTATAAACCAGATGAGTTATTTACATTCTACCTAATATGTAGTGGTGGAGAATGATTAGGATAACAGCAATAAAAGGTATTATTCAGAAAAGGGGATAATGGGAAACACTCAGTAGTCATTAGTGCATCATAAAATCTTACTGGGTAGAAGTGACAGTGACTCCTTGACAGTGTAGTAAGTTCCTTGATTTTGCTCTTTGGTAGGGCCTCCATTGTCTCCTATGCCTTCTGAAAGATCCTACCTTGTCCATTATCTTCCATGACCACATCTGAGATGGATATTAGTGAAGATGCCCTTTCTGGGAAATGTACAGCTTTTATAGCTCACTTCTTGTTGATGAGCTTGGGTATTATTTTGGAAACTTAAGAGGCTTTTGCAGTCTGGTCTCTTTGTCTCCCCCAACTTCCCATACAATTAGCTTAAAATACTTAGTTTCTGGACTTTTTGCTGCTTTGATCCATAACACCTGCCCAGACAGAATTTTTCAATGTGAAGACTGTGCCCTTTGTGCTCCGTTTACCGCAGGAATTTCCAGTCTTGTTTTGGTGCCATGGAACCCCTTCAACAGTCTAGTGAAACCTGTGGATCCATCTCAGAATGTCTCAGAATTCACAAAATAAAGTACTTGGGATTACAAAGGAAACCAATTATATTGAAATATGGTTAGCAAAATACTAACTTTGAAACATAGTAATGTGTGCTTTTAACATATTAAATGAGAGATCTAGTGGCAAGTCTAATATACTAGCATAATTTTTAAGTAGTTTATTTTTTTTTAATTTTTATTTTTTTAAAGATTTTATTTATTTGACAGAGAGAGACACAGCGAGAGAGGGAACACAAGCAGGGGCAGAGGCAGAGGGAGAGGGAGAACAGGCTTCCCTCTAAGCAAGGAGTCCGATGCGGGGCTCGATCCCAGGACCCTGGGATCATGACCTGAGCTGAAGGCAGATGCTTAATGACTGAGCCACCCAGGCGCCCCTAAGTAGTTAAGTTTAAATTAAAAGTTGAGATTCTGCAACATTTGCACGTGAGAATGCATTTGTGATTTTTATTGGTGGCAAGGTCACAAGTACTGTTAATGCTGCTATGATTTGTTGTCTAATTTCATAATTAAAGGAAATGCTAAATTTCAGTTACAAGTTAGTGGAAATGAAGAGTCTTTTTTTCCCCATCCAAGTTCATTGACGTCTTCTGGCTTCTGAGGGAAAGATGGTTCTGATGAGGCCATTTGAAACAATGGTGGAAATCATGGGTGGAAAGACAGCACCCTTATGACATTGCTTTTGTGTGGCAAGATACCAGTCTTCTCTACTGCCAAGGCTGCAGTTTTGCAGCTACCATTCAGTTATTTCAGTTTGCTACTTCAGAAGCAGTTGGTGTTTTTTCAGCTATGCAAGGCTTTAAATTATAGGACTCTTAGCTTAAATTGCAGGCCATAGGCAGGGAGTTAACCTCCCTTAGCAAATCTGCATTTTTTTCCCTCTCTACTTGCAACTGTAATCGAAGTTTATTTCTCTCTCAGGATTTTGTTTTAAGTGACAAGAAGAAGCCAACGCATGCCAACATTCTAAATTTTGTCTATATTTCTCTCCTTGCCGTAGCCTTAGTTGGCATATGGTTTGTTCTCTAACTTCTGTAGATGGCCAAATTTGACCAAATCCTTTGTCACTCTTTAAGAAGGTCACCAGTTTTCCAACCTGCAATATCGGAGTTAATGTTTGCCTCATCAACTCCTCCTTTAAGAGTGTTTTATTTTAGGTTCTCTTACTTGTATCCCCCACTTCCTTATCCCAGATTTCATGTTTGTTAAGAATTGCATTCATCCACTGGTGGTATCTTTTTACGGTAAACTTAAGTCTGGAAGGTAGGCAGTTCAGGGCTCAGATGTCAGCTTCACAATTTGACAAAGAACTCAGGGACCCAGATTCCTTCTCTTTGCTCCTATATCCTCAGTGTATGGCACTTTCAAAGATCACCTTATGATCAAAGATGACACTGGAGCAGTAGCTATTGTGTCTTCAGAGAGCAGGAATGGCAGGAGGCACAATGCCATCCAGAATGAAATTGAGATTGTATTCCTCAGGAGGAAGATAAAAACATGTTAGGTGGCACTGAATGGTTTCTGCCATAGACCTTACTTCTGGTTGCCTTGGGTGGTAAGATTCTGTAACAGGAGTTATATATTTAAAAAAGTATATATATAGGGGCGCTTGGGTGGCTCAGTTGGTTAAGCGTCCAGCTCTTTGTTTTGGCTCAGGTCATGTGAGATGGAGCCCCGCATCGGTCTCACACTGGGCAGTCTCGCACTGGGCATGGAGCCTGCCTAAGATTCTTCTCTCTCCCTGCTCTTCCCCCCTCCCTCTCAAAAAACAAGTGTGTGTGTGTGTGTGTGTGTGTGTGTATTCCTTGAGATGCATATGATCAGAATTACTGCTGTGGTAATTATAAGGATTTCTTTTTGAGTTTTTAGTTGCTCAGTTTTTCTTATGAGTCTTATGATGACTCTTTCTTGTGATTTTTCTTAAGTCTTTTAAGATGAAATGCCAAGTGCCAGGAATAGAGTGAGAGGATTCAGGAATATCTAGGTCACGACATCATTATCCTCATTATTCTTATTTTCCTTGATGTCTTCTTCTTACCTTTATTTAGGAAGCCAGCAGTATCTCTACCCATTTCCCCCTTTTTTGATAACACTGTTGAAAACTTGAAGACTTTCTGAGTAATCCTTAGTTACTTGTTGGGAATTAGGGAGGTTGCAGAGGGAGGCCAAGCAATATGTTAAAGTACCTAGAAAGCTTATTTGGGATCCTATTAGTGGCATAAAGTGGGATTAGAACCCCCACCCCTCTCCCCATCTCATGGCTTAATGTTGAGTTTTTATATCTTGATACTGTTTACATTTTCATGTTATGTAGAGAAGATTCGTCATGAAACTTTTTTTTTAGCAATAAATATCATCATAGATTTAAGACATGAGTTTTCCATGCCCTGCTTTCTCCCATAAGTAACATTATCTTTTTATCTTTGCTTCTATCTTCCCATTTTTCTCTGCTATTCCGGAACTGTCTCTGTTCCTGTTTAGTGCTACTTGTCAGTCTGAGTCATACTTTTTTCCAATTCATAAATGACTTCAGTCCTGTGATTATCCTTACCTCATGCTATTGATTCCTTTTTTCTTTTGCCTCTTCCTTTTAGCTTGTCAGTGTGTATGGTTTCACTTGTTTGGGAAGAATCACACCCACACCTTCATTGGCTAGTAACTGTTTCAATCATTTAACCATTATTTCTTGACCCTTCACTTATTATATTCTTAGGGATTGGAGAGAGAGAAAAGAGTAAGAAAGTTTCTTCTTCCAAAGAGCTCATGGTCTCTGGGGAGATAGATATAGTTATAATCTTGTATAAGTCCTGGGATAGAGAGGTGTTGACATATTACTATGGGAGTAAGATCTAGTTCACTTTAGGAGATGGAAGATAAGAGTGGATTGACAAGGCTTTCTGGAGGGGGAAGTGTTTGGTTTGAGTCTTGAAAAAAAGTAGAAGCCAGCTAGGCAGTGTTAGATGGGAAAGACATTTCAGAAAGGAATGTTTTTAATCCAAATACTATGTTATTTTTCAGATAACATGTACCTGGTGTGGTGTTAGGTAGCATCTGAAGTATTAGTTGTATGGTCACTGTTCTCACTGGGGAGGGGGGGAGAGGGTAGTAAGCTTAGGCATATGATGCAATTATACATATGAAACAGCATGGTAAATGCCAAATTGAGGTTATAATTGCTCCAGGAATTTAGAGAAGGATTAATAAAAGATTAATAAAAACTACAGTAGTTGAAAATGAGTTTAGATTTAGTATAATAGGAAAAAGGGAACCCTTGAAAGTTTTCGGGCACAATGACATGAAAACAGTGCTGATAGATTTCTCTTGGGAGTGTATGCATGGACTCTGGAGGTGATTAGCAGAGAGGAGTGGTAAGAAATCAGACTCTAGGAGGCCAGCTAGGAAGCTTTTGGAATGAGGTGAGGTAATGAGGGCCTGACATTTCTTAACCAGATTTCCATAACTAGATTCCTCAGAGCCTCCCATGCTGTTCTTAAATTTACCACCATCTGTTCTCTTATACAAGCGGACTTCTGTCATCACCATTCCATTAAGAGGTTTCTTTCTAAAGTTACTGATGATCTGGTCATACCTAATGGTCATTTTTTGTGTTCTTCGTGCTTAATGGAGAACCGCTGTGGCAACCAGGTGACACACCAACAATGGAAGCACTTTTTACCTTACTACCAAGAATACATAAAATTTAATAAATTGCAAACAGAAGCCCCACTTTTTCAGAGTTTAAATTTAAGATAGATATTTTATAGTTCAGATTTGATCTAGCAGAACTGATGAAGATAAGCACAGCAGTGGAGTGATTCTTACTCCTGGTGTCTTTGATAACTAGGGACCATTTTCTTTCTAGCCTGTTGAGATCTTTACTTTCTTCAAATCTTAGCTGAAGTTCTTCCTTCTCTGCCTCTGAGGGCTGTAGTCCATGTTGTCCTCTCTGTTTTTGTACTGTTAGCAGCACCCAGAGCTCAGCCTTCCTTTCTTCAGTTCTTCTTTATGTTTGACCTTCTTAATTGGACTACAGTTTCCTGGAGGACAGGAATTTTATCATACTTCGTGTGTGTGTGTGTACAAACTTTTACTCTAATAGCCCTGTACATGTGTAATTATAAATTCTTAACTGTTATAACATGTATTAAGTACTTACTATATGTTTACATTATATTTCTGAGGCTCTTATAGTCTCAATTAGTGGCACTGGTGGAAGGAAACAGAAGTTAAAGATGGTTCTCAGTAGGGGGCATCTGCAGTATCAATTATATTCCAGTTTGGAACGTGCATTTATATTAACTTTGAAAATATATGCGACTGACTCCTTTGGGAATTTGAACAAAATAAAGCTACCTAGTGGAGCCTTAATTGAGGCAAATAGAATGACAGTATGGTATAATAATTGCCAATGTTTATAGAATGAAATATGAATAATAATAGCAGCAACTACTATTAGCATAACTACCACCAGTAGCTAACATTTTTTGAATGCTTACTATTTGCCAGTCACTGTTCTCAGTACTTTTCATCAGTGAGGGTAGGTACTATTATGCTCATTTTACAGATGAGGTATGGTAGAAAAACTACTGGATTGAGCATTGGGAGACCTGGGCTCTGGTTTTACTTCTACTGTTAACTACCTTTGTGAATTTGGGCAAGTCTTTAACTTCAGTAGACCTTAGTTTTTCATCTTTAAATTGAAGTGATTGGTTTCTGTTCTCTAGCGTACTTTGCCCAACTCATTTGACAACCTGTGATGTCTAAATTACATTGTTTTCTTTAATTTTTTTTAAAAAAATATTTTATTTGAGAGAGAGAAAACATGAGTGGGGGGAAGGGCAGAGGTGGGGCGGGGGAGAGAGAGAGAAGCAGGTTCCCTGCCGAGCATGGAGCCCACGCAGGCTCAATCCCAGGACCTTGGGATCATAACCTGAGTTGAAGGCAGCTGCTTAACCGATTGAGCCACCCAGGCGCCCCTACATTGTTTTCTTTATTCCATAAGTTCCTGTAACTTATTTCATGCTAGCAATGAGCATTTCATACAGTGCTGCGATTATAGAGCATAATGGTAAGGGTTTTATTGTTTTGTTTTTTGTCTTTGGTTTTTTGATCTCTGAAGGTACTGTATAGAGAACTTAAAGTTCAGATTTCAGAGGAATATATGCAGTAGAGATGGAGGGAATTTGAGAAAGTGAAAAAGGTAAAGCTGTGGATGATCTAAGAGCAAGATAATAGGACTCTACTGGCAGTGCAGATAAAATCCTCATGGCTGTCTCTTGATTTATAATTGCTGTTGCTTAATCTGGTTTACTTTATACTGCATTAGTACCCTCGCCAGATAATCCTATAGTAATATTATTAACTAATACTTAACGGATGTTTTTCCTATGTATATGCTACCACATTTAATTCTCAAAGTAATATTTTAATTTTTAAAAAATTATCTGAGAGCGCGCCAGAGTGAGCATGCTGGGGCTGGCGGGGGGGGGGGGGGGCGGAGGGAGAAGCAGATTCCCTGCTGAGCAGAGAGCCTGATGCAGGGAGGGCTTCATCCCAAGACCCTGACTGAGATCATGACCTGAGCTGAAGTCAGATGCTTAGCTGACTGAGCCACCCAAGTGCCCACTCAAAGTAATATTTTAACTGTAGGAACTATTAGTTTCATTTTACAGATGAGAAAGCTGGAGCTTGTTTGTTTGTTTAAAAGATTTTATTTATTTGTCAGAGAGCGCACGTGCGCGAGTGAGCAAAAGCAGTGGGGAGCAGCAGGCAGAGGGAGAGGGAGAAGCAGGCTCCCTGTTGAGCAAGGAGCCTGATGCAGGGCTTAATCCCAGGACCCTGAGCCGAGCTCAGATGCTTAACAGACTGAGCCACCCAGGCATCCCTAGAGAAAGCTGGAGTTTAGATATATTTATTAATATTTTAATTTCCTGCAGCTGTAACTAGTAGAATTAGTACTTGAACTCTGATCTGCCTGACTTGAGAGCCTATGTTCTTTATCAGTTCTGTATTGCCTCCCAGAAGTTCCTATCCTAAGCACGTATTCCAGGCTGCTCTTTGCTTGCAGCCATTTGGGATGAGGGCCTATACTGGATTTTATTTGCCACAGATTTTTTCTTTCACTGAGGTACTTCAGGTTTCTTGTTTTCTTTTTTCTCGTTATTTTGATATCACTTAGAAGTCTTTCATTCTTCTCTACCCTATTATTCCTGTTTCTTTGATCCCGTGGTAGAAAGGTTTGTATCCTCAGCTGAAAGTTAGCAATTCCAGTGTGAAGTGTCAAGCTTTGTTTCTATATTTTTATCTTCAGTTCTTCAAGCAGCTTTTCCCTTCTCCAGAAAATGTGTTAATCTGGCAGATTTTATTTATTTTTTCTTTCTCTGGGTTGTAATGGTCTGAATTTTTGAGCCTTGGAGAGAAATATGTTACAGAATCCAGATCACTAGATGTTTGTATTAGCCTGCCCTGAGTTTTTAATGCTTCTTGCTGTTCATTTATATGATTTAATTTCATCTGTCCTACACTCCCAGATCTTTAGTTTTCTTAAGCTTGTTCCTTGACTTTTGTGGATTTTTAATTTTTATTTATTTTTTAAAAGATTTTATTTATTTGACAGAGAGAGACACAGCGAGAGAGGGAACACAAGCAGGGGGAGTGGGAGAGGGAGAAGCAGGCTTCCCGCGGAGCAGGGAGCCTGATGGCGGGGCATGATCCCAGGACCCTGGGATCATGACCTGAGCCGAAGGCAGACGCTTAATGACTGACCTACCCAGGTGCCCCTATTTTTTATTTTTTAACTGCCTGGGTGCTGCCTATCCTCCTCTTGTTCATCAGTGTCCTTGAGTTTGCATTCCTCTTTTCGGTCAGCTCCCCCAGCTAGCTTGTCTACTTACTATTCTTGTCTACCCTGCTTGCTTTTCCTACCTCCCACCTGCTCAGCTCTACCTTCTTTCCTCCTTGCAAATTCCTGTGCCTGTTTCTCAGTCACTTCTCTGACTTCTTTACTTTAGGTATTCTTTTGTTTGTATGACTCCCCTAAAATTTGTGTAAAAGAAATGCCAATCTTAAGGTTTTAAAGGGCCTGTGGTGTTGGTGAGTAAAGAGCTGGACTGCGGACTTATTTTTCATACTATGATCCTGTTGCCCTATTTAAAGTGACAGTCTTTTTTAGAAACATTGGCATTGGGATCACTTTGTGTGTATGTATTGTTCCGTATCTAAACATTTTAAAACCAAATTTGTTGTGTTTGGAGAGGAAAAAATTTAAAAAGATTGGAAATGTTGAGCCCTTGAATATTTGTTTTGGTCATTAACATACTCAATCTTTTTCCTCCAGATTTAACTCAGGCTTTCCCTCACTTTGGAACTCCTAGATTTGTGAATATTGGATATTTTGAGAAGCAGGGGTTCTTTCCTTGATACTGACTAAGGAGTCTATTTACCTTCAGGATGACATCTGAACTGGAGAGCAGCCTAACATCTATGGACTGGTTACCACAGCTCACCATGAGAGCAGCCATCCAAAAATCTGATGCTACACAAAATGCACATGGAACAGGAATTTCCAAGAAGAATGCGCTCCTTGACCCAAATACAACACTGGACCAGGAAGAAGTCCAACAGCACAAAGATGGGAAACCTCCATACAGTTATGCCAGCCTCATTACATTTGCAATTAATAGCTCACCCAAAAAGAAAATGACTCTAAGTGAGATTTACCAGTGGATTTGTGATAACTTCCCATATTATAGAGAGGCTGGCAGTGGTTGGAAGGTAAGGATTTTATTTAAATTATTATTTTTATGCTATAAACAATAATAACACTAGCTTCTATTACAGATAAAGCTTTGTGGGGGCTTCTGTGATTAAAAAGTGAAATTTTATTAGTCATTTTTAAGATGTCAGAAAAGGTAATTAAATGTTTTTTATTAAGTGATTAACTTTATTTTTGGTAAAATACCAATTTATTAAAGCTGTATTATGTTACATGACTGATAGAGCATAAAGTAAAAACAGAGATAATGTAGCATTCACTGGAAAATAATACCTACAGTTCAGGTAAGTTGATAGTCTTTGGTTAAAAAAAAAAGTATTACAACTAGTATTGTTTTCATCATCTAAGATTTTTTTTTTTAACTTTTATTTTGAAAGAATTTTAGATTTATAGAAGGGGTAAATCAATAGTCCAAAGGGTTCCCATATGTTCTTCATTCACTTCCTCTATGTTAACATCTTATATAAGCATAGTACAGTGATAAAAACTGAGAAATTAATGTTAGTACAGTACTTTTGAGTAAGTAGTACTGTTAACTACTAAGTAAATTACAGACTTCATGCAGATTAGTTTCTCTCCTAGTGTCAGGATCTAGTCTAGGATCCCGCATTACATGTAGTTGTCATGTCTCCTTGGTCTCCTCTCATCTGTAGTACCTCAGTCTTTTCTTGTCTTTTATGACCTTGACACTTTTGAAGAGTACTTGTCAGGTATTTTGTAGAATATTTTGTAGAATGGTATTGTATAGTATGTTTTATAGTTTGGATATGTCTGATTTTTTTCATGGTTAAACTGAGGTAATGCATTTTGGGGAAGGATAATGCAGAGATAATGTGCCTCTCTCTGTATGTCGTATCAAGAAGTACTTGATGTTAGTATGTCTTATAACTGGTAATGTTAACCTGGTTCTTTGGTTAAGGTAATGTCTTCCAGGTTTCTCCATTATAAAATTAATATTTATTGCTTTGTAAATTATAAAGTGTTTTGGGAGCTACTTTGAGGGTATGCAAGTACCCTGTTCTTAAACTTTTGCTCATTAATTTAGCATTTGTATAGCAGGTTTTTATTGTTTTCTAGTGGTGATTTTTTCTTTTCTCCATTCCTTCTCTATTAATTGGGATTCTTCTGTGTGGAAGACTTAGTCTTTTCCTTTTATTTACTTAGTCATTTATTTGTGTTGTATGCACTCATGGATATTTTTTCTTTGTGTTGTCATTATTTGTTAATCAGATTGTTGCAGCTTTGGCCATTGTGCCCTTTTGAAATGGCCCTGTTATTTTGTTTCTTTAGTACTTTTTAACTTTCTGACACAACAAGATGTTCCAGGTTCATCTTGTATCATTCCTGTCCAGCCCTAGATCTTTAAGAAGTCCTAGTTCCTCATCTAAGCTTTTTGATGAACCATCAGATTGCTTTCCTACCTAATTTATGTTCTACAACAAATAATTCAACTTAACTTTCTTTTGTGTCTGCACATGTTATGTTTATATTCCTATTAGGAATTATCCAGTTGTATGCTATGTAGGGTGTGTGTTTGTGCATGTGGAAGAAGGGAGTTTAGAGAACTTTAGATGGTAGTTACTCTTGTTTCTCTTAAGCCTTCCTATCTCAACAGCTTTGTCTTTTTTATTTGTCTAGATTTACTAAAAGATATTTACTGACTTTTTTTTTTTTAAGATTTTATTTATTTATTTGACAGAGACACAGCGAGAGAGGGAACACAAGCAGGGGGAGAGGGAGAGGGAGAAGCAGGCTTCCCGCGGAGCAGGGAGCCCAACGCGGGGCTCAATCCCAGGACCCTGGGATCACGACCTGAGCTGGAGGCAGACGCTTAATGACTGAGCCACCCAGGCACCCCTATTTACTGACTTACTATGCATTGGTGATGTGCTACACACCGTGCCAGATAGTCAAGTGTCAAGGGAAGGGATTTTTTTTTTTTTTTTTTAAAGATTTTATTTATTTATTTGAGAATGAGAGATAGCACATGAGAGGGGGGAGGGTCAGAGGGAGAAGCAGACTCCCTGCCAAGCAGGGAGCCCGATGCGGGACTTGATCCAGGGACTCCAGGATCATGACCTGAGCCGAAGGCAGTCGCTTAACCAACTGAGCCACCCAGGCGCCCCGGAAGGGATTTTTTTTTTTAAGATTTTATTTATTTGTCAAAGAGAGAGAGAGCGAGCACAAGCAGGGGGAGAGGCAGGCAGAGGGAGAAGCATGCTCCCTACTGAGCAAGGAGCCCGATGTGGGACTCATTCCCAGGACCCTGGGATCATGACCTGAGCCGAAGGCGGATGGTTAACTGACTGAGCCACCCACGCATCCCAAGGGATTTTTTTTTTTTTTTTAAAGATTTTATTTATTTGAGAGAGAAAGAGAGTGAGCGAGCGTGCGCGCGCAGAGAGAGAGAATGCACGAGCCAGGGGAGGGGCAGAGAAGCAGGCTCCCTGCTGAGTAGGGAGCCTGATGTGGGACTTGATCCCAGGACTCTGGGATCATGACCTGAGCTGAAGGCAGACGTTTAACTGACTGAACCACCCAGGCGCCTGGGAAGGATTTTTTATATATCCACCTCTTTTCCATCTCCTAGCACAGTGCTTCCATTTAGTAAGCCTAGTAAATGTGGATTGAATGAAATCCTGAATCCTGGTCGCAGCCTTCTTTCCTAGCGTTTTTTTCTAGTCTTTTCTCATGTACCCCCCCCCCCCCCCATTCCAGCTTATTAGCTGTCCCTGGATATAAAAATGTGATTCTTTTTTCCCTTGCTTTTGTTTGTCTCTTACTTGTCCTTGGACTTTCTCTCTTCTGCCCTTTTTTCTAGTTGGCCTTACCCTATTTTTCTTTCAGCTCATATGTTCCCTCTCTCCTCCCTGTAGAACTAATCTCTTTTGGGTTTCCATATGCTTGATTAATAACAGTATCATAAACTTTTAGATTTTTGTTCAGATACCTTGTTTCATTAGTTTTTTATTTCTGTACTCAAATACTTAAATGACAGTTGCTTTTATTGTTTTCTGTGTGTCAGGTGCTATATGCCAGATTGCCTTATGTCTTTGTCTTTTTTTTTTTTAAAGATTTTATTTATTTATTTGACAGAGAGAGAGATAGCTAGAGCAGGAACACAAGCAGGGGGAGTGGGAGAGGGAGAGGCAGGCTTCCCGCCGAGCAGGGAGCCCGATGCGGGACTCGATCCCAGGACCCCAGGATCATGACCTGAGCCGAAGGCAGACGCTTAACGATTGAGCCACCCAGGCGCCCCTGTCTTTGTCTTTTTAAGTCACACAACATTCTTAGGAAATAAGTACTGTTACTGTCCAAATTTGAAAAGTAAAAAAACTGAGGCTTAGAGAAGTAACTTTGCAGTTTCTCAGAGAATGGAGGAGATAAGATTTGGTATCAGACTTGGCAGATTTGGAGATTTCAGATCTTATGCCTTAACCATTACACAGGGCCTATAATTTTGCAAACACTGTATAAATATTTATTGAATTTAATTTGCCAAGATGAAATGGCCGACTCAGTATGAGAAGCAATTGTTAACAGTATAATTTGAATAAGAATCTACTGTAACAGTATTTCAGTGGAGGAGGTACGTAATAAAATTTGATGCATGAATCAAAAAAAGCATCATTCTAACCAAGTAGTAGTGATCCATCTAACTTGTGTGTTCTGGCTTTACCACTAGGTACTACTATTCAGTAGAGTACTTTTGTCAAGATTTAGGATGAGAGAAGGCTAGCAGATTTGATAAACCTGTTTAGCATTGGAAAAACATGGTGGCTAGGGACTAGAAATGCCCCAAATTTGAATAAGTGGCTTAGAAAGCCCATCAGGGGTTATGGGTCTGTATCACTGATTGTAAATTTACATATTTGCACCGACCAGACAGGTGACATAAATGAGTAAAGCAAAAAAGATGACTGATTGAAGATCGCATCTAGTGTAGAACTGCTGTGCTCTTAGGCAGGCACTTGCAGCATTTTAGGGCATATCTTACAATCCCCCCTCCCCCCGAAAATTCAGAAATCTGGATTTTGTGTGCTGTTTCCCAATTTTTAAATGTTAATTCCAGTTTTCTTAAATACAGTGCAGGCCAAACAGAAGTCTGTTGGCTGAGTTCATTCTATGGACTACAAATTTCCAATCTTTGGTTGAGATTATATCCTCTTGTTTTCAGCTAATTTTAATTTGAAAAGGATTTATTTACGGTATATTCTTATGAGCAGTATGTTTGGCTTTGGCAGTACTAAGAAACTTAGCACAGGGCCCCTAAGGAAGTTTATAATCTTTATTGGATAAGGGGGATATATATAAACAAGCAATTATGATGTTATGTAAACAGCTCTGTAATAGAGAACTATAGAGTGCTGTGCTATGATGGATTGGCTAATTGGGCACACCTAGTGTGTGTAAGCCATAATAATATCTAGTATATATGTGACTTAGTAAAGAGTGTTAAATGAAGGGTGAAGTTAATAAGTGCTGTGAGAATTTAGAAAAGCTTATAGGAGGTGTGATGAGGTTCTAAAGTGAGTGGCAAAAAGACTGAGTGCTGGGAAAGTACAGGAAGGGTGAATCAATAGAAAACTGTTGAGGAAGTGTAATTGAGCTCTATTTTGAAGACGAGTAAGATTTAGGGGGGTGTTTTTTTTAAATAACAAACACTCTTAGGAAATAGTTGCTTATACGGGTTCTTGGTGTAGAGAGCAGTAGAAGTTGGGATAGAGCCAGAATGCAGAGATTCCATGAATATATGAATACCAAGCTCAAGAAGAGCTTGGTCCAAATTTGGTAGTGAATAGTACAGAACGTCAATTATATACCTCATTTACTATCCAATCTCAGCTCAAATGTAAGTCCACCTGAGAGTGCCAAATCCATTCTGCTGAATTTCGTGCTGCTGGCCAGCCCAGCTCATGGCCTGAAAGTGGTTTGGAAGTAACTGATAACAGTTTCAACTGGAAGACATAATGGTTTAGATATAATGAGGAAAGAAGGGGAAAGGGGAGAAATGGGAATAGGTGGAGGATTATATTGCACTTCGAACCCAGGAGATTGTCTGGTCCAGTCTCTTGCTTTAGGCAGATCCTTAATATTTCCAGGGACGGCTATCTCATGTTTATTCTTTTAAAAAAGTCTCTTCCACCCAATTTTAGGTGCTTAGAACTTGTCAGGATTGTTTATAATTTTATTTTTGTAAACAGAGAAATAGTTTAAACATTGCAAATGGAGACAAATGGAAACTGGTTTATCTCCTCCTTTGCTCAGGTGCTAACTCTTTTTTCATGTTTTACAATCTGCTGTTCTTAGATTTGTTTTGCACACTCCTATAATCTGCTGCTCACTATTTCTTCTGTCACCCAGAGGAGAAAATGTTGCCATGGTCATTTGAAAGGATTCAAATAGAACTTTAATTTTTAGGTAAAACTCCCTTTCATTTTGTGCTAGGGCATTGAGGGGAGATTACATACTAAAAATAACTCTTTGAATATTCCAGAAGAGTTTAAAAAACACTCTTTAAATTTCTATGATGGGATGATTTTGTAATCTGAACTAGAGGAAAAGGAATTTAAATTTTTGTGCTATTTACTTTACTAAGAAAATTAACCTTTACTAGAGTTTAGGGTAGTATAAAGAAAAATACAAAAGAATGCTATGTGTATGTGGGGTTGTATTCTACTTTTTTTATGTGGGCAGAAAAAGAAAAATATATATTTATTGTTGTAAAAAGAAACTAGGAATAATAAACCAGAAATGTAGTGAACATAGTTACCTATAGGGGATGGATGGAACCAAGGTGGAAGGGGTGTAGAAGAGAATAAGATTTCGAGTATACTTTTTATTTAGTTTTAAACCATGTAAATGTTCTACACATTCAAAAAAATATATATACACAAAATAAAAAAGGATGGAAAAAGGAAACCTTAGAACTGAATATAAGAAGAAACAAATAAGCTGTATGTCATATCAAATGGATAACATAATCACACAGAGAAAAAATTCCAAGAAACTTGAAAAGAGCATTCTCTTGTTTTCATGGGATACATACTAAGATTGAAAAGAATTGCAAAGAAATTATGACCTTTACTTAATAGATTTGTCTAGTGGTTTTTCACTAGAGGCAGCCTCTACCTCCAGTAACCCCGAGAAGAGAAGTTGGGATGTTGGGAGTATTCTGAAACTGTTGGTAGGATAGAACACATGAGTACATATATTGATGTGGGGGAACCAGGGCTCTCACAATGGGGAAAAAAGAGAGGCAGGTAGGAATGTGTTGGTTAATTTGAATTGGAGGTGCCAGTTTAAACTCAAGTTTAAAATAAAAATCACTTAGAATGTTTTTAACATTTAGATTCCTAGGTCACAACTCCAGAGATTTTGAATTAGTCATCTTGAATGGAGCCTAGAAATTGGCATTAAAATTCATTTTAATTGGTTCTAGTCGAGGTAGATTGTACTTTTGAGAAAACACTTTTGGGGCTGGGGTTTTTAAGACCAAGCAATATGCCTTGATCAGTTATTTAACCTGGGCCATTTTTCTCCAGGTTAACCTAGACCATTCAAATTATGTCTACCTCTCTATTCTCCTAACTTCTTTTCTTGGAGTTATTAGAAGTAGGATCTGGCCAAAATGTGAGGTGTGAAGTAATCTCTTTTCTTAATTTTGTGTGTGTGTATTCATATTTTGACTTTCGTATCTCTCTAGGTATTTAAAAGACTTTTTTTTTTTTTTTAAGATTTATTTATTTGAGAGAGAGAGAGAGAGATCTCGCACGCATGCACTCATGCAGGGGCAGGGGGAGAGGGAGATTTTTAAGCAAACTCTACACAGAGCCCAATACAGGGCTCCACTTGAGATGATGACCTGAGCTGAAACCAAGAGTCGGATGCTTAACCTACTGTGCCACTCAGGTTCCCCTTTCTCTGGGTATTTTAATTTTCTAAATATGCTTTTGGTATTTTTTTCAACAGATTTTTGATTACCATGTGAAAAGCATTATATTCTACGTTCTGAGTTGATAGACAAGGTCCCCACCTCATGGAGCCTACATACATTTTGGTATTAGGATGCAGTATATGAGAAGAACACCATTAAACAAATAATTACAAGTGTGATGAGAAATCCAGGGTGATAAAGAAGTTTATTACAATGAGACCTAACCTATTGAGAAAAGTCAGAAAGGACTTCCCTAAAGGACTGATGTTTAAGCCAAGAATAAATTGAAAGTTGAGTAGACTCAGTTAGGTGAAAGGGATGGAGTTACGGGAGGGGGGGGGCAGTCACCTTTGCAGAGGGAGCAACACATGGAAAGCCTAGAGGTGAGAAGGAACATTGAGG
The DNA here is from genome assembly GCF_029215605.1 of Mirounga angustirostris. NCBI lineage: Eukaryota > Metazoa > Chordata > Mammalia > Carnivora > Phocidae > Mirounga > Mirounga angustirostris. Next base: position 157,508,485 of record NW_026991712.1, read on the forward strand.
GGATGAGTATAGACAGCAAGGTAGGGAGGTAGGGTCAGATCATGAAAGGTCTTTGGAGGCTCTGTTAAGGATTTAGATTTTATCCTAAATGCAATAGGACGTAATTGGAAAGTTTTAAGTGAAGGGGTAATACTGAATTTTTACCTTGTGAGGAGATCACTGCCTGCAGGGTAGAGCATGGTGGAGTAGGGACAAAGAGAGGAAGGTGGAGGGCGACACCAGTTATGAAGCTATTGTACTATTTTTGGTGAGAATGATGTCCTGGACTGAGATAGTGGCAGAAGAGATGGAATAAAGTAGGTAGGTCAAAGGTAGACTTAAGATCTGCTAACAGATTTATTTTAGATGGTGAAGAAGAGAGAAGAATTAAGGATGTCTTAAAGCTTTCTGATTGGAGCTGTTACATGAATAATTGTCTTTAACCTGAGAAGAGAAAACTGGAAGATCACACTGGGGATAAAGATTGAGTTTAATTTTAAACATAATTGAGTTTAAGGTGTTTCTGGAGATGTCTAGTAGATTGTTGAAAATATGTATTTAGGAACTCCAGTGTAGTTTGGAGGTCTAGATAGATTGTCACAGATGGTCGTTGAAGCCATGGCTGTAGATGAGATTACATAGGCAGCAAATGTGGAAATGAAAAAAGGACTTAGGGCAGAGCCTTGATGATTTCCAACATTTAAGCTTTTTGTAGAGGAGGAAGCCCCAAGGAGAGATGTGTCCTTCCCCTGAGGCCATTTAGAAAAAAACATGTGACCATCTTGATTTTTTTTCTCCCCATCTTGAACTTTTAAGGTGGGTAGATGAACTCCGGTTTGTTTTATTAGTTCTTTTTTTCCTTGTCTTTTTTTAGATTTGGGCTATTTTTTATGATTACATTTTCTCTCTGCTATTATTTTATTAGTTATACCTCTTCCTAAATTTTACTGACTGCTGTAGGGTTTACCACATGTATGTTTATCACAATCTGCCTTCAAATATACCATTTTATGTATAGTGTAAGAACTTTATAAACTTTATATTTCTGATTCTTTTGACCCATCCTTTGTGCTGTTGTTACACATTTTCCTTCATATGTTATAAACCACATAATTATTATATTTTCTTTAGATAATTATATTTTAAAGGTGTCATAAATAAGAAAAAGTGTTTTTAAAATTTACCTTCATTTTTATAATTTCTTGAACTCTATTTCTTTTTGTAGATCCAAGTTTCTATTTGTTATACTTCTGCCTGAAGAGCTTTTGTATAACATTACCAGCCAACTGGCACTAGAAAAAATAAATTCTTTTAGCTTTTGCTTTTCTGGAGGTCTTTATTTTGCCTTCATTTTTGAGAGATGTTTTCACTGCATATAGAATACTTTTTTTTCTTTTAGTATTTTGGAGATGTCATTCTGTTGTCTTCTAACTTGCAGTTTTTGAGACATCTGCTATAATTTTTATCTTTATTCCTCTGTACATAATTTTTTTCCTTTTGGTGCCTTCACAATATTCTCTTCATTTTGATTTTCCACCATTTTGACCTATAATGAATATAGGTGTGTGAATTTTTAATTTCTTCTGTTTGATGTTCTCTGAAGTTCTTGCATCTGTGATTTAATGTCTTGCATTATTTTCAGAAGATTCTTGGCTGTTCCTTCTTCACATTTTTCTTCTCCATACTTTTTCTCTTCTCCTTCTGGGACTCACATATATTGTTCCATGGTTCTTGAATGATCATGTGTGTGTGTGTATTTTTAAAGTACTTGTGCACGCATGTGTGTCAATTTCGATAATTTCTGTTAATATGTCCTCAAAATATCTGAGCCTTTTTCTGGTTGTGTCCAGGCTACTGATGAACCCATCTAGGGAGTTCTTTATCTTTGATCATGTTTTTAAATTCTATCATTTACATTTGGCTCTTAGAGTTTCCACATTTCTGTTGAAGTTCCCCATCTCTCTATGCAAGTTACCGCTATTTCTCCTTGGTCCTTGAACATATTAGTCATAGTTACTTTAAAGTTCTGGTCTCATAGTTCTAACACCTTTCATTTCGGTGTTTATGATTTTTATCTCTTGACAGTGGGTTTTTTGTGGGTTTTTTTGCATTTCTAATGTGTCTTGCAATTTTTGACTGAGTGCCAGATATATGTGTAGAAGAACGGTAGAGATTGAGATAAATGGTATCAAGCAAGTGAGCATGGTTGGGGGTGGGGGTGAGGCAGAGAGAGAAGGGAGAGAGAGGATCTTAGGCAGGTTCCACGACCAATGTGGATCTCAGGACACTGAGATCATGACCTGAGCCAAAATCAAGAGTCAGTGCTTAACCAGCCGAGCCACCCAGGCACTCGAAGATAAATAATATTTATACCTGTAGATGGACAAACATCTTTTTTCCCAGGCCATTTGTTTAGGGAGTTGAATCAGTTTGTCAATAATTGAGTTGAATTTGGGTTTTGTTGTTGGTATCTTTACCTTCATTATACCACAGACTTTACATTCCTCCAGTGGTAGGCTCTTATTACCTGTGCTTGGAAATGAGGGGCTTGGGTACTGTAGAATTTTCTGTTTTCCTGTTTTCTCTTTAGATTTTAGTTGTCTCTTTAGATTTTAGTTGTCTCTGCCTACCTTGCTACAGATGGGGATCTCTCCATGTTCCTGTCCCTCCTCTATCAATAGGCTGTTAATGCTTGTTACTCACTGCTAGGTTTGGGGTAGGGGCTGTTGGTTCTCTCTGTTTTCTTTCTTTCTTCATTTTATTTTTATTTTTATCTTTTTCTTTCTTTATTTTATTTTTCATTTTATCTATGCACAACGTGGGGCTCGAACTATACTACTTTAAGATAAAGAGTCACAAGACAAGCTCTACCCACTGAGCCAGCCAGGTGTCCCTCTGTTTTCTTGATTCAGCCTCATTCTTACTCCGGCACTTGTACTTGGGGTTGGGCCTTTTCAGTGTTTCTTTCCTTTAGCCATACTAGCCTGTACCTGTAGTTGCTTTTGATGTAGGGTCCTGGGTCCAAGGTAGTTTCTAACAGTTGTCCCAGAGGTAAAAGAGGTACTCTTTCTCTACCAGCCAGCAGTGGATCTTTGCTTGTGTCTTGAGAAGGGTTTTCATTTCCATTCTTCCCTCAGAATCTATCTTTGCCAGAGTCCTGTGGGTGAGAAGTTTTGCTGCTCCTACCTCACAGTTAAAGTTGGCTTTGTGAGATCTATTGAAGGTGGTACGGCTTTGTTTCCCACTACAGCTGTCTGTTACCTCCTTTCTGCTTATGCTACAAAGGAGACTTTGTTTTCCTTTCGCATCCCCATTCTTTTTTGTGAGTATATAGTAAAGGCCCATGGAGAAGAGCTTGGAGAGTGAGTGGGAACTTCCCTTATGTTTGGGGCCCTTGCTGTTCTAAACTGACACACCAGCCTATGCTTGACCTTACAAATTTTAGCTACTTTTTTGGATGCTTGGATGGTGGCCACTTCATTCTCCCATACTCTGCCAAAAAGGTAAGATAGTTTGTCTGCTTTCTCCTTGTATGGGCTTGTCCTTCTTAAGAATTTAATTTGTTGGGCTGCCTTGCAGCTTCAACTCTCTGATGTGGCTCAGAAATAGGTTTGTTTTGTTTTGGTTTACCCATTGTTTTCTCATTGTTTGGGAGGGATCATTACTCATTGTAGCTGTTTATATCCCAAGCAGAGGTGGAACTCCCATTCTTAAATTTGAAATTGATGTTTGATAATAAAATAGGCTTGAATTTATATTCTGTGGTCATTTTTATTTTTTAAAGATTTTATTTATTTGACAGAGAGAGACACAGAGAGGGAACACAAGCAGGGGGAGTGGGAGAGGGAGATGCAGGCTTCCTGCGGAGCAGGGAGCATGATCTGAGCTGAAGGCAGATGCTTAATGACTGAGCCCCCCAGACACCCCTATATTCTGTGATCATTTTTAAAAACTTTGTAATCCCAGTATTCCTCTATGAGAGGGAAGTTTTCATATAGGCATTGTTGTTAGAGTTCTGAATTTTATGTTAAAAATAAGATATGCCCAAAATGCTCTCCTAAAATTCTAAGTGGTGGCTAAATGCTGTTGGAGCCCATTTCCCCCAAATACCTGGCCATTTTGGCATAAAAATTATGGGATGGATTTTGGAGCATTTCATTAAAACGAAATGGCTTTTGGGTATTTTCTGTAAAAATTATGGCACAGTCCTACTTATTCATGAAAAGATTGCCTGTTTCACAGATTCTTCAGGTCTCCAGGTGCATTTTCTTGCCATTCAAGATGGTTGTTCTTTCTTGCTGTATTGATGAACCTAGATGTTCTTCCTAGTCCTCTGTAGCCAGTGTCTTCTTTATATTCTTGTAATGGAGCAGTGAAATTTTTTTTGCTTAAACATTTTTTTATCTCATTAGAAAATGATAATACATGTGCCTTGTAGATCATTTAAACATTGCAGGAAAGAGAAAAAAAGAAAAGTTATCATCACCTATAATTCAGTAGAATAACTTAGCATTTTGCATTCTGGCTTATTCTAAGAATGAATGATTGAGAGGCAGGTGCCTGGTTGGCTCGGTTGGTAGAGCATCAACTCTTGATCTCAGGGTCGTGGTTCAAGCCCCACCTTGGGCGTGGAGCCTACTTAAAAAAAAGAATGAATAAATAAATACCACAATTAAAGTTATAATGTGTATACAATTTTATATTTGGTATTTAATATTTAACATTAATCATAGACATCTTCCTATGATTAGATCTTCCTAAAAGGTCTTAATAAACATTTAAAATAGGATATATATTTCATTATTTGGAGTTTTGTAAAGTCTACTAGAAGTCAACTATCAATATTTTGTAAAGTTTAGCTACTTTTCTTTGCAGCATTCATAATTTGAAAATCAGAAAGGTTTAAATTTGAAGTTCATTTAATAAAGCTTATTCCACTTGGAATTGTATTCTAGTGCATAGATATTTAGGCTTCTGATTCTGTTTTTAAAGGTGAGTTTTGTTTTTTGTCTTCCAATGACCCTGTGGCTTTTCTTCTTTAATTTCAGAATTCCATACGACATAATCTGTCACTGAACAAGTGTTTCCTTAAAGTGCCTCGATCAAAGGATGACCCGGGAAAGGTAGGATTCATTATCTTAAGATAAAATAATTGGATTCTTCATTATATGTGTTGTTTGTATCTGAGTAATATCTGTTATATAGAGAGAAAGAGAATTGGGATGAGAGCACTCCAGAACTTGTCTAGTTCATTGGTCATGAACCTTCCTGATCCTCCTTCACCTCACTCCACCTTATCCCCGTTTTAGTTGGTAATTTTCAAGGACCAACCAGGCAGAGAGAGCTTTCTTTTTAAGCATTGGAAAGTTAGCTAGTGTAGAGCTGGTCCTCTGTAATATTTTGCTGCTTCTAATCTAGTTTTTGTTTGGTTATTTTCTTAAGTACTGTGTATTAAGTTAAATTTGGTTTTTGAACTGCTTGTCAGGAACCACAGTTTATTATTTATTGCATATAAGAGGTAGATTTGGTAGATCTTGACACAAGTACAAATAATTCTTCTTCTGAAATAAAATTCTCTATTATTTACCTGTTTTCTTAGTTACTGTTTTTTCCTTTTCATTCCATTTATCTCCTGCCACTTACACTTTTAGTATTTTATCTACAGAGACTTCCCTTCTTTTTGGTTTTAATAGCCATATCAACTGCAGTGTGGCCTGTACTTGGTACTAGTTACTTGGTTTCTAAAGCTCAGAGTACTTTTTTGGACCATAATTTGGTTGTCATGATGAATTATTACATTAGGACTTGGAGATAGTGTATCTGTTGGCAAACATTTTGCTCTTTGGCTGGTTAGACTTTTTAACCAGCCAAAACAGTCTTTTTAAGCTCACCATCCCTGGAAGAATCTTTCTAAAATGTAAACCTGGTTATGTTAACACCCTGCTTAAAAGTACTCCCCAATGTCTTGGAGATGTTGCCTTGTGTTATCAAATACCCTCTATGCTTTTCCTTGATCTACCTTTCTAGCTATGATTCACATTCAAGACTCACTGTGAGGATCTACTTGAAGTTTCCCAAATATGCCTTTCATATGGTTTTCTCTTCTGCACAAACTCCCTTTCTCTGCTTGTCTGGCCTACTCTTTGGGTCTATTAAGGTTGAGCTACAGCATTACTTCTCTGAAGTTTTTGTTTCCACATACTTCAGCTGAGTTTGTTGTTCCCTCTTGATTTCCTGTTACTTTGTCATCATTGCGATAGTTCCTAATCAGTCTGTCCTTGGGTTGCTACCTCCAAATTATAATAAATTTCATATAGTAGCCAGTGCTGTCTTTCAAAAATGTTAACCTAATTACACATTCTCCTTGTTTAAAATCTTTATTGATTATCTACTGTCCTTAGGTTAAGGTCTAAACTTATGAGGGTAGGGATCATATATATATCTATATCTATATATCATATATATAGAGAGAGAGAGAGAGAGAGTTCACTTTTTATCTCCAGTTGCTTGCACAGTGGCTGGTGTCACTGAGGAGACTCTTGTTGAATGAATGAATGTATTGTGTCCTCTGCTAGATAGATAACTTCTTGAGGTTAGAGATGAAGAGTTATTCATTTCCATTGTAAAGAAGGCACTCTTAAGTAATGGTTATTTTATAACACCTTCTATGATCTGCCCCATCAAGTTGGTTCAGTAAGACTGAATAGATTATTATTATAGTCTTCTTATTTGACCCAATTTATTGTTTGTGTTCATAATTCTCCAAGGTTGTGTTTCTTTTCTTTAAAGCAGGTTTGTTATAAAAAAAGAAATTATATAACTTTTTATATTTGCTTCATTACAATTTCTGATGGGCAGTGAGTATATATATCTATCTGACTGAAAATGTTCTTCAAAGAATTCAGAGATTGTGAGTTCTTTGAGAGCATTAATTGAATACTATAAACATTTGGTTCAGATTTAATTTTTACGGGGTGCCTGGGTGGCTCAGTTGTTGAGCATCTGCCTTTGGCTCAGGTCATGATCCCAGGGTCCTGGGATCGAGCCCTGCGTCAGGCTTCCTGCTTGGCAGGAAGCCTGCTCTCCCTGTCCCACTCCCCCTGCTTGTGTTCCCTCTCTCGCTATGTATTTCTCTGTCAAATAAATAAATAAAATCTTAAAAAAAAAAAAAATTTAATTCTTACATGAGGTTTAAATCATTAAAAAAATAAACCAACATACCTGAATGTTTTACTATGTTGTGTACTAAGTCTTAACCAGTTGGAGATCTATTTAAAAAAAAACTTGTGCTGTCAGGTTTTCTTTTGTGCAGAACCCAAAACTTTTCTCCACCTTTAATTAAATAGTATCATGGAATAAGGCATATGTAGAAAACATATGTTACTCTTGCAACTATTCTTTTTGAATCAGGATTGTCTTAACTAATGTGCAACCAAAACAAAATACAGAAATAAATAGAATCCTGAGAGGTTAATAACAGATTTCAACTTTTACCATTAGTCTCCAGTTTTAGTTTTGTTTTAATCAAAGCACATCATTGTTATCATTAATTTTGGTCATAATAGTAAATACCATACATTTAATCTTATAAAGTGCATTATACTAAGAGAGACATTTTTATTTTCAGTCTTCAGGTGAGATTTAAATATCCATTGTTCTTATTTATCTTGGTCAGAAGTAAATGTAAACTGGATCTTAATAAAATACATTTATGTGAATAAAGCCATTTTAATTTTTGATATCAAAATACGATTTTTATTTAAAAATCCCATTACCTAAAAAACACTTTGAAAAACCTCAGATCCATTTGATAGAAAAGGAAACTAAGGCTAATAAATGAGGAATGACTTGTCCAGATTCAGGGTGGAATTAGAACCCAAGTGTATTGGCCAGACTTAGTTGCAGTCACAGAAACCCATTACAGACCAACTTAAAGGAGAAAATATCTACAGAAAGAACTGGAGCCTGGTTCTTAAATTGTGTCACCAGGAATGTCTCTTTAGTCTACTAAAGTCCCTTAGTTCTACTAGCTTCTCTGATGGCTTGTTTTTTCAGCCCAGTTAATGGCAGAGATGACCATCAGCAGCTTCTGGCTTAGGTTCTACTTGTTTACTCACCCTTAGTAGAAAGGGAGTGTTTGATGTCCTCCCCTACCAAGTCACCTGGAATATAGCAAACATCTTAGAATGAATGCTGTACAAGCAGAATACACTTGGTTCCTTGGTTCCTAGACTAATGCTTTTTCCGCTATACCAATCTTCCTTGAGAGGGAGGCCAAAATGTTAGTTAAGTTTTGGTACTTATGAATTGTTTTTTCTTTTTGTATTACAGTGTTTCCTGGCATTTGAGGAGCTTTTCCAAAACCACCCTCACCACAGTGGGAGAAAACCATTGAGCCAAGGTGGGGTGGGAGTAGTTTTTGGTCTTGGGTATGGGGTGGACTTTAACCCCTTAGGATTTTACTAGCTGCTGCCATGACTGACATGGGTCCAAGAGATAGAAGTAGAAGTAGCACATCCAGTATCTTCTTCCCTGTATTTTTATTTGAATAGCTTCCTGTTCAGTGTATCACCAGAGAGGTATGAAGGCCAGCCTAAACTTGGAAGAGTGTTGAATTACTGATGGTTTTTTTTTTTTTTTTAAAGATTTTATTTATTTATTTGACAGAGAGAGAGAGAGACAGCGAGAGCAGGAACACAAGCAGGGGGAGTGGGAGAGGGAGAAGCAGGCTTCCCGCCGAGCAGGGAGCCCTGGGGCTCAATCCCAGGACCCTGAGATCATGACCTGAGCTGAAGGCAGACGCTTAACCGACTGAGCCACCCAGGCACCCCAAATTACTGATGCTTTTATATGGCTATTTATTCCTGACTCAATCCTTCATTTTCTAGAAGTCTTTGTCATAAAATCCCTTAATATTTGAATCTCTCCCATGTACATTAATGGGCTGAAATCAGTCTTATGTTCCCCGAAACTAATTTCAAATAGCCATATTATTGCTTTTTTTAAAAAGAAACACAAAATGAAATTACATTTTGCATCCATAACTCTACTGCCTGTTTTGGGACAGATTTCTATTTTCTTTTCCTTGATTACAACTCTGTTTTTGCATCTTGTAGTCTCTCCATTTTTTTTTTATTACTGTCTTTTATCTTTTCTCTTTTTATTAGCTTTATTTTCTGTATTTCTGTTGTTTTGTAATCTAATTGTTGTTGTTAAAGTTTTCTTTTCTTGCCTTTTATTCACGTATTCCTCTTAATTATCTTAAAGAAAGGTATATTTTCACATTATGGGAAAACAAATCCTAACAGCTAAATTCACTTAGAAAAAAAAAAAGAGTTCTCGTTCTTTGCTTTCTTCCTTCATCTTTTCTCAACCCTTTTTCCTCTTCTTAAGCTCAGAAAAATGAATCTGGTTTTAAAGGAAATAAAAGATTATAGGAAGTGGTTTCAACAGTTGTATAATTAGTTAGCAGCATTGGGTTCTAACAGAACTGAGGTGGTAGCTAAGAAGACCCCAGGAGGGCCACCTGCCTGTTCTGGGAGAAAGAACTTCAGTGAATTCATAGTAACAAGAGTTTTTTGGGGCAGAGGGCAGGGAATGCTTTTTCTTGCCTGGGGATGGGAAGGTCGTAAAGGCTTGGTGGCTGTGAAAATCGGAGTGTTTTGTGAGGAAACAACAAATTCCACTGCTGGATAATTAACTTTTGGAATTTCTGAGACTGTAATTTTTTTCTATTCTTGTCCTCTGTCCTAGTATGGGGACCATAGCATAGTTGACTGATCTCGTTTTTTCAGAGTTTTCTTTTTTGGCCATGTTAGTATTGGGTTGTATTTATTTATAAATTTGTTTTTTATTCATTGGTATCCTGTTTTAGTTACTTTATTTGTTCAGAGATGTAGAAAAACTGGAGAGGTTTGAAAGTACATAAGATATAACATTAAGTTTAGATTAACAGTGTTGCAGAAATCACAGGTTTGTACTCTGAAGAAGGAAGAGTGTAATTTTAATACTAGTCTTAAAGTAGATGCATGATTTTTGTGAAGAATTTGACCTCTTTGTCTTTGTATAAAACCAAATTGGAAATGGGATTTAAAGATAAGAGCAAGAATTTGGTTAGACAAAGATAAGGACATCTTATTTATTTGATTGAAGAAGCACTGGTAGGGTTCCAAGGGATGTTTTAGAGTTTGCCACTTCTTCTTCTTCTTCTTCTTTTTTTTTAAGATTTTATTTATTTATTTATTTATTTATTTGACAGAGACACAGCAAGAAAGGGAACACAAGCAGGGGGAGTGGGAGAGGGAGAAGCAGGCTTCCCGCAGAGCAGGGAGCCCGATGCGGGGCTCCATCCCAGGACCCTGGGATCATGACCTGAGCCGAAGGCAGACGCCTAACGACTAAGCCACCCAGGCGCCCCTAGAGTTTGCCACTTCTGAAGCACTTTAGGAGAAATACAATTAATAACCTTTGTGGTTTTAACTCATGGTAGGTAAGACCCCACTTCAAGGCTGAGAAGAGGACATGATCAAGTTGAGCTGGGGGACCAGTGAGAACAAAGTTGGGATAGAATCAGGAATTAAGGGAATTAATGTAAGTACAGTAGTCCTCCCCCTTATCTGCAGGGGATACATTCCAGGACCCCCAGTGGACACCTGAAACTGTGGATGGTACCAAACCCTATGTATGTCTTTTTCCTATACATATGTACCTATGATAAAATTTAATTTATGAGTTAAGCATAGTAAGAGATACTAGTAATAACTAATGGTAAAATAGAACAATTTTAATAACATACTGTAGGAAAAATTATGTGGCTGTCATCCCCCCCACAACTACCTTATTATACTCTATTCCCCCTCTTGTGATGATATGAGATGATAAAGTGCTTTCGTGATGAGATGAAGTGAGGTGAATGATGGAGGATTGTGATGGAGCATTAGGCTACTGTTGACCTTCTGACACTACGTTGGAGGATCATCATCTGGACCACAGTTGTGACAAACTGCAGAATGTGAAACTGGGGATAAGAGGGGGGACTGCCGTACTCATATGAGATCCAAGAGTGAAGAAAAGGATTGGTACCAGGGAGTACATACTAAGGCAAAGGTGGATTAAGAACGTGAGATGGTTCAGTAGACAGAGCAAGGTTAGAAAGCCCAGAGTAAGCACAGGCATTTGACGAAGAGATTTGAAAGATTGGAGTTAAACAAGAGATGAGGATCATATTCAGAGAGAGAATATTGCAGAAACAGAAAGAAGTGCTGTCATAGAGGTTTTTTGTTTTTTAAGATTTTATTTATTTGACAGAGCACAAGCAGAGGGAGAGAGAGGGAGAAGCAGACTCCCTGCTGAGCAAGGAGCCCGATGTGGGACTCGATCCCAGGACCCTAGGATCATGACCCGGGCTGAAGGCAGCCGCTTAACTGACCGAGCCACCCAGTTGTCCCTGTCATAGATTCTTAACAATAAACTTAAGCCAAGGCAGTTGAGTTAGAATGGCCTTTTATTTCCACGTGCCATATTCTCTCTTCTTTTTTTAAGGGTGGGAAGTAACAATTTGTTGTTGCTGGCCTATTTTTTCCATCTCTAAACTACTTTAAAAAATAGTATTTTGTCAACAAATTAATTTAAAAAATTATATATGGTAAAACTCACTGGTGTCTAATTTTAGTTGTTTTGACAAATGCAAACAGTTTAACCAATGCTGTGATCAAGATATGGAACATTATTGTCCGTTGGTCGTCAGCCTCTTCTTCCACCCCCAGGCCACTACTGATCTGTTTTCTTTCCCTATAATTTTGCCTTTTCCAGAAGTTCAGATAAGTGGAACTCATGCAATAGGTGGCCTTTTGGGTCTGGCTTCTTTCACTTAGCATAATGCATTTGAGATCCTTCCATGTTATATTAGCAGTTCATTGCTTTGTTTTATATATTCTGTTGTATGGATTAACCCCGTTTAATCACCATTTGAAGAATATGTGGGTTGTTGCCAGTCATAATTTCATTTGACCATCAAATTCTTTTCTTTAGGCTTAGACTCAGTAATTAATACTGAGAAATACTGAAGTTCAAGACAATGTTGAATTAACCTAACCTAATATATAATAGTCATACTCAACTGCTTTGTGGATTATGTTAAATACAGGTGAGCATTCTGTCTCTTGGAAATCAGCCGTGATACAGTAAAACCTTATTTTTCTCCATCTTAAAACAAAATTTCCAAAAGGACTAAGCTAAGGCATTGATGATTTAAAAACAGGATATGACCAACTCTTAATTACTTAAGAGAATGTACTGTTTTTAAGTATCCTTAACATTTAAGGAACTGTTTACTACAATAAAAATGCTAATTAATGTATTATTTTTAATCCAGTGATTAAGAGTAGATTCCTTAATAGTCTTTCCTGAGTAATACTTAGCTTAATTTGATAATCAGTATATTTAAATATAAGTAATAAAAGCCTGCATTTGTTCAGGAAGAATGTTCCAAGGACCTGAGTTGGCATTGGGATAGTTTTTGTCCAAACATTCATTCAGCTAACTAGCCAGCCAAGCTGCCTGCCTTTGAGTATATTTGACTGTTTATTATCTATTTTTGTGGTTTGAGTAACTATTTAACTTTCCTAATTATGCTTAGGCAATAGGTATAAACCAAGACCAAAACTTGGGAAGTATGTTCACTCTAAATGCTCTATCATGGAGCTATGGGCAGTTACCAGGCAGTTTACCAGCATCCTGAGATGTTGGAGGGTAAAAAAAAAAACCTTTGAAACTAGATTGACAAATCTAAACTGGAGAGAAATAAAACATTTGAGACATGGTATGAAGCCAAAGAAGTCAGGGACAGAAGGGATTCAGTATTGTTTCTGAGGCTCCTGATGATGTGCATTGAGAGTTAAGGATGAGCAGAGAATGGTCTATGATGATTCACTTTACCAATGAACATGTATATTGGCAGTAGGGTTAGTTAAAACCAAAAACATAAAATTCACAGATTTGGCCATTTGGAGTGGTTGGTTAGTAATTTATGATAGGGACTGCTTTCCCCAGGAATGAAATAGTAACTTGTTGTGTTTATGTTTAATCAGATAATGGCTTTTTTTTTTTTTTAAGATTTTATTTATCCATTTGAAATAGAGAGCATGAGCGGGGGCGGGGGAGTAGAGGGGGAGGGAGAAGCAGGCTCCCCACTGAGCAGGGAGCCCCATGTAGGGCTTGATCCAGGACCCCAGGATCACTACCTGGGCCACAGGCAGATTCTCAACCAACTGAGCCACCCAGGCACCCCATTGGCTTTTTTTTTTTTTTAAGGTTTTTTTTTAAGTAGTCTGTATACCCAGTGTGGGGCTCGAACTCACAGCCCCGAGATTAAAAATCTCATGCTCCCCAACTGAGCCAGTAAGGTGCCCCAGATAATGGCATTTTTATTAGGCTGTTTTTTTAATTCGAAGGCTGTTAAAGTTCAAATTAGTGTGTGATAGAGCAGGGTACTTATTTGACATAAAATTTCAGTCAGAAATTAATTAGGACAGTTGTACTTTATTTTGAGTGATAAATTTTTTGTAATGAAAATAAAGGTATTTAAGTCCATTGCTGGTCTTTGGCACATTTTTATTTCTGATGCATTTTCTGTATTTCGATTACCTTAATTTTCCTTAAGTTGATGAATTATCAGTATTATTGTTTGATCACTTCAATTTAAGAATGCTACCTAGTTTTCAATTGGGTGTCACCCCTTTTTTTTCCACTCTAGAATTAATCTTTGTTTTAGGGTGGATATATGTACATTTTAAGTTTATTATTTTTTAGTAATCTCTACACCCAACATGGGGCTCGAACTCATGACCCTGAGATCAAAAGAGTTGCATGCTTTTCCAACAGAGCCAGCAAGGGGCCCCATGTTTTAGAATATCTTGAAGTTGGCAGTTGATTTCTTTTTGGAAGATGTGTTCAAAGCTGTACAAGTCTAATTTGTGATGTTTGGGACTGTGCATCCTAGGACAGTGCAGTCTTCTCCCTTGGGAGGACATTAACGTGCTGTACCAGAATTGTTGATATGAATTAATAATGTCTACATTTGTATACTGCTTTACAGATTAGGGAGTTGTTTTACAGGTATTATCTCAATCTTTACAACAAGCTCCAGTTTTAGTTTGTGATCTTTAAGTCTATAGTAGAGTTTTCCATAGTAGATTAGTTTGCATAAAACTCACATAATGGAACTTCACATAAATGGAATCATTCAATATACAGTTGACCCTTGAAAACAAGGTTTCAACTGCACAGGTCCATTTATACATGGAATTTTTTGATAAATGTAGTACTTTAAGTGTATTTTTTCTTTCTTAAAAAATTTTTTTTAACATTTTTTTCCCCTCTGGCTTACTCTATTGTAATACAGTGTATAATGCATATAACACAAAGTATGTGTTAATGGACTGTTTATGTTATCAGAAAGGCTTCTGGTCAACAGTAGACTATTAGTAGTTAAGGTCTGGGGGAATCAAAGGTTACATGTAGATTTTTGACCGGGGTGGGGGGTGTCAGTGCCCCCAAGCATGTTCTTGGGTCAACTGTACTCTCTCTTTATATCTGACTTCTTTCACCGTGATGCATCGATGCTATTGCATATATCAGTTGTTTCTTATTATTGCTAAGTAGTATTCCATTTATTCATTGATCTGTTGATGGACATTTGGGTTGTTTTAATTTGGGGACTGTTAGGAGCAGGCTACTAAGAAATTCTCGTACAAGTTTTCTATGGACATATGCCTTCATTTTTCTAGAATAACACAGTATTCGCTCTGTCAAAGGGTAAGTGGAAGATTAACTTTATAAGAAACTGCCAAATCTTTTTGCAAAGTAGTTGTGTATTTTAAATTTCCGATAGCAATGCATGAGAATTCGAATTTCTCCACATCTTGGCCAACAGATGGTCTCACCTATCTTTGATTAAGTCATTTTAGTGGGTATGGAGTGGTATCTCATGTTTTTATCTAGAATTTTCCATGTTGAGCATCTTTCCATGTACTTATTGGTCATTTGTATATCCTATCTTCTGGAGGTTCTTGTAAAGTCTTTTGCTCTTTTTTTCTTTTTAAAATTTGGTTGTCAAAATTATTACTGAGTTGTAAATTTTTTTTTTAATGAACCCAACAGGCTTTTCTTTCTTTCCTTTTTTTTTTTTTTTTTTGATTGAGAGCGCATGAGTGGAGTTAGGAGAGAGGGAGAGAATCTTAAGCAGGCTCCTCACTCAGCGTGGAACCTGATGCAGGGCTCAATTTCAATGATGCTGAGATCATGACCTGAGCCAAAAGCAAAAGTTGGATGCTTAATTGACTGAGCCACCCAGATGCCCTGTAGGTTTTTAAAAAATATATTCTGGATATGTTTTTTCTTAGATTTATAGTATATAAATACTTTTTCAGACTGTGGTTTGCCTTTTTTTTTAAATAATAGTATCTTTTTTTCACATTTTTATATCTTCTTTTTGCTGAATGTAATAATTTCTATTAATAGGTACTCAACACATTTTATTTTTTTTTTTTTTTTTTTTTTTTTTTTTATTTTTTATTTTTTAAAGATTTTGTTTATTTATTTGACAGAGAGAGACACAGCGAGAGAGGGAACACAAACAGGGGGAGTGGGAGAGGGAGAAGCAGGCTCCCCGCAGAGCAGGGAGCCCGATGCGGGACTCGATCCCAGGACCCTGGGATCATGACCTGAGCTGAAGGCAGTCGCTTAACCAACTGAGCCACCCAGGCGCCCAGTACTCAACACATTTTAGTTTCAGAGGTAGAGTTTAGTGATTCATCAGTTGCATATAACACCCAGTGCTCCTTATATTATGTGCCCTCTTTAATGCCCCTCTCCCAATTATCCCTTCACCCCCACCTACCTCCCCTCCAGCAGCCCACTGTTTGTTTTCTAGAGTTCAGCATCTCTTATGGTTTGCCTCTCTGTTTTTATCTTATTTTTCCTTCCCTTCCCCTATGTTCATCTGTTTTGTTTCTTAAATTCCACATATGAGTGAAATCATATGGTATGTGTCTTTCTCTGATTGACTTACTTTGCTTAGCATAATACCCTCTAGTTCTATCTACGTTGTTGTAAATGGCAAGATTTCATTCTTTTTGATGGCTGAGTAATATTCCACTGTGTGTGTGTGTGTGTGTGTGTACACACACATGTGTACACACACCACATCTTCTTTATCCATTCATCTGTTGATGGGCATCTGGGCTCTTTCCATATTTGGCTGTTGTAGACATTGCTGCTTAAACACTGGGGTGCACGTGCCCCTTCAAAGATATTTACTGACTTATTTTTTTAAAGATTTTATTTATTTATTTGACAGAGACACAGCGAGAGAGGGAACACAAGCAGGGGGAGTGGGAGAGGGAGAAGCAAGCTTCCCGCAGAGCAGGGAGCCCAATGCCAGACTTGATCCCAGAACCCTAGGATCCTGACCTGAACCGAAGGCAGACACTTAATGACTGAGCCACCCAGGCACCCCTAATGATTAGTAACTTTGTTTCCCGTCCAGGAAATCAGCCAAGGTCATAAAGATTTTCTCCTCTCTTTTCTTCTGTAGATCTTATAGTTTTATATATTTTTATTTTTTATTTAAAAATTTTTAAAGTAATCTCTATGCCCATCATGGGACTTGAACTCAGGACCCCAAGATCAAGAGTTGCACAGTCTACCGACTGAGCCAGCAAGGTGCAACAGATTTTATAGTTTCAGATTTCACATTTAGGTCTGTGTGACCTAAATGTAAAATGTAAAGTAATTTCAAATTAATATTTTTGCATACACAGCCTTCCTTTTGCATTGTTCTTTTATCTTTATGAAATGTTGTTCTTAAAATATTCTTTGTTTTGAAGCTTACTTTTTCTTCTTCTAATATAGCCACTACAGCTTTAAGTAGCTTCATGATATAGATCTAGTATTTTGCTTTTAGTCTTATACATGCTTTTATATTTATCTATCTATCTATTTATTTATTTATTTTTAAAGATTTTATTTATTTATTTGGGAGAGAGCAAGCACATGAGAAGGGGGAGGGTCAGAGGGAGAAGCAGACTCCCTGCCGAGCAGGGAGCCCGATGCGGGACTCGATCCCGGGACTCCAGGATCATGACCCGAGCCGAAGGCAGTCGCTTAACCAACTGAGCCACCCGGGCGCCCAACATGCTTTTATATTTAAAGTATGTCTCTTATAAACAGCATATAGCCATTGACTCTTGCTTTTTAAATTCAATCTAACAATCTCTGCCTTCTAATTGGGGTGCTTAGTCCATATTTAATATGATTATTCATATGGTTACAACTTGTTTTTCTTTTGTTCCTTTGTTCATTTCTGCAACCTTTGGGGTTAATCAAATAGTTTAAAGTACTTTTATTTCCTCTATTGACTTCTTAGCTGTGATCCTTTTATTTTTAAGTAGTCATTCTAGAGCTTAATATGTAATATTAACTTATCAAAGTTTATTTAGAGGTAATGTACCACCTTTCACTTCATATTTCACACTTCTACCACTTACTGCTTACCTTTTTCCACCGATTTCACAAATGTAATAATCTTACAACAGTATAATTCTTTTTATCTACCCATCCCTTTCTTTGTGCTGTTGTCATATATATACTTCTGTTTATACCACAAATCTCACCTTAGGATTGTTTTCCTTTAGATAGTTGTGTTTTAAGGAAATTATGTTGAAGAATATGTTTTCCTAATGATTTACCTTTTCCAGTGTTCTTTTCTATAAATCTAAGTTTCAAACTGATAACTTTCCCCTTTAGCCCCTAAAGAATGTTTCCTTTGGCATTTCTTATAGTGCAGGTCTATAGAAAACAAATTTTGTTGGCTCTTACTTATCTGAAAAGGTTTTTATTTCATCTTTTGAATACTTTTTCTGGATATGGAATCTTGAGTTTGCAGGGTTTTCCCCCACCTTTCAGAACTTTGAAGATGTTCTTTTGTCCTTGGCCTCCATTATTTCTGGTGAAAAGTCAGGTGTCCTTTATGTTTATTCCCCTGTACTTAGAGTAGAACGGTCTTATCTATGGATTTGCTTTCAACAGTTTCAGTTACCCGTGGTCAACTGTGGTCTCAAAGCAGATGATCTTCTTCTGACATACTGTCAGAAGGTCAGTAGCCTCACGCTGTGTCACAATGCTTACATCATTCATCTCACGGCATTTCATCACATAGGCATTTTATGATCTCACAAGCATTTTATCTCTCACATCATCACAGGAAGAAGGGTGAGTACAATAAGATATTTTGAGAGAGAGAGACTACATTCACATAACTTTTTTAATAGTATGTTATTGTTCTATTTTATGAGTTTGTTGTTAATCTCTTATTATGCCTAATATTTAAATTAAGCTTTATCATAGGTATGTGTATATAGGAAAAAACATACTATGCATAGGGTTTGGTACTATCCACAGTTTCAGTCATCCACTGTGGGGTCTTAGAATGTATGTCCTGTGGATAAGGAGGACTGTTATAATGTGCCCCCTTGCTCCCTCTCTCCCTCTTTTGTGGTTTCCAAGATTTTTCTCTTTATTTTTAGATTGAAGGAGTTTGTGCCTCAGTGTAGTTTTCTTTGTATTCATTCTGCTTGGGATTTGCTAGTCTCCTAGGATCTACAAGGAGAGGTTTTCATCCAAATTTGGGATATTTTGGTCAATAGTTCTTTTAAAAAAATTAGGGTTCCATTTTCTCTCTTCCTAGCGTCCATTTAAAATACAGACTGACATTGTTTCACAGGTCATTGAGGTTTTAATTTTACTTTTTTTTTTCCTCTTTATTCCTCATATTAGGTAATTTTTACTGATCTGTCTCTAAGATTTCTCTTTCACTCTATCCTATCTGTTGTTAAGCATGTTTGGTGAACTTTTTATTCCAGTTATTGGATTTTTTTTTTTTTTTTTTTTAAGATTTTATTTCTTTATTTGAGAGAGAGACACAGCGAGAGAGGGAACACAAGCAAGGGGAGTGGGAGAGGGAGAAGCAGGCTTCCTGCTGAGCAGGGAGCCCAATGCGGGGCTCGATCCCAGGACCCTGGGACCATGACCTGAGCCGAAGGCAGACGCTTAACCGACTGAGCCACCCAGGTGCCCCTGGTTATTGGATTTTTTATTTGTAGAATTTCCATTGGTCTTTTTTTTGTGTGTTAAGAGATAATTGGTGAAATGAGTTCAACCAAGTGCTCTGATGCTGGAACATTAGGGACGTTTTTGTTGGTCCCAGCCAGTTCCTGGACATGAGATATGCCCAGGAGCCTCTGCTTCACTGTGGGTTTTTTTTTTTTTTTAATAATAAGAAGGTATATAGTACTGTCCTGATCTGTATAGGGTTTAGGAAGCCCAGGAACCTAATTCTCTCTCTTTTTTTTTAATATTTTATTTATTTGAAAGAGAATATGACCACGAGAGAAAGAGAGCATGAGTGGGGGTGGGGAGGGGCAGAGGGAGAGGGAGAAGCAGGCTCCCCGCTGAGTAGGGACCCGCGCCCCCCCGCCCCCCCCCCCCACACACAATGTGGGACTTGATCCCAAGACCCCAGGATCATGACCTGAGCTGCAGGCAAATACTTAACTGACTGAGCCACCCAGGCGCCCCGAACCCAATTCATTCTTTCATCTGATTCCTTATATCATCATTAATGTTTTGAGATCCTGGGTTTTTGTATTTACAACAGTTATTAGAAGAAATGAGATTTTTAAGAAATAAATTTACTCATTTTAATTAAGACAAGTTGGATTACTATGTCATCTCTAACTGGTCTCCTTCCTCTAATCTGTTTCCTTTTGCTCTATCTTCTACAGTGCTGCCTTTAGGTATGATACACAAAACCACAAACCTGTCTCTCTTGACACATTTTCATTTCTAGTCCCTAACTTCATGCCCTAAACTATATATTCAAGCTGTACTGCATTATTTTTCTTGCATTTATGATGCAGTTTTATATCTTCTTAATTTTGAAGATCTTCATTGTATTTACAATAGTTTTATATCTTACTCATCCTTTGGTGGCCAGCTCAAATGTCAGTATTACTCTGAAAGTTGTTAACAGTCCTTTTTCTCCCTCCTTCACCTTTTCTTTTTCCCTATTTTTACCTCTCTTTTTTTTGTTACCATAGCTCTTTGAGCGTACCACTGTTACAGTTCTTGAATGATGTAGCCATCTGTGCTTTGATCTGTTCTAATCTCTTGTGAGTTTTTGTTGACCAAGATTGGGTCTTTGAGGGGCACCTGGCTGGCTCAGTTGGAGGAACATGTGACTCTTGATTTTGGGGTCATGAGTTCAAGTCCCACATTGGGTGTGAAGATTGCTTAAGTAAATAAAACTTAAAAAAAAAAAAAAAAAGGGCGTCTGGGTGGCTCAGATGGTTAAGTGTCTGCCTTTGGCTCAGGTCATGATCCCAGGGTCCTGGGATCGAGTTCCGCATCGGGCTCCCTGCTAGGCGGGGAGCCTGCTTCTCCCTCTGCCTCTGCCACTCTCTCTCTCTCTCTGATTCTCATGAGTAAATAAATAAAATAAAACCTTAAAAAAAAAAAAGATTGGGTCTTTGACATCTTCATACCCCCCCCATAGCACCTAGCATAGTATCTGTACATAGTAGATACCTAAATGTTTATCATAAGAATGATGTTTGTCTTTTCCTAGTTAAGTAGCTGTTTTTTGGTGTTTTTTTTTTTTTTTTTAAAGATTTACCTATTTTGAGAGAGAGATTGAGAGTGCCTGCGAGGAGCAGGAGGAGGGGTAGAAGGAAAGAATCTTAAGCAGGTTCCCTGCTGAGCGTGGAGCCTGGAAGCAGGACCCAATCTCCCCACCCTGAGATAATATGTTTTTTATCTGTTCATCAGTTGATGGGCATTTGGGTTGTTTCCATTTTGGCTATTATGAAAACTCTGTTGTGATCATTTTTGTACAAGCTTTTGTATGAACATAATATTTTCATTTTTGTAGGAGTGGAATTGCTGAGTCATATGTTTAATCTTTTGAGGAACTGCCTACTTTTCCATAGGAGTACACTATTTTACATTCTTACAGTTATGAGGCTTCCAGTTTTTCTTCACACCCTTGCCAGCCCCTTTTATTGTGTCTTTTTGATTATAGCCATCCCAGTGGGTGTGCAGTAGTGTCTCATTCTGTTACGAGTTTGATTTACATTGCTCTAATGGGAAACAATGATCATTTTTTCATGTATTGGCTATTTGTATATCTCTTTTGGAGAAATGTCTATTCAGATCCTTTGGCCATTTTTTAATCAGGTTGTCTTTTTAATAGTGAGCTTTATGTGTTCTTTATATATTTTAGATACAAGTTCTGTATCATGTTTTGTGGATTTCCTTCCCTTCTGCAGGCTGTTTTCTCACTTTCTTGATTGTATCTATTTATAAAACACAGGTTTTATATTTTGATAGATTTATCAATTTTTCTCTAGTTGCTTGTGCTTTTGGTGTCATATCTAAGAAGTCATTGACTAATTCAAGGTCATGAAGATTTACACTTTTTAAAAGAGTTTTATAGTTTTAGCCTTTACATGTAGGTCTCTGATCCACTTTGGATTATTTTTTATGTATGGTGTTAAGAGGCCCAATTTCATATTTTCGCATGTGAATATCCAGTTTTGCCAGGACCATTTGTTGAAAAGACTATTCAGTGTTTTAGCTCAGTCTGTGAAAAACTATTTGACCATAAAATAGACTTATTGGGGCACCTGGGTGGCTCAGTTAAGCGTCTGCCTACGGCTCAGGTCATGATCCCAGGGTCCTGGGATCGAGCCCAGCATCGGGCTCCCTGCTCCGTGGGAAGCCTGCTTCTCCCTCTCCCACTCCCCCTGCTTGTGTTCCCTCTTTCACTTTCCCTCTTTCTGTCAAATAAATTAATAAAATCTTTAAAGTATATATATATACTTATTTTATTTCTAGACTCTTAATTCAAATTACCATAATTTCATAGTAAATTTTAAAATTAGGCGATGTCAATCTTCCAACTTTGTTCTTCTTTTTCAAGATTGTTTTGACTATTCTAGGTCAAATACATATTTATTTTAGGATCAGCTTGTCAGTTTTACAAATAAACTGACTGCAATTTTGATAGGGATTGCATTGAATTAGAGATTACTTTGGGGCATATTGCCATCTTAACAATATTAAGTCTTCCAGTCCGTGAGCACAGGATGTCTTTACATCCTTTATTCCTTTTAACTTAAGGAGTAAAATGCTGGGTATGTATAAAAGCAAGTAGAGCTGCAGTATCTTAAGTCCTATGTAGCTCTGGATGTTCTGAATTTTTCATTATTTTAATAATTTAAGTCTGTCTTCAAATAAGACATTTATTGGAATTAAGTTTGGCAGTCATTTGTTATTTATATAAAAAATATATATATTAAATATATATTATAACTTCATGCTAGTTGTAAAGTTTGGCTCTGGAGATATAAGGATGAGTACAAGATCACTACCATTAAAATTTCTGGTCTAGGGAGGAAATCACTTATAAAGAGAATTTCATAAAATATATTAGGTTCAGAAATAAAGATTTTTTTGAAAGTTGTTGACCCCAGTCTTCACTGTGTAAAAGATTTCACTACATAAAAAAGTGATTATAAATTGTGTATTAGCACTTTTTACAGTGTTGCCTAGTTGTGATAGCTTATGGAGAAGTTAAAAAAATAAGTAAAGGCTCTTAAGACTTTGAGTTCTGGATGGGTTAGTATCAATAATATATTTTTAATGAATTTTCAGCATTTATGAATTAATTACAAGAAAACTTAGAATCAGCATGCCACATAAATATTGAAGGAAATAAATAGCATTCAAGTGAAGCAAAAGAAAAATTAAAAAAAAAAATTCTCTTCAGCTATCTGGACTCATCTCTTACCAAGTCTTTTTTTTTTTTTTAACCTAGTCAAATGAACAGATTCTTTAATTTCTTATTCATTCTCATAGATCTGTGACTTTAGCACCAGAATTCTCTGTGTGGTTTATGCCATGGCTTCATTTGGGAGTTCTTTGGAAGCCTGGAAACTCCCTCTCAGAATATTTTTAAATGCTTAAGCTAGAATATACAGGATTAAAAAGATAAGCAGTTATATTAAAATAGTTATAAAATATAACAAATTTATGATACAATAATCTACATGCTTCCTTAGTAACATTAAGTAACAAAATTGAATATGGTAGCATATTATTTTTGAATGTGTAGCATGTTAAATAACAAAAGTAGAAATGAGTAATGAGTAGTAATGACTGACATTTTGAGACAGAACTATTAATGTGACAGGAATTAATCTGATTTTTAGATATTCCTAATATCGTCATTTGTTCCTTACATTCATAATGGAAGGAAATGCTCAATTTCATGAAGTCCCTGAATCCTGCATAGACCCTCTAGGAGTTCATGAATGCCAGGTTAAAAAATGCTAATTGAGCTATTTCCTCTGCCTAAAATTTTTTTCCCCCCTTTTCCTTCTACCACATCTGAGCTTGATTATCCTGAGTTTCAGCTCAGTTGTCTCACTTAGCACTTGCTGATTATTTACTTGCCTTTTATGTGCTATAGTCATTATTCTAGGTATTTGGAATACATAAGGAAACAAAACAGACAAAAATTCATGCCCATAAGGAACTTAGAGCCTTATGGGAGAATAACAGTAAACAAATACATAAATCATATGGAATTATATAGAATGTTAGATAATTAAAAATGTTGTAGAAAAATATGGAGTACTATAAAGTGGATTCAGTGTGGATTGCCATTTTCAAAAGAGTAATAAGGTAAGCCCATTGGGAAAGTGACTTTTGAGCAAGGACATGAAAGTGGTGAGAGTTAACTATACAGGTATCTTTTTGTCCCCCTTCACATCAGTTGAGGACTGAGACTTCCGTTTTATTTGTATTCCTAGTGTTAGCATTGTGAGTAACATGATCAACCCTTCATTAACTGTCATTAAGAGAAAGGTTGTTTACCTTTCTGGTATCTGCCCATAGTTTGAGAAATTTAGCCAGTTTGTGTGATTTCAACATGTGTCATTTTCCTAGTGGTGGGTTAGGTAAATATTCAGGTTATGTCCAGGTAATAGCTTGTTCTTATATTTACTTTCTGATATTAAGCTTCACTAAATATATTTTGGCTGTTATTATTAATCTTTTGTCTTTTCTTGTGCAAAGTAGGAATAAAACAAATGTTAAGTGAAAAGATAAGGGGCACCTGGGTGGCTCAGTCTGTTAAGCATTGACTCTTGATTTCAGCTCAGGTCCTGATGAGATCGAGCCCCGTGTCAGGCTCCACGTTCAGTGGGAATCTACTTTTCCCTCTCCCTCCCCCTGCTTGTGTGCTCATGCTCTCTCTCTAAAATAAAGTAAAAAAAAAAAAAATTTTTTTTTAGAGTTTAACTTTTGTAGGCACAACTCTCTTTGGCAATCAAATAAAAGTTGTAATAGAAAAGCCCTTAAAGGGCGCCTAGGTGGCTCAGTTGGTTAAGCGACTTCCTTTGGCTCAGGTCATGATCCTGGAGTCCCGGGATCGAGTCCCGCATTGGGCTCCCTGTTCAGTGGGGAGTCTGCTTCTCCCTCTGACCCTTCCCCCTCTCATGCTCTCTCTCTCCCCCAAATAAATAAATAAAAAATATTAAAAAAAAGAAAAGCCCTTAAAATTCAAGATTTGCCAAATATTATTGTGCTTCTCTCTTAAATAGAAATTGTAGGAGCTGAAGAGTATTAGAAAATTAATACAAAACAATATGTGATCAAATACTGGAGGAGGAAATACTTCATATATATTTTATTTAATCCTTGTTATATCATCAGGGTCCATTGGATCCAGTTCCGTTTTCGAGTATCTATTTTGAGCAGTCTAATTTGTAAAGACGATTATTTTATTACTTTTATTTCTTCGAAATCTTCTAAAGAACAAATAAGAAAGTTATATTTTTAAAAAAGAATAAAACTTATTCTATCTTGCAATTACCATGTGATTCTTTTATAAATGTAACATGCATTATGGGATTTTATTGATCTTGTTTTTCTTAAATCTTGCAATGATTATGTCACCTTATTTCATCATTGCCCATCAGTTTTTCTCCATCATGCCCAAATATTAAAATCACAAGACTACAAAAGAATGATTGAATGATCTAGAAGGATGATGTAGTAATGAAGTCATCATGGTTATACTTCAATTTTCTTATTACTATGTTGCCCGCTTTCAAGAATGTATAATAAAAGTCTATAGAAGCCATTTAAAATTTTTTTTTTCTTGGGGCGCCTGGGTGGCTCAGTCGTTAAGCGTCTGCCTTCGGCTCAGGTCATGATCCCAGGGTCCTGGGATCCAGCCCCGCATCGGGTGCCCTGCTCGGCGGAAAGCCTGCTTCTCCCTCTCCCACTCCCCCTGCTTGTGTTCCCTGTCTTGCTCTGTCTCTGTCAAATAAATAAACAAAATCTTTAAAAAAAAAAAAAAATTTTTTTTTCTTTTAACTTTCACTGAATAAAGTTGAGAGTTTAGGGTTTTTTCCTGTCCATAAGGACAAAGATGAAAATTGACAAAGGAAAATGGTTTACTTTTATCTGTAGAATCCCAGAAAATGAATACAAAGACAGCAGCACTTTAGACTCAAATTGTCATGTTGATAATCATCATCTAATGATATCTTAATCTTCCCAAATTCAAGAAATACTGAGTTACTGATACATTTCTAAGGACAAAAAGATAAATGTAATATTCTCATCCCTTTAGTCATTCAAGAAGAAGGTCTTCATCATATAGTATTTTGTGACTAGAATCAAAATCATCCTGTTTTTTCTGGAAAGTCTTCTGACAGTATTTTTCATCTTTTATATTTCTGCACCAAAATTCACTTGATATCATAAGAGGACAAATCCTGAAACCTGATGTGTATACAAAAGAGCTTGCGAGGAAATAGATGATCCAGAAATGAAAAAGTTAATCAGGGGCGCCTGGGTGGCTCAGTTGGTTAAGCGACTGCCTTTGGCTCAGGTCACGATCCTGGAGTCCCAGGATCGAGTCCCACATTGGGCTCCCTGCTCAGCGGGGAGTCTGCCTCTCCCTCTGACCCTCCCCCTTCTCATGTGCTCTCTCTCTCTCTCAAATAAATAAATAAAATCTTTAAAAAAAAAAAAAAAAGAAAAAGTTAATCAGAGTCCTCATTCTGTTTGGGGTTTATAAACCAAATATGAGAATGTGTTTTACAATTTTGGAGCAGAGATGGGCATCCTTCACCAAAATTCTGAGCCATCAAAAATTTCAAAAGTACTGGATTTTGAAAACATAAGTGCAAGAAGAACCAGAAGTAATAATATGCTAAATCTACTAAATATATATTTGAAATCTGGAGTCAGTATTGCGTTTTGGTAGTAAAATATAAAGAACCAGAAGTAATAAAAAGTAGAACATTTTAGAGATTGGAAATTTGGAATCAGTATTTCTAAGATAGATGTTTGTTTTAGTTCTATGCATGACAGTTGAACAGTTAGTTGTATTCAGGAGATGTTGACCATTTTGGTGTATATATTTTCAAAACCAGGAAAACTTGAATATAATAAAAACAGTATGTATTGCATATGTTTTAACTTAAATTCCTATTAAAATAGTTCATAAATTTGTGTCCACTGTCCTTTTTATTATTTATCCTGTAAGTTATTTGTAAAATGACTTAACATCTCTGTCCCATGGACACTTCTTGTTTATAGTTAAATAGTAGTAACTAGATTTCCTAGTATATACTTAGTGCTAATTGTCATGATAACTCTGTGATGTAGATATGAGGAAAGTAGATCAAAGGTTTGCTAACTTTTTCAAGATTGTTGAACCAGATCTGGGGTTTGATCGGGTATGTTGATCGATTGATGTTCTCTTTAGGATACCACATGTCCTTCTAAGTATTGTTGTACTTATGTTGGAATTCAGCATGGTTCATTACTCAGGGAAAAATTCATGGAGAACTTGCCTAAAAGGGTAGGAAATGAGAGACTGGTGTCAGTATGGCTCAGGAAAGAGTTAGAGTTATCTCAGCTCTTGAATCAGGTGAACAAATGGCCCAGAGAATGGATTTAGTAGACACAAATTTCAAAACAGCCACTATATAAGTATATTGAAAGAATCAAATAATGTATATTCAAATAATGAATGAATGAACAGACAGGGAATTTCAGTACAGAGATGGGAACAATGAAAAGAACCAAATGAAAATGTAGAGCTGAAAAGAACTATAACTAAATGGATAATTCACTGAGTGGTCTTAACAGCATATCCTATAGATAGCAGAAGAAAAGACCTATGCCTCAGGAGTATCTAAAAATTATAAATGTGTGTGCCCCCCCAAAACAGAGCTGCTTGGGGCGCCTGGCTGCTTCAGTCAATAGAGCATGGGACTCTTGATCTCGACGTTGTGAGTTCAAGCTGTGCACTGGGTGGAGATTACTTAAAGATAAAATCTTAAAAAAAAAAAAAAAAATCCAAACCAAACCCCCGAAAAACTAGAACTTCAAAAAAAAAAAAAAAAAATCAAACAAAAACTGTCCGAACTAAAACAAGAAATAGATCCACAATTATAGGAAGAGATTTTAACACATTTCTCTCAGCAAATAATAGAACAGTTAGACAAATAAGTATTTAAGGATCTGAATACTACATTCATCAAAAGCAGAATATACATTCTTTGCAAAGGCACAGTAAATATTCACCAGGATAGACCACGTGCGGGGCCAGAAAACAAGTTTTAGTAGATTACTAGAGGGTGAGATTTTATAGAGTATGTTTTCTGACTAGTAGAATTAAATTAGAAATCAGTAACAAAAATGTATTTTAAAAAACCCAAATGTCTAGAAATGAAATGATACATTTCTAAAGTACCTCTGGGTTCAAAGACAAAATCATAAGGATATTAGAAAGTATTTTGAACTGACTGGTAATGAGAGCAGAATATATAAAAATCTGTGACATGCAGCGGATGTAGTGTTTAGGAAGAAGCTTACAGCTTTAAATTAGAAAAATCAGAAGGGTCTGAAATCAGTTACGTAAGCATTTACCTTAAGAAGTTAGGAAAATAAGAGCAAATTCAATCCAAAGTAAGTGGAAGGAAACAATAAAGGTAAAATTAGAAATCAATAAAATAGAAAATGAACAAACAAAAGCAATGAAACCAGAAGCTTTAATATTTAAGGAAAAAGCAATGCCAATCTTCCAGAAAGTAAAAAAAAAAAAAAAATAGTGGATGAAGGAGCAGTTTACAGCTCATATCATGAATTCAGCATCACTGTGATACCAAAGTCAGGCAAAGAAATAATAAGAAAACTTATCCAGTATCCTTTGTGAACATAGACCCAAAGATCTTTAACAAAATATTAGCAAATTAAATTCATTGATATATGAAAAGGAGAATATGTTGTGATCAAGTGGGGTTTGTCCCAGGAACGCAGTGCAGGTTAAAATTAGAAAACCAATTGATATGTATAACTCACTAAGTAGTAGAATAAAACAGAAAAATCATATCTTAAGTGTAGAAAAAAAAATTGAAACTCATCTAGCAAGCTAGGAATAAAAAGGAATTTGCTTAATTTGATTAACAAGGCATCTGTCAAAAACAATTTACATCATATTTAATGATGAGAAACTGAATGCTTCTGAGATTGAGAAAAAACAAGGATTTTTGCATTCACCGTTAGGCAACATTCTAGTAGAGGTCCAAGCCAGTGGAGTAATGCAAGAAGAAGAAAAGACATACAGGTTGAAAAATACTAAGTGAAACTGTCTTTGTTTGCAAACAACATTATTGCATATGTAGAAAATCCTAAAGAAGCTGTGGAAAAGCTCCTAGAACTAATAAGTGAGTTTAGCAAAGTCACAAGATACAAGGTCAATATAATTTTTTTAAACTACCAAGGAACCAGTGCAGGTTAACAAAAGCAATTCCATTTGCAGTAGCATGCAAAACAATGAAATACTTTAGGGATACATTTTAACAAAGTAAATGCAGACCTCTTCACTGAAAACTAAAACATTACTAAGAGGAATAAAAGAAGATCTAAGTAAATGGAGAGCTATAGCGTGTTTATTGGTTTGTGGAATAGAGAACTCATTGTCGGATGTCAGTCTTCTCCAAATCAATTTATAGGGTTAATGCAATCCCAATAAAAATCCTAGCAAACTTTTTTTTAAGAAACTGACAAGCAGGTTCTCATGTTATGTGGAAATGCAAAGGACCTAGAATTGGCAAAACAATTTTGAAGAAAACCGAAGCTGTAGGACTTGTAGTGCCTGATTTCAAGGCTTTTTATACAGCTAGAATAATCAAGACACAGTGGTATTGGTATAAGGATAGACATGTAGATCAATGGAAGAGAATAAAGTTCAGAAATAGACCCATGTATATATTCAGCTGATTTTTGATAGAGGTGCCAGTGTAATTCAGTGGGAAAAGGATATAGTCTTTCCAAGGAGCGGTGCTATATATGTGGGTGGTGGAAAATTTATATTGATCCTTACCTTATACAGACAGTTAACCCTAAGTGAGTCAGAGACCTTAACAAAAAGGTTAAGACTATTTTACGAAACATCTAGAAGAAAACGTGGGTGAAAATAGGGGCGCCTGGGTGGCTTAGTTGGTTGGACATCTGCTTTTGGCTCA
The DNA here is from genome assembly GCF_029215605.1 of Mirounga angustirostris. Classification (NCBI taxonomy): domain Eukaryota; kingdom Metazoa; phylum Chordata; class Mammalia; order Carnivora; family Phocidae; genus Mirounga; species Mirounga angustirostris. The sequence continues at coordinate 157,538,133 of NW_026991712.1, forward strand.
GGTAATGATTCCAGAGTCCTGGGATGGAGCCCCACAGAGCCCCACATTGGGCTCCCTGCTCAGTGGGGAGCCTGCTTCTGCTCCTCCCCCCTTCTTAATGTGCCCTCACACTCACTCTGTCTCTCTGTCTTAAATAAATAAATAAAATCTTAAAAATTTAAATACATACTCCAATGAAGTTGATTTTAAAAATAAAACCACACAACAAAAAACTGTCGTTTCCTACTTGCTGCACATGAGCCTAGAGTAGTAGGTCTTACTCTGGGAAGAAATTGGATGGAATGTATGTTTGTTGGTAGACTGTATTTGGGCAGTTCAGTTTCTGTGAGAAATATTATTTAATAAGGAAGAGCAAAAGTAACTGCTTTTTAAAGGTAGCTGAAAGGGACCCTTTGTGGTAAGATACAGGACATAAAATTTACCATTTTAACCATTTTTTAAGTGTATAGTACAGTGGCACTAAAGACATTAACATTGTTGTACAACCACCACCGCCATCCATCTCCAAAACTTTTTCATCTTCCCAAACTGAAACTGTATACCCATTAAGTAGTAATTCCTTATCTTCTCATACCCCAGCTCATGGCAGCCACCATTCTACTTTCTGTGTCTATGGTTTTGACTACTCTAGGTACCTTATGTAAGTAGAATTACATAATATTTGTCTTTTCGAGATTGACTTATTTCATTTAGCATGATGTCTTCATGGTTCACTCATGTTATAGCATACATATGTCAGAATTTCTTTCCTTATATTTTTATTTATTTTTTAAAAAGATTGTTTTAGAGAGACAGTGAGCAAGCACGTGTATGCATGTGAGCTGGAGGAGGGGCAGACACAACCGACTGAGAGAGACCCAGGCACCCCAGAATTTACTTCCTGAATAATATTCCATTGAATATATGTCCCACATTTTATTTATCCATCTCTTGATGGAAATTTGGATTGCTTTATGTTTTAGCTATTGTGAATAATATTACTATGAACATAAGTATACAAATATCCATTCAAGTCCTTGCTTTTGATTCTTTTGGGTATATATGTAGAAGTGGAACTGATGGATCATATGGCAAATTCTGTGTTAATTTTTGGATGAACTGCCACTTACTTTCCATCGTGGCTGTACCGTTTTACATTCCAGTAGTGATGTACAGGGGCTCCAGTTTGTCCACATCCTTGCCAACACTTTCTGGTAATAGACCTCCTAATGGGTGTGAAATGGTATCTTGTGGTTTTGATTTGTGAAGGGAAATTTTGAGGTTATTTAATTTAAACCTGTGATTTCACAGATGAAATTCAGACAGTAGGTTAGCAAGTGCTACTTAAGGTGGAAGATTTTACAATTTCTTTTGTGAATCATTTCAGCTGTTTGTATTTGCATTTGGGCATTTAGGGTTTTGTGAGTACATCCTGAATAGTTAGGCTTATGAACAATAATTTTCTTTGTTGTTGATAGATTTGTGACAAGCCACAGCCAATCATATTTTGTGTGGAAGAACAGATACTTTTTTATAGTTTTATTAAAATGTTTAATAATAAGTCAGTCTGATGTATGGACAGTGAGCAGTTTCCCCAGATTAATATACAAATATACACCCATGAAAACAACACTAAACACTGGAATTTGTCATTTCTGTGAACAGTGGATTTTAAACTATTATCTGATGAGTGTTGGTTTTTTCTTCCTGCTTTATTTTTCAACTTGTGCAACAAGTGAGTATAAAACTTTTTTCCTCCTTTGTTTATTTTGAAACTTGCTAGCTGAACCTACTCATAAAATCACTTTTTATTTTTAGTGCTTAATTTCTGTACCATGTACATTTTACATGGTTCTTGGCAAGTTTACATCAGGTCTGGTAGACTAATTAGCTGAAACTACAGTGACTACTTTGAAAAGATATCATGGGAGAATCCTCCAGTAATGGCTGGGTGATGAAATGAGTGCTAAGTTCAGGTACTTGCATAGACCAGGATCTGGGAAGGCCTGGTATCATACCCTGTACTCTTTAACATTGTTGGCACAGTTTGTTCAAATGCTTTTCTTCCCATTTTAACAAGTGTTTATTGAGTACTTGCTATGTGTCTGACATTGTGCCTGGCACAGTGGATATAGAAATGAGTTTCTGCTGTTAAGGAACTCAGCCCAGAAAGGATATAGACCTACAAATAAGTTTATAAATGTTAAGTGCAGTCAACAGTCTAAATGTATAAAATGTATGGAGATCTTAATGGAGGGATAGAATGATGAATTCTTAAGGACAGTGGGAGGATCAGAGGTAGGATACCTTTAGATAAGATCTGAGCTAAATTTTGAAGGTGGAATGTGAGGTTGTTAGTGATAGGGTGGATATTATAGGCAGTGAGATCAGCATGTAGGGCAGGCAAAGCTGTGTGAGAAAGGACGTGGTATGCTTAAAGAACTCTAAGCAGATAATTCATATTGGACACAAGTTTGAGGATTGATGGATGAGTGCTGTATTTCCCCTCATTGTCAAATACTGCCTGAAAAGGAGCCTGGGAAGCTGAGATGCATATCTCCCTTCCTTCTTTTCTTTTCTTATTCTCTCCTTCATTCCTTGAGAGAGAGAGAGAGAGAGAGAGAGAATGAATGTGTGTGTGTGTGTAAACAAATTGAGGGAGAAGGGAAGCAAGACCTTGATTCTGGTCCTGGTTCTTATACCCTTGGTTGAACAAACCACTTCTCTTTTTGAGCTTTGGTTTCTTCATCTGTATAACAATGTGTAAACGGTATGATCTGTACTTTCCAAATATTTTTTAAAGGAGTCACAGTTTTTGAGTGCCTGGAACACAGTAGGTACTAAATATGTATTTTCAAATGAGTGGTCTGAGAACTTGTGTCTAAGAGATGATAAATAGTTAAAAAGTTGTGACAGAATAAGCAATAAAAGATTTATTTACAGACCATTGCTTCCCAGGATGCATTTATTATATAATATGTGTTCAAGCAGTTTGTCTTTATAAATTGTTTCACTTACCATTTAGATTTGTGAGGTCCCAGAGTATAGAAACTATAGTATCTTTATACATAAAACTCTATTAACCTTGAATGTCCTGTGCTGTTGTAGTTATCATATATGTCCAATTAAAAATCAGTATATATTTTAAAAGTGTGTTCAGTTGGTCACTGCACTTTACTTTGGCTGTGGCAGAAGTTCTTGGACCTCACTACTTCAGATTGTGATTTTTTTTTTCTTTTTTAATCTAGTTGTAAATGGACTTTTTTTCCTCATATAAACTACTTTTCTCAGTGCAAAGCCTAGTGTATTTTCTCATGCTACTTTTCCACTGTTGTGTCTGCAGAACATTTGCTACTGGAGCAGAGGATTATAAAAATCCATTCTTAATGGTGTAGAGTTGCTGTAATATACTGTTAATATAATTTCTTTTTTTTATCTTTAGGGGTCCTACTGGGCAATAGACACCAATCCGAAGGAAGATGCACTGCCTACTCGGCCAAAGAAGAGAGCACGATCTGTAGAACGGGTAAAAAGCTCTTTATCGCAAATTTAGTATGATAGAATTTATGTCAGCAATATAGATTTTTAAAGTTCATTTCTAATATAAGTACAACCTTAATGAAGGTAGTATTTTATTTGTTTAGCATTTCTGTTTCTTCAGAGCACTTTCAGACTCATTTTATTTGATCTTAATAACTCCTTGAGTGAGGTAAGTAGTTTAGGAATTAATTAAAAAGTTTGTTTTATAATTAGGGCACAGCTCCTGTCTAACTGAGACTTGAATCCAGATCTCTTAAATTTTAATTTGGTATTCTTTCCTGTGTATCTACAACATTGAGGACAGGTTTTATGTAACAAAGCTATCCCTTTCACTGCAGATAATCAGTCTAATTACATTGAATTTTCCTGATTGTCTTCACAATACTTTTTCCTGCTTCCAGCCATGTAGTAATTTTTATACCAAGTCCTATGTGTAAGTGTTGCTTGTAAGATCATTCTTGTGAATTTATGGTTAAAATTAATTTATAAGAATGAAAGAGAAAAGGAGCTCTAGTTGATATCCTCAGTTATTTTTTGGAATAGACTTGGTCAACACTTTGGCGGTCATCAGACATTAATTTTACCTTTCAGCTTTCCCCATTCTGTATTTTCATCATCTCAACTAAAACACATATACATACCATTCTACCCTGCTCTTCTTTAAGACTCATTTCAAACCTTAACTACATTGTGAAACTTTTCCTCACATCTTTATTTTTGTTCTTGTAGAACTTTTACAAAGTTCTTTTATAGAATTTCTCACACTTTGTAGAAATTATTTGTCTCTATATTTGTCTCCTTCGCTGGACTGTGATCCCTTAAGAGCTGAGAAAATATATTTGTATCTCCAGTGTTAGTATTTTTCACAGCTTATAGTAAGTATCAGTAAATGTTTGCAGAATAAATTAGGGCAAGGGGAATAAGATAAAAGAAACTGGGTAATCATTTGGTCAAATAAATTTGTCTTCTGCCTGTTCTTGGTAGTGAGATAAAACTTCCCGATCTCAAAGATAAGGACCTTAAGCTGGGTTTAAGTTGGGGTCAGGTAAGCTCATGAAGTATAGCAACAGTGGGATTTAGTGAGGCAGATTTATGGAGCCAGCAGAAGGAATTCAATATTCCAGTTATCAAGCTATAGAATTAGAGGTGAACTTTTAGGCCAGAACACCTTTTGGTTTTATACATACCAATGTTTAAGAAATTAAAGTTTAGGGGCGCCTGGGTGGCTCACTCGGTTAAGCATCTGCCTTCAGCTCAGGTCATGATCCCAGGGTCCTAGGATCGAGGCCCATGTCGGGCTCCCTGCTCATTGGAGAGCCTGCTTCTCCTTCTCCCTCTGCTGCTCCCCTGCTTGTGTGTTCTCTCTCTGTCAAATAAATAAACAAAATCTTAAAAAAGAAATTAAAGTTTAGTATTGGTGGGATGGTTTTCTGGTAAGTTTTAAGACTGAGATGTTGATGAGCTATGTGTGTAATGTATGTATGTAAACCATATGTAATGGTTTGAGAGGGAATGAACCTCAGTTCCTGCCCTCCAACTTCTGCCTTTTAAAGGAGACATAGCACTTGGGCTTTAATTGTGTGAAGATAACGGAGTACAAAACATTTAGCTTCTGTTGCCAGAATTTGAAGGAAGGGGAGAGCTATCCACATTGTTAACCCAGAGCATCAACAAGGATGTATATCTTGGAAGGCTGAGGAATTGTGGCCTTCTCTCCCATTTGTTCTCTTCTTCTGAAGTTCCTGGAACTTGAATTATTTTTGGAAATTTGAATTGGTAGTTGGGTCGACAACTGTGCATTTCTTTTGGATATCAGCCCTGAATTTTATGGTTACCTTGTTTCATAGTTCTTAGAGCGATCACTCTATTTTTGAGAGTCCTTTTTTTCCTGAAGACCATATTGTCCGTTTTACAGTGGAAGTTTATAGAAGTAAAGGATTCAAATTACAGAAGTATGTTTTACATACAAAGCATGTGTTCTTCAGTGTATATTTTGGACACATATTTTCTATATTTTCTACTGTTTATCTTTTTAACTTCATTTTAAGTTAAAAAGCATGTAAAAGCTTCAACAACTTACCTTTGTAGTATAGTTCCATAAAAGAGCCAGTCTTTTGTTTAATACTATTGATAATTATTTTCACCTGAGCTGTGTATTGGTTGCTCTAAAAGATAGTCTTCATACAAAGCATAATTTCTTGCTCTGACAAACTAGTTATGTCTATTTTTTCATTTAGCGGTGTTTTTGGGAGTTGAGGGGAGGTAGTAGTATTTTTATTAGAACAGTTTGTATTTTAAATGACCATTGGGTTTTATCTAAGGAAAAGCATAAGATAGTCAAATAGTGATGGTTCTGAATATGATATTTATATGTTAAAGTTTTCTCAAAAACTAAACATGGCCCATAAATTGAAACTTTTAAAAAGATTTTATTATTTATTTATTTATTTATTTGAGAGCGTGAGAGAGAGCGCGAGTGAGCAAGGGGGGAGGGACAGAGGGAGAGGCAGAGACAGAATCTTTAGCAGATTCCCTGCCCAGCGCGAGCCTCACAGGGCTCGATCTCACGACTCTTGAGATCATGACCTGAATCACCCAGGCACCCCTATTTTTATTTTTTAAACTAATTTTTACACACCCAGCGTGGTGCTCAAACTCACAACCCTGAGATTGAGTCACATGCTCTACTGACTGAGCCAGCCAGGCGCCCCTAAACTTTTAAAAGTTTTTAAAATGTAGATGGTAAATATGTTGACATTCTTGAAAGTTTATTAAATTTCTGAAATTTGTAATTTTTCCCCATGTGTAAACATGAGAATTCTATGTGAAAAATCAAAATATTTTACACATTTTTGAAGAGAGATGAGCTTTGAGAGGAACAGAATTGGCTTTCTAAACTGCTAAAGAGAATGGATTTTTAAAAATGAAAGTAACCATATCTTTATGTCCTAAATAAAAAATAAAGCGTGATAGTTAACGAAAAATAAAGCGAGATAGTTATCTCCAACTTAATATTTGTAATTTCTCTGGATCACCTCCTTGGCCCTTCCATTTACATGAACATAAGCCCATGTTGTGTCTTGATCATTACAGCATTCCTTTCTTTTCTTAATTCTTGCATATATAAACGTCTCTCATTTCCCTTTTTCTTACTTCTTTCATCTTCTTACCACTTTTTCTTTATCATAAAATGGACCTGCAGACTTAAAAATATTATTAAATCAAGTTTAGCATGGTGAAATGAATACGCTCCTTTACTAGGAGTCCTTTGTTTCTCTTCTGGCTTTACAGGTTACTTGTTCTTGTGACTTTGGCAAATTGTTTTTTGTTTTGAGTTTCAGTATCCTTAATTTTAAAGTGAGAGGATAGAAGTCTTTTTTTTTTAAAGATTTTATTTATTTATTTGAGACAGAGAGAATGAGAGAGAGAGAGCACATGAGAGGGGGGAGGGTCAGAGGGAGAAGCAGGCTCCCTGCCGAGCAGGGAGCCTGATGCGGGACTCGATCCAGGGACTCCATCCAGGGACTCCAGGATCATGACCTGAGCCGAAAGCAGTCACTTAACCAACTGAGCCACCCAGGCGCCCCGAGAGGATAGAAGTCTTAACAGCTGCTTTGAACTGAATGTTTGTGTCCCCCCCAAAATCCATATGTTTGAAACCCTAATTTCAGTGTGACAGTATTTGGAGGTGTGGGCCCTTTGGGAGGTAATTAGGTCAAAAGAATGTAGTCCTCATGAATGGGATTAGTGCCCTTAGAAGAATAGGCCACAGAGCTAGCTAACTCTCTTTGCACCATGTGAGAAACCAGTGAGGATACCTTTAACAGGCTTCTCACCAGAACCTGACCATGTTGGCACCATGATCTTGGAGTTCCTGCCTCTAGAACTGTGAGAAATACATTTCAGTTGTTGATAAGCCACCTAGTTTATGGTAATTTTTTATAGTAATCTGTGCTAAGACAAAATTATAATAATAATAGATAATTATATTGAGTTTATGTGCCAGATGCTTTTTATTTTTATTTTTTTTAAAGATTTTATTTCTTTATTTGAGAGCGAGCACACACATGAGCAGGTAGAGGGAGAGGGACAAGCATACTCCCTGCTGAGCACAGAGCCCAACATGGGGCTTGATCCCAGGTCTTGATCCCGGGACCCTGAGATCATGACCTGAGCCAGAGTGAGACACTTAACTGACTGAACGACCCAAGCACCCCCAGATGGTTTTTAAAGAATTTATGTATATTAACTCATGTAATTTTTATAGTAACTTCAAATAATGAAGCTGATAGGTATGGATGTTAAGTAAGTTGTCAAAGGGTAGTAAGGACAATAAGTACCAGGTAGCATTATGAACCTAGGTAGTCTGCCTTTAGAGTTTATATTGTTTACAACTGTCCTTTCCTACCATTAGTATTTGCTATGTTGAAAATCACAACACTGCATCAGATTTCTTTGTATATATACATATCTTGTCAGCTAATGGTCCATGATTTTAGAAGAGAACCCCCACATTGAACATATGTATATATAAAGTTGATATATGTACACACACAGAGACAAACACACATACATGATTATAAATGACAGAACAAGTACTAACTGATAAGTCTATTAGACCAGGCAAGGATAACTAAAGTGACTCAGAATAGATAATGCTGCCCTCAGAAAGCCTCTGGGAAGAGGAGTGAAACTTGGCATGTAAATTTTTTGGATAGAAATGGTAAAGGATGTTGTTCCACTTGGAGAAAACGGTGTGCAGGGTTGACGGGGCAAGAAGTACGGGTGGGCATAATTGAGAACCTTTTTAACTATAGTGAAGAGTTTAGGCTAGGGTGTGGACATTTAGATAAGGAGTAGAAAGCCTAAAGCCTTGGGATCAAGGAAGTTAACTTTGATTTGATAGCCTGTAGTGTTGAGAAAGGAATCAAAACAGTTAAGAAAGATACTTCTCTTTATAAAATACTCCTTGCAAGAGGAAGATGCTGTAGGGGAGAAAAATAACTTTCCCTCTACCCTTCTAGGTTGTTGGCTGAGACTCCCCCTCCCCCATAATAAAAAGGCAGATTAATAGGAGAAAACCAAATTTAATTACATATGTACATATGGGAGTCCCACAAAGATATGAGACTCAGTGACAGCCAGGCATTTGAGGCTTATATACCATCATGAGCTAAGGCAAGGGATGTGGGTCTGGGGCTTTAGAGAAGAAGGCAATTTACAGGAAGGTGGGAGAAGAGCAAGTGTTTGGTAAATAAATGTCCTGCCATGCAGATAAGTCAGATATAAAAAGTTATCTCTGGTAATAACTTTCTTCCTGGTATAGGCCCCTTTCTAAATTCTTTTGGGCAGTTGAGGAGGAGGTGGTAAAAAGTTTTTCCTCAGTCTACTGGATCTTACTTGCCTTCAGCTCAGAATAATCCTCATGCCAAAGTGGCATGTTCTGGGATGGCTTGTTCTGAACCCCCTCAATGCTGAGTAGATGGAACTGCCATTGTGAAATGACAATGGCCTGGGCTAGGGATATATGCATGAATAAGTAAGTTCTCTAGAAAATTAGCATTAGCATGGTATCTGGTCTCTTAATATGTACTCATAATTGTGTGAAATGCTGCCATTTTACCAGTTTCATTTGACACATCTTTGTTTTCTAGATACTGTGTGTCAGGCATTGTGCTAAAATTCTATGCAGTATACCAAGAAAAATGAAACACGATAAAACACAGAATTCTAGCACAAGGTCAAAGTATGTATAGAAAGTATTATAAAAAAGGTATGACAGATTACTGTATGCAGAGGAAGGAGACATTGTTTTACTGGGACTATCTGGGATGGTTTCATAGGGGTTCTGTGCCTTGGCTTTCAGGTAGAGATAGGCAAGGCAAGATAAGGCAGCATTCACTGAGCTTTAGGCACTGCTTTAGGTGCTGGGGAAACATCATTTAACAAAACATTCTCTGCTCTCCTGAAGTTTATATTCTGATTGGAGGGGTTTTGGATAGGGAGGCATGAGATAAGAGGTCATGATCAAGGATACGATATGGGGTGAAATAGTATCAGGATTTGGGAGAGAACAGAGCAGTTCATTTTATCTGGATGAGTTTTTCCTCTTTTAAATTAATTTGCATTATTCATGCTCTTCATTGAGAGAGCGAGCACATACCTTTTACATTTTAAGCATAGAGCGAAGTATTGGAGGAATAGAGGTAGGCAAGACAGACTCTTTCCTTGTGAAGCTCTTAGTTAAGCAGGAAATCTAAACATAATTCATAATATTGCTTGCTGTCTCAGCATAATTAATAGTTCCCTATTCATTCTCAAAATAGCATTTGGAGGATAAATTATGTGGTCACTCTAAAGATGAGGGTCTTGAGAACTTTGGGCCCATATAGCAGAGAACTGATGTTTCAGTGAGGTCTGTTAAATGAAATAAGGCAGATGAGGATGATTGGCAATGTGAAAGAGTGAGGGGGAATTACATGTACAAGCCTAGTCATTTAAAAAAAAAGTGCCCAAAGGGGCACCTCGGTGGCACAGGTGGTTGAGCATCTGAGTCTTTTTTTTTTTTTTTAAAGATTTTATTTATTTATTTGAGAAAGAGAGAATGAGAGACAGAGAGCACGAGAGGGAAGAGGATCAGAGGGAGAAGCAGACCCCCTGCTGAGCAGGGAGCCCAATGTGGGACTCGATCCTGGGACTCCAGGATCATGACCTGAGCCAAAGGCAGTTGCTTAACCAACTGAGCCACCCAGGCGCCCTGAGCATCCGACTCTTAATTTCAGCTCAGGTCATGATCTCAGGATCATGAGATTGAGTCCTACCTTGGGCTCAGCATGGAGTCATCTTGTCCCTCTCCCTCTGCACCCCCCGCACCCCCCACTCGCATGCGTGTATGCCCCGCCATTTCATTTTTTCTGTCCTATTTGTTTTTATACCGATTAATTTCTCTTTAACCTTTTGCATTTATTTTGCTTTTTAATTTGGTTTTGCTTGTTCAGTTCAACCAAAGAATATATTGAAAAGTGCCCTGTCTACTGGAAGCTGCTGAGGGTAGAAAAAAGCAAAATTAGCTGGGTATTACCTACGGAGATTTTTTTGAAGACTGGAAAACTGAAACTATTCCAAGTGATGGGGTTTTGGACTATAGGTTGAGGTTCAGTGGGGTGGAGTCCGGAGCCGACGACTAAGAAAGAATTCTTGAGAGGTCTTTGGTGCAAAATGGTTTATTAAAGCATGGGGACAGGACCCTGGGCAGAAAGAGCTGCTGTACTGGGGTTGAGGGATGGCTGATTATATACTGTGGGATTGGGGGAGGTAAGGAAAAGGGATGTTTCTAAAGAACTTTCATATGCTAAAGACTCACAGGATGGGGGGTGGGCTTGCCATTGTCTAGTTAAGGTTGTTTACCCTTCTAGTAAGGTATTAACATTAAGATAGTTGGGAACTTCCTGGAGGAACATTACACTCTTGCCCATTTCAAGTATCTGTAGATGGGCTGCAGGTTACAAAGACATTTAATTGTATTTACGTTCCCTTCTGGAAGCTATTGCTAAGGCTTTTATAAGTAAACTGAGGGAGACTCTTGTCTTGTAGGATTGTTATCTCTATAAGTTAACTATTTGTTTTTCCTTTAGGGCAGCCAGGGGTGCCTGAGGAATGTCACATATATCCCATGGTGGGGGGAGGTTGTGGGATGTCAGCTTCTGCTTTGTCCTCAGCTTGCCTTCTGTTCCCTCATCACAAGGGAACTGAATGGTAAGGAATAGAAAAGGGAACTCAGGTTTTAAGCAGTTCTTTGTTAAAAAAAAAAAAGTGCTTGAAAGAATGAGTGCTTCACATTAGTACAGTTTATCTCTTTTATCATGTTGATAATCACAGAAACATATTCTTCTCTGTTCATTCTTTGATTGTCCCCTCCCCCCCACTTAAATCATCTTTGCTTATAGGAATCTGTTATGCTAAAGCAGTGTGAGGCCCATTCAGGGGGTCCATGGGGTGAAAATTGTGTTCATAATACTAAGATGTTCTTTACCTTTTTTACTCGTAATTTTTCAGAGGTTACATGACCTGTGATTTTGCCATAGATTGAATGCAGAGGTCTTCTGTTAAGCAAAGCATTAAAGCAATTTGTTTAAAAATGTAAAATAATGCCATTCTTCTCATTGTTTTTTTTTTTTTTGAGACTATATTTTTCATACAAAACAGTATTTATGTTAACATGCAGTGTGTCACTGTTTTAAATGAATTAATAAATTTTGTCTCAGTTTAAAATTCTAATAGGTAAATAAAAATAGATATGTCACATAAATAAAAGCTCTTTGGGAACCTCAGTAACTTTTAATAGTGCAAAGGAGTTCTGAGATCAAAAAATTTGAGGACTGTTGTGCTAAAGGAAGATTTCCTGTCTCTTCCAGGAGACATTCTTTTTGAGAAAAGAAGATCCCTGTCATGATTTGAGCTCTTTAAGTAGACAAGAAATTGAGTAGAGGTAGTTTGAGGGGTGATACTAGGAAAGTGGGGCAATTATCAAGTCGCTTATCTGTGTGGACTGGCTCAGTCAAATTGGGAAATGCTGGGAGGTGGTTTAGAACTCTGGGCAGCAAGCTATCTATCTATCTGTCAGCTCTTCCCCCTCATTGAATGATGCTGCTGCTGGGGGCATTACCTTTTCTGCACTTCTGGCCTGTCCTGCACAAAGCCAAATCATGGTCCTCAGCTGAAAACAAAACAAAACAAAACAAAATCAGGTGGAGAGGTAGACGTGTTTGTAGTAAACAGGGTAGAAAGGAACGCAGAGGGGAATGTGGTTGCTACATGTCTTTTCTGTTGGTGTAGTGTATGTGTGTGTTTTCAGATCTGTGTGCACCCTTTGTTTTTTGTAGCCTCTTGCATTTTCATAGCCTTTGACTTATTTCTTAAATTGGATCCAATCCAGGAAATCCTTTAAAAAATCTTGTCTCTTCAAGGTGTGTATGGGCGCACAACTGTTAAATTAGTAGACCGAAGGTGCATCTTTTTGAGTATATTGTTTCTTGTAATTGAAAGAGACCCTTCCTGGTCACTGGTTAGGGTTTGCCTAAGTGCCTCATTCAGGGTTTTAAAATAAGTGGACAAATTTAGTATTGTTGTAGAAAAAGTTGAAATGGTTGTATGTAACTGTTGCTTATGGATAGTGAGGGCACATGTTTACTGTGTTTCTCTTGTATGCTTGGCAAGGTAAGGTGCTTTGAAAGGATTCTAAGTAGTAAATAATGCTCCTGGGATGCCGCCAGTGGTAGGAAATAGAAACTCTAAAAACAAAACCAAAAAACCCCCTGTAGATTGTGTTATATTTTAGCAGCATTTAATCATCCAGAGTTCTTCTGTTTAAGAACATAGTAAAATTATGAGCAAAACCAAGTCATGTTACAAAGTCATGAGGTGTCACTTTTATTAATTCCAAGTTTAGGGGAAATAGAACTTAGGAAGTTAGGAGACCTAGTTTTACAGTTACTGTGTTATAATTTAGATGTTTAATTTTTCTGGCCATAGTTTCTTTATATATAAATGTAAGTGGATTGTCAGCTCTGTAGGCCCTGGAAATCCCACAAGTGCAAAGGCTCCAAGGTAGAAACATACCTGGGATCTTGAGAAACAACAAGGAGGTCACTGTGGCTGTTCTAGTGTGTGGAGGGAGGGAATAGTGGTTTGGAATATAGGTGAGGTTCGGTGGGCTGACGACCAAGAAAAAATTCTTGAGATGTCTTTGGTGCAAAATGGTGGTTTATTAAAGCAAGGGGACAGGACCTGTGGGCAGAAAGAGCTGCTGCCCCGGGGTTGTGAGAGGAGTGACTGATAATATACTTGGGAGTTAAGAGAGGTAAGGAAAAGGGATATTTCAAAAGGATTTTCCTATGTTAAAGAAGACTCACTGGATCCCAGAGGCCTTGCCATTGTCAAGTTAAGGTGGTTTTTCCTCCTGGCAAGGCATTAACATGATAGTTGGGAACTTCCTGGAGTAACATTACACTCTGCCCACTTCAAATATCTGTCAATGGGCTGCAGGTTATAAGGACATTTAATGGTATCTACATTTCCTTCTGGAAGCTAGGTTATTGATAGAAATGCTTTGTTCCTGTAAATTGCTAAGACATTTGTAAACTGAGGGAGACTCATGTCTTGCAGGATTGTGATCTCTAAGTTAACTATTTCTTTTTCCTTTCCTTTGTTTAAGGGCAGCCAGGAGTGCCTGAGGAATGTCACGTATATCCCATGGAGGGGGGAATGTGGGGTATCACTTTCTGCTTTGTCCTCAGCTTGCCTTCTGTTCCCTCATCAGTAGGACTGTAGAAGTAAATGGTGGGAGCAGGAAGTAGATTGTGTAGAGCCTTGTATGCCTTTTGTAATAAAGACTTGGGTTTTACCTTGAGGTAGGGGTAGAAGGCCATTGGAAGGCAAAGTAGTGACACAGGAACAGTGTAGCTGCTATAGGAGAATGGTAGAAGCAGAGAGATAGGAAATTGCTGTGGATGGTTTTGCTAAAATCTTCTAATGCATTGTTTGGAAATTATCTGCGGGAGTAAAAGCCAGATAGAATATATAAACTCACTCTCTTAAACATTTGGCCTCTGCAAAAAAACAAAACAAAACAACCCATATACTCTGCAGTTATCCAGCTTTTATTGGGACAAAAATGGGGGCATATACATTACTTTTTCTTGAAGTTATATGTGACAGTTCAAAGATGATTACAAGTTTAATTAATCAGGAAGATAACTGGAGGATGGATAAATAGAAAAGAAGATATTCTTCTAGGCAGAATATTCTACATTTTCTGCATATCTGGGATTGTTGTCATTTTGTGACTTAGTTTCTGTTATTGTTATACAGAGTGGTTTTGTTGGTTAAATGTTCCCCCATTGTGTGCCTTTTTTCATCTCTAAGCCTGAGTCTGAGTAAGGCGGGATTTAGTTAAAGGTATAAGTGAGCAGAGGAAGGAAAGCAGTCTACATTCCTACTCTTAGAACTCCTAGAACTGAAAAAAACATTTATTTCAATTGGGTGAACATGTACTGGGTGTACATTATGTGGGAGGAACTACATGTTGCCTCCAGGAGGTAGGTGTGAATAGAATTTCCTGGGGGTTAAAAAGTCAGAGAAAGGGCGCCTGGGTGGCTCAGTTGGTTAAGCGACTGCCTTCGGCTCAGGTCATGATCCTGGAGTCCCGGGATCGAGTCCCGCATCGGGCTCCCTGCTCGGCAGGGAGTCTGCTTCTCCCTCTGACCCTCCCCCCTCTCATGTGCTCTCTCTCTCTCTCATTCTCTCTCTCAAATAAATAAATAAAATCTTTAAAAAAAAAAAAAAAAGTTCAGAGAAATCCTATCCAGTAAGAGATTGTAAACCAGGAAGTGTTTTCATGAGGGTTCATTCCAGTGAATGGGTAGGATTTAGTTTAGTTTTGTTTTTTGACAATACTATTGAGAGATTGTTTATGTACAATTCATCAAATAAAGTTTACAATTTGAGAAGTCTTCACATGTGAAATTACACCAGTATCAAATGAACATTTTAGTCACCACCAAAAGTTTCCTCTTTCCCCTTTGTCGTTCATGCCTTCTTCCATTCTCATCTCCAGGTACCCCTGATCTGAGGGGTAAAGGGTGGGGCAGGAATTGACATCTTAACAATATTGATTATTCCAAGCCATGAAAATGTTGTATCTCTTCATTCATTAGGTCTCTTAATTTCTATCAGGAATGTTTTTTTTGTGTTTTTTTGGTTTTTTAAAGATTTTTCATTTATTTGACAGAGACACAGCGAGAGAGGGAACACAAGCAGGGGGAGTGGGAGAGGGAGAAGCAGGCTACCCGCGGAGCAGGGAGCCGGATGCGGGGCTCAGTCCCAGGACCCTGGGACCATGACCTGAGCCGAAGGCAGATGCTTAACAACTGAGCCACCCAGGCGCCCCAGGAATGTTTTTTAGTTTTCAGTGTAGGGGACTTGGATATTTCCAGTTAAATTTAATCCTGAATATTTTGTTTTTAAAAGCTATATATTTTTAAATCAGTTTTCCAATTGCTTGTTGCTGGTATATAAAAATTTAATTAATTTTTATATGCTAACCTTGTATCCTATAATCGTTTTAGGTTTAGTAGTCATTTTATAGTGCCTTGGGATTTTCCATAATAAACAGTTATGTGATCTGCAAATAGACAGTTTTCCTCTCCCTCTTACTCTTCTGTCTCTTCCCACCTTATTAAAGTGAACTAGAATCTCCAGTATAGTGTTAAATAGAAGTGATGAAAGTGGTCATCCTTCCCTTATTTCCATTTTGAGGGGGAAAGTGTTCAGGATTTCACCCCTAAGTGTGACATATCTGTAGGGCTCTTGTAGATACCCTTTATTAGATTGAGGAAGTTCTCTAGTCCTAGTTTGCTGAGAGTTTTTAATCATGAGTAGATAGGTGTAGGATTTCATCAAATGCTTTTTCTATACCTATTGAAATGATCATATAGCTTTTCTTTATTCCATTAGCATGTTGAATTACACTAGTTGCATTTAGAATGTTAAACCTGCATTCCTTGGATAAACCCTACTGAGTCATGATATATTATCCCTTTCGTATATTGTTGGATTCAGTTTGCTCTGTTTTGTTAAAAGATTTCTGCATCTGTGTTCATGAAGGATGGATTTATAATTTTCTTCTTTTGTAATGTCTGTCACGTTTTGGTATTAGGATTATATTGGCCTCATATTGGTAGTATTCTTTCCTCTATTTTCTGAAAAAGTTTTTGTAGATTGGTATATCTTTCTTGAATGTTTGAGAAAATTCATTAGTGAAACCATCTGGCCCTACAGGTTTTTTTGTGGGTAGGTTTTTGATGTTTAATTTATTTGATATGGGACTTTTCAAATTTTCTCTTTTTTATGCCACTTCTGATAAATTATATTCTTGAAGGAATTTGTCCCTTTCATCTGAGTTGTTGAATTTGTTGGTATAAAGTGGTTCATAATATCCTCTTTTAATATTTATAGAATCTGTAGTAATAACTCTTCTTTCATTCTTGAAATCAAGGATATGTATTTTCTTTTTTTTTCCAGTATAGCTGTTTCTCAATTTTGTTAGTCTTTTCAAAGAACCAGGTTTTGTCTTTGTTAATTTTTTTTGTCTGTTTTCTATTTGTTTATTTCTATATTTATCTTTATCATTTACTTCCTTCTACTTATTAATTTGTTCACTTAATGATATTTCTAGCTTTTTCTTTCCAGCGTAGGTAATTAATTGGTTTGAGACCTTTCCTCTTGTAATATAAGAATTTAAAGCCACAGGTTTACCTCTAAGGCTGTTTTAACTGCATCTCACAGATTTTGGTATGATGCATCTTTTTTATCATTTAGTTCAGAATACTTTAAAAATTCCCTTGTGAGTCCTATCTGACCCATGAATTATTTATATAAATGTTAATTTCCAAGTGTTCCAAATGTTGAATTTTCCTAGATATCTTACTGTTTTATAATACAATTTTTTTTCATTTCACTCTTTACATATTTATTGAGACTTATTTTGTGGCTCAACATGTGCCATATCTTAGTGAATATCTGTGTGCACTTGAATAGGTATTCTACAGTTTGGCAGAGTGTTCTCTAATATCAGATCAAGGCATTTTCTAATGTATCCCAGTGTTCTTTTTCTTACTGATTTTTAATTGTCAGTTTTTTTGCTTCAAGTATTTTTAAGCTCTGTTATTAGTCACATTTACATTTATAATTGTTATGTCTTCATCAGTTCTTTATCAAATGTTATTAAAATGTCTGATATAATCTGTCTTAGCATCTGTTTTATCTGATATTAATGACCTGAGTCATTTTATCCTTATGCTTACTGTTTGCAGTGTATACATTTTTCCATGTATTACTTTCAACTCATCTGTGTTTATATGTTTGAAGTTGTGACTGTTTTGGGCGGCAGTTTGCTAAGTCTTTTTTAGTATCTCTCACGGTCTTTTTATTGGAGGGTTTAGATTATTAACATTAATGTAATTAATGATCTTGTTAGATTTAGGTCTACATTTTGTTTTCTGTTTGACCTCTCTGTTTTTAGTTCCTTTCTTTCCCCCTTTCCTGCCTTCTTTTAGATTACTTAGACATATTTTAGGATTCTGTTTTATCTATTGGCTTTTTAGCTATAGATTGGGATTTATATATTGGGATTTCAGTATACATTCCTAACTTTTTGAAGTCTACTCAGAGTTAATATTTTACCATTTCATACAAAATACAGAAGTCTTCCGACATATGGGTCCCTTTTGCCTCTTTCCTCATCATTCCTTCTAGTTGTAATATGTATGATACCTGCATATACTGGAAGTCTTGCAAGACAGTGTTACAATTTTGCCTTAAATAATTATATGTGGTTCTTGAAGCCTAAGAGGAAAGCAACAGTCTTATATTTACCCAAATATATGCAGGTCTCCTGGCACCAGATTCTCTTAGTTTTTCTTTCTCTGAAAATGTCTTCCTTTGCCTTCATTCCTAAAGAATATTTTCATATGATATACAGTCTAGATTGAAAGGTTTTTTTTCTTTCAGTACTTTGAAGATGTTTACTGTTTAATGACCTCTATTTATTTTATTTTATTTATTTATTTAAAGATTTTATTTATTTGCGAGAGAGAGAATGAGAGACAGAGAGCACGAGAGGGAGGAGGGTCAGAGGGAGAAGCAGACTCCCCGCTGAGCAGGGAGCCCGATGCGGGACTCGATCCCGGGACTCCAGGATCATGACCTGAGCCGAAGGCAGTCGCTTAACCGACTGAGCCACCCAGGCGCCCAGACCTCTATTTTTTTTTAAAGATTTATTTGAGAGAGAGAGAGAACGAGCAAGGGGAGGGGCAGTGGGCGAGACAGACAGAATCCACAAGCTGACTCCCCATTGAGTGCTGAGCCCAACTTGGGGCCTGATGCCAAGACTCTGAGATCATGACCTGAGCCGAAATGAAGAGTCAGCTGCTTAACTGACTAAGCCACCTGAGCGCCCCGGCCTCCATAATTTTTATGACAAATCTGATCATTTCCAGTTAGTGTTCTTCTGTACGTGAAATGCCATTTTACTTTGGCTGCTTTCTGTCTTTATTTTTCAACAGTTCAATTATGATGTATCCAAGTGGGATTTCTTTTTAACTGATCCTGATGGAGGTTCACTGTGGGATTCTCAAATCTGTACATTTGTCTTTAAATAAATTTCCGACGTTTTCAGTCATCAGTCCTTCCATATTTTTTCTTTTTCTCTTTCCTCTCCTTCTGGAACTCTAAACATGTTAGACCGTTTGAGATTATCCCATAGCTTTCTGATGCTCTGATCTTTCTTTTTTAAAATCAATCTTTCGGGGTGCCTGGGTGGCTCAGTCGTTAAGCGTCTGCCTTTGGCTCAGATCATGATCCCAACCCTGGGATTGAGCCCCGCATCGGGCTCCCTGCTCAGCGGGAAGCCTACTTCTCCTTCTCCCACTCCCCCTGCTTGTGTTCCCTCTCTCTCTGTGTCTCTCTCTGTCAAATAAATAAAATCTTAAAAATAAATAAATAAATAAAATCAGTCTTTCTTATTTTTGTTCCTTAGATTGGGTAATTTTTGTTGATCTGCCTTTGAGTTCACTGATTCTTTACTGTTTTATCTCCATTCTAATATTAAGCCTATCCATTGACTTTTCAAATACAGATAATTATGTATATTTCATTTGTAAATTCTGATTTTGTTCCTTTTTATATTTTTAATTTCTCCACTGTGATTTCCTTTATTACACTTTCATTCAGGTGTGCTATGTTTTTGTTTTTTACTCAATGAGTAAAAAACTCATTGAGCATGGGATTGTAATAGCTACTTTAAAAATTTGTCTCATAATTCCAGTATCTCAGTCTTCTTGTGGTGGTTTCCATAGATGGTTTTTTCTCTTGACAGTGGATTGCATTTTCCTGTTTCTTGTATGTGTTGTAATTTTGGATTGTATCCTAGTGGACATTGTGTTATGTTATATAGACTCTGGGTTCTGTTATATTCTTCCATAGAATATTGATATTTTTGTTTTAGCTGGTAGTTTACCATGTTAGACTCAAACTGTAAGTTCTCTCTTCTGTGGACAGTGGTTCCAATTTCAATTTGATTCTTTAATTCTGTGCTTTAGTTTGCGTTTGCATGTCAGGGGTCAGTCTTTTGTGGTGACTTGTGTGGTGTTTCATATATAGTATTAGGGTATCCCTTTTGACTTTCTACACTGTCAGATTCTGTTCTCTCTTTGATATCTGGCAGTGTTTACCTGAGCTCTTTTCCCTAGTTCCTCCTGACAGAAAGACAACGCCAGCCACTCATGCTCCACAGCTGCTACCCAGCCTTGGGGCAGAGCTGCAAGAAAACAGGAAACTGAGGCTAATGTCTCCAAGTTTTGACTTCTCTCCACATCTGCCTAATCTTCAGAATCCTCAGCTCTTTGTCCTCCTGTGGTCCTTGCTTTCCTCCCCCACCCCCCAATTTGTAGTTGTTATCAGCAGAAGGTTGATCTGTGGGGATTTCACACCACCATACTGGAAGTAGAACTTGGGTGGGTAGGATTTTGGCAGGGAGTAAGAGGAAACCCCAGAAAGGACCTTTCATAAGCTGACTGGTTCCTCCCAGATTAGACTCATTGATACTTTCTTTGCCCAGAATTTTCCTCTTGGCTGTAATAATAACAGTTATCGAGATATGTTTTGGGATACCTAGATCCTCTGGCTTTTCTAATCAGACTACTTATTGTCTTAATAACATAGAACCAGTGTGCCTATAACTAAAAATATATACTATACTATTGAGTATATCAAAGCATGTAAAGAGAATGTTGTTTATTCTCTTGATTGAACCAGACTGAAGTATCCATAAAGAATATCTAATTAAAAGATTTTAAAAATTTACTGTCTAATTTATAATAGCTGAAGCTATGAATCTGGCTTTGTAGGAAAATAGTGTCTCATACCAAATCTGTGCCTTTTCTCATTAATCACTATTAAATATCCCTTTGTATCAGAGATCCTCAGCATCAATAGCAGGTATGTTTTACTAGTCATCATAGCAGCTAGCCCTTACTGTGCATTTCAGGTACTATGCTGAGAGCTTTGCATAAATTATTTCATTAATGCTCTTAATAGACCTCTAAAGGAAGTGACATATCCTCATTTTTATAGATGGGTAAAAGAGCATAAAGGTTGAGTAATTTGCATGCCATCACACAACACCGGCTTTCCTCTTCTACCAGTGGGGAGGAGTGAGAAATAGTGAACCAGTAGTTGGGTCAGAGAAGATTCAGGTGAGTTAGAGGAACATATTTGCAGTGTTCTAAAGTAATCTTATATGTTAATTTAGGTTTAGCTAAGTTGGGCTGGCATCAAAATTGAGGCATAGACAAAGTTGTCTTTGTAGTTCTTTCACTTGTATTTCATATGAAGCTCTTTGCCACTTTGACCCCACTCTCAATGTATATGCAGCACGTAAGTGCTAGATTCTATCTTCTGGGTGAGGGTGGGGGGTGACCCTTGTCTTTTTCTTTTTTTCATTGCAGTCAAACTGTTCTCCACCGTCATAGGTTATCTGATGAAAGAAATTCATGATGGAGTATTAAGTAATAAATAGATGAATCTTAGAAACGTGGTCTCAGTGAAATTGTTCTCTTTTACATGCAGTGTGATCTTTTAAAAACGCATCTCCACTTGGGACCATGTGTGGCACAGATTTTTTTGGGAGGGGGTGGGGCACAGGAGGAATATACACGGAACTAGCATCATAGCCACAGATTGTTTATATCTGTCATTAGCTTTCAGCATTGAAATTGAACACTCTTGAGTCTTCATCAAAGCCATAAACATCATCTCTTACAAAAGAAAGAGGAGTTATCACAGTTTATATCCCAGATTCTAAATACAAAATTTTGACCCCCCATATTAGCTTTATAAACAGTGTGATGGGGCGCCTGGGTGGCTCAGTTGGTTAAGCAACTGCCTTCGGCTCAGGTCATGATCCTGGAGTCCCGGAATCGAGTCCCACATCGGGCTCCCTGCTCAGCAGGGGGTCTGCTTCTCCCTCTGCCCTCTTCCCTCTCGTGCTCTCTGTCTCTCATTCTCTCTCTCTCAAATAAATAAATAAAATCTTTTAAAAAAACCAAAAAACCCCCAGAAACAGTGTGATGAGTTGTGTTATTCAGTACTGTTCAGTTGCAGTAATAGACAAAAGAAGAAAAAACAACTGAGAACCTTAAATCAGAGTTTTATTTCTCTTTCAAGTAGAGGTTCATGCTGATAGATTAGACGGATAGCCATCTGTGTCCCACCAGTTCATTCACATGTTGATGTTCCTTCTAATCTTGTCTTTTCAGTGTTCCCTAGAGTACTACCCTTGGCATTTTGATTAAGCAAGATGACCACCACCGTGTCTGTGTCCCAGCCTGCAATAAGAGGGAAAGACAGAGTAGAGGAAAGCAGGTTCTTTTCAAAGACATGATCCAGAAGTTGCACATATCACTCTTGCTCATATCTCCTTTACACAAGTTAGTTACATGGCCACATACACCTTAGTCACATGGCCACAACTACTTGCAAATGAAGCTGTAAAGGTAGTATTTAGCTGGGCTGTCATAAGTCAATAACTATGGGTTTTATTACTAAAAGGGAGAATAGGGGAAATGGATATTAGAGGACCGTTAGCAGTCTCTACTACAGAAGTTTAGAATTTTTGCTCAACTATGCCACAGTCAATTAAAAGAGCTGGTAAGAAGTAGCCAGGCCAATGGACTTTGTGATACCAGGTCAGTAACATATTAACATATAGTACAAGAGATTTCAGTAGGGATTGAAATTCACATTTTCAGAAACAAAGCACAAAACTAGATGTTGGAGAATTTGATGAAATACCTTCAAATTGTGTTAAAGTTGCTGGATATATGAGCTAATAATTATTTATTTTGTTCTTGTATTTTAGGCCTCAACTCCATATAGCATAGATTCAGATTCTTTGGGAATGGAGTGTATTATTTCGGGAAGTGCCTCTCCAACTCTGGCAATCAACACTGTGACTAACAAAGTAATTCTGTTTTTTTTTAAACACTTTTGAAATGTCATTGAATAATACATTTAATTTGCCTTTATAATAACAATAGAGTTCTATATGATTGAGTTTAAAGATGACATAATTTGGCTAGCTTATACATGGCAGCTTGAAAGCTTGAATCCACAATGTTTTGAGGTTATACACAAATCAGAAGAAAATATTTCTCTAAAGAAGTTGGAGGATGCTTATTGGGAATCTCTATTTAATTTAAATTCTTGACAGTGCCAGTTCCCAACTGATAGAATTTTTGAGTCAGTATTTTATTGAATCAGTTTGTTTCAAAAACCGTTCATTACCCCTCTAAATATGTTCTTGAAAAAAAATTGTCGGGGGCGCCTGGGTGGCTCAGATGGTTAAGCTTCTGCCTTCGGCTCAGGTCATGGTCCCAGGGTCCTGGGATCAAGTCCCGCATCGGGCTCCCTGCTCAGCGGGAAGCCTGCTTCTCCCTCTGCCTCTGCCCCTCTCTCTCTCTGACTCTCATGAATAAATAAAACATTAAAAAAAAAAAAATTAAAAAAAAAAATTGTCAGATTCCCAAGGGGTCAACAGAATCCAGTAAAATGAATAATTTGGACAAACTCACAGAGTTCTTTGGTGGTCAGCCTATTTCATGATATTCAAGTGTAGGTGCATATCCAGAAATAGCATGTAGTAGTTTGCTGTCTTTTCCTTTCTTTTCCTTCCCTTCCTTCCCCTTCCTTTTCTTCCCTTCCCCCCGTATCCCTTTCCCTTCTCTTTTCTTTTTGAAGCAAGGGCCAAAACTTCAAAATTTTATGCCAAGTCATTAGATACCTAGTGGAATACAAGTGTTTCTTCTTTACAAGGTAATTTCTTAAGCTCATATCTCAAAACCCTAAAAAGGCTCTGGGAGATTCGTGAAGTAACTAAGTTCTGTGCATGTATTTCTTCCCTTACTAGACCACGAGCATCTGAAGCCATATATGTCTCATGCTCCTACTCTCTCTCTCTCTTTTTTCTTTTTTAATTTTAATTTTAATTTTTTTTTTAAGATTTTATTTATTTATTTGACAGAGAGATAGCGAGAGAGGGAACACAAGCAGGGGGAGTAGGAGAGGGAGAAGCAGGCTTCCTGCTGAGCAGGAAGCCCATGCGGGGCTCAATACTAGGACCCTGGGATCATGACCTGAGCCAAAGGCAGATGCTTAACGACTGAGCCACCCAGGCGCCCCAACTCCTACTCTCTTTCAATCTCACTTTCAAATCTTGCTTTTACCCTCCCCTCCTCCCTCCCTTGCTTTCACTTGTTTTTGCTTTATTTCTTCCATTTTATCATGCACACACATAAACACACACACACACATATATATACATAATTGTACTGATATATACATAGGATCTTTTTATTTGTAGAAAGATAATAAACCAGTAGAAGCATACTATCATCTTAGTGACTGATCAGATTTACAATTTAGAAAGGAAACTGACAGCTGAG
The DNA here is from genome assembly GCF_029215605.1 of Mirounga angustirostris. Taxonomy (NCBI): domain Eukaryota; kingdom Metazoa; phylum Chordata; class Mammalia; order Carnivora; family Phocidae; genus Mirounga; species Mirounga angustirostris. The sequence continues at coordinate 157,562,210 of NW_026991712.1, forward strand.
GTATAGAGTATTGATTTTTCCCAAATACCAATCCATGGAATGATTCCATCAGAATCACTTAGGGGAGGAATATGTGGGTGCATGTGTGCGTGTGTTTAGCGGTGCTGGTGGTAATTCCAAGGTATTATTACAGGCCTGCCATATCATTTATTTTATACTTATAGATAGGGTTCAGAAATCTGTACTTTAAGAAATCATCCCTGGGCACCTGGGTGGCTCAGTTGGTTAAGTGTCTGCCTTCTGATTGGGTCATGATCCCAGGGTCCTGGGATCGAGCCCCACGTCAGGCTTCCTGCTCAGTGGGGAGCCTGCTTTTCCCTCTCCCTCTGCCATAACCCCCAGTCGTGCTCTCTGGCTCTCTCTATCTCTCTGTCAAATAAATAAATAAATAAAATCTTAAAAAAACAAAAGAAACTATTCCTAATGGTGCCCAACTAAACTTGAGAATTTCTAGTGGAGCATATGGGCTAGAATCATAAATATCTGATACTGTTCCTTATAGTAGTCCAAGTAGGAGATAACTGAGGCCTAAACATAGTAGTAACTTTTAGGAAACAATGACGAAATAGTAATGCTAGGACTTCATGATGAAATAATACAGGGGTCAAAGGAGCTGGAGTGTTTGGACTTCTGCTTCTAGATATGATGGAATAGCTAGTATTAGATTAATCCTTCTATCTATATAAAATACCACCATCCCCCACTATTAATAAAAAAGAGGGGAGAGGCACTGGAGAACAAAAAGCCATGACTTCAGGGCTAAAGATCCCAGGGAAAAGGGAAATACATTGAGATAAGCCATGCATATTTCCCTTGGGACATTCCTCAATTCTCAATGTGTGGCATAGAGGCTAAATAGAAAGCAGAAGCTTAGAGCAGTCATGGGGCTAGGAAGACAAAAACTGGAGTTTGAGGCTACTGAACAGCCAGGGCTTGAGGACTAAGATCCCCTTGAATCTCAGAAATGAGTTCAACTTCTTGCAAGTAATATCCACTTAAGGCACTTGTTAATTCCTAACTCATATGTATTTGGGCTCAGGCATAGATAAATCAAGTGGATTTTTCACTACTTAGAATCAAGCAGTCTCACAGAGAAGAGGGCAACAAAAATTATTGTTCATGATCTTCAAGGAGGAGGGGAGCCATGATAAACATTCCAGCCTTTCAAATCGATAGCTCAGAATGGTTACGTTCTGTGAGTAAGAGCAAACCAAAATTGACCAGCTTCAAATTGTTACTTAGGGTGGTTGCTAATATTTTTTCTGCTTGCCAAAAGAAAACTAAATCCTTTCTGGAATAAATTAACATCATCCTGAGCTTTTACAAGTTTTCATAAGTAAGATCTCACTTTCAGTAAAAAAATTTTAGACATTACAGGAAACAGGACCAATTAAATAACCATGGGATAGGTAAGGAAAAACAGCATAAACATATTTACAAGTGATCTAGATAATGATTTTAAAATAACTGTCACTAATATGTTTAAGAAAATAGTTGAGTTAGAGAAAATTTATCAGAGAATTGGAATCTGTGTGGAAGAATCAAGAGGAAACTCTAGAACTGCAAAATATAGTAACTGAAATTAAGAATTTGGTAGATGGGTTTAACAGCAGATTAGGCACACCGGCGGAGAGAGAATAGTGAACTGGAAGAAATGTCAATAGAAAATACGGAGATTGAAGCACAAAGAAAAACAGTGGAAAATTCAGAAAAGCTTAAGAGATAAATGGGATATGGGGGAAGAGGTCTAACAAACTTGTTATTAGGGTTTCAGAGGAGAGGAAAAAGGAGTAAAGAAGAAACAATATATTAAAAATTTTAAACTGATGAAAGATAACACAGTATAGATTCAAGAATTTCTTGAGAGCCTCAAGAAGAATTAAACAAAAACCTTACCAAGCAAAAAAAAAATATTGAGCTGCTAAAAACAAAGATAAAACAAATCTTAAAATCAGAGGCAAAAACAGGCAACTTCAGAGGAACAACAGTAAGCCGGGCATTGACTCCTGAATAGAAATGATAAAAACCAGACACGAGAATGAAATCTGTATACTGCTGAAAGGTAATACCTGCTAATCCAGATTTCTACAATTAAAATTTCTGTGAAAAATGAAGGTTAAATGAATAGGTTTCTACAGAAACAGAATCAAAGAGAATATGTTACTAGTATACCAGTATTAAACAGTTAAAGGGAATTAATTTTTCAGATAGAAGGAAATTATCCTGTGCGCTAAAGAATGAAGAACACCAAAAGAGTATGTCTCTTGATAAATCTAAATGTGTATTGAGTGTTTACAACAATAGCAGTTCTGTTACATAACACAATGCCTTTGGGTCTAAAATACTATAGAAGTTAAAAGACATGACAGTACAAGGGTAAGGCAGAAAGAAATATGGTTGACCCTTGAACAATGTGTTTAGGGGTGCCGATCCCGCCACCTCCTGCACAGTTGAAAATCTGCATGTCTACTTTTGACTTCCCCAAAACTTAATAGTCTGCTGTTGACCAGAAGCCTTACTGATAACATAAATAGTTGATTAATACGTGTTATGTTACATGCATTTTATACTGTTGTTCTTACAATAAAGCTAGAGAAAAGAAAATGTTAAGAAAATCTTAAGAGAAAAATATTCTTACAGTCTGTACTGTATTTTTATTTATTTATTTGTTTGTTTTTAAAGATTTTTATTCATTTGAGAGAGCACATGCCAGTATGAGTGGGGGGAGGGGCAGAGGGAGAGGGACAAGCAGATTCCCAACCTAATGGTGGGGCTCAATCCCAGGATCCCAACCATGATCCAAGCTGAAGTCAGACGCTCAACTGACTGAACCACCCAGGCACACCTATTTATCTATATTTTTAAATCAAACTCTTCGCCCAACATGGGGCTTGAACTCACGACCCTGAGATCAAGAGTTCCGAACTCTACCTACCTACTAAGCCAGCCAGGCACCCCAGTAACTGTTCTGTATTTATCTTTTTTCTTTTTTTTTTTAAGATTTTTTTTTTTTTTTTTTTAAACTGGGATGAGAGGCAGGGGGAGAGGGAGAGAGAATCTTAAGCAGGCTCCGTGGCCAACCCTGAGATCATGACTTGAACTGAAATTAAGAGCCAGGTGTTTAACTGACTGAGCCATCCAGGTGCCCCTGTGCTGTGTTTATTAAAAAAATTCTGTATATAAGTGGACCCATGTGGTTTAAATCCATGTTGTTAAGGATCACCTGTAGGTACAGTTAAAGTCTTTGCATTGCATTGGAAGTGGTAAAAGTACTAAGTCAAGAGCATGTTGTAATATTTAGGGCAGTGGTTCTTTTAATACATCAACATGTCACAATAACTAAGAGGGCTTGTTAAAACCCAAATTGTTGGGCCTCACCTGAGAATTTCTGGTTTAGTACATTTAATTGGGGTCTGAAATTTTGAATTTCTTTCTTTTTTTTTTTTTAATTTTAATTTTTTATTTATTTTTATTTTATTTAAAGTAATCTCCACACCCAGTGTAGGGCTTGAACTCAGCCCTGAGATCAAGAGTCACATGCTCCACTGACTGATCCAGCCAGGTGCCCCAAAGATTTTATTTTTTTAAGTAATCTCTACACCTAACATGGGCTTGAATTCACAACCCTGAGATGAAGAGTCAACACACACTCTACCAACTGAGCCAGCCAGACACCCCTGAAAATTTGAATTTCTGACAATACTCAGATACTGGTTGTTTTATTGTTTACTACAAGAATAGTAAAAGAATATAAAGTAAGTAAGAAAAAATAATATATCCAAAAGTAGACAAGGAGAAAAATGAACAAAGAAGAGATAGGAAAAACAGGAAAACAAATATGTATTTAAATTGAGTTATGTTGGGCGCCTGGGTGGCTCAATTAGTTAAGCATCTGCCTTCAGCTCAGGTCATGATCTCAGGGTCCTGGGGTTGAGCTCCACGTTGGGCTCCCTGCTCAGCGGGGAGTCTGCTTCTTCCTCTCCCTCTCCCTGTCTATCAAATAAATAAAATATTTTTAAAAAAAGATTGAGTTCTGTTAGGAAATAAATGTAAATGTACAAAGTATTCCATTTAAAAAGTCAAAGATTGTCAGACGGGATGAAAAAATAAAATTCAACTGTGTGCTGCTTACAAGAGATGTATCTTTTTTTTTTTTTAAGATTTTATTTATTTGACAGAGAGAGACACAGCGAGAGAGGGAACACAAGCAGGGGGAGTGGGAGAGGGAGAGGCAGGCTTCCTTTGGAGCAGGGAGCCCGATGCGGGGCTCGATCCCAGGACCCTGGGACCATGACCTGAGCTGAAGGCAGACACTTAACAACTGAGCCACCCGGGCACCCCTGAGTTTATTTATTTATTTATTTTTAAGATTTTAGTTATTTATTTGACAGAGAGAGACACAGTGAGAGAGGGAACACAAGCAGGGGGAGTGGGAGAGGGAGAAGCAGGCTCCCTGCTGAGCAAGGAGCCCGATGTGGGGCTCGATCCCAGGACCCTGGGATCATGACCTGAGCCAAAGACAGACAGATGCTCAACGACTGAGCTACCCAGGTGCCCCACAAGAGATGTATCTTAAAGAATTATACGCACACACACACACATTTAAGGATTTTATTTATTTATTTTAGAGAGAAAGAGATTGTGAGTGGGGGGAGGGAGAAGGAGAGGGAGCTGGAAAGAATCTCAAGCATACTCTGCGCTGAGCATGGAGCCAGACGTGAGGCTCGATCTCACAACCCCTGAGATCATGACCTGAGCCAAGAGTCAGACACTTACCCAAGTGAGCCACCCAGGCACCCCACAAGAGATATATCTTAAAGGACAAGAAACATTACTGAAAACAAAAATATTTTATTATGCAAAAGGGATCATTTCAATAAGAAACAATACTAAATTTATATATGCCTCAAAAGCTGACAAAACTAAAAGGAGAAATGGACAAGTCCTTGACCAAAGAGGAAGATTTTAATGTATGTCTCTTTATAACTCATAGAAGAAGCAGATCAAAATCCAAAACCCAACTAATCAAACAAATCCCATTAAAGATGTAGAAGATTTGAACCAGGAAATTAGGATATTTGATCCACTTGATTATATATATATAGAATATTATACTTAACAGTTGCAGGATATACTTAAAAAAAAAAAAGATTTATTTATTTTAGAGAGTGAGAGAGTATGGGGGAGAGAGGCAGAGGAGAGTCTCAAGCAGACTCTGTTGAGTGCAGGGCCTGACTCGGCTCGATCTCATGACCTTGAGATCACGACCTGAGCTGAAACCAAGAGTTGGACACTCAACTGACTGCACCACCCAGGCACCCCTAGAATATACATTTTTTATGTGCACGTGGAATATTTACCAAAAATGATCATGTAATACTGATTTATGGTAGACCATAAAGGAAGTCTCAGCAAATTTCAGAAGACCAACACCATATAGTGTGTATTTTCCAGCACGGTGGAATTAAGGTAGAAATTATAATAGCAAATAGATGATCAGATAGTCACCCAAAGTTCGCAGATTAAGCAGTATAGTTATAAATAACCCAGTGATCAAGAATGAATCCTTAGAAAATACTTTGATGACAAACAGAAATACAAAATATGAAACCCTGTAGATGGAGTGCAGTTAAAGTATTAGCTTTAAATGTGTGTACTAGAATAGAAGAAATATTGAATATTAATGATTTAAGCATCTAGATAAAGAGCAAAAGATATCTGAAGAAGACAAAGGTAATAAAAAATATGTCAACAAACAAGAAGTTGGTTCTTTGTAAAGATTTGTCGGTTCTGGCCAAGGTGGAATAACAGGGCCTAAATATACTCCGCTACCTGAAACAACTGACAAAATAGACAAAATATATGAAACAGTGGTTTTCAAGAGTTTGGACCATAGGACAGTGATCCCTGAGAAATTGTTAACAAACAAGGTCAACCCTGTGATTGTTCTAGCTTACTGTCTAGAGAAAGTTTCTAAGGCCCAGAGGTCTCCTTGAGTGGAGCCAGGTGGAGCTGGGAGATCATGAAATCCCTGAGGTGGCTAGAGTTCACAGGGCAGCATATCAGAGAAGAGAAAGCTACACCAAGAAAGAATTCCAGTGATATACTGAGGGTGCTCCCTGAGTCTTCAGTTGGGTACTTATCAGTGCCTGAGTAAGGAAGACTAGGGAAAGAACCACCTGCAAGGGGGTGCCTGGGAGGCTCAGTTGGTTAAGCGGCTGCCTTCGGCCCAGGTCATGATCCCAGAGTTCTGGGATTGAGCCCCACGTCGGGGGGGGTCCCTGCTCAGCAGGGAGTCTGCTTCTCCCTCTCCCTCTGACTGCTGCTCTGCCTACTGGTGCTCTCTCTCTATCTCTCTGTCAAATAAATAAATAACATCTTTAAAAAAAAAAACACGTACAAGAATTAGTGTGGAAAATTACTGATACTCCTATAGGGCCAGGCATAGTTACTGTTCACACAAAAGTGAAAGTCTTCATAATTCATAGGTCATTAGGTAAAATAGGATTTTGTTTCAGTAGTGGAATAAAATTAGCCCTGGGGCACCTGGGTGGCTCAGTTGTTAAGCGTATGCCTTCGGCTCAGGTCATGGTCCCGTGGTCCTGGGATCGAGCCCCGCATTGGGCTCCCTGCTTGGCGGGAAGCCTACTTCTCTCTCCCCCACTCCCCCTGCTTGTGTTCCCTCTCTCGCTGTGTCTCTCTCTGTCAAATAAATAAATAAAATCTTAAAAAAAAAAGCCCTAGACTAAAATTCTGCTCTGGTCCTGTCTACATACCTTCAAAGCAAAACTCAAAAGGATTGATCTGTTTTCAAGTAATTCTACTTTTAAAATTTGATTTAAAGTTTTTAAGATGTAATTCAGAGACCATTATAAAATTTCTCCTTTTAAAGTTTATAATTAGTGGTTTTGGTATATTCACAAGGGTGTGCAACCATTAACCGCCATGTAATTCCAGAACATTCTCATCACCCCAGAAAGAAAAGCCTGTACCCATTACCATTGATTCCCTATTCTATCCATTTCCTGTAACTATTAATTTACTTTCTAACTCCATGAATTTTCCTATTCTGGACATTTCGTATAAATGGGATCATATACATAACTTGTTATGTCTGACTTCTTTCACTAAATACATTTTCAAGGTTCAGTTACAGCACGTATCAATACTTCATTCCTGTTGTCAAACAATTTAACTGTGTTGCAGAATAAAGCTCAAGAATGTTTATAGGAATACAAAAATATCTAGCACTTATCCGTGTAAAATTCACAGTGGTCTGGCATCCAATAAAAAATTACCAGGCTGACAAAGAAGTAATAGAACAAACAAACCAGGGCACCTGGGTGGCTCAGTTGGTTAAGCGGCTGCCTTCAGCTCAGGTCATGATCCCACAGTCCTGGAATCGAGCCCTGCATCAGGCTCCATGCTCAGCGGGAAGCCTGCTTCTCCCTCTCCCACTCCCCCTACTCTTTCTCTCTCTCGCTGTCTCTCCCTCTGTCAAATAAATAAATAAAATCTTAAAAAAAAACTGACAAAAAAATAAAAACAAAACAAAAAACCAACCATGAGTAGAAAAATATCAAAACTGACCCAGAAATAACACAGATGATAGAATTAGTATAAAACAACGTAAATAATTATCATAAGCCAAGATACAGAAATAACCTATCAGTGGATGAATGGGTAATGAAGCTGGGGGCAGGGGTTGTACACGCACATACACACACATACAGAATGGAATATTATTTAGCCATGAGAAGAAAATCCTGCCATTTGAGACAACATGAATGGATCTTGAGGGTATTATGCCAAGTGAAATGTCAGGCAGAGAAAAACAAATACTGTATGATATCACTTATATGTGGAATCTTAAAAGGCCTAATTCATAGAAAGTAGAATGGTGGTTACCCGGGGGCTATGGGGCAGGAAAAATGGAGAAATGTTAGTCAAAAGGTATAAACTTTTCAGTTACAAGATGACTACGTTTGGGGAATCTTTTATATAGCATGGTGATTATTGTTAACAATACTGTATTCATGTATACATGAAAGTTGCTAGGTGAATAGATCTTAAATGTTCTCATCATAAAAAGGAAATTGTAATTATGTGACGTGATGGAGGTGTGAATGCTCTGGTGGTATTTATTTTGCAGAATATAAGTGTATCAAATGAACACATTGTACACCTTAAACTTATATGTTAATTATATCTCAGTAAAGTTGGAAAAAGCCCAGTTTTTATACCTGTATTCCATGGAGAAGTAAAAGGATAGGTTGAACATGTACATGTAGACACATGGAAGGTATTTTTTTTTTAATCCAAATCAAACTTCTTGGAGATAAAAATTATGTCTGATTTGAAAAATAACGCTGGATGGAATTAACAATAGATTAGACATTGTAGAAGGAAAGATTATTGAAGATATAGCAATAAAAGTTAGACAAAATGAAACACATGAAAAGACTAAAAAAGTACATAGAATATTAGTGCTCTGTGGTAACAACTAGAAATCTGGACCTACAGAAGGGAATTAAGGACCAGAAATGGTAACTATGTAGGTTCAATGAAGCATTTTTTAAAAATTTAAATCTCATTAAAAGACAATAAACTGTTGAAAGCAAAAATAACAAAAATATATTGTGGGTGTATAATATGTAGAAGTAAAATATAGGACAACAATAGTATTCAGGCAGGTAGAGGAGAAATGGAAGTGTTACAAAACAAATGTTAAACATAAACTTTGAGAAAGAAAGAAAGCTATCTTCACAGATGACATGATTGTTTATACGGAAAATTCAAAAGAATCTACAGACAAACTCTTAGAATTAATAAATGAACTTTAACGTTCTTGATACAAGATCAGTGTTTGACTTTAGAAATCAGGGCGCCTGGGTGGCTCAGTTGGTTAATCGGCTGCCTTCGGCTCAGGTCATGATCCCGGGGTCCTGGGATCGAGTCCCGCATCGGGCTCCCTGCTCTGCGGGTAGCCTGCTTCTCCCTCTCCCTGCCTCTCTGCCTACTTGTGCTCTCTATCTCTCTGTCAAATAAATAAATAAAATCTTTAAAAAAATAAAAGAAATCAATTGCATTTCTGTGTATAAGTCAATTAGAAAATAAGATTAAAGAGATAAAACTTACGTTAGCATTCAGAAACATTAAATACCTAGGATTAAGTGGAAGATGAACTCTACACAGAAAACTATAAAAAATTACTGAGAAAACGAAGATGTAAATAAGTATATAATTTCCATAGGGAAGATTATTGTAAAGAAGTCAGTTTTTCCTAAATTGATCTACAGATTTAATATCCCAATCAAAGGTCCACAGTGCTTTTTGGGGGAAGGGATGGGAGTAGAAAATGACCAGCTGATCTTAAAATATAAATGGGAATCCAAATGGCAAGTGGTAGTTGAAGATAATGTTGAAAGAAAAGGTATGGTAGAGGATTTATACTTCGAGATACCAAGAGTAAACCTACAATAATTTAAAGAGTGGTATTCGCAGAAGACAAATAGACTTATGGAACACAACTCAGTGATGTCTTTCAACAAATAGTGCTGAATCAATGGGAAAATCAGATTTTCCGTTCACAAAAATAAATTCCAGATGGAGCTGAGCTATAAATGATAAAACTATAAAGGTCTCAATTGGGTGAAAAAAAAATGAATTTTAAGGAATGTAAGAAAGGAAGTAATAAAGATGTAAGAGCAGATATTAGTGTAATAGAAAACAAAGCTTTGTGTAATCCTTTACCTGATTTTACTGTAAAAGGACAGAAAAGGATATACATTCCATGAGTCCATTTATACTTTGTTCAAAAAAAAAAAAACAGATAAACCAACTAATAGTGGCAGAAGTTGGTATAGTGGGTGTCTTTGTCAGCGATGGGGATGGATGGTGCATGATTGGGAGAGCAAATGAATGGGCCTTCAGGAGTCCGTGTTATGTTCTATATCAGAGGTTCTGTGGTCTGTGAACACCTAGGTAACTAAGACCTTTTTTAGGGATTCCATGAGGTCAGGCTGTTTTTATGATAATACTAAAATATTATTTGCCTTTTCCTTTATTTTTGTATTTTCATTGATGCAGCAAAAGCAGTAGTATGTAAATGTTAGCACAAATCAAAGCAGTAATACCAAAGTGTACTAGCAGTTATTGTATTCTTCACTGCCCACAGCCCTCAGGTTGAAAAAAAGAATACCAGTTTAACTTAATGATATCCTTGGTGAAACAGGAAAAATAGTTTTATTAAGTTGTGACCTTTGAGTACATGTCTTTTTGCTCTTCTCTGATGAAATGGGAAGTATGCATAAAACACTTAGACTACATGCTGAAGTACATTGGTTACTTCAAGAAGAGCAACCTTCCTTGTGTGGTTGTTTGAGTTGGATATGGAGCTGCTGCTTTGTTCATGGATCTTTGTTTTTACCTGAAAGAACAATTGACACTGATTATTCAGATTTGGCAGATGTTTTCTTGATAAGAAACAAAGTGAGTTTGTCACCTCAAGGAAAACAATTGATAGTATCCTTTGCCAGTGATAAAATTTGAGCTTTTAAAGCAAAAAACGGAAGTTTGGAAAACTTTTATCCACCACAGTGAGTCTGATAGCAGACTTTAAAGACTTCTTTAAAAAAAATCATTGGTTATGTTAGCACATATGAGTTTTAATGTTGTATAATGAAATGTGTCAGTATTTGGAAGATCTGTATAACTTTGTGAACCAGTATTTTCCAAATGGCTAATGCATAATGTTATAAAATCATGCTTGGATGAATGATCCATTCAAAGTACAAGGTAGAACAGAGGATTTTAGTGTAACAGTATGAAAAATTTATTGGTATGTTTTTAGATCCACATTGCAACTCATCTTTAAAAAATTATCACTTGTCACGTTTTGGTGTAGTATCAAAAAAGACCATCCACTATAATCTGAAAGTCTGTTAAAATTTCCCTTTTCCAAATAGATATATATGTGTTGCTGGGCTTTCTTTGTATTGTTCCACCTAAAAAACTTATTGCAGCAGATGGAATACAGAAGTGGATAAGAGAATCCAGCTGTTTCCTGTTAAGCCAGGCATTGAGATTTACAAAAATGTAAAACAAGGGAACTCTTTCTAATTCTGTTTATTGGGAGAAAATATTTCTTATGTTAACATTTAATTGGGTTTATAATTGTTATTTTTAAATTAATATGTTTTAATATATAATATGCCAATTATTATTTTTGGGGGGACATAATATGCCAACTATTAATAGATGTATCAGCACAAACAAGCTCCTTGACTCTTCAATTTTTTAAGACTGCAGAAGTGTTCTAGGATCAAAATTTGAGGCTGTTCTATACTTGTTCTACATTACTTATTACTACATTACTTATGATTACATAAGTATGCCCATTTTGTAATAAATAAGTAATCTGTATACTTTGTGTATATCTTACATTTTAATAAAAATGTTTATCCTCTTTCCAGATAAAAAATAAGCTATTAAGATTTTGTCCAAGATTTCTGACTTGAGTGGTAGGTAACTGAGCATGGACAGGAGAGAGTGTGAATGGGGGACAGTTCAGTTTTGCCCTCAGTAGAGAGAGATACATGCCTAGTTTTCTACATATTTGGCCTCTTTTGGCAGATGTTTGTAGCATTTAGCGTGATCCCATTCTTAGCACAAACAGAAGGATGGTGATAGCTCAATTGGTTTATTTAGTCAGCAAATATTTCTTAATTGTATACTGAGTAGAAAGCACTTATGTTGCTTATGATTCCTTACTGGGGACTCAAGGAGCTACAATCTAATAGTGGGTAAAAATTAGTTTTACCGTAAAGCTAAATGTATTGTGTCCATGGAAGTAGGAGCATAGAAAGGAAAGTTGGTTGTACTTTATGAATAGAACCTTGAGGGATAATTAGGCTAGTTATCTGTTTTAAAAGTATTTTTTTGTTTCTAATTAAAAATTATGATGGTAATATCAGTGATAAAAGTCTTCAGGAATACCTAGCCCCTTGTTAATTTGATTTATAGTCCTTAGCATCTAATGTATAAGTTAGCATCTTATTGTTATTTTTTTAAGATTTATTTATTTATTTGGGGGGAGGAGGGGCAGAGGGAGAGAGAATCTCAAGCAGACTCTGTGCTGAGCGTGGAGCCTGATGTGGGGCTTGATCCCACAACCCTGAGATCATGACCTGAGCTGAAACCAAGGGTCGGATGTTTAACTCACTGAGCCACCTAGGTGCCCAGTAATTGTTGCTATTTTTAAAAATTAGATCACATACCTATGATTTTGCAAGTACATTGGACAGTTGAGTGTCCAGTTTTCAGTAATATAACCAGTATGATGCGTGTGATTTTTAAAAATTCCTTTTTTGTGTTCTTTTCAATGCCTAATATTTTGATAGAAGAGAATAACAGTTTTGCTTAAAGCTTGAGTAAAAAGTTTATACACTGTAGAAATACTTAACGGGTGCCTGGGTGGCTCAGTTGATTAAGCGACTGCCTTCGGCTCAGGTCATGATCCTGGAATCCTGGGATTGAGTCCCGCATCGGGCTCCCTGCTCAGCGGGGAGTCTGCTTCTCCCTCTGACCCTCCCCACTCTCATGCTCTCTCTATCTCATTCTCTCTCTCAAATAAATAAATAAAATCTTAAAAAAAAAAAGAAATACTTAACAGTGAAAACCCGTAATCCCCTTATTAAATGTGGATGAACTAATTATACTTGATAGTATATTGAATTTATGTACTTTCGGATAGGATATTTTTCAGTTTGAGAGTAATTTGTTTCATGGTAAACATAGAGTTAGTAGTGAAGGGCATGGAGTTGGGGTAGGAAAGACCACTAACATTTTGTCTTTAAGCCATATACCAACCTAATTGTTTTTTTGTAGAGTTGCTTAGAAAGTACTCTTTACAGTGAAAAGTACTTATGCTAATGTTTTTCTTTTCTAGGTAACGTTGTACAACACCGATCAGGATGGTAGTGATAGCCCACGCAGTAGCCTTAACAACAGTCTCTCAGACCAGAGTTTGGCATCTGTTAATTTGAACAGTGTTGGAAGTGTGCATAGTTATACACCGGTAAGTCTTGGTGAAGTTAACTTCTTTGTTGAGACTCCTTGAGTGCTTAAAACTAAGCCAAATGTCATTGAAGTGCGAATAAAAAGTGAAGATGTGTATTTTTCACTAATTCATTTAGCTTAGATATGTAGAGCAGATTCCTACCTTGATAGTGTTTTAATGGGTACTTATATTTTACCAGGTTCGATACACATATGTGGTTATACTGTGTTTTATTATTTTGGTCTACTTACTTGTTCTCTGTCCAAGTGAAAAGTAATTGGAATAGGAAAAAAAGTTGTACTTTAGGAAAGCTGTATTTGATGATACTTTACAGTCCTTTGTAAAAGAGTTTAGAGAATGTGTATACTGCCTTGTTTTCCAGCTATAGACCTGAGAAGGGAATTCTACAAGCCTCAGAGGTTAGGATGACTTGGTACCCAATTGTTAACCAGTCTTACGTGTTTAATTTTGGTCTGGAAAACAAAGCTATACTATAAAGGGACCGGTGTGTGCTGATTTTGTTACCTATTATAAGAACATGACCCTTGTGTTATCTGATACCTCTTTTCAAATCATCTGGCAACTGTCCTCCCTAGAAGACAGAACAGAGCCCAGGAGCCATCCACTGCACTGTACATTGGTTTAAATTTGATCTCACCAGATCACTGCCTGTTCCAGGATGAGTAAATAGGTAAAATCTTACATGGGACAAAGATATATAGCGGAGGGGAACCTTAAATAAGAAAATAACACAAAGGAAACCAAAACTGAGGGAGCAGAATTAAAATTCACATTGAATGTAGGAAAACAAAAGGTGGCTCCGTAAAACTGTTATCAGTGCTCTGGGGGAAAAAACCTAAAATATTCTTCCAGAATGCAGAAGTAACAGTTAAAGGAATAACAATTATGTCAGAGAAGATAATAGATCTGGAGAATTGAGAATTACAGGTGTCCCTGAAGAAGAAGCTAGAATAGTTGGTACAGAAGCAGTTTTCAAAGAAATAGAGATTATAAAAGTGTTACTGAGCAACAGCAAAAGTTAATGGGGGAAAACCTGTGTCTAGACCCATCACAATAAATTAAAAAATTTTAAAAGTTATCATCCATGTAAGTACTCTAGAAGAAGAAATTAGATGCATTCAGAGAAATCGTAATTCTCTTCTATAATGTTAAATACAAGAGGATAATGGAATAATACTGCACGTAGAGTTTTGAGGGAATAGGTTTGGATTTATAAATAGTATGTCCAGCCAAATTTACATTCATATGTGAAGTCAAGAGAAAGACACTCTTCGATACACAGAGCTTAAAAAGCTTTCCTATCTTTGTTTTCATGTGCCCTTCTGAAAAACATTACTTTGACAATCAAGAGGTGAACTAAATTAAAGCACTCAGTAATTATGAAATCATAATATAAAAGGACTAGTTGGAACATTGAAGCAAACTAAGCAAAGATTTAATTATTTTAAGTTGTTTTTAAAATAATGTGAGTGTAGAAAATCTTGACACCAAGAGTCCAGTATTACAAAATATAATGAAAGGAAAAAGTTAAATTTGTAGAACTAGGTGACAGAAGAAAGAACAAACGTGTCTATTATGCCAGTACATGCAGGAGGGTTAAACTTTACTTTGGAAAGCTAGACATCGTCTACTGTGCTTTTTCCTTTAACAAGACATCAAGTGGTCATCAAACATTCTGTAAGCAACAGGACAGCACCAGCTGCTGGTCGGGCTTGCCACATGTATATAGATTGATCCTATAAGGACACAGTGAGTCCAAATGCACAGAGATATTGTTATTACTTATGTGTAAGCCAGATGGGTATGGTTCCCCACATCCCCCAGGATGACACTGAACTGGAGGAGCCAGATGACAGACTTCACAAGTAGTGAGTCACTGTAGTGGAGGAACAAATTCCATATTACAGCTAAGCAGTTGTATGACTCGCAGCCCTACCCTAAGAGAGTAAAGTAGAAAGTCCCCTGCCTCTCTGGAAATAGGGAGGCAGTTGAGAAGTGTCTCTTGGCAGCTTCCTGCAAGATAGACAGGTGGACAAGAAACTGCCCCATGGCTGCCTCCTGCAAAATAGGAAGGCAGAGGAGAATTTGCTGCTCATAAGACCACTCATTCCATGTTCCAGAATAATCACCAAGGCTTAGGTCATCCTGCCATTGAGCCTTGCCTCCAGTGGCCTGTGTGGAGATGTGTAAGGTCACCAGAGTGCCAGTGGTGGAGCCATTCCCCTACACAAAATTCATATTTTTCTGTTATTGCAGACTTCTTGTGAGCATCAGTTTGAATGGCTGCATAAATTTACAGTGAGTGTTCATATTTTAATTTTTCAAAGCACTAAAAAAATGGCAGTTTACCACCCCTTGATAAAATCTTTAAGAGATACAGCTGATCTTTTTTTATTTCTAGTTGTGCTGCCTTCAGTGATAATTCTTATTTTCTAGGAGTTTATGGTGCTTTTTCTTTTTCTTTGCATAGCTCAAAGCCATGCTCTATTCTCTTTTTCTCAGAATCTTCTTTATCTGTTACCCTCATTTCTCATTTCTCCTTAGTTTCATTAAAAATTTTTTTTTTCTCTAGAAATGAAGAGTTAGGTGTATTGAGGCTCCTTGCTGCTTTGGGCAGCACCATGCAACCTCACCGTACTCACAGTATTTGAGTTTAAATACTTAAAGATTAATTGAATAAATGAACAAGACATGTTAGTAATATCATAGTAGAGTGGAGTTTGAGATGAAATTGCTTCAGGAGAAATCAAGGTGAAGATTCTCCAGAAACTGGAAGGGTTCCATGCCTAGCCCACCATTCATTTGTATGATCTTGGGAAGGTTATTTAAATTTTTTGAACTCTTTCCCCTCTTATGTGAAATGTGGAGATTGGATTAGAATCCTGTGGTTCTTCAAAATCCAAGTTAACGATTTTGTGCTCTTGTCCTTCATGTGTACGCAACTTAACAGAGGATGGGAAAGCCAAGGACAGGGACATTATTTCCTTTGGATTCTAGAAACTGTTTTAATATTTTCAGTTATATATTTTATGTAACAGACCAATTCTGATATATAGAGCTACTAAATTAGTAGTATTTTCTTTTAATGTTAGGTGACAAACCATCCAGAACCAGTCTCTCAGTCATTAACTCCTCAACAGCAGCCACAGTACAACCTTCCAGAACGAGACAAACAACTCCTTTTCTCAGAATATAATTTTGAAGATCTCAGTGCCTCATTTCGGAGCCTTTATAAGTCAGTTTTTGAGCAGTCACTTAGTCAACAAGGTGAGTGTTTACTTGGGGTGGGCGGTTTTTGTTTAATTGAAGTATAATTGACATGCATATCCTATTAATTTCAAGTTGAGTTTTTAAAATACCGTTTTATAAAGTAAATTTTTATTGAAAAATGTTCTTAAGAATTATTTTCACATAGCAGCTGTTGTATTTCTTGAATCATTGAACAGTATCATTGTGGTCAGGATTGAATAGTCTTTGTGCCTTTACTATACCCTGTATATATTTACATAATAGCACAAGAATGCAGATAAATTTCATCTTGCATACCTAATTCACTTACTAGTGGTGTCCTGGAGGCATAGTATTGAAGAATTTTGGCACTGCATCTGTGCCATGTAGGAGAAATCCTGCCGTGGTTAGTGATGTCTAGCACGTGTTTGAGTGGTAAATGTTGCACTACAGGAATAGATGTACCGTTCCTGTCTGTACTGACTGTTATTAGCAAAGAGGTAGTGGAATATGGTAGCACCAAATTTGCAATTTCATTTATGGCGCTTATAAATGAACATACTGGTTAGTGGGAAGCTCTGGGTCACTGGTTTTTGTTTTTTTTTTTAAAGATTTGATTTATTTATTTAACAGAAAAAGGGAACACAAGCAGGGGGAGTGGCAGAGGGAGAAGTAGGCTTCCCGCTGAGCAGGGAGCCCGATGTGGGACTTGATCCCAGAACCCCAGGATCATGACCTGAGCCAAAGGCAGACGCTTAACGACTGAGCCACCCAGGCGCCCCTGGGTCACTGTTTTATACAACATACTTAAATCAGATTTTAACACTAAAAGTGATTTTGGTTAAGATGCTCTGTTACATCTCAGCCAAATGCTAGATTGTTGCTATTATGTGTTACTGTCCTTTAGCTGCTGGTTTTATTTTAGTCAGAGTCATGTGATAGGATTAAGATGTTGCATTGTCCTTCCCCCATAAATACTAATCAGAAATTGTTGGGAACTCTACTATTGCAGCACTTCCTAATTGCTTTGTTTGGCAGATTATTTCCACCCCAACTCAGAGAGTGTACCTGTTCACAGTTAGTGAACAAAATAGACAAAAATCCCTGTGTTTATAGAACTTACGTTTTAATACTTAACCATTGTCAGATACTTCAAAAGTTAATGTTATATACAAGTGTTATATATTGATGAATATCAGTAACTTGTACAGGAAGCTGGTTTTTCTGGTTAAAGTAAGATTCATGTATTTTTCTCATTTTGAATTTTCTATTTATGAAAGTAGAAAAAGAACTAATAAAAGACTTTGCTAAGGAGATCCAGATGTGGTGATCAAAATCGAAAAATACTGGCTTTGAAATAGAAATGACAATTTCTGAAGCTCTTAATGATATTTCATTACACTAATTAAATATTTTAAAATATATTTATTTATTTGGGGGGGTTGGGCAGAGGGAGAGAGAGAATCCTAGCACTCTCCCTGCCAAGCGTGGAACCTGATGCAGGGCTCAGTCCCATGACCCCAAGATCATGACCTGCACTAAAACCAAGAGTCAGATGTCCAACCAACTGATTCACCGAGGCACCCCTTAAATTTTATTTTAAAAACAGTTTGGGGGGTGCCTGGGCAGCTCAGTCAGTTGATTAGTCCAACTCTTGATTTCAGCTCAGATCTTAATCTCAGGGTTGTGAGTTTGGGCCCTGTTTTGGGCTCCATGCTGGACATGGAGCCTACTTTAAAAAAAAAAAAAGTGGAATTGAAAAGGTTGGTGTAGATCATACCTGGGTTCCCTTTTAAAGTGCTAGGACTTTATTGGAAATAGACAATGAAATAACTGCTTTTTCTCATCTTACTGTAAGAACCCTATAGATTCCCTCCAAATGACAGTTTTCCAGGGCCAAGTCAAGTACTTTTATATTAACTCTTCTGCCTATAAAACTATCTTAACTTACTAGGTTCTAAGATTATCTTACAATGTACTCTAATACAATTTTGTTATTAATGGGCAGTGTGAGAATATTTTCATTTAAAATGTTTGATTCTTTTATTAACTGATACTGTGCTGCAGGATTTTATTTTTCATTTAATAAATTCGTTGTGTTTTGGTTCAGTAAAACATTGTACGTGCCATCCTTTGGGATATGAAAATAGCCTAGTTGTGTTGAACCAAATATCATAATAAGATGTATGAAAATGAGCATCTACCTGCATGCAAACCAAGAGTACATTATTTTTAACATTAGACACTTCTGGCCTAATCATAATTATCATCATAGCAGCTAACATTTACTGAGCTCATCTGCACCCTGCACTTCCACCATGGCATTTAATCCTCACAACAATTCTGTGACAGATATATCCATACCCATCTATAATTGAGGTAATTGTGACTTGCAGAGATTAATAACTTCCCAAAGTTACCAGGTGTGCAGATGGCAGTACAGAGACTTTAATCCTTACTTTCTAGTGCTATAAATTATGCACTAAAATATGTGTCTCAAGAACATTCCATAAACCAAATGAAAAAGCAGTGAAGATGGCTGTTTTGTTTTGCTTAGTCTTCAATTAGCAATAATCGCGCCTTGGATAAACCTCATTGGCTACAATACTGCCCCTGCGCAAAGCTTGTTTTGCTTAGTCTTTTTAAAACATTTTTATTTATTTGAGGAAGAGGGAGAGAGCACAGAGAGAGAAGCAGACTCTTGCTGAGCAGGGAGCCCGATGCAGGGCTTGATCCTAGGACCCTGAGATCCCGTCCTGAGCCGAAGGCAGACACTTAACCAACTGAGCCACCCAGGCGCCCCTGTGTTCCTTAGTCTTGAGAATTCAAGCCACCTTTGACTTAAAAGTTTTTGGAGCCATCAAAGAAAGAGTTCAGAAATAACTGGGCCTTATTTCTCTCCTCCACCTCTGTCAAATCCTTGGTCTTCAGGCCTGTAGAGAATCATCCGGAATGTGACCCAATATTCACACACTTTTCCCCTAACATTTCCTCAGTCTTTCAAGACTTCTTCTTTTTCTTTTTCTTTTTCTGAGAGGGAGAAGAGAGAGGGGCAGATGGAAAGGGAGAGAGAATCTTAAGCAGGCTTCATGCTTTGCACAGAGCCCAACGTGGGGCTCAGTCTCACAACCCTGAGATCATGACTTGAGCCGAAATCAAGAGTCAGATGCTTAACTGATTGAGCCACTTAGGCACCCCAGGTACTGCCTTTTCAAGGACGGCTTTTCCAAATCTTCAGCTCCTTCCTAGCTGAACAGGCAAGAAGCAGTGTTCCTGAATGCCCTCGGTATACTTCTGCATTAGTACCGACATTATTGGACATAATCTCCTTAAGTGTCTGTCCCTTCTACTAGATCATGAGCTACTCGAGGCTAGAGGGTGGTGTTTCTTACTCTTCTTAGTAATCCCAGAGACTGGTGTATGGTGGATGTTCCATCAACACTTTTTCAACTGAGCCAGTATTGCTTCCTGACAATGTATGCCTCTGCTCTATTAATAATTTTGTACATGTCTGCCATAAAATATAACTGAAATCTGACTGTGAATGCTCTTGCTTTCTCTGACTGTGTCTAGGTTTGATGACCATCCCTTCCGACTCTTCCCAGCAGTCCCACACCTCGTGTTCGTATCAGCACTCTCCTAGCAGCACAGTGAGCTCTCACCCACATAGCAACCAAAGCAGCCTGTCCAACAATCATGGCGGTGGCCTCAGCACCACGGGCAGTAATTCGGTTGCACAAGTCTCACTGCCCCACTCCCAGATGCACACACAGCCGTCTCCACATCCGTCCCATCGACAGCATGGTTTACCACAGCATCCGCAGCGTCCCCAGCACCCAGCATCACACCCGCAGCAACACAGCCAGCTCCAGCCCCCTCACCCCCAGCACCCCTCTCCACATCAACACATACAACATCATCCGAATCATCAGCATCAGACGTTAACACATCAGGCACCCCCACCCCCACAACAGGTATCCTGTAATTCTGGTAAGTTTGTGTCTCCTGACTTGCGTTTGGCAGTGAATTAGGATCTGTTCTTTGTTATCTGAGGCTCATGTGTATTTACTACCGAAACCCTTCTCATCTGTCTCCTTTTATGTTTTCTTGTTATAATCCTATAGTTGTAACTCATTCAGTCCATACGTTGATCTGGAGATTTTTTTTTTTTTTAAAGATTTTCTTAGCACAAGATGGGGGAAGGTCAGGGGGAGAAGCAGACTCCCCACTGAGCAGGGAGCCCAATGCAGAATTCGATCCTGGGACTTCAGGATCATGACCTGAGCCAAAGGCAGTCATTTAACCAACTAAGCCACCAAGGCGCCCTGGAGATTTTCTTGATTAAAATTGATTGTGACAACATAGGCAAACTCAGCAACCCTTACAGGTTTTGGTGTTAACTCTCATTTTGTCCTTCTGGAAAACCAGTGTTTTTGTGAGCATTTGAAAGAAGAATGGGATACACAATCTGTTTGCAATCTATTATGATTCGGAGTCGTATAGATGAAAGAGAATAGGTCAGAAAAACCTGTTTTTGAATCTTCATTATGACTCGTATGACCTTGCATTACTTCTTTTAGTCTTACTATTTTCTCATCTATAAAAATGGAACTAAAATACCCTGATATACAGTGTTGTTATGAGGATCGCATCGAGAATGCAATAGGAAGTGCCTCGTCTGGTACCTTGCCTTATAAATATTCAGAAAATGTTCCCACTCTTCCTTTCTTTGCTTATTCCTGCCCAGGATCTCATTTTAGAAAGATAGATTGCAAAGGAAGAAAATATTCTTCATATCCTGGTTTTTAAAAAATCTGTTGCTCTTAAGTTAGGTCTTGATGGTTTCTGGTGAGATGCTTAACTGACATGGCTCACAGACCAGACATCTGCACTGCAGAACTCCCAGGGGTGCCTGGGACCACATAGACTACAAGGTGAATGGGGCCCTTTGGAGTTGAACATATACAGATCCTTCCCTTAGCTTACTTGGCTGTCCACTTACCAACCAAATCACTGATGAGATTTTTATCCTGGAGGGACAATTTCTAAATGCTAGCTGGTGCTAGTTCTTGCCAATTAAAATTGATCATTATTTCAGGCAATTAAACTACTGTCGGAAATGATCTTTAGATACTGCATACTGTCTCTTATATTCTGACTTCGCTATAAAGCTTAAGTTTTTCTGAAACTTGCCTTTTTTACAAAGTGGAAAAATAATACAGTATTTTGGGGAGAATTACATAAGGTACAAAAATGCATATCAGGGTATTTGAAATTTATTAAGTTCTTTTCACAATTTTGTTTTCGCAGTTAATAATTCTAAGTAGGTTCTAGAATAAAGTTGAAAATTGGGTATAGTTCTTGATGGAAAGTCTCTTAAAACATCTTGAAATTATTTTTAGGTCTAACCTAGAGAAAAAGGTACAAGTATAGCCTCCCCTTTTTTTACTTTGTTAGTCACTGTTGTCTCCCTTAAAAAAATTTTTTTTTTATTTAAGTATAGTTGATGCGTAATGTTACATTAGTTTCAGATGTACAACACAGTGATTCAGCAACTCTGTACTTTATGTTATGTTCACAAGTGTAGCTGTCTGTCACCATACAATACTATTAAAATGACACTGACTGTATTTCTTATGCTATACCTTCTATACCAGTGACTTACTCATTCCATCACTAGAAGCCTGTACCTCCCACTCCTCTTCACCCATTTTGCCCACCTCCTCCCCCCAACCCATTTGTTCTGTGTATTTAAAAATGGGACTGTTTCTTTTTTGTTTTGTTTTCAGATTCCACATATAAGTGAGATCATATGATATTTGGCTTTCTCTGTCTTAGATCACTTACACTACTGCCTACCTTTTAATGTCAGTACACCCTTCAGAAAGTTAAGCTTGTTCTTAATATGATTTTAAGGATTGACTAATGATTGTAGAGATTTGGCGTCAGTAGAAGTCTGATGCTCTGGTCATACCTTTCTGTTAAGTCTAATGATTGCCAGGTGAAAACAGCTGAAAACAATCCATCATGTGCTCTTAGTGGCCTGTTGTTATACCAATGGTAGCTTACCAGAGAAGGAAAATAGCTTTTCACCTGGGGGAGTTGGGAATAATCATTGTGGCTGTGATAATCTCTTTGAGTTATAAATTTCTCATTTATAAGATGAGACTAAGCAGGTTGTCTTTAATAGGGAAGGAATGGAAGAAACAGTTTTTGAGTTCCCATTATGTGATAGGCAATTTAGATACATTATCTCCTGTTACTCTCCCAAATCAACTATAAATTGCCACATTTAATAGATAGGAAAAGTGTAACTCAAAGAAGTTAAGCAGTTTGCTCAAGATCAGAACTAATAAGTGGTAGAATTGGAGTTTATATTCCTGGCCTGTCAGGACTTCAAAGCCCGTAACACCAGTAATTCCAAAAGGACTAAAATGAGTAAACATTTACTGAGTGGATCTTGCAGAGATTGCTTTGTATTGCCAAGTCAACATTTATTATAGGTAATGGACTTGAAAGTTTCATAGACTTGAATGTGGCTCACTGGAGCATTACTTACTTTTCCCTAACAAATTTCTCCCTAAATTATGAGTTGCCTAGGGGCAGAATCATGTTGTCTCTGGTTCGTTGTTTATTTGAAAAAAATCCATAATTGGCAGATTTTTGTAAATCAAGTAACCAATAGTTGATACAGAGTTATCTGTAATGTAGCAAAACATCCTTTTTATTAGTTCTTACCTTCATCCATCCAGGAGTGATTCTGATAACAGAATAATTTGTGCAGCAGTCACTGAATGGAGGATTTTCTTCCTCTACTCAGCACTATCTCTGAGTGCAGCTCAAACCCCATGCCCCTGAGTGGTGACCACTTTGCTGACATACAGACTGTGGAGTCTTAACCCTCCTGATGATACCACACCAGAGGATACTATTCCTGACTAGAAGTGCCCTGGTTTGGATTCATCAGCATTTCTTAGAGATGTCTCAGCCCTTTCTTTTGCTACTTTGCCAGGAGGACTGTGCTAAGGCATTTCTCTCTCTTAAGGTTGCCTTGTAAGAAATTTGTTCTCTTGCTGTACAATGTAATTTACCTCCCTTAAGTCAGTGCTTTAAATTATCCTGTGTGTTACTTCTAAATGTGAACCTGCCTCTGAATTATAAAGAACGTATCTCTTAATGTCATAACAAGACAGGAAAATGAACTTCATGTAGTGGGGAGGGAGGATGTATTGATTTGCCTGACTTGCCCTGCCTGGTCATTCATTTGTACTATACAAATGTAAAAAGCGGTAATCAAGTTTGACATTATAAGGTGATAGGGCAATTTGTAAGCTGTCAGACTGGAGCATAGAAGCACTGGGTTCAAGGTTTAGATTCATCATAGTGACCTTGCTAAGTTATGCCACCTCTCTGGGTTCAGTTTCTTTTTATTTATAAAATGAAGAGAAATAAGACCCCTTGCCTGTTTCACAGAGACGATTGCCCCAGCACATGATATGATGGGTGTGAATCCATTTGTAAAACTGGATGGGGATCTATCAATGTAGGAATAAGCCCAGCTCATTGTCTTCCCCGTACCATATACTTCAAACTTAGCCTATCCAAGATTTATGTACTGTCGATATTATTTCTATAGGTGTTTCAAATGATTGGTATGCAACACTTGATATGCTAAAAGAAAGTTGTCGGATTGCCAGCAGTGTTAATTGGTCAGATGTAGACCTTTCACAGTTCCAAGGTGAGTATGGATTCTTTCCGACCTACAACCAAAAATACATGATCCCTTTTTCTCTCATAGATAAAATTTTCTTTGTAGTAGAAATATCTCCTTATATAGTGTTTTTTTTGTAGTTAGTAGTACACTTAAAAATAACATTGCAAAATTCATGATTAAGTCTTTCAGTCAATTGATGCAGCAGAGGATCAGAGGTAAGAGTTCTGAAAGAAGTTTGGCCACATTTAGAAGTAATTAGGCTTTGAAGAATTTTTAAATATCATTCTTCGTTGCATGGTAAATCACTACCAGTGGAAATTTTGAGGGCTGAAAAAAATTGTGTCTTTATTTTCCTTGCAGTGTTGTAGAACAAATGATGCTAACTGTATTTCTAATGCTTTCCTCATAGGTTTGATGGAGAGTATGAGACAGGCAGATCTGAAGAACTGGTCTTTGGATCAGGTTCAATTTGCTGATCTCTGTTCTTCTCTTAATCAGTTCTTTACACAAACTGGCCTTATCCACTCACAGAGTAATGTTCAGCAAAATGTCTGTCATGGTGCCATGCATCCAACAAAACCTTCCCAACACATTGGAACAGGTATGGGTTTAATTATCTTCTTGATTTTCTCTTTCTCATTTGTGTAAAATTTAGTAAGTGAGGCAATTTGGTATGTTGTTAATGGTGACTAATCCATTTACATCTTTTTATTTCTAAGAAATTAAGTAAAATAACATATATATAATATTTTAGAAAAATTGAGGTAAAGAGACTTTTTCTGTCATGATTTCTATGATTATTTTATTATGATTGACTTTCCTTTGTGATCTTTAACCTTTTAAGTTCTCAAACAAGAATTAAATGTTTTAAAGATACTTACATTTTTATAAGAACATAGTTATGAAATTATATCAATTTAAATTTGTTTAGACTTCCAATGAAAATCAACATGTCTTATTTTATATATCTTCTAAGAATGTTAAGATTAAAGTTCAAAGTTTACTTGAAGAATACAGTAATGGTAAATAGTCTTGTCGGTGTTTTACTCTGGACTCGAAATTCGTGCTCTGTATTTTTCATCTCATTCTTCCTTTTCTCTTTACCCTTGTAGCCATCTCTTTTACTCTGATTGCAGCGCCTTTTCATTCTGTAGGTATTTAATATCCAAGTGCTTTTTCATTTAATTTCTTGCCAAACTTTTGGGGCGCCTGGGTGGCTCAGTCGTTAAGCGTCTGCCTACGGCTCAGGTCATGATCCCAGGGTCCTGGGATCGAAAGCCCCACATCGGGCTCCCTGCTCAGTGGGGAGTCTACTTCTCCCTCTCCCACTCTCTCCACTTGTGTTCTCTCTCTTGCTGTCTCTCTCTCTGTCAAATAAATAAATAAAATCTTAAAAAAAAAAGTTCTTGCAAACTTTTATCTCCAAGTTGACTTACTTTCTGTTCATTATTTTGGTTTTACATATGATGCATTTTTAAAAGTCTTTTTCTTTCCTGAGTGGCTTTCTTCAACCATTATCCTAGCTTATTTCACATATTTGGTCTTTCCATATTCTCAAGACCCCCAGCCAGGCTGTATCTTTCTTTTTGAGAAATCTTTATTTCTGTGTCTTTTTTTTTTTTTTTTTTTAAGATCTATTTATTTATTTTAGAGTGAGAGAGAGTGTGCAAGTCGGGGGTGGGGGGACAGGGGAGAGGGAGAATCTCAAGCAGATGCCCTGCTGAGTGTGGAGCCTGACTCAGGGCTCAATCCCACAACCCTGAGAACATGACCACAATCAAGAGTTGGGCACTTAACCGACTGAGCCACCTGTGTCTTTTGATAGGAATCTTACATCATCTTTGCCGCTTCCATTTGAATAGTTTACCTAACTTGAAACCCTCAGTGGCTGTTTGATTTTGGTGACTTAATTCATTTCATAAATTATATCCATGCAAGAGCCTCATTCATTGCTTGGCATATTGGAGGTACTTTATTTTTTGATGACTCTTAAGTTCCTTTCTCCTTCTCCCTCTTCCTCCCTCCCTCTCTCTCTCTCTCACTCACTCACTTCCTTTTTGGTATCTTTCGGATATATACCCTTTGAAAAAAAAATTTTTTATTATAAAATGTAACATAGAATTCACCATCCCAGTCATCCATAAGTATCTAGTTCAGTGGTATTAAATATATTCATAATGTGCAACTGTCATCACCATCCATCTGCATGGATGGTGATCTTGTAAAGATCTTTTTTCATCTTGTAAAGTGGATATTCTGTACTCATTAAACAATACCCCCCACACCCATTCTAACCCCTGTCCCCCTGACCCTCCGCCAAGCCCCTGGCAACCACCATTCTACTTTCTGTTTCTGATTTTTTACTACTCCTATGTATCTCATGTAAGTGAAATCCTACAGTATTTGTCTTTTTGTGACTGGCTTACTTCACTTAGCATGTCTTCATCCATGTTGTGGCATATGTTAGAATTTCCTTCCTTTCTATGGCTCTGTATAGCCCATTGTATGTATATACATTTGCTTATATACTCATCTGTTGATGAACACTTGGGATACTTTCATGTTTTAGCTATTGTGAATATCATGTTCACACCAATATTTTTTCAAGGCCCTGCTTCCAGTTCTTTTGGATATATACCCAGAAGTGGAATTCCTGGATCATATGGTAATTCTGTGTTTCATTTTTTGAGGAACCACCATACTGTTTTTTATGGTGGCTCTACCATTTTATATCCCCACTAACAGTGAATAAGGGTTCCAGTTTTTCTACATCCTTGCCAACATTTTTTTTTTTCTCTTTTCTTTTTAAAAAAATAGTAGCTATTTTACTGGGTGTGAGGTGGTATTTCATTGTAGTTTTGATTTGCATTCCTTGATGATTAGTGATGTTGAATATCTTTTCATCTATTTATTAGCCATTTTTGTATCATCTTTGGAGAAATGTCTGTTCAGGTCCTTTGCCCATTTTTTAATCTGGTTTGGTTTATTATTGCTGAGTTTTAGGAGTTCTCTATTTTTTTGGATATTAACCCTTTATCAGATGCATGATTTGTGAATATTTTCTTTCATTCTTTTGTTTTTTATTATGTTGATAGTGTCTTTTGATGCACAATTTTTAAATTTTTCACTAAGTCCAACTCATCTATTTTTTCTTTCGTTGCCTATGAGTTTGGTATCCTATCCAAGAAATCATTGCCAGATCCAGTGTCGTGAAGCTCCTGCCCTGTGTTTTCATCTAAGAATTTTATAGTTTAGGTCTTACATTTAAGTCTTTAACCCATTTTGAGTTACTTTTTATATGTGGTGTTAGATACGGGTCTAGTTTCATGCTTTTGCATATGGATACCCAGTTTTCCCAGCACCATTTGCTGAAAATACTTTCCTTTCCCCCATAGAATGGTCTTGACACCTTTGTGAAAAATCATTTGACCATATATGCAAGAGTTCATTCCTGGGTTCTCTATTTGATTGCAGTGTATACTATTTGTTTTTATGCCATTACCACACTGTTTCAACTACTATATTTTTGTAGTAAGCTTTAAAATCAAGATGTGTGAGTCTCCCTGCTTTGTTGTTCTTGTTCAAGATAATTTTGGCTGTTCAGGGTCTCTTGAGATTCCCTATACATTTTAGGATGGGATTTTCTGGTTTTGAAAAAAAAAAAAAAGACTGGAATTTTTGATACGGATTACATTGAATCTGTAGATCACTTTGGAGAGTATTGACATCTCAACAATATTGTCTTCTAGTCATGAACATGAGATGTGTTTCCGTTTATTTATTTCATCTTAAATTTTTTTCAGCAATGTTTTTGTAGTTTTAATTGTACAAGTCTTTTCACCTCTAATTCCTAAGTATTTTTTATTGCCATTATAAATGGAATTGTTCCTGTAATTTCCTTTTCAGATTGTTCATTGTGTAAAAATGGAACTGATTTTCGCATGCTGACTTTGTATCCTGCTACTTTGCTGAATTTACTTATTTTAACAATTTGTTTATTTTTGGGGTGGAATCTTTGGAGGTTTCTACATATAAGATCATATCTGTGAACAGAGATAAATATACTTACTCCTTTCTGATTTGATTTGGATGCCTTTTATTTCCTTTTCTTGCCTAATCGCTCTGGCTGGAACTTCCAGTATGTTGAATAGAAGTGGACATCCTTGCTTCGTTCATGGTCTTAGAAGAAAAGCTTTCAAGTTTTTCACCATTGAGCATGATGTTTGCTGTGGGATAGTCATAGATGGCTTTTATTATGTTTAGGTAGTTTTCTTTTATTCATAATTTGTTGAGTGTTTTTAATTATGAAAGGGTGTTGACTTTTGTCAGTTACTTTTTCTGCATCAATTGAGATGATCATGTAGGTTTTTTCCCTTTCATTCTGTTAATGCGGTGTATTAAAGTGATCACTTTTCATATGTTGAACCATCTTTTTATATTCCAGGAATAAATCTCACTTGATCACGGTGTTTAATCCTTTTAATACAGTATTGAATTAATTTTGCTAGTATTTTGTTTGGGATTTTTGGATCGGTGTTCATAAGGGATATTGGTCTGTAGTTTCCTTGTAGGTGTCTTTGTCTTGCTTTGGTATCAGGCTGATTTTGGCCTCATAGGATGAGTTAGGAAGTACTTTCTGTCTTTCAGTTTTTTGGAAAAGTTTGAGAAGGATTGATGTTAGTTCGTTAAATATTTAGTAGAATTCACCAGTGAAGCTATCAGGTCCTGGGCTTTTCTTTGTTGGGAGATTTTTGGTTACTAATTCAATCTTACTAGTTTTAGGTGTATTCAGATTATCTGTTTCTTTGTGATTTAGTCTTGGTGGCTTTTGTGTTTTAGGAATTTGTTCATTTCCTTTAGGTTATCTAATATGTTGGTGTGCAGTTGCTCATAGTACTCATATGATCCTATTTCCTTCCCTTTTTGGTGGTGGGGGGAAATCCTGCTTTTTGTAGAATCAGTTGAAGCATCCCCACTTTCATTTCTGATTTTAGTTATTCTCTATTTCATTCATCTCAGCTCTGATCTTTATGATTTCCTTTTTTCTGCTAGCTTTGGATTTATTCTGTTCTTTCTGTAGGTCTTTAAGTTGTAAAGTTAGGTTGACTGAGATCTTTCTTGTTTTTTAATGTGTTTTTTATAGCTATAAATTTCCCCCTTGACACTACTTTTGCTGTTTTCCCTAAGTTTTCATAAGTTACGTTTTGATTACATTTGTCTCTAAGCATTTCCTAATTTTCCTTGTGATTTTCTTCTTTGATCCGTTGTTTGTGTTTAATTTCCACAAATTTGAGAACTTTCCAGTATTACTTCTGTTACTGATTTCTGACTTCATCCTCTTGTGGTCAGAGAAGATACTTTGTGTTTGTGTATCTGTTGTTTAAAATCTGTTGAGACTTAATTTGGAGCCTAACATATGGTCTATCCTGGGAAATGTCCTATGTGCACTTGCGAAGAGTGTGTACATTGTTGTTGGGTAGAATGTTCTGTACTTGTCTATTAGATCTAGTTAGTTTATTGTGTTAAATCCTCAGTTTCCTTACTTCTATATGGTTGGTCTATCCATTATTGAGTGTGGGGTATTTACATCACCAACTATCATTGTAGAGTTGTTCATTTCTTCTTTCAATTCTGTCAGTTTTTGTTTCATGTTTTGCTGCGGTCTGTTTTTAGGTGCATAAGTGTTTATAATTGTTACATCTTTTTTCTGTCTTGAACCTTTTATTGATATGTAATGTCCTTCTTTGTCTTTGTAACCTGTTTGATGTAAAGTCTATTTTGTCTGATACTAGTATAGCAGTCCTTACTCCCTTTTGGTTACTTTTTCCATCCTTTCACTTTTCATTCTATTTGTGTCTTTGGATCTAAAGTGAGGCTCTTACAGATATGTGTTGTTACTCAGTCTGCCAGTCTCTCTTTTGATTGGAGAATTTAATCCATTTACATTTTTTAAAAAGATATTTATTTGAGAGAGAGAGAGAGAGCATGAGCTGGAGGGTGGGGACAGAGGTAGAGGGAGAAGCAGGCTCCACACTGAACAGGGAGCCCGACATGAGGCTCAATCCCAGGACCCTGAGATCATGACCTGGGCTGAAGGCAGACGCTTAACCACTGAGCCACCCAAGCGCCCATAATCCCTTTACATTTAAAGAAGTTACTGATAAGGAGTGATTTCTGTCATTTTGCTGTTTCTTTTCTATATGTCTTATAGTTCTTTATAGTTTTTGTCCCTTATTTTTTGCATTACTCTTGTCTTTTGTGTTTCATTGACTTTTTGTAGTGAAATGTTTGAATTCCTTTTGTGTATATTGCATAGCTCTTTGTAGTTACCATGGGGATTGGGTTTACCATCCTAAAGTTACAACATTCTAATTTGAATTTATATCAGTGTAACTTTTATAACATAAAGAAATTCAGCTCCTTTACAGCTTCATCTCTACTCCTTTTGGTTGTTGATGTCACAAAAATCACATCTTTATGCATAGTGTGCCCCAAAACATACAAATAATTCCTTTAAATATATTAGTCTCTTAAATTATGTAAAAAACAACACATGGAGTTACAAATGAAAGTTATAATAATACTAGCTTCTAGACTAATTACTTTTAGAAAATATATTAGTCTTTTCAGACTCCTTTAGCTTTTGTTTATCTGGAACTGTCTTAATTTCTCCCTCGCTCTTGAAAAGGACAGTTTTGTTGGGTATAGCAGTTCTCAGTTGATACTTTTTCTTTTAGCACTTTGAATAGATTGGCCTACTGCCTTCTAACTCCTAAAGTTTCTCATGAGAAATCCACTGATAATCTTATTGAGGCTCCCTTGTGTGTGACAAGTCACTTCTCTCTTGCTCCTTTCCAGATTGTCTCTTTATCTTTGGCTTTTGAAAATTTGATTATAATATGTCCCTTGGTGTGATTCTCTTGTGGGTCTCATCTTAAGAGTTTGTTGAACTTCTTGGATGTTCTCATTCTTCTTACATCAAATTTGGGAAGTTTTCAGCCATTATTTTTTCAGATATTCTTTCTGTCCCATTCCTCCTTCCTCTGGGACTCCCACAATGCATAGTTGGTTTGTTTGATAGTGTCCCCCAGGTCCCTTAGTCTCTGTTTAATTTTTTTCAATTTTTTTTCTTTCTGTTACTTAGCCTTGATAATTTTCATTGTCCTGTCTTCAAGTTCACTGATTCTTTCTCCTGCCTGCTCAGATTTTTCTTTGAATCCTGTAGTGGATTTTTCATTTCAATTATTGTAATTGTCAGTGCTAGAATTTCTTTGTTTCTTTTTAGGTTTCCTATTTCTTTATTGATATTTCCAGTTTATTCATACATTGTAATTACGATTTTTTCCACATCTTCCTTTAGTCTTTGAGCATCTTTAGGGCACTTGTTTTAAAGTCTTTGTAGTGGATCTGCCATCAGATCTTTTTCAAGGACAATTTTTGTTGATTTGTTTTGCTTTGAATAGGGCATACTTTTCTGTTTATTTGTATGCTTTGTGATTTTGTTGTTGAAAACTAGACATTTGAATCTAATAGTGTGGTACCTGTGGAAACTAGATTCTGTCCCTTCCCCAGGGTTTGCTGTTTTTAATTATTCTGTCTCCTGTTTTTGTTTTCTTCATGGCTGCAAGGTATCCTTCTGCTGAGGTTCACCCTAGGGTCTTCTCAGGTCTTCTCTGAATCTGTGCTTTTCTCTTGGTATAGGTAGTCACTTTCTAATTTTCCCAGTATATGCAGGGAATTCCTAGCTTTTTCAATGTCCTAGCTTTTAATGTGTGCCTCCTGAAAGGGTAAAAAGAGAAAAATGAAAGAGCAAGGAAAGGAGGGTTGTAGCCCCCTTATAACTCCTGGAAATCAGTTTATTTGGAGGGGAGGTGCTTGCAGCATTGGTGGAAGGTTCAACAATGACCACCTTCCTTTACATCTGCATCTCTGTGATCAGAGCACAGATCCGTAGTATTTGGAGAACAGAGGCCTTTTTGCCTACATTGGCTCCTGCAAGCTGTGTAAGTTGTTCCAGGAACACATGCACAGCTGCCTGCCATGGGGGTAGGGATGAGGGAATTGACCAAAAATAACTGCAATTTATTATCTAAGCCTTCCTCTACGAGTTGCAAACTGTCAGTAGATTTACAGAGTTCCAAAGTTCCAAAGATTCCAGTGTTTTCTGTTGTACCAGACTCTACCAGTGCATTTTTGTCTAGGTTGGGAGACAGATTCCTGGTGCTTCCTACTCCACCATCTTCTCAGAATCCTCCCTATATTCCTTTTTAAGTATCAAGATCTGTATAACTTAGCATGCATTTTCACTTATTTTCTTCCATTTCATCTTTTCATCTCTTCTTGTACATGGACAGCTTATCTTCTTTGATCCTCTGATAGGTTTCAAACCCATAGTTTGTCCCCTTCAGGATACATCACTTTTACTTTTCCAACTTGCATTAAATCCCTGAGGCTTACCATCCCTCTGTCCTTTGTTCCTTGGTTTTCCTTTCTTTTCTTTCCCTGTTCATCCAAAATAAATTATGAAGTTAGCTCTTCTAAGTGCTGCCATGTTCTCTGCCAAATCATCTCAAATCATTTCAGCCAGCCTTAAAATGTTAAGGGTGGAGGTGGGTACCTATGTTGCTTATAGATTATTGCCTGCAGCAAATCGGAAAGTTCTAGGAAGATAAGAAGATGTGGCTCAGTCTTAAAGAGAGGACTGTTTCAAGGGCCATTGTACATGTTAGCCAGTAGCTCCCCCTTTCTGGGATTTCAAAGCTTTTGTGGTGAAACAAGACTTTCTTCGATTTTGTGGCCTAAATTTCTAAGTAATGTCCAAGTGTACCTTCTGGTTTTGGAACTTGGCACTCTTGGTCATGGAAAAAGCACTAACCGTCTGTTGGTGTCTCATGTGAGAGTGGCCAAGCACCTCTTCTGGATTCTTTCTAGACTGAGATCATGGATTATTTCTTAAAGCCCTTTGTTACTAGATCTCCGTGGTCATCTCTTCTTGACCTTTGACCTGGATTTCTTTGGATCTGGTACTCTGTGATCCTTTAAAATTTTTCTGCCATCCTTCCTTTTTATTGCCAGCACCTTCCTTCTCTAGGGTCCCCACAACTCATTCTTGATTCTTAGTGCTACTCCACTCACAGCAAAAAAAGGGCAGAAGACCTGTCATTTTTCGTGTTTATTCCTCTCCCAACTCCCCTTCTCCTTTCATCTTTTCCTTCTGAGTCAAAAGAACTTTACCAGCCTTGGCCTGCCAATCCATGTTGGCTTTTGTCACCACTTTCTCTGATTAGCACTGGTGCTGCAGGTATTCGTCACTCCATGCCCACTGATGTCTTCTCATAGACTCCCAGGTTTTTTACATGCCCAGCCTGCTTGCTTCTGTTTTAAGTCTAAGCCTCTTTCTATCATTCTTTTACTCTCCTTCTCACATCCCTCTGTATCAGATCTATTCAGATATCCCACTTCCTGTCTCTCTATCCCCCAGCACATCTTTGCCACAAATTCAAAATGAAGTGTAAGAGGGGACTTCAGAGAGCTGTTAATTTTATCCTTTTATCTAACAGATAAGGAAACTGTGACCAGTCTTTTTGTGGCCTATATAGCCTCACACAAACTGTGACTAGAAAGAATCCAGAAAAGAAAGCAACTTGCCTAAAATTACAAAGTTCATTTGGGTATAGATCTTGACTCCCAGAATATAGTCTCTCCGTGCCCTTCAAACTTTTGTCACTTCTGTCTTCAAGATTCTCCTTTTCGTAGATACCTCTTTGGGCTCCTTAGAGGTGTTGTAATGTGTTAGGGTGGAAGAGGGGAGGGAAGGGAAGGAGAAAAGGATGTTATAGTACACAGTGTCTCTCCTTTCTAAATCGTTTTACCTGTGTTTACAATTTGTCTTGTTCCAATAATGTTTAAGTCCTCTAGCTGTGCTGTTCTTAATGAGGGCTCAGCTTAAAGATCATTAAATAAGAGTAGGTGTACATTCATTCAGCAAATATTTACTTAAACTTTTTCTGTGCCTAAGTATTGGGCAGTAGGGATGAAGAAATAAGTCCAGATAGCCCCTAATCTCAAGGAGCTCGTAGCCTGGTGTGATGAAGACTGTGCTTCTGCCATAGAGCAGTGGGAGTAAGAGAACAGGGCTTTATAACTGTCTTGGGAAGATAGAAAAACTTCGTTGAGGAAGACAGCTTGAAGCTGGACTTTGCAGGATAAATGGGATTTTTACAAGACACAAATCTGATCACTTCTGTGCTCAAAACCCTTCATTGGTGCCCAGTTTTCTCAGTAAAAACCAAAGTCTTTTTGTGGCCTTTATAGCCTCACACAATCTGGTCCCCCTTTACTGTCTGACCTTATATCCTTTTCCCCTCTCCTCAGCCCCCTGCTCCCACACCAGTGGCCTCCTTGCTATTCTTTGAACATACCAGGCACACTCCACCTGCCTCAGGGCCTTTTTTATACCTGTTCTTTTCTCTGTCTAGAGTGATCTTCTCCCAGATAGACACATGGCTCACTCTTGTCCTTAATCTTGTTTTTTTCCTCCAAAAGCACCTACTCAAGTGATGCCTTCCCTAACCGTTCTATTTAAATAGCACTTACTGTCCAGCACTGTTTGTCCCTTCTCCCTGCTTTATTTTTTTCTGTAGCGTGCATAACATACTAAATTATTTTGTTTGCTGCCCTCAGCCTGAGAATATGCTTCAAAAAGAGGGAGTTTGTTGGGGCACCTGACTGGCTTCATTGGTAGAGCATGAGACTCTTGATCTTGGGGTCATAAGTTCAAACCCCAGGTTGGGTGTGGAGCTTACTTAAAAAAAAAAGGGGGGGGGGAGTTTGTTTTCTCTTTTTTGTTTATCCAGTGCCTAGAGCAAGGCCTGGAACAAAAATAACTTCTTGAATGAATTAATGAATGGTCATTCAATAAGAGTCCACTTCCAATAAATACATTGTGTGATTAGATTTTTAAATTTTCATAACTGTGTTCTAAATGTTGTAGGATCTCAGAAGTCCTTGAAAAGTATATTGGAAGTTAATTTCTTGTTTAGAAATTCCAGGTTGACTCTCATTGTTTAGAATAGAATGAGAACATGAGAAAAAAAGGAGTAATGAGAATTTCTATATGAAAATTAAAGTGTCAGGAATGTGACAGAATTTCAAAAAGTTAGGCTATTTGTTTAATGTGGGTGACTATTTATTTCTGTGATCCTTGTTTATTCCCATAATTCTTCTCTAATTGTTACCTCACTCCCCCTTTAAGGTAAGAATTACTAAGCCAAAAAAAGAGAAATGAAAAATAAAAACAGAATTTCCATAAAAATCAGTTGTCTTTTGATTGTGATTTGAGCTCTTACGGATGAGTAGAGAGCTAAGATTTTATAACACAGGCTGAGAAGTAATTGATGAATGAGTGAGCGTATTACTCAGAGTGGCATGGCCCCTCCAGCCTGCTGCAATTTTTAAGGTGTGCTGGCCACTCATGTGAAGGCTGATCAGCACTTCGGGGTGCTGATCATAGTTTTTTCCTCTAAGAATGTACCAGAGCTACAGCTTGGTATAATTCTTCTCTCTTTTCTTCCTAAATCTTCAGTATGGCAAATTGGTCAAAGAGCTTAGTTCTGACTGTAAACTTCACTATAAAAAGGCATGTCATCTTGGGAGGTAGTGGCTGGAAGTCAGAAGTGCTGGGTTCTGTTCCCTGGTTCTGTCTCATTTTCTCTCCAGTCTTACGTACTCATCTGCATGAGCAGAGGTAGGCCTGAATTAGGCTGTCTCAGAGGCTATTTTAAGCTTGACAGTCTGACATTCCAGTGACAGGTAAAAACTTGTGAGTAGCCGAATAGAGTGTTCCTACTTTTGAGCATCTTTTAGTTGCCTCTGGGAAATGGTCGCTGTTTTCTAGTTTGATTACAGCACTGCTAGATGCAATTGTAATTAGTGTGACACAGTAGAATACCTAAGGGAGAAATAGCCTTTCCAGAATTCCAGATGTTTCATACAATGTGAGTCAGTGTTATGGTTCTTCTTCCCCAGGAGTAATTGGGGGTGGGCATGGGATGTTTGCTCCCTTCCCTTTCTACTTCGCATTAGGATGCAGTGTAATTGACATTTTAGAGCTGTTACACTTAATGGCTCCTG
Organism: Mirounga angustirostris; assembly: GCF_029215605.1. NCBI lineage: Eukaryota > Metazoa > Chordata > Mammalia > Carnivora > Phocidae > Mirounga > Mirounga angustirostris. Next base: position 157,598,365 of record NW_026991712.1, read on the forward strand.
TCGACGAAAATATATTAATTTAAGAACCTTCAGAAATGCCATTCAAATAAGATCTGTTTCCCATCTTCACACTTCTAAATAATACATTTTTCATCACCTTTACTTGGTATAGCTCTTTTAAATTTGTGCAAATTTTTCTGTCACTTTGTGCCTCCATTCATTTTGGTAATCAGTCTACTTTGAAAGTGAGAAAATCAGGGAGAAAGGGACAGTGGGGGCGCCTGGGTGGCTCAGTTGGTTAAGCGACTGCCTTCGGCTCAGGTCATGATCCCGGAGTCCCAGGATCGAGTCCCACATCGGGCTCCCTGCTCAGCGGGGAGTCTGCTTCTCCCTCTAACCCTACCCCTCTTGCGCGCTCTCTCTCTCACTCTCTCTCTCTCTAATAAATAAATTAAAAAAAAAAAAAAGAAAGGGACAGTGGTTAGTAGAAAGAGCCTTTGGTCTAGGAGAACTGGTTGCTAGTCACACTGATGTGCCTTTGGGCACGTGAGCTTAGTCTTTGAGCCTCAGTTGCCTCATCCATAAAATGGGGATGATCCCTGTCTTGCTCTCATTTTGGACTTAGTGGGAGGCTTAGATGATAAAACATATGAAAATGCTTTTGAACTGTTGTGAGGTCTGTAACAGCAACAGTAAAGACAACTTGACTGCAGGCTTCCAGACAGAAAGAGGCAATGCCAGAATTAGCATCAGTGTACTCCCACTCAGCCTGGCACCACCTTCGCTATTAGCATCTGAAAGGAGTAATTTTTCTTTCCCTTTTCTCATCTTACCTGCTTAATTTAGTTTTAGGTAATAATTTTATTAAGGTTTTAATGCTTGACTTGTTTTATTTATTAAGTATGTTTTCCTTCATTCTGCTTTTCAATCTGGTTAGGAAATTTGTACATAGACTCCAGGCAAAATCTCCCTCCTTCAGTGATGCCGCCCCCTGGTTACCCTCACATCCCACAGGCACTGAGCACTCCAGGAACGACAATTGCAGGTAATTTGGGGTGTGTTGTATTGCAGTTCTTACTCAGAGTGTAATGTTAAAAAGCTTCAGCTGTCCCGGCGTGAGCAAGGCTGTTCAGGAGGGAGTGAGCTCCCTGGTAAGGGAGGATGGAATGACAGTCTGCACAGTTACTTGGCTTCAGTGCTGGGCAAAGAGATTCAAGTGTCACTTGTTGTTTGGACCATATGACCTGAGTCTCTTTGATGCTATGATTCTAATTATTGTCTTGCCTCTCTAGAGAGGTCCCGGGCCATAGAGCTTGTTCTGGGGTCTTAGGTATCTTTGAAGCTTTTTGACTCTGACGGGACTTGAGCAGGCTTCAAGAACCCGCTTTGATTACCTCCTGTATATTCTCCATTCATTCTGCTGACGTCCCCCCAGCTCTAGTTTCTGAGGAAGTCTCTTACAGAGGAGGTAAGTTGCAGGAGTCACGAGTTCATGAACTGTGCCCCCTGGGTTCCTGAATGCAGGATAAGTTACATTTATCAGGGCAGCAAAGGCGGGCACATGGTTAGAGGTGGAAGGTAGCTTAAGGATGATCTAGATGAGGAAGTGCCAGCTCAGGAGTGGAGATAACTTGCCCAGAGCCACCCGTTTTGCTAAGTGACCAAACCAAGACTCAGGTCTTGATATCTGGATTCAGAGTTCGTTGTTGTTCTCATGTACCATACTGCCCTCCACTTAGGCTGCTTGAGGAACAGAAAGGTCATGTGCAGATGTGAATTTAAAACCCCCAAAGAAGTGTGTGCCAGATAGTAGTGAAGGAGGAGTTGGGGCCAAGTGACCTGTTTTTGGATGAACGGGGAGGAGTAAGTGTTATATGTCCTCAGCACTCACCAGGAACTTGTAGGTGGCAAAATATGGTAGTTCAGACTCTGGAACCAGATTCCCAGGGTTTGCATTCTGGTGCTTTGCCACTTGATAGCTGCCTTAACTTCCTAGTCAACCTCCTTGTCTATTAAAGGGAGCTCATAACACTGCCTAACTTCTAGGGTTGTTAAGAGAATTCAGTGAGGATTAGATGTAAATCACTTAAATTAGTGCCTGGTGCATAGTAAGAAATTTATAAGTTAAAAAATAAATAAGCAGGCATTTCTGCTATACTGTGATATATTGAAAACTGTAGTATTTTATAAAATGGTGCATTAAAAATTACAGGGCTTATCAGAAAAATGAGTTTAGCCTCAGGCTGCTTGAAACTTTATAATCAGATCAAGCAAATCAAACAAAACTGCAATAATCCAGTAAAAATTCCACCACATTAAAAGGATATGTTTAATTCCTAATAAAAGAATGAATTCTGCAAATAAATAGAAATTATTACTTAAGAAAAAAGTCTGGTTTGGAAGGGTGTTTGTCAGAGCTTTGGAGACAAGGGCAGAATGCACCAAAATTGGGGAGCACAAGCTGCACACGGCCACAGTAATCTAAGAAGAGGAGTGTGGAGAGGGTGGGCATCCTGTTCTCCACCCTGGTCTACCATGGCCTCCCTGCACTCAGCTGTATTGGTGTTCTGTGTTCACCCACTGTTAACTTGGTGGCCCAAAAGTTAACTTGCTGGTGAGAATTCAGGATGACCCAGTGTGACTTCACTGGTACGCTGACATCATTCTCCCATCACCATTCTCATGGGAGCCAGTTCATGTTACCGAAATATGTATTGATGCAGGACAGACCAAGAGAAAGGGTTGCATCAGCACTCGGGCACTCCAGCGTTCTTTTTATGATGTCCTTGCTGCCTCCTGGTGTAATCAAAACAGGCATGGGTTTTGGAGTCAAGTGAACTGAGTTCAAATCTCTTCCCCTTACTAGCTGTATGACCTTGGGTAACTTGCTCCATTCTCTTAAATCCAAGCCCTGCTATCTATAAAATGAGGATCATAAGAGCCACCTCTGTGAAGGCTTCTGAATGGATTAGGAGATCATGTGCGCCAAATGCCTGGCACAAAGGAAGTGCTCAGTAGGCGTTCATTTATTCCTTTCCTCTCTACCCAAGTCACTACTGACACTGCCTCCTTCCTTCCAGGCCATCACGGAGCCATGAACCAGCAGCACATGATGCCTTCCCCAGCCTTCCAGATGCGGCGCTCTCTGCCTCCAGATGACATCCAGGATGACTTTGATTGGGATTCAATTGTGTAGAGCTTGTTTCTGCAAGGCACCAGACTCCAGCGTCACCTTTCTGTGCAGTGAAGGGAAAGGTTGAAGAGAATCCAGTTGAGAAAACAAAGTTGCTAATCACTTTACCAATGTTGTCAAAATTTCTTTTGAAGACAATCAAAAAGATTTTAGCTGGATAACTTACTGCTTTTATCTGACCCAGACAAGTACTACATGTTTGTCTCCCTGCCAGCTGCCCTGTGTAGCTCCTAACTGTTGTGTGATTTGAACGGCTTTTGCATATTTGTGTCCGTTTGATGTTGACCACAAGTGCCAGACTGATTTTTCAGGCAGAGCCTATTTTGCTGCAAGCAGTTTATAGATACATATGTGTAAATATATGTACAAAAATTACTGAAAGGCTTCAGTTTTTCTAATTGGATTATTACGTCTTGAAAAGAAAGTTACTGTGAGTTTTTATTCCTTCTTAGGCTATTTTCTGCAGGATGCTTTTAACTGATACAGGCAACTGAAAGGAAATAGATTTTTTCAAAGCCCAGTTCCCCTTATTTAATCTTTTTCAGAAATGTGGGTATTGAGTTCTACTCAGTAAGTCAAAGAACCCAGAGTTTGATACTCTCCAAACAATCCAGAGGGGCATGTTTTTCCTGAGCAGCATAAAGAACTGACCAAATTTGTTTTGATGGTTGGGGGATTGCGGAGTTTATGTTGTACTTAGTCAATGTCTGTTTTCCGAAATCTGCATTATAACAGTTCTAAAATGTATTTGATCAGTTAGCAGCTGGGCATTGCTTGGCTCTTTAACAAAATCATTGCCTCCATATTCACTCATGTATTTATTATTTTCAAAAGTATTATTTTAATATTTATTGCTGCCTTCTGTGAATGCTCAGCTCCTGTTGGGTTCATTAAGGAGAAGTGCGGTGTCTGAAAGCACAGAATTGTTTTTCTTAAGAGTTTACAGACAAGACAATCAGAGAGATTGTGTCGTTCTCTTTATCGTCGCTCCTTTTACCATGTGAGTATATTTCTCTATCTTAGCATTCCTGCTGATATGTATTAGCTACATAGGATTTTTCTGGAATTCGAATCAGAGTTCATTTGGGCAATAGAACAACAGGGCACTGTTTATAATGCAAGTTTCCTCACTTATTCTCTTTCCATTTAGGAAGCACTGAAAGGAGGATAGAGCCACACACAGATTTTATTTGCCTTAGTCTTCAGTGCAGATATCCTTAAGTGGTCTGCTGTTTCTTTTGTCCTGTGTGTCTGTGTATGCATGACATTGGGTTACTTTCTTTGAAACTCAGCGTGCCTCGTTGGGGTTTTTATTGTTTTTTTTTGTTTCATCTTGTATCATAGTTACTTTGCATGGATTGATTGTCTTAGTTTTATAATAAAAGTAACAGAAATGAGATTTTTTTTTAAATGAATAGATTTTGAATTGGTTCTTTAGACCATAAAAAAGGCAGAATTTCTTTCAGTTATAATGGGGGAATGATATGTTCCATCAAATCAAGGATTAATAACTGCTCACTGGTTGCTTTTTAGCATCTGTAGTCTCCATCTTTATGCTTTAAATCACTTTAGTTAGCCTTAGTGATAATGTGGTTGAGTGTTCTCTACTTGAACTAAACAGACATCTTTGTTTCTGTATGTGTGTATGTGAGAGTGTTTGTCAACGTGTGTGGGTACTTTTTTTTTTTTTTAATGGAGTGTTGCCTTTAATGAATCACTGGGAAGCCAGCCACAGTAAAGGCTGGTGAGGTTGGGGAGAAAGGAAGGGCTTTATGTTCCTGTTGTTTGGACCCTGCTTGGCATGAAAAAAGAAGCTCAGTTCCAGCCCCTTGGATCAGTGAAAATCCCAAGATTCTGGCAAGGCAGCCAATAGGCCCCTCTTACACAGATCAGAGGCGAGATGAGATAGCAGCCTGCAGAGCAAAAACTTGAAAAAATGGGGGGGAGGGAGGACTTTGAATAGTCTGCTCAAGTCACTGTTTTCTAGATACCAGAATAGCTGTTTTGAAACTTTAAATTGCTTGGGTAGCAATGTGCACTTTAAACAATTTGGGTATTGGAATGCAGTCTTACCTTGAATGATTTGAGTAGAAACCACTGATGAAGATTTTTACAAATTTTGTGAAGCTAATTTCCCATTTGGCAATCATTTACTGATTTGCAGTGATCAATATTTTTATGAGAATTTAAACTTACCACAAATGGCCCTGGAGGCAGAGCCTCCACTAAGACCCATCACACTCCTGTGATGCAGGTGGCCCGGGAGCCCAAGACAGGCCTTCTCAGTGGGCTTTAGCCAGCCAGAGCTACCTGGTGAGGTGCAGAGCATCCCCTCTAGTGGCTGTTTCAGTTGGTAGTTGTTATGCAGAGCAAGTTCTGTTTTGGGCTTAAATTGAAGACTTTTGGGGAAAAGAATAAATGCATATAATCAAACGGGGGTACTCTGTCCAGGAAAATAATCCGACTGGCATTTGTGGCAGTTTTTTGAAATGTAAATGTATTCATGTGTGTTCTTGTAAATAATACGTCTCTCAGATGTCCTTTTGCAGTGGGAGGGAATCGATCCGGGGATTATTTCAAATGGAATAGAGTATTTTGATATTGTTCATTCAGAGGGTGATGTGTACATATCTATATTGTATATATGTGATGAAAATGCATTGGCTTTTTGTGCAAACACAGTCTGCTCTCTGTGCTGCTGTCGGACAGTCAGTGTTTTAATGTTTCTACAATTTTGCTATTGCACGATTTCATATTTTGCCTCTATGATGAACGGCACCCCTTCTTTGTAACTGTTTAGTGCTGTAAAGAAATACCCCAAGTGTCATTAGGATTGTTGCTGCCAGAACTGATATGCATGAATGGCACTTAAAATAAATATATTATGTTAACTCTATTTGTAACACCAGTTGGCCTGTGTCATTTGCTACAATTGAGGGAACAAGATTGGAGCCAGTCCCGACGCAGAAACTTGGAGACAGTCCTTGTGGTCTTGGAGATTGTGTCCCAGGTGTTGCTGCCTTTAGGGATATCTCACTAGCTCTATAAACTTGGGGAACCTACTTAGTTTCTCTGAGCCTCATGTTCCTCATTTGCAGTGTCTTCAAAATGAGGATAATACCTATCTCCTAAGAGTTGTAGTGGGATTAAATTAATGCATTTAAACATTTAGAACAGTAAAAGTGCTCAGCATGTGCCAGGTGCTGTGCTAAGTAGATACTGTTATCTTCGTTTTACAATGTGGTTACAACTCGGAGGTATAGTGGCTTACCCAGATCCTTTATTGGAAGTGACAGAGCTGAGTTTGAATCCAGGTTATTTGATTCCAATATCATGTTCTTTTACACCATCCTCTGTTACTTCCAAGAAATTCCCCTACTCTACCCGCATCCTTGACCCCATTCTTGCCCCCACATGTGCCTGCCCAGAGAGCTACCTCCTAAAGGTGAAAGTGGAGCTTCTTAACGTTTGTTGAACACACGCTCTGTCAGCCTTCCCAGGAGAAAGCCACAACTCCTGCCTTTCGTGAGTGCAGACTTAGCCAGGACAGGCAACAGACACCAGCTCAGGGGCACAGCCCAGGGGAGTTGCTCTGAAGGTGCACCCTGGCAGGCAAGATTCTGGTGGTGAGGAGTTAGGTTATGCTGAGGGCTGAGGCAGTGGTCTAGGAAGGCCTCAGCCTGACATGGGCTACTTAAGTTTGAGTCTTCAGAGGGTCCTGGACAGATAGGAGGTTTTTCCATTTATACCACTGCTATGAGCCAGGCATGAAAGCTAGACTAGCATAGGGGTGGGGATTGAAGCGGAAGAAGTGATGGTTTGCTGGTAAAGAACAAAGCACAGCAATCCTATAAGTGGTGGGGTCCCAACTTCATTGATACAGAAACAGGTCAGAGGCTAAGCACTAGGCAGACCAACAATACAGGTGGAAGTGGACTTGAAGCTGCAGTCTGCCTAACTCGAGGGGGAGGGCTTCCTGCCAATCCCATAATCCTGCCCAGGGCCTCTTGCTACTTCTAACTGAACCCATCCATCACTGCCAGGAAAAGCTATGTATTGCAATTTTACCGCTGGGGAAACTGAGGCTCAAAAAGTTTAACTTGTTTAAGTTCTCACAGCTAATAGAGGACCTGGGATAAATCAATCTGGGTCTGACTTCATGCAAAGCTCATTTCTTTTTACCTCACTGCCTTCCAAAAGGGAGTTTTCCCAAAGCCAGAGGTAATGCCTGTCCACCAGTGTATGTGTGTCTCTCGGAGGGAGGAGCTCTGGTTTTCTGCCGTTACAGGTAAATTTTGGTCATTAGCAGTGCCTCTGAAGGGCTGTAGTAGGGGCATGGTTAAACCCGGTCACTTTGTGCTGATTCAGGCACAGCTGAAGTGCAACTTTGGGCTAATCAAATGAAAAAAGTAGACAAGATCATTAAGATGCATGTTTAATTCTCAAGGCTTTGACATGTTCCAGTGTGCGAAGGGCTGCTATTTATAGATGTGCCCTTACCAGCTGGATAAAGCAGTCCTGTGAAAGCCACATAAGCATCAGTTAGCTAAGGCTTGACTGCATCTTCACTCCCTAGAATCATAACTATCTTGAAGGCTTCAAGCTAAAAGCAGCCTTTGAAATCATCTAAGACAGCTCCTGCATTTTGCTCTTGAGAACACAGACCCAGAGAGGGAAGTGACTTGCTCAAAGTCAGTATCTAGAGGAAGACTTGGGGAAGAGGGGGGAGTGGGGAGTGTCATCTACTTGGCAGGAACCTGATGCTGTGGTCCTGTTACCGCCCCATTTTATGGGAGAGAGGCGGGCACGGTGCAGCTACATCCTGCGTGCGCGCAGTCAGGGCTTTCCAAGGCAGTGGTACACACTCGGCCAAAAAGAGAGGACAAAAATACTGACTGTCCCCCTGTGATGAGCGTGTGCCCCCTTGTGAGTGTGAGGTGGCAGATCCGAACCTGAGACTGTAACTGGTAGCTGCTGCCCTGTGCCGTCCGCGTGAGCACCTGCGTCAGCGCCGAGACTGACTCCGGTGGCTAAAGATGCACATGTTCTGCGCAACAGGGCCTGTGGATACAAGTCAGCTACCTCAGAGGCAGACCAGAACCAAGAAAAACTGGCCACGTTTGCCTTAGTGAGACTTGGCGTCTTTATCCCCAACATGGTACCTTCCGAAAGGGTTTTCGAGTGATTTTGAACTTACCTCCCTATGTGTCTCCTTCCATGTATGACATGTAACCAGTCAGCATGTGCAGAGCGCAGACCTGGGGTGACTGCAGCAGTGCCCTTAAGTAACGGTGGCCCAGCAGTGTAGACTAGGACAGCTACCGTTTATTACTTGTTACTTAATATTACTTCTCCCAGCGCTGTGGAGATGGTATTTACTCTTTAAAACGGCTATGTGGTAGATAGTATTCTCAAACTCATGTTGTAAATGAATCTGAGCCAGAAAGCGGTAAGTCACTTGCCCAGGGTCATCCAGCTCGTAAGTAGTAGAAATGATGGTGGTTATAATAATAGCAGCAGCAGGGACAGCAGAGCTGGGATTTCATGCCTAGGCCACCCAGCCACCCTCTTCACCACAATGTGCTGTCAGTTCCTCGCTGTGTCCGCTGCTGTGGGGCAGAGCACGGGGGCCTTAGAACAAAGCACTGAGGCTGCAGTGAGCACCGGAGGCCACCAGGGGGCACAGGGCTGCCAGCTGTGTGCCTTTCCCATTTCCGAAGGTCGCTTTGCCCACTGGGGGTTGTGCTCCCTTTCTCCACAACCCCCAGGGCTGGGGGCTCCCAAAGACAGGCAGGGAGCCCAGTGGCCAGCCCCCAGAATCTTCTCCCACGTCAGAGGTTGCTAGAGGGAGCCAAGGAGTCCCTATAGTTCTCATCAATGAACATACTGGTGGGACCCACTGCGGTGCTGCCCCTGAGCCTGCTGCTCGCCCCCGTAGGCTCCCAGGGCAGAGCGGGAAAGGGCACCCCACCTCCAACCCCTAACTCTTTGAGTGTCCTGAGGCTCTGCCTTTCTGGGAGCCGCCGATGCTGAGGGCTGGCATCGTTTCGGCAGGTGTGGAGAGGGCTGTGGCTTGGCCATCGGCGTACCTTGCCCTCCCAGCCCTGCCTCAGCCTAAGCAGGCTTTGGTGTCCCCACACACTCACACTCTCCTGCGGCCATCACAAGCATTGTGATCACTGCGGCCACTTACCAGGGCCCCTAGCCAGTACCAGAGCCATTATCTGAATTAACACCCCCAGCTGCTCTGGGGGCTGAGTCGTCTCCCTTTTACCGCCGGATGGTGCTGTTGACAGACGTGAAGCCATCTGCCCAAGGTCACAGCCAGTGAGAGAGGCCGGTGACAGATCAGGAAGCCAGCTGTGCCTCCCTACAGCCTGCTCTTCCCACCGAGGTACGCTGTCTCTTCCACAAAACTCCCCTGTGCCCTTGACCTCCCTCAAGGCTAGTCACCACACCCATCCCGCCCCACCCCACAGGATCCCACCCCAGCGCAGGATCTGAGCTGACGTCACGGAGGGTGAAGATGCCCCTCTCTCAATGCAGGCCCCAAAAGGTCAGTAGGCAACTTCCTGTCCTGGACAATGGCAATAAAGACGTCTGAGGACACTTCCCACCCTTCCCCTGCCTGCTGACGTTCACAGGCCAAGGCCGCCCTGGGAACAGCCCTCTGGTTCCGTGTGAGTGTAAGCACACAAAACTGTGACTCCGGGGCACCTGTAACCCATACCTGGGTGACTAAGGGTGACCACGGATGGCCATGTGACTGATGGTGCCCACGGGGCCTTATGTGTGTGTGTGAGACTATCCGGGAGCGAGCCCTTGGTGTGTGTGCTTGTGTGCTTGTGTATCTGTGTGCTCATCCGTGGCAGCTAGAGAAAGCATGCTGGGGGGGCGGGCGGGGGAGATAACTCCTTGCTCCAATTCTGCCTCCCTCCTCCCTTCTGAGCCTTCTTAGTCACTTGAGTCTCCCCAGGGGCCCACGTCCTGGGGGGGACACTTGCCTGGGAGAGAGCTGGGTTCCCAGGCCCTGTCAGCGTTGGGGACTCTGGGTGCGATACACATGAATCTTCCCCTTTTCTCATCTCGACCCAGCTCCCTACTGATCAGAGCTGGATCCCAGATCTAGCTCTACCTGCTCCTGCCCCCAGGCAGCCCCCACCCTGCCCCACCCAGAGCCGCCAGGCCAGGCCAGAAGCCGGTCCCTCCTGAGCTGCCCGCCTGTGGCCGAGCATATTCCCTGTAGGCCCCAGAGGGCAGAAAAACGCAGCAGTCAATGGAAAGAACACAGACTCTGCTGTCAGAAGAAACTGGAATTCCATCTGGGCAAGACGCTGTCCTCTCTGAGCCTGGGTTTCCTTATCTGTAAAATGGAGATGGAGTGCCTTACGTCGAAGTGTTGAGATCGTCCCCGAGGAGTCAGATGGAAGGCAGCCGGCGCGGGCCCCGGCACATCACGGTCCCCAAGCCTGCCCTGCCCGCTCTGCCTGCCCCCCCTCCTGCACAGGCAGGCTCCCGCCGCCCTCACACTGTCCTCGCCCCCCGGAGCCCTGGCGGGGGTGAGCGCACCCCTGCTGCAGCCACACCCAGGCAGCCCGCTCCCGCCCCTCGTGCCATGGCAGTCTTCGGGGAGCGACGCGCTTCTCCGGGTCTCACCTGCCCTGGCAGGTTTCCCACTGTCCCGAGGTCAAGGGCAGCGTGCCTTAGCCCGGGATTTAAATTCTCCTTCCCTGGCTGTCGCCCACAGCACCTCTTGACACATTCTCGGCAGCAGCAAGCCCCCCCACTCCCCTTCTGTGCTTCCCGCTGCCATGCCTTCGCCCCACAGCCCCCGTCTCTGTGGGTCCAAATCTGCCCGTTGGTCAAGGCCCAGTTCTAACACCACGTCGTCTGGCAAGCATTCTCAGACCTGGCCCCACGGGACCTCTCTGGTGGCTCTCAGTCGACTCCCTCGGGCCTGTGGCCTCCAGGCCATGGGGCCAGGGCTCCAGCTGTGTCTCTTCCCTTCCTGACAGTCTCCAGGGAGGTAGGGGGTCTCCGTGGCCGATGCCCAGAGCAGACCGAGGGCTGGGGGGAGCAGGAGGCAGCTGCTGGTGGACGGAGCGCCACCACGGCCTCATCTTGGCCAGGCCACAGGGATGTGACAGGAAAAGCCAACTGCCCCCTGGAGCCTGGAGGAAGGAGCCTGCCTCCCAGGGCCTAGGGGAGGGGAGGGCACCCTCCAGCCCAGCCTGGACTTGGGTCAAGCCAATAGGCTTCAATCCAACTCAGCAATCATTTTCTGTGTAACATGGGGCACTCTCTTCTGAGAGCCTCTGTTTCCTCCTCTGAAAATGGGCATCATGGACCCGCTTCACAGAGGCTGATGCAGCAGCTGCTCCTTTCTTCTCCCCCTTCCTTAAAGATGGGAGTCTGGGGCCCGGAAGATACTGCAGGACGTATGCACCGAAGTAGCTGTTTAAGGCTTTCCTTGGAATTTGTGAGAACTGGCTTCTGTTCTGGAATTTTCAGCTTTGAGACTGCAGCTGCTGCCAAGTGCACCTGGCTGTGAATGCGAAAAGTTTTGCCTTCCCCTAGGCCTAGGTAGCCACACGGCTTGCGTCCACACTGATCCTCTCTCTTGGCTGGGTGCCCTGGGCAGTGCGCTACCAATACAACTGTACCTGGCTCCTGTGTATTATGCGCCCTTGGGAAAGTCATGGTCTCTTAAGCTCTCTGGGCTTCTGAGCGTCAGTTTAGCCATCGATAAAATGGGGTTCTACAGTTACTTCTTACATATTCACACACACTGCAAGTCTTCCTCAGGTAGTTCTGGGCTCTTAGAGGAACCAGAGCTTGTTACACCCTCCAGGACACGTTTATGAGCAGGATGGGGAGGCTGTGAGATGTGAGCCACACCCTCCCTCCTCAAGGTCACACAGGGCAGCATGGAAGTCTCTAGACTCCCACCTGGGCTCCATACCGGGGCCTTTCCTGCTGGGGTCAGCTGGGGCCTCAGGCCCGCCGGGAAGCAGAGCCCAGCCTGGCGGGGACGGGGCTGCGGTGGACACAACTTTAACGTGCATGCTGGAACCACGCCGAGGTCACGCAAACCCGAGAATTAACTTCTGGGCTGAAAGGAATAGCATGAGGCATCTTCAGAGAGACCTGAGCCCCCTCCCGCCACGACAGCTGCCGGTGCTGGGGAGGGGTGGCCTGTTTCCACACTGTAAAGCACTCGATCCATAGTGAGTGTTAGGATTATTGCAAATAGCACGACCTTCCTGATGCCCTAAGGGCTCAGGGGCACCCACTAAGTGCCGGGCCTGTATGAGTACTGGGGTCGCGATGGAGAATGCCACAGGCTCTCCTTTCAGGAACTCAGAGGAAAGCGGGCAAGACAGACAGTTTGGCAAGGTTTCCAGTGGGAACTTGTCGGTGGAGCCCAGAGGAGGTGGAGAGGGCCTTAAGCCAGGCTTGCTGGAGCTGGGCGTCAGGAAACTTTTCTAGACAATCTGAAATGCACAATGTAGTTCTTGTCTCCCTTTTTCAGATGTAGAAACAGAGTCTGGGAAAGGCCACACAGCTGTTCCCTGAAGGAGCCGGGACTCTGACCCAGGGCTGCCCCGTTTCAAAGCTGGGGCTCTGTCACCTACAGCAGATCCGGGCCCTTCTTCCCGATTCACTCCTAGGGGCGCTTTGGGGATCCTGATTTGAAGCGTGAGCAGAGGCTGACCATGAAGGGCCTTGAATGCCAGGCCAAGGAGTCTGGGCTTTCTTCTGAAGGTCTGGGGCTGCTGCTGGTGAGTTTTCAGGTGGGGCAGCAGGTCGAAGAGGTGGCACAGCCTGGAAGGCTCCAGAGCTTGCCAGAAGGGATGGCCTTGGATGTGGGAAGCCCAGCAATCCCAGCCCCACCTGCTGCCCATAGGAATGAAGAGGGGTGTGAGGGTCCTGGGGACCAATGTCTCAGGACTTAGGTGTGGACCTGGGGTTCTGGAAGGGCCCCCGCCGCTTCAACACAGGAGCGCAAGGAGGGGGCCTGAACTCAACCTGGGCAGGGGCTGGGCCAGGAACTGTGAGGATACGGGAAGGGGAGTTGGTTCCCATTTCCCAGGGCAGACGTCAGAAGTGGTTAGTAGGGCAGGGCCCAAAGGTCTGAGGCCTAGGAGCCATTTCCTCTTTCCCACAGCATGAACTACATCACTCCCGCAACACCCCCCACCCCAACCCGTTCCAGTTCTACCTTGTACCAGGTAGGCCCTGGCTAGGAGGCTAGGGGAGAAGGAGGCTTTAGGAACCAAAGCCCCTCCAGTCCCTCTGTACCTGGGGAGGGGAAAGACTGAAAACCAAAGCCAGCCAGAAACAGGGCTCTTCCAGCGCACAGCAGCCCCACCCAAGCCCCCTCCTTGACGCTCAACTACATTTCATTTCGCTTGAGCCCCATACTGATCCAACCTTGATCCTGAACCCAATCCTAACCAGCCTCCACATCATTTGCAATCCCAACATCAACCCAATCCCAGCGGCTCCCCATTCCAAACCTAACCCTGACATCCCCTCCTGCCCTCAGCTCCATTCTAACCCTGCCCCAGACTCAAACCCCACTTTGAGTCCTGTTTTGAACTCCTACCACTAACCGCTCCTCCATCTTGCCCCAGCTTAGCCCCAACCCCAACCCAGAACCTCAGGCTGACCCTAACCAGCTTTCACCCTAACCCAGCTCGACTCCACCCACCCCAGTTCAGTGCCAGGGCCAACCTCAACTGTACTCCAGATCTGTACCTGGTGTTCACCTCCATCCCAATCACAGCAAACTCTACCCTTACGCAAAACGTCTAGCCTCACCTTCAACCTGGACTCCATCCATAACCCTCCCAGAGCCTATCCAGTTCCCCCGACCCACTCCGGTGCACACTCCCACCCAGCGCTCAGTGAGCAGAGGCCACCATGTGGCTGGACTGGACGCGCACACACATCCTTCAGCATGTGTGCACACATAGACACACACACAGAGACACACAGACACACACACACACACACGCAGGAGAGGGGAGGGAAGTCCAGTCCAGCTGGCCTGGGAGGGCAGGTAGGGCAAGTGTTTCCTGCCCCCCCCCCACCTCCCCCACCCCCCGCCTTGGGCCAGACCCCTTTGTAGTTTCCTGCCTGTCAGGTTCTGCTCCTCCAGTCCCTTCTTCAATACTTACTCTCTCCATCCAGGGATTCCTGCCCCTGTAGCCTTCCTGAAAGCTGTCCTGGCTTCGGGCCTGGCTTGTTTGTAGATTAGAACAATGGAGCGCTGAGGGCTTTCCTTCTTCTGTGTCCTGGGGGCCTTGCTCACGAGAGAACACGAGGAACACCCACTGAGCCAGAGGGTCCGAGTCTAGAGGGACAGAAACACACACCCAAGTAATCCTACCCAACAAGACCCCGGGGGTGGGGGGGCGGAATGTATCTGGTTCTACGGGAACTTAGGTTATTTTGCTGGGGACGCAGTGGAGGTTATTTGGTCTGGGCCTTCAAGTTTGAGTAGGAGTTTACCTAGTGACAAGGATGGAAAAGCCTTCCAGGCAGATAAAACAGCATTTTCAAAGGCAGGGAAGCCTGTTCAGGAAGGGCGGGGGAGGTGAGCCTGGTGAGAAAGGTCAGGATGGGGATATTAGGCTGGTCTAGTTGGGGAAGAAGGGAAGCAGAAGGGGAGGGCACACATGGGGGGTGGTAGTTGGAAGGCAGAAACAGGACTGAGGAGGTTAGGGGAGCAGGGGCTAGGGTATCGGGAGGGAGAGGGGAGGAGTTCATTCTAGGACGATCTGACGCTGAAGGACAGGCAAGGTCAGCACAAGATGAGGACAGGCTGTGGCTCAGATGGGCAAGTGGTCACCAGAGGGGTCAACGGGGACCAGAAGCTGCTGCTGCTATTGATAAAAATAATAATAATGGGAAGACCTTCACCGAGTGCCTTCTGTGTGCCAGGCACTGAGCTAAGCATCTTTACAACATCTCTAATCCTCAGAATAAGCCCACAAGGTAGGTGTTATTAGTAGTATTGATCCACAAGGGGCGCTGAGGCTCGGAGAGGAAAAACAATTTGCCCAAGTTCACACACATTAAAATCATGCAGTGCAGGTAGCACTTGAACCCAGGCCCGCGGGACAGCAGAGCTGAGTCCTTCCTTAAAGTCATAGTGGCCAAACCTAGTACCTACCTTGGTCCACAACTCATCTCTCAGCATGTGAAGCCCCCTTGTACCCCCCTCTTCCCCTAGGCTGAACTACGCACATTCCCTGAACATTCCAGGCCTGTTTACCTCCTGCTTGTTCCACATGTAGCGTCCTTTGCAAGAAAGGGCCTCTCCCTGGCCCCTTTTCTAAGAAAATTCCACCCATTCTCCAGAACTCAGTGCTGACACAACCTCCTTTGGGAAAGCCTCCTGAACTCCCTGCCCCTGGGCTGGGTGGGATGGCTCCTCCATCCACGCCCCAACCCCCACTCCCCTAATCACCCTGCATTGCCCCAGTCTGGGCCTCCCTCCTTAAGGGCTGGGCTGGGTCTGCAGCCCCACCCCGGCTCAGGGCCTGGCCTAGAGCAGGCCTCAGTGAGTGTGTGTGGCTGGTGAACGGACACAGGACCTAGCCTGGCTGGGGGTTAAACTGGGAGCCCAGGGAGGGGCAGGGGCTCTCCGCAAGGCTCCCGGGACTGATCTCTTATCTTCCAGGGCTGTCTCGAGCCTTATCTGATTAGGCCTGAGTTGACAGGCTAGCCCTGAGTTGACAGGCTAGCTGATGAGATGCTGATAGGGCTTCCTGGTTACTCAGTAACCCTGCCCTCGTTAAAAGTCCCACTGTTCCCTCTGGCATCCAGAACCAACCGTTCCTCCCTCTTGGGCTCTGCTGCCATGAATACCTTCCTGCTCTCTGCACTGTGCCTCCTTGGGACCTGGGCTGTCCTGGCAGGGGGAGTCACCGTGCAGGTAAATCCTCTGTCCCTCCCTTGGCCCAGCTCTCTGCCCCCAGTGCCCAGGGCCTGTCCCCGGAGAGAGCACCCCCTCCTTAGGGCTGGAGCAGGGCTGTGTCTCAGGTGTGGCACTTTCTCAGGAACCCGTCCCTCAGCCCTGCCTCATACCCCTTCCCCTTCAAACTTGGAGAGAAGAGAACCATTTGGGAAAGGGAGGTGATTAGCCAATTTACTGAGTGCTTGCCATGAGCCAGGCTCCTCAAGTGAGGCCCCACGCTCACACTGCGAAAATAAGATTATTAATCCCATTTTTCGGAGCTGGAAAACAGCCTCAGAGAAGTTCTGTAACTGGCCCTAGGCACATGGCTGGGAAGTGAAGGAGCTAGATTCAATTCTAGACTTTACTCCTCAGTCCTGTCCCCAGCCAGAGACCAGACCTGGGTCTTGGGAATCATGCGGACATCCTGGGCAGGCTGCAGCCTGACCTCACACGCTGGACATGTCTCTCTCAGGATGGAAAGTTCTCTTTTCCCCTGGAGTCGGTGAAGAAGCTCAAGGACCTCCGGGAGCTCCAGGAGCCCAGCACCTGGAAGAGCAGGAAGAGTGGTGGGCCCGTGGTTCCCCAAGTCTGCAGCCACCTGAAGTTTCCGGAAGAACTCAAGCCTCTCTGCAAGGAGACCAATGCCCAGGAGATCCTCCATAGGCTGGGTGAGTAGCCTCCTCTCTGGAGGGTGGGGCCTGGGAACTCCCTGATTGGTGGCCCAGGAGGGGGAGGTGTGCTCTGATTGGTGGGTCTGCTGAACCTGCTGGAAGTAGTTCTAAGTTGTAATTGGCGAAGGTTACTTTTGAAAGATCCTCGCTCTGACCGATGACTGGTTGGGAGTTCTGCGCCGCGGGCCGTCTGGCCTTGCTATTGCTCCTTCTGGGTGGAATCCCCACTCTGACTGGCTGGCTTGAGCGGTACCTGTTGGGAGCGGAAAGACCAGCGGGTGGGAGGGGACAGGCCCGGGTTTCTCCTGGGGCCTCAGTGGCAGACGTCCAAGCTCTGGTGCAAGGGAAGCGGGGGGCTCTGACTCTCCCGGCACCCCATCTCTCCTGCGCAGAGGCCATCGCCGAGGACCCGGGATCGTGCGAGATCTGTGCCTTCGCGGCCTGTGCCGGATGCTAGGACACAGGCCTCCTGGCCCTCCCCCGCGGGATGCTCGGCCGGGCCTCCAGGGGAGGAGTGAGGAGGGGGTGGCCTGGGGCGGCCTAGCCCCTGACCCATCCGAGTTGCCGGCGCTTCCCAAGATCCACTGCAGCCCTCAGCTAATAAACCAGTTGCCAGAGTCCTTCTGATGTCGCTTCCTTCCTGCCTGCCTTTGTCAGTGGACTGGTCAGCCAGCTTTATAAGGGTGCCTGCCCTGCCCCGGCAAGCTCGGAGTTGAGTGTGTGCTTCCGGCTGTTAAGCTGCCACGGCCCTGGGGCTGCCACCCCACACAGGCACCCAGGGGACCTCAACCTCCAGACCGCCCGTGGGGGAGGAAAACCTCTGCTTTTCCTTCCCAGCTCTGCGGGAGGGGGAGAACCCCAGAGCCGCTACGCCATGACCATGAGTGAGCACAGGAGTCTGTGCCGGCTTGGTGTCCCTCACATAGCTGGGGCGGTGGACACATAGCTGGGGCGCCCATGAGACTGGCCCGGGGCTCTGGAGCGTTCAAGGTCCCTCAGGCCCTGCCCCTCCACCCCCACGGCAGTGTAGCCTCCTGCCCTCCTCGAGGGGACCACACCTCCAGCCCCAACCCTCACCACTTCCTCAGCTCCCCTCGCCTGTGCTCTGCTCCTCTTCCCACACTCCTGGCCCGAGAAACTCCCACTGAGGCTCCAAGGCTGTGCTCCCACGGCCTCTCAGGAGCCTCTCCCTCGCAGGAGTCTTCGTGCTCCCACTCTGTCCCCGGTGCTCTGTGGGCACTTTGATCAGCCCCGCTGGGCTGTACTGGCTTCTGTGACCCCCGGAGCGGGGAAAACCCACCACACCGATGATGCCCGAGGATACGACCCAGGGCGGGGGAAAGCCGGAGCTACACAGGCTGGCCTCAGGTCTTGCACATACTTTGCCTCTCTGTGCCTCAGTGTCCTCCCCTGTAAAACTGGGACTGTGATGTAGCTGCCTCCCAGGCTGGGTGAAATAATGCTGCAAAGGTGTATGTCATGCACATCAAGTTCAGGCCATGCGCAGGGAATCGATAAATGGTAAAAACAAACCAGAAGATGGGGAAAGAGGGTCAAGCTGAGACCGGTTCAGACAGGGGCAAGGAGTTGAGGCACGGAGGGCTGTTTGTTAGCAAAGTTAGAGGGAATGTGAAAAGACGAGGTGACCAGGGCATTTCTTGGGGAGTTGGCTGGAGGGGAAGTGCCACAGGGTGATTCAGGCAGAATTCCTTGGGCTGCAGAATTCAGAGGGTGAGGCGTCTTTAGGGCCAGGCCAGAAGAGGCTTTGTGAAGGGGGAGGGGAGGCAGGCATTTGCATTCGTGCTTAGGATGTGCACTGGGGTGGATGGATGATCAAAACCAATCTGGAGGTAGGGAGGCAGAGGGCATTCCAGAAGGTGGCGTAGGTGCTGAATGGCGAAGGTCCGAGGCACTGGCAGCGTCCGGTCAGGACAGGGTGGGTCCTGGGAGGCACACAGGGCTGGGTTTGAACCTGCCCATGTTACTTACAAGTTGTGAACCCCTCTCTGAGACTTGGTTTCCTCATCCGACAATGAGGATGCGAACGGACCCCACCGCCCAGGGTTGCAGGGGGATTTGATGAGATGCAGGGTAGGACAGGGTCATTCAGCGCTCCCACTCCGGACCTGGACTCTGGGGCTGGATCCTGGCTCTGCCTATTACCAGCTGTGTGACTGTGGCCGGCGCTCAGCCTCTTCTCCCCTCAGGCTCCTTGTCTGTAAAACGGGGATGACGAGAATCCCTACTTTGTAGGGTTGAGCGAGGATTAAATGAGGCGACACAGGAAAAGCTCGAAGAGCCCTGCCGAGCCCATAGCGGGCCCTCTTGCTACTGCTGCTCTTACTATTTCTGTGTAGGTGGCTCAGCCTGAGCCTGGCACTCGTGCTCCGACAGAGACAGTTCTCTTCCCTGCCTCATCCGCAGGCAGGTGGGGACCCAGCGTAGCTGAGGGGAGCAGTGGGAGCCGAGGCCAGCTGGTGCTGGGGCTCAGTTTAGACACGAGAGGGGGCACTGGGGATCCACAGAAGGCTAAGGGGCCCCGTTGGGGCCGTGCTGCCGTGTTCCTCTGGCATGCTGGCCCGAGAGACACAGGAGGACTACGAAGGCCCCAGCCAGCCTTGTCTGCGGGGCGAGGGAGAGGAAGGAACTAGAGCTCTGGGGTCTGTGGCCTGTCGGAGTGGGAGGCTGCAGAGCTCATGAGCAGAACTGAGCAGCCGGGAGCAGCGGCTGGTCTGGGGGAGTTCGCCATGGCCTTGGCCCTGGGTGAGCAGAGTTCAGAGACCACGGCGCCTTGGTGCCTGGCACTCCTCTCTGGCTGCCCGGGACAGCGGCTCTGGAGGAACCCAGCCTGTGGAAAGGCCCAGGAGTTGGCCGCAGCTGTGAGAACGCAGGGGCCCCTCTGGTAGGCATCTCGGTGTGGCCCGAGCCACAGGGAGGCCGTAACATGGTGGTTCAGAGTGTGGGCTCTGGCCCAGCCTGCCTGGGAAGAAGCCCATTTTGCCACTTTGCTGAGGCTGTGATCCTGGACTAGCTCGTTCTCTCTCTGTACCTGGGTCTCTATATTTGTAAAGTGGAGTGGTTATTGAACAGTACCTGCTTCATTAGACCGTTTCGAGGACTCAGTGAGTTTAGAATAGGGCCTAGGGTACAGCAAATCCTCAATAGACTTTTAATTTTTTAAAAATTTTATTTATTTGTGAGAGGGAGAGATAGCGAGTGAGAGCACACAAGGAGGGGGAGTGGGATAGAGAGAAGCAGCCTCCCTGCTAAGAGGGGAGCACGACACAGGACTCGATCCCAGGACCCCGGGATAATGACCCGAGCCGAAGGTGGATGCTTAACCGACTGAGCCACCCAGGCGCCCTGACATTGATTATTATTATTCCTCAGGGCTGCCAGGACAGAGAGAGGGAAGAAAGGTCTGGAGCTGGCCTGATGGTCCTGGGGAGCCTGAGAAGGGAGGAGCTCAGGAAGGTGAGGGTGAAGGCCCAGGCCCATCTTCTCAGGAGCCCTGGGGCAGAGGCAGCCCAGACACCCAGCCTGGGAGGGGGCACCAAGTTGTTCTTCCCTGCGCGCACCCACCAGGGCAGCCCCACCTCCCAGGGGAAGCATAGCAGCCCTGGCTCTGTCGCTGGGCCAGGCCTGGAGCTCGGCTTGCAGGGTCAGATGGGTCCGGTCACTCTGCAGCGTCTTAGCTCTGTGATTTGGGGGGACTCATTCCATGCCCCCCGTCAGCCTCCCTCCTCCTATGTGAAATAGGGCTTGCTGATCCACCTCCGCAGGTGCTGGAAACTGGGAAGCTCCTGACTGTATCCTGAGATCAGCCTTTCTCCTCACATACCAGCTTCCCAAGCCCCTCTGCCCGGGGCTCCCGGGGATGGACATAGGGTCTCCAGACTCTGGGTGTAGGTAGGTGGGGCATCCTTTTTGGGCAGCAGGGCTACCTCAGGGACCAAACTCCCCTCCAACCATGTGTCCAACCGCTTCGTGCCACGTCCAGCTGCTCGGTCCTCTGGCCAGTGGTGCTGATGCGCTCAGGGGCCCCACTGGGGCTCGGACGGGGCAGTGGGGGGCTGATGCGGGCTGGGAAGGTAGCGGGCTGGGGGCGGTGTCCGAGTGGGCTCAGGGCAGCCAGTCGCCTCAGAGGCAGCCGGTGCAGGCGACATTCACGCACAGCTCGCAGTCGTCCTTAGCGATGCTCTCTGGGCAGGGGAGAAATCCGGTCAGCAGCTGACCGTGAGGCACTGGGGCGCTGGGGAGCTGCATCTCCAGGGGCTGGGGGGGTGGGGGAGGTCTAGCACCAGCATCTGTCTCACAGGTCAGGAGCCTGATGCTTCAGGAGCAGAGGGCAGCTCGGGGGCGAGTCCCAGGCCCCCCTGCTTCTCTGTGCCTGGGCCAGCCCCTTACACCCTGGGGGCTGGGGGTATTCCTGTTGGCTCTCTCGGGGGGACAGGGGGCCGGGCACTTCGAGGGTGCCACATTTGCTGGCCAGCTCTGCTTCCTCCCTCATGTTTCGGCTTAGATGTCACCTCCTCTGGGAACTCTTTCAGACCCCTTATGCCACCCCAGACGTGAGCCATCTCTCCTCGGGCCCCTGTACTTCCCCCATGCCCCCCGTATTGCAGTCCTTGCTTATGGGGCCCTGGCCCAGAGCCCCCTTCCCTCCCATCTGTGAAGTCCGCTAGGATGATCAACGGTCCGGGGTGCCAGGGACCGAGGGGGTCCTGGCATGCCTGACTTGCAGTGCCCAGACAGTGAAGGCCAGAGGCTAAGCTTCTTGACTCTCCCTGTCCCAGCCACTGGGTGCTTACTAGAAGGAACATGAAGTGGCAGAGCTGGGGGGTGGGGAGGAGAGCGAGTGAGGGGCAGGAACTCACTCAAGGCCTGGAAGATGCTGGCAGCTTCCTTGGATGCGCAGACCGGCTGGAGGTCCGGCGGCAGGGCTGGGTGGTGACACATGGAGGGCACAAAGCTCTGGGTCTGGAGGCGGGGGTTGGGCCCCCACTGCCCCTCCAGGTCACTCAGCTTCTTCACTGATTCCAGCTGGACCTGGAAGCCTTGGTGCTAGGGGGCCGGAGGGGACAGGAGATGAGAGGGTATGAAAACCTGGGCCAGGACGCCAGAGCTCCTCAGGCTCCGCAGAGCCTTCCCTGTTCTCACGAAGGGTCCTGGGACGGGGGACAGCCTGGGAGGGGGGAGCTGGTGCCACAGGCCCCCAGTAACTGTACATGAGGTTGCAGCGAGGCTGGGGAGCAAGTGATTCAAGGTATGAGCTTTGCAGACCGGTGAACCCCAGTTCAAATCCCAACTCTTCGCAATTGGCCGCCTGTATCTTCCACACTCGGAGCCTCATCTGACGAATGAGCCTCCCTAGTGCCTGGCACCGGGGCCACACTCGGTAACTGGGTGATCACCCCTGAACTGGACATGGCAAAATGACCACCCCCAAGCTGGCTGGTTCCAAGGCCAGGGCTGCAGGGGGAAGCTGCCTCTCCTCCACCCCTGACAAGGAGGCCCCACCGAGAGTCAGAAATGTGACGGACACTCGGGGCCACAGACTTCCCCATCCTTGCTGGCCAGTGGCATCCTGCCACCCCACAGGAAGGCCCTGGAAGGAGCCCAGGCCCCCTGCTGTCTTCACTCTGAGCCTTTGTGTAGACTGTGCCCTCTGCCCGAGCAGTCCACACCCTCTGTGCCTGGCTGCCTCCTGCTCAGCCTGCAAGGTCAGCTCAGTTACCCGCCAGGGAAACTTTCTAGTGACTATCCCCCATCCACCCGTATGTGGGTGAATGTAGAGAGCTGGGGGAAGACCCCTCTCCTCCGGGGCTCCTTAAGGGCGGGGACCACGTCTTGTTCCAGCTTCTGACCTCTGACCAGGACCTGCCTTCTGAGAGGGCAGTGCTGACTAGCAGAGGTTTTGTTATTGCTATCATCACCTTCGTCATTGCCATTGGCACTCTGGCTGCCCCCACCCACCAGCTGTCTTGGTCCCCGGGTTGTGATTAGGTGTTGGGGTGAGCC
Source organism: Mirounga angustirostris (assembly GCF_029215605.1). Lineage (NCBI taxonomy): Eukaryota > Metazoa > Chordata > Mammalia > Carnivora > Phocidae > Mirounga > Mirounga angustirostris. The sequence goes on from NW_026991712.1 coordinate 157,621,160, forward strand.
CTGGGCACTTGCTCCCCTGTATCCCATGACTTTCCTAGCGTTCCCTCTCCATCCCAGCCTCTCCCCCGCCGGGGACCTTCAGGCAAAGGGCTCGTGGCCGAAGGGACTCACCCGAATGTAGACTGAGCGTGCGTCCTGCAGCAGCAGGAGGAGGACCACCGAGGACAGGAGCCCTGACACCGGGCTGCCGCGCATCTTGCTCCGTCTGTATCCTACTGCCACTGTTCACCAGCTCCCACCCACTTCCCCCACGAGGAGCTCTTTATAGACCAGGCTCCAGTGCCCTGATCACTCATTAACTGGCCAGCTGGGGTGGGGTTGACAGCTGGATGGCCCTTTGACAAGCCCCAAGCCCATTCCCAGGAAGGGGACTGGGGTGATAAGGGCAGGGAGTCCCAGAGCCTCCTCTACATAGGAAGAGATACTGTGTGGCAGGCACCTGGGGGGAGGGAGGCTCTCTGGGAGGGCCGTGGACACACCACTCAACCTTAGCTCCAGAAGACACCTATTCAAGTAGAAGGATGGAGAGACCATTCTACAGACAGGGAAAATGAGTCTCAAGAGGTGAAGTAACTTGCCCTAGGTCACCAAGCTAGTCGATGGCAGAGTAGGGACTCGAGTGTCTTTGACTCAGGTCAGCCCATGGTCCTTTCTCCACAGCCTTGGAGACAGATGGACTTGGGCTCAAATCCTGGTCCTTCTGCCTCTGTGTGAGTTTGGACAAGTCACACCAACTCCGACTGATCCTGTTTTGCCCTTCCATCAAGTGGGCATAATGACAGAATCTGCCGTGGGAGGTTGCTGTGAGAATGACGGGGCCAGGCCCACTTGAGTTCCCCGGTAACTCGAGCTCCTTAATCTCCCTCTAGGCAATGCCTAACCCACTACCCCAATGGCTGATCGTCGATTGGAGAGAAGAGGGCAAAGTCCCCAAGGGCGTTATCACCACCGCCACCCAGCAGCTGTAAACAGTGCTCCAGCCAGGGCTCACCTCTGCTGGACAGGGAGCCTGGCATGTGACGGTCACCCCACTCATGACATTAAATTGAGGCCCAAATGGCCCAGCGAGGCTCACTCTCCAACCTGTAGCTAAAATTTGACATCATCACATGCCCTAATCCCTACTTGCCCACACTTTTGCTGATGCATTCCACCTGCCTGAAATGCCCATCACCCCCTTTTTCTTATCTTGGGATGGATGGAAAAGGGCTTGGGCGAGCCCTGGCATTTCCTATGTCTTGCTTTGAATCCAGATTTCAGCCTTTACTCTAGAGTGTGAAGGAATTAATGGACTCTTCCATGCTTTTTCACCTGTAAACTGAAAATAATCGGTAACAATAGCTTTCATTTCTTGAACATGCACTGTAAGCGAGCTAAGCGCAGTGCTCATGCACGTGAGCGTGATTCCATCTAATCCCCTAGGAGAGGTGTAATGGTGGTCTCCATTTTCCAGACGAGTAACCCAAGGCCCAACCAGGTCAAGCACTATGTAAGAGGGGGCAGCAGGCTTTGTCTCTGGAATTCTTGCATCTGTTCAGCTGACTGAAAAAGGAACCTGGGCCTTGGAGGCACAAAGATCTCAGCGCTTCTCAACCGTGTGACTTTGGGTACCTTACGTAGCTTCTCTGAGCCTCTGTTTCTTCATCAGGAAGTGGAGGAAATCATGGACAGTTTCGTAGTGGTTGTTGTGAGGAAACACTAACCAGGCCCGTCCCAGGGGAGCCCGTGACTCTCCCTGTCCCCAAGCTGACCATTTCCCCAGCTAGCATCTGTCCGTGGCGGCCACACAGTCCGTGGAGGCGCCTCTGCCTCTCCTTCTCCAGGGAACTCTCTGTGACAAGCCCCATTTCTGAACCTACAGCTGAACAGTTCTGATCTTTAACTCCCACATCCTTGCTCTTTCAACCAGAGCAACCTCAGCCCCACTGGCCCTCCAGGAAGGGAGAGGAACGAACCCACAGGGTCTGGAGGCCCCTCTTTCTCTTCTCTGCCTTCCGGCCCCTCCAGCCCGTCGTGTGTTACTCTTTTCCTGGGAATAAGTTGTGACTTCCCTATCTGCTTAACGTGACTCAAATTCCTATTTCAGCCCACCTCCTCCTAATCACTTCATGAATGACCCACCATCCATCAAAACTGAGTCACAGGTGCAAACCCACGCTGCCGCCCCCATTCAGCCAGGGTGCTCTGACGTTTCCCAGGGAGCTCTGATTGGGAAGCTCTGACCATCACACCAGCCTGGATTCTGGTCTCTGTGTGGAAGTTTCAAATGCCACAGTAGAGTGAGTGACCGTTCGCCTGTGTGTGTGTGTGTGTGTGTGTGTGTGTTCGGGCGTTCCGCTCTCCAAACCCAGCTCCCCGCCCAGGGCCCACCACCGCAGAGCCCCGGCACCTGTGACCCTCCCTGCACCTAAATGGACCACTTCTCGAGCAGCATTTGTCACAGCCGACCACTCTGTTTCTCTTGGAATAAAGCATTTTCTCCACTTGCCTTCTGGGACGCACGCTCTCCAATCTCATTGGCTCATCTCCTTGGGCTTCTCTGTGGGTTGTCCCTTCTCTTTTTGACCTCTAGACCTCAGAATGCTCCCGGGGCTCCAGCGCTCAGTCCTGGGACCACTCTTCTGTGTCTGGTCACCAGTGATCTTATCCCGTCTCAGGGACTTCAATGCCATCAGTTCCTGATTCTCCCCCTAACCTGACCTCTCCCCTCAATTCCAGACTCCTTTATTTACCAGCTCAGCATCTCCCATAACAGTCAATAGTAAAACCAGTCACACTGTTGCTCAGGCCGAAAATCTGAGAGTCATTCTTGATCCCTTTTTTTTTTTTAATTTGCCAAATTCAATTCATTGGCAAATCCAGTTGGCTCTATCTTTAAAATATATCTAGACTTTAATCATGACTCACCATCTCCACTGCTACCCAAGGTCCAATAGTAGAGTGAGTCTCTGATCGTTAATTTCATGGATTATTTCATGGATTATTACAACAGCCTTGTATTAGTCAGAATTTTCCAGAGAAACAAAACCAATGTAGAATATATATAACATCTGCTACTTTCCCAGAATTCATCTTGTCAAGGTCACCAGCCACTTCCAGGTTGCCAAACCCCGGGGGCAGTTCTGGGTCTTCAACCTACCAGAGCTAACTACAGCCTTTGACCCAGGAAATCATGTGCTGGTTTCTGAAACACTTTCCCCATTTGGCTTTGAAGACACAGCTCTGGAACTGGGCTCTTATCTACTACTGCTCCTTCTCCTTCTGCTGTGCTGGTTCCTGCCTCTCTGCCTTACCTCCAAATGTCACAGTGCCCTCTTATGGTTCTGTCTTGGGACATCTCCTCTCTTCCATCCAGTCACTCCCTCAATCCAGTGTCAGAGCTCAATGAATCATGTACTCCCTGATGATTTTACATATATATAATTTATGTCTCATCATTCATTTCTTTCTTCTACCTACCTACCTATCATCTATCTATCAATCATCTAATCTATGCCTATCTATCTAGATTTATTTTAAGAAATTGGCTTATTTAATTGTGGGGCTGGCAAGTCTGAAATCTGTAGGGCAGAGTGCAGACTGGTGGGCTGGAAATTCAGGTAAGAGTTGATGTTGCGTTCTTGAGTCTTAGATCTGTAAGGCAGGCCAGCAGGTGGCAAATGCAGATAGGGTCTTTATGTTGTGATCTTGGGGCAGAATTTCCTCTTCTTTGGGAAACCTCAGTCTTTGCTCTTAAGGCCTTCAACTAATTGGGTGAAGCCCATCCACATTATTCACTCAAAGTCTGCTGATTATAAATGTTAATCATACCTGAAAAATTACCTTCACAGCAACATCCAGACTGTTGTTTGACCAAACAACTGTGCACCATAGCCTGGTCAAGAGAGACTTTCAACCAGGTCTCTCTGTATCCACCCTTGCCCCTCTTCAGGAGCCTTCTCCACACACAGCCAGAGTGATCTTATCACAATCTAAGTCACACCATGTCCCTCCTCTGCTCTAATCTGCTAACAGCTTCCTACTTTACTCAGGGTAAATCCAAAGGCTTCCACTGTTCTACAAAGTCCCTTTGGCACCCCTCCAAAAATTTTGACCTTATCTCCAAGGAGTCTGCTCTTCACTCTCTGGGTTCTGGCCACACTAGCTTCCTTGGTGTCACCCAAACATGCCGAAGTTTGCTTACTTCGGGGTCTTTACTCTTCTCCCACATTTATATGGCTCACCTGTCACTTCATCCAGGTATCTGCTCAAATGCCACTTCCCCAAAGAGCTTTTTCTGGCCATCCTACCTTGTTTCCTTGCTTTCTTGTAGCACTGGTCCTAGGTATACATTTCGTTTCTTGCATTTCCCTCCCCTACTAGATTGTAAGCTCTATTAGAGTAAAGGATTTGTCTATTTTGTTCTCCCAAAACAATATCTGGCACGTAGCTGGGGCTCAACCAATAGCTGATGAGTTGAGTGAATGAATGTGTTGGAAATACTGACTCCAGGAACCCCTAGATGTTTGGTCTGGACAGTTTCCTACTTCTCTGAGCCTCATTCATCACATCTAGCATGTAAGGGGCCTGGCCCATGCTGTGTGTTCAAAAATACTGGTTATTATTCTTTTCATAGTTGTGAAATCATTTGTTTACCAAGAAACACAATCCTTTTTGTGTCTTAGGTTCATAGCAAACTCTAAGGCATTCGATAACTTGACACATATTTACTGGTGGCCTACCATGTGACAAGCACCATTCTAGGCACAAGAGATGCAGCAACCAGTGAAATGGACAAAGTCACTGCCCACCACACCATACTGGTGGCTCGGACAGGGAGTCGGAATCGAGATGTGAGCAGGCGTTCAATTCTAGAGATTCTTTGAAGTTGGAGCCACAGGATTATTTTGTTACCTTGGATGTCAAGGGTGAATGAAGAGAGGAGTCAAAGACAACTCTAAAGTTGTCCCAAGTCAAGCGGTGCTGTCATCTATTGGGATGTGAAACAGAAATGAGCAGGTCCAGTGAGGGTATCAGGAGTTCTGGTTGGATTTGTTAACTTGGAGATGCCTGTTTGACATCTGTAAAGACGAGGGCCACAGACATACATGTTGTGGTCATCAGGGAGTACATGATTCATTGAGTTCTGACACTGGATTGAGGGAGTGACTGGATGGAAGAGAGGAGATGTCCCAAGACAGAACCATAAGAGGGCACTGTGACATTTGGAGGTAAGGCAGAGAGGCAGGAACCAGCACAGCAGAAGGAGAAGGAGCAGTAGTAGATAGAGCCCAGTTCGAGAGCTGTGTCTTCAAAGCCAAATGGGGAAAGTGTTTCAGAAACCAGCACATGATTACCTGGGTCGAAGGCTGTAGTTAGCTCTGGTAAGATGAAGACCCAGAACTGCCCCCGGGGTTTGGCAACCTGGAAGTGGCTGGTGACCTTGACAAGATGAATTTTGGGAAAGTAGCCGATGTAAAGCTGAGTGGAGTGGGATCGAGAAAGGAAGACAGGGAGTGGACCTAGTGGGAGTACAGTTGGCTCTAGAGGTAGAGTTTTTAGCTATCACTTTAAATTAAAGGCTAAAATGGAAAGATGACAAATTTAAAGAAGGATCAGCATATTGGGTCCAACACACGAGCAGAGTTGATCTGGAAAACCCTGTATGGGGAGCTGATTAAACCAAGGTGCAGTGGATTTCCCAGCAGTCTCCCAAATGAAATTTTGGCCTGTCCCTGGAAAAGTGGGTGACCTAGGGAGTTGTTCTATTTTTGCTATGGCCAACAGGAAACTTAGAACCAAATGTGTACCCCAATATTAGTAATCATACCAAATCTCATTCAATCTGTCTTCCCCTTTGGCTCTTTTCCCAGCCTATCCATATTGTACTGATCTTGCTCTGCACACACCCACCCCCACCCACATACATACCCCCACCCTCCCACACACACCCACGCACCCGCACCCACACCCACCCACCCACAATACACACCCCCACCCTCCCCCCCACACCCACGCATCCACACCCACACCCATCCACCCACACATACACACCCCCACCCTCCTACACACACCCACATATACACCCCTCCCCCTCCCACACACACCCACGAGCCCCCTCTCCCCCCCACCCCTTTCTGGTTTATATTCTCACCAGCTTCGTTGTTTTTATGGACTGGGGGTTGGGTAAGAAGTATTTAAACGCAAATAAGTGAATCAGGGTTGCCCCCTGGTGATGGGCAGGTGACACTGCAGGCAGAGAAAGCCCAACTGCCCTTAATCCTCAAAGAATACATCTTTCTGAGGCACTGCTTGAGAGTTAATGGGAGAGCAAATGGGTGAACATTTATACTCTCTGATTTGAGGGGCATTGGGAAGTCTCTGTCCCCATGTCTACGCCTGGGTGGTGGCGGTGGGGGGGGGATCCTACCCGTGTGATCATGATGGTGACCGTTAGTGATGCTCCTTGGAGATGCCAGAGGGAAAATGTGTGCGGTTGTTATAGAAAAATTCCTGCTTGCTGGCTGATGCCCAAGTCCTGTGGTCTCCAGATAGCAGATGCTGAGGTGGATAAAAAGGCTGAAATGGGGAAGGGAGGGAGGAAAATTTCAGGCCATGGGGGTGGGGGGACCTGGCACTGAAACCGGGTCTTGGGGCCAGCCAAGGGGTAGCTGAGGCAGCAAGAGAAACAGAGGATGAGACATGTGGGCTTCCAGAGACCAGTGTTGCCCGAGCTGGGCTGCTCTGGGAGGAGGGGATGGTGTGTGCCTCTGACCCTGACTTCTGCTGGCATTTCTGACTTCCTTCCCCTGCAGTCAAAGGCAGGCGTGGCAAGGGGTGTGAATCGTGTGTGCTTGAGCGTGTGTGTGTGAGTGTGCATACATGTGAGTGTGTCTGTGTGCATCTGTGCGTGCATGGGCGAGAGTGATGTGTTGTGAGTGTGCACGTGTGGGTGTGTTTGTGCGTGCATGTGCATGCATGTGTGAGAAGAGTGTGTTGGTACGTGGGTGCTTTATGTGTCTGTGTGTCTGCAGGTGTGAGAGCGTGGGTATGTGTGTATGCGAGGGCGCGTGTACAAGTGTGTGTAGGCACGTGCATGTAAGCACGAGTGTGAGCAGATATGGGTGTGAGTGGTGTCTGGGAGCATGTGTCTGTGTGCGTGTGTGCAGGGGAGGGTGTGTGAGCGTGTGTGGTGTTGGAAGGGAGGCCGTGCGTGTTTGGCTGAGAGAGCTCTGGCTGGTGCAGGGGGGCCCCGTGGAGCCAGCGCGGGTGGAGGGCGCCCCGTGGGGCGCGAGGCGGCCGGGAGCCAGGGGGAGGCGGCCCGGGAGCAGCGGCCCTGACGCTGGGGGCTGAATGGAGGAGCCGGGAAGGTCGGTCCAGCCCGCGGCAGCCCCATCAGAACGTTCTCGCTCCTTCCACGCCCCGCTCCCGCCAGCAGCCGGCCGGATGCGGTGGCTCTGAAGTCAGGCAGAGCGCGGCCCAAGAAGCGCCCACGTCTCCAAGTGTCAGCTCCCGGTTGCGAGGCGGGGCGAGCACCCTTGGCCGCAGAGCCGGGGCGGTGAGGGCGAAGGGGAGCCGTCGTGCCTGCGAGCGCCCCCTGGCGGCCGAGGAGGTGCCAGGCCCCACGGGAGGGCCTTGCAAGTGCAAACACGCGGCTTCCTCACGCGATCCTGCGCCGTAGAACAGTCGGCTTTCAGCGAGAACGCCGGGGCCCGGAGGGCTTTGCTCACGTGCCTGAGGACACACACCTTCCAAGGGGCAGGGCCCCGAGCTGCCGTCCTCAGCACCGACCACTCAGCCCCCGGGAGAGCAGGTGGCTCTAGAGCGCGCCTGCGGGTGCTGGGCGCGTCCCGGACCCTCCGGAGGCCGCCCCCTCGTCCCCTCCGCCCTCCATCTCCGCCCCCCGTCCCTTCTAGGGGTGAAAGGGGACGATCGAGGGAGAGGATGCGTCCTCTTCTCATCCCGGGTGAGCACTACCTCGCTGCAGAAGTTCCTGGGTTCCTGGAATTCTGGTCGCTCAAAGAACAGACACGGATGTCGGTTCTCGTACCCACCCTACTGGCAACGCGACGGTAACAACATAGTGCGAGTGTACAACGTGCTCAGGCGCGATTCTTCATTTCACCGACAAACATTTATTAGGCTCCAACCAGGGTCTGGAAATGGCAAAGACAGTCGTGCCCGCAAAGGGCCCGCAGTCTGTAAGGACAGCTGAGGACAGATGCAGGGAGCGGGGAAGCTGGGGGCGGGGGCAGGACCCCTGAGGAGGTACCACCTGCCTCCAGTGAGGAAGTGGGGGAGCGCTCAGGCTCCTCCGGCCCTTTGCTCCCATCTCATGCCCGGGGTGCCCCTCTACCCTCTCCTACCCTGCTAGGGCACCAGCCCAGACCACGGCCCTCCCTCCTCTCCTCTCCTCTCCTCTTCTTCTTCTTCTTTTTTTTTTTTTTAAGATTTTATTTATTTATTTGAGAGAGAGAGAATGAGAGAGAGCACATGAGAGGGGGGAGGGTCAGAGGGAGAAGCAGACACCCCGCCGAGCAGGGAGCCCGATGTGGGACCCGATCCAGGGACTCCAGGATCATGACCTGAGCCGAAGGCAGTCGCTTAACCAACTGAGCCACCCAGGCGCCCTCTCCTCTCCTCTTCTGAGGGACTCCAGCAGCCCTTGTGCCCCCGCGGTGGAACCGAGTGTCTGCTACCTTTATAGGCCCTGAAACCGGCCCTACCTGGTTTTCAGTGCAAGGGACCCATCTCCACCGTTAGACTGCGTACCCTCCAGGGCACAGGCTCAATTTCACATTCCTCAGACACCCGCGCCTAGGTGGCCTAGACTGGGACACACTCATCCTTACTGATGCTTGAGTCTGGGGGTTCTTTATCTGCGCCCCCCGCCCCCCCCACAGGGCTGAACCGCTGAGGAAATCCTAAGTGCTGAGTCAGGGCCCAGCTTTGGCAAGCAGGCCGGCGTCTCATTAAGTGGGAACAGGATACAAACTCCCCGCAGCATTCATGGGATCGATGTCCAAGGCGCAGCTGCCATCTATGTTTTAAAATTTGCAGTTGGGGATCATTGTGAAACTTGATTGCTCTGTCTTGGGGACTTCTTGAAGTCCAACTCCACAATAAAGCCAATCAGACTCAACCATCAGATGTCAAATAGGGGCTAATGAACCATTCACGGGCTTGGGAGAGAAATCAGGCAATCTCTTATTTCACGATCATCCCTTCCAAATATTGAATCTGAACTGTAAGCAGAATTTGCCGTAATTGCATCCCCCTCCTCTCGGGCGTGGGGGATCATTGGCATTCACGGCATGTCTCGGCTTTCTGGAAAGAGGCTTGACGAGCCGACCCACTGCTTTCCAGAGGCACGTGCTTCTAGGGCATCGTGCTGACAGGGAGCAGGCAGGGCAGGGAGCGCTGGGATTCCTCCTGGCCTTGTGATTGAGCCTGTCGAGCTTGATGTTGGCTGGGCATCCCAAGTCCTCACGTGGCATCCTCTTTGTGGGGGGGGGGCATCTGCATGGAGGGAGGGGGACCCCCTCACAGAAGCCCCACCAGGAGCTTGGGTGAACTTCAGGAGGGTAGGTGGAGCTCAGGGACAATGTCCTGTGTCTGGTCCCTATCTCTCTATCAGCTGCATTAGGGACTGCAAAGACTAGCGTCTTGGCCCTACCTGATGCCCCAGTACCTACACGGCTCCCTGTGCCCATCTGAAGTATCTGGCTGGGTGATATGGGTTTGTCGTCCCCTCTACCTGGGGCAGGGCCATGATGCAGGCCATTATCACTCTCATTGTCATTCCCACAGGGATTTAGGGTAGTACAATGGTGAGTCACTCCCTGAGTCAGAGACGGCTGGTTGTCCACTGAAGTCTCCTCTCCCCTCCCGAACTATACAGTCAGGGGTGGAAAGCAGCTGTGGAGCTGGGGAATGCAGCTAGGCTTGGTCACGTAACTAGCTGTCATCACTGGACTGTATGAGGAAGTGATGTGGGCCACTTTTTGTTCAAGGCTCTTGAGAGGCACCATGCCTCCTTCATCCTTGTTTTCCTCTTTTGCTGATTAGTTGCCAATGACGACAAGGCTCTACAAGATGGCGGAGTCACAAGATGGAAGGAGCCAGGGTCTTTCAATGGACACGTTCAGGATAGGGGCCATGGTGGATAGAGTGCATCAAATAGTTCCACTTCTTGTCCCTCTGTGCATCTTACTGTGATGCAAACTCACAATCCCTCCTGCAAAGGTGGAGGATACTGCTCACGTCAGTGGAATGAGGGATCAGTAAAATGAAGCAGAAGTTCCAAGTCTAAATGTCATGAGATCCTGCATGCTTCTGTGTGTTGGCCTCTCTGCCATCTGACTAGTCTGCTAGAGGAGAAGAGATGAGCCTAAGAAGCTTGTTGGAGATGTCACGGTCTGTAAGTAGAGCCAGGCCTTGGACCCAGAGAGACTGGCAGCAGAGCCCACCACCCCACTGAATGGCCACTCAAGAGTGTGGCTCACATGGAGTGAGCCTCGCCCCCAAGTTGTGCAGCCAAGGCCAGTCTAGAGCAGCCTTCAACCATAATCCCTGACATGCTGAGCCCAGCAAGATCAGCAGAGCTACCTAGCTGAGCCCCATCTGACTCCGGATGTCTGTGCCACGAGCATTTACTGTTGTGCGCCACTGAAGTTTTGTGGTTGTTTGTTATGCAGCATTAGGATGAGAGGTCACGGATACAGTGGTCTACCAACCAGGAATGACTCTATGCCTTGGACTGTGATGGGAGAGAGAAATTTCTGTCCTACGTTTTGGGGTTGACTTGTAATAGCAGTTTGGCTCACCCTGATTCAAAGTCTCCACTACTTCTGTGGCTCCCCCATTGCTTCAGGATGAAGGGTCCAGAAACATCTGGCCACTGAGTGCCTCTCCAGCTCCCCTGAGCATGCCTCTCTCCTCTCCTTCTACACACTAGCGGTACGGGCTTTCTCCCAGGAGCTCAGATGCTCCAGACAGTCTCCAACATTATAACCTTATCTTGTGTTTTTCCCTCTGCTTGGAACACCCCTCCTGCCGACTTAGCGTAACGCTCAGCTAAAATGTGCCTCCTTCTGGCAAACTTGTCCTTATTCTCAGAGGAGGTTGGTCCCCGTTAAGATGGTCCCAAATCTCTCTGCATTTCCTCATGGCACTCAGTGCCTTGGCGACTCCTGACTGGGTGTGTCTTCTCCATCACGAGGCAGGAACCCCGTGTGGTGTGCCTCCCATGGGCACATACCTGACACATTGCACATGCTTACTATTTCTTAAATAAATGGGTGACACAGTGGTGTAGTTGACATTCTCTAGACTAGGGTTACAAGCTTTTTTAACAGACACCCCTAGCTTGGGAGGACATATTAGGGACCCCCTTCTCCATGTATCGCCTAGTTGTATGTTCGTTTCCCTCTGAACCTTACTCCCCAGCTGAAGCTCTCCAGTGGCCATTCAGTGGGGCAGATGCGCTCTGCTGCCAGTCTCTCTGGGTCCAAGGCCTGGCTCTACTCCTTACCGACTGACTGTGACATCTCCAACAAGCTTCCTAATGCCTCCCTGCCTCAGTTTCCTCATCTGTAAAATGGGGATTGCTCTGAGGAATACATGAGCGCGTTTGCAGAGCCTCACATTTGGTGTGAGTTATAAAAGCATAAGCTATGATGATTCAAGTCGAGGACTGTCTTTTATTCATTTTTATATCTCCTGTGTGCTGGCAGAATGCCTAACGCAGTGCTGGCAGAAAGAATGTGCTCAATAAATGCCTTTTAAAAAACATCCCAGAGGTCTTTAAAAACACACACACACTTTTTTTAAAGAGCAGTTTTAGGTTTACAACACAACTGAGAGGAAGGGGCAGAGATTCCCCATGTCCCTCTGTCCCCCACACGTGCACAGCCTCCTATTACCAACACCACTCACCACATGGCATAGTTTTTTTGAACCAAGGACGTACTCATAATGGCACATCATAACCACCCAAAGTTAAAGTTTATAGTTTATCTTAGGGCTCACTCTTGGTGCAGAATATTCTATGAGTTTGGACAAACGTAGAATGATGTAGATCCATCATTGTAACGTCACACAAAGTACCTTCACTGCCCTCCTCCTCCTTCTCCTTCTTTTCCTTTTTTTTTGCACCTGTTATGCCAAGAATCCAGGCTCCTTTCCAGTGGTTCTCGCAAGCGTGCTTCGCTGGGTGGAGAGGCTAGCCTCAGCTGAACGGTCTTTTTCTGATCGTTTTCCTTCAGGCCTTTCAGGAGGCCAACTCGGCTCTTAGAGAGGGTGCTTAATACACTCGATATATACACGAGTTCTCTTGGCAAGAGCCTTGCCTTCAACTTGTTTACAACAATGCCAGCAGCATCCGGGCAACACGGGCTCTTCTGGTTTTGCTGCAGTGACATTTACAGGCCATTGTTTTCTTTTGTGAACAGTGCCCCCCATTCCCTGCCTTCCTTGACATACCTTCTTTGTAGATCTGCACGGAACAACTCCGCGTTTTCCAGAAGGCCTGCCTCCCCTCTTTCCCTTCGTGTTCGTCATTTTGGCGAATTACTGGAAGGCAGTGGTTCCAGACGAATGGCAGTAAATGCCTTTTGAGTGAGTGAATCAAAAAAAGTCATGGAAATAGTATGGAGAAGAAAAGATCAGAATGTAGACATTGAAACAGTTATTCAACTGCAAACCCAGCGCCTGTCCCAAGGTTACCGCCATGTTTCTCCATTGCTCAGTCTGGGCTGGAAACAATCATCAGAGAAAACGAATTTCATGGTGTTCCTTTTGCACCTTCTTTGGACCCCACATGGCACCCCAGCTTGGTCCCCAACTTCCTTCCCTTGTCACTTGCTACTCCCAGGGGCTCCTGAAGAAATGGCACAGGAATCGGCAGTGATTGGAAGTCTTTGAGCATCGCTGAACACCCAAGGTGGTGCATTCATATGGGCAGCATTCATTGCTCTATGTTCTGACCCGCTCATTCAAAAGTCCACCGTGTTTTTTTTTTTTAAAAGATTTTATTTATTTATTTGTCAGAGAGAGAGAGGGAGAGCACAAGCAGGGGAAGAGGCAGGCAGAGGGAGAAGTAGGTTCCCTGCTGAGCAAGGAGCCTGATGTGAGACTCGATCCTAGGATCCTGGGATCATGACCTGAGCTGAAGGCAGACGCTTAACCCACTGAGCCACTCAGGCGCCCCTTCATTGTGTTATTGATACCTATAGCCCCCACTTGTCCCTCTTCTTTCTACCATGATTTGGGAAAAGACTTGGCAGCTAGCTGGGAGGTTGTGACCTTCCTAGAAATTGTCACCATCATATCAACTCTCAGCAGTGACTGAGCGCTTAGTTTGTGCAGACAGTTGTCTGTATTTTACCTGCATTCACTCATTGACTCCTTACAACACCTCCGCGAGGTGGGTCCACCCCACTTCAGAGATGCAGAAACGTAGGCTCTGAGAGATTATGTGCCCAGGGTGGGAGAGCCAGGATCCCTGACTCGAGCATACATCACAAGACAGGTGTGGCACCTCCCGGCGGGCCACACGTGTCATCCTGAAAAGGCTTGGCAAACGGTGCCCCAGAAGACCTGCATCATGACAGCCCGTTCTTTCAAAAACATTTGCTGAGTGTCTTCATTGTGTCAGGAAGCTGCAGGGAGGCAGGAAGGGTGTCCCCCGACTGGCGCTGGATAAGTGGAAAGCTCCCTCCCATACCAAGCAGGGCCAAGAGTGATCCTGGGGAGTTTGGTGTTAACAGGAAGCTGAACCGAGGGACCCTGAAGAGAGGGTCTTCAGGTTCCCCCTGAAGAGAGGCAGGTTCCCCCACTTGAAACAAGGTCCTGAGCAGGTCTGCAGTCTCCCACCAGGACAAGTGGATTTGCAAGGCCAGGGGCAGAAGACCCACGTGGTGTTAGAAATGGCCCACTCTATTCATTGGCAAGGAGTCCTTTCTGGGAAAAGGGCGAGTGTGGGCTGACGGTGACTAGCATGGATTTGGGGCCAAACAGACCTCAATTTGAATTTTAGCTCAGCCACTCCCTGGCCACACTGGGTCTCCGTTTCCTCATATGTAAAATGGGGTTAATAGTTGTACCTCCTTTTTTAGGTTGTTTCAGTGGGTAAATGAGTAAAGTTTGTAGCCCAGGACGGGCATAGAAATAAATGTTTATCACAACAACAACAATCGTGCAGGTATTTTGCCCCACGATGGTGTATTTGGCCTGCACGGACATCCTTAGTGCGAAGTCATGATGCCAGGTAACGCAGCACTAAGTGCAAGGCACGGTTTTAAGAGCTTGACAGGTACTAACTAATTTAATTCCTACACCAACCTTATGATGTGGGTATTAATGATCGTCTTCATTTTGCAGATGAGAAAACGGAGGCCCAGAGAGGTCTCTCCCAGAAATCTTTTGGGGAGGCCCCATATGGCTGCAGGCCGCTCATCAACAGAATGCTTTTGTTTGAGATGAGAACGTATTCTACACATTCAGCGAAGGAGCCCTAATGGATCCCCCAACATCTGCGAAACCTCTTCACAATCAGGTAAGTCTTTTTTTTCTTTTTAAATTAAAAATTAAGAACTCTTGTCCTTCAAAAGACACTCTTAAGAGACTGAAAAAGATGAGCACCGGGCTGGGAGAAAATATTTGCAAATCACACATCTATAAAAGGTTTGAATGCAGATTACATAAACAACTCTCAAAAGGCAACAACAAGAAAACAAATAACCCAATTTTTCCCCCAAATAACCCAATTTTAAAAAATGGGCAAAGTTTGACACCTAGATTCCTTTCTTTCTTTCTTATTTATTTCTTATTTATTTTTTATTATTATGTTCAATTAGCCAATATATAGTACTTGGCTCTAAGGTAAACTAGATGAGTGATTATTCTTAAGTTCATTATCTGTAAAATAAAGATGATGTGGCCAAATTCCCTGAGTTGGCGAAAAAGAAAATGTTACAATAAAAATTGAAGTACACTCTGAAAAAAATAATAAATAAAAAAAATAAAATGGGCAAAAGATTTAAACAGACACTTCAACCAAGAAGTTCAGTGGAGGAGTGCCTGGGTGGCTCAGTCGTTAAACGTCTGCCTTAGGCTCAGGTCATGGTCTCAGAGTCCTGGGATCGAGCCCTGCATTGGGCTCCCCACTCGGTGGGAAGCCTGCTTCTCCCTCTCCCACTCCTCCTGCTTGTGTTCCCTCTCTCGTTGTGTCTCTCTCTGTCAAATAAATAAATACAATTTTTTTTAAAGATTTTATTTATTTATTTGACAGAGAGAGAATGAGAGACAGAGAAACAGACCCCCTGCTCAGCAGGGAGCCCGATGCGGGACTCGATCCCGGGACTCCAGGATCATGACCTGAGCCGAAGGCAGTCGCTTAACCAACTGAGCTACCCAGGCGCCCTACAATTTTTTTTTTTTAAAAGAAGTTCAATGGATGGCAAATAAGCATGTGAGAAAGTGTTCAATTGTCCTGGTTTAAAGGCGAATTCAGTCCACGTGGAGCTGCTTTGCACTCCGTAGAAGAGCTACAATGTAGAAGATGGAGCTCCCAGGTGTTAGCAAGAGTGTGGAGGAATCAGAGCCCTTCTCCACTGCTGGCTGGAACACAAAGCCGTAAAACCATTTTGGAAAACAGTTTGGCAATTTCTTAAAAAGCTAGATTTACACGTATCTTAGGATCCCAGCTATTGTCAGGTAAATACTCCTCGGTATTTATCCAAGAGAAACGGAAGCGCATATCCATGGGAAAACTTGAACCGGAACGTTCACAGGAGCTTTATTTGTAACAGCCCATCCAATGAATGGATAAACAACTTTTGGTATATAAAATATATGAAATTAGAGGAAATGCAAACACACCCCTATCGACAGAAAGCAGATCGGTGGTTGCCTGGGGACGAGGGGCGAGGAGTGAAGGGGGCAGATTTCAAAGGGGCCGGGGGAAATTTTAGGAAGGATGGGTAAGTTTACTATCTGGGGGCGGCAGTTGCTTCACAGGTGTATACATTTCCCCAAACTTACCCCGCTGTAGGCTTTAGAGATCTTCAGTTTTTGTCTGTCAGTTATACCTCAATAAAACCGTGGAAAATGAGATTCATATGTGAAGAGTCGGGGGTTTAAGAGCGGTTGGAGGCCCTGAGTGGTTCAACTCTGGCTCCGTCTAGGTTACTCCTTATTAAGAAACTGTTTTTTAAAATTAAATCTCCAATAGAGGCCAGGCCCTCCCTGTACTAGGCACTTCTGCTTTGTGTTCTCGGGACCTGGGAGGAGCCTGTGCAAGCAGGTGGCCCCCAAAAGAGCATGGGGTGGGGAAGGGCTTGGGGAAATCCCTTCCCATCTCCATTCGGCGTTCAGCTTCACAGGTGTGTTGTCCTGGCCCTTTTAGAAAGCGAGTTCCGTGGAGCATTTCCCTAAACCTCCTTCTAGACGCTGGGGGAAGTTGAAGGATCAGTGTGTTCGAGCGAGACTGGCAGTTGGCCGCGCGATCATCCGGGCTCAGAGCTAAGCCAGGGACGGGGAGTCTCGGGGGGCAGGGCCCTGGGTGTTTGCTCCGTGTGCTCGTCATCTTCCAGCTCCCCGGGGACGTGGGGCTGTCTCACGCGTATCGCAGCCTGTCTACTGTGAAGGCAAACTCGGCAGGCAGACTGGGCTCGGCTGAGACAATGTGTCTGTTCACGGTCTGGTGCTCTTGCCCTCCCTGCACCAACTCAAGTGAGGATTTTTAATGATGCTCAGAAATGGTTTGCAATGGAAATCACCACTGGATCCCACCCACAGCCTCTTGGTGTATGTGTGTGTGTGTGTGTGTGTGTGTAGGATACAAACCCAAGGCGGATGCCACTTGGCTCCCGACCCATCTCCAGGGGCAGCTGTGCAAGTCTCCCCTCTCCTGGCTTGCCAGTCCTTGGAAGGCCCTGCTGGATGGATGGATAAAGGCGGGCTCAGCAGGAGCTGAGTTGTGAGTCTCCAACTGGACCAGCTGACAGTGTAGACAACAGAAGGAACGGGCTCTGAAGGCAGGAGGGACTGAGGGAGTGACGAAATGAGCATGGGTGTAAGTCCCAGAGTCCTTGCTATAACCCCGAGCACTGCTGGCCACCTCACATCAGAGGCCGTGCTGCACAGTGGAACACTTTCAGCAACTTCCTTGGCCTCCACCTAATAGACGCCAGCAGTATTGACCACCCCGCTGCCCCCACCAAAGTCAGGACAAGCAAAACTGTCCCTGGACATTGCCAAATGTCCCTTGGGGGAGAGATCACCCCGGTTGAGAGCCACTGGACTAACCACTTTGGACCTCGGTTGCATCACCTGTGAAATGGCCACACTGGACCTCCTTGAGGGCAGAGGGTTGGACTAGACCTGCACCGTCCAATATGGCGGCCATGAGTCACATTGGGCTACTGAACACTTGAAACGCGGCTCATGTGACAGAGATATCCTGTGTGTGGAAGACACAGGCTGCATTTTGAAGACTGAGTATGATAAAAATCATGCAAAATATCTCATCCATAATTTTCATATTGCTTCCATGTTGAAACGATATTTTGGATGTATAATAAACTAAAATATGTTATTAAAATTAATTTCACAAGTTCCTGTTTACTTTTTAAAATGTGGCTAAGAGGAAATCTACGATGGCTTACGTGTCTCACACCGCATTTCTATCAGGCGGTGTTGGTGTAGAGAAGAGACAAATGTGAATCGAAGAGTCACCAGAGAAAGTCACCAAGAGGATGCGCTGCTCATAAGGGCCGGGAGGACACAGTACTTGGAGCGGTGGAAGACACTGACAAGCAACGCCGTGTGGCAGATGAGAGCATGGACCGGGGGATGCCAGGGGTCAGGGGCCTGGGCTCAGGGAAGGCTCCCTTGAGGAAGTGATGCTACAGAGAAGCTCTGAGGGAGGAGGAGGAAGAAGAGCACTTGGTGCAGAGGGGACAGCTAATGCCAAAGCGCTGAGCTGGGTGGGAGCACAAAGCAGCTGAGACAGCATGGTGGGGAGTAGGGCAGACCATGCCGGGCTTCCTGGGCTGGGGTGAGGAGCCGGTCTCCATCCTGAAAGCAGTGGGAAACTGTCAAAGGGATTTTAAACAGTGGGGTGACATGATCTGATTTGCATTTTAAATACACACTCTATCTTTGCTGTTTTATCTCCTCTCCTAAGAGGTCACAGAAGGTTCTAGAACAGGCTGCTGGGTCCAAATCTGAGCTCCATTACTTGCTACCTCTGTAATCTTGGGTAAGTAACTTAAATTCCCAGTGCCTCAGTTTCCACATCTGTAAAATGGGGATGACGATGATAACAGCATTTACTTCGTGAGGTTGTTAGGATGTTTAAATGAATTATTACGTGGAGAACACGTAGAACAGAGTTGGGCGCCGTAACCACTTGGTGTTATTCGATATTAACTTTCTGATGGTGGAGCCCTCGACCTTAGAAGTCTCAGCTTTTCTTGTTCTGAGGGACACAGGGAGAGAAGTCCGCCAAAGACCATGATCCCAAGTTTTCTCCTACAGCGGGATTCCTTGCAGTTCCTCCCAGCACTGCTTCCTTTTAAAGCCAGTCGAATAAAGAGGTGCCATTCCAGCAGGAAGGAGAAGAATGAGCTTCCCTTGGTTCTTGTCCCCCCACCCCCCGAGAGCGCCCCAAGCTGCCAGGCCAAGGCGGGGAGAAGGCACATCTTTCACAACTTCATGCACGTATTTGGAAAAGTCCTTGATTGTTAAGTTCTTTGACCACATTCCAAGAACCCAGCAGTACCTCCTCAGAGGGTGACCCCTGGGAGCCAAGACCGGTCTAGGATATGTTGCAAATTGCCCAAGGGTTTATAGCAGCTTTGGCAGCCTGACATGTGTACATAAGAGCTCAAAATCTTGAAAATCCATCTGGGTACTAAGCTGGGTACCTCTGGAGCTCTGCAAGCTAATTCGAGCAGAAGCTTCCTAGCCGTGCTTAGCCGCGAGCCTGACTTGCCATAAGTGGATAGCTTTGGGCAACTCTCCACTGCGCCTGTCTCCTGGGAGGATTAAGTTCATGCTGTGTGCGCCAGGGGCAGAGGAAGAGAGGCTCCTGTCAGCCTTGACCCAGGGAGGCCCAGACTTGTCCATTTATCTTCTTCCTCCCTATACAAACAAGAACTAAATTTGGTCTAAGCTTGCTTGGGAATTTTGCTCACCCTGAGATAGACCTTGGGAGCTTAATCCTTTGGGGTCCCAAGGGATTCTGGATCAACTTCATTCTCTCCAAAGGATAGCCTGGGGGTGGCATGATCCCGTGTGGTGGGGCAGCTCCAGACACAGCCTCCCTGTGTGACAGTTACCCAAGCAGAGGGGAAAGGGTTGTGAACAAACCTCTTTGCACGCTGTGATAGAATAAGAAATAGATTTGCCTTCGTCTCTGCTCCTGTCACAGTGTTCCTAAAACCCTTGTAATTTCCTGAGGGATAGTGGTGCTAGGTCTTTGACCCTGGGTCCTGACAGAAGAGCTTCTAATACCCTTGGAATCTCGGGGTGATGAGTGTGTCTTTTTGTATGTTAATGAGATGACTGGTGGCTGGGGGCCCCTAGATAGCACCAGGATGGGGGCTGGCCACCAGAAAGATCAAGTCATGATTAGAAGCTGGGAACTTACAGCCCCACCTCTAACCTCCGGGGAGGGACAAGGGGCTGCTGATTGAGTTAATAATTGATTATGCCCACGTGACGAGTGCCGCATAGCAATCTCTAACCTATGGAGTTCAGAGAGCACCTGGGCTGGTTAACGTGTGAGGTGTGGGGAGGGCAACACACCTCGAGAATGAATGGAAACCCCACGCTCCCTTCCCACATCTTGTCCTATGCATCTCTTCAGCTGGCTGGTCACCTGCATCCATTGTAATGTTCTTTGTAATAAGTCAGTAAGCATCGATAAATGTTTCCCTGAATTCTGTGAGCCATTCTAGCAAATTATCAAACCCAAGGAAGGGTTCTAGAACATTTATAGCCAGCCAGCCAGAAGGATGGGTGACAACCTGAGACTTGCAAGTGAGTCCGAGCCGGCGGCCAGTGGGACTGAGCTCCTAACCTGTGGGGTCTGCCCTAACTCCAGGCAGAAAGTGTCAGATTTGAGTTAAATTGTAGGACGACCATCTCAGTGTCCATTGAGAACAAGAGAATTGCTTGATGTGGAGAGGTCTGGTTGAATTGGAAGTGTTCTGAGAGCCAAAGAAAACAACTTGCTTTTGCATGTTCTCTCTTATCAGAGAACTTTCCCTAAAGTGCCCAGCAGACCTTGTCTTGTGTCTGTTGGTCAGAACCGTGTCACCAGCGCACCCCAGA
Organism: Mirounga angustirostris; assembly: GCF_029215605.1. Classification (NCBI taxonomy): domain Eukaryota; kingdom Metazoa; phylum Chordata; class Mammalia; order Carnivora; family Phocidae; genus Mirounga; species Mirounga angustirostris. The sequence continues at coordinate 157,641,482 of NW_026991712.1, forward strand.
ACAATCCTTGGAGTTAGGATGGCCTGGCTGGGTTAGACCAGCCATGACGCATGCCTGGGGGCCAGCCAGGCTTTGGTGGCAAGGAAGCCCTGGAGAATGGATGCTGGTAGGAACTCTATTGTCCTGCAGAGCCTTTATCCCAAGAGCAACAGGGAGTCATTGTAAGGCGGGATGCAGCAGAATGACATGATCAGATTTGTGTTTTTAAAAGGCTCTTGGGCAGGAGAGTGGCGAACGGGTTGAAAGGAGGCAAGAACAGAAGTGGGGAGATTAGTTCCAAGCTGTCCAGGCTTTTATAACAATGAATAAAGTCAGCTAGGATTTCATTCTAGCTATACATACTTTTTGTTAGGACTTTACTATTTCGCAGGATAATGCTTTGAAGAACCTCCTGATAGATTTTCCCTTCTTAACAATTTACTTTTTTGCTCTCTCGCAGCCCTTAAAACTGGGCTAGGAGACCAAGCTCATTGCCCAGGAAAGAGGAGGTTCATTGTTTGCCCTAAGTTTCAAACTAGACTTTCTAAGTCCATGGAAAGACAAGAGTCTAGAACAGGAGTCAGCAAAATGTGGCATGCAAGTCAAATCCTAAAAGATTTGCCATCTGGTCCTTTATGGAAATGTTTGTCGTCCTAGTCTAGAAAGGCAGACTTTGGAGAGAGGAGGCATTTTCTTGGAACATCTAAAGCTAACTTCTTCATATCAAGATCCACGGCTTAGAAGAATTACCACAGAGCAGGAGGGACTAGGATCTATCTTGAGGGAAGTTTGGCCACACAAGATTGGGGAATGTTCCTCTAGTGTTGAGGCAGGCAAGGCAGGATGGGCTTTAGATGTGAATGTCCTGACTTACCCAGAGTCAGAACTCCCAAAGGCCCATGGGCATATATCCGGGGAAACTTTAAGACACCCATTTGCATTTTCATGGACGGCTCCAGTGTGGCTCAGAGACAGCAGAGGTAAGTGGCTGGGGGAGACTCTTTGGAAAGGTGGACGTCCAAGCAGCCTCACCTAATTCCACACACTCTGGTCTCTGGACAACTTTGACATTTCAGGAAGGCCTTGCCTGATCCCCCTTCCTCATTCCACGAAGCTAGCTCCCCCGTTATATCCTTACAAAGAGCTCCAGCCTTCCCCTTTCATAATGCTCATTACACCTGTAATTCTTCACGATCTGTTTAGCCTAGCAGACCATTAGTTCTATGAGGCAGGTGCTGTAACTTGTTTGTGGTTTTATCCTTGTCATGTAACTCAGTGACACCACTGACTTGGTATGCCACGAAAGAATGGTGTGCCACGAAAGAATGAATGACTAGCTCAGAAGACCACTGCTTAGTCGATCCCTAGCTGTTGGATATTTCATTGTCCAGTAGCTCTTGGCACCATCCCTATGAAAGGCAGGATCCCAATTTAAGAGAGCAGAAGAGAAAACCATTAATGGAGGGGCCGCATTTGCAGGCAGCCCTCAGAAACCACAGAAAGCCTTAGAGCGTTCTTGACATTTAAGCGTCCACACTGACATATGCCCATTACTGGACTCTTCAATAAGCCGTGGCTGGTATCTGTGGTGAACGAAGGCTTTCCCCTGTCAGTGTCTAAGCAGAAGAGGTGAAGCCAACTGGCCATCATGTCGCTGACCCAATTAGCTTGAGGCATGACCCCGGTGTGGATGGACAGGAACGATGTATTGTAGGAGGCGTTGTCTGGCGGCAGTGTCCTTGGACAAAGAGAAGTGGGGTGGGGATGTGCCCGAATAATTCAAACATTTCTGTGCTTTTCTGTATGGGTGTTATACTTCGATTACAAGTTAAAAAATGCAAAAAGGAGGGCGCCTGGGTGGCTCAGATGGTTAAGCATCTGCCTTCGGCTCAGGTCATGATCCCGGGGTGCTGGGATCGAGTCCCGCATCGGGCTCCCTGCTAGGCGGGGAGCCTGCTTCTCTCTCTGCCTCTGCCTCTCTCTCTCTCTCTCTCTGACTCTCATGAATAAATAAATAAAAAAAATTAAAAAAAAATGCAAAAAGGAAAAGACAACAGTCTTGACAAGTTTTTACCCAAATCAATAATAATAGTAAAAAACAACATTTGTTTCATGTTCGACAAGGGCTGGATGCTCTGCAAAACAGTTGGCCTGTGTTTTCTTGTTTAAGCTTGAGAACGGTCCTAGGAGATATTTATCATGGATTGGAAAACTAGGCAATGAACCCTGCTTGTAGGAGACATTGCCCAGGTCCTGAGACAGAGCAGCAAACAAGGGTCTGTCCCCATGCAGCTCATATTCCAGCAGATAGGTACCCATATCAGCTCCAACCTGTAATTTAAAAAAAAAAACCCAAAAAACACAACAACAAAAAACAGGTTCTGCTTAAATTCTGTTTCTGGTAATTGATCAGGCCAGGATTCATTTCCAGAAGTCTCTGACTCCAAAACTCCTAACCACTCTGCTGCTTTCTTCACGTTGATTCTCCCCAAAAGTTGTGCAGACAACTCTCTAAACTAGCTCAGGGGTTCTTCAGGATATTGTAAGACAGACAGATCCTTTTGATTTATTTTTAAAGCAGAAAAGTTCCGTGTCACTGCAGAGTGTGAGGGAGGGTGGGTTGAGGGGCTCCAACATTGTTTCAAGGACGCCCCTTGGTGTCAGCTTCCTTCTCTGCAGGAACTCCCCACGGAAGCCCCAGGCTTGCATCGTCCCTATGACTGGCCATCCTGAGAGGGCTGGCGTACCCGTCTCCTCGGCTGTGGCACAAATCAGGACAGTGTCTGGCTTGGGGCATGTACCTTTCCCAGAACAAACTGCTCATAAGGCCAAGGGTATGGGCATTCTTTTTATAATTTTATTTATTCTTTAAATATGTTATATAGTCAAGTGGCACAAAATTCAAGGTCAAAAGGAAAAGGCTACAATGGAAAGGTGTCTCCCCCCCCCCCCCCCCGCCACCCTGTACCCTCAGTACCCAGCTTCCCTTCCTGGAGGGTCTTGTTCTTCGTGTATCAAGAACACTCGAACACAAAGGGAGTAGAGGCATCGCTGGCTGGCCCTGCTTAATAGATAAAGAAAGATGGTGGGGCTTGGCCTGAGCTTCCTAACACTGTGCTGCTCAAGTGTGATGGGACCCTGAAATACTTCCCCACTTCCGACGGAGGCCACCTTTCCATGAGTCCCCTCCTATTCCACGAACCCTGCTTTCCAGAACCTCGGAGAGGCCAGGCCAGTGATTGGAAAGAGTAGTCCCTGCAGGAGACAAACACATTGGTGTTCTGGGTTAAGTTCTGGGGTCTTGTGATTTGGTTTACTGAAGGCTGACCGTGGGGTTGGTGCTCAGACAAGAGTGTCGCTGGCAGGGACAAGACCTAGGAATGGGGCGACCACTCTAAAGCACCACATTACCTCAGACCCTGTGAGTTCTCCTCACTCTTGGTGCCTGTTTCTCCCTAATAACTTTTTTTTTTTTAAAGATTATTTATTTATTTGTCAGAGAGAGAGAGAGAGCAGAAGCAAGGGGAGCTGCAGGTAGAGGGAGAAGCAGGCTTCCCGCTGAACAGGGAGCCCAATGTGGGGCTCAGTCCCAGGACCCTGGGATCATGACCTGAGCTGAAGGCAGACGCTTAATGACTGAGCCACCCAGGCATCCCTCTAATGACTTTTTAAATGACTTTTCAAAATACCCTAATTCTCTCCTATCCAGTTCCTATGCAGGTAAGAGACATTTGAAACATTGAGTTATTAGTTTTAAGAACAGCCAGAGTGATTAGTTGTCTGAATCTTTGGTGAGAAGAAGCAGATCGATTCGGGTCACCAGCAATAGGCCATGTTCTGGAGAGTCAGTGAGCCAGCGTGCATTCTGTAAGCTCATGACTGGGGGTTGATTTAGGGTTACGGTTGGGCCATTTGGCAGGACAAGATCATTATTTCTAATATCTGCTGAATGTAGTAGCTCTTCCCTCAGCTTCAAAAGGACCAAGAATATGTTAGAAATGAATATTTCTTGACCATCCTTTCGAGATCATACATAGTATTTTAACTCCAACATATAATGAAATAATAAATATTCAAGGTCATAAAGTTGGCATGCTGTTTTGTCTTATCTTTTATTTAAGTGGATGTTTTCCTTTGCAATGAAACATTTTGTTGCCAAAGACCATTTGGCTCTGTTTCCGTGCCCCCATCAAATTCTCCAGACTCTTGCTAACCCAGAACCTATTTAAATAAATCATATGCATATTGGCATTCTGTGGGAACTGGGGTCACAAGAAAAGCTGTCCATTTTCTTCTTGTGTCAATCCTCCAAACACTCTCCAAATTCTCTACCCATGGCTATAAGTTGTTGACAAAAGAGTGTGAGTGTTGGCACATAGCAAGAGTGGATGACAGGTCAAATACTGACCTATTCCAGCATTCACCAGGCAGGAACCAATGTCTGAGATCAGAATTATTCAGAGACTGGCTAGAGATCTGGGACTCTCACAGGGTTGGCTGAAGAGTGCTGGCAGTGGAGGGTGGAGAAAATTCAACATGCTGCTTTCAGAACAGAACACAAAGATGATTGACATGTGGTCCCATCTTGGGGACCCTACAGTCTAGGATGGGAGATGGAGGTTCATTCCGGAAATATTTATGGCACATCTACTATGTGCCAAGGACAGGGGAGACAGAGGTAAGATGGGGGTCTGCTTGCTTGTAGCCCAAAACTTGAAGGGAGACAGAAATGTAAACAGAGATCCGTGACCTCAAATGGGAAGTGAATGCCAAGGGCTCTTGGGAGAACAGATGGGGGGCATGGAGGATCAGAGACAGCTTCATGGAGGAGGTGACAGAAGCCTTGAAAGATGAAAAGGAATTTGTCAGACACACGAGATAGGAAGGACATTGGGGTAGAAGTCGCCGGGAGGGAAAAGCATGGAGAAATAGAAAGTGGGAATGTTCAGGAATAACAGTAATGATAATACTAGCCGACATTTCTGTAGCACCAACATCAGGCACTGCTTTTAGATTTCAGGGATACTGGCCCGCTCAATCCTTCTGCACAGATGGGACTGGACCACGTGCCTGTGATCACAGAGTTTATGAGTGGCAGAGCTGGGACTCAGACCCTGGCAGACTGGCTCTGGAGTTTGTGCCCTTCACCACCACACCATGGTCCCTGTCACCATGAGCCCTGAGCCCGTGACACAGGAGTGGAGGGATGCCGTGGAAATGACAGCGGCACGTATGTCAGGGCTGGATGGTGGTGAGCGTTGTCTGCCATCTGCCCGAGCTGAGACTTTACCCTGTAGCAGAGAAGGAGTCTGCGTAGGAGAGCTTGCAAACTGAGTGTGCTTTGGACAAATCACCTTGGCATCTGTGATGGTGACCTAGAGCCGAGGAACTTGCAGGTTGGCTTAAGGCAGCTGGGCAGCTGCGGGTGTCCGGGTCAGACCCGGTGACACCTGAAGGGCAGGAGCCGTGGGCTGAGAGTTTTTAAGGAGTAAAATGACCAGGCTTAGGGGAACAGTTGGATACAGCGAGGTGACAGGGGTAGTCAGAGGCTGAGGCTTATAGCTGCTTCTCTGGGCTGTTGCCATGTGGGGAGTCTATTCCTCCATTGACATGTTGCTATGCCCCCCCGCCCCAGGCTGTCCCAGTGTGGACCAGTTAGCTCCCTTTAGTCCTGCAGACCCCAGCCTGCAGAAATAACAAAGGCGCGGAGGTCTGCGTGTGACAGAGGCATCAGAGCAGAGGGTTAGCTGTGTCCTCTCAGGGGGTCTGAAGCTCTTCCCACCGCAGAGTCTGCTAAACCTAGATCCTCTTCCCCCAACCCCCCCAGTCTTAGAGCCCCAAGTCCCCATTTCCTTCCACCCAAGAAAGCAAAAATATAGTTGGCATTATTCTAGCTTCAGCACCCCAGGAACACTTAGCATTTTCTGGCAACGCAGGTATCTCTTCATTGTTTTGACCTCCCCTTCCAGACTAATTTCTTAGCCTCACCTCTGCATACCCAAGAGGCTCATTAAAGCATTTCCTGAACAATAGAGCAAATCTCTCCCAGAGACGAATTTTGCTACCACCCCTGGAAGGCAAAAACAGCCACAGGCATCTCTGAAAACTGCAGTTTTCGTTCCTCCCATAATATTAAATATTATGAAAAAGGCCAAGAACGGAGACCATCTGATTTATCTCGTTTGTCACCGAACAAACACTTATTGAGGGAGAATTTCCACCTCTAGTAATAGAGGGTCAATCTTCTTGCTAAAGATGGTGAGAAACACTGTACAAACCAAAAAATGGTCAGTTGTATTGAGAGCTCAGCCAGCTCTCGTCCAGGCTTCAGTCCAGCTCCAGACCACCTTGGTGGCCCAGAAAAATCTCAATTCCTGCAACTGGATTAAGATGGTCCTGGATTGCTAGTGCCCCCACCCCTCGACCTCCACCCCCTGAGCACCAGCAACAGCAAACATAAATCTTCTCTGGTGGAAGGGATCATCATGTGAAGCCTCAAGTTATGCCTACAAATGATTTTTCTAATACAGCATCCAACATTCAAATTAAAGTAAACCAGGCATGTCGTGGAGTAAACATGATATGGCTGACATCTGTCAGAAAAAAAGACAAGAGAAATAAGTTCAGATATAAAAATTATCAGACACAAATTTAAGATAGTTTTTGAGGGGCCCCTAGGTGACGCAGTCGGTGAAGCATCTGACTCTTGGTTTCAGCTCAGGTCTTGACCTCACGGTCATTGGGCTCCATGCTCAACGTGGAATCTGCTTGAGACTCTCTCTCCCTCTTCTTCTGCCCCTCCCCCCTCAAATAAATAAAAATAAATCCTAAAAAAATAAAATAAAATAGTTTTTAAGTAACTCTTATATGTGAGCCTTTCATGCTAGGCATTGAGGATAAAATAGGGAGCAAACAGAGCATAATTCCTGCCCTTATAGTGCTTTATAGTCTCCTCAGGGAGACAGACATTCATCAAATAAATCACCCTGTGGTAGATTGATTGCAAAACTGGGTCCAGTTCTGAATGTACAGTGGTACCTATGGTTACTGTGGAAAACCATATGGAGGTTCCTCAAAAAATTAAAAATAGCAATACTATATGACCCAGCAATTCTACTTCTGGGTATATACCCCAAATAATTGAAAGCAGGGTCTCAAAGAAATATTTCTACACCCATGTTCTAGTGGCTTTACTCACAATAGCTAAAATGTGGAAGCAATCCAACTGGCCATTGGCAGATAGACGAATACACAAAATGGGGTATATACACAAAGTGGAATATTATTCAGCCTTAAAAAGGAAGGAAACTCTAACATGCTACACCATGGATGAACCTTGAAGATGTTTTGCTAAGTGAAATAAGGCAGTCACAAAAAGACAAACACCTTATGATGCCACTTACATGAGGTATGTAGAGTCACCTAAATAATAAAGACAGAAAGTAGAAGGGTGTTTGACAGGGGCAGCGGGAGGGAAGAACGGGGAGGTATTGTTTAATAGGCATCAAGTTTCCACTTTACAAGATGAAGTGAGTTATGGAGACAGATGGTAGTGATGGTTGCACAACAACATGAATATATTCAATACCACTGAACTGTATACTCAAAAATGGTTAAGATGGTAAATTATATGTTAAGTGTGTGTTTTTAAAAAAGATTTTATTTATTTGAGAGTGAGAGAGAGCATGAGCTGGGGGAGAGGCAGAAGCAGACTCCCCGCTGAACAGGGAGCCCGATGCAGGACTTGATCACAGGACCCTGGGATCATGACCCAAGCCGAAGGCCAACACAACTGACTGAGCCACAGGCGCCCCATATTTTAAGTGTGTTTTAACACATTAAAAAAGAAAAAGAAGACAATGGACCCATCCCACTCTTCCTTGTATCCACACCCTTTGTGGTGTGAGTCTTCAGCCCTCCCAACAGGGGAAGGATTTCCCCTTCCTCCGACTGAGCTAGCACTGCATTTGCTTCAGCAATAGAATGAGACAAAAGTTCTTAGAGTTTTCTGATCATTTCAATTCCAGAAGTATTTGTGGGTTTTGTTCTGATGTTTGTGGTGTCTGCTGGTTTTACTCACTGATTTTTTTTTAATGCTCTTATTTATCTATGATTATGTGCTGCTCAATGCCCTAAGGCATGGACAGAGATTGGCAAACTTCTTCTGTAAAGAACCATGTAAGTATTTTAGGCTTTGCAGGCCATATACTGTCTGTGTCACTCCTTTGCCTTCTCTTCCTCCTCCTCCTCTTTCTTGTGACAACCCTTAAACATATGTAAACTGTTTTAGCTTGTGGGTCTTACAAAAACAGGCTGCAGCCCAGATTGGCCTTTGGGCTATAGTTTGCTACCATCTGGCCTAGGATGTCTTTCTCCAAAGAGTTTTGTGTTTCTTTCAAGTGTGTAGGGGCATTATCAGTCTGGAACTACTTTAATTAAATTTATGGCTTATTTTTTTATTGGACCACTTAGGTGATGTGAATAAGGGCTTCCAGTACATGAGGGCAGTTTACTTTTTTTTAAACCCTAGTATATAGGTAATGTATAGTGTTATATTAGTTTTAGTTGTACAATATAGTGATTCAACGATTTTGTATATTACTCAGTGCTCATCATAAGTGTACTCTTTTTTTTTTTTAAGATTTTATTTATTCATTTTAGAGACAGAGAAAGAGCGTGAGCAGGGGGAGGAGAAGAGGGGAAGGAGAGAGTCCACAGCAGACTCTGTACTGAGCGTGGAGTCCAATGTGGGCCTTGATCTCAGGACCCTGAGATCGACCTGAGCCGAAAGCAAGAGTTGGATGCTTAACTGACTGAGCCACCCAGGTGCCCCATGATAAGTGTATTCTTAATACCCTTCACATATTTCACCCATTCTCCCACCTCTGCTCTGGTAACCATCAGTTTGTTCTTTGTACTTAAGAATCTGTTTTATTGTCTTTTTGTGGTTGTTGTTCATTTTGTTTCTTAAATTCCACATATGAGTGAAATCATTTGGTATTTATCTTTCTCTGTCTGACTTATTTCACTTAGCATTATACCTTCTAGGTCCATCCATGTTGCAAATGGCAAGATCTCATTCTTTTTTATGGCTGAGTAGTATTCCATTGTATATATACCACATCTTTATCCATTCATCTATGGATGGACACTTAGGCTACTTCCATATCTTGGCTATTATAGATAATGCTGTAATAAACATGGGGGTGCATATATATATATATATATATATATATTTAAAGATTTTATTTATTTATTTGAGAGAGAGAGAGTGAGCACGAGAGGGGGGAGCAGGAGAGGGAGAAGCAGACTCCCCGCTGAGCAGGGAGCCCGATGCGGGACTCGATCCTGGGACTCCAGGATCATGACCTGAGCTGAAGGCAGTCGCCCAACCAACTGAGTCACCCAGGTGCCCAGAGGGTGCATATATTTTTTTGAATTAGTGTTTTTATTTTCTTTGTGCAGATACCCAGTAGTGGAATTACTGGATCATATGGTAGTTCTATTTTTAATTCTTTGAGGAACCTCCATACTGTTTTCCAGAGTGGCTGCACCAGTGTGCATTCCCACCAACAGTGTAAAAGGGTTCCTTTTTCTCCACATCCTCACCAACACTTGTTCCTTGTGTTTTTGATTTTAGCCATTCTGAAAGGTGTGAGGTGATAGCTCATTGTGTGTGTGTGTGTTTTTTAAAGATTTTATTTATTTGAGAGAGAGTGAGCACGAGCGGGGGAGGGGTAGAAGGAGAGGGAGAAGCAGGCTCCCCATCGACCAGGGAGCCTGATGCGGGGCTCGATCCCAGGACCCTAGGGTCGTGACCTGAGCCGAAGGCAGACGCTTAACGACTGAGCCACCCAGGTGCCCCTAAGGAAGTTTTTAGAAATATTTTACTCATTACTTTTCGTTGTTTGTAGCCAGGAGGACAGTCCAAATAACCTAGCCTGCTATAATGGAAACAGAAGTGTTGGATGAAAGAATTTTATTCTTCTAAAAATTACATCAGATAGCCTTTATGGGAAGAGTGACCTGAGAGACCATTTAAATTTGTTTCATTCAGTTATGTTAGTAAGTCTTAGTGGTAAATGAAACATGCTGTCATTAGGAGAGGGGTGCACAGCAAATGAATGCTGAAAAAAAATCAATGTGAATTTATGACCTTAAAAATAAATATCTTTCAAGCTCTGTTACTAAAAGTGACCCAACAGTAGCAGAAGCACGGGGCCATGAAATACGGTTTTGCATATTTGAAATCTGCTAAGAGAGTAATTTTAAAAGTTCTCATCACAAAGAAGAAAATTGTAACTCTGTGTGGTGACGGGTATGAACTAGATTTATTGTGATCATCACGCCATATATACAAATATCGAATCATGTTGCACACCTAACGCTGACATGCTGTTATATGTCTATTATACCTCAAGAAAACAAACAGACAAAAGAAATCTCAACCTAGCATCCAGACTTTGATGAATGAGCATCATTCTCTGCTTAAAGAAGTGGGAAAGATTAGAATGATTCTGGAAAATTCTGGAAAATTCAAGAAGCAAGGATAATTTCTGATATGTTTGGATTGAAAGGACTTGAAGAGGCTTTTACTCAACAAGTTGTGACAATCTGAGCGTAAATAATAGAAATAATTATGACTGTAACTGTTTTGAAAAAATTCAGTACATGGAAGTCCACAAGTTCCTAATGACACTCAAAAGACAAAAGTTAATATAAAATGTACAAGAAAGTAGTCATAGTACAAAAGAAGGGATAGGTGTAATCAAATATGCTTAATTTTCATTCCTTTAAGTGAGCATGAGAATCTTAATATTTAGAGTTTTTGGTACTTTTTCACTACATGTTGGGTTATTAAACAAATACATTTAGTGTTTTAATCTATGTAAGCCAGAAAGAATGAACACAAACATGCAAATGAGGCAAGAATCCTGGAAAAAATCAGAAAGGTACCAAGATCAAGAAGGAATGTTTGAAATCATAGGCCAATCAAAAGAACCAAGTTGATAAGGGGTCAGCAATTATTCTGCATCAGTGGTCATTTCCAGTAGGACGGAAGAGATAAATTGGCCAAGTTTCCCAAAGAGGAGAAATGATTGCACAGACAGACTCTCATTTAGGTGTTCTTGCTAATTATGATGAGATTCTGACAAGGCCCACTTAAATATTCCAATAATCCCAACAGAGTAGGTCATTAGATCACAATGATAATCAGTTAGGTAACTCTGAACTTGTGAAACTTAAGGAGTGTATCATATCTGGGAAAGAGAGGAAATGTCACAAGTCTGAATTTTTCGTGAAATCAATTCCCACTGATGTAGTGAGTGAAATTTTATTCTGAAAGAAGCGCAGGGCAATGACTGGGGACCCAGGTTTGAATCTCCTTGGACCATGCAGCCAGGTTCCATGTTTCAACCAAGAGCTAATAGGTTGACACCCCAGATTGTGCAAACTTAGTTTCTCTGAGGCAGTATTTGTTTCTTCTTTGAGTCTAATAAAAGATGACTACAACCCAAAGAATGTATACATCAGTTGTATCCAAAAGAAACATCTGCAGTGGTGGAAATAATCTATATTGATGCTCCCCACATACTAGCCACCAGCTACATGTAGCTACTGAGCACTTGACATGTAGCTAATGGGAACTGAATTTTAAATTAAATTAAAATTAAATTAAATTAAATTTAAATACCATATGTGGTTACTGGCTACTATATTGGACAAAGCAGATATAGATATTTTATCTGGCAAAATTATTACAGTCATAGGAGGTAACCCCAGGAAAGGGGCACATTATTAAAATGTAAATCAGTGGTATTAGTATTTTTTAAATGTGTTTCAATATAACAGTAAGAATCAGATTATGCATGTGATACTTTGGGGGTGTTTAAGATCTTTAAGAAAATCTGATATGAGAGCTACCATCTTAAACACTCAGAAGAAAGATTAAATGAGTCAGTAATCAGTTTTTTCATGTTTGTGGAAACCTCATTTTGATAAATCCATCTGTTGTGATTTGTATTTTGTGCGAGTCATGTGTGACTGAGAGGAATGCTAATGGTTTCAATGTATTAAAAGATGCTAAGTGCTTTGCAGAATTATGAGATCAATAAGCTGGATATTAAACAAAGGGAGTAGTGAGTGTTCCTCTCCAAAGCTCCTAGACACGTTTCTTCCTTTGGATTTTCCTATCCTGACTCCTTACATTTTGTGTTTCTAAATATAGATGCACCTAGCTTGAAGAAAACTCAGAATGGGGCTCTGAGACTTCCCACCTTGACCATTTCTATCCCGGGATTGTAAATGTTTTCAGGAAGGTCCAGTGTTTTTAAGAAGACAGTATCCTACTATTCCCTCCACTTAGCCTTTGTAAGTGTACCCCGGTGGATCACCGGCTTTGTCCACGTGGAGCTTATCCTACCAGTAAGTCCTGCTGAAGACTCCATTGCTGGTCTGTTATGCATTTCCCTACTCACAGGCTGGAGGCTTGCTCCAGAGCGGGGACTCTGGAGCCAGACAGATGGAAGGTTGAATCCCAGCTTTACCACTTAAATCTATGTGACCTACGGCTAATGATTCTGAGCTTGGTGATAATGATAAAAATAGCTACTTCTTAATGGGTTTTGTTAGGATTAAATGACCTAGTTAATGTAAAGCCCTTGGCATCATTATTGATTTTTCAATACATATCTGAATTCTGTGTACTCAGTGAATCAGCTCAGATCCTACCTCCACCCACAAGAATCATACTTATGGCCCCTATTGTCTGACTGACCCAAAATGATATGCCACTTTTCGCTCTGACCAAGAGCATCCAACTCTGCCCTTCTTTTTGCAAATTGGAAATTGCAAATTCGGACTGTGTATTAAGCCTACTGTTCCCACATTCATTCAGTTAGTGAGATTCTTCCCCTGTCTGTGACTTCTCTGTCCTCGAGCCCTAGCACTGGTAGGTGAGCCCACTGTCAGAGAAAACAAACCACCAGAAGAAACTTGTGCGGACATCCCTAGCTGCCACCAGTAGCTTCCAGCATCTGTGGCTCTGGCTTCTGCTCTCTCCCCCTTCCCGTTCTGTGGATGCAGGGCTTGGGCCGCTGTCTCTGGCAACCTGTGCAAATACTTCTGGCTCCTTAGCTTATCTCCCCCCTCTCTGGCATCCTTCCCATGTTCCCACTTCATCATTTCCAGTGGCCAGCACATGGGGAAAGGTGTCCCTTCTCTGCTCCCTGTTACAGCAGAATTCTACTTAAAGAGTGGGATGTTGTCTCCACTTCCTCTTCTCCCCTGAGCTCTCGAACCCTCTCCAATCAGGCTTTTGCCCCCATGGACACGACTTTCACCAAGGTCATCAGTGACCTCCCCACCGCTGTAGCCCAAGGTCAATCCTCAGTCTTGCCATACCTGATCCTTTAGTGGGTGTTGGCACAGCTGATCTCTCCCTTCTCAGGAAATGTTTCTCCCCCTGCCTTCCAGGACATCTAGGTCTCCCCATCTCCCACAGCCGCCCTCCTGTCCCGGTCTCAGTCTCCCTCCCTGGCCCTCTGCATCTCCCAGCCTCTAAACGCTGTAGGTGGTCCAGGGCCCAGGCTTGGACCTTTTCTTTCTTCCCCACTTGCTTGGTGGTCGTGTCCAGGGAAGTTTCAAATGCCATCTGCATGTGGACAACTCCCAAGTATTGCCTCTCACTCAGGCCTCTCTGCTGGACTCTGCCTTAGGGGTCCAACTTCCTACGAGCCTTTTCCACTAGGCCATGTAATATCTCAAATGTAGAATGTCCCAAATGAACTCTTGGTCCAGCCCCTGAAGCCCGCTCTTTCTCATCTGAGTGAAGGCTTACTCCATCCTTTTGAGTGCTCAGACCCATCCCCTCGGAGCCTCGGCCGCCGCTGGCTTTCGCTCACCTCACATTCAGTGCTTGAGGAAATCCCGTTGTCTCTACCTTCAGACATACCTGGATGTGGCCACCACTCTCCACCCCCACCTCCCAGCCCGCTGATGTCCCCACACGGTCTCTAGGGTGTGTTCCTGTGTGAGCCTCTTTCCACCCTTGCTCCCTAGCACAGAGGCCGGGGGGGCCTGGTTAGGACCTACCCCAGACCTCATCATTCCTGTTCAGAGCCCTCCACGGCTCCTGTCTCATGCAGAGTGACAGCCAAGGTCCAGGCGGTGGGCCCTGCTGCTCTCTGACCCCGTCTGCTGCCTCCCCCCACCCCGCTCTGCCTTTTTTTTTTTTTTTTAAGAGAATCATATGGTGGCTTTATTCTTCTTGCTACTTAAAAAAGGTGATGTGTTGATGGTTAGCATCATACAGGGAAGACCAAGTCCACACTTTGTCCTGCATCATCGGCTGCCGCGTGGGTCTTCTCTGTTGTTGCTTGCCTCCACAGTGACAGATTAGGTCTCTGGGAATACTTCTAATGTAGAGGTCCTTATGTTCTCAGTCGGCTGGGACACCTCTAGAGCACACTCTGACACTTGAGAGATGCCTCCAAGACCAAGGGATGTGTCTTTATTCTGACCATTCCGGATGTCCAAGGCCAGCCTCAACTTCCCTCTGGGATCACCGTAAACATGGTTGCCCCTCTCTCCTTCCCCGCCGGGAGAGGGTGCTGGGGGCTGGCTGCTGGCCATCTTTCTTGGTAGGGCAGTTCCAGGGGAAAGCACTCTCGAACTGCCCCTGGCCTCTCTGCTGCTCTTGACCGTGATGGAGGTGCTCTGGCTAGGGGCTTGCTTCTCACTCATCGCTGCAGCAACCTTCCCTGCACCTCTGATCAGTCTGCGTTGGCTTGCTTCTTGGCTGTTTCTTCAATATGCCAAGCTCACTCCCACCTCAGGGCCTTTGCACGTGCCACCCCACATATCTTACTCCTGTACATTTGAAGTTTTTTGGTCTCAGTGAGGCTTTACTTGGCCCCTGTCTTTAAAATGAGAACTCTCACCTCCTGATACTTTCTGTTGTCCTTTACTGCATTATTTGTTTATCCGTTTCTCTCAACTCCCATCCCTATTGGAAGGTAAGCTCCGCGAGGGTCAAGGTTTTCCAAGTCCCTGTATGTTTTAAAAATAATCATCTCTACAACCAAGGCACATAGCAGGCACTCAAAATACTTACTGAACACATGAATGAATGAAGTTAACTGAGCTTAGTTAGCTTTTGTGACAGGCAGGAATTCTTTGAAATAGGATTATTTTCAATTAGTTGGTTAAAACCAGAGTTTTAAAAACTGTTTTTAGTGTTTTGTATAATTAGTGTTCCTTTCTGACAAGGCCTTGTATAATAGAAAAAGATCATTTTTGTGAGATGAAAAAAAAAGGCTGAAAAGAAACACTTTTAATTTTAAGTTGACGACATAAGACTTCTTCCTCTCTCCTCCAAGTCCTGTATAGATTGCAAATTGTTTTAAGGGGAGAATCACAAAATTAACATTTCTTTTGAATTCCTGCAGCCAGACACACAGTGGCACAAAAAAAAATCATTGTAGTTTGAGTACATTGTGATAAGTTCAAGCTTCTCATGGTGGGGAAATGGCTTGACTAAGGTTATGCTTTCAGGCAAGACCACTGGGTGGTGGGCATTACTGAACCTCAGAGGCAGGTGGCTGGGGTGGGGGGCTCCCCCTTTCACATAGGGGAAAACGACATTCAAAGAGGGTCACTCCCAAAGTCATTCTCTTGTAAATGGAAGAGTCAGGATTCGAATGCAGGTCTGAGCTTTTTCCAGAAGTCTCATACTCACGTCCAGCCTTGTACAGACATTTGCAGACATTGTCAGGGAACTGATAGCCAGAGAGGAGGGGAGATTTGTCCAGTGTCTGAGGGTACATTGATCCCGGTGACCCTGTCCCCATGGTCACCCTCCTTAGCAGCCTCTCCGCCATCTGGCAGAGCTGGTCTGTCTTCCAATCTCCAAAATGGCTTTAACTTCTTACTGCTTTTCATGCCTTCAAATGCAAGAGTACATTACCAAACAATTCAGATGTGTCCCATCCAAACTGATAGCTCCCTATAATGTCCCTTCTAAAGAAAGCCACCGCCATCAGCTTGAAATTACCCTCCATGTGTTTTTGCTCTAGACACACACAGACCCACACTGACAGGAGTCACACCACATGCATCATTTGCTAACCTGCTAATTGCCCTTTCTGGTATCTTCTGGGAATATTTTCATGTCAATAAATGGTCCAACTTTATTCCAGCTGTGGCATACAATTCTACATATGAAGGCGCCATGTGCCATGCTTTATTGAACTAATTCCCTCCTGATGGACATTTAGGTTGTTTCTTTGGGATACATTTCTATAGATTGCCCTCCAAAGTATGGTTTCAATTTTTTGTTTTCACCAACATGTAGACATAGCCCATTTCCTCACCTCTCCCCAGTGATGTATTTTAACAATCTTTCCAGTGGGAAGAGAATCAGGACCCCAGGATCAGCCTGGGGTCCGGAGGGTCAAGGAGCTCATGAGACTTAGCAGGAATGCCAGAACACGATGGACTGAGCACTTGAGAAAGAGTGTGAGGATGATGGAAACACCACCAACCTGGTCCATCATCTAGCCCCGGCAGAAGATTTCCAGTTCTAGATTCTTTTTTTTTTTTTTAAGATTTTATTTATTTATTCATGAGAGACAGAGAGAGAGAGAGAGAGAGAGAGAGAGAGGCAGAGGGAGAAGCAGGCTCCCAAGGAGCAGGGAACCCGATGCGGGACTCGATCCCAGGACCCTGAGATCATGACCTGAGCCGAAGGCAGATGCCCAACCATCTGAGCCACCCAGGCACCCTCCAGTTCTAGATTCTTTTCACACAGTAATTCAGGGCTCTCCCCTGCTTAAAACCCTCTAGTGGCCCGTAGCTTTATCTAAGGACCTTCCTTCGCAGGGTCTACGAGGCCCTCTGGTATGACCTCTGCCCCCATCCTTAATTTGCACCACAGTCCCACCACACGTTCCACAGTTCTGTTTCTCAAATGGGTACACTGGGCAGGTGTTACCACTTCCTGTGCAGTTAAGGGTTCTGCCTTCTATCTGTCCCCAGGCCCCTCTGTGAGTCAGGAACACCACCTTATGTTTGGAGATTACACATGACCTGGGTTGTTGACCAAGGGATAGCTCCAGTGACACTCAGCACAACTTTGGGGTCCAGCTACTTCTGTACCATCACAGGTGTCCTGCAGGAGTTGTCATTGAAAGCTCCTTCCCAGAGAGTGGGGATGGCACTGTTTATGGGGCCCAGGCCTGGCTCAATGATGGTCTCTGGGCCTTGGCTTGGCTTCTACGCTGCCTTGCCCTTGCCTAGGACACACCAGTGTCCTCCATGGAGGATGGCTCCCGGTTCAGCTCCCCTCCCCCACTCAGTGCCCGGGAAAGGTGTGGTTGGTCTTTTCTCTCCTCTCTCCATTCCACAGCTAAGGTTTGAGTTCTGCATCCTTTCCTTTTGAGGTCTCAAGAGAGACTCTTTTTTTCTCCCAGTAAAACCCTAATTCTTGCAAATAAAAAACTTTGGCCTTCAAAACTATCATTTCTGACCTGGGATTCAACACAGAAACCTATTTTAAGAGCTGAAAAATAGAGCATTAAATATTTGCTTTTGCATTCCTGATATAAAAGTTTTAATTATTTTTGCAGCAACCAGGATGCTTCTGACTGGTTTTTGAAATGTTTACAGGTAAGGAAATACGGAAAAATAAAGGGCAAGGGTGATTATGTCTATATGTTATCATGTGACAGACAACTTTCTTCTTACCACAGGGCCTTTGCACATGCTCTGGCCTCTGGCTTGAATATTTTTCTTCTCCCTCTGCATGATGATGCTCCAACGCTTCCTCCAGATCTCAGTTCAGTGATCACTCCCTCAGGCAAGCTGACTCTGTCTATCCTCTGGTTCCATGACCTCTTAGCACATAAACTCCCCTTCCTTAACACTTATCAGAGTTACAGTTTTACATTTGTTTTCATGGTTTTATGATCAAATGTCTATCTCACCACTAGATTGAACTGCAAGACGATGAGGACCAAGTCTCTTTTTCCTTCTGATGGATCCCCAGCATTTAGCACAATGCCTGGCATATTCTTGATAAAAGAAAGCATAAGTGAATGAGAACAATCACAAACCTTGCCCGTGCTACACCCAGGGGCGTGCTGGAGCTGGCTCATGCCTAGTGGTGGAGCTGTCTGTGCATGTCTGTCCCCAGCTCTGCATCCCGTGATGTCACAACGGCCAAGGAATCCGCTATGCTGGCAGTATTTACACCACAGAAATCAGCAAATGCTACGAGCCAGGTCTCCTTTGCTTCTCTTCACCCTCCATCTGTTAAATGTTTATCAGCTCACCACCGGGTACATCTGGTTTCTAGAAGTTTTTCTCCTTAACGTCTATAGTCACTTCCACACTTTTGATGCAGTTATGTCATTTTCATTTGCCCATGGTCAATTCTTCATCAGATTTTCTTCCAGTGAGCATGCATTCTTTATTCTACGTAGGCGTGCAATGTAAAATCAACCAAATTGAAATGTGTGATAGCTGAATGACTGCCGTCATAGAACCTACGGATTTTGCTGCAGATCATTCCACCAAAGGGTGTACGGATTTCAGGGAGCACGGAGGCAGAAGGCAGACATCCCTGTTTTCTCTGCCGAGAAACTACAGGTGTGTTTATCTGGTGGCGGCATGAGGACATGAGACAGGCAGTGCGCAGAGGGGCAGGAGAGCTCCGCTCCGTGCTCCATTCCACCGTGTCAGGGCTGTGCAGCTCTGGGAATTCCCCTCGTCTCTCTGGTTCTGTTTCCCCAAGTGAAACCTGATAGGGTGGAGTTGAATGATTCAATTAAAGGCTTTGCTGAAAACAGGTGTGGGCAAGGTTAGCCACGTAGCCTCCAGGTAGAGGAGAAAAGTTGAAGGCTGTGCTTAGCACAGATGGGTGGACTGGTGACACTCTGCTTGGGGATGCCGAAGCACAGGTGAGAAAGACACCACTGTGCTTGCATTCCCCCAAGTCCTTGGGGGCACGCAGGGGTGGGGTGGGGGCACCTGCCATGCGCCAAACTTTGAGCCAGGTGCTTTGCTTCTTAACTCCCTCGGAATATTCCTGCCCCCAAGAGGTTATTCTCTTCAGGATGGGAGTAGGAGATTCAGGAGGGGGGATTGCAGCTTGATGGGAGGGTGACAGCCTGGTAAATTGGAAGTTTAAAGTGAGGCACCAAGATACATTTCATAGTGAGGGGCCAGTCCCAGACGTTCATTTTCAAAGGTGATATAATAAAACTGGCTCGATGACTCCTAATGCCCTCGCCCGTGGCAAGTGTCCTAAAAGGCCAGACTGCAACCACTGGTGGAGAAGACTTTTAGAGAGAGCTGTAGGTGGGCTGTAAGCCCCCCAACACGAAGGGGGAGAAGTGGGAGTCGTGGTGTACCAAGAGGTATATCGGGAGTGGTCTGCCCCAGTGGGGAGAAGTATTTACAAGTGAAGGACGCCTGAGTGTTTTGTATACACCAGCTTTGGGCCACGTGCTCAAGTTGCTGCAGATGGAGTCAGGATAGGTCCCATCTGACAGGTCTGCTGGAGGAACAGACACACGGGGGATGCTAGACCAAGAGAATGGCAGGTGAGAGTGATGGGTCGGGGGCCATCCCCGAAGAAACTACAGAAACACCCACCAAAGGAAGGTCAACTTTAAACACCTGGCTGCCGCAAAGAGCCCCAAGGCCACAGGCATCATGTGCATCAAATAAGAACTTTTCTGTCTTTTCCTAACCTGCTCCCTTCTCACTTACTGCAGACCTTGGGCGGGGTGGGAGAGAGAGGAAAGAAGCCTGCCCGGGGCTCCCCACCTGCAATGGTCTAAGCTTGGCAGATGGGGAGCAAGTACCTGTAACGTTTAATGGATTTGGAAGCATTGATAACTGGACACCTGAATGACTGCACGGGACACCCTGTGTTACCCAAAAGGGACCGGAGCCGTGGAAGACAAGAATACAGTTGCTTTGGGCCATTAGTCCTGCTTGTTCAACACAGTGCTACATAAAGAACCTTCTAACAGAACTCTTTACCCCACTAGGTCCCAAGTGTCAAGAGCGCCAGGTTATGGCTTCTGTCTTGTTCATCCCTGCATCTTCAACACCTGGTGCATATAACCATATACTAGCCCATAAATATCTGTTGAAGGAATTGGGAAGTATTAATGAAGCTGGTTGGGCTGCATTGTGAAGGGGTGAGTTTCTTTCTTTCTTTCTTTCTTTCTTTCTTTCTTTCTTTCTTTCTTTCTTTCTTTCTTTCTTTCTTTCTTTCTTTCTTTCAAGATTTTATTTATTTGGGCGAGAGAGAGAGTGAGAGAGAGAGAGAGAGAAAGAGAGAGATTGGGAGAGAGAGAGAGCGTGCATGAGCTGGGGAGGGGCAGAGAAGCAGACTTATCGCCGAGCAGGGACTCGATCCCAGGACCCTGGGATCATGACCTGAGCTGAAGGCAGATGCTTAACCGACTGAGCCACCCAGGCGCCCAAAGGGGTGAGTTTCTTGGGGAGAGCAGAATGGAAGCAGGTGGTCCCTGTGGTGGTCGTGCTTTGTGGAGGGTCTTGATTTGCTCGGAAAACTGGCCAGATGGTGCCTACGTTTCCTGTCTGCACTCTGGGTACATGGTCTAAGCTCTGGCACGGCTTCCTTATTTTAGCAATAAGGAGCTGACACCTAAGCCCAGGATAAGGCCAGGGCTTAGAGAGGGTGTGCTCTTTGTTTCTGCTGTTGCTTTTTAGCAAAAATGAAATTATGGAGCAAAGTGCCAATCTTTGTGATTGGTGTTTACACTTATTATCTCTCATCCTTGAAACAAACCTGAAAAGCAGGTATTATTTTTAATCCTTAACCTCAGGAAGGTTAAGTGATTTACCCAAGGCCACTACCCCAGCTAGCAAGTTGCCAAGATGGGAGTCAAGTAGAGGATGATTCTCTTTAGGAGATGGCGTGTGGGTTCTGTGATAACCTCTCCTTATTAATGAGGCGGGAAGCTTTCTCAGGCGCATGGGCCCAACGTTCAGATGGTTTGGGGGAAATCATGTGTGGCTTTAGGACTGGAGGAGGCAGGTTTATGAGAGGAAAGAGGGTACACATTCTGAGTGCTTTGAGGCCAAGGAAAGGAAAGGTGTGGGAGGACTCAAGCCCCTTACCTGCCTCTGCAGCTGGGCACTGGAACATGCTGGGTGGCAGTAGATTCAGGAACAGGAGCTAAAGCCCACTGCATATTAGGATCTCTGTACATTTTGAGGAGTGGCCAGCGGGTTTCTCCAGGCCTGAGAATGCGTGGCAGCAGATATCAGGGCCACACCACTAGGAGAGACTTAGGGTGTAGACGCCATTATAGCCAAATGTATCTCCTTCTATTTGCCAAGCACACATCCTAAGTGCCCAGCTCAGTGACTTACTGCAAAGTGGGTACTCCCGAGCGGCTACCATCCAGGTCAAGAAACAGACCATAGTGAGTGCAGACCCCTGAATTCTGTTTCTCCCGGTAGTCACCAGTCCCCCCAGAAGTAACCGCTACACTGCTTTCCAACCATACGTAGCTTTGCCTGGTTTTGAAATTTCAACAAAAGGAACCGCGCAGTACGCATTTTTCGTGTCAGGGACTTCTCCTGGTCGGCATCATGTTTGTGAGGTCCGTCTCAGCCGCTGCATGCAGCAGGCTCCGTTCTATCGCTTCCAGTAGTTCACTGCAGGGCTTGGCCACTCTTTCTTTTTTCCATTCTACCAATAAACATTTTTTCCCAGTCTGGGGCTATGGCAAATAAATGCTGTAGGGGCACCTGGGTGGCTCAGTCGGTGAAGCATCTGCCTTCGGCTCAGGTCATGAACCCGAGCTCCTTGGATGGAGTCCCGTGTTGGGCTCCCTGCTTATTGGGGAGCCTGCTTCTCCCTCTGCTTGTGATCTCTCTCTGTCAAATAAATAAATAAGATCTTAAAAAAATGTTGTAGACATTCTTGTACCCATCTTTTGGTGTGCATATGTCCATTTTCTATTGTGTGTACCTAGAAGTGGAAGTATTGGGTCCTAGTGTATGCCTATGTTCACCTTTACCAGATGGCGTTGAACGGTTTTCTGAAGTGAGTATACCAATTTACACACCCACCAGCTGTGTATGAAGGTTCCAGCTTATTCACATCTTTGGCAATACTTAGTAATAGTCCATTTATCTATCTGTCTGTCTGCCTATCTATTGTGTTCTGAGAGTTTTTACTATAAAGAAGGTTGGATTTTGTCAAATGCCCTTTCTGTGTCAATTGAGATGATTGTGTGGGTTTTTTCCTCTTTGTTTTATTAATGTGATGCACTACATTGATTAATTACTTATGTTGCACCACCCTTGCATTCCTGGGATAAATCCCTCTCGGTCATGGTAAATAATCCTTTTAATGCTGTCGGGTTGGATTTGCTAATTTGTGGTGAAGATGTTGTGGCTATAGTTGTAAGTGGCATTGGTCTGTAACTTCCTCTTTTTAATTTTTTTTTGGATGTCTTTGGCTTTGGTATCAGAGTCATGCTGGCCTCATAGAATGAATTAGGAAGTGTTCCCTCCTCTTCCATTTTTTGAAAGAGTTTGAGAAGGATTGGCATTAATTCTTTAAAGTTTGGTAGACTTAACCAGTAAATTAATTTGGGCCTGTGCTTTTCTCTGTGGGAAGTTTTTTTTTTTTAATTATTATTATTAATTTAATATCTTTACTTGTTACGGGTTTATTCAGATATTTTGTTTCTTCTTGAGTCAGTTTTGGCAGTTTGTGTTTTTCTAGGAATTTGCTTATTTCATCTGAGTTAGCCCCAAATTTAGCTGATCCTCGATGTATGCGGTGTTATTCAGCCATTTAAAATGACCCTGTAAACAAGTATTTAATGATAGGGAAAAATGCTCACAGTATATCATTAAATGAAAAAAACTAGGTTTCAAAATATTATTACATTCTGATTCCAGGTTTGTAGAATGCATAGTATGTATGTATATATGCTTAGAAACGAACAGTCCAGAAGAACATGTTCAGGGAGATTAGCAAGGGGTGGTGGGATTACTGGTGGATTTTTGTTTGTTTTTATAGGGTGATATTTATAATCTTTGGGTTTCTCTGTATTTTCTTAAGTTTCTCAGTTAAATATGCCACTTTTGTAATATGAAATAAATGATAAAATTTTGTTTTTAAATTTATTTCAACTGAAGTTCATTCATTGGGGTTAAGATTCTGTATCTTCAATGTAACCCATGATTACAACCAATTTTCAGGCTGTGAACCCTCAGCAGAGCTCTAGTCTGTTAGATAACTAATTATCACCTTGGAAAGATGCGAGTGGGGCAGCATGGTCCTAAGAGAACTAGACAGGCCAGGTTGTGGTAGTTGTTTTGTTTGTTTGTTTGTTTGTTTTTAGAAGGGGGAGGGCAGAAGGAGAGAGAGAATCTCAAGCAGACTCCCCACTGCACATGGAGCCCGATGCGAGGCTCAGTCTCATGACCCTGAGATCATGACCTGATCTGAAATCAAGAGTCAGTCACTCAACGACTGAGCCACCCAGGCAACCCTGGTTTTTAAAATTTATTTATTTATCTATCTATCTATCTATTTATTTATTTATATTTTTAAGTAATCTCTACACCCAGTGTGAGGCTGGAACTCATGAGATCAAGAGTCACTTGATCCACCGATGGAGACAGCCAGGCGCCCCTGGATTGGTTTTGAGGAAGGAATTGGAAAGGACGGTGGGGTATGACTGAGGAGGCAGGGCTGAGCTTGACCTTGGCAAGGACCGGGAAAGTCAGGTGGAGAGGGGCGGTGGGAGGGGTGGGATAAGGACCTTCCAACTTTGTTTACAACCTGTCATAACATCAGGGCACGTCTGGAATTCTGGGTCCTGAGTTTATACAATTTAGGGTGCCCTCTTTCAGAAAAATGACTCATGAATATAAAGTTAAGTACTGAAGTGTTTTCTTTGAAGGAAAAAAGGAAATCACAGCAAATTGCTGGGTCCAGGAACTCTAGGACCCTTTCTTCTGGGAGTTCTTTCAGCCACTTACCAGAACTGCATGTATATTGTTTCTGATTACCACCTGGCTTCCCCTCTCCTTCTGGAACCTTCCACCACTCCCAGCACCTCCAGCTCACACAGGGATTTACCTGCCTGAGAGGCCCTGGAATACCAGTCTCAGTAGCTTCATGTGAACTCTGCTTCTGCTGGTCTTTCTCACTACAAGCCCTTTCACGTCTTCTCCTGGTTAATTCTTGTACTTTTAGGTGAAACTAGGACAGCAGTGACTGAATTCTTGTAGGCTTATCTTGCTTGTGGGCTGCTCATCCCTCAAGCTGGACCCTTCTCTTAAAGCAGAGGCTTTTATTTCTTTCCTGCTCTTCTTGGAAGAAGTGAAACTGAAACTAGGACTTGCTAAAGAGGAGGTCTACGGTTCTGTCCAAAACAAAGGCTATGGAAACTAGGTAAACAGTATTAATTCATTTTTTCCTCCTCTCTGATATTATGCTGGGCGATTCAGAATTTATTCCAACTGTCAAATCTTGATTTCTCAAGTGAGAAAATTGTAGGTCAAGGGGTCACACAGATAGGCCCAGTTTTTTTTTTTTTTTTTTAATATTTAGGTGAAATATGCAGCCAAGCCTTCCAAGTGCTCAGGGAAGGTGTCACTAGAAAATATATTTCCCTGGATGGTAGATTTCCAAGTAATACTGAGTATCATGTGTCATTTTTTTTTACCCGGGGAAATTCAACATGCAGAGCAAACATTTATTACTTAAGCCTCATATCACTTCTGTGGAGAAGGTTCAGCAAACATTATCTTTGTTGCACAGGTGGGAAAAACCGAAGCATGACAAGGTTTACGGGGATATATGTCAGGCTTGTAGAGCGAAGCTGAGCTACCACGGAGGCTCCTGCCAGTCACTTGCTCTTTTCCCTTCCCTGTTCAATGGCTCAGGAGAGAAAGTGTAAGGATGCTTGTGTAACCGGCTCCTTTGGCCGATTAAGTCAGGATGCCTACCACCTTCTGCTCTTGCTCTTTGTGGGCTGGAAAAGTCCATGGCACTCTTTTGGTTATGAGGAACAGAAATCCAGTTGAGTAAACATGACCTGGAAAGGGGGACTTTGCTAGAAATGCTTAGGGGTGTCTCATGGGCGTCCAGAGTGGGAACATAGCCACCTCAGGAAGAACTGAACCGGGGAGCTGGAAAGGGTCTGGACGTTCTTTCCCTCCATCCCTCACCTCTGTTTTGGTCTTTATCGCTGGTGACACACGTTCTCTATCTCTTCCATTCATGGAAGAGAGTGTGGTTTCTGACTTTTAGCTACAGGCAGGGACTAATTCGCTGGGCTTCTCTGTGCCAGTGGGAGAGAATCTGATTGCCCCGGGGACAGGTGCTCTCCTGGGTCCCATCCTACACAGTCACATGGCCCCAATGTGGCTGCCAGCAGCCTGCCCTGGGGGATCGGAGGCAGTTCCAAGAAAA
Source organism: Mirounga angustirostris (assembly GCF_029215605.1). Lineage (NCBI taxonomy): Eukaryota > Metazoa > Chordata > Mammalia > Carnivora > Phocidae > Mirounga > Mirounga angustirostris. Next base: position 157,666,947 of record NW_026991712.1, read on the forward strand.
AGGGGAGGGTTATGAGGAGTGGGGCCAATCATCCCTAAAATGCTTATTTTAGGTGGAAATTTTATGAGAGCATTGGAGACCTCCTTGAAGTCTGCCATGGGGACATCAATCTTCACTTGATGATTCTTCACTTTGATTCACTTAATCAAAATAGCACAGCAGGATCCTCCCTCAGAAGACTGCCTGGTCTTTCCACTGCTTTCTAAACATGCACAATGTGTGACTAGCATCAGTAGCAGCAGGGCCTTTAAGATGCTTGGACATCCTTTAAAGGAAGTCGTTTTGGTCCCTCAATGTGCGAGATGAAACTGCCTTCAGCAATAGTGGCCTGGAGGGGCTGGGCAAGATTCTTTGAAAAGCGTCATAAGGAAAGCAGAATTTAATTATTAATTCTTCTAATAAATACTGCTGAGGCATGGGGATGCAGTAATGGATAAAATATCATCCCTGCCATCAAGGAAAACAGTCTATTGGGGGTAAAACACATACACAAACCGGTAATTAACATACAGTGTGGCAGGATGGAAGGGTATACGTAGGGAAGGGAGGGTGGACGGGGACCGTGGGAACACGCAGAGGTGTTTATTCATCATCAGACTTGGGCTGAGGGGCAAGACTTGGAGAGAAGGGGGACAGCGGTGGTTATGGGGCAGTTTCTGGGAAGCAAGGGGATCTGAGCTGTCTTGAAGGACACAGAGGATTTCCGAGTCAATGAGGAGAGAGAAGAGAATGGCTTCGAGAATACGTCAGAGAAATAGGACTAACCCCCCAAAAAGGGCACACACAAGTAGCTTTTAGTATAAGTAAGTGCACCCTGTATGCTCAGGAAATTTGCTGATAGACACACTGTCAAGTGTATGTACACACACACACACACACACACACACACTTAGCCAAGTGGGTGAAGGAAATTAGGGTCAAGGCCAGACCTTAAGAACCTTGAGTTCTGTTTGTGCTCTGATTATATTTTCTAATGTAACTTGAGAGAAAATGTGGTCATCTCATCCAGTTCACTTTAAAATTTTAAGTAAAATGGGCTTGATATTTTGAAAGGCTATCATTTGGTCCATGTGATGGTTAATTTTATATGTCAACTTGCCTAGATACCCATGGTATCCAGATATTTGGTCAAATACCAGTCTGTATGTGCTGTGAACATTTTCTAGGTGAAATTAGCATTTAAGGCAGTAGACTTTGAGTAAAACTGATTACCCTCCATGATGTGGGTGGGCCTTATCCAATCAGTTGAAGGCCTTTAGGGAAAAAGACTGAGGTCCCCCAAGGAAGAAGCAATTCCGTCTCCAGACAGCTTTCAGACTCAAGCTGCATCATCAGCTCTTCCTTTGGCCCCCAGCCTGTTGGCTTACCCTGCAGAGTTTGGACTTTTGTCAGTCTCCAGTTCCTCAAAATCGGTCTCTATCCTATTAGTTCTGCTTCTTTAGAGAACTCTTGACTCATACAGTGTGTCTACTTGTATCCCATAAGGTCTTATTTTTATTTATTTATCTTAAAGAAGAAGTCCATGCTGTCTACTGTACTATCTTATGTACAACTCAAGAAAGAGGCTAGAAAGTGGGATTTGATGTCGGTCTCCAACAGAGGTTACCTGTAAGGGGGCGCTCTGGGGAACTTTTGAACTGAGCTGCTCACACTGTTTGGCCTCTTCTTCTTTCTTTCACTGCCCATTCATAGTTTTCACTTAAACACTTGACCACATTGTAAGAACAGAGTTTTTTCTTTTCTTTCTCCTTCTTCGCTCTCTCTACCTCCCTCCTGTGCACAGATAACCCATGTTACTGACATGATCGTATACAGTTATACACACTCACATACTATTTTTGTCTTTATAGTTTTTATTATATAATCTCTCAATCTTGCTTCCCACACTTAGTAGTTCTGCCTGGAAATCTCTCCAACGATGTGGGCAGAGACGAAGCCTGTTTTATTTGCCGCATTACATTCCATAGCGTGCACATGACAACTCTTCTTCGACCAGTTCCCAATGACAGCCTTGCACTCCGTTTTGAAAATTTTTTTTGCCCCCACAGTGCTGCAAAGAACATCCTTGTACATATGTCCCTGCAAATTTTACCACCACTTAATTACTTCCAAAATATGCCCCAATTAACCTGCTTTGGTAGAAAAAACAAAATGTGCTGTGATTTTTAATAAAATACCATTTAATTAATCACCCTAAGAACAGATTGGGCTTTCAATATCTTTATTTATATTTAATTTCTCATATTTTGGCATCTCTCAATATGTTCCTCTTGTTCTTAAGGAAAGCTACAGGGGCCCCCAGCACAGTGTTATTAAAAACTCAACTTTCAAGAAGTTTATTTATAATAATTTAGATTAAAAAAATAAAATGTTTCCCCTTGCCCCCCACCCCCCAATTTGGAACATAGTTTTAAGATGTGCACATTTTAAGGGTATGACTATACATGAGTTGTTTCTAATTGTATACATGGCATTTGATAGACAATTGTCTCAGATCATCATTTTATTTTATTATTTTTATTCAAGTACACTTGGTGTACAGCATTATATTCATTTCAGGTGTACAACATATTAATAGAATAATTCTGTACATTGCTCAGTGCTCAGTGATAAGTGTGGTCACCATTTGTCTCCATACAACACTATTACGGTACTGTTTACTATATTCCCTATCCTTGAGTCTCAGATCATCTTTTAGAAAATTTTATAAACCGGAACAGAACAGGTACCTGTCAGCTGTCTCCTTGCAACAGTCACAAAGATTGTAAGTAAAGATAATCTTTTAGGAAAAAAAGTAGAATTTGGTGGGTGTTGCTGCAGAATTCCAACTGGAGTCCAGAGGCACAGTGAGCCATGCGGTGCCTTCAAATACCACCATGGGCAATGGAAATGGCAAGGTCGGTTTGGGGTAGTAATTCATGGAAAGGTTTGTGCTCCGAAATGGGAAATCCCAGTTCTAAGATCATTCAAAATACAAAAATATATTTTCATAAAGTTTTTGTCATGGATTTTTATTTCTATGAATATGAATTGACAGAAACCTAAATGTCCAATAATAGGAGAAAGGTTAAATAATTGTGGAAAGATGGGATGGACTGTTCCACAGACAGAAAGGAAGGTTAGCACATAGCACTAAGAAGATGTGATACGTAGACAGAAAGGAAGGACCGCATAGGGATATTGACTTAGCAGAAGAACGCAGACTGCAGATCGAATTGGTGCAGATTGGTTACAACGGCACTAAAACATACACAAGCATAAAAGACTAGTGAGAAATAGAATAGGTGAGTGTATGGCATTTTGGGGAGGGGAGAATTTTAAGCGATCACTGTTTCCCAACTTTTCTATAATTGTGTTATATTACTTCTATACTTTGTTTTTCCAACCAATTAATCAGTATCTATGAAGAGCCCACTAAGCCACTTCGATGTGGCTTCTTCTCCACATTTAGTCATGGTTTAGTCATGGAGTTTATTCTGCTGGTCTTTGGGTCATTTTCTGGGTTATTTACACTGATGGGAGTGTTCTCTAGTTGTTTCTAAGGGACGAGGTGAGCCTAGGGTCCTCCTACTCTGCCATCTTCCTGGAAGTCTCTTACTTCTATACTTTTTTTTTTTTTTAAGATTTTATTTATTTGAGAGAGAGAGAGAGAGAGCGAGTGCACGAGAGAGGGATGGAGCAGAGGGAGAGGGACAAGCAGACTCCGTGCTGAGCTTGGAGCCTGACACAGAGCTGGATCCCATGACCCTGAGACTATGACCTGAGCTGAAATCAAGAGTCGGATGCTGAACTGACTGAGCCACCCAGGTGCCCCTGTACTTTTTTTTTTAATTTTTACTTATTTATTTATTTTTTATTTTTTTTAAAGATTTTATTTATTTATTTGAGAGAGAGAGAAAGAGCACAAGAGGGGGGAGCGGGAGAGGGAGAAGCATACTCCCTGCTGAGCAGGGAGCCCAATGCGGGACTTGATCCTGGGACTCCAGGATCATGACCTGAGCCGAAGGCAGTCGCTTAACCAACTGAGCCACCCAGGCGCCCACTTTTTTTTTTTTAAAGATTTTATTTATTTATTTGACAGAGAGAGAGACAGAGAGGGGGGAACACAAGTGGGGGGCAGTGGGAGAGGGAGAAGCAGGCTTCCCGCCGAGCAGGGATCCCGATGTGGGGCTCGATCCCAGGACCCTGGGATCATGACCTGAGCCAAAGGCAGACACTTAACGGCTGAGCCACCCAGGTGCCCCACCTTTTTTTTTTTTTTTTAAAGAGAGAACCAATTAAGAAAATAGATTTCTGATGAGATTACAAATTCACCCTTATGAACCAGTGAGAATTCTTTGGATCTGAAGTGACATAAATGAGGTGACAATACAGGTTTTCACAGCAACAGCATCTTTTGAAGACAAAGAATATTTGATAACAGATAATACAAGAAAGATTTTGATTGTTTTGTTTAGGTTTTTCAATTTATTAACTCGGAAGTAATTCAATCACACAATATCACAATCTACAAGTAGAAAGAGGGAGAGGACGGGGTTAACTGTGCTGAAGAAATTATTATTATTTTCTTTCAAAGATTTTATTTATTTATTTGAGAGAGAGAGACCACAAGCAGGGGGAGCGGCAGGCAGAGGGAGAGGGAGAAGCAGGCTTCCCGCTGAGTCAGGGAGCCCGATGTGGGGCTTGATCCCAGGACCCTGGGATCATGACCTGAGCTGAAGGCAGATGTTCTACCGAGCCTGAGCCACCCAGGCGCCCCTGTGCCGAAGAAATTGTGATGAAATGCAGAAAAACATGGAGAGTGCCAGCAAGCACCTGTGCACCCTACAACGAGCTCTGGCAAGACCTCATACTTCCCTTTTTCCGCTTATGACAAAAAAATTTAAAGTTTGAATTGAAGCCCTTGAGAACTTCTTCCTTATCCCACTTCCCCTTTTCCTTCCCAGAGATAATCAACAATTTTAGGTTTTATCATTCCCATGCATATTTTAATATAATCACTACATTTGTGTGTATCCGAATTATAGATAGCACAATTTTCAAGCTTATTGCCAATATTATCGTCCCAAGCACATCATTATGCAACTTGCTTCTGCACTCAGCGTCATGTCTTAACATTTATGGACATACGTAGCTTTATCTATTTGCCTAGTATAGAGTAGTTCACTGAAGAAGCATGTCATAATTTATTTATCCTTTCTTCTATTTATGGACATTTAGGTTCTTCCCATCGTATGCTTTTATTACAATGCTACAAAACATTCTTTTTTTAATTGGAGTAATTATTATTATTATTATTTTAATTCCAGCATAGTTAACACATGTTATATTAGTTTCAGGTGTACAACAGAGTGATTCAACACTTCCATACATCACCCAGTGCTCATCATGATGAGTGTGCTCTTCATCCTCTTTATCTATTTCGCCCATCCCCTTACCCCTGTCCCCTCTGGTCACCATCGCCTTGTTCTCTATAGTTAAGAGTCTGTTTTTGGTTTGTCTCTTTTTTTCTTCGTTCATTTGTTTTGTTTCTCAAATTCCACGTATGTGTGAAATCATATGGTATTTGTCTTTCTTTGACTGACTTATTTCGCTAAGCATAATACCCTCTAGCTCCAACCGTGTTGTTGCAAAAGGCGAGATTTCATTCTTTTTTATGGCTGAGTATATTCCATTATATATTCTATAATATTATATATACTATATTACATATATCATATAATATATATTATACATTGGATATATTTATATTATAAATATTATGTATATATCTCACATCCTCTTTATCTGCAATTGACATTCTTGTCTGCTTCCACACACGTATGAGTTGCTCTGCAGTACATACCTAGGAGTGAAATCGCTGGGTTGCAGAGTAGCTTCTACAAGATGAGGTCAGGTTATTCTCCAAAGTGGTTGTACCAGTTTATACTTGCATAAACAGTATGCGGGAGTTCAGTTCTTGTAGCTAGCTATAAGTAGTCCCCTCTGCTCAGTGTTAACAATTTTTTTAAATTGAAGTATTGTTGACTTACAATGTCATATTAGTTTCAGGTGTACCACATAGTGATTTCACAGTTGTATGCGTTACTCCATGCTCACCACGATAATACAGTCACTATCTGGCACCAAACCACGTTATTACAGTATGAATGACTATATTCCTTATGCTGTACTTTTCATCTCTATGACTTAGTTATTTTATAATTGGAAGTTTGAACCTCTTAATCCCTTTCAACTATTTTGTCAATAAAATTTTTAATTTTCACAATCTGGTGCTGTAAAATGTACTTTGCAACTTTCTGATTCCCAGGGTGCTCATGTATTTTTTCATTGATTATGGTCCACTCAAGTTTGCTCTTCTATGAATTGTCTGTGAGGTCCTTTTCTCACTTTCTCATTGTATTGTTTGTCATTTTGTTATCAAACTGTAGATGTTCTATATGAATTTTGGACACTAATCCTTTGTCAATTATATGCATCACAAATATTTCCTTTCATTTTGCATCTTTAACTTTGCTTATGATGACTTTTGTTGGACATAATAGTTAATTTTAATGACAAATATATCAGTCTTTTACATTATGGTCGGTCCTTTTTTGCTTCTCATTTAAGAAATCTTTTTTTAAATACTTCTTTCTTCATAACCTTAAATGTATTCTATATATTTTTTGAAATTTTAAAGTTTTAATTTTAAGTCTTTACCTGGAATTTATCTCATATAATGTGAATTAATGATTAAATTTTAATTTTTTCTTTTGGATGTGTCACAGCATAAATTTTTAAACAGCCCTTCCTTTTTGCATTGGTTACAAAGCTGCCTCTGTCATAGGTGGTTTTCATATGTGTGTTAGTCTGTTTCTACACTCGGTCTTGTTCCATTGATGTAGTTGTCCATTTGGGGGCCAATTCCAGATTGTCTTAGTTGTTATGTCTTCAGATAAACCTAGCTTTCTGGTAGGCAAGCCCCCCAACCTTCTTCCTTTTCAAAATGATCCCATTCAGGTCTTCTTACTCTTCCAAATGAATTTCAGGATCAATATTTTTCTGTTGGGATTTTGATTGGAATTGTATTCAATATCAGAGTATTTTAGAGAGAATTGCCACCTTCACCATATTAAATCTTCATTATCCTTAAACATGTTATGCCTTTCCATTTATTTTGGTCTTCCTTTATATCTTTTAAAATGTTTTATAGTATTCTTTATAAGGCCATGCACATCTTTCACTAGATTCATTCCTAGGTGATTTGGGTTTTTGTTGCTATTATGAATGATAACTTTTGTCTATTACATTTTCTATTTGATCATTACTGGTATTTAAGAAAATTATTTTTTTAAAGATTTGTTTATTTACTTTAGAGAGAGAGAGAGTGTGGGGAGGGGAGGGCAAGGGAGAAGGAGAAGGAGAGGGAAAGAATCTTAAGCAGACTTTCTGCTGAGGGTGGAGCCCTATGTGGGGCTCCATTGCACGACCCTGAGGTCATGACCTGAGTCAAAATCAGCAGTCGGATGCTTAACGGACTGAACCACCCAGGTGCCTCTAGGAAAATTATTAATGTTTGTTATCCTTGTGTTTAGAACTTTGCTGACCTCTCTTATTACTACTAAAGTTTTTCTGTAGATTCTCTTACATTTTCTATTCAGATAACAAATCAGTTGCAATTGGTTTTTACTCAACCTTTCAAATTCATATACCTCTTGATTCTTTTCCCCCCATTGTGAATTGACATTGATCCCCGGTACAATGAAGAATAGAAGTGTTTATAGCAAACATCCTTGCTTGTTCCAACTTGTATGCTTTGTGGTTTCACCATTGTATACACTATTTACTTCAGGTTGAAAAGAAGGTATAACTGTTACTTGTTGGAGGCACAACCATATATATTTATAAGATCTGTGTTTTGTAAATTGTAGGTCACAATCCATTCTTGGGTTGTGAGATCAATTTAGTTGGTTGCAACTCACATTTTTTTAACAAGTGAAATAGAATGGAATGAAACAAATTGTATCAGAATGTATCACTTGTATTAAAGGTGCATATTGTTTGTAGAATTATCTATCTATCACCTATCTATCTGTGTATGTGTGTACTTGTGTGCATTTGTATACTAGGCTTTGCTATAAAATATATTTCTTAAAGGGACCACATTAAAAAAATCTGGAAAATTCTATATTATATCATGGTTTTAAATTTTGTTCTTCATATTTACCATAGTCTTACTAATTTTTTGCCTGATTGATCTATCCATGTTTGATAGAAGTGTTTCAAAAATTTTGGACTCTGGGGGCGCCTGGGTGGCTCAGTCGTTAAGTGTCTGCCTTTGGTTCAGGTCATGATCCCAGGGTCCTGGGATCGAGCCCCGCATCGGGCTCCCTGCTCAGCAGGAAACCTTCTTCTCCCTCTCCCACTCCCCCTGCTTGTGTTCCCTCTCTCGCTGTGTCTCTCTCTGTCAAATAAATAAATAATTTTAAAAAATAGAATTAAAAAAAAATTTTGGACTCTGATTATGGATCTGTCCATTTCCCTGTAGTTCTATTTTGCTTTATATATTTGGAAGCTATGTTTTAGATGCATATAAATTTACAATTTCTCTATCTTCCTGGTAGATTGTTATTGTTATGTAATACCCCCCCTTAATTCCCATTAACTTTTTGCAGTAAATTAACGTTATCTCACCAGCTTTATTTGGAGATAGACATTTATAAATTTTTTCCATTTCTTTACTTTCAATCCATCCAATCTTATATGTTAATCACTGTTTTGTAACAAATGCATTTAGTATAATTGCATTTATGGTGATTTCTGATATACTTCAACTTATTTTGTATTTTCTTTATTGGCATTTTCCTTGTGTTACTCCTCATGCCCCTCCAGTCCTTTTTGACTCTTTATTAGCTTGGCAAATTAATTTTTAAATATTTCTTGTATTTTTTCCTCTATTGATAGTTAATCACGTCTTTTAATTTTCCTAAAATTTTAACATAGCCCATTTGAATAAAAAATATTCTAACAAACATACTGCATTTCTCTCCTTCTAACCATAGTATATGCATGGTCAATATTTAATTAAGCATAGAAGCATGTTTAGTGAATTTTTTCTCCCTGTTATTTCATTGTTTCTTCTATCTCCAACCTCTGCTGTAGTTTCATAGTTCTTTTTACTGACGTGCATCCTTTACTAGGTATGCAAATGTGAAGCCTTATGTGGGAGGACTCGTTTAGTCTTCATGCTTTTGAAGTATCTTTTTTTTGTCCCCACTCTTAGATAATAATTTACCTGCATGTAAAATTTTAGGCTGACAGCTATTTTCCTTTAGCACATGAAGGATGTCACTAAATTGTCTTGTGGCCACAATTGTTGCTGAAAATAAATCGCTGTCAACCTACTGGTTTCTTATGGGTTTTTTTGTTTTTGTTTTTGTTTTTTTTTGTTTTTTTTCTCTCTGGTAGCCTTTACGGTTTTCTTCTTATCACCAGTGATCTACACTGTCACTGTCGTGTGTCACGCTCTGTCCACAGAGTGTCCTTCCATCAAAAGACACATGTCTTTTGCAATTATGAAAATTCTCAGGTCTAATCTCTTCAAAATTCACTTTTCCCTCATTCTCTCCATCCTTTTCTCTTGGAAAATCTCTCAGATATAGGCTGGTGCCTTTCAAGGTGTCTTTCATGTCTGCTAACTACTATAATAAAAATCAGCTTGTTGTCACTCAGGACTAAGTTCTGTGTGTGTGGCTCACAGCTATTTCCCAATTCAGTACTCTCTGGAGCTAACCTAGCATTTATCTTGTCTTTTGAGTTTTTTATTTTGGTAACCACATTCTTTTAGTTCCACAAATATATATGTGTGTTTTCTTAATACCCACTTGGTTTTCTTTAATTTATGTCTCTTTTGTGTTTCAGATTTCTTACTCATTATTAATGGATGCTTTACCTTGGCTTATGCCTTTGAACATTTTAGACATACTTATTTTAAAGTTTTTGTAAGACTGTTTCATAAAATTAATTTTATCCCTAGGCATTTCATGTTTCAGTGGATGATTTTGATGGTTCTGTAGGCTTTCCTCTTTGGTATTAGATTACTTCATTTGTTATGACAGTCACATTTTGAATGTGTGTGTGAGAGAGAGAGAGTGTGTGTGTGTTTCTCTTGTCCTGTTTGTCTTGCCGTTTTGGGACTTGCAGGTGCCTCCATCTGACCCTCCTCCACGTCCCCAGTACAGCACCAGGTGGAATTTTCTCTGCAGTGATGTTGGGGCCATCACAGATCCAGTCATGGGGCAGCAGGTGGCTGGCTCGGGTCCTGGCCAGGAAGTTGTATCTGCAGCCTGCTTTTCTAAGCCAAGAATCCCCTGGGCAGCTGTAGTCTCAGGAAGTGAGTTGATAATTGCTTTTTCTTAACAGTCTCCTTTCTATGGAGGGAGGAGCCCAATCCCGCCTCTGGCTTCAAGCAGTGAGCCTAGCTCTGTTCCACTATTGTGCACGAAGCACTGTCAGTTCCCATCACGTGGTGGAAGCCAAAGTATGAGCTGCCACTACGTGTTTGCAGACTTGGAACATAACAGACTTGTGGCTTCAGACCCACCCACCACTTTGTAATTCATCGTCTGCTCTGGTCAAAGGAGACGTTTATCTTTTTTTCCTGCTCTTCTTATGTTTTATCAATCATTGCAATGTGTTTGGAGCAAAGGGGGTGGATCATCTTTGGTGCTTCCTCTGGATTAGAAGTCCAATCTACCTTTTTGAGTTTTTCATTTTGTTTGGAAATCCATTTACTTGTAGTTTCTGAAAGCTACACATTGTAGCCATATCACTACACACTGAAAATAATATTTTTATTAAATAATTTTACTTTTATTTATTATAAAAAATTCCCAAAATTTGTAAGCATTTTTATTGTTTCAAAGAAAATGAAGCAACTTAAAAGTCTTGTTTTTGATGGGGATTTTTGTGCTCTTTTTGTAAGCGTGGCACCATCCCCAGCCAAACCAACTCGAAAATTCTATGATTCAACTATAGGACTGGATGGAAAAAGTGCACGACCGATTTGTTGATAGAAGTCAGTCTGCTGTGGTGGCTAAGAGGATTGGGAATCCCTGGGAATCCCTCAGTCTTGGCTTTAAGTCCCAGAGCCACGGATTACTAATTGTATGACTCTGGGCAGTTCATACACGTCTTACGTGTCATTTTCCTCATCTTCTATGTGTTGGTAATAATACAAACGAATAGGATTGCTTGAGGATCGAATGACATAATACATCTGATGTATTTACATGCAGCACCTGGCACACAGTAAGTGCCCGATAAATGTTAAGCATTGTTATCATTATGATTAAATCATGAGTATATGTGTCAATTAGCCTTGGTAGATAAAACATCCAAATCATGAGGTTAGGACATAGCTGGAAAGCTCATCTGAAAAAAAAAATAATAGCAAAATAAACTCTTTTACAGTGTATCCTGTGTGGTCCAAACCATGAAAACCACCTCACTCTCTACCACAGAACAATAAAGTTATATCAAACAACAGCAATGAAGAAAATTTGGCTAAATTGAGTTTTCCAGACTAGTAATTTTTAATAAAATTTGCTCCAGCCTCCCTTGGTCAAAATATCACCTTCAAATTTTCCATAGCTATGAATTAAAATCTTGCCAGGAGAGAATCTGCCTTTCTCACCACTAAGAAGTTAGCATCTTGACATTTTTCTACTCTTCTGTTTTTATCAGTAGTTTCTATTAATGAAATCACAGTTCATTTCTTCCCTCCTGAGTTAAAAAAAAAAAAAAAATCCCAACAAACTGAAGGATGATCTCAGTCTGAGAAGAACAGTTCAACTCTGCGATGATGCAATGCCTATAAATATTGTCCTATTAGACAAGGGCTCAGTGGCTTAAGTGGCCTAGTTAAACAATGAAAGCTAACCTGCTTGGTCCCTTGGGCTCACAAAACCAAGAACTTAGGGACTCAATTCAATCCCGGGGGACTCAACTTTAAAGGCACCTTATTTAACTTGCTTTTAAAAATAGTGCACTGTGTGTTGGTGTGTTTTACTTAGCAGACGCACTGATGACGGGTTGGGGGGGGTTGGTCTGTCTGCCTGGTTTAACATCAGTGCAGCACCTTTTGTGAATGGATGTGGGATGGAAGGGTGCTAAAACAAGGCATCGATGCATGTGCAAAAACTTGTCAGTTGTTCACAGAGCAATGAGACAACTGTAGGAGAAAGGAGAGGTCAAAAGCAGGATTTCTGCTGAAGAGAGAAAAAGGACTGTGTCTCTAGGGCTGAATTCACACCATATTTAGAACAAGTGTCAATGTTGGAACGTATGACAACTCTTTGGGAGGTGGATAGGAGCCTTACACACTAGGACTTCAAGGACACAGTCAAAGGCTTGTAGGTTCACCTTTCCCACCAGCCAGCATGGTTACCAGTTCACTGTTGCTCATGTCTTCAAGGTGAACTCCATGGAAGAGTAGGTGTATTTATATTGGAGGACTGAAGAGTTCTCCCCGTCCTGCTGTGAAGTGTGGAAGGACTGTGCCCGGCACTGTGGTAAGTGGGAGACTGGAATTATCCGCTTTCTGGTCTTGTTATTGACAAGGAAGAACTTGAAGAGAAAATAGAGACTCGGAGTATTTTTTCAAATACCTGTTGGCATTTGTATGTTGTTCTTGGAGAAATGTCTATCCAAGTCCTTGGCCCATTAAAAAAAATCAAGTTATTAGTTGTTTTTGCTACCTAATTGTAGGAGGTTTTTTTTTTAATTTTATTACTTTGTTCAATTAGTCAGCATATAGTACATCATTAGTTTTTGATGTAGCATTCAATGATTCGGTAGTTGTGTATAACACCCAGTGCTCATCACATCATGTTCCCTCCTTAATACCCATTGCTCAGTTACCCCATCCCCCCACCTACCTCCCTTTCCACAACCCTCAGTTTGTTTCCCGGAGTCAAGAGTCTCTCATGGTTTGTCTCCCTCTCTGATTTCTTCCCATTCAGTTTTCCCTCCCTTCCCCTATGATCCTCTGCACTGTTTCTTATATTCCACATTTGAGTGAAACCATATGATAATTGTCTTTCTCTGCTTGACTTATTTCATTTAGCATAATCCCCTCCAATTCTATCCATGTTGATATAAATGGTAGGTATTCATCCTTTCTGATGGCTGAGTAATATTTCATTGTATATATGAATCACATCTTCTTTATCCATTCATCTGTTGAAGGACATCTCGGGTCCTTCCACAGTTTGGCTATTGTGGACATTACTGCTATGAACATCGGGGTGCAGGTGCCCCTTCTTTTCACTACATCTGTATCTTTGGGGTAAATAGTTAGTAGTACAATTGCTGGGTTGTAGGGTAGCTCTATTTTTAACTTCTTGAGGAACCTCCTTACTGTTTTCCAGAGTGGCTGTACCAGCTTGCATTACCACCAACAGTGTAAAAGGGTTCTTCTTTCTCCACATCCTTGCTAATTGTAGGAGTTCTTTATATATTTTGGCAATTAACCCCTTATTGGATATATAATTTTCAAATATTTTCTCTTGTTCTGTAGGTTACCTTTTCACACTGTTGATTGTTTCTTTTATGAAAAAAAAATCCACATCACTAATCATCAGGGAAATGTAAATCAAAACCACAATGAGATATCCCCTCACAAATGTCAGGATGGCTATTATATTAAAAAAAGACAAGTGTTGGTGAGGGTGTTGTGAAATTCGTACCCTTGTGTACAACTCATGGGATCGTAAGATGGTACAGCTGCTATGGAAAACAGTATGCAAATTCCTCAAAAAATTAAATGTAGAACCATCATTTGATCCAGCAATACTGCTTCTGGATATTTATCCAAAAAAATCAGAATCTCAGAGGTATTAGCACTCCCATGGTCATTGTAGCACTATTCACAATAGTCAAGATGTGGAAAGAACCTAAATGTGCACTGACAGATGAATGGATAAAGAAAATGTGATATGTATATATATGCATACACACATGCATTCAATGAAATACCATTTGGCCGTAAAAAAAGCAGGAAATTCTGCAATATGTAATAACATGGATGAAACTTGAGGACATCATGCCAAGTGAAATAAACCAGTCATAGAAGGACAACTACTGCATGATTGCACTTCCATGAGGTATCTAAAATAGTCAAATTCATTCACTCATAGAATCAAAGAGTGGGGTGGGGTTGCCAGGGGCTGAGGGGAGGGGGATATAGGGAGTTATTAATCAATGATCATAAAGTTTCAGTTAAGCAAGACGAATCAGCCCTAGAGATGTACTGCACAACATTGTACCCTAGTCAGCAATACTGATTGTGCACTTAAAAGCTTGTTAGGAGAGTAAATCTCATGTTAAATGTTCCTAACATACTACATTAAAATGAGAGGAAAAAGAAAATTTAGGCAGCCGAAGAAAGAACCTTGGAGAATGACAGAAGTTTGTAAATGTGCAAACTGAATCTTTCGATGGTCTGGCATTCCTAATTTGGATGTCTTTGCTCACTCTTACCTTATGTTTGGATTCCCTCTGCCATCTGGGTCTGAACTCTTCCAGTGCCTCAAATGGAAGTAATCCCTCTCAATGTGATGTCTGCTCCTCTTTATTGGCACTGATCACTCTCTCCTTCATGTCATAGTTATTGGTACAGACGCGTATATATGTCTCAGGGTCTGTGTGTTCTGGGAACCAAGAATCTCAACTTCCTGATCTTGTGGTCCAGATCCTCACTGAGCTTTCTAAAGATGATGATGATGATGATGATAGTGAGGAGGAAGATGAAGAAGATTATCACAGCACATTCAAGTGGAACAAATATAACTTCGTAAGCAGACTGTCCTTGGTTTGAACTTAACCCTGCCATTTGCTAATTGCGTAGCAATTGGCAAGTTCCTCAACATAGCCGAGCAAAGTTATTTTGAGAGTTAAATAAATTAACCTACATTTATATGTGCTCTATTCTAGAGCACACAACAGATGCTCCAGAAATAGTAAATTCTCTTTTCTTCTCTGTCTGCCCCCTACCCAGTCCACGATAGTTCCTAGTTTATAGAGAGCTTCTATCTTCAGTGCGCTAGTTGAGAGCCTTTCAGTTGCAAGTGACAGAAACTCAGCTTAAGTAGATGTCAAAAATGAACATTTGCTCACATAATTGCAAAGGCAAAGCAAGGCTTGATCTGGGGCTCAAGTGATATGATCGAAGCCCAGATTTTCTCTCTTCACTTCTTAGCGCCGCCTCCTCTGTGATTGCTTACTTCTCAGGCAGGCTCTGTACCTCAAGGCAGATGGCCACCAAAGCTCCCATTTCTGTCCTCAGCAACATCAGAGGAAGGAAAGCACCTTTTTCCTAGCTGCCCTAACCAAAGTCTGATATTTCATCCAATTTTATTGGCCTGGCCATCCCTGAACCGACACTGTAGTTTGGGGGACCTGGTGTCCTGAGTGGCAGCGTTGGGTCTCACATTTCCTCATAGCTGAGGGAGAGAATAGCCCTCGCTAAAATCCACATGCACCAAGAGAAGGGAAGAGATGGCTCCTCAAGGATAATCAGGGGGCTATGACCAGAAGAAGGTGACTAAGTGACAGGCAGGCAAAATGTCTACATGACTTCCATGAGATTAGACACCTAGGGAAGACTCCTGTTCGGTGGAATTTCTAAAAACTGTACGGACATATAGATGCTTCTATACTTCCGTGGTTTGGGGGTTTCCTTATCACTTCCCCAGTGTTATGGACACGTGTGTGTATGTGAATTTCTGGTGAGCTAAGTGACATCCTAGGATTACGGTGCTTCTCTCAGTGTGTTGGTAGGAAAGGACACACTCAAAGGACTTGAATATAAAGGACTGTTTAGATAGATGTGGGCAGGGTTAGCCCACAGCAGAGAGTGAAGCTTGCGGGGTCTAGCCTGGAGTAGCAAAAAGAAGAAAGGGGATTCCCAGAGTCCAGCGGGAGCTGGGGTTGCAGATGAAGGTGACCAGAGAGGAGCCAAGGCCGAGAAGAACACAGCTACTTTTGGATCCATGGTAAACTGGGAGGGAGCAGGGCAGCAAATACCCCAGCCTCCCTCTACTCTCACCTCCATTCTCACGCTGCTGCCAACCATTGGCCAAACCCAAGCAGAAGCCAGACAGCAAGGGAGCCCAGGTGAGAGAGTGCACAGAGCAGGGCAGAGAAGGGCAAAGAAGAGAGAGTAGCCAGCAAGATCCTACTGTTCTGCAAGGTTTATTCTCTGGGAGGAAAGCACAGTTGTGTTAGCCACTTGGCCCGTGATCAGTGCAGTTGGGGGAAGGGGGTGTTTAGTCAGTGTCTGGCTAAATTCTGATTTATTCTCTTTGCTTTTGGAAATGTAATAATCTTTCCATCAAAGCTCCATCTATCTGCCAAAATAATGCATGTTCTTTTGTACAAATGAAAGAATTACTGCTATTATGCAAACACTGAAAGGGGAGCACATTTGCATGCAAAGGGGAAGAAAGAAAAATCCTATTTGCAATAAAATTAATTATACCAGTGTGGCAAAGAGACACATGAGTATCCATTTAACACTTGAACGGGAGCAGAACCAACTTTCCTTGCCAACCCTGATGAAATAATGGAAGCCAAAAAGAAAAGGCCTAGATAGAATAAATAGGAATTGGGAATTTCTGGCCATTTTAAGACTCCCCCCTCAACAGAAACAAAAGATTGAAATGAAGGTTTTTACAAATATTAACCATGAATATTAATGTTCTATGGCTGATGCCTGAACCAAGTTCCTCATTAAAATGGCCTTTTGGTAGAGGAATGTTAGCATGCAAGATCTGCGGCTGGTATCAGGTGCCACGGAGAATGTGCTTTGCATCTGAAACCAGCAGGAAGGTAAATGCCTTGGGTTTGGAACTTGTCGGGTGTTTTCTATACTGCTGTATTTGGTCATTAGGAAATAGGAACTTTGAAAAAGAAAAAGCAAAGGAATCACTTTTTTTCTGGAGAAGAGAAAGTTGAACTGTCACCAAGGGGCATTCAGTTTATAAAATGCTCCCTTGCATCCCAGGCCCTTCATGTTAATATAGATACTGGCAATTTAATTGTTGGTCAGCCCCAAGCAGATTGAGAGCTTCTAGGGAGCAAGGACTGTCTACCTAAGTCTTATTCACCCTGGATCTCCAGTGCCTGGCATGTTGAATTGAGAAATATCTTAATGAATGAACCACAGAATTAAAAAAAAAAAAGATTTTATTTATTTATTTGACAGAGAGAGAAAGCACAAGCAGGGGGAGCAGTAGGCAGAGGGAGAAGCAGGCTCCCCGCTAAGCAAGGGGCCCAGTGCGGGACTCGATCCCAGCACTCTGGGATCATGACCTGAGCTGAAGGCAAGCGCTTAACCGACTGAGCCACCCAGGCACCCCGAACCATAGAATTTTACTGTCAGCTCAAATAGTCTCAGAAATCACCAATTTCAATGGCTCTGAAAGAGTAAGTGTACTTGGGATGAGGGGTTGGGCAGTGGTGGGTGGGAGGCAAGGTTAAGGAAGATGAGATATAAATGGGGGTGACTTTTTTGAAACATATGCCCCGCCCCCAGATCCACCTGCCACTCTGGCCTCCACATGGATATCAGGATCCAGTGAACATGAACCTTTATTTTGAAAAGCTCCATTAGGTGACCCCTAGCCCAACCAGGCTGAGAACCACTGGCCAACACCTACCTGCCCAGCCACCCCTCCAACCTCCCTGTTTCCAGGACTCAGCTCTGTGCTTGTCACGGGACAGATGAGCAAATGAATGTCACAGGGGAGACTATTCAGAAGTAGTAATAATTTGCCCAAGGCCACATATAGTCAAGTCTTGACGGTCCAGGCACTCAACACAGAGGATCTTCACAGAAGAAATGTTGACTGTATTTTTTCAACATCTTCCCCACTGCCCCCAAAATTTGGCCTGAAGTTGAAAGCTCTCACGTGTGAAAGAGGATGCATGTCAGGACTTTCTGGAGAAATGGAATGCCATTAAACAATGGGACCAGCCCTCGGGGAAGAGTGGGATTCCCTTGCTAGATCCTCCACTGAAGTGTTAAAATGTGATAGACACTCACCTTTCTAGGTTGATTAAGATTAAATGCAACCTTTGTGGAGGCAAAGAGTGGCCTAGAAGCTATTTAATGGCACGAATCACACCACAACTCCATCATCCTCACTGGGAAATTACATTGCTACTGTCTGACCTGGGGAAGAGGTAGGAGACATGAGTGCTCCATTGAATCCTGGCTCTGTTACCTACTAGCTGTGTGACCTTAGGCAAGTTACCTAACCTCCCTGTTGCTTCTGCTTTGTCATCTGTAAAAGGGGATAATAATAGCATTTACTTCATGGGGTTGTTTGCTGGGATTAAATGAACTAATATATGTAAAACTCTTAGAACACTGTCTGGAATGCAGTAAGTGCTATCCAAGTGTGAGCTCTCATTAGTATTATTGCAGATGGCATACCCCATGGGGAGATGAGGCTGATATTAACTTTTTTTTTTTTAAAGATTTATTTATTTATTTGAGAGAGCGAGAATGAGAGAGAGTACATGAGAGGGGGGAGGGTCAGAGGGAGAAGCAGGCTCCTCGCCGAGCAGGGAGCCCGATGCGGGACTCGATCCCGGGACTCCAGGATCATGACCTGAGCCGAAGGCAGTCGCTTTAACCAACTGAGCCACCCAGGCGCCCCTGATATTAACTTTTGTTGCTTGTCTACAAAGCTGGGCATTATTTAATAGATGAAGTAAAGACAAACAATTGAAGTTGTCTTAGTTGTATGACACTGAATCAGACGGAGCCTCCTTGTGAGACAGAACAGTTTGTTTTCCTAAGCACAGTGCTGATATAAATGATTTCCTTTGCATTTCCTGAATCCTAGAATCTTAAGTAGTGGGAAAGGGCTCACAGTTCATCTCAGCCTGAATAGAGAAGAAACTGACTTGCCCAAGGTTGCACAACCAGCGTGGCCTGGTCTCCTAATTGCTATCACAGCGCTCTTTCTGCCCATCACCATAGTTACAATAACTCAGTCCATGGAAATGCAGTTTATTTTCACATCTGCAATGTTTAAAGTGAAACACACACACACACATACACACACAAATCAAGGTGCAGACAGTGCTTTAGTTTTGCAAGGAGCCATCAGCATTTAATTGGAATGCACCACGCTTTCTGTTTTGAAGGGAGGTGATAGGGCTGCAGCAACGTACCAGGGTCCCTAGTTGTAAGTAACAGAAATAAGCTCTGGCTAACTCGAACACTCAAGGAATTTACTGAAAGGATATCAGGTAGCTTGCGAATTGAAGGGAGGCTGGCAAATCAGGCTCAGAAGATATCCAGAACAAGAGGCCAGGCAGCAGCTACCACAGCCAAGGTCACCCCTCAGGGTGAGTGTGGTGAATGTGCTGCCAGGTGCGGCTGCCCCTGGATACCAAGGCCAAAGCCCCACACTCCACCCGCTGCCGCCGCCAGTGAACACTCATCCTTGGGCTCGACTGTCATAAGCAGTCTCTCACTTCCTCTGTCTTTGCATCACTGTCTGTGATTCAAAGTCCCAGAAGGAGCACTCTGCTAGCTGAGCCAGATGTCGGAGGTCTGGTGTGGTTGGCAGGTGGGGGTGTGGGGCCAGAGGGAGGGTCTCTAGCCTTCCCACTCTGGGTCCTGGGAGGAAGGTCCCTCCCCATAACCAAGATTTACAGAGGAGGACACTCTCCTCCTTGGAATTCTCCCCAATAAGAAGGTGATAGAATGCTGAGTAATCACAAACAAAGGAACAAAAACAATAGAAAACACATGACATAAAAAAAAAAAAAAAGAAAAAAATCCAGGAAAGAAAGGTGTATGGCCCAGACGCCTGCCCTTCTCCCCTTCTGGAGCCAGCGTCCTCCACTTGGCCTGTTCTCTGCCTGCTCTTCTTCGTCCCCATCACTTCCCCATGCTGAACGAAACAGATGCTCCAAGAAGGAGTTCAAGGTCAAATGATTCCCCTAAAGTTCCGCTTACTTCAGTCACCACCAGATTCATGCTGGAAACCTTGAGCATCTTCGGTCTCCCATTAACATAAAATCCAACTCCCTGACTCATTTTTTTTTATGGTGATAAAATTCTCATAACGTAAAAGTCACATTTTTAGCCATTTTTAAAGTGTACAATTCAGTGGCATTGGGTATATTCACAGTGGTATGCAACGATCACCCCCATCTAGTTCCAGGACATTTTCATCGCCCCAAAAGGAAGCTTCATACTCATTAAGCAGTCATTCCTCATCCTGCTACCCCTGAGCCCCTGGAAACCATGGGTCTGTGTTCTGTCTCTACAGATTGGCCTATTCTGGAAATGTCATATAAATGGAATCATATGCTAGGTAACCACCTTCCTATTAATCCTCTGCCTCCTCCTGCTACAGGTTCTCCAAGACCTGTCTCCTCCCTACCTCTGAAACCTCATCCCAGCCCACGACAGGGAACTAGCCCCGGCCCCTCAACCCTTCCCTGATGAAGCCACAGACGGAAGAGGGAGGTCGATGCATCCGAGCAACCATTACAAAGACAATGAGAATCCCCTGGGAAGACAGAACGTAGTTGTGTGTCTCCGTATGATGAGCAAGGACACAGAACAGAAGGGGGCTGGGTAGGAGGTGGGTTGGGGTAGGCCAGGCGACAGCCGCTTAGTTGAGTTGAATTCTTTCTCTTTCCCTAGGCCGGTCACTGCCCACTCCTTCTTTTCAAGGCAGAGAAACAGTGGGGGCACATTAGTGCTGGCTGGGATGGTGACGTATGGCAGGGCGGCGATGGACTAGATGGGGCAGGTAGTGATTCGAAGCTGGTTCAAGCAGCCCTACCAGCCTCTGAGTGTTCCTTCTTCCCCCACTCTCCCTTCCACTGTTGAGGGAGAACACTTGAGCAAGAGCAGTCCCCGGAATTGAAAGACAGGGTGGTTTCGGAGGCACAGGGTTGTCTGGTGGGGAATGTGCAGTACATAGGTATCTCTGAGCTCAAGTTACAGGGCTAGAGGCTCTCCTCTCTCCCCATTCTCCACCCCGACCCCCCTCTCAGCAACCTAGCCAGAAAGAGCACCACCTATGGTTGTGCTAAAAACCACAATTGCAGCCTGCAAGAGAATGCCTTAAAGAATTTAGGTGTGCATTTCTCTCATATATAACAATTCTGAAATCTGCCGGCACCTCTGCTCTGTGTTGTCATCCAGGGCTAAAGGTCTCTGTCATCTTCAACATGGGGCTTCTGAGATGTCTACAAGGAAGGTTTGGTAGGCCAGCTAGGATACAATGCCACACAAGGCTTGAGAACACATGGGTAGGAACCACAGGTAAGCTCAGGAGTGTACTTGTGACTCTTACAATTAATATTCTGCTTAATGCAGCTTTGTTTCCATCTCTGTGATCTTGGGCTTGACAGACTTGGGGTGTTGATTCCTGAGAGAAGCATGTTCCCACCAAGAAACATGGCCATGGTTCTGATGAACTGGAAGCTGAGCTTGTCCCTGGCCATTTTGGGACTTCTCATGCCACTGGATCACAGGAAGAGAAGTTCTGGCTGTTGGAGAGAAATGGGGTTGCTCAGTGCAATAGAGCTGAGAAGACTGTGTTTAGTACCAGGGGATTCATGGAGCCACTTCAGTGGAAACTGGCAACCCACCCCAGAGAGGATGAGTAAGGGCTCAGTTATTTTGAGATGAAGATTTGGGGCTCCCCACCTGCTGAGATGCTGTAGAGGGTAAGGTAAACATAAAAGGGATCATGAAAGAAGGAAGCCACGATTATCAGCTCTGGCCTCATGACAGGCTACAGAAGGGGAAGATAGCAGCTGTACTTACTTTATTGATTCTTTTTTTCCCCTAATTGATTCCCCCCACCACCCTGCCCCTTTTCCTACTACTTTGTATGAAGAATACAAAGGTAGCTAACCTCCCACCAGGGAGGACACTTGAGATGACATCACCAGTAATAATATAGTGCCTTACGACACTTGTTTCTCCCTGTGTTTGAGATGAGATTTTCATCACTCAAATGAAGAGCAAAACTAGAGGCTGGATGGCCAGTGGGATGGAGTGGACCTTTTCTTCTTTGTTAATGCTACCGGGTCCATTCTCCACCCTTCTCTGCTTTATTCTTTCCCTGGGAGGCTGAGCACTATGGACTACATCATCTGGACTCCCTTGCTGGCAGGTTTTCTGTTCAGGTCAGCCGATGATAGGCACCTGCAGATTAGAGAATGGGAGGAAGGCAAGAGTTCAAGGTGCTTTTTCCCTTCTGGCTCTGCTTTGAAGCCATTCCTCTGGCAGGATCTCTGCCTGACTATAGCTCCTGCTAGACATCCTCTCCTCCACATTCCCCCTCTCCTGTTTCCTCTGCTGCTTCTTCATTCTCAGGGGGTGGTAATGGTTTCCTGCTGTTGTTGGTATCTGGGTACCTTCTCCACCCCCCAAATAGTCCTTTCATTCAAGTCTTCACTTGAGCCATATGGGGCAAGCTCTGTTTCCTGCTGTGACCTGACTGATCTAGTGTCCGTTTCCTCCCCCAGCTCCTGAGCTCTTGAAGAATAGGAACATTGTCTTAGTCATCTCTGTATGCAAAGGTTATCTGGTCATAAAATGTTAAATGAATCAATCAAAGCTGTGCTGAAGATCTGTCTTTCCCCATGAATTTTGCAAAGCCAGAACAAAGAACAAACTTAATCAGCAGCATGTTCTTAATTTCTATTTCCAGGAAAGCAACCCCGGTTCTTTCCACATCACCTCTTCCTGATGTTCCCGGTGCCTGCCCTGGTGTCCCAATGCAGTATCGGACAGGGACCCAGGCAATGCTTTTTCAAATCAGGATGTTGATTACAATTGCGTGTCCAGATACATTATTCAAAATGGGCTACATGTCCCTTGTGTGAAGCTTTTGCACATAATTGCTAGTGCAGTGTATCTGACAGTTTGTTCGACCCTTCAGGCTTCTGAAGGTGCTTAATCTCTTTTATTAAGTGACTCTGCTCCACTAAATAACCATCCTGGTCTCCTTCCTCTAGGCCTTGTTGCTACAGATAAACAAATCTGTGCTCTCGAGTTGTTGGCTAATACATCATCATTTCCAACTGATTGAAGGTGGTCAATGCTGGGAATGCAGACATGGGGGGGATGCTGGCAAGTTAAATGTAGGATTCAGATATCAGATCCGGGGAGAGAGAGAAGGTACAGGGAAGTGCTCAGGTCAAAGAGTGGTGGAAGAGGTCAGCATCTGAACAAAGGGTCTAAGGCCATGGGCACCATCATAAGAATCCAGTCTTCTAAAGCAGGCCTACCATATATGCTTCCTCCCCAGACCACCCCTCCCTCCCTATTTTCAGAGTGTAGAAACAAGTGGCTGTGTGTGGGGGGAGGGTAGAGATCTGGGTAACTTCTGGTATAGGCAAAGATTAAGGATTTCTGTTTATATTTCTGGTTTCAGTTATCTTTTGTTGGATTATATTGGAGAGTCTTATTTTCCTTAGTGCTTACTAGTGCATTACTGGATAATGCACTTAAATTTTTATGAGTATATTTACCCTTCAGAGAGGTATAGGATGTGAAGGCTGGCAGAATTCTTAAAGATTATTCATATTATCTTTATTTTATTTATGAGAAGATAGAGGCCCAGAGAGATTGTTAAGTGCTATTATTAGGACTACATAAGTAGTCCTAATATAACTGGAAAGTATGGGGCAACAGTTTCAGGTGTTGATCTGGCTGCTCACTGCTCAATAATGTAACTGAGGTTCTGTTTCATTTTAATTTTCCCATTCTGCCTTCCTCAGGATTCACATACTGTCTGGCAATCTAGTCTCTATGTTTGTGGTCACATGTGGCTGTATTAATTGTAGACCTTATATCATTGACAGGGGCTACAGCAGGGGTGGCAATCTTCTTTTTGTCAGAAGTCCTAGAAAATATCTTCTCAAATCTCATTGTCTTGACTGGGCTTCATATCTTCCATGGAACGGATTTCTGTAACCAAAGAGATGGGATAGAATGATTGCTTTAAGCCAACTAGGCCTAACTCCTGGAGTTTGGAGTCAGGTTAAGCAAGACTACTTGGGTTAGAGTGCAGAAAAACTGCGTTTCCAAGGAAATGTGGTTCTGATGGTGGTGCAATAAAGGAGTGGGTACTGGGGAGGCTGACTGGGCAGGGACTCACCCAAGGTCAAACAGCTGGTCATGGCCAAAATGGGACTAACACCCAGCTCTCCTCCTCAGCATTTTTGTGCATGGATGGCTACGCAATCCCATTTGAGGTAGTACGTGTTACACAACAGATGTCTAAATGAAACTATGGGTTTGCTTGTAATATTCAGTTTATTCTTTGGCTATGATTACAAGTAAGTACAAAAACACACCTTGCCAGTTAGTCACAATAATGAGTACAATTGTCTGAGTTACTTAATTTTGCATCTCATTAAGCCATGAAGGCTTTCAAGAGAAATTGAGTAGATTTTAGATATGAGAGCCATATCATTTAAATAAGTGCCTTTTAGTCTTACTGAGGGTTTAACCACCTTCTGGAACATTTTTTTGGTATTGGAATACAGTTTTTGGACAACCTGTATGAGATGCCTTAGGCCTGGATTTTTGCTTTTCATCCTTTAGGGAAAAATGCTTGTTAATGTCCCTCAAAGAGATCTCTTTCTCCTATTCAGGAATCATAGAAGCAAAGAAGAAGAAAGGAAGAGTTCTGAACACCCACCATAGGCCAGGCACTGTGTTAAGCTCTAATGATATAGAAAGGAAGGCTACAGCCCCCAAGGAACTCCAAGTTTAGTAGGAGAGGCAGATAATTAAATGGATAAGTAAGATACCACAACAGTAAGTGCAATAATACGTGGAAGAATAGGGTGCTTTAAGAACACAGAGGAGGACAGAATGTTGGGAGCAGGGAGAACCAGGAAAGGTTTTCTGGAGGAGAACTCCTTAAGGGAAGGTTGAAGTTAGCTTGGGAGAACAGGGAAGGGTATTCTACACAGAGGGGACTCATGAACACAGAGGCATGAAATCTTACAGGGTGTTGCCATGGATGTCCCAGTAATTCAGAAGGGCAGAAAAGCATGGGCAAGGCAGAGAGTGGGGAGAAAAGGTGTGGGAGAGGCAGGCAGGAGCTGGGATACAGAGCTTGGAGGCCTTCCAATGGGTGATGGGACGATTCTAAACAGTTGTAGGTAGGTAAGGACAAGTTTTGTGTCTTAGACGTATTTCTGTATTGATTAGATTCTGTGGTTGCAGGCAACTCTGGGTAATTTCCAAAGAAGGAATACTTCGGAGAACACTGAAGGAAAAGCTGCAGCACCCAAGCTCTGAATGGAGCTCCCAGGGCGGAGATAGCAGGAATTGCCTAGGACTCTCCTTGGTTGGGAACAATCAGGTCCAACCACTTTCAGTTTTTATGTGGCTCTGCCTGGGATTCAAATTCCAGATGAAGACTGTCATATTGCCTCAGCTTGAGGGCACACCTAGCCTGGGTCAGGTAAGGTCAGCATCTTGATTGACCGTCTCACCAAGCCTGTATCTAATGGGGGAGGGTGGGTTCCTAAAGCAAGATCAGGGTGTTGCTAACATGAGAAAGAGGAATGAATGCCAGCTATATCAGCTAAAGCAATGGGTGTCCACTTCCACAGCTGTTTGGAAGCTAGATTTGAAGGGGACAAAAGATGAAGGGAATCAGAAGGCAAAAGATGATGGGGGTATGGATTAGGGCTGTGGTGGTACCAATGGAGAAGGACTGTGGGATTTAAGAACACTTATGGGATAAAAATTGTTGGTTGATTCTAGAAGAAGGAAGAAGGAAGAATCAAGGATAGCTCCCAGGTTGTAGCAGGCAGCAACAGATATCACTACTGGAGAGAAGGTACAGAGTAGGGGGACAGAAGATGACAGATTGCTTAGGACACACTGAGTTTGAGAAACCTGTGGGGCATCAGGTGGATGTTAGAATCTGAAGCAGTAATTGAACTCACAGACATGGACAATAGAACCTAGGAAGAAGTCACAGAAAACATCAATATTTTAAATAGGCTTGCCAAGGGAAAGGTCAAAAGACAGAAAGAATGGAGAGGAGGAGGAGAACCAGGAATGTTCAGGGTCACAGAAAGCTTCAGGATTCAAAGAGAGCGGAGATTTCAGCTCTGGTACCAGCAGAAGCTACATTCTAGGGAACTAATATATAAATGGGAGATGAGGAAGGAGGGGTAAAAACATGTAGGCCGCCATTGCAAGAATCTTGGATGAGAAGGGGTAGCAAAATGCTACATTAGCAGTCGCTCCCTATTTTCTCTTACTCCCAGCCCCTGGTGGCCATTCATCTACTTTCTGTAGATTTGCCTATTCCAGACATTTCATAAAAATGGACTCATATGCTGTGTGGTCATTCATGTCTGGCTTTCTTCACTTAGTTTTCAATGTTCATCCATATTACTTCATTCCCTTTTATGGTCCAGTAATATTCCATTGTATGGATAAACCAAAATTTACCCTTTCATCGAATGATGGACCTTCTGATTGTTCCAACTTTTGGCCATTATGAATAGGCTGTGAACATCTGTGTACTAGTTTTTGCGTAGGTATGTTTCCAATTTCCTTGAGTACACACTGAGGAGTGAAATTGCTGAAATTGCTGAATTTATTCTTGCTGGGAGAGACTTGATCTTGTTTACAGGCTGAGGGTACTGGAACTTGCGCAGAGGGAGAGGTGGGAGATTCGGAGAGGGGGCGGGGGTGGAGGAGGTAAGTGCTGGAGGAGAAGGGCCACTTAGTTCAGCATCACTCACTTTCTCTGTTGGCACAACCCTAACGCCCTAACCTCGCTTCTCAACTGCTAGACTCTCTGCACACACACGACCCTTGCTGACCAGGGAGCGAATCCAGCGCGTGCATAAGGCACCCCTGGGATCCATCGCAGATGCATCCGGGCTGGTGGCTCGTTTTCTGTTGCAGATCACAATTTTGGGGTCTCCTCTGGTTAGACAGAGCCTGGCTCATTCTGGTTTGGTTTTCTCCCACAGATTTGTCTACAGGTGAATAAGGACAACCCACTATGTAGTCTGAGTCTGATTCCTGGTTCCTCAGGCCATCCAGGGCTCCCAGCCATCCCGGATTAGGAAGGAGGCCGGGTACCCACCGCTGGGGACCTAGAACGCCAGCACTCGTGCGTTGCCCATCGCCGCCACCGCGCACGCGCCGCTCCCTGCCGAGGAGGTGGGGGAGTGGGCGGGGCGGGCGGCTCTCAGGCCAATCGGAAGCGAGCGCCCCCGCCCTCCCCGGTTGGTGGACCCAGCTTGACCCCGGCTGTGGGCGGAGGAGGCGGGGCCCGGCGCGCGGCCGCGGAGGGGGCGGGGCCCGGGGCCTGGAGGCGGGGCCTGGGGCTGTCAGTCCCGCGCCCGCCGCCGCCGCCGCAGCCGCCGCCGCGGTTCCTTACATGCCGTGGCCGGGTGGCTGCCAGCGCTGCCGCCCGCCGCCCGCCGTCCCGGCATCCCGAGCCGCCTCCCGCCATGCCGGCTCGGTGCGCAGGTAAGGCTGGCCGCGCTGCCGAGTCCTCGCGCCCCCTCCTTGGCATCGGTCCGCCGCGCGGGCGCCCCCTCCGGGCTCTGTCAGCGCCGCGGCTCTCCTGGCCGCCCGGGGGCGGTCCCGGGGGGCGGGACGACTGTCCTCCCCAACCCCCCACAGCCTCGGGCTCCGCGCCTGCCGCGGGGTCCCGGGGCCGCGCCTCCGCCGCCGGGCGTGGGGCCGACGCTGAGCACCCCCTCCCGGGCCGATTACACAATCGCAGGGGCTGGGGGCGGGGGTCCCCTCCCGAGGCCCGGCTCCACACCTGTCCCCGCGACGCGCTGACGGGCAGAGGGCAGAGACCCAGCGCGACAGCGGGGGCCCGGAAAGTTTCACTTTGTGGTCGGCGTTTGTTGACATCCCAGAGATGCGGGGAGATGGAGGCTGAGCCGCGAGGATGCGCCTGGCGCGCAGCGTTCCCTTTGCCCCGGGGTGGCTCCGGTCCAGGTTTCCCTTCCAGAAGTCCTGCCGAGAGCCCTGCCCCGGGGCCGGAGGCTGCTGCAGGGCACACGGGTCGGTCCGCCTTGGTTAGCGAGCCCTGGCCCCAGGATTGCTGCAACTGGGGACCGCTCAGCTCTTCTCCCTTTCCTAATTTAGTATTGACATTTAGACCAGGTAGGCGAGTTTCCTTAGCGTTTCCCTGACAGTTTATATTTGTGAGGTGCTTTGCTATCCCTGATTAGTTAATTAACAAGGTGGGAAAGCAAAGTAGATCCTGAGACGCATGGCTAATGCCTTCAGTCTAGCAACTCTTTCAGAGCCACTGGGAGCTTTAGGCTGTTTGCCGTGAGATGCTTTGGGCCAGGGTGCGGCGGGGAGAGCTAGCTATTCAGTGTCTTCCGGTTGCCTGGCAAGGTTTTGGTAATAAATGGCAAGGCTTTCTCTGCCTCTCCTTGCTTATGCTGTTTATTGAGGGTCACCAGTCTATGGTGAGTTATTTGATCTTCTTCACTTAAGCAAAGGCGGTTTTAGAAGTATTGCTGAGGAAGTAGCTAAGGAAAACCAACCAACCAACCCGAGATTCAGGTAAGTTTGGATACTTCTCTGCTTTACCAGGTTACCCCTCCTGTGCAGAAAACTTTGGCTCTTCCTGTTCTTTCCCCATCTCCCTGTAGGACTATGCCCAACTGGGTTGGTAATACAGCTCCTCATTTAGTACATAGACCTCTTGCTACCTGTGGTTTACAGACCTGCCTAGGGACATCCTCTACGAGTGGGCTTAATTAGCACTTTTATCTGCCCATTAAGCAATACAGCCTGAAATCTCTTGTAATCAGGCACTGTTGTAGTTGAATCTTTAATAATATCTAATTCATGTTAATTGTGTTCCTATAATAATCTTTCTATTAGCATGCCAGTTCCCCACCACCAGTACATTTAGTATAGAAGCAGCAATTTACTAGAAATATTATCATGGCAAAAACAATTCTCCAGCAGATTTGCAGCCCACTTTACTTAGATAATGATTGTGAGAGGCTGTTAAGGTTTTTTATTCTTTGGTGCAGTAGGTGTTACTGATCTATGAGGTCGTTCCTCCCTGGAGTAATGGTTTCAGTCACTGGGTCACTTAGATATTTTTTCTAGTTATATCATCTGAGTTTTTCCCCCATGCTGATTTCTCTTGGGACGAGGTATGGAGCTAACAAGATGTGGTTTTGATTTGCCAGCCTCAATTTTAAGAAGGATTTAAGAATATTTATTGTGTTTGGGGGCTTCTATTAGAGCTGTGGCGGTGATTTTATTAGCACACGTACCGGACACTGTTTGGGGTGCTTTATAGATACTAAGTTATCTCATTCTCACAATGACCTTGTAAGGGACGTACTGTCATTACCCCCTATTTCAGACGATGAAATTGAGGCCCAGTTGATTGACTCAGGTTGCACGGTTAGGTAAAGGACAGCCAGATTCTAACCTAGGTAGCCTGAGTTCAGAGTCCAAGTACTTAACCAGCCACTGTGCTGTCCTGCTTCCATAGGTTCTTCTTTCAACAGGTATTTATTTCTACCTTCTGTCTGTACAGCATTGCATTCTGTAGTGTGGGTGAAGAGTACTTTACAGTGTAATAACAAACACCGGGGTAGGGGTTCTTGTTGTGGTCTTAACTCGGCTGCCAGCTAATGTGTGATTTTGAGCAAGACACGTGTTCTCCCTGCCTCGCATTCCCTCGTTGGTGGAACAGCAGCGGCTAAAGCAGATGAACTAACTCGATTTAACCTCATGGAGTGCTGGAGAGATGCGTGAGTGCGCGCCAGAATTAAATGTCCTCCTCCCTAAGGAACAGTATAAGATCAAGTATCGAATGAGTGGATTGTGTGTGTGTGAGTGTGAGTGTGTGTGTGTGTGTGTGTGTGTCATGGGGAGGGAGCAGGGGGCGTGCACTGCACTCCTGGCTGCCAGTGCTAATGATGGGCGTGTAATGGTTGAGAAGCTTCACCTTAAATACTTCAATATTATTTTATGCTTTTGCCACCAGCATCATTCCTTTTGTAATTAAAAAAGAAAACAAAGAAAGATGACCAGGAAAGAAGTCATCCTGTAGAGGTGGGGTAACCGTGTGCAGCACTATGTGAGGGGCATTTGTGGGGGACAGTTTGGCATGACTCTGAGGGGCTTGGGGTCAGATGATGGCAGGCTCTGAGGGGCAGACCCAGGAGTTCTCAGAATCACAAGAAGTCAGGGTTGAGAGGAAACTCTGTCATTGAGTTTAACACCGTCCTCCCTCTTCTCCCTCCATCTATCCAGTGGATTAATCCCTCACGTGTGTGCATCTTCCCACTCCCTGCTCATCCTGCTCCTACTCGGACTCTTCTTGGGTCAAACGTTGGATGTGCTTCACAGATCTGTGCACCAAAGAAGTTAGGGTGGTATCCAGTGATAGGGAGTGGGAAACCGTAGAAGGATTCTGGGCCCTTCTGGCTTGGGCTCTTGAAAGACCATCATTGGCGTAAAACCTGGATTAGAGGGGAAATGTGAAACCAGGAAGACTGTTAGGAGGCCTTGGCCAGAATCTAGGATTGGGGTGATCCAGACTGAGACAGGCAGTGGCATGGGGTAAGAGGGGAGGAATGGACCCCAAAAGACAGAACCCCCCCCAGTGCCTGCCTGTCCACAAGCATCAGAGGGGAAGAACAAGTCAGTATCTCTCTGGGGTGAGAGGGGCATTGGAGAACCCCCGAATGGAGCTGGGGAGTCTGATGGGGTGGGGATGAGAGACAGCTATGTATGTCTGTTCCCCAAAGCTGGATAATAGACTGTGGCTAATATAAGTTCCCTGCAGACTGAAAACAGATTTTCTTTCTTCTCAAGAGGGGAGTGTCCCATTAAATACAGTGGGAAACTCCCTCTGCTTACTGAAGGCATGTAACAGTATTTCCCTGTGGGGGTTGCAGACTCTTATTCCGGCTCCTTTAGCTGTGTGCGGTGCTTCTTGGTCACGTTGAGGATCTGTGTGCGGTGCTTCTTGGTCGCATTAGGAATCTGGTGTTCTCTTAAGTTGTACCAGACGTGTTGGTGATGCTTTTCTCTGCTTTTGTTAGGAAGCCTTCTTTTGGAGGATGCTGTTTTCCAGTGACACCTGTTAAATAAGTGCTGGAGAGCCGCCACACCTTGGGGAGTGCTCAGAATCATTAGAAGTTTTTCCTTCTAACGCAGATTATGGGGCACTTCAAATTAGGCCTGGGTGAAACCATTACCACATTGACAGGCAAACAGGATCATCTGGAGGAAACAAGTAAGATTTACACAGGAAACCACAAAGACAGAAAAAATAGTTGGGAGTATTATAAGTTTATTTCTCTCTTGTTAATTTATGTGTTTCTGGCTTAGGATGCAGCATGTCTTGAATATTCATACTCAAACATTTATATGCTGAAATATGTCGTCTAATAGTGCATGTGGAAATAAACTGTAACCTCAATTTTTTTTTTTTTTTTTTTGCCAGGACAATATTGGTCTAGCTTTTCAGTATCCTTTAGACCAGTGATTCTTTTTTTTTTTTTTTAAAGATTTTATTTATTTATTTGAGAGAGAGAGAATGAGAGAGAGCACATGAGAGTGGGGAGGGTCAGAGGGAGAAGCAGACTCCCTGCTGAGCAGGGAGCCCGATGCGGGACTCCATCCAGGGACTCCAGGATCATGACCTGAGCCGAAGGCAGTCGCTTAACCAACTGAGCCACCCAGGCGCCCTAGACCAGTGATTCTTAAGCAGGGGCAGTTTTACCCCTTAGGGAACATGTGGCAATGTCTGGGACATTTTGGGTTGTCACGACTGGGATGTGTGCTCCTGTCATTCAGTGGGTGGAGGCTAGGGAGGGTGCTGAACATCCTACAATGCACAGGACAGCCCCCCCAACCAGGAATTTTTTGGCCCCAAATGTCAACAGTGTTGAGATTGACAAAATCCACTTTAGATCATTAAAAAAAAAAAAATTTCTTGGGCACCTGGGTGGCTCAGTCGGTTAAGCGACTGCCTTCGGCTCAGGTCATGATCCTGGAGTCTCGGGATCGAGTCCCACACCGGGCTCCCTGCTCTGCAGGGAGTCTGCTTCTCCCTCTGACCCATCCCCCTCTTATGTGCTCTCTCTCTCTCAAATAAATAAATAAAAAAAATTTCTTTTCTTTCTTTTTTTTTTTTTTTTAAAGATTTTATTTATTTATTTGAGAGAGAGAGAGAGAGAAACAGCATGAGAGGGGATAGGGTCAGAGGGAGAAGCAGGCTCTCCGCCGAGCCGGGAGCCCGATGTGGGACTCGATCCCAGGACTCCGGGATCATGACCTGAGCTGAAGGCAGTCGCTTAACCAACTGAGCCACCCAGGCGCCCCCCAAAAAAAATTTCTTATAGGGAGCAAGTTGAAGCTAAAGGGAAGAGGAAGAAGAAGGTCATATAAAGTGTTCCTTGACTCCCTGAAAGTGATAACCGTCCCCTCCCTTCGGACCCCCAGGAGGGAGAACCAGCTACACAGGCCGTGGGAGCGCAGGCTTCTGTCTGCCACCCAGGAGCTATTTCAATAGCTCGATTGCTCAACACGCTGGTTTGGAACAGGAAGTAGAGGCCCTTGTAGTGGGATGAGGCTGGAGGGGTGATTTCTGGAGGCAGAAGGTTTACAGGCCAAGAAGGGAAGCTGGGTCATGCCAGAATAATTTTGAAAAGTTCTAGGGAGTTTTTCAAAGGTGATTTTGTTGAGGACAGCGAGTGTGGGGCTTTAGAAGATGCTGTTTCTCCTCTGGGAGTGCATGACCCCTCTGGGCTATGGATCTGAGAGTCTGAGGACTTCCCAGATTTTTCCGTGTTCAAACACAGGGTGGAGAGTGAAGGACACTTAGTTTTGTTTTCAGGTTGTATCTGTGTCCTCTCCCCACACCCCTTGAAAAGCTTTTTTTATTATGGTACATTTTAAACATAGACACAAATTGAGGAGAGTATAACTGACCCCTGTTCACCTGATGCCCAGCTTCAAGGATTGTCAGCTCCTGGCGGATCTTGAATTTTACTCCACCCCTCATAGACTCCCTCCCCCCTCTTTTTTTTTTTTTTTTTTTAATCTAGAAGATAGCTTACATAATTCCTGATGACCTGCCTCCCAGGAGAGGCTTGGCAGTGAGGAGGGAAGTGATTTCCGGTGCTTGGGTCTCCCTGGAGGATAGCTGGTAATGGACATGGATGATTCTGAGAGCCCCGAGAGCTGGGGAGACAGGACTAGGGCCCAGGCATATCTGGGATGGGGGCACTGGGCTCTTCCTGGGGGGAGGGGAAAGTATTGGCGACTGGGGACAAGTTTCATTCTTTTGAAGCCTCCTGGGTGGACTAGTCTACCTCGGGTCTCTGCTGGTAGAAATGTGTTTCTGGGTTTTGCAGTTGAGGGTCATCCTGCTTTCTGGAGGGCGCTTCATTTGCGTGTTTCCTTGTAGGCTGACCCCCTTCCTGTTGCGTGACTCTTGAGATGTGTGCTGTGTGTTAGGAAGCCAAGTGTTCTGTGTGGCCCTCTGGCCCTGGCTTGAGGGGTCTTCACTGCCTGATGCCTCCCTGGAGAGCACAGGGCAGGGTAGGGGTGGGCGAGGGAGGCATAATTTCCGGGGGTTGTGGATCCTTGTTTGCGGTGGTGGCTCCCCTGTGTTTGTTGGTGGACGTAGGGCTGTCCCGTGTTGTCACTGGCAGTCCACGCCGGAAGGGGACGTCATTACAGTTTGCACTTGGCAAACAGGGCTTTCTTTCTTTTTTTTTAAAGATGCTATAGCTTAGATTTTATTTATTTATTTGAGAGAGAGAGACAGAGCACAAGCAGTGGGAAGGGCAGAGGGAGTCGGAGAAGCAGACTCCCCACTGAGCTGGGAGCCCGATGTGGGGCTCGATCCCAGGACCCTGGGATCATGACCTGAGCTGAAGGCAGACGCTTAACGACTGAGCCACCCAGGTGCCCCCAGAGCTTTCTTTTTTAAGTTGTGTCTCCGGAGCTACAGGATTACTTTTTTTTTTTTTTTGAGACCATTGGAGAATTGGCATGTATTGACTTGACTTTGGTGTTGTGTTGAAATATGCATACAAAAAATAACTTTAGAAGTTGAGAGAGTTCTTGAATAATCAGATAATTGATGTCTGCGAATTTTAATTAGTGCTAGTTTCTATACATGTAGACGTTCTGGACTAAGTTCACAAGCAGCTCCTTTAGTGTGAAGTTCTGGAGCCCTGAAGGGCTGTATTTCGCATCTTTATTTTACTTACTAAATCCATTTTTGCCTTTTCTTTATTCTACAGAGAGGTTTAGGTGGCATCAGCTGATTCTGAACACCCTGTATCTGCTGTTGTGGGTTTTCAGGTGTCACATCCATGGGGAAGGCAGCTCACATTTTCTCTATTCCTGAGGACCCTTCTAGGTAGGACTTAGTATTCCCATTTTGCAGATGAAGAAACTGAGGCTTAGAGAGGTTAAGGAATGCTAGGAGGTAGCCCTGGGTTTTAACCCAGGTTTGTTTGATTCTGAAGCCTGAATGCTTTCCACTAAACCTCATCTCTCGCAGTGAAAAGTTGGTGGGAGTTTGTAGGGGGGTTGGTAGAGAGGATGGGAGAGGTGCTGTGAACGGGGCTGAGAGGCCTGGTTACTCCAGTTAATGAAATCCTCACACTGAACCCCCTGGGACACATTGCTTTTGAGTGTGATAAATTACTGTGTCCTATTTTTGAGCTGACTATATAAAACAGAATCACACCCTGGTAGCCCTGAGCCAAATTTGGTTAGCAGATGTGTTTTATTTGGTCTGCACCGTGTTTTATTTTTTAAAAATTAGATTAGTTGTCATCATTTAAAAAGTGGGAGATTTCACACTAAATTTCCAAATTTCTTGGCTTCGCTTGAGTCCTCAGAAGATCTGGCAACACCAGGCCCACGTTCCTCCTTGGCAATAGTTAGTAAGAGTGGCTGCTCCTAGCTTTGTCATCTTGCCATGCTGCCCTCTTCACTCCTTTGTATTATTCGCCAGGACTGGGAAGGCGTTTGAGTTAGAGGCACCCTTGTCGAAGTTATGCACATTCTCTCTGCCAGTGTCAGGGATGCGTTAGGGGAGGCTTGTTCTGTATTTGAATGAACGATCGCCAGCAGTTTTCCCTTTGTAGGGCACCTAGAGGGGGTGACTCTACTTGGCCTATGAACAGACACAGCCACACCCTCCTTCTGCCCCCCAGCAATGGCTAATTGGACTCTGGATGGGTTCTTGGACTAAGGTGGACCAATTAGATGTTTGGGATTTAGACACTGAAATGGTGGAGCTGGGGAGCCTCAGGCAGGAAGGACTACTGGATTCAGGCTGACAGTAGTGACGTTAGAAAGGTAGGTGAGTGAGCAAAGAAGTTGGATGGCAGGGAGATGGCAGGGAGGTGAGAGAGCGCTCCAAGGCATAGAGGGTGGAGCTGCCTGGTCTCTGCTTTTACTGGGCTTCCTGCAGTGGGGTTCCTCTGTAGCCACAGCCTTCACTCTGTGGTATTTACTGAGTGTTTACTATAGGGCCAGGCACTTTTCTAGATTCTTGTGATAGATCAGGGAATAAAAACAGACAAAGGTCTTGTTCTCATAGAGCTTATATTTTGGGTGGGGGGAAAACAAACAACTCCAAACGAAAAAGCAAATAAACATAAAATATGTAAGGTGGTGATAAGTGCAAGGAAGAAATATAAACTGAGTAAGGAAACAGAGTGGATGTCAAGGGTAATGCTGTTATGTTAGAGAGGTCGTTCAAGGAAGGCCTCTTTATACAGTGCTATTTGAGCAGAGATGTGAATGAAGTGAAGAGTGAGCCACGAGGAAACCTAGGGGTGCTGCATTCCCTGCAGAGGGTTCAGCAAGTGCAAAGGCCCTGAGGTAGGAGTATGCTTGACTTGTTTGAAGAATAGCAAGGAGGGTATTGTGGCTGGAATGCAATGAATAATGGGAGAGGGGGAGTTGGAGGGAATGTAGGGCTTCATATCTATATTAAAGACTGATTTTATTCTACTGAGATAGGAAGCCATTGGAAGATTTTGAGCACAGGTGGCACGATCTGGCTTCTGTCTTGAAAAATGTAAATGCTGTATGGAGAATAGGCGGTAAGGCAGCCAAGGTGAATCCAGGACAACTAATTAGGAGGCAGTGCGATAGTCTAGATAAAATACAATGGTGGCTTAGATTAGGGTGGAGGTGGAGGTGGTGAGAAGTGGACAAGTTCTGAATGTATTTTGAAGGTAGAATTGACAGGACTTGAGGACGTATTTGGTATTAGATGTGAGAGAAAGAGAGGAGTCAAGACGATTTCAACCTTTGAATAAAAACATTGCTGTGTTAGTTGGCATTTCCCCTTCTTTTCCTGAAAAACATTCAAAAGCAACAAGGGAGGTGAAAAAATAATAATGAAAACCTTGCAAACTATTCTATTTTTGGCAAAATTAGGAGAGAAATTTAATCCATAAGCTTCAAAATGTGTGTGAAGAGAGAGAGTCCTGAATAGATGAGATCAGGTGGAAGCCTTGTGGGAGGAAATGAAGAGAAGCAGCAGGGAGATGGTGAGAGAGCCCAGTAGCTACAGATCTTAGAAAGTTCTAGAAAATCATGCTCTTTGAGGTAAAAAGTGCAACCTGATGTGAAAAACCTCTATCCCTTGCTTGTAGCAAGTGTTGTGGGAACTGGGTGTGCAGCTGGAGGAATATACCCTCCTGGATGTAGTTTGGCTCAAAGAAGCAAAAGAAGTGGGGTTACCAGAAAAACCACACTGGCAAGCCACCATGTCTATGGGAAGTATTCTGTCTCTGTGGGAGCAGGGAGGAAGAGGGCCTTTGGATTGCAAAAAAATAGCTCATCTGAAAGAGTATCATGGTTGTCCTCCCCTCCCCTGGCCAGAGGAACCTCATGCAAATACTGTAACTGCCAAGGAAACTAACTCATCCAATGGCAAGGAAGAAGGAAATGGTAGCCTTCTGTTTCTGATCATGGTAGGCAAGGTTAGGTGGACCAGAGTTCCTACTGAAAAATATTAAAATGTTTGGGTATATTTTTTAAATTAAAAAAATTAAATTTCCTTAAAAGCACGAAAGAACTGGGAAGAGACAAAGGGACTAGAAGGTGGAAATCTAAGGTTTAGTGGGAACCTAGAGGGATGTGCTGGTCACTGGAAGGCTTAAGTTGCTTTTGCCCTGAGAACATTTGTTGATTCTAGTAAAATAGGGCTTTGGTTTTGGCAGCCTTGCAGGACAAGGAGGTTAGAAGTCAAAGTCTGTAGCTTGCCCAAGGTGGAGAGTCTCATAGGAGACTATTTCCATATAAAGCTGGAACTACTGAGGGTAAAGGTGAACCAGAAGTAAAACCATCTCTTCCTCCCCCACTTAGAGACAGTGGAGAAGGTTGCCCTGGCACTGAGAGGAGCAAGACAAAAAGGAAAATGTAGGTTGTAATCACTGGCCAGCTTTTGCACAGATTTTGAGGATTGTTTTATACCACCTTGATTTTACAGAACTGCAGCCATGAATTTGGTTTGACTATAAGCTTCTTATGGTCATTAGTGCTATCCCCCTCCTTTTTGTGGGACCCCAGCCTCATCATTATTACATGAAACCAACTATGAAGCCACCACATTGGAAAGCATAGGAGAGAAACTAGGTGACATCCAAGTGACATTATTAGAGCCATACTGGCTGTTTTTTCATTGCTTAAGCTTATTTGAGTTGGATTGTTTGTTATTTGGAATTGAAGGAATCAAAACTGACACAAGAATCAACAGAAAGATCAGGAAAGAAGAGTGTTGAATTCAGAAACACACACATACGGGAATTTCACCTCATTGGATTGGATGCTCCTCAGTCATCTTTGCTCTGGATTCTCTCTTCGCAATTTTTAAAGTTGGAGTATTGCAGGGCTCAGGTCTTGGACATCCTCTCCATTCCTAGATGATTTTTTCCCTGCTTTATGGTATTAAATATCTATTTGTACATGACTCCTAAGTTTATATCTCCAGTTTTCATCATTCTTCTGCAATTCAGACCCGTATGTTCATTTGCCCACTTTGATTATACACTGGAGTGTCCAACAAGATCTGAAACTTAGCATGTCTTATACCAAACTCCCAATTTTCAACTTCCCTACCCTAAACCTGCTCCTTTCCCTTCTCAGGCTCATAAAAGGGTACTACTATCTATCCAGTTGTTCAGACCAAAAACCTAGAAATTATCCTTGAGTCTTCTCTTTCCTATAGCTCCCACATTTAGGTCAACAGGAAGTCCTGTTGACTCTGCCTTCAAAACAAACTGGATCTGAGCACTTAACCTGGCCTCCACTCTTCCCACCATCATCCAAGCCATAGCCATCCTTTGCTTGGATTATTGCAATAGCCTCCCCCAGTCTATTCTACACACATAGTTAGAGGAGTCCTATCTGTCTGTCTGTCTATCTATCTATCTATCTATCTATCTATCTATCTATCTATCTATCATCTATCTATCTATCATCTATCTATGTATCTATTTGAGAGGGAGAGGGGAAGAATGGCACAGGGAGAGGGGGAGAGAGAATCTTAAGCAGGCTCCATGCCCAGTGCCAGAGCCCGATGTTGGGCTCGATCTCACAACTCTGAGATCATGACCTGAGCTGAAATTCAGAGTTGGACACTTAACTGACTGAGCCACCCAGGCGCCCCTAAAGGATCTTTTAAAACATAAATGATATCATGTTACTTGCCTGCTTAAAGCCAGTGTTTTTCCATTACATTTAGAATACCCCAAATC
This sequence comes from Mirounga angustirostris, assembly GCF_029215605.1. Lineage (NCBI taxonomy): Eukaryota > Metazoa > Chordata > Mammalia > Carnivora > Phocidae > Mirounga > Mirounga angustirostris. Next base: position 157,705,776 of record NW_026991712.1, read on the forward strand.
ACTATCATACTCTATAGGACTGTGTACAATCTGGCTCCTACCTAGGTTTCTAAATTTATCTTCTGTTTTTCTTTCTCTCTTACTTATTGTGCCAAAGTTGCACTGGCCTCTTTGCTCTTTCTGGACCGTCCCAAGTACTATTACTACCTTAGGGCCTTTGCAGTTCTTCCTTCTGATATTGTTATGGCTCATTCTGTCACATCATTCAGGTTTATGATCAGATATAACCTCTTCAGAGTGACCTTCTCTGATTCTTGCATGTAAAATAGTCCTTGCCTTCCCCCTCTTCACACCCTTACCCTGCTGTATTCCTCAGAATACTTGTCATGATATTGTTTATTGTCTGTTTTCTTCACTAAGTTTAAGCTTTGAAAGGAGGAATGTTGTCTTATTTAATGCTTATTCCTAGCACTGGAATGATGTCTGGATCATGGTCTGAGCTGATACATATTTTTGAATGGCTTATTAAATGAAATTTGAATGATAGAGGTAGCATATCACAGTTTCTAAGAGACATATTATTTAACAAGTGGTTTTGAGAAAGTGGTTAGTCATTTAAGGATAAAATAGATTGCTATTATTATTTTTTTAAGTAGGCTCCATACCCAATGTGGGGCTTGAACTCACGACCTCACGATCTCGAGATCGAGAATTGCATGCTCTACCAACTGAGCCAGCCAGATACCCCTAAGATAGATTATTAATAAGAGGATATTATGAATAATTTTATGTCAACATATTTGACAATTTAGACAAAATAAACAAATTTCTTTAAAGTCTGACATATCAAAACTAACACAAGAAGAAGAAATAAAAAATCTGAATGGGGCTATATGTATTAAAGAATTGAATTCATTATTAAAGACCTTCCTACCAAACAGATAAACAAACAAACAAACAAAGAGGCTCTGTAGGCCCATGTGGTTTCTCTGATAAAGTCTTCCCAATGTTTAAATGATGTAATAACATCAATCTTACACATGTCCCCAGAGAATAGAGAAAGATGTAACATGTCCTCGCTCATTCTTAAGAAAAACCTTTATACCAAAACCTGATGAGGACATCACAAGAAAAGAAAATTAAAGACTGAACCCTCTCATGGACATTGATACAGAAATCCTAAACAAAATATAGTCAAAATGAATTCAATAATGTATAAAAAGGATAATATGCCATAACCAAGTGGGACAGGTTTCAGGAATTCACAAGTAGTTTAACATTTGAAAATAAGTCAAAGTGATTCCCCAATATAACAGAATAAAGAGAAAATATAAACAATCATTTCAATAGATGCAGAAAAAAGATTTGATAAAATTCAACATTGATTCCTGATAAAAAAGAATAAGTCTTAGCAAAGGAAATTCCTTAATCTGATAATGAGTACCTACAAATAACTTAAAGCAAACATCATACTTGATGGTGGAATGTTGAAAGCCTTCTCTCTGGGGTGTCTGCTATCATGACTTCTTTTTAACATTGCATTAGAACTTCCAGCCATTGCTGCAAGGGCAGAGAAAGTAATAAAACTGTCACTATTAGGAGGCAAAATGATTGTGTATCCAGAAAATCCCAAAGAATCTTTAGATAAGCTCTTGGAATTAATAAAATTTGGCAAGGCTGATGGATACAAGGTCAATATATAGAAATCAATTGTACTTCTATATACTAGTAACAAAGAATAGAAAAGAAATTTAAAAAATGATACCATTTACAATAGCTTCAAAAACACTGAATTCATAGGAATAAATGTAATAGAGATGGACAAGATCTCTACACTGAAAACAAGAATATGTATTGAGAGAAATTAAAAAAGACTTTAGTAGATGGAGAGATATACTATGTTCATAGACTGGATGACTCAAGGTTGTAAAGATGTTAATTCCCCCAAATTTATCTGTAAATTGTGCAAACCATTCAAAATTTCAACAGGCTTTTTTAAATGGACATTAACTGACTATGAAATTTGTATGGAAAGGAAAAGGACCAAAATTAGCTAAGACAATCATGAAGAATAAGAACAAAGCTGAGAGAACTTCCACTACCGACATTTAGACTTATGATAAAGCTATAGTAATTAAGACTGTGGTGTTTGTGCCAGAATATACAAAGGGTCCAAGGGAACATATTAGGAAACTTAGGAAGAGACCCTTATATGATCACCTGATTAACAACAAAGGTGACCCTGAAATGTAGAAGAGAAATTGTGCTGATTCAATTTAATATCCACATGGAAAAAATAAATCTTGACCTCTTCCTCAAACCATTCACAAAAATTAATTCCAGCTGCATTGTAGATCTAACTATGACAGATAAGACAAAGATCTTAGGAGGAAACCTAAGAGAATATCTGTGTAACCTTGGGGTAACAAACATCTCTTAAAGAAGACACAAAAGCACTAACTATAGAGGAAAATATTGATAAACTAGATTAGATTGAAATCAAGAACTACAGATCATCAAAAGACGCCATGAAGAAAATGAAAGGGCAAGCCATAGAGTAGAAAATATTGTAAAGAACTAAAAACCAGTAAGAGAAAAGCAAGTAGCCCACTAGGAAAATAGACAAAAAGGACAAGAAAAAAAAGTAAGTAGTTCACACAGAGGATGTTCGAATGGTCAATAAATATATTAAAAGGTACACAACTTCATTTGTTCTCAGGGAAATGCAAATTAAAGCTACAGTTACTATCTCTACATATCCACTAGAATGGACAAAATTTTTATTTATTTATTTATTTATTTGAGAGAGAGAGAATGAAAGAGCACGAGACGGCGGGGAGGGTCAGAGGGAGAAGCAGACTCCCCGCCGAGCAGGGAGCCCTATGTGGGACTCAATCCTGGGACTCCAGGATCATGACCTGAGCCGAAGGCAGTTGCCCAACCAACTGAGCCACCCAGGCGCCTCTAGAATGGACAAAATTAAAAAGTCGGGTAATATCAAGTGTTGGCAAGAACATGAACAATTGGGCTCTTATATATTATTGGTGGGTGTGTACAACTACTTTGGAAAACTGGTAGTCTCTACTAAAGCTAAATGCACATACTCCATACTCCAAATTCCACACCTAGGTATATACCCAGCAGACATGTATATATGGTTATAAACAGTCATATAGGAATGTTCATGGCACTCCTATTATATTATTAATAGCCTCAAACCAGAAGTAACCTAAATGTCCAAAGGCAGTAGAATGGATAAATAAATCATAGTATATTTGTACAATGGAATGTCTACAGGAATAAGAATAAGTAATCTATAACTACATACCAAGGCATAGATGCATTTCATAAGCATGATGCAGAGAAAAAGAAGCCAGATACCACAACAGGCAGAACTAATCTTTGGTGATATAAATCAGGAGAGTGGTTGCCTAGGGGAGGTAACGACTGGAAGGGGAAATTTTTTTTTTTTAAAGATTTTATTTATTTATTCATGAGAGACAGAGAGAGAGAGAGGCAGAGGGAGAAGCAGGCTCCCAAGGAGCAGGGAGCCCGATGTGGGACTCGATCCCAGGACCCTGGGATCATGACCTGAGCTGAAGGCAGATGCTTAACCATCTGAGCCACCCAGATGCCCCTGGAAGGGGAAATTAAGGGGACTTCTTGGGTGTGGGTCATGTTCTGTTTTCTGCTCCGGATGATGTGGCTCATGATGTGGCAAACGGGGGTGTGGCACATGGGGTGCATGAAATTTACTTTGTGAAAATTCATTAACCTGTGCATTTATGCTTTGTGCACTTCTCTGTATATAACGTATGCTTCATTAAATTTTTTATTAAAAAAACCCTGGATCTTTACTTTGGTTCTTAAGCCAAAGTAAGCTACAGCTAGATTCAATATTTAAATATAAGATGAAAATTCCACAATTAAATATGGGTCAACATTTTGAAAATTTTGGTATCATAAATTGGACTGCATAAAATTAAAAATTTCTTCAAGAAGCACAATTAAAATTGTAATTAAATAAAAGGTAAATGTCAAGCTAAGGAAAATATTTGTAAAATAATAATAATATATGTTGCCAGTCATGTCATCAAATATTAAAAGATCGATAATACCAAGTTTTGCTAAGGTTTTTCAGAAGAGTACTCTCATACCCTGTTGTTGGAACTGTTTCTACAGCATTTTTATTTTTAATTTTTTAAAAGATTTTATTTATTATTTGAGAGAGCGAGAGTGAGAGAGAGCATGAGTGGGGGACAGGGAGAGGGAGAAGCAGGCTCCGTACTCAGGGACTTGATCCCAGGACCCTGAGATCATGACCTGAGCCAAAGGCAGACACTTAGCTGACTGAGCCACCCAGGTGCCCCTCTACAGCATTTTTAGAGGCCTTTGGCAACATCCTTTAAAATGTAAAATGTGCATCCTATTTGACCTAACAATCAATTTCCAGGAATTTTATCTCAGAAAATATTTGCATAAGTGTGTGAAATTATACATATCAGGATCAAATATTCAATAAAGCATTTTTTGTGATAGTTAAAATTGGAAATATTTTAAGTGTCTATTAATATAGCACTGGCTAAATAAGGTACACTTTGTATAATAAAATATACTATGTCTGGTAGAAAGAATGATATTGCTCTGTATCAACTGAAAAAATCAGATGGCCAGGAGAGACTGATTGCTAAATGAAAAGAGTAAGTTGATGAACATTTATTATCTCATTTAAAGAAATATGTATTTTATTGGAAAATACTGGGAAAATATACACCAAACTATTAACCATGGAGATTATGAGAAATATCCCTTCATAAGGTGTCTGAATTTTTTTTACTATAATTAACACATTACTTTTATAGGTAGAAAAACAGTGACAAAAATTACAAAAAAGCAAAATGAAGTTTCTTACAGAGAATGATCCCATATAAGTAAAAATATTCATGAGACATGTATTAAGATTGGTAGAAAGTAGACCAAAGTGTCAACACTGGCTATATCTCTTGGGGGTGGGATTACTGATGATTTTCATTTTTATATTTCTTTGCATTTTCCAATTTTACTACAACAAGTTTGTGTTGCTTCACCAACTGAAAGACTATTAAATTCTGTCTGTATTTCAGCAGCTTCATGACAAGGATGAAACTCCTAACGAAGGCATTTTTTTCCAATCCTTCTTGCCTGTCTATCTACCTTTATCTGCTGCTTCTGTTCTTTCATTTTTCTACAGAACACAGATACGTTCTCCTTGGAAATAATTCAAATGATATAGAGCATATAGGGAAAAATGTGGAAGTCCCCTTTCCAATTTCATGCATGCTCTCCCATGATTTTTTTCTATACATTTGCTCATGTATGTACATCCAGATATGAAGTCTTTTTTTAAACATAAATGGGACACTTGCCCTCTACTTCTTAATCACATTCTGCTCTTTGCTGTTTCTTGGACTTCCATGCTGTTTCACCCCAGTGTGACTCGCCAAAAGCCCCTTTGCCCTTTCCTCCAGTCCCTGTGCAACCGACAATTACAGCATGTAATTATTTGATGTTTTTACTAAGGACTTTGGAAGGGGGAAGTTCAAAAGGGACAAGGCATGACAGGAAGGCAGAACTGATAGCAGTTCATGCCTGCCATGCAGGCAGCTGAAGGACGAGGGGCGGTGTGGCAGCCCACCATTTCTAGTTATTCACTGAGGTTTTAGTCCCTCTGGTTCCTTGTACTTACGGCACATTCCCCTGCCTAGGCAGCTAGGGCATTCCACGTTCATTGCTTCAGGGGACAAGAGACATAGCAGAATCCAGAAATCAATGCTTGGCTTTTGATTTTCCAAAGCCTGGTCCTCCTGGGGGCACCAAAGGACTCAGTGCATAGACAGTAGATTTAGAAGGGTGCCTCATGGGCAACAGAAGTCTTTTCTGGCACCCCTCAATCTCCCCCTGTCCTTTCCCCAATGCAGTAATGGTGCCCTTGGTGAGGGGAAGGGAAGTTAGAGGGGAAGGAGGAGAGGCCCATGTTTGTGGCTCCCAAGGAGGCTGGCTGCGTGTCTAGGCTGAATCCTGAAGGGCGGTGACTATGTAAGCCCCTCACAAGTCTGGGGATCCAGATATCGGAGGAAGGCTGTGCTCCTGTATTTAGTACGGCCCAGGACAGTGGTGTGACTCTGATTCCCAATGCCTGGAGAATCCAAGCAGAGGTGGCTTCTTGCCCTATGGAGGCAGAGAAGTCCCCCTACCCACCCCCCCCAAGCATTTCCCAGAGTCCTTGTGCAGCAAAGGGCAAGGAAAGTGCTCCTAAGAGGGGTGGGGGTGCTTGGAGGTTGGCTTAGAGAAGGCTGAGGAGGTCTGCGCTTGGGAGGACTCTGTGGGACTCCAAGTGGACCAGTGATCCAAGGCTGAAGGGGAGAGAGGAGGTGTGGGCAGGGGCTGGGGGCACCTCGGAGGATCAGGTGCCCCTCTCCCTCTGGCACCTTGACACTCACTGAGTAAGGCCTGGGAATTTAGATATAACTCTGGAGGTGAGGCTGGGGGAGAGACTTTGAATTGCCTGTAATTACCAAATGGAGGACTTAAATATAAATTAGATGATTAGAGAACAGTAAATTTGCATTCCTTGCACACCTGAGTTTGAGAACTGAGAATTGTCTCCATTACACTCAGAAGAGAAGAGCTTTGCTTTTATTTCTTTGCCCTGGTTGTGGTGCCGTTGGGCTTTGGTGCGACTGGCCAGGAGCCCAGGGATTCCCTGAAGAATGACCTGCTTTAGCCATCTCACTTTCTCCCCTGCTTGGCTGCTCCAGTGGGGGGTGGGGTGGGGGGGTGGGCGCCATGGCCTTTGGAGGCCAATGCTGGTCTGGCAGCCACAGGTATGGGTGCCTCTGCTCCTGTCTGTGAGCAGAGTAGGGAAGGATGAAAGCAGCAGAGTGGGACCTTTCTGGACGAGACTATACAGGAACCTGGCCCATAACACTCAGAGCTGATTCCGAACAATCCAAGAGATGAAAATGAAAACCAACAAGGAACTGTGGGGTTTTTTTTTTTTCCCCCTAAAGTAATCTCCATGCCCAACGTGGGGATCGAACTCACCATCCAGAGATCAAGGATTGTGTGTTCTACAGGCTCAGCCGGCCAGGCGCCCCCAGGAATTGTTTTTCAACTCATTAAATTTGGGGAAGATGCTTATCACTGACTTGCATGAATTCAGGGGTTAAGTGATTTTCAGGCTTATGTTTATCAGTGGTTCATAAATTTGGAGTTAATTCTGGAAACCACCTGGCAACTTTAGCTTCCTTGGTGCCCAGAAACTTGGCTTCAGTGGACATCACAACACAGCAAGCTAATGGCGATGAGAGAACAGAGTGGCAGCACTGGACTATTCGAGAGAAGTTTCTTTGGAGCAGTGCTAGGGACTCCACGAAGCTCAGGATGTAGGTCCTCTTGGCGGCCCAGTTTTATTTGTGCTCTGCTGTCCCCCCATTATTTCAGACTTTGCTGATCTTCACCACAAATCCTATTACACTCATCTCCTCTGACCCCTTTCTCTTTCTGCCTTCCTGCTGAGGCTTTGCACACTCTGCTCACCTCTTTGCTCTGTACCTTGGGCTGTTGGTTTTTCTTCTTCTCCCTGAACTCTGACCCCGCTTTCCCTTGGCCTCTTTCTCTCCTTGTGATGTGCGTTGTTAACTTTGTGGCATGCCTTTTTCTTTTCACCTCGCAGACTCTCCACCAGCTGGGAAGGAACATGTATCTGCTCTTCAGGAAATGCTGTCCTTTGGGTGGAAAAGGACTGGTTTCCTGGCAGTGCCAGAATGAAGATCCTTCTCTGCTGGAAAACAAACAAAACCCTTTTATCTGTGGAACTTCCTGTTTCCTCCAGTGAAAGCTGTGCTTCTCAAACATGGGGCGTCATGCCAGGGGCACATGAAGTCATAGGATAAACTGGGCACCTCTTCCTGGATGTTACTTGGAACTTTGGGGGGAAATCGTTTCGAATTTTTCTTCCTCATTAAAACTACTGCCACATGGTTGAAGAATAAAATTCACATGGCATTTAAAGATTAAACAGGGGATATAAAAATTTCATGCTTCGAGTAAACTGCTTTGGGTTATGTCTTCAGAATTCCTGGGGTGTTTTTCTACTGCTGTGCTGTCAGGAAGTACTTGAGGGGAGAATTTTGAGAAGCACGTAAAACATTCCGTGGAAGTGGCAGACCGCTATGGAGTTGACCCAGTGAATTCAGCAGCTTGGGCTGATTTAATAAGTTGGAAAAAACTTTGAAATTTTTTTTTTTGAAGATTTTATTTATTTATTTATTTGAGAGAGAGAGAGAGAGAAACAGCATGAGAGGGGATAGGGTCAGAGGGAGAAGCAGGCTCCCCGCCGAGCCGGGAGCCCGATGTGGGACTCGATCCCAGGACTCCGGGATCATGACCTGAGCCGAAGGCAAGTCGCTTAACCAACTGAGCCACCCAGGCACCCAACCATGGGAAATTCTTAAAAAGCATAAATAAAATTAATTTCTACTCTTTTAAAGATTTTATTTACTTATTCATGAGAGACAGAGAGAGAGGCAGAGGGAGAAGCAGGTTCCCCGCTGAGCAGGGAGCCTGACGCAGGACTCGAACTCGATCCCAGGACTCCAGGATCATGACCTGAGCCGAAGGCAGTCGCTTAACCAACTGAGCCACCCAGGCGCCCAAACTTTGAAATATTAATAGAGATTTCTTTCCTCCCCATCCCTTAAAGTTACCCAATGCCCCCACTTATTCTGTTATTAATTCATTGCCTAGGGAGCATTTGGATTGTTATAGCAGAAATGTACAGATAATGAAACAGGGTTTCTATCGAGATTTTATATTCTATCAAGATTATATATATATATTATGTATATAATATATATATGTCAAGATTATATATATAATCAAAAGGCTTGCTGTTCATAGCAGAGACCAGCAAGCCTTTTGATTTGTGAGAATTGGATAATGAACATCAAAAGTGAATCTCTTTGAAGGAATCAAGGTGTTCTGGGTTGAAGTGTGTTTCCCCACCATTAATATGTTGAAAAACTAACCCCCAGTACCTGAGAATGTGACCTCATTTGGAGATAGGGAGTTACAGAGGTAATCAACTTAAAATGAGGTCTTTAGGATGGGCTCTTGTCCAATGTGACTGGTGTCCTTATAAAAGAGGAGAGGAAATTTGGACACAGATATATGCGTAGAGGGAAGATCATGTGAGGACACATAGGGAGAAGATGGCCATCTATAAGCCAAGGAGAGAGGCCTGGAACAGACCCTTTGCTAAGCCCTTGGAAGGAGCTAATACCTTGTCAATACCTTGATCTCGAACTTCAGCCTCTGGAACTGTAGACAATAAATTTCTGGGTTTTTTTAAGCCCCCCAGTTTATGGCAGCCCTAGCAAACTAATACACAAAGGATAAAGTTATGCCATAGACCACAGATTGGAAATATCATGTGTCCTTAAATCTAAGATGTCGTGAGTTGTAAGATATACCCCAATTTAAGAGATGTTTATGTGTAAAGAAATGTACATCTTAGAATCAATAAATATGGCAGTGTAGACGAGGAACAAAAGTACCTTGTTCTATAAACTAACTAAACATGGCCTAAAATAGGTTGGGGAAGAACCAGAGGAGATGTGTTACAGCTTATATTGCCATGGGTTCATGAAAAGAGATCCAGTGTTATATCTTTATGCCATGGGCTGATTCTTGAAGGTGGGGTGAGGTGAATCCAAGAGCAGAGACATCATTACCTCACTCTCATTCCCAATGTTTCCCAGGGTGAAGCCTTATAGAGAAGTTATTTGTGTCATCATGGTACAGCACCAACAAAAGTACAAAAGGGCAGGGTGACATGTTTAAGGTTGAGATTAGAGAGTAGCACAGAATAGTGTCCAAAACTCCTGGTCTTCAAGATAGTTTTGAAGTAGCAAAGAGAAAAGTGGGGGAAGACATTAGGAGTGAGTGAGCCAGTGAACCTAAAGGAGCATGTGGTTGAGATTAAAAGGATGCAGATGACCCTTCTAGATTTGATGCTCGAAGGCCAACATGAGAACCAAGGACATCAGTGAAGGATTTGGTGGGTTTAGAGACCAATGACTAAAGATTAGGTGGGAGGAAGGCAGTGCAATAGAAGCCAGGGCAGGCACCAGGTGCCCAAATGGCCTGAGCCATGTTTGATAGAAACTTGGCAAGAAGGATGATAGTGGTGTGATATTTTGAGTTCACCAAGTTTTAGCTTGAAATGATTGCTTTTACCCAGAAGTGACTGGGTTTACCAGAAATAACCTAGATTGAATTTCTGACTTTGGAGGGAAGGGGGGGGTCAGGACAGAAATTAATTATGGTTAAAATTAATTTGACAAAAATGTATTTGACTTTATACACTTGTTCAGATTTAATTTTTTAAACTCAGTACACCAATTTTTACTTCTAACCCATTGCCCACCCCCTTCCCCCCCATGTTATATGGATTTCACTTGCACCAAGAACATGCAATTGTTTGTCTTATCCATTTCCCCTTAGTTTCCTAACCTGCTTTGGGTTACAGACTACTTGAGCATGTGATGAAAACTATGACTTTCTGTAGAAATATGCATGTGTATGCACATACATATCAAATTTGGCATGCAATTTCAGGGAATTCCCAGACACTCCAAAACTTCTCACACTGTCAAAAAATGGAAATAAAAAGTTGATTTTGTTAATAGAAATGTATTAAGAATTCTGGTTCAAAAAAAAAAGAATTCTGGTTCAAGATAACAGACTTGGGTACATTCATTTGCCTCCCCTGCCTTCCTAAAAACCATGAAATGACAGTTAAAGAAATGTAGAAAGAAATGAATCCATGACAGCTCTGAAAACAGGAAGGAGTGCTATGGGTAGACAAGAGATTTCATCAAGTTTCTGGAAGATGGAAATTAGATGAGCTTGAATTTTATTATTTCTAAGGTTCAATATATAATAGGAAACCATGGGTTAGAACTCAAATAGGGGGACCCAAGGGGGAAGACTTTCTTCAGAGAGGCTCTAGGCTTGGGATTGGTACATACAGAGGATCAAAGTGAGCTCTGAGGCAGCAAGATGTCCTCAGGACATTTTGGCTTAAGTAACTCCTTCCTTTCTTAGATGTGTATAGAGCAGTTTGAATTCTAAGAATTGTTTTTTTGAACTTCTGAAAGGTTTGCTAAAGGAAAGCTCAAGGTATGAAGTTGGAGCAAGGGAGCAAGGCAGAATAATATTTGAAGCAGACCCGGAGGATAAAATGGAAATCCTGGGGGTTGAACCAGAGGGTAAAAAGGAAAGCCATCTCAGCTAGGAGGAAAATACTTTTAAGTGCCCACTTTTGCTTGACAGTGGTGAAAGTTCCAAATCCACCTGCCTGGTCTCCACCCAGGTATTCTAAAGAGAAGGATCTCTCCACACAGAAGCTACAGCCTGCCTTCATATTCAGAGCAAATAGACGTTCTTAACCACAAAGGAAACTTGCAGTGAGCTGCCTATCCTACCTACAAAGTCCTCCATCAATAAATATAAATGGTCAACTAAGGACCACCTGACATCTGAGGGAAATTAACACCATAAAAAACAAAGACCAAGGTAATCAAACAAGAAGTCACCTGAGACTTCAAAGATTTCACATAGATAAAATAATGACATATTGCTATAAAAAAGATGTAATTCAAAGAAAAGAATTCTCAGAAATTAAAAATATGATTGTTGAAATTTAAAAATGCAGTAAAATGTCTGAAGAACAGAAAGGACACTGATAAATTACGAATGAATAAACAGGAAGGTGAAGGTGAAAAAAATCTTTCTGAGCCTAGTACAAAAAGATAGCAAGTATAAGACATATGTAAAAAGACAATAAATATAGTTTGAGAAGGTCCAATATCTGTATAATAGATACAAAGGAAATCATCAAAGAAATAATAGAATAGAAATAATAAAACTTTCTCTGAGCTAAAGAATCAAATTCTTGAATTAAAAGGAGCCCACTGAGTGCTAAGCAGAATAAATGAAAAAAGACCCAAACTAAGACACACTCTGATGGAATTTCACTACTCTGGAAATGAAGACAAATACTATGAAATCTCTCAGCAAGAGGAAAAATCAGATTATTCACAAGGCATTGGGGGATAGATTCACATATCACTTCAGTAGTCAACATTAGATGCTAGTAGACAATGGAATAATGCTTTCAAATTTCTAAAGGAAAGTAAACCAAGAATTCTATACCCTGCTGTATTAATTAGGGTGCTTTTGACTGTAAAGAACTGAAAGCCAATCTCAAATGGCTTAAATAAGAAGGAAATGTATTATCTCGCATTATATGAAATTCAGAGGTAGGGCATCACAAAGGCTGGTAAATTCATCAGCTTAATAATGATAAATGACAAAAACTTCCCTGATTCTTCACCCATTCTGCTGTGTCATCCTCAATTTCTTGGATTTATACTCAGGCTGGTTCTTCTCTAGTAGCAAGATGTCCACAGTACTTCCAGGCACCACACCCAGAGACAACAGTCTCCAGAGGAAGACAAGAATGTCTCTTATTCAGAAGCTCTGACATACTTTTCTTCATGTTTTGTTCACTAAAATTTTATCACATGTTTATTCCTCAGCCAATCATTGGAAAGATAATAGGATAACCATATTGACCTAGATAGGTCAGGAATTAGCCTGTGTGGACACATGAAGAGGAAGAATACCTGTACCAAAGAAGATCCTGTCTTGAGACGCATAAGGGTGGGAGTAGATGAGTGTTGTGACATGTAGTAGTGTTTGCTCTACCAGCTACATGAATAATTAAATGTGAGAGTAAAAGAAACATTTTCAGACATGTAGGGACTCAGGAAATTTGCTTTCCACATTACCTTTCCAAAAGAGAATAATTACTGGAGTGTATTTTCTAGCCAAACGATTAAATGGTCAATAAATGACGAAAATATTGAACCCCAGAAACCATGGTAATAACTCAGTAGGGCAACAGAAATAAATCCTAGTATAACAACTGGAAGCAGATCTAGAAAGCAACTGGTAACAATTGAAGTCAAGAATGTCTTCAAGAGAAAAGTGGATTCCATTGCATACACTGTATAGTTAAAAGCTTTTTAGGGCTCATGCTGGCATATGGCTTTCCCTTTCTTCTTAGAAACTCTGGGCTACAATGGAGGCTGGAATGGGAAAAATACTTTTCTGCTTTGCATTTCCTACTCTTCTGTGCTACTTTTTTTTTTTTTTTAAGTGCATTATTACTTTTACAATAGACGTTTTAGTACAGTACAGATATTGTCATATTATGGAGTAGACTGCTTTCTGGTAGGCATCAGCAGTAGAAAAGTTGGGAACCCTGAAATGTGTGTAAGTGCTGTGTAGTATCTGGTAAGCAATGCCCACTGGCTGCTGCATTACCCCTTGCTCTCCTGGCACCTCCTGGACCTCTGCTCTCAGAGGAAGTGTCCTGGTCACTACGATGTTGCTTCCTATGCCAGATGCTTCTCTGTAAGGAGACTTGCCACTATGTGAGGGTGAAGTTTCAGAGATCGTAGAAGGTCAGTATTACCTAGAAAGTCCTCAAATTACCCATCACTGCTGGACACTGTGCTTTCTCTCAATAAGCTCAATAAAGCTGGTTTTTCTCCAATCAGTTGCTGTTCTTTGACTAGGCACTCAGTGAAACTCTTGGATCGTATTTACGAGCCACACTCTGGCATACCAAACCATACCACACCACATGCCACTCCACACCATACCATATCACACCACACATTATACCACACCATATACCACACCACACCAAACATTACACCACACCACAACACACCACACCACAAATTTCACCATACCACACACCATACCACACACACATCACACCATACCATACTATACACCACACCACATCTCACCACACACCACACCGCACACACATCATACCATACCACACCACACCACACCACACCACACCACACCACACCACACCACACCACACACCACCTGTCCACACACAACACCACACCATACCGCACATCACACCTCACCACACACTATACCACACCACACTACATGCCACACCACACCACACCACACCACACACCACACCACATACCACACCACACCACACACATCATACCTCACCATGTACCATACCTCACCACACAACATATCGCACCACACCACACACCGTATCTCATTAGACATCACACCACTCACACCCCACCCCACCCATACCCTACACCACACACCACACCATACCACACTATATACCACACCACGTATCACACCACACACCGCATTGTACACCACACCACATACCACCTCTCCACATGACACCTCACCATATACCACACCACACCACACCACACCTCACCACACACCACCCCGCACACACATCATACCATACCACACCACACCATACTATACACCACACACCACACCACACCAACCACATACCATAGCACACACACACCACACCACACCACACCACACCACACCACACCCCACCTCTCCACACACAACAACACACCATACCACACATCACACCTCACCACACACTATACCACACCACACCACATACCACACCACACACCACCTCTCCATGTACAATACCACACCATACCACACATCACATCATACCTCACCACATACCATACCTCACCACACAACATACCAGACCACACCACACCCCATATCTCACTACACGTCACACCACACACACCCCACCCCACCCCACCCCACCCATACCCTACACCATACCACACACCACACCATACCACACTATATACCACGCCACGCATCACACCACACACCACACTGTACACCACACCACATACCACCTCTCCACATGACACCTCACCATATACCACACCACTCCACACCACAACTCAGCACACGCCATGCCATACCATACTACACCAAACCAAAGTATCTTAATCTTCAGAATCCCACTCATCGTGAAAAAATGCTTACACTGGGAGAGATCTGCACTACCTGAGCTGGGAGGAGGAACAGGGATTCACATCCCTACCTCATGATCCCTTGAGGGCATGTGCTTTGGAAAGATATGGAGCATGTAGTGGGTCAGGCTCGAAAAATCTGTGTTGTGGTGGGGATGGTGAGGGGCAGGGTGCCTGAACTTATGTCCATGTAAGTTGGATACTTGATTGACTCAACTGAACTATATTTTAGAGCTGTGCTTATTACTCAGAAAAACTCAGATTAGGCAGAAACTACTGTGCACATGATCTTTTCTAGT
This sequence comes from Mirounga angustirostris, assembly GCF_029215605.1. Classification (NCBI taxonomy): domain Eukaryota; kingdom Metazoa; phylum Chordata; class Mammalia; order Carnivora; family Phocidae; genus Mirounga; species Mirounga angustirostris. The sequence continues at coordinate 157,720,990 of NW_026991712.1, forward strand.
GATAAGCTTTCACATACCTTGTGGTGACCTTAAAGCTCTCTGTATAGAACCATTTTATAGAAAAAAAAATAGAACTGGAAATTCTCAGGAATGTCATAAAACGAAACTAGTTATGAAAGACTGGACATCCTACGTCCAGATCACTCCTGTTGAACCAGCTAGGAAAAGATCATAGGCATTTGGCATAATTTTACATTTCCCACTGTAAGCTAGAAGCAGAAGTCTTGAATTTGAGTTGACTCTGATGGTTGTGCAATTTAATTACTAGTCTTAACTTTTAAATACTGGAGAAGACTTTATTTGAGAGAAAGTATTGTCAGATGAGTGGTGCATTTGATTGATGGCTAAGATTTCTAAACCCAACGCTTTCACTACTGGTTCGTAGTGCGGTTCTAGCAACTTTCTCTTTCCTTAGTGTTGGTTGCAAAACAAGAATATCAGCCATTCAGGTATCTTCGGAAGCATGTGCTGTGGGCACCAATACTGGGTCTTTAGGTGAGGTACTAGAACAACAGTCCTCCAGCCTTCCATGGGAGATGGAAGCTTCTTGAGTTCACAGAGGTAGGGCCTCACTGGAGTCTTTACAAAATAAAGGAAGGCTGTGCCCTCCACTCCCAAACGTTTGTGCTGGGGTTTGCCTGATTCCTTTATCCATTCACCAAATATATATGAGTGCCTGCTCTGTGCTGGGCACCATTCCAGGCTCTATGAACAGACAAAAGAGATTACTGTCCTGCAACTTATTTCCTACTAGAGGGAGACACACAGAAATTGTATGTTCTTTAGGAGGAGATAAGAACTTCGGGAAAAATAGAGCAGGGTAAGAGGAGTCTTGGGTGAAGGGTAGGCCTCATTCAGAAGGTGACGTTGGAGCTAAGTCCTAAATGGGATGGGAATGGAAGGGGCAGTGTTCTAGACAGAGGGAATGGCCAGGGCAAAGTCCTGAAGGTGGGAGTGTCCAGGACAGCAAGGAGACCTGTCTGTGTGTGTGGAGTTTTCCCTTTGTTTCTGATACAGATACTGACCGTTTGAAGTCAAAGCTCTAGAACCACGTGACAGACATGCTTGCAGAGACATCTAATATTTGGAACAAATACATTAGGAGCTATTTTGTTTATGAAATGAGTCACTATAACAGTGCATCAGGAAACCCAGATTGCTGGTGCCCACCCCCAGGGTTTCTGAGTCATTAGATCTGGGTTGGGGCTCGAGAATTTTGCCTTTTTAACAAGTTCCCAGGTGATGCTGTTGCTACTTCTTTGGCTACCTTTATTGGAGAACCGCTGCTCCATAGACAGTGGGATTTCTCTAATGGGAAGTCAGTGGTACATTTTAGATATAACTTAGTGGCAACTTGTTTAGGAATATATCTTTTACATAAGGAACTTCTATTCCTCAGGAGGCTCCAGTGGCCATCTGGGCCAACCCTTTACCTTTTGGGCAGTAATTTTTACCGTTTTAGCCCCATTTTTACTAATGAGGAATGGACACCTGAAGCAGTTGTGGCTTGCCCAAGTCACATACTTAAGTTTTCGAAAAGATGCTAGTATGCAAAAGTAATGAAAATAAAGCTTCCCCCTCTTCCTTGTTTTCAAACCACCAGATGCACAAACCTACTTAAATTTTGCTTTTTAATTAGAGAGGGTTACATTTTGGTTTTAAAAGAGAATTAGAACTCCCGAGAGCTCACTATATATCTTTGCCACATTTTTAGGCCTGGAATGCGTGTTGGGCTCTGCCTGTCTTGAACCAGTGTCCTTCTGATTTCTTCCTCAGGCCTCTGATGCGTGTCCTTGGTTTGCTTTCCTCTCCTCTTTCCTCCTGGGTGATGCCAGGGCCTGCCCCTCACCTGGTGGCCCTCCTGTCTGTGAGGGTGAGGGTGGCTTGCAGGGGCTGGAGGGGTGGAAAAACCATATCTAGCACTTTCCTCGGCAGTGTGCAGGGGACCTCCAACACGCAGTGTCTCATCATTCCGCCCGGGGTTAGTACCCAGCCCCAGGACATTTGTATCAACTTGATCCCTTTTTGGTGGCAAGATGTGTGAGATGAAATAAAAAATACACATTTAACAGCAGGCTGCTTAATTTCACTGAAATCTCAAGTTTATGTCTCCCCAAAGGCATGCCTGAGGTTTTTCTCTTTACTGTACCCTTGAGATGATGAAAGTGACATTTTTTTTTTGCCCTAAAAAGACACTTGCCCATTGGATTGGTCCCTTCACCTCCCCGCACCTTAGTTTCCTTGTCAGCAAAGCAGGAAATGTGATCCTTCTTTAGAAAGGGGACCCTTTAGTAGTTCTGGGACTTGAAGGCTTGGTTCCCTGCCAGTCTGAGCCTCCACCTGGGAGGCGCAAGATTTCAGGATCTGTGCCAGGAAGGAGTGCCTGAAGGGCTTGCTTCCTAAAGCAATTTGTCTTTGGTCATCCCTGCCCTCCCTATGGCCCCACTGACATTAGAGTGTGTGGATAAGGAGCCCTTGGCTGAATGAAGGACAGGATGCTTTGCAGAGGGGCTCAGAAGGCAACAGAGATTCATTTTTATTATGTTTTTTTTTCTTTTGTATATTCTCTTTGAAAAGCCAGCTTTGAAATCTTAATTTCTAGATAGGTCACTAATATTAAAAAAAAATTAGTTAGCAGTGAGAAAATACCCCAGAAATCCCTGGAAGGCAATAATGAATGATACTATTAAAATTTGTGACCTCATATTAGGATGTGAATGAATGTCATGAATGTCTTTCTGGTTCTCACTGTCTAGCCACCATGTGTGGGCAAAATGCTAGCACAGTTTACCCTCTGGACCTTGCCCCAGGCAGACGCGGGGCACCACTCATGGCTCAGTCTGCTGGAAAAGCACACGGCAGGGTGGATGGGGGAGCCTGGAGCCAGAATGACATCCAGACATTGTCCTTCTGGGCTGCAGAATAGATACAGGAAAGTGGAACCCTCCAGTCTGGTCTATGGAGGCTGTTCACAGATCTGGAGCCCCCTGCGTCATGGCGAGCCCCACCAGATCAGCGGTCAACACCGGTGGTGCCTGGCTAAGGCTTGCCATCTATATTTAAAAGCACCCCTGGGTGATTCTAAGGGGTTGAGAACACAGGGTTCACAGGGAACCCGGCTGCTTCTATGCCTGCTTTTGCACATCTGTCTGAACCAGTCTCAATCTTTCCTGGCCCCTGGGCAGGTAGAGGGATTTCCCAATGAGCGAGGCTGTCCTATGCGTGGGTGGGTGAAACTCTGATGGGTGTTATTTGCCACTCCTTCCTGAGTGACACAGCCAGCAGGCATCTGGGCCTGCAAGAGGTCCCTCTATTTCCCGTGGTGGCTGGGCCATCTGGGTCTGTCTCACTGAGGCCTCTGTTCTGAAGGTGTCTGTTGATAGGCACTACAGTGGGTGGCAGGGGAGGAGAAGGTAATTTGGTCTCATCTTGGCAAGATGTCCCCTGTGTCAATGGTTAGTGCTCAGACAGTTGCTGATTGTCACATTGTGTGTCTGATGCTTTTCCTTTTTTATAAAATAAAGACCTACTGTTTCTAAACAGAACTGGCAATCAACCAGAAAAGTGTGAGTTTAAAGCTTTTTTAGAGAGGGAAGACACTTTTTGCAATTTGGCTACTTTTAGCGCATATGAACAGGGGCCCAGGTACCCACTGATCAGAACAGATGTAGGCCATGTGTGGAAGTGGGGTCCTGGAGACCCCTACTGGGCCCGGGTTATCCCTTCAGATGATGGACGTGGGGATGTTCCATGGGGCCTGGGAGAGAGGCCAGAGCAAGGAGGGCCATGGTGGGTCAGTCAAGAGACTTAGGTGGTGGTTGTTTACCAAACGTATTTTACCAACCAATACGCTTGTAGGGGTGCGTACTGTCTAGATACTAGACCTGCTGGTAAAAGCTGCGAAAAATTCAAGTTGGCCTCCACTAGAGTATGGGAGAAGCCAGGGCTAGGTGGAAAATACCATGAGAGCATAGTTGTGTCTGCCTGGTCATTGTTGTGTATGTCCTCGGGGCCAAGCCCAGGGCTGGACACATAGAAGGTGCTCAATAAATACTTGATCACTGAACCTAGTCTTTCAACGCTTGTGACTCTCCTAAGAACAGGGAGCCAGATTGCCTGAAACTTGAAGAAACACCTTTGAACAGGGCAATGTGCCGATGCTGCATTGGGTCCTGGGTAGAAAGGTTATCCCCAGACACCAGGCTGCCTTTGTGGGCCCAGCATCTTCAGGAGGGAGAGTAGTTTTCCTACTACTAGCATGGGAAGAGCCCTTGACTGAGATTAGTGAAACCAGATCACTCACAGCCTCATTAGCCAGTGTGTTCTGTGTCCCAGCCGGTGTTGGGGCTACACTGACAGGGCCATGCTTCTGAGCTGATCGTTCAGTGTCCAGATTATGGTATTACATCTGCTTCTTTGTTGTTGTTCTATTGTTGATTACTTTGTTTCGGTGTGGCGTTCATCATTGTCACTTTTTTTTTTTTTCTGTTTCTTTGTTCTTTCTTTTACCATGATCTATCTTGAGTGGAGGTGCTGAGTCTGACTTTGGGGTTAGGAGCATGGTTCTGGAGCTGGAACCCTGGGTTCAGATCCAGCTGTGTGGGATGTGACCTCTCTGTGCTCTGGCTTTCTCATCCATAAAAGAAATAATAAGAGGTCCTGCTGCATGGGGTTGTTGCAAGTATTACTATACGTAACACACTTAGAACTGTACCAGGCAAATCTTACCTGTTGTATGAATGCTTGCTCTGTATATGATTTGATTTAAACAACAAGATTACAAATATGTTAACATAAGACCCAAGAGCTGAATGAGGTGGCTCCTATACTGGGGGAGTGTGGTTGGGGAGTGATCGAATTTTCTGGTTCTCTGTTTTGGAATTCAAAATAGAATTTGGTGAAAATCTTTGAGTGTCAAGAGAGTCTTTTAGGTGCTGACTTAAATGTGTCTTTAGTATAGTTCTCATCAGTGTGTATTGTAGGAGAATTGTTATCTATTTGCTCTCCTTCCCTGGTGACTGTCTGGAGGACTGTGATGATGTATCCCCTGTTGGTGTGGGAGAAATCCCCCCAAATATCTGAAAGATACACTGTAATAGTTAAAACTGTTATGTGCCTAGCGTATTTTCCCATCCTTCTCTTCTTCCTCCAGGAAGCTGTTTTCCTAGCTCATGTGGTCCTGGTGGTGCTGTCCATCTATTTCAGTGACTTGTACCACCTGGTGCCCTCATGTGGGCATGTGGCCAGTGCTAGGCCAATCCTACTATTACATCCTTCCAGTCACGGTGATTGATTTACAGATGGGGCATTTGCCCCATCTAGACCACAGAGATGCCTTCCTGAGGATTTTCTACTAGATCTCATGGGGATGACTGCATTCTTCATTTATGTTGGCAAGTTGTAAGGATGTTGGCCTTGGACTGCCAGAAGCTGTCTTCTTGTGATATGGAAAGAGTCTGTCTACAGTAGGAAAGAATGAAGCTAACATTCAAGGAGAAGTAGATACAAGCAGACTAGAGAAAGAGAAGCAGACAGAGACAGAAATAGGCACATCATTTGAGCACCTAGATCCAGCTTTACCTGAATTGGTCTATGCACACTAAGCTTCTCCGTTATGTGAGTTACTGAATTCTCATGCTTTGCTAGTTTGTTTTGAGTTTCTGTCAACTGCAGTTAAAATAGTCCTGACTGGTAGAGTCTGGAAATGTTTTATGATACTAAATTTTCTAGAATGCCCTGATATGGCCCCATAAGAAAAAGCTGAAAAAAAGAATGGATCAATTTGACTCTTGATTTAAGAGCGGGTCACCAAGACACTTCTTCATCACTATCCTTGTTGGACTTCACAACTAAATCTTTGCTTTCCTTTGTGTTCTTTCTCTTTGGAACGTGGTTCCCTTGACTTGGTAGCTTCTTGATAGCATATTCATCATTCCAAGTTCCACTCAAACATTTCTCTTCTGAGGCCATCTCTGATCCTGCTGGTCAGAGTCTGTCTTTTCCTTCTTTGCATTCCCTTAGTACTTCATTTTTTTCTCTATCTCAACCTACATTATATTATAATTAATTGTCTGCATGACCCATCTGTCCTTTGGGGTCATCCTGGCTTGGAGTTTCTAATGGGTGCTGGCTTGAATGCCCGCTGATATAAGGTGCAAACCTGGCTTTCTCCTGATTAGATCTTGGTGGTGGGACTGTTGGGAGGTGCTTATAAAAAATTCACCTGTATTTCCCTCTAACACTTTTATGTGTTAATTTTTATATTTACCTCTTTGCACCAATTTGAATTTCTTTTGATTTAAGGAGTGAGAATGGGATCCAGTTCAGGGGGTTTAAAATAAATTATTATGGAGAATTTTAATTTTTTTTATTTAGTTGATTTCTATTTTGTAAATTTTCCATAATGAGCATGTGTTCTTTTTATAATTAGAAGAAAATATGAAAAACAACAAAGTGATTCCCATTTATATAGATGGGCTCAAAATAGGAGTGGCAGAATGGCATGAGGGAAGTGCTAAGGCCAACTAGTTTTATCTCCTAGCCATCTTCTAGAACTATCGAAGACACAAGCAACCATTTGTTACCTAATGCTTGACCGTTTCACATGGTTTCGAATGGTAAGTTTTGAATGATCAGACCTCAACTAAGGTTTTATGATCAGATTTTCAACAGTTATCTTGGGCATCCAACACTGTCTAATATACATGTTTAATTTTACATTTGACAGGACTAAGCGATACCCAAACTATTTACTCTCAGGATGTTAAATATATGCTGGGTGGTGTACAAACATCCATTTAAGATAGAAGGCAGAGGCCTTTCTGAAATGCTCCATATTCTCAAAGAATATATAAAATTGAGCAAAAATCATGAAGTCGTGAGGGTATACATTTGCTTAAGCCCCCCACCTCCTCCCCAGTTAATAAAATGTTCCAGATATCCAGGATCAAAGGTGAGTGGAAACAAATAGTGACAGTTAGTTTAATTGGGCAAAATTCAATGTCCAGTTGCTTGAATGTACAATAGTAAGACAAAAACTGTTTGATGTAAAGCTTAATTCAGAGCAAATCAAGACAGAATACAAACTATTTTTGACATGAAATGTGAACCGAGCATACTGTGTTTATTTTTACAATAGATTGGCTTTACTTTTTGATATTAATCTTATATTTACCCTGTTGCTAATCCTTATTTTTAACAGACAGGCTTTTAACGCTCTAGGGCTGTTTTGTTCATTGATGTGAAGCCAGAGGACCTCGGGATATTTTACAAACACATCCATTGAAATTGCTGACTTCTCTAGTTTTGACAACTTACTAAACTGATATAACAGGTAGTTCAATTTAGCCGCTGTATGGAGAGCAATTGTTTAGCACAGTTTGATATTTAACACTGCAGCTTAACCATAAAAAATACAATTTATGCTAATATGTTCCATTCAGGCCTGTTTCCAACAAAGCCTACAATTTAGCCACTTCGAGTTCTTACAACTGCTGTTTACTAATAATGCTTGATTTCAACAGAAGAAACATTCCTTCAATGCCAACAGCCTGGGAAACTCGTATTTTGAGGGAAGTTAATCATCTGGTGATTCTTTCATCCTTCTGCTAAAAGTTGGATGTGATTTTCACATCTCCCCTGTTCTCTTTCTTCGTGTCGTGTTGTATGTTGGATCCTTATAGAATTCAACCAAGTACAGGGTGGTCGCAGTTTATGCAAGGGATGCCTTCCCGAAATACCCACATGATTCAAAACTTACACAGTTCACGTCTCACTTTCACTGAGGAATAAATATGAGGTAGGATTTGCTTGACTCAACTGTGCATAATGAGAGGATGTATTAATTGTTTTATATGACTTTATTTATTTATTGTAGAGAGTGTTAATTGTTTTATATGACTTTATTTATTTATTGTAGAGAGAGGAGCAAGGGAGAGGGAGAGGGAGACTCTTAAGCAGACTCTCCATGCTGGGTGGGAAGCCCGGGGGGCGGGGAGCCCACTGTGGGGCTAGATCCCACTACCCTGAGATCATGACCTGAGCCAAAATCAAGAGTCAGATGCTTAACCGATGGAGCCACCCAGGTGCCCTATATGACATTATTTAAAATTGGCATGAAATGGGACTGCACTGTGTATCTTTTGCCTTCACTCATGCCTGTGGAATCATTAGACTGTCTCTTTGTGTGTTCATGCTTCTGAGTGAAGAGTGGGAGTGGAGCCCCTCCCCGAATAGTAGGCATGGGGCAGCCACAGCAGTGATGGTGGTGGGACGGTTTGAACAACATGGCCACAAATTCATTAGTTCTCCTTCCATTGAGAGGTTGGTCTGTGCCCCCTCCTCTGGACTCAGGGCTGGCTGTGGTGGTTTTGACCCATAGTGTGCAGTGGAAGTGATGTACGACTTTCACGGTGTAGCAGGTCTAATAATGTCCTCCCCCTGCTCCCCTATAGAGGTCCACATCCTCATCTCCAGAACCTGGGAATATGTGATCTTCCATGGCAGAATGGACTTTGCTGATGTGACTAAGTTAAGGATCTTGAGATGGAAAGATTATCTGGTGGGCCCAGTGTAACCGCAAGAGTCCTCATAGGAGGTGGGCAAGGGTGTTAGAGGCAAAGAGAGATTTGAAGATGCTGCGCTGCTGGCTTTGAGGGCAGAGGAAGGGACCACAGACCAAGGAATGCGGGTGGCCTCTAGAAATTGGAAAAGGTAAAGGAACAAATTCTGTCTTCGAGTCTCCAGAAGAAATGTGACCCTGCCACCACCTCAGTTTTAACCTAGGGAAATCCATCTGGGGCTTCTGACCTCCAAACTGTAAAATAATGAATTTGTATTGTTTGAAAGCACTAAGTTGGTGGTAGCTTGTTATAGCAGCAAGGGGAATCTATACATGAGGCTAGGAAGGCCTGATGCTCCCCCTCAGGACATGGCAGTCTGAGCGACCCAAGCCACATGGAGAATCCCAGTGGAGGTGCTCTGGTCAGCAGCTGCGAGGGGCCGCTCCTTGAGTCATCCCAGCCTGCGTGTCAGGTTATAAGTGAAGAGATCTCCATGTGGTCCTCATCTCCAGCCATTTATTTGGGTTCCCCCCAGCGATTTGAGTCTTTCCAGCTGAGACCCCAGACATAGTGGCGCAGAGACAAGCTGTCTCCGTTGCCCTCTGCCCAAGTTCCTGACCCACAGAATCCACGAGTTTAGTAAAACGGCTGTCATTTATACCAATAGGTTTGGGGTAATTTGTTGGGGGTGAAGGAGGAGGTCTGGACATGGGAACCAAGGAAAAATATGTCCGTTGTCACGCGGGCACCTGCGTGGGTTGGCTTGAGCTCTGAGGTAGATGTCATGTGCTGGCTTGCACTGATGCTGTGATGGGGCTGAAGGAGAAGGAGATGAATCCCAGAAGTCTGAATCCTCAGGTGGTTTGGTGTGGACCTTGTGTCCCGGAGACACCAAAGTGATGCATGTCCTTTTTGTTGAGACCTTCGGGTGTGGGGTAGTCAGTCACACATCATCAGTTAGGACGAGCCTAGCAGCAAGCAGCACACACCCTGGACTCCAGTGGATGAAAATACGATGCTTACCGTTCACGCACAAGAAGCCAAGAGGGAGAGGAAGCCAAAGGGGTAGTGGGGTTATCGGCTTAACGGGATTCTTCTACTCTGCCCTCCTCAGCTTGTTGGTTTGTCCCCAGGCTTATCTCTGTGTGGCAATAAGCCCAAAAGGACAAGGTTGGAGAAAAACACGCAGCCACTTTAAATGTATGACCACTAAGCTCAGGTGGACCCTTGCATTGCTGGACAGTTCTGCACTGTTTACTCGCCATTCGCTCATTCACGTGGCAAATGGTGATGGAGCTCCAATGTTAGGTGCTCATTCTCACATCCTCTCTCCAAACATTTCCAGCAGGACCCTTCTGCTCTCATTCTTCATGATGACCTTGTTTCCTATTTTTTTGAGAGCATGCAAGCAATCAGAAGAGAAGCTCCTTCCCACAACATCTTACAGCATCTGCCCCCATAGCACCCAGCCATGCCTTTCTGCCCAACTTCGGACAGCTCCTGGCTGTGATTTTGTTCATGGCCAGCCCCTCTGCTCGCGTGCTGGATCCTCGCCCTGCTCGTCCGCTCAGGAACATCGGGTCCTTTCCCCCTTGCATCCCCAGTTTTGCCTCTTCTGCTGGATTATTCTTCTGAGCCTACAAACATGCCCAACCCTCTCCCACTGTGGCCTTTATCTTTAAGCCCACCTCCAGCCTTCCTTTGCTCAGGGTGGTGCCTTAATGAGAATGAAAATATTTTGTGTGATATGTATGTATATATATATAGTATGAATATTATATATTTGTGTACATATCTGATATCTGTATCAACTTTCTTTTGGTATTGGCATTATTTACCTTTTCCAGCTTTCTATAGCTTTATATTTTACATGGGTCTTTTGCAGATGGCATACACATAGCTGGACTGTGTTTTCTATTCAGCCTGACAATCAGACTTTTAGCTGGAATATTTACTTCATGGTTAATGTTAACCTCTGAGCTATTTGGGTTTACATCTCCTATTAGGGCTTGCTATTTGTTCTGCTTATGTCTATGTTTTATTTTTTTCCCTTTTTTCCCCTTGTTTTCAGTTATATCATTCCATCATTTCTCCTTTCCTCGTTCTGAATGTATGCACTCTATTTATATTCTTTTAGTGGTTACTCTGGAAGTTACAACATGCATCGTTTACTCATCAAAGTCTAAAATTAATAAATATTTTTACCCTCCTTCTGAATGGTACAGTGACCTCAGAACACATTCACTCTGTTTACCTCCCTCCTGATTATAAATTATGGTTGTCCTGAATTTTATTGCTTCTTAAAAAAATAACTTACAAGGCATTTTTGCTGATTTATTCAAAGAGTGTTAATTTAGTTCTATCCACCTCTTGGTTACTTTCTCTGCTCTTTTTCCTTCTTGCATCTCAGATCTTTCATCTGGGATTACGTTTCCTCCACCTGAAGAACATTCTTTAGAATTTCTTTTAATGGGTATCTCCTGAGAGCAAATTCTCTGTTTTTGTTTGAAAATGATTTTATTTTGCTCCTATTTAAAAAAGATGTTTTCATGAGACTGTAATTCTAGATTGGCAGTTGTTTCCTGTTAATTCTGTGAGGATATCATTCCATTGTCTTTGGCCTCCACTTTTGCTATTGGGAAGATACCTGCCAGTCTCTGAAGGTAATCTGTCCCCCCTGCCGAACCTCCCCCACTGGCTGCTTTTAAGATATTTTCTTTGTCTTAATTTTATGAAGTTTTACTGTATCATGTGTCTGGAGGTGGGTTTCTTTTCTCTTGTGATTGGGTTTCATTGGGCTTTTTGAATCTGTGATTGGCATCTGGAAAGCTCTCAGTGATGGGGAGTAAGGGGTGCACTTGTCGTGATGAGCACAGGGTGATATATGGAATTGTTGAATCATTATATTTACACCTGAAACTAAAGTAACACTGTGTTAATTAACTGGAATTAGAATAAAAACTTAAAAAAATTATCACACATACACACGCACATGCACATACACACACAAAATATCACTTCTATCCCATTCTCTCTCTTCTTGTTCTGGGACTCTGAATAAATGTATATTGGACCTTATCCCCTCTGTATCCTAATTTCTCTTTTGTATTTTTTTTTCTGGTATTATCTCTCTTTGAAATATTTTGGGTAATGTCTTTGGACCTTTTCACTAATTCTGTCTTCAACAATGTCTAATCTGTTGTTAAACTTAGCCATTGATCTTTTGTGCCTTTTAAAAAATTCTGGAGGTTTTCTTTGGTTATTTTTCAAATCGTTGATGTCACTTTCAGATTCTTATTCCTGGCAAATATTGTCAGGCTGGTACTTTATTTCTGTAAACAAAGTCAGCATGATTGTTTTATTATTTGCATTTCATAATTTTAATGTTGCAAATCTTGTCTTATCTGCTTCTGCTCATGTTGTTTCCTAGAGCGTATAGGTGTTTTGTCTTGTAATTTGTGGGAATTCTTTGAGGCCCAAGATGAACATGCTCTGTTCCAGAGAGGACTTTTTTTTTTTCTTCTGCCAGGTGCATAGGGTCTCTTACCCCTGAGCTCTGTTCTGTGGCTTGCACTGGACCTTCCCCCTACTATCTACCCATTAGCAAAACTGGGTCTTTCTGTTAGAAGTGAATGTATTTATTTGCAGTAAACAAAGCTTCTCTGCCCTCTGTCCTCCATGATTTCTCTTATCCTTCTCTTAATCCTTTCCCTTTGCCTTCTAGGTGATTTTTTCCTTCTCCTCTTAAGTCAGGACTCCTCACCATAGCTTATGTTTTCTGGAATGTTAATTCTGCTTCTGGAAATTTCTCAGTCAGTTTCAAGTGCTGAGTTGGTGTTGCTTTTCTCCTCATTTCTCCCTTAGCTCTGTCATATTGACTATGATCACACAGCTTTGATCTCTTTGTTTTTCTTTTCCTGGTGATACTCTTTTTAAGTTTCCTTAAGAGAGGGGCTCCTGGGTGTCTCAGTTGGTTAAGTGTCTGCCTTTGGCTTAGGTCAGGATCCCAGCATTGGGCTCCCTGCTCAGTAGGGAGCCTGCTTCTCCTTCTCCCTCTGCCTGCCTGTCTGCCTACTTGTGATCTCTCTCTCTCTGCCAAATAAATGGATGAATAAAATCTTAAAAAAAAAAAAGTTTCTTTAAGAGAACAGAACTGTTTGAATTCTTCCCTGCATTTTTTCCTTCTTGTTGTTGAAGAGTCCTTATTTGTTGCTTTTTAAATTATTTATTTATATATGTATGTATGTATGTATTTATTTATTTTTTACCAAGGACAGTTCTTTTCTTTTTTTATTATGTTATGTTAATCACCATACATTACATCATTATTTGTTTTTGATGTAGTGTTCCATGATTCATTGTTTGCATATAATACCCAGGGCTCCATGCAGTACGTGCCCTCCTTAATACCCATCACCAGGCTAACCCATCCCCCCCCCCCCAGAACCCTCAGTTTGTTTTTCAGAGTCCATAGTCTCTCATGGTTCATCTCCTCCTCCGATTTTCCCCCCTTTATTCTTCCCTTCCTGCTATCTTCTTCTTTTTTTTTTTTTTTAACATATAATGTATTATTTGTTTCAGAGGTACAGGTCTGTGATTTATCAGTCTTACACAATTCACAGCGCTCACCATAGCACATACCCTCCCCAATGTCTATCACCCAGCCACCCCATCCCTCCCACTCCCCACCACTCCAGCAACCCTCAGTTTGTTTCCTGAGATTAAGAATTCCTCATATCAGTGAGGTCATATGATACATGTCTTTCTCTGATTGACTTATTTCCCTCAGCATAATACCCTCCAGTTCCATCCACATTGTTGCAAATGGCAAGATTTCATTCCTTTTGATGGCTGCATAATATTCCATTGTATATGTACACCACATCTTCTTTATCCATTCATCTGTCGATGGACATCTTGGCTCTTTCCATAGTTTAGCTATTGTGGACATTGCTGCTATAAACATCGGGGTGCACGTACCCCTTTGGATCCCTACATTTGTATCTTTGGGGTAAATACCCAGTCGTGCAATTGCTGGATCGTATGGTAGCTCTATTTTCAACTTTCTGAGGAGCCTCCATACTGTTTTCCAGAGTGGCTGCACCAGCTTGCATTCCCAACCAAGGACGGTTCTAATCCAGGACTATTATTTGGTAAAAAGAGCATTAGAAAAGTTTTCTTGATTCCTCTACTTCTTTATCTGGCTACCCTTGAATCCTCTCCTTTGTGCATGAGAGTCTGTACTTTTTTTTTTTTTTTTTTGAGAGTCCGTATTTCTGTTAAGTTCTTCTAGAAGGTGGGCCATGGGCTGAGACTTTCAGTAGGATAGCCATCAGCAGGAAACTTTCTTTTTTTCTTTCTAATTAAAAATGTAGCCAAACAAAACCTGCAGGAGCCACTCAGCTGCTCAGAGGGAGGAGGGTCTGGTGTCCTAGTGAGTCCTTGTAGCTTTGGTTCCTGTCCAGTCCTGCTTGGGTGTGAGCCAGCCACATACAAATGCAGAACTTGTGGTTCCAGGGGTTGGCTTAGGTGTGACTATCTTTTTCTCCACCCAGCTGCCCCTTGTTTGCTGTTTTCTGCTAAGACTTACTGTTTGGTGGTCATTCTCCTATACTTTTCCTGCCTTCTCATTCACAACTGGGGTGGTGGAGGGAGTTATCCACCAACAATTTCTCTCTCTGACTGTACTTAAGGAAAAAGATAACAAAGGGTGCACTACGTTTTGAATTATTGTGCATGTTCTCTATAATATTGGCTCTTGTCAGTTAAATTAGATTTATGTGCATTATTGATATGTTGATCTTGCTTTTGGTGATTTATGGTTACATTGTTATAAGAAATTTTAGTTTGGGTTTAAAATGCGTAGTAGGTATCCATGAAAACCTGTGAATGGGTACCTTTTCCTTCTTCAGGGAGTCATGTATGCTGGTCTTCTGTTTTGTTGCCATTTATTCGGTCCAGCCAACATTTATCGAGCACCTGTTTTGAACCAAGCAGAGCCCTGAGAATACCAAATGGTTTCTGTCTTCTAGCTTGTCAAGACTTGTATGTATTTTAACTATTTTTTTTCCTAAATTGGCAGTTTTAATGATACACTTTTAATTCTCTCACCTATTCTGTCAGCAAGTAATTAATGAAAATGTTAAATAGTACTGGGCAAAAACTGACCCTTGTGGAACTACATTTATTGAACCCCCCAAACTGACATTTACACTGACCTGTTAATCAATTTTGCATTTACTGGATACATAAATGATAGTTTCCCGGGCTCATGATGGGCAGGTCATGTGAGATAAAACCTACAGCATTAAATAAATTCCTCTCCTTAAGGGACAAGAATCATTTATTTATTCTCAAAACCATGTTGATTTTTACCCTGCCTGTAGGGCTGTTTATTAAAATAAGCTAGGGGTGGCTTTCATGTTTTCCAGAGACTCTGAGTGCTGCAGTGGGTGAAGGACTTTGTCCCATCAATGCCTTTAGCTATTTAGTGTGTAAGGTAGAAGGAAAGCAAAGTGTAAGAAGAATCTAGTTATCTTCGAGTTCCCTTTTGTATTTCCATTGCTGAAACTTTAGAAGTAGTTGTCACTCAAGTAGATCCTGACCTTTCCAGTCCCTTTGCCACGAATGACAGGTAAGGGACAAGTGTCGATACTGTATGTTTGTGGTTAATGAAAAGCAAGCAAACCAGGGAAGCCTATGGAATGCCACCATAAAGAAATCCACTTTGACAGTAGTAGCATGTCCTTCAATGTACTTACAGCGGTGCTTACAAGTGGGATCAGCATTCTCCCACCCCCTCATCCTTTCCTGCTTTCGGCTCCTTATTTTCAAGAAGAAAGCATTTCTTTATTTTTAATGACTCATGTCAGAAATCCCTGCCTGTCCCTCCTCTTATATTTTAGGCAGCAGACCCCCTTCAGGGTTCTTCTGGGACAGCCTCATAAGAGCCCACCTGCACCTTGTGAATCTGCCACACCTGTCTCTTGGGGGGCAGTGCGTCCCTCAGACTTGCTCAGCCACGCGCCCTACCTGCCTCGCCCTGGGCATGCCTCGCCCTGGTGCCATCTCAGGTTCTCTGCTCCCGGCTGGGCCACCGTGGGCCTCTCTCTGCCTGGCGTTCCTCGGGGAGTGTTTGCTCAGCAGCAGAACTTCTGGTCCAGTGGAACTGTCCCCCAGGGTTGTCTCAAGGCATTTACCCAGGAAGAAACCAATGCAAGCATTCGCTCTTCTCCCCGGGGCCCACCTGTGTGTTAGGGTCAGTAAGCCTTCACTGCAGCAGATCAAGCAGCTCAGGCCTGTGCAACTCAGGTGCGTTCACTCACAGCACCCCCACGTTGAAACACAGCTTCGTTGAAGTGTAATTTGCATATCATACAAGTCACCAAGTTTAAACGTGCACGATAAGGACTTCAGAGCTGTGCAGCCATCCCCACAACCACTTGTAGAATATTTCCGTCCCCCTGGAAGATCTCGGGTGCCCCCAGCCCCAGGCCACTACGAATCCACTTTCTGTCTCTACAGAGCTGCATTTTCTCGGCATGCATGTGAATGGAATCATACAGTATGTGACCTTTTGCATCTGGCTTCTTTTGCCTAGCATAGTGTTTTCGAAAGCCATTCCTATTGTGTAGCAGGTGATCAGTCGTTGGTTCCTGTTTATGGATGAATAGTACTCCAGGGTGTGGATAGCCCACATGTCGTTTATCCACTCACACGTCGATGGACATTTGGGCTGTGTCTACCTTCGGGCTCTTACGAATAATGCTGCTGTGGGCATTCACATACAAGTCTTTATGTGGACAAATGTTTTCATTTCTCTTGAGTAGATACTTAGGAGGGGGAATTGTGGGGTCCTCTGATAAGGTTATTTTTCACTCTTTAATAAACTTCCCAGTTGTTTTCCCCATTTATATTTGTTTGTTTTCCTGGACCCTGAGACTTTACCATTTATTACCCTGGGTGGCACGAACAACAAATGTATTTTCTTACAACTCTGCTGCTGGAGGTCTAAGATCAAGGTGCTAGGAAGTTTGGTCTCTCCGGAGGCCTCTCTCCTTGGCTTGCAGACAGCCCTCTTTGTGCCCTCATCCGGCCTTCCCTTTGTGCACGTGTCTCCCTGGTATCTGCTCTTCTTCTTCTTCCAGGGACACCGCTCCTATGGGATTCGGGCCCCATTCCCTACGGCTTCATCTAACCTTAGTTATCTCTTTCAAGGTCCTATCTTCAAATACAATCACATTAGGGGTAGGACATCAGCATATGCGTTTTGGGGGGATACAGCTTAGTCCATAACACCACTGGGGTGAATCCTGGCTGCTGACCGGGGGTGGGGTTATATTTCTCAGCTTGGGGCTCCATAACGGTTGAGAACCCCCAGTCTAGTAGACTCCTTTGTGCCTTACTGAAAGGCTGAGTTGAGACATAGACTTGGGTCTTAATCGGAAAAAAAAGGGAATTAAAATATGGACAGACACAGTTTTAAGCCGGAGCTATTTATCTCCTTTATACCAGAGCCATTCCTATTGACAGTCTGAGGAGGTTTCTTCCTTGAGTCTATGGCATGAAACCGCCTGTGATTATTCCTCAGTTACATGTTGTGCATAACCCCAAATCTTCCCACGCTTCTAAAATTTGACTCTACAGCCAAAGCATCCGCATGGGGTGTACTGCCTCAAACGGGGTCAGGGAAAGCCGGATTGCTGGAGGAATCAGACAATGGGACAGACATAGCAGGGAGTCCGCGATTTTGCCTTTGGTGGTAGGAGGATTTACGGAATTTGTCACTTATGCTTTGAGTCTTACAGCATCTAGTCGCCCCACGATGCATTCTCTCCACATTGTAGGTTCTCAACAAATACATGACCTCAGAGACCTGTATTTTATTTGCAAATGTTATGATTAATGGGCTTGATGTCACTCGTGTTTCCGGAACAGCCTGGTCTCCCTCCTCTGTTCATGCTCAGGCAGGAGCATCAGTCAGCCTGGGAGCTGCAGGAGGGATGGGCTCACCTCCTTGCCTGCACCTGCTTCCTCCCCGTGCTGGCAGGCCAGGACCACCTGAGGCTGAGAGAGGAAGGAAGGAAGGCAGCTGGGCGATGGGGGAATGTGGGGGTCACATCCCTCTCCTGGGGTGGCTGTGTTCCCTCACTTGGTGGTAACAGCAGGTGGCAACTCACACAAAGGGAGACGCAGCTGTGGCCTCTGCGTTGTAGAGTTGCAGGAGCTGTGGAAGGTCATCATTCTCATCCTGTCCCTGCCAGGTCCTGTCCTGAGTTCCCTGTCTGAGTTTTTGTGTTCTCTCCCTCTCTCTTCTCTCTCCCCACTCTGCCTAGTTTAACATACCCCGTATGTCCAAACTCCTTCTTCCCATTACTCAGCTCTCCTCTTCCCTTTCCCCTGTAGTTGTAAACAGGTAGGCTGTGAGCACTGTAGGGGTTTGGAAGCCATAGACCTTGGAGATACGCTGAGTGCTATGGTCATATTGGTTTGCTAGGGCTGCTGTAACAAAGGGCCACAGAGTCGGCGGCTTAGCTTAGAACGACACAACTTTCCTGTCTCTCAGTTCTGGAGGTCGGAAGTCCAAAACCAAGGTGTTGGTAGGGTCATACTCCCTCCAAAGGCACTAGGGAAGGATCAATTCCAGGCCTTCCTCCTATTTCTGGTAGTTCTTGGCCTGTGGCAACAGAGCTGTGTCTTCACATGGCATTCTCCCTGTGTGCATGTCTGTGCTCAAATTTCCCCCTTTTGTAAGGACACCAGTTGTATTGGACCAGGGGCCCACTCTGTGCCGGGATAATCTCTCATCTTAATTTAATTAATTACATCTTCAATAATCTCTGTCCATAATAGTAGTTTTGAATTACTATGAGAAATAACTTTAGATATAGCCTGAATTGAGGTTTCTAAGAAATGCTTATGAATAAATATGTTTACGGTGTAATTCACTTATTCCCACCACTCTTTTCTAAGTCACTATACATTTTGTTAACTTGCTTACTTTCAAGAGAGCAAGAGGTGGAAATGACATCTTATTTATATGAGGAAGCAAAGAAAGGGGCAGTAACATGCCCAGGTGTGAATTCTTGGAAACAGAATGAGCACCAACCAGAGGTTTAGTGGGTCTTTAGCTGCCTGTTTTGGGGGTAGTGTAGCATTCTGGAACAGTAAGCCCTGCAAGACAGGCTGAGAGTTGGGATTTCCGAGTTGGGTTTCTGGCATCCAGTGGCTTCACTGAAGCCTGTGACTTGCCTTCTCTGGGCCTTAGGTCACTGCATCTCGGGAAGGGGAACAATAGCACCTTAGAGAAGAGTGGTGGGAATGAATGAAGTACGCTGTAAACGTGTTTAGGAGATCCTTAGGTGAAAGGTACACTTTCAATCACCACTTGGTCTGGACACAAAAAATGACCTTCTTCTTCCTTTAACGTTTATCTCCATGGGTCATAGCTGCGATCTGGGGTAGAGGTAAGAGCATTGTTGATACAGAGGTGAAGGTGGTTGACCTAGAAGGCAGATCAAAGAGAAGATCAACCAGGTGGCTGAATTCACTGATCTCAACATAAAATTCCGAGTGTGGTACCTGCTGTTCACATTCCAGCAGGAGGAACGTTCACCCTTCCGTGAGGGCTGGCCAGGTGTGTCTCGGCTGCTCAACTGTCCTCTGTGCCCTTTACCATTTTGTAAGCCCTCAATAGGGCCCTTAATCTCTGAACATAGCCTTGTGGGTTCATCAACTTCTTATGGATCAGCTCTTTCAGAAGCATGATTCTCACTGGACATTTGCCATCACAGAGTCTCTGTATGTGATTTCCAGCTAGACTCGTGGCACCAGGCTCCTGGTCAGCACGGTCCCTGCTTGGAGAATCTTGGTCTAAAGACACATTCTCTGAAAACAAGCACTGGCAATCTGCTTTCCTTTCTAGCAATAGCTAGCAGCAGAATTCACTTATGCTGTGCTCAGATCAATGCATTGTAACAGACCAGCTGAAGGAACTATGAAAATTCCTTAGATCGATTTTTCTTACTTCCAAAGAAATATAGTCACTTCAATCACTCACCACATGTGTGGTGAGGGTCACCAGAAGAATTCAAGGACCAAATGACCACATTGATTCATTCAATCAGTATCTCCCTATGACCCCATACATGCCACCGTTCTAGAGGCTGACCTAGAAATATTGTAGTGGGTATCCTTGTATTGGAGAGTGATTTGGACAGAATTCATTTCTGTTTATCAACTTGTTTCAGGGAGATTTGCAGGCAGGAGGTTTATTTAGGAATGTCCTCTGGATCAATAGAAGTGGGGGAATGAGGAAGGCAGGACTGGGTCGAGGGGGAATCTGAGGTGTGATGTAGTCACAACGAAAGCTTCAGCTGATCCCACGGGAGGGTCGGGAACTGAGATGGCCTTTCAGAATAGAGACAAGGGGACCAGCCTTTATAGCCCTGTATCCAGCAGTCAGTGGGCACAAGAACTGCCCCAAGCAAAGTGGTGGAGGCAACCCATGTGGTCCAGAGCAGTGCCTAGAAGTGGAGTCAGCTGAGAGCCATCAGCAGTGGTGGCAATGTGGGCCTCAGTCCTGAAGGGCAGGCTGGGTGTAGATAATGACAAATGTCCTAGAGCTTCTACTGTCCCTTCAATACAGTAATGCTGAGAAACTAGTACTGAGGCTGTGGTAAGTAACATAGGCATAGCCTCTCCTCTCACAGAGCTTCTGGTCCCATAGAAGGCCAATGAATAAATAGGCAATTACGACACAGAGTTTACTGTCCTCTGGGATTACGTGGGCACCAGGAAAGCTTCCTGGAGGAAATTACATCTCAGCTGAAATCTAAAGAATAAGGAGAGGGTCACGTTAAGAAGGGTGTTAGAAGAGTATTCCAAGCAGAGAACACAACATGCAGGACACCCCAAGGGCCAGAGGGGAGAGCATCACATCTTTGAAGAATGAACAAGGTTCAGAATGGCCAGAGGATACAGTATGTGTAGGGGTGGGGTGGGGCGGGGTAGGGTTATGGCTGGAGGGGTGAGCTGGGGCCAGGTGTGACAGCACCCTGAAACCATCAGGTTGACAAGCTGGCCTTGAGGGAGTTTAGACGAGGAAGGGAAGGGAAGGGAAGGGAAGGAAACCCTGTGCTCATGGGATGGGCACATAAGAGTGGGTGGCAGTAATTGAGGAGTCAGGAATAGGAGGAGATCCCGATGACTTCTACTCCTAGTTCGAAATTCTGTCATTATGTTTATGTTTGCCTGAGCCTGTGGGAATCTCACACAACAAGCAGGCATCATCCTTTCTTTTCTCTTGTACTTGGTCTTTCTTCCAATCCCCCCATCCCCATCCCCTACTGTAGCCGTGTTCAGTTCTCTTCTTGCCCAGGGCAGTCCTCTGTCCCCTTCTCAAGCTGCTACTCTAGGCCACTCTTGCCTTTGCCACCCATTTCCTTGAAGATACTCATTTTTGATCTGTCCCCACACCTCACATGCCCTCATTCCTGTGCCATAATCTAGTTTCCACTCCTTTCCATGGAAATTCCTTCAAGTGGCATGGATGACCTTTTTCAGTGACCTCTGTCATCTTCTAGGCTCACTGTATCATTTGGTTCTGGTGTTCCCCTTTTTCTTGAAATGTTCTTTTTCAGGGTTTCCTGAAACTGGGGCCTCTTGATTCTCTTCTTAACTTCCGTACTTTTGCCTCCTGTCCTTCCTACTCTGACTTCTCTAGGAGTGGCAGGTCCCGTGACTTTGACCCTTGCCCTCTCTTCCTTCTCTCTTTTCTAGAAATTCTTTGCACTCCCATGGCTTCATCTGACATTCCCATGTGGACTTCCCCCCCCACCCCAACACCAGATTGCCATTTCCAAGGGATGCTGATTTGTCTACCTGGTTGTTTCCTCAGTGCCACAGACTTCAAGTTCCATTATCCTTTGTCCTACATCCATACCAGTGCTTCTTCCTGCCTCTTGATTTTTGTGAACCACATTCTTCCTATTCATCCTTGTTGGAAAACTTGAAGCTTTGACAAATCCTTCTTTTTCTTCTCCCTCTGCATCCCCAACCCCACTTGACAGTTTTCAAGTATTATCAAACTCTTCCTTTGCATTCTGGCCTTCTTTTCAATATTGGTTGACAAGGTGTTTAACTTCTAACCCTTAATTTCCTTACCTATGAAATGGGGACAGTAGTTGACTTGATTATCTCATGAGGTTCTTGTATTTATAATATATGATGTATGTTAAAAGTAGGTAGTGGTTTAGGCCTTCACTATTTAGAGTATTGGCCTCCTAATTGATTTCCCCAACTCCAATCACACTCTGCCTCCAAACCATCCTGCACAGCATTGTGTAATCTATGGAGATGATCTGCCTGTGGAGAATCTCTGATCATGTTACTTCTATGTCCCCAAACTTTCACTGGCATCCTACTACCTAGTAAAATGCAAGTTCCCGTCACTGGCATTCAAGACTCTACATGGTATGGTGCTTGTTAGACTTGCTTATACGGTGACCCCCAATGACCTTCACTTCCTCTTACTTCTTATGTATGAGCTGGACCTAGTGACTTGCTTCCAGTGACTAGAATAGGGCAAAAGTGATGGGATATTCCTTCCATTATTAGGTTACAAAAGACTATAGCTTCTGTTTTGCCAGCAAACTCTCTCTCATGTGGCCTTTTATGAAGTCAGCTGCTATGCTACAGAGGCCCACATGGCAAGAAACTGAGTATGGCCTCTGGCCAACAGCCAGCAGGGAACTGAGTCTTTCAGTCCAGTAGTCCACAAGGAACTGAATCTTGTGAGTGCGGACAACCAATGGATGATCTTGGAAGCAGTTACTGCTTCAGTTGAGCCTTGAGATGACTATGGCCCCAGAAGATATCTTGATTGCCGTCTGTGAGAGACCCTGAAGCTAGTAAAGGAGACTCAGCTAAGCCTTGCCTAGTTTCCTGACCCACAGAAACTGTGACATAATAAATGTGTGTTGTTGCAACCTCTCAGCTTTGGGGATAATTTCTTATTCAGCAATTGATAACTAATACCCCAATCTCTTTATCCCTTACTAAGGCCTCATACTTCTTTTGAACTAAATTCCACACTCTTTCCAGACCACACTGTGTGCTCTCTTGCCTCCATGATTTTCCTGTGGTTTCTACTTTGCTTAAAACACTTTCTTCTGGGGGCGCCTGGGTGGCTCAGTTGGTTAAGCGACTGCCTTCGGCTCAGGTCATGATTCTGGAGTCCTGGGATCGAGTCCCGCATCGGGCTCCCTGCTCGGCGGGGAGTCCGCTTCTCCCTCTGACCCTCCCCCCTCTCATGTGTGCTCTCTCTCTCTCTCAAATAAATGAATAAAATCTTTAATAAAAACAAAACAAAACAAAACAAAAAAAACACTTTCTTCTGTCTCCTTCACCTGGAAAAGTCTTGTTTTGCCTTGAGCATTTAGACACTTGCATATAATGATGTTTCAATAAATATTTGTACATTTGAATTATTGAAAAGGATTTCTAAGATAATAATTTTTTGGAGGAACTCATTTAGGGACAAAGTGGTTAAGGTACTCAAAAATTAAAAATAAATTAATTCAATAAATATTTACTTGGGATCTGCCTAGGTTCAGATCCTATGGATGTGATGTCATACCAGAATGCTTGGTTTGGAACATGGAATGCTTCTTTAACACACATTCAACCCTTCACCTAGTTGATTCCTATTTATCTTTCAGAGCTTATCTGTTATGTGCCATCCCTTGAAGTCAGCTTTCCCTGACTCTCAAAATAGATCAGGTCCACTTGCTATATACATTCATTGATGCCTGTATTTTTCTTTTGAGACATGCCCCACCATTGTAATTAAATAATGAATTGTGTGAGTTGTGGTTTAATGTCCATTAGTCCCACTAGCCTGTGAGCTCCAGGAGGCCAGAGACCCTCCCTGTCCTTGGTCACCCTTGAATCCTTACAACTGGTCCAATGCTTTGTCTCTAATAGGAAGCCAATAAATATCTGTTGAGTCGGTGTAGACTTATTTTGTCCCTAGTAGTCCCTGGACCCCCTCTTTGCCCCCCCCCCCCGAGATCACATTCTAGGTGTGGCTGCTGCAATGGCAATCCAGCATGATGGCAAGGGCCACGACACAGATCTCAGTACTGGGTGCAGTGTGAGTATAGCAGAATAGAGGTGGGAAATGTATCACAGACAACATGGTAAGTGAGCTGGGTTTTGAAGGATAAACAGCAGCTTAGAGGTAGAGGAGTGGTGAACTTAAGAGGTAGGGCTTTCTCATGTGAAAACAAAGGCAAGAAGGATCATGGTGAATTAGAGCAGAACTTCCCAATGGCATGGGGTGCTGTGGTATTCCGGGGTGCCTTAAATAGGTGCAGGTTTGCCAATTTGCTGATCTTTGTCTCTTTACCCTGGTGTACCCTCAAACATGATCATTTTCTGTGTATGCCTTGACAAGAAAAAGAATGCGAGGCATTGGATCAGCTCCACATGGAACAGGACAGGTGTGATAAGATTTGGCAAAGATGAGTCTGGGAGAAGGGCTGTGACCAGGTTGTAAAGGGCTTCCATGCTCTGCTTAAAGAGTTCGGATTTTGCCCTGTAGGAAGTGATGAGCCATTTGTAGTTGGACTACCTTGTATCCATTTTTATTGATTCCAAACTAATGTGGTCCAAATGAATAACTTTTAAAAGTTCTACCTCCAATTTTTCAGAGGCACAATGCAGAACATCCTATGCTGTGGTAGTTTTCACTGTTGTGTTGTGATACATTCGTGCCTTGGATCAGCTGTGATTATATTATAAGTAATTTACTAGTTAGTAAAACATGGATGTTTTCAGGTTACTGCTTTTTTTAAAGACTGGGTTTTTTTTTTTTTTTTTTTTTTAAGAGCTGTTTTAGGTTTACAATAAAATTGAGAGGAAGGTACAGAGATTTCCCATATATCCCTGTTCCCGTTATCAGTATCTCTCACCAGAGTGGTACGTTTGTTACCAAGGATGAACCTACATGTATAATCACCCAAACTACAGTAGTTTACCATAGAGTTTGCTCTTGGGGTTGTACATTCTGTGGGTTTGGGCAAATGTACGATGACATGTATCCATCATTATGATATCATACAGAGTATTTTCACTACCCTGAAAATCCTGTGTGCTCTGCCTATTCATCTCCCCTCCCTCCACTCCAGGTGAACACTGATCTTCCTACTGTCTCCAAAGTTTGCCTTTTCCAGAATATTGGAATCATACTGTATACAGCCTTTATATATTGGCTTCTTTCCCTTAGTAATATGCATTTAATATTCTTCCATGTCTTTTTGTAACATTTCTTTTTAATATTCTATAGAATTCTGTTGTCTGGATGTCCCACAGTTTATCCATTTACTTACTGAGGGACATTTTGATTATTTTCAGGTTTTGGCAGTTATGAATAAAGCTGCTATAAACATCTGTATGCAGGTTTTGGTATGGAACCTACTAATTTGGTATTTGGTATTTTTTTTTTTTTTTGAGAGAGAGAGAGAGTGTTAAGTGGGGAAGTGGGGGGAGAGACAGAGGGAGGGGAGAGGGAGAATCTTAAGCAGACTCCACGCCCAGCACAGAGCCCTACACAGGGCTCGATCTCACAACCCTGAGATCATGATCTGAGCCAAAACCAAGAGTCAGACACTTAACTGACTGAGCCACCCAAGGGCCCTGGAACTCACTAGTTGTTAAAAATAAAATGAATTTAATAATTTTTCCTAGAACTAATATAGATTTATTAGTTTCCTAGGGCTGCTATAGTAAGGTACCACAAATCGGGTGGCCCAGAAGAGAAATTTATTGTCTCATAGTTCTAGAAGCTAACAGCCCAAAATCAAAGTGTCCAGAGGGCCACACTCCCTCTAAAGTCTATAGAAGAGGATACTTCCTTGTCTTTTCCAGCTTCTGGTAGCTCCATATGTTACTTGGCTTGTGGCAACATTGCTCCGTTCTTCACACAGCCCTCCCTCTGTGCATGTCTGTGTCTATGTCCAAATGTCTCCTTTTTTATTTTTATTTTTTAAAAGAGAGAGCGAGTGAGAGCCCATGTGAAGGGGGGAAATGGAGAGGGAGAGGGAGAGAGAGAATCTTAAGCAGTCTCTATGCCCAGTGTGGAGCCTGACATGGGGCTCTATCTCAGGACCCTGAGATTATGACCTGAGCCGAAATCAAGAGTCAGACATTTAACCGACTGAGCCACCCAGGTGCCTCCAAATGTCTCCTTTTTATGAAGATGTCAGCTGTATTGGATTAGGCTCTACCCCGATGACCTTAACTTAACTTGACTACATTCCCAAAGACTTTATTTCCAAATAAGGTCGCGTTATGAGGTACTAGAGGTTAGGACTTCACCATATCTTTCTTTTGGTGGGGGGAGGGGACCACCATTCAGTCCATAACAATAATCCATCATTTTCACTCACATGCACTTTAATATTCTTTCTTGGGTCAGAATAAACTGGTGAAGTTTTTCACTTAACCTATAGTCCTATTATGTCGGAATCCGAATATGTCCATAGCAGTGCCATGCTTGTGAACTTGAATCTGTCAGGTAGGAAAAAAGTCTGAGAACCACTGATGTAATATAACCTTGTCACATTGGCTTTTGTTTCTCAAAGAGTTTGTTTTGTTTGTTTGTTTCTCTTTCATCCTTTAGGAACTGGCCCTTTAAGACTAAACCACATTAATGCATTGGTTATCAACTGAGAGTGATTTTGCCACCCAGGGAACATTTGGCAATGTTTTTGGAGATGTTTTTGGTTGTGATGATGGAGGTGGTGATGGCAGGGTACTCCTGGCATCTCGATGGTACCTGCCAGGGATGCTGCTAAATAAACATCTTGCAGTGCTCGGGACAGGTCCCCACAGTGAAGAGTTATCTGGCTTAATATGTCACTGTGCTGGGCGCCTGGGTGGCTCAGTTGGTTAAGCGACTGCCTTCGGCTCAGGTCATGATCCTGGAGTCCCGGGATCGAGTCCCGCATCGGGCTCCCTGCTCGGCAGGGAGTCTGCTTCTCCCTCTGACCCTCCCCCTCTCATGCTCTCTCTCTCTTTCATTCTCTCTCTCAAATAAATAAATAAAATCTTTAAAAAAAAACAAAAACAAAAACAAAAAAACATGTCACTGTGCTGTTGTTGCGAAATCCTTCAACAGTGGGTTTTGTGTGCTTCAGTGTCTAGGGTAATAGTAATAAAATGCTTGGTTTGATTAGGCCAGACTCAAGTTCATCTTCTTCTTAGGAGATTTTCAAGATTGTCTTTCTAAGAGGCTTTGATATTCTTAATACCTTTGCCACTCTGGTTGGTGTGATGAAATAAGTTTGAATATAGACTCATCAGTCTCCCTAATGCCATTTGAGGATGAGTAAGAATTCCAGTATCCCATCTGGTCCTACTTATGGCCCAGAGAAAGATGTATAACTTTCATATACTCAGTATCTAGTGAAGCCCCAGGGGGTACTTAGTAACTGCAGTTTTCACAAATGACAAGTGTTTTGTGAGATTAACATTTAAAATCAAAATATGATATCGAGTAATGTGGTATGAAATTTCCTTTCCCCAATCAATTTAAAAAAGGCACTGGGTAATAATTACTCCTTGTATACTATCAATTATTTTCAGACATTCATTTGGATCATTGGACCCAGGGAAGCCCAGCCCTTTTGGCCAAGACCAACCCTGAATAAGGCCTGGGCTTGAGGTTTGGTTGGATCTGGAAAACTGGGCCCTGGCTCCTTCTGTCTTTTTTCTTGGTTTCTCACTGTGGTCCTCAGGGTCTGTGGGTAAATATCTGTTGTCTTTATTCTTTTGGATTGAAGTTTATTTTCTATATTCCTGGCTTAAATGAATCTCTTGATACTTTTTTACTTATAACCCTAATACACTGCTTGGATGGATTACTACCCATTCCCTTTTTGGTGGGATTCTTCATCTCTTATCCCAAGGGACTTATAAACTAATTCTTGGCTTTCGGTGCTTCTCATTCTAGCTGATGGTTGCTGGGAAGATTTTCTATCTATCCATTGTCTTTTTTTTTTTTTTTTTTTTGAGTCATGCAAGGCACGTGACAACATTTCATTCTGTAGAGGCTGATTAATTAAAGCCCATGAGGTCATTTGTCATATGCCTTTAGGGCCTCAGAAAAAGGAACAGTATCACTAATTGGGCTTAAGAAAGGAGAAGAATATTAAAATTTCAGGATAAAGATGTTATTGGATAATGCTCTTTTCATGATTTTTATTGATAATAATCATAAAGCCTCCTTAATTACAAATTATGAAGTATCCTATCCTTGGGAACAGGGAATGCTTTCATCTTTCCTTTTGGGTCAGTTATTGCCATAATGCTACATAACAACGACAAAAATCCTACAAAATGTCGGTGGCATGCAGCTATAAGTATTTATTTCTCATTTGTGCATCTTGCAAGTCAGTTTGTCGAAGGTTTGCTGATCTGGGCTGGTTGCAGGTTTTCTTACTACACACATCTTTCACTTTTCCTGTATGAGTGGCATGCTTATACCTAAGACATGCTCTTCTCATGGTGATGGCAAAAGTACAAGATACAGATTCCACTGGGAAAGCTCAACATCACAGTAGATGTCCTGGTTACCACTGGTAGGAAAGAAGTTTCCCCGAAACTTCGTGGCTTAAGACAATAGCAGTTATTTTCTTGTCTCTCACGGTGTCTCTGGGTCAGGTGTTCAGGAAGGGCTCAGATGGGCAGGCCTGCCTCAGGTCAGGTGATGACTGGAGCTGGTATAGCAGGAGGCTGACCGGTGTTTCCAGGCTTCTCCACTCTTCTCTCACTTCTCCAGCGGTCGCTCTGTGCGGGCTAGCTTGGGCTTTCACTCAGCATGGTGGCTGTAGGGCTGTCAGACTGCATACAAGGTGGTTTAGAACTATGATAGTTGTTTCAGAGAACCATGTGGAAGCTACATTGTCTTTATGACCAGCTTTGGAAATCACATAGCGTCACTTCTGCCATTCTTTTTGATTGAAACAGTCGCAAAAACCACTTTCAAGGGGGAGGAGACGCTGATCCCAACACTCTGTGGGAGGGGTGTTCAGGTCACACTGTGAGAAGTGTGCGAGGGATGGGAGATAGTGGGACAGCCGTTTTTGAAAAATACAATCCGTGGCAGTGGGGCATGGGAGGATTTTCTGCCCATGGTGGAAGGGGAGGAGAGTGGATATTTGCTAAACAAAAACTCAAGCTATCATACCTTGATCATGTTATATGGGGTTGTAAACACAGTGGCTGCGTAAAAATGTATCCTGGGTAAGTGGATTAAGTTGGGTGCTTAGAAACATGGCTCAGATGGGAGTATGTGCAAAATATTCATTGATTGGGGGATTGCTTTTATGGAAAACCCCTAATGGAGTAAGAGAAGCAGTACGAGCCAGAGAGAAACTAGGTAAAGAAGTGGTCTTAGAAGCCTGGCTTCAGCCAGTGTTACGCACTGAATGTTTGTGTCCCCCTCAAAATTCATATGTTGAAATTCTAACCCTTCATATGATTCTGTTAGGAGGTGGGGCCTTTGGGAGGTAATTAAATCATCAGGATGGAGCCCTCATGAATGAGAATATGCCCTTATAAAAGAGGCCCCGGAGAGATCCCGCAAGGATCCAAGAAGATAGCAGCAGTCTGTGACTCAGAAGAGAGTTCTCATCAGAGCTCCAGTGCGGGCACCCTGATCTCAGACTTCCAGAACTGGGAGAAATACACTTCTGTTGTTTACAGGCTACCCAGTCTATGGGATGTTGTTACAGCAGCCCGAGCAGATGAAGACCACTTAATCCCATATGGAACTCAAGATTGTGAATACCACAAAGGCTTTCCTGCCTTGAGGCGAGGGGGTTCCACTTTCATTCCCCTGCATCAGCGGGTTACAGGTATCCCCGGGGGGAGGTGGGAGAGGTGTCTCTAGATAAGGCCGTTCCCGTGAGCTAAGAGGAACACTCCAGAGAAGAGTGCAGGCGTGAGCCCTAGCAGCCCCCACCCACAGCAGCAGGAGGAGGAGGGGGACACCTGACCTGCCTGGTCAATGGGGATCCTAGTGGGATGGCCAAGAGCATCCGCTACAGTCCGCCCCCTGTACCACTCAGATCCACTTACTTCTCACTTTCAACTTACTTCATCCTCCTACAACTTCTCTGGGATTCTTCTTGGTCAGAATTTTGGGGTTAATGGGACAAACTACAGTCCCACTGTTGCAACTGGTCCTGAGGCCATAACTGATACTCATCCTCTTCTTTGTTGGCTGCTCTTTCTAGAATCCCCTTCCTTGGCTCACACTTCTGCTAATCAAGGTGGCTAACCTGTTGGAGTGAGCCAGACTTGCATGCCTAAAGGGTCTGAGTCCTCTGGTTACCATGTCCTTATCAGGCTGTGGTGGTTGCATTTGCCAATTTACAGTTAAAACTGGGCATTGAAATACCAAGACACACCCCAGAGGATCACCTGTCATACCTATCATATGTCATCTGTATTCCTCCCTGTCCATTACATGGCAGTACCCCTAATTCCTCGTGATGATCATGGTCAAACCCACTTGCCAGTAAGACAGCTCTACTTCTTTGCCTGCTATGGGATGCGGAGCTTACCGTAACTAGGCAGGCAGCAGCTGTAGCTTTAACTGTAGCAGAAACCGTGTCCTGTGATGGAAGCATCTCTAGCCCTACAGAGCCTAACGTATCAAGTATAGGAAACACAAATTTCTCCAGTGACACTGGGAGTAATAGTGAGTGAGGCCACTCCCAGGCCCCCAGCCCGCTTTGTTCCCAGACGTATGTATTCTGTTTATTGGGAGTGAGCCTCAGATAAAGGCTCTTGATTTTACATCAGGAGTATATGCCGCTTCCCAGAGGATAGCGTTTCACCCGTGTAGGGTGTTCCATCTACATTTGCACCTTAGCCGTGTTTTCAAGAGATCCTTCCAATGTTCTGTCAAGCCAGTGCGTCTGAGTGGTGTGCTAAGTAGTAGGACCAGTGGCTTGCACAGTCATGTGCCCATGGGCACCTTCTTTGCTGCAAAATGGATTTCTTTGTCCAAAGTGAATTTATGCAGGATTAGAATTTCAGCAGGAGCAGTCAAGCGAAGACTTTGTGAGTCCTGGTAGCTGAGGCCCACGGGCAAGAAAGATAGATCGATCCACACCCCAAATATTTGTTACTCCTAATCAGGATGAAATACTGCTCTTTATAGGGTGGAAGGGAGTCAACTCATCACCAGCTAGCCCATTGGTCTCCTCTATGGATGTACCATGTTGGGGGTTCAGTAGTGGCCTTTGCGGCCACAGAAGCTGGAGAAGCCATGGGGTGTGAGGGGCCGCGGTGTTGGGCCCGTGTGTGGCCTCTGTCCTGTCCTTTTGGCTGCTCCCTTTATGAGCCAGCTGCAGTCCATTCTTACTCTGGCCACCCCTCAAAACTGACACTCTTCTATGCCACCCATTCTACAGACGAGAAATGGTAAGTTCAGAGGGGTTAACATTTTTTTCAAGGGCTCAGAGCTAGTAAGTGGCGGTTCTGGGAGTTTCTATTTGCCATTCCTGCAGCACCACGGGGCCTCTTCTGTGTTTTCAGACCTATTTCTAGGATATCTATGAATAGAAGAAGAACTCACCTGTGGTCGATTGCATGTGGGTAAATTGGCTTGCCCTTGGAATGCCAGATATAGATCAGTTTTAGCTTTTCAAAATAGGCTCTGACTCAGGTAACCGTACTGTTCAAGGGCAGGAGCGGGTGCCTTGTCCTGTCCTGACTCAGGGAGTGATTCACACTGAGCTGGCAAAAATCTGGGAGGCTTTTGCATTGCATTATAACCTTTTAGGTATTCATCTTATTCCTTAGCTAAGAATAGATCTGGACCATGAACAAACCTTTCTGAAATCCTCCTCCTCCACTGGAGTTCTGAGTTTTCTTTCTGTGTCTAATCTGGACAATAGGGATCATTGCATTTTGAACTTTTTCTCTCTTCTGCCCAGTTTGTCCTTGGATGATGGAGTTCTCCCAGGTGCCTTTGCATTGAATGGAATATTAAGGACGTCATTAGCTCAGAGAAGTTAATTCACTTGCCTGAGCTGTATATGTGGGAGCCAGGACCTGACCCTAGGTGGCTTGGCTCCAGAGCCCACACTCTGTTCGACTGTATCAGACTAAGGCTGGGCTGAATTTGTTTATATTTATTGACAACTATTGATGAAAAGCTCATACCTACATGTTTAGCAGTGTCTTAGGGAATCAAAAACTGTTGGGGATTGGATAACAATTTTGGATTGATTCCCCTTTATTTGACAAAATGTGCTTCTACTTATTCTGGCAAAAGTTTAAGTTTTCTTAGGACACAGGGCAGTTAATTTTGTTTGTAGTGGCTTACAGATTAATGGGAGGTAGATTTTTAGAAAGTATCGTAAAAACAGAAATAATTCTCCTTGTTTTATTGAGCAAAGATGAAAAATAAATCACTGAATCCTTTTATGCTAGTATAACTAATTTCATATATTAATTTTCCTTTCAAATTGTGCAGGTATATATTTCTGTTATAAAATAAACATACCATTTTGACTAAAAGAAAATTTAGGGCCCTTCCCCACTGCTTGTAAGATTTTTTAGACCACCCAAGTTATTCACTCCTCATCAGCCTGGAGCGCAGAGAAAGGAGTTTGGAGAATTTATGTATATGAATAAGACCCCAAAGCAGAAGAACCTGTCAGTTCCCTCTCCTTCATGGTTCATAGTGTCACTTGCATAATTTGTTTCCAGGGCTGTTCAAAACTTGCATACGCTTATATTCAACAAAAATTAAAAATGGATTTCAAACTCCATCCATAACGTTTGGGCCCTACCTCTTTCTGTTTCCACTAGTGGAAATACCCTGGAGTTGTTTATGTCCCTCCACATTGCCAAAGCAATCGCTTCTATATTCTAAGGGGAGAGGTGAGATAGCCTTGGTCCTCTTCAAGCAGGAAGCACACTTGTATGGAACCAAGACAATTGATATTTGGCATAAATTTGTACTGCTGGTCCATTAGCATGGCTGACCTGGAGTGGCTGCAGTTATGGAAACTCCCAGAATGGGTTCCCTGGCAGAGTGTCCTTTCTCTTGCTGTTGTTTTACAGAGATCCTGACCCAGGGAGTGTTTGTATTTCTTGATTAGGATCATCCTGCATTTCTCCTAAGAACTCACAGCCTCCCGTACTGTTTCCTTTCTAATTCTGATCATACACACATGGGTAATCGGCTGCAGGTTGGCGTGTGGACTTCTATGAACCATAACAGCCCAGCCTCCCTCCCCTGAAGGCAGTGCATGCTTGTCTTCCTTACTGTCTCTCGCCAGCCAAGCAAAATATTTCTGGGTTTGGGCTAAAGAGTGAAAATCCAGGGTGATGTTGCCTTTGCTTTTCACCTTCTCCTGTTATAATTTCCTGCAGGAAACTTATCTACATCGGGGAAGTAACTGACATTAAAGCCTGGTGGTGTTAGCACCAAAAGGGTAATGAGTCCCTTGATGAATTCAGCCTTAGCTGTTGTTCAGCTTCTGCTGGGAGTGAGTCCTGGCTACCAGTCTAGATCAATCAGGGGAGGGAAAGGAGAGGTCTGGGCAGCCTATCACTTCTGACTGCGGAAGGGTTCCAGTATTTTCCTTCAATTTTCAGATCATCTCCAGAAATAATTTAAGCCCCAGAGGCCCTTTTCTAAGCACCCTAACCCCTGAGTCATTCCTGTGTGCTCCCATCTCCTGCAATGATTGTATTCCACTGTCCATTCACAGTTTTAATTATGCCTTTACTCAATGGGCTTCCCTTCTGGTTAACTTCTCCTGGTAACTCATTAAACCTCTGAGTCACACGTTCATTATTAAAGAGAGGGGAGAAAAGGGAAAGAACAAAAGGGAGCTGTGCCCCGGGAGGAACCTGGGGGTGGATCACTGTGGTTAAGTGTAGCGGGATCTTTGGAGGCCTCCGTGAGCTCTTCTCCCCGGCTAGGGATGTGCCCTGCAGTGCAGACCACCATACTTACTGCAGTGAGGTCATTCGCCGTGGCAGGTTTTAATAAGAGTTTCTGCTCTTGGAGGAGACCAGCTTACAATTCTGGTGAAAATGCTTCCCTCCTATTTAACTATGCCCTGTGAACTTCGGTGGTCTCATAACAACAATGGAGCTGCTAATTAAAAAGGAATTCCGACCATAACTTTTGTCTCTGAAAGAACATTAAAGGGAACCAATTCATAACCCACAGAGACACCTACTATTTCCTTTCCTTTCTTCCTCCATTTTTCCAGAACCACCTCCTCCCCGCCCCCAGCCCTGTGCTCCCCTCCCCCAATCCCCCCCCCGCCCCACTCCCCAGTCCACCAACCTATTTCTTTCCTTCCTCACCCCCTCCCCAAGGTAAGTGATTTTACTTCTTTGGGCCTTATACACCCCTCTCTAAAATGAGGATCATGATAGTATGCGGCCCATATGTTGTGAGTATTAACTGGATAAAATGTGTAAATACCACCTATACAGTGCCTGGAAAATGCTCCTAAAGGTTAGCTGTTATTATAATTTTCAGTTCAGCATCCTCAGCCTCAGCTTTGACTTTCTCTCTCAGTGGAAATGCTACAGAACCAAATCTGGAAGCTGAGAGAGTGATCCCTAAATAACAGTAATAATAGCTATCATGTACTGAGCATGACTTGTGTGTACCAAGTACTATCCTGACTCCTTTTTGGGCATTATCTGCACATTTTCCTTCTTCCCCCTTTTGTGTATTTAATCCTTAGCACAGCCCTGAGGGGTAGATGCTATTATTATTCCCATTTCACAAATGAGGAAAGTCAGATTTAGAGGGATGAGCAACTTACCTTAGGCCACATAGCTAATAAGCACTGGAGCTGGAATTCAAACTCAGGCCTGACTGATTTCCAAGTTCATGGTTTAATTGCTTTGCCCAAATCTGCAAGCCAGTGGTGTTGCCAGCCACTAGGAAGGCATGTGTTCTCTGTGTGGGATTTGACTCATGAGGGCCATGACCCCCCGCTCAGAGACTTGGGGCCTCTGCTGACGAGTGAACTGCCCTTGGAAACAGCTGCG
Organism: Mirounga angustirostris; assembly: GCF_029215605.1. NCBI lineage: Eukaryota > Metazoa > Chordata > Mammalia > Carnivora > Phocidae > Mirounga > Mirounga angustirostris. The sequence goes on from NW_026991712.1 coordinate 157,755,657, forward strand.
GGGGTGGAGCCGGCCCCCACGGCTGGGGTGAAACCACCAGGCCTATCCCGAGGTGAGGGCCCCAAAGGCCTCCTTGGTATTCAGAGACAGAGAAAAATGTGTTTTTCTGCAAAGGCTGGCATTTATTTCTTAATAATCAGTTAAAAATTTATGTAGCTTCCCTAATCAGCAAAACAAAGGCTTTCTGTACTTTTGTGTGTGCTAGAAACCACTAATGAATTCTTTGGGAATTATCACTGACTCTAGAATAGAAGTAGGAGCCGGTATATCTGGAGTCAGTAGAAACAGGTTTTACCAAGATGCTTGGGCTGCAGGGGAGCCTTTACATATTCCTCACATCCAGTGCTACATCTATTCTGGAGAATTTGAGGACGAGACGATGCCCACCACACATTCTTCCACCTCAGATGATCTGGATTGTCCTGGGTAGGCCCTGTGCAGTCCTTGTCTCCCAGGGGGTCTTTCTGAGGGTCCTCTCTCAGGAACTGTCTCTGGGCAGTGACGCTGTTACACAGCTCACTTATCCCAGGGGCCAGAATGTAATGTTGAGCTTTGCATCAAGTGCAAGGACCAACATTTTCCTGGACTGCAAAGAGTTAGCAGCAGGAGAGGACGTTGCAGGCGGGGATACTGTGATTGATGCCTGTTTTCTGTGCACACAAGTGTCAAATACCATTATTAATAATGGCAATTCATTACCAGTCTCTTCTTCCTCCTCCTCTGCTTCCTCTTCTTTCCTTCTCCTTCTTTTTTTTTTTATTCTTATGTTAATCCCCATACATTACATCATTAGTTTTAGATGAAGTGTTCCATGATTCATTGTTTGTGCATAACACCCAGTGCTCCATGCAGAATGTGCCCTCCTCAATACCCACCACCAGGCCAACCCATCCTCCCACCTCCCACCCCTCTAGAACCCTCAGTTTGTTTTTCAGAGTCCATCGTCTCTCATGGTTCGTCTACCCCTCCGATTTCCCCCGCTTCATTCTTCCCCTCCCGCTACCTTCTTCTTCTTCTTTTTTTTTTTCTTAACATATATTGCATTGTTTGTTTCAGAGGTACAGATCTGAGATTCAACAGTCTTGCACAATTCACAGCGCTTACCAGAGCACATACCCTCCCCAGTGTCTATCACCCAGTCACCCCATTCCTCCCACCCCACCCCCCACTCCAACAACCCTCAGTTTGATTCCTGCGATTAAGAATTCCTCATATCAGTGAGATCATATGATACATGTCTTTCTCTTTTTGACTTATTTCACTCAGCATAATACCCTCCAGTTCCATCCACGTCGTTGCAAATGGCAAGATCTCATTCCTTTTGATGACTGCATAATATTCCATTGTATATATATACCACATCTTCTTTATCCATTCATCTGTCGATGGACATCTTGGCTCTTTCCACAGTTTGGCTATTGTGGACATTGCTGCTATAAACATTGGGGTGCACGTACCCCTTCGGATCCCTACTTTTGTATCTTTGGGGTAAATACCCAGTAGTGCAATTGCTGGATCATATGGTAGCTCTATTATCAACTTTTTGAGGAACCTCCATACAGTTTTCCAGAGTGGCTGCACCAGCTTGCATTCCCACCAACAGTGTAGGAGGGTTCCCCTTTCTCTGCATCCCCGCCAACATCTGTCATTTCCTGACTTGTTAATTTTAGGCATTCTGACTGGTGTGAGGTGGTATCTCATTGAGGTTTTGATTTGGATTTCCCTGATGCTGAGCGATATTGAGCACTTTTTCATGTGTCTGTTGGCCATTTGGATGTCTTCTTTGGAAAAATGACTGTTCATGTCTTCTGCCCATTTCTTGATTGGATTATTTGTTCTTTGGGTGTTGAGTTTGATGAGTTCTTTATAGATTTTGGATACTAGCCCTTTATCTGATATGTCATTTGCAAATATCTTCTCCCATTCTGTTTTCCTTCTCCTTCTATCTCCTTTATTCTTCCACTCTTTTTCCCCATATTCCTCCTCCTTTTTTTGATTTCTCACTATGAAGGTATGTATAGCAAGAGAATATGTCAAGTCTTGGCAGATCATTCATTCATCCTTCAAACATTTACAAAGCACTTTAAACTGAGCATGGGGTAGGGGGCACAGAGATAAAGAAGAAATCTGTCCTGGGGGATGTGCAAAGTCCAGGGGAAGGAGACAGACATCTGACAAGTATAATAAGCAACATGTTCCCAGAACTTACTATGTGCCTGGCATTGTGCTAAGTTACACTTTGACAGGGTCATCTTATTTAATCCTCACAGAAATACGACATGGGGAATTCTAGCATTTGTTTCCTGTTATACATGAGACTGAGGCAAAGACAGTTTAAATAAGTGGCCCAAGTCACAGAGCTAGGAAGTCACAGATCTGACCTGAACCGAGGCAATTTGATTCCAGGGTGAGCATTATTGACAGCTCTGCTGCCTTCCCTACAGTCACAGCACCCTGTGACAGGTGTCACAGTAGGGTCTAGCAGAAGTGAAGTTTGCACCTGGCCACGGCAGGTGAGTGCGAGTTTTTGAGGCTGGAGACGTGAGGGAAGAGCACCGTAGGCATAGGGAATGGTGCAGGCAGAGACAGGGTGGTGCAGCATACCTTGCGTCCACAGCCCATGACCAGTGTCCCACAGGCAGTGGACTAGTTCAGTACCTTCTAGGAAGAGAGGATAGTGATCAGACTTGTATACTAGAAAGACAGCCATTATTTAAAAATGATAAAGAAAACAGTTATGTTCTTAAAAATCTTTGAGTGTTAAGAATATGAATGATAGGGTCTTTTTCCCTTTTCTTGTTTTATATATTTTCCAAAATTTCCTTTAATGAGCTTGTCTTGCTTACTTAAAAATAAAGTGTAAAAGACATGTGTGTCGGAAAAGAGAGTTGTGAGGTGGTGGTAGGACAGAGTGGGGAGGGAAACTTGTTGATGAGACTGTGTAGGAAGCCTCCTCTGTGTAGGAAGCACTTGGTGGTGAAAGTCAAAAGCTTTGGTTATCAGAGGCCATCTCTGACTTGCCTCCACAACCCTCAGCCCCTCTCATAGCCATTAGCAGGCACGACACACTGCACAAATACACATTAGGTCAGTGCAAGAATGAATGAATGAATAAAAGAGGACAAATGAAAGCAACGTGGCTTTCGAGAAGGCATGGGCTTGAGGAAGAGTTCTGAGAGGGAACCTCCAGGAATTAACTACACAGTGGTGCCTTGGGGATGAGGTCTCTACCGTAAGCAGCAGGAAGTTAAGTGAAACAAATTTAACCACTTGCTGTAAAATCCAAATTGGATGTGGCAGATAGATGGGCTGGGGAAAGAGAGAGTGGGAAGACAGCCTTGAAGGAGAGCTGCTGCTCCATGCAAGGGCCAGTGGATCACAGGTGAAAGCTGTCTTCAGAACCTTCCAGTTCAAGTGCCCTCTGCCTCCATTGTTAGGGAATGTTTAGTTGCCTAAATAATTTCTTTCTAACTACATGTTTTGGTTACTTTTTATTTGAGTGTATCACGTACACCGAACTAGACTAGAACATTACCAGCACACCAAAAGTCCAACTTGTGCCTCTCTCAGTTGTTATCTGCTCCCATCGAATGTAACCACTATTCTGGCTTATATCACCATGGGCTAATTTTATTTGGTTTTAATCTTTACATAAGTGGAATCATACAGCATGTTTTCTTTTTTCTTTTTTTTTTTTCTATGTTATGTTTATGAGCTTTATCATCACGGGTCACATAGATGAAGTTTGTTCTTGTTCATTGTCTCATATTATTGGATGAATATGCTACCTTGGAATATACCATTGTTGATGGACATTTGGGCTACTTGTAATTTGGGCTATTATAAATAAGATTTCTATGAATATTCTTGGCTATTATCTTTTGGCTACACAAACACTCGTTTTGTTATGTATATGCTCTGGAATGGAACTACGGGGTCATAAGGTATATGTATGTTTAGTTTTTGTAATTTATGCAAAAAAATTTTTCCAAAGTGTTTGCATCAATTTACATTTATACCAGGAATGTATACAGTACAAATTGTTTCATATCTTCACCAACATTTAATATTTTTTTTTCTAACCATTCTTAAGATTTGTAGTGTTATCTCATTGTGGCTTTAATTTGTATTCCTGATGATTAATGACTTTGAGTTTCTTTTCATATACTTATTGGCAACCTAGTTATTCTTCTTTTCTTGTGAAGTGTTGGTTAAGTATTTTGTCAGCTGTTAAGTTGAAAGTCCATGTCTGTTAACTCCAGATCACCTGTGGTTCTTTTTCTACTACCTGTTTTTCTCTTGATTTTCTATCATTTTGTTCTCTTTTCTGGAATGTTTGGTATTTTTTCATCGAATGCTGAAAATTATGTATGAAAAATTGTAGAGCCTCTGGATGATATCTCCAGTCAGAGAGGATTTAATTTTCCCAGATAGAGCAAGGAAAGATCACTTTGATCCAGTTTAGACTGATCTATTTCTAGTTTTTTTTTTTAAGATTTATTTATTTATTTGAGAAAGGGGGGAGGGGCAGAAGAAAGAGAGAATCCTAAGCACACTCCCTGCTGAGTGTGGAGCTTGACGTGGGGCCTGATCCCATGACCATGAGATCATGACCTGAACTGAAACCAAAAGTCAGATGCTTAACCAACTGTGCCACCCAGGCCCCCTTATTTCTAGTTTGTTCTTAATCACAGGTCATGGCTCTTCCAGAGTTTCAGTTGAAAGTCTGGTGTTTAATGAGCCCCTCCTCCTCAGTGGTCCATGAATCTGTTTTTCTATCTCCAACCCACTGAGACTGCTGATTACTATTTGGCCCTGCCTTTCATATTAATAAATGTCCCCAGGGAAAAATGTGGTCATGCCAGAGGGCTCCCTTCAGGAACCACTTATGCTCTTTGGGATCTTAGTTCCTCAAGTGTTGGCTGTTTTGGTTGTCCTCCAGTGTCTTCAAGCAGTGTGTGTGTGTGTGTGTGTGTGTGGGTGGGTGGGTGTGTTATTTTGGCCAGCTTTTATATATGTTTTTAACAGGAGAATTAGTCTGATACCCAGCTACTTCATCATAGCTGGAAGTATAAGCTTGTTATTTCCATTTTAAATAATGTTTAGAAGGGCATTTCAGCAAATCTCCTTTTTCTTCCAGTATTTAATTGCCTTTATGGTCAAGGGCCTCAGTGTGTCTATCTGTATTCTCTAAGTGATACAAGAGAAGCAAAGCTATGTGTTAGAAATGTGGGGTTTCCAATGCAGTCAGGAGCAGAAACTAGGGAATTATAACTTGCCGATTGCATCTAATGATGTTTCCTTTTCTCCTCCCCCAATGTTCAAGTATGGTTGGAATGGTGACTGGCTAGCAAAATATCCTTCAATTTCTGGCCAGATTTATTGCATGTTTAAATGAGACTGCATTTCCTTATTAAGAAAGCATCATTTATACTTATAATAAATAAGTAAATCAATACAAATGGACCAATAAGACTGATTGCTCTACCAACATCTCAAAGAATTTAAGCTGCAGAGTTTTAATTTTTTTTAATTAATAGAGTTTATTTATTTATTTTTAGCAGTTTTAGGTTTACAACAGATCGATTGGGATCCCTCTCCTCTCCTTCCTGCGCAGCTTCCCCTATTATTTACATCTTGTGTTAATGTTGTACAAGATGCAGAGTTTTACCTTGGGAAGGTAAATTCTTCCCAGTTGATTTCTCAACCTCAGTAGTAGCTCACAGTGCAACAATTTTTCCTGTGGGGATGGAGGGGAAGGATAGGGCTTTCCACTCAGGAGCATTTTGGTCAGAGGCATAAAAGCAGATATTATGGATCAATGCCAATACAAAGCCCTGATTAGGAACAACCATCAGAATCTTAGAAAAAGCTTTTAAATTAATCCGCTGTGTGTAACTACTGGTTCTACAAACCCCAGGGGACAAAGTATTCCCAGGGTAGACTGTTTCTGTTGGATACTCTTTTGGGGACAGTGTGGTACCATATTTTAAGCAAAAAGTCAAATCTCTCTTTCTTAAGTGATCCCTAATGGTCCCAGAGAGGATAGCCTTGGTTAAAACTATGTTCATATTAATAAAAGGTATGAAAATGTCCAGCATTAAAAAGTATTCCCATGGCCGATTTTTTTTTTTGCTTTAAAATCTTTTTAAAAATTATAGTAAAATATAGATAACATAAAATTTACCATTTTAACCAATTTTAAAAAAGATTTCATTTATTTATTCATAAGAGACAGAGACAGAGAGAGGCAGAAGGAGAAGCAGGCTCCCCGCTGAGCAGGGAGCCCAATGCGGGACTTGATCCCAGGACCCTGGGATCATGACCTGAGCCGAAGGCAGACGCTTAACCATCTGAGCCACCCAGGTGCCCCCATCTTAACCATTTTTAAAAGATTTATTTATTTGAGAGAGAGAGAGGGAGTTGGGGAGGGGCAGAGGGAGAGAATCTTCAAGCAGACTCCCTGCTGAGTGCAGAGCCCAATGCGGGGCTTGATTCCATGACCCATGAGATCATGACCTGAGCCGAAACCAAGAGTTGGACTCTTAACTGACTGAGCCCCCCAGGTGCCCCCACTTTAACCATTTTTAAGACTACTGTTCAGTGGCATTAAGTACATTCACATTGTTATACAACCATCACTACCATCTATCTCCAGAACTGTTTTCATCTTGGAAAACTATAACTCTGAACCCATGAAACAATAATTCCCTACTCCTCCCTACCCTTGGCCCCTGGCAACTACCATTTTACTTTCTGTCTCTATGAATTTGACTATTTTAGGAGTCTCATTTAAGTGGAATCATACGGTATTTATCCTTTTTAGACTGACATATTTCACTTAATGTCTTCAAATTTCATCTATGTTGTGACATGTGTCAGAATTTCCTTCCTTTGTAGGATTGAATAATATTCCATTCTGTGTATATGCTGCATTGTTTATCCATTTTCCCTTAGATGGACACTTAGGTTACTTTCTTTATTGTCTTTGTTTTGTAACCAGAATGTTACTCTTCAGCCAGATATTTTCTATATAATCAAGAGCTCAGTCTTTGAATTCTTCAGAATAAATGTAAAATTTCTAACCAATAACTTTCAGGTGCCACAATTGTTACCAATATAGGTTATGGTAACTAGAGATTGAGCGTTGAAGGTTTCCAAAATGGATCCGAGGTGGATTTCATTTTCAAGAGGTGTGTGGTCTAGCTGGTAAAATTAACTGGGTACTCAAAAAATGTTAATATTTTCTATGTGAATACAGTAGGTGATGGGGAGAGGGCACTGGGGAGTAAGATGGGAATGTCTAGCTGGGGCAGGCTTAAGAAAGCATTGATGCCAAACTGAGTGGGTAGTAGCGGGAAGCCACTGAAGATTTCAGATTGTTTTTGATACACATACATTACTTTGTGTCCTTTCTATTTAGTTTTACTTTTAAATTATTTACAACATTTACATGCTTTCAAAGTTAAAACCATAAAGGATGGTACATTCAGAGAGGTCTAGCTCCCATTCCCATCCCATCCCCACTGTTCTTTCCTTTCTCTTACAGGTAACTGATTTTTGTTAGGTTTTGATTTGTTTTTCCATCCAGGCACCCCCACCCCAGATCTTTGACCCTGAATCTCAAGATGCCCAGGTGATTCATGGTTTCTCTGTGGCCCCCTGAGCCTCTGACCTTGCTAGAGAAAATAATAAAAACAGAATTGACTGGTTATGCTTTAAATTTATGATCCCAAATTATAATAGGATGTTCTACACTTCTTACAATGTTTCTCTAGTAGGATTGCTTTCCTCCTCCCAAAGGGTTTATTTCATACCTTCTCCTTCTCTGCAAATCTCTCACCCTCCCTGCTCATTCTCAGATGGTGTCTTCCCCTATATGCTATGTAGAAAATAGAAGCCAGCTGATGAGAATTCCCTCATACTTTCACCACCAAATTTATCACCATGCTGGTATCTACACCCTTTTCCTTCTTCTCTGTAGTGTGATAGAAGTGTCCCTCCTTAGTTCAGAGACTACTCTTCTCACGTGTGTCTGGGTTCCATTCCCCTTCTCTAGTATTTGGCTCCTTTGGCCATCTTCCTTTTATACCATCAATGGCTCTGTCGTTCCTGGATCATTCCCACTAGTAGACAAACCTGATCTGGTATCAATGGTATTTTTTCCCCCAATTTAAAATTGTGATAAAATGTATATAACATGAAATTTATCATCTCAACTACTTTTAAGTATACAGCTCAATGGTATTAAATACATTTATGATGTTGTGCAACCATCACCACCATCCATCTCCGTAAGTCTTTTCATTTGGTAAAACTGAAACTCCATACCCATTAAATAATAACTCACCATCCCCCCTCCCTCCAGTCCCTGGCAACCACCATTCTACTTTATAACTCTATGTGTTGACTACTTTAAGTATCTCATATAAATGGAATCATATAGTATTTGTATTTTGTCACTGGCTTATTTCACTTAATCACAAAGTGCTCAAGGGTCATCCGTGTTGTGGCATATGTCAGTGTCTTTTGTTTTTAAGGATGAATGATATTTTATTATATGTATATACCACATTTTGCTTATTCATTCATCAGTGGGCACTTGGGTTGCTTCCATGTTTTAGCTATTGTGAATAATGCTGCAATGAACATGAATGTACAGATAGCTCTTTGAGACCCTGCTTTCAATTCTTTTTGGTATATCCCCAGAAGTGAAATTGGTAGATCAGATGATAATTGTATTTTTAATTTTTTGAGGAACCACCATGCTGTCTTCCCCAGTAGCTACACCATTTTATATTCCCACTAACAGTGCACAAGAGTTTCAATTTCTCCACATATTTGCCAAAATTTATTTTCTGTTTTTTTTAATAGTAGCTGTCGTAAAGGTGGTATCTCAGTGTAGTTTTGATTTGAATTTCCCTTATGATTAGTGATGTTGAACATCTTTTTATGTGCTTATTGGCATTTGTTGATATCAACTGCCTTTTAAAAAACCACCTCTTCCTGTCCCACTTTAGAGAATGTCCCACTCTAACTGTTGTCCCACTCTAACTGTTGCTCAATTTCTTTGTTTCCTTCAGAGTAAAACTTACTGAAAGAGTTGTCTTCGTGCAATGTTTCTTTCTCTGCCTTCCATCCACTTTTCAGTATACTTCAGCCCGGCCTCCAACTCTAGTACACTGCTGAAACAGCTCTTGTCAAGGGTACAAATGACCTCAATTTTGTCAAATCCAATAGATAGTTTCAGCAAAATTTGACACCGTTGACCATCTTCTCTGTCTTGAAATATTTACTCCTTGTGGGTTTTGGGACACGTGCTCTCCTAGGTTTTTTCTTATCACCCTGGTCTCTGTCTGCCTACATCCTCTACCTGACCTCTCAGTGTGGAAGTTCTGGAGTTCCGCAGGGCTCAGTCCTGATACTTTGTCCTTCTCTCCCCTACCTCTTCCCTCTCTCTGTGCTCTCCCCTTCCTCATCTTTCTCCTTCCTCCCTCCTCCCCACCTTTCTCCCTTTTCCTCCTCTTTTTTCCTCTCTCTCCAGCCTTCTCTTTTATCTTCATTTCTCCTTCCCCTCCCTCCTCTCTTTTCACCATCCCCTCGTATTTCCCTTTCTCTCTACTGTATCTTTATTCCTTCTCTGTCCTCTCTTTTCATGCTCTCCTCCCTTGTGTTCTCTCTCTTTTTTCTTCCCCCTCTTCTCACATTCTCTAACTTCTCTTTCTCCATTCTTTCCCTTAAAACAAAGAATAAAATTCTTTTAGAGGGACCATTTGTTTTATAGCTCCGCATTCCCCGTTGCCTTACACTCACCTTGTTTTATGCGTATCATCCGCCTGGACTCTGTGAGCATTTGAGTTTGTGATCAGTCTCTTAGGCCATATATTGTAGTTGTTTATACAAACATTTTCCTCTATTTCTTCATTGTATATTCTCTAAGAGTTGGTTCTGCATCTGCTTTATTCCCAACAGTGCCTAGCAAAGTGCCTTGGGAATAACAGAAATATAATCCATTGACTAAAATAAACAAGCAAACAAACAAACAAATACAAGTATTCTTGAAAATCTAAAATCGAAAACATTTTTCATCTTGAATAAGACGCATTTCTGGAGCAGTACTGGTCACCTAATGGGCATTCAGGGTTTTGGTTAACCAACTGCATAGTAGCAGCCTGTAGGTTCCTGATATGATAGAGAACTTAATGATTATCGTGTCCACCATTTAAAAGTATGCTGAAGGGGCGCCTGGGTGGCTCAGTCAGTTAAGCGTCTGCCTTTGGCTCGGGTCATGATCCCAGGGTCCTGGGATTGAGCCCCATACTGGGGCTCTCTGCTCAGCAGGGAGACTGTTTCTCTTTCTCCCTCTGCCTGCCACTCCCCCTGCTCGTACCCTTCCTTTGTCTCTCTCTGTCAAATAAATAAATAGCATCTTAAAAAAATAAATAAAAGTATGCTTAAGTATTTATATTTTTAAAGATTTAGCTCAATTATATATTTTATTAGAAGTAGAAATAAGAGGCAAAAAATGTCAGGATATCAGAAAAGTGTGATAGAATATTTAATGACTTCATTGAAAGCAGAAATGCTGTTATGAATAATATAGTGTTTTGCATTGAAATGAATATATATTCTCTTTTTATGTGTGGCTCAAAAATCAGTTTTGTTAATATTGTTAAATGAAAACACTAACCAATACTCTAGGTCAGGCCAGGTGCCTCATAAATAGGAAACAAAAAGAATGATTTGGAGACTGAAGACGTGTTTGGCTGAATGACCTTGGTAAGTCCTATGCCTTGGTTTTCTCAGCTCTAAAACAAGAAGATTGGGTTTAATTATCTCTGAGGTGTTTTCCAGCTATCAAATTTTTCTATTTCTATAATACATCAGTGATTGCCAGTTCTATGTTTGCTTTTCCAGTGCATGCCTGATTCTGTTAAGGAAAAATACCTGGTAAGCTATAATGGAAACCATCTGTTAGAAAAGGAAGGAGACAGAATTTCAGGGCTCTGTACCTGCTTCCTCTATAGGTAATTGTCTCCAGTCCTTCTAAGAGAAAGAGAGGAAGTGTGGTTTTTTTTTTTTTCAAAGAGAAAAAAAAGGAGAGAGGGTGGCTCTTCCACCTTTCTCAAGGCTCATCAGCACCTGCTCAGTGGACAGCACCACATTTCCTCTAAGCCCAGGTTGCTGGATTCTCTAATCAAGTGGTTTGCATTCTTTAAAAAACAAACAAACCATGAAACCAGAGAGCGCCACACAGAGGGCTTCAAGGATAATATTCTAGATCTTAAATTGAGTGCTTAGTTCAAAGATGTCATTTTTATTCTGTTCTTTATATCAACAAATATAACATGAATTCTTTTTTTATTATGTTGTTAATTACCATACATTACATCATTAGTTTTTGATGTAGTGTTCCATGATTCATTGTTTCCATATAACACCCAGTGCCCCATTCAATACATGCCCTCTTTAATACCCATCACCAGGCTAACCCATCCCCCCACCCCCTCCACTCTAGAACCCTCAGTTTGTTTCTCAGAGTCCATTGTCTCTCATGGTTCGTCTCCCCCTCTGATTCCCCCCCCCTTTCATTTTTCCCTTCCTACTATCTTCTTCTTTTTTTAACATATAATGTATTATTTGTTTCAGAGGTACAGGTCTGTGATTCATCAATCTTACACAATTCACAGCACTCACCATAGCTCATACCCTCCCCAATGTCTATCACCTAGCCACCCTATCCCTCCCACCCCCCCCACCATGAATTCTATCAGCTTTTCCATGATAAAATTAATGAGTTAAAAATGTACCACATTTATTTTTTTAAAAGATTTTATTTATTTGAGAGAGAGTGAGTGAGAGAGAGCACGAGCAGTGGGAACAGCAGAGGGAGAGGGAGAGGCAAACTCCCCTGCTGAGCAGGGAGCCTGACATGGGGCTCAATCCCAGGTTCCTGAGATCATGACCTGAGCCAAAGTCAGACACTTAACCAACTGAGCCTCCCAGGCGCTCCATACCTATCACATTTAAACAAAACAAAGAGACATTCTCATTTAAAGCAAGGCTTCACATCCAGAGGAATAATTAAGAGACTATTATATATCAATCCTAAAGAGTTTCAGTCATAAAATTCTCTTCTTTCTCAGGGTATTATATAAGATGAGTAAAGCCAGCAAGGAAGACCCCATGTGAGAACAAGAATGTAAACAAGAAAAGAGCAGATATTCTTCACTTTTGAGGAATCCAGAAAGGCTGGCTGGGATATGACCAGGGCAACATTTCAACCAGGTTTGTGAGAAGTTCCACAAAGCAGAGGTCAAGAGTGTGATCTTGTCTTAGAGCAGAGTCATATAAAAACTCTCAGTAGAGCCCAGATCTTCCCATATTTTTGTATTAAGGTTATAAGAATGAATCTAAGAACCATGTTGTCACTAACAGAAAAAAAACCTCAGGCAGAATTTTTATTGTGTGAAGTTCAGGAAAGCTTGAACTGCAGACTTCACCATTTGTGTCTCTGATCATTTATTTTTATACCTGGGGGAAAATCCAGGGAGCCGCTGACATTAAAATCCTTCCAGACCTCCTATTCTCACCCTTATTTTCTTTAGGTTCTGATAAACAGCATTAACCAACCCCTTTCTGTGGCTTGGTTACATTGGATTATCTGGGTTCCCTTCCCACACTACTTCACCTTCCCTTGATCTTCCTCTTTCTCCTGTCCCCTTTAACATTCATTCCTGGCATTCAGTAGATGTTTATTGAGCACTTACTTACTATGTGTTTGGTACTATGCCAGGTGCTGGGGATAGGCTGAACCACATACCCATGATGTACACTAATGCTGTTTATAGTATAGTGGGGAGGAGTAAGACAGACATTAAACAGACATCTAAAGAAGTTGATATACAGTTGACTCTTGAAAAACATGGGTTTGAACTGTGTGAGTCCACTTACATGTGGATTTTTTTTGATAAATACAGCATAGTACTATGAGTGTATTTTGTTTCTTATGATTTTCTTTTCTCTAGCTTACTTTATTATAAGAATACAGTATGTAATACATATAATGTACGAAATATGTGTGAATCTACTATTTATGTTATTGGTAAGGCTTCCAGCCAACAGTGGGTTATTAGTAGTTAAGTTTCTGGGGAGTCAGAAGTTATACATGGATTTTCAACTGCTCAGAGGGTTGGTGCCCATAGCCTTATGTTGTTTGAGGATCAGTGATATATTTTGGTCCACACATATAGAGAAGATGAGGTGCTATGAGAGGCAATAACAGGAAGACCTACTCTAAATTGAGTAGTAAGGGAACTCAGCTTTGAGTATGTGGCAGACAAGTGCCAAGAGAGGACAAAATTCCAGCAGAAGGTAAGTGTGTACAAAGGCCTGAGACAAAAAAAAAGGTGTTGACACCAGAGCACCTGAAAGAAAGCTGGTGCCATATACTGGACACCATAGTATAAACAGAAAAGAAATGGGTGATTTGTCCACATATGGAATTCTTTATGCACATCTGGCCACATTACTGTTAAGGTTACTGGCATGGACAAATGCCCATGATCTGTAGTTCAATGAAAAGAGTAGTATCTTGAATGTGTAGTATCATTCTATATTTGATTATACATTATATCAATTAAGACTTTCAGGTGCAAGTCCTAGAAAGCCCAGTCAGAATTTGCTTTAGCAAAATAGGTATTTATTAGTTCACATATCTGAAAAGTCCATGGGTAGGGCTACCATCAGGTCTGGCTTTGTCAAGGATTCAAATGTTCTAGACCAGTGCTGTCCAACAGAGATAGGATATGAGTCCCATGCACCATCACTCCAACATGAAATCAATACAAAACTTATGAGTGAGATATTTTCCATTCCTTTTTCTTACTAAGTTTTGGATTCCAGTGTGCCTTTTACTTTTACATTATGTCTCAATTTGTACTAGTCACATTTCAAATACTCAACAGCTACATGTGGTTAGTGACTACCATCTTAGACAATGCAGGTCAAAGCCTTAGACTCTCTCAATCTCAACACCTGTGAGAATGAACTAGATTGTCTTCTGGAAGGCTGAGCAAAAGCTTCTTTGCATCTCACTTGTGCTAAAAAAGTCATGTGACCATGTTGAACTAACATTGTGACCAGGAAGAAAGTGATGTACCCCCTAATTTAGGCCCAAATCATATGCTCTACCTCAGGCGCGCAGGGAAGGGGTCCGTGTATGGGATAGGCGTTTGTTTTTTGGCTACTTGGTATTCAGTTATCTGGCTTGAGGTAGTAGTGTTTGGGGATTCTGTCCTCCCTGCACAGAGGCCTGGAAAGCAGATTGTTAATGGAAATTATCTCTGGGAAATGAGATTCTTGGGGTTGTAAAGGGTACTTTTTTTTTTTTTAATTTCAGGTTTTAGTTTCTTGATATTGGCATGTACTATTTTATTATTATTTTTGTTTTTAAAGAAGAGGATAGGTAAACAAGGTTTCCTTGTTCTAAAATGGTCAGGACCAGGGACGCCTGGGTGACTCAGTCGGTTAAGTATCTGCCTTCGGCTCAGGTCAGGATCTTGGGATCCTGAGATCAAGCCCTGTATCTGGCTCCCTGCTCAGCAGGGTGTCTGTTCCCTCTGCCTCTCCTCCCCTCCCCACTCATGCTCTCTCTCTCTCTCAAATAAATAAATAAAAATCTTAAAAAAATAGTTAAGACTAAATGGGGGAATAATATAATACTAGGGTGACCAAAGGCTTTGGTCTGGCTAGGATAGTCCTGGATTTAAAGCATTATGGGTATTGATAAGGTTAATTCAGAGTTTAAAACAGTATCTTGAGATTAATAGGATGATTTGATGGAAACACCTTGAAGCCCAGTACATTGCAGAGCATTCACATTTTGTATTTCTGTATCCTCAGGAAGCAAGGCATTCCAAGAGTTAATTTTTCTAATAATTGAAGCTTGCCCTTTAAGCATCAAAATGTTTTAACATTAACCACTTCTGATGAAAATATTGCTCTGATGTATTACATATTTTCCCAACTCCTTAAGTAGAGTAAACCAAACATAATTGAACTACTTTTTGACACAAGTTATTGCAGTTTTCCACCTGGTGGGCAGCCACTCACTGGTGTGTTGTGAATGGAATTCAGGTGTGTGGAAATATGATCCACCTCTTATGGAAGCCAGGTGGAGCTTGAGGTGACAGAGGCCCCTGGATCAGTTGCCTCTGGCTATTTCCCCCAGTGTGTCATCTAAATGGATTCATTTTCCATGTGCATCTTGACTTGGAAAAAGTAGGGAAGCACTAGTTATTGCTTTGTGTTAAAATTCAGAGATTCTGGCAGGGCCACCTTAGGTAGTCTTCCATGTTGGGGTGATAAAGGGTGCTTTACATTTACCCCTGAACTGAATTTCTCCAGATAACTACTGCCCTTTGCTCTTTGTGGCACTCTTCCTCTTTACTTGCTGGCAATTTCCATTGCTTCTTATTGTCTCTACTATCTTATTTTACACAGCGTGATTAGGTAAGGTGAACTGTGCTTGAGTGTAGCTTTTCTCTCCCACCTGTAGATTTAGTAGTGTTTCTACCCATGTATTTAAGATAAGCTTAGAATGTCATGCTATGACTGTTCATTAGAGGTAGTATATATGTTATAGTGCTCTTTATTCTTTTTTATTTTTTAATTTGAAAAAAATTTATATCTTTTATTTGTGTTTGAATCTGAGCTCCCTATTCTTAAGAGTTAGTTGTGGTTTATGTATACATTATATATATTATACCATATATATAATTTCAAGGAGTCTACAAATAAATAACTGGATGACAGCATCATAATGTAGTATTATAAGGAAGAAAAGAATATTTGGTATATACACACATATGTATACAGAGAGAGAGGGAGAAATTCAGAAAGTATGGAGGACAGTTATAGCCTTTTATCAAACCAACCTCATAAAGGTCAGTTGTCATGCTCTCTCAACAAATGATCTCTTGTTACCGTTCTGAAACCAAATGTCCTTCTGGTCAGACAACTGGTGTTAGCCAATAAGGCATTTCTGATGCTTTTGTGCTCTTATGCAAGGGTGGACTTCTTCCAGCATTGTAAATGACAGAGGGAAATACTCAATGGGCCACACAAAATTTTAATTAACTTTATTCTGGGGCAGTCTAGGTCAGAAGTTAAAAGCAAGATCTTAGGAGTCTAACCTGGGATTGAATTCTGGTTCTAACACGTAATTGCTCTGTGTGTTGGACAAGTTTCATAATCCCTCTGAGTCCCGGTTTTCTCACCGAATTTTATGTGATGAAATGAGAAAATATTTGTATTGTCTCTGGCCTGTAGTAAGTGATCACTAAATGGTATTGTTGCACTGGCATTATTGATAATTAATAATAATAATAATAATAATAATAATATATGGAGTAGTTAATGGTTAATGGCAAGACTTACCTTTGGGGAAAATATCATAAATAATAAAACATAAGTATGATATTTTTTCATTGGCCTAATTTTGAGTAATCAGTCACCTGTCATATTTCTCACTAATGACATGTGACATGTATGAGAATTCTGAAATTGACTTAAACGGGCTAGAAATTCTTTAGAGTTAATTTATTCTTAGCTAACCATAATGTTTGCTGTGTAGCATCATATTCTCTGCCAGGCAATTGCAGACTGGTAGGTGCTTTCAGCCAGACAATTGTCCTGGATTACAGTTGACTGATATCCAATTTATATAGGTTGCACCTTCCACTTTATGAAAATTGGTGTACATCATGTATATTTTACTTAAACTCCTATGGACTTTCCCCATATCTTGTATTTCTCAAAAAAACAAAAAAAACACAAACCATTAACAACAGATAGAGGTGTTTCTGGGACATCTATCATTGCTAAGTCCCCTTAGGGAAGTTTCCAAGAAGGCAATGATTATTCTGACCACCTGCCATACCTTCACCTGATTGTTACTGCAAAAGATGCATAAGTACTACATTGAAAGAGGTAGGGTTCTGGTTTCTACTCACAGATGTAGAGAGCTCGAAAGAGAATTACTCCCAAACTTACAGTGAAAAAAGTCTTGATAAACAACAAATTCACAGCTTTTTTTGAGCCCACTGGAGTACTGAAGTTCTTGGGAAACCAGCAGTGTCAGAATTTAGGAAGAGACAGGATCTGCAGGGAGAAATGAGACATAAGTGCCTAATTACTGGGCAGGAGGCAGCCAGACACCTGTAAGAATTCATCCAGGGTGATTGATGAATGGGTGGATTCTGGCTGAGTGCACACTAGCAAAAGAGGGTGAAGCTGAGGGCCACAAATAAAGGAGATCCATGTCCTCTGGCAGGCATTTCTGCATGAACCCACCATGAGCTCACAGAAATGGTTGGGAGAGACTGCAGATAGTCTCCCTTGTGGTACATTGCTGGAGAAGAGGAACAGAAGTTGCTGTGGGAGGGATAAGAAACTCCACCAGGACTCTTTTTTTCCTATGAATAAAAGCCTTAATTTGTGTGGTATGTGTGTAAGGATGAGCACTATCATCCTTAGGGTACTCGTTCCTACTATATCTGGGTAAAGGGAACAGGAAAAAACTCATAACTCCTGGGGAAAATAAGGTACACATACTAGATTCAGAAGTAACCCAGAGGGGGGGTAAGATCACTGAGAAGGCCACACCTCCAAGACTCAGTGATGCAGTGTTTGTCTAAGACTGAGAACAACAGAGAACACTTCCTTCTACTCTCCATTCCCAAACCAGGTTAACAAAAAAAAGATAGAAAAATAAAATTAAAAAATAAAGGAAAATGGAACAAATAAAAGAGTAGCTAGCAAGGTAGTAGATTTTAATTCAGTCATCTCAGTAATCACAGTAAATATGAATGGTCTAAACACACCAGTTAAAAGATAGAGATTGTCAGATTGGATTAAAAAAAGCAAGACCAAACTATACAAAACCCACTTCAAATATAAAGACAAATGGGTTAAAAGTAAGAGGAAAGAAAAAGATATGCTGTGCAAACACTAACCAAAATAAAGCTGGAGTCTTTATGTTAATATCAGACAAAATTGATTTTAGAGCAAAGACTGTTCTCAAGGATGAAGAGTGATTAAATAATTATAAAAGACTCAATTCTCCAAGAAGTAACAATCCTAAGTAGGTGTGTACTTAACAATAAAGTTCTGAAATACATAATGCAAAAGCTGATAGAATTGAAAAATGAAATAGACAACTTCATAATTTGAGTTGAAACCATCAATGTTCTTTTCTCTGAAATGATAGAAGAAGTGGGAAGAACGTTAAGAATATAATGATCTGAACAGTGTTATCAACCAACTTGACCTAATTGATATTTATAGAATACTCCTCTTCACAACACATCCTTTTGTAGTGCATGGGGAACATTCACCACAAGATACTGTATTTTGGGGGGCCATAAAACAAACCTTAACAACTTTAAAAGAATAAAAATTATACAAAGTATGTTTGTGAACTATAAGGGAATTAAACCAGAAATCAGCAACAGAAATATACCCAGAAAACTCTGAAATATATGGAAAATACACCACATACATCTAAGTAACTTGCATATCAAAGAGGAAGAATTTGAAAATATTTTTAACTGAATGAAAAGGAAACACAACATGTCAAAGTTGTGAGATGCAGCCAAAGGAGTGCTTAGGGGGAAAGTTATAGGTTAAATGATTTATATTAGGAAAGAAGAAAGGTCTCCAGCCACTAATAGAAGCATCCATCTTAAAAATAGAGAAAGAAAAGCAAATTAAAACTAAAGCAAACAGAAGTAAGGAAATAATAAAGATAAAAGCAAAAGTCAAATAATTGGAAATAGAAAAGCAATTCACAAGTATTAATCAAACCAAAAGCTGGTTCTTTGAAGAGATCAATGAAATTAATAAACCTCCAGCCAGCCAGACTGACCATCCACCGAGATGGCCTAGAAACTGCACTGCAGTAGTAATGGGCACACTCAGTGCCCAGATCTCAGTTTCTAAATTCCAATTATGGGGACTCCTTGAAAAAGTAGACTTTGAGACTAAGGAGGGAAAATACAAGATGATCCTGGAGCATCTGTGGTGCCACGAAGTAAGGAAGTGCTAATCAGCAACAACAACAAAACAGCAGGATTATGTGAAATATAGGAGCTATCATGACAGAGGTCTCAATGGTCAAAACTGGAGCAATTTAAGCCAAAAAAAAAAAAAAAAAAGAAAAAGAAAAGAAAGGATATATTAGGATATAACTCAAAAAATAAAATAAATATCCATGAGTTCATATTGATAAAAACAAAAGTAGAATAATCTGGTTATTTAATGGGGAGAAAGGACAACTCTCCTTATAGAAGAATTCCAATTAATAAATATAGAGGAATTGAGGGAGATAGAAAATCACCATTGGAGCACCACAGCCATAATTGCTGACAGTTCACATGATGAATCCTAAAATTAGTGAGTGAAAGTCTAAAGAGAAACAGACATTTGCATGGATTCAAAATACCCTCTCCCAATATTTGTCAACTACAAAGGGAAAAATAATAACTTTACAGTGGAGAAACCTGGATGCCACTTCCTTAACCAAGGGATCAAGGTTAATGTCACCAGATACCAGACAAACTGACATTATGACTCCTTCTCTGATTTGATGTACTGAGAAGGCACATCACTTCTGTGGTATTCTTGCTAGAAACCATAACTCCAGTCTAATCATGAGAAAACATCAGACAAAGCCAAATTGAGGGACAGTCTACAAAGTACCTGACCAATGCTCTGTAAAAGTGTCAAGGGCATAAAAGTCAAGAAAAGCCCTAGGAATAGCCAGAGATCAGAGGAGACCCAACAGAAATGACAACTAAATGCAACGTGCAATCCTGGGTTGAAACCTGGAACAGAAAAAGAACATTAGTGGAAAAACTGACAAAATTAGAGGAAAATTTGTAGTGAATAGCATGGTACCAATATCAGTTTTCTGGTTTTGATCATTGTACTATGGTTACGTGAGATGTTAATTAACATCAGGGAAAGCTGGGTGAAGGGTATGTGGGAGTTCTTTTGTATAATTTTTACTACTCTTCTGTAAGTCTGAAAGTATTTCAAAATAAAAAGAAAACAAAAAATTGGAAGAGCTTTTGATGAAATAGCTCCAAGGAAAGAAATAAAGGCTCTTTTGTATTATCAGGGAGTAGTATGGACACCTTTAGCCTGTAAATGAGACTTGTTTAGAAGAGCATCTTGCATACTGCCTCAGCCCCCTGTGATTCACTGCACTCTTGGGACTCCAGCCTGAGAGTTACTGATGGGACCATCTACCAACTTATTTGAAGACATCCTGTTTTTTAGAGGCATTCTTTAACTATTTCGAGATCTTACTTGGCTTTTTATCCTGTCTCAACTAGGTCTTGGAAGTGATGATGAATTTCAAGTCCTTAAAAAAAAAAAAAAGTCAACTATCTTTAACTTTCTAAGAAAGGATGAATTTTTTTCCTCTTCTTTAGCTGACTGTGATCACTGGGGCCACGGGGTACAAATTGGCAGTTCATCTTCTGATTCAAACCCTTTCTAGCCAACACAGCTTTTGTTTGTTTGTTTATTAGATTTACAGAGAAGCATGATCACTATAGTTCTCTCTTGTTTATACTATGCTGTTTCATACTCTTATGTTATTTGTATGGCCCCCAAAGGCATGTGAGTTTTTGATCCTAGGTGAATGTAATAAATTACATCTAATTTGTGGTGTTTGTTCATGATCTTTGCTAGTCAGAGCTCTTTTCCAGTCTGACTGAGATTTCTAATCCTGCTCCTATGGATTGTTTAGATTCCTCTTTGGAGCTCTAAGGTTAAGTGCTCTAAGGTTTTGGGGTGTGTGTGTGTGTGTGTGTGTGTGACTTTAGGTCCCAAATTATATACTTTTAGGTAATCAGAAGCAAGAAGAGGGACACACTTTGGGCTTGACTGGGTTTTTTTCTGCATTGGAAACTATCCCATGAAGGCCCCCAGACAAGCTGAATGATGTGAAAAGAAGGACTTGAGCCATCCTAGGGTATTGTGACATCTTCTCTAAGGAATTTGGAAGAAAACCACTGTTAACTTCATTTCACTGTCATCTTAGGCATCACATAAAAGGTCATCTGACCTTACCTCTGGTGGGCAGGTCCCCCTTTTTGCCATTATTTGGTAACTTACTTTCTGCCTTTATCATGATATCTTCCTTCTTTATCTTTGGAAGAGGAAAGAGCATGAGGTGGGAATCAAATGAACCTAGGGTTTAATCCTCATCTGATGATTATTGCATCTGCCCTCTGACAAAGAACAGAAGTCTCACCTTCATTATCAGCAAGCTAGGGCAGAAATCTGGCTTAGATGGTTGTGGTAAGGATACTATATCCCTAGTTTACAAATGAGGAAATCAAGGCAAGAAAGGATTAAGCAATTAACTCAAGGTCCACAGAATTTGAACCCAGATGGTCTGACACCACTCGGAACCTACCTGCTCAGTCCTTCTGCCATGCAGCTCTACAGAGAGCCAACATGAGCTTATTATCTCTCTCAAGATGACCCAGTGTAGAGGTTTATGAAAATATTGTCTAGTGTCCTACATTGGATAATTCCTGATTTAGATGCTTGGAGTATTTTCATCTTTGACTGTGAGCCTGGCAAGGAATACTGGCAGCGCACTCTTCAGGTGGCTAAAGGGAGGGTGGGTGTGCACATGGACTTAGGCAAAGAGGGTTGTGGATGGGCTATGGTTTTCTGCCTCAGCAGGAGGTGTTTATAGTTACTGCTTCAAAAAATTAAAATTACTACTTTAAAAATGAATGAATGAATGAATGAAATATTTACTAAATGACATAACACAATGGGGGAATTCCCAACAGGGTGCCTGGAACATAGTAAGCTCTTCATAACTGCTCATCTCCATCCTCTCCTCCTCCATTTGAATTTAGCTTAATCTGTTTTTTCCTTCCCCATAAACTAAGGTCACTATCTTTCCATTACATTATTCTTAATCTCCATCAGGTGTTGATAAATACTGGTTTTAGGGTGCTACAACTAAAGTGCCTTTCGAAGAGTGATGTGAGATTAGAAAGAATGGAAGCTACTTGGGATGACAGAATTGGGTCCCAGATGTCAGGGTAAAATGATGGAGTGATTCTCACACTAGGAAATATAATGGAGCTAAATGTAAGGTCTTGTGATGGGGCCCAGAAAATTAATCACATGAGTGCAGAATGGGGGAGATGTGTGGCCTAGCAGCCACAAATGTGAAAGATACTTGGGAGATGAAATCGGTATTTGTATTGGTTAGGGCACAGATTCAGTTGCTGTCATAGACCTAAAATAACAATGGTGTAAATAAATGAAAAGTGTATATTTGTCTCACAAACTGAGAATAAGCAGTACAGGGTGAAACGACAGCACCAGAAACCCAGGATCCTTCTATCTTGTTGCTCTGCCTCCCTTCATACAGAAGGCTATCAGGTTCACATTTCCAGTCACTGGGAAAGGCAAGAGGGAAGGGAGGGCATGATCCTTTCCTATAAGAGCAGGAGTAGGAAATTCTACAATTCACATCTGCTTATATCCTATTGGCTAGAATCTAGGCTCCTGGCCACACCTTCCTACAATGCAGGCTGGAAAATGTAGTCTTTAACTAGTAGCTTTGTTCCTAGATAAAAAAAAAATTACTGTTAGATAAGGAGAGGAGAATGGATACTGATTGAACAATTAAGAATCTTGCAATTAAGTCAGTATGATACAATAGCGTGGTTTGTTTGCCAAAAAAAAAAAAAAAACCATCTTGGGCAATATTACATTGTGTTAGTGAAAGTATAGTATCTTCTAGAACTGGGGTTAGCAAACTTTTCCTAAAAACAGCCAAATAGTAAATATTTTAGAATTTACAGGCCATGTATGGTTGCAAATAGTTTTCTGCCCTTTTTTTTTTTTTTAAGATTTGATTTATTTGAGAGAGAGAGCAATCATGAGCCAGGGGAGGGAC
Source organism: Mirounga angustirostris (assembly GCF_029215605.1). Taxonomy (NCBI): domain Eukaryota; kingdom Metazoa; phylum Chordata; class Mammalia; order Carnivora; family Phocidae; genus Mirounga; species Mirounga angustirostris. The sequence continues at coordinate 157,778,659 of NW_026991712.1, forward strand.
AGAAGGAGAGGGAGAAGCAGGCTCCCCACTGAGCAGGGAGCCCATTGCCCGGTGATCCCAGGACCCTGGGATCATGACCTGAGTTGAAGGCAGACGCTTAACCGACGGACCCACCCAGGTGCCCTGCTTTTGTTTTTTATAATCCATTAAATGTGTAAAAACCATTCTTAGCTCATGGAATATATATATATATATATATATATATATATATATATATATATAGTCTGCACCAAAGGAGTTTGCCAGCTCCTATTCCAGAACAATGATGGTGATGAGCCTGGGACCAAACCCTAAGATGTATAAGAAATGTGTTCAGGGTTGGTGATCATGATGGGAAAGGACTCTGGATGAATTTGCAAGAACAATTATTGAAGGCATTGGTTACTTTTAGTTTGGAGAACCTAAGATTCTTGATGAGCATTGTCTTCAGAGGTTTGAATGACAGTTAAGTAGTTAGTATGTATCCAAAGGGCAGAACTAGAATCAGTGAGAGGATGCACTAGAGACAGACTGCAGCCCAGCATAAGGAAGGCTTTTTCATTTATGGAGCCCTTATAACGGGGCACCAAGCACTTTACATAGATGGTCTCACTTTGTTCTTAACAATCCCATCAGGTAGGTGCCATCCTTACCTCTGCTTTCCAGGTGAGATAAAGCAGCATTAGAAGGTTATATAACACGCTGGGGCCTACATGCTACTAGGTGCTAGAGTCATAGTAACCACAACTCTCTACTGCCTACTCCCATGCAAATTAAATGAAATTAGATATGTATATCTACCCCCTAGGAAGTACTCTGTCTCTCATCATGGTGCCTGTATTGGTTTCCTATGGCTACTGTAGCAGATGACCACAAACTTGGTGGCTTAAAACAAGGTATTTATTTGCTTAGAGTTCTGGAGGCCAGAAATCTGAAATCAGTTTCACTGGGCTGAAATCAAGGGGTCATCAAGGGCTGTGCTCCTTCCAGAGCCTCTAGGTAACGACTCTGTTCTTTGCCTCTTCCAAGCTTATGGTGGCTTCCCAGTTTGTGGCCATATCACTCCAGTCTCAGCCTCTGTGGTCACATTGCCTCCTCTCTGCCCTCCACCTCCCTCTTAAAAGGATACTTTGATTACATTTAGGGCCCTCCCAGATAATTCAGGATAATCTCCCCATCTCAAGATCCTTAAATTAATCACACTTTTTGCCATATAAGGTGATAGAGTTTCCAGAGATTTGGAAGTGGATATCTTTGGGAGCCTACCACAATGGTGGTTAAGCAGAGAGGGGATAACCACATTATCTTTTTAACAGTATTAGGAAAAAAAATGACAACTTTATAACATTCTATGATTTATAGATCAATCATAACATCTACTCTTTCTTTTTTTTTTTTGTGAAGATAGAATATATTTTGTATAAGGTATGATTTAGAAGTAATATATATATATATTTTTAAAGATTTTATTTATTTATTTATTCATTTGAGAGAGCGAGAAAGAGAGAGAGCACACATGAGAGGGGGGAGGGTCAGAGGGAGAAGCAGACTCCCTCACCAAGCAGGGAGCCCAATGTGGGGCTCAATCCCAGGACTCCAGGATCATGACCTGAGCCGAAGGCAGTCGCTTAACCAACTGAGCCACCCAGGTGCCCCTAGAAGTAATATATTTTTTTAAATAACCACAGTCTGACATTATTTATTGAACAATACATTCTTTGCCCTATTGATTTAAAATTCCGTTTTCAGCAAATGCTACACTTGAATCTGTTACTTGACTTTATTCATTTCCATTGATCCATTTTGTAGGTTTCTACATCTGTGCTATATACTGTTTTATTTACCATAGTATTAAAGTGTATATTTATAGTTGATAAATTCAGTCCCCTCCCCCAATCCTTCTTTTTCAGTTTTCTTGGCTAATAGGTCTTCTACTGTTTTCTTTGTCATTCTGTATTTCAACTTAAAGAACTTCCTTATTATCATTTTAATGTGGTCGTGGGAAGAGAGGAGATAGATGGAATTCTAATTGTCTGCCTTCCATAATAATCCTCTCATCCTATTTTTTTATTCAAATGATTTTACTTACTCATTCTATTGAGATTTTCATTTTTCTGTTGTTGAAATCATATGAAAGTTTAATTCCAGATATCTCCGTCTAATATTTCAAAACTGTCTCACATTTAAACTTTACAACCACATGATCAATTATTTTTATACTTAACCACACCTTTTATTGGCTTTATTCCTCATTAGATTTTCTTATATAACATATCTTCTCCTTTCTTGAGTTCATTATTCTGTGGCTTATTTTTTTTTTTTCTTGGGCAGAATAGATCTTCAAATAATTTTTTAAAAATTTAATAAAGGTATTGGGGTGATATAATTTCTGTGTCTTTGAACATGCCTTTCTTTTGTCATCACATATGAGAGAAAATATAGTTTGACAGCTGGTAGAATTCTTGAGTTACAGTAATATTCTCTTAGAATTCTGTAAAAATTGTGCCACTGTCTTTTCGCAGAGCATTGAAGATGAGAAGTATGATATCAGTCTGATTTTCTTTTCTTTTAAGCAGCCTGATTTTTCTCCCCTATCAGGAAGCTTGTAGTTGTTTCTCCTTGTTTTTTGAGTATCAACCTACATCTAGAATCGTGTATTCTTTCAGTTATACTATACGCAGCCTAGCACTTAGACTTACATGATCTAAGGCCTAAAGTCTTTCTTCAACTCAAGGAAATCTTTTTCTTCCATGATTATTGCATTCATAAACAATGTTGTCTCTTTCTGGAACTCCTGTCAGACTAATTTTGGATATTCTGGATCTCTCTGTTAAATCTTGTGTCTAATCTGATTACTTAAATAACCTTCTCCTCCTCCTCCTCCTTCTTCTCCTCATTCCCAAATGAGCTGGGGTCTTGCCCCAGTTCAGCCTCTGACTTCTACCCGTATTAGGGACAAACTTTCCAAAGACGCTGTGGGATGACTACAATTCCATGTGGAGAGAACCAGCTTAGTTCCTGATGCCCTTTAATTTGCTTCTGAACTGATGCCCATGACCTTTGTTTTAACTCTCTGATCCTCTGAGCTTGGGATTTTCCAGGACCCTTTTCTGGAAACCTGTGCACTTTCTTCTTGGGAGGTCTGTGCAGAACCATGACTTTATCAGCACTGATCAGCTTTTCCTCACCCACATCCCATCTACTTTACGTCTTCCTCATATTTTCCAAAATGTCAGCTTTATTGATGGCATCTCTCTCTGGCTCCCAGCACTGCCAATTGTATTTTGGTTATATAAATTTTTATTTTTTTGGAGGAGTGGAGTAAATGTATGTGTCCAGTTTACCATCCCAGAGACCCAAAGTTCCAGAGTGGAAATAGAGGGGAATGAAGCATCATATGGATTCTGGACCAAATGACCTTTCAGTCTCATCTAGCTCTGGGAGGCTTTTCTCTAAAGTCTAGAGAATAAAGCAGCATAATTAAAGATTTGAGAATCAACTTTCACAAAAAGGTTCCCAGAGATAGGACTTAATTTGGTCAGGAGAATAGAATGAGGTGAGACAAATGGCAAGTCACATTAAACGTGCTGAAGATAGGGCAAGAGGGACCAACCTTAAATTACAGCCACAGTGACTCGGGTTGGTCACTGAGAAGACCATTTAACTCTTAAAAAGTTGTGTGATACCATGAGGCATTGCAAAGCCAAGTGAAGAAGCTTCCTTCCTTCTCTGGTAGTCTTCTGGAGGGTCAGGGCTGTTCTCTGTTAAGGGAAGAGGATGGACTGAGCCGCCTTCTGGGTTCCCTGACAGCCTTGGGATATTACAATGATGACACCTTGGTGCAGGAGATGTTGGATAGGGAATAAAGAACAGCAGCAGATAAACTCCCAAGGGGGAAAAAAATCTTGTCTTCACCCAGCCTTACTGATAATTTTTTTTTTTTTTGAATGTGAGAGACTGTTTTTGTCAGGAACACTTTCTCCAAATCTTTAAAACCGAATGGAGACATCTCTTGTTTCTTCCCCAACATGCTGGGAAGAGCAGGAATTTTAGCATCTCCCTCTCTCCCTGCAGCTGGAGACAGCTCTGGCTCCCAGCGTGGCTGGAGACTTGGTCCACATCCCCTGGCAGTGCCCTCCCCCAGGGCTGGGTACAGGGAGAAGCCGGGAGAGGGCAAGGGGCCAGACCAGGGAGAGGAGTGCCGGGCTCCCTGTGGTAGGTCTGAGCCTTGTCACATTGCCTCCTGGGCTCAGGTCGCTGGTGGCCGCGGGAGAGCTAGTTCCAACCTGTGTGGCTGGTGACATTTCCGGCTGCCAGCGCCCAGCCAATCAGGGATGGGCCCAGCTAGCTAGGGCGATGACACATGAAATATGATAATTTTCTGCTAAAGAGCCCTGGAAGAGAGGAGAGAAGAGAGAGTGTGTGTGTGTGGCTGGGAGGGCTCAGCAGAGGCAGTGCCTGCCACGATGTGGGAGGGGGATGGCGCATTGGTTTTAGTGGTTTGCCAAGGGAAGGAATGTGCTCTGATGCTATAGGGCTAGAGGGACGTGCCCCAGGGAGTGGCTGTAGGAACCCCAGGGTTGCTCTTCAGGTAAGCTGCTACTGCTGCTGGGTGGGAACCAGAGGAGAAGCAGCCAGTGCCATTCTAGAGCTTGGGGGCTCCTGGGGTGAAAAAGCAACTGTCAAGGGCATTTTCCTTCCTTTCAAACATAAGTGAGGTTAGGAGTTTTGGTTCCTTCTCGGTGCTACCTTTTTAAAAGCCAAAACAAAACTGGAACAAATACCATCCGGGTGGCTGAAATACTTAATGAATAATTAAAAAAAAAATTGGGGCTGGGGGTTACCTCCCCCTCCCCCACTGCATTTTTCTATCTCTGTGCTCAACCTAGCCCTGAAAAAAAAGTGTTGTTAACAAAATCTTGAAGAAGGGCCTAAGTCTGAATCTTAGAGACTCTAAAGGTTCAGGTGGTAGTTTTGATTCCAGATTCTGGTTGGAGAAAAAAAATGTCTTGGAATAAGATCTGGTCCTGGATTACATTATACTTTAGAAACAGTGCTGGAAGGATCCTTTAGTTTGAGGACAGGGCACCTGAAGCTGTAGGATAAGTTAACCCTGTGGTTAACTCTTGAGGTGGCACAAGTCCCCACTTCCTTCAGCCTCTTTGGCAGGCTTCCTGGTCCTCTGACAGCAGTTAGGGGCTTTCGAGGGGTGATAGGTGTCCCCTGCATTGTCTGACCCTGTGAATATGTGTGTTCAGAAGTGAAGGATCATAGTGTTTACATAAACATGCTTATTAGTCCCCGAGAAGCCCATCACTGCAATAAATGTCTCTAGGTTTATACCTTGCATTTGCATTCTCTCTCTCTCTTTCGCTGTATTTTGTTCAAAAGCCACAGATAAATGAAATCATTATCACTTTATGCAATCCTGCCCTGTGGCTGTAGGCATGGGACTAGCCTCCCTGCGCTTGGAGAAATAGCTATTCAAAAGTGGTAATTGGTGTACTGTATCTTTAAAAGGTTAAAACCCCTTTCAGAAAAAGGTCTGGACTCATAGTGGAAAAGACAGGCGAGGCATGGGTTGGCTCTGGATTCAGCAAACAGCTGCTGATTAGATTCTGTGTCTGCGGTCTGAATTTATTCCGTGTTTTTCAGCGGCAGGAATTCAAGAGGGATGCTACTGTTTGGGTTTCTGATCGTGATTTATATTTATTCAGAGGAATAACAGAGGGTGGATCTGTTCCCGGCGTGAGCATGCTCACAACCAGCCGACTCTCCCATTATCCAACTGCCTAGTTTGGTGCTTCAATGTACATGTACATTCTGTGTGCATATGTGTGTATACAAACACGCATGCATGCCTGGATGGACATATGTATGCACACGTTATTTTTTAAGGACAATTCTTTCAATAAGGTCTTTACCCCTTACTTGAAACAGGTGTTCATGAAAAAAACGCACAAATTCCCGACTGACCGGAATAATTCATGAAGAAGGGGCTGGATCCGTGGGTCAGAGAACACAGGACCAGTTTGCCATCCCAAGGCCGAAGGTAGGGGACTCTGGATTTTTATTCGGCGGATGGATTCCGTGCGCTTGATTTTATTTATTGTGTTTTTTGCCTGCGGCCGCCACCGGGAAGTGAAATCGCGGGCTGCGATTCCATCTTGTCGTTGCCTTTCTTGGGCAAGGTGTCCGGGTGGGCGGCCGCGCGGCGTGCGGTGCCCTTGGTGGGCAGAGCGGCTGCTCGGCCTGGTGCCGGGGGAGCGGTGCGAGCCTCGAGGGACCCCCGCGCGTCAATCCCGGCGGCGGCGGCTGTAACCCGGTGCGCGCCGCGCGCTCCCCGCTCACCCGCCGCCGCCCCGCACCCGTGCCCCGGCCCCCCCACCTCGCCCCCCAGCCCCAGGCTCGCTCGGGAGCCTCCGCGGCCCGGCGGTCACCTCGCCGCCGCGGCACCTGCGCTGCCCGCTGCTGCCCCGGGGTGGTTCAGGGCCACCTGAGCGGTCTCTGCTGCCGAAAAGGAGATTGAGTGCGGGGAGATGCTGTGTGCCAAAGCAGAGGGAGAGCTTTCCCTTCTCCCCTTAATCGCCACCCCCCTCCCCATGTTCCTAAAGCAGAATCACAAGCTGCCTCCCCTGCAAACAAAACCAAACAGAAACCAAACTCCTGCTCTGTTGGGGATTCTTGCCTTACCGCTAGCAAAGCGGGTGCCCCCCTCTCCAAGCTGTGCCCCACATTTTACCATCTTTTAAAATTAGAAACACTGGTGGCGCTGAATGGCCCCGGCTGAGACTGCACGGGCTGCCTGGGGACTGCTGAGCGTGGCGGACAGCCTGAACCCGCAGAGACTGGGACCCAAGTGGTGTCGAGGAGCTGGGAGGCCGCGCGTTGGTTTCGTTGAGCGTGGCTGCCTCGGTTTACGTTGCAGGTCAGGACAACTTCTGTGGCTCGGCCGTCCCTGGAACTTTGGGGGCAGTGGTTGCAGGCAGGAGGGTCTGTTTCTGGCAGCCCTTGGCATTGCCACAGCAGCAGGGAAACGCACCCCCCCCCCCGCCCCCGCTCCAAGCCACATCTTGTGCTTTAGTTGTGTTAAAACTGGCTCGCTTTCTGGGCTTTGGGGGTGGGGGGTGGCGGAGAATGGGGTGTGTGCTGAACTGATCTCCAGGGAACCTTCTGCAGCCCTTGTCTGTGTGATTATGTAACTCCCAACTAATGATCAGACCGTGTGCCCCAGCAGCTCCCCATCGTTTCCCGGTCCTCCCCCGGACTGAAGGAGTTGGGTCCCACGTTTAAGATGTTTTTATGTAACTATGTGTATGCTGGGGGGCAGGGAGAGTGTGGGGAAAAGTGGAGCAATTTGAGCAACTTCTGTGACACACACAGGGGCAAAGACCACGTGTTTATTGGGGACAGGGTGGCATTGGCTTGGGGTTGGTGTTGATCTGAAGACCCTCCCACATCCCTTTCAGCTAGTCATTGCTTGTCTGAATTTTCCTTTGGTCATCCCGCCCCTCTTTAGCCTGTAGAAGGTTGGAATCACCCATGCAGGGCCCCTTGGGTTCCTCACTGAAGGGAGAGCACCATCCTGAATCCAGGGTGACCGGCCCAGGCTCACTTGCTTTAGGTCCCAGCTGTTCTTCATGCCTACCGGAAGGGAAGAGTTTCTGCCCCGCTGGGGTTTCAGTTTTGCTCTGGGGTTGGGCCACCCTGTGGGGCTTGAGAAAACCTCAGAGGCAGCTGAGCTGCTTGGCCTTTGCTCTTTAAAACTGTGATGACTTTGGCAGAGGCCGGAGACCCTTTGCATTCTTGCATTAAAATGTTGTGGGGGTTTTTTGGGGGGCAGATAGGAGAACAGCTGTCCCACTGTGATATGGAGAGCTGCAGGCAGGAGGGGAAGGTATGGATGACACTTTACTCTCTGTTCTTCCTCCCCATTCTGCTTAGTGAAGGCACCCATAAGACATAGAATTGTCACATGGGGCTCCTTTATCACACCCCTTAGCACCTCAGCCTAGGGCTGTTGGGTAGACTTATTAATTTGATGGGAAAGTCTGGCCTCTTCAGGCTAAACTTGTTTTTTTCCCTCCAGCACCCTGGTGGGTCTGCTGTCAGAGCCAGCTACTAACGTGTCCACAGGGCAGCAGATCAGGCTGTGTTCAGCTGGCTCCGTGCTTGGCTTATCTCCGCCCCTTGTGCTGCAGAGGCAGCCACCCTCCTTGGAGTGGAGAAGGGTGTGCTGTGTTCGGGGTCCTGGCCAAGTGGGCTTTTGAGGCGTTGAGTGTGTAAAAGTTCCCCGCAAGAAGAAGATGCATTTAGTCTGAAGTCCTGGCAGATTCCAGGCCCCAACTTGATGGGAGATAACGGAGAGAAAGCCGTGTGACAGCTGGATAGCTTTGAACTTGCCTCCCACTTCCTGCTCTTTGAGTTCCTGATGTCTTTCAGGTTCTTTTCTGCCTCCACAATGTCCACCAGGGATGCTCTGACATGCTGTCCTTCTTTCCGTTTCTGGGGGGATCAGAGCATGTTTGCAAATCTGCAGAAGCCCAGGGAAAGTAGGGCAGGGAACACTGGCTGCATGAGCAGGCAGCGCTGGTGTTTCAGGCCAGGCTTGGCCACATGTTGACCAATGTTGTGTTTTATCTGTAAAGTGGGTATCCTCATCATAGCCTTACCAAGCCCACCGAAATATCTTGAGCAGAAAATGACACGGGCTGAAAGGTAACATGTGCTCTGTAGCCAGCCAGGATCAGGATAACATCACAGCAATCTGAAACTCACATTTGCACAATTTCACTTAGCCAGGGGGGATGTCATAACGTCCATGAGCTACAACTCATAGATTTTGACCACTGCAGAACATTTCATACTTTCTTTCAGGAGTCTTCGTTTATGTAAATTTCTAAGGGGCTTGGTTTTAATTTGCCAAGTACCCCTAACAAATTGGAAGAGATTGACACAGTATAGTATAGGGGTTATTAAAGTTCTTTCGGTTAAGTGCCAGTAAGAAGTACTAGTAACGTAAGAAACAGAAAAAATAAAAAAAATAATGAAATAAAATTTAAAAGGCACAGGAATTAAAAGCATAGAATTTTAGGGTTATCTAATATAAGTATTTAATATAAGCAATACAATGAAATTTTATGTATCTTGAAAGGTCTTCCGAACTCTGTTTTGTAGCCTAGTAACTGATGCTCACAATGTCCTTTATGCATCAAGAACAGTTTGAATGACATTCTGTGTGTCCAGTTTAAGAAGGCATGAGCTTTTGCAGTATACCCCAAATGCTTTTTTTTTTTTTTTAGCATGATTCTTAAAGGAAAAAATGCATTTATGAAGGATAACAGAACCCTTGAGGTTTCTGGACAACCAAGGGCTTTCTGATCAAAATCGTAACTGTAAAGCACTCCTGTTGAAAGTAATTGAGAACTTTATGACCTTTTGCTGAAATTTAGCAGGGAACCATTATGCTGGTATTAGCAGTGCTTATGTTTTAACGTTTGATCTACAGAAAATACTGAGAGGGAAACATGGGAGCCCCAACCTGTCTTCTTGTGACCAGAGACACACTTAGAGCCTTCCCACTTGGTGACTTTAGTGCTGGAAATGATCAGAAGAGACCCAGTGATAGAGAAGACAAAGTAGGAAGGGTCACCCCTAGTGGCATGGGTCTCTTACGTCAGGGTAGGCTCTGTGGCCTCCCTACTACCAGTGTGCTGTTTAAAAACTAGTCAGAAAAATGAGTTCAAGATGTCATGACAACACTCTCAGGCTACACTGTGGTGTTTATGCAATTCAGACACTGTGCTCAAAACTGGAAGGATATCTGAGTTACACCAGTAGAGCTCAGCTTTGCCTGACCCAATGCCAATTTCCCAAGTTAACAATTTACTCCAAAAACAAACGCAATAGGAAAAACAAAAGCAGAGGACAGTGAATTGAAGGCTGACACTTTTTAAAGAGTATTTTTGAATCTGATGCATATGTCAAAAATGTGAAGACACTAATTTAAAGTAGAACTGGGGGCACCTGGGTGGCTCAGTCATTAAGCGTCTGCCTTCGGCTCAGGTCATGATCCCAGAGTCCTGGGATTGAGCCCCGCATCATCCTGCTCCCTGCTCAGCGGGAAGCCTGCTTCTCCCTCTCCCACTCCCCCTGCTTGTGTTCCCTCTCTCGCTGTGTCTCTCTCTGTCAAATAAATAAATAAAATCTTAAAAAAAAATAAAGTAGCCGAACTGTTCAGTTTCTAGGTACACATAAATTCATCATTTGGTAAATCATTTGAAGACACTTTTGAACTCGCTAAAAAAAAAAAAAAACCCTAAAACCTGTTGACAATAGGCCATTGAGTATGATCAGAAATGCTCAGAACTGTCCAGAAGTTCCATATATATAAGCAAAGGGTTACTGATGTACTAATGTAGAGAAAAGGGTATTCTCCAAAATCAGGGGGCTTGGAAGGCAGAGGAAGTAATGGTGGGAGGTGACTGAACCCCACTCCCCAGAGGGCTGCCCGTTTGGGAGGGTCCCACTTGGGAATATGTGCTCGAGCCATAGATCCAGCTTGTTGATGAAAACCATGCCTGCATAGTGATGTGATTCTTCCCGTCATTACTAAGTGTTACAAAGTACCAGATGTGGCGGGCATTCTTTTGAGAAAAAGGACAAGAGTGGGGCTTTACATCTACAAAGATGTGCAGTGGAGATGAACTGAAAAAAATGCCCCTCAGATTTGGGGAGTGAAGCCTGGGAGAAGCACAGGGAAGTTTGTCTCAGGAATCTTGGGAACTCTCTGAACGTACATGGGTCCTTGAATTGGGGTTCAGGGTCAATTTTTGAAAAAACGAGTAATGTGTGCGTGACTGTTAAGCAAATAATAGCGATGAAGAAAAATAAAAGTAGTGTTAGAAGTGCAAGACATGCTCTGCTGAGCCTCTGTCACGAAGGTGAGTCTCTTCAGCCATTCATGGGACTCCCAGGCTTGGCATGAGAGGCTAAAGCTGTCTTAAGATCAGAGGATCCCTGATAAAGAGGAACTGATTGAATTTTAAAAGGAGAAGAATTCTGAAAACCTCCTCAACCCAGAGTCAACACAGCAGACCCTGACGTTTTCTATGGCCCGATCTCAACCTTTTGGCAGATCCCCACATTTGCAAAGGCAGAAATATTTGCACAGGCCCTTGGCTTCCTTCTGAATCAGGTTTCTGGCCAGAGAGAAGAGATTCCCAGGATTCTTTCCAGGCCACCGATTACTTGCCTTTTCAACAGGCACTCAAGGAAATAAAGTTTATCTCACTTCCAGAGAGTTTCTCTTTTCCTGGCGGGCTCCCTCTCTAGCTGAGAGACTTGATCTTGCCCTGTAGCTTTGCGATGCAGCGTTAACATTTAATACTTCTGGAGAAGAGATTTTGCCATGAGGGGTTGTTCACCAATAGCTGAAAAAGTAACTTGAAGCTACAAACGCCAGGCATGGCTGGAGTTGCTAACAAACCACATGCGTGCAACCTCCCAAACTCCCTGCACTTCCTGGCCCTCAATGTATACTTAATACACTCTTAGAATCTTCCCCTGACTGTCAGCAAATCTCGATGAAGAGAATTGGGGCATCACATAGCTGAGGCATATGGCAAAGGACTTAAAATGAGAGCATCACCACTGAAATCTAGGCAAGAGAGACAGGATGGAGTCATTTGCTCCATGCCCTCATTTTAAAGATTTCAGAATTTCAAGAGATTCCAGGAGATTAAAAACAAAACAAAACAAAACACCCCAGCATTGTGATTATGATTACATTAAATAAAAGAGTCAGAGCGAATGTATTCTGGAGACTGGGCCTTGCTGCACCTTACTGGAGAGATTCTTGCAAGGATGTTTCTGAAGTGATTTGGGTGGAAGCTCTTAGAATTTTAAGTGACTTTAAGAGCTCCATCAGTTACAACTGAGGAGATCATCTTTGCCAAGCAACTAGAAAAGATGGGGCAGGAACCACAGCAATTTGTCATAGGAGTGTCTTATTAAGTTTTTCTCCATGAACTTCTTTTTAAGTAGCGTTGCTAAAATAGCCACTAGATTCAAAAGAACACTTATAAACTGTATATAACGTGTAAAGGTACTTAGCAGTCAACTTACAAGAAATGTTACTCTTACCTTTGAAGAGTGGTACCCTGATCCATCCTGTCCCATCTCTTTCCTTTTGGGATAACCATTTTCTGGATATTTCTGTTTCTTTTCCCCATGCTTTTTTTTTGTTGTCTTACCCCCTTATGTTTTGTATCTCTAAACAGTATTCTAGTTGTGTATGTCTGTGAACTTTATAGAAATGGAATTATACTGTTGGCATTCCTGTGTTCTTGTGTTCATAGTTAGCCCATGCAGACCACCTCTCCTGCTCTGGTTGCCACACTAGTGAAATATTTCCGTATCTGTTGGTGGTAAATTGATCGCCTGACCACCCGTCCGCAACCCACCGCCCCACCCCGAGTGCCCTCATGAGACCTCTTCAAGTCCCTTCACCTTCCTGGAGGGAGTCACACCTGGCCCAGCCGGGGGTCCTGGGACCCAGCTCCCACACAGCGTCTGGGATCCCCTCTGACTGACTATGGCTCGACTAGTCGTCAAATGTCTCATTCCTGGATTTGTTCATGTTGCTGAGTGTACTAGCTGAAATTTTTTCACTTTGTTGAACTGTAATATTCCACTGAATGAATATATTGTGGTTTACATATCCTATTATTAACAAACACTGAAGTTACTTCCACTTTTTTTTTGCTATTTTAAATAATGCTACTGTGAGTATTCTTGTTCAAGCCCTCCTGGTGAACATGTATGTGAGCTTACTTAGGGAATATACGGAGGGGTAGAATTACTGGTCATAGACTGTGGGCCTCTTCAGTGCTACTAGACTAGTTCAAAATTAATTTCCATTATGTTATGTGAATTTTATCTCAGTAAAAAACTAATTTCTATTGTGTTTGACCAGTTTCTATACCCAGCTGCAGTGTATAATTGTTCCTTTTGCTCTGTATCCTTGCTAGTACTTTATGTTTTGTTGGATATTGTCAGAAATTTTTGCCAGTCTTGTGGGTGTATAATAGTATCATATCTGCTTTTAATTTGTATACATTTGATTACTCAAGAGTTTCAGCATCTCTTCATATGCTTGTTGACCTTTTTGGTTGTGTGTGTGTGTGTGAAGTGCCTTTTCAAGTCTCTTGTCCATTTATTTAAAAATTGGGTAGTTCGTATTTTTCTCATTTATTTGTAGAAGTTATTTATGTATGCTGGACACTATTTCTTAGTGTTGGAAATACCTTCTCCTAGTTTGTGAAATATTTCTGGACCTTTTTTAGTATTTTTAAAGTGGCAGAAGTTCTGAATTTTAATGTAATAAAATTTTATCAATCTTTCTTTTATCACTGAACTTTTTGTGTCTTTTTAATGATGTCTTTCCCTATGGCAAAGTCATAAAACAGTCTCTTGTATTGCCTTTCTAAAGGTTTTAATTTTGCCTTTCATGGTTAGTATTTTCCCTTGAGAATGATGTTCTCTATGGATTTGATATTCTTTATCAGAATAAGGAACTACCATTCTTCAGTAGTTTGCAAAGTATTTTTTTTTTTTAAATCATAAATAGATCTTTATAAAATACTTTCTCTGCATTTTTGGAGTGAATTTATGTACTTTTTTCTTCCTTTACTTTGTTAATGTCTGGTCAACTATTTTCCAATGTAAAATTAATCTTGTTTTCCTAGAATAAACCTGACTTGGTCATGGTGGATTCATTTTGTTATATATTGCTAGATTTGTTTTACTGTTATTTTGTTTAGAAGTTGTGCATCTATGGATGTTCATTCATGAATGTATTGGACTGTGATTTTCATTTGTCATATTATCCTTGTCAGGCTTTTGTATCCAGTTCTGCTAGACTTGTGAAGTGAGCTGTAGAATGTTTTCTCTTTATTTCTCCTCAAAAAGAGTTATGTAGGGCTGGGATGCTTTCTTCCCTGGAAATTTTTAACCTCTGATTCAGTTTCTTCAATATTTATTGGTCTGTTTTCAGATTTTAATCTTTTTTTTTCTGGAATTGATTTTGTAAGTTAGATTTTTTTTTTTTAGGAATTTATCCATTTGTCTTGAGTTTTCAAAATTTTTACCATAAAGTTATTTATAATATGCTTTTTTATCCTTTTAAGCTCTGTAGCATCTATGGTGATGTGTCCCTTTTTCACTTATAATACTATTGTGCCCTCTATATTTTTTTGTTGAATACCGTTTTCAGAATTTTGTCTATCTTATTAATCTTTTAAAGAATCAGTTGTTGACTTTGTGATCCTGTCATTTATTTTGCTTTCTAGTTAATTAATTTCTATACTAATTTTTATTATTTTCTCCATTCTAACTTATTTAGGTTTGGTCTGTTGTTCTTTCTGAACTTCTTAAGTTGAATGTTTGACTTTTTTCCTGTTATGAACATTATAGGTTATGTATTTCCATTCTAACTTCATGACACAGTTTTTGATATGGAATATGTTTGTGTCATTTGGTTCTAAGTATTTTATGATTTCTACTGTTATTTATTCTTTGACTCATAAATTATGTGTACCTGTGTTTCTTCATGTCCTGACCTCTCTTTGTTTTCCTGCGTTGTTACCTTTTTTTTTAAAGATTTTATTTATCTATTTGAGAGAGAGAGAGTACGAGAACGGGGTGAGGGGCAGAGGGAGAAACAGACTCCCCTCTGAGCAGGGAGCCTGACACAGGCCTCGATCCCGGGACCCCAGGATCATGACCTGGGCCAAAGGCAGACGCCTAACTGACTGAGCCACCCAGGTGCCCTGTTGTAAACTTTTCAATAATGATTTCTAACTTAAATGTATCATGGTTGGTAAATGTTGTTTGTAAATTTTATTCAACCTTTTGTATTTACATTTGTTGAGTCTTACTGTGTGAGGCTTAGTATGTGGTCAGTTTTCACAATGTTGCATGGATTCTGTCATTGTTAGATATAGTTCTGTATAACTCTACTGGATGAAACTTCTTAACTATGTTGTTCAAATCTTTTCTGTCAATCACTGATTTTTGTCTGCCTGATCAATTAGTCATTGAGAGAAGTGCATTACAATCTCCCACTATGATTGTGGATTTTTCTTTCCCCTTATGGTCCTGCCAGTTTTTTGTTTTATATATTTCAGGCCTTTGTTAATATGTACCTACAAGTTTAGAATTGTTTTATCTTTCTGGTGAATTGGATCTTTAATAATGGAGTGGCATTTGTTTCTCTAGTGATTCTTTAAGTCTTTAAGACTTTAAAGTCTATTCTGACTGACGTTAATAGAGTTCTACCAATTTTGCTTTGTTTAATATTATCTGAGGGAGTATGAAATACATTTTTTTAGAATTTTCTTATTTGAGGGTCTGCTGGTGACAAGTTCTCTGTTTTTCTTTGCTTGAAAATACAATAACTTCTCCCTTGTTTTTGAGAGCTATCTTTTCGGGGTAGAATTCTAGGTTTTCATTTATTTTCTGTCCAATACAATGAAATTATTACTCAAACACCTTCTGTTTTCCACCATCATCTTTGAAATCTACTGTCAGTCTTATGTTTCTTTTGAGAATAATCTTTCTTTTTTCTCTGACTACTTTTGAATGTTTGTTTTTTTGTCTTTGGTGTTCGACATCTTCACAAAGATGCACCTGAGTGCATATTTCTTTTAGTTTCTTAAACTTGGTACTCATTAGACTTCCAGGATCCATGTGAGAGTATCATTTATCACTTATGGGAAATTCTCAGCCTATCTCCTTAGGCCACAAAAGATGAATCTCAAGGTCACTTTGTTTGGCAGAGATCCTCAAACTGGCTTTAAGGCTTGGCTCCCATTCTGGGTTCTAGCTTTTACTTACTTTTCACTTGCTAAATGTATCTTATAAACTTCCCAGCTCATTAGTCATTCAAAAAGATATTTCTCTATAGTATCCAGTTTTCTTTGTTGTTTTCAGTAGAGGTGCCTACATATCTAGTCCACAGGGTTTGTAAGTAAAAGTCTACAGAGTTTTCTCTGTAGAGAAACTCTGTAGAGTTTTCTTTAATACCCCACCTACTAAACCTTAACACTTGTCAAACATGAAAGACTATGCTGAGTCTATTGACAGGATAGATGAATTGATACACATTTATTTCAATGGTCAGTCTATTCCATGATTCATTCAGTAGATATGATGGCTTGTTCTTAGTAATGTACCTTGCACAGGTTTCTTCCAGGCGAAGATAGAAGACTAACTGGTGCTAGTGGATGGAGTAGGGATGTTTTAAACCTGTGAAGAAGAGTCTTACCAGAATAGAAATGAGTGACATTGAGTAGTTAACAGTTTAGCCTTTAAATGGAGAAGTTCATCCGCTGTTAGGGGATTAATTCTTCTTTCTTGGTAACGTGGGAGAACTGATGGATTTTTAGCTGATTTTCAGTTCCACACATTGACTGTCCTGTTTTGACAGGGCATTTCTTCTGGATGCAGCTTTTTTCCAAACCTGGAATAAGAGTTAATTAGGATTAGAGATGGTCTCTTTGCTTTTCCACTCACTAAGGGCTAAATGCTCAGAATTGTTACCTTTCCTCTTCTGGATAGCTAGGGTTTATTGTTGTTGTCGTCCCCCGCCCCACCTCCGCTGGGTGTTGGGCCAGAGTCCCACCTTCATGCTACCCTTATCTCTTCATTCTTAGTTTGTTATTGAATGATAGGCCTTCCCACCTGGGGACCAACTCTCTTTTGCGGGCAGGGGCGGTGGGGCAGAGAAAGAAGTGCAAGCATCCAGTTCTCTAAGACTGGCTGTCTCAACTTCCAGCAAGCTGGACTTGGAGACAGCTGACATCCCCAGACCCTCCCACTGTCCATGTGGCTGGGTTGTGCTTGGCTGAACTCAACTTGCATTCTTTTTGGCTGAGAGACTTTATAACTCTCTGTTGCTAGGAGGGGTCTATCTAAGAGAGCCCTGACTGGTTACTCTCATGTGGTTTACTCCTGGGAAGGTGGGCCCTGCTGCTCACTTCCTGATGTATTTCTGAGCGAGGGGCTGTTGGATTGTCATTGTCCCCTTCCCTTCCTGTGAGCCTCCTAATGGTGGGGCATAGCAGATGGACGTTCCGGCTGCCATGGGCCCCCTGCAGACCCACCGAAGGGAACAATGCCAGTCTCTTCTTCTGTCCCCATTCCTGCTGCCTGCCTGCCCTGTTAACTTCTGCGTTCACCTCTCATCCGGCTAGGGCAGGGCTGCCCCTGGCATTAGGGAGCCTGGCAGAAACTGGTTGGGTGAAGGCTTTCTTCTCTCCCTCCATCCTTTTCAGGGTTTAAGATGGTAGGGGCTCCTCTTGCCACTACCCCAGAGCAGTACACCAGAAAGCATTTGCTTTCCCTGTTCTCTCTACCTCCTTTTCTCCCCTGCTGCATCCCCTCACCCCTAACCCCATTTCCAAAGGTTTTAGAGAGAACAATTCAAGGGTGAATGATATTTTTCCTGGACAGAGACAAATGACCGCCCTTCCTCCCAAGGCCAAGTAATTCTTGGAAAGGTGTTTCCTCTTTTGCATCTAATATATGCATACTTTCTATCTGGGAGGCAGAAGCCACAGAGGAGCCCAATGAGAGAGCCTCGTGGGCTCACCAGCCTTCTCTGTGGGTCACTGGCCAGTTTTGCTGAACAGCTGCCCCTCTGAAGTAGGCTGGATGTCTGATCATTTCCACTAATTTGTAACGGCAGTGCTGGAAATGCTTGGGGCTCAGGGGCCTGCCACTAGCTTGGCATGGACAAGGAGAGAGTAGGCTTTCAGGAGAGAGAGGAAAGGAGAGAGGGAGGGAGGGAAGAGAGAGGGAGGGAGAAGAGAAGCAAGGAAGGAGGGAAGGAGGGGAGGGAAGAAGGAAGGGGGGAGGAAGGAAAGAGGGAGAGAAAGAAAAGGAAAAAAAAAAGGAAATAAGCAAAAGAAGCAGAACATATATAACTCTCATTCTGGAACCCAGAACATCTCAGGTGGGACTGGATGACATCAAGTCTCTTTTTGAAATTGAGCATAATGTACATATAATAAAATCCACCCTTTTATGTGTACAATTCAGTGAGTTTTGACAAACATCTCCAGCCACACCACAGTCAAGATACAGGACATCTCCACCATCCCCTAGAAGTTCCCTTGTGCCTGTTTGCTGTCCGTTCTTTCCTCCCACCCCCTTCCCTGTGCAACCACCGCTCGGGTTTCTGAAACTAGAGTTCTGCCGTTTCTAGAACTACAGAGAGATGGAATCTTACAACGGGTGCTTTCATGGCTCCTGACTTCTTTCACTCGGGACAGCGCTCCTGAGACTCATTTCTGTTGTGTTTATCAGCAGCTCGTTCCTGCATGGCCCTGTCACACTCCCGCATGTGGAGGTGCTGCCATTTCTTTGTCCCCTCACCTGCTGAGAGACATTTGGGTTGTTTTCTGTTTGGGGGCTACTGTAAATAAAGCTGCCACGCACATTCACAGACAGGCTTTTGTGTGTACACATCTTTTCATCTCTCTTGGGTAAATACTTAGTCGAGCTTCTTTCCTTATTTGTCTCTCCAGAGACTGGAATGCCCGCTTTATCTGTCTGTGCGCCCATCAGCCTGTCGCCAGGTGGCCCCTTTTATTTCCTTTCTTATGAATGAGCAGGAAATAATAAAGAGATTTGGACACCACTCCCTGTGCCAGCCCCTCGTGCATCCCTCAGACACTGTGTTCTGATTGTCTACCTGCTTGATACCCTCTCTAGACTAGGAACAGTGTGGCCCAGGGATTGAGAGCACGGGCCTTGGAGCCAGACTGCCAGAGTTCACGTTCCAACTCCAGCACATTCTAACTGTGGGACTCTGGACAAACTCCTTAACTCAGTTTCTTTATCTGCAGAATGGGTATAATAAGAGTACCTACTGAATGGCATTGTGAAATATTGATAGATAGATAGATAGATAGATAGATAGATAGATAGATATGCTTGACCCATAATAAATACTATGCTGTTGAATAACTCGACGAATAGAAATATCAGGGTCTGGAACACACATGGTGGGATCTCTTCTTAGCAGCTCATGATGGGACCAGAGCAGTTCCCATCAACCGCTCTGTTGCCTGACATCCCAGCATCCAAGTTCCCATTGGATAACAAGCACTGCCTTCACACTGGGTGGACAGTACTTTTTTTTCCCCCTTGTCATCTGTCAGCTCTTCTTCTAGCTGGGGCTCTAGCTGCTTCCTTTTAATTCTTTTTTTTTTTTTTTAAGATTTTATTTATTTATTTGAGAGAGAGAGAGAGAGATCATGAGAGGGGGAGGGTCAGAGGGAGAAGCAGACTCCCTGCCGAGCAGGAAGCCCGATGCGGGACTTGATCCCGGGACTCCAGGATCATGACCTGAGCCGAAGGCAGTTGCTTAACCAACTGAGCCACCCAGGTGCCCTTCCTTTTAATTCTTGAATTAAAGTTCTGTTTTGGTTCTTTTGAGTGTTCATTATGCTTTGAAAACATAACTACAAGTTGCAAGGGAATCCCACTTGTTTGCTTTGTCCCAGTTCCGGGTCCATGCACATCAACCACATAGGCAGCAAGGCCTGGAAAGGCCCCTCCCACACCCTAGATCCTCATACCCTGGTTTACATGAATCCTCATGTATCGCAGGGCTTGAAGCCCTATATTGATTAGAGATACGGCAAAGGGGGTGCAGGCCCAGGTATATTTTCCTATAGTTCTATCAAGGATGTAATTGTCAGGACCCTGATAGTAGTCAGGGGTGTGGATGTCCATCCCAGACCCTGTCATCTCTGCAGGTCAGGAACTGAAGCTCTCTTTGAGTGGTGACTCTCTTCTTAGGGTGAGGGATATGAGGTCCACTGAGTACATAATTGGAAATGAGGACTTAGCCTAACAGGCCTATGTTCCAGGAAACACTTTGTGGGTCTGCCCTTTTTCTCCAAGAATGAGATGAGTCCGGGCCAGAGTGATCAAAAGAACTAGAGAAATCAGAATGTGGGACTGATGTTTGATATTTGCCAAAGTGAGAATACTTCCAAAGCACAGTCTTCTGTGGGTCTGTGGGGAGTGTTTCTGGAGTCTGGGAGCTCTGAGCAATACAATGTGGTAAGCACCTTTTACGGGGCACTCTGGATAAAGCATGGTGTTCATCTCCATTAATGCACGCTGGTGAATTGGAAGATGATGTGCCCTTATAGCAGTGATTTCCATCTTGGGGTGTTCTGATTTTATTGGTCTGGGGTGAATCCTGGGCAGCTGGACTTTTAAACACTCTGGAGCCCAGTGATTTTAATGTACAGCCAAGGCCGGGTACTGTTTTAGAGACAAGGGAATTGAGCCTTCAGAGGTCAAAGTCACGAAGTCACGCTCGAGGTCATACATCTGTGAGTGGAGGTGCAGGATAGGAGCGCAGGCCTGTGTGACTGTGTTGCTTGGGACTGGGCGCCCCATTCTGTGTGCTGATCAGAAAGGTGTCAGCAGCTTCTCCTGGTGCCGGGCAGGAAATGATCAGTAGGGACACAAGGATGCTGATGGCTTTCCTAGTGCTTCTGTGCTGACCCAACACTCTTTAGAGTCTGAGCACATGCGTGCTCTGAGTCTGAAAGGCTTTCGGGACAGAAAGTCGCTGGCCTTGGTTCCTGGCCAACTCGGGAGAGGAACACGCCATCCGCCCGCAACTCTTGGTCCATGCCTAGGTTGGTCACATCTGGGTCCAAGAAAACAAGGGGGGATTTTCTTGATTTTCTTTTCTAGTGACCCCATAGCCAGGCAGGGGGTCTTGGTCCTTCCCGAGCAGAGCAGGATGGGAGACAAATCAAGTAAGTAGTGATTTTTTCCATCCCTCGCCTCCAATAATACCTGTGGCAGTGGGGACTCCCAAGAACGGAGCGCTTACTGTATGCACCAGGCCCTGCTCTAAGGGCCTGACACAAATGACCTCCTTTTATCCTCATAGGAATCCTGTGCAGTAAGTGCTATGATTACTGCATTTTTCAGACAGGGAATGTGAAACACAGAGAGTCCAGTGGCAGAAATGGGCACCATCCCAGGCGGTTGGAGTCTGGGGCTCACTCTTAACCCATCAAACTAAACTAAATCCCTCCCAGGGATCCTGACTTTGCTTTGTGTTTTAATTGTTTTAGGACTGTCACCTGGTGATAGATTAGCTTCGAGCACAGGAGGCATCTCTCCCTCTCACCATGTCTGGCACAGAGCTGGATTCATAGCAGATATTCAGGAAATATTCGCTGGTTGATGGATTCTATTTTATTTCAATTGATTTCATTTCTGAGGAGTCTGCCGTGTCACAAGCTGTGATCATCATAAGCATGTTCCAGGAGTGTAATACGGGTTACTCCATTTTCTTTTTTTTCTTAAGATTTTTAAAAATTTATTCATAAGAGACAGAGAGAGAGAGAGAGAGGCAGAGGGAGAAGCAGGCTCCCCGCTGAGCAGGGAGCCCGATGCGGGGCTCGATCCCAGGACCCTGGGATCATGACTTGAGCCGAAGGCAGAAGCTTAATCATCTGAGCCACCCAGGTGCCCCAGGTTACTCCATTTTCTACTTCTTGACTTGTGAGTGTTTCCAAATGCTCGACGTCCCTTTTCAGAGCTGCACATTGCATCCAGTGTTGGCTACGGCACTAAACTCACACCCTTAGAGTTTTCCAAGAGGAGCATTTCTTCTGCACACTTCCAGAGCAGATCGCCCTGGAAGGGTTCTTTTCCAGAACAAAAATGAGTCTAAATGGTAACTATCCCTGGGCCATCAAGGCCCCAGGAATGGAGTTGTTTGTATGGTGGGCTCTTCCAGGGTAATCCACACAAAACTCTGTCCGGATTTAGTAGCAAATATTTTTGGCACTCTGCCCAGACACCCTTGGCTCACTTTGACGGGTTCTGTGCACCCCTCCCTCCCCTGCAGCTTCTGTGGCTTTTGCCCCTGTCACCTTCTTCCGAGTATTGTCCTCTTGCCAAGCGAGCCGGAGTATCGGTGGCCATTATGAACTAACTGGTGCGGGAAGATGAAAGCTCAGCTGCCTTGCCCTGGGGAGGATGCCAAACTCTGGAGGAGGTACGATTTAGACTCCAGATGTCTCCTGGAATCAGGCTGAGGCTGGGACTTCACCTGAGGTCAGACCCCAGCCTGGCTCCTCCCCTTCTCTGTGGGCTCTCCCCACCCTTACCCACTTCCTGGGGACATTTCTTTGATGAAGGGAGACAAGGGAGCCTTGTTTCAGGGCTTGCTGTGGGGGCGCATGCCCTAAGTCCTGGATTGGTGGGTTGGATGTCATTTAAACCAGAAAATACCCTCCAGTCTCTCTCTTAAGCTTTTGTGTCTTGCACCTGCCCTAACTCTCTGCCTTCTCAGGGCCCCACCCACCTCTGTTCTTCTCACCACTGGTACATCCCCATCAATGGCTTCTGCTGGCAGCCCACCCGCTTTCCAGCCCCCTCTCTCCCTGCTTATGAACCAAACTCACATCTACTCTCTGATTCTGTTTCATTTGTCCAGTATTCAACAGATCTTTATTCTGTGCCAAGCATTCTTCTAAGTATGGGCTGTACAGTGTGTTTACCCTGACAGACCTTCCCTTTCCAGGGAGGGAAGAAGATAGTAAATAAGTAAACAAATGAATAAGCAGGGTGATCCTACGTTGAGCTGCAGGCTGTGTAGGAGATACACTAAGTGATGTGACAGCCAGTGAGCTGTAAGTGCATGTCTTACCTCCTGCTTGCTCTTCAGGCCTTGCATGCTGGTCCCCAGCTGCACCTGCTCCTAGCGAGAACACCTGTGACCTGCGTATCTGTCAGTGTCAGTGACATCGTTCAGACTGCATTTTTCTTGCCCTCCAAGCAGCATTTTATTAAGTTTAATTAAAACTCTAAATCTTCTTTTCTTCCCTTAGCCTCAGAAGCACCATCCTCTGCTGATGTTCTTCCTCCTTTTCTGGCTGCTTCTGCCTGGCCACCTTTGCCACTTTCTCCACCCCCCTGCTTGGTCATTAAGAGTGGGAGTGCCCCAGAACTCTCTTCTTCCTGTGGCCGCTCTCCCCGGGGGAACACTTCACCTCCCCAGTGTCTGTTTCCATGCATCCCGTCTGGACCACCCTTTGGAACACCTGACTTTCAATACAACCATTTTCTCAACTCTACTGGGGTGACTCAGCACGTGTACAACTTGGCTCAGTATCTGCTCACCTGCTCCCCCCACCGCCGGCCTTTTGCCTTTGAGTCTCTCCTCTTCAGACATCCCCTGTCTCAGTAAGAGGCACCCCTCTCCCCCCAGGTGCTTAAGCCAGAAAATAGACTTCACCCTCTCTCCTTCCCACCACCCGTCACATCTAAGCTATCAGTCACCAAGGGCCATCGATTTCTCTTCCTAAGGACATGGGTTGGAGCGCACCCACTTGTCCATTCTGACTTCTACTTCTCTTGTTCAGGTGCTGCTCCCCTACACCTGCCTTGACCCTTCCAGGCTGTTCTTTGCACTGGCCCTGATCATGTCAGAGGCTTTTTGCTGAATGAAAGAACTGAAACTTCTTAACACAGCCTGTTCACCTCCCCACCCTCTTCTCCGCCACTCACCCATCGCCCCTCCTCCAGCCTTCCTGAATAGCATGTTCTTTCCCAGTTATGAGCTTTGCATGTGCATCCCCTTTTCCCTGGAAAGCATTTCGGTGAGGCCCTTTGTGGCCAGGCCCACCTTGTTTGTGAAGGAGCTGCTTTCTTTTTCCCTGAAGTGTTGTGATCGCTATGGGGATAGAGGTGGGGAGGGGAGGGGGGTGGGAGAGACCACTGCTGTTTCTCTATTCCCTGTCTTTTGGGAAATTTGGAAGAGATCTAGGCTGTGGCATGCAGGGGATAGGGAAGGGGCACAGAGTGGGGAGGAGGGAGTGGGTGATGTCTAACACAGGTGCAGGCAAGAAGGGGGTCCATTGTCTGTAGAGGATTTAAAAGCAATTATAAAACCAATGCAAAGTCTGTCTGCTTTTTACTCTCATCATGCACAAGAAATTTAAAAAAATATTGATGGGATACTT
Organism: Mirounga angustirostris; assembly: GCF_029215605.1. NCBI lineage: Eukaryota > Metazoa > Chordata > Mammalia > Carnivora > Phocidae > Mirounga > Mirounga angustirostris. The sequence continues at coordinate 157,802,712 of NW_026991712.1, forward strand.
TTTCGCACAGGAGAGGACTGTTCTCCTCCTCTTCCCTGGGTCTAGGAGTAACTCCTGGAGTCACCAAGAAATAGCAGGAACCATGGCTTACTGACCACCATGTGCCAGGTGCTTGTTAGGTTTGTTAGGATGTTTATCACATGAACTCATAGCAGCCCTAAAAGACAGGCATTATTGGACCCATTTTAAAGGTTAGGAAGCTTTAAGGAGACCAAAGAAGGCAAGTCGGCTCAGGCACGTCTCGAACTGCCAGTGGGGAAGCCTTGCATGTGGGCGGTTTGTCCTGAAGCACGTGGCTGTGTTTGGCCTGGTGCAAAGCAGTCTTCCCGATCTGGTTCTGCTTTCCCTTGTGGCCCTCACGAGGCCTGTGCTTCCAAAAAATTTGCTTTAGGAAAGGGCTTTGGAATTCACACCTAACCCCCAAACGTTCCGGACAAGGTCTGGCCTCACCAGCATGCCAAGGTCCTGCTGATAGGGGAGAAGACCCGGGCCTGCAAGCATTTGGTGCAGGGACAAGGAGGTAGATTTGGAGAAAAGTCGGGCTGGATTTGAATCCCAGACCCACCACTTAAGTGACCTTGGGAAGCTTATTGTCAGAGCCTCTGTCTCCTCATTGTAAGAATGGGATGATAGTAGAAACGGACTCGAGAGAGCCTTTGGGAGGGCTTAATGATTTGAGGGCTGAGATGCCATCATCACCGTACCCATTCGCATTGGGTATCAGACTCTACAGTGTATGTTGAGCTCATGGCAGAGGAAACGATGTGTAATAGGCATGTGACTAACATTTCCCTCCACATGAAGGGTCCTCAGAAGCAATGTCCACATTGATATTTTTAGGGGGACACCCCACCCTTCAGTGGGGTCCACGAAACAGACCAGAGGGTGCTAAATACTCCTGACCGACACGGAAACCACATCAAATGGGAAACCAACTTTCTGGTTGGAGCAGTTTCCTGGTGGAGGAAGGGCTTTTTTTTTTTTTTTTTTTTTAACAATCAGTAAATGGTTATTTTCCCTGGATATAACACCTTGTTAAAAAAGGAACGTATTGATATAATTGGAGACATCACAGCAGATGTTCGATTTTTAACAGTTGGGTTTTTTTTTGCATTGCCTCTTGGAAGGGAGCATCCACCAATGCAGGCGCCATGAGTTGGCCTTCAGCGTCGGGTCCGAGCCTCCGTGGCAAGGATGCTAGCCCGTGGGAGTGCGAGCATGGTGCTTCCTCCTTGCAAAGAGCCGGTGGATGGTTGGTGTATTAATTAAGCAGTGGGTTTTTAATGCTTGCGGAATGAATAGATCTGCTCTGTCTTCTAGCCTGGGAATCAGAGCTCTTAGATTTTATGTTATTTCCCCCCAAACAATCAATTCTTACAACACTCCTGTGAGAAAATAAAGCCTCTGTTTGCTTCAGCTGGAAGGAAGCTTTGTTTGTCTCTCTTCCTACCTGTAGAGACGTTGTTGCTTTCAGAAAGTCCCACCTAGCTGGGGCTCTGGGCTCCCCTGCCTTCATGAATTCTTAGAGAGGAAACCTTTCCGTCTGCTGTGTCTCTCCAGCGTGCAGGGGTGCGTGTGCATGCAGCCTTATTACCTGCGGGCAGGCCGACCTGAAGACACAGCTCAGCCCTGAGACGCCCCCAGCACAGAAGACTGAGGTCATTCAAGGAATCATCTCACCTGAAGAGTTTGGGCCTCACCCACAAACAAGCTGTCCCGGAGGTTGGGCCCAACAAAGAGTCTCTCCAAGACCAAACTCTAGTGAGGCTCTTCCAAGCTCTTTTCTACTAGGCCTCAACATTTAAGCTTCTGTGTTATTTTCTCCTTTGTCCAGTTTTGGCAAGAACCTTGCTAAGTTGGTTTTGCCAGAATCCCCTATCCTCTGTATCTCTGTAACCCTTACTATCTGGTTGGGTTCCTCATCCTCCACCTTCCCCGGGTGAAGGCTGCTCACCCTGGCCTGCCTTCAGCAAGAGGCCTGCTAGCTCTGTTTAGCCAGAATGCCCCCCGGCTCCTGAGGTTTCCTTTCGGTAGTTTCCCACCCACTGAACCCCACTCTGCTCCTAGGCCATCAATCCCCCTCTTCCTTGTTGTCCTCAGAGTTGAGCCCAATCCTTCTCCGCTGCTGCAGACCCCCATTGCTGTGGTCCCTACACCTATCGCATTGTCCCCCTAAGTAAAGGTATCGAGTTTTCCAAAGTTTGGCTTGGTAATTACTTAACTTGCTGTGCTTCCAGACCTGACCACACTAAAGCCTGTTGTGGGTTTTCCTTTTTGTACTGAGTTGCTGGTGCAGTGTTAGTTTCTGCTTCTGCAAAAGGCCCAGCCAGGGTGCTCTTATAGTGTGCATCTGAGAGTGTTTTTCAGATGGCTTAGGAAGGTCTGCTGATCTGTTAAATACAAGCAACATTTACCATTTATTTCCAAATAGACACACTTTGGACCTTCCAAAGCCAACATGCAGAGGACCGAGGCGGGGGGTGGCTTTGGAGAGGGGCTACAACAAAGATCAATGTCAGGTCTAGGAGGTCACTCTCAGTGACCCTGTGGTGACCATCCTCACAGAGCCATGACATCAAGGAACATTGTGTTGGCGTGGATTAATGCCAGCCTCGCTAGGGCTTATTTTCAGTTTCTGAACAAACATTTTGGTATTGTCACATGTTTTGAGAATGGAAGCGTTTGAATGTTTGCCATTTCCTGGGTGTCGGAAGGGAAAGAGAGAAAGCAAGTGGCATGATCCTTCTCAGTGTTCAGTGTTCAGGGTTAATACAAACAACATAGGGTTAACGCTAAGCAAAGGATGAGAAGCCACATTTGCTGTACTCTTTTATATCAGGGACTGAGTTAGGCATTTAATAGATGCACATTTTAAGCTATAAGGTAACCCGAAGAATGAGGTCATGTCAGAGGCAGGTGGTGGCTCCAGCTCACCAGGTATGAATCCTGGTTCCTCTGTTTACTAGCTGGGTGATCTTGGCCAATTTACTTAACTTTTCTGCACCTCAGTCTCCTCATCTATAAAATGGGGACGAGGAGAGTACTAGGGCAGAGTGTGGTTAAGAAGATTGAGTGAGTTGGGGCACCTGGGTGGCTCAGTCGTTAAGCGTCTGCCTTCGGCTCGGGTCATGATCCCAGGGTCCTGGGATCGAGCCCCGCACGGGCTCCCTGCTCAGCAGGAAGCCTGCTTCTCCCTCTCCCACTCCCCCTGCTTGTGTTCCCTCTCTCGCTATGTCTCTGTCAAATAAATAAATAAAATCTTAAAAAAAAAAAAAAAAGAAGAAGATTGAGTGAGTTCGTATGTGCACAGTGCTTTGAATAGTGCCTGGCAATTAGAAGCTGCTATGTGAGTTTTGTTAAATAGACACAGGGTACGTGTGGCCCTGAGAAGTGACGTCACTTGTACGAGGCCCCTGAGCTCGTAGGTAGTGGGTTGGGATTTGAACCCAGTGCTCCCTGGAGCAAGGTTTCTCAGCCTCAGCACTCTTGACATTTTGGGTCAGATAATTCTTTGTTGTGGGGGTCGTCCTGTGCTTTGTAGGGCGTGCGGCGGCATCTCCGGCCTGTGCCCACTAGGTCAGGGGCAGCAGCCCAGCTCCAGGGGTGACGACCCAAATGTCTCCAGATATTACCACATGTCCCCTGGGGGCAAAGCTGCTGTTGGTCGAGAACCACTGAGCCGCAGGGGCTACCACTTGGAGGGTGTAACAATAGGCTCATTTCTCAGTTCTAAGGTGAAAAGCCCAATTACCCGGTATCACCTTTTTTCTTTATAGACCAGTGGTCAGGGAAGGCTGGGCCCCCGGTTGGCTGGTGTCTACACACGCAGCAGCCGAGAAGCCTCTGCATCTGGGCCCAGGCCAGCGGCTTCTCAGCCACAGTTGTGAGATGTTTTCTTTTCTTCCTATGGTTAGGCGGGATTTCCACAGGTCCAGAAGGGAGCCCATAAGGGAGGTCCAGCCTGGGGCTGGTTTGAGGTTCTGTCCGCGGCAGGCAGGGCTGGTGTCTGTGTGTGTTCCTTGGAAGCACGGCTGGGGGGTTTCACTGGAGGCGGAATATGAAGGGTCCCAGAGCAGAAGGGTCAGCAGACACGAGGAGGACTAATACCCACGGCTGCTGGGCCAGAATGCCACCCCACTAAGTACCCGCTCTCATTTGCCTATTTCCCGGTCTTGTGTTCACGTTGAGGCCTTTTCCGTGCTTTCAGTTGCCCAAAGTGTAGCTTGTGGCAGTGATGGGCAGACGTGGGATGTGAGCAGAGCGCCCAGCGGAGCTAAGTTAAGCTCCCTTTGCAAGAAATATGCTGGCCGGCCACTCGGTGTGTGACCAGGTTGTCAGAAAACTGAGTTAGCGCACCTGTTGCTCTGGGCGAGGGTAGGGTGGGGTGGGGGGAGGGCGGAGGTGTGGGGATAGTTTTTTTTTTAAGATAAAGCTCTAGTGTTTGGGCCAACGTAAAGAGAGCTACGCCGGCTCCTATTCAAATGATAGTTTTTGTAGGTTAACGGTTTTAAATCAGTACTCACAGCTTGGGTGTCCCAGATATTTGGTTCTGGTCCAGATCTTGCTCTTCCTTTGTTTGGGCGCAAGCTCTTTTCCCAACATGCTGTAGTCCTGTCCAGTGGAAACTTGATATTTGCCCTCGTGTCCCATCGAGGCTGGGAAACAGGCAGTTCTCCAGCGCTGACAGGTCTGGAGGTGCCATTCATCCCTCACAGACACTTCTCTTTGGTGAGTTTGACTCTCCCCCTTTTGTTTGGAAGGCCGTGGCTTTTTACAAGCTATAAAATCAGGACACGGGAAGGCAGGTTTGTAGGGTATGTTGTGGAAGACAGCTCCTCAGTAAACACCGTTAACCCCTGATCTCTGGAGGGCTGCCTCCTAAGTGAGCTTGTGCTCTAAAGCAGCCCAAATGGATTCTCAGAACAGAGAGAGCAAGGGGATCGCCAAGGACTTCTAGAGAGTGCAGTGAGTGGGAGTCTCACCCCGCCCCCCTTGGGAGGGAGCCTCATTTGTTCAGCTAATATTTGTGGATCTAGCCAGGCACTGTGCTGGGGACACAGTGACGGAAGCCTGCAGGAGCTCCTGGTCCAAGGGGCTCAAGTAGAATCGATACCCAGAGCAGGAGAGGGCAACCCCTCTGTGAGCTTGGCCCTCAGCACAGTAATGTAGGCCATCCTCCTTTCCGTTTCCCCCGATGCCACTGCTTTATGGTTGGGAAGCACAGTGAGGGGAAATGAGTGCGTGTTTTGGCAAGGTTAAATTAAATCTCTGAATCCCTCCATTTGGATACAAACTGTCTTCTGAGAGTAAAAATAAATGTGAAACCCAAGGTTGGGAGATACGTTTGGGGCTTTGAGTCTATGGTCTGCCTGTTTCCTTGGTTTTCTCTGTGGTCCTGCCCCTTTGCTGGAATGCTTGTCCCTGTCAGCCCAGGGCTGAAGGGGAAGACCAGCCAGTTTGGTCACATAGATCAGACAGCAGACAAGTTCCCTGGCAAAGGACCGGGTTGTATCTAAAGCCAAGGTGGTCCTTCCAGCTGAGTGCTTCAGTGCAATCAGATAGCAGTGGTAGTCTGGGGACCCTGGAGCCCCTGGGTCTAGAAACTGTACAGGTCAGCCCATGTCTCCGGCTGGCCTGCTCATTTCAGGGCTCCCCTGTGGGGAGAGTAGGGCTGTAGGGAAACTGTAGGCCTCTCAGGCAGACTGATGTTTCAGATCTCTTCTTTATAGATTATCTGATAATTATATGGTGAGGAACATGAGTGGTGCCTGAGCCAAGTATTTATTTCCAGGTCGGGGTACTGTCTTCTTGGGCCCAGCTAGGACCCGTGGATGTTTTGCAGGTTATGGAAGGAACCATGTACAGAGACCAGAGTTAACTACCCCACATTTCTCATGCCTCTGAGCTGCTCTAGAGCCTCTTAGAGGGTTGTCTCCCAGGCAGTTGCCTGGCCAGGGCAGTTGCCTGGCCCAGTCTTGGAGTCAGGATTCTGGAATCAGGCACATGAGGGCTTGAATCTTGGCTCTGTCACTTACCACTTAGGTGATGGACAGAGGGGGAGGGGGGTGTTCCTTCAATTCTCTGAGCCTCAGGCTCCCCATTTGTGAAATGGCCAAGGATTAAATGAGAAATTCTAGTAAAAAGGCCCATAATGGGGCGCCTGCGTGGCTCAGTCAGTTCAGAGTTTGACTCTTGATTTTGACTCAGGTCATGATCTCAGGGTCGTGAGATTGAGCCCTGTGTCGGGCTCTGCGCTCAGCAGGGAGTCTGCTGGAGATTCTCTCCCTCTGCCCCTCCCCCCACTCTCTCTTTCTCTCTCTCTAAAAATAAATAAATATTTTTTTTAAAAAGGGGCCCAGAACAGTGCCTATCCTGTGGTTCTTCAAAACTTAAACAAGTTGTCACTTTGCCCAGGAATGAGGCTCTTTCTGGCTTTGGGGTCCCTCCTGTGCACCCCAAGCACCCTCTATACCCTACAACTTATACACTTGTCTGTTCTCCTTTAGCTGTAAGGTTCTTGAGGGCAGGGGCTGTGTTTAGCTTTCTTTACGGACCCGGTGCCTGGAATAAGGCAGCCAACCCAGAATGCTTATCACACCCCAGGCTCAGTTCTGAGTACTTCACACCTATAAATTTATTTAATGCACACCAGGGACCCATGGGTCGGTGTACTAGTATTATCCCCATTTTACAGACAAGGAAACTGAAGCATGGAGGGCATGAGTAACATGGCCCAGGCACACAGCTAGTATGGACAGAGCCAGGATTCAGACCCAGGGAGGCTGCCCCAGAACCCGGGCTTTTACCCGCCTTGCAGGGTGTCTCCTAGGAGTTGTTCAAGGGGTGGTGAATGGATGGGGCAGGGTTATTATTAGCAGTTAACTCTGGCAAGTCGCTTATCTCTTCTAGGGCTGTTACTTTGTTAGTGCGTGCAGGTCAGGGTTCTTACGAGGGTGACATGGGAGTGATGAGCGTGGCGGGAGCCGCTGTGTCAGCAGGGTCCCCATCGTCATGAGTCCTTTCTTCCTCCTGGGAGCTCCGTGCTAGAGCTGCAGGTTGCATACTTCATTGCCCTCCTTTTTGTGGGGCTTCCCACCTTTCCACTCCCAGGCACCAGAATGTAGGAGAAATGTGGGTCCCTCACTCTGCCAGGCCTTCTTGCTCTAGAACTCACCGAATGGGTGCTCTTGGCAGCCCTGAAAGCAGCTAGGGGTACCCACTCTGCCATTGAACGTCAGAACACGGGACGCTGGGTGCATGATTTATTCCCGAAGTCAGGCCCAGCAGGAGCGGTGAAGCAAGGTATCCCTTCAGCCCCAGGAGAAAGGGGGTGCTGCCCTTGACACCTCTGCAGGGTCTGGACTTGGCAGTGGTATTTCGGGGAGTGGGGTGGCAGTGGAGGGAGAGGTAGGATGCAGCCAGGGACTCTGCACTTGGTGTCTGGAGACATTTCTGCTGGGCACAGCTGTGACTGAGGCTCCCCAGCAAAGTGCACTTTAGAGTGTGTGTGTGTGTGTGTGTGTGTGTGTGTGTGTGTGTAGAGACAAATAATTGTGGTTCTGGAGCTAATATTTCTACTTCTTACTCTTTCTCAGGTGTGATTTTTTGGAAAAGATTTATTTGTTTATTTGAGGGGGGGCAGAGGGAGGGAGAGAATCTTTAAGCAGACTCCATGCTGAGTGCAGAGCCTGATGTGGGGCTCAATCCCAGGACCCTGAGATCATGACCTGAGCTGAAATCAAGAGTTGGATGCCTAACTGCCTGAGCCACCCGGGCGCCCCACCTGGGTGTGATTTGAATCATTTTCTTGGCTTATGTGTCTAACAATGCGCTTTTTCTCTGTGAGGCTCCCCACACCAGCCAGCCTGGGTTCTCCTTCCTCTCTGGCGTTCCCTTGGCCCTTCTCTGTAACAAAGATGCTCCACTTTGCTTTTCTTTCTGGACAGGCCTTCCTTTCTGCTACTTCTTCTCCTCTCCTCGTATGTCTGCCATATTTACCCAAAAATGCCCTCTGCTTGAGAAGAAGAGCTTAGCTGTATCTTAATAGCGAATATTTAAACCAGTTGAGCTGAACAATGGAACTTCTGGGGATGATGGAAACATTCTATATTTGTACTGTCCAGTACAGTAACCGCGACCCACATGAGGCTGTTGCATACTTGAAATGTCGCTAGTACAAATAAGGAAGTGCATTTTTAATTCTGTTTCATTTAAATTAAATATAAATAGCCATATAGGGTGAGCGCCTGCCATTTTAGATGGTGCAAGTCTGGGGAATATGGCACCTGGAAGAATCAAATCAGGTTCAGTTATGTTGTGTGGGAATGTGGGATTATCTGTCCTTAATCTGGGCACTTGTTTGTCATAGAGTCAAGTTTTGTCAGTGTCAGGTCCTCAAAATGCCTCTTACCTGCCGACCAAGGTGAGGGAGAAGTCTAATGCATTGGCCACCATGATAGAGCTTGTGGCTGATTTATCACCCGTCACCCTTCTCCACTCCAGCCTAGAGTGCCCAATGTCTCGGTGCACAATGGGGTGAGTTGCAGAGAATTCCAAACTCAAGGTACCAAGTCCTCCAGACTGGGGTCTGCTACTTCCTGGTTGGATGATGATTTCACCTTCAGGGATGGATCGAGATTTTTGTAGGGCTTGAAGCTTATGCAAATTTTGGGCACCTCTTTAAGAGAAAAAAACATGTAAAATCACAAATACAAAATGAGGTACAATTGTGAAAATTTACTTAGAATGAGAAAAGAAATCACATCCGACATAAGTTTTAAAAGCCTGACGTGTATCACAAACTTTACAAAATCCAGAAAAACAACCAAATGTTTTTATGAATGATTTGCCTACCAAACCTCTATACTTTTTTCCCTTAACATCTTTTGGCTGAATACTCTTTGATCACCTCTTCATATGATAATGACTTTGTAATTTTTGTAAAGGGAGACTGAAAAGATCATTTAGTTTTTCTCCTAGCATGGCTGATGAAATTTGTTTTTTATTATTGGTAGTCCCAATGCATAAAACATGACTTCATAAACAGACATCCACTTTTTGTTGTATGGCTATAGGTTTGGGTCCTGCCATGCAGGAATGTTGATAAAATCTATTTTGTGTAATTCCCATCAAGAAGGGGAAAAGCGTTTGTGTGACTATGTTCAATGTTTCATTAAATGTATTTCTGACAGGAGAAAACTTCTCTTTTTGAGTAGGTATCACTGTGAACTAAATGCCCCTCCTACAATTCCACATGTTTCATGACTGGAAGAAATGTTCACAGACTAGCTTCTGGCTCTGGGTATTTTTTCTTTCTTTCTTTCTTTCTTTCTTTCTTTCTTTCTTTCTTTCTTTCTTTCTTTCTTTCTTTCTTTCTTTCTTTCTTTCTTCCTTTCTTTCCTTCTTTCTTAAGATTGTATTTATTTATTTGAGAGAGAGTGAGTTGAGAGTGAGCAAGTGAGAGAGAGAGAGAGAGAGAGAGAGAGAGAGCACTAGTGGGGGGAGGGGCAGAGGGAGAGGGAGAAACAGGCTCCCCGCTGAGCAGGGGGCCCAATGCAGGGATGGGGCTCCCAGGCTCGACCCCAGGACTCCAGGATCATGACCTGAGCTGAAGGCAGGCACTTAACCGACTGAGCCACCCAGGCACCCCATGGCTCTGGGTATTTCAGTCCTTGTTTTTCCTCCCTTGCCCACATATCTGAGGGGCCAGATGTTGCACCTTTGAGTCTCAATGACAGTGAGTTGGTCCAGTGGGTGGTAAGCATGTTTCTGGAAGCCATGGGGATAGCTGGGGGGGGGGGGGGGGCACAGCCAGCAATAACCATCCTCTAGATGGAAGTGACTGTGAGCCACACGCAGAGATCCCACTACACCTAAACTAAATTTATCTGCAAGTCAGCTTCCTCTTAGCTGGCTCCCAAAATGCCTGTAGCCACTGTAAGTCCATTTGACATGAAGGGAGATGCAACAGGAGGAGACGTTGGAATGGAAGGAGACAGTGCTCCTAACCAATTGCAACTAAAATAGCTTGATTTTGATTTAAAAAAAAAAAATCCGATTCTGTAAATATGTCTCTAGGGCCTCAAAAGGGACCCATGCAAAAGGCCTTGAAACTTTCTTCATTAGTTTCATGGTCAGTCTGCATGTTCATCGCTCTGAAGCTCAGGATCTTCATCTTTAAAAATGGGAAGAATAAGGGGCGCCTGGGTGGCTCAGTCGGTTGAGTGCCCGACTCTTGGTTTCGGCTCAGGTCATGATCTCAGGGTCCTGGGATCGAGCCCCTTGTCGGGGTCCACGCTCAGCACAGAGCCTGCTGGAGATTCTCTCTCCCTCTCCCTCTACCCCTCCCCCTGCTCTCTCTCAAATAAATAAATTTTTTTTTTTTTTAAAGAATGGACAAGTGAATGAACAAATCAGTGACAGAATGCATGTTTGCTAGCCATCTGCTCAAGTCCAGTGGCCTGCTCTGAACTTGCAGTGTGTCCCAGAGTGCTGAGGAGCCGCAGGGGAGGCCGGCTCCCCAGGCCAGAAAGGGGAGCCGAGAGCCAGGAACTGAAACCCAGCTCACAGGAGTGGGAAAACTCCAGGGAATATTTTAGCGGGCAGAATTTGTACGTTTTCTTCAGCCAGGTCTTGCTGCTCACGACTTTCCCCCATGCTATGACTCAGGGGGGCTGTGTCTAAATGATGTTAAGGCCAGAGTGGATTCGTGAATGCTATGAGGCTGGAACACGGTTCTCAGCTGCTTCAAAGCCTCCTCCATAAAAGGGACTGCTCTGTGGTGAGCGTAGGGGGGCGATGCCTTTGGAATTGGGCGGCTGGGACCAGGACACTCCCCAACAAAATTCCACAGCCAGACTGAGATACCCTGGATCTGAAAATTGGTGGTTGCGCCAGGAGCTGGGGTGGTGATGATAGCAAGAGAGTTCCCTGGAATTTGGAGCTTGTGTCCTGAGCCCCAGGGCCCCTCCTGGGCCTGCCCTATGCGGCTGCTACCGTGTGTCAAACATGGTGGGCCGCTTGGGGACGGGCTGGTGAGCAGAGTCTGGGCACAGACCGCAAACCCGGAGGGCTCTGGGCCTGGCGCGGAAACACCACGAGACTCCAGCAGAGGCTAAATCTGTCTCCACTCTGGTTTCCTCATTTACAAGGACACTGGTCATGATCGCTTTTACAATTTCTTCCATTACTAACCTTTTAGGATTTAAAAAATCCGACCAGGTTGGAATTGACCACCTCTAGGGAGTAACCCTCTGAGGGTGGGGAGATGGGTAGTGTCAGCAGAGACGCAAGTTTTCCAACCCTTGGTGTCCTGATTTCAGTTCCCCACCCTTCTGCATCAGCACCCCTTGCCCGTAGTCGTGTGGCGGTCAGTATGACCACGGAGAACCGGCACGCCCGTGTGTCCTTCCAGATGGCAGGGTGGCATGGGTTCCTGCTCAGCTGAGCGAGAGAAGCAGGCCTCTAAACAGTCTGGTCGAATGCCATTTTTTAAAACAAAAAAACCACATCTATGTCTATGTTCATAGAAAAATACTGGAAGGAATTAATCCCAAATGTGAACAGTGTTTCTGTCTACTTGATAAAATCATAGGTCACTTAATTTTTTTTCTTGATTCTTTAGAGGACCCCCTCCCAAATGTCCTACCTTTAGTATGGACTGTTGCAGTTTTGGAGCTGGGTGGGGTGGATGGCAGGTGTTCATGGGGAGGGGTTTGCGAGCCCCGGTCTCCCTGGGAGATCCCACACTAGCTGGCATAATGATCACGCAGGGAACTTGTTTAACAACTATAGGCTTCTGGACCCCACTCCAGAGATTCTGACCCTGTGGATCTGGGGTGGGGCCCCGAATCTGCTGGTGGCACAAACATCTCAGGGGCCCCCCTCTGGGGAACACTGGCCTGGGAACTCTTTGTTTGGAGCTCGGCTAACAGAGGTGTCAGGAGAGATCTAGCTTGAAGCAGGCAGGTGAAATGAACATCCAGCCGGGCAAGGTGACTCTGACAAGATGCCCCCAGATGGAGGTGGCTCTGGGACAGAGGTTGGGGACAGGCAGGGTGAAGCCAGCGGGCGGTAAATTGTGGGAAATACCCCGCAAAGCTCTCAGAAGATCGAGTTGTGCCAACAGCAACTTGCTGTCAGCTTCTCTCCCCCTGCCCCCCCCCCCCCCAGGCTGCCTCGGACAGGCACAGCGGGGCAGACTGGGTCCTGTGGGGCCAGAGTTCTAGGTCTTCCGGCCCCACAACAGGTAGCCCCAAATACGAGTTCTGGTTCTCCTTCTTCCCAGTTGTGTGATTGTAGGTGCGTTCCAGCTCTCAGCTGCACTTTTGTGTCATGTAAATGATGTCACCAACTTCATACACATTTTGTGGCAGAATGAAGTAGTCCATAGCAGGAGGTCATGAACAGTCATGACCTCTCTCCTTCTCACTCCTCGGCCACTTGGGAGAAAGGCGGCATGAGAGACCCCGTAGCTGGGTGGGTGGGGAAGGACAGCCTGGCTCACAACACTGCAGTCTGATTGCTGCCTCGGTCATTTTCACGACAGCTCCTTCCCAGCAAGGCACGGTTTTCCTGGAGGATATTTACTGCCAGGACCTCCAGGGAGCTGGCCCAGCCCGACCCACTGCTTCCGTCCAGCCCCATTGTAGCCAGTCTCTGTCTGTGAGTCCTCAGAGCTCCAGCGACCCCTTGAATGGTATCCCTCAAACTCTGTCCATTAGGGCTTTGCTTTAACCTTCACGCTCCCTAAGCAGCCAGCTGGCTCTCTTCTCCTAGATGGTCCCTCATTTTAGTCTGGAATGTCCAGCAGACAATTCAGTCTTGCTCCTTTCTGCTGTTTTAAAAAATTTGCCTTTTTAACCCTGCTTTTACAACACAACAAACCAAAGCTGTAATATAGTGAGTGGATCCTATCCCACCCACTGAGCTCCCAGGCCAAGCATTTAGCAAGAGACTTTCTAAGTGAAAGTCATATTCTTTCATTCCTCCCACTATTCCATTCATTCAACAGATACTTCTTGAGCACACACCGTAGCAACAACAGTTCTCCTGTGTTGGGTGCTCATGATGTGTCCAGGCTGGCTAGTCCCTGACTTCAGGGGCTCCCAGTAGACTGGGGATACAGACAGGCAGGTGGTTATTTACAGTGCAAGGAATGATGTGAGAGGGAAGGTATGGGCTGCCTTGGGAGCAAGTCAAGATGGACACCTCACCCCCGACTCCCAAGCCTAGCTGTTGCGTAATACAGTCAATTGCCTAATGATCTCTTTTTCATGTGGAATGTGCTTCTCCTGCAGCTCTCAGTTCAGCCACTCTTTTCTGTGCCTACCTAGAAGACAGAAGACCTGCCGAGGCCTCTGTCCAGAGCTGGGGCTTAGAAACCTCCAGCCCACGTAGGGCCTGGGGTTGGCCGGCCTGCAGAGTAGTGTCTGTATGGGTGTGGGCTGCCATCTTCCTTTTCAGATCGACCAGAAAAACAGAAGTGCCAGCCAAGCACAGGGACAGTCCTTTGGTTCCTTTTTCCTCCTTAATGCAGCAGGCAGCTGTTTATCTGAGAGAAACAGGTTTGCCCAGTGGGACGTTTATTTGGTTTCTTTGGCTGATCATGGGAACACACCTGCCACTTTGCCACTTCCTGCAAGTCAAGCGGTTTCTTAGAAAAGGGACATATTCCTTAAAATATATTGTGTGGTTTGGGGGTGAGATAGGGTTTCTTGGATTTTTATGATTTAATGTGTCTGCAAAAACATTGAGCCACAAGGTAAAAATATATTGACTGCCCCTTATGGGAAACTGGACTTCCCTTAGGATTAGGGGGCTAGTCATTTTAGTGTCTGTACTCAGTTTTATTGCTTTTAAGTTTTCATTTGCTCCTCTTGCTGTTTCTTAGCACATCTCTCTAAATACATCGTGGGCGGGCCATCATTGGTATAGTGTGCCTACAGTAAAATGTCTACCTGCCAACCAAAATAATTTAACTGAAGCTCTATAAGGAAAAGACAAATAATAAATTTTCTTAGCTCTTATTTTTAAATACCCCTCTTGTTTTTAAATACCCCTAACCAGGGCATGTTCTGAAAGTAGGGTATTAAAAAATAAGATTTAACTTACAAAAAAATAACATGTAATATAAATTTTAAAAATATAAATATTTAGGGGCGCCTGGATGGCTCAGTCATTAAGCATCTGCCTTTGACTCAGGTCATGATCCCAGGGTCCTAGGATCGAGCCCCGCATCGGGCTCCCTGCTCAGTGGGAGGCCTGCTTCTCCCTCTCCCACTCCCTCTGTGTCTCTCTCTGTCAAATAAGTAAATGAAATCTTTAAAAAAATTTAGTTTGAGGGGTGCCTGGGTGGCTCAGTCATTGAGCGTCTGCCGTCGGCTCAGGTCATGATCCCAGGGTCCTAGGATCAAGCCCCGCATCAGGCTCCCTGCTTGGCGGGAAGCCTGCTTCTCCCTCTCCCATTCCCCCTGCTTGTGTCCCCACTCTCACTGTCTCTGTCAGTGAGATAAATAAATAAAATCTTAAAAAAAAAATAAAAACATTTATAATATAAATTCTAAATTATAAAAATATATAAAAGATGTAAATTGTAATATCAATTATAAAAAGACATATATTATGTATCATATATGCTATACATAATTTATTACGTATACCTTAAATATGATATGTATACAGAGACACAGTGGGCTTGTATATTAATACGGTCATCCTCAATTACTGTACCTATATCTGAAATACTGTACAATCAGACCCCATGGTCATGGCAGAAAGCTAGGGGATAGTTCTGAATGTATCTATTAAAAAAGCCGAATTTGATTTAGATTTAGTTTAGTGTACTTACTAAGATAGGAAAGAGGACTGTGAACATTTTGGAAAATTTTGAAATGAGGATTTGGAAATGACTGCATATGTATTTACCAGAAATTCTGAGTAATCAGCACACCCCGTTTCCAGAACTTTCTGTAAGATTTGTAAGAAGAGACCATCAAGCACTGGATAAGAATGTGAAATTGTGGAATCAGGTTGGCCAGGTTCATATCATGATCCCAGCTGGGACGCCTTGACCCGGGGAATTGGCCTCTCTCACCTGATTCCTCTTCATTAAAGTGGGTGTTGAGATGGCCCCCACCTCTCATGGCGGTTGTGGAGATTAGATAAGATAGAACGTGCAGAGCCCTCCGCCCGGGCCCTGTCCCGTAGTAGATGTCGTGCGAGCTGCCATTGCCCTCTCCACTGGCATCGTCATCCCCTCCATAGGGACCAGCCTCTCCCTGTCAGCTGGCTCCTTACTGCAAAGGGGCTTGAGTTTGAGGAACTGAAATCGTGGGGTGTTGTGATTCGATGTTTCCAGGAAGTTAGGCTAGGATAACAAAGTGAGCTCTTGAGTTTTGTATTAGAACTTCTGGAAATAATGACCCTTTATGCTTTAGTTTGGTTATCAATAAAATGAAATTAATGCCACTGTGTTGGTGCTAGAGAATGTGACATCTGGTCTCACAGCCCTCTAAAGCTTGTTGGTGCTGCTAGCTGATCCAAGATGAGGGAGGTTTGGGCTCGTGGGACACCACTTTCCTGTTCGCTATCAAGCCCGAAAGCAGCAACCCCGAGAGAGTGAGGAGGCCGCACAGAGGTCAGACTCCTGTCATGCCTCCCTGTTCAGATGACTTCCTCATGTCTGGAGACCTTGAAAACTGATCCTGAAATCCAGGGCTTAGTCTCTTCCGTAGTTTTTTTTAAGAAATTAAAATAGAATCTCTCAAGGGCAGAAGTCTCCTCTCTCCCTCCTTCTCCTTGTCCCTGCAAGCCTTGCTCTTCCTGAAGGTGACAGGTAAATGTGGCCTCAGTCAATGTATACACATCTGCAGGGCCTGCTGGGGGTCCACAGAGTGAGTGCTGCATTGAAGAGGGCACGGAAGAGCTTCTGTTGTCATGATGAGAGTGTCCCCTTCCTGGGGAGCAGCTCTGCTGAGTCCGAGAACTGAGGTCCAGCCCTAGCCCTACCCCAGGCAAGTTTAACTAGGTTCTCTGGGCCTCACTATTATTATCTGTAGAATGGGGGTAATGCTAATACCTAAATTGTAGAGCTGTGCTGGCGTTTGGTGCAAAGCATTTGAAACCGTACCTGGGGCATAATCAGGGCTCCATGACAGTTTACCACTGCAGTTAGCTTTGCTTTTTACCTTGACCGAGGAACTACTTGGGCCACGAACTTCCCTAATATTTCTGGAAAATGAGTAAAAATTTCAGATGTTCTTCAAATACAAGCTGTAGAAAAAGAAATTAAAGCAGAGGTTTCAGAGTGCGTTCCCCCCCGGGTCTGAAGTATGTATAGTCTTTCAGAATTGGGACAGGTGGAGGTGGGCTGGGGAGACTAAGAAGGGGGCTGTGTGCCAAAGTCCCGGGAATGAAGGGAGGTCTGCCTGAGATGCTGTGATCCTGAGACTCAGACATGCTCTGGAGTGCTCCAGAACATGGCAAAACAGAATGGGTTTTGTTTTACTCCAGTTAAGAAGCTCATGGTATTTTCAGGAAGAGGGGATTAGAGATGTGGGGTAACCTAGGAAGTAAAATTTTTAAATTGGGCAGGTGCTGATAGAAGCATTCTTAAGCTCAAGAGGGCCACGTCCTTGCTTTCTCTCACAAACTGTCCCTTCTTTGGGGCAAGGTGAGTGTGAGTTGTTCCTGCTGGCTCTTGGCTTTGTTGATGGAATAGGAAAGGTAGGGTAGGAAGGAAGGAGGGAAAGAAGGAAGGAAGAAGGAAGGAAGGAAGGAAGGGAGGGAGTCTTTTTTTGTATTCAGCTTAGATCAGTTCTGCTTTTATCTCTGCTTGGTGAATTTGGATCCTGTGGGTGTGTGAGTGTGTGTGTGTGCATATGTGTGTGTGTGTGTGTGTGTGGTGTTTTCCTTTCCTACCTTCTCCCCAACATCAATTTAAATTTTATCATTTGAGGAAGTGGTTGTAAACTAAAACAAAATGACCAAATATCACACATCCAGATTTATGCTAATGAAGTGATTGTTCAGAGAGAATCTCACCCTTTTCTTCCAGTGAAGTTATTTCTTTCTGAGCCTTAGGGGTTTGGTTCCATTGAAACACAGCAGGACCCTGACATACTTTTGGAGAGAATGAAGATGAACCCCTGCAGAATAGAATGTCCTTAAAATCGGTAGGTAGGGTCATGGTCTTCGTGTGTCTTAGAGAAAGTTTTACAAATAGCCTGCTCTGTGGGTGCAGAGACTTAAATCCTCCACAGTGCCGGCTAACTCGTGGTGCTTAATTCATATTTGTGGATTGTTAGATGTGCAATTAATTAAAAAACACTCTTAGCTGGATGGTTCCACAGAAACTTGCTAGGATTCCCTGGTGCATTTTACAAATGAAATTAGGCTTTGTGGGAATTGTAAAATTATATATGTATGTATATTTCTTTAAATCTCAAATGCAAGAGTATTTCTGAATCCAATTTTGTTTCCTGTCTTTAATTTATGCTTTCGTCCTTTCTCTATAGCAGGGGCTATTTATTTGTAAATATACTCCAGGACTCATTTAGGAATCAGATAATTTTGTTGACTCTGTGGTCAGAAAATGCATTGATTTGGTTTCTAGGTTCTAGATAATGAACAACATCAGAAAGATAAAAGGAATTTCTTCAAACATGTTGCCATCTTTTATTCTTAGTCTTATTAACATCTTAATAGTATTATTTTTTTTTAAAGATTTTATTTATTTATTTGAGAGAGAGAATGAGAGAGAGAGAGCATGAGAGGGGGGAGGGTCAGAGGGAGAAGCAGACTCCCCGCAGAGCAGGGAGCCCGATGTGGGACTCGATCCAGGGACTCCAGGATCATGACCTGAGCCGAAGGCAGTCGCTTAACCAACTGAGCCACCCAGGCGCCCCCTTAATAGTATTATTTAATATGAATCCCCTTTCACATGGACCATGTGCTGTACAACCCCTGTCCTTGGGTGTTTTTGGGGTGTGGGTGTATGATATTGCTGGTGTGGGGAGAATGGTTGTAGCCTCAGAACAGCGACACACACCTGGGATAGAGCACGGAATTCAGTGGAATTGGCTTTGCAAATAAAATGCTAGAATTCGTTCACAGATACAACTTCTGCATCTTCAGACAGCTTTCTGTTGAAGGGAAGGAGGGTTCGGTTAGAATTGCTTGCATCAGGGTATGAAGGGCTGTGAGGAAGAACGGTGTCTTTGTCCAAGGCCCAGCAGAAATACCACAACTTCAAAAGCCCGTCCTGCCTCAGGAGCAGCCTGAGGGGTGACCTGCCCTGGGGGTCACGTGACTGCCCCCAGGAAGGCGTTCCCTCCCACAGAGTCCCTGAGCTGTTAACCCCACTGCCTTCAGGGCAGGGGCTTGGGTGCTTGGCAGGCTTGGGGAAGGGGGAATTCTGCCTGGAAACCTAAGTTAGGGCAGACTCCTGAGTGAATTATAATATTATTAACCGAAAAAGAAACAAAAGAAGCTTTAGGAGCTAGCACTGTGTGTGCACTTGGCTCATTAGGACCAAATTAACTTCTCTGTGCATACAACCTTCCCACTTTGCAGATAAGGAAAGCAAAGCTGGGGTGAGGGTGTTTAGTGCCTCGGGAGGGTGGAACAGAGGCTCCAGCCCCAGGCGGCAGAGCCTTAGACCTGCAGAATTTTCCAGGCTCCACAGCACCATCTTATAATGACACTGTTCTCATCAGAGTTGGTTAAGAAGTAGGGAAGAACATATTTTCAAGGGCGCCTGGGTGGCTCAGTTGGTTAAGCAACTGCCTTTGGCTCAGGTCATGATCCTGGAGTCCCTGGATCGAGTCCCGAATTGGGCTCCCTGCTCAGCAGGGAGTCTGCTTCTGTCTCTGACCCTCCCCCCTCTCATGTGCTCTCTCTCTCTCATTCTCTCTGTCTCAAATAAATAAAATCTTTAAAAAAAAAAAAGAACATATTTTCAAAACATTTTTATGCAAAATGAATCCATTTTATCAGGGTTGGTGCCTTGCTATGAGAAAATGTGGCTGGCTAGAGGAGGGTAGTTTTCAAGGGCTGAATTTCAGCCTGACGTTCGAGTGTGACCAGGTAATACGGAGATGATGCTAGGAGATCACATTTTAATGAGCAAGGAGTCCTGGGCGGCAATTTAGGAGACCTGGGTTTGGTAGTGTTAGCAGTAGTAAGAAGAGGAACATTTGCTCAGCATTAGATACGTGCTGGACACCATTCTAAGAACTTCACAAGAGTTGATTCATTTAGTTCTCACAAAAATCCCCTGAAGTAGAATCTATTGTTATCCTTATTTTATAGACAAGGAAACTGAGGCACAGCGGTTAAGTCATTTGCTCGGAGTTCTACAGCTACCAAGCAGCAGACCTGGGGCTTGAATTCAGTCTGACCACAGAGCCTACCTCTGCTCCGTTACTCAGCTCCCCTCTTTCGGGCTCCACACTGTGACCCCTGAAACATTGCTTCATCAAGGAATATATATCACAGACTCAACATTTCAACAATATTTTGGAGAGCTGCCAAAGGTGGTCGCTTAAAAATTTTGACAACTACCATTTACTCTTATTATAATTTCATAAAAGAAAGGAGAATATTAACACCCCCCCTCCAACAAAGGAAGAAGGACACAATTTCAGCTTGAAGAACAATCCTTTCTGAGAAAGGAAAGTTGTCTACTTTATCTGAACAAATACCTAGTCATTCACTTGGCAGGTGTGCCTTGAGTCCCTACGGTGGTTAAGGATGGCTTTACAAAATAGACATAGGTCCCACTTATAGCGGAACTGGCATTCCAGCAGGGGAGACAGTAATTTAAAAAAATAAACAAAAAAAATTGTATAATTACAAATTTGTTAAGTGTTCCGAAGGCTATGAGCACGGCTCAGGGATAGAGAATAAAAATGGGAGGGAGCAGGTGCGTTGCTAAGGAAGGCTTCACTCAGGAAGTGAAAAGACAGCATATGTGCTTGGGCGGGAGAGGGGGGTGGGGGGGGCAGAGGGACCAGCACGTGTGAGGTCAGTACAGGACTGGGAAGGGCGGGGGGGGGGGGGTGGCAGGAGGAAGGCAGAGGGGGCCATGTGGCTGCTAGAGCTAGCTCAGGGCCCAAGAGGAGGCTACAAAGAGCAGCCCGGGTCTGGTGCCCTCTCAAGAGCCAGGTTAGGAGCTTTGATTTTTCTTTTTTTAAGTTTTTATTTAAATTCCCGTTTATATACAGTGTAATCTTAATTTTAGGCATATAATGTAGTGACTCAACACTTGGGAAAACTGGACAGCAATGTTCAAAACAATGAAATTGGACCACTCCATACCCAGAAATAAATTCAAAATGGATTAAAGACCTAAATGTGAGACCTGAAACCCTAAAAATCCTAGCAGAGAACACAGGCAGTAACTTCTTTGACATTGGCTGTAGCAACTTCTTTCTAGATATGTCTCCTGAGGCAAGGGAAACAAAAGCAGAAATAAACTCTCGGGACTTCATCAAAATGAAAAGCTTCTGCACAGCGGAAGGAACAATCAACAAAACTAAAAGGCAGCCTACGGAATGGGAGAAGATACTTGCAAATGATATATCCGATAGGGGGTTAGTATCCAGAATATATAAAGAACTTAAAAAACTCAACACCCTTAAACACCTTAAAAAACTCAACATCCCGATGAGGATGGGGCCAGAAGGAAAGCCAGGGCCGGGTCAGGATGCTTTTGCCACTGTTGAGGCCGGAGAGGCTGAGGGAGGGATGCGGGGGGACAGGGACGTGGAGTCGCGGTGGTAGCAGGAGTCAGGGCTTACCCCAGTCAGGGTCAGAACGGGAGACAGCAGTGTCATATTAAGACAATTCAGGAGGGACCATTTACACAGGCAGGGGTGGTGCTCTTGCCAGAGGCCTGAAGGGCTGAGGAGAGGGGGACATTACTGAAACCCTAGAGAGAGCAGGAACCTTCAGGGAGGGTCAAGCCAGGCTGGTATTCTGGCTCTCTCTCTCTCCCCTGCAGGCAGGGAGCTGGACCATGAATTCACTGACCTCGCCACCTCCCTCTTCGCTCTTGTGATCCCGTGCCTGCTGCCCTGTTGGCTGGGAACCAGCACACAGGGTGCCCATTGTTGGGGTCCTTCCAGGGTCAGCCCCTGCACAGAGAGCAGAGCAGAGAGGGTGGGGGGCAGATGTAGTGGGAAACAGGGCACAATGGGCTGCACCAAGACAACCCCAGATCCGGTGTGAGCAGCCGGGCGGAGGTGGAAAGGCCGGGAGAGGAATGGGGGGGGGGGGTAGTCAGGAGTTTCTTGTCCCTACGGACCCACATTTGGGAACCACGGACTGAATCCCTCAGGGGCGTGGAGTTTTCATCTGTAAAATCAGCGGTCAGATGGGATGGCCTCTGCAATTCCTTGCAGCTGTTTTCTTAGGGGATCCCCTCAGGGTGTCTCTGAGTCTTCTAGAATCCTGTCCTTCTCGCTGCTGCCCGCACACCAAGACAGAAATGTCACGGTGGGTGGCGATGGGCGTCCGGCCTGGCCCTCTGAAGGAGCAGGAGAGCCTTCGGTTGCCGCCCCGTCTCAGCTGTGCATTGCTGTGTGTGCAGTCGGTTGCGGCCCCGGGAGACAGAGGCCCTGGCTGGCAGATACACCCCGTGAGGAAGAGGCGCGCTCTTCTCTTTACAGACGGGTGTTCTAGCCGGCCAAGCCCAACACAGGCAGAATCCTCTCAGTGAAAGGGAATCAATGGGCAATTTTCAGGCCTTTATTCGGCCTTCCAGACGAACATCCCAAGTGAAATCCCAGCAAGTAAATGTGTTCCCTCTTCCCTGTCTTGGCTCCCCTTAAAAAACCCAGTGAGTAAGAATAAAAAATGCAAATAGGCTTCTGTGATCTGCTCATATCTGTGATAAGGGAAATTTAAGGCATATTAAGTAATTCCTGACTGCTTTTTAAGGCAAGAAAGGACGGTTTCAGTGAAGCCAAGGAAAGTCTGCCATACCCTGAGTCATCATGAGCTCAGACCAGCGACGCTGGGGTCATATCGTGACAGCCGTCCAGGGCGGGTGTAGACGTGCAGGTGTAGGGGGCAGGGAGGAGGGGAAGGAGGTTCCTGATCCCACAGTGAGGCCTGTCATAGGCTTGGGGCCAGAAGCTCTGGGAAGCTTCCCCATCTTCCAAGGATTCCTCGTTTCCCCTGGACCTTACAGTTTGATCTCTCATCGCTCAGCGCCCGACTACCAAACTTCTGTTTAGGCTTCAAAGTCCCGAGATTCCCTGCTTTTGAGAATTCACAATCCTCCTACTTCTCTTTGTCCTCTTCTCCTCCCTTCTTCCTTTCTGAGGGTGATGGGGAGTTCTGGAAAGATTTTAAGAGGAGCTTATTACCTTTCAGAAAACGAGAAAAGGCCCATGTGAAAAATATGTCCCTGTGAATACAGAAACTCGAAATTTATAAAATTTCAATTTGGTGGCTTGGGAAGTTGCCTTGTATAAAAGAATGAACACCCCTGAAATAATGTAGGTATGGGGTTGTAAACATCCCGGTTTTTGTCGTTCTGATTATATTTTTGTAACACGACATCCCATGAGACGTTTCTTGGCCTGGCTAAGGACAGGATGTTAGGACCCCCCCATGTTCTGAAGAGAGGTGCTGGGTTCTGGGCAGGGCTGGCTAACGCATGGCCCGCCCTTGTTCTCAGGCAGAGGGCTGTGCTGGAGTCTCTGCCAAGACCTTGGCTTGGCTCCTCTCAAGGGGGAGAGAGGGAGATGCCCCCTCCATAGGCCTTATGCCAAGTGAGGGGCTCCGTGGCCTGATGCTGCCACAACAGTGGAGACTGGTAACCAAAGTTCCTAGGCAGCTGGGTACGTGTCTCCTGGATCTGATGGCCTCTCCAAGTTCAGACTCTCCTGGAGAAGTCTGCCAGTGACGGGCCTGTCAGGACTGTCCCTAAAGACAGAGCAAGCAGAGGACCACTGCGGGGGGGGGGGGGGGCATGGCCTCTGAGGTGGGACCAAGGTGACCTTTTTCCGGGGTGAAGTGGGCACAGGAGAGGTGGCCAGCTGGAGCTGTCCTGACAGGACCCTGGGCCGGAGAGTGCCTGCCGGCTCCTTCAGCAAAGCAGCCCCAACATGTTTCTGGATGCACTTGCCTCCTTCCCGACTCTGGTTTCCTCTCTTATTTTTAAAAAAATCTCTCTACTAAGCACTTCAAGAGTGAGTCTCTTGGTGATTTCTATTACTCAGGATAAGTTTGGCATTTTCTTACAAGGTTAAACATATACGCACATGACCTAGCAAATTTACTCCTCCATATTTACCAAGAGAAATGAACATTTATGTTGGCAAAAAGACTGGTACGTGGATATTCCTAACAGCTTTATTCATAACAGTCTCAAACTGGAGTTAACGCAAACCCAAATACCCATCGACTAGGGAATGGATCAGCAACTTGCAGTCCACTTGTATTCTGGAGTGCAACTCAGTAATAAAAAGGAACACACTGCTGATACAGACAGTGGTGGGTGTGAGTTCTCTAAGTATTACGCTGAAGCCAGTTATAAAAGAGTGTATATTGTATGCTTATACGAAATCCTAGAAGAGTCAAAGCTAATCTATTGTCCTGTGATGGGGTTGGGAGAGGTAGGACCAGGGGTTCACCAGGAAGGAGTTTAAGGGTACGTTCTGACATTATGGAAATTTCTGTGTCTTGATTCGGGGGTAATGGTTCCCTGGGTGTATACATTTGTCAAAAAACATCCAACTGTTCATCTGAAATGTGTGCATGTTAATATATATAAGTGATACCTCAGGAAAGCTGATTTTTATGAAAGAACCTAGTAAAAGTAACATAAAAGTTTTCTTTAAAAAGTTAGTATTGAGGGAGTTGCTTGTTGACAGTCTGATCTCATCGATGTGCCAGAGTTTTTGCTTTATTAGCAGTTGAAGATTTTGAGCTTCTTGAAGTAGTCCCCTTGTCTGTTACCGAGAGTTCTTCCTGGCGACTCATTGAAGGCTTTCTGTGAAACTGCTGATAAGACCATGATTTTATTGATTTCATTGTCAAATACAGCACAGATTCTGGAACAGTGTTTCACAGAGATAGTGAAATCATCCTGCCCTCTGGTCGTTTCAGCAGATCAGCCTGACCCTGGTCTCCGTGGAAGTGTATTCATCATCTGATTCATTATCGGGAGGATTCTGCGTCCACTTTTTCTTTGTCCATTTAATGTGAGAAGGTCTCAGAGATAATTGTGACAGTTAATTTCCATGTCATCAAGTGGCCCGTCCTCACTTTTGCAATCTGTTCTCCTGGGGCTTGGTACATAGACTGGGCAGTAAGATGTATGGACTTTGGAATGTACACCGTTTGCTCAGCCTTAAATAGTATTTGTTATAGAGTCATCCAGTGAGCATTTTCTAAGCTTTAAATGCATGCTTGTCACGGTACCGGGTGCTGTGGGATGTATGAAATCAGATCTTAGACTCCAGTCCTGGGGAAGCCTCGAGGGGTCATTTGGTCCAGCTCTTCATTTCAAATGGGCAAGGTAACTGTCCCTCCTTCATGGGTAAAACATCCCTGTCCCTCCTCCACCCCCAGTGCGTATGTTGGTACCCTGCCCTCCAGTGTGGCTGTATGTAGAGATTGGGCCTTAAAAGATGTAACTAAAGTCAAATGAGGTCACAGAAGTGGAGCCCTCGTCCCAGAGGGTTGGTGTCCTCGTGAGAAAGGGAAGCAACAAGAGGGGTGCATGCTCAGAAGAAAGGTTCTGTGAGGACAGACACGGTGAGAGGTGGCCCTCTGCAAGCCGAGGAAAGAGGTCCCAGGAGAAACCACACCTGCCTGCACCTTGATTCCAGACTGCCCACCTCCAGAACTGGGAGAAAATCAATGTGTGTTGCCGAAGCCGCCCGGTCTGTGGTATTTGGTGACAGTAGCGAGGGCGCGCTCGCTCGTATAGCACCCGAGGGGACATCTGCCATGGACAAATCATCTACCTGCCCTCGAGTAATAGGAAACCTTGGAGATTTGATCTGAGTGCTTTGTGAACTTAGTGAAAGCACATCAAACTCCTTGGTTTTGGCCTATCTTTGTTCTCCTTCTTCCAGAAAATAAAAATAACCATATTTGGTGAGTCCTTAGCATGTGCAAGGCCTTGTTCTGAGTAGTTCATATGTACTAACTCGTTTAATTATTAACGCGATCGTCTGAAGTTAATGTTCTATTTTTTTAAGTTTTTATTTAAATTCCACTTAGTTAACACACAGTGTAATATTAGTTTCAGGTGTACAATATAGTGATTCAGCACTTCCATACAACACCCAGTGCTCATCACAAGTGCCCTCCCTAATCCCCATCACCTATTTCACCCATCCCCCACCTCCCCTAGTTAATATTCTTATATTCCCAGTTTGCAGATTTGAAAACTGGAGGACAGAGAGGTTAAGTAGCACAGCTAGTCTTGACTCTTGGTGGGGTCAAGACCCTAACCCAGGCAGTCTGTCTTCATCCACCTTGCCCTTAACCACCTCCACCGACCCCAGGTTAACACCCACAGGCCTGTCCTCTAATCTACACCATAGAGCTGCCCCTGGGGAAAGGAACTTTCGGCCTTTGCTTGACATCTTACTGTTTTCCTTTATTAATAAATTTAGAAATGACTTAATAAGTCTTCTTTATTAAATTTAGCAGTCCTGTTGATTGTGACATCAGTTATAGCTGTGTGAGGTAGACAATAGGGTACATTTTGGAATTTTGGAATACCAGTAGAGCTTTTGAATGCTTTGACTGACACATTTGTACCTTCGTTCAGCAGGTATTTACAGAATACCTACTGTTTTCCAGGAACTGTGTCAGGTGCTGGGGATGAAATAACAAGTGAATCAGATATGATTTCTGTCTTTCTGGAATTCACGAGGGAGATGGAAAGTAACTCAGAGTGTTGTACATGTAAATATTTAGTTAAAAAGTGAAAATAGTAATAAGGAGACTTTGACCCATTGTGGGAGCTCACTAATCATTGTTGAATGAATGAGTCAAGGAAGGAAGGGAGGGAGGAAGGGAGGAAGGAAGGAAGGAAAGAAGGAAGGAAGGAAGGAAGGAAGGAAGGAAGGAAGGAAGGAAGGAAGGGAGGGAGGGACGGAGGGAGGGAGGAAGGAAGCCCCGCCCAAACATTCTTTGAAGAAGGGACATTTCGGCTGAGGTCTGAGGCGAGAGGGGGTCAGCCAGGTGAGGGTGGTGGGATGGCCAGTGATCCTCAGGGCTGCGGCACCCCCTTCTCAGAGCAGCAGGGGCCCTGAGTTTGGGCCCTCAACGACCTCATGTCCTTGACTTGGGACTCACATCCTGAAAGAAGCTTTTACCTCTTACAGCCACACACATCGTGTTCTCTTTCTTTTCAAATCTGTTTCGACATTGTTTGGGCTGTCTCCTCATTGTTTGCCCTCTAAATGTGTCACCTAAAATGTTTGTTCCTTAATAATTTACATTTTTGTAATGTCTGAGGTCTATTTTTTTTTTCTCCAGGAGGAACACATTTTCAACTTCATGATGAAAGCTAATGGAGAAAGCACTTTGATTGTACAAAAATTTGCTTTATAGATAGGATTACTGAATACATGTGTTCCATAAAGAAAATTACTTATGTATGGAAAGGCTGATCCCTTCTGTGGAAGCTTTCAGGTTGAATGTGGCTTTTGCGCTTTGGCATTGGATCTCGGGTGGCTGTGTCGGGTTCTGCTGTTTGCCTGGGGGTGCTGGTGTGGGGGTTCCCTGGCATACCCTACTTAGATTGAGTGTGGTGTCTGTCCATCTGTTGGTGAAAGGGAAGCAGTCCTCTTCCACTTGCGTATCTTAGGGACAATTAGCAACCAGGGAAGCTGAATTCTTTTAGCTTTTTGATCCCTTACTTGTGACCATCAGATTTCTCAATGTTAAGAGGTGACCCCCCCGCCCCCACCATGTGGTGTCATGTAGTGAAGCCAGAAGCCCTGTTCCGCAGTCTTCAACAAGCAGGTTGATGGAGAGCCAACACTTGCTTTTATCCTACTGACAGAAGCAGTGTGGAGTGTGTGGAACGTAAACACACGGGAGGCTGGATGCCAGGAAAGATGTACATGGTTGGTTGGAGCCTCAGCTTTGCTGCGGAACATCCCTCTGACCCTCAAGCAAGTCATCTGATGTTCTGAATTTTATTTTCCTCACTTACAAAAGGGGAGATATTGGTGTTTATTGAGTCATTATGCTGAGAGCTGTCTGTTTTTTAAGAAATTATTTATATCAGCCTTTCATCAACCTTATAAGTACTAGTATCTCCATTTAACAGATGAGGAAGCGGAGGCGTAGAGCACTTGGTACCGCACCCAGAATCAGTCTACTTGTCAAGGCTGCACTAGGGTTTGAAGCCCAGACCTGCTGCCAAAGACCATGCTTTCTCTTTCCTCCCTCTGTTCCTTCAGGGTGTTGTGGTGAGCACCAAAGAGCCATGAGCAGGACTGTTCCAAACCTTAGAGCAATCGTTTGCTGTTTTTTCCCATAGATAATTGGTTAGTTTGGCTGAAATCTGAGGCTGCTTTAGGATTGAATGTAAACAATTTGAGACTGTTGGCTCCAGGGGTATTATCTATTTTCATTGTTTGTTATCCATCTGGCCACCCGAGGGGGCTTAAGAGCAAGGTGTTTATTTGCATAAAGGTATCCCAGCAAATGGACACCCTGTCCCCGCAATCCTGCCATCTCTCACCCATCCCCGTGCATTCTAGATATTTGTGCATTTGCAGGGCACTTACTCTGTGCTTAACATTGAAGAAGTCGAACCTCTATCTGATGGAGCTTATATTCTAGTGAGAAAAACAAAAACCAGGACCAAAAGAAAAAAAAACATGAAAAAGTACGTAAACTATTGGTGGTCGGGGCTAAGAAGACAAAGAGAGCTGGGTAAGGAAGGAGGCCAGTGTGGCTGGAGTTAGCATCAGCCAGGACAGAGAGGTGGGACGTGAGGCCCAGCAGGTGGCCAGTGCAGACCCAGGGGGATTTAGTGGGCCAGTGGAAGGATCTTGATGCTGGATTTGTTTTACTGTTTAGAGACATTGGCTTTTACTTGATTTGAGCTGGGAAGCCTCTGGGGCCTTTGAGCACGGGAGAGGGAGGAGGGCAGAGATGGAGGCAGGGGGTCTTGAGGAGAGGCTGTGACAGTTGTCCACAGAGAAGTGTGGCCTGGGGGACAGCAGTGGAGGGGTGGGAAGTGCCTGGGTCCTGGGTGTGCTTCGAGATGGAACTGATGGGTTTTGCCATGCCCTTGGTCTGCCTGCCCTTTACCACACAGGTGACAGAGTAGGAAGAACCCAAGTCCGGCCATTCACCAATTGGTGCCCCCATGGCAGGGAGATGGGTGTGTTTGACTGCATGAGTACGGTCTGATGAGACCTCACGGTGCAGGGTGGGGCCATCTGGACCTCGGGCATCCCAGGTTAAGCACAAGGAAGGCAGAATGGCTCCCCATATGCACAACATGTTGAATGAAATGAAATGCATGGTGTAGACAGGCCATCTTGGGGCCTGAGCTGGGGCCTCTCTTGGGCCAAGTGCAGCTGGAGCATGTCAGGGGCAGTCCATAGGTGTGGGAGAGTCAGGGCAGGGAGGGAAGGTGGCAAGGGGCTACTTGGTGGGGGCCAATAAAAAATGTTGTAGTTTCTTTCTTTATGCCAGGGGTCTGAAACTGCGGCCTGCCTGGGAGCCAGGTCTCCCTACTACCTGCTTTTGTCTAGGCCCTCAAGTTAAGAATGGTTCTTACGTTTCCAAATATGTTTGTCAAAAAAAAAAGTCAAAGAAAAATAGAATATACAACAGAGGCATATGTGACAAATATTTCCTATCTGGTCCCTTATAGAGAAAGCTCGCCATAGGCAGAGGATGGCTTAGAGAAACTGGGACCAAGACAAGGCCACCCCACCCACCCCACTTCGTGCCACCCTCTGGAAGATGGTGCTCGGGTGGACCCCTGGTCCTGGAAGGCCCGGCGCAGGACAGCATGCTCTCTGCAGTCCCTGCCGAGCACCTCTTTCTAGGAGGGAAGATCCTCCGTGGCCAGGTAAAGTCTGAATGATCAGAAAGGCCTGCCCTGGCTCCCCATCATGGTGGCGGTAAGGATCCTGGGGGATGACAGAGTCGTAGATTTTATGAACTTTAAAGATAATGTCTGAAATACTCCGAGGTTGCCCTTTCTGTTATGGGTACCCTGGCATCGAGCACCCTCGAGACAGAGCCTGGGTTTAAGGCAGAATGTGTATGATGAGTTGGGACATTTAGAGCCTTGTCCGGCTCTTCGGGTGACCTGTGAATGGCTGTTAGCCTCTCAGGGATGGTGCTCTGATGCTGCTGACCATACGGGGTGGTGAGTTGCGGGAAGGGACCAGCCTCATGTCCTCTGAATGCCTGATGGGCCAGCTGTGCTCCTTGGAAAAACATTCAGTATGCCAGAGATCAGCCAAGGTCAGGGAGAAACTGATTCAAGACAAGACTGATTTGGAGAAGGGCAAGTAGCGAGGGAGGTGGGAAAAAAGGAAGAGGTAGCGGGTAGGGATCACCTGGGCGAACATATTTGACCGTCTGGGCCAGGCGAGCCAGGCCGGTTCTGGGTCCAGACCCAGTAAATCCCACAGGGAATGGCCAGTTTCACTGTGGATCCTTGGCAAGTAGCCTGCCACGGAGAGCAGGCCGAGCTACGTGCAGAGGCCAGGAGGCAGGCTGGGCAGTGGCCAGCCTGGGGTTGCCTCTGAGCTGCGGGTCAGCCCGACCTCTCTGGCTTCCAGCTCTGGCTGAAGGAGAGAGGGCCTAGGCGTCCACTTTTGCCCATGTGGTGGCACCACTGGTTTCCACTATGTTCCCATTCCTGGGGCTAAGTGAAGAACCCGGCTCTGGGAGCAGTGGCCTGGGCAGAGGGGTTGGGGCCTGGCCCCCGCTCTACAGACATGTCCATCCCCCACTCCCAGCCCACAGACTGAGGGCATCTGCCCCCCATACTCTGAGAACTGCCTGTGTCCAGGGGACTGAAGGTTCCTAGAATGTCGGCCTGGATCTGCCTCCAGTGGTGAACTTCACCTTGGCTGGGTAGTTACCCATTTCTGTCCGTTCCTGGGCAGCAGGGCTGGGACACCACCTGTAGTCATGGTAGGGGAGGGAAGGCACAGAGGGGCTCAGATTTTGACATTCCTTTCTATCGTAAAAGCCTTGTTAGTTGACTTGTCAACTCCTTTGGGCCTGTTTGTGAACTCAAAGCTCTGTGTTATGTTTTTTGGTTTTTAGCGTGTTTTTCATTTTGTTTTTTGTTTTGTTTTGTTTTCCCCAATCCTGAACTACCTGTAAGAGACAAACGGTGTTAACCTGGGTGCTAGCCAAGTTGAAACTGCTGCCATGGCTCAATCCTCCTTCTTCCTTCCACAGCTGTAAATTTTAATTTTTGTGACTTTTTCTTTCAGCAAATGTAAGGGTCTTACAAACGAATTAAACCCGATTTTACTCCTAACTAATAATTTATAAACTGAATTCAAGTCTAAAGTTCCCTGGTCATGTCTTCCTTTGCTATAAGATAATTCCTATCTCTCCAGAGTATAATGCAGACAGTTTCCCTAGGTCATTTCTAGCGCAGAGCTGCCCTTCTTTAACGACCATTGGAAGAGATGACAAGGCTGAGACCAGAGCTCATCCCTCTGGTTAGGGATGTGGCAACTCTTGGAGCATTCTCTGAGGGCAGGGGCCAGATGGTGGGTGCTGGTTGTGCCTCTGTGAGCCTCAGGATGTGGGACCCCAGCCCTAGCTCCCCCTCCCACCACTGCCTAAGGGCTTATAGGCAGAGGGCTGCACAGAGGTCCGACTCACTGGTGGTGCCCCTTGGCAGTGCCAGGTCTCCTGTCTGTGCCTGTCATTCCTACCCCCCTGCCTCTAATCTGTGTTTAGCTCCAGATGCTGTTCGGGCTCTGAATAAAAGCTGGCATCAAGGAGGATATAAGCAAGGGCTTTAAATTTCCTGCATACCAAGGAGAAAGTGGATTTAAAAAAAATAGACCCAAGTATCAAAATTGAACAGATGCCTGAGTTAACCCCCAGTGGGGTCAAGTCCAATGATGGGAAAGTTTATACACCTTACGACAAATCCCTTCACTTTTGCAATTGAACGGCCCCAGCCTCCAAAACTGGCAGGAAACACAGTGCTCTCATTAATCGCTGCAAGACTTCTCTGGAAACCCAGATTAAGTAGCTCTGTGAAGGGAATCTGCTTATCAAAATACTGATGAATAGGCTGGGTCAAGGGTGAGAGTCAGAGGCAGCCAGTGCTGAAGCATAAACCCCTTGGATTAGAGCGAGTCGCTCAATCTTTCTGCCTATTTTAGCTGCTAAAGCAATTTGCAATCTGGATCTGATGCTCCTTTGATAGTCTTCCTTACCTAGAGATTTTCCCTGGGCCAGCCACCCCTCAGCTGTGTCACTGGGTAGCTGCCATCAAGACATCTTCTGTGAATTCCTTTCCATCCTGGTGGCTGCAGTCACTCTATTTGGTATATCCAGAGGTCCTCCGCATGTCCCAGAGCTCCTCTGAGAAGAGAGGCAGGTGAGCCAGACCATTCACCAGATACGCTTCAGTGCCTGTTCAGGGTAGATCCTTCTGTCCAAAAGTCACCCATCAGAGACCTGTTTGGGGAACAAGCAGGCATGTTTCCATGTGAGAGGACCAGCCTAAAGATAGCCATGGGCCACTTCATTGTTCTTTTGGGGATGGGGGCAGCTTTAGAAATGGTGAAAAGTTCCACCACTTTTCTGGATCCATAAGAGATGGACTGGGGGTGATGCCTGTCTGGCTCTCATAGCCTCTGAGTCTTTGCAGCCATCCAGCTCTCTGCACATGGCGTGCCCTCTGTGTGAACCCTTTCTCCCTGCACCCTCCCCTCCGTGAAGGGTCCTGCTCCTGCTACCTGGCCAGGGCACCAAAGATGCAAAGGGAGTTTGGAAGGAAGGGAAGAAAACTGCATGCCCCAATCTTGAGGCTGCGGGGGGATCTCCAGCATAAGAGCTTGGAGGGCCTGAAAGGCAGGCAGTACTCAAAATGAACAGTTGTTGGCCACTTGGATGTAGAGGATGGCATCTTCACTTCTCTCCCCAGTTTTTTTTTTTTTCCCGGATGGATGATTTGGGGGGAATTGTTTGCAGATAGCTAATCCCATTCAGAAATTCTTCTTTGCTTCAATCATGGCCCTTCTTCACCTGGATGTACAGCCCATTTCCAGCCCCAGTCAGCTCTTAACAATTGTTAAATTTTAGTTTCAACTTGGCAGACAGGGAACCCTGGACTACAGAATGTCCAGTGATGCATCCAAGATCCCACAATCAATGGACTGGGAGAGCCAGAATTACTGGGGTCTAATTTCTATACAGGGAAATGCACAGATGACTTTTCTTTTCTTTTTTTTTTTTTTTAAAGATTTTATTTATTTATTTGAGACAGAGAGAATGAGAGACAGAGAGCATGAGAGGGAGGAGGGTCAGAGGGAGAAGCAGACTCCCCGCCGAGCAGGGAGCCTGATGTGGGACTTGATCCCGGGACTCCAGGATCATGACCTGAGCCGAAGGCAGTCGCTTAACCAACTGAGCCACCCAGGCGCCCCCACAGATGAGTTTTGACAAACTCACGCACCTGTAGAGCTTACATCCCCACCCGGTGAACCAGGATTAGAATCACTCTCTTGGCCACAAATGCAAGATTATGGAAAGCCCAGAACCTGATGGGATTTCAGCTCCCATGAAGAAGACCTTCGTGTCCCCGCTGTCCCCATTCCCTGAACTGGCACATGGCATTGACCCCTTGCCTTTCCTCTCTTGTCCCATTCCCAGAGCCTGTGTCAATCTTTGAGGTGGACTTCAGATTTCTACCTGGTGTAGATGGGGTTGTCTAGGAAACCAGAAATAACTGCAGATTCCAGGCTGTGCATTTCGGGTGATCTTTGGCCACTTCTTTAGAGCCGCATAATACTGACCTTCTCTGCTTTTCCCCCTATACTCTCCTGCCCTCAGGTTACTGGAAGCATCCCTACAGGGCCCAGTTGCTTTCAGCTCCACAGCGGAAGTAGGTCTGACCTTCCAGCTTAACTTACAAGGAGGTGGTGGCTGGTAGCTGCAGATGCTGGGTGACACGGGGACGGATGATTCTGTGTCTGGGAATGTGTGTGCCAAGCGGAGGAGGAACGCCTCTGAGATGAAGCTTCTCTTTGACTCATCTTTGTCTTCCAGGAACTGGAGGAGGTGTGCATCTCACACTGCTCACGTCCATTCCACCTTAAGCATTTGCCTTTTAAAATTTTTTTTTTTTTTGCACTCATTGTTTCCTTCCCTCCCACTGTCATTCAGAGTAACTGCAGCTGCGAGCCTGCACTTGGGGTTACCTCTCTGAAAGGGAACTGCTTATCTGCCGTCTTTATCTGTAGAGCGAGAACACTTGTGTCTACGTCAGCAAAGCTGGGGAATCATGAGACCCCTTGTCTCTAAGGATCTCTATCTGATTCCCTCGCCTGACTCTGAAAATCCAAGACTCCTGACTTGCCTTCAATGTTCCTTTCACAACTAGCTGCCTGTCTTTGTTGAAATCTGTGGTTCTCTGTCCCGGTGCATCTGTGGGTCGCCTCTTGGACTCCCAGCGTTTCTAAAGAGGTAGGAGGCAGGCTCGGAGGGAAAGGAAATGTGGAGAGTCGAGCAGTAATGTGATGGAGAAAATGCATGCCAGGCTGTTGGCAGGGGTTGGGGGGGTGGTGGAGGAGGAGGAGCTGATGGGAGGGGACGGGGGACGAGGGAGGGGAAGGGGAAAGAAATGACTCAGTACTTAGCGCTGAGCTGTGAGCATGTGCTTCAGTGGGAGAATCACTAAGTCCTACCGTGCTTCAGCAGAAACGAGGATTAGAAATCTGGGCTTCTCAGTGTCCCTCTTCCTGTTCTCTGTAGCTGATCTCAACCTGGGGTCTGATAAACGGGTAGGGGAGAATCAAGAGCAGAAGAGGCGGTAGGGGTGCGCAGAATGCGTACTAACTGGCTGTTTGGACAGACAGCTGTTTCAGTGTCGCTGGCTAGAACTTCAGCTGCGTTTTCATTCCCTTTAGCGGAATTACAAAGCCTCATTTTTGGCCTCCTGTTTCCAATGGATGCCTGCCTTTTGGTTGTTTGGGCCTTTTCAAGTTCTCGCAGAACTGCCTTTACTGCCCCAATCTGAACGTGTCACTTCTTACTTCCTCAGCTCCAACCTGTTTCTTTATCGTTGACAATGCCACCTCCACCTCCCAGCCACCAAGCTGTGGATTGCTGGATTCATCCTGAAGCCCTCTTACCGAATCCTTCCCCAAGCCCCTTAGATGTTTGCTTCGAGGTATCTTTCGGATGTCTTTCTTTCCCTCCCATGGCCAACACCGTGGTCCTGCCCTGGCCGCTGGCATCTGGGCCATTGTAAAAGCTGCCCAGTGTTCTTGTCCACCCCTAGCCTACACGGTGTCACCCACAGAAAGCTCAAGTCTTTAAGATTCTCCTTTAATTATGTTAATCTGCTGTTCACACGTCTCCAACTGCTCCCTACCGCTTATTGGATAAAGCCCAGGCTTCTCTGTGCGGGATACAGACCTCTCTGAAATCTGGCCTCCTTCCTCCCTATCGCATTCCCTTCGTCTCTGCCTCCCTTAAACAAACCCCCTTCCGGGGCCAAGAACCTCCCAGGCTGCTGTCACGGTCTCCCTTCTCCCCCAGATGCCAGCTCTCTTCTTATCCACCTGCCCAACCTTCCCCTCCCCTCCCCTCCAGCGTGGAACACAGCCCCTTTCCCCATCAGGCCGCTGGCCTTCCCCTGGCCATGCCGGCTGCCCTCCGGGGCCTCTGGTGGCACTCCCTGCAGGGACCTCTTTTTGACTGCCAACGTGCCCTACCACTGCTGCTGCTGGGAATCTCGGCTCCTCGGCCGAATCACAAGCCCTCAGCGTAGAACCCCGAGGTTTGGCGTTTATCCGCCCTGGCGCTTGGCCCAGTGCAGCACGCTCACGGGCCTGCACGAATGCTTTTGGAGGGATTGAGGTATGCTGCTCAAGCAAGGCACAGAGGGACTTTGTACGCCCAGCTACAGCCTGATCCCCAGACGGAGGACGGAGTTTTGTTGGGGGTCATTAGCTAACCAGGCTATGACGGAGGGCGGCGTGCGGGGCTCCAGGCTCCACACAGCACCGAGCTCTCCCCACACCCACTCCCCATCTGAGGGGCGTGCTAAGGGGCTGGCAGTTCAGACGCCCTCCCCTCTTAGTTTGGAGTTTCACTCATGTTGCCAAGAACCAGGGTCCTGGCTTTGCCTCAGTCTAATTCCGCCTCCCTCCTGGAGGATGTCCTGCTTTTTGCTTGATTCTGGCTGCCAGTTTTACTGTTCCGCTGCTTCAGGTCTGTGTGCTGAAGGTGTGCCCACGGGGCAATCTGCCAGGTTCTCACCCCACATGTGACTTCTTCGTCAGAGTAGTAATTTAAGCGATGGGAGCGTTCGGTTTCCACGTGCCGTTGTGCCTGTGGGGCCAAGCCCAGCAAGAAACTTCAACTGTGACAGCCAAAATGGGGGAGGCTTGGGGGAGGGGGGGAATCCTCTTAGTGGAAATGTAGAAGGTCCTCTGAAAACACTGGAAAATTCTGGCTAAAGGATTCAGATACATTCAGACCCACTTCTAATTCAAGAACAGCTCTGTAAGAGCGGACAACGAGGAAATCTGTGTCCGGGTGTCTGCTTACTACGAACACAGTGGCATTCTCTAAGGCCTCATAGGCTTTTGGCCAGCCCAGGAGAAAACTGCAGTGTAAACACTTATGGGGGAGTGGAATAAGGAGGGTGTTCTATGACCAATGATTGTACCAAAGCCAAATTCAAAGCAAGGAAGAAAGTTCTACAGATATGGTTGAGGTCACCAGGTTGCTGGCCACGCCTTGGAAGTCTTTGTGCTACATTGGTCTTGAGTGTGAAGGTGTTTGGTGTGATAGGATTTGCTCTGTGCCCTCCCCCCACCAAAGGTTTTTCATCTTATCAAGGGGGAGACTTAAGGAATTCTCTACTCTCATCTGCTAGCATCATCTACTAGAGAATAGCCGTGTCAGTTTGATTTCTCTTTCTGTTGTAAATCAGGCATCTTCATGCAGAGGCTCATGAGGGATGTTGAGATATCAATTTCATCTTGGGAAAACATGGAGGCCACTGATACTGGTGGGTCCCCAGTGTCAAGCTGTTGATTTGCAGGCCTTCTTATGTTTTCTTCTTCTTTTTTTTAAGATTGATTTATTTATTTGTCAGAGAGAGAGAGAGAGAGCACAAACAGGGGGAGCAGCAGCAATTGGGAGAAGCAGGCTCCCCATTGAGCAAGGAGCCTGATGCAGGACTTGATCCCAGGACCCTGGGATCATGACCTGAGCTGAAGGCAGACACTTAACCGACTGAGCCCCCCAGGCACCCCTAAATAATCCCAGTGTTTGAAAGGACCTCAGAACTCATGTAGTTCAACTTTCCACAAGGTAAAGAGATGCCCAGTTTCATAATGTGTGACTATCTAGCCCTGTTTGACCCCTCTCAGCAGTGGGGGTTTCACTTTGAGCTGTCTATTCTGCTGCCTCTAATTACTAAAATGGACTTCCTTTTTTAAACACGAACGGGCAGTTCACAAGAGAGGCAATACAAATGAAAAACTATTCAATATCTCTGGTAATTAAAGAAAGGCAAATTAAAACAATGAGATGTTCTTTCCCCTAACAGATTGGCGAAGATTTTCTCAAAGGTTCCTACTCAGTGGAGACAAAGATTTGAGGAAATGGGCCACCACTTGTTATGTGTTAAAAGCCTTAAAATCCATATATCCTTCGATTTGGCAATGTCGTTTCTAGTGTTTCCTCTTAAGGAAATGATCCTGTTTGTATGGTGGGGGTTTAGCTGTAAGGATACTCTTCATGGTGATGCTTCTAATAAAACCTGAGGAGTAGCCAACTGTCTAACAACTAGGGCTTGATTAAGTCAGTAGTGCCACATCCTAAACATTTCTTAGACATTTTGTATTCATTAGCTCACTTAACCCTCACAATACTATACGAAGTAGGCCTATTACCTTGGCAATTTTACAGATCAAATAACTGAGCCATGAAGAAGGCAGGTAACTCCAGCAAGATGATCTAGATGGCTAATAGTGGAGGCAGGATGTCCACCTGGGTGGTCAGTCTCTCCAGAGCCCACACATTCTTTTTTTTTTTTTTTTTAAAGATTTTGTTTATTTTTATTTATTTGACAGAGAGAGAGAAACAGCATGAGAGGGGATAGGGTCAGAGGGAGAAAGAAGCAGGCTCCCCGCTGAGCCGGGAGCCCAATGTGGGACTCGATCCCAGGACTCCGGGATCATGACCTGAGCCGAAGGCAGTCGCTTAACAAACTGAGCCACCCAGGTGCCCTGAGAGCCCACACATTCTTGACCCATATGCTCCACTGCCTTTTGTAACAGACATGTGAAGTAGAAAATATGTATTAGGTGGAATGTGGAATAATATCCCTTATCTGTTTAAAATATCAAACTTCCTGAATATATATGACATGACTTTTATAGGTGGAAAAATTTTGCTTAAAAAATCTATTTTTTTATATTTAGCCAAACTCTGATTTTCTGTTGCCTTTACCCATTTTAAAACTCATTCATTTACTAAATTTTCATTGAGCTCCTCCAATAAGCCAGGCATGGTGACAGCTATTTTAGATCTGCAGGGTCGAAAACTGGCCAGGCCTAGCTGGTATAGAACTTCTGTGCTGGGGGTGGGGCGGGGGGAGACCAGTGAGAAACAAGTTAACAGACGTCAAGGGCTGCCATTTATTGAAGCCAACTCTGTGCATGTGGCATTAATCCTCAAGGTCACCCAGTCAGTAGGCAGTGGGGGTAGGATTCATCTCTGGCAGGGGCTCCCTAGCCTAAGCTTCTTATTTCTCCAGCTTCTCCTACTAACTCATTATAGTCCAACCACATAGGCCTTTCTTGCCTCAGGACCTTTGCATTTGACATCCTGTCTGTCCAAAACACTCACTCTCCCATTAGATCTTTGCATGGTGGCCTCCTCATCATGTGGCTCACCAGAGGCCTTTGCTGAGTTCCCAGTCTAGGGTGGCTTGTCCCGTCGCATCCATGGTCATTCTTCATCACTTTTATCACATCACCTTGTTTTATTTTCTTGGTGGCCCTTATTACTACCTGACATTACCTGACTGTGTTTCACCCGCTGGATTATAAGCTCCATGGGAAACATATTCCTTGTCCTTTTGTTCACTCCGCTATCCCTCATACCTAACACAGTTCCCAGCCCATAATGGGTGCTATTGCAGTTGGGGGAAATGAATCAATGAAGGTATGATGAGCACATCGCCTAGAACAGTGGTCTCCAAAGTGAGACATGCATGTTGGGAGGCCGTGGAAAGTGAGATGATCCCCTGGAGGGCCAGAAGAAAATAAGGCAGACAGATGGACACATAGATACACAGATGGGCATACATGCCTATATCATCCTTTCTATTTTTATGAGTAACAAAGTATGAATACACTTTATAGATAAATATACCCATATGCAGGTATATACTCAAATGTTTGCTGCTAGGGCACCTTACCAAAAAACCTTGGGGATCATTGGCCTAGAAGGAGAGAGGAAACAAGGCATTCCAATGTGGTGTCACAAATGCTCTCGACAGAGTGAGCACAGAATGCCATCAAAGCATATAGAGGGTCATCTAACCTGCTTTGGGGGGTTGAATAATTGTGAAAACTTGTATTTGTTTTTTATTGTTGTGTTAATATTAGTAATTATTGTTTTTAAAATCATCCAAAAATACACAAGCTTTTATTTTTAGACCATTAAAGCAACGTAAGTGACCATAACCCTTATGGTAATTTTCCTAATAAACGGTGAAAGAGAGAGCACTTCAGATTTTACAGTTGACTAGTTAGATAGGTTAATTTCTGAAGAGTTCAGATATGGCTCTTATGACC
This sequence comes from Mirounga angustirostris, assembly GCF_029215605.1. NCBI lineage: Eukaryota > Metazoa > Chordata > Mammalia > Carnivora > Phocidae > Mirounga > Mirounga angustirostris. Next base: position 157,841,750 of record NW_026991712.1, read on the forward strand.
TGTGGTTAAATATCCAACTTGTCCTTGCTTTCTGGGCTGCAAAATTAATCTGAGAAATAGAAAAATAAACATATCTTTAACTTTGGTCTTCTAGCTAGAGAAGCCATGGGGCAGAGCGGTGGAGGAACTTGGGCTCTGGAGTCTGGTGAATTTGGGCTTGACAAATTCTTTCTGCCCAACTTTGAGCAAACCCCTTTTCTTGGATCCCTCATCTACAAAATGGGCAAACGAATACCTGCCTTAGGGCCATCATGCTGGAAAGATGAAACAGAACAAGGAGCACGAAAGGCGCAGCTCTCGGCGCCTGGTGGGTCTTGCTGAACATCAGTCCCTCCTGAGGTCCTCTGTTTAGAGAGACAACCCCATGTGGTTAGAAAGCACGTAAGCAGACATCCTTCAGAATACCATCAAGAACATACTTTTTCTTTTTTGTACTTGATTAAACGGAGTCATGCTCGAACAGATTCTTCTTTAAGTCATTTACATCGATTTCCCATAGACCATAGCCATCCTTCCTGAGGTTGTATTGACCCTTGACATTTTGCTGGCGAAACTATCAGGCTATAACCCTCCTTTCCTTTCTGGGCTTGAGCTCGAACGACGCTGTAGCTGGATTACCTCTTGTCTTGGGAGCACCGAGGGTTGCAGTTGGGTTGAAACAGAGTAAACAGAGAAGCCGGGACCTGGGCCCGGGAACCTCTGGCTTCCCGGGAGTGAGGCCTCTTGTGGAGTTGGGGAGGAGGGGTGGGTGGCCTCTCTGTGGGAGAGGAATTGGAAGGGGAAGGCAGAACGCAGCAGACTCCTTGGCATGCACTGCAGAAGGATTCCCTGAAGGGCTGCGCAGAAAAGAAATGTGCCGTGTACTTGGCAGGCCAGAAACCAGAAAGCTTTTTGAGGATTTGGGAGCAGAAAAGCAGACCCCCTAGGTGGTTATTTATAGAGCCGGCAGCAGTAATGATCAGTTAGGAAAAATAAATTATAACTCAGTTGAACCTGAAATAACTTTTCTTTTGCAACCCCAGGCATTCCACACAGGCTGCTTGCACACCACTCCCGCCTCACAGTGTTTCTGGAGGCTGAGGGCCCACGCCAGGCTTGCTTGTGTCCTCCCGGAAGCTTCAGAGCCCTCCACAAGGCAGCAGGGTGGGGGAGAGAGAGAGAGTTAGTTAGTTTCTGGCTAGAAACAAAGATTTCGGGCTGGATGACTCCTTTCTTTCTCCCCTGCACCCCCACATGGCAAAACCATTCCTTCTTTCCTCCCTCAACACGTCTGTAACATGCAGCAGAAGGTGGGCCTTGTTGGGAATGTGGAATCCGAGGCATGCAGCCTCCACTTTCACACGCTGTGTTCACGTGAGTGTATGCACATCGGCTTGTTTTCAGCGTCTGTGTTTTGGCTGCAGCAGAAACTTCTGAGAAGCTGGTTGCCGACTCCGAGTTCACAAGGCCCCCAGTGTTTCATCCCCCTCTCTGCCCGCAAGCAAGACCACCGTGCTGTTCACATTGACAGCTTGGCAGTGGGGTCACTGTGAGTTGCCCGACCCACCACTTGGCATCTTGACGCATGGGCATCCATCCTGGTTTCCCCTCTCCCACCCATCTGTTCCTTCTTTTCTCTTCATTCATTCGTTCGTTCAGTTGCTTTTCAACCAGCAAGCGTTTGCTGAGTATCGACGAGGCAGAAATAAACCTAGAGACTACAAACTGGTGGCACTTGAGCCAGTCTGGCTTGCAGATGCATTTTATTTGGCTCACGGCATGGTGTCTTAAATTTGAATTTGCTGCTGACACATAAAGATGGGGTGATTTCACATGAGAATGCTGATACCAGGCTTCTCCCTCCAGAATCTGAAGTCCTGGCAATGTTGGCTCGCATTTCCATGCGGTAGTATTTTCCATAAGGGCAGCTGCCTCCTTTAGGTAAGGCCGGCCCCTCTGATTCAGATCCTGAGACTCTCAAGTGTCTGGTTGCCACCAAGACAACCACCTTCGAGGTCCCATACACAAGCTGTTTCACCTACTACGTGACCTGCGTGGCCCCATGTGCATTTGAATCTGTGACCCCTGGTGCAGACCCTAATCTGAGGGATGTCATGGTCCAGTGGAAGAGACGGACAGATGATTTTAGTCCCTGAAGAGTGCCATGAGAGCAGTGTACTTTGGGAACATGGGGAGGAAGAGATTGATATTGACGAAAAGAGTCAGGTCTTCATGGAGAAGGCGAGTTTGGAACCAGGTGCTGAAAAGGCAGTGAGAACATGCCACGATGAAGCTGTGAAGGGCACCCTGGACGAAGAGCTCAGTCTGTATAGAAGCTCAGAGCAGGGAACGAGCAGGGAAGTCCAGTGCGACGGGGTGAGCGAACACGAGCAGAGGTGGGAGTGAGGCTGTTCTCTCTTTGGTGGGGTGCCGTGTGGTCAGCTCTGCCCCACCCCAAGCCAGAGACCCTGGGGCCCTTCACACCCACTTCCAGCTAGCAGGTGGCCCTCCTCCAGTGTCTGTGCCAGATAGCAGGGTGGGCCTGTGAGCGAGTCCCAGACCTGTCTGCCAAGATGTCCCTTGAATAGCAGAGTCCTGCTGTCCCTCCGCACCCTAGCCCAGAACCCAGGGAGAGGAGGAGGACAGAAGGAAAAGGAGAGGATAAAGCAGGTCTGTCTCCACCCTCAGAGGGCGGTGGGTGGCCCTGAGCACCAGCCTAGTGAGTGGACAGACTGAATAAGTCTCCATGGTCCCCCTCCCTCTCTAGCATCTTTCTGCATCCCTTGAAAGCCAGCAATCCTCAACACATGAATTCCCCTGGTCCTCTCCCTGGCGCACTCACACTTTCGTTATCATTTATAGGCTGGTATCTCCCCAACTGGCATCATCAACCAACTCAGAGCTGAGGGGTGGTGGGCAGGGGTGGGGAACTTGTAGCTTCTGGACAATTCACAGTCTTGGAGAGGCCTAGGTACCTCAGACACTCCCAGCTTCCATCCCTTTCATACCTGGAGCTCCCTTTCCTGCCCTTTCTCCACATCGGACTCCTTCCATTCATTAAGCCCTTTGATACTTGATGACGTGCCCCTGAAGCTTATCAGATTCAAGCAACTACCAGCACCCATCACCCCATACCATTGCCAGAAATGAAAGAACTTGCCCGTGATCCAGACACCCTGATGAGTGCAGCATTTAGGAGCCCGAAGAGAACCTTGCTACTGAAGACCTAATGCAGCCCCTCGCCTTGGTCCCCACGGGCCCCAGCCTGTGTGTTTCTTTTTCTGGCAGTGAACAGAACGGTCCATGGCGGTTGTGATGAATTCTGTGCCCTCAGAGCGGATGGTGCTCAAGGGCAGGGGCTGGTTGCCGTGCTTGTCTTCCCCCAAATGCAGCATGCCGCTGCCTAAACACTGTGCCCAGTTGTGTGTGGTTAGTAGCCAGTTACACGACTGAATTGAACTCTCCATAGAAGGGATGAGAAGTGACCCTTTGCGTGCAGACCTGTCATTAAGGTTATCACTTAATGAAGAGTGGAGACGGTGTCCAGTGGAGCACGGAGTGACTGGGCCAGAGGAGGGACATCTGTAACGTCATCTGTTTTCAATGTCAAGGCAGCTTTTGGCCAAGATCCTCTTTGTCGGGAGCATTAAAATTTGGTGAATGGGAAACTGGTTAATGCAGGGTTGGTCAGGAGACCTGTGGGGGAAAGGAAGGACTGTAGCCCCACCCCCACCCCCTGTTGGGACATTAGGAAGCCAGAGCCTGGTGGTAAACCTTGGCTTCTCTAAAGTCCTTGGCTTCTCTAAAGTCCCCATCTCTGGGACTCTGGGTTATCCAGAGAATTTTGGACAGAAGTTGAGGGATTTTGGCCAGTTTTCTACCACTTGCCCTGGTTCAGTTCCACTGACCGTTTTCTCCATGCTCTTCTGTGGCTTCCCACAGTGGTCTTCTCCTGGCTTCCTTCTGCCTGCACCATCTGTGGCTGCCACTCTGGCTGTGATGCTACGGGTGGCTCTGAGTGGCCAGTGTCAGTGCCCCAGGGCTGCTGTCACCGGCCTGGGGGCTTCCACGCAGCAGCCTGGGAGCTGGGTGGAGTAGGGAGAACTAAGAGAGGTGGCAGAGCAGGACTGGGTGGAGATGCACATCCTGAGACATTTCACAGATCTGGATCTCCCCAGAGATGACATGGTCTTAATATTAATAATTCAATAGCAAGTTATAGTCTTTTACTGTTTAGAGAGTTTCCATAGTGCTAACTTCCTTGATCCACACAAGTACACTATGCCTAGGGTATTTCATCATCCCCATTTTACAGATGAGGAAACTGAGGCTCAGAGAGATTTAAATGACTTGTCTAGGGTTTGAAACCAAATCTCTTGACTCTAAAACATCTCATCATTCCACTATAGGATTTGCCTCCCGCATCCTATAACCAGGTAGACCTGACCCACCAGCACCCTCTCTGTGTGAAAGGGCACAGAGCTGGGGAGAGATTCAGCACCATCCCCAATCCCTGGAACTTCCTGTCTGCTCTCTCCTGTCATTGAAAACGCCAGCCTAAGGGTTCATTTTCTCTTTCCACATCGTGTTAAAGCACAAGGAATCCAACTCCTATTGTTGAAAGGGTGAGAAATTGGAAGGAAAGTCTCGAATTCCAACTTTGGGAACCATGTTGGAAGAAGATGCTCTGTTTCATTCTTTGGTACATTCATTTATTCATCCACCAGATGTGTGTAGAGAGTCTGCTACATGCCGGGCACTGTTCTAGATGCTGGAGTTACAGTGGTGAACAAGACAGGCTAAGTCCTGTCCTCTTGGAGCTCACGTCCTGATGCCGGGTGGTTATAAGCAGGTAAACGATGAACAAAATGTTTCAGGTGGTGCTAGGGGCTATACAGAAAATGCAGAAGGGTGATGGGATAGAAAGTAACTGGCATATGCAGGGAGTGAGATCTTCTTGGGTTGGTGCTCCCAAGAGACTCTTGAGGAGGAAGCACACAAGCTAAGGTGTGGGTAACAGAAGGAAGAGGGACCAGGAAGGGCAAAGGTCCAAGTGGAAACTCAGAAGGAGATTTTAAGGAAATAATATTCACGATGGCGTTGATGACATGGACTGTCCTCACTGTGGTTCAGCAACACTGTGCCTGGTGGGAGGACTTATTCTGGGAACCTACACACGTGTAATGGGATTTCTGCGAGAAAACCAATTCCGAATTCTAGGCAGTGGATTCACAGCTGAACTTGAAAAATCAGGAACTACTTCCATCTCGGGCTTACTAAGAACTGACCATGGCATAGAATGAGGGCTTTGGCGTGAAGGACAGACAGGAAGAAAAAGCCTACATTCGCCGATTGCAGAAACTCTTGAACCTTGTGACTCTCGTAATGGCAAAAGTCAGGAGGTTTTCTAAGATTCCATAGTCATGATTTTAAATAGTGCTGTTGGGGTTTCTAGTCTGGGTTCTGCTATTGATTATCTGTGTTTCACTGTTTCTTGGAACAAGTCACCTAACCTCCCTAAACTTGGTACTATTGCATTACGTGAGCGGGTTAGAGCAAATGGATTCTAGGGAGCTTCTTATTCTTTTTCTGTTAATGCCTTCAAATGCCTGCATTCATCAACAGTGAGTTTTCTTTGTGTTGTAGCCTTTTCTGTGCCTCTGCTTTGGGTGAGGTTTGAGTGCTAAGTGATGAAAGTGAGTCATTTGGAATGGTAGTGGCTCCTTAACATGATAGGTGTTACTAAGAACCTCTCTTGGCGTAGACCAGTTGTTCCCTAAGAATAGTTTCCAGACCAGCACCAGCAGTAGCAGTTAGAAATTCAAATTCTCAGCCTCTCCCCCAGAAACCTTGGGGATGTCACCAAAAAAATCCATGTTTCAACAAGGCCTCCAGGTGGCTTTTTGCACACTGAAGTTTGAGAACCACTGGTGTAGAGTACGTGCTTTAAGATTTGGGGACTATCAGTGATCGGTTCTTGTATTTCAGTCATTCTTGTGGTCACAAGAAATGGTTATATTTGTAAGATGTTTATCCACCTTGGCTCAGTGAGCCGTCTCGTGGCTGTAGAGCAGAAGGAGAGCTCCTGGCCCATGCTGGGATCGGGCCCCAGCTCATCAAGTCCCCGTCCACGACCCCAGGGGAGCAGCTTGGAGGAGAGCATTAGCAAGGGGGCACGCTCATCCTAGAGGAAGCCTTGAGGGAGGGCATCCCTGGATGTGCTTCTGCGGAGGCTGGTTTGAGTAGAGCAGGGTGTTGATTATGGTTGGTGTTCACATTTTTTAAAAGTATGGAACTGTTCTGACTTTATAAATGTTTGGCAGGTAGATCTGCTTGCATCTGTGTTGTGAAAGATCAATGGTGTCGAAAGGCCTTGGGTCCCAAATAAAAAGTAATCTGGTGACCGTGCTGTACAATGAATTTAGACTCCTGATCCAGTTTGGTCTCTTGCCTAAATGTCCACTTATAAATCTAGAATGAGGTGACCAGATGGTCCAAATCACCCAGGACTGTCCCGTGTTTCCCCTTCCTGTCCCTCTCAGTCTGGTGTCTCGGATTTGGTCCTGCGTTGCCCACTCCTGCTGGATCTTGTCCAGTCGAGGGACAAAAACGTCCTGGCACCTTCCTGAAGAATGGGAAGAAGGGAGATTCTGGAAGCACAGACTGAACCGCCGTGCCAGAGGCTGAGGAAGCGGACGCCTGAAGGGAGTGCTCCCACACCCACAGGAGCCCTGAGGACAGCTGGTGCTGGAGGCATGCAGGCCCAAGAAGGGGAGAAGTAAGTCCGTTTCTCTGGTAGGGCTTAGAGGAGGGTTAGTACTAAGTAGGGGTCGGGAGGTGGGGCTGGGATGGCCCCTCCTGGGCCAGAAGGCAAAGGCTGGGAGGCAGATGGGCCACGCAGGAGGTGACAAGGGCACGGCGAGGAACATGAGTGCTTCAGCCCAAGCTGGCCTGGCCTCTCTGCTCACGCCTTCTGCCCCCTTTCCGAATTCTTTCATCTCTGTGCATCCCGGCTCCTTCCTGTCATTCTCTCGGCCCCGCCTCCCTTGTTAACCCCTTGCGCTGCTTCTCCCTCCAAGCTCCTGCTGTGTCCCGCCCACTGTCCGTTCCCCCGCTGCTTGCCTCGTTTCTGTCCATTATTGACATGATGACGACCGGAGAATGATAGGGTCCAATCGTGATAAGTGCTCTCCCTGTTCACAGATGCCAGCAGTGACCTCGAGCCACCCACAGCCGTTCCCGAGCAGTCCGCCCAGGACCACCGAATGGAGGACACACAGCGGATCTCGCTCAGTTGGCGACTGAAGAAGCTGGAACAAAGGCCACAGAGGCTGAAGAAGCAGAAGGGTCTGGAAGCTTTCAGAATAACCCTGAGAAAATCGTCTACTGAATTACAACCAGTTTTGCCGACAGAAGTTGTGAGAAGAGGCCCCCACCGGCTCCCATCGTACCTGGACGCCATTCCTCATGGACTTTGAAGAGCTCACCTCTGCCTTCCCAAGCAGGTTGCTCCCGTTTCGGCTCTGGGAGCTCTGGTTAACCTTCTCAATGAGAAAATGTTAACTTTTTTTCTGAGTCCTGGATTAAACGGTCCTACCTGAAACTGGGTCATTTGAGGCTAGAAGCACCTCGAAACATTGCTGTTTCTCAGAAGTTGCCAAGTTCATGGCACACTTGTTTCCTATGTGACCAGGGGTCCACTTCTGACAGATGCTACCTGGCCTGGTCAGTATGTCTCCTGGGAGGCTCCTTGGTGCTTTTCTTCCCCTGCCCGCCCCCAACGCCTTGCCCCAGGTGAGACTCACAGAGTGGGGGACCCTGCCTCTCCTGGTGAGGACCATGTCTGTGGTGGCGATACTGTGGCCGGATGTGTGAGAGGAAGTCTGGTCTGGTGGAACCAAAGCCTTTGTAAGTTTGGGGGTCATAGGAACATGGCTCCATCCCTGGTAGCTTTCGAGGAGGCCTGTCCACCCCTCAGCCACCATTCCCCTGGCTCCACCCTAACCCTTCCTCTCACCTATTCCAGGATAGTGTTCTTTTCTTGATTCAGTTAAAAGTAATGTGGGTTGTTTCTTTCATTATTAAAGCAGCACATCCTTATTATAAAAACATCAGACATAGAGATAAAAAAAAAAAAAGAAAAAAACGGCCCCAAATCCTACTTACCCCAAAGACAACCATTGAGATTCTGTGGAAGAGCCTTTCATATATATGATGCTATATATACCCACCTGCACGCACTTGTATAGATATATATACACACATGTATAATTGTATATATAAATGTAACTGCAGTGTCACATGCCACATATGTTCTTTGATCACACGCATTGTCGTTTAATGCCTTATCATGAGCATTAGCTTTCTGTATCAACAAGCTTTTTTTTTTAATGATTAAGTAATGCCTTTAATTACAGAAGAGACAACCGAGACCAGAAATATAAAGCAATTTTCAAAAAATGAGGGCGCTAAGTCATTTAGTATAAGGGAACACAGCCAAGTGGATACAACTCAAAGAATACACATCCCCATTTTTTTTTTTTTGCCATGAGTTGCATGAGTCTATAGCAATTGTAATGTAAGAGTACTCAATTATGGAGATAGACCATCATTTATTTACCTAATTTCGTGTGGCTTGATGTTTAGGTTGTTTCTAGTTTTTCTGTTTTAGGCAGCATTAACAATAATGAACATGGTTCTAGTTAATCTTCATACAATTATTTCCTTAAGGTAAATCCCCAGAAGGAGATCAAAGGACAATTAGTGAAGGTTGCAAAGACCTTGGAGTTTGGAGCCTGCATTAATTGCTTGGCACCCAAGTGCATTAGAGCCTGGGCCATAGGGAAGGCTGCATGTGCTCTTTCTTTGATGACTTTATATATCCACACTTGGGTAGCTCTGGCCTCCCTTCCCTTGCCCAGAACAGAGCATACCCATGAATGACAGCTGAGTTAAGCAGATGGCGAATGAGGGAGTGGTGTCTCTCTGGGTTTGGTATTGGGGTATATCTCGTGGTTCCTCATTGGATGCTGAGAAATAGTCATTCATTCATTACCCATTTGTGGAGCAGTCACTGTTGCAAGGTGCCAAGCTGGAGGCTGAGAAGGCAAGGGTGAATTAAACAGGGGCTCCATCCTCGGGAAGATCCACAGCCTAGAGAAGGCCAATGACTAATAACACACTTATGCTATAGCATAGCAAGAGGAAAGATGTAAGTTTGCTTGTACACCTCAGGACAGAAAATTTGGAACAATCCAAAAGTCTCAAAGGAAACATGGGAAACCACACGTAATCCACTGGCCCATTCATGACAGTTGTCATTTTTGAGTGTGTCCTTTAGGCAGTGACACGTGCTTGTGGTCATCCTCACTGGATAGCACCTCCTTGAAGGCATTGTCTGTGTGCTTCCAGAGACCCTGGCACCAGCTTATCCAACGTATTCTGAAATCTGTTAAGTCTGAAATCCAAATGGGGAGAAACAAAATTAAAGGTAAAGGGATTCATGACTTAAACAAAGTCTCAATGTTTTATGTATGTAGGGAAACTTGCATTAATTCATGTCCTTCTGCTTGATGAAAACGTTTTCAAATATTTCATTATGAAAATAACGATCTCATTTAAGAAAATATGGGAACTAGAGAAAAGGAGAACTGTGCTCCTATTTCAGCATCCTACCCCAGGGCTGGTAGCGTTTCAGACTTTTACCCAGAAAAATTTGTATTAAGATGGTGTTGAGGACAAGAGCAGAGGCATATGAGAGTTTTGTGAGTTTTTTCCCAATTTTTATTTTTAATTAAACATGTTTAATGGTTGATTATATTCACTTTGTTCAAAATTTAAATAGTACAAAAGCATAGAGACTGAAAGTTTTTATGGCTCAGCCATCTAGTTCCCTGGAGATACTCAGTGGCATCAGCTTCTTGTGAATCCTTCTAGAGTTTTTCATGCATATAAAACAAGGTATGTATATAAAATAGGAGTTTTTAATGGAGGGCTTGGCAATATTATTACTGAATGTTCTAGGTTTAGCCTAAACTACCCTTGATGTTAGTGGCAGGCCTGGGGTACGGGTGGAGAAGAAGAGAGAGAAGGGCAAAAGGGTGTGTGTGTGTGTATGTATTTGCGTGCGCATGTGTAAAGGGGAGTAGGTGGTTGTTGCTAAGGGAGATGGTGCAGGGGGAGGATGAGAAACAAAGGGGAAGAACAACCATCCATTCATTCATTTATCCAACCAGTATTTACTAAGCAGCTATTATGTGCCAGGATACTATTCTAGACGCTGGAGAATCAGGAGTGAACCAAATAAAAATTCCTTGTCCTCACGGATATTGTTTGAAAATGGAAGGTAGTAGACCATAAACATAATAACTAAGTAAATTATTGTCTGTTAGAATGTGGTAAGTACTATGGAAAAAAATAAGTAGGATGTAGGAGATAGGGAGTTTCAGGAAATAATTTTAAGGTGGTGGTCAGGGTAGGCTTCATTGAGAAGGGGACATATGAGTGAAGACTTGAAGGAAGTAAGAGAGTGAGCCCTGTGGATATTTGGGGAAGGAGCATCCACAGAGGGAGAGAAGGCAGTGCAAAGGCCCTGTGGTAGAAGTGTGAGGCCTGGAGGCTGTCAGCAGCCACCCCTCTGCCCCCACCCCTGCCGAGTCTGTTCTTGGTAACCTCTTCACTAAGGCTGGCTTTCCTCAGGTCCTGAAGAAGCCAGGGTCAGGTTGGTGTGTTCTATCTAGACAGCTGAGATTATTCTACACTAACATTAGTTTTTCCTTTCTCTGAATTTTGATCTGAATGTTTTATTTTATTCCTTCCAAGGATAATTCTGTCGTTTGGATGTTAATTTAGTCCAACTAAGGAAAAGTTGGGGGTGGGGAGAAGTAGTATTGTTGTAATAGAAACAGCAAGATTGAGGCGCTCAGGGGTCCTCAACCTAAAACCAGTCCTGCCCCTTATTTTCCAGCCTTTTGTACTGGGCACATTATTCATTTTTGCTGGTCCTCGGTTTCCTCATGTAGAAGTTGAAGGGGGTGTACTTAGACGCTTTAGGGCTGTGCTCGGACTGTGTCAGCTGCTAAGATAAGAAGTGGTGTCGGGTGGTGTCTAGTAATACTGTGAGGGAGGCAGGGGAGATTCTGCCCGCAGACGACTCCATGCGCATGCTAATACGTGCTGCCATCCGATTTTCCCTCTTGGACTAGCCGAGCTCAGCTTCACCCTTGCAATAGAATATTCCATCTGAGGAAGTCCCCAATCCCTGATGATAACAGAAGAGACACGGCCACACTCCTAGTTGCATTCCTCTCCCTGGTTCCTGTAAGCCCTGGAAGGGTTGGTTTCCTCCATGCCCTGGAGCCACACTGACTCTCAGCCTGAGTGGAAAGGGCCATGGTGGGATCTGGGGCTCCTTCTTTTGTTCTCTTTTGGCTTCGGAGCTTCCCTCCCCTCTTTGCTATCATCAGTATGTGTGCCTGGAGTCTTTCATCTGCCCTGGTGAGTTAGGCAGTGGGGAGGAGAGGGAGTGTTGCTCCATGTGGAGCAAAATCATTGTGAATTTAAAAATTCAGAATGCGCGTAAGAGGTTGTGGGGGCAGAGCTGGAGCCTTTAGTGAGTTCATGTAGGAGGAAAATGCTAAACACGATAAAAGGCTTTTCTCTTTCACTCTTAAAGTGTGAGTCACCTTGGTTGTAGCTACTTGCTTGCCCATTTCTCTGTTGCCCCTAGTTTTCCTTCAGTTGCCTGTCTTCTGCATCCTTAGCTGCTGTTCAACGGGGTGGGGGGAGACTGAAGAGTGGCTTCTTCCCTTACTGGAGTTCTGTTGCTTTGTTTTTCTGATGGGGGCATTGTGTGCCCTCAGCACGGCGGGAAAAATATCCATACTCGTGCACCTGCAGCTGAAAATGGATTCTGAGAGGCTTAATTTGCTGAAATCAACTTCTGAGTTATGTGGTTTTCCAAATCCCTTTATAAATACACACTGTATACAAAAATCCCTCTATTACTTTTTACATTTCATGTGATGCCCTTTGTCTCCATCAACTGTTGTGGAGAGAAATTTTATTTGGAATATTCATAACAAGTCTATCGCTAATTATCACTTTAACAATGTGTTATGGAGTGTATCCATGCAGTCATCTGGAAAGGCACATATGCCACGAAATTTGGGATTTGCTGTGTACTGTGTGTGCCCACTCTTAGTGTTTCATCAGATCTTTGCTCTGGGAGGAGGTAGAGGTGCTTTGTAAGGGAGGATGGAGGACTGACCTTGTAGCTGAACGCACGCATCCTTCAGTCCTGTCCTCGTAGCAACAATTTCCGGGTTCAACTGCTTTGGAGTGTAAGAAAACCCTTCATGTGAAACAAAACCGGTCCGCACAGCGAAGCCCCGTTCTGGAAAGCTACAGAGATGGGATCTGAGGTCACCCCTGGCCTGCGCCAGGTGGACAGATTCCAGACGGAGATCTAATCACAGGCAAAGAAGAGGCCGCTGGCCTTAGTGCCTTCCTGATGCTGGCAAGAGGAGTGGGGCTCAAGTTGCCGTGGGCTTGGCAGACCTGAGAAGCAAATGCAAAGGATCTTCAGCATCTCCCAAGGGGACAAGAAAGAATGCCCAGCCCATTTCTTTCTTCCCGCTCTCTTTTCCCCTGGGAAGGAGAATGAACTCGTGCTGAGTTCCCTCTTCGGGATGCTCAGTGCGTCTGAGCCTGGGGAGTGCGGGATGACATCATCATGGGGACACACGGAACTCTTCCACCAGGGGCTTCCGGATGGAAGTGGGCGGGGCCCTAGAGGCTGCCAGCCAATGAGGTGGAGAGGAATGGAGCAGGGATGGAGCAGAGCTCCTGGTCCAACAGCTCAGTTCTGGTGCAGTAATAAATCACATAGCCTGTAGGAGGGGCTAGCAATGGCTCAGCAGGGAAGGACCTGCCAACCGTGGTTCCACGAGACTTTGTGCATCTCTGCGGGTCCTGCTTTTAACATTGGTGGGGGATTCGGGCTCAGTCTTTTCTGGGTATCCTTGGAGTGTTCTGAGGGAGGTACTTCGGGCGGCTGCAGAGTTGGATCTGTTATAATGAGCTTTTTATAAAGAGTTTTTAATTGCATCTGGAGCCTGGTTTGCTAGATGTCCCTCTAGAAATGATAACAGTAATTATTGAGTACTTACTATATGCTAGGCACCTAATTCATCAACACGTTACATTAACAAGGAACACTAACGGGGAGTTTATGATGCACCAAACTCTCAAGCACTTTAGAGACTCACCTCACAGGTTGAGGAGGAAGCTCCCAGTGGAGTCATCATTTACATGGGAAGAAACTGAGGCTCAGAGCGTTAGCTGAGCTGTTCTAAGTGGCCCTGCTGGGAAGCTGCATGAGGGAAGGCAGCAGTTTTAGGCTTGTCTTTCCACAGCAGTGTTCTTCTTTCCCATTGTAAAGCAGCAGGAGAAACAGTACCCCGAGGAACAGCCCGGAGAAAGTGGGGTAAATGTCAAAAAGATAGGGTGTTTCCTGGCTCTGTGTGGTCGGAGGATGATGCTGGCTCCGGACTGGATCTATCAGTGCCAAGCAGCGTTTGGCTCTGGGGGCTTTGCTCCTGTTTAGGATGCATTGTAAAAACTCGGTGCTGGCTGCTTCCTTAAAGAGCTGATTTAATAAACCTTGGCTTTCTGACTGGTTTGTTTTCTTTGTTTTTGTTTGAGGTTGTGGCGGGATCCTGGAGTTGAGTGGGAATGTATTGGAGAGGGATCATTCTGGGTGTATTTAAAAAGCAAGATTCTGACACAAACAGATTCTGACACAGCCCTCATCCACAACCAGGTGGCTGTGGGCAGGTGCTCTGTGTGGAGCAGGATGGGCGGAGGAGGTGGTAGGGTTTGTAGGTGGAAATGCCGACTCGCTTTGTTGTGGTCCAGCCTGGGCCCAGCCAGGTCACAATCATTAACTGCACCAGCACCATGCTAATAGGTGGGTGATTCAGCTCCTTCCTGCATTTTATTACCCGACAGAGACTATAATAGCCCTTTGATTTAGCTAGTTAATAAAGTAAGCTATCAGGCTCTGCTGTTTAACTACTGACTGGATCGCCTGGGGCTTGTTGCTTTCTGGGAAGCTTCTGATATTGTTTTAGAATTGAAAAGAGAGAAAGTGTGATTTGCAGGCTCTCTGCAGGCCTCCCACTTCTTCCTGGGCAGTCCCCCCAGCCCAGGGTGCAAGCACCCCTCCCATGTCATTACCTCATCCGGTGACTGGCTGGCTGGTGTGGCCGGGGATCTGATTGGCTCCTGGCTGTCATGCCTAGAGGTTACTATCTGAGCTGCCTGGGAGGGAGGGAGGGAGGGAGTTGTATGAGAATGTGGGGGTCTCTGGGTAGGACCCTATATTTGTCTCCTAGGACTGCTGTAACAAATTGCCATGAACTGGGTGGCTTAAAATGACAAATTTATTATCTGAGCTGCTTGGGAGGGAGGGAGAGAGGGAGTTGTATGAGAATGTGGGGGTCTCTGGGTAGGACCCTATATTTGTCTCCTAGGACTGCTGTAACAAATTGCCATGAACTGGGTGGCTTAAAATGACAAATTTATTCTGCCCCAGTTCTGGAGGCCAAAAGCCCAAGGTCAAGGTGTCAGTCGGGCCATGCTCTTACCAAAGGCACTAAGGAAGAACCCATCCTTGCCCTTCCTAGCTTGTGGTGGTTGCTGGCAATGCCTAGTGTTCCTTGACACGTAGATATGTCACTCCAATCTCTGCCTCTGTCATTATATGGCATTCTCCTTATGTGAGTCTTTGTGTCTTCTTGTCTTGTAAGGCCACCAGTCATGTTGTATTTGGGACCCACCCTAATCCAGGATGATCTCATCTTAACTAATTACATGTGCAATGACCCTATTTCCAAGTAAGGTCATTGTCTGAGGTCTGGATGGACACGAACTTGGCAGGGGTCACGATTCACCCTAGTCCAGGCCCTTTAGGAACAAGTGAAGAAGATATGGGGAGCATGCTGAACTGATTCTCAGAAGGAGGTGTGGAGAGGGCTGGGCTCAGGTGTTCCAGACAGTTCTAGGTGGCACAGCCTAGTTGAACTTCCTGTGATGCTGGAAATGTCCTATAGTTATGCTGCTTAAAATGTGGCTACAGTAGCTGCTTGAAATATGTCTGGTGCGGGGCGCCTGGGTGGCTCAGTCGTTAAGCGTCTGCCTTCGGCGCAGGTCATGATCTCAGGGTCCTGGGATCGAGCCCCGCATCGGGCTCCCTGCTCCACGGGAAGCCTACTTCTCCCTCTCCCACTCCCCCTGCTTGTGTTCCCTCTTTCGCTGCATCTCTCTCTGTCAAATAAATAAATAAAATCTTTAAAAAAAAAAAAAAGAAATATGTCTGGTGCAACTGTGGAACTAGATTTTAAATTGGATTTCACTTAAATTAATTTAGTCACATGTGACAAGTGGCTACCATATTGGCCAATGCACCTCTAGACCCTCTAGAGACTGAATTAAGAGAAGGAAGGTGTGAGTGTTTTCCAAGTTTGGGCCCATTCATTTGCATCCTGGTGGTTACCAGGTGTTTACAAAGCCGAGCAAGGTCGACTATTGCTCTTTTTCCCTCCTTGACTGGGAGAAGGATGTCACATGAAACCCTCTGCTGTAACTGAGCGTCACAGAATAAGCCAAGCTGCAACTCACTTGGGGTCCTCGTGCCCCCAGATGGTGCCCATTAGTTAGGGCCGAGTCAGGACCCTCACTCATGGGTATCTGCACAAACAGAACGTTCCCACTGCCCACGGCGGGGGTGCCGGTACTCACGCTCTGGGCTCTGTGATTCTTTAGTGCCATCCCCTAGAATGCTCCTATGGGCAAGTTAGGAAGGAGGTGCCAGCCAGGTGCCCACAGGTGGCCCTACCTTTTTCTCCAAGGTCAGGGAAGGCTTCCTGGAGGAGGCATTGGTTAAACTGAGACCTATTTCTGCTGTAGAGAGCCTCGTGAGTCAGCGGTGCTTGGACTCGGGATCACAGGCCTGTGGAACCAGAGGAATCTCAGCGGTTATCAGCACAGTGGTCTCAAAAATTCTTAAACCACCAGAGCCTCATCAGAGGGAAAGCCATTTGGACTCTAAAAGGGGGCTGCTTTGGATTGGTGGGTGAGGGGAGAAGGCCAGAGACCTTGTAGGGCTCTACCTTGTCTTCCCTGTGGACCCTGAAGCCCAGAGTGAGGAAACCAAAGGTCAAGGCTGGCTCCTCCGTGACAGACCAAGAAGTCGAGGTCCAGAAAGGTAGAGAACTTTGACAAGGGCACACAGAAAGTTGTGTGATGAATGTTGTTGATTGGCGGATTTCTGATGGTCCGTTCCTGAGCCCTCCCAAAATCCTTGACACCTTTTTTGACAGATGATAACTTAGATCAATTATCAGCTGTTATGAGCAAACTGGGATTTCTATTCTAGGATCAGATGCCCTTTCTGACTTTAATCCCATTAGGAAATGGTGTTTTGTTTCATTGCTGTTTTTATTTTGCAGACTGGCTGAGGTTTGTAGGTGGTCCTAAGTTATGCAGCAAATACCCACTGCATGCCAGGTACCAGGCAAAGTCACCTCACTGTGTCACTTAATCTCCTCGGCTTGGTTGGGTATTACTGACCCGTGGTATAGACGAGAAAACCGAGGCTCAGAGAACTGGAGACAGGATTCCAAGCCCATGCTCTTTGCATAGGGAGATGCCGCCATCTTAGGAAGTGGGGGATAAATGTAAATACCCTGCATGAATTAGAAGGTCCTAAAACCATCAGAATGTCACTTCCGGGCAAAGATCAGACGATGTGACTCCGCAGGAAAGGGGAGGCCAGAACTGAGGCTGAGCACAAGCAGATGGGAGGGAACCAAGCATCCAACAGCCATGCTGTGGGTCTGAAAGTGTGGAAAGAAAGCAAGGAGCAAGCTGACAGAATTTGGAAAGGGAGAAGAGCTAACGGTCAGTGTTAAGGAGGGCAGGGGTGGCCAATCAAGGGCAATGTGAGGGATCCTTGTGCTGATGGAAGTGCTCTGTATCCTTCCTGTATCGATGCCAAAGTCTGCGTTTGATACTGTGACATTATAATATAGTTTCATGGGATGTTATCACTGGGGGAAACCGAGTGAAAGGCACATGGGATCTCTCTATATGATGATCTCAACACGTTTAATTTATGTATATATATATATATATAAACCCTGGTTGGGGGGAAAGAAGAAAGGAGGAGTTTGGGGTCATTTGAGTCAAAGGTGCAGAATTTGATTCCTTTCACACCCTGAAAGCAGTGCTGGAACATTCTTCTGCAGCCCAGGTGTACCACGTGTCTGCACCAGGGGCGTTTAGGCAGAGGCAACAAGGCCACACCTCCCTGGGAAGCACTCTGGTGGAAGGCAGTACAAGAGAGAGAGGGACAGAGGCCAGTCCGAATCCCCAGGGTGGGGTGGGATGTGGGACAGATGCTGGTCAGGCAGGCCACCAACACTCTCTGAATGCCAGCTGGGTACTAGGCTTCCTCCCTGGGCTGCGGACTCAGGGGTCAGAGAACCAGTGTCCCTATCTATAATTCTTGTATTGTAGAAGGCTCGCCAGACAATACACATGGAACAAGAAAGTGAAGAGGGCATGTCAGATGCTGATAGGTGCTATGGAGAAGACAGAAGCGCAGAGCGTGACAGAGGGACTGAGGGGGGCTGCTTTTGCTGGAGTGGTCAGGGAAGGCTTCTCTGAGGAGGTGACATTTGAGGAAGCCCTGAATGACGAGAAGGAGACAACTGTGTAGGAAGGGCAGGTATAAAGTCCCTGAGACAGAATAAGCATCTTGTGTTTGAGGCAACATGAAAGCCATTGTGTGTGAGGGGTAGGGTGGGGTGGGGGTGGAGGGGAGGAGGGGAGGCAGGAGAGACAGACAAGGGCCAGATCTTATAGGCTCTTGGAGGCTTTGCTAAGGAGTTGGTATTGAGAAGCCCCTGGAAGGTTCTAAGTAGGGGAGGGACATAATCTTCTGTGTGGGGGATGGATTTTAGAGGGGCAAGCGTGGAAAAGTAGAGGGCGTGAAATGCTATTGCAATAGTCCAGGCAAGATGGTGGTGGCATGGCTAGGGCTTTGGCGGTGGAAACGGAAATGGTTGTTGCACTTGGGGAGACTCTGGAATAGAGCCAGCAGTAGTTAGAACATAGGTTGGTGGAAAGGAAAAAAGCCAGGATGACCCTTACGTGTGTCAGTCACATCTTACCACAGCTAAGTCCAAGGGACTGGTCCTATTGTTTTGGGCCCTTGTGAATTTCCTTCAGGGGCCAACACTAGGAATACATGAGAATTGGCTGGGACCCAGTAACTGGGGTGGTGTGGGAATCTGCTGCCAGGTTCACTGATCTGGGTTCTGAGGCTCATTCTGGCTTTGGGAAACAGAGAACATGCTCAGATTGTCTTGTTGATATCAGCATATCAGGATGGTGAGAAAGTCTCAGAAACCATCCTGGCAGCTGCCCCTTGCACCCCAAGGAGAACTGCAGTGTGTCCCTCACCATCTGGGGCCATCGGCAGCCCCCAAGGCCAGGGCATCTCTGGACACTGCTGACTTGTCGGTGGGCCTGACCCAGCTGCTGTCTTTGTTCTCCCAGAGCCACACTGGCCTCCACTCTGTGGATCTCACATGCCCAGCTCCCAGCAAGGAGACTTGGCTCAGATTGGCTTGTTCTCCCCAGGGCGTGTCTTCGGAGCAGAGGGCTCAGGCCAGGCCAGGCTCTGGCAACCGGGGTCCTTGACATCGCTCCTGAAGGTCATTGTCTTTGGCTTTTGCCCCTATTCTTGATCTCGTCAGGGCTAGAAGATTGTGGAAGCTCAGGTACCAAGGGCTGGCTGTGGCCCCCGTGGACATGGCAAGTACCAGGGTTCGTGGACTCAGTGGTTCAGGGACTGTCCTGCACACAAAAGTCATGTCCTCTAGAAAGACAAGTGTCAGATGGACAGGAAGCTGTCTCCTTGGAGCAGGGCAGTGGGGGTCTCAGCGAAGGGGTCCGTGTCTCTGCAGAGAACGGAGCAGGGAGAAATTGGCTCTGGGTGGAATGAGAGGTTCTGAGAGTATCTAAGAATCTGAAGGGGATGCCTGCACAACCACCCCACCCTGCCTGCTCTCAGTGGTTTCATGCTTCTCCGGTCCGTGTGTGAGGAGGGTTAAACGAGGGCGTGTGACGCAAGGCCCAGCCACATGCCCAGAGGGAGCAGGGCCAGCTGGTGTCAGGAGGCCCTTCCAGCATCTTGGCTGTTCTCATTCTGTGACAGTGCCGGGGCTTCCTGGCTATGCTCTTACAGACAGGAGAGCAGACCCCGGGGAGGGGGGTCCTTTCTGTGGGGGGGGGGGGGTTGCTCATAGTACCGCTCCCCTCTCCTGCTGTGGCCTCGCTGGTCCACAAGGTGGAGGCTCCCATGCCGGGGGTGGGGGGGTGGTGGGGGTTGCTGGGCACCGTCTCCGCTGGGGCAGCTGCCTCTGAGAGTTCATCAGGTCTTGGATTTGCCTCCATGGCCGGCTTGTGTTCAGGTGTTGTCTGGATGAGCTGGACGCTCGAGCAGAAGGGCTCGTGAAGGGGAAGCCCCCTTTCACTGTGGTCTCAGGGGAGGCACCGGGTCCGCCCTGATGCTCAGGCGAGGTTCTGGGGCACCGCTCCGCTCCTTCCTGGGCCGCATGGTCCTGTCGCTCTGGCCGTTCGTGGTGATTACGAACAGGGGAGGCGGAGGGAGGGGCGCAGACTTGGGAGTCAGGTGACCCTGCGTTCCTGCCTCACCTCTGCCGTTCGTACCTTTGTGCCCCTCTGAGCCGTGTCTCCCGGCGTCTAAGCTAGCCGTAATGCCATGTTCTCACTTTAGGTTCTGTCCTTCGTCGTCCTTTCTCGAAGCCGCTGGGCCTCAAACAGAGCAGGTCGGTGGATAAAAGGCCTCACACGGCAGCCTCCCCGTGTGGCCCAGCATGGTGCGGGAAGCTGGCTGCTGGAGCTGTGTAGAGCAGTGTCAGAGCCCTCTGGAGACCCCGATGGACCCCAGCCTGAGAGCCGTCGGTCTTCTTAGTTTCTTTTTTTTCCTTCTTTTTGGAGAAGATCAACTAACTTTATTTATTTTTTATGTATTAAGGTTTTATTTTTAATTCCAGTGTAGTTAACATACAGTGTTCTATTAGTTTCAGGTATTCTAAGCATTTGCTCCTTTTAACACAGTCTGGACACAGGTTTTGGGGGCCCTGAAAATAGGACGCCCTTGACTTTGGTTCTCATTGCGGAACAGTTTATCTGAGCTGGATTATTGTTTCTGTGCTTTCTCCTGCCCCTGAAAGGACAAGCCTCAACTTACGTTTGTAGGATCCGTCCCCAGACCAGAGCCCACAGTTCAGGGCCCCCATTTATTCAAAGGAGGGGTTGGACTCCCAGTGTCCATGTGACAGGCGCAGAAGCAAAGTCTGGGTCCAGGCCTCTCAGCTGGAGGAATAACGGGAATAAAGGTTACAAACCAGACAGATCTTGGTTTGAATCCAGGCCCCAGCATTTATTGCTTGTGTGGTTTGAGGTGTGGTAGGTAATGCCTCAGTTTCCTTACCTGAAAATCGGAAGCAGAGAATGTTTTGAAGATGAAAGTAAATCCTATTTGAAGTGCTTGGCACTTGGATTGAACACTTGACTAATTCCCTACTGTGTGCTAGGCAATGCACTGGAGACCCCTCGAAGACCCTAACCCCTATCCTGGAAGGCCACAGACCAATGGACAAGCAAATTCCTGCCCCCTCCTTATGAGTTTTCTGATTTATGAGGTGCTTTCACACACACCCTTGTGATTTCATCACAATGACCATCCTAGGCAGTAGGTATAAAGGTGGGGTCATCTCCATATTATGGACAAAAACAACAAGTCCTGGGGAAGTGAGAAGGAACTTGACTGTGGTTTCATCACCAGGGTTTGCCAGGGCTGGACCAGAGGCTGGTCTATGACTTTCAGCAGGAGGTCCTTCCTCTGTACCTTTGCCTCTCAAAGCCTGATCCACAGACCAGCAGCATCAGCAGCACTTGGACACATTAGAAATGTGGGGATCTTAGGCCCGATCCTGGACCTTCTGAATCAGAACCTGCATTTTAAGAAGATCGCTCAGGTGTGCACACAATTTCAAGAAACTTGGCTGTAGATCAGGCATATCACGTCTAGTTGAGGGTCAAATGATGACTTGTCTGCAAGCCGGGATTCCTATCTTTAAATAAGAGACTATAACTCTGTCGGGTGGCAGCATAGTGTGGTAGCTATATGGCAAAGCTTTGGACTTGGACCTTCCCACTCTGGCTCTACCACTTCTCAGCTCTTTGACTCCATGGTGCATTGTGTGATCTCTCCAAGTTTCCATCTCTACTACCCCAAGATGCATCGTAAGAGTACCTGCCTCAAGATGACTTTTGTTTGCATTAAAAGTGGTAGCTGGTAAGAGGCAACATTCCTTAAGGGCTTGCTCCGTTCGGGCACCTGCTGTCCGTGCTTCATAGGAGCAGAGTCCCACTGGCCACTTGGGCAGCCTCAACCAGTGTTTGCTTTCATCATGACCTCGTAGGACTGGAGAAAGAGACTTAACACACTTCACAGTATTTATGGAAAGAGGAGAACGGTTATTTCATAGTGCCCTAAGGCTTTGATGACTCCGCCACGTTAAACATACCCCGAGATACAAAGTTTTTCTAGCATTCACATAATCATGAACTTGGCCTCTGAATGCTCAGGACTTATCAGATACTGCAAAATGCTCTGAGAATGCTGTTTCCAGCTCAAAAATTCTATGATACCCATGTGGTTGATAGGGTAATTCTGAGCTGCCTAACCATGTAAAATGATAGCATGCTAGAGATGTCAGAACCCCTATTGATCACCACACCTGGCCACCTCATTCTGCAGATGAGAAAAGTGAGGCTCAGAGAGGTCCAGGGACTTGCCTGAGGTCACACAGATGGTTAATAGAAGAAACAGAGCAAGATGAGGGCTCCCTACCCTCAACCCAGTGCTTTTCCCTTAAGAATATTTCTTAAGGGCTTGCATCATGCAGGGTGATGCTTAGGAGCTGGGCATATAGGCGGTGAGCAGCATAGCAGGTCTCTGTTCCCTGGAGCTTACATCCTGGTGGGAGAAGGGGGAAAGAACAGTGAGAAAGCAAAGAATGAGACAATTTCAGATGTTGATAACTGCACAGAAGGAGGTCCAATGGGGTAACATGCTAGCAATTGATTTGGACAGGGAGGTGTTAAGACTGTCAGAGAAGTCCTCTCTGAGATGCATTTGAGATGAGCTATGACTAAAGCGAGGAGTGAGTTGTGCAGGTATGGGGATAAGGAACTTCCAGGAAGAGGCAACCTGTTCCCTCCTGATGGTTCTTAATCCTGGTACAAACTGTCATAGGTCAGGTTCCTCCAGGTGTCCCCTGGTGTGGAGACCTGTGTGCAAGGGGCTTACTGGGGAGCGAGGGGAGTGGGTTGGGCAGAGGGAAAGATGGACTGTGGTGCGTTTGAAACAGGGCTCAGTTCTATAGGGTTTTGGAGCTGAGATGGCTCTTCAGAGTCGTCCCGCATGCGCTCCATGCAACTGATCAATCATTGATACAGGCTGCTTTTAGGGAGCATGTGTGGCTCCTTTTGGTGATGCAGTTTGGGTAATGCAGTGCCCTTTGTTGAAAGCAGTGCTAGAGAGGGATTCAATTATGAGCCAGCAACATTCCGAGCAGCTGGGACAATGAGTGCCTCATTCTGGGCAGCACCATAGCATCGACCACAGCCTGTCACTAGGACACCAAAGAATTTTCACTGGTAGGACTGTACCACTGAGGGAAGTAGGACGTCTTTATCTTGATTTATTTTTGCATTGTCTGAATATTCCTTTATTTATCACATTCATTGTTGATGTTTACTGCCTTCCAACTAATGGGCCAAAGGGGTAGTAATGGGTTGGGTACATTTCCCATCCTAGACTTTACAGGCCTTTGGGTGGAGAGAGAAAAGCCGACAAGGGAGACAGTTAAGTATCTCCATGTAGCTCTTCAGCTCAATCAGTGAATTGCACAAAAATATATCTTCTGTAATAGACACTGTAGTCACTTAAACATTCAAATCCATCAATGAGAGCTTTACGTAATGTGTCACATCTGAATAAGTTCATCCTTATTTAATGGACAGAGGTCATGGGATCTCATAAGCCCATTTGGTTAGCTTCATTTGGGAAAAGGAAGGAGGGAAGGGAGAGATAAATTGCCCTG
The DNA here is from genome assembly GCF_029215605.1 of Mirounga angustirostris. Lineage (NCBI taxonomy): Eukaryota > Metazoa > Chordata > Mammalia > Carnivora > Phocidae > Mirounga > Mirounga angustirostris. The sequence continues at coordinate 157,864,996 of NW_026991712.1, forward strand.
TACAGCTGAAAAATAATAAATATAGCAAATATTTGCTGAGTCCCTTACGTTGTGCAGGTACTACTCGAGCTCTACATAATGAATTGGCTCTCTCGGTCCTCCCAACTTCTCTGTAAGACACATATTATTGTCATTTCATTTTACAGATGAGGAAATTGCAAGAAATTTAAGAATTCTTGAGTCATTTTTTAAAAAGTAGGAATATAGAGGCAGCATTTTAAAAAAAGCTAATTAATAAATCTAAAATTATGTGGACCCCTCAAATTTCATTCTGACCTTTGTTGAATGTATATGAATATATTTCATAGTTTCTATCAATCCAGATGTGCTAGATTGCATTGTCCCTTTGTAGTTTTATGACATGTCGGGATCACATTTTTCACCTTAATGCTGCATCTATGAGGATCGTTTTGGAAAGCAACAGGAAAAATGGCTTCCTGTGCTCAGAGGTTTCTGTTTGGATTGGCCTGTGGCCACTGATCTGGACTTCTCTCCAGGCCATTTTCAGGACCTGGGACGAGCAGCAGGGTTAGAGTAGAAACAGAGAAGGAAAGCCTTTGGATGAAAGTCCATGGAACCATTTGAGAATGAGAAAACACTGTGTAAATGTGATATTTTTGCTCTGTCATTATCATTTGGATTTCTGTAATTATGTTTCAGGTCTGACTCCAGTTTCTTTACATAAAAGCCAAGACTGGTATTTCCAGTAAGCATGATCTGTTTGAGTGGATGGTGTTCCCATTTAATAAGGCTTCGCCTCTATTCGTGGTGTAATGCGGGGATGACAAAAATGGATATGACATGGTCAGACAGGTCAAATGAAGAGCCCATGCAGGATTGGGAAGGGGTGGCCCCCAGAGAGCCTGGGGGTCCAAGGGAGGGCATGGGCCAAGCCAGCTCCAGGTGAGCCCTGCCCGTGGGAGTGTTGCACAAGTGTTAGCTAGAAATACAGGTCTTTAATGTAAAATCTTCTGATTCTTAGCCAACTAATTCAGAATTTTATGAAAGACTGTGTAGGCCAGAGAAAACCTATCCACAGACTAGATTGAAGGGCTGCACTAGATGCAAGCTGTGGCACAGTGGGAGAGATTCTGAGTGGGTAATTAGGAGGCTGACCAGGTCACAGGATGCAGGTGGAGAGAGAAGCAGGCTCCCCGCTGAGCAGGGACTCTGATGCGGTACTCGATCCCAGGACCCTGGGATCATGACCTGAGCTGAAGGCAGATACTTAACCAACTGAGCCACCCAGGGGTCCCAAGTCATGTATTCTTGATGAGCTTCAAGTTCTTCAACTATACAATGAATCTCTTGCAAAATTACAAAATTCACAATGTTCATGTAGGCACCTACCACTACCGGAGTAGGGTACCCACTCCATGCGTTTATGGTCCCGGTGATTCCACCAATGTTTATCAGTGCTTCTTCACTTGGTGGCACATTCGAGTCCCCTGGGAAGCAAAAATATCCCCACCAGGCTGCATCTCAGACTTCTCACACCAGAGTCTCTGAGAGTGAGATCTGAGCCTGTATATGTTTTCAGTCTTCCCAGTTGGTTCCAACGCTGGCCAAGGTGGAGAGCCATGGCCTTAAGGTATCTCTCAGAAATGTCTTCAGAGAGACATTTGGTCCATTCCTAGAGTTCGCCAGGGAAGGTCATTCTTCATCATTTAAGGAGGGATCACACTTTGGAAATAGTTGAAAAGCGAAAGTCCATCAAATCAAATCAGCAATGCCATTTGGATTGTTTCAAAAAGTGAGTTAGGTTCTCTTCTAAATAAGGAGATTAACCCCATGGTGTGGTTAGGAATTGGCTTTGACAAAGGCAACTCCTTCCAAAGACTGTCGTGAGCAAGTGTGGTGGTGCAGTCGTCAGGGGCATCAGGGAGTCTTGAAGTCCAGTGGAGATGCTGCCGATGACCCCCCAGTCATGACCTTCAGAGAACCCTCTGAGCTCCAGAACATGCCAGCTGCCTTTACCAGAGTACAGAGTGCACTTGAAAGAATTAAAATCATAATTTCTTATAATGCACAGCCGGGTGCGAGGTCTGGATGTAGACAAATTTCGTGATGTAGAAAGAACTTTATGAAAAGGGAATCAGTGATCTCATTGTGTGGACAGCATGAGTTTTGGGTAGGGATTTCCCCCTCTGCATTCACCCACCCCCTTCCCATTATTTTTCACCAGCTTTATAGCCCCTTTGTCTCTCCAGGCCTGAGCAGTCTTGCCAGGCGGTTGGGATGTGCCAGATCCACCTGTTGGTAAGGGCTGCCCGTTTCCCCCCCTGCTCCTCCAGTTAACACAACTGCCATGAGGGCACAAATAGCCCAATAGTGCTTCCAAGACACAGGGATTGGCCAGGTGATGGTGGTTGAGGAAATTCTGAGTCTGGAAAATGCTACTCATGAGGTTCACTTCTTATTTTGTTTTATTTTAGTCAGAACATGACATGAGATCTACCCTTTTTTATTTTTTATTAATTTTTTTAAGATTTTATTTTTTTTAAAGCACTACTAACTTTTAAAAAAATCCTTACTATTTTTGTTTTCATTTTATTTTTATTTATTTATTTATTTATTTTTAAAGATTTTATTTATTTATTTGAGAGAGAGAGCACATGAGAGGGGGGAGGGTCAGAGGGGGAAGCAGACTCCCCGCCAAGCAGGGAGCCCAATGTGGGACTTGATCCAGGGACTGCAGGATCACGACCCGAGCTGAAGGCAGTCGCCCAACCAACTGAGCCACCCAGGCGCCCTTATTTATTTATTTGACAGAGAGAAACACAGCGAGAGAAGGAACACAAGCAGGGGGAGTAGGAGAGGGAGAAGCCGGCTTCCCGCAGAGCAGGGAGCCCGATGCAGGGCTCGATCCCAGGACCCTGGGATCATGACCTGAGTGGAAGGTGCACGCTTAATGACTGAGCCACCCAGGCGCCCCAAGAGATCTACCCTTTTTAAAAAAATTTACTTATTTGAGAGAGAGAGAGAGAGCATGAGCAGGAGGGGCAGAGGGAGAGAGAATCTCTAGCAGACTCTGCACTGAGCGCAGAGCCCTATATGGGGTCAGTCTCACAACCCTGAGATCACAACCTGAGCTGAAACCAAGAGTTGGATGCTGTGAACCAAGGTGCCCTGAGATCTATCCTTTTAACAAAATGTTCAGTGTACAATATGTATTGTTAACTATAGGCAAGATGCATCATAGATCTCTGGGCTTTTTCATCTTCCTTAACTGAAGATTTATGCCCATTGAACAGCAACTCCCCATTTCCTCTCTTCCTGCTCAGCATCTGGAAACCACCATTCTTTGATCGTGAATCTCTTTGACTCTGTTTGACTATTTCAGATACGTCATGTAGTGGAATCATGTAGTAATTGCCCTTCTGTGACTGTTTATTTCCTTTAGCAGAGTATTTTCAAGGTTCATCCATGTTGTTGCATTTGGCAAGATTTCCCTTTTTTTACTGTTGAATAATAGTCCATTGTATGTACATACCAGATTTTTTTTATCTGTTCATCTATTGATGGACACTTGAGTTGTTACCACATCTTGGCTATTAGGAATAATACTGTAGCAAGCACAGGGTGCTAATGTCTCTTCAAGGTCCGCTTTTCAGTTCTTTTGGGTAGATACCCAGAAGTGGGATTACTGGATCATATAGTAGTTGTATTTTTAATTTTTGGAGGGACTTGCATGCTTGGTGGCTGCACCAATTTACAACCCTACCAACAGTGTGCAAGGGTTCCAGTTTCACATGGGTCACTTTTAAGTGTTCTGCTGATTTCCTCCTCAGTCTTCTGATGACAGTCTCTGTGGGGGAGACCCAGGGCCACTGGCTAGAAGTCTCTGTCCTTTGTGAATGCAGCCACTGGGTCAGGCACTGCTTGAGGGGCTATGCATGTGTCTCTTCAGTCAGTTCATTCATGCCACCATATTTATGGAGAGAGTACCCGGTGCCCGTCCTTGTCCCATGACTTCTTGCATTTGGGAAACTTACATTCTTGTGAGGGAAGACAAGCAATAAAGAAACAAGTTAATGTATAATTTTTCAGATGGTTAGGAGTCCTGTGGAGACAAAGGCAAGGAGGGAGGACAGTCAGTTTCCTCAACCACCCTTGGAGGTTTGGCATCATACCCATTTTATGTGATGGAACTGAGGCTCTGGAGGGGGGGCAGGTTAAGTAACTTTCCAAGGTTCTGCAGCTCTTGAGTGATGAGTCCAGGCTCAAACTCAGGGCTGCCTGACTCCGTGCGAAGGACTTATGGCCAGGTGGTCAGGCCCAGGGTGGGGACTGGAGTGTAGAGGTGACAAGGCGGTCTCATGTCCTCAGGTAGTGTTCAGCCTGGCATGAGAGAAGGACAAGCAGAGGGGAATCCAGCTAACTCAAGAATGCGATCGCTCCACTGGGGTTTGCACAGGGAGCCGGGCATCATCCCAGGAGTCCCTGTACTGCCTGGGGATCCCAGAGAGGATCCCAGGTGACCTTGGGGGAGTTTGCTGGTTGAGCAAGCATAGGAAGGGCTTTTAAGGCTGAGGAAGTAGCCCCCTTGCAAAGGTGGGGAGACCAGAGTCATGGCTTGTTGGGAAACTAGAAGTAAAATCACAGACGCTTTTCAGAGGTGTTCTTTGATGCCAGTGTTTGAAGAAGCCAAAGAGCTGTCCTAGGGGTCCTGGGCCTGTGCCTCCCCTGCCAGCCTTCTCCCTCTTTCCCTCCTGTCCCTCCCACTCCACCTCTGTCTCCCTAGCTGTCCCCCTCCACTCTCTCCCAATAAGCCTTTAGAAAAAGCAGGTCCTGCTGAAATGACCCAGCGAATTAGAATCAATAGGGTGTAAGTGTAGCCTTGAAAAGTGCCATCCTCATGTTCTGCACTGTGACTCGGCTCTACAGGGATAATGCATTACTGGAGTGTTTCAGGTATTTATTAATGATGTAGAGCAGTGGCCTCCAATCACTCGGGTCTCTTCTCGAAACACAGCCCGGTGTTAACCCAGAGATGGAAAGAGCTGCTCTGGTTGGAATGGGTGGGGGTGGGGTGGGGAGTGCAGGCCTGGCTGGCCCATGGCTCACTGTCCCCGGCCCGCCTGTCGCCAGCAGCGCCCCGGGTGTCTTACCCCGGAATGATGTAGAAGTCAGCTCATCTAGAAGGAGGCATGAGAGGAGCAGTAGTTTGCAGGTGACTTGGCAAAGCTGGCAAATAGCCGCGGGGGTGGGGGGTCACAAAGTCAGCCAACAGGGTGAGGGGTGGAAACTGGTGCAGGAACAAAAATGAGGTGTTCGGTGGTTTTCGGGGTTGCCAGTGGAGACAATGAGCAGCATACTCCTGGTGACTAAGGGAAGAAGCGGATGTAGTGTGGGTTTGTGGCACAACCAGAAGGCACCTCTCCCTCCGTCCAGGCTCGGGTCCCTTGACTGTTTCGGGAAGAATCCCCTGATCTTTATGTCAGTGGTGCCCAGAGCTCTGGGGCAGCCGGGTCACCGCCTTCTCTCCGGGCCACGTGCAGTGGGGGCAGGGAATTGCGTCAGGAAGAAGAAAGAGCTGGGGCCTTGGAGCAGACAGATGTGGGTTCCGTGTCACCTGGGGAAGAAACCACACCGCTCCGAGCTTCACTTTCTCTAGTTGTGCTATGGAGGTCCCAAGTTCTCCCCCGAAGAAGGAACGGGGTGATGTGGCCTCCTGGTGCCAAGGGCGTGGAGGCCCGGAGTCACCGGTGGTCAAGACTACCACCTGAACAGATTGCAAAGTCACTGCCGCTTCTCCCCATTAAAGTAATATGTGTTCATTGTAGAATACTTGCAAAAGACACATAAATATATAGAGGAAAAGGAAATAACCCATTATCCCACCACCTGGTGACTTTAACGCTTTCATGTATCTGATGTAACATACATTAAATTAATATCCTGTTAATGTTTTGATGTATTTCCTTCGTCTTTTTTCTATGTGTATATACATATATTCTTAGAAATGGTTTTTACTCTATATGTAATTTTGTATTCTTTTATTTTTCTCCTAGCCTCTCATGAACATTTTCTTATTTAATAATTGACAATTATTTTGAAAACCTGATTATTAGTGGCTGCATGATATTCTATCATTTGGATCCCCCATAACTTACATATTCATTTCCCCAGTGATCATTTAAGATGTTCCTAGTTTTTGCTAGTCTTAATTATAATGAATAATATCGATTAGCAGTGTTGCAGTGAACATCCCTCTACATACTCTTTGGGCCCATCTCTGATTATTTGATTGGGTTAAATTCCTGGGAATATGGTACTGGATCCAAGAGACTATAAGGCTCCTGATATTTATTGCTAAACAGAAAGGTTGCATCGGTTTACACCCCTGAGCTGGGTTTTGAAGGAGGGATGATGTCTGAGGTTACATTTCCTCTCCTGTCAAATGTAGGTAGTAGTTTGAACTTGACAGTTTTCTTAGCGCTGGATGGGGTTGTGTACATGAAGAGTAAAGCCCCTGACCTCATGTCTGGTGCCCTTCTTCCTTTATTTTCTCTATTGTTCAGCCTAATTGTTTTATGCAATACACCACATTGTCATCACCTTGGGCACCTCACACCCATGCACACATATTTAAAACCCTGAATTACTGCCACTACCAGTCCCAGCCCACGCACCCTGTTTAGAATCTTCCAGCTCCTAGAATATGCCTCCATCCCTCACACAGCCTCTCCCAGCAGCAGGACAGTTCTCGGCCCCTTGCCTCTGTGACAGCGACATGGGGAAGCAACTGTGGGAGAGAGAAATAAACCTTTTACAAAATGTTGATTAACAAGTGATAAAATATGCAGAGAGCTCACAGATACTGGAACAGAAAGGGGGCGGCCCCACTTGTGAGAGAGGAGACCTCAAGTAAGTCCCATACCGGCACAGGGGGGTAACGGCATAACCCAGCAGGGCAGCCATGTCTGATTGTACAGGTCACGCACTGCACAATTTTGGGTGCATCGTTCATAGGATGGCTCATCACTCAGGGCTGCAGGAAGGTGGAGCTGCTTATGGGACCAAGGGTCTCTGGAGGTCAAGGTCAAAAGTAGTGAGGAGTATATGAGTTCTTGCATACAAAGAACATTTAGAGCAGGGCTTGGAATCAGTGATCACTGATAAATGTTAACACTGATTCTTATTCATGTGAGTTAATGTTCCTCGTGTTCGTGGGAAGGACTAGCTTGTCACAAACAACATAGACCAGACACCAAAAATATCTTTCTAGTTGCATAGGCCTGACGTGAAGATAAAGCTAGATTGGTATAAACATGCTCTGAACACTGAAAAGTCCTGTGCAGATTAAATCTGTTACTTGAGTCCACAAACCAGCTTCTTGGCTTCTGTTGCCTCCTTTGAAATAGCAAGTAACCAGACTTTTATGTGCCATGAGAGAAATAAATGGATTTTTAAAATATTTTGTCTCAGTGCTTTTGAGCTACTAGCAGGAGTTTGCTGGTGTCCTAGCGCCCTTGTGGAATGACCAGGGCCTAGAAACAGAGCTGTGTGTACTCCCAGGGACACCAGAAGGACAGACAAAAGCTGCTGTCTCCCCACCCACCTACACACTGGGTGTGAATTGCGTTTCTTTGTTGCCCTCCGCAAAGGCTGGGGAGGAATGTGCAGTTGAGGCAGAATCCCTCTTCTGTCCGTCCTCCCGGGGTCACCACTCTGGGGTGGCTGGTGCCTACGGAGAGGGTAGAGTGAGGTAGAGGGCAGGGCCAGGAGCAACCAGCCAGCGGCTGGGAGGAAGTCCAGGACGCTGCCTCCTCTCTGAAACGGCAAGTCACAAGGAAAGGTAGCAGAGGCCTCCCAGCATCAAATGTGGAGCCTGGGCCTTGTAGCCGGCCCGACTGAGTTCCAACCTGTCACTCACTGTGTGACCTTGGTCGAGTTACTCGAACCACGACCGTTTAGGGTTTCAACATATGAATGTGGGGAGACACAGTTCAGTCCTTAGGATTGGGGAGAGTGGAACTGTACAAAATCATCCAAAGGAAGTAAAAATAGCAAAGAATAGGACAAGAATGCTTAAACTAGGGACAGGTCTTAGCCACTTCCTACAGATGTTAGCGGGTCTCTTCCAGATTCAGAGCAAAGTAGACCAAATGGCAGGAAGATGTTTGGGGTGGAGGAAGAGCTCCTTCTCTAGATAAAGATGCGTTCTGTGAGGAAAAGAGAGTGTAGGACATTTTGAGAAGCCACACTGATAACTCCCAGTCTGGAGACTGCAGGGGTATGGTTGGACTGGGAAAAATGCAGAACAGCCTTCTTGGAGCTCCTCCCCTCCCTCTCCTGGTAAGTACTAGCATCCGAAGATGGAGGCCTGACAAACTGCTAACCACTCAGCTCTTCTTTCTCTGTCTCCATGAAAAGGATGGGGCACAGTCTCTTGGGAATTAGCATGGAATATGAGCAGAACAAAGAAGGACAGTGGTAGTTCTTCTAGATGGCTGTCAACGTTTCCTCCCATCCCTCTATACACCCACCGCTCTGCCCACCCAGGAGTGGGTCCCTTGAATCTGACTGGTCCTATTACTTGTGACTTGCTTTGCTCAATATGACGTGGTGAAAGTGACTCCGGTGAGCTCCAACCCTAGACCTTTGGAGTCCTGGCAGCTTCCCAACTGCAATATAAAGAAATCCAGGCAATCTTGCTGGAGAGAGAAGCCGTGGAGAATGAAGGACCACATGAAGAGAGAGAGAGAGGCCACATGGAGGAGAACCAAGGTGCCCAGCCCACAGACTGACTGAGGCCATCTTGGGCCCTTCATCCCCAGTCAAGCTGCCCAGTCACTGAGCCCTACACAGATCCCTGACCCACAGAACTGGGAGCAGTAAGATGGTGGTTATTTGAAGGTACTCCATTTTGGAATCACTTGTTAGGCAGCAATAGGTAGATGAAGGAGGACTTTCACATCAAAATGGCGTGTGTACTTAAAGCCAGCTCTTCACAGAGGCCAGAGGTATACCTGATCCAAGGAAATGCCCCAGTCTGGAACTAGGAACAAAGTTAAAGTGAGTGAGTGCCCAGAGACAGTGGTGTGGACTGAGATTGTCCAAGGCCCAGCCCCACCCTCCTCTCCATCTTGCTCAGGCAACCAAAGGACTGAGCAAATCATGGACACTCATCTCTCTAGTTCCTGTTCTAAGGAGAGTAATCAAACAGTGCCCAGGAAATTGGGAAGTGGAGCTTAGGGAAAATCTACCCATATCATTTGGGGAATAACAGGGCCAGATAGAACTGAGATGAATCAAAGACAAGGAACCAGGGGAAAAAATGAGACCTAGGCAAAAATTCTGCTTCCTCTTCTTTGCCTTCTCCAAAAAGAAGAAATGGAACATGGCAGGAAAAAAAAAAAAAGACGAAGGAAGAGCTCATTTTGGAAGAACATTTACTCCAATATACAGAAAATGATTGTCTTAGCCAATTGCTTTTGTAGTATAAAAGAAATCACGAGAAAATGGACTTTATGAAACAAGAGGAAAAATAAGAGACAGTAAACAGTGAGATGAATAAGGAACTGGCACAATTAAGGCAGGAAATTGATGATAATAGTATCATTGCAGAACTTGGAGTGCTTTGGAAATAGCAAGGAGTGGGACCATCACTGCATAAAATTAGTGACATGGCGTGGCAAAATTACATAATATACAGAAGGAAAGGGCAAAGGGCAAAGTGTGTGAACAAAATTAATAGTTATAGAGAAGAGACAAAATACGAAGTACTATAGTTTGTGATTTTCATGTAGACAATGGAACAAATGAAAGAGAAAAATTATTAAAACATGTTATAGGAAAATGTATCTGAAATTAAAAAATCATCAGTTTGTAGAAAGGGCTCACCAATAGGGAATGAGAAGTTCAATTCCATTCAACAGACTTTTATTGAGCCCTAATTTTATTTTCAGGTGCTGTGCTAGGGACCAGGGATACCAAGAAAAACAATTTGGAAATACAGCCTGTCTTCATGAGAGCCACAATTACTGGAGAAGACTGATATTAAGCACATAATTACGATAACCACTGAGTGTTATTATGGGAAATGAAAAGTATGCTCTGGGAACCCACTGTGGGGAGGGATTTGGGGGCCACTGGCAACACCTCCAGGTCAGGGGACGTTTTATCTCCCTACCCTCATAACAACCCTCTTGCTCCTTTGCAGTTAATCTCTGTTCTTGCCCCCAGCCCCAGGCAACCACTAATCTACTTTCTGCCTCTATAAATTTACCTTTTCTGGATATTTTATTTAAATGGGTCCATACAATCTGTGGTCTCATGTCTGAATTCTTTTACTTGGCATAATGTTTTTGGGTCATCTTCCTTGTTGAAGAATGTTTTCACTCAATGTAGAGTTCAGGGTTTATTTATTTATTTTTTCTTTCAGCACTTTCAGGATGTTGTTCCACTGTACTCTGGCTGCCATTACATTTTTTTCTAATGAGAGGTTACTTGAAATTTGATGCTCTGTATGTGATGTGTCATTGTTCTTTGGCTATTTTCAAGATTTTCTCTCTATCTTTGGTTTCCAGCAGTTGTTCTGTGAGGTATCTAGGCATAGTTTTCCACATATCTTATCTGCCTGAAGTTCACTGAGATTCCTGAATCTAGAATTTATGTCTTTTACAAAATTTGGGGAAATTTCAGCCATGATTTCTTCAGATATTTTTTTCTACCCCCGTTTTCTCTCTCCTATCCTTCCTGGACTCCCAACTGTGTATGCTAAATCTTTTTGTATTGTCCTTCTATTCCTGAGTCTCTGTTCATTCTTAAAAATCTTCTTTCTCAGGGCACCTGGGGTGGCTCAGTTGGTTGAGAGTCCAACTCTTTTCGGTTGAATGTTTCAGCTCAGGTCATGATCTCAGGGTCCTGGGATCGAGCCCCTCATTGGGCTCCACACTCAGTGCAGAGTCTGCTTGAGATTCTCTCTCTCTCTCCCTTTGGCTCCTCACCCCCTTTGTCCTTCTTTTTTCTCTCTGTTCTTGAGATTGGATAATTTCTGTTGATCTATCTTTGAGTTCATGGTCTCTTTCTTCTGTCATCTCCATTATGCTTTCAAACTTTTTTGGTGAATTTTTATTACCAATATTGTATTTTATAATTTTAGAATTTCCTTTTGGTTTTTCTAATTCATATTTCTCTGGTGATGTTTCCTGTCTTTATATTCATTTTTAGTATATTTTCTTTTACATCACTAAGTGTAGTAATGACAGCTGCTTTAAAATTCTTGTCTGCTAAATTTAATATCTGGGTTATCTTGGGGTCGATCTCTGTTGATTGTCTTTTTTCTTGAAAATAGGTCATCTTTTCCTTTCTTCGTATATCAAGCAATTTTGGACGACTATGTGAAGAATCCTGGACATTGCAAATGGTTTGCGGTAGAGACTCTGGATTCTTATATATTTTTCCAAAGGACCTGTTGATTTGGTTTGTCTTCTCACTTATTTTAGCAGGCAATTAATTTGGATCCAATCAGGATCCAAGCTTGAAAACTCAGTCTCTTGGGTAACAATTTAAAAGTCGATCTATTTCGGGCGCCTGGGTGGCTCAGTGGTTAAGCGTCTGCCTTCAGCTCAGGTCATGATCCCAGGGTCCTGGGATCGAGTCCCACATCGGGCTCCGTGCTCAGCAGGGAGTCTGCTTCTCCCTCTCCCACTCCCCCTGCTTGTGTTCCTGCTCTCGCTATCTCTCTCTCTGTCAAATAAATAAAAATCTTTAAAAAAAAAAAAAGTCGATCTATTTCTTTGTCCTTACCAAGGCTTCTCAGAGTCTAATCTGCACATGCATGGCTAATGGATCCAGAGATTTGGGTGGAAATTTTAATTTGGGATTACATTTCTGGATCTCTCTTTCCTGGGATTCCCCAATCACTTCCTGTTATTGCCAGTATAGGAGTTTTAGCCACCCCCAAGGTGGTATGAACTGCCATTAGTCTAAAAGCTGCAAAAGTGTGAAACTTACCCCATGCCAGCATTGACTTCCATCCAGACTCTGCCTATTCTGGGTTTTCACTCTCCAATGCCTTTGGGTCATTGCTTGTTGTTGTTTTGAATATATAATTGCTATCAGAAGGAGGGTCAGTCCAGTAGGGACTTACTCAGCTATACCAGAAGCTTAGTTAATGCTTTTACATCTGGGTATATTTACTGATTTTAAAAATCAGTAGATGGGTTAAGCATCTGATAGGACATGGAAGAAAAATGTATTAGGAAACTAGAAGGTGGAACCCAGGAAATGACCACATTATCAAAATGTAGCACAGAGAGATGAAAGTATAAAAAATATGAAAGAGAGAAGAAAGTCCTAAGTATGTCTAAGAAGAATTCCAAAAGGAAAGATTAGCGAGAGTGGAGAAGAAGCAATAAACAAATGAATAATGTCGAGAACTTTTAGTAACTGAAGACATAAATCTGTAGCTAAAGGAATCGCAATGATCTCCAAGCAGGATAAATGAAACTAACACTATCCCATGCATATTGTGGTGGAACTGCAGAATACCAATGACAAAAAGAGAATGCAAAATAACTGGAGAAGAACACATCATCTACAAAAGAAAAATGATTTGATTTAGATACCATAACAACAATGGGAGCCCCACCCAACCACTCCCATGGAATTATACTTCAATTTCTGAGAGAAAAGAACTAGTGTAGATTATTATACCTTGTTAACCAATCATTCAAGGATAGGATAAAATAAGACATACTACAGAATAAACTTTGGGAAGATAGAAGTTGAACCCAGTGGGAGGAAGAGAGAATAACATTGGGCACAGAAACTAGTAAACATGTGAATATGTAGAAATAAGCATTCACTTTTTAAAACAACAATAATCACAAATTTGAGGGTATAAAAGCCAGCTAGAACTAAAATATTGAATAATAGTAATTTTAAGGTGAAAAGTTTTTGAGGACATTTAAACATTCTAAAGTTCTGTGAGATTCAGCAGAAGAATAGAGCTAACTTCAGACTGTGTGCATTTCAAAATTTTAAGTGTAGACCACAAAGGGAAGCATTAAGATGTACAACTAAAACAGGATGTTAAATGGAAGTTTTGACAGAGGCACCAAGAGGTAATTACACGCTACTTTCAAAATGAGGTGCTAGATCAAAATGCAGAATTTCCAAAGGAAATATTTGACCATGACTCTGTTTTCTTCCATGACTCTGAGATGCATCAGCAATATCCAGTATGTTAAAAGGGATCCGGGTGAGGATTATGAAGAAAGGATTTTGTGGGGAGGACTTTGGGAGAGTCACTGAAGTCTGGTCCCCTCAGGATGGAGACGTGAGGTGCCTAACCTCTCAGTTCACCCTAAGCGTGACCGGTGCTGGGGTGAGTGGGGGGAAACTCTTCAACTGGACTGCTCAAGGAGCCTGATTTTGTCTCCAGCATCTCCTCTGATGTTTGGCATAGGACTGAGATGCTAAAGTGGCCTTTGGCAGGGAAGAGAGAGCACAGGATTGCACTTGGGAAGTGCCCACGTTCCCACTGCAGCAGGGCAAAGAATACATGACTGGTTTCCATGGACAAGATGTGGACCATGCAGACAGAGTCACATGGGAGCCTTAATATTTTAGACTTGCCTGGGAAGACAGGGTGATTCTCTGTGATATGGACCTCTGGAGGACTGGGGCTAAAGAGTAGGGCAGCTAGAGGGATAGGATGCAGTCTCCACCTTAGGGGACTTGCAGCTAGAAGAGTCCACTGGGGAACTCTCTGAGGCTAGAATCAACTGTAACATCTGCTTGGCCCAGAGAACGCAAAGCTGGTAGGATTAGCCAGTAGCCTAGTAAGAACTCTACTGCCCTTGCTTCTCCTCTCCTCTATAATCCAACCCCTCAGAAGAGCCTGGAGCCCTGCTCAATAAACTAGGGACAAAAGGGTGAGAAGGAAAAAGAGCTCACCATACCTCCCCTCCCTCACCCCAAGTTCTACCTGCCACAGGCCCTAGCTAGGGAGGGGAGACACCACCTGCAGCCTGTCTCTTTAGGGACAGAAGATGTCTTACCTTGAAATGAAGAGTCAAGTGTTCGTTCATGTAATAAAGATGTATTGAGTGCATGTTTTGAGTGCCAGGCATTGCTCCACACTGGGGATTTAGCAGTGAACAAAATACATAAGAATATCTTCCTTTGTGGAGCTAACATTTTAATGGATTAGTATCTAGAACTAGATGTTTTTAAATTGATATGTTGTGTCTCAAGGGACCACAGGACTGTCTGTTACCCAAAAAAGAGTAGAAAACTGAGGGGATAAGTAAATATAAAATAAATATTTAAAACATTTGAATTTTAATAGATGGTTATTTGCCAGACAAATACTAACAAAAGAAAGCTGACATAACGGTATTATCATCGGAGAACAGCCTGTTAACAAGAAACATTAAGGATTTTAAAAAGGATTCGTTAAGCTGTAACACTTTGGAACTAGTTTTTACCTATAACATAACTCCAAAATACATAAAGCAAAAATTGGCAAAATGACAAGGAGAAATGGACAGATCTATCATTATAAAGGGAGAAACCTAACTCTACAACTGACAAAAAATTATTAAAGATACAGAATATTTTAATAGCACAATTAACAAGCTTAATCTAAAGCATAAATTGGCAAATTATGAGCCATTTCTAGGCTGCAGCCTCTTCCTGTAAGTAAAGTTTTATTGGAACACAGACATACTAATTTATTTAGTATCGTCTATGGCTGCTTTCTTCCTACAAAGGCAGCACTGAATGAAGAGCTATGGCAGACTGTACCTGTGAAGTTGCAAACATTTCCCATCTGACCTTTATAGACCATTTGTTGACCGCTGATCTAAAGCATTTATGCAAAGCCCTGCCTCTAACAATCACATGAACATTTGTAAAAATCGATAATGTAGCAAATCTCAAGTAATAAAAGTAACTAATATCATAACTATCTCTAACCACAGAAAGAAAAACATATTGTATATTTCTGAATACAAAGCGATTAAATCAGAAAATAGTAATTGAAAGGTAACCAACCAATCCACCCATAAGATAGATATTAGAAAAAAAATCTTCTTAATAATTACTGACTCAGAGAAGAAATCTTAATGGCTAGAACAACTCCAAGAGGAAAGTGTAGAGCTGCAAATACTTATACTGGAAAATAAGAATCCAAGTCAGAAGTAAGAAAAAGAACCAAAGAGTAAACTCAAAGAAAGTAAAAGAAAGGAAATGCTAAAGACTGAATTAATGAAATAGGAAATAAACAACCAATAGAAAAGACCAACTAATCTGGAAAACAGAAGATACAGAGAATCACTTGGTAAGACAGACCAAGGAAAAAAAAAAAAGACAAAGGGAACAAATAAACATTATTGACAATGAAACTGCTTTGTGGTTAAATGGCAGAGGGCTGGAAAGAGCCGGGTGATGGGCACAATGTATTCTTTTTATTAGTCTGTGTACATTTCTGTATGTTTGAAAGATCTCCTCACACACAAACACATGCACATGCAATAAAATGTGCAAACAAATAAAAAAGAGCATGGGCTCTGGATTCAAACTGCCCGAGCTTTAGGACCAGTTTTATAATTTATTAGTGAGTGCCTCAGGGCAAGTTACTTAGATTCTCCCTGTGCTTCTGTTCCCTGTCAGTAAAATGGAAATAAATAATAAGAGCATCCGGCTCACTGGGTCCACACTCACTCCTTCACCAGACACTGGGATTTGAGGCCAAGGTTTCACTGACAATGATATTTAAAACTCTTTCTCCAGACTTAAGCTTGCCCCAGAATCATATAACACATGTCCATCACTTTTAGACAGGAATATTTAAACTACCCTGGAGACCTTGGGAAACTCATTGGGTGCTCTAAATGCCACCATGGGATAGTCAGGGAAAGGTATAGAAGGAGGGGTGGGGCTGGAAATGTAAAAGGAAAAGAACCAATATTTATTAGCTCCCCATAGTGCATCAGCTAGTGCATTAGATGTGAACACCTATTTCCTCCTATGAAATGTAATAAGCATGTTATCTACCACTGACTTTTCATTCCGTGTTAAATGTCAAGATATCTCCATGCTGTGGTACATCTTGTTCATGGCTTCTAACGAATGTATGGTATTCAGTGGTGTACCAAATCTGGCCGTTACTTCCCCTCAGCCTTTCCCCTAGTCTCAGGCACTAACATTGCCTTCCATCCCTGGTCACGAGAAATGATACTTAAGATTTTATTCATAAATGATGCCTTACAGAACCCTGTGAACATCTCTCTGGGATTTATAGCTGGGGATAAACTTTCTGGGTCACAAAGAAGATAAACGTTTGTTTAAACTAAGTCCTGCCAGGTTGTTTTCCAGAATGGCTGCACCTGTTTGCACTCCTTCCAGCAGGGCATGATGATTCCCATTTCCCTATATACTTACCAACACAGGATTATCAGTATTTACAAATAAGAGTTTAATAGTATCTCACTGCATTTATTTTGACATTTTTCTTACTAATAAGCTTGGAGGTCTCTTAAAGCACTGTTATCCATTTGGATTTCCCTTTCTGTGAATTTCCCCTTGAGTCTCGTATGCTTTGCCATTTTTCTATTGAATTTCCTGTCCTTTTTCTCATTGGTTCTCAGGAGTTCCTGTATATTCTAAGAATTTACCTTGTGTAGAATTTAGACATCCTAGATATCTTCTCCTGGGTTCCACGTGTCTAACTTCGCTAAAGTATCCTTTCTCAGACGGGTGAGCTGGCCTACAGTCTCTCAGCTGAAGAGGGCCGAGTCAGGTTTGGAACCCAGGTCGGTCTCCCTCCAGAGTCCATGCTTTCCAAAGCCCTCTCCCCCACGCTGCTTTCTCCGAAGAGGGCAGGATTACACTTGGCCACCAGGGCAGCATTTGGATATTTAGAGAGGAAGGTGGTAGTGCATCCCAGAATGCCACGAATGCTGCAGATGCCCTGTTGATGTTTAAAAGATGAGGTTGCATGGTTTTAAAAAGGTCCTTCTGCAGCTGCTGGGAGCTCTTCATTTTCTTTGCCTACCTTAGCATAACCAGCACCTTCCCAGTTGTAATTATCAAGTACTAAGCATATGTCTAAATGTAACCTCAAACCACAGGACCTCTCAGTGATCTAGGATCACACTGACAAGCCAAACTGAACGTGCAAAGCTTCACCACACTCCTCGTGTCCCCCGCGCAGCCTCACATCCCAGCAAGCTGTGTCCTCCTTTCCCCAGCGACCCACATGTGGAACCTTAGGTAATTTACCTCTGACTCACTTCTGCCCTGTTTTCTCCAAATTCTGCCCCCTCCCTGCCCATCCTTGCCTCCCCACTGTGCTGAGCTTCTTTATTCTTCTGATCCAGCCTCCTCTCTCCAGCATCACTTCCTCCATGGTCCCTTTCATGTCTCCATCGCCTCTCTCCTGACCTCCTAGTATATGGCTATTCCTCACGGCTCTAATGTGGTCTGCAACCTGGACATGGGTCTCAGCTTTGCCATTCACCAGAAATCCTTTCCTGGCCAGCAGCAGATTCATCAACAAGCATTCCACAAATGTCTGCTCTGTGTTAAGTGCTGTGATGGGCACCAGCCATTTGACAGCAGATGACATAATCCTTGGCCTCAGTTTGCTCACAGTTTGGAGGGAGTGGACATAATAAGCCATCGGATACATACAGTGTGGTAAGTGTGATGATTAATTTGGCCTGAAAGGAGCTGGAGATGGTCAGCGCAGACGTGTTGGAGGAGCTGGCTCTTGAGCCAAAGGCTGGGAATGAACTTTCCAGATGGGCAGTGCTGGCGGAGGGCAACAGCACCTCAAGATGAAGTAAGTTCGAATTGTTGGGAATTCAGCCTTCGGGCGCCTGGGTGGCTCAGTTGGTGAAGCGTCTGCCTTCGGCTCAGGTCATGACCCCAGGACCCAGGGACCCCCAGCCCCCGCAGGGGGCTCCCTGCTCAGTGGGGAGCCTGCTTCTCCCTCTGCTTCTGCCCCTCCCTTCTGCTCATGTTCTCTCTCTGGCTCTCTCTCTCTCTCAAATAAATAAATAAAATCTTAAAAAAAGGAGTTCAGCTTTCTATCCCATCTTTCTCATGGGGCTATGAGAACTACATGTGAAAACACATATTGTGAATTGCCAACAGGTGCTGTAAAGATGGATGCTAGTAGTGGATTAAAAATTGCCTTCTGGATTTGTTCTGAAATAAGAGAAATACTGGGCTTCCTGTCTCACTAGGTTCGAGTGGTCTACTCCTGGGACTCCTGTCTTCCATGTACCCACCCCAGTTGCACATGAGGAAAGTGCTGCCTAAGACTATGCTTTCTGCTAAATGTTGGGATTCATCTTTCCTTCTTGTTATCTCTATCTAAGCTTTACGTGGGAGCTCCTGAGAGGTTGGAGTGGGGAAAGACTCAGGATTGTGGAATCAGGTTGACCTCAGTTCAAACGCTGGGTCTGCCACTTTCTACTCACAAATTCTGGCCCTGCCTCTGAGATCACCTTGGTTAGTCTGGGGTGCTTCATGGCTCTTGGGTACTCCACTCCAGGAACTGACAGGTGCCTAGTTACATCAACAGTGTGTGGGTTTTAGTGGTTTAATTCTGCAGGCAGTTTGAGTCCTAAGTTCTGGGGGCACGTTCTCCATGTAACCCAAATAAAATCCAAACCTTTCTTCTTGGCCTGGGAGGTCTTGTGTGAATCAGCCTATCTCATCTGCTGCTTTCATGGAGCTCTCGAAGTCCCGTTAACACTGGCCAAGATCATTGCCACCTCAGGGCCTTTGCATCTACTGTTTTTTCTGCCTGATTTTCACATGGCTGGCTTCTTCTCACTGGTCAGGGGTCAGTTCACATGGTGTCTCTTGGTGCTCCAACAGGTAGTCACCTGTTCTATTTTCTTTATAACACTTATTACCTGAAATTATCTTATTTATTTACTTGTTTGCCGTTTGTCTCCTCTGATAAAATGTAAGTTCTGTCTTAACAGGGGCCTGATCTGTCGTGGTCACTGTTGTATCTCCAAGCCCCACAACAGAGCTGTGTATACAATATACACTCAATAAATGTGTTAGGCAGTGGGCAATTGAATAAATGGATTTACTGAAAGAAGAAGCAATTGTCCATTTAAAGGAGGGAAACTAACTTCTTCGGTTCCTATAAATCCCTGTGGAATTTAAACATAAATATTTGTGGGACTAAAACATATTAATGCATAATAAAGCTTTTGGTTGAGAGCACCATGGAGAGTGATCACAAGTGACTAATAATTACAAGATTAGCATGCTGTGGGAGGCACCGGGGATTGAGCCTAGCATATTTTAGGCCAACTCTTGATTCTGAAATAGAGTTTGAAAAAGTTTCCGCCCAGGTTATATAAGCTCCATGGCTTTAATGCAGGGTTGGGGGGAGGCGCAGGCCTTGGAGAAGCAAGGTCTGTGTTCAGGTTCTGGTTCTGCATCCTCTCGGCTATATGACTTTGGGCATCTCTCTTGACTTTTTTGGGCCTATGTTTCCTCATCTGTGAAATGGAAGAGTACCAACTGCCCTAATAGCTACGAGGACTAACTGAGGTGTTGGCTGTGGTACACATGAAGCAAACACTGGCATGACACAGGATGGGGAGGGAGTGGGGATGGCCATCCCGTGACCCTGCTGCTCTCCAGGCGGCTCCAGCCCTGGCAGTGTGAGCTCAGAGGTCATGCCAGATAAATGTCTGCTGAGTGCTGGCTGAGGGACACACACTCTTCTCCGACCTCTGTGGTCAGAAGCTAGCTTTCCACAAGCCTCACAGACATGACGTACTGGGGCTTGAATTTCATCCATGGCCAAAAAAAGTCCTTGTCTTCTTGGCTCTTACTATTCAGTGTCTTCTGGTGATTTCCTTCAGACAGCAGAACTAACAGCATCCAAGGTCAAGAATGTCAAGTTTCTTTCTTGGAGGACGGGCTGTGCAGGGGTCAGCCGGGGGCTGCTGTGGGTAGCTGCAGGAAGGCATCCCTTAAGTGGGGAAGCCCAGGCCACCATGCTGAATGGTTGGGGAAGAACCTACTACCTCCGTTATGAAGTGTGCTGAGTCTGTGAGACACAGACTGTCAGGGGCCTTTCCATATGTGCCTTTTGTGAGAAGGACTAGCTAGGAAGGGCCCAGCATTCAGACCCCACTGCTCTGACCTGGAATTAAAGGAAAGGTGTTATGTGTTCTGCTGTGGGGTTCCTCAGATCTATTTTTACAATCTCTCGTGTGTTAGAATTACTTATTGAGCAATTGAGCATCATATACTGGATCAGAGGGCACTTAATGAATTCGGGTAGCCCTTCCTATTTGATGGCTCCGTGACTCTAAGTCTTCTACTTTTGGACTAAAAGATATATTCCCTCTGGCCAGTGGCAGAGAGATTTCCACAGCAGTTTCTACTCACTGTGGTCCCGGGGAGAGAAAGAGCTAGGAAGAGACAACCGGAAGACAGCATGTGGTCTCATAGTCTCTCAGGCTCCCTTATGCCGCTGGGTCTTACCCAGTGTGTTTGGGAGGAAGAACAGCTGGTGATAATTGCTTGGCAGATGTGTGTGTCACTGTTTGGGGACTGTCAGGCCAGTGCTGCCTCTGGGCCACCAGAAAGGTGGTGATGGTAGTGGCGCTGTCTGCTGGTGGAGGCTGCAGGACAAGTGGAAAGAGGGCTAGGTGGGGAGCTGGATGCCTGGAGAGATCCCTTCTATTATGGCCACGGAATCTGGGATCGCAAAGTCCTCATGTCTACAACAAAGGCATTGTACCGGGACCTGGAGACAGACTCCTGCTTGCTCTAAGAGCCTCCGAGGCCCAATGAACACAGACTCATGGGGCATGGCTAGGTTTACCAGGTCCAGAAAACTGCTGTGCTCTGAGCAAGGTGGAGTGGACCCCTGGCCCATCCTGACAGGCAGCATCGTCCCTGCTCTGTCTCATCTGTCTCAGAAAGGGGGCGCTTCTCATTGTACAGATGGAGAAAAATGAGTAGTGGGGTGCTCAGCCCAGGCAGGGGTCCGCCTTCTTTGGGCCCAGGAGCCTCAAGTCCTCCCAGCGGTCTTGGTATTTGCTAGTATCCCTTCCCTGGACAAACTTGTCACTGTCCCTTGTAAAATGGTGTGTGCATTGGGGAGCACAATACAGATGTGACCCAGCTATTGCAGAGGGGATGCTCGAAAGCTGCTGAGCAGTCTCTAGAATTCAGACACTTCCCCAGCTGGCCTTATCCTCTATTTATTCCAAATCCATGGCATCCTGTTAGACATCTGTGCATTTCAAGCCGAGATAGAGTTGTATGCGTGTGTTTCTTGGGTTTGTGCGTGTGAAGAAAGACAAGGACTGACTCTGGCTCCCCCTGGAGGACAGCTCGCTGTGATCAGGCAGCCTCATGTACCCGGGTGGCTATGTGCCACTGTCTGGCTCAAGGCAGCAGCTTGTTTAATGACCGGGTTGTTTTGTTTATTAAAATATCATCTTGGGGGTTCTTTATACCCTTGTAAAAAAGATTTGACCGAGTACCTATCTGTCTTTTTAAGCAGGTGCCTCTGGGCACTCTTCTTCATAACTTGGACACTTGGGGGCTTCTCTGGGCCTCTGCTTGTTTATCCTTTAAAATAAGGCAATTTTTCTAGCTCTAAATGGTATGACTCTTTGGGAGGCAGGGTCCGTCTTTACAACGACAATAGGAATAGCTGCTACTTTTGTGAGTATTGCCTCTCTTTGTGGAATCTATTGTGACCGTACAGAAAAGAATTCACCCTTTTCCTAGTTTTATGCCTCACCTTCCTTTTTCTTACCCTCTCCTGATGTTGTGCTGCTCCCTACCCCCTGAAGGCACTGAGCTCAGTGGGCAGCAATGGCAAGTAACGGTTAAGGGCAGTATCTCTGGAGGGGCCCAGCCTGGGTGTGTGGTCTGGACTCATCACTGACCAGACAGGTGACCTTGGGTGAGTCACATAACCGCTCCATGCCTGCTCCGTTGTCTGTAAGAAGGGGATAATGCCAGTAACTGCGTTATAGACAAATGCACATAAAGTGCTTAGAATAATGCAAAATGGTGTCTGAAAGAACCATTCATTGTCACCGTTGTATCTTGATGGGGACGAGGTGGCACCACCAGACCCTTTTGCTCTAGGAAATACAGCAAACAGGTGTGCAAACCAACAGGAAACCTGGATCCTGAGATTTCCAGTGATGTCTGTTCTGAGACCAGCATAGGCCACTAGCCTGCCCCCCACTCCAGCATCAGGAGGAGACCCCAGCTTGCTGGCCAGCAGAATGGGCCACAGAGAGCAGGTCAGGCCAAGGGTTTAAGAGATGCAGTTACATCCAGGAGGTTCTTCATTATGTATCCAGGAGGCAATAAACACTGAGGACCCTGAGGGCCAGACACTGCAGCAGGTATAAAAAGGATCCAGTTATTGGAAGACGCAGCTAAGTGGGAGAGAGAGACAGGTCAATCAACAGTCCCTAGTTCCCTGTAAAGACTGAAAGGGAGCATCCTAGGAGTCTGGAGCTGCTGGGGAGGGGTTGGGAAGTACCCAAGGTCAAAATA
This sequence comes from Mirounga angustirostris, assembly GCF_029215605.1. Taxonomy (NCBI): domain Eukaryota; kingdom Metazoa; phylum Chordata; class Mammalia; order Carnivora; family Phocidae; genus Mirounga; species Mirounga angustirostris. The sequence goes on from NW_026991712.1 coordinate 157,887,529, forward strand.
TAGCACAGGTGAGATCCAACCAGGTGAGAACCAAGTGAGAATCTTTGATTGTGAAATCAAAGGTTCAGGGCCATTGTAGGCAAACCCATGGCCCGGGCACCACCTAGGTCTCCTGGCTTCTCAAAAGCATCCACATTATAAATGGGGGGTAAAAAGTTAGAAAGCTACTTCTCTAAGTGATAAGACTATAGATATAGATATATTTCTGTGAGACACAAATAGTACAGCAATGAAGCTAAATTTATTCTGACTTGATTCCCTTTTTTAAGGAATGTAATCATATATATAAGCTCTGAATAACCACTGTTCACCACCACCACACTGTTTTTAGGGGCCCAGCCAGGAATGAGGGTCAGTACCTTGGAGAGCTCCAAGGGGGTTCCAGATAGCTGAGGCAGGCAACTTAGCTCAGCGTGAGGCAGAAGCCTGCTGCCCGACCAGCAAGGGGCCAGTCCCCATCTGTTGTGGACCTCCTTGTGAGGGCTGGTGCGTCTTTGAGCTGGAGGCCCCAGAGAGGGGATGGTGGCAGATGGGGAGCCAGAACCTGGGATGGAGACGGGGAATCTGCCCTCTGCCTGGATGCAGTCTTCCTGGCACCCAGGAAAGATCATTGTGCTGCTCCTGGATCAGCGAGACCCTGCAACTAGGGAGTTTGTGGAGTTTTGCTGTCTTAAAGGTGGTTGGTAGCATTTCTCTTCTAGCGGAGGTGACTTAGTTATTTGAGATAAGAAATTGAAAGGGTTGTTGCCGCCCGAAAGCAGAACCTAAGAACTGGGATAAGCTCGGTGGTAGTCGTGCTGTTTGGGCCTCATGGATGTGAGGATTTCTCCAATTATCCAATCCATCCAGTGCTTGTGGGTTGCCAGGGGACTGTCTAGGACACAAAGGGTGAGACCAGGTTTGAAATGTTTGTGGTTGGCTTTTGGCCCTGAACAGCAGAGCCCTGATTAAGTTTGGTATAAAACCTGACTGCAGTTTGGGGAGATGCACCCACATGCATCTGGTGTGTGCATGTAGACTGTTCTTTCCCATCACATGGGCATATGGTTTGGCTATTTCTCTTCTGGAACAAGGCATTTAAAAAAAAATAATTGATAGGTTTAGGAAAGTCCCCAGCCAGGTGTGGTTTCTGGTGTGATTTGATTTGCATGTAGGAAATACAGTTACTCTATGTCAAAGACCGAGAGAGGAAATAATTTCCATCTCCTGGCCAGTTCAATCCATGGGAGGAATCAGCTGTGTTGAGAAGGAGCTTGAGGCTGTACTGGGTTCTGGGGGAAAGAAGGTCCTGATTGATTAGTGATGCCTGCCGTGAGCATCATACGGCCGGTGGTGGCGTGTGGACTGCCTTTGGCACTAGCCATTTCTGTTCCAAGGTCCTACTGTCCTCAAGGTGTTCCATGTCTCCCTTGTCAATATAAAAAGCTGCCTCAGTCATCAATGGTGAAGGATTATTACTCTATTGTGGTGATCATCCCAGAGACTGGAAGAGACCCATTCCTCTACTGGGCCTTCAGGGATAGGCCAGGAAAAAGGAATATTTGGGACTTTTCAGCACTCCTTGCACCGTACATAGCAAGCCCTGTTCTAAATCTCAAACTAGGTTTCTTAGCTTGAGACCATCTAGTTTGACAGGAAGAACCCAGGGTTCAGAGGCAGACAGACCTGGCTATAAATCCTGAATGCCCTAGGTATACTTTGTGACCCTGGGAAGGTTACTTAACTACTCTGGTTCTCAGCTTATTCCTTTATAAAATGGAAATAACAATGCCTACTTCTCAAGTTTATTATTATAAGGATCAAATCATATAACACGTTCAAAGTACCTGTATTGGTGCCCAGCACATAGGTAGGTATTCCATAAACGCGGGCCCTTATGACAACTTCTAAGGACCGAGGATGGTTTTCTTGCTTCAGATTGGCTATTGAATAAGCCTATTTTAAATAGTGGATGCCACTTGTACTTCGGGCAATATTCCACCCCACTTCTACTCCCAAATCCGAAAAATAAATAAAGGGAGTGACCTTTACTAAGTGATTTGGAATTTCAGTGGAAGGTTCTGTAATTGCTGGTTAACAGGCCCGGGAAACGAGCTCTTGTGCAGTAACTGGAGGTGTGCAGGTCAGGACATTTAATTACAGCCTGGCCGCCTGGAATAGAAACCTCACCACCATGACAACACCTTTCTGCACTGGCCTGATTAAGTCAACAAATTGTTGGTTCCTAGCCCAAACTGGATAGCGCCTGGGACTTTTTCCCTTCAGGTCTTCATGTACCAGTTAGGTTCTTTTCCTTGGTGAGGCATGGCAGGGGGGCACCCAGGGGGAGGTCAAGGCACAGCGCCTGCTTGGAGGTGCCTGCAGTCTGGTGGGGGAGACCAGCCGAGATGGAGTGTTTAGGGGGAGGGAGGCAGGTCTGCAGAGATGGCAGAGCAGAGTGGTGAGTGGTGCAGACCCGCTGGAGCCTGCCTGCCAGGTGTGGGTCCAGCTCCACCCCTTACATTGGTGTGTGCCTTGGACAAGTTACTTAGCCTCTTTAGGCCAGTTTCCTTATGTATAAAATGGGGATAATCATAGTATTTACCTCCCAGCATTGCTGTGAGTATTAAACAGGTTAATGTTTATTGAGTGCTTAGGACAGTGTCTAGGTGCTTGATGTTATTTGGGGGTTATGACTCTTAATTTTCTGGAAACAGAATGACTTCTGAGGTCTAAGTTATCAGGAGAGATAGCGGGGACCATTGAGTGCCTTCCCCACAATTCCACTCTTGGCTGGAGCCTCCTGACTCATGCCCTCTATACCCCCCCCCCACCCCACTGCTGGACACCTCTGTGCCTTTCCCCCTGCTCTTTGCCCTCTTGACCTCCTGATCTATTCCCACACACTCACCATTCGAGATACAGGTCAAACATCATGACCATCATGAAGTCCTTCCTGGTCCTCAGCACCCCCAGGTCAGCCTGTCTCTTGACCTCCCAGAGCATCTTTCACCTGGCAATACTGGCCTTTTTCACACTGTGACCCAGTGATTTGGTTTCTTGTGTGTGTCCGTCATCTGCCCTGATGGAGACAGGCGGATCTGGACGTACATTCTGACTCCCAACTTTCTAGAGGTGAAACCCTGGGGAAATCACCTCCCCTTACTTCTTGATCTCACCAATGGGTACAACCATCTGACAGGGTTGTGTAAAGACTGTATATCTGGCCCCTCATTGGGTCCCTATGCAGGTCGCCCTGTCCCCTTCCTCCCTCTCTTCTCTCCCCCATCTCCCTGACCTGGCATGAGGTCTGGCACTCCAAAGAGGTCACGCATGCCAGGTTCGGAGTGCCCGTCCTCTCCTGCTCTTTAGGTTCCTCGGATCTACCACAAGGCCTAATGCATGATGGGAGTCAACGTCTGTTTGCATCTCCCTTCCTCCCATCTCCCTCCTCATTTCCAATCTCCACGCTCCAGCACAGGGCTGCCTAGTAGTGGGGAGGGGCCCTCAGTATGAGGGTGAGGAGTGGGAGTGAACTGGGCTCGAAGCCACAGGGAAGAGGGTTCTGGGGCTGGGCCCAGAGCCTGCTGCTTGGCTCAGCCTTGCTCTACCACAGGAGAAACTAAATGTGCTCTACTTTTAATTTGGAAACATATCAATGGCACTCTCCCTCCCACATCAGAACACAGGAAAGGGGCAGGGGTCAAGAGTGGGAGGGGACCTGGGGGTGGGATATGTCTAGAAGAAGAGAGGAAATTAGGTCCCCAGCAGTCCCAGCTGCTGGCTCAGTGACTGAATGACCTGGGGATGAGTCACTCCACCCTCCCGAGGGCTGTAGGGTGTGTGTAGGCTGGAGGGGGTGGGGATGGGGGTGGTGCGCACGTCACATCTGGGTCCTCTTGGGTTGAACTTCCTTTGGAAAAGCGGGAAGGCATTGAGCTGGGAGTCCCCCAGCCCACTGAAGTCCTCCTGAGATGCCCTTTCCCTGCCCAGAGGTCTGAGTGAGTCAGCTGCCAAGCTACCTTCCCCCTGAAGTGCTCCAGAAGGAGAGCCCAAAGGTGGCCCTTCCGGCTCAGCATTTAGTCACGATGCTGCTGTGGCAGAAGCCACCCTCGCTGGCCCCTGGCTCCGTGCAGGTGTGGGATAGACCCTTCACCTCCTCACCGCGACCTTCAGGGGCATGCTGTTCTTACCCCATTTCACATACAAGGAAAGAGGTTCATGGAGGTGGGATTATTTGCCCAAGGTCTGAAAGAATGTGAGTGGCAGAGGGGGAATCACTCCCAGGTCTGGGGGCCTCTAAAGCAGTCAGTCACCATGACATTCTCTTGGGCAGTGATTGGGGGTGTGTGTGGGGAGCACAGCAGAAGACAGTGGCAGGATCTTTGGATCATCTGTCCCCCCTGCATGGTCAGCTTGGTCCCCCTGGCTGGGTTTCCTTAGATTATGGCACCCAATGCTGTCAATAAGGAGAGGGGAGACGTGAGGGGGCTGCTCTGGGGGATGGCAGCCGGTCTAGGCTGAGAGGAGCCCTGGTGGGACAGTGAAGGTGTTGGCCCAGAGAACAGAGGCCCTAGAACCTTCAGGACTGGAGGCAGAGGGCAGGCTCCAGAGGCCTTATCGGGCAGGGAGGACAGAGAGGACTGGTAGCCTAGGAATACCTACCATGTGCCGAGCCTTATGCTAGGCATTGGGGGCCCCAGGTGAGAATAAGTCTGAATTTCTGCCTGGAGGAAGCCCAGTGCTGTGCGGGAGGTAGGTGAACGGATCCGCATTGGCCGTATAATGCAGTCTGGCTCCTGGAGATAGACGTGCATGAGATGCTCTGGTGGAGCAGAGGGTGGCTGTGGATACAAGAGGACGCGGGGATGGTTAGGAGAAGGATGCCCACTTGAGCTGAATCTTGAGTGGTGAGCAGTTGTTCACCAGGCAGCCTGAGGGAGGCGGTGTGGAGAAGCGTGCCAGGGAGCAGTCAGCAGGGAGGTGGAGGATGGATGGGCCGGGCCTCTGGAAGGAGCAGTTGGAAGGGTAGGCATGGTCCAGGAGAGAAGCTCTATGGGGTTTGTCCGGGGGCTCCTGGAGCGTACTGGGAGGGGAAGCCGAGGGGTATTCAGAGAAGTGACTAGCAGCCAGCATGGAAGATGGACAAGGTAGGGAGGGGGTGGGGCCGATAGGGAGGCTGGGAGATTGTGTCGGGATGGGGGGCGATGGAGAGTCCTGCTAACAGCTGTACCCGAGGCCCAGCTGCCACATCAAATCTGGGAATCTAGACCGCAGCAGGTGGCCCCAGCCACCCCGGATTCTCCCTCTCTGGGTGGTGACCAGAGGAAAGGTCATGGCCCTGGGTCCTGCAGACGGAGGCGGGGCCAGCGAGACACAGGTGAGACTGAACTTGTTGAGTGACTGCTCTGTGCCAGGCAGCCGGCTGGGTGCCGCGCCTTCCAGGCACATGTCTTATGCTCAAACTTAAGATGGGAAAATGGGAGCTCAGAGACCATAAGCGAGGTACCCGGGTCACGTGGCCGGTGCACGGCCGAGCTGGAATTCCACCATGGGTCTCCCCACGGCCGGGAGGGGCCAGAGTCTTCGGACTCCCACAGGCTTGTTGTTTTTACCAGCTCTGAGACAGCTGCTGCCTCGGCTCTCATTGATTCACTCAACAAACACTAATCTCAACCACACATACCAGACCCTGGGCGAACTCTGGGGTGAATTAGGCCTAGCAGCTGGGTGCAGGGAACCCACAGCGCTACAGAGGAGGAACACACACACACACACACACACACACACATGCACACGGAACACAGCCAGGGAGAAGCAAACCAGACCCTCTGACAAGATGATCTCCGTTGGAACACAGGCGATGCTCTGTTGAAAAGATGGCTCAGAAACCCTTTCCTTCCTTTCTACTTACATCTTATGCCCTGTTCCCTTATCTCCCCAGCTCTTGCTCTCATTATAAATCGAGGGAAACGCAAGGTCTGGAAAGCGGATCCTTCCTGGCTCTTGGCTTGTATACCCTCTTGCTTGGAATGCAGTGATTAATGAGCCTTCTCCCTGGACCAACCTGTCCTCACTACAATCCTATAGTCGTCCCCCAGTTACACAAGGGGTAAACTGAGGCTTAGAGGGAGGGCGCCAGACTTGCCCGAGATCGCGTGGGCCCAGGCAGCCCTCTGTCCTCCTGCCTCCCTCGTTGAATGGAAGTGCACTAGTGTATGTCCAAAGGGCATTTTAATTTAAAGGCATCAGACCAATTAGGTTCCCAATTGGAACATTAAATATTTAAAATCCTTTCATGTAGTTTAATTGCCTGGACACTATAGGGCTTGGGAACGAATGGCCTCATGGTTCATGTACACTTGCTCAGCAGGAAATTGGAAAGTTGGGCTCACTTTGTTCTGGAAACTTCTCGCAGAATTAGCTCTCATCTTCTGTTGCACGTTATGCTCCAACTACTTCCCGGGATTTAAAAATGTGTGTGTGTGTGAGGGGAGGAGGTAAGAATGGGAATGCTCTGAAACAGTCAAGTGATTAAATTCTCTAAGGGGAGGGTAGGCATGAGAAAACCACAGTTAAACGCATGTAAGCTTTTTTAGACCATTGTAGAGAATGGATTTTTATAAATCAAGCCATATTTTAAATGCTTCAAGTGGTGTGGATGAGTTTGACGTCCATAGTAAATTATTTAATAATCTAAGGAAATCTAATTTTCTTTCCTCTTTCTCCTTTTTTCTCTGTCTCTGTTTCTTTCACATAAAAGCTCTTTTTCACATGTTGGGTCATCTTAGGGAAATGAGCCCGAGACTAGGGTAGGACCCCAGGGTTTGGTGTCAGTTTAGCTACTTAATGGTACGTGACCTTTTATCAGCATCCACTGTCGCTGACCTTTAGTTTCTTCAGCTGTAAAATGGGCAGAGTCGTCCTTATCTGGCAGGTTTGTCTGTCTTGAGGGTTCAACAGGCTTATGTGTGTGGAGCACTGGGTACAAATCTTGGCAGAGGGTGGGCTCTTAGGTTTTGCCTGAGAACCTTCTAATCTGATGGAGGAGAGGACTATGAAAACACATGAAGTCCAGTACTGTGGGTAAGTGCTAATCCAGGAAGGTTTGCACATGGACTGTGGGACCACCAGCGAGGGAAACCCCACCTTCCCGGAGGCTTAGGGACAGATGAGAGGTGGGACATTTAAAGTGGGTTTTACAGAGTAAGTGAGAGTCGTTTGCTCCACTATTCATGCATACCCAACTTTATTCCAAATCAAGATTTGAAACGGTGTACAGATTCTACATGAAGGTAAAATAAAGTAAATGAAGAAATAAGGCATAAGGAGAATAAGGGGAAGAAACTGAAATAAAGCCACGAGACAGGTTAGGGCATAAGACTGATGGAGGTGATTAATGTGTTTGCCATGAAGCTTCTTAGCAATGAAAACAGAAAGGGAAAACATGATCAGGTTGGCAGTTCTTACTCATTGTGCCCATAGGATAAAAACAAATCAGCTGCCCGAGATAGGACAGTACAACTTTCCCCGGTACTAAGAACTGAGACACATTCTCTCCATGACCCCTCAACAAGGGGACTCTGTGGCCCTAGGGACCTCACTGAAATAACCATGTCCTTCCATTGTGAATGCCTCTGAGAGGGAGTGTGCCAGGCAGGGAACAGTGTTCTTGGCAGAGGGAACAGCATGAGCCCAGCTCCTGGTCTTTATCAGGGCATGTCTGCAGCGTGGTTCTTGGATGAGGATGACCCTGGGGGCTTCTGGGTACCTGTGGAAGCAGTCGGGGTGAATGACGCTGCCTAAAGTGGGGACCCAAAGGAAGGGCAACGCTGGGGTGTGGGAGACCTGTTTAGAGTTGAGGCGAGACAGAGGTCAGGGCTTCTGTGGCCCTTGCAGTCGGACCATTTGCAGCTGGGTTGGAGACTGAGAAGGCGGGTCCTCGGGAGCACCAGAAGCTTCATTGGCCATGCTGCCTGCTGGCCCTGGCCCCCAGAGGCTGAACACCTATGTAAACACATTGCAAGACGTTTTCTCGGATGAAATTTAGAAAAAAAAAAAACAAACACCCCCTGCCCCATACTCTGCAGGCTGTCAGGAAGCAATGTGAAGAAACCTGAGCTGCCCACTGTCAGAGCCTCATATTTTGGGGTTTTTGTCTGTTCTATTTTTGAGGCTGGTAAACTGGTTTCCTGTTTGTTGCAAAATGGGTGGTTGTCACTGTCTGTGCCTGTCCTGAAGGGAGGTGGCCTCCCCGGCGGAGGCCTGTCGTTCTGCCTTGGGCCGGTTCTCTTGTGTGCAGGGGCCCAAGAGGAACCCAGCTGCGCCGGGCAAGGAGCAGGGGGTACCCTGCCAGCCGCCTCCCAGGGTGCCCCGCGTGCTCAGAGTCGCCACACTTAGTTCTGCCCCTGCGGGAAGACCAGCTCCCTGTCACCGAGAGGGGACACTTCATACCCGAGGGTCAACTTAGAGGCTTGGGGAAGAAGGCGGGGCTTGGAAGAAAAGAGCCACCTGTCATTGCAAGGGTGAGAAGAGAGAAAAGCTAAGGGTAATTGGCACTTGCTCTGTGGCTGCCATTTTCACAACTCTCACCTCATTTGTTACGTAGTACTCCCATTTCACAGAGGAGGAGCCTGAGACTCAGAAACATTCAGTTCACTTCCCCAGGACCTTGGCGCCCGGACGATGCCTCCCAGAGCAAGTTAGCAAGTTTGCCATTGCTTTCCTCCCCCCACCCCCCACCCCGGCCCCCCCACGAGCTCTTTGTTGAAGCTTCCAGAGGCAAAACAGCTTGCAGAAACTCACATGGCTAGTTAGTTGCAGAACCAGGAAGTTAGGTAATTCGTGGTTTCTAGTCTCCTGCTTTTCCAGACTGCCTTGGGTCCTTTCTAGACTGGCAGGGCACTGAGGCCTGGGAGGGACGGCGTTGGAACCCCTGGCCAGGCAAGCCCAGGCAGCCTGCTGTGAGGGTCTGCATTCGCAAACACTGCCTCTGTCAGACAGCCCCGTGGTGATGACCCCCGGCTCACGGCGGCGGTCTGCCTCTCCCTACCCTTTCCCGCACCCCTTCCCACACCATTCCAGACCTCTACCTCCCGCCTCCTACCACTGAAGTCTTTTGGGGTTAAGACAATGAAGGCCCTTCTAAAAAGTACAGGTCTGATTTATTGGTGGGTTGTATTTCAAACCTGCTCCTGGACCCCTGGGGGCATTATTGTAAGGAGGACGGAAATCTATTTTCACACGTGTATTTTCTCAATCAACAGATACTAAAAGTTGTTACTAATTTCTTGCAGGAGTCTTTAAATTTCCAAGGCCAGAACCACGACCTGGGGTCACCCTCGGGTCTTAGTAGGCCTTCTCAAATGATTACTTTTCCAGATTAACCCAGTGCAGGGCTGGGCACAGGGTGGGGGAGAGGGATAAGAAAACCCATGAGCCTAGATGGCATGCCTTGAGGGACCTGGAGAGGGGAGCAAGGGAGGCGGGCTGGAGGGGAAAGGGGGGCAGGCTTTTGCTGTCTGAGTGTCCCAAACTCTGCTACCTCCTTCCCATTTCCTCTCCCCACCTCTTCCTGCTGAGGCCTCCCTCCCTTAAGATCAGGTGGCCCCCTGCCAAGATCTTCCTCCTCCCTCCAATCTCGACTAAGCCTTTGCTTATACTGCTTCTCTTCTGACCTGCCTTCTCTTCTTACCACTTGTGACTTTATTTACTTGACTTGGCCCTTGTAGCTCCTTGTGTGTGAAGATAGCAATCCTTCTAGTCTGTTCCCCCCACTTCATGGTCCAGGGCCTGACAAGGTAGAAGAAAGGGTGAAGGGAGTTTAGGTAGGTGGCTAATTCCTTCCTTTGTCTCCGGATGGGTCCTGGCTGGTACACCACGGGAGGGACAGGGAAGGCATGTCCCCACTCAGTCCACCCACTCTTACCCCTGGGCCCATCAGCTCCCTGTATAGGAGACTTCTCGTCCCTTAGGTTCCGGATTCCTCGATACTTTGCAGATTTTGTGAAGGGGGCTCCTGCCTTGTTTTGCATCTTCTCCCCCATCACTGGCCACGCTTGAGCTCCCTCCTGTTTATGCTACCTATCGCTGCGTAATAAATTACCCCAAAACTTAGTAGCTTAAACCAATGATTTTTTCTTTTATTCCTTTAATTTTTAAAAGGTTTTATTTATTTATTTGTGAGGGAGAGCGTGAGGGGGGTAGGGGAGGAGCAGAGGGAGAGGAAGAAGCAGGCTCCCTGCTGAGGCTCCCAGGACCCTGAGATCATGACCTGAGCCACCCTGGTGCCCCTATTTCTTATAATTCTGTCTGGGCAGTTCTCTGCTAGGTGTGGCTGGGCTCACTCCCATAGCTGCTTTCAGCTCTGCCTGAACTGAGCCAGGGCGTCCAACAGAGCCTTAGGGCCTCAAGTCTTGGTGCTGGTGGTTCTCCCCCACGTGGCCTCTCCATCTTCCAGTAGGGCCAGACCAAGGTTCTTCGCAACGTAGTGTTCTCTGGGTTCTAAGAGTGTGAAAATGAAGCTGCCAGGTCTCTTAGAGCCTGGGCCAGAACGGGCACAGCATCACTTTTGTCACATTGTTTGGGCTAAAGCACAAATCAAAGCCAGCCAGATTCAAGGAGAGGGGAGATAGACCCCACTCCTTGATGAAAGGAATAACAAAGTCATACTGCAAAGGGTTTAGGACTATTTAGTAATGACCCACTACACCCTTCTTTATTTGCTTTGAAATATAAAATACTCTTTTTGGAGACCTTGCTTCTAAGGAAGCATTCTGAACATGGCGCGGGCAAGGAGTTTAGGAATCGATGCTCTGGTCCCTGTCAGATCCAAATCTCTGGAAGAGGCTGTTTGCAGAGTGGGGGGCTGGTGATGGCTGCTTCTAAGGCATATGGACACCCACTTTCTTGATTCGCATGAACAACATCTTATGGGCACACAGTCCCTGAATTTCACAAGGGTCTTTCTTAGCATCCAAGTCATGATGTATGTGCAGGGTCTCAGACACCACTCAGATTTGCTGAATTTTTTTCCTGGAGTTTTCTGAGCATTAATGCCCCTGTGAAAACAGATCTGAAATTCTTTTTCATTTTCAAACGGTGTTTCTTAAACTAAAAATGTTTCAAAACTCCTCTTCATGGGTGTAGAAATTAGGATTTTTTTTATTATAAACAGTACCAATTAATCCTTGCTAACTTCTTAAAAAAGAAGAAATGTATTAAAGGGGAAATAAGACAGTTTTGTTTAGGGGCCTGCAGGAAGTTCAAATGTGAGTGGCAGGAGAAGAAAGGAGGGAAGCAGGAAGTGAGCCTGGAAGGGGAGCCATATGCCAGATAATGGAAGGCCTTGAGTGCATCTGAGGATTTGGGGGTGTAGCTTATATATCAGCATTTTCCAAACTGGGTTCCTGGAGATGTTAATAGATGTCTCTTGAATAAAGGATTCCATGACCCATAAGCTTGGGAAATGTATATGTATTTCCATAACATATAACATATATACACACATGTAATTATTAATATATATAAAATATATAAATATATACATATATATAATTCTTATGCATTTCTCTCTTGGAAGATCATCAGGGTATTGAGAAGTCCTGCAGTAAAGAAAACAAGGAAGTAGAGCCGTTAGGAAGTTGAAGTGATGCTCCAGGTGAGAGATGCCCAGTGCTCTCTGTCCGTGGGCTAGAAAGGGAGGCCTTTCTCCATACCAACCCCAGAATAGACATAACCCAGCCAGCCCTACAGGATATTATAAGAATAAAGCACTTTAATACTTTTGAAAAGGGCATACTCAGAAGAGGGGGACTTGGTTGTAAACCCACTAGAAAGGAATGTAGCTCATGTAGAAAGTAAGCTCTCTGACAAAATGCTAATTTTTTAAAAAATAAACTCAGTATTTCTAGAGCCCTTAGTTCTCTTTGGCTTTTGCTGAAAATAATCAGTCTTCCCAGACTGTGACTTTTGTTGACATGGTTGAACATCTCTGCATTCTTGGTCCTAGAAGTGCAAAATATTTCTCCTCCTCCTTACTGGCTCTCTTAAATAAATTTATTTATTTATTTATTTATTTATTTATTTATTTATTTATTTTTCTTTTCTTTAATTCTTTTAAGTGAAATGGGGTATTTAAATAAAAACTTCTCTTTCTTTCTGCCTCTTTTATTTATTTATTTATTTATTTATTTTTCTTTTCTTTAATTCTTTTAAGTGAAATGGGGTATTTAAATAAAAACTTTTCTTTCTTTCTGCCTCCGAGAAGAAGGGAAAGGGAAACTCTCCCAGAGGAATTTGGGTAGAAACGCAGAATTTAAGCTGGGACTGCTGAGATGGAGACTTGGGGCCTGGAGAATGGGTGCTTGACTTTTCTTGCCGCGAAGCCATAAATCCCAACTCCTGTGGGCTTTCAGTGCCGGTCGTGAAAGTTCCAGGGAGTTGCTGCAGCCGGGCCCTTATTAGAAATGAGCAGAGGAGGCTGGAGCCTCAGCTGGGGCCTCCTGCTGGTGGGGAGACCCTTGCCCAGGTATGGACTTTGGTAGTGGGTGCTCCGTGTTCCTTAAGAATGTTCTGGCAAAGACACCTCCACCATAGGAGGAGCCTAGGTAGGGAAGACTCTGGGTGACAAAGAAAGGGCTCATTTGATGATGACTTTTTTTTTTACCATGGCCATCCTGGTTCACACGGCAGGGTGGGGGTGGGGGGAGAAGGAAGAGGAAGACTTTTTTTTTTCCATCTGTTCCATAACATAGCTTCTGGAAGGATCAGAGAGAGACAAGAAGGAGGATGGAAGCCAGCACCTATTAAGTACTTACTTTATGCCAGGAACTTGTAGCTTTTGATCTATCCTGGGCCTAGTGAAAGCCTATGAAGTACTTACTAATTTTAGGTAAGAGTGTATCTAGTATATACTGTTGTTGTTTTAAAAACCCATTGCTTTATTTTATTAATTGTAAAATAACATGTTGATTTTAGAAAATTTAGAATACATAGAAAAGTATTAAGGAGAAAATTTGAAAAACACTGAGACCTGGTAAGGGCCCCAGCTAGTAGGTTGTGGTGTGTCTATATGAGATAGAGAGGGGCCCTGGCACGGGCTGGACCCCCCTCCTCAGCCAGCACTGATGGAGGCCTTTCTGTATATCATAGAATACACCAGCTGATCTAATTTTCCAGGAAAAGAATCTGTCAGGAGGCAAGGTTAGTGGCAGGACTGGGATGTATTTCCAATATATGTACAGATGGGTGCAGAAGTACCTATAGATGTGTGTTTATGCGTGAGTTAGGATGCACACACATGCATTTCCTAACTGTATCCACTAGCAATGACATCCGGTAGAAATGAGCACCCCCTGGGCCAGATCTTCGTTTCCAAACACCATTTTCCAGTAAAAGCAACCAGAACTCCTTGGAGAAATGGCTGATTCTGGGGCTGGGCAGGGAATATACAAAATGAGTCTGATACATCTTATAGTTCCTGAAAGTAAGGAAGTGCTTAAGAACAGAAACAAAACAAAACATAACGGTTTGCTAAAGGACACAAGAACACAAGGGCCAACTCACTGGCCAAAGCTTAGAACCGTGAAGGCAACAAAATAAATAATGATTGCTTTGAATTATAATCCAGAGAATCCGTGAGTACATTTATTATGAATAAATAATTGAATGAACGAATAAATATGGAAGAAGGCACACATCTCCTTTACAGGATTCCATCCCATATATGCTCCTCCCAGCAGATGGAGCTTAATTCCCCTTCCCTTGAGGGTGGGCTGGACTGTGACTCATTTCAAAAGAGAGGACAGGGCGGGGGTGGGGGGGTGGGGGGGTGGGAATAGAAACTTCATAGTTGGTAAACCTGGCAGAAACCATCTTAACGAAGTGACCCAGGTTAACACCACCAGTTCTGACTCCTTTGCTCTCATGTGACCCCAGAAATAGTGCAAGGAGAGGAGTACTTCACCTCTGTGGTGTTCTTGCCAAATACCTATCACCCAAGACTAATCGTGAGAAACATATGACAAACCCAAATGGAGAGACATCCTGCAACAGATGGGACCCGTACTCTCCAAAAATATCGTGGGCATGAGAAACAAGGGACGACTGAAAACTGTCCCAGATGAGACGTTAGTAAGGAGACGTGACAGTGTAGTGTAGGATCCTGGATTAGATCCTGGAACAGAAAGAGGACATTAGCGGAGAAACCAGTGAAATCCAAATGAAGACTAGAGGTTAGTGAATAGTATCGTATCAGTGTTAATTGTTTTAGTTTTGGCAAACACACCATGTTCAGGGGAGATGTTAACTCGAATGGAAGCTGGGCGAAGGGTCTATGGGAACTCTCTGTACTATCTTTGCAATTTTCCTGTGAATGTAAAATTATTCCCAAGTAAGATTTTGTAAATAGGCAATGCACCAAAGAAATACAAAAGCCCAATGAACATGGAGAAAGTTCAGCTTGCCTAATAATAATAATAATAATAAGGCAAGTAATAATAATAATAAAAAGGCAAGTTACAATAATGAGATACCATTTTTACCCATCAACTTGGCAAGCTTTGGGTTATAAATCCTAATACTCATAGCGTTGTGCAGGGTGTGGGGACCCAAACACTCTGAACAACTATTTGTAAAAGTAAAAATTGCTACAAATATCCTGGAAGCAGTGTGGCAATTTATAGGTAATAGTTGTGCATTTTTACCTGTTAGGTTCCCCTCTCAGGAAGGTATACTAATGAAGTAATCACTGGTGTGGATAGGAGTGCCTAGAAAGATGCCCTTCACACCATCGTTTGCAATAGTAGAACAATCTGAACATACAATGTGGGAATTGGTCCTCTAAGTTCTGGTGCATACACACAGTGACCTGCCAACCTAGCAAATACAAATGGTATCATAGAATACCGTTTAACAAATGGAAAGATAGTTATGATGTCATAAGTGAGAAAAGAAGGCATACACAGAATGATACAAAATTTAGGGGAAAAGTGTATTACATGTATGTACAAATATTTAAAGGACAAATACCAATTTCTGAGTGGTGGGACTACTAGTGGTTTCTATTTTTTTCTTTGTGGTTTTCCATATTTTCAAAGTTTCCTGCACTCTTGTTTCTTGCTTAAAGGGCCTATATACTGAGCCACCTCTGGAGGGGGGTCATAGGGCCTGTTAACATAGGAAAGGTTCTGATTCCTGCAGGACAGAAACCTCTCTACTTCAGTCAACTCAGTCTTCCCTGGATTTATTTGATCACATTAATTTTCCCGTGTCTTTAATCCCAGAATTATGCCTAGCATGTAGTTGGTGTTCATTATACATTTTGTGAATGAATGAGTGAATACATGCTTATCACCTATGGGAGATGCACAGCCCTGGTGCTCCCTTCACAGCTCAGTGTCCTCCCACCTGTTACTAGTGGCCTCTCCAGGGGGTAGCTTCTCTGCCTCTCTGTGCATGACCCAGAGAAACCAGTCATGGGACACCAAAACCAAGGAGTGGGCAGAGAAGTGAAAGACCAGAGGAGAGGCCAGATTATGAAAAGGACCTTCAGAACAGTCAGAGCACCAGACTCAAGCCATCAGTGGGGTTACTCTGCAAATAGGGGGCTTCCCAGATAAGGCAGAGGAATCTAGAAAACCGGCCAAGGTGTCAGGAGGGATTAGCATTTCTGGGAACAGATTGCACAGATGTCCTAAGAAGGCCTAGAGGGTAACAGGCTCCAAGTTCCCAGAACCTGGGCTCTCTGTGGTGGCATGTGATTCTGGGTATGCCCACTGGCTTCATGGCACACAGGGCAGGAGCCTCCAGGGCAACCCACTCCCGTGTGGGCCAGTACTGATGCTTGGGAAGTTCTTCCTTAAGTGGGACTGAAATCCTTCCTCTAATCCTCATTGATCATCAGCCTTCTAGGGAGGTTGTCCAACCATCCTGCCATATACGGTGGCCATCCACATCTGGAAGAACAGAATGCAGATTCCCTGAACCTTCTCCTGTCCTGCTCTCCTGCTTGTCCATCTCCCTGTCCTTCAAGGACACACCTCTGTCACTGCAGGGTGACACTGCAGGGTGGGATGGCAATAAACACATTCAACCACAGCTACTCTCAGCAACTTTGCATTTCCTGCTATGGTTCTACTAATTCTCCCACTCTTCTCTGTTTTCTGTCCAGTGTCTTCAGCATATACACTGAGCTCGAGTTGAACTGCTGTGGTGTAGATTTGAATCGCATGGCAGTTGTCCTTTCTCTGCATCAGAGTTATGGTAGAAGGGACGCCTCAGCTGGGATGGTTTCTGCAAGGCTGCCCACCTGCCCTGCTCCTCGGGCTCCTGGTGAAGGCTGTTTCTGAGCCCTCGGCCCTTGGTGGCCATCAGGAGGACAGGTTTCAGGACCTCAGTGGCTGCGTGTTTTCCCCTTCACTTTGTGAGCCTCCTGCCTTGGAGCATGAGCACCTGCTACTACAGCGGGGAAGGGAACTAGGGCGGGGCAGGTGGCCACAGGCAGGGCCATGGTGGGTGGAAGTCAGAGCCCTAGAGAAGGTTTCGGTGAGCACTAGGGAAGCTGGAAGGGAGGTTGAATTGCACATTCATTCATGCACTCAGCAGACATTTCCTGAGGTCTTCTAGGGGATAGTGTGCCCAAGAGCAGGCCCCGTTGCTTTGTGGGAGCTCCCATCCTCTCCCAAGGACACGGGAGAGGAAGCCGTCTCAGGGGAAGTTCCCTGAACAACTTCTTTTATGCCCGGATGCTGGAGACAGAGGTGAATATCAGGGCTGCCCTGGAGGCTCCTGCCCTGTGTGCCATGAAGCCTGGGACCTGGGAGGTACAGGCAGGCAAGGAAATGATGACATCATAGAAGTGCCGTGGTAGATACTTGGGAGCACACAGGACAGAAGAGTGGTCCCTGCTTCCTGGTGAGGGTGTGGAGAGTGTGTCTGGAAGGGCTTCATGGAGGAGGTGGCCTTCAAGCAGGGTCTGGAAAGCTGAGAGATATTCCCAGGCAGTCTGAGGAGGGGCACTGAGGAGAGGGCGGAGGGTGTGATGCCTGAGAAAGGCATGATGCTAAATAAGTAGGTTTGGAAGTAGGGTTTGGGAGTGGGGAAGGGAAATGTGTGTGTGGAGAGATGAGCAGGAGGCAAATCAGGAAATGGCTTGTATGTCCACTGTATTGGACAAGATTAGATTTTCTGCATATAACAACAAACTAAAATAACAGAGGCTTAAAAATAAATAAAATAAAATAAAATAAATAAAATAAAATAAATAAAATAAAATAAAATAAAATAACAGTGGTTTAGACACATAAGGATTTATTTAGACACATAAGGATTTATTTTCTTCCCTCATAGAGAACCAAAGGTAGCCAGCCTAGACTTGGTATATGGCAATTCCCACCATATAAGCAGTATCCCAAACTCCTTCTCTCATTCAGTCCCTCCATCCACAGGGCATGGCTTCCATCCTCGAAGTCACCTCATGTTCCAAGGTGGCTACTAGGGTGCCGGCGATCACATCCATTTTACATAAAGGAACAAGAGAAAGGCAAAAGGGCATGCAGCCATCTGTGCTCCTTTCTAAGAGCCTTCTTGGTAGTTCCACCCAGTGATTTGCACGTATATCTTATTGGCCAAGGCATAGTCGGCTAGCTGCAAGAAATGAGGGGAGGCAGGAGTTTGCAACACAAAATGCTTCATTTCAGCAAGGCGTTAAAAGGTCAGAAGGAATTTTCCCTATCACCGAAAGGAAATAGGGTGTTCTGGGGAAAAGCAGCAGGTACAAAGGTGAGCAGGTATGAGGGACCACGGGCTATTGGAGGAATAGTGAGTGGATCTGATTGGCTCAAGTGTAGACTGCGTGTGTGTGTGTGTGTATGCTTATGAGTGCATGTGTGTGCACATATATATCTGTGCGATGGGGAATGGGTGAGGATGAGTTCTGAGAGGGAAGATGGGGTTAGACGCTGAGGGACTGTGAACACAAGGAGTTTGGACTTGATTCTACAGGGAAGAGTGAATCATGCAGACTTTCAGGGAGTAAGTTAAACAGATACGGGTTTTTGGAAGCCGAGTCTGAATGCTGATGTTGGAGAGAGAATGCGGGATGGGAGCGCTGGTATTGGAATGGGTGCCTCTTGTTCATGGGGCAGTGTGGGAGCATCAGACACTCTAGGATGGGTGCAGGGATCAGGGAAATGAAGCTGGCTTGGTGGGAAGGGGACACATGGTTGGGGCCTGGAGACTTGCTGTGTAAGAGACAGGGAGTCACAAAGATTTTGAAATAGGGTTTCCCAAGTATGGATTCCTCCATGGCCAGTGGGTGCCTGTCTTCGGCAAGGGTACCTGGTCTTGTTTTTCAGAGGAGGAAAAAAAAGGAAACTCACTTTTACAGAGGACTTCCACATACCGGGGTTAGCACCTCTTATTTCATTTTGCAGATCTGAAAACAGAAGCACAGAGAGGTGAAGCAACATGCCCACAGTCACACAGCTAGGAAGTGGCAGAACCAGAGAAGCTAGTTCCACCAGTCACCTCTGACACGGGGAGGCTGAAAACAACACCTGACCCTGTTTCAAAGACTGGTTGTTTTTATTCCAAGGGATTATTTTGTTTTATATTACATGGGATTTGACCCGGGTGTCATGTGTCCAGCTGTCCGGGGACAAGCCAAGTATTCCTAAAATCTTTTAAATGTACTTATTCAAATGAGTCTCTTATGAGGCAGCATGACTGACTGGAGGAGAGCATGTGGCCCGGAGGCTGGAGGAACAGCCGGTGGTCTGGTCCCGGCCCAGCCGGTAACTGCATTGGTGGCCCAGGTCCCAGCCCTTCACTTCCTGTTTAGAGTTTCCTCCTCAATGAGCCGGAGGGTTCAGGCTGATCAGTGTTTCCAAATAGTCTGTGCGCTCCATCTTCACAATGCCTGCCACACGAGCCTATCCCTTGCACTATTGTTTATTTACATTCTTCTTTAAATATATTCACGTGGATTTTTTTTTTTAACTCAGCTTTGACAAAAACAATAAGGTCTGTGAGGTCAGATTTGTTCTGACTTTCTCTAACTCACATTAAAATAAACTAATCACTCTAAATTAGGTGCTCAAGTTTGTCTTTGTAACAACGACAGCTAACAGATGTTGAACTGAGCACCTTCCTAAGCATTGTGCACACAGGCGCTCATTTCAGCTTCCCAGTAACTCTGTGAGGTTAAGTATGGTATTGTCCCCATTTTGCAGATGGGGAAACTGAAGCACAGAGCGGTTCGGTAACAGGCCCCAGATCACACAGCTAGATCCACCTGAAGCAATCTTATAACCCGCCCGCTTTGGGAAGGACAGGGCAAGTCCCCACGCGGTCTTGGGTGCCACGGTTCCACGACTGGTTTCCCAGCTGCAGGTGTGACACCCTGGGCTGTGAAGTGGGCTGGCCCGCCACCGCCTCCGGGCCAGGGAAGGCAGGGCTGCCCAGGGAGGGAGCAGGCGAGGAGCGGAAGGCTAGTGCTGACTCACTGGGTACCTCTGGGGACAGTGAGCAAGGACTTGGGGGTTGGGAGGGTATGTGGGGTTCTCCTTCCGTGGGCAGAAGGCTGGGCTCAGCGGCCTCGCCAGTGGACATGGAGACCGGAGCAGCCGGCTGGGCTGCCCTCCCTTCCGCGGGCGAGTTTATAGACGTTTTCCTTATTCCGATAGGCATTTGTTTCTGGTGGGGTGATTTACACGTTCCTGGCTTTCTGCAAATTTCACTCCTGTGGATGGGATGCAATACCGAGAAACGCTTGTGCCCGGGGCATTAATTACCTGGCCCGCATCCCAGGACGCTAGCAGGACGCCTGCACACTCACCTGCGCTTCCCTGTAACAAATGGACTTGGCAGGGCCCAGAGCACACCAGAACAGCAGGCTCCGCTGTGCTTTGTTCCCGCCTGCGAAGGGGAGCCCTGTCCCTTCTTCCTGCTCAGGCCCCTCTCTGCTCCTCCCAGGTCAGGCCCAGTCTCCCAAGCTTCTGTTAGGGGGTTACTGGCTGGGCCGCCTTGGGTCGGGGCCACTTTGCCTGTCTGGGTCCCTGTCTGGATCTGTGCTCATCTGGATGCAGCCCCAGCTGTCTCCTAGTGATTTTGAGGAGTCCTTCAAGGGGTCCCCCATAGACCCGCACCCCCACACACCAGCCGTGGTCACCTCCCTCCCTTCCTGCTCTGGCTCCTGCTTATGCACAGCTGCTGTCCTAGAAGCTTCTTGGAGAAGCTTTGTTCCTGCCTCCCTCCTCAGGTGGTGGCCACACCTGGCCAGGGGACTCTATCTGGGTGGTCCCCAGGCCTCCAGGACACACACACAGAGCAGTCTGGACTCTGAACAGAGATGGGTGGCACTTTGTTGCCTGAGGCCCAAATCAGCTTTGCTTGGGCCCAAAAGTCACAGGAAGCCCTTCTTGAAGAGTTCCTTCAGCTTCTTTGTCTGATCTCTCTCTCTGCAGGGGCTCAGAACCAGTCAGCGTTCCTAAGGACATCCGCGCCCCCCTTTCCTTATTTCTCTCACTACCTCTGCCCCACTCCTCACCCAAAATTCTTCTCTCTCAGCTTGAAAATCACCTTGCATGTGAAAGAAGCCACGTACAAAGCAAAGCGGTGTGCTGTGTGCGTGTGGAAAGGGCATAATATATGCAGGGAGGGGGTGATGGCCCAGGTCTGCACGATCCAACAAGGCAGTCACTTGAAACGTAAATGGTGCAACTGAGAAACTGGATTTGTAATTTTCATTTAAATGTGAATTTAAAAGCTAAAACACTGTAGAACGTTTTCCTATTAAACCCACTTTATTGTTTAGGAAATACTACAGTTCACTTTCACCTCTGTGCCTAGAAGAGACCACTGTAGCATCAGAAGGCCTGTGACAGTCACCAACACTGTTTCCAGTACCTCACTAAACATTTTTTAATATTTGTCACTCAATGAAATGATGGTATTCTGGATATATTGAGTTAAATGAGATACTTTACGAAAATTAATTTCACCATGTTTTTCTTTTTTTTTAATGGGGCTACTAGAAAATTACCAAAATCACAGGTTTATGGGACAGTGTTGGTCTAGAGCAGAAGTCAGAGACCTTTTCCTGTAAGAGGCCAGATAGTAGATATTTTTGGCTCTGTGGATCAGACGGTCTCCGTCACAGCTACTCAGCCTTGAAATGCTGAAGCAGCCACAAATGGTGCAGAAATGAATGAGTGGATCTGTGTTCCAATAAAACTTTATTTACAAAAGCAGATGGCAGATGAGATTTGACCTGTGAGCTCTCAGGTGTAGATTCCTGGTCTAGAGGAGCAGTAGGGCAATGGGAAGTGTAACACAGGGCCAGACGAGGGTGAGATGCGCAGCCCCCGAGCAGATGAGGGAATGAGAAAAGTTCTCCAGAAAGGTAGCTGGGAGAGAGGAAAGTCACATTTCCTGAGCGCCTCGTGTGTGCCAGGCATTTTTCACGTATTTACTTGTACTGACTCCTTGAGTCCTCTCAACAGCTTGTAGAGCAGAGACAAGTGCCGTTATTAACCCTGGTTTCTAGATGAGGAGCCAGGATTCACACCCAGGCAGCCTGCCCCAGAGCCTGCACGCTCTGCTTCTCCCTGCTGCCTGCTTTTGTCACGGCCTCACCCCCACTCAAATGAGGTAGGTGTTAGTACCCTAATTTCACAGAGTGACACGTGGGGCTTAGCAGGGACAAGAGCATGCCTGAGCCTGCATCCTCTACCGGAGCCTGCCCTTCAGCTCAGGTCACCTGCCTCCCAGGCAAGTTCTCTTTCCTAGCAATGGACTTACTTGCTCAAAGGATGTGAAATTCTGGGTGTGGACCCTCCGTCTCCCCCATTCCTTGCCCACCCAGTCGGTTTTAGGGCCTCTTGGGTTGATCAGATGGGCAGGCAGAGAGGAGAACTGAAGGCAGAGAGAGAAGCTGAACTGATCTTACCAGAAGGTTCTGGAGGGCTGGCAAGAAGGGAAAACTGCCAGAGGGAGATGGGCTGAGGAGAGCGTGAGCAGCATGGAAAATGGTGTGAAGAAGGACGGCAGCGCAAGCTTGAGAAAAGGGAAGAGAGGAATCGGAGAAGCTGGCCAGGTGTGACCCTTGTAGGAGAAGAGAATCATGGCTAGGGATACTAAGGAAGCTTACCTGATGTGTGCCAGGTAATTCCCTTTGCTACCTTCTTGGGAGACCTCAGTCAAGAATTCGTGTTTTTCAAAACTCAAGGGAAACTCAATTTGTGTTTCTTTTGGATGTATCACCGCGCTGGGACAGGCATGAAAGTCCAGTTCTGTTTGGGCTACAGGATTTTGATAGAGATTATTAAATTACCTGCTAGAAAAAGAAATTGTAAAAACTTACGCTCTAACCAGGACCCTGTTTTGTGGCTCCCTCACTAGAATGACTAATAGTTTCAAAAGAGTGTTTTCTCTGTAAACTGGGATGTGATGCTCGGAAGATTAGTCTCGAATTTATGAGGCTTGATCCCAAGCCAAGATCTTATTCATTTGCTTGAGCAAGTATGGAAACAATTGGGTCTCCGTCCCATTACTTATGTAACCAGCTGGCTCCCTGCCCCCACCCCCCTCTCAGTTTGGGGTGTGTTGCTACCATATCTCAGAACATCCTGGAGTGCAAAGTGGAAGCCTCTCCCCACCCCCCCTAGATGTAAGGACACTAAGTCAGGAGCAAAGACTTTCTCTGTTCCGAGTCCAGGGGCTCCTCCAGAAAGGTGCCCTCCCATAGAAATATGATGCGACCCACAAATATGAATCATATGAATCTTCTAAATTTTCCGGTAGTCACGTTAAAAAAAAAGGTAAGAAGAAACAGTTGAAATGAATAGTAATTATATGTCTTCTTTAACACAACATATCCAAAACGTTCTATTTTCAACATGTAACCAATATAAAAAAAGTTAATAGCCGATGTGACTTTTTTTCATATTATGTCTTCAAAATCTAGCGTGTATTTTACCCTTACAACACGTCTCAAGATGGACTAGCCACATTTTAATAGCCGCAGGTGGCTAGTGCCTTCCATCTCCAGCGGCGCAGCCCTGGAGCCCCCCTTGCCCCCATAGCAGCCCTAGGGGTGGGAGGGCGGGGCGTGGTGGGGCGGGGCCTGGGCTTCCCCAGGGAAAGATGCTCTGGGCAAGCACAGCGGCCTCTAGAGGCGGCACATTGCCTGGAGTAACGCAGCCTGATTTGGTCACGTGTCCCTCTGCCCCTCTGCAGACCCAGAGTCCCCCTCTTTCTTCTTCCGAATGGTCCCTGCAGGGCCAGGCAGCTTTACTTTGAAGCCTTGGAAGCCCAAAGGATCAGGTTCTATATCCTTCCCCAGATAATGGGCCACTTGCCCAGCCCTGCACCTCTTTCAGGAAGAACTTCCTGCCATGATTCTGGCCATGGTCACTTGCCCTGACTTACCATTGCAAGGACAGTGACTTTCATCAATTCTCGGTGGCCTTATCTTTTCCTTTCTGAGGGACTCTGCCTTCTGTGGGCTGTGGGTGATTTTCTGGCCTCTTCATTCTGAAAAACATGCACAAATGTCATCTCCAGCAAGACAGCCCGCTACTCTTATCAAAGAGGGGGGTGAGGTAGATGACCTTGAAGCTCTTCTGCATTTCTCACTGTCCTCATGCTGTTATTCTCATGACTCAGCGCTTTCAGGAAGAGGGGGGAAAGATAATCTTTTTTCTTTTTTTTTTTTTGCATTGAGGAAGAGAGTATACCCCAGGGACAGGAGAGTGTCCTGAAAGCACCCTGTCCACTGTCCCGTCACAAATGGCTCTGCAAGCCCCTCCGGCCTGTGTCACTCAGCTTCCCTCCTTCCCACTCTCCTTTTGTTAAGTGGCACACGGAGATATTATTTATTGTAGCATTCTGACAAATAAGAACCATTCCAGTGATTTACAACCCTGCAATCTCCTCTCTTTGAGTCTGTGTGTGATTCATCTCTTTAATGCGATACTTCCGAAGTGTGGCTCACTCAGGGAATGAGTGTGGAATGTGAGCCCTTTCTGCCAGCTTGTTCCTTGCCCCCCGCCCCCCACCCAAGTGCTCATTACTCTTCCTGACCCCAACGCCCACACCTGACAGAAGCCTAGCCCACAGCAGCCTCCTCAGGCCAGAGGGCTTTACTTCTATCCCTGTGATTCTGTCCAGGTGCTGATTCTATACCTGGTTCCCAGGAAAACGTGGCAGGACGCCTGAGGGCAAACACCGATTCAGAGCCAGCTGCAACCCCAAAGATTCAGTTTAGTGTGGGAGGTCTGGGTTTGAAAACTATGGCGCAGGGAGAGTCTGCGATATGGGCCGCCACGGACCAGAGGAGGTGCTTTGCTCTACCCTGAGATGCTACAGCAGGAAGGCTGGAAACAGCAGGAAGCGACAACAGAACGGAGACGTGAGGGATGACAAGTAACAGAAGGGCGTTGCAGCAAAAGGAACAGCATGTGCAATGCTCAGAGGCAAGAAGCCTCGGTTCCCTCCAAACCTGCCAGTGTTGGGAGACAGTGGAGACGGGGAGGGGGTGGAAGCAGGGGCCCGTCATTAGGGTCAGCACACCTTCTCTGTCTCACTGACGCTGAGAAACCACAGAAGGGTTTTAAAGAGCTGTTGTAAGGTGGAAGAGCTCACCCCGGGGCTGTGTGGAGGATGGTCTCAGGGTGAAATGGACACCAGCAGGCTGGAGGCAAGACAGTGGAAATCATCAACGTGGTCCTAGTAGGACACAGGGTTGAACAAGGACACTTGTGTGGAAAAGAGGCAGCAGCTTCCAGAGCTCTTTAGGAGGGTAGAGTAGACAGAATGAGGAACCATTTGGTTTAGTGGGTTTATTTCATGTCAATGACCATTTATTGAGCTGGTTAAGGAGATCATGAAGAAATGGCATTTATTTAAAAAAAAAGAGCGGTGCCTGGGTGGTGTCTCAGTCGGTTAAGTGGCTGACTCTTGATTTCACTCTTGATTTCAACTCAGGTTGTGCTCTTGGGGTCCTGGGATCGAGCCCTGGGCTCTGTGCTCAGCAGGGAGTCTGCTCGAGGGTCCTCTCCCTCTGCCCCTCCCCCCTGCTCACACATGTGCACTCTCTCTCTCTCTCTCAAATAAATAAATAAGTCTTTTTAAAAAAAGGCATTTATGGTTTAATGAGAAATTAGAAATGACCCTGATGTTTCTAACTTGGACAACATCACACAGTAACTTTCCTGACAATAACTTTCCCTGCCCGGTGGCGTAGACTCACCAGATATTAGGGTCCTTAGATGGTCTGCTCCAAGCTCTGATTTTAACAGAAAAGGGAAGAGAAGCTCAGAGACGTGCCTGGTCTACCCAAAGGCACACAGCTGGCTCCTCTCCTCCTTCAGGTTGGCTATAAAGCCAAAGGAAATTTTTCTACCCACTACCTAACCCTGCGTTTTAGGAGATTTTTATTCTCAGTCACCACTGGGAGATCCAGAGACATTAACAGAATTACGAACAATGGGGAAGCAAGAACTTGTAATTAAAATTCTCAGTTTTTGTTCTTCTTGCTCTTCATTCAGATGTTGGTGGAGCTAAGCCAGCCAGCTTAGCTGCATGCCCCCCCCTCTGCCCCCTACTTGGCAGACGGTGACCTTTTCTTTCTCAGACACTTGTCTTGGGTGTCTCTGGGGAGAGAGTTGCTGTTCCTGCCTCATGAATCAGCCCCATGCTGCCTTCCTTGCCTAGCTCACGCTCGCGCGAGAGAGCCCTCGTGCGTGTTTGTGGAACTGACCTGGTTGCTGATCTGGGCTGCTCAGACTCCTGAGCCCCAGACACAATCAGGTCAAGCTCTCTGGGTCAGGTGGAACCTCCGGTCCCTTTCTGTGTCTGCTTGGACTCTGGTTTGAGCTCCATGTGGGAGGAAGGGCTCCCCCATCCTTCCCCCGGAGCTTCCCCCAGAGGTCCCTTCAAAGGGACCTGCTCTGACCGGGAGGATTAGGAGGTGGCCCCCGACCACAGCCGCTTTAAGATGGATGTGGAGCGGCCTCAGAGCCAGTCTTGGAACTGTCCTTGCCACCCACCCCTCACCTGCTCAGCCTTTACCTGGCTCAGGCCCGGCTTGTCGGGATTCCACCGTAGGTGCCCTGACTCTCCTTCCGGGCATGTTCAATGGCTGACACTCCCCCCTTGGTGCCGGCACTTGGTACCCTCTTTGGCACATGCCCCCCGCCCCCCACTTGGTAGACGGTGACCTGGTCAGGCCCCATCTACCCCAGCGCCGCTCCAGGTCCTGGGATGGCCCCAGCTCTCTCTATGGCGTGGTGGGGCTCTCTGCACAGGGCCTGCGGCTTGCCACCCCCACCGGCCCCTCATCCGAGGCTCTGGGCCTCTGCCTCTGGGTCTTTTTGTCTCTCCGGTGTGCTTCTTGCGGTCCTGATCCTCCATCTCAAACCTCCTCACTAGCTCCAGGGAAGGGCTGGCCCCAGCCATCAGGGAAGCCGCTGATCCTGCGCCAGTTCTGGGTCATTTCATTGGCTCCTATGTTATTTCACTGACTCTAAATGTCATTTCATTGACTCTTTCCCACACCCCGTGAGAGACAGACACCACCTCCATATTAAAGTGAGGAAAATGAGGTTTAGAAAGGTTAAGTCATTTGTGCGAGAGCACGCAGCTGGGGCTCAAATCCACATCTGTCTGACCCCAAAGGCTGTGCCCGTTTACTTTCTCCCTGTGCGGCATGCACCCCTCACTGGCCGCCCTTACCTGGTGAGAAGGGTAGGAGAAAGGACTTCTGCTGCCTTCATATTTCCCCACTAATATTTGCCGAGCATTGTTCCCGAGGCACTTTGCATGGGTCATGCCTCTGCTCTCACTACCGCCCCTGGACTTCCATTTTCCAGTTGAAGAAACTGAGTCACAAAGGGCAATCTGCCCAGGCGTCCCCAAGTGGAGAATGGCAGGCTGAGATCGAGATCCAGGCCGTCAGATCCCGCTATGCAGTCGCCACCTTGCGCTGGTGCTAGGAGAGCATGGGGACGTGCGCAACAGACAGATGCCCCTGGACAGCCCAGGCCCTTCAGGAAGACCCCAGCAGGCGGCGGTGGGGGGAGGGCAAGCCGGGAGGTGGGCTGGGCTGCAAGCAGAGCCCTTCAAGCAGGTGGCCATCATCTGGGGCTGGAGCGTCCGAAGCAGGGGGCAGAGACCCAGGGGACAGAGATGCCTGACAGGGATGTGCTCCTCACCATCCCTCGTACGCTGTCCAGCATACTCCTGCGCACAGCTGTATGCCTATGCTGTTCCCCTCTGCCTGTGATGCTCTTCCCCCAGATGTACACCTGGCTTGCTCTGTCTCACCCTTCCCACGTCTGCTCAGGTGTCTCCTTCTCCGAGAGCTCTTCCTTACCACCCATGTCCCATGTTCCCCTTGCCATGTTTTGCTTTTCTTCTTTCCGTTTGTCACCAGTTGACGTATGTAGTAATATGTCTCCTTCACTAGAATATAAACTCTGTAAGAGCAGAGACTTGGCCTGTTTTACTCTCTGGGGCATACCCGGCCCCTAGGACAGTGCCT
The DNA here is from genome assembly GCF_029215605.1 of Mirounga angustirostris. NCBI lineage: Eukaryota > Metazoa > Chordata > Mammalia > Carnivora > Phocidae > Mirounga > Mirounga angustirostris. Next base: position 157,915,052 of record NW_026991712.1, read on the forward strand.
GCCTGCTAGTCCTGCTCAATCAACATTGCTTGTACAAGTGAATGAATGAATGACTGAATGAGGCAAGAGCCCAGTCCCTAGAACAGAGATCCAGTGTCAGCGCAGGACCAGCCGTCACACTGCCCTGCCCCACCCCCACCCATGTGACTGGATGCCTGCCTGGGGCAAGGCTAAGACTATAGCTGGGGACCACAGGGTCCCCATTGCATTTCCAGAGATTCCTTGCCATTTCAGGTACCCTCATCAGGGATGCCCTGTAGCCAGAGGACCGTGGTGTGCCAGCTCAGGGTGGGCTGATGGGGCGGGGTGGCGGATGTCTGGGGCTCTGCGTCTGAGGTCCGCAGGTCCCCTGCCGCACACTGAGTACCTGGACCACTGGGACAGAGAAGCAATCCCCCTCTCCTGCAGGGCTGAGAAGGGCCACTCCAGGGGCCCAGAGTGGGGGGCAGGACAGAGCAGACCCAGGCCACTCCAACCCCAGGCAATGACAAGCACCTCTCTTGGCTTGTCTCCTCCACCTGCCCTGGTTACTGACAGTGGGGAAAGTCAAGTTCTGTGTCAGTGCAGGACTAACAGCATCATCTGCTGTCTTTGCACCCTTGCCGAATGTACTAGAATGTACGCTCCGGGCAGACAGGGATTTGTCAGTTGTGCACAGTGCCTGGCACATGCGGCTGCTCTAGAACCACCCGCCGGACGACGGGCTTGTGGACTGTGTGTGCCCACTGCTGTTGTGGGCCATGCTCTACCCTTCCTGGTGATCCCACGCCCATCGTCCCCCGGCGTCTTCCCAGAGGGCGGGGCCGGGCCGCGGGGTCTGTTGTGAGGATGACACGAGCCTCGCGTGCCCGACCCAGGGCAGCCCTCGGCAGGCATTAGCTCCTCCAGTGAATCTCTCCTGTTCCTCTTTGGCGCATGACCACACTGAGCCAGGGCGAGATCTAGCAAATGACCCACCCTGACCTTTCGCCTGGAGCTGTTTCCTTGGCACACGCAGCGCGCGCGCGCATTTGAGCTGTGATCTGGCATTTGAACTCATTCGATCAGATCGAGGAAGGGAGCAGCCGTCCCCAGTGGGGTGTTAGGCCACATCATGCTTAAATATCGTGGACTGCGGATTTGGCTTCCCTGGCTGATGGGTTTGGAGATTTGCAGGGGGGCCTGTGGCTCCGTAGGCCCACCCCGCTGGGCCTGGAGCCCTCGGCACACAGCCGCGATTCTGAAAGCTGACAGACGCCCAGTGTTCCCGCAGACAGGCCAGGGAGATGGGGCTGCGTGGCCAGAACAGCTGGGTGGAGGCTGGTGGCAGGAGGTAGTGTGAGGCCCTGCTTTGTTCCTGGACGGTCATGGGGTCGGTCAGAAACACAGAGAAGCCCCTTTCCTTTCCCTCTGGGCCACAGCCCAGGATTCAGAGCTTCCTGCTTGCGGGCCAAGGAGAGCCGCTGGGAGAGCCCTGGATGGGCCTTGGTGCTGACACTGGCAGGTCACCAGCATCCGGGGCTGCCGGCCCGAGCTGGGGCCCCTCCCCTCCCGCAGCCCTCCTGCCCACTCCAGGAGTGGCCTGAGGAAACAGAAGCCGAACCAGGAGCCCGAGTCCCCGGCTGGACCCCGTGCTACTGCTCAGTGTCCGTGTGGCCTTGGGCGGGTCACCTTCCTCCTGCCCTCTCTGTTTCCTCACAAAACTGCCACGGAGCTCAGAGGAAGAACTTAGTTCTCTGCCTGCCACCTAGTGTATGTGCCGCATCCAGTAAAGATGGGAGCCAGAAAGGAGAGGGGGAGGAATAGCAGGTATTCCCTACGTCTTTAAAGCAGCCAAAGGGATTTCCAGAAAGATGGCAGGGTGAGTGCCTGTTCCCAGAACTCCCTTCTCCGAAGCCCTCTAAATGAACAAGAGTCACACATGGGGAGGGGAACACCTTCTTTCCTGGAAGCAGATGGGAGCCACAACCTCATGCCCCAACCCTGAAGACTGCCAGGAAGCAATGAGATGTGGATAATGCTACGGGCACACCTAAAAGCCAGCACCCCCTGAAGTGCACACAGACTCATCTGCAAGCTCATCTTCACCTGCTTAAGGACAGGGCCACCTTTCATCAACAGATGGGCAGACTGAGCCACAGACAGACCCAGGTTCCCCAGCACCAGCAATGGAAGGAGGCTCCCTCAGGTGCCAGGTCCACCTGACCCTGTCCCCCAGAGCGTGCTCACACACCCACACCTGCATGCCATTGCCCTAAAGACCGGCTCAAGGAGGGACGTGGCCCAGTGGCGCCTGGCACAAAGGGCGTGCTCAGGAGATGTCTGTGCTGCTGAGCTTACCACCTCTTTCAAGAAAAGGCTCTCTTATTTTTCTCCATGAATATGTGGCAGGTGTTTAAGTTCTAGGCCCCCGGCCTCAGTGACAAGAACAGGTTTCTTGCCTTTGTAAAACTCTGGAGTCCATTAGATTTTCTTTTGTGGACTACATGGGCAGGGCCTGATCAAGCAGCCTCTTTCCTTTTGTCCACATTCTGACTGAGGGCTTTGTTTAAATGCCAAGGAGCTCATTCTTTTATCATTACTGTTATTTCAATGGCAGGAAGCCCAAACATTTGTAGATTTCCCCCTGCGCTAGATCTTCTGTGATCTATTCATCACAACAGTGAACACATAGAAATTGGGTGCAGGGGCATATGACTGTGTCCACATTTAACTTCTGGGACAGTTCCAGGAACTATCCAGAGCTGAGCAAGCAGAACCGTGGGGCATCGGGTTATCCGCAGAGTAACCTGCTGATCCTTCTGGTGGTTTGATATCAGGAGCTATGTGGCTTATTTTGCCATGCAGTGAATCCATAAAAATCATGGAATCTCCATGTTGGAAGCTCAAGTGTAGAAACCACGCCTGCCATCCTCCTAGAGCCTTGAGGTGATTTGAAAGAATATCAGACTTGTTTGGGTAACTTGAGGCTTTCATTTTAGCTTCTGATGCCAACAACTGCCAGAAAGAACAGTATAATGTCTGAAGCTCCCCTTAAGGGAGTCTGTTTTGATTCAAGTTTGTATGCTCCACAGAAATTTCTTCTCCCATAATGACTACTAAGAGGGAGACTTTTGATATTTGTCTTACATCAAGATCATGAAGGATGGATGGATGGATGGATGGATGGATGGATGAGTGGATGGACGGATAGATGAGTGGATGGATAGAAAGAGAGAAATGGAATGAGTGAATGAGTGTTTGTTTCAAAGTTTTCATGCTTCAACCCCCAAAACATTTTGATTTAGATATTCTATTACCAAAAATAGTAGTTGTGAAACCTTAAGTGAAAATCCACACATGGTCTGAGTTGAATGCGATGCTCCTAAGAGTCCTTACTCTAAAGGTATTACTTAATCATCTTCTGAATCAGTTCCTTGTATTGGGCAAGATGTGAATTTTTTTTATGTTTCTGAATAATCTATATAGAAACCCCAGGAGTTCCATAATCCATACAGTCCATGGTTTATTGATTACAAGCCCTTTTGAAAAGTTTGTGTAAAAGTGTTTCTGGAAAATCCAAATATCTACTAAGTACATGCTCATTAAGTAACTGGGTTCTGTCTCAAAAAAGATATTTACTTAGAAGGAGCAGACCTGTAAAATCTAATACTCAATTCATTTTTATTCTTAAAATTTCAAAGCATCCTTTGCTCCCAGTGTATCCGTCCACTCATGCTGCAGGGACAAACAACCCAATGTATTAATGACTTATGAGAATAAACATTTATTTCATGCTCACTTTACGTGAGGACAGTGGCATCTCTGGGCCCTGAATGCTTCCACGTGTCTTCCTATTCTGGGACCCAAGCTGAAGGAGCAGTGCAACCTGAGACACACTGTTTTCTTGCTGCAGGGGGTAGGCTCAAGAGAGGCCAAGGTGAACTTGCCAATCAACTAAAGAGCTTCTTCTCAGACCTGGCAAACATCATCCCCAAGCATCTCATTGAGAAAGCATGTCACAGGACCAAGCCTAAAGCCAACGGGGCAGAAACATATGATCCCAGGACGCTCAGGCAGGTGACATGTCAGAGAGTAGGGATGTCGAACCCAACTGCAAGGAGGGAGTAAATAGCGCGAATATTAATTCAATCCACCACACATTTAATACATTCTTGGTCTTTTGGTTAAATCTCAGGCCTACTAAGAATCTTTGCGAATAATGTTGAATTTGTTTTTAACTAGCAGGCCTCTTTCACAAAGACTCATCCCTGCTCTGTAGTATTCTCTAGTCTATTTTAAAGCTCTTTGCTCTACATAGTGCAAAATTTTCCATTTGAGTGATTAAAGACCATAGAAAGCGGAAAGAACGTGACTGAACATCCGAGGACTTAGGTTCAAGCCCGGCTCAGATCTTAACTAGCCATGCAGTCTTCTCGGGGCCTCAGCTTTCTCATCTGTGCATGTCGGAGGTAATGGCCACACGATTATTTAGAAAAGAGGAGGCACCAAAGAAATGTATGTTCGTTAGAGACCGCGTTGCAAGCGTCGAACAACTGGCCAAGGCTGATGCAGGCCGGGACACCAGCACTGCCTCCCAGAGGCCCGCGTTCCCTCTTTAGATGCTGGCTTGCTGCAGGTGTCTGGACAGGAGGAGGCAGGGCGGCATTTGAGGATGCTCCGAGCCGTGGCTGGGTACCACTCGTACACAGGGAGGTCAGCAGTTTAGTGACCGGTGCGGTCATTTCAGTGTTTTGCACTCTGTGATGTTGTTGTTTTTCTTTTTGCCTTTATTCCTGAAGATGGAAAAAGGCAGAGTTGCCAACCAGAAAGAATATTCAACTAGACATCCCAAGACATGAGTTCTAGGTTTAGTGCCGCTGGTCACTTGGCCAGTTACTTCACCCTTCTGTGCCCTGTTTGTCTATCTGTGGGATGCAGGAGGCAGCCTCTACCTTACAGAGCCGGCACCGGAGAAACCGGGGTGATGGGAGGAAAGCCCCCTGCACGGCGTCTGGCTCACCAATAGCCCTTTCCTGAATCTGGTCTGAACCTGATCGTATCTTGACCCGAGTTCGGGTCCCAATTCTATCACCCTCTAATTCCGTGAACATGTTTCCTAGAAACTTCGTTAAGATGGGTTGCTCTCTGGGACAAGTAAGTGATGCGTAGTAGTGCTGGTATGTCGTAAGTACATGAGGAAATCTCTGGATTCTCTACCGTCACTGATCTCTGCACTGGTTTGCTGAGACCATCCTATTGTTGCTTCTACCCTCCTTCTCTGTCACTTCCGACGGCTGTCATCTTCTTGGCTCTTCTTTATTTCCTTCATTTTCGGTTGTTCTTCAGTTATTTTCTTCCTTTCAACCTCTCCTGCACATCCAGGGATTGGCTTTGAGAGCTGTGATGTGTTTGGCGGCAAGTAACAGAAAAATCCCCGTTGAGCTGGCTTAGCCGCTGGCCCAGATGCAAGGACCGCCACACAGAAGGAGGCAGGGGAGCTGTTCCGTCCCCCCTCTCCCCTCCTGTCAGCAGGATTAGAAGCCCTTGCGATTAGAAGCAGAGGATGCTGTGTAGCCACTGGGGCTAAATGTTTTCTTGTTCATGCCCAGGTGTGGGTAGATACCGGCAGAGAGAGAACATACACGCCCGAGTCGCTTTTAATAGCTTCCCCCAAGAGTGCGGTCTGGAGGCGTGGGCCCTGACAACCGTGAGGTCACACATGGCCCGCCCGAGACGGCATCACCCATGCAGGGGGCATCAGAAAGAGCCCCCTAGTGACCTGCAGGATCTCTGAAGAAGCCAAACTGGCCCAAGACAGGAAGAGTCAGCTTGAAGAGCTGCCAAGCCCAGAGAGAGACAGACACGACCTCTCCTGCCCCTTACCTCGTCCAGTGCCCCCCCCCCCACCCGAACCATGAAGGAGCCAGAGGCAGCCCAGCAGGGACAGGTGGACACAGGGTCACCGGGGAGACAAGATGACAACCACACTGTTTTCCCAGGGCCTGTGCCAGCCTGAGCTGCAAAGGGGAGAAGCTCTAATTTGATTAAAGCTTCATTTTTCCCCCCATTATTATTATTCCAGTTTGGCCTGGAATTAATGACTTAAGTGGAACTATTTTATGAGGACAAGTGACCAGAGCATTTTATTTATTTATTTGCATACTCTCACCTTCACAGAAGAGCTGCACAGGGCTGTTCTCCCTCTAGAGCGCCATGTCTCAACCTCCTTTTTCATTATTGCCCCACCTCAGGAGCCTTTTTAGATGTTCATTTCTATAATTGATCCCCCATGAAATTTTAATAGCACAGATATGCTCTATATGTATTTATGTCCTGTGACCACGAACCATTGTCATAACTAAGATTTTTTTCCCCCCAACTACCAACTTTTGCCCCTTGGAGGTAAGATCTTGTCGACAGGGCATGCTCTAGAGAGTTCTGGTACACCCTGTGCCCAGCCTCCCCAATGTTAGGAGCATCTTATGTAGCTATGGCCTGTTTGTCAAACCGAAGAAATGAACACTGGCACAACACCATAAGCTAAGCTACAGACCGTATGTTCTGACATCTCAGGCTTTCCCACCGATGTCCTTTCCTGTGCCAGTGACCCACCCAGGGTCCCCCATTGCATTTACTTGTCACGCCTTCTTAGGTGCCTTCATTCTGTGACGGTTTCTCAGGCTTTTCTTGTCTTTCATGACCCTGACGCTTTTGAAGCATGCCGGTCTGGTCTATTGTGGAATGTTTCTCATTTGGGCTTTGTCTGAAGTCTTCTCGTGACTAGACTGAGAATCTGAATTTTAGCGGAAAATACCGTGGAGGTGCTGTCCCCTTCTCATTGCATCATCTCACGGGTGCACCACCTCGACATTACTTACCACTTTGATCACTTAGTCAGGTGGTGTCTACCAGCTGTCCCCACAGTGCGGTTACTGTCGTCCCCTTTCCATACTCTGAGTTAGAAGCCAGTCATATCCGGCCCATGTGCGAGGTGCGGGACACTAAGCCCCACCTCCGGGAGGGAGGAATATCAAGGAATTTGTGGACCCCTGTTAAAATCACCACAGTAGGGGCACCTGGGTGGCTCAGTTGGTTGAGGGTCTGCCTTCGGCTCAGGTCATGATCCCAGGGTCCTGGGATCGAGCCCTGCATCGGGCTCTCTGCTCAGCGGGAAGCCTGCTTCTCCCTCTCCCACCCCCTACCCCTATGCTCTCTCTCTTGCTCAAGCTCTCTCTCAAATAAGTAATAAATAAAATCTTTAAAAAAAAAACTCACCACAGTAATTACAAAGAGTTTGAGGAGAGATACTTTGAGGCTATGCAAATACCCTGTTTCTCCTTTAAGTTTTACCCCCCAATTTCAGTGGATATTGCTTGTAGCAATTGTTACTGTGGTGTCTAATAGTGATTTTGTATTTTCCTCACTTGCCTATGTACTATTTGGAATTCTTCTATAAGAAAGAGTTATCCCTTCTCTCCATTTATTTCTTTATTCAGTAAGTTATTTGTATTAGTACGGACTCGTGAATATTTATTTTATTCTTTGAATTAGAATACAATACTACTGTTACTTGTTTTGTTACTCAAATTGTCCCACTTTTGGTCATTGGAAGCTTTTTCTGGTTGGTTCCTGTGTCCTTCTGACAAGCCTCCATCTTGTCCTTCCTCCCTCCCTCCCTCCCTCCCTCCCTCCCTCCCTCCCTCCCTCCCTCCCTCCCTTCCTTCCTTCTTCCTTCCTTAAACACTTTCTTACTTTCTGGCACTACAAGATGCTCCAAGCTCAACTTGTAATTTTCTGTGCCCCAGTGCTAGAATCAATCATTTCTCCAAGGTTCTTAGAAATTTTAGTTACCTGAGAGTGACCAGGAAATTTATGGGATGGGCACTGGATTTCTCCCAAAGGGCAGAGGAGAACCAGCTTTTCAGCACAGGCTTAATGGGCCAGAGGAAGACAAAAATGAAGTTGCTTTTTGATTGTCTGCTATGTGGCCCCTTGCTCAACTTGATGGTAGCCCCGAGTCACTGCCCCCTCATAGGGTTGACCAGATGAGCTGAGGCATGTGAAATGCTTTGGAAAGTGGACACTGCTTTCCACGTGCAAAGGCTGATCCCTGTGGCCAGCTTTGGATACTCTGTTGGTTCAGGGCCTGAGGTCCCTGAAAGTTAAGGAGTGGAAGAAATGATTCTTGGGCGCCTGGGTGGCTCAGTTGGTTAAGCGACTGCCTTCGGCTCAGGTCATGATCCTGGAGTCCTGGGATTGAGTCCCGCATCGGGCTCCCTGCTCAGCGGGGGGTCTGCTTCTCCCTCTGACCCTCTTCCCTCTCGTGCTCTCTATCTCTCATTCTCTCTCTCAAATAAATAAATAAAATCTTTAAAAAAAAAAAAGAAAAGAAAAAAAAAGAAACGATTCTTGCTGCAAAAAAGAACCATTTAGTGTGTGATTTTCAACCTCCTGGGGCCGTGATCGTGAGCGAGACTGGTCATAAAGGACTTGCGTTGCAACACCTTGGCCAAGTGCTTCCGCAGCAGAATGGACATGAGGTCAATGGGACTTCCTAACATCACAAGGCTGTTCTTTCCTGCAACGGCTGCAATGAGGAGTCTGTGGGGAGACCAGCTGGATGTCTGAGCATGCCGCTGGCCCAAGGCCCTGAGGAAAAACCCTGAGCTCAGAGATCAGATTTCACTGGAACCTTTTTAGTTGGGCTCAGAAAAGCCAACAGGGCAGGTTTCAGACTTCTAGTGAACTATTGAAATTACATGTGGAATAGCCTAGGTCAAAACCGCGCAGCTTCCTCTCTGCCAACTCCCAGAGGCAGCAGCTCTCAGTGTTGGTGAGACAAAGGCAGTTCTTTCTGGACCGGTGGGTTTCCTCCTGGCCCACAAAAGGACTTCTTCTCATCCCCAAGAAGGCAGCTTTCACTTTGTAAGAAGGGAAGCTGGTTAACAAGGGTCTATACATCCAAGGAGCTGACTGCCTTGCGTGTTAAGATCAATTCTAGCACCAATGTTTTATAATTCTGCAAATTTGCAAATTGGTAGAAGTGCCCGACTGGTTTCCATGGGAAGTTTACATGAGTGTTTACAAGTTTGCCTGAGGGAACGGAGAGCAGCTTGGTTCAGAGCCAGGCCTAGGAGGCAAGTTTTTTTAGTCTTTTGACCTCAGTTTCTCCATCTGTAAAGTGAGAGAGAATGATATTTTCTATTTTCTACTCCAAATACCTTCATGAGATGAAAGGATAAACAGAGCTAAGAAGAATAAGGTAATAATGAATCCTGAGCAAACTCAGCCTGAAGCTTCTTGTTCATCTCCTGACAAATGTAATCTAATAGAAGGAGATGCCACCAAGGATGGAAAAGTTGAGGCCAGATGATCAAAAGTGCTGCCAGCTCAGAGAATCCATGCTCCTGGTTATTCTTGGGTTCCTAACACACACTGGACCAAGCCCAGTGAGAGGTGAGGGCAGGAGCAAACTGTCACAGGAGGTGTATCTCAGCCAGTGTGGGTCTGGGCAGGCTTGGAGGGACACTTGGGAAGAAAGAAGGAGCAGGCATTGTCTAGGCAAGGGCACTCCCTCAAAGGAGATACCAGTACATGAAGTCCTTACTGCCAAACAGGAGGAGAAAAGCAAAGGGATGGGAAGCTGGAAGGGGATTGACATTACTGAGCACCCACTAGTTGTCAGGCTTTGTACCAGGCACTTTACAAGCATTATCTCATTGGCTTTCCAAACAGCCCCATGATGGTCATTCATTTATTCAGTCACCAGTAAATGCTTTCTGAATGTCTGTTATGCATAAAGAACTGTCCAAGGTTCTGAGGATATAGCAGGGAACAAAACAGACAAAATCCCTGCCCTCGTGGAGCTTACATTCTAGGCGGGTAGACTGACAGTACATGGAAGACAATGAGATTGATGTATAGCTTGTCATACATGGTAAGTGTCATGGGGAAGGTGGAAAAGGGGACTGGGAAGGTGTGGGGTCATGATTGTACACTGGGTTGTCCAGCAAGAGCCTTGCTTAGGTCTAGAGCTAAAAATCTAGTTTCAATTTGCTTCTTGCCTTAATTTTACCAACACATTACTTGTGACACAGACTATAAAATGAATCAACACTAAAGGTTAACTTGTAAACAAAAAATATGGTGGCAAACCATATTGCTTGTAAGGGTACAAGGCTCAGAGATCTTCCCAAAGACACTCAGCTAGTAGGTGTAAGAGCCAAGTGCTGACTGACATCTGGCTGACTGGAAAGCTCGTGCCATTTCCACTGGGCTAAGTTTTGGGATATGTCATGGTTAAGCAATAGGACATGAGTCTGGGGCTGATGGTGGGGACCTCCCTCCCTGGGGAGGCCTTACAAAGAAGAACTCGAAGAGTGAGAAAGGAACAGGGTTGTAGACTGAGGGAAGAGGGGTTTATAAATAGTTGGGGGGATGAGGAAGACGGAAAAAGGAACAAGGCTGATGGGACCAGGGAGGGGGAAAAATTAATTAAAATAAGTCAGACTGCTCAGTTAGGCTTTTCCAGCACTCAGAAGGCTGGAACCCTTCTCCCCACAAATTTTTGGGAGCTCCCCAAATCCAGAAATACATGAAAGGACATGCAAGAATCCTGAGAGACAAGAGTGAGAGGGGTTGCAAATCCAAAAGCCACGCACTGTACACTCTGAGTTTGGCTTGCTTGGCAGAGGGTGACACAGTTGATGCCCTGGTTTTCTCTGAAAATGCAAGGTCATGGGCACCCAGCACCCATGCCAATTCAGTCACTGATCCATGACACCCATGCCGTGATGATGGCCTGAAAGCTGATTATTAGCATGACCTTGAGTCATGAAGAAAGGTTGGCTTTGCTCTCAGGACACAGCTCTGTCTACTGAGCCAGGGGCAAGTGTAAAATGTCACCTCTGTGAAGCCTCTTCTGGGGTCCTGTTGGAGCCCTCAGCTGACAGATTGTCAAAAACTTCTCCATGGAGCTGTCTCCCTATTGGACAGGGGACCCCTGAGGACAGGGACAGAATTTCTGCTGCCTCCCTAGGTCTCCAGTGTCTGGCTTGATGTTTTTCCCATAGAAGGGATGCAAAAATATTTGTAGAATGAAGATGGAGACCTATTTCCATCAAAAAGGTTCCCACCAAAAGCTTTAGCCCTTAGAGAATTCATCTTTTTTAAACAAACCAGCAACCCAGACCCTCTAACCTTCAGATCGTTGTTCTAGACAACAGCATTCCCTTTCCCAGGCCCCACCTGCTGCCATTCCTCCGGTGGCTGGGCATTGAAGGGTGAGCCTCCCTTGCTCTTCCTGTCCTCAGCTTACCCCTGCCTTTCCAGAAGTTACAACGTTCCTTTGACGCGGCTTCTCTGGTGTTCCCCACACCCGCCTCCTCCTTTCCTTTCTCCCTTCTTTTCTTTGAAGTTCAGGGCCTCTGTGCTGGGTGTGACAATCACCTTCCATCTCCCAACTAGCCATCCAGTCCCCCCAGCCTGTCTCATACTCCCCTCCCACGCTCAGATTCCCAAACCCAGTTGGGCTGCATCTCTTCCCTCCTCGGAGCTGGCTTGCCCTTGTTTTCCCTTTCTACTGCGCATTCCCTCAACACCCCTTGCATGTTCAGAGCTCCTTCTGAAATTCTGCATATTCATCTGCTCCCAACTCGCCCTTCATATCCCATCCCTTCCTGCTTTTAGCCTGACGCTGAGGACCCCAGGTCCGGTGCCCGCTGTGTGCTTCTCATTCCCAGCCCCGGCGCCCTTGCTCCCGTAAGTGTCTTCCACCCGAGGGGGCAAGCCCTTCCCTCCCATGGCCACAGGCCACATCCTGTCCTTCAACACTCAGCCCGAAAACCACCCCTTCTAGGAAGACGTCTCTGATTCTCCTCCCACCTTCTGTTGGTGACAATCACATGCTTTCTGAACTTGCACTGCATTAAACCTTCACCCTTATCCTGGCATTTGTCACCAAACACAGAATTATAGTTATCACTATATGTGTCTTGCCTCCTTTAGAATGGTCTCCAAACTTTACTGACTGCATACTCCTCTAGAAAAGTGTTTCTGAGACCATGTACCAGCATTCACATTTTTTGTTTACTTATAAATTGAACTACTGTGCTAATACATTTTGTCCCTACTAAAACATGTAAAAACTAGGAATTACAGAAGGATGTGATGAAAACAATGGGAATGGCTGCCCTGGCATTTTCTTCCCATGCCCATAAGAATGGTCATATGTGCCACATTTGGAGACCACGGGTCTAACGAGTGAAGGGTGCTCAGGCTGTAGGGGGCACGGAGCTGGGGCTGCTTAGGGGTGGAGCATCCAGCTGGCAATGGAAGCAGGTGGCAGGGCCAAGCAAGTGTGGGAGAGGAGGAGCGCTCCCTGGGAGGGGCACAGCAAGCCAGACCGAGTGTGGTGGTTAGGGGAAAGATTCCCGGGAGCCCCCAGGGGGAGGGGAACAGCAGCTGGGCAGGACGGCTGCCCCAGGGTTCTAGGCCGTGTCCTTGGGGAACAGAGGCCTCGGGATGGGGCAGGCTGTCCGCAGTGTGTCCCCTGAGCGTGCATCTCAGCCGACAGTGGCAGCTCAGAGCAGAGCTGAGAAAGCAGCGTGAAAGAGAAGGTCCCCGACTCCCAGGGGATCAATGGATGGGCCCGAGGGAAGGTGCCCAAGGTGAATGTGGCACTGTTGATGTGTGGACTCTCCTTGAACTTGGCCTCCAGTTAGCGTGTTAGTGGTCACATTCTCAGGCGTGTTCACCATCGGCAGGCCTGCAGCACCCACTGCCCAGACTGCGCTGCTTCTGCACGACTGAGCTGGCTGGGCTCTGGGCAGGAGAGGCAGCTCCACTACCTTCACACACGCACACACATGCACAGACATACGCGTGTGCATGCACACACCGGGCAGGACCTCTCTCTGTTAGGATCCCTTCACCAGTAATGTTTTTTCCAAGTGTCCCCGTCACCTGCCCCACTAGAACAGCCGTCTCAGTGCCTCCATGTCTGGCCACACACACAGAGATGTCTTTCTCCCAGAGCATCTTTGATTTTCAACAAAGAGCATGGCCTATACTTGAGAGGGAAGATCAAGTAGGGGACAGATGGGGCAGGGCTGAAGGCCAGGGCAGGAGGGCCCGTGTCTGCCCCTCACCACCTTCTGAAACACAGGAGTGGGGACAGGTGGCTGGGCCTTGTCACTGCTCTGCTCTGCTCACTCCTGGATCCTGACATGACCTCTGACTCTACTGCTTGTCAGATGGCCGGGCTGGGGAGAGGCACTGTGGGAGGATTCTGGCACATTCTTGCTCCAGGGATGGGAGAGGACCCCAAAGGCCTAGGTCCCTATGTCATGACCAGCTCCAGGGCCAATGCCCTGGTAGAAAAGAAATTCCTTCTTTCCTTTATTCAGTCAACAAGCATTTATTGAGTACCTACTGTATAATAGGACCTAGAGAAGATGCACAAAAAGATCAAGCTAGAGTCTACACTCAAGTTGAAGGTAATAAAGTTTGCACAAAGAAGCATGGAACACAGAGGAAGGATTAATCCAGAGGTCAGTCGTGCATCGACCTGTCCATGTGAGAGAGGAGTCCCATCAGAGAAGCCTAGAGAGAGAAGCAGAGAAAGTGAGGAGGGGTGGCATGAATAGGGTGCAAGCTGAGAAAGCAAGCATGTGCCCCTTGCCACCAGGATTGCTAATAGGTGGCAACATTTCAGAGCAGTAGCTAAGTTGGGATGGCTTTGCAGCTACTGTTTTACATGAACTGACTAATGTAATACAGTGGTCCCATGGGGCAGGTCCTCTTATTCACCCCATTGCATAGATGATGAGACTGAGGCTTTGCAACTACCCAGGGACTCTGATCACTGAGTGATGGGGCCGGGCAGAGCCCTTGCCCCTGCCTCTGCTCTACTGCTCTCATCCTTAATCTTGGTTAATGTCTGGCTCAAGATTCAGGACACCCTGTGAGATCCTTACAGGGAAACCAAGGTACAAAGCTGTGAATGACCAGCACATGGCTTCACAGCTTGTAGGGGTCACAGTCACACCTGTAACCAAGTCTCCTGACCCCCAGATCTTTTAACTCTGGCATCATCTCCCAAGATGCCAGGGCACAGGCTGGGATGCCGGGGGCCTTGTAAGAGTGAGTGAGGGTGGAAAACACTTTGGAGGTTCCTGAATAAGTTAAACCTACGGTTACCATGTGAACTAGCAACTTCCTTCCTGGGTGTGTACCTCAAAGATTGGAAAACAGGTGTTCAAGCCAAAACTTGTGCATCAATGTTCATAGAAGCCCTTTTTACAGTAGCCAAAATGTGGTAAGACCCCAAATATCCATCAACAGATGAGCAGATAAACAAAATGTGGTATATTCATCCAGTGGAATCGATTCAGCCATAAAAGGGGTAAAATTCTTCATAAGCTATAACACGGATGAACCCTGAAGACACTCTAAGTGGAAGAAGCCAGACATGAGATCCCATATTGTATTATTCCAGTGACACAGAATACCCAGAATAGGTAAATTCTTAGAGATAGAAAGCAGACCACAATAGACACAGAGGGAGTGATGGGGGGGTCTTTGGGAAAGTGACTTCTTTTTGGGAAAGCAGAGGGTCACAGTACTCTAATGGGAAGCATTGGGGACCATACCCTTGATTCTCTTAAAGGGGAGGTGTCTAAGATTCCAGGACTGTCCTTAAAATTCCCTGAACTCTTTGGAGAAAAGGCTTCTTACAAAGCCATGGTCATCAGGTCTTATGCCACGTCCGCACGAAGAGCAAAGCAACAACTAGTCTGTCTGTCCAGCATGATACCGTTTTGGATTTCTGCCTCCAGCCTGGAGTCTCCCAGCTCTTCTGTACATCACAGTCACGCAGGAAGTTTTGTAAAATGACACATTCCTGGGCCTCATCCCCAGAGATTCAGGTTCAGTGGAACCCTATATTTTATGAAGCTTCCTGGAAATTGTGATGTGGCCTCTCTTCAGACAAATCTTTGGGAACCACGGCCCTGGCCTACTGCAGTGTTGAAGGCCATGCATGAGAGTCTGGTGGATAGACGCATTTGCAGATTTCCATCCTGCACCTGCCCTCAGCTTGTGTCTAGAACAGATTTGCCCCAGGGCTGACACTTTCCCACCTGTTCCCCATGGACCCCATATCCAACACTGCTCCTGCTCTGAATGTCAGCCTGTCAACTCTCTGGCTCTTTGGGGTCCTCACTGTTGTTCAAATCTCTTACAAGATTTCTCACTTTCAACATGGTGTCCTTCAGACCAAAGTCCTGGAAACCGAGGCCTTGCGGATGGCCTGGGGGGCCTCACAAAACCTTCTGGGGTAGGCAGCCTTGGTTGAGTGTGGCCCGACCATATCGACCCTAGATTTGTCCAGTTCAGACTGGAGGGCACCACAGAACATTCTATACTTTGTTTGTAATTATTGACTTTTAAAAAATATATTCTATGAATAATACATAATTATCATCACTAAAGAATAGAAAATACAAATCAGCTGAAGGGAATATAACTAATTAACCCAAATCCCTCTACTTTGAGGTAACGATTACTAATAACATGTTGTAGAACTTTCTAGACTTTTTCCTGTGCAAATATGTGTATCTTACGTGTTTATTCAACAAATATTTATTGAGTGCCTACTCTGTGTCATGCACTTTCCTGGGAGCTAGGAATCCGGGAGTTAATGATGTAGACAAAAGTCCCTCCCCTTATGGAGATTGCAGCCGATATGTTTGCATAAACTTTGGGAAAAAAAAACCCTCAAAAACTGTGTACTTCTTTTAAGCGGTCTTTTTCCCTTAATAGTATGTTGTGAATGTCTCTCCATATCAATGAATGTAGATAAATCCATAAAAGTGGAGTTTTGAGCTCAAAGGCCATATGCTTCCTTTTCTGTTTTCAGGATAGTTCCTATTTCTTTTTTCAAGAACACTTTTTATTTTGAAATGTAAATTCCAGATTCACAGGAAGTTGCAAAGATGGTACCTGGAGGTCCCACATACCTTGCACCAAGTTTTCCCCCATGGTTGCATCTTACATAACTATAGTACAATAGTGAAACCAGGAATTGACATTATTACAACGTGTGCGTATGGTTCTGTGTCATTTTATCACACATGTAGATTCATGGAACTGCCACCCAAATCAAGATACAAAACTATTCCATCACCCCAAAGATCTCCCTCCTGCTAACTCTTCCTAGTCATAGCCACCCCTCTCCCTCCAACCATTTCCAGCTGCTGACAACCACTAATGTGTTCTCCATCTCTACAATTCAGTCATTTTGAGAATGTTATGTAAACTGAATCGTACATTATCTGACGTTTTGTGAGTGTTGTCTTTTTTTTACTCAGCATATTATCCTTGAGGTTTATCCAGGTGGTTGTGTGTATCAATAGCCTATTCCTTTTTAAAAAATTGCTGAATAATATTTTATGTAACCACAGTTTAACTTTTCACCTTTTGAAGGGCAGGATTGGCTTTTTACCAGTTAGGCTTCTATGAATACTTGTGTACAGGTTACGTAGGTAGAAGTTTGTATCTATTGTTGGATCATATGCTAAGTATACATTCAGTTTTTTAAGAGAATACCAAACTGTCTTTCAGAGTGTGTGTACCATTTTCCATTCCCACCAGCATGAAAGACCAGTTTCTCTACATCCTTGGCAGCATTTGGTATTATCACTACTTTTAACTTTGGCTGTTTTAATGCCTATGTCGTGATTATTGTGTGTGGTTTTACTTTTCACTTGGCTAATGGCTAATGACATTGAATATTTGTTCATGTGCCTATTTGTCTTCTGCACATCCTCTTTGAGGAAGTGTTTGTTCATGTCTTTTGCCCATTTTCTAATTGGATTATTGTTATCACCATTGGGTTTTGAGAGTTCTTTATATGTTCTTTATACTAGCTGTTTGTCAGATAATGTAGTTTGCAAATATTTCCTCGCAGTCTGTAGCTAGTCTTTTCATACCCTTCCTAGGGTCTTCTGCAGAGCAAAAGGTTTTCATTGTGATGAGGTCCAATTTATTGATTTTTTTTTTTTCTTTTCTGGATGACGCTTTTGATGTCATGTCTGGGAACTCTTCACTGAGCTCTGGGTCTGGAATATTTTCTCCTATGTTATTTCTAAAAGTTTGTAGTTTTACATTTTATGTTTAAATCTCTGACCCATTTTGAGTTAAATCCGGTATGAAGGACTGTCTATGGTTTGGGTTGAGCCCCACTGCTTTTGCCTGTGGCTAATCAAGTTGTTCCAGCACCACTTGTTGAAAAGACTGTCTTTACTTCATGGAATTGTGTTTTGCTCCTTTGTCAGATCTGTTCTTGTGCATTGTCACTTCTGGGTTGGCTGTTCCAGTGTAATGTATGGATGCATCCTTCTGCCAATACTCTGAGTCTTGATTACTCTAATTATACAATCAGCCTCCAAATCAGGTAGCGTGACTCCTCTCGTTTTTATTTTCCTTTTTCAAAACCATCTTAGTTGTTCTAGTTCCTTTGGCAAGAACTTTTGAGAGGCCTTTGATGCTATGTTACCCAAGTGCCCCCCAAAGGTGGCACTAATAATGTAAGCTTCCGCGAGCAGTGTAGGGGGGGTGCTGTTTCCACATACCCACACCAGCCCCGGCTCTTATCATTCTTGTTAAATCTTTGCCTATCTGATAACTGAAAAATTATGTCACATCCTGATTGTAAATTGCATTTCTTTGTCTTTAAAAATCTAGGTGGGCAGCCAGGGCTCTCAGATGTTAGGTATGAAAGTTTGGTAGCCGTGTGACATGCAGCTTCACATCTCAGGTTTCAGAAATGCCCAACAGAGACAGAAGACAGGCTTGCGTGGATCCAACGATGGCTCCTTTTCCTCCGTCGACGACACTGCACTCCCTCTTCCTTGCTTGTTCTTGTTCTCAGCTCCTAGAGATGTAATCATCTGTTCAGCCCGCCACATGTCATCTCCAGGCAGATAGACATCCTTCCACAGAAGAGCCCAGATGCACCTTCAAAACACATTCAGAAGTTGACCACGTGTCACCTCCGTTGTCACTAACGCTGGTTCGCGTGCTGCTTCTCTCACGTGGATTATCGCGATAGCCTTCTAACGGTGTCCCGGCTTCTCTGCTGGGCCCTGGGAACTGTTCTCAAGCCAGAAGCCAGAGGGTTGTCTGACGCACAAGTCAGAGTCCCTTCTATGCTCCAAATCCTCCCTTCTCACCAGAGTCAAAGCCAGAGTTCCTGAGTGGCCTGCACGGTCCTCCTGTCCTCGTGCCCACGATCTCTGCTCAGTCTCTGCCTTAGCCCCGTGGCATCCCTGCCCTTCCTCAAACACACATGGCAGAAAGCGCCATGACCTTGGTCCCTTTTGCTGTTTCCATCTGTCTGAAAGGCGGTTCCCTCTGCCTGCAGCAGGTCCCCAGACATCCACACAGTTGGCTCCCTTACCTCCTCCTGTTCCAAATTGGAACACCCATCCCAGCATTGCCGTCACTGCCCTGTTTCTTCATGGTACCCATCAGCCACTGACACACTGTGTATGTTGTACTTGCTTTTTGGTTAATTGGTTGTCTTCCCTCCTAGAAGAACAAACATTTTATTCCTTTATTTACCTACTGCTATATCACTAGGATTAATACACTGCCTGGCATATAGTGAGTACTCAGTAAATATCCGATGAGTGAGTGAATGAATGAATGAATGGCCACCTCACAATCAACTCCTTATTTTATTTTATTTTATTTATTTTTAAGATTTTATTTATTTACTCGACACAGAGAGAAAGAGTGTACAAGTAGGGGGAGCGGGAGAGGGAGAAGCAGACTCCGCATTGAGCAGGGAGCCCGACACAGGGCTCTATCCCAGGACCCTGGGATCATGACCTGAGCCGAAGGCAGATGCTTAACCAACTGAGCCACCCAGATGCCCCACAACTCCTTATTTTAAACATTTAGGTTGTTTCCAATTTTTATAACAAATAATACTAAGGTGAATATCCCTGAAATGAAATGCTCAAGCATAGTTATGATTGTTTCCTTAGGATTAATTTCTAAAATTGAATTGCTGGGTTGGGGGATGTACATTTTTCAAAGCTTTTGGCGGTTATTTCGCCAGAAAGGCAGTATCAATTTTCATGCTTACCAGAAACGTGTGAGTATGTCTTTTCCCCCCACACTCACCAACACTGGGTATTGTCATTTTTAGAAAGTCTTTGCCAAGATGTTATTTGCCACTGTCTTCTCAATGTGAGTTTTATAGAAGGAGCTTTATGTAACTGGATCAAAACCAACAATTCTACAGCAATCCAGACATGGCCTTCCTATGCATGTTTCTTGTCACCATCCTCGATCACAGCCCAGGGCAGAGCCCAGATACGTAACCACCTGTGACGTGGCAAGATGTCCAGATGCAGAGCTTTCCAGAAATCTAACACAGCCCCCTATAAAGGGGGCATTTATGTTGTCTAGTGGAGAGAATGGAGGACATATTTTTTAGACCACTTGCCTGAACTGGTACTTTTCCCAGCCAAGCTCTGAATAGGACCTAGAGAGCCAACAGTTCAAGGTTTTACTGTCTTCCAACCCCCTCGAACCTCCCAAACCAATGGCTCTCAAACTCAGAGAGTCTCCAGATCACCTGCAGGGTCTGTTAAAACACACACTGCCGATTCAGTAGGTCTGGGATGGTGGGGTCCCCAGATGTGCATTCTCTCTCTCTTTTTTTTTTAAGATTTTATTCATTTATTTGCCAGAGAGAGAGAGAGAGCAAATGCACAAACAGGGGGAGCGGCAGGCAGAGGGAGAAGCAGGCTCCCTGCTGAGCAGGGGAGCCTGATGTGGGACTGGATCCCAGGACCCTGGGATCATGACCTGAGCCGAAGGCAGATGCTTAACCAACTGAGCCACCCAGGTGTCCCCAGGTATTCATTCTTAACAAGTTCCCAGATGATGCTGATGCAGGAACCACACTTTGAGAACTGCTGGCCTAAACTATGGATGTTTATTTTGTCTTCTTCCCACTGGTCCTTTTCCCCAATCCCCGTAGGCTGGGTTAGGCCCCGGCCTTTGTGCCCTGCACGGCCTCCATGACTCCACTGGACCACATCGTGACACTGCACAATCTTTTCCTGCGGCTTTCACCCCTATTTGGAGGTGAACTCTGGTATGGGGACCACATTTTATCTCAGTCCCTTTAGGGTGTGTTGTACTGCTCAGCATAGAGGCCTTCCATGAAAGTTCCCCGGAAGACTGAGGAGTGGTGAGCGGCCCCCGGGCCCTGCATCAGACTCGTGTGCTGGCCAGCACATAAGCAAAGGGTTAGAGGTCAGCCCATGGCTTGAAAGTTAGAGGCTTATCCCAGGATTTACTGTCACTTCCTCTGACCATCCGATTCTGATGTCATCAAGAAGACATTCAGGAATGAGACAGACCCAGGCCAGGAGGTTTGTTTTACAAGTGAAGAATTGAGACCCCAAAAAGAGGAGTGACTAACTCGAGATCACTCCCCTGACCAATGATGCGGGTGAGACTTGAACCCCTGGGCCCCCTGACAGCCTCTTGTACGGGAGATAGGAGGACAAGATGGGTTTAGTGCGGACTCAGGACAGGGACCTGGCAAGCGGCCTGGGTTCTCCCCTCTGTCAGGCTCCCAGCACCTGCCTTTGCCCATAGCCTGAGTATGAAGTCGTGGAGCAGTGCTGTTGTGTGGGTCGAATTAGGTCACCCGTGTGAATGGGCCTAGCACTGGGCCTGGCGCATGAAGGGCATCTGACATTCCCTGCCTTCTGTGACTCCTGCTGGACTTCTGGGTGGTCCCCTGGCCCCCTACTCAGTGCTGTTGTTCCAAAGGGCAGTGTGGTCTCTGGCCACACTTTGGCCAGATGGGTCTTACACTCACAGAGCAAGAAAGGGGAGAGAAGCTGAGGAACCTTTCTGGTTCTTCCAGGAAGAACACACACCTGAAGGCGCAGATGGTACCTCATGTGATGTCAGCCCCGATCACATTTTGTGAACTTCCCTTCCCTCCTCACCACATCCTCCTGGGGTTTTCAGTGTCAGGGCTCAAGTGGAAGGTGCAGGCTGAAGTTAAATATAGAAAGGCACCTACTCATGGTGAAATGCGTGGGCTGAGCCTTGGGTGAGGGGGCGTAAGCACCTGCTAAATTTAGCGACCTCACTTCCTCTCCTGGCCCCTTCCTGCCATTATGCAAACAACAGGGCTTGTCAGTTTCCCTCCGAGGAAGACTGCAGCTGGGAAGAGGGGACCTTGGACATGAAGCCCCCGAGTTAATCACAGCCCCTCACCCCTGGAAGGTCCCGTCAGTTGTCACTTTTTACACCTGCAGCTGTTCTGAGAGCTTGGCATGGAGGGTGTTGCTGAACTCCCTCTACAAATGAAGGCACTGAGCCCCAGAGAGGCTGAGGGACTTGCCCAAAATCATCTTGGGCTGGAGCCCAGACATAAGCTCAGGGTTTCACACTGACTCCCCTCTCAGTTCCTGAGAACCCAGCACAACAGCCCTAGTAGCACCAGCCTCGTCTGGGAACCCAGGAATGCGGACGTCCAGCGCCATCTGAGACCTGCTGAATCAGATTCCGTATTTTAATAAGGTTCCCAGGTGACTCATGTGCAAATTTAAGCTTGCAAAACACTGGACTAATATAGTGAGTGGTGCTCACGTAGAGAGTCAATTCATGGAATTTTGGACTCCAGAAATTTGTTCTTTTACTCCCTTATTTATTCAACTGGTATTTACTGACTTCCACATTTGAGGCCTCGTGCTCGAATCTGAGACAGAAAATAGCTGTCACATTTCTAAGCACTTGCTGTGTGTCTAGCAAGATGGCTTAGATTTATTGGTTTGTTTTTAATTGAGATATAATTGACCTATAGCATTATATTAGTTTTGGGTGTGCAACATAATGATTCAATATTTGTGTGCATTGTGAAATGATCCCCACAGTAAGTCTAGTTAGCATTCATCACCGCATATGGCTACGATTTTTTTTCTTGTGATGAGATCTGTTGAGATCTATGAGATCTTAAGATCTATCCTCTTAGCAACTTTCAAATACGCAACATGGTGTTATTAACTATAGTCACCATGCTGTACATTACATCCCTAGGACTTATTTATTTTATAACTAGAAGTTTGTACCTTTTGGCCACCTTCACCCAGTTTGTCCAACCCCTGCCTCTGGTAATCACCAGTGTGTTCTCTGTATCTATGAGTTCAGTTTTTGTGTTTTGTTTTGTTTAGATTCCACATGTAAGTGAGATCATATGGTATTTGTCTTTCTCTGTCTGACTTATTTCACTTCCCCCAATGCCCTCAAGGTCCATCCATATCATTGAAATAGCAGCATTTCCTTCTTTTTAAATGGCTAAATAATATCTCACCATAGAAACATACCCCAAGTCTTTGTCCATTCATCCACTGATAGACACTTAGTTTGTTTCCACGTCTTGGTTATTGTAAATAATGCTGCACTAAGCATCAGGGCGCATAGATCTTTTTGAGTTAGTGTTTTCACTTTCTGCAGATAATACCCAAGAGAAGAATTACTGGATTGTGGGGTAGTTCTATTTTTCATTTTTTAAGGGACCCCCGTCCTGTTTTCCAGAGTGGCTGCACCAATTTACATTCCCACCAACAGTGCACGAGCGTTCCCTTTTGTCCCCATCCTCACCAGCACTCGTTATTTCTTGTTTTAGTTTGTCTAATGATTGCAAAGATCCCATGAGGTAGGTACGTGTAGTTTATAGATGGGGGAGCAGGAGGCTTTAGGCAACATACTTAAGGTCATGGTGCTTAGTAAGTGACAGAGCCAGTATCTGCCCAGACACCTGTCTCTTAACCGGAAGGCTCAGCCACCGCTAAGGATTAAAGACCAGCCAGAGCCCCTTGGTGCAGGCCAGAGCCCAGACTCGGTGCTAGAAAGGACTTGAGCAATCAGTTGTGCCAGGGCTTTGTTTTAATTTTGGCATTAAGCTACAGAGACATTGACTCAAAGAAGACCTCTTGTAGATTCTATGAGAGCCAGAGCTGCTCTGGTTGGGCGGAAGTGTCGCCCTCACCCTGTCCCCAGCCCCCACACTTCCTTGTGTCCTCTGGAGCCCCTTAGGCACAGGCTGAAACCCACTCACAACTTCTTCGTTTTGTAGATGGGGAACGGGAGCCAGAGAGATGAGATGCCTTGTCCAATGTCACATAGGTAAGGAAGACAAAGTGGGTTAGTGCTGTGTGGACCAAAGGTGAGCTCTGTTCCCCACGGGGGCCATTCCATCCCTGAGAGCATGTGACTGACTTCTATCTATCAATTTTTTAAAAAGATTTTTAAAAATTTTTTATCTGAGAGAGAGAGAGATAGATATCATGAGTGGGGGTGGAGGGGTAAAGGGAGAAGTAGACTCCCTGCTGAGCAGGGAGCTGGACACTGGGCTCCATCCCAGGACCCTGGCATCATGACTGGAGCCAAAGGCAGATGCTTAACTGACTGAGTCCCCCAGGTGCCCTGGGACTGAGTTCTCTAATGACATTCCATGGGGAAATCACTGCATCATAGCATTGCATTGACAGCTACAGGTGGTCTCTCCAAAAGTATTCTCATTTGTCTCTGCCTCTCTGTCTCTGTCTCCGTCTCTCTCTCTCTCTCACACACACACACACACACACACACTGTGTCACAAGGTTTCATAGAGTTCAGAAAAGCCACCAGAGCCCAGAAGAAACCTGAAACCCTCGGGCCAGGAATCCTTCTCTGGGTTTTCACCTTTGCTGAAACATGCCAGGTGGAAGAGGGAAGGGCTCAGATAGGGGTTGGGTACATGGCCATCCAGGACGGAGGGGACCCACCTCGACTGGGAGGGCCGAGTGGGAAGTCACACATTTCAACAAACCTCTTTTTACACCCACACTTTTCAGTGGATGACATTCACTGTCCAGACTTGATGGGAGGTAGGAAGGAGTCCATGTTGTGGCTGAAAAGAGAGACCCCCTCCTTCTGTGTGTGGCCTGAGTAGGGAAGAGAAGGGCACATCACCTTGCAGTCAGCATCAGCCCTCGTGGATCGCTCCTGTCTTGGGTTCTCTGCCACGAGAGGACCCGCCGTGCTCAGAGCTGGATTGGGGGCTGGGCGGCACGCTCTCCAGTGCCCCTGCGTGCATCAGGCTACAGACGCTCCTTGGCAGGCAGTATCCCCATTTTAGAGGTAAGGAAATGCAAGGCTGTATTTCAGAGAGGCTAAACCAGCAGCTCAAAGGACCCAGCAGGTCGGGGCGGAGGCCGTGTGGCATTTGGATTAGGAGCCCTGGCTCAGCGGGAGGCTGCTGGACCCCAGCAATGTAGCGGGCCAGCCGAGGGGCCAGCCGCACGACCTCTCAGCTTCACGTGTCTGTCATATGGGGGCGATTGTGACAGCACCAATATGCTGTCGAGCCGGTATGAAGATTAGCATAGCGGAAGCACTTCGGACAGGACCTGGCAGGTAGCCCACGCCCGGTAAGTGTTAACTGTCTTTATCACAGTTGCTGCGGTGCGGCTCTTCCTGCTGGCGTGAAAGTCTACGTTCAAACGTTACCTTCCTGATTGTTTTTTTGCAGGGGGGTGGTTTCCCATTCAACAGCTGAAGGAAGTGAGGCAGAGAGAGGGGGAATGGTCACGATCAGGGACAAAGCAAAGACACATTCAGCTTTGGTGTGTTGTTTTTCCACAAAGCTAGGGCTTCTGGTCACCTGCCTGGCCCCTGGCGCCTTCATTTGCTTTCCCTGAAACTGAGGGCCCCTTGGCCTCCCCCAGAGGAATGTAAGGCCAGTATGCTGGGGTCTTAGCATCCAGCCAGCTTTTGCAAAGATTCGGACTTCTAACTAGATTCCCACCTTGCGTTTGAGACCAATCTCACCCTTCATTCTGCATTTGTTAAGTGCCAACTCCATGCCAGGCACTCAGGACCAAAAGATAAATAATATATGTGTAGAAACCATGCTCCTGCCCTGGCCCCAACCTCAACAATAGAACATCCTTCCATTGTTGCCTTAGTCTCTATGTTGATAACATGCCCAGTCCTCCAGGTCCTCTGCCTCCTCTGTGTCCTCCTCACCAGTGGCCTTCTTTCGTCTGATTACTTCCTTAAGATGAGCAAATGCTTCTGGGTGGAATCACTGGAACAGAGGAAATGGTACCTTGTTAAGACTTTTGGTCCATGTTTTTAGTTGGCCCTTAGAAAGATAGCATCTTAGGGGCACCTGGATGGCTCAGTTGGTTAAGTGGCTGGCTCTTGATTTCAGCTCAGGTATGATCTCAGGGTCCTGGGATTGAGCCCCATGTCGGGCTCTGCATTCAGTGGGGAGTCTGCTTGAGGATTCTCTCTCTCCCTCTGCCCCTGTCCCCACTCACACGCGCTCTAAAATAAATCTTTAAAAAAAAGATACCATCTTAAAGATGTTTACTCCAACGTTGTTTACTGTATACCCAACTGATCTATCAGTAAGGGATGGTTTATATAAAATGTGATCAATCTATACCATGCAGTCCATGTGGCTATTAAAGGTGGTGATATATAGGGGTGCCTGGGTGGCTCAGTTGGTTAAGCGTCTGCCTTTGGCTCAGGTCATGATCCCAGGGGCCTGGGATTGAGCCCTGCCTCAGGCTCCCTGCTCCGCGGTAAGCCTGCTTCTCGAACCTCTCCCACTCCCCCTGCTTGTGTTCCTGCTCTCGCTGTCTCTCTCTCTCTCTCTCTCTCTCTGTTTGTCAAATAAATAAATAAAATCTTAAAAGAAAAAGGTGGTGACATATGTGGACATTCAACAACTCAAAAAGGCACTGATAATATATGGATAAATGAAAAATGCTGCACATCTAATAGACATATAATATAACACCAAATTGCATATGTGGTTGGAAAAGGGTCTACCAGGAAGGACAATAAGTGTGAGCAATGGCAATTTGCTTTCTTTTTATACTTTTTGAAATATTCACAATAGGTACTATCTTTATAAACAGAAAAAACATTAATGCCTTCCCCATCCCCCTGCCAGAAATGTGGATGGCTGTTGCCAGTAACCTTGGAGGTGGGCAACTGCCAGACCAGGTCCTGGGCACCTGGAGCCATCCTGGTGCACGGTGAAGGCTGGTGGGCCCAGGTCCGGGGGTGGGGGTGCCCTGCTGTGGTGCCTCTCGGCTCCGACTGGCCCAGTGCGTGCTCAGGATTGGAAGTCTTGCTGTCCCGGGGTCCCCTGCCCCTTCTTTGGCCCTGGTTCTCATGAGCAGGGCTGGCTGCTCAAGAGCGGGAGAAGAGTTTCCTCATCTTCCAACTCCTCTCCTCTCCTCTTCCTAACCCTGCGGTCTGCACATCATAGTCAGGCAACTTCTTGTATTCCCTTCCCTTCTCTTCTTCCGTGGAAAGTGTTGGGCCTTTACATCAGACAGACCTGAGCTCACATCCTGTTCTGCCTCAGACAGGCTGTAGTCCTCAGTTTCCTCATCTATAAAATGGGAGTCATAGAGCCCATTATGTAGAGTTGAGGTGTAATTCAGTATTTAGCCTGCTCCTTGACGCCTGGCTCCCCTGACCCGTGCATGCTGGCCCTGCCTGACTTTCTCATCCCCTGGTCTGAGTGTGTATAAATACCCTGCCTCCGTCAGCTGTTAGTTGAGACTGGCCCCTGGATGGGGACACAGCCAGACCTTTCTGTACTCAGACCGTGAGTGCCAGGCGCTGAGATGCAGGGCTGGCCCTGGAGGTCAGGCTGGCCTGCTATGACAAGGGGGTGGGTGAGTGAGCAGGGCACAGCCAGCGTCTGCTGCTGATCTGCCTGAGTTGGCTTAGCTAAGTGCCATCACTCCCATGGCATGTGGCTCCCCACAACAGACCGTCCGTGAGTCACAGCAACCTAGGGACAGATGCCCTGAGTCAGGAGGCACACCGTAGACCAATTGGGACCTACCACCATGTACGTGGGCATAAATAACTAAGTCCCTTCAAAATCTTTTTATTGGGAAGAGTGTGACAGGGAGGTTGGGATGGGAAGGGGAGCGAGTCCCGTTGCTCTTGCCTCCCACAGCCAAGCAGAGAACAGAGTGAGGACTTCAGAGCCACTGTCCCGGGGCCATTTCCTCAGCAAGTATGTCACCACGCGAAGTTCCTGGTTTCTAATCTGAATACAGGGTTGATGGAAAGTTGGCGTGAGAAGTAAATGGATAATGGATGTGAGGTGATTAGTAGAGGCCTAGGCATTTGGTACTCATTATTACTGTTGTTTTTATGGGGAGATAATTTTTGTCTAAATACAATTAGTGGTTTATAATCTATGGCTCTTTTTACTGCATTCGCCACAGAGAGAAACCGTGGAGCTAGCAGGCGGTACATCAAGCTATTTATTTAGAATGGGAACAGAATGGATGGTGTAGCCACCTCAGATATTCTAGTTAGGGCCAGAAAGGGCCTTAGAATCATCTAGGCGGGGGGCATTCACTGGGTCTTGGTGACTTGTCCATCCGTTTAGTCACCATTCATTCTTTGGTGCATCCAACAAATATTGATTGAGGGTTATTATGTTCCACACACTGTGCTAGACACTCGAGACCCTAGAAGCTCCCAGCACTTGTTAAAACCCTGGCTAGGAGGCTTGTGACACAGTTGCCACGTCCTCCTTCTAGGGGCGTTTGCTGTCTTCCTTCCAGTGAAGAGGGGAGAGCCTCTGGCCAGAACATTCTTCCCATATCCCCACGCCTGCACACCCAGTCCAGTTGAGGCTTTTAGTTACCCACATCCTTCTGCCCTTCACTGGGGTCTTCCGAGGCGTGAGCTGCCCAGCACAGTGGGACCAAGAGCCAGAGTGGCCCCTCCCTGTGTTCAAGGAAAGACACATGGCGTGTCCACAGCTAGTTGTGATTGGAACCCCAGGCCAGGAGTTTCTTCTGCTCTCTGCTTCTCGAATGTGTGCCCATGTCCGTGTAGAGTGCCAGAGGCCTTGGGGACCACAGGGTAGGTTTGACTCATCTTCCAGCTGAAGAAATGAAAACATGTATATTGTATCCCATGGATAGATACATGTACAGATCGCGGAGTAGAATTTTACGTGGGCATGGATTTTAAAGATCAAACAAGAGACTAAGGCATTTGGGCTTGTGGGGACTGCTTTGGGTGATGTCCCTGGACCTCCCTGAGGGAAACCTTCCAGTGTCCTCCCCCCTTGGGGTTGCTTTAGTGGAAAAGTTCGAGAACTTCACCAGGGTGATATCCAGAGGATGGCATCCCCTTGTGCTTCACCTCCTCAGTTCGGAGGGGGGGGTGGGCAGTATGGAGACGGGCTGAATTGTCTCATGCCAGACTGACATCAGACTTATGGAAGAGTTTTTTAACCCATGAATTCATGAGAGGATCAAAGGAAATCTCGGTCTCTGGGTCATTTGGGCTGGAAGTCCACGGACAGGAGAAACTAAGGAAAAGGAAGCGTCTTTCTCCTTTAGTGGTCCCGGGGCCCCAGCTTTTGTCCAGAACTCAGCACCTTCCAGAAACATGATTCATGAGACTCTGGCTGATGTTGAAGCTCTTCTGAGAGCCACACTTCTGGCTCCTTTGCTGCCTTCAGACCTCTGCTCACATGGCACCTGATCAGAGAGACGCCTCCCCGCCAGCACCCTGCCTTTCACCCCGTCATCCTCAAACAAAGCTTGGCTTGCTTCAGCACTTGGCAGCACCTGACAGGTTAGATATGTATGTGTTAGAATGTAAACTCCACTTCTCTTCACTTCTTGAAGGAACACACCCTATGAAACCATGCTTAACCAGAAGCCTACTGACCAATACCATCTATTGAATAGAATTTGACCAAAAAAACCCACAAAAAACCAAAAAAACAAAAAAATCAAACAAACAGGAAAACACAGCTAAATTCAAGAACATAAGCTTCTTTGGGTATTTAACCCTCAAAACATAGCTTCTGAGGAGTGTCAGGAACTCAGCTACATTTGACATAATCTCCTAAAGTTTCTGCAACCTGCCCTTCTGGCCAGCACACACAGATCATGGTCTTACTTGGTACATGGCTATCTCCCGAAAGACTGGAGCCTCTAGTATCAGGGACCTGGTTTGATTTATTCTTCCCCTGCATGTAGTAGGCACTTACCAAAGGTTCAGTGACATAATTTCAAAAGCCTCGCTGGCCTCTGAGCCAGAAGGATTCTATGTGTTACCAAGGAGGAGAGGAGACCAAGGATAGGAAAATGTTTGAAAAGAGTTGGAATAGGGTTTTCTGGTTAATCCATTCTTGCTTGGAACATTCAGGAAGTCCCTCCCTTCACCTCTTTCCCCTTTCATTTCCCAAACACTCAGCTTGATCAGGTGTGTCCCCATTCACATGAAGGTACCTGATTGCTTACATACAAAGAAGGGTGGGGGGATGCATTCAGATATCTGCCAAGCCCTGCTGAGAGACAGAGTCCCCTGTTTCCAGGAACAGAGAGAGACGTGAGGAGGACCCTCTCCACATTCTGGTAGGGGAGAAGAGAAAAACCTTTATGAGTAGATAGTATTTACCAGTTAAGGACATCTATGAGCCCCCAGAGGTCATCTCCAGCAGGCTCAGGAAGGATGGAACTGGACATATAGAGAGGTCAGCTGTTCCTGTAGCCTCTCCCCTTATCCTGTGGTATGTAGCTGCTCAGAAAACACTGGTTGTAATTGGAATTGATGTGTTTCACCCATCGCCTACTCACCAATCATGAACTCAACACATACCATTCATTCATTCATTGGTCCATTCATCCAGTACCTGCCATATGTTGGGCCCTGTCCTAGGTGCTGGAGATTTGGCTGCACTTAACAAGACAGGCAAGGTCCTTCCCTGCTCTTACGGAGTTTACGTGGCCAGGGAGAGTAAACAAGTCACAGCTCACATATGGTAGACATCTCCCATGTGCCAGGCCCTGATGAGACACTTTTCATGCAGAGTTCTTGTGTAGGGGTACATTTTGAGGGACAGGTCTTTGTTGTGCAGGATGTATGGCATGTTGCAAGATTTAGTATCTCTGGTTCCTGCACCCTACTATCAGTGGGACCCATCCCCGTGGCCTTTCCCAGTCACTGGCACACCCCCACTCAGAGTTAAAAATGCCCCATCAGGATGTGGTACTGCCTTCCCCGTTAGAAACATGCCATGATATCATTTAATTCTCACAACAACTCATGAAATTGGTTCTGCTACAAATCCCCATTTTACAGATAGTGAAGTTGAGCCACAGAAATGTTCGGCCACTTCTTCAAGGTCACACAGTCGGAGTGATGGATTTGAACCCCAGGAGCCTGGCTTCAGGGACTGTGCTGAGCCTGGCTCTTCACTCTTCTACCCTGCAGCCTCTCAAGCAAACACTGTAACTGGAAACTCTAGGCAGCTAGAGAGGCTGTGCTGAAAATAAATCAAGATGATATGATAGAGGGAGGAAATGTTTCCTCTGTGTAAAACAGCCTACTGACCCAACAGGGAGAAAAGAGAGCATAACAAGAATCAGCTGCAGGGCCCCCACCCTCACCCCCAGTGCTTTGCACACAAGTAGTCTGGACACACCATTAAAATGGGGAGGCAGTATGTGTGTGGGCACATAAGTGATATGGCCTTTAGTGAAACCCTCTGCTGTGATGTCCTGAAAACCACTCTTTCACGGAAGGCAGCCCTCTTCCTCTCTCCCCATCTAACCATTGGAAAACTAACTGTTGGTTGCCTGTGGTGTGGGTCTGAGCTGACAGTAGTGGGGTATGTGGAACTTTGACATTGACGTTTAAAGCCCCTACTTGTTTGGCCTATAGTAGGTATTCAAACGTTGGATGGATGGATGGATGGATGGATGGATGGATGGATGGATGGATGGGTGGATGGGTGGATGGTTGGGTGTCTGACTGGACAGATAAGGTTTGGTGCCAGCCCCACGTAGAACTTCTGTTTGCAGAGGCCAGATGTATTCAGGGACCCAATTCAGATGGTATAGAATTAAGGGTTAAATTAGCAGTCAAGATCAATTCTAGGAAGCATTTGTTTATCTTTACTCAAATCAAGTCAAGAATAAGGACAAGATTTTCTATCATTTTTCTTGGACCACTACTGTAAACAAATGCTCTGATCCTCAGTCCCCCTATTACATCTTACCTAGTTGAGCACCTACTATGTGTCTGGCACTCAACAGACATTATGACTTTTAGTTTTCACTTGACAAGTCAGAAAGGCAGAGCAATGCAGTCAGTGTTTGAGCTGGAAATCAAAACCAGGGCTGTCATTTCTGCAGCCCCGTCTTCTCTCCCAGCACACACAGGAAAGTAGTTCTGAGTGGCTGTAGCCTCCGTGTGGCTCACCTATGTTGTGGGTTCTCTTGAGGTGCAATGAAGGGCTTGGCAAGAGACCCCAGGTCAAGGAAACAGGAGCGAGGATTAAAGAGGAAGGAGCCTGGCTTTGTTTCCACTGGGGAGCCCAGGGAGGGCGGCTTGGTCAGCAGCGGGGCCTGTTAGTCACTGAAGCGGGGGTGGATAGGAGCGTGAGGGTGGGTTGACCATGTGAAGTGAGCAAACCCTCACCATGGAAAGATAGCTCAGGACCCAGAATCTGCTGGAGAATGCAGGGGTGGGGGGAAATGGGTGGGTTCCCCTTCTCCTGCCTCTGGTTGTGCCATTCTCCTCCACTTCTGTCTACCGCCTTTTAGCTGCGGGAAGGAGGGGGAGGATGCTCAGGGGGAGAAGGAAGAGGGAACGAGAAGAGATGGCTCACTCGCTTTCATTACAGGCAAACAGAGCTTCATCCCTACTGTAGCTCCTCTCCGTCCTAGCTGTGTGACCTCTGGCAGGTCGCTTTGCCTCTCCAAGCCTCAGTTTTGTCTCACAGGGTTATCTTAGAATAAGATAACCATATGTGACAATGCTTGGCTGGGGCTGGCATGTGGCAGGTGCCCAGGAATTGGCTCCTCTCTTCCTGGTTGAGTCTAATGAGAGCAGAGCACAGAACCAGCCTCTGGCCAGGCAGGCGCAGGGGGACTGAGCCTCTGTCAGCTGCACCCACTCCCTTCTGCTCTCCCGGGGACCTGGCTGCCTCAGCAAGAGTGCTCTTTCTGAATCCCACCACAGTCATGACAAGTGGCCTCTGAAAGTGGGCCCACCAGAAGCCACAGAGATGCAGAGACCAGGGCCCCGTGAGGCCACAAAGTTTACCTGGTCACACAACTGAGAACAAATGGCCTAGCCAGGGCTGAAGCCCAGGACTGTGGACTCCTCGTGCAGTGCTCAAGTCCCGGTTCCTCCTGCCTGTCTGCCTCCTCGGCATCTGCGTGGTGTTGGGCACAGCGTGCGGGCTTCCCATGTGTTGGGTGTAGGAATCAATGAAGGAGGAAATGTGAGTTCTCCTGACCCAGGTCTGTGTGATGAGGGGGTGTGTATTAATCTCTGCAGAACCAACAAACGAATAAAAAGAACACGTCCCTCAGAGCCAGGCTCTCTGTACATGTTCGTTTTCTCCCTCTTCTCCACCACAAACATGCTGTCATGGGCTCACCCTGCCAGGACTGGAGAGAGAAGTGGGCAGTGTCATTCCAGAACCTTGCTGAGTTCCCCAAGGTCTGGCCCATCGAGTACACCCCTCAGCTCCCCTGGCCACCCACCCCCGTAGCTCTTGCAATTGCTGCTTTCTGGATGGCCTTGGAGGCAGAGGCTCAGGGCCATGGGACTGCACCATCCAGGGGCCCCTGTCTTCATCCTGTCCACTGGCTGGCTGTATGATTCAATGGACAGAGCCCGGGGGGAGTGGAGGACCTAGGTTTGAGTCATGGACCTGCCACTTCTTAGCTGTATGATCTTAGGCAAGTTATGTGAACTCCCTGGTCCCTTTTGTCATCTCTAGAATGAGGATGGGCTTACCCCATGGTTTGGGTGGGGAAGGGCTCTCGATGACTGGAGGCGGGGGTGGCTGTGAGAACACTCTGGAAGCATTTGAGCTGCGGCCGTGTGGGAATGCTTTGTTGCCGTCACTGTGTCATTGCCAGTTTTCCCTCTTCTGAAGCAACCTGGGGAGGTGGACTTGAGAGCCTGGACTTGACCTTGGCCTTAAGCACGTGCCATGGTCTCTGAGAACCTCCTCAGTTTTTCTCATCTGTAGAGTGGGCATGATCGGCCTGTCTGCCTCTCCAGGGTCATCTGTGAGCATATGAAGTAATATTGGGAGTCTGTGGTCGAGAGGTGCTTTGTAAATATCGGGTGGATTTGGGTGCGGTTGGGTAGGGTGGGGGAAGGTATAAAGAAGCCCAGACTTCCTTCCAAGAGAGGCAGATGGGGGTGCGGGGAACCCCAACTCTCTTGTGAGCTGGGTGACTACTGAGGGCATGTTAACTCACCCTCCTGGGCCTTGGTGTTCTATCTGAAGAGTTCCTGCACCCAGCACTCACTCTGTGGGCAGTCACTAGGATCACGCTGTCGTGTGCTTGCTTCTGAATGGCCTGCAGGGACCGGGTCTCCCTCTCTGGGCCACCACCACCCTAGGACAACAGAGCCTCTCTGACCTCACTTGTCTCCTGCCAAAGTGCTCCCCGGCTCCCAGTGCTTCTCTGAACCCGCCTGGCTTCCTGGAGCTCCCCGGTCGCCGCCGGCTGCTCTGTGCATGTGATCTCCAGCTCCAGATGTCGAAATCCTTCTCCAGGCTGCCCGGAAAGCCCCGGCTGGCTGTGGCTGGGCAGGGCCAGGGGCAGGGAGGGCTCCCTGGGTACTGCCCCATGGGGCAGCTATTTGTGTTCTGTTTGCAGACATCCCCGTGTCCTCTGTAAGGACCAGTGGGCAGCCGAGGAAATTTGGGCTTCCGGTGGCTAGGAGATTATTCCAAGTGCAATATCATCACACGGACAGTGCATTTGGGGAACCATGTGAAATGTTGTGGTTTAATGGTGCCGTGGTCCGCTGCAAACGGAGAAATGATGTTGGAATCCACCCTCTTGGGAGTGTGAGTGCTGATGTGGGAGTTTTCTGCTCACAGGTCTCTTGACACTGTGCCTAGGGACAGAGGGCGCAGGGTGATGTGCTTATGAAGGCTTGCAGCGTTAGCTCACATTCTGCCAAGATGCTTACCCCATTTTATTGGTAAGGAAACCGAGGCACAGAGAAGTGAGTTGACCAACCCCGGCAGGGCAGTGTGTGGGCAGCAGACCTTCACTGGAACCCAGGATCCTCTGACCACAAAGCTGCTGGTCTCAGCCTGGGCTTTTTGGTGTTTCTCTTTGAGGTCCTGACCCAAGTGCTGGGAGCTGTCCGCTGTGTGACCTTGAGCCAGTCACCTGATGTCTCAGGCTCCAGTTTCTCTCTCTGTTTTGTGAGAAGATTAGACTAGCTCGGTATTTCTCAAGCCTTTCCACAGAGAAGGTTACATGAATTTCTTGAGAGTTTTGTGTTTCTCCTTAAACATTCTCATGACATTTTATATTCTTCTCCATGATTTTATCAGTGTTTGTTTTAAAATTGTGTTGATATATTTTTTTTCTCCCCTAAGTTTCCCAGTAGACTTGATTCTCTGAGATGTGCCATGTACCCCTGGTATAATGCCAAGGTCCCCACCTGGGCTGAGAACTTGGGGCCTGAGTGATTCCTGAGGGCTGTGATTTCTGTGTACCTGATGCTTGACAGAGGTCTGCGAGGCCACGCAGGGCATTTGTGGGTCTCCGGGGATACCATAACAGTGTTGGAAGGCCCTTCTCCTGCCCCACCCCTGCCTGCAGTGCATTCCTGCTCCCTCCTTCCTGGGCCAAAGGCCTGGGGCAGGCCTGCTCCAAATTGGTCATCCTTCCATTGGTAGTAGGTGACTCAGGCCAGGGCCGGAGCAGAGTGGAAGAGGACCCTGCCATCCCAAGAGCTGGCCAGTGCTAAATTTGAGTCTCTGTAGTACCAGCTGCTGTCTTGGGCAAATCACATGCCTGAGCTTTCTGGTCCTTTATAGACATGGGCACAGACCTGGATCCTTCGTCACAGCATTACAGTGACACGGAAGAGAGCAGGGGTAGGAGAGATCCCAGCACGGTGCCTGGCATGAGTGACATGCCAGGACTGGTGAAAGATCCCTGCTGTATCTTAGGACCACAGAGCCTCAAAAATCTGTAAGCCATTTTTCCATAAAAAGCTCCTTTTCCAAAAATATCTCCCTCCCCAGTATTGTTTCCAGCCTGAGGTCCTCATGGTCACTGAGGCTTTGGGTTAAGGCGCGGTCAGCCCTTTATTAAAATGCAGTTGTTACACAGAAATGCTGGGCCGAGTTCCACACCCACCTTCTGTTTAATTGGCCATGTGACCTTGGCAAGTCATTTATCTCCTCGGAGCCTCTGTTTCTTCGTCTGTAAACCAAAGACGCCAAAGCAAGTGAGTTGCTGTAAACAAGATATTTTTAAGGTACTCAGAAGCTAGCAAGACAACAGATGACTCAGTGGGCCCGTTGTAGCCTGGGACACGAAGTCCAACACAGGCTATGTCACAGGCTATCTGGGGACACAGAGGTGCCAGGCTTGGAGAGTCAGGGACCCTTCATGGCAGAGATTAAGGTCTCATCTGAGGTATGAAAGATACTAGGACCACCCAAGAAAAATGGGGCTGTGGGGCACCTTGCAGGCGGTGGAAATGGCAGGAGTGTAGGCCAAGGCCACGTACGAGGCCCCCCATGCCGCACAGACAGTACCTCAGTGCTCCAGACATTCCGCCCGTAGTTGCTGCTCAGCCCACTTTGCAGGTGAGGAAAGCGGGCTGAGCACGTTAAGCAGCTTGCATGAGGCCACCTGGCCTGTAAGTGGCTCAGCCAGCCTTCCAACCCAGACGTCAGACCCCAGAATCTGTGCCCCTAAGTGGCACCCCTCCCTCCCCACACTGGTGAGTGGGCACCAGGGGCCAGGTTTCTCAGCGGATAAGGGAAAGGGTAGAGAAGGGCTCACTTTGTGGCCAGAGCCTGGGGGAGTCAGCCCTGGGGACAGAGGGCCTCAGCCACCGCACCAGCCTCTCTGTAGAGCCAAGTGTTGAAAGAGCCAGAATTTCTCTGGTCCTTCAGCGCCTCCTTCAAGGCCTCACCTTTCTGACAGGCCCATCCTGTGGCTTACCCTCTGGGCACCCAACACAGGTTCTCAGAGTCAATGAATGTTTGCTGGGAGGAAGCCAAAAATACATACCCCAGTTCCTGGTACTGCTTCTCAGAGTAAATGCTCATAGCCTGTCTGGGGCATGGAAGGGTGGCATGCAGTTCAGCCTGCTCCTTTCAGAGCCGAGGAAGCCAGGGTCCAGAGAAACGGTGTCCCCTGGATAGCCCTGTTTCTCTGGCAGAGAAGGAGTTGGGTGAGCCCTGGGCCCAGGGAACCTTGCCATCCCCAGGACCCCACCCTTTCTTGGCCCATCCACCCCTTCCAGGGGGTTCTGAGCCTTTGCTGTTTGCCGAAAGAGCCTGGCCTGTCATCTCATCTGCAGGAGATGCACCCTCTGAGGTGGTACAGGAGGGAGAGGCTCTGGGGACACCACGGGGTTTGGGGGGAAACCCAGCTGGGGATGGAGAGCAGACTCTTCTTGTCTGTTCCCATGTAATGGCTGCTGCCGAGGCATTAAGCTTGGGCACTGCTTGCTTCTAAGCCTGGTGGCATCAGAGTTTTGGAACACCCAGCTTGCCCCCTAAGTGGGAGCCACAGGGGCTGTTGTGAAAACCAGGGCCTCCTGGACATCCTGGGCGGGCGCTGGCTGCACATGCTGCCTCATTGAACAGGAAAGGTGGCTCTCCAGGGGCAGCTGTCTCCCCCGCACAGCCGACAAATCATTGTCTTAATGAGTTGTCACTTGGACAATGGGGCTAAGTCTTGGCCCTGATTCAGTGCTGTTGCCTTCTACCCACCTGCCCCCCCCACCCCGCTTCTATGGGTTTTTTTTTCCCCCTCTCCTGCTTGCTTGCTTCTCTCTCTAGCCTCCACTTACTGGAAATGAAATCTCTCAGCGCTTGAATGGCAGGGAGGGAGGGAGGCGCCCAGACAAAGAGAAGGCTTTGTCTGGCGGTGAATTTGGATAGCAGGTGGGTGGCGGGGAGCACACAGACTTCCTCCATCCGCCTGTCACGGAGCTCGCCTAGTGTCGGAGGAGGAGAGATGGGCTCAGTCCTCTGGCAGTGGGGTTGGAAAGAGAGCCCCAGGCTGCCAGCCCCTGGTAGGAGAAGGCAGAGCGGTAGCAGGTTGCTCGTTGGGGGCAGGGGTGGGAGTCGGGCTCGAAGCTCCTACTTCAGAGCAGCCAGCGAGCCAGATGAGGCTGGCCTGTGGGACCTGGGCTCAGCATCTCGTGAGGTCACCAGCTCCCTCACCGCAGCCGCTCAGCTTCCTCACAGTGAGCGGACGCCCACCCCCTCCTCCCCACGTGGCCAAATGGATTAAACAAATTAGAGAACCGAATCCTCAGCCCCATCCCCATCGGCTCTGTCTTCTTCGTCACCACCATCATCATCGGCATCCTGGCCGCTGTCATGGCATCTACACATTGCGCACCGTGGCCGACACTAAGGGCCTGAAAATAGGAGAGAAGCTGCCATGCAGTAGCTGTTCGATAGAAATGATTTGCAGCTAACTCAGTTTCCCCTTTGCCAGTAACTTCTCGGGCCTCAGGTTTCCTATCTGTAACAGGGAGGTCACAGTAGCACTTCCTGCAAAGGGCTCTTGGAGGTTTAAGTGCCTTGGACACCTAGGATGCTT
Source organism: Mirounga angustirostris (assembly GCF_029215605.1). Taxonomy (NCBI): domain Eukaryota; kingdom Metazoa; phylum Chordata; class Mammalia; order Carnivora; family Phocidae; genus Mirounga; species Mirounga angustirostris. The sequence goes on from NW_026991712.1 coordinate 157,952,734, forward strand.
GGGAGAGGTCCTGGTGCCAGCCAATGATTTCCGAGTGCTAGCAGAGCAGGATGGGGGGGCAGTATCCTGGGAAAGGATGGAAAAGGGATGCACTTGGTGTCACAAATATTGTACCCATAATAACTTGTCCCGAATGCCCAATGAACACCTTCTGAACGCTCCAAAACCAGTTGCATCATTTCCTCACTGTTCCTGGCCACAGCCCTTGAGTGGCTTTTCCTCTACGTCTCAGCCAGTGGCATCAGCAGGTACCTCATCCGTGAATATTATCCTCTAGTCTTCTCCCCACTCTCCATCCCCCTCCCAGTCCAGGGGGACCAGACGCCATTGCTTCTGCTCCTAAGTGTCTCTCAGGCTCCCTGCTGCACACCCCACCCCCTGCCCACCACCTGTGAGGCATTGCAGCTGCCTCCTCCCGGTCCCTTGGTTTCTGCCTCCTCCTTCCCAGACTGCCCTCCCCCCCACTAGCCCAAGGAGGCTTTCCGAGTCCCAGACATGGCCCGTAGGTCCCCTCCAGAGCACTCTTCGGGGGCAAGAGGTGGTCGGTCGTCAAAGTGTTCAGGGGCCGTAGGCTGTGTCCCACTCCAGCCTGGGCCCCGAGCGCAGCAGCGGATGGCTGACAACATCTGCCAAGAACCCGCTTTTTGTACATTCACCGAACGAGTGTTTATCCTTCGCCTTCTCTGGGCCAAAGGCTGTGCCCAGCATGCGCCAGCCAGCTCGTTAATCCCACCTGCGAGGGAGGTGACATTGCTCAATTTTGCAATGAGAAACTAAAGCCCAGAGAGGCTCACTGGCTGCCCAAGGCCACGCGGCTGGCATCCGGGGTGGAGCCTCGATTCTGATGGCCCGGTCTCTGCGGCCAGAGGCGCTGTCCCCGTCCCCCGCAGGCAGCACGTGCGAGCCCCAGAGAGCCCCGGCGGGCCTGGCGGGCGCAGCCTTACTCCCTGTCTGTAAAGGGGATGAGGGGGGTGGTGTGGTAGCTTCGGCAGGGCTGGGACACGAAGAAGAGAGCTCGGAGCGCGTGGCAGGGGCAAAACCCTATCTCAACCAGCTGCGAGGCAGGGAGGCACGCGGGCCAGGGGCGGAGTGTGGGCTGGGGGCGGTGTGGGCTGAGTCCGGCAGCCACGGAGAGCCGTGTGCCCTATAAAGGTGAGGGAGAGGGGGCCGGGCCAAGATGCAGGGGGGCACCCGGAGGAGATCAGGAGCGGGGTGAGTCTGGGGAACTGGGGAGTGGCCTACAAGGGGCGGGTATAGCATGTTGAGAGGACACTAGAGGGACAAAGTGAGGAGCCAGGGAGGCCTGCCTCCACCCTTTGCCACCCCTGTCGTGCGTGAAGCCCCCCTCCGCCGCCCTTTGGCTGGTGCCACTCCACCGCTCCTTGCACGGACAGGCAAGCTTGCCTCTTGTGCAGCCTTCCCGGCCCGTCCCTGCAGGTACAGCGAGGGCCCCCCGAGTCACTGTCCTGGGGCACCTGGACTCTCTGGGCACCGGCCTGTCCCCAGCGCAGGGGCTGAGGCCGAGTTGTCCTGGGTCCCCAGGTCCTGGCCCGATCCATATGTGCCGAGAGATGAAGAGCAGAGGGGAGTTCCGGCATCCAGTGCTCACTGCACATCAACTCTCCGTGACCTCTGGGAACCTCTGCCCCAGCCGGGCCTCAGTTTCCTCTTGGGTATGGGGAGGGCCAGATGGCCACTGAGGGCCCTGCCCACAAACACCGAGGCCTGTGATGTGACTGCGACAGAGGGGGACAAAGAGGAAGGCCCGGGCAGAATCTCCACTCTGCACTGTCAAGCTCTTTGCTTTTTATAGTAATTACCACTTAGTACTTGGGCGACAGGCCGTTGTCAACACTGGGGTTTCAGAATCCAAGGACATCCCAGCCCTTGGCTCTGCCTTGGCTTGTGTTCTCATCCTCACCCCCCACCCCCATCACTTCGTCTCAGCACAGCTCCATGTGGCCCATTGCCCAGTGCAGCCAGGAAGATACTAGTAGTCCCTGGGGGCGATGACAGAAAAGACTTGGATTATCCGGGACCAACGTGAAAATTCATTGCCACATTTCCTCTGTGTGATTTCCCAGAATGCTCCGAACTGCTTTGCCAGTTTGCAGGATGGAGCTTCGCTTCTGCCAGTTCATTTATTCTGTGACTGGGTATCGGACACCTGCTCTGCACCGGGCCCAGGGCTGCATTGTGGTGACTCTGGGGGCTCGACAGGCTAGGGGCACTCTTGCCTTCTGTGGAGGCTGGAAACCTGGATGCCCTGTGCCCCCTGCCCACGCCAGGCCCCATCTCATCCCAGCTGGTGCTCTCCGGAGAAGAGAGGTCTCTGGACAGTGTAACTTACTGGGCGTTGGGGTTGTGTGGAGGGGCAGCTAGGCCTGAGCAGAGGGCCTCGTCCTGGAGGCTGGTTCTTCCTGCTCCGGGTGTTGAGGGATGGCAAGTGGGCAAAGTGGCCAGAGGGAATCGTTCAGCCAGACAAGGAACTCAGCAGGAGCAAACGGTGAGCATCCTGTGGAGAGGTAGGGCTCAGGCATGGGGGGAGGGTGTGCTTGGGGACAAAGCCATGCAGTCCTCAATTCCTGGTGTGGCCTTCCCTTACCCACCCCACCCAAGGCTGCTTTGCCCTGCTTTTCTATGCCCCCAGGCCCAGGCCCCACTTCTGCTCCTCCCACACCTGGCGTGCCGGTGTTGGCTGTTGGCTGGGACCTCAGTTCTTCCTGACGTGGGCATCTGCACAGGCTGCCCAAGGGTCCTTGTGGTGTGGCAGTTGGCTCCCCTGAGAGAGAGGGGTCCAAGAGAGAGCAAGGGGGAAACCCACGTCTTTCTCTGACGGAGCCTCGGAAGGCATACCGCCATCCCATGACATCGGATCGGGTACACGGGTCAGCTGCATCCAGTGCGGGAGAACCAGCCAGGGTGTGGATACCTGCAGACGAGGACCCTGGAGAAGCATGTGGGGTCTGGCTATCATCAGCACCGACCACGCGGTGGGCTGATTTTTCTGTACTGCTCGTCCTGACAGCTGAGTGCAGAACTGCAAAGCTCACGGGTTCACCGGGGGCTCCTGGGGCCCTGGGAGGCTCAGGGCTTCTGGCGGGGGTTTGGCCCCCGTGGTAGATTGGAAAGCTGTCCAGGTGGGTGGCCTGGAGCTGCTTGAGGACAAAGAGGACCCTCAGTATGGGGACTCAGGACCCTTGTCTCCCACATCAGCCCCTTTCTCCAGCTTCCTCACCCAACGCTCAGTGGCGCTTCCTCTCTGGACTGCTTTATGCAACTTCGTCTCTTTTCCCCAGTCACACCTGTTTAAAGACGGGCTGTGTGTCATTCTAAGGGGTAGTGAGTGCCCTGGCCCCAGATGTGTGCAGGCACCAGCTGCACTTCCCCTGGGCGGAACTGCCACAGAGGTGAGATTCTGACAGGCCTCCCCTCAGCCCTGAGTTTCTAGACTCCCCACTTTCTTTGTGACCTGTCTACAGGGGCTACCTTGCTCCTCTTCACAGACACACCAGCCCTCCTGCAGGAGGCCTCAGCTGAGCCCATATGATCCCCTGAATGGGGCTGTGGTCTATGGAAGCTGTCCTCTTGCTCCCCTCCCCCCCACCCCCACAATCTCCCACCTGTAGGGTCTAAGTGCCCGGAATCCTGGCTTCCCGCCCATGCTGCCCACATCCCACTAGGGAGCCTTTCTCAGATCATCAGGACCATTAGAGGCCTCCTAATGCCACCTGACCTCAGGCCTGTGATGGGCCCTGCGCCGGCTGCCCATGCATTATTAACGCAGAGAGCAGGAGAGATGCGCTGCGATGCATTCCACGCCAGTGTCCCCCGTGCATCAGTTTGCAGCGTTTGGAGTAGTCCTCTGGTGGCTCAGTGATGCCCCCCTCCCAGATCTTCCCCAGGAGTGAGTGCTGACAGGGTGGGGTGGGGGGGCTGGCTCTCTGGGTCCTGGGCACCCTCAACAGAAGACAGCTGATAGCATTGACACCAGGGACACTGGGCTGGGCAGGCCCGGCACATTCAGCTGGGGAGGGGAGCAGGTTGAAGGGTCAGCTCATCTACGCCTCACCTCTACTGAAAAGAGGGCCAAGGCTCGAGGAGGGAAGCAGCCTGTTCAAGGTCACAGCAAGGTGGGGCACAAGCCTGGGCCCCTGTACTGCCCCCTGCCCACCACTGAGTCTCCCTTGAACTGAGTCTTGCCAGCTTCTGAGGCCTTAGGCAGGCCTCCCCAAGTGGACAGAGGGGGATTCTGGGCAGAAGAGGGTCTTCCTAGTCTCCTGAGGGGCCCCGTCAGAAAGTAAGATGAAAGCCCCCTCTACCGCAGTTGTATTGCCTAAAATTAAAAATGCTCAGCTCTGATTGGGTGTAGGACCTTGGCCCAGTCACTTTTCCTCTCTTGGCCTTAGTGTCCTCATCTGGGAAACAGACACAATAATGTCTGCCTGTCTGCCTCCCTGCCTCCCTGCCTCCCTCCCCAGGCTAGTGAGGTAGGGGATGAGAGAGGGAGACCGGAAGCTCATGGAACATAAGATTACATGTGAAATGCTAGAACACATCTTCTCTTTCCTGGTCTCTAGAACGTTGCACCTTTCAATGCAGAATCAAATATTGGGCTGGTTGATGTCGAGTTAAGTTGAAATCATAAGAGGAATGGGACAGTAGCTGTGAGGCCCCAGTGACCATAACGTTCAGGAGACCCTGGTGTCGAGCCCAGCTCTGCTACTTACAGGCTAATGGCCTTGGTCAGAACACTTCTTTTCCTCCCCCTCTCCTCACTTTCTCCTTCTGTAATATGGGTAGGGAGTTGGGAGGGAAGCGATTAGAACTCCTTGGGGAATATTCCAGCTCCAAAGTCACTGGGGGCTCATTCAGGCTAAAAGGTAAATGGCTAATTTCAGGTCCTTTCTAACAGCAAGTTTGGGAAGGGGGTTCAGAGTCCTGGGAAGCAACATGATACCTGGAGATAGAAGGGGGTGGATGAGGGTAGTGAGGATGAGTTTTGCCAACTGCCTTTTTTTCCCTAAAGGGCCAGTGCTCACTCGGTTTCTTCCCCATTTTGCAGATGAGTAAGCTGACGTATAGAGAATGGAGTGAGTTGTCTCAAGTCACAGAGCCAGAGTGAGGGATAAAATGGGCCCAGGTCTGCCCAGTCCCCTGTCATGGAAGAAGTAGAGAGGAAAGGAAAGGGGCTACCAATGATCAATCACCTCTGTGTATTTTCTGCCAAGTGCATCCCCTCCGGGACCTCATTTCATTCCCACAACTTCCTGGGAGGTGGGCATGGGTTAGGGTCTCCATTTTACAGATGGAAACACTGATGCCTGGGCAAGTGAGCAGGAGCCCCGAGGGTGATGGAGCCAGTGGCCTGGTTTCTGCTCGCTCCTGGACGGCCGTGTTGGGGCCACATGGCTGCGGCCACCTGGGTAACGCCCAGTCAGCGTGGGGGGCTGTGACTGACTGGGTGGGCAGCCGCGCAGAGGCAGGTGAGGTGCAGGAGCTGCAGCTGCCCTCTATGCAAACGAGGCTCAGATCTGAGCAAGCACATCGTGGAGAAACCCCCTCCTTCCCCTCCGCGTGCCCCCAGCCTGCGCTTTGTGATGCCTGCACCACTTGCACCTGCCCCCACTCCGCCGTGGGTCCCAGGCTAGACCAGTTCACGAGTGCCACGCCCATGCCCTGGGGGAGTTTCCCCAAGTCCATCTGGAGGCAGTCACGGCCCAAGCAAAGGTCTGCTGAAGGTGCCAGCCCTGCAGTCAGAGGCTGACAGAAGCATCCCCGGTGGCATGCCTGTGCCACTTCCAAGGCCAGTCTGACCACTGTCAGTGGCACCTTGGATCAGAGAGCTCCTGAACCTATAAGGACAAGTCTGGCCTCCTCCATCGCCAGTGCCAGAACACTTCCCCCTTGCCCTGCCTCTGTGCCTTTGCTCCTGCTGTTCCCTTTGGATTACCCTTCACTCCTGGTCCTCTCCACCTGTTCTGACACCTTGGCAGAGCCAGTCCCATATCCCTGCCCAGCACCGAGTGCCCCAGCTCCTGGTGCTACCTGCCAATACAGAGCTGCTCAGACCCCTGCAGAGTGTCCAGCTCCCTGTCGGGCTGGGCGCTGCCTGGGCTGAGGCTGGTGGGTGTGTGCCTGGCCCTGGACTGAATGCTTTATGCACACAGTCTCACTGAAGCCTCACAACCTAGAGGGCAGGCATGCTTCTCATTCTTGCTTTACAGACAAAGAAGGGTGCTCAGAGAGGTCAAGTCACTTGCCCAAGGTAACACAGCCAACCAAGTGGGAGAGGAGGATAAGGAGCTGGAATCGGTCTGCAAAGCCTATAATTAAAAATAAGACTAACCCTTATTCAGCCTTTTATTCCCAGGGCCAACAGGGCACAGAGTGATTAAGGACTAGTAAGCGTCAGATTAATGTTTAGGTAATGAGACGACTGTATGCTCCCCCCGGGTGTGCGCCCCCAGGAAGTCTAGCGTGCATCCTGCAGCTCTGGGCACTACCCTACTTCACTTCCTGCGTGCTCCCCCAGGCACAGGCGAGGGCTTCCCAGGAAGTCCTCCCAGCAGTATTAGGGGCTCAGGATGGTTATAGCCATCTTAGAGGAAACTGGAAGCTGAGGCCCAGGGAGGTCTAATCAGTGTCCCTGTGGAGCCAGCCTCCAGTCCAGGGCTCTGAGCTGTGTCATGCTCCTTCCCTGGGCTGGCAGGAGGAAGCCTTCCTTACCAAAGCCACCAGGCTGCCTCTGGCCTGAGGTGACGAATGAGGACGAGTGGCACAGATGGTCAGCTGGTCCCCCACCCCCAGTCTCTGAGAAGAGAGGAAATACCAGGCTGTGGGGGATTCCTCCGGCGGCGCCGCTCCCCTGGGCCACTTCCTCTGGACACTCTCGTTTTCTTTGTCACTTGTTTTAGTTTCTGCTTTTCTTCCCTCGTTCCTTTTTTTCAAGGTCACTTTCATTTCCGTCTCTCAGTGTCTCCCCCACCCCACCCCCACCCGTCCTTTCTGTGCCCCCATTTCCCTCCTACAACCTTGGGATCCCCAGAGTCCTGGCCTGCTGAGACCTGGGGCTCTGGGCTGGGGTGGGGGTCGGGGATGGGGAGAGGCCGTCCTCCTGTCCCTTCCCCCACAGCAGCAAAGGGAAGGCGACTCTCGCATCGTCCTGAGAGGCCAGGCAGAGGCCACCCGTCCCCGGGCTCTCAGCTTAGCTTCTCTGGGCCTCAGGCTCCTCATCTGTGAAATGAGAGTAAGAATACCGACCTCAGAGGATATGAGGAGAAAATGAGATGACACATGTAAAGCTCAAATAACTAGTATTTAGAAAAATTAAATAAATACCAGTTGTGTGTCGCCAGGAAATGCCTCTGAGGACAGTCTCCTACATCTGTGGACATCTCCCCCCCTCCAGCCCCTCTTCCCTGGGACCCACGTCTGGCCCGAGGCACCCAGGCCTGCGCGGGGAGAGGTCTGAGAGAGGAAGAGAGCGGGACCACTTGCACCCTGTAAGTCGGTCTGGCTCTCCAGCCCGAGTGGGAATCCCCGTCACCGCGCCTGGCACCCCGGCCTCCCGCCCTGCAGACGGCCAGTGGTGAGAAGCTCGGGACTTCCCAGGGCAGCCCCTCTGCTGCCCGACAGCTCTGCTTGATGGCAGGTTCTTCCTTCTGGTCAGCCGAGACCTGCCTGCCTTAGCTTCCACCCTCCTCCTTTGGCCATCTGCAGAGAGACCACTCTCCTCTCCCCTGTTGTTCCAGATGTTGCCATATTGCCCCCAGGCCCCTGCAGACTTGCCCGCATCCCTCTGCCCTGTCTGAGACACAGTATACCACAGTGGTTCAGACCTCGGACTGTAGAGCCCACCTCCCCCACTTCACCTCCTAATGTCACACTGTGCCCTCTGTGCCCCAAAGAGGGTAAATGTGGGGCTCCCGTGAGCAGGTGCATAATGTGCCAGCAATAATGAACGTTACCTCCTACCACACTATTCCTGTTCGAGACCAAACAGCCACGATTCTTTTTAATTAAAATTTTTAAATCTAAATAAATAATGATTACAATAAATTGTTATTATGCATTTAAAATTTTATTTAAAAATAAATTAAAATGTAAATAAAATTTTTTTTAATAATCGACATATAACATTGTATTAGTTTCAGGCATACAACATCGCGATTCATTATGTATATATATTGTGAAATGCTCACTGCAGTAAGTCTAGTTAACATCTGTGTCGTGCTGCACGTAGCTCAAAAAAATTTTTGTGTGTGTGATGAGAGCTTTTAAGGTCTCGTCTCTCAGTGGCTTTCAAATATACAATACGGTGTTATTAACTATGGTCACCAGGCTGTTCATTTATAACCTCGGAACAGACTTATTTATTTATTTGTTTGTTTATTTGAGGACTTCTTTATTTTTTAACTGGAAGTTCATACCTTTTGACTCCCTTCACCCATTCTGCCCCCCGCCCCCCGCATTCTTAGCAGCCCCTCAAAGGACATCATTCCCAGCCCCCTTCCAAGCCCTATGGGCTGCTGGTCTCTACTTAGCAGCCTCCCTCCTCTGACTTGGAGGAGGAGCCTTGACCCCTGGGTGCAGCCCCTGGTCAGGAAAGAGCCTGGTTTCGGAATGACACCTGTGCTCACATCCCAGCGCCCCCCCCCCACCCCGCCCCAGCCTGAATTACCCAGGCAACAGCACGGGCCTGCAAAAATGTTGGAGACATGAAAAAAAAAAACAAAAACAAAACTTTGGGTTCCAAAATATGATAATGGCTGATCAAAATGAATGTTTAGTTAATATATTCAAACATGATTAATTGTTTGGTCTCGTATTTATGAAAACGGCCCTCTCCGTTGAGGGCTGCAGTGCTGTGCCTTGCCAAGGCTTCTGGTTATAGACAACGGTTGCTGAGAAGGCAGAGCCGCTCGTTAATCGTATTAGTTACTCAGTGCAAATAATTTCAAAAGCAAAATTATTCTAAAAATCCAGGGTTTTTTTCAGCCAAAGAAAACACTCAGAACGAGATGTGTTTTATATACGATGGGAGAGGCCTCCGGAAGTAACAGCACCTGGGTCTCAAAATGGCCCCGGGACAGGCTGCTTTGCCTCTGAGTCACTCGATCCTCACGGGCAACATGGGGACAATACGCCTGCTTCCCGGGGTTGTTGAGCCTAGCCTGGATCTCCGGTGGTGTCTGTTGAGGACCGTTGGGAGAAGGGACAGAGGACTGGTGACCCTGGCTTCTTATGCAGTTTCCATACAGACACTGGCTTGTTAGCTTTATTTACGGGCCCTATGGATCTTTGGTCCAGGCCGCTACCCATCCTGTTTGGAAGGAAGCAGTACCAACAGCGACAGATAATAGTTTGGGCTCTGGGTGGTTCTGGGAGATTCTTAGTTACCCTGTTGCTGCAGTCAGGCAGTCCCACAAGAGCCCTGCAAGGTCAGATGTTCCTCCCCAGCTGTAGCAGAATTCATCAGGAAGAGATGTCTCTGCTCTCTTGCCTCTCAACAGCTTTTCCTTGTAAGGAACCATCATCCCTTTGTTCTGTAACTGGGAGAGACTTGTGGCAGAGGTGGGGAGATGCCAACTGGATAGGTGGGGCCAGTTTTGAGGCGCAGCTGCATTTCTGCCCCTCTTGAAACGTTCTTAGTCCAGGGATGCTATTCATAGCCTGGAGGTGCCTTTATGTGGGCCCATCCTGCCTAGGGTTGGCTGTTTCCTACAAAGAGGATGGAAAACATTGAGTCCTGGGGTTTGGTTCTGCCTTTCTCATCCACTTGCTGTGGGACTTTGGACAAGTCATTTGATCGCTCTGAACCTCAGTTTCCTCCTCTGTGAACTGAGGCAACATATAGCCGGCCCACCCTTTCCCTGGGCTGATGTGGGATTGTTGGTGGGAAAGGCTTGAAGACTGTCGTTGTGAAGCTGCAGGGGGGAGATGCCCATCCTCTTCTTTGTCCCAGCGTGAGGGCCCCCCTGGAGTCCTTCACTGGCTTCTGCTGGGCCCAGCCTGACTCCTGCCCCAGCCCTACCCAGGCCTGGGGGCCACGCTGTCCCAGCTGAGATGGAGCTCCTGGCCTCAGACAAGACCCAGCAGGTGACCTCAATGCAGACCAGTGACTCACCAATCCAACACCACCCCCCCTTGTCCCTGCAGTGGCTGCGTCTTTAAAAGTAGAATAAAACAAAATCAAATAATCACTGGGGATTAAAAAAATATATCTCGCAGATCTGATAAAAATAGTCATTTCTACTTTTCCCTCATCACCCACTGGACATATCCATAATCAAAGATAGGGATTTGTTAAACCAGAGAAGGACTTTGAAGTGATCCCATGTCACCCAGCCTTTGTTGCCAGTGTAGATTTGCCGACCGAAACCAGAGATGTTGAGTGACTTGCCCGGGTTTGTGCAGGGTGTGTGTGCGAGCTGGGGCTGGGGTTCAGACCTCCAGTTCTTTACAGGTCACCAGATGCACCTTAGCGGCACACCTCACTGCCTCGCAATTACCTCTTCCCAGACCGTGACTTCAGCTGGATGCCTCCAGTCTCCATTGGCTGTCTCAAAGGATCAGGGGGAGTAGGTGTGGCCTCCTGAGTGTGTGATCTGAGCCAAGTCTGTTCGCTGGTCCTCAGTTTTCCCATCTGCAAAATGGTATTCTTTCATAAGCATTTTTATTCACTTTCTTTGGGCAGCAATAGTGCCTCGTGAAGAAAAGTCCATTGGACGCTGGTTCAGTACTAGGCGTTACATGTGAAGGCGGTCTCTTCTCTCAAGGGTACCCGGCTTCACCAGCTGCTCTCGGAGGAGTTTCATGGTCAGCACTGTGGTGGGTGTGAGTGTATTGGAGACTTTAAAGCTGCATTTGCAGAGTGAGCACACTTTTGACCTAAGTTTTATGCTTGGGCTGGAGTCTGACTGTGCGTCCCCCCAGATGCATACGTTGGAACCTAACAAATGTGAAGGTATTGGGAGGTGGGGCCTTTGGAAGACAATTAGGTGGTGAGGGTGGAGCCCTCAAGAATGGGTCAGCACCCCTGGAAAATATCCAGAGGGTTCCCTTGTCCCTCCCACCATGTGAGGACACAGCAAGAAGATGGCCATCTCTGAACGAGGAAGCAGGTCCTCACCAGACACTGAACCCGTGGATGCCTTGATCTTGGGCTTCCCAGCCTCCAAAACTGTGAGAAATAAATAACTGTCTGTGGCTTATAAGCCACCTTGTCTGTGGATTTCAGTGAGAGCAGTCTAAACGGTTTGCTTCTTTGGAAGATGACGTGAATGGTGGTAGAAGGGAACACGAGAGCTCATCCCGAGACACAACTGGACACTGCCCGTGCAAACTTGCAGAAGGTGACCTGAGGGTAGGCAGGCCCGAGACTGTCGTGATCCCCGGAGACACTAAAAGCTGCGTTCTCTGGGTGCACAGGCAGGTGATGACATTCGAAGGCAGCAGGGAAAGCTACTTGCTCTCCATTTCTAGAGCCAAGCTGCTGGTAGCCCTAGGAGGGGTTGGGGATCCTCTGTTGTCATTCACTCTTGAGCGCAAGCGACTTAATCAGATTGCTCTCCAGCCTCGACCAGGAGAAACCTTGAGGAGCGCATCACCCGTCTGAAAGTTGTGCTATTTTCAGTTCCACTGCTGAATTAAATCGGTACCTCTCTCTCTCTCCCCAGTTTGTAGTAAAGAACAAAATTTTTACTTAGGAATTATCTCAGTTTTACCTTTTTTCCCCATTGACTTTTCTTCAGCTCCTGGCACCTGGCACTGCTTGACTGCTGCTGAGTGCTCGTATCCAGTAAAGTGAAATGTATGAGTGGCAAGCAAATATTAATGGGAATTATCAGAATCAGCCAATTCTGCTGAGCCTCAAGGCATCTTTTTTATGGTGGATGTGCATGTGTGTGGGTTATGATTTTTATGGTGTGAGTATACTTTCTGCTAGTAAGATTGCTCCCAGTTCATGGGATGGAGCCAGAAGTACAGTATTTCATGGAGTCCCCTGCCCTCCCCCAAGTTCCCTGGCTTCCAGTTGTGGCAGTGGGATAAGGATGGAGATGGTGCTGGAGATAAGAGGGGCCTGGGAAGGGCTGGGACGCCCCAGACTTGGGCTTCATCTCAGACAGGTCCCCCACCCCACCCAAGGCAATCGAGTTCTGTTGACTCGAGATCTGTCAGGTGTGTCCCTTTCCTCTGCTAACTAGTGCTAACCACTCTGTCTTACCTGGATTCTGTAGCTGGTTCTAACTGCCACCACTGTGCCCTTCCCGTCTCCTCCCCACAGTGCACCAGGGGGATCTTTTAAAAACATAAATCAGGTCATATCATCCTTTGCATAAAATCTATTAATAGCTCCCTGTGGCCTCCAATGTTAAATGTCAAATTTCTTTAGAGTAACTTGCAAGGGTCCTTGGGATCTCCCCCTGCTCTTTCTCCTCTCCCTTTGCACTTTTGTGCTAGAACCTCCTGGAATGTGATGCCGTTCTATGCCTCCAGGCCTTTGCAAACGTGCTTCCCTCTTCCTAGAAAGCTCTGGGCTTAACCTCCCTCCCCATACCTGGCAGGCATATGCATGCATGTGTACACAGAGAGAGAGAGAGAGAGAGAGAGAGAGACTAATTCCTACTCAATACTCCGGTTGCAGTTTAGATGCCACTTCTGGGAGGCCTTCCTTGACTGCCCTCTTCACACCTAAGGCTGTCACATGTCCAGGGCGCTTCTGTGCCTGTAGACTCACCCCGCACCAGGACTTGTCACTCTGCCGTTGTCTTTTTGCTAGTCTGTCTCCCCTGTGGGACTATGAGTGCCTGTAGAAGAGGGGCTGTCCCGTTGTATCCTAGCTGCTACATACAATACGTTCTCAATAAATAGCTGTTGAAAGTGAAAGGAAGGATGAAGGAGAGAAGGAGGGAGGGAGGGAGGGATGGAGGGATGGAGTGAGGGAGGTAAAAAGAGTGGGCCAAATTTATTTTGCCAATCTTGTGGTTCCGTCAGGGCCAGCCCCAGCATCCAACGGAAATCCATGTCAATCCCACAAATATTTCACAAGCGCCAGCGACCTCCCAGGCCAGTCAGAAGCGGGTGGGACAAGGGCTGTGCTCTGGAGGGAGGTGAGACAAGTCTAGAGCTGGGGCAAAGCAGACTGTGTCCACACGACAGAGGAGATGCACACCGAGAGCCCTGGGAGCTTGCAGCAGGGAGCACCAGACCCGACTGCAGCGGCGGGGGGTGGCGGGCGGGGTGGGGAAGGCCGGGGTTGCTGGGGGTGTGTTCACTGCTGGCTTCAGGGGTGATGGGTTTCTTCATCGATGACAGTCCAGTTCAGGTGGAAAACTCCCACGCCCCTTCCTCCTGGCGGAGTCCATCACCACCCACGCCCCTCCCCTCATACTGCGCCGCGCGTCACCTGTCAGGAATATACTTGTGTGCGCCCCGACTCAGCCGAGCGTAGGGCTAGAACACAGACTGGCAGCCGCTGCCTGGGCTCGAGTCCCAGCTCTGTGCCTGGGAGCAGCGTGATTGCCATCCTGGGCAAGTTACTCAATGTCTTTGTGCCTCGGTTTACTCTTCTGTGTAGTGGAGATGATTGTGGCACATCCTTCATAGTATCGTTGCCAGCGTTAAATGAACTGATAGAGGTAAAACCTCAGGCCTGTGTCTGGCACAGAATATGAGTTATATAAATCATGGCTATTAATTAATCTGTGCACCTATCTACATTTCTTCTCCTAGCTTATGAGCTTTTATTGTTATGATAACATTTAGCATGAAATCTACTCTTTTTTTTAAAAGATTTTATTTATTTATTTGAGAGAGAGAGAGCGATAGCGAGAGATAGTGAGAGAGAGCGTGCACAACTGGGCTGGGGGGGGGGGCAAGCAGAGGGAGAAGGAGGCTCGCCACTGAGCACGGAGCCTGATGACGTGGGGCTCGATCCCAGGACCCTGAGATCATGACCGGAGCCAAAGGCAGATGCTTAACGACTGAGCCACCCAGGCGCCCATGAAATCTACTCTTTTTTTTTTTTTTTTAAGATTTTATTTATTTATTTGACAGAGAGAGACACAGCGAGAGAGGAAATACAAGCAGGGGGAATGGGAGAGGGAGAAGCAGACTCCCCGCTGAGCAGGGAGCCCGACGCGGGGCTCGATCCCAGGACCCTGGGATCATGACCTGAGCTGAAGGCAGACGCTTAACGACTGAGCCACCCAGGCGCCCCTGAAATCTACTCTTTTAACAAAATTGTAAGTGGACAGTAGAGTATCTGTTAACTACAGATGTGATGTACAGCAGAACTCGAGCACTTTTCATCTCATGTAACTGAAACTTAAAACCTGTTGAACAGCACCTCCCCAATTCTCTCTTCCCCCAGCCCCTGGCAACCATACTCTACTCTCTGTTTCTGTGAACTTGACTATTTTCCTACCTTATATAAGTGGAATCAAACAAGATTTGTCCTTCTGTGACTGGCTTCTTTCACTTAGCATAATGTGTTCCGGGTTCATCCGCGTTGCTGCATACCGCAGGATTTCTTCCTTTTTAAGGCTGAATAATACCCCATTGTATGTATATGGCACATTTTCTCTCTCCATGCACCTGTCAGTGATCACTTAGGTTGCATGCACATCTTGGTGATTATAAATAATGCTGCAGGAAGATGGGAGGGCAGATAGCTCTTCAAGATTCTAATTTCAATTTTTTTTTTTTTTTGGAGAAATACCCAGAAGTGAAACTGTTGGATCATATGGTAATTCTATTTTTAATTTTTCAATAAACGGCCATACTGTTTTCTACAGTGGCTGAGCTATTTTCTGTTCCCACCAACAGGGATCGAGGATACCAAGGTCTCCACTCATGAGCTCCTTGATAATCAGAGACTGGCTCTGGTTCTGCCTGTTCGACCTGTAACTCCCTCTACCCCTTGCATAGGAATGGCACGTACTAGGCTTTGAAGAGGTGGAATCACGGTGCGGGCTATTCAGTGATTGAGGTGGGCAAGCCAGGACCCAATGAGCATGTTTCTCTAGATGGACCCAAAGTGATTCCAAGCATATCCAAATGGAATCAACCCATGAATGAACCGTTCCGCTTATGGGGTGTGCCAGTGGAGAAAACAGCAGTATTTTTCCCCCTTAGTCTCTTCAAGAGTTGCAGCCTGGGACCCGGGAGCAGCCCCGGGGGCCTGCTCGGAGGTGGTATTTTGCGCACATCTGGTTCAGTGTACTGACTGTAGGATTCCCTGGCTGCCCTGAAGAGGTTTCGATATCCAGGACCCAGATGGAAGCCTGGGCCGATGCTGGAGGGTGGGCAGGGGAGGCGTAGGAAGGGCCAAGGTGGCTTGGAAGGGGCACTTGGCTGAAACCATAGCCATTCTGCTGTCTCAGAGAGGCTGGGCCTCTGGAGTGGCAGGTGTGGCCGGGCCCCAGCGACCCTCCAGTCTGAGTCCTCGTGGGACCAAATTGCTCCCCATCTTGGCTTCCAGTCTTGGCCTGTACAAACTTAAGGGCAAGAGACAGCCTACCCTGATGGAAGGGACTTGGGGCTGGGAGCTCCACACTCCTGGTTTCACACCCTGGCTCTGCTGCTTAACCAGGTGGAGGACTTAGGCCAGACGCGGTGCCCCTTTGAGGGTCAGTTCCCCGGTGTGGGGTGGACACGAACCATCATCCCACCTGGGTGCCATGTGGTTGAGGGGAGGCTGGGGAGGTGCTCTGGCTGTCCCAGGACACCGAGGCTTTCAGATGAGCCTGGGACTTCTTGATGAGCACAGGGAAATTGGCCCTAGGTCTCTTGAGCAGTGGGGTGGGGGGGGAGGCAGCCAGTGACACCCCTGTTGGTCAGGAATATCTGTTCTGGGGCCATCTCCCTCCCACGTCAGGGACACACACATTTGGGAGACGGAACAATTCAGGTGCAGGAAGGAAAGATGACCTGCCTAGGCTGCCTTGGCTTTTTTTAGATGGGTGAGTTATTCACATGAATGAAACAATTATTGTCTGCTCACTTCTTACTTCCAACTTAGAAAAAGCCCAAATCCTCACTGAACCTCACTGTTGTTCTTCACCCTAAAAGCTCCAACCTCTGTGCTTCTGTACTTTGTTTAGTTTTCTGCCTTTAATGCTGGTCCCATAGTGAGCGAGGAAGTCTGTTTGGCCAAATCCTCCCCATCCTTTGAAGCTCAAATGAAACCCTCCTCCTCCACCCCTCCTCTTCCAGAAAGTCCTCTGGGGTGCCTTTTGCCCAGCTACCCTCCAAGGCTGCTCCTGCACGCTCTGAGCCCTCCGCTCTGGCTGT
This sequence comes from Mirounga angustirostris, assembly GCF_029215605.1. Classification (NCBI taxonomy): domain Eukaryota; kingdom Metazoa; phylum Chordata; class Mammalia; order Carnivora; family Phocidae; genus Mirounga; species Mirounga angustirostris. Next base: position 157,969,033 of record NW_026991712.1, read on the forward strand.
TAGGCCCTGGTCTCTTATCATATCAATGGCATGTTTCTTATCAATCCCGCCTGGCCATGGGCCCTTGCCCTCCTGACCTCTGGACAGGCCCTACGCCTATCAAGGTTACTTTCAGCCTATCCAAGAGGGAGGGTTAAAACATGTTCTTCCACTCCAAGGTAGAATCTTCTGGAAACTTCTCTGCTTCCCTTTGGCTCCCACTGCTTGGGGTAGGTTAAAGTCTTATGGCCTTAACGGCAGCACGGCCTCTGTGTGTGGGGGGGGGGGGGGGCAAGAGAAAGAGAGACAGAGACAGAGACAGAGGCACAGGAGGGAATGGAAAGAAGGGGAGGGATGAAGGGAGAGGACTCAGGCCAGGCCACACACACGATGTTTCTGTTTCGAGGTGGGATTGAAACAACCCTTATTCTCCATCAGCTAACACACTGCGGCAGACCCTCTGCAGGATACTAAGCCGGCTAGCTGGGGCAGGTCAGCTGTTCAGATCACAGCAGAGACCAATCTCTGTCACCTTCAAGAAGAGACACTTAGTGTCCTTGAAGTTTCACTAAGAATTACAACAACTGCAAACATTTGGGGCATTTACCATGCTAAGCCCTTTACATATGTTACGGTAATTTTCATTAGCCCCATTCTTCTGATGAGGAAGCTGAGGTTCACAAGGACTCCACGCCATAGCCAGCATGAGGGACAGACACACAGCTGGTCTGTCTGGCTACCGAGCCCATGCTCATCTCCGTTGCCCACACACAGCCCCCTGGGCCAGGAACCTGGACTCAGGGGCGTAAGTTCCTGGCTCTGTCACTGGCTGCCATGTGTGGGACATTCCCCGCACCAGGCCTCAGTCCCTCCCCCTTTAAAATGGACCAAGTGCTGCCGAAGGGCCCTGCCAACTGTCCTATGCTGGGAGCCTGTGCTTGAGTGATTCTGAATTCTCAGAGGCTAAGAGGCAGTCATGTTCATTCTGGGATTCCCAGATCCTGGGGGGTTCTGTGTGTCCTACTCTACGTCAGGGCCCCGCACAGCCAGCACCTGGCGTGTGGTAGGTACTCCATTAACACCTGTTGCCTGAATGTCCTACCCCAGAGCCCTCTCCCCCACAGTCGGCGGCCAGCACCCACACTCCAGCTGAAGCCCATGCCCTGAAATGTGGCCAGTCGCCCATTCAGTGGTAGATGAACCCTGCGCCGACAGGCAGCCAACTGCCCTCTCACCCCGCTTGGCGGCCAATCAACAGTATGACTCTGGGCAAGACACCTGACCTCTCGGCCTCTCTTTTCTCCCCAGGAGCACTAGATGAGGAGTCAGAGAAACACACCAAACTTTGTCCCTGCCACAAGTCCTTTGCATGTACCATTCCTTCTGCCTGAAATATCTTCCCCCAAAATACTCTTTCCACTGCCCCCTCGCTTCATTCAGGCCTCTGCTGAAATGTCACCCCCTTAGCATCTCACCTCCTTCAGCAAGGCTTCCCCGACAGCCTTCACTCAAACCTCTGGTCCCTTTCCCTCCCCCGAGTTGTTGATTTCTTTCCTAGTACTCATTACTACCTGACGATATTTATTTGTTGACTGTTGACTGTTTCCCCAATAGAATTTAAGCTCCAAGAAGGCAGGGCTTTTATTTGATTCAGTGCCTAGAACTGTGCCTGACACATAATAGGTGCTCAATAAATATTTGTTGAAGGAGGAGAAAAGGCAAGGGCCAGGCTTCCTGGGGCTGCCCCGGCCCAGAAACCTCTACCCAGATTCTGGTCCTCCAGGTGCTGAGCCACTTGGGACCACTCTCTGCCCATGTGCTGACCCAGCCTGAACTCCATGAGGCCCAGACACTGTCCCAGACACACTCAGGGCACCTTCCTCATGGGAAAGGATGCCCAGAAGTGGGTCCTGCCTTTGCAAGGGAAGACAGGAAGGCTGAGGCTCGGTGGGGGGCTGGTGTCTTCTGCTGAAATAAGAATAGTTGTTGAGTAAACATACCCATTCTCTGTGCCGTGCTGCTTGAGGTCTGGTGTCTGTTGCCAACACTCAGACAGCTGGAAAAAGAGGGTCCTGTGTCTGAGAGGTGGGGAGAGGAGCAAGGCACTGGATCTCTGACCCAGCTTGGCTTCCTAAAACTGCTTTGCTCACACCGCCCACTCTCTTGACCCCTCTTAATTCCCCACTGGTCTTCACTGCCCCCAGGAGTTGCAGCCTCTCAGCCTGGAGCTCGTGGCTCTCCATGACCCAGCCCTGCCTCTCTTGCAGGAGGCCCTCCCTGACCACACCCACCCATGAGACCTCTCCCTCACTGGGCCCCTCCAGCTCTCCTGGACTTGCCCACTTCTAGAGGATGGGAAATCGATAGGTAGCAACTCTATACGTGGTAGGTACCTCCTGCCTATGGGAGGCCTTGAGTGGGAGAGCGCTGGGGTCGGGCAGCACCGTCTGTCCATCCTGGCTTGATCCTGTGAGGTCATGGACATGGATGCACCTTATAAACTGTAAAACCTCGTTCTGCATTAGCCCGGGTTCCTTTATCTGGCCTGGACTCTTGCCCCAGCATCCCCATGGGCCTCCCTGCCTCCGGTTCACTCAGCCCAGCTAGCTTCCCCACAGAGTCTTTCTGAAACATGGATCCGGTCATTTCTCTTCCCCAGCAAGCCTTCCTTATAGGTTCTGGCCCAGCGAGCCTGTCCCCTGCCCTCAGATCCTCCTTGTCCTCTCCCTCCTCCCTGCCTTTGCTCTAGTCATTCCTTCTGCCTGGAATGTCTCTCCCTCCCATCCTCATTCTACTAGACCTTCTTCTTCCTTTGGAATTCCCAACCCCTCCAGGAACATTTGGCCACTCTGGGTCCCCAGCTGTGTGTCATTCCTTACTTATTTGCACAGAAATGTCATCCTCTTAGAATTTCATCTCCTTAGAGAAGCCTTCCCAGACTACCTCCACTCAGACACCTTCTCTGGTCACTTTCCCTCCTCCCGCCAAGTTCCCTAGGCACTTCTGTGCCCTTCAGGGTAGGCTTGACACAGAGAGATGCTAAGGTAAAGGTTTCTCCTGGTGGATGGTGCTGTCTATGGAGGACATTCTGTGTGCCAAGCCTGGCGCTCTATACACGTCAGTTTATCAAAGCCAAGCCACACTTGTTAAAAAAAGTCACTGTCTTTTCTACTTGTGATCGGACCAAGGCCCAGAGACGCTAAGGGCCTTGCTCAAGATCACACAGCAGTATGTGGCCGAGCTGGCCTGGGGTCCCTGGCTGGGCTGATTTCACAGCTTTCCTCCACATGGCTTGACTGTGACAAAGGTAAAGATAACAAATCTCTTCCCGAAACACGACTATTGATGAACTGCCCTGGGGGTTTTGTGTGTTTGTTTTGCCGTCCAGTTCTGTGTCTCCCATGAGTGCTTCCATCCCAGCTTCAACAAGTAGCTGGCTGGTGCACAAGGGCCCGCGGGCCCCCGTCCACCTTCTCATCGCCCCTCATCAGGCCTGCTGTCCGGGACCCAGGCTCTGGACCGAGGTCAGACCTAGTGCTTCTCTCTAGGACCCCTCAGAGAGCCGGGGCCGCCCTGTGCCCGTGTCTGCCCCAAGCCACCTCTCAGCCCTGACATCCAGGCTGGAGTTGGATAAATCTGCCTCCTGTTCTTCTCTCCCCACCATCTGCGTTCCTTGGTGGTCCCCGGGGAGTCTGCCAGGCTGGCTGCGAGCTCCCAGGTCGGGGAGAAGAAGTTATTTTGGGGCCATCTGTTTGAGAGGTGCCTCTGGCTGGGGTTCCACAGTGGGGGTGGGGGGGGAAGCAGACCAGGCAAAGGGGGGCTGCCCAGAGGGGACAGCAATTAGGGAACGGGAGCCACCTTTATCTTTAGGCTCGGGGCCAGGACGTGCCAGCCCTCCCCCTACTTGGGCAGACCGGTGAGATCCCAGGCCTGGCTCCATCTTGGATATGGCCCTGGGGCAGATGGTGCCAGAGGGAGTGGGGAAGACAGTCTGAACCTCACCCCCCCCACTTCTTTTAAAACACATACACACACCCTTAAAATTGGGTTGCCAGTGACAACCTGGCATATCATCTTCTTTTTATATTATTCTTAGCCCCTCTGTTGCCTTAGCAACGGAACAATGCTTTTAAATATAGCAGTTAATTTTTTCAGCTCCAGCAACAAAGTTCTGGTGCTGTCCAGAAGGCCAATGGCTGGTTTCTCTCCCAGGGGCAAAGCCCCGCAAACTCATCTGGCCACATGTCAGTCCCAGCGTGGGAGTTGGACTGGGTGTCCTGACGCTGGCAGGGACCCTCTGTGTTCCCCGACCTCTCTACCCTCCAGAGTCAAGGTGTAGTAGAAAGAACCTGGGTTCTGGGACCTGTGGGCCTGGGTCTCTTCCCCCACCCCCTGCCCCTGAAACCCTCGTTTTTCCTTCTGAACCGGGTGACAGGGTGGCAGCTAAGGGGGGTGAGGCTTCACAGACTGCAGGGGGGCTTGAAGGAGCCGAAGGAGGCAGAAGGGGCACATGGGGAACACTCCACAAATGCATCTGTGCCTCTGCCCCTCCCCCCTCCTTCCCGACCTCTCTCCCTTCTTCCTTACCTCCCTCTCTCTTTCGCATTTTTCTCAACCCCCCCTCCCCACTGCCTTGAATTATTGATGTTAAATTCCCAGCCAGTAACATCAGAGGGTTAAAATCCATAACCAGCCTTCCTCTGGCCTCCCCTCGGATCGCCCTCCATCCATGGGCTGGTGAGCTCATCAGAGTCATTAATCATACATCAGGCCTTGAGAACCCAGGCCCCTGTGGTCCCACCACTGAGCAGCCCCGGGCAGGAGGCAGCCCAGGCAGGATGTCTTCTGGAAGGGCTGGGCTAGAGCAGAGCAGAGTGGGAGCTTATGTGGGAAGGGGTGCTGACAACCTGCGAGGGGCTCCATCGGGAGTGCTCCCTGGCATTCCTCTCAGCAACCTCACCCTCCTTCCGCCCTCCTGCACCTCTCCCCAGACCCTCCCCTGGCTGGCTCACCACCCACTCTCTGCATTCCAGAGCTCAGCATGGCAGGTTTTTGAGCAACAGACAGAAAGTTTCTCACTGCTCAGAAGCAGTCAAAACAGGGCATGGCTGCTCAGCAGGTAGTGAGTTCCCTGTCATTGGCAAGTTCAATGAGAGGAGAACACCATGCAACAGGACATTGTGGAAGAGATTGGAGAACCAGGTGACAAATTGAATACTCTGGACTCAACCTATGATTCTTTCACGGGAACAATAATATTAAAATCACCATATAATTCTGCAGAACCTTAGGCACTGATTATTATCCTCATTAAAAAAAAAAAAGTTAACTTGTCCAGGGTCACTAGGCTGTTAAAGAAGCTGACTCCGCATCTGCCCCCTTCTTCTTCAGGCTCAGCTTTCCCGGCTGGCCGCAGCAGGGGGGCATTTATGGAGCGGCGGCCGGGTGGGCCGCCGCGGCCGATCCAGGCTGATGGCCGGGAGGGACGCCGGGGCCCGGGCGGCCTCTCTGGGAGTCTTGTGGAGGGCCTGATGGCGAGAGGACACAAGGGCCCTCAGAGCCGTGGGAGCCCCGAGGAGGGAGCGAGGCTCTGGGCTGCCCGCCAGGCATGGCGGGGGGAAGACGTGAGGCAGCAAGGTGCCCACTGGGGGCCGTTTCACACTTTAGCTCGTTTAATCCTCTCGCACGGCTCTGTGAGAGCAGCGCAACAGGCAGTCTGGACAGAGGCTCCGCTGAACTTGTCACGGTCACAGAGCTCAGAAGTCGGGGGACCACGTGTGTCTGACACGAGGGCACCACTGACATCCATGGGAGCTGGCAGAGGGGAGGCTCCCCCCTGCTGCTCCTGCACGGCCAAGGCTCTGGCTGCCAGTCTCCACTGCCCGAGGCCGGTGTGGACGACCGGTGAGTGGCGGGGCCTGGCTTTGGCCCCCACCCAGCACAGCGGCCCGCTGCCTTCCCCCTGGGCAAGAGGCGGGGAAGATGGGGGCCAGCCGGGGTGGGGGGGAGCAGACGGGCTGTCGTGCTGGGCAGGGAATCAGCTCCAGCCTGTGAGACAAGAGACCTGGGGCAGTTCCTGACTCTGTTGCTGGTGCTCTGTGACCCCCCGAGGCAGGCCAACTTTGGGGTCTTGGTTCCTCTCTTTACTCAAGGCTAGAACTTTCGTCGCCCTGCCGACCTCGTGTGCTAACATCAATTTGCCGTCGTCAGCGTCAGCCTGACCATCCTACCCAGAGCACCGGTGAGCGGCAGGTGCCTGCTCTCCCCTTCTGCTGCAGGATTTGTCTTTATAGCATTACTTGCCCTCCTGTTCTGTCCTCTATCTCTTCATTGATCTGGGACCACATCTCTCTGCCGTGAGACTGGAAACCCCGCGAAGGCCGGAACCTGTGTCTCCAGCAACTGAGTAGTGCCTGGCACACACTAGCGCAGAGTGCACGGGTGAACGAATGAGTGAGTGAACGGATCCAGGACCCATGTGATTAGCATGGCGTGCCTTCGTGCTCCCGCAGCCCCGTCCCTGTCTTCTTTTGGCAGTTGTCGCCAGGCACTGTGATTGCATGTATGCCATCTGTGTCCCCACACATTGTGAGGTCCCTGAGGCTGAGCACGGAGCCTCGCCTGGAGAAGGTGCCTGATGAGCGTTTGTCAAAGCCACAAATCGAAGCACTCGCCACCCTGAGCCTCACTTTCCCCACTTGGACACTGGGAGTGTGGTCCCCCTCGAGGCTTCTCAAGCACCCTCCCCATGTGCCGTTCTGGGATCTGTCACCTGTTGGCTGGCATTTCTGCACCTGCACCTCGGTGGGTTTACTGCCCCAGGGCTTGTCCTGACTCTCCAGGGTTGGTCACTGCCCAGAGCCTGCCTTCCCGTTGATGAGCAATTAAACCCTCAGAATAGTCCATTGTTTAGGATCAGGTGCCCGGACCCTGTATTTATCTCCAGCATGCTGAGTGTGCTCGCGTCCCTGCCAGCCACGTGGTGGGCATCGTTGGGACGGCTCAGGCTTCTCAGCCCCGAGAGGCCCTCTCTCTGGGTACGGGGTGGGAGGCCAGCAGCAATGGGAGCGGGAGCCAATGAGGGAAAAGTGTGGAAGGGAACCCATCTTCACTGAGGCCTAGGCACAGGACATGGGTATTGTCCTCGTGAAGGCCACACAAGATTGGTGTCATTAGCCCCATGTCACAGCCGGGAGTTGGAGGCCAAAAGAGGCCACTTTTCACCTGGAATTTCCTCAAGTTTGTAGAATTTATAAGGGACAGAGCTGGGATCTGAACTCAGGACTGTCAAACTTTCTCAGCTTCCCCTGGATGGTGGATGTGATGGTCGGCTGCCATCAGCCCCTGAGGCTGTATGTAGCCCGGTGATTCCCAGGGAGCCAGTGAGAGAGGGAACCAGCCTCATGGATGCTGTTATGGGGTCTACATTTGCCAATAACCAGGCTTGATTTCTGGCTTCTTCTTGTAGCCCCTCCCCAACTCCCTGGGGCCATTAAATCTCACACCCTCCCTGAAGGACATGGTGGAAGTCTGGAGAGCTCCGGAGTAAGGGAGGTGGGTTGCTGAACCGACCATGCCCCCAGAGCAGAGCGGGCACTCAAGGCCAGCCCAGGGGGTGGCAGTGGGGGAATCCGGGCCAGGCCAGACAACCAGCTGACATAGGACTGTCAGGGGGACATCCTGGCACTGCCACTTATTAGCCTGGTGACCTTTGGCGAGCTGGCCTTGAGCTCCCTTATCTGTAAAATGGGAGTAGTGATCATCACTGCCTGACATAGCCCTCTTTGGGGATTTGATCAAGGAATTCATGCAAAATTCTCACCCAGCAGGAAGCACTTGCTTTGTTGGCCACCATCGTATCCCCACCGTGCTGCATAGTCATAGCACTGGGGGCTGGGGCGTGGGATGTGGGGTTACAGCTGGGCACGGGACCAGGCCTGAGCCATAAGGCCGGCGCCAGCCCTTGGGAACGGGATAGTGACACAGTTTCCAGAAACAGGCACGATATCAGAGCAGGCGGCTCTGAGCCAGGGGTTCTGTAGATGATTATAAGGGGAAGAAGGGTTGGTTCGAGAATATGTGGTAGGACTGAGCTTGCAGGGGACCCAGCTGTTGTAACAGGAAAGACGAGGGAGGGGAGAGCCAGACCCTCACTGGGGGCTTAAGTTTAGCACCATTCCACGTGACTCGGAAACATTCATATACAGTTTCCCATGTTCATCCTGTTGAAGCAGAACCAGGGAATGTCAGTGCTGGTGTGATTTTAGAAATGATGATGACTGCTCAGGGGCACAGCAGGGTAAGAGCATGCCTCTGCTCATCTCCGTGCCTCTGTTTCCCTTTTGATCACATGAGAGTGGTACCTTAGATGACCTCTTAGGGTCTTTCCAGCCCCAAAAGTGACCCGTAGGGATTATTTCTGGGGTTTGTTTGGTGTCGGGAAAGGGGCTGTGGGCACTCTGAACAGGCAGTTTGCAGGTGTGAATGTAGCAGGAGGAACCTGACCCCCCTGGCTGATGCACAAAGAATGGGATGGAGGGAGGAGCGTTGGTCCAGCTGCTGTCCCTTTAGTCTCAAGCAGGGCAGTCTCTCTGAGGCACTAGGGTCACTTGCACACCATGGCACTCAAATTGGCACAAGCTGGAAATCTTGCCAGGGCTCTTCCGACTCCAGATGGAGATTGCTTCCTGACCTAAGCCTGCTAGCCCCTGACTGCCCCACTCTGCTCCGGGCCCTGTCCCTCCAATGCACCTGCCCGACATCTGAGCCACAGTGGTCAGAAGCTCATCCGTGCCCAGGGATGGCAGGGGCTGGAATTGGCCTGGGTGCCTTGAACTGTGTATCTGGCATTCCCGTGGCTGGGGGCAGTCGATGGGGAGCTTCCTGCTGAGCTGCAGCCTCCCTTAAGCCCTGCTGTATTGGTGACTCTGCATGACTGGGTTTGCTTCTTTCTGCCTGTTTCCCTGCCTTCGATTCCAATTCTCCACAAGGGTCAGAGCTGCACGTGAACTCCAGACCCTGAGACCCTGACTGGCTATTACCAGTCCACCCAGACCCCCCCTTTGGGCTAAATTCTGTTTCCCAGGACCCTCACGCTGCTGGCTGGGTTCTTGCCTTAAACAGATGCCTCTGCCATTCTTTGAGCTTTAGAGATTACCACTGCTAGAAGCTGCCTGTGTCCAACCCAGGAAGGGCCCTGCTTGGCCCCCTCGCAGGCTTGCCCCACCCTCTGGGTGCTCCTGTCTCCGGGCTTCTTCCTGCCATTGGCCCTTGATGCTGTGGTCCCAGTGGGCTGTTGGGCACACATGACCAGGTCCGAAACTCTGGCTGGGTATTAGGATGCTTTGAGCAGGTAACAAAAATAACAAGTGGCCTAAACAATAAGGATCTATTAACTCCAGAAGCGTGGAGACCGAGTCAGTTCCAAGCTGAATAACCCAGCAGTCCAATAATGTCAAGGGTATGCATACTTTCCAACTTTCCCCCCTCTGCCAACCTCACCACTGAATCTGCATCATCTCAGCCAAGGTCATAGGATAGTTCCAGGGGCCATTTGCAGACAGGGTGGTGGCTGGTGCAAAAGAGGAACATCTTCCCCCCAAATCTCTCTCTCTCTCTTTTTAGCAAGGAACCCCTTTCCCAGAAATGCTGAGAAAAACTTGCCTTAGCTATGAAATGGGAGTCATAGGTCCCACTAGCAAGAATTCAATCACATGCCTGTGCCTGAACCAGTCACTTGAAGGTGGAATCCAACCACCTTTACTGCATTGGACTAATCGTGAATAATAATTATAGCTAACCCTTACTCTGTACAGGTACTCCTCTAGACACTGTACCTGGATTAGCTCATTTAATACTCACAACAACCCCCTAGATAGCTCTTATCCTTTCTTGATAGATGAAGAAATTGAAGCATAGAGAGGTTAAGTAATTTGTCCAAGATCCCAAAGCTAGTGAGTGTCAGAGCCAGGATTTGAACCCAGGCAGTCTGGGGTCGGCATCAAAACGTGTAACTCCAGCAACAGAGAAGAAACAGGGGGAATAACTATTGGGCTCCCAGTATTTAACTTGAACTTTTCCTGTTTGCATTTGGTGCCATTTTGACTTCCTCCTTGTACCCGTTAGGGTTCTTTAGTGTGAGCAACACAAGCTGACTTTAGACAACATGAACAAAAGGATTTAAGTCGGAAGGATGAGAAACTCCAAGAATTGATGGGAAGGCTGGGGAACCAGGCTCAGAAAGGATCCAGGGCTCCTCAGGGGAGCAAAAAGCCAGAAACTAATTGGTAGCAATCTTGCCATGGCCACAGAGAATGGAAGATTCCAGGACCTGAAAGAGAGCATCCAAGTATCTAGCTCAGTCTCATGCCCTCCCCTGGGCTGTAAGGGAGCTTCGGTTTACTGACTCCCAAGACTAGGACTCCCAAGTGAAATCAGGGTCCTATTACAGAAGCAGGGAGACGGGATGCAGAGTGGCCAATACCCAGCAAATGCCCACCAGAGTAGCTCACGATGCCTGTCCCAGACACGACAGAGGTAGTGTGGTACATGTCCCTCACGTCGGGGCAAAAGATGCACAATCTCAACGGCACAGGGACAGCTACTTGGAGGAGGGGACACATGAGCACTCTCTCAGGTCCCCACAGAGGTGGTCTCCCTCTGATATCACCCTGACAGGCAGATGATTCTGTGAAATCCTTCTAGAGGTTTTCTGAGCCACTCTCCTGGGCAACGGCCCCTCCTGGCTTCTCCCAGCTGTTCTAGAAATTCTATCAGTGTGTCTTCTATTCACCAATGACAGGAAACTGGTAACAGCCCCAGAACATTCCTGAGCCTTTCTTTAAGACTGCATGAATAGAAGATCAAGTTGTAGGCTTACCCTCCCCTTGGCATGGTGGGTTTCACGCTTGGCCAGGTCTGTCGCTGCAAATAGCAAACCGTGACTGAGCACCTGCTGTGGGATAGATCGGGCACTAAGCACTTGGCAGGCACTATCTCATTTAACCCGCAGATGGCTGTCATTTTCCTTTTCTACAGATGGAGGAAACTGAGGCTTTAAAAGAATCAATGACTCTCCCTTGGGCACAGCCAGTCAGTAACATAGCAGGACTCAAATCTGATCCAGAGCCCCTGTTTCAGTCCCTTCCCTACACTGTTCCACACCCCATGGCTAGTGGGCCTCTTTTCTTCCTGCTTGGTCTAGGAATGGGATGGGACCTTAGATGGGACATTTGTCCCCGCCTGCCAGAGCCTTCGGATTGCGCTAGAATTGCGGTTGGAGAGGTCAAGCCTTTCCTTACCTCACCCAGGGCCATGGAAGGCCATGGAAGGCCATGGAAGCACAATAATGAGTTCTACTTTTTAATCTTCACAATGAAACCTTGTCTTCACCCTCATGGTTGTCTCTAGAGGACACGGCTCTGCCTTCTGTGGGTGCAGAGCATTCTTTCTGCTGCTCTTGTCGGTGCCCTCAACCTGGCAAAAGACCAGGGACTCTGCGGGTCCCCAGGGGGATGGGTCCGAAGGAGCAATTTTCCATCTGGGCTGCAAGAAGCCCCAGAGGCTCGGCAGAACCCCTTCAGGGGCAGCGCCACTCAGCTTCTCCCAGAGCACCCCATCTTTCCCTGTTTCTCATCCTGGTCTTCAGTGTAAGTTTTATTCTCTAAGACCCTTTGTCAAGAATTCATGGGTCTATTGGAGACGTGGATGCTTTTCCTCCACAAGATTCCACAAGGTTTTCCTTAAACGAAAACTAACACCGTGGCCCCCGGGACAGTTGCCTCTACAGAACCATAGCTTAATGTTCTCTCTTGGGCATCATTTGAGGGCCAATAACCAGGAATAGCCATGGATGCAGGAAACAGTTAAGCATATTGGTAAAAAAATAGAGAAAGTTGTCCCCTATTTTGCGTGATTCTCTTGAAACAAAAGACCCTGGTCACCAAGCCCTCTCAGAAATCTGGGCCAGGAGAGCTTGACCTTCCTTGTTCCCTGGCACCTTCCTACTACCGACAATAGAACCCTCCTATTTTACTCTTTGCTTGGCTACTAGGATGCCCAGAGCTAAGATCCTCAACCGGGCAGCTTTCTTTTTAAAACACGTGTATTTTTCCATTATATCATACTTGCATATTTCTTAAGAATTAGGAAATAAAAACAAGTACAAGAAAGCAAAATAATTTTACTCATTGTGTTTCTATTAAAAAAAACCTGTTAATATTTTCATCTATTTCTTTCTTTTTTTTATGCTTTCTGTTCTGTTTATGTGCAGTTTCATGTGATTTTGTTTGCAGGGATTTTTTCTTTTTACATAAGGGAAATCATCCAGTCTATAAAACTTTGTAGCTTGCTTTTCTCCACCTCACATCACATTCTTAAAGGATGCATAAGATTCCACCAAGGAGTTCAGAGGTCAGCAAACTTGTCTGTAAAGGGCCAGAGAGCAAATATTTTAGGGTTTTGAGCCATATACTATTTTTTTTAAAGATTTTATTTATTTATTTGAGAGAGAGAGAATGAGAGACAGAGAGCATGAGAGGGAGGAGGGTCAGAGGGAGAAGCAGACTCCCTGCCGAGCAGGGAGCCCGATGCGGGACTCGATCCCGGGACTCCAGGATCATGACCTGAGCCGAAGGCAGTCGCTTAACCAACTGAGCCACCCAGGCGCCCCGAGCCATATACTATTTTTGTCTCCACTGTTCCATTCTACATTGTGTACACGAATGGATGTGGCCGTGTTCCAATAAAGCTTTATTTACAAAACAGGCTACCAGTGGGATTTGGCCTGCCGGCTGTAGTGTGGAACCCCCCCCAGTATAGATGTACTCTTGTTTTCATAGACCTGTTGGCCGTTCTCACATGTTAGCACTTAGGTTTGCTTCCAGTATTATAAATGAGGCTACGTGGAATTTGCATAGAATTTTTTTCCTTAGACTATATTCCTGGAAACCAGGATGACTCTGCCCCAAAGTATGGATGTCTGTGAGGCAGAGCTCTTGGTGAAAGCTGTGAAATTGCTTTCCAAAACACTCTGGCAACTTCCACTACCAGCAGCGATGTGATAGCACCCATTCTCCTAAACCCTGTGTGCACTGGGCATTGTCTTCGAGACACTTCCTTTCCCCCTGCCCTGTCCCTTCACATGCGCACTCTGCTTTCGTCTGACGTTCGAGCCTTAGTCTATGCTTTTATTCTTTAATCTTCCTCGTGTTCTGGTTTTGGAAGTGAGCAAGATATAAGCAACCAGGGGGCCCCAGGGAGGCACGGAGTCCTGAAGGTCCAGGGTGGGGGGCACTGGCCACTAGGGCTGACAGCTGCCCTTCTCTGCCAGGTGAGGGACTTCCAGAGCCCGTGGGCCAGGTGGGAGTTGGGAGAGAAAGGAGCAACACGGTGGGAAGGGAAGAGAGTGGCTTTGTCGGTCAGCTGATTCCGGCTCCCATCAGGCTCCATGTTTGTGAGTGTGGGCAGGTTCTGCACCTCTCTGAATGGCTCATGTTGTCATCTGTAGAGGGGATAAAACAGTCAACTGCGCAGGATTGTTATGCGGATTCCACATGATCCTTAATAGCACAACCTCGCACAGTGCCTGGCACGGGGGAAGGACTGCATGTGTCTTGCTTAAGTGGAATTGACTTGAAAGTTAGGGTCTTAGGAGTGACGGGAAATAGATCATATGAAGATATTTTCAAAGAGAGAGAGAGTATGCCTACCACCTGGTGGTCCTTCGAAATGGAATTGATGGATGAATGAATGATTGGAACTTTGAAGCCAAACAGCTCCAGCTTTGTCACTTGTTAGTTGCACGATCCTGGACAATGCACCCCGCTCTCTGTGCCTCTGCTTCCTTCGCTGCAGGATGGGTTTAATAAATAAGGATATTTACGTAGTGTGCACTGATGAGGAAACTGAGCTTGGGGTGGCTCGTTTGTTCAGGGTCGCACAGCGGCCGCGTGGAGAGACGAGGGTGCCCAGCCGCAGCCGGCTGCGAGGGTGAACGAGACAAGGAATGGAAAGTCTCTGACTCGGTAAATGTTTGTTCCTTTCCACGAGCAGGATGCACTGGCAGCCTCGGGTCTTGGCCGGGGAAACCGAGCACAGGGGTGTGCAGCCCCCGTGGGAATGGGGACTGCCTTGGAGGCAGCTGCACGCCGGCTGTGAGTTGCTGGCGCTGGCGCGAGGGGGGACTCTCCAAGGGGGGTTCTCTGGAGACCACCGTCCCCAGGGGGCCGCTTCCCAAGCAGCTGTCTCGCCTCCACGGGGCCCGTCTGCGCTGGGGCCAGAGAGAGAAGGTGACTTTTCGCAGCAGCTTTTTGGCCTCGAGAGTGGAGCCCAGGCTTCTCTGACAAGCCCTATCCCTGGCAGAGGCATCCAAAGCCCACATGAGGGAGAGTGTGCTGGAAGCAACACCCGGCACAGGACGGTCCAGAGGATGAACTCCATCACAGTCAGCTGCTGTTGACCTTGTTAGGCTCATTATCGCTGTCACTATGGACTGGGGCCAGGTACAGGAGGCTTTCTCTCCTCCAGATGACATTTCAGCCACCCAACATCCCTCCAGGGTAGGTGTGAATACCCCCATTTGACAGATAAGGAAACTGAGGCAGGTACAGGGAGATAAGCACGTAACTAGTGAGTGACGGAGTGACAAGTGAGGACTTGAATTTAATTATCTGACTCGAGAGCCCATGTTCTTTTTTTTTTTTTTAAAGATTTTATTTATTTATTTGAGACAAAGAGAATGAGAGACAGAGAGCATGAGAGGGAGGAGGGTCAGAGGGAGAAGCAGACTCTCTGCCGAGCAGAGAGCCCGATGCGGGACTCGATCCCGGGACTCCAGGATCATGACCTGAGCCGAAGGCAGTCGCTTAACCAACTGAGCCACCCAGGCGCCCCGAGAGCCCATGTTCTTAATCACCACTCATATTTACTGCCCTTCGTTGGGCATAAAACCTCTTGGAGAAGTAGAAGGGCCTTTGAGTCCTAGAATAACCCACCTCCTTCCTCCTGGATTTGGCTGTGACCCAGGAACTGGGGGACCCTAGATTCCTTGGGGCCAGAGCTCTGGCTACTCTTTTGACTTGCTCATCCACACTTGACCTCTTTCCAGGGAGTATTTCATCCATTCAGTGACCCAACAAATGGTTTTTGGGGATCTTTCATGCGCCAGGCCTTGCTCTAGGTACAGGGGTGCATCGTGAATAATAATTGTAGCTAACCCTTACTCTGTACAGGTACTCCTCTAGACACTGTACCTGGATTAGCTCATCTAATACAACAACCCCCTAGATAGCTCTTATCCTTTCTTTTTTTTTTTTTAAGATTTTTTTATTTATTTATCTGAGAGAGAGAATGGGAGACAGAGAGCATGAGAGGGAGGAGGGTCAGAGGGAGAAGCAGACCCCCTGCCGAGCAGGGAGCCCGATGTGGGACTCAATCCCGGGACTCCAGGATCATGACCTGAGCCGAAGGCAGTCGCCCAACCAACTGAGCCACCCAGGCGCCCAGCTCTTATCCTTTCTTGATAGATGAAGAAATTGAAGCATAGAGAGGTTAAGTAATTTGTCCAAGATCCCAAAGCTAGTGAGTGTCAGAGCCAGGATTTGAACCCAGGCAGTCTGGGGTCGGCATCAAAACGTGTAACTGCCCTCATACTGTTGTGGCTCCGGTACTTCCTGCCTTCATAGAACTCAGAGGCGTTCTTCTTAACAGGCATGTTCAAACAGCACCAAAATAGTTTAATTCAGTTTTGTTTGTTGAGAAGTGAACTGGGCAGTGAGAAAAAATGATCCTGGATGTGTAAAGTGCTTGCCATCCCAGGGCCAGTGGGGAGGAGTCAGGGTTATGAAAGGGACCTTGTCCCACTCCCCACTCCCCCCATGGCTTTGGCTGCTGTGTGCCCTTTGGCAAGTCTTGTCACCTCTCTGAGCTTCCATTTCTTTACTGTCAGTACCTATTCTACCTGCCTCCAAGCACTTTTGTGAAGACTAGATGACATGACAGGTGGAAACAAGATTTCACAATAGAAAAAAAAGAAAAGCACTGGGCAAGGATTTATTCTTGGACCAGAGTGAAAATTTGGTTAGTTTGATGAATGGATGAATAAATGAATGAATGATTGTTCCTAGCAGGCCTACGGATTGGCTTGGGAGAGATCTGTTGATGTTTTTCAGGATCCCATCAGGTCTCTGTCCTTGGCCATGTCCCTTGAGTTCTTTTGCATCTGATTTTTTTTGTGAGCCTCTGAGACTGTTTTAGCAAACATTTATTAATACCTGTTGAGAGATAGGCCCTGTGCTAGACTCTCTGGGGACACCAAGATGAATCTGGAATGCTCTCTGCCCTCAGGCACTCACAGGCCAGGAAGAGAAATGATAATATGATTAACTACTACTAATAATACTGCCACAAACAATGATGACCAGCAATTATCAAGCATTTACCCCACACTAGATGTTGTGTTGAGTTTTTATATACATTATTTCATTTAATAATTACAACAGTCCATGAATTTACTAAAACTACTGTCCCATTTTACAGATAAGAAAACCGAGTCAGACAGTAACTTACCCAAGTTCATACAACTCTGAAGTTATAGAGCTGGACGTGAAATCTGAGAAAGATGTGAATACCAAGTAATTCTATTATTAGATAGAAACTACTGTGTATCCTATTAAAGGGGCAAGGACAAGCCTCTTAGGGCTCAGAAAGAGAAGGAAGAAGAATGATGGTGGTGGTGGTTGGTGGTGATAGTGATAACGGTGATGGTGATGATGATGTTGTTGATGGTAATGATGATGGCCTTTATGATGATGGTGGTGATGTTGGTGATGGTGCTGTTAATGGTAAGGATGATATTTATGATGATGGTGGTGGTGGTGGTGATGGTGGTGATGATGATGATAATGTTGATGGTAATGATGATGGTATTTATGATGATGGTGGTGGTGGTGGTGATGGTGGTGATGATGATGATGATGATGATGTTGATGGTAATGATGATGGTATTTATGATGATGGTGGTGATGTTGGTGATGGTGCTGTTAATGGTAAGGATGATATTTAAGATGATGTTGGTGGTGGTGAGGATGGTGATGATGATGATGCTATTGATGGTAATGATGATATTTATGATGGTGGTGGTGATGATGATGGTGGTGATGGTGCATGGTGCTCCTGCTGCTGTTGATGGTAGTGATGATGATATTTATGATGATGGTGGTGGTGGTGGTGATGGGAATCACAGGGATGAGGATGATGGCGATGATGATGATAATCCTCTGGTGCCCAGTTGTTGAGCTTCTGCTTTATGCCAGGCCTTCATCTGGTTGCTTTCTACTATTTCATTTCATCCTCATAACAACTTCCCAATGTCAGGATAATTATCTCTGTTTTACTCATGAGGACTGTAAGCTAGAGAAAGGCTGAGTGGGCTCTCCATGGGCAGACATCCAGTCTGAACTGGACTTGAGCTTGAGCATGCCTCACTGCAGAGCCACCACTCTCCCGGGTGTACCAGGGCCCCTAACCTGTGGACCATGGGCCCACCCATCTTAGAGATGCTCCATAAATATCTATTGAACGAATATTGACTGAATGGATTCCTAAGGGATCAACACCTTAAGCCCAGAAGGCATAAATAACATGTCTCGAATGAGTAGGTGTAACCATTATTTAAATATACGTGGTAGTGCTGTGATAACTAAATTACAAGTTAATTGTAAAGTATTACGTTCATTGTGGCTTTTGTCTTATTCTTTATTTGCCCAGTGAAAAGATGCTAAGTGCATAGTTACGAGGAGTTTTGAGAAACGGTTTCACAGAAAAAGGAGTCCTGGTGCTGAAAGTGGTGGGAAGCATCATGCCATCCTGCATGGCACGTGCAAAATGCTTTGCCTGGCGTCTGGCACAGGATCACTCAGAGGAGGGAGGAAACCCACGGGGATGGGGATTGGGAGCCTGGGGCATTTGTCCTGCAGGTGTAAGACCTGAGCTGTCACTCTCAGTAGCTCTCTTTCTGTAAGACCTGACGCCAGCATCTAATAGCTTTCCCAAATGGCTATCCAATGCTCACGTGAATGAATGAATAATGAAAGCAACAATGAGTGAGTTATGACGAACAGTGCTCAGGGAGCCCATGAGGGGATGTTTTCCCCAAGGAGTGCTTGAAAGTGAGAGTTTCTCAGCCTGAGAGCCGAAACAGAATGCAGGGCTGGTGGCTGGACTTGCGGCTCTGCAAGTGGGGTTATGAGGCTGGGGTTGCCTCCCTGGGGGAGTCTGATCTTGACCCGGTGATGACCATGTTGGAAGAGTGGAGGTGACTGGAGCTTGGCTCTGAGGCCATTCTCAGCAGAGCTGTGCTCACCATTTTTGGATGTATTTTTCCAACTCAAGTGTAAGCTGACAGATGGTGGTGGAATAATATTCTCACTTTCTCTACTTCCCACAGGCCTCCCTCCAACACAGTCCTGCAAGCTCTTAGAAATCTCTGACACATCTCAACCATGAGACCACGGCCGGCTTTTGGCAGGTAAGCTCCCCCCATCCCTCCCCATGCATCCCAGGACACAGAGCAATTTCAGCACAGCCCAAAGGCCACTGGGCTGTGCTTGTGGCCAGGAGGTAGGTGGGGATGACTTCAGGCTTGGCAGGAGAATGGAGCCCCCCATTCTGAGGAGATTTAAGGAAAAAGCTACCAAATGTCCGGAGTCCTGCATCTGGCATTTCTGCAAATGGCAGCATATGGCGGTGGGAACGTATCCTGGGATGAAAGCCAGGGAACTGGTTCTGACCCTAGGTCTGCCTTTACTGCTCAGAAAAATCTCCAGCAAGAACCTCCCTTTCTGGGTCTCTGTTTCCCTGTCGGAAAATGAAGGAATGAGACTCAGTGAACGGGGCAGCCCATAAGCTGGCCATTCCAGCCTCCCGCCAAGGCCACGGAATGGCAGAGAGAGGCATGGGGATGCCATTGCGGCTGTCCACCATTTTCCTGTCCGATTGCTCTCTGGACCTCACATCCACAGAGAGCCTGGGCTGGGCTGTGTGTGTGCTGTGCGTGTGCATGGATGCATTTGGGGGCAGGACCTGTGTCCCTTCTAGCAAATTCTGCTTGAACTCAGACTCAGACCTGGATGGTCACTACCCCTCTGCCTGCCCTCTCATGGCTGGGCAGAACACCATGGTCACTAGAGGATGCAGTGCCCAGATGGTCAGGGCAGAGCCTCCCCATGTGCTGAGAGCATGGGCAGGCCCGCAGCAGAATATGGGTGTGAAGATCAAGCTGGGTGAGGGGCAACACAAGGTGGGAGGCACTCATTAGAAAGGAAGGAGTATAGGGCCAAAGCTCATGGGCAGAGCTGCAGGGCAGGCAGGCTGGGACAGCTGCCTGGAAAATGGGGCCAGTGGGGTACCGAGAGCCAGAGATGACTAAGGCATGTCGCCGGACTCAGAAGGTGTCCCATCCAAAGGAGGAGATACTATGCAAATAGCTATGGTACGGGAGGCAGGAGGGTTCCATTCTGTCTGGGTTTGGTGGTAGGGGTGGTTTACAGAAGACCATTTGAAGGTGATTTGACTTGACTTGAACTGGGCTTTGAAGGATGAATAGAAGTTCACCAGATTTTAAAAAAAAATGGAAGAAGGGCATTCTAGGCTGAGGAGACAGCAAGTGCAAATGAGCAGTGGCTGAGATGTGGACAGGTGGGGGTAGAAGTGAGGCCAGGAGAAGTGGGCAGGCCTTCGGACGCCATGCTGAGGGGCTCAGGGTGGGCCCTGTATGATCAAGGAAGGGAGGTAGTCCCAGAGTGGGGCCAGAAGAGGCCTCTGGGCCCCGGGGAGGGGCTGCGAACTAAGAAGAGGTGCTCAGTTGGAACTCACTATACCTGAACAATGGGGCCCAGGGCAGGACACCCCTTGCGGAAGTGTCTGGGGCCCCTTTGGGGCCCTTCAGGTCTCCCCATGCATAGCATCGGCAGACACTCTGGGCCCCCTGTCCTGTGGTGGAGTCCTCTCCGGTAGAGGGCTGCGGGGCTTGCAGTGCCCCAGCTCTCCCTATTCTCCCTCGCCCCATCCCTGAAGACTAGGCCACCCCCCATGACAGCATCCCTTTAAGGACCCAATGCTGTCAGTAAGGCCCTTTCCAGCCTTCTCCTGTCCACGAATAACAAGGTGGCCCCTGTCCTAGAGTCATTTTCTCTGTGGTGGGTAATACTGCACAATTTTGTCCTTTTACAGTTTCCTCTCTTGGCAGAACTCAAAATACTCTCACATCTGTCATCTCACGGGAGCGTAGAAAGAGTAGGCTCCGGGGCCCAGCAGCGCTGGATTCCAAACCTGCCGTGGCACTCCCATGGGGAGCGGGGTTACCAGTCTGAGCCTCAGGGTTTTCGTCTCTAAAACACCTACACCTACTTCCTCAGGTAGTTCCAGAACCTACTGCCCGAGCAGGTGAAAGTCTGGCTCCCTGTCCACTGGACAGGCGGCACTTACCTCCCATGCTTCTCCACCGGCTCGCATCTGTGTGATGGAGCGGGTCTGCTGACAGGCAGGGGAACCGAGAAAGGCCTGTGAGGTTTTGCCTTAAAAGGTGGCGTGAGCACTTAACACCTGTGCCTTTAACAGGCAGGCAGGCCAGTTACCTTGATGTTCCTTTAAAAAGTTCATGCAGCAGAACTTTCCTGACACCCCTTCTGTTCCATGCACCGGCGGATACCGGGAATCCC
Source organism: Mirounga angustirostris (assembly GCF_029215605.1). Lineage (NCBI taxonomy): Eukaryota > Metazoa > Chordata > Mammalia > Carnivora > Phocidae > Mirounga > Mirounga angustirostris. Next base: position 157,989,729 of record NW_026991712.1, read on the forward strand.
GACAGGGATTCTGGAGAAGGGACATGTAAACAAGTAAATTGCAATGCACCGTAAGAAAGGAAAAGCGCTGTGGAGGAGGGGTGTGTGAGCCGGCCGGCCGTGGAAGGATCAGGAGGAGTCTGTCAGCTCAGGAGGAAGGGAGGGCGGGGTTCCAGGCAGAGGGACCCGCGTGTACCATGCAGAGCCCATAGGAGACGTCTTGGTGTGGTGGGGCATCCATGTTGGGGTTTATGACGACCAGCCCTGCAGAGCTCCCCGTCACGGGGAAGCATTCAAGGAAGCCGAGCACCCTGCCCCCTTGTCAGCTCAGGAGGGTCACGTCCAGGGCCAGTCTTCACAGTTGAAGAAGAATAGCATCAACAGGCTCCATGTGAAGACCAGATAGGCAGCCTCTAGTGCCAGGCATCGAGGAGCTTCCAAGGCTCTCCTTGGCTGGTGTGGAGGGCGTACGTGACCCACGGCTCTGGAGTGGTCCTGGGGATGCTGTTGCTGCGTCTGTCCTGGGAGCAGGGATAGAGATGGGTGACACTGGGTCCCTGCCCCCAGTGCAGAGAGGGAGGTGGACAGGGCCTCCTATGCCCACGTGGCAGAGCTACTGACGCTGTCACCAGGGGGCATTCACAGAGCTATGGGACCATAGAGGAGGGGGAACCAGAGGGCAGGAGCCGGGGGCATCCTCAGGAGGGAATCTTAGCCAGATGGTAGTCATACAAATCGTTCTTACAACTAATGATTACTTAGCACTTACTACCTGCCAGGCACTGTTCTAAGAGCTTTGGATGGATTTACCCTCAACTTGCACAAGTCCGCAGAGTGTCGTCATCTTCTTGTACAGATGAGGATGACTGATGCACAGAGAGGCTGAGTCATTGTCCCAAGCACGCACAGCTGGGAAGTGGCCTAGCCAGGCCGAACCCAGGCGGTCTGGCCTCAGAGTCCACACTTGAACGGCCTAGGGCAGCCTAACACTAAGCCTTCTCCCAGAACTAGAGGCACTGCCAGGGTTGGGACTATGCTTTGCTCTAGCACAGAGTAGGTACGCCATAAAAACGTGTTCGCTAACAAGAATGCACAGATGCATGGATGAAATGGCCCTGGAAGAGGTGGGGCTGAAAATGAGGATGGGGACAGGCAGCGCAGAGGCTGCAGCTAGAGCAAAGGCCTCGGGTCCCAGCTGGCTTTGCCTCCAGGCACTGCCAGGTCCGGAGCACTGGACCAGATAAAAGAGAGTTTGACCGGCAGCCTCCCTGGCCAACCCTGCCTGCCCGGAAGACCTGGCACCTTCCCCTGCAGCCCTCCCCACCTGCCCTGTCCCACGTGGGGAAAGGGCAGGTGCTGTGCTATTCATGTCCCTGTGCACTCTCTGTCACCCGTTCCCTCCAAGGCTCCCAGGGACTGATCTGGCAACAGGACCCCAAGCCCCCCATCCCCTTCCAGAGGCAGAGAAGGCATGCACCACCCAAGAGGGACCCAGGAAAGACAGTTCAAAACTTGTTCTTGTAAGAAATTGCTTTCTCACGGAGACTTCAAGGAGCAGGTGATTTTCAAAGACCCTTTCTTCAAGCTCTGTGGGCTGCGAATGGAAAACCAGGCTTGGGACCTAGCTCTGTGGCTTCCTGGCTGGGCACCCTCGGGTGATGAATTCGCTTCTCTGTACCCCAGTGGCCAGCTCCATAAAGCGGGAAGAGCAACAACTGCAGAATTAAAGGGGCTAATAAAGTGTGGGCAAAACTCCTGTACAGGACCGGACTCAGGGAACAGTGTTTCTCGGCTTCCTGCTTTGCTCCTGGGGCCTCGGTTTGCTCCATAAAATGAAGGTTGGAAGACATCGATCTTTAACACCTTTAACAGCTTTGACATCCTGGGATTCAAAGTTGCCAACACCAGTCGACTAGATACATAAATATATTTACACACACAGATACACTATGTGCCTTCCGGGTATGCGGTGTAGTCATTTTTATAAACTTAGAATGTATATTAAGTGATATTTAGCATAAATATACAACTTACAGCGGTCTTATGTTTTCTTCTGGTTGCAAAAGTAGTACATAAGTTATTGAGAACATTTTGGAAGGTACCAGAAGAGAAAAAAAAGTTCACCCACTATTTCACATTGAAGACTGAGATACAGCCTCTTCGGCATTTAGTGAATTCCTCTCCCCCACTTTTTCTATGCACAGATTTCTTAAAAATCTATTTGGGATTCTACTCTGCATTCTATTTTTTAACTCGAGCGGAGCTGCTGGAGGAGGCCCCTGGGATGGGCTGCCGCCGCAGGGCCGAGAGGAGAGGTGCGGGAGGTGGTAGCTGACACAGCGGTCCCATGCCCCCCCCAACCCCCCCACCCCGCCCCGGGCGGCCGGCTGGAGGCATCTGACCCTCGGATGTTCCGTGTCTCTAGCGGGGGCACATTCTACGCTAATTTTAGCTTAGCCTCTCAGGCCTGCTGGCCTTGGGGCCCGCACATAATGGACGCCTTATGTAGACAGCTGCCAACAGTGCAGGAAGAAGCGTCCCACCTTAAAATGTTCCCCGTCACTGGCCAGTCCTCTGCTCGGGGAGAACAAGCCGGCTCCCTGTTCCTTCTCCCACCAGGAAGGGGCCGTTGTTGACGTTCATGGCCCAGCAGGCTGGACCTGGCGGGCAGGTGGCCCACCAAACACACGGGTGATTGCTTCTGTGGACGGGGCCGTGTTTTTACAGGACAGGCTTTGATTTGAGCTGGAACAGCTGAGAGATCTCCCGAGAAATGGCTGGGCTGTGTGTTTGCAGCCCGGCAGCAGGGTGTCTGAAATGTCACCGGGTGTGTATATAGAACCTTCTGGAGCCTCGCCTTGATGCTTTACCTTTGTCAAGTATGTACAGATGTACAGTGTCCTTTGACATCCCTTTTTATCCCGATGATGTATGTCTTGGGTGACAGTACTCCCCTGTGACAGGCAGGGGACCTGAAGTGGAGAGGGGGAAGTAATTGGCTCAAGGTCACCCAGCAGATCTGTGGCAGAGACTTGAGCATGAGTGTGGGTCTCTCCCGTTCCAAGTCTGGGACTTTTTCCTTTCATCAGCACCACCTAGGTGAGCTGTTCGACCAAGTCCCTATCCATCTGCTCTGTGTTTCCCTATATTTGGCCTTGTTTTTCCCAAATGAGGTCCTTTCATTTTCACCTTAAAAGTCATACCTGTTTATTTGAAAATACATATACCTAGCTGGTCTGTTTCTATGGCACAGATCTGATCATGGAAGAATCTTGGTTCAAAATGCAAGAAGTCTCTGTTTGGCCACAGCATGAAGCCCACATGCCTCAGGCTGACCTCCAACCTCCACCACATGCTCTCTGCTGGAACCCCCCAAGTCTGGGCTCCTGCAGCACTTAGATCTCTCTCTCGTGGCACCTAGGTAGGGTTGGGAAATTTCCCTTATGATCTGCTTCCTGACCAGAATGGAGCTCCACAGGCGGGAGACCTGCAAGCTGCTCATCTGCATGTCCCTGGGGTCCGCACTGGGCCAAAGTGTCAAGCCCAGTAAATGTCTTGGCCCCCAACCCACAGTCTTTCATGAGAAACCGGATCTTTAATCCAGGCTTAGAAATGAGCCGAGGCCTGCCCAGCAGCTGCCAGCCCAATACAGAAGTGGCTGCTTGGCTGGACTCCCAGGAGAGGCCTGCAGGACCAAGCGAAGAACCCCCGACCCTGTGCAGGCTGGGTAGAAGAAACCGGAAGGGCGTCCCCAGATGTGTGCTGGAGACCATCCCCTGCTCCCATGGCAAACCTTCCCCCCCACCCCTCCACTCTCCCATCCCCTGGCGACAATACAGCCTGTGTCATACATACGCCAGCCTGGACAGTGGCTCTTTGACCAAGTCTGATGCTCTTCAGGAACAATCCATGGGCATTGCACGCTGCTCTGGGGGAAGAACAGTACTCTAGGGACTATGTTGATTTCGTCAGGGCAGGACCCTTGCTCTCCGACTCCAGATGAGACTCCTCTCTGGGCCACGGCCCCTCAGCCTCCCAGACTTGGGTGCCTTCGGAGCGCCTTCGGAGTCCCACGGCCTCGGCTCCAGCCAGTCCTGCGCTTAGGAGCTATGGGCTCCGTCTTGCTGGACGTCAATGTCTTCTTTGCAAAATGGGAGTAGCGAGAGCAGCCTTTCAGGGCTGCTGTATCTTACGGGGATGTGCCTTTCAGAAAGTGTAGTGATGCAGCAGATGCAGCGTGAAGCCCTGCGTCCCTTCTTCTGGAGGGCTCTCAAGAGCTCGAGAGCCTCCCTGAAAAGTGCCCAGGCTGCTCAGTGAGGGTGGTGGCCTCAGGGAGAGGTTGCACGTGGCACATCAGGCTAGCTGTGACCAATTCTTTGATTCTGACATGGGCTTGGGGGTTTAGCCAAAGATGAGAGGGAGGAAAAGAAAAACTCCTCCTGTTTTCTTACGAAAGTCCATGGAAAAGTGAGTGTTTATAATAGAATCCTTTCACTTTCCTTTTAGCTTTCTAGAAAGATGTCTGTCATTCATTTGTCCTTTCATTTATTCATTCATCCTACAGATATGTCCATGGCCCCAACCACTTGCCAGACGTGGCAGGGGATGTGCTATAAGCGGCATGGGGACCCTGCCTTTAGAGGGCTCAGCGTGTAGCAGTCGTTGTAATTTGGGGTGAAAAGTGACATAGGAAAGGCACAGTGTTGAGTGAGGGAGTGGTCATTTCCTGCAGGGCTGGTTGGATATGTTTCCATGAAGATAATGGCACCAAAATGAGCCAGTTAGAAAGCATAGAGGTAGAAGATCCCAGTCTCTAAAGAAATAGAAGCCTAAAATACCCAAGAATAAACTTAAGGAGGTATTGTGAATTGGTCTATAAATTAAATAAAATCCCATCAATTTTTTTTCATAAAATTATTAGAAAGTACCTCCGGAAAAATAAACATGGGTGATTAGCTTAGAAAAAGTCAGTGTTGGTAAAGGAATAGGGCTTTGGCTCAATGGACAGAACAGAGCCCCCAGAAGTAGCCGTAAGTGAGCGCAGCACTCAGAATTAGAGACAAACAGCCAGAAGATTCCTAACGTGCTCTCAAGACAACCGGCTAGCTATTTGCAGAAGAAAAACAAAGCAAAACAAAACAAAACTGGATCCATACCTCAGTCCTGGTGCCAAAATAAATTTCTGGGTGATAAAAAAAAAAAAAAAGCACAAAGCCATAAAGCTATTAGAAGAAAAACAATGAGGGAATGTTTGTATCGTATTGAGAGAACATGTCCTTAAGTGTAAAACAAATCCAGAAGTCATGAAAGAAAATAAGTATAAAGACCCCGTGGACCAAAACCACAATAATCAAGGTCAAAGGGTGATAACAAATGAAGGAAAGTGTCTCAACATTTGTGTGACGGGTAGAAGGTTACTAGCACCAGTATAGAAAGAGCTCATAAATGAAGTGAAGACAGATTGTCAGTAGAAAAACAGGCAGGCAGCTTGTGAACAGGCAATTTGCACGAGACAAAATACAGGGTGTCGTAAGCATAGGAGAAGTGTGGTCCCCAGGAGTCAAAGGATACACATTAAAGAATCAAGATGTATTTCTGGGGCCTCTTTCAAAAAGTGAGAATACTTGCAGAGATGAGGAATGGGTCCCAGGGATACTTGAGCACTCTTTATGGGTTGTGAATTGATACACATTTTCTGAGATGGGTGGTGGATTTAGTAATATGTACCCACATTTTCAAATGTATATACCTTCCACTCGACAGTCCACTTCTGAACAGTAGTCCTAAGGAAACAATAAAAAAATACCTGGAACGGTGTATGGAAGAAGACAGCCAGAGCACGCTGGTTAAGAGTGAGGCATCAGAGGTCAGAGAGACCTGGCTTTAAGCTGTGTGACCCTGGAAAAGTTACTTAACCTCTCTGAGCATCAGAGCCCTCATCTGTAAAATGGGCATAATAATAACATCACCATCATAGGCTTGTTGTGCACTTCATCTAAGATAATACTTAGAAAACTCTTCACAGAAGGCTGTGTCCCTAGTAAGTACTGAATAAATGTTCGCTATTTTATTATTGCCAATGAGGATGTTCATCATAGTATTGTTTATAATAGGGAATAATAGGAGACACCAAATTGGCCATCAGTAGGGAACTACTGGTTAATAATGGAAGAAATGCTCAAAGAGAGGCAGCCATTTGGAGACCTGTATTTATGGACATAGAAGGGTACCTTTGACATGTTCATGTATGACTTTCATCTTAAAAAAAGGTATCAAAAGCATATAGAAGGTATGTTCCCAAAGGCATCAAAGTATACATCTGTGTATCTAGAAAAGTACAGTCAATTCTTGTCATTCAGAGTACTTAATGTTCTATGAAGTTCCCACAAACACTGAATGAGTGAATGCTGAGCCGTTGCTCCTACGGGGAATACAGCATTCAGTTCCTGCGAGCCTCTGGTCACAACATTCTTGTCAACTGATCAATGCATAATGTTATTTTACATGTGTTTCTGTTAAAAACACCTTATGTAATAGATAATGTTGATTCATTAACATTGAGCTCATGGGCAACAAAAATGTCACTAATACCTGAAGGCAGCTTGTCTAACACATGTACTTTTTCTATAAGGCACGTCACAGCGAAATCACCAATGAAAGGCATAAAAAATGCAAAAAAAAAGTCGGCACTAAAGAGAGTGTTAAAGGGACACTTGTTTACATATGGGAGCTGAAACGAGAAGGCAGCATCGTGTTTCTTGACCTCAGCTGGAAAGATGCACATAGGGCAGCTCACATTTTTCACCGCTCTGCTCCTGACTGCAAATGACCATAAAAATACCATGAGTATTGATTTGGGGGGTTACAAATAAATTTTAGTGAGTAGGTGAATTTGCAAATACAGACTCTGAATAATGAGGTTCAACTGTATCTAGAAGTGTGGTTGTTATCTGAGAGTCAGCATTTTTCCCCTTCTTCCTTGTAGTGGACATGTAGGAGTATCAGTCAAAGCAGTGAGTTTTCTTTCTTTTTTTTTTTTTTTTATTTTGGGAAGAAAAACTTGTCATCAGTGGTATTTCATTGTCAAGATAAAAGCCAGACTTGTTAGGATAATGAAAACAGCTATGGCTTTTATCTATTGCTTATGATGTGCCACACACACTTCTAAGCCCTTTACCATATAGTAACTCATGTACTTCTCACCCAAAGGGATAGGTACTATTAATGTCTTCACCTTACAGGTGTGAAAATGGAGGCAAAGAGAGGTCAGGTAACGTGCCCAAGATCCCAGTTAGTAGGAGGCAGAGTCTAGATTGGAACCCAGGCAGTCTGACTCCAGAAGCCGTATTTTCAACCAAAATTCTGGCTGGCCCTGGGTTGCAGAGATGCCCAGGAGCATCTGACCAGGACCTCCAGTCTAGATTGTGGGCGGTGAGAGGGGCACACCAGGCTTTGGGGGTTCATGCAGCGGGAGGCCTTCCCAGCCCAGCCTGAGGGCTTAGAGAAGGTGACACTAGCCAGCACTCCACAGTCTGGCTCCCCTTTCTTTCTCAGCTCCTTACAGGCATGCCCTCTCTCCCACTAGAGCATTCCACCATGAGTCACACCCAACTGTCCCCGTCCTTGAGCCTGCCATGCCATCTTACACTTGTGGGCCTTCTGCCTATCTCCCAAGGCTCAGCTCAAAAGCCATCTTCTTTCTCAAGCCATCAGCAAGAAGCGAGGGCTCCTTCTCCTGGTTGGCCATCTATTTTTGAACTCTATGGCCATTATCTCTACTCCCCCAACCATCCACCAGCCTCTAATGAACTTGTCTCGGAGATCCTTGGATTCCCCAGCACCCAGTATGTTCCTCGCACATTTGATCTATCAGTACAAGTGTGTTGGGTAGACAGGTAAACTAACAGATGGCAATACCTAAGATTCTGAGACCCCCAAGGATCTAAGCAAGCTGGATTGTGACATGGTTGTTGTTGAAGGCCGGCAAGGCTCTGGAGAGTTCTGGAGGGCTGAGCTGTCTCTGTGACCACAGAATCAGGAGGCAGAGCTGCCAGGGCTGTAAGGCCAACATTAGCCACGGTGTTGTTTCTGTGGCTTCTGAAAAACCCCCACCCCAGTGGGAAAGACTAAGAAAGGTCCCATTCAGCTTCTCTTGGCATTTCCAAGGGAAAGGATGGGGTTTGGATTGGCTGGGCCAGGGACATCTTTTCTAAAATAGCTTCATGCATATTCAACTGCTCCCTGAAATAGTCGAGTGGCTATTTTAAGCAGCTTCTACTCAGATGCCCACACATAATGGCATCTACCTTGAGCATGTAAACCAGCAAGAAGCAAAGAAAAGGGTAAGGGAGGACAATGTAAGGAGGCTTTTGATGGAGTTCTACCCCTCCCCCCCCACCCCTTAATGTGTTTTCTTCTCAGGGACTCTCTTGCATGAAATTGAAAGTCATGGTTACTATGACAACTTCCTAGAGGAGTTTTCCCATCCAGTGACCTCACCCACCCAGATCCCAGAAAGCACAACTGCGCAGGGGGCAGTGGTAACTTGGGGTGCGGTAGGAGAGGTGCAAAACGGAAGTCAGTTCATGGACTCCGGAGAGAGCTCCTCGTTGCCCATTTCCTCCTGCTTTACGCACAATTCTAACAGGTTCCAGCAGGCTGGAAGTGGAGGCCGGGGAGGACAGGGAGAGGTGGGACCCGACTGCAGGGGGTTGAGGTTACAAAACATAATCCAGCCGTAGGGGTGAAGAGAGAACAACTCCACAAAGGCAATATTTATTAACAAATATATGCCAGGACATCAGTGTACCCTGTACTATTTGCTGGGGAAATAACGATAAATAAGACATGGGTATGAAATGAACATGTAAATAAACAATTGTAAGTGTATTTATCTAAGCTTTAACTTTGTTTCCCACCCCACCCCCAAAGATTCAAAAGAGAAGCTGGAAATATAATGTAGTAAGTGCCACAGTTGAGGTGAGGACACAGGATTCACGAAGGAAGGAAGCAGGTCTGAGCCACATCTCTGGGGCTATGGAGGCTCTGTTCCATCAGACGAGCTCTCTGGGGCCACATCCCATGTGGTCAGAGACCCCCACACCCCTAGTCCCCTCCCCTCTGCAGGTCTCCCTGTGTCATGACATTGAATGACGTTTGGAAGAAAAGGAGATTGTAAAAGCTTCCCAGGGAGAGGTGCAACTCTGAGAATGAGTGAGACGTTCACTCTGGCATCGCAGATGAGGCATCAGGACAAGGAAATGACCAGGGAGGCTGGAAGCCTGGGTCCCAGCAGGAGGGCTGCGACAGGGAGGGTCTGACTCCAGAGCAGCCGGCTCAGCTAGGTGTCGGGGAAGAAACGGCTTGCTTTACAGGTCTGGATTTATAGTCACACCGTTGCCCCATAATCCCCCAGGAAATGTTCTGTTTTGTTTTGTTCAGGGCACCCTGAGAAAGACAGGAAAGTGTGTGATACCTTTTTGGAAGCTGGTCACTCAGAGGGTTTGGGTGAGAGCCACAGCTGAAGTTCAAGGACGTGAGCTTCGGCTCTGCGAGGGACACCTGGCGAGCGTTACTTCTGAGCTGGCCCCTGTGAAGGCTTCGGGAAACAATCAGTAAGCAGCCTGGTGCCCAGAGGTGGCTGCGTCCGTCCATCCTGTCCATCCCCTGTCGCTCCTCCATCCGCATGCAGCTCCTTTATTCTCCATTTGTTCCTTCGTTTGTTCACTCATTCATTCCTTCAGTTGAAACTACAGACTGGGATGTCGTTGGCATGGATAACGGTTTCTTTGCTGAATTTTCAGGGATCTGTGATACCCCTGAAATTCTAAGAGAATGAACACAGAGTCTGTGTTCATCTTCTGAAGAGAGAGTGCATAGCTTTCAGCAGATTCTCAAAGGAGTAGGGGACCCAAAAAAGGTTAAGAACCACTGAGAGAGATAGGAACTGTTTTATTTTAAAACAAACGGTTTCACCTTTTGGTAGACAAGCAGGGTAAAGGAGTGCTGAGGGAAATCCCTAGTTCTGTGCCAAGCTGCCTCAGGTGACAAAGTGTCCCTGGGGACTCTACCAGGGTCCCCAGCATTGCTGCACACCTAGCGTGAGGACACAATGCAACTGAGCTGGGCGCAGAGGCCTGAGCATCGAGGCAAGGCAGGATCCTCCCCCTACTACTCCTCTCTGTTTCTCCCTCTTCCCAACCACAGTCTCTCTGCAAGGCCCCTTTCCAGCCTGCGCTTGGCAGAAAGTGAGGAGGCCCTTCTGGTTTGGATAGATTTAGAAAGCTGGAAGAAATCTGAGAAAGGAGAAAGCATATGAGCTAGAGTTGCAGAGGTCTGGGTATTGAATAAGACTTTGAAGGGGAGGAGAAGCTAAGGCTTATTGATCAGTTATAAAAGTCAGGTTGTGTCAGACCTTGTCTGGAAAGCCTCCAGTGGCTCTCTGTCTCTGAGTAAAAGCCAGAGGTCTTATAAATGTCTTCTCAGCCCCAGTGATGTGACCACCAATGACTTCTTACATATTCCATATCCTCTGGCCTCCATACTGTCCCTCAAACTCTGGCCTCAGGGCCTTTGCACATGCTGTTCCATCTGCTAGGAAAAATATACTCAGGTCTTTACTTAAATGTCGCCTTCTTCTCCGGGAAGCCCTCTCTAGCCCTAATTAAAATGGCAAAACCTCCTATTGCCACTACCCCATCTCCTGCTTTGCTCTTCTTGTCATCTAACCTGACGTTGTCTATTGCTATTCCCAGTGCCTGAGACCATGCTTGGCCCATAGTTGATGCTAAATTAATATTTGTGGAATGAATGAATTGACTCTTTTCATGCTCTGAGCTAGCTGTTTTAACATACTATAATCTGCTGATCCTGTAATAAGTATTCTGCAGGGCAAGTTTTATTTTCCCTTTCTCAGATGAAAACCAGGGACTCAGCAGCTAGAACAACTTCCTGGGTTCTGGGGTCTCAGACACTCCTGCTGTCTTTTTGTTTCCACACCCCTGTCCTGCAGGGCTTTGATACTGCCTTCAGCAAGGCTCCTTGAGTCAGGCAACAGGCTGGGTTTGCACATGATCTGGCCATGTCTGGGCCAGATGGTGTTTGATATATGCTGGAGGTGCGAGCCACATTACACTCATCAGAAGCGAAGTAGAGGTGAAAAGAAGACCACTCTGGGGGTCTTTTGATGGATTCCTACTCCCCATTGCCACCCCATAATGTATTTTAAATAGCAGCTCACTTTTCTGGAAGAGATTACTGCAACGAGGACTTTGCTCTTTGAAAATAAAGCCCAGAACCCAAAAGTAAGCCCAGAATGCATCAGAGAGACACAGTGGACGTTGGAGAGCCAGTTCGTTTGCTGGTAGTAGAGTCCATTGGGTGGTCCCCTGCCCGAGTCCTTCACTGTTACACACAATTCTAACACATGCCCAGCCTGGGGGAATAGGGGGTGTGGGAAGGTGGTGAGACAGGATGCGGGCTACAGGGATGGGGAGAGAAACCATGTTACACCCCCCCACACACACAGGTGCTCTGGTTACTGAGAATCATGAAGATGGATACACACAGAATACATCTTTAGGGAACTTAGAGTCCAACAAGAGAAACGTATGGAAAACAATCAAATTTAAGTGTACTCATTTATCCAAATCGTCACCCTATTCCAACAAGGATTCCAGAGAGATTTGGGGAATATGATATAGTACTATTCTGTAGTTGAGGTGGGGATGAGGGGTCCAAGGGAGAATGGTCTCTTCTTCCTGGGGAGTCAGGGGTCTTGAGGTGGTGGTACTGGAACTGAGAGTGGGGGAGGCAGCTGGCCCACTTCATGACCCAGCAGGAGGCCCTGTGGCTGGAGTCGGGGGCACACAACCATCCATCCGTAATAGGTGCTGTGAGCGGGTCCTGCTCCTTGAGGGACTTCTAGTCCAGTGAAGCAAAGACTTGTACCTACAGGCCCTCCTTCCTCACTCTCAGAGGTCTGCTCTCAGCAGATGGAAAGCCCCAGGCTAACAGGCCTGTGACATTTCCTGTGGTGGCTGAGGCAGACGCTGCTATAGGCTTGGTCCTCCTGGACCCCAAGGTCAGGCTGCACTGATGACGGTCCCTAGTCGTTCTGGGCACAGGAGTAATATCTGGCCGGACCTGGCATTCAGACAGCACGGTACAGTTTGCAGAGCTCCATTGCACCCCTGACCCCCCTTGCCCCCCCCCCAAGAAGGCTGGCGAGGCCCAATTTTCCAATGTGTGCATGCGACCGGAGAAGCACGGAGACGCCAAGTCTCACTCCCAGGAAGTGGCCGAGACAGTTCTGGAGCCCAAGTGGAGGGGACAGAGGCCCGGCCCACATAAGCATGCAGCTGGTAGGGCAAACACGGGCAGAGGACCACCCACCAGCAAGAGAAAGGTGCTGTAGCTGGTGGGCAAAGGCTGGGGCTCTGCCATCAGATTGAACCAGGTTCAAATCCTGCCTCTGCCAGCCACAAGCTATGTGCCCTCACCTCCCTGAGCTTTGGGCGTCTCGCCAGTTAAATGAGAACAGTCATGTCTCCTTTGCAGGTTTGTCATAGGAATGAAATGAGGTGATGTGTGCACATCTACACAGTGAAGTAAGCATCGGCTAGTGCCATGGACGGCTCAGTTTGTGGCAGGCTTTTCGTGAATTATTTCATCCCATTCTCCATGCAACCTACAGAGTAGGTCCTATCACTTCATTTTACAGACTTATAAAGAAACTGAGTTCACCAAAGCTCCCCTGCCGGCAGATGGGGCAAACTGAATACTGGCTTTAAAGCCCCAGTCATTAAACACGCCGCCGCCGTTATGCACCTCGTCTCACTGCTTGCATGAACCTTTGGCCCACACGGGCTTGGCCACTCTCCAAGCTTGTGGAGGTGACCCCCCTGACCTAGCAGGAGGGAAGCACCAGGGGACTGTGCGGCCAGGAGTCCCTGGAGACACTGAACAGGCCGAGCGAGTGAGCTTGACCCTGGAGGAAACGGTCAGCAGCTGGGGCCTTGGGAAGGAAGGGCTAGAAGGTCATGGGCATTAGGCAGAGCCTCATGGCCAAGGTGGTTGGTGGCTTTGGACAAGCAAAGTGGTGACCTGGAATCCAGCGGGCTGGGCTTCCCTTTCCCACTTCCTTCCTGTGCCGACTGTCTCGCTGAGCCACCTCCAGGAAGTGGGGGTGGTGAGGTGGGGAGTGAGAAGCCCTGGGTCCTCCCTCGCCCTCACCCTTGCCTCGCCGCATGACCCTCTGTCAACCACTTCCCCTTGCTGGGGCTCAGTTTCCACATCTGTCACACCAGAGGCCTGACTAGATCTCTGAGGTCAGGCAGGAGGTCTTTTCAGAGGGAAGCATCTCCTGGAAGATAGTCGAGGACAAAGGACCACTCAGCTGGTCATCAGTTTGGGATTTACCGGTCACTGGGGCCCGTAGAAACACCCCTTCATTCCCACAACTTGCTGGGCTTCTCCACGAGCCCCGAGTGTCACCCTCAGGGGATGGGACTGGGAGGGCAGCACGGGACAGGGCCTCCAGGCGCTGGAATGGTGTTGGTCACAGAGGGCCTGCCTCCAGGCCCTATGGCTCTTCTAGCTTGGCCCTGTCCTCTGCCAGCCTCCTGTGATTGCTGTTTCTGACTTTTTACTGAGTCCTGGGCCCCAGCAAGGGTCTGAGCAGATGCTCCACGATTCTCAGTGCAAATACAGTCTTGTGGAAAACCCACAGCCAACGTGGGCCTCTCTCAGCTCCCCGCTGGGTCCACTTGGAGCCCTGGGCCACGCATTAGCCCTTTCATTCACCAGACCCAGGAGGAGCTGCTTTGGCCATCCAAAGTTCCAGAACTGTTTACAGGACGTCTCCCTCGGGACGGCACGTTCTGACGTCAACACGAACTCCTTTCTGCAAGTGTCAGTTCCTAACATATCACAGCCCCAGCTCTACAATGTAAGGACATCTGTGGCTAGGAGGAGATCTAGGGAGCCAAGAAGAGCCCAGGGGTTGCCTAGGTAAATGAGCAAGACGGATGGCATCCATCTGTGCTTCCTGGCACTCCGGGGATGGTGGGAGTCCAAAGGAAGGGGCAGGATTGGGCACATGGACTCCAAATATGAGGTTCTTTACCCATGAGCTGGAGTCCCATTGGATCAGCATGGCTTTCCAGCTGGTCCTTGTGTGGCCTTGCCCCCCCGCCCCCCATTGCCAGCCTCAAAGTGCAGGTTCCCTCCTGTCCCAGCTTCAGCCTCACCGCCTGGCTTGTGCAGTTCCAGTCCTACTGGATCATTTCATGCCTCTGTGTCTTTAATGGGGCCACCCCTTCCTCTCTCCTCTCCCCTCCCATCTCCAACTTAGTCCTTCTCACCAGCTCTCCAAGGAGTCCCCATTTGATGTCACTTCTTCCAAGACGCCTCCCCTGATCTCTCCCATCTCCCTGGGCATCCTGTCTCTTACACATTTCTCTTATTCCATGTCACCCCACTTTCCAGCTCTTTGGGTACATGTCTGCATGGCTCCTTGAGCACCAGGACTGTGTCTTGGTGGCATCTGTCTCAGCCTGGGCGCAAGGCTCAGAGGTGGTAGATTTGTTTCTGAGGAAAAGAATACCCCCAGATCCTGTTACCAAGGTTCAGAGGCCACTGGAGAGTTGAGAGAGAGCTGGGCAAGCTTGGCTGAGGCCCTGGTTCTTCCACAAACAGTCCGTGCCTTCTTAGGTGGCTCCTGTCCCTAGCTGGGCTTCGGTTTCGGGCTTTGGTTTCCCCTCCGAACAATGGGCTCATGTCTTGGGTCTTTCAAAAGCTGACATTTTGTGGTGTTTCTGGGATATTCCGTATGTAAGGCTGCTTTTGTAGACCTCCCCAGGTCACCAACCCCAGGGCTTTCATCAGGATCCTTCCTTTCATTCACTGACCCATTTCATCAACCCTCCCAGTGTCGGCCCAGGACCAGGCTGATTCGGGTCCTGGAGGCCCAGGGAGTGATCAGACTCAGGCCCTTCCCTAGAGAGGTCCTAACCCAGTTAGGAAGACAGACACACTGACAGCATCATGCTGAGCATATAGCACGCTGAGAGCCTGGAGGAGGTGCTCAGAAGGGACATCCTGGTGGGAGTGGGCCTGAGGGACCCAGGGCAGCATAATTCACAATGAGCACAATGCATATAAGCCACTGGACGTGGCCAATATCATGAACAGAAGGTGTAGCCTCAGCTGCCCCACTGTGCTAGGGTATGTAAGTGTGTGTGCCTGGGCGTGTCCGTGTGGGAGAGGGAGAGAGCCCACAGAAGGGCTGAGAGGAGAGAGGGCCTCGCCTGACAGACTTATATCCCCAAGGCCCTTGGGAAAGAGCTCTCCAATTAAAGTCCTGGCTGGTGGGGGCTGGGCTTCCTCGATTATGTAATAGCCAGGAAATG
Source organism: Mirounga angustirostris (assembly GCF_029215605.1). Taxonomy (NCBI): domain Eukaryota; kingdom Metazoa; phylum Chordata; class Mammalia; order Carnivora; family Phocidae; genus Mirounga; species Mirounga angustirostris. Next base: position 158,005,118 of record NW_026991712.1, read on the forward strand.
TCATCTGGGAGAGCCTTGGAGGAAGGACAGATGCGTCTGAACCGTGCTCCATTCCCAGAGGTGAGCTGGGAGCAGATTTGTAAATGAACCAATTTGCAAGTAGTCAGAAAGAACATCCAAGCCCCAGCAGCCGGTCCACATCGGGAGGAGGCGGGCCCCAGTCCCAAAGCCGTGGCAATGGGATCCGCATGCCAGGGACCCAAGGTCTCCCGGCTCCTCCGTCACTCGGGTCCCCCCAGCTGTTAGGGTGGTCTCTGGGGAGGGGTGGACCAGGACAGGCCAGCTCAGCACGGTGCTGGCGCAGAGGACGTGTGCGAGGCGAGCTGTGTCCGGAAAGGGGACAGCAAGAGGTGCTTTGTCTCCCGTGGCCCCTACAACCAAGGCCAGGGGCAGACGGGAGCACCCTTGTATTGCTGGCTGGGGAGACGGCATATCACCTTTTAGTTCAACCGTGAGTTGCCCTGTTCCCAAGAAACAGCCCTTGATGCCCATTGACAAAACACACATGCGTTCTCAGCTTCTGGGGGAGGAGAAGGGCTTCTGAGTGACGGACTTTGAGCCTCATTTTCCTCATCGGGGAAACGGGGATAATTGTAGCACCACTTTTATTGTGAGGATGACATACACCTGAAATGTGTAGCCTGGAGCTGGGCCCATAGTAAATGCTTACTAATCGGTACTTGTGATTACATCCATAAAAGGTAAACTTCCATGAGGATTTGTCCTTTTTGACGTATATTCCACCTGCTGTTTAAAAAGGTTTGGGGTGCCCTGCCGGGGCACAGAGCCATTTCTGGACAGAAGGCGAGTTGTGGCTTGAGCGCCGGCAGAGGACACACCCCTTTCCCCAGGTTGGGACAGAGACAGCCCGCAGTTAGCCCAAGGAGAAGCTGGTGGAATAGGGTCTTGGCTCCTCCAAGGAGCCAGGCCAAGCCAGGCTCTGTGACTAGGCTGAGAACCTGGAAATTGCCTGCCTGGGTGTCGCTGAGTGTCACCAGGCCTTTCCACTGTTCTGGAACTTTGAGTGACACCCAGCTGGGCTCGGAATTTGGAGGAAGGGAATTTGAGTAGGAGGCCAAGGCCAGAGTGACCCCTTTGTCACTGTGGACATGTTCCATGCTGAGGGGAGCTGGGAGTCTTGGCACCTTGGCCCGAGAGGAGTGGCCCAGCCTCAGGCTTGCCCCCAAAGCTGGCCCGCAGAGAAATGACGGTGTCCTGGCTGGGGCTGTCGACCTCTGTATGTGACAGCCAGTGTCTCTTAGAAGGGGGCTCCATGGTCCTGGCCCATCTTCCTTCACAGCACGGTCCAGATGTGGTTGCCACGGGTAGGAGGCATAGGGCCCAGCCCATGGAGAGAGTGGCTGGCAAGGGCCAGACTCTCAGTGAAGTGACCTGGGCCTGAAGTTCTGATGGGGACAGCAAGATTGGCCTCAGGTCAGACCCCCAGAGAGATGCCCTGCCCCCCGCAGGCACTACAGTAAGACCAGGGTGGGTGAGCCTAGGCAAGCCCAGGGCACCCACAGTGCATGTGGTTTATGGTGAGAAAGTTGATTCTAGTCCTAGCTGCGTTTCCCACATCCTCCCAGGCCTGGGCAGGATGAGCTCAGTGATGAGCAGGGCTGAACTCAGGAGCTGGGCGCTGAGCCTGGAGTTTAGTGGAGCTGGGGGTAAGGAGGGGCTCACCTGGTCTGCCCAGTATCAGTGGAACCCCAGCTACACATCAGTGCCTGTGGGCTACTCAGCTCCCTTCCATTCCAGGGGTACAGATTATCCTCCCAGCCCCTCCCCAAATGCGTGCAGCCGGTCTGTGGACCACTAGGGCGGCGGGGTGCGGGGTGGGGGGAAGACAAGCTGCTTCTGCTGCAGGTACAAGGCCCTGGGCACCCAGCTGGGGAAACAGGTTCTGACCTTCTGTGTTCGGCAGCCGCCATGGTGCTATGGAATGAGTGTGGCACTGGGGTCCTGACAAATGAGTCCAAATCAGGCTCTGCCTCACTCTGCTCTGTGACCCTGGGCAGAGACCTTGGCCTCCGGAAGCTCTGCTCCCTGAGCCACAAAATGGGGTGGGTCCCAGAAGGCTCTCATCATGGTAACACTAGGACCCCCCAGAATGGGATGCATGTCACGGGAGTGGGGGAGTGGCTTTGGGGAGGTGAGAGAATGGAAATGGAAGAAGGAAAAATATTCTCACAGCCTCAGGGTGCCTCCATGATGAGGGTCTTTAACATTCCACATGCCCAGTCATGATGTGAGCTCCTCTAACCAGGATCCACGCGGTCCATCCCCGGCAGAGCATCTTCTCCCTGGGCCCTGGGTCCCACGCTGCAAACACCTAACCCCGTGCCTGGAAATACCACTCCCCCCGGTTGTTGTCATTTCTCTGTCTTGATCGCCAGACCCTGATCCCATGAATCTATCTCTCTCTAGAAATCTGGCCAGGGCAGTAGGGAGTGGGGAGCCGGGAGCAGACTCTAGGATGAGCTGGCTCGGAAACATGATGCTCCCACCTCTACTTCCCTCATCTTTGAGATTAAGGATGGGCTCTTGGCTGGAGGGTGGTCACAGTCTGAGCAAGCACAAAGCCTGGGCAGCCAGAGCCTTGGCAGCCCTTGGAACCTGGCCTCAAGGGGGTGGGGCAGTAGTCACAGCCACCGTAACCAAGAGACATGCCATGCTCAGGCCCCTGGGGCTAGGGTTTCTCTCCAAAGGGTGCGTAGATGCGTGGGGGATGGGTGGGAGACAGTGGTCTGGCTCAACGGAACAGGGCTTGCTGTGTGGTTGTGGCTCCAGGGAAGAGGTGAGTGGGTGGAGAGGAGCAGAAGCAGGGGGCCACCCTGGGAAGAGGAAATGGACAAGGCCACATCTCTAGGCCCACAGGAATTCCAAGCCCCTGGCCTAGAGCAGCTCAGCTAATTACAGTTCCCCTAGTTGGTGGGAATGAGGTTCCTAAGAGAGTGCCAGGCTTGGTCAGGACTGGCGAAGGAGGGCAAGGTTGAGCTGGGGAGCGAGGGCTCTGGTGGCCAGCTGCCTAATGCATGGTCATAAGCAGGGCCCCGTGAAGGGCCGCCGGCCCGGCCTCTCTGGAGCAGAGCATCCAGGTCCCAGTGGCCCCGGAGTGCAGCAGACGCAGATGCCTGCCAGGAACAGGCTGTGGGGATCGCAGGGAGTAAACAACAGAGGAGAATCGCCTTGCAAACCACACTCAATGGAAATCTCCCCCACAGCCACATCGCAAAAGGCAACCAAAATATTTATTCTGAGTAGCAGTTTTCAGAATTGCTCTTTGGAAGGCAACACAGTCTGTCCGACTTCCCAGGCAGTCCAGTGCAGATGGGGCACACCCTGCCCTCACCCCACTAAAGGGGACTCAGGTCAAGTTCAGCCTTTGCGGCGTCCTGGCCCATCCTTTCAACATGGTCCAGGGGAGAGTAGAATTGTCGTAGGCCCATCTGGAAACCACAGGCTCCTTGTCTCAGTGACCTGTCACCACTCGGCTAGAACTGCCCTCCCTGTGGACACACCTGAGTGCCCAACACGTGGGGAAGCAAACCCATCAGCCAACCTTGTGTCACTGCAGAATCGGCAGCCAGCAGCCAATGTCGCATGTCACCCAGATACTGAACCCTAGCTGGGAGGTTCTCACACATTCCTGTCCTTCTGAACCCATGGCCAACACAAATTCTTAGAAATAAGACCTAGAGTTTATCTTTCTAGAAAGGACTTCTAGCTTTGACAGGCTCAGCGGATGTTTGTCAAGGCTTTCCTAGCCAGGAACAGCAGTCCAGGCTCTTTAGCTTGTTTTGTCTCATGATTCCTCATGGCAGCCTTTGAGGTAGACGTCACCTCCCCATTTTATAGAGGAGGAAAGGTAAGCCCAGAGAAGCTAAGGAACCAGCTCAGCGCCACACAGTGAGTGTGTGGCAGAGCCTAGACTAGAGCTCAGGTCTTTAACACCCTATTCTAGTGTTCCTTATCTTCCATCACTCCATTGTTTTTCCCCATCATTGGGTATTCATGTCATGAGGATTAGATAGGATGGCATTGTGAGGCATGTTCAAGTAATGCAGAGATCCCCATGCATGCTTATTTTGGTTACTACTATTCTTCCAAGAGATTGTTTATTTAGTACTATGGGATGACTTCGGACCTGGATATAGTAGGCAACATTCTTTCAAATGCAAGGGACAGAAACTGAATTCTATCTGGCTCAAGAAAAGAGACAGTGAGGGAGGGGAGGAGAGAGATCGAGCTTTGTCTTAGGGCCTCATTTTACTGGGATGGATGAGTGGGCGGACTTCAGGTATGGCTAAATCCAGGAAGTGATACAATGTCATCAAGTTATTAGACTCTTGTTTTCCCTGCATGTTTTATTTTTACACTTTTTTGTATTGACCTTGGTCTCGTCTACTGCCTTTGGGCTTCTGCCATACAACATGACACACTAGCTCCCCAAAGTGGAGAAGAACCATGGGCCCCTGATGGCGCCTGGCCTTCACCATCCCAGCTAGTGACCTCAGATAGAAAAGCACCCTTTCCTCCCAGCTGTTAAAGTGAGAAGAATCCCAGGAAGGTGCTCCAATGAGTCCAGGGACTATAGTGTTTGGCCAAACAAGTGACCATAGGCAAATTGGTGGGGTCTTATGATGGAAAACCCCACCAGAATCATGACTGGAGTTGGGAAGGCAGTTCCCCGAGGAGCTCTTACCAGGAGAAAGGGAAGAAAGGATACTGGATAGACAGAAAGCAATACTGCCCATTACTCTAGGATTGGAAGAAAGAGCTGAGTTAATAATAAATCAAAATGTAAGTCATTCTATATCGGCACATCCTTTCAGTCTTACAGATTCAGAAACTGAGGCTCAGAAGCATTATGTGACCTTGTCATGCTCTCACAATGAACTCCGAGACACCCGAGGCTGGAGTCTGAGTCCCCTGCTGGGGGAGGAGATTGAGGTTACAGTGACCCTCCCAGCCATCTTCTGCCTTGCTCCAGGTCTCTCAGAGAGTGCTAGGAAAAGCCTGGGGGTCAGCAGCTACGGTGGCAGGATCTGGGGATTTAATGGTGAGGGAAACATACAGGTCGCCCTAATTGTGGAGTTTATATTTCGGTGAGGAAGCTAGTCCTCAGACCAAAAAAAAAAAAAAAAAAAAAGCACACAAAAAAAGAAGTTACAAATGTTGATACTTTGGGGGCTCTAAAGATGAAGTATGTGGTATAGAGAGAGTGTCCACAGAGAGAGTAAGCAGAGGGGGTGCACACAGCAGGCAGAGAGTGTACACAGATATACAAAGAGTGTGCAGAGACAGCATATATGGGCAGGTATACGGAGAGGATGCAGAGAGTATATACAGGTTTCGTCAGGGGCCAGGGAGAACTTTCTTGAGGAGGTGATGTGCAAAGTGAAATTGCAAGTTTGGAGAGGAGTTAACTAGGTAAGGAGGGCTTGTACAGGAAAAGCATTCCCAGCAAGTGACACAGCATGAGCAAAGGCCCTGAGGCATAGGAGACTAAAAGGATACCCCTGCGCCTCAGGTGGAATGATGGGGAGATGAGACAGGTGGGGCCACTGAAGGAGGCCATGGGGACCACGCAAAGAAATTTGGTCTTTGTCTCAAGGGCAGAAGACAATCATTGAGAAGATTTAAGTGGGACAGCCTGAGGCTTGTGGGCACCTGGGTTAAAGCCTAGAGTAGAGATCATTTGGGGTGCTCATGAGGGAACAGGGATGCCCATGGGAGGATGGGTTCTGTCAGTGAGAAGCCAACAGAAGTCTCACAGGGGGGTTACTAATGCCCAGAACTGCAAGAATTCTGCATGGTTGACAATTGGGTGCAGAAGGACCAGTGGTGGGGTGGGGGTGGGAGGGTCTCCGTTCTGTTCCAGTAGGGTGGGTTAAAGATGAGCTGTTTTATTCACCAGCCCCTTAGGGCTTTTCATCTGAGGGCATCCACTGGGAATCTCCAGGATGTCTAATTATCAGTGTTTTCCCAACATATTTGACCCTGAGAAAGACCATGGGCAAAGGCACTCCTCAGGGTTGCTTGAGAAGTGAGTGGATCTGATCCCAGTGGAAAGCCTCTATCCTGGTGCCTGTGGCCAGGCCGGCCCGGGATGAGACTGCACTCAGGTTAAGAGGCTGTTACGAGAAACCTGTCAAGATGGGATCTACTGCAGACATTTCGGAGCGGTCGCGGGTACAGGACGGGGAGGAAGCTCCCACCTTCTCTGGCCTGGTTCTGATACCTTCCTTTCCTTTTCTCTCTGGTTCCTGCCCTGAGCATTCCATGTCCTCAGAATACCCCAGCCTCAAACTCAGCATCCTCACAGGCTGTAAGCATGCGTCCCATCAGACAGGATAGCGTCACCAGGATAAGTCCCATCAATGTGAAGGCCTACCCTTGTGTCCAGGACACAGTGGCCTGCGTGAGGAATGGGGCAAAGCGAGGGGGAGGGAATGCCTCCTTCCTCCGCCCTTTGATTTGTTTAATGATCATGTAACAAACGTCAGGCTCTGGACTAGACGCAGGGGACAGACTCGGCGCCAGCCTTCTTGACGTTCAGCTGGGTTTATATCTGGGTGGCCTTCATTCCTCCTGACGGACCACCTTTGGGGAGGGCCGGAGGGGCCCGGTGTCGGAGGCACATGGTTCGGGATGCAGCTGTGTGCCCCTGGGAATGTCCCATGGGTGCCCCGCACCTGGGGTTCCTTCTCTGTAGAGGAGAAGCAACTCCACCTTCTGCACGGGCTAGGTGAGGGCTCAGGGGGGTGCCACACCCCAGGCACCCGGCATGTTCTCATCTCCTCTCCTCCCCACCAGGATTTGACCAGGCAGCTTCTGAGAGTTCAACTTTTCCTGAACCAAGTTTTCTATACCCTCTCTCTCCTCCAACTCAGCGCCACACGCAAACCTGAGGTACTGGGATGTAGGGAGTCCTCAGAAAACACCCTGCCAGATAAACCTTCAACTCTGAGGAGCTAACCCAGCTTTTTTTTTTTTTTTTAATGCTCAGTTAAACCGGGCGTGGGCTCAGGGTTTCGGGCATGCTCCGAGCATTGAGGGATAGTGTGAGCAGCCCCCGGTGAGTGTGTGACAGAAAAGCCCAGGCTGTGGTCTGGTGCCCGGCTATCCGGAGCCCCCCAGCCCTCCTGAGCCTCAGTTTCCCCTCCTGTGAAGTGGGTGTGATAACTCTTTCCTCCCACGGTGGCCAGAAGGGTTGAGTGAGGTACAGAAGCAATTAGGAACGGGACACAGCTACACCTGAAATGTCCGCCTCCCCGAAGCGTCTTGGCATCTTCTCTTCGAGTACTCTCAGGCCTCTGGGGAAGCTGGCATCCCCCTGGCTCCTTCCACTGCCACCGCCCGTCTGGCCCCTGGGAGACCCCGGCCATGTCTGTCCCAGCTGTTCGGCTCCAAGTGTTCTGTGGTGAGAGCATCAGGCCTGTTGTTCTGCGAAGTCTCTTTCTCAGGCTGGGTCCCTGGGGAGGGGGCTGAGCCCTGTTTGGTGTGGGGAGAAGGCAGAGGCTGGGGATGGGAGGGCGGGAAAGGGCCAGCCTGGGAGAAGTCGGGTGAATGCTGTGTCGGGTTTTTCAAATAACTCCATGTCCACAAAGCTAGAAATGCTGTCTGGCCTTACATATTTTATATGTGTGTGTGTTCCCAGTACATTTCCTTCTAATTTTTAAAACCATACGTAACGTCAGGGACATTTAATCCATATGGTTCTGATTCCTTAACACTTAAATCATCCAAATGTTGTTTTGTAGGATCTATTTGCAAATCTCTTTACATAAGCTTTTAACTCCTTCTTTCTCGAGGGCATCGAGGTAGGGATTCTTGGAGAGGGCTCTCTCCCCTTGGGGATCTCCCCTACCCACCCAAAGTGGTCAGAAGTCTTGAGCGCCTCTGCTCTGGGACACCAGCTATTTAGGTGTCACCCCCTGCCCTCAGGGCCAGGGGGGAGCCTGGGGAGAGAGGAAGAAAGACAGACTGGGGTCCATCCCCGACCTCCACCACTTCCTGGCTGTGTGCCCAGCCTCCACTTAACTTCAGCAAAGTCTTGACGCCTCACCTATAGAAAGGGATAAGTGATAAATATCTCAGAGGGGTGTTGGAGGAATCAAGCAAGGGGATGCAGAAAGCCCACAGCCCAGAGAACTTGCCTGGTCAGCACAGGGCAGTGCCGAGGTAGGAGGAGGCCACGGTGGGCTGCAGGGTCCTTTTGAGGAATCGTGAGATGACAGCACCAGGTGGAGAAGCCGAGCCCCAAGAAATGAAAGGGATCCTGCCCATGGGACTGGGAACTGAGGCAAGGATGGAGCAGTGACCTCCATGGCCAGGAGGGTGGGAGGTGAATGGCCTGATGTCAGGAGATGCGTGGCCCAGTGCTCAGGTGGGGGTCTAGGAGGGGGTGGCACCCCCAGCACGTCCTGTGTTTGCTACCTGCCCCGTGTGCCAGGGAAGCAGAGGAGGGCCCCATGGGACCAGACGGGCCGTGGAGGGGAGGGGACAAGGAAGGTGGCTCTCCCAGATTTGAGGGGCCTGGATTTGGCACAAGGAAGCCATCCATACTTATCCATCGGAGCATATGCTCCAAAGCCCCTCACAGGCTTTCCCACCTGTGGGCACAAGCCCAACTGTTTAGCCCAGAGTTAGGGCCCAACCACCCTGACACACACGTGGAAGGCCCCCGTTCTCCTGCCTCCCTTCAGGCCATTCCCAAACATTCAGCACTCTTTCAGCCTTTTGTTTCTTCACGTTTCCCGGGCCTCAGTGGCCTTTTCCACTAATAAACACCTACCCAATCTTCAAAGTCCAACTCAACTGGCACCTGCTCTGAGAAGCCTTTCCAGAAGGTCTTGCCAACAGCGGACCCTTCCTGTGCTCTTTGCTAGGCCCGGTTTCCTGGGGCTGTACTTCTCTGTGATGCATCTTCAGGACCTGTGCTGGGAGCTGGGGGTGTGGGGATGGCTAAGAGGCATTCCTAGCCAAGAGGCCCTCCCGTTCTGGTGGAGGCAGACCCACACAGGATCCACCAGCTTTGTGGGAAGGCAAAATGGAAACCAAAGCCGGCACCACCAGGAACCCACGGCTGTTGGAGGTGAGGCAGGAGACCAGTAAGGAGGACGCAGATGTCCTGGGATAGCCCAGCTCTTGGGGACCTCCCTGGGGCAGGGGTCCAGGGCCAGCTCTGTTCTGGATACCACCAGTGTCTGTACCCCTAGAACAGGATTTGTTTCTCTGGCAAATGCAGACAGAGTGAATCCCAGACAGAGCCGAGACTCTGGGACGGAAGAGCAGATGCCCAGTCTAAAATTAGGCTGCTGACTGCAACTTCATCTAGCTGCGGGAAGTGATCTGCTTCTTACACCTGCCATTGTATAGCAGAGGCAGAGTGGGGCCCCTTCCTCCCTGCAGAGGCAGGCTGAGCGGTGGTGTGACAGCCAGCCAGGGGGGCCCAGCACTACATGGCCTTTCCTGCTCTTTCTCCGGTTCACGCCTACAGATCCCCTGAGAGCCCCCACCCCCGCCTCTACCCAGCCCTCAAGAGCCGGGTCTATCTGACTTTGGCATTGAAGGCTTCCCCTGGAAGGTTAAATAACCTGTCCGGTATCATCCCCACCAGTGAGTGTCCAAGCGGGTCCAGAGTCCAACTACAAATTCAGACAGCAAGACAATAGGCCCCCCAGGAATGATACAGATGGGAGTTCGGGGGCATCTGGCGGAAGCTGAGGAGGGTAGTAATCCAGGAAAATCTCTTCCTGCCTCTTCTCTGTCTGCTGTCCCCTCCTCCACCCAGGTATCCTCTGACTCTCTCATTGCTGGCCCAAGCTAGGTCCTGCTCTCTGAGGAGAGGGTATGCATCGGAGGCCTGCTGTGGGGGCCAGACCCATGGCCATCACCTTCATTTATTTCTCCTGAGCCACACTTCTCACAATGGTCTACAAGGCCCCAAGGAATATGCCTGACACATCCTCACCTCAGAGCCTTTGCTCTGGCTGTTGTCTTTGCCTGCGAAGGTCCTCCCCCAATATCTGCATGACTCAACTCTTCACCTGTTTCAAGCCATTGCTCAAATGCTGCCTTCTCAACAAAGCTTTCTCTAACTACTCCATTTAAATTTGTGACCCGCCTCCCACCCCTGTGTTCTGATCCCCTTACTCTGTTCTTCCTGTGCTTTCTGCAGCATATTCTTCTGGCTAACGTGTTCTATAATTCACTTATTTATTCTGTGTCTTGTTCATTGTGTGTCTCTTTCCTCTAGAATGTAAGGTCCATGGGAGTGGAGATTTTTATCCATTTTGTTCACTAATGTACACTCTGAGTCCCCAGAATAGGACCTGGTCTGTAGTAGGTGTTCACTGAACATTTGTTAGACAATGTGTGTACTGGGGCAAGGTAGAGGCCCCTGGACCCAAGGCAGCATCCTTCCTCAGCCCTTCCAGAGGAGGGTCCCTGCTGTTAGGACTGGCTCTAGGTCCTCTTTGGGCCTCCATTTGCTCATCTGGTACTGGGGCTGATGGTCCCTATCCTGCCTGTCCCAGAGCCTTGGAAATGACAGGGTAAGGGTGAGATTGTACCCCATACTCTAAAGGGCTACCCAGATAGGTGTGCAGTATTTATTTGTTCAGTCAGCTTTACTGAGCACCTGTTGGGTGCTGGGGGTCCCCGGAGGGGTAACAGCTAGTGTCCATCTGCAGTGAGGCTCTCTAGGTGAGGGTGGCCAACTCTACATGCCAGGAGATGGGAAATGCCTACTCATTCTGGAGAGTTGTTGCACAAATGGGAACTCCGAGTAAGGAATGTGGGCCCCTCCTGAGGTCCAGGGAATTCGTAGGTTAGCCTTCTGTACGAGGCAGAGTTCTCTAGAGAAAGAGAACCAATGGGATAAAGGGCTGAGAACCACTAGGGCCAATGGTGCAAGTTCCAGGCTAGAAGCCAGCAGGCTTGCCACTCTGAAACAGTTGGTGTTTCAGCCCGAGACCAAAGGCTGGAAAAAAAACAATGTCCCAGCATAGTCAGTTAGGCTGAGGAGTTCCCTCTTACTTTGCCTTTTTGTTCTATTCAGGTCTTTGGTGGATTGGATGAGGCCCACCACTGCTTGACTCAGTCTACAGATTTGAATGTTAATCTCATCCAGAAATACCCTCATAGACACACCCAGAAAAAATTGTGCCAAATAGCTGAGCCTCCTGTGCCCCAGTCATTCTGACAAATGAAATTGACCATCACACCCTCCTCCCCACCCTGAAACTTCTCTTGAAGTTTCTTCACCTCCAAACTCAGACCCAGCTACCGAATCCATGTGCCCACATTTCCCTCCCCAGGTCCCTGGCTCTTTCAGCCTGCCATCCTTGGGGACATCACCTCATCTCCCCAGCTCCCCTGACCCAGCCCTAAGTGGTGTCCACCAGGTGCCCTAGGACATAGTTGGGATTCTCATCCCGTCAAATTGCAGGGGAGGGGCGTTAAGAGGGGCCATTGAAGGAGATCAGCAAGAAGCCTGGGGGAGATGGCCCTCAGAGGGCGGGTTTCCAGGACAGAGGGAGCATGACTGTGTAACGTGCCTGGAGCTCCTGAGGGATCAGTGGGGACTTCATCTGCAATCCCAGGCAGAGTGACAGGTGCTGCTATGTTGTCCAGCGGTGGGAAGTATGGGAGAAGGCCTTGCAGGCGCTCTGGGTGTTGAGCAACCCACTAGATGCCACGCACAGAGCCTCGGCACTCTCCCAACCTCGAGGGGGCATCAGACACAGATACTTGACTGTATTATATGAAATGCTCTGGTGATGTATGCCACGCAAGTGACAGGAACATTGAGAAGGGGGCTTTTAATTCTACTGAGGGGGTGGGTTGGTTGGGAAAAAGTAAGAAGAACAGGACATTTGAAGGAGACCTAACAGGATGAGTTCACGAAATAGTCAAGGAGAATTAATAGGGGAACTGAGGGGAAGGATGGGGCAGAGAGGAGATGGAAGGGCATAGGAAAAGGTAGAAGGCACACCATGAGCAAAGGCATGGAACATGAAAATTCATACTGCGTTTAGGAAACCTGGGAGCCATCTGCTCAGGCCAGGCCCGCCCTGCAGGAGGACTTCAAGGCTGAAGGGTGGAGGTTGGAGATCTCACCTCCTGCCCTGAGAGGTCAGAAAGCCTGCAATGGAAGTGAGTCTGAACAGGGCTGGAGCAAGACCATTTCCAGATTTCTTTGTTATTGTTAGATGGAGGCTTTAAAAGGTCCTCTACCCCATCCCACATTCATGTCTCCTCTGGTACGTTCTGTGCTGTTTGTTGCGCTGTTCACTGTTGTAATTATTTTCCAAGGGTGCGAATCCTGTCTGGAACCAGCCTGTGAGATGCACAGGCTCCATCGGGCCTCATTGGTCTTGCTTTGGGACCTCTTCCCAACTGCCCACCCACCCCTTGCCCCAGGCTGGCCACAGGGCAGCAGCAATCACTGTTGGGTACAAGTCACAAAAGGGGAGAGGGCTTTCAGGCCATCCCAGAATTCCCCTCTCCCCTTTGCTGCTCCTGAAACTCTTTCTCTTGCCTTACCTGTTACTGTTTGCCTTGTCTTCACGTTTATGGGGTATGGTGACATTTTCTCCCCCCGCTTTATGAGCTATTGTCAAAGACGAAGTCTTATGCATCAGAGCGTCCCCCAAAGAGCCTGAGTGGAGGTGAGGGGGGGCCTCCTTTACTGAGCATCTACCGCATGCCAGCTTCTTTTCTTGGTGCTTACAATGTGTTTTCTCCTCTAATTTCATCAGTTCTCATTTAACCTTTGCAATCCTTCCCTGAGATATGTTATCCTCCCCATTTTATAGCTGTGAAACCTGAGGCTCGGCGAAGTTCAGTGGCTAGCTAGTGTCAGAGTCAGGACCTGCACCCAAACCGTCCTAATCCAAGCCTGAGAAGTTGACGCACTCCTGCCACACCTCCCATTGGCAAGTGCAAAGCCATGTGCGGAGTAAATGTTTATTGTTACTGATGATCCTGCAAGTCGGTCCCTTGGCGTGGGGAAAACCTGTTCTCAGCAGCCAGGAGAGTGCGTGGCTTGACTAATCACCTGATTTCCTGGAACCAAAGGCCCCGCCCTCCCCACCTGGGCACCTGAGAGTCCCCACCGCCCCCCTGCCAGAAATGCTGGTGAAAAGCCAGAAGGAGGCAGACACAGGACTCAGGCTAGGCCAAAGAGTCAGTGTGAAGTGTAGGAAAAGAGGCTGCTTTTGTCATTTGGGGCAAACTAGTCAGTGGGCTTGAGGCTGCCTGCCCTCTTAGAGTCATTTACTGGATACAATGGCCAGAGGGGCTGAAGTCTGTCCTTAGCATGCTGTGGATACCTGTGACATTCTCGCCACTGAGTAAGATGTGGTTGTGCACAGAGCTGCGGGACAGAAGAGGGGCAACAGATAGAGGAATGCAATGACTACATATCATGGGGCACATGCCAGACAGTCCCTAGAGAGTGCTGGGGGTTCACTGAGAAGGAAGGAGCCAGTGCCCCCTGGGGGAACAGGGAGGCCTTCGTAAGGGCAGTGGCCTCTGAACGACCTGGAAGGCTGAAGGGGAACTGGCCAAGCAGATGCAAGTGAGGGCGATAGTACCAGGGACTGCATGTGCCAAATGCACTTGGCAGGTTCAGAAGCCATGAGCAATTCTATATGGTGGGAGCCAAGGGCAGATAAGGATGGTAGGCTTGGACAGGTAAACTGAGGTGTGGTTATAAAAGGCATTAATACACAGGGTAGTTTAGTTGGGCAGGGACCCTCTTGACTTTGTCCTAGAGAGTTCCACATGTGTGAAGAATGGATGGGTGGGAGAGGTGGGCAGGGGACCAGGGAGAAACCTGCCCTAACTGGGAGATGGTGGTGACCTGGCCTGGACAGTAGGCATGGAGAAGGGATTCTGGTTTCAGTCTTGGGGTGCTGGGTGCCCCCACTAGTGAAGGCAAACCGTTTGGGAGGAGCAGGATTCTGGGTCACAATGCGCGAACAACATAACTATTGCTGTTGTTTACTGAGCACCTACTAGGTGCTGGATACTCCATCAAGGGCTCTACTTCAGTAGCTTTTCAAAGCTTTACGGCCGCCCTTTGAGATGAAGTCAAGATCAGTGACATCACATACTATGCCCGGGGTCACACAGGAAGTGTCAGACCGCCATCTGAACCTGGGTCTGTGTAGCTTGGAGGCCCCTCTGTTACCCACAGTATCAAGGTCAGGGATGAAGTGAGTGCCCCACTGAGTCAGGAAGCTGGAAACACAGCCCCCCGGGGTTGGGGAGAGAGGTTGGGGCTGAGTCCTCTGGGACCCCAGGAGGTGATCTTCGTAAACTGTAAGAGACCCAAGTCTCTGTGCCAGGAGAGGGGTGGCTGCCTCTGTGAGAAGTGAGGGCTTAAGTTTCAAGTGTACGGATGATCTGTGGAGAGAGCACCCACCACACATGCACACGCACACGCACACACTGTGCACACACAAAGAGTAAAATGATGCAAAGCATCCGAGTCCAGAAAATCCTAGCCATAGGGGACCGGGTGGTGGAGAGGGGATGGCTGGTAAGTAAGTACAAGGCCTAAGCGTAAATAACCTGGAGGGCCCACAGGGTAGGTTGCTCAACCCCACTTGCAAAGCCTTCCCCAAAACACTGTGGCAGGAATGACAGTGTATTCTCAAACAGTGTCTGTAATTTGGTTGTTAGGAGTTGGAAACAAAATTTCACAGAGAGACAGCCTCCTCGATGACAGATTAGATGCCAGCCCTGCCCTCTGCTATAATCTCTTTTAGCCTGTGAAGTCTCTACAGTGTGATGTTGGCTTTACAGCAGAACCAAGCCCTGTGTGTGTGTGTGTATGTGTGTGTGTGTGTGTGTGTGTGTAGCATTTCCATGGAAACAAGCAGTCAGTGATCTAACCTGGGACACCTGGACTACAGCCTCCCTGTAGCCCCAGACATAGAATGAATCTTATCTCCCACCTTGTGGGCCCCCCCTCGGCCCTGCCCCCAGCTTGGCAAATAGTCGTGTAGCATTTAGCAAGTTGCATGGGGATGATCTGTCTACCCGCCAGTCTCCGTCCTTGGATGGAGCTCCTAGAACACAGGTTTGTGAGTTGTATGTTCCCATAACAGGGAAGGGGCCTGATTCATGTGTGAGGAATGAAGGAATGTGGGAAGGCCCCCAGGGCCAAGCTCTGGGAATTTCTTAAAACCTGGCCCGGTTATATGCTGGGGATGGGCTGATAGGAAGGAACTGGCACCTGGCACCACCTGCCTTCCAACCTGGGATCCATCCAGCTACGGGCTGGGAAGGGTGCCCCAGGCCCCAGGGTAGGTGTGGTGGCTCACAGAGAGGAGTTGGGCTCCGTCGCTAGCCTTGAAGCAGGGCTGCCTGCCCCCATCCTGTGTCCTGAGCCCTGTGGCTGGAGTCCTAAAGCCCTTCCGGCCTCTGGGGAGAATTTGCACCAGAACTGGGGTGGGAGCTGAGTCTCCAGGTGGGGACAGGTAGCTTTGGTTGTGGGAGAAGCTGGATGAAGACTTCCAGACTAGCATTTCCTGGCCTGGAGGGTGGCCACAGAGGCATGGGGCCTATGGGGCTCATGGGGTAAAGATCAGGATCCTTGGAGGTTCGGGGGAGTCCAGTGTGACTGTGAAATCCCTCCTTACATCACACCCTCCTCCCTTCTCCTCCAGCTTGCTAAGGTCAGCTCAGGACTGTGTGTATGGGAACTGGGGTGGGGACAATCCCAGGCTGCCTGGATGGGGCTGCACAGGATGAGTCTGGAGGGGAGGACAAATCCCAAGCCACGGAAAGTCGAAACGAAGGAGCGGTCCAAGGAAAGAGCTCCAGCAGGGGAGCCATTCCAACCATGGCACATCGGCCCAGCTTCCCGAGCAGCCAATCCAGGCTAGCTGAGAAGCCCCCCTTGTCCCCCACCTCCCAGCCTGGACCCCTGGAGCCTCAGCCACAGCTCTTTGTCGGATCATTCTGCCCCTCCTTGTATTTTTGTCTTTCAGTTTGCCCCCAAGACCATTCATTCACTTAACAAACATTTATTTGTAAACTTGTCAGTCCTGGGGGGGAGAGAAGAACCAAGATGGAAGTTCCTCGTAGCTCCCCAGCTGGAGAGAGGGGAGATCTCTCCCAGCTGACTGCAGTGGGGGGAGGTGGGTGCGTCTCTAAGGGCAGGAAGCACTGAGCTGCCTGTGGCAGCACAGGAAGGCACTGAGTCCACCGGGAGGTTCTAGTGGGGCAGGGTCACTCCTCAGAGCCGGGGGAGGACACTCACCATGGTGCAGGAGCAAGGCTGTCGTCGGGGCCTTTGCACAAATGACAAAAAGTCCCTCCTCAGGGCATAGGAGTTATGACAAGACATCCACTTTCTCCTGCCTGGAGTCATTCCCACCAGAAATGGTAAGCAGGGCAGTGGGGGCAGGGCAGGAGTGGAGTGACGGGCAGGGACCTGACCCCGCGGGCACCCTGTCCCTGTTGCCCTAATCAAGGGAAGGACCTGTGTCAAGAGCAGGCTCCATTCGGGGTGTGAAGGGCCACAGGAGGAGTGGAGACCGCATTTCAGACAGAAGAAAAGTCTGCACAGACCCCAAGGAGTGAAAACTGGTGCAGCATTGGGGAGCAAGGGGCACTGGGCAAAAGTCACGGATGGCTGGGTTGTGGGGCCTTACATGCCAGGTCAGGGAGTGTGGTCCTTCCCTCTGGGAAGAGGGCATGACCCAATTACAGCTGAGATTGGGCTCTGGGAGCTGATGGAAGATGGGGACACTGGGGTGGTGGCGAACAACAGATCAGCTGGGAGGCTTGGCGAATGGCCGGCAGGTGTGCAATTGTGCATGAGAGTGCGCAGGCCCCGTGGCCTGCAGCTATCCCACCTCCCTTCGCGCCCTGTAGGCCCTGGGGCTATGGCTTCCTCCTTGCCCCCCAAGTCCCCCACCCCCACTGGCACCTAGGAGTGTGGGGCCCCTTTGGAAGTTGGGGCTCCCTCCATTAAAGCTGGTGATCTGGAAGGGGTTTGCTTGTTCTGACCTGGCTTTGGAGGGAGGGTGGAGCCTCTGCTGGAAGCTGTTGTATGGAGAAGGCACAGAAATCCCCAGGGCCACTATGTCCCCTGGACCCAGGTGGCCTCTGGTCAGAAGGAACCCACTCCCTTTGATAGACAGGGCCTTGAACTTGAGGGCATCGCTTTGGAGCCAGATGAAACCTGGGGCCTTCTTGGACGCCCTCCCTTGTCAATGTAATGGTCAGTCACCTTGTGGGTCCTTGAGCTTTCATGACCTGGAGGATGCCTCCCTCAGTTGGCACCCTGGGCACTGAGGTTGTCCCGCTGTAGTCCTGACTTTGGCCCCCGTCCCTGTAACCTCCTGAGGCTGTTCCGGGCCAGCAGAAGCTAGGCTAGAGTCAGCCAAACCCAGGGTCAGCGCTGGTTGCTCAGACTGGAAACTGGGCAAATCACCTGACTTGTCTGAGCCTCCGGGTGCAAGAATCTGTAAAATACAGATTCCGGTGAGGTCTCCAGGCCCCCTGCCATTCTGCTCCCCTGGGAAGCAGGCCGGTGGGGGCCTGAGTGGGGGCTGGCCCAAGTGTGCTGGGGCCTGGCCAAAGCCTGGATCAGTGTGATTCAGGTCCCAAGTCCAGCAGCAGTTTCTGGTAAAGTCAGGCCGTTGGGAAGCCCCGGGGTGTCCCCCCACCCCCACCCCAGGTTGGAGCCCAGGGAGGCCGCCCCCCTCCCGCCAGGCCCGCCCCGCCCAGCGCTCAGTAGGGCGTCTTCCCGCCTTCGGAGGCACGGGCTTCTCGGAGCGGGGCTGGCACCGGGGAGCGCGCACCTTGGGGACGACGATGGACGCCCGCCGGGCCGGGTGCGGCCGAGGCGGGGCGCCAAGAGGCAGGGCCCCGGGCGGCGGCGACCGGGGCTTCCCTGACTGCCCTCCCCGGAGGGCCCGGGAGGAAATGACAGCGCGGGAGCCGGGGCGGGCGCGGAGGGAGGGGCGGCGCCTGGAGTGACACGGCCTGTCACCGAGGCGGCCGCCACGCAGACCCTCCCGCGGCCGCCGTGAGCCGGGGATTCCCCAGGCGCAGACCCTCCGCGGCCGCCGCCCGCCCGCCGCGCCCGGGCCCAGGGGACCCCGGCCGCGGGGGGTGGGGGGCGGGATCCCAGAGCGGCTGGCCGCGGGGCCCGGGCACGCCGAGGCCGAGCGGGCCGGAGAGGCGCCCCGCGCGGGCGCCGGGGTCTCCCGGGCTGGGCGACAGGAAACTCTGGGGAGTGAATGGAAAGAAGTGGGTGGTCCGGCCCCTGCGACTTCCCCTGACATCACTGCCCAAATAAGGAGCTTCCAAGCGGCCGCGGGGCGGCCCAGAGCCGCGCCCGCCGCCGGCGCCCGCCCGCCAGCCCGCCCCGCGCCCACCCCGCGCCGCGTGGGCCGCCTGCGAGCGCCCGGGGCACCGCCGGGCGGAGCCGAGCCGGGCGGAGCCGAGCGAGCGGGCGCTGCCGAGCCGCGCGGAGGCCGGGCGCGCAGCCCAGCGCAGCCCGGCGCAGCCCGGCGCAGCCCGGCGCAGCCCAGCCCGGAGCAGCGGAACCGCGGCCGCCCGGCAGGTAAGCAGCGAGCGCCCCGCGCGCCGCGCCGCGCCGCGGCCTGGCAGCCCCGGGGCCGCCGCACCGCCGAGCGGCGAGCAGCCCCGGGCCGGCGGGCAGCGGACGGACTGGCGGGCGCCGCGCCGGTGGGAGAGGGCTGGGCGCGGGCGCGTGTGCCGGAGCGCGCCGGTGCCAACTCCCGGCACCTCTGGGACTCCTGCGAGGCCTGGGGTTGCCTGGTGCACGCGCTCTCCGCCTGTGTTTCCCAGACGCTACTTCTGTCACCGCCCTGGGTGACACAGGCGTTCCCGCTTTCACACTTCTCTCGCACACTCGCGCCTGGCACAGTCCCGCTCGCCGCTGGCATGCGCAGCCCCCGGTGCCCTGGGCAGACCCGCACCCCGCCACGCCTCTCCGGCCTGGCGCTCCCTTCCCCGGCGGGCCCATGCACACCGGTGGGGACTGCTGAAGGGCTTTTGGCAGCCCTGGCCGCCCTTCCCCCTGGAGGCGGTGGCAGCTTCAGACTGTCGCTGCCGACCAGCCTGGTGTTCCTCGGGCTTCCTGGGAGTGAGTGAAACAACGTAGCTCTGGCTCTTCCCGCCCCCCTTGCAGAATGGCACCTGGCACAGGGGGTACAACCTCGGAGGAGGGAGGGGGCTGTCTCTGGCATGGTCGGAGGGTGTGGTGACTGGCAGGGAGCTACTCCCAGCCTCCCCGCCTGGGTGTTTCCAGAGCGGCTCCTACTCCATAGGCATTTCTCCGGGTACCCTCCCCTGGCCTCTCCTCAACCAATGCAGCGTGCCAGGAGTGGTGTCGGCTGCAGAACAGGTGCAGGTGGTGTCGGCCACTGCACCTTGCAGGGGGCTCTGCTCAGTGGCTACAATTGCTTATCTATAAAATAGATAATGTATTCATTGATGGTTTGATCAAGGACACAGCGGAAACTGATAAAGTCAAGTTAGGAGCCCATCACTTAGTGGCTCTGGGCAGAGTCTATAATTTCTTTCAGCTGCATTTTATCATCTGTAAAATGGGGCTGAGGGTCCGCAGATGAGTGTTGTCAGGGAGAATTGAGATCATTTAAGTGGAAAAAAAAAACAACCCTATGCATGTGCCGCTTACTGTGGCTTGGATGATTCTGGGCTGGTATCTGCCATGCCTCTGCTCTGTGATTTAGGGCGATTGAGTGTCATTTCTGTTCAGTCATCTGCAAGAAAGGGGCACTAGTAAGTGTCCTGTGCCTGCTAGCAGAGGCCCCAAAGCGTGTTCTGTGGAACATTAGTTCTGAAAGCACATGCCATGAGTAAAGGTTTCCCTGTTCTAGTAAGTCTGGCAAATCCTGCAAGGTCTTTATCATCCTGCTGGCCAGTTACAATCCATATTGGCAAATTAAAGGTTCTGAGAAGTACTGCAATAAAAGAACCTGTTTAACATTGTCAAGCCCAGAATTTTCAAGTTACACGTGCTTGCGCTCCTAGGAAACAGTGCTTCTGAGGCTACCAGCAGTGATGATGTGGTGGTGTGGATTTGCAACCAAACTTTGGGAGCGAAGTTCTAATTACCTTCTTGAATGAAGAGTAGGCAGAAGCTCAGAGTTGTTCAGTGGCTTCTCTGAGGTCACACAACTAAACAGCAGCCCAAGACAGTGGTAAAACAGGAACCAGACTCCTCATCCAGTGCTCTCACCCCATTCAGTTATATCCAGAAGTTGATCATTCTCTTCTGGAACCGGTTTTGTTGTTTTGTATGGACACTCTGCAGAATATATTTGACAAACACGAAGATTGAAATGATTTATTGTTGAATGAATCAAAAGATGATTGGGTAGCTACTGTGGGTCATTTGTTTTGGGGACGTTAGCATGTAAAGATGTAGAACCTCTGGTGAAGAGTAATGGAAGCAGAGTCATCACACACACACACACACACACACATACGCACACGTGCGCATTGACTCCTACACACTCACCCATCAATTTCTAAGCACAAGTCCCTCTCTCCCTGCGCACACACATGCTCACACACTCGATCCTGTGTACTCATTCACACATAGATCCCACACCTACACACACCCTCCTACATATGCACACTCTCACTCACCTGCTTCTATACACACACACCCCCACTCCTATACACGCGGTCACACACATCCATCCTGTTGTGCTCCAGGCTACAGCCAGGAGGCACCCGTAGCAATGGGCATGTCCCCTTGTCCCCACCTCCCCAGAGCTGGTGGGGGTGCCTGGCACCAGCTCCCCCAGATGAGTACTAAGCATATAGGAAGCCCTTGCAGGGCCCATCTGATGTTTGCATTTCCCCAGCGTGGTTCCATTTCTCCCGTCTTCTGCCATACTGATCCCCCTACCTTTTTTTTTTTTTTTTGGTCAGATATCATTTGGTCACACATGATGTGACTGACAGTTCTGGCTTCTGTGTTGTTTGTTTTAATCAACTGTCACAGCTCTGTTAGGGCAAAGACTTTGTGTCACTTGTTTGATTGGAATCCCCAGCTCCTAGCAGAACGCCTGGCACCGAGGAGGGGTTCAGTGTGCATTTATTGAATGAGTGAGTGAGTGAGTGAGCAAGCAAGGGACTGCAGGCTGCTGGGGGGGGGGGGGACTGTGACCCAGGCCAACATCCAGGGGGGGCTTGCTGAACATATTTCCTAAGTGCCTGCTGGGTCCCAGGCCCCTTTCTAGGGCTGACAGCACCAAAAACCATTTAATCCTCTATTCGTGGAGACTGTATTCCAGCGGGGAGAGAGAGAATGACTAGTAATGGACAGGATAAGGCTAAATAGTGATACACACCATGGAAGTGTGACTTGTTAGGGAGGAACAGGTGAAGCTAAAGTTGGGGTCCAGGGAGTCCTCTCGTGAGGAGTTGGCATTTATCCCGAGATCTGAATGATGAAACAGTGACAGCCATGCCAAGTTTTGGGGAAGGAGTGCCCCGAGCAGAAGAACATCAGGTACAAAGGCCCTACATCATGAAGGACCTAGGCTCAGGGCCTGTGGAGAAGCCACACTGGCCGCTCCCTGCTGCGTCCCTTACCAGCGCCCCTTGGAGGGGGCAGTGGCTGGTGCCTGATCTTCGCAGTTTAATCACTAAAGCCAAACTTGGTGTGGCCTGGGCTTTGGGGGCGGGGTGGCCTCTGTGGTCTCGGAGGGCTGCCCTCCCCTCTTGTGCACCCGCACCCCTCTAAAGGAGGAAAAGGTTGGACTCCTAAGGCCCCTTCCAGCTCCACTGTAATAAAATCTGATGCTGTTTGCAGGAGGTTCACAACATTTCAGGTGGTCCATCTGGAGGGATCGTGAATTAGTTGCGCTACTTCCATTATTAATAACCATGATGTCATACATCTGTGCAGTTCCTGATCGGCTGCAGAGCACTCTCTCCTATTATCCCTTTCGCTCTCTGGGCTAATCTGCCAAGGGGGGAGGGCCTGCAAAGGAGGGTATGGTGGAGGGGAGAGAGCTCAGTCCCTGCCACACGGCCCCTGCAGGTTCATCCAAGCCACTGATCCAGCCCCTGGATCCCTGCTTCCTCAGCTGCAAAACATGATACAGGAGAACCTGCCCCCTGAGGCCCTTGGGGGTGTGAAGAGAGACCCAGCATGTCCAGGACCTGACACACAGTCGTAGGCACTTGGTACCTGTTGGCTCCCATTTGACAGATGAGGAACTCAGAGCTAAGAGAGACTGTGGCTTTTTTGGTCTGCTTCTGTATCTTCACTCTTCCCAGTCTGGGGCTGATGGGTGCATAATAAGCTTTGGAGAACTATTTTGTTGAATGCGGTTGCCCAAGGTTGCACGGCTAGTGAAGGGCAGACCTAGGACTCAAACTTAGGACTTTGGGTTCCAAAGTCCTTTTCATAAACACCACACTGTTTGGGAATGGTCATCATGGTGAACACACCTTACACCCCATTTGTGGATGATCAGAATTATTGTCACTCTCTTGAGAATCCTAGAATTGTAAGGTCTCAGCTTCTGAGGTATTCTTTGTAAACTGTGAAATTCTTTGGATTTCATAAGAAACATTTTGGAACCCTCTGGAAGAGGGTATAGATGTGAGAAGTGCCCCCCTGAGGACTGAGAGCATGGTTCTTTCCCAAGGGCATCCTTTGCTGTCGCCCGAGGGTTTTTAACGGAAGAGTTCCAAGTCCCACCCCAAATGATTCAAAGCCTCTCGGGATGGCATGTGGGCATGTGGGAGAAGCGCCCTGGTGCTAGAAGGTCAGCCTGGGGATGAGAAGCCCAGCCGGCTGGGTGCCCGGAAAGTCTGGCAGGCCCTGCCTCTAGTCTCCATGAGGCCTTAGTTGTGGCTCTGAGCCCCTCATCCCAGGCCCACACCAGCTGCATGGCGGGAGCATGAGCTATGGAGACCCGCAGGCCCGAGTCTGCATCTCCTCCTTTCTGGCGTGTTCCTGGGCCAAGTCCCTTTATCGCTCCTAAACCTCAGCTTCCTCGTCTGTGATAAGAGAACACTAATACTGCCCTACACAGCGGCTGTGTGGGGTGTAGGAAACTACCACTGTCAGGCATCTTCTGAGATGTCTGTGCCTGGCAGGTAGTAGGTGAACAGCAAAGAGTAGTTTCAGTGGTTAATATGAAACATGCATGCTGCTAATAAAAACGACAGTATTTGTGAATGGGCTACTAAAAGGTTCAATAAAAATGGATCAATTTGCTCCGAACAGCAGACCTTTGAAAAAAGGGTATACTCCAGGTCATCAACACCAGTCCTTGGGCTAAAGGGTCACCAGCTCAGCCATGTTCCTGCTTCTCTTCATCCCATAGCCCCAGCTCTGGTGGAGAGCTGAGGACCGAGTGGGGACCAGGGCCAGTGGTGTTTGCCATGCCTCTGACAGATCCATTGGCTGGGAGAGGGGGTGTGAGGCTTGGAGGTCAGTGTTGATGTTCAGGCTTGGGCTCCCCCATATCAGCTTGCTCTCCCATCCCCGAGGGTAGTGTCCAGGGCAGCTGGGGGGAAACCCCTGGCTTGTGAGAAATGCAGGAGCTGTGCTTCTAACCTACTCTATCATTCATTCGTTTGTTCACCTGCAGTGGATTGTGTCCTTCCATGCGCTTGGCTCTGGGCTAAGCACTAGGAGAGAGGCTGCTTCCTCAAGAAGCTCTGAGTCTGGCCAATCCAACCACTCAAGCCACGTGGCCACAGACAAGTGGCATTTCCTCTCCAGATAGCAGTTTCCTCATCTCTGGAATGGGATCATTCTGGCTCCTTTTCCAGAGGAACTTTTTGTTTTAAGGAGCTATTTCTGGAGCGCTCGGTGTTGGGGTCTCTATGAGCATGGTCGGGCAGAGAACAAGGGCTTCGGAACCACAAGGAACCCCACTCTGCTACTGGCTCTGCCACATACTTGCTGTGTGATTTGCTGCATTTTTAAACTTCTCTGTTTCCTTTTCCTCCATGTGTCATGTGGTTATGACAGCTTTGTTGCAGGGTGCTATGTTAGGTAAGATGATGATAGGGTATCTGGCTCTCAACAAATGTGACCCCCATTTCCTTTCTCTGTGGCTCTGGGCTCTACTGTCCCATGTGTGGCTGCTTTTGGTTGAGTCCCCTCCCTGCATTGCTGCCCAAACTCCTCAGGTACCCAGAAATGGGCACAGGTGGGCAGACAGCCAGATTGGAACTCGAGGAAACCAGCACATGCCCCTTGGGTGAAAGTGGGCATGGGAAAGTGGGTTCAGCCCAAAAGGAATCATGGTCAGGGTGTGGAGCCGGGAGTCCTGGGTTCTGTCCGGGACCTGCCGCTAGGTCACTGTGTGTCATTTGCCAGTTCCCTCCCCTCTCTGGACCTCAGTGTCCTCCCCAAGGCCAGTCTGCAGGATCCCCTGGCTTTCTTCCTGTTCTGAGAAACCTGCAGGCCTTTGATATACAAGTGCCAAGTGGCCACAGTAACAGAGTAGGTTGGCTGGGTGTGGGGATTTCACCAACTTTTTCCAGCCTGGGCTTTGCTGGAATTGACTGTGCCGAGAGGTTGGCAGACAGACTCTAGACAAGGAGGAGACTGTGGTTTCCAACTGAGAGAGCTAGCAGCTCATGGGACAGGAGGCAGGTGAAGGGACATTAATGGCATGAAATTAAATTAAAAGAAAGGCATTACATTTTTTTTTTTCTTAAAGAAGGCCCAGAAGCCTGAAAGCCATCTGCTTCCCAAGTAGCTTTTCTCTTATTTGAATTAAACAGTATGTTTGGATGGGAAGAGTTTGTCTTCAGGTTATCGGGATGGATGCGAGAGATGGCAGAGCAAAAGTGAGCATCCAGTTATTCATTTACCCAAGATCTGTTGAACACTTACCAAGCATCAGGCACTGTTCTAGGCCCAGAGGTACGGCAGACAGCAGTGGGTGCTCTCCTGGAGCTTATAAACCAGCAGAGGGAGGCATACAGTGAACAAAGGAGCACATAAATGTGTAATATGCCAAATGGGGTGAGTGCTGTGGAGGAAAATAAAGTAGGGGAAGAAGATAGAGAAAGCCAGGGGAGGGACTCGGGGGGCTCTCGTTTGTAGGATGGTCAGGGAAGTTACCACCGCTAAGGTGACACTTGAGCAAAGCCACACAGGAAATGTAGAACTGAATAGAGGCATTTAAGAAGGATTTTTCTTGTCCATGGTGTACATGGGGGTCTACAGAAAGATCCTATTTGAAGCTGAAGTGGTCAGCTCAGCCAGGCAGCTCAGGCTCTGAGCTATGCTGCTGTAGATACAGGATACTGAATCTAATTCCTGATTGTTGTTATAGCAACGCTAATAATAATAACAGTGAGCTGGATAGGGCTCTAAGTGAATTGGGCTTTAGGCCTTCATTGCCTGTCCGCATAGACCATTTCATCCTAACCAGGTGGAAGGAATTACCTCCACTTTGCAGATGTAGTCTCCGAAAACTCCGTATGTGGAGTGACAAGCCCAGGACCATATTCCAAGTGAGGAGTGGAGTGGACACCCAAACCCAGACTCCACTGCCCATCAGACGCTGTGGGTCTCCTCACAGGGCAGCTTGGCACCCAGCATACTACCTTGCATGCAGTAGGGGATGCTATTTCTTGAAAACAAAATCAGTCCAGAGACTAAGAAGCTATGATGGCTAAGTGCAACGTGGGGTCCTGGATTGGATCCTGGAACAGAAAATGGACAGTGGTGGAAAAACTGGCAACATCCGGATGAAGCTTGGAGTTTAAGTTAATAGTAAAGTGCCAATACCGGTTTCTAAGCTTTGAATGATGGACCTTGGTTATGGAAGGTGTTAACATTAACGAAAATGGGGTGAAGGGTATATGGGAACTCTCTCCTATCTTTACAACTTTTCTGTCAATATGAGATTATTCTGAAGCGAAAAGTTTATATAAAAATAAATTAATAAATCCACATATATTCCAACTAGCTGGCCTCCTCAAGGTTCCTGAGGAAAAGGCGTAAAAGGTCATGAAGTCATTGAGTCCCTGCTCTTAGTAGTACCCCAGGTGTGCTACCTAGAGTTGCCTGGGTGAGAAGAAGCAAAAGTATAAACCAAGGTGTGGCATCACGTTGGAGGAGGAATGTGCTCTTGGAGGCATCTCCCCTGGAGACTGCCCCCAAATGAGTTTCTAGTATATTGTATGACCTGTATTTTAGGCCATAGCAAGTATGCCCTTTACATGTGATGAAAGTTCACCGGCTCATTTTTGCCTGATGCTCTAGCTGACAGATGGAAACCTAGTTTTATCTGTAGAGCTGTGTCACATGACTGTAGGAATCGTAGTGAGTAATGGCTGGGAAGGAGTGGTGCCAGGTAGTGAGAACAGAATCCGAGAGCTGGAAGGGCCTATTAATGCGAATCTGGTTTTCTGTTAGGGTAGAAAACATTTACGGCTAGGGAACGGTGTCTCTTGGATTGAAGGAAAGAGCCTGGGGTCAAGGGATTCTGAGGTTTGGTCCCTTCTCTCTGGGATTCCCCATTTACAAAACAAGGTGAGTCTCTGGGGGCCCTCCGGCTGAGAACCTCTGAGCCCAGAGCAGGTGATTGGTCCACGCTCACCGCACAACTGCAGAGCGACATAAGTTTGCCTGCCTTGGTCTCCTAGGGGTTTCCAGGAGGCTCATGTCACTCCACACATTGCCTTGGCATGTGGGCATTTGGTGTTGCCCTGAAATAAAGGAGGAGCCAAAGATGCTCAGATAGACAGGAAGCCATCATCATGAGTCTGTTAGAAAGCATTTAACGTTTACAAGAGTAGGAGGGCCCTCCAAGATGGGCTCTTTATTTCACTAGGCTATGATCTTGTGAAATAAAGAAGTCCAGCACTTCCCAAGGTGTGTTCCAGAGAACACAGGTGCAGAGGGATGGGAAGATGTGTTACTGGAAGGAAATAAAAGTTCTACAGCCAAGTACCTTAAGGGCCATATACTGCAGGACTTCTGGGTCTCTAACAGGCAAGATGTGCATTGGAAATCTCCGAAAAAGTGTGTGTGGGAGAACATGTGTGCGCATGTGTAGAGGTAGGTATTATGTGCAGTTTTCCAAGCTTGACTGACCAGAGAACTCATATATCTCATACAGATGTATATGTAAGACATAGGATATACACATAGGAATACATGCATCAGGAATGTGTGTCTGTATCAGAAGAGTGGCTGGACGAGAATTTCATACGAAAACGTGGGGGGAAACACTAAAGTTATCTGAGGTCAAAGCTGAAAAAAACAACATGAATGCTAAATTGTGCCTCTAAAACTTAGTTCTGCATATTAGTTTCAGCATGTCGGTTTCACACATTTTTCCGATTTTGTTAATTTCTTTTTTCTCAGAAGCAAAGTGGCAAATGGCATGCAAATGCTCCTTCCTCCTCCCCTCTGTGCTGTGTTCATGGGAGACAGAAGTAATGTCATTGACACAAGGGTAGCCGAGCCCATGTGACAGCTCAGTGGTGGGTCTCTAAACCAGAAACCCACTTGTGACATTGGTGTTTGGGGAGCTAAGAAAGAACCACATTAAAAAATGCCACTAAAGGGGCGCCTGGGTGGCTCAGTCGTTAAGCGTCTGCCTTCGGTTCAGGTTATGATCCCAGGGTCCTGGGATCGAGCCCCGCATCCGGTTCCCTGCTCCGCAGGGAGCCTGCTTCTCCCTCTCCCACTCTCCCTGCTTATGTTCCCTCTCTCGCCGTGTCTCTCTCTGTCAAATAAATAAATAAAATCTTCAAAAAAAAAATGCCACTAAAGGCTAAAATCTGGTCTTTGTCAAGTATGGCTTTTTGCATGTGCGATCTGCACTTCCATATACACAGGTGTGTTTTTCACACCAAAAGGAGATCATTGTTATTGGTCTGTGTGCCCGTCAGTGGGCGTGCCCGAGTAGGGGAGGACACCCTTTGATTTGATGACGATTTTGAGCGAGGCTAATCCTCACAGCACTCGTGGGTCCCAGCCTTTCCCTGTTCCACGTTGCCCCCAGGGGAGGGTCCTATAAAGGGCCTGCCTGCCTTGTCAAGCCTTTACAGCTGCCCCCACCCAAACCCTGCTCCTCCTCCTCCAGGCTCATCTCAGAGCATGGCCACGTCCCCTCTAACATGCAGGGTCCAGTTCTGTTTTGTGATCGCCTCTGTCAGAAACTGAACTTTAGTTTCCGAACCTGGTGTTATGAGAACAATATGCTCTGAAAGGCTCCACAGATAAAGCAAAGGAGAAATCACAGAAAGAGGAATAATTTCAGGGGGGAGGGATTCTTTCTCTGTGGCTTAGCTGGAGGGAGGGGGGAAGCTTTGCAAACATCTCATTCGAGGATGACATGGTTGGTTCAGCTCATCCTTCAGACTCTGGCTTGTCCTGCATCTGAAATGTGTGACCCTAGACATCATATGGAGTCTTCAGTCCTCTCTGTCTTTGACTGTAAATGTGGGCTGATGTCACCATCTCCATCTTAGGGTTTTGATTCAATGCTGTGAGCTTATGGGGAGCCTAGAACAGGTCCCGACACACAGAAATCTACCTGTTCGTTGTCATCACTCTATGAGAATGCCATCCGCTGAAAAAATGGGCAAGTTTTTAAAAGTGTGCAAAAGATATAAACAGATAGTTCACAGAATGGCCCATAGACATAGGACTAATGCTCTAGCTACCAAAACCCAAAAGATTATAAATTGGAATGCTTACAGATGGCAACAATGTGAAAACAAATAGAGATCTAGTACTGGTGAGGGTCAAAGGGAACTTGTGGGTCTAAACTGGTATCAATGAAAATGATAAATGGCCACGCCTACTTCAATCCAGCAATTCCCCAGCCTTAGGGAAATGCATGCTCACAAAGATGTGTTCCTACGAGGGTGTGCCCTTCACCGTTTCTTTGCAGTAGGGAGAAGCTGGAAATGGCCTCAACGTCCAGCAGTGGCGATGCTTACAAAGATTATGGTGCTTTTGTACCGTGGAATACTTTGTGGCCATTTAAAAAAAAAGAAGTGAATCTAGAAGCCCCGACCCAGGGAGACATTGCCAACATACTCTTAACTGGAAAAAGGTTTCTGTGTGCTATGTTTAATGCAATCCCATTTTTATACAGAGAAAGTTAAACAATTCTGTATGTGTCTGCACATTGAGATCTGTTTCTGTGCTCATGGAAACAGAGTGGGAACATACCAGGGAACTGTGAGTGGTAGTTTCCTCTGGGGAGTAGAATTTGGGGGGGTGAAGGGGGCGCTTATCCACATTGCACATTAAATACTCCTGTGTTTTAAAAAAAAAAAAAAAATTGTTAAAGAAAACAAAAAAGGAAGCCCGAAAAAACCCCGAAGAGCAGAGACTAATGTCTGAGAGGTGATACTTGACAAACGTGTCACGCAGTGCCTGAGCTTAGTAAGTACCCTTCTCCTTTCAGGCCTAGACTCCGTGCCCGCCCACCCCCCCGCCCCGTGCCCCTCCTCTGTCCATCCCTGTGTTTTCCCCAGACTGCAAGCTTATAAACATGTAGTGATTCCAGCCCTGGCGATACACCGAGTGCCTGCCCTCAAGGAGACCCCAGTCTGGGGAGCCCCCCCGTCTCCTTTTCTAACAGTTCCCCGGGGCCTCTCTTCTTGGTCCCCATTCCTCCTGTCCCCCAGCAGGTGCCTCTCCTCACCTTGCAGTGTGGGGCTCTCTTTGTCACCAGCACATTCTGAGGGGTGAATCTTATCATTTGGGTCAGGTCTGCTCACCGGCTTGGTTTTCTTCTGTTTCTGTTGGCGGCTAGGCTTTCCCACCCCCGGGGCATGTGGGCTTTCCTGGGTCCCTTCCCCCACTGGCTTCCACCTGGCCCTAATGAATTCCATCATGTCTGCTTAAAATCACTTTACTTCCAATTTGCTAATTTAATTCTAGTCTTACAGAATTTTGGCAACCCTGCCAAATTGGGTGCCAGATGCAGATTTAATGAGCATATTTTCAGTTCTTTCTTTCCTGTTTGCATGAAGATGCTGAAGAGAACAGGGTTTGGAACTGGTCCCCAGGGGGCTCCCTGGAATATCCCTCCCTGGGTTTGACCCTGTGCCACTGGGCACTGACCCTCCCGTCAGGTGTCTCCCCGTCGGACAGGAAGAGCTCGTGTTCTGCTCCTCGGGGAAGGGAGTTCTTGCATCATCCTCCCCGTCCTAGAGTCCCCAACCCAATTCCCATCATTTGGACTTCACAGGAAATGTATTTGGAGAAAATTGCTTATTTCCTCTGGCCCATGTCTTCCAGCAGCCATGTGCAGCTCAACAGATGTTCAAGGATTCGTCTATTCTGTTGAACAAACACACATTGAGTGCTTTCTAGAGTGATTTCTCAGTGTGGTCTCTTGACTACCTGCAATAGCATTATGGCGGGGGACCAGGGGCTTGGGAAAATGCACGATCCCTGGGCCCTGCCCCTCGCCTATAGAATCAGACAGTGTACTGGGTGGAGGCTAGGATTCCACCACCCAGGGGATGCTTGCGCCTCCAGCATTCCCCTGCGTTACTTCATTTCAGATTCATACCAATCCCTGGCGGAGACATTTTTATCTCCAAGAGTAAGGCTCAAAGAAGTCCAGTGGGTGGCTCAAGGCACGTAGTGGTGAGTATCAAAGCTGGGACGTCGCTGGAGGCTTTGGATTCTAAGTATAGGGCTCTTTCCCTCTCCCCGTCACAGCGGCTCAGGACCCATGGTCATGATGCACCTCTCAGGACCGACTCGCAGCCTGACGGTGCCTGCTCTCATCACCCACGTGGGCCGGGCCCTACTTTCCAGGCGAGGAAACGGGGACTCTGCTGTTTTCACTGCCAAGCCGCCAGGCATGCAGCGGCTGTAAAAGCAGGAGCCAGGACCCACACCACATCTGAGTCTCAATTCTGTGCCAAGTGGTGCAGAGGGCTAAATGGAGAATAAACGGATGTTCCTTCGAGGAGCGGGAGAAACGAGCAAAGCTCCCTGGCTTCAGCAGCAAAGGCTGTGCCTTTGAGCGAGTCACATCTGTTTCTGAGCCTTGGGCTTGTCCTCGGTGCAAGGATAGGGTTGGTGATGTCCAAACTTTTAAAATAGTGGCAGCTCCCCCTCTCCTCACTTCTTTTTAGCCCAAATAACATCTTACACAGAATCACAGTATACACAAAGAGACAAAACTGAAGACACTTGCATGGCTCTGGGCTTTCTAGGAGGCAATCTGGAAGCATCACATTTAGCATTTAGCATGGGTCACTTATGGGAGTCCTCTCCCAACCCCCTCCCCCCGGAAATGCCATGGTGGCTATAGCCTCAGCTTTGGAGTCTGGCACATGGGGGTCCAGTCTGGGCTCTACCACTCTCTCGCTGTATGACCTTGAGCAAGTTGTTTGCTTTCTCTGAGTCTCAGCTTCTCTGTAAAGTAGGGATGATCATAGTTGAGTCCAGGTGAGGAATAAATGAACTAAGTGCATGCAAAACACTCAGCACAGGACCTAGCATGTAGAAGTTGTGTTAACTCTTGTTTCCCTTTGAGAGATAAAGCATGAGAAATTCAAGTCATGGCAGGTATTTCCCAGGGTCCTACGGACACCATGTCATCTGAGTAGCGTGGACAGTAAGGCCCAGGTATTTGTTTGTCTCTACACTTCAGCACATTTTTTAGCCCCTACAGGGGGTAAGATCTTGTTCTTAGAGGAAACCTCCCAGAGGGGTGAGGGGAGCTCTGGGAGGAGGCAGCTTCCCAGAGGGAACTCCCGGGGCAAACGGCAGAAGGCTGGCAGGGCTCTCCCCCAGGAAAGGCAGGTCAGGGGAACCACCTGGGCTTGTGAGAGTGGCCGCTCCCCTGTTTGGGCCCCCCTCCCAGGCAGGGCCCAGTCACATCCCAGAAGCCTGAGTAGGGGTGAGGGCAGAGCAGCATGCGTGTCGAGACCGAGGGGGTGTCCAGTGGATCCCAGTGTTTGGTGGCAAGAGGTCAGAGAAGGAGAGGCTGGGGTGCTGGAGGGCCCTGCAGCTCAGGGGTGGTGAGGCCAAGAAGGAGGGGGGGCAGCTCTCCACGGGGGTGAGGAGGTGAGGGTGCCAGTCCAGCCCTGCAGTCAGATCCCTGGGGACCAGTCCACAACCGCGCCCCCCCCCACCCCCCGCCCCGGCCAGTGGTCACCAGTCCCTGGAAGGGCCTCTCGTGCCCGCGGGGCCTCAGCAACAGGGAGCGGGAGGGTGTGAGAGCCAGCAGAGCACCAAGGAAGGGACGGTTTCCACCTCAGCGAGGTTATTTCTGGCTCAGCTCCTGCTCCAGCAGTCACTGTGGAAACTGCACGTGCCTGGTTCAGTGTGGAAACATGACGAGTTTTCTAAGGGCGATGTGCGCGGAGCAGGCGACCAGGAAGCTGCCACGGAGGCTGCTAGTAGGATGTGAGTGTGTGTGCGCCTGCCCTGCTCCCCCTCAAACCACCACCCTCATCTCCTCGCTCCCTCCCTCCCTCCCTCTCCCTCTCCCTCTCCCTCTCCCTCTGCCTGTGCTGCCTGTCTCCTGAAGCTATATTTGGGGGAGATGTGTTCCGTGCAGCGTGATAGGCAGAATACAGTGGCCTCCAGAAGGTGTCCATGTCCTGATTCCCAAACCTGTCACTGAGTGACTTTACATGACAACGAGCAATTAAGGCAGCAGATAGAATTATGGCTGCTAAGCAGCTGACTTTAAAATAGGGAGATTATCCTGGATTATCCACTTGAGCCCAGTGCTATCACAAGGCTCTCTGAATATGGAAGAGGAAGCAGGAGAATCAGTGTCAGATGTGAGGAAGGCAACACCAGCCATTGCTGGCCTTGAAGATGGAAGGGGCCATGAACCAAGGAATTCGGGCAGCTTCTAGAAGCTGAAAAAGGCAAAAAAAAAAAAAAAAAAAAGGATTTTCCCGAGAGCCTCTGGAAGAAACGGAGCCCTGTGAGCCCCTTGATTGTAGCCCCGGGAAACTCCTGGATTTCCCTCTGAGATACTAAGTTTGTGTTGCTTGAAGTCATGGATTTGATGGTAATTTGCTACCATGACAGCAAGTCGTATGCCAGGGAGGCTGGGTCTGGAATGGCGGGAGCTCCTCAGAGGGCAGAGTCGCAGATGGGCTCTGTTATCCTGACGTCTGATCACAGGTGCCCGTGGGCCAGCTTGCTGTCCCGGTGGGAAAGTGACTTCCCCTCAGGGAGCATGGAGCTCTTTAGACCCCCGCGCAGGGTCTCCTGCGGGCACACTGTGCACATGCTGTCTCCTCAGCCTGGAGTGTAACCCCCATTCTCTCCACCAGCCCTCAGATTCCTCGAGGCCCCTTGTCCTGTCCCTCTAAGTAGCTTCTGACACCTGGTGCCACCCCCGGGGGACTTGTCACTCTGGTGACTTGTGTTTACGTTTTAAGCACCGGCATGCTGCTGCCCCTCCCCCACACCCACCCACCCGCCACCCGCCAGGGAATTGCCAGAACCTAGAAGGCTGAGTGGATTCTGCCGGTGGGAACCCATTGTGCCCAGGCTCCTAGGAGCCACAGTGTGTGTTCAAGGGTCTAGACTTGCCTGCAGGACGCCCAGGGTCAGTCCTGGCCACTCACTCTGACCTCGGGCAGATCACTTCCCTCCTTCCTGGTGCCTAGGCTGGGGGTGAGCAAGACTGATGTGAAAGGCCTTGAGCGCGCTGTGGTCACGGGTCAGCTCGCTGTCAGTGTCACTTTCCTCTCCCCGACGTGTGGCCCAAGAGTGACAACTACCCTCCCAGCTGGGGCAGATGCCACCCCCTGCCTGGAAGCCCTTCTCTTGGTTTCCTGGGCCCCTCCCATACGCCCGGACCTAGGCAAAACCTAGAAAAAACATGGAACACCAGGGTCAGGACATGGGTGAGGCCGGTGAGGTGCCCAGGACCCCGAGTCCGAGGTGGTATGTCCCTCAGTGTCACACAAATGTGGCACAGAAGGTCTAACGCCACACTCCATTTTCTAGATGAGGGAGGAGGACTGGAGGGTGGAAATGCCTTGCTCGAGGGCACAGGGGGAGTTCGTGGCAGAGCTGGAACCAGAACACCCTGTCTGTCACCTTCAGCTCCGGCAAGTCCCCTCGTCCTCGAAGTCAATGCCTGAGTGAGTGGCTAAGTGAGTTTATTACTCCCAACACGTATTTCCTGAGTGACTCTTCTGTGTTAATACTGTGCTAGGGGCTGGGCTATAGCTTGGGAACAAGACAAGTGGCCTGGTTCTTCCCTGAGAACTTATATTCTTGAAGGAGAGAGTACGTAATCGTGCATTAGCTCCTTAATTACAGTGGTGATGAATGCTATGCTGGGGATGGTCAAGCAGTCATGGGCTGTGCATGGTTGTGCAGGTTATACACTGAGTAAGTCCACGGCGAGGGCCTTAAGTGAGTCTTCATTTAAGAGTTTACAGTAGAGGGCGCCTGGGTGGCTCAGTTGGTTAAGCGACTGCCTTCAGCTCAGGTCATGATCCTGGAGTCCCGGGATCGAGTCCCGCATTGGGCTCCCTGCTTGGCAGGGAGTCTGCTTCTCCCTCTGACCCTCCTCCCTCTCATGCTCTCTGTCTCTCATTCTCTCTCTCTCTCAAATAAATAAATAAAATCTTTAAAAAAAAAAAAAAAAGAGTTTACAGTAGAATTTGGAAGACAGGACCCGTATGTCTTCAAAGGAATAACACAAAGCCATGGGTAACAAGCAGGAGAGTGAGGCCAGGAGAAGGGCCCTGAATCGCAGTCCTAGCTCCTTACCTTCTCTCTCTCACATACAGTCAGCCCTCACTGGGGGTCCTAGAGGAGGAGCCCCATAGCCAGAAGGGCATGGGAGACCAGCAGGAGGAACAGGGCATTGCCCTGTCTTAGGGGTGCAGAGTTTCTGTTGTCCTGGATTGGATGCCTGTGATGGCAGAAAGCGCTGGAATCGAGGCTTCTCTGCCTGGACAAAGTCCGGCTCATAGCATTGCCTATTGTCTGGAATGTTGGGCCTGGAAGGAGCCTGGCTTCTAGGAACTAGGAGTCTCCCTCCCACCAGCTCACTGTGGGGCTTTGCACCCTCACCTCTCTGGGTGTTTCTGGTTGCATGAAGAAAGCTCGCGGAACAGCACAGAGATAGGCGTGTATGGTTGTTTTGTTGAAGCGCCCTGTCTGTCGTGTGAGGCCCCAGGCAGCTGTGGGGTGATGACCTGGGGGCCGGTTCCACCTCTCCTACACCCCGGCTAAAGGGCTCCAGCCGTCCATGAGCTGCTCCCCTCCCTGTGAAAATTGAAGAAAAAGGAAAAAAAAAAGAACAGATATCGCAAGGGGTTTGAAATCCTTGGCTCATAAGGACATAGTAGTTGCCACCAAATGAGAGCATTCCTTCGAGGATCAGTAGGGCACCTCACTTCTTTGCAGAGTTGGAGACCCATCTGGGTTTTCAGGAGGAGCAGAGAAGGAGGCCTGGTTCTCTCTGTTTGTTTTTCTTTAATGGGGAAGAATTATTCTGGCTGGTAAATAATATCAGCTCCCTAGCAGGGAGTTAGAACAGAAGGGGTTCTTTAGAGATGGGCTTGTCTGGTCTTTGGTTTGGCAGATGGGGTCATGGAGTCCCTGAGAGACACAAGGGCCAGCAGCAGGCTCTTCTGGGTCCTGGGGCCAGAGAGGGACAGCAGGTTCCCTGGGAGAACCTTTTGGTTTAGGCGCACCAGGGACCTGCCAGTTTGGCAAAAATCAGCTGTTGCTTGTCCTGGAAAGTGAGCTCCTGGAGGTGGTGACATCAGAGGCGCCAGCCTGGAAGGCAGGCCAGTGGTCGTGTGCTTATTCCACACGCCAAGCACTGAGCTGAGCGCCGAGGACAGACAGTCCACGTTGTTCCTGCCCTCGAGGCACTGTCTGCGGGGAAGACAGACAGGCGGAAGGACAAGGAGCACGGGGTGGTATGGTTGGTGTTACAGCAAAGCTCTGGATGGAGGGTCAGGAGCGGGAGAGAGGGGAGTTCTAGCCAGCGGCGGGGCTGGGGCAGAAGGAGGCTTTGCCGGAGCTGAACTTTCAAAGGATGGGTGGGAGTTAGCCTGGTAGAGAAGGGGAGGGAGGACCCTCCCGAGAGCGGGGACATCGTCAACAAGGGTTTGAAGCCTGGGAAGAAGGCCTTGTGCTCAGGTAGTTGAAAGGCAAGGGGTGAGGGAGAGTGTCAGGAGAAGGGGGAGGCTGGACGGTCATGATGGCCCTGTGGGGAAGAGGCTCTCACCCCTCCCAGGGGAATCCGGATTTCTGAGGGCAGTCCGCAAGCATCAGAAGTGGTCACGGAGCACCGCACTGCGTGCCTCTTCCGTGATGCAGATGCCACTCGTCCCACGTGGAGAGTGGACCCAGTGACAGTGGGGTGGGGAGGAGCTAGCAGACTGCAGGCACTTGAGGAGCCAATTCCCTAAGAACCTGGCAGCATATGGGACGTGCGGGGAGGGGGAGAGGGAGAGGTCAGTGATCGTTCTTGGACTTCTTGGGATGCTTGGGTGACTTTCAAGACCCACACGCTGAGATTTAGAATCTGACCCTGGGCTTAGGGCTGCTCACCTGGGACTCAGCAGTGGAGACCAGGTTGGGGTGGGGCTGTGAGCCCCTTGCAGTCCCAGTCCCTGGGTGACAGCCCCATCTGCTGGTTCCCTCAAGAGGATCCAGGAAGAGTGTGTAGATGCTGTCAGGATGTTGATTCATCTTCACCAACACACCTACAGATATTTTCCCCTGTTACCCAGGGGTAGTAAATTGAGAGAACTCAGTGTTTATTCACTCATTTATTGTCACCAGTTATGTTCAAGGCTTTGTGAGTGATACAGAGATGAATCAGACACATCCCAGTCCTGTCCTCAAAGCTCGTGTGGTTTGTCTGTGATGCCGACAAGAATTAGTATATAACTTATTACACACACAGGGGAGAGGAGGTAAATGCCACAATAAAGAGACCAAATGCTGTAAATAAGAGATCGTTTCTGGCCAGGGAGGGTAGGTCATGAAGGGCTTCATGGAGGAGGTGGCATGTGAGCTGGGCTCACACGGGCGGATGTGGTTGGATTAGGCCACAGTGGAATGGAGAAAAGCATTCCAGACAGAGATTTGCATGGAAGGGAACATGAACCCTCTGAGCAGACATTTTGGCAAGAGCAGGGCTTTTGTATGGGAACATTGATGTCAGGGGCATCCTGGCATATTTGTGAAGGTGATCCCACATGTAGACCGTACCCTCCAGGAGGAACCACTGAAGGATTCGGGACAGGAAAGAGCAAGGAGAGAGCTGGGTGTCAGGGCAGTCTATCTGGCCTTATAGAGAGGGTGAGCTCAGGAGGACGGATCAGACCCTGTTACGTGTTGGTCCAGATGAGGGGACGGGCACTGGGTCTTAGCAAGAGTGACAGAAAAAAGAACTTCATCCACATTTATGGACACTTACTGAGGCTTTAGGCCGGGCACTGTTCTAAGAGTTTTATGTGCATGAACTGATCGAGTCTCCCCAACATCCAGCCAGGTAGGTGCTACTTTTATTCCCACTTTACAAACTAGTTCACTGAGGCCCAGAGAGGCTAGGTAAATAACCTGACCCTGGTCACACAGCTGGGAAGCAGAGGAGGAAGGATTCAAACCCAGGAGCTTGTGCTCTTAAATCCCACCAGGGAAATGTCTTCCTAATGGGACGGAGCAGATGAAAGGTAGCCCTGCCGGGGGTCGAGGCCGTTCCTCCCACCCACCGGTCACCCCGGAATAGTGGCTGACCCAGGCCCTCCACACCCCCGATCAACTGAGAAGGGCCCCACAGGCCTGACCCGGTTCACCGGGTCTAACAGCCTGCATCTAGGTGGTGACAACGTAAATAACGGATGGAGTGGAAACTCTCTATGGAAAAAGGTACCCACTCAAACAGCCACAGAGTCCAAAAAAAGGAAGAAGAACAGAGCAGACCCAGAAGGCTCTGTAGCAAACAATTTCCTTTAGCACAGCCCCTTCTGTCTGACTGAGCCCTTGAACTGGGGGGTGGGGGAGGGGCGGCACTGGGCAGGTGTGGGGGCAGGTTGGGACCAGAAGCTTGGCTTGGTCCCTGGCGGGTCCCGGGTCACCAGGCTTCCCCTGTTCGCTAAGGAGGCAGTCATGGTGGGGACACATGGCAACCACCCTCCAAACACACACATCCTGCTTGCTTCTTCCCAGTGGGCCTTAATTACTAACCCCCTCCTGAAGGTGGGCCGGCAGTTGAGGTTCTGCATTCCTTGGGGTCTCCCGGGATCTCAACCTCCTCTTCTTTTTCTTTGTCCTCTTGTTATGGGATCTGGAATCTTCTTCTTTTAGAAGACAGACATCCTTGTGAGTATCAGTAAAGCTAGATGATCAGAAATAACCAAAAGAGGAACAGCAAGAAGGTCATGTTTTGGCAAGTCGACTCTGTATTATTTAATTCTTACATGGCCCATTTTAGAGATGGGGAAACTAAGACCTGAAGTATTAAGTGGCACCTGAGGCTACATGGTGGCAGAGACTAGAGGTGCCCAGTTTTGTCTGCCACCATAGCCTGGGGCTGACCTGCTGTGCAAGGTTGCCCACCCATATCTCTGGTTTCTAAACCTCCATTCCCGTGGCTGTCACATGGTGGCGGGGGAGCCTGCCCGTAGCATCAGTGTGACAGCAAGGCAATGTAGGGACAACTTCAGTAGGCTCTCAACAAATGTTTCCTTGCCTACCTCTCCCTTCTGTCTTTACAAACTGGGGAAGATGTTATGAGCCCTTTTTGGGAGGAAGCAGCCCGAGTTTGGGGTTCCTTGGGAGAAAGGGCCATAAGCCCTGATATTCTGGCCCATCTTCCCTACTAGATCCGTGACACCTGAGGCAGGGGCCAGGTGTCTTCACCTTTGCACCCTGTGGTCTAGCCCAGTGACAGGAGGTGCCTTGTGGAAGGTCACTTAGCTGGATGCAGCGGGACCCCACGGGTGGGCCAATCCGGTGGGCTTTCTACTGTACCAGTGAGGGGAGACTTCTGGTGCAAGAGGGCCCCCACAAGGCGTGGCCAGGTATGGCAGGAAATAACTCCTCTACCCCTGGTCTGGGCCCTGGCAGCTCAGCACCTCGGGGTTTCGTCTGTACCTCCTCTTCCTGCCGCTCTCTAGTCTCCTGGACTCCTGGGCTGGGTGCCCTCCATGTGCCTCAGTGTCTCCCTTCCCTGCAGTGCCTGAAAACTGAATATTTCTTCTGCCTAATGCCAATACAGTTTAGGGGCCCGGATATTCCTGCCGATCACGAAACAGAATCCATTATCCTGCACTTGGCATTCCTCTTTTTCTGTCCTCAGTACAAATGGAAATGTATCACATCCTCTATTTTTAAAAACCCTGCTTTTACTGGAAAACATTTTCTGGGTATTCTCAAAGCATGTCTTGTCCATATCAAAGGCTCTGAGCTCCACTGCCTTTCTCCCTGTTCACTTTCCTTGTCTGGGACACCTCACTACTCCCTGGGAGGGAGCAGCCTCTGGTCTGGAGAAGGCAGCCAGGAGCCAAGAAGGATCCAGAAGTGGCCTCTGAGCTGCCCAGTGTAATGGCAGCATTCTCAGACAGAAGGGCAGGCATTTGAAGCAAAGGTGAATACCCCAGGAAAATGAGAGCCCCAAGCTTGGCCACAGGGAAGAAGGCAGGGAACCTTGCAGAGCCAACCCCGAAACAGGATCTGTAGGCGGCGAGATGGGCAGAAGAAGGGCAGCGTGGATGTTTTCCCACCGTAAGTGGAGAAGGGTGCCTCGTGCATGCTGATCCTGTGCCACATCTCACACAACACTGTCTCTTCTGATCTACACCACAAGCCCAGGCACGGGTGATGTTTTTCACTTTTTACTCATGATGAAAGTGAGGCTCAGAGAAGTTAAGTAATTCAGCTGAGGTCACACAGCTATTAATGGGTAAAACCAGGGTCTGAACCCAAGTCCTGCTGGTGTCTGGGCCAACATTCTGCACTACCAATGCTGCGTGGCGTGGGGTCAATGAGGCATGCCAACAATTCTCCCCATGTCCCCTCCCAGTTGCTCAGGAGCCCAGCATGACCCACCAAGATTATGCCATGTGGTTCTGCCATGTGTGTCCCAGTGTCTTGGACGTGCATGTTTTCTTGTCGACCCACAGCCATGATAGCAGAAATGAAAATACAAATGGAAAGATTCATCCCGCAATTCCCCACCCTTAGCAGATCAAACTCAGCTGAGCCACGTGCCAGCCCCATCTGCAGATGCCCCGTTCACAGTGGGGGGACAGGCTGTGTGTCAGGAAGGCAGCAGGGCCTTCCCTGGGAGTAGGGTGTGCAGTCCGGTGCTGGAGCCCCAGCCCCGTGGCTGCCTCACCAGCCCTGGGAAGATGCTGGCCCCTGCAGGCATCTGGGGGTTTTCTTTAACTCTTTCACCGCTGAACTTCCCCTACGGTGATGCCAACCCCAGTGCCCACACCGGATGTGGGGCGCCTTCCACCTGCCAGCAGAGGCCGTGCTGCACTGCTTTGGTTCCACAGGGAGGGTGGGGCGTGGGGAGGACAGCCCTCCCTCCCTCCCTCCCTCCCTGAGGTTTTGGGTGGGGCCTGCAGAGGAGCGGCAGAAGAGTCCTTCCTGCCCTGGGTGGGCACCACCTTGCAGATGGGCCCCTCTTGCCCTAATAGGGCTTCCCTGTTCAGCTGTGTTCTAAAGGGAAGACATTTTGATATCATTTTAAAATTACAATCCTTAATTTTTAAAAGTGATAAACATGCTTATTGTAAAAAAAAAAAAAAGATAAAAAGAACAGTCTAGAAATGTATAAAGAAGAAAATGCATGCTCCAAACCCTATCCCTTCGTAGTCCCACCCGTCAGAGGAGCTGACAGCTTGGTGTTTATCTTCCAGGTCCACAGCACCCACAGCTACACGGACAGTTGTATGTCTTGCGATGCTGCCTTTCCCCGTTTCTCACACCATTCCATTGACAGGAATTGTGTGCCGTAGCTAAGAGTAGGGGCTCCTGGGTCAGACACCCCAAAGATTACCACTTGTCAGGTCTCTTAGCCTTGGCTAAGCCTCGTGTGCAAAGTGGGGCCCCAGTCCTGCCTTCCATCCTGCAGGCTGTGGGGGAAGGGAGGGAGATTGCCCGGGAGAAGGGCTGAACCCCATGGTCAACACATAGTTCAAGCCACGAAGAGTCCTATTATTGGTAGGAGTGTATAATTATTTTTAATTAAGAAAAGTTATTGTCCCATTACTATTCCATTGGGTGGATTTGTCATCACTTACTTATTAAACCAGTTCCCTGCTGATGGATATTAAGGTTGTTTCCATGTTCACTGTTAAAAAATGTTGCTGCAGTGATCACATGTGTGGGTGCGTCTGTGTGTACGTTTGTGTAAGATGTGTATTTGTGTGTGCACTTGGGAAGCTGCTGGGTTGACATAAATTTCTTATTCTCTCCAGCACTGATGGTGACAATCGCTTTCCTCTTTGCCCATCAAATGGGGAAGAATTGATATTGACTTTAACTTATATCCCTTTAATTATTAGTGAGTCCAAGCATCTTTACATATCTTTATTAGACATTTTCATTTACTTTTTGTCAGAGAGGGAGGGGTGGATTTGCTTCTATGTTTTGTTTATTTCTTTAATCCAAATAAATTTGTGTACGTATGGGGCACGTACCCTATTTAAAATAGAATCCTCCACCTTCCCTCACTCTGTGTCCCATTTTGTTGCAAACCATTTATTTTACCTGTTGTAGGTTAACTGCTCATCCTCCCTGGCTAGAGCCGCAGATCCAGAAAGGCAGGAGTGTTTTCTGTCTTATTCACTGCTGAATCTCCAGGGCCTAGAACAGTGCCCAACACATAGTAGGCATTTAATAAATACTTGTTGAAGATGTCACAGCTTTCTTATTTAAAGAATCCATTCTTCCTCCACTATCATTCCGTCTTCGACAGCCTCTTCTGTCTCTTCTAACATCACTGCTGGGTCAGATTTCCTCCCTCTTCTTCACTTTTACAATTTATAGTCTTCTAGGAAATGATCGGTTTTCAAATTCATTGACATCAAGTGACGTATTAATTTCTCTTGATTTTTTTTTAAATTGTTCGCGTACATGTTTGCATCGCCCTTCTTAACCATTGTTTGCGATTTGGCTCTTTGCTGCCGCTCAGATTAGCCAGCGGTTTGTCCCTGTTGCTGGTCTCAGTGAACCAGTCTGTAGCTGTCCATGTCTTTTG
Source organism: Mirounga angustirostris (assembly GCF_029215605.1). Lineage (NCBI taxonomy): Eukaryota > Metazoa > Chordata > Mammalia > Carnivora > Phocidae > Mirounga > Mirounga angustirostris. Next base: position 158,047,351 of record NW_026991712.1, read on the forward strand.
TGGTGGTTGCTGTGCTTTTTTCATTCTCTTACTGATAGACTATTTTGTTTATTCTCCCCCTTTTCTCAGCCTCTTGGGTTAGATGCTTAATTGATTTGGTTTCCGTCTTTCTTTTATCATAAAAGCATTTAAGGTCTGTATCTCCCTCCAAAAGCAGTTTGGTTACATTCCCCAGATTTTTAAAAAGCAGGGTTCTCAATGTCGCATATTTATAAATATCCTACAATTATAGTTTTGCGCCTCTTTGACTCCAGTTGTTTAGAACAGCATTTTTAAATTGTGTGCATAGTTTACTTTTTTTATTTTTTGCTGCTTGTTAATTTCTAGTTCTGTTGCATTGGGAACGGGAGATTGTGGTATACATGTTGGAATTTGAGATTTTCTTGTAGTCTGCTACAAGGACATTTGAGAAAAAGATGTTTTCTCTGCTTCTTGCATCTAGATGAAGTTAAGCATTCAAACTATGTCTTCAAAGCCTCCATACTTTTCTTTGGCAGTTACTTGTACCATCAGACTTAGAGTAGTGTGTTTAAGACCTATATTGTTCTGTATGTGTCTTCTCCTTGTGGTCCTAAAACTATATTATTTCATATATTTTATGGTTCTGTGGTTCAGGGTGAAGGTAAGGTTCATGATTTTTGTGACTTCATGGAGAAACAGACCCATTAGCAATCTAAAATGTCCCATTTTATTCTATTTAACATTTTGGCATTTTGTCGGATATTAATATTAACTTTCCTACCTTGTTTTTGTTACCGTTTTGCTTGTTATGTCTCCTTGCCATTTTTTGAGTTCAACCTGTGTCAATTTGTTTTAAGTGTATCACTTCCAAACAGCATATGGCTGGATTTTTTTCCCATTCAACCTAATCTCTTATCTTAAAATAGAATAATTTAATTTAGTAACATTTATTGATATGTTTTGGGCTTATTTTATGTCTTTTCATTAAGATACTTTTTCCTTTCCTGTCTGGCTGTCCCTTTCCTAATGCTTAATTAACTGAATTAATTAATTGAATTTTTTGTCCCCCTGCCCACTCACACACAGTGGTTAAAACGTCTATATCTTATTTCATTTTCTAGAAATGGTTACCCTTAAATTAAGAAATTAAAACCCATGCTTCTTGATTAATGTCAAGAATTAAATGGTATCTAATTCCCAATGAGATGAGCCCATTATTATCAACATTGGCTTAGATCTGACTGTACATTTTTCTACTTTATTGTTCATCACTGTTTCCTGTGTATCCTGTCTTGTGCTCTCTTGAATTACTTATTCTGATACAGTTTTTATTTTATTGTAGTAATTCCTTGAGTAATTGTTTTAAGAAGAGATAAGTGGGTGGCATGCTATTTTTAGTACTTCTCTCTTTGGCTTTGAGAGGGGGCGGAGTAACGGATCTTTTAACCCTTTTTCCTCAGAGCTCTGCAGTCTTTGTTGCCCTCTGGCAGTTAATGATGAGGACGTCAAGTCCAATGTCAATTTGATTCTCAAAATTTTGGGACAAAAGCTGCTCACTTGGGTAAGGGGCAACATCACCTCCATGGAGCTTTGGCATCTCCAGAGAAGGCAGGCAAAGTCGGGATTTGCTGAGGATTGAAAGTCTCCTTGAAAATGGATACGTCAATGTGGAGCTTCATCAGGATCGTGCAAGGAATACAATCCAACAGGCTGGGACTGAGGGAAAGAGTGAGGGGGAATTTTGAGGCAAGGCAAGGGACTCAAAGAATCTTAGGATACAAACTATTGATTGACGGACTGATGGATCCTGCAGGAGGTTTCTGTCATGAGCAGTCAAGCCATCTGTCAGGGCTAGAGTCTCCTGGAAGAAGAGGGCTGCTAATGAAGACGGTGAGGTGTGGGGCAGGTGGTTTCTGTCCTCCTCTCCTTCCTACTTTGGTCTCTTTGGAAACCCAAAGGATTCACTCATTATCCTTGGATTTCAGTAATTCCAGCCAGCGGGCCCTGCCCCCAGCTCCCACTGCCTCTGAGCAGGATTCCCTGGGGATTTGGCAGGTGGGCCTTTGCCTGCCCCCGGTGGGTGAAGCTGGCTTAGCTTTGATTCGATTTTCTATCATTCCTCCTTGTCTGCTTTTCCTCAGACTTGCTGGCCAGCTGGTGCTACCCGAGAGATGTTCTTACTTGAACATTTCTCTTTATTTCACTGGTGTTGAGGGGAGAAGAGGTAAACACATGGGCTCCGTTTGCCGTGGAGAACCTCAGGTGTGTGTAACATTTCCTGGTGATCCGGATGCAGGTGTGTCCGCCCGGCTCTCTCACCTGCTGCTGGAGGGCAGGAGTGGTGCTCGAGAGGTGCTGGCCCCACTGGTGGGGTTGGGGGCGGGGGGCAGTGGCTACCTTCCTCCACCTGATCCGGTCCTCCCCTCCAGCCACACCTCTGGTCCCGACCGCATTACCTCACTGATTAAAATGATTTGGTGGCCTCACTCCACTGTGAGATCGAGTCCAGGCCATTCAGTATACCAGGTTCTCCCCCTGATCAGCTCTTGCCCCCTCATTTCCAGCCATACAGGCAGCATGCAACTTGTCAAACATTCCACCACTTTGGGGTCTCCTGTCTACCTACACTTCTTACCATTTGAAATACTCTCTCTTTCTCTCATACATTCAGACACCATCAGAATTAACCACTCTTTTCTTTATGCCTTCAGGGTGTAGTTAAGCTTCTAACCCGAGACTCTGTGCGTTCCTTCGTTCCTGGCCCCTTCCCCCACCATTGTGGTCCCCTTGAAGGCAGGGACTGAATCTTGAGTCTTTCGTGCCCAGCACTTACTACTGGGCTTGACCCAAAATAGGTGCTGCATGCGTTATCTGTTCAATGAATGAGCCACCCAGTGAGGTTCTACAGAGAATTGTTCTACACCAACGGTGCGTGAGACCCTGTCCCAGTCTCCAGGGGTGGGGAGTGGCTTGGACTGAGCCCGCCAAGGTGTGAGCAGTCACAGGGCCTGCAAGACTCCCAGAGTCTCTGTGCATAGCAGGCATTGTTATTTATCTTTTTTTTTTTTTAAAGATTTTATTTATTTATTTGAGAGAGAGAGAGAATGAGAGACAGAGAGCATGAGAGGGAAGAGGGCAGAGGGAGAAGCAGACTCCCTGCCGAGCAGGGAGCCCGATGCGGGACTCGATCCCGGGACTCCAGGATCATGACCTGAGCCGAAGGCAGTCGCTTAACCAACTGAGCCACCCAGGCGCCCCCATTGTTATTTATCTTAAGAGGCACCACAAATGTACTCTGGGTATTGTGGGGAGGCAGGACTTACGTCCAGTTGTCGGGGGGCTGGCTGAGCATTTTGAGGAAAGACGGGCAGGAGTTGGCCCGGTAGGCATGGTTGTGAGGGGGAGGGCGGTAGCAGTAGCCAAGGCTCAGAGTTGGGGAATTGTGGCCTGTGTTCAGAGGATGGCATGTTTTAAGAAATGAGTGCTTCCAGGGCGCCTGGGTGGCTCAGTCGTTAAGCGTCTGCCTTCGGCTCAGGTCATGATGCCAGGGTCCTGGGATCCAGTCCCACATCAGGCTCCCTGCTCGGCGGGAAGCCTGCTTCTCCCTCTCCCTCTCCCCCTGCCTGTGTTCCCTCTCTCACTGTGTCTCTCTCTCTGTTAAATAAATTAAAACAAAAAAAAATCTTAAAAAAAAAAAAAAAAGAAATGAGTGCTTCCACACGGGGAGGGATGGAGCACAGCTGTTTGTATTAATAATTGAGATCTATCAGAGCCGGGTGGTTGATGAACACCAAGGAGTGGTGAAAAATTCAGATGCTTTGGACGACAGAATCGGGAGATGATAGACGGAGGCCCTGTGTGGTCATGTGATGCTGCCCTGGGGTGGGGGGCGGGGTGGCTGGATTCTAGAGCAGCAGGTACAGCGGCGAGGGGACAGCACGGTGGCTTTGGCTACATGCACGCTCTGGAGGAATCCGCAGTGGGATGTGGTTGCCGGAAGACTAATTCTTCCAAGGCTGTGCTAGTAAAAAGCACAGTGCCCCAGAGAAGGAAGGGGACAGTGCCCCAGGCTCGTGGGCAGGTTACTCCAGACCTAGATCACTGGGCACGCTGTGGGACCATGAACGCCGAATCGTGAGAACCCTGGGAGGCACTTGCCATTCTTAGCAAGTTGACTAATAAAAACTGGTGCTCGCTCATTCATCCACTGACCGGTAATCATGGTTGAGCCCCTGCCCTAAGCCAGACCGCCTTTGGCCTTGAATGCGCTGTTCAGTGATTTGGGGAGTACAGTGTACTCTTGGGTCTACTTGTTGGATTCAATTTTCTCCCAGGCCTGAATATAAATCACTTGTGCTGGTGGTATTGGTTTTCCCTCACTGTAAAACAAAGCATCTCAAACTGAGTGGCACTCATTTCTTAGCTCACGGTTCTAGAGGTGGGGAGCCTGGTACAGAGAGGCTGGATTCTCTGCTCAGGGATGAAATCAAGGTGCCTGTGAGCTGAGCTCTCATCCTGAGGCTCGGGGGAAGGTTCTGCTTTTCCAGGCTCATTCACTTGTTGTGGGAATCCAGGTACAATCCAAGATTCCAGGTAGGACTCAGGTCCTGTTTTCTTGCTGGTTGTCAGCAGGGGGCCGCTCTCAACCCCGAAAGGTGGACCCCAGTCCTTTCCACATGCCCTTCCATCTTCAAGGCAGCAAACTTACAAGTCAAATCCTCCTGATTCTAATCTCCATAACTTTCTCTTCTGCTACCAACCAGAGAAAATTCTGCTGTTAAAGGACTTTTTTGGTTAGGTCGAGCCCATGGAACCATCTGTTTTGAGATCAGCCATGCCCTATAACATAACCTAATTATGAGAGTAAAGTGCACCATATTCACGGTCCTGGGGATTATGCAGCATGCATGCACCAGGGGGACAGGAAACCTTGAGGGCCATCTTGGAATTCTGCCTACTTACTGGTGGAGAAATAGGGGCTCTGAGAAGTTAGGTGCCATGGGCAAGATACAAGAGGGCACAAGGGCCACCTCGCCATGCTGTCTCTCCAGGGGATGTGGGGATCTAGCCCAGGACAAGCAGCTTGGGAGGCGCTGTGGGGGCCTAGGCCTCCTGCAACCAGGCAGAGATTGTTCTGTGTCTGAGGAAGTTGACCAAGCAAACTCTTTGACCGTACTTTTCAACCGTCCCCTGCAGGATTCAAGGCACCAACCTGGCAGCCTCTAACTAGTTCATGGCGGAGCCTCAAGAGATACTGGCCAGGCCAGCTCTCCCTTCCAGAGGGCAGAGCAGAGCATGAGAGGAAGGCCACGCAGCAGAAGTGGACATGAACGCTGGTTTCCAAAGAGAACAGTGTTTTAGTTTTGGTCATCGAAAGTGGTGCCTTCAGCACAGGTAAGAAATGGGCTGTCGGGTGCCTGGGTGGCTCAGTCGGTTAAGCGACTGCCTTCGGCTCAGGTCATGATCCTGGAGTCCCGGGATCGAGTCCCGCATCGGGCTCCCTCCTCGGCAGGGAGTCTGCTTCTCCCTCTGACCCTCCCCCCTCTCATGCTCTCTCTATCTTATTCTCTCTCTCAAATAAATAAATAAAATCTTAAAAAAAAAAAAAAAGGAAAAAAAAAGAAATGGGCTGTCATTGAATATGCTTGCTGGGGGCACCATTTTGGTCTTTTTTGCATGAGCTTGGTATTCCTCTTTCAAATTATTATTATTATTATCATTATTATTATTATTATTATTATTATTATTATTATTATTATTATTATTATTACCTTCCTTGAGCCTCTGTGGAAATGGGAAATCCTCAGGACTTCCTTGGCCAGGAGTAGAGACCTTGAGGGCCAGGATTTTTCCCTGCCCCACCTCATCTCCCCCAGTTGTCTTCCTAGTTCCTCAGTTTCCCTTCTGTCCCTGGCAACACCTCTTCTCAAGATATCAAAGCCCTCCCCACACGCCAGCCCACACTCCAGAGGGCCACCGTCTTCTCTGCCCCCCTCTCCGCCTGCCCCTCTGATGGCTCTGGCCTGAGGAGCCCCCTGGCCACCCCCTCCCTACTCAGAGGAGCATAGTGGGTGTTGAAGACTGAGCTGCATCTCTTCAGGACCCTCCCTGTGGTGAGGAATTGGAAGGATGTCGGGTTCTCAGGCCTGGCTACACGTTAGAATCTTCCAGAAAGTTTTTAAAAATTCCGGTAGCAGCGCCCCAACCTCCAGAGATGCTGACTGAATGTGCCTGGGGAGGGGCCCTTGCATCGGTAGAGTTGTCTATGTGTCTATGTAGTTGGCTCTTCAGGTATGTGTTGTGGTTCCAGGTTAGGTTCAGGTGGTGGTTCAGGTTAGCTATGTGGGGTTAGAGCTCTTTGGGCTGGGAATGTGTCTTTGGATGTTTTGTCTGGCTTTGGGGTATATCAGAATCACCTAAGTAGGTTGCAGGGGGTAGATTCCCCGGCCCACCCATGTTCTCTGAACCAGATTCTCGGGATTGGGGTTACAGGAATCTGTATTTTGATTCAGATGCAGCCAATGTTTGGGGGCTCCAGGGCCTCTTTCTTGGAGCTCTGGTGATGCTCACCCTGTGTTTGGGTCTTTGCGCTTGGCTATGAGTCCCCAGGGGGCTTGGCAGCCTGGGTGCCATGAACGCTGCCTCATCCCCTTCCTCCACGTGCCTTCTTGCTTACAGAGAGGAGGGCAGGGCCTCAGGCAGCTCTCTAAGATGGCATCACTGTAACTGCCTGAACCACGGGGTGGCTGGGCCCAGGCCTCTGCCCACAGCTCAGACGCACCACATGGGTCCACTAGACCCAGGCCGTGACCAGGGCTTTCCAGCCGAGGTGGAGGAAGCACCCCTGGATTCTGAGGAAGAAGGACTGAGCATCTGTGCCTCCCTCTGAGAGGAGAGGTTTGATGGGGTGCTTCATAGTGGAGACGCTGGATCTTCCTGAGTTCAAATCCCAGCTCCGGCACTTACCGGTTTCGTGAGGCATTTGCTATTTAGGAGGCAAGTTGCTTGGTCACCTTGCCTCATCCTTCTCGCTTGTAAATGAGAAAGGGCTGGTGCCTGCCACACAGTTGCTGTGCAGATACAGGGAAGGCCCCTAGAATGGTGCTGGACACATAGCAGGGACTTCCCCAGGTGGGAGGCAGCTCTTCTGACTCCTGCAGGTGGGTCGGCCAGCTCTCTGCCCTCCTGGCTGCTGCAGGGGGATGCCGGGGGATATGGAGGGAATACACACACATGGCTTCTAAGCAGCTGATATGGCCATCTGGTCCCCAAGGGCCAGAGGGAAGTAAAGCGACCAACACCATGTATGGGGCCTGGCACTTTATAGACGAGCCTGAGTACCACTCAGACCCAAGGGAATCTTGGTTCTGGCATCCTTCTTGCAGAGATAAGGAAACCGAGCACAGAGAGGTTCAGTGATTTAAAGCTGGTCACACCACGAGAAGGAGCCTAGCCTCGGGCCACAAAAGACCCAGCACTATCTTCTCCACCAAGATGCTTCCTGAAGAAAAGCAATAACAGCTTCAAGAATGACCCTTTCCCAGGAGTGTCTACATTTTAATAGGAATTAGTAGCACCATAAGGAATGGGTCCCCTTCCTTGGTACCCTGGGATATCTCACACCTCAGTTGAGCGGCTGTTTCCTTCTGCATATGTCACAGCCTTTGTGGGTCTCCTCTGCCAGTGGTCTCAGGGCACTGGGTTTATTTAGCTAGGTGTGCAGGAAATACTTGAATCTGGCTGGAAACAGAAACCTCTGAGGGTTGCAAGAATAGATATGGGAGGACCATCAAGGGAGTATGGGGCGGGGGTGTGGGCAGGGGGGTGGGGGGATCCTCCCCAGACCTGGCATTTGACCTCCCCTACTTCACTGCTAAATTCTCCTTTTGTCTATGTGGGCTGTGCTAGCTGCATGGGAGACTCGCTAAAGGATGGGACTGGTCTAGAGGGAAATGAGCCCCGTCAGTTCCAGCAAGAAATCTGGTCCCCGCCCCTTCCTGTGTTCTCCCTGGGGGAATAAAAGCCTCTGTGATTAATGGGGTGCTGACTCAGGGCTTCTGGAGCGTCCAGGTGCTCATGGACCCGCGGCTGGCAGAGCCTCCGCCAGCCGCCATGGAGGGGGCTGGAACAGATCACACCTGAGGACGGTAGAGGGCTCAGGCCTGGGCAGGTGGGTGTGCCAGGTAGGAGCCAGCTGCATGCCGGCCTTCGGGGGGCATTGCTGACTCCCCTGTGCTGCGGAGGCCCATTCACACATGTGAGCTTGGGAACGGCTATGTTTGAGATTATTCGAGGACAGGGAGATGCGGAGTCATGCCTCCCACTTTACTAGGGCCCTGGACCGGGGCTCTCTCCAGACTACACCTGATTTCTGAGTAAGTCAAGATGAACCTAATTTGAAAACAGGCTGTAAAGCATTTTCTCAGCAGCTAAGCTCTCTGCTAGTAGTTTGCCAACTTCTGTGGTCTTAGAAGCCATTGTTAAAAGTCAAATCCTCCATGGAATGCCAATAATATAAAACAGATTCAAGTGGTTGTTTATTAATATACATTTATCATTTAAATTCAAAATTTTGACGTCTATTTATAATGAAAGCCCATCAATAAACACACTGAAATCTCAGAGTCTAGATCAGGGATTGACAAACTCCTGCCCGTGGGCCTAATCCAGGCTGTTGCCTGAGTTCTGTATATAAAATTTTATTGGGACAAAATCATGCCATTTATTTCCACATTATTTCTGGCTGCTCTCCTGCTCTGATGGCAGAGATCAGTAATGGTGACAGACTTCCTCTCCCGCAAAGTCAAAGGTATTTACTCTTTGGTCCTCTATACAATTTTGCTGGCCTCTCTTCTAGATAACCATTTTATCGCTTACCAACTATGACATCTAACATGCTTTCTTACTTCTGTTTTGTTTGGCTTGGTTGCGCAGTATTAAGAAAATTCTCAGTCATATCTATACGATGATGTGAATGGTACCAGACTTCTGACAGCTTATCTTCAGCCCAGGATGATCTTCAGTTCGATGTTATGTGGACACTGGGGAAGGAGCAGAAGGGAATTCTGGTCTGTATCACTGACAGTTATCAAGCGACTGCTTGAGTCCCTTCTTATGACAACACTCAGACAGGAAGCCCACAATCAGTGATGACGTTTTTGTGATAATCCACATACCGTATTCTCATATCACGGAAAGTTTGAGAGCGTACTTGTTTGTGTGGTTTCATGTGAATGTGTGTAGTCCCGAATTTAAGAAGCAGCAACATAAAGATGCCCAGTAAAGGGCTCCAGTCTTTCTAGTTGAAGACGTATTTTAATACCAAAGTTCAAGATCTACCCAGGCTTTTGTCTGAGTTCTGCACAAACCAAGGTAAGCCGGCCACCCCTACTGTGTGTACTTGGCGTGTTACTGCGATGTGCCATAGAACACGTTTGAATGTGCAGACCCATTTCCCATGGCAGTCTTATGTAGGAGGAGTCATACTATAGTTTTGAAATAAAATTCTCGAGTGACATTTGAAGAACCTCTGAAACACCTCATGGAACCCCATTTGAAAGACACCCCTTCAGCAGATACTGGTGGTTCTCATTTCTGTGCTTTACGGAGCCAAGGATGCTGGGGCTGAGAGGCAGAGGGGGAAGGTGTGGAAGGCGGGGGCGCAGGGTCATGCTGTTGACGGTGGGAGAGGGTCACAGGGCAGGGGGGCAACTCAGTGCTGGAAGAAGTTCTTGGGAAACAGTGAAGCCTCCTGGGCTCCTGCCAACACGGGGCTGTCTCCTGACGATTGTTGATGACCTAAACACTTCTCCCAGGGCTGCCCTATTGACTTCCAGCCATCAGCTTGGGAGAAGAGGTCTGGAAGAAGGTGGGGAGAGTAGATGATGTGCAGAAAAATGCGAGCCATGGGAGCCGGGGGATATGGAGGGAATACACACACATGGCTTCTAAGCAGCTGGCAGAGACCCCTGCAGCCACTTGGCAGATCCAGGTGCGGGCCAGGGGAGAGGGAGCAGGACGGCAGAGGGGACAGCCGGCTCAGCATGCCAAGCGTGACCTGGATGGGGACCAATGTCCCAGACAGGTGGTGGCTCGGGTTGGGCAGTAGCTTTGGGCATTCGAGGCCCGCAGAGTCAGGAATATAACCCAGGAGTCCTGGCTCCCAGGCTGCCTGCCTTCCCTAGTGGGTGCCGGGAAGAGAGGGGCCGGCCCCGTGTCTTCGGGAGACTATGGGCTGGAAAAGGCCTCTCAGGGATAAAAAAAAGCACCAGTTCTTTCTTTCTGAGGTTTTGCTGCTCACCCCATCGAAAAAGAACATTTTTAGATTTTAAAAGGGTGACCTCATTTTTTTTTCTTATTTACATAGCCCTGTTTGTTTATATAGTCCTTTAAAAATAGCGAACGTGTGCTAAGCTTAGGGCTCTCTCCCACCACCAGCGGCAGAGCCACGGTGTGGGGAGAAACACCTTTTTATCTAAGAGAGGGGCAGCCTTGTTTCCAAGGACAGATGGGAGCAAAACGGGACAGGTAGGAAGTTTCGTGGTTTTTCGTGTCGCTTTTCCAAAATAGCCACACTCCTGCCTCCCACTTCCTGCCTGACTCGACTCAGGGAAGATTTTCTCCTGTAGAGGGTTTGTGTTCTGTGAATTCTCAGGGAAGCTCAAAGGGATCTGTCAACCAGCAAACATGCTTGAGCTTGGCACTGATGGCCCCCTTGAGTTTGGCGCTGGGTTTGCATTCTGGCTCCGCTGCCTACCAGCTGTGTGACCTTGGGCAAGTTGCTTCACTTCTCTGTGCCTCATCTGTGAGACAGGGAGAACAACACAAACTGCAGTTGCTGTGCAGAGCAGACGAGGGAATACGTGTAAAGGGCTTAGCCCAGTGCAGGCACAGGCGACTCTTAAGAAATCTCTTGATAAACAATAGCAGTGGTATCATATCCACCCCCCACCTGGACAGTTACACTAACCTCCCAACCGCCCGCCTTCCCTTCCTGCCAGCTTGTCTGCCCCAGCCCCTCCCTCCATTGTCCCAGAGGGATAGGAAGATAAAAATCTGACCGTGCTGTCCCCTGCTTAAAATCCACCGGTCCTTTCCCACGTGCATGGCAGCGAGCAGCAACACTTTTTTCCGAAATGGCCAGATAGTAACTATTTTAAGCTTTGCGAGCCACACGGCCTCTCTGGCACCTGCTTCCCTCTAGTATGCTGCGTGCAAGCAGCCATGGACAGTGTGTAAAGGAATGGGCGTGGCTGTGAAACTTGATGTACAAGAACAGGCGGCGGGCTGGCTCTGCCAACCCTTGACCCACAGGATGAGCCCGGCTCCTCAGCTCAGCTTCCCCAGCCCAGCCCATTCCCGTTCTCCATCCCTCTCCCTCCTCCTCCCCAACTCGGTGCAGGAGGGACTCCTCACACTTTAATCCTTTACCCTGAGTTCTTTCCTTCTGGATTCTCCTTCTCTGCCCTCCCCCGCCCCCCGCCATCGCCTCCCCCATGACATCAGGAACCTTTGCTCTGGGACCCTGCGATACCCTCTCTGTATTTCTACTCTGGGCAGGTATGCAATTACCCTCTGTTTTTGCTACACAGGGGGCATCCCTCGTGCAGGAATTCTGCCCCTCCTCCTTTGTGTGCCCCTGCGTGTGTGTTTAGGTGTTTATAGATGCTCAGCAAGCATTGTTGTTGAACACAAAGATCTGTAGGATGGACAGTGGCCCTCAGGGAGCTTACAGTCTGGAGAGGAAGCTCGGATGTGAGCTGGTGAGAAGCCAGCCAGCAACCCAGGAGGGGCAGGGAAATGACAGGGAATGTGCCCACTGGGGTACCCACGATAAGGTGTTTCTGACCTTTATGGAGGAAGGAGAAGTCATTTAAGTTGGACCTCGAAGGGTGGGAAAGAGACTTGCAGAGAGAGGGAGCTCGGGAAGGCTTTCTGTGCTGGGGAAATGGCAAGAGAAGAATTCTGGGTTCAGGCTGGTGAGCAGACGGACCAGCCTGGTGACTGTGAAGGGCCCTCCTGCGAGAGACTGGGACCTGTGCCTGGAAAGCAGGATGGGGTCTGCTCAGGGACTGGGGGGATGGAGAGGGAGTCTGAACTTTATCTCGTGAGCCAGAATTTCTCCAAGTGTGGTTCACAAACCATCTCCCTACAACAGAATCGCCTGGAGTGTTTCTCTAAAATGCAGATTCTACGGCCCAATCTCAGGAGGCAGGGAGGGGGGATAAGGCCATGGTCTGTAGGAAGAAGAAGGCTGCAGGATGGTTGAAGGTGATGATCATAAGCATTCTTTAGATTGACATCACCTGTGAGTGTCACCGCCAGGCTGGGGGGAAGAGAAGCAGGAATGGATAATCTTCCCTGAGAGCAGAGAAGGACACCAAAGCTCAGATAAGGCAAGTTTTGCCCAAGATCACTCTGTAACTTACTTGCAAATGTGGGACTGGCTTCCTCTCACAATTTCAGGCCTGGGGTGGTCCTGGAGGTTCCACTGAGGGCGGAGGGACAGGCATGGTGAATGTCCCCAGACCCCAGCATAGCCTGTCACACAGGGTGCTTGCTCAGTAAGTGTTGAACCAATGAGGGAATGGCTAGGAATGGATGAATGGGTGGTATGGGGGCAGAAGAGTGGGGTTGTGGGGTGCTTTTGAGACTGCAAGCCTGGGAGTGTAGGAGAATGGCTCCCCCAGAGGGAGAGGGGAAGCGATGAGGTGGGTGCTTAAGCATATGGAATTCGAGAGGCCAGCGGTTGTCCAGGCTGAGCCGTCGCCACTGGAGACACGGGCCTGGGGCGTTCCGGGGCAGGACAGTGATGTGTGCATCTGTGGGAGCTGCTCATCAGATGGGGTGAGAAATGCGAGCGAGACATGCAGGGGATTAAGGACCGGAGCCTGAGGGATGCACACACGCCCCTAGAAGAAAAGGCTCTGGTGTAAGAGTCTGACAAATGTGCGGAGAGCGGAGTCAGTATGGTCTGGGGCCCACTGGGAAGAGAGGTGTCCGCAGCCAGTCACCCGGGAACATGGTTAGGGCCCCTCTTTAGAATAAAACCGGCCAACCTCAAAGAAACTGTGCCGTGGGTAAATAAAAATGTCAATCAAAATAAAACCGAAATCACGAGTCTCTGTTTGCTGGAGATTTGTGCTTCCGACCAGCGTAGCTGCAGGTGTGGGAGAGCAAGTGCGAGCTGGAACCGCCTGTGCCACCTGTCGGGACAAGCCGTTCTGTCTCTGCCTGGGTTCTGGCTGGCGGGCTTCCTTGGGATCGCTTTGTGGCTCCCAGCCTTTGTCTCCTCTCCTGGGTCTATCTTAGCTCCTGCCCCTTCCCTTCCACCTCTCTCTTAATTCACCCCGCAGATATTTATCCGCGGGAATAAAGCTCTGTGCAGAGGAGCTCAGCGGAGGCCCCCAAGCCCGGCGGGGCCTGTGAGTCTCCCACTGGAGAGCTTTTAAAGTGATAGAGAGGTTTGGGGACTTGTAGACTCAAGGTACCCGAGAGCAGGGCAGGGCCGGCCGTGCCTCAGTGGCACCTCTCTGTGGCTGCCTCTGGGAATCGGCTTTTCTGCAGCAGCCCTGCCTGGGCCGGGCTGAGGAGGCACTGACGCCCGGGTCTGGCGTCCCCCCCCACCCCCCATCAGGCCCTAAGCATAGAGCCTCTCAGCTGGCCTCCCTGGAGCCTTCAGAGCCTCTCCTTCCATTGACCCTGCCTGTGCAACCAAACTCGTCCCCTCCCCCCACTCCTGACTCACGTGGGCTCTGGCACAGCAACACGAGGACCGCCATCACTGTCATCCATCCTCAGAGATGGATCCTCCTTAAAACCAGCCATGCCTAACCCGAAGGTGCCACATACCATTCTAGGTGACAAGATGCAGATTCCTACCTCTTGGAGTTCCACTGTGGTAGGGGAAATAGACACCCATTTTGTCCCCTTGCCACAGACTGTATATTTTATATTATCTGTAAAATAAATAGGCAGGTGTTATCTTGTACTCCTGTGAAGTACCTTATGTGTGGCGAGGTGAGCCAGGAAAGACAAGGAACCAGGCAGTCAGGGTGGGCCTCGGAGGGTGGCATTTGAGCGAAGACCTGAGGGCTAAGGGAGTGAGCACCGTGCTCTCTGGGGAAAAGTGTTGAGGCAGAGGTGTGATCACGTGGGGGGACCCTGAGGGCGCCCGTGTGGCTGGAGGGGTGGGGGTGGAGGCCTAGGAGGAGAGGAGGCTGGAGAGGGGATGGACAGGAGGTGGGCAGATAACTGAGAAGTCCTTGGAGGTCTGCTGCATGGTCTGAAAGGCCCACCCTCGCTGTGTGTGGAGACGGCACTGCAGGAGGCCAGGGCAGGACAGGAGACCAGCTGGGAGGCTGATGTCGTCACCAGGAGGTGATGGTGTTGCCAACCAGGCTGGTGGCTGTGGAGACGGTGGGAAGTGGTCGGGTTCTGGGAAGTGTCTGGGATGTGAGGTGTGCGAGAGTCTAGGGGAAGAGAGCCCTACTGACAGTCGCACTGACCCAGTCTGCTCTCAGACTAGTCAACGCCCCTCCCCCCCCAGCCTCAGTTTCCTCGTCTGGAAAATGGAGCAGTTGGAGGGATTACATCCAAGATCTCTTTTGTTTTGAAAACTCACTCCTTGAGCTCCAGGACTGATGGCTGGGTGGTTGGGGGAGGCTTTGTGAATGCGGGGTGGTAGCCCTCGTGTTTAAGAAAGGGGGGTGCTCGACCAGCACCACTGACAGAGGTGGAGGGGCTGGAGGAGCGTGCCAGGCCTGAGTCGGCAGGAGCACTGATTCCTGGGAAGCAGGCCGGGAGGCCCGTGAGTGATGCCTGGGAAGCAGTGGGCAGTCACCGTGGCTCGGGCCCAGGGCCTTGGTAGGAATGTGCCGGATGGACTCACTATACCCTTTGGAATAAACCAGCCGTTTCAGGGCCTGAGAATGTTTTCTGCAAAGATGGAGGCCCTGAATTTTGACCATTTTCAGATGGACACGCTCAGGCAGGAAGGAGCAAGGCTTGGTTCCCGTCTGGGGAGAGTTAACCTTCTGGCCCAGCATTGCATAACCACAGAGTCTGCTGAGTGCAAGGAGACTCTTCTGTGTGTGGCAGCCAGAGTGGCAAGCGTGGTGGCTCCGGGCTCTGGCACTGTCCCGAAGCTGAACAAACAGCCCTCCCTTCCCAGATAATGGCCCTCATTGAGCATTGTGTCCGTGGCCAGCGCCCAGCACAGGGCTGCTCAGCCTGGGTAAGTTTCCTCTCTTGGCTCCTTAGCAAAATATTTACACTGTGCCTTTCTAGTAAAACGGTTCCTAGGGACCAGCAGGCAGAGAGAGCTGGAGCCAAGCACCCCCCGGTGACCCGGCTCCCAGCTCCCACACCCCACGTGTGAACCTGGGCTGGTCATTGCCCTCCAGGGCTCATTTGTAAAATAAGGCATTGAGCTCGAAGATGCTTGAAGGTTTGTCCAGCTCCGAAGTCATTGGCATTTTCCCTAATTGAAGAATGAGCTCCATTTTCTTACGTGGGGGTAGGATTTGGCTGGTGGGTCTTTTTCTCAGGAAGGCCTGTTGTGGCTTGGGGGGAGCTGAAGAGAAGGACTCAGAACCCTACCTACTCGGATCAGAAAAGCTTCTGTCCCTCTCCGCCTGTCTTTCAATGGGGAGGAGCTCACCCCAGAGGGATCAGCCACAGGGGACATGTAACCCCATTATCAGGGGGACATTTGAGGAAACTAAGGAAGAGAAGACTGTCCTCAACCATCCAGGGGATTGTCCTGGAGACGAGGGGTTGGAGGTGTGTCTTCAGGACAGAATCAAAACCAGTGAGTGAAAATCGCATGGCTCATTCTTAGGAAGATGCCGCAAACAATAGGCCCCATAGCTATTCCCACGCAAAACACACATACCCTTCGACCCGTGGTCCCATTTCTGGGAACCTGGCCTATGGAACAATAGCACCAGTCTGCAAAGATGTGTGTACAGAGGATGTTTATTATAAAATTCTGGTGGCAAAAAAAAAAAAAAAATTGGAAAAAAATATGAAAACTGAACAGTGGGGAAGTTTGAAGGTGTTCTATCCAAACCATGGCCCGTGATCTTCTCAGATCGCTTCGGTTTATGTGAGCTACGCCAATGATGCCATGAACAGCTTCGAGATGCCCCCTTTGCCCTGGTAGGCCTCAGTCGTGCTCAGATTCACCCCCCCCCCCCCAACAAGTACCCTAGGCTTTGGAAGTGGAGGGAGAGATGACAAGCTGAGGAGACCCCCAGCTGGGGTGTCATTTCTTCCTCTTCGGTTAAGGTCACTTGAGCTGTAGCACAGTGTTCTGTTCGCAGAAGAGAAAACCATACTCGTTAAAGGGATACTAGTGCGGTGAGCACCGCGTGTGATACGCAAACAATGGATCGCGGGTCACTACATCAAAAACTAATGAGGTACTGTATGGTGCCTAACATAACATAATAAAAAAAAGATTTATTCCTGTATTTAACAAATATATTTAAATTTTAAAAAATATTTCAACCAAAGAGTGACAACAAAATAGGCAATAATATAACCAACAGCCGAAAATCTACCACCCCGCTTGAAAAAGACTTCAGCAAATACAGATGGAAGCCACTGCACCAGCCCAGGGCCCTCCCTCCCTCCAAGAAGTGATCGTCCTCCTGAACCTGGCAGTAACAGCCCCCTCGTGTTTTCTGAGCACCTGCTATGTGCCAGGCAGAGGGCTGGGTGTGGGATTTACCCTACTGAAAAAAATAGACATGGTTCCTGCCCTCATGGGGCTTGCTGGGTGAGACCCTATGCCTCCATTAGCCATCCTCCTTCAGTGAGTTCCAGTCTTCAGTTATATAAATGTTCACCCATCCGTGTGGAGCAGTGGTGAAGGTGAGACTGGGAGGCTCCTGATACGGACAGTCACCGGCCTTGTGATCTGGGACAAGTCCCTTCTGCTCCCTGAGCCCCAGCATCTTCATCTGTCACATATAGGCTTTAGACTTTAACTTGGATGCTGCTCAAGGGCCCTTCCCTTGATGGAGTTTGCTGAGAGACCCTAAACCAGGGCTGGTGCATGGACTGTCTCCATCACTTCATCAGGTGGAGGATGTGAGGGGGAGCTTTGCTGTCCATAAGGGAGGTATGCCCCAATGCATCAAGAGTCAGGGGTGGGGGCTTATTTCTCAAGTGCAGGACACAAACCACTAGTAGAACATGAGGTGATTTTAGGGGAGAATGGGTGATTTTCTCTACGTTAATAGTAATTTCTTTGACTCAGTAAAAGCTTAGAGTTAGACCGATGATCCCTATTGCTTAGGTGGAGCCTATGTTTTAACAAGTCACATTCGTCAATGTAAATGAAAGTATCCCATAAATAATAGAACAGATGGTGTGTGTTTCTGGCAAAACTTGAAATGATGGTCACCAAATGGCGCGGTGTTTCCCAAACAAGAGCTAATGATGTAAAGGGTGGGGCCCACCTGGCATGTTAGATGCCAGCAGACCCAGCCCAGGCCTGGCCCATGGGAGCCCAGGTAGTATTAGAGGATGGCCCTGAGAATGTGCAGCTGTGTTGTTCTTTCCTCTCACTGCCAGGAAGCTGCATCCTGAATCTGGGGCCCAGATACAGCCACTGTGTGGGGCCTTCTCCTCTACTTATCCATGTTCTTCTATCCCTCTGGTCTAGACCTTGCGTCTTCCACTGCCCCTGGGTTGATTTGTGATTTTTAACTTGTGCTCCTATTTTGTGTTTGTTAACTCATCAGATGCTCTGTGGAATAAAGCAAGTTAAAATTGCAAACAAACACACAAAAAGGGAATTAACTGTTAATTAATTAATCAATTCGTGGACAAACTGCCTAAGACCAAAGCGTTCTTGGCTCCACTCAGCCTGTTGGGATTTCCTGCCAGGAGTTGACTTCCCAGCTAAAAGAATGCCTGGGTTAGAGAGGGTGGTGATGCAGTTAGAAGGGCCACTGTCCATTCTGCACCCCAAGATCTGAACCAGCAAGCCCTGGGGCCCCACACCTTCTGTTGAGCTTTGAGGCCACCTCAGAGATGGGGCTGTCCCTTCAAACTCAGAATGACAGGCCCAGGACTGGTGGCCTTGACACACCTCTCTGCCCATCAGAGAATGGGTTTTGCAGGCAGCTTTTCCCTTGGGCTCTCCTGAGGACACCGCAGGGGTCTCACCCCACCCCCCCAAGGAACATTCTGAGTACAGATGGGTTCCTAACCACTGGTTCTTTTGCTAGCCCCAGATTTTCCCTGCTGTGACTACCTTCTGACTCCCACACCGCCCGGTCCTACACATCCGCCACCAGACCCCATGCCGTCCTGATGGCTCATGCTGGCCGGCTTTGACCTGCATATCACCCAGGCATTATGGCCTTAGAACCCTGGGGGGCCCAGGGTTGAGAAACACCATGAAATACTGATATATTTAAAGCAAATGACTAAAAACATTATGCTAAGTGAAAGAAGCCAAACACAAAAGACCAAAGATTGTATGATTCCATTTATATAAAATGTCCAGAATAGGCAAATTCATAGAGACAGAAAGATAAATTAATGGTTGCCAGAGACTGTGGTGCCGGGGGGGCGGGGGGGCGGGTGGTGGAGGGGAATGTGGAGTGACTGCTAGTGGGTATGGGGTTTCTTTTTGGAGTGATGAAAATGTTCTGGAATTAGATAGTGATGACGGTTGCACAATCTTATGAATACACTAAAAACCACTTTATTGTGCATTTAAAAGGGTGACATTTATGGTATGTGAATTATACTAGACACTAACACAGCAGGTTGCTGGAGTTATGTTTACGAGAGCGACACTCAACATTTAGAAAATCCGATTCATTAACAGATTGATATACTCTCTAGTTTCAGAGATGAAAATACCCCCTTTTTTCCAGAAAGGAATTAAGATAACTTCTGTAAACTCCTCATTAACCAAGGTCTCCCACAATTATAACTTCACTTGTTCATTCATTCGTTCATTCACAAACACCTGTGAGGGCCTGTGGGGCGGGCATAGCGAATATAAAGGTGATGAAAACAGAGCCTCTGCTTCTAAAATCTGTGGCTAAAGATATGACACGTGAGAAAATTATCTCGGTGGGGGGACATGGTATAAACCGGCTCGAGCCCAGCCCCGCGCAGGTAGTAAGCAATCGAGAATGGGCCACTGTTGTTGCCATAGGAGAAGGGGATTGTGTATGCCCTGGGCAGGAGGGCAGGGGTATCATCCTGTTTGGGAAAGAGATATCACTCACCTGGGCCAAACTTATTGGGAAACCCCTTTGAAGAGGGTTGTCTTGTGTCAGAGGGATTGGGAGTTCTGGGAAGGGAGTGTGCAGTCCCCACAGGAGAGTGAGCAGGGCTGGTGCTCGGGGGGACATGATTCAGCACCCCGCACTCCTGGCTGCCTCCCACCACTCCCTTCCCAGGCCACCCCGGCGTCCCCTTCTAGATACCCCAGAGCCTCCAGGGCCGTGTCCTGCTGCATGAACCCTACCAGATGGGTGCTGGCTGGCAACTGGCAGAGGCTGCCTCATTTCTTCAGGACAAACGAGAAACACTATTGGGTCTTCTGAGGTTCTGGACAAAGGAAAAAGGTACCAAGGTTCCATGGTCTCTGCCCATATTTTCAGGTGCAAAGATGAAGGGTGGGGACAGGGGCTAGCATTGTTGGGTGCTGGAGGGAGGTACTTAGGTGGGTGATTCCAGGCCCTGGGGAATTCATTTTTCATGTTCCTGAGCTCAGTAATGTCAGCCCCTGCCCCCCAGCCTTGTAATTATCCTGGTTGATTCTCAGTTTGTCCTCTTGTCACAAGATGTGATTCGTCTTTCTCGCAGCACCAGTCCCTCTGTCAATCTATAGCTTATCTTTTCTTGTGGCTCTTTTCCTTTTTCCTGAATCAAAGGCACTTGGTCCTACCTAGTTCGTTCTGCAAGGAGGAATTTGCATGTTATAACCCTTTCAGTTTAACATTGGTCTGTTCGCTCCCTTATTTGTTCACAGTGCCCTAGGCAACCTGAGACTTGTGCTTGGAGCTTTGGGAAGCACAGAGCGGTGATTCTCAAAGGGTGCACCTCCTGCCCTGCATCTCCAGTCCATGCCTTCTGCCAGGGTAGAATTTTCAAAATCACCTGGTCTGGTTTCAGTTTGGATGGAGAAAAGGATGTGTGGATTGCAATGAACCTTTTTTTTTTTTTTTTTTTTGTAAATCAACCTCAGAAAAATTAGACTTGGCAACATCTTCTTGCTTGATGAAGACTGAACTAGAGAGATTTGGAGAACAGGCAGCAAGTCAGAAAATGCAGAGAACTGCTCCCTTGGAGCTCATGAACAGTGCATTCCCCAAGTGTTTCTGGAACTTAGGTGTCATCAGAAAAGGAAAACCCAAAGTGAGAATTCCTGACAAGAACCTGTGGTCAGGATTCAGTAGGTATTGGATTAAACCGAGCTCCTGGGTGGGGCCCAAGAAGCTGGGACTGGTTATAGGCTGACCCTTGGGGTCTTCTCCTAGATTGAACAGCCCTTTGTGGACCTGTATTTCTAAGTGGCTCTATGAGCCTGGTTTTCGGGAGCTAGTTATCTTGTCCTCTGGCCCATCTTACAGGATCTCTTTCAAGAGTTTGACCTGATTCCCTCTTACCCAGTGGGACTCCCCTAGGCCACCTGCTGTAGTCCTTTCTTGTTCTCAGTAGTTCACCTACCCTTGGACAAGCATTAGTTATTAAGCACCATTTATTAGTGTGTCTGCCACTGTGCTGGGTGCTTAGGATGTAATGGTGAATTAGAGAGGCTCTTTGGTCTAAAAGAAGCCTGTGTCTTTGGAGGAGAAAAATCTGTAGACAAACTACAACACAGAGTGAGACACACAGAGGTATTTGACTGAATGTTAGAGGGACACCCAAATCTTGCTGGAGGGTTTGATGTCTGGGGTGGTATATAGTCAGGACTCTCCAGAGAAGCAGAACCAACAGGATGTCAATACATATATTTAGAGAGAGAGAAAGAGATTTATTTTAAAGAATTGGCTCATGCAATTATGGAGGCTTGGCAAATCCAAAATCTGCAGGGTGGGCCAGCAGGCTGCAGACCCAGGGGAGTCACATTTTGAGTCCAAAAGCTGTCTGTCTGCTGGCAGAATTCCTTCTTGCTCAGGCGAGGTCAGTCTTTGTTCTAGTCAGGCCTTCCACTTATGGGATGAGGTTCACCCATATTCTGGAGAGTGTCTGCCTTACTCAAAGTCTACTGTTTTTAATGTTAATCTCATCTATAAAATACCTACCCAGAAACATCTAGAATAATGTCTAGGTAGCATGGCCCAGCCAAGCTGGCACATAATATTGACTATCACAAGTGAGTTTGAAGGACACTGAGGAGTTTGCCACATGTCTAGGAGGGATGGGGCATTTGCGGCAATGGGAACGGTGTGCATTCTGAGAAGTCTACAGCTCCCTGTGATGAGAACACACAGGCTGGAGGGAGAAAGGGAGAGATGAGTCTAGAGATGCAAGCTGGAGCCCCTAAAGAGGACTTCAGAACCATGCCATAGAGCCCGTATTATGTGGGAAGCCTAAGGGGTCTTAGGAAGGGGAGCTGTTATGGACAAGAGACAGCCTCTGGGCAGCCTCCAGGGGATGGGATGGAGCCCCTTTCTCGAAGCACTTAGTATAGACAGCTACATGACTCTCAGGTCTGTGGGTGGCAAGGTACAGAGGGTTGGGTGATCAGCTACCTCCAAAGGCTCTTCCCAGAAGCTGAAAGAGGACAGAAGCAGCATGCCAGGTGCCCATACAGTGACTTGTAGGCCTCTTGGGTAGTCCAGTCACTGACTACCCCCTGGTGGACCAGAGGCTGCCCAGGCAAGCAAGACGGGCTGTTCTTGCCCTCCATGAAACTGGGTGGGCTTGCTGCTTCAGTGTTGGGACCATCAAGCGTACTCTCCATGGACTCTGTGGGGTTCTAAGCTGATGGTCCTCAGCTGGAAGGACCCATCTTCCTCCTCATGTGTCAGGATACTTGAAAGGGCATCAGCCTCTCTGCCAGTGAACCACAATGAATGATTTCCTAACCACAGGCACATAAGTGTCCAGCTCCACATCCTAGAATTGTCAGAAGATAAAGCCATTTTTGAAGGGTGACATGTTGGTATTAGAAAACAAGATAGAATGCCATCCATGGACCAAAATGTTGATAGGTCTTAGGAAGATAGGAAACCCATAAGATTGCATAGACAGAAAAATCAGAGCAGAAGACACTGCAGACAAGACCCCAGAGGCCTGAGAGATTTTTTACTCCAGAAAAGCCAAGCATTGTTCAAACCAAAAGCCAACAAAACAAAGAATAGGAATGGGCTACCAGGGTTGCAGAGTCCCTTAAAGAACTTTTCAGAAGAGCAAGTACAACTCAACCCTTCTCACTTTCTACGTATGGAGGCAGGTGGCCAGTGCCAGGCCAACCCCAAGAAATACTCTCTAAGGACAGTGATGGGCCCAAGGTCTGAGACAAGCTGAGAGAATCCAGACTCCCTGCCAACCCAATGTGGGGGCAGGGAGCACGCAGGGGGCATGGGCAGCCTGCCTCCAGTGAAGTCTACCACCCTGTCCACTGCAGAGTAAAGCCCTTCTTTCAGTGATTGCTGGCATCCCCTGGCTGGCTTCCTCCTCACAGTCCTTACAGGGAGACTTGCCATCATAATCCTCCACCCTCTTACATAGAACCCCTTCCCCCCAAAAGGATTGGTTCATGATTTCACCATCACATTCAAGGACAAACCTGTCAGAAAAAGAGACCAGAAACCTCACAGGAAGTCCTTTCCAGTTCATTATTTAATCAATATCCTCTTCTTCTTCTTCTGTAGTGATGGACATTTGATCAGGGCACATGGCCTCCCAGCTAGAGACTATGTTGCCAAGGCTCTCTAGCAGTGAGGTGCGGCTCTGTGGCTAGTGTGACCTGAAATAACATGTACAATTTCCAGTCTTGCCATCCCTTTTCCCTTTCCTGCTGACCATAGTGTGGACACGATGCTGGAAGATGGAAGCCAAATGCTGTGGATGGCAGAAGAGCAAGATCAAAGATACCCACACTATTAAGTCACTGTATCAGCCCATGGCCACTTACGCTCAGACTTACATAAGACAGAAGCAAATCCCTGTCTTGTCTAAACCACTCTTACAGTTGTGCCCTTGTTGCAGGAGCTGGAACCTGTATCCTAGCATGTATACTAAATTCACAGTGTAGTCTTACATTCACAAATAGGATCACCAACTCTTAGAAGAAAACCAATAGCAGAAAGAGAAGGCCTATAATGGGAAAAAAAGAAAAAAGAGCTCACTCCAAAGGAAATAGTTCAAATATAAGAGAACTCTAAAATCAATAATCATTAGTATCCTTGGCAATAATTGAGGTTATTTCATTTAATAGAAAGGAACCAGTTACTATAAAGATGGAATAATCAGAGAAAAGGAAATAATTATTGAAAATTTAAAATATAACTCCTGAAAAAAATTCAGTGGGTGAAATGAATGATACAATTGGTATGGATGAAGACCAAGTTGGTGATCTAGAAGTTAAAACTAATATCCAAGAAAGTAGAGCAAAACATCAAGGAGAAAAAATTCAGATCCATAGAGGCCAGCTCTGGGAGGTTCAGAATCCATCAAATAGGAGATCTAGAAGCAGAGACCACAGATAATGGCAGAAGGAGGGGTAGAAACAGTCAAAGAAATAGCAAGAGAAATTTCCTGAGTTGAAGAAACACACAGAGATTTTAAAATTGAAACAGCATACTGAATTCAGGATTGGAATTAGTGAAAAAGAATATCTAGACCCATCTTGCTGAAATGTCAGAATATCAATGGTGAAAAGCAAAAAGCTTCCAGAGAGAATAAAATCTTACATCAGCATTTCTCATCAGTAAAACAAAATGCCCAAGGACAATGGAGCAGTGCTTTCAAAACTGTGGAGGACATTGATTTTGAACCAAAAATTCTATCCTTTCAAATTTGAAATAAAATAAAGATTTTTTATGTGTAAGAGCTCAGAGAGTTTATTACTCAGTCATCTGTATTTTTCTGGGGAAAATACATGAAAATATTTTCATCACAGAAACAGTGATGAAAATCTCCTGGAGTTATTTCTCTCAATCAAAAATGGGATCCAAAAAGGTGATGACATAGGATTCAAGAAGTGAAGGAAGCCATACTTTATAGGAAGACGTGTTGGTTCTTTACTTACTGTAGACTTTTCTTGTAATGAGGTTTCAGTCATGTAGAATTACATTTCTTTTTCTTGAGTCCATTCATACTAAGTGGTTCCCCAGGGAGTGAGATCTTCACAATCATATTGTTGGTTAGCTTCAATTTTTAAAATTAACATAAGTCTATAGACTAGACTTAATTATAATATAGAGGAAATGTGTTATGCAACTTGGAAATGTAAGAGTAATAATATATAACTAACAAAAATTTGAAGGTGGATGTAGGAAAGGAGGTGGAAAGAAGAGTGCGTACACACATTTCTTCTTTGTTCATAACAGAAAGTGGATAGATCCTGTCTCAAGTTGACAGACAAGGAAATAACAATTTAAATATATTATTTGAAGATGTTAAAGGCAACTGCCAGGGCAACCAATATGTGACTATCAAAAATGGTGAGATGGTTGGAAGGAAGTTGGGGAGGGGTACATATAGAAAGTTACTCAGCTTTCATAGCAGAGAGTCAGTCCCATAACTGAGTGAGGATGGTTTCAAATTCTGGGGCCTGGGAGACACCAGACTTTGGGGAAATTAATAATTTTAAAAGAAATGGACTCCACGACCACACCAGTACTGCATCTCATCAGTACTTGCTGCCACGCAAACACGCCTATTCTGTGACTCCAGGCATCAGATGTGTCATGATGTGGGAAGGCTCATTCATTCATTCAACAAACATTGATGGGGACTCATTGAAATAAACATCAGAAGCCTGATTTGATTCATGTCCTTGGCTGCTTCTCCCACCACTGCTCACTGCACACCTGGTCCTCTCATGCTAGACTGCTCACCACCTCACACACCCAGGGTTTACCCTAGCATCATCCTGCCTTTGCCCACACTAGCCTCCTTTTCTGCTTGATGAAATCCCTTTGTCCTTAAGAGCCTAGTGTACTTTCTCTATAGCCTACCCTCATGATCCCTCTCTTCCCTGCCAACCTGTACTCAGAACCTATTACCGTCATGGCATCTACCACACCTTATTACCTGGTTTTGTTTGTGTCTCTTTCCTTAAAGTCTTTGTCTCTTTCAAGTGCAAAGTCCATGTCTTTTTTTTTAATTGAGGCATGACATACATACAGTTATGTACACATATCATAAGTGTACAACACAAAGAGATTTTACATATGTATACCTATGTAATATATATACGTAACCAGATCAATATATAGAACATTTCTATCACCCCAGAAATCTCCTGCATTTCCTTCCCCAGTCAATATCCCCTGCCCAATCAGAGCTAACCAATATTCCAATTCCTAATGCAATAAAATTAGTCTTGCCTATTCTTAAACTTCAGTTAAATGAGATTATACAGTATATAGTCTATTGTGTCTGAATTCCTTGCTTATTATTATATCTGTGAGATCCATCCATATTTTTTCTATAGCAGTACTTTGTTCTTTTTTATTACTATGTAATAATTCTTGTATGAATATACTGCAATTTATCTGTTTTATTTGTTGTTGGCCTTTAGGTTTCTTTCAGTTTTTTGCTATTATGGATAAAACTACTGTGAACATTCTTGTTTGTGTTTTATGGCAGATAGATGTATGCACTTATGTGAGATATCTTCTTAGAAGTGGAATTTTGGGGTCATTGGGCAGGTGTGTGTTTGGCTTGGAAGATTTTGCCAATCAGTTGTCCAGATGGTTGTGTCTATTTACCTTCCCACCAAAAGTGTACAAGAAGAGTTCCAGTTGCTCAACATCCTTGCCAACATTTGGCATCATTTTTTTGTTTTATGGTAGTCATTCTGGTGAGTGGTGATGGACTTAATTTATATTTCCCTAATGGGTAATGATGCTGACACCTTTTCATATGCTTATTGACCATTTAGACAACCTGTTTTTTGTAAAATACCTGTTCAAATCTTTTGCCATTTTTTAAAATTGTGATAAAACATGTATAACATAAAATTTACCATCTTAACTGTTTTTGAAGTTCAGTAGTGTTAAGTATTTTTACATTGTTGTGCAATGTGAATGAATCTCCAGAATTCTTATCATCTTCAAAACTGAAACTCTATACTCATTAAGCAAAAATCTTTCAACCCTTCCTGCCCCTCAGCCCCGTCAACCACCATTCTTTCTGTCTTTATGAACTTGACTATTGTAGGTATCTCATATAAGTGGAATCATATAGTATTGGGGGTTTTTTTTTGTGACTGGCTTATTTCACTTAGTATAATATCCTCAGGTTCATCCATGTTGTAGAATGTGTCAGAATTTACTTCCATTTTAAGGCAGACAGGATAATATTCCATTGCATGTATAAAACACATTTTGTTTATCCATTCATCCGTAGATGAACACTTGGGTTCTCTCAACTTTTGGCTATTGTGAATAATGCTGCTATAAACATGAGTGGACAGACATCTATTTGAGACTCTGATTTCAATTTTTTGGAGTTTATACCCAGAAGTAGAATTTTTAGATCATATGGTAATTCAATTTTTAATTTTTTTAAGGAAGCACCATACTGTTTTATAGAAGCTATACCATTTTGCATTCCCATCAGCAGTGCACAGTGGTTACAGTTTTTCCACATCTCCACCAACACTTGTTATTTTCTGTTTTGTTTTGTTTTTTTTTTAATAATAGCCATCCCAATGTGTGTGAGGTGATATCTCATGGTTTTTTATTTTCCTTAATGACTAGTGATATTGAGCATCTTTTCATGTGCTTGTTGGCCATTGGTATGTTTTCTTTGGAGAAATGTCCATTCAAGTCCTTTGCTCATTTTTTAATCTGGTTGTTCGGTTTTTGTTTTTGAGTTGTAGGAGTTCTTTAAATATTCTGGATATTAACCTCTTCTCACATATACGATTTGCAAATATTTTCTCCCATTCTGTAGGTTGTCTTTTACTCTGTTGATTATGTTCTGTGGTGCACAAAAGTTTTAAATTTTGATTAAGTCCAGTTTATCTATTTTTACTTTGATTGTCTATGCTTTTAGTGGCATATCCAAGAAATCATTGCTAAATTCAATATCATGAAGCTTTCCCTCCATGTTTCCTTCTAAGAGTTTTAGAGTTTTAGCTCTTATGTTTAGGTCTTTGATCCATTTTGAGTTAATTTTGGCCATTTTTAATTGGATTGTCTGCCTTTTTACATTCATTTTTAGGACTTTTCTATATTATGGGTGAATCCTTTGTTGAATGTGTTTCACAAATATCTTCTCTCAGTCTGTGGTTTGTATTTGTATTCTATTGTTGGTATCTTCTGGTGAATTGAAGTTGTGTGTTTTGCTTGAAGATTTTGCCAATCTTTAGAAAGTTTTCTTCAGAAGTTTTTCATTTTAATGAAGCCCAATTTATCAGTCCTATCCTTTATGATGAAGTGCTTATGCATTTTGTAAATTATAAGAAATCTTTGCTAGCCCCAAGTTCATAAAAATATGTTCTTGTGTTTTCTTCTATAAGCTTTATTATTTAATCTTTTGTATCCAGGCTAATCATCCTTTTCACATTAATTTATGTATGTGGTAGGGGTAGGGTCCAAGGTTCTTTTTTTTCCCACATGGATATTCAATTGCTTCAGCACCATTTATTGAAAAGACTATCATTTCCCTCACCAAATACAATAGCACCTTAGTTAAAATCAGGTAATTGTATATGAGGGAGTCTGTTTCATTACTCTGTTGTTTCCATTGATTTTTTTTTTTTTTTTTTTTTTTTTGGTCTCTCTTGTGTTGGTACCACACTGTCTTGATTACTGTAGCTTTATAGTAAGGTCTATAATTTATGTCTGTTTTCATATTACTGACCTGGCATTGAGAAGGCCCATGTAATGTTTGCACACAAGGTGAACAAATTAACAAATGAGGTGTCAAGTAGTCATTATAAGTGCTATATCATTACTTGTACACTCATATTCATCCTGCCATGTGGACAGGAATGGTGAAGACCACAGGTAACCCCTACTTTTGTCATTGTCCAACTTTGGAATACACTATGTCACCCAGTCTCCCTGGTCATTTTTCTTTACATGGTTTATTCTGTAATATGTGTGTGTGTATGTGTGTGTGTGTTATAGTGTATTCTATATATTGCCCTTCATAGTAGACCAAAGAACCTTAACTACCCAGGAGGTTTACAGATAGGTGTGCCTTTTATACCACAGTCATTTGTATAGAAACCAAAGGCCATCAAAGGGACAGCTAGAGACCTGCTAGAAACTAATGAGAGAACAGGCCATGGCAGCAAATGTGGAGCATGGGTCTTTCTTAGGCAGTGTTGATGAAAGACTGGAAGAATGCAAATGGCTGACAAGTCTGCCCAATCTGGCCCAACTCTCACTTCAGGTTTTGTTCTTCCCTAAGCCCTTTGACCTACAACTACTTCCTGGACCATTTAAATAAGCAGGTCGAGTTAAATTCAGAAGCTCACCAGTTCTTATGGGTATTCAGAAGCCTCTTTTAATCTTTACCAAACAAGGTGGATATACATAAATGATGAGATAGGTAGGTGGATAACTAGATTTATAACAATAGAGAACTTAGTAGATTAATTAACCACAAGCATCTGGGGTTCACTGGGCCCTTGCTGAGACCAGACTACAGTCCCTGACAGCAGTTCATTTTCAATCTCAATGGGAACAAGACTTAAACATTACACTTTTTTAGGTGGAAGGGGGAAACAAAACTCTTAACAAGGCCAGGCCACCTGCTAGAAATAGGGTTTAGTTACCCAAGTGTTAGGACTGTGACTCCAATCTGAGTTCTGTCTGCCAGGATTCTACTGCCTTTTTTTTTTTTTTTTTTAAGATTTTATTTATTTATTTCAGACAGAAAGAGAGCACAAGTGGGGAGAAGGATGAGAGGGAGAGGGAGAAGCAGGCTCCCTACTGAGCAGGGAGCCCAATGCAGGGCTAGATCCCAGGACCCTAGGATCATGACCTGAGCCGAAGGCAGACAACTGACTGAGCCCCCCCAGGCACCCCAGGATTCTGCTGCCTTAAGGGTCTCTACTGCAGAGGTCACTTGATGGCCCAGGTTCAGGTTCTGGCCGTGCCATTACCAGCTTCGTGATTCTGTGGCCCCGCTTCCTCATCTGTAACATGAGGATAATAATAGCACCAGCCTAATAGAGCCGTTGTATAGAACACTAGGAGCAACCCCGACACATGTTAAGAGTTCAGTTGTCCATCTAGACACAGGACATGGGTTAGGACTTTCTTTCCCTGAATTGTCACAACTGCATGTACTCAGGACTAAGTCTGGGCTTCCACGGGTCTGACAGAGTGGAGTTCTGTCTGCATTATTTCTTGGTCTTGACTGTGAAGCATGTTCCTGCTTTCCTCAGGGATGTTGCTAGAGACCTTGTCTGCCCTGAGATGTCAATTCCACCTTGGTCCCTTGGCTCTCTGACAGGAGGACAAACACCAGCCTCGTGTAACTCGCCCAGGATTGCCTAGGTTCCTCTTTGTTTTGAAGAGACTTTGCTTTTTGACCAGTGTGCAGAAATTCCAAGCCCTGTCTGGGTCTTGGGGTTAGGAAGGAGGAGAAAGAAAACTAGAAATGCAGAGACCACAGTCATCCAAGGGAAATAATTTGGGAACCTCCCAGACAGTGAATAATCTACTACTCACTGTGGTTAGGGAAACATTTATCAAGAAACTCAGCCCTGAGTTTAGCGGGGTCATGAAGAGTGATTTACACATGGGGGGAGAATTTGATGCGAGCAGAGGTGGCTATAATTAACCAGGAAGACTTCCTGGAGGATCTGGGGTGCTGAGAAGGAAGAGGAAATCCATCTGCGCCCTTGTGATCAAGGTCAGCACTCTTGGGGGTTTTTGCTGAGTGGCAGCCTGCTCTCAGGGTTCAAATCCTACCTCTGCCCTTTCTTGTATCATCTGAAGCAATTGGTGTCACTTTGCTGAGTCTTGGTCCTCTTATCTGCAAAAAGGGGAACTGTGTGAGGATCAATATGTTAATCTTTAGTATAGTTTGGGGACATGGTGGATGCTCCTTTAAGTATTTTGAAAACATTTTCAGTATTTTACTCAGTGCTGGGTCCAGTGCCAGGAACTAGAAATACGAAGATAAATAAAGCCCGGTTTCTTTCCAGTCCAGGGAGACATGGGTTTGCTGGGAAGATGCTGATGAACTCGTTAAGCCACAGACCCGACATCTTAGGCTTCTTAAGGAAGCACCCCTATTTGACGTATTGGATTAGTGGAAAACTTCATCCCAACATAGGTAATCCATCAGACCCTGGTAGTGCCTATTTTCCATGAGTGATTCCAGGCCAGAACCTGTGTGGGTCTGGTTGCCCTGAAAGCTTTATCCAGCCAGCAGTCTGCCTCTCTGGCAGACCCCATGGGACAGACTGTGCCTTCCACCTGCTTTCTCAGGGCCAATACTAACCCCAGCTCAGTTAGATGTGTGGCACAACTGAGCCTTCACAGTTTGGGGTGTTTTTGGTTTTGTTTTGCTTTGTTATTCTAGGCCCTAGGAGGGAATGTGTGGAAGCTCCTGCCTGTGCCCTGAACTCGCCCTAGCACAGAGTGGGATCCTTGCCCAGACACTCTGGGCTCAGGAGCCCCAAAGCCTTGGCTTGGGTAGAGGCCACAAACTCAACATTCCCAGTGGCCACAGTCCAGCCTCTGGTGCTCCCCATATGTTGTACCTCCCGCCTAGACTAAGAATCCCTTCCTTCCAAATCCAACCATCAATATTTTCCCCATCTTCCAAGGCCCAGCTTTTGCATGCATTCCCTAACTCCTCTGTGGGATTAGTGTTCAGATTCCTTTCTCTGCTTGTTCCCTTGGCAACAGCAGTATGTAAACACAGAGAGGTCAAGAACATGCCAACATACCAGTTAGGGGGCGATGCACAGTGAAAGTGCAGGATGGAGAGAGGAGGCTGGGAAGGCTAGGTGGGGCCTGTTGTGGGAGCTGAAATGCCATTGGTTGAATGTCCCTGCAGTGGGGAACTATTGAGTGTTCTTGACAGAGGGAGAGGCTGGGGGAGGTTGACATTTGAAGAGATTTCTCTTTCCACAGTGAATGGTGGGGTGGGGTGGGGAATGTTGGGAACCTAGAGGCAAGGAAAGGAGTTTCATCAGTTTCCCCAAATACCAGGCTATAGAAAAGAAACGTATATGTTAGGTTTATATGGAGAAATTTGTAAAAATAGGGATTCTGGGGCCTTTTCCCCAGAGATTCTTTTTGGAGGATCTGGAATGGGACTAGAACCTGTGCTTTCAGAAAATGTCCCAGGGCATTTCAGGAGAGTGGGGGTGGACTCTTCAATAATGATGTTAGGAAAACTGGATATCTATATGGGAAAAAATTAAGCTTTATCCTTACTTCATTCCTTACAAAAAATAAATGTCAAATGGAGCCAAGATCCAATGGAAAGGAAAGAAGCAGGAGAGGGAAGGATGGAGGGAGGGAAGAATGGAGGAACAAAGGGGTGGAGGAGCAGAGGGAGGGAGGAAAAAAATTAATCCATAAAGGAACTAGAAGAAATTGGGTGACATTCTAGAAAATAATCTTGGACATGAAATCTAAAAGTCCAAAAGGGAAAGATTGATGCATTTGACCACGTAAAAACAAGATTTTTTTGTTCAGAAAAATTAAAAGACTACTGATAAATAGAAATATTTGCAGTTCATATAAAAAGGATTAATATGCCCAATATCAAGAGTTTATGTAAAACAATAAGAAAAATATAATTTATTAGAAACAAAAAGGATATGAAAAATAACTCCCTGAATTAAATAATGGGCTAATAAGTTTGTGCAGAGTTCTAAGCCTCACTAGAGATCAAGAAACACTGGTTTAAGAAAAATAAGATATCACTGTGGTAGGCAGAATAATGATCCCCAAAGATGTCACACATCTTAATCCCTGGAACCTGTGAATATGTTGCCTCTCGTGGCAAAATGAATTTTGTATATATGATTAAGAATCTGGAGGTAGGAGGTGATTCTGGATTATTCAGGTGGGCCCAATGTCATTACAAGAGTCCTTCCAAGCGAGAAAGGGAGGCAGGACAGTCAGATTCCTGAGTCTTGGTCCTCTTATCTGCAAAAAGGGGAACTGATTCAATGTGAGAAGGGTGTGGCTGGCCATCGCGGGCTGGTTTTGAAGACCGAAGGGGCCATGTGCCAAGGTACCAGGCAGTCTCTAGACACGGGAAAAGATAAGAAAAGAGATTCTGCCCTAGAGTCTCCAGAAAGAACCCTACCTTGATTTTAGCCCTCGTGAGACGCCTTTCGGGCTTCTGACCTCTAGAACTGTCCGATGATAAGTTGTGCTATTAAGCCTCTGTCTGTGACTGTGGCAATAATGGGAGGAAACTAATACAGCCATTTTGCCTCTTCTAGTAGTAAATATTAAAGAGATTGGTTATATTCTAGGTAGGAAGGAGTTTGGAGAAACAGTCCTCACACACAACTGGTGGGTGCGTGAATTTGTGCTTTTGGGAGAGCTATTTGTCAGGATCCATCAAAAGCTTCAAGGTACATTCCCTTTAGCCAAGTGGTTCCCTTCTAGGAATTGATCCTGTGGTTACACTCACACGAGTACACAGAGGATACCCTAAGACTTTTTGGGTCTCCAGCCCCAGCACCCTCCCCTCTTCCCTGTTGGGCTGTCCTGACAGTTAGACCTATGAAGCTTCCAGAAGTAGAAGCTGAGTGGTCTGATATATGGCTCATGAAGCTGTTTCTCCTTGTGGTTCTAAGCTGGTTTCTAAGCCAGAGTTCTCTGAGGGCTGTGGCCTGGGTGTCAGACAACATGGACCCCAGGGCCCTTCTGCCACCATCCGCAGATGATATCCATCCTCCCTCTGGCCTGAGGCTCAGGCCCCCGTTGGCCTGGCTCCCAGGCTCTGTCAGGGAAACCCTCTACCTTTGACCTCATGTCACTGGTGACTTTTACAGGCGCCCTTACCAATTCTGGAGAAGCAGTTTTTTCCTCTGTTACTTCAAGTTTACATTAACATTTTACACATACCCTCAGAAGCAGAGAAGGTAGGAAAAAAAACCCATTTTCTTCGTGTCACTTGGTCACAGTGATTAGAAATCATCCTTCTAAAGGAGCTAAGAAGTAAGAGGCTCCAAGGCTAAGAGGGCTTCTGAGTTCTCATAGGTTTGCCCCATATCTGCACCCCCAGTTCCGACTGCCTCTTGTATTAAGAACCTCAGAGCCTGAGGACAAGTGTGGCCCTGGGCTAGTCATGGCCCACCATGACTAGTGGGCTCAGGTGCCTTCCCTGCAGAACAAAGGAGCAGGCCTTCCGGCTCACAGGCCTCACTGACCCCACAGTGTGGATGTGTCCTGGTTGTTCCTTCCTCAGGGGGTTGAGGCAGGAGGGCCCTCCGTGTCAGAGCACTGGGCCCCACTCACAGGTGGAGGCCGGAAGTGGACCCTCGGCATGTGGTGCTGGCCCAGCGAGTCACCTGATGATACAACAGTTACCTGACTGTCTTCCTCATCCACCCCACCCCTCCCACCTGGCATGTGAACTGCTCTAAACCACAGCCTTGGGTGCTTCCCCACCTGCCCCTGGAGAGCCTGTGGCTGGGTGAAGGGAAAACCGCAGGACTTGACCATGTAGGGTCCTCCTTGGCCAACTGACCCCCACTCAGATTCAGTCATGCTGCAGGGTCCCATCCATCCACTGGAAGAAGCAAAGCTTACCACTAGCTCGTATTTTGGGGGTGCTTTGAGATCCTTGCACGAAAGGGTCAATAGAAATAGTAAGTATTGTAAACCCTTTACTATCCATACACAGCACCTGGGGGCCTCCACCAGGAGTTCCAGAGAATAGTTCTCTCTCCACAAAGCACGTGACCTCTGGCTTGTCCTACCTTAGCTTAGATAAGCTGGGCCTGGGGTAATACCACCATCATGATCTCCTCAGCCTTAGCTGTGCCCCCCCCCTCCCCATTTCTCCTGTCCAGCAGCCGCAGCAAGTTTAGAATATAAGTTGAAAGGCCTCCTTGGCTGTTAAGCTTCTAGACACCTGCAGATGCTCTCCAGGGATATAGCCACCGCAATGCCCCCTGGGGGCAAGCCAGTGCTTTCATGACACATGGAGCCGTGCACTGGTGCTCACTGAGCCACAGAAGTCATAGAGGACATTTATTCACCGAGGCAGGGGACGAGCCCTGGCCAGGGGTCAGGAGGCACAAGGTGGTCTGACCCTGCCGCCATCCCTGTGCAAGTTTTAGGGAAAATCACGTCATCCCTCTAGCCTCAGCCTCCTCATCTGTCGAGTGAGGGGATTAGACTAGACACTCAATCTCTAAGACTCCATTAAGAGGCCCTGGTGTAATTTCAGTCCCCCGAGCAGAGATGAAAAATTTGTACCAGACACCCAGAGACAGCACTTGGGCCTGCTTGGGGTCACAAGGTAAATATGGATTATAAGGAGACCGTTCATTCCAGCTTGCCTGGGACAACCCTGATTTCGTCCTGTTGCTCCCCCATAATTATTAGTCATGCCTCTTTCACTCTCAAACGTGCCCCAGTTTGGATGATGCTATCTTATGTGGCCACCCTACTGACAGTAATATGAGAAATGAGATTCCTTGGCCTTCCGCACACTCATCCTGCTTTGTGAGGCTGCCTTCTCTGCCTGAGTTAGAGGAAGACTTTGACTTGCTCAAAGAAGAGCTTTTGCTGAGTTGTGACCTTCTGTTGACAGAAGTCAGTCACTGCCTTTGCTGGAGAGCTGTCATTTGAAGATGTAGGTGACTTCGTGCGCCATTCACTGCCCCTGTCTGAAGTACCACATGAAAAAGTTCTTTGCAAGCAAGACTTTGCTTCCTGCAAAGAACTTAGATATGTCTTCCTCTCTGGCTATAAGGGCCTGGTGATGGACCCCATGTCCCTCTCCTTTTTGGTTGCCAGGAAAAGCTGGAGGAACCTGCCAGTATGATCCTCCCAGCTGTTTGGCAGAGTAGCCATGGCTATTGTTAGACTGTGAATTTGCACCAGGCTGGGGCGGTGGGTTTTAGCTTTTCCGTGAAACATGGGCTTGGGTTAGCAAGGGCGATAAAACCATGAATGGTGCCCCTCATGGATACCTTCAGAGCCCAGGGCCAGAGAAGGAATAATACTAACCTGAGAATAATCTATCCCTTGGAAAGCCCATCCCTCAATAACGCCCCAGCACCTCCTCCTACACCAGCTGTGGGACCAGCCCACATTTGTCCAGCGGCATCCATATCCATTATCATGTTGATCTCCATTGCAGCCCCAAGGCACAATTGAGGCAGGACTTAATGTTATCCCATTGTATAGATTGGGCAGTGGAGGCTTTGGGAGTTGAACCTGCCTCAGAGTGGAAGCGAGACCTCCCATCCCCAACTGCCCTGTAGTTCCCAGAGGCCTGCCCCCCCACCACTTCCTGCTCCTACCACCCCACATAGCCACAGTCCTCAGAACCACAGGTGGCATTCGGGTCACCCAACACCACTGTGAATGCGGGTGAGGGAGGTTCGAGCCATGCTCAGGTGCATGGAGGCGGGGGCTGTGACCTCTGGTCAAGTGTCTCCCGTTAATCTTCTAGGGATATCACCGTGTCTCGCAGAGCCCGAGCTGCACGGGTCATGGACACGTTGCAGTAACTCTCTCTTCTCTTGTGTGTATGTGTGTATTCTGTGTGTGTGCTTTCATCACTAGAAGAGCGTGACTTCCCCTCTGTGGCCGCCGATCTCCAACACGGGACCCCAGGGGAGAAGGGGCCGGACGGAGCTGCCCGAGGCAGCCAGCGTGGCTTCCCCAGCGCCGGGACCAGGGATGAGTGGGCCGTGCCTGCAGATGTCTCTAGCCTCCGACCGTTCGCATAGCACACAGGGGACTTGTGGGTGGCCACTCGCCACTGCCAACTGAAACAGTATGATGGCGACATTGACATCCTTCATGACGTTTCTACGACAGACATTCAGGCAGAAAGTGCCGGCGCGTTTTCTGTCTTCAAAGTAGAGGGCCATGCCTCACCCATGTGAATAGTTTGGGCCCTGATGACCTGCTCTGAGTCCACTCGCAGCCAGTGACACTTGCAAAAAAACTCCCAAAGCCCATCTTGGGTTTGGCTTCCGCAGCTCTTGACCAATGTGGCCAAAGCCAGACGCCTCCTTGGGACACTTGGATTATTCATAAATGCAGCCTGCCCCAACCCTCCCTGAATAGCATCTGAAGTCTCTGTGGGGGTCATGGATCCTGAACAAAGTGTCAAGGGCACCAAGAAGGCTGAGGGAAGTCCCCGGAAGCGGCTGACCAAAGGAGAGGCCGTGCAGGCCAGTGTTTCGTCCAGCGCCCCATACGCAGGCAGCAGCACGGCTGCCCCCCAAGAGGGCCCCCTCCAAGAGCTCCTAGCCCCGCAGCCCTTCCCGGGCCCCCCGTCGGTTCTTAGGGAGGGCTCTCAGGAGAAAACAGGCCAGCAGCAGAAGCCCCCCAAGAGGTCCTCCATTGACACCTCCATCCCCATCTCGCAGCTTCCGCAGCACCCTCTGACACCAGCATTCATGTCGCCTGGCAAACCAGAGCATCTCCTGGAGGGGTCCACGTGGCAGCTGGTCGACCCCATGAGACCTGGACCCTCAAGCTCCTTCGTGACCCCTGGGCTCCATCCGCCGAGCCAGCTCCTCTCTTCGCACGCTTCCATCATCCCCCCTGAGGACCTGCCGGGCCTCCCCAAAGTCTTTGTGCCCCGTCCCTCGCAGGTGTCCTTGAAACCCCCAGAAGAGGCACACAAGAAGGAGAGGAAACCACAGAAGCCAGGCAAGTACATATGTCAGTACTGCAGCCGACCCTGCGCCAAGCCCAGCGTGCTCCAGAAACATATCCGCTCGCACACCGGCGAGAGACCCTACCCCTGCGGCCCCTGCGGCTTCTCGTTCAAGACCAAGAGTAACCTGTACAAGCACAGGAAGTCCCATGCCCACCGCATCAAAGCCGGCCTGGCCTCAGGAGTGGGCAGCGAGATGTACCCCCCGGGGCTGGAGATGGAGAGGATCCCGGGGGAGGAGTTCGAGGAGCCCACCGAGGGGGAAAGCACGGATTCGGAAGAGGAAACGGGCAGCGCGTCCGCCCACCCCGCGGAGCTCTCCCCCAGGCCCAAGCACCCCCTCCTGTCCAGCGGTTTGTACAGCTCCGGGAGCCAGGGCTCCAGCCACGAGCGCTGTTCCTTGTCCCAGTCCAGCTCGGCCCCATCGCTCGAGGACCCCGCTCCGTTCACGGAGCCCTCGTCGGAACATCCCCTGAGCCAGAAACCCGAAGACACCCACACGATAAAGCAGAAGCTGGCCCTCCGCTTGAGTGAGAGGAAGAAGGTGATGGATGAACAGGCGTTTCTGAGCCCAGGCAGCAAAGGGAGTACAGAATCGGGGTATTTCTCCCGCTCCGAGAGCGCTGAGCAGCAGGTCAGCCCCCCCAACACCAACGCCAGGTCCTATGCCGAGATCATCTTGGGCAAGTGCGGGCGGATTGGGCAGCGGACCACCATGCTGACGGCCACCTCCACCCAGCCCCTCCTGCCCCTGTCCACCGAAGACAAGCCCAGCCTGGTGCCTTTGTCTGTGCCCCGGACGCAGGTCATCGAGCACATCACCAAGCTCATCACCATCAACGAGGCCGTGGTGGACACCAGCGAGATCGACAGCGTGAAGCCGAGGAGGAGCTCGCTGTCCAGGCGCAGCAGCATGGAGTCACCCAAATCTAGCCTCTACCGGGAGCCCCTGTCGGCCCACGGCGAGAAAACCACCAAGCCCGAACAATCACTGCTGAGCCTCCAGCACCCGCCCAGCACCACCCCTCCTGTGCCTCTGCTGAGAAGTCACTCAATGCCTTCTGCCACCTGCACCCTCAGTACCCCCCATCACACCTTCCGAGGTAGCTACTCCTTCGACGACCACATCACCGACTCGGAAGCCCTGAGCCGCAGCAGTCATGTGTTTACCTCCCACCCCCGGATGCTCAAGCGCCAGCCGGCCATCGAACTGCCTTTGGGAGGGGAGTACAGTTCGGAGGAGGCGGGGCCCAGTAGCAAAGACCCAGCCTCCAAACCCGCAGATGAGCCGGAAGCCAAGGAAAGTGAACTCACCAAAAAGACCAAGAAGGGTTTGAAAACGAAAGGGGTGATCTATGAATGTAACATATGTGGTGCTCGGTACAAGAAAAGGGACAACTACGAAGCCCACAGAAAGTACTACTGCTCGGAGCTTCAGATCTCGAAGCCCATCTCTGCAGGTGCTCACGCGTCCCCGGAAGCGGAAAAGAGTCAGGCTGAGCACGAGCCCTGGTCCCAGATGATGCATTACAAACTGGGGACCACCTTGGAGCTCACTCCGCTGAGGAAGAGGAGGAAAGAGAAGAGCCTTGGGGATGAGGAGGAGCCACCTGCCTTTGAGTCGACGAAAAGTCAGTTTGGTAGCCCCGGACCATCTGATGCTGCTCGGAACATTCCCCTGGAGTCCACCAAGTCACCAGCAGAGCCGAGTAAGTCAGTGCCCTCCCTGGAGGGACCCACGGGCTTCCAGCCAAGGACTCCCAAGCCAGGGTCTGGCCTAGAGTCAGGGAAGGAGAGGAGAACCATATCCAAAGAAATTTCTGTCATCCAGCACACCAGCTCCTTCGAGAAGTCTGACTCTCTGGAGCAGCCCAGTGGCTTGGAAGGGGAAGACAAGCCCCCAGCCCCGTTCTCCTCCCCTCCACCCACCCCTCACGGACGCTCAGCCCACTCCCTGCAGCCCAGGCTGGTCCGCCAGCCCAACATTCAGGTCCCTGAGATCCTGGTGACCGAGGAGCCCGACCGGCCAGAAACGGAGCCCGAGCCGCCCCCTAAGGAACCCGAGAAGACAGAGGAATTCCAGTGGCCCCAGCGCAGCCAGACGCTTGCCCAGCTCCCAGCTGAGAAGCTGCCACCCAAGAAGAAGAGGCTGCGCCTGGCAGAGATGGCCCAGTCATCGGGGGAGTCCAGCTTTGAGTCCTCCGCACCCCTGTCTCGTAGTCCCAGCCAGGAGGGCAGTGTCTCCCTGAGCGGGTCCAGCCGTTCCGCTTCCTTCGAGAGGGATGACCATGGAAAAGCCGAGGCCCCTGGGCTCTCATCTGACACACGCCCCAAACCCTTGGGCACCCACATGCTGACTGTCCCCAGCCACCACCCGCACGCCCGAGAGATGCGGAGGTCAGCCTCAGAGCAAAGCCCCAACATTTCCCATTCGGCCCACATGACCGAGACACGCAGCAAATCATTCGACTATGGCAGCTTGTCCTTGACAGGCCCTTCTGTGCCGGCCCCGGCGGCCCCCACGGTCCCCGCAGCCCCGGCGGCCCCGCCAGAGAGAAGGAAATGCTTTTTGGTGAGACAGGCCTCTCTGAGCAGGCCTCCAGACACCGAGCCGGAGGTCGCCCCCAAGGGAAGACAGGAGAGCGAGGAACCAAAGCCCTCATGCAGTAAGCCTTCCACCAAAAGCTCCTTGCCCCAGATTTCCCCAGCGGCCACCTCACACAGCGGGCCCCCAGGAGGCAAGGGCCAGGTGCAGGACAGACCCCCGCTGGGGTCCACTCCACCCTACACAGAAGCCCTGCAGGTGTTTCACCACCCCATCGCCCAGCTCCCCCTGCATGAGAAGCCGTACCTGCCCCCGCCCGTCTCCCTTTTCTCCTTCCAGCACCTCTTGCAGCATGAGCCAGGACAGTCCTCGGAATTCTTCTCCACCCAGGCCATGTCCAGCCTCCTCTCCACACCATACTCCATGCCCCCTCTTCCTCCCTCCTTATTTCAGGCCCCGCCGCTTCCTCTTCAACCTACGGTTCTGCACCCAGGCCAGCTCCCCCTCCCCCAGCTCCTGCCTCACCCAGCCAGCATCCCCTTCCGGCAGCCCCCTTCGTTTCTCCCCATGCCCTACCCGGCCTCGTCGGCACTCTCTTCTGGATTTTTCCTGCCTCTGCAATCTCAGTTCTCGCTTCCGCTCCCTGGGGATGTGGAAAGCCATCTGCCCCAGATCAAAACCAGCCAGGCCCCACTGGCAACAGGAAGCACTGGCCTCTCCCCCACCTCGGAGTACGGCAGTGATGTCCAGCTGCCCCCTGGGGTCCCCCCAGCCAGCTGCTCAGCACCCACGTCAGCCCCTCCGCCGAGCCTACCTGCCTGTCCAGACACCATGGTGTCCCTTGTTGTGCCCGTCCGCATTCAGACCGACATGCCGTCCTACGGGAGCGCCATGTACACCACCCTCTCCCAGCTCCTGGTCACCCAGTCCCAAGGCGGCTCAGCAACTGTGACTCTTCCCAAGTGCGAGGAGCCCCCGTGCAAAGGGACGACTGTGTGTGGGACAGGTGTGTACGAGGCCGGGCCTGGCTCGGCTGGCGGAAGTGAAGGGCAGAGCAGAAGCTTCCCGACTCCATACTTGAGGGTCCCTGTGACGTTCCCAGAAAGAAAAGGCACTTCCCTGTCATCAGAGAGTGTCTTGGGCCTGGAGGGGAGTTCTTCAGGAGTCGGGGGGAGCAAACGCGTCCTTTCGCCAGCTGGCAGCCTGGAACTTACCATGGAAACCCAGCAGCAGAAAAGGGTGAAGGAAGAGGAGGCTTCCAAGGCAGATGAAACACTCGAGCTGGTAAAACCGTGCAGTGTGGTGCTGACCAGCACGGAGGACGGCAAGAGGCCAGAGAAATCCCACCTGGGCAGCCAGGGCCAGGGCAGGAGGGAGCTCGAAACAGTGTCTAGCCTCTCCTCAGATCCATCTGACCCAAAGGAAATGACTCCCCTTCCTCACGCCTCACTGCCCCACGCGACGGCCCCAGGCTCAGAGGTGTTGAAGGAATACGCCCAGCTGTCCGGGAAGCCTCACCGAAGAGGGCTGCCCCCACTGAGTGTGAAGAAAGAAGACTCCAAGGAACAGCCTGACCTCCCTCCACTGGCACCTTCCAGCTCGCTGCCTCTGTCAGAAACGTCCCCCAGGCCAGCCAAGTCACAAGAAGGTACGGACTCAAAGAAGGTACTGCAGTTCCCCAGCCTCCACACGACCACTAATGTCAGTTGGTGCTATTTAAACTACATTAAGCCAAATCACATCCAGCATGCAGATAGGCGGTCCTCTGTTTACGCTGGTTGGTGCATAAGTTTGTACAACCCCAACCTTCCAGGGGTTTCCACTAAAGCTGCTTTGTCCCTCCTGAGGTCTAAGCAGAAGGTGAGCAAAGAAACATACACCATGGCCACAGCTCCGCATCCTGAGACAGGAAGGCTTGTGCCATCCAGCTCCCGCAAGCCCCGCATGACAGAGGTAAGTCAGCCTTGCTTTTCTTCTCCCCTCTGAGTTTTAAAGCCCCTGCAGAGCTTTTAAGGCCACAGGCCCCTCAAGTTCTATTTGCATCACTAGGGCCGGATGTGTGGGCAGATGTCCCTCCCCTGTCAGCTGTGAGTGGCCACCTTATAAGAAAACGTACTTATTGGGTTTCTTTGTCAGCGTGTCCTTCACATCACCAGACTAGATACGTTTCAATAAAATAAGCTTTAAAGTCATCCTGCTTTCCCATTAGCTGCTATTGTAAAATCAAAGACACAGTCTGAGACAGGGGAGATAAAATTCTCCAAAAGACTGAGTTGGAAAACTTGGCTGATGGAAAGGCCTGCAGCAATTTCAAAACTTTATGCTACTCCACATATTCCTCCCTGGTCCTGTTAGCCTTTTCCTGCTTTTCTTATTCTCCACACCTGCTATTTCCATTCTCTGGTACCACTCAAAATCTTCCCACTCCCCGAGTTTCTAGAATTTGACACAAACAACTCCTGAAATACCCCTGCTTTCTCTCCATGAGCAGGATGTAGCCAACAGAGCTTGGCCACAGGGTTCCTCGTCACCACTAGGGGGCAAGATCACTCACAGCCTGACCCATCTGTGTTGTGTGGTAGCTCCAGGCCCTGACTAAGGTCACGTGTACTCCTCCAGTGCTCTGACCCGAGGCTGCTCCAGGAGCCAGAGAGCGAACTGACCCCTGCGAGTTCAGGGAGTTTGAAACTTGATAACTCCCCCTTTGCCTCAGATACATGACACCCCCATACCCTGATAAGTCCAGCCTAAGCATGCAGGCTGTGCGAAGGTATGCCGACTTGGTGTTTGTGGAATAACAGTTGGTCTTGTAGATTGAGTCGCCTCGGTGTGCCAGGCGCTGTGCCGAATCCAGTCGGTGCTTCTCTCTACCTGTGAGGCAGCAGGACCATCTCCCATCTCTAGATGAGGGACCCAAGGGTCAGAGGGTGAGAGATGTCAAGGTCACGTGGCAGGTATTTGGCACAGCCAGAATTTGAACTTAGACCTCTCTGACTCTGGACAATCGATTTTTCTTCTTTCTCTCATTGGAGGAAAGAAAACCGTAAAAGTGACTGCAGATTTTAAAATGTTCATCAGTGTGTCTTCAGACCAGACACTTTGATCAAATCTGGCCTAAATCCACTAAACTAAATTCATATCACAGACACATGAACAAAACTGTGTTCGGGAACTCCTCCTATATTCATCTTCTCTTCTTTTATCACCCAGTGAATTCTGTGCACCGAATTTGTCCTTAGCTCAGCTGGGTATTCTTCACAGGATTGTTTCCGAGATTTAGTCTCTGAATATCCTTGTCAGTCCACAGACATCCCTAGATGAGATTTCCACGTTTGCCATAAACATCGTGACTGATTTCTCTCCAGCGTGTCTTCCTGGCCACAGCTACACCCAAGATTCTGTTGTAATTATATTCATACTTACAACTTCTCATGCCCCTGTTGTGGGCCAAGTTGTGTAGAACTTTACTTGCAGCCTCACAACCACCTTGAAAGTTAGGGAACTGTATCACCATTTTATGGATGAGAAGGCCAATTCACAGAGAAGTTAGGTAACCTGAATAGGACCGCACAATAAATGACAGAGCCCGGATTCAAAACTAGACCTCACTCCAAAGCCCTTTCCAATGATCTGGACTGCCTCTCTGTTTGAATGTGACTATACACTAAAAGTCCATGTAAGAAAAAGGAAGAGTTAATTTAGCTTAATTGAGTTTGGCCATCTTTTATTTAAAACAATGCTTTCATAAAATGAGCTGAAACCTGCAAATTTTTTCTTGGAATAAAACGCTAGATTCACTGGCGTGTTTCCTGCCAGAAGTGCACCCATATGGTGCGTTCGTATAGCTGCATGACCCACTGCTTCATGCCTTTCTACAGTTACACACCTCTCTCTCTGGCCTCTGCTCACCTAGTTCCAGTGATGGGGAGCTCACCACCTCTTGGTACAACCCAACCCATCTTTGGACAGTGCTTTAAGAAAGTTCTTTACTGAGCTGATGTTTGTCATCTTGTAGCTTCCATCCTTTGTTGTTGCTCTGTAAAGGCCCTTTGGGCTATCTTACCATTTTAAAGATCTTCCAAACTATCTTCATGTAGGTCTAGGCCACCCTATCAGGTTTCAGTTGGGCCACAGGTATTTTTTTCCATATCTAAGCCCTGAAGAACCCACAGCTTAGTGACAAAAGTCACTTTGCAGCTACATTCC
Organism: Mirounga angustirostris; assembly: GCF_029215605.1. Lineage (NCBI taxonomy): Eukaryota > Metazoa > Chordata > Mammalia > Carnivora > Phocidae > Mirounga > Mirounga angustirostris. The sequence continues at coordinate 158,091,071 of NW_026991712.1, forward strand.
ATTCCCCAGTTTCTCCTGCTTTTTTTTCTCTTGGGGGTCATTTTGACAACCACATATTGCAGACAGATTGAGAACAAGGACTCCAGTGCCACATTTCCCCAGTTGGAATCCCACTACCTCACTTACTAGCTTTGTGACCTTGGGCCAGTTGCCTCTTCTGTCTGTGCCTTGGTTTCCTCATCTATAAACTAGAGATATTGAAAATACTCAGCTCATAGGGCTGTGGAGATAAGTGAGTTAAAATATACAAAGTGGAATAGTGCTTGGCACACCAGCACTCAATAATCATGTTTATGATTTAAAGACAATCATATTACTGTCTTTAAAAGCCAACATGGATTCCTTGTCCCCCTCTCAGTTCTAACAGTATTTCCTGATAGGATGGCACATTGTCACCCAAACCAGCCTCCAGCTTCGCACAGACATCATAGCTGGTTGTGAGAGAGAAGTCATCCATCGGCCTGTGGCAGGCCCCTTGGTCATTCCACGGGTGGGTCAGATGGCAGGCCGAGATAGGAGTGAAAACAGCATGCTCTGGAAATCCATGGGCACTGCCCAAAATCTGCTGCCTTCTGCCAAAGCAGCAGTCCGTAGCCTTGCTCGATTTCCACTCCTCATCTCCCATCCTGAAGAGACTGTTTGGGGGGTCCCTGAGTCATACACGTTGGCCCTGGCATGGATCTTCAAGACGATCTAAATCCCCTCGGAGGTGAACTAATCCCAGAAAGAGAAGTAATCTGCCTGAGGGTGGCTCCGCTTGAAGTGTGGCCTATATCGTACTAACACCCAGATCCCCTGACTTCCAACCAGCTTCCTGTCTGCTCAGGCCACGCGACCCTTATAGGGGCAGGCGGCACTGCTGACCCCGAGCCTGTGGCTTAGATTGTCCGGGCACCAGGAGACATGGGTCCTTCTCCCAGGGGCCGGAAACATGACCTTAATTGACAGTGACGTGAAGTAGGAGAGTCTCACTCTGGGCACGGCTGGCCCCATCCCCCAGCCCAGCATCAACTGCTCCCTCTTCAGGGGTGTGCCCACCCGGTGCTCCCATCAGGGGGTCTAGAGGACCTGTTTCCCTCCGGAGCCCGCTCTCACCACTGAGGCCCGTAACTCTGTGAAGAGAATGGGTTCCCTTAGACTACCGGCCAGAGCCTGCACACCGCCGCCGCCCCCCCCAAGTGCATGCCCCTCAGTGAGTGCACAAAGGCTTGCTCAGGGCCCTCAGGAGACCTGCACCCATGCCCTTAACTTGCAGGGTGACCTTGATTTTCTGATCTGTAAAAGAGAATTGGAGCAGCTAATCTCCGGGGTGGAGTCACCATCTCTCACGCACCTTCTCTGAGGCAGGCCCTGTTTTGGGTGTGGGGGTGACTGAGGACATCAGGATGAAGACCTGTCCCCAGAAGGTTCTAGACTAGTGCAAAAGGGAAAGCAAACACAGCTCCCGTGGGAAGGCCTGGTCTACCCTGGAGAAAGTCCTGGTGGGAGTCCCGGTTTTGACACCAACTAACCAGGTGGCCTTGAAGAAGGGAGTTCAGCTCTCTGTGGATCCATGTCCTTCTTTCTGCCGGCTGGAGCTTCTAGCATGTCTTCACAGGGTGGAGGGAAGAGTGAGGGAGCCACACACAGTGAGGTGTAAGCATGCAGCACCATCGACGGCCCTGTTCCAGTACTCCCAGTTAACGGCAGTGATTTTGTCATTCCTGCGGTGGGCCAGGTTCACCTCCCTTCGCTGGTTTCCCCGGAAGGCCAGAAAGATCTAGCTAGAGTGCAGAAGGAAGAAGAGAAGCGAGGGAAGCCGGAGGAGGACGCTCCTGCCTCCAAAAGAGGGGAGCCAGCGAGGATCAAAATCTTCGAAGGAGGGTAAGAATCACGTTCGGTTTGCAATGTTTGGTTCTTCCTGTGGAGGAAGAGGTGGTACCGTCTGTGGTGAGAGGCGGTGAGCGTCTCCCCAGGACGGGCTGTGCCCACAGGCGCTTTCCAGCAGAGGCCACCTTCGTGGGACTCGCAGGCCGCCTCTGTTTCAGAACACCGGGCTCCCTGGCGGGGGATGGGAGCTGGCTGCGTGCTGAGGACTGGAGCAGTCTGGGTCTTTCTCCAGCTGGCTTTCTAGTCGCTGCACTGGAGCTGATAGCGTGCTTCCTAAGTCCTGCCCGGACTGCCATTTACCTTGGTGTGTGTTCCCCAAAAGTCACCTCTGTCCTGCGCAAGCAGCCACCTTGGCATGCCTTTCACAGGGGACTCGGGCTCTGCCCACAGGCTGTTCGCGGGGCTGATGATGAAGGCACTGCTCACTCTGGCTGTCTACACTGGTCTCCATTCGGGGTCCAGGACTCAGTGGTTGGTAAATATTTGGAATATCATTGCTGGTTGTTTTTTTTTTACTGTTGGTGCTTATCTTTGGAAACCCAACGATCTAAACATCTCACAACTCACACTGTGGGGCCCTCTGGGCTTCAGAAGGGTGCCTTGTTGCGGACTTGCTTCGTGGAAGTTTTGTGCAAGCTGTGTTCTATGTGACCACGTGTTTGCTCCCTGGGGTGTGGTGTCTGTCTCAGGGTCCTGTGTCTGTGTCCCCAGTGTGATCAATGCAGCCCTCGTCCCACCCAGTCCCAAGGGACGATAGCATGAGGGAACACCTACCTCCCAAGGAGGAGAGTCCTCATGAGCACGAGCGCCAGTCAACACGGGGCCTGCCAGCCTCCAGAGCCTGCGAGTGCCTAACTCACAAGGTCAAAGTGGGAGGTGCCGGATCCCTCTGTTGGTTTGGGACAGCGGAGACGGCCAAGCTCCCCAGGGCCACCGGAAGGCATCTTCTGGTATCAGTGAGGAGCAGGGACTATCAGGAGAGGGGGTGTTTGGAAACAAAACTTGGGGAGTTGGGTTGTCACAGTGACATGGAGGGGCTCAAGGATGGCAAAAAATAAAATAAAATAAAAATGCAGTGGTAGGGATACCACCCTCCAGGGGAGAAACATCCTGTGTAGAGTTCCAGGAGCAGCTCCATTGGGAAACACTGGACCTAAGGTTTTTCAAAATACTAAGCCTCTTTCTGACGGAGGACACACCACTTTTGTCCCTGCTATTTGAATAGAGCGCCCTCTGGTGTCTCTATGTCTCATCTGAGGCCCTGAGGGGCTCCTGAGGGGTAGCTGGCGTGCACGAAGAGGTTGGCTTCTTTCTTGAGAAGAGCTGCCTCCAGACAGGAGGTGGGGTCCCCGAGGCAGCTCCCCGCTGCTCTCGTTTCCCTGGGAAGCCTGAGCCCAGGAAGCAGAGCTGGCAGGACCTCCCCTATCCCAGTTACTTCACAGCTCCAGCTCCCTGCTGGAGTCTCCGCCACAGGGTCTGCCTTCAGCAGAAACATGAGAGGCTACGCCTGAGTCCCCTTCTCTTGCTACAGCCTGGGCCTTGGGGCCCCCTCCCCCACTGCCCATCCAGGTTGTCACTTAGTCCCACCTACTCTGTTCTAGAATCTCCCTCTCTTTCCAGGCCCATCCTCCCTGCCCCTCCCACCCACCTCTCTCCCGCTCAGACGAGCCCTCGTGTCTCCAGCTCGGTTTCCTCATCTGTAAGAGGGGAAACGACATGCCTTGTGGGTTGGCAGGAGATCCTGTCTTCCCCCACATAAGGGTCGTGGTTCATGATGCCGACAAATGGGCATCAGAGCATTTTATCTCGGCTGGAGCCACCCACCTTGTGTGTCCCCCTCCGGGATGATCTGACTGTTCGTCAGGCCCCCCTCATGCACTCAGCTCGCCACGTCCAGTTGGAGTAGTTTGGGGTCATGTAGCGTCACCCGTCAGATTCTCTTCTCCTGCAGCCCAGCTGTCCCATCGAGGCCCCTGCTGCGCCTCCCACCCCCCGCTTCTGGCGACCGCTCTGTATTCATGGTTCTCTGGGGGCTGCTATCCGCCCCCAGGAATGTTTGGAAATTTGGGGGAACATGTTCTAGGCTGCCATGTAACTGGGGACACCTCCAGCATTTCATGGATGGGGCCAAGGATGTGACCATCTGTTCAACCAGCCAGGAGACCCCTTGTCCCCCTCAAACTGCCGAAGGTGTCCCCCACCCAGAAACTGACTATATCCTTCATGCACACCCATCTGAGGCCACCACAGTTTTGTCTTAGACTCGTTTCTTTCTTTTTTTCTTTCTTTTTCTTCTTCTTTTTAACACAGCAAGTGTTGCTATCACTCTGGGACCTCTTTGACAAGGGTCTGCGGTGGGCTTCTGTTCCTAGGAGTCACTAAGAGATCTAGGGTGATGGAGACTGAGAGAGGAAGATGAGAAATAGTCCGTTGTGCACTTGCCCTTACAGCTTTCCCCCAGAAGTTTCTGTTCCCGTGGCTTGGCCAGGGCGAGCCCCCCACGGCCTTACCTGCCTCAGTGAGAGCGGAGGAGGGCACTCCCGTGCACATGGGGGGCGAGAGATATTCGGTCGATAGCACTGACTACTCCAGTGTGTCTCACATCCGTCTGCAACTTGTTGTTTTTACTCAACAGTGTTGTTGAGATGTATCCTTGTTGATTCACGTAGATCAAACTCATAGCCAAAAGTCGAGAAGCCAGACACAAAGAGTAGATGCCGTGAGCCCCACGCTCATGAGTCTTTTTATCACTAGTCAACCTACTCACTAGTCTCCCTATCTTTCGTCTTGACCTCCAACCCAGCTATCGATCAATTAACCAATCCATCAAGGAGGAGCCATTTATTCAATGCCTTCAATGCCCGAAGATGCCAAAAGCCAAGGGGGTAAACCATGGTTCTGCCCTCAAAGTGCTTGGAGACTAGTTCAGGTGGCAGCAAAGGCCCGGTGCTGAGGTGTGGACTGCTAGTGTTGAGATGCTCCCAGCAGGCAGGGACCTCTGGGGCTGGACAGCCAGAAGGAGCCCCCTGGACATGGTGGGGCTAGGCCTGGAAAGGTGGGTGAGGCTGGGACAGGCGGAGAGGGAAGGTAGCTCGGTCAGCAGTCTGGGTGAAATGGTGACTTGTGTACCTGGTCAGTCGAATTGATTTCTTTTGACCCTGAGTGTTCTCCCTTGTCAGCATCATCTATCTCCTCTTCAAACCTTGTCACTGTGCCAGCAACTCTAAATCTGGGTCTCCAGATAGAGCCTCACCCCTGAACTATATACTCTTGCTTCTGATGCCTCCTGGGCCCCTCGGTTTCAATGTGTGCTAACCAAGCCACCAACAGAAATCTTCTTCTGCATCCAGATCTCAGATGATGTACCCAGACCTTCACACTCGAAACCTTAGTATCATCTTGGGCGCCTTTTCCCCTGATCCCCCTGCCACTTCCAATTAGTCCCCCAATTCTGGTGTCCACAGAAAGTGGTTCATGACTCAGCTGTGGTCTCTGGTCTCCCTCTCCCCAGGCTCCCATGTTGGTGACGTTGAGTGTCTTTGATCATGGTTCTGCCTGTGTCACACTTTGGCCCCAGGGCCTTCTATGACGGCCTTATCTACAGAACCCAGTTAAAACTCCACCTGATCTTCTGGGACCCACAGTCTGACCTGCCCCTGTTGTACTTCCGCCTCTGGGCCTACTGAGCTCTGTCTACTGCCAAGTCCTATCCAGCCTTCAGAGTACTCAACCCTCTCTTTTAACTAACCTCCTGGGTCCCTCCACACTCCCTGGTTCTTTGTGTTACTTCTGGAATAACCATGGCACTGAAATGCGTTCCAGGGCCCCTCTTGACTTGGGTCCTAGGGCCTTGCTTTGTACACACTATGCATTGGTTCCTATTTATTGCATTGATTTCCTGGCATACAGGCGCCCCCCGCCCCCTGCTTTGCTCCCCACCACTTCCACACCCAAACAAAGCCTGCATTTTCCAGACAGCCTCTGGGAGTGCCCATCAGGAATGTGTTGCTCTCTCACCCAGCACCTATGCATTCGCCTTGGTTAGAAGGGCTCCTTTGTTAGGGAATGTTGTTTTCACTCATACAAAGTTATATTGTTCATTGAGGGTAATGCCTATATTGTCCTAACTCAAGTTCACTTGTTGCAAGGAAAGCTGGGAGCTTAGCTCCAAGGGCTGGTGTGGAAGGAGAGACTGGGATCAGTAAGAACTACTGGGCTGCTGACAGTGGTCATCCGAACTTTGACGGATGGGGAGGTTGGTGCTTCAATCTGAAGGGAATGATGAATCGGACAGTAAGAGCTGGAGAGGCCAGGCCCCGCTAGGGTGGGGGTCTTCAGAAAGGTGACCATGGGCAGGGAGTAAGGGATTGAGGGGGGAGCAGTGTTTAGAGAGGTGGCCCAGCCTCAACTCAGAACTGGAATCCAGGGCAAGGAACCGAAGCCCTGCTGTGCAGAGGCCAGTGAGGATGGGTAAGGTGACTCATGGGCACGGGGTTGCCCAGGGCTGCCCCTGAGCCCTTCAGGCCTTTAGCAGGACTCCATCCCAGGCTCTGCCAACTGCAGTATTCAGCGGCTGAGCTGAAAGAAGAGCAGCTGGGCTCCTGTCAGAGGGTGCTGGGTCCCATCTCTTCTCGCCTACCCCAATTTACCCCAACACATCCCTTCAGCCATTGCCCCTCTCCTGGCCCATTCAATTCAGCGTGTCCAAACATAAATTTTCCCACCTTAAAAACACTCCTTTGACTGAAGGGCCTGTATCACCAGATTTTTCTGCTGCCCTTTAAAGAAAAACTCCAGAAGGAGTTAACCATACTTGCTCACCTCCATATCTTTCCTCCCTTGCTCTCTCAGTCCATTCCAGGTGGGCCTTTGGGCTCATCACACCTCAGAACTCCTCTTATCAAGGTCAACAGCACCCTCCACCCTATAGAATTCTGTTCTCCCCTGACCAGCCAGCAGCATTTAACATAGTTGATCCCTTCTCCTTCCCCCTTCCTTGAAACCCTTTGTCCATTGGTTTCCAGGGCGCCATCTTTCTTGATCCTCTTCCTTTGCCAGTGGTACTTTCTTATCATCTTTGGTGATTTCCCATCATCTCCTGATTTCTAAACATTAGGGTTCCTAGGGCTCGGTCTCCAGTATTTCCCTTTTCTCTAAAATCCCAAGGTGACTATCTATACTGTCTGTGGGCTGATGACTCCCAGACTTGTATGTCCAGCTGGACTTCTCCCCAGGGCTTCGTGTCAGGTCTCCAGCCATCTGTGTAACTTCCACTGGTGTGTTCAGTGAACTCATCCTTAGAACAACACACACACATGCTGAGAACCACAGTGACTCATCAGGTTCTTGGTACAGTTGTTAAAGAATTTATTTTAAAAGTTGACTTAATTCGGGGCGCCTGGGTGGCTCAGTTGGTTAAGCGACTGCTTTCGGCTCAGGTCATGATCCTGGAGTCCCTGGATCGAGTCCCGCATCGGGCTCCCTGCTCGGCAGGGAGCCTGCTTCTCCCTCTGACCCTCCCCCCTCTCATGTGCTCTCTCTCTCATTCTCTCTGTCTCAAATAAATAAATAAAATCTAAAAAAAAAAGTTAATTCAATATTGCTCCATTAGAGAGAGTTATATTTTTAAGAGATGTGCTGTTCTATCTCATGTATTTTCATTTCTCCTAGCTGAATTTATTTTATTCAAGCCTAAGAGCTCATGCGGTATACCCAACGCACATTTTATGGTGCCCCCATATTTTTTAAAGTGTGTGTGTGTGTGTTTATGAAATAGTCGCTTGAAGAGAATAGTTTTCATTTTAAAAAATTTAAAGGTTATTTTCTTAATAATTTTTCAGAATCCCATTTCTTCTTGGACTTTGAGGCCTACAAGTTTATCATTATTTTTCTTCCCGAATTTCCGAACTTCTACTTTGCCTGGCCCCATCTCCCTGTGAACTCTAGATTAAGGATGATGTTGAACTATGTCTTTGGTAATATTTGTTATCTCTGTAATATGTCTTGAACACATTGATGAAATTGTGAATCAAATAAATAGTGCTAAGTTGGAGCTTTGGGGATAGGTGTAAGCAATAAACTCATCAGGTAAACCACTCTGAACATCCACACTGGTGCAAAAATTGCATATTGCTCAAGAGTCGATAATGTACACGTTGTACTGTGTAACGTAGAAGAAACTGTGTCTATCACCACACACTCGCTGAACGTCCTTTTGAAAGTCTTATAAGTGGCCAGAGGTAAAAGGAGTATCTTTTGAAAGAGAGAAGTAAACTCACTTGTTCACATTCTGCACAGCCAACTTTATTTTTCCAGATGTTCAGGCCCCAGACTGCTCTGTCTCATGTCCATTAGCAAATCTTGTCAACTCAACCCTTGAAACCAGATCCAGAATCTGCCCATTTGTTTCTTACCTCCTGGGTCAAGCCACTGCCATCTCTCACAGTGTCCTCCTATAATCTCCTGCATCCCCCCCTTTCCCACCACAGTGTATTCTCAACCCAGCGACCACAGGGATCCTGTTTAAAGTCAACAGACCTTGTTACTGCTGTCCTGCACCCTCCACAGCCCTCGAAGGTCCTATGTGTGCTGGCCTTAGCTTCTCCCTGGCACACTGGCTGCCACTCTACCCCTGCTCCCTGTGCTCCAGCCAGTGGCCTCTTTGTTCTTTGTCAGACATGCTTCTGCCTCAGGGCCTTTGCACTTGCTATGCCCTCTGCCTGGAACACTTTCCCCAGGAATCCCATGGCTCCCTCACTTCTTTTAGTTACCCTTCAGTGAAGCCTTCTCAGACTACTCTCTTGTGCCCTTCTCTGCCATTTCCTCTACCCCTTCCCTGTGGTTTTTTTTCCATGTGTCTACTAGTTTGTTTCTATTTCCTCGACCAGAATGTAAGCTCTGTGAGAAGGCAGGAATTGTATTTGGTCATTGTGGTATCCCTGATGCTGAGAAAAGTGCCTGGCACATAGGCAGTACTAAAGGATGTTTACTAAATGAAGGGATCTTCCTCCAGCATGGTCAGGAGACTGTAGGTGAGGGGCAGGTCCCTGGACTCAGCAGCTCTTAGAATCTGTGAGCAGGATCAAGGCTCTGGGTCTCAGGAAGGAGCAAGGACAAGAGTCAGTGCTGAACCAGGCTGGGCACCTGGAGTTAGGCCTGATCTGGGGAAGGTAAAGTCAGATGGTCTCAGTGATGACGCCAGTGTCTGGGGTTGGCAGCCAAGGTCGTTTGCATGCTGACCTCTCCTGCAAGTGTTAAAGGTCAAAATGAAACATGTGATGCCAAAAAAGGGCTGGCTCGTGGGCTGCCAGTTCCCAGGCTGAGCAGATCCCTTGTGTTCTGGCGGCCAGAGAGAAGTGGCTCCAGATGCCCGGCTCTGGATGTGGGGCCCTGTCTTCTTCCTGAGAGGGCCCCAGTGCCCTGATCTCTCCTTAGTTCTCAGACTTCTTCCTGGAAGTGTGGACGTGTAGCTCTGAGTGTGGCCCCAGTGGGCTGGGGAGTGAATTGTCCAGCCCCATCACATGTGCCCACACTGGGTTTTGTTCTCCTTTTCCTCCTCCCCAAATCCTGTTGCTCCATCTCTCCTGGGAGGGGTGGGAGTGGAGCACGGAAGGGCAGGATATGGCAGAGTCCACGTGAGACATCAGTGGCTGAGATGGGGATGTAGCTATAGGACTTCCAGTGAATCAAGTATGGGAGGGTGAGAAAGAGAAGCTTGGAATTAAGACGACTGCCCCACTTCCGGTTCAAGTGACAGTGGCTGGATGGTGATGTCACTTACTGAGATGCACAGGGAGGGGAGAAAAGAATGAGAAAGAGGTTTGGGGAAGGGGAGATCCAGACTTGTTGGACATGTTAATTTTGAGATGCCAGTCGTGACAGATGACAGGTGAGCCTGGCATTCAGAGGTCAGGCCTGAGCTGGAAATACACACTGGGATATGTATTTGTCAATGCACGGATGCTACTTAGGGGATGGGTCTGGAGAGGGTCACCTGAGGAGACAGAATGAGAGAAAAGGAAAGGACATCCGGGACCCAGCCCGGGATCTACCAGCAGTTAGAGGCCAGTAGAGACAAAGCTGCAAAGAGTTTGAGAAGGAAAAGCCAGAGGACTAGGATGACACCCAGCAAAGCGAGAAGTCCTAGAAGCCAAGAGCAGAGGGTGTTCAGGGAGGAAGTGGTCAGCTGTGCTGAGTGCTGCTCAGAGGCCCAGGAAAGTGAGGGACAGGCAGAGTCCATGGGATGTGGCCACAAGGGGGGTCTCTGGTGGCCTGGATGGGAGCTGTTTGTGTCAAGGCGGAATCCCAATGCATGCGCTGAGATGAGGAGTGGAGGCATCAGAGGTAGGTAAACCTCCATCCAAGAGGCTGGCTGAGGAGGGAAGTGGAGAAACGGTGGAATGGAGAGAGTAGAAGGTTTAAACTGAGGGATCCTGGGGCTGTTAGGCATGGCTTCTAGCAAGGGGCAGAGTGCAGGAGCAGGGCACTGGAGAAGGGTCAAGGGGGCGGGGCCACAGCCCTGTTGAGAAGGGGCCACCTCCTCTGGAGCAGGAGGAGGAAGGATGCTGGCTACCAGGCGAGCAGGTTGATGGTTTGGACTGGGAAGCAGGGAGGGTTCTCTCAGACCCAATCCAGGCTCTGGGTCTTGGCCAACAGTAGATTTGTGAATGGCTATTTTGAAAACAAGGGCAGGAAATTTCTGTCCCCAGGAAACCACTTAAGATTCTTGGGAAGGTTCTTCCTTTGTGAAGATTATCCCCTCAAATAAGAATATAGGCACACCTCGTTTTACTGGGCTTCACTTTATTGCACTTTGCAGATCATGGCTTGTTGATAAATGAGAGGTTTGAGACTTGATGGAGGAAGTAGCCACAGATGGGGTGGAAAGAGCAAGAGAACTAGGATTCCAAGTGGAGCTTGAAGATGTGATTGAAATGCTGCCATCTCATGATCGAACCCGAATGGATGAGGAGTTGCTGCTTTGGATGAACAAAGAACGTGGTTTCTTGAGATCGAATCTCCTGCTCGTGAAGATGCTGTGAAGACTGTGGAAATGACAACAAAGGGCACATTGAGTTGATGAAGCCGTGGCAGAGTCTGAGAGGGTTGACTCCAATTTTGGAAGAAGGTCTGCTGTGGGTGAAACGTTATCAAACAGAGTTACATGCTGCAGGGAAATCGTTCGTGAAAGGAAGAGTCAAACTTCATTATTGTCTTATTTTAAGAAATCACCACAGCCACCCCGGCCTTCAGCACCCACACCCTGACCAGTCAGCGGCCACCAGCACTGAGGCAAGACCCTCCACCAGCAAAAAGACTGTGACTCGCTGAAAGCTCAGATGATGGTTAGCGTTTCTTTAGCAATGAAATATTTTTAAATTAAGAGTTATGTGCACCTTTTAGACATAATGCTATTACACATTTACTAGACTACATACAGCATCCGGCAAACACAACTCTTGTATTCACTGGGAAACCAAAAACATTCATCTGTCTTGCTTTATTGCGGGGTCTGGAAGTGAACCTGCAGTATGTCTGAGGTATGCCCAGATCGGATGTTAGTCTAGTGAGGTCGACTCAAAGTACTGGCCTGGCATCCTCCTCCTGAGGACTCGAAGGACTTCCCAGGGAACGCTCACTCCAGGCATTAGAGAGAGCTGATTATGTCACTACGAAACCCAAGTCACGGACAATAAAAAAAAGACAGCATGAAAGCAAAATGGAAACGAGAAAAGACATATTGATCATAGGGCAGACTGAGTGTCTATGTGGGCTGGGGCCAGAGTCCCCGGAGCCCTGAAGACTGTCAGAGAAAACCTAAATGCATCCTATTAAAATTTAAAGGAGAATCCTATTTCTCGAGCGGACGATGCCCCCTGAGTTCCAGTAGGGGATCTAAGGTGGCACGGGGCTCAGCCGGAGGGGGAGGGAGTGCAGGAAGTGGGGTCCTCACCCCAACCCACTGTGGCTCTTGAGAGCTGAGGACACGGCATCCACTAGGCTTGGATGGGTGTGACTGAGTCCTGGCCTCTCCTGTCCCGGGGAATCCGGCCCAGCGCCCAGGAGGAAGCTGGCTTCTCCCTGTCTCTCCTTCGGGAACAGTGGCCTCTTAGGGACACAGTGACATGCACACACTCTCATTCTTTCTGGTTTTAATTTTATTGAAGTTGCACAGGCACAGAGTTTAAAGAACGAATTATTTCCATACATTTTGTTTCTTTGTTTACCCTTCCGTCTCTAACAAATGGGCCTGGGTTGCTACCACGGAAGCATTTCGGCATAACTAGCGAGCCAAGAGCCTCTCCACATGCCCCCCGGGCCCCCCGTTTCCCCGGCCTCTCATGAGAATGGCACACACATAATTCACAGTCAAGTCACATAATGACCCGTGGTTCCTTTTTCTTTCCTGTACAACTTTTCTATTTTCTCTGTGGATAAAAGTGGGTGTGCGTGTTCACTTATTTTTCCATATATTTATTACTAATTCAACCCTCAAATTCTCACCTCACCGAAACCCCTTCCAGACATTTGGCTGCACGGGCCACTGTGTAAACTCCATGGTGCTGACACAGCCCCTCCCGTATCGCCCAGCAGCTCCCTCTGCCCAGTGCCAGCTGCCACCCCGGGGTCTCCCTTCACCCCCGATGCCCAGAGAATCTCTTCCTCCTGTATCGGATCTCCTCTCTCTGCAAACTTACCTCTTCCTTTTCCTCACCTGCCTCCTCATTTTCACAGAGACCATCCTTCAGTAGGGTCTTCTGGAGAAAGGGTCTCTGACGGGTGAGGGGTTTTGGGCACTTGACATGACTGAAGATGTTGGAATGTCTTTATTCTGTTTCTCGGTTGCTCGAAGTGTAGAATTCCAGGCTGGAAATCACATTCCTTCAGAGTTCTAAAGGTGTTGCTGCCTTGTCCTTGGGCCTCCGGTTGCTGTCAAGAGTTCCAAATCCGTTCTGGTTCCTGTTCCTTCCATTCCCCGCGACTGTCTCTGGATCTTCCCTTCAAGCTCAGTGTCACAGGCGTGGCTCCTGGTGCGGTCTCTCTGAGGCGGTGTCTCTTCCAGTCTGACAACTCAGGAACTTGAGCTTCACAAAATGGTCCTGCATTGCTTCCTTGATGACTTCTCTCCCCTCTCTCTGGATGTCCTGGGATTCAGGGCTTGGACCTCTTGGCTTGTTTCTCCGATTGTCGTACCTCTCTGTCAGATTTCCCATCTCTTTGTATTTTTGCCCTACTTTCTGGGTACTTCTCTCCATTTTGTCTTCCGGCCATTTTGTTCTTTTCTGCTATTGCATCTTTAATTTTCAAGAGTTCCTTTCTTTCCCTGGATGTTTCTCTTTAATAGTATCCTATTCTTATTTGATGGATCCCAGTACCTTCTCTTATCTCTCAGAGGCTGTTAATGTTAGTCGCTTTTGGTTTTAGTTTTCTTTTCTACCTGGTTTCTGTTCCCCTCAGGTTCCCTTTGATCCATGTGTTTGTCCCTTTTCTCAGTTGTCTGGTGACCTCTGGTGTCTTCGCTTGTTTAAGAATAGGAGGCTCACAGGTGACCGGCAGCTCCAGGTGTGAGAGAGGCTCATCGACAGCACGTGTCCTGGTAGCTGCCCATCCAGGCCCTTCCTCTGGGGTCACTGCAGTGACAGTGCCTTTAGGTCTTTCTGCTTGGCCAGAACCCCCGTGAAGGCTCCAGTTTCCTGAGTGAAGGGTGTAGAGTTTCTATTTTGGGAGCCACAGAAAGGGAAAAGGTGGGAGGTGGAGGGGAGAGGAGCCCTGGTACCCAGTTATGCATCCATTTCATCCCCTCATCCCCTCATCCTGTCTGCCTGCCCTCAGCTCGCCTGATGCCCTCCTCAAAGGCCTCCCATTCCATCCTTGGCAGAGAAACTTCCAGACTTTCTCTGGGGTGGAGGAGGGGTGGTCTCCTGGCTGCTGAAGTTGAGGAAGGGCTAGGGGTATAAAAGCAGTCATCCTGAGGGGCATTTGGCTGGCTCAGTTGGTGGAACGTGTGGCTCTTGATCTCAGGCTGTTGAGTTCAAACCCCATGTTGGATGTAGAGATTACCTTAAAAAATTAAAAATAAGGGCACCTGAGTGGCTCAGTTGGTTAAGAGTCTGCCTTCAGCTCAGGTCATGATCTCAGCTCCCTGCTCAGTGGGGAGTCTGCTTCTCCCTCTCCCTCTGCCTCTCACCCCTGCTTGTACTCTCTCTCTCTCTCAAATAAATAAATAAAATCTTTTAAAAAATTAAAAATAAATAAAAATAAAAGCAGTCACCCTGGGGCACTTGGCTCTTGATCTCGGGTTTGTGAGTATGAGTCCCATGTTTGGGGTAGAGTTTACTTAAAAATCAGTCAATCACCAGCTCCTGTCACTCTTCATCCCTCTCCCTGCTCTAAAAAATAAAAATAAATGAGTAAATAAGTAAATAAAAGCAGTCCTCCTTCTCTTGGTTCCCCCCACCCTTGTCTCCAGAGTCCTTGAGGGAGCCTGTGGTCTAAGTCGGGATGGTTCCCACACTCCCTACTGTCAATGCAGGATCCCATTTTCTTGAGTCTGCAAAGTCTTTTCCACCCATTTATTTCTTTCCAGCTTCTGCAAGTTTATTGCCAGTGTCCTCCCCAGCCTTTCTCTTCTTTGTAAGTGTATGATGCCAAAGGAAAAGAAAAGAAGAGAAAAGGGGGAAAGAGAGAGAGAGGGCAGAGGGGGTGGGGAGAGATGAGGAGGCAGAAAAGCAGAGAGAGAAGAAAGAATGCTTTCTGCACCATCTTTAATAACAGACTACTAGTAGGGTTGTTTTTAAATATGTTTTAGCCATGGAATTCATTCTTCTGAAGAACCTCAGGGAAAGCCACCCTGTCAGGCTCCCCCGTAGGCCCTGGGAGCCCCTATGGCGCCTCCTGAAACTTCTAGGAGTCAGAGGAGTACAGGGCAAAGTGCCAGTTCCAGAAAGTCTAGGAAGTCTTTGGGCTCTGGACCGAGAGAAAATCAGATTCCAGCCCCACCTCTGACAATTACTGGCCAGTCCCTAAAAATAGGGTCAGTAGTATCCACTTCACAGGCTGCTTGTGAGAAATGAATGGCAAGATAGCGCGGGCCACTGACACTGGCCTGGCGAGCAGGAAGTGCTCAACAAAGGTGCCACTTCCTTCCTTGCTTCCTTCCTTCTGCATTGTTCTCTCCTTCCTCCCATCTTCCTCTCTTCCTTCCCACCTTCCCCCCCAGCGCGACTCTCATCTTCTCCGGGCTGAGGTGCTCCTTCTGCCCAGTCCGTAGAGCCACTGAGAGCTGTACGCCAGGGTGTCTTTGTGGGCCTGGCTGCGGGTGGACCGCACGTCAGAAGGGAGAGAGTTGGAGGTCAGCTCCAGGTCCGTGACTGGTTGATCCTGGGACAGTAAAAAGGGAAAAAAAGAAAAAAAGGCACATGGGCTGTGGGGCAGATGGAATGTATGACACTGGTGTTGAACAGGGGTCCCCTGGATTTTATTAGCTGCAAATCACAGGAAACTTTGGCCTTTTCCACCTTCGGGCGTTGTTTGAAATGAGGCCCCATATAGGGAAGGAGGTAACATGGTGTGAGCCCAGCCATGGCAAGTTTGGGTAAGTCTGTCCCCTCTCTGGATCTCAGCTTCCTCCTTGGTAATTGGAGGATGTGAGAGAGGGCTTGAGTCTTAGAGTCGGGGCTGGGGTCTGAGCGCTGACTGCTGGCACTGGCGCTGAGATTCTGGATGGTGCCTTTGCTCTTTATGAACCTCAGTCTTATCCGTAGAACGAATGATTGCCACCTGGCCTGGGTGAAGGCTCTCTGGCTATCATAATGTGACATGTAGGCTCTTATCAGAGGATGAGCTCATTCAGCTCTGCACTTGATCCTGAGAGGAGCTGTTGCTCAGATACAGTCTTCAGGGAACGGCCCGGGCAAGGGAGCTATGCGGGCTATTGTGAGCCCTTGTCCTCCCTGAGGAGAAGCTGGCCTCTTCTAGCTGTCAGAGAATCGAATCCAAGCTCAACTGCAGGGTGCCCCTTCTTGGGCAGGAGCCTTTGGCTGTATGCCTCAGCCTGAGATGAGACATCTGTCGGGAAGAATTTCTTTCGGAGCCCAGAGCTGGGTACTGGGGATTGCTTGCCTGAGCACATATAGGTGAAGGGACAAGGAGGGCAAAGGAGAGGCTCAATCTCTAGGGTTCTCTGGCCCCACAGCTTAGAAAAATGAGAAGAGAGTTACTCTTTCTCCATGGCCTATAGTCCCTTGGGGGTGGGGTCCCAGCTGCAGGGTCTCCTCTTCCTTGCCATCCACAGGGTGGAGGCCCAGCTCCAGGAGACACGGATGCCTCCCGCCAGCCATACCGTGCTGCCCTGTGCCTGTCCGCCTCACTCTTTGGTGCTCCTGGGTGCCTTTCTCCACTCTGGAGATGGAGAGTCCTCTCGGGGCTGTCAGGAACGGCAAATAGAATCAGACATGTGAAACCCTTGCCCAGAGTCTGGCACACCCCACCCTAGCCCATTGCCAAGAGAGGGAGTGGGGGGGGGGCATCCTTCACTCCCTGCATGCCACACAGAGCCCCCGTCTCAGTTTGGCAGTAGACCACGGTGACAAGAGCACGGCTTCGGCACCAGCCAGACCTGGGTTCAAATCCTGACTCTGTCACTGATTAGAAAGACTTAACCTCTCCATGGCTCAGCCCTCTCAGCTGGAAAGTGAGAATCCTAATGATCCCTATTTACCAAAGTTGTTGAGAATAAAAGGAAACAATGTTTGTAAGTACCTGGCACAGGGCCTGGCACGCAGTGAATTGACCTCTTATTCTGCCATGAATTATCAATATTTACTTATATGATTGCCTCTTCAAGTAAAGGGTAAATTCCTGATGTCTCCTGCCTTTTACAAGCACTTTGTGGTAAAGTGGACGGAAGCCAAATGGCCTGCGTGGGAATCCTGGATCTATCAGGGTGCCCTTCTGATGTGAAGTAAGCTAGATAACACCTCCATGCCTCAGTTTCCCCATCTGTAAGATGGAAATGGTAACGGTAATTCCATCTCAAAGGGTTTGAGTGAGGATTAACTAAGATGCTCCATGTAAAGAATGTCCTGTGCTTGGTGCATAATAAGTGCTCAGTGAAAGTCTACTATTACTCGTATTACGAAAGGGTCCCCAGAAATCATTTCACCCAAATTCCTCACTTTGCCAATGAGGAAACTGTGGTCCAGGAAGACATTAATATGGCGTGTTAATGACAGAAGCCGTCCTGTTGACCCCCATTCAAAACATGCCAGTGGAAGGAAGGGAGGAAGGATGATGTGGTCGTGTGTAGGAGTGTAGGGGAACACGTGTCATCTTGCTGATGGCAGGGAGACGGTTCTGGCGTGCTAGTGAGTTGGAAACCTGCAGTGCTTTCAGCACCCATGAAGAGAGATGATTGACCCCAGAGGATGCCTTTGGTTCTGGAGAAAACATGGGGCAGCCTGGTTGGGGGGCCACGGCCCACACAGGTGGAGGAGGGCACCCCCCTAGGGGTGGGCCGTGGCTAGAGAGGTGGAGGGACGCGGCTGGGGAGGCCTTGGATGGAGGAGATATGAACTAAAGAATTCGGGGAGGTTGGGACATGGCGACTTGCCCTCCACTGGTTCAGGGAGAAAGTGTTTTTTTTTTTTTTTTCATCATACTTTTAACTTTTTTGTATGTTTGTCATAGCTTCAAAATAAAAATGTAAAATGAAAAAAGAGAACCAATTTGGCTCAGAAGAAAGGCGACTGAGGAAGCCAGAAATCGAGGAAAGAGTTGAAAGGGGATGCAGGCTGTCAGGGGCTGTCGGGCAGATTCCTGGACAAGTGGAGTCAGCCAAGGCCAAGAGGGGGAGCTAAGGGCATCAGACCAAAGGACAAGCGGGGCCTGAACTCCAGGCAGAATTTTGGACCTGTGCTGTGGACAGGTGTCATCTGTCACCGTGGGTGGCTTGCCAACGAAAGAGGGACAGCCCAGCTGGTAGGAGGGTGGAAGGAGGTGTGACCTGGGGCACAGCACCCAGCAGAAGACAGATCGGGCCAGAGCAGGGCAGCAGGGGGTGGGTATGCCCGGCAGGCAGGTTCCCAGGAACATGGTGGCAACAGACCGGGCAGGACGCAGGAGCCCAAACGAGCCTAAGGCAGCCAGGGGAGAAGCCAGGCTGTGAGCGAGGCCTTATGACCCGTTGGCAAGTAAGGCCGGCAGACTGGGGCCAGGAGGCAGCCAGCCAGGGGCCAGGCAGGGCTTCCGGGGACTGGAGCCAGGAGCAGGGAGGGCACCTCCCCAGGGGTGGCGGCAAGGAGCCGAGGCAGCAGGCAGGGTCCAGAGGCCCAGGGAGGCTTGTCCAGGCTGTGCTGTTCAGGAGGCCGAGGGGTCAGGTAGGAAAGTGTGTTCGCCCGGTGGGGGCCCGGTTGGACGCAGGCTGATTCAGAAGGAAGAAGAGCCATCCCCTCGCAGAGAGGGGGAGGCCAGTTCCTGTAGACTTTCAAAACTTCAGCAGATCTAGCAGCTGTGCCACCTCAGATCCGTCTCTCGGAAGTTTCTGGGACTGCTTAGCTTGTGAGCTCAGGAGGAGACTCTAGGAACCATGATTTCCCCGAGGGTTGTAACCCACTGGTGGTGGCATTCTGTGGACTCTGGGTTTTCACCATCGCAGTGAGCGGTTAAGCCCTTCCAATGAGGAAGGCAGCTGGAGACTCACATCCTCCTCTGTGATCAGCCATAAGGAGGGAAGAGCCCCGTGGGGCCGAGCAGGAGATGGTGGCTTGAATGGGTCTGGAACCCAGGGAACCCAGTGTCCCCTAGGGAGCCAGCTGCAGGCTGAGCAGCGACCCAGGAGCTCCCACCGGGGGATGGATGGAGGCAGCCGAGGCGGGACTTGGGCCCAGCTGCGGACCCTGCCCAGACTCCAACAGTGGTCCTGGGGTCTGGCAGAACAGGCACCCATGGGTGTCCCCACACTGTCTAGGCTCTCTCCCTCCCCCTTTTTAGGGGCCTTTGTTGGCCCCACTCCTCTAAAGGGCCTCTGAAGGTCAGCCCTCACCTGGGGCCGGGGAGAGGCTGCTGTGAATGTATAAGGCTCTCTCTGGGGTCCAGTAGGTCGGGGCATGATGCCTACTCAAGTCCTCATCAAAGAGGGGGTGCCCTTCCCCTCTGAGGCAGGACAGCATGCTGAAAGCAGCAAGCCGGGCTCCCCCAGGCTCCCTGGCATCCCTGGCCTTGGCAGGGGGAGCCTTTCTCTCTAGGACAGCAATGAGATGGGGGTCAAGTTCTGGTCTCTGCAGGAAGGCCCAAGGAGGCAGTTGAGGTCCCCGCAGGCTCTGTAGACAGGCCCAGCCGTTTCCCATAGCGCCCCAGACACATTCTCCACACCCCAGCTGCTGGTTGGACCTGGGGGACACTGTCGCTCTCCTCCCCAAGAATCATGGTGCGAGCACGCCATGCTCGGATCACTATTTCCAGGCTAGAACTTCCTTCTTTTGGTTTGATGGGTCATTCTCAGAAGGCCTTAGTGGAGTAAGAGAAGCTTCCAGGAGTTTCTCCCAGGCCACATCCCCTCCCTGGACTCCTGGGCATTTGGCTCCTGCAAGTGTTGGCCTGCCTCATAGCAGGTTCTTTGTGTTGGCAGCTCTCTAAGTGAGAGCCTCCGGCAGGCCGTGATACAAACCATCAGGGGGATTTTAGGCGACACCAGGACAAATGCTCACGTTTTATTTTAATGTGTGTTAGAAAGATGTCACCAGCATGGGAGACCTGCGGTTCCATGACTGTGAGTCCTTAGGATGAAGCTGTGGCCGGGCGGGCCCCACAGACAGTGCTCAGGAGGCCTGTCTCTGAGCTCAGATGCTGGAGAGCCCGAGGTGTGTGGCCTTGGGACCAGCCCCCAGGAGCGTCACCGTGGGCCTTTACCATATTCACCGGCAAGAGCACTTCTGGTGCGTCAGGGCATGGCAGTAACTGGAGGGAGGCAGCAAGGGACTGGAGGGTGGGCCCTCTGCTCTGGGTCCTCTTCTAAGAGTGCAGGGAAGATCACTGCGTCTGGAGCCCAGGAGGCCTGGCAATGACCATGGCTTTGCCCTGATGGGCCATGTGATTTGGGGCAAGCTGTGAGTCCATCTGTACCAGTGGCTCCTGATCTGGAGGGTGACAGGCGGCATCCTGGGCTGAGGTAAGGATTAAATAAGCAGATAATAAGATTAAATAAGGAAACACCCCCCTGCCCCTCCCCCAAGCGTGGAAGCAGCCTGTTGCCAGGTGGAGCAGTGCCTGCCGGGAGGCTGGCAGGACTGGGGGGTCTGGGAGCACGGCCTGGAGCCAGCCAATCAGATTGAGTCCCCGCTCCATCACCTGCTGGGCGTGTAACCTCACTGTGCCTCCCTTTGTCCCCTGCAAAGTGGGGAGAGTCCTAGTGGCGCACTTAGTGTCAGCTTGCGGGCCCCTCTCCCTCCACCCTGGCACCTCCTGGGAGGCTCGGCATAGGCGGCCATTGGACAGGAGGACCAGGCAGCGCTCTGGAAGCACCTCTGAGGACTGGCCACAGTTGACAAAGGCATGGGGAGGGGTGGGTGAGGGAGAATTGTTCCAGACAAACCAACTGGCAGAGGCCGAGGCCCGAGGCTAGGGGAACAGGGGGGCTGGTGAGGCTGGAGGGAGGCCGGAAGTGGCGGTGAAGGGGGTGGGCGACCAGAGAGGACAGGATGGGTGGGGAGGTGGGGGTGGGCCTGGGATCCTGTCACAGGCGTCGGTCGTGGGTGGGGAAGGCCCTCTGCTCCTTTTCATTCATTGCATTTTTGTGAGGGGAGAGTGGGGATGAACAAATGGGAATTACTGTAAGTTGTAAACACATCATGCATTCGGAGCTATTTTTAAATCCCCAAAGCTTGGTATTTCTCTGACTCCACCACACAGTTGGCCCTAAAGCCTGGCTCAGAAAGAGTCTTTGCTGGCACCCCAGTTCCCTCCCAAACACCACCTCCTCAGTCTCTTCTCCTTGCCCCAGCCTCTGTGCAACCCATGCTTCTCTGCCTCTGGGCCTTTGCTTGTGCTGTTCCCTCCTCTTGGATCTCCCCTTCTTCATCTCCAAATCCTCACAGCCGAGGTGTCCTTCCAAGCCCAGGTCAAATACCCCATTCCACAGTGCCTCCCTGACCTCCCCCCACCCTGCCACGGCCTGCCAGTTCCCATCTCTCCTTCCAAACCCCCGGGACCTGTTCTCTTAGCTTCGCTTGACATTTTTATTTTCTGTTTGCTTCGGACAAATGGATGTTCCCCCTGGTGGCCAGCCTTGAAGCCCATGGGCAGGGGCAGTCCGTTTCATAAAATCCACGGGTGGTTTAAACATGTTAAGCTGAAAAATGTAGGCAGTGGGCACAATAAGAATGATCTTTGGTGGACACGGTGCCACTTAGGGTCTGTGTGGCTGAGGCCCATCACTGTGCCTCTCTGAGCTCAGTCTCTCCATCTCTGGAACACGGACAGCGACCTGTACTTTCACAGGCCGTTGTGAGATCCGGAGGCCGCTTCAGCCTCCTCCAGCACCCCCAGCGAGTAACCCGTGGGTCTGCAGGAATGTTAGCGGGGTCTGTTCTTTTTTAGCCATTTCGAGCTGACTCTGCATCTCCTCTGGACTTAGTTCTAGCCACAGGGTCACTCGGAAAGGCACCACGGGCTGTAAATAGCAGTCGTAAGTGACACTTGGTCCAGGCTGGGCCAATGCTGCTGGACAGGAGCCCAGGGCTTTCTGGAGACACTGTGTTGACTCAGTTCTCTACTGGGCACCGCGCCTATAGTGCAGGGAAGTGTGTGGGGAGCGACGGGTCGTCTGTAACGAGGGAACGCCCGGGCACATCAGCCCTGCCTTGGGTCCTGGCTCTGCTGTCAGTGTCTGTGTGACCTTGGGGAAGCCATAGGCCCTCAGACCCGGGGTCAACTTCCTTAAAACCTTTCTGGTGGCTCTGTTCTCCGAGTGTAGCTAGACCCTCTTGAGAGCTCCTGTTCTGTCTCTGGAACTCTTCCCTGTCAGCTCTCGGCCTGCTGAGAAGAGCATTCCTTGCCCTTCTGTGCCTGGGATTTACCATTCTCCAGCCCCGTGGGGAGCCAGGTTCTCCTGCTGTGAGGTGGGGCTTTAGCCCCACGTGCCTTCTCCCCAGTAGCCCTCCCTGTGCACACTCAGGGGGGCCCCAGGTAGCTGACTTCAGCTCTGGTGAGCACCAGCTGAGGTGCAGCACTCGGTCCCCTGGGCCAAGCCCTGTCCCAACGGCAGTCCCCTGGCCCATGGCCCACTCTTCACCTTTCCCACCTGCAGTAAGAGCAGCTCAGTACAAAACTGAGCACTAAGCACTTCACACCTATAATTCCTAATCCTCATCATCACCTGCTAAGTCATGTTTATCTATGTATACACATGCACACATGTGTCCATTCTGCAGATGAGAGGCTCAGAGAAGCAAAGGGACTTGTCTACAGCTCGGGTCCTGAGGAGTAGAACTGGGATTCAAAGCCAGCCCTATTGGCTCCAAATTTGTGTTCTTTCCTCCACAGCCCTATGCACCCCTACTTTCTGCGCCCTCTGACTCTTGGCCACCTGCATGGCAAGCTCCTGGGGA
Organism: Mirounga angustirostris; assembly: GCF_029215605.1. Taxonomy (NCBI): domain Eukaryota; kingdom Metazoa; phylum Chordata; class Mammalia; order Carnivora; family Phocidae; genus Mirounga; species Mirounga angustirostris. The sequence goes on from NW_026991712.1 coordinate 158,113,543, forward strand.
GACCCTGTGGCTGCCCCTCCATGTGTCCAGGGCCAGGCCCCGAGTGGACCCCCTCCCCCAAATGCTTGTGCATGAAGATGTTGCCGGTGGTGGTGCTTCCCTAGGGCCCATGGTGAGGGCTGGACATCTCTCCCCTTCCCCTCTCTCCTTCCACGCTCTGGATAACAGTCACCCCAGCAGTGGCATCTTGTCCAGCCCTGAGAGCTAGAAGGGCGTGGGAGCCAGAGAGGAGTGTTGGGGGTTGTCTACCCTTCCTCGGCTGCTCACTGCTTGTGTGAGCTCGGGCAGGTTGCGTTACCTCTCTGAGCCTCCACTGCCTTATCTGGAAAGAGGCACGACATTACGCACCTCCCTGATTTCTAGTAAGGGATAGACGAGCCCCCGTAGTGAGGCAGGCGCCTTGTTTGCGCTAAAGGATCACAGATGTTTGCTCTGCTTCGGACGCGAAGGCGTCGGTCGTGGGTGGGGAAGGCCCAACTGTTGTTGCTGTTGTCCGTCCGGCGCAGGAAATGGCTCAACAGCAGGCAAATCCATCCTCAGCAACTCCATCGGACTGGAGACTTTCCACTTCACTTTGACCGTAGAGGTGATCTAAGGCTCCGGTCGACAGAGGTGCTGCTTCTTACCCCACCGGAAGATTAGGAAGAGCCTTCTGAGGCTGTGTCGGCAGCTGTGATCTTTGGAAGCTTGCGGCCCCAGGGTGAGACTGGGGGTCACAGAAGCAGGGTACCTGGCTCCCAGAGAGGAAGGCTGTGAGGTGTCTGAGGAGAAGGGAGCGTGGCAACAGCCTTGTCTGAGGGGCGGTGCTCAGCCCGGGAGAAACCTTTCCAGGGGATTAAGAAACTTCTACATCCCCTTCACTTGCATTTCAGGATTTCAAAAGCACCACGTCCATAGCGGCCTCCGCCTCACTTCGCGTACCCTGGGTCTGCTTTCTCACGTCCAGCACCTGGTCACGGTCAGCTTCCCTGTGCTGGGGACCCGTGAAGTGTTCTTTGCTGACTGCTCCGCACGCCTTCACCCTCTGACAAGGTTTCGTAGAAACGGCGTCTCCGAAGCCTAGCTGAGCAGGTGGCGGCAGCGCTTGGCCAGATCTTCACGGATGAGCTCTGGATTGCCACGTTTCCCACCCTGCCTACCTCTCTGCATCTGTCATGCTAAGAACTGTCCAGAGCGTTGAACTTTTTAACTGAAGGGAAGATGCAATGTGGTCAGCAGGCAGGAGGTCAGATGGTCCGTGGCCACTCCTCCTTGTAGCTGTGCCCTCACCCCCTCCTCCCCACACTCCCCTGCCTAGGACACTAGTTGGGCCACCGTGTTGCAAGGCCACAGGGTTCAGGGGATGGGCTGGAGAGAGGCTATGTGTCCAATCAAAGCCAGCACGGTCCCACCTGCTAGGGGAGTCATGGTTTGCAGCTTTCAAATGCAAATAACCGAATCCCGTTATGCTTAAGCTTGGAATTCCTTTGAAAGTTGTCGCCCATGTTGCACCTGTATTATCCTGATCTGGTTTCTAATGGTTTGGTTAACTTCACTGAGGCTTCTGCCGCCCCTGCATTTTCTTTATCTGGACCTTGATCCTTCCGTCCTCCTGATCTCCATTTCACAAGTAGTCTCGTGTGGGTGGACGGCCAGAGTCTAAGACTGCTCAAGCTCCCTGTGGCATGGATCGTGTTCAGAGGGAAAACTGAAGCTGCCGTCGGCCACGTAATCACCATCAAAGTTTGGATGCTGGGATGCTTCACATTCCAAGTCAGCAGGTCCATCTTGTCCCTCACCACCATCACCTTGGTTGTGGCCTTGGAGGGCTTCCCAGGGCACCAGCATCCCCATCAGCATGTTTTGGATTGCTTTGCAGACCTGGCCACGGCGAGGGAGGAGGAGAAGGAGATGGCCGACCTCTATCGTAACTGCCTATTATTCCATCAGCTGGTCCACGCGTGGCCACAGATGGACAGTTCTCCTGGCATCGTAGCACCAAACTACTGGCTTCCTTTCTGATTCGGGGCAGGGGCACGTCTCCAGGCTTCTCAGTCGATGGACAACTGGGCCATTTGGTTTTCCTTACATTGTTGAAGAAGAAATTTAACTGTCATGAGGGCTATCAAGGCAAAGTGCTAGAGGGAGAGGGCAAGTACTGACCGAGCCCTCAGTACATGCTGGGTGCTGTTCTAAGCATGTAACTTGCATTAATGAAGTTAACCTCACAATGATCCTGTGAGTGTGTACTATTATTTTTCAGTAATTTTCAAATGGAAACATATCATACATACAATCCAAGTCCTAACTCTACAGTCCGTGAGCTATTGAATACACACAGTGAATACACGCGTTATCCCCAGGTCAAGAAATAGGACATGATCTCCATTTTACAGATGAAGAAACTGAGGCCGCAGAGAGGTTAAATAACCTGCCCAAGGTCACACAGCTAACAAGGGACAGAGCCTGATTTCAGCCTTGGCAATTCTCGCTCCTAAGCCTGATTCTCTTTACTGCTGCACTTCTCTGCCCCTGGGAAAGCTGTTACCAGGGGAGAGGACCAGGATGAGACCTTGCATTCAGGGTGAGATTTGAATACACATCACAGCCTTTTCTCATCTTATTTGCATCTCAATGCAAATGTATCTCTGCTCTGGAAACACTGAAGCTTCACAGATCGCCGTGGCACAGTGGTCTTAGCCATTGGCTCACAAACATTGATCAGGCACTTAGCGTATACATGTAGTTCAGCAGCTACTGCTATAGGACGGCCTTGGTCAGCGTCCCTTCTAGCTGCGGCCCCAGCACGTGCTTCCAGAACACAGCCCTGACTGAACACCCCTCCCCAGCCCCCGCCTCCTGCGAGACACAGGCCCAGCCTTTGTGCTGGCATCTGAGTCTTTTCTAAGCCGGCCGCAACATGACCTTCCCGCCTCAGTTCCTGCCATGGGTCATACAGAATTGTGCCGTGGCTTCCACAGTAGAATTTCTGGAAAAAGCACCTATCCCGACAGCCCTTTCTTTTTCCATAATAAAAGATTACCCCTCGGATCCTGGCTGACTTTCTTGTCAGTGTTTTTTTGTCAAGAGTAAGGCAGGTATTCAATCTCCAGGATCTGGTCCTGTCCCCATTCTGTCTGGGGAACAAGGAAATGAGGCTGGAAGAAACGAGACCATAGCCCTGCTCAGCTGGGCTGGGTGCAGCACCACCCGAGGGCCCTGGGGACCAGGAGCCCTTCCATCTTACGAAGGACAACCCGGAGGGGCCTGGGACAGCCTGGGGAGGCCTCCAGCATCCATCCTGAGTGGCGTAGCTGGGGCTATGGAAATGACAGGCCTGGAGGAGAGCAGTCTTGAGTGGAGTGGCCTCCTTTGGAGACTGTCACATGGAAGAAGAGGGGCACTAGCCAGAGCTCAGTCTGCAGGTGGGAGCACAGGTTGACCTCTTCAGCTTTAATAGGAGAAGAACTGCCCAGAGGTGGAAGGTGCTGCCCAGAAACCGTGAGACCCCAGGTGCCCAGGCGTACGCACCTCTGGGAGGGCGTGGAATGGGATCCTCCTGACCATGACCACATCAGAGGATGCACAAGGCCCCCTTCCCCCGAGAAGTCAGAGGTTTTAAGGTCCTTCCAAGCATGGATGTTCTTTAACAGTAATTTTCAAATTGTTTTTAAACTCACAGAACTCTTTGCTGAAAGGTTCAGTTTGCATAGATGCTCTACTCTGAAAAATAGCTCGATGTAGTAGGGGAGGAGGGGATGCTGAACCCCGCTGCTCAGCCTCCCCACCTCTGTGAGTCCTGAGTATGGTTTGAAAGTCATTGTTCTAGAACCCTGCAGGCCAGGGCCTGCTGAAAGCTGGAGCAGCTCCGTATGCTGTGCACATCTAGGGAGTGTGCGTCTCTTTGGCAGTTTCACTTCTCTGAACACGAGAAGCCCAGCTTCTGGCTTCCTGCCTCTCTCCCTAATCTCCCTGTCTGGTCGGAAACAGGGCCTTTGGCTGCATTCCTTTGACCCCAACCAGCATCGGCCCAGGCGTGGTGCCTGCTTGGTGGTTCTGGGTGTCTGCACTTGGTCGTTCACCCCACAACATCTCCACGAATCGTACCAATGTCTTTAGAATAAAAGCCACCTCCTAGTCTTAGCTCTGTGCCTGGTCAGTCCCCAGAGCGGCTGCTGCCTCCTGGGCAGCTGGTGCAGTCTGCTGACCTGCCCCTGGAACGGAACATTATTACGGTAAAACCGAGGAAATGGCCCAGAGGCACACATGCAAGCCTGTGAAATGGACAAGGACTTGCTCCAGTGGTGGGAGTCCTTCTGGAACGTGGAAACGAAGGCTCTTTGATCTGCTTCTCTCCTGCCTCTGTCAGGCCAGCCGACCTCGAATCTGCGTCGTCTTTCCTCCTGCCTCTGCCCTGACTTGGGCTCCCTACAGTCACCAGATGAAAAGCATTTCTTTTGAGAAAACCACCGAAGACCCACCCCGCGGGTCCTCCTCTGATCATCCATAGCACTTTGTACATTGTCTGGGTTACTGTTCCTCTTTGTTTCATGATCTTGTAAGTGTCTGTTCTTCACACTTGAGACCAAGGTCCAAGTCCGACTCAGCTCTGTATTTCTGGCCCTGGCCCAGCCTCAGGCTCAGACCAGTCCTCAGTAAGTACTGTAGAGTAAATACACAGAGTACTGGCTTAAAATGGGCACCCCGCAGGTGGGCTCTATGCCTGCGCTTTTTTACAGAGGGGCTGTGGAATTCCTGGCCCAGCAAGCCTGTCCCTGGACCGCAGCTTCAGTGCCCCCCACCCCAGATGTTGTGATGGAATGTCATCTCTGCACAACCCCGCAGAAGGAGAGTCCAGGATGCACCTAGAACCCAGTGGGAACATCCGCACGTGGCCCAGAGTTTATTTTTCCCTAGTTTATTTTTCACAAGGGGTGTGTTCCCTACAGTATTTGTAACAGATACACAGCTCAGTAGGCTGGACCACCTGCCACTTGGTCCTCTTCCCACATTCCTTCCTTTGAGGCTGCACCACAAGAGCAGCGTGTCCCGGGCACTCTGTGGTGGGACCTTCGAGGACACAGTGACCTCTGGGAACCCACTCTAACCTCACTTCAGGGGACACAGGCTCCCTGCAGAAGTGGGGACTCAGAGCGACGATGTGTGCACCTCCCATCACATCTTCCTCTTGCTTGGCATGATTATATGCATATTTGGAGGATTGGTGAGAGTTTAATGATAAAATATTAATAATCTATGGAAAAGTCAATAACATATCTACAGAATAGCCTCAAAGGAGCTCAGATTAAGAGGGTAACTTGGAGGCCACGGAGTTCACCCCCTCATATAAGAGAAAAATGCAGCTTGGTGGAGAGAAAAGTCATGGACTTGAAGGTCAGACAGGCCCCTACTAGCTTCATGACCTAGGGGGGATGACTTTGAGTCAGAAATTTAGCTCTGGGCTGGATCTGCCTCTCCTTCTATTTTAATTGCCCTGAATTGTCTTTTAAAACAGGTGATTTCAAGTATTAGTCAGAATTGCATAGTAGTTAAGCACCTGAACTTTGTAACATGTGACCTGGGATCAAATTCTAGCTCTTGTTAACTTACTGGCTGTGTAGCCTTGGGCAGGTTACTTAACCTCTCTGTGATGCCAGTTTCTCATGTGTAAATGAGGATGATTAGAGCCCCTGTCTTAATGGGCTGCCATGGGGTTTAAATGAGGTAATGCCTATAAAGCATCTAAAACAGGGCTTGGTATCCAGGAAGAGGTATGTAAGAGTAGACTAATATTATTAGTTTTTTTAAAAATCTGTATTTGTGGTTTTCTTGAAAACCTGGAAGATATGACAACATTGTGCAACCCTTGAAAGGCGTAACCACTGTGCCTTTAGAGAGGGACTGTGTCCTGCCTTCTGGCCCACCTCAGCCCTCACCCCCGTGTCTCCTCTGCCCTCTCAGTCATGTTGCCACCCACCCCACCTAGTACCCCGAGCCTCCATTTGGTCAGGAATAAATATCTATTTATGTTTATTGGAATAAATATGAACTACTTAATGGGTAACAGTGCCCATTTTATAGCACCGCCATAGGAGTAAGCAGGCTCTTCCCAGACTGGCTGACACCTCTGGCTTGTCAGGGCAGCAGAAGACAGGCAGGTGGTGGGGCTCAGAGAAATGACTCCCTGTCCTGGGAGCTGTGAGTCCACTGCACCCAGGCCTGTTGGCAGCGGGGGCTGTCTGTGGCCTCTGAACTGTCAGAGGGCCGGTCACTTCTCCTCCTGGGTCAAGGGCAGCCTTGGGGGGATGGGGAGGAGCCAGCAGACCTGGGAGGCAGAACGGTGCCCCTCGGGGCCCCACCATGGTTTTCTGGTTTCCTGCCCTGGCTTTCTGCAAGGCATTTTTCTGTAGCTGTCAACACCTGCAGGTCCCACCCAGAGCTGGCGGCCCTTTCAGGAAGGGCTGGGTGGAGAATGATGCTGTTCTTGTTTGTCTGCAGTGTTAAAGGCCCCTGGGAATCCTGGAGAAGGAAAGTGCTAAGGAAACCTTGGTCAACATCATCTGAAAGTATTTGTGCAGCAAGTCTATGCAGGGATGGGGAGCTGGGTGGAGAGATCGCTGACTGGCTGGTCTTGGCCACGTCACTGAAACTCCTGGGGCCTTGGTTCTCTTTTCTGTAAAGTGGGGACAATGGTAAAAGGCTGATTGGGAGGACCGGTTGAGGTCAAGCATGTGATGGGGCTTGGTGTAACTCAGGGCAATGAAGATCGACTGTTTCCAAGGGACGGGAAGTGACTTAGCCAAGGTCACCCAGCAAGTTCGAGCAGGAGCCAGAACTCGGACCCAGGTCTCGCGCTGACCTGTGAGCAGAATAGTTCCTACCAGGGAGTGGAGAGTGTTCGGCCTGTCCATCGTGGCTAGGAGGGACTGGCTCTGTGCCCATGGGGAGGCCACTGCATTGTGTTGAGCCTGTGCTCATAGAGTGGGGATGTCAAGGCTGAGAGTCTGATTATAGCAGATCCAGAAGGAGGGCCTTGGTTTGGTTTTCTTATGGGCAGCCGAGGAGTGCTGAGCGCTTGCTGGGTGTCAGGTGCTGTGCTAAGCCCTGGGGATATACCAACAGCTGAGGCGGCCGTGGGCCCTCCTTCGTGGCATAACGGGGACTACACTTGTTGAGAAGGCCATCCCAGTGCACATAGCTTGACCGTGCTGTGAAGGAGGAGCAGGTGGGACCCCCAGGCTCAGAGGTGCAAGAGAGGGCTCCAGAGGAAGGGACCTTTTGGCAAAGCCCTGAAGGAGCAGCGGAGCCAGTCAGGTGGAAGGGGTGGTGCTGGGGAGGGCAGAAGCCTGGAGGAAAGGGACTCTGAGGCCCCCAGTGATGTTTGGCATGGTTGGTGGGAAGGTGCAGGGGGTGGGGCCCTGGAAAGGTAGCTGAGCCAGGTGGCGTGCTGGGCCTCTGCGCCCGTCTTCCGAGTGCAGGGACAGGGCCTTACCCTGACAGAGATGGGGGAGCGTCACCCCCAGGCTGGGAGGAGCAGCTTGACTGCACGTGTTAGGGCCCCTTCCCTCTGGCTGCTCTGTGAGGAAAAGACACAGCCGTGTGGGAGAGAGGGTGGTGGCCCCCGCTGGTACGGGCAGGAGGCGGGCTTCCTCGGGCCACACTTGGCGGTAGTATGGACAGGCCGTGGTGATGGGCTGGGCATGAGGAGTAAAGGCAGTGAGGGCACTGAGGAGGAAGCCCCGGCCCCCAGCCTCGCTGGCTACACACATGTGTGTTCCGCTTATGGAGACGGGGACCCAGGAGAAGGTGGTACTGGAGGGGGGACGTGGAAACGTGGTTCTGGGCATGCAGGGCGTGAGGTGCCTGAACACCACCAGGCCAGATACTGAGGGGGCATCTGGATGTACAGCAGGGACGTCAGACTTGGAGAGAACAGGGAATCCATCAGCGTCCAGGTGGAAAGTCAGGAGTGCGCGGGGGAGGGGGGGGGTCACTTGGGAGGGGTGAGGGGAGGAGAGTGCAGGCTGGAGCATGGGGAGTGGCAGCATGGGAAAGGGGTAAGGAAGGAGCCTGCAAAGAAGGGTCACCAAGCCAAAGAGAAGCCTCTAGAAAGCGGCAAAAGGGCGACAGGAAAAGGCAGCTGTTCTTTGGATTTAGCAACGTGTGATCTTGGCAAGGACAGTTGGCCAGGGAAGCTGAATCGAGGGGGCTCAGGAGTGGGGGTGGTGAGGAGGCAGGGACAGCAAGCCTGGGCTGCCCTTTCCTGGCTTGGACTGAGAAAGAAGCAGAGGGAACAGTAGCTGGAGGGGGTTGGGGTCCAGCGAGGCTTTGAGTTTGGTTGGTTGACTGGTGACCACATTGAACTGAGCATGTGGTCCATGATGGTGGGATGTGCCAGAAGGCAGAGGCTGTGGAGCTGCTGGGGAAGGAGAGGCTGATCCTTAGCTGGTAGGGAGGATGGTCCCACACAGGAGGAAGATCCACCCCACACCGGATGGCTGCCCCATGCCTGTCCTTGGGCTGGGCCCTTTGGGAACCACAAAGCTATTTACGAATCCCGGTCTCAGGCTTCAAGGAGCAGAGAAGTCATAGGCTCCGGGCCATTCAACCAGGACTGCGCTCTTCAAGTCCTGGGGCCCTTCAGGAACCATCCTCCTCCATGACGTTGGATCAGCTGGTTGCTGCCCACTCCAGTCCTGTTCTCCTGGCTTCCAAACCTCCTGAGCTCCCAGGAAGTCGCTGCTTTGGGGTAGGCATTGGGGCTGTGTTTCTGCCCCCCTCACACTGGGGAGCTTCCTAGACCCTCACACTGCCCTCCTCTCATTTTCAATCCTCTCCTAAGCAGTCGTCTTTCTCCCCACAAGTCCGCATGGCCCATCGTGAGTCCCAAGGATTTCCAGCCGTGTCCTGCGCATCTCTTTACGTCCTCCTTACAGCCATCTCACGCTCAGCAAAGGCCGAGGGTCCTGCATTGCTCCCCTCCAAGCCCACGGATAGTATCACTTGAGCCAGCCAAGTTGAAAACTTTGATCTTGGTTTCTGCCTCATTGTGACCCCTACCCCATCCGATGGCCACCTGTCTTAGAACCCGGCCCTCTTGCTAGAACTTGAAGTCTCTCCTCCTCCAGACCATTCCCCATGGTGCCAGGGAAACATCCTCACTCTGAGACTTTATCTTTACGACAACTTTGATCAAGTCTAAACTCCTTAGCATGGCATTCAGGGCTGATGGGGATGGTGATCCAGTCCATCCTGCCCATCCCACCTCATCTGCGCTCACCCACCAAGTCCGTCAGGCCTCTTAACACCTCTTGCCTTTGCTCCTGGTCCCTGCCTGGAGTCCCCCTTCCTGCCTCCATCTCTCACCATCCTCCCACCCCCATCCAAGCCCCCTTGTACTCTCCAGCAGGTTACACACACCTTCCATGGTCAAGGCATCCAAGTCAAGGCACAACCCTTGAAGGTTCAAACAGAGTTTTCTCTGTGTGTGTGTATGTGGGTGCACACACGTGCCTGCACGCACACACATAAGCGTGAGTCGGGGAAGACTGCTTGTCATCTAAGCTTGCTATGGAGGAAGAAATGAGGGGTCTGAGAGCAGATGCAGGAGCCAGATTCTAGTACCTGACTCCGAGTCGGCTTGAGCATCGGGTGGAGCCCGGATGCAGGAGGGTCAGCGTGGTGGTGGGCCTAGCTCACAGTGCCCAGCACAGCAGTGGGCTGGAGGGCAAGGGAACACTGAGGGACGCTTTGTCATTAGAAGTTGGAGGGGAGAGGGTGTCATGGACCCGCCGGGCAGGGCTGAGTAGAGGTTAGTGTCCAGGTGGTAGCAGAGCCTCCAGGGCCAAGAAGAGACCAAGCCAAAGCCATTCTCACTTTTTTCTTCTCTGGCTGGGAAAAGGGTGCTCGCTCCATCTTAGAGTGGGTCGCGGGGGCCACAGAGGGACATAGGAATTAAAATCCGGGTGTGGGTAGCTGATTTGGGTCCGGGTGTCCTCCTGCAGGAGGGTGAACCGCTGTCCCCGGGAGACAGGCATCCCCAGGTTGCCATAGGGGGCTCTTCATAAGAGCGACAAGAGTAATTTCTCCCCACCACCTGCCACAGCCTTCACTTCCTCCCCTTGAACACCAGATGTCACTTTGCCCTGGATTGGGTGAAAGTCGGCCCCTAACCCGAGAACGGGGTGCCCGCCACTGGCCAGTCAGGGCCTGTAAAGAGGAAAGGCGGTTTTAGACAGCAGGAGAGGCATTCGTTGGCCAAAGCTGAGCTGAAAAAACCCAGGGCCCATAGGGACTTGTGGACAGCAGTGCATGTGTGAGAGTGAGTGTGTATATGTGTGCAAGTGTTATGAGTATAGGTGAGAGTGTGTGCCTGAGCGTGAGAGTGGGGAGGTGGTGCGTGTGAGTGTGTATGTGACTGTGTGTGTGTGAGTGTATGACTATGGGTGTGTGTGAGTGTATGAGTATGGGTGTGTGTGAGTGTGTGTGTGAGTGTATGAGTATGGGTGTGAGTGTGTGAGTATGGGTGTATGTGAGTATGGGTGTGTGTGTGTGTGAGTATGGGTGTAGGTGAGTGTGTGAGTGTATGAGTATGGGTGTAGGTGAGTGTGTGAGTGTATGAGTATGGGTGTGAGTGTGTGTGAGTGTATGAGTATGGGTGTGTGTGAGTGTGTGAGTATGGGTGTATGTGAGTATGGGTGTGTGAGTGTATGAGTATGGGTGTAGGTGAGTGTGTGAGTGTATGAGTATGGGTGTAGGTGAGTGTGTGTGTGTATGGGTGTAGGTGAGTGAGTGTATGAGTATGGGTGTAGGTGAGTGTGTGAGTGTATGAGTATGGGTGTGTGTGAGTGTATGAGTATGGGTGTAGGTGAGTGTGTGTGAGTATGGGTGTAGGTGAGTGTGTGTGTGTGAGTATGGGTGTAGGTGAGTGTGTGAATGTATGAGTATGGGTGTAGGTGAGTGTGTGTGAGTGTATGAGTATGGGTGTGAGTGTGTGAGTATGGGTGTATGTGAGTATGGGTGTGTGAGTGTATGAGTATGGGTGTAGGTGAGTGTGTGTGTGTGTGAGTATGGGTGTAGGTGAGTGTGTGAGTGTATGAGTATGGGTGTAGGTGAGTGTGTGAGTGTATGAGTATGGGTGTGTGTGAGTGTGTGTGTGAGTGTATGAGTATGGGTGTGAGTGTGTGAGTATGGGTGTATGTGAGTATGGGTGTGTGAGTGTATGAGTATGGGTGTAGGTGAGTGTGTGTGAGTGTATGAGTATGGGTGTGTGTGAGTGTATGAGTATGGGTATAGGTGAGTGTGTGTGAGTATGGGTGTAGGTGAGTGTGTGTGTGAGTGTATGAGTATGGGTGTAGGTGAGTGTGTGTCTATGGGTGTATGTGAGTATGGGTGTGTGAGTGTATGAGTATGGGTGTAGGTGAGTGTGTGTGTGTATGGGTGTATGTGAGTGTGTGTGTGAGTGTATGAGTATGGGTGTAGGTGAGTGTGTGTGTGTATGGGTGTATGTGAGTGTGTGTGAGTGTATGAGTATGGGTGTAAGTGAGTGTGTGTGTGAGTGTATGAGTATGGGTGTGTGTGAGTGAGTGTATGAGTATGGGTGTAGGTGAGTGTGTGTATGAGTGTATGAGTATGGGTGTGTGTGAGTGTGTGTGTGTGATGTGCCACCTGCTGGCTCCCTCCCGTAGAGTCCCCTCTTCCAGGTCATCCTGTGACATCCTCTCAGCCATAAGCTCATGGCCCCTGCAGAGTAGGCCTGAATCCCAGCTGCTGTCCCGACTGCCTCACCTTCTCCCAGCCACCTCCCTGCGCCCTGCACCTGCCCCGAGTTTGAGTGCCAAGGTCCCTGGGCAGGGACCTGTTGTATAGCATGAGTGTGGGGGACAGGCAGGCCTCGTGCTGGGTGCTGGGGTCATGCTCAGCTGGCCGAGAGGCCACACCTTGCCCAAGGCACCCATGCCATCAGACCCCCCAGCCTCAGGCATCAGAAGGCTCTTCTCCTGGAATCACACCAGGAAGCACCCCCTGGCCCCATCAGAGCCTTTCCTGCCCTACTCAGGAGACTAACGAGGCATTTTGATGAGGATCGTATTGTGTGAGCCTCGTGGGCTTCCTTCTAGGTGGAAATAAGAGCATTCTGGTCCAGGTCCAAGAGCGCTGGTGGCCCCGAGGCCTGGCAGGTGGGCTGGCTGCCCCAGGAACTGCCCTAGGAAAGCTTTGGGCCCTAATGTAATGACCCCAGGGGATTCCTGGGGGCAAGGTAGCTGGACTCTGGGTCCTGAGAGCTTTACAGCTCATCTGGAGATGTGGTCGGGAGAGCACGCAGGGCTCCTGGTTTCTGACTCTGAGAACAGGGAAGTGGTGGCGGTCCCTCCCACCTCCCCTCACACCGGTGTCCAGGTGGCTTCTGAGCAGACGGTTTTAGCACTCCTGGGAGGTGGACAGGCTTTGGAGCAGGCAGGTTCAGATCCTAGGTCCATATCGTGCTCACGATGGTGATTTAGTTTGTGTAAAGTGCCCGGCACGGACGGAGCGCTCGGCAGGTGGGAGCCACTGAAGCCGCTAGAGTGTGGTTGTTACCTTCTGTCCCTCGCGTTGTGACTCTGCGGGCCCAGAGGGGCTGTCCTTTGCGGGCAGAGGTTGGGGCCAAGGCTGGCTCTGGAGCGGAGACCCTCCGTGAACCTGTGGCTTCACTTCCCAGCAGGAAGCACAGGGTCTGCTGCCTCCGGAGGGAAGAGAGGGGGCAGCCGTACTGGGCCGAGGGCAGGGCAGGTGCAAGGGGTCCGTGGTGGATCCCCAGGGCGACTACCCGCACCCCCCCCCCCCCCCCGCCGCACTGCCCCCACACGGTTCTCTCTGGTTCGAGTCCTCCTCGCCCAATATCCACGAAGGGCTGGAGGCGGCTAGGAAGCGTGTGCATCTTCTGAGGTGGGAACCAGCCTCTTCTCCTCCTTTTTTTTTTCCTTTACCATGACGCCTGTTGCTCATAGGTACAAATCAAACGAAGAGTATGTATATGTGCGAGGCCGCGGCCGAGGGAAATATGTTTGTGAGGAGTGTGGAATTCGCTGCAAGAAGCCCAGCATGCTGAAGAAACACATCCGCACCCACACTGACGTCCGGCCCTATGTGTGCAAGCACTGTCACTTTGCTTTTAAAACCAAAGGTAAGAGACAGTCAGCTGGAGCACTGCCCCGGCCCACTGTAGGGAGCTCCCCTCCAGGAGCCCTAGCACAGAGCTCAGAGGCCCGGACAGCTCTGCCCGCCCCCAACACTGCCTGGGCTCCCCAGTGGCAGAGCAGCCGGCTCCAGACTGGGCCGTGGCACCCCCTGGCTGTCCCAGCCTGTCCTCTTGGATCCCACACAGCTCCTCGGCCTGTGTGCTCCCGCCCACCGCCGCCTGGTGGCGCTCTTGCACACGGTTCCTGGTTTCATTTTCCCTCCTCACCCTGTCCTGCTGCATGTCTCCTTAGCCCTTGATCCACTGAGCTGGTGAGCTCCAGCATCCACACTTGTCACCACCACTCTTGCGACTCCATTCCACTCCGAGCCACTTAGCACACTCGCATGGCCACTTCTCATGGCAGAGCTCGCCCCTGCCTCCACCCGCCTCACCACTCAGACCATGTTCCTGCCCGCCCGCCCAGCTCCTCTGCAGCTCTCAGCACAGGCCCGCCCGCCCCCCGCCCGGCTGGCAGCCCTGGCCTGCCCGCCCCGGCCACGCCTCGAGGCAGGCTCAGCACAGGCTCTGGCAGTCATCTGAGAAAGGAAGAAGGGTCCCGCTGCAGCTGCCCGGACCCTCGTGTGAACAAGTGAGGCCGAGTCCTCCCCGCGCACTGCGTTGACTGTTCCCGAAGGCTAGGCAGGGAAGACAGGGCTGCTTGTGCATCGCTTCCTGGTAGCTGAGCGGAGGGACAGAGGTGAAGCCCAGGAAGACTTGGGGCTCTCGACCCCCCTGATGGCTTCAGCCTCTTGTGCTTTGCAGATTCTTGGGTCAGGGTTTGGGCATGAGGGTCCTGCCTCCCCGCTTTGAGCACGTGGGGGGCCTCCAAGCCGGCCCCCACTGGAGCCACGTGGCATTTCCGCGGACAGAACCTGAGAGCTGATTCAGCTGTGCCACTTGTTGATCTTTCTTCTGTTGGTCAAGCTGCTTCTAGCCAGAGAGGTCAGGCCAAGCCCTGCAGAGTTCGCCAGCCTTTCTCCCTTCCTCTTCCTCTTGCTGGCCCCCTCCGCTCTCTCTGGACCAGGTCCGGGGCAGCTTACCACATCCCCTGGCTCACGGCCCCTCTCTGCCCGAGCTCCGTCTCTGCTCTCCTAACCCCGTCCACCGACCCGTGCCCTCCTCTGTCCTCTGGCCATCCTTCTCAGTGGACCTCAACCTTTCCCACCTAGGTTTCGGGTGGCATGGAGGCGCCCTCCCTCCCACTTTCTTTCTCTGATCTTCTGCTCTCTTGGCGTCTCATAAGCAATGTTTCAAAGGGTCCCCAGAGAGGACAGATAGTCCTGGAGCCCGGCCCCCCACGTCATGGGTGCATCCAGCCCCAGAGCCCTGCCAGGTCCAAGGCAGCACAACCCAGCATGCCTTGGCCCTGGATGTGGGCTCTGTCCCCGCTGTGTCCCCTACAGTCCCACTCCCTCTGGCCTTAGGCGGCCAGTGGAACTTTATGGAAGAAGAGAGATGGGAATAGTTGACTGATAATTTAAGTAACGGAGTAAAAAGCCTCTTGTCCAAAACACCCTTGAAGGTGAAGAAAGCAGGTCCCCCCCCAACCAAGTGACTGTTAACGCTAGAGCTGTAACAAGAACCTAGGACCCCTACCTCAGGGCATCACCCCCATCACCTTCATCTCAGTGAGCAGATCCCTTCTCTGGAAGGAATGGCAAAATCAGGTGACTGATCAGGTGGCCTCCAGAGTGGGTCACAACGGCCGTCCCTGTTTCCAGGCTGTGTCCAGGGGACCACCCTGTTCTGCTCTCAGCGTGAGGAGCCCAGTACTGAGAGTACATCCCAGCCCAGGGCCATAAGAGCACACCTGTGTCCAGCGCCCACAGAACCATCTCGGGGAGCCTTCCCCCTGCCATGTGAGACTAGAAAAACCCGTCTGACTAAGTTCCCAGCCAGAGCAGTCTCTCCAAAGAGGGGTCCCTGTTCAGTTTCCTCCTCTCTTTTGTGGAGAGAAAAGGCCTGGTCCCTGGCAGGAACACCTCTTTTCCAGAGCTCTTTCCATTGGAGGCCCTGCCAAGCCTATCCGCAGTCCCTTCCTGGGTCCCTCTGAGCCGGCACAGAGCCCTGGAAGGGCCAGAGGGCATAACCTGAGCAGAGGGGCTGCAGACCCCCCGCATGCCCTGGCCCGTGGCATCCCGGGTGTGCAGGCTCGCCCACACTGCCCCACAGGCCAGGCCCAGGAGGCTCTGTTCTCAGCCAGTGATCAGGGAGTGTTCTGAGCTCTCTTCAAGTGCTCATAGAGGCTTCTAGAAGACAACACCTTCAGAGCCAAAGCAGTAAGCGAATCTGAAATGGTGGACTCTCAAACTGTGACTGCCGAGAGGGGCCGGTCAGGGCTGGGGTGGCCAGCTGCAGCAGAGGAAGCTTGCTCGTGGCTGTCCCTGCACGTGGGGAGTGAGGGAAGGTGCAGGACGCTGAGGCTCCTGTTCCTCCAGGGCCCATTTGGCCTCCTGGAGCGATGCGCCTTCAGCCATGGCTCGGGAACCTGCGGCGCCTCCTCCCAGGCTCTCGGCTTCCTTCAGGCTGCACACCCTCCCTCCCCTCTCACCCCTGGGCTCCGGCTGGGCCTGGTGCTCCGCAGGCCCCTCCCGCACCACCACCTGGCTGCGCCCAGGCCCAGGGAGCCCTTCCTGTCCGTCTCTGTCTGCCTGTCTGTGTCTCCGTGTCTGTGTCAGACATCGCGGCGGCAGCTCGGGCCCCTGGGCGCGAGCTGAGGTGTCTCGGGGCAGGTGGGGGGGGCATATGGGAAAGGCGGCCAGGATATCCCTGTGGAGGTTGGGGGGGGTCCCCTTTCCTCTTCTCAGATGGTTCCCGGACGCCAGCGGGGTGGCTGTGCTGCGTACAGGCCCTCGCACCGGTCGCCGCAGGGGACAAAGGTGACAGCTGTGGGGGCAGAAGGAGGGCGGTGGGTCCGAGCAGAAGGAGGCAGAGTCATTGGCTGATGCCCTCGGCAGAGGTCCCGCCTCTTCCAGACACTCATCATTTTCCATCCGCTTGCCTTTCCTCCTTCATTCCAGGACTGGGGGGCCTTTGGCGGGGGTGGGGACGACTGTGAGAAGCTGTGGGCTGTGCCTGGCAAGCCGAGGCTCTGCCCCTTGACAGAGAAGTGATGTCCGAGCCGAAAAAAGGCACCTGCTGCCACGGGGTTCACCTCCCTGAGTTCACAGAAGAAGCCAAGGGAGGGGAGGTCGGGGAGGGCACCGGGAAACACTCGGGGCTGCTCAGCCAGGTCGTCTCCTGTCACCCACACCACACGGCCTGTCCTAGCAGAGTCCCCTCAGCCTCCCCGACTCCTCCCTGCAGCCTCCAGGGGCCACCGGCACCTTCTCCTGGAAGCCCCTGAGCCCAGACCGGAGGGTGAAGCCATTCGCCTCTCTGTCCACAGCCAGCATGGCGCCTGGCAGAGTCTCTGGCGCCCAGTACAGGGTGGTGGTCACGCGGGCAGGGGTGGGTTCCCGGCTCGGGCGGGCAGGGGGCTCCACCAGGCAAGCGTCTGCTGTGTGCCAGGCACACCGTGCTGCCCCTCTCCCCGCAGCTGCCCCTCTCCCCGCACTCGCCCATCAGCTCCTCCCAGCACCCCCGAGAGGTAGGTATGACTTCAGAGTTGCAGCAACGGGAGCTCAGAAGGTTAAGAAACTTGCCCAAGAGCACACAGCTAGCAAGCAGCAGAGCCCAAACTCAAACCCGGGGCCAGCAAGCTCCTTGACCAGCCCGGGTCGATTCTGCCAGTGTGCAGCAGGCAAGGCCCCTGGAGCCCCAAAACCTGGTTCTAGACGGGGCTCTGTACAATCGGGGGGCCTGGGCTGGTGGCTTTACTCTGCTGGTCAACAGGAGCCCTCCCGCGGCATCCCAGCAGCTGAGACAGTCCATGATCGTGTCTAACGGCATCACGGGGCCCAGAGTTAGAGCAGAAGCAAGAAACCACCCTCCCCCGACCCTGGGCCTGGTGGCGCTTGGGTCCCTTGGTCTGTGAGGTTCCTTCCAACACTTTGCTTCGGTGATGAGGAAAGCGTTGCCCATATGTGGTGATTGTGCATCCATTGTGTGCTCAGCACCTGACTGTTGAAAAGAGACCTAAACCTTCCTGACGGAACGTGTATAGCAAATAATGTCCTAGCCAGAACGAGCAGTGTGAACAATCCTCTGTGGTCTGGGGACAGTGCACCAGTCCCAGGACCTCAGGAGACCGCTTATATCTCTGGCCCATGGAAGACCCCAGCTGCCTTCACCAGCCCTTGACATCCTACTCAAGCTTTACTTGCTCATGACAGGGCAGAGGCCCCCAGTGTTAGGTAGGGACCCTTGGGGACCCTCTGGCCCCAGAATACTTCTGGAAATTCTGACTCTGCTTTCCCTTTGGCCAGGAGTAAAAGATCCAGGTTTCTGTCTGGTTATAGATGGAAAATCTGAGTGGGGAAGGGTACAGTCACAGACTAGGAGTAAAGGGAAGAAAGGAAAGAAACAAGTCCCCTTCCATCCCTGCTGCCCTTGACCTACGTACCTCAGGGAATCCCAGGTTAAGGTTTCCATCACCTTCTCAGCAAAACCCTACAAATTCCTTAAAATTCTCAGAATGATTACGAAGCACCCTTTGGTTCACCCGTGGACTCTCTCCTATTCTACCCACCCACCCATCCATCTATCCTCCCATCTAGCCATTTCTCCCATCTCCTAGTTTGTCTTCCTATCCATATATCTTTCCACTTCTTCTCTCATCCTGTCTGTTCCTCCTGTTCTCACATCTGTCCTCCCACCAATCCATCCTTCCATCCACCTGCCCAGTCCTTTATCTTCCCGTCTGCCCCTCCTGCATGTAGCCCCTCACCCGTGCAACCCAACCCGCCACTCTCCCATTCACCCCTGCCTCTCCCCTCCTCTCCAGTTCTCCAGCTCCCCACCTGTTTATGAGCCCATTTTCCAGCTCTCCTCCTATTTATTTTTTTCATCTAACCATCTATTCCGCATCTGTCTCTCCATCCAGTGCCCTGTCCATCTGTCCATATTCTTCCTGTTCTTCCTTCACTCCATTTTTCCTCTTATCCACTTACCCATCTATCCGTCCGTCCATCCATCATCCATCCATCCATCCACCCACCAGTCTCTCCATGCATCGTTGAAGTGTCCATTCTTCTCTCTTCCATCCGTCTAGTCAAACTTGCCAACTAATAAGCTCAGTGAGACAGGGCACCTGACTCGGGGCACTTAGGATTATCATATGAACCATCATGTGCAAATGTAGCAATCTGCGGGCCACAGTGAGACCATCACAATTTGGAGGTGGCTGCTGAGCCCAAAGGAACATCCTGAGGCATCTGGGGTGCTCTGCCTCTCCTTTCCACGGTGCTCCTGCCCGCAGAGGTTTATGGCAGAACTGCCGCCCCTGCTCATCAGCTGTGGGGCTGGACGGACCACTTAGGGCAGAGTCAGGGATGGAGTGAGCAGAGCCTTTGCCCAGCCCTCCCTGCCTGTGTCTACACAGCACAGTGACCTGGGGGAAACGGAGGCCCAGGACAGGACTTCTCTAAGGAAGGTAGGGCTTGGGCCCCGGCTTTGTGGCTCACAGGTCCCTGTCCAGCAGACTTCCCTACACCTTCTGCTCTTTCTCCGTTTCTAACAGTAACTTTGTCCTGGTTCCTCTTCCTAAACCCTGTGGGTTGCCACTATGTGTAGCCTCAGTCGGAAGGGCATCCTCAGTATCCACCCAGCTCATCAGTTAACGGGCCCTCTGGGAATCCCAGCATCTGAGAAGGCCAAAAATCCTGCTCAATGAGGGTCACTAGCTGCTGGGCCCAGAGTTAAACCCAAAGCGGAAAAACCTATTACACATGAGTTGTCTTTTTAATTTCTTTTTTGTTTGTTTTTTAACCAGCATCTCGCTTCCTCATTACACCCTCTGCCCCCTCCCCGCCCTCCCCCAGCTCCTGGGTACTGTCCTGAATGGTGGCTGTGGGGCTCCTCCCAGCCTGAGCACCTGGGTGCAAGGATGTCCCGGCACCCCCCCCGACCCCCCTAGCCCCTGCAGCCCAAGGGGCCCTGACAGGTCTTCGAAGCCACAGCCTGCCCACCAGGCACTGTGTCTGTGAGCCCCGGGCCCACGCTGGCCCCCTGCCCCGCGGCTGAGCCTGAGTCCCTTCTCATTTCTTTCCAGGGAATCTGACTAAGCACATGAAGTCGAAGGCCCACAGCAAAAAGTGCCAAGAGACAGGGGTGCTGGAGGAGCAGGAAGCCGAAGAAGGTAACCAACTGCCAACTCCCTCCTCCCTGCCTCTTCCCCCCCTCGCCACCTCCCCCTCTTCCTCTGCCTGCCCCTCCACCTGTCCCCATACCCTCCCTTCCCTTCTGTCCTCTCCCTGCTCTCTCTCCCTCTTCCAGGCCCTCCCCTACGGTTTTCCCACCTACTGGGAGAGAAAGGTTAAATTCACAGGGGGGTCACCTCTGCCTCTCCAAACACAGTCCCTGCTGTGCCGTCCTAGTGAGTATATGCTACCATCTACCAAGGAGGTGGCATGCCTGACACCTTGCAGGTGCTCAGTGAATGTGTGTTGAATAAACTAGCGCATGAGTAATCGTAGTTAACATTGCCTGAGCACCCACTCTGTGGCAGGAGCGTTGTAGATACGTGCTGTGAATTATCTCATAAATCCTCCCGGTGATGCCGTAACATACGTACTCTTACACACTCCCACACTCGCACCCACACCTCCATACTCTGGGCCTGAGCCTGACACCTGGGTCTTTTCGAACTTGGGACGCTTTCAAGAGAGCCAAAGCCAGGCCTGACAGCCCCTTGCCACCTCCCCATCTCATCCCACATCCCCAGCACCGCACCATGGCCAAAGTCCTCCATCAGCAAGAGGCACATTCGAGCCTACTTCTGAAAAAGCCCAGCAGAGGAGAGGGGGAGTCAAAGGCCCTGGTCAGCCACAGCTTCCGGGGAGGAGGCCAGACGGACTGTGGCAGGTGGACAGTGTCTCCCCCTCCCCACCCCGGGCAAAGGGAGGTCAGGGAGGCCAGGGGCATTCCTCCTGTACCCAGCAACCCTTTGGCCAGATTCCCTAAAATCAGAATCAGGATTTAGAGTGTGACAAAGGGGGGGGGGGGTGTATGTGTGTGTATGTGTGTGCATGTGTCTTTGTTTTTCTGATTTCAAGATCTATTTACAGTCTTACAAAAGAGTTAAAGCACGTTTCCTTTTAGGAGGAATCAATCACCTCTACTGAACTGAACACAGTGAACATGGGGCTGTTGCCACCAAAATGAGAATGTGGGGTTACCATGCTTACCAGAATGCACGTTAGGCCATTTACACCTGTTGTCTCACTGAGTCCTCATAACTAGCGGTAGAAACTTGTGTTGCCCCATTTTAGGTTGAGGAAAGTAAAGCTCAGACAGGTAAAGGCGGCTGCTCAAGGTCACACAAAATGCTGGCTGCACACCACCCCAGTGCCTGGTGGGCTGGACCTAGGGGAGCCGGAGCCCGAGTGCAGAGCCCACCCTGGGTGAGAGTCAAGAGGTTGCAACTTGCACCTCACTGAGGGTCCCCTGAGGGACCCAGGGCTGGTCCCTGCCCCTCTCCCAATCTCATTTTCCCAATGAGGCAAAAAAGGATAGCCATACCCACCTTGTTTGAGGATAAAATCAGTGCATTTGTTCTAGAAATATTTACTGAGCACCTGCCCTGTCCCAGGCTCTGTCCGAGCTGCTGGAGATCCCACAGTGAATAGAACTATGTTTTATTCTGGAAGCTTACATTCTCGAAGGGAGCAGGGCAGTGAACAAATGCGGAATAGGGCAGGGTCAATGAGTAGGAAGGAAAAATGTGAGTGAGGGGCTGGGAGATGTGGGGAGGGTTCACTCTGGTAGGTGTGAGCAGAGAACGTGAAGGGAGGGGTGAGGAAGCTGGCAGGGGTGGGGGTGGGGGTCTGGGGAAAGGCTCTCCCTGCAGAGGGAACAGAAGGTCCAGAGCTCCCGAGGACCCAAGTGGGGGGAGATGAACTCAGAGAACAAGGCCATGAAGGTCAAGGGACTGGCTTGGCAGTGCAGCGGAGTAATGTCCCCCAACTTTCAGTGACTCTGTGTGCAGAGGACGGTCGAGAAGGGGTGCGGCTGGAGGCAGTTGTCAGGCCGAGCACACGTTGGCTTGGACTGGGTGGAGGTGGGGAGAAGTGGTAGGGTTCTGGAAACATTCTGCAAGTGGAACCGACAGGTTTTGCTACCACGAAGGGGGACTGGTGGTGGCATGAGAAAAAAGGAGCCAAGGATGAGTCCGAGGTTTATGGCTTAAGAAAGTGGAAGGACGGAGTTGCCACTTCCCATGATGATGAGGAAGGTTCGGGGAGGAGCCTGTCTGCTAGACACCAAGTGGCGCTGGGGAGCACAGCCTGGAAACCACCGCCTCCCTGTGGCCAGGTCCCCACCGCAGCCGCTCCCCTGACAGTGAGGAGGTTGGGCACCAGCGCCACCGTGTGGCCAGACCCCCTCGGCGTCCTCGCAGGCTTCATTCTCCATCTCCTCCTTGGTCCCAGGCCTGGAGCTGGCTGGGCTTTGTGGATGGAGCCTTGCTGGTGATCCCAACAGTGGACTGGCAGCGCCATGGGGGGCGCTGGGGATGGGCCCCCCAGGCAAAGGCATCCTATACAGCCCTGCAGGAGCCCAGGTCACAGGGGACCCTTGGCTTCCATCATTCCTGCCTTGGGTACCTAAGGCAGGCCACTCTGGGCCTCCACGTCCTCATCGGTAAAGAGGCTGTTTAGGAGCCCTCCCTGCTGGATATCAAGGGGATACTGGTCTTGACTCTCCCTCACTAGTAAAATTACTCCTCTGACCATCAACCGTGAGATGCTTGCAATGCTGATCATCTGCTTGGGGTATGGGGGTACTTGAGATGCCTGCTAAGTTTTATTGCGTACTTACTATGTGTCAGACCCTCATTATCCTCCCACCAGCTTCATGAGGCGATTTTTATTGCTCTTACCCCCATTTTATAGATGAGGAAACTGAACATAAAGTCAATTATACAACATCACACAGCAAGGAAGGGTAAAGCTGGGATCCAAACCCAGACCATTTCCTGCTTCTCGGTGCATAAACATCATTTTCATACTGGCAATGTAATAATGCAAGGGTTGTAAACCTTAGTCCTGACTCAGCCACTATCCCTTGGCTGATCTTGGGGAGGAAGCCCGTGCCCCCTCTGGGCCTGGATTTCCCCATATGTAAATGAGGGGTGAGGCTAGGCTAACTGCTGGGTCTGAAATAGGTCTGAGGCAGGGCATGAGGCATTGCAACTATGTGTTTTGCATACCCTCCTCCCCCCATCCACATCCCTCCTTCCTTCCCCTCTGCTCCCGGCTGTCAGGAGACCTGCCCTTGGTCCCTTGGCCCGCCCTTCACCTGCCAACCCGTTTCACCCCATGGTTTTTGGCCCACCGTCATCCACTTCAGGCATCTTACCGCTGCATGCTGAGCTATTCGGAAGCACGAACGCTAGGCTTTCCAGCCCCAGGGCCTCTGGGCATGGTGGAGTTTGGAAGCCCGGCTGCAGCCATGGTCCGAGTGAGCTTGTGTGTCCAGCTCTCTTGGTCAGTGGTGGAATGGGTGTGGTGTGTCCAAGTGAAGCGGTGGGGCTGGCGATGCGCCCGGAGAGGGGCCAGCAGGACCCAAACCCTCAGGAGCCTGACAGGTGGGCCAGATGTTAGCAGAGCTCTCCCCCGAGTCCTGGCTGCTGCGCATCTCAGAGATGCCCACACTAGACTGGTGTCATGTTCGAAGTGACCCGGCTGGTTGGGGCTGCCCCACCAGCAGCCAGACCAGGAGGTATTCCAGAGCTCCATTCCCTCCTGGCTGGGGGCGGCAGGAATTCTGCAAGCGCAACAGGTCCTTTGGACAAGAGCAGCGGGGATGGGACCCTGCTCTGCCGTCTGAGGCCAGCTTAGCCACCACCTCCCCTTGTCCCCCCCAGAGGCCAGGACCTGCCCCCTGCCCGACACTACTGGGCCAGCCAGCAGCAGCCTGGCCATGGTGGCAGATGTGTGTTTAGACTGAGGGCGGCTGGAGCTGCTGGGCCGGCCAGCCTGGCTGCTGGGTCCCAGGATGATAGATTTCTTCATGAGCGTATTGTGGGGCCGTAATTATTTGAGCCATTTCTCTGTGCCAGGTGTGTGTTTACTCCTCCTGGCCAACCCGGTGAGGGAGGTGAGACGGTCACATTCATTTGACAAAGGGGGAGATGACAGCACAGCAAGGTGGCTTCACGGGCTCAGCGGGGAGCCAGCACTGACATCCTAGTGAAGAGACAAACTAACAAAAAGGGTTGTCTCCTTTGCTAGGGTTCAGTCCCAGCCCTGGGACTTATCTTACTTGAGCAAGCTACTTAATCTTGCTTACCTTGGTTCCCTCATCTGTAACATGAAGATAAGAACAATGCCAACCTCCCGAGATCATTTGAGAACTAGATGAATTAACACACGTGAAGGTCTTAGAAGGAACCTGGCACAGGGTAGATTACAAGGTAACTGTTGTTCACTGGGATTCTTGACGAAGTGTTCCCATACCTGTGGTGGCCCCCATCCTCTCCACAAGCTCGAGCCATGACCACAACTGTCAGGCCCAGCTTGCAAACAAGGACACAGGCACAGAGGGCAGCGTGTGGGGCCGGCTGTGACGCCGGGGTCTCCTTTGTCCACCCCTCAGGAACCAGTGATGACCCGTTCCAGGACTCAGAAGGGCGAGAGGGCTCAGAGGCCGTGGCGGAGCACCAGTTTTCAGACCTGGAGGACTCGGACTCGGACTCGGACCTGGACGAAGACGAGGATGAGGATGAAGAGGAGAGCCAGGACGAGCCATCGGGACCGGCCTCAGAGGCACCCCCGCCTGGCCCGCCCGCCCCGCTGCCGGCAGACTCCTCCCCCGGTCCGGGCCCTCAGCCCCCAGATGCCACCTCGGGTAGCCAGGCCACGCGGGGCAGCTCGGGGTTGGAAGCCGAGCGCTTGGCAGCCGGCAGCTGCTCCATGTCCAGCCAAAGCGCCCTGTGCCTCCCCCGGCTGGGACCGGCCCCTTCGGGCCCTGTGGAGAAGGACACAGGCTCAGCCCTGAGCTCCAAGGCTGTGTCCCCAAGGAGGTCCCCAAGCAAAGAAGCAGGCAGCCGCCCACAACTGACCCACAAACACTCACTAAGCAAAAGCGACTCGTCTCCCCAGCGACACTCACCGGCCCGAGAGCCACAGGCCTCTGCCCCCAGCCCGCCTGGCCCCCAGCCGGGCCCTCTCCCTTGTGGGTCTCCACGACTCGAGCTATCTCCTCTCACCCCCCGCCCCCTGGGAAGAGAACTGCCCTCTCGAGTGCATCCGCCCCCCGAACGCAAGGGGGCCCCAGACCCGGGCCCCCCCAGACACTCACCCACCAGGAGACGGTCCCCGGGCCAGGCCGACTCACCACCACGGTCAGCGCTGCCAGGGAAGTGGGCCTGGGCTGGGCCGGGCAGCCCCTCAGCAGGCGAACGCAGCCCGGGCTCGGGGCTGGCCCCGCGGGCTCTCCACCCGCCCGCGCCTCTACCTCACAAGCTTTTTGGCAGAAGCCCCGAGACCTGCGCCTCCACGTGGGTGAGTTCCTGCCCCTGAGCAGCTGGGCTGCTCGTCCCTGATCGGGGGGTGGGGAGGGGGGCTCAGTGCACTCCTGCACCCCTCCCTGAGGCATCAGACCCATAGCTACACAGCCCTGCCAGCTCGATGATTGCTAACAACATAGCAGAGGTTTGTGGGGCGCCTCCTGGGGCAGGCACCACGCCGGGGCCCCCGAAGCCGGCCAGGGTGGCCTCAGAAGCAGCAGAGCGTGGGCGCTGCGGCTGGCCTTGGATGCAGGAGGAAAAGTGCTGGTGCCATTCCCCTCCCAGCCCCCCGACCCCACATCTCCAACAGCCCTGTCACCAGCAGCCTCAGAGACACCACAACCAATGCCATCCCTGCCAAACCATCAGCACTGTCACTGTCCCCGTCCCCAACGCCATCTCTGCCGTCACTACACTAACAAGCCCTGGCCACCGCCGGGTCAGCTCCATCAGCGTTGCCACGTCGGCAGCCCAGTACCATCCTGTCACTGCCACCACCATGCAACACCGTCACTGTCAACTTACCTTTACCTCCCAGTGCCTTTTCTGTCGCCATATTGTCATAACCCAACACCACCCTTCACTACCAGCAGCATCGACACCATCAGAGGCTCAAGCTCCTGGAGGAACACGGGCTGCGAATCTTTCCTTGGTCTTTAATTTTGGGGTCACATTACAATTCCTGATGGGGTGGGAGAAGGTAAAGAACCTAGAGTGGGACCTCATATCCAAGGGTAGAGTTGGGTCAAGACCACTCTAGGAACAGGAGAGGCAGCAGAACCAAGATAGAGGGTCAGGCGCGTGGCGGTCAGGCGCGCTGGCCAGAAGCACGAAGACCATGGGGCCGCGTGTGCTCATGGTCACCGCGGGGCTGGGGACAGCCCTCCTCAGAGAGTGCACCAGCACAGGGAAGCACCACGGGCAGGGAGTCGGGGCTCAGCTCCCGCCCCAGCTCAGCCAGGACTCCTGTGTGGTCTCAGGAGAGCCCCTGACCCCTCATCTTGAGGCCTTGGGGTCTCCGTGTGCCAGCACGCAGCTCTTGCCTTACCCTGTCTTATTTTCTGACCCCAGCAGAAGGCCGCATCCTGGAGTCCCACCTGCTCACCTGGCCCTGCTCATCCTCCCTCCTCCCGACCCTTCTCGGCCCCCCATGACTTCCACGGCCACACCCCAGCCCGGACAGAGGAGAACATCTTCAGCCACCTCCCTCTGCACTCCCAGCACTTGAGCCGTGCCCCGTGCCCCCTGATTCCCATTGGCGGGATCCAGATGGTGCAGGCCCGGCCGGGGGCCCACCCCACCCTGCTGCCGGGGCCCACCGCCGCCTGGGTCAGTGGCTTCTCAGGAGGTGGCAGTGACCTGACAGGGGCCCGGGAGGCCCAGGAGCGAGGCCGCTGGAGTCCCACTGAGAGCTCATCAGCCTCCGTGTCCCCTGTGGCTAAGGTATCCAAATTCACACTCTCATCGGAGCTGGAGGGCAGGGACTACCCCAAGGAGAGGGAGAGGACGAGTGGGGGCCTGGGCAGACCTCCTGACTGGGAGCCCCGAGTGGCTGAGGTGCCCGCAGAGCCCATGCCCACCCACAGCCCCTGCACCCCGCACGAGGCCTCGCCCCGGCTACCCCAAGGCCACAGGCCAGAGTCCTGGAGCCCCCGCTTGGAGTCACCACACACGTTGGCCAACCCCGTGGCCTCCACCGCCTCGCCCCTGGACCGCAGCAGTTCCGTAGGCTGCCTGGCAGAGGCCTCTGCTCGCTTCCCAGCCCGGAGGAGGAACCTCTCTGGGGAACCCAGGACCAGTCAGGGCTCCCCCGAGCCCTCAGGAAGTGGGGGGCCTGGGGCACTTCCACACCAGCCCAAGGACAGGGGCCCCCCAAGCACTTAGCCTCTCTCCGCCTGCTTCAGCATCTGGCTTCCGGTGTTCAGCAACAGACGTTTCCAGCCAGCTTCCTTGAATCATCTCGCTCTCATGGGCTCCCTCTCCCATCTGTCCATCTGTCCAAGCAGCTTCTGCTCAGCCCCCAACTGTTCTATCTTCCCACGTATGCAGTTACCTGTGCCTTTTTCTATACCTTTTGTTGCTTGAAAAGAAACAAACAAAACACACGCACACATAAAAAAAAAAAAACCATGAGGAGTTTGAGGCTGTGAATATTTTGTGCTTTTTTGAGAAAGGGTGTAGGTGGGGCCTCAGCCTGGGCCACTGTGATCTGCAGCCACCCCCCCAAGGCTGGCAAGAGGTAGCCACTTGCTGAGGGAAAGGGGGATGCACTGAAGGAGAAGAAAAAAGCAAGAAACTTTTAAAAATATATAATTAAATGTAAAACCAAGCACTCCTATGTACAGATGTTTATGGTTCCTATTTATTGCTGCTTCATTCCACCCCATTCCACCCCAGCTAGTGGCCATACTCTCTGCCAGCAGAAAGGCCAGTGGCCCATGGCAGGGGGCCACAGGCAGGGGGACCCCACTCAGCCTCCACAGGTAGGCCCAGAAAACCCCAGTTTTCTTTTTCCTAAGGAAAAGAAAATATTACCTTTCTTAGGATTTCAACACAAATTAGAGGAGCAGATAGGAGGTAGGAGCTTGCTGGTTTCCCCCAGGGCTCCCTGATGCCCAGGTGGCCTGAGTTGTGGACCTATCCTGGCATCCTGACAAATTCCCCCAGTCCCCCACCCTCAACCCCTCCCCTCCACCCCCCACCCCTAGCCCGTAAGCTGCGAAAGGAGCCCTGACTTTTCATCTCCTGGTTCCCAAAGCACCTAACTGAGGCCTTGCTTCAGGGCCCCAGCTACAGGCTGCCTCCCTTGTTCTAGAAACTACCCACAAGGCCGAAGTGACAGGGCCCAACCCCTAGGGGTCAAGATCCAAGGTGCATTGCCTTGCCATTCCAGAGGCTGGGGCTTGGGTTTTGTTGCATGTTTGGTCCCTAGGGTTCAAAGGGCCCTATTTCTTCCATGGCTGGGCTTTTCTAGTGCTCAGAACTGGAAGTTTATAGGGACCCGTTTCTGGACCTCTTTTCAGCAGGATTGGATTCCTCCCCTCATCCCCACCCCACACATTGTCAGGTCTCCACTACCCCTAGGAAATACCCAAAACCATGACTGGTGGGAACTGCCCAGGCCTGTTTGTTGGGCTTAAATCTCTTTAAAAATTACATACACACACACACACACACACACACAGAGGATGGTATTTGGTACTTCTTCCAGCCTCCTCAGATTCTCTTGACCTAGAAGTATTGTCCTAAGTCAACGGAATTCTTCTCCAAAGCAATCAGTACTAGCCAGTGTCTCCTCCCTCATCCTCATGTCCTCCCTCAAGAACCTGCCCTATATTTTCTGGGGCAAAAACCTGCTTCGTAAGAAAAATAATATGACCAGAAATTAAAATCCCGATTTGAAATATAGAACTCATGTTTACCCTGCCCTGGGAGAGGCAGGTTTTCTCCCAGCCTTCCAGAACTTTCCTTTCGTTTCTACCAAGGGGGAGAAAGCACAGGGACCATGGTCCTGGCCCACCCGGGCTAGGTGCTGAAGCCGCCTTACAGAGCCCGGAATTCCCTGACCAGTCCCAGATCCTCAGCCAGGCCATGTGAATCCTGTGCCTGGGGCCTCCTGAGTTGTTGAAGTTGTGTAGACAGGACACCGTTTGAGGCCCTAATTCCCTCCTCTGCCAGTTCAGGGCCTTTCCCTCCCTGGCCTCTGCTGAGTAGACAGGCCAGCCCCAGCTTCCGCTAAGACACAAACCGGACAATAGGGAAGGGCTTCCCTGGGGGTCTGCTCGGCCCCAGGGTGCGGGAGGTGAGGTTAGCCGGCAGCTCTCAGCTGCCTGGCCCAGAGTCTGGGGCTCCCGCCCACCCGGGGAGAAGGCCGGCAAGCCCAGCCTTGACTATATTGGCGTTGTTTTGGCCTCACAGGAAGTGGGAAGGTGTCCGGCCCGGCTTCCCTCACCCTCACCTCTCAGCCCTACCAGCGGACCCTTCTAGCCCTGGGGCCTGGGAGCTGGATAAAGGGCATTGCTTCAGCCCAGGTTTGAAACCTTCCTGGGCAAGATCTTCCAGCCCAGACCTACAAAGTAGCAGACGGGGGTTTCTGCAAGCCGTGCGGAGCCCCTGACCCTGGGCGTGGCCAGGCCTCTCCCTGCAGCCATGCACCCCTGCTCTCCTGGGCGTCATCCCCCTGTTCTGGGACAGCCTGCCAACTGAGGTTTCCTTCCTAGGAGATCCAGTCATGGACAATGTGGCCACCAGGGGAGAGTCCTCGCAGCCACTCAGGCCCACAGGCACAGGCAGAGGGGACAGGGACCGGGAGTTACCGGACATCCGTTTCTCAATGACAGGGACACATGCACAAACAGAATCTGGCTTAAGGGCTGCTGCCCCACATCGATCCCCAGAGGGATGGAATCAGTGCCACCAGCTTGGGACAGATATCACTGGGCACAGTGCTAACCCCTCCTGCTAGACTCTAGCCCTGCTCCCCCGAGCACAGAGGCCCCAGCACACACACCTGCATAATTTGGAAAAGGACACTCACTCCATGCCCTCCCCGGGGCCCCCTGCCCCACTCCCAACCACTCCCACATTTGCAGTTTGCGTGTGATGCTCCTGTCCCTGTTAAGAGTACCAAGAGCAGTGCTGATTTGTGGCCATAGACACCTGTCGGCGCTCTGTCGACATGCGCCAGCCAGCCATGCCTCAGTCCAGGCTCGCTCTGGTCCTTGGCTGTTGGCACTGTGGCTGGAACCAAACTGCAGAGGTCTCAGAACCAGCCCTCGCCCTCTGTTGGGAATTCCAAGACACTTAGCCCCCAGGCCAACCTCCAGGATGCCCTCCACCCTCAGCAAGCTCAGGGCCATTCTGGGTACTAACCCCGTTCCTCTCCGAGGCACTGTTCCCCAGGCCCACCCCCTGCCCCCCCCCACCCATGGCTTGCACTCTGGCCCAGCCACAGAGACCCTCCAGGATGCTGACGACAGCAAACTGCCCACTCTCCCTTTTCCATCACCTCCAACTTCCAGACCCAGAAGTCCCTCTGCTTCCCTCTGTGGGAAAAAGTCTGAAAGAATTAGCTTCCGGATCCCTGGAGCCCCTTTCCATTCTCACCCTGCACTTCTGAATAGGAACCAGCAATATATCTGAGCTGAACTGCTCTCCAGTCCTTTCTCCAGAAAAATCCTCCTTAAAGCAAAAGTCCTGCCTCGGAGACAGATCTGCAGCATCGAGCAGGGGGAGAAAGTTCCCGAAGGCCTGTCCCCCAAATTCTGCTTCCGTGTTGTGGCTCCAGTCCGCTTTTCCATTAGAAAACCGCTTCGGCACTTATGATCACTTTACTAAACCTAGTGTTTAAAGAAAAAAAAAAAGAAAGAAGAGAAAAAGAAACGTGTAGGCAAATGTAAGATACATGCGCTCTGTAAGATAAATATTTGCCTTTTTTTTCTAAAAGGTGTATGTATTCCGTATGTGAACTTGTCTGTAGAGAGTTTCTATGTTCTTAAATGGCAATACATTCCAAAAATTGTCCTGTAGATATGTACAGCAGCCACACTGGGATGGGGTAGTTTTGCCTGTGATTTTATTTAAACTCCAGTTTCTATACTTGCATCTTGCAATGTCGGTATGGTATATATCAGTGCAAAAAAAAAAAAAGTCAACAAAAAATCCATGCAGGTCTAAAGCACAGAGTCTGATGTACAAAAGGAAAAAAATGCTCAGTATTGATGTGTGTGACCTTTGTTGTAAATTACATCTGTACTGTGAATGAGAGGTTTTTACAAGTATAATAATTGCCTTTATTACAGCTCCGGCTGAGTGTTCAGCCTGAGGATATTTTTAAAAAAAAAAAAACACACAGCACGTTGGAATAAATTTGAAAATCCCAACATAGCCCTGCTCGCCTGGCTCATGGTTTTTCTGGAGGGTTGTAGAATGTCAGAGTTGGAGGGATGCTTGGTGTCTGGAGTGCTGCTTTACTACAGAGTGATCAGGCCCAGAGGAGGCATGTGAGCAGGCCCCAGACACACAGCCTGGGCCTCGTGTGGCCCCTGGCTTCCAGGCCTGGTGAGAAGCACCGGGTACAGCACCACTGTGGTCTGGGCTCTATGTTTCCTGGGGCTGCCATGGCTAAAAACAACAGAAATCTATTGTCTCTGAGTTCTGGAGACCAGAAGTCCAAAGTCTGGGTGTGGGCAGGGTGGGTTCCTTCTGAAGGCTCTGAAGGAGGGTCCGATCCACGCTTCTCCCAGCTTCTGTGGCTGCAAGTGAGCCTTGGTGGGCCGTGGTTTTTGTAGCCTGCCTTCCTCCCGCCCTCTCTGTAGGTTCCCTCCCCCGCCCCTTCTCTTCTGAAGACACTGGTCATGGGATTTGGGGCCTACTCTCATCTCTGGATCTGTAACTGAATACAACTTCCAAATTAAGGTAGCACTCACAGGTTCTGGGGACGGGCATGGGCTTCACTTTGGAAGGCCATCATCCAACTCACTACAGAGTAAGACCTGGAATCAGATCATGACACAGCCCCGTACTGCCTGTGTGACCTTGGGCAAATGACACAACCTCTCTGGGCCTCCATTGCCCAACTGTAACGTGGAACGTGGTTGTGGGGATTCAATGAGATGGTGTATACAGGGTGGCTAATGCAGCCTTGAACAGAGTAAGCCTTCAAAAATCTTCTCTGAAGGGCGCCTGGGTGGCTCAGTTGGTTAAGCGACTGCCTTCGGCTCAGGTCATGATCCTGGAGTCCCGGGATCGAGTCCCGCATTGGGCTCCCTGCTCAGCGGGGAGCCTGCTTCTCCCTCTCACCCTCCCCCCTCTCATGCTCTCTTTCTCTATCTCATTCTCTCTCAAATAAATAAATAAAATCTTTAAAAAAAAAAAATCTTCTCTGAGGAGGCGTGGCATGAGGGGCTGGGGATACCAGGGAGAAAAGGCAGGCATGGATCCCCACCTCTCCCTTTCCATAATGATTTGCTGAGCACCAGTGAGGGGCCGATGGTTGGATACAACAGTAGGCAAAACAGGCCTGCCCTCGAAGAGCTTACATTCTAACACATCATTGCATGTACATTACCTCCTAAAGACGCCATTAATGACCCAGTTGCAGTTGCCATAATTGCTGTGGTGGGAGAGAATAAAAGCTCTCGTCTAGACTGGGTCTGAGTCGTCCTGGAGACCTTTCTTGGAAGACACCTTAGGGTCAGAGAAGGAAGGGGAAGCCATGAGAAGGAGCAGCCCGGAAGTTCAGCACTGAGAACCTAAGAGGCTCTGTTTCAGCAATGAGGGGACCGCTGCTGACTTCGGGGAAGTCTGGCCTAGCACGGTGCCTGGTGCTTAGCGGGCCCTTCACAGGTACCGCTGGGCGTCGAATAAAGGGTGGGAAGTGGGGCAGCAGATCCGGGACACCTTCCCAGGGGAGAGTGGGGCAGTAGTGGGAGGGGGCATATGGGGCCCAGGGAAGAAAGATTCACAAGCGCTGCGGGGGGCGGCGGGGGAGTTGCTGATGGGAGGGAGATGGTGAAAATCAAGTACACACACACACACACACACACACACCCTCCGTTGTGACCCACGGGAAGAGGTGCAGGGAAGTCAGTGCCTGCTGGGTGAGAGGAAGTTGAGAGCATCCCTGCGGAGGGACTTCTCTGTGAAACCGAGTGGGGAGGGGAGCAGGAGAAAGCCGGCCAGGGGAACCAGGCACTGAGGCCCCGGCTGCTCCCCGGGTGTGGTTTCTCCCACGGTGCTCAGCAGCCGGGGTGCAGGCAACCAGGTCGGTGCATCAGGGTCGGGGTTCTGCCCAGCCGGGGGACAGAGGGACAGTGGGGTGCGGGACATGAGACTATGGGCAAACGAAGAGGAGAGTTATGCCAACCAAATTCACGGGCTGGGAAGCACATGTGTGGCTGATACAGAGAGAGGCCAGTGGTCAAGTGACAGGGGATTTGGATGAAAACAGAAACAGCTCATTCGCTCATTATTTCAGAGGCGAGCCAGGTGTGGCAGAGGGTGGCTGGCCTCCGGCGAGGCTGCTGGGGCGCAGGGAGCCAGGAGGCCACCGCAGAGGGACAGGCCAGGGGACGAGTGGCCGGGGCGTGGAGGGCACCTCTGGTGACTGCAGGGCCTGGGGGGAGATGGTGGCTCTGAGCCAGGGAGTAGGTAGCAGTCGGGAGAGGAGCTGCCTGCCACAGAGACAAACACCCCCGAAACTCCGGGGCTGACTCGGCAGAAGCATATTTTTCCCCTTGGCCACACTTTCGATGTGGGTCAGCAGGGCAGTTCTACGGCTCCCAGTCGCTTAGAGACCCAGACTGATGGAGGCTGCATCTCCGTGCTCCCCTGACCTCAGAGGCAGAAGAGAGTGCTGTGCTCCCTCGCTCTGACAAATAAATCCTTCCAGCTGGAAGCCCACCTCCCTCCACTCACATTTCAGCGGCCAAGGCAAGTCACGTGGCCAGGCCTAAGGGACGAGACCCAGAGCCCCTGGAAGTGGCCCTCACGATAATCACACAAAGCTAGGATGTCCGACGTCAGAAGTGCCCCCAGGAGACCAGCAGATGTCAGGGGTGGCAGGGGGCAGGGCAGGGCCGATGACGTCGGCCTCAAAGGTGCTGGATTTTTCCAGGCGGTTAAAAAAGACCAAGGTCTGGAAGGGGCCCCAGAGAGTGAAGATGGCCTTTGGCATTAGAATCGTGGGGTGTGCAAGGATGACGAGCCACCAATGGAGCGGCCGTGGGACAGCAAGTCCTTGTGGACCCTGGGTCTCAGTCCAGGCTAGTGGGAAATGTCCCAAACAGCCCCACGGAAAGAAGAGCATTCGTGGATGCCACGCCCTGTGCCTAGCATTTTACAAGCCTGATTTGCAGTCCTTATGACAACCCAGGAAGATGAGTTACCACCCCTGTCCTTAGAGGAGAAAGGACCGCCACCAGCTGCAAGTGCACAGCTAGTCAGAGGTAGTGGGAAGACTGACCTGACTCCGGGGTAGCTCCTCATGGAAGCCCATCGTGACCTGAACTCTGGCCCCGGGGGGGAGCCCTGGGTCTCAGACAGCTCACCTCCTCTGCCCAGGAAGCAGTGGGGCAAGGCAGGCCCAGGCTGGGGCTGCTTCCCAGCAGCTGCCTGGTTTCTCAGCAATGCCATCTGGTAGCCACATGGCTTCCCCGTGACAGAGGCCGAAGGCCCAAGGATCAACCGGCAGGTGCCAAGGTTTGGCTTCCCATACTCGAGAGCCTGAAAACTGTGTGTGAATTCTCTGCAGGACTCGCCACCTGCCCTCGCCCACCTGCCACAGGGCCCAAGGCCTCCCAGTCATTTACACACATCCAGGCCTCCCACAGCTGCTCCCTAGGGGTCATGAAGCACTTTCCCTTTTGAAGTAAGGCAGGACAGGGCACACGCCCCCATTTTTCATGTGAAGACTCGAGCCCCAAATCACACCCTAGCAAATGGCAGGGCCACTGACCTAGTGAGACCCTGACCCAGAGCCTCAGGAGGACATAAGCTGCTGTCTGTGGCCACAGAGGCCTTAGCCAAGCTTGCCTGGCTCCCCATCCGGGGTTGGGCTGACCCTGCCCTCATCCTAAGACCTGGACCCTCTCTGGGCTTGGGACCTGGACACTCCTGGGGCCAGGCCACTGCAGGCAGGACAGCTTTAGAAGGCAGGCCAGCCTGAGATGGGCATGAGTGGAGAGA
The DNA here is from genome assembly GCF_029215605.1 of Mirounga angustirostris. Classification (NCBI taxonomy): domain Eukaryota; kingdom Metazoa; phylum Chordata; class Mammalia; order Carnivora; family Phocidae; genus Mirounga; species Mirounga angustirostris. Next base: position 158,148,039 of record NW_026991712.1, read on the forward strand.
AATGGGCAGAAGAAAGGGTCAGGGGAGGACAGAGGGCAGCTGAGAAAGAGCAGACTGGGGCTGACTGCAGGGGCTCATCACAGGACAGGGGGGCTTGTAGCCCTATCCTGTTTATAGAGGAGGAAGCCTGAGGCTCAGACAGATGCGGCTGCCTCCCATGGTCATAGTGGTAAGTGGAAGAGCTGGGACGTAAAACCAGGCCCTTATATTTGGGAAGTGGTTGGCTTCCTATGGAAGGAGAATCTGCCTCTTTGCTACTGAGCAGCCCTTGAATCTGCGTTGGGTTTGGGGTCCCTAGCATACATTTCCCCTGGTCCCATCAAAGGCTCCGCCACTTTAGGGAGACCCAGCTGCCCACTGCCCCCTTTTATAGATGAGAAAACGGATGTCCAGAGCCGAGAAGGGCTTGGCCCGAGGCCAGCGCTAGGATTCCTGAACCCTCAGCACAGCCACCTGCACACCCTGCCCACCCCTCCCCTACCCCAGGCCCAAGTTCACCTGCCTGGCTCTCCTGCCCAGCTCTGCCTTTTTAGGAAAGGAAAAGAGCAGCCCCGGCGGCAGGCAGGCTAGTGGGCAGGTGGCCATGCTAATCCCCCAGCTCCCGGCGGCTCTGGTTACCGTGGTTTGGGGCCCCGGCAGCCCCGGCTGGGAGTGCCGGCTCAGCCAATGGGTGCCGCCAGCTGAGCTACCCTGCCAGAGCCATACAAGGCCTTGCTGCGGCCCGGTCTCAAGCCAGCATAGGGCAGCCCCAGCGCCGGCACCCGCCCCACCCGTGAGCCTGCCAGCCCAGCACGTCCTCGGACTCTGCCTAATCCAGCCTGGGAGTAGGCAGGGCTGTGGTGCACGTGCATCAGGCCCAGGGCTCCCCGGGGTCAGGAAGGTGGCACCACCAGGGCAGAGGCCAGAGTGGGGGCAGGAGCCTAGCTAGCAGTAGGGAGCCCAGCTGGGGTCAGGAGGATGGAGCCCTGGCACGGTCCGGGCTGAGCCATCTCTCGACAAGATGCCCTTCTCTTCCCATCATTCTTCTGGCCTGACTGGCCACCTGTCCTGCCCTCTCTGGGAAGGGTTTCAGCAAAGTTAGTATCTGGTTCTTCCTGGGATCTTCCCAGGGTCCAAGCCCTAACTTACCTAATCCGTCCTGAGTGTATATGCACCTCTCAGAATTAGGGGTGTCCGTGAGTGTGGCCATGTTGTGAGAGTCATATACCTATATGTCCCCTTGTGGACCTTGTGGGGCTCCCGCTCACTGCTGTGGGCCTGGGCCTGGGAGGGTGGAAGCAAATAGGGAAAGACAGCCCCTCCCCAGCAAGCTCATCCCATCTGCCAGCTCATCGTGTCTTTAACTTCATGCTCACGAGGTCCCTGGGAAATAGGAAGGTTTGCCCCATTTGACAAGCAAGGAAACTGAGTCACAGGTTATTTGCCCAAGGTCAGGGTGCCAGGTTTCAACCCTAGAGCAGTCTGACTTTAGACCACCATACATGCAGACTTCTTCCTCTGGGGATTTCAGATCTTGGAGGGACGGGGTGGCCACTTGGGCCAAAGTGCATATGCAGGAAGGAAAATGGCTGTCTGAGATAAGGGAATCCTTTGCGCCTGTGTGGGGCGGGGCTTTCCCAGACCCCTGAGGCACCACCATTGCTCAGGCCATGGCTGCCCCTGGGTTCAGAGGCCTGCGTGGAGCTTCCCTGAGAATCAGATTCATCATGGAAGCCACCGGGTTTGAGCATCCTTGTCTGCTCTATGTGGACCAGGCTGAGCTTGGACCAAGACTGCGGTACTCTCCAGGGCCAATCAACAGGTGAGGGAAACGTGCTGGCATGGGGGATGGTGGGCCAGGCTGCCACTGAGCTCTGTTTGCTCACCCAAGAGAGGAGGAGATAAATATAGACACAGGATTACTCAGACACAGCCTGGGAAAACCGGCTCCACACCTTGACTTCAGCCCTGGACCAGTCTCACCTTTACCTGCCTGCCCACTCCGTGCCCGCTGCCAGGCCTGCCCTGCCTCCTCCCAGGACTCCCCACCTGGAAACTCTGGGACAGCCCTTCCTTCCTACCAGCTCTCTGGGGGCGGGACAGAAACCGAGGCCCAGAGAGAGCAGGGCGCTTGCCTCAAGTCCCCCAGCAGGTTAGGAGCAGGCAAAGCAGGGCTGCACCTGGCATTAGAGGTCACCTTTTCAGGCCCAGGCACTACATCAGTCCAGACTCAGTTTCCCCATCTGTGAGACAGGGGCCTGGCACACCCAGCCCTCCATTGCCTTGGGCTTGCTGCACGTAGGATGGAGCTGGAGACCACCCAGCAGAAAGGGGATGAGGCTGAGGTCTTGTGCACGAGGAGACGCTGGCTCGAGCGGGGTGTGTACGGCTCGGGCGCTCGGACTCTGGAGCCAGACTGCACGGGCTCAAATCCTGGCTGCGCATTTGTCAGCTGCGGGACTTCGGGCAAGTTACTTAACATATTTCCTCATCTCAAAAATGAGAACAACAATAGTAGTTATTATTACATGTTATAAATATTTCATGTAATATGTATTGTATACATATCATAACAACAGCCCAATAAGGGCACGAGCGTCCGAGAGTGTCAGGGAGGTTTAGATGAGTTACTACACGCAAAACACTTACACCCGGGCTTGGCACAGAGCAACTGCTTGCGAGTGTTTATTAGGATTGCCCAGCCTGGCAGGTGGAGGCTGTGATGCAGGGACCTGGGAGGGCGGCTCTGAGGCTCCCGCCCGCCAGGGGAACAGCCCGGCCCTGGGCCGTACCTCGCACAGGTCTCTGCAGTGCTGTGGCCTCTGCAGCAGCCCGCACTCACCCCTACCCCCAACCCCCCCCTTCCCCGCCCTGCCTGCAGCTTCTAGTCAGGCAGACATGGACTGGAATGCTGGCTGCACCACTTACAGGCTGTGTGATGCTGGGCGAGCGAGGGGCCCTCTCCAAGCCTCAAATCCCACTTTATCTGCCCCCGGATTGGTAGGAGAGTTACCTAGGGGAATGTGGGGGGAACATGCAGCTCGGCCAGGCAGATGGGCTCTCCACACCTTTTTCTTGCTTCCTCCAGCTGCCTCCCGGCTGTGGGCTCAGCCCGAGAGAGGCCGTACCCAGCTACTTGACCCTCAGCCATGCACGGGCCCTCAGGCAGGGGAAACACGCACCACCTCAGACACTGCAGGAGCGCAAGCCCCTGCCCACAGGCCGGTGGGACCCCTGGGGATCCATAAGTTCCCTCCTGCATGCAGCCCCCCTGCACCCCTCATGCACCCGTGAATGTCCACAAGGCTGTCTGTGCCCCCCCCCATGCGTACCTGCACACACACACGTCCATGAACAAATGCGTACCCAGGGCACAGCCGTGCACACACATGCACACCCATGTATGGGCACAGAGAGGCAGGGCCTGCGGGCGTGTCCCCGCACATCCTCACCTGCACGCACGCTCTCACACTCAGGGGTGTCCCAGCTGGGCCCGGCCCTAAGGTGGCCGTCTTCACAGCAGAGGAATGCAGACAGCTGGGGTTACTCCGCCAGCGGACGTGAGGGAGAGGCCCCAGGGAAACCACACGGGCAGGAATCCAGGCAGGCATGCCAGGCTGAGGCGGGGCCCTCGGGTGCCAGGAATTGTGCTGGAGGGGGCGGGTGCAGATACTTGCTTACTCCTGTCTGTCCCATCGCCCAGTGTCTTTGGAGCCTCTGGGACTTAAAGGCGAAGGGGTCTCACAGATCATCGTCCTCCCCCCGAGGTAGGGAGCAGGTTCTCCCTGCCCAGCCCTGCTGTGTGGCAGGGCCCTGTCTCTCTCTGGGCTGCAGTGGCTGGTCTGAGCTGTGAGGGGCCACACCAGGTGGTCTTCCTCATGGGGGAACCAAGAGAACTACAGGAGGAGGAGGAGGGTAGTCATTGACTCAACTCAAGGGACGGACACGATGTGGAACTCTCTAGAACTCCTTAGGTAGGGCTCTTGTTGACCCAACAGCCACCGTGTGCTAAAGCACTTGCACCTTCCAACTCCCCAGATGCTCACAAAACAGGCCCTACTCCCATTTACAGATGTGGAATCCGAGGTGCCGTGACCTACCCGGGTCCCAGAGCTGGCGACTCTGGAGCCCAGCACCCAACCATGGTGCGTATGTGTGGCTTCTGCCACTGGGCACATTTCACACAGCAGGTGAAGAGGTCTGCAGGGGAGGCCTATGCCCGGCAGGCAGCATGAAAAGCACGGTCCCAGAGGCAGGGAGCCCTGGCCCCAGGTGGTACCCTGCCACATCTACCTGCTGCAGGTCACAGCTGTGCTGCCCATGGGTGGGACCACACGGGGGGCGGGAGGAGGCTGAGAGCCACCTGGGAGCGTCGGCCTCTTCTGCCAGCACCCAGCACGGGGGACCAGCTGAGGCTAGGTGGGGGCCATGTTGGTGTACCGAGAGAGCGGGCACTAAGACGGGAACAAGGCCTCTGCATCATCAGCCCCAGGGTAGGAGAGGTTACCCCCTACCTCCCCCATAAATAACATATGGCCTCAGAGGAATGGAAGCCAATGAGTTCCAGAATAGACGGAGCAGGGGGAGGGGCTGGTGAGGACCCCAGTGAGGACCTGCCCAATGGCAGAGTCCCTGAGACCAGAGCTGATGTCTGCAGACCCCTGTGAAAGGTCCCCAAGCCAACTGGGTCCCCCATGTTCCAGTCCAGGTGGGACAAGGGACGACACCAAGCCCTGGTGTCCAGAACCCTATGGAGGAAGGAAGGGGGAAGGAGGGAGTACATAACCAAAACCCAGAGAACCCTAGCTGGACTGGCCACCCTGCCTGCCCCTGGCAGGCTCTACCCACAGGCTTGGCCATTTAGTTCCTGGAGAAGCTGAAATGGGAAAATGACAGTGGAGTCAGGGGAGGACCCAGCAGGCGAGTGACATGCCCAAAGCCATCCAGGGTAGGAAGGATTGTAACTCCAGCCACCACTCCTCCTTGAGGAAAGCCTCCGCAGAACCTCGGAGCTGGTCAGGTCAGCAGCACTCAGCAGCCTGGGATCCCCAGCCTGCCCCTCCAGCCCAGGAGGAGTGCCCATACCCTTCAAGAAGAAGGGAGCCCAGTCTCACTGCCCCAGGCTCCCACCTGCTCTGCCAGTACCAGGTGTGGTGGAGGCAGATGACTTCACCTCTCTGAGCCTCAGTCTCCCCAAGCAGCAGCAATGCCCACCACTCCGGGTTGTTCTGATCATTAGCTGGTGTCACATTTAGAAAGATCCAGGCACAGCCTCACACACAAAAGCTCTCACCGTGGCCATCTGTAGTTTCTAAAGACGTCTCAAGGCCCCTGCACTCCTTTCCAAAGCACTCCTAGGCTTGAGACAATACCCAGCACAGGACTCTAGAGGGGACCAAGACAGCCAGCGCGACACTGCTTCCCAGACCCAGGCCCTGAGAGGGGGAGTGATTCGGGGAAACGAACAGGCAGGGCCTGGAGGACTCGCAGCCTGCTTCCTCTCCCAGGACAGCCCTGAAGAGAAGAGACCACGGGCTCCCCGCAGCGTCCCCAGGGCAGCCCTGGGGGCTTGTTGTGGCTCTACGACCTCTCTCGGTGCCACCCCCTGGCCCTCCCAGGGCACAGGCTTTCCTCCTGGGCAACCCTTCCCCACCCCCAGCTGCTGTTTCGCTGTGCCCCACGCAGAGGGCTTGGGCTGCGGGGACCACGTGCAGCCAGAGTCCCAGAGGCGGAAGGGAGGGTCGGCCTCCCCCGGGGTGTCCTAGAGTCCCGCAGGGGAGCCGGAGCCGCGGCGGGGGGCGGCGGGGGCGCACGTGGCGGCGCTGCCCGCGCGCTGATGTCAGGCCCCGCCGCGCCCCGGTCCCAGCACGTTCGGCCGCGGAGCGGGGAACAAAGCGTCCTGCGCATTCCTGCGCGCTGACTCACCGCCGTCACGTAGCGCGCCGCCGCCGCCGCCGCTTTGCCCAAAATTGGTCGGGAGCGAGGGCGGGCCGAGCGCAGCGCGGCGGCTGGGAGCGCGGGGCGGGGAGCGAGCGGCGCTGGGCACCCCCCACGGCCGAGGACTTCCCAAAACAGGCAAGAGAGGGGGCGACGGCGGGGATGTCCGCGGGTCCCCGGGAGGGCCAGGCAGGGGGCCACCGCGTACGGGTGGGAGGGTGAGCAGGGCGCGGGCGGCAGGCCCGGGTGAATCTCAGCCCCAGAGCCCTACTTGTCTTTGAGCCTCGGTTTCCCCATCTGCCAGATGGGGATGCGCAGGGCACGGTCGGAAGCACTTGGTGCGAGCCGTCTCAACGAGTTCTTACACCAACCCCGTGAGAAACGTATATTATTATCACCATTTTACAAATAGGGAAGTGGAGGCAAGGGCCCTGATTTGCTTGAGGTCCCATACTAGTGAGTGGCAGAGCTAGGATTTGAACCCAGGCTGTAAGCTTCCGGAAGCTACATCTATCCCCCAGGGGCTGAAGTATGCAGCGCAGCGCCTGGCGCACGAGGGGTGTCGTCCCTGCTCCCTGCGCCCTGGTCGTGTTGGGTGTTGCCGCCAGGCCCCTCACTTCGCTAACCTCCCCATTCCCTCGCCTGCCAAGTGGGTGCCTGCGGAAGGGCGCCCTCCAGGGGCTGTCCGGGAAATGACAAGTGAGGATCCGAGTGTGACTGGTGGAAAGAAGGCAAGGCGGATTTCATTCTACAGGTGTTCCTCAGCGGTGCCCGGTGGTCAGCTGGGCCAACAGCAGAGTACAGAGAGGAGCCAAGCTAAGCCCGGGGACACCTGCCAGACAGGGCCACACTGGGGTGGGCCTCCAAAGGGCAGCCAAGAGGCTGGAGAACAATGAGCTGCCTGGCCCCTTGGGAAAGTATTTGAGGCAGTGGGAGGGTCCTTGTCGTGGTCCCTCTGCCAATCCGGTCTCTTTCCCCATTGCAACTTGATTTCAGAGAAGGTGGAGCTCTGTGGAACTGTGGGGTGTCCCGGTCAGAGGCCTGTCCTGAGTTTACAGGAATGAGATGGCCAGCAGGTGGCCTTGCTCTCCCCAGGTTGTGGTATCACCCACCTGGGGTTCATCTGAGAGTCAGGGAAGGCCCTGGAAGGAAATCCCAACCAACCCCAGCCGGCACTGGTTTGGGTCCCACTGCATGGGCCTCCACGGCACAGATGTGAGCTGAGACTCCACTTTGAGCTCAGGCGAAGTTCCGCTCCCGGCCGGACATGCGAAGCCTGTGGGCTGGCGTCCAAGCCCGTCTCCCATCACTGAATCTCTCCCACTGTTCACTGCAGCTCCTAGGACAAGCCATGCCTTTTCAGGCCCACCAGCCTGCATTCATGCTGCTTCCTCTACTACCTGGAATGCTTTCTCCACACTCATAGCCTCGCTCAAATGTCTCTCCTGCTGGAAAGCCCCTCCTGACCCTGCAGATAGAGGCAGGCACTCACTCCTTGGGGTCCTGGGGCTCCGTGTCTCTCCTTCCCTTTCGACCAGCCAAGAGCCAGGCACAGAGCACAGTGGTCCTTAGGCCCAGAGCCTCGATCCCAGGTCCTCCACGTTCCTAGGCCCCTATCCCAGGCAGGTACGGGATCTCAGGTGGGCCAGAGACCCAAAGACCCAGCCCGGGTCTGACGCAGAACCGGCTCAGCATGCTCGCTGTGTGGCAGCAGAAGGCACAGCCCTGGGGCCTGGGGACCCCTCTCTTCTGGCCCTGGCTGTGGGACCTTGGGCAGCTTATGCAGGCCCTGCCCTGCCTGCTTCCTAGGCCTATTTGGAAGATCGTTTGAAGGAAAGCAGAGAGAAAGCTTGGCACGTGGGCACAGCTCCCCACACAGCTGTCATTATCCCCAGGTCATTATGACGGACCTGCGTTGTGCCCGAGGCTTGGGTGCTGAGGCTGGGCGGCAGGCGGCCAGATGAACTCAGCAGCAGCCCCAGCCCCTGGCTGACTCAGGCTAAGGCACTGGGAGAAGCGGCTGCTTTATGGTCAGCCTGAGCCAGCCCAGCCCGGCCCTCCCCTCCCCACCCCAGGATTCACCCAAATCCGAGGCCATTCTGGGCCTCTTATCTGGGGAGATAAAGGCCCCCTCCCCCTGGATGATAGATCTATTCAGCTGGCTTCCGTGTGACCTTGGCACCCTCACCCTCTCTGAGCCAGCCTTGGAGAGTACCGGTGGGGGGCAGGCAGTGGCTTCACAAAGCTCCCAGATGTGCCTTCCAGGCAGGCATCCTTGGGGGCGGGGTGGGGGGAGCTCCCTCACTATTTCTGGGCCCCTGAGGAATAGATCCTGCTTTCTTGTTCCTCAGTGTCTGGCCCAAGGTGGTGGTAGGAGATTCCAGCAACCCTGTGACATCATCCTTCTGAGAGCCTGGGGTTATTATTTTTTATGTGACACTAAGGGGAACTGAGGTGCAGAGATCAAAAAGCCTTTACCCCAAGCCACACAGCCAACAGCCAGGATGGTGGCGTGTGGGTCTGCCAGCCTAGTCAGAGCCCATTTGCTAGCCCTCCGTTTTCTGTGGGCTCCTGGCTGGCTCTGGCTGCCTCCGTCCCTCTCCAGCCCCCAGGACGCCAGCTGTGTGCCAGGGCTTGGACAAGAATCTGCTTCTAAGATCTTCACATGAATCCATAGGACAGAAGAGGTAGTCAGAGCTCAAGAGCTGGAATTGTTTGACCCAAGTCACACAGCAGAAGAGGTAGAGCAAGATTCTGTGCCCTATACCCCTGTTCTGTGCCCTACACCACTTCCCCGATCGGTCAGGGTTTCAGGGCTCTGCCAACACCAGGCCTCAGGGAGCCTGCAGGGAGACCCTCTGGTCTCACAGACACCCCCTGGCTATGGATGGCCAAAGAGGGTGTGTGCCCATCCTGCTAGGGTGGGCTCACCAGGCCTGCCTGGGCCCGAGGCTCCTTGCCAGGCTCACATGAAACCGTGAGGCCATTGGCCATCCCAGCTCCCTGTCCCATCTCGCTGCTGTTACTCAGCCCTGCCATACCCAGACCTCCTCCTTCAGGGGACCCCAGCAATGGCCTAGCCTGGCCTGGGCTGCCCCAACTGCCTGCCTGCCCGCTCAGGGCCTCCCACCCTGAGTCACCGCTCACCTCACCACCCAGCACACTGCTCATTGCATAAACAGCCTACTCCTCTCCCCCAAGGTCCCAGAGTTCCCACTGCTAAAGGTGCAACAGCCAGGCTGAGGGATGGGGGACTTTTCCTACTGCCCTTAGACTCAGGCCCCGAGGTTGACCCCAGGACCAGCTTCTGGGGACTCTCTTCACCTCTGGAATTGAGGTGAAGAGCTCAGATCAAGGCCTCAGACTGACCTGGGTTCAAATCTCAGCTCCTTCCTTGTTAGAATGGCTGACCTTGGTTAAGATACCTCAGTTTCCCCATCTGGAAAGGGAGGGTGCTACTAATAAGCTGCATCCCATGCGGATTCTGTATGGCATCACAGATACCAGGTCAGGGCTTAAGCTTGCGGGCCATGAGGCAGGCACATCTCCATTTAAATGGCTGTATGGCCTTGTGCAAGCCACTTCTTCACTGCCTTCAGCCTCAGGCTCCTCACCTGTAACATGGAAATCTTAAAAAGAATACCCCCTGCTGTGGCAATTAGCCATGCCAACATATGTAAAGGGTCTGCATTGTCTGACACCTGGAACCAGATGTGGGTACATGTTTACATGCCTATGATTCATTCTTAAAGTGCCAGCTACTTAATAAGCCCAGGAGGGTTTCAGTGAAGGGTGGGGAGATGGAGATGGTCCTTGATGCCTCTCCAGGGAAGGACTCCCCAGATACTGAAGCTTCCAGACTGCCCTTTTCAGGCCGGGCACCATACTTCCTAGGTGGGTCCAGAAGGCTCTCTGAAGAGGTCTTTCTGGGCCACAGCTGACCCCATTCTCTGTAGCCTCTGGGGTACCCACAGAGCACCTCATTTCATGGAGGATGCTCAGACCGAAGGAGGGGCTTGCCTGCAGCCCCCCAGCTGAAAGCTGAACCCAAGCCTGCCACTCCATGCCCCCCTTCCCAGCCGCCTCCCTGGACCCAGGACACCCTCACCTGCCAGTGCCACAGACACACACAGCAGTCTGGGGGCGGGGCGTGGATCACAGAGCTCATCTGCCCCCTGGAAGCTCTCAGGAGCCCTGCTGGGAACCCAGTTTCCCGAACTCCTTGGGCAATGGAGTCCCACCTGCTACCGGTATTTTCCTTGGAACATACTACAGGAAACCCTGGGCCGGGCTGCATTAACCCATGAGGCTTTTGTCTTTATCTCATCCCATGATGCTCAGAATCCTTGCTTATCCCCTCAAGCTGTGGACCCCCAAGTGGGGACCCAGCGAGCCTAGGCTGAGGCCAATGGAGGAAGAGTGGACCCAGGAGAGAACATTCCCAACTTCCCCATTTCCAATTCAACAAGTCCTTACGGAGTATCTGGTCAGGATAAGGGGACAAAGGCTAGGGAAGTCGCATAGGAGGAGAAGGGCAGAGGGAAGAGAAATGTCACTGACCCTGGGGTCTGACAGACCTGAACTTGAACCCCTGACCGTTACAGGTCAAGCTCTCCAAGCTCTCGGAGTCTGAAGCCTCGTCTGAAAATGGAGGCACTGACACAGCTCAGAGGGTTATGTTGTCAGAATTAAGTGAGAACGAGAACGTGACTCTGCTCTGTAATTAGGTGTGATCAGTAATGGCTACCACGGACAGAGCCCTTTCTCACTTAACCCTTCCCACAGCCACAATACTATGATGACGCCCATTTATAGATTAGGAGACTGGGGCTCAAAGAAAGGGGAAGGGCACAGGTCATGAGAGGTGGGCCTCTGCTACAAACCTGGCTCAGCCTGACACCTGAGGCAGAGCCCTTAGCCACAGCCTGCCCTCAGACACCCAGGCCAAGCCAGAGACTTAGAGCCTAGCAAGGCTGTAAATGAGAACCACATGGGTGTTCAGAGGATGGTTCGATCTCATATCTTAGATGGAATCGGGAAGTCTTCCTGGAGGAGGTAGCATTTTGGTGGGCTTTAAGGATGGCCAGAATAAATCGGGTAAGACTGGAAGGAGGCTGGGAGGCCCCAGGTTGCACAGAGGCAAGGAGGCAAGAAAGTCTGTGGTGTATCCAGGGAATGACAAGCCCTGTGGTGTGGGCCAGGCCAACTTTGGGCATCCAGGTCAGCACTGGAGGGATGAAGAAGGAAAGCTTGCTCAGAGTCAAACCCCTATCAGGTTGGACCCCAGGGTGGGCGTCTGGACTTGGCGAGTTGCTTCACCCTGATTCCAGGCTGGGTCCTGGCTGAAGGCTTCCTGCTGAAGCCTGGTTTTCATAGGAAGGCAGCATTTCCCAAATCTGCTCATACTTCTTGTCTGGTGTGGCATTATATCGTGTGCCAAAGCAAATGGGAGTGACTGGAGCCAACCGGGGGTGGGGGGGTGGGGCAAGTGCTCTTGGAGGGACTATATGACCCAGGGTAGTACAGGGGCCACTCATGGGGGATCTGGCCCGTGGCATGCAGATAGCACAATTTCTAGGAACACCCCTGACCCCAGTACACACACACACACACACACACACACACCATTCCTTTCCAGGAGCATGTCTACACTGATAAGCCCACATGCACTTTACAGGCCAGGTTGAAAAAGGGAGGATGGGGCCTGACTGACAGAGCCCTCCTGGGCCAGGCAACAGGCCACATCTACCATTGGCTCTGCCACAAAGCCTCCCAGGAGCTGTGAGGTGGGATTTTTCTTCTTGGATGCCTTTGATGGATGTGGCCTCTGACACTCGGGAAGGTTAAACTGTGGGGTGCCCTGGGTCACATGGCCAATGAACAAGAGAACCGGCCTCAGATTGCCCAGCCCCTGCCCTGCACTACCTATATCCTGGCATGGTGCTGAGCACTTGTCCATAGGGAACTGGGGGTGGATGGAGGGCAGGAGGGGGGTTCACGCCTGAGTCACAGAGCTTTGAAGCTGACAGCCAGATCTGCCAAGCCACAGAGGTTCCAGGGGTGGGCTGGCCCCTGACTCACTCCCACACCCCGAGCCAGCCCCAGGCAGAGGCTTCAGCTCCTGACCACCCTCTTGCCTGTGCCTTTCCTGGGTCATTCATGGCTCAGGATTCCCAGGAGCTGGGCAGGAAGGCCAAGGCCTTTAGGCAAGGAGGTATCCCAGGCACACCTCTGCTCAGGAATTTCAGCCTGGAATCACAGTGGGAACCTGAGCTTTGCCTGCCTGCTGGGCACCGAGCTAACCCTGATGATCTAGGCACAAGGCACTTATTTTTGGCTGACATTCAATTCTAGAATCAAGTACTGTACTTTTGGTGGCCCGACCCCCTGGTGGCTCACCCCTTCCCGGAGGGGAAATGCATCCTCCTGGTGGGGCACTGGGTGCGCCTTGGAAAACCTGGCTTCTAGGCAACAGCGTGGGTGTGACTCTGAAAACCCTCCAGCTGCATGTCCTGGCCATTGGTGGCGGTGAGATGGGGGAGAAGGTCGGGGCTCCTGCCCCTCCAGATGTGGGGGCCTAGGTCTCAGAGAGAAAAGAGTCCAGGCATTCTGGGTTTCCACATCCAGGCCTGGCAGGACAACCTCTGGCAGGTTGTTCCTCTCCCTGGACCTTGGCTTCCTCGCGTAGGTATAGGCCAAGGGTCCTTCCGTCTTTGGATGCTTGTCTGATTTTTTTTTCTTAAATATTATCTCAAGTCTTCATCATTAGAACGTTTTAAAGATGGTACCAGGCAGGAAAAGGGACCTAGATCTCCCTCCTCAGAAAGTTGTTTATGCAAAAACAGGCTTTGTCTGGTGGGACAAAGCCATCTTATTCCATTTCACTGCAGTGCTGGGCATAAACCAACAGTGCCCAGGCCTGTGGTAAGCCCCGGGGTGGGGATTTCAGAGAAGACCTTGCCTCAGTGAGCTCATCGGCTCAGTGAGGAGACACACCACTCCCCAGGAACTAACCAGATATTTCCAGGACAAGTGTAATGTGCTATTCAAAGCTTTTCAAGGTTTGACCCTTCTAATTTTTCTAACCACATCTGTTACAAAAGAGGTGGATGAATGGGAGACTAGTTGTGTAGATGTATGGATAGAAGGATAAATGAAAGGTTAGTGGATGGATGGATGGATGAGTGGATGGATGGATGGATAGATGGATGGATGGATAGATGGATGGATGGATGGATGGATAGGTGGATAAATAGATGGATAAGTGGATGGATGGATGGATGGATGGATGGATGGATGGATGGATGGATGGTTGGATGGATGGATGGATGGATGGATGGATGGATGGATGGATGGATGGATGGATGGATGGACGAGCAGAGAGACAGATGGATAGACAGTTGGATGAAAGGAACATTGGATATACATGATATAGGTTGTTGAGGGAAAGTTCCAACCTTGCTTCTTATTCATTGTGTGACCCTAAGTAAGTCACTTCCTCATCTATAAAATGAGATCTTATCTGGAAAAACCTCATCTGTAAAATGTGGATTATGAGCCAAGCCTACCTCCCAGGTCTATTGTGGGCATCCTGTGAAATAAGAACGGACTGTCTATGTCTACCTAACAGCTGTGACAAGGCCTCAGAGACTGACCTTGTCGGCATGGGCTCTGTGCTGTGCTTTTATTATGGGGTGAGGGCCCCCTTGGACACAGGTGGGAGGCTACTTCCACCTTGGGGGTCCCCACTCTCCCAGTCAGCCTAGGGTTCTTTGCCTTACGAGGGAGGATGACTCCTGGAGGAAAGTTGCTGCAGGCGAGCCCCCTGTGGGCTGGAGAGCCAGGAAAGCACATTGAAGGCTCACCAAGTTCAGGGTTAGGGCTTTGACATTAAGCAAATCCACTTCGTAAACTTGGCTCTGCCACTTGCTAGCTGTCTGACGTTGGGCAAGTCGTGAGCCTCCGTTTCCTCATTTATAAAGTAGGGACTAATTACAGTACCCACCTCTTAGGTGTATTGTGTCCGTTGATGGAGATAACGTATGTGAATTAGTTAGCACAATGCTTGAAATATATTAAATGCTCAGTAAGTGTGTGTTTACCCCACACCCCTGAAAGGCTATGTGGGGAATTGAGCCCTTAACACTTTGGAGGGGACTCAAAAACTTGCAGCACAGAGATTTTCATCCTGGATGCTGAGTCCCTGAGTTGGTTTCCTTATTTCGGAAAGTCCAGCAGGACCCACATGGCCTCTTGACGAGGGTGCCTTGACTGAACAGTATCCACTTTCGGCTGAAATTCCAGCAGTTCCATGGGCCTCGCTGACCCTGGCCTGATTACCCCTAGATTAATAACAAACAGGGCCCATGAATTATTCCTTTACAAGTACAGTTTATATGGGAGATATAAATCTCCGAATGGGCTGAGGCAGAGGGAGGGGGAGACCTGGCAAGGGTTGGCCTCCCAGGGAAGCCGTGGAAACCAGGGGAGCTGGTCCTGCAGGGCCGAGACTGCCCTTGCAGAGACCCAGCGTGGGGACGGTGGTGTGGGTGGTGGCAGGCCCTGCTGGCTCAGGGTGAGCTCTGGCTGATGGCAGGAGGCCCAGACCACCCACCAGAAAGAGGGCCTGAGGCTGAGTGGCCCCAGGCCTGAAAGGGGGCAGCCCTGACCTGCAGACTTGGGGACAAATGATGATAGGAATGTCTGAGCCTCCTCAGTCCCTCAATGCCCAACCCAGGCTGGCTCCAGGGCCAACCCCCCCCCCCAAGCCCTCATCCCCTGCAGACTCCAGACACCACCCCCTGGCCAGCCCCATCTTCTAGCTACTCGCTCGGCTAAGCCGCCTGCACGGTATGTGCTTGCAGCCGAGACGCTGTGTCCCTTCCAGTGGGGCTGCAAACAGAACTTCCTGAAACCTAGTGAGGCCAGGGTGGCAGCAACAGAGAAGCAACTGGTTTTCCAGAAGGGAGAGAGCAGAGGATCGCAAGAGGGGAGCGAGAGGTTGCAGGGCTGTCTGGGGAGCTCTAAACGCGGGTCAGGTTGGTTCGGAATGCCATAGGCTTTCAGAGCTGAGAGCACCCCTCTCAGTCAATGGGAAAGCAGAAAAGCTTTTCAGGGAAGCCAGGGAAGGGGCAGGACTTGCCCAAGACCACACAGTCTGAATAGCAGAGCTGGGACAACACTTGTTGGTCCTGCAACCACACCAGGCACCTGCCCCAGCCCCCATCACCAGACATTTAATCCTCACTCCTGTGCATCCTCAGTCCCACACAGTGGCTTCAGCTGCTGGACAGCCTAAGAGATTTACTCTTAGTGCAGAGGGTAGAGGGGGAGTTTTTGGGGTGCGTGGAAAGATGGCCTAGCCCCGTCCCAGTGCCCTGGCCTTCCTGCCAGTGGGTCCTTCCTGGCAGCCCTTCCCATACAGACCCAGAGGCTCCACTTGGACCCCTGGCAGCTTCACGGGTGCACTGGGAAGAGTGGGGCTGGATTAGTAGCCAAGAGAACGTGTCTGGCCCCATCACTGTCTTGAGCAAGTTGCTTCTCCTCTTAGGCCTCCGTTATCCCATCCAGCAAGTGGAAGTGGAGACTGGAGAGAATTTCTAGGGATCAGTTTCTGGCACAGTGTCTCACCCAGAAATATGCCTCAACTTCTCTCTTCTGCCAGCCTGCCCTCCCCACAAATCTCTCCTTGGACTGGGCCCGGGGCCAAGCATAAGTGGAGCAAATTATTTTGTGTGCAAAACGATGCCCTCCAGATCCTGACAGGGGGCCCCTCGATGAATCCCTGTGCCTTAACCTGCAGCCTTTAGCAGCCCAGGCAGATAACAGGGCCAGGTGGGGATGGGGCAGTGCCGCAGAGCAGATGGCCAGGGCCGTTGATGGGAGCCAGAGGGGTAGGGTTGGGGGCCATGCAGCCAGGCCAGCCAGCGGGGACAGGGGGTGACCGTCAGAGCCAGGCTAGAGAGCTTTGGGACTGGGGCTGGGGCTGGCTATTTTTAACTCAGCTTAATTTTCTCTACCTGGAAACCAACTCTTGCCGGTGGGGTAGCCCTGTTCCGGGAAGGCTTTCCCCACCTAGGACCTGGGCTCGCTCAGGTTCCAGGGCCAGGCCTCTCCATTTCACAGGGGCCCTGTTTGCTGAACGCAGGGAAGGAGGAGAACTGTAGCCGGGTGCAGCTCCCCACACTGACCCTGCGAGGCCCGGGCAGCGGCCCCTGCCCTGTCGTCATCCTTTCACACCAGAGAGGGATCCTGTCTCCTGGTCTGTTTAATTCTTCTATTATGTTTCCTAGACTCGGAGCCTCTGGTTCCCTATTGTCCTGAGCAGTACTTTGCATTTGTGTAAAGATTAGACGTGGTAGAACCTTCGCTCTCCTTCCAAATGGTCTTTCTCTTTTACTTTCTCAAATCCGAGTTCTTTCTCTCGCGCTAGGCTCTGCTTCCTTGTCCTCCCTCTCTCCCTACCTGTCTTTATCTGCCTCCCTGTTTGTTTTCCTTCCCACCTGGACCCCCTCCTGCTCCCCGCTCACCTGCTTGTTCTTCTTTCTTCTCTTCATGGTTCAGTAGTTTGAATTCTCTGTCTGCCCCTTCCCCCACCCTGACCCTGTTTAATTCCGTATTTATATTCTCTGGGAGGCTAATAGAAATGACTAGGAGTATGGCTCACCTCATTCCAGAAATACTCTTCTAAATTCTTAGAGAGGTACCTTGGCGGGGGACGGCAGTGAGCACCGCGTGGGGAGTCTCTGGTTTTTGCTGGAGGGACCGAGATCCGAGTCCCAGTGCCAGCTCTGCATCCACCAGCTGCGTGACCTTGGCCAAGCCAGGCCCCTCTCTGAGTCTCCCGGGGCAGTAGTGGAGCTGATCCCTAGATCCTAACAGCTGCCTCCCAGGGCCACGATAGAGGGGAGCTGAAAATGCTCTGAGCACACAGTAGGTGCTCAGAAAGGTTTGCTCCTGCTTCCACTGCAGCCTGACCCAGCCTGGGGGGAGGAAGATCACGCTGACGGTTCTCTCTCTCCTCAAGTTCTGGCCCTCTCTCTGTACTGGGATGGCACGCACACAGCCAGACGCACGTGTATGCTCTGGTCACGCCCTAGGACGAAGCAAGCTTGCCTGTTTCTCTGTGGTCATCTGTTTCCCCCTCCATAAATGTCGGATGACAAGATCGCTGCTGAACACAGCAACGAAAAATTGAGCAGCCTGGGTTCCTGGGGACCTGATTTCCACAGTTGAAAGCCAGGCATGTATTCATGCCTTCTCTCCTCCCTCGGAGAGCACTCACTCAGAGGGCTCCCACTGTGTGCCAGGCCGACTCCGGCCTTGCCTTCTCTGGAGCTCCGGACCTCGAGATTGCTGGGGAGATAAGCCCAGCGTCATGAGTCAGGCAGGCAGGAGAGCGAGGCTCTGGGAGTTCCGAGAAATGAGAGGGCTTTTCCTGGTGTACCTGGAGACAGGGTCCCTGAAAGCCATCACGGGAGGTGGACTCTGAGCCAGGCCTGGGCAGGAACAGAGGGCGACTGCTGGTCCCACAAGCTGCTTAGCTCAGCACTGGTGCATCCCCACTCTGTCTCCAGCAAGGCCCAGCTTCTGAGCTAGCAGAGAGGCAGGAGTGGAATGCTAGCCCCCAGGGTGCACCCCCGCCCCCAACTTGCCTTTTTTGAAGAGAGTAGCCACGGAGTGAGCCAAGTGCCCTGTCATGTCCAAGGTGGGAGATCTTTCAAGGGGTACTTTGTGTGTGTGCCCACAGGGGCAATAAGTTCTGGAAGGGACCAGAATGCCTGTCCCCAGGCCCTGGGGGACGGATGAGGAAGGAGGGGAGGGGGCACTTCCTGGGTGAGGTAAGGATGAGGCAGCTCCAGGCTGGTCAGAGGTCAGGGGTGAACTGTGTCCTTCACTGAGGGAAGCCAGCCCAGAGAGGGCTCTGATTTGCCCAAGGCCACACAGCCTTGAGCACCCCTTTTCCCCTCCCACACAACAGAGGGGGCATCCTCAGCCTGGTTGGCAGTGGGCAGGCGGGATGGCAAGGTCTCCTCCAAGGAGGAGGAGGGTTTTGCCCGTGGATCTCCCCCTTCCAACTCTCAGCTCTGGGCAAGACCCATGGAGAGCCCCACAGAGAGTGAAGAAGGGGGTCGGGGCACACTGGGGATGACCCGAGGCAGCCCAGCAGAACCAGGAGGGGTCCCTGGCGACTGCAGGGAAGCTGCAGTACTCCAGGAGGTGCTCCAGGCACAGAGGGACGAGCGGGGGGCCTCCGCTCCCGCCTCCACCCTCCCCTGTCCCCCCCACCGCGGAGGAGGCTGGGGCAAGCGGCGCACCCGGGCGGAGGCGGTGTCATCGCTCTCCTGTGCAGCGGGGCAGGGCTGCATGGGCAGGGGCGGGGCCCTGACTGGTGTTATAAGAAGCAGCCAGGGCACTGAGGCAATGAGCTATCGGCTTGGCTTGGCAGCAGGACGCTGGCAACAGGCGAGCTCCCTCCCCTGGTCCAGCCCGTGTGCTCCGCCGCCGCTATGGTCGCTGTGCCCACGGCCTGGTGCTCCGTCGCGCTGGCCCTGCTCCTGGCTCTGCAGGAAGGTGAGCCGCCGCCCCAGCCTCACCTGCCACGGCAGCCGCCCCCGGCTGGGTCTGCTCGAGGGTGTCTCCCTCCCCCTGGGGGTACTCGCCAGTCAGCTGGGGGCCCTCAGGGTGGGAGCCCCGCAGCCGTGGCAGCTCCAGGGAGCTCTGCAGGGACAGCGGTGCTGCAGGCACTGGGCAGCGCCGGCCCTTCCCACCGGGGCTGCTGGGGCTTCCCCGGGCGGGCCTGCAGCTCCTGAGCAATGAGAATGCCAACTTCCTCGATTATGCAAGAGGTGGAGCCCGGCAGGTCCCCCAGCCCAGCTGTGCCAGGCACCCTGACCCAGCTCTCCACCTCTCTCTCCTTGTGCACGCAGGCAAGGGCCAGGTGACTGCCGCGGCCCCGGAGCATCCGGCGCCCTCACCCCGGGCCCGAGGCCCCCACCTGCGGCCTCGACGTTGCTCCTGCAGCTCCTGGCTCGACAAGGAATGCGTCTACTTCTGCCACCTGGACATCATCTGGGTGAACACTCCCGGGTGAGCGACCGCAGGGATCCAGGCGGGGCTGCTGGCAGCGGGGCAGGGGATGGGGAATGTCTCGCGGAGTACAGCGCTCCCTGGGTCTCCAGACAGGATTGCTGCGCTAACATGAAGAGTTACTGGTTATTGTTCCAACTCCCACGTGGGGGCTGCCTAAGCGATGGAGTGCTAGCTCAGGAGAATTCTCCAGGTCCCCCTGGAGAGGGGAGGAAATGGCATCTCACAGAAGTAAACATACAGGCTCACAGCTAAGCTATTGGCCCCATTTTCCAGATCGGGGCACTGAGGCTCAGAGAGGTCGGGTGCCTGCCCCAGGATTACACAGGAAGGAGTAAGTGGTAGGTGGAGGCTCCATCCTAGGCCCATGGCTGCCAAAGCTCACGAGCAGTCTGCCATGCTGCCACTGCACGGTCTTCCAAGAATAAGACGATTAACGACAGCACCCGTGCCTTGACGGGGCCAGGCTCTGGGCCAAGCCCTGCTCGTACGTTACCAGCTCTCGAATCCCCCATCCTCCCCATGAGGCAGGCGCTGCTGCTGTCCCCAGGGACAGGATGAGAAACCTGGCCTGTGCCATCCCGCAGCGCTGGGGTGGGAGCCCCGTGCTGTCTGTTTCTGTCTGCACCCGCACTGCCTCCGGGCCACTGCATACTTCGAGTTGAAGTTTCTCTGTGTGTTTGTGGGTTTTTTTTTCCCTTCCCCAAATTGCAAAAGGCAAGAGAAGCCCTGCACGTAAGCGTGTGTGGAGCTAATCCGCATCCAAACACTCGCTCAGGGCGGGAACCCTGCCAGTCCCTGCGTGCTGGGTCTACCTGGAGTCAGTATAACTTCAACCACATTGTCTAAAATTAGCTCTGGCACCCGAAGGTGCTGGTCCAACCGTCCACAGGGCCCTTGCCCTGCCCCCAGCCTGCCTTGGCCAGACTTTGCATCTGAAATCGATCCCCCCTGATCTCACTCACACACACACACACACACACACACACACACACACACACACACACACACGAGCACTTGCGCACACCAGTTTTAAGTCAGAGCTCTAAGACACATTCATCGCCCCTCCAGTCAAGGGGTGACCAGGTGAGGGCAGCTTAGCTGTGAGCCTGTATGTTTACTTCTGTGAGATGCCATTTCCTCCCCTCTCCAGGGGGACCAGCCTGGCCCTCTCCATCGGCTCAAGTTCCTGGCTCAGAGAGAGGGGAGGGGCTGGGAGGACGCCCCACTTCCCGACTTAGGGACGGAGCACTGTTTCAGCTCCTCCTCTCCGTGCTGGGAGGCTTACTGAGCGGGACCAGGGCTGCAGGAGCAAGCAGAGGCCCAGAAAGGGGACGGACCTTGTCCAGGACCACCTGGCAACCAGGGAGGGGCCTGTGCTGGGGCTTCTTGAGGCCAGGGGCTGGTAACATTTTGCTTGCACCCTGGTGGCATGGGGGGCCATCCCAGTGTGTGCCGTGGGCAGTCTCTGCTCTCCAGTGGTTGGAGTTTATCTAATCCTCTCTCCCTCTCCTTCTCCCCTCCTGTCTCTCCACCCTACACCACTACCTTGCTGGCTGCCTGCCCACAGACAGACAGCTCCTTACGGCCTGGGAAACCCGCCAAGACGCCGGCGCCGCTCCCTGCCAAAACGCTGTGAATGCTCCAGTGGTGGGGACCCCACCTGTGCCACCTTCTGCCATCGAAGGCCCTGGTACGTGGGCACCCAGTACCTGGAAGACCAGCCGAGCAGAGTGGCTAATGGTGAAGGAGCAGGGTCCTGGGAGCCTGTAGGCTGCCCGGGGCTCGTGGGCAGTATCCCTTTCTGTGGCAAACCAGTCACCCCAAGTCCCTCCCACTGCCCAGCTCTGGGGGCTTCTGAGAGCATCCCAGCCTCACTCCTGGGCAGGAGGGACTCTCCCCAAGTGACAGCAGAAGCAGCTCAGACAGAGAGGGGACAGAACTTGTCCTCTCAGGCTGCACAGCTAGTCAGAAGGAGAGCTGGGCCTTCAGCCTCAGTCTGTCTGCCCAAGGGCACTGGGCTTTGGCTTCTGAGCTGTGATGCGGAGGGCTTTGGAGCTTTCTGGGTGGAGAAGTAACATCTAGACTTGGGAGGCTGGGGCACTGTCCCAAGGTTGTCACAGAGTTGCTGGGGGCTGGAGGGCAGGGGGTGGGGAGCTCTGCCAAGTCTCTTAACTCTCTGGGCCTCAGTTTTCCCACCTGTAAAAGGGGTGGGAGACTTTGTTCCTTCGCTCACCCACTTGGAGCATTTGGGGAAAGTAGAAACTGGCTTCACAGTCCCAAACCTGCCTTTCCTATGATGATATATGAGAAACTTCTCTGAGACTCAAGCTGTGGCTCCACCCCTGCCTCAGTTTCCCCTGCAAAGGACTGTGCTCAGCTGCAGGTGGCTGGATTCTGGGAAGGCCAGGCACCCAGCTGCCTCTTTCTGAGGCTAAGAACGCATTCCCGGCAGCTCGGTTTTCCTCAGCCCCTACCCCGCCTGGGAAAGGAAGGATGCCAGGTGCACAGGGTGGAAATGGATCTGCTTGGGGGGGGGGGGCACTGGGGCCACAGCCAGGTGTTCTCAGGGCCCTGGACAACCCCTCACTCGGGTCCTAATACTGTTCATTCAGGGCCGAAGCTGTGGTAGTCCCAGGCAGCGGGTCCCCCGCCGACGTGTTCCAAGCTGGCCGGACATGGATGTCCACAGGGGAGCTCCTCCAACAGCTGAGGTAAGGGGTGCCTGCACTGGCCGAGAACCTCCTGTATGCTTTGCACGTTGCCCTCATTCTCCAAAGAAGGCAGGACTGGGTCCTTACTGGGCAGCCAAGGGAACTGAGGCTCAGAGGGGTAAAAGCACTTGCCCAAGGTCCCAGCGGTCCGTGGCAGGCATCTGGAAGGCTCCAGAGCTGGAGGTCATAGCTGCTGTGCTCTCTGTCCCCACCAGGCCCGGAGGTTGACTTTCTTAGGTGGGGGCTGAGGGACTGTGACTGTGGAAGGCCCTCAGGTGTTCATTCAGGTGGTGACGCGTCTCCTACGTGCTGGGTCCAGAGTGGTCAACGATCTAGCCTGTCCCCTCCTCCCTGTCCCAGACCGGATCCCCTTCCTGGCAGCCTCAGCATGGCTCAGCTTGAGGCTTGGCACTCGGGATGTGCCCATGAATGTCTGTCCAACCAAACTGACTTGAGAATAGAGCCCCCACATCTGGCCGTGCAGCCGAGTGGCTAAAGGGGCAGCTTCTGAGCCAGGACTGGCCGATTTGAACCCCAGCTCTGCCACAAACAAGCCTTTGTGACCATGGGCTTATCGCTTCACTTCTCTGTGCTTCAGGTTCCCATTTTGAACCAGGGACGCCGGTGCAAGCCATGTCTAGGGGTCGTTGTGAGGTTGGATGCGTTGATGTAGATGGAGGTCCTCAGGCAGGGCCTGGCACCCACTGGGAGCTCTGGAGG
Source organism: Mirounga angustirostris (assembly GCF_029215605.1). Lineage (NCBI taxonomy): Eukaryota > Metazoa > Chordata > Mammalia > Carnivora > Phocidae > Mirounga > Mirounga angustirostris. Next base: position 158,170,478 of record NW_026991712.1, read on the forward strand.
GGCGTTAACCATTCAGACCTCTGTCCCTGAGGCTCCTTGGAGCTAGCCAGTGCTGAGGCCCAGCGTGGCCCCCCTGGGGGCTCCCATTTTTGTGGAGAGCCTGAAACGTAGGAGGCAGGGCAGGATGGGGAAGGGATAGGGAAGACCCAGCAGATACTTAGGAACTGTCCGAGGATGCAAAAAATCAAGATTCAGACTTTGCAAGTGCACGGCACCTCGTAGTGGGCGAAGAGCTTGCTCTTCCAACCCATACTCATCCTCACACCAGCGAGGCCTGTGTTTATTTTACAGACTAAGGAAGGGGCTTGGAGAGGTTGCCACACTTGCCTCAGTTCCCATAGCTGGGAACTGCAGCCAGCCTCCCAGCTCTAGGCTAGAACCCTTGGAGCCAGGACAAGACCACTTGGATGACGCCGGAGTCCCTGCCAGGGTCTCATCCCAGTTCGAAGGGCAGCTAGGACCCATATTTGTCTGGGTTGAGCTACCTTGAGCTGGACATTGAAGAACGGGAATTTTGGTCTATGGAATTTGGGTGAGGGGAGGTGAAGAGCCTAGAAGGAACAGCAGGAGCAAAGGTGTGGAAGTGAGAAGGCAAGTCACAGGAGGTACACTGTTCTTGGCCCTCTGGTTGTTCCAGCAGCCTTTGACATTGAACATCAGCTTCCTCAAAGTCCCCGTGGGCCGAGGAGCTTCTAGGCCTGGTCTGGCCTGTCCCTGATGTGCAGACTTTGTTTCCAGAGTGAGCTGTGGCTGCCCTCTGACCTCGGGGCAGCTGTGATTCAGGGGGCCAGGTCCTATCGCTGCTGCCTGTCCTGGGGAACTCTTGGGCAGCCCATATCTCCCAAGATGCTAAATGGACCTTTCTCAATTCCAGTAACATTTCTGCCGCCAAGATCCGGTTTGCTAGGCGACACCAGGATTCAGTGAGGGAGCTGAGACCCACACACCCCAGGCGGAGGAAGAGATAGTGCTGGTTGCCAAGGAACGCTGGGAAGGAGCCTGTGTGGAGCCGCGAGGAGAGGGGCAGCCCAGGGCCAGGGACCCCACCTGCTGGGGTGAGGGAGCTTCCCCCAAGGCAGCTCGTGCCCTCCGCCTGCCCAGGAAAGCCTTCAGCCCCTCAGCTGCAGAGCGGCCTCCCCCGCCGGCCCTGGCCCCACCACCCCGCTGGAAGGAACCGCATGAGGAGCGTGCTGACCTGGAGGCCACGTCCTGAGAGGTTTCCTGTCTGTTGGCTACAAACCAGGATCAATGAGCAGTGGTGGACACTCAGACCGAAGCCAGCCCTGGAGGCTAGATGGGGCTGGTGTCCTGGGTGGCCCCCATCCGTCCCCTCGAGCTCTCCCTCCCCAGAGTCCTCCCACCCTCATGTCCTCGGGACACTCCTGGTGAGAACGGCCTGCTCTGCTTCACCTGTCTGTATATAACTTATTTGCTCTCAGAACTTTGAGAATTCCAATTATTTATTTTAATGTATTTTTTTAAACTCAATTATTTACCTGCGAACTTGTGTTTGTAATAAACGATGAAACGGTAATCTGGCATTTTGTCTTGGCTGAAGCAGAGGTGGGAGGCACCTCTCGGGAAGCGGCTGCTCAGGGGTTAGGGGGACACAGAAAGGAGAGAGAAAGGGTCTGGGGCAGGTGGCCGGAGCCCTGGGTTCCACATCCCGTGCCCTTGCTGGGCACCTCTAGCTGCTAACCCAGCCTCTCTAGGCTTTTGCCTATCATGTGCCTGGGCAGCTGTTTGCAGCTTTGACATCCAGCATTCCGGGACCTGTGTTCCCATCGGGCCAGTCACCTATGGCCAGGCCTTTCCCAAGAGCATGTTTGGAAGGAGTCAAGACCCACTTCTGCTCCAGCAGCCGTCGCCGGGAACTGTCATGAGGCCCAGAGTGAATCTGGCCAGTGAGGGCTGGAGCCAGATGGATCCCAAGACTGTGTGCAGCCCGAGGGGCCAGTGATGGGCGCTGCGATGGACCTACGGCCTGGCCCTAGCTTGTCCCCTGCCTCTGCCCTCGCTAGGGAACAAGAAGTGAGTTTTGACCGAGGAAGCCCAGGGCTCTAGGCCTGGGTTGGCCAGTCCTGCCAAGGCCCAAGAAGCAGCCCACCGGAGTTCCAGGGATGGCCAGCAGTCACGATCACCCCTGCTGGCGGCCGCCTGGACCCACAGCCTCCGTGTCCGCCAAATCCTCCTGCGACAAGCTGTTCCCTTTTCTCCCGGCTGGCCTGTGCTGGGAGAGGCAGGTGGCCAGAATGGCTATTGCAAGATAATTATTTACACACTGCCATGTCCACGAAGCCAGCCCTGACCCCCTCACGGAAGAACAACATGCCACACGTATTGAAACCCTACCGTATACTTGCACTTGACCCGTATTAACTCATTTTCTCCATCTCAACAACCCTATGACGTAGGGACTTTTATTACTTCTGTTTTAATGATGAGGAAAAATTGGGGCAGAGACAAAGCAATTTACTTGCCCAAGGTCACACAGTAAGTGGTGGCATCAGGACTTGAACCCAGAGTCTATATAGTACATATGGATGTATGGGTGTGTGTATTTAATAAATATTATTGGTTGAATTCATGAATCACCACTGCAGCATGACCTGGGACAAATCTCTTTCTCTTTCTGGGCCTTAGTTTTGTTTTTGTTTTTAATCTACAAAATGGGAAACAATATAGTCTCGAGCTTGTAGGGCAGGTGTGAACACGAAACAGACTGCTGGACTCAGCCCTGGGCCTGATAAGAGGCAGAGGCTGCTTGTCGGGCCACCGGAAATGATTCTGTAATGAGCAGAAGAGCCCCCTAGCTGGAGGACCTGAGGCGGAGCAGCTGGGGTAAAGAGGAGTGGTCAGAATAAGACTCCTGGACAAAGGGGCTGCTCCCACCGTCTCCAAAGATGAGTAAGACTCAAGTAGGAAGAAATCGGAGAGGGAATTCCAGACAGAGGGAACTGGGAGGGTGAAGGCATGGTAGCAGGAGGGACAGAGGCGGATCCCGTGGAGGACCCCATGTGGCTGGAGCATGGTGAGGAACGGACAACAGGAGATGATGCCAGAGAGACCTCGAGACCCAAGCAAGGAGGCTGGACCTTCTCTGGTGGGCAACAAAAGGTCTTTGAGTCACAGGGGCCCTGGTCAGAGCTGGGCTTTGGAACTATGCCACCTGAGGGCTGCACAGGGCAAGACTGGACAGGGGAGCCAGTTCATCCCTGGCCCTCAGGGGTCCACAGGGCATCCTGGGTAGTGAGGGTTGGAATAAGGGGGCCCAGGGCCAGGGCACGCTTCTCAAATCTCAGCAGAGCCTCATGCTGGAGGAATCTCACTCCCTGGCAGCCCAGCAGCCCATGCAAAATGGCCCTGTCCCTGGGAAACCCCAAATCAATAGCCAGTGGCCAGGCTGGGCAACTGAGTAGGGCAACCCTAGGATAGCAGGTGTGAGGGAGGCCTGGCAGAGGGAGGCCGAGATCCCAGTTGAGGGTGTGTCAGAGGCCCAGGGAAGCAGGCATTCACTGCCCTTGGCACAAGTCCCTGTGGCCCTGGCCAGAGTTCAGAGATCAGAGACCCAAATGATTAAGTCACAGAGACGATTAAAGGGAGGGGAGGAGGCCCAGGAGGCAGGTATAGGCAAGGTGAACGGTGCAGTCTCTTGGATCCTTATTCCTGGGGAGTGGGGCCCTCCAGCTCGGGTCCTGCACTTTAGGGGGTCCTACTCTGACCTTCCTCGGTCACCTTTGTCTCCACAGGACAAGAAGTTTGCAGGGCCAAGGGGTCATGTGGGCCCCAAGTCTGCTCCTGCTACTAGACCACAGTGCAGCTAGCGGGGGGGGGGGGGGGGTGTGCAGAAACAGGGCAGAAGGTGGGATGGTGTGCGGAAGGAGCAGAGGGAAATCTGGGAGGGGCAGCTGCTGAGTCAAAGCAAACCCTGGAAGCAAGATGTCAGCACTTTAGGAAGCTTGTCTGGAGTTCGTAGGACAAAATCTCCCCTTTTCCTGCCTTTTTCTGCCTTTGCCATAAATACTTAACTGGTTTTGTCAAGGCTTTGTGAGTCAAATTTATGTTCCTTTGGGCTGGAACACCAGGCAGGGATAGGCCAGAAGGGGGCACAAGATGACCCAGATTTACTCAGGTTACGTGCACAGATGGAAGCCGAGGCAGAGGGGAGTGTGGTCCCGTGTCCAGGACTAGGCAGCCTGATGCATAGCCAGGCCGCAGACGGGGCCTTTCCGTCCTCGGGTGGCTCTCCCCACACAGTTTAGAAAAGTCATCTGCTCATGAATAATCACCTCTCCGGAGACTCTTGTGAGCAAGACAGACACAGCTCCTGGCCTCACAAAAGAAAAGAAAAACACTGTTAAATATTAAGATAAAAATAATAGCTAGCATTTACTGAGCACTCACTAAGCGCTTTATGCACACAAATTCCTTGGTTCTTTACAGCAACTTGCACAGCAGGTTCTATCATTATTATTCCCATTGCAATAGAAGAGGTAGCTGTGCGGTTGAGTAACTTGCTCTAAGTCACACAGCTAGTATGTGGCTGAGCCGGGATTTAAACCCCAGGCTCTAAACTTCTACACCTCACAGCCTCTCTGATAGGACATCCACACGGTGATGGAGTCCCTGGGGTGGGAGAACCCAGGGTGGCTTCCTGAAGGAGGTGACATCAAGGCCAAGCTCAAGGGAGTCAATTACGTGAAGGAGGAGAGTAGACAAGAATGGTCCACACAGGTGGGCCAGCAGAGGCGAAGGCCGGGTGAGGAAGGGAGCCATTCTCAGCCCCTTTCAGGGAGCAAAAGAAGAAGGGGGTCCGGGGAAGGCTGGAGAGGGGGAGGCAGGAATGGGCCGTGCCCTCCTGAGCCCCAGGTCAGGCCAGAGCCCCGGGCGTGGGGGGAAGGGGCTCCGAGCAGGGAGACTACAGCAGCTCTCACTGCCCATCACAGCCTCAGACAATGTCTCCCAGGAGAATATTCCCATGCCTGAAATGCCCTCCACTTGTGCTTCATGCCTCTGGCTCAAACCACACTTGCTCCACTCAAGGGTCTCACGGGCTGGCAGGGAAGACAGACGAGCCAAAGTGATGGGACAGGAGGAGGGCTATGTTACGGACTGCCCTTCCAGCTGGGTTGGTGGGGGGCGGGGGGGAGTTTGGAGAATGGGTAGGGTTTGCACACGCTCGGACGAGGGAAAGGGCATCGCTACTAGGGGATAGGCGTGAGGCGTGTCTGGCCAGAGCTCCGAAGGATCTGGAGACAGGCAGCCGGCCCGCTCAGCGGGGGCCAGGCTGGAAATGGCATCCAGTCCCAGGACTTTGAGCTTGAGTGATGGGCACCAGCGAAGGTGGCTAAGCAGGACAGAGCCAGGGCAGGGGCTGGCCTTGGGCAGCTGGCTTGTCGTGGTCCGCTCTCCAGCCACTGCTTCCAGCTCACCAGGGCCCGCCCAGCCCCTCCCAGGGGAGAGCGGAGTGTGGGCCTCGCCTCGGCCTGCCAGGGACCTGAGCCAAGGGCCCTCGGCAGCTCGGAAGGGGGCCGTGTGCAGGCCCGCCCCAGGAGCCCTGGAAGAGGAATGTGGCCTAATTAATTCTCCGCAGCTCAGAGGGCCTCGCCTGGAGGGAGCCGCTGCCAGGACAGGCCCGCCAGGCTGCCACTGGGCCGGCCTGTCCATCACTCAGTGCTGGAGAGACTGAGGGGACAGCACACGGGGAGCTGGGAGACGGGGGCTCAGGGAGCTGGCCCTTCGCCTCCAGGCACACACGTGTCCTCCGACCCCTTCACGGCTAAAACTACGATGATGGCAGTAACCTGTAGGCCCCGAGCGCTCACGGGACGGCAGCCTCTGTGCGAAGCAGGCCGTAGGCTCTCTCATCGTGGCCTCACGAGGACCGATGAGGAGGGGGCTCTTATCTCCATCTTGCTGGTGAGCTACCTGAGCGTCAGAGAGATAAACTCTCCTGCCCGGGATCAAGCATTCAGGAAGCCTGAGCAGGGAAAGTGGGATTTAGAGTCGGGCAGTCTGGGTCTCCAGAGCACGTTGTCATAAGTGCCGTGCTGGGCCGGCTCAGCCGGGGAAATCGAGGCCCCAGGGAGGTAGGATTCTGTTCCCAAGGACAGCTGGCTAAAAAGGGGTCCCAGGCTAGTAAATGGAGTGAGGACCTGCAGAAGGAAAGGCCATGCCTCTAGCCTCTGCTTCCAGAGGCTTCCCAGGGGCTTCTCCCTCCCTCGCCCACGAGTGACCCCCAGGGAGGCGGGGCTCACTACTCCAGGCAGGTGGGGCAGGAAGAAGTGATCCTGTCTCCCTAGAGTCTCTAGCCATGCAGTGCCAGGACCCAGAGCCCCTGTGACAGCACCCCCAGCTGGGCCGCGCACCCTGAGGCTCCTCCCAGGGAACCTATTCCCCACACAGTGGGGACACGGAGGCCAAGGGCGGCTCAGGGCATCAGGGAGGGCCTAGACCAGGGCCTTATGGCTAGAGAGTGGCAGAGCCAGGACGGGCACCCATACTGGCCTGAAGCAGACCGGAAGGAGGGCAGAGTGGCCACATCGTGTCCCCACCTCCCAGCCTCTGCTTCCTCATCTGCCGTGCAGGGGTGAGAGGGCGGGTGCATGGGCTTGTCCCGGGGCTCCTTAGTAACAGCCCACGCTAACAGCACTCCATGTGTCAGGCACCATCCTAAGTACTGTATTTAATTTTAAAATTGTATTCCTAACTACATAATGTATCATCATAAGGCTGTACCGTAACGTGTCGCCTCATAGGTGTACATTTAAGTTTGTCCAATTTCCCACCAGTAAAATAGTACTGTGTGCTATGTTTGTACATAAATTTTATATTCATTCCTAATTCTTTTTTGCTACATATTTTTTTATTGAGACATAATTCACACACCATAAAATTCCCTCTCTTAAAGAGTACACTTCAGTGGGTTTTAGTATATTCACAAAGTTATACAATCCATCACCACCATCTAGTTCCAGAACATTTTTATCTCCCCCAAAAGAAATAGCCTTGGCAGTCATTCCCCACATCTCGGTTCCCCCCCATCCCCAATTCCTGAAATTACCGATCTACTTTCTGTCCCCATGGATTTTCCTACTCTGGACGACATTTCATATAAATGAAATCACTCGACGTGGCCTTTTGTGTCTTCTTTCACTTAGCATCAGGTTTTCAAGTCCCCTCCACGGCACAGTATGCATCCGTATTTCATTCCTTTCCATGGCAGAATGACATCCCATGCTAGGGATGGATTACGTTTGGTTTATCCATTCATCCTCTGAAGGGCATTGGGGTTGTTTCAACTTTTTGGCCTAAGCACTTTTTAGCCCTCAACAACCCTATGGGGAGGTGCTGTTCTGTCATAATATAGACAAAAAGACTGAGGGTCCTTTCCCAGGTCATTTAGCTAGTGAGCAGCAGCGGTGGGCTTTGACTCAGGAGTCTGAGTCCCTGGGATGATGACTTTGACCTTCGGGCAGTACTGCCTCCTCAGTCAAGTAAGACAGTGTGGGTTGGTGCCCACAGTAAACTGCACTGGACGGGTCATCCATCAGGCCTTTAGCAAAGGGTGGCATTTCTCAGCAGTGTTTCTGAAGCTGGCAGAGCCAGGGTCTGCCAAGCAAGGCCCCGAGGTAGAACAGGGATGTCAGAACACCCAGTGATAAAAAAAATTGCTATCTTGGCACACAGGTGATTCTTTCAGGAATGGGGACATCTCTTCTCACCCAGGTGGGCCTGCTCCCCCACTGAGCATCATTGACCCACAGCCCAAAGCCCATTTCTCCACCCATCCCCACCTAGGAAGCCATGGTTCCCCTCACAGCCCCAAGGCCCTGCCACTGGGCAGCAGAGGGTGGCCTCTGGGTGGAGTCAAGGTCAGAAGTACAGCCAAGGTCATGAGTGACCTTGGGTGGGTCTCTACCTCCTTGTGCCTTCCATCTATTAAATAATGGGACAAGAAATCTTAATGCTTTCTTTTTTTTTTTTTTTTAATTACAAAGTAAGACAATACATACACAAAAGCTTGTGGCTAAAAAAAAAAAAAATGTAAAGAATATAAGGAGCATCTAGATTAAAAAGTAAGTCTTCTCCCTGCCTCTCACTCCAAGGTAACCACTCCGAGAATGAGGTATGTAGCCTTTTGCTATGGATTCAGATAGATGTTTTATATCTGACTTTTTAGAAGTGTTTAAAGTAATAAATGGAGACCTAGGTCTCCCCATTCTACAGCCTGCCTTCCTCATTCCGGAGGCATCTTTCCAGACCAACACACATGGATCCACCCCAGTCTTAATGTTAGCAGCTCCACGATGGCCCCTGGAACAGTCGGACAGACTGCTGTCTGTTTAACCGTTCACCTGCTGATGCCTTCTGGATGGCCTTCATTTGTCGTGTTCATAAACATGCTGCAGTGAACATCTTGTTTATATGATTTGTCCACGAAGAACAGATTTTTAGACATGAATTAGCTGGGTCAAAGGACAGGCACATTTTAAGTATACTGCCAAGAATGATGTTCCAGTTTGCACCCCTGCACTCGCTGGGTATGAGCACCCTTTCCCTTACATCCCTCCCAGCCCTGGAGGCTCTGATACAGAAAACCTTTCTTTGCAAGGAATCTGATGTCCAAGAGACACACCTCTCGCCACCTGGGGTGGGAAGGGGAAGGGGTCTGGTGGTGTTCTGATGTCCCACCCCTCCCAGCTGGTACAGAGGACCCTTCGGCATCTCCCAGTGCTGGTATCTGGGATTGCATCTGGTTGCAAGCCTGTCCCCCTGTGGTCAGTGTCAGTCCCCAGCCTCTCAGTTGTCCCCCAGGGAGCTTGACGGTGGAGCAGAAATTGGCCAGTCTTCTCCCTCAGCTGACCCCACCCTCCCCTAATAAATGTGCCTTGGGTGGGGTGCCTGGGTGGCTCAGATGGTTAAGTGTCATGATCTCCAGGTCTGGGATCGAGCCCCATGTCAGGGGGCCCAGCTCAGTGGGGAGTCTGCTGTTTCTCCCTCTGCCACTCCCCCTGCTTGTGCTCTCTCTCTCTCTCCTTTCCCTCCCTCTCTCTCTCTCTCTCTCTCAAGTGAATAAATAAAATCTTCAAAGATAAATAAATAAATGTGTCCTGGAGACACATTCCAGGGGCAGCATCTTCACTGGAAAGCATGACCCCAGGCACTTGAACCTGCAGGTTTTTGGAAGTGGGGGAGCCTGGGGCATCCATCCGCTCAAACTGTGATCCAAACTGGTCTCTTTGAAAAGACTGGATCCTGCTCTTGCCTCTACTCAGGCCTTGCTATGTAGACCCTTCTGGGCGCCAGGCTCCCAGCTGCCAGGCTGGGGAGATCCCTCCCAGGGAGTAGTGCTGAATCGGGCCCCCTGGCCCTGAGCACTCATTACTGCCAGGGTGGAAGGAGAGCTCCTCCTGGGAGGGGGCAGCCTGGGGACCAGGGCAGGGCAGGGAGGGCTGAGGAGGGGAGCGTGCCCACACCCACTCAGGGCCAAGCGCCTGAGGCTCCCTCCCCGTGACTTTGAAACAGTATATCCAGGGGAGTGGGACCAGGCTGGAGCTCATGCGCACAAGGGAGCACCGACGTGGAAAATGTAGTCTCCGTGTGCGCAGCTAGCGATATTTCTGCACGTCTACAGACATTCGGGTTTGTGTCTCATGTGACGGGTATTCGTGCACAATTCACACGTGTGCACATTCCTGTGCGTGCCGACAGGGACAAGTATACGTGACTAGGAGTGCCCCTGCGTGTGTAAGTCCGCCCGATTGTGGCTCACACGTGTGTGCACACCTGTGCCTACATATGTGTATGGGCATGAGGATGCGTGTGTGCCTGCAGGCTGTGCATGCAAGTCGTGTGACAGGTCACGGGTGTGTGGGTGCCCGAGTGACATAAGCACACACAGGTGCGTGTGTTTACGTCCGGGTATGTGTAAGAACAGGTGCATGAAGGGTCGGTAAGTGTGGATGGGGTGTGTGTACTAGTGTGCACATGTGAGTGTGGATCTAGAGGTGTTTCAGTACGTGTGTGGAAACACTGGACTCCTCCTGGTCTGTGGACCTTGACATCTCTCTGGGAACCTGCCCCCGCCCTTGCCTGGACCTCCCCCCGGCTCACACTGAGGAACAAACAGAAGGACATTGTCACCGTATAAACTCCAAATGTCTTGTATTCTTTACAGGCAGATTATTTTAGTAACTAGTAAGTCATGATAAGCTTTATTGATTTGAAGGACAGACATGGATATATCAGCGATGTAAAATGTATATGGAATTAGAGCAAAAAGCATGGAGGTGGAGGATTTCTCACCCCCAACCTCCAGGGCGCTATTAGCGGTCTGGGCTAGCCGTGCTGCCAAGTGCAGACGGGTCAGGCAGGGAAGGGGAGGGAGGAGCCAGAGCAGAGGCCCCCTGCCTCGTTTCCCAAGGCTGCCCACCCCTGAGCTCCATCCCCACCGCACACCAGGAAGACGATGGTCCCGGGCCCTCGGGCCTCCAGCTCTGGCTCAGGTGAGGGTGGAGGAGTGTATCGGGCAGAGCCCTGGCCAGCCCTGCTCTGACAGGCAACCGGGCAAGACACGGCCCCCTCAGCCTCCATGTCCGCGTCTGTAACTCAAGGATAACTCAAAATACAAGCTCCTATGTCTGCCTGCCTTTCTTTGCTCACCCTCCCTCCTGCCCCTAGAACAATTTCCATGCCTCCACCCCAGTCCCTTGGCTCCTCCCTCTGCTTGCACTACCTCCTTGCCTCGGGCCTGACCCACAAACTTCTACCTACCTGTCAAAGCCCCCGCCCCGGTCATCACCTGGCTACATATTTGCATCGTCCCGACTGGACTATGATCTCCCAGGGCAAGGACAGGCTCAGGGCATTCCTAGGTCCCCAGAGCCTACCCCAGCCTCGCATGGCTTAGATATAAGTCACTATTTGACTTTAAAAGTAGAAGATAAAGAGGGAAGGGGAGGGAGAGGACAGGATCTAGAAGCAACAATGTTTAGTACACACAGCAAGTCGTTGGGTGCCCACACACTGGGTGAGTCAGCCTGATCTTTGCCCTGGAGGAGGGAAGAAAAAGCCCCACTTATCAATCTCCACCTGGTGCCGGCACCACTCCCGGCCACTTACAAATCTTATCGCATTGGCTCCCCACCACATACCTGGGGGGTAAGCAGTATTTTTATTCCCATTTTGTAGATGCAACAACTGACCCTCAGAGGCGAGTCAGCAGCAGAGCTGGGACTCAGGCCCTCCTGACCCTGGGCCTTCAGGCTCTCTCCACCCAGATCTCTTCTCTCATCTGCAAGTTCCCTCCCAGCCTGCCCACAGTCCCATGGCACTTAGCAAGTGTCTGTGGGTCCCCGGGGAGCGGCCGAAGGTGCCCTCGGCTCATGCCCTCAGGAGCAGGCCGGATGAAGAACAGGGTTGGTGGACAGATGCTCCAGCTCCCTGGTGCCTTGGGTGGGACAGCTCTAAGACTGGTTCTTCAGCACCTCCCGGAGGTCCCAGTTCCCACCTGCTGCTCTATGACTTGTCCAGATTGCCTTCCCTCCCTGTTCTTTCACTTCCCACCTCCTTTAAGGCTTCCGCAAATCACCTTGCAAGTCAACTCTATGCCCTCAAATCCTAGTTCAGGTCTGCTTCTGGGGACCCCAGCCCAGAACAGAGGGGCAGCAGCTGGGGGTCTGTGCGTGGCTGAGCGGCCAGGAGAGCCTTGCTCCAAAGGGACCCCTGTCTCAGAGGCCAGGAGGCTCGTGTGGGTCTGAAGCAGCTCCGGGGAGGTCCCAGGCCATCCGAGGAGCCCCAGCAGGCGGGAGGCCGGCCCAGTGGCAGTCCAGGGCTCTGTACAGTGTCGGGTCAGGGCGTGGGGCTCCGTGTGCGCTGGGGACAGAGGGTGTGGGTGTGGGCTCAGCAGCTGATGGGAGGCAGGGCTTATCTCAGGGCCTAAGACTGCACCCAGGCCTTCCACCCTTCTGTAGAAGCACACCGCAGACACCCAAGCCCCGGCAGGCCTTGGGGCAGCCCCCAGGAAGAGCCCCTGGGCCCTCTTCTGGCCCTCTCCCGCTCAGCCCCCTCTGGCCTGGGTCCTTTGGCAGAGAAGGGAGGCTGCAGGGGGTGAGGCCCCAGGTATGAGTCCCAGAAGCCCGGTGCCCTTCCCCGAAGGGCCTCAGCTTTCCAGTCATCAAATGGTGGGAGTGAGGAAGTGAATGCAGGGATCTTAGCACCCCTTCGGGGGCCCCTGCTCTCCACTTCGGGCAATCATTTGTTGCAAAACATCAGACCTGGCATATCTTGACCCTCATCCCTACACACTTTCAGAAGAGGGTATTGTAGGGCGCCTGGGTGGCTCAGTTGGTTAAGCGACTGCCTTCGGCTCAGGTCATGATCCTGGAGTCCCGGGATCGAGTCCCGCATCGGGCTCCCTGCTCGGCAGGGAGTCTGCTTCGTCCTCTGACCCTATGCCCTCTCATGTGTTCTTTCTCTCTCATTCTCTCTCTCTCAAATAAATAAATAAAATCTTTAAAAAAAAAAAAAAAAAGAAGAGGGTATTGCTTTACCCAGAGGAATAAAGCGCTAATGGTGGAAACTCAAGCATTGGAAGAGACAGAGCCTGACTTTGGGGGCTGGCCTTCCTTACGCCCCTCAGATCACACCATGTCAGCCCCTAGGCAGGCATGGGGGAAAAGCGTCAGGTCGGAAAAGCACACTTGGGCTCAAATCCTGTGTGACTCAGAGAAGCCCCTTAACCTCTCTGGGCCTCAGCTTCCTTGGCTATGAAATGGGCTGACCACTGCCCCACTGGCCCCCAGGTAAGCATCTTCACTCTCCTTCAATCCTCAAGCTGCTGAGGAAGCAACTCTGGGCAGAAGTTGACAGAAGAGGAAATAGAGGCCCAGAGAAGAGCAGGCAGGCCCTAAGAAGCCCAGCCCCTGCTCTGGTGGGCACTGAGAGGTCTGGGGCCTTACTGCCCCCCTGCCCAGCAGCCCCTAGGCCTGGGCTCTGCCCTGTCCATTCCAGTGTCCCCTGCCTGACCTGGCCCTGACCTCACACTCACCCGCTGCCCAATTCCTGCACCTGGCTGGTGGAGCAGCTAAGGCTGGGCCTGCAGTATCTGCCCTCCCCTCGGATACCTTTGGCCTCGGGAATGCCGGGAGCTGGGCCAGTAGGTCCAAGGGCTCACAACCTGATCTTACTACCTCGAGAAGCTCTTAGAGCCTCACAGCACCTGGGGTAGGCCAGCATGCCCTAGCCACAGAGGGAAACTGAGGCCCTCTGACTTCAGCCAGGAGGGGGAATCGGAGGCCTCTTTGGTTATCCTAAGTGGGAATCAGGACAGCAGAAGAAATGGAATCAAAATAATTCTCCTAATAGGCGTATACCCTAAAAAAATGTTCCCCGAATTGTTCATGTAGTTGTCCGTATATGATTTGTACACGTTTCCATGTAAATGTTATGCTCTTGAACTTCATATAAGTTAAATACTATGGTAGGTACTCTTCTGTGTTTGGCCTCTTCTGGAGCACGTTTTGACATTCATCAATGTTGTTACAGGCAACAAAATGCCTCCTTTTTCCGTGCTCTGTAGTATTCCATTGCATGACTAGATCACGATCTGTTTATCCATTCCGCTGTTGATGGAAGTGGGCTGGTTCCAGTCCGGAAGCCAACACAAATAATGTGGCTTTGAACATTTTTGCACCTCACTTCGGTGAACATCTGTGTGTATTTCTGCTGGGGGAGCAGAGTTTTCGGGGTACTCAGGGGTGGGATTTCTGGGTCATGGGATAGACACATCTTGAGCTTTATCGGACTCTGGCAAGCAGTGTTCCAACATGATTTACCACTTCACGCTTCCATCCATGGCACGGGACGGCCTCACATTCTCGATAGCACTTCTAGGGCCAAATTTTCTCCTGTTAGCCATTCCTGCAGGTGTGGAACGGTATCACACTGCGGGTTTATTTTGCATTTCCCTGATGCTTAATGAAGTTGAACACGTGCCTTAGTTTGCATCCCCTAGGAGCAGAGCCTGGGACAGGGACGCGAGCAAGTTGTTTCGTTGGCAAATGTATTACTCTCCTAGCGTTGCCCTAACGGGCCACCACTCACCATGTGGCCTAAAGAGCAGACGTTTATTTTCTCCCGGTTCTGGAGGCTGCAAGTCCAAGATCAAGGTGCCCCAAGGTTCGTTCCTGGCAGGGTGGTCTCCCCCTGTCTGATGGCAGCCTCGTGCATGTCCTCACGTGGCCGCGTCCCTGTGTGTGCGTGGAAAGAGGTCTCTTATAACGAGCATATTCTCTACAGACAGATGTATCTCCTCCTCTTCCTAGAAGGATACTAATTCTATCCCTTAAGGCTTTACTCTTATGGCCTCATTTAACCTTCGTTACCTCCCCTACAGGCCCTGTCTCCAAATACAGTCACAGTGGGGGTTGGGGGGCACAATTCAGTCCATACCAGCGGGTGATCCAAGAAGATTCATGTGGGGCTGCAGAAGCCAGAGAGACAAGGAGGAGGCCACTGAAGTGTGGGTCAACAAGCAAGCTGCTGCCTGGGCCATCTGGACTTTAATCCCGCAGGGAGACTCTGGGAAACTGTGTAAACCACACCTCGGAGTTATCCCACTCTGGGAACGAGGGAGCTGGGCCAATAGGTCACTGGCTGAGGGCTATGGCAGCTATGGGAGGACGCCGGCTCCCTTGTAGAGCACAGCCTCCCCCCTGCAGCTCAGAGCTAGAGGTGCCGGCTGCTGGAAGCACATGCTACAGCACGTCTTCACACACTAGGAATGGCCACAGATCGAATTCCCACTTGTGTGTAGGGGCTTCTTGAGTGCAGTGGGATTTTGAAGGCTGCATGCTGACTGACAGGCAGGAGAGGGCATTCCAGCACGGGGAATAGCACAGCCAGGGGCCTAGAAGAGGGAACAGTATTGCCCAGCCTGGGGCTGTGAGGGAAGGGGAGGCAGGTGAGACTGGGGTGGGGTCCAGCAGAGACCCTACCACGCAGGTCAGACGGGAAGCACCCAATCTGGGTGATGTTCCTAAGACCACCCCACGTGCTTCCTTCCGCATGTCCCAGTCCTCTGACTCTCCCTGATCCGGCCCCCAGCACAGCAAGCACCCCCAAATCACAAGCATGCCCCACGTAGCCAGGAGACACCACGTCCAGTAGAGAGGCTGCAAGCCAGGCCAGGGACCTGGCCAGAGAGCAAGGACGAAGGAACTAGGCTTTTCCTGGGGCGGCAAAGGCCTAGGCCACTGTGTGAGAATTAGGGGAGCCGAGGGCTGAACAAGGATCTTGAGCTACGGTATAGAGGGTGTCCTAACATGTTGAGAAGGGCCACTCAGTATTTAATCTCATGCCACCTGAACTCAGAGTGGGCCGCTCCATTGGGGTCTTCTCACAGGTCAGAACCGTGTTTGTTTGCACAGTGTGGGGAACCTGCACAAGAGTCAGGGAAAGCCTGGGCCCAGGGGTGCAGGCTTGGATGGCACCCCCCACCCACCACCATTTTAGCCTGAGGGGGACTAGACAGTAGGAGCCTCAGACAGGCCTGAGCAGGGTCCAACCTCTCTGCGTGGCTATCAGTATGGAGTCCAGCCATAGTCAATTCTGTATTCAAATAACGAGCATCTTCTCTACAGACAGAGGTGTAACCCTGGAGAAGGCCAGGCATCGGCCGCACCTGTCTGTCAGGCCAGACTTTCTGTGGCAGACCACGTCTCCTGCCTTAATCCTGCCCTGTCCGTATGGCTCTGGTGGGGCTCTCTCCCCACATGCCCAGGCAGGGCAACTCATGAACCAGGCCTGGCCAAGCAGAGCGCCCACCCCCCAGGCACACCAATTGGCTCAGGGATAAACACATGACCCAAGCCAGGCCAATAGGAGTCTTCCCTGAGACTTTTGCCAGAGCTCTCTGGAAACTCTTCTGAGACTGTGAGCTATAAAGATGAGATTGTAGCAGTTGGTGGACATCTTGCATCACAAAGAGAAAATCTGCCTGGAAAAAAACAAAGGCAGGCAAGTCTCACAGGGAGATGGAGAGATGGTCTTAATGGCATCAATTAAACACCTGGATGCAGCATGTCTAAAGTTCCTCAGACTTGTCATTTGCATGAGACAACACATTCCCTGCTCTGCTTACATTTCATCAGGGTTTCTGTCACTTGGAGTCTAAAGGGGTCTGATTAAAACACCAGGTGAGAAAACAGCCAAGCCCTGTCTGCACATTTATATCCCAGGAATACACAGAGAAATGCAGGGAGGTGTTTTTTTGTTTTTTTTTTTTAAAGGCCCGTTGCAATTAGAATGTTGCAATGAGGCAAAGATCCATGTCCCGCTGCCCTTCTTTGAGAAGTGACAATTGACTAACTAGATAGAGCAAATGCGGCCAGCAGGTTATGTTCAAGAGTTCCGGATGTTACTCACACTGGAAGGGGCGTGTCTTGGCAACCTGCCTTCCATCTGACTTCCCAGAGTGCTCTGGAAGGTGGCAGTGGCTGTGGTGCCCTTTTCTGACCAACGGTCCTGGGGCTGTGTCATTACTCCTTCATCTGCTGAAATGGGAGCTTCAGAGCTACATAGATTTAGGAGAAAGGGAAAAAAATATTGCAATTTGTGCAACTCCAACATAAACGGGCATTGTTGCACATTGCTCAGCTGATTCCTTTGTCAATTCCAATAAATTCAACAAACCACCTAAGTGGCCACCCATAGGGATCTGATTAAATAAATGATAGTATGGAGACTGAAAAAGAAGTAAGGTAGCTCTAAAATGTCCTGTCATAGAAATTTGTCTATCATGTATGAAGTGTTAAAAGCAATTTGCACAAACTCCAATAAAGTATTTTCTTTTAAAAAAAGCAATTTGAAGAATAAGATGTGTAGCATATACACATTAAAAAAAATGGCCATCCTATCATTTGCAGGAGGCTTATAATGTACACACTTAGATGTGGAAAAAAAGGAAAAATAAACTGTTTGCAAGTAAAGGTAACTCATTCTCTTCGGGAGATTCAGTTGAGGCAAACTTCAGTTCCCTATCAGAGCTAACTCCCTTCCAAGGTGGGGTCTATGGGCTGGAAGCTTCAGTATACTCACGGCATCAAGAAAGGACCTCTCTTGGCCTCATGTCACCCTCTGCTGTAGTGTCTCACTCTGATGGTTCTGAACCCCAGTTTCTGTCCTTTTACCTGTGCAGCCGGTGGAACCCAGTCTCTGTTCTGACTTGGGCAAGGACTGGCGGAGGCTCCAGAGAAGTAAGGCTGACCGAGATCCCCAACAGCGAATCCCCTGGGGTCTGGCTGGGACTGGAGGGTCATTGCATCCCTGTCCAGGGTCCTGACTGGCAAGTGACCAGCCAGAGCTCTCAGGGGCCTTCTGTGTCCTCCCTTTATGGGAGCAGTGAGAAATTGGGGCATCCTTTCTACACCACACAGGAGATGAGCACGATGGGGGGCACTGTCATCTGTCATCTTCTCTCTGTCTGAACACCTTGTAGTGGGCTAAATGCTGGTCTCCAAAAAGACATGTCCACATCTTAACCCCCAAAACTTGTGAGTGCAATTTGACCCCCCCCACACACACACACAAAAAGTCTTTGCAGACGTAATTAAGGATCTCAAGATGAGCTCACCCTGGACTATCTACCTGGCCCTAAATCCAATGACACGTGACTTTATAAGAGAAAGCTAGAGGGCGATTTGACACAGAAGAGAAGTCTCAGAAACAGAGGGAAAAAAGCTGTGGAAGGCAGAGGCAGGGATTGCGGTGACCCAGTCACAGGAATGCCAACAGCCACCGGAAGCTGGAAGAAGAAACAGACTGTCTCCGAGAGCCCTGCCACTACCATGATTTCAGACATCTGGCCTCCAAAACTATCAAAGAGTAAGTTTCTGTTGTTTTAAAACCACCAGGTTTATGGTCATTTGTCAAGACAGCCCAAGAAACTAATAGACACCTCCTGTTCCCTGTCTGTTCCATCGTGGGCATGGACCAAACAACCTCCAGGACAGCCTCCAGCAGAGTCCTGGAGCTCGAGAAGTGGGCAGAAGCCCCCCATCTGGAGCTTCTATCTTTTCTACAGCCCCTCACCAGGCTGGGGCTCAGAGAAAGGTGGGGCACTGGGTCTCTCAGGCAGCTCTTCGTCTCACTCTTGCCTCCTCCAGATCTGTTTTTCTAACTCTCCGGTGGCTCTTCTGAGAAGCAGAAACAGTGCCCACCTCCTCTCAAGCTGGGCAGAGATTTCCCTACATCTCTCTATCTGTGCCTTAGAGTCCAACTCCATGGTAGTCCTCCAAGACTGACTCTTGATGTCTGCAGAAAAGATGTAGGAACAGAGAAATGTGCTTTCTCCCTCAGAGTAGATGGTGTTGATTCTCTGCCCATCTTCTATTTCCCTGCCCCTCTTCTTGAAAACACCTGTTTTCATTCTGGAATCCACCTAGCCTTCACATTATCTTCATGCTTCAAGGAAAGACAGCCCCAACTTCGGCTCCAGAGACACTTCTGACGGGTGTCATGGAGTCCCATCCCACTTGCCAGCGTGATGGTCCAGAAACCCAGGCATAGATAACAGTGCAGGGTGCACCCCCAGCCATTGGCACCAGTATGTGACTCTAGCCAAGATGCAAGGGGAGACTCCTGGAGCTTCTGAGAAAGCTGTTTCCTTGCTCTTAAGAAGGATCTAGCAGAAGAGACATGTTCTCCCTTTCTCTAAGTATCGTGGTGATGAATTTGTAGTGTGGCCCTTTCGATTTTTGAGGGAAGTCAGCCCATGGATGAAGCCATCAGATAGAGGAGAGCCCGGCCAAGGGACTGCAGAGAGATGGGTCAGAGTTGCTGGTTTAAGCCAGACCTGAAGCACACCCTATCTCCGGAGTCTGGCTACCTGAGCCAGTACAACGCACTGTTGAAGACATTTGTATTGGACTTATTGTTATCTGCAGCCCAAAGCATCCTAACCCACAAGTCACTCACCAAAGCCAGTTTTTAATACTGTTGAGATCCTATTTTGGGAGTCAAAAGCTAACTAAGCCTTCTTCTTTGTTCCTTTTTATATTACTATTCTATTTTAATCCTCCCTGAAGCAAATGGATGCCTCTGGCTGAATAAGAGAGTGTCACATAAGGAAGTATGAGAAAAAATACACATTACTGTATTTCAAAGAAATTATCCACATTACACTGACATTGACACAAAAATCAGGGGGAGGAACCCCCAAACTGTTAATAGTGGTCGCCTCTGGGGAAGGGAATTTCGGAGAAGTGGACCTCCCTTTCTAGGTTGGTGTTACTGTAATGTTTGCATTTTAGAGTAAGCATAAATTACATTTGTAATTTAAAATCCTGATGATTTAAATTCATCCAAGGCATCCAGAGTTCCCTTAGGTGCCTGTTATGGCTCACTTGTCAATTAGGCAGGAAGCGTGTCTGGACCTAGCAAAGCCTCGAGAAGCCTGGGCTCGATGACCGGCTGGGCTGTGCTGCTGAAGGGAAGCCAGTCCTTGTCCTCGACAAGTGGCTCGAGTTCCCAGCAGGGACCTGTGGGGACACCCTCACCAGACGCAGCCACACTCACCAGTGCTGCCTGCTCAAGGTCCTCCCCGAGGACCCCCCAGCCCGGGTTCTGTTTTTGTTGTTTTGTTTTTCCGTTGTCTGTCTCCCCCACTGGAGAGTGAGCTCTCTGAGGGCAGGACGTCTGTGGGGTTCTTGCGTGCCCAGCCCCCAGGGCACCGTGTGTGGCTTCAGTGTACTGAGATCAAGGCCGGGGGCTGAGCACAGTCCTTGTCCCTCCTTCTCCCTCACCAGTCACCTAGCCACACAGTTCCCAAGTCCTACAGAAAGTGACTCTTCCTCTGCTCTGTCACCTTGCCTCTCCCTCTCCCCAGACTCTAAGCCCCACCCCGCCAGGCCTTCCTTGGCATTTTTTGTAAAGATTTTATTTATTTATCTGAGAGAGAGAGAGAGAGTGCAGGGGTGGGGGCAGAGGGAGAAGCAGACTCCCCGCTGAGCAGGGAGCCCTTCACGGGGCTTGACTCCCAGACCCCGAGATCATGATCTGAGCTGAAGTCAGACACTTAACCGACGGAGCCACCCAGGTACCCCCCTTCCTTGGCATTTCTTAATCTCCAAGGCCAGCTCCAATGTCACCTCTTCAGTGAGGTGGCTCGGGGCCCTCAGCAGTCACACGGATATTCCTTGCTCCCAGCCTCTCGGTCACTTGTTTGTTCACGTGTCTGTGTCCCCCCAGCCACTGTCCCCCAGCCCCACCGCTGCTCCTCAGTGGATGGTCTTCTGAGCTGGGCACGGGCCAGCTTCTCTCGGCGTGTCCGGGGCTCCTACAAAGAGCACGACCGGGGACGACACAGAGCTCAGGAAAGTTTGGTTCTAAAGGAGTGGGTGAAGAAATGAATGGATGAGCTCCCGTTAGTGAATGGGCACGTGAAGGAGCAGGCAGATGCATGAATGAACGAGAGAAGGAGTTACTGAGTGAATGAGTCAGTGACTGTGGGAAGGGGGGAGGAAATGGTGAGTAGCCTGGGAAGGAGAGTGAGCCCAGAAGGTTTCCAGCCTTCTCTAGCAGCCCTGGCATCAGAGTCCCCACCACCCCGGGCCTGTGCTCTGTGCCAACCAGACCTCACGATGCCTCCTCCCAGAGCCAGCTCACGTCAGTGCTGCTTAGCACACGCTCCCTGATGCTGGCCAGACCCTGGCTGGGCCATGAACCAGACAGGGCCCTGCCCTGGGGCTCCTGGGACCGGGGCAGACAGACAGCCTCATAAATAGACCCAATGCCATGCTGGGCAGACATGTGTTCTGGCAGAGTGGTGAGCTCAGGGCTGGCTCTGGAGCCTGGAGGAGGGCAGAGCCTGACGGAGGGATCTGGGACAGCCTCGGGGGAGGGACCTTGGAGCAACACCTGGAAAGACAGGGAGGGTACAGAAAGGGCACTCGGGGCAGGAGGTGACAGCGTCAACAAAGGGAAAGTGGCTGGAGGACGCAGAGCACTGGGGAAGGGCGGTGGGGGGGAGGGGCTGAGGGTGCGGAGGGTCCCAGAACAGCTCTCTGAAGTAAGTCCTAGGCCAGGCGCCGTGGGCTGTGCGGGGGGACAGGACCTCCGTGGGTGCTGGGGCCCGAGCTGGGGATGGAGACGTAGCAGGATATAAGGCAGGGTTATGATCCAGACGGAGGATGATGGGGGGGAACATACCAAGGAGTTTCCAGGGTGCTCAGGGCTGGGGCCTGCTACGGGTTTTGCATAATTTAGCTTGTGGTTTCTCTCCATAAAGAAGTAGCCATCATCCTCCCAGCCCTAGGACTCCCTACCAGCATCATGAGGCATTTAGGAATCCCAGACTGGGAAGTTTTGGGGGGAAGTAACACTTACAAGTGGGTGTTTATAAGTCAGGATTGTTTTGCAATGATTCCAATCATGGGGGAGGTTCTGGGCCTCCTGAAGCAAATCAGAGAATTTCAGAATTTGACCTTGACACTGGGTCAGTGGAGACCAGGGAAGCTGCCGAACAGCTTACAATGCACAGGACGGCCTTCCACAACAAAGAATGTTCCAGTCCAAAATGTCAATAATGCCGAGGCTGAGCGAGCCCGCTCTGACAGCTGAGAAGGTTGAGGACACTGGATCAAAAGAGGGTGCCCAATAATGACAGTAGCCCCTCACATGCGCGAGGATCTGAGCTGAGTACCCCCCACCCCACCCCTGTTAGCTCATGTAACCTATTCCACTTTGAGGACTGGGAAACTGAGTACCGAGGAAGTACATGACTTGTCCAAGGGCACACAGCTGGTGGGTGCTGGAGGCAGGGTTCCCCCCCCTCCCCGTCCTCCCCGGATAGCCTGGCCCCAGAGGCCATGCTCCTGGTCATGACTTGTCATGGCCTTCCATGTCGCCCAGTAGTTGGGGCGGAGCTGGGACTGGGGCCAGGACCCCACTCTCTGCTCTGCTCTGTGCCCCCGCCCCACGCCAGGGTCCCGGGCTTCTCTGCTGCAGAAAGAGAGCTTGGCAGCTAGGACCTCGGCTGGTCAGGGAGGCAGTGGGCGGGCAGGAGACAGATCCCAAGGACAGAGGGCTTTTGTCTGCCTGCAGATGGGCAGGCAGGCCTGGGCCGTGCCGTCCGGCCGGCCCAGGGGCCAGTCGGGTGCAAACTCATTAGCCGGCTGCGGAGGCTGCCAAGGAGCCGGGAACAATTACAGGGCCGAGCTCCAGCTGGGAAGAGGGAGCTGCACCAGGAGAGCCGCTGAGCTGTCCTGCCCTCCGCCGTGGGCCCGGCTTCCTGGGAGGCAGTTGCAAGGTTTGCCTTCAGGATGGTGACAGCAGCTCCATCGGAACCCACCATGCGCTGGGCTGGGCGCATTTGGCGCCTCGTCTCCGCGCCTCGTCTCCTTTCATCTCTAAACGCCCTTGGGGTGGGAATGATTAACTCTGTTGCATTCACTTATCCGGCCACCCATTCATTCGCCAAGTATTTATTGAGTGCCTACTATGCGCCAGCAAAGCAAAGCATGGAGGTGGAAGATGCAATAGCCAGGGGTCAGCAGGCA
The DNA here is from genome assembly GCF_029215605.1 of Mirounga angustirostris. Taxonomy (NCBI): domain Eukaryota; kingdom Metazoa; phylum Chordata; class Mammalia; order Carnivora; family Phocidae; genus Mirounga; species Mirounga angustirostris. The sequence continues at coordinate 158,193,037 of NW_026991712.1, forward strand.
TCATTTAGGGCACAGGGAGCCATCTGGGACTCCCTCCCTTCCTCCCGTTGCCAATGCCTGCCACCTGTATAAGGCCTCAGGCCACCACTGCTTCTGCCCCTTCTCCAATACAGCCCTGGCTTGGGCCCCGGAGAGTCTCCCAGAGGAGGGGCTGAGATGGACCCCAACTACACAGATCATGTGACCTTGGTCAGGCAGCCCCTTCCCCTTCCTCAGCTTTGTAAGAAAGCTGATCAGAGCAAGTCGGTGGCATCTTAAAGGCAAGGTTTCTGAGCACTTCCTTCAGGTCAGGCAGCAATCCCTTGAGACAGGTAATATTACAGATTTACAGAGAAGAGATGGGAGGCTGAGAGAGGGGACATCACTTGCCCAAGGCTGTGCGCTTGCAAATGGCCCAGTGGGGATTCACATGCAGGTCCATCTGACTCTGGAGCTCCGCTCATAATAAAAAGCTGCTCACTTGCGTAAGTCTATGCATTTTGACCCAAGCAACAAGCAGTCCTCAGGACTCGACCGGTAGGAAATAATCCAAGAGAACCAAAAGGTGTTCACCGCAGCCATACTTACAAGACGGCGGGTAATTGGAAGCAAACTGAGTGCCCAAGAGCCCTGTCCGCTTTCGAAACCAGGCAGCTCCAGATAAACTGTGGTTAACTGAGCAGCAGCTCCTTGCCAGTACACGCTATTGTAATCCCCCCCAACCCTGCGATGAGGGGGGCTACTTTCCCCATCCCTAAACAAGGCCTCAAAGTTCAGAGAGGATGAGGGGCTGGCTGAGGACACACAGCCAGTGACAGGTGTAGGCGCTAGGCAGTGCTACCGGCCTGATCACGGAAAGGGTAGCTCTGTGCTACAAGAAAGGAAGCTAAGACTCAGAGAAAGGAAGCCAACCTTCAAGGCCCCACCACTGAGGAGCAGAGCACTGGCACCGGGGTCCATGCTCTGGGAACGCCGTCCCCCACACCGCCACCAACCGACTGGGGGAACCGCAGGTGAGTCATCCAGCCTCAGCCTCCTCGTTTCCCCCTCTGCAAAATGGGGACAAGAGTGTCGGCTGCATCTGGCATTGCAGGAAGGCTTAAGTGAGTGTCTGGCCCAAAGGGGGCCACCACATAAGCGGTGACAACCAAAATGACAAGACCAGTAATCGTAATCGTTACGGTAATTGTTGTACCGAGGAGAAGCATCACACTGGGGAAGGAAGGCTTGCCTGGCAGTTAGAAGAACCGGCTTCGAATCTCACTTCGGACATGGCCCTGTCCTCCCTGGGCCTCAGTCTGGTCACATACAAAGTGGGGGGAGGGCCTTGAAGACATTTCTTGCTCTGATGGGCTCTGAGGCAGGGAATCCTGCGCTCGACTCCCCTGGGTTCTGGCGGCGGGTCCTCCTCCCAAGCTGGTCTGGGCCTGAGGACACTGAGGATGGGCCCCGAAGGAGGACAGAAGGCCTGTGGGCAAGGGTGGCAAAAGGGTTGGACCAGGGGCCCCGCTCCAGGTCCACCAGCACAGCCCTCGGCTTCTGGCCTAGGACTTACTCCAGAGAGCTGTTCTAGGGCGCCCCACACCCTCAGCCCTGGGCTGTCCTTCCCTGTCTGTCCCTCCCTGTCCGCCCTCAGAGGAGATCCTGAACCTCTGAGAAGAGGCAACTGGGGAAGGCAAAGGAAGAAAGGATTGCGTGGCCCATGGCCGAGCGATTTGCATAACAAGGAGGGTCAGGAGCCAGAGAGAGCCAACACCCAGGTGGGGTGAAGGGAGAAGTTGTAGGTGATGGGGGATGAGATGTGGGCCTGCCGCAGACGCAGTGCCCTTCACCAACCCCAGTGGCCTGTTTGGGTCCGGGGACTGGTCCCACGGGCCCCGAGGACGTCTGCCATAGTGGCCCCAGCACAGGAAGGTCACGCCGAAGGGCCAGGGGATGTTTGCCGAATGACAGATCTGCTCCAGCCTTGCCAAAGGCTCTCGGAGTGGAAAGGAACGTGAACATCACCCAGCCGACCCTTTCCTGTCCTACCCGCCCGAGGCGGGGAGTCCCGGGCTAGCTCTGGCTCACACTCTGAATGACGACCGCGGAGCCAGAATTGGAACCCAGCTGTCCTGTGTCTCAAGGCCTTTTTCCAGCTTGATGCTTCAGGCTCTGTCAGCCCGAGGAGTGGCAGGAGATGCTCTCGCCGTGGTTCCAACTTTCCAACCAGCTAGGAGACCTGGGTCGGGGCCTGCGACTCAGCGGCTGGTCTCGCAGGTCAGAGGAGCGTTACATAACAGATGTCAAGTGCTTGGAAAGAAAAGCAATATAAAAGGGGGGGTGGGGGTAGGGACTCAGTGATGCTTTGACTCCTGAGTGGGTGAGGGTGGGGGCAGGGGACACAGTGATGCGGCATGTGTGGGGTGGGAGAGGAGGTGCCGGGAGGCTGAACCCAGGACAAGTCTCCACCGGTGTCTTCATGGCCCTGGGCCCTAGAGGGTGGGTGGCAGGCGGACACACAGGGTCCCTAAAGGTGAGACTCGACCACAAATGGAGGGGAGGCCAGGTGACCCATCGAGGCACCCCAAGGCAGTGGGATGAGAGACCCAGTGAGGCCAAGCCAGCTGTGGGTTAGGGCTTTTGCAAACTCCCAGCGGCAGCCAAAGGCAGGGGATTAGTTTGTAAACAGACAACAAAATCCTACAGAGACAAACACGCTCAGACATGTTCTAACCCACCTCTCTGATGGGCTCGGAGCAGGAACCGCCTGCTCAGGTTGCCCGCCCCTCTCCGAGGGAGTGAGCGGCTTCCCTTGGTCCTGGAGGGGCCAGCGCCCCCCTCAGGCCACCCTTCTGCTCTTTCCCCATTCAAATTCCACAAATCCCCTAGGGGATTATTACTTTCCTCCTTCCCTGCTGGACTCCAGCTTCATCCCCACCTGTCTAGTGTGGATCCTGCCATCGGTTTTGCAGAGACTCCCTCCCAAACCTTCCGTGGTTCCCCATGTCTACAGGGTCCAGCTCAGACCCTTGACTTGGCCTTCAGCCTCTCCATGATCTGGTCTCTGGCCTCAGTCCCCACTGCCTCCCCTCTGCCCCAGCAATGGCCCTCAGTCTTGGGGTGCTGTCTCCATGTGGCCTGCTTTTCCCAATTCCAGATTTGGCCTATTTGGCCTAGTTTGGCCCTTGCCCATGCACAGCCTTGTGGTCAGAGGAGGGATCCCAGTTAGTGGGCGTGCTTTCCTCTGAAGCGTAAGTGGCCCGAGTTCCTGCCCCCGTTGGAGGGGCCATGGCAGAGGGGAATCCCAACCCTGCCGCTTCCGGGCAGTGTGACCGTGGGCAAGTGAGTTTCGTTTTTCTCATCTATAAAATGGGAATGATGATCCCTCCACAGGACCCAAAGTTCTTGGTAGTGCCAATCACAGAGATGACATGAAATATACTCTGTAGCTATGATTCCCATGATCAGTGCTGTTATTACTTCATGCAGTAAACATAGTAAGCACCAAGCCACCGGCAGATAACAAGATTGTCAAATCCCTTCACATGAAAATATCAGAAGCACCACCAGCCCAACTTACATGTGGGAAATTGAGGCACAGGGCCCCAAAGCCAGTTAATGGATGAGAAGCCAGATGTCCTGTTTTCCAGGCCGGAACCCTTCCACTCTAAGCTACTGCTGCTAAGAGTCAAGTTCAAACACCGAACTTTAAATATGATCTCAAAGTACACAGAGAGAAAGCCTCAGCCACATGTAAGAATCTTTATTACTTGTTCTCACTTTTTACTTTCCCCGGTTTAATGTTCCTGTGTGCCTTTGGAGAATGCTCCTCCCCCCTTCCCAGGCAAAGCTCACTTCTCCAGCTGCTTTTTCTCCCCCTCACTTCCTTCCCCTCTCCATCCCTGGGGAGGCCTTTCTCTGACCTTCCCTGGCAGAGCCATAGGGCAATTGCTGGCTTGCCTTTTTGCAACTCAGCTAAAAAGCTAATTCCATTTCTCCCAGGGCCCTTCTGGATTTTGTTGTTGCTGTTCTTAGCCTCGGGGGTTCTACTCTGTGAAAGAAACCAGAGCCTTCCCCTCCCTGGGCCCTTAAACCTCCCCAGCTCCTCCCATCCTAAAAACCAACTACCAAGCAGACAAAGCCAACCTTCTTCTTCCCTCTTCTCCTTCAGCCCCAGTCTTTATAGTGACCTGTTATCTCCAGGTCTTCTCTCCTCGGCTCCACCCCTACTCCCCACCCCGTGGGGCTGTCTCTGCCCCCTCTACCCTCCACCCAGACAGCTTCTGCTCAAATCGCCAGTGACTCCATTCCCGAAATCCAACAGGCTCTGTGCGGTCCTCCGCCCAGCTGACCTTCCTGTACCAGTTCCCCAGCTGACCACTCTCTGCTGGGGGCTGTCACCCCGTCTCCCCCGACCACTCTACCAACACCTTCTTAATACCCTGTGTTGGCTCTTCCTCCACCCAAGCATTGCTGTTCTGTCTTGAGCCCTCTCCTCTCTCCAACCTCTCTCCCTTGGCATTCTCATGGGTTGAATTACCGGCTCTCGCCTATGAGTCCTAGAGCTACAACCCACCCAGCCCAGACCTGTTTCCTGAGCTCTGGGCCTGGGCACCCAAATGCCTCCACTGGGTATTGACGGGGCAACTCCAAGCTAGCACGCCTAGAACCATCTCATCATTCCATCTCTCAAACCCACTTCCCCTCCTAAGACCCCATGTCCATAAACAGCCCCATCACCCACCCTGTCGTTCAAGCCGAAGGCCTGGGAGTCCCTGACCCCTTCCTCTCACTCACCCTGTACCCAGTCAGTCACTAAGTCCTTCTGAGTCCACTTCCAAACGCCCGTGCACTTCATCCAGACCTGATTCAGTTACTGCCGCCTAAACCCGGGACTCCCTACATGTGCCCCAGCGAGGAATCCTAACTGATCTCCCTAAGCCACACTTACCCACATTCCACTCTCCTTACCGCAGCCAGAGGGATCTCTCTAGAACACACATCTGTCTATGTCATTTGCCTGCTTAATGCTCATCGTCATCTTCCAGCTGTTTTTCAGTGAAACCCCCAAATGTGTGGTGCCTTGTGCCATCCGCCCCCAGCTCGCTGAGCACCAGCCTTCCATCCCTTTTACTTTCCTTCAATTCACCCTGCTTCTCCTTGCCTCCAAGGCTTTGTTCTTGCTGTTTTCTCTGCTTGGAATGCTTCTCCTTCTCCCCTTGACCCATCCCCAAAAGATCAGGCCAAGGGCTGCTTCTCACATTTCCCACCAGCCCACATTTCCCCCGGGGGCCACTGGGGTTCATCAGCCGCCAGGTTGTTTGCACTCACCCATGGGTGCCTGTGGTTGCTTGATTCATGTCTGTCTCGGCTCCTGCCGAGGAGGAAAATTCCATGAAGGCCAGGGGCCATGTCTGTCTCACTCATCCTACAGCCACACTGTGCCTGGCACCTAGCATCCCGGAGCCCCAGCTGCCTGGGCCAGGGACAAACTTGAGTCTGGAATTCAAGGACTCGCCTTTCCAAAGCTCCCTGTGCTTAACCCTCCGCACGTACCTTCCCCACCCAAGCTGGGGAACCTCCTCCCTCCTCTCCTTGCTCCCAGTTTCTCCCCCATGACCCACAATAGCCAGCTCAAGCCCACCATCCCAAGCAACACTTGGTCCCTGACCACACAACCCATTGCCCTCTGGATTGGCAGGTGTCCCTCACTCGCTCCAGGATGAACCCACAAGGCACTTGGGGCTCTTCACAATCCAGCCCCGCCTACGCTGTCCGCTCTCCACCATGCACACACCCTACAGCCTGGAGTCAGCCCGAGAGGACTCGGCCTTTCAAGCCACGCTTCCTCGACTTGTGTCCTGCCTGCTCTTAAAAGCTTCAGGACCTTGGACAAGTTGCAAACCTTTGCTAAGCCTCAGTTCCCTCACATGTGAAATGGGACCAGTAATAGGCCCTAACTCATCGAACTTTGGAGGGACTTCACAAGGAAATCTGCAAGAAATCCTTAGCTCAAGTATTAAGCTCGGCACCTACTATGTGCTACCATGAGGCCTCTGGGCTTCTTGCCTCTATTGTGGCCGTGATTGGTCAATGAGCCTGTCCTCCCCACTGGTCCTGTGCTAAGAAGGGAGGCTGGGTCCCTTTCATCTCTGTATCCCTCTTGCTTAGCCCAGTGCCTGGTCCCAAGAAGACTCAATAAATGCTTATTAATGAGTAGATAGACCACACACTTGGCACAAATCATCTTATTATTACTTCACTTTGGTGTGTATAAATCTTATCTCTCCTAACACAATTTGAGCTCCAGGGTATGGGGGAGGGGGAGCGGGGGGGAAGAAGAACTGGGGTGTCTTCATGTCAGAGCATTCAGACCTGGGAGGGATCTTTGAGCTCCTGACATCCCTCTACCCCCCACGGTGCCCAGCCCAGAGAAGAGAGTCAAGGAGGCATTGTTGACAGAGGGGCCTGCCATCTTTCCCCAAGAAGAAGGCATGCTTCCCCCTACGAGATATCACCCTAATTACTCCCTGGTCCCTCCCCTCCACACACACATCTGCTTTCTTAGGCAAGAACCTGCTTGACTTACACAGAGTTCTTTTGGCTGGCGGTTCTGAGCCAGCTTGGCCAGTTTCTTCAGAAAGTATAGCAGGAAGAGAAAAAAAGTTTTCTTAAAGCCACAGAGCACAAAACCAGGACAAGGGATGGGTCAGTTCTCATCAGCAAAAGACCAGCAATAAGCTAGCATTGGCTAGATAATCTCAACACTATCCAAAAAGCAAACCCGGATGGCATAGTAGATGGGTTAAGTGTGTTGACCTCCGCACTCAGAAAGTCTCGGATTTGAATCCAGGCTTTGCCCCTAACCCATGAGTGACCTTGGGCAATTTACTTACCCTTTCTACATTCAGTGTCTTTGTCCATAAAGTGGGGATAATATTAGTACTAGCTCAGGACGGGTGCTCAAAAGCTTGGCTGTTGTTGTTATTACCATACATCGGATGTCATCTTATGTCAGAACTGGAAGGAAGCTCAAAGGTCACTTGGGAGGAGAGGGCCACCCAGGCGGCCTGACTTGGCTAGGTCATACAGGAAATGTTTGTTTTCTCTCTACGCCTGCTCGTGGCTTCTTTCAGAGACCCGAGACGAGTTTGCTCCCTTCCCCCCTGGATTCAGAGAAGGTTACCTACCTTGATTTAAAGAGCTCAGACTTGGGGTTCTTGACGGGGTATGTGCTGCAATGTCCATGCCAATATCACACTTGCTATCAGGAACCCATTTGTTCATGAGTGGGTCCCCTCCAGTCGGGGGTCGCTCTGCCCACCGCTGATGCCATGGCTGCAGGTACATCATAGCCTTCACTTGCCATCCATCAGAGGGGCGGAGGCTGTGGCTCTGCGTGCCATGGACACAGCCCGGACCTTGCAGGGATGAGGACCTCAATGCCAGGCAGGCAAGGCAATGCCTGCTCCCCCTTCCTCAGCTGGGCTCGGCGATCTGGTCTCTCCTTAGCTCGGCCCAGGGGCTCTTCTTGCCCACCTGCCTGCCAGATGGAATGCCTGCTTCTTCCCAGCCCACATGCACCTTCCCTGCTGCCCTTCCCTCTCCCGGATGCTGCAGAAGACCTGGCTGGTCCATCAGGAAAGGTCCAGGTGAGCACTGGGCAGGGGGCAGGGGGCAGTGCCTCTTAGCCATGGCTCAGGGAGTGAGAGGCTTCAGATGTGTTTCCACTGCTGTTGGGAAAACCAGACTGGACTCAGAATCTAACGAAAACACCTGTCCTTCCTGAAGCAGCCACTCTTTTCTTGGTCCAAACCATACACCATTCCCTTCCATCCTGCACTGGCTAGTTCGTGGGGATGAAATGGGAGGCTGCAGCTGTCCCAGAGTATCTGGGAAGGGGCAGTTTCAGTTAGGGTTGGTGGTGAGAGAATCTGCCGGCTAGTTCTCTGTGGAAGTACAAACACAGGGGCCCCCTTGGAACAGGTAAGTGTCACTGGTCAAGGTTGAGGAAGCTCTCCTGGGGTCCAGATCCTGGAGAAGGGTGTGGCAGGACTTACTGGGGCCTAACAAAAGGCTCTCCCACTCCAGATCCCCTTGAAGATCTGGTCTCCAGAGAGACCAAGAATCCTCCACGTTCAGTGTTATGTCTTAAAGCCTGGGCTAACCCATTGCCCAGGAAAGACACCAAGTACCTGTCCCACTCTCCATGAGTAAGGGGAGGGTCTGAAATGATGACCTGGTCACCACAGGGTCTGGGATATTAGTAGGAGGGCTGGTTCTGGTTTCCCATGAGGCTGAGGCTGGAAACCCTGTTTGGCCTGGCATGGTGGTTTGCTTTGGGGCCAAAGGGAGAGCGTGTGGATGTGAGTCTAAGAAAGCTACAACCTTGGCACCAATCTGTGGTGATCACAGAATCACAGGCTCCATCACAAGGAGGACCAGGGTCCATGAGAACTTGTCTTCAACAGCGCCCCCAGGTGGTAGCCACAGGAGCGGTAACACCAAGGGCCTAATGAGAACTAGTCTCCCTCTTCCTGGCATTGGAGGCTGGAGTCCCCTCCTTGGACAGAGGAAACTCAAGGGTTCATTTGGACAGGAGCAAGCAATGGCTTCAATCAGGAGATACCGGATTCCTGCTAAGCTATACAGGCAGGAATTTGAGCAATTAGGCAGAAAATTAAGAGATCTGTGACCAATCTTTCCAAACTGGGGAGGTGGGTGATTCTGGTCACAGCATGGAATTTAGTGTCTTGTAGGTTCCTTCTAACAGCCCTTCGAGGAGGCATAAGTAGGCACATAAATATATGAGGACACGGAGGCTGCAAGACATCCAAAGCATGTACATATTCATGCAGCTGGTAAGTATTGGACCCAGGACTACAATTTTCTCTTTTTAGTGCTGCAGAGAGGAGAGCAGTGTCTTGAGGCCATGTGAGGGTCAGCTCTTCCCAGAGCAACTCTTTTTTATCCTTCAGACCACAGCTGAAATGTCCCCTTTATCAAAGAGGTCTCTGAGCCCCAGGACGTGCAGTGGGGTCCACCTCACCATTTTCTATACACTAGGGCATTGTTTCTTTCTTAGAATATTATCTTGGGGCGCCCGGGTGGCTCAGTCGGTTAAACATCCACCTTATGCTCAGGTCATGATCTTGGGATCCTAGGATCCAGCCCCACGTCGGATCCAGCTCCCTGAGCAGGTAGCCTGCTTCTCTCTCTCTCTCTGCCCCCCACCCCCGTTCATGCTCTCTCTCTCTCTCTCAAACAAATAAATAAAATCTTAAAAAAAAAAAAAAAAGATTATCATAATGATCACAACTTTGTTTTCATTTGTATTTTTAAAATTCCCTATGGTCTGGCTCTGTCAGGAGAACATATGGCCCGTGAGGAACACGCTATGTGCTGTGCTCACCACAGAGGCCCGGGGCTCAGCGCCGTGCTCAGAACATAGTGGGGAACTCGAAAGCATGTCCTCTTTGGAGGAAGTGAAAGGCCCATTCACAGGGAATTGGGAAGATTCAGGGAAGACACAGGCCCTGTCTCAGCATTCTAGAGGGCTGTCCTGGAGCAACAGGGACAGGTGGGGTGGGAGTCACTTAAAAGCAGGACTCTCCATGGTCAGGGGAACTGGGACCCTTGGGAGTGGTGAGCTCCCTGCCCCCTGGAGGTACAAGTGGGCCCTGACCGTCCCTCCCTACCCCTACCCGGGCAGGTACAGAGAGGGCTCCAGCCATAGGAAGAAGAGGCCTGTCAGGCCTGAGTCACGACTGCTCAGGGACTCAAAGCAGGTAAGGGGCCTCCGAGGAGGAGGTGAGATTGCAGGGTTTCCTGGGGGGTTATCAGGAGCAGTGATCTCTCAGCAGAGACATAGGTTTGTCTGCTGAAACTTGCTCACAGCAGCTTCTGGGCTTCCTGGCCAGATAATTGCAAAGAAGATAGACTGGGGCCTGGGCAGCAGCCTACAATCCCTTTCCACACAGGGGCCCGGGACGGGGCACGCGGGAGCAAGCACCAGGGCCCTGAGTCATAGGGAGAACCACCATGCCCAGAACAGCTATGATTCTGGCCTTGGGACTTTCCTGCATGATGGTGGACAAGGCTCTGCCTCTCTCTGGCGGCAGGCTTCCCATCCACAGACTGGGCACCCGCATTGTACCTGGCCAGCAGCAGGGAGAAGGAGCCCCAGACACTGCCTTCCACACACTCCGTACCCAGGGCTCTGACAGATATGCACCAGCTCTGACAGGGAGGGAGGTCAGCAGGGTCCGTCTGCGAGGAAGGTGAGGGGCTCCAAGCTCTGAGCTCTTTCTCCGCCTGGTTTGGGGCAACTCCGACCACCTGGAGGGGACAGGAAGGTGGCGAAAGTGGGCCTTAGCCTGAGGCACTGCAGGACCGGCCTGTGACATTTGGGACTCTGATGCCTGCCTGAGTTTCCTGGAGGAAATGTGTGAGCACGTGCATTCATGCTATGCTCCTGTGTGTCTGTGTGTGCGGATACGTGTGGGTCACGTGTTTGCGTGTGCATGCGAATCTCTATGCTCACTGGCATGTGTGTTCTTCCCACTCTGTCTACTGACATCTAGTATATGCTTGTGCACGCGTACATCCTTGTGTGTGTTGGGTGTTTCTAGGGACACGTGGGAGTGCAAGTGATGCCCGAGTTACATTATTCACATCACAGCTATTGATAGAGGGCCTACTTTGTGCCCCATGCTGTCCTCTGGGCTGTGAATACAGAGACGAGTAAGAAATTCAAGGTCTCCTTCCTCACGCTATTCATATAGTGTAAGAGACAGATAGCAAATGAGCATCTAGATAAGTGAATAAATAACCTCAGATAACAATCACGGCCATGAAGTTGAAAAAAAGCGGGATTATGACAAAGATAGTGACTTAGGAAGAATTGCTTTATATAAAGGGGTCGGGAAAGGCTGCTTAGACGTGCAGAATATTGGGCCTCAACAGAGACCTCCTCATGCAGACTCTACATTTTAACAAGATTCTCCAGATGACTGCAGGTGCATTGGAGATTAAGAACCACTAAATTGAAGTGTATTAGCACATATACAACAAGAAGGGGAAAAGGAAATATAGGCAAATGTTACAGATTTCCTTCTGTCACTCTGCATCAGATAATTTCCTTCTTCCTTGGTCAGGACCCAGTAAGGTCACCCCAACAGTCATTACTATGGAGCTAAGATACTGGACAGCCATCTAGGGCAATGGTGGACCTCAGTTAACTTTTAGCTTAAGACAGTTTCTGTCCCTATTACTCCCTGCTGATTTCCTTGCGATAGTCAGAATCAATAACCCCAATCAAAGCGCAACCCCCTTTTCTGCTTGTTTGGCCCAGGGACGTAAGGGGTTTCCCATGGCCAACTGGCATTCTCAGCCTCCACTTGAACGCAAATACTCTTACATCCTCTAGTGGAAGCATTCCCTTTTTTGGGTACTAACACTTTTATATCTCAAGTTTGGAGAGAAGGTCATTAGGAGGAATTATGAGTGGGGCCACCCTCGCTCTGTTCTTTGGTCCCCTGGCCAGGTATTCTAGCATTGGGAGAAATAGCATCACGTATGGGCAGCTGGTTAAGAGTGTATATGGCATCCTATAGCATGACCCACTGACATAGTCTTTTTTAATTCCATTTGGCTCTGGAACTAAATTTTTCTTTAGGTCATTCAGTAATTCTATAGGTCCGTCTGCTTCTGGGCAATGGAGTATCTGGTATGACCAATGGATCCAATTAGCTTCAGTCCATTGGCTTACTCCTCTCTATAAAATGAAGTCCTTGGTCTATGGCAATGTTGTAGGGGATACCATACAGTGGATGAGGTATTCAGAGGGCCTGTAGGTGGTGCTGCTGGTAGAATTATGGCAGGCAGGGAAAGCAAATCCAAATCCAGAATAAATGGCTATTCCAATGAGGGAAAATTGCTGTTCCCTCCCATGGAGGAAGAAATTCAGTGTTGTCTATCTATCACCACCAAGTGACATCCATGGCTGTTTTGTCACTGAACCCATTGAGCGAGCACTAGGGTGACCAGGGAAAGGGACTAACTGGCACTACAAGGAGGTCATCTGGTCTACCTGTAAGGTCCTCCTTTCCAGGGTCTTCCAGAACTTCTGGTGAGTGTTCTCAGAGGGCTTAAGTATGCTTATGGTGCTGGGTCCATGCTGAGAGTCCAATCACTTACCTCTTTCCCAAGCTCCCCTTCCACTGAGCCTTCAACATTCTCTCCTCCAAGTCCTAGTCCATCTGGCAGAATCATTACCACTTACCATGAATCATTGTAAAATGTAGGCCTTCTGTTCTTCCAGTTCAAGAGATGGACCAAAGCGCTGCCCTGGGAGGATCTCCCTAGTCTGTCCTTCCAGGATACCTCTAAATGGGCTGTAATAGCACAGCATCCCACTTCCACCTGGTGCCAGCAGACCATGCAGAGCCATTTGTGAACAGGTTCAGAAGGTTTTCTCCTCAATAAGCTGCTCTAGGGAATTCCTGTGAGACTAGAAGTGCAGGCTGGGAGAGACAGAGCACGCTGCAAGGTGGAGCCCCCTGCTCATACAACGTACTCGTGGTTTCAAGACCTGCTTGGGTCCAGACCCATTGATACCATTTCCCCTTGATGAAGGAGCATTGTTAGATGCACTCAATTTAATGGCTAGGTGGAACAGATGACACGGCAGGTTTTTTGGACTAACGATTACATCAGAGTTTATGGTCAGATGTTTAGCCTCAGTGCCAAGGGGCAAGCCAAGAGCTGTTTCTCAAAAGGTGGATAGCTATTTGCCAGGGAAGGCAGAGCCTCACTCCAAAAGTGAAGGGTCTCCTATGAACTGTAATTCTCCTCTCTGGTCTGGCCAAAGACTCCATACAACATCGCAATCAGCCACAGACACTTTATTATTCTTTTTTTTTTCTTTTTTTTTTTATTCTTATGTTAATCCCCATACATTACATCATTAGTTTTAGATGAAGTGTTCCATGATTCATTGTTTGTGCATAACACCCAGTGCTCCATGCAGAATGTGCCCTCCTCAATACCCACCACCAGGCTAACCCATCCTCCCACCCCCCTCCCCTCTAGAACCCTGTTTGTTTTTCAGAATCCATCGTCTCTCATGGTTCGTCTACCCCTCCGATTTCCCCCGCTTCATTCTTCCCCTCCCGCTACCTTCTTCTTCTTCTTCTTTTTTTTTTTTTCTTAACATATACTGCATTATTTGTTTCAGAGGTACAGATCTGAGATTCAACAGTCTTGCACAATTCACAGCGCTTACCAGAGCACATACCCTCCCCAGTGTCTATCACCCAGTCACCCCATCCCTCCCACCCCACCCCCCACTCCAACAACACTCAGTTTGTTTCCTGCGATTAAGAATTCCTCATATCAGTGAGATCATGTGATACATGTCTTTCTCTGTTTGACTTATTTCACTCAACATAATACCCTCCAGTTCCATCCACATCGTTGCAAATGGCAAGATCTCATTCCTTTTGATGGCTGCATAATATTCCATTGTATATATATACCACATCTTCTTTATCCAGTCATCTGTCGATGGACATCTCGGCTCTTTCCACAGTTTGGCTATTGTGGACATTGCTGCTATAAACATCGGGGTGCATGTACCCCTTCGGATCCCTACTTTTGTATCTTTGGGGTAAATACCCAGTAGTGCAATTGCTGGATCATATGGTAGCTCTATTTTCAACTTTTTGAGGAACCTCCATACAGTTTTCCAGAGTGGCTGCACCAGCTTGCATTCCCACCAACAGTGTAGGAGGGTTCCCCTTTCTCCGCATCCCCGCCAACATTTGTCGTTTCCTGACTTGTTAATTTTAGCCATTCTGACTGGTGTGAGGTGGTATCTCATTGAGGTTTTGATTTGGATTTCCCTGATGCCGAGTGATATTGAGCACTTTTTCATGTGTCTGTTGGCCATTTGGATGTCTTCTTTGGAAAAATGTCTGTTCATGTCTTCTGCCCATTTCTTGATTGGATTATTTGTTCTTTGGGTGTTGAGTTTGATGAGTTCTTTATAGATTTTGGATACTAGCCCTTTATCTGATATGTCATTTGCAAATATCTTCTCCCATTCTGTCGGTTATCTTTTGGTTTTGTTGACTGTCTCCTTTGCTTTGCAAAAGCTTTTTATCTTGATGAAGTCCCAATAGTTCATTTTTGCCCTTGCTTCCCTTGCCTTTGGCGATGTTTCTAGGAAGAAGTTGCTTCAGCTGAGGTCAAAGAGGTTGCTGCCTGTGTTCTCCTTTAGGATTTTGATGGACTCCTGTTTCACATTGAGGTCTTTCAACCATTTGGAGTCTATTTTTGTGTGTGGTGTAAGGAAATGGTCCAGTTTCATTCTTCTGCATGTGGCTATCCAATTTTCCCAACACCATTTGTTGAAGAGACTGTCTTTGTTCCATTGGATATTCTTTCCTGCTTTGTCGAAGATTAGTTGACCATAGAGTTGAGGGTCCATTTCAGCCACAGACACTTTAATCACCACTTACCGAATGTATCAGAAGGACATGGCTTGAAGTCTTAACCATCTCTGACCCCATTTAAAGCCAGAAGCTTGTTTGATCACTCAGGAAATGGCTTGAAGGAGTATATACAAACGCAGTACGTGTTGCCTCTAAAATTCAAAGTCGTCCACCAAAGGATGTGCCCCTTTCTTAACAATCAGGGATGCAAAGTTTAACCACCTAGTCTTCACTTTGAAGTGGATACTCTGAATTTCCCAGATTACTATTTTTCCAGCAGCTTAGCTGGGTCCCCTTCCCATACCCCAAAACACAATTATACTCCAAGATACTTGCCATTTTATGATCTCTCAGTCCTATCAATGCAGTATCACCAATGTACTAGACTCGTGTGCTGCCCTGCAGAATGATGAGATGATCAAGGCCCCTGTGAACTAATGTGTTGATTAGACATAAAGTCGGAGAGTGGACATCGCACTACGGCAAGATGGGAGGTGTACTGTTGTCCCTGATGTGAGAAATCGAAGTACTTCTCCTGTTCCCATAACAAAGATGGAGGAGGGGAAATCTCTGAGGATCAGATTTGCATTCATTTGTTCCAGTCACAAGACCACATTTGGAACACTGTGAAACTGTAATTGGAATCACCACCTGATCAATTACAATAATCCATTTTCATTTTGTAAGACTCCTCCATCTCATGCACTGTCCAAACCAAAAAGACCAAAAAGTTAAATGGAATCACTACCCCTGCATCTTTCAGTGACAGTAGCTTTAATCTTTGTGATTCCACCAAAGAAGTATCATTGCTCTGACTTACTATTTTAATGTGGTTTGGGAATGTACCGCAACTTTCGCTTGGCCTGTCCATGCTCCGTGGTCAGGGAGCCAGTGTAGTAAATCTGTCAATTGTGAGGTTATCTATTCTGACAATGCACTTAGAACACGGGGAAGTAGCCACAGGGAGAGCTGCTGTCTGCCAGGGAGCAGTCTCAAATCAACATTCTATTTATCACCAGATCCCTGTAAACCCGCACTCTAATCAGCAAATCTCAGAGGGAATCTGGGTCTTTAGGAATTAGCATTAGTTCAGGGCTAGTGTCTAATAATTTCCAAAAGATCTAGGATCTTTGCCAGTTCTCTGCTACCGAATATGGCCATAGATCGCTTTGGGGAAAGACGAGGGACGCTGGAAGGAATTATATTATTATTAAATTTATTATTATTGCAGAGCATTTCCTCAAGGGGGCCCACTCTGTTCAACAGACTCTGGTTTTGCATATTGACTAGGTTGGGTTCTGAAAATTTTTTATTATAATGGCTCAAGTCATTTTCCAGTCATGAGATATACATCTTTTTTATTATATGAATCAATATGGACCATAGTGGGCTCCCCATCTCTTTCAGCCTTAAATGCAGGATCAGTAACCATGTTTAAAAAAAAATCCTATAGTTCAGACCATTCTGATTACCATGAGGCTCTGCTCCTTATAATGGTCACCACACCCACCCAACCTCTGACCTTTTAGTGCTACCCCATGGCCTCTGTCCCACCAGGATCCTCTCATTTCCATCAAAATCAAGGGCCCGCTTAACTACAGCAACTTCCACCAGCATTCCTGGCCCACAGAGCAGCCATTGAAGGGTTTTTCAAAGAGGTTGACCCTTCCCTCATTAGTGATTCTTTCCCAAGGTCTTAGTGAAAGGCGTCTCTTCCGTGCTCTCTTAGGGGTCAGAGTGTGCGATGGGAGGACACTTCTTTCTTCTGAGTTTTTACATCAAGGAAATTCTTCCAGCTCCTCAAACCAAAGCATTGAATCCAGAGCTCAGACAGGTTCATCAACATCAAGAAATTCCTCCAGCTTTAAAATGATACTCCTTCTGAGAATTCATCCCCACGTGTATTCCCCTAGAATTTTGCCAAGATAAATTAGCAAAGTCTTCTAATTCTGTCAGTGAATAAACTTTCTCCTACAAGGGGTGACTTTATAATTGGTCCCCAAGAACATGCTGGAATCTGATCTAGTCATAAGCCTGGAGGGACAAGGAGAAATGCTGGTTTCCCTTCAAGAGCTAACACTCTTAGGCAAGGAGTCTTTAACGAAGGCAGGACAGCCCCGTCTGCTGGGGGAGCAGGACAGTTTGGCCAACGTGGCCGACTCCGTAGGGCTTGGGGGTCTGCGTCATTGAGTCTGTCATCCACATTCTGCTTCTCGGTTCTCACTCTGTCTGGATTCATTCCTTAAATTGTGTGTAAGAACCCTGCAGAGGTTGAGAACTCAACAAATATGATATTTCAGCAAATATGATACCTCAACAAATATGGATAATTCCACCAGAACAGATCAAGCATCTGGTTTGGGGTTGTTTCAGCCCTGCCTTGGTAAGAGATGAAATTCTTTCTCCCCCGTCGGAGAGAGTTCCTGAGTTTCAGTCCAAGCCTTGCGCTAAGGCTCTAGGGATTTCTGTTCATTATTTTCTTTCTTTAAGCTATCCAGTGCCATTAAAAGCAGACATCCCAACCCACAGTCCTTGAATCCCTCCTGTCCTTCATGCTGCTCCATGGCAGGCCTCTAACATCTTGGCTTCAGTGGGTACTTCATTTTTGATAACCCAAGGGACACTTTAATTAGCTGTTTCAGCACTGGGCACCATGAGCTTCCAGGCCCACCCCTCCCCTCTAGCTGTTAGTTCCCTGCCTTCAGCCCTAACTAGGGCAGTAACCAATCCCAGACTCTCCAGATTCCCCTGGGTGTTGCTGCCTGCACCCCAATTACGGCACTGACACCTGTACTCATCAGGGTTCTGGTTTGCAAACAATAGAACTAAACTCTGGTTGACTCCTGCTGAAAATAAATGTTTCGGACAGGCATCAGGGAGCGCATAGACTCTGTGCGGAAGCCAGGGGATGAGGCAGGAACCGGGGAGACACGGAAGAGCCCCTGCCGCAGGAGCGACAGGCTCCAGAGCTGCTCTGGGGCCACTGCCACCAGCCTCCCTGTTCCACCACAGCAGTCCTCACGGACCCTGTGCCTTCGGTCACTTTGTCATGGAGTCACATCTGTGCACATATATAAGTGTGTGCAGGTGGGAAGCAAGGGCAGCTGGTGAGTTGCCCTCTTACGGGTTTGGCAGGGCAATGGAACCAGCTCTAAATTAGAAGTGATCTTCCCCAGGCTGGATTCCCAGCTCTACCGCGTGACTTCACCAGCTGTGTGACCTTGAGGGAATCACTGAAATTCTCTGAGTGGCTCTCAGTCTCATCATCTGGAAAAGGGGCACAATATCCATTCTTCTGGCCTCACTGAGGCTCTGTGCTCCCATGGCACCCTTTCTCTCTCAGACGGGACTTCTGCTCAGTGTGTCAAGGGACATTTATTTGTGAATTATATGAATAACGTCTGCCCCTCCGGCAGACCACAAGCTCTGTGACTCAGGACTTTAATCCACCTGCTCAGCGCTGTTTCCCCAATACCCAGAAAAATGCCTGAGATACACCATGGGCCCAACAAATACCTGTTGAATGGAAGAATGAATACGCCAGGGGATTAGGAAGGGCTTTGTAAACTATCAAGGGCTGTGCACATCTAAGTGCTGGTGCTTTGGAGCCAGAGAGACCTCAGCTCCATCCCACTGTCTTAGTGGGCCAGCATCTGGCTAAGGACCTCGGTGTGGGCCTCGGTTTCTGGGTGGGCCTTGGTGAACAGGGTGCCACTGTCTGCTGAGGGGCTGTGGCGAGGCTTGAGTGAGAGATTGGGTGAGAGGCCAGGGCATGGAGCCGGTATGGTGGGCAGCCAGGAGGCAGGCTCTGGTCCCAGCTCTGCCGTCTCCTCTCTGGGAAGGGAGGGCATGGCCGGTGATCATGAGATTCCTCCCAGGACAGACACTGGGGTCTCTCAAATGCCTCTGCTAAGAGTCCTACAAAAATGAGGCTCTAGCGTATGTGCGGGCACAATGACAACAACAGCAGAGCCTGTGTTCGGAGCCTCAGCCTCCTGCCTGATGGCCACAAAGGAAGGGCTAGCCTGCGCAGGAGCTGGGCAGACAGGGGCCCCAGCAGGCTTGTGACCTGGGGGGCCCTTTCCCCTCTCTGGGCCTCAGTCCCCCTCTCGTAAAATTAAGACTGAGACACAGAAAGCATTGTGTGTAGAGGGTACATCCAGTAAATATTAACTATTGCTCTTACTATTATTGTCATGCATATGTTCAGATGAACTGAACTATTTTTTAGTGCAGTAAATATGGCATTCTCCTTTCTCTCTGTCTGTCTCTGCTCTATCTCTTTCTCTCCCCCAACTCTTGTGTGTTTCAGGTCCTCTCATCCTTCTGGATCCAACTCAGGGAAAGCCGCCCAGTGTCCCCTGTGAGCCCCTCCCCACCCCATTACCTGCATATCAGTCTTGGCCCTGGCCAACTGTGCTGTGACCACCTAGGGGCCTAGGGAGGAGGCATGTTTTCCTTCTTCCTAGAGAGAAGTTGGGGTTGAGTGGAGAAGTGAGGCAGTTGGGAAAGCATACCTCCACTGGCAGGGAGCTCATTCCCTGTTGGGCCAGCCTCCATAGTTACCAACTTCCCGGTGTCCACTGCTCCCCAAGCCCCTGTCCCCCTTTCCCCTGTCCCAGGGGGCTATGACATTGCAGAGTTGGCAGTCAGGGGGCATGCTTACCAAAGAAGGCCACTCACAAAAGAAGAAAGAGCTTTCTAATGATGAGTGTGTAATAACAGAACAGCCTAGCAGAGTAGTTAAGAAACTCCTTGACAGGGATCTACACACAGTCTTGGCGAGAGGTTTGTCTTCATAATGCACCTGCACCCTATGGAAGAACCCAGGTGAGCCTTCTCCCTTGTCCACTTGAGCTGGGCACTAAAGCCATTTTCTCAGGGAAAAGCTGAGGGAAGGCATTCGAGGCAGAAGGAGTGGCCTCTCCAAAGGCATAGAGACAGGAAACACCCTACAGATTTTTAAAAAGACAAATTGCCTTGACTTTTAAGGCCAGGACACGGGGCCCCGATATTTATTGAGCACAGACTCTGTGCCCGACACCAGGCTGGAACCTGGGAAGATACCGCAGACAAGATACACACAGTCTCTGCTCTCATAGAATTTGTCATCTGTGGCGGAGACAAATAAACAGCTAACTAAGTGAGGGCAATCATTTCCGATACTGACGTGCGCTGTAAAGAATAAAACCAGGTGTCACAGTGGAGAATGTCTGGGGTGGGGTGGTCAGGGAAAGCCTCTGAGGAAATGGCGTATGAGCTGAAATCCGAAAGAAGCAAAGAACCAATCATTCAAAGAGCAAGGAGAATAGGGTTTCAAGTAGCGGAAAGAGCAAGTGCAAAGGGCCTGAGGCAGGAATGAACTTGGAATTATGCAGAAACCAAAAGGAGGCCCATGTGGTTGAAGTGTAGGAAGGAAGGGGGAGAGCACCCCATACTTGGCTGGTCTTACCTGCCTCCATCTCTCGCCTTTGCTTGGGAGCTGGGCCTCCTGGGCAGGCTGAGTGTTCAAGGTGAGACCTTCAGTCCCTACTCCCCAGACTCCACTGCTTCAGGGATCCTGGTTCTTTCTGGCAGCAAGTTCCAGCTCATCTCAGTCTTAGCTCGGCAAACAGCTTCCTTGCATCCTGCACATGCACCCCAACCTCTCAGCCCATCCCCCCAGCCAAGATCCCAGCACTCACCTAAACCTCAACTCAAGAGCCAGGGTTCTAGCCCTGGCCTGAAGGGGCTCCAGTCACCAAGCCCGACAGCCCTTTAGCCCTGCACCACCTGAGGAGCCAGCTCCGGGGGACAGTGTGTGGGGCCAAGGGTGGCAGGGGGGAGGTACAGGGCAGGAGATGGCAGAGCCAGACACAAGATCGCAGACTAGATAGGCTGCTGGGAACAGGGAGGGGGTCTGGGCACGACGTTCCTGAGCAGTGATGCCATCTCCCCAGCACTGGAGGGCGGCAGACAGGAGCCTTGATTCCCCCAGAGGACTTGTCCTCACTGCTATCTGATGCGAGAGCTGTCTGTTACAGGAAGGCAGGACTGTTAACAGGACAGCTCCAGGGAACAGGAAATTAACCCACCATGCCAGAGGCAGGAGGCGCTGGGTGGGGTGGGTAATTAGGGGCTCTGCGATCAAGGCGCCTTCCAGCTGAGCCAGTGTTCTCGGGGAAGGGACCGAAGATCCTCCTCACTGGGGGCCCCAGACAACTTTGGGAGGAGGAAACAGTCCCTGCTCCCCACCCTTCTTTTTCTTCCTTTTCTTTCCGCTCCTATGGCCCCTGAGCCCCATCCCCCACCCTCTGTCCAGCCACACCTGGATTCACAGGCTCTGCTCATTCCCATCCTTGCCCATGCTGTTCTTCCCACCTGGAATGACTTTCCTACTCCGCACCACCTCACTCAATCCTGCTCTTCCTGGGCCAGCCTTGTGGAAGGTACCGCTCTGACCTCTGGTAACACAGCTTCTTCGTGTTTTGGTAAAGAAACAGAGAGGGCAACAATTTGCCCGGTGTTACACAGCAGAACCAGGACTAGAGAACTTGAGCTTCCTAATTCTCGGACTAAGTTTCTCTCCACCACACTGTGAATGCATTAACAATCACCCTGAGCGTTACGATGTGCAAAACCCAGGACACAGACCAAGGGCCACAGAGGGTTCAAGGATCCACTATTGTATCTCCCAGCATCTAGTTCATTCTGGATTCTGTACTAGGGACCAGGGATGCCATGGCAAACGGACACAAACACAGCCCTGCCCTCAGGGAGCTTGTGGTCTCCTGGGGCAGAGGACCCTCCACAGGATCACCCAGAGGTATGCTCAATGATAAACCAAGAAAAGGGCCCAAAGAAGAGGCCCCAGGCTGGTGAGAGCTTGAAGCAGAGGCATTGAACCCCACCTGGGGCCTAGGGCAGGCATCTCTGCAGATGCTGTGCCTGGGCTGTGATCCGGATGGCAGGAGGGCAGCAACACGGTGATCATGGGACAGGGAAGAGCATTCCAAAACGGGAATGGCATGTACAAAGGTCGGCAGAGGGAGTCCAGGATAGCTGGAGCTCAGAGGGAGTGGAAAGCGGCCCGAGATCTGGCACGGAGGTCCAGGGAGGCCCAGACAATGCAGAGCCTCCAGCTAAGACATTTGATCTTTATCCTGAAAGCACCAAGAAGCCACTGCAGGATTTTCAGCAAAGAAACTGTGTGTGTAAATGACACGGGCTGCAGCGTGGGGAAGGCGTTGGAAGGGAGCCAGCGAATGTGGGCCTGCCGGGAGGCCCCTGCACCAGTCCAGGTGGCCGTGGCATGGACCAGCACAGTGCCACAAGCCGTCAAGGAAGGAGTGTTGAGAAAGGGGTGTACGAGGATGGAATCTCCTGGGGCAGAGCCGGGGACTGGGGGTTGGGGGGCTGGGGAAGAGGGGCGAAGGAGAGGAAGGAGTCAAGAAAGCCCCCGTCCAGGATTCTGGGGGGCAGGGCAGCCCCTGACGTGGGGGCTCAGCGAAGGGAGGGGAATAGGCCGAGCTCTAGATGCTTATGAGAGACCGCAGCTCGAAGGAGCTGGAGACCCAGAAGTGAGGCGGGTGGTGAGACCCAACCTGGACTACGGGGTGGGTGCAGGCATGAGGCACCTCATGTGAGCTGCCCCTTCTCTGCAGCTCCCTTGAATGGCAGGTGTCACTGCTCTCATTTTCCAGAAGAGGAAACCAAGGCCCAGACTGGAAACCGTGAGGACATGGCAGAACTGGCGTTGGAAGCAGATCTGCCTTCCCTGAGTTCTTCCCATTTCAGACGGTTCGCATCTGATGGGCACTTGGTGGGCCCCACCCCTGCAGGGTTACCCTGCAGGGGAGAATGAGGTCAAGGATGAGCAAGTGTTCCCCACCCCCCACAGTCACCGCCACTGACCCAGGCCTTCCAAGCACTGCACAAACGTGTCCTGACACCAACTTTGTGCTGAGCCCTCTGCTGGGTCCCCGACACCCAAGAAGAGGTGTTATAGCTCCACGTTGTACAGTGGAGGAAAAGAGGCCCAGAGAGAAGACAATCACAAGGTGGCCGACTGCAGAAAGGACCCAGGAATGTCTGACTCCAGCTCATGCTTTCCAAGACCTGGGAGGTTCACTGAGTGGCTGGTGGAGGCAGCCAAGGAGAGGCCCTGGGCTCAGAGGCCACCAGATCGCCCATCTATCTCCCCATCCCCCCTTCAGTGGGCCCTGGGCCTTGTGTCCAGGCAGTGGAAGGAAGGAGGTTCACAGAAACCTCCGGCCCCATCAGGGCTGTCTACTCAGTTCTGTCGGGTCCAGCCACAGCTGGACCCTCTGTCCCTTTGTTCAGGAGAGACCTGGACCAAGCAGGCACGGCAGCCACATCAGATAGGGAGGAACAGGGAATCCTGTGGTCCCAGCCTGGAGAAGCCAAGCTCAGGAGGCCAGTGCTGTCCGTGAATCCTTGGATTTGTGGGTGCAGCGGGAAGGTCCGGCTGTGCGAAAGCCAAGGCAAGGCAGGGAGGCAGCAGGGCTTGGAGGGTCAAACTGGGGGGTTGGGGGTGGGTGCTAGGGGCAGGGACTAAGCGGAAGAGGTCCTGGCCAGCAGGGGGCGCTGGCGCAGAAGAAATCAAGCCAGGTGACCTAGAGGGAGTCTGCCTGCCCTGAGATGGGTCTGGAGGCTACCAAGGCTAAAACAGGACCCTGAAATGGGGAGGGGGGGCATGGGGGGGGGGCTCTGTGCGGGGGGGAGGCACCTTCCTGTCAGACCTGATCGTTGAGGCACAACTCGGACACAAGAGACCCAGTCTGGTGTCAGCAATGAGCACACAGGTACAGACTTGAGCTGGAATCCAGGTTGCTACTCCCTGTGTGACCTTGGGTGAGACTTCTCCCCTCGGATCTTCAGATTATCAAAATGAGGATGCTCACGACACTTCCCCGTGGAGTTGTCGGGAGGCATACACGAGAGAAGGCAGGTGGGGCATGCACCTGGCATGTAGTAAATGCTCAGCTAATGGACAAAGTCCTTCATAAGGAACAAAGAACGCATTCAGACATAAGGACCCGTGTAGCAGGTGTCCGCGTGCCCTGCGGCCACTGACCCAGCATCCTTTACCTTTCCACACAGCAGAGGCCAGCGCTGAGCCTTCTGAGCGGGAGGGGGGCTTCCGGCACAGGAAGAGAACGGCTGCAGGGGCAAGGAGCCAGAAGAAGCAGCAGGGATGCGGCTGGGCCCTCGGCCACTTGCCAGCTTTGCTTCATTTGCTCACAAATTTATCAAGCATTTATCAAGCACCTGCCGCATGTCAGGCTCTGCGTCAGGCACACACTTGTCCTGCCCTCCATACTCGGGCAGGGGCCACCTCCCGCTGATCACAGCCAAGTGGGGCCAGGTGCTGCCTGTCCCGAGGTAACACTGGTTGAGCTCCTCCCGGTGCCAGTTTCGGCGCTCAACCCCGCCCGGCCTCGTTATTGCCACAGGTCAGGTAAACCATGACTCAGCAAGTGGAGGCTCTTGGAGGCTTGAGGTCAGGGCATGGGCCAGTGGCCGAGCCAGGCCAGCCCCCAGGGTCACACTCTCTCCCTTACGAAGGCCTCTGCTCTCAGAGACTCTGGAGCTAATCACTTGGGTTCACATCCGGGATTTGCTACTTGGTACCTGGTGATCCTGGGTCTTTCCTACCCTCATTTATACAATGGACCCCCTAGGCCGGCCATTTTGAGGACCGAGAATGGGGCGTGCTCCCAGGCCAAGGGCACGGACTCTGGCTCACAGGCACAAAGAATCAGTATACAAGGAATACTTCTAATAATTTATTATATGATTTCCCTTTCCTCTGCATAAGGAAATCTCCTCTGCTACCAACTATTAGTACCCAGCCACAGCAAAGGACAGACTCAGAGAGGTTAGGTGACTTGCCCAGGGTCACACAGTAAAAATCAGGTCTATCTGATCTGTGCTCTTTTTTAGAGCACATACTACCTCAGGACAGATGGATTGTTCCTACTCTACAACGGGCCCACCTGAGACCAAAAGAGTCTGGAAGAACAGTTCACAGAGAGCTCCCAGTGGTGAGGGGCCCTTCCAAGTGTCCTGACCCCCTCCACGGGAAGCCTAATATGGTGGGTAATAATCCTGGCTCGGCTACAGACTGGATGGCCTTGGACAAGTCTCTTACACCAAGCCTCAGTCTCCCCCTCCGTAAAATGGGGGTAGGAGTTAACCAAGCCTAGGAATAGGGCGTCCTGTGCCCTTCTTCACTTCTCATCTCCACCTGCTCTATGCCAGAGACCCATCCCCATGCTTCCCTCTACAGGGAACCCCTGGATTAGCCCACACAAATGGGACAAGGAGCTGCCATGCTGCAGAGCGCTCCCACTTCTTGGAAGCATAGACCCATCTGGGGTTGGGGCTGCAGGAGCCCAGCTGAGATGCCCTCCTGATGCACCGGGTTTTCTCTAAAGATTTCTTGCAGGACCCTGGAGCAAACACTCCGGCTGAGGAATCCACAATCAGGGGCACTAGAGACCCAGGAGCAGGGCCGGGGGAGGCAGAGGCCATGGGCTGGGGGCTGCCCCAGCTTGCTCTGCGCTCCTGCCTGGGTCTCCGGCACTTCTGGCTTCCCCTGGCCGTAGGAGATGGTGCAGGCCCAGCCTGACTTGGAAGGGGCCCCTGGACCGGGGATGCCCGAATTATAAATTCCGTGGTCAGGCCATCAGATTAGCCGCATTATGTGCACATGAGCACGGACAGCCGCCAGCTAGCACGCCTCGCCCGTGGGCCACCGCCGCCAGCCTGCAAGGAAGATCCTGCAGGGGCTACGTGGTGCCGTGAAAGAAGATTCTGCACATGGGAGACAACGGGAAAGAGTCACACGGAGAGAGAGCCGCCAAGACACCTGACATAAGGCTGCAAGGGCGGTGGAAAAGGGGTCCCGGCAGGACTGGCACCTCCCAGGGCTCCTCAGGGAAGGGCCGCACTGGGGCAGAGACCTCACAGCCCAGCGGGGCCTGGCAGCGGGGACACCCTGGCAGTGCGGACACCCGCGCCGGCCCTGGATCTGGGCGCCTGGCTCCCGACGGCATCCAGAAGCAGTTTCGGTTGTACGAAATGAGGGTCTCTCTGTATGAATGTTTCCACCCCCCACTATAAAATTCATACTCGTTAAATACATTTGGAAAAGACAACAACGAGAAAGCACAAAGAAGCAAAATCACACCGCCCCGTCTCACCACAAGCACGTTTAGCATTCTGGTGACTTCCTTGTGTCCCCGGGCACAGGTAAGACCTTCTGAGCATGTCCCTTTGGCTCTGAGCCCCTCCTCTGCCCAGAGGCAGCTCCTTGGTTCCCAGTCTTCAGGTTCTTCTCCACAAGCTGGGCCGAATCCGTGTGTGCCGAGCTTTTCCCAGAGTCTGAGAGAGCTCCCCAGGATGGGTGTTCGGAAGCAGGGGACTGGCCAGAGAGCAGGAAAGTGTGGGAGGTCTGCATCCAGGGGCCCTTTCTAAAGACTGATTCTTTGTGCCTGTGAGCCAGAGTCCGTGCCCTTGGCCTGGGAGCACGCCCCATTCTCGGTCCTCAAAATGGCCAGAAACTATCCCTGGGGAGACACCCTCTTCAGCTCAAGGCCTAAGGATGAGAGTGTCACCTCAGTGACTCTGGAAAGAGGACTGGTGCTTCTGAGGATGTGGAGGTTCATGTTTGTTTCATCCGCCGAGAAGCAGCCCATTGGCTGGAGGCTTCTCGCGGTGTCACGATGTCTCTGTTAAAGACCAGCTGTGTGACTTTGAGCAAGTTACTTAACCTCTCTGAATCTGCTCCCTCACCTGGAGAATGGAGATGATAATGGCACTGTGTGGTTGTAGACATTCAGTGAAATGCTGTCTGTGCTGCCCTTAGCCCAGTGGTGGCTACGGCACGGTACATGGCCCGCACACTAGAACCATTGGGATGGCTACATCAGCTGCATATCCCACTGGGCCCGAAAGCCTTCCTCTGACTCCTCTGAGTGTTCATTTCTTCGGGGGTAAATGAGACTGAGACCGATTCCTGCCTCCCCAAGTTGCCGGGGAACCAATGAGCCCACCAAGATGAGAAGCAACACCTTGTAAACCAGGGGGCGTTGTGGTGGTTTACTTTGAATGTGGTTGGTCTCGTCCCACGGGGGAACTCACCACCTTTGGATTAGGCCTCAGGGGCAGCTCTGGGTGATGTAGCCTCTTCCTCCAGGAAGCCAAAGCCTTTCTCTCTCGAGCTGCCTCTCGAGGGCCGGATCTACACAACAACCTGGCTCCAACTTCCATAGAACTCTCCCAATTTCCACGCCCAGGATCTGGGTTCTCAGAGCACTTAGATCCAGTCCAGATTCATCTGTCCCAGCTGTGTGTCCCTGGACACTGGCTTCTCTGAATCACAGGCTCCTTATCAGTAAAGTGGGGGCTCTGATCCTGCCGCATGGAGTTGTTAGGAAGAGTTATGAGCTCGCTGGGCACACAGAAGATGCTCATCACATGTAAATGTCCTCGTCCTTGCAGCCCCCATGGATGGGGGAGAGTCTATCTTTATGAGAGTACAGGATAGAGCCCAAATTCTGGTGGAAACCAAGAACTGGGCCTGGGCCTGGGCTCTGCTGGATCCATTGTCTCAGCCCTGCCTACTTCCTTCCATCTTAGAGGCTCCCGGGAAAGGACCAATCACGTCCCAGGACCACACCCAGAGCCACACGCAACCCCAGAGGCCAGGAACAGCGCTCCGGTGATGGGACAGGGACGCTGTCAGTGAGCCTACTGAGTACCAGGCCCCAGTAGAGCTTCCAGGCTGGAAGACGGAGTCCCTGTGCCCACGGGCCTGCATTCCAGGGGGACATGGAAAGAAAGTTCACAAGCTGAAGCGTGCAGTGGAAGGAGGTAGCAGTAAGTGAGAGAAATAAAAGGAGGCCTTGACCCAACAGGGAAGAATGGCTGGGTTCAGCTGGAGAGGAGACCTTTGCATGGATATCTGACAGCTGAGAAGGAGCCAGCAGGGGGCTGGGGGCTCAGGGAACAGGCAGTGCAAAGGTTCAGAGAGGGGAATCGAACATGACGCACAGAAGGAACAACAGGTGGGACAGAGCTATGGTGAGCCAGGCAGGTGGGCATGAGCCATATGTTCATCCTCAGCCCAGAGCACGGAGCAGTGAGGGTTTCAATGAATGGATGTTATGCAGAAAGACAGCAGATCTATTCTCTGTGACTCATGGGGACAGAGATGGACCCTCGAAAGGCAGCTCCAGAGAGGCGGCTTCTACCTTATCATTAAGCCAGATTTCTGGACAGGTAGAGCCATCTGAAGATGAAATGGATCCTTCATAAGGGAGTGAGCTTCCCAGGGCTGGAGGCATGCAAGTGGGGGGGTGCAGATTGCTTGAAAGAGCGCTTTGGGTTGCATTGGTGTGTGGACATTCATTCAGTCGGTCACTCCATGGAAGTGGGCAGTCATGGATGCCTCAGGGACCAGCCCTCTGCTGGATGCTGGGATGGCTGAGTCTGCCATGGGCACTGCTCTTGAGAAGGTCACGTCTCATGGGGAAGACAAGATGTTGACTAGAGTGGAGAGGGCTCTGGATCACCCGGGAGGACAGAGAAATTGTGAGGTTAGCAGAGGAAGGAAGGAGGGAGTAAGGGAACATTTGAGGCTCGAGGGGAAGGAGGGCTTCGTGGTGGAAGTGATGTGAGGGCTGGGAGGAGGGATTTGGACATTAGGATAGGCACCATGGGTGTGGTCCTGGGACGTGATTGGCAAGGGGAAAGGATATTTGCAGGGGCGGAAGTCAGAGGCCAAGAGGTACGTGTGGTACACTGGGGAGCGAGTGGGGTGGGCAGAGCGTGCAGGAGAGGGGCATGAACAGGTCAGCCCGGGACACGGCCCCAGGAGGGGGACACGGCCCCGGGAGGGGGACACAGCCGGATGTCAGGAGACTTTATGTGGTGGCCCCAGTCCTTGGAGAGGAAGGTGTGGGGGGTGATGGATGGGGGAGTCCGGTCGAAGGGAAGTCATGGGTCTGTGTGGTTAAATGACCCTGGGTAAGTCCACTGAACCTCAGTCTCAGGTGACCCATCTGTCGAATGGGGCCTTAACCCACGGCAAATGAGAGGCTGTCTCTGGAGGGTTTGGAGAATTGTTTCCTGGGGTGTTTGGAGGAGGTATACATGTATGTGGGGGTGTGGAGTGAGGGGTGCATAGGAGGAGGCGGGGGGGCTAAAGGGACAAAGGTAGGTGGAGGCTGGCATCTGCCCACCCACCATCCCAGGGACTGCATCCTGTATACAGTAGGAGCTTCCTAAATGCAGCTTAGAGCAGGCCAGGAGCACTGGACAGAGTCAGAGGTCCTGGGTCTGAGTCCCAGGTCTGCTTCTGAGGACAAATGGAAGAGAAAGGATGCATTGTGAGCACCTACTGCATGCCTGTCCCCATGGGCAAGTGGCGTCCTGTCACCTCCCTGGGCTTGAGCTTCTCACTGGGGAGAGAGGCAGAGCCGCACCCACATTCAGTAAGCACCTACTGTGTGCTTGACCTGCAACCTTCTTTTTTACTTTCCCCAGGTGGGTATGATCATGGCTCTCATTTTACAAATGAGAAATGCTCAGAGAGGGTGGTCACTTACCAAAGGTCACACAGCTGATAAATTCGCTGGTTCCCAAGGGCCCTTCCCCAGGCCACCTCAGTGTATCTGGAATCAGGAGGCACACTGCAGGCGTCCCACCCGTTCTGCCTGGTGTGACCCGGGTGAGGGTAAGAGGCAGTGCTGGCCACGGGTGGACTCAGGGGTCTCAGGGAGGGAAGAGCAGGTGGGGGACCCAGCTGCCTGCCAGTGAGTGCTGGTGCCCCTGCCCAGGGTGAAGGGAGAGCCTGGGGCAAGAGGTCCCGGGGGAGCAGAGCACATTCCGCCGGCCCTCCTGCCCCCTCCCCTCGCCCCAGGAATCTCTGCACTACCGAGCCCTGTCCTGGTGGAGGGTGTGGGGGGGGTGTACCGGGCTGACCGGGGTGGGGGTACCCCGTGCGGATGTGTGAGTCACCGCAGGCATGGGTGTGCAGATCCGTGTGCTGTACGTACGTGAGCGCTCACGTGTGTGACTGCAAAGCCATATGCATTGGGAGGGTTTAAGGGTGGGGGGGGCTCTGTGACAGGTGCAGGCGGTTGCCTCTGAGGAGCAGGGTGGAAGGTAGGGGTGGGCTCAGGAGGAGGGTACTGCCAGGGGCCTGCTGTGCGAGCCTGTGTCTTCCTGAGTCCCGAGGCGCCCACCACCTGACATTCCCCTTGGTCCTGGCTGCGCGGCCCCCACCAGGAGCTAGAGACCGGTGGGGGCAGGGGAGGTTCTTCCGTCACTGCAGCCACCTGCCCAGGTCCCCTCCCAGGGAGCACACAGCATTGGCCTGTTCCTGCCCCACCTCCCCACCTCCATCCCACCAATCTCACCAGAATCGAGGCAAGGCCCCGGGAGCCCCCTCTACCCCACAGCCAGGGGCCACAGGGAGACCCGAGGTAAGGTCCAAACAGGTAGGCCTGGCAGAAGGTGTGGGACACCAGGGACCAGTCTGCTGGGTGGTGCTCTTCATGGGCACCTCCCCCTGGTCTGGCGGCCACTATATTGAAACCTCACAGCAACCTTCCAAGGTGGGTCTCATCACCACCCGCTCTGCAGAAGAGGAACCTGAGGCCCAGAAAAGGGATAAAAGCCACTCTTCCAAGCCTGCGCTGGCCATGGATCCACACGGGCGACCCGGGGCGTGGCACGCCGAGGCCCAACCACAGCGTCAGCCACGGGCCAGTGTGCAGGGGCGGCGTACCCACCCCTCCCCAGCTCGCCCTGTGGGTCCGGTGGCCCTGGCTTCACGTCTGTCACCGGGAGCACGACTGCCAGGTGCACATCCTTCTCGGAGGAGAGCTGGCTCCAGCCAGCAAGGGCTTGGCCCTCCTACCGCTGTTTCAGAGTCACAGGGATGCTGGGAGCCTGACCCAGCCATCCCCCAGAGCCGAGAGCCAGGCTGGCCTGGGAGAGGCCTGGGGTGCCCACTGCGAAGTCTCAGCTTTGACCCCTAAAGAGGGCCACCACTGGCCGCTTCCCGACCAGGAGGGCTGTGGGGCCAGCTCCAGGGCGTGAGCCGGGGCGACAGGCCCCTGCCTGACAGGGGCAGGTGCCAGACCAAGGCAGCCTGCAGCCTGCTGCTTGCAGCTCAGCGCTGAGAGAGAGGCCTGGGCTCACCGATGTTTCCAGAGCTGCCGGGCGCCAGGGTGGGGGCTGGGGGCTGGCACCCATCACAGCCCACAGCCAATTGCTCGGTAATCCGCCCTCCACAGCCTCTCCAAAATAACTTAATTAGCCTGGAAAAGCTGCTGGCAGCCTGCCAGGGAGGGGCCCCGGAGGAGGGGCCCACAGAGCCTCCTGAGGAGCGGCCCCCCACACTGCAGGGAGGGGCCCTTATAAGACAAGAGCACCCCTCCACACACACTCTGAGGAATGTGCCCTCTCCTCATCCTAGGGACGTGCCCTTCCATTGCTCTGCAGGTCCCAGCTATCTAACCCCATTGGACAGATGAGGAAACTGAGGCTCACAGGGGGCGGCCCAGCATCAGGTGGGACCAGCTCTGCAGTACTCATGAGGGATGGACACTTAGAAAGTGGGCTGTTGCCAGCCGGCCGGGGAGGGAGCTCAGCCTTCAGAAAAGCCGGCAAGGGTCTCACAGGGGGAAAAATTGAGGATCCAGCCAGAGGGACTCAGGTCAGTGTCAGCAGGGACCTCAGGCTGCCGGAAATGACCTGAGCCAAATTCTGGAAGGAGAGAGCAGGAGGCACGAGGTCTAGAGGGAGGTGGGCATCCATCCACCCCAGGAGGTTCAGAGCACCGTGCCCGGGGCCACACGCCCTTGCCCCTCAGGGACTTGGCCAGAGCCAAGTCTCTGGTAGGATGGTGTCTAGAATCCCCCTTTCCCCACAGCCCCCAGGGACACCGGGAGCCCAGGCCTGGAGGTGATCAGGCCTGGGGTGACCAGGGTGGGGCTGAAGCCGACACGGACGCAGCCGCTGCCCCCAGAGCCTTTCTGACTGTTCTCCATCAGTGCCCGGCCGGGTGCGGGCCCTCAGCTCCGAGAGGCCACAGGACACCCAGTGAGCAGGAGCTCGGCCCCACGGGGGAGGGGGGGTCCTGAGGCTGAGCTCACCCCATCCCCTGTCTGCTCCTCTGTCCCACCTCAGAGAATCCCCCCATCACCACCTAGTTCCCAAACCAGACTCTCGCTACCCCTCCTGCTCACCACCCATATCCAGTCTCCCAGCAGGTCCTGTCCGAGCCCCTCCCACACCCTTGGAATCCATCCCTCATGCTCCCCATCCCACCAAATCCGGGCCACCAACACCAGGCCACCTCACCTCGGGATTGCTGCCAACTCCTTTTCACCCGTTTCCCTGCTCTGCACACGCCTGCCAACACACACACACACACACACGTACACACACACGTACACACACAAAAGCCCCATCAGCTGTCAGGGGCATCTTCCCAGAACTCCAATCTAACCAGCTCCCCCACTTCCAACGCCCTCATAGCCTGGCCTCTGAGACCACCAGGCCCTGCCTGCTTCCCTCACTGAGACCTGAGGAGCAGAGCAATTTAAAACACGAATTCCAGACCAGCTAGACGTGGGTCTGAATCCTGGGCCGGCCATTTGGTGACTGTGGGATCTTGGACATTGCAAGCCACCACTCTGAGCTCTTTCCTCACCTGGGAAATGAGGTTGCTTGCCGCCTTCTTCATGAAGACTAATGAAGTACGGGGTGGGGCCATAGCATGGAGCCCGGCTCCCAGCGGCCACACCACATGGCCCCGACTGGCCTGGCCTCTGGCCTCTCAACACTCACCTTGGAGGCCTCAAGCCTTCCTGCCCCGCAGCTGGTCCTTCCTCTGGGCCTCCAACAACCCCCATAGCGCCCTGCGCCCCTCTACCTCTGTCTGTTCTCTGGCCTGTCTACCTGCGAGCATCTCTGCCTGTGAGCAGGAATAGGGCCTGGGACAGATTCCAGTTCTGTCTGATGAATGAATGAATGAATGAATGAATGAATGAATGAATGAATGAAAGAAAGAAAGAAAGAAAGAAAGAAAGAAAGAAAGAAAGAAAGAAAGAAAGAAATATGAATCCCTACAGATGGACATGGTCACATGGAGAAGCGCGCACACACACACGCACGCATGCAGGGCACCCTCTTTGCCATCTGTGGCCCAGATGGGCTAAGGGTCAGAAGGCAGCCCCTGGATTGGGCCGTCTTTACCTGGGAGTTTTATCCACACCCCCTGAGCACAGCCCAACTCAGCCTGAGCCTAAGAAGAAAGGTCAGGACCTGTTTTCTGAGGCTCCCGGAGAGGGTGCCTCCTGCCAGGATCACAGGCCTGAGGAGCAGAGCTGTCAGGGGGATCTTCCCAGAACCCCAGTCTAACCAGGTGCCCCACCTGGGCGTAAGACCCTCCGGCCTGCAGGGGGCAGCCCAGGGGCCCGCCGAGGCCGAGCAGGGCGGTGTCACGTGGGGGGCGGAGTTACAGGCTGCCCGCTGGCGAGTGCCTGGGCCCGGCAGTGCGCCCAACGCCCACTCGCACCAGCCGTTAGTTTCCAGGGCCTGCCCACGAGCTAGCGGGCATGCTGGGCCCGGGCTGCCCGGGAGTGTCCTGCCCGGAAGAGGCAGCCTCTGGGAGGGTGGCCTCGGAGGGCGGGGAGGGGAGGGGCAGGGCCCATCCTCCACCTCCCCACCCAAGGTGAGGACTCCAGGCTGGAGGCCAGGGCCACCCTCAACTCGCAGTGTGGCCTGGGACAAGTTGCAGCGCTTTCAGGGCCTGGGGTGCCTCTTCTGCACGATCGAGCGGGGCGAGGCGGAGTGGGGAGCTCCCCAGGGCTCCCTACGCGCTGACCACCCGGCACTGGGGATTCTGGTCCCCGGTGAGGGGCGGTGCGTGGAAAGCTGTGGCCACAAGAGGGCGCCCGAGCTTCACCCCGCCGGGAGCCAAGGCTCTGAGGCCTCCAGGTGGGGCTCTGCCCTGGGAGGGGACCTCCCAGCTGGAGCTGCATCTTGGGGCATGGGGTGCAGATACCTGTGTCCACCCCGGGCAAGGCCCTTATCCACGCTTTTCATCTGACGGCAACACTCCCTGGCTCCGTAAATGTTTGCTGAATAGGCACATGAATAAATTAATTGAATGAGGTATTAGGATTATTGCTAGGTCTTTTACAGATGAGAAGTTAACTCAAGAGTGGTTCAGTGATTTGCCTCGGTCACACAGCAAGGAGCAGGTCATCTCCCCTAGTTCAGGCTGCTTGGCAGAGTTTTGGAGAAAATGCTAGAATCAACCCCTGGGGGGTGGCCAGCCCTCAAGCCCTCGGAACAGGGACAAACTCTGGTCCTGGCACCTTCTAGGGCCCCCTCTACCACAGAGACCCAGCCCTTCTCCAGGCAGCCACAGCCATGACAATAATCCGGAAGAACAACCTGCGCACTCTACACACCTCTGGAGCATGACTGCCCTCTGACTTACAGATGAAGGAAGAATGTGTGAGAGACGTTCAGAACTCGCCCAAAGCCACACAGCTCTTCGTTCTCATGCCTTGGCCCGGAATCCAGCTCCGCTCTCGGTGCTGTGTCTCTGGGCAGCTTCTGGCCGCCTCCCTCCCCTGTTCTCCCAACACCGTTTCCTACTTGCACGGTGGAGGCACAGGTCACTTCGCAGCAGGCCCGGCCCCAGGGACCCCAGGGACCTCACCGTGGAGACGAGACACGCAAGGGTGCCTTGTCAGCGCAGGGCCCGGCCTTGCTCAGGTTAGGGGGGCCCCCTAACCAGAGTGTCAAGGGTGTTCTGGAAAGGCTGTAACTCCTGAGCTGAGTCTTGAAGGAAAAGGCAGAGAAGGAAGGAGGGGTGGGCCAGCCAGGCGGGGGAAGCCCCACGTGCAAAGGCCCCAAAGCAGAGCTGGGTGGTGGGAGAGGCGCAGTGAGTCCAGCCAAGGTGGCCCTGGTATGTGTGTAGTGCGCTGGGCTATGGGGGCAGCCAGACCCAGGGGCTCCAGGAGCCATGTCAGGAGGCTAGAGCCCTGTGCCTGGTGCCTCAGGACACCTTGAGTACGTGAGCGCCCCCCCCGCAGAGCCTTTGCCCCTAATGGGGGCAGTGAGAGGCCAGCCTAGTGCTCCCCCCATGCTCCTGGCCTCCCCGGGGCACTTCATGGGTTGCTAGAGGCAGGATTCCAGCCAAGAGTGCCACTTCCCTCCACCAGCTGCCCTAGGGTGGGGTGTGGAGGGGACCTGGGGGCCATGGAGGAAGGAGGAATGTGCCCACAGCCTGGGTAGGTGATCCCAAGACCTTCAGACCCAAATTCTCCTTTGCTAAGGCTCACAGCACCCCCTTCAGAGTCTCCACCCACCCCCAACCAGAGTCCTGCCTCCTACCTAGCTGTACCCAGTTCCCCTGATGACCCAGCTAAGCTGCCAGCCTGACTCTCGGTTCTGGGGTCCCTCATCACCAACAACCCATATTTCCTCCTACCCTGTGTTGGCGTCTCTGTCCTCGACCCCACTCACAGAACTCATTTAACCCTGACACAACCCCATTAGGTAGGTACTATTATTATCATCCTTGTTTGGCAGATGAAGGACTGAGGCACAGAGAGGTTAACTGAGTTGCTCAGGGTGGAACAGCCAAGGCTTGAATATCCCACAAGAACCTCACTCTCGCCACGACCAGAACAGGCTCGTGGGCTCTGCCCAGAACGTCTCTCTCCTAGCCAAACTGCCCTTTGCAACCGGCGGTTAGTGGCGCCTGGACCTTGGGCAATTTTACTTAATGCGCATGCGGTGCTTAGCACAGAGCTCCATGCACAGTAAATGGTCAAAAAAGGCCGGCTGCTGTCATCACCACAGCCCTGTCTGAATCTCAGCGGCCTCATCTGTACGATGGGGGTGTTGGGGGACATCCAGGGCCTGGCCACATGGGGGAGCTCCGTGGCCCTGGCCACTCAGCACGCTGGCCTTCTTGCACTTTAGTCGAAGGGCATGGATTTATAACCCTGCGTGTTTGGCATAAATGCATGATTTTTCAAAAGCCAAAATAAAACTCCAAGAAGCTGTAAAAGCCCAGGAGTTTGAAAGATTCCCTGCAGGGTCAATTAGGGTGAATTAGAACCTACAGATGTGAATCTCCCCAACCACATAATGGCAACCTAGGTGGGGGTTGAGGGATGGCGCTCCCATGTGACGGCTCAGTAGAGCCTCCCATCACTGGGGCCGGAGCCAGGGTTCTGCCCCCTCCCCTGGTGGCCAGGATTCCCCCCCAGGGACTCCGTTCT
The DNA here is from genome assembly GCF_029215605.1 of Mirounga angustirostris. Classification (NCBI taxonomy): domain Eukaryota; kingdom Metazoa; phylum Chordata; class Mammalia; order Carnivora; family Phocidae; genus Mirounga; species Mirounga angustirostris. The sequence continues at coordinate 158,228,819 of NW_026991712.1, forward strand.
GGGCCACAGGGGCAGGAGGTGGGCATATGCCCTGAGCGGCTGACAGCCCAAGATGGCCTCCACCCAACCTCTGAGACCTGGGGCACCTGCAGGCTGGGTGGGGCCCACCCCCAGCTGCCAGGCTCCGTGCCCCCACCCACAGGCCCCACCCAGCTCTCCCCAAGGCCCCTGACAGCTGGGAATTCCTGCCACATGACCAAGTCAGCCTCTCTGGGGCCGGGAACCTGGCTTGGCAGGCCAGACGCAGTGAGGGTTACAGCTCCGGTGTGGAGCTGGCTGTGACTTCCCATCGCTGGGACTCTGCTTCTCCAGGTGACATGAGGGCTGAGCCACAGCTGGAAGGACGGTTCCAACCCAGAGAATCTCAGGGTCTGGAATCACAGAAGCCAAGGGTTGGAAAGTAGCCCAGGCTATGATGTCCCAGTTCTGGTTTGCAGCCGAACAAAGTCAGGGTCACCTGGGGAGCCTGTGAACATATGGGTATGGGGCGGGGGAGCTGGGCATCTGTGGATTTCACCAGTGTCTTAGATCCGTGCCCTCAGTGGGCTTCCTGCTCCCTCTGGCTTCTGGGGGTGAGCAGGAGGGGAGGAAGATTCTTCCGGAGACACAATGCCCAGGGGTCCCTGAGCCTCCCAAATCCTTGAAGCTTCACCCCCCACCCAGAGCGGGGTTCCAGCATTCTCTCCCCCATAGAATTCTCCATCTAGGCCCTTCCAGCCCTTCCCTCCCATCCAGGGTGGAAGTCTGTCTATTTTTTGTTTTCTCCTTCTCCTGAAGTTTGCAAAATTTTGCTTTTTCTAAGTGAACAGCCCGACGCACTGCTCCCTGCCTGCACTCTGTGTGACTACCAGCCTGTTAGCTCCAGAATTTCCCTCCGGGCAGAGAGCTCCCAGGCCAGCTGCCACCCCCCCCACCCCTACCCCCGCAGACCTCCACCACCACAGAGATGTCAGGGGCCCCTTTCTGAGGCAGTCTTTTGTGCTCGGCAGGCTGGACCGCAAGAGCCCGGGCAACACCTGGCCCAGAGCAGGGGCTCAGGAAAGCCCGTGGGAGGGAGCCGAGGTGGCTGGAGGTGGCGCCCCCCCCCCCCCGCCCCGCCAGCTGCTGCCATGATCAGGCCAGGCTCCTTGGCCGGCAGGACACCCTGACACACGAGCACCAGGTGCAGACACAGCCGCCTGTCCCCGCCATGCCCGGGTCCATGCTCAGACACCTCCCTCCTGCCAGGCTCCCACCGCGTCCCTGGACATAGGCTCTAGCTTTTGCCTCCGGGAATTCTGGACTCACCCATGCGCAGGACTCCAGGAGCTGCCGCTTTCTCTGCAGGGCCTCCAGCCTCACCCACGGTGGCCTCACGTGTCCCCAGAAGCCGCACTGTCTTCTATCCCGGTCCCAACACGGCCTCAACGCACATGGTGGCTGAGCACCGAACGGGGCATGGAAGGTCGGCTCTCCCACAAACTCACATACGCACCTGTGTGGCGTGGGGACCATCACTCTCCCGCTCTGGGCCTCAGTTTTCCCATCTATAAAATGGTGTGGTCAGACGAGGTGGAGTCTATGGGCCCCTCTGGCTCTGATGCTTCCTGCAGCGCACCGCCCACAGTAGGTATGAATAGTTGTTAGTCAAAGAAGTAGCCCCAAAGAATGAGTCGTCCTTGAAGGCGGAATTGGAGGCATCTGCTGCACATCATTTAGAGGCAGAATTCCAAGCGTGGTGGTCAAGCCTGTGCTCAGACTGCCTGGGTTTGCAACGCTCATCCGTGAGATGTAGAGAGGATTAGGGCAGGGAGAGGATAAAGTGAGACAGTGCGTAGAGGCAACTGGAAGAGGGCCAAGCCCACCCCAAGTGCTCAGCAGAGCTCAGCTCCGTTGGTACCCCCAAGTGCCCACTGTCCTGCAGCAAGGACCTGGACTCCATGCCGGGCACCGGCGGGCCTGGACGTGCGGCCGCAGTGTCTACCTGGTGCCACCAGAGGGCACCATGATGCAGCCAAAGCTGCCCAGGTGCGCCCAGGCCCCAGGGCCCGCCCTGCGTGGAGCAAGAGCAAGAGGAAGAGGAAGGCAGCGCCAGCCAGAGGCCTGCAGATGGAGTTCAAGGGCAGAGACCCAACAGCCGACAGCCGCGCAGTCCTCTCTCCACACCACCTCGGCTTGATATTCTGTCCATTTCTATTAGTCTGGGACCAACCACAACCCAGAGAACATCTAGACCTCCCACCAAGGCCCTTAGGCCCATTTAGCAGAGGGGAAAGATGAGGCCGGAGAGAGGGCGAGGCCAGATCCTGATCATGAGGTGAAGTCTGGCCTCCCTGCTCAGATGGACCTCCCTGCGTATCCCACTAAACATCCCATGGTGTGACCCCCTCAACCAAGGCTGGGAGCCAGCAACCGTGCCCACCTCTGACACTCCTGGACCAGAGAGACCGCAGGGGAAGAAGCACATCTGATGGAGGGGAGACCTCAAGGAGAGGGGGCTGGCCAGAGAGAGTGCTGGGGTGCACAGAGACAGAGAGACAAGAAACATGAGGGGCAACAAGGTGGGGGGCCTGGAAGGGACAGAGATGTGGGAGAGACATTTGAAAGAGACAGAGACATGGGATAAGACATAGAGAAAGTGCAGGGGATAGGAAGAGACAGAGAATCCTGAGACCTGGGGAGGGGGGGAAGGGAGGGAGAAGGGGTGAGGGAGAAGGGGAGAGAAAAAGAGGGACAGAAAGAGGGAGGGAGAGGGAGAGAGAGAAGGAGGGAGAGAGGGGAGAGAGAGAGAAGGAGAGAGGGAAGGAGATAGGCACGGAGAGACAGAGGGAGGGAAAAGGAGGGTGAGAGAGAAGAAGAGAGAGAGGGAGGGAGGAAGGAGAGATGGAGGTGAGGCACAGGGCACAGAAGCAGAAGGATGGAGATGGAGGGAGAAGGGAGACAGCTCCCAAAAGACAGAGAGAGTGAGGCAGGAACAATGTGGACACCTGGAGGGAGACAGAGAGATGGGGGCCCGAACACAAAGAAAGTGCCCATCCTCCCCCAAGGCCACCCCACAGCAGCTTTGCCCTCCTGGGGGCTCAGCCAGAGTTTTGCCCGGCCCCTCCGCCCTGCCCCCACCTCAGTGGGGCTTGCCAGCCAGACAGCCCCTCCTGGGGGTGGTGGTTGAGCAGGGCTCCCTGGGGCGCCTAAGGCAGACAGGCAGGGGCCCTGGGGCCATGCTGCTAGGAGATCCGCCCAGGGCCCCAACCTGTCTCCTGAGCCTCTCCCAGGCAAGTCTTGACACTCACCTGGGGGCTCACCTGGGGCTGGGGTCCTTCCAGCTCCCACCATCCCCTCGCCCTGACAGGTTTCTACACTGTATCCTGTGGGCCCATGTGGAGTGAGACGTGGTGAAGACAGGGAATTCACACTCGGTGAGCACCTGCTGTAGGCCAGGCCCCTCCATCTCCGGTCCCAGGGTGTGGGGACCCATGTACTTGCAAGAAACATGGAGCTCCCAGGCTGGGGTTCAGATTCAGCCTGGCTTTCACCAGCTGTGTGCCCTTGGGCAAGTCATGTGCCCTCTGAGGCTCAGCACCTCTTCTTTAAACAAAAATATCAGTAGTATCCATTTCCAGGGGTCTTCCAGAGGAAGCAAAGCCTTAATGGGGTCACAGAGAGGGGATGGGAGGCTGGTTTTAAGCTCTGTCCCTGCAGGAGTTGCAACAGGGAGCATTTCCCCTCAGCTTTCCGGGAGGCCCTGCCCTGGCCCCACTTTGAGCCTGCTGAGCAAGCACCAGCACGTGCTGGGGAAGGGCTGCCCTGACCCCTCCCAGGCACTCAGACAGGCACCTGAGACAGAAAGCTTGGGCACAGGCCAAGCCAGGTCCATGTCCCTGTGTGCTGTCCTGGGGCCTCAGGTGAGAGCCACTTACTTCTCAGGCCCTGTTCTTAGCACCTTAGCAAATCCACTGAACGCCCACAAGGGCCCAGATATGACCATTATCCTCATTTTACAGCTGAAGAAACGGAGGCCCAGAGCTGTGCCCTGGCCCCAGCTCCCATACCTGGTGTGGGGACACTGGTGCTGGGAACCCACGCGAGGGTCTTCCGGAGCCCAGCTCTTCACCTCCAGCCCCAGTGGCAGTAAAACCAGAGACTCCCCCTGGGGAGGCAGAGGGCAGAGGGCCGGGGCTCCGCCCTGATGCCCTCACCCCAGCTCCGGGCTGGACTTGGGCAGCACGGGTAAGGAAGCTTTGAAGGCCACATGGGAGGGCCAGCCTGAGACCCGGCTGCAGTTTGGGCCTCCCAGCTTTGATTCATCTGTGCCCCCCTTCAGGCTGGATGCTCACCTCCCCACAAATCTCTGGCTGCGGTGCTGGCCGGGCCCCTGGCAGGCTGTGGGGCGCAGCTCCAGGGAGTTCCAGAGCCTGCCACCATGTCATCCCTTCCCAGCCTGCCCTGGAGGCATCTCCCGGGTCCTTGACCTTTCACTTGCAAATGTGATGAGATGAAAGAGGCCAGCATCCCGCCAGGCACCCGGCAGCCACCCCTCTGCAGATGCCAGCCCCTTTCCGTCCCCCTCTATCCGGCCTGCGGACACGGGGCACAGAGTCAGGCCGCTGCGAGCCTTCTGGATAATTCTCCAGGGGCACAGGCCCCTGGCCAGAAGCGTCCTGCCTGGGCCTGAGGAGATGGGTCCAGGGAGCGAAAAGGAAAGGCCAGGGACAGTGTGTGGCTGGGGGGCTAGCCCTCTCCCACCCTGGCCCCATGAACCCTGACAGCCCTTGACCTTTCACTTGCAAATGTGATGAGATGAAAGAGGCCAGGGTGAGGGCTGGCTGGGGGGCCCATTAGCCCTCAGTTGCAGCGCCCCCAGGCCAGTGCTATACATTTGACTATACACCTTGGTGACAGTCCAGCCTTCATGCCAGTCCCCCGTTTTTGCCTCTCCAGAGTCACACTGGCTCGTTTGTCACACAGCAGTCAGAACCCTGTTAGCCTGGCCTCAAGGTTGGGACCACAGGGAGAGCCTGCACTGCCAGCCCCACCTGACCCGGAAGGGGCATCAGGCCGGATGGGGGAGAGGGCCACCTGGGAGGCGAGTCTGGCCAGTTCCCTGTGGGCATGAAGTCTGTCCCGGGGGTGGGGGTGGCCCTTGAGGGGCCCCTGGATCCACCTTCCACGACTTGGTCTCCCCGCCCCCATATACAAGCATACACACTAAAATGAGTTCAAATCTTGGCTCGGGCTTCTTCTAGCTATGGGACACTGCAAGTCACAGGGCCGTCCGTGTGACCGAGGCAGGCTGGGAGCAGCATGTGCGGAGCAGTGGTGGCCTAGAGGCCTACGGGCCCCGGGGTCTCAGACTGTGCGCGAGGGCCAGACTGCGGGTGAGCTGGGGAGGGCGTGACCAGGCTGGGGTGGGGGCCTGGGTATCCTGGGTGTGCGTGTGCACTCACGAGTGTCTGTGTGCACATGTTGCGTGTTGTTCGTGGGAGGGCACACACGTGCCTGCTGTGCACTTATATGTGTGTGTACACGTGCGTGCAGACATGCACGTGCTCATGTGTATACCGCGTGTGCTTCGTGTGCATGTGTGTGCATGGGTACACACACGTGTGCTACGTGCACTGTGTGTGTGTGCGTGTGCACTAAGGCCGGGGGTGCAGCAGGTGGGACTCCTGGCTCTTCTGAGACCCTCCCCCTGACTCCTTGCCTCCTTCTCCCTCCATCCCGCTTTCAGCCTCTGGCGCTGACAGCCGGGCCCAGAGCAGCAGTGTGCCCGCAGCTCACGAGGACCCTCTAATCCTCTTAGCTCCCACTTAACCCCACCACCCTCTGGCGGAAGTCCCCCTGCCCGGACTCAGCTGGCCTGGGGGCGCCGCAGCAGAGGGCTAATGGGCCCCCCAGCCAGCCCTTACCAGGTTCCTTCCTAACAACGAACCCCGAACCCTCACTGGGGGTTGAGAGGGACACTTCTCAGTCGATAAGACCCTTTCTTATCCGTGATCCTTTTGATCCTGACAGTCTCCTGTGAGGTGGGGATTTTCATGCAATTCGACAGGAAGGGCACTAAGGCCTTGGGGAGAGTGAGGGGCCTTCGGGAGGCCCCACAGCAGGTAAGTGGCAGAGTTCACTCAGCTCGGGGTGCTCCCCCACCTAAGGCCACAGGGAAGCACTTTGGGGTGCTCCCCTGGGGAGACTCAGAAATTTAGGGCTCTGACCTCCTGGGGGTCTTCTCCCGACCGGAGATCCGCTCAGCGCTTAGGGCCCCAGAGCCTCACAGCAGGCTACCATCCTTGTTCCGGCCTCTGTACCCCAGCCGAGCTTCCTGGCAGCAGCTTCCTGGCCGCTCTCCTTCACAGCCCAGCCTGTCCATCCCTCTTGAGCAGGTGCCACAGGTCCTGCTCAAGTCCACCTTGGTGACAGTCCAGCCTTCATGCCAGTCCCCCATTTTTGCCTCTCCAGAGTCACACTGGCTCGTTTGTCATACAGCAGTCAGAACCCTGTTAGCCTGGTCTCAAGGTTGGGACCACAGGGAGGAGCCTGCACCGCCAGCCCCACCTGACCTGACCTGCCCTCTCTGTCCCCATCAGCACCTTTTCCCTCCTCCTCACTGGTGGCACTCAGGTCGCCCCTGAATTCTCATCGTGCCCACAGTTTCTCCTCCTTGCAGACTTTGCACACTCTGGTCCCTATGCCTGGAATGCCCTCTCCCTAAACTCTTTGCCTTCCTGACCTCCTTGTTCTAGACCTAAATGTCACTGCCTTGGAGAATCTTCCCTGACTACCTTATTTAAACTAAGTGTCCCTGCTAATCTCCTCCAAGGCATGTTTCACAATTGGTATGAATAACTCTCTTTATGTGCTTCACACATGTCTCCCCCACTAGACTATAAGCTTCACATACTGGGTCAATGGAACACATATATCCATGTATGTCCAACATGGGTCATAGAGATGCCAGGCCCATAGTGGGATTTTGGTAAATGTTTGTTGACTGAATAAACAAACAAATAAATAAAATGAAAAGTAGACAGATGAACAAACACAATGTGCCTCCTGTTCACCTGCACGAATGGAGTTGGGTGGTAGGAAGGTGGGGAGAGCCTGCCCAGGACCAGCAGGAGCAGCCCTGCTTTATCACTCCTCCTCCAGGGGAGGTTGAGGAGGGAGGCTCCCCTCCTCCAGCAGCTCTCAGAGAGGTTGGCCAGTCCTTCAGCCCTCCCTCCCCACTCCCTGCTGGTGCTGGGTGCCTGGCATCTGCCTCTTGAGGGCCTCTCTGCCTCCCTCCAGGCCTTCTAGGGGACACTGGGCCTCTGTAGACTTGGCTTCCAGCCTAGGCCCTCACCCAGACTTGCTGTGTGGTCCTGGGCAAGTCCTTGCCTATGTCGGCCTGGACTTCCTCACCCACAGAACAAGGGAGTGGGAAAGGATGTCCTCTTTCTCTGCTAGCCAGCTTCTAAGGAGCTCCCCAGGTGTCATTTCCTGCCACTCACAACACTTTGCAGTTGTTTTTTTTTTTTAAGCAAACTCTACCCCAAACATGAGACTTGAACTCACAACCCTGAGATCAAGCGTCACCTGTTTTACTGACTGAGGCAGCCAGGCGCCGCCCCCCTTTGCAGTTACTGAAGAGGGCCGATGTGTGTAAACAATGGGAGGTCATGAAGATGACAGTCTGCTCCTGAAGCCAGGTCACTAAATGATAGTCTTCTGCCCTGACCATTCTTGAATCCCTCTCTCTGGGGAAGTCAGTGGCCATGTTATGCAGACACTGAGACAGCCCAAGGGAGGGCACCGAGGCTTCCCGCCAACAAACAGCACCGACTGGCCAGGTGTGTGAACCACCTCAGAAGCAGACCCAGCGGCAGGCGGGCCTGCATCTGACCGCAGCCCTGGCCCGGTTCTTGGCTGCCCGAGAAAGCCTGGGCCAGAACCTCCCAGTGATGCCAGGCCCAGATTCCTGATCCACTGAAGCTCTGTGAGACACCAAATGTTACTGCGGCAAGGCCCAAAGTTTAGGGTAATTTGTTACACAGAAATAAGTAGTGAGGGGTGCCTGGGTGGCTCAGTCAGTTAAGCATCTGCCTTCGGCTCATGTCACAAACCCAGGGTCCTGGGATCGAGCCCCATGTCAGGCTCCCTGCCCTGTGGAGCAGGGAGCCCACTTCTCCCTCTGCCTCTGCCTCTCTCTCTCTCATGAATAAATAAATAAATAAAATCTTTTTTAAAAAAATAGGTAGCGAACACACCTCCCATCTCCCCCCACCCTATCCCCCAACGCCCCCCCCCCCCCCGCCCCCTCCGCCGCAGCCTACCCTGATGGTCGACCTCACTGGCCTTCCAGAAGAGCCTGGGCTGATGTGTCGAATGTCAAGCTCAACTAAATTCAGTGGCGAGCTCATCATATTCCCCTGTGTCTCTATTTCCACTCTTAGCCTTGGCCACCCTGCTTCCTCCAGAGCCAAAGACAAACACGTGGGTGTGCCTTCGCCCCTTCCTTCTCCCCAGCATCCAGTCACTGACAAAACCTGGTCCATTTTCTCTCCTGCGCAGCCCCGGAACCCTCCCCTCTTGGCCACTCCCACACACCCTGTCCCAGCCCAGGCCATGCTCTCTCATCCCTGTTCTGGCAGCACCCCCACCCCCGGCTGCCTTCCCTGCCTCCATCCTTGGGGCTCCTGTCTCCCATCCACCCCCCTACACCGGCTGCTGGAAGGAGACACTTTCTAAAACTGATCTGACCACGTTGCTCACCTGCTCTGTAACCTTCCCTGGCTCCGCTGTTGCCTAGAGGGCAACAAACTCCCTAGACTGCCATTTAAGGCTTTTATCACTGCCCCCCCCCATCCCAGTTATCTGTCCAGCTTCATCTCTAGTGTTTCCTGGTCTCAAGTGTGATGCTCTAGGGATACCAAACCACCGCAACTCTTGGAACACAAGAGCTTCATGCCTCCAGATCTTTCCTCTCTGACTCTCTTCTCTCTACCTGGATTGCCTGCCCTCCTTTGCCAGGAAAACCCCTCTACCAATCTGTCAAGACCCAGCCATTGTGATCCTCCAGAAGAACCAGTCTCTCTCTTAGCCCCAGTGCATCTTGGTGGATTGCAGTGATCACTTGACATGTCTTGTCCCCACCAGATGACAAACTCAAAAGCAAAAGGGATCTTACAACTCTGTATTCCCAGCGCAGTGCCCAGTGCCCAGCGCAGAGCCCATAAAAGTTCTTAAAATGGAAAACCTTTAGAGGGAAATGTCTTTAAGATGTTTGGAGGGAAATATCTCTACAAGGTGTTACAGACTTCCCTGCCTTTTCAAAATGGCATATGGGGCATGACTGAACCTTGTTTGATTGATTGTATGACTTGTGTTGATGCAGATGCAGTTTCCAGAAAGAGCCTTGGAGATCATCAGTAGATGAGCAACCTCAGGTCTGGAGAGATCATGCAACTTGCCCACATCAAGCAGCTTGTGTGATAAACATTAATTCACATCTGGGCTGCAGGATGGCAACCTTCCTGCTTTACTGGATGACTTACAGCCTTGCCTCACCCCTGCAATAAATGGTTCCAAAGTCTGGGTCCTTTGAGTTTTGCATGTTTTCGTAATCTACCCTTTCCTGCATGTTACTGGGCCAGTGTACCCATTCCCTACTTTCCCCTTCGAATTTGCTACTCCAGATCCCCTGGAGGCAGGAAAATCAGGTAGCCAAGCTCGGTGGAGCCACGTGGAAAGGAAGAGCTAACATCCCTGACTGAGACTCGGAAGCCCCCTCACCCCAGGGAGCATGGCGGAAGCTATGGTGCAGGGGCTTTACGATGCCCTCCTGTCTCTGCCGTGCTCCAGATATGACAGTTCCTGAGAAAAGAGACTAGAGGGGCTGGGGTAGCTCTAGCTGGGTGAAATGTCATTGTAACGGAGAGATCCTGCAGGTGACTCCACCCATGGCCAGGTACCTCCACAGGGGAGGAGAAAGAAGCAGACCCTGGAACCATGGGCTCCACCTAAAGGAAATTCCCCTGTCTCACAGAGGTAAAGTGCCTGGGAGGGCTAAAAGGAAGAATACCCTCATGGGGGTCAGGGGTAATTGTAGCTCTGGCTGCTTTATCCTCGGAGCAAATAGACAGGGGACAGGATGGGGAGCAGTGAACAAGAGATGTGGATTCTAGTCCCAGCACCACTACTAATGGGTTACATGTCAAGAGGCAACTCAACAACCTCTCTGGGTGTCATTTCCGGAATCTGTAAAATGGGGATACTCCCTACATCATGGAGCTGTAGTAAGATAAGTGTGTGTGTGTGTGTGTGTGTGTGTGTAAGAGCTTAGTGAATTCTAAAGTGCTGCACAAAGGAACATGATCTTCCTTCATTCATCAAATACTTAGTGATCACCTACTATGTGCCAGGCAATGTTCTAGGAGCTGGGAATAGGGGCAGTGACCATGACACAAAACCCTTGTTCCCATGATGCTGACACTCTGGAGACCCAGAAATGAGTAATAATGTATCAAGTGAGATATCAGCCAGAATGGGCAAGGTCATGCTGCCCCTGGGGGCTTAAAGTCACTAAGAATTATTTCTCACCCCCAGTACATGTTCTTGGAGATTCCTGCAGGGGACTCTGCTCTGTGTCATCCTCATCAGGGACCTAGGCTGAAGGAGGCTTCCAACTTCCACCACAACGGGGTGCATGGCAAAGAGTTCAGTAAGTACAAAGCCCCCAGCCCCAGCCCTGGGAGTGACACATGACGCTTCTGTCCTATTTCACTTCCCACCAGCAGGTCACAGGGCTGCATTCATCTTCTCTGAGGGCCAGGGAAGTACGGTCCTCCCTCATACCTGGAAGACGGAAGTGGGGAGTTCTTGGTGGAAAGCACTAATGCTCACCACAGATAGCTTCCTGGATAAGTACCATGAGGAAAAAGACAATGTTGCAAGGAGATGGAGTGGGTAGGAGAGAAAGGGAGAGGCCATCAGAGCAGACGTCAGTGAAGCCTGGGAGCAATCCTGTAGGAAGAGCACATGCTCAGGAGGGAGGAGCAAATGCCCTGGGGCAGCAAGGAGACCAGTGGGCTGGAGCAATGAGAAGGGGACCATATGGACACTGTTGGCCATGGCAGGGCTTGGCCTTTCTCAAGTGAGACAGGACATTATCACAGAGTGGCTGTGGGCAAGTGAATAAACCCACAGTCCTAGAGCCAGAATATCTGAGGCCAAGGTCCAACTCTACCCCCTACTGGCCATATGACCTTGGGCAAATCACTTGGCCTCTCAGAGCCTCAGCTAGGGGTAATAAGAGGGCCTATTCCCAGGGTTACTGTGCTGGCCAGGTGCCTAGAACAGCACCCAGCATTCCATAAGCACTATAGAAGCATTGGCCATCATGCCATCACTCTCCACCTCTCCCGGGGAGGTCCCTCCCCTCCACTCTTGCCACTCTCTCCGTCATCACCAGCCCCCTCCTTAAGACATCACTTCTGGATCATCCCTCTCTTGAGCCCCAGAGCCCACAAGACTGGAGTCCCTCCCCTCCTCTGGGCTTCTGCCTCTGCTAAGTGGGACCAATCCTCCCCACCTGTCTAGACTGCAGGGTGCCTGAACTCACAGGTGAGCACAGCCTCTCCCTGAGCCTGCCCCCTGCAGGTGGGTGCTCCCCCCTGGCTGCCAGGTGGATTCCTAGCTGCCTGCGCTCTCCTGCCCCCTTCTCCCCCAGGGCTGGGGGAGACTGTGGGTCCCTCCCCTACAGTCGCCCCCCAACCCAGCTCTGGCAGCCAAGCTCTCTGGCTGGCAGAAGCTGGCACCTCACCCAGGAGGGGAGAGCAGCTGCAGAGATGGTGGGAGAATTCCTCCCGCTGCTGGATTTGTAAAACAATTGATTAAAGACAATGCAATTAATTATTCCTTGATGAAATAGTGGAAATTACCCAAGAAAATGAAGATTTCAGCAGCAGAACATTAAATCCCTCTAATTATGTCATTTCTAAAAGAAGGGGGGAGCGGGATGAAAAGGATGGAAATGGTGGGACAGAGGAAGGGAAAGAAGTGAAACCATAGATGGGTGACCCTGGGGCTCCACGCAGGGTGAGCAGGGGAGCATGGGGTGGGGGGACCACCGCCCTGGCCTTCACCATACTGTTCAAAGGGAAAGTTGGAGGTAACAGAGCTCTCTGCGGGGGACAGGAAGCAGCCTGGCAGGCTAGACACTGGATGCGTGCCTTGGGTGCATTAGCTCATTGTCCTCACACTGAGTGCCTATGCCTTATTCCCTTTTCACATATGAGGGGATGAGGCTCAGAGAAGCCCCGGGACTTGCCCAAGGATGCACAACTAGTAATTAACAGAGAGGGGACTTGAGCTCAGGTCTGACTCCAGGACCTGTCCTTTTTCAACCCCACCTGCTAAGTCTCGGCACTAGGCAAGAGGCACAGCCGATGACCTTGGCAGAAGCTGCTCTGACCCCTAGCTCCCTGAGGGTCCCAGTGGCCCACAGAATCTCAGGGCTAGGTGTGGGCGAACGCGCAGCTACCTGATAGGGACATCTCTGCTGATCTGAATTGGGCCTGTGGGCCTCTGGGAAGGAATCTTTCTAGCCTTCCATCTTCTCTGATCCCTCTGGTTTACAGGCCAGGGAGGGGTGGCAAGCAGGACCTGTCATGGCCCTGGCCCAGCCATCGGGCCCTGGGAGCCCCGGGTGCTCCACTATGCCCAGGACTAGGGAGCCAACAGCCTAGATTCTAACCTGTCTCTGTCAGGGATGGCTGTATGGCCTTCGGCAAGTTCCCTTGCTTTCCCAGACCTCAGTTTCCCTATCTGTAACCGGGGATATAGGAGCAGTGGCTGTATCGGTCCTATATTGAGGATAGGGACCCAGCCCTGCCCCAGGTACAATGGTGGACTCAGCTCTAAGAAGCCAAAATAGGCTCTAGGGTGGGCAGGGAAAGGGGAGGAATGAGTGGGTTCCTGCTCTGGGGGGCTGGGCGGACAGAAACAAGGAGCCGTGCAGGGACAGTGGATGGGAAGAGACAACCACGAGGGATCCTTCCCAGTGTCTGCTTCGTCCCAGCGGGTAGTGGAGGGCCGGGTGGGAGGGAGGAAGAAGGGGGGCCTGGAAGACAGTTAGACCACCCCCACCTCAGAACACCAATCCAGAGACCAGTTTACTGGAATGGCCAGGCTGGTCAGGCCTAAAGCAGAAGTTTGATTCTCTCCCAACACTGCTGAGATTCTTTTTTTTTTTTTTTTTTAAGATTTTATTTATTTATTTGACAGAGAGAGACACAGCGAGAGAGGGAACACAAGCAGGGGGAGTGGGAGAGGGAGAAGCAGGCTTCCCACCGAGCAAGGAGCCCAAAGTGGGGCTCAATCCCAGGACCCCAGGGTCATGACCTGAGCTGAAGGCAGACACTTAACGACTAAGCCACCAGGCGCCCCACTGCTGAGATTCTTTTTCAGAGCTCGCTCTGGTAGTTCCATGCTCCTGGACCCTATATGGAGAATAGCCCCTAATTTTTTCTGGATACTCTCAGACACTATACGTCTCATTTTTATGAGTTAAAATTTCCAATCTAATCTAGCATCAAAATTTCAATCTCTCATTCAATCTAATATTCTTCCTTTTGCTCCCTAGCCCAGGCCTGAACCAGGCTTAGAAACCTAAGCCACGGGGAAGGGAGGCCTGGTCCTCCAGGAAGAGTGGGGCTTACTGGTCCCCTCTGCAGAGATCTCCTGTGGGTCTTTGGAGTCCCCCTCCCTGTCATCCGTCAACCAGGATTTCCCTGACACGAGCAATGGTATCACATGACTGTCCCCAGCTCCTGTTTCTGGGGCTTTACCCGACTCAGACTCCAAGAGATCACTTCCCCTTGGCAGGCAGACCCTTTGTGCAGTGGGCCTTGCTATGGCCACTCAGACCCACAGAAGAAACTGGGCTTGCCGGACCCTCTCCCCCACCACCATAGATGGTTCCAAATCACTCTAAACTCTTTTCAAGCTCGGGTCAGGCCTTGGCCGCTGTGCCTGCCCAAATCCTAGGGGACACATGTCGGCTTTTTCAAGTGTTGCTCCTGAGGCACCACCTCCTGCCCAACTAAGGTGGGAGTAGGGGGGCTCACCTCACCCCTCCAAAGGCATCCTTGTTGCCCATCTCCCCTGCCTTACCCACATCATTCTCCCTTTCTTGATGCAGGATGGAGGTAGGGACCCAGGGTCCCCGAAGCAGCTTGAGGTCACCAACCTTGCAAGGCCTGAAGAAATGTACCTTTCAATTTAGAACATGGGGTACTTGGCACCAATTACTCTCAGAAGCATTCCAAGTAAGCATGTCCCATTTGGACAACCTGTTATAAAAGCCAGTCCCTGCTGCTCCAGCTAGGTCTGAGTCCTCTGGCCACATCGCCATCGCTGTCACCAATCCCAGGCCCAGCCCCAACCCTCTCCTGGGTCCACTGTAGAGCGGCATCTTTACTACAGCCATCCTACAGTGCCTTGGACAAAGGGACTGTGGCCCCGAGGGGGATGCCTGCAGAGCCAGGTCCCAGACGCAGGCAACAACTCCCAGGCTAGTGTTCCCTCCACCAGCTCAGTGCGAGCCATCGTCTCTCTGATTGATGGAGAGCTGGGGCGGGCAAGAATCCCCCCACCCCCACCTTGAGGCTGCAGCAGGGGTTCCTGCAAGAGCCAGGTTGGGAGCCAGACGGATCCGGGTTTGAACCCCGGGGGCTCCCACTTTCCAGCTGGCCAATTTATGGCAAGTTGCCTCACATTTCTGAACCTGTTTCCCCCTCTATAAAATGGGCATAATACTATACCCATAGGGTTGCTGGGAAGAGTGGTTGAGATGAGATCCCAGCCAGGTGCTGGCACAAAGCAGATCAGTTCCCTCAGGACCCCTCCCTTGAGGCCAGGACACCGCGGATCTACTCCAAGCCCCGAGACCAATTTTCTGGCTGAACTGGTTCTTGAACTTCACATGTGTGCTAAGCAGAGAAAGGAAGGCTGTGGTGCGGAGGGGCAGACAGCAGTGGCCTGAGGGGCTCAGGAGGGCACCCTGCAAGAGAGTCTTTAGAACCTGGGGGTGGTGGAGGTATAGCCCAGATGGGAAGGGCTGTTCCTCCCGCCCATCTGCTCCCAGACCCCTCCTACCAGGGATGGCACTCTAGCCCCTCCCCCAGCTCCCAGCACAGATGGCAGGAAGGAAATGCCAAGGCACAGAGGCAGGGAGGGGCCACCCAGCCCCCGGAGGCTCCAGCCCTTGCCAAGCTTCCCCCAGGAGGAGGAAACAAGGCCCCTCCCTTGCCCATGGCACTGCCCCTCTAAGAGCCACAGCCCACTGATGCCCTGGTGCCTTGCATCCTGTTGTCATGGTAACCAGGACTAGCTGACGTGCCGACAGGCAGACCAGGAGCTGCTGCCACATGAATCACTTGAACTTGATGTGACAGACCCAGGCGGGCAGCCAGCACAAGGGCAGAGGGAGGTGGTGCCCCCGTGGGCAGGGGGAGCTCAGGCTGAGTCCCTCTGGCCATGGCAGGTTTAGGGACCCCAGAAGCCCATGAAACCCTAGAGGTCCCTATTGAAGGTGAGTCCCCTTGGACCAGCCATGAGCCCTCTCCAAGCCCCCATCCCCTCATTTATCAAATTGAGATAATGGACTGGGTTGTAAAGATCAAATAAAATAATCAGCATGGGCTTGCTTTGTAAATTCAGTCATGACACAAACGTTGGCTATTTGGGAAAGCTCAAAGCCTCCGTCCTCACACAGACTTGGTCTTCAGTCCCCATTCTGCCACTTGCTGCTTCTGGGCCAGCCCCAACTTTCTGTTCTGTAGAATGGGCGCTAGTACTGCTTCCCTCACAGGGTTCAGCTCTCAGTCATTTCATAAATACTTATCAAACCCATCTATGTCCCAAGCACTATAGTAGGTCCTAGGGACACAAGAGTGAAAGAGGTAGACACATTTCCTGCCCTTTCTGAGCTTACATCCTAGTGGGAGAGGCAGACCCTGAACAAGTACGCAGAGGAACAGGATGCCTCAGGTACCGTGAAGAACACCAACGAGGGACGGGGGCAGAGAGTAACTAGCCGAAGGCTTATTTTAGAAAGGTGATCGAGATGGACTGAGGTGACATCTCAGCTGAGAAAAAGCTGGGCTCTTAAGTGACCATGAGAGCTCCGGGTCCAGGGAGCCAGAGAACCAGGATCCCGAGGCAAGTCTGCAGGACAGGACCATGGTGGCTGCAGCAGGGCAAACAGGTACGTGTGAGCTGGTGATTTTATTCCAAATGCAATGAGCAACGGAAAGCCAGGGGGCTTTATGGAAGCCATGTGATTTGATATCCACACACAAGCTAAGAATGCTTTTGCTGCCATGTGGAGAAGGGCCTTCTGAGGC
Organism: Mirounga angustirostris; assembly: GCF_029215605.1. Classification (NCBI taxonomy): domain Eukaryota; kingdom Metazoa; phylum Chordata; class Mammalia; order Carnivora; family Phocidae; genus Mirounga; species Mirounga angustirostris. Next base: position 158,245,177 of record NW_026991712.1, read on the forward strand.
CAGCTCAGGTAGAAGTCAGTCGCAGAGGTCCAGAGCAGAAAGAAGGATGGCGTGAAGCCGGAAGTAGCAATGGTGATGGAGAGAAGTGGTCAGATTCGGGACAATTTGGGGAGCTAGAACTGTGAGAACTCTTTCATGGTCTAGATATGGGGGGTTAAGGGAAAGGCAAGAAAGAAGGGTAACGTCTGTGTCTCTGGTCTGGCGTAGAGGCGAGTGGTGATGCCAATTTTGAAGATTGGGAAAACCGACTCATTTGTGAGTCATCTACAAAGATGAGACTTGAGTCCATGGGACTGAAGTTATTTCTCCAGGGGAGAAATCACACCTGTAACCGAGCAACCCTTCAGGCCAGGCCGCTTCCCCTACCCCTGCCCCAGGGGCCTGGAAGAGGTGTTTGGAGAGGCTGTATGGCAAGAAGCTGAAGTCAGAACTCCGCTTAAGTGACAGAAACGTAACTCTAGCTCCCAAAGGCACAGAGAAGGAGTCAGTAGCTGGAAGAATCCAAGGAATTAACCCACAGGAACGGCCCCAAGCCGTGGATCTGCTCTGCCCTCTGCTTCTGCCCCAGTTCCAGCTCATCTATTCCGACTGCAGACCGGCTTCTTCCCCAAGGCAGGAAACACTGAATCCTTGATGATTTAAAAAGAAGAATCAACTTTTGCTTTTATTTTTTTTTTCTCTTCCATAGGGCTGGCTGGGCCACCTTTGGCCTAAAATATGAAGAAACATGGTAATGAAGTTCGTGAAGAGGGAAAAGATGACTCCAAAAGCACATATATTTAAAAAAAAAAAATCACTATTCTAAAAAGTATTCACACACAAAAGCAATGTAGTTTAAAGCAGGACAAATAAAATATGGAAAGTACATAATAGCATCCTTTCCATTTTTATATCCTATAACTTCTAAGAAGGACTGACTCTCTTTCATCTCCTGTTGAAAAACTTGGAGAATTTTAACTGGCGAGGCTTGAATCGTGTGCCACACTTGGGTCAATAAGCCACGGCCAGGGGATGGTTCCTGTAAGAACATGGCGGCCACTGCTAGGGGCCCAGGGCTGGCAGGGCCAGGAAGGGCTGTGACTCCCAAGAGAAGGGAAAGGTGCCGAGCAGAAAATGCTCCTAATATCTCTTCCATGATGTGAATGTCTGCTGAATTCCTGACCAGAGGGATGGAAAGGAACCATGAGAACAAAGAAAATTTTGCCGAAGTTTGGAAAACTGAATGGTCATTTGGAGGCCCAGGAAGGGCAGTTGGAGAAAGGCCTGTCTTTCTATGGGAGCAAAGGATAAAAAGCATCGTCCTGACAGAGAAAAGGATAGGCTTCCGACAGCATTTGTCTGCGTGTGAGGGGCCAGAGGTGCAGTGGCTCCCCAGTGGATGGGGAGCCTAACCGTACTAGCTGGTGAAAATCTGAGAAAGACCTTTATATCCCCCAGAGAGTGGGGTTGCCACGAAAGAGCCTGCAGAGGGGAGCTGACCTGGCAAAGCAGACAAACGTGGAGGGTGGTCAGTTGATTTCTCTCAAGCCACTCACAAAAGCTGTGCGGCCCTCAGTCCATTAGATTTCACCTCTCCAAGCCTCAGTTTGCTCGGATTCAAAACGGTGAATGTGCAAAACAAAATAATGTATAAATGAGAGTATCTCTCTCATGAGGTCCAGTGAAGATTCGATGAGAAAATGCACGTCAGACAGGGGCTCCAGAACCCAGAGCACAGGACAGGCACCCTCCATCCTGTTCCGTATTATTTCCGTGACTGCTACAGAGGAGGTGTGTGGAAGGGGTAGGTCAAGGAGGGCCCTCTACCTGAGTGCCTATCAGAGAACAGTCTCAAATGCAAAAGGCTCTAATTTGTGGTCGATGGCTCCACCCTGGGCCACGGAAATAAAAGCTCTCCTTTCTGATCGCCCCGACAGGCTGGGCACCCCACTAGGGACTTGACTTCCACGAGCTCATTTTTGTCCACGCAGCAGGGATTTGAGATAGTGTATCTGTTGGTGTTTGCTGCATAATAAAGTACCCCCCCATCTATGGCTTAAAACAACCCCTTATTAAGCTCATGATTCTGTGGTTCAGAACTTCAGCGAGGCTCTCCTTCTGACCTTGGCTGGACTCACTCATGTATCTACAGTCAGCTACTCACCAGTTAAATGGCTCTGCTTCTGGGAGTTGCCCGGCTGTCATCTGGGAGACGGGGGTGACTGAGCCATGTGTCTCTCTTCATCCAGCAGGAGAGCCCAAGCTTTTTCACACAGCAGTTGGGCAGGGTTCCAAGAGAACAAGTGAACGCGTGCAGGGCCTCTCAGGCTTGGGCTCAGAACTGGCACTGGCATTCTACCACATTTTCTGGCCGGAGGAAATCTCCAGACCGCCCCAGATTTTAAAGGATTGCGAGAAGCTGCAAAGCTATATGGCCATGAGGCATGCTCAGAGAGGAGTGGAGAGTTGTGGCCACTCTCACAATCCACCAAGAGAGGTACCAGCATAACTGCCATCTTAGACGTGAGAAAATTGAGACTGAAAGGGGCAAAAATGTCTTGTCCAAATTATGCAGCCGGGAAGTGGAAGAGCCGGGATTTGAACTCAGAGGTCTCCGTGCTCGGACTGCATTATGACATTCAAACTCCATTCTCTCGGGGCTGGGGGGGGGGGGTGCATCTAGCAGGGCCCTTATCGGGCACAATCCCAAACAGCCGGATCTAGCAGGCCCCAGAGAGCATGGCTGAGATGAAGGCGAGGCAGGAGCCGATAAAACGTGGGGTCTGGGACAGGTCAGGACCAGGGGACCCAGACGGAGCCTGTGGCCATGACAAGGCTGCCAGATTCGGGACATGGGCTTCGGCCTGCCTCACAAAGCCACAGAACTCAACTGGACAGATCAGAGCTGACCCTCTTCCAGGCAGAAAGCTTGCCTGGGCCTCGGGCTGGCAGGAGCCCATGGTGAGCCGTGGTGGGAGGACTGCCTCTAATTTCTGCTACCAAGCTCCCAGACCATGGGTGGTGACAGCTCTGGCCAAAAGATCAAAGAGGTGCCCCAAGGTGAAAGGAAAGATCTGTCCTCTCAAAGGAACTCTGAGATCACCTCTGTGGGTACCGAGCAGAAGGGGCACCCACCGGGCCCCAGGGTGGGAGCGCCCCACCTCCTCACCTCCGCAGTGACCGGCCCTCCCCCCACGGAGACACCAGAGCCAGGAGCACAGCTGTGCCCAGCCAAGCTGCCGGGTGCCAAGACGGGCCTGGCGGGCTCGCTCTCATCTGTCTCTCTTTAGCAGGAACAAATGGGAATGAGGGAATCAATTAACAAGGCTCCTTAGCCAAACGACTGCTGCTCCCGCCTTCCCAGCCGCTTAACCCTTTGCTTCCAGGGCTGGGAAGGGCTGCCCTGGCTTGCCCACCACGCTGGACCCCTGGAGCGCCCAGTTGGATGCCGTGCCCTTGCCTCGTCTGTGACAAAGGCCAGTGGCAGCTCCCAAGCCGAGGAACCCGAGCCAGAAACGCAGACCCCTCTGTTCCACCTCGGCAGAATTTGGGGTCCTTCCCAAAGGATACTCAGGGGCTCTGGCCCACAGGGCAAGCCTGGCCCTTCCTTCTCTCTCCGGAGACCTGATGCCCTCCCCTGGATGGAAAAGCTCTGAACAGAAGCCACAGGCCTAACAGTGGCCGTCAGACTTGGGGGGTGGGGGTCACTGCCGAGCCCCACCTGGGGCCCACCCTCGCTGTGTCGAGACAGGATTCACCAGGCCACGTTCAGTGAGTCCTGACAACTCCAACCTCAGAAGCAAACGGTCAGTGCTAGAAATTCTCTCTGGAATTCAGAAAGCAACCATGGGGGCCGCGAAGTCCTAGGTTGTGGAGAGCCCTGGGTTTGAGTCGCAGCTCAACAGCTGACATGGGGCCTGATGACATTTTGAATGATTCATCAATAGGCCACTCTTTCCCCCACCCACTCTCACCAAACGTCTTGACTTGTTCTCCAAGGGTCTTTCCTCCCAACCTCCACAGTTGTGCTTCAGTCCTGAGCCACGACATTCCAACAACTCGGGGTGGGGGGGTGCACTCGTAGCCTGTTCCACCATTTACGGTGGGTGACGCTGGGTCGCCCCTACACCAGAAGCAAGAAGCAGAGGTGCATACTCTCAGCCTTTTACATTCAAAAGACACTCTTCTAACTTAAGACCAAGAACAACTGGATGCTGCTTTCAGTGGAGAGAGCCACCCCAACCCTACCCCATAGATGAGCTCAAAGACTCCAAAGGCTGGGAAGGGGCTGTCAAAGGGACCCGAGAGGACTGGTCAGCAGGGAGGACCAACTGCGGAGCCCCCCACGGGTGAATGAACTCTGTGCCTGGCCAAGGCCTGAGACATATGTCAATGAATCCAGCCATTGATTCATTTCACAGACAGTGAAGGCCTTCGGTATGCCAGACAGGGTTTGGGGTACAGTGAACAAGCAACAAGGGCCCTAGCCTTGGGCAGTGTAAGGGTGAGGACCACTCACTCGGTGATGGCTGTCAGCCAGTCACCCACAAACTGTCCAGCAGGAGTGAGGCTGTCTGTGCCCCGAGTCTTGCCACAACACTCCCCTGGGCCAGCCAATGGGCACAGCCCCCCCACCTGCCTCCTATCCCCAGGACACTTGTTGTGAGCCCTCTGGATGATGGGGGGGCACTAGACAAAGCAGAGGGGTGAGGGAGGGATGGAAGAGAGCCTTGGACTGGGTGCAACCAGCTGGAGACTGCCCAGTAAGCTGAGGGCATGCTGAAGGCCCAGGCTGCCCCCCACTCCCCCTGACAGCAGGCCGTGGCCACAATCCCTCCCTTCTCCTCAGTGTGCTTGCAGCTCTCTTCTCTCCCTGCAGAAGGGAGTCCGGGCTGCTGAAAACTCCAGAGCCTCAACCTCGGGGACCCAAGATCAAAACTCTCAAGGAAGGCACGGATTGGCCCAGTTTGAACCACGTGTCTATCATGGACCCGATCAATCCTGCACAGGAGGGTGGGATCCTAAGAGATGGCAGCTCCCATTCCAGAAGCAGGGTTAGCGTGGTGGGGAATGGCTCTCTACAGACAAAACCACAGGTGTCCACCACATTGACCCTGGCAGGTGGAGATGCACTGAGCCTCACTTTTCTGACCTTAAAATGAAGCTAGTGAGTGTGCCAACCTCCCTGGGCTATTCCGAGGGATAAAGGGGATCAGTCAGATGCGGGCTTGGCACACAGCAGGTATTAAAGAAATGGGGGTCAGTGTGACTCAGAGCCTCTCTGGCCTCAGTCACCCCCTCTCTAAATGGGGGGGTGTCCTGGTTATCTCCCCACCCCTGATGCCCCAGGTTCCCATGGCCGGAGCTTCCATGACAGGTGTGAGCAAGTGAAGAGCCCTCTTCTATTCCTCAGGACTGGGGAACTCCTCCTGCTGTTCTTCCCCTCCCCTACTTCTGTCTCCCCGCCCCCTGTGACTGCCCCCAACTCTCCGAGTCGCTGCCTAGTGTCCTGGGGAAGAGCACGTGCAGGGCTGTCCAGGGCCGGACAACCAGAGTTCAGATCCCAGTTTTGTCTGTCACTTATAGGGAGGATGATCGGGGCCAGGCTCCTCAACCCCTGTGCGCCTCAGTTTCCTCATCTAACAGTGGGGTAACGATGGGGTTGGTAACAACAGGCACCCCCTCGTGGGGTCGTTGTGTATGTGGCCCAGCACACGGCAGACACCAAGTATTAGCCGTTTGCATTATTAGCGCGGCGGGCTCCTGCCCCGCCCTGTTGCGGAAATAGCATGGATGGGGCAGAGTGGGCTGAGCACTGGGGACTGAGCAGTGCACCAGCCTGCCTGACGCCACCCCTGTCCTCCTCCTCTGGTTCCCTCCCGGGGCAGGCAGACACATCACCAGGCAATCGGAGAGCAGTGTGACCAGGGCCATCCTCTAGGGAAGCCCAGCCCCACAAAGAGAAGGCCAAGGGCAGGCCGCTGGGGCAGGTGATCACGGTGCAAGTGGGCCGAGTGAGGGAGATTCAGGTGGGGGTCCAAGCAGAGGGGCCCACAGCACAGGAAACGCAAGCATGAGGGCGGGCCAGGACACTGGGGCAGGTCTTGGTCAGTTCCAGTGGGAGGAACAGTGCCACAGGATGGGCACTGAGTAAGGGCATCCAGGCAGGGTGTGGTGGACCATGGGGCCTCAGGAACTGCCTCTCACCGCGCCTGGTCTGGGTGGGACTTGGGGTGACTGACCGGAGCCGTGTGTGCGGCTGTGTGGGGGACAGTGTGTTCATGGGTTTGTTCCTGTGGGGGACTGTGTGTCAGGGTGTGAAGCAGTGTGAGTCTGGAAGGGGGGGCAGCTTGAGCTTGGTATGCCTGCGTGAGACAGCTTAGGGTGTGACCCCTGTGGGGCAAGTTGTGCGGAGGTGAGTGGGTGTCCACGGGGGTCCCTAAGCTGGAGGAGTGTGGCTGCTTGGCTGCGACCAGGAGTGTCTGTCCGTCTGGCGTGCACATGTATATACATATATGTGCGTGTTTGGTCTGTGTGCATGTGTATCGTGTGTGAGTATGCGTCTTTGTGTAGGTGTGAGACACACGTGTCCTGCTGTCTGTGGAGTCCAGAGGCATGAGAGCTGCTCTCCCCGCTTCCAGACCCTGCTGCAGATCTCTCACACACATACACACACACACACACACGCACACACGCACACACACGCACACACACGCACCCACACGGGGCTGGGAGGGGTGGCTGCCCGTTGCTGCCACAGCCAGTCAGAACTTGCTAATTTGCATGTTAATGAAGCACAGGGAGCTCTCCAGCTCGAGACTGACAGGAGCCCCTGGCGCCCCCCCCACATCCTCCCCTGACAAGCCTGGGAGGGGGGAGAGAGGAGGGCTGAGAACCCGCAGAGGGAAGAAGAGGCGGAGGAGGCTCTGGGCTGCGGCTCCCCACCCCTACCCTGTGCGGGGGGGGCCCCAGGTCCCACCACATGGCTGCCTGCCCCTCAGCCCCTGGCACTTTCCCTCCTGGCCTCGCTAAGGGAGCAGGGCTGGGGCAGAACCCTGGGGGCAGGCAGAGGAGGCTGCTCAGGGTTCCCTGTGAGTCAGGGCTGGGCTGACTCACTCAGGGCTGCCACGCCCTGCCCCTACGCTGAGCACCCAACAAGCCCCCCACAGCCACCTACCCTGGGGCGGACGCCCTGGGATGGGCATCCAAAAGCAGGTTAGGCCGACACAGTCAGGAGTCCCTCCCTCCTGCTCCCTGTGCCAGCTTCCATGGCAAAAGGGGCCACTGTGAGCTCTTCAGCCTGCACCCCAAGGTAGAGGGCTCCCACAACCACCCACTGCCATTGGCCTGGCCCCGAAGAGAGAGAGGGGGACAGTGTGGGGGACTCTATAGATGTGTAGGGAGACTGAAGGAGAACCGGAGCTTGCCTGGCCCCCGGAAGGGAGGGCTGTGCTGCCAGGGAGGGATGGGTGGGAGAGCGTTCATCAACAGGTCAGTCCTGGGCTATGTGTCTGTCTCACGCTCAGTCCTGTCCCCATCAGTCCAATCTGTCCCCATCTGCATTCTTGCCTGGTCTCTGGATCCTTCACCTTTCCCATTCCCCCCCCCAACCCCTCCAGCACCCCCGTCCTCCCTCTCCTTCCTTTCTTAATCAGCCACATCCCACCATCCCACCGGAGGCTGGCTCTCTGGGGAGCCCTCAACAGCCCGCTCCTAAAAACACCGTCTGGTTTTGTCTCAGAGGTGTGTCCGCTGCCTTGGCAGAGAGACAGTCTGGGCTGGAGGTCCTGGCTCCTGCCTCCTCGGCCTGACTCCTACCAGGTATTTCCTTCTCCCGCATCTCTCTCTGCCCTGGGTCTGTGTGTACGGGCCCACTGCCCCGGTATCTCCCTGGACTGGGGTCTCCCTCTTCCCCCTCCTTCTTTCCCCCAAATGCTCAAATATTCATATTCTCTCCCCCTGCCTAGTGATGCCCACCCCTCACACCTTATCCTGTAGGTCCTTGGGCACCTGCCCCTGGCCCTGCCACATCCCCCCTGTGGCCAGGCCTGGCCCCCAGTTGTGCCCTCACCAGAGCTGGGAGGCAGAGAGGTGAGAGCCCCTCAGGCCCTGGGGCTCTGCAGGTGAGAGAGGAGCCAGGCAGTGGCTGGTGTTAATTGCAGGGAGGATGTCTGGCAGAAATAAGGTGGTTTTTCTGCTTCAGTGACGACTGTTACAATCAAATTGTCCACAGACAATTAGCGGAGTGGGAGAAATAAGAATTAGATTTCTAATTATTTCCCCAGTAAAAGCCGCTCTGGCCCCCATGGGTGAGGGGGAAGGGCTTTTCAGAGGAGCCAACAGGCACGTGTTCATGGGCCAGCTTCCCTGGGCAGGGGGCCCCAAGTAGGAGTTCCCAAGGGGCGGGGAGAAAAGGGCAAAGCTTGTTGAGCCTCGGCGGCCAGAAAGAGCTGGGAATCAGGACGCTTGGGTCCCAGAGCGAGCCTTCATGCTAACTTGCTGTCACTTCCCATTTCTGAATCCGAGTGTGCTCCCCCCAAAATGAGGGGAAAATCATTCCCAGGCGGTGGCGTCACGGCGAGGCGTCAAGGGGGCGAAGTGGCAGCACAGCAGCTCACGGACTCTAGCACAGGGCAGGCTCACACACACGTGCCGGGACGGGCAAACTCGCCCACGGAGCACGTGAGCACGTACGGGAAGCCTCTCCTTCCACGGCCCTCGGCCTCCCTGCATGGCTAGGTTTGGGCCAGTGACAGGGAAGGAGGGGACTCTCAGGGCAAGGGGGACTGAACCCAAACAGAGCTTAGCTCTTAACAGAATGCCTCTCTCGGGTCCGTGTGAGCCTCAGTTTCCACATCTGTCGCACGAAGCTAAGGATGGTGCCTCCTGCCCAGGGTTGAGGGGAGGGTTCAGTGTCACAGGTGAGGTGCGCCTCATGCCTGGCACGCGGCTTGTGCTCAGCGAACACGGTTAATGGTGGAAGTACTATGCGACGTGTCCAGCCCAGGCCTGTGAGGCTGAAGGGGGAGGGAAGGGCGCGTTTCTGGAGGGAACCCGTTTAGAAAACTGAAGGAAGGGATGAATAAGTTCTTTTCCACCCCTACTAACCACAGGACTCTGTGCCTTCGTCAGGAGCCCCAGACACCTAGAGCAACCAACGGAAAACCAGGCAGAGGAGGCCCGACTGGGCTGAGTGGGACAGTCCTGGGCTCATGTCCGGGCTGTGCCCTTTCTAGCTGGCACAGCTCTCCTCTCCAAACCTCAGTTTTCTTCTCTGTAGAGTGGGAAGAATGACAGCAGACTTCCTCACAGAGTTGCTCTGAGGCCGCGACAATGCTTTGCACCCGGGACAGGCCGTTGGGGTGGGAGGGGCTGTTGGTGCCGTGGCTCTGAGGGGAACGTCGGGGCCCCACTTGTCCTGCACACAGACTCGGGGTCCGCCTTCAGGTCAGAGGGAAGACCTAGCTCACTGCCGTCCTCCGAGTGCCCAGGCCTAGTGACGGCCAACACACCTGCACACAGGAGATCCCATGCAGGGCCACATGTGGTCATGCTCGCTCTGTTCTGTTTGCACACACATCACACACGCTCACACACACACCCCCTTCCTGGGGCAGCCAGAATGCTCCCAAGCGAACTGAGGGGACACTCACAGCCGCACCCACCGCAGGGCTGTGCTGAGGGGGGTAGCAGCTGCCCAGCTGTGGGGTCTGGGTGGAAAAGAGGAGCTGCGTGGAGACTCCTCTGGGAGTCAGGCCGGAGGGGGACTCAGCTGCATCTTGGGCTCCAGGCCACCTTCCTACCTCTGGGGCCAGGGGGCTGGGCTTGGCAGGGCAGTGGTCTACCTGTGTTGATCTCTCCCCTCCCTCACTGCCCTTCGTTCAGCGACAGTGACTGGGACCCTGGGAATGGTGCTCTGCCCACCTTCCCCCACCCCCATCCCCTCTCTTTCTTGCTCCCCCACCCCCATCTCTCTGGTTCTGTCTCTCTGGCTCCCTCTGGCTCTGCCTGGGTCCCCGGATCTTTGCCTCTGGTCCTGGGTCCCCAGCCCTGGTGCGGGGCTATGTAAATGTGGTATTTCCCATCTCATCAGCGGGGCTGCCTGCTTGGCTCACATTTAATTTGATCCGTGGCGGCGCCTCTGCGGAGCCACTCATCAAAGCGGGAAGACAATTAGGTGAATGTCAGGGTGGCCTAGGCCCCACAGGGCGACCAAGACCTGGGGCTGGGGCCATGAGGGGTGAGGGGCAGGGGGTTGGCTCTCTCCCTCAGGGCCTGACCATACCACATGTGGGGTCTAACGCCTGTTGGGGGGCCAGAGGTCCGGACTGCTTCCTGCCTCCCGTGAAGAGCAGGCTCCCCCTCTGTCCAGGGTCGGCAGCATTGAAGGGCCTAGCTGGTGCCCCTGTGACAGAGGAAGGGCTTGGCAGAAACCCCCCCCCCCCCGCCCCGTCCCCCACCATGAAAACAAAGGCCCTGGCATCTGCGTGGCTAGTCAGGTGGATTTCTAGATTGGGCCCTTGTGGGGTTTGGGAGAGGTTTTGAGCTCTGGGCTGGCTCAGGGGCCCCTGAGAAGAGTGCACACTCTTTCCATAGGCCCTCCCTGCCCTGCCCAGGCCCACCAGTGTCCTCCTGAGGGGCTTCTCCTGAGCCTCAGCTCAGCCTTTTATCCTCCCCTCCCTGGCTCTCTTCTTCTCTTCTGTGTCTTTATTTCTCTGATTACCTTTGTGTGTGTGTCTCTTACCTCTCACTGCTATTTGCAGCCTCCTCCCTCTGCCCCCCACTTCTCCCTTTTCTGTGTCTTACCCCCGCATCCCCACCCCCACCCCACCCTGGGTCTCCCTGGGAGCCTCTTCCTCACAGCAGACCTTCCAGGTGAAGCCCTATCTCCCAGCCCAGCCCTGGATTCCTCCCACTGCCCCCAACTCCTCAGGGACCCCCTGAATCCAACATCTCCCCCCCCTACTGGCTCCTTCCCCTCAGCTGTCAACATATTCAAATCTCTCCCTTCGTAAAAAACAATAATAGTAATAAAATACTTTTTCAGGAACACTCTCCCTTGACAGCCCAACCTTTTCCTCCCACGGCCATCTCTCTCCTTGCCCTCTTGGGAAGCCCCTGGGAGAGTTGTCAACACTTGTTCCTTGACCACCCCAATTTGGCTTCTGTACCCATCGTGCCCTAGAAACAATCCTCGCCAGGGTCACCAGCAACCTTCTTGTCACTAAGTCCCCTGGCCATACCTCATCTGGATGCCAGGGCAACGTCAGACACAACAAGCTGCTCCTCTCTTCTTGACTCTCCCTTGCTCCCATGACATCTCCTGGCTTTGCCCCCATCCCTCTGGCTTGTACCTTCTCGGATTCCTCCTCTGTCCTTGCTTCACAAGGCTGCTCTCCAGAGCTCTGGCTGGGGTCCCCTTCTCCTTTTGCCCTTCACGTGACCCCATCTGTGTGCCTACCCCTCTGGTCTTCCATGCCAGCCCAGCCCCTTCTCCTGAGCTCAGAACCCAACCATCCCCTGCCTCCTGGCCCCTTCCCTGTGTGTTCCACGGCTATCTCAAACCCAACATGGCCCTAACCAAGCTTTCCCTCTGACCCCACACCAGACTCCTTCTCTGGGGTTCTTTGATTTGATGACTGGCACCTTCACCTCCCAGTTTCCCAAGCCAGAAAACTGGAAGTCAAACCAAGGTCGCTTTCTCCCACCCCACCCACACAGGGGGCAATGGTGGACTCTTGATTCATCAACTCTGCCTCCGAAATATTTCTTTCTAAGACCTTGAAAGGCCACCCTTCTGTTCATCATCCTCCCTAGACAGACCTGCTCAAGCCACCATGTTCTCAAATGTTCCCTAGAGGCATCTTCGGCTAGTCTACCTGCAGGTGTCTGCTCATTCTCTGTGCCCACATGGAATGCCCTCTTTCTCTTCTTTGCCTGTCCCAATCCGTCTTGCCCCTCTTCTCCAAAGCCTAGCTCCAGCCCCCTCCAAGGAAGCCTCTCCCCACTCACCCGGCTGGCAGGACCTCCTCTTATCCTAAGCTCCTGGGCCCTTCTTGCCTGGTCCGTGCCCGGACACACAGAACCACCTCCACCCGTCTCCCTCCTGCAGACCTGGACTCCTACATTTCCCGGGCTCCTGGTTGTAAGTGGGTCATAGGACGGCTCCTGGCCAATGAGCTGTGGACAGAGGTGAAATGGCCACTTCCTGACCAAAGCATACAAGAGCTGCTGCCTGACCTTCTAGCTGCTGTAGCAACCAAGAAAGCCGCTTTCGAAATGGTGGCTCCTCCAGATCAAAGCAGCACAGAAAGCTGAGTCACCCCATGAAGGACAACAGCCCCGAGAGATGCCAGAAACTACAGCAGACTTTGTATAAGCAAACAAGAAACTTTTGTTGTGTTCACCCACTGAGATTTCAGGGCTGTTGGTCACCACAGCATAGCCTCTCCTCTCCTGACTCTCCAGCCCTCTCTGAGCTCTATTTCTCCATCGCTGGTCTGAAGGTAACCATCTGCTCCTCACAGGGTGCTTGTGAGGGTTAGTTATTCAAAGGTCCACCGTCAGCTCCTGAGTGCCGACTGCATGCCATCAGGCTCACTCTGAGTGCCTGACTGGGCAGAGGTCATGACATAAATGTTTCGGTCAACCCCAAATCCATATGTTGACCCCGATGGGTTGGTGTTTGGAGGTGGGGGGTCTTTGGGGCCTTAGGTTTAGATGAGGTCATAAGGATGGAGCCCCCATGATGCGATTAGTGCCTTTATGGTGTGAAGAAGAAACCAGAGCTCCCTCTCTCCTGCCATGGAAGGAAAGAGTGCAGAGGTGGCCATCTGTGAGCCAGAAGGGCTCTCACCAGGAACCAAATCTGCCAGCACCTTGATCTTAGACTTCTAACCTTCAGATCTGTGAGAAATGAGTGCTGGTTAAGCCACCTAGTTTATGGTATTTTGTCCTAGCAGCCCAAGCAGACTAAGACAGCAGGCCTCCCTATATCACAGAGAAAAGAAGATAGTTATGTTCCGTTGCTCAGGTTGGGTACTGAATAACTGGGACACTGACAAAAATTGTAATTGGAAGTCACCCCCTGGAGTTGAGAACTATAGTAACCTGTCATATTTCCACTCTCAGTTCTGTTTTGAACCCACTGATAAATATGGAGACTGCCTTTGTTGCTACAAGAAGAAGGACGGCAGGGTGTCTAAAAAGGGCAGAGGAGAAAGAGGAACAATGGTTATATCATAATATTAATAGGATCATAATCATATCGGGAAACAGTCACATCATGCTGCTATGTGCTTGGTACTGCTCCAAGCACTTCACTTACATTTATTCATTTATTTGTCACAACAGCCCTATGAGGTAAATATCATCATCCCCATTTTACAGATGAGAAACTGAGGCAGAGATAAGGTAGGTAAGTTACCCAACATCACGTGGCTTATAAACAGCAAAGCCAGAATTTGAATCTGAGCAGTCTGGCTTCAGAATTGCTCTTCACCCCTCCGCTGCCCGTGGGGGCTACGGGGAGGAGGGCAGTGTGGGCCCCCTCCCCAGCCCCACACCTGGCCTGCATTCGAGCTTCCAGGATTAGGGATGAGGGCAGAAGCTGAAGTAGCCGATTTAGTGAGAGTATTTGGGAAGTGATATGCACAAGCACAGCTCTTTGGGGCCCAGATGACAGAGGCACAGAGCTGAGCAGGAACATGGCCTCCTCTACCCTTCACCCTTCCCATCCCCCCACCCTCACCCCACCATCTTGGCTTTGATGCTCCGGCATCCAAAGGGCAGGGGACTTGGAGAACATCCAGAGGCCACCCCTTTGGTCTGGCATGGATATTGCATGACGGAAGGGATGGTGGGGAGGCTTCCCCAAACATGTTTAAGGGTGGCAGACGTGCATAAACTGGTGTTTGGGCAGAACCAGGATGGAATAATAGGTAGGCTCCTTTAATGAAGGACTGGCTTGTGGGCCCCTGTGACACCCCCACCCCTGGAGCCTCCCAGAAATGGTGGAGACTGTGGGGAGGGGTCTGAGGCCTTGCAATGAGCATGTGGGGGCTCAGAGCCTGAATCCTTTGGGCATCACAATAGATGCAAATGTGACCTCACTTGCGCTCAGGAGGCTCTTCAGCTCTGTGACACACCATGCCACAGACAGGAACTCACTGAATTCTTACATCAATACACTTTATAGATGAAAACACCGAGGGGCAGAGAAACTGAGTGTCCAAAGTCGTTCAGCCATCAGGTAGCAGAGTGTGGCCGACCCCCGTGCTCAGGCCCTGTCCACATACCCAGCTGCTCCCGGAAGTGCCAGGCTTCCCCGCGGAACCCCCCACGTCCCCAAGGAGACCTCCTCCCGGGAACCAGGTTATACGGGTCTCCCGCAGCATAGCAGAGGTCTGTCTACCAGGGTGAGCCTCTGCCTCACCCGCCCACCCGTGTGCTAGGGACAGAAGGGGGACTTTATGTGCAATCTGCCCGACTCTCCAGAAAGCACTTAGGTTTACGATGTGCATGAAATTGATCGCCAGTTGGCGTAGCCCCCGCGCGCTCAGTGCCAGCCCAGCACTGGCAGGAGGCTGCCCCCCCACCCCCCCCCCCCGCTTTCAAGGAGCGTCAACGCCGCCTGCCAAGGCCCTTCGTGAGGGTCCTTTTCCACTAACAAGTACAGAGTGGAGGGGGAGCTCTGCCCAAAGGCCTTTCCACAGCTCACACACCCCCACCCCACGATGGTTAAATAGCTCGTGTTTTATGCCAATTCCAGCCTCTTCTGCCTCCCCTCTAACAAGCTGATGCTCTCAAAGGCCCCACTAATTGGTGTTTGCGCCTCACACACCGCGACACTTTGATAGTCACTTAGGACGTGGGTCCATCCATCACCCCCGCAGTCCAGGAGGTTGCTCACCTCACTGCACCAGAGTGCCCAGCCTGGGCTTCTGCTCCCGTGTGCACATGTGAGAGTCCCCACATGCCTTGTTTCCTATGTGGGGGACCTGTCTGCACAGGCACACGTGTGCGTGCAAATGTTCCTTCGAGGATATTTATTGTGTACCCATGTGTTTGCATGCCAGTGCGTGCAAATGTGTGAATACTACCACATGTGCATGTGGGGGTGTGCATTTGTGTGTGTGCACAGCTTCCTGGGCGGGCGTGTCTGTATGCGTATTCCATAGAGCTTGTGTGTATTTATGCGTGCATTCATGTGCTTTGCATGTTTGCGTGTGGACGTCTGTTTGCAGACGTACATGTGAATTTTTTATGTACATGCAAATCCTTGCAAGGCTACTGATAAAGTCTGTATCTGTGCCTGAGTGCACCTGTGGGCGTGTGGGTTTGTACGCCTAAGCCCAGAGGACGGCAGACATGGGCGTCTGCGTGCGGGCAGGAAGGGTGTGGAGATGAGAAGCCCTCTGGGTGGGGTATATATGTGCAGGTGGCATGCGTGCACTCGGGCATTTGTGTAGGGTATGTGGAGGGGAGATGTAACGCCGGAGTGAAGGGCCCACATACAGGCTTGGGTGTGAGGCCCGGCTCTGCCATTTCCAGCTGTACGACTTTGGGATAATCACTTAACCACTCCAACCATCAGTTTTCTCCTCGGTAAAATGGAGGCGATAAAAGCACTTACCTCATATTGTTGATGCACGGGTCAAATGGGAACATACACTCAAAGGGCTAGCAGGAATGTGCAAGATGCAGGGGCGTGTGCCTATGCGCGGATGGAGAGGTCCTTCCCACCCTCCCAATCCTTCCCTCCTCCCTGGGAACACCCCGGTGAAGACACCCCGCCCCAACATGGAGCTAGCGGTCTAGAAGAGACCCTCTGGGCACTTGAGGGGAGAACTGGTCAGGCCCTGGTCACAGAGTAGCAGCGACAACCCCCGAAATCTTTGTCACATCCAAAGTGAGTTCACACTTTTATTATCTACCTTTGCCAGGTGGGAAACTGCGGTGCCCAAGGAGACAGGAGTGGGTGGCAGAGCGGGAACTCGCTGCCAGGGCTGTGGGAAGCCGGGATGCCCCTTGTATCCCTGAGGGAGAGGGGCAGCTTCACGAGGACCGAGCAATGCACATCTTCATGCAGCCCACGCATAAATACGCAAGCCTGAGGGATTCCTCCCCTGCCCCCAGGGCCTGCGGTGCCTGCCTCAGGGGAGGGTCACCGATGGGGACTCAGGCTCTGTTGGCCCTGACCGCGCTGGTGAACCCCAGGCCAGGCGGGGCGCCCCCACGGGCAGGTCCACCCTACTTGGTTTTGAGCCTGAAGGGCCCGTGGTGTCCCCAGAGGGAAGAGAGCTGGGCTCCTGCCCCGCCCCCACCTAAGACTGCAAGCCGCCTGTGTTACATTTTTTTCTTCCTATTTTGCAGGATATTTTTTATGTTCCTCTTTTAATTGAAAAAAAAATCAAAACTTAAAAAATCATAACCAGCAGCATCACTACATGGCCTTTAGCACTGCCAGGCCCCAGAGTCATCACCATCTCCAGCATCGCGGTATGATGACTGTGCCCCCCGCCACCAGTCCCACCCTTCACGCTGCGCTGTTGTGACTCCCAGCCCTGAAACTCTGCCAGAGGCCCGGGACCCAGCAGAAGTGTTCTCCCCTCCCCACCATTTACATCCCATTTCTCCTACCCCAGCCCCAGGCCCATGCCAACGCTCTCCCCCATCGTTGACCTTCCATTTTTCCTACCCCCCCCTCCCCAGGCTCCTGCCAGGACCCTGTGACCTGAAGCCCGCCCCCCATCTGCACGTCTCCCTGCTCGCTAGAGCCCCTGGCCTAGCCAGTCCTGCAAACTGCCGCCCTCCTGCGGGCCCCTCCTCAGGCCTGGCGCCCCACCCACCCACCCAGCCGGCGGCCTGTCTGCCTTCCTGAGCTCATTAACTGCAGGTCACCGTTCAGCAGGAAAGACAAGGCGTGGGTTCTGCGGGCGTTCATTAGCCGTGAGAGGAACAGTGTGTGTGAAATTAGCAGTCACCTGAGGACCTCGATAATTTCATAATTAGGAGGCCTAATGGCTCCAGCTCTGGATGCCAAATGACTTAACCCTTTGCCTGCTGGGCGCTTAACCCCCAGCCCAAGGCTGCTGGAGGGGTCTGCAGTGCCCCCTCTGCTCCAGTTCCCCACCCTATGGCCCAATCAGGTTCATCTCTGCCACCCCAGTGCCCAGCCCCGGCGCTGGCCCAGAGAGGGTGTAAAAGTAAGGTTTAAAGAGTGAATGAATGAAGGAATGGATGAACGAATGAACGAACAAACAAGTACCTGAATGGGGAAAGAGTTCCAGCCCCCGCTGCAGGTGCTCAGGGGAGGAATGAGTCTCCATCTGCATGAGTAGGTGTGCGTCTGTGTGCAAGCCTGTGCGTGTGCACGTGCGAACACGAGGGCACCACACACACGCACACACACACACGTGGGTCTGCGGTGTCTGCTTCTAAGAGACTTGCGTGTGTCTGCATCCACGCTCACATCTGTGATCCTCACTCTGCGGCCTCCCGTCTGGACAGAGGGTACTCTGCGGGGGGACCCCAAGTGCCTCCCTTGATGCCAGCACCCCTGACACCATGTGGATAACGGTGGCTCCAGAATTTCTATAGGTGGCACTTGGCGGGGGAGGGGGGCAACAGGGCCTACAGAGTTTGCCAAGAATCTGCATTAGCCGAGCCAGGGCGCTGCTTTTTAGATGGAATGTTTCTTTGGGAGGCTGGGCGACTGAGCCTCTAGCACAGGGGGAGCTGGTTTTGACAGCCGTCCCCTGCCTTTCCCAGCCTGCTGTCCCTCCTCCCTACCCAGCCCTAGTCCTGAAGAGGTGACAGCTGAGGTGGAGGCGGGCGAGCCCTGGGCTCCAGGCCGGCTTCCCCAGTCTGGGACAATTGGTTCTGAGGCTCCATATCCCTGCCGGCCTCCCCTAATTGTGGAGCAGGTGAGTGGGCTGAAGGGAGAATGAAAAACTGGGAGAAGAGTTGAGGAGAAACAATAAAGGAATAGGAAGGGAGCTGAGGGAAGGGGGAGAAGGGGAGGAGAAAGGATGGGAAGTCCCAAGAAGGTGAGAGAGAGGAGAGAGACAGGAGGTGGGGGGTGGAGAGGCAAGGAGGCCCAGAGCATTATCAGCACTTAAAAAGCAGCGCCTCAGTTCTTTGGCACAAATAATGGCTTTTTATGAATAAATCATGTGTCAGACGCCTCCCAGGGAGTGGGCATAGAGGGGGGCGCGTCTGCTGGGCTCCAAGGCTGGCAGGGAAGGGCCAGTTGCAGACCCCCAGCTGCAGGGGTATTGCCCCCTTTCTCCTGATGGGGTCCAGCAAGACAGACGCTGTCTCTGGCCTGAGCCTGGCAGAACTGTCTTTACTCTGAGGTGGTCTCGCTGCTCCCTGCTCATGAGCCTGGCCCATTCCCAGGGTTGGGAGTGGCCCTTTGCTCCCCCCCCTCCCCGCCCCGCAGAGCAGCCCAGAAGAAGCTCCTGGCGGGGGGAACACCAGCTTGGTGCACCCAGAGAGAGGTATGCGCCAAGACAGCAGACACACCCAGAGAGGAAAGCATGCAGTGTACACAACTCACACCAGCAGTCTCCACAGCCCCGGGCGCACGTGTGGGCACACTCGGAGATGGAGATGCTGTTATTCCCAACACACACACACACACACACACACGCTCACTCAGGCATGCGCACAGACAGGGAGACCCCAACCATCATCCAGCCTGCCCCCCCCCGCCAGCGCTCACGCACACGGGCCCACACAGACAGATGCATATGGGGCTACATGGACACACAAAACCTGCACGCACATACCAGCAGCCCACCCTCCATCAGCTTAGGGTGGGGGCAGCTTTGCAGCCCATATGGAGCCCAGACCCAGCGGGGCTGTCCTGGAGTCTGGTTGTGGGGTGGGGCTGGGGCATCTGTTCCAGGGGATAGTCCATCAGCCTCTATATGCTCCCCACCCAGCGAGGACAGCTACCACACCCCACAGTGAGGTCTTGCCTCCCAGCCCTTAGCCCAGGACCTGTGTAGGTCCTGCTGACTCCGAGCTCTTTTGCTGCCCTGCTCACAGCCACCTCATCAGAGGCAGTGGGGGCCACGGGAAAGCCTGGGCATTGGCCGTACACACAGTCTGGGCAAGAACCTCGGCTCTGCCCCTTGCTGGAAGCGTGACCTCAGAGAATAATTCCAATCTTGTTCACTCCTCAAAACAGATCTGAGACAGGTGCTACTGACCCAGCTTCCAGACCAGGAAAAGTGAGGCTCCGAAAGGTAAAGGCACTAGGCGTTATTTCCAGAACCACGCTCTTTTCACATACTCGGTGTTTGTGCTTTTCCTCCTCCTCTCCCTTCGGCTGCTCCTTCTCAGCCAGTGGGTTCCTCTTCCTGTGCCAACGTGTTCTTAGGTGTTCACTGGAGCAGGCCTGGGTCGCCCTGCTCTTCCCACTCAGCACCATCCCCTGAGCCACTCCTAACACCTCCATGACAACCTCTGTGCTCCTGATTCTTTATCTTCCCTCCCCAGGGTTTCTGACTCCATGATCCAGCTGGACATCTCTAGGCCACCATGCTGCCCAGTGCCAGGGACTGCCATTCACACAGTAGATATACTGCTGAACATCCTTCCAAAATCCCAAGGGTTCCGTGGAGCCTAACTGAAAGGAGCCTGTCTGAGGCTGAGTGTACCATCTTCCCCAGGGCTCCTCCCACCTCGATGCTCTCCTCAGGGAATGGCCCTGCCCGTCCAGGTGCCCAACCAGAAACCAGGCATCACTTGATTCTTCCCTGTCCTTCACCCCTTGTGTCCAATCCAAAACCAGTCCCCGTGATTCTACATCCAAAATATATGGGAATTCATCCTTTCCCCTCCTGCTCCACTGCCCTCCCCAACCCCTCCTGTTTTGAGTTACCACTGACACCTCTGGCCTGGCCACTGACGGGAGAGGTCCCCCTTCTGGCCCATTTGCCTCCCCATCATCAGTAATCTCTCCATCTCTTTGCTTTGGCCACACTAAACTGCTTTTGGTTCTGGAACCCACATGATCTCGACTCCGGACCTCTCAATATGCCATTCCCTCCCTGTCTGAATCCGTCCCCTTCCCAGTGCCAACTCACCCTTCAAGGTTCAGCTGAGACAGCACCCCCTCCGGATGCCTTCCCTGACTCCTCGAGCCTGGGATGGGTGCGGCATGTCATTCATTCCCACAGCAGCCTGTCTCCTCCGTTCATTACAGCTCTGATCGATAATCACCTGTTTACTCACCTGGGTCCCCCTTGAGCCTCTAAGTTCCTTGAGGGCGGAGATTGTGCCTCTGATGCTCTCTCTGGCAGCCCCAATGCTTGGTACAAGACCTTGGCACTTAAAGGTGCTCACTAAATCTTCCATGGATGAATTAATGAATGAGTGCAGGGCTGAGCATTTTACACACCTTTTCTCATTTACTCCTCAGCAGAAATCCAGGCAATGGGTGCTACTATCCTACGGTCTAGACCAGGAAAGTAAGACGTTGAAAATTTGCCCGTGGGCACAGAACTAGCAAAAGGCAGGGAATGGATTCCAAGAGAAGTCTGTGTACCTTCAAAGGCCTCCCTTCCTTTATCCCACCCTGCCTTCCCAAGCCATTTTCCCTTTCTGACCCTGTTTTCTCATCTGCACAATGGGAACAAAAATCATACCTAATGCAGGACCTGACACTAGCAGGTTCTCAGTGAATATCTGTGCCTTCTCTCTCAACCTCTGAGGCTTATGTATTCAGGACAGAATTCCCCCCAAACCAGAAACTTCCTGCCTGCATATGTTCACAGAAACAGGTGCAGAGTTCCACACCAGGACATCGCCAGTGTCCAGAACTCAGTAGGCGCTTAACCAACGTGTGTTGAGCAGACAGGCATCAGGGAATGCTGACATATACTCAGGCACAAAGCCACAAGAGGGGTTCAGGCACAGGGACCCCCCCCCCACCATCCCTGCCGATATTCCTCCTTTGCCACCACCACCCCTGCTAGCCCAAGGCGCGGGAAATATTTAAAACAATTTTATTCATGAAAATATGCTGTACAATGCACTCTACACGGCCTCGACACGGCACACACGCACACGCACACGCTGACGGCACGGCCACGGTACACTGCCTACGATATGCGCCGGGGACGCCGCGCCCACAGCCCGCCCCGACCGGACACTTATAAATACGGGAGAGGAGGCAGGACTGGAATGGAGAAAGGGGTGTCGGTTTGGGGGTGGATCCGGAGCTGAGGCCTGCTGGAGAGGCTGAGACCATTACTGGAGAGTGGGGGTGGGAAGGGGGATTGACTCCAACCTGAGAGGAGAGGAGAGGAGAAGGTAGGGCCTGCAAGGATAGGAGGGAGGGGCTGAACCATGGGAATGGGGGCTCTAAGCAGGGGTTTGGGGCTGAAGGAAAACAGCTCAGGGTGAACAGCCAACAGGTAGGTGTGAGTGCTTCCGGGAGGGGTTCCTGGCTTGGGGTGGATGAGGCTAAGACCAGTGGGAAGGTGTCAGTTGGGAATCAGATCCGGAGTTTGGGGTGGGTGATCCGTCGCGGCGAGGGCCCCTGCAAATGAAACTTGACGATTCGGAGACGCCCCCAGCCCTGTGCCACACCTCCTGGTTGGTATCCCCCACCAGCGCAGCCCATCTGGCTCGTCCCCACTCCCACCCAGCCTGAAATTCCTCTCCGCCCAGGCCTCCTGCCCCCGGGGGAGGGAGGAGGAGCGGGTCTCAGGAGTTTGGGCAGGAATGGCAGGTGCCCCAGCCCCTCCCTACCACTTCCCTCGGTGGTCAGCTTCTGAGGGACGTCTCTAGCAGGCCTGGGGCTGCCTCCCGGATCCTCCCGTGGAGCTGGAATCGGGGATGGGGCCCAGGGTATCAGGACGGGAAGACAGAAGCCCCTCGGGGGCGGGGCGGGGCACCCGGGGCGCGGGAGGCGGCCCTCAGCCCGGCACCCAGCTCTGGTTGGGGGGCGGGGCCCCGGCCAGGCCGGGCGGCGGCGGAGGCAGGGCCGAGTCGAAGTTGAAGTCCATTTCGTCGCTGTCCATGAAGTCGTTGAGGATGATGGACTCGACGTCGCACTCGAGGCTCCCGCTGAACATGTCGAGGTCCAGGTCGGCCGGGAAGCGGTCGGGCGCGGTCCCCAGCGGCCCGGCGGCGGCCGCCGCGTACGGCCCCGGCAGCGCGTCCAGCAGGAGGCCACCGGGCGGGGCCCCGAAGGCGGCCGCGTGGCTCGGCGGCGCCAGGCCCGCGGCGCCCGCCTCTCCGGGCAGCGTCATAAGGCTGATGGGGTGGGCTAAGGCACTGCGCGAGGGCACCGGCGGCGCGTACGGGGCCGCGCCCTTGCCGGGGTAGGCGGCGGCCGCGCCCGCCAGCGCCAGCTCCCCGGGCGCGCCCAGCACGGGGCCGGGCCTGGGCGCGGGCGGCGGCGGCAGCAGCGCGGGCAGCGCCCCCGGGCGGAAGGGCGCGGCGGCGGGCGCGAAGCTGGCCTGCTTGTTCTCCTGGATGGTCTGCATGGGCAGGCGGCGCAGCGCGCCCAGCGCCGGCGGCCCGAAGCCCCCGCCCCCGCCCCCGCCGTAGGCGCCGCTCTTGCAGCCGCCAAAGTAGGCGGGCGTCCCGGCCCGGGCCCGCGGCCCGTACGCGTCCTGCGCGCCGTCCAGCAGGGCCTCGGGCAGCCCCGCGCCGCCGCCGTGCAGGCCCAGCGGGCCCCCCAGCTCGGCCAGGCGGGGCAGCTCCCCTGGGCAGCGCGCTCCTAGCGCGGGCGACAGCGCGCTCGCCGGGCTCGGGTACATGAGCGGCGACGACGGTGCCAGGGCCTCCAGGGCCTCGTCGTCCTCCAATTCGGCCGCCTCCCCGAGCAGGGGTCTCCCGCCGCCGCGGAAGTCGGCCCACGCCTCGTAGTCGTCGCTGGCGTGCGAGGCCGGGCTGGTGGCCCACTTGGCTGCGGCAGGCACAGGCCCCGGGGCTGGCGCGCCCGGGGGACTGTCATCGGGGCTTCGCTCAGGTGCCTGCAGCTGCTTCTTCTTGCTCGCCTTGCCCTTGATGCGCAGGAACTTGGCCCCGTTGTCCATGGACACGGCCCGCCGCCGAGGGGTCTTGCCTGTCTTTCCGCCCTCGGGGTTCAGCATCCACCAGGAGCTCTTGCCAGTGCCCTCGTTCTGCACGCGGATGAAACGGGTGTGCAGCGACAGGTTGTGCCGGATGGAGTTCTGTGGCCAGACACAAGGACATGGGTGGGGGAGCGGGAAGCGAGGAGGCCATGAAAAAAGAGGAAGAAGTGATGGAAAGAGGAGGGGGAGAAAACAGAGAAAAAAGTGAGAGAAGAGGAATGAGAAGGGCCAGAGGGGCAATGGGAGGAAACAGAAATGATGAAGGGTGAGTGGGGTAAAGAGGGGGAGAACAGGTGTAAGTACCAGGTTGGACAGGAATGCCCACCTTATACCCCAGAACCGCACCACTCTTCCCTCTCCCAGGCACCTCCTCCCCCGACAACGCACACCTCCCAGAGGGTGGGGCTAGAGCTTTGGGCCTGGCCTCTCCCCAGGAGGCAAGGCAAGAAGCCTGAGGGCTACTCTTAAGGAACTGCAGCAGGGCCCCCTCTCCCCAGCTCAGCCAAGCCCCGCCTGGGGCTAGCCAGGCTGCCAGGGCCCCCCAGCAGATTATGTAAGGGCTCATGCCGCTGCGGCTCATTTGTCTGCCCCCTCCCTCCCCAGCCTGGCATGGCGCCAGGAGCCCGAAAACCCAGGGCTCCAGAAATCAATCTCGCGGTGACTGATTAAGCCCTGTTTAGAACTAATTGCTCTTTCGTGTGTGGGGAGAATAAATTACCTGCTTTAATTTCGTGTCTTTAAAATGCAACTGCAGGTAGAGAAGACTGTTAACCCTTTGCTGGGAGGGCCTGGCCAGGGAAAGCAGAAAAGGCTGGGGGTCCCTAAGGTGGGTAGAGACCTGAAACTCCTCTGAAATTTCCCCCAACTCTTGTGGGCTCCTGTGAACTATAGAAGCCTAGATTCCCAGCAAGGCCCTCAAAGCACATCCATCAGCCATGGGGACCTCAGACCCCACCTCTGCTCAGCGCCCACCTTCAGGCCAGCCCAGCTCTCCAGCCTGCCCTCCCTTCCTGACCACCTAAAGCAGAAGAGCTCTGCCCCCCAAAGCCCCATTCTGGTAGAAGCTTCACAAAGTCCCCACAAATCGGGGGGTGGGGGGACTAAATGTAATCCTCATTTACAACAAGACCAAGGCTCAGAGAGGTCAAGTGGCTTGCCCAGGGCTACACAGCCCCTTCTGCTGTCGCTCGGTACCTCCCTGGGCTCCACCTCTGCCACCCCTGCACACTCTTCTAAATTTCTGCTGTGCCAGTCTCTAGCGCTCCCCATGTCACAGCCCACTTTTGCCAAGAAGGCGGGGGCGGGGGGAGCGCCACGGCTCCAACAGCCTGGTTCCCCACAGGCACCTGAAGGAGGGAGACTTACGCTGCCCTGCCCCACCTCTGGGGCCCGCCACCTGGTGGCCTTGACCTCCCGCCTCACGCACTGCTGTGGAAAGAGCATGGGCTCGGCTATCAGAAGGGCTAGGCAGGATGGGCAGGATGCCTGGCTCTCTGGCTCTTTTCAGCCACCCAGCTATGTGACTGTGGCTCTTGACTCGATCTCCGTGAGCCTCAGTTGCCTCAGTGAACGACTTGGACCAAACGGGCACCATTCAGTAACCACCTCAGAAAGCTGTTAGATCACTACCTGAGGTAATGTGTGTGGGTGCGTGTTTGGTGAATGCACCGGGTGCTCATAAACACTGGTTAAAGGCCTCACTCTGGCCAGAAGACCACACTTTGAGATCATTCAATAGACCTGCTCTGTCTCTACCTCCTTAATATCCTGTCCTGAGTATAAGTGTGCTAGGCACCAACAAGTCTGGGAAGCTGGCATTGCCCGGTCTCACTGACGGGGGAACAGAGGCCCAGAGGTATGATGTAATTTGCCCAGGGTCCCACAATGCCAGATAGCACTCCAGATCTAACCCAGTTCATGGACCTACTCCTAACCCATTTGTCCGCCCAGCCCCATAACCACTGACCAGTGAGAGCCCTCCCTCCTGCCTCCTTCCCACCGGTCTCCAGGAGGAGGGCTCCTTCCCGCTGCCCCACTCCCACTCCCAGCTCCAGGTACTGCCCTGACTCTCCGGGCACCCCGCCCCCTCCCTATCGCTGGCACTTTCTGGTCTTGGGAGGTGACAGCTCCGAGACCCCTCCCAGCGTTGCCCTGCCTGGGCTTCTCCTGGGATCCTGTGAAGAGGGGAGCTAGAGCCCCAGGGAGTGGTGCTCCCTCCAGTAGATACCCCCTTCCCACCCCTGCCCTTGCACCTGGCTCCCTAGCCCCTTCAGCACACCTGTATTTGGAGGTCTTGGGGTGGGGGGGCTGTCCTCCCCAGGGGACTGTCTGGCTTCACAGAGGCTCCGCCTCCCAGCTTCTCCCCAGCTGGAGGTCGGTCAGGCAACACCTCTTTATCAGTGTCACTATGTGCCAGCCTGAGTCTGAGTGCTGGGGGGAGGGGGGAGGAGGAAGGACATCGCCAAGTGCCAGCACCCACTCAGTACCTGCTTGTTAAGCCCCAGGTGTTATAAGTACTTGATCTCACGTAGTCTATCAAACTCCATACAACTCGGGGATTGTGATCCCTAGCTCCAGATGAGGAGAGTGAGGCTCAGAGAGGTTCAGTAAGCTGCCAGTCCCACAGTGCAGATGGTAGAGCCAGGTATTGATTTCAGGTTACTCACGCCCTGAGTCTAAAGGACATCACATTCCACCACGCCGGAGAGAAATGAGTCAGGGAATTTCCAAAGAATCTCAGGAAGCCAGGACTCTAGTGCTTCTCAAACTTTCCATGTAAACTATCCCTAGAAGCAGGCAGCATGGGAAGACTGGGGGCATGTCGCAAGGTCAAAATTTCCTATTAAGTCTTGTGCTTCATTTTTAGCATTCAGGGGGATTTTTGCATTATACTTCATAATGCATCTAAGTTTTCTGAATATAAAAATGATGTTCTCGATTACCAAGAGCACCTGCTCTGGGCCTATGAAGGTTTGCACTCTTCCCCCACTCTGTTCCCTGTCTGGCCAGGTACCCCAGGGAGCCGGAGCCCCAGCCTGAAACCACTGCTGATCCGACCCAGAGAGAAGAAAGGACTTGCCCAAGGGCACCCAGGACCTGGTAGCAGAGCAGGGGTTCGAGCGCAGGCCTCCTGACCCCTGGCTCAGTGCTCTTCTCACCCCACCAAGCCTCACCTGGGGCAGCCTGTCCGTCTCTCTCCGGGCCCGTTTCCCCGCCTGGGTACTGATGAGATGTGCCAACCGTACTCTGTGACCTTTTCAGTTTGACACTGCAAGTTCTTGAACTCATCCAGTCCACAGGTTTTCAAACTTTTTTAAAAAAGATTTTTATTTATTTATTTGAGAGAGAGACAGACAGAGGGAGAGAGCACGAGCAGGGGGGAGGGGCAGAGGGAGAGGGAAGAGCAGGGAGCCGGATGATGTGGGGCTTGATCCCAGCATGCTGGGATCATGACCTGAGCCAAAGGCAGACGCTTCACTGACTGAGCCACCCAGGTGTCCCAAACTTTTTTTTTTTTTTTTAAGTAGTGGAACTCTGTTCGCAAATGGAACCTAACGCAAAACGGAGTGTTATACCCTCAAGCCATCAGGGAGCGGGGGCGGGGTACCTGGAGCTGGGCTGGCTCAGCACCCCTGGTACTCTCGTAGAAAACCTGGCCCCGGTGGAGGGATGGTGCAGGCCAGATGGATGGGGCCGTGGAGGTCCAGAGGGCTGCCATACCTTGCCCAGGGTCACCCGGGGAGGGAGCCCAGAGCTGGCTAAGGACAACCTAGGCCTCTGCCTGTGGAGCCAGGCTGGGCACCAGGTGTGCACCAGGGCTGTGGCCCCTGAGGGAAGTCCAGGCCCTGAAGCCCAGTCTGGCTCCTCGGGGCCCAGCCACCTGGTACCAGTCAGAGCTCCCAGCCAAGATCCAGTGGCAAGCGCAGATCGCAACTCCCCGACAAGGCCTCCTGGGAGGCCAGAGGCCACAGAGGAGGTGAGGGAGGCCGAGGAGGGAGCCGCCTCTGCCAGGCAGCAGTAACCAGGGTTCCCTCTTAGAGTCACCTAGCAACCCGCCACCACAGCCACGGCCCCAGCATGCCCAGGCTCCCCAGTGCCCAGAGCTGGGCCCGGCTTCGGGGGCCTCACGCCTCCCACACCTCCACACCGGCCTGGGGCAGGTTATCGGGGGGGGGGGGGGGGGTCGGACCGCCCTGATTCGGGAGGCAGGCCATCCCAGCGCAGGGGGAAGGCACAGTGAGCTACATCCACGCCCATCCCCCTCTCCCTTGGAACCCGGGCTAGGGAGGCTGGGCAACCCCCCTCCTCGGGGCCTCACCCACCTGGGAGAGGAGGCTGGTGCAGCTGAAAGCGCATGGGCTCTGGTGTTGGATCTGGATTCCAGTTGTGGCTGCAATGCCCCATGAGCAATGCAGCTCTGGGGCAAGATGCTTTGAACCTCTATTTCCTCACACAGCTACCTGCTCCCACCCTTGCCTCCCTACAGCCTTCTACCACCCAGCAGTCAGAGTGGCCCTTTAAGTAGCTTGGATCACATCCAGTCCCGCCCAGAACCCTGAGATGCCCCCCATCTAAGAGTAAAAAACAAAGGCCTTGCCATAATCCACAGGCGCCTCCATGACCCCTCAGACTCCTCTCCTAACACAATCCCACTCGATTCCTCTCTCCTGTTCCTTGAACCTGCTAGGTGCGGTCCTGCCCTGGGGCCTCTGTCTCAGGGGTAAACTGTTCACCCAGATACCCCCATCAATCTCTCATCTCTTTCGAGTCCGCATGCAGATAGAATCTTTTGCCAAAACGAGGCCCATCCTGACCACTCTAACCCTTTGCTCCCCCTTTCTGCCATTTCTTGGCCCCCTTACCTGCTCTCAACTTTTCTAAAGCAAGGATCACTTTCTTAATTAATAGTTTGTATACATACATTAATAAATTAATATGTTAAGTTATATATAAATATATAATTCATTTATATTCTGTATTTATTATTTATTGTCTGGTTTCCCTCACATTAGAATATAAGTTTCATGAGGGATTTTTGTCCATTTTTGACTTTACCCCATGTGTTTGATGCGTACCAGGCATTTAATAAATGTTCATTGAACGAATGAATGAGAGAGAGAGAGTAAAGGGGGGGGTAATACTGTGTTGCAGGAAGAATTAAAGGAAACGGGGCAGAGTAGCTGGCACATGAGAGGGGCTTCCCCAAATTGGGCTGAGAGAAGGAAACATAGGCAGAATGAGAGACAAGCATGGGAACAAGTCGGGAACAGCCTGATCCACAGAGGGAAGTGCAGAGGAGGGTCAGGGTTTCCGTGAGAAATGGGGGAAGGCCTCAGGGGGTGACCATGCACCTGCCCACCCCAGGCCCCCTCCCCACTCCCTCCCGCTACCCAGACAGACTTGAGTTATCAAGGGATCGCTGGGGCCGACCGAGGTCTCCGAGAGCCTGTCCCACCTGGGCCGGAAGACACGCCGGGAGCCCCAGTGGGGAGAGAACCACCTCATCCCTGCTGCCGGTGCCTCCCACACAGACAGGGTCTGATCCATTTGGTGGTGGCAGCTCATCTATCCAGCAGGACGCCCTCATTTATTCCCAGGACACCCTTCGCCCACGAGCAGTAATGCATTCATCTGACAGCACAACCCCATTTATCCAGCACCCCAGTCCCATTTATCCAGCAAGTACAACCTCATTTGCTAACAGCGCTCCATTCACCTGACGGGCCCCCTCATCTATCCAGCAGGACACCCTCATTTATCCTCCAAGTCCGAGTCTCTCCTTCTGCCTGTGGTGGGCTGTGTTCTCGGCCGGTGCAACCCGACCGGTCCTGCAGGACGTCACCTCTCCTACAAGTACTCTTCAGCCCCTGACAGGACAACCTCATCTATCTCATAATGCAGCCTCACCTTGCCTCCAAGTACCACCTCATTCCCTGACGGTACAACCTCGTTTATCTTCCACTACAACCTCATTTCTCCTTCTCACACAGCTCCATTCTCTGATAGCTCACCCTCCTCGGAGCCCGAGCCGCCAGAGCGCCCGGGGCGGGGGGCGGGGGTGGGGGGGGGAGAACGTGGAGACAGGAGTGGTCTCACCATTCCCATCCCCTGCCTACAGAGGGCTGCCTGGCGCTATGACTCTGTCCAATCTCCGCCCACACCAAAAGGGCCCAGGGACTCAGAGTTCTAGGTTGCTCGGCCCAGCCAGTGCCCCGCCATTACCCCACTTCCCATTCTGTCCCCTCCAGCATTCAAAAGGGCCCATAGGATTGATTTCCTCCAGCTCCCCAGTAGGGAAAAGATCCCACCTGATTTGATTTGTAGCTTTTGCTGATTTCTGCGGCCAGTTGTAAGCTGCCAGCATGACATCACTGAGTACGGAACTGGGAAGACGTGCGCAGGACGGGCTCTTCTGAGCCAAGGCAAGCCAGCTCCAGCACACCACTGGCACGTGCTTCAAATACCAAGGCAGGAGAAGGGCACCACCAACCACACGCCAGACCCAGGCTAGGTTCCTTAGATGCAATCCTGAAAGCCATCCTGCAAACAAGTGCCGCTATTTTCCAAAGAGGGGAAAGTGGGCTCAGTAAGGCCACAAAGCTGCGCGGTCATGGAGCTGTTGGGTTCCAAACCAGGGCTCTTCTCACCCCCTCCCCCAATGTGGCAGGGGACACCGTCCCGCCCACCTCAATGCTCATCCCTGCCTTGGTTCTCAAGCCCAAGCTTCCTGGCTTTCATCGGCCAAATCTTGTGTCCCCACCCACCTCAAGTCCTCTGCTACCTCCTGACCTTCCTGACATCTGGGGAATTCCAGGACCCTCCCTGTTCAGTCCTAGGACCGGTGCCCATCCGCCCAAGCCCAAAGCCAGGTACAGACACCCCTCCAGGTTCCATCACTGTCTGAGGTTCAGCCCAGCCCCTCTTTCAGGAAGCTGGCCTGGCCTACCCAAAGGTGATGATGATCCCTGGGCAGAGACCACCTCTGGGGCTGTGTGAGTTCTCTGACCCCCTCCATGGCTCCAACTGGCCCTCTCCCTCCTTCCTTCCCTCCCTTCCTGCATGAAGTAAGGTTGAGGGCAGGGTTGAAATCCCAACTGTGTTCATGTGACCTTGGGCCTCCCCTGTAAAAGAGTATTCCTGGGGAGGGCTGAGACCTGGATGGGACCCTACATGTTAAGAATCTCATCCTCTCCCTGACTCAGAGCCCCCGGGGCTGCCCCTGTCCCACCCTTTACCCGACACCCCACTCTGGAGCCCCAGGCTGGGGCCTGTCTCAGAGCCACAGTCTCTCTGAGGGTCCCTTGCTCTGCCACCTGGGCTCAAGCTGGGATGCTCAGTCCTGGCAGGCTTCCTGGCAGAAGGGGGTGACCTGGAGAGGCCTGAGGCCATGTGCAAATCCTCGATCCCAGGGTCTGTAGTGGAGGAGGGGTAGAAGGGCAGGTAGGGGCACCACGGCCACAGCTGTCAACAGGGGATCGGGCTTGGGGTCAGCCATGGAACAGAAGTGGGCAGCCAGGGGCCAGGAGGAACCAAACGTCCAAAGCAAGGCACGAGGTCAAAAGACAGGCCCTGGCATCCCCCCACCCCCACCCCAGAGAGAGCAGAGCCCACACACCTAGCCTGGTCCAAGCAAACCAGCAGTAGAAGTCAAAGCCCGCCTCTACTCCAGAGCCCATGGCTCCCCATCACCTGTGGGCTTGGGTCCAACTCCAGACCGACACACAAGAACCGTCTCCTAACCGCCATTCCCTTCGGCCCACTGGGGCTCCAGCCACCCTGGATGTCATACACTGCCAGGCCTTTGCACACTCCGCTCCCTCGGCCCCTCCTTCCCTCTCTGCTTGACCAGGTCGGGCTGCTCCAGCAAGGCGAGCTCTGTGACATTTTTCTACTTCCCCCTGCAAGTCCCAAAGGTGTTGCTCCCACCTCAGTGTTGCTGCAGAAACAGAACCGCAAACCAGAGGATAACTGGTGTGAGCTGGCTCCCCACTTGAACTCCGCGGGGCAACCCGCGGCTCACAGTGAAGTCAACACACGGGACGAGCTCTCGGCAGCGGTGAGCCACTCAGGCCCGGCCGTTCTCTGCCGTTTCTGTTCAGCAAAACCTCAGGCCAGAGCTCCAGGCCTTGCCTCCTCCCTCCTGCTCCCCCCCCCCCCCCCCCAGTTCCTGCTGTCTCTGCCACCTCCCTGCTTTTCCTCAGCACTTCCAGGCTCCTCGGGAGAATTCAGTCAAATAAGAAAAGGAACTACCAGGGGCGCCTGGGTGGCTCAGTCGTTGAGCGTCTGCCTTCGGCTCAGGTCATGATCCCAGGGTCCTGGGATCGAGCCCCGCATCGGGCTCCCTGCTCGGCAGGAAGCCTGCTTCTCCCTCTCCCACTCCCCCTGCTTGTATTCCCTCTCTCACTGTCTCTCTCTCTGTGTCAAATAAATAAATAAAATCTTTAAAAAAAAAAGAGGAATGAACTAAGCGTGCCTGGGTGGCTCAGTTGGTTGAGCGACTGCCTTCGGCTCAGGTCATGGTCCCAGGGTCCTGGGATCGAGCCCCGCATCGGGCTCCCTGCTTGGCGGGAAGCCTGCTTCTCCCTCTCCCACTCCCCCGCTTGTGTTCCTGCTCTCGCTATCTCTCTCTCTCTGTCAAATAAATAAATAAAATCTTTAAAAAAAAAAAAAAGAAAAGGAACTACCGTTTACTGAACATTCATTATGTGTTATGCACTGTCCAGCACAACGCTTAAAATCTTACTGTCTTCTTAACCATCCTCTGAGCTGGTTTAGTGTGCCTATTTTCCTGATGAGAAACTGAGGCTCCAAGAGACAAATGGAGCTGCTCAAGGTCACATGGTGTATGTGGTGGTGCGGGAAGGAAGTCACACCCAGGGCCCTTGCTCTGCCTCTCACCCTGAGATGCCTCTAAGGAGGCGCCCAGGCCAGACAGAAGCTCCAGGGTGGGCCTGGGGTAGGAGCTGGGGTGGGGCTGTCCATACTGGCTCATCGAGTCCTCCAAAGGCTCTTTCCTCCCTCATCCAAGATTAACGGGGATCCCTAAATGCAAAGCCCTCCAGGACTCTCCCTATCTCTCCTCAATCTGAGCCCTGTCCTTCCCTCTGCATGCAGCACCTCCCTACACCCCTGCCCCAGGCCCTGGGAGCAGCTGCGGTGACCTCACCCAGCCCTGCCCTGGGCCCAGCTCTGGGGAGGGCCAAGCAGCTGTGCCCCAGCCCTGTAGGCTGGCTCCTGGGGGAAAAAGAGGAAGAGTGGGCACAGCGCCAAGAGAACCATCTGCTCTCCCGGGGGCATGGCCACCCGCACAGATACTGGCCTCACCCCCAGGGACTGCCCTTGGCCCTCTGTCCCTATGCCAAGGGGCTCCAGGAGCCCAAGGCAGCCCACCCAGACCGGGGCACCAGCCCTCATCTGCCATCTGTCTTCTGGATTCTGAGAGGTCCTCGCAGGACATGTTGGAGCATGAATGTCCCCTGAAAAATGAACAAGTGCTCGGGGTAAGCCCTGGGTGTAGAGGCCAGAGGCCAGGGCTGGGTGTGCTGAGCACTGCATGCCCCAGCCCCAGCCTAGCTGCGCTAAGAGCCTAAGATCCCCTGGGGGGAGGGGGGCCTTCATCCCCTCACATCTGCTCAGCTGGCAGGTGCCTCTGGCAGAGGGGCAAGCCCCCTCCCCCACAGCCCCGGCTCAGGTTACAGAGAAGGCAAGGCCAGCAGAGGACAGGGGGAGGGGACAGACGGGGTGGAGGAGGCCAAGCAGCTTCCCAGAGTGTTGGGGGAGGGGAATTCGGGTCTCTAGATGGGACTCAGAGCCAGAGAGGGGAGGGCCATATCCAAGGTCACACAGCCTCCCAGTGGGCAAAGAGAAGCCCACGTCCAGGGGCAGGCAGCCCTGGGTTCAAGGGTGACCTTGAGCAAACCACTGCCTTCATCTGTGAAAATACTGAGCCTAAAACCTGCCTGCTGGCCTCCCAAGGCCACGAGGAAGGCTCTGCAGGCAAGAAAACAGTGGGTTAAGGTAGGGGCAGGTGGAAGCTTGGACATCCTGAAGAGCTGACACCTCAGGGACAGAAAGGGGGGCATTAGAGGAAGGACCACTCTCCCCCAACACACACACACACACACACACACACACGCATGCACACTCACGCACTCACACAAGCCAGTGTCTCTCAAGGATCCGGGCCCAGATCCCCACCCTACACAGCAGTGGAGAAGGGATTCCTTTCCTTTCCCAGAGCGAAGTACAACAGTAAGGGTGTTTGCTAGGATTTCATGGGGACTTTATTTGTATCTCTCCTGTAATTCTCACCACACAGCTTGGGCATAAGTCCTATTATCATCCCATTTTGTAGAGGAGAAAACAGGCTCAGTTGCCTAAGGCCACACAGACGGTGAGGGGCAGAGCTAGGTTCTGGTCCTCCCTGCTGCCCCCAAGACTCCTAACCACACCACAGTCTCACCTCTAAGACCCCCCAGGTACCGAAGGGTGCTGCATGGCACCTCAGGCCTGCTCTTAGACCCTTTGGGCCTCTACCCCGTCAGACTCATCTTCTCCCCTGGACCCCAGTGCCAGGCCCACACTGGGTGCCCAAGCCAGTCTTTCCCCTGTCCACACCACCCCTGAATGATCATTCTGCCTAGATTATTCCCCAGCTTGGAGTGCCAGGTCCCTGGCCAGATATTCAAGACCATTCCCTTCAGTCCCTGGCTTGCTTCCCCAGCCTCAAGTCCTGCTGTGCTCTGACCAACAGAACCAGACGCCAAGGTCTGACCTCCTTTGTCTGGTTCCCCTCCCCCACCTCCGAATACCCACAGCTCATTATTTGGCCTTCCCTCATGACCCTGAGCAATCTTTATCCCCGAATCAAACACAGGAGTCCTCATCTTATCTCCCCAACTCAACCTGTGGGTCACTCAAGGTCAGGGGGCCAGGTTGGTTCCTCTCAGCAGCACTGCAGGGAGTGGCTAACAGGTGTAAGCCTGGGTTCAAGTGCATGGAGGAAGCTGTCCTCAGCCTTGGGCCTGCAGATGAGGGGAGGAAGGGCGGGTAGCGAACACCACAGCACACGCTGGTCTGGCCTTGCCCTCGGGGAGCTCTGTCTCAGAGAGAGGGAGCCAGGTGCCCCTGGAGCCATCCCCCGCAGACTGGAAGCCTCAGGGCCAAACTCTAAGACAGAACAGAGAGACAATGATGGGGCTGGAGGCGGGGGAGGGGGGGGGCAAGGCGTGGCAGGGGGGCGAGGGGTGTGTGTGTGTGTGTGTGTGTGTGTGTGTGTGTGTGAGCTTGGATTGGCCTGGCCTGAACAGTGGGCTAGGGAGAGTTAGCCCCGGGAGTTTTATTTCTGTCACTTACAGCAGGATACAGTAAAAGCCACTTTCCTTCTCCAGCCTTAGTTTCCTCCTAAAACGGGGAAAATCACAGCAGCGGCTTCACAGGGCAGACGGTGGGGGACAAGAGTTAGAAGAAAGCATGTATATAATGGCACCTGGCAGCTGAACCCTGGGCTAGCGTAGTTCAGTGGCTGATTCGAGGGTCGGAAGAGCAGAGTGATGTGGCTGGAGAGACTGATTGGGACCAGGGGGCCAAGGCCTTGAGCGTCCTGCTAAGTGAGGCCCCTGGCCAGGACCCTGTAGGAATAGCACTGCACTGGACACATAGGGAGTGATCGGAGAAGAGGGGCTGTGACTTTTAGGTCCTTACTGGGCCAGTTCCAGACGCTTGCTGAGTCTTTACGCCACCACGCACCTTCCTGCAGCCAAAGGCCCTCAGTGGCTGAGGGCATCGGCCCCAGCTGCTGGCTCCATCCTCTCCAGCTGTGTTCTATACAACACAACACCTAAGACAGGAGGGTGAAAGTGTTGGGGCTGGGGGATCTGGTGTTGGAGCTGACTTCCTGGCTTTTAATTCTCTGGGAGGCCCAAAAAGAGTGAGGAGGAGGGGAGGGGGCTCCACCTGGGTAGCCTGCTGAGAGAAGAAGCTGGTCTACACTGGGAGCAGAGGGAGGGACAAACAGGAGTCCAGGACGCTACCATCGAAGGCACTGGCTCAGAATCTGGTCCATCACTAGACAGACCTGTTAAAATCAGACCCTCTGAGGGTCTGATATAGAGGATCTGAGATGGGAACTGGAAACCTGTGTTATTTAAAAGCCTCTAGGTGACTCTGATCATCAACCAGGTTGGCCAACAAGGCAGGCGTTAAGGCAGGAATTCTCAGAGAGATGCAGTGGGTTCCAGAATCACCTGGGAGGTGGGCCTGTATTCAATCCACCCAAGCACGCAGCCTATTTTCTGAGGGTTGGCCCAAGGGATCAGTCCAAGAGTCAGGAGCCGCCTTGATGAGCATCTGACAATAGCAGGGGTATGAGGTGTAAAGGTGGCAAAGCAAGGGGATCCTGAGAACACAGGCAGCAGGAAAAGCAGGAGGGAGGGCAGGGCCTGGCCAAGGCCAGCTGAGGGCCCAGGAATCCATACAGAGCCGTTCAAGCTTGGCTGGCTCCCAGAGGGGACTGAGGAGCCCCAGAGGGTTCTGGGGCATGAGGGAGCCTTGGGGCAGGAGGGCTGGGGTGCGTGGGGTTGAGACTGCACAGCACTGGGAGAAACATGGGAGAGATAGGTCTGTGTCTAAATCCAGGCTCAGCCTCATCCCAGCTATGCTTCCCTGGCCAAGTGACTTCACCTTTCTTGGCCTCCATTTCCTCAACTGCAAAATGGGGCTATTAACACATATTTGGCAGGGTCCAGGGAGGATGTAAAAAGACAACGTATGTGAAGTGCCCAAAGGCCTAGCACCCAGACATTAATTTTCTTAATTCTGGTTCCCCTTCCCACAAGAGGCACCCCCCTTAGAGACCAGAAAGATTTCTCTGCAAAGAGGGAGGCCCCAGGGGGAGGGTGTGGGAGGCCCCTCCCCCACACGCCACCTGGCCCCCCTCCCACCTCCACATATGGGTTGGGGGGTGGGGAGAGGCAGCAAACAGCCAAACCCTCCCAAACAGGAGTTGGTTTCTATGGTAACCAGGGTGCCAAGAGGAAGGGGGGGTGCTCCAGATCCAGCTGTCCCCCTGAGCACCCTACCCGGGCCCCAGAGCCTTAGTTAGTGCCCACCCAATACCCTGCACCCCCCATCTGTCTGCTCTGAGGGCCCACTGAGACTGCCACGAGCACTCCCTTCATTGTGTCCAAAGTACATTTGCCACCTGGGTACTGCCAGGGTCAGAGTAGGCAACCCCAAGCAGGAGTCCCAAGTTCAAGTCCATCCACACCTGTAATCACATGCTTGCACCCCTGAGAAGTCCTATCAGTACATTGTGCCCTGGGTCCCAACTAACCCCTCATGGCTCCTAGAACCACAGTGTTGGTCAGTCACAGACCTGAAAGAACCAGGGATCCAGTTAAGGCCCTGTGGACACGGATGAGAACGTCAAGGATCAGAATGGGAAAGAGCTTTGCTCCAGCTCACACACACTGGATCAGGTTCCCTTACGGGGGCTCTGTGGGTGCTCCGTCCACCCCTCAACCGCTCTGGACTCTGCAACTCCAGCTGACCCAAACAGCTGAACTAATACACCAGGAGAGGAGCGATACTCCAGGGGGTTGGACCACCGCCAGGGAGAAGGAAAGAAGTGCTAACAACTTTAAGACCTGTCTAGCAATAGAATGGGCAGCTCCAGAGGCCAGAGCCCTCAGTCACTAGGGGTGTGTGAGAAGGAGACTGAGCTGGGGAAGGAGGCGTGGAAGGTGATATTGGGTTCCACGACTCCCCACCTCCCTTAGAGACGTGAAGTCTGATTTGGAGGTGGAAGGAGTGGGCCCCAATGTGTGACCTGTTTCCCAGGTACCCACCCCCAAGTTAGGAGGCAGGCTCATAGGCTGCAAATAGGGAGGGGCTGCTGGTGAGCCTCCCACAAGGTAAGGGAGACAGTGAGGGGAGGAGGCAGCTCCCCTGGCTAAAGCCAGTACACCCAGATCCCAGAAGCCTATGGCCACACCCAGTTCATGACCACTACCCCCTCACCCCTCACAAGACCCAGACAGAGGGGCTTCCACAGCCCCCAAGACCCTGTATGGGGGCCATCACCAGCTGCCACTTGAAGACAAGACCCTGGATTGCAAGGAACAAGCCCGCGCCCTTTCAAAACCCAAACACAAGCCCTCTCCTCCAGCCCCAATGGCACAGAAAAAGTTTTGAGTTTTGGGGTCAAAAGGGGGTCCAATTTCCCGGCCAGACGCCTTCTAAGGATGTGACCCCAGAGCAAGTCACTTCTCCACCCTGGAAACTGGGATGTTAATACACCCCCTGGAAACATGGTGGCCAGGATGCAAACAGATCTGCACCGGGCTAGGGGGAGCCTCTTTCCAGGCCCTCTCAGCCCTCCCAGTCCCTGGCACAGGCCCCCACCTCCAGTCAGTCCTGAAGCTGGAGTCCTCTGGGTGTGCAGAGAGGGGGGCCCCAACCCACAGAAAGTGGGGGTTGGGGGGGCGCTGAACTTTCGAACCCGCAAACCCCCCGCGCCGTTCATTACCTTAACACGAGTTAAAAATAACCGTCTCATCTCTTTAAATTAGTCTGTCTGCAATTACCGCCTGGCACGGCGCTGCCCGCCATCGTCCCGCTGGAGCGGCGCCAGGTGGCAGGCGGGGCCCTCACCCTGTCTGTCCGTCTGTCTGTCTGCCTGCCTCCCCATCCCTCCTTCTCCCCGCAGCCACCCCAGGGGCCTCCCAGGAGCACCCAGACTCGGGAGCTCCCCAAGTTGCGCAGGGAGGGGGCCAGGCCTGGGGCTGGCTGGCGGGAGCGAGGGGGCCTGCGTGTGTGGGGGGCGGGGGGGGGGCCTCCGGAGCAGGGCGGCGGGGGAGGGGCGCCGGGAGGCCCGGGAAGCCGGAAGGGCCCGCAGCGCGCCAGCGCTCGTGGGTGGGTGTGAGCAGGTGGCCGTGGGAGTCTGCCGGGCGTGCCAGCAACTGTGCCAGGAGCGGCTGGCGCGGGCTCGTGCCCAGGAGGCGGGCAGCTGCCAGCCCCCCGCTCGTGCACGGCGGGGGGTGAGGACACCCCCCAACCGGGGCTCACACCGCCTCCTCCGGCACCCCCACCAGCCCTTGGGGCTGGGGATCCCCGGAGGACAAAGAAGGAGGAGGGAGCCCTGCTGGAGCAAGCTGGAGGGGGGAGAGGAGGGGGAGCCCTCTGCACTCACAGCCACTGCTCAGCCTGGCTGTAACAGGACCCTCCTCTTGGCCTCTGGATCAGTCCCTCCTTCCACCCCACCTAAGACCTACTGGCCAGCATGGGCCAGATGGGGGTAGCACCACCCCTCCTGATCCCATCCCCCAACCACAGGGCTGCTCCAGGCCCTGAGGGAGAAGGGAAGTCCCCATCCACTGTGCTCCTCCCCCATCAAGCCTGGGGACAGGAATGGGAGGTGCCCAGGCCTGGCCTGGGAGCTCCCAGAGGAGCTGGCAGCCAGGAAACACAAAAGCAGGCTGAACAACTCCAGGGGCGCTGAGTGGAAGGAGCACCCAGGACCCAGAGCAGTCTGGAAGGCTTCCTGGAGGAGTCCTGTGCTAGGGAAGGTGGGGCTGGAGCATCGGGAGGAAGTGGGAGGCTCTACCCTGCTGTCTGACATCCACACTTTTAAGACACTGAAGAGGGAGGGGAACCTCCTGTCCGAGCCCTCATCCAGGGCCTGGAGACCCTCTGTCCTGAGAGAAACACTACCAGGCTCTTTGGTGGAGTTTCCAGCACCAAGGCCAGCCTGTCTGCAGGCTTCAGCCTGTTGGGGGTCCTGCACCTGCTGCTGATCTGGCCTCCTGTTCCCATCCGCAGCACCTTTGACTACCTCCCCACATCACAGGTGGGACCACAGGGCAAAAGCCAAGCACATGGGCCCTTCCTGATCTGGCCCACTCTGCCTTTCCCATGCCACCTCCCTGCCATCCCTAGCAGCCGCTGGTTCCAGCCTGGCCCGCCCAATCCTCTCCTCTCCTACAGTTCTACCTCCTTGCCTTTGCATCTGCAGTCAACATCCCTTGAGAGACTTTCTTCCAAATTCTACCCCCCAATGAAGACAGCCCAGATCAAGTGCCACCTTCTCTGTGTGGGTTTGCCTGGGCTCCCAGGGGGTCTAACCTGCCTTCCCTGCACCCCTGCCCCCCACCTCCGGCCCTTCCTGCCTGGGTGTGGAGGCCTGATGCCTTCCCCTTTGGTCCCCCACCCTCCATCTAACACAGGGTTTGGTGTACCCCCGGGATTCAGGTGCAACACTTATGGGGCGGAGAAGGGGGGAGAGGAACAATGGCCCAGCCCTGGCACCTGAGGTGTCCCACAGCCTCTGCTAACACACAGGCTGGCTGGGAGTTGGGGATGGTCCCTCCACCCGCTCCCTGGAGGGACTGAATGGGAATGGGGGCAGGGGCAGGAATGAGAGGAGGAAAAGGATGGGGGGTGGGGTAGAATGAGGACAGCCACTGACCGAATAAGATGGGAAAGGCCAGAGGCCCCTCTGAACAGCCCTCCTCCAGTGCCTGGGTGGTCTCTGCCAGGGCCTGGGTCAGGAGCCCAAGCCTCAGGCTTCCTCTCCCATGCCCCAGCCCAGGGCCAGCCTGCCAGTGCGCCTTCCTCCCTGAGTCAGGTGCAGGGAGAACCAGTGTGTCCCTGGCAGCGTGGTGCCGTGGACACCACTTCCAGTGGGCGGGCAGGAGACCTGGGTCACCGTCCAGCACCTGCCACTCACCAACAACCTGAGGAGTTCCAGCCCCTTCCGGGGCCTCAGGCTCACCGTCCAAGATATGAAGTCCAGGGACTAAATTATCTCCAAGCACATTCCCAGTCACATTCTAGGATTTAGACCTGCCCCTGTTCAAAAGCTGTCTGTGTCCGCCTCCCACACCCAGTGCCAGCAGGGCACTATTCCGGAGGCTAGGGAGCAGGGAGGGGGCTTTGGCGGGAGACACACCTGGATTGGAGTCCAGTTCTCCCATCTACCGACTGCGTGACCTTGGGCAGTTCACGCCTCCACTCTGCGCCTCAGTGCCCAGCTCTAAACGGTGACAGTGAAACCTACCTCAGGGACTGCTGAGAGCGTTAAGGAGACACCTGGCACAGATGCCTGAAGGTGGCTGACACCTAGCACCTAGCAGCCCCTGGACGCCTTGGTTTGGCCCTGAGACCCTCAGGAACTGCAGGTCTCCCTCGGCTTCCAGTCTCACGTCTCCCCTTGCCGTGTGCCCCCACCATTCCTGATCCCTCAAGCTCAGGTGGGGCTCCACCTCCTGCAGGAAGCCCTCCTGGCTTACTCTGGCCCACAGTACCCTCCCCAGCCTCAGCATCCTCTGCACCAGCCACCCGTTCCTTCACACTCTCACCAGACATGCGCCAGTGGCTCCTCAGTGCCAGGCTCTATGCTGGGCGCCGTGGGCACCGAGATCGCTCTGCCACTGCCACTGTCTTCTAATGGGTGGGTGGGGAGGGGAAACGAAAGAGGACACAAAAGACCGAGCCCTATGACAGGGAGAGGGCCAGGGAAGAGGGAGCCCTTAGCTAGCTAAAAAGGGTCAGGGAAGGCTTCCTGGAAGAGGCATCTGAACTCTGTGCTCTTGAGGACAAGAAATATATCTACAGGGAGAAGTGAAAGGTGGGACAGTGCATGGGCCCAGGGAGGGAGGTGGGAGCAAATCCCAAGGGCAGTACCCACTTAGGAGGAGTAAGTGTTCTCGTGGGGGCTGAGCCCAAGGAGACTGGAGACTCATGGGTGCTC
Organism: Mirounga angustirostris; assembly: GCF_029215605.1. Classification (NCBI taxonomy): domain Eukaryota; kingdom Metazoa; phylum Chordata; class Mammalia; order Carnivora; family Phocidae; genus Mirounga; species Mirounga angustirostris. The sequence continues at coordinate 158,286,007 of NW_026991712.1, forward strand.
CTCCAACCTGTGCCTCCACCCCATAGTGGCCAGAGAGAGACAGACATGACGCCAGCATGAAGCCTGACAGCCAAGGGCCCCAGGTCAGAGCACCGTGGCCCCTACAATGCAGCCACTGGGCAACCAGAGCTGCTCCTGTCCACCAGCCTCCCCTCCTCCTCTGGCACACCTCCTTCCTCTGACCCTGTCTGCAGCCACTACCAGGCATGGCTCCCTCCCTCCATCTAGGCATACCTCCCTTGCAGAGACCCCTCACCCATAGGAAGCCTAACAGCTCACAGGCCCTAGGCACAGCCCCCACCCCCCAACCTCCTCCTCCTGCAAAGGCATCGACTATCCCCATTCCCCAACAAGATGGCCAGAGGAGGGTCTGGAGGCCACAATCCAGTCAAGCCCTTGTCCTCTCCCAAGATGGCTCCCCCCTTTCCACTGGATGGCACTGAGGCCTCCCAAGGGTGCCCCTGCCCCTCCCTTCACCCCCAAATGCATCTGGGCTCTGAAAGCCAGACAGCCTGGGGTGGGAAGGGACAGATTCCCCAGCCCTCAATATCCTGCCCTCACACCAGCAGAGGTCATCACCAGCCCACCATGCTGATCCAGGCAAGGGGGGACAGCAGCTGCCCCATGGAGAACTCAGATTCCAGGTCACCTGACCAGTTCCCCACCCCAGGCTTGCTGGTGCCCTAGGGTGAACTCTTGGCACCACAGGAAGAACTGTGAGCTCAGGGTCGCACTCCTTACCCTGAGGCCAGCTCCAGGGAGGGTAGTGGGAAAGATCTGGGGAGAAAGCAGGCACTGGCCCCAGGCCATTATTTCAGCTCTTTAAGGAAGGTGCCCCGGTGGAGAAGGTAAAACAAGAGTAACACACAAAGCAAACTCGCGGGGGCTAAGAGGGGGCCCCTTAATATCTGAGGCCTGGGAGTGGGTTCCTCTGCTATGCCGCCATGGACGGGGTGGGGGTGTCCCTCGGGGGTGCCTCAAAGTGGCAGTCCCTTGTCACCTCACCAGACCTCCCACCCTGCATCCAGAGCACGCACACAGCTGCTCCCAGCACGCCCCCGCCTGTCTGCCGGGCCGGCCCCACTCCCCGGGCACACACTCCGTGACCCCTGGGGGTGCCCCAGGGCCTCCCTCCCGACGGCTCCCCGGGAACCCGGACGCACCTAGCAGCCCCTGGAAGCCCTAGCCGGCGACCCCAGCTCCCCTCCCCAGCCGGACGCTCCCACCTTCCAGCCGGCCGAGCTGTTGCTGTCGCCTTTATCCTTGAAGTAGGGCACGTAACGGACCATCCAGTCGTAGATCTGCGAGAGCGTGAGTCGCTTGTCCGGGGCGCTCTCGATGGCTTTGGTGATGAGGTCGGCGTAGGACAGGTTCCCCCACGCGTTCCGCCGGGAGCTCTTCGCTTTCCGCAGCGGTCCGACCTCCGCGCCCAGCGGCGGCGCTGGGGCCATCGCCGGGGCCGTTGCCCGGCGCTCCGGCCCGCAGTCCTCGGCGCCCTCTGCCACCCCTGAACCCAGCGCTCCGTCCTCGTCGCCGGCCAAGTCGGGCTGCGGCAGGGGCCAGGTACACGAGCGCGGCCGGCTCTGCGGCGCGAAGTCCGGGTCCACGTCCACCTGATGCGCTCGCAGCTTCGCAGCCATGGTCCCGCCCGGCTCGGGCGAGGAGGGGAGGGAGACTCCGCGGAGGGTGGGCGGGCGGCTCCGGGATCTGCGCGCCCCGGGGAGGCCCGCGGGAGGGGTCCCTGGCGGCGCCGGCTCAACCGCGGGGCGCCATGGGCCGGGACGCGGAGACAGGGGGCTGAACGCGCTGGGAATCCCGAAGGGAGGGAAAGATGGGGGCAGCGAGGGAGCGGCGGCCCCGGAGCCCAGCGGGCACACACCTCGCCCAGCTCCGCTTCTAGCACCTGCCGCCTGCTTGCGCCTGCAGCCACCACCGCCACCGTCGCTGCCGCCGCTCCCCCGGCGCCGGCCCCGCGCGCGGGCCCCGCTCTCCCGGGAGGAGGCCGGATTGCACCATGCCGGAGCCCGTGCCGGAGCCCGCGCCGCCGCTGCCGCCGCCGCCCCGTGAATGCCGCCGCCGCCGCCGCTCCGGCTCCAGCGCCAGCTCCCGCGCCTGCCGCGCTCAGCGCCGGCTGCACCTCGGGATGGGCGGGGGAAGGGGAGGGGGCGGGCCCGGCGCGGGAGAGGGCGGGGCGTGCCCGCCCGCGGCCACGGAATCCTCCTCCTGCCCGGGTGCCCCGCCCGCGGGCTGGGGGTTGGGGCGCGGAGCTCCCGGCTTGGGGCGACCCCGCCGCAGCCCCCGCACGCAACAGCGCCGCCTACCGAGCAGGGGAGGAGAGGCGGGAGCGACCCCGCCCCCTGCTCGGCGCTGGGGGAGGGGGAGCAGGGGCGGGGCCCGAGCTCTCTCATTGGTCCGCAGCCGAGCTGTCCCGCCCACGAGCTCCGCAGGATCCCTCCCAGAAGCGCGTCAGCGGGTTATTGTTACAACCCGGGGTTTCCCGGGGCAACGGGGAAGGGGCGGGGCTCAGGGCACTTGGCCCCGCCTTCTGCTCCCCGGAGGGGGGGAGTGCCCCGCCCCCTGATTCTAGACCCCGGGTTTCCAATCTTCCCAACCTGATAGGGCGGATGATCGAGCTCTCTTTTGTGCCCTGGACTGGGCTGGGGAAAGGGAAGGGATCAAGAATATCTGAGTTTGGGGCCACACTTGGCCACAGTTGTAGCTTCTCCATCTGCACATGGGTTCTTCATGGGCTCTTAGGGGACCTGTGGACATAGTTTTAGAGCCTCGGTTCTCAAAGTTTAACGTGTAATAGAATCAACCTGGAGAGCTTATTCAAACGTTGCTGGGCCCCAGCCCAGTAAGTCTGGGTTGGGGCTCAAGACTTTGCATTTCTAACAAGTTCCCAGGTGATGCACCTGGACCACACTTGGCAAACCACTGTTTTATAGCCTCTGGGAGGCTCTTGCAGGGGCTGTTGAACAAGCTCTTGCCCTAAAGTTCATCCCATTTGGGGAGAAGCTTCTCATTTATTTAACAGATATTTATTGAGCACCTTGAATGCATGAGGCACTGTCCGGGCCACTCCAACAAGAGTGGCAGACGACAGAGACAGATGAGGTCCCTGCTGCACAGGCTAGTGGAGGAGTCAGATGTTGATCCGATCACCATATGGCCTCAGAAAGGAGAGGCCGCCTGAGAAGCTGGGCTGTCCATGACCTCATCCCACAGAGTCCTGGGCTAGGTCTCCAGCCCCCACTCCACCTGCCAACCTTTGCGCCTCTGCCTGGAACACCCTTTTCCCTCCTCAGGGTCCTCACCAGAGATTCTCCCATTCCTCAAAGCTCAGCGCAATGTCAGTTCGTCCTGACACCTTCTCTAGCCCCAGCTCCCACCACTATCTCCGTTACTTGCTTGCCCCTGGCACTTGCTGTTCTGCCAGCCACACTTTGGGTCCCTTTAGTATATTATTTCTCTTTTGCCAGTCAGGACACAGAAGCCTGGAGTGGGGAGGTAACTGGCCAGGACCAGAACCCCAAGCTCTCCAGCCCGGGTGGTACTGCATCTGGAGAGGTTGGAGGCCAGGCTGGAGACTGCAGCTTTCCTCTTTCTCTGGGTAGTCGGGGGCCAGACCCCACCACAGGGGACAGCCAGCTCTCAAAAATTCCTTCCTTCCAGCTTGGGTCCTGAGGAGTAGGTCCAAGGGTGACGGTGGGGGCAGGGCTGGAGGGGCCCCTCCTCACCCGCCCCCCAGGGTGGAAGGAGGCCCAGCTTGCAAATGCCTGGCATGGCATCTGCCTGAGTCACATCCTAAAGGCAGGGGTGGGCATGGGAACCATTGGCTGCCCTCGTTCTGCATACATACACACACCCTCCAGGTGGTTCTGTTTAGAGTCACAAGGGGCCTGAAATCACTGCTGGACCCCCTCCCACACTTCTCATATGCCCTGCCTGCCTGGGGAGCCCACACTGTGGGCAGCTCCCCAGGTACCCTGGAGGCCACGCAGGCTTCTTGCCAGTCTCCAGCCTTGGCCCAGCCTGCTGTGTGAGCCAGGGGCCTGCTGGGGGCCATACCAGAGCTGGGAGGATCCCTTAGCTGGGGGCCCTGGCGCAGGCTGCCACTGCGGGGCTGGGAAGTCAGATTGGCAGAGAAGCCATGGAGGCTGACTCAGGCTCTGCTCGGGCCCCTGCCCCGCCCAGTGTCCACAGCTGCTGCCGGCACTCTCCTCTGGGACCCACGTCTGGCACACTCAGCCTCCCCCCCACACACACTCAAACTCACACTTACCACAAATACAGACACTCATTCTTTACTCACAACTTGGCCCCTGCTCACACATTCATTATGAGGCAGTATCACATAGTGGTTAAGAGTAGGGGCAAGTTACTTAACTGCTCAAAGCCACTATTTCCTGATCTATAAATGAGTATCATCCCAGCACGGACTTCGTGGGGTATGCAAAGAATTCAATAAGATCATAAATGTCAGCATCGGGCTCAGAGTAAGTGCTCAATAAATGCTAGCTGTTTTTGTGACCATTGCTGGTGCTCCTACACATCTTCCCTTCCTACTTGTCCCAGTTCACACTTCCCCCCTGCTCTCAGCACGCACACACTCGCATCCGCTGGTGCACACTGGCTCACTCACACACACACCTGCGTACGTCCCTTCACTTGTGTCCCCAAACCCTCCTGAGGATTCCCTTGGCCCCAGGCCTCTCACACTCTGCTCCCTTCACCCACGCTTGCTCTCCCATATACCCTTCTTACCACTCCCACATTTGTTCCTGCTCACAAACAAGCCCCCACTTGCTTACCCTTGCGCTCTTCCCCCCTCCACGCCCGGGATCGTTTGCTTCTGCTCACACCTTCCCATGCACTTGAACATGCTCACATTCCAACGCATGCACACTCGCTTGCTCTTACACTTCCAGATACATGTTTTACCCATTCAACTTGTACTTGGATCCCAAAACTTGGGCACAGACACGCAAGCAGCCCTGGTGCGTGCCTCATGACCTCAGTGCTCCCTCCCCTCCCAGTGACCAGTGCACATTACACAGTCCTCCCTACTGTGAACATGGACACGGCCGCAGGGACACTCCCCTCACCCTCAGAGGACTGTCTTCTCCTGAGCTGCTCCCCTCCTCCAGGCTCCGCTCCCCAGCCCTTCCCAGCTCTCAGAATAGCCTCTGCCACAGCGGCCACTGTCACTGCTGAGCTGTCAGGGCCCGCCAGAGCCCGCTTCCCCGGTGCTTGGTGCCGGCTGTCCCGGCTCACTCGGGGCAAGTGAGGACAGGAGGACGGGCTTCTCTGAGGTCTGATGGGCGTAGCTACTCTGCACCCCCCAGAACCTCTGCCAGAGCTCACCTAGAAGGAAGGTGGCTCTCGGGGGAAGTCCACTGCCACTGGCCCAGCATTCTCCGAGCCCCCAAAGGGTATTGCCTGTGTCCCCTCCTTCTCATACCGCCAGGGGAAGGCAGAGAAGGCTGCCTCCCCTTCGTGGCTCAGACAGTCCAAGGTCTGAGGAGGAAGAGGTTTGCTCAAAGCGGCACAGTGATCTGGGAGCAGAGCCAGCCCAGGGCCAGCCATTCCTAGCCCCTCGCGGGGCGCTGAGGAGGACCCTCCCCTAAACCACCCAGTTATTATCAAGAACCAGCCCCCTGCCCCCACCCTCTGGTGCCGAGCAGAGCCTGGTTGACATTTGATGCCACAGTTGTCAGGAAAAGAGAATAGCACAGGAGTGATGTCTGGGGACGCCTCTGGAGGGGAGGGGCTGGTGCCCAGACGAGGCCTCCAGGGGTGGAAATGGGGAGCGTCTGCAGAAGCCAGAGGGGACATCAGGACAGCTGGGAGAGCCTCCAGAGCAGCTCAGGCCTGGCCCAGGGACAGTGTCAGGGAGTGGGTGGGGCTGAGCTGAGGCTGTGTGGCGGAGGGGGACAGTGCAGCGGGGGAGGGCCCTTCTGACGAGACCGGAGCCTCCTTGAGCTGCCTCCACAGTCCCTGCCTGGGGCAGAGGGTGCTGCTGGCTTTGCGCAGGCAGCTTAGACCAGTGACTGCCGGGCGCCCAAGGACCTGGTGTTCTCCTGGGCCAGGGGGCGGTGCCACACTGACAGGGCAGACAATTAGTGCTGATGCGTGCTGCTCTTCCAGGCCAAGCCCGTTCTGCACACCATCCCATTCAATCCTGGGTCTTTATCCCCGGAAGTTGTATGGAGCACTTACTGTCAGCCTTTGCAGAGCACCTGACAAGCACTATCCAGAAGAATCTGGCCCCTTGGGAGCAAGACCTTGGCCCATCTTGTTCACTGCGGTATCCCTAGAAACTAGAGTAGGGGCTGGCACAGAGACTGTCAACACATGTTTGTTGAATGACAGAATGAGCCCATTTCATTCTCCCAACCACCTGAGAGGCAGTGACCATGTTTCCTATTCTCTAGATGAGGAAAGAGGTTCAGAGAAGGGAAGTGAGTGGCCTCCCTCCCTAGGATTCAAACTGGAGTCTAAGTTTGCTCCTTGCATCGCACCTGGAGGCACCTAGAGTCTGACGGGCAAATCCTTTCCCTTCTCTGATGCCTCATGGGGCATCTGGGAAATGGCTCTAGTCACCCACGGAGGGTGATCAGGATCACACGTGTAAGGTGCGGCCCTGAGCAAATGTCAGACAAAATGTATGTTCCCTCCGTCCTTCTCCACCATGCGTTTGCCCTGATACTCTAAGTCGCAACACAACCACGCCTGGGATCCATGAGCCCTATACGTCACCCCTCTCTCCGCACGACAGGAAGGAGGCATATTCGTTTGCTAGGGTTGCTGTAACAAGGCCCCAAAGTGGCTTAAAACAACCGGAATATTGTCTTAGGGTTCTGGAGGCTGGCAGTCTGAAATCAAGGTGCTGGCAGGGCCGTGCTCTCTGAAGGCTCTAGGGGAAAACTCTTCCTCCCTCTTCTGGTCTCTGGTCATCACCAGCAAGCCTGGTGTTCCTGGTCTTGTAGACACCTCTCTCTAGTCTCTGCCTTCTTCTCCATGCTGTCCTCCCCTGTGTCTTCTCCGGGTCTCCAACAGCATTCTCTCTGTGCCTCTCCTCTTCTTCTAAATCCAGCCGCACTGCATTTAGGGCCCACCCTACTCCACTATGACCTCATCTTAACCAACTACATCTGCAACGCCTTTGTTTCTAAATAAGGTCGCATACTGAGGTTCTAGAAAGAGCATGACTTTTTTGGGGTAGGGGGTGGACATGATTCCACCTAGTACAGAGGTGTAATAGAAAAGCTGTCGGATTTGGAGACAGGCCATGCCAGGTTTGAATTCTGCCTCCTGCACGAAGAAGCTGTTTGACTTGGGACTTCTCTGTGTCTTGTTTCTTAGCCTGTAAAGTGAGGACAACAACCCTGACCTCCCAGGGTTGTGGAAAGGAAATGACAAAGTGAGGACTTGACAGCAGAGCTTGGCGGAAGAATACCTAGTGTCTGATTGTGGCCTCACACCCTGCCCGCCCGGCCCTGCCCGGTCCTGTCCTGCCCTGTCCAGCCCATGTGACCTCTTCTCTGGAATGTCCTGACCCCGGCCTGTCATCTCCCTGATCCAGTGACGCTCTCAGAACGCTGGGCTGAATGGTTATGCCACCGGCCCTGCTCTCAGCTAAGTCACTTCTCCATTCCTCAGGGCCTCCATCTTCTGATTAGTCAAATGGATGGGAGGCTTGGAGCAGATGATCTTGAAGGTTCAATCTGAGGCTGACGTTCACAGAGCCCTGAGACCTCCTTGCAAAATACTAAAGTCGTTTGGAATTCCAGAGCCATGACTGTTAGGGGAAGGAGTCCTGGAAAAGGGAGTGAGGTTTCTAAGAGAAGGCTGCCTCTTCCAGCTGCCCCCCTCTCAAGCGCCACCCCCCCCCCCGCCTGGTCCACCAGGCGCCGGAGGCAGCAGACAATGCCAAGCCACTGAGCCCAAGTCTGTGAGGAGTCCCCAGATGTCCACCCACCCATTGCACCCTGGGGTCGCTACTTCTCCCCTCCCCAGTACTGGGGAAAGAGGCTGCAAGTCCCAGCCCCGTCAAGGACTCGATGTGTGACCCAGAACTAGTCACCAACTTCGGTTTCCCCATGTGCAAAATGGAGGTCGCAGCACCTACCCCCAGAGCAGACAGGAGAAGGAAAGGAGAGAACATGGGGGGAGAAGGAGCTTCACAACCTCCAAAGAATTTCTCAGGGTGTGCTTTCTCTGCAGCCCACAGCTTGGCCTGGCCCTGTGTCCACTGGATGCGTGGCACACACCACCACCTCCTCGGCCTGACTCTTGGTCTCAGGACTCCTACAGCATGAAGGCCTCGGGTAAGAGAGGCAGTAGGCTCCCGGCCAATGAGGGCAGTTGGAGCATCGGGCCCCGCTGAGGCAGCTGTGGAGGGGTGAGGAGGCCCGTGGTGATCAGGGGGCCTCCCATGCACCGGCTGTCCATTACACCCCTCGTTCCATCCACAGATGCACCCTCGGAGCCTCAGGACGAGTCCCATTTTGCAGATGAGGAAACTGAGGCAGGATCTGCTGTGGAAACCTCACAGGGCTATCGTGAGAACGATGACAATAATAAATACAATAGTAATATTCATCGAGTGTTTCCTAAGTGCAGCCATTACGCTCAATGATTCCATGTTCATGATCACATCCCGTGATCCTTAATTGACGCTGAGCGGTTGGCGTTACTTTAGAAGGGGCAGCAGAGCCTCAGAGAAGTAAATGACTTCCCCAGGTCGGTGAGCCAGGATCTAAGCCAGAGTCGTCCAACCCCAAAGCTGGTGCCTTCACCGCTGCAACTGCTTTATCACGCCTGGTGGCTGCCTGCGCAGGCAGGTGAGGCCAAATAAGGGCAGGGGTGGGGTGGGGTGGGGAAGACACAGAGTGCCCCAGCCAAGTGCGGCTGACAGCTTTGTGAAACCTGCTCAGCCCACGCCCTTAAATTCTACTTTTCAATCAGTATAGTTTAAGAGTTGGGTCAGACTAAGTGAGGTCAAGCCAAAAATGCAGTCGCGCAAATGATACCATCCCACCTCTCCTAAGCTCTCAGCACCCAAGTGCCAAGAGATGGCCCCTTTTGAGGTGGCCTGGCCCTGTCAAGTGCCCTGGGACCTGGGCCCCGCCTGCTTTGCAGCTGCTTTTCTACTGTTCCTCTGGGGACTGTGCGTGACCCACAGGGACTGCAGCTCTAGCCGCCGGGCCCAGGCCAGCCGCTTGTGCCCCAGCTCCCTCTGCAGCTGCCCTCTGGAGGCCCCCTCACCCAAGAGGGACTCGACACCAGCAAGCACACTCACCCAAGCCTGGCTGCCCTCTGCGTGTTTGCCCTGGGCCTTCATTTGACCTCCTGGGCTCATCTCTCAGTGTGGAGACAGCACAGAAATTGAGCCCGACAGGCTTCCTGCTCCAACTTGGGTACTTCCTTTCCCGAAGCCTCAGTATCTTAGCCATAAGACAGCACTGGCAGTCCCTACCTCATGGGACCATTGCGAGGAGGATAATCTTAATGACAAACATAATAACGAGAATGTTCATCGAGGGCTAGCTCCACGCTAGGTGATTCCATGGCTCTCACTGGATCTTTAATCCACCCAGGAGGTTGCCAGTATTGGATTATCATCCCCATTTCCCAGATGCCGATGAGGTCTGGACAAGGTAGCAGAAGTTCCTGGCACGTAGTAGGCACTTGACAAGTGCTGGTTCATTCTTTTGGCTTTTGGTTTTTCAACAGTCTAAATTCATAAAGGAAACCAGCTAAGCTCACGCCAAGCCAAGGTGCACCGCAGTCATTCCCACCCAGACACCCGCAGATGTCAGCTTGCTCTGTGACTCCAGCTTGGCAAACTGGACGCCCAGGCTGCTTCCTTGTCCAGAGGTATCTCATCCGTAGCTCCTTCCTGGCCGAACGTATAAAGAGGCTGGGCTGCGGTCAGGAGATGGGGGTCCAGGGACAGCCCTGCCCACCTTTCCCCTAACTCCTCCAAGCCTCGGTTTCTTCTCTGTCTGTGTCTCGGAGTGAAGCGGTTATAAAGGAGTGGCCCACGGTAGGTGCTCCAGAGCACCTACTATGTGCCACAGTTCAGTCATGTGACCGGGTCAGAATTAATGATCCCTTCAAAATAGCAGCCCAGTACACAAGGGAGCCATAAGCCCAGCGAATAAATCAGGGGTCAAGTGTGGAGAGGAGGGGACATGACTCCACCGGTGGGCCTGGATGGGCCTTTGGGAGCTGGGACCTCCTGGCCTCTGGGAGTGGAGGTCAGCTTTATGTTCCACTGCAGGAACTACCCTCAGTGTAGGGGGACGGTCATTCTCTTCCCCCATTTTATTATAAAACTCTTACTCCTTTTCTTCACTCAGTGGTCCTATTGTTATTATGTACATAATTTTATAAAAATCAGCATCTACCCCAATCCTTTTCTCAGGAGTAGATGGGGCATGAAGGTGATAAGAGCGAGAAGCACAGACGCAGGAAGCCAGTCCCATGGAAGGTAGACAGACCGGCATGGCCCTGCACACCTGCCCCACTCCTCGCATCCTTCCGAGGCTCAGCTATCCCCTCCCCTGAGAGCGTCCCGCCCCCGCCCCAAACCTGCAGGAACACCCGTCCTTCCTCCTCTGTTCTCCCCCTCACTGGGCTGTGATGACCTGCTCCCACATCTGGTTGCTAGTCTGTGAGGTCCTCTGGCACGGGGTCTCAGTCTTGCTCATTTCTTGGGTCCAGCGCAGGACCTGATGGGTTGGGAGGGGTGGGTGAGGGAGAAGACTAGCCCCTTGAGCTCGGTCTTCCGGTAGTTTCCTGAGCACCTGGTAGATGCCAGGGGAGGTATTCATAAAAGTGTATACATAATGGGCCTCCTGCTGTGACAGGCACGTGCTAGGCACTCTAGAAGGGTCAGCCGCAGTTGTAGTCATAGTCATAGAGGGAAAACACTGGGGGCCATCTGGAGGACATTATATTAGGGCACAACCACAGAGAGGACAATCAAGCAGCTCTTTAAAAATAAATGGGCCTCCAGCACCTGGCGGGCTCAGTCGGAAGAGCGTTCTACTTTTGATCTTGGGGTCATGGGTTTGAGCCCTATGTTGGGTGTAGAGATTACTTAAAAAAAAAATTAAGGGCGCCTGGGTGGCTCAGTTGGTTAAGCAACTGCCTTTGGCTCAGGTCATGATCCTGTAGTCCCAGGATCGAGTCCCGCATCGGGCTCCCTGCTCAGCGGGGGGTCTGCTTCCCCCTCTGCCCTCTTCCCTCTTGTGCTCTCTGTCTCTCATTCTCTCTCTCAAATAAATAAATAAAATCTTTAAAAAAAATTTAAAAAAAAATTAAAAATTAAAAAAAAATAAATGATAGAAAATAAATAAATAAACCTCCATGTGCTAACACAGGAAAATAGCCATAATGTAACGTTAAGTGAAAGAAGAAGTGACAGAAAAGTAGTAGGTGCCTACTCCATGCCAGGCTCAGTGTCATGTGGCTCAGTCATTAAGCATCTGCCTTCGGCCCAGGTCATGATCCCAGGGTTCTGGGATCAAGCCCTGCATCAGGCTCCCTGCTCGGTGGGAAACCTGCTTCTCCCTCTCCCACTCCCCCTGCTTGTGTTTCCTCTCTCGCTATGTCTCTCTCTGTCAAATAAATAAATAAAATCTTAAAATAAAAAAAAAGTTCCATGTACACACATGAAGGATTGCCCCACACTATTAAGACTAGTTAGTTCCAATCAAGAGTGATTTGGGGGATTAGAGAGAGCCTTCCCTCTTCCTTTATATAGTTTTGTATTGTTGGATATTTTTTTCAACAGATTAAGAATAATGAAAGAAGAAAGAAGAGAGTTGCTAGAATATCTGTCCTCGGGTTAATAGTTTAATGAATCAGTACCCCAAAAAGAGTCCAGCTGAAAAGCCCAGTGACTTGGTTCAGTGGGTCCAGCAGCCTGATCACTTTGCCTCCATTGCCCTGGGACAGGCTTGATGAGCACAGAGGGTGGAAAGACACAGAGTCTGATGGGGAGGGCCTTGGGGTAGGTTCCAGGAACCCAGAGAAACCAGTTAGGTGAATTGGCCTCTACTGAGGAGGGCTGTGACTGGTGACCCCTCTGGAGACACAGAGGTGGCCCCTGCTGCCTGAGTATCAGCCTCAAGATCAGGAGGCTGGTCCCCTGTCAGAGCTCGGCCCTGTTCTCCCTGTGGAACTTGAGACAGAGTCATGAGGACAGGACCCCATGCTCTCAGATCAAGAAGGGGACTTAGAAATCATCAAGCCCATTAACTGAATCCCTTGGATGGTCTGAGGCACCCAGGTAGGGGTAGAACTGGCCAGAATTCAGGCATCACAATTCCAAGTGGAGATTTTTCAAGTTCCCCTAAGACCTCCCAGGAGGGAGGGGTGCAGTGAGTAGAAAGGACATGGGTCTTAGAGACAGACAGACCTGGTTTTAGACCTTGATGCCCACCCTGTGGCACCCTGGAGCCTCGAATCCTCTGCGAAATGGGGACCACACTGCCTACCCTGAGGGCAATTGTGAGATTGGTGACAAAGTAGAGAAATGGCTAAAGACGTCCCCAAGTGAGAATGGGACTTGACCCATGGTGTTAGATGGGGTGGTGATGTCTTTACGAAGAAGGGGAAGTTAATGGATGGGGACAAGGGTAGCTGGAGATTTAGGCTCTGGCCCTCAGGGCTCATGACCCGACACATGTCAAAGAGGGAAGACTCCACCCAATGCAAGCAAGAAACTCAGTCAGGTCTGGAGTCAGTCCCTGCTGCAAATTCCAGTTTCCAGCTTCCTCACTTCTAATCCTGTGACGTCTTTGGGCCTCAGAGTCTTCATCATTAAAATGAGGATAATCATGGCTCCTACCTGTCAGGCTTGTTATGAGGATTAAATAGAGTAATGCATATAAAGTGCCTAGTACAATGCCTGGCACAATTTGGGGTAATAAGGCAGAAGGGCTTAAGTCCTTCCTACCTTAGGGAAAAGGATCTAGAGTTCCTAATGGACCTTAGGCTATGGCTAGAAGAAGAGGGTCTCCGGAGGAGGAGGAGTGTGGCTTTGGCAACCACTCTGTGGAGTGGGGCAGCATCAGACAGATGTGGGCAGAATGCCAGCATCCTCACTTCCTAGCTGTGTAACTCGAAACAAAGTTCTGCGCTTCTCTAGCCCCAGTTTCCCTGTCCAGAAAAATGGATTGTTGTGCCTGGTGACCCAAGCTTCTCTCTCTTCGCCTGCTTCTTCCCTAGCACTTGTTCCTGCCCATAGTCTCATGGGGAATGGGGCACTGGGCTTGGAGTCTCAGAGGCTTGTCTTTTGATCCCAGAGCATCACCTGTCACCGGGGTGACTTTGAGCAAAGTACTGCTTTTGATGGAATCCTTGTTTCCGTGTCTGGGATTGGGGAGAACCCCCCTTCCTCTCAAGTTTGGGGGGAGCCACAGTGAGACAATATATGTGAAGGTGCCTCACCCAGGATGTGGAGTAAATATTCACTGTGACCGAATCTTCAGTCTTTTTCTGGGGGGATGCCTACATTTTACAAGTCATTTTAAGGAGAACTGAATGTTACTCTCCTGAAGCAAACGATCACCTTGAAACTACACATCAAAAGAACACATGCATGGAGCCTGGCTCTAGCTGTGTGGACATGGGCAAATCACTTCATCTGCCTGAGCCTCAGCTGCCTTAGCCCCATAGACTGACAGTACCTGCTTCACGGGCTGTCTTGGGGACGATAATGATGATAAGAATCGTGATTGTAACTATAACAAGGACAACCAACATGGGGAGGGGCAGTACCCCGCCTCACAACCGCCCATCACGGTGGGATGGCTAGGCAGAAGGAGGAAACCCCTCACAGACCACCACCCGCAGACACGCCTGGAAACGCTGCCGTCCCCTGTCCTGTGGCTATTACCCGGGGTGCGGGAGGGGGCAGCCTGGGGGCCGCACAACTGAAGGGGACTTCCTGGTTAACTAACTCCGCACAACAACTGCCTCTTGAGGCAAGGTCAAGTTCAGCAGGAGAGATACCTCCGGACAAGGAAGCAGCCTGGGCGTCCAGTTTGCCAAGCTGGAGTCACAGAGCAAGCTGACATCTGCGGGTGTCTGGGTGGGAATGACTGCGGTGCACCTTGGCTTGGCGTGAGCTTAGCTGGTTTCCTTTATGAATTTAGACTGTTGAAAAACCAAAAGCCAAAAGAATGAACCAGCACTTGTCAAGTGCCTACTACGTGCCAGGAACTTCTGCTACCTTGTCCAGACCTCATCGGCATCTGGGAAATGGGGATGATAATCCAATACTGGCAACCTCCTGGGTGGATTAAGGATCCAGTGAGAGCCATGGAAGCACCTAGCACGAGTCTGTACTCTATATGCCCGTGAGAAATAGTAGCCTGTTTTATCATAAAGCTGGGAGAGTCGGGAAGGGGTTACTGAGGCAGAGATCACAAGAGGGGGTGGGAGCTTCAGAGGAGGAGGATGGACTCCACTCCATTTGGGGTGCTGAGTTGGAGGTGCCTGTGGGACAGCCGAGGAAGATATACATCCATACACAGCCTGGAGCTCTGGGAAGAGGGCTGCACAGGACATGTGAATCTGGGAGTCCGTGGCGCAGAGACCGTGAAGCCATGGCCTTGGCCACAGCTAAGACCCTGGGGGTGACGTGGAGCAAGATGTGGACAAAGCAGGGCACCAGAGGGGGTGCTGAAGGATGCCAGCGCATTAAGGAGAGCAGAGCGAGGTCAGACTGCAAAGGAATCTGGGGAAAACAGCCAGAGAGCTAAGAAAGAAAGGGGGCTCATGAAAGCCAAGAGAAGAGAGTGTGAAAGAAGGAGGAACTGGGAAACAGTGTAAGTGGCACAGACAGGTCAAGGAAAGGCTTCCAAGCCTGTGCTACAGTATTGCCTTTCTCAGCCGGTGGGACCGAGTCCCTCTGCAGGGAGACCCTGCCCAGTCTCTCTACAGCTCTGGGCCTCAGCTTCCTCCCCCGTGAGAAGGGGATGGTATCCAAGCTCTACATCGGGGTCATGTAAGAACTGGATGCCATCTGCAAGGCATCCGTGCACAGAGGATGCTCAATGAGAGTGAGTGCTCTTGGTCCTATTTTAATATAAAAACATCCTTCTGTGATGATGATCCTGAATCAAGAAAAAGATAAATTCACATCAATTATCCTCGTTTGGGGGACACAGGGAAGTGTGCAATATACTTTAGAAAGATTCACAATAGAAGTCACATCTAGGGGCGCCTGGGTGGCTCAGATGATTAAGTGTCTGCCTTCGGCTCAGGTCATGATCCCAGGGTCCTGGGATCGAGTCCCACATCGGGCTCCCTGCTCGGCGGGAAGCCTGCTTCTCCCTCCCCCACTCCCCCTGCTTGTGTTCCCTCTCTCTTTCTCTCTCTCTCTTAAATAAATAAATAAAATCTTAAAAAAAAAAAAGCCACATCTATCTTGGGGCATGTGGGTGGCTGAGTTGGTTAAGTGTCTGACTCTTGTATCTTGGCTCAGGTCTTGATCTCACAGTTGTGAGTTCAAGCCCTGCATTGGGCTCCACGCTGGGCATCTTACTTAAAAAAAAAAAAAAAAAAGTCACATCTGTCTTATTTTTGAAGATGGTTGGTCTTGGTGATGAGGTGCTCCAGGCATGGCCGTCAAGACCCCTTCAGCCCCATCATCCCATGTTCTCACCAGAGAGAGTGGTCATCTGTGGATGATCACTCTACTTAGAGGACAGTGGGGAGCCTGCCTGCCAGGCTAAGAAGGCTGACTGGCTAGAAAAATGGAACAAAGCCATGCAGAGCATTGTAGAGTAGACCAGGCAAGGTCCAGTTTGGAAGAGTTAAGCTAAGTCGTTCTTAAAATGACCAGTCAATATTCAGTCACAATTAACATTTACATAAAGTACCCGGTGAGGCCCATTCACATACATTGACTCAGTCATTACTCTCATCAACGTTGTGAGGAAGGGGAGAGTCTCCCCTATCTCAGACATGGAAGTGAAGCTTCTGTCAAATAAAGTGATTTGGTTAAAGTCATACAGGTGACAGAAGATGGCTCTGGAATTGGAAGACAAGTCTGTGGTCAGGAAGGAGAAGTCAGCTGGACTCAAGGATTTGGGGAGGAAGCAGATGGAGGGAAGGAGCCTTGAGTGAGATGATGTCTGGGTTTTACCCCGATACATCCTGGTGGAGCAAAAAACAAACACAGGGAGGGGCCAGGACCTGACCTCAGGCCCCCGCTGTGATGGGACAGCTATGCAGAGATAGGGCAGATACCTGAGCAGATGGAGGCATTTTCCTCCAGCAGACCTTCCCGTGCATACACTGCATACACCTGCATATGTTGCCATCACCACCCTCCGTCTGTTACGTCAGGAAGGAATAACAATAAGGAAGGGGACAGGATTGAGGGCTGCTTGCCTGAAAGAGCCCCACTGGGATCCATGGTGGCCAGCAAGGCAGGAGTCACCAGCTGGGTGAATCCACAAGCCCCTAACGTGAGGAAGAGGTCAGATCTCTGAGCCTCTGTTTCCCCACTTGGGAAACAGAGATAAGAAAACCTACATCATGGGGCTTTCCTAAGAAATGCATAAGAGAACATATAAAGAGCACCCCAGAGACTTCCTCATATTTGTCAGATGAGGAATCTGGGGCCTGGAGAAGAGCAGTGACGTATCCACAGTCACCTACAGAGTGAGCAGGTAAGAGAACCCAGCCTGGGTCCCGGACCTCCCAACAGCCAGATGTCCTAACCCTCAGGCACCAGATTACTCTTTCCTCCTGAATCAGAATCATGTGTTAACCACAACACCCAGGCCAATCCCGACCCCACTAATAGAGCCAGAGGCTAGAAATGCCTGGCCAACACTGTAGCCACCAGTCACATGTGGTTTTCGAGTACTTGAAACGTGGCTCGTCCGAAAGAGGATGTGCCATATGTGTAAAAACACACCTGATATTGTATGAAAAAAAAAGTTTAGGATTTCTCATTAATGATTTTTATATTGGTTATATGTTAAAATGATACTATTTCAGATATGTTGGGTTAAATACAATATAGTTTTAAGTTCATGTTGCCTATTTTTTAGTTTTTATGAATAGAAGGCTACTAGAAAATTTAAAAACACACGCAGGGCTGGCATTATATTGCTGTCGGACGGGGCAGGTCTCAAATGTAGGGGGGAGGGCGGGGAGGAGCATATCCAGAGAAAGTGAGGACAGTGGGAAAGGGACTCAGAAGGAGCCCCTAGCATTGCATGACTCCAGGGACATCAGAGCTGCATCCGGCGACCCCATGAGCTGTGTCACGGAAGGGACCCATGAAGGACCTGGACTGGTTCCACCTGGAGAGAGGCATGGTTGCTGTCTCCAAAGCGCAGAGGACGGCCCCGGGGCCCAGGGAGCAGTCACCTTACAGGCAGCCTGAGGGAGAGCTCCAGGGAAGCCAGCTCCCACTCCAGGGCAGGCCCGCGCTGTCGGCTCCTCTTCGGGGGGGCGCGGAGGGTGGACGGGCCCCACAGATCTGCCTTAGGAGGGGTCGCAGGGAGGGAAGAAGTGTTGTCAGATGATCTGCGGTGGAACAGGTCCTCACACCAGAGCCTCGGGAGCCCCTTTGGTGGGGTGGCTGCCCCAGGGGGAGTCAGGACTGAGAGGTTTCCTCAGGTTCCAACCTAATGATAATAACACTACAAGACCCACTTACTGAGCATCTAGTACGTGCCAGGGGACTGGAGACATTTTATGACTCTTCCTCCCACCCACTATGATGAGGTCGCTACTACTTCCTCCATTGGCTGGGTGGGGAAACTGAGGCTCAAAGAGGCGGAGTGGACAAGGAGCCTTGTCCAAGGCTACCCGGCCAGGACGAGCTGGGATTTGAACCCAGCCTGGCTGAGACGAGCGCCCACCCGCGAGGGGTGGCCTCCTCAGGGAGCCCGAGGGGCAAGGGCCAGCTGGAGCCCTGGGGACTGGCTTGCTCTTCACGGGAAGCCAGGGCCCCACTGGGCTCTCCAATTAGCGGGAGCAGAGAAATCAGAGGCGGCAACAAGCTCTGCTAATGAGCTGCCACATTAAACAATGAGTCACACTTCCATACGGTGCCGCTCCAGCCCTAACCCGGAACAAACAAGCTGTGAGAAACAGTTTACAAAACAGCGAGGTGTGACTGTCTCCCTGCTGCCACCGCCACCGGCGTGCCCACCGCCCACGGGCAGACACAGGCGCGGAGGCCAGCCGGCCCCGGGGGGCTCAGAGCCAGCCCTGGCTTCCAGCTCGGGAGAGCCACCTCCCCCGGGATGACCCCACGATGCCGCCTCCACCACCGTTCTAGCCATCACCTGGGACTCGGGGGCTCTGTCGTCTGGTCACTCTGTGACCCAGGGCGAGTGGCTTAATCTCTCGGACTCTCAGTTCCCTTGTCTGTATCACAGGCATAATAAGACCATCTATCCTATTTTTCAGCAGTGATGACTCAATAGGATGGTCATGTACAGTGCCTGGCATGCAGTAGATCCTAGATCCCTTCCTCTGCGTCCTGCTGTAGAGGATCCAGCTCAGAGCCAGTCTTGGAGGAGCTCCTGCTAATAGTGACTGCTTTCCTTTTCCTGTCCTCTGTCATCCTCACTGGGGCCCCTGACCTACCGCTCTACCGCGGGGTAGGAACTGTCTTACTCATTTCCATACTTCCAGGCCCGGCACGGGGAGGCAACATGGTGAAGGGGGGAGAGCAACAGATTTGGGGGGCAGAGCATGCCTCTGGCCATTATTAGCAGTGGGATCCTGGGCAGTAAGAACCATTTCTTGAACCCCGGCTAGACAGCGTGGCCAAGCGCTTAATGTGCGTGATCTCATTTCATCCGGTGAAGGATATTATTATCCCATCTCACAGATGAGGAACTAGATTCTCAGAGCAGATAAATGGCGTGGTGTGACAGCTTTGTGATGCTGTCCCCTCAGCTCAGCTGAACTACATTTCCCAGAATTTCCTTTTCAGCACAGCTCTGGTCAGGATCTCCTAGTCGTTCTGCATCTCTAACTGAACCCTGAATGATACACATGGCAAAGTTTCACAAGAAGTTAGTGATGGAACTGGAATTCAAAATGAGTTTGCCTGCCACTCAGCTCTAGCTTTGTCAACTATTCTACCTTCATAATAATAACTGATACTTACATAGTAACTATATGCCAGTTACATATTAACTCATTTAATTCTCATTAACAACCCCGTCAGGTAGTTTTTATTATTATCATTCCACTCATACAGGTGAGGGAACTGAGGCACAGAGAAGTTAAAGAATTTGTCCAAGGTCACACAACTAATAAATGGGGAATCTGAGAATCAAATCCAGAGGTTTGGCTACACAATCCACCTTTTTTTTATTTTTTTAAGATTTTAGTTATTTATTTGACAGAGAGAGACACAGCGAGAGAGGGAACACAAGCAGGGGGAGTGGGAGAGGGAGAAGCAGGCTTCCCGCCGAGCAGGGAGCCTGATGCAGGGCTCAATCCCAGGACCCTGGGATCATGACCTGAGCCAAAGGCAGATGCTTAACGACTGAGCCACCCAAGTGCCCCCACAATCCATCTTTTTATCTGTTAGATTATTCTGCCTCCCAATACTACTGTAACTCATTCTTTAAGCCTCAATTTTCCTCATCTGTAAAATGGGGATAATCATTCCTAATATATAAGATTATAGTAATAGTTAAATATAAAAATGCAGTTATAGGGCTTCTGGGAAGAGGAAAATACAGGGAGTCAATGTACCCTCTGTCCTGAGCAACTGAAAACCCACATAAAATACACAAAACAACAGTTTTCAGACACTGAATATCAGGCAGCACAAAATAGCAACCCCTGAGAGAGAAGAAGCTAATGAGGTGAGCCCTCTGATTGCTAGCTTCTGCCTGGAGAGTTTCCAGGCTGCAGCACAGGGAGCAGGGTCCCAGCTGCCTCTCTGCATAGAGAAGATGGAACAGGGAGTCTGGGGAGGCCAAAGCAACTAGAGTTCACAGGGCAGAGAACTGCAGAGAAGAGAGCCTTGCAGAGAGACAGCTTCAAAGACCTACAGAGAGTTCCCCTCAAGCTTTCAACTGAATATTGAGCAGCACTTGTATGTGAGGAAACTATCGAGTTTGAGGGAAGAACATCCCAAAGGAGCAGAGGAAACAATTTGCAAAGTACACACAAGACCTAGAATCTGAGTGAAAAACCTCATAAGTCATGGGGCATCAAATTGATGCCTTAGAAGGATACTGCTTCAGTAGTGGGGAAAAAAGGTAAGGGTCCTGCCTAATAAAGTTGAAAAGCAAGTCTCAACAGAATCAAACTCCTTTTCATAACTTGACTGCATCCTAGAACAAAGCTCAAGAATAGTTATAAGAATATTAAAATGGCCAGCACACACAGTAAAATTCACAATGTCTGGATCCAACCAAAAAATAACATGCATGAAAAACAGAAAAATACAACCCTTAATAAGGAGAAAAGTTAATCAATAGAAACAGACCCCAAAATAACACAGAAGATAGAATTAGTATATAAGGCTATTAAAACAATGTAACTATATTCCACATGCTCAAGAAGCTAAAGTAAAGATTGATCACGTTAAGTGGAGAATGTTGGTGGGGGGGAGGCCAAATTTAACTTCTAGAGATGAAAAATACAGTGTCTGAGATGAAAAATACACTGAATGGGATTAACAACGGATTTAATGACACAGAAGAAAGGATCAGTAAATTTGAAGACATAGCAATAAAAAGATCCGAAATGAAATAGAGAGAAAAAAAAATTTTTTTTTTCTAAGATTTTATCTACTTATTTGTCAGAGAGAGAGAGCACAAGCAGAGGGAGAAGCAGGCTTCCCGCCGAGCAGGGAGTCCGATGCGGGACTCGATCCCGGGACTCCAGGATCATGACCTGAGCCAAAGGCAGTTGTTTAACCAACTGAGCCACCCAGGCGCCCCAGAAAAAAAATTTTTTTAACGTGGACAGATAATCAGTGAGCTGTGGGACAACTCTAACAGGCCTAATATATATGTAATTAGAGTCCCCAAAAGAGGAGGGGAGCAGAAATATTTGAAGAAATAGTAGTCGGGTGCCTGGGTGGCTCAGATGGTTAAGCATCTGCCTTCGGCTCAGGTCATGATCTCAGGGTCCTGGGATCGAGTCCCGCATCGGGTTCCCTGCTCAGTGCAGAGCTTGCTTCTCCCTCTCCCTCTGCCACTCCCTCTGCTTGTGCTCTTCTGTCTATCTCTGTGTCAAATAAATAAATAAAATCTTTAAAAAAAAAAAGAAAGAAAAGAAATAGTAGTCAAAAATTTCCAAATTTGACAAACTAAACCAGGGGTTCAAAAATCTCAAAGAACATCAAGCACAAGAAACACAAATAAAACTTCACCAAGGCAAGTTTATTATTATAACTTTATAATAATAAAATTGCTTAAAACCAGTGATAAAGAGAAAATCAGAAAAACAGCCGGAGAAAAAGAGACACATGACACACAAAGAAATAAAGTAAGAATTAGAGCAGGCTTCTCATCAGAAACAATTCAAGTCAGAAGACAGTGGTACAACACCTTTAAAGTATAGAATATAAAAAATAAAACAAAACCCCCCATTTATCTAGAATTCTATACCCACTGAAAATATATTTTAAAACAAAAGTTAAATAAAGACTTCTTCCATGATTAAAAAAAAAAAAGCTGAAATAATTAATCACTACCAAAACTGCACTATAAGAGAGGCACCTGTGTGAGTCAGTTCGTTAAGCATCTGCCTTTGGCTCAGGTCATGATCCCGGGATCTGGGGATCAAGCCCCACGTTGGGCTCCCTGCTCAGCAGGGAGCCTGCTAGACCCTCTCCCTCTGCCTCTCCCCCTGCTTGTGCTCTCTCTCCCTCTTTCACTCTCTCTCCATCAAATAAATAAGTAAAATCTTAAAAAAAAAAAAACCTGCACTATAAGAAATGCTACAGGAAATCCTTGAATCAGAAGGAAAAATTATACCAAACAGAAATCTGATCTACACAAAAGAATGAAGACCTCCGGAAATGATAACTATGTGGAAAAATATCAAATATATTTAAAAATATATTTAAAAGAGAACTTATTGGTTAAAGCAAATAAAAATATAACAAGTGTTCTGGGTTCATAACACATATAGAAGTAAAATGTGTGACAACAATAACATAAAGGCTGGGAGGGGAGAAATGAAAGCATATACTATTGTAAGATTCTCATTCCATACATGAAGTGGTTTAATGTTACTTGAAGATAGATGGGGATAAATTAAAGATGTGTACTATAAACCCCAAAGTAACTGCTAAATATATATATATAGCTAATTAAAACAATAAAGGAGATAAAATGAAATTTTAAAAAAACCCAATCAGAAAAATAGGGAAAAGGGAACAACAAACACATGGAACAAAATAAAAACAAATAGCAAGAAGGTAGATTTAAACCCATTCATATTAATAATCACATTAACTGTAAATGGTCTAAAACTACACTTACAAGGCCAAGATTGTCAGATTGTTTATCCAAAGCAAGATCCAACTACATATTGCTTGCCTACAAGAAACCCACTTTATTTTTTTTAAAGATTTTATTTATTTATTTAATTGGCAGAGAGAGAGAGAGAGAGAGACAGCATGAGAGGGAACACAAGCAGGGGGAGTGGGAGAGGGAGAAGCAGGCTTCACGCGGAGCAGGGAGCCCGATGTGGGACTCGATCCTGGGACTCCAGGATCATGACCTGAGCCGAAGGCAGTCGCTTAACCAACTGAGCCACCCAGGTGCCCCAAGAAACCCACTTTAAATATAAATTTAAATACTACCAAAAACTGATAGAATTGCAAAGATAAATGAGAAAATCCACAATTATAGTTGGCAATATTTCAATATCCCTTTCTTTTTTTTTTAAGATTTTATTTATTTATTTGGCAGAGAGAGAGGCAGGGAGAGAGGAAATACAAGCAAGGGGAGCAGCAGAGGGAGAAGCAGGCCTCCCGTGGAGCAGGGAGCCTGATGCGGGGCTCGATCCCAGGACCCTGGGATCATGACCTGAGCTGAAGGCAGACGCTTAACGACTGAGCCACCCAGGCGCCACTCAATATCCCTTTCTTAATAGTCAATAGAACAAGCAGGCAGAAAATCAGCAAGAATATAGTAGACTTAAACACTATCAACTGACTTGGCCTAACCTTGACATTTATAAAACACTTCACTCAATAACAGTGGAGTACACATTATTAATATCCACATAAAACATTTACCAAGACCATAAAACAAGTTTTAATAAATTTAGTATTAAAGCATGTTCTCTGACAATAATGGAATTAAATTAGAAAATCCCTTAAATATTTGGGAACTCATTAAGATACTTCTAAATATCCCATTGGTTAAAGAAGAAATCATAAAGAACATTAGAAAGTATTCTGAACTGAACGAAAATGAAAATACAATATATCGGAATTTGAGGAGTGACACTTAAAACGTACTTAGGAAAAAAGTTTATAGAACTAATCACATAAATTAGAAAAGAAGAAAGGTCTCAAATCAGTGTCATCAGCTTCTATCTTAAGAATTAGAAAAAGAAGAGTAAATTAAGCCCAAGTCAGCAGAAAAGAAGAAATAACAAAGATCAAAGCATAAATCAATGACATAGAAAACAGAAAAATAATAGAGAAAATCAATGCAATCAAAAGTTCTTGTTGCTGTTTTTAGAAGATCAAATGTCTATTGGAAAAACACCAAATGAATAGGATGCAGCAAAAGCACAAGCTTTGGAGCCTGACAGTCCTGATTTCAGTTACATCTTGGGTATTATCTGTTGTGTGATACTGGACTATCCATGCCTGAGTTTCTGTATAAAATAGAGATAATAGTACCTGCCTTGCACTTTCATATACCACTAGTGGGAGTGAAAAATGTTAAGAAGCCAAATGTGTCAATATTTATCAAATTTTAAATGCATTTACCCTTTTGCCCAACAGTTGCAGTCCTAGAACCCTATTATGTCAACAGTTCTTTTGAGATATAATTCTGATACCCCACAATTCACCTGTAAAATTTAACCTGTAAAATACAGTGACTCCAGTTCATTCACAGAGTGGTACAATCTATTTTAAAAGATTTCCATCTCCCCCAAAAGAGATGCTATGAGCAGTCTCTCTCCTCTCCTACCAATTCCCTCAATGAATCTAATTTCTCTCTCCATAGATTTGCCTATTCTGGAAATTTCATATAAATGGAATTCATACAATATGTGACCCTTTGTGACTGGCTTCCTTCATTTAGCACAATGCTTTCAAGTTTCATCTATATTGTAGCATGGATCAATAATTCATTGCTTTTATTACTTAATATTCCATTATGTGGACATACCACATATTACCTGTTCATCAGTTGATGGACATGTGGATTGTTTCTATTTTTAGCTATTATGAATAATGCTACTATGAATACGCATGTACAAGTTTTTGTGTGGACATATGTTTTCATTTCTCTTGGGTATGTACCTAGGAATAGAATTTCTGGATCAAATGATAACTCCATGTTTAACATTTTGAATAACTTCCAAACTGTTTTCCAAAGTGGTTGCACCATTTTGCATTCCCATGGACAATGTATTAGAGTTCCAATTTCTCCACTTACTCACCAATTATTATGGACTGAATGTTCTTGTGCCTCCCAAATTCATATGTTGAAGTCCTCACTCCCAGTGTGACTATATTTGGAGATGGGGCCTGTGAGGAGGTGAAAGGTTAAATGAAGTCATAAGGGTGGGGTTCGAATCTGATCACTGCCCTCTAAGAAGAGACAGCAGAGCTCTCTCTCCTCTCTCTGCAGGTGCATGAAGAAGAGTCCATTGAGTAAACAGTGACATGGCAGCCATCTACAAGCCAGAAGTCTCACAAGTAACCAAACTGGCCAGGCGTCTGGGTGGCTCAGTTAGTTAGGCGTCTGCCTTCGGCTCAGGTGATGATCTCGGGGTCCCAGGATCGAGTCCCACATCGGGCTCCCTGCTCAGCGAGGAGTCTGCTTCTCCTTCTGCCCCTCCCCCCTGCTCATAATCTCTCTCTCTCAAATAAATAAATAAAATGCTAAAAAAAAAAAAAAAAGAAACCAAATGGGCCAACACCTTGATCTTAGACTTTTCAGCCTTCAGAACTATGAGAAATAATTTCTGTTGTTTAAACCAACCAGTCTGTGGTATTTTTGTTATAGTAACCTGAGGAGGCTAAGACACTGACACTCAGGATTGTCTGTCTTTTTGATTATAGCCATCCTGGTGAGTGTGAAGTGGTATCTCATTGTGGTTTGGATTTGCGTTTCCCTAATGGCTAATGATGGTGAGTATCTTTTCATGTGTTTATCAACCATTTGTATATCTTCTTTTTTTAAAATTTTTTTTTATTTTTTCAAAGATTTTATTTATTTACTTGACAGAGAGAGCACAAGTAGGCAGAGCGGCAGGCAGAGGGAGAGGGAGAAGCAGGCTTCCCACTGAGCTGGGAGCCAGACGTGGGGCTCAATCCCAGGACCCCGGGATCATGACCCGAGCCAAAGGCAGCCACTTAACTGACTGAGCCACCCAGGCGCCCCCATTTGTATATCTTCTTTAGAGGAATGTTTATTCAAATACTTTGCCCAGTTTTTTCAACTGGGTTATCATTTTATTATTAAGCCTGCATATACTCATACTCACGTAAAATGATACATGCAAAGCCTATTTGTTGCAACAGATTGGAAATAATCCCAGTGTACGTCATTAGGAACTGTGTAGTTCATTCTCACGTTGAAATATCATGCAGCTGTGAAAATGAAAGAGAAGGATCACAGAGTACTTTATGGAAAGTATACCAGAATATATTGTTAAAGGAAAATAGACAAGGTGTAGAACATCGAGTTCCACAACAGGCAGGAGCTTGCTGCTTAAGATTCTCTTTCTCCCCCTCTGCCCCTCCCCCTTCTCTAAAATAGATAGATAGATGATAGATAGATAGATAGATAGATAGATAGATAGATAGATAGATGATAGATAGATAATAGAGTGATTATCCATGTGCAGGGAGGTGGGTAATGGGCTTGACAGAAGCAGGTATAAAACAGCCTTCTTATTGGAGAACTTCCTAACTGTGTTACCTATCCAAAAGACTAGAAATTGAAATATAAAAATTTAAGATTTCGGTAAAGAATCTGGCCCATAGTAGGTGTTCCCTCTGGGCCTGAGCTTCACTCTGCCCGCTGCAGAATGAAGGCCCTTCATAGTGGGATTAGAGGGGGGCAGGACTACACCAAGTTCCAGGCTTACATCATTCTGGATCCCTGAGGAAATGGAAGTATCTTCTCATCCAGCATTCATAGATGAAAAGCTCAAGGAAGCACTCTAGTGGGAGTCATATGATCATCCTGGGGGCAAGAAGCAGGAACCATGATTTAATGCCCCATCTTTCATCTCCACCAACAAGATATGAGAGTCCCAATTCCTCCACATTCTCATTAACTGTTATGGACTGAATGCTTGTGTCCTCCCTCACCCCCATTCATATCTTGAAGCCCTAACCCCCAGTGTGACTGTATTTGGAGATGGGCCTGTGAGGAGGTGAAAGGTTAAAGAGGCCATAAAGAAGGGGATGGAGAGTGGGAGTGTCCTTTCTTCCCTGTGAGGAAGATGTTACTATCAGAAGGACAAGGGATGCTGCACAGATCAAAACAAGAGGCATCTACCTGAGCAGGGATGAGTATGAGAAAACAAGTCTTAGGGGCACTGGGTGGCACAGTCAAATGCCTGACTCTTGATTTCGGCTCAGGTCATGATCTCAGGGTCATTAGATCGAGCCCTGCATTGGGCTCTATACTTAGCGGGAAGTCTGCTTGAGATTGTCTCTCTCCCTTTCTCTCTGCCCCCACCCACTCGCTCTCTAAATCAATCAATCAATCAATCAATCAAAATTTTAAAAAAGAAAAGACAATTCTTAGAGTGTGGTGCATGACATGATATAGGTAGGCACGGTGTGCTGTGGGAAGCCTAGCCAGGAAGACTTCTTGGAGGTGGTGATGCTCTGGCTTAGTTTTAGATGATGAGTAGGAGGTCTTCAGGAGTAGGGGAGGAGAGAATGTGCACAGTGTCCCAGGCAGAGAAAACATGAGCAAATACCAGAGAAGGAAGATAGTATTATTCGGTGAATTGTGTCCCCCATAAAATTTGTGTGTCAGAACACTAAACCCCAATCCCTCAGAAAGTGGCTGTATTTGGAGATAGGGCCTTTAAAGAGGTAATTAAGGTTGAATGATGTCATCTGGGTCGGCCCTCAGCCAACCCGACTGGTTTCCTTGTCAGAAGAAGGAATTTGGACCCACAAAGAGACAGGGATGGGTGCACATACAGAGGAAAGACCATGTATCTGCAGGCCAAGGAGAGAGCCCTCAGAGTAACCAAATCTGCCAACACTTCTTATTGATCTTGGACTTCTAGCCTCCAGAACTTCGAGAAAATAAATTTCCAATGTTTAAACCCCCAGCCTGAGCGGACCAACCGACTGGTGCAGATAGCATGATGTGTTCTGGGATTTCTGGCCAGTCTGCCTTGCTCATCTGCAAGGTAGAAAGCAGGAGTGACGGGTTCTTGTGCAGGGCAGTTATCAACACTGTGTGTAGTTTAGTGGAAATAAAAATAGCTCGTGTTTCCCAAGTATCTCTTCTGCCAGCCATTGTGCTCAGTTCTTTACGGGCATTCACTGGTTAAAATCTCACCACAATCCTCTCAGTGCCATTACTATTCCCTCAGTCAAGAAAACTGAGGCACAGAGAGGTTAAGTGCCTTCCCCCAAGATCACACAGCTGACAAGTGATGGAGCAGGATTGGAACCCAGGTCTGTCTGATTTCCATCCTGGGGAGGAAGTATACTCAGAATCTGGTGGCTGCCGGAAGTGGTGCTCCTGGAGGGGGGTCCGATGAGGTTTTGAGCCTGAGTGCCTGGCACGTGGTGGTGCCACACTTCAGAGAGCCAGCAGGGGTGGGCTTTGGCTTGAAGCCAAAACACATGAGGCTTGAAGCCAAAACCCTGGATTCAAATCCCAGCGCTGCTCCTACATGAGGCCTTGGGCAAGTGCCTTTGCCTTTTTGAACCTTGATTTCCTCATGCAGGAATAAGATTGTATTTCTCTGGGGGCGCCTGGGTGGCTCAGTTGGTTGGGCAACTGCCTTCGGCTCGGGTCATGATCCTGGAGTCCCGGGATCGAGTCCCGCATTGGGCTCCCTGCTCGGCGGGGAGTCTGCTTCTCCCTCTGACCCTCCCCCCTCTCATGTGCTTTCTCTCTCTCATTCTCTCTCTCTCAAATAAATAAATAAAATCTTTAAAAATAATAATAGGGCGCCTGGGTGGCTCAGATGTTTAAGCGACTGCCTTCGGCACAGGTCATGATCCTGGAGTCCCGGGATCGAGTCCCACGTCGGGCTCCCTGCTCGGCGGGGAGTCTGCTTCTCCCTCTGACCCTCCTCCCTCTCATGCTGTCTCTCATTCTCTCTCTCAAATAAATAAAATCTTAAAAAAAAAAAAAAGATTGTATTTCTCTGATAATACTCAATAAATGATAACTAATATTAGCATTTTTGTGAAAATTACAATTGTTACAATCACGGGGAGCGGGTAGGAGGTGATTGTTTTTTTGGATGTGCATTTGACCTGCAAACATACTTGCTGGCCCTTCCTGGAGCTCTTCCCTCCAGGCCCCTCCTTGTGGCAATCCTTCTGTGCTTCAGGGCCCACCTGCTTCCTCCTGGAAGCCCTCCCTACTGCTATTGCTCAGGGTCCTCTGATACTTCTATAACTCATCTCTAAGTAACTGTTCTGCCCCCATGGGGTGGTTGATGCAGGGGTAGGAGAGACTCCATTTACCTCCATGGTTTTCTTCCCTCCCTTCCCCTTCCCTCCCTCCCTTCCTCCTCCTTCCTTCCCTCTTTCCTTGTCACTTTTCCTCTAGAAATCTATGGCATTCTTGCCATCAGTCCCCCACCGCGTTACCACCTGGGTGACAAGAGACCGCAGTCCTCACTTCCAAGCGCCTTCACTTACCTAAAACCCAGCACCAAACTGGAATGAGATAAAGCAATGAGCATCAGAAGTGGGCCCTGAGGCCTCAGGTGGGGCACAGGAGCCTCACGCCCTCACATCTAGCAGCCCCATTAGCCGTTGGGCCTCAGCTCAGACAGCTTCAGCCATTGCTCCCTTCGTTTCTGGGGCCTGGCTTCTGACCCATGGGGGTTCTCCTTTCCCCCATGTGACATTTACAGAGTAAAGACGAGGCTGAGCCAATGTACAGATGTTTCTAGGGTCTGCCTCACTCTCTGCTAAAGAACAGGGGCTGGTTAAGCCCCTGCTGAGTGTTGGGCCCTGTGCTAAGCACAGTGGGAGAAAAGACGAGAAAGAGGCGGCCCTCTGTCCCCCGAGGGAGTCAGCCCATCCCTGGGGGCCTGGGGCGGGAGGGGAAGCCGGGCTCCACGGCAGGGAATCGGCCCTTCCCTCCTGCTGCCAGGCTCCATATGGTGAGGGGCGGCGAGGTGGCTCCCCAGCCCGAGGCCTGGTTCAGACACGCCTGGGGTGGCCCTGCTGGGGTGCGGTGAGGGAGTGCTCCTGGCCACCCGCCCGCTCCACCCTCTCTCACCCTCTCACACGCTGTCACACTTATTAAATGAGATAATCTGAGCGAAGCACTCAGTGTCCTGCCTGGCTAACAGTGGGCGCTTGGTAAATGTGAGCGTGTCCCCGCACCCCCTCCCCGTGCACTTTCACACGCTGTCTGTCTTGCACACACCTCGCCCCTTGGCCCTGCCCACGGCTCTCTGAGGTGGGCGTGCCATTGCTCTCACATACACTTGTCATCCTGACCTTACACGACACATGGACACGCGCTCACGGGGTGCCCTCACCCCCAGACACACCCTCCCACGCTACCCCACTTTTTCTCTGTGCCAAACTCCCCCTGGCAGCCTCCTGCCCGTGGGCCAAGAGGCCAGGGGGCAAGGGCAAGTCACCGCGGGGGGAAACTCCCCGTGACCCAGCGCCACCACAGAGGCCTGACTCTGGAGAAGCCCGGAGGAGGGGGGCCTGAGGGGGGAGAGGAGGCAGGCGATGAGGAGGGCGGGTCTGCTCACAGGCATGGGGAGCAGTTTGGAGGCCAAGAGCAGCCCCGGAGGGAGACACTGAGCGGGGGGACGGAGGAGGTTGCAGAGAGGCCAACAGAGTCTCTATGGGACGGGACCAGGCTGGGAGCGGGGCTTTGGAAGCCCCCCCCCCCCACAATCCACAAGGCCTCTCCCACCCCAGCACTCTAGCCTGAGTGGCCTCAAGGCTGACAAGGGCGCAGGAGGGCGAGAGGGGTCAAGAATTTGCCCTCCCCCAGCTCCACCTTCAAGTGTCATATGCAAGAAATAGGTGCACACGATGTAGGGTACAAATGTGTAAGCACACAGACACATGTGATCTCAGGGACACGCACACCCACACACACCCACTTGTGCCCGGACACGCAGACTCTGCTATCCCCACTCGGATAGTCCTGGGGTTCTCCTTCCTTTTCTCTCCACTGCCCTTCTTGGCTTCCCTTTCCATCCTGTGCGTCTCTTCAAGACTGATTAGGCCAGGACCCTTCAGTCCTCAATGATCCCTTCTTCCTGGCCTCCTTTCTTCACCAAGGATTCCTGCGTCTCTGCACATGCATGCATGCCCACACATACACCCTCGCGGGGTCATGGGGGAGCTCTGGGGAGCAATCTCAGGCCAGAGTGACTTCCCCTGTCAGTTTGGGCACCTGAAAGTCTGAGGGTGGGCATTTCAGTAGGGTGACCACCCACCCCCAGGACTTGGCCTCCTGGTTCCTTGCTCAGACCCCCTAGAAACCCTGCTCCCCATGTGTTCCTGCTACTCTTGCTACTTGTTTGCAGTTCCAGAGCACACTGTGCTTTTCCCTGTACCTTTGTGCTTGCCCGTGCAGCTCCCTCTGCCAAGAATGTCCTCTGCACTCCAGCTGTCAGAGGTTCTCAGATTTTGGAATTTCATCAACCAGTTAAAAACTTCAAAAGTTTGGAGAATGACGAAAGGTTGCCAAGTTTTCATTTCATTAGGAAGGATATCTAAAATATAACTATCATCCTCTATCCACGATGGTTTCATAAAAAGAATGCTTTAATGCCAACCAAGTAGGAAGGACAGAATCTCAGGATAAAGAGTAATCCTTTACATTGAACGCATCTAGCTTCTGTAAACCCCACTGCATCGTCCTTTTCCTCATTTCACCCATGAGCCACTGGAAACTTCATCACAGTGTTTGGAATCACTGAGTCCTCAGCTTACATTGCATCTCCTCCAGGAAGCCTGCCCCAGCCCCTCCCAGCTTCCCCCAGCAGTGGTCTCAGTGCCCATAGGACTCCACAGTCAACGTTGGGTACTGAGGGCCTACTCAGTCAAGCAAGACCAGGTGCTTAACACAGATGATCTCATTTTATCCTCATAACCCTGAAAGGTGAACATTCTACTGATGAGAAACTGTTAAGTGCCTTCCCCCAGTCCTACACCTCCTGCTGGAGGCACTGGCAGAAGGTAGCAGCATGGGGTTGGTGGAAAGAACTGCCAAGCTGGGTCTGGCTGAAAACCGGGCTCTCTGCTTCCGGCTTATATGACTGGGACAAGTCACTTCAATCTGAGTCTCCCGAACAATGATACCTGCTTCACAAAGTTGTCCTGAGACAGCGCCCGGCATGTGGAAGACACCAGACAATGTGAGTTACTCCCTTCCTATGTCTCACGTCTCCCCTCTCCAATCCCCATGACTTTCCCTGTACCTCATTCTCCTGATTGGCCTCCTACCTTTCTTTCCAGGCTCCTGTGTTAAGCCCTACTGCTTTTCTTCCCTCTAAAGGTGAGAGTGCTCCAGGGAATCATCTTTGGCCCTCCCTCTTCTTCGTTCTACTTCCCCTGACTAGATGATTTCATCCAGTCCTATGGCTTTATGTATCATCTCTGCACTGACTCCAAAATGTATATTTCAAGTCCTTGAACTCTCCCCAGAATCCAAGCCTACATATTTAACAGCCTATTTGACACCTCCCCGTATAGGCCTCCTGGGTCTCTTAGACTTAATACATATGTAACAGACACTTGACCGTTCTCCTCTTAATCCGTTTCTCCACCAATTTTCCCATCTCATTAAGTCACGGCAGTAGTACCCAGTTGCTCAAGTCAAAATCACATTTGATTCTTCCCTGTCTGTCATCCCTCACCTACAATCATCTACAAATCTCACTGCCTCGATCTCTAAAAGATAGCCCAAACCTTTCATCTCTCTCTATCTCCTTGATTGGTCCTCAGACCAGAGTCTGAGTTCCCATCTTTTCTCATCTGGTCCATACCAATAACCAAAAGTGGATGCAGAGAGACCACACCATCTGGTCTTTTTGCTCCTTTAAAAGACTATGCTTAAAGTATTTCTGTAGATCAGCTAGGGTGAGTCCTTAAACTTGGTTCTTTTTCAAAACTATCTTGGCTATTTAATTCCTTTGAATATTCCCATAAATTTTAGAATGATCTTGTTATTTTAACAGCAACAAAAAACTTTACTGGGCTTTGCTTGAAATTGCTTTGAATCTGAAGATCAGTTTAGGCACAACAGACATCTTAACAATATTGAGTTTTCCAATCCATAAACATAGTCTATCAGTCTATTTACTTAGGTCTTCTTCAACACTGATTTATAGTACTCAGTACAGAGATTTTTGCTTTTTTTTCTAAATATTTTTCCAAGTATTTTGTGCTTTTTATGTTATTATAAATAAGTTTTTAAAATTTCCATTTTCCAATTGCTTACTGTTAATATACAGAAATACAAGTAATTTTTGTATATCAGCTTTGTATCCTGCAAATATGTCAAAATCTCTCATTAGTTTGGGGGTTGTTTTAAGGATCCCTTAGGATCTATAAATAAAAGCAGTTTTACTTCTTCCTTTCCAGTCCTTATACCTTTTATTTCCTTTTCTTGCCTTATTGCACTGGCTAGAATTTCCTGTACAATGTTGAATAGAAGAGATGAAAGCAAGTATCTTTGCCTTATTCCTGAAGTGGAGAAAAGCATTCATTTTTTTCACTAGTAAGTTTGGTATTAACTGTAGGTTCATCACAGATGTCCTTTACCCCTCTATTCCTAGTTTGCTGAGAGGTTTTTGTTGTTTTTTTTTTTTAAATCACAAATGGGTATTGGATTTTGTCAAATATACCTTTACTGCATCTATTGAGATGATGTTATGCTTTTTCTTCTTTATTCTGTTAATGTAATGAATTAAATTGATTGCCTTTTTAATGTTAAACTTTGCATTTCTAGGATAAACCACACTCAGTAATAATATTTTCTCTTTTTTATATGTTGTTGGACTTGATTTGATAATATTTTGTTAAGGAGTTTTACATCTTTGTTTATGAGTTATACTGAACTATAATTTCCTTCTCTTGTAATGTCTTTGTCAGGTTTGGGCATCAGACGTGTGTTAGATTAAAGACGGCCACAAATTCTTTGCTACTTTCCATTGAGAGGTGGCGTCTCAGTCTCTTCTTCTTGAATTTGTGCTGCTTCTATGACTTGCTTGGCCAACAGATGTGTCCTTCCAAAGCTAGGTCATAAGAAGCTTTGCAGCTTCTTCCCATGTCTCTTGGAATGCTCACACTTAGAGCCCCAATCTGCCATGCAGGAAATGAGGCCACCCTGCTGTGAGGAAACCTACACTAACCAAGAGGCCATGTGGAGAGGGAGAGAAAGATTGCTCAGCTGGCTTCCAATTGTTATAGCCCCCAGACATTTGAGTCACCCCAGCCCTGCTGAGGCCCCAGATATTATAGAGCACAGATAAGCCAATCCCACTGTGGCCTGTCTAAACCGTGAGATATAATAATAATAGATTATTGTCTTAAGCCACTACTTTTAGGGATAGTTGTACAAAAATAAAGAACCAGCAGAAGAATTGGGGTATGTTCCTTTTTCTTCTAGTTTCTGAAAGAGTTTGTGTATAATTAGTATTATTTATTCCTTAAATATTTGATAGAATTTACCAGTGAAACCATCTGGGTGGGAAATTTTTATATTATAAATTCAATTTCTATAGTAGATATAGAGCTATCCAGATTTTCTATTTTTTCTTATAGAGCAATCTATTAAAATGTCAATAAATCATGTCACTCCCCTTATGAAAACATCCAATGGCCGCTCCTTGCACTAAGAATAAAATCCAAAGTCCCCTCTATCATCTATAAGGCTTCTTCTGATGTGGCTCCTACCTACTTTTCAGATCTTACCTGGAACCACATTCCTGATATTTATAAGGATGATTTCTTTCTTTATTTCAGATTTTATTTATTTAAGTAATCTCTGCACCCAACATGGGGCTCACACTCACAACCCTGAGATCAAGAGTTACACATTCTACGGACTGAGCCAGCCCGGTGCCCCACAGGGATGATTTCTTAATGTCATTTAGATTTTAGCCCAAGTACCACCTCCTTACGAGGTCTTTTTGACTAACAAGTCAAAATAATCTCCTCAATCACTCAATGTCATATTATCCGCTAAAAAATTTTATAGCATTTATCACTATCTGACAGTATCTTTATTATCAGTTGACTCATTATTTCTAGGTGGTTGCCACACTTTTCTAGAATTCCAGGTCTTTGTGACAGTGACCTTGTTGACCTTATCCATAGTATCCCTAGAGCCTATTTAATGCCTTATGATAGAAGGTGGTAAATACGTATTTACTAACCTGGTGACTTCTTGTCTTGGAGTCCCCAGTCCTGACCTACGTGTGTTTGTTGAGAAAATGCTGGGAAGGAGGGCTTGAAGATTCTTGGCCTCTGCTCTGATTGGTCCCCGAAAATGGCCAGCATCAAGGATAAGAATAGGTAGTTTCCAGTGGCCACACCTGACCGTAAGTTTTGTTGCTCCTACAAGGACCTGACTCCAGCCTGGCGCTCTCTTCCATCACCAGCAGCCAGAAGGTAGCTGAGAGTCCATTTAGGAGCAAGGATCCAAATACAGCACCTGGGAGCAAAGACGTGGCTACACTGCATAGTTTTGATTCACAAGTCCCTCAGTCTATGTGTGTCTTTGAAAAAAAAAAATCACCTCCTCCCTCTGGCTCTCACCTGACACACTGTGGATGCTCAGTCATTCTTGAATGAAGGTCCATTCCGCGCCTACATTTCTACGATTCTCTCATACCCCCCTACCACTGTTACAGATGAGGAAACTGAGGCACAGAGAGGCTAAGTGACCACCAGTGCCACAGAGTAAGTTGCTGGTGGCGCTGGAGCTCATAGACTTTCCCCTCGATTTATGATCTTACCAACAAGGGCATCAGTTTCAGAGATGAACAGCTGCAAATGATGGGTTCAAATCGGCTGCCCCAGCAGCTCTGCAAAGGGCGTCTCCAGTTCAGGTTTATCTTCATTAAGCAAGTAATTCATTACCGGGCGGTAAGCATTCACATCGGAGCAAGAATATTAAAAACGGAATTCTATTCTTCACAGTGCAGCTTTCTGGGTAAATTATATGCAAATTGCTGTCTAAATCAGGCTGGCAAATCCCATGCAGGTCTTGGCACTCTTCGGCGGGGTTATTTTGGAGGCTGGACTGTCCCCGTCCCCTCATTTCAGTGGGTGGCCTGCACGGAGTTTTGCTTTCAGTCAAGGAAGACTCAAAAATAGAAGCAAGGGCGCCTGGGTGGCTCAGTTGGTTAAGCGACTGCCTTCGGCTCAGGTCATGATCCTGGAGTCCCGGGATCGAGTCCTGCATCGGGCTCCCTGCTCGGCAGGGAGTCTGCTTCATCTTCTGACCCTATCCCCTCTCATGTGTTCTCTCTCTCTCAAATAAATAAATAAAATCTTAAAAAAAAAAAAAGATTTAAAAATAGGAGCAATTATTATCTCTTAACTCCCTCGAGCCTCAGTTTTCTCATCTGTAAAATGGTCTCCTATTAGGACGGAATAAGGGAATGGAGAGAACAATCTTTAGCACAATACCTGCCTGGCATGGACATGGGACACATGTGACTTTGGGAAGTGGCAAGACAGCTTCAGGGAGGCCTGTGGGGTTATATCAATAAGTCCCTGACACCCACAGGCCCAGAGAGAGGGTGGGAGCAGCTCTACGATAGAGTGGGCACTGGTGAGGGGTCAGGAGC
Organism: Mirounga angustirostris; assembly: GCF_029215605.1. Lineage (NCBI taxonomy): Eukaryota > Metazoa > Chordata > Mammalia > Carnivora > Phocidae > Mirounga > Mirounga angustirostris. Next base: position 158,322,235 of record NW_026991712.1, read on the forward strand.
TTCCTTCTCATCCTAATACTGCCACCAACTCACTGTATGACCTCAAGTTCACCACTGTCTCCTCTGGTCTATGCTTAATACTCAGCCATAATTAAGCCCTGAATAAGGATCACCCAACAGGTGCACACAATCCCCAGGTCGTACTGACCTCCAGCCTCTAGGACTGAGAAGGTTCATGCTGGAACAGAGCACTTAAAAAGAGAACACATCAATTCTCTCAGTTTACAGGTGAGAAAAAAGCTCAGAGAAGGGTGTGAATGATCCAAGGTCACGTATCAGGTAAGTGATGGAGTCAGGACCAGAATTCCAGGCCAGAGCAGTTCCAATGCCTACTGTTAATACCCATCTGTCAAATGGGCACCTTAAGGCCTATGTTGGAGACTGTAAAATGTAGTTTGCACATTTGGTGTCATCAGCTTTATCTCAGGGTTGGAATATACTCCTGGGATTTGATCTGGGGCAGGTTACTTCCTGTCTGACCTTCGGTTTCTCCATTTGCCAAATGAGGCCGTTGGAGGAGATAGCTCTCTGAACCCCTCCCAAGAAACCTAGTAGGGAGGGTTTTAGGGACACTTTTGCCCTTCCCTCCATCTGAGAGAAGGCCCAGGAGTGCCCAGGGACCTAGAGGCAGAATCATCTGGGCCTGCCCAAGGGGCTCTTGGTGCCAGTTCCCGGCCTACCCTGCCCATGCATTGGAATCCAGCGGATGCTGATGGTCTAGGAAGAACCACAGTGTCCCTTGGGATAGAGCCCCAGCAGCTCAGAGCCCCAGGCCATAGGGCCAAGATTCCTTCAGAGACAGTCTCAAATAGGGCCATACAATTCCACACAAATGTGGCTACGAGGGGGCCCAGAGCTGTGTTAGGGGCTGTGGCTAGGCCTGGAACGACATTCACTAAACACACAGCTGTCCCCATGGGATGCTCAGACAGGAACAGGTGTCCATACCAGCCCGGCCAGATACGGCTGCACCTGGTAACACCTTCACACAGGGACACCCAACAATACTTGGCCACACTAAGCCCTGGGGAGTGGTCACCGAGGAGGGCCCACCAAGGCATATGGTGGGAGCACAGCCATACTGGAATAGCGGTTACATCCAGACAGGCCCTTCTGGGAGAACACGTGCCTCCTCTCTCAGCCAGCTCTGGTTCCCAGCCCTCACCTGTGCAGACCCGTGATTCCACACTCGTGGGGCTACTGCACAGTCTTCCCACTAGCCCCAGACAGCAGGCTCTGGGCAGCGCCCGTGAGCACCCGCCTCTGTCCTCCCGGGAGCACCCGCCTCTGTCCGCCCGGGAGCACCCGCCTCTGTCCTCCCGGGAGCACCCGCCTCTGTCCGTGCCCAGACACACACACCGCTGCTGCACTCACATGCGTGAGGTCCTGCTGTTCTCACGGCTTCCTCGAGCATCATTGTAGAGCAGCCAGGGCAGCTGGGGTTTTAGGGAACAGCCAAGTCATGGCTCCTGCTTTTTCCCCACCTTGACCTCTCTGAGACACAGCCCAACCAACCTCAGACTGAGCCAGTCAGGCCTTCTGCTGGGATTGGTGGGTTTAGGGCTGGGCATAGACTTCCAGAGCTTTCTCTGGGCTGCAAAAATCCTCCCAGGCTTTGGGAATCTCCTCTCTGGCCAGCTTTTCTTCAACTCATCTGTCTGGAAGAAGCTCAAGGCTCCCCTGGAAGCCTTTCATGACTGGGCCAGGCAGTGCGGCTGCCCAGTGCAGACATGGTCGAGCCTTGACCCAGGAGCCCACGTTCATAATCTTGACTCCTTTGCTAACACACACAGTGACCCTGGGCCTGTCTCTTCTCTCTAGGCTTCGGTTTCTCCTTCTGAACCATGAGGGGATGGGGTGGGGGTAGGATGGGGAAGATAGTATTGAACTGAGCTTGAACGTCCCCTCCAGTCCCATATTTCTCCATCTCTGCTTTCCCCAAACCAGGGCTGGTGACTGAGGCATTCTGGACCAGCCTCCAGTCTCCTGACATCCGCTCTAGCGTTCCTCCCCACTCTGGGCTGCCCTCCCCGGGCCCCCAGCCAGGGCAGAGCGAAGCAGTTGCCATCTGAAGGAGAGAGCAGTGTGGGCAGACATTGTGCTTCTGGAGGGCAGAGATTCCAATTTGGATCTGCAGCTTTTTCTCCAGAGTCTGCCATGCAGGTCAATGCGATCCTCTCCTTCCTCCTTCCTAGCCTTGGGCAGCCAACTTCATGTCTCTGAGCTTCTCTGTCGTCCCCTGTAAGGCGGGGATAACCAGTCCCGGTCACAGGTGGTCATGAGGACTCTGCAAGGTGCTCCACGTGGAGCGCCTGGCCCAGCCCCTGACCCAGGTGGCCCCCGCCAATGCACCCCACCCCTCCCCTGCCAGCCTCCCTTCTCACTGAGGAGTGGGACTGCCCAGCTAGGGAACGAAAGGGCCAGCCACAGGAGCAGGATGGGGAGAGCAGTCAGAGGAGGGGCCGCGCACGCGAGCATCCTGACCAAGAGCGCCAGGCTGAGGGGAGCAGCTTGCTTCTTAGGCTTGCCCCATGGAGGGCACTGCAAAGCGCTGAGCCCACAGCCGGGCGGGAGGAGGGGGTTGGGGAAACAAGGAGAGAAACACACTCAGTGGCTCCCCCACAGATACAGGGAATCCTAGCCCCGGAGGCCATTAGTTATAAAGTGGCCACCAGGGAAAGGAAGGCCCTTCGCTGCAGCCCCGGCAGCCTTGGCCAGGGACATGTCACTCGCTGCCTCCCAGGGCCGCCCGGGCCACGGCCCCAGCACATGCTTAGCTAAGCCTGCCTCCCTGGAGGTTCCCTCCGAGGGTCTCAGCTCTGGCCACCAAGGCCGCGCAAGTGCATCTGCTCCTTCTGCTTCCTGACAGCTCCAGGACCTGCGGACCAACCCGGTGCCCCACCCCCACCCTTCGCCTTCTAAACCTTCTTTGCAGGCCGGACAGCAGTTCAGCTGTGGCTTCTCCAACATGGATCCGAACCTTCTCACCTGTTCAGACACATCCCTGTGTATGGAGGCACATGCTCACGTATGCACACACGCACATGCACTCACACCGGGCACCCTCCCAGGATCCTGTCCATCCCCGAAGGGCACATCAGCCCTCCCCTACCCGGAAGCTGCTCCCCTCCTCTCCCATTGCTGCTGGAGCTGGCCTGGAAGCTGAGGAGCGGGGAAAGGTGGAGGGACCTGAGAGGACTCCTCTCCCACTGGGAACCCTTCCTCTTCCCCCACCCCCCTGCCTTCTGCCACTTTCCTATGTCAGGGCCATGCTGATGACACCAGAGAATCCATCAAACGCCACCCCCGTGTCAGGTCATGTCACAACATAATTAAAGCATTAGATCTTCGTGATGAAGCCATTGCCATCAATTCTGAGAGTGACTGATCCAATCTACAGAAAGGGGAAATTTCCTCCGCCCGCCACAGCTGCCCTGCCCTGCCCTCCCCTCCCCAGCAGGGAGCCAGTGGGGCTTGTGCGACCTGGGTCTCCATACTTGAGGCTGAGCCGTAAGGGAGGAGGACCTGGTCGTGGGGTGTGTGCCCCTCCTGCCTCTGGGTGGGTTGGGGACTCCTCCAGGCTCAGTCACTGCACCTGTGATCTTGGGAGAGGTACTCCCAGGCTCTGCATGTCAGGGCCCCCTTTCTGTGAATGGGATATGGGGGCTCGGGGAGAGGGAAGGGAGGAAGGGGACTGATCTCTGAGGACCCCAAGGGTGGAAGAAGCAGGAGCACTGGAGTCAGAAGACTTAGAGGTTCGAATCTTGACTAGCGGTACAGCTGTGGTCCAGTGAGTTCTCTCTTCTCCTGCCCCTCCCCCAGAGGAAGGGAAAGTATTCCTGCCTCCTGGGGTTACAGTGAGGATTAAAGGAGAGGGGGAACATGAGCGCCTCCCAAAGATCTTCCCACCTCTCAGCGCCCCCATCTCTATGCTCTTACGTCCAAGATACCGGTCAAGGGACTGGATTGAGGCCCAGTCTTCTTTGCTCGGGACTGCGAAGCATGGGCACAAAGAATATGGGGCCTGAGGTGATAAAGGGCTGACGGAAAAGATAGAGCAGGGACACAGGCGCAGGCTCCATTGTTTCTCAGATGACGTCACCATCGGGAAGTTCGAACAGGAAGAACAGGAGCCAGGCTCTTGGGAACAAAGGGTCGGGATGACACAAGGGAGAGGGAGAGGTGTGTGCAGGGGTGGAGGCCATCACTCTGCGGTCGGCATGTCAGGAGAGGGGTAGGGAAGAACCAAGCAAGGGGCCAGAGCCTTGCGTAAGGGCAAGGGCAGAAGCAGGGAAACCAGCGTGAGGCCCCTGCAGTGATCCGGGCAAGAGATGAGGGTGGCTCATACCGAGTCTGAGCAGGAGTTGAGGGATGACCCCAAGGTCTTGGGACTGAGCAACTGGAAGAGTTACCATCTGTGGAGTTCCCATGTATCAAGTTTGAGTAGACTATGGGGGCAGAAGGTTGGAGGTGGGAATCGGGAGTTTGTCTGAAGTTTGAGAGGCCTAATAGACATCCAGGTGGAAATGTTGAGCAAGCGGGTGGATACACCTATCTGGAGTTCAGGGCAGAGATTTGGGCTAAAGAAACACACCTGGGGCTTGAGAGTAGTCAGCAGATACATGGTATCTAAAGCCTTGAGCTTGGAGGAGGTCCCTTGGGAAATGAGGTTGGGCAAAAGGAAGGGGTATAAGGATGGAACCTGGAGCTCTGCAGCATTAAGAAGTTGGGGAGATGGGGGAAACCAACAATGGAGACGGAGCAGGGGAGGTCAGGAAGGGAAGAGAAAAGCCAAGCCAGGGTGGTGCCCTAGAAGGTGAATGAAGGAGGAGTCGCAGAAGGAGGATGCGATTGTTGGTGTTAGAGTAATGTCAGCTCCAAGGAGATGAAGACTGAGAACTGGCCAATGGCGATGTGGAGCGAATGTTTGTTGGATGAATAAATGGGGAATAAGCTGAAATTCCATCAGCAGAACTGTGATGTGGGATGGGTTCTGGAATAGGACCTGGCCTCGTGAACTGCAAGTAAGATGCCAGTTAAGCACAGGCAGCACAACTTGGGGCCAAGCATCCAAAGGCCAGGGCAGGCAGGATTGGTCCTGGGAACCAGAAGGAGACCCACTGCAGATAAGTTAGGTGATGGCAGCTATGTGGGCCTGAAGGTCAAGTCCAGACCACAGATTCAGAGACAGAATTCAAATGCCACAAAAAGCGTACTGAGAATGTGTTATGTCAGGCACTATGCAAAGCCAGAGGGGAGAGCCCAAAGGCATAAAATGTGTTCTTCCCTGGAGAGACTCCCCATCTAATGGGAGAGAGACACAAGTGGATGGATACCCAGGTGCATGATAGACAGAGGTAAGTGCCAACCTTTTGTGGCTCCTTTAAGTGCCCAAACAAGCTCCTGGAACCCACATCCTATCAGGGCCCATAAAAAGATCACCTTACTTCTGAAGGGCTCCTCTGGGCCATTTGGGATCTGAGTTTCTGGTTTCTGGCCTCACTTCTTCATTCTCTTGTTGTGGGTATCACCTTATAGATATGACCCTTGGGATCTGCTTAAACTCTGACTCTTCAAGGCAGCCGTCCATACGGGCTCCTAAAGGTGGGCTGCAGACCCCAGTAGAGCTCCTGGCCAGAATCCCAGGCACCTCCAGCTTGTTATTCCTTTGTACAAGGTTACTCTGGGCCACATAGCAAACCCCTCTACTCTAAGCAACTTTATCCAACAGACCCCAGTGTAGCCAGCCCCTTCAGACTCAGTCTCCAGGCCCCAAATCACACCCTAGTCGAATCTGAGAGTCATTTTCCCAACTATGCCCTTGGCTCTACTCTGTGAGGAGCTAGTTCCTAGCTACTAGGCCTGTCCACTCAGTTCTGGGGCCCTCCTGCCCCCACCGCCTAGAGCAGCATGAGCACTCTGCCTAGCCCCGCCCCTCGAGCAGAAGACAGATGGTACTCGTTCTAGCAGGGGAAAACAATGACTGTGGGAGGAAGAATGGGGGAAGGATTGATTCTAGCCCAGGGCTTCTGAGGCTGCATGGTGCAGGCAGGTTGGGTGGATGGGTTTTGGACAAATGTGGGTATCACTGGGGAGAAGGGGAAGGCATCCCAGACGGAGGGGTTAGCATGGGCAAAAGCACAAGGTCTGAGGGAATGGCCCACTTGGGGGGAAAGATAGAGGGAGATGCCCCCCAGGGTGGAGATGGGTGCCCAGGGAGAGGAGGCTGGAAGAGCGGTAGGTTACAGCCACCAGCTGCAGCCTGGTGGAAGTCCTCAGATGTTTCCAAAGCCTGCCATGGGACTGATCAGCTGCCTAGTGAAGATCCTTCTAGCTGCCCATGTCTGGTGACCTAGCACCTTCCATCCAGGAAACACCCAGGTCAGTCTCCAAAGGCCCTGCCAGGTCTCTTGGAATCAGATGGAAGTTGAATCTCTGAATAAGTGCTGGCTTACTACACCAGCATCTGCCCCTGAGCCTAGAGTTAGGGTCTCAGAGGTTTAGGGAAAGAGATTGAAAGCATCAGCTTAAAGACGATCTTGGAAAAGAAATCATGTAGAGGGAGAATTGAAAAGTCAGAACTCCTGGCTTCTCCTGTCTGAAGTGTGGAGTGAGGAAGGGGGTCATTAATGGGGCAGGGGTTAGGGGAAGATGACCCAAAGGACCGTGGGGCACAGAATCGGGATTGGGATGGCCCTTCTGGGCATCTAGTTCACCCCTGTGCAAGGCAGGAGTCCCTCCTCATCACCATTGCCAAATGGCTGTCCAGCCTCCATGTGCACACCTTCACTGATGGAGAGCTCACTCCTTCCTAAAGTAGCCATTCCTCATTGCACAGCTCTGAGTTTTCCTAAGTCTAAATCTTCAAGGTCAAGGTCTATACTCCGAGACTCCACAGAAACAGTTCCATTTCCCCCTTCGTGAGACAGCATTGCAGCGACTGGAAAATGGAGTGCCCGATACCTGCCCCCTGAGGACTTTCTTTCTCGAGAGGTCTCCAGACCAACTCAGGGGTCATCCCTTGGGCTTGCAGTGGAGTCTTGCCTCTCGGGTCAGTCTCTGGAGGGTTGTGCAGAGCCACACCCGTGGCTGGGTGTGGCTGTGCCCACACGTTCTTGTGAATTGTACTGCACGCACCCTGGTGGCTGGGGGTTTGCAGGGATGCGGACTAACTCTGTGTCCGCGTGTAAGGAAAAGCATCGCGTCCCCCATGGCTGGGCCGCGGTCATGGGTAAGCACGTGACCAGGTGTGCATGTGTCCGGCTGTGGCTGTGTGGGGGTAGGAGTGCGCCTGACGGTCTGCCAACCAAGGGCCATGTGTCTGTGCCTGTGATCACAAGAGTGAATCTGCACATGAAGGGCTTGCTTTAGGGCTTTATGTGGACATGACCTGCCAGGCATGTGTGGGTCCTGTGACTCTGGTTAGGCTGTCTCTGAGTGTCTGGTTGTGACTGCAGAACGTGTGTGTGATGGGCTGCGATCTCATGCGTAAGCAAGACTGCATTTGTGACAGATCGTAATTTAGTGTTTGTGTAAGAGACTGGCCGAGGCTGTGAGTGTGTGAGCGGTGGTTCCACGTGTGCCTGTGAACCTGGGCATGAGGATGTGGCTGTGTTTGCACGCTTGGATGCATCAGTGTGGCTGTGTGTCCGTGCTGATGGCTCTGTGTGTGATGCAATGTGTGTTGTGCTTCTATTCTGTGTGTGTGTGTGTGTGTGTGTGTGTGACTGACTGTGGCTAGGTAAAAATGAAGGTGCCTGTGTGTGGAGGTGGAAAGGGTGGGGACAATGCAGGATAAAAAGGGGACTTGCTCGAAAAGGTCTCCCCAACCCCATTTTAATCAGAAACGGAACAGCTGTTAGTCTGAATAGACACTGCACAACGGCAGACGTCTTAATCTCTTCTGCATTGTGATTCACTCGGCGAAGCCCTATTACTCAGCTTTTGATAGGAGCTTACTTGTCTCAAGTGTTTTCATTATTGCCCTAATACTATCTATTAACATACTGGAGGGAGCTCGCTGCTGTCTGGAGCTGGCATCACTGGGCTTTTAAAGATTATGGGCCTTGCAAATACATAACATTTTACTGCCTTGCAGACGTAATTCACTGGGAAAAAAAAGGCTCACGTAAATAGATAGGTAAATAGATAACTGAGTAGGGGAGAGAGGGCGCTGGAGGGAGGAGAATCTATGATCCAAACACGGCTGTCATCTCCAGCTCAAATAATTGTCTTTGGGGAGGAAGGGCCAGACAGACATCTGTCTCACTGGGGGCAACTGGAGCCTCAAATCCTTCATCTCTGGTATCCTGCGGTGGGGGTCCTGCCTGGGCCCATGGCAGACAGTAAGACCCTGGGCTTCAGGGAGGAATGCTCCGAGGTGCAGATTGGAGCGAGATGCAGGGAAGCGTGTGGTGGAAAGATCGCAGGATGAGGTGTCAGGAGGCACAGGGTGAAACTCCAGTTGTGCTGCTGATTTGCAGAGTGACCTTTGTTCCCGTCTCTGTGCCTTGTTTCCGAAACTGCAAAAGTGAGAAGTCAGAACTAGATCACCCAAACAGCCAGTTGCAAAGGTCTCCATCCTAGACTCAGCTGGGGCTTGAACAGAAATGGTCAGCATGAACTCATCAACCTGGATTCCTGAGGAAGAATAGCGCCAGCACAATTTCAGAAATGGCAAACAGCAAAACTGTCATCTGGTTCAACCACCACTTCTATTCCACGTTCCTGCCGCGTGAGTACACACCTCCAGGGATAGGAATCCACTACTCGCCTTTTCTTCTTACTAAATGAATATACTTTAAACTCTGGCTTTTTTGTGTGGTTCAGAATGATGTTTGAAACACATACGAATCCTTCCCTTCATCAAATTTCACTGAAATCATAGAAAGACACATAAAAAGGACACATTCATATCTGCCCAAGAAAATGAGAAATTATGGCTCGAGTAGAACAGAAAAATTTGAAGAGTTTCTAGAAGACAAAAAGCAGATAGAATCCAATTTATGGAGAAAACCAGAGTGTTTAAATCAGCACAGAAGAAATTGGCTGAAGAGATGTAAGCTGTTCTCTCCAACAGAACCTTGGGGAGACTCCCAGTATAGGAAGTGGGGGGCCGGCCATGGTGCAAACATCGGATAAAGAACTGTTGAATAAACAAACAGCCAGCAGCAGCTCCTTTCTCTCCCAACGTGTACAGAATGATTGGTTGTGGCTTTGGCCCAGATCTGGAAGCCTGGTGGACTGCCTCCTAAACAAAATGAAAAATCTACCTTAGAAGGTATGATAAACTGACCCATTGGTGTCAGTGAACTAGCCCTCTTGGTATTCACATCCTTGTGGATTTCCCTACACATTGGCTTTGGACTTGCCAGTGCAACCTGCTTTGGCCAATGGGACATTAGAAAACCCACTGCAATTATTGAGGCTTGTCTGCTTAGAACACTCCCCCTTGGAATGGGACCACCATTCTGTAAGGAAGTCCACCCTATTCTGGAGAAAGAGGTTCTAGGGGGATAAAAATCCATGTGGAGAAAGAGCCCACCTGGTGGAGAAACTAGGCGTTTTAGCAGACCACCAGCACCAAGGCCTCAGACATGAATGTGAAGCCTTCCTGGGCCTTCCAACACAGCCCAGCTGCCACCTGAATGCAGTAACACGAGGAGGTCTAGCCATTGCCATGTGGAGTAAAAGAATGAGCTCGGGAAACCCATACAATCACAAGAAATAGCAAATTGTTGTTTTAAGACATTAAGTTGTGGGCGTTTTGTTAGGGGGCACTAGGTTACTGATACAGGAGGAAATGATTATGTGGGTATTGAGGCCAATGAAGCAGAACAGAACTAAATGTTTGCAATGGTCATGGTAAGGGGAAAAGAAAGAAAAGACAATGCGGCAGTCCTGCTCAGCAAAGAAATATATTAAAGTACTTCACACACAGAATAGTCTTTCTCACTTTAGCAATCAGGACAGTCCCCAACCTGCCTACGTGTGGTCCCTTCATTCTTTCTAACAGGACTCCTACAGTGAGCAGCCCCTCCTGCTCTCTCATTGACACAGAGCTGCAGACAGCCTCCTTTCCAGGAGAAGGTCCATCCTGAAAGCACGCCTACACAGCCAAGAAGGAAACTCATACCAGTCTCCTGAATATATTAGTCAACCTAATTTTAAATTTATAAATCTGAAATGGTCATCATGGATCACCTTTGAGGCAAACCAAGATTATAAGAACGAGATGAAAACCCAAAATAATTCATCCTATAGGAAATAGAGATAATGTAGGAACAGAGAGGAACTTTAAAAGAATTCTAGATTGCATCCTTAGAGAGAGCCAAAAGAAATTTGTTTTTAGGGGTGCCTGGGTGGCTCAGTCATTAAGCGTCTGCCTTCAGCTCAGATCATGATCCCAGCATCCTGGGATCGAGCCCCACATCGGGCTCCTTGCTCAGAGGGTAACCTGCTTCTTTCTCCCTCTCCTGCTCCCCCTGCTTGTGTTCCCTCTCTCGTTGTCTCTCTCTCTGTCAAATAAATAAATAAAATCTTAAAAAAAAAAAAAAAGAAATTTGTTTTTATAAAATAAGACTAGGGGCACCTGGGTGGCTCAGTCAGTTAAGTGTCTACTTTTGGCTCAGGTCATGATCCCAGGATCCTGGGATCAAGCCCTGCATCGGGCTCCCTGCTCAGTTCCCTCTCCCCCTCCCTTTCCCCTCCCTCTCCCCCTCCTCTCCCTCCACTCCTGCTCTGTCTCTTGTTTCCTTTCTCTTTCAAATAAATAAATAAATAAAATCTTAAAAAATATATCAAATAAGAGTAGATTTCTGTGGAAAGAAGCAATAAAAGAAGACATTGTCCTTGAAAATTAAAAACATGAAGATAAAATCAAAGAAATCCCCTAGGAAATGGAGTGAAACATGAAGAGATACAAAATATGAGAAAATGCATGACCTAATACTTAAAACATTCTAGACTGAGATAACAGAGATTAGAGGTGATGAAATAATTAAAGATATAATTTAAAAGTATTTTCTAGAGCTACAGAAAGAGCTGAGTCCTCAAACTATTAAAAAAACCCACCAAATAGTAAATAGAAAACACCAAAAAGATACACATCCTGGTGGCATTTCTAAATTAAAAAATGAAAACAAAATTCTCAGTATTTCTGGATTATTTTGAGCCTAAAATTCCATACCAGCCAAACTACCAAGCATGAAAACAAATCCAAGATATTTTCTGATAATAAAGAACAAAGAAAATTTACTATTCATTTACTCCTTCTGAAGAAATAATTATGTACTACAGAAAGACAAAAAAAGGAATTCAAAAAGGAGAATGTCATGGATTTTTAAATGTTTTAAAGAAAAGAAACCAGTAAATGTCTAAGAGTCTAAATAATAAATGAAAATGAATCTATAAGACTTCAATTTTAAAGAAATTATTTATTGTGAAAGTATAGAAATGAAGTAAAATAATAACAGTTGGAACTAAAGTTTCAATAAAATATGAAAGATAGGAAGAAGATAGTGGAAAGAAAAAGTGCTTAAATAAGTTTATTAAAAATTAGAGCACTAGAAAAATAGAAATAGTACATATAACTTGCCCCAAAATAGAAGAAGAAATAAAGAAAACTTGATCAATCAAACAGAAAGTGGGGAGACATCAAAACATACCAAAATCACAATAATTGTGAATGGGTTAAACTCTTTTATTATAAATGACAGAGACTTTCAGAATGGGTGAAAGAAATCTCAAAAACATACACACATAAATGTGTACACACACATATCCACACATAATGCAATTATTTTAAAGAGTTGCATTAAGAGGGGCGGAGCAAGATGGCGGAGGAGTAGGAGACCTGGATTTCGTCTCCTCTCAGGAATTCAGCTGGAGAGGGATCAAACCATTCTGAACACCTACAAACTCAACAGGAGATCGAAGAAAAGAAGAGCAACAACTCTCTCATCAGAAAAGCGAGCACTTTCTGGAAGGTAGGACGTGCAGAGAAGTGAATCCGAGGTGATATTCGGGAGGATAGACGGCGGGGGAGGGGCCTCCGTAGGCCGCTTCTGGCAAGTGATAGAGCCGGGGAGCACAAAATCGGAACTTTTAAAAGTCTGCCCCGCTGAGGGACGTCACTCTGGTGGCTAAGCGGGGGGTGGAACCCTCCGGGACAGTGTGGTCTCAGGACCCTCAGGGTCACAGAAAGACCGGGGGTGCCTGAGTGTGGCAGAGCTCCCAGGTAACGGAGCAGGGAAGCCGGCTGCAGAGGCGGAGCCCAGGTGCGGGCTCTCAGCTCGGGGTGGCCATAAACCGTGATCCGCGGCACAGTCGGGCCCCTGCTCCTCCAGCAGGGACCCAACAAGTGGCAGATCCGGGGAGACTCACCTTCCTTCCCCAGGAGGAGCCGCGCGGGAGTGCACTGCAGGGATCTGCTGGGTTTGGAGACTCCACCCGGGGTCAGGTGCCTGAGATAGAACCGCGCGGTCACAGGCCGGGTGAGCACGGAGTGCGGCCGGAGACCAGGGAGACAGGAGTGACTGACGGCTTTTCTCTGGGGGCTCACTGAGGAGCGGGACCCCGAATTCTCGGATCCTCCGGGGCAGAGATTGGGAGGCCGCCATTTTCACTCTCCGCCTCCAAAGCTGTACGGGAAGCTCACAGGGAACAAAAGCCCCGGAGAACAAACCCGAGCAGATTGCTTAGCCGGGAGGAGGCAAGGGCGGGGCAATTCTGCCTCCGGCAAAGACGTTTGGAAACCACGGCAACAGGCCCCTCCCCAGAAGATCAGTGAGAACAGCCAGCCAAGACCAAGTTTACCGATCAATGAGAACGGCAGAACTCCAGCGCTAGGGGAATACTGCACATAGAATTCATGGCTTTTTTACCATGATTCTTTAGTCTTTCAAAGTTAATTTTTTTTTTAACGGTCTTTTTTTTTTTGAAAATTTTTTTCCCTTTTTCAACCAACATCTTATCAATCCCTTTTTTAAAAAAAAACATTTTTATTTTTCATTTTTAGAGTCATATTCTATCCCTTCATAGTAGTTACCCGTATTTTTGGCTAATATATATAAGTTGTTTTCTCTTTAAAATTTTGAGATAGTTTCTTCTAACAGATTAAAATATACCCTAAATCTCTAGTATATGGTGTTTTCTATTCCCCTGCCTGATCACATCCTCTCCCTTTTTTTTTCTTTTTTCTTTTTTCAAATCCTCTTCTTTCTTTTTTCAAACAACTTCTTATCAATTCCTTTTATAAAATTTTTTATAATTTCCATCTTTACAGTCATATTCCATCCCTTCATCATATCAACGCTTATTTTTGTACATATATAAGTTTTTCTTTCTTTAAAATTTTGGGAGGCACTTTCTCCTAAAAGACCAAAATACACCCCAAATCTAGTGTGTGGCACTGATCTATATACCAGCCTGATCATATTTGATCACATTCTGGTTTTTTGTTGTTGTTATTTTGTTTTGTTTTGTTTGTTTTTGTTTTTATCTTTATCTTTTTCTTTTTTTTCTTTTTCTTTTTTCTCTCTTTCCCTTTCTTTTCCCACTGCTTCAGGTCTTTTCTGATTTGTTTAGAGTATATTTTCTGGGGATGTTGTTACTCTGCTAGCATTTTGTTCTCTCATTAATCTATCCTCCTCTGCACAAAATGACAAGATGGAAAAAATCACCTCAACAAAAAAGAACAAGAGGTAGTACCAACTGCCAGGGACCTACTCAATACGGACATTAGTATGATGTCAGATCTAGAGTTCAGAATCATCACTTTAAAGATACTAGCTGGGCTTGAAAAAAATATGGAAGTTATTAGAGAAACCCTTTCTGGAGAAGTAAAAGAACTAAAATCCAACCAAGTAGATATCAAAAAGGCTATTAATGAGGTGCAATAAAAAATGGGGGCACTAACTGCTAGAATAAATGAGGCAGAAGAGAGAATCAGTAATATAGAAGATGAAATGATGGAAAATAAAGAAGCTGAGAAAAAGAGAGATAAACAACTACTGGATCACGAGGGCAGAATTTGAGAGATAAGCGATACCATAAGACGAAACAACATTAGAATAATTGGGATCCCAGAAGAAGAAGAAAGAGAGAGAGGGGCAGAAGGTATAATGGAGCAAATTATAGCAGAGAACTTCCCTAATTTGGGGAAGGAAACAGGCATCAAAATCCAGGAAGCACAGAGAACCCCTCTCAAAATCAATAAAAATAGGTCAACACCCCGACATCTAATAGTAAAACTTACGAGTCTCATAGACAAAGAGAAAATCCTGAAAGCAGCTCAGGAGAAGAGATATGTAACCTACAATGGTAGAAACATTAGATTGGCAACAGACCTATCCACAGAGACCTGGCAGGCCAGAAAGGACTGGCAGGATATATTCAGAGCACTAAATGAGAAAAATATGCAGCCAAGAATACTATATCCAGCTAGGCTGTCATTGAAAATAGAAGGAGAGATAAAAAGCTTCCAGGACAAACAAAAACTAAAGGAATTTGCAAACACAAAACCAGCCCTACAGGAAATCTTGAAAGGGTTCCTCTAAACAAAGAGAGAGCCTAAAAGCAACATAGACCAGAAAGGAACACAGACAATATACGGTAACAGTCACCTTACAGGCAATACAATGCCACTAAATTCCTATCTTTCAATAGTTACCCTGAATGTAAATGGGCTAAATGCCCCAATCAAAAGACACAGGCTATCAGACTGGATTAAAAAACAAGACCCATCAATATGCTGTCTGCAAGAGACTCATTTTAGAACCAAAGACACCCCCAGATTGAAAGTGAGGGGGTGGAAAACCATTTACCATGCTAATGGACACCAAAAGAAAGCTGGGATGGCAATCCTTATATCAGACAAATTAGATTTTAAACCAAAGACTGTAATAAGAGATGAGGAAGGACATTATATCCTACTTAAAGGATCTATCCAACAAGAAGATCTAACAATTGTAAATATCTATGCCCCTAACATGGGAGCAGCCAATTATATAAGGCAATTAATAACAAAAGCAAAGAAACACATCGACAACAATACAATAATAGTGGGGGACTTTAACACCCCTCACTGAAATGGACAGATCGTCTAAGCAAAAGATCAACAAGGAAATAAAGACTTTAAATGACACACTGGACCAAATGGACTTCACAGACATATTCAGAACATTCCACCCCAAAGCAACGGAATACACCTTCTTCTCTAGTGCCCATGGAACATTCTCCAGAATAGATCACATCCTAGGTCATAAATCAGGTCTCAACCGGTACCAAAAGATTGGGATCATTCCCTGCCTATTTTCAGACCACAATGCTTTGAAACTAGAACTCAATCACAAGAGGAAAGTCGGAAAGAACTCAAATACATGGAGGCTAAAGAGCATCCTACTGAAGAATGAATGGGTCAACCAGGAAATTAAAGAAGAATTTAAAAAAATACATGGAAACCAATGAAAATGAAAACACAACTATTCAAAATCTTTGGGATGCAGCAAAGGCAGTCCTAAGAGGAAAGTATATAGCAATACAAGCCTTCCTCAAGAAACAAGAAAGGTCAAAGAAAAAAAAAAAAGAAACAAGAAAGGTCTCAAGTACACAACCTAACCCTACACCTAAAGGAGCTGGAGAAAGAACAGCAAATAAAGCCTAAACCCAGCAGGAGAAGAGAAATAATAAAGATCAGAGCAGAAATCAATGAAATAGAAACCAAAAGAACAGTAGAACAGATCAACGAAACTAGGAGCTGGTTCTTTGAAAGAATTAACAAGATTGATAAACCCCTGGCCAGACTTATCAAAAAGAGAAGAGAAATGACCCAAATCAACAAAATCATGAATGAAAGAGGAGAGATCACAACCAACACCAAAGAAATACAAACAATTATAAGAACATATTATGAGCAACTCTATGCCAGCAAATTAGATAACCTGGAAGAAATGGATGCATTCCTAGAGATGTATCAACTACCAAAACTGAACCAGGATGAAATAGAAAACCTGAACAGACCTAAAACCACTAAGGAAATTGAAGCAGTCATCAAAAATCTCCCAAAAAACAAAAGCCCAGGGCCAGATGGCTTCCCAGGGGAATTCTACCAAACATTTCAAGAAGAATTAATACCTATTCTTCTGAAACTGTTCCAAAAAATAGAAATGGAAGGAAAACTTCCAAACTCATTTTATGAGGCCAGCATTACCTTGATCCCAAAACCAGACAAAGACCCCATCAAAAAGGAGAATTACAGACCAATATCCCTGATGAACATGGATGCAAAAATTCTCACCAAAATACTAGCCAATGGGATCCAACAGTACATTAAAAGGATTATTCACCATGACCAAGTGGGATTTATCCCTGGGCTGCAAGGTTGGTTCAACATCTGCAAATCAATCAATGTGATACAACACATTAACAAAAGAAAGAACAAGAATCATATGATCCTCTCAATAGATGCAGAAAAAGCTTTTGACAAAGTACAGCATCCTTTCTTGATCAAAACTCTTCAGAGTATAGGGATCGAGGGTACATACCTCAATATCATAAAAGCCATCTATGAAAAACCTACAGCGAATATCATTCTCAATGGGGAAAAACGGAGAGCTTTCCCCCTAAGGTCAGGAACGTGGCAGGGATGTCCACTATCACCACTGCTATTCAACATAGTATTGGAAGTCCTAGCCACAGCAATCAGACAACAAAAAGAAATCAAAGGCATCCAAATTGGCAAAGAAGAAGTCAAACTCTCACTCTTTGCAGATGATAGGATACTTTATGTGGAAAACCCAAAAGACTCCACCCCAAAACTGCTAGAACTCATACAGGAATTCAGTAAAGTGGCAGGATATAAAATCAATGCACAGAAGTCAGTGGCATTCCTATACACCAACAAGTTAGAAGAAAGAGAAATTAAGGAGTCGATCCCATTTACAATTGCACCCAAAACCATAAGATACCTAGGAATAAATCTAACCAAAGAGACAAAGGATCTGTACTCAGAAAACTATAAAATACTCATGAAAGAAATTGAGGAAGACACAAAGAAATGGAAAAACGTTCCATGCTCATGGATTGGAAGAACAAATATTGTGAAGATGTCAATGCTACCTAGAGCAATCTACACATTCAATGCAATCCCCATCAAAATACCATTCAATTTTTTCAAAGAAATGGAACAAATAATCCTAAAATTTGTATGGAACCAGAAAAGACCCCGCATAGCCAGAGGAATGTTGAAACAGAAAAGCAAAGCTGGCGGCATCACAATTCCGGACTTCCAGCTCTATTACAAAGCTGTCATCATCAAGACAGCATGGTACTGGCACAAAAACAGACACATAGATCAATGGAACAGAATAGAGAGCCCAGAAATGGACCCTCAACTCTATGGTCAACTCATCTTTGACAAAGCAGGAAAGAATGTCCAATGGAACAAAGACAGTCTCTTCAACAAATGGTGTTGGGAAAATTGGATAGCCACATGCAGAAGAATGAAACTGGACCATTTCCTTACACCACACACAAAAATAGACTCCAAATGGTTGAAAGACCTCAATGTGAAACAGGAGTCCATCAAAATCCTAAAGGAGAACACAGGCAGCAACCTCTTTGACCTCAGCCGAAGCAACTTCTTCCTAGAAACATTGCCAAAGGCAAGGGAAGCAAGGGCAAAAATGAACTATTGGGACTTCATCAAGATAAAAAGCTTTTGCAAAGCAAAGGAGACAGTCAACAAAACCAAAAGACAGCCGACAGAATGGGAGAAGATATTTGCAAATGACATATCAGATAAAGGGCTAGTATCCAAAATCTATAAAGAACTTATCAAACTCAACACCCAAAGAACAAAGAATCCAATCAAGAAATGGGCAGAAGACATGAACAGACATTTTTCCAAAGAAGACATCCAAATGGCCAACAGACACATGAAAAAGTGTTCAATATCGCTCGGCATCAGGGAAATCCAAATCAAAACCTCAATGAGATACCACCTCACACCAGTCAGAATGGCTAAAATTAACAAGTCAGGAAACGACAAATGTTGGCGGGGATGCGGAGAAAGGGGAACCCTCCTACACTGTTGGTGGGAATGCAAGCTGGTGCAGCCACTCTGGAAAACTGTATGGAGGTTCCTCAAAAAGTTGAAAATAGAGCTACCATATGATCCAGCAATTGCACTACTGGGTATTTACCCCAAAGATACAAAAGTAGGGATCCGAAGGGGTACGTGCACCCCGATGTTTATAGCAGCAATGTCCACAATAGCCAAACTGTGGAAAGAGCCAAGATGTCCATCGACAGATGAATGGATAAAGAAGATGTGGTGTACATATACAATGGAATATTATGCAGCCATCAAAAGGAATGAGATCTTGCCATTTGCAACAACGTGGATGGAACTGGAGGGTATTATGTTGAGTGAAATAAGTCAAACAGAGAAAGATATGTATCATATGATCTCACTGATATGAGGAATTCTTAATTGTAGGAAACAAACTGAGGGTTGCTGGAGTGGGGGTGGGGTGGGAGGGATGGGGTGACTGGGTGATAGACACTGGGGAGGGTATGTGCTCTGGTAAGCGCTGTGAATTGTGCAAGACTGTTGAATCTCAGATCTGTACCTCTGAAACAAATAATGCAATATATGTTAAGAAAAAAAAAAAAGAAGAAGAAGGTAGCGGGAGGGGAAGAATGAAGTGGGGGAAATCGGAGGGGTAGAAGAACCATGAGAGACGATGGACTCTGAAAAACAAACAGGGTTCTGGAGGGGAGAGGGGTAGGAGGATGGGTTAGCCTGGTGGTGGGTATTGAGGAGGGCACATTCTGCATGGAGCACTGGGTGTTATGCACAAACAATGAATCATGGAACACTTCATCTAAAACTAATGATGTAATGTATGGGGATTAACATAAGAAATAAATAAATAAATAAATAAATAAATAAATAAATAAATAAATAAATAAATAAATAAAGAGTTGCATTAAAACAATATAATACAAAAAAGATTAAAAATAGAAGAATGGAAAATGAATATAAACTAACAAAATAAAATGAAAGCATAAAATATTAGTATCAGATTTAATAGAATTCAAAATAAAAGCACCTATAAAATGTACAACATGCCAAGAAGATATGACAATCAAATAAATTTTGTACTAAACAACTGAGTATCAAAATATAGAAAGAAATAGTTAAAACTACAAAGAGAAATTGTCAAACTTGTAATGATACTCGATTTTTACATGCCTCTTCAAAAGCTGATAGATCTGGTGAACAAAAAGAAGTAAAGCTATAGGACAATATGAGTAATATAATTTAAAAGTTTGATTTGAGATTTATATAAGAAAATTTACCTGATGATACACATTTACATGTTCTTTTTTAATATCTGGGGTACAAACAAAAACTGACCATCCATTAAAGTTGGCTAGAAGAAAAATCTTAATTCCAAAAAATGGAAAGCATATAGGCTACATTTTCTGACTACAATGTTAAAAAAAAACTAGAATCAAAGACAAAACAGTAGCAAAACAATGTAACAAAAACTCAGCAACTTGGAAACTTTAAAACATGATTCTGTATAGACAAACTCCAAAATTGAAATGATTATTTATAAATTAATGACACTGAGCGCACCATATAATGAAATCAATTGTTAAGGCCAATGCAGTATTTATGGAAAAATGTATAGCCTCAAACACATTTATTAGAAAACAGGAAAGAGAGTTGAGTGTAAGCAATTGGGAAAAAGAAAATTAGAGGGGGGGGGGCTTCTATAAAAATAAGGAATTAATAGAGATAAAAGCAGAAATTAATGAAATGAGAAACAAATGTAGACTTGGTAAATAAAACCAAATGTTGCTTCTTTCATTTATTGATTCCCTTAATGGCTCAAGAAGAGGTTAAAAAAAGCTAATTAATATACGTAGAAAAAATTAGATCATCAAAGATATACTTCTAAAAACAGCATCAGGCCCAGGGTGGATTTAACAGTGAGTTATAGCAAACCTTCAAGAACAAGTAACTTGTGCTATTTAAATAGTTATAAAGCTGAAAACAAAGATGGAAAACTTCCCAATCCATTCTGTTGGGCTAGCTCTGGAGTAGGCATCTGCTGTTTTTGCTCCATAGTGTTCATTCATCCTTCTAGTAACCACACCCTGATTATCCTCGGAGGGAGCCCTCTCCACGCTCCTCTGTGTCTGTGTACTTCCAGGGAAGGTGACACCATCCCCAGTTCCAGGGCTGGGCCTACAAACCTGGGTCAGCTTTGCTGTCTCCCAGCCACTGTGAATGGCTGGGGGATGGGCATGTGATCGGGTCAAGAAGGCTGAAACGGAGGAGACCCGTTTCAGTGACTTCTGGGCTCTAGATCCTGGAGCAGCTGTTTGCCTGCAGTGTGGAGCCTGAGATGAAAGCAGACACAAGGGAAAAGCAGAACCAGGAGATGGAGAGAAAATGAGCATCGATTACGGTATTTGAGCCCCGAATGTAGCCATGCCTCCAGGTATGCCCTCCCCACCGTACCCTTCAGCTCTCTGAACCACTGTTTAAATCAGCGAAGGTTGAATTTGCTGTCATTTTCAACTGAAGCCACTAACCCCAGCCTACCAAAGCTGAACGAAGACAACATATACAGGAAAGTGGCCCAATTGCAATTACATAGATGCAAAACTCATAAATAAAATGGTAGCAAATTTAATCTAGCTATATAAGACCAATCAATCATGAGCAAATAGGTTTTATCCCAAGAATCAAGCCTAGATTCTATCATTACAAACTAATCTTTATTTTTAAATTCACTATTGTGATACGTTAAAGAAAGAAAACCAAATGACCATCTTTAATAAGATGATAAGAATTTGTAATACACTTCCGTAACCGATAAAGGGTCCTGCAGTGGCCAGTTTTATGCGTCTACTTGGTGAGGCTATAGTCCCCAGTTAAGCAGTCAAACACTAATCTAGGCGTTGCTGTGACCGTACTTTGTAGTATGATTAAAGTCCATAATCAGGTGACTTTAGTTAAGGGAGATTATCCTAGATAATCTGGGTGTGCCCTGATTCAATGAGATGAAAGGCTTTAAGGGCAGAACTGAGATTTTGCAGAAGAAATTCCACCTGTGGGCCACAGCTTCGGCTCCTGTCTGAAAGTTCCAGCCTTCCTGACAGCCTGCCCTGTAGATTTGGGACCTGCCTAGCCAGGCCCCACAGTTGCAAAAAAACCTGTTCATATCTATTTCCTAGCCGTTCTGTTTCTCTGGTAGAGCCCTGACTGATAACAGGTTTCTAACTGCAGCAAACATCACACACACCTGTGGATCATAGGAAGCATTTCCTCTCAGGCAAGGACAAGATGCCCACTGTTGCAACATTTTAAAAGGATGACAGGGGAGGGTCTTACCAGGAAGGTGCAGTAGACAGAAGAATGCCCCTTCCCCCTAAAGATACCCACACCCTAATCCCAGAACCTGTGAACGTGTTAGGTTACAGGGCAAAAGGGACTTAGCTGGAATGATGAAGTTCACGGACTTGAGGGAGGAGATGCTTCTGTGTTATCCATGTGGCAGTGATGTAATCACAAGGGTCCTTTATTGGGGAAAAAAAAGAAGCAGGAGATTCAGAATCAGAGAAGGAGAGGTGAGTGATGCAGCCATGAGCCAGAAAACCTGGGTGGCCTCTGGAAACCGGAAAAGACAAGAAAACGGATTCTCCCCTAGAACCTCCAGAAGGGATACAGCCCTGCCAACCCATTTTGGAATTCTGATCTGCAGAATAGTAGGATAATATACCTGTTGTTGTTTTAAGCCACTAAATTTGTGGTCATTTGTTACAGTCACAATAGGAAACACATACAGAGGGTAATATTCGAACAGTAACCCGAGCTTGGAAGAGAGGGTGTAAAACAAACATGTACCTGGGAGAATTGAGTTTTAGATAGAGGGAAAAGCCAGAGCAAAGGCCCTGTGGTAGGAAAGCTACAGTAAGAGTAAAAAGCCAGGGTGTGTTGAGCAGTAGGACGCAGAGGGAAGGGACCAAAAGATGGGGTCAGGGAAGAGTGGTGGGGTACCAGAAGTGATTGTAAGGATTTTTTTTTTTTTAAGCCAAATAAGACATAAAGCCTTCTGAGCACCTAGAGCAGAGGGGTCCACAATTCAACTTATACTTTATAAGGACCATTCCGTCTGCTGTGGGTGACCACCAGCTTTATCATAAAGAACGCTGCACTTGCCTGGGCCCCTTCCAAAACTTCAGCAATGCATTCATGTGATCATACCCTTTATAAAACTTTGCAAAAGTAAGATATTATAACCACAATTGGTTAGGACCACCTGATCTCTTTCTTGATTTTTCTACCATATCAGCTCTCAGTGCTAGAATGACTAGAGGCGTTTTGGGGGTCCAGCCAGGGAAAATTGAGCTGGAATACCTTTAGTGTGAGTTCAGTGGGATATGTTTGTGTGGTTCACGGTTCTTTCTATGTTTTTAGAAGTTATTGACAGCTGTCCTGGAGCAAGAATGGCTCTTAGGAATCCGCCTACCACCCACTGTGTGGTTGCCCAGGACTGTGATGAGAGAGCTTTAACTGAGTGCTGTCAGCTCACAGAATTTTTAAAAATTAGTCACTTCACAAGAAAATTTGAAAGGCCCAGAAATCTTACAGTTCACATATAAAAGAAACTTGACAGAGCTTCCCCAAACTTGACAGTTCTAAAAATTTACCCTAACAAGTTGTATAAATGGAGGAAGATTTTTTAAACTATTAATTTAAAAAATTAATCAACTACAGTAAAGAAGACTTTTGTATTATTTCTGTGAAATGATTTTGTCATATGAAAAGGTCTAACAAAGAATATGAAGCCAAAAAAATACAGGGGAAGAAGTAATGTAGAGGTATGCCATTAATTGATAAAAAAAGATTGTGTTGTTTTTCTGATTGGTGTCCTATGTTTGTGGTATGTATCGGCCTGTTAAAAATTTATAATTTACTGTGATTTATTTTTTTCATCTAAATATTTAATTTCATTCCTAATTTAGTATTTCTCATCTTTTAATTTTTTCCTAAGGACCCCTTAAGTTGCATATGCTTTGAGCCCCACAAGACCTGGATCTGTCTTGGGGGTGAATGGACAATGGGGGTGGGAGTGAGCTAGTCCTTAGCATCTTTGCCTCAGACCCACTTCTCACTGTCCCCCTGCTCTGCTCTCTCCAGGTGGGGGAGTGGCCCTGCAGGCTGTTTCCAGGGATCCTGTTGTCAGCTGCCTTCAGGCAGGACCCAGCCAATGAGAAGGCCCAGTGGGAGATGAGAGGCCTGGAAGGAGGGACAAGCCAGCCCTTCGTCCTTCATTTGGAGGCACTAACCTCTGCTCTGTGCTCCTAGCTCCTGCCAAACAGGCCTCCCTCGCTCACGGCTTCTTTCAAAGTAACTCTGGCCCCTGGGTGTGGGTAACACCACCTTTTCCTGTAGCCCCTCAAGTCTCCAGGTGGCCACAGCTGCTTGCTCTTGGTAATCTTGGGGCTGCCTCCCAGTCCTATCTCAGCTCTCTGTCACCTGTGTAACCAGTTTCTAGTATTACCTTCCCTCATGGAATGGTTTCTGTTATCCTGGGCGGATTCTGCCTGAAAGAAGGAGGTAAGGACAGAAACAGGGAGGCCTGTTAGGGGGCGAATGGAATCACCCAGTTGAGGAATGAAGGTGACTGGTTCCAGAGTCATAGCTTTGGAGGTAATGAAAAGTGATAGAGACGAGTGATTTGCTTATAGACAGGTTGGGGGAAGTGAGAGGAGAAAAGTCAAGGATTACTGAGAGGTATGGGGCCCTGGAAGAACAGGCCATCCCTTCCTGAGGAGGTGAGGTTGAGGGGATGGGAGGAGGCGAGGAGGCTGGGGGACATCTTAAGTTTGAGATGCCCATTCAACATCCAAGTGAATAGATCGAGTTGGCAGTTGACTGTATGGGGCCTCTCAAGAAAGAGATGCAGCATGCAGATACATTTGGGAGTCATGAATGTATAGGTAGAAAAAGCTGAGAAACTCGTCAATATACCAGTGGAGTGAGTGTAGGTAAAGAAGGGCCTCGAACTAACCCCCTGGAGCACCCCATTGTTTACCGGGAAATGAGGGGCTGGCAAAGGAGTCTGAGATGAGTGTGCAGAGAGGTCGGAGAACTGGAAGAGGGTGTCCTGGGAGTCACGTGAAGAATGTGTGCCCCCTCCTCCCTCTCATGCTCTCTGTCTCTCATTCTCTCTGTCTCAAATAAATAAATAAAAAATCTTAAAAAAAAAAAAAAAGAATGTGTGCCCAAGAGGAGGGTGGTACGTGTCGAATTTGGCCGACAGGTCAAGTGCAATGAGGTCTGAGATGAACCGTTGTATCTTGCAATATGGATATCACTGGTGACGCTAACAAGAGCAATTTCAGGAAGATGTTGAGGACAGAAAAACTTGGAGATCATAAATTTTTTTTTTTAGTTTTGTTGTGAAGAAGAGAAATAGTATAACAGCTGGAAATGAGAGTAAAGTCAAGAGAGGAATACCAATATATATTTATATGTATTTATCTACACATACATACATACACACACATGCACACATATATAACTTTCCATTGAAGTATGACATACATAGAAAGGAGTGCACAGATCATGAGCTTAAATTCAGTAGGTTTTCCCAAGTTCATTTATCCATGTAACTTCTACCTAGATCAGGAAAGGGAACACGGCCAGCACCCCAGAAGGTCCCTCATGCCCAGTCATTACCTGTTTCTTCCTCCTCAGGGTAGCCACTCTTCTAAACCATAAATTAATTCTGCTGTTTTTGAAGCTTACGTGGTAGAATCATATAGTATGACTTCTTTGACTCAACATTGCTTGTGAGATGCTGACTGTAGCGACAGCCCATTCATTTTCATTGACCTATATGTAGTATGCCCTTTATGACTATACCACAAATTCTGTATCCATTCTATTCTTATGGATGGACATTTAGATTGTTTACTGTTTTTGCTATTATACTTAATGTTACCGTGAATAGGCTTGAGCATGTCTTTTGGTGCACAAGCATATGCATTTATGTTTGGTATATACTGTAGGTGTGGAATTGCTGGATAATAGGGTAAGCCCGTATTCAGCTTTAGTAGACATTATCAAGTAGTTTTCCAAAGTGGTTATACCAATCTGCACTCCCAACAGCAAGGCAATCAGGTGTTCTCTATTCTTGTCAGTACCTGGTACTGTCATAGGTCTTTTTAATTTGAGCCATTCTGATGCATGTGTCACGGTGCCCCACCCAGCTTTTAATTTCCATTCTCTTGATGACTGATAAGGTTGAGCACCTTTTCATATTTTCTTTTATGAAGTGGCTGTTCAAGTCTTTTGAGGAGGGATGAGAAGGTGTTAAATGAGACAGTAGGAGAGCAAATGGCTTAGGATACTTGCCTTCACCAGCAACACCAAGAGTCCACTTGAGCTTAGTGGCCATGAAGTTAAAATGAAATTGGTCACCATGTCACATTTTTATCCAGACCCAGGAGCATATGGAGAATGGGGCCTAGTCAGCTGCCCTGGTGAGTGAGGGACAAGGACGTTGAGGGAGTTATGGAGATGAACCATGGGCTCTGGACTGGGCAGGGGGCAGAGTAAGGACAGTGAGAATATAGAAGGGTCAACAGATTTAGGTCCTGGTGGGCTGAAGAATTGTTGGAGCAGAAGAACAAAAGGAATGAACTAGAAGGGTTAGAAGTGGTGCTCAGAGAGGTGAATTGCTTAAACTGGGTTATGGGGATGTCAGATTGCTATTTGTCTTGGTTAGATCTGTGGCATGAGCATGGCCATGAGTGGATGAGAAACTAGATCTTAATAGAAATCAAGGAACTGAGAGACCAAGGTATAGGGAAAATGACCTATCTGAATGTTGACATCACCAAGAATTATGATGGGATTATCATCAGAGAGAAGCTATTCTAATTCACCAGTATTAGCAAAAATAAACAAACAAACAAACAAACATACATACAGAGCAAAGGGCCCAATTAAAATGGAGAAACAGACCTGTTTGTACATGGGAATTTACTATTTAGGTCAGATGATAATTTCAAATTGGTGCCGAAAGGATAGGTCATGCCATAAATAGTGTTGGGACAACTGTCTATCCACTGGGAAAATAATATTTTACCCCTGCCTCACACCATCTATAAGAGTAACTTCTAAATGGATTAAAAGACCTAAACATTCTAAACTATACAACTAATAGAAGAAAATAAAGGAAAATATTCTTATAATATTGGGATAGAGGTTCTCCTAAGAAAGATCTAAGATCCCAAGCAATGATAATAGTTAATATTTATTGTGTGGTGCCCTGTGATGGTTACCATTCTAAGACCTTTTAATGTGTGTTAATCTATTTAATCCTCACAACAACCCTGTGCACTAGGTACTCTCAGCTTCGTTTTACATATTAAAACTGAGGCACAGAAAGGTTAGGTAACTTGCCTAAGTCACACAGCTAAGATAACTCCAGAACAGAATATAAATAATTGACACATAAAACTTCTATATGACAAAAAAAGTAAATAAAATTTAAAGAAAAAGGACAACTGGGAGCAAATATATTACTAACTGTTTAACTTTCTCTTTTAAACAGCTTTATCGAGGTATGATTGACATACAATAAACTGCACATATTTAAAGTGTACAATTTGATGAGTTTTGACATAAGTATACACCTGTGAAACCATCACCACAATCAAGGATGAACATATCCATCACCCCCAAAAGTTATTTATAACTTTCAAACTGATTATTTCCATATCATACATACACAAGGAGTTCCTACAAATCAATTAAGACAAAAACATAGGACCCCATAAAAATGGGCAAAGGCTAAAACCAGAAATTCACAGTGCAAAACATAATAGAAATAGCTAATAATCACATGAAAATATGCACAGCCTCAGTAATAATGCAGGAAATGCAAATTTAAATGATGAGATAGCATTTTAGCCTGAGTGGTGAAAATTGGCAAGGTTGATGCTATCCAGAATTGGTGAGGGTGTGGACACATGGGCTCTCTCAGAGTGTGGTGACAGTATGAATTTGCATACATCTTTTTGGAATAGGGTAGATATTCTCTACATCTAAAACACATATAACTTCTTTCCCAACAGCTCAAATTTCTAGAAATCCATCCCTCAGCAATACTCACACATATGTGCCTATGTATAATGCAGCATTTTAAATAAGGAAACATTGAAACATGAAGGGAGGGGGGATCCCTAAATGGCCATTAATGATTAAATAATGTTTAAAAAGGTGTAATTATGCTATGGAATATTACATAGCTATTAAAAAGAATGAGTGAGATTTCTGTGTACCAACAGGGAAAGGCAAAACCTTATTTTTACTTTTAAAATCTGTGTGTGTAAGACTTTTACCTTGTACTCTATGTATTTTAAAATCATTTCAATTCTTAACAAGTAGTTTAAAAATACATAAAAATGAAAAAGTGACGCATGCCTGTTAAAAAAAAAAAAACCAAATTCGTGCAGCAGTATGGAACTACAGAAGAGGATGTGGACCTCACCCCATGTTTATTAATTCATGAAGCCAGCCAAGTGCTAATTATGCAGAGATGAACAAAACATCGTCCCTGTCCTCATGGAGCTTAGTTTCTACTGAAGAAGGAAGAACGAGTAAAAGGGGATAGCGAATTTAGATGCGAAAGGGGAAAAAGGTCCCTTTGGGAAGTGAGAGTTAGCTGGAAGCCTGGAAGATGAGTAAGCGCTCTTCAGGCGATGAGTAGGCAGAAAAGTGACCACGAAAAGGCGCAGGGGTAGCGGGATGTGACGTGCGTAGGGACTGGGACGTGAGCGGGGCATGCGGGAGAAAGAGGAGTCTGTGCATTTTTAAACTGTTAGCCTCAGGACTACGTGATTTGTGTTCAAGAAAATCCACTCTTTTCAGGGACACAGTTTGACAGATTTTGGCAAACATGCCCAGTCGTGTAACCACCACCACGATCAAGTCATCGAACACCTCCATCATCCCACAAAGTTCCCGTGTGCCCTGTTGGACTCGACCCCTTTCCCTTCCTGCCAGCCCCTGGCAAGCACTGATCTGCTTTCTGTCACTATAACTTTGCCTTTTCCACATTATCATAATGGAATAATACAGTGCATAGCCTTTCACGCAGCATAATGCTGTTGAGATTCATCCATGAAGTTGTGTGTATCAGCCATTCATTCAGTTTTATTACTGAGTGTATGGATGTGACACAATTAGTTTATTCAATCACTAATTGAGGAACATTTGGGTTTGGGGGGTTTTGGTGTGTGTGTGGTGTATTTGGTTTTGTTTTTGTTTTTCCTGGCTGTTATGAATAAAGCTTCTGGGAACATTCATGTACAGGTCTGCATGGAGGTATCTTTTCATTTCTCTAGGGTAAATACCTGAGAGTGGAATTGCTGGATCCATAGCAATGTCTAAACTTCACAAGAAACTGCCAGACCCTTTTCCAAAGTGTCTGTATCATTTTGCATTCCCACCAGCAATGTGTGTCAATTCTAGCTGTTCTCACTCTTGCCAGAATTTGACAGTATCAGTTTTTTTTTTAAATGATTATTACTTTAGCCATTCCACTAGGTGTGTAGTAATATTTCATTGTGGCTTTTGGTGCCTTTTCCTAATGATTAACATTGTTGACCATATTTTCATATGCTTATTTGACACCCATATCTCTTCTTTGGCGATGTGAGCCTCAGAACTTTTCATTGACATGACATTCTTTGTGAAAGTCCAAAATATTAACTAATACATAAATATTAAATATTAAAACTGGGGGCCTTCAGCCGCTTCTCTGCTGCCTCCTGTGTCCCGAGCCCTGACCTTTGAGAGGGCACCTCAGAGCAGTATTCTAATCCAGACTAGGATCTTGCTAGCTTGTCTCCAAAGACAGCTCCCAAACAAGCCATGCCTTCCAGTAGCCAGGCCCCTTGTGCATTCCCCTTCCACTGAGCCGGCGCTGTAATCAACAAAATGTAACAAAAGTGATGCCTCCTGACATCTCTGGCTAGATCAGAAGAAGCCATAAAGCTCCCACCTCGGTCCTTTAGAGTGCTCACTCTGGGAGAAGCCATGTAAAATGTAAATGGCTAAATATGCCAAAACCTGTATGCTATGAGAAAGCCCAAGGTAGCCATGGAGAGAGACTGCATGGAGAGAGAGATGACTGGCCAGCCCACGGCTATTTCAGCCATTCCAGTCCAGGCACCAGACACAGGAGTAAAGAAGCCATTTTAGATGTCCCATCTAGTCAAGCCTTTGGGTGACTCCAGCTGCAACTGCCCTCCGACTACAACCCTACTGGAGTCCATGAGTTAGGACTACCTATCCAAGTCAACCCTCAGAACCATGGATGATAATAATAAATTGCTACCTTTTTGTTGTTGTTGTTGTTGTTAGGGAGAAAGAGATGGGGAGAGGCAGAGGGAGAGAGCGAATCTTAAGCAGGTTCCACACCCAGTGCAGAGCCTGATGCAGGGCTCAATCTCACAACCCTGAGATCATGACCTGAGCCAAAATCAAGAGTCAGTCGCTTTAATTGACTGAGCCACCCGGGCACCCCAATAAATTGCTATTTTAAGTCACTAAGTATTGGAGTGGTTTGTTACACAGCAATAGCTAACTGGAACACAAACGATGCCCAGGTTTGGGGTCTGGAGAAGGTGGTGGGGTTCATCCCCAAGTTGGGGAATAAGAGAGAGGGTTGCTGGTTATTGTCACGTTCCTTCCTTTTTCTTCTACATTCTCATTCCCTGGATGTCATCTTATATCCTTATGCTGTCAGTGCCAGAAACGTGGGTGGCTACAAGAAAACGGAGACTGAGCAAGAAACAGGAACTGGGAAAATCGGAGCAGATGCCAGGCCCAGGAATGAGCCCAACTCCAGTGAAATACTAAGAACAGTGATTCCTTACAGTCCTTTACAGTTTCTAAAGCACCCTAAAATGTGTTATTTTTTTGACCCTCATGCCAGCTAGGTGAGGGGGGAACTATTACTCCCATTTAACTGGGAGAAGAAACAGAAGCTCAGAAAGGTTAAGCGTGGTAGAGAGTACAGTCCTGGTGCATCCATGCTGGGAGTTTTTGTTGGGATGAGAAAGAGAACTAAGATGAATTCAGAACTGGCTTGCAATGAGGAATGGGGGCAAGAAATCATTTAGCATAAGAAGTTGGTAAAGGCAAAGTCCAGGCTTTAGTCAGAGCCATTGCTCCCAACACTCACCACTCCAACCTGCCTTATTTCCATAATATCATTGCCAATTCACAAGAGATGGTTGCATGGCTGGAACCTTGAGCCTGGATGAATAGCACAGGGTCCTGATTGGCCTCGTTATTCATCCTGGCACACTGGTGTCCTCCTTGTCCTTGAGCCCATGGAGGACATGCCATTTCTGTGCTTAGAAACTATCAGGGGCTTCCAGTAGACCAGGCTCTTCATCAATCCCTTACCCATTGTCCTGGCCCAAAGCTTAGGTCCACATCTGTTCCTAGTTGTAGGGATTCATTTATTCATTTATTCAAAAAATATTTATCAAATGCCTACTATGTGCCAAGCCCTGGGTTAGGGAGGAGAGCGTAGTGTACAATAAGATAGATACCTTCCTTGACTGCAAGGAGCCTGGAATCTAACAGGGTAAATAGACAAGTTCCCTAAGGGCACCAAAGAGATTTGTAGAGAGCTATGGGAATATAGTGAAGAGCAGTGACCTAACCAAAGAGTGAGGTGAAGAAGTAGGTGAATCAAATGGGAAAAGTTGAGGGAGAGCAGCATATGCAAAGGCCCTGAGGCAAAAAGGAGCACTGTATATGAAAGGAAAGGAACTCCAAATGGGGCTTAAAAAGCAGACCAGATCATGTAGGGTTTTGTAGGCTTTGTGAGGGATTCTGGTTTTGAAGTGGGCATGGGACATGTTGGAGCAGAGACAGTGATAATGCATTTGTGGTTAGGAGCTTGACCTCTTTGCTGATTCCACTTGAACACAGGTCTCATCTCCAATAAGTGGTTCCTAGATTTCGTCTCCCAGTGTGGAGCTCCTGATTCAACAACTTCTTGCAGATCTGCCTTGCACCCATCTCTCTGGCACTGGTGGAGGCCTGGTGGAACAGAGATAATTTGTTGTCTCTCTGACATCCACCCCCCAGTTCCTAACAGAAGTCTGGTTGTGTTCAGGGGTCCTCCTTCCTATAAGGGGCCTGTGCTTCGGAGCAGCAGCCCCAGCCCCAGGGAGCACCTTGCCTGGCACAAGTCAGTATTGGCAATCCTCCTCCCCTGCCAGTGATCCATTTAAGCACAGGCACATAAGGAGGAGCCCAATCAGGGGCTCCTGGGAAAGGTTTCTCACTCAAAGACACCCGGAGGAGAGGGTCCTTTCTTCCACTGGACATTGTGGAGTCAGGATAGGGTGGCTGAATCTGGGGCAGCCCTTTTGTGACCATGAGGAGAGCCAGTCTGAAGACAAAATCAACACACTCAGGGTAGCTGCAAAAGACAGAAAGAACCTGGGTGCTTGATGACATCACTGAGCCACCACATGGGAGCTTTTCCTCCTTCTCTGGAAGGAGTTCCTGTTATGTGAGAGGATGCATCTTTTTCATCATTGACGGCTACTGAGTTTGAGATCTTCTGTTACTTTTGGTCCCAGGACCCTCTGCTCACAGCCTGTGCCTCTGAGGCTGACCTCTGTCTATATACACCCGTGTGGACCCCAGGCTTTGCAAGTCCCTGTTGCAACACTCCTTTTACCTGTCAGGACACCCACCTTGTTGATGATCCAGTTATAGCACCATATGCCTCTTTCCCTCTAGCCCCCAGCAGTCCTCTTTTAGACTTCTTACCATGTCTTGGGCCTTGGATCCCTCAAATATAACTTGTACCTTTTGCATCCACGTCCTTATAACTGAGAATAAACACAAACTTCCCAAGTCCTGGGTGTTCTCTAGCTGAGGCTGCCCTTTGGTCCCCTGGCATATTCATTCAGTAAGCCATCAGACAGAAGCTGCTCCACACATAGAGCTTGGCTAAGGCTGTAACAGGAAACTGAGTCAAGGTCAGAGTTTGGGAAGATCAGGAAACAATGAGGAGGGGGAATGCAAGCTGGTGGTTTAGGACCAAAAGCTCTGGAGGCAAGTCATGGAGGAAGTGAGTGTGTAGAGGCCTATCTGGATTATACAC
The DNA here is from genome assembly GCF_029215605.1 of Mirounga angustirostris. Lineage (NCBI taxonomy): Eukaryota > Metazoa > Chordata > Mammalia > Carnivora > Phocidae > Mirounga > Mirounga angustirostris. The sequence continues at coordinate 158,354,475 of NW_026991712.1, forward strand.
TGCTCTGGGGTGTGGCAGCTCAGCCAGGCTGAAGGAGCTGGGCAGGGCTGGACACCCCCTGTAAGTACCTAACATCCCTGTCCCCCTCTTTTCAGTCCTTACCCAGGCTCTCATGTCGATTTCAAAGTTCCCCTTCAATAAACTACCTGGACTCTCTCTAGTTACAGTGGCTCAGATGTTGACTCCAAGTCAACTCAGCATACAGACCACCCACTCCTGCGCAAGGTGCTGGAAATGCTGTGATGAGTACACCACAGCCCTTGCTTTCTAGGGGCTCATTGTTGTTTGCTATCCCCGCCCCGAATATTGCAGAATCTGTCCCTATCCTCCATCCCTAATGCCAGAACATTTATCCTCTTCTCTCTGCAATCTCTTTTCCTTCTGATTCCACTGAATATTCACCTCTGCCAGGAAGTTTTCCCTGACTGTCACTGTTGGGCACAATTTATGCCATTCCAACACCCTTGGAAATTTCCTATTGAACTCTGTCCAGCTGGGATTAACACAGCATGTATCCTTTCAGCCTTCAGAGGTGTGTGTGTGTGTGTGTGTGTGTTTGCCTCATTCTGGCCAAATGCCACATCCCCCAATGCATTGTCATCTGAATGTATTTGGAAGGCAGCCTGAGCAAAGGCCCTCCTGTCCTTCACTCACCCCTAAGTCCCAGTCTGCTTTTCTAGATGTGTCCCCTTGATGTTCTGCCAAGACCTCAGACTCATCACACCCCAAACTGTCCTTCCCAACCTGATTTCCCCCCAATTCCCTATTCTTAGTTGTAGCCACATCAGCTACCCAGACACCCCAACTCAAGCACCCCCAACCCATTCCCCAACAGACACACACACAAAATTCATTGACTCCCCAGGTCCACAAGATCTTCACCCCCTGAACAGCTCACTTGGTCACATAACACGAAACTCACACTCCTACAAAGCTCACGCTCATGCACAAAAAATAAAATCAGAAGCACACAGAGAGCTATGCAGAAACTCAGCCTCCTGAGTTGTCACAGCGAGTCATGCATAATGATAAATACATGTACACACTCACACAGACACGGTCCTAGGCGACAAGCTTTTCACCAGGAACATTCTGGGGAAATGAAACATGGTAAAGTCCAATCATCTTGAACCCAGACCCAGGCCCTGAACCCATAAATCCTACTGGGGGAGGAGGGCAGGCGTTGCCTTTCCCCTGTTCCTGACAGCCTGTGATTTGTGCCTGCTCCGTGGACCCTGGTGCCATAATTCACCCTCGATGCCCACAAGATGACCGTCCAGCCTGGCGTTTTGCCTGCCTTAAGCTCTAGGCTGCCTGTGCCTGTCCTCCTGGCCCCAGAGCCAAGCTGTGTCAATAAAGCTGGGGATGAGAGTGGGGGATGGAGGTCACATAAGGCTCTGTCTCCCAGGAGAGAGGACCACAAGAGGTGTCTATCACCCCAACATCTTTCAGGATCCCCTACTGATCCAGGAACTCCAGGACAAATTCCTCTCTGTGCCCAGACCCAGACCACAGTCAGAATCCAAGCTGCTTTCAACAAATTGGCAAAGACGATGCCTGGCTATGAGCACCAATGGTAAGAACCCAGGCTTCTTGCTGCATAAGCAACCAGGAAGCTCCTGCTCCCATCACCCTGTCTTTCCTTTCCCCCACCTGCAAACACACACACAGACTTGCCTGGCTCTGGGGCTGCCTGCCAGAGGACCGGCCACTCCCGAGCCATCCCTGGGGCTGATGCTCACTGCAAGGGCAATGGCAGTGTGGATGAAGAAGATGGGATGAATTACTTCTATGTTAATGTGGTAGTGTGGAGGATCTGGGTGAGTGGCCGGAGTGGATGATGGCGGGGAGGTGATAGGTGGGCAGTCTGACAAAGATTCAAAGTTACATGGCAATCTACTATTAAGTACAAGACAAGAAGGTCAGATTTTCTTCTTAACTGCAGAGAGCTGGGAACGAGGCTGCACATGTAGAGCCTTCTGGAAAGGACTCTGATAACAATGAGGGTCTGTCTCAATCCCTATCACGTCTTGCCTCTGCCCATTAAGAGCGAGCGGGACCACAGTGAAAAGAGATGCCACAGGGATCTGCTGCTGGCGGACTGGGGAATCCTGTCCGAACTGCTCTTTTGACCTATTGGCATCCCTTTCTGTCTTGGAATCTTGTTTATTTACCCTTTTTACCCTCTCTGGTCCTCACTGGGGGAAATACCGAATAATCAAATGTTGTTGAGATAATTGACCAACGTTTGAAAAACAATACAGCTGGAGTCTTTACACAAAAATAAATTCAAAAGGGTAAAAACATAAAGTGTAAAAAGGTGAAACCACACAAATACTAAAGCAAAGTGTAAATATTTGTATTGTTTAAAGGAAAAGTGGCTTTTCTAAGCATGACATGAAATACAAGAGTTCTAAAGGAAAGGCTTGGCAGACTTGACCACATAAAAATCAAGTATTTATGAAAGACAAAAAAATAAATAAGATTGAAAGTCAGGATGAAGTAGGAAAACATTAGGAATATTATCTCAAATATGTAAAAGAGGTCCTGCAAACTATAAATAAATAACTAAATATTCCAGTAGAGAAATGGACAAAGAACATGATCAGACAAGTCAGAAGTGAAATGTGATTGCCCATTAAGAACTGAGTATATGTTCCAGTTCAATAGTGATCAAAGAAATGCAAATAAAAAAGAGGTATCAGTTGTGACCTATCAGGTGGGAAAAAGTTTTTTTTAAAAAACTGACAAGGGTGTCTGTCATTGGCAACAGTGCAAGGAAAGGGACTGGAAGACTCACTATCGTTAAGATGTCAATTCTAGGGGGTGCCTGGGTGGCTCAGTCATTAAGCGTCTGCCTTCAGCTCAGGTTATGATCCCAGGGTCCTGGGATCGAGCCCCACATCGGGCTCCATGCTCCGCAGGAAGCCTGCTTCTCCCTCTCCCACTCCCCCTGTTTGTGTTCCCTCTCTCACTGTGTCTCTCTCTGTCAAGTAAATAAATAAAATCTTAAAAAAAAAAAAAAAAAGATGTCAATTCTACACAAAGCAATCTACAGAGTCAGTGCAATCCCCACCAAAATCATAATGACATTTTTTTTTTTTTGCAGAAATAGAAAAAGCCATCCTAAAAGGCATGTGGAATCTCAAGGGACCCTGAATAGTCAAAACTAAGTTGAAAAACAACAAAGCTAGAGGACTCACACTTCCTAATTTCAAAACTGATTACAAAGCTACAGTAATCAAAACAGTGTGGTGGTGGCATAAAGACAGACATACGGACCGATGGAATAGACAAGAAAGCCCAGATATAAACCCTCATGGATACAGTCAAATGATTCTTTTTTTTTTTTTTAAGATTTTATTTATTTATTTGACAGAGAGAGACAGTGAGGGAGGGAACACAAGCAGGCAGAGTGGGAGATGGAGAAGCAGGCTCTCCGCTGAGCAGGGAGCCCAATGTGGGGCTCAATCACAGCACCCTGGGACCATGACCTGAGCCGAAGGCAGACACTTAACGACTGAGTCACCCAGGCGCCCCTAGTCAAATAATTCTTGACAAGGGTGTCAAGATCGCTCAAAGGGGAAAAGACAGTCTTTTCAATAAATGGTGGTGGGAAAACTGGACATCTACATGCAAAAGAAGGAAATTGGGCCCTTACTTAACACTATGTACTCAATAGTTAACTCAAAATGGGTCAAAGACCTCAATGTAATACTTAAAACTCTAAAACTCGTAGAAGAAAACACAGGGCAAAAACTTAGTGACATTGGATCTGGCAGTGATTTTTTTGTGTAGAACACCAAAGGCACAGGTGAGAAAAGAAAGAAATAGATAATTGGGACTTCATGAAAATTTAAACATTTTGTGCATCAAAAGACACTATAAACAGAGTAAAAAAGCAACCCACAAAATAGGACAAAATATTTACAAGTTTTATATCTGATAAGGGTTAATGTCTGGAATATATAAAGAACTGCTACAACTCAACAATAACAACAACAAAACAACCAGATTAAAAAATGGGCAAAGGACTTGAATAGACATGTCTCCAAAGAATATATAATATGGCCAATAAGCACATGAAAAGATGTTCATCACTCATCATCAGGGAAATGCAAATCAAAACCACAATGAGATACCACCTCACACCCTGTAGAATGGCTACTATCAGAAAACCAGAAAATAACAAGTGTTGGCAAGGATGTGGAGAAATTGGAACCCTGGTACACCATTGAGGAAATATAAAATGGTGCGGTCACTGCAGAAAACAGTGAAGCGTTTCCTCAAAAAAATTAAAAATAGATACACATAGATAAACTCAAAATGGATGAAAGACCTCAATGTGAGACAGGAATCCATCAAAATCCTAGAGGAGAACACAGGCAGTAACCTCTTCAACATTGGCCACAGCAACTTCTTTTAAGATACATCTCCAATGACTAGTGAAACAAAAGCAAAAATGAACCTTTGGGACTTCATCAAGATAAAAAGCTTCTGCACAGCAAAGGAAACAGTCAACAAAACAAAGAGGCAACCCACAGAATGGGAGAAGATATTTGCAAATGACACTACAGATAAAGGGCTGGTATCCAAGATCTATAAAGAACTTCTCAAACTCAACACCCAAAATACAAATAATCAAGTCAAAAAATGGACAGAAGACATGAACAGACACTTCTCTGAAGAAGACATACAAATGGCTAACAGACACATGAAAAATGTTCATCATGATTAGCCATCAGGGAAATTCAAATCAAAACCACATTGAGATACCACCTTACACCAGTTAGAATGGCAAAAATGGACAGGGAAAGAAACAACAAATGTCAGAGAGGTTGTGGGGAAAGGGGAACCCTCTTACACTGTTGGTGGGAATGCAAGTTGGTACAGCCACTTTGGAAAACAGTGTGGAGGTGCCTCAAAAACTTAAAAATAGAGCTACCCTATGACCCAGCAATTGCACTCCTGGGTATTTACCCCAAAGACACAGATGTAGTGAAAAGAAGGGCCATATGCACCCCAATGTTCATAGTAGCAATGTCCGCAATAGCCAAACTGTGGAAAGAGCCGAGATGCCCTTCAACAGATGAATGGATATTCCTCAATGGAATATTACTCAGCCATCAGAAAGGATGAATACCCAACTTTTACATCAACATGGATGGGACTGGAGGAGATTATGCTAAGTGAAATAAGTCAAGCAGAGAAAGTCAATTATCATATGGTTTCACTTATTTGTGGAACATAAGGAATAGCATGGAGGACATTAGGAGAAGGAAGGGGAAAATGAAGGGGGGAAATCGGGGGGAGAAATGAACCATGAGAGACTATGGACTCTGAGAAACAAACTGAGGGTTTTAGAGGGGAGGGGGGTGGGGGGATGGGTTAGCCTGGTGATGGGTATTAAGGAGGGCACGTACTGCATGGAGCACTGGGTGTTATACGAAAACAATGAATCGTGGAACACTACATCAAAAACTAATGATGGGGGCGCCTGGGTGGCTCAGTAGTTAAGCGTCTGCCTTCGGCTCAGGTCATGATCCCAGGGTCCTGGGATCGAGCCCCGCATCGGGCTCCCGGCTCAGCGGGGAGCCTGCTTCTCCCTCTCCCACTCCCCCTGCTTGTGTTCCTTCTCTCGCGTGTCTCTCTCTGTCAAATAAATAAATAAAATCTTTAAAAAATAAAAAAAATAAAAAAATTAAAAAAATTAAAAAAAACTAATGATGTATTATATGGTGACTAACATAACATAATAAAATAAATAAATAAATAAATAATACCAAAAAAAAATTAAAAATAGAATTACCATAGGATCCAGCAATTCCACTTTGTGGTACATATCCAAAAGAATTGAAAGTAAGGGTCTCAAAAAAAAATTCGTACACCCATGTTCACAGTAGCATTATTCACAACAGCTCAAATTGAAAGCAACCCTGATGGATAAATGGATATACAAAATGTGATATATACGTATGATGAAATATTATTCAGCTTTAAAAAGGGAGGAAATTCTGGCACAGGCTATGACATGGATGAACCTTAAGGGCATGATGCTAAGTGCAATAAGCTAGTGAGAAAAAGACAAATACAGGATTCCGCTTAGATGAGGTACTTGGAGTCGTCAAAATCATAGAGGCAGGAATTAGAACGGTGGTTGCTGGGAGCGGGAAATGGGAGCTAGTGTTTAATGGATCTAGAGGTCCAGTTTTATAAGATGAAAAGCATTCTGGTGTTGAATGATGAGGATGGTTGCGCAAGAATGTACTAAAAGCCACAGACACTTAAAAATGGTTAATATGATCAATTTTGTGTTATATGTATTTTACCACAATAAAAAAGAATTGAGGGAGAAAAGCTAAAAAAAGAAAGAAAGAAAGAAAGGAAGGAAGGAAGGAAGGAAGGAAGGAAGGAAGGAAGGAAGGAAGGAAGAAAAAAGAAAGAAAGAAAAAGAAAGAAAGGAAGGAAGGAAGAAAAAAAGAAAGAAAGGAAGGAAGGAAAGAAGGAAGGAAGAAAAAGGAAAGAAAAAGAAAGAAAAGAAAGAAAGAAAGAAAAAGAAAGAAAGGAAGGAAGGAAGGAAGGAAGGAAGAAAAGAAAAGAAACCAAACCTGATCAGGGTGTTTATCGTTGGCAATGGTGTAAGGAAAGGGGCTCCTTCCCACACTGCTGCAGGGAGAGAGAGCCCCGGGGTCAGTGTTTCCAGAGGCCAGTGGGCCAGTGCCCCCATAGCGGTTGCTAAGAGATACAGTTCTTACTGCAAGCCAAGCAGTGTTCTAAGGGCTCAGCATATCATAATCCAAACAGTAATCCTACAAAATAAATCCTATTATTATCCCCATTTTACAGATAAGGAAACTAAAACCCAGAGAGGTTAAGTAATTTGCCCACAGTTCCTTTGCTAGGAAATGACAGAACTGGTATCAAATCCCAGGCATCTGGCTCTGCTTTGCCACATTATACCAAAATGTTAATCGTGCAAACCCTTTGTCCTAGAAATTCCACTCCTGGGAATCAATCTTAAGGAGTTAATTAGGCAAGTGCACAGAGATACATACATACAGGAATGTGGCTCTCCGTGTCAAAGATATCAGAGGAAAACTGGGAACGGTATCAATGTCCATCAGTAGGAGATCCATTGACTGAATTATCTTGCGTCCATGAAACAGAATGGCACGCAACCATTAAAAAAGTGTGAGTATATTTATATTCACTGATACGGAAAGATCTCAACAACATATTGTTGAGTGGAAAAGCAGGCTGCAAAACAGCATGCATAGTATGATCCCATTTAGGTAAAATTATATATATATCACTCAAGATCTGAGAGGATGCTCACCAAACACTAAAGGTTATTATCTTGAGATGGTGGGGATTTCAGGGAATCTTTATGTTCTCCTTTCTTCCTTTCTTGTGTTGTTTGGATTTTGTACAGTGAGCATATATTATCTTTGTAAACAGAAAAGGCAATTTAAGAAAAATGAGCCTCCCGGAATTGGCGTCTCCTTGTTTGTACCCCTCCACGCTTCGTTCAGCCACCCTACAGTGAGTCCCTACTACGTGTGAGGCCTCGGGCTGGGAGGAAAAAGAGAGAAATGGACACTTGGAACGTCTCAGGGGCAGAGACAAGACCACAGCGGGAAACACAGGGAGAGAGATGCATACACTTTCCTTGACTGAGACAGAAACCGGTCCGGAAGCAGAAAGGCACCAAGAAGACGAACCAGTGAGGACGAAAGACGAGAAGGTGCAGACGCAGGTACTTGGTATGGGCGCCATGTCTCGCTCCCAGGTTGGCTAATGCTGTCCTGTTAATGAAGTGAGTGATTAATAGCCAAGGGGATAGAGAGCTGGTATATGAGATTAATCCCAGTTAATGAATCCATTGTTAACAGCATTAAAGAGCAACGGGGGATGGGGAGGCAGCCTCCTCTCAGCACACCCAGGCCCGGCTGCCCCCCCAGACGGCAGAGAGGAAGGCCCGGGCCTGATGGCAAGTAGCGGGGAGAAGAACCCAGACCGCACACCCACTGCAAGGCTGGTAACTTTTCACAGGTTCCTCGCGCCAACGGGGCCCACTCGGCCTGAGGCGGGCAGTGGCAGCATCCACACGGTCCCGGGCCCTGGAAACGACAGCTTGCCCCGTCCTCGCTGCTGTCTGAGCCCTCGTCAGCCTGACTCCAGGCCAGGCCACGCTCCCTTTCAGGGGAGGTGAGTGCCAAGGTCTGGGGAGGGGGGGGAGGGGGGGGGAGGGGGAGGAGAAGCAGCCGCTGCTCATGGAGGTGGGAGAAGATGAAGCTCTCCAAGAGTCAGGGCAGGAAGGGCCCCTCGTGGGGGCAGAGAAAAGGTGGACGGCAGAAGCTGCTGGACGACAGTGGAGTCCAGGGGTGAGGTGGCCTCTAAGTGCCCTGCCTCTCTCCTGAGGGACCCAGGTCTCAGGACTGCCCTGAGGCAAGGCATCAAGATGGTGACACCCGGCTCTCCAGGCTGCCCCTCCCCTGCTTCCAGCTGACACCTGGAGCCATGTGGATGAATGGAGCCCCAGGATTTCCCAGGGTGTAGAGATAACACTTCCTGAGCCCCAGCTTGTCTAGGCCCCATGCTCGAAGCTGAGAACCAGCTCATCGGCTTGGCCCTCACCATAGCCCTGAGGAGTGGGTGTTCTTGTTCCCACTTCACGGATAAGGACATAAGGCTCAGGGACGGACACGGTCTTGCCCAAGATCACAGAGCAAGTTAGTGGCAGAGCCTGGATTGGAAACCAGTTCTACCTGACTCCAAAATCTATGCTCTCTTGGCAACCCTTCCTTCCCCTAGACCCGTAGTCCTCAAAGGGCGGTCTCCACGCCGGCAGCTGCAGGGCCCGCATCCCCTGGCGACCCCGGGGCCCCACCCCAGACCTGCGGGAGTGGGCCCGGCGTGTTGTGCTGGCAAGCAGGAATGACTCCGGGGGTGTGGCTGAGCCTCTAAGTCCCCTGCTTTTCGAGCCCTGCAAATGCTGAAGCACCCAGGGACCCTTCTCTCTACACACTCTCTCTCTCTCTGGGTGATCTCATCCTATCCCCTGGCTTTAAACATTTATATGCTGACAACTTCCCAATTTATATCTTCAGTCCTGACATCCCCCCTTGAACTGCTATCACATAGATCCAGCTACCTACCTGACATCTCCATTTAGATGTCTCCAGGATCTCAAAATTAAAATGAATCCGGATTGTCCCCAAACCTGCCCCTCCCCCACCCTCCCCTTCTCAGAAAATGGCACCAACCCTGACCCAGTTGCTCAGGCCCAACATCTTAGAGTTGTCCTTCACTCCTCTCTTTATCTCGTGGCTCACATCTAAGCCAACAGAAAACCCTGTTGGTTCGATTTTTAAAATATATTTTAAACCTGACTCCGTTTACCACCTCTGCATCTGCCACTATGGTCCAAACTGTCTTTCACTTCTCACCAGGACTCACAGGGTCACATCCCAGTTGACCCCTGTCCTCACACTCACGCCCCTACAGTCTTATCTACTCTCAGTGGCCAGAGCAATCCTTTTAAGACATAAATCTGAGATTATGTTACTTTCCTGGTCAAGCCCCTACAGTTCTCAACACATGTAGAATTAAATCCATAGTCCTTGCTTGATCTCCAAAGTCTTATACAATCTATACCCTTACATCCTTCAATCCCCTCCAACCTCATCCACTCTCTCACCACACCTGCCCCTCACACCACAGCCACACCTGCTTCTTACCCACCTTGATTTCTGCGAGCATGCCTCCCACCTTAGGGCCTTTGCACCTGCTATCATCTCTGCTCAGGTGTTCTTATAATTGCTTCATTCAGTTCTCTTCTTAAAGTCAGAGCCACCTGCCTACCACCTCCTAATGTTTACTCAGCTTTGTTTTCTGCACAGCACTCATTATCACCTGACATTATGTCTTAGATTTGTTTGTTTTAATGTCCATCTCCCCTCCCAAGCCGTAAGCTCCACGAGGACAGGGACTTTCCATTCACTCAGCAACAATGAGTGAACAGTGTCTGGATGGGAGTCGCTCAATGAGTGTTTGCTGAGTGAATGAATTTCTCTGAACTTCTGTTTCCCACCTATAACAATAGGCATCCTCACCTATGAAGTGCCTGTGAAGATTGAATAAATATGTGAAATACCTAGCTCATGATTGACCTAATGTGGGTTCTCAATAAAGATTTTTGTCATTTTTGGATCTTACCTTCCTTCCCATGCTCAAGAATTCCTGCTGGCGGGGCGCCTGCGTGGCTCAGTCGCTGAGCTCGGGCTCAGGTCGTGGTCCCAGGATCCTGGGATCGAGCCCCGCATCAGGCTCCCTGCTCAGCGTGGAGTCTGCTTCCCCCTCTCCCGCTCCCCCTGCTTGTGTTCCCTGGCTAGCTGTCTCTCTCTCTCTGTCAAATAAATAAATAAAATCTTTAAAAAAAAAAAAATAGAGTTCCTGCTAGCTCCATATTTCCTGCCACCTCGAGTGTGAGCCTTGACCAGATCGGGCTCGTCAAGGGTTGACCGCGGCTTGCCAAGTTCCTACAACCCAATCCACCTTCTCTCTGTGCCCTGGAAGAAACTGACAATACATTCATACTCTCTGATACTTTACACTTTGCCCCACACCGAGGTCAGTCTTCACATGCATCCGGTGAAGTTCCCAGCACTACACCCAGTTACAGATGAGGACGCTGATGGTGTGAGTGATTTGCCCAGGATGGTGGGTAGCTCCAGGACGTGGCCAAGAGGAGACTCACGCCTGGTCATAAAAGGCCAACTCTCCTACTCTTCTCCTACTTCAGGATTCCTCTCCCGTGGCACACACCCTCACCTCCGACCTTGCCCTTGTGCCTGGACTGCCTTCATCTCAGCTCCAAATCCAGGGTCAGCTCTTGCTCTGAGATCCAGACTGCCTTCCTCCTCCTCCTCCTCCTGGAAGCCTTCCTGACTTTCTCTCTGTCCTCCAAGCTTCTCATTCTGTACTCTCTTGCCCTGTTCCTTGAGTGTCTCTGAGAGCGTTTTTCTCTCTTCAACCATAACAATAGTGACACCTAATTTTTATTTTTTTTATTTATTTATTTTTAAAGATTTTATTTATTTATTTGAGAGAGAGAGAGTGAGAGAGAGAAAGAGCACAAGAGGGGGGAGCGGGAGAGGGAGAAGCAGACTCCCTGCTGAGCAGGTAGCCCGATGCGGGACTCAATCCCGGGACTCCAGGATCATGACCTGAGCCGAAAGCAGTCGCTTAACCAACTGAGCCACCCAGGCGCCCGTGACACCTAATTTTTAAATTACACTTGTGGTCAAGGCAAACAGATCAGAGAGGTGTAGAGGGGAAAAGTCCAAGTTCCCTTTCATGCCCCCTGTCCCGTCCCATTCCTCCCCGGGGTAACCACTGCCAGCAGTCTGGCCTGACCGCTCGCCGCCCCCGCCAGGCATTTACACACCTATACTCGCCCACGTGTTACACACCTATACTCCCCCACGTGCCAATAGATGGGATCATACTGCACCTCTTCTCCAACTTGATTTTTTGACTTAGCAATATGTCTTAGTGATTGTGCCTTGTCGGCAGAGACTCCCTTCTGAAGAGCTGCAAGGCTATGAATGGGCCATGATTTATTTAACCACTTCTCTCTGGATGGACACTGGGGTTGTTTCCAGCTTTGCACTATCAGAGAGCGCCGTGCCCCAGCAGCCCCGTGTGTATGGCCCAGAGCACACGCGCCTTTCTGCGGGAGGGAGAACCCAGGGTGGGCTTGCAGGGCAGAGGCTGCCCCCTTCAAAGAGTCTGCGCCACCCTACCCAGCACAGCGGCCCACACCGGACCCCGCGCTCTGAATTCACAAAGCCCCTCCACAAGCCCTATTCTATTTCTCCTCACAAGAGCCCTGCGAGGGAGTGACATTAGAACCATTTCACAGGCAAAGACTGGAATTCGGCCCATCCTGTCACTCCGCAGAGCCCGCGCTCAGCTCTGTCCTGTGCAGACAAGACAGGTCCCCAGACCCCAGGAGCGGTGATGGGGCGTACACTCCAGGAGTCCCAGTGGGCTTGTGGGTGCCAGAGGAGCAAGGGGGTCTGGGTATAGAGGTGAGGTGCTTGGTGGGGGCTCCACAGCCTGAGGAGGGGCTTTCTTCCCACTCCTTCCACGGCTCAGAGGAGCCTGGGCTCAGGCTGAGAAGCAGGGCTGCTAGGTTGCCATGGAAACGGAGGATTCCTCTCTCCCTCACAGCAGGAATCGCGGTGATTGGGGGTGGGGGGGGTGGGAGGAGAATGTTTCCCTGGCAGCACCGCGGGTTGGGGCTAGGAGGCCAGTCATTCCTCCCCTCCTCCCTCCCTTTCCCCTCCCCACCCACTGTTGAGGCCAGCAGCCAGCAGGGGGGCGGTCCATGGGGGTGCTAGCCTAGACCAAGAAGGGGGATTGTCAGTTGGTGGCCGTGGGGTGAGGTGGGGAGTCAGGGGATCCCAAAGGAAGCTACAGATGGTCCCTGCTTTTAGACACCGCACCTATGAGGGCTCCCGTCCAGGTGCTCTTACAGGACAGAGCTGAGGCTCCTTCATACCCAGAGAGTCACATAGTCGACCCCACTCACCAGCCCAGCTCACACTGACCCGAAGGCACATGTGCACATGAACTCCTTACACACATACACACACACACACACGCACACCACTCACATGCAGAGTCACGCACTGACATGCTCATACGTTGGCGGGTTCGCATGCACACTCATTCATACACAGTCACACCCACACATGCAAAGCACCTGCTACCTGATGCACGCGTGTGGTCACATATTCAAGCACACATGCAAACACGCATCCTCTCTCTGTCTCTGTGACTGATTGTCAGTTTTGGAAGCGCCTTCCCTTCTTCGTCACATCTCCCTCTCACTCCCCCTCTGCTCTGTCTCTCCCCCTCTCCCCCAACACTCAGCCTGTCCTTGGCAGGAGCCCTGCCCTCTGGGCTCAGCCCTGGAAGGAGACGCTGTCATTTCCAAGGGAGCAGATTCTTAGACACAGACAGCTCTCAGCCTTGAAAAAGCAGGAACGGCTGGGGGGAGGGGGTGTGCAGTGCCAAGTTTAATACCCCACCCACCTCCCTCTCTTTCCAGATGATATTCCTGCCATATCCTGGCTGGATTTAAGAGCAGCAAAAGTTGCCCCCTTCCCTAAACAAAACAAACAAAAACCTCCTGCAAGCTTACTTCAGTAAGTTAAATTGTGAATATCCAGATAACCATGGTTAATAAGAATAGGCAGCTACGTGACTATTGAGGGTTTGAGTACCAAGTACTATGCTAAGTTCGTGGTCCCACTTATTCCTCGTATCAACTTCTCAGGCAGGGAATAATATTTCCATTTCACAGAGAAGGAAACTAAAACTTAGAGAGCTTGTATAACTTCCAAGTGATGGAGCTAGGTCGGCCAGACTCCAAGCATTCCCCTCCGAGGGACGGCTGCCCTAGCTCTCCGTGCACTGAGCCCCTGCGCTCTGCAAGGGCGCTTGGCCAGGAGATCCAGGCTCTCAGCTGGGTGACTAGCGCAGGAGAGCAGACACCTGCTGGCTGGAACTGAATATAAGACACCCTTCTCCTTAGGGTCCTTTGGTCATTCTCTGCCTTCCACTAGGGAGCTTGCCAAGTTGTCTCTGGGTCTCTAACCACTGCACTGTGTCTAGACTCTTTTCAGCCTCTCCTCTTCAAGTCCCTAGCTTGCTCATCTTTCCAAGCTCCCAACGGCAAATCAATTCTTTTGCAGAGAATTCTTCTCTGGCTTACTCCATTTTCCCTCTGGCTTACTCCAGCCAGACCCAAGGAGCTATTAGGTAGGAATACAATGGCTTATCAAGGTGTTACGCTAAACACAACTTAGTTAATTCCTAAGAGGAATTCTGCTCTCAGTTGTTATTTTTTTCTCCCTGCTACACTGTGATTATGTCCTTCTAGCTTTTTGAAGGTAAAATGTTGTTTTAAGTGTACTTAATGGACAAGAGTTTAAGTTGCCAAATTCTATGAGTTCCCCAATTTTTTTTAAATAAAGAGGGGTCTGGGAACTACCAATTGCCTACTGATCCAACCCAACCCCTTATTTTTCAGAATGGAAAAATGAATCCAAGAGAAAACGCTTGACTTGTGAAAAAGTTATTTGGGAGCTGCCAGATCAAAAGATCTGGTTCAAAGCCAGCCCAGCCACCGTGTGAGCACAAATGGGCAAGTCAATAGACCTAAGTGAGCCTCAGTTTCCTCATCTGTACAATGGACTGATCCAAGAATCCAATAAGACACTACATAGTTCCTCACGTTGAAACTCTAACATGCTGTCAAGCGTTAGCCATCACATAAGCCTTCGGCTGCAAAACGAGCCAGAATGTGGGCTTCCCGATTATTCCTCCTCTGTTATTCCTCCCTGTCATTAGTAGGATGCTCAAGTGGGACAAGGGCGAGCTGCGGGTGCAGAGACCTTGGTCAAACCCCAGCTCCCTCATTCACTAGCTGTGCAATGGTTCATCATCTGCAAACAAGGCGTTATAATACTTGATCTGTGGGTGCCGGGATTAGCTGAGTGAATATACAGGAAGGGGCATCTGCAGTGCCTTCCTCACATGTGGCTGCCTGACAGTGAGTGGTGTCTTCTCCCCTCCCCCTCAGATTCTCCTCCAGCTGTCACTCTCTGAATTTCTTCAGTGGTGACCGATCTCTTGCTTCCTTTGAAGGAAGATTTGATTTTGGAAAGATCCCAAGGTCACTGAGAGGCTTGTCTGGTCAGGGAGGCAGATAGCTAGTAATCAAGCCCAGGAAGGAACACCCTTTGGATGTGCAGATGGGTTTCAGCTCTACAAGGGGGAGGAAGAGCTTCTCCTCCAGAGCCTCCGGAAGGTGGCCAGTCTTGCTGGGACCTGCAGGCCCACTTTGCAGGGCCTCTCCTGGAGGCCATCAAAGGAAGGAGGTCTGCGCCTTCCAGGGAGGTCATCGTGTATTGGCAGCTCAGAGGGGGTGGCTCTGGCCTCCGCGACTGTCTCTCATCCTTGCCAGGCAGATGTCAGATCCAGAATGACACATCATCTAGTCCACTCCCCGTGTTTTTAAATGAGAGGACTGAAGCCCTCCCCTCCCCTACCTGCTCCCTGATGGGCAGAAGCAAAGCTTCAAGTGCAACTCAGAATGTCCGAGGTAGAAACTGACCTTGGCGATGTCTTTCTTTCCCATTGCACTTTACAGATGAGGACACAGAGGCAGGGAGAAAAGAGCCATGAGCTGAAGGCACATGTTCCCCAGGCAGTGACAAAACTGCTGGTACTCCCGAGTCCCCAGCCCCTCAGCCCTGCTCTTCTACACCCAGAGACCCGCTGTTTATACAAGGAGCAAATGACTGTTATCCCAGCCTTTCCAGAGAACATGCACAGAGGCGGAGGGAGGAGGGCCAGGCCAGGAAGAAATACTGGGAGGCAGGATGGCCACCCAAGGGGATGGCACTTCATGCTTTCATCAAGTGTTCTGTATTTAATCAGCAGAGGGACCAGCAGGCAGCAGTTCTGTCCCTGAGTCGCAGGGTGACCAGGCAAGCTCCCTCCTCTCCAGCCTTCAGCTTCCGCATCCAGAAAAGAGAATAGATGCTGCCCTGCATACACCTTGGCCCTTCACGCCATGACCCCACAGCAGGGTCTGATGGATGGCCAGAGTGAAACTGAGTGCCCTGTTTCACTAACTCCCATGGCGCCCATTGGAGGAGCAGCGGGGATCACCGACTGCAGAATTGGACCTCGAACACCCACTTTATTGGTTTCCAGGAGCATCTTTACCCCACAGTGTCCCTCAAATCTTCTGACCCCCGTTGGCCGCAGCAGCTAGGTTCAGCCTGGGAAAACTGCGCCACCTAGGGGCAGTTGGCCTCCACTGCAGCTTGGTGGGAAGGAAGATTGGATCTAGGGGTTCCTTCCTCTACCAGAGCGGGCTCCTGATCCTTATCTGTCTTCACTGTCCTCACTACAACCTTGAGAAGGGCAGGCCAGGGATTTGGAAGATGAGGAAACTGAGAAGGTCAAGCAGCAATGATGTGGCAGGATCCAAACCAGAGCTCAGGCCTCCAGATTCTAGCAAACCACTGTTTGTTGCAACAAGGATTTGGGGTGGAATGGGACAGACTGGGGGTCAAGTCCTGACTCTATCAAGGGCTCAGCTGGGCAATCCAGATCCCCCATCTGAGAGAAGTCTCTGAACTACCTGAAAAGCGGGGTTGACTTTTTTTTACTGGGTTCTTGGGAGGATTAGCAACCATGTATGAGAAAACCCAGACATATGACTGGCATCAGCAAGTTGGTCCAAGGCACCCTGTCTCCTGCACCCAGAACTTGCCCCTGGCCTCCCGACCCAGAGTAAGAGCCAAAGTCCTTACAGTAGCCTTAAGCGTGCTTGGGAGCTGCCTCCCCTCACCTCCCTCACCATCCCTGCCCTTCTCCACCTCCCCAGCCTCACTTCCCCACCCTACCCCCAGTGCCCTACCCTGGCCTCCTCGCTGGCCCTAAACATCTGGGTATGGTGTTTGCTGTTCCTCTGTTTGGAATAACATTGGCATAACCTGCTCCCTCACCGCCTTTGGGTTTTTACTCAAATGTCAGCTATCAGAGGGGCCTTCCTTCCCTAAAATTTCAGCATGCCCCCCGCACCTACCTGCAGGATTTTGGTTTCTCCCCTTTCACATTTGTTACCATCTAACACATTATCTATACGTAACTCACTTCTCCTGTTTATTGTCTCTCTCCTGTTTCATGTGTTCACTGCTGAGTTCTTGGCATATCGTCAGGGCTCAATAAACATTTGTTAAATGTGTGGGTGACTATTCAAATAATAATTTTTAAAAGAAAGAAAAAACTCAGAACACCACCCCTCCATGCCTCTTGGAAACTCAGAAAAATAATGAACATGTATAAGACTTTTGTGTCTATACAGCTGTTTCCTATAAAGTTTTGAGCATGACCCCCAGGACACTGTGAGGAGCCAGGAACGCGGTAGCCGTGCCCACTCGGAAGATCAGGAAACAGAGGCCTCGCAGGCCGGAGGGCTTGTGTCTGGGTCACACGGCTGGTGCAGGGCAGAGCCAGGAGAACCCAGTCTCCAGGCTCAGATACTGCAGAGCGTTCAGATTCCCACGTTCCAGCAGCTTCCATGGAGCGGGGAACCTGGAAGTGCTTACACTGAAGCACTTGGTTGAAGGATTGTTCTTAGCTTAAGCACAGCACTTAAGTGGCCACCCAGCCAGCTTTCAGAGGGCTATCCCAAGGGACAAGCAGAGCCTTTCTTAACAGCCGTGAAAGCTTATTGGGCACCAACTCTATGGCGGCGCCTTGAGACCAGCCCGGGGCGGAGAAAGCCAGACTGCTCAGAGCAGTGTGGCTAGCTCTCTCGAGCAGAAGCTGCTTCTGGCTTCTGGCACGGAAGTCCAGGGGAGCTGATGGATTTGGAGAGAAGCAGTCAGGGGTCCAGGAGGGAAGTGCTGGAGCGGGGCACAGGGATCCTGGGCAGGAATCCCAACTCCACTGGGAGTTTACTGTACAAGCCGGGCCTTGCCGCCATGGGGCCCAGTTTTCTGGAAGCCTCTCGGGTGTTCTGTGCCACAAGGCACCCACACTCACCGCAGTGCACACTGTACTGATGGGTCAGGCTCCCTCCCTCTCTGAGCCGGCAGTTAGCAACCCGGGGGAGTGTGTCTCCTGGGCGGGCATTTGGCAATGTCTGGAGACATCTTTGGTTGTCACAAATGGGTGGGATGTGACGGGCAATGAGCAGGCAGAGGCCAGGGATGCTGCTACACATCCTACAGGACACAGCTTCCCTCGAGAATTATCTGACCCCAAGCATCAAGAGAGCCAAGGTAGAGGAACCTTGCTCTAGACTGTGAGCTCCCAGAAGGGTAAGAAGTGTCCGATTCTTCTCTGCACACCCCATGCCCAGCATGGCATGGGAAAGACCACCCGCATTTGCTGACTGCTGAGGGTTAGACAAGAAAACTCTGGGTCCCTGTGACTCTACCCTGCAGGCCCTGCCCGCCTTCTCCTTGGCAGGGCTGATAGAGCTGGGGTTGGAG
This sequence comes from Mirounga angustirostris, assembly GCF_029215605.1. NCBI lineage: Eukaryota > Metazoa > Chordata > Mammalia > Carnivora > Phocidae > Mirounga > Mirounga angustirostris. The sequence continues at coordinate 158,372,564 of NW_026991712.1, forward strand.
GTCAGGAGGAGTCCTTAGGAGAAGGGGGCTCGAATCAGCCAGTTCACAGGTTCATAGTTCCCCGGACTCTGCCCAAGTCTTCCCTGTTCTAGAACCAGCACCAGGCTTTCATGTCAGTTTCCCAGCTGGAAAGGACACTTCCTGGAGAATCTCTGCTTACCATGGCCCCAGGCAAGCTATGAGCATCTAGGTTGCCCCAGAAGCAGGATCTGGCCCAAATCAGGAACAAACCAGCCCCAACATGATGGCTGGAGGTGATGTGTGGGCTAGGGAAGCAGCCCCTTGAGAACAAGGCCATGTCAACAGTGATCAAGGGCACATCCCTGGTGCTCACCATTCTATGATGTCTGGCACCTGGTAAAACAAATGTGTATTTCTGTTGCTTCTGAAGGAGCCCCTACAGGGTGTGGCCCTTGTCCTGGCCTTGTATGCAATCCCATTTAATCCCCTAAACAGCCCTGCCAGGAGGGGCTACATCCTACATTGACAAAGGAGCTGAGGTTCACAGGTGAAGCCACATGCCCAGGGTCCCATAGCTCAGAGGGGGCATCTCCAGGATTGGAGTTCAAGTCAATCTCTTACCAAGGCCCACCACCTTTCCACCGAATCACCCTACATCCCCTACATCCAGGGGTCACAAGCTCCTTTGAGATGCAGTTCTAGGAGAAAGCCCTTCCAGCCCTGTTACTCTGTGGACAGAAACAAGGAGCGAGCAAGGATTCTCTCTTCCGACCCCTGCACCCAGTCCTAGCCAGTATGGAGGAGTCCCTGGAGCTGGGAAAGACTTCAGCAAGCACCTATCACCATTCCTGGCACAGCCTCCGGAATGAGGTCCGGGAACCTACCCTTCTCATCAGTAACCTCGGACCCCTATTCCAGAACCTCTGGGATGCGCATAACAAGGCATTCAAGGCTGGGCACCTCCATCTGACCTTTCCTATCCCATCACCTACCAGTCTCTTTAAACGCCCAGTGTCCCACTTCCCAGGGCCATGTGCTCTTGCTAGAACATGCTGACACCCTCATGCCTCCGTATCTTTGCACGTGCCACTCTCTCTACCTGGGAATGCCCTTCCCTTTCCTGTCAGCCAAGCAAATTCTTCTCCATCAGGGCTGGTTTATCCATTAGGCCTAGCGGGCATCATGCCTCAGGCCTGAAACACTTTTAGCAACCAGTGAAAATGTTTTCGTTTCTTTTAAAATCAAAAGGAAAAAAAATAAACTTTCAGGTCAATGAAAATGTTATAATATGTAATGTTAATAATTAGCCTTTATAATATTACGGTCATAAAATATCCTTTTTATGTATATTTTCTGTTTGTTAAATATACTTTTAAATTCTCTGTGTGTATATCATTTGTACATCATTTAGTTTTAGGAATCTATATTTGCATGCGTGTGTGCGTGTGTGCGTGTGTGTGTGTGTAGGAAGAGGCCCATAGAGGCAAAGGTGTCCGGGACCTCAAAAATCATAATGTAGCCCTGTCCTTGACTTTCAAACCCAGCTATTGAGTCACTTCCTCTACGAAGTTATACCATGAGCACACCCCCAACAGAACTGTCTCTTCTCTGAGTCACCTCTATCCATTTTCCTGCTTAGCATATGATATTATCATCATTTGCTAACCTGTGTTTCCATTAGATGGTGAGCTTCCTAAGGGAAGGGCCGAGCACGTAGCAGGGACTCTACAAATGTTACCAAATTCAGCTGAAGCTCCCCTGATACCAGCCAGGAACAAAGACCTCCCTTCCTTGGGTCACTGACAATGTCCACAGCAAAGCTGTCTCTCTAATCGTGTATTCCCTCGGGGAGAGCTGTTACCCGCAGGACCCTGCCCTAGCAGCGAGAGTCAGTCCGCTGTAAAGAAAGCCATGGTGGTCCTACCCTCATAGGGCTTACATCTGACAGCCCCTCCTGCCAGTCTCTACCCTTTAAAGTCTGCCAGCATCTCCCATCCTGCCCCACAAAGCTCCCCCAGCGCAGAGGGGCAAGGAGAGAAAACACTGTTACCGAAGCCCTCCTTCTCCCACCTGCCCCAGCCCCTCCGGCCCCACCGCCTTTCCCAGGGGGCTGCATTCCTCCTACGGGGCCCTCCCCGAAGCTCCTGTGTGCTCATTAATTTCACGCTCTGTCTCCTGCGTGACTGACCTACTTTCCGCCCTTTCCCCACGTGGCTGCCCAGTGGCGCCAGGCTCTCCACACCTGGGGCTGGGTTTCCCTCAGCCTCGCCCCCTCCCTGCTAAGGGGTGTCCCCTCGCGAGTCCCCCACCCTCCTTACCCCTGCCGGGGAGCGGAACCTTCCGGTGGTCCCACGCCGGGGAAGGCAGGCAACCCTGGATTCAAATCTTAGCTCTGTCCCTCCCAGAGTCAGGGTCCTGAGCCAGTCGTGGTCCCATCTAGCCTGGTGTCCTCCACTATGTGCGAATCTACCCCGCAGGGTGGTTGTGACAAAACAGCAGCTGCAAATGGACGGGGCTCACAGCACAGATTCAAAACTAGCCTTTGTCCCAGCCCCATCCACAGACCCCTGCCCCAGCTGGAAGTCCACCCTTCCTAAGGGCCCCTGGTACATCCCCCTAAGCTCTCGGAGGCGCCCCCGCCCTTCCTGGCCAAGCCCCTTTATCCACCCCTGGCCTCCTTGGAGGCGGCTGAGCTGGCTGTGCTCCCTGGCCGCCTCCCCCTCCCTACCCCCCCACCCCTGCACAATCCCCTCCCCACCACGGGTATTTCTTCATACCCGCCCCACTCAGGAGAGGATTTGAGGCAGGGCTTTTAATTGGTAATCCTCATTTGGCATTCATCACAGAGACTTACATCTGGGCTTTTCTGGGAGAGCCCCAATGTCAAATAGCCTGCCTTCCCATTCCCATGACCGCATGGGAGAATAATAAGAATAATAGCTAACATTCACCGTGGGCTACTCAGAGACAGGCCGGGCTCTCGGGACTCTACACGGATCAGCTTCTTTACTCCTCTCGATGATTCTATGAAGGAGGTACCCCCGTCTTGCAGTTAAGGAATCTGAGGCACAGAGAGGGGAAGAAACTTGCCCAAGGTGGCGGAGCTGGGATTAGAAGCGAGTCAGGCTGGCCCCAGAGCCCAGCCCCAAGCCATTACCAAAGCAGCCAGACCACAGACGGTGGCTTGCACTCAGAACGGGCTTTAAAAACCCCTCAGTCAAAAAGAAGATGCCCGGACACGATATGTAACTTCCCCTACTGCAAATGGGACTGACGGTCCTCTCTCAGGCTCTCTTCTCTCAGGCAGAGTCCAGGCTTCTAGAACTCTGTGGACTTCTAGGACATTGGGCTGGACCCAGGGGGCTCTGGGTTCCATGCCCACGTCTGGAAGGCCAGGGCCTATGGCAGCTCCAGGAGGCCCGACTGCCCAGATGCCCTGAGTGAAGGGTGTGTGCTGAGTACAGGGCGGTGAGGGGAGGGGGCACGGGGGTCATCGAATCCACTTGGAGGCCATGAGGACGACTGAGGACAGTGTGTCAGGGGAGAGGGGCAGTCCCTGGCTTCGGAAGCGCAGCGCAGAGATGCCGATGTCAGGCAGGACAGCCCACTCTGCTGCAAACTCCTTTTAGAAACGCGAGAGGGGAGTAGACAGTGCGTGCTCTCCACCTGCCCGCCCGGCAGCAGGGGCCTGAGCTCCAGGAAAGGTGCCTGGACAAGGGTCTGCCCTCCCGGTGGAGAGGAGACGCCCTACCACACAACTTGCGTGGAAGGCTACAGAAGTGACTTTTCATCCAGCAGACTTCATTTAGTTTTAATAATGCCTATTTGTTTCTGATTAGAAAGATAAAAATGTGCTTATTGCCCACATTAAGAAGAAAATGGAAAAGTCATCTATAACCCCCAATCCAGAAGTAAGAAGTGTTAACACTTTGGTGCCTTTTCTCTAAGCCATTTTTTCATACTTGGGTATTTTTACATCATGGGGATTCTAACAGTATATCGTGCCTGTTGTCCCATTCTGAAAACTCCCCAAACTGTGATTTTTAATGACTTTTCAATGCTTGACCTTATGGGACATCTCACAATGTATTTCACTATTCACTTCTTGTTGGTTAGCTAGGTTATTTTCTACGTACCCCGTTTCAAAACCGCAATGGCTGTTGGAGCAAGAAAGCTATGCTTTCCAGTCGTAGAGGACTGAAAGCATCAGTGAATGAATAAGGTCGGTCCAGATGTTTAAGACTCTGAATAGCCAGAGAGGAGAGTTCAGCCCTGACCTTGTGGTTGCCAAGGGGGCGGAGGGTCTGGAGCTGGACATCAGAAGGCTATTTGGCCTCTTCTAAGGCAGGTGCTACAACCCAACCTTGGTCTTCCTGCGGGCTGGTAAAGGGGCACTCCCGCCTGGCCGAAGGGACAAAGCACTGCAGGAACCCTGGGGAACTTGCCAACCAAGCTTTCCTGGTGGTGCAGGGCTGAAAGAGGCACTCGCTCTACTTTTCACAACATTCAAAGGCAGAACTGTCAAAAGCTGGCCCCCAAATGCTCATATTATGTGGGAGAAAGTCTTGGGGAGAAAATGAGGAAGGAGGGGAATTATGCAATTGAAAACATGTACGAATCCAGACAGAATAATGAAGCACAGACACAAGATTTTGCACTCAATGGAAATTGCATTTAGCCATGTTTTGTGGTTGGAGAAAAAGAGAGAGACTGACTCAGAGAGACAGATGGAGACACACAGGGCGAGGAGAAAGAGAGGGGAAAAAAAGAAAAGAGAGATGCAAAGAGAGAGTCCCAGCAGCCTGCTGGAGGGCCGCAGAGGGGAGGAGAGGGAGCTGCAGGGTCCAGGGCACGCGCTTTGGCTTCTCCCTCAGCCAGTCCTCACCTGGGCCCGAAGGAAATCAGGAGACAGCCCCCTCCAATCTGGGGGCTTGGTATTTTTTTTCCTATATTTTTCTGTATATTTTCTGTTAAGTCCAAGTTCTTAAAAAACTGCCCCCCTCCCCACCCCAGTGGAATACTACTTAACAATAAAAAGGAAGCCCCTGTTGATACAGACAACAACCCGGATGGAGCTCAAGCGCATTATGCTGAGTGAAAAAAGTCCATCTTAAAAGGTTATATATGGAGGGGCGCCTGGGTGGCTCAGTTGGTTAAGGGACTGCCTTCGGCTCAGGTCATGATCCTGGAGTCCCGGGATCGGGTCCTGCATCGGGCTCCCTGCTCGGCAGGGAGTCTGCTTCTCCCTCTGATCCTCCTCCCTCTCATGCTCTCTGTCTCTCATTCTCTCTGTCTCAAATAAATAAATAAAATCTTAAAAAAAAAAAAGGTTATATATGGAATGATTCCATTTATATGACATTCTAGACATGAAAAAATTAACGAAATGGGAGAAGATTAGTGATTGCCAGGGCTTAGGGAGAGTGGGAGGCAAGGCAGCGTGAAGGAGCTCTGTGGTGATGGGGTGTTCTATATCTTGGTTATGATGGCGGTGACACAAATCTATACATATGATGAAATGACACAGAACTATACACACCCGTTGTCCCAATGAGGATTTCCTGGGTTTGATATGCTACTACTGGGGGAGACTGGATGAAGAGTCACATGCCCTCTGTACACTATGTTGGCAACTTCCTATGTATCTATAATTATTTTAAAATAAAAAGTTACCATCCAAAAGTTAGTGAAGAACAGATCACATATAATACTTATAATCAGAAAAGGCATCTCAAAATGTTAAGGTGAAAGCTAAAATTTGTGACCATACGTCATCACCTAAGGGTTATAATCCACATAGAAATTCTTGCTTAAGCCCAAATCCTCCCTAAGAAAGGAAGGCTGAACAGAGCCCAAGTGGAGGATTTGGAGAGAACATGGTTGAGAGAGCAGGGCACTCTGCCTCTTCCTCGCTGTGTGACCTTGGGCAAGTCACTTGACCTGTCTTGGCCCAGATTCTTCATCTGTAAAATGGGTTCCTAGAAAGATGAACGAGACAGCACCATACAGATGAAGAACACAGCACCGAAGAAATATGAATTCTCTTCCTTCCTCAAGGCAGCCACCATCAATGACAAGCGCAGTGACCTGCAGGGACCCTGCCTTCACCTGCTGGGGCCAGGAAGGGAGGTGAGCAGTGAAAGGGCCCTTCGGAGACTTCACTATACGCCGCCAATCATGCTCTAAAATTTCGTCTATGCTGCCAATCATTCTATAAGCCCTACCAAAGTTGGGAGGGAAAAAAAATACCCATTTTTTCCTGAGAAGGTCTTTCTGGGATTACATTTATCTCTTTGAGTAAATTTTAAGGGCATCACAAATGGGGGAGTCATGAAAGAAAAATGCTATGGCTTTAAAACACAGACAAAACCAGTAATTCCTTTAGTATTTTTAAATTGTAAAAGATGAAGATAAATCCTACTGCTATGGTAACTGTGAAACATGAAAGATAATGCAGGTTTTGAACACAGTCGCCCTGGCAGGTGGGATCACCTTTTCAGAATGGGTCACACAGGTGGCTGAGCATGCGTGGGGTAGACCGAGGGGCTGAGTTCTGGGGAGCAGAGGGGAAGCCCCCCATGGCCTGGACTCTGAGATCTGATGGTGGAGACTCTGAGAACCACCGCAGCTGAGTCCAACCCCGTCATTCACAGGCGAGACCCCAAAAGGGTGACCTATGTGCCCAATTCTCAGGGTGGCAGCGTAGGATGTGTTTCTGGAAACGATCCGTATGGGGAGCGGGGCTGGCTTCAGAACAGTAAGACCATCTTAGTGACACTTTTCACTGTACAGATTCTTTTGTGGAGCCGTTTCCTTTGCTTCTCCCAGAACCCTCCCTCTTGCTTCAAGACTCCCTCCATCCAGGGCCCCGCCCGGCACCCGGTGGAAGGCCAGCCGTCCACCGCTTGAGTTCCTCCAGTGACAGCAGCCCACGCCTTGTTGGACAGCTCCTGTCGTCAGAAAGCTCTCCCCGCCAGCCAGGTGTGATATCTCTGACCCCGCCAATCGACCCCACACACAGCCTGTCATCCCGCCATTTGAATTCCATTCCTGTACATTTTAAAGATGAAAACATCTTTATGAGTCCCTTGTTGAAATTCAAATATGGCCATGAAGACCTAAAGCCCCGCGTCAGTGAAGACCTTTGAGGTGGAGTGTTGGCAGGGAGCCCTGTGATGGAATGACTTGGGCGAGTCAGGGAGCAATGAACCGGGCGGCTGGGAGGCCAGGAAGTCCAAAGATGCTTTATTCAGGGGGGCTCTTTGGGTCCTCCAGAGCCTGTGTCTCCTTGGAGAAGAAAACAGAAGCTTCCAGAAGGGCAGAATCCTTCCTTTCCCGTATCTGCATGCCTGGCTGCTGGAAACAGTCCTATCACAGGCAGAGGCTCTCCACTCTGGGGAGATCCAAATGATCCAGAGACTTCTGGCCAAGATGGTACTGTAAGTTCACGTTCTGAATCCCACCTCCATGCACTAAAGTCATAGCAATGATTAAAAAAAAAAAAGATAAATTCAAAACAGGAAAAGCCATGCTCAAATCCAGGATAAACATTTTTGTGGCCCAGAAATGCAAGAGACACACAAAAGGTTAGGTAACAAGGAAGCTAGAGATGTGGGTGCAGAAGCAAGGGGAGCAGCCAGGAATTTGACTCTCTCGGGGGGTGGGTAAGGGGCTCAAGGAGCCCCGGGTGAGGCCAGGGCCAGGCCCCACTCAGGTTGGACGTGTGACGCCCCCACCAGCATCACAGGATGAGAGCCTCCAGCCATCAGCCTGAAACCTGGTTCTGGATGAGGCCCCAGGAAGCCCGGGTATCTTTTCTGTAGCTTTCATGTTTTCTCTTTATCCTTGATATGTTGTAGTTTCACTACAGTGTATCTGGATGTGAATTTACTTCTATTTGCTCTGTTCAGCTCTGAGTATGCCCTGTGAATTTGAGCTCTCATGCCTGTCTTTAATTCTGGAAAATTCTCAGCCCTTATTTCTTTAATCCTGCTTCTTCTGCACTCCCTATGCTCTCCTGGAACTCGTATATGGCATTCTGTCAACCTACACTCCATGTTTCGTAACTGCTTGGGGCATAAAACGCTAGTTGTTCCCCAGTACCCATTTCCCCCTTTTCCTTAGAAATACAATCTCTGGGGCGCCTGGGTGGCTCAGTTGGTTAAGCGACTGCCTTCGGCTCAGGTCATGATCCTGGAGTCCCTGGATCGAGTCCCGCATCAGGCTCCCTGCTCGGCAGGGAGCCTGCTTCTCCCTCTGACCCTCCCCCCTCTCATGTGCTCTCTCTCTCTCATTCTGTCTCAAATAAATAAATAAAATCTTTTAAAAAAAATAAAATAAATTAAAAAAAAGAAATACAATCTCTGACTTTTAATTAGGCACATGGCCACTTGGAATAGACCATACGTCCCTGTCTTCCTTTTACCTACACATGGATAAATAACTGAGTTCTGCACAATGGATATAAGCATGAGTCTTGTGGAACTTCCTTGGAATGTCTTTAAAGCAAAGGAATGTGCTACTCTCTGACCTGTCTTTCTTCATCCTATCTGGAAAATGCGCGGATAGCTGGAGTGGGTAGAGCCATCTTAGACCACAAAATAGAATTGAGGTAGAAGAAGCCGGAGTCTCAATGACTTTATGAGGTTGCCCTGAACTTTCTAACAATGGACCACTACTCCATGAGAGAGAAATGGACTTGTACCTTGTGTAAGCCATGGTTATTTTCCTATCTTAGTTTGGGTTTCCCAAAAACAGATCCTGAGACAAGGATTTGGATGCAAATAGTTTATCTGGGAAATGATGCCAGGAAGCACTGTGAAGAAGTGGGGAAATGAGACAGGGAAGAGATAAAGGATTTGATCACGGGCAGGATCCTATTGGTGGTGACTGAGGCTCTATCCTACTGTGGGGCCTGTGGGAGACTGCGTGAAGCAGGCTGCATAATTGTCCCGTGAAGGGGCAAAGAAGGTGAAGCATTTATCCATGAACTAAGGTCCCCTCTTGCCTCAGGGTCTTTCCTGGGCCTAACTCCCCCAGGACTCTGCCTGCCCTTTGTGCAAACTGAGCATGCTCCTGTAGCCAGAGAAGGCCCCGAGGGAGAAAGGCGGGAAGCTGTTGTCTTGTACAGAGCTGTCTTCAGGTGAGTGCTGGGATCAGCCCAGGGAATGTGGGCAGCCATCAACCCAATCTGCAACCTCTCTGTTGCCTTAGAGCCCCTCTGACTTCTCCCCTGCCCTTTATCTCTTGTTGCATCCTGGGTGAAATCCCTGCTTCTCTCTTCCAAATAATGAATCCTATCTTCTACTGTGTCCAATCCAGATTGATTCTGTCTCCTCGGTTTATTTCGATGATTGTATTTTTCATCCCCAGAGTTTAGAAATGGTTTTCACTTCTGCCTGTTTTAAATTTATAATTTATTTTTCTCTTTTTATGGGTGGATGTTATTTGAAGAGCTTCAACTTGATTTTGAAGTCGTTTTTAGATAATTCTATTATTTTGCTTTTGTCTGGAGTGGAGTCATCCTGCCAGTTACTGATTTTGTTGGCATTACCAGCTTTAGCTTTCCTCATGTGTTTTGGAATTTTAGTTTGTAGGGTTTTTGTAAGTGGGATTAATTTTTCTCTACATTCTCACCCTGTCTTGTGGTTTGATGGTTTCTCCCAGGGCCTCTGGAGCCTCATTCAGCACCACATTTCATGCTGATGACTCAAGGCTCCCCCCTCCGTGTTGCTGGTGGGGTTTCACACGTCCAGTCACTGAACCTGAGTGGGGTTTGGCCCCGGCCTCAAGGAGGGCTCCTTCCATGTAGAAGAAAGACAGTTACTCATTTATTGATCCAATAAATATTTATTGAGTGCATTCTTTGAGTCTGGTCTGTTCTAGGAGTGGGAATACCATAATGACCTAGACAAAAAGTATAAAAAGGTCTATCATTTATTATCAGTTAGGGACTGGGGCCCTTAGAGAAACATAAAGCAGAGTAAGGGAGTAAAAGTGTTGGAGGGCGGGGGTTCATATATATTAGGTAAGTTGTTCAGGGAAGGCCTCTCAGTAACATTTGAGCAGAGAACCAGATGAAGTCCCGCAAGTCATGCACAGATCTGGGGGAAGAGCATTCCAAACAGAAAGAAGAACAAGTGCAAAGGCCCTGAGGTAGAAGCGTGCTTGCTACATTCAAGAAATAACGAGAAATCCAGGGACCCAGCAGAGTGAATAGAGTAGAGGGATAAGAAGTTCCTCTGGAGAAGGAGTCTGGGGCCAGTTCCTGCGTATGGGGCCTCGGTGCAGCAGCGTGCTAGAGCCAAACTCAGACTGGCTCTGGAGCACTTACTGCTCAGTGATGTCATGTTGGAAGCTTGAGATTGGCCTTGGAGGGAGAATGTACACTACAATTAGCAAATGTTACAAAATCAGGGCTCCTCACTGCCCCAAGAGCCCGTTGTTAAGCATTTACCAGCACACCACTGCTTGTAGGGTTGGTGAGAAATTTGTTCTAATTGGAGTAAGAAGCCATTGGAGGGTTTTGAACTGGGGAATGATGTGATGTGGTTTCATTTTAACAAAATCACTTGGAGAAGGGGCCGTCGGGGTGTAAGAATGGAAGCAGGGAAGTGGATTAGGAAGCTATTGCAGCAGACCAGGTGAAGGGATGGGGAAGGATCATAGGAGAGGAGGCAGTTTAAATTCTGCCTTCTATTTCCTGGTATTCCCTCCCTTACCATCCTGTTGAGCCTCTTTCAATAGAGTGATTCCTCTGGCTGGTAGCAACGTATTTTCCTAGAAAGAGGGTGGGTTTTGCAAGCAGCGGGCCTGGATTCAAATCCTGGATCCACTTCTCAATTGTATCCCTTGGGGAAATTTTTAAATTTCTCTGAGTCACAGTGCCTTATGCATAACACTGAGATACTACCTGACAGAGTGGCTGCTAAAGAGGGTGAAATTCCTATTTATCCTTCTTTCCCTCACCCTCAGCCCAGCACCCAGTGTCCCTCCCTCCACAGGCCCAAGTCCTAGAAACAGCAAGAATGAAAACGCTGGTCACCGGGTTCCCTGCAGCCTACTGGGTTCTCCCAGTTCCCAGGTGGGCCACCAGTGCCACCTAGTGTCCAATCTGGTTCCTGCAGGCCAGGCTTTTCTGTAGGATCTTTTCAGCAGGGATCAGCTCAAGGTTAAAGACTCATGCCAGACAGAGCCAACAGCCCGTTAATTGTCCTAACATTCATTGTCTGACCTGACCAGCAAGCCTGCTCTCTTCTGTCCCCCACTCCCTCCTGGGAGTATTGCCTCCATATCCAGATTGTGAAGGGCAAGACCTATGTCTTCAGCATTCATGCCTATTTCTTGAGCAATTACTTTGTGCCAAGCACTCTGCTTCAATCCTTAAGGGAATTATATCTTTATTCTTTATCTGGAGAGATTGAGGCTGAAATGTAAATTGACTCCCTTGAGGTCCCTGGGTAAGCAACTGAGGTCAGATTTGATTCCAGGGCTTTTCTCTGCAAGCCCAAGGTTTTGTTTTGTTGTTGTTGTTTTCCACAAAAGCATCCAGCGCAAGTTGGGCAACCAGAAGATGCTCAGGGGTCATTTTAATTATCAGGCTCTTTTAAAGTAGTGAAGCAAAGAGAACACCAAACAGGAATCAGGAGACCCACACTCAGGTTCAAAGTTTGCCATAAAAAGCGTGCTGAGTAACCTTGGGCAAGAATGCCCCGTGTGATCCTCAGCATCCCCGTGATTAAAGAAATGAATCGGACTAGATGATCCAGAAGCCTCCCTCAATCCTGATATTCAACACCGCTCTTGGTTCAGGTTAACATTCTGGGCACTGAGGCCACTGCCTGCGTGAGACCCAGCTCCACCACTCGGTAGCTGTGAGGTCTTGGGTGAGTCACGTATCCCAGCCTCCATGTCCCTCTCCGTGGGGTGAGGACGATGAGGCTGCTCGCTCCCTGCCTCACGGATTGCCAACTTATCTATTAGACCTTCTCAGACAGTGCTTGGTATAGGGTAGGTGGTAAATTCCTATGCTTTTAACAAAATATTGATTCTACTTGCTATTTAATTCTTTTTGTTAAGCCATTGAACCAGATCACATACAAGTCTTGTGCTTCACAGACAAGCTTTTCCATTGTTTGACTCCTGCAAGCTCCAGCACACGGTCATGGGTGTCACTGCAGATAAAGCAACACTAAAGGTCATACCTCTGACATACGGTTTCCTCGCAAGATCACTTGGATTACCACTTAAATAAGTCCTGGGGCAAAATGAGGCCCTAAAACCATTAAAGTACACTAAATCTCATCCTTCCAGATAGCTTGGAAATCTGGAGGTCTGACTCCTGAATGAGGCTTCTCTGGGCTTCAGTTTCAGTTTCCTCAAGAGGAAACTGGGGGTGGACAAGCTCAACATAGATGAAGTCCCCTCTTACGGTCCAGTTGCTGTAAGAGGTTTTCACATAGCTAAATCAGAACAAAGGGACAAAGAACCTTGATCTTCTCCGGCTGGGTCATCGTGTGACAGGACCCAGGGCTGGGCAAGGGAATGGTGTGTCCACTCTATCCTATTTGGGGGAATCTCCTTCTGAACAGGCATGTGGGAAGGCTGGTGACAGGACAAATCCCTTCCCATCTCAGAACCACGGGCCTCTAGAGCAGCACTGACCAATACAACTTTCTGACATGCAGAAGTATTCAGTATCTGCGCTGTCCAGTATGGTGGCCCCTAGCCACCAGTGCCTTCTGAGTACTTGAAATGTGGAACTGAATTTTACATTTGATTGAATTTTAATGAATTTAAATTTAAATAGTGCCCTATGGCTAGTGGCTACCCTATTGAATAGAGCAGCTCTACAGCCGTAAGGCCTGTGGGCATCTTCCTGGAGAGAGGAGGAGGTCATTGAGACACAAGGAGACTAAGGGATTTGCCCAAAGGCATCCAGTGACTCCAAGGCAGAACTGAACCAAACCTAAGTTTTTTCTTATTCTAGGGCCATTTTTTCCTGCCTCACCCCTGCATACTTGGAGACTTCAGCCAGGCTTTTCAAAGGCTCCATGCCTTCCTACAGGTTAAGTAGCTACCCATGACCACGATGCTCTTCTGCCCCACATCCTCTCTCTGAACGGTAAACTCCTACCCATTCTTCAAGAACCAATTCAAACATGGCGACCTTCTCTCCACTTTCTGGCAGTTCCTGCTCCTTCCCCATCTTCCTGCAGCATTTTGTCTACTTAGCTTCCAGAGCACTCATGATGTAATTAGCTATTTATTTGTCTCCCCACTTGACTAGAATTCCCGAGAGGCACAGGCAGTGTTTTATTCTTCTCCCTGTCTCCAGAATCCAGCACAGGAGACTGGTCAACGAACATGTGTGGGATCAACTACTGAATGTACTACAATCGGCAGCCTCCAAATAAGAACAGACATTTCCCAGAAGATGAGGAGGTGAAACGAGGGATCAGGATGCCTGGGTTCTGTTTGTGACTCATGCTCAGTTGCTAGGTGAGCCTGGGTAAATCATGCCCCCTCCCTGGGCCTGAGGGGGTTGGACTGGGTCATCTCTAGGGCAGGAGCCAGCCCCCTCTCAGGGTCTGAATCTGAGGGACTCTGGGCTCAGTAACTTGAGCAGAGCTGGAGGGGGTTGTGGGAAGCAGTGGTCAGAGGTGGCCGCAGACGATAGCAGGAGCTGCTGGGAATGAGGCCTGAGGTCAGTGAGGCTGAGGGGCTGTCAAGCAGACACCACCACATCAGCAGCTGCTGCTGGGCCACTGGGCTGGGAGAGGATGACGGAGCCCTAGACAGGGCGGAGGGAAGACTGGGACAGCAGCAGAGCTTGGAACCGTCCAAACCGGAAAGAGGAGAAAGACAGAACAAAACAAAATACTTATTGCAGAAAATCCATGTCTGGTCAGTCTCCCCTCCCTGCCTCCTTCCCTTCCTTCTTTCCTTCACATCACGCATTCGCTCAATATTTCTTCACAGATTTCGGGAGCTCGGAGCTCTCAGATCATTAGACAAAGAAGCTGAGGCCCCAGATCGGGAGATGACTTACTCCAGGTCACATGGGGAACTACTGGCAAGTCTGGGACAAACAGCGCAGGTGCCTGCCTTCTCAGCTGTACCAAACCACCGTGGGACTGACAGCGAGTTGTGCGCCTCCCTGGCCTGCCCAGGACTCCTTGTGTGCTGTCACCTCCTTCACGGGGGACCTGGAGTGCCCGTCAGCCCTGCCAGGAACAGCAATCTCTTCCAGGGAGGACAAGGGGACTAGGGTGGTCCTCGGCCTCCTCCGGGCCTCACTCCTTGCGGAGTGGCTTGATTGGATGAGCCTTGGACTTGGAACCAGATGGTTCTGAATTCAAGTTCCTAGAGACTTTTTTTTTTTCCTGGATGAATTCAGAAAGCCACTCATCTCTCAGAATCAGCTTCTTCATCTATAAAATGGAGATAATTATCCGTCACAGGATTACGTGTTGAGGTTTAAATGAGATGGTGTGTGCGATCAGGCCTCAAAGACTGATTCAGTAAATGTTCTGTGAATAAATACGAGAAGGCAAAGAAAGAGCAGCCCTGTCAGTGGCCTCTGGCCTGGCACTTACAGCGAGGCCGTGGCGTTCTCCTGCTGGACACCAGTAAGTTCACAGAACACCAACACCAGACAAGGTCACCGTAATCATGACACGGCAAGGCAAAAACATACCCCTCCATAATCACATCTGAATACAGACAAAAACAAGAGTACTGTGCAAAATCGTAAAAATGACCCACATCCCCCTCTCTCGGGAACATGGGAGATGGTGGTGGTTTCTTGACCAATTATAGACTTAGTTCTCCCCCATTCTTCCCTGTCTTAGATAAAAAGATACCTAATCGCAGGATTGCCTCTGCCTTCTGACAACACCTAATGCAGAGCAAACTCCTGCTTACAACCAGGCCCTCCTAGCACCCCTTCACCGACCCCAAGCTGCCTCACGGAGCGCCATGTCCCTCATTCAGCAAGTAGCAAAACCCAAGCTTGCTTCACTACAGGTGTGTTCCTAGTGGCCTTCTGCTACGGGGTATTAACAAAGATATAAATGATGGGAGTGCAGCCCCCGTGGTAGAATAGTGGAGGGATACACACATACACACACACACACACACACACACACCATGTATGTATATATAGATGCATATACATTATATATATGAATTTTCTGTCTGAAGGATCTTTCCCTCAAATCATACAGTACAGATGACTTACTATTCTGCTTATCGATGAAATTGGCCATTTGGTCTAACCAGCCTCTGGTAAAATTTGGAAAATAACCGTCATAGACAAGGGAAGAAACTGAGACAAGGAGAGAGATTTTTATGGAAATCTTACCACGTGCCAGACTTTATCTTATTCAGTCCCATAGCCATTCTGTGGGGTTGCGTACAGTGTTATTTCCTGCAGTTTACAGATAGGGAAACTGAGGCTTGCAGAAGCTTGGTTAGTGTTTGGCTGGGACTTAAAGCCCGTGCTCCTTACACCCAGCCTGTGAGCTCCTCTACCCTCCCAGGGCCCACTCTGCCGCCCTGTCCCTGTGTGCCCTGGCAAACCAGGACCCCTAAATCCGGCTTCTCTAAACCCACAGGCCTAGGTAAGCCCTAACAATTAGTCACGAGTACAGCATAATCCATCAGAGATCAGAAGCCCTTCATGCATTCTCATTTTATAAGTGGGGAAACTGAGGCCCAGGGAAGTAAGTCCCCTCCCCTACCTGGGCTTCCTTCCAACAATTGGCAGAGCTGATTCCTACCAACTTGCAAGGGGCAATGCCATGTAGCTCCTCCCAACTCGGTGTTCAGTGACATCCCTTTGGGAGCTTGTTATCAGCCGCGGTATGAGTATTTACACCATGGATATTGGCGAATGCTATAAATCCGAGTTTTTGTTTGTTTTTATTCCTTCAGAAGAGAGCCGGTTAAAACATTTACTAGCACACCACTGGCGTCCTCCCACCTGTAAGGAAAAGGAACTGTAAACAGTAGTGGGGATGTGTTTGGGAACAGCTCCAACCAGAGTCCAGGCCAACTGAACCTCCACCTGGCGTGGCTGTGATTTTATCACTCATATCCATATGCTTTGTGATTTATTTGTGTCAGAATAATCCGAGGGTCTTGATGAAAATGTCTGAATCAGATGCTCTGGAGGTAGGGCTCTGGAATCTGCATTTAAATAGGTCTCCTCAGGTGACTTTTTTGGCTCCTGAGTTTGGGTATCACAGCCCTACATCCTCACTGCCTTACCACATGATGCCGCAGACACAGACAGCAGAGTTTAGGCCCACAAAAATATGCAATTCAGCCTCCATTCTTTTTATGATTACTATTATTTATTCGTTGGAGAGAGAGCACAAGCAGGGGCAGAGGGAGAGGGAGAAGCAAGCTCCCCGCAGCAAGGAGCCCAATGCGGGACTCATCCCAGGACCCTGAGATCATGACCTGAGCCAAAGGCAGATGCTTAACTGACTGAGCCACCCAGCCGCCCCAGCCTCCATTCTTGAATGCTTGCCATGTGCTAGCTGAGGGTGGATGAAGACAGGCCTGGGTCTGCTTCCGGCTTCTTTCCCCTGTCTCTGAGGTGATGTAGAGAGCTCACCGGAATCAGGCAGAATTCCACTCATGTCACCTCCCAGAAAGTTTCACATAAGTTTGCCTGCTGGGAAGTTCCAGTAGAATCTAGAAAATGTATAGCTAATTTTCAATTATCCACACAATTTGAAGCAGAATTGGGTTAGAGTTCTGGGTATGGTCTCCACTAGATGTGGGATCTAAAGCAAGTCCCTTAACCTCTCTGAGGTTCAGCTGCCTCCTCTGTAAAACTAGCATCTTCCCTAGAGTTTATGAGACTCAAATGAAATGACACTGGGAAGGCAGACTCGTTTATACAGTGCTAGGCACACATTTATCTCCTTAGTTCCCTCACCTTTGCAGGTGGGCCCTCCTTAGCTCTAGCACCATGGGACTGTCTCCCTCACCAGGCTGTGAGCACCTCAGAGAGGGACCTGAGCTTACCCACCTGCGGGTGTCCCGCACATAATAAGTATTTCCTAAAGGTCTGGTTTAAATATGAATGTATGACCTACATGTAGATATAGACAGATAAAGCCACCCATGCATAGACACACATAGACACTGGTATGGGATTATTCGCAGAGAGGTGACATGGAATTGTAAATGGAGCATAGGGCTTGGGGTCAGGAGTTTTAAGTATTAGGGTGGGAAACTGTATCCACTGCTGAACAATAAATTATCACAAACGTAGAGGCTTAAAACAACACGTCTTGGGCGCCTGGGTGGCTCAGTTGGTTAAGCGACTGCCTTCGGCTCAGGTCATGATCCTGGAGTCCCAGGATCGAGTCCCACATCGGGCTCCCTGCTCGGCAGGGAGTCTGCTTCTCCCTCTGCCCCTCCCCCCTCTCATGTGCTCTCTCTCATTCTCTCTCTGAAATAAATAAATAAAATCTTTAAAAAAAAAAAAAAAACACGTCTTGATGAGCTCACAGATTCAGGAATCCAGTATAGCTTAGTTGAGCCGTCCGCCTAGAGTCTCACAAATCTGCAGCCGAGGAGTCAGCCAGGGCTGCAGTATCATCAGAGGCCCAATTAGGGAAGGGTCTGTCTCCTCACTCAGGTCATTAACAGGCTTCAGTTCCTTGCAGCTGTACAACTGAGACCTTCACTTTCCTGTCGGCTGTCGGTCAGAGGCTGCCCTCAGCAACTAGAGTCGCCTGCAGTTCCTTGCCACCGGCGCCTCCCAACGTCGGCATCCCATAAGATGGCAGCCTGCTTCTTCAGGGCCAACCAGGAAATTGAGACACTTAGAGAGAGACACCAGCAAGATGGGTTCTGCAATTTTAAGTCATGTAACCATGTAACCACTTATGTCATAATGTGTACCCCATCCATTCCATCACCTTTGTTATATTCTATGTTAGCAGCAAGTCCCAGACCCTGCCCACACTCTCGTGGAAGGACTTACGGTCTCTCCACCACAGGAACTCAGATGAACCTCATGAAGGATCTTCCTTGTAAAGCTGGCAGACAGATTTGGGGCATGTTAGAGGTCTGAGAGACCTTCTAACCATTTCACTCTCCACAGGAGAAAACAGAAGCCCAGAGAGATGGAATCACCAATCAGTATACAGCATAATCAGACTGGAATCTAGACCCCCTGCCTTCCAATTTCCATTCTACTCTATTGCTTCTCTCCCTGCTTTTTGTCAGGACTTTGAGGCCAATAGACAAAAATTTAGGTGACACTTTGAAGACGTAACTCAGTGGACATTGGAATGTCTTGGAATAGCTACAGAATAAATCCAGATTCTTCGTATACGACATTCAGGGCCCTTTGACTACCTGGCCCAACCAAGCTTTCTTGTCTCAACTTTTACCAGCTCCCCCTGTATGTTCCTTCACAGAAAACTATGTGCAGCTTTTCCACCAGGAATGCCTTTCTCTTTCTATGCCTAGAAAACAAAGAAACAAAAAAAATCCACAAATAAATAAACCTACTTATCTTTTGAGTCCCAGTTCAGATGCCACCATCTCTGTGAAACCCTCCTTAATTCTTGTAGGCAGAACTAATCACTCCCTCCAATCACTCTCTCAGGATTTCGTTCAGTCTCCTGTATACCCCTTTTCATATGTATGATAGTTGTTTTTGAGTTCCGCTTCTCCTGTGAAACTCAGACCTTAGATTAGGGTTATTAGAAAGATGTGAAACCAATTTGGTTTAAACCAGTCCATCCTGTCTGCTGGCTTTGTCAAGAGACCCTCACAGCCTCTCCTGCTGAGCTGAAACACCACCAAGGTTAATGAGAGTATTTATTTCAAAGTAGATGTCTCCAGAAGCTCACTGCAAGTCAAGGAAAGGCTAGTTAGATCCCCACCCAATCACATTCTCCTCGACCGTTCCCTTAGCCCTTTGCTCTGATCAGTAAATCTCTACTGATTGATTGAACAGAATTGGACTGTCATTCAACAACCATAATTGATGTCTACCAAAGGCCAGGCCTATTCTAAGAGTTCAGGTTACAGAGATGCATAAGACTTAAGAAAAGGGCATGAAAAATCTAAAGCATGTGGGCTTTAGAACCAAAAAAGTTTGATTCAAAGCCAGACCCAACTACTTATCAGTTCTATGACCTTAAACAAGTCACTTAACTTCTCTGACCTCAGATTCCTCAGCTAAATAGGGGATAACGATGTCTGCTTCCTAAGCGCTGCTGTGTGCGTTACATGAGAGGATATATGTGCCTGGCCCAGGGCAGATGCCGTGCCCTTGACCCATCCACGAAGAATCACGAGTCACGCGGCAATACTTCTCATCCTCTGTGATGGATGCTGCCACAGACAGGAAGTCCCGGGTGAATGGAGGGACTCATTATATCGTATAGAAAAGGAGGAAGGGAAAGGCTTCAAACAGGATGAGCAGGAATGGCCAGGAGGACATTCCAGGCAGAGGGACCAGAAAGCACAAAAGCAGGCTGTCCTCACACCTTGTCTTCTATTTCATCTGCTTCCAGCCCAGGTGGCATCTAGGCCCTGAAGTTAACAGAGAGATAAGATAGCATCTTCCTTCCGTGACAGATGACTGACATTTTTATTTCTTTGCCATACCAAAGAAAGCGCCTTCTCTCTCAACCAGAAATATGAAATAATCCAATTTGCAGCTAAGTTAATGCTGAGAATTGAAATGCACTGGATTCTAAAGTTCTGATTCTAAGAAGAATGTCAAATGAGTCTCATTCCCAGTACATGTGATACATTTTAAAATGTTTTACCAAGTGTGAGGCTATCAAAATTGAGACATATTATGACCTGTGGGTGATAGAGTTGCTGTGGGAGCTCTTTGAACCTTCTAAGATTTTACATCCATGATTGCATGATCTAAATATCTTCAACCCCCCGAATCCTAGAATGTTAGCTATGGAGGACCCCGCAGAAGTTCAACCTCCGCATCTTCCTGATGGAGAAACTGAGGCCAAGATGTGGGGAATGAACTGCCTAAGACCATAATTTCTGACCCTGGGATGTAGGCCTGTCAACGTCGAGTCCAGGGCTCTTTCTGCTGTATGACAGTTACCTACTCCTGAGGGACTGTTAAAAGTTTAGGGTGGGTTTTCTCAAATTGTATACTTCCATACAATTTGAAAAGGATTCATTTCCTTTGCATCCAATCAGCCGTGGTTTGTTTGTTTGTTTGTTTTAAGATTTTATTTATTTATTTCACAGAGACAGCGAAAGAGGGAACACAGGCAGGGGGAGTGGGAGATGGAGAAGCAGACTCCCCACTGAGCAGGGAGCCTAACACTGGGCTTGATCCCAGGACCCTGGGATCATGACCTGAGCCGAAGGCAGACGTTTAAACGACTGAGCCACCCAGGCACCCCCAATCAGCCATTTTTAACAAGGTCAATACTAATAGGTTTTATCAAACCTCAGGCTCTTGACCATGCCCTTAGTATTTAGGCCCTGAAGGTGATAGAACCTTAAAGTAGAAAGGGATTTTGGAGGTCTAGCTTGTTCAACTCCCTTTCCACCAGAGAAATAGCCTTCTTGAGCATATTCAGTAATGCATTCATTTCTCCCAAGGGTATTCAGCCCACTGTGTGGCCAGGACTCCACGTTTCAGCAAGCAGAACTCTGTTTCTCTGTCTACTCTGTCCATTAAGAGAAAAGGAAGAAGGGAAAGGATGCTTACTTATTGAGCACCATTCGGGTACCAGGCACATGTGAGGGGCTTGGGTATATCACCTCAATTGGTTCTTAAAATATCTCTCTAAAGTAGATGTGATCATTCCAATATATGACCGAAAAAAAAAAAAAAAAGACTCAGAGAGTTTCAATAATGTGCTCAAGTTCATCCACAGTAAGTGGAAGATTCAAGCCCATGTTAACTCTTTGGAATGTCCTGCCTCCCCTGCCTTCTGTCTCTCTTCCGTAAAGCCTTTCGGCACGCCGCACTACAGCATCCTTTCAAAATAAAAAATCCCCCGCTTAAATGCCTTTGATGGCTCTTCAATACCCACTTGAGGTAAATAGTCCAAGCTCTTTACCTTAATATCCAAGGCCCTTGACAATCTGGCTCCTGCCGGACTTTGCAGGCTCGCTCCCCTCTACTCCGCCAGCGCATCTGAGGTTTTCCAGGAGGATGCCTTTCTATCTGCACTTGCTGCCTGAATGCCCTTCCCTTCTCTGCCTAAAGCTCCGCAGAGGATGTCACCCCCTTGATGGGGCCTTCCAGGCTCTCTGCAGAATTCATTCTTCTCTGCCCTCCTCCAGCACATCGTACACACCCCCTTTTGCACTGTTTCGGTCCTGCGTAGTCTAAGACCCTCTGGGGCAGGGATTGTATTTTACTTCGCTTTGCATTCTCAGTTCTTGACACATAATAGTAAATGCTATAAATATTTATGGACTAGAATGGAGGCTTAATCCTTTTCTGGATGTGAATCCTTCCATTACCTGAAGATCTCTCTGAGATCCGCCTATGCCATTCTTTTCCTAGTTATTTCTTCTCTAGACCAGAGAGTCCCAGCTCCTCCAGCTGTTTCTTGTAAAGTCCAATTTCCAGAATCTTGGGGGTTCCTGGGGGGCTCGGTTGGTTAAGCGTCTGCCTTCGGCTCAGGTCATGATCCTGGGATTGAGCCCAGGGAGTCAGCAGGGAGTCTGCTTCTCCTCTCACTCTGCCCCTCCCACCCCTGCTCCTGCTCACTTTCTCTCTCTCTCTTTCAAATAAATAAAATCTTTAAAAAAAAGTCTGATTTCCAGATTTTTATCATCTTGGTCATTTGCTTCTCGGTGACAATTTGTCAATATCCCTCTTTTAAAATATGATGCCTAGGACGAAACTTAGGAGATCGGATGAAGTCTGGCTACACCAGAACAGAGTTAAGAGGATTCCACCGTTTGATTTAGAGGTAACATTTCTTTAACCATGTCTGTGTGCCAGGCATTTCTGCCTACTTTATCTTCTTTCACTCCTGCAATAATCCGGCAAGGTAGGAGCTGTTTTTTCTGCCTGATAGATGAGGATACTAGCCATCTGGTAAGGTACTTTGAGAACAAGTTAACTTAAAGTCACACACCCAGAGCACAAAGCGAGCTTGCGGCCAACTGATACCTTGAGCTCATTTTGACGTCAACCGCTGTCAAGTTATTTTTTTTTTCTTGTTACCAGCTAGTAACAGGCTTAAGAGTAACTGAGGACAAAAAGAATCTGTGCCTTTAGAAGGGTGTGGAGCCACAGCTTAGAGAAAAGGTAGGTTGGGTTAATGACCAACTTCCTAACAATAACAACCTTTATCTAGGACCTCAGACAGAGGCTGGAATTTCTCAGCCACGTAGCTTCCTAGAACTATTTTTATTTGGTATTTTACAGAAGGGAAAAGAGCAGAAATGTCTTAATCAGTGAGATTTGGGTTCAGCACTTCTCTGCAAAGCCCTCAGACCATCAGAATTTGAGCAGCCAGTCCAGGCGGGGCCCTGTGAGTTACAGAGTAGGCAAGAAGGAGGCTGCTGCTCTGGTCTATGGCCTGGGCCTGCGAGGACCCCACTGCACACATCATTCCATAAATATCTACCGAGCATCACTGTGTTTCACGTATGGTGTGAAGTGCTGAGCACGTAATGAAGATTCTAGAGTCAGTTCCAGCCTTCTGGAGCATATCACCAGCTGGAAGACAGGTGCAGAAGCAAATGATATGTACGTGACCTAGGAAGTGTAATGATGAAAGGATGTGCCCAGGCTACTAAGGGAGCAAGAGAAAGGATATTTAACCCGTCCTGGGCGAGGGTGAAGACAAGGGATCAGGGGAAACTTTAGCTTCACGGTTGAGCAGGAGTTAACCTGGTGAGGGTAGGAGGAAGAGACAGAAAAAAGAAGAAATTCCAGGTATGAGCAGAGGCTCAAAGGCATAAAGTTCCCATAGAGTATAGAAAAAATTACAGGCATTTTGGTGCTTAATTACACTTCAAGAGGCTGGGGAGGTAGACAGGATTATCAAGTGTGTGTTGTGTGCGAGGCACTGTGATAAAACACTCACATACAAGGGGCGTCTGGGTGGCTCAGCCGTTCAGCATCTGCCTTCGGCTCAGGTCATGATCCCAGGGTCCTGGCATCCCACATCAGGCTCCCTGCTCCGCGGGAAGCCTGCTTCTCCCTCTCCCACTCCCCCTGCTTGTGTTCCCTCTCTCGCTGTCTCTCTTTCTCTGTCAAAAAATAAAAATCTTTAAAAAAAAAAAAAAACACTCACATACAAAACACCTTATTTCAGATCATCAACTCACTCTGTGACCTTGAATGAGTGACTGCACTTCTCTGGGCCTCGTGAGTAAAATGAGGATGAGATGAATTCCAAGGCCCCATCTAATCTCAACTCTGGCATAACCGAGGGGAAGGCATTCTCATCTATGGTCTGTCTACCATGTTTACAGAAATGCTAGTCAGAATGATGGAGCATCATGGCCCTGTTTCCCCAAAAAGAAGAAATTCCAGGTGTGAGCACAGGCTCATAGGCAGAGTATTCAAGAGGAAGCGAATTCTGTTAGACTTGAAAATGTTTACCAAGCATCTACTGTGTGCACGATTCAGAAAAGACACAGATTAAAATTGCTATGTAGCAGGGCGGGTGATGATAAATGCCATCGGCAAGGGTCAGATGGCGAGCTGTGGGGAGCTCAGGGTTGGGAGAGATCTGAGCCAGCTTGGAAGGCTGGAGCAAGGATTCCTGGGGGAGAAGGCGTTTGTGATGGGCACAGGGTGCACAGAAGGTCAAGGAAGAGGCTGAGCAGAGGCATTCCTGGCAAAGGAAGCAGCAAGAGCCTGGCAAACCAATCAAAAACTGTACTTCTGCTCCCCCCACCTGCAGCCCCACTTCCCCCTGCACGTCCTCTGCTCATCCCACCCTGCCCACTCTCAGGATTCTTAGCTGACAGTTGAGGCTCTCCAGAACTAAGCCTCGTTCTCTCTGTCCAGCTCATGCTGCTCCTATGTGGACCCTCTGCTCCAGGACACAAAGCTATTCACCATTTCTTAAATGCTCCCTCAGTTTTCTGTTCCTATCTCACTCTATCTTCTCCAGACAATGCCCCCTTCCCCTAATACTCCCTCTCCCCCCCTCTAACTTTCCTACCCATCATTCAAGGTCAACCTAAAATACCACCTTCTCTATAAAACCCTCCCTGACTCTCTTCCAAACATGGCAACATTCTGACTGCATTTCCCTCCTGGCACTTGGTACTTCCTGCCTTGCATAGGAATACCTTTCCTCATGAGACTAACTCCATGAGCAGAATGCCATGCTATATGGGTATCTCTCCCAAGGGTTTCACACAGGGGCACTCAGTAACAGAGCAGGTGATCAGCTCCCCAGTAAACACATGGGCCGTAAGCAAAGTGGTCAGAGGGAGAGGGTAAACAAACCTGCCCTTTGACCATCATGGAAGGAGAAGGGGAGTTCTGTCGTCATGGGCTATCCAACATCATTGCCCTAAACTCAGGGGAGGTATGGAGCTCACCTCTAGCTCCTGCAGCGCACTCTGTTATCCCATCCTCATAATTGCTTCTAGGAGGTTCAGGGCTCCTGGTGAATCCAATCAGAAAATTTCCAACTATTCTTCTGATGACAAACTTAGTATACAGATGAAATCTGTTTAAAGTGCCCATTTGATGATCTTACGCAGCCTTAAAACAGAAAAATGAGTCACAAAAGGCCAACAGCCAGAAGAAGGTGGGAAAGGGCAAACATCCACATCAGGATGGAGGTGAAGCATGTGATGGGCTTCAGGGCCACCACCCCACACCACCCCCACTTGTTGTAAGCTCCATAAGCCAACTTTTCCTTTTCCTTCACCAATTCTCCCTTGGGATCCCTGTCCACCCAAAAGTGAAAATGAAATGTTGGACTATAAAAGTACACTACTGTTTCCTTGATGGTCAGTCCCGAAATAATCATTCTTTCTTGCTGTCCCTTATGGAGGGACATACCATGTCATTCCTTAATGTATTATATAAAACAGCAGGCCTGGGGTTTGCTAGCATTCCTTCTTAAACTTTTTTTTTTTTTCCTATTTTCTTCCCTCTCTGTTGCCTCTGCACTTCTGGGCTTCCGCCCCTCTGCAATCCTTTCCAAGGGTCTGCTCCCAGCCCAAATCCACGCTCCATCCGCTTCTTGGTTTTAAAACTCCTTGTGTCTCCTTTTTAGAAATTCAAACATTAAGCAATGACATCTATGACACACTGTGCCCGGGGATACTAAGTGGAATAAATGGGCAGTGCTCCCCTCAAAGAAGAGACAGACTCAGCTAAGATGCTACAATGTGATGCACGTCATACAGAGACATTTACCAAGTGACAGCACAGAGGAGGGAGCAAGGAATTCTTCCTGAGAAGTGTCAGAGACGTTTTGACCTGGGGAGAAAAGAGAAGCAGGAATCCAAAAGACAATATATACCCTTGTCTATTTTCTTAGCAAGCCTGGAGGAACAGCTCCTTCAGAAGAAGCCTTGTCTGAGAGAGTGAAGCTACAGGTGTGAACAAGGTTCCTGATCCCAAGAAACTTACAGCCTAGAAAAGGAGTTTAAAAATGTACCCTAATAATGGCAAGACAACACTTATCGAGCCATGGAGTTACAGAACAAACCAGCAGGGGAGTTCATAGAGACTTCTCCCTGGGTGTAGTAGGCAGAATTCTAAGAAGGTCCCCAAGATATCTGGCCCCTGGTCTATGCATCCTGCATAATCCCTGAGAGAGTGTATATGATGAATCTTACTCTCGAGATTAGGTTTATGTAGCATGGCACAGTTGCCCTCGAGTAGGGAGGTTACCTGGCTTGACCTAACCTAATTACAAGTTTTGTAAAAGCTCAGAGTTTTCTCTGACAGTTGAAGAAGGAGAAATCAGAGAGATTCAAAGAGTGAGGAGGATTTGATGTGAGATTCTCTGTCGATGAGATGGAAGGGGGGCCATGAGGCAAGGACCTAAAAGTCGCCCCCAATTGACAGCCAGCAAGGCAACGGGGATCTCAGTCCTAGAACCATAGAGAAATGAATTCTGTCAAGAAGCTGAAGGAGCTGGGAGCAGACATTTTCCTCATCAAGCCTCCAGATAAGAAGATAGCTGGCCAGCACTTTGACTTCAGCCATATGATACCCCGAGTGGAGAACCCAGCCATGCCTCGCCAGACTTCAGACCCACAGAACTAATCAATGGTGGTGCTAAATTTGTAGTAATTTGTGGTAATTTGTTACGAAGCAATAAGCACTTACAACACTGTCCTCTTGTTGGCTGTTTACATACCAATTTCCCCAACTGTGTGCTCCTTGGATTCAGGCCATATCTAATTATCCTCGTAACCTTAGGCTACTCATAAGACAGGTACTCCCTCAAATTCCATCAAATGAATGTTTAAAGGAGACTCAGGGATGCAGATGAGGACCTGGATGCAGATCAGGATCTGAATACACTCTGCCCATTCCCTCCTCCCAGAGGCAGGGAGACTGACGTGGAGCCCAATGCTCAGACAAGAGGAGGAGGCCCCTTTCAGTCCAGCGCTCCAAGGCCAATATAGTCCACAGACAAAGCAAGTTTCCCGGCCTTAGCTGTCCCAGCTACAGCCCCAAACTTGGCTTAGGTGGACTAGCTTTCAAGGAGCACTGCTCACAGAAGCATCATTAATCAAGAGTCCCTGTGTGACCTGAGAGTTACCATGTTCTAAATAATACCCACATCCATCTCAGTAGGGCTCTTGGGATTTATAGTTCACAGAAGATCTTAGCTATAGGTGAAAGCTGAATATATTTTCAACCAGTCAAAGTAAAAGTAAACAAGTCCTTGAATCTCAGCTATTCATTTCTTGTGAAACATTGTTGTTTTTAATATGAAATAAAAAAAAAAACCACACAACACAATGAACACTTGTGTACCCTCCACCTTGCTTGCAAATAGTTAAAATTCCCTGTGTGTCTCCCTGATGGCATTCTCACCCCCAGCCCCCTAGAGATAACCACTCCCCTGAACTTATTGTTTCCATGTTGGTCTTTATGTTTTCCTACGTGTGTATGTGTGTCCCTCAACAAAGCTGATAATGCTTTGCTTATTCTTAAACTTTACATAAGTGGCAACATGCTGCTTATCCTTTTTGGTTCAGTGCTACTTCTAAGATATTTTCATGTTATTACATGTGGCTCTAGATCAGGGTTTGGCAAATCTTTCTATAAATGGCCAGACAGTCAATACTTTAGGCTCTGTAGGTCACAAGGCCCATTGTAACACAAAAGCAGCCATACATAACCTGACTGGGTTCCAAAAGACCTTTATTTTCATATAAGTTTCATCTGTCATGAAATATTCTTCTTTTGATTTTTTTCAACCATTTAAAATGTAAAAGCCATTCTTAGCTTCTGAGCCATACACAAACAGGAGTGGGCTAGATTTGGCCCAAGGACCCAGGATTTGTCAATCTTGCTTTAGATCATTCATTCTTATTGCTATAGAATATTCTGTTCATTTTACATCCTTTAAACACATTCCCAAATATTTACAGGCTCAAGAAATTTAGGAGGCACCGTTTTAGATCAGACACTGGTCCTGCTCTTAAGAAATTTACTGTGTACATAGGCAAGATAAAACATGTTAACCAATAATAAGGTAGAAAGTGATAAAGACCCTAATAGACGTTTGAATGGCCTGCCATGAGAGCTAACAGGAGTGGAGGCAGGAGAGCTCGTTTCATTTTGGCCCAGTGTTTGAGAAAATGGGCTATAGAGCCGGGATGCCTGGGTTCCTATTCTGACTCCACCATTTACTGACCGTGTGACCTTGGACAAGTTACTTTATCTTCTTGTGCCTTGGTTTCCTCATCTGTAAAATGCAGATCACAGTCATGCTTACTGCATAGGTTTGTTATGAAAATGCAATTGTCACAAGAATTAATTTAGTACATGCAAAGCATGTAGAAAGTGCTGGTTCAAAGTAAGCATTACATAAACGTTGGTTTTTATTATTCAAGCTGGAAGATCATGGAAGGCTTTGTGGAGGCAGTATGAAATCAGAGTTTTTAAAAGAGGGGAAGGATTAGGACATACAGAAATGGAGAGGAAGGAATTCTAGAAGACAGAGCAGTACCTGGAAAAGCCCAGAGTGGCAAAGGACAAATGTAGAAAAGTACAAGTGAACCAAGTAAAGGAGAACCAAGAGAAGTGAATTTAGAAAGGAAAGTTATGGCCCGACCATGGAGAGCCTTGAGTTCAAGGCTAAGACATTGGATTTTGTCCTGTAGGTACTGAGGACTGCTTAAGTTTTAGGAACTGGGGTTTGACATGATGCTTCTAGCTCTTGGCAGCTGTGGGAGGCAAGTTTGAGAGGAGTCAGAATTAGGTTACAACTCCAACAGTCCAGGGAATGGGGCCTTCACTGGGGAAAAGGCAGGATGCTTTGGAAATGGACTGGATGTGGAAGACAGGGAGGCATTTTAAAAAGCACCACCATGGCTTTAAGACTGGGTGACTGGGAGGATGGCAATGCCATTGTCTGAAATGGGGAACACAGCTAGAAAGAGAAGGTTTAGGAGGGAGAGTCATGATTTTGGTTTGTAAGCCATGAAGTTTAAGGACTCTGTATGGAATTGTCTAATGGAACTGGAGCTAGGAACAAATATGGTTGGGAACGGGCTGGTGACCTAGACTACATGGTTCGAGTTAATCCTTCCAACAACTTGATGAAATAAGTATGTGATTACCCTCCCTCTATTGTAGAAAGGAAGAAACTGAAACTAGAGAAGTTAAGGCTAACCCCACAGCTCACAATCAACCACCCCACTCAACTGACTGCAGCTGACTTTCTCAGGGCTTCACCCTAGGACAGTCCCTCAGACCCTGCTCAGACTATTTGATGCTCTGGGGAGCTTGGACTATTTACCTTCTTGGCTTTAGCAATTTGGAAGCAGATGTGAAGGGGGTGGGCATAATGACAGCATGATAAGTGGCAGCTAACAACCAGAAACTTGAAGAAACCATCATGAGAACCCCAAATCATAGCATTCTGGGGACATTTGTTAAGGTGGAATATAGTCCTTCACTCTTCAACAGCCCAAGAGGATTTCTTCATAATAAAGCCCGATATTGCTACCAGTTTGTATTCATAACGAATCAAGAAAATAATAAGTCTATTTCTGGAAGTTCCAGATAGCTAGGAAGTTCCTAATACATCTTTTTTTTTTTTTTTTAAGATTTTATTTATTTGACAGAGAGGGAGAGAGAGAGCGAAGCAGGCTCCCCGCTGAGCAAGGAGCCCAATGTGGGACTCAATCCCAGGACCCCGGGATCATGACCCGGGCCAAAGGCAGCCGCTTAATCGACTGAGCCACCCAGGCATCCCGCTAATACATCTTTAAAAGATTTTCACCTGGTAATAATTTCTTATTTTAATGTTATAGGAGCAGACTCTCAGCACTCTGGGGGAACTTCTCTTCAAAAGCAGCTTTCCAGATGGCAGAGATTTTGATTCAGTTGTTTCCCCCCCCCCCCCCCCCACTGCCTAAAGAGCCCTAGAGGTATGTGGAGGATAGCCTGGGCTGTGTAGCTTTAGGGGACCCTCTGCCAAGATTCCCAGTCCTACTCAGGTAACTTCTTGGTAACTTCTTGTCATGGGTAACTTCTTCCCTTCCTCTCATCTGCCTCCCTGACTTGCTTCTCAGAAAACAGGCAATAAGAGGTAACAGCGTGCTGGGGTCAGAAGGAGAAATAGCATCCACAGCAAACATGAGCACAATCCTCAGTACACAGGGCCCAGTGGAAATAAAGGAATAAAACGCTTGCCCTGGTGCTGACCTGTCAGGTGGTGAGGCCATACCAAATTAGGAATCAAAAGACCAACATCTGTGTCCTAGCTCTGTTGCTTACCTGCTCTGCACTTTCCTGTTTCTATCCCTCTGCCTGGAATGCCAGTGCCTTATGAACATATCCCTCAAGTCCTGGCTTGGGTCTTGAGAGCTCTTTCTGAAACACAAATCTGATTAAGTTACTCCCCCATTTAACACTCAGTAGGTTCTCAGTGCCCAAGCAGGGCCATTCATAAACGCTTTGGTCTCAAGATCCCTTTCCACTCTGAAAAATCATTGAGGATCTTGAAGGGCTTTTTTAAATGCAGTTTGTTCCTTCTGTCAATATTTACCATATTAGAAATTAAAACTGAGAAAGTTCTAAATTTTTATTCATTTAAAAATTACAATAATAAACTCATTACAGTTAACATAAGCACATTTTCAATGAAAAATATATTTTCTACAACAAAATGTTAAAGAGCAGCGTCTTACATTTGTGCAAATCTCTTTAACGCCTGGCTTAAAAGAAGACAGCTGGATCCTAAAATCTGTTTCTGCATTTAAGCTGTTGCAATATCATATGTCCTATATTCTATGGAATACGTCACTGTACACTCATGAGAGAATGGGTGGAAAAAAGCAAACCACATGTAGCATTATTCTGAAAATAATTCAGAGCTCACTGACCCCTGAAAGGATCCGAGGGACATTCACGGGTCCCAGAACCACTTGATGAAAACCACTGGCCTACAAGGTGAATTCTAAGGTAGACATACAAGGACATTCAGTGTCATTCTAGACCCTATAATACCTCCTCCCAGGTTCTGGCTTCCTTTCCCTGTCTAGCTTCAAGCTGCATCATCACCATATCCATATGTCTCCCATACTCCCGCCACACCACTCACACCAGCCAGCCATACGGTGTCATGCCTTTACGCCTTTGCATCCATCCTTCCCTCTGCCTGAAATTAGCTTCCCCCTTGCAGGCTCTTTCAAGAGTCAATTTGAACGTGTTGGACTCTCGGGTGCCTCCTTTGACCCACCCTAACAGAGCTGACCACTCCCTGCAGGCAGAGTACAGGCTTTGAAGTCAAACAGGCTGGAGATCAATCTTCTCCACTCAGTCATTTCCTGGCTGGGTGACCTTGGACAAGTGGTTTCACCCCTCTGCTAAGGATTACCCGCGGTGGACGTGGCGGTTAATCCAGAGGAGTATATCGGAGTGCTAGCGGGCACTGAAAGAATGACCTTTTGTACAGTGCCTGGCACAGAGGGCTCACCGCGTACTTGACGAATCGGGTGGAGCCATGAAGGACCGCGGGAGCTTGTACTTAACTTAGCATTTACTTAGCAGGTCCCTGCACGGTCCCATGGGCTTTACAAGCATTAACTTAACCTCACAGCAGCCCCTCGGATCAAGGACTATCACGTGAGAGTTGAGGGCCCTCAAGGAGAGGAGCGAAGTCACTTGCTCAAGGTCATCCATCACACAGCTGGTCAGCAAAGGGGCGGGGACTCGAGCCCCAGAGCGCCCGCTCTGCGTCAGCCGGGCTGTGGGGCCGAGACCTGACCGCTCTTGGCTCCGCCGTCTCGCCCACGGGCCCCCGCGCCGCCTCGGAGTGGGCGACCGGCGGCGGGACTCGAACCCGAGCTCCGAGCCCTCTCCAGGCCTCAGTTTACCCGTCCGGGAGACGCGGCGCGGAGAACCGGGCCGGGCGCGGATCCGGACTCCGGGTGGGAGGCGACGGGGCTAACGGGGCCGGGCCGCTCGGTGGCGCCCTCCCCACGCAGCCCCGCCCCGCCCCCCGCGCGCGGGCCCAACGGCCAAGGCGCGCGCCACCCTGCGGCGGGAGGGGGAGGGGGAGGTGGGGGAGGTGGGGGGGGAGGGGGAGGAGAAGGGGGCGGGGCCGAGGACCCGCCGCCGCCGCCGCCGCCGCCGCCACCGCCGCGGTCGAGCCCACCGCCGCCAGCCCGCCGGACAGCCCGCCCGCCGCCCTCCGGAGCCGCCCCCGCCCGCCCCCTTCGCGCGTCCGCTCCGGGTCCCTGCGCAGCGGAAACATGGCGGCGGGAAGGGAGTGAGCCGCCCCGCGCCGCCTCTGCGCCCGCAGGTAAGCGCCTCCGCCGCCGCCTCCGCTCCCCGGGCAAGCCCGCGCCCTGAGGGCTCTGGGCCGGCGGGGGCCGCCCCGGGCGAGGAGGCGGTGGCGGGACCTGCCCGGCCGCCGCCCCCGCCCCTCGGGGCCCGCCGGCGGGCCGTCTGCCGGCTGTCGGGCCGGGGGCCTGTCTGTGGTGCGAGCGCGGCCGCGGCTCTTCGCGGCCGTGTCAGCCTGGCCCCCAGCCCCGGCGGCCTGCTGTGCCTCCGCGGCCGGGCGGGCGAGGCCCGGTGACCCGCCCGCGGCCCTGACGCGGTAGGGGCGCCCGGGGGGCCCGGCGGCGCAAACTCGAGGGCGGGGGCGCGTCTGGAGGGTCGGCGTCGCGGCGGGTCCGAGCGGCCGCCGCTCTGTCCGGGCAGGCGGGGCTGGGGGCGGCCGGGACGGTGGGCTTGGCGCCGAGGGCCGGGAGCCGGAGCGGCTATCAGTCTGCGGCGGGTCCGTCGCTCCGCTCGGACGCGACAACTGAGGGATGCCTGGGGGTCCGGGCGGCTCGGACCGAGGTCGGCGGGCGTGCGGAGGGCCCGGAGCTGTCAGCCGCGGTCCTCGGTCTGGCTCCGGCGGCGGGAGCTGCGCGGGGACACTCACGTGGGCCGCCGGAAACGGGCGGGGAGAGCAGGTTTCAAACCTCGGGGCCGCGGGGCACCGCGGAGGGCAAGCGGCCAAGCGGGCTGGACCCGGGGTACAGCTGAGCGCCAGCCGGAGAGGAATGAAAGGGGTTTCCGGGAGACGGGCGAACCCCAGAACATCTCCAGACTGGAAGGGAATTTAAAGTCATCTAGGGCTCCTTTCTCCCATCGCATACCAAAGTCCCTTTGAAAATCCCCAAATCCACCCTAATCATTTGAACTAACCTGTTTGAACACCTCCTCCAGTCATGGGAAACCCATTTCTCCCCAAGGAAACCCGTTCTGTTCCTGACGGCTTTGGTTTTGAGAAATATCGTTTGGTTCAAAGAAACCGCTGCCTCCCATTCTTTCTAGTTCCTTTCCCGTGTGGACAGCTGTTGAGGTATCTGAAGATAGTAATCATGTCCCCAGAGTCTTGTCTTCTCTTCACTAATTCCAGTTCCTTCAGTTGTTTCTTACATGCCGAGGTTCTCCGATCCCTTCTCTGAATGAGCTTGACCGTATCCTATTTAAAGGAGAGCTACTTAATGTGTGTGAGGAGACAGAACCTATTAAGTTTCTCCAAGAAGTTCCTTGGTCCTTTGAAAGATTGACCTGCTTAAATAAAAAGTATCCCCTTCCTAATTTCTGTGCTGTATTTTGAACTTTTTTTTTTTTAAATCCAATATGTTAAAACGAACTGAAAGAGATCCTGTTTTGTGAAGATGTTTGGGTTTCCCTCGTTTTTAAATAAATGTCTATAAACACTTTATCAGATGAGCTGATGTATATCAAAGGATAGCAATGCACCATGAGAATAGGAGAGATTATTTTTACTCTGAAAAAGGATTGAGACTCAGTTTGGGGCCAGACTGCAATTTAATATTTAGTTGGAGAGGGACATGCTTATTACATTGAACTCTTTGCTCTGTTTCTAACTGCCAGCAGAAGGCCCAAAATTACTATGAAAAAGAACAGTTTCTGTTGCTCACTTACTAGCATTCTTTTTTATTTTTTGCTTTTTCATCATTTAGCCTTGGTATGTGAGGGTTAAGTTTTTAAAAAGTGTCTTTTACCAATATCCTAAACTATCCTAAGCAACCCTGCAGGTTAGTAATTTTTAAGCCCAGCAGAGATGTGATGGCCTTGTAGATAAAATGCCAAACTCTTGTATCTGGGACCCTGTTCAAATTCTAAGCAAAGTTTCACTGTCTTTGTAACATAGGCAAGCACATACCAGCAGTCAGAATTGGTTCTTTATCTTTGTTCTTGTGTCTTTATTTTTTAAATTGGTCGGTGGTTTTGAAGTTTGCAGCACACATGTCAAGTTTTGATTTCTGGTTTGTTTGTGCAAATGCTATTTCCCTTTTACGTTAAGTTGGGTAAAAATTTGTATAGAACCATTCTGTACAGAACTATACAGGCTCAGGAAAGGCTCTGGTTCCTTCCCTTCAAAGAACTTGAAGTTAGTGGTTGGAAATACTGAAAACTCTGTGAGAAAGAACTGGTGTGAATATACCACTACAATTTTAAACTCAACATGTCCTAAACTTTACTCCTATCCATCTACTTTGTGTCAGGAACTATGCTTATGTACTGTGTTTAGCTGGGTATACAAAGATGAATAAGATATATTTTCAATCCTTGTGGAGCTGGTAAATTAAATGCCCAGGGGCACCTGGGTGGCTCAGGCGTTAAGCGTCTGCCTTCGGCTCCGGTCATGATCCCAGGGTGCTGGGATCGAGTCCCACATCGGGCTCCCTCCTCCAGGGGAAGCCTGCTTCTCCCTCTCCCACTCCTGCTGCTTGTTCCTGCTTTCGCTATCTCTGTCTCTGTCAGATAAATAAATAAAATCTTTAAAAAAAAAAATTAAATGCCCAAATAGGTCATCTCAGAATAAAAGGTGAGAGGGATGCATTTGATGCTGTGGTTGCCCCAAGGTCGGGGCGTTTAGACTAGCGTGGGCCTTGAGGGAAGGCTTTGGGAAGAGGTGACACCTGACTCATATAATAAATGGTAAGAAGACAGTCATGCAGAGAAGAGTAAAAAGTGTGCTTCCAACAGAGAAAACAGCTCAAGGAAAGGCATCAGTGTGAGAGAAGGAATGGCTTGCATAAAAAACCACAAGTGGGGGACACCTGGGTGGCTCAGTTGGTTAAGTGTCTGCCTTCAGCTCAGGTCATGATTCCAGGGTCCTGGGATCGAGTCCCACATCGGGCTCCCTGCTCAGCCAGGAGCCTGCTTCTCCCTCTGCCTGCTGCTGTCTCTCTTTCTCCCTGACAATAAATAAAGTCTTAAAAAAAAAAAAAAGAAAAGAAAAGAAAACCACAAGCGGTTTGAAACTGCTAAGAATATAACAAGAAAGACCTGGGTGGGCACCTGGGTGGCTCAGTCGGTTAAGCATCTACTTTTGGCTCAGGTCATGATCCCAGGGTCTTGGAATCAAGTCCCACATTGGGCTCTCTGCTCAGTGGGGAGTCTGCTTCTCCTTCTCACTCTCCCTCTGTCTTCTCCCTCCCTCTCTCTCTCTCTGTCAAATAAATAAAATCTTTTTTTAAAAAGACATAAATGGTAAGCTGTAAGGCTGCAAATACAGGCAGAGACCATATCATAGTAGACCTTGTCCTTGTATGCATAGGTATCTTGAAATTAATTCAGTGGGTGATTTTTTTAATCACTGAAAAGTTTTTATCAGACGTGGGTAGAATACATTTTTTTTTAAAGATTTATTTATTTATTTGAGAGAGCGAGAATGAGAGAGAGAGAGAGTACATGAGAGGGGGGAGGGTTAGAAGGAGAAGCAGGCTCCTCGCCAAGCAGGGAGCCCGATGCGGGACTCGATCCAGGGACTCCAGGATCATGACCTGAGCCGAAGGCAGTCGCTTAACCAACTGAGCCACTCAGGTGCCCTGGTAGAATACATTTTTAAAATGTGGTCATAGGGATGAGAAGAAAGGGATGAAGTTTCGAGAATCTGTGAGGCTTTATGATTGATTGGATGTGTAGATGAGAGGGGCCAGGAGTCCAGCATGATGCTCAGAGTTTTGGTTTGGGTGACTAGGGGGATGGTGGTGACATTAACTGAGACAGGAAACACTAGATGACGAATTCAGTTTTGGACTTGAAGATTTTTCAGTAGCTTGAGTTAAATCAGTGAACAAATGTAGTGGAAGTAAGCTAGAAAAAAGGGAGGTTGTGGTCAGAAAGTGGAATATTGGAGTTAACTTGTGTGGTATGGAGCTCTTCTAGGTGACAGCTAGGTCTCTGTGTGTGGGTAGCTGAGGTACAGCAGAGGTGAAGGTCCGTGAAGCTGAGTATGACAGGAACTGCGAGGTTGTTGTATTGAATGGGTCATCTGTGTGGATAGGGAAGTGATTTAGGATGCTAGGGTGTGGGGAAGAGGATGATTGTGACCCAGGTGCGGTGAGTGGAGGGGATTAATCAAGAGGGTGGCAGATGACAGATGAAGAGGAGGGGTAGAGAGTGATACAGCCAGATGGTGGACACCTCAAAGGAGGAGGAATTTTTAAACGGAAGAGTGGAAAAGTAGTGGTTTTTTTTACTTTTCCTTCTTGGGAGCAGGGTTCTGATCTCTTCGTCTTTATTCAGGACTCATATTAATCACTTTTGGCTCTGAAGAGTCTGTTCTTAGTCTTGAAAAGTAGGAGGGCAAGTACCCTATATCACTTCCTTTCTGCTGATGCTTAATGACAAAAAAGTCAATGGAGGTTTCCCCATTGATGATTAGTAGGTGGATAGGAAACAATCAGATAAAGCAGTGAGGTTATACTCACGGTTTCTGGGAAGAGTTAGAAACTCTTTGAGAGTTACATTTTGAGTTAGAAAGAGCAAGATTCAAATCTGGCCTCTGTCACCTACTAACCTTAGGACTATAAGCAAATTGTCTAACCTGTGTGACTTTCAGTGTCCTTACCTATAAAAAATAAATTCCTATTTCATACGGTGTCACAAAGATTACATGAAATTATGTGTATCAAATCACTAGAAAAGCAATTCAAAGGAAATGTTAGTTCTCTTTCAGCTACCTTTAAGGGACTTAAGCTCTGCTGGCTGAACTTTTCTCACGCTTACTTAAATTATAAGGCAATAAATACTCAAAGAGAGGAAAAGCAAAGGGATGCAGAGTTCAGAGGAGGGAGCCATCATTTCTCAATATTGGAAGCAAGGTTAGGTTTCACACTCAAATTTCATTTGGGCATTGGATAACAAATTTCAGTACATTAAATAATTTAGGTGGAGATACAAAGGGAGAAAAGTATAGGGTATGTTTGTTAAAAATGGATAGTTGCTGGGCGCCTGGGTGGCTCAGTTGGTTAAGCGACTGCCTTGAGCGGCTCAGGTCATGATCCTGGAGTCCCGGGATCAAGTCCCGCATCAGGCTCCCTGCTCGGCAGGGAGTCTGCTTCTCCCTCTGACCCTCCTCCCTCTCATGCTCTCTGTCTCTCATTCTCTCTCTCAAAATAAATAAATAAATAAAATCTTAAAAAAAAAAAAATGGATAGTTGCTACAGGTCTGAGTATTGTGTAAGTCAACAGTGAGCGATATGGCAGGAGAGATGGGCTGGGGCCATAGTATTAAAGACCTGGAACTATGTAGTTTGGACTTGATGCTAGATAGACTAGGGAACCATAGATTGTATATCCTCTCTCCCTACCTCAGTTTCCTATCTAAAATTTATAGTTTCAGGACTTGGGATTTTTGTTTGAAGTAAACCAAGTAAGAAATTCCACATTTGAAAACAAGGCCAGTTGTAGGTTAAAAAAAATAACTTAAGATTTGTTTTATAGTTGTAATTTAATCTCTGAGATAACCTTGCTTGGTAGGTAGGCTTACTGGAGTTAAGAAACATATAAGATCTTACTGGTAGAAAGTGACTAAAGATGCTTTGATTTCAAAATTTGTCTTTTTTATACTAAATGTCACTGTTAATTGTACAACCCTGGGCTGGTCACTTTGCCTCTCTGGTCCTCAGTTCCCTCATTTTTGTTAGGTGTAAGGTTTAACTAAGATAGGAAGTGTAAAGCACTTTACATAATGTCAGTTACATAATAGGCACTCAGATGTTGCCCCTCCCCTCAAACCATTGCCAAGGCCTTAGTGCTAACTCCCTAGCCACCAGGGCACTGCTAGAATTATTTTGATAACCTTATGGCCATATAAAGCCATCAAGTCTTATCATTTTTTGTCTTTGTCCTATCCCCTCTACTCACCTGTCTTCTTTCTATACTGCTTTTCCCGTGCTGACTTGGCTTCTTCCTCCTCTCTCCCAACCCTGCTTATTCGTTCCCTCTCATACCTTTCCATTTCCTCTCTGAAACCCCTATTTCCTACCCTATTAACCATCTTACTAGATTTTGTGTGTGTGTTTTGGCCTTAAATGGAAGTCAGGCTCTCACCTGGGGAGTCATGGAGAGCAGCACTATCACTTGCTCTGTAGTTCTTTTAAATGGGGGCAGCACATTCTCCCACACTGTGTGCCAAATGAGAGAGATGAGGATGACCGCAGTTTTCTGTGCACCACGATTTCCAGACCATTACTTGTCCATCTTAAGATAGCTGTGTTCTGTAGTGCAGGGGCTATACCACTCTTGTCTTCTTGTATATAGATCTTCTCCATCACTTAGGACCTAGCTTGTGCAGTCTTCCTTTCTACCTCAGTTTCCATCCTCACCCTTAGTCACTTCAGTATTCACACAGATGATTGTTTCTCCAGCACAGTAGCATCTTCAACTCAAGTGATCATCAGAGTCACACCATGGGCCTTATCACCCAGAGATGGCCCGCCTCTGAAATTATAAATGAGGACATGCAGCATTGTTCAGAATGTCTTCCACCTCACCTTTGACTATCTCCATCAGTTGTTTGATCTCAGTGAGGCCTATCTTCACTTCCTTCCCTATCCAGCTTAATTTCCTTAGTCAAAAATTTATTTCATTCACTCTCTTGCCATTAATCCTCTATCCCCTTGTTCCACTGTTCTTCTGTCCTTGTCTGGGCAGAATCTCAAACCTTGCTGAATCAAACCTGTTTCTTCTTGGCAGTAGTAGCTCTGAGCCCTGCTGGAGAAAAATCACATGCTTATACATTACTGTGATGGGGCCTTCAATACCAAGTCATTTCTTTGCCCTAGTCTCTATGAGGTCCTATGTCACACCTGTTTCTTAAAACTATACCTATATTTTCTTGTTTATTCTTCTTTCCCAGGGCTACATCTCTGACCCCCATCTTTTCATTGCCTTCAACCTCTTTCTCTCTTCCGACTCCTTTTCTTTTTTTTTTATTTAAATCTGCTTAGGAGTCTCCTGTCTTCAAGTAAATCTTGTAAATAAAATCTTAAGTCCATGTTTCCTTCCAGGTACCATCGAGTCTCCTACCCTTTACTCAAACTTCTTGAGTTATATACATTTAATATATAAACTTTCTCATTCTTACCTCTCCATTGCATTCTGGTTTTAGTCTCCATCACTTAATAAGTTTCAGTTTCCTTATCTGAAGATGAGAATAATAATAGTACCTATTAAGTACTATAGTACCTTAAGATTTTTTGTGATTTTGTGTGTGTATGTGATTTTTTTAAGTGAGGGAACCTGTATGAAAGAGCTCTGCACAGTGTCCAGCACATTGTAGCAATGCTGTGTATGTTACATTCATATATGTTACTTTTGTTATTGCTTTTTATTTAATCTTCAAAACACTCATGAGGAGATAAGTCTCCTTATTTTGCAAAGAAAGAAAGCTGAGATGTAAAGTTTTAGAAACTTGCCCAAATCATACAGTCTCCGAACTGCTGTGATCAGGATCATCAACCTTCTCCTTGTTGGTAACGCCAGGGGGAGGCAGGCAATTTTCAGGCCTTTGCAGCAGCATTTCAGATTCATAATTCCCTCTTCCTCAAAGCATTCTTTTTCCTTTGGCTTTGGTGCACTTCAGCATGTTGGGTCCTCCCTGGCCACTTCATCCCAAGTGTTTTTTGGATGAGAGCTTCCCTTCTCTTGCCTGTCTTTGGTCCTAAGCCACCTTCTGTACATGCCCTTAGCAATCTCATCTACTCACTTGGCTTACAGTAACATCTATATGCTCACGACTCAGATTTCTATCTATAGTCAAGATAATCTCTTCTGAGTGTTAGAACTATATATTTAGCTACCTGTAGTCAGCTTTACAAGTAGCTAGGTATCATACCTACTTTAAAATCAATATGTCCCATCACTACAGGTCCCAATATACTATGTGAAAACCTTCTGAAATTGAAATGGACCTAATAAAAAGACATTCCTTAAGAGATATTTCTTA
This sequence comes from Mirounga angustirostris, assembly GCF_029215605.1. Lineage (NCBI taxonomy): Eukaryota > Metazoa > Chordata > Mammalia > Carnivora > Phocidae > Mirounga > Mirounga angustirostris. Next base: position 158,412,448 of record NW_026991712.1, read on the forward strand.
AGGGGCGCCTGGGTGGCTCAGTCGTTAAGCGTCTGCCTTCGGCTCAGGTCATGATCCCAGGGTCCTGGGATCTAGCCCCACATCGGGCTCCCTGCTCCGCGTGAAGCCTGCTTCTTCTTCTCCCACTCTCCCTGCTTGTGTTCCCTCTCTCGCTGTGTCTCTCTCTGTCAAATAAATAAATAAAATCTTTAAAAAAAAAAAAGAGAGATTTCTTTTTTTTTTTTTTTAAAGATTTTATTTATTTATTTGAGAGAGAGAGAGAATGAGAGAAAGCACATGAGAGGGGTTAGAGTCAGAGGGAGAAGCAGACTCCCTGCCGAGCAGGGAGCCCGATGCGGGACTCGATCCAGGGACTCCAGGATCATGACCTGAGCCGAAGGCAGTCGCTTAACCGACTGAGCCACCCAGGCGCCCAAGAGAGAGATTTCTTAAAACAAAGTCAGTATGTCCCAAACTGAACACAACATCCTTGCAACTTTTCTTGCCCCGCCTTTGTTTAAGAAAATTTCTCTTCCTCAAGGGTGATTCTGGTTTAGAGAAATTTATGTTTATTCGGTAAATAATTATTGTTGATCACTCAGAGATATTTAAGGCATAGTCCGTTCTGTCAGGGAGCTCACTGTTTATGAGGGGAAGGTAAGACACATACTTAACTAACTCTAATATGTAACTCTATAAACACTCCAGAAATTCAGTGGAGTGGAAGAGAGGTCACTGACTTCTGTGGTGGTCTTGTAAAGTCTCCAGGTTCATTGCTTAAGGAAGGCTCAACATACATAATCCGAGAATAGAACCTGAGATGGAAAGGATGAGAATTTGGGAACAGAGTTGCTTTTGGAAAGATAAAAGTGAAAAATTTGTCCTTTCTCTTAAATCCTTGACATATTACAAACTCCACTTAAAAAAATTCTCATAGGATAGATTAGTTCTAATTGTGCCTTGACAGAAAGTGTCATAGGTTCAGTTATCAGCAGTTTATTGGAGCATTCTGTTGAACATGCACTCCGTGTTAGACACTTGAAAGAGAGATTAATAAGAAATATTCAAGGGCACCTGGGTGGCTCATTTGGTTGAGCATCTGACTCTTGATTTTGGCTCAGGTCATGATCTCAGGGTCATGAAATCAAGTCCTGTGTTGGGCTCTGCACTCAGAAGGAAGTCTGCTTGTCTCTCTTCCTCTGCTTCTCCCCCCCTCAAATAAATAAACAAAATCTTTTAAAAAATTAAAGAAAATATTTGGTGCTGTGCAGGCATTTGGTCTACTAGAAGAGACAAAAATGATAATTATATTACAGTATAGTAAGTGCTAAAGCAGTGGTAGGTGCGGCATGGTAGGATTTCTATGTATCTGTTATGGGCTGAATTATGTCTCTTGTTCCCCTCCCCCTCAAAATTTGTATGTTGAAGTCCTAACCCCCAATATTTCGGAATGTGACTGTATTTGGAGATAGGGCCTTTAAAGTAGTAATTAAGATAAAATGGGGTCATATGGATGGGCCCTCATCCATTATGACTTGTGTCATAGTAGAAGAAGAGGTTAGGACACAGATACACACAAAGGAAAGACCATGTCAAGAGAGAGGGAGAAAACAGCCATCTATATAAGCCTAGGTGAGAGGCCTCAGAAGAAATCAACCCTGCTGACACCTTGATCTTGAACTTCTAGCCTGTGAAACTGTGAGGAAATACATTTCTGTTGTTTCAGCTATCCAGTCTGTGGTCTTTGTTATGGCAGCCTGAGCACACAAATTTACAATATCCATTCCAGAGGACTTTAGATCTCCTTCTGCCTGGGAGTTTCAGGGATGATATAGATGACACTGGGATGATGTTGGAAGGTGAGGAAGGATAGATAATTACTGTTGCATGTTATTGAAGGATGTCACACACATTTTCTTATTTAATTTGAAATACATAATAACGCTGTTAGGTAGGATTCCAGATCATTATAAACTCTATATACTGATAAGAAACTGAGGTGCAGGTGGAGTAAATGATGTGCCCAATATCAAACAGTCAGTGTCAGAACAGCTCACTACAGATTTTGTACTTTGTCCAGAATGATCCATTGCCTCCTGTGACCTCCTTTTTAAGACCCTGTGCTGTCTGAGCTTCTTACTGTTTCTATTGCAAGTCATCATGTATTAATTTCTGTTTATTTTGAAACATATAAAGGCTGCTGCATTGTTTTTTCCCTTTACATTTACTGTAAATGTTATAATTGTTAGCTTTAAAAATTAAAGCATATGCATATTGTATATTCATTTTAATCACTATGTCTTCTACTCATTGGCATATTATAGTATATTTCCAAGTGTTCTCTTATTTATTATAATTGTTTTACACTCATGCTATGTAGACTTTCCTCTGGGGCATACAAACATGATGGAAATAAAGGCTATTTTAGTCATTATGTCCTGGAAAGTATAATAGAAAACATGAGAGCCAGTATACTTGTTCTTGGAGAGATTTAAAAAGAGAGCAGACAACCATTTGTCTTAGATTATTTAGAATTTTAGACTTCCAACCTTGATATTTTGGTGTTCTATCTTATCTCCAATATCCTTCAGTTACCGAGGACTATCAGAAAGTCTTCAAACGAGAGTAAATTTTTTTCTTTAAAAATAAATGAATTTTCAAGATGAATTTGGGAGTGTAAAAGTTTATTTTTTTAAAAGATTTTATTGTTTGAGAGAGTGAGAGAGCATGAGCGGGGGTGGGAAGGGGCAGAGGGAGAGGGAGAAACAGACTTCCCTCTGAGCAGGGAACCCTACTCGGGGCTCAGTCTCAGGGCCCCAAGATTACCACCTGAGCCGAAGGCAGACACTTAACTGACTGAGCCACCCAAGTGCTCTGGGAGTATAAAAGTTTATAAGGCCTAATAGGCATAGGGAATCATAATTCCAAATTAAGGGAATATAGTTAAAACATCTCATTTCTTTGTGTGTTTGTTCAGTTTCTCATTCATTGATTCAACAAATATTTATTAATGTCTACTGACTGCCAGACACTGCTACGTACAGTGGCAAAGATGAATGCCACAATTTTTTTTGAATACCATAATTTTTAAAATGCAAAGACAAGCCACAGAATTAAAGAACATATATGTAGTACATGTACCTATCTGTAATTATAAAGGATTCCTACAAATAGATTCAAAAAAGACAAATTCATAGAAATATAACAAGGCATAAAGGTGGCACCCTAAATATTTATTAGTCGTTGACCAATAATTAAGGGCAAATTAAAGCTCTAATGAGATGTCATTTCAAACCTATTAGATTGGCAAAAATTAAGAAGTCTGATAATATCAAATAGGATGTAGAGTTAAGGGAACTCTTGGACACTATTGATGGGAATAGAAATTGTACAATCATGGCGAAGAACAATTTGGCAATATCTATTAAAACTAAAGTACATATAACCTATAGTCCAACAATTCTAGGTCCAGGGTCATAAAACTGGAATCTCATTCTCTTGTGTCTTGGCCCAAGAAGTCTAATGGAAGAATCACCAGACGTTTGAGTGGCTTCTCTATATCAGGCACATAATAGGTACCTGAAAAAACATGAAGGCATGTGAAATTATTTCAGAATTTATTTATCCAATATAAAAGTAACAACCTGCATCTTCTGTGTTTGTTTATACGTATCCCGCTTTTTTCCAGAATGTATTTAAAGCATACCAACCCTGTGTAACATACCATACAAATAAAGGGAATAACTTTTTTTTGAGTATCTTTGAGACACATTGCAACATGCAGATGTATGTTGTTCTCACCCACCTGCAAAAAGGTATTACTAGCTCCACTTTATGCATAAGCAAATGGAGACTGAAAGATACCTGGCCAAAATCATACAATTTATAAGTGATAGGACTCCGTTTCAAACCCAGACCAACCTGACTTCAACCCTAGACCCCTTCGCATGTCACCTTGTGCACTCCCCACAAGCAGTGTTACATAGTTCTGATACTCTGTCCAGGAGGCAAGCTTGACTTGTAAGAATTGACTTTTTTTTTTTTAACTGAAACCACGGTTAATGGAGGACTACTGTATATAATTTAAGCCCCCTATGTGTGCTTCCCAGCATTATTTCCAGTCTTTTCTCCCCCACCTTCCCATTCAGAGATGCCCACTATCCATATAAACTTTTTTCACCTCAGGGCCTCATACGTGTCGTGTGACGACAAAAATATGCCAAATGCTACTCAACAGAGAGGACTCAGACAAATGTAAAAGATTCTTACCACATAATATTGCCTGTTATTTGAAAGCAACATGCCATTATTTGGTAGGATTTTTGTAGCTAAGTTCCCATACTTGCTTCTGAACAAGAGTGATGCCGTTCCTACAGGAATGTTACTTTATTTGAGCTATTTGTGTGACACTAAAATAGTGCTAATGCCTATTGCCATCACATATGAGTTACATAGTTATTTTTTCTGCAAATGCTTTATAAGGTTGATAAGATTCTTGGAGTGATACTAATTTAGAAGTCCTGGATTGAGTTTTTAAGAAAAAATTTTTTGAGAAGTCTCTTAATCACAGAGTTTATAGTTCTTCTAAGTATATTTTCATCATCAGTTGTAGTTGTACCTGCATTTAAAGGAAACCATCATAGAAATCTATCTTCAAAGACATATTCTGTAAATAATTACTAGTGACCCTAGATATCCTCTCTCTATATATAGAAAGCTTTGAAAATATTACTAAACAAATACCAGCAGAGCCAGCAATTTTGCTTCTTTCTTGCTCCAGAACTTACTCTCCAAATGATCCAGTTGTTGTCCCTTTGACTTAATTACTTAATGCAACTTTACCTAGTGAATAAACAAGGATTGGTTGTTTGGGCTGAATGCTGTTAACTGCCTTAACAATGAGTAGATTTTTTTTTTATGCTGACCTGGATATTTAGGTGTCAAAGTTGTCCTTTTGAGAACTGCTATTTGAATTTGGTAAAATGTTAAGTAATGTTTTTGTTGACTTCTTTATTCTCAACACTAACAATTTTCTTTTGATATGTTAAATTCCTTAATGATGGTATTTAAATAAACCATTAGGCTGAAAAGAAATGTCAATTCAGACAATTTACCATTTTGCTGGTGTTTCTGAATATTAGTTACCAATGAAAACCTATATTTAGGTGCCTAATACAGTAAATGTTTACATAGTAAGTGCTCAAATACATGTTGGTTAAACCCAAATTTGAATTAATGGACTGTTTTCATGATACATATTTTTCTTTTTTGTGCTCTTTCCCTCTATATTAAGAGGGAAATGTATTTTACACTGACCATATTTTGGAAATAGATTTGTTGCCTGATGGAAAGGGGTTTAAATCTTAGGTCTTTCACCCCTAATCTACCAAAATGATACTGAGTTTATTCCATTGATCAGACACGTTTAGCAATCCCTGATGTATTTGTAGGCCTTACAATATCCTGGTAGGCAAGGCAATGTCTTAGATTTTCCATGCCCCGCTATATGCATACTGTGGTGGATTCTGATATGGTGGTGGGCTCTTGGTATATTTTAAATAAGTATTGTTACAGTGTTCTTCCTCTGTATTGCTGGGAAATAACAATTACTGTTTCATCAGTATGGGAGGAGACAATCAGACTTTTGTTTTTCCAATTTGCTTGATCATCTGGAACACACATTAAGAATAACAGATACCTTGACTTGAAGATTCTATTTTAGTAGATTTGAGGTAGTGCCTCTGGTGATCCTTTTGGAAAAGAAGCAGCACTCTAGTTTTTTTAAATGTTGGTAGTATATTAACACTTTTTGGTTGTAAAGAACAGAAACCCAGCATAAATGGATTGAAGCAAAAAAGGAATTTATTGGCTCACTTAATTTGAAATAGGGCCTGGTGAAGGGAGTTATTAATAAACTGCTCCTTGCTTCTAGATTATATCCCAACTTTATCAAGCAAGGAGTGCATAACAGAGGTGCTTGAAAGGACCCTAGGAGAATCAAGACTCTGTTATGTCTCAGTCTTATCCATAGTTGTAGGTCCTGCCTTTCTGCCTTTACTTGTACCATTTTTAGCCCTGGGTAATTTTCCAGTTTAGGAGGCCTCCTGTTCAGGCTCTAGGCAAAATGAAAATTTTTTAGAAAAGCCCTGTTTGCTACCCAGTGTTTTCAGATTGACCAGCTTAACTCAGGATTGATATTCCCCATTATGCAGTGGTATGGCCTTACAGGTTATTCAATATTTTGAATATCTCACTTGTTTCATATTAAGCATGTTTTTATAGGAACTGATTGAAGGTCACCTATATAGCCAATACACATCACATCCTGCATTTTCCCTACCATGTCTCTTTGCAATGTACCTCAGTAGTGGTGAGTCCTGGTACAAAACAGACCACAGTATGATCAGCTTTCTCATACCACATACGGATGGCCAGCCTCTCAGCATGAGCTAGAGCTCTACACTGTTGTGTTCTTAACCTTAATCCAGTCAGTTCTAAATTTTAGGGAACCCTCTTCCAAATACCAGTTTTGGTATCATATGGATACTTGGGGTTGCAAGCAATAGAAACCAACTCTAGTTAACTTTGTCTATGGCAGTGACTCCCAAATCTTGCTGATTATCAGAAACACCTGGAGAGATTTTTAAATTAAAAATCCAATGGATACCACCCCCCCTCAAAAAAAATTAAATTAGGATTTCCAGGGGAATGGAACGCAGAAATTAGTATTTTTAAAAAGCCCTCTAGGTGACTATGATGCTTGCCCACTGTTACCTATTTGAGTGAACAACCTCAAATTCATCTATTTGCCTTGGCCTAAAAACTTGACTTTTTCTCCATTTTCAGCTCATTACTAATACCCATTAGGTCTGTATCCTATCTAATGAGTCTTTCCACCTGTATCTTTTGTTGTAGCCTAAGGTGTCATAATTCCTTTTGGACCATCATATTAAACCCCTAAATGGTTTTCCTGCTTCTGCTTTTCCATGTTACCCCCCTCCCCGCCGTCAGTGTAGTCACCACGGATCCTGCCACCTCTTTGCCTAAAATCTTTCAGTGGCTTCCCATTGCGCTGGAAATACAAACAATATTTGCCCTGCGGTCTACATGATACGGAGCCCATTCTCTTAGCCCATCTCACATGGTGCCACCATCCCCTGCCTACATTCCAGTCACACTGGCACCCTTTTTGTTCCTTAAATATATGAAGCTCTTTCCTGTCTCTGAGACTTTGCACATGCTGTTCTCTCTGCCTGGGGAGTCTTCCCCTGATGCTCTGTTAGTTCTTTCTCAGCTTGAAATCACATCCCCGTAGAGGCCTCCCTGACTGCCCTTCCACAGTCACTGTTTCTTTCTGTTTTAGCACTGAGTCACAAAAGGTAATTATTTATTTGTTTATAAGTTCCATGGGGGTGGGATCTTGCCAGTCTTCTTATATTTAACATCTATCACAGTGCTTGGCATATGATAGCATTCATTAACTATTTGTTGAATGAATGAGTGACTCTTCATTGCCACAATCCTGGTCCAAGCTTCTGTGCTTTTTTCCCTGAATTACTACAGTTGCATCCTAACTACTCTGCCTACAACTGTGCTAGCTCCCTTTAATCCATTTTCCATGTTAATTTTTTAAAGACTTGAAGTCTGGGGAAAAAAATCTCCAAGTCTAGCAAATATACTAAAATTCTTCACATGCTTCCTATTGATAATTAATGTAGCTTATAGAACTTTAAAAAATAATTATTTTGAAAATTATGGTTAAATATTCATGACAAAATTTATCATTTTAACCATTTTTAAGTGTACAGTTCATTGGCAATAAATATATTCACACCGTGTGACCTTCACTGCCATCCATCTCCAGAACTTTTGTCATCTGGCAGAAATGAAACCCGGTACCCATTAAACAATAACTGCCCGCTTCTCCCTCTCTCCTGCCCCTCCAACTACCATTCTACTTTCTGTCTCTTTGTGAGAGCACATACTTGACTCTTCTACATACCTCGTATGAGTGAAATCATATAGTCCTTTAGTGACTGGCTTATTTCACTTAGCATGATGTCTTTAAGATTCATCTGTGTTGTTGCTTGTCGAACTTTTAATGACCTAGCCCATCTGTCTTTGTGATCTCTTTTCACTTTGCTCCTTGCTTTCTGTGCATTAGTGATACGTCCTTTCTTTCTATTCTGTGGGCTGTCAATGCCCCATCTCACCTCACAGTTTTTTCTCATGCCTGTTCCCTCTGCCAAGAATGCTCTCGCCCCTTCCTTGACTGGTTAATTTCCACTCATTCTTCAGAGTTCAACTAAGATATCACTTCTTTAGGGTATATTGCCTTCATTTCCCAGAATCTCTTTAATCTCTGTGTTACAAGATTTCCTAGTGCCATGTGACTTTTCTTTGTACTACTTAGAATAGTTTTCTATTTTTTTTTTATTTTTGAGAGAGAGCGAGCGAGCGAGAGAGAGCATGCAAGTGGGGGTGGGGATGAAGGGCAAAGGGAGAAGGAGAGAGAGAATCCCAAGTAGGCTCCACACTCAGCACCGAGCCACATGGGGCTCAATCTCACAACTGTGAGATCATGACCTGAGCCAAAATCAAGAGTTAGTTGCTTGACCAACCGACTGAGCCACCCAGACGACTCTGTTGTACTTATAGTAGTTTTAAGAGTTCCTGACACATCTATTTGAATGTTTTGGTGGACTAATATCTGTCACGATGGCAGGGATCATACCTAATGTTCAGTATTGTATCCCCAGCACCTAGTATCTAATAGGTGTTTCAGTAGATATATATATATGTAATAAAGAATATTAAAATCTGTTGACTTAATGAATTTAGGTCTGGAAATTGATGGCTTAAGGTCTTTCTTCCTCTAAAAATCTACTACCATGTCTAAGCCTTCCTTGACTACTTTAGTTTGCAGAGATCTTCCTTTTCTGTGAACTTAAATGTCCTTATTCATTTGCCAGATGCTTAACATTTACACAGGTAATCCTTATATCATCTGGAATGTCCTATTTTTTTATATTATTTATGCTTTGTATTTACCAGTTGATCTTCTTCTAAATAGCCACTGGAGTTATTTTTCTTTCTAAATTACAGAGCTGATCAGTTGTGGAACCTCTAGGGCAGTGCTTCTTAAACTACATGTGTTGAAGGAGCCATATTTTTTTTTTCAAGTTTTTATTTAAATTCCAGTTAGTTGGGATGCCTGGGTGGCTCAGTCAGTTAAGCGTCGGACTCTTGATTTCAGCTCAGGTCATGATCTCAGGTTTGTGAGATGGAGCCCTAGCATGGAGCCCCCCTCACCTTGGGGCTCTGCACTCAGTGGGGAGTCTGCTTCCCTCCCTCTCCCTCTGCCCCTCCCCCAGCTTGCACAGTCATGTGCACACATTCTCTCTCAAATAAGTAAATCTTTTAAAAAATAAATTAAAAATAAATAAATTCCAGTTAGTTAACATACAGGATAATATTAGTTTCAGGTGTAGAATTTAGTGATTCATCGTTTACGTACAACACCTGATGTGAAGGAGCAGTATTTTTCTTTCATCTTAGACTAATAATTTTATAAATAAAATAAAAATAAATTGGGGTGCTTGGGTGGCTCAGTCATTAAGCGTCTGCCTTCGGCTCAGGTCATGATCCCAGGGTCCTGGGATCGAGCCCCGCATTGGGCTCCTTGCTCCACGGGAAGCCTGCTTCTCCATCTCCTATTCCCACTCCCCCTGCTTGTGTTCCCTCTCTTGCTGTGTCTCTCTCTGTCAAATAAATAAATAAAATCTTCAAAAATTAAATAAAGTATTAGATGAAATTTTTTGAAGTCCAAGTATAAACTTCAAAATTTTATTAGATTGAATAACAAAATTATTTTGTTAAATTGCAGTACAAAGTTTCAGAGTGCTTACTCTCAATTTCTTTACTTACTACAAACTGGTAACCTTTTGTTGATAAGGACTACACACTGAATACTAACTAGCATCACTTTAGGTCTCTGTGAAGAGAACACTAGTGAGGGGTATCAAGGTGAGGCAGAATGTATAGACTGATTCCTTGCTTCCCTTCTATCTGATAAGCTCTGTAGTTATTATATATTGTTATATTTTGCATAAAAGTGTGTTTGACGCTAGTTCTTTGACTAACAAGGGTCTGAAAACCTCTAGGCTGCAGAATATAGTCCTGGATCTTTATCTGATTCTAAGCTGGTTTTCTAATTCAGTCACTGCCTTCTGTCATATATCCATCCTATGCTTGAGCTACCTATCATTTTCCACAGGACATCATACAAGCCCTTTCACTACTTATTACTTTTCTACTTCCCTTTGCTTAGTTAGAATTTCCTAAACTTTCTTCTCTGCTTGGAATAAGATGCATGCTCCAAATTCTCAGGGAGAAGTCACCTCCTCTATGAAGGCTTTTTCAATTCCTTTAGGCAAAATTGGTCTCCACTTTTCACATACCCATACTAACTATATGCTACATTCCTTTATAATGTATTTTGCTTATCTCTGTCCACTTCTAAATTAACATGGTTCAAGTCTTACCCATCCTTTTATCCCTAGCCCAGGGACTGATACATAGAGTATTCAGTAAGTATTGATTGGATAAATTGGGGAAGTCATCAATATTTGGTACATATATCAGAGAAGCTTTTTATTTGGTCTTGGACAAGCTGGATGATTTTCTCCTCACTAGGGAACCTATTCCTGTATGTTGAGTATGGCATATATAATAAGGGTTGAAATACGTGTCTTAGAAAATACAGGGGCACCTGGGTGGCTCAGTCAGTTAAGTGTCCTACTCTTGATCTCAGCTCAGGTCTTAATCTCAGGGTGGTGAGTTGAAGCTCTGCGTTGGGCTCCACCAGGGAGCCTAGTAAAAAAAAAAAAAGGATACAAATAAAAACCTCCTGGCCCGTTATCTTGTATGGATATGCCTGAAAGCCCCAGGACAGAGGGTGGGAGGTGTACAGAGAAGGTTAAAACCGAATTAGCCTTGAAATTGGTTTAATTGAAAAGTTTGGAATCTGACTTTTTAAATAGCACTCTTGTTTTGTTTTATCTTAATTGCATTTGTCTGTTCCTGCAGTTTTATGAGTGACCTTTAAGTGATCTCTTACTGGCAAGAAAGACTGGCCTATGGAAAAAGTACAAGATTTGAAGTCACGTGACCTAGATAGTCTAATCCTGGATTTTGCAATTACTAGCTGTGTAACTGTTACCAGTTATTTAAACTCTCTGAGTCTGGGTTTCATTTCTAATGCACAGATACTAGTATTTGCCGTTTGTACCTCGAAAGCTTGTGAGGACCAAATGAAGCAGACGATGTGAAAGTGCAGGTAAACCCCAGAAAATGTGCTGTTTGTTACCAGCTTCTTGACTTGAGAGAAGTTAAAATCTTTGTACCTCAGCTTATTCCCCTATTAAATGGGAATAATAATACCTGTTTCATTAGGCTATTGTGAGAGTAACAAGTATGTAGTGTGCGGTTCTGTGGCATTAGGTACATTCTTTTGTTGTGCAGCCGTCACCAACAGCCGAACTGTTTCATCTTCCCCGGCTGAAACTCTGTCCCTGGAAACAAAAACTCCCCACACCTCCCTTCCCAACCCCGGCAACTACCGTTCTACTCTATGAATTTAACCTTTGGGAACCTCAGATAAGAGGAATCATGCAATATTTGTCCTCTTGTAACTGCATGCCCTTTTGAATTTTAAAGTACAGTAGTAATAATGATGCTAATCGTAATGATAATTTTAATGATTACTATTTACTTTTGGGGGTGGGCAGGCACATTGTTTACTTCATCTTTGCAGTGTTGGCCAACAAATGACCTATCCGTCCTCGTTTGACAGTTGAAGAAGCTGAGGCTAGGGAGATTAAATCATTTATCTAAGGTCACAGGTATGTGAAGCATCAGATGCAGAATTTATTCTGTGTTTCCCTGACTAAGGCTCCTACTATGCCTACTACACCAAAAGTTGAAGTAGGCCTGACTCCAGCCCACATTGAGACAGCATCGGAAGGGGCATAACTATGTTTCATGGCCTCCTTTTCTTCCTGCATACCAGTTTACCTTGTTCAGATTTCTAAAAAATAGTGGACTCCTTTAGATTATGAGCTCTTATCCAAAAGAGCCATATCTTTTCTTATATTCCTAGCATCTAACATAGGCTTGGCATTTAGAAGTCACAAAAACGTATGTTAACAAATTGTATGCTCTCATCCTGACCCTCCTTTCCTACTCAAGTAAGTTGGTCTCTGAGATAGAGACAGCTATAAATATAGTTCCTGCTTTCAAGGAGCTTAGAGTCTAGTTGGAAATGACACGTATAAAAAATTACCATCACCAAAATAGATTCTTATTAAAATCAGTTATTATACATGCTGACTTTAAGTGGCTCATTAAAAAAAAAAGTCATGTTGTATTTCAGTTACTTATAAGGCTTAGTTCGTATAAAAAACATTTTTGGGGAAATTAACAATCGTTCCTTCATGAGTCAAGGAGTTGGAAGCAGTCCCTCCGAACACATGTACATATCCCCTGGTGAAATTCCCTGCCCACAACCAAGTGATGCTTGCCACTCTGTGGGGTCAGTGAAGAGTTATTGAGTCAGGCAAGGGGTCCTCCATCTGAGGATTATGTCCTTGTGTTGCATGAGCACATGAGCTACAATCCCCATATACCTAGCAAATGCCCCAACTCTTTTCCCTGGTGGACATTCCACTACGCATTCACTCAAAACCATTATTTCTTTTTTTTTAAATTTTATTTTATTATGTTAATCACCATACATTACATCATTAGTTTTTGATGTAGTGTTCCATGATTCATTGTTTGCATATAACACCCAGTGCTCCATTCAATACGTGCCCTCTTTAATACCCATCACCAGGCTAACCCATCCCCCCAACCCCCTCCCCTCTAGAACCCTCAGTTTGTTTCTCAGAGTCCATAGTCTCTCATGGTTCATCTCCCCCTCCAATTTCCCCCTCTTCATTTTTCCCTTCCTACTATTTTTTTTTCTAAACATATAATGTATTATTTGTTTCAGAGGTACAGGTCTGTGATTCATCAGTCTTACACAATTCACAGCTCTCACCATAGCACATACCCTCCCCAATGTCCATCACCCAGCTACCCCATCCCTCACCCCCACCACCACTCCAGCAACCCTCAGTTTGTTTCCTAAGATTAAGAATTCCTCGTATCAGTGAGATCATATGATACATGTCTTTCTCTGATTGACTTATTTCGCTTAGCATAATACCCTCTAGTTCCATCCATGTCCAAGATTTCGGTTTTTTGGATGGCTGCATAATAGTCCATTGTATATATATATACCACATCTTCTTTATCCATTCATCTCTTGATGGACATCTTGGCTCTTTCCATAGTTTGGTTATTGTGGACATTGCTGCTATAAACATTGGGGTGCATGTACCCCTTTGGATCACTACATTTGTATCTTTGGGGTACATACCCAGTAGTGCAATTGCTGGGTTGTACGGTAGCTCTATTTTCAACTTTTTGAGGAACCTCCATACTGTTTTCCAGAGTGGCTGCACCAGCTTGCTTTCCCACCAACAGTGTAGGAGGGTTCCCCTTTCTCCGCATCCTTGCCAACATCTGTCGTTTTCCTGACTTGTTAATTTTAGCCATTCTGACAGGTGTGAGGTGGTATCTCATTGAGGCTTTGATTTGGATTTCCCTGATACCGAGTGATATTGAGCACCTTTTCATGTGTCTGTTGGCCATTTGGATGTCTTCTTTGGAAAAGTGTCTGTTCATGTCTTCTGCCCATTTCTTGATTGGATTATTTGTTCTTTGGATATTGAGTTTGATAAGTTCTTTATAGATTTTGGATACCATTATTTCTTAAGAGAAATAATGAAAAGCCTGATTCTGCATATGAGAAAAAGTTTAAGAGTATTGATTAATGTATAATGTATGAAGGAATGATATATGAAAGTGAAATAGCTAAGAGACCAAGTGACTTTTTTCTCATGTAGCATATTTTCTATATTCTGTCACTGGTTCCTGTTGGGTATACCAGGCCACCATAGGACTCAATTATGATATTCTGTTTTAACCCAATTCTTCTGACATCACCTGGTATAATCCAGTTCAATTCTGACACTAGCCACCCGGAGTTAGTGTCAGATTGCATAGGTTTAAGGGAACAGGGTTCCCAACAAGACTGCCCCCACTTCAGATGCCAGCCTCAAGTGAGGTCCTCAGACCATCTAAACTTCTAATCAACTGGCTGCAAATCTGATGGTTCCTAGGACCTCCCTCTCAGGTTCAGTAATTCAGTAGAACAACTCAGAACTCAGGAAAGCTCCATACTTATGATTACAGGTTTATTATAAAAGATACAAATCAGGTACAGCCAAACAGAGAGACATATAGGGTGAGGTCCGGATGAGTCCCAAACACAGAGCTTCCATGTCCTCTCTCCATGGAATCAGGGCATCCTCCTGGCATATTGATATGTTTACCAATTAAGAAGCTCTACTGAGCTTCTGTGTCCAGAGTATTGATTGGGGCTTTATTATATTGGCCCTGAAGGTGGGCTGACCCAAAGCCCCAATCCTCTAATCCCATGATGGGTCTTTCTGGCAACTGGCCCCCATCCTGAGCCATCTTATTAGCACAAACTCATGTGTGATCCAAGGGGCTTATGAATAACTAAGATATTCCTGTCACTTGGAAAATTCCAAGGGTTTTAGAAGCTCTATGCTAGGAACCTGGGACAAAGACCAGACAAATTATTATACAGCATATGGTACATGGGAGAAAGTTTAGTATAGTGGTTTGGAGTAGTGTAGTGGAAAGTTATTTTACTTCTTTTCCTCACGAGGTGTAAAGCACTTTACACATACCCGGTACTCAGTAAATCTTAAATATATATTAATATTAAGGAGTATTTTAGTTTCCTAGGACTGCTGTAACAAAGTACCACAGCTGGGTGGTTTAGAACAATGGAAATTTATTCTCTCACAGTGTGGAGGGCAGAACTCTAAAATCAAGGTGTCATCTGGGCCATGCACCCTCTGAGACTGAATAGAATCTCTTCCTAGCTTGCGGTGGCTGTCAAGCCTTGACATTCTTTGGCTTGCAGCTGCATCACTCCAATCTCTGCCTGTCATCATGTGGTGTTCTCCCTGTTTGTGTTTATCTTCACATGTTTTCCTCTTCTTCTAAGGACAGCAGACAGAATCGATGAGGGCTCACCCTATGACCTCATTTAGCTTGATTATATCTACAATGACCCAGTTTTCAAATAAGGTCACATTCAGAGGTACCAGGAGTACGTAATTTTGGTGAACACGACCCATAACATGATGAATAGTGAATTCAACACATAACAGTCCACCCTCTGGCCCCCATTGTGCATAATACATTCACCCCTTTCCAACATCCCCCCTATGTCCTAACCCATTCCTGCATCAACTATAAGTCCAGAATCTCATCTAAATATAATCAGCTCAAAAAGTCCCAAATCTCATTTTCTAAATCAATATGGGTGGGACTCTGATATGGTCCATCCTGGTATAAAATTCTCCATCTGTGGACCTGTGAAACCTAGAAAACAAGCTATCTGCTTCCAAAATACAAGGTAGGACAGGCATAGGAAAGACATTTCCATTACAAAGGGAAAATGGAGGGAATAAAAAGGTCACCAGTCTAAAGCAAATTCACAATCATGGCAAGTTCCATTAGATCTCAGGGCCTGAGAGTAATTCTCTGTGACTTGATGCTCTGTCCTCTGGCCTGATAGGACACCTCCACCCTTTTAAACCTAGAGGGTCCCATTGGCCCAGGCCTCTACATGTGTGGCTTTGCCCTTTGTGTTATTCTTCCTTCATTTTATTCCATCTTTGTTCCCTTCAGTCCAGACCAGCAGCACTTCTGCTGGTATAAAATTCTCAAAAACCTCATCAGTCTTTCATGTAGCTCATGGGGATCCAAACCATCTGACAAGAGGGTCCAAATCTTTCCTGGATAACCATATCTCTATTCCTAGCTTCTGAGATGATTGATTATATCCATGAGTCACAGGCAGACGGTTGTCTAGCCACACCCTTGGCCCTATTTCCAGAGCATGTGGTCTGGTTAGGCAGAGAATTTTCCATATCATCAAGTGCTGATTCCTTCTTGCTTAACAGTCCATTCCTCAGTTTATCTCTGCCCATATTTACTGTAAGCACCAAAGAGAAACTAGGCTAGACTTCAATAGTTGTTTTGGAAATTTTTTCAGCTAAATATCCAAGTTTATCACAAGTTCACCTAATGACCGAATACAATTCAGACAAGTTTTCTGCCATTTTATAACAAGAATTGCTTTTCCTCCAGTGTCCAATAATGTGTTCATTGTTTCCTTCTAATACCTCACCAGAAGCATCTTTAAGGTTCATATTTGTACCAAACATCTCTTCAAAGCAATCTAGGTTTTCTGATTAAGCCTCTACCCATTATCCAATTCCAAAGGCACTTTCCCATTTTTAACTATTAGAGCAGCACCCTACTCTCATCATACCCAAATCTATTGGGTTTCTGAGGCTACCAGAAGCTGAAAGAGGCAGGAAGGTATCTTCCCCTGCAGGGTTCAGAGAGAGCATTGAATCTCCCAAAACCCCGATTTCAGACATCTAGCCTCTAGAACTGTGAGAGAATAAATTTCCTTTGTTTATTACACCCAGTTGGTAGTACTTTGTTATTGCAGGCTAAGAAGCCAAAACGGGCGTTACTTGGAGGTACTATAGTCATTAGTAAAAACAGTGAGTATGTAGTATCCGCCTATATCCACAGGGTTTCTTGCTTTTTCTCTCTTTTTTAAACCATATTTATGTCTAGTTGCACTTAAAGTTTACTTTTGTATGTTAATGACTTATGATTTACCTCTGTTTTATCTCAGGAGGGCAACTTTAAATCATTGGTAGGAATGCTGTGGTACCAAGAAGACTTCAAACTTTTTTTTTTTTTTTGAAGATTTTATTTATTTGAGAGAGAGAAAGAGAGAGAGAGTGAGCATGAGAGGGGAGAGGGTCAGAGGGAGAAGCAGACACCTGCTGAGCAGGAAGCCCGACGTGGGACTGGATCCTGGGACTCTAGGATCATGACCTGAGCCGAAGGCAGACACTTGACCGACCAAGCCACCCAGGTGCCTGAAGCCTTCAAACTTTTGGAGGAGTGGTGGCTTTAGTTTTCCAGACCTTCCTTCTGCCAGAATGCCTAGTACTGGTCCTTGGCTCTCATGCATACTGCCTCCATCAGGGTGAGGCAAGAGGAACTCCAGTGGTGCTTCAATTCGCCCTTGGATAGGTAATTGACTCATGAGAGATGAATTACATAATGAGTCCTTTACCATCACTTCTAATGGACGTCTGTGTTTTTCAGTTTTGAGTTATTTTTCAAGAACACATTCTTTGCCTGTCATAATGAGGACCGATACTTTTTTTGGATTCCCCTTAGTGGCAATCACAGTGTTTGTAGGTCTCTTAGAAGATACTCTGTAAATATTGTTTTGCATTGAAGAAGGCTTGTCCATGGCACTGCTAGTGAGAGACTAGCTGTCGTGATAAATAAGAGATGTTAGTTGCCAGGGCTGTCATTTCAATTTGTCTTGCTAGTGTTGAGCTCATTAATAAATTGCCCCAGTGATAATATGAAAGTAATGAACCTTCTGGAGGCCCAGCTGGGGCACAGAGTGCTAGCAGGGACCTTCAAGGCAATTGCCATTGTTATACACAGTTCTGTTAAAGAGTTTCAGGCTCTTTTTTTCCTTTGAAACATTTATATTTTGCAAAATCCAAATCCTGTTTTAACATTTTTGTACTTTCTCAGTGAGTTTATTTGAATTCAGCTTAACAAATATGTATGTATCTGATGCCTGCTACTGTCAGGCACTGTATTAGACCCTAGGGATGTAAAGAAGACTAAGACATCCCTTAGGGCTTTGCTGTCAAATAGGCAGGAGAGGTATGTAAACAAATAATTGTAATACAGTATTTAAACGCTGTACGTATGAACCAAATATAAACATAGAATAGAAAAGGAAATGATTATCTAGGGAACAGAGCTAAGGGGGCTGAGGAAGAGGAGATTCATTGATTTCTGAGTTAAATTTTGAAGGATGAGTTGTTGACAAGTTGAGTGCATAATGGGAAGAGGGACTTGCAGATGAGTTAAGGGACTGCAGGTCATTTAGAATAAGTTAAGGAAAGAGGGTAAAAGAGGAGAAGATGGGTAGATGAGGCTAGAGAAGTAGTCAGGGGCCTAAATCTTAAAGAATTTTGGTTTTGGGGGGCTGTGTATGCAATGTCAAAGACTTTAGTGGATTTCATGCCACAGGCTACATGGGTCCATTAAAGGATTTTAAGCAGAGAAGCAACATGATGGAATTTTTATTTTAGAAGGATTATTCCATACACATGACAGAGTGGAAGTAGAAAGAAAGAAGGCTATTGACTGGTTTTGTGCAAGCAAATAACAACATAATATGCTGCAAAGGGCATGACTGAGATTGTTTTAAATCCCAGTTCAGCCACCTACTAACTCTCCCAACTCTGAAAGTTCCTCATCAGTGAAATGAGAATAATAGAAATCTCTCACTGGGTATTATGGAAAATCATATGAAATAACATGTATACATAGAAATGGTCCAAAGAGCTGAGTGTAAATGTTAGCTGTTATATATCAACTTCTGGTTTTGTTGAGTTTTAGGTAATCTCTAACCAAGTTTAGGATTTTCAAGAAACACTTCCATTTTCTTTCTATCACTCTCCTAATAAAACAAAGAAATCAAGAGGTTTACAAACCTTTTTATTTACATTAGGATCGATCTTTCAGGATTTCTCAAACATCTAAAAAATAACATAACTAAAGCTTTTTCCTTTGGACACCCTGCCAGACTTTGAGTTGAAGAATCAGGCTTAATGTCCTTTTTAAGTTAGTAGTGCAATAGGAAAAGACTGGAGCCCTAGTTCAACAAGTGAGCTTTTTAGCTAAGAAACAGCACCAGAGTTTACTCTGCCTCTGTTTCTTCAAGTGTTTAATAAGAATAATGTGAACAGGTGTCCTACCTACCGTGTACATCTATTGTGAGGATCATGTTTACTTCCTTTCCTTAAGTAAACATTCACTAACTACTATTCAAGATACTATTACAAAGAATGTAGAAATGAATCAGATATGGATCCTAATTTCAAGGGAATTACAGCATTAGAAAACTGTAAAAGATATATACAAATAACTGTAATACAAAGAAGCTAATATATGAGTCAGCATCGAACATTGTAAAGGACTTTGAAACTGGAAGTCATTTATATTTCGTATAATACATTGTAAAAAATAATGTCTTATAAAGTGCATTTTACATGTTCTCACTATTTGTAAAGTGCTTCTCTAAGCAAAGGTGAAATAGAGTCACTTTCTTGGAAACCTGTGGAAAATAAATGATAAGGATGGATTAAGATTCTAGGTAGATTTTTAAGCGTATATGTATATTTTGATACCAGGCTTAATATTCACTAATATCCAAGTGACTTTGTTAAAGTACTCTTTGAGCCGCGGGGTGTGTGTGTGTGTGGATGTGTGTGTGTGTGTGTAGTGTATAGTGTATAGTGTGTATAATGGAGATAATGTCACGTACCTCTCAGGTTTGTTGTGAGGAATAGTCATTATATGTAAAAGTGCTTAGAAAACAATGTTCATTCCTTCCGTTACACTACCCACTTTTTCTCTATTGCCTGATGTTAAGCTTTGAGTCAGCAGCTTCTTTGAGATATTTTCAAGTTGATTTTTACTTATGAAAAATTTCAAACATACAACAAAATCAAAAAGGTTTTGCTATGAAAAACCTCATGTCCACCACCTATATTTTACCATTACTTGTAAATGTCACATATCTATTTATCTGTCCTTCCACCCACCCAGCTATATTGAAATTTCTCTGGTGATTCTTTAGGACTTTTCTGAAGGAGGTTTTCTAAAGGAGGTATTTCAACTAATTTGGAAGCCAGAAGTGCAAATACATTTCAGATGTTTGTAATTAAATTACAGTTTTCTTATTTACATTGTTTGCCTCTGTGAAGAATTTTACTTCCTGAGTTATTCATTATTTGAATCTATCTCTACTATTTTTGCACCTACGTTATTGTTTCCAACCTTAAATCGTCCCATTGCATTTTCCTGAGAATGCCTTCAGTCTTTTTTTCAATGTCACATTTAGAGAAGGCTCTTTATAGTCCTCCTTGTTGTCTCTTTCTCCTTTGAAAGTATCTTTAAAAATTAGTAGGAAACAATAGTGTGCATTCTGTGCCTGGTGGCGACCACTGCAGCTAGAAGCTTTGTTTGCGTGGAGTGGGCTGCCTGCGCAGGTCTTCAGAGCTCAGGTATCTCAGCACTTCCCATCAACTCCCACATTTTTTTTCTGAGTGTGGGCTTTTTCCCAGCACAGCTGGTCTATTTAGTATGCCCTACCAGGAGATACAACCCTTTACCTATATTTGGTTATAGTCTCTCAGCATTGATTGATTTTCTCCATTATATAGCTATATTTAGATTATATATGACAGAAATTCCTCAAAGTTTCTGATTCTCTGATGGTACTCTTCCCTATTTTCCAGTGCTGCCAAGTGTTAGATGGATTTCCTTAATGAGCTATGAGGACTGTATTCGGAAAAGTCTTTGAAAAGCTAAGGTGTATTCATAATTGTGTCTCTCAACTCCTTTCATTCTCTCATTACCTGTTTGGCATGATCCTGTCAGATTTGAGACTGACTTACAGATACTAAAGGACCCAGCTTGTTTTGTTCCATTTTGAGAGATTTGCCTTAAACTGGTTGTCTCTCATAAATCACATATAAGTTCTACTTACCACCCAAATATTTTTAAAATTCAGAAACTAGTCACCGTGTTCTGGTTATGTAATTTTAAAATTTTATGCTTTTTTTCCTTAATGATTAGCATTCATTCATTTCATTCAGAAATACTTGAGTGCCTCTTCCATACCAGGCACTATTCCAAGTGCTGGGATACAGTGCTGAATGAACAACACAGACAAAGTCCCAGTGGAACAGACAAATAAATAGACAAGGAAAATAGTACATGAAGCTAACTGTTGGGGAGAACTAAGAGTGGTATCATAGAGGGACTCTGGATGACTACTTTAGATAGAGTGGTCAGGAAAGGGTTCTCTGGGGAGGCAATATTTAAGCTGAGACCCAAAAGATAAGAAACGAGCCATATGACTATGGGGTGGAACATTTCAGGTAGTGCAGAGGCCCTCAGGTAGTGAGGAGTTTGGCCTGCATAGGGAGCAAAAGAGGACAGCATGGTTGGAGCAATGGGAATGATGAGAGCTGTAGGAGAGGAGGTGTAGAGGGAGGGGTCACATCATGTAGGATGATGTGGGTCAGGGTAATAAAGGACTTGGATTTAATTTTAAGAGCTGTGAGGAGCTTTTGGGAGATTTTAAGCAGGGGAGGGATATGATCTAACTTACATGAACAAATAACCGGGATAGGGCCATATGATGGAGAAAATCATCCAGTGCTGAGAGCCTCTAGCCAGAGGCAGAAGATTGCATTTCCTACTATGGCATACTAAATAGCCTAGTTTTCCTCAGCCTCAGAGACAAGAGATTGGCCAGTTTACCTTGCTCTGAATCCCAGCTCCACCATTTACTAACTGTGTAATTTGGGGCAAATTCTAAGACATCTCCCTGTATGGATTTTCTCCTCTGTATGAAGATAATAATAGTTCCCACTTGGGGTGCCTGGGTAGCTCAGTTGGTTAAGCATCTGACTCTTGATTTCAACTCAGGTCATAATCTCAGGGTCGTGGGATCAAACCCAGCATGAGCTGAGCGTACAGCCTGTTTGAGCTTCTCTCTCTCCCCCTCCCTCCCGCTCACGTGCTCGCTCTCTCTCTCTCAATATATAAATAAATAAAATACTAAATAAAATAATAGTACCTACCTTACTGGGCTGTGAGAATTGAACAACTTAATGCAGGTAAAGTGGTTAGAACATATTAAGTACTTAATATTTAAGTTTATCATTTATTTCCTCTAGATATGGATGGTCTAACACGATAGCCATGTGGTTAGTGGGACTGAAGTACTGAATTGTAAATTTTACTTAATTTTTTTTTTTTAAGATTTTATTTATTCATTTGAAACACAGAGATACAGAGAGAGAGAGCATGAACAGGGAGAGAGGCAGAGGGAGAAGGAGAAGCAGGCTCCCCGCTGAGCCAGGAGCCCGATGTGGGCCTCAATCCCAGGACCCTGGAATCATGACCTGAGCCGAAGGCAGATGCTTAACCATCTGAGCCACCCAGGTGCCCCAATTTTACTTAATTTTAATTACGTGTGATTTTTTTTTTTTTTGAGAGAGAGAGAGAAAGGTGGGGGGGAGGAGAGGGAGAGGGAGAAAGAGAATCTTTTTTTTTTTAATTTTTTTTTTTTAAGATTTTATTTATTTGACAGAGAAATAGCACAAGCAGGCAGAGCGACAGGCAGAGGGAGATGGAGAAGCAGGCTCCCCGCTGAGCAGGGAGCCCAATGTGGGGCTCGATCCCAGGATCCTGGGATCATGACCCAAGCCAAAGGCAGCTGCTTAACCACTGAGCCACCCAGGCGCCCCCGTGGAGCCCGACGTGGGGCCCGACGTGGGGCTTGATCTCACAGCTCTGACAATCATGACCTGAGCCGAAATCCAGAGTCTGACACTTAGCCGACTGAGCCACCCAGGCACCCCTTGAGTTATTTTTCTGTTGGGCAGCACTGTTCTAGACTCTGGGTCAGAGGGGAGGGTGGTGGAAGAAGCATATGGACTGAGGGAGGTGCTTTTCCTAATTACACAAATACCCTGGAGATTCCAAAACACCTTCATCCAGTGGAGCCTCTCTCCCTATCAAAGAAGTCCTCCCTCCTACCCTCTTCTGGAAAGTCAGTGCGTTTAATGAGCCTGCCATCACTGATAGTGTTTTGTATTCTTCAGGTGTGTCAGAGTGGGAAAAATAGTTATGAACCACTGCTCACTGCTCTGTATTAAAGAGTATTGCACAGGTTTTACACCTATCAGTGATTTTGATGAAACAAATTTCTGGGGTCCTCTGAACTAGTATCACCATATAAGATTGTTCTCCGAAATAAAATCCACCACTAATCCTGGCCCAGTGAACCCCAGAGACTTAAAATGAGGAAAAATTAAAGTAGATTTTAATGAAGAAATGAATTGCTGGGTCAAAAGCTGAGGAAGTTGAGAAAAGCGTCTTGTGTCCTAAAAGCTAAATTTTCAGGATTAAAGAAAAAAAAAAACACTCAAAAAGCTAAGCAAGCAGTAACTTATCTCTGAAGGGAAACTGGACATACGTTTTTTTTCTTCTAATGTCTCTTGGTTCCTGCCGGCTCTGTGGTTCTATAGAAAGGTTTTCTGACTTGTTAGCGTGAAGAAGGTTCCTAGTAAATACGGAATGACTGTTAGCAAAAGGCATCACTCTTCTACCTTCACTGTTTGGAATGTTTATATTCTTTATCATTCCCAAATAATTAAAAAAAAATCTGTGATATGCCTTAGCCTAATACCACATCTCAAAGATTATCCATGCCCTCTCAGTCAAGTCGTCTTCTAGAGAAGAGAGCCCTTTCCTGAGGTTGGTGTACTGTTTCAGACTTACACAGGACATGTTTCACTGGAAGCCCCTTTGTAGTCTCTGGTTTTTTTGATGCAGAGAAGAAAGAGGTAGTCTCAAAGACTCCCAACCAGAAATGGGTGTCAGGGCAATTGCCTGAGTAGCTTGCGGAAGATCACCGATATCATTTGATAAAGTTCCCTTATTTCAGTAACAATAAGATTTTCTATGAAGCCATAAAATCAGACACTTGTGGAGGTGGATGATGAGGAAACAGGCGTGCTGCTTGTTTGTAGTAAATATGAGACCTGCGTGGGAATGCCTTAGAGAGTTCTCACCTCCTAGTTTTCTGGGGAAGAATTTGAAGCCCTGAGGAAGTGACTCCTCGGTGACCTGGAATGAACCAGGCCAAGTTTAGGCCTAAGTTGCAGCTCAGTTTCTGCTTACAGAGAAACCATAATTGCCCCAGGTTTGTTATTCTGTAAGATTCATGCAAGACTCTGGATAATGCCAGGGAGTCATAATTCACTTCTTTTAGGCTAAGAACCTGAGACTTTGGGGGTTTATAGATGCCACTCTGTCGATGAGCCCAAATTACTTTATGTTGATCTTGAGATCTCTGATACCTGGTAGCATAGACATTTTTCAAAGGTCTGCTTGGGCAGTATGAACAGATAAAAAGTGGTAAATGGGTTAATAGTCTCTTACTGGTCCCCAAAGCCATATGAGTCTGACCTCAGATTTTAATTTTGTCACCATGAAAAGCTCTTATTAAGTGGTTCCTGTCTGCAGATGGTGACATGCATTCAAATCTTCACTCCAGGAAACCTTGGGGAAATAAGTCACTCTTAGAAGCTTAATGTTCTGGATAGCTACAGGTTTGTTCGATTATACATTAAATCTTTATTTTTAAAAATCATTTTAGTTGGAAATTATTCTAATATGAATTGTGCCCTTCTTTTTAATTTAGTTTGTTGAGCCTAATTTAACCTTTTCTCAATGACTGAGATCCTTACGGTGTGTGTGTGTGTCTGTGTGTGTATAAAGGATACAAAGTTCCATGGGCTTTTTAGTCTATTCCTAACTCCATTTTTCCCATAAGACCGTTTTTAGTGCATAATTTTTACAAAGTGCAGGGTTTTCAGGAATGAAAATCATTGTATATAAATGCCTGGAGTTAAGTCTCTGGGTCACAGTCATAAAAGGTTGCACTAGGTAACTCCTTCCTCCTGATAACAATACTTATATATGCATAGTGCTTGACTGTTTGCCAAGCCTCTATACATATATATGGCGTATGATAAGTAAACCAGGAAAGGTATTAATTTTTTGTTGTTTTTAAATACAGTAAGCAAGCATAATGGATCCAGAAAGAGCATGGACTTTCAAATTAGACAGTCTTTAATTTTAGCCTTTCCATTTAGTAGCTATGTGACCTTGGATGCCTTAATTAATCTCACTCAGTTAACTTCAGAATCTCAGCTTTTTTTTTTCCCCCAACTAAATGGAAAATACTAGAATTGTTGGGTTCTTTAAATCAAGTAATAAAGGTAAAAATGCCTGCTAGGGACAACATGGATGAACCTCACAAACAAAATGCTGAGTGGAAGGAAGTAGACATGAAAGAGTACATGTGGTATATTTTGTTTATATAAAGTTCAAAACAAGCAAAACTATTCTACAATGACAGAAGTCAAGACAGTGTTTACTCTTGGGTGGACACAAAGGAGTACTTCTTTGGATGCTAATAACAATCTCTTTCTTGGTTTGGAGACACATTGTAAAAGTTCATTGAGCTTTATACTTAATGATTTGTGTACTTTTCAGTATGTATGTTATACTTTATTAAAAAGTCATTTTTAAAGTGCTTAGCACAGAAACTAGCACATAGTTGATTCCCTTCTCCTGTGATGGTTCTGTAAGTTAACAATATGAAAGTCTATTTAACAGAATGATCCTAGCCTCTTTTCCTTGTAACCTCTCAGTTTCTTTGTTCTGTTATGGTTCTCTGCCTCCTGATTCCAGTCTTACACCTAGGCATGTTTAATAAATATATACAGTGGTAATCCCAATTGGTGTAGCTGAAGGAGTTTAGATCAGTCAGATAAGGTGAAATTGAATGTCTTACCATGGTGATTTAGGAGTAAATCAGCAACATGAATTCTGATTTGATGTTATTCTCTGGTGATTACTTGATTTGATGTTTTTAAGTGGAGATTAAATGGATTTTTTAAATTTTGCTGATATCAGATCAACTTCATTATTGAGTTTTTTCAAGGTGGGACATTGGACTTATTCTCTTATTTCTGGCACTTTTAGTACAAGACAATTATAGTGTAGCAGACTTTGAAATAGTCACTGTCACACCCTGTAACACCTCATATATTTTGCTTCAGTTCTCATCACTGAAAGAGAACCATAGGTATTGTTTTTACCTTATTGCTTTGTACTACAAGTATAGAAACAGAACTTAGATACTTGGAAATTTATGCAAGGTCTTGTTACAGAAAACTTAGAATTGTCGAAAAGTCAATTAAAAAAACAGTTATTTTTTCTAATATAGGTAATGTGTAGGATATAAAATAAATCTATGACAGTCTCTGCCCTCAGGGAGGGTAGATTCCTATAGGAGAGATTTGTGAGATAGGAAGAAAATGAATTTGTCTACATTTACTTTTGTTCTTTTGGATGTTGTTAGTCTTGGAGAGAAGACTTGGACTTTCTAAGAGAAGTTTTCTGACAGAGATACTAGCAAGGCCCTTCAATCCACAGAGAGCTGTGGTGATGATTGTGTGAATGCCAATGGAGCCAAGACTTCATTAGGGATTAGTAATGTGACAAAAAGCTGGGGAGGTGGAGAAGGACCCCCTACCTATCACATACTTATTTATATCCATTCACTAAAATAGATAGTGCTATTCAACCCTCACAAACCCTTTGGAGTAGACACTATTATTTCCACATTAAAGATGCAGAAATTGGGGATGCCTGGGTGGCTCAGTCAGTTAAGCGTCTGCCTTCGGCTCAGGTCATGATCCCAGGGTCCTGGGATCAAGTCCCACATTGGGCTCCCTACTCAGTGAGGAGCCTGCTTCTCCCTCTGCCTGCTGCTCCCCCTGCTTGTGCTCTCTTTCTCTGACAAATAAATGAAATCTTTAAAAAAAAAAAAAGATGCAGAAATTGTGGCATTTAGACATTTAGTAAGATAGCTTGGAAACCTGCAGAATGGGAGGTCATAAAGAAAATTGATGGCTGGTTGCATCTAGGATTACCCAGGAAAGAGAATGCTGTGATTCCAGAACTTAGTTTCTTTTAAATCCCTGTGAAGCTTTTTATATTTCTCTTGTGACATGGTTGATTGGGACTGTGATGCAGATCCACCTGTTACCTGTTTGTTTTCCTTTTTTTGTGTGTGGTAAAATATATATAACATAAAATTTACCATTTTAACCACTTAAAGGCATTAAGTACATTTACAGTGTTGCATAGGCTTTACTACTATCTCCAGAACTTTTTCATCATCCCAAGCAGAAACTCTGTACCTATTAAATCATAACTCTCCATTCCCTCCTCTGCCCTGCCCCTAGTACTTCTACTTTCCATCTCTGTGAATTGGCTTATTCTAGTTACCACGTATGAGTGGAGTCATAACAATATTTGTCCTTTTGTGTTTGGCTTATTTCATTTAGAATAATGTTTTCAAGATGTGTTTCTGTTGTAGCAAGTATCAGAATTGTATTCCTTTTTATGGAATAAAGATTCCATTGTGTGTATAAAGGACATTTATTTATCCATTCATTTACTGATGGGCATTTGGATTGTTCCTTTCCTTTGGCTATTGGGAATGATGTTGCTATGAACATTAGTGTACAAGTATCTGTTTTAGTCCCTGCTTTCAGTTCTTTTGGATATATACCCAGGAGTAGAATGCTGGATCATATGGTAATTTCATGTTTATCTTTTTGAGATTTTCCACAGCAGCTGCATCACTTTTCATTCCTACTAGCTATTCGAAAGAATTCTAATTTCTCCACACTCTGGCAACACTTGTTATTTTTGTTTTCTTTTCTTTTTTTATGATAGCCATTTGAATGGGTGTGAAGTGGTATCTCATTCGGATGTTGATTTGCATTTCTGTTATTGATTAATGATGCTGAGTATCTTTTCATGTGCTTACTGGCTATCTGTATATATAAACAGAGAAATGTCTATTCAAGTCCCTTGCCCGTTTTTTAATTAGGTTGTTTGAGGGTTTTTTTGTTGTTGAATTGCAGGAGTTCTTTATATATTCTAGATATTAATCCCTTATTGGATATATAATTTGCCAGTATATTCTCCTATTCTGTACAGGTTGTCTTTTACACTCAGTGTCCTCTGATGGACAAATGTTTTTCATTTTGATGAAATCTCATTTACTGTTTTTCTTTCATGGCCTGTGGTTTAGATGTTATATGCAAGAATCATTGTCAAATCCAATGTCATGAAGATTTTCCCCTGTGTTTTCTTGTAAGAGTTTTATAATCTTAGCTCTTGTGTTTAGGTCTTTGACGCATTTTGAGTTAATTTTTGAATACAGTATAAGGTAAAAGTTCAACTTCATTATTTTGCATATGGGTATCCAGTTTTCCCAACATCACTTGTTGAAAAGAATATCCTTTTCCCATGAATGGTCTCGGCACCTTTCTCGAAAATCATTTGACCGTATATATTAGGGTTCGTTTCTGGGCCCTCAGTTCTATTCCATTGATCTGTGTGTCTGTCCTTATGCCAGTACCACACTGTTCTGATTACTCAAGCTTTGTAGTAAGTTTTGAAATCAGGAAGTGTGACTCTTCCAACTTTATTCTTCATTTTCAAGATTGTCGAAGCTATTTGGAGTCCTTTGAAATTCCGCATGAATTTTAGGATGACTTGTTATATTTCTCCAAAAGACATCATTGGGATTTTGAGAGGGATTGCATTGAGTCTATAAATCACTTTGGTTAGTACTGTCACCTTAACAATGTTAGTCTTATAATTCATGAATACAGAATGTCTTTTCCATTTATGTTTTTTTAAATTTCTTTCGGCATATAGAATTTTACTTCATGTGGCTGTTATATTTCTCACAGTAAATTGATAAGTTAACATTCTTATTTACCCATCATTGTTTAACGATCTGTAGAACTGCCCTCAAGAATATATTCTATTTTTAACAGAATCGGTGTTCTGAACCCACAAAGCTTAGGGAAGGATCCTGGAAATTGAAAACCTATCTAATTTGCTTTTGGGAAGCCCTATCTGGATGTCCAGTCTGTTGGTTTCCTCTGATAAAAACCTAATTTCACTGTGTGTCTTCTTTGATCTACAGTAGTTCACATTTCTAATTTTTTTCTGTCTTTTGCTTCCAGATTTCTCCACCTTGCTAAGGAGGAATGCTTTCCTGTGTGATATAGCTGATGGTACCATGCAAAAATCGGATCCTCGAAAAGGTCAGAACCCGGATTTATATGCATTAGAAATAGAGAGTTTTCCTCTATTAGGTTGTATATGAATGTATGTGTCACAAAAAGCGATTAGAGCGAATAAAAGACTCTCACCCTTTTCTGCCAACTTAATCCTGCAATTTTAAAAAATCCTGCATGTCGTTTATACAGCTCTTTATAGTTTGCAAAGTACTCTTCACATAATTGTTTTACATAGTCTTTACAGTAATCTTGTGAAGTAGGTATAGTTGCTATTCCTGTTTTATGGAAACAATGAGGGGTAAAGAGACTTACTCAAAATCATGTTATTAGGGCGCCCGGGTGGCTCAGTTGGTTAAGCGACTGCCTTCGGCTCAGGTCATGATCCTGGAGCCCTGGAATCGAGTCCCGCATCGGGCTCCCGGCTCGGCGGGGAGTCTGCTTCTCCCTCTGACCCTCCCCCGTCTCATGTGCTCTCTCTCATTCTCTCTCTCTCTCAAATAAATAAATAAAATCTTAAAAAAAAAAATCATGTTATGTGCTGTACGATTTAGTTCTAGATTCTTTGCCTTTAAATCTTTTTCTTCTCACTGCATCACAAGTTGATGATCAGTATCAGAATTTAGAAGGCATGTAAGTATTAAATATGGCAGCTGTATGAACATTGGAAATAATGTATGTACAAGTCTGTGAAAGAAGTTAAAATCCCTTTATGGATGTAAAATATCATTAATAAGTCAGATCTTGATATTGAGTGTCTAACACTCTTTGAGATGACACCAGATGCCTCAGTATGTAATATACCTTTGTCTTAGTATGGTGCATGAGGCTCTTCGTTTGCTGCCTACCTGCTTTTCTATTCTCATCTCCCTTTATTTCTGTAGCTTACCGTACCCTTTTCTATCTATAATGAACTGTTGGCTGTTGTCCAAACACACTGTCCATTTTCATGCCTTAGTACCTTTGTACTATATTCCCTTTGCCTAAAATGCCTATTCATCTTTCTTCTGACAATCCTAGCTCAACTTCATCTCTGTGAAGCTTTCCTCACTTCCCCAAGCAAAGTTAATCATTCCTTTCTGTTTTCCCAGAGCACTTTGTATAGCAAATCTCTATGAGAGCAAAAATCACATTATGCTATGACTGTGTATTTGAATTGCTATCTGTCCTGCTAATCTGTGAGTTCTTTGTGAGCATAGGCTAGGACTTTGTCTTTGTGTCCTTAATGGCCCTCATTACTCCTAGGCTCAGATACATTTTGTTTAAAGAATTAAAGACTAGCTCTCCTTAAAGGTTATGTACACCAGTCTTAGTGGAGACTGACCACATGCAAATACTTAGAAGCTTGTAAATAAATGCGGTACATGCTTGATGTAGAACAGAGGGATGATCATAGCCAAGCAGAATGATTTAGGGAAGAAGTCCTCTAGGTCAGGGATTAACAAACCGTGGCTCATAAGTCAACCCTTTGGCCGCCTGTTTTATAAATAAGGGGTTTTTGGAGCATAGCCATGTGTGTTGTTAATGTGTTACCTGTGGCTGCTTTCATGCTGCGGTGGTGGAGTTGAGAAACTACATGTCCCATAAAACTGAAATTATTTACTCTCTGGCTCTTTACAGAAGTTTTCCAAACCCTGCTTCAGGAGATGGGTTTTGAATAGAGGTATGAAAGAAAAGGAAGGTGAATTGGTGAAGCATGAGTGTGTATCATAATGTAATGAAAACAGGCTGGAGTAGTAGGTATGCTAAGTGAGAAAGTTTCACTTTAATCGGATTTGTCAGAGAGAGCTATGCTGACGTGTCAAGAATGCTTTGGATTGATAAAGAAAGAACATAGAAATTCAATAGAAAGAAATTACCAAGTAAACGCTTTGGGTCTGTAGTAAAACAGTTTCCTAATTAATAGCAGGGCATGCGGTTGATAACGACCGAGAAGAAGGAAGCAACAGTGTACACAAACAGTGATTGCCTACAATGGCCAGGTACTGGTCTAAGTGCTTTCTGTGTATCCTATTTAATTCTCCTAGCACCTAAATGAGCTAATTGCTGTTATTGTCTTTATTTTGAAGATGAGAAAACCAAGGCACAGGGGGTTAAATTACTTGGCCAAGGTTATACAACTAGTAAGTGATAGAACCAGATCCGAACCCTGGCAGTATTGCTGCAGGATCTTCATAATAAAGGAGGGAAATCTAGGGAAATTTGGTAAAAATACCCTTGAGCTTGGACTCAGTTAATTAGTCTCAATAGTTAGGAACAGTGCTAACCCATTACGGTAAAGAGAAAATAAACAGACCATAGAGGTGTAATGTTGGAAGGCAGAGTGTCCAATCAGAATAGTATACTATGGACTAGGTGAATGGGAGGGAACAAGAAGCAGATACATTAGACAGTGAGACATATTATATAGTTAGTCATTGAGTTTCACTTTGATAAGACCAGAAAGCAGTTCACTTTCCCTGCACACATGAAAGCTGCCCCAAAATGCCTAAAAAGCAGGCATACTCAATTGAGATAGAGATGAGCAGTGACTTTCAAGGAGGTAGACGATGTTCAACACCCGCCCCCCCATATATTAGAGTTAGTGGAGGTGTCACATCAAACACATGCCATTCTCTCCCTTTCTGTTTTGTTTCCCTAAGGGGCCTTGTTCCTGTCTAACTCCCTACCACTGCTGTGATAAACATTTACCCCCTTGGACCACTTTCTTTTTAATGTATGTATGTGTTAAAATTATGTATACGCACTGTGAAAAATTTGACAACAGAAGTATACCGAACGAAAAGGGAAAGTTTCCCTCCCATTACTATCTTGCTGTCTTGAGAGACCTCTTTTAAAAGTTCAGTTGTAGATGAAACTACTGTTACTAATGGAAGTATGCTGGGATTCCCTCATGGTTATTGAGATAGAAAAAATACTGAGAGTCATTTTCCTCAGGCCAAGATCCACAGCCAAGAATGGAAGGAACTTCCTGGGGAGATGCGGGATCTTCATCAGTGGAGGTATAAGAAGACACTCGGTAGGGGTGCTAGAAAGAAGTTTCAGACACTGGCTGGGGTTGGTGGAATTGGAGTCAGGGAAGGAGGAGGCATTGAACTAAATGGCTTTTACTGTTCCTTCCAAACCTGTAGTTCTGTGTTATACCATCTGACCGATTACCAAGCACAAAGGAAAAGACGCCAGTGTGACGGCATGGATAACTTGAGTGGACAACAAAATAGTATAAGAGAAAATCCAGTGTATAAAATCCAAATTTATAGAACAAGTTACTTTGTAGTAAAACATTTAGCTTATTTTAATAAAGGTTTCTTTAAAAGTTAAACTAAGCATCTTGGTGTGCTGAAAATAGACTTCAATTTTTATTAAAAATTCCATTTACACTAAATTTTGTATTGTGTAAAATAAATGCAGCACACATTGTTCATTATTTCAAAGAAAGAAGATATTTCAGGTTACCGCCTCGTTTTAAGTTGTAACAGATACGGAGGAAATAATTGGGCTGGTACCTTGATGCTGCTGCCTATAGACTCAGAATATGATAGAACTTAAAAGGGATCTTACAGATCATGAATGAAGTTCAGCCCCTTTATTTTACAAATGAGGAAAGTAAAAACCAAAGATGATGTGTTCCTGGCTCATTCTCATGGTAGCCTAGCTGGAACTTGACTCTCAAAGAGAGAGAAGGTATGTAAAGTGCCTGCCATGGTGTCAGTACACAGTAGATGCAGAAGCAAAAGGGAAAGAAGAAGATAATGATGATGCTGTTACTTCTTCTGCCCCCACATCACGCTTCTGTGAGCCTTCTTCAGAGGAAAAGTTGGTACTGTAGAAATAGATATTGTCCATGCTGCAAACCTAAAGTTGTACAGTGTTGAAATGATGAAAGCAGGAGGTCCATACCCCCATAAAATTGTAGGATCTCAAATTTGGAAAGGCCTTTTAAGGTTACTTAGTCCAACCTCCCTCTTCCTTTTCATGATTTAATACTTAAACCAAGAAGTTACCTTACCTTTGCTTCCATACCCTCCATGATGGCAGATGCATACCTTTTCTTCCCAGAGTTTATCTGATGGTTGGATACCTCTGACTGCCAGAAAGTTCTTCCTAGTAATGAGCTGAAGCCTGTCTACCTATAGCTTCCACCCACTAGTCCTAGTTCTGTCCCTTGGGGTACTATTGAACAAGCAGAGCGAATCTCATCTCTCCTCTACATGAGAACATGCCAGGTATTTGCAAACAGCTCTCCTGTTTCCCGAGTCTTCTCTTCTCTTGGTTAAACCTCCACAGTTTCATAGAGCAGGCTCTTTTTGTTGCTTTCCTTTGAATAGGATTGTGTGCCTATATCTCATTCAGAGTATAGGGTCTAGATTTGAACATAAAACTCCACCTCCACAGTGTTCTGACTGGCAGAATAGGTCATCCAATACTGTTATCTCCTTTTTTCTGGATACTGACAGGAATGATGATGGTGGTGGTTGTGCGTTACTTAGTTCATGACATCAGATCCATATATGTCTGCCAAGAAGTATGATGTGGCACCACTGGTCCACGAAACTTCTTCCCTGTTCAGGAAATATGAGCCAGAAAATTTGTAGAAAGCATTAGCTTCTCTTATGCTCTGGATCACACTTCTGTAAGCCTCTGGGAAGGGTACACTTATACATAGTTGAAGTCTGCTAGGACTGCCTGCAAGACAAAGGGAGTTATGGCCTCTCTGCATTTTCATTAGCCATTCATTGCTAACTGCTTTGCTTGTTAAAGGAAATACTGATGTTCTCTGGGGTTCTTCTCTGTGTGCACGTGCAGAGATGTATAATTGCTACAGAGGGAGTGGGGGCAGGGATGATTGCCAAGGAGAGATCTGTTCCATCTTCTTTGTTCACATCTGCTGCATGCACAAGACAGGAATTTATTGCTCTCCACGAGGAAGGGATTGCCTAGCTTGCTTCCCCTTCCCCCTCTTCTGGCAGATCATCCCAGAGGAATATTACCATCTCATCACACTTCTCTCTGAACAGAGTAAAAGTAAATGAAGGAGAACTGGAGGCAGAGAATCAGCTAAAAGGCACTAGGAATAGTTGCTAATAAGAGAGAGTGGCTAATCAGTGGTACATCCCAAACTAGTCCCTTGTCTGTCTCCCGCCTCCTCTGTAGCTTGTCCTCCATGGCCACAGTGGGGTAGGTGTTCTCCCAGCTTTTCCTTTTTGAGCTCTATGCTTATCGGCATAGGATTATGGTTTATTAAAATCACAACTGCTATCTAGCGTTTAAAGAGTTCTGTCTTAATGGGTTTTCAGAAGTACATTTGATGTGTCTTTTTTCTGTTTTCCAGTTTCTGTTTCTGAGAAAAACATCCCTTCTCCTCTGTCGCTTCTTCCCTTCCTCCCCACCCTCTCTCTCCCTCTCTCATTGATATGTGCATGTAAGCCTGCTTACTTCTTTTGTGTTTTCCAAGCTCTATGAATATTTAAAACATGGTACCTTTGGACATCCTCCATTTAATCTAGTTTTGCCTCATTAAATCCCAGACTGTGCTTAATATTAATTCAGTGTCCAGATCAAGCTAATAAGCATCAGTGCTTCAATTTTTACTGTAGTAAAGTGGGTAGAATATATAAGTTGGGCTATTTTATGTTAGAAGCATTTATAAGGTTTCTTTCTTATCTTTTTGTCTTTTTTTTTTTTTTTTTTTTGGAGAGAGGCAGTGTAGTTAAGAGCATAGTTTGGGTTCAGATACTGGCTTTTCTAGTGACTATAACCTTTTAGAAAGTTATTCAACCTCTCTGGGTATTATTTCCTCATTAGGTAAAAAGGGATAATGATAGCATACTAACTGGTATCACACTGGTGAAGATTTAACAAGATGGTTTTATTGAAATAATTAGCACAATATCTGGTACATAGTAAACACTTAATAATAGCTATATAATGTTAATAATTATTATTTTTAAGATATAAATGATACTTTATAACTAAATTGTTTTCTTAATATATGAGGAATTTCTTCTACTTTTCCTTGCTTCAGGGGATGATGGCCTATTATGATTGTTTTGCCACGTGTTGAAAGGATGCTTCCATAGCCTTGTAAATTTTTCTGCTACATGTGATTTTTCTCTCAAGGGTTTCCAGAAATACCAGAATCTTTACATCCTCTAGATCTTGCACTATCCAATACAGTCACCGCCGGCCACATGTGTGTATTTAAATTTAATAAAAATTGAATACAAACAAAAATGGAACTCTTCAGTCACACATTTGAAGTGCTGGAGAGCCACACGTGGCTAATGGCTGCCCATTATATGATACAGAACATCTCTGACATCAAAGAAAGTTCTACAGGACAGCACTGGTCTGTGCTCTTGTGCTCTTTTCTCAGAAATCAAAGAGGCTGTATTTGCTAGGATGTTCCACAGATTTCTCTCTTAATGTTTCAGGGTTCCAAACATGCATTTTGAGGTTTCAGGTTACTCTTCTTATTCCAGCTTCTTAGTGTCATTACAGTCTTTTGGAATAAATACAGGCACTTCTACTTCCCCCAAGAAGATTGCATTATGAGAATTTTCTAAAGGTTCCAGTCCGCAGTAAGAGGAAGCCAGTGGGAGAAGAGGCAAAGTAGAAGTAATTCTGGCAGGTACTTCTTAGAGTCGTTACTCAAAAACTAAACATTTGAATCCTTAGGGGCTAACTAGTAATAGGAGGCGCTAATGTCCTGTGTCCTCTTTGTAAGTACATTGTGTGATTGCAGGATCTTACTTTTCCCTCTGAGAAAGGTAGCAAACAGCAAGTTTTTCCTTAATAATCCCTTTTAACTATATTATGTGCTTTTAAAGGCATTTTTTTCATTTGTTCTTCCCAACAACCTAGTAATGCAAGTAGCATTGGGATTATCATCCCTATTTTACTGACAAGAAAACTGAGGCTCGGTGCCTAAATTAGTTGCCTAAACTCTTTAAGGGAAAACACAGTTGACACTGAAAACAGGATATAATTTTAACTTCCAATATGGTATTTGTTTTGTTTTTATTTTGTTTTGCTTTATTTTACTACCAGTCAGACTATGGTAAAAGAAAGAGTGAAGATTCTTTAGGGCAACTTGGAAACTGAATAGTGTTGCATGAGGCAGGTGCTCTAAAAGAATTACAGCCTCATTTTTCCTATGACCATGTGTGTTAGTCTGCTCAGACTTCTTTTTTTTTTAAGATTTTTTTTTTTTTAATTTATTTATTTGACAGACAGAGACCGCAACAGAGGCAACACAAACAGGGGGAGTGGGAGAAGGAGAAGCAGGCTCCCTGCTGAGCGGGAGCCCGATGTGGGGCTCCATCCCAGGACCCCAGGATCATGACCTGAGCCGAAGGCAGACGCTCAACGACTGAGCCACCCAGGCGCCCCAGTCTGCTCAGACTTTCATAAAAAAATGTGACTGGCTGGGTGGCTTAACCAACAAATTAATTTTCTCATGTTTCTAGTCTGGAAGTCCAAGGTCAAGATGCTAGCAGGGTTTGTTTCTGGTCAGGCCTCTTCTCAGCTTATAGACAAGCACTTTTTTGGCCACGTCCTCACCTGGCCTTTTTCTCTGTGTTTGTGGAGAGAGAGGGAGAGGGAGAGACCTCTGATGTCTCTTTCCCATCTTATAAGGATAAATTAGGGCCCCACCCTTATGACCTCATTTAACCTTAGTTATCTCCTTGAAAGTCCTATCTCCAAATACAGTCTCATTGGGGTTAGGATTTTAACATAGGAATTGTGGGGGAGCACATTCAGTCCTTAACACCGTGTTAATGGATTTTTAGTATCTTTTGAGTTTTTGGTTTAACCTGGTTAGTTGGAAATTATATATATATGCAGTATTTGCCTGGGACCAAATGTAGCAAATACCTGTATTCTTGATTTCTGTGAATATTGGGCCTTAGTTAAATTAAACCTGTGGTGCTTGTTATAAGGTACTACCCAACCCTGAGATATTCTAATAAGCAAAAAAGATTTATCTAAATGTCCTACTTTTTAAATAATATAGCCAGTTTGTTAAGACTTAAGTCTCGGTACTTTAAGGGGTAATAAGTGTCCTCCTTCCTCCCACCCCCATTTTACAGATGGAGAAATTAACATACAGAGAAACTGACTTGTCAGAGGTCAGAGTAAGGTATTGGTGGATCCAGGGATAAATCCCAAACATCTTAATTCCTTGACCAGTTTTAAGTCCATTGACTATGCAGCCTAGTGGTAAGTATCTTTTTACCCTATTTTGGAGGTAAGAAGGATTAAGAGATTTAGCAAGGACTGACTCTAAGGAATTCCTCATTACTAATTATATCATTCATTATCCATTTCTTTTAGCCATGATGTCTTTTTTGTCATTTTTGTCATCAATTTTTCAGGTCGTGGAAGGAATTGGAAGTTTTACTTTTTAAGTTCCTAAAGATATTTCTGTAACAGTTCAGCCACACTTGAGATTATTGTTAAGAAAGAAATATTAGTATTATTTTAATGAATTTAATGAATTATTTAAGGAATTTGTTCTCTACGTTAGGCACCATGTTAGACACTTCGTCTAGCATTTAAATATTATTTAAATGTCGCTAAAACTTATAGCCATTTCAGGAAGGTATGTAGTCTTGCCATTTTTATAGCGATAGTTTTAACAGTGTTAGTTGGACTTAATAAAACATCTCATAAGTTTCAGAGTTCAGATGCTAAAGAAAATTTTAGCTTTGTAGAAACTAAGAACCTTGTCAAGAATCTTTAAACGTAAAATCTCTATTTTAAGCATAGGTTTCTGGTTTATTATGTCTTATCCCTTTTTTTTATCCTTTGCTTGGGATTTTCTGAAGTGGGATGATTTGTCTTATCTGAGATTAAGTAAGCTTGCTCTTCCACTTGACACTAAAATCATGAGAGTTTCTCTAAAGCCTTTTCTTCTATCTCTACATCTAAATAGTTAGGATTCCTTTAATTACTAGGGAGGTTGAACAGCTAAGCCATGTGCAAAGCGAGAGTGTAATGAGCCTTCAGAGCCAAGGCCCCATAGGCCGTTAGTGTATTCTCTCCTCTGTCCCTCACCTCTACTTCTCTGCCCATTGGCTTCTTTTTGCTCATTGTAGATCTATTTCCTCTATTATAGTAAAAAATACAGCCACTGACGTTGGCCACATTTTACTTCTCTGAGCATACCCCCTAACATGCCTCCTGCACACTGAACTACAGTTGCCCAGCATGGCACTGTCCAGCAGAAACAGAATGCAAGTCGCATATGTGATTTTAAAGTTCTAGTAGCCACATTAAAAAAGGTAAAGAAGAAACAGAGGAATTAATTTTAATAATTATTTTCTTTAACTTAGTGTATCTAAAATACTATTTTGACACATAACCAATATAAAAATACATAATGAGCTGTTCTACATTCCTTTTTTCCGTACTCAGTCCTCAGAATCTGGTGTATGTTTTACAGTTATGGCACATCTCAATTTGGACACCAAGTTTTGTCAGAAATACTTGATCTGCATTTAGATTTCAACAATTTTCAATTGAAAAAGTAGATTCTCATACCCAGTTTTATTCCAAACAAGATAGGGGGATGGGGTAGCTGGGTGATGGGCATTAAGGACGGCACATGATGTAATGAACACTGGGTGTTAACTGATGAATCACTAAACTCTACCTATGAAACTAATAAAAGGTTTTCCCCATAACCATATGGAATGTCAGTTATGAATTTAAATTAACAAAAAATTAAAACAAAATTAAATATTTACTTCCTTAGTCATACTAGGCACATTGCAGGTGCTGCATATGTTAGTGGGTATACCATACTGGGCAGAGCAAGTCTAACAGAATGCTTCATAGCACCATTTCTTTCTTTACATTATTCCCTCTCTGTGATACACTTTTCTTATTACTCCATCCCCAAGACACAGTTCCTTTTCCATGGTCTTGATTTCTCCTCCTACCCTCTCCCCAAATAGAACTGGCTCCTCCCCTCTCCTCTACCTTCTGAGCCCATGTATACTTTTGATGTAGGACCTATAATACTTTACCACACTTACTTAGGTATCTTTCTCCCTCTTCTAGACTGAAGGGAGAGTACCTTGTTATTTTTTGAATCCCCCATTACCTGGCACAGGGCTGGAACCTATGTATAGTTAAAAAAATTTTGTTTAAAGATTGAATGAATATAATTTCAATCTGGAAATAGGAAAGGTTTAAAGGGTTATTTTGAAAATAGCAAATTGGAGGGGCACCTGGGTGGCTCAGTCAGTTAAGCATCTGCCTTTGACTCAAGTCATGATCCCAGGGTCCTGGGATCGAGCCCTGCATTGTCAGGCTCCCTAGGGAGCCTGCTTCTCCCTCTCCCCTGCTTGTGCTCTCTTTCTCTCTAATAAATAAGTAAAATATTAAAAAAAGAAAATAGAAAATTAGAAATAGAATTTAAATGTCAAACTGAATAAGATTTAATAGGAAGCAGTCCACTGTCTTTTAAGCCTATGACATTGCATTCATTCATTCATTTCATGGACTCAAACACATGAGATATAAAGGAGAATAAGACATAATTTAAACTGCTAAATAGTTCATAGCTGGGATGTGTGCATGTGCTCAAGCACACAAGATACAGATGCATTGCTGTCTCATAATATTGTTTGTTGCTTAGGGAAATAGAACTCCAAGGTTGAAGAGGATCTTAGAAGTTTATGTAATTGATCCCTTTCCAACGCATAAATTCCTTCTCCTCTTGGAAAAGCTTCAGCATCTTTGGCAATAACTGGTCATCCAGCCTTTCTGGTTGTACTCTATAGGGAATGACTAACCCATCCTCTGCAGGATAGCTCTCCCTGCCATGAAGTCTCATTCTGACATCTGCTTCCCTGCAGTGAGCACTATTTCAAGTGCCTCCGGTCAAAAGATCACATTTTGTGGAACCTTTGGTTTAGAATGTCAACGTCATGAGAAGCAGGAGTTTTTATCTGTTCAGTGATCTGTCTTCAGTGCTGGACAAATAGCAAATAATAAATGTTTGTTGAATTAATAAGTTTGTAGAAACAGGATTCAGGCATTAATTCAATTCAGTTTTTTATTTGTGAACTATTATTGCATATCTTTCATTACTGTTGCCTGACCAAGCCTTCCCCTCCATGGCACTGTTAAACTTTCTGAGCCCCAGATTCTTATTCTTCACCTGCAAATAGATATTGGTAATACCTGAGATGATCTATATGAAAATGCCTGGTGCTGGGCCTGGTATATGGTAATGATAGGTGTTATTTGAGTCTGAAATGGAATCAGTATGGCAACCTCTGAGCCTCCTGACATCCCAGAAATATGAGTCCATTTTTTATTAATTGAATTTTTAAAATTGTGATAAAAGGGGCACCTAGGTGGCACAGTAGGTTAAGTGTCTGCCTTTGGCTCAGGTCATGACCCCGGGGTCCCGGGATCGAGCCCCGCTTCACTTTGGGGCTCCCTGTTCGGCAGGGGGTCTGCTTCTCCCTCTCCCTCTGCCCCTCCCACTCATGCTCTCTCTCTTGCTCTCTTTCTGTCTCTCTCAAATAAATAAAATCTTTTAAAAAATTGTGATAAAAGGCATAAACTTGAAATTTACCATTTTAACCATTTTTAAGTATACAGTTTAGTAGCATTGAGTACATTCACATAGTTGTGCAACCATTTCCACCATCCATCTGCAGAACTTTTTTCATCTTGCAAAACTGAAACTGAAACTCTGTACTCATTAAATGATAGTAAGCACATTTTTAATATTAGCCTAAGTACTGAAATAGTAAATCTGTATGGAAAAAAATTCCAAAATCAATATATAAATGACTTCTCTATCTGCAGTTTTAGATGAACTGTTTTTAATTATTCCTTACTTAACATGAATAATTGATATCTAATTATAGTGGATTCTGTATCTAAGTATCCATTTACATGTCAAAATTGTTTTGATGAAAGCTTGCATTTAAACATTGACTTCTTAATATGTGTGATTTTCTCACATTGCATAACTGTTTCTGAGTTTGGTAAAAAGATAAACTTTTTTTTTCCTGTTTTTTTTTTTTTTCTTTTTCTTTTTTTGAGTGCTTGCTGTGTGCCAAACCCCACGAATACCGACTAGATTAGTAGCATTTAGCTCTGACACTGTGGAGCAGGTATAGAAGTGGGAGGTAGAGATCGTGCTCTGCTTAGGGATGTTGCCAGAAAGCTATTATGAAGTAACATTTATCCTGGACCTTGGTGAATAAGTAGTAGAGAAGTGGGGGGAAAGTCTAGACATGGAAAACAGTATGACATGTTTATTAGGGATACAGTTTAGGTTTTGATCTTTGAAGACTTTTAAAGGAATAATGACAAGTTTAATCTGTATTTTCGAAAATGAGTGCTCGAGTATGGATTGGAGAGGGATGGGGTCCCACACAGGACTGAAGTAATTGTTTCTGTCAGGCAGGTGAGAGAGAATGAAATCTTAAACTCAGAATGGGAGCAGAGGAAACGGTCCTTTCAGAGAGAGAACTGACAGATTTTGATAACTGGTTGGCTCTGGAGGACAAGAGAGGACAATTAAGGAG
This sequence comes from Mirounga angustirostris, assembly GCF_029215605.1. Lineage (NCBI taxonomy): Eukaryota > Metazoa > Chordata > Mammalia > Carnivora > Phocidae > Mirounga > Mirounga angustirostris. Next base: position 158,454,077 of record NW_026991712.1, read on the forward strand.
GACTCCAGGTTTCTGATTTGACACTTTTAACTGGGAGAGGAATGACGGGAGAAGAAATATACTGCCTGAGGAGAGAGAATAAAATAAAACTGGTTATTTAAAAATAGTAGCTACACATCATAATGTATTTTGAAACATGGCCATTAATCTTAGAATGCTTGAAAAATAACTAGCTCCTTTTTTTTGTATGTGTGGAATTCTATCAGAGGCTGCATGCTGTTCATTTAAGAATTGATACAGGAATGACTGATTCCCTAATCTACTGAGTAATTTATGGTGATGCTTAAGAATTAAGCAGTTTGTAATGAATGTAGTTGTTGTCTCCTTTTCTTCTTTGGGGACTGCTTTCCAGGTTCCACTTGTTTGTGCCGGGAGTTTCAAATATTTCTTCTCAGAAGTTCATTTTTCATTGTCTTGTGGGGCCTTATTTGATGCCTTTCTGCCCAGTTAAGTTTGTTAATTATTTTGTTCATTTTGCTTCATCGTTGAGTCTGGCTTTTGTTTTTTCTCTTTACTGGAATATTTTTTTCCTAAATTGTATTGGTTGCTTTTGAATTGTTTTATTAGTTTTATTAGTGATCTTATAGCCTGCTTTCTATTTATTGTGGCTTCCTGAATCTGTTTTGTGTATACTGGTAGCTCATCTTTACATAAGCAATAGAAGAGTGAAAACTTGTACAGAAGTGGAATATATATTGTATATTTAATTTTTAAGAATACATTCTAATTATAAAAATAATTTTTTTTAAAGATTTTATTTATTTATTTATTTATTTGACAGACAGAGACACAGTGAGAGAGGGAACACAAGCAGACGGAGTGGGAGAGGGAGAAGCAGGCTTCCCTCGGAGCAGGGAGCCCGATGTGGGGCTCGATCCCAGGACCCTGGGATCATGACCTGAGCCAGAGGCAGATGCTTAACGACTGAGCCACCCAGGTGCCCCTAATTATAAAAATAATTTTTAAAAAATTGTGAAAACTTTTAAATATAAATTCAGTTATACCCTAATATCTTTTGTCTCTGTCAGCAGTTTTTTAGCTTGATCAAGTTTGTAATCTTTATTGATGATTTAGAGAACAAACATGGCAGGTACTAGAAAGACAGGGGACATCCAACCAGGAGAGAAGGCAAACCCTTAGGATGGGACACCGGCCAGTGTGACTGGACTGTAGTGGAAAAGGGAAAAGTCATATGGGGCGAGATCAGCCAAATCCTGCGTAGCTGGGCAAAGCACCCTTAACTCAGTGGGAAGCTATTGGGAAGCCATCGTGAGGCAGATGAATGACATTATCTGTTTTATGTTTTAAAATGCTCACTCTGGGGGTGCCTGGGTAGCTCGGTTAAGCATCTGACTCGTGATTTTGGCTTGTCATGATCTCAGGGTCCTGAGATTGAGCCTTCCCTCCCCCTGCCAGTCAGACTCCATGCTCAGCGGGGAGCTGCTTGAGATTCTGTCCCACTCCTTCTTCCCCTCCCCTCACTCTCTCTCTCTCTTGCTCTCTCTCTAAAATAAATAAATAAATCTTTAAAAATAAATAAATAAAATGCTCACTCTGAGCCCTGTATGGTGAGTAGGTTGGAGTAGGCCAAGAATGGAAGCAGGGATTCCAGTTAGCGGGCTGTCATAATGGTCCAGGTAAGAAGGACAGTGGCTAGAACCAGGGTGTGAGCCATGGGGTGAGAGTGGTGGATGGGTTGGGGACATGGTCCAACAGAGCTTACTGAGTGATTGTGAGTGTGAAGGAAATAGAGGCATCAAGGATAACTTCAGGGATTTTTGGCTTGAGTAACTCGGTGATGGAGATGCTATTTACTGGTTTGGAGAAGGCCAAAAGAGGAACAGAATGTCTTCCCCAAACCAGTAAATGGCATCTTCCATCACATATGATTTCACTTATATGTGGAATTTAAGAAACAAAACAAATAAGCAAAGGGGAAAAAAAGAGAGAGAGACAAACCAAGAAACAGACTCTTTTAACTATAGAGAACAGGGTGATGGTTACCAGAGGGGAGGCGGGTGGGGGATGGGTGAAATAGATGATGGGGATTAGGGAGGGCACTTGTGATGAGCACTGGGTGATGTATGGAAGTGTTGAATCACTATACTGCACACCTGAAATTAATATTACACTGTATGTTAACTAACTAGAATTTAAATAAAAACCTAAAAAAAAAAAAAAGGAACAGATTGGCAAGAGGTGGCATTCTGTTTTAGCCATGTTAAATTTGAAATGTCTGATTTGATAATCTTGTAGAGATGGCCTATAGGTAGTCATATATGTAAGCATGGAATTCCAAGAGGAGGCCAGTACTAGAAATATGAATTCGGGAGTGATCTCAGTGGAGTAGTAAATAGAAAAACCCTGTTTGAATGAGAAGGTAATGTGAAGAAGTGAGGAGGCAATGACTGTAGACAACTCTTAAATTTCCATTAGAAATAGAAGGATATAGCAGGAGGGATATATGTGGGATTAAGAGAGGGGAGGTGTTTGTGTTTTATCTGGGTTTTTTTGTTTTATTTTTTTATTATGTTCAACTAGCCAACATATAGTACATTATTAGTTTTTGATGTAGTGTTCAGCGATTCATTAGTTGCGTATAACACCCAGTGCTCATCACATCACGTGCCCTCCTTAATGCCCATCACCTGGTTACCCCATCCCCCCCACCCCCCTCCCTTCTGTAACCCTCAGTTTCCCGAGTTGAGTCTCTCATGGTTGTCTCCTTCTCTGAATCCTTCCCATTCACCCTTCCCTCCCTTCCCCCTATGGTCCTCTGCGCTATTCCTTATATTCCGCATATGAGTGAAACCATATGACACTTGTCTTTCTCTGCTTAACTCATTTCACTTAGCATAATACCCTCCAGGTTGTCTGTTTTGATAGGAGATGATGGAGCAGTAAGGATGCGGATGCAAATGGTCCATTAGAAAAGGAATACTTGCAAAGTCCTTAAGAGGATGAGAGGAAATGGGATCTGGAGCAAAACTGGAGGGTTACCTTTTGATAAAAACAGACACTTCATCCACAGCAGTGGGAGAGGGAGAGCAGTCAGACAATGATGAGTGGATTGAGTCATTCACCAAACACTAACTGAGCACCTGCTACTATACTGTGCCCGGGGGATATACCACTAAACATGGTCAGGTCTGTACCTTCCTGAAATGAGGGGCATATAGAAGGTTCCTAACCCTTATTTCTGTTTTCTCAGTGAACACTGAATTAACATCATCCCTAAGAGTGAAGGTGAGGGAGGGAATATTTGGAGTATGAGGATAGAGAAAAATACATGAATTTTTTTTTTTGAAGGTGGAAAAGCAAACACAGTAGGGAAATGTGGTATGATTTCTCGATGGTGTTAAGTGGCATTTGAGAATTATGGCCATGAGTTTAAAGTGAGACCAGTAAGTTTGCACTGTTTTTCTTTAGCACTTGTGAGCATTTGGGGTAGGCATGGTGTATAGGTGGATAAGTGGATTTAATCAGAGTTAAGACTGAGGCTTTGCTAGGCAAATTTGACAAAAAAGAAGTGGAAGGGAGTTAAGAGTGTTTGCCCAGGAGCGTTTTTAATGAGAGATGATGGAATCTGTGTTGGGTAAGAAGGGAAATAAAAACATGGGGGGTAATTAATTGATGGTGAGAAAGTGGTAGGGTCAGTAGATTAATCTAAATTTTCAAACAGGGAAAATGTATTTCCATTATATATGTAACTTATCCTCTTTATAGAAAATCTGAAAATATATGAGATTAGAAAATGGGGGAATAGGACCACCACCTAACGATAACCAGATGTTCATATTTGCTATGTTTGCTTCTTTTTTTTTTTCCCTAGTGATAACTTTATAGGGTTGTATTAGTTTGCTAGGGCTGCAAAGATTATAGACCTGGTGATTTAAACAGAAATTTATTTTCTCATGATTTTGGAGACTGGAAGTCAGAGATCAAGGTATAGGCAGGATTGGTTTTTTCTGAGGCCTGTGTCCTTGGCTTGTAGATGTCCATCTTCTCCCTGTCTTCACATGGTCTATTCTTTGTCCCTGTGTGTGTCCAAATGTCCTCTTCTTATAAGGACACCAGTCTTATCAGATTAGGGCTCACCCTAAGGATCTCATTTTAATGTAATTACTTCTTCATAGGGCCTATCTCCAAATACAATCACATTAGAATGTCGGGGAGGGGAGGTGGACACAATTCAGTCCATAACAGGGGTGTTCTTTGTTTTCATAATTGTGATTATTCCTTGAATATAATTTTTGATCTGATATTTTACCAGATAACATTATACCTTAAACATTTTCCTGTTTTGTTGTGTAGCCTTTGTAAAAATTTAACAGCTGCAAAATACTTTGTCATGTGATCGATGTACTGTGATATCTTAATCAGTCTTCTGAATATTTAGGTGCCCCCCTTTTTTATTATTAAAAAAAACTAATGCTTTTTAAATAAAACCTTTTTTCTGTATTTTGGAGCATTTCCTTAGAATACAATCTCAATGAAATGATTCTGAGATGAATGAATGAAGAAATGAATGAAATGAAATGAAATTACTTTATCAAAAACTGTGAATACATACGGTTAACTTAGAGAAGTATTGAATCTTGCATTTCCTTTTCACATGACTGCCTTCTCTCTTCCTGCAGTAATAGACTGGAATGATGTTAGAAAACACAAATATGGTCACCTTTCAGAGTCTGCATCCCAATATCAAGGTAAGGAAACAAAAACCTCTATGTAGCATGGAAAAATTTAATTTGACATCTCTTACCATGAAACCTTTGTTCTTAGAGGTCTGTGGTAGAAAGAACTCATTGGCTAAAGCACAAGCAAATATTATAGTTTGTAGAGGTATCTATCAAAAGCAGTTTGCTTTGTTTGAACCAGAAATCAGGAATCAGATCTGAGTCAGATAATTCCAAATTAGCTTCACAGCTTTAGGCCTGATTGCTTGGCCTCTCTGCATTTCCAGTTTTTAAGACTTTAGCCTTGGGAGTGAGGCAGAATTAGGTGGTATATTCCACAACTACTAGTAACACACTAATAATACACTCAGTATCTTTTAAAATGAGAAGGTTGGATTACACAAACTCTCAAGTCTTCATTTTACCCCAGAATGTCACCTTTCTATCATTTTGGTATGTTTGTCACAATGACTTATGCTGTAACATTTTTTTCTTTAATAGAAGCTACTGACATCCTGGAACTAGGTAAGATTTCTTTCTTGTATTTCTGTTAAATATGGGTCCTAACCAAACCGGAAATTAGAGTGTGACTAGGAAAAGAATGCCACGCTGTCTGTCTCATGGACTAGTGAGTCCTGTGCTCGGCTGCCTGAGGAGCCCGTGCAGCCAGTCCTCTCAGCTGTCAGGCCAAACCCTTCTTACCAGGAGGTGCAGACCAAGCTAACAAAGATGGGGAGGGGAGAGTAGTTAATTCCACAGAGTCCAAGGAGGACCAGGGGCCGACCCAAACTGGAAGCTACTCTTCATTCACCGAATCCAGAACTAAAACAAACCCCGACTGTCCATAAATCAGAATTTGGTGGGATTTTCCCAAAAGAAATTATTCATGAGATATATTGAACTGAAGTTTAACCTAAAGATTTTCTAAATTTTTTAACTAAATACAATCAGAAATATTAACAATTGAAATAACAAGAGTCAAACTGCTAATACGTTTAGTTTTCATCCTGACAGAGTGTACCTCAGGCCTAGGATTTGAAAAGTAATGTTAATGTTAATCATTCTTAATCAGCCTTCAGGATTTCTACACAAATGTCTGTCTTCTTAGTCCTTTAAAATCTTTCTATATGTTACATAAGTATTAATATCCTAATTAGTTGTTAATTAGTTAAAGTTGTTACTGCAACTTCACGGTTCAGCTCTATTATTATCACTGTCTTTTTGCTCCTCTTGCCTTTTCTTCCAAAAACATTACTTTTATTGCCCACTGACAGAAGATAGCGTAGAATACTAGACTAGGAGTCAGAACTCCTGGGTCCTTTGAAAGCCAGCTGCACTTAGGAACTCTGTGATGCTGATCCTTAGTTTTCTAACTTGGAAAATGGGGATAATAATCCCATTCTCCCTAGTTCACAGGGTTTTTAAGAAGATTACATGAGCTAATGGATGTGAAAGCATCTTAAAATCACTCAAATACTTTTCAGCTTTGGAGGATTGTTATTTTCATTCTGTTAAGGGACTATCCTCAGGCATTACTCTAAGTCAAATCTTGGAACATTCTTTGAAGTGAAGCATTCTATGAATGTGAGATGAAGAAATGAATGAAATGAAATAATGCAGGTAAAGGGCCTAGCACTTGATAAACAATAAATGAGAGTCACTTTTTAATGGCTTAAAACTTGCCTCAAGCTTTCTGAGGCACTGGTATATGATAGAAAAAGCATGGACACAAGAATCAGATAGGCCTTGGTTCAAATTCCTTTTCCCTACTTAGCAGTTTTGTGACTTTGGGAAAATTACTTAATCTTTCTGAGCCTATTTCTTCATCTTTAAACTGGGACTAAAACCTACTTTTCAGGTTATAATGAACTTGGGAGATAGCGAACACCGTGTAGCATGGTTTAGGCAAATGGAAGGTGCTCAGGGAGAGCTGCTGCTGGTTTGGGTTTTGCCGCTAGTATGAATGGTAACAATTACATACGGTTCAGTGACGAGCCATGCTGCTAACAGTCCACTTTGTTGATAGGGATTGTAAAAAATATTCTCAATTTAGCAAGAAGTACATAAAGTGGTGTTAAAATTTGAAAGTATAGTTTTCCTTGTGCAAGGAGTAGAGGCTGTGCTAACGAGGCACAAGCAGAGCCAGGCATAGCCTCTGAGGAGTTAATCCTGCACATTTTACTTTGCCCATCAAGCATAGAGAGCAGCCCCAAGTATCAAACTGAAGTGAAATTCAGTAGATTTCTAGAATCTCAGAGTTTGGAAGAGGCCTTAAAATAATCCAACTTGGCTCAGCATTTCAAAAGTTGACATTGTGAGTATCTTATAAAATGCCTTGTCTTGAACTCCTCAAAGTTTTGTTTTGTTTTTAAGATTTTATTTATTTATTTGACAGAGAGAGACACAGCGAGAGAGGGAACACAAGCATGGGGAGTGGGAGAGGAAGAGGGAGAAGCCGGCCTCCCGCTGAGCAGGGAACCCGATGCAGGCCTCGATCCCAGGACCCCAGGATCGTGACCTGAGCCAGAGGCAGACGCTTAATGACTGAGCCACCCAGGCGCCCTGAACTCCTCAAAGTTGTTGGGGACTTACAGCCTCCCCAGGAACTCGCTTCATATTCAGACAAATATTTACTGGGCCAAAATCTGTTTCTTTGTAAATTCTATCTGTCATACTTACAACTTTTAGGGCAATATAGGATAGTTGAGCCAGTTTTTCACTCACCGGCCTCTAGTTATTAGAAAGTAGTGCTAGGGACTGCCTTCTCACTGCTGCTCTTACCTTCCTAGTTGCAGCACCATCATCTCGTACCTAGATTATTAGAATAGCTTCCTAACTAGTCTTCCTGCCTCCAGCCTTGTCCCCCTCTAATCCATCCTTCACACTGCAGACAGAATGCCTCCTCCCCCAGAGCCTTCAGTGCTTCCTCTTCTCATTAACGTGGTGTGGGAGGTTCTCTGATACCTGAACCCCACTTTGATCTAAAACCTCTTTTCTAAACTACTGTTTTTTTAAAACTCTACCCATTAGTCATACCAAAATATTCAGTTTTTAGAAAAGTTCCTTTTCGGGGCGCCTGGGTGGCTCAGTTGGTTAAGCGACTGCCTTCGGCTCAGGTCATGATCCTGGAGTCCCGGGATCGAGTCCCGCATCGGGCTCCCTGCTCGGCAGGGAGTCTGCTTCTCCCTCTGACCCTCCTCCCTCTCATGCTCTCTGTCTCTCATTCTCTCTCTCTCAAATAAATAAATAAATAATCTTTTTAAAAAAAAGTTCCTTTTCTCACTTCTGGGCCTTTATACATGCTTTTCTTTCAGTCTGGAAAAAAAAAAGATTCTTAAAAGAATTTTCTCTTGGGGCGCCTGGGTCGCTCAGTTGTAAGCGTCTGCCTTCGGCTCAGGTCATGATGACAGGGTCCTGGGATTGAGTCCCACAGCAGGCTCCTTGCTCAGTGGGGAGTCTGCTTCTCTTTCTCCTTCTGCCCCTCCCCTCTGCTCGTTCTCTCTCTTTCTCTCTCTCTCTCAAATAAATAAATAAATGAATAAATCTTTAAAAAAAAAAGAATTTTCTCTCTTCTTGGCTGACTTCCTGCTTATCCTTTTACACTTTAACTTAGAAGTGTAGAGGTTACTTCCTCTGGGAATCCTTCCACAAGTCCTCCTATAGCACCCTCTGTAGCCAAGCATAGCACTTATCATAGTTTATTATAGTTGGCTGTTTAGTTTCTGGCCCTCACTGAAGCTCTTTGAGGGCAAGAACAATATTTTGATCACAGTTGTATCTCTAGCACCCGGCACAATGCTTTGATACACACCATAAATATATTTGTTGGATGGATGGATGGAAAAATGGCTCCAAGACTTTGCTTTCTTCTTCATGCTGAATGTTCATTGTTCTTTCAGCTGCTCCTCAGGTGATGTGGTTTTGTGTCCCTTCACCACTTAGGTCACCATTTAGACTTTGGTTTGTTTTGTCCCTCTCAAAGTATAGCTGCCAGAACTACATTTAATATCCCAGGTGTGATTTCACTACTCAGCAAAGAGTAGCACTGTTGCATGCTTGCTTCTTCTTTTCACTCACTTTTCATTCACTATACTTTTATGAAGCCTGTGTTAAGTTTCAGGCACTGTGTTAAACAGTGAAGATTAAAAAAAGAATAATAAAGATAGCTGCTATCTGTGATGAGCTTAAATAAATAATGATGATGATATGATGTGAAGAGTATGAAAATAAAGGTGTGAACAGGATGTCACAGGAGCTGGGAAATGGTGGGATTTGTTCTGAGAAATGGAGAGTCAGACCTTTTTTTTTTTTTTTCTTGGCTTGGTGTTTTATCTTTACTTGATTCATTAAAAATTATCAAGTTACTGATCTAAAAGGCCTATGGACACTGTTTTGAGAATGAACCACACTGTGTATCTCATAAACTTAAGCTCTGGACATTTTAAAATAACTGGGTTTTATTAGTCCTGGATATGCCATAACTTAATTTGAAAGTGCCAAGAAAACATGGTTGAGGGTATGCCTTATGAAAAGTACTTGCTCTATTTAGGTTGGTTTTGAAATTACATGAAACAAAGTGCTCCTCATGCTGGAATAGACTGATGAGAGAAACAACACAGAGTCCAGAGATAGGTCTAAATATATGTAATAAATTAATATGTGATCAAGGTGACATTTCAAGTCAATGGGGAGAAGGTAATTTATTCAATAAATAGTGGTGAGCACAATTATTGAATAAAGGTGAAAAGGAAAGCAACATCTTTACCTTATCTGTCTCACAAGATAAATTCAAAATAGATCATCAAACATTTAAATGTAAAAAAATGAAACCTGAGAAATCCTAGGAGAAAACATGGGTTAATATTTCTTAGAATATTGAAGTGAAGAAAGCATGATGTGAAAGCCAGAAGTCATAAAGAACAAGACCGAGAAATTGAAGGGCAAATCCTAGCAAACTGAGACAAGTCTGCAACATACATGACAGGCAGAGGACTAATATCTTTAAAATACATGGAACTCTTAGAATCTGAGAAAGCAAAAGAATACCTCAGTGAAAAACAATAAAAATAAAATACAAACAGACTGGTAAGCCTAAAAAGATCTTCAGCTTTATTAGTAATCAAAGAATTGCATATAAAAGTATAACAGTATTTTGTTTTTTCTCAGGTAAGATTTAACACAAGTGTAGAGATTGTTAAAGCAGTTTTAGCAAGAAAATATAAGAAACATATTCTTATGCGCTACTGGTAGGAATTATATTGTATCAAAATATAAAATATGTTAATCCCCCCTTAATTTACCCTAAAGTGATCATCTTAAAAGTGTTAAAAGATGTGTGTACAAAAATACTTACCAAAAATTAGAAAACAACTTAAACAACCGTCAAGAGTATTTAACAAATACTTTTGTTAACTAATGTAAGTTATGGCACATATAAACAATGGAACAGTTTTCAGACAGTAATCTTGGAGTAGAATTTCTGATCTAAAAACTATGACTATCTTTATTTCTCTTAGGAATTTGGGTTCCTCACTTAAGGTGGAATGGGGTGGAGTTCTTGTAGAGAAATGTGGCCAAATAGTAGCCCACATGAGTGAGGGTGCCTTATGTGACTAGGTCAAAATTAGCAGGCATTTGAGGGATTTGGGACATACTTAGAAAGAGAGATTGTACATATTATGCCCAGGACCAATGGGTAGAGGTTAAAAGAAGACAGACTTTGGCTGACTATAACCAGGAAAGTCTGTCCATTTGTACTATTGAATAATAACTGAATAAGGAGTTTTTCAGCATTGGAAGTATTCAAGCAAAGGCTGGAGGGAGCTTCAGGTCTCAATTTTTGTATCACCCCATCAAGATGCTTTTCTTGACCATCTGCCTAAAATAGCACACACATACCATGGGCACTCTGTCTCTCTTACCACTTTCTTTCTTTATTTGAAAAAGGCCAGATAAAAAGTATTTCTGTTGCCCTCTAAACCAACTGACATATATTTATCTGTTTATTTATTGTTTTTCTTCCCCCTTAGAAAGTAAGCTCCATGTGAACAGAGACTTTGGCTATTTTATTCTTTGCTTTATATCACCAGTGCCTCGAACTGGGGTTGGTGCATGGTAGGTGTGCAATAAGTATTTGTTGAATGAACAAGTATTAGAGAAAGCGATTCATGCATTCGACTTGGTGGATCCTTGTGCTTTACATTTTTGGGAATTTTAATTTTTTAAAGGTACTTCTATGTAGTGTACAAGTCTCTTCAGGGCAGAGATCTTACTTCCTAATAATAAGTGTAACTATCAAGTGGTGTGCCTTAGAGTTTATAAAATACTTTCATAAGCATTATTCAGAAATATAAATGAGATGACTGGCTTTTTCTTATGTGTAAAATCTCAGCTCCAGTGTTTCCTCTGTAGAGCATCTGTCTGTAACTTCACCGTCTAAGATAGTTCCCAGCCTCTGTCTATCACATTATTTTATTTCCTTCAAATATTTATCACTTATTACCTTATTTATTTGGTTATATGTTAATTGTGCCTCATCATGCACCAAAATGTAAACTGCCATGAGGGCAGGGACTTCCTGTCTTATTCCAGCAATGAGAATACTGGCTGGCACATAGAGGAATATTCAAACATCTGTTGAATTAATAATTGAAATCACTCTGTAAATTATAAAACATTATACTTATATGAGTTAATAATATTAATCTTCACGGTAATCCTTGACCCCAGTAACAGATTAGATTTTCCCATTCTGCATTCTTAAGGCAACCCGTACTACCTCATTAACTTAAATTGGTCATAATTGTACCAAATTATTTGTGTTATGATTTATTTAACACTGCTGCTTATTTCTAAACTGCAAGCTTCATGAATTTAGGAGCCATGTCTGTCTTGTTCCTCTTACATTTAACCCAGTGCTTTTGTACTTGGAAGGAGTTTAATATTTATTAAATGAATGAGTGTGTGTGTGTACAATTTTGCATGATAGATATTATCTCCATCCTTCTGATGAGTAAACTGATATGTGGAAGGATTAAATAACTTATCCAAGATAGTTATAGAAACAAGACTTTAGGGGCACCTGGTGGCTCACTTGGCTGAGCGTCTGCCTTCAGCTCAGGTCATGACCCCAGAGCTCTGCATTGGGCTCCCTGCTCAGGGGCGGGGGGGGGGGTCTGCTTCTCCCTCTCCCTCTGCCCCTCCTCCCTGCTTATGTTCTCTCTCTCTCTTTCTCTCTCTCTCACTTGTAAATAAATAAAATCTTAAAAAAAAAAAAAAGAAACAAGACTTTATCCAGCATCTTCTGACTCTCAACATTACATTTTTTTAACTACACTGGTAATTTCTAGACACAGATGTGAATCAGAATTACTTAGGGAACCTTTGAAAATACAGATTTTTCAGGGCGCCTGGGTGGCTCAGTTGGTTAAGCAACTGCCTTCGGCTCAGGTCATGATCCTGGAGTCCCGGGATCGAGTCCCACATCGGGCTCCCTGCTCAGCAGGGGGGTCTCCTTCTCCCTCTGACCCTCCCCCCCTCATGCTCTCTATCTCATTCTCTCTCTCAAATAAATAAATAAAATCTTAAAAAAAAAAAAATACAGATTTTTCAGACCACACTCAAAACCTACTGAATGAGAACCTCTGAAGCTGGGGCCCAAAACGCTAAAGAAATGAGAAAAATTATTCAGGAGATTCTGATGATAAGTAACATTTGGGAATCAATGATAAATGCCAGGGGTTGGCAAATCCAGCCCACTGCCTATTGTTTATTTATAAATAAAGTTTTCGTGGAACATAGCCACGTTCATTCATATACATATTGTCTGTGGCCGTTTTCAGGCTACAGTGCACAGTTGAGTATTTGTGACAGAGACTGTGTGGCCCACAAAGGGTAAAATTTTTACTATCTGGTCCTTTACAGAAAGTTTGCCAACTCCTCCCTGATCTATACCTTGCTGCCTGTCCTATTTGTGTGTGTGTAGTTGGAGATGTAGTAGACATGACGTTGGTTCCATCATGGGCATTGCAGCAGGTGCTCAGACATTCTTACTGAGTCAATAAAAATTAATTTATCTGCAGTTTACCTGAAATTAAGAGACTAAGCCTTAGGAAGTCTAAGCAGTGAAATTTAAGAAAAATACTAATCTAGGTATGGTTCAATCACAGTGGGTGAACTGCTTTTAACAAAGATTCCTTTTCGGGCGCCTGGGTGGCTCAGTTGGTTAAGCGACTGCCTTCAGCTCAGGTCATGATCCTGGAGTCCCTGGATCGAGTCCCGCATCGGGCTCCCTGCTCGGCAGGGAATCTGCTTCTCCCTCTGACCCTCCCCCCTCTCATGCTCTTATCTCATTCTCTCTCTCTCAAATAAATAAATAAAATCTTTAAAAAAAAAAAAAGATTCCTTTTCATTCAGTAGGTAATAGGGTGTTCTCTAAATGGAGAAAGATACGAGATTTCTTGCCTATATAACAGGGATTGATGACCACAATTGATGTGTAATAGAGAACTGTAATTAATTCCTAATTATTTTGGTACCCCTGATGCTGCCATAATTTTTAAAACCAAAGTCTCTTGGGTGCTTGTGGTCAAAGCTCAAGCTACTCCAAGCAATTAATTACCCAGGACTGACCAAACTCTCTAGACCTGTGCTGTGTGATACAGTAGCTGTTACCCAGATGTAGGAATTTAAATTAAATCAAATTAATTTAAACTTCAATTTAAATCCCTCACTCACACATTTCAAGTGTTCAGTAGTTACATGTGGCCAGTGGCTGCCTTACTGGACAATAGAGACACAAAACATTTCTATCATTACAGAAGTTTTAGTGGACGGTGCTGTCATAGATGCTGGACTTTCAAGAGTTGCAGTTCGCTCAAATCCCAGACTTGCTATTTGACTTAATCCTTTATTTGTAAGAATGGAATAGTAATTTGTAATGTTTTCTTTTTCTAACAGCAAATAGTGATGAAATGTATTCATTCCTTGCTTTAGGGATGTCTTAGCTAAGAGCAAACTCTTTATTACATTCCGATAAGCTCCTAAGTCTTGATTCCAGGAAATATCCATCTCATTTACCCTATGGACTCTGTATTCAAGATAGTTAATCATTGGCCAGTTCATGAAGTGGTTCAGAACTGACTGTGATTTCTGGCCAAATCTATTTGGCTTGCTTAAGGATGGTGGGAAAGGGAGCAGTTTTAAAACAGAAGCTATAAAGTCAGTAAAGTATAAAGTCTTGGCATCATCTTTGAAGTGATTTAGATTTCATCATTCAGTGAATCATTTTTATTCCCAGCATCTAGTGCTTTTTACATGGTCCAAAGCGGCCCTGTGCTGCTCCACTGCAGAGGAAACTTCAAGAAATGCTGGTTTGCTACAGTGTTTTAGCTTGTGAGAGTCTCTGGGATCTTCCCTGCACCATCATGGGGTCACCTCTAGGTGGGTATTAGGGAGAGATTGGTAATTGATTTAACCTTTAATAAAGAACTTAGTCATCTTTTGTGATTTAATAAGATACATATATTTAACAGCTTGTTCCTTAAAATGTTTTCCATGACCCCAGCAGCATCACCTTGAAGACTGCTTCTCTAGCACAGTGTTCCTCAAACTTTGAGAGGCTCCAAAGGCCACTTAAGGCTAAAAGATCCTGTAGACTCCCTAACTTATTCTTAGTTAACTCTCATCAGAAATGCTACCAAGAACCTACTTTTCTGTAAATTACCAGATCTTTGTCATTTTGCACCTCAGAGCAAGGCAGCTGTGACAGGATTGGGAGTGGGTTAGGGGTGGGTGAGAGAGAGCAAGGATTCAAGTATAATCTCACTCATTCTGGTTTTTCCTGCCATCAAACCATATTACCCTATGTCTCTCCTTCATTCTTTCTGAGCTGAGATGGCGGGATCCAACCATATTGGGTGTTAAAAGCTGTCATTTGATGGTATTAAGGGATCTCTTCAGGAGTCAGGGTGTTCAGAAGGATTCTCCTCACCCACTCTCTGTGTCTTCTGTTCTGCTGTCCAAAACTTCCTGGACACTTCTGTGAGATATTGGTATATCTTGCTCTGGCATTTTGGATCACTTTAGGGACTAACATGAAAACCATGTAAAGGTCATCTTCAGACCATGATTTTAAAACATTGATCCAAAATGATCCACTCAGGTCACCTAGATTTCTACCCCTAATAAATACTCTTTTGAGCCCAATCTTTTTTCTTACACTCAGAATGAGTCCAAAAAAGGGCTAATGTTTAGTGTAGATTACATCCTAAAAGCACTTTTTAGGAAGTTGACTGTGATAGAGATTTCTATTTCCTTTACAGGTCATTTTACCTGGGACAAATACCTAAAAGAAACATGTTCAGTCCCAGCGCCTGTCCATTGCTTCAAGCAGGTAATTGATTCTCGACATCTTTAGTAGGTGGGAGGCAAGTAGGTTTGTTTTGGTCCTGAGACAAGCAAAACAAGCCCTTGGACTTCTCACCTGAAGGCCCCAGAATAAACTTCTGTGGGAAGAATACAGCTCAAGGCTCAAAAGTGATGAATTTTGGCGGCAGACAGTCTCTCCACCTTCATCCCAAGTAACACCTTTTCCTTTCTTAACCTCTTTGAGGCTATATTTTGTTACTGGGAACAATACCCAATTTTTATGATAGCTCTTAATTCAGACAGATAGGAAACAGAGTTGTAGCCCGTAGATAGTGCTTGAAAGGGGAGCAGTATTCATTTCTCTTTATGCAACACCCCGGCCACAGTCCTGCCTTTCCGTAAGAATACTGGCACCAAGTTCCACTGGAGAGTATGTTAGGACTTTATTAGAGGTTGCTCCGAGCTTCCCATATAGGATTAAGTGTCCCACACAACGCACAGATAATGTTGACTATATCAGCACATGATAAGGCTGGTAAACAAAGAAGTGTACTGCTGTTAAATAGAGCTAAACATCAGGAAGCTATTTATACCTTCCTTTATTATTCAAGTATTTATTTCCTCAAATTGTCAACATTTCACTTTAAAATTTGTCTGTGTTCTAAATAAAAATGCAAATCCAGGACTTCTGCTTATTTGAAACAAGAGGGACTAAATTCATACTCCCACCCAAAGTAATAATAATAAAAGACAGTATATTAAACAGTAGTTTTCAAGTTACTGAAGATCAGGCAGCCAAGCACAGTGATCTCTGAGAGATGAAAAACAATGAGTTGAGCCCCTTATGATTTCCAGCTTACTGCCTTAAGAGAGTTTTGAGACCATGGCCCATAGAAGAGGAGCCCAGGGTGAGCCAGTGGCTCCCTAATTTGAAGAGATGGAGCTGAGAGGGGAAACCAAGGTGGCTAGAATTTAGAGGACAGAGTGCCTAAGAGGAAAGAGCTGCACAGAAAGAAAACCACAGAGATCTGCAGAAAGCCCTCTTCAAGTCTTCAGCAAAGTGATGCTGTTTCATGTATGCAGTTGAGGAAACTACCCAAAGCCAAGAGAAAAGCCATCTGACAGGATTGGAAGGATCAGAGCCTCACACTCCCACAGGGCTGAGAATAATGCCTGATTCCACCAGCTAGACTGGAAAATGTCATCATTCATGTGGCATACAGTGGAAAACTTGGGAAGATTTTACTCAGCAGTGGGAAATAATTAGCCTTAGAATGAGGCTCTGGACCTGCCTAACAAATCATAAAAGTAAGACTCAAAATGATCAAACTGTTTTCAGGTAACTTAAGGGCATCTAAGAACACAGCACAAGAAGGAATGCGAAAATAATCAGCAACCAACAGGTAAAAGACAAATGTCTATCAAAGATTACCAAGCATGTAAGGAGGCAGGAAAACATCATCAGTCATGAGTGGAATAATCAACCAATTGAAACAGACTCAGAACCTATATAGATCTTAGAATAACAGACAAAAACATTAAAACATGTATTTTAATTGTATTCCATTTGAAAGTTAAGCAGAGACACGAAAGATAATGAAAAACTCATACTGAACTACTATGTGCAAAATGAAAAATACACTGGATGGGATTAATGGCAGAAGAGATCAGTAAACCTGAAGACATAGCAGTAGAAACCATCCAAAAATGAAACAGAAGAGAGAAAAGAATCTTAAAAAGATGAAAAAGAACATTAGTGAGTCAAAGGATAACTTCAGTTTCCATGGGATAACTTCACAGACCATGTAATTAGAGTCCCCAAAGGAGAAGAGATGAGGGATGGAAAAAATATTTGAAGATACAATGGCTAAAAAATTTCCAAAATTGAGGAAAACTGTAAATCCACAGATTGAAGAAGCTGTGTGAATCCCCCCCCAAATAAAAGACAAGAAGAAAACTAATTAACGCATATCATAAAGGCTCAAAGTTATCAATAGAGAACATCTTAAAAGCAGCCAGAGAAAAAAGACACTTTACAGAAAGGTTAACTAACTTAGTTAACATTATATTTTCATATATTTAGTTACATTATATTTACTTGTCAGAAACAATGCGAACAAGAAAGTAGAGTAACATGTTGAAAGTAACAAAAGGAAAAACTGTCAACCTAGAATTCTATACCCACTAAAAAGATCTTCCAAAAACAATACCAGGTGGAATTACGGATCTATAAAAAGGAATGAAAGTCCCTGGTAATTGTAATTATAAGGGCAAATACATAAGATGTTTTTCCTTATTATTTAAATCTCTACAAAAGATAATCATGTAAACAATAATAATCATATTGTATTGTAGAGGTGATAACAGATGTATAAGTAAAATGTATAACATAAATGCCCAGGAGAGGAGAAATCTTAAATATACTCTTGTAAGATTCTTATACATGAGGTATAATGTATATGATTAGTAGATTCTTGTAAATAGTATATTCTTATAAGAATAGTATATTCTTATAATGAAGTAGGATAATATTACCTGAAGATAGACTGATAAGTTAAACGTGTTTACTATGAACAGCAGAGCAACCACGAAAATAATAGAAAATAAATAGCAGATGGTAGACTTAAATCCAACCATATCAGTAATCAAATTAATTATAAATGGTCTAAATGCCCTAGTTAAAAGGTTGAGATTGTCACATTGAATAAAAAAACAAGATCCAATTTTATACTGCTTGCAAGAAATTATACTTTAAATATAAAGACACAAACAAGTTAAAAGTAAAAGGATAGAAAATAATATACCTTGCTGACATTAGCCACAATAAAACTAAAATGACTATGTTAATATCAAAGTATATTTCAGAGTAGAGAATACTACCAGAGATAAAAAAGGTAATTTCATCATGAAAAAGGGTCAGACATTTTTACATGAAGCAAAAAATGATAGAAATGTAAGGAGAAATGAATAAATCTAAATTTATTTATAGATGGAGTTCTAATACTCCCCTCTATGACTAAAGAACACGTAGTAGGAAATCAGCAAATGAATAGTAGACATTAGCAACACTGTCAACCAGCAGGACCTAACTGACAGGTATAGAGCACCCCCAGCAACAGCAGAATGTACATTCTTTTCAAGTGCACACAGAATATTTACCACCTTAGACCATATTCGGGACCATAAAGTAAGTTTTGATAAACTTAAAAGGACATAAGTAATATAAAGTTTGTTCTCAGGTTACAATGAATTAAAAATTAATAGCAAAAAGTTATGTGGAAAATAATACCTCCAAATATTTGGAAACAAAGTAACATATTTCTAAATACCCCTTGGGTATGGAGAAATAAAAAGGGACATTAGAAAATATTTTCAACTAAATGGAAATGAAAATTTCAGAATTGTGGATTGCCGCTAAAGCAGTCTTTACAAGGAACTTATAGCACTAAACACTGATACTAAAAAGAAGAAGAGTTTCATTTAGTCACCTCAACTTCCATTTTAAATAATGAGGGGGAGAAAAAGAGCAAGTTAACCCCAAAGTATGCAGAGGAAAGGAAATAATAAAGATCAGAGCATAAACCAGTAATAGAAGAAAGAGAAAAATAATAGAGAAAATCATTGAAGCCAAAAGCTGATTCTTTGCAAATAACAATACAAACGATAAACCTCTAGCCAGATTAATCAATAATAAAAGAGAGAAAACAGAGATTACTAATGTCAGATTTGGAAGGGGTACCCTCACTATTGATTGTACAAATATTAAAAGGATAATAAAGGAATATTATGAACAAATTTATGCCTTTAAATTTGACAAGTTAGTTGAAATGGATAATTTTCATGAATAACACAAATTACCAAAGTTCACTGAATAACACTCTGTTACAAAAGTTGAATTCGTAGTTAAGAAATTTCCCACAAAGAAAATTTCAGGTCTAGATGACTTCACTGGTGAATTGTTGCAAACATTTAAGGAAAAGGTAATGCAAATTCTTCAGACTTTTCCAGAAAGTTTAAGAAAAGGGAATACATTCCAGCTCATTCTGTGAGGCAAGTATTATTCTGATACCAAAATCAGGTAAAGATACTGAAAGAAAAGAACTACAAAGCAGCATCTCACATGAAAATACATGTAAAAGTTCTAAAGAAAATTCTAGGAAACTGATTTTAACAATATGTAATAATAATTCATCATGACCAGGTGGAGCTTAATTCCAAGAATGCTAGGTTGATTAAACATTCAAAAGTCAATCAGTGTTTCACCATATGAACACACTAATGAAGAAGAAGTGTGATCATCTCAGTAGATGCAAAAAAAGCATTGACAAAATCCAGTGTCCATTACTAATAAAAACTCTCAATAAACAAGATATAGAAGGGCATTTCCTAAATCTAAGTCCTAAAGGGCATCTATGTAAAACTTAAATCTATCATACTTAATGGTAAAAGTTTAAATGCTTTTCCCTTAACGTCAGGAACAAGACAAGGATGTTTGCTCTTGCCACTTCCATTCAACATTGTACTACCAATGTGACCAGGCCAAAAGAAAAGGAAAGGAGGAAAGGAAGCTGGAAGGGTGGGATGAAGGAAAGGGATTCAGATTGAAAAATTTAGAGCAACCACCAAAGAAAATATACATGAATTGATGGCTAACATTTTATCATTAGGGAAATACAAAGTAAAACCATAATGAGATATCTCTGTACATTTATTTAAATGTCTCTGATAAAAAAGACTGACCATTCCTAATAGTGGCAAGGATGTGGAGTAAATGGAACTTTCATAAAATACTGGTGAAAACATAAAAATGATTCAATCACTTTAAAATATAGTTTGGTGAAAAGCTTCAGCAAACTACTGAGCCAAAAAAAAAAAAAATCACTAAACTAGGAATTAAATAATACATCTTTAACTTGAAAAAAATTTTATACCTCAGTACTATGGTTAAAAATAACTCAATAGGAGACATAATGGAAGAGAAAGTCTCATTTACAATAGCAGCAATATATATAATTTTTTCCATACAAAGATTCATACATGGATGTTCATAGATTTATTTGTAATAATCAAAAACTGGAAACACACCAAATGTTTATCAACATGAACTCAGCAATAAAAAGAAATGAATTATTAATGCATTCAGCAATAGATTGATATCAGAATAGTTATGCAGAGTGATAATATCTACAAAAATCCTATAGCCAACATCATACTTAATGGTGAGAAACTAGAAACTTTCCCACTAAGATCAGGAACAAGGCAAGGACATCTCTCACCACTCCTTTTCAATATCATAGTGGAAGTTTTAGACTGTAATAAGACAAAAATAAAAGATATACAGATTGGGAAGGAAAAAAAAATAAAACTTTGTTTGCAGATGACATAATTGTCTCTGTAGAAAACCTGAAATGCCCCCGCCCCCAAAAAAACCCTCCTAGAACTAGTAAGCAGTTATACAAGTTTGCAAGGTACAGGTTAATATATAAAAGTCAATCACTTTCCTTCATACTGTAATGAACAAGTAGAATTTGCAATTAAAAACACAATTCCATTTAGCACGTCCAAAAATGAAATACTTAGATATATATCTAATAGAATATATGTTAGATTTATGTGAGGAAAACTACAAAACTCTGGCGAATGAAATCAAAGAACTAAATAAAATGAAGAGTGATGTTCAAGAATAGGAAGACTCGGGGTACCTGGGTGGCTCAGTCGGTTAAGCATCTGACTCTTGATTTTGGCTCAGATCATGATCTCAGGGTTGTGTGATGGAGCCCTACATTAGGCTCCGTGGCCCAGTGTGGAGTCTGCTTGAGATTCTCTCTCTCCTGCCCATCCTCCTGCTTGCACATGCTCGCTCTCTCAAATAAATAAATAAATAAATAAATAAATAAATAAATAAATAAATAAATAAAATCTTTAAAAAAAAGGATAGGAGGACTCAATATTGTCAAGATGTCAGTTCTTCTCAATGTGATCTATAGATTAAATGCAAACCTAATCAAAATTACAGGACGTTCTTTTGTAGAAATTTGATTCTAAAGTTTATATGGTGAGACAAAAGATCTAGAATAGCCAACATAATATTGAAGGAGAACAAAGTTGGAAGACTGACACAACCCAACTTAAAGCCTTGCTCTAAAGAAACAGGAGTCAAGACAGTGTGATATTTGCAAAGGAAGAGCCAGATGGATCAATGGAACAGAATAGAGAGCCAAGAACGTTCTGCATGGAGCACTGGGTGTTGTGCACAAACAATGAATCATGGAACACTACATCTAAAACTAATGATGTAATGTATGGTGATTAACATAACAATAAAAAATTTTTTAAAAAATAGAGAGCCAAGAAATAGTCCCACATAAGTAAAGGCAACTGATCTTTTGACAAAGGAGCAAAAGCCATACAATGGAGCTGAGATAGTTTTTTCAATGAATAGTGCTTCAACAACTGGACAGTCACATGCAAAAAAAAAAAAAAAAAGGAATCTAGACAGAAATCTTAACACCCTTCACAAAAATTAACTCAAAGCAGACCACAGACTAAATGTATTAACTCAAAACTATAAACTCCTAGAAGATAACAGGAGAAAAACAAGATGACTTTGGGTGTGGTGATGACTGTTTAGATACAACCACAGGCCTGATCCATGAAAGAAATAATTGATAAGCTGGACTTCATTAAAATTAAAACCTTCTGCTCTGTGAATGACACTGTGAGACAAGCCACAGACTGGGAGAAAATATTTGCAAAAGGTATATCTGATAAAGGAATGTTATCCAAAATATACAAAGAACACTTAAAGTCTCAAAAATAAGAAAGAAAACAACTTGATTAAAAAACGGGCCAAACATCTTAATAAACACCTCACCAAAGACCTGCAGATGACAAAAAAGCATGTGAAAAGATGTTCCACATCATATATCATCAGAGAAATACAAATTAACAGTAGTGAGATACCACAACACACCTATTAGAATGGCCGAAATCCAGAACAGTAACACCACCAAAAACTGACAAGGATGTGGAACAAAAGGAACTCTCATTCATTGCTGTTGGGAGTGCAAAACTGTACAGCCATTTTGTAAGATGGTTTGGTGATTTCTTACAAAACTGAACATACTCTTTCTATACCATCTAGCAATCGTATTCCTTGGTATTTACCCAAAAGATTTTAAAACTTACATCTGCACAAAAACTTGTGCATAGATGTTTATTGCACTTTTATTTGTAACTGCCAAAACTTGGAAGCAACCAACCTACCTTCAGTAGGTGAATGAAAAAACTGGTATAGCCAATAAATGGGATATAATTCAGCCCTAAAAAGAAATGAGCTATCAAGCCATGAACAGACATGGAGGAAACTTAACTGCATATTACTAAGGGAGAGAAGCCAGTCTGAAAAGGCTGCATACTGTATGATTCCACCTATATGACAATCTGGAAAAGGCAAAACTATGGAGACCCTAAAGAGGATCAGTGATTGCCAGTGGTTGAGTGGGTGAGGGATGAATAGGCAGAGCACAGAGGATTTTTAAGGCAGTTAAACTATTCTTATGATCCTATAATCATGAATACCTGTCGTCATACATTTGACCAAACCCACAGAATGTACAACACCAAGAGAGAACCCTAACGTAAAGTGTAGACTTCGGGTAATCATCATGTGTCAGTATAGGTTCATCAGTTGTAACAAATGTATTGCTGTGGTAGGGGTTGTTGATAATAGGGGAGACTATGCATGTGTTGGGGCAGTTTGTATATGAGAAATCTCTTCACCTTCCTGTCAGTTTTCTTCTGAACCTAAAACTGCTCTTAAAAAGATCTTTTAAAAAAAGAAATGAATTATTGATACATTCAACAATATGGATGAATATCAGAATAATTATGCTGAGTGAAAGAAGCTAGACACACACAAAAAGAGTATATTCTCTATGATTCCACTTAAGACTAGAAAATGCAAACCAGTCAATCTACAGTGATAGAAAGTGTTTACCTGGGGACAGGGGTCTGGGTAGGGCTAGACAGAGGGATTATAAAAGGACATGAGAAAACTTGGGAGTGTGTCCATGTTCATTACCTTGATTGTGGTGATGGCTTCAAGGGCGTATGTGATGTATGTGGTATCATGGGTGTATACATATGTCAAGATTTAATAAAGTGTATCGTTTATGGTATGTCAATTTAACTTAAAACTGTTTTTAAATATGAATTGATTTATAAGTTAATGTCAGGGTAAGAAGAATATTAACCCCCAATAGTGTGTATGGTGAATATACAAACCAATACACTGAAATGCTCCATGAAGAGACACTAATGATATGTAGGCTTAATAGGATGATTTCTGAGAAGATAATATTATGAATACCTGGAGATTTAGGATGTTGGAGAAGATAGGATGAGAAAGCATTTAAATCAGGACCATTTGAGACACTGCTATGCCTTTCTTACTGGTGTGAGTCAATATTTGATGCTTCTCTGGAAAGTAATTTTTTTCCCCTTTATCTCACCTTCCAGTGTTTCTTTTACATGAAACCCTTCCTCAGAACTAGGGAATAGTTCAAGGCAGTTGTCTCAGGCCCAGCTATAACCCATTTCAGTCCAAAGCATAAATTGTCAGGTTCCATCTCTTAACATCCTTACTGAAAATGCCATTTACTCTTAGTCTTCCTAATCCCCATGGCTTGTTTTTCTCAGTCCTACACACCTCCAAGCAACGAGTTCAAGATCAGCATGAAATTGGAAGCACAGGACCCCAGGAACACCACATCCACATGTATTGCCACAGTAGTTGGACTGACAGGTGCCCGCCTCCGCCTTCGCCTTGATGGCAGTGACAACAAGAATGACTTCTGGCGGCTGGTTGACTCAGCTGAAATCCAGCCTATTGGGAACTGTGAGAAGAATGGGGGTATGCTGCAGCCCCCTCTGGGTGAGTAGACCTAAGCTCTCCTTAGCCAATTAGTTATCTTTCCAAAATTGTACATCATATTATGGGAAAGCCTAGGTCCCCTGCCTATTCCTTCTTTTTCATATGGCCAAAAGAAAAGGCCCACCCAAAATGAAATGAACAGATCCATCTCTACATTAACTTATAATATCCAAGCTTCTCTTAAGCTCTCCTTTTTCTAACTAGAACCCATACCTTTCATCCTTCTTTGTCAGTTCTCATTTACCCTGAGAGAGAGAATGGAAGGAGATCTTACCATTTAACCTGCCTCAAAAAACCACAGAACTTTTACCAAATCCTACAATGATAACAAAAGGTGAGAGATAATTTCCCAGTAAAAGGTGACTATTATAGGGGTTCCTTCTTTCCTTTCCCCTAAATTCTCACTTGGTCCTTGTAGTTTTCTCAATTTGAATTAATTTGCGTTTTTTATTTAAACTAATAACCCCACTATATCTTTCTTCTCAAGATCAGACTTATCTTTTCTTCCCCTCGGTATACCTCAGTGATTTAGCCCATCTCATCAGTCACTATCAATCACTATTGCAGTGAGTCTCAACAGAGAAGAGAGAGAGATGGGTTATGAGCTATGGCCCCTCAGAAGACTGTACTAAATTAATTGAGCTTTAGAGGACAGGTATCATTTGCAAGAGATCCAAGGGTGGTTACTGAATATTAGCCCCCATTTAAAAAATTTATTTGTATTGTAAAATTCCAAACATATACAAAAGTAGAAGGAATAGCACAGTGAATGTCCGTATATTCTTTATCCTTGGTAACTACCAACACATAGTCATTCTTGTTTTATTTGTACCTGCACATATTCCCTGCCCTCTCCTGCCCAATTGCCCAAACATCATTATCATGCTATCATTAAATATTTAGTATCCGTGTCTCATAGATAATATTTTTAAAAACATAATCATAGTAACATTATCATATGTAAATAAGCTAATGATAATTCATTAATATCAACAAATATTTACTCAGTGTTTAAATTTTCCCTGTTGTCTGTCTGTCTGTCTCTTTCTCTCTCTCTCTGTTAGTTTCTCTGAATCAGGATTCAAATAAGATCCACATATTGCAGTTGGTTGATATGTCCTTTAAGTCTCTTTTAATCTATGGATTCTCCTTCTCTCTTATTTTTTTCTCACAATTTATTTGTTGAAAAACCTAAATAATTTGTCTTTAATATCCCCCACAATTAGATTTTTGCCAATTGTATCTCTATGGTATCATTTGACATGTTTCTCTGTTCTCTCTTTCCTAGAAATTGGCAGCTAGGTCTAGAGGCTTGATCAGGTTCAGGTTCAATTTTCTCATAAGAATATTTCATAGGTGATGGTGTTTACTTCTATTAGGAAGCATATATGGTCTTGTTGTCTCTCATTTTATAATGTAGCAGCCATTACTGCTCGTGGTCTACATCAAGGGTTGACAGATTTTCTTAAAGGGTTAGACAGCAAAACTTCCAGGCTTATTGGCCATACATTCTCTATTGCAACTAGTCAGCTTTGTCATTGTAATACAAAAGCAGCCAGAGACAATAAATAAACAAATGAGCAAGGCTGTGTTCCAGTAAAATCTTATATTTACAAAAACAGATGACCAGTCTGCTGGCTATAATTTGCTGACCCCTGATTTAGATCAATCAATTCATTATGTTTACAAAATGGGAAATTTTAATCTTAAAATTCCATCCACATAAATTAAATGGAATATTTCTATTAAAATAAACTTCCATCAGTTATTTGGCTATTGTAAGGATATCATTTATGGAAGAAAGCTTAAATACTTGATTCTTTACTTACCAATTTTCAAAATGATGAATTGGTTTACTACCATCCTCCAAAAATATTTAAGGACAGTTTTTTTGTTACTGTTGTTTAGTATCATAAACCCAAGAATTCATACATATTTGACATGTTTCATTTCATTGCATTAATTGTCCTTATTGATTCTTGATTTGTCCCATCATTGGCTGTGTAGGAGCCTCATCAAATGGTCTCCTGACTTTATTGCTTGATAGCTCTCTTGGATTTTTGAAATTTCAAAATGTTCCAGGCTCATCTTACATACTATCTGCCCCAAATATGGAATCAGCTACTTCTTTTAGGTGCCTGGGTTCCTTTTAGTGGGAAATGATATTTAGAGACTGTAATCTGAACACTAGAGTGCTCAGTGCTAATGGGTTGGTGGTTCTTTCTATGTCTTTTTGGCATAGATTTTTATCTTTATTAAAGGTAAAATCATTAGTTCATATTGATACTTCCTACTAAAATGCAGGATAAATGGTGTTTTTATTTACTTTATCTTTGCTGTCTTAAATCTGTATCTCCTTTGCACCACAACAAAACCCTAGTTCTCCATATGACTAACAAAATAACTCATTTTTTTTATCATATAGTACACATACAGCAGTCTCAGAATAACAGTAACACTATCATTATCATTACTGACAGTGTTTGAGTTACTTGCATTTCTTTTTTTCTTACCCTCAAGTGTAGTCAATAATATGTTATAAGGTTGTTTGGATTGGTTTCTCTCTGAGTGGCAGTGCCACCAAGAATAAACATAGGTTCATTTGTTATATTTTTTTAAAAGATTTATTTATTTTAGAGAGAGAGCGCATGCACGCACGTGAATGGGGGAGGCGCAGAGGAGAGGGAGAGAGTCCTCAAGCAGACTCCCTCCTGAGCACGGAGCCCGATGTGGGGCTCAATCCCAGACCCTGAGATCACAACCTGAGCCAAAATCAGGAGTCAGATGCTCAACCATCTGAGCCACCCAGGCACCCCTCTATTTTTTTCTTTATTTTTAGAGTTTACTTTTTAGAAATGTTCCTTTATAAATATATATGTGACATACATCATTCTTAAAGTCAAATCTATAAAACAAAGTATATTCAGAGAAATCCCCTTCACTTCATTCCTTTCTTCTGCCATAGGCCACCACTTTCTTTTAATTTTATAGCTTGTACTTCATTTTTTTTATTCTTATGTTAATCCCCATACATTACATCATCAGTTTTAGATGTAGTGTTCCATGATTCATTGTTTGTGCATAACACCCAGTGCTCCATGCAGAATGTGCCCTCCTCAATACCCACCACCAGGCTAACCCATCCTCCCACCCCCCTCCCCTCTAGAACCCTCAGTTTGTTTTTCAGAGTCCATCGTCTCTCGTGGTTCTACTTCATTTTTTTTTAAGTGGTTCTTTTTTTTTTTTTTTTTTAAGATTTTATTTATTTATTTGACAGAGAGACAGCGAGAGAGGGAACACAAGTAGGGGGAGTGGGAGAGGGAGAAGCAGGCTTCCCGGGAAGCAAGGAGCCCGATGCAGGGCTCAATCCCAGGACCAATCATGACCTGAGCCGAAGGCAGATGCTTAACGACTGAGCCACCCAGGTGCCCCTGTACTTCATTTTTTAAAAATACAAATATATTTGTTTGTGTGTCTGTGTCTGTGTGTACATTCATACATATGTATTTCCCACTTTCTTATATAAATGCAGCATACTATACATATTTGTCTTAACCTTGCTTTTTTCCATTTAATGAAATATCCTAAAGTTGATTTCTTAGTAGTATGGAGATATTTCTTAATCCTTTTTATAGCTGCATAGTACTGTATAATTCTCAACCTGCTTTATGAATCACTATTTAGAAACATCTTGATAGGCTATTAAAAAATACAATTGACCCTTGAACAACACAGGTTTGAACTGCACAGCTCCATTATACACAGATTTATTTCAATAAATACAGTACACTACTATAAATGTATTTTCCCTTCCTTATTTTCTTAATAACATTTTTTTTCTCTAGCCTATTTTATTATAAGAATACTCTATATAATACATACAACATACAAAATATGTGTTAATCAGCTCTTTACATTATCATTAAGGCTTCAGGTCAACGGTAGGCTATTAGTTAAGTTTTGGGGGAATCAAAAGTTACACATGATTTTTGAGTGCATGGGGTGAGTGGGGGTCAGTACCCCTAACCTCTGCATCGTTCAGGGGTCAACTATATAAGCCCCCAAGGATAATAGTGATGATTTAAATCACAGTCTTCCAGTAAATTCTCTAGAAACGTACAGATCAAAAAGGAAACCAAGCCACCCATAATTCATGTTTAAATGTAACTGGGAGTCAAGGTTTCAATTACATGTTGTCTATGTGTTCAGATATAAAGATCTGAAATCATTAGAGCTAGTACCTGACCCATACCAGAATGAATAGTTTTATGTAGGTAGAAATTGCATTTAGAAAGGGGAGGGCAATGGGAGCCTAACACAGTCAAAATTACCTCCAGGAAAAGATAGTTCAGTTTAGAGTGGGAAATACTGAGAACAGAGCTAAGACCTACTTGATTAGAACATTGGCTACTGGGGAATCCAAAGGAAGAGAGTGGATTGAAAGTGTGAGGGACTAGAGATAGCACTCTTAAGAAGATGACTACCTTTGGGGGACATATGTTGAAGGAAAAGAAAGAAGTCAGGGGTTATAATTCAGAATTATACAGAAACAGAAGAGAATCAGTCAAGAGACACACCAGTCTTCCCATCCCATTCCAACAGGCTCATCTACTGAAGAAACTGTGTTTCACTAGGTCAACAGAAAATTCATAACCCAAGATTCCTGCCAAAATAGAACCTCCCGTTTTTGCTGGTCCGGGAAAATATAATATATTTCAAATGATTACGAAACAGTAGTCAATATGTATAAAAAGCTTCTATATGATGAAAAACCAAAGGTGAGAATAAAACCATTTTAACTACTGAAAATTCTGCCCAAATCAGTTACTAACCAGAAGAAAACTATTGCACAACAACCCAACTTGAATTAAACAGATGTTGACAGATAATGAAAAAAATCCCATGAATCATAAATTTTAAAAGTCAGACTAGAAATGCACAATAGACAGGAAGACGTGAAAACAGAATTGTCCAAACTCAAGAAAAAAATTGAAGAAGAACAAAATAATCTCAATTGCAGACTCAATTCCAGGGTGCCCAGTGCATACTAGGTTTAACTGAAAATATAATAAGGGACATTGAGAAGAGAAATAGAAACATCCAAGAGAATAAAAATAAATATTAGGAAAGGTTAAAAAGTATCAGAAAGGAACTCTTAGATATAGAACATAGTCAATAAAGATTGTATAATTGGATGTATAATTGAAGTCTCTGAAGAAGATGAACAAAATAATGAAACAATTAATACTTAAAATTGTAATATAAGAAAGTTTTCCAAAAATTAAAGAAGACCTGAACCTACACATTGAAAGGGCCTACCTTTTTCCTGGAAAAATTGATTCAGATTGGTTACTCTAAAATGTATTCTAGTAAAACTCTTACACTCTAAGAATAAAGAAAAATCTCCCCAAGCCTCCAGGAAAAAGGCCAAGTTATTTACAAGGGAAAGAAAGTGAAGTTTGGATCATACGTCTCTACCACAAAATACAAAGAAAGAAAATAATAACGGGGTTTTCTATCTGTACAAGCTGTTTTTCAGGTATTGAGATTATACTGAAACAGTGTTCAGCATGCAAGAACTCAGGAAATACTATAACCCCAGGCCCTACCTGAGAAAACAGTTACAGAAAGACCTTCATCCAAATAAGGAATGATCAAGCTAAGACAAAAACAAAGGTGGAGACAAGAGTAGAATAGTATGGTATCAGTCTGGATCCAGTGAAGAGAGAGAACCCACACAGTAATTTGAACACAGAAAGTGTAATACAGTTGTTAACTGTAACACAGGATTGAGGTATTGAGGGATTGGCTAGTCAAAAGGAAAGAGAACTCTAAAGAATATAAGAGCAGACATAAGGAGAAGCCACTAGACTGGAGCAGAGATGGAGAACCCCAGGAAGGACCTCCCCTCCGCGCCCATCCTCAGGGCGGAGATGTTGGAGCGGGCACAGCTGTGGCTTGCTGGACGAGAGAAGTCACTGTGGTGTGCCACAGCAGTGGAACTTGCTAGAAATTTGCCTTCAAGGGTACCTCTAAGGAAAGCTGTTCATGGAGAGCTGTCTCTCTGGAGTGCTACAAAACCACCTCGGTGGAGGAGGGTGGCGACAGCACTGGCTACTGATGCTGCTGGCTGTCCCGCACCGCAGGATATGGACAATGCAGAAGGTTGGGGTGCTGCAGGTGCCCGCCACGCAAACACTGGAACCAGGAAGCAAACCCCCTTCCTCCTGTAATATCCTTAGTTGGGATCAAAGGATATCACCTGAAACTGATAAACCAAATAGTAGAAGCCTAAATGAGGAAAAGGTAAATTAAGGACATTAGAAAATATGTTAGTATAAAGGTAACCACTAAAACAAAGTTCCAAAATGTCCTAAATAACAAAGGAACAAAAACATCAAGGAACAGACCATCCAGAGAAAGAGATAAACTAAATATGGAAAGCACAGTAAATAAAACATAACGTGAGAGAGTTGAGACCAAATATGTAATTTACATTAATAAATGTAAATGGTTTTAACTCACCTGTTAAAAAAATTTTCAGAATGGTGCTCAGAGTCAAACCCAGCTTTATACTGTGTACAGGAGACATACCTAAAATCAAGTGAATGAGAAAGACTAAAAATGAAAGGATGATCAAGGATATACAAAGGAAAGTCAAACAATATAATAGCGGAGATTGCAGTTCTGGTATTAGACAAGATAGAATTCAGACCAAGATTTATCAAACAAGACAAAGAAGCCACTGTATTTTAAAATGTTTAATGGTGACACAATTCATAATGAAAATTATGTAATAGTTAAAAATATTTCAGAACCAAATTACAAAGCATCTGTCTTCACAAAACAGAAATTATGGTAGGTGCAGGGAGATAAGAGACGAAC
Organism: Mirounga angustirostris; assembly: GCF_029215605.1. Classification (NCBI taxonomy): domain Eukaryota; kingdom Metazoa; phylum Chordata; class Mammalia; order Carnivora; family Phocidae; genus Mirounga; species Mirounga angustirostris. The sequence continues at coordinate 158,484,944 of NW_026991712.1, forward strand.
ACACTAATAAATTTAACACACCTCTCAAGTCAAGGCAGGTGAAGAGAACAAAACGTAAAGGTATTAAAGACTTTCTTTTCTATAAGTTGTACCAAAACATCTACTTAACTTCTTTGACTTGTACCATTCCTTCAAATAATTTGGTACCAAAAAAAAATAATAATAATTAATGAATAAGGTAGATCATATATGTGTATACATATCAAACTTTATACCCTGCTAAATGCCCTTCTACATTGAAATCTAAAACTCTAAGCAACTCTTGTTTGGAAAGGGAAATATAAACCAAAATTGCAAAATTCCTAAAAAGTAATGATAATAAACATATATCAGAATTTTGAGATTAATTGAAGCAGTGGTTGGAAGAAAACTGATAGCTTTAACCACTTGACATCAATAAAACTGAAAGGATAAAAATTAAGGATGTAAATTCCCAATTCAAAAGACTAGAAAAAGAGTCTCACAATACAAAGAAAATAAAAAGAAAGAAGAAAAATAAAGATAAAACAGGTTAATGAGGTAGAAAATAAAAAAGCAATAAATCAAAATACTGGTCTTTTGGAGAAAAAATACACAAAATACACAACCCACTAGTTAGTCTATGAAAGAAAAAAAAAGGAATAAGCACAGATACACAAACGTAGAGATGACAAAGGGAGGAAATAACTCTATGTAAATAAAATAGAAAAGCGAGATGAAATAGTAAAATACTGTTTGTCAAAATTGACCCCAATAGTGTTATAATATTTAAACAGATAAGAAACATATAAAAGTTTTCAAAAAAATTGCACCTACAGCAAAGCACTATGTGCAGGTTATTTAACAGGGGAATCCTACAAAACCTTAAAGACCAGATTTTCTCCTTCTACTTGTTGTCAAAGTCAGTAATACCCGAAAGAACTTTCTGTGATGATGGAAATGTTTTGCATCTGTGCTGTCCAGTGTAGTAGTCACTAGCCACATGTGGCTACGGAGCAGTTGAAATGTGGCTACTGCAACTGAAGACCTAAATTTTTAATTTTGCTTAATTATAATCAAAGTTAAAAAGCTTGTGTGGCTGGTGGCTACTGTGCTGGACAGTTCAGTTCTAGATCATAGAAAAGTAGGAAAACATGCAGGTTCTTTTTATGAAGCAGGTAGAATTTTGATACCTAAGTCTGATTTAAGTTACACACACATACATACAATTTCATGTATGAATATTGCTATTAAAAATCTTAAAATATTAGGAATTAGAATTCAACATATTTATAACAATAATTTGTCAAAGCAAAGTAGTGGGTTTTTTTCTGTGAATGAAAAGAAGATTTAACTTTAGAAAAATCACCTGGATATGCACATACAAGAGAATGAAGCTGGACCTTACCTCCACACTAGATTAAAAAAATTCACTCCAACTGGATGATAGTCCTAAATGTTGGAGCTACAACTATAAAACTACTGGGGGGAAATATAGGGGAAAAGCTTCATGATACTGGAATTGGCAATGATTTCTTGGAAATGACACCAAAAGCACAGGCAACAAAAAGAAAAAAAAAATAGTTAACTTGGACTACATCACGTGAAAAACTTGCTCATCAATGGACAATATTAACAGTGAAAAGAGAACTCACGGGATGGGAGAAAATATTTGCAAATCATGTATCTGATAAGAGGTTAATACCTAGAATATTTTTTAAAAATTCCTTCAACTCAACAATAAAAAACAACCAGATTTAAAAATGAGCAAAGGACTTGAATAGACATTTCTCTAAATGGCCAATAAACACATGAAAAGATGCACAACATCACTAATCATTAGGAAAATACAAATCAAAACCACACTGAGATACTATTTCACACCCATTAAGGTGGCTGTTATCAAATAGAAAATAAGAAGTATTGGTGAGGATGTGGAGAAATTGGAATCTTTGTGCACTATTGATGAGGATATAAAATGGTGCAGCCACTATGGAAAACAATATGGCGTTTCTTCAAAAACTGAAAAATAGAATTACCATATGATACAGCATTTCCGCTTTTGAGTATATAGACAAAACAATTAAAAGCAGGGACTCAAGCAGATATTTGTATACCTATGTTCAGAAGCATTATTCACAATAGCAAGAAGATTGAAGAAACCCAAATGTCTATCAGTGGAAGAATGGCTAAACAAAATGTAGCATATGCATACAATGGAGTATTATTGAACCTTTTTAAAAAGGAAAGAGATTCTGACCCATGCTACAGTGTAGATGAATCTTGAAGACATTATGCTAAGTGAAATAAGCCAGTCACAAAAGGACAAACTGTATGATCCCACTTAAACGAGATACCTAATTTAGGTAAATTCATAGAGACAGAAAATAGAATGGTGGTTGCTAGGAGCTGGTGGGGAGGGAGGAATGGCAAATTATTGTTTAACAGGTACAGAGTTCACTTGGGGAAGATGAAGAAGTTCTGGAGATGGATGGTGGTGATGGTTGCACAACAGTGTGAATGTACTTAATGCCACTTACTTTTGAGAAAGAGAAGGGGAAATATGTGTACACACACATGCACATTTTATACATGAAATTACATATTTTATATACTTAGTTTTATAAGAAGAAACACAGGAGTGTTAAACCAGAAAATAATGAAAAGGTCACCTATTGGGAGTGTCTGGGAGTAGGGTAGAAAGTATAGCAATGAGAGTGAGACTTCTCTGAGAATACTCTTTTATATTCTCTTAACTTCTGTGTTATGTAACTATTTTACTCAAAAAATAAAATGAAACCAGAAAAACAAATCATAACACAAAATTGATTACAAACAGCAACAAACTGAACTGTTTATCAAATGGATATCATAACAACATTGAAAAAAAGAATTAATTCAAATAACTTCGACACAGAACCTTCAGAGTATACCCTTAATGGGACATATTCCAAAGAAAAAAATGGAACTTCAAATAAATTCTGATGTTTTCTTAATCTTAGTGATTTTACCTTAATCATCTGAAGCTATTTTGCATACATTGAAGATAGAGCAAATGAGTAAATAAGGTACAAATATGGGATGGGGGAAGATGAAGAACCTTGTAATACAGAATTTGAATGGGAGGTATCTATATGAACTCTTAACTTAAAAAATATATATAATTTTATATATACTTGTACTATAATTATATAAGCCCTATTCGTTGAAAAGGTCTAGAAGTAATGACACCTCAGTACCAATGTGGTTTCTAAATCCCACTCTTCACTAGAAGGAATCATGGCTCCTTGGAGAAATGGCTGATTTCAAGACTGAGCAGAAGAGAAAATATAAGATGAATTTGGAACATTATATTATGCCAGAAAGAAAAGAATTCTCAAAGAATGATGGGGACACATCAGAAGGACATAGGAGCCAGCTCGAAGGGGCTCTGACCAGCCAAAATTGGAACAATATAAATATCAGAAAAATAATGAAAACAAAAGAACAATGGTATTGGCATCCATGGGTCCCTAGTGTACAAAAACAAAAAAAATTTAGAGTTGCAGGGAAAGGTCTAATTACAGAATGCCAGCTAATAAATATAGAAAGAATGATAGAAAATTACCGTTTTGCAACCACCATTTCAGTTGGTTCAGGCAGGGATAGGATAATCAATGAATGCTAAAACCATTGGGTAAAAAAGCTTATCGGAGAATAGGATATTCACATAATCTCAGTGTTTTTCCCCACTGATTACCTATTAATTACAAAGGGAAATTATAATGAAGATATCCGTCAGTCACTCCTTAACAAGTGATCAAATTTAGTATCATCAATAATTAGGTAAACTGACATTACGTGCTTCTTAAAGTAATGAAGTGAGAAGTATTCAAATCACTTGTATTTTTGTCAAAACTGTTTAGTATGAATGTAATCATAAGGAAACAATCAGAAAGAAATCGAAGTTGTGGGATATTCTATTAAACAGCTAGCCCACACTCTTCTTCAAAAATACCAGCTTCATGAAAAAAAAAACAAAAGGCAACAGGACTGTTCTAGATTAAAGGAGCCTAAAGGAACATGACAACCAAATGCAATATGTAATTCTCGATCAGCTCCTGTATTTAAAAAATTAAACAGCTATAAAGGACACTTTGGGGACAATTGAGGATATTTTGAATTAAATTTCTTGGGTATGACAGTATTACTGTTTTAAAAGAGAATGTCCTTGTTCTGAGGACAAATGTACTGATGTATTTAGGGGTGAAGTGTCACTGTGTCTCTGACTTCCTCATAGTTCAGAGGAAAAACTGTGTGTAGATAGATGGAAAGCAAATACGGTGAAATGTTACTAGTTGTTGAATTTAGGTGAAGGGTACATAGTTGTTCATGTACTGTTTTTGCTACTTTTCTCTAGGTTTAAGATTTTTCAAAATAAAAAGTTTAAATAAATTATGTATATAATTATACATATATATGTGTGTGTGTTCATGTTCCCCAGGCCTCCTCTGGACCTCTCCCCAGAGTTGCTGAATCAGAATCTCTAGGTAATGGGGCTTGGGATTCTGCATGGTAAAATGACTCTCCCGAGACTCTAACAAAATTGGTCTATATTTGGGAAACATTGCCCTAGAAGAGCATTCTTCTGTAAAATCTTGTATGATGTGTGTGTGTGTGCGCGTGTGCGTGTGTGTGTGTGCTGTTCACAAAGGGAACATTCATATTCCCTTGCAGAGTCCTCCGGGGGAAAAGGTGGAAAGGTAGAATGATCCTCAGATGACATTATTAACTCAATGCTGCCAACCTTTTCCTCACACTCCCTTGTTTTACTGACCTATTCTACTCAAGACTGATTATTTCTTCTAAACAAGACTATTTGGATCACTAGTTCTCAAACTTGGCTGCCAGTTAGAATCACCCAGAGACCTCTTAAAAATTTCAGTGCCTAGGCCTTACCTCAGTTCAGTTAAATCAGAATTTATGATTCTGGGTGGGACCAGTGTAGTCTTTAATGCTCCCTCAGGGGATTCCAATGTCCACGTTTGAGAGTCCCTGGTCTAAAACAGAAGCTGGCTTCTGGTGAGGGCCCTAGTCAAGTGTGTCAGGATCCCAGGACACAGTGCCTAGTCAGCAAACGTGGTCACATGCTCTGGGGTCTATGTGGTACCTTGACTTGAAAGGAACTGTTTGTATATTCCTGTCACTGATCAGTCTTTCCACTTGCTAAGTAGCCTCCAGGGCCTGTCAATAGAAAGGGGGTTTTAAAAAGATACACATCTCATTTTGTGATCACAGAACTTGAACTCTATTAAAACCTCTGGGGTGGTCAACCCAAAAATTTGGAAGTTACTTTAACCAAACCCCCCTCTTCTCTACAGCAAGGACCCTGCCAGACCTATGTACACATATACCTATCTCAAGATGAGTCACAACCCCCACCCCCAGTTAAATCAATCTGAATTAACTTGTGTTTGCGAGTGTATATGGGAATGTACCACCGATATGGGGATAGAGACCTATCAGAACTAAACGGAATCCAGACTTCCCAGATAGTCAGGGCAGATACTCCTTCCTCAGGGAAGACAGTGTGGTCGGCACCTCTCTGCCCGTTTCACTTCTCCTTTCTTTCATGTGTGGGGTAAAATTGTGATCGTCCACTTAACCCCAGTCTGGAAGCATGGCTTTAGGTCAGTGTCACCATCTGACAAATACAGAAATAAGGAAAGGGAAGTAAGTTGTCCAGTGTTGTACAGTGAGTTCGTGGCATATTTCTGCACATGAATTTGTAGATGTACATATATGTGAAGCTCCTCTGGGAGAAGAGAATGAGTTGGGAATCATCTTGACAGCCATAGAGTCTAATAACTTCACAAGGCTTGGAATTATTAGATGCGACAATGGCAGAGTAGGGAGTGGAGCCCCCAGCCACGTGGTTCCTGGGGTGAGTGCTGTTCTGTTACTCGCCACCAGAGGGCATGAACTTTGATTAAATCCTAGACCTGGCTGATCTGCATCTAAGTCCAGAGCTTCTTCAGGTCAAGGTTGGTTTAAACAGCTGGATCCTAACTTATTCAGTAGTCCCATTGTCTTGGGAATATCTGGAAGCTCCTTATAACTGGTTCTTTATAAATATTTTTTAAAAGAAATCCTAAGTAAGCACAGAACATTTGCAGCATGCCTGGGTTTAGAATTAAAGAGATCTGGCTTTGTCATATTAGCTCAGCCACTTACAAGTTTAGTTATGTGGCCACTGGTGAGTTGCTCTTCCTTGACTTTTAACCTTGAATTTCAATTGCCTCACCTGCCAGATCATTCATAAACTCTGCCACACCTGGTTTTTGTGGGTATTAAATGGAATAACATGGTAAAGTACGCATCGATTCTTGGTACCTGTTTACTAAGTGGGGATTTTTCCTTTGTTCAATAAAAACTCTCATGGAGTTTATATTTTAGTTGGAAAAGACATACACACTACAAAGAAAAAAGAAAGAAAATCCAGACAATGATAAGGGCTAAGGACAAATGAAAGGGAGCAGGATTTAGGTAAGATGGTCTAGGAATGCCTCTCTGAGGAGATGATATTTCAGCAAAGAACTAACAAAGATTTGAGAAAGGGAAGGGTGTTTGAGGCAGAAGGACACAGCTTGATGTGTTTGAGAAACAGAAAGATCAGTGAATGGGGGGCAGAGGAGTGACAGGAGATGAGTTATAAGAAGTAAGCAAGTTCCATACCATGTAAGCCTTGTTAATATACCTGAAGACCATAGACTTCTTTTGTGTTGTGGGATGTAAGCATAACAGTGATGTGATCTGATTTATATTTAAAAACACACACACACACAAACATATTCTGGCTGTTATGTGGAGAATAGACAGTAGGGAGGCAAAAGTAGAGGCAGAGAGTGTAGCTAGAAGGCTGTTGGAATATTCTAGGCAGAGTGTGACTGGGCCTTAGATCAGGGGTGGTCCTTGGTGGGTGAGAAATCTTGAGTGGCGAGAGATGGTTTGAAGATCCACATGCTGTCAAGCCTTGCTGACTAATTGTATTTGAGGGGTGCTAGAAAGGAAGGAATCAGAGGTGACTTTTAGGCCTTTTGGTCTGAGTCACCTGGGTTTAAATAAATGGTACCATTTAGTGAGCTGAAATGACTGGAGAAAAGAGCAAGTTGGGGTGGGCAGCAAATCCAGAGTTCTGCTTGAAATGTACTCATTTTGAGACCTCTTAGCATCCAAGTAGACTTGCAGAACAAGGCAGTTGGAAATACGAGCATGAAACTCGGGCAGAGGTTTGAGCTGGGGATATAAATCGTCAGTCCTATTTTCCAAGAGACTGGAGACCAAGAAGAAGAGAACGAGGGCCGAGCACGCAGGTGCTCCCATTTTCAGAGGTTAGGATTTCTGACCCACCTGTTCTTTTCCTCCCAAGCACCCCAGGCCATTGTTTAATTCGAGGAGATCCTCAGATTACTCTTTTTATTCTTCTTCTCTTCCCTCTTACACAAATTTATGACCCAAGCTCCTTTTACCGGTAAAAACAGTATGGTAGGGCTGAGTGATGAAATATTTGAAGACGTTAATGTGCTGACTGATAATGAAGGTTCTGGAGACAGAGGAATTGGGCTTAAATCCTGCCTCTGCTGTTTACTAGCGTAGTTGGATATTTTACTTCATTTCTCTGAGCTCAGCCTTTCCGTCTGTAATGGCTAGCATTTATCTAATGCTTGTTATATACGAGGCTGCGTTTTAAGTCTTTCACATGTCTTAACCTATTTTAATCCTTAGAACAATCCATTGACATAGTTACCATTTTTATCCCACTTTATTGTTAAAGAAACTAAAGCCAGAGAGAGTTTTTGTAATTTGCCATAAGTTACACATCAGGTAAGTGGCAGAGCTAGATTTGAATCGAGGCAGCCTGGTTCCTGAACCAGTGCTCCTTTTCTCGTATCTAATTCACAGAGTTGTAATAATGATTAAATGAGGTAACCCACTTAGAGTGCATATAGCATATAGAGCCTGGCACAGCATATGTTTGGAAGGCAGCATAGTATAGATAGTATAGTGAAAGAGAACCAGATGAAGAGTCCTAGGGCTCCAGCCTGATTCTACAAGAGCAACTTATGTGACCACACATAAGTGTCTTAGCCTCTCTCGACTTCAGTTGTGTAATCTGCAACATAAAATCTTTGTACTATATGGTCTCTGAGGGCCCTTTCCATGTTGAAGTGCTATCTGTGACTGCCCAAGACAGATTATGGATACATTTGAATTTGGAGGGGAGTCCCACATCACCTTAGGGGTTGGGGAATAATGTCCCTCAGTAATTCCTTGGGTTGGTAACATTTCTGTGTTGCCCTGCTACTCTTGAAGGAACTTGCTAGGAGGTAGTGAAACAGAATAGTTAAGAACCATGAGGTCTGGCTTGAGACCATCATATATTGCAATCTTCATCACTTACTACCCTGAACAAGGTATTTATCTTGAGTTTCCATTTCATCTTCTGCAAACAAAGGATAATAATAGTACATACCTCGTGGTGTTATTTCAGATATCCAGAAAGAAACTGCATGTGAAGAATTTAATACATAATAAGCAGTCAATATGAATTAGCTATTATAATATTATAAGTGTTCCTAGAGCTGAGAGGACTTTTTTTTTTTTTTTAGCTCTTCAAGTTCCAGGTGAGATAGAAGCTCCGGAGTAACCCATTCCTAAAAAAATGGAATTGGTAATTACATGGCAAGGCACTTGTTGGGAACTAAGGACATGAATCTGAGTGCTCTGATCCTGCAGTCATTCCTCGTACTCCTCCCTTTTATCAAGGTATAGCAAGCATTTCCCTAGAACAGTTGTGCCTTGCCTCGCCTTGCCCGGAGGTTTAGTGGACAATTCACGGCACATCTGCTCTAGGTCTGACTTGCATCAGCCCTTGTCTGACCTCAGGAGAGTTTTTTCCTCACACACAGACCAGGCCTGAATTTCTGAAGAAATTTAATTAATTCTTTTTTTTTTTTTTTTTTTACCCTGATCAAAGGAAAGTGGTAGTCAAGACTCCTTTGGCTGTGAGTACAAAAACTCAACTCAAACCAGGTTAAAGAGGGGAATGGAGGAAGCAGGAATTACTGACTCCGTATGGCCAAGAAGTTAAGGCCTGCTGCTGAGTGTATTTGGACACAGGGTTTTAAACACTCTCATGGCTCCCCATCCCTTGCTCTACCTTGGCTTTATTCTCAGTTATGTTCTCCATATAGCAGTGCCAAACCTACAAACATCCTTCTAGGCATGATCTCAGGAAAAGAAAGACTCTCCTCCAACATGCCTATCATGTCATTAAACAGTTGCCCCAACTTGGGACATACATACACAGTCTTGGTGGGGGGAGTCTGATGCCTGCAAATGGCATCATATTCTGTTCCATGGCCAGGTTGGTACAGTCACACGATAGACACCCCCACTGAAGCACATAGAATTTTTCCAGAAGGAAAAAAGACGAGGCAAGCAAAAAAGTAAAACAATAGCAGTTTTAGGTGAAGTAATGGGAACATCCACATCGCTGTCACCATTGTTGATATAAATGAGCTGTCCCAGGACCTCTCCTGACCTTGGGGAGCTCAGCTTAGCCTAGCCAGCTTTGAGACACAAAGTTTCCATCATATGGGGTGGTAACTCTCTTATTTCCATTTTCTTCTCTCTTCATGTCCTCCCCCTTAATTATAGTTATTAATTAATACTTAACCCCCAAAGCTGATTCTTCCTTTTTCATTTTACCTTCACACTGATAGTTTAGCATAATCCACAGTGTGGACTGAAGGGTCCGATTGCCTGGGTTTCAATTCTTTCTCATTTGCTCACTTCGAAATCTTAAGTTTACTTTATACCTCTCTTCTCATCTATAAAATGGAGATGATATCTACCTCCCTGGTTTGTCTTGAGGAGTAGTAGATGGTCTGTGGAAAGTGATCGGCACAGTGTCACATACACAGTAAAGTCCTCAGGAATAATAGTTGTTGTTACTTCCAGCTCTGCAGCTTTGATGCAGCCTGTCTGTTGTTTTGTCAGGAATGGGAAGCTGAGGTTGATGGGGAGACTATTAAAAAGCACTAGTTTTGAGTATCTCAGGATAGTTGAAGCCAAATAGAAGGAAGCATTCAAAGTTCTATTTGGAAGACTGAACTACAATAACAATCTTATTTTTACAATTTATTTATTAAATGGTACATTCTTACTGCTTCTACTTGCTGAACGACAGTGGACAATCTCTCTAGGCTTCTTTTTACTCTTTTGGAAAATGTGTATTTTGGGAGAGGATTATCCCTTCCATCTTCATCATTGTCTGATCCTTAATTGTTTAAGTAAAAATGAGTATCAGAAAGTGTTTTGTACTGTATGTGTGTGAGAGAGAGAGAGAGAGAAAGGAAGAGAAAGTGAGACAGAGAGAAATAGTGAGTTAGTTTATATTGAAATAAACCAAAAAGATTTACTTGTATATTGGATGTATCAGTTGACATATTTGGTTTCTTCTTAAGAGATTATCCTATTCCCTTTCACACTCTGCTGTCTAGATCATTTCTAAGTATTGGTTAATCCTACCTCACATCTATCTTGGACTTTTCAAGGAAAGCTTTTTAGACCTTATAATATATATTTTATAATACTTGTCATAGAGTCAGAAAAGTTGGTTGGGGACTTCGTCCCACTGCTTACTCTGCAACATTACATTGGGCACGTTATGTTCCCTCTCCTGTGCCTCATTTCCTCGGCTGTCTAATGAGGCATTTCTTCTATTTAACCTTTAAGTCCTTTCCTAACAGTCTGTGATTCTGTAACTATCACAGCATAGGTTGTGGCAGGAGTAGCTGGATTCCCAAGGGAAAACTTGATATCACCACTCCCTTTTGAAACATATTTTTTATCTGTTGCCCATTATGTTTGCTGCAGGATTTCGGCTGAATGCCTCCTCTTGGCCCATGTTCCTTTTGAAGACACTAAATGGAGCAGAGATGGCTCCCATCAGGATTTTCCACAAGGTATGGTGTCCTTCAGATATCACCACTTGCTTAAGTTCAAATGCTTACATTCTTTGATTTACTAAGCCCCTGATGTCTACTTTATATTTATGGCCTGAGGATGCCTTCTCAGAAACTAGTTCAGAGGGAGGATTTTTAGTATCTTAGGAAGCAGCAACTGTCTCTGGAGGAAATTTCACTATAAGTCAGGATTCCTGGGTTTTGGGTCCCAGCTCTGCCAATAATAAGCAGTGTCCTTTTGTCCTCACCTGTAAGTGGGATTCTGTCTCACAGGGTTGTCAAGAAGTTAAAATGTATTTATCAGAAAAACACATAAAATATAACATAAATCTAAAGGAGCTGTTCTCATCCTAGATCTTTGAATTCCCTAAGGTCCATATGCTAAACAAAGAGAAAGGAAGGAGACTATTTTTTGAATGTCTACAGTATGTTTAGAGTTGATATACACCATCTCATTTAATATCCACAGTTAACTTTCTGAAGCAACAATTACAATTTCCATTTAATAGTTGAGGAAACAAATACTTTTGAATAAAGAACTTGCCCAAGATCACATGGCTAGTAAGTGGTGGAAGAGGGATGTAAAACCTGTATCCATTCTTCCTTGTTTCTTAAGGCATGAAGCAATCAGTCTGCTGTCAGCTGAATTCTTTAATGAGGTAAAGGAGACTGAATTAGAGTTGCCTATGCTGCTAGTTAAGTCTAAACCCTAAGAGCACTACATGGTTCCCAGAATATAGTGTACTGGGCATCTTAAAAACCCTTTCACTACAGAATATATCAAAATGGTGGGCTGGTGGGGGAGGGAGACCAACAAATACTCTTTTACATGCTTTGCCAAGCTACCAGAAAGTTAGAAAACTCTCCAGAGGCCAGAATGAAGAAGGACATCCAGTGTTAAGTGTATATGGTGCACCTGTAAATGCCTTAAGGGACATTGCCAGTCTTACTTTCTAGGGATCTTGTCTTTTAACAGCCACAGTAGGATAGATGAGCACTTGGGCCCATGCAAGGCAGGGAAACGGGCCTGAGACTGCCACGTAGACAACCAGATCAGGTCCCTCAACTGGTTACTCCTTCTTAGAAAGACTGTTAACACCGGTGAGGAAAGTCTCTGGGTTCTAGGGAGGGGTGAAAATGGAGTCACTTTCTCCAATAAAGCGGTCTTCGCCCATGTAGGTCCATGATTCAGATATAGTGCCTGTGTTGTCTGGGAACTTCAGAGCTATATGGAGATATTTCTGAGTGCCTGCAGAGGCAAACCCAGAGCCTCTCCAGATGGTTTGGTTGCTTTCAACCGAATGTCATAGACGTCCCAAAAGTGAAGCACCACTGAAGATGAGTGTTCATTTCAGAATTTCAGAGCCCTCAAAAACTCTCAAAACAAATCCAACATGATGGGACATCGGTAGACCCAACAAACAGTAAGGCTATAACCCAATGGCTTTCAGATAATAGAAACACCAGATAGAGATTATAAATTAAGTATTTAAAAATGATTAAAGAACGAAAAGAAGGACTTTAAAACTTGAGAGAAGTACAAAACCCTATTTCTGAAAATATTGAAAAAAACAAATTGAACATCTAGAAATGAAACTTAATGATTAAAAGAACAAATTAATGAGTAGGTATATAAGAAACTAGGACTTAAAGAATTAACTGAAAGACAGGTATAAGGACTTTCCCCAGAGCGCAGTGCAGAGAGATAAAGAACTGGAAAATATTAAAGAGAAGAGACAGGAGAGTAACATTAGAAGGTCCAATATATGCTGAATATGAACTTCAGAAAGATTAATTAGAAAGAATAGAGAATAAGGGTATTCAAGAAGATATTAGCAGAATTTTCCGGAGTTGTGTAATAAAGACAAATACATACCTTAAAACATCACGGTATGATTGAAGTCCAAAGGAAAGATCTGAACAAGTAATCACACAGAACACCTTCCAAAGGATTACAGGTAGGCTGGCAGCACATTTCCAGACAGAAGCAGTACCAACCAAAAGATAATAGAACAGTATCTTCCAAGTACTGAGAAAAAATTGTTGTCTACCTACAATTTTATATCTAGCCATATTATTATTTCAGAATGAATGTAAAATCAAGACATTTCCAAACAAACTATATAAGTAGTTACTAACATAGACGCTGAAAAAACAACTGAAAATACATTTTCAGGAAGAAGATAATTGAACCCAGAAAGTAAGAATGAAGAAGTAATGGTGAGGAAAGATTGCTTAACATGTGGGTAAAGCTAATCAAGCAGTGCCTATAACCATATAAACTAAGTATAATAACAATGTGGAACTGAATTATCAAACACTTATTAACTCAGGAGTAGGTAAAATAGTCTAAGGTCCTTATATTGCTTGGGACTATACATAAAGACGAGTTTAGATTTAATTATGTCAACTATCCAGTTACAAATCTTAAGGGGATGATCCACTGAAAGACTATAAATAGAATGGTTAACGTCTGAATCAATGGAACAGTGGGAAGGGAAGAAAATTCAATTGATTGTAAAGGGGAAAAAGGAACCTGGAAAAATCAAGTTACATAGAAAGTAAGCAATATGATAACTGTAATAAATTTAAATATGTCGGTTATCACAAAAATGAGCTTAAACTCATCAGTTCAGACATACAATTAGATTGTTTTTAAATCTAACTACGTGCTGTTTACAAGAGACACTGCTGCAATATGACACTAAAATGTTGGAAGGAAAAGCAAAGATAACACTAGGCAAATCTTCATCAAAATAAAGCCAGTGCTAACCATACTGACATTAGGCAAGGAGACTTTGTTGCTGAAAGACATTCTAAAGAGGCCACTATCTAATGATAAAAGAGTACATGCTCCTGAAAAACATTGCCTCAAATATGAAAGCAGAATTTGATAGAATTTGGACAAATTGGAAAATCTACAATTGCTACGGGATATTTTAGTACATGTCTCTCAGTAATTGATAAATCAAGCAGACAAGGAAATTGACATACGAATCAGCATAAGCTACTTAGTATTAAATCAGCTGATCAGTTTTAAAAAATCAGTTGCATTTCTATTTAATAGCAACAAGTGGCTTGAAAAATAAAATTTTAAAAGATAGCACTTAGGATAGCAATAAAATTATAATATGCCTAGAAAAATGTTAGTAAAAAGCATGAGATATTTATAGAGAAAATTTAAAAATTCATATTAAAGAAGGAATCTGCATTAAAGAATGCTTAATAAATGGAAAATACTATCATGTTCATGGATGAGAAGGCTAAATATCGTTTATACAAAGGTTATTTCTTCCTAAATTAATCTATAAATTCCCTGGGATTCCAGTCAAAATCCAAATAAGGGTTTTGTGTGGACTTGAAAAGCTGATTCTATGAAACCAGCTTTCATATGAAAGATCATATGAAATTCATGTGAAAGATCAAGGAGAAAGAATAGCCAAAGCCATACTAAAAAATGACAAAGTAGGGGACTTTTTCTACCAGATACCCATTTAATAGGATGGTGTTACTGGTGCAGGATCAGAGTGTAAGACCAGGGAAAGAACAGACTGTACAACACTTTTTGGGAACTTTATCTTTGCAACTACATTGCAAATCCACACTGCTGGAGAGAGTGTGCAATGCTACAACCACTTAGGAGGGCAATTTGACAATATTAATAAAGCATAAGATGTATATACCTCTCCTATAACCCAGAAATTCTACTCTTGCATATGTACCCTAAAGTAACCCTCCCACGTGTGCGCAAAGGAACAGGTGCAAGAATGGTCATTAAAACTCTTGAAATAGTGAACAATTAGAAATGACCTTAAATGTCTGTCAAAAAAGAATGAATACAATGAATCGTGGATCACCACATCAAAAACTAATGATGTATTGTATGGTGATTAGCATAACATAATAAAATAAAATTTAAAAAAAAATTAAGAGAATGAATAAGTAGTGATATACACATATACTGGAATACTGTTAGCACTTGAAATGGATTGGAGCTGGATTTACCAATGTAGGTAAATTTCAAGAACACAATGTTAACGACAAAAAAGTTGTAGAATACGTACGGTATAATACCATTTATATAAAATTTTAAAGTATGCAAATGGATATGAATATATATAGTAAAATATGAAAATGTGCATGAGGAATGGGCACAAAAGGGATTTAACTTTGTTACCTTTTATTTCTTAAAAAAAAAGTCTGAATCAAAAATGGTAAAATGTTAGGACTTAAGAAGTAATACTTTGGTACCCTTTGAAATTCGTTTAAAACAAAGACTAACCTTCGTTATAAATCTTATAGAGCAGCTGGTCACTTAGTCACCATCCAAATTTGGTAGCGGTCTTTTGGCCCACAGCATCCTCTGTCTTTGCATGGAGGTCTGCATATTTCTGTTTCTCATCTAGGAACCACCATCACCTTCCCACAACTTCTTCAAAATGGGAATGAAGCTAGAAGCTGTGGACAGGAAGAACCCTCATTTCATTTGCCCAGCCACTATTGGGGAGGTGCGGGGCTCAGAGGTGCTTGTCACCTTTGACGGGTGGCGAGGGGCCTTTGACTACTGGTGCCGCTTCGACTCCCGGGACATCTTCCCTGTGGGCTGGTGCTCCTTGACCGGAGACAACCTACAGCCGCCTGGCACGAAAGGTAAAGGCTCATCTGTGAGCTCTTGAAATCAGGACCCAAGTTGGGAAGGGGGATTGCCTGGATCTGCCACGGGCGGTGTCTCTTCGATAAACCTCACTAGTAGGCAACTGAGGTAAAAACCAAAGTCTACCTGAGAGTAATCAGAAACAATAAGAGTTAAATGTCAAAGGAAGCTAGATGTGGAGTTTGGGATAAAGTAAAAGTTCCTCGCTCTCAATATCCTGGTTTATTCTCAGGCACCTAGCCTCTCCTCTCTGTCACTTTGGTTCCTGACCTGGTTCGGAGTTTGAGTAGTATCATCTTGGGGTGCACCTCTGTGTCAGGACTCAGGGGCTTTGTATATGAGCTGGAGTAGCACCATGTCATCAGAACACTTGAGAAGCACTGTAGCACAACGGGAAAAGCATGAGCTCGGCATCAAGACAGACGTAGGTTTGAGTCCCAGCTCTTCCTTTTTTTACCAGCCGCGTGGCTTTGGGCAGTTAGTTCACCTCTCTAAACCCCAAATTCCTCGTCCGCAAGCGAACACCTGCTTCATAAAGTTATTGTGAGGAATAAGTGACATGACATGGGTAAAATGCTTACATAAAATCTGGCAAATAGCCAGTGCTAAACAAATGTTTTTATTATATTGCTGCTATTATTATGGTTATTATATGCTATATTATATTTATTACAATTACTATATAATGTATATTATATTATGCCACATTATTATTATTATGCTATCATTATAAAAATAACCACTCCCAGTGGAAGAGTATATATAAAATACTGGAAGAGTACCACAGAGTAGCTGAACAGTAAATTGTATTTCTAATGATGATGATGTTGGACATCATCCAGGATAGAGTTTGAGATAGCTGCATCTCATCCCTGATGTCTAAAAGTACTAGTTAATCTGAGGAGCTAGAAAGCCACCCTTTGTATTGTCTGTCAGTCTCTTTTCTTTTTTTTTAAAGATTTTATTTATTTATTTGTCAGAGAGAGACACAGCGAGAGAGGGAACACAAGCAGGGGGAGTGGGAGAGGGAGAAGCAGGCTCCCCGCAGAGCAGGGAGCCCGATGCGGGACTCGATCCCAGGACCCTGGGATCATGACCCGAGCTGAAGGCAGTCGCTTAACCAACTGAGCCACCCAGGCGCCCTGTCAGTCTCTTTTCTAAACCTCTGTCAATTTCACCCGTTCAGGGCGCCCAATATTTATTGAGCACTTAATTGTGAGCCAAGCTGAGAATACAGCAGTTACAAAGATGAAAAACATTTCAGCCCTCCTGGAACTTTTGTTCTAGTGGGATGAGATGGTTGATAAGCACTGAAATCAAGAAATAAACAAGGTGATTTCCGATCGTCAGTTTCTCCTCAGGAATCAAGTATGATGAAGCAGTGGCAGTGGAGGAGTGATCGTGAAGGGAGTTTTTGTTTAATAGCTTTATTGAAGTGTAATTGAAGTGAAACAAATGGCACATATTTAAAGTATGCCATTTGAAAAGTTTCAATATATATGTACATCCATGAAGCCATAACCATAGTCAAGCTAATGAGCATATCCATCATGCCCAAAAGTTTCCTTGTTCCTCTTGGTGGAAGGGGGAGATTCTTTAGATACAGTTTCTTTTCAGGAAAATTTGTCTGAAAGGGTGACATTTGAATTGAATGACAAGAAAGAGAATTTCAAGCAGGGAGGGGACACACATACCGTGGTGCTGAGACATGAATGAACGAATGTGTTTCAGGGGCAGAGAGAAGCCTGCTCCTACTGGAATGCACTGTGCGAGGAGGAAAGTGGCAAAACCCGGTAGGACCCCAAAAGCCAGAGTGAGACTTTGGATGTTATTCTAAACATAGTGGGGAATCGTTAGAGGGCACTCTGTAGGGGAGTGACAAGATCTGGTTTACTTTTAAAAAGTCACTTGCACTTGTATCCAGAATTCAACTCAACAATGAAAAAGACAACCCAGTTAAAAAATGGGCAAAGAGTTTGAATAGACATTTCTCCAAAGAAGATCTATAAAAGGCCAATAAGCACTGGAAAAGCTCCTCTACATCATTAGCCATCAGGGAAGTGCAAGTCAAAGCCACAAGGAGATACCCACTTCACACCCGTGGGTATGGTATCATCAAAAGGCAGTAACAAGTATTGGCGAGAATGTGGAGGAATTGGAGCTCTCAGACATTGCTAGTGAGATGGTGAAATGGTGTAGCCACTTTGGAAACAGTTTGGAAGTTACTCAAAATGTTAAACATGGAGTTACCTGTGACCTAGCAATACCACTCATGGGTATACACCTAAGAGAATAGAAAACCTTTCCACAGAAAACTGTATCATGAATGTTCATGGCAGCATTATTCATAGTAGCCAAGAAGTCCAAGTAGCCCAAGTATGCACCATGTGACCAACAGACAAATAAAATGTGGTATCTCCATATGAAATACTGTTTGGCATTAAAAAGGAATGAAGTCCCAAAATAATGCTGTACCACAGATATACCTTGAAAAACCTTATTCTAAGAGAAAAAAAGCCAATTACAAAAGACCCCACACGGCATGACTGCATTTGTATGGGATGTCCAGAAGAGGCAGAAACACAGAGACAAAAGTCAATTAGTGGTTGCCGGTGACTTGGGGGAGAGGGGAAATGGGAAGTGACTTTGATGAGTGCAGGCATGGTAAATATCTTCTAAAATTAGATAGGGATGGTGTCTGCCATTCTGTATATCTACTAAAAACACTGAATTGTACGCTTTAAGAGGGTGAATCTTATGGTATGTGAAGTATCTATCAATAAAGCTGTTGTTTAAAAAATCACTCGGGCTGCTTATGGAGAATGGGTGGCGCCGTGGAAACTGGACAAGGAAGAGCTGAGGGTTGCTGGGATGAAGTGTGCAGCACTGAGGTGGAGAGCCCTTGAGGTGGGGGCAGGGCGGCGGGGAGACACACTTCTGGCCTCAGCAAAGTGCTCCTCCTCTCTGTGCTGCAAGAAACAAGTGCCTGGGGTTGCTGGGAGAACTCCATGGCCGTCCCTCCGCGAGCCTGTGAGGCAGTGTCTCTGGGGAAGCCGCAGGAAGAGATGTGCCTCGTGCCTCGGACGTAGTGGCGGAGTCGTTGTTGTTTCCTGGAGGCAAACTGGATAACCCTCAGTGCTCCAGGCTGTGGTCAGTGAGTAGGTTGATTTTCTCACTTTCTTGCCTAGAGAATTGTGTTATTTTGATTGGTAAATCTCTTTGAGCCGTTAGGCCATCTTGAGAGCCAGAAGAGCTGGGAGTCTTCGTGGGCGGGCATTCCTTTCTGACTCTGCACCCTGCTGATGAGAAATACGGCTCACTCTGTGGTTGACGCTTCCAGAGGTGTTTGCTGACTGTTTTTCATTCTCTTCTGCGTGTCCGTGGATAGCTCCGATTGGTAACAGAAGGTGACCAGAAGGACCAGGCTCAGAAGGTGAAGAGAGACCTTCTTCCAGTTGGCATTTCCAGAGTGGGTCGTTGGGTCATCATTCCAGCAGCCAGGGCTCCTCCGATGACCCCCTCGCCCTCCCCCACCCCATACCCTCAGTAGGTTCTGTAGTGTAGCCTTCAGTAACAGCAGAACTTGAGCCACCTCAGTGTCCTGGCTAGGGAGCAAGTGATCCAATGTGGAAAAAATGCGGTTACTCAATTCATTTCTCAAAACAAGATGTTCTGTCTGTGTAAGCCTGTTCTCTTTCTAATCATACGTCTCCTCCTCCCTTCCTACCTTCTGGTCAGTAGTGGGCAAGTGTTAAAAAACTCAGAGTAACATGAGATAGTTTCTTGCTGGCAATGAGTAGGAAAAAATAACCAATTTTATTTAATGTTCTTTTACATGCATTATTTCATTTTATATTCCTGGTAACTTTGAACCAGCTATAATTATTCTCAGATACATTTTATTCATGAGAAAAGTGAAGTCCAGAGGATTAAGTGACTTAGTTCTCTTGATATCTGAGTCTAGAGGGAGAAGTCATGGAGCTCTTCCAGTAGGGACAGCTGTTACGGCCATTTAGAGCCATATTGCCTTCACACGTCTCCCCTGTACTCTCCCATTCTCCTTCAGGCTTTCTTCAAAGCTTCATTTGAGACCCTGGACTTTGGCTTCCGGATCCTGATAGGAAATAGGAAAGAAGCCGTGCTGTATATGATGTGAGCTTTGAAATGGGGTCTCATTCCAACTGGGCCACAAACTTGTGTTATGTCTTTGAGCAGGTGATTCCTAATGTGAGAGGTTGAACTAGGTGACCCTTGAGGGCCCTCCCGCCCTGTGATCCTGTCCGTTTCTGCTCTTGGGGATGGGTAACAAGTGACTCCTGTGACTATCTCTGGCTTGATTCCAGGTCCAGCTCACCTACCACCTTGCTCTGCCCCCCACCTGCCTAGGGCTCTGCCTCTTTCTGACTCCTGCATGCCGGCTGTTTCTCCTTAGCTAAGAAGTAGTATCCTTTTTAGAGCTTCTGAACTCCTGGGGCCCAGCCAGCTCTCATAAGCAGCAAATACCAAGCTTGCAACTAATCCAGGGTACTTGGTTATAAAAGGCAGAAACTTTTTTTTTTTTTTTTTTTGTAAACGCCTCGCTTTTTTTGTGTGTGACTTAACATAAAACTGAAACAGAAGCAAGCTTTACTTTTTAAATTTTAAAAAACAGGGGCACCTGGGGGGCTCAGCTGGTTAAGCATCTGCCTTCAGCTCAGGTCATGATCCCAGGGTCCTGGGATGGAGCCCCACATCGGGCTCCTTGCTCAGCGGGGAGCCTGTTTCTCCCTCTCCCACTGCTGCTCCCCCTGCTTGTGCTCTCTCTTGCTATCTTTCTCTCCCTGTCAAATAAATAAATAAAATCTTTTTTTTTTTAAAGATTTATTTATTTATTTGAGAGAGTGAGAATGAGAGAGAGTACATGAGAGGGGGGAGGGTCAGAGGGAGAAGCAGGCTCCTCGCTGAGCAGGGAGCCCGATGCGGGACTCGATCCCGGGACTCCAGGATCATGACCTGAGCCGAAGGCAGTTGCTTAACCAACTGAGCCACCCAGGCGCCCCAATAAATAAAATCTTTAAAAAAAATTTTTAAAAACAAAGAGTTCAGTCTACTTGGCATGACTATAATGCTTAATTAGGCTTTTCACCATCATAACCACCCACCTAACTCCCCCTCCCACTGATTTCAAGCTTGGCGAGCCCATTTTAGATTATAGCTTAGCTTCCTATGCAGTTTTACAATAGGAAGAGAACATGAGATACAAGCTATTTCATCTTTACATTTTTATTATAAATTAGTATATTGCTATCTGGATTATACTTCAGTCTCTTGTGACTTCACAAAGTGTAAACTGGGTCTGGCTGTTCTCTATATTGCTGATACAAATATGGGAATCCAGGAGAGGTGCTGCCCTTGAGCACACCTGTTGGGGTGAAAGGTCAGCCAGGCCTCCTCTGTCCTTTCATTCCACCCTGTGACATCATATAAAGAGAACACTTCAAAAGCTGACTCAGTGCTGTGGTTGAGGTACAGGAATTACTCTGGTCTAGAGAATAAGAATTTGATGCTTAAAAACAAAACTTTCAGAATGTCTCTTCCAGTTGTTTCTGTGAAGCATTTAAAAAGTATTTCCCATACTTTACGGATGGCCTCTTCATCTTGTAAAACTACATAGGTAACTATACTATAGTCACTTTGGAACTCTGGGTCAGAACAATGGTTGGTTAAATTGTAATCCTAAACTATGCAGGGAAAGGCAAGAATAACAGGTAGGGTAGAGGCAAGAATAACACAACCCAGGCTACACTGTAGGTCACAGCATGTAAGTCAGCTGATAAGCTGATTTTCTTCAGCCATCCATCCATTCATTCAAGTTCTGTCAAGTCACAGCTGAATTCTAGTCACTGGCATAATTGATGGAGCTTCTCCCTTTAGAGTTTAGTTTGGGGAGCATATAGACAAATAGAGAATTTTAGCTTTGAAGGTATAAAATACAGAAGGGACCATAATCTAGTTTGGAGGATGGAAGGTGGAGGTCAGAAGAGGCTTCCAAAGGAAGTGACATCTAAGCTGAAACCGGAAGAATGGGGAGATAGAGGAAAAATTCTAGCTAGCAGTGGAAACAGAGGAGTGGAGGCCCAAGATTTAAAAAAAAAAAATGTGTTGAGGACCTAAAAAAATGTTTAAACAACTAGATTGCAGAGTGTAAAGAGAGGAATAGAAAGAGGAAAGGCTGGGCAAGTAACACAGGAAGTGCACATCTCCCCTTTTAGACTGTTCTAAAGATCGGGGTCTTTGTCCTAAAAGCAATGAGAGCCATTGAATGGACTTTCATTAGTAGAGTCACAGGTCAGATTTGTGTTCTAGAAGAGCCATTCTGGTAGCAATGAGAGGACAGGTGGCTTCCAGAAGCTGGAGGCAGAGATGTCCGTTAACAAGCTGTTACAATATTCCAGTGAAAGAATTGAAGCAGTGACATTGTGGTGAAAAGGACAAAAAGATTGGGGGGCATATTCTTGAATAAAAAGCCAAAATGTGAGTTCTTACAGTTCAACTCCTGTTGCAACTATTTTCTTTATATAACAAATAGTTACCCCTACAACACGTAAAATACTGCTAGTTTTTCAGTATAAGCATTAGTGAGAGAGCTAAAATTCCTCTTTTTGTTTTGTCTAGGAAGTTAGGATTCATTACTGCTTGGAGTCCTTGTTATATGGACTAATTTATTAATTTCATCTTTATATCCTACCCCAGCACTTCGCTCAATAATAATCTGTTGAGTGAAATAGATCATGCTATGTATTCTGATTCCATTTCTATTCAACATCTAAAGCCATTATTCACTTAATTACAAAAGTGAGAGTACTACTCTCATTTTAACAGCAGATTAAAATCTATTTAATGTTCTGTTTTTTTAAATTTGGGAAATCTTATGACCAAAAGTAAGAGTGGCAAGGGGCGCCTGGGTGGCTCAGTCAGTTAAGTGACCGGCTCTTGAGTTCAGCTCAGGTCATGATCTTGGGGTCATGGGATGGAGCCCCATGTCAGGCTCTGTGCTGGGCGTGGAGCCTTCTTAAGATTCTCTCTCTCCCTCTCTCCCTCCCCTGCCCCACTTGCTCACTCTCTCTCTCTTAAAAAAAAAAAAGGGTAAGAGTGGCAAAGGGCACTCATCTCCAGAAACATTTGTATGGCTCTACACCTGCCTTTCCACCCAACTTCTTTTGCTACTAAGCCACGGCAAACAGGAGAATGTCCTCTCTCTAGGAAACTTCTGGCAGTTGATATGTCCTGCTAGTCAGGTGTGTTCACTAACCATGTCAGAAAAGGTGCAGGCACACGGATTAATAAACAAAACAAATTCTTTGGTACCTTTAATGAGGACAGCCTCTGGGCTCTTTGGCTGTTTTCCTTTTTACCCTCTCAGATATTCTGGTTCCAGGCCTTGCCTTTCTTTAATATACCATTTCCTACCCGCACACGCTTGCATGCATGCACACACAATCCCTGTCATTATTCCAGCTTTGGCCTTGTACTCGACTCACACCAAGCTCTGGCCTTTATTCGTCCGTGTGTCCGGCAGTTATAGAACAGTCTTTCAGTAATGCTGGACTCAGTGGAGGCTAGGGAGAAGTGCCCACTTCCCAGGTTGATCGAGTAATTGAAATGAGAGACTGGGCGTGCACGTGCCCGGCACCAAGTAGCACATGGCAGATGCCCACCGTGTGCTAGTTCTGTCTGCATTGAGATGCCTGGACGTCCCAAGAAAAGGGAGCTATGCACAGAAGCATTTAAATGCTCTATTTTGGTCAGAAAAAATACACATACTTAGGAGATGAGGTTTGTGCAGTGAACCAGTACTCCCGTAACTGGCTTTCTTGTGATTATATGCTTATGGTACACAAAAAGAAATAGGAAAAGGGGGAAATGACATGTGTGACACTAGATTAGGAAGCAGGGATCGGGATTCTCCCTCTGATTCTAATTATATCTGCCTAAGGGGCAGAAAAGTCCTGCCTCGTGCCCCTCCTCCAGCTTCCTGGAGCTGCTCCTTGGCTCTGCCCACTTTCCTGGCCTTCACCAGCCACAGATGCCTGAGAATGGTAGCAAATTTTTGGCACATGTGATGAAACAGCTGGTATCTCTCAGACTCCTGCAAATAGTTAGATGTGACTTAAGCACCTCATAGATTTGACCGCACCTGCTGTTGTCTTCAGAATTCTTAGACCCGTGTAGTTTTCTTTGGCAAGCTTTTATTACAGCACCCACTGTGTGCCAATGTCAACTTGCAGAATCCCCTATTTTAAATAAGTGTATGTGGTTTTTAAGAAAGCCGTACTGGATACCAGTAATATAAACCCTCTATAATTACATTCTCTCCTTTAATTAAAGAGATGATTTTTTTTTTTTGAGGACATATCACAGTTCTAATCTCAATAATGACTTACTAAGTAGGAAAGACATAAGCATTCGAGTATATCAGGAAGATGAGGAAAACTTGGCAAACTCTTAAACAGAGCAAAGAACAAACAAGATTTTGAGGGTGCAACGGCAGGAAGGCAGGGGTTTGATGATAAGCTCTCGGGATTCATTGTCTCACGCTAAGGACAGCTGGAACGTGCTCATGCGATGGACGGTGTGGCTGAGGAGTGTGTGCTTCATCACAGTGTGCTCCATGCTGCCTCTCGGAGGGTCCTGGGTTTCACCAGACCCGTTCGCAGATCTTCTGAAAACACATAGCCCTCCACTTGCAGAAACTGCTCCCAAATCCTCTTACCTATTGCCCTACACAGCTAAGGTCCGTCACTCCTTTGAATGTCAGTAGTAGAAGGTTCTTAAATTTGGCTTGTGGTCCCATCATGCATGATTCTGTTATCCTCTCTTTTCCCCACTCTATAGATTTATCAGCCCAAAGTGTCCCCAGGAAAACATGAAAAGTCTTTATAGTTGCAGAGGTCTTCTCTCCATGCTGTAGGAATTAGAGTGAGGAGGGAGAGAAGGAGCTAGATCTGGAGAACTGAAAGTGTTAACTGAGCTAGATCAGAGCAAGAGACAACCCATGCTTTATTAAGTGAACTTGAATTTAGAGGAGTGGAGTTTCAGCCTTGGCATCAACCCAGCTGGCAGCACACAGCTGAACCCAGCCAAGTTGAGCAAAGCTAATAAAGAACACATCCTCTAAGAAACTGTGCCAAGGCCAATGATACACTGCCATGAATGAAAACAAGATCCCAGTCCAGGAAACTGATAAACCAAATGGGTTTCCCCCTGTTCTTTTTTTCTTTTCCATTGTTCATGTTCTAGTCATGCAGACACACACATACCACCCCCCCCCACACACACACACACAAGCTGGACTTACTTACATTTTACAAATCAGTTTCCAATTCCATGTAGTGCATTGTTGCTGGAGAGAGGAGAGATCTGATAATTCTTTTGGGCAGCTAAGACTCCTAACTAAGGATCATTGGAGAAACCTAGAAATCAGCAATACCCTGATGCCCTTCTTTATTATAAGTAGGCATGTTTAGTTCATTATCCTCCGTCCTTTATTTGGGGATACACTCTTGTGTTGTTCATTGGTTTCAGGGTAAAATACTGGAAAGAGCATGAACTTCAAAAACCAAAAGATCTAGATTCAAATCCTAGCTTTAGCTGTGTGCGCTCTGGCAACTTCTGTGAATTCAGTATCTGCATCTTTAAGATATCCTAAGTATAATGGTTGTCTCAGGAAAAGGCACTTGTGGGATTGTTTGAGTTGCAAGCTCAAGTAGCCACTTTTCCATGGAACATCATCATTAATTAAAAGAACAACTGACTTGGGTATTTGGCAGACTCTTTCTCCAAAATTAAGTGAGCTGGTCACTTCAAGGAAGACAACCTATAAGCATTTGCTATAAATGAGAAATTTAAACTTTGAAGTGAAAATCAGATTTGGAGGAAACTTCTACCCACCAACATGAGCTTATCTTCCCAATATGTGAAGACTTCAGAGTCACTCTTTGCCATGTTCTCTTCCATCTAGAAGTTGCTTTAGTTAAGATTCAGTTATTTGCCTTAATATTAAATATGAGGTGTCAGGGAAGTAAAAAGGCATAGAAGCCTAGGATCTCAGGGTTAGAGGGAGTTCAGAAGTCATCAAATTCAACTTCTGCCTGATTCATGACGCTCCTTGAGAGCGTCCCCTGTAACTACATGGCTAACCCTTACTTCAGTTCTTCCAGAGACGGAGATTGTAACCTCCCGGAGGTGAACCTTTTCCGTTTGTGATAGTTCTCATGACTACAAACATTCTTTTTAAATTTTGAACTGAAATCTGCTTTCCCCCCGTATCTTTCTATTGGCTCTCATTTTGTTTCTTATTTCACCTGAAGCCCTTTTCAGGTAGCTCTTGATACTCTTGTTCCTTCAGACCTTTTTTCTCCAGATATCTCTGAAATTGGATAGTTTCTGTGCCCGTCATCAGCTTGGACTTCCTTCTGGACCCATTTCAGCATACACTGTTGTGCCCAGAGCCAACCCCACACATCAGGGATGGTCTGACTAGTGCAGAATGGAGTGGCACTCTCACTTCCCTTAAAGGGGGACCATACTGTCTACCTTCTTGAAGATAAGGGATTGCATTGTCTCTCTTTTTATATACTTAAAACGGCTATAGTTGATGCTTAATGTTACCCCTTATCTAGTCTCAGCACAAGTTGAAGCAAACTTCAGGACACAATGGCCATCTTGGAGAAGAGGATTTTCTGGTAGTTTGGGTTTTTTTCTTTGCCACTAAAGGGTAAGGATGGTAAATACAAGATTTGGAACATGCTTTTACAGTTCTTTCTTATCACACTATCCAGGTTATGATACACCTGAGTATTTTCCTCAGGAAAAGTTTTCATCAGATAAAAGGATTCCACTTCTTTTCCAAGGATAGCTTTTCTTCAGTCAAACCAGTAGGGATCATATAGTACCAGCTGTGTAGAAACATGGAAGTCGCCCTTAGAGCTGAATTTGCCCATGTACGCATGGCCAATAGAGTGTGCTTTAAAGTGCTCTTATTTGTAACTTTCCACAGAAAAGAATGTATCACAAAAATGCTTAACTTTTTGTGTATTTGCTATTTTAATACTACCTTAAACTAACCACCTTTATAATGTTGTTTGGAAGAATGTTTACTGAGCACCATTTTAGTAAGAAAGGAAATTAACCTTTGCAATGCCCCATACAAGGTCCCCAATACAGCCAGCACTTCCATACATTATCTCAGTAAATCTCCCACCCCCACCCTTGCAGGGTTTATATAGTACAATAGTCCCCTCCTTATCCGTAAGGAATATGTTCCAAGACTCCCAGTGGATGCCTAAAACCTCAGGTGATACTGAACCCTATATATAATGCTTTTTTCTGTACATACATATCTGTAGTAAAGATTAATTTATGAGTTAGACACAGTAAGAAAGTAATAGTCACTACTAATGAAATAGAACAGTTACAACACTATACTGTAATAAAAGCTCTGTGGATGTGGTGCCTCTCTCTAAGTATGTTATTGTTCTGCGCTCACCCTTCTTGTGATGAGGTGAGATGGTAAAAGGCCTACACGATGAGATGAAGTGAGGGGAACAAGGTGGGCATTGTGATGTAGCGTTAGGCAGTTGACTTTCTGACAGTACATCAGGAAGATCATTTGCTTCCAGACTGCATGGGTGGCTCTTAAAGCAAATGGATAAAGGGGAACTACTGTATTTAACCTTGTTTACATATGAAGAAACTGAGCCTCAGGAAGTTTACCAGCAGGAATAAGAAGTGAAATTTGTTAAGTCCCTAGGTCATCTCAGACACAGTGCTTATCATATCCACGTCCTCAAGCTTTATCTCAGTTAAACTTCATAATAACCCATAGCTCAAAGGGGTTACATGATTTGCAAGGACCTGGACCTAGCTCCATGGGTTTCTAACTTCAAAATCCACGTTCTGTTTACTGTACCACACTTCTCTATGCCTCAAACAAGGTTTAGAGATACCCATTAGGTAAATGAGTCTGAGAAGATTGTGAATAGGATTGAGTTAATGAATGTTAAAGTATTTGAGACTTGTGAAGTGTGATTCTCATGTGAGAGGTTTCCATCAGTGATTTTGGAAATGCATGGTGAAATCAACCAGAAACTCCAGGGCCCTTTTTCACCCCTGGCAACTGGGGTGGGGATGAGTTTGAAATGTGTGTGGGGACAGAATGAGAGGGATCAAGAGTGGGAGATAGATCCTTCAAAGCACCAATAGCTAGTTACTGTACATCTGGACAAGAGAAGTCCGTTTTCCAGGCCAGTCACGACCAGCTGTTCAGCCGTAGAAAACGAAATATAGTAGCTGTCACAGGGGAAGTCATTCATAATTGAGTAGAGCCACCTGTAGATATTATATAGTTGGGCATTCAACTATGCCAATTGAGATACTCTGAGGAAATTTAACGTTCATGGAAGTAAAAGGAAGGAGAAAGCCATCTAGGGACACTGGGTAGGATCCCCCAAGGATATTTTGAGTACATGCAAGTTTCTCTGTTTCTTTTTCCTACTCTTGCTGTAGCTGTCACTAGCCTGTTTCTGCTTTATACCACCTGGAAGCCTGTTTGGATAGGGGCTGACAGCGCCTGTTTAGTTACTTGTACTTTTCAGTGACAGTGTATCACCACACTTATCTTCTTTTTGCTTTCATTTGTTTATGCGTGTTTTTGTTTTCAGAATTATGTTAACATATCTCAAATAAAATAATATTCTCGATTAACTTAGCAGGCGCTAACCCCCAACCCCATCGAAATATTTAAAAAGTGTTAATTTTATTTTCCACATTAACATTGAGGAGTAATCAGATTTTCTTTCTTTCTTTTTTTTTTAAGATTTTATTTATTTATTTGACACAGAGAGAGAGAGAAATCACAAGCGGGGGTGGGGGGCAGAGGGAGAGGGAGAAGCAGGCTCCCGGCCAAGCAGGGAGCCCCATGCAGGGCTCAATCCCAGGACCCCGGGACCATGACCCGAGCCAAAGGCAGACGCCTAACCAACTGAGCAACCCAGGTGCCCTGGATTTTCTTTATCTTATCTTTCCCAGTAATGCCTGTTGACCTGTACCTGGCTTTTAGTGTAATACGTGATGCTAAAAATTGAAAATGCAGTAATTCAAAAATATTTATTGAGTTCCTACTGTGTTTTGGCCAGTGTGCTAGGTATAACAGGGAATATAATTTCATTAGGGGAGATCAGATATAGATAAATAGAATATGAAGTAGAAACAATTGTTGCTGATTTGACTTTCTTCTGCATTCAGTTTCTTTTTTCTCTTTTTCTTTTTTTTTTTTAAAGATTTTATTTGTCAGAGAGAGCGAGCACAAGCAGGGAGGAGGGACAGAGGGAGAAGCAGGCTCCCTGCTGGGCAGGGAGCCTGATGTAGGACTTGATCCCAGGACCCTGAGATCATGACCTGAGCTGAAGGCAGACGCTTAACTCACTGAGCCACCCAGGCGCCCCTGCATTCAGTTTAGATTTGAGTATTTTTTAGAACCATAGAATCCCCTCAGACTTTCAAAATGGAAGGGCCTTTTTAGAGATGTACTTGGTGTGTGACTTTGAACAAGTTATTTGACATCTCTTAGACTGAGTTTCCTCATCTCTAAATTGGAGGTGTAATAGTTCCTACTCACAGAGTTGTAAGGTGTTAGATGAGTTCATATATTAGAACAATGACTGGCACATACTAAGCTCTCCAAAAAATGTGAGTTATTAGTCATTCTAGTCTGATGCTGTTATTTTATAAACAAGGACATTGAGGCCTAGTAAGTCACTTCGTTGGATTTTATTTGGGTTAGCTACTAGATGATATGTGTTTTCCCTATGATGATAAATAAGGTGAGTCTTTCATGGGTCATATTAAAAATGTTCAATTTGTATGTCTTACATAAATGCTTGTAAGTTACATGTTACATAAGCACTTGTAAAATAGTTGTCAAAAATAGAACGAAATATTTAAGAGTTACCCAGAAATAAATGAAGTTCAAAATAATATCATTCAGATTGAATCAGTGAAAAGAGGGAAGTTGGGGAGGACCTCTTGGGATTTGTGTCGTTTGCTGAAAGACACCTAGAATTGACAGCCACCTGAAGAAGCGCTTGGGAGGCGCATTTGAGGGGAACTCACATGTACAAGGCACAAGCTAAGAAGGTAATATGTCAGAAAACTAAAATCAGATGAGGTAAGATAATAAGCAGGGCCTGTTCAAAGGGACTTGACCCAGAAAGTAAGAGACCATTGAAGGATTTTAATCAAAGGAGTGACGTGATCATATTTGTACTGTAGGCGGCTCTCTATGACCTGTCATGTAAGGGGTAGAGATAATGATGGATGCAAGTGAGTTAGAAGCAGGGAAACCAGCGAGTTGGCCATTTCAGTGATTAAGGCAAGAGATGATGAGAATCTGATTTAAGGTAGTGGCAGGTGGGATTGGAGTGAGAGAAATGAATTTGAAACATTCAGGGGACAATTTCTCTGGGAAAAGCCATGCTCTTCTTGAGCCAAATTCCTTTACTCTCTCAGTGCTACAGAATCTTAGAACTGGAAGCAGTCTAAGATAAGATGCTGGGAAATCATGGACTTGATGTCAAACTAAGTAAATAGAATAAATGCTAAGTTAGACCATGTTATCAGCAGAATATGCCAGATCTAAGCGTAGGCGGATAGAAAAACTAGAAAACTAAATCTGAAATCAGTCAACAGTTGCAAATCAAGAAGACCAGTTGTTCAGATGAATTTGTGCTGAAAGATACAGTTTCTCCTAACCTTAAAGGCACAGCACTCTGAGCCAGTGCCTGACAGGCTAACTTGATTTCTAGACATACTTTTTATTTCAAAGACACTAAAATAATGACTGTACATCCGTTGTTTTAGGTAAGGTATCCTTGCCCTTTCCTATACTTAGACATAATGTACATTGCCAGATTTGGAGCAGAATTGAAGGTTCCCAGAGCGATTAAAAACTAACATGTGAAGAAATGGCATTTCTCTGAACTAGGTTAAAAGGCTAGAAATTGCTGCTAATGTGTGCATCCCCTAAAGCAGCTGGTCCCAGATACTGCCCAAATTACTCTCTGTGAAGTAGAAAGCATTAGAATGGGTTCATACTAATTATCAGCATGAGGGGATTGAGCACAAAAAAAGCAGGGGAGAGGGAGACAGGACACTGGCCTGTCTTGTACTCTTCAGCCTTGAGTGGGCCCACTTCAGTCTCAGGACAGGACTCCCATTGGCTGTATCTTCTGCTATCACAGTGATGCAGGGTCCCAGAACCATCAGGATCACAAGTACCATTCTGCCATGGGTGCCCCTTTGCTGCTTTCCTCTCTTCCTTTCTCTTTTCAGCTCTCCCCAACCTGCTCTGCCCCTCTACCCCCTGTGTAGCAGCATAGTAATAAACGGTTCACTAGAATCAGAAGGGAAAGAGGCTAATGTTTATTGAATACCATGTAGCCAGCGCTGTAGTGGTCCCATCCTATGTTATTTCGTGTTACCTTGACAGTAGCCCCTTAGGCGAGTACTACTATCTGTTTTACAAATGAGGAAACCACAGTGCAAAGAAGTGAAGAAGTGACTTCCTCAAAATCACACATCGTGTTCACATGTCGCTGGTTCCACTCCAGCGTTGCCATTAACTTCCTGGGAGATTTTAAGCAAGTATTTTTTTCTCTATAATCTTTAGTTTCTCCTTCTTTTAAAAAGAAGATTAGGGGCGCCTGGTGGCTCAGTTGGTTAAATGTCTGCCTTCGGCTCAGGTCATGATCCCAGGGTCCTGGGATCAAGCCCAGCATCGGGCTCCCTGCTTGGCGGGAAGCCTGCTTCTCCCTCTCCCACTCCCCCTGCTCGTGTTCCCTCTCTCACTGTGTCTCTCTGTCAAATAAATAAAATCTTAAAAAAAAAGAGAGAGATTAAACTACATGATATGCAAAGTCCCTGCCAACTCTAAATACTCTAAGACTCCGTTTTGGGTAAATCATCCAGTTAGTAATTGGAATAAGGCATTAGTGTCTATTTGTTCATATAGTTGTGTTTGTTATTGGACCTGGTCTGCTCATCTGAGCTTCCCATCTCCCTCCTCTCTTTTGCCGTTGTTAACAACTTGTATATTTTATTCTGATTTGTATTCTTTATAAATAATTTTTTTGAAATACAGTTCAGTCACATTGAATATTAAATTTTATAGTTTTTCACTTAACATGTCATTGCCTGGTTCTGTGTTATTGCACAGTCTTTATAGCCAACATTTTTAGTGATTACATAATTTGATTGAATGGATATGTGGCTGTTTACTTAATTATTCCCCTAGTTTGATGGTCCAAATTTTCTTTTATAATAATGCTTTGATAAACATGCAAGCATTTTTTTTCGGTGCTACAGAACATATCCTTAAGTCAGCTTCCCAGAAATGCAAGATTAAATCAAAGAGTTAGAATATGTTTAAGGTTCTTGGCTGCACAGAGTCAAGTGTGCTCATTTTAAAAATAAACCTTTGCGTGTTAAACCAAGAACCTTCTGCTTAACAGCAACCAGAAAACAGGATCCTAATGGCAATTTTTTTCTGCTTCCCTCATGTTTTGGGGTAGGAAACACAGAGCCACTGAGCTGAGGTCATCATTGCTATATACCAATTACAGTGTTTCCACAATAGAAATTGTTGCAAATCAGAAAGAAGTAGGTAAAATTTTTGCCAATTTTCTGCCATTCCACATGTATACTGGCTATACCCAGAGTTGACTATGGGACTACAAATATTCCCTAGGGAAGATAATATACATAGTATGTCGAAGACAAGTGCCATAAGCTTTGGGGACTACATGGAATGCTCTGTTCTTGGAGTTTGTATTCTGCTAGGGAAATAAGATATGAATCACTGAAAAAGCAATCTAAGCAAACCAAAACCCTAGAATCGAATGCTGGATTATGAGCTACATTATAATTCCTCAACTAAGATTTATTGAGTGCCTACCAGGTATAAAGGGTGATTCTAGGAGGTGGCAATACAGCATTGCCCTTAGAAATTTCTGTGCTAGCTGGTGGGGGGAGACAGAAAATAAATAGCAAGTGATAATTTCTCTGTAGAAAGATTGAGAAAAGGGAAGGAGGGAAATGGAGTGTGCCAGGGGGCGGGGGAGGCAGGGGGTGAGTGGAGGTATTATGTTATATAGGATGATCAGGCAAAACCTCACTGAAAGGTGCCTTATGGATAACTGGGCAAAAGAAATTCTTTCCAGGCCAAATTTAAGTGCACAAAAGCAATAGAGAGTTCAGTGCCACAGTTCTCAAGCTGTGGTCCTTGGATCCTTAGCATCCCCAAGATGCTTCCACGGTATCTGAGGTCAAAAGTATTTTCATAGTAATACTGACACTATTTGCCTTTTTCACTGGGTTGATATTTGCATTGACGATGCAAACACAACGGTGAGTAAAAGTAAAACTGCTGGCACCTTGGCACAAATTAAGGCAATGGCCACTCATGGGGGCAAGGGGGAGAAGCCAGACTCACTAAGCGTGTTCTCAATGAAGCAGTAAAATCTGTTAATTTTACCAAATTCCAGTCTGTGAGTACATGTCTTTTTAATATTCTGTATGGGGAAATGGGAAGAATGAAGAAAGCAGCTATGTTGCACACCAAAGCACTTGGTTGCCTGTAGAAAAAGCACTTGTATAGTTGAGCTGTCAGCTGAATTATTTACTGTTTTTATTGATCACCTTTTTTCCTTGAAAGAATGACTAACAGGCAAACTGTGGTTATTCAGATTCGGTATTTGGCCAGACATTTTCTCAAAAATGAACTAAGGGAGCCTGCCATTTCAAGGGAAACGATTAGTAGCATTTGTTGACAGTGATAAAACTCAAGCTTTCAAATGTAAATTTGAATTTTGGAAAATGTGTGTCCGCCACCATGATCTTGACAGCTTCCCAGTACTTAATACAGACTTTTCTGATAGAATTATGATGACGTCAAGTATTGTGAATTTTTGATACTGCATAATAAATGTGCCAACTCTGGGAAATCTGCATAACTCAGTGAAACAATGTTTTCCAAATGACCAATGCATGATGTTACAAAATCATGCATGCATACTTTGGATGGAAGACCCATTCAAAGCATTAGGTTGACCAATGGCTTTTAAGATTAACAGAATATGAAAAGTTCATCAGTAAGGTTTCAAATTCCATGTTTCAGGCGCCTGGGTGGCTCAGTCGTTAAGCGTCTGCCTTCGGCTCAGGTCATGATCCCAGAGTCCTGGGATCGAGCCCTGCATCGGCTCCCTGCTCAGCTGGAAGCCTGCTTCTCCCTCTCCCACTCCCCCTGCTTGTGTTCCCTCTCTCACTGTCTCTCTCTGTCAAATAAATAAAATCTTAAAAAAAAAAAAAATTCCATGTTTTAACTAACATTTAAGAAACTACCACTTGTGGGTGCCTGGGTGGCTCAGTTGGTTAAGCGACTGCCTTCGGCTCAGGTCATGATCCTGGAGTCCCGGGATCGAGTCCCACATCGGGCTCCCTGCTCGGCGGGGAGTCTCCTTCTCCCTCTGACCCTCCCCCCCTCATGCTCTCTCTCTCATTCTCTCTCTCTCTCAAATAAATAAATAAAATCTTTAAAAAAAAAAAAGTACCACTTGTTGAGTTTTGGTATAGTATTAAAGGAGAATATCCACAATTATATGAAAATCCTATTTAAACACACCTCCCTTTTCCAACTACATATCTCCATGAATCTATATTTTCTTTATATACTTCACATACTTCAGCCAAAAGGATACATAGCAATAAATTAATGCAGAAGTAGAGAATCCAGCTGTCTTTTTTTTTTTTTTTTTAGATTTTATTTATTTATTTTTCAAGAGAGAGAGAACAAACAGGGGGTAGCAGGAGAGGCAGAAGGAGAAGCAGGCTCCATGCTAAGCAGGGAGCCCGATGTGGGACTCGATCCCAGGACCCTGGGATCATGACCTGAGCCAAAGGCAGACGCTTAACCCACTGGGCCACCAAGGAACCCATCCACCTGTCTTCTATATTAGGTCAGACATTAAAGAGATTTTCAAAAATGTAAAACAATGCCATTCTCACTAAATTCTTTTCTTTTGGAAGACACATTTTCATAAAAATATATTGTGTAAACGTGTTTTGTTAAGTTAAAATTAATATGTTTAAAATTTCTCAGTTTTAATTTCTAATATGATAGATATAACCCACAAAAACAAAAGCTCCTTGCAATCCCCCAAAATTTTAAGATTGTAAAGAGGTCCCAAGACCAAACAGTTTGAAAATCCCTAGCTTAGAGGAGGGTAATTGAGGGAGGGTGGTGGGAAATTAGGTCAGAGTAGTAATGAGGAATCAGATCATGTTGGGTTCAGTAGGTCTGCATAAGGACTTGGCTTTAACTCTGGTTAAGACAGGAAGCTATTGGAAGTTTTGAGCACAGGAATGCTGATACCTGAGACATGTTTTAAAAGGCTCACTTTGGTAGCTGTTTTGAAATTAGACTAGAGCGGCAGGGACAGACCAGTTAAGCGGCTATTACAATAACCCAGGTTAGAGGTGATGGTGACTTAGACCGAGGAAGTAGGAGAGGGAGTGGTGAGCAATGGCCCAAATTTGGACGTATTTTGAAGTTATGGCTGATGGAATTTACTGCTGATGGGACATGGAATATGAGAAGAAGAGAGGAGTCAAGGATGACTGCAAGGGTTTTAGCCTAAACCATTTGAGAAGATGGAATGAGGTGGAAAAGACTGAGAACAACAAGTTTGAAGGCAAGAGATGGGAGAATCAGGAGCTTAGCTATGGACATATGCTCCAAATGACTAGTAGATTTTCAGATGATTGTGTTGTTTAGATCTTCTTTATCCTTACTTATGTTTTTTCCTCTCGACCGGTCTTATTCTGAAAATGGTGTGTTAAAATATTGTATTATTAGTGTTACTCTGTCTCTCCTTGCATTTCCTATAGTTTCTCCTCTGTAAGTAATCACTATTTTGGTGGGGGTATAGAAATATTTATAACTCATTGTGACAAGTTTATTATGCTTATGTAGAATAGTACCCTTACATTATCCCGAAGAGATTCATGTTGAAGGAATAGCAGACCATAAAAATGGAGCACAGCGAAATTTGCCAAAGTGATAGAACACTTTAGTTTCAGAAACAGAATTATGTTTGCTATGTCCTGGGCCACTGTTCTTTTTACTGTCCCACAGTTCATTGGAACGTGAATGCTGGGGGTTTATTTTATTCCTTCCTTCCCTGATATCTTTTCATCTTTTGTTTTGGGATCTTCCAGAATACTGGCTTTACATAATAGTTTTCCTAAGACCCCAGCTCTCTTGGTCTTTTTCTCCAATGTATTTGGCTTTATTTAATATGTTGGTTATATAATACTAAAGAGAGCCATCACATGTTTCCATGGAAACAGCAATAAGCTTTCATTCCTTGTGTCTTATTCCTCAGGAAAGTGTTTGTGATTAGTTTCCCAGTTTTAGGCTGAT
Organism: Mirounga angustirostris; assembly: GCF_029215605.1. Taxonomy (NCBI): domain Eukaryota; kingdom Metazoa; phylum Chordata; class Mammalia; order Carnivora; family Phocidae; genus Mirounga; species Mirounga angustirostris. Next base: position 158,521,080 of record NW_026991712.1, read on the forward strand.
TCACACATTGACTTTACACATTGACCTATTGCTGAGAGCCTGGGCAGCCTCCACTTTAATACATATACTTTTTCTTACTCCCCATCACTACCAATTTGATACATTTTAATAAACTATTAATATGTGCTTGGCATAATTCAGGCTGCTAGGATACATGCCATGTAACTTTAGCCATAGGGTCCTTTTGGGATATCAACATAGACAAGAGAGTGGTACGGCCGAAAACAAAATACAGGCCAAAATCAGACCCTGGGAACTCTTGGCTGTCACCAAAGCTGTGTTGAAGAGTAGGTCAGAGAGCAAGCCAGCTGCATGAATCAGGCTTCAGCAAGGCCTAGAATCCAAGGGCTAATGACAGATTTCAAAGAATATGTAAAACATGGACGAAGTCCAGATGATATTTCCCAGACATTGTTCTTCTGCCATAGGTCCAGTGGTCCTGGTATTGCAGATTTGAAATAGGTGGTGGTGCTCCTAGCACTAAAAAAGTATGCTCTGGTTAAATTACACAGCTAGTTGAAGAGATAAGGCTTACAATAGTGAAAGTAATTAGAGAATGAACAGCTCCCATCCTATTCCTCCAAGATGTGAGGTTATGTTAATGTAGTATTTAGCCAAAACACTATTAGATTAATGAGGCCATCATGCAAATTAAAGTTTGAAAGTTAAGAGTTTGATTGATAAGAAACAGACAGAGCTGGGAAGTTAAAGAAAATAAGCAGTAGAGTGGATTTAGACCCAATATACCAAAGAAGAAATGTGCGCGCGTGTCTGTGTATGCATACGTGTGAGTGGGAAAAGAGTATTGGATAAGGAATCAAGAGACCTGAATTATCTATCTACTTCTGCCGTTTCTTCCCTCCTCCTAGAGGAAATGCCTAGTACTAGCAATTTTAAAAACCAGAAAACAAAACACTAACTTGATTTCATCAGAAGTCCAGGACTTCAAGAGAAAATTAATGTGTATATGTTTATTCAGTTGCCCTGAGGATTGAGAGAACTGAAGGAAATAAACATTGGTTGTGGAGCTCATATGTCTTGGGCACTTTACTACAACTGCTCGTATAATTTTCAGACAACGCTGTGAGTTGGATTATCCCCATTTTACAAAGGCGATAGTAAGCTCAGAAATGAGAAATGACATGTACAAAATCATACCACTTGGAGATGGCAGACTCAAGGTGGAAACTAGATCATTTTGATTCCAAAACCCATAGACTTTTCACTAAGTCTGACTTTTGAATCATTCCAGTCTTACTAGGCTCTATCAGTCAATTTATTGTTTGCCAATATTGTTGCACCATAGAAGAGTATTGCTAACATTTAAAAGAACAGGCTGAGTAGGAGTATCTGCTCTGTGATAGGTACTGTATAAGGTAATTTACATTATCCCTAATTCTTACGGTGTCGTGAAGTAGATATTATAATCCCAATTTTTAAAAAAATGCCCAGAGTTTGTGACTTGCCCAATGTCTTACACCTACTGTGTAGTAGAGCTGAGATTTAAATCCAGGTCTTTAGGAGTCCATAAGCATTAGCCCTCCACCAGGTTAAATTGGAATGATTCACTATGAAGAAAGCCCCAAAGAAATGTCAGGTATACTCCCACACCATGTTCCAAAGAGGTCTTTGGATCTGAATTAATTACATTTAAGGGGCCAAAAGAACAACTGGAAGAGAAGGGTTAGTATCACCATTGACTGCCTAGCGACAGGCTTGTGCAGATCAGCATAGGGAGGCCGTGGCACAGTTTATGGTGCCTACTTGTTACTACAATAGACGAAGAGCCCCTGCCCCTATCAGAGGCCAATCCTCCACTTGTTCTTTTTGCTGCATCCTCTCCTGCCTCTCCTTCACCTACCTCACTGGTTTCCTCCTCCAACCCCTCCTTTCTGAAACATTCTCATCAGCATACAGACATGTTCTGATGACCCCCATCTTTCAAAACTCTCCCTTGACTGCATCTGCCCTGTGTCTCTGAAGTTTCACAGTGTATTAATTTCCTATGGCTGCTGTCGCAAATGACCACAAACTTAGTGACTTAAAACAACACAAATGTTGGGGCGCCTGGGTGGCTTAGTCGTTAAGCGTCTGCCTTCGGCTCAGGTCATGATCCCAGGGTTCTGGGATCGAGCCCCGCGTCAGGCTCCCTGCTCAGCCAGAAGCCTGCTTCTCCCTCTCCCACTCCCCCTGCCTGTGTTCCCTCTCTCGCTGTGTCTCTCTCTGTCAAATAAATAAATAAATAAAATCTTAAAAAAAAAAAAAAAAAAGCACAAATGTATTATGTCAGAGTTCTGTAGGTCAGAAGTCTGGGTGAGATCATTGGTTCTCTGCTCCAGTCCCACACTGCCAGAGTCAAGGTGTTAGCCAGCCTGAATTCTTATCTGGAATATCTGGGGAAGAGTCTGCTTCCAGGTTCATTTTGGTTGAATTGAGAGGATTCCATTCCATGCACTTGTAGGCTTGGGTCTCCATTTCCTTGCTGGCTGACGTTGGCGGGGGGGGGGCGGGGGGGGGGTGCGGAGGGGAATCTTAGCTTCTAGAGGCTTCTTACATTCCCCTGGCTTGTGGCCCCTTTCATCTTCAAAGTCAAAACAGAGGTTTGAGTCCTTTGCACACTTTGAATCACTCTGATCTCCCCCTTCTGCCTCATCTCCCTGCTTCTAGCTGGAGAATGTCCTCAGCTTGTAAGAATTCTTCATGTGATTAGATTGGGCCCACTTGAATAATTTATGATAATCTTCCTATTTTAAGAGTTCGACCTTAATTATACCTACACAATTTCTTTTGCCATGTAACATATTTACAGGTTCCAAAATTAAGGTAAGGACTTATCTGAGGGCCATTCTGCCTACTACACACAGTAAAACTTCTTTAAAAAAAAAAGGAAACATCTATAATCACTCTATTTCTGTCTTCTATTAGCTTCTCAGCCCTTTCCAATTGCTCTTCAGTCCCCACTGTTCTAGTGAACTGCTCTTACCAAGAACTCACTGACCTCCATGTTGACAAAGCCTTCTCTGACCTCATTTTGCACAGTGTCTCTGTAACTTCCAGCACAATTGATCACTCCCTCCTTCTTGGGGGCACCTGGTTGGCTCTGTCGGTTAAGCGTTTGCCATCGGCTCAGGTCATGTCCTCACAGTCCTGGGATCGAGCCCCGAGTCCGGCTCCCTGCTCAGCGGGGAGTCTACTTCTCCCTCTCCCTCTGACCCTCCCCCTTGCTCGTGCTTGCTCTCTGTCAAATGAATAAATTAAAAAATCTTCAAAAAATGTTTTTAAAAAACAAAAAATTTTTAAAAAGACTCCCTCCTTCTTGAACCACTACCTTCTCTAGGCTCCTGGGATGTTACACTCTCTAGATTTTCAATTCCTGTCCCACTCATTATGCCTTGTCGGTCTCCTTTGGTTGGCCTTTTCTACTTTTCAGTCTCTAGTTGGTGAAGGGCCCCAGGGCTCAATCCTAGGCCCTCTCCTGTACTATTCTATATACTCTATATATTCTATATTCTGTCTCTTCCCAAGTGATTTGTCAGTCCCGTCTTTATATACTATCTATAATGCTAATTAGCACCAAAATTATCTCTACCCTTGACCTTTCTGTAGAACTCCAGACTCATTTATTTGACTACCTACTTGTTATCTCTACTATCTAAGTCGTTTAGCACATGATACGGCCAGAACAGATTCTCAAGTCCCAATCTGCCTCCTCCCGAACCTCTGACTCCTTTAGTCTTCCCTGTTTGGTAAAAGATCAAAGACCTAAAATTTATCCTGAATCATTCTTTCCCTCCCCCTGTCCTATTTGTCAGGTCTGCTTACAAAACCTATCTTGTATTTATCCATTTCTTTGCATCTTCACAGCTATCACATTAATCTCCACCACTGTTAACCTCTCGCATGGACTTCTACAGTCAGCATCCTAACTGATCTCGCTGCTTCCATATTTGCCTTCATAATCCATTCTCCACCGAGTATCCAGGGAGAGCTTTCTCAGAAGTAAATTAGATGTTCTTACCATGACCCAAAAGGCCCTGCATGGTCTGACCCCATCTGTTTTCTGACTCCCTCTTGTGCCATTATTTCCTCTGTTCATCCTGCCAGAGTCTCTCTGGCCCTTTTTGTTTCTTAAACAAGTCAAGCTCATTATTTTCTTAGGGCCTTTACACCTGCTGTCTGTCTCCTCTGCTGGAACACTCTGCCCTAGATCCTCACATGCCTGATTCCTTCTTGTCGTGCCAATCTCAGGTCAAATGTCACCTTCTCAAGAGCTTTTCTTGACTGCCTCTCTGTCATGTTCTGTCACGTTGCTCTGTTTTTTCTTCATAGCACTTACCACTTATCTGAGGTTAATTTGTGCCCTTACATTCCTGGTTCATACTGTGGAGCCTACCACATAATCTATTCTTAATACAGAATGTTTGTTGGATGAATGAATGAACAAATGAGTGAATGGTATGATGGAAGGCTGTATGGTATGATGGAAAGAGCAAGGATTTTAGAATTAGACATTGTGGATTTGAATTCCAGCCTTGCCTCATTACTTATGTGGCCTTAGCCAAGTTACTCAAGTTTCAATAGCCTCATCCATTAAATAGAAATAATAATATTTACTTCATAGGCAAGGCTTCAAAGCCCATTGTTTTAACTGCCAGTATATACTAGATCTATGCACCCTAGTAAATTTGATGGATGATGATGGTTGTCCACATTGCCATACTGCCTTTCATAGTAAGTGTCCAATAAATAAATGCCAGTTCCTCTTAAGCAAATTTAACTCCATCATTAGGGGACACCCATTTGTAAACTACTTCTTTTCTCCATTCTTGGTCTTAACAATTTGTCTGCCTTTTAGCAACATTATTAGTCATGATTATGGCCAAGGGAATAAGGATTAGATACACACATACATGCACAGATCAGAAGAAGTTTATCAAGGAGGGGAGACCAGTTCTGCATAACTTGATGTGCTGCTATCCTGCCTTAGATGTGCTTTTGCCTTTACAATGAACCTCACCAATACCTTTTCCCTATGTAGGGCCATAGGACCCACCCTTCATCTTTTGGCAGAGTCTTTGTATGTCAGAGCTCCTTAAATGTCATATGGACTCTTCCCAAGCTGGCTTCAGCATCTCTCTCTAACCTTATCTGTTTCTCCTTCTGGACTTAAGCCACACAGAACTAAACTACCCATGGGTGTTCGTGTAACCATGCTTTTTTACAATTCTGTGCCTTTCTATGTACTGTCTCCTCTGTTTGAAGTACCCTTGCTCACCCTCCACCTTTGCCCTTTTCCTAATGCAAGATCTATTCACTCTTCAAAGATTTGTTAAAATGTCACTTTGAAATCTTGCCTGATAAGTCTCACCTGCCTGTCTCCCTTGCACCCTCTCCCTTCCCTTGCAGAGTTAGTCACACCTTCCTCCAGGTTCTTGTAACCCCTGTGTATGTATACATTTTAGTACCACTCTCATGAATCTCTTTTAAAACTTTATTTTCACATAATTGCAGCCTTACAGAAAAATTACAACAGGAGTACAAAGAATTCTCTAAATATTAACATTTATCACATTTACATTAGTAGTCTCTCTCAATAAATAATACGTATTTTTTCTGAACCATTTGACACATGACTTGTATACATAATATCCCTTTACTATTAAAGACCTTAGTGTATATTTTCCAACACAGGCATGCTCTTCTGTAAGCATAGTACTATTACTAAAATCAGAAAATTAGGGGCACCTGGCTGGCTCAGTTGGTAGAACGTGGGACTCTCGATCTCCAGGTTGTGAGTTCCAGCCCTGCATTGGATGTAGGGATTACTTAAAGATAAAATCTTTTTAAAAATCAGAAAATTAATATTGATATATTATTTAGAGCTAATCTGTAGATGTTCTAATGTTATTAAAACCAGAAAATTAGTATCAATACAATACCAGTAGCTAATCTATAAACCTTACTCAAATTTTGCCACTTGTCCCATTAATGTCCTTTTGGGATAAGAAAATTCAGGTTCATGAGTTGTACTTAATTGTCATGTCTTTTTAGTCTCCATTTATCTGGAACAGTTTTTCCATCATTCTTCCTTATCTCTCATAACCTTAATATTTCTTTATAAATATGTGTTCAGTTATCTTATGGACTGGGTCTCAAATGGGTTTGTCTGATGTTACCTCATGATTGGATTCAGGTCATACATTTTTTACATGAATGTTCTAGAAGTGACTTTCTTCTCAAAGCCTCACATTTGGAGACACATGATATCTCTTTGTCCCATTACTGCAGTAACTTTGATTACTCGGTCCAGGCGGTATTTACCAATTTCTTCACTTCATTCTTTTGTAATTAATCATCTTGTGGAGAAATATTTTGAGACTATAAATATCCTGCGTCTCACCAAATTTCCACCCAGTAGTTTTAGCATCTATTGATGAGTCTCGCCTGAATCAGTTGTTACCCAAATGGCTTCTTTCTAGTTCCCTCACTTCTTCCACATTTATTTGTTGGGGTTCTACTATAAGCAACAGCTTTCCCTTCCCTATGTTTTTTTATTTATGCATTAGTTACATCAGTAGGGTCCCACACTTTTTTGATTCAATAATAATTTCTTATTATCATTATTTGTTTTGATGCTCAAACTGTCCCAGACTTGACCAGTGGAAGCCCCTTGAAGTTGGCTCCTGTGTCCTCTTGACATGTCCCCATCACCCTTTGAGCATCCCCATTACTTTCTGACCAATATGTTCCAGTTCGTCTTATACCTTCCCTACCCCAGGCCACACCCACTGAATTGTGATTAATTGTGTAAAGATTACACAATTACCTTCTCAACATTGTGCTTTTCTAGGACAACAGTCATGTTGGGTTTTCACCTTAGATAACTGGCAAACTTTGATACTTAGCATTTACTGAAATTTCAACTGATGTGGTCAAATTAACATAAGAATTGCCCCTTCCTGGGCTACTGAAGGAAGAGAGATTGCTGCCTTCCTCCTAGGCGACATGACAGAATGTGTGCCCTGAAGACAACGAAGACTAGAATGTGGCCTGGCTCTGCCACCTTCACTTCTCTGAGGTTTGTTTTCCTTATTTGTCAAAGGAGGATGATATGTCGCCTTCACAGGATTGTTATGGAGGCCACATGAATGTGCAAGAATTTTGTCAAAGTATTGTTGATTAAGAGTGTAATTCTGTCAAACTTAGCGTCCAAATGTGTTGGAGAATATTCTGATATTTCATTTCTCTCTGAAGTAGGACAGTCATTAAATTAATTATTTACATTTGGAAAAATAAGAGACTATATTTAAATGACAAACTCAAGGTCACACCATAAGGGACAGAACTAGAATTAGATCCCCAGTCCCCTGACATCACTCCAATTTTTTTCCCCCCAACTAGGATAATTAAGTTAGAATGTGGCAGAATAGGGCTTCCTGGTGGGAAGAACTTCCAAATCCTGGAATCCCTCAGGATAGCTTAAGAAATCCATTATTAAGAAGCTTTTAAATTAGTATGAAGCTTAATCTCAGTGCTAGCTTCTCACAGATGACCTGCATGCTCTGATTTTTCTGAACTATTAAATGTAAATGGTTAGTTTCTTCTGCCCAGTTCTTTCAGGCCAGAGAGGGCAACCTCTTTGGCAGTTGGCAACATAGACATTTATGTCTAGCGTTAAAGGAAAAGAGAAGAAAGAGGAAAAACTATTTTCTGTTAGAAGGCCATGTAAAGACCTGTTCAGTTCATCTCTTACATCTGTTTTCTTTTTTTATTCTACAAACACATGCTGGGTCCCTGCTAAGAACTTGGCACCTTGTCATGTGATGGCAGGAACTCCAAAGTATATCCCTTACCTCCCTGCCCAGCTCAGATTCCTGGTCTTACTAGAGATACAGGGGGCAATCTTAGGGTTTAGAGTAATCAGTGTAAATATTTGTCATGTTCAGTTACTCAGGTTTGGGTGTGGAATAGGTAGAGAATTAGACTAGGTTTTTTTCTAGGCAAGCGTGTTGGGAAAAAAAGAGTAAGGAAGTGATTATAATTATAGGTCAGTGGTTGTCAAACCCTTCGGTATCAGGAAACTTTGGTATCCTTAAAGACAAAGAGCTTTTATTTATGAGGGTTATCCATATCATAACTGTATTAGAAATTAAAACTTAGAATTTGTAAAAACACAAGAATATACAAGTACACATTCCATTAGCTATCAGAATGATGATATCACATATATAGCCTCTGGAAAACTCCACTGTGAGTGAATGAGAGTGAAAAGGGGAGATAATGTTTTAGTATCATGAAAATAATTTTCATCTTACAGACCCCCAAAAGGATTTCAAGGTCCCAAAGGGATTCCCAGACCATACTTTGAACACTATGTTTTTTAAGTGCATTTTACTAATAATGAACATTGGATCATTTCAGGTTTTCAGTTACTACAAATAACACTGCTATAAGCATACATTTACATGTATCTGAAGCGTACATGTTCAAGAATTTCTCTGGAGTTTATACCTAAGGTTGGAATTGCTGAATCATAGAGAATGTACATCTTCAGACTTTTAGATAATGCTTGCAATGCCTCCCAGGGAGTCTTCTGAAAATGCTGCTGTGAACATTCTAGTACATGTCTTTTGGTGGTCATGCCCTTCATTCCTCTTGGGTATATGCCAAGGTGTGGAATTGCTGGGTGAGAGTATAAAGCTAAGTGATTTTTCAAAGTGATTTACATTCCTATCAGTTTGACTCACCACAGTTTTATTAAAGAAGTGTTCCCCTCCTCCACCACCACCACAGAATTACAGGGGCACCTTTATTATAAATAAAATGACTGTGTATATGTAGGTCTATCTCTGGGCTCTGTTTTACTCCCTTGATCCATTTGACTATCCTTAACACCAATATCACATGTCTTAAGTACTCTAACTTTATAATGAGTCTTGATACCTAATGATGTAAATACTCCTCCAGTTTTGCTGTTATTTATCAAGAACGACTTGGCTATTCTAGATCCTTTGCATTTCCTAATAAAATTTAGAATTAACTTGTCAATTTGGACACATGCACATTAAAGAAAAACTGCTGGGATTTTGACTGGAATTGCATTGACTCTTTAAGTCAGTTTGATGAGAATTGAGAGTACAACTTGAGTCTTCTGATCCATGAATGCGATATATCTCTTCATGGCCATGTGGTATCTAGATCTTCTTTAATTTCTCTTAGAATGTCTTACAGTTTTTAGTGTGGATGTATTGCATGTCTTTCACTGAATATTAGATTTGGGGTTTTTAAATTTCATTTTCTAATGGTTGTTATATAGAGAAATAGAATAAATTTTTGTATATTGAATTACATCTAGTGACCTTCCCAAATTCATTTTTTTATTTTAATAGATTTCGTAGATGGGAGGGGATACAGTTTATGTAAAAAATCATGTCATATGCAAATAATGCTTCTTTTTTACAACCTCTATTTATAGCTTTTCTTTCTTTTTCTTTCCTTGTTACATTGGCCTTCAATACAATGTTGAATAGAAGTGGTGATGGTGAATATTTTTATTTTGTTCCATAATTCAGTAAGAAAGTGTTTAAGTATGCTGGCCTCTATTGATTTTTTTATAAATGATCTTTTCTATAAGGAAATTTCAAATGTGCTGATATTTTTTATGATGAATGAGTATTAAACCTTGTCAAATGCTTTTTTTTCTGCATCTGTTGAGACGATATATGGGTTTTCTTCTTTATTTTGTTTATGTGGTAAGTTCAGCTGATTTTTTTTTCTATTGTTAAACAATCCTTGTATTTCTGGGATAGATTCCACTTAGTCATGATATGTTATCCTTTTTATATAATATTGCCAGATTCAGTTTGCTGATATTTTGTTAAAGATTGTGCATCTATGCTCATGAGGGATATTAGTCTATAGTTTTGCTTTCTTGTAATATCTTTGTCGTGTTTTGGCATAAGGATTATGTTGGCCTCATAAAATGAGTTGGGGAGTGTTCCCTCTTCCATTTATCTGAACGGGTTTTGTACAATCTATTATTATTTTTATTTCTTCTTTAAGTGTTCGCTAGAATTCACCCATGAAGGCATCTGGGGCTGGAATTTTCTTTGCAGAAGAGTTTTTCATTGCAATTGCAGTTTCTTTATTATGTATACAGCTCTTCATATTCTGTTTGGTCTTCTGTCCATTTTAATAAGCCATTTTTTCAAGGAAGTTGCCCATTCCATCTAAATTTTCAAATGTAGTTGCATAAAGTTATATATGATGTTCTGTTATTATCTTTTTAATGCCTGAATTATCTATAATGAAATCCACTCTTCCATTCTTGATATTTGTCTTTTCTTTTTATATTTCTTAATCAGGCTTGTTAAAGGGTTATCTTTTCGGAGAACCAATCTTTGACTTCATTTTCTCTGTAGTATATCCGCTTTCTTTTTTCCATTGGCTTATCCACTCATCTCTATAATTTCCTTACTTCTACTTTTTTTGAATTTAATTTGCTCTTTTCCTAGTTTTTTGAAATAGAAGCTTAGATCATTGATATTTAACCTTTCTCCTCTTCTAATACAAACATTTAAAGCTATACATTTTCCTCTGAGCACTGCTTTAACTAAACCTCACATATTTGAATCTGTCATATTTTCATGAATTTTAAGTTCCAAGAATTTTCTTATTTCTATTTTTATTTCTCTGGTATTTGAGTTATTTACAAGTATATGTTACTCAATTTCTCAGAATTTGTGGTTTTTCTAATTAATTTTCTGTACTGATTCCTATTTAAATTCCACCTTGGTTGGGTAAATGGGAGTGGGAGGTGCAGGCTTCCAGTTATGGAATGAATAAGTCATGAGAATAAAAGCTACTGCATAGGGAATATAGTCAATGATAGTATAATCGTGTTGTATGGTGACAGATGTTAGCTACACTTTTTGGGAGTATAGCATAACATATAGAGATGTTGAATCACTGTGTTGTAAATCTGAAACCAATGTAACACTGTGTTCCATCTATACTCAAATAAAAATTAAAATTAAAAAAAAGGAAAAAGCTCAAGATATCAAAGCAAAATAATATTAAGATTCTTCCTTTTGACACTTTGCATTTCTAAGACAGACACATAGTTTATGCTTAACTATATTAACATAAAGCTATTAAACAGTGATTAGAATAAGCAAATGATTGCAAATGTATAAATTGAATCAGCTGGCACAAAAGAATCTGCAAATTCTTAAGTTCCTGCCTGCAGGTCTTTGTTTTTAGAGCTATAAATATTTCTGTGTTACTGATAGTGGAGCTGAACACAGTAACCTGTTTATCTTCCTGCTGCATTAGAATTTATTAATATAGAGTGGTTTATAAAAGTTTTCCTAGGGCGCCTGGGTGGCTCAGTCATTAAGCGTCTGCCTTCGGCTCAGGTCATGATCCCAGGGTCCTGGGATCGAGTCCCACATCGGGCTCCCTGCTCGGCGGGAAGCCTGCTTCTCCCTCTCCCACTCCCCCTGCTTGTGTTCCTGCTCTCGCTATCTCTCTCTCTGTCAAATAAATAAATAAAATCTTTAAAAAAAAAAAAAAGTTTTCCTAAAACACCAAGGCAACAGTGTTTTCTAAAAATAAATGTTGTTGAAGATTGTGGCTGAGAATGAATGAATGAATTAATTAATTAATTAATTCCACTGTGGTTAGAGAAAATGTTCTGTATGATTTCAGTTCTTTGAACTTTATTCAAAATTGCTTTTTCACCCAGCATATTGCATAAGCATTTGAAAAGAAAATGCATTCTATACATATTGGGTGTAGTGTCCTATAGATGTCAGTTAAGTTGGTTGGTTAATTGGTTATTTATGTTATTAGTCAGTTAATTGAGTTATTCAAATCTTTCCTACCCTTCCTGATTTTTTTCAACTTCTTAACCTATCAGTTCCTGAGAGAGATGTTAAAATCTCCAACTCGTAATTTGGATTCATCTGTTTGTCCTTTTTGTTCTCTAAACTTTTACTTTACATGTTTTGTGTTATTAGGTATATATAAATTTAACTGACTATTTAATCTTGATGAAATAGTCCTTTTTAGTCTAGTCATACTTCTTGCCTTAAAGATTGACTTGTCTGATATTAATATAGCCACATGAGCTTTATTTTGGTTAATGTTTTCAGGGTATATGTTTTTCCATCTGTTTGTTTTTATCTTTTTATCTGTGTCATATTTCAAGTGTCCTTATATTTCAAGACCCACCTATAAACAGATACAATTGAAACCTGGGGGCAGCAGGGGTGTGTGCAGTATGTTAATTTTTTCCTATTAATTGTTTTACTTAATCCACTTGTATTTAATATGATTAATTTGGATTTAGGTTTACCATTTTGCTTTTAGTTTTCTCTTTGTCTGCGTTCTTCCTCATTTCTTTATTCTTCCTTTTTTGCCTTTTGGATTAATCAGGTATATTTTATTACTCCATTCCTCTCTCCTTAGCTTTTAGTGTTACATTCTTATATAATTCTTTAATTGGTTATCCTGTGCAAATATGTATGCTGGACTTATCAAAGTATCCTTTAAATAAGTGCTTTGTAACCACTCCCCAAATAATGCAAAATTCTTAACAAAGTTTGGCTCCATTTATCCCCTTCTTCCATCCGTTGTGCTGTTGCTTTCATATAATTTACTAATACATACATTATAAACTCTACAAACCATTTTATAAGTTTTTGTTCTAAGTAGTTCTTATTCTAAATTCTTTTGTATTGAGAACATATTTGCCCTTTCTTATGCTCTTCATTTCTTTCTACAGTTCCATCTTCCTATCTGGGATTACTTTCCTTCAGCCTGAAGAACTTCCTTTTTATTTCCTGTAGTTTAGGTCTGCTGGTGACAAATTCTCTCAGCTTTGTTTGTCTGAAAATACTATTTCACCTTGATTTTTGAAGGATATTTTCGCTGGGTATAGAACTCTAGGTTGGCAGTTGGTATATCTTAGCCCTTTAAATATATCATTCTGCTGCTTCCAATTTCTACAGTTTCTGTTAAAACATCGGCCATCAGTCTTATTGATGCTCCTATAAGAGTAATGTTTCTTTTCTGACTCCTCTTAAAAATTTATGTTTTTCATTTCATTTATATTTTATCTTTTATTTTCAGCAGTTTAACAGTTATGTGCTTTGGTTTAGTATGGGGGACTTTTTTGGAGGGAGGATTTTTACTGCTTGTAGATTACTGAGCTATTCTTTCATTAGTTTCTAAATACTATGTTTGCCTAATTCTCTCTGTCTTCTTCCCCTGGGATTATAGTTACTCATATTTTGGATCCATTGACCATGCCCACATGTCTCTAATGCTCTAATCTGGTTTTTTTCCCCATATTTTTGCTTCACTTTGGATGTTTTCTATTGATTTTTCTTCAAGTTCATTAATCCTTTCTTCTGCCAGATCTTGTCTTCCCTTAAATCCATCCAAAGAGTTCTTAATTTCTCATGTTACATTTTTAATTCCAGGATGTTCATTTAATTTTTTATATAGATTCCAGTTTTCTGTGGGTGTTATCTTCTCTTACATTTTGCTTATCTTTTTCTCTTTCTTTAACATATTAATTATGATTATTATAAAGTCTCTGTTCCATTATCTGGATCATATATGAATCTCCTTCTGTTGTCTGTATTTTCTCTTGATTACCAGTCACTTTTTTCTGCCTCTTTTTACATCTCATATTTTTTGTGATATACTGGATGTTTTATATAAAAGAACTGTTGAGGCTCCAGCTAGTATCTTACATTAGAAAGAATTCTTCTTTTCCTCTGTTACACTAATAGGATAAGGGCCTGATCCTCTCAATCTAATCATGGATTGAGCTAGTCCAGGTCTGGATTATACCTATAGTTTATTCCTATTTCTTAGATATGGGCCCTCCTGGGCTCTTGATTGAGAACCTAATAGGTCTCTCTATCTTCTCAGCCCCGAAAAATTGCAAGAGACTGTCCTCCCTTTAGAGGTTAGGGTTTTAGTTCTTTAACCTCCCACTCCTTACAATTTCAAAATATGGCATTTATCTTGAAGAGGAGATATGTGTTTGAGGTAGACCTCCTCCTTCTAGTGGGACCTTATTTATCCCCTAAAGCCACAAGATTATAGGAGATTTCATTCTTCCTTGTAGAAGCTCTCAGCCTAGCTTCACATGTCCAGTGTGCAGGCTCAGAACTCAGCAAATGTCCCATGGGGAAAATTGGCCACATGCATGGAACTCAAGTTCCAATCTGTCACAGCAACCTATTGGATTTCTCTTTCCTCCAGTAGAGGTCCTCTGCACGGGCCACACCTGATCCTCAGCTCATGCCCCAAATTGGCAAATGTCCTCAGGAAAGAAAACAGTGTCAACTACCTCAGAAGCCCTCCCCACTCATGTCTGGAATTCCAGTTCATCTAGCCCTTGTGATTTCTACAACACTGCAGTGTCTCTTCAAAGAATGTATCTGACTTTTCCTAATTGTTGCATTAGCAACACCACATTGCCATAATCTATTACATCCTACCTAGACACATTAACAACATTACCCTCTCCGTGCCCACTGTGATTAGTTTATGAACTAGTCTCCCTAGTTCTACTCATGCAGCTTCTCTTCATGCTTAGAATAAGTTCAGATTCATTTTCACCATCTGCAAAGTCCTACACAATCTTATTTCTACTCCCTTTCTAACCTGATCCCCCGCCACTCCTCTTTGCTCACTCAATTCTAGCTATACTCACCTCCTTACCATTTCTCAAACACCCTGACACGTTCCCATCTCAGAATCTTTGTGCTTGTTATGCACCCTCTACTTGGGAGGTGCTTTTCTCGGATTTTCATAAGGCTTTGCCTTTATTTCATTTGGGAGCTCTGTGTAAATGTCACCTCCTCAAAGAGAACTTTCCTCACCCCTCTCTCTCCTTACCCTTCTTTAGTTTCCATCATAGCACTTCCCTGGCATTATACTGTATATTTATTTGTCTGTTTTCTGTCTCCCCAACTAGGAGGTAAGCTCCATGAGAGTGGAAATTGTTTTGTTAACCTCTAGTAAGTGCTCAGTAACTATTTGTGGAATGAATTAGATGTGCTTACCTTGAAGCATTCTCAATTTAAGGAGAAGGTGAATGGTTGGAGTAAAATTGAAAGTACCCTAACATAGATGTCTCCAGAATGCTTTGGGGGTGGAGTGGTACTAACTTAGTTGGGGAATGGTCAGACAAGGCCTCAATAAGGAGGTGGCCCTGGAGCTGAGTATTGGAATCTGAGTATTGATGTTTACTTGACTAGGAAGAATACGGAACTCAACATACATGAATGAATTGGTGTTCAGAAAACAAGTGGGCTAGAACATAGCGGGGATGTGTGTCAGGAAATGACATCAGACATAACTGGAGAACAAGGCAGGGATAAAGTCACAAAAGTCCTTGGATATCAGGATAAAGAATTTGGACTTTACATTAAAGGTAATATGGAGCAGAGATTTTTTAAGTAAGGAGAGATGCTGTCAGATGTATGTATTTCCATGTGTTTCCCTACTCCTCATTGCAATAATCGCACTAAAGCTTTAAGTAGATTGGTGTAGAAAATGCCTAACTTGGTTGTCAGGGCCCAGTTTCAAAACATAGGTCCTTATCCCAGTTTACTGTGTAACCCGGGGAAGGCATCATTTCCTCTGCTGAGCCTTGGATCTTCATTCTTAGCAGGAAGGGATTGTAGGCTTCTAAAGTCATTCCATCTCTGAGCCTATGATTCTGTTTATATGCTTTAACTAAATGCCTTGGGGAGAAAATTTTAATATTTTCTCTGCATCTGCCAGAAATAATTAAAACTTCCAATTCTAACCAATCTAAATTCAGTTCTCCTCTGAGATTTTCTAACATTTAGGTCAGATGCCAGGAAACCAGCTTCTTGGGATAAAACTACCCAAGCAGAAGTAGCAAGTCCTTTTTTTCCCCCTCTGGGATGGGAATGCAGGTGGGAGGAGGGGGTGATAGAATGAGTCTTTTTCTTGCAGTTGTGATTCCAAAGAATCCCTATCCTGCATCTGATGTGAACACTGAGAAGTCCAGCATCCACAGCAGCACCAAAACTGTCTTGGACCATCAACCAGGGCAGAGGGGGCGTAAACCAGGAAAGAAGCGGGGCCGGACACCCAAGCCCCTAATTCCCCACCCCATCTCTACCCCATCCAAGTCAGCTGAACCTTTGAAATTCCCAAAGAAGAGGGGTCCCAAACCTGGCAGTAAGGTAGGTAAAAATGTGGGTTTCCTAGGAAGGGATAAAGGGTTATAAAGGGGTAACTCACTCATATCCATCCATCTTGGAAAGGGGCATGTGTGGCCCTATTTTCCACTTTGTGTATGCTTTTAACAGGAATCTCCTAGATTGTCATCCCTGCTTAGCTACTTAACTGGGAGTTGGTAATATTAGAAATAGGATGGTGTGGATAAAAAAACAAATTTTGACTTTGAAAGCTACTCACATTTGAGGGAATTCTGGTCTAATGTCTTCCCTAGATGGAAGACCCTGCTCCTAATTGTTAACCTACCCAGAGCAGATGCCCAGGCACATGATCAGAAAGAGAAAATTGACTCTATAAATGTATTTCTTTTTCTATCCCTGTCCCTTCTTTTAAAAAGAAAGAAAATTATTGAATACCTAGTAAGAATCAGGCTCTGTATCAGACACCATTACATACATATCACATGATGATCACAAAACCCTGGGAGATGAGTAGATTTAATGTTATCTAATAGTTAAGTAATTTAAGACTTAGAGATGTGAAATGACTTCCCTAAGGTCACATAGCTAATAAATGGCAAAGGCTCCAGAGATGGGGCTCCAGATGTTCTAGTTCCAAGGTCACTGCTGCCCTACCATGGGTACCATGGGTACTCTCCCACATTTCCTGAAGGAGATAGGGTATCGTGGGCACTGTCCCATATTTCCTGCAGGACACTGCTGAGTCAAGTGTCACTGAGCACTGTTAACTGCAGGTGCCACCTTTTAGTCATGACCAATTCTTCATGCATATCTTCCCTAGGGAAACCATTGATAAGAAAGTTCCTCGGCTGCTTCTCTACGGCTTCCTTTAGCATCACCTTCTCCACTCAAATTTTTGTCAAGGGTTTTCTTTGCAGCTCCTTCCTGAACTAGAAGCTGAGTTTCGATGTGGAAATGATACGTAGTTCTTCCTGAGCACCCCATTCTAATCTCATGAGTTCTTCCCTAAGTTTGGTTGTTTGGTTAGTTGGTTGGTTGGTTGATTGGTTTTGTTCTCTTTATTAACTTCAGCTGACTTCAGTTGTTCTAGAATATAAGCTCCTCAAGGTCAAGAACCTAATCTTGTTCTTCTCTTTCTCCTGTAGTGCCTTATATCTCAGTCTCTTCAGAGATGTTCAATATATGCAAGATGGATGGATGATTTTAGTTATGATGTTCTACTTGAGATTATCTCCTGTTTATTGGCTTTGAATTCTTGATGTCACATCCTGATCTTTCTGTGTAACACATATGCTCCTGATCTATCTACTACTAACTCCTAACCCAGGTCCTGATTCTTTTTTATCTCCACTGCTCTCTTCTTATTCTTCTGCTGTGGAGAGAGACTGAAGGCTCTAAAGATTCCAAGGCCAGAGAAGCCATGCTTTCGATGATGTGAAGACATTTTGAGGACATCTGATTAAAGAGGGAAAAAACTTGTAAGCTTTCAAAGACAGAACCAGAACCAAAAAGTAGAAACTCAGGCATTGTCTCAACATAAAAGGAACAGTTAAATCTATCCCAAAACAGATGTAGTAATGTGCCAAAAGAAAGATAAAAAGGAAGGAAAGGAGGGAGGGAAGAAGGAAGGATGGAAGGAAGGAATAGTGATCTGCCATCACTAGAGGCATTTTGTCAGGGACTGGATGAATCATATGGGATGGATGTTTTCAGGAAGAAGGAAGTAGGAAAGGGATGGTTGGATTAAGTGGCCTTTAAGATCCTTCAAAACCTAAACACTATGATTCTATGATTGCCTCTGTTCTGCTTCCTCAGGCAGTCCTAAACATAGTAATAACCAAAGTCCCCATTCTTTCCAACCCTCTTGAAAACAATAATTCTCATCTTATCCTGTATTTTATGGGCTGGCATTTGACTCGCTAATTCCCCCTCCTGTCCTTTTGCCTGCTTCTATAAATGTGTATATGCCTTCCACTTAACCCATGACCCTTCTGTTCCTTTCTGAAGTAAAGTGGTCTCATGACGAGAGCAGAGGCTTCAAAGCCAGACAAATAGGTTTATATCTTCTCTCCATTTGTTACCACTTGTGTGACTGTGGGAAACTTTGAATAAGGCTCTGAGCCCTAGTTTTCTCACCAATAAAATAGAGATGAGGTAAAATATGAAGAGATATTATACATGTAAATGCACCTATCTCAAACAGAAATGGCTTCCATCTCTCTGCTTTCTTCCACAATATTTGGGCACCAAACACCAGGCTTGTTCCTTCAGGGACCCCATGAAATCCTAGCACCAACTCCATGAAGTTGAACTGCTATTTCCTTTCTTCCCTGACTCCTTGCTTATTTAGACTTTGACTTTTAGCAGTATCAAAAAAAAAATGAGGAGGGGCGCCTGGGTGGCTCAGTCGGTTAAGCGACTGCCTTCGGCTCAGGTCATGATCCCAGAGTCCCGGGATCGAGTCCCGCATCGGGCTCCCTGCTCAGCGAAGAGCCTGCTTCTCCCTCTGACCCTCCCCCACTCATGTACTCTCTCTCTCTCTCTCTCATTCTCGCTCTCTCAAAATAAATAAATAAATCTTTAAAAAAAAAAATGAGGAAATGTCCATGCCCCATGTATGCTTTGAACGTTTCGTGTTTGCGTGATAACTTCCACAGACAAGGCCATCTTATATATGCCCCCTGTCACTGGTGCTGCTGCTTTAGAGCATACACTCCTGGAAGGCAGGCAGGTTTATATCGCTCCCAGCAGTGGACCCTACATGGCACATTTAGTAAAAAAGGGATTTCTGGATCTCAGTGGTTGATTACATTTTCCTTGCGTTCAGAAAGGCTTTTAGAAAACTATTTTCTTGAAAAGAAGCTTCTGAGATCTTTCTCCCCTAGAGACTGACCTGAAGTAGATTTTTCTCAAATCATTTTTATTACTTCCCCCATTATTTGTATGCTATACCGTGTGCTTCATTGAAAGTATTTATTGAGACTTAATATATGGCAGTAGCCATGCTAGGAGCGTAGGAACCCAGAATCAGACCCTCAAGGAGCTCCAGGCTAATAGAGGACACCAGTATGTAAATATATATGACAATACATGGTGACAGATGCAGCACAAAGTACAGAGATAGCACAAAAGATACAGTAATTAGGGGAAATCTAGAAAAGTTTCCTGGATAAACAGATTTTTATAAAGTAAAAAAAGAAAGAAGGAGCATTCCAAGCAGAAGGGACAGTTTATTACAGTAAAGGCATGGCCCAGGTAAAACGGCAGGGTTTTTAGAGTAGTATTTTAGTTAGAGATCTAAACCTTAGAGTATGAAGTTTAAGATAAGAAATGGAGTTGATGAGCTGAGGAGGTAGGCAGAGGAACGAGTTTGCAGTTAGGGGAAGGGATGTTTCCATTTTTTGAAGAGAGAAGCAAAGTACAAAATAATGTCAAAGTAGACTTAAGCCTCAGCATTTTTTTTCCCTTTTTTGCTTTTGTCCGTCCAACTGATAACCTGGAATTTCGAATGATAATATTGAATCTAGTATAAAAGACTGTGAATTAAGCTCCAGCTCAATAGGAGCCCAGAATCTTATACATAGATTCGGAAAATATTTACTAAGCATCTGCTATAGGTAAAGCTCTAGGCAAGATTCTGTGTGGAAAACAAAGATAAAACACAGCCCCATCCACAGAGATATTTCCATCTCATGGGTGAATCGAGGGCTAGGAATAGAGAAATCAGAAGACAAGTTACCTGTCACAGGTAGCAAACTTCTCCCCATCCATTTTGACAGAGGAAGCCTCGGACTTTGCTGAACCCACCACCCACCTCACCAACAACCAGCACCCCTGAACCGGATACCAGCACTGTACCCCAAGATGCTGCCACCATCCCCAGCTCAGCCATGCAGGCCCCCACAGGTAAGAGCAGATCATGCTATTAGCTGCCACAAGCCCCAGCCACCCCCATCTGTCCTTTCTCTTGTCTTGCACCAGCAGTTAGCCCCCCCACCAATCCATTTGTAAACCTAACTCAAATCTTTAAACAAATGTTTTATCTTTGGCATTTGAAATAGTTTCAGAGAAACCTTCATCCTTTCAAAACAATAGAAGAAACTTGGATAGATGTCCTGTGAACTCAGAGTTGGGGAGCTGGGGCGTGGGGGTGGGGTGGAGGTGGGGCCAGCACCAGGAGCCCCCCCCCCCGCCCCGCCCAGTTTGTATTAATATGCATCCTTTCCAGTTCCCTGTGCAGAATACTGATCCCTTCCAGAATCCTTCCAGCATTACAGTAATCCTGCCACCACTCAAATACGTGTGCAACCACTCTGATTTTTTTTTTTCTAGTGAAAATAGTCTTTATTGGATATTTAGAAAACAGCATTATGGGAGGTATTTCTCCTTAAGAATTTTGGTACAATGGAATACGTGTGGAACAGTCAGTAACTGCCCCGGTCCCACAGGGCTGTTCAATCAGCACAACTATAAACCAGTAAGTTGCCTAGGAAAACCTTAGCAATTTAAAATCATTTAGATACTTTATAGCTAAAATTTTTTCTGTAAGTCCTATTTCATAGTAGAGCTTCCTCTTCTGACTGTTAAAGAAATGGCACAAAATTAAGCTAATCAGCTTGGCTTTTTGTATTTATTTTCTTTCTTTCCTGGGGGGAAAAAGACAGTAAATTCAACCTTTCCACAGCCACTCGAGTTTCACAGAGCTCTGAGTCAAACGCACACAGCTCTTCCACAGAGAAACCAGAGCTCTTCACCTCCTGGGGCTCTTAGCTAGCACTCGAGGGCACACACTTCAGTTAGCAGACTAGGGAAAGAGCTCCTGCTAGGGCAAAACAGGATGCTCTGGGGGGTTTTGTTTGCAGAGCCTGCTTTTGAGGTATTAGTTTGATATGGTTTTTTTCTTAAAGGAATCCTTTTTCCTATAGTGTAACTGCCCCCCATTGTTACCAGTTATTATCCTCCTAGCTCAGCCCCCCTGCCCCTTCCCAGCCTTCAGACTCTCCCTCAGTAATTTCTGCTGCAGCAGATTTTGAGGAAAACTCCATCAGTGGTGAGACATCATCCTTGGGAACCATCATCTCTGCCCTCAGTTCAGGTAAAAGAAGAATAGCTGCAGGCTTCATTTCTGGGATCATATCAACAAACCAGTCCAACTCAGGATCTCGTAATGGCTTCTTTTTTACTTGAATTGGTAAACTCTTCTAAACCCAGTTCTGATAGAAACTTAAGCCTCCTTCCTTGTGACACTTTTGGTGGCTTGCTTTTGGTCTGGCTCCTCCCTACTTTGTGCAAGACTGGTCTTTTGGGGTAGGTTTGGACTCTTCAATGAGTAGAAGCAGAGTAGGAATGGCCTTTTGCTCCCCTGAGGGAACAGGTCTTGCAGCTATGGTTCTACCTCCATGGTTTATCTTGGTATCTTAGCTGTTAGGCTCAAAGTCATCCCACGTCTCCCCTGCAGTAGTGAGTGAGCGGGGCCTTGACAGCAGTGTAGTTCTGTAGGACAGATATGTGCATTGACAGTTTTGGTTGCATACCCCTTTGGCGAGTAGGGTAGTCACTCTTCAGCCTTGTTAGACCTTGATGGGAAGTTTTCACTGTCTTCTGAGGTACCTTTTACATCTGAGATTCCATTCGTGGGAAATTTAATAGGCTGAGAAAATCGATCACCTTCTGAGGAAAGGTCAGTAGTTTTCGTAGAACTTGCGGCAGTGAGTTTGAAGCTGGTGGTCTTTCTCCTCCCACCATCACCTCTGGTCCAAGGAGAGAGACCAGCACTGCTAGGCTGTGAAGAGTAACTGCCACGATGGAATCTCTGGCATCAAGCCAGCCTGGTGATGCCTGTGGCAAGGGGACTTTCTTCAGCTGCGCCTGAGTGAAGTGCTCCACGTATGCCTTGAGGGGAGACAGTAGCACCTTCCACATGTGCTCCTTGTGAACCTCAAACAGCTAGAGCGGCACAGGGGTCACCCATGACCGGAACAGGGCCAGCAAGAGCAGGCAAGGGGCTTCTGGGGTTTCTCTCTGTGCGTTGTTTTCATGGGGCCAAGCAGATGAGGAGGAAGACTCTTAAAGGCTACTGGCCCTGCACACACCAACTGATTAAGGGCAGAAGAGGCATCAACCATGATGCTATTAATTCCTCTCACAAGCAGCTGAAATATGAAGAATTCAGGTTTTTTTCATCTTTAGTCTTCAATGTTAAACTTTTTAAGAAATTCACAACTTCTAGAAAATCATTCCTGAAGAAGTCATGGGACAGTAAGGTGCAGAGTGCTGGCTGACATTTTAGAATGGGATTCAGCAAGGTCTGTTGAAAGCTGGGGAGAATGTCCACCAAAACTGAAATCCAGAGCTACCGTTAGTTTCCAGTGAGTGCCTTCTCCTTTTCAGGACCTCTGTAGCTGGAGACTGACAAGAGCAAAAACTAACCTGTAAAATCCCAAACAAACAAAGCCCTGGCTGATTTTTTTTAACATCATTGGTGGTGGCAAACCTTGGTACTATGAGAGTAAACTTGATTTTGGAGACCAACCAATGAACATTTGATTCAAAGCACAGTGTGGTTTGAGTGGCTGCAGTGGGCAGGTAGTCAATCAGGGCTATGATTATCTGTTTCCATTTCATAAACCAGCCATCTGTGAAGGTAACTTTAAAAGAGCTACACCACTGGAATAGATAGTCTCCCAATGGGAATTCTAGAAAGAACAATACTCATTTCTTATGTGTAGAGATACGTGTGTGAAACCTTACTCTAGTTACTCTGCAGATCCTCCACCTTCTTTAAAGAAGTTTAAGCAATTGGAATGGTCCCCAGAGAAGTTAGCATAGTCTTTTTCTAAGGAGTTAAGTATGTCTCCAACCCAAATCCTAGAACGTTAGAGCTTGAAGGGAAAGCCAATTCTAATTTCTTCTCCACATGACCTCTGGAATACCACATATAGCCTGCTTATGGTATTTATGTCCAGCTCTAGTCAGGGTCCTATTAACATGATTTCTCCAAATATATCATCTGCATCTAGCTCCAGCCAATTACTGGGTTTGCTTAGTCCAAGAGTATCTTTAGATTAATGAACAGTGGCCTTTGCCCCAAAGCTCTGTGGATGAAGAAGAAAAAACAGATAAATACCTTGGTAGAAATATTGATTACATATGTTTTCCAGCCTCATGGCATGACCCCTAGATGCCTGTATATTTGCTTGGTTTTCCATCATTCTAGATACCACTAAGGTGCCTGTGTGCCTTTTCAACAGTACCTAGATAAGACCCACAGCAGTGGGAGCTTCATGACTGTGCCACATTATTCCATTTAAATGATGCAGATTCCTTTTAAATCTGGCAGTCGCTGAGCTGGCATCCCTCTCTCAGCCTGAGTCTCAGAGCTTAGGAAAAGTGGGAACTTACTTCGTATCTCTGTTTCCTGCTCCTGGACCGACTATAGCAGTTTTGACTTTTCATTGTCTGGCCATCCTCTGCCTGGGCCTCGGCTCATTCTGTGTGACCTTGACCTCACTTCCCTCTCTGAGCCTCAGTTTCCACACTTAATGCAGTGGAAGGATTAGTTGAAATTACCTTTTACAGACCCTTCAAGTGTTAACAGTAAAAGCTATCATGGATCGAAAGGTGTGTGCCACACTATCCTTTATACCTCCCTTTCATTTTTTTACCTGCACAGCACTTTTTAAGAGTTAGTTGTATTTATTTTTTTTTAACAATTTTTTTTATTTCTTTGAGAGAGAGACAGAGATAGCGACAGAGATAGCAAGAGAGAACATGAGCAGGGAGGGGAGGGAGAAGAAGGCTCCCCAGTGAGCAGGGAGCCCAATACGGGCGGGGCTTGATCCCAGGACCCGGGGATCATGACCTGAGCAGATGCTTGATGGACTGAGCCACCCAGGTGCCCCAAGAGTTAGTTTTATTTTTATCAGAGTTAATACATGCTCATAATTTAAAGGAACAATAGGTTTTTAAGAATTATGACAAAAGCAAAACAAACTGGCCCTCTTTTCCCCCGTCATTTACTTCTCCTCAAATGCAATCACTTTTAATTCAACTGATTCTTTTATTTACCTCCATATGTTGTTTTTATGTTTATATTTTATGCATAATTCAGGTATTTTTAACTGACAACCCACTTTAGAAGTTGAAGATTTAACTGTTCTTAACCTCCTTGTCCCTTACCTACCCACATATACTTCCCTATCTTAATACCGTGATATTATCATTTTGATTAGATTGAAATTCAGCGTTTTGTCATTGTAATTTGTGGAATGCTGTTTTCAATTGAGCCAAGTAGTGTACTATGATTACTTTTCCTTTGTTGCACATTTTGTTTTCAAAGTAAATCTTGTTGATTTCTTTGTGGTTTTTTTTGCTAATACTTATTAATTCAACCTAAACTCTCTTACTACGTACATCTCTCATTATGTTCAAGCACATTATATATTCTATCCATATCAAACTCTCAAAAAGAAGTCTCTTCTGAAGCCTTCTGAGTTCCTTGACATCTTCTTCACCTCCCTTTCATATTATTCCCAGTTTGTTCCTTCTCTTTGTTTTCCCATGTAAATCTTAGATTGCATGTTTAATTTTACATGAAATTTTTTTTTCTTTGAAACTTCTCTTCATCCCTAGTGTTCTGCAGTCTCACCTAGGATGAGACACTGCTATACTGGACCCTGTGTGTGCCCATCCTTTCTTTAGTTTCTTGAGATTTTCTTAAATTCTTTCGTCAGTAATTTTCTCCCACTTCTTTGTCTCTCTGCACTCCTCCTGGCACACGTTATTCAGAGGTTGAACCTTTTGAACTTGTTCTGTAATATTCTTAACCCTCTTTATTCTTACCCCTATTCTCATTGACTTTTTGTTCAACTTTCTTCAAAGCTTTCCTCAACTCTGTTTTCCAAACTTTGTGTTGAGCTTCTCGTATTTAGTATCTTACTTTTAAAGTATCATTATCCATTATTCTAGTGGCATTTTCCAAAGGGTGTTTGGTGGAAAGCCAGTCCTGCAAAATGATCTGCATAAAAGAATTTTACATACATTTAGGAAATTTGTCACATACAGTTAGGAAAGGCTTATACTCTACTTTCCCACTCTGGGATATTTGCATCTGCTATGAAGAGCTCTTTTTTGTTTTCTGAATTTTTTACTCAACTGTTTTTTTAGGTTCACAGCAAAATCAAGCAGAATGTCCAGAGATTTTCCATATACCCCTGCCTCCACACATGCATGGGCTTCTCCATTATCACCATCCCCCACCAGAGTACAAAGTACATTTGTTTCAAGTGTGAAACACTTGAACCTCCATTGAAACATCATTAGCACCCAAGGTCCATAGTTTACATTAGGGTTCTCTCTTGGGGCTGTACATTCTGTGGGTTTTCACAAATATATAATGACATGTATCCACCATTAGAGGATAATACAAAATAGTTTAACTGCTCTAAAAATCCTCCATGCTCTGCCTATTCATCCGTCCTTGTCCCCTAACTCCTGGCAACCACTCATCTTTTTACTGTCTCTATAATTTTGCCTTTTCCAGAATGTGATGTAGTTGAAACCATGCAGTATGTAACCTTTTCACATTGGCCTTTTCACTTAGTAATATGCATTTAAATTTTCTTCATATCTTTTTCATGCTCGTTTCTTTTTAGGGCTGAATGATATACCATTGTCTGGCTATACCGCAGTTATCTATTCACCTACTGAAGGACATCTTGGTTCCTTCAAGGTTTGGGTAATTATGAATTAAGTGGCTATAAACATCCATGTACAGGTGTTTTTTTGTGGACATAAATTTTAAATTTCTTCGGGTAAATACCAATCCTTTGGAATGAGATTGCTGGATCGTATGGTAAGAGCATGTTTAGTTTTTTAAGGTACTGCCAAACTGTCTTCCAAAGTGGCTGTACCATTTTGCACTCCCACCAGCAATGAATGAGAGTTCCTTTTTCCACATCCTTGCCAGCATTTGGTGGTGTTAGTGTTCTGGATTTTGGCCATTCTAATAGGCATGTAGTGGTATTTCATTGTTTCAATCTGTATATCCCTAATGACATACAGGGAAAAGCATCTTGTCATATGCTTATTTGCTATTTGTGTATCTTCTTTGGCAAGGCATCTATTTAACAGCATTGGCCCAGTTTTTAATTGGGTTGTTCATTTTCTTATTGTTGAGGGTTTTTTTTAAATTCTTTGTATATTTTGGAAAACAGTTCTTTATCAGGTATGCCTTTTACAGATATTTCCCCCACTCTGTGGCTTTTCTTCTCATTATCTTGATTGGGTCTTTCACAGAGCAGAAGATTTTACTTTTAATGAGTCCAGCTTGTCAATTGTTTCTTTCATGGATCGTGCCTTTGGTGTCATATCTAAAAAGTCGTTGCCATTCCTGAGGTCATCTCATTTTTCTCCGATTTTATTTTCTCGGAGTTTTACAGTTTTGAATTTTACACTTAGGTCTGTGAACTATTTTGAGTTAATTTTTGTGAAGGGTATAGGGTCTGTGTCTAAATCCCTTTTTTTTTTTTTTCCCGCATATAGCTGTTCAGTTGTTTTAGCACCACTTGTTGAAATGACTACGTTTTTCTCTTTTGTTTTGCCTTTGTTCCTTTGTCACAGGTCAGTTAGCTATATCTATGTGGGACTATTTCTCAGCTTTCTATCTGTTCCATTGATCTCTTTGTCTATTCTTTCACACTGTCTTGAATACTATTAGCTTTATAGTGAGTCTTGAAGTTGGGTAGTATCAGTCCTCCAAACTTGTATTGTGTTGGTTGACTAGAGTTTTCTTGCCTCTCCATATGAATTTTAGACTCAGTTTGTCAGTAGCCACAAAATAACCTGCTGGGATTTTGATTGAACTTGCACTGAATCTGTAGATCAAGTTGGAAAAAACTGACATCTTGACAATATTGAGTCTTCCTGTCCATGAACATGAGATATCTCTCCATTTATTTAGTTTTCTTTCTTTTTATTTTATTTTATTTTATTTTATTTTATTTTATTTTATCCTAAGTGTACTCTTTAATCCCCATCAGCTATTTCACCCATTCCCCCCAGCCTCCCCTCTGTCAACCGAACTCAGTTTATTCTCTATAGTTAAGAGTCTGTATGTTTAGAGGGTTTTTTATTATTATTATTTCATTCATCAGAGTTTGTAGTTCTCCTTATATAAGTCCTGTACATATTTTGTTAGAGTTATACCTAAGTATTTTATTTTTGGAAGTATTAATGTAAATGGTACCATGTTTTTAATTTCAAATTTCACTCATTCCTTATTGTTCCATAGGAAAACAATTGACTTTTATGTATTAACCTTGTATCCTGCAACCTTGCTATAATTGTTTATCAGTTCCAGGAATTTTTTTTGTCAGTTCTTTCACATTCTCAACATAGACATTTGTGTCATCTGTGAACAAAGAGAGTTTTATTTCTTCCTTCCCAATCTGTATATCTTTTATTTCCTTTTCTTACCTTATTACATTAGTCAGGACTTCCAGTACACGATAAAAAGTTGTGGTGGGATGCCTGGGTGGCTCAGTTGGTTAAGCGTCCAACTCTTGGTTTCAGCTCTGGTCATGTTCTCAGGGTCGTGAGATCAAGCCCTGCATCAGGTTCCACATTCAGCGTAGAGTCTGCTTGAGATTCTTCCCTGCCCCACCACAATTTCTCTCCCCCTCTGCTCCTCCCCCTGCTCACTCTGTCTAAAATAAATAAATACATAAAATCTTAAAAAAAAAAAAAAAAGAAGAAAAGTTGTGGTGAGAGTGAACATGCTTACCTTGTTCCTGATCTTAGTGGGAAAGCTGCTAGTTTCCTGCCATTAAGTGTGATGTTAGCTGAAGTTTTTTTCTGGATAGTTATCAAGCTGAGGAAGTTCCCCTCTGTTCCT
The DNA here is from genome assembly GCF_029215605.1 of Mirounga angustirostris. Classification (NCBI taxonomy): domain Eukaryota; kingdom Metazoa; phylum Chordata; class Mammalia; order Carnivora; family Phocidae; genus Mirounga; species Mirounga angustirostris. The sequence goes on from NW_026991712.1 coordinate 158,549,190, forward strand.
AGTTTGCTGAGAGTTTTTATCATGAATGGGTCTTGGATTTTGTCAGATGTTTTTTCTGCATCTATTAATATGATCATGTGATAGCTTTTCTTTAGCCTGCTCATGTGACGGATTACATTAATTGATTTTTAAATGTTTTGAACCAGCCTTGCATACCTGGGATAAATCTCATTTGGTTGTAGTGTATAATTCTTTTTATATATTGTCGGATTTGATTTGCTAATATTTTGTTGAGGATTTTTGCATCTATGTTTATGAGGGACATTGGTCTGTAATTTTCTTGTAATGTTTTTGTCTGGTTTTAGAATTAGAATAATGCCAGCCACCTAGAATGAGTTAAGAAGTATTCTCTCTGCTTCTATTTTCTGTAATTAGTAAAATGTATTTCTTAAATGCTTAGTAGAATTCACCAGTGAATCCATCTGAGTCTGGTGCTTTCTATTTTGGAAGATTATGAATTATTGATTCAACTTCTTTAATAGATACAGGCCTATTAAATTATCTTTTTCTTCATGTATGAGTTTTGACAGATTGTGGATTTCATGGATTGGTCCATTTCACCTAGATTATCAAATTTGTGGGCCTAGAATTATTCATAGTATTCCTGTTATTCCTGTGTTATCCTTTTAATGACCATGGATCCATGGTGGTGTCCCCTCTTTTATTTCTGATATTAGTAATTTGTGTCATCTTTTTAAAAAATTTAGCCTGTCTAAAGGCTTATTGATGTTAATCTTTTCAAAGAACCAGCTTTGGTTTCATTGATAATTTTTTTTCTTCTATCAACTTCCTGGTTTCAGTGTCATCGATTTCTGCACTAATTTTTATTATTTCTTTTTTTATGCATACTTTAGATTTAATTTGCTCTTTTTTTCTAGTTTCCTAAAGTAGAAGCCTAGATTATTGATTTCAGATCTTCCTTATTTTCTAATGTACACACTCAATGCTATATATTTCCCTCTATCCACAGCTTTTGCTGCATCCCAGAAATTTTGATAAGTTGTATTTTTATTTTCATTTAGTTCAAAATATATTTAAATTTCTTTGGAGATTTATTCTTTGGCCTATGTGTTATTTATAAATATGTTGTTTAACCTCCAAGTATTGGGGGATTTTCCACCTCTCTTTCTGTTACTGATTTTTTATTTAATTCCATTGTGGTCTAAGAGCAAACATTGTATGATTTCTATTCCCTATAAATTTGTTGAGGTATGTTTTATAGCCCAGTATGTTGTTTGTCATCATGAGTGTTTCATATGAGCTTGAGAAGAATGTGTGTTCTGCTGTTGTTGAATGATGTAACCTATAGATATCAATTATATCCAGTTGATTGATGATACTATTGTGTTCAGCAACATCCTTACTAGTTTTCTGCCTGCTGGATCTGTCCATTTCTGAGAGAGGGATGATGAAGTCTCCAGTTACAATTGTGGATCCATCTGTTTATTCTTGGAATTCTATTAATTTTTACCTCTCATATTTTGATGGTCTGTTGGTAGGTGCATATACAGTAAGAATTGATATATCTCCTTACGTAAATGACCTCTATATCATTATGTAATGCCCCTCTTTATCTACAGTAACTTTCCTTGCTCTGTAGTTTGCTACATCTCAAATTAAAATAACTATCCCCACTTTCTTTTAATTAGTGTTAGCATGGTATATCTTTCTCCACCCCTTTACTTATAATCTATATGTCTCTTTATATTTAAAGTGGGTTTCTTGTAGGCAACATATAGTTGGGTCTTGTTTTTTGATCCACTTTTAGAATCTCTGTCTGTTTATTTATTTATTTATTTATTTATTTATTTATTTACTTATTTATTTGAGAGAGCAGAGTGAGCAAGAATAGGAGTGGGGGGTGGGCAGAGGGAGAAGCAGGGAGCTTAGCAGGGAGCCCAATGCAGGGCTTGATCCCAGGACCCTGGGATCATGACCTGAGCCAAAGGCAGACACTTAACTGACTGAGCCACCCAGGTGCCCCAGAATCTCTGTCTTTTAATTGGTTTATTTAGACCATTGATATTTAAAGTGATTATTGATACAGCTAGAAAATATCTACCATATTTGTTCAGTTTTCTATTTGTTGTTGCCTTTATTCTTTGTGCCTATTTTTGTCTTCCACTTTTTCTCTACCTTTGGTGGTTTTATTTGAGCATTTTATATGATTCCAATTTTTCTCCTTTTTTAGCATATGTTATACTTCTTTTTTATTATTTAGTGATTACCCTAGAGTTTACAATTACATTTATAACTAATCCAAGTCTACTTTCAAACAGCACTGTACCACTTCACAGAAATAATAACATGTAATCCTAATCCCTCCTTTCCATCCCTCTTATGATTGCTGTCATTCATTTCAGTTGTACAGAAGTGTAAGTAAGCATGTGTATATATACATAAACATACACAATCAAATACATTGCTGTTAAGAATTAGAAAATTAAGTTTCTATTTTGCTTTCATCTATTCCTTCTCCAGTGTTCTTCCTTTCTTTATGTAGATTTTAGTTCCTGATCCATATTATTTTCCTTCTCTCTAAGGACTTTCTTGAACCTTTCTTGCAAGGTAATCTACTAGCAGCAAACCCCCCCCCCTTTTTTTTTTTGGTCTGAGAAAGCCTTTACTTCTTCACTTTTGAGGGATAATTTTGCAAGGTACAGAATTCTAAGTTGGGGGTGTTTTCCTTCAACACTTTAAGTATTTCACTCCAGTCTCTTCCTGCTCACATGGTTTCTAAGGATGTAATTTTTAGATCCAGCAGGCAGCTCCTGTGTAGGTGAGGGGGCTTTTTGTCTCTGATTTCTTTCAAGACTTTTTCTTTATTTTTGATGTTCTGCATTTTTATATAATATGCCTAGTTGTAGAGGGTTTCTTGGTATTTATCATGCTTGGTGTTCTCTGATCTTCTTGGATCTGTGGTTTGGTGTCTGATATTAATTTGGGGAAATTCTCTGTCCTTATGTCTTCAAAAATTTCTTTTGTTCCTTTCTTTCTTCTCCTTGTGGTATTCCTACTGTGTGTAGTGTTCCCACAGTCCTAGATAGTTTCTTGGTTTTTTGGGTTTTTTTTTTCTGTCTTTTTTTCTCTTTGCTTTTCAGTTTGGGAAATTTCTATTGAGATGTCAAACTCAATGATTCTTTTCTCGGCCATGTCCACTAATAAGTCTACTAATGAGTCCATCAAAGGCATTATTTTCTATTACACTGTTTTTGATCTCTAGCATTTCTTTTTGATTCTTTCTTAGAATTTCCGTCTTTGCTTACATTGCATATCTGTTTTGCATGCTGTCTACTTTATCCTTTAGAACCCTTAGCATATTAATCATAGTTCTAAATTCCCAGTTTAATAATTCAACATCCCTGCCATGTCTGAGTCTAGTTCTTATGCTTTCCAGCCTAAGGCTAGTTTCTTATGCGTGTGCTTTAATCTTGTGCTCTGTCTCTTAAAACTGCAGCTTTTGCCTTTTAGTATACTTTGTAATTTTTCTCTTGATAGTCAGACATGATGTACTAGGTAAAAGAAGTTGTTGTAAACAGGCCTTTAGTAATGTGATGTAAGGTGCTGGGGGAGGAAGAAATATTCTATAGTCCTATGATTAGGTCTCAGCCTTTTGAGGGGCCCATGCCCCTAGACCATGAACTTCACCAGTATTTCTTATCCTCCCTTCCCTTAGGTGGGACAGGATGGCTGGAGGGGGCTGGAATTGGGTATTTTCCTTCTTCCGGATAGGTTAGACTCTGATCAAATCCTGGCAGGATTTGATAAAATAGCTCTGGCAAAATAGTTTTTCCTGAGGGCAGGCCTTGTTAAGAAGAGTAGAACACTCTGACATGTTTTTAAATGGTTCCTTTTCTGCACTCGCTGCTGGAAGCATGAGGGGATTTTTCTCCAGTATTCACTATGAGAACATTGGTAGAGCTCCTGAAGATAACTCACAAAAGTGTGGGACATCCCCCTCCATGACTGGGTCCCCCCCTGGAGACTTTAACTCTCAGACTTGTCCACGCTAAACTTCCAGCAATTCATCAGTTACAGTTTAGATTTTCCTACCTTGGCATTAGTTACTGTGGAGGTTTCTGCTCATGGCTTTCTGCTTGGTAAAATGTGATTTTCTGTATTCACCTATCTCTCCAAACTTGGGTGGCAGCAGTTTACCCTGTGACCTCACTTCTCTGATAGATCTAAAAAAGATTATTAATCTTTCCATTTGTTCAGCTTTTCACTTGTTGTTTGGTTGGAGTGGCCACTTCCAACCTCCTTATATACTGAACCCTTCTCTGATGTGTTGTTTGTTTGTTTGTTTGTTTTTTAACAACCTCTGATTTCATGGGTGCAGTACAAAACTGAAACAGGACAGTTATAAATATCTTCACAACCTTAAGATTAGGAAGGATTTTAAAAAATAAGACAAAAGCATAAACTATAAAAGAAAAGGTATATAACCTTTTATATACCAGAAAAGAGTGATATCAATATATTCAACTATATTAACAATAAGACAGCTCATCTCTCTTCCACATGGCATCATTTGGGGTGGCTCAGTTGGGGCTGGAGAATCCAATTCCAAGATGGTTCATTCACATGGCTAGCAAAATTGGTGCTGGCTCTTGGTTCTTCTCTACATGGACATCTCCAAAGGGTAGCTTGGACTTCCTCATACCATGGTGGCTGCATTCCAAGAGCAAGTGTCCCAAGAGACAGGAAGTGGAGGCTTCCTTTTCATAAGACTTAAGCCCCAAAATTAGCATAGCATCATTTCCACCATATTCTACTGATTAAGCAGTCATGGAGCTCAGATTCAAGAGAAGAATAGACCCTACTCCTTTATGAGAAGAGGGTCAAAGTATTATGGACCATATTTACAAACCACCTCACTCTACTCTCTGGACATAAATTACTTGTATTTTTCCCACTTGGGAAATTTATTCTTCTTGCAAGATTCTCCATTAAAAGTCCCATCTCTTTGCAACATCAGGCTCTGGATCTAGGATCTCATCATCTAAATCAGATCCACGTGCAAAGGAGACCTCTCAGGTGCAGATTCTCAAGTGTAGTAGCTCCTTGAGTGTAGTTCTTCTCAATCTGAAGATCTGTGAACTAAAGAAAAACATTGTCTGCTCCCCACATACCAACATACAGTGGTGGGACAGGCATAGGATAACTTACAGATAACACCTGTTCAAAAGGAAGCAGTGACTGGTCTGTAGAAATTCTGAAATCCAGCTGGGCACATGTTGCCAGTTCCTTAATTATTAGATCCAATACTGCTTTCCTGGGGTTGTTTTCCATGGGTCTTGGTTTTGTCTCCTGAATCATCCTTCCTTTTCCATAGGAAAACTGAGATTGCTTTCTTGGTCTTCGTCCCATCTATAAAAGGTTTGGGTCTTAAAGGATTCTTTTCATTTTGTACCATTTCTGTCCCTTTGAGTCTGAGCTGGCGATGCTTCCACCAGAATGGCTCTCTTGGAAACTTGAGGGGTTTTCTATGAATGCTATTGAGATTTCCTTCATTAGACAAAACCACACCTTGAACCTTCTGAAGCTAAGCCCTTCTCTACTTTGGGCTTCCTGTATGGCTGCTTTGAGACAATGCCCTTGAGATTCTTAAAAAACTTACCATTTAAGGGAGAGAATCTGCAAAAGTGGCCCTTGAGATTCTTCAAGGGCCTTTTGGTCAGAAAGAGCATGAAGCATACATAGTCTTAAATCATTCTGGCCCCTTAACAAAATATTTTATTGCCCCATTCTGGATTTGACCCTTTCTTAATTTAGAATTGTTTGTCTTCTGGAAGGACTGGAAATGAGAAGCACTTTATTTGTGGACTCTGTGAGTCCTGGGCTTATTTTTTATGCGTTTTTTTTTTTTTTTTAAGCTCATCTCTCTCATTTTGTATTTTTGTCATAGGCAGTAAGAAGCCACCTGGCACTTTCATTACTTTTGTCTGAAAATCTCTAGCTATTTCACTGAGTCCACCAGGTACATTTACTTCCTGGTTCCAGGTTACTGCAGGTGACAGTTTGTCAAACTCTCCATCACTACGTAGCAAGTGTCTCCCATCCTCCATCTTCCAGTAAGATTTTCCTCACTTGCCTTAAGCTCTCCCTGGCAGCCTCCTCAAAACCTGTAGGTGTCCATTCTCAAGTTTCTCAGGAAGCATTGTCAGGCTGGACTAATAGGGATAGAGATGGTACAAAATGAAAAGAATCCTTTGACCCCTAACCTTTAAAGGCTTCTCTTCAAGCCCCTTTATGCTTTCACCCGTATCCTTTTTGGGGCCCTTTATTGCTTTTTTCTGGTACCACAATCCCTTTCAGTAATCTTTTGCTACATAGCAAACCACCACCAGACTTCATGGCTTAAAACAACAATGTGGGCAGGGCGAGGTGGCAATCACTTGCGTCGTTCCATGCAGTGTCAACTGAGGTGTCTTGACTAGGATCAGAGGACCTCCTCCCACCATATGGCTGACAAATTGGTTTTGGCTGTTGATTTCTCTCCACATAGACCTTGCCATAGGGTGGCTTTGCCTCTTCACACATGTTAGTTAGGTTCTAAGAGTGAATGTCCCAAGAAAGAGGACATGGAAACTGTCAGCTTCTTAGTTAAGCCCTGGGCCCAGAAACTGGTACAGTGTCATTTCTACATAGTCTGTTGTTCAAGTATCACAGAGATCGATGGAAGGGATGTCAAAGGTTTGGGAGCCGTGTTTTTTATTTATTTATTTTAAGTTTTTGTTGTTGTTGGGGTGGGGGGGAACAACTTTTTTAAACTGCCACGGTCTTCTAAAGGTTTTATAGCTTAGGGGTGTCTGGGTCGCTCAGTTGGTAAAGCATCTGCCTTCCGCTCAGGTCATGATCTTAGAGTCATGGGATTGAGCCCCGCATCAGGCTCCCTGCTCAGCGGGGAGTCTGCTGGAGATTTCTCTCCCTCTCTCGTACTCATGCTCGCTCACTCTCTCTCTCAAATAAACAAGTAAATCTTTAAAAAATAATAAAGGTTTTATAGTTTGCCTTTTATATTTCACCCTTTAATCCATGTAGAATTTCTTTTTTGTAGTTATCACTGGACTGGTTATATTTTTTCCTTTTCATGTGTTTTAATTAAGGAAAATTTATGTGCAGTGAAATGTACATATCTTAATGTACAATTACATGAGTTTTAATCTGTGCAAGCACCACGTAACCACAACCCCAGTCAAGATAAAAATCATTTCTACCACCCCTAGAAGTTACATCATGCCTCCTTTCAGTCAGCCTTCTCTCCTGCCTTTTTTTTTTTTTAAAGATTTTATTTATTTATTTGTCAGAGAGAGAGACCACACGCACAAACAGGAGAAGGGGCAGGCAGAGCAGGCAGAGGGAGAAGCAGGCTTCCCGCTGAGCAGGGAGCCTGATGCAGGACTCGATCCCAGGACCCTGGGATCATGACCTGAGCCGAAAGCAGACGCTTAACGACTGAGCCACCCAGGCATCCCTCTCCTACCTTTATTCTGATTTCTGTTCCTGTAGATTAGACTTCCTTGTGCTTGAACTTAATATATAAATGGAATTATACTCTATGTACCTTTTGTATCTGGTTTCTTTGACTAAAAATAATGTTTTTGAGAAGCACCCTATCAACAGTTCATTATTTTGTACTGCTAAGTGCTATTGTAATAAATGAATATACCACAATTTGTATATGTATTCTCTTGTTGACAGACATTTGGGTTGGTTCTAGTTTTAGGCTGTTATGAACATAGGTTGCTATGAACATTCTTATGGGTGTCTTTTCGTAGATCTAGGTCTTTGTTTATTTTAACTACTCTTCTTACCTCTTGGAGTTCCTACATTTCTACTTGTTTTGTTTTCAGTGAATGAGTCATATCATGACATGCAAGTCCTAGCTGTTTCTTAACAGACGTCACCCAGTCCTTCTTTCATTAGATCTGCCTTCACACCCACCTCCAGAGGTACCTGCCCATTCTTCACTCTTTTGTGAATTATAAGATGAAACAGCTGGGTTCTCATCTTTGCCCATTCTTGGTTAAGGATTCGGCTTTCTTGGGTCTACTCAGTCAATTGCTACTTGGATTATCTACTCTCCAGCTTCCAAAATTTTAAGCTGTCTCCTTTATTGTGTGACTCATTTTGGAGGGTTTTAGGAGAGAACAGAATTGAATGTGTATTTCAGTTCATCTTGCTTACCCTTTACTTTTCCCTTCCTTCTTTTCCACCTGTCACCTTCCACATCCTGCCTTTCTCTTACTATTTTCCATTTCCTTCTCTCCATCTTGCTTTCCCTTTGAATCAGGTGAGGAGTCCTCAGACAGCATGTTGCACAGCTTCCTCACTTAACAGAGGCTAAAGCTGAGGCCCCCTGGATGAGGACGCAGTCCGTCCACAGCCAACACAGCTACCACTCTTAGCTTTTTTGCCTTTAATAGCAAGAAAGACCTTTTGCCCACCTGTTCCTCCTTCAGCCGTGTGAGAAAGCAGAGTACCCTGCTCAAGTAGGTCCTAGAAGGCACATCAGAAGAGAGGATGTCATAGCTGAGCAGGCTGCTGTGGGTCCTGTCCGGAGACCAAGGAAGCACCTCTGTTGCAGACTGCCTCATACTCCCGTGCTCCCTCTGTCCCCCACCCAGCAGCATGCCAGCTAGGGACTACAGTAGGAGAGTGCCCAGCCGGCCGACAGGGGAAACTGCAGAAACACACAACACTCTCTGGATGGGCCCCTCCGGCCCTTTCTGTGGTTTTCTTCATTCCCATGTTTGTCTATTTTACTACTTTCTTTGGGCCTGGGTGTTAATGCAGAAGATAACAAAGGGACTCCGAGGCCCAGAACAGAAATCAGATGACCCATGGTGTGACCATTCTAAGTGCAAGGCCAAACACACACACACATACACACTCCAGCTGACATTGCCTTGGCCCCTACCACTCCTTACACACGTAATAGGAGATATAAAGACTGTGTGAGGTGACCGAGTCCTGAACATGAAAGGACATACATCTGGGGAATTGTTTAGATTCCCTTTTCAGTGCGCAGAAGACAAAGTACAAGTTCTGTGCCTTGGCTTTTGGTCTGGGCTGTCCTTCCAGCAGGCTGTGTTCCCAGAGCCTTTGGTCATGCAATTTGGGCTGGTTGCAGCTGGACACAGCCACCCTCTGCCCCCTCCCAGGGTTTCACCAGCCTAGCAGCTGAGAATCCTGCTAGGGACCAGAGCCCAGAGTGTGTGAGACAGAAGAGAGCACTGTTCTGTCACTTCTGTACCCCGGATGCTCTTTAAGCTGCTTTGACTCTTTGTCTCTGCAGTTTGTATTTACTTGAACAAGAATGGCAGCCCGGGCCCCCACTTAGATAAGAAGAAGGTCCAGCTGCTCCCTGACCATTTTGGGCCAGCCCGCGCCTCCGTGGTGCTGCAACAGGCTGTCCAGGCTTGCATCGACTGTGCGTACCATCAGAAAACCGTCTTCAGCTTCCTGAAACAGGGCCACGGCGGTGAAGTGATCTCAGGTAAGCACCCTGGGGCTGGTGTGGCCTCCTAGCCAGGGGGGCAGGCCTTCTCCCCTGGCTGATTTCTGGCAAGGCCTCCTGGTTCCTACTTCACGCCTACAGGCTCTGGAGAAATGGGAAGGGATTCCATTCCGCCGAGAGTCCTCCTTTTCAACTCCCGGAACCCCTCTGAGCCTTATGCACACCTCTGCCAAGTAGAATACCCACGCAGACTCTGCTTAATCAAGCCTCTAGGCAGACTCCTGTCCTGTCTGCCTGCTCGGCCTCTGCATACAGGAAGTAGATGGGTGTTGCTGTAAAGGCATTCCAGAAGAAAGAATCCAGAGGGGCTACACTGTGGCAATAGGAACTTCTCCAGACTGCCACAGCCTCCTCTGGCCTCGGGGGACCACAGGACTCTTGTCATGTTCTTCTCACTCCTTAGCTGCCCGGTCCTAAGCCAGCCCTGTTACAAGAAGTTGAATCCCAGGGCAGAGTGGGAAAAACCATTCCCTCTCTCTGTCTCCTGCTCTGTCTGATTCAACTGCACTGTGTTCTGTGTTTTTTGTTTTCACTGAGAATATTCACTTTTCCTGTTGTGCCATGGTTCTGTTTCAATGTTCCCAAGTCCAGAACCCCACTCCTTACCTACCAAACCTATGAAGACTTGACCTGGAGCCTTCGGTCTCAACTGCACGATACTGCATAGTCCCCCACCCCTTCCCTCTAACAAGTTGCAATATCCAGCCTCAGGAGAGCCAGCTGACATGGAAGACCCCAGGAGTACCTGTATTCTTGTAGAAGACCCCATAAGTAACTGTATTTTGTTAGCACACCTTTAGTGAGCCTTTATTGTATGTCAGAGGTTATTTCCAGACCCTGGCCAGGGGAGGGGGAGGAGAGATGACAGGGGAGAGGGGTTCTAATGTGTGAGAAATGCATGCAGGGTAGTGGGAGAGCCCAGGTGAGGGAGCAGTTGGCTGTGTGGAGGATGAGGGCAGGCATGGAAGGCATTGTTCTAGGAGGCTGAGGACTGCTGGGAAATTAAGCCTTCCTTTCCTTCTGAGGCCGAGGCTTCTGTGCAGTAGCCTGTGGGGACCCGCCCTGCTTTGCCGCCTCTGTGGAGTTGCTGCCACCCACAACTTTTCTAGGGTTCTTCTTGTGCCCTGAAACTGGATCCTGAGAATGGCCTATCTCCCTATTTCCTTGCTGCCCTGAGACAAATGCAAAGGCCTTCTGCTTTGTAAGGATTATACAGATACTTCTTGAATAGAAATAGATAGGGAGTAAAATAAAACCAAGCGTGGAATGGTTCCAAATGTTGCTGAAACTCTAGTGCCCTCCTACAGCTCAGATCGTGCACCTAAACTGTTGCTAGTAACAGCTGTATTCTCCTCGTCTGCCCAGTTTCTCTGTTCTTGGGCAGTTCTTATGGAAAGAGAACCCGAAATGAGCAGATTTCCTGGAGAAAACCCAGCCAACTGATGGAGCAGATAGAGTTATGTTCACAGTTGTTTTCACAAGTTGAGTAAAATCACTTCAGAGCCCAGGTGCACCAGACCTGGCCTGGCCACTCCCATTTCAGCAAGCCCTTTGGAGTTGGAGGCAAAAATCAAACCCTTGAGGGAGGGAGGGAAGTGGAAGGGAGGGGAAGGGAGGAGGGAAAAACCCGGGCACTGATTGCTTTGTGTAACCAGGTAAGCGGGAGGCAAGCGGGAGGCTGGGCTCCTCCTGCCCCTCGCTGCCCTGCACTGCCAGGCTGACGTGCTCAGCCCTGTTTCCTTCATTCCACAGCCGTGTTTGACCGTGAACAGCACACTCTCAACCTCCCAGCCGTCAACAGCATCACCTACGTCCTGCGCTTCCTGGAGAAACTCTGCCACAACCTTCGCAGTGACAATCTGTTTGGCAACCAGCCCTTTCCACAGACTCACTCGCCCCTCACCACCACCGAGTACAGCCACAGCCACGACAGGTACCTACCAGGTAGGAGCTGGGATGGGGCCTGGGCTGAGAAGGGGGCACAGGGCTAGTCGCAGCGCCAGCCAGGGCCCGGGGCCGGCCCTCACACCTGCCAGCCCGGCACCCACGCTCCAGAGACCTGGCTTTGCGTCCCTCGCCTTGGCCGCGGCGCCCGGGACTCCTTGGTCCCTTCCCGACTCTGCTCTCTCCAGCGTTTTGTCTCCTCTCTCTAGGGTTAACCTTCTGTCCTCTGGATTTTTATCCCTAGAAAACGGTGGTTCACAATTCCCTTTCTGAGCCCCACGCGGCCTGGGGAGCCACCCCGAAGTCACAGCACCCCTCCCCGGGCGAAGCCGGCAGCAAACGCCTAAGGGAACTCTCCCTTGGTGACAGGAAGGTTTAGTCTCAGGCCACAGATTAGGAAATGTGCTCCCCGGTGATTGGCCATCCGCTCTTTCCTTTGGCCCGTGGCCCTAGCTCCTCCAGCGGGCTCGTCTAGCAAGTCAATTGGAGCTGGAAAATCGCTCTCTCAGTTAGCAGAGCAGACCCGTGGAGGCCGCATGGCCTGGCGGGATCAGTGACTAAGCACTTCCGAGAGAGGTTGTGGAGGGAAGGGAACTGAGTGTTGCTCACCTGGAGCCCGGGACCCAGCATGACAGGGAGGGGAGCAGAGCTCGGCCCCACACGTAGCAAGTAGGTCGTGGAGAGAGAGGGGCCTCGTCCTGGGCAGAGGAGCAGAGAGCTGGTGTGGTCAGCGGGCCATGCTGTCCGTCGCTGAGGGAGCCGAAGTCTGAAAGGTGCCCCCTCTGAACTGCCCGAGTCTTGTTCCCATGCTGCCTCCCCCAGCGTCTTTTTATCATTCTCTTAACTCACTCCTGATAAAAGTGCCACTTTTCGAGAAGGTGCCTAGGGAAGTGACTGCTCACCCAGCGCCCCAGCCCTGCCTCCATCTAGACCTCTGCACCCCAGTGAGCATTGCTCCTATGACTTGCGTGCAGGGCAGAAAGACAACCTGAATTTCAAATACTCCTCGGGAGGGCCAGACTGGCCTGGTCCCTGCAGACATGTCTGTGCCCCCTCACTGCTCCATTTCTTGGGAGGGAACTTCTTCTCTAACCTGCTCTCTTGCTTGCTTTCATCATCAGAATCTGAGAAGAGAAAAAAGCGTTCTTAGCATGTTGCACTGGGGGACTGGGCTGGGCACGGTGGCGGTGGGGCAAACAAAGGCAGCTGGTTAAATATCCCTAGCTGTTGGCCTTCAGGAACTCTGAACTGCACTCAGTAATGAAAGTGAGGCTTCCCTGAGCTTCTGCAGGAATGGATACATGAGAGGGGGTCGTGTACACTTAGGCTAGCTGCTAGTCTAGAGAGAGATTTCTCCAAGAACCAGGAACCCAGAATTCTTCAGTGGACTGGCAGCATTAAGAACGAAGAGAATCAAACTAGTAGCAGCGGGCCGAGACTGGCAGGGATGTGCGCACTGGGCCTGCGGTCACGGAGGGAGTTTGGAATTGAGGCCTGAGGTTTCCTGGGAATTCTGTTCCAGTTTGCATTTCTCTGATTCAGCTGCCAGATAGGAGGAAGCAAGCTTTAGCCACTCTGCCCTCTTGCCTCACCAATAAGAGACAAAGACCAGGTTATCACATTCCACCATTGGCTGCCCCTCTTCCTGCCCTCATTTTCAGACGGATTCAGCCAACCCTCTGGGCCTTCCTGTGCTCACTCTCTAACTTCTGTGTCCCATCCTGGGTGCTTAGCAACTTGGCTGCTCTCACCCCAGTTTCTGTTTGCTTCCCTGAAGTGAGCATTCTAATTGTGCCCAGACAAGCCAGAGCTTTGCCTACATTTCTCACTCCTCTGTGCTCCTTCGCTTATCTTTCCCTCCTGCTTACCTGCCTGCCTGCCTTCCTGACTCTTTGCTCCACCTCTGATCATCTGTCATTTCCTGTGCTTTCCTGATTACTTACCCCTGCCTCTGCCAAAGAGTCTGATCTGCACAGGGCTATCTTTTGCTTTGCCCCTTGGATCTGGGGTTTCTCACTCCCACCCTTCTGCCCGGCTACACACTTCTGCTAGTTCAACATCCGAAGCTACCACCTCTCTTATCTAGGTACTTATGGAGCCTTCCCATCCCCTGCCCTGCAGCTTGTCTCCACACTACCCTAGCCCTTAGGGTCTTGGCCTGACGGACCATGCACTTCTGGTATAGCAGATAAGTCATCAAATGCAGATCCCATTAGACTTCCTCATCTGAGATGAGACTTGACTTTTTTCCTCCAGTGTTTTATTTTGAAAAACTTAAAACCTACAGAAAAGTTGTACAGATAGTACAGTGAGCAAGCATGCACTCTTCATCTAGATTTACCACTTCACCTTTTGCAATATTTACTATAACTGTTTTCTAAGTCTGTGTATTTTTATTTACTGAACCATTTGAGAGTTAACTGCAGATGAGAGACTTGATCCTTAATAAACTTCCCTATGTGTCTCCAGGTACACAATACTATTCTCGCACTCAAGAAATTTAACATTAATAAAATCTCCCAGCTGATATATATAGTCCATACCAAGTTTCCCCAGTTGTCCCAATAATGTCGTTTTAGCTGTTTTTTTCCCCTAGTCCAAGATCCAGTGAAGGACCATCCACTACATGTGGTTGTTCTCTCTCTTTACTTCGCTTTTTCTGCATCGGCTTCTCAGACTTCGTTTTCTACCTTCCATGCCATGCCCTGGGCATTTTGGAAAGTGCAGGCTGGCTGTCCGACACTCTGCACCAGCCACTGTACTGGCCTCTGGTGAGCCAGAGGTGAACCGGCTCCATCCCCGCTGGGAAAGCGTGCCCGCGGAGCGGGGGCTGCAAGGACACGTGCGTGTGGGGTGAGCCGGAGTGGCAATGAGCAAGGTGAAAGCAGAGGGCAAGCAGGGTTCCTGGGGGGAGACGGTGTCAGATCAGGGTCGCTTCTTCAGAACTCCCCACGCGCCTGTGTCAGGTGAGAGGCCTGTGAGGGTTCGGTGAGAGCGAGCTCCTTCGGGCCCTCAGAAGTGACAGCGTGAGACAGGAGACGGCTCATTTAGCTGTCCCAGGGACTCTTCCTCTCAGCTGTAACTGAAACCACCCAGCATTCACCTCTGGGTCTGCTGCTTGGGGATTGCCCAGATTCCTCTCTGCTGGAGGAAGAGGTTCATTTGTCCCATGGCAGTAAGTTCCTTGTGCCTGTCTTGCTAGTTACCATCCTGGTCTTCTGAGCTTATAAAGAGGTTCTCCTGCCAAAATCCTAAAATTCACAGGATTAAAGCCAAATAATGGTGAAATCTGTTAGGATGTCCCTTCATCCCCATGCAGGGTTTCCTTATAGAACTGTCAGAGTTCTAAGATGACACAAATGTTCATAATTAATAGAACTGAGTCCGTTCTCCAGTCAGTCAGTCAACCCAGATTTTACTGGCTGCACGACACCAAGTTCTGGTTTAGGCACGGAGGGTTCCACAGTAAACAGGAGTCCAGGTCCTTACACCCAGAGTTCACAGCCTGGTAAAGAAGAGGAACAAATAAGCAAACAGTTCATTTGTGGTGATATGTACTTTCATAGGACAAGTTCAGAGTTCAAAAGTTCAAACCAGATGTCAGGGAAGACTTTCCAGAAAATATATCTAAGTTTCCACCTGAAGCAGCAGGATAACCCGGTGAAGATGCCACAGACCCAAGATGATGGAGGAAGGGAGTGATGAAGAATGCTCCAGTTGACTGACTAGCATTTGAGACCGTGAGGGACAGAGGATCAGAGGAACCAGATGTCTGGCACAGCTGAGATCCGCGGTGGCAGGGAGGCTTGTGGAGACAGTGGCCCAGTCGGAAAAGCTAACTGACCACGTTAGTGGCTTTATGTCACTGAGCAGCGAGGACCCAGGGAAGGAACATAGTCAGGCCTGTGCTTCAGAGAGGTGGCTCAGGATCCTGTGTGGGAGATCGGATTGGTGTGGAGTGACACAGTAGGCAGGGAGACTAGCTGGAGGTTTGTGTAGGACTCTGTGAGTCCTCTTAGATTTGGGGATAATCCTTTCCTTCAGTATCCAAATCTAAATAACATAAAATGAATCTCCACCCCACATAATTCAGACTAGGTTTCCTGCTCTGACTCAGTTCTTATCCCCTCTTTCCCTGACCACTCTCCTAGCTGACAGTCTCTCCCTAAGCTGCTTTGCCCCAAACATTTGATCCAGTTCCTCAGCCCTCATTTCCCTAAGGAAAAAACGAATGCAAAGCCGTTGAATGTAATAAACTTATAATGAAGTTTTTTTTGGGGGGGGAGGGGGAGGCAGAATTGCCACAAAGAACAGAAAGCATTTTAACATTTTTGTTTTATCTTAATGTTTATCAGTGGGGTGCCTGGGTGGCTCAGTCGATTAAGCGTCTCTTGATTTCGGCTCAGGTCATGATCTCCAGGTCGTGCGTGGGATCCAGCCCTGCATCAGGCTCCACTCTCAGCAGGGAGTCTGCTGGAGACTCTCCCTCTCCCTCTCCCCTCCTCCCCCGCCATTTGTGCTCGCATGCGCTTTCTCCCTCTCTCTTAAAAAAAACAACTTTGTGTTAATGTTTATCAGCTGTTACAGGATATATCTTAACTGGCCTCTTTAACCTTAGGCCTCAGCCTGCTGCCATTTCTGGGACCCACGCTGAGTTTGGGGGATATTCCTCTCTGTTCTCTATTCCTTCTATCCCATACCTCCTTCTTTTCCAGCTACCAGCAGGCAACTCCAAATTACTTTATCATGTAAAATAATTTCATTTCCTTTGGTCTCAGCTTTCCCCAGTCTTATCTTTCATAACCAAAATTATATAAATATAGCAATATAATTATGTAAATGAAGAAATCATGTAGCCCACCCAGATCTACACTTTCAACAACTCAGAGAACAAAGACCGACGCTATTGGTGGGGCGATTTGTGCCATCTTTCCTGTGTTTTTTTCCTGCCTTCCTGTGGATTAATCCAGCTTTTTTATTATTTTGTTCTATTTCCTTGTTGGCTTATTAGCTGTAACTCTTTATTTTAGTCATTGCTTTAGTTTATATTATACATTTTTTACATATCACTATCTACCTTAAAACCATAATCATATCCCTTTACATACCGTGTAAGAACCTTACGCCAGCGTGCTTGCACTTCCCACCTCCTGGCCTTTGTGCTATTGTCACTGTATATTTTACTGCTCCGTATATTTTTAAATAGGTGATTATCTTTTTTTTTTGTGGAGAGAGAGGGAGAGAGGTGGGGAGGCAGGGCAGGAGGAGAGGGAGAGAGAAAATCCCAGTGCGGGGCTCTGTCTCACAACCCAAAGACCACAACCCAAACCGAAATCAAGAGTCAGTCACCTAACTGACTAAGTCACCCAGGTGCCCCAATAGGTAATTAATTATCTTTTGAAGACTTTTTTAACATAAAAAATATTCTTTTAATAAGAAAGAAAAGATTCTTTTTTATTCACCCTTCATAGTTATCATTTCTGGTACTCTTCATTTTTTCAGTGTAGAGCCAGAGTTTCAGATCCCCTTCCTGCCTGAAGGACTTTACCCTTAGCATTTCTCCTTTTTATGGTCTACTGGACACAAATTCTTTCAGCTTTTGTATCTTTGAAAAAGTCTTTTTTTAACCTTTGCTTTTGAAAGATACTTTTGCTGAGTTTAGAATTGACTTTCTTGTCGTTCAGCACTTTTTAAAAGATGTCACTCCATTGTTTTCTGGTTTGCATTTTCTCGATGAGAAGTTGCTGTCATTCTTCTGTTTGGTTGCGTGGTCTTTTTTTTTTTTTCTGGATGCTTTTAAGGTCTTCTGTTTATTATTGGTTTTTAGCAATTTGATTATGCTATGCTTTGGTGAGGTTTTCTTCATGCCTCTTGTGCTTGGAGTCCACTCAGCTTCTTGGACATGTGGGTTTACAGTTTTTATCAAATTCGAAAAAATCTCTACCATTCTTTCTCCATGTATATTTTCTGTCACCTCTCCTTTGGAGACTCCAGTTAGACATATATGAATCTTCTCGAAGTTTTCCCACAGTTTAACTATGCTTTTAAAAAAATTTTTAGCCTTTTGTTCTGTGTTTTATTTTGGATAAATTCTATTGCTATGTTTAAGTTAGCTAATCTTTTCTTCTACAGTTTCTGATCTACTCTTAATCCATCTCAATGTATTCATCTCAGACATTGTGTTTTCATTTCTAGAAGTTTGACCTGGGTCTTTTTATATCTTTAGCATTTCTGCTTAGCTTGCATAGTCTTCGCTCGGCCTTCTTGAGCTTTTGAAATATAGTTATAAACACCTCTCCAGTGCTCTGGTCCATGAACTGTAGCTCCCTCGACCTACCCAGACTCAGCTCCATCTCCTCAGCTCCGGGAGCTCACTGGGCTCTGTCTGATCTTCCCCTCCGTACCCCGTCGCCTGGGGACTCCAGACAGTGAACTGAGAGCAAGCCTAGGGCTCACCTTGTTTGTTCTCCCTTTTCAGGAATCACTGTCCTGCACTGCCTGATGCCCAATGTCTAAAAACTGTTATTCATGTATCTTGTCTTTTGTTTTTAGTTGTTTCAAGCAGTCAGATGTATCTAGTCCTTGCTACTCCACCTTAGCTGGCAGTGGAAATCCAAAATGTATCCTGAATCCATGTCCGTCAAATCATCTCTACTGCCTTTGTCATTATCCTCTCTCTCCTGGCCTGAGAGGTCCTTTCTGGCCTACCTGGTCTCCTTACTACCTCTCTTGTTCTTCTCTGCTCCATTTTCTACTTAAGAGCCCAAATGGTATTCTTCGGACATAAATGAGATTATGGCGCTCCCCCACCTAAAACTCTGTAGTGGCTTTCTTAGAAAAGCCAGGTGTTTTTGCAGTATTCTGCATGATCTGGTCCTTGTCTACCTCTCCAAACTCATCTCTTCCTTCCGTACATTTTAGCTACACTGTTTTTCCTCATTTCCCCAAATAACTCCAAGCTGTTTTCTACCTCAGGATCTTTCTGCAGGCGACCAGGCAGCAGCACTTAGCCATTGCACCAGGGGACCTACAGCAGATCCTTTCCATGATTAGGTTCTACCCAAGCCAAGTCAGCTCCTTGGTTCTTCCCACAGAATTTTCTGTGGGTGAGGGGGCATACTGGGTCATGCTCCTATCCTTTGCAATTTTTCTTAGAGACCGAATGTTTAGATAATGCTTGGGATTCATTAGGGCCACCAATGAACCCTAAATAGCACACCTCCACTTGGACTCTTCTTCAGACCACAGCTTTTAAACATCAAGTTGTCAGAGACACTTCTCAAGGTCTCCTTATCCACTCCCCTTGTTATTTTTTGTCTTAATACCTATTCCTTTGCTTAGTAATTTTTGCAGTAGCTTCTCATTTTTTTATAAGCTTGTACTTGTCATCCTTCCCACTAGATTAGTTATTCCATGAGAGGAGGGACAATATCTGGTTTTTTCCTCATTCTCAGTATCCATCACCCTGTCCTATAGCAAGTATTTGACAATATTTGTTGAATGAAAGTGTAGTAGAGGATGTGGGACATGTAGTTCAGAGAAGGATTTTTTTTAATGAAACAGACTTAAGCATACATAAGAACTGTGCTAGTCTCTAGGTTCTGTGTTGGCGGAAGAATTTTCTTAGTTACATAGACTAGTTTCCTTCATTCGTTTCACCCCAGGAAGGGGAAAGCATGGTTGTGAGCGCAGAGTCCTTGAATCTCAGAAGTGGAAAGTACTCTAGAGATAATCTAGTGTCTAGCCCAGCAGACAAGGATGGTCATCTGACTTCTGCTTAAGTACTCCCAATGACAGGTTGCTCACTATCACCTTTGGCAGTCGATTTTGTTGGACACTTGTGATTGTTAAAATGCCCTCCCTTTTGAGCCAAAAATCTGTCTTCTTATTGCTTCTGCCCTCTCTTTTACTCTCTGCCTTTCAAAAGACCCAATCTACGATCCAGTTCTCTTCCTTTCCCATGACTGCCCTTAGGGTATTTGTCTCCCCTGACTTTTCTCCATACTGTACATTCCCAGGCGCTTTCTCCGTTGCAGGATTTCTAGCCTTATCCCCACCAGTCTTGCCATCCTCCCCTGGGAACTCTAGTTTTTAAGGTAGCCTTGCAAGGTGATACTCAGAGAAAATCTGCTTCTCCCTGAAAATCAGTGCGTAAGGAAAGGTCCTTGCCTGTCTGTTTACCTCTGCGTTCCCCCACCCTAGCATAGCAGCTAGTACACAAATGTGTGTTCAGTGAAGGAGTGAGCTCCCTCTCATGCTGACTGTTCTCGTGTCTCTAGCACATCCACAGCAAATTTCATTTAAATGGATGTTTAAATGTGAGGTTAAACATCTTTTTACAGACTGCCAAACTGAATCCCAGAAAAAAGGCAGTGATCACTGACCAGTGTGGTCTATCAGAAATAGAACTCCAATCTTTCAGCCCTAACTTCTGACCCCTGGGCCAGTGGTTGCAAAGTTTCTTTAGTTTTAGCAGCAGGCCTCCTTGTTGCAAAGGTAAGATTATATGAAAACTCTGGGGTATAGAAGTGAAAACCAGAGCTGTTCTGCTAAAGCTGGGATGAGCCCCGAGCCCTACTCACTTGGCCTCCCTGTGGAGGCCACAGGGGCGCCATGGAGCCCAGCGGGAAAGCACCCCAGTCTCCTACACTGCCCTCGTCTTACCGAAGCAGCCCGGGCCTTGTCTGATCGGCCGTAAGGGCGCTAGGACCTGCTGCAGCACTGGGCATGATGCTGCATCTCTTTAGGAGAGATGGGATGCCATTGCCAGTCCAGGTGCCTCCCCTCCAGATTGCCAGGCCCCTCAACTCAGACTCCCTGTCTCAGCTGCCTTTCCTAGCATCGCTGAGGGGACGACACGCTGACTTGCATCAGCAGCCAGGGAGCCCCTGGTGCTGTCACAGTTATTCTTCACGTCTGTGAGCTCAGGTGAGGCAAGCGGTACTATCCCTAGTGTTTGCCAGGTAAAATGAGGTCCAGAAAGGTGAGGTCGCCCTGCCAGTGCATGCAGAAATCAGCTTTTTCTTGAGTTACTGCAGAGGACTTGGGTTTGCCCTCTAACTCTGAGTGAAGAAGAAATAAAATGACAACTCCCCACCTTGGTAAAGTCCATCCCATTCCATCTTCACATGTGATGTTCTCAGCAAGACAGAGGGTGATTTTTTCCCCCATTTTACAGATGAGGGAGCTGGTGCTGAGAAAACAGACAACTTGCCTGGGATCAAACACCTAGTGAAAGGCAAGAGCTCAGGCCTAGAACGCAGGCCTCCTGTCTGCTGCCTCGAGAGCCTGTTCTGGTCTCAAAAGTGGGACGCTGCTCACTGGAATCTGAAAGCTCATCTGCTAAAAGGGGTGGGCTGTGGCTCAGGTGCCCAGAGCTGCTCCCTTCAGAACCATTTCTGGGGAAGGGTTTCATCAGTCCCACTCCCTAAGAGAAGGGCCAATAGCTGTCTCCACTAGACTTGCCTTTACACCCTTGGTTACCAAGCAAGTTCAGGTGAGTATTAGAAAGGAGTCTTAGGGGGCACCTGGGTGGCTCAGTCATAAGCGTCTGCCTTGGGCTCAGGTAGTGGTCCCAGGGTCCCTGCATCGGGCTCCCTGCTCAGCAGGAGGCCTGCTTCTCCCTCTCCCACTCCCCCTGCTTGTGTTCCTTCTCTCGCTGTGTCTCTCTCTGTCAAATAAATAAATAAAATCTTTAAAAAAAGAAAAGAAAGGAATCCTAAAATCCTAAACCATCTGGCCACGGAGGTCTTACTGTGTGCCAGAGAGTGTGCTTGACTGTAGTGTTGATCACAGACCCTAAGTGAGTCCCATCATTACCTAAACAGCTGACCTCTAAGAACAACCACGAAGGACGGTGGTGTGGCCCAGGAGCCAAGGTGCCCTCCACCGGCAGAGATGCTGTGACCAGGGCTGGGGAACTGACCCGGTGCGGGCAGAGCCCAGTCATGAGAGGGAGCCTGCCTCAGGTTCTGGAGTGTTCTATCAGGGGCTGCCTGGTGTGGGGCCTCAGAAGACAGGGGTGTCCCGGGTTCTAACTGAGGACAGTGTGGTTCCTGGAGAAGCACCTTGCCTACTGAGCGCCAGAGCTGAGTTCTAACTCCGAGTCTGGTGTCCACGGCCCCGCTCTCACCACTGTACAAGCCCGGCTTCCTTGGGGCATTTCTGTTGAATGAGGCAAATACGAAAGGAGGGAGGGAACATAGGAGCAGACCCTTCAGAGACAGGCCTTTAGCCAGACACTGAAGAGAATTTCTGAAATGTCCTGCTGGCTGAGGGGGTCACCCTCTAAAGGACCCTCATCTAAGCAAGTGTATCTCTTCTCCAGCACCCCCGTCCCCTGGGCTGGCACCTCGTGTACAGGGAAGCAGCCTCTTCCTAAAATAGCTCTTTGTTTTAAGGTGCTCCTTAGCCAGAAAAAGCAAAAGACATCCAGACCAGAGGAAACCTCAAAGACTATCTAGTCTAAAAGGAAGAGTCTCTGGGGAGATCCAGGCCCAGGGAGGGGCACGGGGCTTGACCAAGGCCACCTAGTAAAAGCGAGGACCATGACTGGTACACAGGCCTCCTGAGACACAGCCAGGGCTCTCTGCTTTGCTGCCTCGTGCCCCATCCGAACAGGTACCTGGGCGGCCAGCGCCCTGGCGGTCCTTCCAGCCTAGCTCCTGCGCTAGCTGCAGTTTCACTCCTTTCCAGGTGAAGGCCTTGCCCTGGGGGACCGTCTGACCCGGTCTTTGGAGCCACCCTCAGACTCAATGGATTCGACCTTGAATCCCACCAACCTCGTCAGCAGCTCCCAAAACCTTCGAACCCACGGGTACCGGCCTCTGGTTCCGTCCTGCGGCCTCCCGCTGGGTACCTCCTCAGCTGTGCGCAGGCTGTGCTCCAGGGGTAAGCTTACCCAGGTTCTCCCACCCTCCCTCTCTCTCTCCTTCCCTCCTCAGTCAGCTCCGCTTGCCCCCTGCCTGGGAGTTGGACTGCAGTCTAGACTTAGATTTGTGTCTGGCTAGGCACCCAAGAGGCAAATGAAGCTCTGGGGTCGGCTCGAGAATAGTGGAAACTGAGAGCCAAAGGCCCAGAGCCAAAGGGACAGGGAAGGACACACCAGTCTTTATTAGCCATTTATTTGAACACCACCTGCGTTTGGCACGCGGAGGCAAAAATCAGTCACTCCTTGCCCTCAGGGAGCTCACAGTCCTATGGGAGAGAGAAACACTTCAACACATAATTGTAAACTGTCATCTTGGATGGTTTGGGTGGCATGAAAACGGCAAGAAGGAACACCCAACCCAAGCTTGGGGTCCAGGGGAAGCTTCCTTGAGGAAGCGACACCCTGTCTGCAATTCAAAAGCTTGACCATATGAGTGGCAATATCGGAGATCATAGTGGAGGGAGAGCTCTCCAGGAAGAGAGCACGGCTGGAAAAAGGGCAAAGATAAGAACTAGTACAGATGGTGTGCATGGAACTGCATGTACTTTGCTGTTGCTGACTTTGCTATTGCTGAACATAAAATGTCGTACTGGGACTTCAAACAGAATAGCCTGGAAAGGTCAGGGGCTACTTCACAGATGACCCAAATGCCATGGTAGAGTTTGGAGTGGATCCTGCAGGCATTGTGAAGCTGCTGAAGGCTTTTAATTAGAGGTGAGACCTAAACAAGTGTGTGTTTTGAGTAGATCATTGACTACTGTGTTGAGGATGCATCTGAGGAAGGACAGACCAGAGAGACCAGTTAGGAGGTTGTAGAGTGGGCTAAACCAGAACAGATAAAGGCCTGGATTGGGTTAGTGGTAGAGGTTTGTAGAAGAGTGAATCAGTTAAAAAACTATTCATGAGGCAAATTTAATCAGATTTGAGGATTGTGAGACAGAAGGGAGCAGGAATGTCTCCTCAGTCTCTAGGTGGAGTGGTAGGGGAGATGGTAATACCATTCGCTGAGAGAGGGGACCAACCATAGAAGAGAAAGAAGGGCAAGGAGACCCTGGGCCATCTAGGTGATACGCAGCAGGCACTGGCTCTGCAGGGCTGATTGTCAGGGAAGAGGACTGAGCTGAAGATAAACATTTGGGAGTCATCAGCATATAGATGGTAGTTGAAGCTATAGGCTGAATGACCAGGAGTGTATGTGTAGAAGGAAAAGAACAATTGACCAAAGATGGAGTCCTGGGGACCAACAAAGTTCAGGAGGTGGGAACAGGAAGAGGATCCCAGAAGGAGACAAAGCAGGAGTCAAATGTGAGGAAAAACAGAATCTGATATTGTGGTGGCCAGGATTACAGAGAGTATTTTAAGGAGAGTGCAGCACAACAGAGGTTTGGTAAAATGAGGACTGACGACTCTCTGTGGGATGTGGTGAATAGTGGGTAACTGATCACCTCAGCCAGAGCAGCTTCGGTGGAGGTGGAGGGTGATGAGGACAGACTGCGTGGTGGGGTATCAGGGAGGGTTTGAGAAAAAGAAAACTAGTGACCTTCAAAAGAAGGTCTTCAAGAGTAGGAGCACACTGGGCGTGTTTATCGGCAGACAAGTTGAGCCTTCCGAGAAGAAGAGATGAAGACTGTCGGGGAGAGGTGAGAGTAAGGTGCGGCTGTGGTGGGAAGGGTTACGATCCGGGGCACAGAAAGATGGATCCGTCTTAAGGCTTGTTCTCTGAGACTTCAGGGAAGATTGACGGTGGCCATGAGTGAAAGGAGAGAGGGCCGAGTAGGGGAAGGGCGTAGGGGTGCTCCCAGAGTGGACTGGTCAAGAGAAGGTGGGGAAATGGCGCGAGGAGAAGGCCCAGCTGTGCTTGGAGACTAGTTTGCCAGTCTGCAAGAGATGTGGTTTTCTTCTGTGGTTCTCAGAAACCTAGATGTGGGGTGAGAAAAGACTGTCTGAGAATTAAAGTTTTCTGTTGAGCTAAAAGGGCAAGAGGGCCAGGGCTGGGGGAGCATGCGAAGGAGCGATGGAGCTGGGGGGACAGCCGTTTAGATCATCAGCACTGGATTTGGGCAGGGCGGGGAAGAAGCAAGGCTGAAGGATGGGGGAGATTGTAAGTCTGATGTGCTAAATCTCTCTTTGCGGTGATGGGTTTAGTGGACTCACGTCCAGGGCAGTTGCTGAGATGGGAGGTTGGGGTTAGAGAAAGGGATGTTTACATTTCTGAAGTGGATTTGTTCCAAGTGATGGCAAGAAGCAGACAGTGGCCTTGGCAGGAGGTATTTGAAGTAGAGTGGAGGTGAAGGTCGCTGGAGGCTGGTGGCTGACTGGTGTGTGGCTCTGAGGATAATGACAGGACGTGGCTGGAGCACAAAGCAGTGACCGACGTACCAAACGGTCTTCATTTAACAAGGGGTAGAAGCCCAGAGGTCTGTAGGCAGCGGTGATCAGCAGAAGCAGATGGCTGGGGACATATTTGGCCTCTGAAGAACAGGAGCTCTCGTAGGAGAATGGCCTAAAAGCAGCCATGGAGAGACAGGAGAATGCCACCTCCGCAGCCCGCCGTGGCCTCCCCCAGCCCCAGGCTGTGGAAGGGGAAGAAGAGTCCATTGACAAGGCCTGCAGTGGAGAGAGACCTTGGGAGAGACGGTTTTCAGGGAGACTGAGCAGGAGGAGGGGGTGGGAAGAGGCCGGGATACCCCTCCCCGGCCCTCACCCCAGCAAGGCAGCGTGGGGCGGTCGGGAGCTCTGCCGTCCGGACAGAGCTGCGAGTTGATTCCCTGCCTCAAGTCTCCTCTCACCTCTCAGGCCCCCACACTCCCCTTGTGCACAGGGGGCGTGGTGATATTGGCCTGAGGTTTTCACAGGAGTGTGACAAGGCTCAGATGGAAGCAAGGATAGGGGATCATTTGGGAAGCTGAGTCATTCCCCAGGTATGAGGGCGTTACTGTCCCTGTCCTGTCTCCCAGGGCCCTCTCTGTTAGGAGTGCTTCTTGACTGCTGCCTCGTGCGGCGCTGGCCTCAGGGCCGCTCTTGTCTCCGGGGCACCTCCGTTCTCCCTCTGGAATGCGTGGGTCTGTTGGCCAGGTCCTGGTCTAAATCTCTTTTGACCCTGAAGAACCTCATAAGGCTACGAAGGATTCTGTCTGTTTGGCACTAGAATTGTTTCGCTCAAAGTATTCAGCTGTTGAGTCTGTCCTCTCTTATTTCATTAATGGAGGATGAGTGGGCATTAGTTTGTTAGTCTGGCCTCCTGCCTTAGATGCGCCTCACCTGCCTTAGTCATTCTCGGACTGAGACCCTCGCCTTCCTTGAGGAGTAACCACCAGCTGCCCTCATCGGACGGTCGGGGAGAGTCTTGGTATAGACTGTGTGCAGAAACAGAGATAGGAAAAGTCAGACTCAGGGCACTAACTTGTCTTCTTCCTAGCTGTGTGATCCTGGGAAAGTCACCTCACTTCTCTGGGCCTCAGTTCCCTCATCTCTCAACCGAAGATGATGCTACTTCCTTAGATGGCTGGTTGCTCCTGTCTGTATGCCTACGAAAGCAGAAGGGTGTACTCTTCAGCTATCTGTGGCAAAGGCTAAAAATCTCCATTTCCCTTCACCCTGGGTCCCAGGTCTAAAAGCTGAAGGGCTAAAAATAGAAGGGCTATTTTAAGGGGCAAACAAGCTGACGGGGGCAGGGGTTCCTTTATAATGTTCACATGCCAGAGCCCCCTTCCCCACACTCACTGCCACCTGGTGCGTGCCACAGCCATCTCTTGCTTGGACCATGATAGCAGCAGACTGGTCTCCCTTCTGCCCTCGTCCAGAGTCTAAGTCTGTTATCAACACAGGCTCTGAGAGTGATTCTTTCTGCTGGAAGCTGGTTCAAGTCACTCCTCTGCTCAAAACGGACCTACTGCACAGAAAAGTCAGTGGTTTTTCAGTGGTATATGAGGTCCTCTGTCCGCTGCCCCACCAGGCCCCCCGCCCCGCCACACACCCCCCTCTCAGAAGCTATCCCCTGCCCCTCCCTCCTCGTTCACTCCTCTCTGGCATGCTGGCCTCCTGGCCTCACCTTACACGTGCCAGTCACTCTTCTGCCTCAGGGTCTTTGCTCAAGTGTCACCATTTCAGAGGTGTCTCTCCCGACCTGCCGCCTGCCCTCCTGGGGTGTGTGTTCTAACAGAAGAAAGCTGACAAACTCATAAATATATAGATAGATAGATGATAGATAGATAGATAGATAGATAGATAGATAGATAGATAGATAGATAGATGATAGATAGATATAGATATATAATAGATATGTAGATATAGACATATAAAATATCATCGTGCGTGTGTTTGATTCCTAGCTCCCCTGGGTCGAGGAAGTGGCTGAGATGGGCCGAGGACACACCCATGAGTGTAGCTTCTCTCTGCTCTCCGTAGTCCCAGCAGCTGTTCTCTGTCAGCGTCACGCTGGACTGTTAGAGCCCAGAAAAGTGGCTGGCTCACAGAGCCCTCTCCAACTTCCTGTCTGCCAGCGCCTCTAAAAAGCCATTGGAATTTCTGTGGCTGTAAGCACCCTGCTTGCTCCAGCAACTTCTCCCCTTATCTGGTCAGTGCCCAGCTCTAAGTCCGAGATGTAACACGCTGGAGTCTCTTCCCCAGGAGCAGGGCTGGGCCAAGCCAAGCGTGCTTCGGCTTTCAGACCTGGGACCCAGGGTGAAGGGAAATGGAGGAGGTTTTTAGCCTTTGCCACAGATAGCTGAAGAGTACCCCCTTCTGCTTTCGTAGGTGTGTTTCAGCTCACCCCTCGGCTGTGCACCTGGCATCTCCTGAGTGGTGAGCATACAGACAGGAGCAAGGCAAGGTCCCCTGCCTCGAGACAGAAGAATACACAAGTAACTAGTGTGTGATCCTTCATTCAGTGAACAAACCTGTTGGAACATCTGTAGCAGACAGGCATCTTTTGCGTGTTGGGGACTGTAAAAGGAAAACCCTGCCCCCCTCCTGGGGTGTCTCCCCTACGCCCAGTACTCTACTCAACAGGACCTCACCCGGACATCAGATGTGCGGCTTCTCCACACCCCAAGCCATTGTGCCACACCCCCTGGGGGGCCGACAACTTAACTCCATCCTGACCCCCTCTGGAGAGAGCGTCACATCCCACCAGCCTGCCCCCCCCCCCCCACACACACACCACTTCAGATGTGACAGTCGAAGGTTTGGGTTGTCACCTGTGCTCCTGACTGGCTGGCAGTCAAGGGTTCCCACGATCCCCTCCTCGGGTTCACTCAGGAAAATGGTCACTTACTAGGTTACCAGCTTTTTACGAAAGGATGTAACTCAGGAACAGCCAGATGGAAGAGCTGCCCAGGGCAAGGCCTGGGGGGGTGGGCACGGGCTTCCACGCCCTGTTCAGGGATGCCGCGCCCCCCACACTTCCGTGTGCTCACCAGCCGGGGGCTCTCTGAAACCCATCCTTTTGTTTTTTTATGGAACCTTTATTATATAGGCACGATTGATGAAGTCATTGGAGACTCTCCTTCCCAGGATGGTTGGCAACCAGCCCCCATCCTCAGGGGCTTTCCAGAAGTCACCTCCTGACCATACTCAGGTGTGGTTGAAAAGGGCTTGTTATAAATAACAAAAGACCCCTTTATTTCTCTCACCATTTGGGAAATTCTAAGAATTTTAGGAGTTCTGTGCCAGAAACAGGACAAAGACCACATATGTATGTTTCTTATTAAAAACCACAATATCACAAGGAAATAGCAGGGCAGAAAATAGGAGAATACAGACAATAAACATAAATACATGAAATTATTTTAGGTAGTGATATGTGCTGGGAAAAGGGAGAGTAATTAGATTGAGAATAGCTCTGTGGGGAATGGAGTACTTTTATAGGAGGTCAGTGAAGGTCTCTGAGGAATTGATATTTGAAATAAATATTGAGAAGGAATCAGATAGGCAAAGCCCTGGGAAAAGAACGGAGGAGATTGAAGGTCAAAGAATAAAGCATAGCCTATTCAAGAAGCAGAAAGAAAGCTAGTGTGTCTGGAGCATGGTGAGGAAGGGGTGGGGGCAGGGGGTTGAGATTCGGTCAAAGGTAGACAGGGCCAGATGATAGAGTACCTTCTAGACCACGCACGGTAAGGAGTTCAGATTTCAGAGAGCCCAGATCCCACAGGGGGAATGGGAGGAACTGTATTTGAGCCAAGATTGAGATAAAAGCTCTAAGCTGAGCACTAAATTAACATTGAGATTCCTGGCAGCCCAAGCAAAACTGCATTCTGCCTCTGTGCATGAGGCTGTCCCAAGGTTAGCTTCTTTCCAGGCCTTGGAAGAGGTACAGGGTATTATCCACCACTTTTTTTCTTCCTAGACCCCAAGGATTTGGCTCTATTCTTGCCCATCTCCCAAAGTCTCTCTAGAAATGGTCCCCAGAGCCAAGGCAAAAGCAGCCTTACCCACCAGGCCCCCACTGAACCCATGTCATCCCCTTACTCATTGTTACCACTGACTCCAGTCCAGGCAGAGCCACAGCCTTACTATGAAATTCTTCTGACCCTCTCCAGAATCAGATCTACTCTTAAAGAACAAAGATTTGACTTGAGAAGAGTCTCAGACCCTGATCCCTTTGTGGAAGAGCCCTTCCCTCCCTCGGCCACCTCCAGTTCTCTGCTTTGGCACTGCTGTGAGCCTTACCAGCAGGGCCATGGGGACATACCAAGGAGAGTGGTGGGGCGGGACAGACCAGTCCCCACCCGTTATAGCAGGTTTCCTCCTGTCCTGCAGGGTCGGACCGATATCTGGAAAGCCGGGATGCCTCTCGACTGAGTGGCCGGGACCCCTCCTCATGGACAGTGGAGGACGTGATGCAGTTTGTCCGGGAAGCTGATCCTCAGCTTGGACCCCACGCTGACCTCTTTCGAAAACACGTAGGTGCCCCTGCCTGATCTCTCCCATGTCCACAGGGAGTCTTGCTTCCGAAACTTGTAGACTCTTAAAGGTCCCTTGAAACTGAGCACAGGAGACACCCTGAAAACAGAGACAGAATCTTGGGTCTCAAGCAGCCCTCGTTGGGCACCGAGTTCAGCCCACTCCTGTAGTGTAGGTCTGACTCGGTCACATGCCTGCTGGGTGCCTGGCTGGTGGGCTCGGGCCCAGGGGAAGGACTCTCCTCTTTTCCTAGATGTGCTTGCTGTCGCATTTGCCTGCCTTGGCCTGAGAATTGGGGGCCTCAGCCCAACTTAGAGTCCCCAGCCAGATGGCTCCTACTCTCCAGCCGCATCAGCCCCCCATCTTGTCCTTGCTCTTCTGTGAACCTCCAGCATCTCTTCAAGTGACCATTTGACTGGGTGGCCAGGCACTGTTTCTGACCCGCCTGTGGTGACCATACTCCTGATTTGGGGTGCAAACCCATTTCCCCGCAGCCCCTATTGCTTGGTGCTGTTCTGCCCTTTGGGCGCTCAGAACAGATCTGCTGCCTTTCATGGATAATTTCAGTCTTTCATGCTGGTGGGTTTGGGGTTGCTTTTGGGTCAAGCCTAAAGATCTCACAGCTGCTCTGAGCCTGGCTCACACAGAGGGGCCCTGGCCACTCAGGAAGGAAGATGACTTATGGAGTAACAGTTGAGGATCAGTATAAACCAGTCTGGGAGAGGGGACGAGCACATGATTGCGGGGCGGGGGGGGTGGTGTGCTTATTGGAAAAGATGGAACGTAGCCAGACCCCAGTGGTTGGAGGGTGGGGCCACCGCCTCAGGCAGCAGGGAAAGGAAAGCAGGACGGGCGCTGGAAAGAGCACCTGCTGGGCTCGGTAGTAGATGTTGGGGGACAGCGGCCACAGAAGCTGTAGGGAGCAGGTAGGCTTCAGTGGCGCAGAACCTGGTGGCCAGAGCAGCCAGGCCTCTGACGGCCCTGCCCCCCGCCCCCCAGGAGATTGACGGCAAGGCCCTGCTCCTGCTGCGCAGTGACATGATGATGAAGTACATGGGGCTGAAGCTGGGGCCCGCGCTCAAGCTCTCCTTCCACATCGACCGGCTGAAGCAGGGCAAGTTCTGAGCCGGGAGACGCAGCCTAGACACCTGAGGGGTCCACCGGAAGGGCTCAGCATTCTTCTCCCCGGAAGGGGGGGCCAAGCAGCCCACTGCCGGCGCCTCAGTGGATTCCGGGCCACCTCAGGACTCGGGAGGCCGTGTGGAGCCACCACTGCTCCCCGCTCCTGCCATGATATGTCCTTCCATGAAGGACCGACGAGGGGAGAGTGTGGGGCCCAGGGCTGGCGCTGCTCTTCCCCTCAGCCCTGCCTCGGCTCTGAGGTCCCTCTGTATTTATTTCTCAAGCCTGGTTGGCCTCCCACTGGGCGTTTAGACTGAACACCTTTCAGGTGATGGAGGAAGGGGCTGACCCCTGAGGCCTCAGAGGATAGGGCCCTGAATTGACACTTGGGCCCAGTCCCCCTGCCACCTGCTGGGCCTGGTGTGGCACCCCACTTCCCCACAACTCCTGCCACCTCCTCACAAGAGCTCCAGACTCCAAACTCATGGTGCAAACCTCTACCTTTTTAAAAAAAAAAAAAAAAAAGACCTTTTCTTATTGTTTATTGTTTCTGGCACGAGGGCAAGCCCCCCAGTTCATACTCCTCTCACTCCAGACACTGGGTTTCAGGAGAGAGACTGCCCTGCCCTGGTCCCAGAGAGGCGTGGCCCCTTTCCAAGGACATCACCCGAGGGCACTTTCTCTGTGGGATGGACACATCCTTCAAGCCTTGACCGTATCACTCAGCATGGGGAGGAGAGGGTTCCCCTCTTACTCCACTGGGCCCTCTGCAGCCCGGGCCTCATCTGTGGGAATGGGGAGTCCCCTGCCCCACACTGTCCCCCACCACAGCTCCTTGCCCTGGCCAGAACTACTGCCAAAGGAGGTTAGGCCCCGTGATTCTAGGCCACGAAGGCCATAAGGTGGATGGGAGGGAAGGGTCTGCAGGCTGGAATCTGGTTGTACCCTCTCACTGTCCAGATGCTTCCTTTATAAGCAAGTCAGCAGCACAGCTGCCCCCACTGCCATCCGGACTTCTTTTATGTCAGTTTGTTTATAAATAAAAACCAATATAGATGCCAGTGTGGTTTTAATCAGTCGGCAGAGCACTCCCCTTTCTTGGCCCTAGTTTCCTCATCCTTAAAGGAGGCGTGTAGACAAGATGATCCCCAAGAGTTCTTCTGATTCCAGCAGTCCCTAAAAAGTAGGCTGGCTGCCAGATGCCCACTGGGAAGCAGTGTGGAGTCCGTTCTCTGCCCTCAGAGGGCTGCGCTCTGGTGCAGCGAGACAGCAGGGAGCGCGGAAGCTGCCCGAAGCCCAAGCAGGAAGAGCAGTAGTTGGGTCAGCAGCTCCGAGAGCCTCCATGGCTGGGTTCCTCCTTGTCGCCGTCGTCAGGTGAGGAGAGACGCAGGCTCGCCCAGCTTGCGCCGACCTGGGGCCAGATACTCCAGGCCAGGGCCACACAGCCTCAGTTCTGCTGGGGCTGCAGGAGAAGGTGTAACGGACACTGTCGTGTCACTGCGGCCCCCATGAACTACTCCACAGGAATTAGAGTCAGTCTTTAAATCTTCACGGCAAACCCATTTGATAGATGAGGACATGTAAGGTCGCCGCCCAGGAAGCACCAAAGCAGGCGTTTGAAGCCAAGTCCTCTGACACCAAGGCCAACGTGGAGGTGCTAGTCAGTCTGTTTGTGAGGCTTTGGGTGGGTCGTTTCCCTTCTTTGGGCCCATGTGGCTATGAGGGTTTCAGATGAGACTTCTGAGGGCCCTACCAGCTCTCACCCTGGCTGGTGCCACCTTGGTGACTAAGTGATAACATCTTTTGCACTTGGCCCCTGTGAGGTTCTCACCACGGTTCCCGTGATGCAGTCTGGGTCAGGGCTGCCAAACCAGAGCAGGACTCTGTTCTCCACAGACTCCTGGACACTGGGGTGTGGTAGGCTGTGCCGATCGTTCATGGTACTCCCAAAGAGGGCCTTAGGGAACCCTGACAGCGAACTTCCGGATGTGATCCTTACCCAAGAGACAGATGCAGGGACTGAAGGTAACACCATGTGGAGGCAGGCCAGACACACTGCAGGGCTGTGCCTGTGGAGTCGGTCAGCATCCCCCTTGTCACCCACCCCCTTGTCACCAAGAGCATATGGTTTCCCAGCTTACTTTTGCGGAGTTATGTGCATTCTCTCATGTAAACCTCAGCCCCGCCTTTTGCAAGTGGGAAAACTAAAGCTTGGAGAGAGTTGAGGTACTTGCCCCAGAACTCCGTAGCTAATCAGGGGTGCCTGTAACACCCTCCGGGGGGCCGCTGTCCCAGATCCTGCTGACCATTCAGCTTCCACAGGCTAGCCTGGGGGCATTCACCTTGACGGCTGTCAGACGGAAACACCTGCCAGCAGGACGGCATGAAGCAGTCCCCTTCGGCAGGGTAGTCCCTGCAGAGCCCACCGCCATCCAGGTGACAGCTCAGGTGCAAGGGGATGGGACGTGTCAGGGAGCAGTGGGGTTTACCTTGGCTTCTCAGCACCATGCCCCGGGGGAGCAGTAACTCCCTAGTTTGTAGGCATAATGACTCTGTGGACATCACTTCCAGATCCCTGCAAAGGATGTGCCCCATTGACCCTCTGCACTAAGGAAGCCCAGAGCTGTGTCTTTTACGCAGATGTCTCTTGTCCAGATAATTTACAGTTCGGGTTCATTCTTACCCTAAGCAACATTGCCTTAAAACAGTTGACATTCCACTTTTATCTGGTTTCCAAGGGAACAGAACTAGAAAGGTAACCAAATGTCAGGTTCTGTAGGAGGGGAGAGGATTTGTTACCCCTTCACTCTTACTGCCCTAACCCCTGGGGACAGAACTGAGTGTCTTTTCAGGAGGAAAAAAAAAACTTTTGAAATTATTTCCCAAAGCCAAGCCTTCTAATAGTGACCCACAGTCATCCAGAGAAGCTGAAGGGGCCTCAGCAGGCCCATGCACACCAGCCGAGGTGCAGGGGAGACCACTCCATGAACCCCAACAGTTCAGCCCCCCACAAAATGGGAAGGCATCTAGGACTGAGGGCCAGAGGCCCCCTGGCACCAGCTTCACATGGCCCCCCCCCCCAATACTGTGACAAGGAGAGGACATTGACTCCAGCACTGAGGAGCATCAGGAAGCCCGTGTGCTTGAGGTGACAGAAGAGTCCAGGCTCTACCTAGGCACCACCTGTGCCCTCCCTGCTGCCGGCCATGTAGTCCCTGTCACCTCTGCCTTGTCACGCTGGAGCCTCCACAGCCCCCTTGTGAAATAACCTGAGATCTCTGTGGGCCGTGGCTCTGGTGGTCCACGTGGACACGGTGTCTGCCCTCACACGGAGGCCACGATCCCTCCTCAGGAAGAGCTGGAAGGTGGCTCCCCCCTCCTCCCTGCAACCAAAGCTAAAAACTTGGGAGAACCTTCTTGCCTTGGAGAGCCCAGACACCCCTCCCCTCATCATCCCTCCGCTTTTTGCACCTCCTTACCCTAATTCCCCAAGTCGCCCCATTCATCCGGGAAGCTCTACAGCTGGAAACCTCCAGTCCAGGGGCCATGACAGCCAAGCGTCACGACTACATTTATGTCCGGACTGCGACACCAAAGCCGCCGCGGGTGCTTCCAGGAGCCCACAGCTGACGAGTCCCAGTGTAAAGGCACGGGACCCGAGACAACTGTGGGTGGCTGGGGCTGGACCCTGTCAGGAATCAACAGGCAGATGGCCATACACCAGGCGAGGGCTCAAGACGGGAGCGCCCTGGGGCCCAGATGGCAAAGGCTGCGTGCACAGCACTTCTCCCCTGAGTTCCCGAGTCTGCTGTCCTGACGTCTCCCACACGACGGCTGAGCTCAGTCCCCACCTCTGCCCCTGCACTCTGCGCCTCGCCTGGCCTCCCGGACACCCATCCTTGACGTGCTTCCCGGGATCGTGGCCACGTGGGGCCACCAAGTGGCCACTCTCCAGATAACACGAGAAGAGCCATATCCGTAGCCTCCCTCTCCCCCTTCATCTTTGGGTCCACCTCACATCCTTACCTTTGAATTCAAGAGTTGTTTGCCTCTGGCTCAAAGTGGAGTCTGTCAGGAAGGTCACGGACATCCACTGAGGGGCTACTTAACCCCGTAACACGGAGCCTGTGTCCGCCACTGCCCGGCGGCCTCTTGGAAAGCGCGATGCCCTGAATAACCCAGTTACACTGCCATACGTGTCAGTATCTGAAATAGGATCGTGGAAGTGTACTTCGTGCTCACAGTGACCGTTTTCACCCCTCCCCGCGGAAGGAAGCAGGACGGCTGTGCTTTTCACACGCGGAGGTAAAAGGTCCCGGGAAATAGGTAGTGAGGTGGTTTGGAGAGACCCCCAGGAGGAGCAGGGGGAGTGTGGGCGGTCGGGTGCGGCGGGTGGCCTGACAGCAAGGCCTCTCGGGAAGGGAGCCGTGTCCTCTGGTGGTGCTTACAGCTTTGGTCTGTCAGGGCGCCTCTCCTGGCCGGCTGTTCCCGCGACGCAGGGCAACCCCACTGCACCCTCCTTCTTGGGCAGCTACGACCCCGGCTGAGCGGTTGCCGAGAGAGCGGCCCGTCAAGGCCGGGCCTAGACGGGCCTGAAGGGGGGCGGCGTGGAGAGCTCGCAGCCCTCATCCCAGAGCCGCGCACCACCACCGCTCGAAGCTGCCCCAGCCCAGCTTCTGGCTCGTCCCTGAGGGAAACAGAGCTCCCTTAGCCTCTTCAGGATGGCTGCCCAGAGAAGGGGGGGCAGCCCGCACGGCCCCAACAGCTTCCCCAGTCTGAAGCATCTGCCTCTGCCCTCCCCCCTCCAGGACTTCCAGAAGCTGCGTGGTGGGAACAGCTACCTGCAACTGCATAATGAAAGCATTTCTCAAAGCCCCCCTCCCCGCCCAAGAACAGATTGCTGCGTTAATAAAGGCATCATGGGTATCACCCATGTCCTGGTCCCTGTCGAGCAGCAGGTGACAGCCCTGTCCTTGAAAAGGGATGGCAGGTCTTGACTGAGTGCTCAGGGCTCTTCTGGCCGGCAACCTCCGGCCCTGGCGCCGTGCGCTCTGATTCATGCTGGGAGCGGCCGGGCTGGCGGCGCTCAGCCGAGCCTGGGGCCGGGGACGGAACGGGAAGGTGGGGACTGAAGAGGACCGGCGTGGGCACCGGGGCCAGGAGAGGCATTACAGGAGGAGGAAGTATGTCCTTGGCCCCGGGCCCCAGGGACTCCGGGAGCGGCCCAGAGGGAGCCACACAGCCAAACTGTAGCGTGTGATGTACGAAGTGTCCCTACCTTGGGGATGGGAATGGGGGAGTTTCCCCAGCCCAGGCGTGAGGCTGGCCGAGACATTGGCATTATCAACTCCCGTGAGATCACAGAGGGGGTTGCGCAGGCCCCGCCCGCCTCCCCCGCAGCTCTGGTTCTGGCTGCCCCTCGCCAGGCCCCCAGGTGCCCCCGGGGAGCTGCTGGCCAGGGGTCAGGGGTCTGTGGGAGCTGAGGGCTGGCACCTCCCACGCTCCCCCGGGAACCATCAGGACATGAGGGTCAGAGGCCTCCCTCTTCCTCCTGTTCCTGTTTGTCCCGAATGCCCCCACCCCGGCCGTGCTGGGCCCCAGGCCCTGACCTTCTCAAGGAGCCAATCTGAAAAGATGCAGGCTGGTGGCAGCCGCCCCACAGAGCGGAGGCCAGGTGTGCGAGGGTGAGTGGGGGGGCCGCTGGGTGCCAAAGGTGCACAGCTCAGGAGTGAGGCCCCCGGCCTGGCGGGAGGGGGCGTACTTAGGAGCCCCGGCTCTGCCCCTCCTCTCTTCTGCTTCCTGGACTCCGTCTAGACCAGGCCACGAGCCCCCTCAAATTAGCTGTGCATGTGTGGAGGCCATCTGTGGGAGGGGCCGAAGCTTTCATGGGTCAGGGAGCCCCTGCCCTAAATCCCTCAGGCGCAGCCCTGACTGGTTCACAGCCTCGGCGAGGCTCACCCCAGCGTCGTCGGAGCAGGCGGGGAGGAGCCCTGGGTGACGGCTTCCTCTCCAAAGGCCCCTTGAAAAGGTTCCCCTGGGGCCGGGAGGGAGTAGTCATCTCTGATGGGCAGGAAATCCGCAGCTTTTCCTCCCGCCTGTGGCCTGGTGGGGGGAGGACAGGAGGCCTGCGGCCCAGAAGGGGATGCGGCGCGGCCCTGAGAGCGGAGTCTGAGGGGCCCCTCTACACCCCCTCGGTCTTCCCTGCAGTGGAATGGAGGGGCAGGCCCGCACGCCCTGTTGTCTGCCTCACCGCTGACTCCCCTTTCCTGTCCTAGGCCTTGGGTGGGTGGCAGGCCCCTTTCGGCGGGCCCTCTACCGTCCCTCCCTCTCTCTGGCCCTGCCCAGCCCCTGCCCATGTGTGAACCTCCCAGGAGCCTCGGCAGCCCGAGACCCAGGTCGGCCCCAGGAGGAACATCCCAGAAGCCCTTCTGAGGGAGACCTCTCCAGAGACCCCCACCCCAGGAAGAGATCACGGCAAACCCAGGTGCAGGAGCCCCTCATGGAGCCCCCAGACAAGCAGCCCCCACAAGAGCCCCCCGGGGACGAGTCCCCGCCTGAGGACTCGGGCCTCCAGACAGCACCCAGCACGCACATTCTCTATGTGGGCCACCTGAACCCCCAGTTCTCGGTGCCTGTGCTCACCTGCCTGCTCCGGGACGCCCTGGAGCGGCTGGAGCTGCCGGTGGCCCGCGAGCACATCGAGGTGGTGAGGCGCCCACGGAAGGCCTGTGCGCTGGTGCAGGTGGCCGCCCACGAGGCCACGCTGGCCTCCCTCCCCTGGCGCCTGCAGACAGCCCTGGAGGAGCACCAGATCCCCGAGGAGCTGGCGGCCCGTGGCAAGGAGCTGGTGCTGGCCAAGGGCCCGGGGCCCTGGAGCCGCAAGGCGGTAAGTGAGGCTTGCCCGGAGCCTCGCGGGGCGGGGGAAGCCTGGGCGCGGCCGGGCTGTGCTGGGGCGCAGGGGCGGCGGGTGGCGGCGTGTCTTCGAGGAGCCGGGAACAGCTCTGCAGACTGGCAGCCTCCCAGGAGGAGCGGCACTTGCGGTCTGCCTCCAGCCTGGAAGCCTGTGAAGAGAGGCCACGGTGCGGGCCACCCCCCACCTCCCCGGGGTCCTTCTGCATTCCGTCCTCTGGCCGGAGGGGACGCGTGTTTTCTCCTGGCGCACCTCATTCCTGCAGTTGCCCGCCGGCGGGGCCGCTGCAGGCCAGGCGGTGAGGCGGAGAGCAAGGGCTGGGCCCTGCCCGCCAGGAGCCCTCAGCGCTGAGCAGGGCCGGACACAGCCAGTCGCCCAGCTGCGGGCCAATCTCACAGAAGAACGGAAATCCCAGCTGGGATTTAGGGAGTGGAAGGACGTTCTAGGCAGGGGGCATGGTGAGGGGCAATGTCCCATTTGCAGAAGAGCAAGCCATTTGGTGGCCCTGGAGCTCCGGCTGAAGGCTGCCGAGGAGCTGAGGAAGAAAGCTGGGCCACAGCGCAGGGTCCGGGCCGCCAAGGGCCGCAAGACCAAAGCAGAGCAGGGAGGCTGCTGGGGGTGGGGGGTGGGGGGTGGGGTGGTCTTTATGGGGGATGGGAGGGAGCGTCAACTCCCTGTGGCTAAGGTAGGACACTCTGTGAGACAGGTGGTCTTGGTTTTCCTTTTCTTTGGGGATGAGAACTCTGTGGTGTTTCGATTGTTGCGGAAGTGAACAGCTTTGTGAGCCTGACTGCATGTTTGTGTGACAGTTTCCTCATGTTTCTGATGAACTGTCTTGTCCGGGAGCCACGGGGCTGGTAGGGATGTGCCCCTCGCCACCGTGCCCCAGCCCCCACTGCGCTGCCGGCCCCAGAAACCACTGCTGGAGATCGGGAGGCAGCAAGGAGCCAGAGTCAGCGAGGAGGGTGGATGGGACGGGAGGAGCCTGGAGGTAGGGAGGCCGCGTGAGGCCCAGACTCGGCCAGTGGCCATGAGCCTGCTCACGCACAGAGGCCTGGAACAGAGCAGAAACCATGGACAGGGTCTCAGGAGGGCTGGAGGAGGGCTGAGATTCAGGAGGACTGGTCAGCGGTCCAGAAAGCGACAGGCAGGCGTTTCAGGGAGACCAGGAAGGGGGTGGGTTTCTGGGATCCCCCCTCACAATTCAGAGACCTGTCACAGGGGACCTCAGGCTGCTGAGGTATGTCCTGGAGTGATCTGGCCCTGGGCCTCAGAGGCCCGCCTCTAACGAGGTGGGCAGAGCTCGGCCACAGCAGCTCCAGCTCCCAGCCCCGGGAAGGAGAGCGCATCGTACCCAGCACGCACCCCGCCGCCCCGGGAAGGAGCGGTGGCGGGTCAAACCCTTGCCTCAGCGCATCTCCCGCCCTGGCTACGGGACGGTGGGCAGAATCAGGCCCCTCCGCTGGGAGGGGGCATCAGGATGGCTGAGCGGCTGGGCCCCCCCGAGCGGAAGGGGGTGTCCCGTCCCCCTCGCTGCCAGGCTCGGGGCTCCTGACTCTCAGCCCTCGCCCCAGCAGGAGAAGGACAGCCGCCCGAGCCCCCGCCCCAACCCCAGACCCACCCACAGCACCCCAGGGCGGGCCCTGCAGAGGTCCCGGGGCCAGCCGGGTGGCACGCGCTCCGACAGCGCCATCGTGCACCAGGAGATAACGGGCCAGGAGCGCCTCTTCCAGGGCGCCTTCCTGGGCAACGAGACGCGCAGCGTGGAGTTCAAGCGCGGCGGCGGCGAGTACCTGAGCCTGGCCTTCAAGCACCACCTGCGGCGCTACGTGTGCGCCTTCCTCAACAGCGAGGGCGGCAGCCTGTTCGTGGGCGTCGAGGACAGCGGCCTGGTGCAGGGCGTGCGCTGCAGCCACCACGACGAGGACCGCGTGCGCCTGCTCGTGGACTCCATCCTGCAGGGCTTCCAGCCCCAGGTCTTCCCCGACGCCTACACGCTCTCCTTCATCCCGGTGGTCAGCACCTCCGCCTCCGACGCGCCGCTCAAGGTGAGCCGCCGCCAGGAAGCTCTCGGGGTCTGGCCTGTCCCCCCCCACCCCTCCCACCCCCGACTCAACGAGGGAGGGCCCGCCTCCACTCTGCCGAGCAGGGCTGGGTGGGGACGGGGGCCAAGGGGACCGGGGAGAGTGACGGGAGGAGAGGCTGGAAGTCCCGCCCCCAGGCTGCTCCGGGAGCCCCCGGGAGGGAGCCCCGGGATGTGGGGGGGCCGCAGTGCCTGCCAGAGTCGCTGTCACCCTTACCAAGGTGATCCGCCTGAGCGTGCACGCCCCCAGGGCCCAGGCCGAGCCGCAGCTCTACGAGACCGACCAGGGGGAGGTGTTCCTGCGGCGGGACGGGAGCATCCAGGGCCCGCTGTCCGGCCACGCCATCCAGGAGTGGTGCAGGCAGGTGAGCGGCCAGGGTCGGGGCCCCTCACCGCGCAGTCCGGGCCATGCCATCAGGTTCCCCCGGTGCCCCATCACCCGCCAGAACACGGGAGGGCTGCACTGAAAGCAGCCCACACACTCGGGGGCATCGTGTGGCTGGCCGAGCCGGGGGAGTGGCATATGGAGAAGGCTGAAGACCACCCCAAAGACTGTAGTGCATTTGGGGCGAGGCCCTTACGATGAGGAGGCAGTAAGTGCTGGACACAGTCCCAAGAAAAAGCCTTTTCAAGAGGGCCACATCAGGTGGCAGAGAAGCAGTGGAGGGCAAGGGGCTGCCGGCGAGAGAGGGAAGGACGTGATGGGGCGGCGGCCCACCCGGGTCTGCCCCTGGGACCCGAGGAGGCTCCAGAGGGTGGGTCAGCCCGGGGTCTGGGATGCTGGCAGGCCTCCGGGCGGGCGGCTTCCCTCAAGACCCAGGGCTGACATGTCAGGGGTGGCGGCCGGGCCAGGGACCTGGCTTGCACCTCGCCGGGCCCATGTGGTTCCCGGTGGCCTCGAGTAGGCCCCCCAGGGCCCTCCTGGATCTCGCCCTCCTCCATCGGCTCAACCCCAGGCGGGGGCAGGGCGCGGCCCCCGGCGGCCCCAGCATGGACCTCTACCTCTGTGGCACCCGCAGAAGTGGGCGGCCGAGCTGAGCAAGCTGGAGCAGAGGCTCAAGGTGCTGACGGCAGAGAAGGAGGAACTGAGGCAGCAGCTGCAGCAGCCCGCGCCCGTCTCCTGCACATGCTGCGTCCTGTGAGGGCCCCGGCGCGCGGGCGGGCGACAGAGTGGCGCAGGGGAGGCCAGCTCCACTGGCAGATGCGGGACTGCCTGTGTGAGCCAAGTCCTCGCCCTGAAAGCCATCTGGGCTGCTCGGAGGTGGATGGGGGCGCAGCCGTCCACGCTCCTTCAACAACAGCCCGAGGGCAGGCTTCAATCCTGAGCAGACCCCGGGCTTTGGAGCTGAGGAACTGCTCTTAGCCTGAGCCCCCAGGAACCTTACTTCCAGAAAGAACTGCTAAAAACTCGGCCAGAGCCATCCCAGGGCCAAGCTGTGAGGGACTGCCCTACTCCCTCAGACGCTCATTTTGCCCGGGCTGGGGTCTCTGACCCCAGCGGCGAGACGGGCCAGAAAGGAACGTGTCCTCTTGGGAAAGCCTTTCTGCCAATGGCAAGGCACACTCAGTCACCGGGCACCCGACCCTGGGCTGGCTGGAACTTGTGATTGTCCCAGCTCTTGAATAAATTACATGCACCTGGGGCAAGGATGTTCTTTCTCGGCCGCGCAGTCAGCCCACTGGACACAGCTGAGTCCTGAGTCCCATGGCCAGCCCACCTCTGTCCAGGAGGCCGAGCCAGCCTGGGGGCTCCTCCCACCCAGAGCTGGGGGGCCCCGACAGTTGCAATCCACTCCAGCTCGACCTTACATACCGGGTCCCCTGGAGGGGGGGACAAACTGCTACCTCTTTGTTCAGCTTCTTCATCTGTAAGACAGTGAAATGCACAGGGAGCAGGGGCACTTGGTCATCATCAGACTGACGTCCTATGTCTCCCCAGCACCCACTAGCACCTGCACAGGGTGGGACCTCCAGGCCAAGCACCCTCCAGCCACTAGTGAGGATCCCCCCCTCATCTCCACCAGCAGAGCCCGACACTCCCGAGCCAACATCTGATCATGCCATGCTAGCAACCAAAGCCCTGCAGGAGCTCCCCATTTCATCAGCGGCAAATTCCAAACAGCGGGCTACCCAATTCTGCACAACCTGGCCCATCTGACCTCAGCCCCTCTGCCCCTTGCTCGGGTGTTCCCGCTACAGAGACCCATTGTCTCCCGAACACACCTGCTGCAGGGCCTTTGCACTGGGTGCTTCCCCGCCTGGAAGGCTGCTCCCCCGAGCTGCAGGGCTGCTGTTTCCTCTGGGCTCCTCCTTCAAGTGGAGGGGAAAGCCAATTCCCTACCCGCCCTACTGCAGATGACACCTCCCTCCCCCTTGCCTGCTTCTGGCCTCCTTCCTCCGCACACATGTCAGTCACACTCTAGCTTTCCTTGTGTTCCCTGCGCCACAGTAGAATACACGCTTCCGGGGACAGGGATTTGGGTCTGTTTTGTTCATTGCTAACGTTCAGAACCTAAACCACGGCTGACAGGTCACAGATGCCAAATAGCAACCTGCTGGGGAAACGAGCAATACCCAGCTTAGGGTCCAAGCCACCAGAAGAGCGTGGCACCTGGTCAAACAGGGCATTTCACAGGACGGCCACAGAACACACTTGCGCTGCTCCGCTCTCCGTCGTTGGGCTAGAGGTCCTTGGCCGCATCCGGAGTAGACGGAGCAGCTCTGGCACTGCAGCCCCTGGGTCGTCGGCCAGGAGACCCCTCCTGTGCCAGGCTCGGCTGCTCGGAGACTCGCTCTTCCCACTTACCAACCGCGCCAGCAAGGGAGGCCGGTCTCGTGGCACGTCACTACCCAACTCCTGCTGCTCGTCCGCTGGGCTCCCCGGTCACCCAAACGCAGGGCCGGAACCAAGTTTCCAGAGGCTCCCTGAGAACCGCACAGAGGATGTGCTGCTGAGGAAGTCGGGGGCATTTGTGAGCCCCGTCCACATGCTGGGCACAGGCTAGAGGCTGGTCCGGGCAGCACGACCCTCAGAAGTGCCCCTCCCGGGACACAGCCGGTGGCGACAAAGACCAGGTGAGCTGCTCCAGGCCGCTAAGCCCCGGCCCGGCTGGGTGGAAGTGCCAGGGCGCCCGCTGCCTCGGCCAGCGGGGCGGAGGGGGGCGCAGGGCTGCTGGGGCTCCACCGGCCCCGGACAGCCAGCCGGGGTCCCTTCTCCACAGGGTTCCCCGAGCGGCCAGCACTTAACCACGGCCAGCTGGGGCCCGGGAACGTGTGCAAACCGTCCCTCGCCCACCGAGCCCTCAGCGTTGTACGGCGCGGCGCTGCCACGTGGGCACGTCGGGAAGGATTCAGGCCGAGCCCACCGGGCGCGAACGGGGCTCGGAACCCACCCCGTCAGCCGCGTCCCAAGCGCCAAGCCAGGCGTGAAGACCTCCGTGAGTGACACGCTTTACTTCGGTCCGCGAGAGACGGAGACGGAGGTGGCGCGGTAGCTCCTGCTTCGGGGCCCCAGCGGGGACGGCGGCCTGGAGCCGGCGAGCACAGGCACGCAGGGAAGCCGCTGCTTCTCCCGATCTCCCCACGGAGCTGCGCTAACCGCGGAGGAACATTCTTCTCCCCAGCCCGGTTTCTCGAATGTCCGAGGCACGGCGGTTGGCCGCGGACCGGCAAACCAGCCTGAGCCCCGGCCTCGGCCTGTTCGGAGGAGCCAGCTCACGAGGAGGCGGGCTCAGCGGCCAGAGGGCGGGTGGTGCGGACGGCAGCAACAGGCCCCAAGGAGCGCAGGGTCAGTGGCGCTGATGTCACTCTGGGGAGAAACCACTCGGGACACTGCCCTGGACGCAGAAGGCCGGGGGACAAGAGCACCAGTGGCGGACAAAGCGGTCCTGCTGGCTGACAACCGTCGGCCCGCCGCTCCCGGTTCACACGCACGAAGGCCCCATCCACGCCCGGCAGAGGGAGGGACCCCCGTGAGTAACACGGGCCTCCCCTCTTTCCCACAACCAAGCAGCACCCACGCTTCTCTGCATCTCTGTATGCTGGGAACCCGAATTTGAAGCCTTTGGGGGAAATTCTGGTTTCCCACGAAAAAGAAAGGCTCCTCTCAGTTTTTAAGCAGACGATCAGCTCATCCACTTAAGGCTGCCCCCACCGAGGACAGCCAGGTGCGGACCGGAGGTGACATGGGCACGTCCAGGACCGCACCGAGACATTTCCCGCCCGGCCGCGACATAAAGAGCACGACACACAAAGGCGTGTCTCGTTCTGCGTCATTTATTTAAGTTAGAGTACACACGGAGTCTTAGCCGGAGGACAGCGGGCACGCGGCGGTGCCTACGGTTACACCACGTTAAGAAAATAGCTTTTCCAATTGCAGTTCAATGGCAGTAACGCCATTCTGGAAGGACAAACTCCCCTCGAGCAAAGCTGTCTATATAGGAGAGGCTCTGAGAGGCAGTTTCCCCAAAAGATTCTTTGTTCTTTTTTTTAAGCAACCCCTTGATGCAAGGAGTATTTCCCAGCCCCAGGGAGGGACTCGCGGCCAGAGGACAGGGATCCTGAAACCACTCTTCAGAGAGACAGACTACTCGCCGTTCCACGTGACACCAAACCAACCGTTCCCTTTGGCCGCCGCGTCCCCGCCACCACGGGCAGCGAGAGGCCCCGCAGAGCAGCAGTGCCGAGGCTGCTTCCGGTTTCACCGCTCCTGGTGGCAAGCAATGCCCTCGGGTTACCAGCACCAAGTGTCGTCAGCACTCACTAACTGATCCCTCCTCGGTCCACGGGGCACACGCCTTGTGGTCTAGGCATTCCAGGGGAAGCAACGGGCTGCACGCTTGAATCCACGATGACGGGAGGTAGTTGGAGAAACGAGGTGATTGCTGGGCACCCCCCCGGCGCGTGCGTCATCCACCCCCGCCCAGAGGCCCCCCCCTCCTCGGCGGAGCGCCGTGGAGACCACGTGGGGTGTCGACACAGGGCGGCACTGGGGAGGGGCCGGCACACAGGATGGGACATGCAAGTCACAAAGTCTTCCAAATACCTTTCCCCCATAATAAAATAATCTTAATAAAAACATAATTTAAAGGAAGTGTCAAAAGTTGAGTGTAAAATCAAAGCTGTAAACTCTCAAAGTCCGAAGGCGCTCTTGAAGAATCACCCCTGTTTAAAAATAAAAAGAGCAGTTATATGACATATATGCAAGTAGGAAAGTTAGAGGTCATAGTCGGCTGCTACTGCAAAC
Source organism: Mirounga angustirostris (assembly GCF_029215605.1). Taxonomy (NCBI): domain Eukaryota; kingdom Metazoa; phylum Chordata; class Mammalia; order Carnivora; family Phocidae; genus Mirounga; species Mirounga angustirostris. The sequence goes on from NW_026991712.1 coordinate 158,593,850, forward strand.
CATGCCCGCTTCCCCGTGAAGACCAGGAACAGGAGCCTAATATGGGTCATTAGAAGCTAACTCCGGAATTCCTGCACAGTCCTACACTTCCCAGATCGTACGAGGCTTCCTCCTCCACCCCAATGCTGGCGTTCTTGTCCACGCACCCAGCCTCCCCACAGGGCCGCCAGCAGGGAGAGTCGGGACTTAACCGACTACCCGGCCCCCGGCTGGGAACGTTCGCTTCTCTTGCGGGCAGTTTCCCGGACCAGCAGGCAGCCCACAGCAGACCGGAGACAGAGGAGTGCATCCGTGCCCGGACACAACCACTGCCCCCCCGGGGGGGGGTGAACCCATGCCTCCCGCCCCGCAGGGGCTGCCACAGGCCAGGCGGCTCGGCATCCAGGGCCGGAGGGCACAGTCGCGCAGCCCAGAGGCCTCTGTGGTGAGCTCGAGGTGTGCAGGGCTCAGGTCACCTGCCTGTGCCGCACGCCGGGAGCTCTCCCCCGCTGGGCTGGGGCCCCCACCTGTGGGACCACACCACATCCCTGCTTCTCCTTTCAGACCCCACAGACGCCTGCCCCCCCGCAGCCCCCTGCTGGTACTCCCACCAGCAGGTGAACACACTTCACTCGGTCATCACAGTAACACTGAACATAATTTACGGCAGGGCTCGCAACCACCCACGTCAGGAACATACAAACGCTGTCACTGTGAAGACTGACATTCCAAGTCTGCCCAATAAGCGTTCCGATTTTAAGGGATTTCCAGAATAAGCAGCAATCAACATAAGTGTTGTATGTTGTGTCAATTTTAAAGCACTTCCTGACGAAAGCCTGAGTTTCTACAAACATGACCATTCTATCACATCGGTCACCTCCTTCAAGATTCTCCAAGTTTATGGCTACATGAGATAACAGGGTCTGAGAGCCCAGTTTCCCCAGGTTTGATCAGACTGGCACCTGAATGTCACAATTGGCAACAAGACAACTGCCCAGTGGCTGGTGTCCCTTCCGCCCTGCACTGGAGCCCCGAGGCCCGGGGGACACCGACGCTGTAACTCAGGGAGGCCTCGCCCACCTGATACCCACACCGACCTTACTCTGGCAGATAAAATCCTCAACATCAGACTTTCACGGCAGCTTACAATTCTAGCGTAATCACCATTCAAACGAACGAAGATACTAGAGCTGAGAAATGCCACTTACGTTACCATCAGTCATGATTTATTGATGGGAACTTCAATTCGGTGATTTCAGAGTCCGGGGAGCTGCTTCCACTCCTGTCACTGTAGGTGTCCCTGTGGAATTCGGATGGTTTATTCACACGCTTTCCTCTCTGTGTCCCTAGCCACAGACCCACAGGACCTTCGTCCGCACACAGCAGGCGTCAGGGAGATGCTCTCCTGCCTCACGTACTGAGCACAGAGCTGCAGAGGGGTTTTCTTCTAGTTAGGGAAGCTACACGTTCGGTTTGTACTTCACTCCTGGAACTCCAACCCCCAGCTCAGAGTGAGGAACCGGTTCTGAAGGAAGGGAGTGGCGAGGCAGGGATCCACCGGGGCTGTGAGAGCCAGCGGCCCACGGACCCAGGGCCACGATGCCACACGCGAGCCCGGGGGCCAGGTGCCATACTGACGGCCCGGACCCCGCGCAGGGGAAGCTCCAGGCGGCACACAGGCAGCCCGAAGGGACCCCCCGGAGGACAGCACGCCCGCTGTGACGAGCCGGGGGCCCCCCCGACAGACTAGAGAAGAGTGACCGCACCTGGGCGAGAGCCTGCAGCCTTTCTGAAGGTAATGCGGGAGCCTCCCCACGGAGGCCAGCAGGAGGCCAAAGTATGGAGGTGAAGGCTTGATGGGCCTGGACAGGAACTCAGGGTGGTACTGAACCCCAACGAAGAAGGGATGATCTGAAACAGAAACGCCAAAGCAGCACTTTTGTCACGTGCATAGAACACAGGAGATGAGCAAACCCTGTCAGATATTTCACGTTTCTACAGACCCTAAAATTACCTAAAACTAGCATCTTGATGGGAATGCAGGTAAAGGCAGCCCCAAAGCTGGGGGGAGCAGACGCCCTGGCCCCGCACACTGTTGCCCTGCTGGCTGACGGGCCCTCCTCTCCCAGGTCCCCGCCCGGCTGGCCCTGCTCCCCGGCTTCCTCCCATCAGAAGCAGGGCTCAAGGACCAAGGGCGAGCTCTCATTCTGGAGAATGAGGACCAAGGCCAGAAGCGCAGCGCTGCCCGCGGGAGGATGGGCTCCCCGGGGCCCCGGGCGCCTGTTCCCCAAGAGCACCCCCAGCAGCACGGGGCTGCCTCCTCCGGCCGTCAGGTCAGCGCTCCCAGGCCCCCGCACCCGGACCTGCTAAGCCCCCCTCACCCCTGACGGCCACCCCGCACTCACCCTCCAGCTCCACGATCTCCATCCTCTCTCCCCCAACGTCCTGGCCGACGAACTTCAGGCCCTGCTCTTCCAGACACTTCTTCAGGACTGGATTCACCTGCAGGCACACGAAGAGTAAGTCGGCTGACCTCTCAGCTTGCTGCGTTTCCAGAGTCGCCAGCAGGAGAAAAGTTGAAAGGTCACTAAGCTCAACTCCTCACCTCAAATCTGTGGCGGTGCCTCTCTTCCAGGTAATCGGGATCTCCGTAGAGTTTCCCTGGCAAAAGAGAGCAGGCTGATGCAAAGAATGCTGATTCACGAACCTACTCAACCGTATCCTGCTCCCAGTGTCCTTCCCACCACCGACGCGGCCGGGCCTCTGAAGGCGGCTCTGGGCGCTCCTGCCAACTAGGGCCACCTGCCCGCAGCAGCGCAGCCTAGACTTGTCCTTGGGCTCTGACTCTTCTGACCACGCCAGGAAAAACTGTCACAGAGACCAACGTTTCCACACCGCCCCCCAAGTGCATGATTACTGCGATTCAAAGCCCTTTCCGCTGGAAACTGCCCTGGAAAACACACCAGGATGCACCAGACAGCTGAACCTAGAAAGACACTTCCAGAGCTGCGGAGGTGGCCTGCGGGGCAGCCGTGTGGGTAAGCCACGGTCCGCAGAGCGTCGTGGCACTGGCACTGCATGCGCTCAGGGGCCGCGGTGGGGGGGGGTCCCCAAGTCCACAGAGCACGGAGCTGGGAGCACTGCACGGTCGCCTACTCAACTGACTCAAACGGTGACAGACACAGGGGCCCTGCTAATATAAAGACAGCATTTTCCTAGTGAGCAAGAGAAGGAGACTGACTGCAGCCATTCTCAAGTATTTTCTTCCCGATTTTCCCTAAATCTCTAGCGCCTATTACTTTTAGAATAAAAACGATTTCGGTTGGCCCACACAAAACTGCCTTTCTGGCGGACAGCACCTGCCACCCCTGGCAGTTGAATTCGGTTCCCCCGAACAGCCTAGGGGAAGGACTGCGGGGGACTGCACCTCACTGCCTCCTTCCCGTGAGCCGCCCGCACCCGAGACCCCCGGGCCCCTGAGCGCACTGCCCGTGCGCTCTCTAAGAGCCACACTGCTTCTTCGGCTATTACAGCGCATCCTAAAAGGACGGGAGTAGGAAGGGGAAAAAAACGCGAAAGCAAGAACAAAACCCAAAAAGCCAGCCTGGCTCTTCGGAGCCCCAGCAGCAGCCCAAGGCGTGTGTCCTGGACGTGCAGGAGGCGGAGGCGGGGGGTGGGGGAGGGGGTAGGCAGCTCTTACTCATGACCGAGTTCTTGGTCTGGAACAGGGTTCTCCTCTTGCCCAGCCTCATGGTTCCGCCCATCTGCCCAGGATTGTGTTCTGGCATGTCTATGACCTGGGGGTGTTCAAAACACAAACACGCACTACCACACTCTGCTTCCGTTAGCAGACAGACTGCCTGCACTGAGTGACAAGGGCCTGTGAGCAGCCCTAACCCCCAGCCCCTGCTCAGAGACGCTTGCCGCTGGAGGAGAGGCCTTCCTCTCATCGTTCATAACCTGTGTCGGGTAGGGACTTAAGCCTTCAGCCTGTTATCCTGAGCTGCCCCCACCCTTGGCCATTCCTGCCCCCAGCGCTTTGGATCATGAGGGCTGCTGGGCCTCAGCACGTTCTGGAGACTTAACCCAGCAGCACGGATGTGAGACTGGATAGGTTATAACACATGTCTCCTCCACCGGACTGATGAGCTGCTCAAAGGAAAGGAATGCTTCTCAGGGTTTGCCGTGTCTCAGCCAGAGCTTGGTGAACGTGTGGGCAGCACAGAGTGCGAGGCCTCCGAGCCACGACAGCCCAGCGCACGGCTCAGTCCCAGGCTCCTCTGAGCACCTCCTGGCCTCGAGGACCGTCTCTGGGCCTTGCCTTCCCACCACCGTGAGGCTGCACCCTTCAAACCCTTCGCTCTTCTCTCCTGAGCTCTTCGTCTGAGCAAAGTTCAGTTTGAAGTCAACAAGCATATACTGATGCTGTTTAAATGCCCTGAGATCAAGAGCTCTGTCCACCTTGTTTATCACAGCATCTTTGGTATCAAGAACAGACCTGTCACCCCCGGGTGGGAGATGTGAAGATGAATAAAGGCGCTGTCCCTCCCCAGGAGCCACATTCCTCTGACCGGAGACCTCACATGAGGGATGCGGGCCTCCAGAAGCTTTAGTTACCATTAAACATGTTCGTTCAACAACCACGTTCCTCGGGTCTTGAATAACATGCCCGTCTCCCCAGCTTGTCGGGGAGGAAATGAACGAGTATCTGTGAAGTGGTGAGGACAGCGCCTGGTGCACAGTAGGGCCCATGTGTTTCTTCCCAGCAGTGTTATGCTCTCCTGGGGGCCAGGGGGAGCGGGGATGGAGAATTATTCTAACCAGGAACCACCCTGGTTGGCTGGCGTGATACCTGTCTTAAACATTTTCTGTTGCAAACTGGGAAGAGAAGCGAGAACTTACACTACGAAAAATAAAAGTTCTTCCCATCTGGTCTGAGGGTTCCATGGACGGACCCAGGGGTCTCCTTCCTGTGTCTGAGCACTAAGTGCTCTCATGAACGCCCCCTCCACGCCCTTCTAAGCCCTCATGAGGTTCAAACACTGGACTCACCACAGGATGATTGGTCTTAGGGTCAAACTCTGTAGAATTGGCATCTGAAAAATCGAAGTACTTATGTTATGAAAATAGTTATAAACAACAGTGATTATTTTCGAGTATCATTCCTAAGCTCTAAACTACAATTTCCCTCCCCAATTCCAAGTGACCGTTCAGTGATTCAAACAAAAACCAGGCATAACATTAAGACACGAAGTACTCAGTGCACACGGGTGAATGTTTGCCATCTGTGAGCTCTCTGGAAGTCAAGCCGCACAAAATGGGGAAATTGAACCCAGTGGCACAACCCCATCATCTTTATTTAAATACTGCCTCCTTATGACCGTTTGTACACTGTTCTTAGTTCTCCCCTTCTCGTTTCAGAGTGTCTCTCTCCAGGACGGACAACACATTTCTCTCCTCTTCGGCATCTTCCATGTCGCCCTGCCCAACCGCCTCGCGCAGCAGCTCAGTCAGGAATTCACTGATCTTCCTTCCTCTCCCTTACTGAATTTATGGTCTAGCCATAAGCAAAACCACTAAAGACTAAAAGGAAAAGAACCCAGTTCCTGGTACAGCCCGGCTCCCTGTGTGTGACAGGCCCGGTATCCTTCCCTCCTAGGCCTTACCAGGGCCAGGTCCCAGCTGAAGGTAAGTTCGTCACCAGGTCACCCACCCACCTGGGGACCCGAGTGGGCGACGGATTGTGGCCGGGAGAGGGTTCAGGGTGCCCAAAGGGCCAGCTCTAGGGCGGCGGGTGGCTAGGACAGCACCTGCCAGGGGCTCAGGAGCCAGAACTAAAGGGCATGCAGCCTGGACTGGCCACCACGCCCTCCGGTAAGTGGGAGGCGGCCTCTCGGAAACGTCTACAAGGAGCCCAATCCCAACAGTAAGCTGGCCGCGGGAGAGCCACTCGTCCCTTGTGGAGCCAGACTGCTTTCACGTTCCTCAGGATGCTTGGTTTCTTTTTCTTACAACGTCTAAGGTCTTTCTGAAAACCTCGTGTTTGTCAGCTGGGCTACAGAGACGAGAGGGGCTGTGTGGGCTCTTCCGTCGGTGGCCCCAGTGAGCCTCGCCCCCGCAGTCGCACTGTGTGGTCCCCTCTCCCACCAGCTGCGCTGGGCCTTGGGACACGAGCAAGCTTGGTAAGTGCCTGCACACCGGGCCTGTCATTTTGGAAGCCAGTAGGTCGCCTCGCTGTGACATGCCTCGGCTGAATGAGTGAATGATGAGTCTTGCTCCGTGGAGAGAACCATCTGGAGGTCCCTGCTGGGCAGAACTGAATGCACGGCAGGATGATCTGATGCACCACAGGGAGCAGAACCCCAGCCAGCCAAGTCCACTCACCCCACGGCACTCTGAGACATGATGAAACGCTGATGGAAGCCACAGGGCCTTCGGGTGGCCTGGAGAGTTGGCGAGGCACAGAGAATTTCCTATCTGCCAGGCACCGTGCTGGGACTATTTACATGCATTATTTCATTCGGTTCTTACGACCACGAGAAGGAGGTACCGCTATCACCCCATTTTACAGAAGACACAGAAGCCAGAAAGGCTAAGTAACTTATCTAAAATCACCCCCCATAAGGGAGGGTCAGAAGCTGGGCCCAGGTCTGACCAGCTCCGGGGCCCAAGTTCATAGAACTGCACAGCCTCACGCAGGCCAGAGTTTCCTCGCTCAGCCAGCTCAGGGATGGTGGCCATGGTGATGGGCGGGCGGGCAGCTCCGGAGCTGGAAATGCAGGGGCAGAGAGCCAGGCTGCGTGCTCGGCTGTGACCCCTCCTTCCTGAGGTCTGCGCAGAGGAGTGGAACTTTCCCTCTGTACACACGGCACTTCCCCTCTGCCGTGCCCCACAAGGTACCTCAAAGCCAGGCCTGGCCTTCTCCAGGGCCCCCGGTCACCCAGTGGGCGCCAGGCTTCACTCCCTCCAGGAAACACTTCAGCAAGGATTTAACAAGGTTTTTAATGAACACTTACCTTGCCATCCCAGCACATTTCTTGAAAATTCAACCACTGCCAACTGCATCCCTAAGCACACACCTTGCAGGCGGAAGAGAAAACACAGATGAAGCTCCACGGAAAAGGCAGCTCCTACATTTCCCACCAGCCTGCAGTGGACCCCACGTACCGCGTGCTCACAGAATGACCACCACAAACTCTCACACTTTCCCCCTCCCCCCACAAGCACCCCCTGCTGTGTTTCATCTGTTACCAGCTTTCAAAACCTGGGTCTAATGTATCATATGATCTCACTGGTATGAGGAATTCTTAATCTCAGGAAACAAACTGAGGGTTGCTAGAGTGGTGGGGGGTGGGAGGGATGGGGTGACTGAGTGATGGACATTGGGGAGGGTATGTGCTATGGTGAGCGCTGTGAATTGTGTAAGACTGTTGAATCACAGACCTGTACCTCTGAAACAAATAATACATTATATGTTAAAAATATATATATAGTCGGAAGGGAACAATGAAGAGGGGGAAATTGGAGGGGGAGACGAACCATGAGAGACGATGGACTCTGAGAAACAAACTGAGGGTTCTAGAGGGGAGGGGGGTGGGGGAATGGGTTAGCCTGGTGATGGGTATTAAAGAGGGCACGTACTGAATGGAGCACTGGGTGTTATACGCAAACAATGAATCATGGAACACTACGTCAAAAACTAATGATGTAATGTATGGTGATTAACATAACATGATAAAATCTAAAAAATTTTCTATTAAAAAAAAAAACTGGGTCGGGCGCCTGGGTGGCTCAATTGGTTAGGCGACTGCCTTTGGCTCAGGTCATGATCCTGGAGTCCCTGGATCGAGTCCCGCATCGGGCTCCCTGCTTGGCGGGGGGTCTGCTTCTCCCTCTGACCCTCCCCCCTCTCATGTGCTCTCTCTCATTCTCTCTCAAATAAATAAATAAAATCTTTAAAAAAAAAAAAAAAACTGGGTCTAAGCTTTCAAAAACTTCTCATGTGAAGATCCCAGGTTTTAGAAGCTATTCAATTTTAGAAATACACAATATTCCATTCATCCTTAACAATTCAAGTTTTCCTATTCTCTCTCATTAAGTTCCCATTTACAACTGATCAAGTTGAAAATTACTAGAGTTTGTGGCACCGGGAAGCATCCACAATCACTTTGGCCAATTCCAAGTGAGGACGTGAAACTCAGCGTCACGTGTCCTGCCAAACAGCTGGATTCCACAAACAGACAAGATTTCCTGATTGCTATTTCATCCTCCCCAAATTCCACAACATCTACACATGGGTGTACAAGCCTTAAACTTTTCACGCTGAGAGAGTCTGAATTTCTCCCAAACAGGACCAAAACGGCTTCTGCTTGAGTTGCTATCTAGAAAGACGGCATCCGTGCTTGGTTCCGGTAACCTCCCTGTTTTACTCACAGGCTCCCATGTGGCACTTTTTCTTGATCTTTCCTACTCCTTACCCAAAAAAGGCTTCTTCTGTTTCCGAGCCCAGGCGATGGCTTGGATTTTTCCTTCTGTGCCCCGAACACCAAATCCCCCTGGAACCAGCACTCCACTGTACAAGAGAGCACAGCACATGGCAATTGGCCCTTACCACCAGCCCAAGGAGCCACATGCCCAAGACACTGGTGCCACGAAGTCGCTCCGTGTATTTTCCTACTGGGGCTATGACGGTGATTTTGAGACAGCCAGTGAGCTGAACGCAAACACTGTGAGCTTAGAAAATGTGCACTAAGTGCTTACCAGTAAAAAAAAAGGTGGCACACGGATTCTTTCATAATTTTCAATATATGTTAATACATATGCAACTGTTTACTTCTTGGCTTAAAGCGCTCCCTTGCATGGGAAGGGAGTGCTTTCCCTATCAACTGAGAGTGTCTGCCGAGCGGGGGCCTGAGTCATAGTTGTAGGGCTCTAGAACATGCCACTGTTCCAGAGAGCTAGAGTTTCCTGCTGATGGTTTACTATTATAAATAACAGCTGCCAAAAACAAACTATGAGACTGCTGATGGGTCCTCATCAAATGTTCCAGATGAAAATCTTTAAATAAGCTTCATCAGTAGACACAGACAGCAAACGTCCATAAAATCAGAACACGTTTCCTTCAGATTCAACTATATTGATAAGCTATATTTTTGTAAGGCTTAAATCACACAGAATGTAGGGCGCCTGGGTGGCTCAGCTGGTTAAGCGTCTGCCTTTAGCTCAGGTCATGATCGCAGGATGCTAGGATCGAGCCCTGCACTAGGCTCCTTGCTCACTGGGGAACCTGCTTCTCCCTCTCCCTCTGCTGCTCCCACCTGCTCATGCTCTCTCGCTCTCGCTCTCTCTCTCACTCTCCCACTTGCTCTCAAATAAATAAATAAAATCTTTAAAAAAAAAAAAATCACAGATTGTAGCCTTTTCAATAATTAAAAGATCTTTAGGGGCACCTGGGTGGCTCGGTCGTTAAGCGTCTGCCTTCGGCTTAGGTCATGATCCCAGGGTCCTGGGATCGAGCCCCGCATTGGGCTCCCTGCTCAGCGGGAGGCCTGTTTCTCCCTCTCCCACTCCCCCTTCTTGTGTTCCCTCTCTCGCTGTCTCTCTCTCTCTCTGTCAAATAAATAAATAAAATCTTTAAAAAAAAAAAATCACACAGATTGTAGCCTTTTCAATAATTAAAAGATCTTTAGGGGCGCCTGGGTGGCTCGGTCGTTAAGCGGCTGCCTTCGGCTCAGTTCCTGATCCCAGGGTCCTGGGATCGAGCCCCACATCGGGCTCCCTGCTTGGCGGGAAGCCTGCTTCTCCCTCTCCCACTCCCCCTGCTTGTGTTCCCTCTCTCGCTGTGTCTCTATCAAATAAATGAATAAAATCTTAAAAAAAAAATCAAAAGATCTTTAAAAAGCAGATTACCTACTACTAGCACATGAAAGCACAAGGCTCTGCTCATTAAAGCCCCCTGCCCCCCCAGACCTCTGGAAACCGAAGGCAGAGGGTACTACTCACTGAGCGCTACAGAGCTTCTGCCAGGCTTCGTGATAGCGCACGGGCTCCTCCTGCAACGTGCTCGGCTCCAAGTCGGTAGAGTCTATGTACTGCGGGTCATTCGGGCAGGGGAGGAAAGAAGCAGGCCATGACTCCAGAGCCGCATTTTCCCTAATTCCCAAATGATACTGTCAATGCCCTGTCTTTCTTCACTTTAAAATAAAGTTTTAGGGGCGCCTGGGTGGCTCAGTCGTTAAGCATCTGCCTTCGGCTCGGGTCATGATCCCAGGGTCCTGGGATCGAGTCCCGCATCGGGCTCCCTGCTCAGCGGGAAGCCTGCTTCTCCCTCTGACCCTCCTCCCCCTGCTCATGCTTGTGCTCTCTCTCTTACTCAAATAAATAAAATCTTTAGAAAAATAAAAAAATAAAAAATAAAAGTTTCAAAATTATGATCTTCATATATTTAAACTTAGTAATTTTTAAATAAACTTTAAATTCTTTCTTATATTTTAAAATACAAATGTTGCCAAATCATCTGCCTCCCCAATCCGGCTCTCCACTGGCTCTATCCTCAGCCCGCTAGAGTGAGTCGAAAGTGTTCTCTCTGGGGGTGCCTGGGTGGCTCAGTCGGTTAAGTGTCTGCCTTCGGCTCAGGTCACGATCCCAGGGTCCTAGAAGCCCCACATCCGGACTCCCTGCTCAGCGGGGAGCCTGCTTCTCCCTCTCCTTCTGACCCTCCCCCTGCTTGTGCTCGTGCTGACAAATAAATAAATGAAATCTTTAAAAATAAGGTAAGATGAAAAAAATAAGTTAAATAAAGCGTTCTCTCTGTTCAGAATGCATTTTTCCCCAGCCCGCCACCTAGACTGCTTTCCATCTTCCACCTTCACTGAAGTGTAACTTACAGACAATAAAATCCAAGCATTTTAAGTGTACACTCTGATGAGTTTTGTCAAACATACACACAAAGGTGTCACGACCACCTCAATCAAAGATAAAGAAAATGACTGTCACCCCAGAAAGTCCCCTCTGCCCTCCCCCCCGCCAAACAACCCCCTCTCCACCTCCTGCCCCGGACACCCCCGGCTCTGTTATCACCACAGATGCCTCTTTTAGAACTTCATAGAAAATAAAAACACACACCACACAGCCTTCTGTGTCTGGCTTTTTTGGCTCGGTATGTTTCTGGAATTCATCCCTGTTGCTCTGCGTGTCACGAGTTTATTCCTTTTTATCCCTGAGCTGTTTCCCACTGTGGAAATACACCACAACGTGCATACTAACTCACGCTGGACATTTGGATTGGTCCCAGATTGTGGCTATGAAAATAATAGTCCTCTTGTATAAAAAATACTTTTTGTGGACATGTGTTTTCAGAGAAGATAGCAGGGAGTGGAAGTGCTGGGTCCCGGAGTAAGTGTACGTTTCCCTTTGTGGGAAAGTGCCAGGTCGTGTTCTCAGCAGTCCTGCCATTTCACCGGCCCACCAGCAAGGCACGGAGCTCCCCGTCCTCACCAGCACGCTCGGCCTCTCCTCTCCTCTCCCTGGGTGTGTCTCCCAGTGATTTAAGGTGCATGTATTCCCCGGACAACGGAAGGCACTGCCCTTGACTGCCTTTTCACATACATCAGGTGCAGCTTTCATGGAAGTGTCCACTCAGACCTTCTGCCCCCCTTATTATGTTGTTCATCTTTTTCTTACTCCTTCCTGCCCAATACCCTGCAATGACCTCCCCGAACCTCAGGGAAGACCCAGCTGTGGGCCAGGCAACAGGGTTCATGACCTCACAGGCCTGTCTCCAGACATCCCCCAGTTCACTTTTCCATCCACTGAGTAACAACTATTCCCCATCTCCAAGCCCTTGGATACACTCTACCTTCTGTCCGAATGCCCTTCCCTTCTGCCTCCTCCACCTTCCCGAAGTCTCCCAGAGTCCCTCTTGGAGGACATCCGCCCTCCTCACATGTCTACCCAGAGAGGTTCCCCCCGCTTTCCTGTGTGCTCCCCTCACACCTTTGAGACTTCACGGACTCATTCACCTCTCGGCCCCCACCATCTACCACGATAGGCACAGACTATGTCCAAGTGCATACGACAGATGAATGAGCCAAAGAACGAGCAAAAGTAAGTCAGGGAAGCATAATAAGATCCCATAATTCTTAAAACGTATACAGTAGGTCATTCTACAGGAACCCGTTCCCCAGGACAAAGCAAACTAAATCACAATGCTGAGAAACACGTGGAGGAGGAGGCGGCCAACCCCAACGCCAGTGGTGAAGACAGCCAGAATCTGAGCCCTGAACCTCAAGACTCCAGCGCCTGAAGAAGACAAGCAGGGGCCAAGCCCTGACAGTCCGTCAGCTCGGCTTCTGCCCATCACATCATGGAGCAGAACACAAGCAGGACCACTCATGGGTGCCGGCCGTGTTCCAGGCACTGGCCAGGCAACCGGACCCCCGTTTCAGAGAAACCTCCCCGCTCTCGGAGGTGGGTTTTAGCACTTGTACTTCACAGACCCGGTAGGTGGAATAGCAATGTGCCTCTGGTCCACCAGGGCTCCCCGTTCCCCTGGCGCAATTTTACGTGGTCACCTGATACTCAGATTCAACCATTCGCTCTTTCGCAACTACTACCCTGACCATCTCTCCCCTTCACTGTTTCCTGAAAATGTTCTACTATTCTCTCTCAAAGCCAGGAGCCAACCATGAATCCTTTCTATTCCTAAAAAGAAATGCTGAGTTCCAAGAATACAAAGCAGATAGGCCTATAGCCATCTACGAGAATCCAGAAACCCTCCCTGTCCATGCCTCAGCCATACGCGGGCCGCCCCTCCTTACCTTGATTTCTAACTTGTGGTTGATAGCCAGTGCAGAATGCTCCAGAGCTTTAATGACAGAGGCATACGAGTCTGAGAACTTGGTGTATTTGCCCACAAGGGCGATAGAGCAGGTCTCCAGCAAGCGATCATATCTATCAAAGGCCAAGAAACACCAAAGTATTTAGAACACAACGTATATACCACCATGAGATCAAAATTGCTTTCTTTAAAAAGAAAAACATCTCTGGGAACCATATAATGGGAACAGGTATGATCTGAGTTCTACATACAGAACAGTAAAGAGGAAGCAACTTTCAAATCCACGGGGCAGGCTTTGTAAAAAAAGTAGGATTTAAGAAGTGGGCATGAAGAAATGGCTTCCAAATCTCACACAAAGTTTTTCTTAAAAATTAAAATCCCAAAGAGCAAAAAAAATTAACAGACAATTCATAGGAGTTAATGTGATGAAGAGAAGAGTCAAATAAATCTTAGGACATTAACACAGTAGTCTATAGTCACCAAAAATCTTCATCATAAAGTGTAATTAATAACAGAGCAAAAACGTCTGTAATGTTGTATGAAAACAAGATCCCAGAGCCGTGTGCCATTTTTGGGGCTGCCTATGGATACACGTGGAAATGCACAAAGCCTGAAAGGGAGAATGTCCAAAGGAAAACCCCTATCACAGAGCAAGGCAGGAGCGCCCCTGGGCCCGCGCTCTGAGGCTGCGGCCACACCTCTGAAGCGATGCGGAGCATCGCTGAACTTTCAGAGGAATGGGGACGGTTCTCAAAGCGAGGAGCTTTGGCATCAGCAGTAACACGACTGGACACCCCCGCTCATCCTCTTCTGGTGGGCGGTGAGCGGCACATTCCCAAACCCAGCTCAGCTATCTGGGGGGGGCCCAGGAGCGCCCAGCCACGGTCAGCCAGCGGGGCAGGCCTCAGGTACGAGAGCTCGCCCATGGCCACTAGACACCTGTTCGCCCGGATTTCCTAGTTGACGGGACTCAAGGCCACAGGTGTGTGATCTGAGCTCAGCTCTGCCAGGACTTCCTCATCCCTGGTGCAGCAACCTGAGGGCTGAGCGCCTGTCTCTGCCTCTCTTACCACTGAGTCCTTTCCCAGCAAGAGTTGACAGCACAAGCAAATTCCCGGAGACCCTCCGGAAAAGAGAAATAAGGCCCGAACTCCCAGCAACTTATCACGAGGCAAACCTGTCTGCCATCTCTTTCCACTTCATCAGCATTTTTCGTGGCTGCCTCTCGATCGGAAGGTCAAGTCTCCGGAGAAAATAGTCCACTACTCCCTGCTCCTCTAACAACAGGGGGACTCGGTAGATGGATGAGACATCATGGACACAGATCACCTGCATAAAAACGGGCAAAGGTTATTTAATAAAAACAAACAAAAATGAACTGGGCTGGCAGCCTCCTACTGGCTATATCACCTTCAGAAAATAACTTCTAAATCTGAAAATGGCATGGCCAATTTTCTAGAAAAACATACATTACCAAAACTGACTCAAGTACAGAATAAAAAATTAGAGGCTAGTCTCTTATGAACATGACTGCAAAAATCCTTCAAAAAAAATAAATCAGGGGCGCCTAGGGGGTTGAGTCGGTTAAGCATTGACTCTTGATTTCAGCTCAGGTCATGATCTCAGGGTCACAGGACTGATCCCCACGTCGGGCTCCATGCTCGCACTCAGCACACAGTCTGCTAGAGATTCTCCCCCTCTGCCCCTCCCCCGCCCACCCTCATTCTTCAAAATAAAATCTTAAAAAAAAAAAAAAAAAAAATCACAAACCAAACCATAAATGTAGTTTAAAAAAAGAAAAAATTCATGTCCAAGTAGGATTTGTCCCAAGAACAGTGGCTGTCAAACTTGGCTGTACATTGGAGTTGGGTGAGCTTTTAAAAATTCACAAGCCCATAGTGCACCCCACGCCACATAAACTAGAACCTCAGGAGGGCAGGGGGGAAGCAGGCATAAGTAGTTTTTCAGGCTGAGTCTGAAAACCGCTGCATTAGGATATTTAACAGTGGAATTCACTACATGAACAGATTAAAAAGGGGGAAAAAAGTCACCTCAGTGGATAAAGAGCTAATAAAAATTCAAAACCAAGCCATAGTAAAAATTCTTGGTGAATTAGAACTATCAGGGAAAATGTGAAAAACATAAAGAAAAAAAAAGCCCATAGCAAACATCATTTGGTTCTCAATATTTAATATTAATGCTTAATCTTTAAAGTCTGAAACAAGGCAAAACTGGCCACTATCGCTACTTCTATTCAGTAACGTACTGAAGATATTACCCACTACAATTAAGTAAGAAACACACACACACACACACACACACTATATATATATGAACTGGAAAATAAACAACTGCCAAGAACTGCATACAGTATTATTCCTTATCCACAAAAACCCTTAGAATTTACATGTAAACAAACAGAACTAGCAGAATTTCAGCAAGGCAGGGTTCCTATACATGGGTCATATCTAATTAGAAAATGTAATTTTTTTTTTTTTAAGTAGGCTCCATGCCCAGTGTGGAGCCCAACATGGGGCTTGAACTCATGACCCTGAAATCAAGACCTGAGCTGAGATCAAGAGTCGGATGCTCAACTGACTGAGCCACCCAGGGGCTCCTAGAAACTGTCATTCTTAAAAATATGCCATTCATATAGTTGCAAAAATTATGAATACCTATAAATAATCCTAGAAAAAAAACTTTACAAAGATAAAGAAATCTTAAAAAAAAAAGCACCTTTAATAAGAAAAACATTACAGATTACTATTGAAGGACAGTCCTTCCAACAAAAGGAGTTGGAGCAACTGGCTATCCACCGGCAAAAAGACGAATTTCAACTTTTATTAGAAAGTTGCTATCCATAAAAGTTAACTCACAATGGATCCCAGGCCTAAATATAAGACCTAAAATTATAAAACTTAGAAGAAAACACGAAATCTTTTTGTTAAATGGAGTTCTTGGACAGGATACCAAAAGCACAACCTATAAAGAGAAAAATGGATAAACTGAAGTTCATCAGAACGTAAAAGCTTTTGTGTTCCAAGAGATACCATTAAAGAAGTAAGACAGCCATGGACTTGGAGAAAAATGTGCAAATCATTTATCTGATAAAAGACTATTATTCAGAATATACAGAGAATTCCTAGAACTCAGTAAGATAAGTAACAAAAAATAGGCGAAAGATTTGCAATTCAAACTTAAATCTAGACACACCTGTCACATTTTTAATAGTATTTTTTAATAACCTATCCTATCACGGAATGGAATTACCTTCGCTTGCTAGGATAGAAATACCTCAGATAAATGAAATGCCTAAGAAGGTTGTTCTTAACAATGAAATTATTCTGATGCTCTACATACAGACAGCTCCCGACTTACAAGGTCTGCTTTAGGATGGTGTGACAACAACACACATTCGGTAGAAGGGGTACTCTGCATTTTGAATTTTGCTCTTTTCCCAGGCTAGCAACAGGCCGTTCACTCTCTCACGATGTGGGGCCGCAGCACCAAGCCGAAGCCTGCAGGCGGCCCCGCCGTCACCAGGGCAAACAACCGACATGCTTTGTTCTGTACCCACACGACCACTCTGTTCTCCGCTTTCAGTACCGTGTTCGATGAATTACACAAGATAGTCAATACTTTATTGTAAAACAGGCTTTGTGTTAGACGACTCTGCCCACCTGTAGGCTATTATAAGTCTTCTGAGCACATTTAAAGTAGGCGAGGGGTGTTAATGCAGTTTCGACTCAGGATATTTTCAGCTTACCACAGGTTTCCTAGGACTTAGTCCACCGTTAAGTCCAAGATCTGTATCTGGCAGGAAGCAGAATTCCTGAGACAGAGCTCCCAGCCTGGGAAGCACACTGGGAACACTGATCTCGGGCCCCGGGCCACGCTCACACCCAGACACCTGAGTGCTCGCGGAGATGGGGGGTCAGAGGCTGTCCTGCTCTCTTCACTTCAATGCCAGCGACTTTAACTTTCTGACCCTTGCTTCCTAATCCCCTGTAGTCTCGTAAATGAACTGCTCTTATTTGAACACTGCTGGTTCCTTCTCTCCCCCTCAGGCCAGCCGGGCTCTCCTGTTTCATCTCCTGATCCTCAGTAACCCAGCAGCAAAGCAAACCACTCACAGCCTAATCACAAATTCCTGGACCTCAACCTCCCTGCTCCTCTCCTTCAGCCAAGCCGACTGACCCGCAGCCACAGTCTCAACTTACCACCACCAGGCCTTCCCGACCGTGCCCCACACTGGACATAGAACAGGTCCCCAAATTCTGAATTTCCTATTTAATAGGTACCCTCCATGAGGACATATAACGGAAAAGACTAAAAGAGGTTTAGAGCCCACGCCACCTTAGACACTAGGCACCAGGGATATAAAGCTGAGTGAAGTGGTCCCTGCCTTCAAGAAGGTAACGGGGACACACACACACACACACACACACACACACACACACACACTCCGAGGGGCAGTGTAACAGGCCCACCACCAGCACCTGTGACTCACACAGGTCGCCCAAGAAGGATCAACCGTGAGGTCTGAGGGGGAGGCGGTTTGACAGGTAAAGCTTCTCGGACAATACTGGGTCCCAGCTGAGCCCTGGAGGATGAAAATGATTAGGAGACAGCCAGGCCAACGGGGAGGGCGACACCATGCAGTGTGGCTGGAGCGAAGAGTACAAGGAGCAGGGAGAGAAGAGGCCGGAGAGGTCAAGTATGTCCAGAAAACCACAGACCAACAGCATCAGTTCCCATGAACAGTCTACTGTCTCGAACTGTGAGATAAGCAGCAAGCCTCGTCAAAGTGGCTAAGAGACCTCAGGAGAACCAGAAGCAAACCACGACTGACGCGAAGATGGAATTTCGACTTACTTGTTCAGGTTCGACGTGGCAGAACATCGAGATTTTCTCTTTCACTGACGTGTCGAGAGGATTTGAGCACCTGCACACAACCTAGCAGTAAACAAAGTAAGACATTCAGACAGAAGAAAGGGATTACGGAGCTGGGGTTTTTTCCTGACTGAAATGAAAACAGACATCACCCCATGAAGCCGGATGAAAATGTTAACTCCAGCACAATGCAGGCCAACTATGAAAACAGGACCTGTTTTCAAAACTGAAATTCCTAAAATCCCACGCTGGAGAAACGTTAACAGGGTGGCGGTGCAGATGAACACGCAGATCACGAACTACAGGAACCAGCTGGGGTCTTCCTCAGGTAAAGGCTTGGGTAGGAGAGAGGGGACAGTGAATGATGGACGCAGAGGAGCGACAAGGCACGACCTCAGGCAGGCCCGTGAGGCTCAAAGCACTAACCGTTTCCCCACCATCATCGAAAAGCATGCCAACAAAACAAAGGTCTTATCTGCTGGGGAGCAGACATACATACATTCATTCATTCATTCATTCATTCCCTTCCTTCCCTCCTTCCTCCATCTTATCTTTGTCCTTCTTTCTTTCGCTCTTTTTTTTTTTTTAACTGCAGTATAGCTGACACACGATGTTACATGGGTCTCAGGAGCAAAACACAGTGATTGGACCCCCTACCCTATGCCGTGCTCACCACGAGCGCAGCCGGCAGTGCCTCTCAACCCCGGGCCTTAGTCACTCCCTAACCGGAAGTCTGTGGCTCCCATTCCTCCTCCCGCCGCCAACCACCAGTTTGTTCTCTGTCTTTATCGGTCTGTTTCTGCTTTTTGTTTGTTTTTTCGATTCCATATAAGTGAAGTCGCATGGTACGCAGAGGAGAGATTTAATTAGGCATGCAAGATCACGCTGAAACCAGGGCATCATAAAATCTTACCAAATCCGGAGAAAGCCCGAGCCCTCTGAGCTCCCGAACGCTATTCTGGGTGGGTTTGGTCTTCTGCTCCCCTGTTGAACTTGGCTATTTTACAAAAGGGAAAAAAAGTTCATTTCTCTAGGATAAAGAATTTTCAGGATGAATTTTCTCTGAACCCCTTTTATTGATCAGTGTCTGTTTTCATTTTTGTCAAAGGCGCACGTACACGTATTTTAGAGTCGGACAGTTCCACAAGGTCCGTCCTAACGACAGTGGTACTGGTGCCCACCGAGTCCCTCCCCTTCCCCAAACCCCAGGGCAGCCACCCTCCCACTCTTAAATGATCCTTCTGGTATGCTTCATGCTACTTCTTGACATGCAGTTTGAGACATTTCCTATTGATCCCCCTGTTAGATAGAGGAGGAACCCTCTCTCCCTACTACATAGGCACCTGTCCTGTGCCTACAGCCCATCTCATGATCTCCCTCCAGTGTTACATGCGTTTCAGTATTTAAATCCTGCCCATCGTAAACCATGCACCTTTCTGTCCAAATTTGGTTTGTTTTTCTTGGGTTGGTGTTTCTGTTTTGTTTTGTTTTCTTGGCATGCTGAGCTTTGTTAAGTACTAAATTATCTCTATTCTCTTCTCACGCTTCCCAGATTTGCTGGGTACAGAATTCTAGGCTGGAAAGCATTTTTCCCTGAGCACTTGTAAAGAAATAGCTTCACTGTCTTCTAGCTTCTAGTATTGCTGCTTAGAAAGTGTAATGCCTTACTAATTCTTGGTTTTTCTCTTTACAGCCTTTTAGAGTATCTGCCCCATGGTTATGAAATTTCACAGTGATGTGCTCTTGCTCTGGGTCATCTCCCATTCAGTATGCTGGGCATTCGGCGGGTCCTTTCAATCTAGAAACTAACATCCTGAAATCTCCTTGAATTATTTAGATCAAAGGATCAGAAAACTTTTCCTGTAGAAGGCCAGGTAATGAGTACTTTTAGGTTTTACGGGCCATGCAGTCTGTCACAAGGACTCGAACTCTGCTGTCTGAATACAGAATCGCCATAGACAACACATGAACAGGTGGGCACGGCTGTATTTCCATACAACTTTATCTGCAAAAACAGGGGGTGGGCTGATCTGGCCTTGTGGGCACAGTATGCTGACCCCTGGTTCCAATGACTCGTCCCTCCCTGTTTCCCTAGTATTTTCTGGAAATCCTAGCCCAGTCCTCTCATTCTCTTACCCCTGCTCTCCCATTTCCTCTCTCTTGATCTCCCTGGGTACTTCCTGGGGTAGTTCCTCCACCTTCTTTCTCTCAAGTTTTTTATTCCCGCTATCCCATTTTTAATTTCCAAGAATTCTTTTCTGTTCTCTGAATGCCCCCTTCTTATCTCCAGTTTATCTCCCCTTTGACTCTCTGAGGACATTAATGACAGATTGTTCTGGTTTCTAAGTTTCCACTTCCTCCAGAGCCAAAATTTTCTGTGAGTTCCCCTTTGTCCTATTGTTTTGATTTCTTGTGCATCTAGGTGCTTTCTCCAAATGTCTGGTGATCACTGGCCACCAGCTGACATTTAAAAGCTAACTGGAAGTTCTGAGTGAGTGGGTGGGAGGACCCTGGGGTCCTCACTATTTCACTAGGGAGCCTCTGAGGGCAGTGTGTTTTCTCCTGGGCTAGTCATAGACCCCATCGTGAACCTCACGTGGACAGTCCACGCCTGGCTGTGATGATTCTAGAACCCAATGGCAGAAGAAAGCAGGGTGTCCCAACAGCATTAAAGTGCGCTTACCCCCATGGTTTTACTTCAGTATTACCCCTCTTAACTATTGCTAGTATCTGCACATCTAGAATCCCTCTCCAGAGAAAAAGCTTCAGTCTTCTGCCGAGGTGGGAAAGGGACTGATGTCCAAGTGTGCACATTAGGGAAGGAGATGCTGGGTTCTAGCTGCTTCTCAAATAGCAGTTATCACGAGATGCCCCCAGCCCCCTAGTGCACGCGGCACTGCCCCTTCCTGAGCCTTTGGGGGTTGTGCAGGGCAAAGAGGGCTGCTTCTCAGCCGGCCCTGCTGCAGGCTCACAATTCTGCTCTCCCACGACTAAAGCAGCAGCTATTTCACTTTCTACACGTTATCTGCTTTCTGGCTTCCCATGTTTCATTCCCATTGACTCCTTCATATTATCTATCTTTGTGAGTGTTTCTCTTTAAAAGAAAAAAAATTCCCTTTACTCTAATTATAGCAGGGTTTCACCAGGTAGTAGAGACAAATGGACATTTTCAACCCACCACCTTCAAATGCAACTTCCCTGGCTATTCTTCTAAATGTTTTCCATCTGATCTTTTCACAAAGTATGATTAGAATAATTTTAAATTCACAAAGAAGATCTTTATTCCCTGCACCTCACGTATCTAAAATAGGTAAGGGATGAAAGCCATCCTCTTCTCTTTCTTCTCCATCCCCCCAAAGTAAAACTCCAGTGCCTTACCTGAGGAACAAGACTGACATGAATATTACAAAAGTTCTCTCTCTTGACCTTGAACTGGAACTGACGGAAGGCCTCAATAAAGGGCATGCTTTCTATATCTCCCACTGTTCCACCGAGCTACAAGAACAAAGTTATTGTAGAGGTCAAGCACTAAAGGTCCCTCTCGTGCTTTAGTTTTCTAACAAATGCACCTCATCATCTCAGCCCGGTGATCAGCAACAGCATAATGTGGACTCTCCGAGCCCGGCTAATGTCACTTAGCAGTAACTGACATTTCCTTATGCTGAAAGGTTACTTTTCTGGACAGGCTCTCCATTCCCCAAGGTTATAGATCTGGCCAAGAAAAAGTTCAGGTGAAAGAGACACTAGAAATTTTATTTGTACAAAGTCACGAGGCAAAGAAGCCTAAATCTTATCTACTTAGTTAGCCATAATAACTTTTGTATGAAAAAGTATCCGTTATAAACAAACTGCTGGAATTTCTGAGTCCGCTATTTCTGTAGGAACACAGATCCAACAGCTAGGACCAGCAGAACAAGTATAAAGAAACTGAAAGCAGTGGGGCTCATTCAGAGAGATGAACGTTCCTACCAGAGGAGAGCTGAAGGTCAGCTGACGTTCTCAAGGGACAGAGGAAAACGTGTCCTGCCACTCTTACTGGTACAGCCCACAGTGAGCGAATGAACACAGGCTGAAGAGGAGAACCGCTCGCACAGGGGACTGTTGTCAATGGCGTGGCCATTCCCATGACTAGTTCTGTGCCCAGCCCTGCCCCACTGCGGTGAGGAGGGTCAAGGGCCTCACAGGGCACTGTCTTATCAGGTGCTGATGGCAGACTAAGGAGGTGAATGTGTACATTTGGTTAGAAAAGACTCATACAAACCTCAATAACACACACTTGAGGTTCCAGGCCATCTTCATCCACAGGTATTAATGCCTGTCTCATGACCCACTCCTGGATTGCATCTGTGATGTGAGGAACAACTGGAAAAGAGAAAAGAAATACATACCTTACACTTTTCTGTCAGCACTGGTGGAGGCAGACAATTTTATTTATTTATTTGACAGAGAGAGACAGTGAGAGAGGGAACACAAGCAGGGGGAGAGAAGCAGGCTTCCTGCTGAGCAGGGAGCCCGATGCGGGGCTTGATCCCAGGACCCTGGGATCACGACCTGGGCTGAAGGCAGACGCTTAGCGACTGAGCCACCCAGGCGCCCCGGAGGCAGACACAACTTACGTGCGAGGCAGACACACTTACGTGCCGCAGCCTTGGCCTAGAGTAGTGATGGGGTCATAAAAATATTATTGAGACCACTTTTTTTTTTTTGATCAAAGCTCTTTTTTTTTTTTAAAGATGTGTTTATTTACTTATTTGAGAGAGAGAGAGAGCAAGTGCACGAGTAGGGGGGAAGGAACAGAGGGAGAGGGAGAAGCAGATTCCCCGCCGAGCAGGGGAGCCCGATGCAGGGCTCGATCCCAGGACCCTGGGATCATGACATAAGCCGAAGGGAGATGATTTAACCGGCTGAGCCACCCAGGCGCCCCTGTTGAGACCACTCTTAAACGGCATTTAAAAACCTCTGAGCTCACACTCCCTGTGGCCTCCTTTCCAGGTTTCCAAGTTGTGGCTGGACGCACAAGAAGGTAAGGCCAAGAGTGTGTCCAGAACCCACATCAGAGCCCTTGTACCCTGTGTAGAGGCCACCCCGGCTGCACCCCACTCATCAGACCCGCTGGCCACCCGCACCACTTACTGCTGAAGGCAGCCACTTCACACGGGGTGCTTTCCAGGCCCCTATTCCGGGATGTTCCAGCTTACCAAAGGATAAACAGCCCCCGGATAAGAGACAGTACGGGAGGGCAGGGTGGTCAGGAGCGCAGCCTCTGGGGCCAGAATGTCTGGATTCATACCTCAGTTCCACCACTCATCAGGTCCGGATCCTTGAGTGATCACTTAACTATTCTTAAGCTCGATTTCCCTATCCGCTCAGTGCAAATAACAGTTTCTACTTCAAAGTTGTGGGAATTTTATGCGACACCACTGGTAAAATGCTGGGCAGAGTGCCTCCCGGGCCGTGCCCCCGGGGTAAAGCCGGCTACGGCTCAACACTTGGCTCAACACTTGTTAAAATCCTCGTCCTAGGACTCAGGAGGCAAGCCCCTCAGGGGCAGGGATTACTGTTTAACTTGCTGCCTGTTTAACCAGCAGGGCCTCAGGCACAAGGCTATTCCTTATCTATTCCACACTCAGCAGCCAACAGGATCTTTTAAAAATGCGAAACAGAGCACCCCCCAACCCCCCCACCCCCGTTTTAAACTCTTCAGTGGCTTCCCAATGCTCTGAGTAAAATCCAAACTCCGGGGCCATGGCCCAGAAGGTCCTGGGTAAACTGGCCGCAGCCCCCCAACCTCCCTGACGGAGTGCCCGCAGTCTGGGCCCCTGTGCTGACTGTGCCCCCTCCTCCACAGGCCCCCGGGCGGCCTCTCCGCGCAATTGCCCCCTCGTGGAGACTCCCCCTCACCACCTGTCCAAACAAGCTGTCCCCACGCACTCTCTCTCCTCACTATTTACTTCCTTCACAGCTCTCATCAGACATCTTGTTTCATCGGTTTGTTTTGGTGTCACCCACACGCTGGCCTCCGTGGGGGCGACAGTCTCACTGGTCTTGCTCATCACGTAGCCCCAGTGCCAGGGAGGGTGTGACCACAGCTGAGTATTCAAGAAATATGTGACGAACGAATGCATACACGAATGAATACACTGGAGGCCTAGAACAACAAACTGATCGAGATCATCCTAATTCCTAACTGATCCCCTTTCTATGTGTCAGGAACTCAGAGAGACTTTCTTGCCCTCCCAACAATCAGGAAGGGCAGGTGTTATCTCCGTTTGACAGAAAACGGAACCAGATCCCAAAGAGGTTCAGCAATCTGCCTGTGTTCACAAAGCTGGTAAGTGGCAGGGCTACGACCTAAACATGACCCCGTGCACCCCGAATCGGACCAGGGTGGCCCCAGACTAGAGCTGGCTGTCAGCGTGACCCTCGGCTTTCAGTTCAGCGAAGTCTTAAGCCAAGAGCAGAGTCACTCTCATAACTCAAAGAAAAGACACTTTTCAGCACCTCCCCCCCCACCACCAATTTGGACTTCCGCCATTACAGTAGACCAGTGGTTTTCCAACCCCTTTCAAGAGTGGCAATTTTCCCAAATGAACGTGGTGGAGAACCCCAGGGCACAGACAGACAGACACAAGTGAAGCTGGCTGGTGAGGATGCAGGAGGACTGGAGCCCCGCCTCTCTGACTCCCCCAGGCCCATGTGCGCCCATGACCGGCCTGCAGACCACTATGCACAAAGAACGTTCTCTTCCTACCACTGCTGAAATCAGCCCCAGATGCATGACACATACACACCACCGGGCTCGCTGCCCTGACCTAGCTGCCTTCAACAACTCATACTCCTCACGCATAAAAACAGCAGCCCTCTGGACTCACATCCTTCGAGGGGCTCACAGCTCCAGTGCCATTCACAGAGCGGCAGGGGGTTTCTTCACGTGATTTTTTTTGAGTAGACAGCCGTACAGCTCTGAATTTTCAACCAAAGGCATATGTCAGTAACAATACCTTGACACCTTCAGGCTGAAATTGCACAGAAAGTAAATTTCTGCACACAAGAGAAAGCAAACTGGTTAAGATTTTTTTACACCTTGAAGGCAAATACAGTTTTACCTTGGACGGTTTTCCCCAAGTAATCTCCTTTGCGTTCCTTGTTAATGACATACTGGTAGATCTTTCCAGTGGTCAGATTATTGTCCTTGGTGAGGCGGATGTCAAGGAAGCGCTCATAGTTCCCCAGGTCAAGGTCGACTTCCCCACCATCATCCAGCACAAAAACTTCACCTGTGATGAACAGCACACGTGGTCAGGGGAAGTGAAAAACATACGTCAGGGTAAACGTGAGTCTCAAAATGTAAACACGCGGATAGAACAACATCTGCTTTACCTTGATGTGAAGCAGAGAAATTTATTTCTAGAAAACTAAATATGACACAAAAGAAAGAAAAATCACCAACCATTCTCCAAAAGGTAATAGCATACTTCCAGCCTACCAACAAGCTCCGTCTGAATCAGGAAGTAACGAGAGAGCATGGGGCGGAAGGAAAACATAGCCTCCAGGGCCACAGATATAGGGAGCTTTACAGGAGTGTGGGGTCTGCTGCCCAAAGAAAAAGAACTTTCAACAAAGCCTCCTACTTGAGCAGAAAAAGGTTTCAGACGGAATAAAAAGCATGAATTCCTTCAGAACTCACACCGGATATTAAGGTCCTGGTGATTAGAAAAAACCAACGTGTGGGCTACACTTTAGTCCCAAACAAAGTTGTGAAACTCAAAGTTTCCCCCATTCCTTTGTTTAGTGTTCATTCCTTGAAACGTCATTCTAGAAGTTTTGCCCATGATGGTTCGTTCTTACCATCACAACAGGAGACGAGCTCAAAAATGGGAAAGGAAGAAAGGTCTTCTTTTCCCCCTCAGACAGAGGTTTCTATTACAGAAACCTCTAGACTCTCACGGCTACATTGCCTGTTTAGATTTCTGCTTCCTCTCTGTCTAGGTGAGAAAAGCAAATTCTGCTACACCAAGGACCTTTCTGGAAGGCAGGAAATGCAAGTTACGTTATGCAAAATGCACACAATTTCCAAGTACTGACCCTGTTCTTCCACCTACTCCACAATTATTATTTTAATAAAAGAAAGAAATGCATTGTGCTTACCATGTTCATAGGGAGAGAATGTTCCTGCATCAATGTTAATGTATGGGTCAATCTTAATTGAAGTTACATGTAAACCACATGACTTCAGTATTGTGCCCACGCTGCTGGCAATGATTCCTTTTCCGATTCCTGATATAACACCACCAGTAACTAGAATGTACTTCATTTTACTTTTTGACCTGGGAGTGGGAGAAGGAAAAATTACAAGTAAGCCAGATCTCCACAAAGCACACATATCTCAGTTCAAAGGCTAGCTCTGTATCCTCCAGGAGCCTGTTTCCCTATCCGCCACACGACTCCAGAAGGTTGTTCTGTGGGACCCTAACAAATACTTCTTGGGATCACTGAATGGCTTTAGTCAAACAGGAGTTGAAAAACAACTTGCTAATCTAATAATGCAGCTTTTGTTTAAAGCTTTGACAACTAACAACCTTGAGAGACAACCTAATAAAAAATAAAATGTAAAAATTTAAAAACAGCTCTGTTGATAAAACATTATGCTCCAAATGCTGGCTGACATAACCACCGGACCCTGGGGTACGGAAGCAGGCACCTCATTATTTTCCCTGAACTGGAAGAAAAAAAGATTTCAATCTTGGATGAGCATTCCGATTGCCCACGAAAGACAGAATGTCTCTGGCTAACCTACAGTGTATCACCAAGAAAACACAGCTTCTCCAGGTTTTGGAAGACAGAATAAAAGAACTTAAACATTTAAAAGGAGTTGCAATGAAGCCTAAAAATCCTTTAATTAGAGGTCGTTGTCTCCTGTTAACAACTTACTCCTTGTCAGCAATCTCACTCAGATGTGCCATGAGGAGAAACTGTATATACTGGAGGAAAAGAACATCAGATACCAAACCAGCCTGAAGCACATAATGGGCAGAGGACTCAAAGAGAGTACAGATTCGATTAAATCCAACGAGCAGTGCAGCTTTGGCCGGGGAGGGAGGAAACAGATGTGGTGAGAGATAAAGAAGTGGATGGAGGCAGGAATGACAGAGGCATGACATGAGGCGACCGCAACAGGCTTGCCAGGGAGAATTCATCACTGGCCCCTAGCTTCAGAGGCCCAGACACATCACTTGGTCGGTAAATCCAAATGTGACCAAACTGAGAAACACAATCTCCAAGTAGAAGAGAATGCTTGCTTTGGCATGGTCAGGACATTTTCCTCCTCCGGGAACACTTCATGTGAAGCCAAATTATAATAAAAATAAGCTAAGAAAGGAACAAGGAAACTGGGGAGTTCTGCTTCAAGCATTCCCCTGCCCCACTCCTCCCCAAGGCAGGAATGAATACACTTGGCAAAGTAAGAATGCTCAAAAGGACTTCCCCCCTGGATAGCAAGGAAAACACCCAGACCATGACTTGCTCTTTCTATCCTGTTACAGCATGTTCAAAAGCGTGCTCCCTGGTTTCTGCAAAATGTATATGGGGTTCCCATAAAGCCTTTTACAGACAGATAAATCAGAGAAATGCTGTTAAACAGTCAGTTGGTTTAATGCCAGACCTCCAGTAGCCTTTAATAAGTTAATGCACACTGTGAGCTCCCCAAATGTGTACACAGTATACAGTTTTCCCAAACTAATTTGACCCCAACTCCCTAATATTGAGGGGGGGGCGGATACTACTTTCATCACCTCACAGTCAAATGGCTTAGTGACACATGAATATTAGACGTGGCTACATTTTAGATGTGTTCTAATCAGGTCTATCCCTGACACTATGACCGGTCTCAGACTCAATTTAAATGTTCCCAGAAAGTCCGAGCGGGTTATGGAGCAGGTTACTTTTCCAGAAGACTCATCTCATCCATTTGCATTTGACTTGCCCCAATTTAACGTAAGAGGGTAACAGCTCTCTTGAGGGGAGATTCCTGCAGTCTCCCCCAGTGCATGACAGTGAAGATTCCACTGTGCTCAAGGACCAGGTGGGAGAGGCTGACAGGACACACACTGATGAGTGACCGACACCCCCCCCCATGTAGGTGCTACTGTGCTACAAACTTTGGGGACCACAAAATTTTTTTTCTTTTTTTTTTTACTTTTCTTTGCATTTATTTTATGCAGAATTTACTACCAGGCTATAAGTTTCTGGGACCACAAAATTTTTTTTCTTTTTTTTTTTTACTTTTCTTTGCATTTATTTTATGCAGAATTTACTACCAGGCTGTAAGTTTCTGTTTCTTCCATTTCTTCTGGGATCTTTTTCTTCTGTGCAACCTCCTCTTCTGGATTAGGGACAATCTGCTCTTTCTCAGGAAGGACCATCTCAATGTGGCAGGGTGAGTTCATGTATGGGTTAATCCAACCGTAAGCCATGTGACACCACATCTTGGGGACTTTGTTCACCTGGATGTGCTCAATGACGACCCTGAGGGGGGACACTACTCTGTCACCTCTAAACCCCTAAGTTCATGTGCAGTGAAAATTCAGCACTCTTTTTGGGCCAGCGACGCGGCGTGCAGCCCCACTGTTTGGCCCGGGCACAGCTACCAACCACCATTGTAGCAACAGAATGGCACACATCACGTCTACAAAGTGACATCCTTCAGACACTTGGTGGCTTTTTGGATATGCATACCCTTGATGGCCTGAGCGGTTTCATGTGTGTTAAGGTAAACACAAAGATTTGAACCTCCTGATTTGCATGATTTTCTGGGTCAAGCGAAGAGTGAACCATTTTCAGAGATCACCTCAGGCTGCTTATGGGAAGAGCGGAGACCACAAAACTTAATCAGATCTGGGCTCGTAACTCAAGCTGCTGGCAGTCCAGTTAGAGAAAAAAACATTTACAAATAAATGAGTAATCCAGTGATGGTGGGAAACAGGGACAACATATGAAAGGCGTACTTGGAGAAGAGAGAGCTGAAAGCTTTCAGTGACAAGACCAAGGTATAGATCATGGCCCAGCAGAAGAAGGTGTGAGAAATTGAGGCAGGGAGAAGATCCAGATTGCTCCTGCTTTGTTGACCAGAGACTTGCAGTGGACTCACTGTAAGACATAAAGCATGGGGAAGGGAACAGAGTGAACAGGAAGGTGAAGGCCATCTATAGAAAACAGAGGTAGGGCCAAGAAAAGAGATAGGGAAACATGGGGGGAAGACAGTGGGAAAGAAGTTGGAAATGTAAGCAAGGGACCAAATCATGGGGAAACTTGAGTGTCCTATCTGAACTTTATTCTGAAGGCGATGGACACATCAGAAGGCTTTCGAGCACAGAAGAAACAAATTAAGATGCATCAGACGCCCTGGCTGGCTATGTAGGTAGAGCAAGTGACTCTTGATGTCAGGGTTCTGAGTTCGAGCCCCACCTTGGATGTAGAGATTACTAAAAAATACAATCTTTATAAAACAACAACAACAAAAAAGAATTCTAAAAAAAAAAAACAAAAAAGAAGGTGCCCAGCTGGCTCAGTCGGTGTAGCATGTGACTCTTGATCTGGGGGTTGTTGAGTTGAAACCCCACGCTGGGTGTAGAGATTACTTAAAAATAAAAAATCTTAAAAAAAAGTGCATCAGAAGAATTCAACAAAGATGGAAAGGAAAAAAAGCTTTTTTGTTGTGAAAAATGTTTTGAGATCCACCTCCAGCCTACCACTTGTGTACTGAGACCTGTCAGGTCACTCAAGCTGCCCAAAGCCCGGGTCCTTACATGTGTAAAATGGGGCGAGAATCTCCCGCATCGCCTGTCACCAGGACTGTTGAGGACTGGACATTATAATGAGTGTGGACCTAAGTGTGCCACGCAAACGTAGTGAACTTCTTTAAACCGCAGCATGCTCACTCCGAGCGGCCGGGAGGGGAGCGGGCCGGCTGTGGGGCCGGAGGGGCCGCACCCGGAGCCCGGCGGGCGGGCGAGCTGCAAGGCCCCTTCCGCCCCCGGGAGTCGGGGCGCGCCGGAGGGGCCGTGGCCAGGCCGCCGAATCCATCCCCCACGCGGCGGCGCGTCTCGGACCTTGAACCGCCCCCCAGCCAGGCTGAGGCCGTGCGCCAGGGCCGGGGGGGCGAGCGCCGGGGTAGTCCCCACCGAGCGGCGGCCGCCGGGGCTGCTCCGGGAGGGCTGAGCAGAGGGGCTCCCGCGTCTCTAGGGCCCTCCCGGTCCCACGCGTCATCCCCGGCCCCCGGATCAGCCGAGCCAGGCCGCGCTGAAATGGGCACTGCCGGCCCCCACGGCCCCGGCCCCGCGGCCTTTCCCGCCGCCCCGCGCCCCTTGCGGCCCGGCTTCCCAGCGGCGCCCGGCCACGCGGCCCCGCGCGCGGGAGCCGGCTCCTCGCCGGCCTGGCCGCCCGCCCGCCCCACTCCCGCTAGGCATGCAGCCCATTGGTCAGGCCTGCGAGCCACCTCACCCTGATTGGTGGAAACGGTGTCTGTCAACCGGCGGTGTGGCTGTCCCGCGCCGGGCTCAGCTCGCGCCGCCGATTCCTGCACGGGAGAACAGTTCCCCCGGGATCCCTGGAGTCAGCCTACCTGAGGCCGGCCTCCAGGCCTGCCGTCGGCTAAGAAGCTAGGGGTACGACGCGCGCGCTGGGCCCCCGGCCGCTAGTGAACCAGCCCGGCCGCATGCGCCCGGCAGTCTTTCACGGAGGCGGGCTCCAGGCGGTGCGCACGCAGAGGCGGGGGGCGGGGCGGGCGCGCGGACCCTCCCCGGGGCGGGGTCTGGGTGCGCGGGGCACAGGGCCCCGAGTGCGCAGGCGTGGGGGGACGCGTTGTCTCGTCCGGGTGGGCGGCGCTGCGGGGTTGTCCCCGCGCAGCTGACGCCGTGGACGCGCAGCAGTTCGAGACCAGGCTGGTGGCGGCCTTTCTGCCTCGCAGCCTTTGTCCGCAGTCGGTGGTCCAGGCTTCCTCTCTTGCAGAAGAGGCCGTTTTTTGGGCTCACACCGGGCAAATCTGTCGTCTGGCTCCAGCAGCCTTCTAGAGGAGGCTAGATCCATCACACCATGCCTCTGAACCGTCCGACCTTGTGAGCACCACGTTCACGGCTACTGGTGGTGCGACCCCACCCCAGCTCTCCCGCCACGCCCTCTGGACCGAGGGACAGCGGCAGTGTCACCCCCGGCCGGCCTCTAAATGGGAAAGCCTAGAAGGATGGCTGGGCACCGACTCCTTCCTCCTCTGGCTTCCTTGCCCCTCATCTGCCGTGAGGGCGGCTGCTTTGGATGGAGAAGGCGCCAGAGACATGGTTTCGTCCAGCTATGTCATTGAGCACCCCCTGTGTGCCACGCGCTGTGCTGGGCTCCAGAGGACCCTGTCCTGGTGTAGTGGGGCGTAGTGGGGCAAAATTACACTTCGTCGTGATTCTCATAAATTTTTGCTGCTGGAGTGTCAGTGTGGGAACTGACCAAGTCTGGTGTAGATCGGGGATGCAGGCAAGAAAGTCTCCCCTGAAAAAGTAGTTTAAAGCTGACAACCGAAATACACCGGCAAAGAAAGGGAAGGGAGAGGTTGGGAATAAGAATGAGTGAGGCAGAAAGGAAAGCCTGTGTAAAGGCTCTGAGGCCTAGAAGAGTCTAGCACAGCTGAATGGGAAGGCCAACGTAGCCCCTTTGGAAAAAGCCAGAGGAAGAGAGGTTATGAGATCAGGCCGGAGAGGTGGGCATGGCCATACCATGCAGAGCATTATAGACTTAGTGCAGGATTTTCTTTCTCCTACAGGCAGTGGAAAGCCATAGAAATTTTTTTGAGAAGGGGGTTTTGTTTTTCTTTCGAATAGTGAATACATGCATATGGTTAATTTTTTTTCCTCCAAACACTACACGGGATACACTTGAAAAATTTCTCACCTCTGTACCCCAATGTTCCTGTTTTCTTCCCTAGAAGCAATTTGTCACAAGCTCTTGTAGTCTTCATTGAAAGATTTAAAGGGAAGCTGTGACATGATCAAGTTTGTTTTTCAGGAAAAAGACTCAAACAAATGGTTTCCAAGAAACCAGTTAGGAGACTTCTTCAGTGGCCCAAAGAGAGCTTCTGGCTTCCAAATCTGGATCACCACTGCTCCTACCCTGCCAAGCTACCCAAGCTGCACTCAGCTCCAAATCTAAAACATGGCTTGGGATGTATTTGAAGATGTGCTATGGCCACACATTCTTTCAAGAAGCATTTGGTGTTTATCTTAGTGCTGGGACATGATAGACACTGAGAACATACTTGCTGAAGTAATAGAGATGTTGTAGGAGACACAAGAATGAGCCATTCAGTATTCTGGATGATCACTTTACCCTTTCCTCTCTTTCTTCGAACCTCTGCCTTCTCCTCCCCCATACTCTTTCTCAGCAGTGGTCTTGCTTCCTATTTCACTGAGAAAATAGAAGCCATCAGGAGAACTTCCTTGAGCTCCCAGTGTCGTATCCATCAGCCTGTTTCTATCTCTCACACAAGCTCTGCCTTCTCCCCTGTGCTGTGGACAAACTATCCTCATTGATTCAAGCGCCGTATCTTCTCATCAACTCAAGAATGTCACTCTGGTAATTCTCCCCTCGTGCACCAGCAGTTCTCCCCCTCTCTACCAGATCATTTCTTGATCTCTCTTGACTGTACATGATTCTCTGGCTACCCCTCATTTCTCTGTGCCCTTTTCAACACATCTCCTAGAAAGTGCTGTTTGCACTTGTCTCCAATTCCCTCCCTCTCTCTGGAACTCATTCTGACCAGGCTATTGCTCACGTAATTGCACTGAACCTGTGCTTGTCGAAAATTAGCCTCTGTTCCCAGACCTCTGTATCCCAGCCTAGTCTCACACGGCCCAAATAAAGATGCCAGTGTGGCCATACGTGCGTGATGTGAGTGCGCGTGTGCGTATTTGCATTGTTTGCACTGCCCCTCTCCCCAACCCTGAGCTCACGGACTCCCTGTGGGCTTGTGAGGGCAGCCATGCTGGCCCCAGGTCCTGCTCCTAAACTGACTACAGCATTTTCCTAACAGCATTTGTCACAGCTAGTCACTCCCTCCTTAAAGCGTGTTCTTTCCCGGGTTTCTAGGAAACCATTTTCTCTCTTTTTCTCCTCTTTCCCAGGCCTCTCCTTCTGGGTGCCCTTTTCTGGAGCCGTTCCTGTTCGTGACCTGTAAACATTGGTATGCCCCAGGGCTCAAAAGATCCCTTGTGCATCTATAATCATTCTCTACATGATCTCATCCAGACTTTGAGTACCATCTATATTCTGACGACTCCCAAATTGATATTTCCAGCCCGGACCTGTCTCCTGAACTCCAGGTTTGGGGCTCTTCTAAGCATAAAAGTCCCGGCAGGAACAAACAGGCACCTCGTCTCCGGGTAGGACAATTCTGCAATGCTGGGCCTGCTCTGGAGCTCCACAACCCCCCCCCACCCCCACCCCCACTCCCACCCCGAGATCAGGCCGAGGCCTACACTAGGGGGCAGCAAACTTTTCTGAAAAGGGCCTGATAGTATTTTAGCCTTTGGGGGCCATAGGGTCACAGCTCCTCAATTCTGTCTTCATAGCACAAGAAGTGTAATACCTGAACAAAATACGCGTCACAGAACTAGAAATACGGATTTGATCCGAAGAGGTTTACACACCTCTTCTCTGGTCTAGCTCCTTCCCTGCCCTATGCTGCTTTCCCCTTTCAGGTTTCACTTGAGAGCATCTCTCAATTATTCACTTACACAAGAACCCCATCTCTGTCCTTGTTCCCAGGGAACGTGACCCAGGACTGTGCCTCTCCTATATGTCCCCCCCGTGGGGCGCTCCCTGCGTTCCCTAAGACATTTATCACAGGATGCTGACATTGCAGGCCTGCTTGTGCGTCTCCTCCCCACCCGATCGTAATCTCTTTGAGATTACTTCACGTTTCTATGTCTCAGATCCCTTATCAGGTATAATTCTCCCTCACCTTTTAATAACTTTAATTCCCACTACCACCCTGTGATGGGAATGCCATGCTTATTACTATATTCCATATGATGAAGCCGGGAGTGAAAAGAATGCCCTTCTGAGAGCGCATGTGAAGTTTCACTTTGAATCCTTTCTGTTCTGCCCCCACCAGACCTTGCTAATTGTTTCCTCACTGAGGCTCCTTTGAGTGGCTTTCTCCACTTTCGCACCCCTGGCCAGCTGTGCTAATAGGTTATCTGGCTGAGCCATGGAGCCCACAACTACTGATTTAAATTAGTATGTTTTGCCCAGATGGGGGCTACTTATACTAAAATTAAATTTTTTTTTAGTTTTTAACAAATATGTAAATGGTACAAAATTCAGAAGGTAAAAGGGAATACACAGGGGCGCCTGGGTGGCTCAGTCGGTTGAGCATCTGCCTTCAGCTCAAGTCATGATCCCAGGGTCCTGGGATCGAGCCCTATGTTGGGTTCCCTGCTGCGGGGAGCCTGCTTCTCCTTCTCCCACTCCCCCTGCTTGTGCTCTCTTGCTCTCTCTATCAAATAAATAAATAAAATCTTAAAAAAAAAAAAAAAGGAATACACAGTAAAAACCTCCCTCACGTGTCTATTCCCCAGCCACCTAGTTTTCCTCCCAGAAGCAACCAGTATTACCAGTTTCTTGTTTGTCTTTCAAGAGATACTCTGTGCACAGTCTGTATCCTCTCTTATTGACTATATATTATTTTAGTACAAATGTGTTGTACTGGATTTGCCTCACTTGAGCCAGCTTTCTTTAGTGAATTAATTGGTTACCCTCACTTGGACAAGAGAGGATTTAAAGCTGTGTGTGTGTGTGCATGTGTGTGTAAAATATGAGAGAAAAAATGAGTCAAAGCGAAAATTAGGGTAGGAACTTTTTCTCCTCAATGACACTCCACTGCCTTCAGGATAAAGTCAAAGCCACAATTTGATTTAATGGGGCTATGCACAAACTGGCCTCAGTTTACTCCTCTAGCCATATGACCCACCCCATGCTCTGGCCACACTGGACTCTTCCAGTTGTCTAAACATGCCATTTGTTCTCTATCCCACATCTGGATCTTTGCACAGACCTCTGTTGGAAAACCCCCTTCCCTTTGTCCTCCTAATGTCCCATTTCAGCTTGGCCTTCACTTGCCCCAAGTAACTGTCCTGGACAGCCTTCCGGGGCTAGCACCTCTCCTCCATTCTTCTATTGCTGCCTGGACTTTTCCAAGCACAGCACTCACAAGTTGTGTTTTGATGGCTCACTTCCTTGTCCAGATCTCCCCCTTATCTCTAAGCTCGTGAGGTGTGGGACCTGTTTATCTGATTTACTGATGTGTGCTCAGTGCCTAGCCGGTCCCGGCACATAGTGCACATTTGGAAAATAGTTTTCCCCTGCAAATAAATAAGTCTAGAAATTCAAGTAGATCCCTAATTCTATAAGCTTTCTAGAGGTTAGTCACAAATTTTAACTTCCCAGCAGCCAAAGTGAGAAGGGTCAATATGATTCACAGAAAACCGTACAGTAGTTGTTCAGGAGAAATATCACTTCCTCAAATAACCTTTCGCTGACCCCCTAAAGCCCCTTATTGGCACCCCTAAGTGCCCCCCCCCACACACACACACTATTTTTCCTTGGTTGCATTTAGCAAAACTGTAACAATTGATGGCGTAATTCGTTATTTGATGCCTGTCTTCTCTACCAGACTGTATTTCATTTATGAGTATACCCCAGCACCTCTCACGTGGCCTGCAGTTAATGTTTACTAATGAATTAAGAGTCTCATGCTCTACCGACTGAGCTAGCCGGGTGCTTTACTGAATGAATTAAAAGGACCTTTATTCCTGTAACTGAGATCAGAAATTCCTTCTGAGAGTCTTCATGGAGAGGACGCAGGATATGGAACACACGGAAGAATGGTCTCAGTAACACCCGTAGAGCAGACCTATGCTCACAGGGCTCCTCCCTGGAATGATTCTCAATAAAGGCTGATGGCAGTGCCTCAAAGTGCAAATCAGGCAAAGCAATTCTGCTGAGAGCCAACAGGAGGCCAAGAGTATGCAGTGTGCGGAAGAAGCCACCAGAAGGCCTGGCTTATTCAGAAGTAAATTATGAAACATCTTCTTGTACTCGTCTATAAAGAAAGTTCTCTAGGGGCGCCTGGGTAGCTCAGTGGGTTAAGCATCTGCCTTTAACTCAGGTCATAATCTCAAGGTCCTGGGATCAAGCCCCGCACCATGTTCCCTGTAGAGGCTGCTTCTCCCTCTGCCTGTGCCTGACGCTCCCCCTGCTTGTGCTCTCTCTCTCTCTCTCTGTCTCTCTGTCAAATAAATAAATAAATAAATCTTTATAAAGAAAGTTCACTAACCTGAGTGCTGGGTAGATTGTGAGGGGCAGTGATTATTACACTCTGAGAGAGGCATGGAATAAAGCTATTCACATTACATTCAAAGGCTTTCAACAGTTATTTGAGCTTGGGGTAAAATTCGTATCTACCTCAGAATTAATTGATGTCCTTCAAGAGAACATGATGAAATGTTGGAATAATCTGATGGAGACATCTGTCTCATGTAGGGCATATAATAATATGCATTAGTGTTATATATAATCCTATGGTATAATCATACACTAGTACCTCAATAATACATTTAGGGAAAAAATATAATAAAAGACAAAGAAGAAAACACTTTATAAAAACATGTTTTTATGCAAGCATAATAATGAATCCTTAGTTGACATATATATATATATAAAACATCAACACCTATCCCAGATTCAGGGGGACAGTTCTGATTTCTTGGAATTTTACTCTTTTTAATAAAAGTAATGTATTACACGTATAACTAAATGTCATTTTGTTATTATACTCGTATAAGATTTTTAATGCAAATAAATAGGCAGATGAGAAAGTGACTACTTTTCAGATCATATATTTTGACTTTTGGGTTCAGAAAACCTGGCAAACAGGACTTATTTCAGTATCCTCAGCATTAAGAACTCCTCCCCACTTCCCATGCTAGTTGACTATTACTCTTCTGATCTACAGAGCACTCTCTTGTTCATCTTTTCCAGCATTTACCATATTATATTGAGATTATCTGGATTTGCTTCTCTCTAGACTGAGAGAAAGAACTGCCTCTTTTCAGCTCCAATAGCTGCAGGAAGGGGGTGGCAAATCCTCCCTTAAGCTTCACAAGCCCCCCAGAACCACCTCAAACATCTAATCTCCCTAAAAACTCTGTGCTCATTGGACAAGCTCCCGCCACTGGCTTCCAACCAAATGGTGGCCCCTACACCCTTCTAGTATGGAAACTCTAGAGGCAGAGCGTTCTGTCCACAGTCCTTAGCACAGTGCTTGGCATACAGCAAGCCCTCAGTAGATATTTGATGAACTGGATTAAGACTATGAAATTAACCTTGTGATGTTCAACTTTCTCATGGTGTGGCTTTTTTCTACCTATCTGTCCAAGACAAACGAGTATTGTTGCAAGAAAACCAATTCTATTTCAGTTGGGAAGACACCACGAAAGCAACCCTTACTTCAGCCCAACTCAGAAATCCAAGGGACTCAAATGATTCCAGGCAGTGTTTCCTCAGGGTGATTTGTGGACTGAGGATCACTAGGGGGTTGGTATGTCAATATTCTCCGGACCCCCACTAGGCATCTAGCATTCTCCCAGCTGCCACAGAGTTGAGTGACCTAACCAACTGGCACAAAGAAGATGGACAGTCAGGAGATTGAGAGATTTAGAAAGATTTGCATCCGGGAAGCACTCAGTGGAGCTATGTATGTGTATAAAATTCCATAGTTATAATTTCAAATTCTGGGGCCAGGCTCCAGACATCTGTATCCTGGATCTCTCCAAGAGATCTATTTCAGTCTCCAAGAACTATTCATACTCCTGCCATTATTACCATGACCACTTGAAAGGCACCTTTTAAACCTGGGGGGAAATAGGGACAACTCCTATATGCTCTCCAACAACTCCCACGTTTGCATAATTAGCACTTCGATTCCTGTTGCACATGCTGAGAGTTTTAAAAATGATTCAACCTTTTAAAATACCTGCATTCAACACATATTTAATTAATCTGATCTCAAGGAGCTATGGGAAAAACACCCATCTGTTTGTGGGTTTAAATAACTGGAAAGATGGAAGAGGATGATATGGTAGAGGTGATGTTATTCTGGAGGAAGAAGTTGAGGGCTGGGTTGTTGTCTGTTTTTTAAAAAATTATATTTTGGGGCACCTGACTGGCTCGGTCAGAAGATCATGTGACTCTTGATCTTGGGGTCATGAGTTCAAGCCCTACATTGGGTGTAAAGATTACTTAAATAAATAAAACCTTTAAAAAATCTTTTAAAAATTATATTTGTAAACCTTTTTTGAAATGTAACATACTGCAAAAAATTGTAAAAATTATAAGTGTACAACTTAATGTATTTTTACCTATTGACCACACCCATGAAAGTAGCACCCAGACTAGGAAACAGAACATTACCAGCACCCCAAAAGGTCCCCTCGTTCCCCTCCAGTTACCGCCTATACACTCCACCACCCCACCACCCCACCACCCCTCCGCATAACCACCACCCTGACTTTTGGCAAGGTAGATTCGTTTTCTCAGGGCTCTTTTTAAAGCGAAACTGGGAATAGTATGGTCATCTACCAAAGCTCTTCTTTCTTTCAAGAACAACATTTTATTTGGCTCCTTTAAATTGTAGCTGTCTCCTCTCTCCCACCTCCATGCCAGATCCTCTTCCTTTTTAGGTAAGTAAGTCATCTTCCCCTGTTTCCTTTTATGCAAACAAAGCAAAAGGGTCAGCAAAATGGGTATCTATTTCATTCATTCACTGACAAAGCTTGTACTGGCCTCCCCCATGTGCCAGGCACTGTCCCAGGCGTCTGGGTCACAAAGACAATTACCATACTGAGGTCAGTATAGGATTGGGGGAAAGTGGAGGGGCACCTTGGAACCCCCAGGAGGGGCACCTAACGCAGCCAGATGTCCAAAAAACTTCCCAGAGCAGTGCCTCTAAGAAGGGCAGGCTGGCAAAGTGGGTTGGAGAGGGTTTGGAGGAGGGGTTCATGTGCTGAGGCACAGATCCTGGTAGGAAGCTGTGAACGGTCCCTGCGAAGACCTCAGTAGTGAGAAGACCTCCGGATTACAACGCTAGATTGACCAAACACGCCAAACTTTCCCACCCCACTGAAACCTCATTAAAACTACAATAAAGAAATGTTTTTAAAAACATGTTAGTCCAGGGGCACCTGGGTGGCTGACTCTTGATTTCAGCTCAGGTCATGATCTCAGGGTCATCTCAGCCCCTGGCATGGGGTTCTGCGCTCAGCAGGGAGTCTTCTCGAAAATTCTGTCCCTCTGCCCCTGCCTCCACGCTCGCACGTGCTCTCCCTCTCTCTCAGATAAATACATAAATCCTTAAAATATAAAAATAAAAACATGCTAATCCACATAAAGTCAGGAGAACAGGAGAGATGACAGGAGTAAAGACTTTGACAGCAACAAATTAGACGACTGAGTGAGA
Source organism: Mirounga angustirostris (assembly GCF_029215605.1). Lineage (NCBI taxonomy): Eukaryota > Metazoa > Chordata > Mammalia > Carnivora > Phocidae > Mirounga > Mirounga angustirostris. The sequence continues at coordinate 158,633,116 of NW_026991712.1, forward strand.
ACTGAGAGACTCAAAGAAGCCGGAAGCCCAGCCAGCATGGGGAGCACCCAGAGCCGCCTTGACTTGCTGAGGCACGAGGGATTTATCATGAGAATTAAACTGTGTACAAGTGAAGGAGTTGCTGAGGAAGTGAAGGTCAGGGTGGGGAGATGGGGATCAGAGAAGGGTCATTAACAAATCCTTGTGAAAAACCATCAAAGTGGACGCCAGGGAGTGGCTGGGGCGTGGAGAAGCCGGCCATGCCCAGCCACGGGGAAGGTCTGTGGGAGGTCTGGGTGGCTGGCGCCCCCCTCCAGGGCCCAGGCCTCTGGTGGTGCACCCAGGGGCCACCGTGGTCAGCAGGGCCAGCCCTGGAGCAGAGGTGCTGGCTAAGCAGTGAGGACAAGCCGGAACCCACCCAGCACTTACGCGTCCCTCTGTCACCAGAACTCCCTTCAAAGAATAGTGGCCATCTCTTTGCTTCTGCTGCCCGGTCTTCAAAGCAGCTCCTCTGCCAGCCACCCTTGCGGGACCCTACAGGAAAAGGGGTGCTGGGAAATGCCGTTCCAGTTGGACCAAGTGGAAAGTAAAACTTGGAGCTCTGAGTGCCGGGAAGCAACGAGTCAGACAAAGGCCAGACTCTGGCGCCGGGGAGCACCGTTCCGGAGCCCGACTGCTCAGGCCTGCACGACTGAGTGAGAGAAGTTCTACCTTGTGCCGGCTCATGCAGCCCTGGGCTCTGTCCCTTCAGCCGAATGGGTAGCCCAGAGAAAACACCCTCTGCTTCTCCACTTGTAATCATCACCTTAAATGTCGTCTCCCTCCAGGTTGTGGATCTGCTAGCTGCCTCACCGTCTCTCCCAGACCCTGGTTGGCAGCCTCCATGCCTGCAGCCACTCCAGCCACTCGTGGTCCAAGCTGAGCCTTGCCCCCTGCTCACTGTCACCCCCCCCGCCAGGGCCTTTCCTCCAGGCAGAAGAGAAACTGCCCCCTCCCCCTGTAGAGGTCCTCTTTCTTCTAGGGGAGCCAGCCTGCTTTTCTTGCCTCTTCCCACACCTGGTCTCAGTCTGCACTTTGCCCTGCAGCCCAGCTCTGGCAGAGCTCACTCACCGCAGAGGACACCTGCTTTTCCTTAGAAGTCTCCTTCACAGCCGGCCGGCCAGTCATGTGAATGGTTTCCTGGGCTCCATCAGCTCCTGCAGACCCTTCGTGGGCTCTCCTGTCTTAATCAGAGGCTGCCTTGCCCCGGAGCCCAGGGCAAGCTAATCCCCCAGGGCAGAAACCCCAAAATGTGTGGCTTCCGTAAGATTCATGTTTATCTCTCACCATGTAACAGCCTTAGGGTGAGTGGTCCTGGCTGACAGGCTGGCCAGCCTGGACCCAGGTTCCTTCTATCTATTTGCTCTGCCTTCCCAACAGTGTTGTCCTCATCTGCATGGCCAAGCCTGGCTTCCTGCCATGTCTGTATTCACAGGAGTAGAGAGAGAAAGGAAGTGAAGGAAAACAATTTCCTTTGAGGCAATAATGTAGACGTTGCCCTCACCGTCAGAATGGAGCCAGAGAGCCACATGTGGGCTGCAGAGGAGGCTGGGGAATGTAGTCTTGAGCAGGTGACCATCTGCACAGAGAAGCTCTTATTACTAAGGAAGAAGCAGAGAATAGATCTCAGGGGGAGGTAGATGACCACAAGTCCACCACGGCCAGGCTGCCCCCTAAGGCATAGAGGATAATCATTGCCCACTTCTTATAACATTTCTTCCCCTTTCCAGGCAAAATGTAGGGTCTATGCAGACATTTTTCTCTAAAAACATAAAAAAAGGCAACATCCAGTGTAGTGGATATTGTCATCACCCTGCCTGTGTGCTTAGCCCTCCTGGGCACGTTACCCTGACTTCCCACTGTCTCCTCCCAAAAATCTTCACTTAGGGCTTCCTGTGGCTTCCAGAGCTTCTATGCACACAGGGAGGACCTGAGGTGCTGGAGAATTAACGTTCCCTGAGCTTCCCTGAACTCAGTTAAATCCTGTTCATCTCAACCAACACTGATGCAGACCCACCTCTTCGAGGCTCCGTGCCGGATACCCGGGGTACAGACAAATCCTGAGCCCCATTGGCTCACGCTCTCCACCGGATGCAACACGGAGTGCTTGACCCGCCTTCCTCATTTAATTCTCCTGGCAGCCCTTTGAGGTTCATTCTCTTCTCTCCATTTTATGGATGAGGAAACTGAGCCTAAGAAAGGCTAAGTACTGGGCGCCTGGGTGGCTCAGATGGTTAAGCATCTGCCTTCGGCTCAGGTCATGATCCCAGAGTCCTGGGATCAAGTCCCACATCGGGCTCCCGGCTCAGCGGGGAGCCTGCTTCTCCCTCTGACCCTCTCCCCTCTCATGCTGTTTCTCGCTCGCTCGCTCTCTAAAAAATAAATAAAATCTTTAAAAAAAAAAAAAGAAAGAAAGGCTAAGTACCTGCCCAAGTTCCCAGCTTGTAATCAGCAGAGATGAGGTTTGAACCCATGTCTGTCTGGCTCTAAGATGCTTCATCTAATGAGAGATGTTCCCTGCCCCAAAAGCCTGTGGTCAGGAGGAGAACAGGGCAGGTACGAAGATCACTAACATCCCCTGCTGAATGCAGCAATGACAAAGGTAAAACTTACAACTTCTTACTGGCTGGCATGTGTTCAAGTGATAACCCAAGGAGCCAATAGAGCATCCCAGGACTGCTTACGTTTGGACTGTCACCTGACAGGGCAATGCAACTCTGTATTTTTTTTTTTTAGATTTATTTACTTATTAGAGAGCTAGAATGAGCATGGGGGTGTGCAGAGGAAGAGAGAATCCCAAGCAGACTCTGAGCTGAGCTTGGAGCCCGATGGGGGGTTGATCCCAGGACCCTAAGATCACCAAAATCGACCTGAGCCGAAGCCAAGAGTCAGTCGCTGAACCCACAGAGCCACCCAGGCACCCCTACAATTCTGTATTTTTAAGCCCCCATAATTTGAATCTTTTTACAGCAAACTCTTTTAACTCAGTGCTTCCCAAACATGTTCCCCATCATGAGATATAGGAAATTTCCCATGCAGGAAATGGCAGGATTTATATGGTGTATTAGAATACACTCAAGATTTGGGACTGTTTCGATGAATGGATAAAGAAGATGTGGTATATATACACAATGGAATATTATGCAGCCATCAAAAGGAATGAGATGTTGCCATTTGCAACGATGTGGTTGGAACTGGAGGGTATTATGTTGAGCGAAATAAGTCAAAAAGAGAAAGACATGTATCATATGACCTCACTGATATGAGGAATTCTTTTTTTTTTTTTTAAGATTTTTATTTATTTATTTGAGAGAGAGAGAATGAGAGACAGAGAGCATGAGAGGGAGGAGGGTCAGAGGGAGAAGCAGACTCCCCGCCAAGCAGGGAGCCCGACGTGGGACTCAATCCCGGGACTCCAGGATCATGACCTGAGCCGAAGGCAGTCACTTTAACCAACTGAGCCACCCAGGCGCCCCATGATATGAGGAATTCTTAATTGCAGGAAACAAACTGAGGGTTGCTGGAGTGGGGGGTGGGGTGGGAGGGATGAGGTGACTGGGTGATAGACACTGGGGAGGGTATGTGCTCTGGTAAGCGCTGTGAATTGTGCAAGACTGTTGAATCTCAGATCTGTACCTCTGAAACAAATAATGTAATATACGTTAAGAAAAAAAAAGAAGAAGAAGGTAGCAGGAGGGGAAGAATGAAGCAGGGGAAATCAGAGGGGTAGACAAACCATGAGAGATGATGGACTCTGAAAAACAAACTGAGGGTTCTAGAGGGGAGGGGGGTGGGAGGATGGGTTAGCCTGGTGGTGGGTATTGAGGAGGGCACATTCTGCATGGAGCACTGGGTGTTATGCACAAACAATGAATCATGGAACACTACATCTAAAACTAATGATGTAATGTATGGGGATTAACATAAGAATTTAAAAAAAAAGATTTGGGACTGTCTCTATAGAACTCAGTGAAAATACTAATTATATTTTCTTTATGGTACATAATTATGAAAGGAAATAACATACAAAGTTTTTAGGCAAATAGTAAATATTGAATTAGAATAAAACTTCCAAATAACCTCTTTTCAAATGTCTGATAGGAAATCAGCTTGCTCTCATGAACATTTTATATTAGATTCTATCTCGGAAATGGACACAGTATTTCCGATTATGTTTTTCCAATCATGCTCCATTCAAATTCATGATCATCACCATTGACAAGAAATATTTCACAAAGTAGATACTGTGAATGGCAGCAATATCTACCATTTTCCCCCTCCAACTGTCAAAAACACCTTTTTTTATTCTTAATAGAATTAGGATCCTTTGAATTTTACTTTAATGAGGCAATTGTTCTCCAACACTAACAGTTCTGTTTTTTCTTTCATTGACAATATGTAAGATTAAAATTTCCAGTAGTGATATAAAGGGCTTTAGAATGCAATTGTACTTTTCTCAAGTCAAGTATTTTAAAGTTATGATGAAACTTTCTTCCAACATACACAGTCATTGCCCTATCAGTCTTAGCAGTTTCTTTTTAGGATTCAAATCATAACTCCAAGTTAGTTCACTGGTAATTTCACTTCTCCAAAGGGAAATTTTTTTCTTTGTCCCTAAGTGTTGGTAACATGTATTAATACTGGGCGGGGGAATCCCAAGACCTCCCCTAGGCTCTGATTTGCTAGTGGATTCAGAGCAGAAAATCAGTGCAGGGAAAAGATGCTTGGGTGAAGAAGTCTAGGAGAAACTAGGCACAAGCTTCTGATTGTCCTTCTGTGATGGAGTCGCCCAGAAAGGCCCTAATTCTCCCAGCAATGATATGTGAACACACAGGCAGAGTGTTGACAATCAGGGAAGCTCAGCTAGCTTTGTTGTCCAGGGTTTTTCATTTGGGTTAAGTCACTAGGGATACAGCACCCACATGACTGGCCTTAACTACTCCATCCCCAGGTCCCCAAATATTAAACTAACGCATCATGGTCCATGGCCCAAGAGCTCAGAGGTCATCTTCCAAGAGCTGGTCAAGGGCTAGTCCTGAATATCTTTGGAATGTGCAGAGTCTGGGCAACCCAGACCCGCTGAGTTAACCCATGACTGCACAAATGTACTTTTGCATAATTCTCACAACTTTTGATCAAGTTCATTCAGAGACTCAAAAATGTCAACTAAGTAAGTCAGATTTTGAAGGCACTTACAATCTTTCAAAAAAAAGAATCGCAAAGTGAGACTGGTTCACAATTTTTGCATTTTATTTTTACTGTTTTTTAAGCCCACAAACTCCTGACAGAACTCTTCTTTAGGCGAGTCAGTGCATTTCTGTATGAAACAGCAGAGAGTCGTTTTGTTGTCCTATTTCTTCACATGAAGCTGGAAACACACAGGGCTGACAGGCTTGGGGTCTTTTTTGGTATTTTGGTTTTTGTTTTTTTTAAGTAGGCTCAATGCCCAGCATGGAGCCCAATGCAGGGCTCAAACTCACAACCATGAGTTCAAGACCTGAGCCGAGATCAGACGCTCAACTGACTAAGCCACCCAGGTGCCGCATGGCTTGGGTTTTAGTTTATCATTTTGATCACATCATGTATTGTGGAATTCGGATCTTTACATATAATAGCTTTCTGTGAATGAAAGAATGTGCTTCTCAAGTCTCAGGATTTGGGGGACAAATTTGTGAAGTCGAGGTTCTACATCCTGTTACTGCGGCCACCCCAGGAGACCACAATCCGAGGCACTCGTTTACACCTACTACTCGCTCCTCACTGGGTTCTGAGAATTCCGCTCACTGCCGCTTCTAGCTGACCACCGTTACTGATGACTGGAGCTTCAGCATTCTGCAATGAAAGGTTTTTTGGACTTCTGAATTAGCTCTGGTTCCACATCCCCTGAGATGGTTTCAATGAATCCAGAGGATTGTTTGGAAGAGGCAATTTTTCTATACACTTCTTCTTCTTCTTCTTTTTTTTTTTGGAAAGTAAAAGAATTTTAAAAAGTACAATTTGAAGGAACCAATGTGACATTGGAATAAACTTGAATTGACAGGAGAAAAAAAATCCAAATAATCCTTTACCTACATCTTGATAAAAGGGCAGGGAAATTTATGATTATTCATGAGATAAGATGTAGCATGCACATTGAGCAAACATATGCGTAATGTATATTCCCATATTCACTTTGGGGTGGAGACTTAACATCAGAATGAGGTGAAATGTAGTCCCTGATGTCAGGAGATTATTTTAGGACAAGGAGAAGGGCCTATGGGCATGCTATAAGAGCTGGTATAACGTGGACAGGGTCTTAGGCTTGTTGTCTCAGGTAAGGAATGCAGGCCCTTGTTTGTTCATCGGCTGGAACCATATCAGTTGATCTTGAGTTCAAGCTTTTGCAGAGACAGCTGGTGAGTGTGTGAGTGGGGTCTGGTAAGGCTGTTGGGAACTCTGTAAGCAAGGTATCAGGCCGACATTTCCAAGGGCCTTCCTTGGCTCCATAAAGTCAACCTTATTTCCTTAAAGTTGTCTGGTCATATCTGATTCAATGTGTGTTTCTCTCAAATATGTCATTCTAGTCAAAACCGTGGCAATATAAACAACATTTCCAATGGTGTCCTCTGTGAGCATTGGTTCCTCCCCCAAAGCTGGGGGCTTCAGTGACCGAACCAAAACCTCTATTTGCTTCTTCAGCCCCAAATTCAGTACTGATAGTTTTCATGTGGACTGGTGAGATGAGCGATTCTGCACATGGGTGAGATATTTTGACTTTGGCTATTAAGTGCAGGACCTTGCAACCAGTTTCTTGAGCTCTGCCTGAAAGTGTTGTAACAGAGCTTATTAAAGGACTTTGTTTCTTGCTTTGGAATGACAGACATTTACCAAAATCAATTATTTTCCTATAGTAGCTGAAAGGTTTGCAGTCAGGTGTAGGCAGGCATGGCTGGGCCACCTTGCATCACATGATGACTTTTCCAGGACATTAGACTTCTGGGCCAACAGATAAAACTGGAGGGTCCCAGAGTCCAAATGGGAGATTATCTTGGTGTATTTATTGACTGTTGAATGACAAACGTTTTCTGTACTACCGTGTTGAGTGATTCTGATGGCATCCCAGTTTTTTTTCAAAGATTCATCTATTTATTTTAGAGAGAGACAGAGCGTGAGAGCGGGGGTGGGGGGTGAGGAGGAGCAGAGGGGGAGGGAGAGGGAGAGAGAGAGTCTCAAGCAGACTCTCAGTGGAGCCCTACGCAGGGGCTTGATCCCACAACCATGAGATCATGACCTGAGCCAAAACCAAGAGTCAGATGCTCAACCGACTGAGCCACCCAGGCGCTCTGATGACATCCCAGTTTTAATTAAAAGTTTTTCATTATAATGGGAAAATAATTATCTGTAAAAATTACACAATGAGATACCACTTCACACCCATCAGAATGGCTAAAATTAACAACTCAGGAAACAACAGGTGTTGGTGAGGATGTGGAGAAAGGGGAATCCTCTTATACTATTGGTAGGAATGCAAACTGGTGCAGCCACTCTGGAAAACAGTGTGGATGTTCCTCAAAATGTTGAAAATAGAGCTACCCTATGACCCAGTAATTGCACTACTAGGTATTTATCTGAAAGATACAAACATAGTGATTCGAAGGGGCACCTGCACCACAATGTTCATAGTAGCAATGTCCACAATAGCCAAACTATGGAAAGAGCCCAGATGTCCATCAACATGAATGGATAAAGAAGATGTGGTATTTATATATACAATGGAATATTATTCAGCCATCACAAAGAATGAAATCTTGTCATTTGCAACAATGTGGATGGAGCTAGAGGGTATTATGCTAAATGAAATGTCAGTCAGAGAAAGACAATTATCATATGATCTAACTCATGTGTGGAATTTAAGAAACAAAACAGATGAACATAGGGGAAGGGAAGGAAAAATAAAATAAGATGAAAACAGAGAGGGAAGCAAACCATAAGAGACTCATAACTCTAGGAAACAAACACGGTTGCTGGAGGGGAGGTGGGTGGGGGAATGGGGTAATTGGGTAACGGGCATTAAGGAGGGCACTTGAAATAATGAGCACTGGGTATTGTATGCAACTGATGAATCACTAAATTCTACTTCTGAAACTAATAATACAGTATATGTTAATTAAACTGAATTTAAATAATTTTTTGAATTATATCTATTTAAATAAAAGGTAGTTAAGGTTACTATAGGCCTCTATACCTATATATCTCCTGCATCTCTAAGAATGTTTAATACACATTGCATTAAATTTTTAAAAAAGAATTCAGCAGGCAAACTGGGAAATACTAAAGTGTTAATTTTCATTTAACTTAGTAATTAAATTTCTGGAAATTCATAACATAAAGATATTACTCCTATTCAAGTATAATGAAAATATTTCAAAAATCAATTTTCTGCTGCCATAAAGTCTTGGTCTCTTAAATAATTGATTTGATTATTTTCAATTACTTTCATTTCTAGACATAAAATTTTTATTGTTTCTTTTACATTATTTTTATCGAGCTACAATGCATAGAGAGAGGTGTGTGAAATGTATGCACCTACAGGGTACATCTGGTGTATCTTTCCATTTCTGTGTGCCAGATCCAGATAGAGATAATTCCCATCCTCCCAGGAAGCAGCTTCCTCCCTTCCCAGGTAACCCCGGATCTGATTTCTATCACCATAGGTTACATTTGCCTGTTCAAGAACTTTACGTAAATGGAATCATACGGTGGGTGCTCTTTTATCTGGCTTTTCCACTCGGCATCATGTTTGAGAAATTCATCCTTGTTGTGTGGATATATCACAATTTCTTCATTCATCTGTTGATGAACATTTGGGTTGTTTCCAGTTTGCGGCTATTCTGAACACAGCTGCTATGAACATGCTTGAGCAGGTGTTTTCCTGGACGTGTGCTCTCCCTGCCATTGGATCAATCAATCCCAAGGACCAGAAGCTCAGGGGCCGAGCAGGTATGTTTAACTTGAGAAGCATTTTCTCGTCTTCGAAAGCTAACAACAATTCATTCTGAAATTCCACCAAGTATCAGACTGTGTTAAACATTAGCATTAAAAATCAATAGTCATTCACTCAGTCAAGAAATGACAAGTGAGAAAATTAACATGATATATTATTTTTTTACAGAAACACCATTACTACTAATAATATCCATGCTTCCACAGTAGCAAAATATGAAAAATAAGAAAATTAAAGATACGTCAATATTTTCTAGGTCCTCGTAAAATAATGTTGCAGATGCTAAGCAAACCAGGACTAGGGTGATAATCAGCTGATCTGAGATGATTTCGCTGTGCACCTCGGGGGGGGGGTGTGTGGCATAACGTGGCCCCGACAGAGCCTTGCTGGTAGCAGGTACCTGGCATAAAATCTTGGCCACAAAAATAATGATTGCTAATCCCAGAGGGAGCCATCTGATAGTGTTCAGATACATTTTCAGCTGCAGTCACCTTCTGAGGGGTCGAACAGATCGACATGCCCACAGCCCATCTGTGGCACACCAGTGGGAATGCTCTGTCCTAGCTAATAGCAAAAGGGATTCCAAGACTAAACATGTTCTGTAGTCAAATAATTTTGGAGGATTCTATGCTAACATTAAGCTGCAGATTTTATACTATGGGAATTCGCAGAACCTTTAAGATGCCAATGCCCAGCGTGAGTTCTTTGGGGTCCCCAAACGAAAGCAGGCAAAGCACAAAGTCATGCAGTTCATGTAAACATAAATATTCGGTAAACATAAAAAAACACTCAGCCCCACTCATAACTAAATAAATGCACAATAAAACAGGATAGGATTAGTCACATAGAAGATCAGCAAGCCTGAAAAAGCTTTACAACATCCACCATACTTGGGTGGGAACAGGTGATCTCCCAGAAGGTAGGCGGTGTAGACTCACAAACTGTTTAGAGACAGTGTCACTTAGGGATGATGCTCATTATCCTCCCCCCAGAAAAGTTTGGAGATGGGCATCCCAGGCTGTGTATCCACACTTCCACAGCCCCAGTAATTCAGACCCCGTCTGTCTTTCTGCTCTGCCAGCCTTAGCGTGAAACTTTTATTATCATGTTCGCCTCATTATGACCTCATGGTTACCAGATGGCTGCTTGACCTCCAGTCTCAGGTTCACATTCCAGGTAAGAAGAAGGGAGCAGCAAGGTGGAAGAAGTGGTGCTTCCATCGGGAAATGAGTGCTTTCTCAGAAGCCTCCTGTAGGCTTCTACTTAGATCTGTGTCTCGAACTGGCCACCCTTAGATGCAAGAAAGGCTGGGAAGTATAGATTTTAAGCTTAGCACTTTGCCTCTTTGAACAAAATCAGATATTGGTTTACCTAATCTGGCTTTAGCCAACTCTTGGATCTCATTTCATAATTCTTCCCCTTGGCTTCTGTTCTTCAACCTCATTGATTACAACAGACAGTGTTAGTGCTCCGCTAATAATGTTCGATTATGTTAGATTGTTTCAGATACCCCCTTTTCCTTCATTGCTTGTGTTTTCTGGCTTTGGTATGCTTTTGCTTTCAACACCCAGTACCCATGGCTCTTTTTGGAGGGCAGGGCTGCCCTCAAGCTACTGGAGTCCACCTGCCTGCATGAAGTGTCTGAGCATTTACATCTCCCTGGTTTAGGGGTGGCCCTAAACCAAGGATTGATGGGAGTATGAAAGTCTTGGCAACCTTACCTTAGGTGGGGACAAACTCTAAGGCATAACTCATGCACCAGAGCTCCCTGTAGGATCAGGCTGAGCCCGCCCTCTGCAACATTCTGCCTGAAGTCACATCTTTGCTTGGAATCCTCTTCCCTGCCTTGCCTCCCCCATGCCCTTGCTGCTCACCCCTAAGGGAGCACTTAATAAGTCACTTGCACCAGAATCCTCATCCAAGAGTCTGCTCCTGGATTTCCCGACTTAAAACACTGGCCTTCTTGCTGTTCGTAGAATATGCCAAGCCTGCTCCTACCACAGGACCCTTGCATGCCATCAGGAATGCCTTCTCCCAGATATATGCATGGTTCAAAGCTTCGCTTTGGTCAGGTCTTTGCTCAAATATCATCTCATCAGTGATGACTTTCCTTAACCACACTACCTAAAATAGACCCCCCTCCATCAATTTCTATCTCTTACCCTACTTTTCTTTATAATACTTATCACTACTTAACAATATATAATACATTTTGTTTATTATTTTTCTCCTCCAGTAGAATGTAAGTTCCAGGGCTATGAACTTTGTCTTTATTCTCCTCTATATACCCTGCACTAGGATTAATGCCTGCCAGAAGGCATGCCTCCAATATATTTGCTGATTGAATTAATGAATGAATTATAAGGAAGGATCTATGCAGCCTTAGGAATTAGAAAGTGATTTTCAGCTTTGAAAGGGGGATTTGAGAGAGCATTGGAGCTGTGTGTGTGGGGGGGGGTAGAAAAACAGCCTTTCAGATTCCATAAACATTTATTGAGACTCTAAAGCTAAGTCAGGAGCCCCAAAGAAGCTCCTGGTCTCAAAGAGGGCCCAGCAACCCCCCACAAACTGGTATTTATATGCACCATGGGGTCTCTATAGTGGCCTATGCACAGGGCTATACGAACAATCTCTTCTGTCTGGGGGCGTCCAGGACAACTTCCTTCTTGGAAGAGGCCACATTTGACATTAAAGAAAGAGTCCGTTTCTAGGAGGAGAAGGTGGGTTGCAGTTCCATTAGGAGGAATAGCATATGGGAAGGCATAAGACCCACGCCTGTCTGTGTGGATAAAACAGAGGGTTCCTGGGGAGAGCCATAGGGTACTGAGGGGCACGAGGTTGGAGAAGAGGGGCCAGGCAGCAAAGGACCTTGAACGTTTAGCTTTGTCCAGAAGGCAGTAGACAGCTGTGGGTAAGGTTTAACCTGGAGGAAGAACAAAAGGGAGAACAGTCAGAGCCAGGTTTCAGCAAGTTACCTCTGGTAGTGGCATGGACGGGGTGGAGAGGTAAACCCCATCCCTTCTGTCACCCGACCCCTCACAGCTCGAGGCGCAGAGCTGAGCTGTTGCCACCAGAGGGCGCTATGACCTAGGACACAGGCCTCCTGCGTTCCCTGATCCCTTGAGCCTTCAGACCCGTGACCCTTCCAGCCGGGTCACCATGGCTGTGTGGCTGTCTGCACACAAAACCTTGGGAAATCTTCTGTATTACATCTTGTTATCTGACGCGGAGGAGCTGCTGCAGGTGCCATGGTATAAACAGGTGAGATCCTTGAATCTCTGTTTTAAACAGCCTTTCATTCGGTTCTGATGCATGATCAAGGTTGAGAATCACTGGTCTAAGAAAGCACTGCACACTGTGGTGGGTGACCTCAGAGGAGTGAGCCCAGCGTGCTGCGGAAGGGCCACGAGAGGCTTCCTGGAGGAGGTGTCCTAGGAGGAGTCAGGCAGGCAGAGAAGGGGAGAGAAAGGCATTCCAAGCAGAGAGAACAATTGTACCAAGGCTCCTACGAGGGAAGGCCTAGGCTCTTATTAGACTCTGGCAGGAAGGGGATTTACACAAAGGGGCTCAATCTTTGTCCCCCCATGTATGCTCCTGATTTCTCTCCAGGGGTCTCATGTTTTGAAAGATGTTCTCTTCCAAAAAGCTGCTCTAAATAATTAATCATTCATTCATTTCCTACTATTTATTAATCAATATATATAGCTCCAATCAGAGTTTCTGATTAGCATGAGATGTCCAGACTTCCTACCCTGAATTAATAATGATAGTAACTACCATTTGCCGAGGGCTCACTCCAGGCCAGGCTCAGTGCCAAGTGCTTTACCTGTGCTAACTCATTCCACGGCCACCATCATCCTCTGAGTGGGGGACTGTTATCACTCCCATTTCAGTGAAGAGGAAACTAACATGTGAGAGAGGCTAACTTGGCCAAAGGCCCACCAGGATATGATCTAACCTGGGTCAGCCCTCCTGCAGAGCGGGCTGGATCCAAATGCTTTCCTGTTCCTTGGGAGGAATGCAGTTCCAGCCTCAAAGAAAGATACCTGGCCCATCAGCGCATACAGTCTTCTCCCGAGCAAAGGCACAATTTCTGTTATGCATTTAGAAGTGCTAAAATAGCTCATGGTACCCATTTCTATCTTGAGAGCTCCCTAAGGTTCTGGGAGTCCAGGTCAGAATCACTGAGCTAGTCCAACGTTCTTGTTCTCTCCCAACACCCGAGGTAGAGATAAGAATATGGAACCCAAGGAGGGGCAGTGAAGTGGAGGCAGCCTTCCAGGACCTCCTCAAAGCATTCTCTGGTAACATGACACTAGAAAAGAGCTCACTGGTTCATGGGCCATTGTCCCCCATCTCTGCTGCCTGTCTCAGCCCCCCAGCTCTGCCGCCCTCCCTTGCTTCCTTCCTCCTCCAGCATCCTCTTAGTCCCTGCTCCGTGCCAGGCCCTGGGCACGGGGGATGCCAACACAAATAGGTACTTCATGCCAGCCTCTCAATCTCACGTGGTCTATGGCATGTTGGTGTTACCTGCTTTTCCCGAGCTGTGTCCATCACAAAGAGGGTTTGGGGGCAGATGTCTTGAGCAGCAACACCAGCTCTCTCCTCGCCCACTGGCTTTGCAGGACAGAATACAGTATAGCCTGTCCCACCTCCCAACTCCATCCCCACTCACCGCTCTGCCCTCTGTTCCTACGATGGGCAAGCTCCATGCCCCATGAGTTCTGCCTGAGATGTTTGGGGGCTGCTGGCTGCCTCCTCCCTTTTTCCCTTTGATAAATTGACTTTCTGTATCTGCCCTTTCTCCCTCTGGCCCTCCTGCCATTGATGGCTCACTGCTAATGTCTTTTCTCTCTTCTTTAGGTCCATTTGATAGCCAGACATCACCACCTGCCTGGTGGGCAAGTCCTCTTTGTCTATGTTTGTATTGATAAATTAGGTCCAGTTACCTTTTCTGTGCTGGCCTTGGGAATACAGACAACAGTGGGTTGTGGGGTCTGCCCTGGGGGAGCTCACAGTCTGGGGTGGATGTCATGACCACGCTGTGAAAGGCCAACCCAACAAAGTCACTTACTTTTTCAGGGTTTACCTTAATGCTAAGGGTATGCACTTGGGCCACAATTATTATGCCCCAGCGAGTCTGGGCAAACACAGGTGGCTTCTCTGGCTCTCTCAGGAAAAAGGGCAGTCCTTGCATATTCTAGCTCCAAAAGGAAGCCAGGGTTCTGGGGAGGAGTCTCTAAAGCCAGGAGAGGGAAACATGATCCAGCAGAAAGCCCTACCTGTTAGCAGGTTGGGAGTCTATTCTCAGAAGCAGACTTTTAGTAATCAATTCACAAACACTGATATATTAAGCCAAAATGTCCGTCAAAATATTTTTAATAAAACTGTTTTCTAACATTGCTATAAAAGTATTATGTGCTCACTGAAAACATTTTAAGTGATACAGAAAATGTGTATTTCAATCTTTGCCTTCAATCTAAATCACTGCTAACACTTTAGTGTGTAAATTTTCAGGTATATAAAGTCACATATAATTATATGTGTGTGTGTGTTATACAAATATATATGGAGAGAGATCAATTTAAAAATATAAATCAAAAAATTAATGGAACTTGAATATATATGTTACAATATATATTAGTGATATAATAATATTACATATGTAGATAATATATACACTATTCAGTTGTTTTTTTTAAGATTTTATTTTTAAGTGATCTCTACACCCAACATGGAGCTCGAACCCACAACCCCAAGATCAAGAGTCGCACGCTCCACTGACCAAGCCAGCCAGGCACCCATCAACTTGCTTTTCTCTCAAAATAGAAAACTAAATTGTGGGCATCTTTCCATATTGGCATGTATAGATAGATTGTTCTCATTCTTTATCAGCTGTATAATATGGACATACCATAAATTCCTCAATCCTCTGCTGATACACATGCATTTCCAGTCTTTTGTTATTACAAACAATGCTGCAAAGAACTTCCTGTATATTTCTCTTTGGTCCCTCGTGCCAATATTTCTATAAAATAAACTCTCAAAGCCAGAGTTAACTAGATGAAAGTCCTAATATAAAGTCTTGAGAGAAATTGATGAATTTCTCTCCAAAACTAATGTGCCAATTTACATTTGCCCAGCGATCATGAGAGGGCCCACGGACACTCTGCCCCAACACTGGATGCCTTTTAATTTTTGCCAATCTGATGTATGAAAAATATCATCACCTTGTTGTTTTCTCTCAGATCAGTTTTTTGTGGAGTCAAGCCTCTCTTCCTGTGCGTTTTGGCTGTTTGAATATAATTTTCTATAAAATGTATTTTCCTATGTTATTTGCTTATTTTTCTTACTCATCTTTTTCTTTCTTACTTTTCTTCCTTTGTACTTTTTTAAAATGCTGCGTTGTGAGAGTTTGTTGCAAATCACCTTCTCAGTCCACCTCTGTCATGTGGAAAGGAAATAAATATTTTCTTCAGTTTAGTGTGTCATTTGCTTTGTGTATGCCTTTTTCCCCTTATAGAAGTTTAAAAATACTTATGTAGTCAGAGCTGCCCATCTTTTTCTTGATAATTCCCGGGATTTGTGTCACATTTTAGAAAGATGTTCTCTACTCCATGATTACAAAAGCAAATATTCTCTGATAGTTTCTTCTATTATTTCTATGGTTTGGGTTGTCATTTTACATTTTGGATTCATCTGGAATTTATTATGGTGTATGCAATGAGTTAGGGGCACAGCTAGATTTTTTCCAAATGACCCATCCATTGCCCTTAAATGTAATATCCTGTCACATGTGTGAAATGCCACCTTTATCGTATACCAAATTTCCTTATATGTTTAGGTCTGGCTGTGGCTTCTATCCCCCTCCATTTATCTCTCCATCAGTTTCTGAGCCAGTTACACACTTTAATTCTTGCAACTTTTAATACACTCATACTCTTTTCTGAGCCCTTTCTCTAAGACTTTACCAAATCGCTGGTAAGCTTGCACATGTTTTCCCTGGCTGTATTAGCGTCTTTAGGATGAGGTCAAACTGTCCCTTCCAGGTGACTCTGCATCTCTCTGATGATGTTCATTCATTCATTCATGAGCACCGGCCTGCCAGGGGCCGCGGTGGGATTAAGAGAGACAGAGGGAAGAACACAGGCGTGGGCCCTGCCTCATGGACTCATTTTAGCCGTTAACCCTCAAGGCCACCATGACTTCAATGATTTCTGATTCCTGAGTTCCAGGGGGTGCTTCATGGTCAACCCAGGGATCCTCCCAGAAGCCAGGCCCAGACCTGGTTGCTTTTGGATGCCCCGGACCCATGGCTCAGCCAAGGCCTGTGGTAACAGGGCCATAAAAGTTGGATTTTAAATAAACCTGGCTTCCTCTCTAGCATTGTTAGAGGGATCCTTATCCAGTTCACTTTGTTCCCATCAGATAAGAAAGAGACAAAGCAGATGGTGTTGTGGGGAACTATGGTGTGGCCATGAGCTTTCCGAAATGGATTTTTGGGTGGTGGGGGTTGTTGGGAAACAGAAGAAACTGAAAAGACTGACTTAGCTAGAAATTATCTTTGACTCCTGGCAATGAGAAGGCAGCATGGGGTCAATCTAGCCGTGTGACCTTGAACATGTCATTTAGCATCTCCGGGCTCCATCTCACAAACTCTCAAGGTCAATGGACAGGTGCTGGGCCGAGATCTTTGCTCAGATGGTTTTTCTGACCCTCAGAACATCTTTGTTGGGTAGCATCCTTACACTCAGTTTATGCCCAGAAACCCAAGGCTCAAAAGGGAAACTGAGGTGCCTGAAACCACTCATTTAGAAGGAGCAGAGTTGGGATGCAAAGGGATTTGATTCTGAAGCCCTCACCCTTTCTGTTTGAGGAGATTGTCCAACTCCCCTCCCACCCTGGCTCAGGGTGCCCTGCGGTGCCACGGGCACTTCTAAGGAGGGCAGGGAGGAGGGACTGGCCCCATCGGAAGTCAGGACTTACTATGAAGCTGGACTCTGAAAGCCATCGGGACAGATGGGCCGGTAAGAAGGAACAGAGAGAAGCAGAACCAGACCTGCACAAGTACGGGACTTTGGTGTGCGGACTTCGGTCTGGTCCACGGTGAACAAAAGGAAGAGGGCACAATAAACAGAGCTGGGAAAAAATGACTTCACGCATAGAAAAAGGTCAGCTCTCCATGGATTAGGGGCTTGCATTTCACAAAGAAGACTTTAAAACTCCTAGTAGGAAATAGACGTAAATATCTTCTAGAGTTTGGGGTAGAGAAAGATTTCTTAAATAAGGCCCCAAATGCATTTACCACAAAATAAGAGAGTGATAAACTTGACTGTATTAAAATGAAGAATTTGTGGGCACCTGGGTGGCTCAGTTGGTTGAGCGACTGCCTTCGGCTCAGGTCATGATCCTGGAGTCCCAGGATCGAGTCCCACATCGGGCTCCCTGCTCAGCGGGGAGTCTGCTTCTCCCTCTGACCCTCCCCCCTTCTCATGTGCTCTCTCTCTCTCATTCTCTCTCTCAAATAAATAAATAAAATCTTAAAAATAAAAAAATAAAAAAATAAAATGAAGAATTTGTGTTCAACAAAAGCCACCTTACAGGAAGTGGAAAAACAAATGATGAGGCAGGAGGAGAAAATCTCAATACACAGAAGCAACAAGGGAATAATATGAAGAATATATAAAGAACTACAAATAAGTAAGAACAAAAACAACAACAAAGCAGAAAAACAGAAAAAGACTCTGAGCACAATATTTCAGAGAGGAAGAAACACAGAGAGACAGTATGAAGGGACAAATGTTGTTAGTGATCAGGAAAATGCAAATCGAAGCCTCAGCAAAACACCATTCTACATCCATTCAGTTTGCAATAGTTAAGAGTCCAATAATACCAAGGGCACCTGGGTGGCTCAGTTGGTTAAGCGTCTGTCTTCGGCTCAGGTCATGATCCCCGGAGTCCTGGGATCGAGTCCCGCATCAGGCTCCTTGCTCAGCAGGGAGTCAGCTTGTTCCTCTCCCCCTCCCCCTACTCATGCTGTCTCGCTCTCTCTCTCTCAAATAAATAAAAATAAATCTTTTAAAAAAATAGTCTGACAGGGCGCCTGCGTGGCTCAGATGGTTAAGCGTCTGCCTTCAGCTCAGGTCATGATCCCAGGGTCCTGGGATCGAGTCCCACATCAGGCTCCCTGCTCAGTGCAGAGCCTGCTTCTCCCTCTCCCTCTGGCATTCCCTCTGCTTGTGCTTTTCTGTCTATCTCTCTGTCAAATAAATAAATAAATTCTTAAAAAAAAAAGAGTCTGATAATACCAAGTGTCAGAAAGGGTGTGGATCCCTAGGATCTTTGGTACATCATTGGCAGGCGTGTATATGGGCGAAACCACTCCGGGGAAAGTCTGGCATTATCTTCTGAAGCCGAGCATCCACGTAGCTTCTGACCCGGCAGCTGCGCCGTTACCCC
The DNA here is from genome assembly GCF_029215605.1 of Mirounga angustirostris. Lineage (NCBI taxonomy): Eukaryota > Metazoa > Chordata > Mammalia > Carnivora > Phocidae > Mirounga > Mirounga angustirostris. Next base: position 158,651,576 of record NW_026991712.1, read on the forward strand.
TGTAATAGCAGGGCTGCCCATGTAGTAAAAGCTGGAAACCAGCTGGGATCCATTGCATTCCTTATTCATAATTGTTCATTCCTTTTCACCCTTGCCAAGTCTCCCTGTTGGCAGATTCTTTCCCAGCAGAGCTGCAGCCGACCCTCAGCCTCCCAGAATGAGGACTAGAAATAACTGGGTGCTAGAAACCATTGAAATAGTGGAGTTATTTGTTCCTGCAGGAAATGATGAAAAATGTCCATTTCAAATGCCCATCAACGGGAGAGTGATGAATAGACTGTGATATGCTCACACGTGGTCTACAAAAGGCAGCAGGCAAAGTGAATCAGCTCCAGGGACATGCCTCAAATATCAATTAATTTTACCAATCTAACACTAAGCAGGAAAAGTAAATCTCCAAGGATTACATACAAGATGATATCCTTTCATAAAGTTAAAAATGACTAACATTAAAAGGATTCTTTAAAGGAATACATACAGGTGCAATCAATTATATAAAAAAAGGAAAATGGGATTGATGAGCACAGGATCCAGGGAGATTGGTCCCTCACTGTGGGGGGTAGAGCTAGCTTATCCCAGCAGAGCAGACTCAGTGCCTTAGGTCCATAGTATTTGTAGGGCCCATCAGAATGTTTTAATTTCTTTTAAATCAGAAGCAGAGGTCAAAGGAAATGTTTTAAAGTATAATATTAATATGTTCTTTATATCAATGCAATATATTATAAACATAAGTATTTGCGTGTGTGTGTGTGTAAGAAGATGTGCACAAAGGCAGAAACATCCAGATCCATGAAAGTCAAAATGTGATACTGGGTCAGACAAAGGATGGGATGGGGAAATTTAAGTTACTTGTAGATGATAGCCAATGTGCTAGCTTTGGTTTTGGGTAACATGTTACGTTATTATAAATAACTAAACCACATGTAATATACATGGACCAATATTAAGAGTGTACCATAGAGGCGCCTGGGTGGCTCATTCGGTTAGGCGTCTGCCTTCGGCTCAGGTTATGATCTCAGGGTCCTGGGATCAAGCCCCGCATCGGGCTCCCTGCTCAGTGGGGGGTCTGCTTCCCCCTCCACTGCTCCCCCCTGCTTGTTCCCTCTCTCTCTTTCTCAAATAAATAAATAAAATCTTTAAAAATAAATAAATACATAAATAAATAAAAATTTAAAAATTTTTGAAAAGAGTGTAACATAAACCAAAGATTATGATCATTTATTTCTGTACACCTAGGACCCCTTCGAAAAACAGCAAAGACACTAAATGTTGAATTTGTAAACACTTTCACACACAATTTTTTTCAAAATTTTTACTTAGAGATTTGAGCTTGCTTCTGTGACCATGAATTTTTAGATCAGATTTTGTATTTGCAACAACTACACAAAATTCCCGATCAACACTTTCAAATAATTACCTCTACAAATTACTAGCACTGCTTTTTTGCAACCATAACTGAAATTTTATTTAAAGGATTTAACAGCCCTTCTTTTCCGTCATTGATGAACAAAATGGCTTGAAATGGTGTAAATGGGCTTTGCATTCAACAGGATTTTGCAGTATCAAGCATTTCAAACTACTAATGAGGCTCTCATCTGCAGAATGTTCCTCGTTAGAGCCCCCACCCTGAAGCTTCCCTGGACACCATCCGGAGAACTCAGCCACCGGGGATAGATCCAGATAGTGCGGAAGCCTGAGCTCTACACAATTTGGGGAGAGGAGCTCTTTAAGGTAAAGATTATGAAATTAGAGGTGTAAAATTAGGTCTGAACAGGGGATTGCGTGATTGGGCCCAATTCTTCACCCCTCCTTGTGTATACATTTCTGCCATGAGACCTTGCAGGTCTGGTCACCAAAGAGCAGAGTGTATTTCCAGGGTTCTTGAGGTTGGGCTTGGTCACATGACCTGTTTTAACCAATGGAGTGGAAATGACAGTATGCCATTTCTGAGGCTGGGGCTTGCTGCCTTGCTTGCCATCACAAGGACATTCCCTGGGGCACCTGGGTGGCTCAGCTGGTTAAGCATCTGCCTTTGGCTCAGGTCATGATCCCTGGGTCCAGGGTTCGGGCTCCCCGCTCAGCAGGGAGTCTGCTTCTCCCTCTACCCCTTCCCCAGCTCATGCTCTTTCTCTCACTCTCTTTTTCTCTCTCTCTGAAATAAATAAAATCTCTAAAAAAAAAAAAAAAGGATATTCCCTGATTAGCACACTAGTCCCAGGTGGAATAGGAGACCCTTGGAGCAGAGCCATCCCCCTGAGCCTGTCCCAGATCATCTGACTCCCAGCTGCTCTAGCCTAAAGGTGGGGGGCCCCAACGGATCTGCAGAACTATGCAAATTAATAATTACTATTGTAAGCCACTGAGTTTGGGGGTACTATTAACAGTATCACAACCATAGCTAATGACTTTAGGTGCAAGAAGATTTATTTGTAATGAGAGAATAAACCACAACAGATTATAAGATTTTAGCAGCTGACAAATAGCTCAAAAGTCACAGAATCCAGAAAAGTACATAACATTTTTTTTAATTGCCCATCTGACATCCCTTTCTGGTTTTCTACTTCTGGGGCCACATTTTCTTTGGTTGCCTCTTCAGGCTCAGGACAACAATTTTGTAAGTTTGTGTTTCTATACAGGGAAGAAAGGGACAATTCAGCTTTCCCTCCAGCATGGTTTCTTTTCCAGCATGGAAAAAAATCTATTGATAATTCAGAAAACTTTCTTCCCATTTCACAACTTGCTATTAGTCACATTGTGTACATTTTCAGGATTGTTCTCAAACTCAGGAAAACCTCTGTCAGGTTTCTTTCAGAACCCCTTACGTCTTCTTGTGCAATGACTAATCCTAAATCTTCCATTAATTGATGAAACTCATCAGTCAGTTTGTCATCCACGTCCTCTTATCAGGGTGCATTATACCTTTTACGTTCTCCTAGTCAGTTCAGTAATTTGTGTCGAGTCCACAAAAAAATGTCAATATTTTTTCTAATGCGTCCACGTGATCCACTCCTTTGTATGAAGTGGATCATGAAAGACTCCATGAGCCTCTGTGCACCTGCTTTTCACATTTACCCACCCTTCCTAGGGAGGTACTGCTTTTGGAATGATTGGAAATTTTTTAAAATTTTTTTAAAGATTTTATTTATTCATTTGGGGGGGAGGGGCAGAGAGGGAGGGAGAAGCAGACTCCCCCCTGAGCTGGGCTCAATCTCAGGACCCCAGGATCATGACCTGAGCCCAAGGCAGACGCTTAACCAACTGAGCCACCCAGGCACCTAAGGAAATTTTTTGGTTACAGTTTTCTTCATTGATTTCGTGGTTCATCTTTATGGCTTTAATTTCATACATTTTAAATATTTATGTCAGTTACTTAATAATATACATTTAAAGATGACAAAAAATATGAAGGTAGCCTTCCATATATTTTCAAATCAGAAATCTGTGATTTCTCAATGGTTTTATTGACACCCAATTGCCTCTCCCTCAGACAGACTCAAATGCATCTCCACTCAGCTCAGAGAGCTTTCCTTGTCCCTTTCCAGTCTGCGATCCTCCCTTGTCTTTATAGCTGTTGACCTGAGATTACTTATATGCTGATGTTTGTTTTCTGTGTCCCCCCCCGACAGAAGCTAAGGGATTTTTAGATTCATTATACCCCTAATCTCTAGAACATTGGTAAATAAATAAACAAGTAAATATTTGTTGAATGATTGAGTGAGTGAGTGAATCTCCTAAGTGACGCCAGAGCGTGTCTGCCCTGTGGCTTCTGTCTAGATACTTCACTCACTTCCAGGGTTGGTCAAAGCCCCCACCCGCTGGGAGCCTGCTTTCGTCTAAACCCCTCCCCATGCACATCTCTGTACTCAAACATCTCCATCTGCAGCCTCTTTTCCATAAAAAAAAAAAAAAGGTCCCCTCAACCCAAAGTCTCTGTTCGACTAATAATTACCTGCCTTTATATTCTTTGATTTGGCATAATGTATTAATTTTACTCCCCTTAAACTGCTAACCCCTTTGCACCATCAAACTCAGTCTGGGCTCATCATGTCCATCTGTGTGTGAGCAGGTTGGTCTTCCGTTCCCCGGTTGGTCAGACCGAGAATCTAGAGGCATCTCTGCCCCTTGTCTCTTCCCCTTGCTCCCACTTAGGCGCCCCTTCCTGTCCACTCTTTGATCTCTGAGCCGCTCCCTGACGCATGCACCTCTCCTTCCCCACAGCCTGCACCCCAGTCTAAGTGCCAGAGACAAGTGTCCCGCTGAGGTCCTCCACCACACTCTGGAATGGTCTGTTGAGATGTCAGTGCCATCACTGCCCTAATCAAAGCCTCCAAAGATTTCCCAAAGCTCCTGGGATGGAGCCCCAGGGCCAGACGTGACCCACCCCCAACTCCGCAAACTCATCTCTATCTCTGCCCCCTGCTCTCTGTGCTTCCATTTCCCTGGCCTTCTCGGAGTCCCACCAAAATGCTAAGCTTCCTCCTGACTCTGCGTCTCTGCACATGCTGTTCCCTCTGCATGGAACGCCCATTAGTTCCCACTTGGCCTGACATCTCCTGCCCATCCCCAGTCTTGGCTTAAATGTCATGTCCTCTGGAAGCCTTCCCTGACCCTCTGGACAAGTCCGGGCCATCTGTTTTATACCCCCATTGTGCACTGTTCTTTTCTTTCTCGATAAATCTCAAAAACAGTTATTTGTACAATTCGTTTTTCAATGTCTGTCTTCCCTATATTCAGCAAGCTCTGTGAGGCAAAAAACATGTATTACGATAACAATAGCTAACATATATACAGGCCTTACTCTATGCTGGGTGATATTCTAAGTATTTTGCATTTATCATCTCATTTAATCCTCACAGTAACCCCTTAACATAGATCTATATCTTTCCCGGGTTTAGGAATGAAACCGGCTCAGAGATGCACCATTAGTAAATGGTGGAATCAGGATTTAAACCCAAGCTGTATGCTTTTTCCCACTTCCCTTGCTGCCTTCCACATCTGCTTTGTTTCCCATTATATCCCCAGCACTCAGCATGGGACACATAATAGAAGTTTCGTAAATATTGGCCAAATTTATGAATAAACATGCATTCGCCGAGCACCTACTAAGTGCAAAACACTGTGGAGAAATTAAAAATATGGATCCCACCCTCGCTGAGCTTTAGCTCTAAAAGTGTAAGGAAAAGAGAGATTTTTCTCGACAGGAGCATGTAGAAGAAGTTCTTAGAGGAGATGTTTTTGAGTTCCTCAGAGAACAGAGGACAGATAACAGGATGCAAGCAGGCTGGTGGGCAGGGGAAGGGGGAGCAGGCAGGCAGACACTGGGGAGTTGGGGGTGGGAGCGAGCAGCCTGGTAGGGGCACCCACGTGCTGGGGTAGGAGGGCAAGGGAAGGGGCCTGTGCACAGAGCTACGGGCGCCCCAAGGAGGGGCTTACCCTACCAGACCAAGGAGAGGTCTCCAATCTGGGCCTCCAAGGATTAGTAACTGTGTGCTGGGGAGGAAGCCTTTGTGGGAAGAGAGACCCACCTACGCAGAGCATGCAGGCAGGAAATCGCAAAGGGTGTTCAGGAAATACAAGCATGTTCTGTGAGATATTAATAGGGTTTCACAGTCAAACTCACTTGGAAAATTCTGGATTGAACAAGGTTAAACAGATTTTTTTCCTGAAAGCTTTCTCAGAACCCTTAATATATTAAAGTGAATCGGGTCTGCAAGACAGGGATGCACGTGCAACAGCTCTGAAAATGGCTGTAGACTCGCTTATGAACTTGACACCACATTAGTTATAAAGAGATGGCAGAGGTGGGTGGGGGGATGGGGTAACTGGGGGATGGGCATTAAAGAGGGCACGTGATGGGATGGGCACTGGGTGTTCTATGCAACCGATGAATCACTGACCTCTACCTCTGAAACTAATAATACACTGTATGTTAATTAATTGAATTAAAATAAAATTTAAAAAAATAAAATAAAGAGATGGCAGAAAAGGGGGCAGGTAGAATAGCCTGGGGTATCCCAGATGCCAAGCTGGGGAGTTTTGACCCTAAATGAGAGGCCATGAGAAGAGTGGAAGATTGTGTATCAGGGCTGTCCTCCAACCATGGCTGAGGGGTGGGAGGCTGTCTCTGATGCTCGCGTGGGGAATGGATCTAAGGAAAGAGGGAAACGAACATTCCTTGTCCACTCACCACATTCCAGCCCCTGTGCTCACGCTTGCCACATACACGTGCATCTAATCTTTCCAACTCTGCGAAGCTACGTGCTGTTTGCCCTACTTTGAAATTGAGGGAACTGAGTCTCAGAGAGGTCATCGAACCCTCTGCCCACACCTAGTGAGCCAGGGAGCACAAGGGGGAGCCTGAGCTGCGGCGGGAATCCCTGGGGTGCGGCTGAGGCCTCCAGCACTACGGCCTCTCCCAGGACCCACACCGGAGCTATGTGCCACCAACCTGCGGGTGGCCAGGCCAGCTCACAGCCCCTCTCTGGGCCTCCCTTACCTCAGGCGTCAGCACAATGATTGCTGCCCTTCCCCTCAGCCCTGAATGCCCTCCCAGGGTGCTGCCTTGCAGGACCCCGGCTCTGGCCCTCGGTCACGGAATTTGGGAACCGGCTATCATATACCCGATGAACCAGCCTCACAACAACTCCACACTGTTACCAAGCGCTGTCCTTAGAGTTGCCACGTGTTCTCTGCGAGGCAGAATCTACCGTGGGCCCATGTTTCCAGTATGGAGCCTTGCCCCAGGTCCCGCCCTGGCTGGGATGTGAAGGTCCATCTCCACCCACAGCCCAGCACCTGCCCACTCTGGTTTTGCTGCCACCCATATAAGCCCACAGGCTCGGGGCTGGGCCCGGGGCCTCCAGAGCGGGGACAGTGGGGGGTGGGGGATGGTGGCATTCCTGGTTCTGCCACCTGCTGGCCGTGTTACACCACCCTGAACCTCGGCCCTGTCACCTGCCCTAGTAGCATTCATCCCGTGGAGCTGCTGGGAGCATGAACATTCCCCTCAAAACCTGCCCCTTCTCATGCTCACTTATGCTCACTCCCAATCCAGAAACAAGGAATGGAGTGATTTCCTACAGTCCCTGAACTCTGGTGTTAGCAGTGTGATGTTTCGTGTGTCTTTATATGGGCTTCGTGATAATGGCAATGACTAGCATTTGTTAAGTATATCATACGCTCTAGGAACATTTCTGAGTGGTTTATAGACCACAGCTATTATGGACCAGAGCCAGGACTTGAACCCAGACTATCTGACTCCGAGGCCAGGCCAACCACTCCATATTTTGTTCGGTATAAATCTTTGTGGATTAGACTGTGAGCCTCCAGGGGTCACGAACCTGGCTTCTGCAGGATCCAGGAGCCAGCTCAGGCCCAGCCCTGCGTGAGTTTCAATAAATTCATTCATTGACTCACATATTCATTCATTCAACAAGTATCTATTGAGCACCTTTGATAGGCCAGGCGCTGTTCTAGGAGCTGGGAATAAAGCAATGAAGAAGGTAGAAAAGCCCCCTGTTCCCATGGCAACGACATCCTAGTGGGGATCCAGGCACTAAAGAAAGAAACAAATGCACACACAGGAAGAATATCAGCCAGTGACTCGGGTTACATGGCGCCCAGTGACAGGGTGACTGCTTTGCTGGGTGATCAGGCAAGACCTCTGTAAGGAGTTGACCTATGAACTAAGACCGGAATCCTAAGAGGAAACCAGCCACCTGAACATCAGGGGAAGAGCATCCAGACAGAGGCCCTGGTGTGGGAACAAGCTGGGCGTGTTTGGGGGACAGAGGGGACCTGCTGTAGCTGGAGTCGGTGAAGGGAGACCAGACCACATCATGGAAGCTTCCTCAGCTGGAGGGAGAGGGTTTATTATTTTTTATAATTTATTGTTTTTTCAAAATGGGGTAAAAGCAGCTGGGGAGTTTTAAACAGGAAAATGACACATTCTGACTTTTTAAAATTAATAGGCTTTATTTTTTTTAAGATTTTATTTATTTATTTATATGACAGAGAGAGAGAGAGCACAAGCACAAGCAGGGGGAGGGGCAGACAGAGGGAGAGGGAGAAGCAGGTCTCCTGCTGAGCAGGGCCTCCAACGTGGGGCTCGATCCCAGGACCCTGGGATCATGACCTGAGTTGAAGGCAGACGCTTAACCACTGAGCCACCTAGGCACCCCAATAGGCTTTATTTTTTAAAGTAGTTCTAGGTTTTAGGTTTAGAGTAGTTTTAGAAAAATTAAGGGGAAAGTACAGAGAATTCCCATATACCCTCTCGCCCCCAACACACACACACACACACACACACACACACACACAATTTCCCCTATTATTAACATCATGCATTGGTGTGATACATTTGATGCAATTAGTGAGCCAATATTAAGCCGTAAATCCACAGTTTACATTAAGGCTCGCTCTGTGTGGCACAAATGTGTGATGAACAACATGTATCCACCATTACAGTATTCTATAGAATAATTTCACTGCCCGAAAAATCACCTGCACTCTCCACATTCCTCCTTCCCTCCCCGTGAAATCCCTGGAAACCACTGAGCTTCTTATTGTCTCCATAGTTCTGCCTTTTCCAGAACATCATGTAGTTGGAATCATACAGTATGCAGTCTCTGGTTTCTTTTGCTTGATCTGACTTTTTACTTTTTTCCTTTTTTGAGAGAGAGAGAGAGAGAAAGCACGTGCGCACCCAAGTGGGTCAGGGGAGGGGGCAGAGGGAGAGAGAGAATCTTAAGCAGACTCCTGGCCAGCGCAGAGCCCCACGCAGGGCTCAATCTCACAACCCTGAGATACTCCCTCAGCCAAAATCAAGAGCCAGAGGCTTAACCAACTGAGCCACCCAGGCGCCCATTGGTCTGACTTTTATTTAAAAGATCCCATTGGCTGGTTTGTAGAGAACAGATTGGAAGGGGACAAAAGAACAGCAAGCAGGCTGGTCAGGAGACAAAGCAGTTGTCGGGGCTCAGAAGAGCGGGTGCCCAGGCTGGTGGGGCGAAGTGGACGGCCTCAGACACCTGTCCTGTGCTGTCGGATCTGCAGGCAGACTGGCTGCAGAGGGAGGTCGGGGGAGAACAGGCGGATGGCTCCACCGCAGGGTTAGACAGGGTCCGAGAGACAGCGGTGGTAAAAAAGTTTTCGTAGATACAGCTGTGGGGTTTTTATTTACATAAGTAAATAAGGATTTTTCTCTTAGAATTGAAGAAGCAGGTCCAGAGAGCTCTCCGGGTGTGCTTAGGATCACACGAAAGCAGGTCTCCCGTGGATGGCAGCCCTCCAGCCTCTTCCTCCAGAGCTCCGCCATCGGCTGCCGGCTGCCAGCTCCCGGTCCCTCTAGTGCCTTCATTAAGTATTTGCTCTTCTCTGGTGGTCGTTTTGTTACATAATCGATAAACCGCTAACAGAAGTAAAAGGCTTCCAGATTTATACACTGCTGAGTCCCTGCCTGGAAAACCTTCCCCTTGGCCCTCCTTAAAACCCTCTTGGCTTCTCATTGCACCTGGGGGGAAAATACCCACTTGGAATTGAATCTCAGCAAAACTGCTTGTTAACTTATCCTGACCCCTGAATTACTTCAGCTTATTTTAGTTTCAAGTAGCTACCTTAAGTCCAAAAAAATTTTTTAAAAAGTGGAGGAAGGGGGGTTGATGGATTTCTTGGGAGGTGCTGATGCCCTGCCGGGTAGTATTGGCCATCTGTCCCCAGTAATCCCATAACTCAATCACAGCACTTCTCTCTTTCCACAATTTCTTGACATGCGTCTCCCTTTCACTGGACAGTGGGCTCTTCAAGGACGTGGCCTCAACTTAGCTTGGCATGCTGCAACAGAGGTCCCTCCTTTGCCATCCTCCCTGCTTCTACATTATCTTGAATTTTTAGCTAGGCTCATGGTCTCCCAAAGTAATGCCATGTCCCAGTCTGCTTTGCAGCTTGGGGTGACCACGTGACAAAGTTTTGACCAATGCATAAGGATGGAGGTTGTATGAGCAACTGCCAGGCATCCCTTTCTTGCTCTCCCCTGCCCATCCTCATCCTGCGGGCGGCAGGTGAACGGGGTGGCGTGTCCTATGGGACCACCTGGAAAGGGACTACTTCCTAGGAATGACAGCGTTATCAGACAGAGAGATCCGGGGACATCAGGGACCATATCAGCTTTAAACTGCTTGCTCCAAGAATATTCTGAAAGGCAATAACTTCTTTTCTCTGTAGGCCTTCCTGCTGACATAATCCTAATATCATCCACATAGCCATGCTTAACACGGCGACTGACATTTAGCAAGTGCTCAATAAACTATGGTTGATTCATTAAATCCATTGCAAAAGATAAGAAACCCTTGATTCCAGTATTTAACACATCAACTGTTTGCATGTTCTCTTTCAACTCTTCTCTACACATAGGTGATAGTTTTAATAGAGGTATACTTAGAGCAGAAATAGAATTTTATACCCAGCCTTTTCCCCTCAACAGTAACTGTCAGATTATCGTCGTTTTAAAGAGATCAACCATAATTAACTAAATCACTCCCTTATTGCTTGATACATACATTTTTTCATTTCTTTTTTTTGTAATAACTGATAATGCTGCAAGGAAGTTGCTTATGACTCTCGTTTTTGCCCATTATTTTCGACAGATTTCTTGTTGCCTTTTCTAATATCTTAGGACACCCTCGACCTTCACCAGCCACTCTCGAGCTTTATAATTTCCAGTTCACTTCTGAATGATGGTCACCATGAGGCTAATAACTGTAATAGCAACAGGTGCATTGCTGACCCCCGGATTACGTAACTGCGCCATGCCGGCCCCCGGTCCTGTGTCTGTATCCGCATGTCCGTATAGACTTTATCTCGTACTTGCCACCTGCCAGGCAAGGTGGCAAAAAGCACAAATCCCAGAGTTAGACTGGATTCAAATCTCGACAACACTGCTTCCTGTGAGACCTCAGGGAAACCACCTAACCTCTCTGTGCCTCCATCTCCTCATCTATAAAATAGACATAGCAACCGGGGGTTGCTGCGACCATCAGGTGAGCGAACAGTAACAGCCAGCGTTTCTTGAGTGCTTCCTAGGTGACAGCGCGGTGCTAAAGGCTTTGCGGGGATGACCCCATCAGTTCCTTGCCAGAGTGCAGGAGGGACATGTCTCCACCCCCATTTTGCAGACGAGGCACCTGAAGCTCAGAGCGCAGACACACCGCACGGAGCTGAGCGACTCACATGGTCAGTCTTTGGCCTCAAAGCCCCGAGTTCTTTCTGAAAGGATTCTTCTCTTTCCTGTGCCCATGGAGCCAGAGCCAAAGCCCCCCAAAGCCCGACTTCTGCAGCACAGTCCTCCACCTTTCCCCACCGCATCCCACAACACACAGCCTTCTTCTCAGACCTGCTGAGCCATCCATTGTCCTTCCCACAGTTGCCGTTGAAGCACGGGATGCCCCAGAGGCTCAGTTAGGAGCTGTAACTGCTTATCAAGCCCTCCCTCTGGCCAGCCCCTGTGCTTGGTGCTTTATGCCATTATCTCATTTAATCCTCAAAACAATCCTAGGACATAGGCGCTGTCATCCCTACTTTATCACCCAGGCCCAGGCTGGTAAAGCAAATTGCCTGGTGTCCCAGGGCTATTGCATTTAAGAGCTGAGGGTCGCAGCCAGGCAGGGAAATGTGAACCTGGCATCTTGCTGTCCTCACGCACCAGCCTCGCCTGGGACAGTGGTTTCCATGGGACGGGGAAGGTGCGATGATCCCGTGTTGTCACTGCCTACCCCAGAGCAGCCATGCAGAGGGCGGTAGCCCAGTGCCCACCGGGGCGCCCCTGGCCTCTCAAGGCCTGAGGCACAAAGCAGGGACGGGATCCAAGACAGAGTTGTTGGACGAGCTTTGGGCGCCAGCCCTGAAATAGCCCAGCTCTGCAGCTCCTGGTCTGGGAGGCGGCAGGCAGCTCCCGGAATAGCTCTTTCCTACTGCAAGGTGACCTAGTTAGCAGGCGCCTCTTGTCACGTGAGGCTGGCTGAGTGAGACATTCACCTGCCTCTCTCGACACGGAGAAGGCCCAACCCAGCACTTTCCTCTCCCCCTTCCCCCCAGGGCTGCTCCGCGCCTCTCCCCCTCCCCATCCTGGAAGTCTGGGAGTGCGTAATAATACACAGGGCATGGGGCTGCGAGGCCTCAAAACATGTTCACAAACATCATCATGCTTCCTTTGCATAGCAGACAGAGAGGGGGGACTTATTATCATCCCATGTCACGGGGGAGGAAATGAAGGCACAGAGAAGATAACATGAGCAAGGACACACAGCTGGGAGGAGGCAAAGCCAGGATCTGCCTGACACCAAGACCAGTGTTCTTGCAGTATCCTGAGCGTCCCCGGTTGCAGTCTCCTCTCTGAGGAGCCCTGGTAACTGCACCTGCCCCCCACCCCAGCTGCCTCCTGGGATGGGTCTCCGAACACCTGTGGCAGAGTGGGCTGCAGCAGTTGAGACCAAAGACTCGGAGGTCCACCAGACCAGGGGTGGGGCCGGGGGTGGCATTTCAGAATTTAGCAGCACTGTAACCTCAGGCAAGTTGCTTTACCTCTCTGAGACTCAGCTTCTCAATCTGTAAGATGGGAACAAATATCACGCCTGCATGCTGGGATTGTTACAAAGATTCAGTGAGATAGTCTATGTAAAGTGCCCAGCAGGCTCCTTGTATTCTGCATGGTCTTGATAAAGAAGCTATTCTTGTTACTCTCTATTACCCCTGACATCTTGAATTTAACCGAAAAAGGAAAAGTTGAAGATTGGTTAGTGCCAGTGAAGAGTTACTATAGTGAAGGACTTTATGGCTTTTCCCAAGCCCTCCTGCCTCAGGCCTGGGAGAAACATTTGTATTTCCAATAATACGACCCTAGGATATGGCAACTTTTCCAAAGCCTTGGGCCCTGGCTCTCCGGACGACTTGAGTGGCCCTTGGGCAAGGGTGTTGGTTAGAGTGAGGTCTGTCCCGGACTCTCATGGTAGAAACCCACCGAAGGAGGGGAGAGAGAAGTGGTGGGGGGGGCCCCTCCTTGGATACCCCCATCCCAGGCAGCCACCTGCGTGTGTGCTCGCTACTCTGCCCCTCACCCCAGCAAGGCACGCAGAGAAGGGCAGGGTGCGTGCCCCAGTGGTCCCGGGAACACAGGGTCCCTGGGGCAGAGAAGCTGGGGAAGGAGATCAGGGGCAGGCCTGAAGGGCCCTGAATACCTAACCAAATTACCTCAGAGGAGAAGCGGCTATAGGACTGGAGCTGGGTTGTGGGGTCAGATGCTGTCCCTTCAAATCCTCCCCCCGCTCCTTAAATGGGAGGCCACAGATGAGTTGCTGAACCTCTCCAAGCCTCATTTTACCCATCTGTAAAAATTGGGCATTCTATGAACCTCACAGGGATGGGGAGGCGGCAAGGATTGGATGAGTCACCCACAAGTTCGAGAATCTGAACTTACAAGTCTAGGTAATTAAGTCCCAAGACCAGAGGTACCATCCTAGGATTTTGGAAGGAGAGATGGTTGCACTCTGGAGGAAATGAGGAAGGCTTCCGGATGATGGCTAGTCTCACACTGGGTCCTGGAATCCAAGCAGGATAGAGGCAGATGGAGAGGCTTGGAGAGGGCATGTCAGGCCGAAGACCAGTGGGACGAAGCCCGGAGGTAGGCATGGACAGGACCCGATGACAGAACAACAGCTCCCCATGGCACTCGGAGGAAGATTTAAACTCTTCCCTGTGGCCACCCTCCCTCGGTCCCCACCCTGCCCCACCTCAGCAGCTGCCTGCTGGCTGCACACAGTCTGTCCTCGCTCCCCATCCTCTTAGCCTGCATGCTCTTCCTCAGAGCACGGACCCCACTCTCCCATGCGGTATAATTTGCCAACATATTTACTGTCTGTCGTCCCCAAAGAGACTGTAGGAGTTTTGAGGGAGATGACTCAGTCTGCCTGTTCCCTGGAGCACCCCCAGCCCCTAGAGCCACTGCTCAGTCAGGACAGGCTCAGAAAAACAGAGCTGAGGTCGGGGGATGAATAAGCAGAGGAGAGTCCAGGCCAGCAGAAGGAAAGGGACCACGACGCAGGTGGGTAGGTTGATGCCAACCTGGGGAGGGTTGGGAAGCCCAGGCTAAGAAGTCAGGGTAACTCTTCAAGGAGAATCAGCAGAGCTTGTGACGAACCAGATATGGGGTTGGTCAGGTTTCCAGCCTGGGTGGCTGGGAGGCGGCCAGTGCCACCGACAGGAATCAGTTCCCGTGTTCCTTGAGACTCTGATGTGTCTCGTCTGGACCCAGCTCTGGGGTGGGCACAGGGGTACGGATAGGAACAAGCCATGCTTCCTCCTCTCAGCAAGCTTCCTATTCTAGGAGGGATTCATGACCAGCAAGCATCTGAGCAGGACCTTGAAAGGTAGGGAGGATTTGAACACTGAGAGATCTGGAACTGGACCCCGCCCACCCCCACCCCCAGCAGCACCGAGCCACGACAGGGTGACAGGGTGACAGGGAAGGGTGGAGAGAGACCAGGAAATGACAGAGAGGAGAGAGAAGAGACGGCAGGACATGGAGGCTTCCTCTGGGAGCTGGGGTGGTATTCTTTCCCTTACTTCCCTTTGGGGTCCCTGCAAGAGGAGCCATGGTGGGGCTGCTTCCTACCTGAATGCCTCTCCTGTGGGCAAGGACACAGAGGAGGAGGGGAAAGTGCTCAACAAAGGGGCATTCTTCTAGCCACGACCCAGAATCAATGGAGGCTTGTTTGCCCTGCTGCCTGGGGAGTAGCCCGGCATGCTGGCTAGGGGACCTGGACAGCAGGGTGGGAACACCGAGTTCTGGGCTGCGCCTGGAGCATTGTTCTGGCCCCAGAGTAGCCACACCCTTGTCTTCCAGAGCTTCCAAAAAACAAAAACAAAAAAAAAACACACGGGTGTGGGGGAGTGGGGGAGGGTGCTTCCAGAGAACACCCAGGCCCATCTTCACCTGCAGGGGGAGGCCTTGGGCTCCGAGATTGCGACTTTCCCACGGTCGTGGGTCCAATTTGCCCAAGGGTCTCGTTTACCCAGAGCAGCAGCCACTGGGCTTCATGAAGCGGAAGGCCGGAGCCCAACTCCCAGCTCTGTGATCTCTCCCAGCCTCAGTTTCCTTATCTGAAAGATGGGACTAATGATACCCGCATCACAGGTAGGAATTACTGGGTGGATCCAAAGAGACAGCGTGTTCAGAGTGCTTTGAAACTGCATGGTGTCTGCGCGCGTGAGGATGCTGGGAGGGTGGTGGCCGGTGGAGGACTCGGCAGAGAGGGCGTGAGCCGCAGCGGAGTCGCAGAGAGGGGTCGACGCGGACCTGTCCGGCCGAAGCTCGCTGCTTCGGGGAAAGGCAGCCGCAGACAACCCACCTCTCTGGCCCTGTCTTCTCTCCTTGTGCCCCCAGCACGCGTCCCATCTCTCCTAAGTATTCCTTCTCTCTTACACCGGCCGTTTATATCAGCCTGAAATTTCACGGGATCGGAAAGAAAAGCAGCAGCTACCGCCACGGAGAGCAGACTCTTGCAAGGGCCAAGAGGCAGAGCTCACAGAATCCCCATGGCAGCCTCATGAGCTGGATCCAGTGACCGTCCCCATTATACAGAGGAGGAAACTGAGGCTCAGAGTCGTGAACAGACTTGGCTGACATCCAGCTAGAGAGCGTGCAAACCTGGAGCAAAACACACATCTTCAGAGTCCAAGGCCAACTAATGCAGCTCCCTCCCCCTCATCCAAAATTTGTCCGCCTCCCAGCTGCCACTTCCAGGGAGGGGGGGCAGGCTACCTCCCTGCAGCAATCTGTTTCACTGTTGGGGCACCCAAATCCACCCCTGGAGAGTAGACTTGGCTCAGACTTGGGGTGTGACACGGGATGGATGAGGTGACAGGAAGAGGGGGGAGGTCTTTGGCACAAGCCAGCAAGGCCCAGGGAAGGTGCAGGGAGGGTGAGCTGAAGGTGGCCCAGGGTGACCTTTACCCAGACCCCCTACTTGCTACAATGCACCTGCCCAAGTGGTTTCCAGTTCTGCCTCGCCGGAGGATGGCGCCCTCCTGAGGAAGCCAAAAAGGGGACAGAAGGACGACGAGAGGCTGGAGTCACCCAGGCCAACACGCCCCACTTTAATTCCTGTCTGCTCCTCGCTACCTTGAGAAGTAGACAGGAAAGGGATTAGTGCTCTCCTTTCACAAATGACGAAGCTGAGGCCCAGAAGTGAGGTGGCCTGCCCCCGAGCACTTGTCCGTCAAACATTTGTTGACACCGGACCAGGTGCCAGTCCTGGGGCACAGCTGAATGAGACCCAGGCCGAGGCTGAACCAGAACAAAGCCGGGAGCCCACCCCACAGAAGCAGATTGTTGCTTAATTCTCCAGCCTGGCCTCTCTCACCGTTGTCTTCTGCCTTGGCATTCTAGAGACTGAGTTCATGTTCGAGGATTTGGGGAAGGGGAAAATGGCATTTGTGTTTACTGATGGCAAGGGAATAAAAAAAAATCTCCATGAAGGGGGGAAAATTATTTCTCTACATCCCCCACAACCAAAACCAGGGAGAGTAGATGCTCAAGCTCTGAAAGAGGAGCTTCTGTTTGCTGGGAGGGGTGAGGTTGGCACAGTGGGAGGGGCCAGGCTGTCTCCACATGGCTCTGCTCAGGAGAGGGGGGCGCTGGGAAGACAAGGACCAGGGAGTTGGGTGCAGGCAGGGACGAGGGGGCAACTGGAAATGGGAAGCCAGCGGCCAAGAAGGAAATTTCTGGGGTAGAAAGAGAGAATGGAGGCGTCTGATCAGCATTTGTATAAATTGTGCTCTAGGGTATGCAACATCATCCTGTCTTCTGTCTTCTGATGAAATCTTCAGTAAAATTGGCTTTACCCGCTCCACCTTTATGAGGCACTTGGATTGGCTTTGGGGGTCTTGGCTAAAGAGCCAGGCCCTCATTACGGGTGGGCGCAAGCTGCCAACAGAGATTGTTTCTAGGGCTCTCAAAACTAATTTCCATCTCCAGGTAATTTAAAAATGGTTCAGTACAAAGCAGAACAGAATGATCTTTTGTCTTGACACACAATGAATAATGAAAGTCACATTGTGTTGCATGAGTGATCGTCAAATGTGATACTCCTCTTCCATAAGACTGGAGCTTTTTGGTGGCAGGTTATTTTTCCTCCTAGACCTGTTTTTCCTGGCTTCAGCCTCATCAGTATAGGTACTTCTTTCTGCTAACTCCAAGGACAGTGCCAGCCCAGGCCCTTCCAACTGCCCAGGCTCCGGCTGGCCACACACAAAGGGGCTTTGTGGGTTCCCGTGAATTAAGCACGGATGGGTGATGGGGACGAAACAAAGTTGGTGACCAGGAGTGCTGAGTCTTGCCAAGTCCCCCTTCCAGCAGTCATCCTCCCCTGGAGGGGGGGGATGTGGCAAGAGGCCATTTTTATACTTCTGTAACTGGGAAAAACCTTGCAGGGTGTTACCATTTTCTATCCAAATTGAATTAAAATGGTCTTGAGCACCTGCTGCCGGATTAGCAGGGAGTCCAGGATCACCTTTTCTGGTCAGTGCCTTCCTTCCCCTGCCACTCTGACCACTTTGGGTCATTCAAGAATAGCCAAGGATTCTAAAATCCAAGAGAAGTGAAACTAGTTGACTTTCACTCCCAAGATGGGGACAAGAGTCTCGAAGTCCAGAGGCAGTCACGTGAGGGCTCTGTCCCCGCGGGAGGGATGTTGCACTCCAGCTGAGCTCCCTCCCCGAGGGGGCTCTCCTGCCCCTGCTCCAGGCAGTGAGAGTCTGTGGGCACAACGCCCCCTACACCAGGCAGGGCCCGGTCGCCTGTTGGGCTTGCCTGTTAGTGTCCCAGGTCATCCGCGTCGGAGCCGACACTTTGTTCTCAGTCCCAGCCTCCAAATATTCGGGGAACTAATTTTAAAAGAGATTTTGAATTGCCCCTAACCAAACTTAGAAACTCAGAACAGTTCACCTGTGGAGGTAGACAAGGGGTGGATCCTGGAGGAAACCCCTTCCATCCCTCCTTACCCTTTGGAGTAGAGAGAAGAAGGAAACTTTGGCATCTTTTATGCTAAAGCAGAAAAAAGGTTTTCAGCCGATCACTCCCACTTTTATTTTTATTAAAGAGAAGCCCTGTGTTTGTTGTTGTTGTTGGTGGTGGTGGTGGTGGTTTTTTTGGGGGGGGGGGGCGGTTTGCACATGGTTTGTTACCTTCAGACTTTTAGGAAGGTTTGTAAGATCTAAGAAATGGATGACTGGACAGTTATTCTCCAATGGACACCCAGAGACCGCGTTTCTAGACAGTTACACTCTGCCAGCTAAGTATCTTATTTCATGTTTGTTTCTGGGTAACTGCGTGAATTTCTGTGCCTTTTTAATCTGTCTTGCTCTTGCTATAAAGTTATAAAAATAAGTACCAAAGCCCGCTGATGTCAGAAATATTTCGTAAGAAGCCAAAGGCCTCTGTGTAGCCTATAGCAGGAGCTCCCAACCTGAGGGCTATAGAATTCTGGAAGGCTTTCAGGTTATTGCCAGGGATTAGTGAGCACCCATGCGTGCTGTGTGTTTATCACAGAGGCATTGATGTCAGGCTGCCTGGGCTTGAATCAGCTCTACCAACGTCCTGTGTGAACTTAAGATGTGTTACTTGAATTCTCTGAGGCAGGATTTCCTCATCTGTGAAGTGGGAGTGATACTAAAAGCACATAACTCATAGAGTTATTATGGGGATTAAAACAAATAATACATGTAAAGTGTTGAGCCCTGTGCCTGACATAGTAACTGACTGGTCAATAAATGTTTATCGTTTTAAGAATAGCCTTCCCATTTATCAAACTATTTCCCAGGCACAGCGCTAAAAACTTCCCGTCCATTATCTCAAATCCTCAAAACACCCCTCATTTATAAAAAGTGATAAGCTGCCCGATGCTAGACTGTTCCAAGACTTTTATTTTATACCAGTTTCCAAAACTAGCTCTTTTTGGCTCAAAAGCCTGCTTTCTCTGAGTTGGATCAAACTGTACATGAAGCGAACTGCAGGCTGATTATTTAACATGTCTTGTGTATATATGCAAAACTGGCATTCTCTTCAAAGGATTTCATAGCCAGCCCAGCACAGAGTGGAAGGTCCCGAGCCCCGAGCTGGGCATGAAGGATGAGGAGGGCTCCAGTCCTGTGGCAAAAATGAATGCTTTATTTGCTGAATGATGTCAAATCTGCAAAATCCTCCCCAAACCCATTGGCAAATCCCATGCTCCTGCTTTACTGACAATCAGACAATATTCTCTTTTTCTTGCTAATCTAACAAAAATTATTCTAGTCCTTCTCTTTTCCCATAAAATGTCTCTCCCAAGGGTGAATCTTTGAATCGCCCTGCTGGAGACTTTTCCCCTTGCAGAGTGAGATTATAACAGACTTCGATATGTTCTCATCATAACTGAAATGCCTAGAGTTTGGTGTTTTATTTTATTTTTTTTCCTTTTAACTGCGGAGACATGAGGAGAAATTTCCAAAGACTTGGGGAGGGTGGGACTTGGAGTGGGGTGGAGGCAGTCACTAGTTACCAATGAGGGCAGAAGTATTTCAATAATCCCAAGCCTATGTGCCCTCAGTGGTGGGTCCCAGCTCTGAGTCAGCCCTGAATGCAATATGTTTTAAATCCAGCTAGACCGTGTAGATTTTCTTGTGGTTTATACAATATAAAAACTGATTTCACAATAGCTTATTGACATTATAAATTTTCACAAACAATGGATACCATGGTATTTTTTTTTTTATGTTAAAAGTATTCTTCAGAGCACGTTACTAACTGCTGCAGGCAAGATTACTGATGCATGCGAAACAGGAAGGGAAATTTTAAGGAGAAATAAAACATCTGCTTAGCCTCAAAGTATCTTCTTCAAAATATTAATTTCCATCATGGCTTTAAAAGATGTCCACAGGTTCTTTGATACTTCTCCCTCTGGGAAGCAGAGCTTAATTCCCTCCCCCTAGGACTGGACTTAGTGACTCACTTCTAAAGTATGGAAAAGAAAAAAAAATAGAAAGTTTTACAGGGGAGAAACCTGGCAGACATTACATTAGCCAAGTGATTAAGGTTAACATCACCAATAACAAGACACATTGCTATGACAGAGCCGCAGAGAGCATGCAAGGAGAAGGCCACCTCTCCTCCGTGATATTCTCCCCACCCCAGTCCACAACCCTGGTCTAATCATGAGAAACCTGGAACAAAGCGTCAGGGCCATCCCACAGCAGACCTGACCAGTGCTCTTCAAAAGCCAACATCATAAAAAAACAAGGAAAGACTGAGAAACAGTCACAGACTGAAAGAGCCTAAGGAGACATGATGACCAAATGTAGTGTGGGACCCTCAATGGGGTCCTGGAACCCAGAAGGGACATGAGTGGAAAAACTGGTGAAATCCGAATAAAAGCTGTAGTTAATAGTGTTGTCCAACGTCAATTTCTTAGTTTTGATGAATGTGCCATGGTTATGAAACATGATGTCACATTAAGGGAAGCTGGTGAACTCTCTGTACCATTTTTGTAACTCTTGGGTAAATCTAAAATAATAGTATAAAGAATAACAAAAATCACAATTACACACAAAAGTGTTCATCCTCACGAAGATTGGGAACTGCAGTTATGCAACACTCAGAGCGCTGAATGAAAGAAAAACCACTAACGAAACACCATGGGCTGCATCGATGTTTCCAGTCATCCCAATGGATGCACAGTCCAGGGCAATGGACGATGTCCTCCTTGTGGCTGGTCTCATTCCCTGCTCCGAGCGGTGACCTCAGCGTGCAGCCTAGCACGAACAGCACGGAAACTGGGAGGTTTCCCAATAGGGCTGGGTGGGAGGTGGGAGAGTCTCCCAGCATGAATGGAGGGAGATCATGGGCATTGAAATAATTAACACATGTAAAGTGCTCAGCCCTGTGTCAGTCAACTCTGTTTATTATTGTTTTTATTAGTAGCAGTTGTAATGGTATTACCATTCATCAAATACCTGTTGTTTTGTAAACCCTGTGCCCAAAACTTGCCGTGCATTATCTTAAATCCTGACAACATCCCCACTTTATATAAAGAGACGTTCTGTGACTTGCCCAAGGCTAGGCTGCTCCAGAACTTGTGTTCTTTCCTGGTCTGCTCAGCCCCCTCTGAGTCTCTGAGTCTCCATTTTCCATAAGGTGAGAGGATAGAACTGGCCCCAAAGGGCAGTGTAGCACGGGGGGGGGGGGGGGGGGGGGGGGGGGGGCGGGGAAGCTCAGGCTGTGAAGTCACAGAAACCTTTGTACTTTGCTCCCAGGGCTGTTGAGAGGACAAGCAGGATGCCGTCTGCCGTGGCGCCAAGTGCAGAGTTAGTACTCAATCCGCGTTATTTGAGTAGGATAATATTGGGAATTTTTAAATTGAGTTTTTTTCTTCGCCCAAATGTTCTTGCTGTTTAATGGTCCTTCACTCATTGTCTGAGGGGGCGGCAGAGAACAGCCTTGGAGAAAGAAGTCATTGTTCGCTGCTGAATGTCAAATTGGACTTTTGAAAGAGGCCGAAGGAAAATTGCTTTGAAAGCCAGGCATTCAATTGTAAGAGTCAACATATATAGGAGAGGAAAAAAAAATTTTTTTTTCCAGAATTCTAGAATCTTCTCTTTAAATAAACGTTCATAGAAAACTTTCAATCAAACTCGGACGACCCAGAGAATACAAGTTTTGCTGAAGTCAGAGAGCAGGCAGTTTCTCGAGTCAGACAGGGAGCTCTTCCTATCTGGGTGGAGAAACTGAGACGAAGGAGAGCAAGAGCATGGGATTCGAGCCTGGAGCCTGCCTCTCGAATCTGCTGCAGATAGAAGAGCCCAGAGCCCAGAGGCTTCCCCTGGTGCTGAAGAGCACATGGCCTCACAGAGGGCCCTGGGCCCCCATGGAAGTCATGCTTGTGCAATGGCAGTAAATCTTATATAGGGAGAGGACCTCACATTCACTCTGCCAAGCTCCACCCCACGTCCCACCCCTTCCCAGTCAATGCTGATTATTAAGCTGTGAGCTCTTCTTTTCTTAAGATTTTATTTATTTATTTGAAAGCACAAGCTGCAGAGAGCCTGAAGCGGGGCTCCATCCGAAGACCCTGGGATCATGACCTGAGCCGAAGGCAGACGCTTAACCCACTGAGCCACCCAGGCGTCCCATAAACTGTGAGCTCTTAACCCCAAACCCACATCTCTCTTCTGTCCCGAGACATTTGTTGCCATGGCAGACTGTGTCCATAGGGGGCACTAGAGAGCTCAAGACTGGATGCAGGGCAGAGGATTGGAGGCTTTTTGCTCGCTCTTCCTTGTGGCAGCGTCACCTCCCAGCAGCCCTTCACCCTGGCAGTGGCAACTGGTTCCAGTAACAACTGGTTTACACATTCCCAGAACCAGCCTCACTGAGGCCTGTTGGAAGTATCAGCACCGTCCAGAGGCGTGCCCTCGTCAGGGGTCGGGGCTCCAGTTTCTACGTTCTAATAATCTCAGCTTCTTCTTCTGTCTTCCCATCCTGAGGGGCGGTATCTGTTTCCTGCAGTTATACCTCTGATATCTCACTGTTTGGTTTTCCACTTGTCCAATACCGTTTAGCCAATTCCTTATATTAAGAAAACAGCCAATGTGATTTCCGTTTTCCTGATGGGACTGACTCACAGGGGGCCTGACTCCCCTAAGCCCTTTGTGGGTCATGGTAAGCATCAGAAGTTTCCAGTGGGGCGTATCCGAACACTGATAAGACATGGATTGTGAGAGCCTTGGGGTCAGGATGAGAAGGGCTCAGAGGGCACAGCCTTGACACCAAGAGGTCATGACTGCAAAGTCACGCTCAGGGCCCAGAGCCAGGCTGGACCAGCTATGCCAGCAGAGAAGTGATGGGGAGTGAGGCTGACCCCAGAGACCCAAAAGGGCAAGGCAGCCAGCAGGGCCAGCAAGCCCAGAAGCCCAGGCCCCCGATGTCACAGAAGGCTCTGCTACCAGATGTCATCCTGAGGGGTGGGGAGTGGGCACCACCAAGAGATGGAGCAATTCTAATACAGAGTTTGGATCCTAATTCAACTCCCCCTCCCCGGCCCCCGCACTGAACAAGAATACATTTTTTTATTTAAATTTTTTGCTTTTGACACCATTTCAGGTTTATAGAAAAGTTACAAAAATAGTGCAAAGAATTCCAAGATACCCTTCTTCACCCCAATTCCCCAAATGATAACATGTTACCACATTTGTTTTACCCTTCTGCGTATTTTTCTGGGGTGCATATATAGTTTTTTTCTGAAATATTTAAAAGTTACAGACACGATACCTCTTTACTCCTAACTACTTCAACGTGTATTTCTTAAAAACAAGGACAGCCTCTTACATGCCCACAGAACAATTACTAAAATTGGGGAATCACTATTCTACAGTACTATTATCTAAGCTACAGGCTGACTTCCGATTTTACTGGTTGCCCGCAAACGTCCTTTGTAACAAAAGAAAATGCAGGATCATGCATTGTATTGTTGTGCAGAGAATCCACTTTCACCCAAAAAGAAAACTGGGGGGAAGGTTGCTGTGATCAAGTCGGGCTCAGTTGTAGAAGCAATCAAGTCTTATTTCGGCATGTCTGAGCCATACAATGTCCATGCCGGCCGTCCTACATTCGCGATGAAGAAGAGGGTCAACAGTGGCAGTAATAAAATTCATGTCCCTTTCGGTCCTGGGTCTGTATGTCTTTGAGTCATATTTGTGGTCATTTGGTATCAGTCAGTTACTCACGACAAAACTTATTGAGATGATGTAGTTTCACAGGAAAGGCAAGACTTCTGGAGTTAGGCCCAGGTGGAAAGCAAGCGTTGCCACTTGACCCTGGCCCAGCTTGAACCTTTCTGAGTCTCTGCTTCCTTGCCTTTACCACGGAGGGGAGGGGGGCATAGCAGGACCTGGAGCCCGGCAAATCCACGCTCACATCTTGGTTCGGGGCTTACTAGTCCTGGGACGCCAGGCATGTGCCTTCACCGGTTTGGGTTTTGGTCGGCTCCTCTGTAAAATGGGGAAAACATGAACAAGGCGTCTTGCTGGGCTGTGGAAAGGAGGTTCTTGTATGGAACGGGCCTGGCTCGTAGCAGGTTCTCGGGGAAACATTAATTCCCTTCCATCAGCCCATCTGAGTTTGGACATGTGATTCTTCCTCTGGGGACCTCAATATCCGCATCTGTAAAACAGAGCCAGGGATGCCCATCTCTTGTGCTGTGAAGAACGAAAATTGCTGTTGGAAGGGCTTAGTGCTCTGAAAAGCCTGATGCACTGTGGCCTTGGCCGAGTAAGTGACTGGCAGATGGTGACAAAAACAGAAAGTGCTTTGCAATCCTGGGGCCTGCCAAGAATGTGGGCAAACCTGTCCTTCCACTGCTGCCCTGGGGCTCTAGGACGCCCCATGCTCCCCCCACCAGCAGGTTCCTCCTGACTCCCCTGGGTGCATCTGACGCGTCCTGGAGCCTGCTTCTAGGAAGCCAGCCAGCCCTGCCTCCGAGAAGGGAGGAAGGATGTCACCCTGTCCTCGGCAAATTGTTGGGCAACAGAAGGCAGCTCCAGAGGCATCCCCCACTGCTGGGGAGAGACGAAGGAATCTGCAGCCTGCTAGGCTTCCCCCAGAGGAGTCCCACCCATGGCTCCAGCCCTGCCGGTCTCCTCCCTGGCTCAGGCACATATCAAGTTCACAGTCAGATCAGGAAAGCAGAGAGGCATTGTGGAAAGGACTCTAGCCTGGGAGGAGGAAAGCCCACCCTAGCATTTATGGGTTCCAGAAAGAGCTGGGCAAGTCCTCTTGCGGTTGGAGGCCTTTAGCAAGAAACCTTGCCCCTGGGGAAGCCAGCTAAGGGTGTCCTGTCCCAGAGAAGGGGCAGGGGTCCAGCTCCCCCACCAACTGCCTCGATGGTGAAACCACAGGCCACATACCAGCCTTATGTGCCACACTTCTTGACCTTATACTTCTATCATCTTATGGAGCCTCCTAAGTCCTAAGGAGCTTGGGGGCATCTTCCTCCTTTGATAACAGGAGAGACTTGAGGCCTAGAGAATGAAACTACTGGCCCTGCTCGGGATTGAAACCTGGATCTGGTTGATTCCAAAGCCCATGTTCCCCAGGTTTGCAATCTGGAGCTGGGCCAGGGCTGCCCTTACCTTCAAGGGCCAACACCTTTCTGGGTGCAGCCCTGTAATCTTGCCAAGTCAATCACATAGTCCTTTTCCCTGGACCGACACATTCTGGGAATCCCAGATCTGGTGGGGACTGTCTGTGTCACCTAGCACTGGCCGAAAGTATCTGTAATTACATGTCATATGTGCCTTCTCCCCCACCCCACCTGACTGGGTTATTCCAGGCACTGAGTCTAATTCCTCTATTTATCTGCCCATGTGCCAAGCAAATGCCAGGAATGAAGTAGGAGTTCAGTAAATGTTTATTGGGTGCACAGAGGTGGAGTTTAAACTCTCTGTTTATCAGAGGAAGCATCTGAGACCAGTGCAGGCTGGCAGGGACTTGCCCAAGGTCACTAAGGCCTGTCCCCCTTCTATCCAGGGTGGTTTCCCCTCTATTACTCAGTCCTGGCTCAGGCTCAGGGTTTTGCCAAGAAAGAGAGCTGGCATTTAGGGATCCCCAAGGGAAGCGAAAGACCCCACCTGGTTCCTCAAGACCCTCCCTGCTATAAGATTAGGGACAAGTCCCAAAGGGAGCTGGGCAACCAGACCCTAAGACACCCACCTTGGAAGGGAGACCAGTTGCCCCTGAAGTTCAAATTTGCTGACCTGAAAAAGAAGAACAGCATGGTAAACAGTTTCTGTTTCACAGAGTAAGAGGCAGAGTGCCTGTGAGGCTAGGCTGGTGTCTTGTGGGCCATGGTGATCCTCTGACTTGAAAGGCAAGAACTGGGAAGTAATTCTGAGTCTATAAGGAAATGAAACCCAAAGATTCCACTGTTGCCCATTATCTATGCATTCATTCATTCATCTGTTCATTCACTCACTTTTCATCAGTGTCGTGTTTCCTAAACTTCACCCATGCCATATTCCTGTCATCACTTTGCCTTCTCCAGTATAAAGTAAATACACTTATTTTTACTTGATGTTTGTCTTTGATTATTTTGCTTCAGTGAATTTAGCCACAGTCTGGGCAATAGTGTAGTTTATCTAAGCACAACTGTGAGAACATCCTGTTTGTCCACATATGCCCCAAAATCCCCTTCCGGACCACCTTTGGGCGTCTCTGCATTCATCCATCTCTCCTCTCTGTGTCTCAGTTTCCCCATTTGAGAGGTGGATGGCATTTGGATGCAGTGATCTTCCAGTTCTGAACTTCTAGAAGTCTATGGTTCAAGGAGTCACACCCAGTAAAGAAAAACACGGACACCAGATGGAATCTGTGGGAGAAGTAACTGGTCAAAAGCCACAGGTTTATCTGTCATGTTTCTGAACATGACTCAGGAGGCCAGACAGGAAATCCCTCAGGATTGGTCTGTAAACCATCCTTCAGGGACTAAGAAAAACAAGTAGGCAGGTCCCCAGGAGCCTTAAACAGCCCCAAAAGCACAAGCTACACACACTTCACTAGACTCTCCCAGAATCTTCTGGAGTTTCTGGAGGCACTGGGATCCCTGATAGAGAAACCTTACCCCTGAAGATGCTTGGCGCTGAGAAATGACTAGGCAGAAAAATGAACCAGCTCTGGCCTCCTCCTAGTCCCCAGGACAGGCCAAAGGGAAGTAAATGTCTTTTTGGGTACCTGCTTAGTCCATTAGTGTCGATTTGACCCCAACGTGGGCAGTGAAGGAGAACGAGGCCCATCTTTGTTGTATACATCCAGCCCCTCCTCGTCCAGCTGACTGGCCAGAGGTGGGCACCTGCCTTGGAGGGAACCACTGCAGAGGCCAGGCTGGGCCAATCAGATTCCCAGACTTCAGAATTAGGACGAGGAGAGCCCAGACAGTTAGGTGCAGAGGAGACCTGCTTAGAATGTTCACTGAGAGAAAGGAAGGAAACCAGTGTTCTGAGAGAAGCATGGGGTGGGAGGGGGAAGCTGGGCACTCCCAGAGAGCCTTCCGTCCTGATGGCTTGCCAGTCCGGGAGCGAGGTCCTTGTGTGACTCGCCTGCCCTTGAGATCTGTGATATAGCCCTGACTCCTCAGATTGAATTACACTGTGTGCTTAAGAGAGCTGGAGTGGGCTTCTGTTTCATGTAACCAAATCAATCACGGATACAGTGAAGCCAGTCTTTCAGCCTCCCAAATTAGACTCGGCAAGACAGGCACTAGCAATCATGATCTTGATGATGCCCGCCCTTACATTTGATTGTTACACTATAACTTTAAAAGTCTCTAACATAGGGTTCATCCCTTCCAGCCTGGGAGGACTGGCCCCAGACTACTCATGCACAAGACTTTTCTCCCAAGAGCACAGGGTTCAGAATAGCCCAGCTTTGGAGCCAGGCAGACCTAGGTCCCAGTCCTCACTTATCCATCCACTTACTACCTATATGACCTATTGAACCTCTCTGAGCCTCACTTCCTCATTTCTACAAACTGGAAAGCAGAACAGTGTGGACCCCGGAGTCACCTCCTCCTGGCTCTGCATCTATTGGCTGATGACCTTGAGAAAGTGATGTCATTTCTTTTTTTTTTTTTTAGATTTTATTTATTTATTTGAGAGAGAGAGGGAGAAGATAAAGAGAGACAGAGAGCAGCAGGGAGGAGCAGAGGGAGAGAGATAAGCAGACTCCATGCTGAGTACAGAGCTTGACGTGTGGCTTGATCTCACAACCCTGGGATCATGACCTGAGCTGAAATCAAGAGTCGGATGCTCAACCAACTGAGCCACCCAGGCACCCCAGTGATGTCATTTCTCAAAGCCTCAGTGTCTTCAACAAAAAAGTAATAAAGTGGTGTTGTAAGGCTTGAACGAAGTATGCAAATGCTTAGCACATGAAGCCTGATCACACTGTGTCTGAAGCCTTACAATCCCTAGACCCTTGAGTTACATCGGCCAATAAATTCCCATAGCATTAAAAACAAATGTCTGGCACAATATCTGGCACATACTAAAAATGTTCAGTATGTGGTAGCCATAACAATAATTTACTATGTAAAATACCTAGCATGAGGCTTGACATATAATTATTCATCAAAAATCATGTATTATCAAGTGCACATTGCTCAGTACAGAGGGTTTGACTTGACCTGGCTTAGCAGGATCACTTTTAACAGAAAAAGAAGTCTTAGTTGATAGTAAGCTCTAAGTGAATCAACAATAATCTCACTACAAAGCTAAATGTGATCTTGAGTCATATTTTAAAAAGTATATATGTCCCTAGGAGGTGGGAAGTATTAGTTCTATCTCCCTTGCCCTGATCAGACAGCACCTAGAGATGGGAAGGGGGTGGAGCCTGGGAAAGGGTCTTAGAAGCTCTCACTTTCCAAGGAAAATAAAAGTTTTTTCTTGGCAAGTGTGCCTATTTGAAAAAATGAGTTAAATATATATACACACACACACACGCACACACATGCGCACACACACACAAAAATTTCCCCTTTTTCCCCCTTATCAATTATGTCTTTGTTTTGGAGTAAGCCACAGTAATCAAGATAGTGTGGTATTGGTATAAAGCCAGACAAATACACTATTAGAGCAGAACTTAGAGTCCAAAAAATACACATACAAATACAACTGATTTTTGAGAAAGGTTCACAAGCACACCCACGGAGAAAAGATAGTCATCTCCACAAATGGTGCTAGAACAAGCGCTCTTCCATATGTTAAAACACACACACACACACTCACACACACACACACACATCCTCCAATCTACTATTTGCATCATAAGTAAGAAGTAACTCAGAGTAGATTCATACACCTAAATTATATAAATGTATATAAGTATATAAATGTATAAATGTATATAAAACGTATAGAAGAAACATAGGAGAAAATTTCTGTGGTCCTGGCTTAGGCAAAGATTTCATAGCTACAACACAAAAAGCATAATCCATGAAAGAAAAAAATCAATAAATTGGACTTCATAAACAATAAAAGTGTCTGCTCTTTGAAATACACTGTTAGGAGAATGAAAAAGACAGTCTACAGCCTGGGAGAAAAATATTTGCTAATGATAACAGTCAATAAGGAACTCATATTCAAAATATATAAAGGATTCAAAACTTATTAGAAAGCACATAACTCAATTTAAAAATAGGCAAGCTGGGGACGCCTGGGTGGCTCAGTCAGTCAAGCATCCGACTCCTGATCTCAGTTCAGGTGTTGATCTCAGGGTCGTGAGTTCAATCCCTGTGTTGGGCTTCACACTGGGCATACAGCCTATTTAAAAAAAAAAAATGGGCAAACTATTTGAGCAGACACTTCACCAAATAAGATATATGGATCACAAACAAGCACATAAAAGATACCCAACATTACTAGTCATTAGGGAAATGCAAATTAAAGCCACAATGAGATGCCAGGACATGTTAATCAGAGAGGGTAAAGCTAAAGAGACTGACCTATAGCAAGTGTTAGTAAGGATGAGGAGGGCCTGGAACTCTCCTACACTGCTGGTGGGGATATAAAATGGTATAACCACTTTGGAAAACAGTTCGGCAGTTTCTTAAAAACATAAATATATACCTACCCTATGACCTGGTCATTCCAGTTCTAAGGAATATGTCCATATGGGACTTATACATGAATGTTCACAAGCGGCCTTATATGCAATAGCCAAAAGCTGGAAACCCAACTGTCCATCGATAGATGAGTGGGTAAAGAAACGGTGGTATATCCATACAAAGGATACTACGCAGAAAAAAAAAAAAAAGAATGAACTAGTGATAGGTGCCACAAGATGGAGAAATCTACACATAATTGTGCTGAGTGAAAAAAGCCAGACATAAAGAAAGAGGACTCTTTCTTTACTGTGTGATCCCGTTTTTATGAAAGTCTCAAAATTGGAAAATGGATTGGTGGTTGCCTGGGGACAGGGGAAAAGGCTGGAGGGACGGATTAGAGAAGGGCACGAGGGATCTTTGGGGGGTAATGAATTTGTTCATTACCTTGATTATGGTGATGGTTTCACAGTATATACATGAGCCAAAACTTAACTAATTCCACACATTAAATACACGCAGTTTCGTCAATGTGGATATAATACCCCAATAACACTGTTCAAAACAACAACACAACAAACAAGGGCCTTCCCTGTGATTCTTCCATCCAGGGCTTGCCATAGGGTCCGTACAACATCCTGACACGCTCATCCTCATTGAGCACCATTGTGTGTGCTGAGTCAGTTGGCCCATCTGCCTCAGCTGCCTGCACCGCAGCCTACACCACCTGGAAACTTCTCTTCCTCTGGGCTCTCTTCCAAGGGGGAGGCTTGTGGATAACTTGGCAAATGGGTAGGAATAATTTACCCACGTATTGAACACCATGCCCCCACATTCTACAGGCCCACCAAATGCAATGCTGCTTTTTTGGCAGGGGAGGTGGGGTGGTCACAACGCAGCAAACTTGCCTTTCACTTTGGAGGAGCAAACATGACATGCCCAGACCTCTAGACCTCCAGAGGCATCACAAGGTACCAGTCCCTGAATTCCTATGGTCTGGATCTCCTACCAGGAGATGCATGTATCTTACCAGGGGACTTAGGGTGCCAGCTACTTCCTGCTCATCAAGTCTCATCAGCATGATGTCATCAAGGTAGTGGACCAGCAAGATGGTGGGGTGGTGAGAAGACCAGGCTCCCCCCCACGGAGTCGTAGACCTCAGTGGCACTGTGTCTCTAGGGACTATATTAAACTCAGGGTTCAGATATCCCAAAGATCTGGATTTTTCCCTCCCCCCCCAGGTACGTTCACCCTGGTAAATTGTCACAGTTTCCTTGGGGGAAAAAGACATGTAGTAGGTGTTTGTGATGTGCTTGGAGGGTCCAATCTTGGCATCGGGCCTCCTTTGAATCTAAGGAATTCTCCATCTGTGATTGATTCAATTCCCGAAATGGACTGAGGAGCTTTGATGCTTATTCAGGTGACTCAGAATTACATACAGCTTGATAAACAGAACATGGTGGAATCTGCTTCACAGCCTTCACGTACACGGCACCTGCTTGGTTCTAAGCCCTTCACGTGCATTAGTTCATTTGGGCCTCACACGCCTCGATGTAGGAGTGCTTATATCCTGATGTTTTCCTAGGGATGAGGAAACGGAATGGATTGGCACAGAGAGGCATGGACTGGGCCGCAGCAGAAGCAATTTGCAGAATAGAATTGGCTGGCACCCATTAGAAATAGCTCAAGTCTATACGCTTCAAAGTCTGCCCAGGTACAGGCCTTGGCCAAGCCACTGTTAAGTGGAGTGAAGGTAACCTTGACCAGGAGTGGCATGGGCAGGGCATGGGCATCAAGCCAGTGGTAGCGAAGCCTCATCTCACTGCACCCAGCTCCAGGAACATTCAGTCCCAAAACCTCCTGGTGGCAGGGTGGGGCCCCTAGGAGGACAAAGGTATGTCCCTGAAGGCCACCAAACTGGAGAAAATGGAGGAAAGAGAGAGAGAAGCAATAGAATGAGGGAAGGAGAGACAGAAGATGAGGGCTGGGGGCGGGGGGGTGGTAGGGGGGAGCAGGACAGATAATGGAGGACGGGGAGGGAGGGAGGTTCAAGGGCCAGTGTTTGAGCCCCCTCATTGGCTCTGATTAAGAAACCTCTGGGCTCCCTCCCCTCCAGCCCAGGGATTGGGGGCCACTGTCCTCAGCACTTTGTGGACATTCTCATCCCCCACAGCTGCCCCTGAGGAGCAGGGATGGCTCTCCCATTTTACCATTGAGGAATCTGAGGCTCGCAGAAGGAAGGAGACCTGCCTAGGTCCCACGGCTGGGGAGAGTGGGGGTTTCCTCTGTGACAGCCCCCAGTGCTTCCAGCTGCTCCCTGATTCCACCCTCCCACCCTGTCCAGAATCCAGAACCAGGATCCTGGCTTCAGAAAGGCTACAGCTCCCAGAGGGGAGCTGTCCCGGGAATGCCAAGGCTGGGTGCCACTGGAAACCTCCCACCAGAGAAGTTCCTCAACCACAAGGGCACTCCCCTATAGAATATGCCCCTATGTTAAGTTTGCCAAGCTACCAAGCTCTTGAAAAGCTTTGTAAATGAAATCTGGGGACTTGAACTTGTGGGAAACTTGGGTTTCACATCCAGAGGAGCCAGCACTCCAAGAGAGGAGGAGGCAGAAGCCGCAAGGCTTCTTCTGACCCTGCCCCTGAGGTCCTGCTGTGCGGAGCAGGGAATTGTGCTAAAGGCACATTTCCTTTTTCTGAACTGAAATGTACCGAGCGCTCATTGTGCTCCGGAGCTCCATCTGGGGCTCTCCAGGCCTCCTCTCATTAACTCTTCCCAATGGTTCTGTGATGCCCAGAAAGCAGGAAAATCCACAGGACCCTTCTGTAAAACTCAGAAGCCAACTCATCAGGGTGAACACCTGTTTTCTTCTCTCCCTAACCTGGGGCCCTTTGTTTCCTGGATGGAGGGACTGGGGAAGGGAAATCTGAGAGTCCTGTGAGGATAACGGATCACGGGATCACAGCGATGGGAAGGGTCATCGCGAGGGAGATACGCTCCACTCTTCCTCATGAGGCAGGTGCAACAGGGCCACAACCCGGCAGCCCCAGGGGCTCCTTCCCTCCTGAGCCATCTGTATACACCCTGCCCCCACGGGCCCCTCCCTAGAAAGCTTCTTAGTTGAGATTTTGCCCTGTTAAGTATTGGGTCAGTACAGAAAATTTTTTTAGAATACACATGTAGGTTATAAAGGTGAGGGAGCAGAAGTGACCCCTTTGTGCCACCCATGTGTCCTTCCTGCCCTGGGGCCTTCCCGCCTTCAGGACAGAGGAAACCACTCTTCTGAATTGTGTGTCCACCATTCCCTTATTCTAAAAATTATTTTCCCATATGTGTTTCTATCGCTAAAAAAATACCACTTAGTTTTGCATATTTGTGAACCGTGTATAGAAATCATAGAGAATGTGCTCTGCCGTGACTTGCTTTATGTGTTCAACATTATCATCCTGAGGTTCCTGGACATCAGGAACTGCCAGGCTTTTGTTTTCATTGCTGTGTACCATTCCATTGGAGAACATACCACAATCGCTTATACATTCTGCTCTTGGTGGATATTTGGGATGCTCCAGTTTTTTGCTATGACGAACACGCTGCTATGAACATTTCCGTACATACCTCCCACTGTGAGGGTTTCTCTAAACATCGAGGAAGGGAGCACCTGTGTTAAAAGGCAGGCGGTCTTCAGCTCTACTTAGGATGCCAAACTGTTTTCCAAGGTGGATGCACCCAACAGCTGGAATCAGACCTTGTCCCCCAGCAGCACCCAGGCTGGTGGGGAAGACAGATGATCGTCAGTCCATCAAGATCCAGAGTGCCAGGTGACAGCCTTGCTTTGGGTGCAGGGCAAAGAGGAAACAGCCCCGATCCAACTTCCTGCCTGGAAACTTGGAGTTAATGAGCAAATGAATACATCCCAGGTGCCTTGCTTAGACCGCTTCCCGTAACTCTGACAACAGACCCATACATCCAGTAGGTATTTTTAGTCTCATTTTACAGATAAGGAAAACTGAGGATCAGAGAGGTTAAGTAACTAGCCCAAGGTCACACACTTTGTTAAACCTCAGAATCTGGATTCCGAGTCATTTCTGTCTGATTCCAAAGGCGACCGTGCTCTCCTGCCTCCCATTATAAACTGTTGTACATTAGAATGATGGTTCTGAACCCTGACCAAGGGAGGAATTTTACCATTTTTACTCTTCCTTCCCAAGTATTATTATTCTTTAAAATACCTTCTTTCGATTTGTCACCAGCTTCTACAAAGCCAGCTAAATAAGCAATCCATCCCACCCTCCAGGAAGCCCTCTCTGATTCCCACCCCCCCATCCCCTGGGAGTACTCCCACACAGCACCAGCCCACTGTTAGTGACTGCCTGAGCTGTCCAGTTCCTCCCCGGAGGGCAAAATCTAGCCACCTCAGAGCAGAGTAGCTGCCAGTAAGCGTTTGAGGAAGGAGGAAGAAAGAAGGAAAAACTGGAGGGAAAGAATTGCTTAAACCCATAATAAAAATAAGTACCGTTTATTGCATGTTTCCTCGGTGCCAGGCACTGGCTCTGCACATTCTAACCGCAATCACGATTTCTCTGAAACCTCTCAATCCCATGAAGTAGGGGAAAGATTCATCTTCAATTTGCATTTGGAGAGGGTCTTCCGCCCAGGGTTGCGTCGCCAGTAAATGACTCCACAATCTGTGTTCTTAATCTCCACGCTGCCACTGTGGGGCCACGTCCCTGTGCTCTCGTAGGAGCAGAAAGATTAATCAATAGAGTTTTGGCAAGAAATTCTAACTGTGCTATTCTGGGTTCATTTGGGTTCTATAGGGTAAAATGCTCCATTTTTCAGGATTTTTCATCCCCTTTTTTCCTTCCCTTGGGTAACATCAGAGAAGGGATATGGAGGGGGAGGGCCTGAGGAACCTCAGGGTGGGGAAGGGTCTGTGGGTCTGTGGTCCCAGTGTTGCCTCCAGTCTCATCTCTTCCCTTGGGTGTCCCCCCTCTACAGCCGTGCTGAGGTATACAACCCACCTGTCTTCTGGGCAGGTCCCCAGGCACCCATTGCCCCATAACTGCTCCTGGCCACAGCTCCCACACCCTCCCCTTTGACCCCAGCTCTCTCTGGCCCACAGTTCTCCTGAGCATTTCTACACCCTTTTCTCCTGGGGTCCTAGAGACCCTATGTTGTCCTCCCCTCTCCATACCTCCATCCTGGAGGGGATGGGCTCCACAAGGCTGCTGTGTGAGGTGACTAAGAGTAGCCCTGACGTCAGGGCTATTCAAAGTGTGGTTGGGGCGGCTGGGTGGCTCAGTCGGTTAAGCGTCTGCCTTCGGCTCAGGTCATGATCTCAGGGTCCTGGGATCAAGTCCTACATTGGGCTCCCTGCTCAGCGGGGAGTCTGCTTCTCCCTCTCCCCCTGTCCCTCCCCACTGCTCGTTCTCTCTCTCTCTCTCTCAAATATATAAAATCTTTTTTTAAAAAAGTGTGGTCAACGTCACCTGGAACTTGTTAGAAATGCAGATTCTCAGGGCGCCTGGGGGGCTCAGTTGGTTAAGTATCTGCCTTCTGCTCAGCTCATGATCCCAGGATCCCGGGATCGAGTCCCGCATCGGGCTCCCTGCTCTGCGGGGAGCCTGCTTTTCCCTCTGCCTCTCTCTCTTTCTCTCTGTCTCTCATGAATAAATAAAAAATCTTTTTTTTTTAAGATTTTATTTATTTATTTGACAGAGAGAGACAGTGAGAGAGGGAACACAAGCAGGGGGAGTGGGAGAGGGAGAAGCAGGCTTCCCGCTGAGCAGGGAGCCCGATGTGGAACTCGATCCCAGCACCCTGGGATCATGACCTGAGCCGAAGGCAGACGCTTAACGACTGAGCCACACAGGCGCCCCGAATAAATAAAAAATCTTAAAAAAAAAAAAAAAAGAAGAAATGCAGATTCTCAGGCCTGACCAATGTGGGAGTTACTGAATCAGAAACTCTGGGGTTGGGACCATCCGTCCACGTTGGACTAAGCCCATAGGTGATTCTGATGCACACTCAAATTTGAGAATCACAGCCACATCTCATACCGTCCCTTCTTCCGGGGCTCGGAGTGAAAAGTCCCCGCTCCATGTGGCCAGACTCCAGGTCTTAACATAAAAAAGGAAGTTGGGGTGGGGGAGCATTCAGAAAAACGCTTTATCCCTCCCAAGGGTGTAGGTCTTTAAATTCTGAAATTCTGGATTCTGAAACTCTATGTCTGTTCTACTCTTTCAAAATATCCACTTAGAAAGTCAAGGCAGAGGATGAGGTTCTTGGCTGCTGAATCCGCCTCCTCTAGAAGTAGTAGATGTCTCAGTGTCAAGGGCGAAGAAGGACAGGAAAATTGCTGGGAATTAAAAATTCATGGGATAGCTTTGCAAAAAAATCTTTTTTCACTACATATACAATGTGTTTTCAATTCCAGACCAACTTAACCTTCACGTCCACCCTGAGAGGTCCTACAATATCAGGTTTCCCTGCTGGTGCAGCAGTCAGTTCACAGGCTTGGGAACCAGTCACCTGAGCCCATCTGGAGAGCCCCTGTTGTCATCCACCCCTCCTGTCCCCTCTTGCTGCTGTCACTGCCCAGATTCCGGGCTCATCATCCCACCCCAACCACTTTCTAGTGTGCGATCTCAGGCAAACTACTTAACCCCGTTGTGCCTCAGTTTCCTCATCCTTAAAGTGGAGATTCTGCATTTGCTGTTCAAAACAATTTATTTGGGCACCTATAATATTCTAGGCACCAGGGATATGGCAGTGAAGCAAATAAAATTCCCTGTCCTCGTGGAGCTTATATTCTAGTGTGGTGGGGGGGCAGAGGGAGAGGAAGGCAATAAACAAAAAAACTAAAAAATAAAATATTTCAGACAGTGATATGTGCTATGAACACATAGGGAAGGGGATAGAGAGCGCCTGGGTCGGGGGGGGTGGGGAAGAGGGCTGTTACTTTAAATAGGGTGGCTAATGTCCCAATAATATGCCCCACTAAGAAGGTCACGTTTGAGCAGAAATCTGAAGGAGCAAACTACATGGATAATGGGGGAAATGGCATTCCATCTGGAGGGAACAGCAAAGTGCAGAATTCTGAGGCTAACAGGAACTTGGAGCGTTGGAGGACTGGCCAAGAAGTCAGTGTGGCTGGAATAGAGTGACAGGGGGAGAGTACGGAAGAAGTCTGGTAAGAAGCTGGGAGAGAGGGACTAGATCATGGAGGGACACCTGCTATTGTCATGACCTCGACTTTGACGCCAGGGAGATGGGGGCAGATCTGAGTAGAGCAGGAACCTGATCAGACTTTATATTTGAAGGTCACACTGTCTGCTTTGTGAAGAATACACTGGAAGGGCCAGGGCAAGGGTGGAGGCAGGGAGACCAGTCAGAAATGGGGCCGCAACAGTAATCCAGGCAAGAAACAGGGCCCGGCCCGGCTGGCCACACTAGGGAAGTGGTCAGAATGAGGACATGTGCTAAAGTCAAAATGGACAAACCCGCAGACGGATTGGCTATAAGGACTGGGGGGAAAGGTGGGGAGAGGATAGACAAGGATGACTCCCAAGTTTTTAGCCTGAGCAACTTCAAGGACGAAATTGCCATTTACTGAGATGGGGAAGGTTCTCAGCAGCTTTGGGAAGACTGTTTTCAGATATGGGAAGGTAAGGATTCCATAGAGGTCCAGCAGAGAAGCCTGTGGGCTGATAGGCTTATAGGTCCAACAGTGGGGAGGTGCAGGGTGGAGATGTAAACGTGGGAGACTTTAGTCTTCAGGTGGTATTTCCAGAAGATTCCGAAAGCACCTACTGTGTATGGGTGCTGGAGGGATTAAATGAGTTAAAACAGACAAGCATTTAGAGCACTGCCTGGCACATAGTAGGCACTCAATGCCTCCCTGCTTCCCACCACGGTCAACTCCACGCTGTCCTCCACACTGCTGGGCAGGGTGATCTTGCTAAAGGCCAGATCTGACCATCCCTCCCTGCTCACATCTGCAAAGGCTTCCTGTTGCCTACAAGATCAACAGCCAAAGGCCCCTCAAGGCTTTTCCTGATCCAGACACCACCACCCTCCCTAGCCCCAATTTCTGCCACCACCCCCCACCTCCCACTTTGACCTCCAGCAATAATAGAGCAAACCTTTGTTCCCAGCTTGGTGTCTTTGAACAAGCTACTGTCCCTGCCAGGACTTGCCCAGCAGCAAACTGACTGATTCTCACATCTCCTCTGAAGCCTCCCTCCCCACTCAGGGGGCTGTCTCCCTTCCTTGCAGCCCTGTCTTCTACCCTCACTGGTGTTCCTTGCCCTCAAGAAAGACTGTGTTCTCGTAGCACCAAACACTGACCCTACCACTGGCAAAGGGCTGGGGGGGCGGGGGAGCAGGGGCAACTGATTACCCATTAAGGGATGTATTAT
Organism: Mirounga angustirostris; assembly: GCF_029215605.1. Lineage (NCBI taxonomy): Eukaryota > Metazoa > Chordata > Mammalia > Carnivora > Phocidae > Mirounga > Mirounga angustirostris. The sequence continues at coordinate 158,689,671 of NW_026991712.1, forward strand.
TGTTACTACATTTTAGATCAGCAAATGGAGTCTCAGGGAGGTGAAGTCACTTGCCCAGGTCACTCAGCTGGTAAACGTTATGGCCAGGAGTGGACCCCTGGCTTCTCTGATTCAAAGTCCCAGGCTCAAATGTATATGCACACATGTGCACACGTACACAGAATTAACCATCTCAAGGCACTTGGAGGATGAGGGGGACTCCCTTAGTCTTTCAGTCATTCCCTACTCAGAAAGGGATCCAGGACTAGGGAGAGAGTTAAGGATTTAGGCTCAGAATCCCTCTTCACTTGTTGATTCAATAATTCATTCACTCATTCATTCCTCATTTAGTTACTTCCTCATTCTCGTGCATTCACTTATTCCATCACGATTAATTGTTTCTACTCCCAATTTCCACTTCCAGCAGACTTGAACCCTATCTTCTAAGAGCTCAGAGTCTATGGAGAGCCTGGTCAAGGGACAAGGTGGCTGAGGTGGGGAGTGGAACCCAAAGGGCTTACCATGAGATTTTGAAAGGTGAGAGATTACCAAGGGGCCCCAGGAAAAGGATGTCTCAACGGGAGGCCACAGCATGTACAAATGTCCAGAGGCTTTGAAACAAGCCTCGAGAGACCTCAGCAGACGGTCAGGAAGGAAGGTACCTGGAGATGGGGGGTGGGAACAGTGCCAGGGGATCGTTGGGAGAGAAGGTTGGTGACTTGGGCAGGAGGCCAAAGTCAAGATTAATTTGGGAGTTAGGTGTGGAGCTAGGTTAAGGTTTGACTTGGGTTTAGGATTAGAGATTAGACCTTGAAATCCGATTATTTCTCTTTAACCTGCCTTTTCCAGAAGGAAACCGTGTGGTTTCTATCAGTGGTAAGGATCTGGGGTTATGAGTAGGGCTGCCAAGAACCGAAGGAGCAGGGATGGGCTTTAGGGTTGGAAGGCAAGGTGCAGTAAAATAGAAATATTCGAGGAAGCAAAACCAGCCTTTGCGACGCATGGAGTCTTCATGTTCCTTCTCTCTGAAGCGTGGGCACACTGGCTGTGTCGTCTTGCGCACAGTCGCTTCACCCCTCTGGGCCTCCGAATGCCCACCTGTTAAACTGCTGGGCAGATCAGGATACCGGGCCGTGTTCTGAGCCCCTCTCTGGCGGGCACCAGAAGTTCCCATCCGCTCGGTGGAGCAGGAACGCAACAGCCTGGCGGACCAGCCGGCACGCAGAAGGGCACCGTCGAGGCTAGCCGTCTCCCCGCCGAGCCCCCGCCGAAGCCCCTTCTCGCCTGGGGGCGCAGGAGCCGGCCGCGCCGCGGGTTAGAGGGGAGCCCCCGGCCCCTGCCCGCCCCCGGGACAGCGCGGCACAGCGGGATCCCGAGCCGCCGCCCGCGGGGAGCCGCGCAATTACGCTAATTACAGCCCGGCCTCCGCCGCGGAGGCCCGCGCGGCCACGCCGGCCCGAGAACGCCCCCGGCCCGGGCCGAGCGTGGGAACTGCCGGGCCCTCGGCCCGGGGCGGGGGCGGCGGCGGCGGCGGCGGCGGCGTTGGGAGGCCGCCCGCCCGGCAGGCCGAGGTGGCCGATAAGCCCGCCCCGCCGCTCGCCCCGCGGCGAATTTCTGGGCGGCGCTCGGGGCCCCTTTCATCTGCCACCTGCCCGCGCCCCGCGCCCCTCGCCCCTCGGCCCCACACCCCACCCGCGGGCGGGGAGAGCGCGGGGCCCGCACGGGAGGGGGGAGGCGAGCTCCCGGGGAGGGGCCCACGCGCCCACCCTTGGTGCGGTCGTCCACGCACCCTCTCCCCGCGCGCATCCGTGCGTTCGTGCACGAGACCGACGTTTGCAGAGCACCTGCTACCACTGTCTCCTGCTCGGTAAAATGGCAGTAATCGCAGCGTGTGCTCCGCAGGACCCTTCTCAGGGCGAAGGTGGGCGTGGGGGAGGCGAGGGACGGCGCGTTCTGTGCGAGCCCCATCCCAAATACTCGCTCACTAAAACCCCACTTGACAGACGTGGAGACGGGGCCACAGAGAAGCGATGGGGTTTGCGGAGGTCACACAGTGTCAGGAGCCTCGGTCGGACTTTTGTCCTCCCCGGCCGCTGCCGCCGCGCCACCACGCAGGGAATACGCCGCTCGTGCCTGTGACACTGAATAAGAAAAATAGTTAACAGCTGACGTTTCTGGAGCGCTTACTCTCCGCCAGGCACTGTGCGAAGTGCTTTCTCTGCATTATCTCATTTCACCCTTGCAACAGGCACCCCCGTTTGCGCTGCAGTCCCACTTCGCAGATGAGGAAACTGAAGAGCAAGACCTCGGAGCTGAGGAGGCGGCAGTGGGGTTTGAGGTCTCGGCCCGGCAGGGGCACCGAGGCTCCGTCCTGCTGCGGGGTTGCCACAGAGCAGCCTCCCCTTCTCCCCCGGCTCCCCTCTCCCACCGTCCTTTCCAGCCTCAAGCTGAGGAGGGGCAAAATTCACCGAATGCCCTTTCTTTGCCCAGCTGCCTCCCACCCCGGTGCCCAGCTCAAAACACTCAGGGGACAGTTGAGAGGAAATTTGGTGCCAGTGAACAGATATGGAAGATGAGCCACCTGAAAGCTCAAACTCTCTGGGCCTCAGTTTCTCATCTATAAAGTGAGGAGAGCAGTCACCATTCTGCCTCCAACACTTGCTTGCCAGCGCTGTTGCTCATTTGCTCTTTACGTCATTGATTCTATTCCCTCAGAACATTTTTGAGTGCTGTGAACTTGAACTTGGTGTCAGGGCTAGGGTGACCCACTGTCCCAGTTTGCCCAGGACCAAGAGGTTCCCAGGATGCAGGTGTGGACTGCTAGAATGGAGATAGTCCTGGGCAAACAGAGCAGTTGGTCACCCTGCCTGTGCGGATTCTGGGGGATCTGAGCCACCAGGGAGGCTGGCCTTGTCCCTCGGAGAACTGGGGAGGCTGCTGGCCACAGGGAGGGATGTCCCATGTGAACTGTTGGCACTGGAACAGGGCGAGGCGTCCTGGAGATGCGCTGTGCTCAGCTTTTTCCCAGTCCCCTGGCTCCAGGCCCAGGCAGATATGCCAGAGCAATCCTACCCATTGCCTGAGTGGGAAAGCCAAGGCTGAAAGACTCGCAGTGGTTTTCCCACAGCCGCTGCCATGAGTCAGTGCCCAGGGGCAGGGGTGGTCGATCCCACCTGTCCCACCCCCTCACTATATGACCTGGAGCAAGCCACCTTACCTTCCATCCTTACCTGGGGGCAGTGGAAGTGGGAGGGGAGTGGGTGATCCCCAAGTCTAGTGGGGTAGTGACTGCCTGTTCCAGGAGGCCTTTCCAGGAACCCTCTATTTCACCAGGAATTCCCAGTGAAGCAGTCCTCTCCAAAGGAGGGGGGGGGTTGCCTGCCAAGAACTTGGTCACTGCTGGGTTCTTGGCAGTAGCCAGGTGAGGCCATGCCAGGAAGAACCTAGAAAGACTGGCCCTTGAAATCAGACCGAATGGGCCTTAACCCCTTATTGGACCTCTCTGAGCCTCATTTTCCTCACCTAGAGAATGGGGGCAATACCACCTCCAACTCCTGGAGTAGGGAGTGAGAGTCTGGAGAGGAGGGGACAAGGTGTGTGCTCGGGACACACCTTCTTGCCCCTCTACTGGTCCCCATGTCCCCCTGCCCAGCTGGCTTGACCTCACCCTAATGTCCTCTTCATCTGCTTCCCTCTTTCCCCTCCATTCACTGATTACCTATCATGTGCTGGTCTTCTTGGGACTTCAGGTGGGGCAGACATAGAAAAAAAATAGAATCTTTCTTCTTTTATGGGAAACCATGGTGGCTACCAAGACCCCAGGGTTGGAGGAGGAGAAAACCATCACTCCTGGGAAAATAGGAGCCCTACTCCTTCACACCTCCCCTCTCTCTCTGTCACCTGCCTGGAGGTCCTCTTCCTTCATTTTCTACCCCCTACCATCCCCCCCCAACCCCCAACACACACACACACACACACACACACACACCCAGTTCCACTGCTCCTTTCAGTCCAGCAGGGAAACCGGCCCTGGTTGCCCCAGGCAGAGCTAATTGCTTCTTCCCCCAGGAAGTCTGGCCTGTCTTTTATCTGCAACCAAGCACAGGGTCTAGCTCCTTGTAGACAGCAGTAAATAAGGAAGGAAGAGAGGAGGATCAGAAGGGAGGGGGCTGGGCCTGAGGTTTAGGGATTCATCAAAGGAACTCCTACCCACTCTGTGCCCAGACTGCCATGTTCCCTCCAGAAAGGGAGAAGCTGGCAGAGAAGAGGATGCCTGCTGGGGAGGGCATATCCTCTCTCCTTCCAGTGTCTTCCTGCTTCACCTTCGGTCCCGTGTGACAACCTTAAGGGAGGCCGTCAGCAACCCAGCTCCCCTGGCAGGGAGCTGCTGGGATGGAGCAGTTATCTGAGACTAGGACACAGACACACCCTCAGCTTTGCTAAGCGTCGTGGGGCAGTGGGTCTCCTTGAGGAAAGTCTTTTCCTGCTGTGTGATGGACTGCACCAGACAACCTTGAAGTCCTTCCAAAGGCAGTCTTAGGATGCAGAAATTCTGAGACTTTCTGATCTTCCGAGACTCCATGGTGTAAAGCTTCCAGAATCCATGGTGAATGTTGCTGTCCGGCATGGTAGCTACTGGCCTCATGTGGCTACTGAGCACTCGATCTGTGGCTGCTCCAAATTATGCTGTAAATATAAAATACACACCAGATTTCGAAGATTTAATATGAAAACGGGAAATAGCTCATTAATTTTTATATTGATTATATGATGCAATGATACAATTTCAGATCTATTGAGTTAAATAAAATTTGTTGTTAAAATTAATTTCACTTGGTTCTTTTTACTTTTTTTTTAAATGCCTACGAGAACATATAAAATTCCATGTGACTCGCATTCCGTTTCTATTACACAGCACCAGCTAAAGAGCTGGTGGTCACCCAGCTAAACCGAGACCTCTTCCCTGGGCACCAATCAGCGCTGGGGGTGATGAGGGCTCTTCCCAGGAGGGAAAAACCAGATCCTGAATGACAATCTTATAGGAAAGTGTTACTTCCTCCCCCAGAATAAAGGCACCCCACCCCAAATCGCCTCTTTCCCCTTGAGCAGCTGGTTTCTGTGGAATTGGAGAGCAGAGCCCATCCTCCAATGCTGTGCTCCCTCCGCAATACAGAATTAAGACATGTCTGGGAAATTCCTTTCCAGGCTGGCTTCCAGCCCAGCAGGAGCCAGGCCAGCCCATCCAGAGGAAACCCCTAGCTACCCCTTCTGGGCTGACCCAACCCTGCCCCCTAAGTCTGAGCCAGGCTCGGGGCACCCCCATCCCATAGTCCCCAGCCAGGACAGCACCAGGCTGGGCGTGGAAGGGGCACATGGCTGCCCCCGCCCCCCCAGGGAATTTATGCACCAAAGTCAAGGAGACAGGTTACAGCCGCAGTAACTAGAGATGATCACGCCGCAGTCCCCATCTGCTAGGAAACAGCAGATCTTAAGGGAGATACGGATAGATATGGGCCCGGTTTCTCCATACCCCAACCCCACCACTCTTCCTCTCCACATATTGAGAAGGAAATAAAGAATAGGACACTGTTGACAGTAGTCAATAGTGAAAACTTAGCACACCTTCAGACATAAGTTTAAACCCCAGTTTGGTCAGCTGCTTGCTCTGTGACCTCGGGCATTAACCTCCCTGGGTCCTCAGTCCCCTCCTCTGCAGGGTTATTGTAAGAATTCAGTGAGGTGATGCATGCCTGGTGGAAGAAGGGCTCACCAAAGGTCACTACTATTATTATTAATATTATTAATTATTATTAATAATAACAGAATCCATCTTCATTCACATACTTCTTTTTTTTTAAGGTTTTATTTATTTATTGGAGAGAGAGAGAGGGAGAGAGAGAGAGCACAAGCAGGGGAAACGGCAGAGGGAGAGGGAGAAGCAGACTCCCTGCTGAGCAGGGAGCCTGATGCGGGGCTCGATCCCAGGACCCCGGGATCATGACCTGAGCCCAAGGCAGGCGCTTAACTGACTGAGCCACCCAGGCATCCCTATATACTTCTTTTCATGACTAAAATCAGCCAAGCCAAGGCTGTCACGGGGGCTTCTCTGGGACTCTGAGAACCAGTCACTGAAATGTAATTGGACTGGCAAGGAGTTTTACAGGATGTCTGGTCTAGCGGTTCATAAAGAGCAGCCACATCTCTCTGTGACAGTCTGCACTGGTCCCCTCTGGTGAGGGTTGGCTGGTCAGGTTCTTGAACAGCATAGATGGGTGGGGGAGGGGGCAGGTGGAAGGCAGCAGGGGGCGAGGAGGACCCGCTCTTCAGGCGGCCCCTTCTTGTCCTCCCCTCCCACACACACCGGACAGCAGGGCCAGAAGGGGCATTGTGAAGTTCAAGAAAAAGTGGCTGGAGAACCCAGAAGCTGCTTTTTTCCCCTTAATCCGCCACAGTTTGCCTGTAAAATAAAAGGACTGGAAGAGTATTGCTTCCATTTCCTTGAATATTCCCACTGAAAACTGGATTTTTAACAATAAGTAGCGTTTTTTAAAGTCCCAGAAATTCCAGATCTTCAAATGGACAAACTTGTATGGAGAGAATGGTCACATTAGCATGTAATCCTGTAAGACAAAGAGTTGTGCCTTAATTTTTCTGCCTTCAAATTGGTTTTTAATATATCCTTTTTTTTTTTTTTTTTTTGCTATGTTTATGTACATTTGTCAGCTGCTCTTCCTTAAGGGGAATGGCTTAGTCTGAGATAATTGCCATTTGGATATTTTGGTGCTGAATTGGCCTTCCTCTCATGCAGGAGTGAAACAGCGAGGAGTTGCTTTTGGTTTGTTTGGCCGGCTCATTAAGCTATTTTGCATGTCCTAATTTGGTGGGGGAAAAAATGGTCACCTTATATCAGTTCCTAAAATTTGGAAGGGGATGGTTTACTGATCCAAAGAAGGGACCGTAGCTGCTTCCCTTCTCTGAGCTAAGCGCTCCAGTTCCTTCCTTGGAGGGCCTCCACCCTGCCCACCCCTCTATACATGGGCTCCCCCCGGAGCTCAGTACGAGAAGCAGGGTGGTGTTGGTTGGCTGCTCCAGAGTCAGACAGCCTTGGTAAGATTCCTGGCCACACTTCTTTCTGGCTGTGTGACCTTGGACAAGTTACTTCAGCTCTCTGTGCCTCAGTTTTCAGTCTCCTCACTTCAAAGCAGAGATCATCACAGCTCCGGTGGGATTGTTGTGTGATGAGGATAAAGTCCGTAAACACAGAGTAAGCCTCAGAACAGTGCTTGGCACATCTTGCGCTCAGCATGGGTCAGCCAGGGTGTGCTTTGTGATCCTGCCCTCTCCCCCATCCCCCATCACCCGGTGACTGGTCCCAGGGGGCGCTTGACCCCAGCTGGTCTGATGAGTCTTTTCCCAGGAATTTTTAGACCCGGGATACAGAGAAAGGAGTCAGTTTTTCTCCACTAGCAGAAAGTGCAAGGTATAAAACTCAGCCACGTTTTCTACACTATGAAGAAAATCAGTGTGCTGTGAAAGAGAAAAAAAGGTAATGTTCAGAAAAAAGCAAAGACAAGAGACACAGAGAGGAGGTTCTGGTTCCAGTGGCTCCTGACCCTTCCTATAACTTCACTGTTTGTCTCAGTCAGCTCTTGTTGTGTAACAACTACCTCAAAACAGGGCTTAACGCAACAATCGTTTATCAACTCCTGGTTCTATTTCTACACTTTGGCTGGGCCCAGCTGGTATCTGCTTCTGTGACTGGTATCTCCTGGGCCCATTCATGTGCTTGTAGCACATTGGCAGGATGGTCCAGGGTGGCCTGAAGGTGACCTAGCCTTACCAAATATCTGCCACATGCCGGGCACTGTGGGAAATACCACAGTGGAGAAAATTAATCTTACTGAACTCCTACTTTGTGTCAGGCTGGTGATGCATATTACCTCACTTAATCCTCCTGATCACATGGTCGGAAAGTCATTATCGCTCTCATTTTACAGATGGGGAAACTGAGGCTCAGAGAGAGAAGGAATAACTTGCATAGGATTTCAAGATCCAGAGAGACAGAGATGGAAAGAATTCAAGCCAGGGACTCCTGAGTGTCTGCAGGGCCCACACTTCCGCGCTGCACTCTCCTGGCCCTTCCCGCACCAAAGAATAAAACTTGGCCCTACCCTCATGCTGCTTTAAGTGTCGCCGAGGGGACTGAGTGGACACAACATCCCACAGTGCAAGATTCAATGCCATTCATTCAGCAAGTGTGCCCTCATCCCCATTTCGTGCTGGGCACTGTGTGAGGTGTAGGGATGCGGAAATGACTCACCCACAGGATGCAGGAGCAGCAGCGTGGAGAAGGAAATGATTACTCATGCCTGGTTTGGGCTCAGCGTTGACTCGTTTATCAGCCTCATTTTTAAGGGATGGGTGATGCTGGTGAGAAAATGCAGTTCGGGCGAACCCTCCCTCCCCCAGAGATGTGCAGGGTCTCGGAGTCCCAGTTACACAGCAATCAGAAATCAAGGTCATCCTCAGGGGGCAGGGGGAGGGTCAAGGGCTCTCAGGCCATCCTTTGCGCCTGGCTCTAAAGCTAGGCATAAACTACGTGTTCACGGGATACCTGTAGCTGCCAAGTCAGAAGTAGCAGCTTCCAAGGTGACATGACACCCTGGTCATGTTGTCGGGCAGCTCAGGAATTCCTGAGCCCAAGGAAGCGATGTCTGCCAGTGCAGAGCTGGGCTGCTCAGAGACACAGTGTTCACGGACCCAGAGAGAGCCCTGACTCCGGTGGGCAGACATGAGCAATGGGGAGGCAGAGCGAGCCGTGGAATGAGTCTGACCTGGGACTGAGCCAGACCCTGCTGTGAATCGTAGCCGCATCAGTTTCTGGCTCTGGTCCCATCAGCTGGTGATGCAAACTTCCTGACACTCTTCTCATCACCTGTAAAATGGGGATAAAAGTCCTCATCTTAGCCAACACTTTTTGTCTCTCTAGCTAGCTGAAGCAATATCAAGTCTGTGCCAGGAGGAGACCAGGGCTGTCCTGGAACTCCAGGGCAGAGGGCCACAGAAGCCTGGCACTATGCCTGCAAAGCCATCTGGAATTCAGGCAGGATTCCCTCTCCATCTCCCCTCTTGTCTCTTTTCTCTCCATGCTGGCTTCATCCTTCTCCTTCTGCAGACGGGCTCTCTGCACTGACCTGGTGCCTGTGGCAAAAGCTGGCTGCTCCCAGAGCTCACGCGCAGGTTCGTGTGCGACAGTCCCAGCATCGCTCAGTCGGGCTTCTGTCTTTCAGTCCCAATGCCAAACTCCTGGGAGGAAGAATCCAGCCCAGCTTGGGCTAAGGCCCTCTGTGGTCTGTGGTGCAGGGGGCAACGTCCAGGAAATGTGGGTCACAGGGCATTAGTGGGGATTCCCACAGGTAAATGAGGAGAGGGCACTTCTCTTTTATGTGTTAAAGAGGAATATTAAATAATATCTTTGTTTTGTGCTTTTTATATAATGTGTGGTTTTTCCTATACTACATATTACTATATGTGGTCATACAAACATACCTATCACTATACAGATTGAACATGCAAAAATGTAAATGTAATAAGTTCTATGGGGGATTTTTAATGACTACATATGACTGTTGCCTTACATGCTGATTTTAAAACTTAATGCCCCGGGGCGCCTGGGTGGCTCAGTTGGTTAGGCGACTGCCTTCGGCTCAGGTCATGATCCTGGAGTCCCTGGATTGAGTCCCACATCGGGCTCCCTGCTCGGCAGGGAGTCTGCTTCTCCCTCTGACCCTCCCCCCTCTCGTGCTCTCTCTCATTCTCTCTCTCTCAAATAAATAAAATCTTTAAAAAAAAAAAAAAAAACAACTTAATGCCCCACCCTTATTAAATATGACTCCACTAGAAGTGGTTGAACACTTACCCCCATCTCTCCCTAATCTCCTTCTCCCACGGGATCACGGGGTTCTGGTCCTGATGGGGGCACCAAGGGGAGCCTCCTGGCTCCAGTGGCTTCCTTTCCCACTTAAAACACATCCAACCCCTTGACTCAGCTCCACGGCGCCCACACAACCTGACCCTTGCCTACCTGTCTGATCGTTGACCCTCAGCTCACCACCCTCCAGCCTCAGGGTCTTCGTTCTGTTCCTCAAAACCACCAGCTTTTTTCCACTTGAGCCTTTGCACATATTGCTTCTTTGCCCAGAACTTCTTCCCTCTGTTCTTTGCAGGGTTGGCTCCTCCTCTCTATCAAGTTCAATTTAATGTCACCTGTCCAAGAGGCCAGCCCTCAGCCTTCTTTCTAAAGTAAGTTCGAATCAGGGCGCCTGGGTGGCTCAGTCGTTGAGCGTCTGCCTTCGGCTCAGGTCGTGATCCCAGGCTCCTGGGATCGAGCCCCGCATTGGGCTCCCTGCCCAGCGGAAAGCCTGCTTCTCCCTCTCCCACTCCCCCTGCTTGTGTTCCCTCTCTCGCTGTGTCTCTCTCTGTCAAATAAATAAATAAAATCTTTTTTAAAAAATAAATAAATAAAGTAAGTTCAAATCACTCTGCCTGCTTCTTTCCTTCCTAGCCCTTGACAGTTTGTAATTATTTGTTTTTTTTCACTTAGTTCTTGTCTCTCTTGTCACTAAATTGTAAGCTCCATGATGTCAGGAAGTACCTGGCACACAGTAGGGGCTCAGTAAGTATTTGTTGAATGAATGAATGAATGAATGAGTCTATTGCTATACCCCAGCAGTTTGCCTCAAATTCATCCTGTCCTTCCCATTGGGAGGAGAGAAAGTTCCAGTAGGAAGATCAGCACCTTCTTGCTCAGAACCCTTCCATGGCCCCTCCCTATCCAAAGAGTGGCTGACCATCCCTTGCTTGATCAGGCAAGTGTAGGATGTGAAATTAAAAGACCCAAGTTCAAGTCCTTCCCTTGCACTTGCTAGCTATCCAATATTAACCAAACTGATTCACCTCTCTCTTTCTCAATTCCTTTCTGCAAAATGGGTGAAATATCTCCTGCCTTTTCTCCTTCTTGGGTTGTTGAGAGAAGATGTAGAAAACCCTTCACAGATGATTTCCAGTGTTAGGAGCACTGAGTTTCAAGGACTTTCACTGTCCAAGCCTGATCGCCCTCTCCAGACACAAACGACCATGATTCTGACCCCACCCAGCTACCTGATACTTCCTGAACTTCTTCCTGTACATGAATGCCTTGGTGCTTTCATTCAAAAGCTATGCTCTTTCTCCAGAGGCTCATTTCCCTGCCATCTTCATCTCTCCAGATCCTGCCCATCTGGGAAGGCTCACTCCTCCATGACGTCTCTGCCACCCAGCCTCCACCCCCATGTCCCCAGGACTTGCTGCATCTTTGAGATCTATGTTGTGCTGGGAATGTCTCCTTCCCTGCACTCCAAGCTCCTTTCCTGGATCCGGATGGCTAATCCCAACCTCACACCATACTCTGGTACAGACTAGGCCCTGTGCCAGGCAATGGGGTTTTGGAGAGGAGAGAAACCCCATCTCTACCCTAAAGAACACCGCCATCCAGTGTCATTTGAGGTACCAAAAAGTCCTTGATAATTGATTTGCAGACTAGGAGGGCACAGTGGTTAGGTGTACTTGCCCTAACGTCAGACACACCTGGCTTTGAACCTCACGATGCATGGGACAGAAACCTAACTACAATGGCTTAACTAAATTTTATTTTTCAAATAGTAAGAAGGCCACAGTAGGTCTTTCCAGGACTGGTTACAGAGGCTCCATGGTACATGGAGGGCCCAGGCCTCTCCTAGATTCCACTCTGTCATCTTAAGCATGGGCCATCATTCTTCTTCTCTGTACCGGTTTTTTCATCTATAAAATGGGAACAGTACCTTCCTTATAGGGTTGTTGTAATTATTCAGTGAATGAATATATATAAAGAGCTTAGAACAGTATCTGGCACATACTAAGCACTCTATAAGTGTTAGCTATTACTCCTCCTCCTACCTTCCCTCCTCCTCCTCCTCCATCCTCATGCTGAAAAAAAAAAATGTCTACTGCCCCTCTAGGCATCACATCCTCATCCCTGGAAGGAAGGGAGGGAAGGAAGGCAAAGCACATAAAGTGAGTGATGGCTGAATCCATCTTTTTTTTAATTGAGGTGAAATTCATATAACATAAAATTAACCATTTTATTTATTTTAATTTTTCTTTTAATTTTTATGAGAGAGAGAGAGTGCAGGGGGAGGAGCAGGGGGAGAGGGACAAGCAGACTCTATGCTGAACACAGAGCCCAAGGCTGGGCTCAATCTCATGACCCTGAGCTCATAATCTGACCTGAAATCAAGAGTCTGACGCTTAACCTACTGAGCCACCCAGGTGCCCCTAAAATTAACTATTTTATTTTTTTATTATTTTTTTAATTTTTAAAAAGATTTTATTTATTTATTTGAGAGAGAGATTGAGAGAATGAGCAGGAGGAGGGGCAGAGGGAAAAGCAAGCTCCCTGCTGAGCAGGGAGCCCGATGCGGGGCTCAATCCCAGGACCCTGAGATCATGACCTGAGCCGAAGGCAGACTCTTAACCGACTGAGCCACCCAGGCACCCTATTTTAAAGTGAACAATTCAGTGGCATTTAATATAGTCACCATGTTGTGTAATCATCAACTATCTAATTCTGAAGCATTTTTATTACCCCAAAAGGAATCATGAAGCTGTTGATCCCATTCTCCCTTCCTCCCAGCCCCTGGCAACCCCCATTCTTCATCTTGTCTCCATGGATTCACCTCTTCCGCCCAATTCCAGCTGAAAGAGCTTTCCAGGAAGCCCCACCTAACCTCTTCTGCTCACATCTCATTGGCTAGGAATGTGTCTGAATTGGGGCGGGGCGTATTACTGCCTTCAACAAAACCAGCTTGCTGTCATTCTACTTTCTGATATTTATTGAGTACCTACATCCATGAATTCTTTTTCCATTTTAATGTTTTCCAAAATAAGAATTGTCTTATATTGATAATATCTCATTTTTAATGAAGTATAATATGTATCAGGCACTGCTCTAGGTGCTAGGGATAAATCAATAAATAAAACAGACAATATTTTCTGCCATGTAGCGCTGGACATTCTAGTGGTAGGGAGATAAACAATTAAACATGATAAGTAAATGAATTATTTAATGTGTTAAAAGATGATGAATGCAGGATGCCTGGGTGGCTCAGTCGGTTAGGCGTCTGTCTGCCTTCAGCTCAGATGGTGATCTCAGGGTCCTGGGATCGGTCCCGCATCAGACTCCCTGCTCAGCATGGAGCCTGCTTCTCCCTGCTCAGCATGGAGCCTGCTTCTCCCTCTGCCTGCCGCTCTCTCGCTGATAAATAAATAAATAAATAAAATCTTAAAAAAAAAAAAAAAGATGATGAATGCTTAGAAAAAATAAAAAGTAGAGTAAAGTAAGGCCCACTTGGGGGATGGACCAGGGACAGCTTGCTATATTCATGTATTATCTACTGCTGTGTAACAAAATTGTGCCCCAAACTTTAAACAACAAACATTTATTATCTCAGTTTCTCTGGTTCGAGAAGCCAAGAATGGCGTGGGTAGGTCATTCTGGCTCAAGGTCTCTGGTGAGGTTGCAAACAAGATGTCAGCTGGGGCTGTGGACATCTAGAACCTTGCCTTGCGCTGGAGGGTCTTCTTCAGAGAAAGCTCACACATATGGCTGTTGGCATAAGGCCTTAGTTCCTCACGGGGTGTTGGCAGGAAGCCTCAGTTTCCAGCCGTGTGGGCTTCTCCGTAGGGCTGCTTGATGTCCTCAGGACATGTCAACTAACTTCCCCAGAGTAAATGATTCAAGCAAGAGAGCAAGGAGAAACCTGCAGTATCTTTTAGGATCTAATCTTGGAAATGATACCGTCAATTCTGCTATATTCTCTTTGTCAGAAGTGAGTCACTGGGTCCAGCCCACATTCAAGGAGAGGGAAATTTAAGGAGGTGTATCAAAAAATTGGGAACATTTGGGGAAACCACAACAATGAACTAGGTTTCTCGCTTCCAACTCTGGCTCCACCACATATACCTTGTGACCTCAGTCAACCTCCTGAGTTATTTCCTGGGCCTCAGTTTCCTTCTTGGTCAAAAAGGACAATAACTTCTACTCTGCCAAATTTATTCCCTTGACAACTACTTCAGTCCTTTCTATGGGCCAAGTACTGTTCTGATGCTTCAGAAATACTGTGTACCAAGAGAATCAGGGAGCCGACCTGCTAGTGGGGAGACCTTCTTTCCAATAAAGCCAAGTGGTGGTAAATGCTAAGAAGCAAAGCAGAATAGAGTGAGGGTAGATAGAGACAGGGACAGGGGGTGACCAGGGAAGGTCTCTGTGAGGGGCTGACTTTGAGATGAAGATCTAACACAGTGAAGGAGGGACTCAGGGAAAAGCATTCCAGGCAGAAGGAACAGCAAGAGCCCTGAGAAATGAATGTGCCAGGGCAATCCCAGGTGGAGCAAGGAAGCCGTTCCTGGGCATGCTGGGAGCAAACGCAGTCCACCCAGAGCCATGCTTCCCTGCCAAAATCCTTAGGAGGCCTAACAAGGTCCTTACAAGCCCCACGTGATCTTCCTCCCTCCTCCCTCCTCCCTCTCTGACCTCGTCCAACACGGAGCTCGCTCTGCCGCAGCCACATACCCTCCTAGCTCGAGGCTTTACCCTAACTTAGGGGTGCAGAACCACCTGCAGTTTCTGATTCAGAAACTGATTCCCGGTCTGGGGCAGGTCCTTGGTGGTGGTACTGCCCCAGTCCCCAGACTATACTTTTAGAAGCACACTCCATTTGTCCCCTCTCTTGGTACGGCACTTACCCTAGATCTCACATGGCTACTGCCCTCTCCTCCTTCAAGTCTTTGCCCAAATCCCAGTCTCAGTGAGGTCTACCCTAACCGTCCTGTGCAATACTTAAGCTGCCCCCCACCCGTACCCCCAATCTCTTCCTGACTCTATTTTTCTTTTTTTTTTTCATAGCACCTACCACTTTCTAACATGCAGATTATTTTACTTAGCTTATCTTTACTATATGTCCCTAAGGACTAACATGGGTTCTTAACCCACACTCGATGAACCCCTGGGGACCCCATGGATCCCCCAGAGATCTGCTAGCCTGCTGCATTTATATACTATAGTTTGTGACCAGGATGTCTGCAGCTTTCATTAGATTCTCAAGGAATTACTTGATCCCCAAAGCTTCAAGACCACTAGTAGATCAATGTCTGGCACAGAGTGGGTGCCCAATAATTATTTGTTGACTAAATGAAAGAACTTTTTAAACATTATTCACACTCAAGCACTTTTTCATTTTTAAGAAAACTGTTTAGTGGCACAATGGCTCCCCAATGTTGGTGTCCTTAGACCAACTCCATCAGAATGATGACAGGATTGTTTTTTAAAAACACAAATTTTTATAATTCAAAAATACCCTCACAGAATCTGAGTCAGGAGATTTGCATGGGGCCAGAGATTTAGTATTTTTCAAAGGCCCTCCCACCTTCCCCACCTCGACACACGCCTCCAGATGAGTCTGAGGTGCAGCCCGGCTTAGGAATTTCCATGTGAAGCCTTAATTGGAGAGAGTTTCAGGAGAATCAATTCCACTGTGCAGCTTTTACACTTTGCATAAAATATGATCCCCTCCATGGTCACTTGTGACCTTGCCACAAGCTCTCAGGGTGACCAGGCAGGGATTACAATCTCCCTTTCACTGAGCAGGAAACTGAGGCCCTGGAGAATCAAGTGACAACACCCCCTCCCAACACCCAGTGGTCACAGTGCCTGCCAGTGGTGGGGATACGATTAGAACCTGGGCTTCTGAGGTTCTCCCCTCTGCACCAACTGGATAAACCCAAGTTCCAGGAAGTCCCAAGGACACTGCCAGGGGAGAGAAGCCAGAGAAGGGAGGGACAGAGTGGCAAAAAAGCGGAGGGCAAGGTTCGGGTGGCTGTCTCCTGGCCACCTGGAGAGACTCCAGATGCTTTAAGGACACACGCATTCATGCACTAGCTCTGGCTGAGCAGGACCCAGGAAGGCCACTTTTCCATTGTGTGCCTCAGTCTCCTTATCTACAGAATGGGGCTGCTAATCCATGCCCTGCCCCCGTTACCGTGTTTGTGGAATGTGAAGCACTTTAAACATGCAAGTTGTTACTGTTATCAAGGGAAGGTGCAACATCCCAACTCAGAAGTCTCCAAGGACAGAACTAAATCCAGCCTTTCGTTCATATGAGGTACATTTTGGAGCACCTACTATGTGCCAGGCACGGTGATGTAGTTCTTTGAATGTTGGCTTGTTGGTGAGGTTGGTGCGGTCCGGAGCCAGCCGCCAAGAAAGAATATTTGAGACGTCTTTGGTGCAAAATGGTGGTTTTATTAAAGCCAGGGGACAGGACCTGTGGGCTTGGCTACTGCAGGTCCTCCTGCCCGCCACTCCCGGATTGTGAGGGGCAGTGATTTTATACCTCGGGGTTGGGAGAAGTAAAAATAAGGGAAGTTCCAAAGGATTTTCATACGCTAAAGGAGACTCACAGGATCCTGGAAGAATATTATAATCTGCCTATCTCAAGTATTTGTCAGTGGGCTGCAGGTTACAAGGAGATTTCATTTTCTCTACATTTCCTTCTGCCTTTGTTTCCCACATCAACTGGACCTGTCTTGCTTCATTTAACCCTCACAAAAGTCCAGTAGGGTCAGTGCTGCTTTTGCCCGCATTTTATAGATGAAGAAACCGAAGCTCAGGTGAAGGAGTTTCAATTCATTTGATCATTTCTTCATTCACCAAACCTTTACTAAAAGCCAGTTCTGGGCCAGGCTCCGAGCCAAGTGCTGCGGACATGAAGATGAACAAGTCCTTCAGAAGACATGCCCATAAATTACTTTAATAACAACTCAGTACATGCTTCCACCGACAAGTAAGTGGGAGCCGGTGGAGGAGCAACTGGTTCCCCTGGGGTTATGGGGACAAGCAGCTGGCTTTCCGTGGGACCTTGCGCCAGGGGTTCCTGTGCCCTGTGTAGAGGTGGCAATCACAAAGCCTATGTTCCAGTCTCGCTTCTGTTAAAGCTTTGGTGTATATTTCCAGGAAACCCTTCCACCACTGAGCTTCGGTTTCCATCTGGAAAATTAAGAGGTTGGCTTGTGATCCTGCAGCTCTGGGGACCTAAACCTCTGGCCCCTCCCAACCCACCTTCCGGTCAGTTCGAGCTTGGCCCCAGCCAGTCCCAGACTGAGTATGCCTGGGACAGTCAGCCCAAACCCCTTGAAAAGCACCAAACACCCCAGGGCAGCTCTGTTAGCTCCCCCGCAGGGCCTGGGGTCCATAGGGCGGAGCTCCGGGAGGGGCGGGGCGGAAACCTGGAGGAGCGGCACGGCCCGCCCAGGAGCGTCCCATCCAGCCAATGAGCGCCTGGGGGCGGGGAATCCCCGCCTCTGCTATAAGAAGGTGCTGAAGCCGGGGGCGCGGCGTGGAGGTCTCAGAGCCCGAAGCCGTGGTGTGTGGTGTCCTAGCTGCCCCGAGCTGCGACAGCCAGGAGCGCGGGAGCTCTGAGTTCGGTGCGCCCTGGGCTGGGCAGTAGCACGAGTCGGGTTCTGTTTTCCTTTGCCTGACTACGCTGTGGGGAGGGCACGGGACGCGGATCCCTCGCCGCGGAGGAAGAGCTGGCCGGGACCCCGGGACGCCCGCGCTGACCATCCGCCCGCCGCCCCCGCAGGCATCCGGCCCGCCGTCATGGCCGACCACCTGATGCTCGCCGAGGGCTACCGGCTGGTGCAGAGGCCGCCGCCCGCCGCGCCCTCCCACGGCCCCCACGCGCTCCGGACGCTGCAGCAGTACGCGGGCCCGGGCCTGGACAGCGGCTTGCGGCCTCGGGGGACGCCGCTGGGCCCGCCGCCGCCGCCGCCACCCCCACCCGGGGCCCTGGCTTACGGGGCCTTCGGGCCGCCGCCCGCCTTCCAGCCCTTTCCGGCCGTGCCACCGCCGGCCGCCGGCGGCGCGCACTTGCAGCCGGTGGCGACGCTGTACCCGGGCCGTGCGACCGCGCCCCCCGGCGTCCCGGGAGGGCCCCCGTGCCTGCAGCCGGCGCCTGGCGCCCCGGCCCCGCCACCGCCCGCGCACGCCCTGGGCTGCATGGACGCCGAACTCATCGACGAGGAGGCGCTGACGTCGCTGGAGCTCGAGCTCGGGCTGCACCGCGTGCGCGAGCTGCCGGAGCTCTTCCTGGGCCAGAGCGAGTTCGACTGCTTCGCGGACTTGGGGTCGGCGCCGCCCGCCGGCTCGGTGAGCTGCTGAATGCGGCCGGGCGCCTGCCTGGCGTGCCCGAGAGGAGAAGGGGGGGTCTGACCGCCCGCCGGAGTCCGCCCCAAGCGCCCGGGCCCCGCGCGCACCCTCCGTGAGGGTGGAGGCAGCGGGTTAGTGCTCCGAGCCCGACACCCGGGCTGGGACGCCTGGCCTCGCTCCAGGCCCTGCCTCCTGCAGGATGACAGTGTAGCTCCCTCTCTGACCCGGAGCCTCAGCGGTAAAGTGAAGGGGACTGGACCCCCTTTCGGACTCCCGGTTCTTGGATTCTCTGCCCTCTCGGATTCTCCCCTACCCCGCCTCCCAATCTGAGCCATTGCAGGCTGCTGCCTGATAGCCCTTCTCTCCGTGTGCAACCCGCTGTGGTCACTGGGTCCCTGGAGCCGCCCATCCACCAGGCCTCCACCCCGCTGCCTGGGCCCTGAGGTCGCTGGGCCCCCGCCTTGGGGAGGGAAAGATTGTACAGCCCTAATCCCTGTACAGTGGAGCAATGCCCCATCTGACCTCCAAAACCAAAATAAAACTGGGTCACTTTACAGTCTTCCGTTTTCATTTCTTTTTTTTTTTTTTAAGATTTTATATATTTATTTGACAGAGAGAGAGACACAGCGAGAGAGGGAACACAAGCAGGGGGAGTGGGAGAGGGAGAAGCAGGCCTCCCGCGGAGCACGGAGCCCGATGCGGGGCTCGATCCCAGGACCCTGGGATCATGACCCGAGCGGAAGGCAGACGCTTAACGACTGAGCCACCCAGGCACCCGCGTTTTCATTTCTTTACCACTCCAACAACCCTGCGCTATATTTGGCTTTTAGAATCCTCAGGCCGTTGGGGACCCTGGGTCGGATGGAAGCCACAGCCCCTGACAGTGCCCAAGAGAGGAAACTGACAGTTTCTTTCAAAAACTATTGTGAGTTGTGCAACTATTACATCATAATCTGGAAGGCTGAGGCTTCCTGGCAGTGGACTGTAACCCAAAGGCACCTACGTTGGACTTCTCAGCTCCTGGGAGGGGTGGGAGAGCTTGGAGGTGCTACCCTCACTTGTTTGCTTGGGGCACCATGGAGGCCAGAGGGGAGCTGGGAGGTACCTGAGGATTCAGACACTTCGGGCTTTGAATCCTGGATCTCCTCTTTGGCCAAGACACCATCCAGTTTTCTGAGGCTATTTCCTCAAGAGATATGGCCCCCGTCTCAGGTGTTACGAGGACCACATGCCATGTGAGGCCTTTCGCACAGGATCAGACACCTAGGCAGCCTCAGCAAATGGTAGCGATGCTTATCCACAGACCGGTGCTGGCTTTATTCCAGGGCTTGTGCCAACCTGGTCAGTGCCCTCCTGGAGTCACACTCCAGGTGGAAGTAAGGGGGTGACTGGAAGTCAGCTCACCTTGGTACGAGTAAGAGTGATAAGGGCTAGAAAACAGGACGGCCAGGTATACAAACCCAGAGGAAGGAGGGGTTTCCGCTGCTTGGAGGTGTGTCCGTTCAGGCTTCCGGGAGGCAGTGACATTTGAACAGAGACTTGAAGGATGAGTCCATCCTTAGGACTTGGAGAAGGTGGCATGTAAGTGAAGAGCCCATTCAAAGGCAGGAAGCATACAACTACAGGGCATGCACAAGTGCATGGGGTCTCTAGAAGGAACAAAGGTCTAATGGCTTTGCAGCAACTTTGTGAAGTAGACACAGTCCCCATTCTGCAGAGGAGAGGCCTGGCAGGATTTGTCCTCAGTCCTGATCACCAGTGTGAGCTCCTGGCCCACCCTCTGCTGTTGACTCTCTGGAAAGATCCTTAGGTTGTTTGGGGCGGAGAGTGGGGGGTAGCCAGGAGAGAAGTTCTGAAGGCAGGGAGGTAGCCAGGTCAGAGATGCCAAGGACCAGGTAGGACAGGGCAGTGGGGCTGGAGAGGAGAGAATAAATTTCAGAGACTCTGGAGAGGAACACTGGCTGGGCTTCACTCTAATGCCAAGCTTGTTAGTTAACGGGACTCTTCCCTCCAGCCTGTGAGATCACTCAGGGTACGCTGTGTCCTCGTCGGCTCTGGAGCCACCAGGACAGGCATGGAGTGGGTGACCGGAGGTGTTTGGCAAATGAATAAAGGTCTCCCCTGAGATAATGGGGCTTTCTGAGACAGAATGAGGAGGAAGGACAGATAGGCTTCAGGAAAGGGACTGCTCTGGGCTCAGAATGGGCAATGTTTGCCCCAGCTTTGCCCAAAACCCAGAGATGAAAACCAGGGGACTGGATTGGGATGGGAGGGTCTGACCCTCGTCTGGACACTGTCCTGATTCCCTCCTCTGTGAGCCTCAGTTTTCCCACTAGTAAGATGGGGCTAATATCCCTGCCCTGCCAAGGCAGCAAGCCTCACACAGTAAGTGAGGAGCAAATTCGGGGATGGGTTAACAAGCAGCTGGTAAACACCAAAGTGCTCTCCATATGGAAGGGATTACAATGAAAACCCAACACCTGCTTCTTTGTAGAGTTAAGGCAGGGTGGAAGGCAGTGTAGAAGGAGTCCAGCTGCTGAGCTATTTCCAGCCCCCAATCCTTCCCAGCGGGGCTCCTAACAAGTTGGACAGAAGACAGGTGGACCGAATAGAAGGTAAAACTGAGGCAGTCAATCACCCAGATCCCCAAATCCCTGATACCCTTTGGAGGATTCTTTGGAGAATGGAGAGTCCTTCTTGGCAGCACATAGGAGGCTTGTATTCTGTCATCCTCGGGATCCAGTTCCAGAAGCTGCTCTTACTAGCTGCCTGACCTCAAGCAAGTCACCTTACTTTCTGAGTCTTGGTTCTCCTGCGGGGATCACACCACTTCCTGTGGATCCTGAGTGTATCTCACCTCTTCCCGGGGCTACTTCCTAAAGCAACCTTTTGCCCTCACGCCTGTGGATTTCACTCCCATACCGGGCGTGGGTCTTCGGGGTTAAGAGTCAGGCTCCCTCAAGTTTGGGAACTGAGTTGTGGCACAGAGAAGACATTTTTCCATCTTTTTTTCCTTTCTTTTCAGATGAAAGTTTCCCCAAGGCCAAGGTCCATCATTTGGAATCATTTTTTCAACAATGACTGGATTTCATCACAAAGTCGTTTTTTTTTTTTTTTCCCCCAAGACTTGTCTTGAATCATGTGCAAAACAGAAATGCTAATAGTACCTCTTCACAGAGCTGCCGTGGAGATGAAGTAAGTCAATTCACATGAGGTGCTTAGAACAGTGTAGTTTCTAGCTTATCCTCCCTGAGCCAGGGCTTTTCAGGAATACCTTTATATTCAAGTCTTTAGAAAGACTGTGTTGTAACCAGCTAGTGAGGGGTAACCCTGTTGCAGGGTCTGATGCTGTTCAGCTTGCAAGGAGTTTATTAGGGTGACCTAAGGACCAGCCGCTGTGGACGGGAAGGGCTGGAGCAGATGGGAGTAGTGAAAGCTACAAAGCAGACTCAACAAGAGCCTTGGCCAGCCCCGTGGGGGGCTTGGGCCGTGGCTGCCGATGGGCAAGGCAGCTCTCCGCCGCTAAGCAATCCCTCAGGGAGCTGCCAGGGGACGGCACCGTCCAGGACAACTCGTGGAGGGGGGGTCTGGGCAGCGGCCACCACAAGCACACGCGGGGACAAGATTAGGCCAGCATCCTAAGAGTCCTAACAGCAAGGGCCTCCTTAAATTTGTGCTCCAGGTGTTTCATTTGCCTCTCCTTCGTCCCAGGCCTGAGTAGTACCTTCCCTATTAGAGGGGGAAAAAAAATCTTTGTAGGGAATATCAACCTTACGGGGTTGATGTG
Organism: Mirounga angustirostris; assembly: GCF_029215605.1. Classification (NCBI taxonomy): domain Eukaryota; kingdom Metazoa; phylum Chordata; class Mammalia; order Carnivora; family Phocidae; genus Mirounga; species Mirounga angustirostris. Next base: position 158,711,717 of record NW_026991712.1, read on the forward strand.
ATGAGACTCTGTGTCAGTCCCTGGTACGTGGTAGAAATAAATGAGAACCCTCTCGCCATCGTCGTCACCATGCCAGCTCATCTCAGTGTTCAACAGTCATTTGTCAAATAAATTAAATGAACAGTCTGATCCTAGTATTTCCCAGGCAGCTTAGGCGTTCAGCTGATTACAAAATAATCCTCTTGAATTCCTTAATCCATCCTTGCCTAACTCTATATGCCACCCCACTGTCGGTCGTGCTGGGTCAGGATTACTGAGTCCCAACTTGGTGAGCGCCTACTGTGTGCAGGCATGACGGGACCTAATGGCAACCAGTAGGTGCTCTTTTCCAGTCTCTCCTTTAACCACCACCCAACCCCGTGAGTAGCACTCCTAGGTACTTTTACCCCCATTTCAGAGGTCAGAGAATTGGGGCTCAGACAGTGAATTGCTCCTCCAGGTCACACCCCGGTAAGTGCTGGGGCGAGCAAGCCCACTCTGGCATTCCCAGGGCCCTCCCCCTCCCCCAGGCTGGGGCTGGCCAAGGACCTGAGCCTGTGTGGAGCAAGAGCAGAATCCCAGACCTGGTTCCGCCACTTGGTGGCCGTGGGATACAGAAGTCACTGAGCCTCTTTGAGCCTCAGTTTCTGTACAGTGGGGAGGATGATCCCCTCGGTGTGTGTGCAGGGATTCAAATGGGACTGGGTTTCTGCGAGCACATTGCAAATAGAGCAGTGCTACTTGGTTGGGGTGAGCTGGGGGTGAAGAGGCACACATTCTACCCCAAGCATCTGCTCTGGAGAGAGACCCGCCTGCACACCCCGGGACTTGAGCTGTGGGCTGGCCCAGAGGGCACGACGTGGAGTCACGTGCCATGGGTTCTAGGCAGGGGCTGCTAAGCAGCTCAGGGCCTGGGAAGTCCTGAGAGCTGGTGGTGATGAAAGGGTAGGGGTGGGTCCGCCCAGGGTGGGGTGGGACATCCAGGTAAAAGCCCAAGGCCCAGAGTGTGCTGGGCCAGATAGAGGAAATAAAGCTACTCTGAACTCAGTGTTCTCATTGGTCAAATGGAGACACCACAGGCTTTTTTCGAGGATGAATGAAGGTGACATCCAGTCCCTGCCCCTGGGAGCTGCTCGGATGTTGGGAAGCATGACCACAGGGACAAGAAGGAGAGAGCCTTGAGCTAGCCCGCTTCCAGGCACCTTCCCACCCTCCATTCCAGCCACTGCAGGCTCCTTAAGCCTCAATACTTGGCCTGTGCTGTTTCCTTGGCCTGAAAGACCTCCCTCCAGGGCCTTTTCCACCTGCGAAGGGCCTATTTCACCACGTATCAGAGTTAATGAGGACTCTTCCTCCCAGACTGTGAGGTTCTGAAGAAAGAACCTGATTCATCGCTGACCGCATCCGCCCCACATGGGTCTCCGAGCCGGTATTAGGAAGCACTAGAGTGACTGCTTCCCGGCCCCGGGCTTGGGAAAGAGGGTCTGGGCCAGAGTCCAAGATGGAGTTGGGAACACTAGTGCAAGCTCAACCATGAACCTGTGACCCGAGGCACGTTATTTGAGCGCTCTAAACGTGGTAGGTGGAGAACCACATTCCCTACCCCTCCCACTTTGCAGGCGCGGGGAGGCAGTGAGGCTGGACCAAGGGAGGAGGGCAGGAAAATGCAATGCTTCCCCGGCGTGTGGTGGACCAGCACTCCGGGAGGTGGCTGGAGTTACCGGCCTCATTCTATTCCGTTGGCCTCCTTCTCGGCAGCTGAGCCTCCAAGGGGTCAAGCCATCTACTCACCAATACACAGGACTCTTGGGAAGAGGTTGTTCTCATTTGTAGGATGAGGGCTGTTGGACATCAATAAGCATGAAGTCCAGCTATGCCCCACAGAGGAGGGGTGAGGCAGGGACGGGGCAGGGAGTCCTACACAGTTTTCCGAGGGTGGTCTCCAGATGGACTTGCTCCTTTACCCCTTCCTAGTGAACAGCTCCAGCTATGGGCCTTGCCATAAAACTGGCACATCCAGGCAGCAGGATCCTCTTGGCGCCCAGCCTACCCTGGTCTGGCAGAGAATATGAGTCAAGTAGTGCTTGTTTTTAAAACAAAAACTCCGTTTTTAGTCAAGAGTGATATGCACGAGAAGCAAAATAACCTCAAACAATTTAGAAGGTATAAAGTGAAAATTCAAAGGCCCTGCAGGTTTTCCCACATGCATTACATACGATGTGTACATTCACGTATACTATATACACATACATCCCTTTTTCATAATGATAGGATTATACAATCTTATAGAATTGGATTTTTTTTCACTTAATGTATTTTTAGAAATCTTCCCTTGTCAGTAAATATGGCTCCATCTTACTCTTTTTAATGACTGCAGTGTGCATAATCTACTTAAACCGGTCTCCTGTTGATGGAAATTGAGCTTCTTTGCTGAATTTTGCTGTTACTAAATAATGCTACACGGAGTATCCTTGTATGTTTACCCTTGAACCCTTGTGGGAATATCTCTGTAGAATGGATTCCTAGAAGGGGCATTCCTGGATCAGAAGATACGAGCAAATAAAACTGTGAGAGCCACTGTGAAATGGTTCTCGAAGCGGCTGCTCCCAATCACCTTCCTGCTAGCGCCGTGACCGAGCGCCCGCTGGCTCTCACCCTTGACCACCACAACTGGGCATTAGCCATGTCTTTAATAGTTACCTCCCTGAGTTGAAAGGAAAAAAAGGTTATTTAATTTCTCTTTCTTTGATTACCAATGATAATATTGTTTATTTGTATTTCTTCTCCTAAGAATTACTTGTTCACGCTCTCGCCTGTGTTCCTGCTCGGCTGATTGTCCTTTTTGTTACTGAATTAGAAGAGTTCATTATACATTATGAATAGCAAACCTTTGTCTTTTGTAAATGTTGCAGATATTCTCTCCTGATCTGTTGCTGGCCATTTGACTTTGTTTAAGGTATCTTTTGACTTTTGGAGTTGTTAATTTTTATATCATTAAATCTCTCCCCTTTTTTCCCCCCCTCAAGAGCTTCTGGATTTGAACAAAGGACAGGAATGCTCTGGTGCTCCTCAGAGACAGTTGGAGGACACAGGCAGCGTTGTGTTTCTGCCGGGGCTCTGCACCCAGAGAGCAAGGTCAACACTCTGGCCACAGGGGCTGAGAGATTAGCCCAGGTCTCAGGGTCATCCAGACCTGGATTAAAATTCTGGCCTCAAACTACGTATATGACATCTGGAAAAGCCACTTTACCACTCTGAGCCTCTGTGTTTGTTTTCCTTTCTAATCTGAAATATGTATAAATACATACCCACCCGACTGGTCAGAGTAGGTGAGCCAGAGGCTGATGTGTGCATGCTCAGCACAGTGCCTGGCCCGCCGTGAGTTCCCAGAATGTGATCGCTGTGGCCAACGTGAGTGCAATAGGTGCTGAGAAAGTGGGAGCTGGTAACAGTGTCCAGACAGGAGGGCAGCGTGGGGACAGTGACTTCAAATCATGTCCCATATAAATGCTGGAAGGATGCGGCTCTTCCACCTGCAAAGGGAGACCCAGAGGCAGAAGTGGACATTTGCTGTTTATGCCTTCCAGATTCCAGTCCTCCCCCCACTGCTAAAAGGTTTCTCCAAATTCTCTTTGGGGAACCAACTCCCCTGCATTTGATTTGGGTAAGTTGCCTGTTTCTCTATATGTGATTCAAAATAACATTTTTACTGTAAAATGAGTGTAGAAATCCCAAAAAGTTCTTCAGTTTTCCGTGACTATTTTGAAATAGCTATGTTTTATCTCCTCCTCTTCCTCCTCCTCCTCTTCTTCCCATCAAAGTCTTTCAAATTTCCAGCTAAACACATGCCCTAACTACATGAGCTGTCTGCTTATGAGGTCATCGAGTACTGACTCATAAGATCTCACCTAATTCTCCCAGTGATCTGACTTAATACATTATTATTCCAGGCTACATAGAGGCAGGGAAACTGAGGCTCATGGAGGTGAAGGGACTTGCTTACCACTACACAGCTAGTAATTTATTGAATTTAATGTACTTAGGATAGTACATATAATCAGTCAACCCAGCTGGAAGGAAGGAAACCAGAAACATTTTTAAGTGGCTAAAGGGTAGAAAATATTTCTTTCTAGTTTTACTCATTCAGAGACAGATTGCTTCCTTCTTGCTGCTCTGTGATTCATGACCCCAACCTCATAAGCCAGGATGGCTGCTCAAAGTCCAAGCTGGCTCTTTTGTTTTTTGGAGTTGGGTTTTGGGGGGTTGGGTGGTTTTTGTTTTTGGTTTTTTAAATGGGGGGTTGTCTTTGTGGAGTGGAAGCTGGGTCACAGACGTCTCCATGTCCAGCTCTCAGGAAGAAGATATCGAGGAAATAAGCACAACAAATGTTTTAAGGTCCAGATACACATTACTTCTACCCAGACTCTCTTGACAAGAATTTATTCACAGGACATGCCTAGCTGCAAGGAAGACTGAGGAATATGCTTTCTATTATACAGAAGATGGGAAGAATGGATTTTGACAGACAACCAGCAGTCTACCACAGCAAGTGGTAGTAATAAGTGGCTCAATTGAGATTAGAACTCAGGTCTCTCATGCCCCAGGATGTTTGGTGGGGATGGAGAAGATGTCAGAGGACGTATATGAAGAGAACCATTGGAACTGGGAAGAGTCAGTGTCAGTCACCACTGTGAATGTGCACTTTGGCTAATTCACTTCCTTTCTCTGAGTCTCGGTTTCTTTATCTGTGAAATGGGGATGATGATGGTACTTACCATGGGTTGCTGCTATGAAAGCACTTACCCAAAGTTTGTGACACACACTAGGTACTCACATGGTGGAATGGATGGAGTAGAATTGGACATGAGCACATGAAAGAAGAAAATCCCAGGGGAGGTGACAGTGTGTCCAATGGCCAAGTGGCATGAACGAATAAGGCTTGATTGGGAAAGGCAACACACCGGTGTGTTAGCATGTAAAGTGGTGGTCAGACAAGCGAATGACATACTTGAAGAGGCAAGGGCCAAAGAGGGATGGCCCTTGAGTGGCAGGCTGAGGAGCTTGAACTTGATCCTGTGGGTAATGGGGGAGGGGCGTGGAGTCTTTGTGCGGCATGGAATGAGAGTTAGGTTTGTATTTTGGAACAATCACTCTGACTGCTGTGAGTAGAACGAATTCAAGAGGGGCACCGTGGAGAAATGGAGGCCGCTGAGAAGGCTGTGACACCGATTCAGGGAGACAGGAGGGCCCCAGGACAAATGGTCACAAGGTGGGGTACATGGGAGAGATGGTGAAGACAGGAGGAACGAGCCTTAAGAGAGATTTGGTTTGAAAAACCAAACATTGGCATAAATAGACACTCTTGCTGAATAAACTATAGGTTTAGGATTATTTAGGATTAGGTGAGTGGCTTTAAGTGACAAAATAACAACCGCTTGAATAAAATAGACCAGGTAGGTGGTCCAGGACTGGTGGGGTTACCACAGTGTCAACATCTATCTTATTGCTTATTGTCAATATCTCTACCTTATTGCTTCATCACTCATGGCTTAGACCTCATGGTCCCAAAAGGGCTGCTCCAGCCACTATATCAACATTCCAGCCAGAGAGGAGGAAAGAGAAGGAGGAGGGCCCATTCTGGAAGTTGCCCGCACCTAACCACAAAAGAGGCTCAGAACTGTTGTCTTTATTCTGAGTGGCCATGTGTCTAAGTAGAATTTGGAGGTTCTACTACTACTACGAAGAAAGTGGGAATGGATATTAGGGGCAAAATCCTGTCTCAAAAATGGGCTATGGAAGTGGAGGCCACAGGGATGAGAGGAGCCAAAATGATTCCTAGGAGTGTGGCTTGCAGGACAAGGTGGCTCTTCCCCATGGTGGGAGCAGGAGGACAAGCAGGTTGGGAGACTACAATGAGACCAGCATGGACACATCGGGACATCCGGAGTTGATGGCCAGCTGGAGGCAGGCTGGACAAATGGGCCAAGTGCTCAGTAGTGAGGTCTGGACTGAGAATAAGCATGTTTTGGAGTTATTCACATATCAGCAATCACCATAGGAATGGCCATGCAGAGTAATAAAAGAAAGTGGCCAAGGATAGAAGCGTGGGGAACACAAGAGAAGGGAGGGAAAGGCTGAGAAGCAGCCGGGGAGGTAGGAGGAGAACCAGCAGAGAAGATATCATGAAAGCCACCGAAGGAGGTGTGGTCAACAGATTCTAACGCTGTTGAAACACCAGACAAAGTGAAGGCTGAAAAGAGGCCACTGAGTTTGGCAACCAGGAAGAAAAAACTGACTTTACCAAAGCAGTTTCAGGGGAGTAGAGGGGCGTTAGCAGATCGGCGGGAGGTGAGAAAAGAAGAAGGGTCAGCAAAGGTAGGTGGGGCTTGGTTAGGTCATCTTTTGGACCGCGGCGTTTTCATGGGTCAAGTGACCAGTGACCCACGCCTGTGTCTTCTCGGTTGGGTTTTCCCTAGAGCTTGACCCAGATAGAGCCAACGGGAGATGAGCTGCAATACCCCACTTTTCTCAGGAGGTGGCAGCACGATACCAGGTGACACCACCAGGATCAACACACTGCACAGAAATGTATTTTCAGGGAAATGAAGCTTAGTTCCTGGAGCAGCAAAGCTTTGGGGATTTTCGCCATCTTGGATGAGAGCCTTGAGCAGAGAAAACTGAATGGGACTTTGGGTTCAAATCCTGACTGTCACTTACCGGCTGTGTGACCTTGAGTAAATCCTTCTTCCTGGTTGACAAACTGGGGATGATAACAAGCCCAAACCAGCATCTCGGGTCACTGGGCATCTCCAGATGAGTGTGGTTGTGTCTGATGGCCTTGTAGACAGATTCAGGGCAGGGGTGGGCAGTGGGCGCTTGGAAGCAGAGGGAGGGGACCCCGACCAGACATGGCCAGGGGCATGCCTGTGGTCATACAAGGACTGGATGGAGCAGTGGTTTGGGAGTCAGAAAAGCTGGGCTCAGACTCTGCAGATGAGGGAACTGAGGCTCACAGAGAGGAAGAATGACTTTTTCACGCTCACACCCTCAAACAGGCAAAAGCATCAAAACCAACATTTGGAAAAGAATTTTATTTTTAAAATATTTTTAAAGTATTGAAATTGTATCATTTTCAAGTTGATCAAAATCAACTCTGTGGGACTTCTTTGCCACTGCAGGGTTTGTATTTTCTACTTCTACACTTACGACTTCTGAAGGTGTCCCTCTCCTCTGGTTCCTGTTTAACCCACACATTCTGGGAAAGGCCCCGCGTCTACTCTTTCCTCCCAGGGATGACACAGGGCACGTTCAGGACCTGAGAGAAGGAAGACCACCCAAGGACAAACCTGGGGGTCAAGAAACTTGGGCTCAGCTCTAGGCTCCTCCCTGGATTACTGGGCCTCAGTTTCCCCATCTGAAAAATAAGACTGTTGGACCAGCCAGCCCTGGGAGCCTTGGCAGTTCTGAGTTTTTATAAAGGCTTTCGCTTCTCCTTGAGCTTCCCTGACCACTCCTCCTAAAATTGCCTCCCCTCAATGCTGCCACTATTCCTGTTTCCATTTTCTTGACTTCAGAGCACTTACTCTCTCTGAAATTATCTTGTTTCGCTTTTGTTTAGTTTATTTTCTGTCTACACAGTAATCTGCTGTCTACTTTATGTGAGCAGGGACTTTGTGAGTTTGGGAGAGCCACAGTGGCCTTGGCACCTAAAAGAATGCTTGACACGTAGCTGAGATGAACAACAATTGTGGAATAAATGAATGAAGGGCAGAGAACACAGCCCCTTACTCTCCCAGTCCTGGAGTCTCCATTTCTCAAGCCGTGAACTGCTCAGCCCTGCCACACCTCTCTCTCTTCCAGGCATGCCCATCCTAACTAATGGGCCCTCATGGTAGGGTGTCCTGCCCCCGAAGTTCAGCCTCCTTCCTGGCTCCAGGCTGGAGCTACAAGACCAAGCCAAGGTCTTTACTGACGCCTTGTGGCCATGGAGACATATAACAGGGACTGGGAGGATTCCCAGGTGGGAGATGGTCAACCCAGGTGGCCCCGCTTCCCTCCCTGCCTGCAAATCAGCACTGATCCATCATCTGGGTTCCCAGGCTGGGGCAGGGGGATGGTGATGGCTGCAGGAGCTGAAGTAACACTTGCGGCAGGGGAGGTAGGGGATGGGTCATAAGGTCCAGGAGAGGAGCTAGGGGAGAGTCTAGCGGGGAGGGAGGACAAGATGGTAAGGATACAACCCACCCGGGTTCTGAGCAGGCAGGGCAGCCTGTGTCTTGATCCTCAGGATCCTCCTCCCAGGGTATCTGTTTTCCAGCAATCTTCCTCCTTTCTTCCAGAAAGTCCTCCATGTCTCCCACCCACTTCAGAGGCTGTGCGGGCAAGAAGAAGAAGAAGGAGGAAGAGGAGAAGGAGGAGAGTCTGATACCCACAGAAGCCATTGGGGCAAAAACAAAGATATGTAAGGAGAGTTTAAAGAATGTTCTACTTTGTGATACGCATTGTAAACCTTTGACCTCACTGCTTCTGGTAAAATCCACCTTACTAGCTGTTTTAATCAGGTCTTGCTGAGATAATGCTGTGAAACAAGCAAATCTAAAATCTCAGTCAGTAGCCTAAAAATCAAGTATCATTTAGCACCCCTGAACCTATAGGTCAATTGCAGTTCAGCTGATATTGTCTGAGTCAAGCTAGACTCCTGACTTTGAGTCTGGTTCAGGTCTGCCCCGCCTGTCTGCATTCTGGACTCAGGATGAAGGAACGATAGCCATCTGAGTCTTCTCATGGTGGAGGAAGGAAGCACCAAGAGGCTCGACAGAACTTGCCATGCCTCTTATGGCCTTACCTTGGAACAAGCACACTATCCTTTCCCCCCACATTCCGCTGGCCAATGTAAATCCCATGGCCAAGCACAAAGTCACTGGGGTGGTGGAGTGGATGTCGGGGTGCTCAGATCCTCTCAGGGCCTGTGCACCCATTCTCCAGCTGCTGGCTTACAACTATCACCCTCTGGGGATGGCCCCTGGCCATAGGGAACTGCCTCACCCAAAGTCATGCCCTCCCGGGGGCAGCTCATGGCCAGTGATCGCCGAAGAATGGAAACAAAGGCCTGCCTCCTTCCCTTAATTTATTAGGCACAACCCTGAAGAGCTACCTGAGCTCCAGAGCTCCTGAAGGTCAGCAGATGCCTCAGTGGAAATTGCATTACAGATCAATTTCTCCCTCTGCCCTGTCCTGCCTTCCTGACATCCCCACAGAGGCATCTCCTGAGAGCACTGCCCAGTGAAGCTGCTGCCCACCACTCAGTCTCAGGCGCTATTTGTACGAAACCCACTGTAAGGCAGGTGGGGAAGTATACTCCACCCAAAGGTAGCCATGGCAACAATGAAGGAAGAAAGACTTTCAGACAGATAATATAATCTACTACAATGTTTAAAGACTGTAACATGGAGACAGATCTGATTTATTTTGGTTGCAACCGAATGCTGGGCACATGCTCAGTGTGTATGCACCGATTTTCTCTTTTATACTGGGATTCCAAGAAAGTTATGTTGTAGCAAAGGTTCTGGGGCTTTAAAAAAAAGGGCACCCAGTCTGTAGCATTTTTTATTGTAGCCCCAGTAAACTCATATGCCAGGCTAGCAGCTTTCACAATCCTGTTGCACACACGAGGTGGGTGGAAGGAGGAAAGTGTGCCCCCCAATTTCTCAGAGGGAAAATAGTTATTTCAGCAACTGGAAGTGTTCAAAGTACATCAAATAAGCTATCTAAATTGGGAAATAGGTAGCATGGGGGTTTTGGATCTGCAAGAGTGTAAAAATTGCAACAGATTCAGAGCACCCCACATGAGCTAAGCAGTCCCAGACTGCTAGGTACGGCTCCTGAGTCAGAGCCTTTAAGAGGCCCTCCGCTTCTGTTTCCGCCCTCTCATCGTGTGAAGAAGCCCAGCCGGATCTACTGGAGGATGATAAGCCACATGGAGCAAACACAAGCCATCCTGTCCATGGACCAACCAGGGTGCTGACAGCCCGTGAGTGAGGTCATCTTAGGCCATCCAGCCCCAGTCAAGATGCAACCACATTAGTGATCCCAGGTGAGACCAGCAGAACCACTCAGCTGAGTCCAGCTCAAATTGCTGACCCACAGAATCAAGAGCAAATAAAATGGTTGGTGTTTTAAGCTATTAAGGTGTAAGGTGAGTTGTTACATAGCAGTAGATAAATGACACACCAAGCTAAAATCATATCTGCTCGCAAGGCCACATTTGATGACTGTTTGGGGACTCCCATAACCACCTGCAAACCCTCCTTGCTGAGCCAGACAAACTTAGAAGATAAAGAGCGGCGTGTGCATTGGGTAATTGTCCATCTGTTTCCCCCAGGGGCTGGATGACCTCAGGGCCAGAACTGGGCCTCCTGCGTCTGTTCATCCTGTGTATTGTGCTGAGCCAGGACCTGACATAGAGCAGGTGCTCCACAGACATTTACTCAATTACAGAAATGCTGTGGGACTTGTCTAGCTTAACAACATCTCCTGCTCGAATTTCTGCAGCAGTCTCCAACTGGGAGCACCCAGGCTTGCTCCCTCAAATCCATCTTCTATCCGAGGAAGAAAACTTTCTAAAATGGAAATCTATCCTGGTTTCACCCCTGGTTAACATCTTTAGTTGGCCCCCAATGCCCTCACAGTTAAGTCCTATCTCTTTGGAATGATTTGTGGAATCATAAACCTGCAGACCTTGACCTTCTGTCTAATTCCCCAGCTTGCACCACTTTCTCCTTTGCTCTCTGGACCCACCACAGGAACTTCTTTCTGTTCCTTTGTACCACACTCTCTGGTGCCTCTGGACCCTTACACATGCCGCACTCTCTAGCTGGAATATTCACCACCACCAAGTTCCCAAGTACATTTGGTACTGGATCAACAATGGTTTCTGGGCAGTGGCTAATGGTTTGGCTGCATGGTCAGCAACTTAAAAAGCACAGAATCAGAGGATTTGGGATGAGGTATTCAGATGGACTTTCAGAAATGGCCACAGAGTGTTAAAGTATTTCTGTCCCATGCGAAATCTCACCAAAGAGCACCCATGGCAGGGGAGGCTCTTGATAATCAGATGGCTAAGATGGTGCCTCCCAAAGACACCAGTTGGCCTCTTTCTGCAACTCCTCCAGTGCTGGCCCAACATGCTCTTGCCCAGTGTGGTCATGGTAGCTAGAATGGTGACTACTTACAGGTTCAACAAAATGGACTTACCCCACCAAAGCTGCCCAGGTTAATGCCATTACCCTATGTCCAGTCTACCATTGGCAGAGACAAACGTTGAATACCCAATATAGCATCATTCTGTAGGGATTCATCTAGCCACCTGATGCCATTTGATTCCTTGGGTCCTTCCCATCATAGAGGGCACAGTGATTTATCCTCATTAACACGGCCAAAATATACCGTTCCAGGAATCAATAGCGTCTCTCACTGTTACACCAAATAACCCACGGGATTAGTTTCTTGTAGTTGCCATAACAAATTACTATAAAGGGCACCTGGGTGGCTCAGTTGGTTGAGCGACTGCCTTCGGCTCAGGTCATGATCCTGGAGTCCCGGGATCGAGTCCCGTATCAGGCTCCATGCTCGGCAGGGAGTCTGCTTCTCCCTCTGACCCTCCTCCCTCTCCTGCTCTCTGTCTCTCATTCTCTCTCTCTCAAATAAATAAATAAAATCTTTGGGGCTCCTGGGTGGCTCAGTCGTTAAGCGTCTGCCTTCGGCTCAGGTCATGATCCCAGGGTCTTGGGATCGGGCCCCGCATGGGGCTCCCTGCTCGGCGGGAAGCCTGCTTCTCCCTCTCCCACTCCCCCTGCTGTGTTCCTTCTCTCGCTTTGTCTCTCTCTGTCAACTAAATAAATAACATTCTTTAAAAAAAAAAAAACAAATTACTATAAACTGGGTGACTTAAAACAACAGAATTTATTGTCTCACGGTTCTGGAGGTCAGAAATTCACCGTCAGCTTCACTGGGGCCTAAATCAAGGTGTCGGCAGGTCTGTGCTCCCTCCAGAAGCTAGGAGAGAATCGTTCCTTGGCTTTTCCAGCTTCCGGTGGCCATGCTCCTCCAATTCTGCTTCTGTCTTCATATTGCCTCCTCCTCTTCTCTGTGTGTGAGATTTCCCTCTGCCTCCCTCTCTTAAGAGGACATTTACAATTGGATTTAGGGCCCACTGGATAATCCGGGATTATCTCCCCATGTCAAGATCATTAACTTAATCACATCTACAAAGATCCTTTTTCCTTATAAGGGAACATTTACAGGTTCCAGAGATTAGGATCTGATATCCTAGGGTGGCGATTATTCAGCCCACTAGGCCCACTCACAGAACTTTTGCTTCTTGTCCCCACAGTGTTGGGCTCCACTCGTTTGGAGGTCTTTGTTCTCAAAGGAAGGGAAGAAATAGTTTTCATTGAATTGGAAGTTGAAACTTCTAACTGGCCATTCTGGACTTCTCACGCCACTAAACCAGCAAAGAAAGAGTTACCGTACCGGCTGTCTGACTGGTCCTCTTCACCAAAGGGAAATTGGGATGCTGTGCACAGTAAGGATGGGGAGGACTGTGTCTAGAACCCAGGGATCCTTCGGGCCCCTCTTAGTACTTCCTAGACAATAGTAAAAGTTAGCAAAAAGCTTTGGCACCCCAAACTGTGCAGGACCACGGAACATTCAGACCCTCCAGGATTAATTATGGGTCATTCTACCACGTAAAGAACCCTGACTAGCTGATGTCCTGGCTAAGGGCAATTATAGATGAAAGAATGACAAATACATACATACACACATTTACCCAATTAGCAAAATATATATATATTTTGTGTATATACACTTACTCAACTAACAAGTATCTATCAACTATGGCACTGGGACCAGTTACCAGAAGGAGGTGTCCTGCACTTATGCATATTTTCTTCCTTGCTTGGTGTGTGTGTGTGTGTATTGTATACTAAGCAATTAGTTTCCTCCTCCCTCCTCCTTCTCCCCTATTATTTTATAAAAAGATTGTGATTGCTAACTTTACAGTTTACTGTTTATTTTTTTAAAAAGATTTTATTTATTTTTTTGACAGAGAGAGACAGAGAGAGAGAGAACACAAGCAGGGGGAGTGGGAGAGAGAGAAGCAGGCTTCCCACGGAGCAGGGAGCCTGATGTGGGGCTTGATCCCAGGACCCTGGGATCATGACCTGAGCCAAAGGCAGACACTTAACGACTGAGCCACCCAGGCGCCCCTACAGTTTACTGTTTAGTTGTAGGTGGGCTTCTGACTGATTTAGAGGAGTAATTAACATCATCCAAATATGGATTCAATGATGAACTCCTGGAGATAGATACATCTTTTGGACGGTGGGACTCTATTTGAGGGGAGAGGGTTCGTGTCTTCATTTATATGCAGGGTAGCTTCATCTGATTAGGTGGAAGCTACTGTTATTATATGGAGGTTCAACTGTGTGTGGAATGATGTATATGGGTCCTGAGTGCCCATAGGGGTGGACTGTGCCAGTTATGAAGCTACGGTCTTTTAGTCCCAAACACAGCCTTCTGTACTCTGCTCTGGGATCCTGAGGCTGGGATTCTGCAAACCACATTACCTCTGTTGGCTGGCCTTGACAATTAGGGGCATTGGGGAAAGGCTGGAAGGCAGGAGGAGCGGAGACCTCCTTCTTCCTTTGACTGTAAGTTTATCGGCGCAGCCTAATGCCAACAGTTGACCCCAGGCGTCAGCTGTTTTCCTGCGCTCCCAGACAAGCTTCACTGTACCCCCTAAGAGGTACTAGGACCAGCCAGCCAGACCCCCTTTCCGGATTCTTGAGCCCTAGCACTACAGCACTCCCGCAATCAAGCCTGTGGGTTCTGCTAACCCCAACCTCTCCCCTATTCCTGCAGCCTTAAGAGAGACAGCTGTTGCCTGCAAGGATCCCTCTCAGCTATCTTAGTGTTCTTTTTGCTCTTTGAGCCCCCCTACAGCAGTGTAATCCAGCCCCTTTTGTAAATTCTCCTTGTTGAAAACCTAGCCTAGTTTCTGTTTTCCTAAGTGGACCCTGACTGACACAAACTATTAGGAAACAGGTACTCACTTTTCACTGGGGGCCCTAAGCCAAGAGCAGGTAAATGTGTAAGTACCAGGGGTCATCATGAGAGGTCAGCCTGCCTGAGAGGGAGGCTGAGACAGAAGGCAGAGCCCGGACATGTTACGCACCCAGCTCTAGCTGTGCCGAAAACCACTCTATCCACCTGACGGTTTAGTTATCCAGGCTAATAGGTTCCATTTTCTTTCTTTCTTTTTTTTTTTTTTTTCTTTAAGCTATAATGCATTAGGTTTTTGTTGTTTACAACCAAAAGAGTGCTGACTAATCCAAATTTCTTCATCCCAACCCCAGACCAGGTACCCCACCCCACTGCCACTGAACAGGAAAAGCAACCACCTCCTACTGAAAACTTTAATGAAACCAATAAGTTAATAAGTTAACAAAGTGAGGTACTTGCATGTCCGAGAACTGGGTTGTGGGGGGAACTCGGTCGTAGGAGGGAGGGCTTCATCCCAAATCTCCTTTGGTCACAGGGTAATCCCATTCTCCTGCCCCTCTCCACAGCTCTGTCTCTGAGGGGTTAGAGGGTGGCTCTCTGGGGACAGTGCAGTGCAGGTGAGGTGAGCCAGGACAGGCTCCATCCAGGGCATGATGGTCACATGCAGAGGGTCTGTTGGGGCAGAGGCTGGGCACCAGGGGGCTGAGCAAGATCCAGCCCCAGCCCTGGTGCTGGTGCATGCAGGTCCCCAGTCATGAGATGCAGGCAGCTGGGCCTGAGCCCCTGGTTCCCTGGCACCCCACAGAGGGTCACCATCGGTCCACTACCCATCATGCTCCTGCTCCCTGCATTAGCTTTGCAAAAGAGGGACAGAAGGGTCAGGATACCAAAGAGGTGCTGAGGGCCTGGAGTGGAGGGGGGGGACTTATGCCAGTATGGGGGGCTGCCAACTGAAGTGAAGAGTGAGGTGGAGAAGGCAGGGAAACAGGGCTTGTGAGTGTCAGATGCACAGCTCGTGCTGGCCAAGTAGGAGTGGCTAGATGCATTATTATTCTCTCAGGGAGGGACAGTGACTAGGAAGGGGGCAAGTCTAGTGGAAGCGGGCCTGATAACCACCCTGGAGAAGGGCCTGGGGTCTTTCCAGTGCTGTCCAGCTCCCCAGTGGTCTAGGCCTGAGCTATGCTGTAGGAACACCAAGGAGGGTCCTTGGGGGCAGCAGAAGCAGCAGTTAGGGCTCTTGGACCAGTGAGAAGTAGATGTTCTTGAGAAAAGGGAGCTGGTAAACCTCGGAGGTGAGGCCTAGAGAGGCCTGGGGTCACTTCAGAGCTCCCTCTCCTACTTAGATGGAGTGGCAGGCTTCCTCTTAGTGGACATCACCCTGCAAGGCCAGGCCACTGGCATCAGCTGCAGAGGCCCAAGGAAGGCTGAACGGCTGTGTGCGCACATCTCCAGGTGTGTGATCGTGTGTGTCAGGGAGTGTGAGACTTTCTGCATGTTCGGGGAAACTTTGGGTGACCATGGGAGCACTGTCCATGGGAGATTTGGAGGCAAATACAGAAACTTGTGCTATAATGTGTCTGGAGGGCCAAGGAGGGGAGTGGACATCCAGCAGGAAGAAGGAGCCCCTGGGAGGGGATACCTGCGAATGGGAAGAAAAGCCCAAGCACTGCCCTTGGGGAGGCAAGGGAGAAACAGGTCCCATGCTGGGTGAGGAGCGGGTGATAAGCCAAAGAACAGGGATAGGGGTCATGGCCAAGCAGCCTGAGACCAGCTATTGCTGGGGGCCCATCTCCCAAGAAGGGAGGGGCAGAGGGACCCCATGGGGGTCCCCAAAGTTGCATATTTAACATAGTTTGCATATATGGTGCCCAACTGCCTTGTGGCAGGGTCCTATGCTTGTGGGTACCTATGGGCACCTTGGGCCCACCCCCAAGTGGGGCGGGGACTTGGCGGGAGGGTTTCCCTGCTCGGTCCGAAGGGCGGGCCAGAGACCTCACCTTGCATAGCTGGAAGCTGGGTCAGGGCCCAGGACCCCAGCGCCCCACTCCCACTCCCGGGACAGTGCCCCTGCCAGGCGGGCCATGCAGGGCCTTGATGGAACGGGCAGGGCACTGGGGGGGCTCAGAGGCCGCGGGGCAGCCCCTGCTGCTGCCCTCCGTGTGGCCTGGCATCTCACGCTCCTGAGATGGGGCGGGTCGCTGGCACCCCCACGGCGGGTATCTCGCCCATCCAGACAGCTCAATACTGCATGTGGCCTCTCTCCCCGCAAGGGAGCAAGTTCAAGTAAGAGGAGTCCGGAGGCCTCAGGGGGCGGGTCCGAGCGCCAGGCCCAGGGGCTGGCCGTGTGCTGCCCCGCCCCTGAGAAGCCCCTCAGTCCATGTTGGTGCTGACAGAGCGGGAGATGCTGAGCGTCTGTGCGGAGACGGAGATGTCCTCGTGGTCCACAGGACTGTGGTAGTCGGAGGTGATGTCGGGGTCGAAGAGCGGCACTTGCACGGTGCCCAGGCTGGCCGAGGTGCCGGAGCGCAGGCAGCGCGAGTAGAAGCCCAACAGCAGGTCCAGCTTGTGCTCGATGGACTGCACCTGGGGGCGGGGCGCGGCTGGAGGCGGGGCTTGGGGGCTTGGGCGGGGCTTGAGGAGGAGCGCGGCCAGGAGGCGGGGTTTGGCCGGGAAGGGGCGCTTCTGGGAGACGCGGCTCCTCCCGCGGGAGGTGCGACCGGAAGGGCGGAGCTTGGCCGGAGGGCGGGACGAAGGTGGGAAGCTGGGGTTCATTCCCGGAGGGAAATTTAGTTGTGATTGGTTGGAATAGTCCGGGAGCTAGAGACAGACATCTGAGGAGGGCTTACACGGAAGTAGATGAAATTTAGAACGGGTTTATCTGAGACCACAGCCACCTGGAGGCGGGGCTTGGCAGGAGCGGGTGGGTTTATCGGGGTCGTCTAGCAGGAGTGGGCGGGCTTCCTGGGAGGCGGGACTTATCTGTGGGGCGGGGACCGGTGGGGCCCCGGACGCGTGGGCCCTGATCAGGCCTCCCTGGCTGGTGTGCTGGGCTGTGGTTCTGAGAAGTGCACCCTCCCTGTGCCCCGCGGCGTTCTGGAGCTTCTTGGTCGACGACCAGCTTCCGCCATACGAGCGAAACTCCATCCCATACTCACCTGCTTCTCCACCTTGACCACGCGTCCCATCATACTGATCTCATCCACCGCCTCCGTGTCGGAGGGTCCCTTGTCTCCCTTCTCTCGGGCCTTCCGGTCCCCGGACCCCCGGCCCACAATCTGGTCCACCCTGTGGAAGAAAGTAACTGTCAAAGGGTCCAGACACACGCCACCCGTCCCTCCCTCAAGAACTCTAGGTTGCCTGCTGAAAGGGGAGACACAGCCTGCACGGGTGGGAGGGGGCCATTTTGTCCTGACAAATGGAGACTGAGATGGATGGAGGGGCCGGGCCTCTGCTTTTTGGGTTTTCCAACTAGCCGCGCAGAGGGACCACACACAAGCATGACAAATAAAGCAACTTCCTGGTGGGAGGACAGGTGGGAAGTGGTGGACTGGGAAAAGAGAGACCCAAACGGGAATGCGAATTATAAGGTGGACAAGGCTGGAGCTGGTCCCACCTTATTTTTCTGCTCTCCCTTACAGCGTGATTCTTGAAAGCGTTTATCTTTGCCCACTGTCTCCAATTTCTCTCCTCCGTCTCTGTCTTAAACCTACTCCAGTCAGGCTTTCATTCCCACCATCTCACCAGAACTACTGTTGCCAAGATCCCAAATGACCTCCATGTTGCTAAATTCGATGATCAACTCTCAGGCCTCGTTATACTTGACCTTTTAGCAGCACTCCAGCACTCGGCACATCTGATCACCCTTCTTCCTGAGCTTCCTTCATGTGGGGTCGCAAACACTACCTTTTCCCGGTTCTCCTCCTACTTCACTGACTTCTCCTTCTCACTCTCCTTTGCTGGTTCCTCCTCTACCTCCATGAAGTACCGCAGGACCCAAGGCTCACTCCTGGGACCTCTTTTCTCTATGCACTCTCAGTAGGTGCCGTCTTCAGCTCCCGATTTGCAATTCCTCTGCACAGTGTTGACACAAATCTGTATCTCCAGCCCACAGCTCTCCTCTGAAGTCCACACTGCTCAGTCTAACTGCCAGAGCAACACTCCCTGTAGATGTCCAATGGGCCCCATAACCCAACAGCTCCCAACTCACCTGAGCCAAACCTGCTGCACTTGTTGCCTTCTCCGTGTCAACAAACGGCAACTTTTTCCTGTTGCTCGAGCTTCAACCCTTGGCTTCAGCCTCGACTCTCTTTTTTTCTCTTATACCCCATCAGAAAACTCTGTCAGCTCTACCTTTAAAATCTATCTGGAGTCTGCATACTTCTCCCCACCCCCACTGCTGCCACCTCGGTCCAAGTCCCCCTCATTTCTTGCCTGCATGTCTGAGGCAGGCTCCTGACTTCCACACTTGCTCCCTTATAGGTCCTCCTACGGTGCTCCTTTAAAAATACAGCTCAGATCTTGTCCACCCTTTGCTCTAAGCTCTCCAAGGCTTGCACCTCCCCCTGGATGAATGCCAGCGTGTGTGCAGTGGCCCACGGAGCTTTATACAGTCCAAATGCCATTCATCAGGCCAGAACAGACACGTTGGGTTCCTCGCTGTTCCTAAAACAACACCCCAGACACCTGCCCAAGCCTTTGCTCTTCCCTCTGAAAACTCTTAAACTGCCACAGGGCTGGTTGCCCCACCTTTCTTCTTGTTTCTCTCAAATGTCACCTTCTTACCTATTTAAAATCACAAACCCCAACACCCTAACCCTTATGTTTCTCCTTAGCTTTGATCATCATCTGATATCGTCTAGTTTCCATCTTATTTATCATCTGTTCTCTTCCACTAGAATAAAAGCTGCATGAGGGCAGGGACTCTTGCTTTCCACCAGAGCCCAACTGTCTGGCAAGTAATAAAAGCCCAATGACTATTTCTTAAGAGAACAAGAGAATGAATGGGCAGTGAGAATGCAGGCCACAAGAGGAGAAGGGCAAAGTGTAGGTGATTAGGGTCTTGGTGCAAGAATTCTTCCTATATGCTGGGTGGAGAGAAGAGGTGCGGGAGGGTTCCAGAGACAAGAGGTGGGCAGCATTGAAGACAATTTGCCTATCCCCTTGGGAGATGGGAGATCAATTATTTTAATCCCATTATTTTAGGACCAGGAAACAGTCATCTAAAGACGTCGCCCGAGGAGTGCAGGTCAGTAGGGTTCGCACAGAGGACGTGCGGCTGGGTCCTTCTTCAGGCTCGAGACAGGTGCCGGGCCAGGCCTCAGTGGCGCGCTGTGAGCCAGAAGCCTTGCCCAGGCCAGAAACTCCAGCTCCCGCAGCGGCCCCTAGGGGGCGCTCGCGGCTCTGTTCGGGCACGGGCGGGAGGCGGGTGGGGAGCTCGGGCCCTCAGTCCCCGCTTTGGGGCTGGGGCCTCGGCCTCACTGCCCCCGCACCCACCGAGCCTGCAGGCTCTTGATCCGGCCCAGCATGTCCAGGTGCCCCGCCGAGTACTGCTCGATGACGTCCTTCACGTCGTATGGTCGCAGTGTCTCCTTGAATTTCCTTTTGGCCACCAGGAATTTCAGGATCCTGCCGGGAAAGGGGGTCTCTGCGGGAAGGGATTCTTTTCCAGCCCCTTCTCCATCCCTTTGCTAACCTTTTGCCTAGCATGAAGGCACCTTCTGCTTGGGTCACTGCCAACAGCCTCTGCTGGGTCTCCCAGCCTCCCTGCCTCCCCACCACAGTCCACCCCTAGGCCCCGGATGTCTCTTGGGTATTTTTTTTTTTTTTTTAATGTGTCTAAATCTACAGTAGCATTAGCCTGGGAGCGCAGGGACCGGGCCTGGTTTCTTCCTGCTAGCTGGGACACAGGGCAGACATCTGTGAACACTGGTGATCAAGACCGCTTGGGGGAAGACATTTTTGCATTCACTCCACAAATGCTTGTTAGCACCACTGTGCTGGACCCTGGGCACCCAAGAGGCATCAGACCCAAACCCTGGTCTCAGGAGCCCTGTTCTGGAGGGACAGACAGGAAACAGGACACACAATTATGGGGTGACGAGGGCCATGTCAAGGAATGGAGAGAGTGGTCTGGGATGATGAGAAGGAGGGTCTCAGCTGGGGAGAGCAGAGGACAAGGCTTGATAGTGATACTTCCCAAGGGCAAAAGGGGGATGAAAAAAGGCTTTCTGGACACAGATAGAGGCATGTGAGTGAGATTCTGTTCAAAGTAGCCGGGACAGAATGTGAAGCTAAGGGGTTGATCCACCTGGGGAGGTGGGGTGGCATGTAAGAAGACAGAGAAAGAGATTGGCCTTGAAAAGGAGGTGCGGGCAGGGGGAGGAGGTACTCTGAAGAGCCCCGAATCCCTGGCAGAGACTGGGCAATGGGCGGCTGGGGTGGTGGGGAAGGGTTTCCTCTGCGTTAGCATGATCATTCTGCCCACCTGTGGGGGGGAATGCTCCAGAGGGGCAGAGTCTTGGGCAGGACAACCAGACCCAGGGGCTGGGCCTGAGCTGGGAGTGGGCAGCTGGGAGCAATTCAGGACTAAAAGGGACTTCAAGGTTCCAAGTCTGAGTCTAGAATAATTCCCATGGCTTAGGCAACGGGGTGGATGGTGGTGCCACTGCCTGAAATGGGAACAGGGAGGAAGAGCAGGTTTGGGGCATGCTGGGTGTGAGGGATCTGGGGGGTGACCAAGGAGACCTGACCTGGGCCAGGTGGCGGCTCGGGCGATGTGTTCCAGAAGCTGGTCACTTGGAGGAGAGAGACAGCATGTATAAAAAGGGGGTGGGGAGAGGCCTCAGACTCTCTGGGGAGTGGCAAGGGGCCCAGCTCACTCTGATTTTACAAGGAAAACAAAACAAAGAGGCTTGTGGGTAGATGCATCAGGCAGAGAGGAGAGGAGGTGAGCATGGAAGGCCTGGGCGTAAAGGGAGTCTCTGGAGCTACAGAGGGGCAGGCTGGAGACAGGGTCTAGGCCAGGACTCCACGCAGAGAAGCGTGGAAGCCAGAGCCATGGCTAAGGGGCTCAGGAGACTCTGGGCCACTCTTGTCAAGGCGGGGAGACAGCCAGTACAGCCAGCCTGACAGGGACTGGCAAACTTGTTTGACCAAGACCCACCATAAGAAATACATTTTACGGGGCGCCTGGGTGGCTCAGGCGGTTAAGAGTCTGACTCTTGATTTCGGCTCAGGTCATGATCTCAGGGTGGTGAGATCCAGCCCCCGAAGTCTTTGGACTCCACACTCAGCGGGGAGTCTGCTTGGGATTCTCTCTCTCCCTCTCCCTCTGCCCCTCCCCCTGCTTGGCTCGCTCTCTCTCAAATAAATAAATCATAAAAAAAAAAAACAGAAATATGTTTTACATCAGAAGCCAGTACACACACACACACACACACACACAACTGAAACAGGTTTCATCAACATTATTTGCCACTCCTATGGGGGAATGCACTCTACTATTTTCTATTCCTTTTTGTTGTTGCTGTTAAATGCTGACCATGGCCCACTAAACTGATTTCAGTAAGTTGATTTCAAACTGTTGTGACCTGTGGTTTGAAAAGCACTGCTCTGGAGGAAGCCCTGAGGGAGACAGACAAGCTGAGGTCAAGCCACCCAAGGAGAGAGGGAAACTTTGAGACACAGAAGCAAAAGGAGGATGAAACTGAGACACAGAGTTGGAGGGAAAGAGCACACAGGACAGACGCAGGGAGAGGCAGTGGCTGGTACACAGCTAGGGGGGAGGAGGGGAGAGATGCAGAGAGGACATTGCGGGTGGAGGAGAGGGACTGTGGTGGGCAGCCGAGCCTACCGCCCTAGCCAGCCAGCCCTCCAGCCGTGAAGAGGATGAGCAAACCCTGCTGGGAGCCATATGCCACCTCCCACCCCACCCACACTCCAGGGTCCCCGCCAGCCTGCTCAGCCAAGGGTGCCAGGCGGGCAGCAGCTGGTGTACCCGGGAGCTAGGCCAGGCCTGGCCATGAGGGCAGGCCCCAGATGGGGAGCAGCGATGGGTGACAGACGGATTCGGGGGGGGGGGCACCTCAGGCCTCAGACTCACCTGACGGAGCGGATGACCGTCTTCACAGCAGGTATGACGTCATCCACAGTGAGCTCACACTGGTAGCTCTTCTCTTCTGCCACTTCCTCCGAGGGGCCCTCTGGAAAGTTAGGGGCCCATGGTGGCAGCAGAAGGGGCCCCTCCCAACTCCTACCACCACCTGCCGAACCACCCTTAGAGATACCGATCAGGAGGTAGAGGCTCAGAAAGGGTCCAGAACCTTCCTGGGGGCACAAGGCAGACCAGGCTCCTGCCTCCCTGGCTGCATTACCCAGGTTGGAAAATTCTGGCTTCCTGCACACCCATCTGCCCTCTGACCAGTCAGGGTAAGAATCTGCCCAGTGGCCAGGTAAGTGGGAGTTGTTTTAGGGCACATCTGGTTTGGCCTGATGCAAATTAGGAAGGCCCACTGGTCCCACAAGGACAGTGAGCCTCAGAGACTAAGGGACCTGAGACCTCTGCACATAATCACACACACAGCTTTATCCTTCAGCCAAGAGGGAAGGAAGCTCGAGGGGCTGGCCCCCATGCCCAGCTCTGCTGCTGGGGAAGGCCCTGAAAGCAAGTCCTTCTGTCTCCGGGGAAGAGAAACGCTTCTCCCAGGCTGGTGCACTGCACAGAGAGCAGATGCTATCCTTGCTCCATGGGGGCAGGAGAGGGTGGAAGGCCAGGCAGCTTTTGGGCAGGGAAGCGGGGGCCCTGGGCACCAGCCATGCCCAGACTCTCATAGATCAGCACCTCCCAAAGACTGGTTTGTGGGATTCTGTAACTTTCCAAGAAGTGGCAAAGCCAGGATTCAAACCCCAGCAGCCTGGCTCTAAAGCCTGCACTCTTCCCCACTACCGAGCGCCACCTTCTGCATTCTCATTAGATTCTTGAACAGTCTTGAGCCCAGCAAAGCAGGTGTTATGACGCCCAATTCACAGACCAGGAGACCAGTGCCCAAAGATGGTCAGTCCGTTATAGAGCTGAGACTAGAACCATCTTTCCACCCCTAGCCCAGACTCTGTCCCTGCCCCGCCCACCACAGCAGGTAGGTCCTGGGCCCCAGGCCCCCAGGGGCTCACCCTCAGCAGAGGTGCGGGGTTTGAGTCTCAGGGAGGCCCGGAAGCGGGTGCGATCGTTGAAGCTCCAGCTTTTCTGCACCTTGGTGGGGCTGGCGGCCTCGCCCACCTGCTCGCTGCTTGGGGAGGTGGGCATCGGCGGAGGGGCCAGGTGCTGCTTGGAGGGGCCTGTCCGTCGCTGAGAGCTGCCCATGCGGATGCGGTCCTTGATGCCCATCCGGCTGCTGGCAGGGCAGGTCAGGTGGGGGAGAGAGCCACGTTAGCCAGAGCTGGGGATGGGTGTGCGTGGGGACACGGCTGACTTAGGACTTGGGGGTGGCTACTGGGTTTTGACTCTCCACCAAGTGGAGACTTCCTGGGATGGAACAAGGGTGTGGCGAAGGGGACCCTGACCCCTACAGGAAGCTGATGCGTGGTCAGTCTGAGCAGGTCCCCTCCCTACCCCCATCTCCCACCCCTCATTTTCGCAGACAGATATAAGGGGTGCACAGGAGACAGATGTCAGAGCGGAAGGAGTGAGAGAGACCCAAGAAGGGAGTCAGAGACAGACAGGAGGATGGGAGAGCTGGGCCTGGCACAGCTGGGTGGGTGGAGGTGGAGGTGGCCACCCCTTTGGGCACAGACAGGCTGCTGAGGGATGGAGAGGCTCACCTGGCCATGCACACTGAGAAAGGCCTCCAGGTCCTCATGGTACACAGAGGCAGGCTGTGTGGAGTTGGGGTGTGTGTGTGTGTGCGCGCATACATGCGTGCATGCCGTGTGACAGTGTGGGTACCCTGGTACTAGTGTATCTACATGTGTCAATGTATATTTTCCTCCTTTCCTACTGGAGCTCTTTGATCCCACACTGGTCAGTCAGGTCAGGGCTTTAGGACCCAGTCCAGCTTTGCAGGCAGAACATTGCAAAACTCCAAAGGTCTGCATCACACAGGCTTCAGCATAAACAGGGCTGCCCAGGGGTGCAATGAGCCGGCTGCAGAGGGCCTTGGCCTTGTGGGTCTAGCTGCTGGGCCCACATATACGCCCTGGACATGTTTGGTGCCCACTCTCCTGGTGAAGGTCTTAACCTGTGTTTCTGTGGTCTCCCCTGCCTGAGTTCTGCCTACCTAGATGGAGTTCACCCTCCCAGCTCCCCAACCCCCACTGCCTAACGAACCCCCATTTTAACAACACCTACACACGTCTGTGTGCATGGGAACACACATGTGCGTGTCTGTGCGTGTGCTCAGACCTCCCTTCCCACACCCCAACTCCCCACCACAACCCCAAACCTTGCGGAGGCCCCAGGTTGCCCAGGACAGGCCCTGGTTAGCCATACCTGGTAGAGTAACTCTATGTCCAAGAGTTTTAAGGACCATATTCTCACTGTGTGAGTAGGATGTATGCAAAGGTCCCCCATCCCATGCCCTGGAGTGTCACCACTGCCTCCCTGCTGTGGCTTAGACAGGTTGGGGGCCCTTCCACCCCAAATGTCCAGGGCCCTGGCTCAGGAAAGCACCAGCCAGTCTTGGAGGAGGCCTAAGGTGTAGCATGGATTGGGGGAGGAGACTGTGTCACCTACTATCAAGGACTTTCAGGTCAAGAGTTGACCAGAGGACAGATTCTGGTTTCAGGGCTGGATGAGAGCTAGCGTCCCCCATACCCTGGGCATGGGGTACAGAGTACAGAGCCAAGGTACTGAAGTGAGGAAGATCTCGAAACCAGGGGCACCTTCGGAAAGGCAGCCAGGATGTAGGGCCATCCTTAGGAGTAGGGACCTCTGCCCTTCTAGAAGGGAGAAGTTATAGGTCATGGATTGGGGCCCCGAGGATATCAGAAGGGAAGGACGAGGCAGCCCCACAATCCAGCATGCCGTTTGCTGGCCCAGGATCCCCTCAACACATCCCAGAGATTCCAACCAAAGTTTGAGGTTGGCTCTCCCAAACTTTCCTCTGCAGAGCCATTCCTTCAGGCTCTCCTCATGCTGGCAAGCACCCCCCACCCGCCCGGCCCGTGCAACCCCTCCCTCTGTCCTCCACTCCTCCAAGAGGGAGAGCAAGAGGGGGGTGGAGAAGGCCCTGACACATAGCCAAGGGCCTGGAACTCCGGATCTCTGCGCCCAGCACATTACTCCAATGACATTCTGGGGGAAGGGTGTGACCTCCCTGTCATGAGAAGTATACAAGCAAGACTGAGCTTGCTCTCAGCAGGACTTGGGGAGGAAGGGGTCTGGAGGCTTGTACTAGAGGCCTTGAAAGGTCCCTTTCCAGCTCTGATTCTGCGATGGTTGAAGGAGCTTCCAGCCTGGTTTGTGGGGTTCTGTAACTTTCCAGCCAGCCAGAGGCCCTGGGCTCCTCTTCAACGTAAGAAGGCACTGTTTTCCCAGGGGTGGCCCTGGATTCCAGCTCCTTGGGCAAGGCCCAGGAAATGGCTCACGTCAGCCTCTCTGGAGCCTAAAAGCTCAAACAAAATGGAAAGAAACCTGGCAAGCGGTGGACATCGGAAGAACTTCCCGTCCCGGGCTCCTCAGCACACGCGCAGTCCTGTCTGAATGCCTTGGCCCTTCCAGCTCTCTCTCGGCCGCTTTGTGGGGTGGGCTCCACATTTACCATCCCTAGGTTACAGACTGGGAAGGAGGGAAAGTGACCTGCCCAAAGTCCCAGAGCCCCTGTGGATGCAGTAAGGATCAGAACCCGGTTTTTTCTGACTTGAGACACTGTTCTTTCTCTGGAACTAAGGATCAGGAGAGCGTCTAGGGCGGTAACCACTGGAGGCAATTTTGCTCACTAGGCCCCAATCCATGAGCAATGTCTGGAGACATTTTTGGTTGTCACTTTGGAGGGTGTTCCTGGCAACTGATCGAGGCCAGGGAGGCTGCGAAACGGTGCTAAATAATGCTTGTGACAACCCCCTCCCCCACCAACCAATGAAGAATTCTCCGAACCAGACTTCCATGGTGCCGAGGTTGAGAAACAGGTCTAAGGGGTCTGTTGATGCCTGGGACACAGATGGGCTAGGCTTGACTGAGGCTATCCTTTGGCGGAGGGCAAGCTCTGGACACAGGCTGCCCTCTGACTGCCCTGCTGGGTCAACCCCTGTGCTCACATCCACAAGGAATGACTTTAAGGATTCCATCTGCTACCAAAGGCCAATCACATGGGGACAAGAGGCAGCCTACCCCTTCTGATGCTGCATACAGCCCCTCTCTTCAGGACTGTGGATGCAGCTTCATCGCTGGCCCCTCTGCCCCGGCCTTGCCCTTCCTGCCCATCGTGCCCACACAGCCAAAGTCATCTTGCAAAAGGGCAGGTCTAACCCAGGGACTCCTTGGCTTAACCCTTCAGGTGTGTCCCCATTTCCATCAGCCATGGTTTCCAAGCTATTTTTAAAAATAAGACCTTAACTGCTCAACATACCACACTGAACAAGGCCAACCATTTATATAGCACTTCCTATTAGCCAGGCACATTTTGAGTGGAAGCAGATGCAATTACCATCCGCATGTTACATCTGAAGAAACTGAGGCACCCAGGGCTTAAGGTGATGTTCCCCTTGCTAGCAAGTTGTGGCCAGGTTTGGATCCAGAACACTAGTTTCTAAGAGGCACTGTCTCTTGGATGAGCAGCCAGGAGCTCTGTCACCTATGTACTTATGGGCCTCTCAACCCACAAGGCTCCAGAAGCACTTTTGGGCAACCCAAGACTCAAGGAGCCCAGGCTGCCAGGTAGGGCCTACAGGATGGCGCTCATACAGGACTTTGGGGTTCTTCATGATCCAGCTCTGCCCCCGACCTCACTCCTGACCCCGCACTCTCTGATCTGGCCATGCTGGGCTGCCTGCTCCTTCCCCACGGCTGTTCTCTCTCTCTCTCTCTCTCTCTCTCTCTCTCTCTCTCTCTCTCTCGCCTCCTCACCATGATGCACCACGTGATGCATGCCGCTTCCTTGGCCTGGGATGCCCTCCCCCACGTCCACTCCTTTTTGGGGCCTCCTCTAGGTGAAGGGCCTGACCCTGGCTCTGTAGCACCTCTGCTTCCTCCTTTCATTGCATTCATCACACTGAACAGCCCTTGCTCTTTGCAAGCCTCCAGGTGCCATCTTTCATTCATCCCTGTGTCTAGTGCAGGGCCCAGCACGTGGTGGTGATGCGGCTATCCAAGCTGGGCTCTAGAGTTAGTGAAAGAGGAACCAATCCCAGCTCCTCCAGGCATAGGCTAGGTCCCTAGGGGGGGCAGTGGGAAGCCAGGGAGCTAAACCCAAAGCCCGGCAAAAGTCAGAGTGGGAAGGACCCTCAGAGAGCCTCTAGTTCAATCTGCCCATTCCACACATAGGAAACTGAGTTCCAGAGAAGGGAAGCAATGTGACCCAGATCACACAGGGGGTCAGCGGCAGAGCCAGAACTCATCCCAACTCTCCTACAGATGTCCCTCGTGGCAGAGTGGGCCCCAGGCCCATGCCCCCGACCTGGCAGAGGCCTCCCCAGGAAGGTAAGAGGCTCGTCAGGGCCCCAAGGCAGACGGCAGGCGGCAGGCACATGCACCTTGTCCTTGGCCTATCCTGTCCCCCTCTCCAGCCCCCGAACCGGGTGGGGCAAAGAGGAGTGGGGACAGGAGGAGCAGGCGAGGGGGTACCTCGGTCTCCAGCTGGCGTGGATCCGAAAGAAACTCCGTTTATTACTAAACATCTGGCTGGAAGTTGAGAACAAGACACAAACAGAGGTTAGTGGGAAGAGGGCAGGTGGGCAGAGCATGGGGAGCTGCCAGGATGGGGCTGGCTTCCTGCGGCTGGTGGGAGAGAAGAACCCCCACCCAAAGCATCCTCCAGCCCGCATCCCCAGAATGCAGAGATTCTCAAGATTTGCATCAGGATCTCCTGGGCAGCATGTTAAATATGCAGAGTTCTGTGCCTCTCCCCTAGAGATTCTCATTCTACGGGCTTGGGGAGAGGTCCAGGCATCTGCATTTTTTAATGAACACCCCACCGATGCTGATGCAGGAAGTCAGTGGACCGTGCCTTGAGAAACATCGTCTTAGCGCCTCATTGAAAAACCTCAAAGAGAGGAGGTGCTGGCCTTGGCAAGACCATCCCCCAGGAAGTCCTGCTTTTGGAAGTCCTGGAAATGTGTTCAGCCTGGGTCCATCCACAAGGGCCACTGAGGGTGTGGCCAACCAGGAGAAGTGTGTATGTGTATGTGGGGGTGTGGAGGTGGGGCTCCTGTCCAGAGCACCCACCCCATGGGGCCCAGACAACCAAGAGTAAGGATATGGCCATTTGGCCTGAGCCTGGTGACTGATGTCCTAGAAGTCACAGCTCAGCCTCCTGGGGTGCCTGGGAAGAAGGGACACTCCACCACCATCACCATGAGCCCTGGCCACACAGACACTGCAAGGCAGACGGACACAAGGCTGGGAGTTAGTGAATGCCAAGCCCTCGGCAGTCATCTGGTCCTAGGCTTTGGGGGACTCAGAGCCCCGGAGCAGTTGTGGGTGGGAGAGGTGCTGGGCTCCAGGTTCGTCTTCGTTTTCAGCACCTTCCTATCCAGGCCAGGTAAGACCAGAGCAAACTGGAAGCTCCAGAGAGCACGGGCCCAGACCCTGGGCAGGGTTGCTCAAATTTAAGCTGTGGCTGGATGGAGGTGGGGGTAACACTGAAGGGCCTTCAGGCAGGGACAGAGAATCTGACCCAGGGCTGCACTGTGGACTCTCTTCCAGGGAGTTCCCAGCCTGGCCTGGCCAGTCATGCTGCCCCTCCCTCCAGCCCCTGACCTGGAGGGACCCTCCATCTCCCTGCTTCCTGTCCAGCCCCTGGCCAGAGATGCCCTCACTGAGCACAGGGAAGAAAGAAATGCTGCTCCCAGCATCCTCTGCACCACCCACCCCCCACCCCCCACCCCCTGTTCCCCAGGTCTTTTCAGCCTGGAGAACCCAGAGCCCCTGATCAGCCTAAATATCGCTGATGTTCTGCCTAGGATCCAGAGGCCCAGTGTGACTCGATGACTTTCTCAAGGACACACAGCCTCAGGTGTCAGAGGCCTGCTTTCACCACACTGCCTCCTTCTGATCGCTGAGTGGCTGGCGTCTTCTCCCCTCCCTTGTTCTGGGCCCAGGGCTCAGAATCACACCTGAGGCTCAAGGCCCAGATGTCTACCTGGCTGATCGGGGATGATGTGTGAAGATGAGACAAAACAAAGAGATAGGGAGGGAGCAGGGGAGGAATGGAGGGTGGGGTTGAATCCTTGACCTCAAAGCTATACCTCTGCAGGAGCAGCCCCTTTCCCGTACTGTGAGTCAGTGAGCTTCCCTTCTCCAAAAGTGCCTGAAATTCCACTACTTTGAACATTTATGTGGGGGTAAGCATTGTCCTTTCTTTGTTCTTCTTTCAAGACGCAAAAGCTCCAGGAGAGACAGGTGAAGGGAAAAGAGACTGTTAGGAGCAGCAAAATGTCCCTCAGTAAGGAAGAAAGGCATTATGGGAGAATCCCAAGAGGACCCTCTGGGATTAGCCAAGCTGTGGACAAGGGTTGCACAAGACAAGAGCATTAGTCATTGGCTGAGTTTACGGAGGTCCTACAGCGGTTCTTAGTCACAGAGCGCTCTCTCCAGGTAGCACCTCGTTCCCAAGAGGCAAGTTCAGTGGCGAGCCCCTTCTAGAAAACATGCTGGGGGAGGGGGTTCCCTGCCCTCACGCCCCAGAATGGTGCCCACGATTACCTGAGCCGTAAGCACCTGTGGCCAGAGGCCTCCTCCTCTCTCCAGCTGCCCGGGAGGGATGGGGGTGCAGGGGTAGAAGAGTGAGGGGACGTGGAAACAGAGAAAGAAAGAGGACAAATGGAATGAATGGGGGAGGTGCCGGGAAAGGGCAGTGTGGATATGTCCCCCGCTCAGACCCTTAGAGCCCCAGGTGACAAGCAGGTGAGTCCAGCCTGGCCGCTCCAGGGAGGCTCTCAGTCTGTAACTGTCAGGCCATCCGACGACAACTGCCCAGGCCTCATGACAAGGCCTGGGAGTCCCCAGAACAGGCTGACACCCACATGGTGGCTGCAGGCAGGTCTGAGAGAGGGTGAGACAAAGAATGGAAGAGGAGGAGGAGAAGCGAGAGGAGGTGGCGGCCCCGGGGGGCCCCTACCTTTCCCCAGGGCAGAAGGAGGCGCTGCCCGGCCGCTGGCAGGTGGCAACGGGCGGGTAACGGGAGGGCGCTCCATCAGGTACCGGCGCCCGCCGCACCTCCAGGGGCCGCAGGCCCCCATTTCGGGCCCGTTGCACGTGCTCAAACAAGAGGGCCAGCTCTCTGCAGGAGAGGGCGCCATCAGCAGCAGGCAGGGCCCTGGCACCGCCCGCTCACCTGGTGGGCACCGAGCTCTGGAGCTCAGATCCTGCCAGGCTCTGCCTCTAGACACCCAGCAGTGCTCAGCAGACACCCCAAGCCAGAACCGGCAGGGGAGGGGGTGGGAGACACTAGCCTTCCTCCCTCCCTTTCTGCGCTCAGTTCCTGGGAAATCCTCAGGGCTGCTGAGTACGGTTGTGCAGGTTGGGCACAACTTGAGGGCACTCTCAGAAGGCGGCAGGTGGGAGCTTGGATCTAACCTACTCTCTGCTCATCAAGCGGAGCGCCTAGACATGGAGCTGTGCCTCCTTGGAGGCCAGCAGCCACCCTGAAATCTTCACCCTCCAGATCTGACTGGATTTTAGGGGGAAACTGAGGCTCAGGAGAGAGACTTGATAGGGTAGCTAGACCAGCTTCCCACTCCAGCATCCACTCCTGCCACTGGGTTCTTGGAGATTAGATTTGGGGCTCAGCTTCTTCCTAACTCCCCAGGCCACTTCCTGTTTCCATAACCGAAGGACAATATCTCCCCTCTGCCTTCCCATTATATGGACAAGGAAACCGAGCTCCAAGGAGCAGAAGGTCCGTGAACCTAGAATCTCTAAACCAAGCTCTGTCCCTCTTACCAGAGGACCCAATCTACCCCCAAATCTTCCCTCCCCCTCACATACACCCTACAAACCAACCCCAGTCCCACTCCCCAGGGCCTGGCCTTGAGTCCTTAGAGCTACCCCTGGGAAAGGGAGGCTCCTTCCAAACCAACTACCATGCCTGTCTCTGAGGTGGGAGTTGCCTCTGCCAAGTGGAGGTGGGGGGGGACCCAGTGTGATTCTGGGAGCCCCCCTCCCAGCCCCTTCTCTTCTGCTCCTCCCCGAGGAAGCCCCTGGGGCCAGGAGGGAGCAGGGAAGGGGAGCCAGGTGTAGGGGTGAGTGGGATCACGCAACAGCTGCTCTGGCTAATGAGGGAAAAGGCACCCGCAGAAGCGCTGAGCACAGCAGCCTAGCCCAGCCTCTCTCTTGATTCCCTGCCTGCCCGTGGGACTGAGCCACACTCTGTGCTCTTCATTCCTGCCCAAGGGCCTGGCCAGGCACCTGGCCACACAGACCTTGGTGATGGCTATTAATAATCCTCTGCATGCAGCCACCCCCAGGTGCAGCCTTACCCCAGCCCGGGCCAGTGGGATGAACCCGCTTCTGGGCACTAGGGCCCGGAAAAGTCGGGGCCTATTCACACACCGGGGTGCTGGACTCTGGCGCACACGTTCTTGCCCGTACC
The DNA here is from genome assembly GCF_029215605.1 of Mirounga angustirostris. NCBI lineage: Eukaryota > Metazoa > Chordata > Mammalia > Carnivora > Phocidae > Mirounga > Mirounga angustirostris. The sequence continues at coordinate 158,743,501 of NW_026991712.1, forward strand.
GCGCTTTCTCTCCCCAGCTGCAGTCTGCCAGGCTGGCAAGGGCTAACCCGACCCTCAACTCAGACAGAGGGGAGACGAGCTGGGGGCGCCACGGCCCTGAATGGCGGCACTATGGGCTAGCATGCGGACTGCCAGTTCTCCAGAGCCCGGGGTGCAGCCGGCGGGCGGGGCTCTACCCCGTGCCCTGTGCCCAGCGTCCCCCACCTTCCCGGGGAAGAGCGAACTGGGAGAGAAGACGCTCCGGGCTCTGCATTACACAGAATGTGCAGAGCCAGCCCCAGATACTCCTTTGGGAGCCGTCACCCCTTTCCCACCCTCCAGGGCCGAGTTCCAGCCACCTGTCCCCAAGCGGGCATGACGACCAGCCACCGCCCCCCGCGCCCCACGTCCCCCTGCAGCAGGGCCTACCTGAAGGACGGGAGGATACTGTCATAGTAGTACCAGGTGGCCGTCAGGTAGGCCCGGCTCGTGTCGGTGGAGTACAGACGCCATGCAGCCTGCCGTGTGAGGGGAGGGAAGGGGGGACACGGCATCAGCGAAGCCTCCCCGCCCCTCATCAGCCCTCCACCCTCAGAGGACCCAGTCCTTGGGTCAGCGGAAGGAGACCCAGAGCCAGAGGCCAGTTCCAATTCCATAGCCACTGGCAGGGCCAGACAGAAACAGAGGCCCAGAGAGAAAGGACTTGCCCAAGGCGGGGAGCAGGGGTCCAAGGTAAGAGCTGGGCTCTGTCATCGGGCAGACGTGGCTTCCAGGCCAGGCTTTGCCCTTTAGTCGCGTGGGCAAATGAAGTAAAGCTGCAGAGCCCCGCCTACCTCATCTGTGAACTGGATACAATAGTACTTACCTAAGAGCCTGATGTGAGGATTAAAAGGGCAAATGTCTGTTAAGTGCCCAGCACGGTGCCTGCCACAGAGAAGGCCCTTAATACCAGGCTCCCCTGTTCAGCCCTCCTGGCATCCCCCGTGACCCCAGCCAGTAAGTATCTGTTCATCGTGTATTTGAGGAATGTTGTCTTTCTCTCCCCCTAGACTCTAAGCTGTGTCTTGGTCACCACTGTATCCTTTGGCACATGGTAGGTGCTCTGCAAAGGTTTGGAGAATAGAAACTGAGTGAATTCTTAGTACTACGAATAAATCCACCTCATCTTTCCCAGCTGCCTGTCACTGCCCACGGGGTCGAGGAGGGAAGGGAAGAGCATCCCCGACCAACCCCTCTGCATCCAGGGACTGGCAGGATTTCCTCTGCAGCAGGAGGGATGAGGGGTGGACAAGAGGAAGGACTGTCCCTCTGCCTCCAGGTAAGAAGAAGAGCCAAGGAGGGACTGTGAGTGCGGTGATTAGGGAGGGCAGGGAGGGATGGACTAAGCCTAACTGAGCCCTGGAGAACCCCCCTTCTTTGGGTGCCTCTTGTCCTTAAGGGACTGCCCACTGCTGACCTCACTGGCCAGGCACCCTCCTAGGACAGGAATATTTTTACTTCCTGCTTGTCTAGGCCCCTGGCTTGAGCTGGGGAGCAGCTCAATGAGCTGTCTCATTAATTATGGGCACCACAATACCAGCTGTCTCTTGGCATGGACAGTGCCAGCCGCCTGCCCCTGCGGTGCCCCTTGGAAGGCCAGCTCCCGGGGGACGACGGCCATTGTGCCCCACGGGAGGACGGCCATTGTACCCCACGGGACGCTGGGCTGGTGGCTGGAAATAGCAGGGATGGGGAGGGGGTTCCACCCTGGGAGGAGAGATAAGGGGGTGCTGAGTCAGACTTGGATCGGGGAGTGCGAGCGTGGCATGCTGGGAGCAGGCCAAGGTGGGATGCGCCAGTATTCCCCAAACTACTTCCCGCAGGGGCCGCTCTCGCACACGCCGACTAGAGAGAAGCCAGGGCTGAGTCACAGAGTCCCCCCAGAATCGGAGCTCTTGCCTCTCCCCACCCCATGCCCTATCAGAATGGCTCAGTGCAGTGGGGGAAACTGAGAGCACACACTCCTGGTCTTCTGATTTTCTTCCCACCCCTCTGGTTGCTCCTTCTCTGTCTCCTTGACTGGCTCAACTCTGCTGGCCCAGTCGCTGAATGCTGAGGTTCCTAAGGGCTCCGTTCTGGACCATTTCCTCTCCTCCGTCTTTGCTCTCCACACTGGGCGAGCTCCTCTGTGCCCCGGGCTTCATTACTGTCCAGGTGCAATGGTTCTAACACAGCCCCGTCCTCTTAGCTACAGACCCGGATGTGCAGCTGCCTCGCTGGGGGGCTGAGGCCCCTCACGCTCTACGTGCTCCCGCCAATCTCACATCCCTCCTGCCCCAATCTAGTCCCCCTCCAGTGGGGAGGGCCATCAATCATCCAGTTGGGCAAGCCAGAAACCTGGAAGTCACCTGCCACGCAGCTCCCTCACCCTCTCCCTCACTCCTGATGCCACGAATCTCACCTCCTAGATATACAGAATCTGCCCACTTCTTCCCGCCTCAACTGTTGTGATACCAGTCCAGCACCCTGCCTTGCCCAGACAGTTGTCAGAGCCTCGTGTCATCTCCCACGCACACCTGGGGCCCTCTCCAATCCTTTCAAAACACAAATCTGATCATGTCACCCATTCCTCCTATTTCATACCTGTCAGGGGTTCTTCATTGCTCTCAGCAAAGTGTTAAACTCCTCTCTGTGGCCCTCAGGTCGGGGCCTTGCCCACTTACCCAACCCCTTCCACTATATACTCCTCCTTGAGCTTTCTGTCCCAGCCTCGCTAGCTGCCTTCAAGTTCACCAAACACACCACGCTCCCTTCCACCACAGGGCCTTTGCACATGCTGTTCCCGTACTTTGAATGCTCCCCCCCTTCACCTCTTCACCTATTTGACTCCTACCAGTCCTCCAGCTCTCAATTCAAGCATCAATTTCCCAGGCTCATCATCCCAGAGCTCCCCTTCAAGGTCAGATCGGGCCAGGACCCTGTTAAATACTCTTCAGAGAACTATTCTTTCTTTCAAGGTGTTTGTCTCAGTTTATAGTTACAACATTCACTTGTGTGAGTGCTTGGGGAATGAACTGGTGTTGGGAGCAGTGCGGGCTTACTGATAACGGCACAGCCTTTCGGTGGCAGGACAAGAGGCCCTAGACCCCACTCCACTGCCGGTCACATAGAGCTGGGGCTGGAGCGGGACTGTGGGGCAGCTCTGATGAGGCCCGAACTAGGCCTGTGGCGCAAGGGAAGTTTCTGACAGTCCCCCTTAGCATCCTAGCTCTAGCCCTGACTTGGCACGTGACCCTGGAGAAGTCACATCTGCTCTCAGAGCTTCAAAGTGGAGTCACAGTTGCAAAACTGGGACACCTGGGTCAGCATAGAGGAGTTGACACGCCAGTTCGTTTCAGGGGCTTCCTGGGCGTCTTGTACCTGGATGAGGTTGGCTGCAGGCATCCTCCTCTTCTCGAAGTGCTTCTGACGGTGCTGCTCCTGCACCTTCAGGGCAAAGCCAGAGCCAAGGATGCCCTAGGGGAAGAGGCGTCGTTGGGAGAAAGGGGCGGAGGGGGACGACAAGAGGAGAAGGTCTCCACCCCTGCCCCTCTGAGCTCTCCCCTCCCCCATCCCTGCAAATCCAGGAGAGGGGCTAAGCAGGCTCTGCCCCCAGGGCCCTCCCCGCCGGCCCGGGAGATCCTAAGTGCAGGGGGACTCACGGCAGGCAAGGCAAAGAAGGAGATGCCTAGTAAGGCGAAGCCAGCAGCCAGGACCCTGCCTAGCCATGTGTGGGGTGTCTTGTCACCATAGCCAATGGTCGTCAGAGTGATCTGGGGACACAAAGAGTTTACCCTCAGGAGCCACCCACAAGAGCTTGTTGGGGCACAGGCAGGTGGGAGCCTGATCACGAGGGGGGTGCCCTATGGTCGTCCACAGGGGCTGGTTAGGGGCATAGATGGATCATCGCTCCCCTTCCCTGCCCTGTGCTGATCGGGGTGAGGTGGCAGGGGCTGGGTGTGAGGAACTAGATGGAGCACAAGCAGATCTACTGGGGCAGGTTGGGGGCTAACACAGGGGCTGGTCACAGGGGGCCCCGGCCCTAGCTGAGAGGACAGGCTCGCTCAACCCTGAGTCAGAGGCACAGTGGTCACGCAGGGGAGGGTCTCAGGCAGAAGGGCAGCTCTGCATAGACCCTCACGCACCGTCCCCCACCAGAGCGAGTCCGCGTAGGAGGAGAAGTCGGAGTTGGCGTCCTTCTCGGCCAGATAGACCAGGAAGGAGGCGAAGATGAGCACCAGGAACCCGATGTACCAGGCGGTGATCAGCTCCTGCGAGGGCAGCAAGGGTGAGAACATTAGGGGGGCCGAGGGGGAGGGGCATGGGGAAGTGGGTCACCCTGTGCCCACCTGTCAGAGGTGGGCAGGTGGGAGGTTCCCACAATGACTTGAGAGAGGTGTTCTGGAGGGGGGAAAAAGTTCCCCTCCTCTCGGAGTTGCCTGACAGAGGCTCTGCCCGCTTTCCTTCCCCAGCTCCTCCCTTCAAGGAGACCCTCCCCGGCCTTCCCGCCTTCCCGAAGGGTGAGGCCCTCACAAAAACTCAGGGTACGCCCCGGCCCCGCCCTTGACCTTCCAGGTTCCACATTCAGATCTCAGTCCCCAGCCGCCCCACACCCCCAACATCTAGTCCCGCCCCCCCACACCCTGCCCCAGCTCCCCACTTTGCTGTACGCATAGACCCCCAAACCCAGAAGCTTCCAAGTGGGCCCCTCCAGCCCTACCCCTCAGGCCCCGCCTCCTGGCCTACACCTGCCCCCCGGACCTCGCCCCTGCCGAGCCTCAGAGACCGCACCCGTGAGCTGGCCCCTGCTGCCCGCCCCCCCCCCCCCGGTCCCCGCCCCCGCCGGCGCACCTTGCTGTGCGCGTAGACCACCGAGCCCAGCAGCTTCCAGGTGCCACCGCGGCGGTCCATGCGCACCATGCGCAGGATCTGCAGGAAGCGCATGCTGCGCAGCGCAGACGTGGCGAAGATGTTGCCCTGCGTGCCCGCAGCGATGACAGCCACCGAGGCCACGAACACGATGAAGTCTGCAGGACCAGGGGAGCCGAGGTCACGGCCATGCCGGGGAGCCAAGCCACCCCGCCAGGCTCCGAAGTGGGGGTGGGGGGTGCCGGGGCCGTCGGGGCGGGGGTGGGGGGGAATAGGGAGGATCCGTGGAATCTGTCAGCAGCCAGGGTCTGGGTCAGGGTGTCCACCCCGGGGCTTGGGGTCAGGGGGTCCGGTGCGGGTGGGCTGGTCTTATCACCGATGACACAGAAGGGCTTTCTGGCAAAGCGGAAGCGGCCCTGCCATCCTCGGTAACGGCAGCAGCACCCAGCGGACCAGACGCGGATGATGTACTCCAGGCCAAACACCACGATCATCACGAATTCCTGTGGGACCAGGGCCCTGAGTTCGGGTCTCCTCTCTCCAGGAGCAAGGGCCCAGGTCACACAGGACTGGCCCAGCCCAGCTCCCCTGGGTTAGGGGTACCAGGATTTCCTCAGACCACCTCTCCTGGACGTTCCTACCCCTGGCTGGACCTGAGGAGGCGTCCAGAAGTCACGTGGCCCCTTCTTCAGCCTGAAAGCCCAAGGCTGTCTTGCCCGTCCTATCCACCAGCTGTGTGGGGTTGTCTGCTCTCCACCCCGCCCTCCCCCTCCCAGCTCTCCCAGACTCAGTAACCCTGACTGGGTGACATAAGGGGTGGCTGTCTGTCAGCTGTCCACTTCCAAGGTGCCTCTGTTTAGAGGGGAAAAAAAAAAAATCACACCAGGGGTTGAGTTAGCAGTTTGGGTCCTGAGAAGGAGTGGGGCTTATTCACCTCTTCTCTGGGCCCAACATCAGCCCTGGCTTAGGCAGGAGGTCCCTAGCCCCCCAACATTGGCTAGAAAGCAGGGCAGGAAGTCCAGAGAGGGGCAGCCATCAACTCAGGGAACACAGCACAGCAGAGCAAGCCGCTCTCTGAGCCATAGAATGAGAAGCCTCTCCCCCCCCCACATCCCGCCCCCACAAGCCCTGAGGGGCTGCCTTACACAGCCTCACTCAGACCTGGCCTCTGACACTCACCAAGATGAGGAGACATTCGTTGGCAAGTTCCTGGTGCTCCTGAATAGTGGACAGCACAGACAGCACCAGGCAGCTGAAGACCAGCAAAAATCTGCAAAGGCAGCAGGGAGAGGGTTAGGACTGCTGCACGGACAGGACTGGCAGGGGGTGGGGGGGCTGTGGAGTCACTGGAGGAGGGAAGCATGATTTGGGAAGAACTATCTGGAAAGCAGAATCAGAATCAGAGTCCCCTGAAGTTGTGGTTCTGTGCCCGACACCAGAGGGAGAAGCCCCCACGCTCTGGGCTACGGAGCTCACAAACACCGACCACCCTCTCAGCTGCCCTCGCTGCAGGCTGCCGCTCAGACAAGGTGCCACTCGGCTGTGGGTGGCAGGTCTGTCTGGGCTCGTGGTGGAAACAGACGGGCTCAAGGTCCCACAGTCAGGAAGCGCCTGTGGGCTCAGCCACTCACGGGTGGTGCCCTCAGGCCCTGGCTCAGTTTTAAGACTTTTCTTAAGAAAAGTAGCCCAGAGGTCAGCTGAGGGGCCAGGGAAGGTCAGTAGCCGACGGAGGGGTCCCTGCTCCCTGTGAATGCCAAGGTGGCAGGAGTATCGCTTCATTTGCAGAATGGGGACAATTGCCTCTGCCTTCGTGGGCTCTTAAGGAATTAAAGAATGAGGGAACTATGAAAGGACAGGAGACTAGGGAGGACAGGAAGAAGGGAAGGATGCAGAGGGGGATGGGGAATGAGGAGGGGGATCGGGCCTCAAGGCCTGCGACTCCCCTGAGGGCAGTGGGAAGCCCAGAAAGGGATGTTTAGAAATGGAAAGAACTTTATAACCCAGCTCATCCAACAGTTCCCTCAACCCCCGTTGCACACGTGAGGAAACTGAGGCCCAGACAGGGAAAGGGACTCACCCAAGGTCACTCAATATGTCCAGGACAGAGGTGAGATTAGAGCACGGGTTCCCCACTTCCCAGGGGATGGAAGCGGGGTAAAGGGCATGAGAAGAGAGGCTGGCGGCCTTGGCCACAACGTGTGACTAGGCAAGCAGGCCAGGCTGAGGGGCGCAGGCTGCAAATGGGGGAAAGCAACCGAGTCGGACTTCCGGAATCGCTCCTCTTTGGGAGGGGGGTGTGCTGGACGTGCATGTGCCCTTTGGAAGAGACTCCGGAGGGAATGGGCTTCTCTGGAAACACACCTCTTGTGAACTGACCCACAGCCTTCCCCAGATGTTCCCAGAGTCTCCCCACCTGGGACTGCATTCTGCCTGAAGCACCCCACCTTTGGGGCCTGCTGAGACTCTGCTCACCCTCTGCTCTGGGGGGCCGTGGGCATGCCCTCCCCCCCCGTTCCCTCTTCAGAATGCCCCTTCCCAGCGCTTGCCTGTGTGTATGTGGCACTTTCCACATAGCTTTATTTGTGTTCCTGTTACACGGTGGCAGGGGCATGGGCTCAGGGTCAGAGAGACTTGGGTTCAAATCCTGGTCCAGCTTGTACAGTGACCTACCCTGTCTGAGCCAGTCTCACATCTGTCCAGTGGGAGCTGATGGGAGGACAGACAGGGAAAGGACTTACACCCCTCCTTGGACAGGGGCTCCCAGCCTGCTTGGAGGGCAGGCTTAGCACTGCAAGCCAGCACATGCCCCTGGGTAGAGGAGGTAGGTGGCAGATGCTGGTAAAGGGTTTTGAATGAATGAGCGAGGAGGAGGCCTCCTTGGCCAGTTCCAGGCAAGAGCTGGGTCAGCAAAGACAGAAGGCCCAGGGAGAGGAGGCGGGAGGGCACCAGCATCTCATGCTCAATAATTAACCACAGAAAAACGCAACAGCCACATCCCCCAGGGAGGAGGACTGCCACTGAGCCCCGGGGCTCAGGGACCGAGGACCCCCGCTGAGGTCATCTCTTCCAGCCCCCTCCCCTGGGAAGGGCTGCAGCCAAATCTTGATGGGCCTTCACCCCAGCCCTGAACAGAAATCCTTCCGTCCCACTGCTCAGCTGACCTCAGATCCTCAGGTAAATGGGCCACACTAAGGGCTTCCTGCTGGGACTTTCAGAAGTTTATTTTCTCAACACTGTTCTTTCCATGTCAATAGTTACACATCTATAAAATGGACACATCACAATGGGTTAAATGAAAAAAGCAGATTATCAAATCGGAAGGGCAATGTGATCCTAATTTTTAAAATGTAGATATTTTTATTTTTATTTTTTAAAGATTTTATTTATCAGAGAGAGAGCGGCAGCCAGAGGGAGAAGCAGGTTCCCTGCTGAGCAGGGAGCCCGAAGTGGGACTCGATCCCAGGACCCCAGGATCATGACCTGAGCCAAAAGCAGACACTCAACCAACTGAGCCACCCAGGAGCCCCTCAAATATAGATACTTTTTTATATTCATACCAAGGGTCAGCAGGGCTTATCTCTGGGTGGCAAAATTAAGAGTGATTTGGCTTTTGTTTTGTTTTTTGCTTATCTGCACTTCCTCTCATTTTTTAGGAAAAACTGGAGTAGGGGCGCCTAGGTGGCTCAGACGGTTGAGTGCCCCACTCTTGGTTTTGGCTCAGGTCATAATCTTAGGGTTCTGGGATGGAACCCAAAGGGGCTCCGAGCTGGGCGTGGAGTCTGCTTGAGATTCTCTCCCTCTCCCTTTGCCCCTCCCCCCCCCACGCACTCTCTCTCAAAGAAATAAAATCTTTAAAAATAAATAAACAGGGGTAATAACAAACTCATAGGACTTGGAAAATGCATTTCCTTAAATATACAGAGATAGAGCCACCTTTAATCCTGTCCCCACCCCTTTCCCACAATGGCCTTTGCCATTTCACAGGTGTCAGGGTGTGGTGGTCTCCCCCCCGCTGGAGTCCAGCTCACATGTCCAACTGTCTGCTCAGCATCTCTTTCTCAGATGTCTGGTGGTCTCTCAAACCGAACATGTTCAAAACCAAACTCGACTTGCCCTCAAATCTTGTTCCCCTTCTATCTCCCCATCTCCATTAATGGCACCACCTGCCACCCAGGGGCTCAGGCCAAATATCTAAGAGTGCCTTTGATTTTTCCTTTCGCTGACTCTCCACCTCCTGTCCTTTAGCAATTCCTATTGGCTCTACCTTCAGAGTAAATCCCTGGACAGACCACAGCTCCCCACCCTGACTAAGCCACCACCATCTCACCTCCGACTGGCCTTCCCGCCTCCACTCTGGCCCAACTGTGACCCACTCTCTTCATAGCAGCCGGGGTGATCTTCCTACAACACAAAGCTGGAAATCATCACTCTCCTCAGAACTCTACCCTGACTTCCCGTCCCATTTGGAGAGCAGAAGCTAAACTTAGCGTGTGCAGGAAGGCCCTGTGAGCTCTGGCCCCCACCGCACCTCGCAGACTTGATCCTCTCCCCCACCCCACCTCCATCACTGCGCTCCAACCATCCTGACCTCCATGCCATTCCTGGAGCACCAAACTGATTTCCACCTCCAGGCTTTGCACTGGCTTTGCTGCTTCCTCTGCCTATTCATTGCTCCCTTACTCATCCAGGTCTCTGTTCCAACATCGCTTCCTTGGAGAGGCCTTCCCCAACCAGCCCCTCTCCAAAACAATGGCCCCATCCCCACTCTCTCTTTCTTTGCTCTGCTTTACTTATTTTTTCATAGACTGAGTAAATGAAGAGCAGAAATTCACATGAAACAAACATTAAAACATCATGTCACCAAAGCCCCCAGTTTGTATCCACTGAGAAGGCCCCCAAAGCTCTAAAGCACATCCCTCCCTGACCTGTTGGACACCCCAGCATCCTTCCGAGAAGGGAAGAGAAGGCAGGTCTCTGACCTTGACCAGCTCCATGTGGTGGACACTGTTTCAAAAGCCCCTGAGCTTCACCTCCCCTTCGTTCACACACTGGATGGGAGTTTCACCACCCTAGATGCTCAATACAGTGGAGCAGATACACTGAATCTGACAGAGAACATCTTGTGTCCCAGGCACTTGAATAATTATCCCCATCTTCCAGATGAAGAAATGGGGCCCAGGGAGGGACAGACTTGCTCCAAATCACACGGTGAATCAGTGTGATCTCTCAGCCTACCTTGGTCTTCCTGAGGGGTCCTCACACAGACCCCACTCTCGGGACAGTGGAAGGGAGCTCAATGTCTGGAGCTTAGGCAGAGAGGAGACAGAGAGAAGGAGCCGGAAGCCAAGGTGTTGCTGTGTCTGTCAGAACCAGCGTATGGCTTCATTCATGCGACAAACAAGGAGGAAGGATTGTCTCTAGCCCCCTCTGGGGCCTCAATTTCTCTGTCTCTACAATTATAGATAGTACACTATCAAGCTGGCTGGCTTGGCCTCTCTATAATTGCCCCAACAGAGACGTCAGACTGACATGCGCTTTCTGGAGCATCTTTGCCCATCATGTCTGGCTGCGATTTGGGGCCCGGGCCCTCCCTTGCCCGACCCAGGAGGCCGAGCTGGGACACATGGGTGCTGCCTGGCTGACTCTCCCCGGCTGGGCTGCACCCCACGCTGTGACTATCCCGCTCATTCGGGAAGGCAATAAGGAGATTAGGGACCGAACAGGTAGACAGTTTGCTTAGATCCGTGGTTCTCCACCTACAGCTGGTGTGGGAATCACCCAGAGGACTTGTTCAGATACTGACTTCTGGGCCTCACTCCTAGAATGTAAGTATGAGGTGGGACCTGAGAATTCGGATGTCTGTAAAGTTCCCTGGTGATACTGGTGCTGCTCCCCCCCCGGAACCACACTTTGAGGATCACTGACTCAGCAGCTAGGCGTGGTTGCGGCTGATTCAGTGATTAGCCAGCTCACGGCTTTTTGAACAACTGCAATTATTACTTTCCCCGCCTCACCCGCCCCCCCCCCACCTTCCTGAAATCACTGCAGAAACAGCCACAGGGCAAGGGGAGCCAGGATGGCCCTGCTGGGGATGTGGGTCTCATGCCAACATCAGCTTCACCCCCGAGTCACTGTGTGACCCCCCAAACTGCTCCTGCTGGCTGAGGGCTTCCTATTGGTCAGACACTGTGCCAAGCCCTCTACACGCTTATTTTTAATTACTTCTCACAACCACGCTGTGAGAGCAGAACCATAATCACACAAGGCTTATCAATGAGAAAACACAGGCTCAGAAAGGCAGACTATGACGGCTGCAAAACTCTGTGAATATACTAAAAAAACCCTGAATGGTGAGGGGGGGATTTTATGGTATGTGAATTAGAGCTCAGTAAAGCTGTTATTTAAAAGGAAAAAAAAAAAAGAAAAGAAAAGTATACTAGATTGTCCAAAGTCATAAGGTGGGGACCTAAACTCAAGTCCACCTGGACCACCAAGCCATACTACCCCTCTGGGCCTCAGTTTCCCTGCCTGCAACCTGAGGTGGGGGACATCAGCCTTATGACTCTCCAGCAGAGGGGCAGAAGGGAGAGGGTCTGCCAGGAGCTCAGGTCCAGATTCTCTGGGGATGTCCCCAGAGAGACAGATGCTTGGAGACTGAAGACATGGGGATGTGAGTCGGGGGTCACACAGCAGAAAAGGGATTATCTCCCAACCTCTGAGGTACGTTCACTTAAGACGTTGTTTGCCAACACTCAGCCAGGTTGATTATAAAGCCAGAAATGAATAACCCAGACCGCCCAAGAAATGAACAAGTATTGCAAAGCGATGACGTGATGGACGAGGGGATAACAGGTGCCAAGGGGCTTGGGGGAAGCCCTAAGACAGCTTTCACGGAGCCAAAGTGGAGGGATCTGTGAGGACTTGGGGGAGGTGACAGCCAGTGCCCCCAGCAGGAGAGCTGCGGGCACCAGGGCTGTGAGGGCCTGTCTACAGCAGTTCTGGATGGTGCGGGCCCAAAGTGAAGGCACTGTGGAGAAACCAGGGGGCAGGATCCAGGCATCATGAACGGCATCCTCGAGGCTACAGGGAGCCATTGGACAGTGTCGTGAGAGGAATGACATGTGTGATAGGTGTTTCAGGATTACCACTCGGGTAGTGTGGAGCATGGATTGGAGGAGGTGAGACTGATGGGGGAAAAGCAGATAGAAAGTTCCACAATCATTCAGATGAGAGACGAGGGTGACAGCACTAAAAAGAAGTGGACAGATGGAGGTTTCAGGGAGTAGGATTTGGTGATGATCGGGAAATGGGGACAAGGAAGGAGAATGACCCTCCTAGTTCTGGTGTGGGCACCAGGTGAATGAAGGTGCCGTGAGGGAGCAGAGATGGGAGACGCTGCTGGAGGGGCAGGTGGGGGCACACGGGCAAACACTCAAGGGCATGAAGAGAGACACCGGAGCCGGAAATGCAGATTTGGGGCACGGGCGGGGTAGAGGCCACAGTAGTGGCCGCGATGGCTCAGAGAGCATGCGGCACATTTCGAGGCGGACCCAGTGGGACCCCAGAGGCACAGAGGGAGGAGACATACTCCACCCCAGATGCGGATCGAGCTGCCAGCGAGACGGGAGGGAAACAAGGACAAAGAGGAGGCAGAGATGCCAAGCAAGGGGGTTTCAAGGAGGGAGCAAAATGAGTGTCAAGGGGCGCCTGGGTGGCTCAGTTGGTTAAGCGACTGCCTTCGGCTCAGGTCATGATCCTGGAGTCCCGGGATCGAGTCCCGCATCGGGCTCCCTGCTCGGCAGGGAGCCTGCTTCTGCCTCTGACCCTCCCCCCTCTCATGTGCTCTCTCTCTCTCATTCTCTCAGTCTCAAATAAATAAATAAATAAATCTTTAAAAAAAAAAAAATGAGTGTCAAGTGCTGCCAAGAGGTCAAACAAGATAAGGCCTGAAAAAATGTCCATTGGATTTGGTGACAAGTTGGTCCCTGGGCACATTGGCAAGGGCAGCAGAGGGAGCGGCGCAGGCCCCGGTGGGATGGAGAGGCAGAGGGGTGTGAGAAAGAGGGAACAGGGGCATACAGATAGCTAAAGACTGCCGGCACGGAGTAGATGCAGTGGCTGGAGAAGGATGTGGAGCACAGGGACTGGGCTTTGGTTTTTTATTTTAAGATGTGAGAGCCAGAGTGGAAGAAGCCAAGAGAGAGGGAGAAGTTGAAGATGGGGGAGAGGGAGGGAGTGATCAATGGAATGACGTCCCCAGGGCAGCGGGGAGGCTGGGATCCCGAGCATGGCAGGGCTGGTGCTGAGCAGAAAGGACCCTGCCATCTTGGGACAGGCGGCCAGGGGGAGGGGCTAGGTGGAACAGGAGGTTGGGGGACCGGGAGGCCAGAGTGCTCCCTGGGGACTGCAACTTCCTCTGCAGAGGTGGGGGAGGTTTGAACAGCCAGTGTGGAGGGAAGGGACTAGGCCCTGGGGAGGGGTCCCTGGGGAACACAGGACCTTTATCCCCTATCATAAGGATGGGAGGAAAGATCCAGAACATACAGGTGCTCCACATGTGCATTTTTTATTTGGTTTGGTTTGGGACTTTTTTGGTTTTGTTTTTAAGGCTTCATGATCCTGAGGGAGGAAAGCAGCCATGTGGGATGAGGGGCTACCCACACCCCCAACCAGGCCAAAGTAAATGCAGAACCAGGCCATGCCCCTTCCTTCCTCCTGGGCCTCCTTCCTTCTCTCCAGTGTCCCTCCTCCCAGATAGCTCTGCCAGTGTCTGCCACCTGCTTGGCCACCAGCTGGCTCCCTCATTTCTACAACTGGCCTTGGGAGTATGTGACCCCACCCAAACCAGGACCCCAAAGGCAAGTTTCTGTCTCCCCACCCGGGGACAGCGAGGGCCAGTCTGTCCCCATTCAGCCAAGGTTTCCGGAGGACAGAGGCCATAACCCCACCATCTTCCAGCAGAAAAGGGCTTCTTAAGCCCCAAACCAGAGTTGATACTGAACAAGGGACCTCAGCTAGACCTGAGGGGCTCCCCCTGACAGTGGGGTATGGTGTGGCCTGGAGGGCCCCAGGCTCGTCTGGGGAGAGCAGGCTCTTACTTTCTCTTGCAGGGGGATGGAGGGGAGGGGCAGTCGGCCAGGCCTCAGAGTGAGGCTCTTTCCAAGAATCCTCAGGGGCTGGGACGAGAAGTTTCCCCTGATCCAGCGATTCTAAATATGGCAAAGGGAGCAAAAGCACGTGACCCAGGGCCCCACACCAGGGCCGCTACTGCGGCCGCTGCTTCTCTGGGCCAGAGGCCTATGCTGGGGGCTCAGGGTTAGGGATGAGGTCTCAATGGAGCCTCAGTTTCCCTGTCCACAACATGAAGGTGGGGCACACTCAGTGAAGGCTAAAGTCCCTTCAGCCTTACTACTTTCCAGAGTAGGGTGGAGGGGAGAGGGCTGAGCCCTCAGCTCAGTTCCAGATTCTTTGAGGATGTCCCTGGAGGGACGGCAGTCGCCGGCACATAGTACAAAATATGAAAAAAATGCCCCCTCTTGGAGAAGCAATTCGAAAAAGGCGTTCCCTTTAGCCTGAAAAATTATAAGAAGTTGACCCCTGTGGACGGACCCACTAGAAACAGGCACCCCTTCTTCTGGGCTGACCGAGCCCTTAAGCATGGGCTGGATTTCAGTGCCACCAGCGTCTCCTTGGCCAGGCCCCTTGGCAGCGCACAGGGTGTACCAGGGCGTGGGCAGCCCCCGGGACAGCTCTGACAGCCACCGCAGCCCGGAAGGGCCAACCCTACGTGGTACCACCCGGCTCCGTGCCGCTCTCCTGGCCACCACTGATTCATCCAGAGCTGGACACTGACCCAAGAAAGGCCCCCCTCTAGGTCGGGCCCAGCCAGTCAGGTTGTCTTTCTCGGGAATGGAACGAAGAACCACAGAGGAAAGTTGGCAAGGGTGCAAAGAGAAACGGACACGAGGCTGCTGTTCCAGAATCTCATCCCCCTCCTCTGTTCTGTGAAGCCCCGACGTGCCTCCCTCCGTGATGCCACGAAATTCTTCCCTCTCCTGGCAGGAGGGGGTCCTATGCCTCCACATGCCCATTTGTCTTAAGCTAGCGTGAATGCTCTCAGTCCCACTAGGATGTGGCAGGCAGTGTCTTCTGGACCAGGTGTTTCATGAATCATAGCCTGGTCCTCTCCCACCTGGACCAGCTCCAAACCCTCCTACTCCTTCTCGCTGCTTCCCCCTGCCATGCCAGCCAGACTACCTGGTGCACCAGGTAAGTGGGCTGAGCAACATGTCAAGGGTGGGAACGAGGAGGGAGCCACCCATCTGTTTGGGGCTGGCCAGGCAGCGCTGACTCCTCAAATAAACAGGGAGCGTGGGCTCCCCAGCAGGAGGCCAGCGAAATGAAAGCGAAGTAAGGAGTGGAACACAGGCAGCCTGGATTCTGGAAGCTTAAACAAGAGAGCCAATGGGAACCTTCCCCTGGCTCCACCTGAGCAGCTCCATGTGGATTTGGGTGACTCAGTTCTACATTCTGGGCTTGGCATAAGATTTCCTTTGAACGAAGAGCTTTGCTGCTTTTTTAAAAAGTGTGAAATCCACCGACTTACAGGCTCAGGCCCAAGCTCCCAAGCACCAAGCACAGTTGCAAGGAAGGCCCTTCCTGCCCCACCACCTCACTCCCCACCGCGCAGAGCCCAACCCCGCACTGGGTACTCCATTGTCACACAGCCCTATCCCCCCCAACAGCCAGTGACTTCTCCCTCCCAATCTTTGCTCATGTCGTGTCTGCCCCTCCTCCAGGTGTGGCTGGGTTGGCGGGGGGAGCCCACCTCAGACTCCCTTCACTCCCCACCCCCCTCTCTATGCCCACCTCCATCATCATGGCATTTACTTCAACTGGAGAAAAGCTGTGGGAGGAACTGCCACCTCCCACAGACCAAGAGCTGGTTGAGGTCTTGTCCTTTCCACCTTGAATGCCCTGTGCCCAACTGAGAATGGGTGCTGGGCGAAAGCTCCCTGAGAGAAGGCACAACCTAGGCCCAGGATCTGTTGGGTGGTTGGGGAAAGCATTGAGAAGGTGACTTTTCAGCAGAGATCTCAAGGAAATGAGCGAGTGAGCCATGCGGGTATCTGGGAAAATAGCGTTCTGAGCAGAGAGAAAAAGCAAGTGCAAAAACCTGAGCCAGAGGGTGCCTTGTATGCTCCAGACCATCAAGAAAGGAGTGCCCCCAGAGTGGAGTGAGGAAGGGGGAGTGGTGGGCAGCGAGGGCAGAGAGGCAGTGGAAGTGGGAGGCAGATCATCTATTGGCTCCTGTGAGGATTTTGGCTTTTACTCCAAGTGAGATGCGGAGTTCTGAGCAGGGAGTAAGGCAATCTGACTTTCATTTGCAACAGCAAGGGCTGTTGGGTAGAGAGCAGTCAGTGGTGTGGAGTGGGGACGGGGAGGGGGTAATGGCATTTGCCCCCACAGCTGTATGATCCAAGCTAAAGATGCTGGTGACTTGTACTAGGGGGACGGATGTGGCAGGAGGGGACCAGATACTGACTCTATTTTAGCACAGAAAGATCCCTTACAGTGAATCAATCCTCTCATTTATACAGGGGAAACTGAGTCCCAGAGAGGGCATGACCTACCTGTGATCATACCCTAGAGCAGAGGCAGAGCTGGGTCTGGCCCCTAGATTTCCTGATTCCTAAGGTAATGTTCTTTTGATTTCTCCTCTTCCTGAAGGAGGACCCAGACACCTGCCCCTCACCCCCACCTCAAAAATTCCCTCATCTGAGCATGAGCAGCATTTCTTCCTGCCGCATGTGACAGGGTGGCACTGGGTTCAAGGATTGCCCAGGCCCCCAGCTACTTGAGCCTGGCAGGGGTCAGGGTCACCCCTAAGGAGCCTTCTGTCCTCTGAATCAGCAGAACCTTCCCAAAGGGGGGAGTGGGGGAGGGAGGGAAGAATCCAAGCCAGGGGAAAGAGCTCAGTCCCCAACACTTGGTTGTCAGCACTCCCGGAGTAGAGAGGGCACCAAGAGCTGACAGGGTGGAACAGGAGATTCAGGGAAGGCTGGGCCCCCTGGGGAGTCCAGGCCCCAAGGTTGAGCCCAGCCTGGGAGTGCTGCAGACTCAGCCAACTGAGAATCCCACCCAGTGGGAGGTTTAGGGGGCATAGTGGGGAGAGGTGTTTCAATGCCTTTGCTACCAGTAAGCAAAGCAGTATGCAAACTCATGGGCCACACTGGGGCAGTTGGTTACAGCTGTCCTGAGAGCCTCGCTCCCCATAGGGACCCTAAATCCGGGTCCAGCCAGACTGAATCCAGCAAGACTGACTCCGGTGGGCCCTGACAGCTGGAAAAGCTTTGCTGTATGACCTTGGGCCAGGAGTACAACTTCTCTGGGCCTGTTCCACAGCCAAGGTGGAAGGGTGGTTAGGAGGGTCTTACTTAGGCTGGAAGCCAGAAGTAGAATGCAGACATCCTTTCAGTTCTGCCTTTAATGGGAGAGGCCGCCCAGCCCCTAGTTCCAGCTGATTCAGAGTCCTCTAAGAGCCAGGAACCCGCGTGGGGGCTCTCTGCTCTTTGTCAAGGTTGGGGGCTGCAGAAGGTCAAGCACAGGGGTGTGGACAGGGCTAGGAACCTAGGTCGATGGGCTCTCTATCCTGACTCTGCACCACTCAGCTGAGGAGGTGGGAAGCTGTCTCTGAGTCTGGCTTTACGACTGAGGCAGGGTCTCTGAGGGCCCTATTTTTCACTCATCCATCTGGGACTAGTGATTTCAGCTTCCCCAAAGGGAAGTGAGGTCCTAGCAGCTCCCGAAGCTGCCAGTCCTGAGGAGCTTCTAGAATCTGAGGAGAGGATCTTTTACATTTCATTTGCATGGTGCTCATTTGCATGGAAAGTCTATCTCCAAAACTCCTCTACAATTGAATAATAATAGCAAGGAGGAGTCAGGGTAGACCAAAGCGAAACTTCCAAAAGCTCATTAACCACAGAAAGGGCGCTGGAGGTCAGGGAAGGGGACATATTGCACCTCTCTGGTCCTGACGCCCCCTCCTCTTCTAGCGGAGGAAGGCAGAACCCTACAAGTATCAGATCCAAAGGAAGAGGGCTTCAATTCAGCTCTGACCCTGATCTCTGCCAGGCTCAAGAATTCGGGGGACCTTGTCCTGTGGGACTTTGTCTTGTGGGACCTTGAGCAAGTGAGCTGGCCCACGCTGGGACTCAGTTTCTTCGTCTGTCTAATGGAGCCAGGGATCCCTGGTGCAGCACTCCGGAGGCAGGGGTCTGGCCCAGATGAACCCCGCGCTGAGGGGTTGCCGAAAGGCTCGGGTTCACTTAGGGACACAGAGGAGGCTGACTCCCGGCGGGACTCTTCGGGAGAGGGAGGGGCTCCTGGGAGGAGGGCCCTTGGGAGGAGGGCCCCGGGGGGGACTCCTCCCTCCGCACGGCCCGCTACTCGCTTCCCCTGCAGGGGCCCCTTCCTCTGCTGCCAACGCACAGCCGTTCGGCGCTCCGGGGTCCGCAAGGTCGGCCCCGCCTCCTCGGCGTAGCGGGGGGCTTACTGGAAGGGGCGGGACACCAAGGTGGGCGGGGCTCTGAGTCCTCCCCGGGAGGGGCGGAGCTTCGCCGACACCCGGCACCGCGCGCGGGAGGGGCGGGGGCGGCGCTGCGGCTCCGGTTACCTCCTTGCGGCCTCCCCCGCCCCGCCGGCTTCTTTTTCCGTTTCCAAATTAACAATTGAAAACGCGGCGGCCTGAAAGGCGAGCAGCGGGCCAAGCGGAAAGTGTGAAGGTGCCGCCGCGTCCCCGAGGACGGGGGCGGAGTGGGGGGCGCGACACCCTGACTGCCCGGGGCTCGCCCACCCACCAAAGCGACGTGTGGGCACTGAGCGCCCCAGGGCACAGAGGTGCCAAGGCCCCTAAGTCGGGTCTTGGCCTGATCCAGCCCCTCGTGCTGTCCTGGCCACTGCAGTGTCTCAGGACCCAGTGCCCAGGCTCTGGGTGGCGGAGGAAGGGGGGGCACCAGGGCTGGGTTACTACTCTCGAGGCTGAGTGCCCAGGAGGGTGCCAGGCAGCACCCTCATAGCACTGTCCTTAAGGGCTCCCAGAGTCAGCTAGGTTTGTGTGTGGCCTCAAGCAAGTCATTTCAGCTTAGAGAGACTCAGTTTCCTCATCTGGGAAATGGGGAGGGAAGATCCAGGGCTGGTTGTGAGGAATAAATGAAATGAGAAGATGCCTGCCGTTGGCCCACAGCGAACACAGTAGATAGCAGCCATTATTATCTCCGTTGATAATGATGATGATATTGAGTCCTTGGCACCCTTTCGCCTTCCTGTCCACCAGTGGAGAATACTGGAATTGACTGGTCTTTTCCTCCCCTCATTTCCTCAGGGCCTCCCCCAAAGCTCCACTTAACAGATAAAGAAACTGACGCCAGGAAGGTCCCTCATAAGGGGCTCCACGTCATTTGTAAGTGAAAAGAACCAGGGCCTGAGCCCAGATCTGACCCTCAGGCCTGGACTCATCGTACAGAGATGAATGGTCCCTGGGGTCAGGGCCCTGGGCACTGGACCCCCCTCATCAGTGTTCTCAGACCTGGGTACTGATCCTAGGACAGCTGGAACAAATGAGTGAGTAATGGAGAAAGTCCCCTCTCTCAGGCAGGCAAGAGCATGGACCAGTGAGCCAGAGGGTGGACACCAGGGAAAGGTACAGTTTCTGGTTCCCTCAGGCCCCCGTAATGTCAGCTCCATGAATGAGCGACCTTCTATCCTGTTCACCACTATCTCTCCCACACCTAGAACAGGGCTTGGTGCATTATAGGTCATCAATAAATATTTGTTGAGTGAATAAGTGAATGAATGAACAAACAGGTCCCCTCTTATACAACTGTAGCCTCCCACTCGCCACCGGTGTGAGGTGGTCTTCCATAGGGAGGTGGGTTTGGGGTGAGGTGCCCTTCTCCCCAGCGTGGAGACACAGGGCCATAGAATGGGGGGAGGAGACAGAAAGCAGGAGGAGAAGATAGAGGAAGAGATTCCAGAAAGCAGAGTGGAGATCAGCTCTTACTTCCTAGCCTCCCACTTCCCACTCCTGTCCATCCAGGGACTAATCCCTTTCCCCCTCCCTCCAGCCACTTCTTCACTGACTGCCATGATTCTAGCTCCATCCCCACCCCAACCCTAGTCCACTTACCTCCTGCTGTCTGAGTGCTCCCACCCCATTTACAATCCTATAATGGCTCCTTACTATGTACCATCTAAAATCCAAGCTCCTCAACCCAGAGTTTGAGGCTGTAAACACACAAGCATCAGCCACACTCCACCCCTCCATACGCTGTACATTTCTACCCTGGTGACTTTTGTGCTCTCTCCCCTCCTTGGGATGGACCCCCTTCCTCCCCAAGAATCCCTGCTCTGCTTCGGGAAGCCGTGCTCCCCCAGCCCCTTGGGATTCCTGGCCCTTCTGGGTACCCCTGGACTCCCTTGTGCTGAGGCTGTTCCTGCCTCTGTCCATCCCCCACCCACCACCACCTCATTAGGATCCATCCACCAAGGGCAAGGCCACTTGTGACTTCCCCACATCCCCCAGGCTGGCCGATTAGATGCTCAGACACTATCTGGGAGGGAACAGAAAGACCCAGGTCCCCAGGGCCTTGAGCATCAGTGAGTCAGGACTTTCCCACTGTTCTATGAAGCCTCAGGGCTCTGGGTAAGGGCATCTTAGGGTGGCTGCAGAGGTGGGTAGGTGGAGTGAGGACCATTGTGAGCCCACCCCAAACACTGGCAGCACTGGGGAAAGGGTCCAGATGGGGACCCACAGACTATTAGTCTAAATATTGAAAAATTTAAATCAAGCTAACAAGTTGTTAGCTAAAATATGTTCCACCCTTCCTGACACATACACCTTCGTAACAATCTGGAAGGCCAGGTTTGAATTTAAGATCTTGGACTCTTTGGAGTGCCATGCTGGAATCTGGCAGGAAGGGTTGCGACCCTCCAGCCCCCAGCCCACGTTGTGGCCTCTTCTCTTCCTGCACTGGGCTCATCCCTCACCAGGAGTGGCGTGAGGTACACTCCTGTGGGTGCCCTCGCCTGCTCTTCCACGCTCCATCTCCACTCGCTGCAGACAGCTGCCCTTGGTTCTAGAAGTGCTCACATACCTTGGCGCTTGGAATGATGAGCCAGGAAAGAGGCCTATACAAACCCTGGAGGCAGGCACAGGGATCTGGGGGCCGGGAACTGCAGGGTTACCTGGAATGTGTTCTAGAATAAGCAGGGCTGTGTAAGACTCTGAGCTGGTGGTATGCAGAGCCTTACAGGCTGAGTGGGCAGGATTCTGGGCCCCTACCCTTGAATCCACCTGGAGAGATGTCGCTTTGATATGTTTTATACATTGTGCTCCTGCGTCACATTTCATCTAAAGAACCAGATCTACTGCGTAAAACAGTTTGCAAAGCACTAATCTCGCCCCTCCCCTCCTACTGAACACAGAGGTAGCTAAGGCTATGGGGGGCCAGTGACCACAGTCATGTAGGAGGTTAGAGCAAATCCAAGGCTCCTGCCTCCTGCCCAGGCCTTGGCCTCCATGAGCACTTTTCTGATCTGCAAGATCCAGTGCCTGCAATGGAAAGGCTGTTGGGAGGAAAGAGTGCCCAGTCCCTGGCGGGGTCTGAGCAGGCCGGCTGCTGAGGCCCCCTGCCCTGACCGCAGCCTGGACCCTCCACTCAGGTTGCCCAGCTCAGGCGTGAATTGAGAGGCCAGACCAGGCCTGAGAAGGAGAGGGAGTCCTGGTATAAATAACTGTGGGGGGCCGGGATGTTTGGGCCTGTCTCCTGGGCTACGGCTGTGTTTACTGCCCAGCGAGGGGGGGCAGAGCCCACACATTTGCCTCCCTGACTTGTAGCCAAATTTCTCCAGGAAGGGGTGGCCCAGGATTAGCCCCAAATACTCCAGCTCTGCACCCCCATGAGGTCCTCCCCCTAACTTTGCCCAACATGGGCCCTAAACCCCCCCTGACATTGCCCCCACCCTTCAGCCCCAAATGCTGCACAACATGGTGTCTCCATTAGCCCCAAATGCCCCAGAATTTGCCCCCATAAGTCTCAACTCTGCTCAGATCGTGGGAGGGTGAGGAGCATGAGTATGGCAGAGGAAGGCCCCAAGCAGAGGAGCTGGGTATGTGCCAGGGATCTGAGCTGGGGCCACTGGGCAGGGGAGGCAGAGACAAACCTCTCCCACGGCCCTGGCCAAGACAGAGTAGGGCAGCAGACCCCAGATTAGGATAGTGCAAATCCCTCTTCCCAGCCCAGTGCCCATCCCATGCCTGTCATGTGCAGGGCATTAGATGGCCAGACCCCAGCGTGGGCAGGACAGGCAGGTGCCCTGTTGGTCATGCTGCGGCCAGCTCCTTTCCCTAGCAAAAACCCTCAGTGCAGGATGTCAAGGGGGTCCCTTTCCCCATGGGGGGACAGCAGCTGCAGTCTGCTCAAGCATGGAGGCACAGGGGTTGACAGGAGCTGAGTTCCAGCCTGCGGGCCAGCCCTGCCTACCAACCCCCCCACACACACACACTCTGCCCAACTGATTGATGGGTCTTGCTTGAGACACTAAGCTGATATTCACTGAGAGCAGAGCCTCAAAGTCGGGGCTGTGTCTATCAGGGGCCTTAGGTGCCTGGACACCCGAGCTCTAGGCCCATATGAGGCACTTCCTAGCTGAATGACCTTGGGCAAGTCACTTCTCCTTTCTGAGCTTCAGTGTAATATAGCGTAACAATATCTTCCTCCAGGGTTGTTAAGAACTGAGTGGGATGCAGTGAGCAAACATTAATTAAGCCCCACAGTGGGCTGGCATGGTTCCAAGTGCTTTGTGGACCATCCAGTGGGAGAGGGGGCATCCTTCTCAAGACAAGGTAGCATTTTGGATCCAGAGGCTCAGGCTCAGGGATGTGATGGGGCCTGCCCAAGACCACCCAGAGGGAACCTGAGCCCACGTGAGCTCTGAGGAAAGTTTTTCAGTTATTTATCTGTCTTGGGGACAACTGAAACTCTTGAGCTAAGCTGGGCTCCAGTCTGGGCTCTGCCACTGACCTAAGTTTAGTCCGTGCCCTGTTCTGGGCCTCAGTTTCCCCATCAGTAGAATAAGGAGAGAGGGTAAGACCAGTGATTTCTGCTTTCTATTGAGCTGCAAGACAGGGAGGGGACAAAGAGGTGGGGCAGGCCGAGCCACCTAGGTTCAGCCCCTTTCTCAAGGGCACCGCACCCCTAGCTGGGCCAAATCCTTGGGGGCTCTCATGAGCCTGTCCTAAGGCTGCTGTTCTGGGGACCCCCATAGAGCCTAAGCCCGTATCCCCAAGCTCCTTGCCCACAGCCTCAGGGCCTGCACCCATACCCTCTGCTTCCAAGGGCGCCTCAGCTCAGCCACACACAACTACCCCCAGGCCAACAGGCCAACCTTTGAGCATAAGCAGCTCAAAGTCCTACAGGCAAAGTCCTAGGGCTTCAGGCCAGGTCCAGCCAGGCCTTGGCAGGGTTAGTGGGCAGCTCCAGAGGAGCCGCTCAGGGGGCTGGGCCATGAAGGGGAAGGCAGAGGGGAAAGGAGGCCAAGTGGAGGGCATCCCCGTGGCTCCCTGCCAGAGTTCTCCCCCGTACCATCCTCCTTGTGAGATCCAGGAAGATGTTTCTAAAATACCAATCTGCCCAGGGCATTCCTGTCTTCAGTTCCTTCCTGGACTCAGTCTCCTCCAAGAAGTCACTGCTCCTCAGCCTGGCATCCTCAGCTCATGTCCCAGCCTCTTCTCTGCATACCTCCTGCCCCCTCCAGGCTCCCACTCTCCTGACCTCTTGGACATCTTTGCAACATGCCATGTTTAGCGTCACCTCTGGGCTTTGCCCATGCTAGTCCCTCTGTCTTGAATGCTGTTCCATGCTCCTTTTTGCCTGGTTGACTCCTACTCCTATTCATGTTGCAGGTCTCAACTTAAACCTCTTCCTCCAGGAAGCCTTCCTAGCCATGCCCACTTTGGGGCTGGGTTTGGCCCCTCTGTGCTGGGCTCCTACAGGACTCCGCACCTGCCCAGACAGTTGCCAGCCCCTGGCCCATTTCCCTAGGGACCGAGGGAGGGTCTGATTCACTGCTCTGTCCCCAACATCTGGGATAGTGGCTAGCCCCAAGGGACTGCCGGTGAAGGCTTCCCAATGAGAGAGCAAGTTCCCAGTGCAGAACTGGGGTGGAGGACAGAAGCATGAATTTTAAGGCTCAACTGGTCCTCATATCGGCCACAGGCCCACGGGGGCCAGTTCGGCATAATACGGTGGGCCAGGACATACCCCTAGCACTGGACTTCGGGGCTTTGAATCCTGGCCCTCCTACCTACACCCAGGCAAGTTTCTCAATCTCTCTGTGCCTCAGCCGCCTTAGCTGGGAGATGGGCATAACCACAGCCCCCACCTCATCCGGGTGTTGAGAGGAAAAGGGGCCAGGAGCCACGGTGAGTTCTTAGAGCGGCAAATACTATTGCAAATACTATTATGTTCCCATTTTGCAGATAGGAAACCTTTGCTGGTGCCAGGTCAGTGCTCATTAAAAAACATTTGCTGGGGCGCCTGGGTGGCTCAGTTGTTCAGCGTCTGCCTTCAGCTCAGGTCATGATCCTAGGGTTCTGGGATCGAGCCCCGCATCAGGCTCCCTGCTCAGCGGGAAGCCTGCTTCTCTGTCTCCCACTCCCCCTTCTTGTGTTCCCTCTCTCACTGTCTCTCTCTGTGAAATAAATAAATAAAATCTTTAAAAAACATTTGCTCTTAGTGTCCCTCTTATTATCGAGAGCCCCAGCAGGAGAGGGAGACTGACGCACCGGGGAGCGGGGGGAGTGACCGCTGGAGGCCACCAGCAGGAAGGTGGCCTTCCCGCCCCAACCCACATCCCCACATACCACATGAGTGTCCCCCCGCCACACACACTGACTGCAACCCCGAAGACCGGCTCACACCAGAGTCCTTGCACACTCAGCCTTAAACTGCCACCCTCCTGGGCACTCAGCACCTACTGGGGGTGTGACAAAGCCACATGCTTAACCCTCCCGCGTCAACGTCCTCTTCTGTGTGACGGGGTAATAACAGTGCCCACCTCCTGGGGCTCTTGGATGGATTAAATGAAGTGGGATATGGAAAACATTTGGCACAATCCCGGTATAGGTTAGACTAGGGATGTTCTTAGCGTATGACACACGGGGTTCAAACTCGGATCCTGGCTCCTGCTAAGTGCACCGTGGTCCTGCGGCCCCGGGCCCCAGAAAAGAGGGAGATAAGCCCATGAAAGGTACAACAAGCCCTCTGTGCTTCACGGGCATTTGTGGTTTCTGAGGTACTTGAGCAGGAAGTTATCATTCCACGTGGAAAGAAGCTGGTGCCTAGGAGACATTGAGCCCCTGCCCAGAAGCACAGGCGGCAGTTGAACCCCAGCAGCTGACTCCTGCTCCAGTGCTCCTTTAACTGAGGAGTGAGCCCTGATTCTGGCTGACCCTGTGAGCACCGACCCCGGGGCCAGTCTTGGCTAGGGCCCTGGGCTGGTCCTCACCCCTCTCCGCTCTCCGGGGCTGACAGCGCCGGAGGCCCAGGCGGCGTAGGTAACAAGGCTGAGCGCTCCTCCATCCCCCCAATCCTTCCATCCCCACCCAGACGCTTGTGGCCCTCCCGCCCAGGAGGGATGAGGCAGGAAGGCGCCCAGACTCAAGGATTTCATGCACTGGTGAAATTTCCAAAGAACACTTGGGGACTGGTTGTCAACTTTTTATTTTGCCAAGTAAGGACATTTGAAAAAATAAAATTCCCAGCCCCATCATTTCATAAAAGAAAGGACATAATCTCAGACTAAAAGTCCTTTAAATGGAATAAATTTAGCCTTATGAAAAAATCACCACATTGTCCTTATTTCCCTGGATTTTGCCTTAGGCCACTGAGAACCGCATGGATCGGCTGACATATCTGAGAGGCACTCGGAGCTTGGGCTTGGGAGTCACACAGGCATGGATTCGAATCCTGACTCCACCATGGACAAGCAGTGTAATCGGGTGCATGTTATTTTCCCCTCTCTGAGCCTCACTTTCCTATCTGCAAAATGGGAACATAATAGTATTTGCAAAACGCCAGCTCCTGGGAAGAAATCAGGCAAGCCGTGGCTCCCAGCCAGGGGTGCCTCCCTGTCTCGTCACTGCCTGTGACTCCCCATTGCCCACGGGGCAAAGCCCACCTCCATCACTTGATGATCCAGGACAGGGTAGACAGAGGAAGGGAGTTCCACCTCAAAGCCTTTGCTCCCATTGTTGCCTCCAAGTGGCGTGCACTTGGGATAAAAATCACACCAGCTTCCGGCTCGGTGCCTGCACACAGAGAACCTGGGGTCCTTTCTCCAATATCCCTCTAGTTGGCACAATGCTTCTCGTCCTTATAACCGGCCTCAATGCCACCTTCAGTCCCCGGCTCGGCAAACATTTACAAATCACCAACCACATGCCAAGCACGGTGCTCAACCCCCACCTCCCAGACCTCACAATCCGATGCAGAAGAACCCACAGGGCTGGGTGAGCAGGGCTCCGGGGAAGGGTCCCCCATTGAGCCTGGGGTGGAGCGGGGAGTGATTCCAAGAAGAGGTGGTGCTCCAGCTGAGAAGTGAAGGATGAAGAGGAGTTCACTAGATGATGGATAGGCCGGGGGAGGGAGTTTCAGGCCAAAAGAAAAGCACAAAGAGCATTAAACAGCACATTTTGGGGACACTACAAGTTGCTTCTTAGGTGAGCAACAAAGGATGCTTGAGGGACGCCGGGGTGGCTCAGTTGGTTAAGCGTCTGCCTTCCGCTCAGGTCATGATCCCAGGGTCCTGGGATCGAGCCCCGCATCCGGCTACTCAGCAGGGAGCCTGCTTCTCCCTCTCCTCCCTGCTTGTGCTCTCTTGCTATCTCTGTCTCTCTCTCTCTCAAATAAATAAATAAAATCTTAAAAATGCTTGAGGGAGGGGATTCCTGACTTGGGCAGTGAGGGGTAAGGGAGTCACTGTCGGGGGGACTGGGGAAGCGTAGATCAGAGGGAGAGGCTGAGTTTGAGGTGCCCACAGGATGAGGGGGCAACGTGTCCACAGGAAGCTGCAGGGGATGAAACTGCAGAGGGCCAGGCTTTCATCCCAGAGGGGACCCCCAGTGTCACAAGAGTACATGAGGGCGCTCCCCACCCACACAAAAACTCTGTACAGTGAGGAGGACACAGGACAGAGCCCTGAGGAACCCCAACATTCAACGGGCAGAGAGAGAAGAGCCAGAGAGGCCGATTGAGGAGAGTCAAGGGAAGGCCCAATGGGCTTAGACCCTCAGGGGCAGCATGGCAGCATCCCCGGGAACCCCGGCCTGGGTTTGAATCCTACCTCTACCCCATATCAGCCATGTTGACTTGGGGCCTTCATTCCCCTCTCTGTAAAACAGGGCTGATTTATTTCTTACAGCAAGGAGAATAAAGGGCAGTGGGGAGAGGGCCGACAGCCTGGGGCGGCCTTCAGCGCACCCCCAGGCTGCACCTCCCTCCCGCTCCTGGGCCCTGGGGCCCCCTTTCCTCCCGTCCTCTGTCCCCCCACCAGACTGCCAGCAGGCCCCGGAAGTGGGGAAATTAGACGAGTGAGTGAACTCAGGTGGAATTCTGAGGGAGACATCCCTCGGTCCCGGGCCACTCCAGCACAACCCCCATCTCCTGAGGGGGCCTGTGTGCACTGTGTCCTCGGGCAATCAGGTCCTTTCTCCTGGCCTCAGTTTCCCCATGTGTGCTAAGAAGCCACAGCTCTGCTTGAGCTCCGAGCCCTTTCTGGTTCTGATGCTCTGCAGCAGGACGAGATGAGAAGCCCTATTTCTGCCCCAGGAGAGGAGATCCCACAGGAGTCTGGGTCCCCATTATGCCCAGGGACTGGTCCCTCTGGAAGAGGGTGGCAGCCGGGCCAAGGAGGGCAGGAGCAGAGGCACCCGGAATTGTGCTGACCAAGCTCTTCCTTCCCCCCTCCTTTGCTCCCTGCTCCCTCCCCTCCCAGGGGACAGCCGAGCCCAGCAAAAAATAAACCCAAAGACGGTGACCTGGGGAGGCCTGAGGCTCCCAGGGAGGCATGGCAGGGAAGGAAGGGTGGCAGAGAGGCAGCCTGTGACCACTCCCCCCCAAAGCCGAGGGGCATCTGCTCTGACCCCTCTTCCCCACCCCCCAGAGCTCGGCTCAGAGGGAGCAGGTTCTATCTACTCTCCATCCTCACCCTGTGAAGAAGGGGTGCTACTTGCTTGACAGGGATAATTAGCAGAGTAAATCTTGTCCAGGCCAGCTAGACATGGGTCCGAAAGTTTTGGGAAGGGTACCCCAGGGAATTTCACTCTACCTCCTGGTTATTGGGCAGTCCTTCCTACTGTCTGACCTCCATCCCTTATGCTTCAGTGGGAATCATGCTCCATTTACCTCCAGCAAGCTTTCCCCCCTTCCCACCTGCCTGGCCTAGATGTCCGAGCAGTCTCAGGAGAAAGTGCCTCCCCCACCCCCCCGCCCAGATTTCCCTGAAGAGATTGAGGAGGGCCCCTAGGCCAGAGACACCACTCCACCCACTGTTCCCCAATCTCCAAGAAGGAAGGAAGAGGGAAGGAATTGCTGAGCTCCCTGCTCTCTTTACCTCCCTCCCTCAGGCACTGCCCACGGATTCCCAGCCCAATTAGTCTGCTGCCTGGGGCTGCCCCTCCCGTTCCTTCCTCACCTCCCCCCCGACAGGTGACAACCCCCAGGGCACACAGATCCTGCCCTAGGGACAGAGTTGCCCAGAAAGCCTGGAGTCCTGGGGGCACTTTATGGGGGCCCCAGAGGTCTG
The DNA here is from genome assembly GCF_029215605.1 of Mirounga angustirostris. NCBI lineage: Eukaryota > Metazoa > Chordata > Mammalia > Carnivora > Phocidae > Mirounga > Mirounga angustirostris. Next base: position 158,772,232 of record NW_026991712.1, read on the forward strand.
ACCAGCACCTTCTCACTAGCCCCCATCAGAGCCCCAGCTGAGGGGCAGGCAGCCTCCCGAGTGCCCTTCTAAGTGCTCCGAGTCCTCTGAAGGGCCCAGGGAGAAGGTGCTGGAGATTCCCCTGCCCCCCCACCCTTCCTGCAAAATTCAAGGTCTGTACAGTGGCTCCTTCTGTTCCTCCAGAGTCACTCTGTGCCCAGCAGCCTTGGATGGTCCACGTTCCTGTTTAGCCCCATCTTACGGGGGGCAGGGGGATGAGGCTCTGGGATTGGGGAGGAGTGTGGGTGGGTACCTTCCCAGCAAGTGTTGAGATCTCTGAATCTCCTTTGGGATCCCCTGTCCCCATTCCCCAGGATGATATGCTCAGGAGAGAGTGGGGCATCGCCTCCTCTCCCAAGGGTCCCTGAGCACCGTGGCTCTACTTCCATCTCCCTGGGGCCAGGCTACGTGCAGGTTTGACCGTGAGGCCCACACCTCGGCCATACAGTGACGCGGCCCCGTACATCCTCCGCCCCCACCCCCAACACAGACACGTTCACACCCACCCCCAGACCTCTCTGCCAGGGCCTGGGAGAGGACGCCGGAGAGGCCAGTGGCCGGGCAGGCTCAGCAGCCCCTCAGTGGGCCCTGGAGTCCTAGGCCGGGCGCAGGCCTGGTCTGCCTCTCTGCCCCCCAGGCCTGGTACAGGTTGGAGTTCTGGAGCCACCATTCACTAGCCGTGTGGCCTTGCACAAGTGGGTGGTGTCCCCTCACCAGCCTCCTGTGAACTGAGGATCACGCAGGGCCTGCCTTCCCTAATGGCTGTGGGGGCTAGATGAGGGACTGCAAGGCAGGACCCCGCAGAGAGCTCCAGCCCCGCCCCCGTGCAGTCACCCTGGACTCTGCGCTCGGCCAGCCCACGATGGGACCCTCCCAGGCAGAAGAACAGTGAAAGTGACAGCGATAGAATAACCCGGTGGCCGGTGGCTACCGCCCGTGCCCAGCACAGCGCCCACACTTTAACCCAGTCGGCCCCGACTATCCCGGCTTTCAGATGACAAAATCGAAGCTCAGAGAGGTTAAGTAACTTGCCCAAGGACACGTAACTGCTTAGGGTGGAACCAGAAGCGATCCCAAATCTGTCAACTCCGAGCTCATGCTCTTAACCCGCTGTGGGGTAGCCTCTGGAGAGATGACAAGTGCCCCCCTCTTTCTCCACCCCAGCCCCACAACTCCCACACTTGGGGCGTTAGGGAGGGGCTGCCCCCGAATTCCCTGCTGGGACCCTAGCCTGCAGGAGGGTCAGCCCTGCGCAAAGACCCCCGTGGGTGCGGTGTCGGGGAGGAAGGGCGATGAGCTCCTCCAAGTCCAGGGAAGCTCCCTGCGCGGCCTCCTTGGGGGGCAGGGGCAGGGCCCTGGCAGCTCCGCAGAGCCTTCCTTTCTCCTGCTCCCCAGGAGGTTTCAGCTCCCTTGACTGGCTCAGAGAACCTTAAATTAATCACCCACTCAAAGTGCTGCCATCAGCCCAAGAATAATCACCTCTTGAAATACTCCTGGCTCCAACATTTAGAGAATACAGGTTTCCGCAGCAGTAGGGACTAAAGTCAGACATTCAGCAGGGCTTTCTCAACGGAAGGAATGAACGAACTATGGAGTGGGGTGGGGCAGCAGTGAGAAGTCTAACCTGCTCCAGTGACCCCAAAGGAGAACTCGGGCAGGAGGGCGCAAAGGGGCCTAAGGGGCAGGGAGAGGAAGAGAAGAAGGGATAGAAAGCTGGCAGGATGGTCTCTCCATTCGCCCCCTCCTCACAGTACAGGCCAAACAAAAGAATGAGAACTGAAAAACAGCAGCACCAAAAATCTGGGTCACACTCCAAGACTTTCCCCATCATAAGGCCAAGTTCTTGGGGCATCAGCCTTCACCATCCGCTGGGGCAAGGAACAGATCTAAAGTCCTGATCTGGGAGGCAGAGGGCCTGGCTTCCTGGCACAGTTGACCACCGATCTGCCAGGTGTGACCTGGGATGGGTATCTGCCCCTTTCCATGCCTCAGTAGACCCAGCAGCACGCTGCAGGCCTGGCAGAAGGGTCCCAGGGGGCCCCTTCAGGGAAAGCAAAGGCCAGCCGAATTCTAGGAGGCCAGGTACCCTGCTCCCACGTGGCCCTGAAGCTGCCCTCCCAGGTGGACACACAGGTGAACAGAGGCCTGTAAGGGCAGCCCGGTGCTGCTGGTGCAGGGGGCCTCCACACAGGTGGAGGGAAGAAACTTAGGGGCGGGGTCAACTCTCTTCTGTCCTAGGGGTCTGGGCTGGGGCTGCAGGCCCAGGTGTGTGTCTATGAAGTCAGTGAGAAGGTGGGGGCAGCTCTGTATTAGATTTCTTTCACTGGCTGTATGCTGCAGGTGCATCTGTCTCACCCATGGCTGCGTGTGTCAAAGTTGCAGTGAGTGTGTGCATGAGACAGTCGGGGGTGCGGCAGGGACGTGTGTGTGTGTGCAAAGCCAAGTACAACCCAAGTATGACCGCTTTGGACGAGGCTGGGCAGTTGCCGTCCATTCACACAAACTCTTGCTCCCTGCCCACCCCCTGCTGCCTGGGTGCTGGGTGCCGGGTGATGGGCACAGAGAAGGTGACACAGGAGCACCGCTCCTGCGGGTCCTGGCACTGGGGTGCTGGCTGAAGCCGAGATGCAGGAGAAAGGCAACTCTGAGTCAGACCTAGCTCTCAGGAGGCTCCTCAGAGACCTCTCCTGAGCCTCAGTCTCCCCAACTGTCAAATGAGGAGGATAGCAGCCCCCGCCTGGAGGAGGTGGTTTACGGAGCGCACTTAGCACGGTGCCTGGCGCACAGCTGCTGTTCCATGCACGATCAGAAACTTCTGTTCCAACTGCAGGAGCCCCCACCCCCCACCCCCCACCCCCGCCCAGGCAGCTGCAGGAAGCAGGAGGGACGTCCTCAATAGGGAGTCAGGAGTCTTGGGGTCTGGTTCCGCATCTGCTTCTGATTCACTGTGTGACTTGGGTCCCCAGAGCCTGAGTTTTCTTAGAAGCAAAATGGGCCGTTCAAATGTGAGGACCCGCCGAGTGGGGACGCCTGAGGGCTCTGGGCCCCCTTTGCTGGGCTGATTTCCATCCCAGGCAGTGGTCTTTCTCAGATGGTCAGGGTGGGAGCTTGGAAGACTCCAGGGTTAGGAGTCTGAGGGCTCTAGGAGCTGCCGCCACCCTCCTCCCCTCCCCATTCCCACAGCTTCTGACCCCAGGGACAAGGCTGAGGAGGATGTTTACAGAGTGTAAACCTTCACATAGAGAAAGTGCTGGGCAGCTGGGGGCTGGGAGCAGCCAGAGTCTCACAATGGCACGGGGGAAAATGGGGGGTAATGACCTTGCCCTGTATCAGCCCCTTCCAGCCCTCTAACTTTAAAAGGGAGGCTGGGGGCAGGGGGAGCTTTGAGAGGGTGCAGCGAGGAGGTAAGCATTCTCCTCCCCCCACCCCACCTCCCCCATCCCCGGCGAAGGCTCAAAAAGCAGGATGGGCAGTGATGTGGTATCTCTCAAAATTCAGAGAGCAGGGCGTGTGAAGGGTTGAGGGCTTAATCAAAGACTGGGATGCCGAGGAGGGACTGGGGTTTGGTGACAGGACCAGGGGCCTACAGAGAGGTGAGAGAGCTCGGAGAGGGGCCTGCAATCCCTCATTCTGGACCTCAATAAAGAGAAGACGGGAGTCAGCAGTTCCCAATTCCCAGAGACCACAGCTGCACGGGCAGGAGAGGCGGGATCCGGGCTTGTCCTCTGGGCAATCTCCCACACTTCGGGGCCAGAAAATGTGCAGGTTGTGTAGGGACCTCGCCGGCAGGTGTGAGGCTGGCGTCCCCTGGGGTGAATGGACTCAGCTCACCCCAATCCTCTCCTTCCTGAGCCCTCCTCTTCCAGGCTTTTCTGCCGGGCTCCCCCTGCTAGGGCCTGAGTCTCTGGGAAGGGGGTGCTAGCTAACTGTGCACACTGGGACCCCTGCACTTGAGCGGCCTCTGAGCGCCACGGCAGAGGTGGGAAAGATTTGACGGAAAGTGTGGCGGGAGGGCTAGGAGTGCAACAGCAGGAAGCACTTCCTGGCAAGAACAGCCAAGACCCTACAGCGAGTGACTGAGAAACCCCACATCTGGAGTGCCTCAAGAACAGCAGAAGCCTCCTGTCTGGCCCCCTCCACCAGCCCCAGGAATAACACCCATCTTTCACACTCAGGACCTTGCAGCAAACCAAGCTCTTGCCCACCTCTTACCTCACCCGAGACGGAGGCCCACAAGGTTGGGGTTTCTACCCCACTTTGACAGCGGAGACTTCTAAAAGCTCAGAGAGGCCCAGAGATCAATCCAAGATCACACAGCACCCAAGACGTGGAGCTCCCGACCCCTCGCTCCATTTGATGTCTAAGACAGATGACCAGTTCCCTGAGATCCCTAACCCTCTGGACGTTTTCACACCGCATTTCCTCTCCCCCAGAGCTCCTGAGATGCCTCATCCCTGGCCTCCCGGGGACAAGTGGTCAGAACAAGCCTGCCCCTGGCCAGGGCATTCCTGGCATCCGGAAAGGGCAGGATGTGGGGCAAAGGCGCCAGCAGATTTAGCTCCTGGAGAGGCAGGAGAGGCCCTTCCAGAGGAGGCGAAGACAGCGGCCGGCCGGGCGACGTGAGGCGGGTCCTTCACCTCCGGTGACCGCCGTGGGGTCTGAGAGGACAAGCCTCAGGACGAAAGACCCCCTCCTCAGAGGCTTACTGGCTTCCCCGGCCCAGCCTTGCCTTGGAAGAGTCATCTCCCGTGGAGCCCACGGAAGGCACAGTCGCTCTCTGTGGAGTGTCTCAGCCTCCTTGGGCACCCCAGGCCGCATGTAGGCAACTCGGCCACCCTTCACCACAACTCTCTGCAGCGAAAAATATCCATCCCGGACCACTCAATGGGCCCTGGGGGTTGGGCTACTCCTAACAGTTGACCCCGACCCTAAGTCTGACCTCGTGTCCTGACAAACTCACCTCTGCCCCCGGCCTAGCCCAGCTAGAGTCTCTGCCCTGGGTCAAGGCTGCCACCCCCAGGAGCCGACTGGCTGACAGAGTTCTCTTCCTCCGCCCTCCCTGCGGGCCTCTTTGGCCAGCATTTTTCTCCCCTTCACCTCTGCAATTCTGCGGGCCCAGGGAGGATGGGACAGAGGCAGGCAGGAAGACGGACCAAAAGACAGGTAGAAACAGACAAGTAGAAGACTGAGACAGACGGACCGGCAGATGGAGCGGTGGACAGACAGGCACACCGAGGGATGCCTGTCCCACAGGCGGGATGGAAACAGACAAGCAGAAGGACCACTGGACAGTGAAGGAGGTGGGGGAGACAAATGGACCGCCAACTCACACACAGGTGGGTATTCTGGCAGAGGGACAGCCAGACAGGCAGAAAAACTGTCTTGACAGTCAGGTGGACAGGCAAGGGGGCCACCCAGGAGACCCCAAGACCAGAGAGCCCTCTCTGAAGGCAGCAAGAAGGGATTAATACCGGTACATTTTCCAGGGACCGGAGGTCTTTCTCGGGCACCTCCGGGCGTCCCAGTGCCAGGCCCAGCCCTTCAACTGATATCCGTGGGGCCTCTCATGTTCCCGGCGGGGCCAGGCCGTCCCCCAAGACTGAGCTCTAGGCTGCCAAAATTCACTCTTTACATCCAAGAGGGGTCAGTGTTTTTGAAAGTTGCAGGAGCCTGGCAAGGGGGAGGACGGGGCCCGCAGCGTCAGTGTTTCCAAACCGACCGCTCTCCTCTTTCTTTTTCCCCAGGGTGCCCGGAGCCAGGCCTGGTGCCACAGCCAGCGGGCTGGGCGGGCTAGCGGGCCCAGCCACCGGGGCAGGCAGGGCCGCCCGCTGCTGCTGCCCCTGGCCGGTGCAGGGTGGAGGGAAGGGTGGGTGAAGACAGGCACACGGCACACACGAGTGTCAGGGCTCAGGTGGCTCACAGGGACCCCCGAGCTCCTACAATGGGGGGCCAACCCGGACTGTGGTGGAGGCCATCCCTGTAGAGGGCCATCTCCAAGGGGAGCCCAGGTGGGAGCCCACTGTGGCAACAAAGTTGGGGAGATGGTAACAGAAACTGTGGGGGCCAGTGGGTCCCCTTTGTGTCTGGGGCACAAGGAGACGGGGGCAGGGAAGAGGAAAGGGGACCCCACTGTAGTGGCTCCGGACTGCAGGAGGATGGGGGACAAGAAACTGGATGTGGGGAGTACCTGGGACAGAGGAGCAGGGGTTGGAGATCAGAATGAAAACAGTTGAGGTGGGGAGGTCAGAAGCGAGGTCAAGCAGGGGTCAGGACCTGGGGATCAGGGTTAAGGTCCGGCTGGGGGACCAGAAATGGGGCTCAGGCCTGAGGGTGACCGAGAGGAGGGTCGGCCGTGGGAATGGGGGGCAGGGGGCGGAGCCAGGGCGGCCCGCGGGCCCCAGGGGAGCCCAGGCTCAGGCAGGGGCGGCGCCGGGCGGGAGCCCGGGGGCGCGAAAGGGGGCGCGGGGTCGCAAACTCACATGAAGACGTGGTAGACGAAGGCCCAGCCGCGGGGTCGCTCCAGCACGTTGTAGACCCAGTTCTGCAGGCGGCGGTAGCGCTTGTGCGCGGCCGAGGAGCGCTGGCCGCAGGCGGAGCCCGAGCCCGAGCCCGGCCCAGGGAGGGGCGCGCCCGGCGGTAGGGGGCTGCCCAGGAGGCCGAGGCGGCGCGGGGAGCCGCCCCCGCCCGCCTCGCCCCGCTCGCTCTGCACCGCCGTGAGCGCCACCAGCTCGGCGCGGGGGGCGTCCCCGGGCGGGGGGGGCCAGGCCGAGGCGGCGCGGGGGGGCCTCGGCCATGGGCGGCGCCGGGCGGGGGGTGGGGGCGCCGGGGCCCGGCTACGGTCCGGGGCGGGCGCGCGCGGGGCGCTCAGCGGCGCATGGCTCGGACCCGGGCCCGGCGGGGGTGGCCCGGGGCGGGCGCGGGCGGCGGGGGGCTAGGGGCCGGGCCGGGGCGGCGCGGGGGCCGGGGGCGGGCGCGCGGAGCCTGGGGGCCGCCGGAGCCCGCACTGACCGCCCGCTTCCCCGGCGACTGGGGCGGCTCTTTCCGACTCCAACTCTCTTATTACGCGCTCCATGCCGCTCGCCTTTCCACCTGCCTCAGGCGCGCCGCTCACATGTCATCCTCCCCCGCCCCGCCCCTCCCCCGCCGCCCCCGCCCGCCCCGCGGCCGCCTTCCCAAATCGGGAGGGAGCGAGCGGGCGGGCGCGGCGAGGCGGAGGGGGGCGCGCGGAGCCGGCGGCGGGGCTGGACGCACCCGCCGCGCGGGCCGCCGAGTCGGTGCCGGGACCCGACCGCGTGGCGGCGGCCCCGGGGGCTGGCCGCGTGCAAGCGGCGTGCACTGCTGCGAGGGGCAGCCGGGACCCGAAGGCCGGGCTGGGGTGGGACGCCTCGCGTGGGGTTGCGGAAAGTGGGGCGTGGGGTGGGGAGTGGTGGCCGCGGCCGTGGACGGGACTCGGCGTCCCGTGGAGTTGAGGTGTGAGTGGCTGCAGAAGTGCGTGCCCCGTGCGTGCAGCGCGGGGGGCTGTGGGTGCGCGCGGGGACGGGATAGGGTCCGTTCAGGTGCGTGGCGTGGGCACTGTGTGGATAGGTGTGAAGATGAGTGTGCACGGTCCAGGCCCCGCTGGGTGGTGGCGGTGGAAGCGAGGAGGCGTGCCCCGTCGTCGGGTCGTGCCCTTAGTGCGCGGGGCGGCGTGTGTAAAAGTGTGCGGGTGCCGCGTGTGGCTCGGTGAGCAGCTCCTACCTGAAAGGCCTGCTGTCCAAGCGCTGCCGAGCTGTGTCACAGTGTGTTGCACAGTGGGCCCCGGCTGTGTCCGCTCTTCCTCCCCACCCACCCCCACGTCGGAGCTTGCCTTCTTCGGGTTGGGGGACAAGCCCCCCAGGCTGCCCACGCCGCCCCAAAGAAGAGTCTCCTCCGAATGAGGGGCCTGCGCCCCGCCAACCCAGTCTGAACCTCTCCCTTGCCTCCAGGGTCAGGGTCAGGGCACGTGCGTGCTGGGAGGTGAGCTCTGAACCCGCGTGGCGGGCTTTATGACTTCTCCCCAGAGGTCCGCAGAATCCCACCCCAAAACGGGAGACTCTTTCCCACGCACTGCCTCTCCAGCTGGAAAGTTCTTGGTGCCTGACCTCCTCTCCCTAGCAGTAGGGGGCAGCCCTTTCGTTCCCCTTAGCCCTCTCGGCTCTGCACAGAGCGGTCATTTGGGTTTCCCGATCCTCCTTCCCTCTTCCCCTGACAGAAGCTTCGGCCACACCAGCCGCTCCCCCCGCAGGCCCTGCCCCAGGGTGAAGGCTTCCGCAGCAAACTCTTCTGGTTCCTCCGGAGTCTCTCGGGGGCCGGAGCCGAGCGGGAGGGGCGGGGTAGGGGGCGGGAAGGCGAGCTCGATTCTCAGCTGTCAGCAAAGGCAGCATTGATCCGCTGAGCGCCCTGTGGGGGAGGGAGGGAGGCAGATCTGCAGGCGGCGGGGAGGGGCTTGCAGGGACCTGGGGGGTCCCCAAGCTGAGCTTGGCAGCCGGCGCACACCCCGACCCCGACAGTGACCCTTTTCCCTCTGCATAACAAGGGGTGCCTTCTGGGGTCTGACCTGAATCTTTCCTGCAGCTCTAGGCTCCACGTGTGCCCAGGGCCAGAGCCTGATGCCTCTGGGCAGGTTATGCCTGGACCTCACTGGTAGCTGGGGAAGGTTTCTGGACCCCAGGGCCCAGCTACAGATGCAATGCCTGGGCTGGGTTAACCCATCCTCTCCCTGTGGGCTAAAACCAACAGCCCCTAGCCGTGGCATCGCCCTTCCGGACTCCATGGGGACTGTCTGTCTAGGCTTCATCAATCAGGGGTCCCGGAGGGTGGGACTAAGGTCTGGGAACTTGAATGGTAGGTGGAAAGAAAAGCAGTTGTAAGGGATTTGGGAGTCTTCCTTGGGGTCTTTTTGAGGCTCTTCTGTGGCAGAGACTCCACTTGAGCGCAGACTGCCTTTACCAACACCCAGAATATCTGAAATTGGGTCTGTTCTTGGAAATCTGATCCTTACGCTTAGCATCACCTCTGGACCCCACAGTTCTCTTCCCATTTGGGGGACTGAAAAGGTCTCTTCCTTTCTTTGTGAGGAGCCCTCACTGCCAGGAGAGGGCCCCACATCATCTTTCCCAACTCCAGCTCCAGATTACCCCCCTCACAGGTAGCAGGAAAAGGAAGGAGACCATGGTTGCAGCTAGAGGGATGGAAGTTAGATCTCAAGAAGGACTTTCATAGGACACAGAGGCCTGTTTCTTCTGCAGGTGTGTGTGTATGAGTGGAGGGACAGCCCCACTCCTTTTTAAAGTGGAAAGACATGGAACTCTTCTTAAGAGGTGAGGGGAAAGGAGAAGACGGTCCTCGGAGGCCATAAGCAGTTTATTTGGGGGGGGGTGTGTACATGCTCACACACACATGGGGACTGGAGGAAGCAGAGGAGAAAGTCTGGTTCAAAGAGGACAGGTGGCCCCTCTGAGGGTCACCCGGGAGCCTTCCCGCCCTCATCCGGATTCCCAGGACATGACTGGGAGGATGGACTTTCCCCACTGCAGCCTTTAGTGACTAAGACACTTTTCTGAGCAAACAGCTGTCTCAGGCTCTCTCAGTCTGCCTCCTTGCTGTGGGGGGGTGGGGTGGCTGTGGTTTCCCCTCCCTCGCTCCCTCTCTCCCACCTGTTCCCTGCACCCCACCCTCAGCAGCTTCTTTCCCACCCCCACCGCCAGCGCCTGACTCTCTCCCTGGTGACATTGCCAGAATGGCATCACTCTGCCCAGACTCACTGTGCCACCCGGGCAGGCCCCTTCCCCACTCTGGGCTTCAGTTTCCCCATCTGTACAAGAAGAAGGGGGCAGGGCTCCAGGATCTCCTGTAGTTCATCACTGTCACCATCATCCGTCAATGGAACAAGCATTGATTGAGAGGAAGGGTGGGGAGGGAGAGCTCCCATTTGCGGGGTACCAATTGGGTGCCAGGCCCTGCCCCATCTGGGACAGAGAGCAGCCATTCGCATGTGTGGAAGCTGAGGCTCAGAGAGGTACAGGGAATCACTGAAGGATACACAGCCTGTGGGTAACCCCAGAACTGTCTGTGACCTATCCTCCCTCCTGGCTGGCACCTACCTACTGTGCACTGGGATCCTGGGATCAGGGCCAGGGGCTGAGGGGAACTGTAGATGGCCCAGTCCCGTTCTCTAGGACTCTCTCCTGCCAAGGGTGGAGACTCCCAGGTCCGTAAGGGTTCAGGTCTAGAAGTGGCTGGGACCTGGGTCCCAGGGCCAGGCTCAAGCCTGTCATTGATTGTAACAGCCACCAGTGTGACCTCAAGTCAACCAAAGGTGCAGATTCCTTTCTTGGAGTAGGAAGGGGGTTTTAAGTCAGTGGTTTTCAGACTTTATTAGCAATGGAATCATGAAGTAGCACCCCAACATGTAAAAAGCATTAAAACAGAGGTGCTCTGCTTGAATTGAGGTTGAGGAGGGGGGTCAAGTTTCCACCCACTAGACCTCCTACTCTTCCCTCTCTACATCCCAGAAACCCCCTGGGTTTTCTTACAGCTCCCAGGGCTGGTAGAGGTCAGATGAGGGAAAAGTCCACTGGCAACCCCCCCAAGAAGGGGACGGGGGTATGGAGGACTCGGGGAGGTGCAGAGAAGTGCAGTCAGTAATGCCTACAGCCCCTGGGCTGAGGTTCGGGCTAAATGCTAAGGCTTGGGCAGGGTGCTTTACCTGCATTGTCTTATTTCAGCACCCCAACCACCTTGTGATGTACTGCTATTTACACCCCCATTTCACAGACAAGAAGACTGAGGCTCAGTGAAGAGACTCGCCTAATCTAGCTCTCTACCCCTGTGCTGTAGTGTGTGTGTGTGTGTGTGTGTGTGTGTAGGTGGGGTGTGGGGGTGGGGAGGAAGTTATGGAGCAAGGGGAAGGAAGGGTAAGCTTGGCTAGGGGGACACCTGGGGCCTTGAATGCTAAGCCAGAGGGTCCAATTTGGCCTGATAGGAAACAGTCTGGCCAAGGCCTTAGCCTGGACATGCTGCAGAGGCTGGGGTTGTGCAAGAGAGGGGTCAGGAGGGGTGGAGTTAGAGGTATCAAAACCCAGGGAAGGTGGCAGTGCCAGGGGCAGAAAGAACACTGAAACATGAGTCAGGGATGGGCTTCCTGGCTCTTCCTCTGGACTAGCTGGCGACCTTGGGCAAGTCACTCTGCCTCTGCCCCACCTTCTACAGCTATCGGGAAGACCGAATGCATGAAAAAGTCATGATCGTGCAGGGAGCTGTACACATGTGAACCATTCATCTTACTGCTCTTCAGGTATGTGGGCGGTGCGGGGGAACAGGGGAGATGCTGTGGGAAGTCCCTAGTCCTAGCAGCTCTTCTCAATCTGGAAGGGCTTCCTAGGAGGAGGGGTTTGGAGTACACGGTGCTCCTGGGGTGGTGGCATCACATGCATTATTTACCTCTGGGGCTCCACTCCACTGTGAGCAGGAGGAAGAAGTATAAGAGAAGGATCAGGCCTGCTTCCGTTCCCCAGTGAGGCCAGTAGGCCAACCTGGCAGGTGGGAAGTCCTGGAAGGGCCAGAGGAGTTTCTCTCCCCCAAGATCTCTGGGTGCCACTGAGCTGTCCCCAGCCCAGACAAGCAGGTCTTCTGGGCCAGGGAGCTCAGAGCCACAGGAAGTGGGGAGGGAGTGGTGTCGCTGAGCTCAGCGAAAGTGAACCCCCATTGATCCTCAGGGCTGGAGGGGGGCCCACAAAGACGAGACACTAAGGGAGAAGGGGGTGTGGAATTGAAAGTCAAAACCAACCCTTCTCTTGCGGCTACTCCTCTGCCTTCGGGTTTCTTCCTCCTTGACCCCCAACCCCTGGAAGACCATGCAGAAGGCGCCCCTAGTATTGCAGGTGTGCTGGTCGGCTCCATGTTCTCAGTGAGAGCAGCTGGGACAGCAGACTTGGTTGGAAAATGAGGAGGAAGGACATTTCTGAGTTGCTGAGAGTGCAGTGGAAGAAAGCCTCCCTGACCCCTGCTCCACTGGTGGGGGAAGCTTGGACGAGGGCTCAGAGGAGATGATGATGTTAGTGGGAGGGACTGCAGATCGAGGGGCAGAGAAGGGGGTTCAGAAAAGGGGTAAGACCTAGTAAGGGAGCTAGGGGCCCAGGGAGGAGAATGGGGGCTCAGCAGGGAGATTGGGGGCTCAATGACCGGGGTGGGAGGCCCAGAGAGTGGAACTTCCAGGTCGAACTTGATTGAACACATATTAAAGTCCCTCTTCCCTGAAATATTAGATAACTTTGAATTAGACAACTTCACTGAAAGATTGGATAACTTTTAAAAATACATATCCAAACTCAAAAGTGAGAATGAGAAATCTCTAAGGGCCAGAAATGAGAGGGAATTCTGGTGGTGAGTAGGAGTGGAAGCTGTACCTTTGAGGAGGCATTCAGCAGGATGGAAGGTATAGTTGCAAAGCCCACCAGTGGGAGGGGCTACAGCAGGCTCCCTGGCTAATGCTGGGTCTGGGAAGTGCTGCCTGCCATAAGCAGGACTAAAATATCTCTGCCTGCTAGCCTCCTGGTCTTGGCTTTGGGTAGAAAAATCCCAAAGAAGAACTAGTTTGGGGCTGGTGCACATCCACATGGCTTGGGCAGATTCAACTGAGAAATCATCCCTTAGGGTGGCCTCTACACTCAAGGTAGTCAGGAAAATGTGCTGAAACTAACTATCTCAGGGATAAACTTCACAACATATAAGAAAAAGTAAGTACAATATATTGAGAGGCACCTCTCTCATGGGAGAATTCATACTTAAAGACCTAGAGATAATGGAGCAATCTGAAAGGAAGTTTAATATGGTTAAAATCTTTTAAAAGATAAAGGAAAGAATAGTATCTATAAAACAAGAACAGGAAGATATCAAACCACATAGCAGATATGAACAGAACTATCTAGAAATTCTAGAAATTAAAACTAAAGTCACTGACATTAAAGAAGAAATCAATAGGGGTCCCTGTGTGGCTCAGTCAGTTAAGTGTCTGCCTTTGGCTCAGGTCATGATCCCAAAGTCCTTGGATCAAGCCCCTCATGAGGCTCCCCTGCTCAGCAGGGAACCTGCTTCTCCTTCTTCTTCTGCCATTCCCCCCGCTTGTGCTCTCTGGCTCTATCTCTCTGTCAAATAAATAAATAAAATCTTTAAAAAAAAAAAAAAGAAAGAAATCAATAGATGGGTTAGTAGAATAAATGCAGCTGAAGAGAGAATTAGTGAATTAGAAACTAGAACTAAGGAAATCCTCCAGAACAAAGCACAGAACAATAAAGAGATTAAACATATGAAAGAAAAGAGACATCGAAGATTGAATGAGAAACCCCAGCATATATTAGTTCCAGAAAAAGTTACTGGAAAGAGTGACTAAGATCTTTCCAGAAATAGGACATGAATTTCTAGATTGAAAAGGCCCAGACTGCCGAGTAAGATATCTTTAAAAACAAAACAAAATTACATCTAGACACCTTTTAGCCAAAGCGTAGAATATCAAGAATAAAAAGGAAATTCTAAAAGCCACCAGAGAGAAAAAGATAGCTTATCTACAAAGGTCCAATAATTGAATTGACAGTAAGAATCTCATCAGCAACAACAGATGCCAAAAAAGACAATGGAATAGAATCTTCAGAGTGCTGAGGGCAAATAATTCTGAACCTAGAATTCTATACATTGCCAAACCATCATTTAAATAAAGGGCAAAATCAAGACATTTTGGCAAATACAAGATCTTAGAAAGCTTCTGTCTCAGAACCTCACTTGAAAGAGAGAGGCACAGGGGCTTGGGGGAGGTTTGGGGAGCTGGAGAGGCGATGGGGCTCCATGCTGCAGTGGGGGGCCAGGCTATTTGGGACTGCTCCTCAGCACCAGCCAGCCAGAGGAACCCAGCCCAGCCTGGCCCAGCTGGGACCCAACTTAGGTTCTCCCCTCCTGGGTGCCAGCCTTGCTGCCCTCCCATCCCCTCTTCCTAAGTCATGAGAGTGGCCCAGCATCGAAGCCAGGGAGTAACACTGCCAGCCCGGCTCAGGGGCCTTGGGGAGGCCACACCCAAGTTGCTCATGCGACCGGGCACTTGACCTCCACTCTAGGGTCCCCTCCTCCTGGGAGGTCAGATGCCAACTTACCGAGGCCTGTATGGATGGTTGGAGCAGTGGGACAAAAGCTAGGTCCCTACCTGGGGAGGGGAGTGCAGGGGCTCTCATTCTCTCTAGGAAAAGAATCACTGGACACAGGGGAAGTGACCAGGGGCGCTGAGCTGGCTGGGACAGGAGGTTTCATGAAGCTCCTGGCTCCACTCAACCAGCTGGTGCCCTTGGGTAATTTCTTAACCTCTTTGAGCCTCAGTTTCTCACTTAGAAAATGAGAATACCTACCTTATGAGGATGTGAAGATGAAATGAGATCATCCATCAGGTATCAACCTTAAATATATTCTCCTACACAGAAATTTTTTGTAAAGATTTATTTATTTTAGAGAGAGCGAGCGAGCATGAGCAGGAGGGGCAGAGGGAGAAGGAGAATCTCTAGCAGACTCTGTGCTGAGTGTGGAGCCCAACGCGGGACTCCATCTCACAACCCTGAGATCACGACCTGAGCCGAAACCAAGAGCCGGATGCTTAACCAACTGTGCCACCCAGGCACCCCTCCTACACAGAAATTTCTTAAAAGAATAATCTTCATCTGATATGCCTGCCTAGCATATTATCAGTGCTCAATAAAAAAAAATTAACAAGAAAAAAAAAACAATAGCAAGAACAAACGAGTAGCAGTGGGAATGGGCACAGGTTTGGAGGCCCTGTCTTCAGGGAAGGGTTTATGTGCATTCACTTTTTTTTTTTCCCATGCAGAACGTGCCCTTTAATACCCATCACCAGGCTAACCCATCCTCCCACCCTCCTCCCCTCTAGAACCCCCAGTTTGTTTCTCAGAGTCCACAGTCTCTCATGCTTCATCTGTTCATTCACTCTTCATCAGTCACTGCCATCCTCCTGGTGCCGGGCCCTGTGCTGGGCTCTGGAGGTGCAGAGAAGACTCTGGACTAGAGGAGGACCATCTGTGAGGAAGAGAGCCAAACCCAGAAAATTCTAACAGAGTGATAGGGGGTTTCTTCAGAGCCCGTCTTGTGTTTATTGTCTCTCTCTCTCCCATTCCCATTCACCCTCTCCCCCAGCCCCCAACCCAATATAAGCTCCACGAAAGCCCAAGCTTCAGCCGGCTAATTTTTAGCTGTTTTTACAACGTTCCAAACAATTTCTGATACACAGGAAGTGCCAAAGAAATATCTGCTGAATGACTATGGATACGAGCATGAATAATCGAGGCTGTAGACATTGCTATAGAAGCATGGAAGAGGTCTTTGCAGACTCTGCCCCAGGAGTTAGAAGTTTCTCAGCAAGGGCCATTTAAATGGGGCCTTGATGGATGTATAGATCAGTAAGTGGAACAGAAATAAAAGGACATTCCAGGCACTGGGGCCAGTACATTCTGAAAACAGGCAGGTGAGCTCAGGGACCAGTGAGTAACCGAGTGTGCAAAGAGTGCAGGAGAGAGGAGAGTGGAAAGACATAAAGCTGGGGAATTAAGAAGGGCCTTGAATGAATTTGGACTGTCAGAAAGTCCTTATAAAATCTGAGAACCGGGGTGCCTGGCTGGCTCAGTCGGTGGAGCATGTGACTCTTGATCTCGGGGTCATGAGTTCGAGCCCCATGTTGGGTATAAAGATTACTTAAAAAATAAATAAAATCTGAGAACCTACCCTGATGTAACACTTGGATAGTGCTTCCAGCCCTCAGTTGCCCCAGGGATTCCCCTGGCTTCAAAAGTTAAGGGTCTTACGGAAGAGGGGGTTCAGGACCTAGGACCCTGGTAGTTCCTAGAACTGTCTCAAGTTGGGGTAAGTGTTGGACAGGGCACCTCCCTGAGGCTTGGGGAAATGCTGCATGCTGCCCCCTTGTGGCCTCAGCAGAACTGAGTAGCAAGGAGGCTGGCCAGGTGGTCTGTTCCTAATCCCAGGGGCCTCCAGTCTCGGGCATCAGTTATCCCAACCACCAGCTGTCCACACACCAGATCAAATTGCTTTATTTATTCCACATATACTCAAGACTGGGCCAATGGTTTGGGGGAGGAAGAATAAAAGGAGACAGCTCACATTTAGTAAAGCCTTATTCTTACACCCACTACCACAGCCACCACCTTCGGCCAGAAAGCCACTCTGTATGCACAGCGGGTCAGGAGACCTGTATTTTGGCTTCAGCTCCACCCCAATTGATGGAGTGACCTTGGGCAAGTCCCTGCACTTTGCTGGGCCTCCCACGTCTCCAACTGTAACACAGGATCATGATCCCTCTTCCTGTCTCCCCTGCAGGGTCACCTGAAGATCACTGGGAGGACGGTTGCTTCAAGTGCTAGGAAAAATGTTGAAAGCATGCTCCGGATGTAAGGGGATCGTGCTGGGGATTAGATAGGGGCTCTCTTGGGCTGCACTGAAGTGTTTGTTTACACCCAGATGGGCCCTGCTGGCGGGGAAATTTAAAGGGAACGTGCTCAGTCAGAAAGCTGCTTGCCAATCACAACTGATCGAAGCATCTCCAAAGTAAGAATGGAAATCCGTGGGAAACAGGGCCCCACTGCCTGGTGTGAAAACCCAACTACTTGGGTTTTCAGGAACGAGTTGAAGAGCAGCAAGGTGGGGCAGTGCTGTGGCCTCAACGTGGGGGCTCAGCCAGGAAATGAAAGAGCCGACCTGCTGCCTTTCCTCTGAGGCCAGGGTCCCCCCAAGCTTGCCTCTCTGCCCATGGGGCTGGGCTTTCAGGAGTTATCTGCATGTCTCACTGAGACTTCCCACAGGACAGTGGGAAAGGCCAGATGATCCCCTTCAGAGAAAAAGTTCAGAGCGAGAACGAAGAGAACTGGATACAGGAAGGAGGTTGGCACTGAACTTGGGAGTCAGGAAGAAGCCTGTGGGGCAGACCCACTGACTTTTTATGACAGTACCACCTGCTTCTCTTCCCAAGATACGACCGGAGGGGCACCATGTATCCCAAGCCTCAAAACTAAGAAAATCTTTGCTTTTTGCAAGAGAGTGTTATTTTTCTTCCCTTTATAGTATGAATCTCTTACCTGGTCTCATCTTTCTCTCTGCTTTGGCGGCCAGGAAGCCCAGAGTCAAATGTGAAATAGAATTCTAACAACTATGTAGGTCTGTATTATGGCCAGAATATTTGTGTTCTTGCTTTTTATGATCCCGATTTCCCACTCAATTTTTCCTAATTCTAATCTGTCATATTTTATTGTTTCATTGTGTGTATTTTCAATGCAAGCCATCTTAATTTTTCTTGTGGAATGAAGAAAGGTACACTTAGGTAAATGACTGAAAATGAGTAGATGATGGATGTCCAAGTACTTACCATGGCTGACAGTGGGGGGCATTTGGTGGGAGAATCACCAGGGTATCAGGGTGAGACTTGCAATCGCCTAGTATCAAAGCCCCTTCCCTATCCGCACCTCACCCCTTAAGATAGTCCAAAGAGAAGGGAGTTGTCCAAGGTCTTATGGCACATTACCTTCAGAGAAGAAATTAATACCTACTTTTCCTGGCACTCAGTTCCCTGATCTTCCCATGACAACAGGCCTCATCCCGGTGGAAGGATGGCATGGTGAAGGTTAGGAAGGTGGCTCACTGCTGGCTTCCATGGCCAATGAAAGCCAACGAAGAAATGGAATGCTCTGTTCTTCCTGCTTCGATGATTAGGAAGTGGGCCCCGGCTCTAGAAGCCTTCTGGCCTGCTGCTGGCTGACAAGGAGCTTGGGCTGCTCACCGTGCCAGAGACCATGCCTCTGGAGTGGGCATGGCCACAGCAGGCAGCTCAGGATGCCAGTCCGTGTCACGGCAGAAGCGGAGGGACTTGTCTGAAGGACAGCGACAGTTTCTTCCGTGAGAGATGCTCTCTTGACCCTCAACAAGCCAGCAGGACATAGCTGAATCTGGCCCACCTGCGGTAGTCTAAGTAAGGCAGGCAGGCACCTCTGAGCAGCAAATAGATTCTGATGTAGTTCATCTTCAAAGTCAGCTGAAGACCTCCATTTGAATCAGATGTAGCATAACTTCGCTTCGCTTTGGAAGTCCCCTCCTCACAAGAGTCCCCCTCCTTCATAGACACCCAACCGGAGGGCAAACAAGCCTTCCCAAGCTTCCCAAAGTGGTCCCATGAATGCCCCCAGACACAGAAACCCAGACTCTAAATTACCTAAAATGAGATTTATTGCATTTCATGCAGTTTGAAGTCCATGCAGCAAAGGAGACTAGCACAATTTTTAATGCATTTTAAAAATAAAAAATGGGGGTGGGGACAGGCAAATGTACAAAGTTCTAGTCTCCTTGGGTCCCTGGGAGAGAAGGGTCTGGAAATGAAACCATCCACTCTCCATGGCGAATGAGTTCATCTCTTAAATGCAAGGAATGTTTCCATGGCCTTTGGGTGCAAACACACAGAGCTCTGGGCCAAGCGCAGGGTCGCAGGAGAGGACCACTAGTGAACAGGAAGTTCCGCCGTCACCTAACTCAATCTGAGGGCAGAACAAGGTGGCAAATCCTGGGGGCAGCAGCTGTTCCAAGAGTCAGGAGGTAACGTACCCCCCTGAGGAGATTTGCTCCTGAAAAGAAGTGGCGGTAAGAATTGAAAAAAAAAAAAAAAAAAGGAAAACAAAAGAAATATTTCTTCAACCACACTCTTCAAGAAAATGCCATAAATATGTTATTTAATATTTTCATTTCATAGCATTGGACACACAGCTCAACATACTGAAATAGTGATTCCTTGGAGAAAAAGTGGAAAAAAGGAAATAAAAAATATTGCATCTTTCTGTTGGAGACTCTTGGCCCCCAGGCGTGGGGTGTGGTGCGCCAGTGTCCTAGCCCTGCAGGAGGCGCGGAGGTCGGCCGGGTCCTCTGGGGAGGGAGGCTGTGCCCATCGCCCGGGGCTGTATGGCAAAAACTGTGTTGGGTGTCCTTGGCCTCGCCAGCTCAGGCCCTCAGTCGCCGGTCACCTGGGGGGCCTGCCCGTCGGAGGGCTGGTTGGCTGACTGGATGAACATGGGCTGGGTGAGGTCCTGGCCGGCAGGCATGGTGACTTGCTGGATCTGGTAGAGCTGCTGCGAGGGGTGGAGAGGAGAGAGTGAGGTCACCCCTGGGAGAGGGGCATGCAGCTCCCTAGGGGCCTCGAGTTGGCTGGGGGCCCCAGCTACCTCAACCACCACCCACTGTAAGGCGTCGGAGGGAGGAGGGGATGTGGAGCTCTGCTGGGGCTGGGAGCAGCAGACACAGGAGGCTCCGGCCCGGTGGGGGGGGGGGGGGTGTGGTGGGCGGGGAAGAGGTGCAGGGAGTTGCATTTCCTGTGGCTTTCACTTCTCTGGGCTCTGCCTCTCCCGTTAGCTCAGAGCCTCGAGCTTGCTGCACGCTGTTCCTCTGTGACAAACACAAGCAATTCGAACCACTGTACCAGCAGGTTGGAAGTCCGCATTTCCCCAACTCTTGGTACTCCTCACTAGCAGGGGCAGTAGGATTACCCCCCTCCTCCTCCTCTCCTCAGAGTATCTGGCTCAGGCTGAGGCTACACTGAGCCTGCATTTCCTATATGGGTGCTGCGAGGAGGGGGCCTGGGTTTAAACACTTACTGAGCCAAGACCTGTGAGGCACTGAGAAGCAGCTCACATAGCCACTATGGGAGGACAGAGCCAAACGGACACTTACTTGACTTCTCAGGTGTCCCCCCAAAAAGCCCACAGGCAAAGAGCCCCCCCACCCCCGTCACAAGAGCCCTGGCATGTGAGCCTAGCACGTGGTACGGGGCAGGGGCCAGAGGTGGGTCCTGATGCCAGCTCCTCTCCCTTCTGGGCAGCAGAGAACATGGGCTTGGGCGTGTCATCCTGTCATGGATTCAGGGGTCTCTGGGACCGTCAGTATGAGGGAAAAGGCGGAGGGAAAGGGAAAGATTCCTGCCTCACAGGAGTTTAGAATTACTGAATTCCAGGCACCAAGAGAGCTCGAGAGGTCACATGTTCTCTGCATTTCAACTAATCCATGCTATTAAAAAGCAGCCTAGCTTAGAAAAAGAACAAGTCCTAGAAAGGGAAACAGAAGACCTGCATTCTAGTCCTGGTTCTGCAATGAAGAGCTGAGTGAGCACAGACACTTCTCATCTCTAGGACTCAGTTTTTACTCATCTGTAAAATGGGGATTGGGACTATAAGATTATTTTCAGCTCCCACAAGCCTAAATCTAAAGGATTGGCACTCCGAATTAAAGACTCTACTTGTTTTAACAAAAATTCCTGCCCACTCGTTAACAGAAAATGGGACAGTTGCCCTAAGCATCCAAACCCAGAGATCTCAGCAGCTACCCCCGACAACCCTTCACCCCCGGCCCCTGCCCAGACTGGGTGTCCTACCTGTCCGTCCGTGAACTGGCTGAACTGCTGCTGCCCTTGCTGCACCTCTGTCTGTGTGATCTGCAGGAATCAAGAAGGCAGAGGAGGCAGGTCAGCTGTGGGGCCTGGTACACCCCTCTGGCAGCCCACAACCAGGAGAGGGTGGTGAAGACCACATGAGACAATGCACAGAGCACCCAGAATGAGGCCTGGCATAGAACAGGGCTGAAGGAGTAGCAGGAAAGCAAGGGTCATCCCCGCTCCCCTACTACCGAAGGCTACTCAGAGCTGGCACCGCACAGAGGACAGGACCCCAGAGCGTGAACTACATACGACCTCCACCACCGCCTCTCTTAACGTCCGCCCCTCACTGCAAGCTCCTAGGTGCTAACATGGCAAGGCCCCACATTTCCGGCTGAGACAGAAAACCCCAGAGTCTTTTAGCCATTGAATGCAGACTGCAAAACGCGGGGCAGAGTGGTGAGTGGTCCCTTTCATTCTTGGAAGGTGGGCTCCGAACCAAACCCGTATCACCTAGATTATCTGACTGGAATAGGAAACACCCTGGCAAGGAGGTGGCCTTGGCCCTGGAAGCCCTGGTGGCACACCTATGAAGTACTTTTTCCGAGACAGGCCACGTGCAGCCCTGTGGGCCAAGCAGGTGGCAGAGCAAGGAAACCATTTTCCACATGTACTTACAGTCTCACGGGGGATTTTAAGTACATGTGAAAAGAACTGCGCTGCCATGTGGAACTGCGTCATAGCGCACCAGCTGCTCAACACAGCCTGGCAGACCAGGAAGAAGACGGGAACGTGCTTGTGTGCGTGTGTTTATCTACCAACACTGGACTAGTGACGTCCTCTGTGTACCACCTCCTGGAACCATCACAGCCAACCTGCCAGGTAAGGGCTGTCCTCTCGAGCGTCCACACGACAGCCAAACACCACCCGTCAGGCTTACCCATGAGGCTGTCGGGGGCGAGGAGGGGACCGGCGTGAAAGGACTTCAAGAGGGTTTCTTACTGTTGTGCCTTGTTTAGGGTCCTTCCCCTCCTACCAGTCTATGAGCGGCTGGAGGGCAGAAGCTCTGTGTTTTGTCTTTACAGCCCCCAATGCAAAGTATTCAAGTAATGTCTGCAGAATAAATGAATGACCCTGAGACAAATGGAAGTATTCTTCATAGATGAGAAGGTCAACCGTGCCCTGTGGCCGGCAGGACTGCCCTTCACATGAGCTGAGAAGAAAGTTTCATTTACCTTTAAATTCCATTTACATATTATTCATTCAACAAACCCATACCAAATACCTACTATGTGTCACAAATAAGATCTGTTGTAATTCAGACTCCAACTGCTCTCAGGTGCCCTCTCCTTGCTTCTCCCCCGCTATCTGAAAACCGGACTCTCCCCACTTTCTGGCTTTAGTTTCTGGTCCCCAAACTGACCTCGGAAGAACCCAAAACTCCTCCTTCTCATTTCCTCCCACCCACATGCCATGAAAAGTTTTTGGATCCCAGGTTAGAATCTTAACAAGGCTTTTGTTTTTGTTTTCGTTTTTTTAAAAAAAGAGGGGTACCTAAGGATGTGACCAGTCTGGAGATGTGACTCCATGCCAGTCAACCCTAAGGAAGTTAGAGAAAAGCCCAGGCCCTTAGGTGAGCCAAGGAATGGGTCTGGAATGGGCCCTTTAAATGATCCCAGAGACTATATGGAACTTCGAAGCCTTGCTTTTGGCTCATTCCTCCTGTTTTCCCAAATGAAATCTTTGGAGACCTGCTCTACAAACTCAGCTCTGTCACCACTGTCAATAGATACATCACCAGAAATGCAACTGGGCCAGACGGGTCCAGCTCTTAAACGATCGCTGCTTTTTTTGGGTCTGAGGCAGAAGAATCCATTAACAATGCCTCCCCTTGACCAGCATCCCCCACCCCCTGCAAATGATGCCCATGGCCCCCAACCCCCAAGCCCAGGGGGGCTACCCCCTCAGCACCTGCGGCTAACAGTCTTCCGTATCTTAGGGCATGAGAGGAGATGAAGGGGGCAGTCTCTGGCTAGGTGTGCATGAGGAAGTAAAATCCACGCAAGCTTTCCAAAGGACACGGGAGTGCCAGAACACAACAGCTATTTGGTTTTAAAGATGGAAACTCAGCCTGACGATGAGGCATGCTGTCAGAACGCCTGCTCTGTCACACATGCACACACATACACCAGGCTTTCTTCAAGTGTCCCTGAGATTTCCCCTCCTTCGCATTTCTTTGTCCCTCAAGAACAAGATAGTAAGAGACACGCTTTGAATCCAGTCCTCCAATAAGCCCCATCTGTCCTTTGGGGTGAACAGATGTGCAGAGTGTGGAGGCGGCTCCTGCTGAAGGGTGAGGTGGCAAGGGAGCTATTGCTGAGCCCTCCTTTGCAGCCAGAAGGCAGCTCCGGCCGGTCCCCTCCCCAAGCCCTGCATCTCTGGGACACATACCTGTTGAGCGTTGGTGGCAAGTGTCTGGATCTGTCCCTGCACGACCTGGGTGCCTGATACAGGCTGGGCTAAGCGAATGTACTGCAGCTGGCCGGCATTCAGCTGCACCTAGAGCAGGGCCGACAAGCAGATACAGGAGACTGAGTGCAACCTCAACAGGCAAACTTCCCATAACCAGAGGTGGTGACTGTCCCCCCAAACCCCCGAGCCTTCCAAAGAAACCTATTCTGAAAGCCGTAACACCCCCACCCGGCAAGTCACAAAACACAAAAGAGGGTATGTTCCCTAAATGGACTTTGGAGAAAATTCCCAGAGGATCTGGTCACATACGTGAGGAACAGCATGGCCACACCCTCAACATCCACTCACTGGCTCTTAGCCGTCTGCTCAGTTTATCTTAGGATTTTATCCCAAAGACTGTCAGACATGATCGGAATGCTTTGTACCTTAAGTGTGGGCCACTCTCTCCTCTATCTCCAAACTCTGCTACCCCAGTTCTGGGGATGGCTGATGTAATACTGAGAAGAGCTCCAGCATCTGCCAGGAACCCAAAGCAGATGGCCGTCACTCCGCACCCTAGCCCTAGTCCTGCCCAACCCCATGCTGCACATCTTGGAAGAAAAAGCTGGCCCGCTTCACTATCTCAGTCCCCAAGAGCCAGGACCAATGGGGGTCTGTGGGACTTTTAGGATCCCTGGTGTTCAGCACTAGCTTCTGGCCAAACTCCTCCCAAGGGGAAGCTGAATCAATAAACCTTTCACAGAAAACTCCATCATGGGAAACCAAAGCTACAAAAATGCCCTTAGAGTCCCTCATGCTTAAGATTAAATCTCAGATAATACAATAATACCACATGCTGCATTTAATTGTGCACTAAAAGCCTTAACTCAGGCTCTTAACGCTCCAGTGTACCATGAAAGTCTCAGTGCCTTGAGCAGGAATGGAGAGACCAAGGCAGTTGGTTGCACGAGAGGAACCGTGGCTCAGCAGAGGGAGTCAGCAGAGCACTACAGACATTTCCACTTGGGATTTGGGGGATGAAAGTGGTGCCAGGAGGACAGGCTGGTCTCTATCTGGGGGCCCAGGCACCACCCTCCCTGGCTGCCCAGCCTGCCATTGTTGCCAGGGTAAGCTTCTTGAGGCGAACAGACTAGTCACGCCTCTTTGTCCTGGAGCAAGTTTTCCCCTCGCCTTCAAGAGCTAATTCCCTTGCAGGGAATTTTACTTCCATGAGGAAAAGGCTAAGAAAAGCACTCCTGCAAGCAGTGTTAAATCTCACTGCTTCTCTGCAACTTCGGCCTCAAAGAGGATTTGAGCTACCAAGAAAAGACTAACACTTGGTAGTTAGTGTAGCTCTTGGAAGTCCTTGGTAGACCAGATTCCAGAATTGTCCACTTATGGCAAAATGGAGGGACATAAAATCTAAATCCATTAAGAATCTGGTTCACAAGAGATGGGGCAAGACATCGTGACGGGCGGTCATTTCCTTCTGAGAATATGCCAAGAGCTGCTGGGAAGTTGTGATGCAGGCCCAGACTGCCACCCCGCCCCCCACGCTAAATCCCATAATGTGGCTTCCAGGCAACAACGCTAAGTTGCTTTTGGGGATGAGGGCAGCCAGATAGAGGCTTGGGAAGTCTCATCTGCTGGGACTGATGGTGGCTGGTCCCAGGAGTCACCAGAACTCCAGCCAAGGAACACAGGATGAAAGACGAAAGCCATGTCCCAAGAATGAGGAAGGTGTACTGACAGCCACAGGGATTTTACATTTCCCAGCTGGGAAGAGGTCTTTGCAGAAATTCAGATGTGACTGTAAAGTTGTATGCCAGATAGTTCCAAGCAGTTGTTAGAAGCAAGAAGCTCCTCTTTTAGACTTAGGTTGAGACATCTGGTGATGCTCTGCCCTCAGTCCTCTACCACAAGGACAGGTCTGGGGAGCCTGGTAGCTTTTTGATGTTAACTCCAGGACCAAAAAGCCTGCCCTATGGGTTTTCTTTTTTTTTTTTTTTTAAAGATTTTATTTATTTATTTGAGACAGAGAGCATGAGAGGGAGGGGGGTCAGAGGGAGAAGCAGACTCCCTGCCAAGCAGGGAGCCCGATGCGGGACTCGATCCCGGGACTCCAGGATCATGACCTGAGCCGAAGGCAGTCGCTTAACCAACTGAGCCACCCAGGCGCCCCTGCCCTTTGGGTTTTCAAAAGAGAAGCGAAGTTTCCTTCGTGAAGGTCCTCTCTATTGGGGAGAGCACTCTGAAGGAATTTAGAAATGCAGACTCCTGCAGAAGGTATCTGAGTATAGCGAATTCTGCAACAAATCTGTGCTATAGTTCTGTGCCCAAAACAGTTAAAAAGATCTGAGTTAAAGTTACTGCGAAGTGGGAACTCTTCTCTGGCTTAAGTGAACTTGTTCTGGCGCCTTCCCATGTAAAACTGAGAACCATTCAAGAGAGGTCTTGGGGTTAGTGGCTGAGACAGTGAGGCAAGGCACCTGTAACTGACGGGGGTGTGGGTGGGTGTGTGTGTGTGGGGGGGTGTGTGTGTGTGAGAGAGAGAGAGAGAGAGAGAGAGAGAGAGAGAGAGCGCGCGCGCTCTAGCAGAGAGAGAGTACACCAAAAGCCCAAGAAAGGAAGGGAAGGTGGGAGGGGAGACAGAAAGATACACAGATACACACACACTACACTTTCTTTCAGTTTTCTCTTGGTCTATTACTCTAACTTAATAAGAACAGTTCCAAAAACAGAGCTTTTTTCAAAGAGGAAGTGGTTAACCAAGTCCAAGCGAGTTTCTCTATCTGCCTACATATCATTTACAATAGGAAGGGCAAGGGGCAGGAAACAGAAGGACTGCTCAATGTCACTCACTTTCTACATCTTTGGTTGGCAAAATGACCAATGTGTAGATGGCAAGTGTTAAGACAGGACACTTTTTTTTTTAACAAAAGAGCAAGTACAAGTAAAAAAGCCAACAAATCCAAGAAATGAAATCCCTCAAGGCACACAGGAAGCAGCAGTCCACAGTGAAGGGATGGATAAGTTAAATGAAAGCCAAAAATACACTTTGCTGCAGGCTCCACTGGGAACTGACTCATGAATATGCAACAAGTGTATTTATGGCCTTCCCTGTACACCTCCCTCTTATTCTCTGCTAATCAAAAGACAGGACTGCCTCACAGGGCCTTTGGGTCTTGGCATGGAAGAGTGGTTACGAGCATTCTCTGCGTAGGTGGAGTGCAGGGAAACCGAGAGAAGCTGCCCCACAGCGGCGAACCTGAGCTGGATTAAAGGAAAGCAGTGAGTATACACTGAAGCAAGTTGTGGTCTGGGTTAACAGGGATACTGGTTTAGAGAAATGTATGTGTACACACACGCGTGTGCCCGGTAGACACAATATTCTGTGTGTGCATTTAAGACCTGTAAGCACTCCCGTTACAACAGAAGCACAGCGCCTTGCAGGTGTGAGCCAGAGCAGGGCTTACCGGAATCTGCTGGATCTCTCCTGTGTTCGTGATGATCTGCTGCATCACCTGCATGGTCTGTCCAGTGCTGCTCTGGGCCTGCTGGGCTTGGCCCTGGGGCTGAGCCTGAACAATCTGCACCTGCTGACCTTCTCCCACCTGCATGGTCACGGGCGTGGTCTAGAAAGAAGAGTGATGAGAAAGGTGATTCAACCCCAACTCAGAGCCATTAGGCTTACCAAGGGGTTAACGACGAGCAGTTGATGAGGAGCAAACCCCTTCCATGGACGCCTAAGCTCATCTTAACACTAATCAACAATACTCAAGAGTCCTTTGGGCCTAGAGCACTGCTAAAGTTACTCTCCAAAATAAAAGATGGGAGAAAGCCATACACATTTTTGGGCTCATAGTACAGAGTATCTTCCCAGGCCCCAAACATCTCTATGGTTCAAATGCTGTAGCTTCCCAAAGCCCCTTCAGTGACAGGCACATATGGTACAAAAGAATCCAAAGCAACCATGATAGTTCCCTTAAGACATGGCCAGAGTCAAGTCTGGAGCAGGTGAATCTGGAGAGTCAACTAAATGGAGAGTGGGGTCAGGACAAATTTACTAAGTTCAGGACCTTGGACTCCTTTCTAGGCATGCCAGACACTGGAAGGAAAATGAAGTGCACGCTGGCTTCACGCAAGCAGCAGAATGACTCCAGCCCACACTGACCAGCTGGCTGCTCTGGACCAAGCACAGCTTCCCAAGGGGGGAGGTAAACACTGCTAAGACCTGGATGCTAACCGAGGCTACCCCTAAACACCAGAATTTAACAAAGCAAGAACTCTCTAAAACAGGAACCTTAGATTTAAGAAATTTCTGTCCAATGTACATGACTTGGCAGATGTGTCTCTCATACACACTTCATGGATTGCAGTCCCATGAAACTTACTCCTTTGAGCGATGGTAGACTTGAACTGTCAAAAGGGTTGGTCAGTCACTTGTTCAAATTTCAAAACTTTAGCCTCAGATGTGATCTTTACAGACTACCTAGAGCAGGGAGCCCAGAACATTCTGTTCATCTGCTGGGGGAGGGGGTGGGGAGTAGTGGGGCATGGTGATGGGGGTGGGGGTAGAGGGTGGTGGTCATGGTGCTGGAAGGAGGGTGGAATCTTTTAAACCACACCTACACCCCCAATGCCCCGATTCGGGTATGATGCCTCCCCACTCTGCATTCAGAATCACTTCAGTAAGAAGACGATGAGAGTCTCAGTGGCTCCTGGGCTTCTATCGATGTTGCTATTCTGATGCTCTTACGTTTCTGACCGCACAGGTCTCCTATGCATCTGAGGTTACAGGGGAAGGGGACGTGTTCTAGGAACTACAGATGACATTCACAGGATTACTAGGTAAGGAGAAAATACTATGACCTGGAGGTCGGGAGGAAAGAGGACAGAGGGATCTATGTAAAAACACATGTGGGAGGCTAGGACAACAGGAAACACCTCCCATTCTCACAACAGCATTCTCAACTCAGCCTATTCCCCCGACCTCCAGGAACAGAAGTTTCCAATTTTATGACAGAACACACAGGATTCACTTTACCAAAATATGCTTTCCTTCCAACTTTAGTAAGTATTCTGTCCTGCAAAGGTTATCTGAACTCAACTTGAAATAGCCATTACTACAGGTCCAAGGAGGGGTGACACAGCACAAGGCCACCCTGAACCAGCAGGACAGAGAACAAAAGCTGGGAGACACTGGGAGAGACCAACTTCATCCCTGCAAGCCTCATCAGCTCCAGCTCTCCTCTGAGGTGGCAAAGAGAGATGAAATTCTTGTTGACTAAAAAAAAAAAAAAATGCATACTGCCAACTCATCACTGAACTTTATCAACTCAATTTTCCCAAGAGGATTTCCAAGGTATTTCTAAATCATTTCAGGAAAATAAAGGCTTGTGTTAGCATGACAGCTGTCAAATCACGTATGGTGTGTCCTGCTGTCAGAGCACAACAGCCACGAGCTGCTTAGGATGTTCAGCCAATCAGAGCCTGCCCCTGGTGGACTCCCTTGAAGTTTGCTCCGTAAAGGGATAAAGCCTTCGGCAGGGAAAGCTCTCACCACCGCAGAGGCACAAGCATTAGCCAAAGAAGGTCCCTTAGGCATCACGGTATGGTGAACGCCCTGAAGCAGGGACTGGGCTGCAATCGATTATCTCTGAACCCCTCCTGCCTAGCACAGTGTCTGGCAAAGAGAAAGCACCCTAAAACTTCTGTTACATGGATTAAAAAGTGAGACAGGGAATAAATCCTAAAATCTTAATTAATATTTAAGTCTACCTCCACCCCAATTTTTTTCTTCTAGGCAAACCCAGCTCCTTACCCACAGATACAAGGCTATCGGCAATGTGTCCTCTGCCTCTCTTTTCAGACTTGCCTAGATATCCCCCGTGCTGACTGTACCCTCCCACCACTCCCTGTGCGGTTTCCCACCTCCAAGCCTTTGCCTGTGCTGTGTTCTCTTCTGGAAAGCCCTCCTTCCCCTCTTTATCTGATTTGTTGCCATTGTTCCCTCTAAGATTCGTATTATTCCCTTCAGGGAACCTTCTCTGACATCCGCTTCTACCACTTCCCTCACGTTTTGTTAGTTTTTTGTTTTGTTTTGTTTTGTCAGAGAGAGAGACTGAGCAAGCAGGGGGAGTGGCAGGCAGAGGGAGAAGCAAGGAGTCCGATGCGGGACTCGATCCCAGGACTCTGGGATCATGACCTGAGCCAAAGGCAGACGCTTAACCGACTGAGCCCCCCCAGGCACCCCCTAGATATCCCTTTTGATGTGATCCCATAACACCCTTTACACATCCCTAAGTGTTTCTTACACTTCCCACGTGTGGTATTATAATCTTTAAGTATTTGTACCTTACTAGATGGTGAAAATTCTTAAAAATAGGGAGTTTTATTCATGCTTTTTATCCCTAGCACACAGAATAGGGTCAATGTTTGGTGAATAAATTAATGCTTGACCAGGAATTGGATTCAGAGCTGAGAGAGCAGAGTTCTCTACAGCCTCTCATGATCCCCAACAAACATGGATGTTACTGCTTTCACAACAATACCACTGGGGAGAGAGAATATTCTGATCGCTACTGTAAAAAGAGAAAGTCCCTTGACACAACTGTGGTGCAACAGAGAAATGACAGGGAGAAGGGGAGGAGAGGGATGCAAGCTGGTAACAATGCCTAATCTCCTCCTTAAAGGTGTAACACAGTCCAATTCCAGCATAGGCACAAAGAGCAGACGTGGGGTCCACTTACAATACCTCCGACAGGGATGTCACTACTCTTCATGGGGGAACGATACAGACGTTTTCCCTTAGCTCATGGGGATCCTGGAGAGCGTCTTATTCACTGCACTCTCCTCATTTGACCCTGAGAAAACCAGGGCCCAGAGAGGTTAGGGTCACACATCACCTGGGTGTCTGAATGTGGGGAGAAGCCCAAGTTTCCAGGCTTCAACTCCAGGGCCCTCTGATGACTGGCCTGCCTCTCCACCCAGGCCAGCCCTTCCCCGTCCCAAACCTAAGTGGCGCGGGCTTGCTGGCAGACACTCCGTGCTGCTCACGGACCTGGCCCTGCTGCGGCTGCGCAATGATGATCTGCCCAGGCTGGATGGTGGTCGCAGAGCTGCTGGTCTGCTGGCCCTGCTGCTGCCCCTGGACTTGGACGGCGGCAGGCTGCTGAGCCAGCGTGAAGTAGTACTGGACGGGCTCAGCAGGAGTCACAGACTGGCGCACCTCCTCCTGTGGGGTAGAAGGAGAGGCAGGTAAGAGGAAAAGAACGGACTCAGCAGCCGCCACAGTGAATTTCCATTCTTCCCCCAAACGGACTCTGTGCAGTTGCCTGCTGAATGCTGAGCTCTCCACATTTGAAGCCAAGGGAAAGTGGAATTCGAAGAGACCAGTTGTGCTAAATCAAACTAAAAATAACAGATTCCATAGGCTTCACAACACATACAGCCAATTTTCAGAAGTACAGAGTAATCACCCATTGCGTGATGAGCTGCAAATGGGCAAATAATTACTGTAACTAAAAACCACGCACCAGCAGTGCTTGTCAGTAAACGCTGTCAAGGCCTGTGATCTGCAGACGGTGCTAATTGCGAGCACTGGGAAGATGCTACCCAAACATCAAGCTCTCGGGCTGGCCCCCAATCTCCCAGATAGGCAGCACTCTCCTTATTTGGTGCCCACCAGCTCTGGAGGGACAGAGCAGGGGAAAGGGAAACAGGGCTTTTCCTGGGCTGGATTTTTAGAATTGAATGTCAGGATTGAGAGCACCGGTAGGCAAGTGCCCAGCTTTTCACAGTTGGGTCACTGAGGGCCACGTATATCCAGTGTCGTATCTGGTTCTGGTTGTACTTAGCCACAGAAGCGCAACCCAGGGGGCCTGAGGGACAGCTCTCCGCTGGGAGGGCTGCCTTGGCTGACTAGGGAGGCCGCATTCTGTCCGATCTGCTGGGTGAAGAGACCGTTCCTTCTTCAGCTGACGTTTTCCATGGCAGAAGGAGTAAACAACCCTCTCCCAGCCACCTTGAGCTCACAGCTGAGAGTGTAGGATGTTTACACACACTACGGCATGGTTAGAGCCTGAGGGTCCGGGGTTGATAGGCCCCTGACCACTGACACAGAGATCGGCGTCTGCTCCGGAGGGCCCTGCGACACACGGTGCCCCTGCCTGGGACAACAAAAACAACAGAAACATACAACCACTTGGGCTGGCTGAGCAGAAAATTAGCTTAATTTACTCACTGCCTTGTTCTGGGCTAAGTTTGCCAGGTTCAAGAAAAGAGGAAAAGACATTTCTCCAAGGTATAGAGATGCTGTGGACTGCCTCAAAGCTCCCCACAGTGACAGTGACACAGTTGGTAATGACCGCATACCCTCACTAGGTTAAGTGCCCCAATCTCTGGTGCACAGTCCCTTCCCCACCATACTTTGTTGTACTTGCTTGTCAAAATTCACTGCCTTCCCTGCTCGAGTGAAAGTGCTATGAGGGCTCAACTCTCTCTTGCTCTTCGATGTTCCAGTCATTCATTCCCTTATAGGAAGGCACTCAATAAGAGGTTGCTGAATGATGGACAGATTTATAGAGTCAGGCACAGAGCTGCGGG
Source organism: Mirounga angustirostris (assembly GCF_029215605.1). Taxonomy (NCBI): domain Eukaryota; kingdom Metazoa; phylum Chordata; class Mammalia; order Carnivora; family Phocidae; genus Mirounga; species Mirounga angustirostris. The sequence goes on from NW_026991712.1 coordinate 158,803,808, forward strand.
TAGGAAAGTGGTTTGTTTTTTTTTTTTTTAGTAAGCTTTATATCCAATGTGGAGCTTGAACTCACAGCCCCAAGATCAAGAGTCGCATGCTCCTCTGAGAGCAAGCCAGGTGCCCCAGAAAGTGCTTTTCTAAAACTTAAGTTGGTAGTATGACATATTCTCTTGAACGCAACAGCTTTTACCAACAGAAAAGAGTACCTAAACTCTCTCTTGCTACCTCTAGGATTCTGTGGCCATGGTGTGGGGAGAAGCTTGTAACCCCTGCAGAACAGGGCTTGCCTGGGGACTGGGGGCCCCGGATACTAGAATTAGGACTGCTGACAACTAGCCTTTCAGGAACTGGGGTCTCGGCATCAAAAGATCCCCTAATGGCCACCCACCCAGCCTCAGCAAACACTTTTAACATTCTGGGTTTCCAAGCTAGTCCTCAAACATGAACGAATTTTCTAGGGTAATGTGTTCTGTGCTTTAGACCCAAACAGTCTGAACCCTGAACGTAACCATACTGAGGCAGAAAAAAAAGGAGGTCCCCTTTATTCTCGTCTAGGTCTGTTTCCAGCATAATGTAACTGTAACAACAGCACCTTCTTTTCAACTCAACTTTTCACCATTATAAATAAAGGTCAGCCTGTCAACTAGCTCTTGGCTATGGAAGGGATAAATACTGATACCCTCCCTTACCCAAGAAACAGAGGCCAACTGCTCTTTTTAAAGCTCTTGAAATAGGTTCAATATATTTATTTTCCACTGAGAACGTCCTTCCCATTTTATAAAAAACATCAATCACTATACTCTAGACCTAACTTACAAAAGCTCTTGGGTAAATGAGAGGGTAGAGAGGATTGAGACACCCCCAGAAACAATTTGAAGGAAGTCGGGGAGGAGGGAGAAACTGACATTTCCCAGCCCCGACCTGGGACTGTTCTTTCTCCAGTTCTCTCTCACTGCAACTGACCTGCAAGTGAATACACTCTCGCTGCCAGACAAAAAGCAAATCCTTGAAGCAACCCTTTCAGAAACCAAAATACTCCTTGCCAAAAACTGTGGCCGCAGGTAAAGAGCTTCTCCTATACTGCCTACCACACCCTCTTAGTTGTTTATGACCTAGGCAGTGCCGAGGACACTCTGGAAGTACCAAGTAGAGGCGCTTAGGCTGGTGTGTGAGCACCAGGCATGACTGCTCTTGAATCACTGGAATGGAAGGAGGCACATCTAAGGTTCGTTTGCATTATGAAGATTCATCCGGCCAATGGAGGGCAAGCTAGCAAGGGAATGATTATGCTTGGTTTAAAGAAATGGGTGAAGAGACAATGACATTTCAATGGGCAGGAACTTTCAACTCATAGCTTTAGTGGGGTAGAAGTCAGCCTCAACTATCTCCTGCTTCTGAATAGTCTTTACTTGCTTCCCCAAAGAACAAGAGAAATTTTCCAAGCATCTCTGAAAAGTCAAGGACCTTAGATCTACAACTCAATATTTCTGGCTAGTTTCTTTCTCCAGCAGTGGGAAATGACACCCTGTGCTAGAACAATCTCGAATGACTGGATCAATCCAGAATGGGGCACTTGCCCAGCTTTCGCAGTGGCCTCCCTGACCAGAGGGCTTGCTCTTGGAATCTTTTCAGAAGGGGAGACTGACAAACGTCAGAGAATGAGCAGCATCCCAGCCTCAGGCCATCACTACAGAGTTGTGCAGCCAGCTCCAGACTGAAAAAAGTACATTCGCTTCAGTAGCCAGAAATGAACTGCTGCCTCCTTCAGAAAGGGTGAGTTTTGGAGAGTAGGCGCTTTTAGAGGACTTAAGGAGGTGCCAGCCAATTTGGAACTGGAGAAAACTTCATGTCTACAGAGGATTAAAAGTGCTATCTTAGAATTTCAGGCCAGCTTTCAGCAATCTCAACCTTTCAAAGGCCAGGCAGCACCTGTCCCCAAAAGGACACCAATCAATGGTTTGAACACCTAACAAAGACCTGAATCCAGGCAGCAAGGAGCTGTTTCAGCTAGAAACTTTAAAAGGAGATGGATCACAGCATTATGAGTCAGGCTAGGATGGAACTAGGAGCTGCCTGACACCCCGAGAGAGCCAGGCACTGAGGACCTGAGGAAGGGACAGAACATGACCCTCCCCTCCAGCCAGTTGGTTCAGCAGACAGCCCACAGAGAATGAGCAAGAGTTAGCACAAGGCCTGATTGTCACAGGGCTCACCACCTTGTTTTTAAAGGGAGCTTCTGAAACAAATTCCAAAAAGGAGAGCAATGGTGTGGTAGCATTTGTTTTGGAGGAAGAGAAGTGGTCTGAGTTCTCATTGTACGGACTTCTCAGAGAGGAGGGAAACACACCAAGAGGAGGAACTGAGCCCATGGGCACAACCCTGCAATGGTTTCAAAGGCGATGCGCAGCTGGGGACGACCGTGGCAGCCTGCCGCTGTAAACATCCGACTGAAAGCTCCTCTGAACACCTTACAGCTTCCAGTCAAGGATGTTTACAGTAGCAAAGACTGCCCAGAAAGAACGGAGCCGCAGTGAGGCGCCCTGCTCTAGTAAGGAGGGGACAGAGGGCCTGCTGATCCAAAGGCCCCCAGGCAGGGTCAGGATTACAGATGTCCTTTAAGATGCCCACTTCTACACTTCCTGACTGGTTATTAGTGCGAGACAGCATAGGAGAATGGTTGTCACTGAATGACTCTGTTCTAAGGATAATATATTATGAAATAATTAATTAAAAACACTTAAAATTTTATTAACAAGATAAAGCAAGCAGAACAAAGCACAGCTTTGCTCCTGCCAGACACTGCCACTATTCCCCAAGTGTCTCTAACCACACCTACTGAGTCATGCAATCCGCGTGCCTCAAACAATGAGCTATACAGGAAAGGAGTCTATTACAATTGCAATTAAGAGCTTGATGCACCCAAGGTGCTGAAAAAAAAATCAGTGTGACCTTTGGAGAGGGGCAGGCAAAAGAGAGGCAAAGACAGATATTCACATTCTTTCCCGTGATTGCTTAGAAAACAGTTTAAGTGGTGGTTCTCAAATTTGGCTGCACATTAAACACATCTGAAAAGCTTTAAAAAGTACTACGGCCTGGGCCTCCCCCTCAGATTCTGATTCAGCTGATGTGGGGTAAAACCCAGACGCTAGTATTTTTTAAACCCTAACAGGTGATCTAATGTATAGCCCGAGCACTACACAGAGAACCGCAATCCAGAGTAAGAGAAAACCCAAGTCCATTCACTCCAAACACCACTGTGCACATAGAGAAGCTGTTTCTTTAAATCTTGAAAATCTAAAATCTGTACCTGGCTGGGAATGTTCTCCCATCCCAGGTTAAGAACTCTGAGAGACTCCCTCGGGTACCGTGAAAAGAGCTTCACTTTACTGTTTGTAACTTGTCTTTCTCATTTTGTCTACTTTCACTGAAATACTACCTCAGAGGCACTGAGTTAAAAGTATCCATAAATGAGTAACAGAGGGAGATGTTAAGGATGGATCTGGTCTAGAGAAAGAAAAGCAAAAGGAATAGCAAATGACTTGAGCTGAGAGAGGAAAAGGAGCATATCTGACACCAGTATGCAAGGTGCTCTTCGGTCAGAAGCAGGAGCGAGGCCTTCCCAGCTCACCTGACGCTTTGGCGGTTTCAGTTCATCTCTTGGAACAATATCGATGAGAAAGTCAAACTGATCAAATTTTGTAATTGCCATGGCGATATCATTCCTCTGTAACAAAGAAAAGCAGGGTGAAAAATTAGCCGGCGGAGAAACTAGTTCACCTGGCTTTACACCCTCCATGTCACAAGCAAGAGAAGATAATGACTCTAAGCCAAACTCAGTGACCACGGCTAAGGCTATAGCTGAAATACGCACAGCCAGACTCACAAACTTCAAGTCAGACTTGATGGACAGACACTGACAAAGATATACATGTAGTTCATGCTCTACTAACTGGGTATTTGAGTCTCCAATTATGACTACCACCTCTGCCGGATCCTACCCCAAGTCCTCCCCACAGTTGTTAAATTATCATCCTCCAGCTAGCAACCTCAACTGGCAGGTTTCTGTTCGCTGTGTGGTTAGCAAGGTTAGGCTATTATTCAATCTTATAACCTTTGGGGATCTCTACTGAAATCCTAATTGAATAACTTTTTACAGTATTTCCAAGTCACTGGATCTATAGAATATTAGTTCCCATAAGGCTATGATTTGTATTTTGTAATTTAAAGTCACAACGTTAGGGGCGCCTGGATGGCTCAGTCGTTAAGCGTCTGCCTTCGGCTCAGGTCATGGTCCCAGGGTCCTGGGATCGAGCCCAGCATCAGGCTCCCTGCTCCGCAGGAAGCCTGCTTCTCCCTCTCCCACTCCCCCTGCTTGTGTTCCCTCTCTCACTGTGTCTCTGTCAAATAAATAAACAAAATCTTTAATAAATAAAGTCACAATGTTAAATCCATGGTTTAAATCTTGTTTAATGTGACTTGAATACCAGAAGTCTGAAGTTGTTACTAGAACTGACTACATGATACTGAAACCAAGACCTGTTCCAATGGAATTCTAAGAGTGATACTCCCTTTCTTTAAATAATAAAATTAAAAATTTTTTTAAAAATTAAAAACTATTAAAAACACACTATGTATCCTTAAGATTCATGTAATTTCACTGTATGAATTTTAAAGCAAAAGAAAAAAAAAAACAAGAAAAAATAGTGAACTCTAGTGAATGATATGCGTGTTGAAGTCTTTAGGGGAAAGTAAACTTTGAAATGCATTTTAAAATAGATCGGGGCGCCTGGGTGGCTCAGTCAAGCAAGCATCCTTGATCTCAGCTCAAGTCTGGATCTCGGGGTCATGAGTTTGGGCCCTGCACTGGGGGGCCCAGTGTGGAACCACTTAAAAAAAAATAGGTTACTTGATGGACAGAGGGACAGACAGATATGAGGATGAAGTGAGTAACTGTTAACAGTAGGATCTGTGTGGTGGTGAGTATATAAACACTATTAACTTTGCTTACGTTTGAATGTTTTCGTAATAAAATGTTGGGGGAGAAAGTCAACATGGTAATAGAAATCCCTAACAATCTCTATATATCACATCTTAAAAGAGGTGACTCACCAGACAAAATAAAAGGGGATGGAAATTTTCTGTTTTTTTCCTCCCCTTGTCTCTGTGATGGCCCCAAGCCACTGAAATGCAAAACTCCAATGTACCCTTCTTGCCAACCCCCAGCTTGATAATAAACCCTCTACCCGAAGCAGGGCACATCTTAAGGCTGCCAGGTCTCATTTAAGATCACTACGATATTGTATCACATTCCTGATGATGTCACCTACTCAAAGCTACCTAACCAGCTCATCTACGGATGGAAATGGGGGGGCGGGAGGGGTGGGGAACCAAATAATAAGCACCTCCAAACACACACCAAAGTGTTCTACAGTTTTTTGGAAACACAAACATACTTCAGTTGGTCTTTTTAACATTTTATTTTGCCTTTCTTCATGCTAGTGATATTTTACTGAATACTCATATTCAGTAAAACACAGAAATATTAAGGATACAGCTTGATGAATTTTAATAAATATATGCAGCCAGGTAGCTATCACCCAGATATGATTATAAAAAGTGTCCTTCTCTCCCTTTCCAACCAATTGCCCTCTCCCGAATCTGAGGCAACCACTACTCTGATTTCTATCACCATAGAAAGTGATAGTGTATGGTATCATGGGCTATTATAATTTTTTTCTCTGGCTTCTTTTGCTTAACATAATTTTTCAGATTCACCCATGTTGTATGGATCAATTGTTTTTTGTTGTTGTTGCTGTTGAGTAGTAATCAATTTTATGAACATATCCCTTTTATTTATACATCCCCATCTTGGTGGATACTTGAGTTGTTTCCAGTCTTTGGCTATTATAAATAAGGTTGGGCGCCTGGGTGGCTCAGTTGGTTGAGCGACTGCCTTCGGCTCAGGTCATGATCCTGGAGTCCCTGGATCAAGTCCCGCGTCGGGCTCCCTGCTCGGCAGGGAGTCTGCTTCTCCCTCTGACCCTCCTCCCTCTCATGCTCTCTCTCATTCTCTCTCTCAAATAAATAAATAAAATCTTAAAATAAATAAATAAATAAATAAATAAATAAGGCTGTTATGAACATTCCTATACAAGAAGGTCCACCCTTTGGGGTATATACCTAGGAGTGGGATGGCTGTGCCATCCAGTAGGGTTATGTTTAAGCTAATTAGAAAGTGCCAAATAGTTTCCCCAAGTGACTGTACCACTTCACATTCTGCCCAGCAGTACTGTAGGAGTTTCAGTCTCTCCATTTCCTCATCAACACTTGGTACTGTCAGTCCCATTCCAGTGGGCGTAAACCAATGTCACATGGTTTTTATTTCTATTTCACAGGGTACAATGATGTTGCACACCTATTCATATGTTTACTGGTCATTTGGATTTTTTTTTTTTTACATTTTTTATTTATTTATTTGAGAGAGAGAGCGCACACACATGAGCAGGGGGAGGGGCAGAGGAAAAGGGAAAGAGAATCTCCAGCAGACTCTCCGCTGAGCAGGAAGCCCGACGTGGAGCTCTATCCCAGCACCCTGAGATCATGACCTGAGCTGAAGTCAGATGCTTAACCGACTGAGCCACCCAGGATATCTTCTTTTTTGAAGGGCCTGTCCAAGTGTTTTGCTCATTTTATTTTTCAATTTGAATTGATTTTGAAGATAACTTTAACTGCATCTCTCTAGAGCCATAGGCTTCTTTCAAAGCAGCATAAAGTAAGTTTGCCATGTTTAGCTGCACTAGAATATAGGTTTCCCAAGGGTGGGGGTTTAGGTCTGTTTTGTGTGTTAATCCCCAGAGCCCAGAACAGCGCTTGGCACATTGTGGGTGTTCAATAAATATTTGTAGAATAAATATGCATGCATCTTTGATTTGGAGGTAAGGGAAACAAAGGAGAAAACAATTTACTTTCCTGGCTTTGTTATTGAAAGATTGCCAGTGTCTTCTATCTGTCACACCCTTCCTCTTATGTCTAGGAAACCTTTCCTCCAAGAACTAAGGCTTGGCTGTTAAGAGAAAGGCCTCCAGAGCCAATGACCAAGGGTCTTCATACCATATAAATGTTGATTTTTTTCTGGATTAAAATTTTTAAAAAAATGAAAAAGAAGAAGGAAGGGATTCCCAGGAAGGCAGACAAGGAACAAAAAGGCAAATGAGGTAGGTGAGATGGATTCTTCCTGGGACTATCCTTTCCTGGCGTCTCTCAAGCTTCCAACCAGAAGTTGTTTACATCTGGAAATAGATTGGTATCACTTTAGCCTGTTTATAATGAGGGCTCACCAAGTGAAGAGTTCAGTCACTGAGCTGTGAAAACCACAACAATTGGCAATGAGATTCTTGGTGGGGAAATACTGTCAAGGCTATAGGGCAGGTCTGCCTCACAACAGTGAAGGAAGATGCCAATTTCACACATTAACTTGACAGAAATCTAAGGAAGAACAATCTTTGGCCCAAAACCACGCAAGAGAAGCGGGTGAAGGCAAAGGCAGCTGCTTGCCCAGTTTCCCCATGTGCATCTTTATTACCTGTAGAGTCCGGCGCTTGTTATCCTCTGTGTGGATCCAGGCTCGAAGAGTCAACTCTGTGATAAAAATCTGGGCTGCCTTGGCAAAGAGCACAGGGGCTTCTGCACTGATCATCTGCAACAGACGTAGGCCCTCCCTGTCAATCACCAACATGTCATTCAAACCAATCCATTTGTCCCTTCCCTCATGCCCTGCCATGGACAATGGGGCAAGGTTTGAAAAATGAGAAGGCGATAGCTTCAAGAGATCCCAACGTAAAATAAATCCACAAGTAGGGACAAAGCAGGTAGCAGGTAGGAGAAAGGAAGAGGGGAGAAGAACATTTACTTTTCTAGGACCTACCATGCACTTTCTTATTTTCCTAATACACTTTCAAAGAAACTAGGGTTTAGGAGAGGAGAAGTGACTTGCCCATGGTCACAGAGCCAGTAATTGGCAGGGTTTAGGTTCTAATGCAAGGAGAGACAATGTGGGGAAAGATAATGAGTTTGAGAACTGATGGATTTAGACAGAATTTCAGGCTTCCCATTCCCATCCTTCTGGGCTTTATTTTTCACATACCGAAAAAAAAAGACAACCTTCCTGTGTTGCTGTGGGAATCAAACGATACATGTAAAAGCACCCAGCACAGGGCCTGGCATTTAGTAAGTGCTCAAGAAATGTAAGCTGCCTTGCCATGTCTGACTTCAAAGTTCAAGCTCTTGATCAAACAAGGCTCTGAACCTTTGGTGAGGTGGTCTGTGCAGGACAGAGCCATGGGAAGAGGTCTGGAGTTAAGGAAGCAGGAGGTAAAAGAACTGGGATCTTGGTTCTTCTACTCTGGGTGAGTCACTTCCATATCTTTATGACGGCACTAATAATTGTTATCCTATCAAATCTCACAGGGTGTCCATGAAAAGGAAGGAGAACTAATAAAAGGGGAAATTACTGTGAACTGTTAGTTTTCTATACAATCACAAGGGACTATTAGTTTTGAGTGATAAGGAGAGAGCGTTGCTCTCTCTCCAAGAGTTGAAATGGGAGGTGGGCTCCTAGGAATACAGAAATAGCTGCCTGCAAGGAAACCTTCTCTGGGGCGTTAAGTCACATAAAACAACTCACAGACAGAAAAGTTAGAACGGGATCAGTATCATTATCAAACATTTCTTAGAGCTCACATTGACAACTAGCGACTGCAATGAGATGCTAATTGAGAAGATGGCACTGTCCTGCTGATTTGATGATTCGTGTTTACCATTTACCCTGCACAGTGAAAAGGATGGGTGATTCAAAAAGCAAACCCTCAGCATATTATCAACATCTGGAAAACAGGATATCCCTAATTTCCAGAGAAGCACCATATAATAATTAAAACTGTTCAATTTCAGCTCACTTAACAATTTAGACAGGAGCCAAATAAAACAAGAGACAATAACGATATTTTCATTCTGCTTAAACTTTGAGCGCTGCAGAAGTGAGCGACAACCTACCCACCATTATAGCTTCAATATGAATAATAAGAACGAATATGAATTCACCTTCACGTCTTCATCCAGTTTCATAATCTTCTTAATACGAGCCAGTGGGAGTTCCTGTACTCGGAAATCTTTCTGAAATGAGTAACAAGAGGGACATACATGTGGGGACAATCAGCAGGGCATGTCAGGCACCATGAAACACTGTGACTGGCCTAGTCTCTCCTTTCCAAAAATACAGCAGGAGAGGAGGTACCGATTAAATGAAGAGAATCCAAGTCCTGGAGCAAAATTCTTCTTAACCCATGCAGAGTTTCAAACAATTGAAAGATTTCAGGATAAACTACAATGCCATCTAACAGCACCCTCATGAAAAGCAGACCCAAATGGTATCAGACTCTTTGCTGGCACAATACAGAGGTGCATTATGAGCATCTCCTCCACACCCCCACTCCCACCAAAGCTTACCAAGTCTGCAATATGCAGGTTAAAATGAGATTTTTGCCTCGGGGAATTCCTTTAAGTTGCCAGTTCTTTCTTCTATTCTGGGACTATAAGGGCAAGGTGCTGCCAGCACCCGACCACGGTGACCCACAGCTGTCTTCAGCCAGTACTGGCTGACACTGGCTACTTCTGGCCTTTGCAATGACACCAGAAATCAGGGAGGAGGGCCTTTCCCGTCACAGCAGCAAAGGCCTTGTCTCCGAAGTTTGCCTGGAGGTGGGGGTGGGAGCCGAAGAGTATGGCGGAAAAAGGATGAATTTATCAGCTGCCTTTTTGGAACAGCCCTGGCACTTCTTTCTTTAACAAACAAGACTGGGCTGGGAGGAAACCACATGACTTTACTGTGGATAGGATTTAGGAAAGGGCTTTTTGACCAGCACTACTTCAATTATTTGCGATTTAAGCCCTTTTTTATTTTGATGCTACTGGTACTCAAACACATGCTCAGTGATGGATGTAATTCTAGAAATAAAAATCAATTCTGCGTTTCAAAGCTGCAGTGAAGAGAAGGGTGCAAAGGCAGAGATTGGCTAAAATCAGTGAAACCCCTACTGGGCCCAGGTGTTAAGTGCCAGATTCTATAAGTGGTCTGAAATGTGACTCACCAAGCCCAAGGTGCTCACCTGGGAATTTGCACCATCACGTTATGGAAGGAGCAGCTATTACTTGAGATTTAGTATAATGAATGTGCATAAGCGAACTTTCTTTTCCAAAACCAACAGAAACCCTCAACTATATGTCAAAGAAGGCAGTGGGGCCTTTTGGAAAAAGGTCACCAGCCTTCCCAGAATCCATTTTTATGACTACAGAAGGAAGAGTTTTATTATGATAAAAGGCACACTAAAACACTAGATACCTCCTCACAAACCCAACAAGCAGCATGGGACCACTCACCTCTACAAACCTCCAACACCATTTTTTTTTCTAATCTTTTCCCTTTCCAGCATTTTCCATGAAGGTAAAACATTTTCCATGAAGTCTCTACTAAAACTAACACTGGAGTGGCAGGGCTTTACAAGTCCAAATTATTAAAATCTCACCAAAAAAGACAGCAGGATATACTCTTTCTGTTCTTATTTTTTTCTCCTCTTTCATTGACTCATTCATGCAACTCAACTAAAAGTGAGTGTATGGTACCTGCTACTGTGTAAAAGATGCAAATCTATTCTTACCCTTGAACAGATTATAGTTTAATTGTTAGAGACTGCCATAGAAAAATATTATAACCCCCTATGCTATAGCAGGGTGGGGGTATAAAATCCCACAGGGACAAGAAAGGAAATAACCTGCCGGCAGGGCAGGGGGAGGGGTTGGAATGAACGAGAGGAGCTGGCAAATGCTCCGCAGAAGGGCTGACATCTGAACTGTGTCTAAGGGATGTTACAAAAATTGCTTGTTGGAAAAGTATGAGAATGTCATTCAGACAGAAGCAGAAGTACAGCAACACAAAAAACATGGCCTATTTAAGTTTTAAATGTATGATCTTAGTACTGAGAGAAGCAGTGGGTAAGAGGATGCTGGACTGGGGCCAGACCCTAAAGGGATTTAAAAAAACATTTAACCACAGAAATCAATCACTGGTCTTCCTTCTTGTGTGGCAGATCACACAAAATGATGATGCGAAACAGAAATGCCAAGGAGAATGCTGGGGATAATTCCTCTGGAAGGCCTCCCAGGATGATACACACACAGCACAAGATTATGACCACACGGTCTAACCTGCTTGCACGTGCACTCTCACTGGGCTTGGTTATTTAATGTATTTCCACATGACTGCTCTAAAATTCCTTTTTTTTTTTTTTAAATAAGTCAGTCAGAGAAAGACAAATACTGTATGATTTCACTCATATGTAGAATTTTTTTAACAATATATTTTAAGATTTTTTTTTTTTAAAGATTTTATTTATTCATTTGACATACAGAGATACAATTTTAGTATATGTGCTGCCGAAGCGAGCACGACATACAGAGATACAGAGAGGGAGAGAGAGAGCATGAGCAGGGAGCCCGATGCGGGGCTCGATCCCAGGACCCTGGGATCATGACCTGAGCCGAAGGCAGACGCTTAACCATGTGAGCCACCCAGGCGCCCCTATTTTAAGATTTTTAAGATTTTATTTATTTGAGAGAGAACACAAGAGAGGGGCGGGTCAGAGGGAGAAGGAGACTCCCCGATGAGCAGGGAGCCTAACGTGGGGCTCGATCCCGGGACTCCGAGATCATGACCTGAGTTAAAGGCAGACACTTAACTGACTGAGCCACGCAGGTGCCTGGGCTCTAAAGTTTCTTAACCAAAGCCCAAAGCTGATAAGACGACCTCTTTCCCCAACCTCAAAGAGAATATTGCTTTTACAATTTCTATGAGACTATTCTTCAATCAAAACCAACAACAAAAGGTCCCAACCTTGGAGAGATCTAAAATGAGGCAGAAACTTACCAAAAAACCCTGCTCTAAGTCTCCCCCTCAAAAACCTTTTGGGAAACTTTTTCATGATTCCCAAACCCTGAGATCCCAAGGGGCAGTGTGTGAAGTGAATCTTCAGATACGCATGTGTGGTTCATTATCGCTGACAACAACCCAGTCTTCTATAGTCTCATCCTAGCTTTCCAGTCACGTGTAAGGATTTACGACAAGCTTACTGGAGAGGGCAGCACTCTTACCAGCCATAGGTTGAGGTCCACTTAATTGCCTTTCAATTCAGTGACCCCTTGTCACTGGCAACCACGCAACTGATGTGAATACCATGTAGCTTCTCCTGATGCTGATCCAAGTGGAAGAACAACTGACACATACTTTTTTTCCCCTACTCTTGGGAGTGATATCAGCAAGGTGGAAGAACAGATTCTCTCAGAAAATTCTCGTGCTCCTGACCACAACCAAAGAACTACATTAAAAATGCTGCCATTTGAAACTGCCAAGTTTCAAGAAGTCTGAATACATTCAATGAGAATCTGGAGCCAAGGAAAAGTCAATGGGTCTCAGGCTGCACTAAAGAATATCGGGAGTTTCAAATGATGAGAAATCTTTTCCAGGCCTACCCAGTCAGGTAGGTCAAGATTCTAATCCTCTCCAAAGCGGTGATTCTCAACCTTGACTGCCTGTTAGAAACACCTGGGGAGCTTCTGAAAAACAAGAGGATTGGGCTCTACCCCAGAGTAACTGAACCAGGAATTCTAAGGGGTGGAGTCCAGGCACCATGTGTTTTGAAAACTCCCCTGATGACTATGACCCACAATGAGGGTTAAAGCCTTGCTACTCAAAGTGAGGTCCTTAGACCAGCAATGACATCACCTGGAAACGCAAAAGAAATGCAGAATCACAGGTTCCACTCCAAACGTACTAACTCAGAATCTGTATTCTAAACAAGATCCCCGTGTGGTTCATACAGACTAACCTTTAGGCGGCACTGCTCTTACAGGAAGGGCTCAAACAGCACAAGACCTATTTTCTAATAGTCCACAAACTTTCATTTCCAAGGTTTTATTTAAATGGTTATCTGGTTTGACTGTAATGTTAGAAATGTCATTGTCCAATCTGAAGGCACCAAAGAATGAAAAGATGTACCTGGCAATTAAAAGAAAGTGGCCTAGGCATCAAATTACAGCTAAGTGAAGGCTGAAAGGGATGGAAGGAATAAGGGGTAAATGAGATTTTTTTCAAGATTTAGCGTTGTCGCCTCCCCATCTGCCCTCAAAAAACCAAAGTTAGCTTTTTCTTCCCCACCTTCAAAAGGTCTTCAGAGGAGTAAAACTCAATGCCAAGAAGTCTGTTAATGTTCCCAGAGCCCTGCTGAGCAGGAATACAGTATTTTGCACAATCATCCTAGCGTACAATCATTTTGGTATGATTTTTAACCAACTTCAATCCCAGCTGAACGTCACCTGAATTTATGGACAATTACAGTGCTTTTAAGAGTGAGAAGAACATAATGGCCAAGTGGAGATGAAAGATAAATTGCTTTTGCAAAGCTCAGACCAAAATGATTGAGGCCAGAGTTCCCAATATGTCATGAAATAGACATCTAGCAAACTTCAATTTGTTTTTGGAACAATCTTTGTCCCAGTCTTAGAGACCACAACACCTTATGAATATTCTCAAAAGTTTTATTTATGTTTGGACAGTCAGAACATATGAATTTTTTAAAAAATCTGTTAGACATTTGGAGATGTCAACCTAAGAGGCTCTAACATATCTGAGGAAGTCTGGTTGTAAGTGCTGCTGAGTTCCGGAAAGGCACAGTCTAAATGCAACATGTCTGGCCACGCTACACAGGCCGAGGTGCAGTCAGAGAAGCAGATGCCTTTATGTGCCACAGGCAGAGGGCAAAATAAGAGTCTTACAAAGGGAAAGACACCCCAACTTTCCTAGATTGTATTCTCAAATTTGGCACTGATGTTGCTTCACACTAAATCTGAGATGGAGGAGTCTGATTCATTCAAATATTTACTGTGCACTTATTAAATGCCAAACTTTGTTCTAAGCGTCTGATGTAAGGGATCCCATGGTAGTGGTCTTTGTCAAGGGGAGAAAACTACAGTCATCAACAGAAGAATCATTAAAGACAACTGCCGTCCTTGCTGGTCTTCCTCTTCATTCATAAACATGAACCAAAACTAAATCCCTCAAAGTAATCCACTTTGAACCTCTGGTGCACTAGCTAGCTGTCTAAATAACAAAAGTTGGTTACCACCACAATCTGCTTTTTTGGCAATCAAACCTGAACATTAAGCCAAGTCGAATAAAAATCAAAGCCGAGTCTTTGAATTTGAATACCCATATTCCTAACAGCATCATTCACTACAGTCAAGAGGGGGAAGCAACCCAAACACCCACTGACGGATGAATGGCTAAACAAAATGTGGTTCACACATGTATATATGGAATACTAGTCAGCTTCAGAAGGGAAAGAAATCCTGTTACACGCTACAACACAGATGAACCTTGAAGACATTATGCTAAGTGAAATAAGCCCGTCACAAAAAGACAAATATTGTATGATCCCACTTATGTTTGAGTTTCAGTTCTGCAAGATGAAAAAGTCCTGGAGATCGCTTTCATAAGAATGTGAATAAACTTGACACTACAGAACTGCAGACATTTTAATTAAAATTGTTAAGATGGTACATTTTGTTGTATGCTTTTTACCACAATTTTTAAAAAATCAAAACTTAAAATACAGAAAAGTTAAGTGCTGAGCTGGAATCTCCGGAGTTTATCCGGCCACTTGGCTGATCCTGGATTTTTGCTTCTACGCTCAAGCTGGAGTACAGACTTGCGGCACGGGCCTAATCCCACCACAGCCCAGGAGGGCACTAGCTTCACACCGGGCCGACTCCTGCACTAAAACCTCATAAGCTTTACTGTGAGATTACCCACTTAAAATATGAACAAAACACCCTACTTAATCATTTCTTTTCCTCCTCTCTCTTACATCTGAGACAGTATAGATAACTACCACCTTTACACTACAGAAAAGAAACAATGAATTTTCAGTGGAAATTCATCTGTGAACACAAGCCACTCTGAGAAAGGCCATGCCAAGTTCAGTTGCTGAAAATGCCCCATATAAACAAACGCGACCCACAAGTACATCAAAATATGAATCTTAGATTGGTTTTTGTTTTTTTTTTTAATCCCTGAAGTCAGTGGGGGCATTTACCATAATGAGAAGTTATTTTATTTACTCAATACTTGTTTCAGTTTACCTCCCCCACAGGCATGCATGTCCTGTGAGTGCAATGATCTTGTCTGTAGGGCTCACTACTGGATCCACAGTATCCAGCACAGCCACAGCAGGTATATAGTAAGTATTTGCTGAGTAAACAAATAAACTGACCTCGTATGTCTGAGGTTTAAAGGCCACTAGCTCTAAGAAAGTGCAAAATTAGTTCTACATTAGGAAGGAGTCCAGTGTCTCCTCTGCCAGGATGCTTAATGCCTTCAGGGCAGGAATGACCCATCTGAAACAGAGAGATCCTTCAGTATTTGCTAAAATGACACCAAAGGGAACATTTTTCATTAAGGAACTAACACTACACTCTGAAAATTTTCTAATTCTAATGTATCACACCTCCTGCTACCACTGCCATACCACTCTACTCCTACCCCATCGTACTACCCACATAGTAACCCCGAGCCACTCTGAACTTCTTGCTGGTCCTCAAAACATAAGGCCCTCCCCTCTGGGCCTCCGGGCCTTTACAAATGCCATACTCTGCTGAAGATATACTTGCCTATCCTTTCCATCTGGTGAACGCTTCTCATATTTCAAGATCCAAAAAAATGTCCCCTTTACTTAAAGCCTCCCTAACTCAACCAGGGAGGAATAAGCACTATGTCCTCTGTAATCCCAGAGCACTTTGACCTTTTACTGCTTCAGACTCATTACTGTGTCTGATTCAGTAAGTATTTAATAAATATTCACTGAATAAATAACTCTGATTGTAATTACTAGATTGTAAGCTCCACAGGGGCCAGGGTAATATTTGATTCTTCTAAGCCAGTGGTTCTCAATGAGATGACTTTAGCCCCCAGGAGACATCTGCCAATGTCCAGAAACATTTTTGGTTGTCAAAACTGGAGGAGGATTGCTGCTAGCATCTAATGAGTAGAGGCCAGAGATACTGCTAAACATCCTATGATGCACAGGACAGCTCCTCACAACAGAGAATTATCCAGCCTAAAATGCCCATAAAGCTGCTGTTGAGAAACCCTGATCTAAGTGTATCTTTTAATACCCAGAAAGAGTGCGTGCTTACAATAGATTTGTTGTTGAATAAATTGCCCAATAGTGTTTACCAGATTCTAGAAATTTGGCAGGGCCACTGAATCAGGACTAAGAAATGAGCTACAGCTACTAAAGGAAGGTGAGAGTTCTGCTCTTCTGCCTCTCTAAAAGATACACTTCACATTAAGCTACCACCTCTGAGCCAAAGCATCCACTATCTACCCACATGCCTCAGGAAAGCCACTAAGATATAAAAAAAAATCCTTGTAGTCACCTCACCTAAGGTGAATTATATTTTCATGTTCCCACCCAGAGGTCAGGAATGAACTATGCCTATGCGTTTGAAATTAAAAATGTTTTACTCTAAGTACTGGGTTATTCATCTCATAGCTCTTTACACTCTGCAAGTTTCTCGTTCTTTCTTACCACTGTTAAATTCCGAATTTCTTCCATGACACGAGGCCAGAAGGACTGCAGGCTTTGCTGGGCATCACTGCTGCTAGTACCACCAAATCCTCCTTCTGTGGACATTTTGACAACTGAAAACAAACACACACATGAGATACATTAGAAGTAATAAAGACAGACTTTCTGTCCAAGTTATTTATATTTTTCCTTATGGCTGTTTTCACTAATTCAATTTTTCAATCTGAGAAGGTATATAATTGTGCTGAAGGGCGCCTGGGTGGCTCAGTTGCTTAAGCGACTGCCTTCGGCTCAGGTCATGATCCTGGAGTCCCTGGATCGAGTCCCGCATAGGGCTCCCTGCTCGGCGGGGAGTCTGCTTCTCCCTCTGACCCTACCCCCTCTCATGTGCTCTCTCTCTCTCATTCTCTCTCTCTCAAATAAATAAATAAAATCTTTAAAAAAAATAATAATAATTGTGCTGAAGAGGTTTTTTAACACAGACTTAAATGTTAGCAAAAACATATGGAAAAAGTTTCCCCTGCTATCCAACTTATACCACAGAGACTATCAAGGAGCTCTAACTAGAAGACCTAAAATTACTAGAAATTCAAACTGAAATCTTAGTATGAATCAAGGCCTTTTAATGTCTTATCTTAGGAGGAGACAAAAAGGGCAACTGGCTGGTGCCCTAGTCTGGTCCGTAATTTTCAATGCCATTCCCTCCATTGTTTTTTTCAAGTTCACCATGGTTTCTCACACTCCACGCCATAGCCTGCAGCAGATAGATTAAGAGTCCCAAAGACTAATACTGTACAGAAATGTAAACCCAAGTCTTAAGAGCCCATTTTATTCTTTTGTTTTAGACATTGTGGTCCCATTTCTTAGAGGCTACTGTTCATTATTATTTCTTCTAATCTCAAGCTAATCTGCCTCAGAGGGCACAGAAGTGCTAAAGCCTTGGCCAATAATTGAGTGGGTAGCACCAAGTCTCTGAACTGAAACTACTTCCCAATTCTTTCCTTACCTGAACCTTTCTGTTAGGAAAAAGCCAAAGCACACCATCAACTGGAAGCTTTAAAGGTGGTTGAAAAACAATGGGGAATCAAATTTAGGATAGAGAAAAGAGGGTCAGAACCTGCATGCAATCAACTGCTTTTGTGATGGGGGAGGGAAGATGAGCAATGATCCCTGTATCAATTTTAACTGTAGGTAATATTGTAAGTTTTATAAGATTTACAAGGGGAAAGTAAAAAACTCCAGATGGCTTAAATGCTTATCTGGCAAATACTTAAATGCAAGAAACAGTTTAATTAAACACAAAGAATAAGAAACTTAGTGATGTCCTAAGAATTTCTATTCTGGGGAAATTTTAAAAAGTTTAACAGGCCAGTGACAAGATGCTGGCAGAGAGCTATGTAAATCATTAAGAACTAGTTCTGAAGGGCTGAGAGAAAAGCACCAAAGTCAGGTGTCCCATGACCAAACGTGTTCCTTTCTAGACTCCATAAGGACACATGCTGGGCAGAGTGGAATGAAGACTGATAAATCTAGGTTTAGACTGAGGATGTTTGATTCCCCCTTAAATGTTTGCCTGGGATTGTCCAAGAGGTCTCTAATTTTTTTTTCTTTTTCCTTCTAAAGGAAACGATGAGAGGAAAGAGATGGAAGGAAAACAAGAGTACAATCTTCAAAGCAGATTTCACTCTGGTGTAATGACATTAGTGGGTGATGATGTAATGGGAAAAGATTTGGAGCCAATTTCTGGTGCTGGAGGCCAACAAGCAGCTCTATACCTCAACAGGAACTCTTAAGTACTAGGAAGCAGTATGATCTTGGAGGTTCTGGAGGGAATTAAAGTGAAGAGTGTTGAATCACAGTTGAAATGACTAGATAAAATCTTTAGTCCTCAATAACCAAGTATGGTCCTCTCAGCTCAGGTCCCATGACATTTTCATTCATCACCGTATGCACAGGGTCTATACACTATTCTCTTACATATACTGAGATCAAAGAAATCTAAGCAACCTAAAGAAGTTTATTTTTAAGAGATCTTACAAGGTACTGATTACAGTGAAGAGAGACGCTAACCTTTTATTTTTATTTTTTAAAAGATTTTATTTATTTATTTGAGAGAGAGAGAGCACAAGCTGGGGGTGGGTGGGTAGAGGCTCTCCCCTGAGCAGGGAGGGAGCCCATGCGGGGCTCGATCCCGGGACTCAGGGATCGTGACCTGAACTGAAGGCAGACGCTTAACCAACTGAGCCACCCAGGTGTCCCTCAAGCAAAAGATTTTATGAAAACAAACTGGTGTTCTCAATATTTTCTGACTGAGGCTCAGGATTAAAATAATGAAACCTAATGAGCAAACAAATTTTGCTCACTAAACACCCCAACAAGCTAAAAAATATAGACCAACCTTAGTTAATCTTACCACTCTGACTTTAGTAATTAAATACATTAATTGCAACTAAGTTGATTTTGCTACAGAAATGGCCTATTCATAACATCTACAGCCCACGGAATATACGCCAGATCCATTTTCTAGGGTAACGAGAAGGTATGTATTTGAAAGTAGAAAGACTAATACTTCAGGATCCTTTTTTTTTTTTTTTGAGAGAGAGAGCGAGACAGCATGAGCAGGGGGAGGGGCAGAGGGAAAGGGAAAAGCAGACTCCCGGATGAGCCCAGAGCCCAAAGTTGGGGCTTGATCCTAGGATCCTGAGATCATGACCTGAGCCAAAGTCAGATGCTCAACTGAATGAATGAGCCAGGCACCCCTACGATCCTTTTTATTCCATGTTAAATTGCTACCTCTATCACAGGACAAAGCTATTTATATACAGTTGACAACAAAACTGCCTTAAGACCAAGTGCATTGCTTTAGATCACTCATGAAACATGCAGCATAGGGGCACCTGGATGACTCAGTCAGTTAAGCATCCAACTCTTGATCTCAGCTCAGGTCTTGATCTCAGGGTCATGAGTTCAAGCCCCACACTGGGCTCCACACCCGGCATGGAGCCTACTTTAAACAAACACAACAACAACAAAAACAGGTGAATTTTGGGGTGCCTGGGTGGCGCAGTTAAGCATCTGACACTTAGTTTCAGCTCAGGCCCTGATCTCAGGGTCGTGAGATATAGAGCCCTATACCAGGCTCCACGCTCAGCAGGGAGTCTGCTTGAGAGTCTCCCTCCCTCTCCCTCTGCCCCTCCCGCTCGTGCTCTCTAAAATAAATCCATCAATCTTAAAAAAAGAAACATGCAGCATACAATTTCCCAGATTTCATTCATTATTAGACTTATCATTCATGTTAATTACTTTATATTTGAATAAGATGTCTGTTTAACTGTTTAATAAAGATGAAAGGATCAGATGAAGTATCGAATGGTTGTTGCCAGAAATAATCTCAACTCCCAATATCTATTAATTTATCTGCTTTTAAAAAGTTTGCTTTGCAAAGCTAGAAAGGGAAGACTCAAAGTCCATCACAAAAAGGCTGTTTCTCCAATGCTCAACTCAACTGCCATCTGTCCACAAGTCTTCTCTAAACATCCCCATCCGGACATGATCACTCCTTCCTGTGAACCTTCAGAGCCCTTGATCTGCACCTCTTTCTGCCATCACCATATTATCTTGTATGATCATTATTTATGTGTGTGTCTTATCATATTTCCCCTTCTGGTTTACAAGCTCCTTGTGGGTAGGACCTGAATATGATTCATCTCTGGATCTCTCAGAGTCTAGCACACAGTCTGAGTGATTACTCCTGAATGAAGGGGCAAGAGAGTTGCTAGGTACGGCCTTTCTGAGAAAAAGAGGTCTCTTGGAAAGGCTGGCCCTGAAATAGACTTAACGGGATTGCCTCACAACCAAAGGAAGTGGCTGGTTATAGAAGTTATTCTGGGAAGCTCAGAATAAATGAGGTTCTCTCTGGGCCTTTAAAATAAGAAGGACAACAATCAGAAATCCACCTGAAACTGACTCACTGAAGTGAATTTAAGATAAAAGGACAGGATAGGAAGGCCACAACGCGCCCCCAATCCCCCACGCCCTGAAGTTGCAAGGCAGACTGTTTACTGGAAACATGGGTGCATACCACTCCTGAGTATAAATCTTTGAAAGACAGAACTTTCTCAGAAAGGTGACCAGGACAGACTAGTAAAGCTTGAAAAATTAATGACAAAAGGTAAGTAGAAGGAGGGCAAATACCTCTGCTTGGCCATTCATTAGCAGGAAAATAAGGAGAAAATCATGGAGGAGATAAGATGATTCAATCAGATCATTCAAGGATGGAAAAATCTAGCTGTCACTCTAATATCCAGTTACTCTTTATCATTGATGAAGAAAGAAAAAGACCTAAACAGTTTTCAAAACATCTTAGAAGCAGAGTGCTCCTCTTTTAAAGATCCTGGAAATCTTTCAAGCTCTTGCTCTTGAGCAGGTACCATGGCTCACCAAATCCTCCCCTCAGTGATACACTCAGACACGAAACAGGATTTATCAAAGTGATCAACCTCATAAAATACAAAGCAATATAAGATTTTAGTGCAATATTCCCTGGTTTCTAAAACTCTGTACCATTAGACTATAGCTCTCTTTTCTTGGCATATACCTCACCAAACCCACTATACAGTCTTTGAAATAACTGAAACCAAACAGATGTTGTTGGGAGATAATACCTAAAACCCTAACATATCTGTTCAAGGAAAAAAGTCAAAGAAAGTTCCCCTGAAATGAAACCCAATCCTTGACCAACGCTGCTTCCTATTAAAGTACTAGAGCTGACCCAGTCCAGGAAATCAGGTTTCACCTAAAAACAACACTCTCATTGTCAAATGCAAGCAAATATATCCTAGTCCAGTTTTGACTGAAAAATCTAAACACTGGTACCATGTTTCCCTTTAATGACCATCCCCCCCGCATAATCCAACTTGCAGCCTTTAGACCACAAGCAACCCCAATCATTCCTGTGTATCTCCCTATGTTCAAAGCACCCATCTTCTTCACTCCCTTTGTGACTCGCATTTTGATCATGTCTTCCTGTCATTAGATGATATGCTTTTTATTTTGCCCAACTGGCAGCACTTTCACATGCATTTTATTATGTTCCAGTACTGTTAAAGTATTTATTGAAGTTAGTTCCAGGTTTATTTGAATTAGCCAAAACTGTTGGGATGTTATATTTCAAGTGGTGAGTGAGAGATACAGAGAAAGAAAGGCTATTAACATGAATAACTAGATGGATAAGAAAGGGGTAGGATTTAAGCTTATTTGTGCTTGCCATTTTAGATATTCTTCCACACTACAAAGAAAAGTGTAAATGAAATTTGAGAACTAAGACTTCTGAAACAAAACAATTCCACTAACAGACAATTTGGTTCCAATGTTTGTACAGATGGACCTAAGGACATATGCCATTATCAACCACGGCTAAAGAGCATTTCAAGACTTAAGGAGGCATATGTTCTCTACAATAAAACCAATCTCAAATCGACAATTTCAGGAGAAAAATAGCACTACTCTGGAAACTAAAAGACCTGTGTTTGTGAACTGGCCTTTCATTCCACTAAGCCACTCCAGGAGCAATGTATACTGAACAAATATGCCAAAGGGGTGGTCTGGTATGGAAGACCTTCACTTGACCACTTGAGGATGCAATAAATGAATGAATACAAAAGAAGGCAGGGTGATTAGAGAGAAAAGAGAGGTCAGCAGTCTTTAAGCTCATCTACTTAATCATGCAAGAAAGCACTAAGCTTAGTGCCAGAAACCTTACTACTTAAGTTCTAAACCCTTACATAACTGGATCCCAGCTAGTCAAACTCACTGGTTTTGTGGTTTTATACCCACCACTGTAAGAATGAATAACATAGCCTGACTGGAGACCGTTTTCCCCAACCCTGATTAATGCCAAGTTCAATGTTTGAGGGTATGTCTGTGTCTAGCTCCGAAAAGCTAAGTATGAAGTTGTTTTTCAAACTGCCTACTGGAAGAACCATGCTTCCCAAAAGACTAAGGGTTGGAACTAGCTGCACATTATTCTCCCTAAAGATCTATTCACAAGGACACATTTTTAAATTGGCAGCAGAAACGTTTTTCCTTCAAAAACAAAAACATGTTTCTGTTTGCTATCTACTACAACGTAATCTTTTAAACAAGGGCCAGATCATAGTACAGTTATAAATGGAAAAACTTGAAGGCATAGCAACCGGTATAAGCATAATTAAACTGATAGGAAAGCATGAACAGAACACTTTTAAGATCTGTTTCTGTGGAAGAGAAAATGATATGTAAACATCTTACTTCACATACTTTCTTCCTCATTTAGTCATTCATGTTCAACTTAAACCACCCCTGCATATATGACAGCAATAAGACACTATTTTGTGTGACAGAGGAAAAAAATCAAGTATTTCAGTGGAGTCCTCCTAAAGCAAGGGTCTGGGAATGAGAGCCCACAGACCAAAATCGGGCCTGCAGTCTGTTCGCATAAATTAAGTTTTATTGGAAGACTGCACCCTCATTCACTGACACTGCTGAAGGCTGCTCTCACGCTACAACAGTATAGTTGAAGAGTTACAACATAAACTGTATGACTTGCAAGCCAAAAGTATCATCTGGCCCTTTATTAAAAAAAAGGATCGGGGGGCGCCTGGGTGGCTCAGTTGGTTAAGCGACTGCCTTCGGCTCAGGTCATGATCCTGGAGTCCCGGGATCGAGTCCCGCATCGGGCTCCCTGCTCGGCAGGGAGTCTGCTTCTCCCTCTGCCCTCTTCCCTCTCGTGCTGTCTCTCATTCTCTCTCTCAAATAAATAAATAAATATCTTAAAAAAGGATCAGGTAACATTCAGAACACAGGTCTAAACTGTTAAGTGTTTTCTTTCACTGAATCCTTCCATGCCAGAAGAGGTGTTACCCCTCATTTACTGATGCGGCACCTGAGCAGCGGCGGCTGCGAAGCTTGCCCTACAGCACACAGCTGTTACACAGCTCCCTCACCTGTTCAGCCTCCATGAGGAGTGAGCTGGGCCAGCCCCCTCTGCCCCAAAGGAGTATCTGTTAATCTCTTTGACTCTCCAACCTAGTAAGTAGTGAATAAATTCTTGCAGGAAGAATGGTGAGTTACTGGTTTTTCAGGCTCTGAGCCTGAAAGAGAATTCTGACTTGAGCTGGAGACAGAAATAGTGCCAGTAGCCTGAGTTAAACTGTATCCTAAAACAAAGAGGCATTTTGCCTACTAGATCCCTTCTCAGATTTAGAAATCCTGAGAATCACCTCTTCCTGCTTCTGGCAGGATCCTGTATTTGTGCGTGCCCAGGAGAAGTGAGAAGTGTGATTCTGAAGAATGTTTCGATGCCAACTTAAGAGCTGTAGAGTTTACAAAAAATACTTGTCACATACATTACCCGCAACTGATCTTCACTCAGCTCAGGGATAAAGATATCAGTATTATTCCAATTTTACAAATAAAAAAGCTAAGGATTGGTTACTTGCTCAAGGGCACAATATAGTAAATGGTGGAGTCGGAAACACAAAGGCTCTACAATTCTGTTCTTGCCTTATTATAACTCGTTCATTCTCCCTTTTTGCACTGTTTTAAGGTTTGCATATATTCAAACTCTTCAGAGAGACGAGCAGTCTTGGCTGGGACCAATGACTCAAATCCTTAACCCAAAAGATAATTTTTATCCACTTCCTCCCATCATCTCTGTGACAGTAATAGAAAATGCTAATGGCACTCCTATCTACTATCATATAAACATCCTCTTCTTATTTCTGTTGTCTCTTTCCAAGCTCTGTCGCTTTTTTCTTTCCTATTTTATCCTTCCCCTTTGCATGTCTCCAGGTCCGTCAGTAGCACCTATAAATACTCAGTTGTGAACAGTGGGGGGCAGTAAAGTACAGGGAAATACATAAAGAAAATGGACTGGACCTAGAGGTTCTTACTCTCTGGCTACTAACTTGCTATGTTTACGATCTTAGGCAAATCACTTAACTTCTTAGGGCCTCTGTTCACCTGTAGGAGCACCTCACAGGGCAGCTGCAACACACAAATAGGAAAATACATGCTGGAAAGCCTTGAAAAATACGAAATGCCATACAAGTGCCAGATGGTATATCATCTTCACTGCTGAGAGCAAGGCAAGACACCTACTCTTGGCCTGAATGGTCTCAAGCAGAGCACCAAGCCCAAAGACCGATCTCCCTTAGGTACTGTAGCAAGTAACCCAACTCGTTTCTTCCTCTAATTCAGACTTTGTTGTTAACGTAATTTCTAAGAGTCCAGGCTTCAGATGCATGGAAACAAATACACAGAAATCTTTTCCCATCTCTCTTATAAGCATGAAATAAATTGTAAAGCCCTTTAAACTGTTAAATTTAGAATGAGCGTACTCTTCCAAATAAGCAAAGAATTCAAACGGAAATAACTAGGAATGCTCCAAATTTTAATCCCCAGGAATGTCAATGACAATAGCTATGCAGGTTTTCCCTCCAGACTAATCCAAAAACATTTAAATTCCTAGAACATGTCTCCTTGGACATGTCAGACTTCTGTAAGCTGGGAGTGTGTGTGGCTGCTTTGTCCTTCAAAAGAAAATCTTGTTTGTTACATTAGGGGGCAGAAGAGACCAGGAGTCTAGGCAGCATCCACCCTACTTGGCCCTACCACCCAAGATAAAGATTCTGTTTTGAGCTCTGGAGTACAGCGAACATGTTCTGAAAGCAGGAACTGTTGAGACTATTTCATGGAATGAAACCAACCTTGTTAAGGTTTTTTGGGAATAGCACTGTTAAGCTTGCTTTTTACAGTACAACTATAACAAACTAAATATACATTCACTAATTAGTGGCCACTAAATTTTTTTTCTCCCCAAAAAACCATTCTCAGCACTCAATAAAATCTATTTCTACAATTAACATATTCACTTTCTTCAGACTTGTGTGACATATTATTATTTGGCACATTATTTCTTAAGCCTAAAATTTCCCTGCTCCTATGTTTTCCCCAGTTCTTACATAATTGTCTTTGTTTCTGGCACATCCTCAAGGGAAACATTCCTTGCTCATAGTGGGAATTCAACACAAATCTACAGAATACAAGCTCCTCAAGAACTATTTTAAGACCCCAAGTATCTTTGGCCTCACTCTGGCTTTTCTCTGAAATGTTCATATGGGGAAATCCCTTCTGAAGTACCTGTACCCGGCTGTGCAATAACCTTTGTGCAGTAATCCAATAGAAAAGTCAAAAAAGAATACGGAAGGAGAGAAAGCTGTTCTTCTTCAGAAAATGCGCCACGAATGTAGATAATTATCTAAATCATAGACTCCACTGGAAAATGGGAGATTGTGCTGATGAGTTAATCCATCTAAACATGGGGGGGGGGGGCAAAGAATTCTCAAAAACCTGTGGGTGTAAGAATGTCAATGAGCTTGGTTGTATTGGTTTGGCTGTATGGATTCTGCTGATTCACAGACACACTGAATTCTGCCCTCTGCGTAGTGTCTTTTATGGTTGCCTTAAATGCTGAAAGGAAGGAAGGAAATGAGAAGAAACAAATCAAATCCTCCAAGCCAAACGAGCACTACACCTCCTACCTCCATGTATAATAGCTGTCAGGAGCTCAGTGTAAAGACTACTTCAAAGAGGGCGAAGCAACTGAGATGGTTATGCTAATCGTTTACACCTGTACATGCTTTACACTTCGTACAGGAGCTCTCTTTCCACCATCTCATTTGTTTTTCACTACATACACAGCACAGGTACTAATACTCCCATCTGATAAAGATACTCCATCCAGATGGACTGAGGGTCTTGGGAGGTCACAGGACAAGCACGTGCCAGAGGTGGAATGAAACCCCACATGCCAGGATTCTCCATTCTGCGCTCTTTTTTTTTTTATTTATTTGACAGAGAGAGACACAGCGAGAGAGGGAACACAAGCAGGGGGAGGGGGAGAGGGAGAAGCAGGCTTCCCGTGGAGCAGGGAGCCCGATGTGGGACTCGATCCCGGGACTCCAGGATCATGACCTGAGCCGAAGGCAGTCGCTTAACCGACTGAGCGACCCAGGCGCCCTCTCCATTCTGCGCTCTTAAACCACATGTTCTCCTCCCTCCATAGAATTACTCAACAGAGGACCCAAAACTTAAGAACGTATGGCTCTTTGAAGCCTGCAACATTAAGTCCATCAAGCCTTTTACCTTTAGTTTTCCTGATCATTCTCCTGGAAAAAGTACTCCAGAAGGCCAAGGTGCCAGATTCTTACACATTTCAAAGTGGAAAGCTTAAGGTTTTCAAGCTTGTTAAAGCTATAGTTGCACACAGGACTGGGAGTCGGAGTTATCTGGTCACCAACCAAGAGTGATGATGAAAAGGTTTGGTAGATCAAGTTCACTCTTTGGGGGCCTGGTGATGGGAAGTCACTCTATCTTTTCCCTTTAGTTCAAAGGAATAGCCTTAGCCAACCCCCCTTGTTGGAGATGTTTCCATAGGTGCACACTCACAGGAGGAATCATCTGGCTCAATACCATGCAGTGTTTCAAAATTATAGCTATTGCCACATTGTGAACACGGTGACAATGTTATTTTTATTATGCAGTCATTGCTCCAAGAAATCAGCATTCCTTTGTTCTAACTACCTCACTAGGGGTAAGGCAAGTATTATAAATCACAGCTAGGAAATATAAAGCAAATGATTATTTAAGAACACCATGACTCATTTAAAAATGCCAATCTCCGCAGTTCCAGATAAGAACACAAATCTAGCAGCTGCCCAAATGTGTGTGCATCTGCACAACTAAGGAACACCACAGGACAGCTAACACCAACTCTAACCTCTTATCTATGGGGGGAAAGTTCGTGAAATACTTACCTGACCTCAGTGAATTTAGGATTCAGGAAAGACAATTTCCCACCACACTCACTGGTGGTACTCATTTAGTACCTATCTATTTCTACTATGCTTTTCTTTTTTAAGATTTTATTTTTTGACAGAGAGAGAGAGAGAGAGATAGTGAGAGAGGGAACACAAGCAGGGGGAGTGGGAGAGGGAGAAGCAGGCCTCCCACCGAGCAGGGAGCCTGATGCGGGGCTCAATCCCGGGACCCTGGGATCATGACCTGAGCCGAAGGCAGATGCTTAAACACTGAGCCACCCAGGCGCCCCCTACTATGCTTTATTCTGAAAAGAAAGATGGCTGTGTTTGACCAAAAAAACTTAAAATATAATTCAGTTTGACTATATATTTGCTCCTTTTATGATCAACCTGCTTAGTCACTTCATGTAAGATTATATGTGAACTCTGGGCGGAAAAAAGTATGTGTCTCCTTTTTCGGGAAGAGCAGCACACACAGGCAAAGGGGAGGCGGAAGGAAGAATTAGTCCTATTAGACAGACATAGCTATAGCTTGTTTTTCACAGGCAGTAACAAGGTGCAGTGCAAAGAACACAGGGCTTATGTCACTAGGCTCTGCCTCTCATTTCCTCACCCACAAAATGGGGATAATAATCTTCTGCCTACTTACCTTAGATAAATACTAAGTGAGAGAATAAATATAAAATCACTCCATTAACTATAAAGTACTATTTCGTATAAACATTACATACTATTACATTGTTTAACTACCTTCAAGGGTAGCTTCATGGGTATTTGGCCAGTTAATTAATTACCAGGAGAGAAATAATCATGGAATTCAGGATATGAATAATCAATCAGGTAGAGTGGCTGGAAATTTACCACTCTTCTCTAGTGAAAAGTTTATTACCTTTATTTTAGATTGAGGATAATTACAACATACCTAGTCTAGAAACTAAATATACATGCCTTATATTAAAAATTCTGCTAAATCCTACAGATGAGGCTATCCTATTCCTGGTAATTTATATTGTATGCTGCTCAGCCATGTTATCATGATCATGTGGCTATATATTACTTGCTAAGCAAATGCCGTCAAATTCCTACATGTGTATTTTTGCTTCATGCAGAGGCTGCCGTTTGAGACTTTATAAAGCTAACACCAGTGAAGATTAAGCCCAATGCAACTCAGAAAAAAAACCCCAGCTTTTCCACTGGATGGAGGTGTGTGTGTGTGTATATACTTAAAACTTAAATAAGAAAGCTTAAAGCTTTACATACACACGTATAAAGAAACATATATAACTAATTTCAAGGAACTACAAGGTAACATTTCAAGGAAATATTTGTACATTTTCAGAACAAGTGAAGGCTACCAGATTTTAGGGCAGTATTTCTAATCTTCTACATATCAAGGCACACACTGAAAATGTTAATATTAGTTTTCTGAATACTCAACCCATGGGCTGATACCGATGCCCTCATTCCATTTAACTTGTCACAAGATCATGTATCACGCATGGTGCTCTAAGTATTCTGAGAAAAATGTGGGCTAACAGTGATACCTTACTTTGTTATGTAGGCCTGAATTAGGGAAGTTATAGATATTCTGCAGTTTTAACTAAACTAACATTCAAAAAAATGAGTAAGTAGCTTCAGAGTAAAGAATACTCTACATGGGAGCTCCAACTCAGATGAAAGGGGTGCACAATCAAAAAAGCTTACAGAACACTGACCTAGGGGCACCTGCGTGGCTCAGTTGGTTAAGCATCTGGCCTTCGGCTCAGGTCATGATCCCAGAGTCCTGGGATCAAGCCCCGCATCAGGCTCCCCGCTTGCCAGGAAGCCTGCTTCTCCCTCTGCCTCTGCCTGCCGCTCCCCCTGCTTGTGCTCTGTCTGTCAAATAAATAAATAAAATCTTTAAAAAGAAAAAAAAAAAAAAAAAACACTGACCTAGAAGACTCCACCATGTTCATTTCTACATGTCTCAACTTAAGGGTCCAACTTTTTTTGTGTTTCCAATTTTGACACAAAGCTTCATTCTTCCGGTCCTTCTGTCCATTCTCTCTCCCTTGATTCCCTCCCATCTATTCCCCAGGTTCAGCTATAATCTCTATAGCTTAAATTCCAAATATACATTACCAATTCTGCTTTTCTCCAGCCCTGCAAGCTGGACATCTCCAACTGGAAAGCTGCCCAGAACTCAAACTCAAGCTCCATGTGTCCAAAATCTTCTTTCCCCAAACCTGCTCCTTCTAACTTTTCAGTTTCTATCCTCCAGTCACCTAGGCTTAAAACCTCAGAGTCATCCTGGACTCTGTTCAATTCTCATCAACTTCTAGAATCTGTAGTAACAGTGTCCAACAGTGTCCATCTCCTGACCTTTCTTCATATGGTCACTATCTCTGTTCAGGTCCTCATCATCTTCATATAGTTAACAAAAATGACTATGATGATGATGATAATAGCTAACACGCGTTTAATGCTGGGTGCCAGGTACAGTTCTAAGTCCTTTGCATTGCTCTTCCTTTCCACCCTCGTAACAATTAAGGGTTGTGAACCTGGTATGTGAACTCACTGCATTGTTCACTGTTTCTGGTGTCTTCTACTCAAATTCTGCTTATCTCTACAGAATGATGCTACTAAATCTTATAAAAGCACATCTCTGATAATGCCACATCAACCTATTACCCAAAATCTTCAACATTCAACAGTTCACCTATGTCAACAGAGACAGTTCAAATTTCTTAACCTGACAGTCACAGCTGACCCCAACTTACTTCTCCAGACTTCTTTGTTTTTGCACTCCCTCCTGTCCCTAACTCATCTCCTTATATGCTCTAAGCACACTGGGTCATTTACTGCTCTCTTCAGCACATGCTGCACTTTTTGAATCATGACCTTGCTCCTCCTTTCCCTGTGCCTAATGTGCCCTTGTCCCTACCTCCCTGAGTCTAACGCCCAGCTACTCTGCCTTCCTTCATTCCTAAGTCAAAAGTAAGGATCTCCCTTCCTCTGAATTCTGTGTCCTTTGGTTGTACTTTCCGTATCAGTTTCACATACTTGATATATATCCTCTGTCTCCCGTTAGATCCTGGAGTAAAATTTTATTTGTACACATTTTTGAAGTCTCCACACATAAGACATGCGTATGTGTGGTGAATTAGTAAAAGGAAATGTAAAGCATCCACCTTCAGTATTTTCTCCTAGGTAAGAACTATACAGCTTAGGAAGATAAAGGAAAAATTCATTTTATCTGGGTATTTCCAATCAAGCAGGTCTTGCTTTAGTTTTCTATGTAAATGAAATGATGAAGACAGACCAAATGATAGTACTTCCAAGAAAAAAGGTAACCAAGTGAATCAGCATTGCTGTTTGCTGTGGTTTGTCTCTTTTCTTCCTTTGAACTAAGGAACACAAGGTCACAAGCTATGTTATGCCACTTTAAAGTTAAACATTTACTACATGGCTTTTTTTCTTTAGTTCTGCCTTTACACTGGAATTTACCTTCATTTCTTATCCTTCAACTGCCCTTTTTCACTACAGAGTGCAGCGCTGTAACTTATAGTAAACATTCTAAACAGAGGAAAACTTTTGGTCATGTATTGAACAGTGAGGTGTGGCTTTGACGGGAAGATAAGGGTGACAATACAGACAGAATGTGACCAAGTTTTAAAGGTCTGGGCCCAATACTGACGAGACAGCAGAGAGAAGAGGTTAAAAAGAAAACGAAGCTTCTGGGAGATGCAGACGCAAGGAAGATACTATCCAGCTAGGTCTACGCTACTTTTCAGACACAGTACACCTCAGCACCTACACATCACATAAGATGCATATCATTCAAGCTCTCACTCTTTCAGTAAATTGTAACTTTAGTTC
Organism: Mirounga angustirostris; assembly: GCF_029215605.1. Classification (NCBI taxonomy): domain Eukaryota; kingdom Metazoa; phylum Chordata; class Mammalia; order Carnivora; family Phocidae; genus Mirounga; species Mirounga angustirostris. The sequence goes on from NW_026991712.1 coordinate 158,835,211, forward strand.
AAATATATGAAGGTGGTAAAAAGAAATCCAACTACAAAAAAAAAAAACTTTAAAAGGTTCAAGTAGTTTATGGTCTATCAGAGAATATGCAAATGAGAACAAAACCAAACACACACGTGCAGAAACACAACTACTTTGTTGGTGGTAAAGATTAAAGTCAACATAGTTAAAATATTATTTAGGGAGTATATAGACAATGATTTCTATTTCAGTCTTGTCAAATGCTTAAAATGATCCTGCGATCTTTGTTTATGAAATACCAGTTGGCTTAAGGACTCACTTGAAGAACCAGGCCCGAACTTGTTTGGGAGTTAGCTTGCTCTTGAGGTGTATTAACAACCACCACCACCAAAAAACAAAACAAAACAAAACAAAACCCCAACTGGCATGCAGGTGTTGTGTTTGTATACCTTAGTTTACTTCCTTGTAATATATAAAAGTAACCCAGCTCTCTGGGACACCTCAGCCAGGTGGGCACCATTAACTTCCTAGCTGATTCTCTGCTTTCTAAATAAGCCAGTTGGCTGAGGCAAGAAATCTTCAGATCCCAAAAGGGACTGTAAGTCTGCTGCAGCAGACTTTCTAACCAACAGACTCCACATGGAGACTTCTGAACCACTTCCATGGCCCATTTTCTGTTCCTTCTGTGTTCAAATAGCAAACCTGTATGGATGTACCAAAAGGAAGAGAAATATGAAAAATAAAAAGTAAAAACCACCTAGAGGAATAAAAGAAACCTGGAATGAACTAAGTAGGAGATGAATCTCTGAATTTGCATAGGCCAGCCATTAAAAAGCTGAAAGATTGGGGCACCTAACCTTTCTGGGCCTCAACTTCCCCACTTTACAAGAAGGGAAGTAGACTAGATCCCTAGATGATTTCCATCAGCTGAACTTAAGAGTATAATAGCTCTGTATGCATATATTATTGGGGCCAGAATAGACCAAAATAACTCCATTCGTGAAGACCATGTATAAATGATTAGCTTTAAGAATACTTTTGGGGTTACTGAAGCCTCCATGAAAGTATATACCTTCTCTAAAAGGAGACCTCATCTTGTTTTAGGAACAAAAAGCTCACAGTGACCATGACTGCTGTTTTCAAACATACACATCCCAGGAAGCGGACTTTTATATGGAGAGGCCAATTCCAATTTTGCCAAATCTTATTCTGTGTGAATGATTCCTTCAATGCATAGAAAGGAGACAGACATCAATGCTGAGTGACCACGCCTGATAGGAAGTGACTTAATAGGACAGGAAATCAAATAGATCACAAAATATCCACCCCCACCCCAGGGGAAGAAAAAAAAGTCCTAAAAATAGATGACACCAGGCATGTAAAATGGGTAAGAAATCCCCATGGGTTTCCACCATTTATCTTGGAAATGTATCTCACAATATGTATCAGCTATGTGGCATTCATGCTAGTGTTTATATTTTGATGCAACCAATTATTTTTTTCTTTATCCCAACATTTACTTGCTTACTACTACTCTGCAAACTGTAACTACCTCCCAAGTTTGAAAACTGACCAAAAAAATATGACCACAAAGCAAACAAAAAAACGGCTCCAGTTTACTTTATAAATATTTGTTGCACAAACTAAAAATGAACCTCTGCTTAGTAAACATCTGCAACTATTAGAACTTACCTGCATTATAACACAAATCTCAGTACCCAATCAGAACTGGTTCCCAGTTTTTATTCTGAGAGGCTCCTAAATCTAGTAAGGGTTTTTAAAAACTCAGCATTCCCATTTCATCTTATTCTTAGACACTCTTAATTTTTTACAAAGGGGTTAAAATTCTTTCATCATAGGCATCCTGGTAAGGGAAGGTTTGATGGTCTCAACAAATGAATTACATAGGGTCATGTCAGCACAAACGAGAATATGCATGTGAAGGCATGTGGAACCATGTTTAAAAAGAGATGTGTCAGGTTTAAGGAAACTCCTTGGTAAACATATTAAAATACTGGCATTTCTTTTCTTTGATGCGCCACCTATCTTCGTATTTAACCCCTACCCCCCCAATAGTCTGGATTAATAGCAACTAATATTTATGTAGCAATTCACAATTTGCAAAGCACTTTGACTACATGATCTCATTTGAGACTCACCACTAAATAGGAAGGTGCTATTTTTAGGTCCCATTTTTACATGTGAGGAAGCTGACACTAAATGGCTGACTTGCCCAAGCTCACAAAGCTGGTGATAGCTGAATGGAACCTGAACACAGGTCTCCTGACTTTAAATGGCCTGCTTTTGCTACCACACCATGCTGCCTCAAATACTGTAATCAGAGTATAAATAAATGCCCAAATCTAAGACCCCATCTAAGTCATCCCCACCCACACACACCCACCCCTAGTCTAAGTTCTAGTTAGCTGTGGAAGGTCCTATGCTCCTTATGGAAGCAGAGTTTTCTTCATTTTTCTGGAAAACATTTATCTGGCTAATGTGTTAAATAAGGAGATCATATAAACACCATTCGGCATATACTGGAAGATATCTTAGTCACCAGGGGTTCTGCATAGGCATGCCTATGTGCATTTTTCCAGGTAGTGGGTCAGATTCTCAGAGTCCATGACTCTGAAAAGGTTAAGAACCCAAGCCAGAGGCAATGGCTAGAGATCTTTCCAAGTAGCGAAATCCACAAAGTTCTCAAAGAGTTTTAATCAAGGCCTCATACTGTGCCCCACTTACCTTTCTGCCTTCCCTGCTCCAGGCCTTCTCCCAGGCTAAAAGAGTCATTCGGTATCTACATCTGTTTTTTAAATCGTACATAAAACATGGAGCAACTGAGAACATATAAATCAATGACTTATAAAAAATAAATTTAAATTATCTGTTAAAGTGTAATCCTTAACACATACTCCTTTCTCTTATGATTTAACTTCCCAGAATGACAGTTTTCTTACCATAAGCATTCCAATTCCCTCAAAGAAGTTTTACAAACATAACTGCTTTGAACTCTTGAAATGCCATTCTTCACTAAGAACCCTCTAGATTACACAGAAGACAAGGTAGCGTGCAAGGAATTCTGAATCTGTTAGGCAGTTCACTCAACTATCATACCAAAGGATTTAGAATTTTTTTGCTGGGGGAAGGAACAGAGAAGAGTGGGAGAGAGAATGAATGCAGCCCTATTGTCTTACTGCTTGAAAACTCCTAATCTGAATCTATAACATATTCCTACTAACCACTCGACTTGAACATCAGAAGTACAGTCTCTTTTCATCTTAAATAGAGCTTTTCAGTCTAAATCTGTATAAACAAACTTTGTCCTTCCATCTTTCAACTCCTCAGCAGTTTTTCAAGGTCACTTTTGCGAGCAACGACAGAGGCCTGCATCGAGGAACTTTGACTGCTACACCACTCATTTGAAGAGCCCCAAATCTAAACCCCTATGGATCCTCTCTGGTAAATCCTTTACACAAGGGGAAGCCAGGGGAAGGCAATCAACACCCTCCAAACTTCTCCTCTACTAAGGCCTGCTCCTTTTCCCTACCCAGAGACTGAGTACTGCTGGCTCACTGCTCCACGCTGAGTCTGCTGCAGAAATGTTCCAATGACCTTCATTCCATATTTTCAAATAAGAAGAAAACAAAGAATTGCTTTTTAAAATCAAGTGTATTATAGATATTAGTACATGGGACAGAAGAGTTCACTATTCACAAAACCTGGCTGGTTACTGATTAGCAACCAGCATTAGCTTTGTATCCCTAAAAGAGGGGAAAATATTATCAAGGGCAAAAGATAGGGTGCCTGTACTCTTAACTTTCCTATTCACAAAATGCAGGTAAATTAGGATTCAAAATATTTCATACAGAAAAATGAAAAGCACTTTGCTCACATTTTTAAAGAACTAAACCAATGCCTGACAAAATGTGTGAAACTGGTAGAAAAAGATTTGCTCTTTTCACTGCCAATATAGTGGAAAAGTATGTTTCTCACCAACATTCTAAACTAGAATGTGTATTTTAAAACAAAGACTGTTACTTAATTACTGGTACGTATTAGAATAGAAGCAGACAGGTAAATCAAGAAAGTTACGGGAGAATTTCACATAGGCATGTGGGCCTTCACCATTAGAACCTGCATCCATGCAAACCGTATTTTCACACAAATTTAGAACATCAATGGTGTTGCTTCCACCTCTGAAAACACAGATGTCAACAAAGTGCATGGAAACAGAAGTCTTACAACAACTCAGCTTATTCTGTAGGAAAGCTTCAGTGCACTTGAACAAAGGAAAATTATTTGGAAAACAGTTAAGTTTACCCAATGCAAAGAGAAAGTGCTTTGCTTCTGTGTGTCCCTGAAAAATGATTAGCCTTTCTTCATGTACCTGATCTTGTCAATACTCAACTAGGAAAAGAAATTCTAGGTGAAGGGCATGCAAAATCTAAACAGAGCCAAGGTATTCTAGGTGCACCAAAAGGTATGCATGGAATGTAAAGTGGCCATTTTCTGAAACAGTGCAACTTGTCTACACTCTCTGAAGCTAAACAGTTTCTACCATTTTAACACAAAACAAAGAATTAAACTTACCGGGAACTGCATTAATTTTACATGTAGTTATTTATATCTCCACGGACAGGGAGAATTTAAGTCACTCCTAGCCCTCCCCCCCAAAAGGACGGAGGAAACAAAAGGCAGCAGGAGATGCAGAAACCTGAGTCTGGAATGTCCACTCCAGTGAAAACCCGAACAGCTGTCCCCCCACCCCCCAGCAAACTATTCGCCATTTTTCTTTGTCTTTCAGCTGACCCCTGCCTCAGTGAAAAACTCCGAGGCTCCAATGAAGCCCTGCAGCCTCCTTCCACTTTAACAGTCAAAGGCATTCAATCTAGCATGCTATTTGACACCAAACCTTGCCTCCAGAGTGGTCCCATTGGCTGAGCTCCTTTATCAGCTAAGAACACAAAGCCATGATTGGCTGTTCACGTCATCAGTTACCTCCTTTGTACACTTCCTGTTTTAAAGTTACCTTGAGAAGCAGAACAGGGGTCAGATTCAGACTTCAAATTACAGGGAACTTAAGGCTTGGAAATGCCTGGCAAATGCACACAGCAGACGCACTAGGGCCTCTTGTGTTTCCAAAACAGAGGAAACTGCAAATTTACAATGTTCTTAAAATCACACGAAAGGGTTGTTACAGTTCCCACCCAAAGGATTTCTTATTGGCTGTCAGAGTTCCACTTAAAAAATTTAAGGTAACTTAACTGCTTCTGATTGGCCATCAAAGATGTCTGTAAGATATTGCTACAGTATCCTATGGCAGTAAACCAGAGAAGCAATGTGCCTAAGATCAGAAAGTTGTGACTTAACTATCCAGTTTTCTCAAGCATTAACAGAAGAAAAAGCAAACCGGGTGGGCTCATCCAACAGCTCCAAAGAAAATGTGACCTCTTTACAGTAACAAAGAGTGATAACAATGGCCATACAACAGCTTGTAGGATTTCTAAAAAGGCATCTGTCATTATGTCCCTGGTAATTTTGAAAGCACGTTATTAGTACTAGTTTGAAACACAAACTAATCTAAATAGGAAAAATCTGGAGTAATAATAGAAGGTAGTGACAGAGATGGTGGCATTTCCAAAAGGTCTACCAGGAACCCGAGAGGGAAATACAATGATGGGGGGGGGGGGGGGGAACTGGCAGAGATAGAACACCAATGACTATTGTTTAAAGCTCATTACAGTTTGATGGATTTATTATTTAGGACGGTCATAAAAAATGATTAGCTTTTAATATTACAGTGTTGATATCACAGACAAAAAACTTTTTACCACATTTTCAAGAATAAGTAACAGGGATGATCTCAGGATAGACAGTGCAAGTACTGCAGTTACTGAAGACATTCTGGGGTGCTGAAGTTTACTGCGGTGGTCAAAGATTTGCTTATGGATTTTGGGCCCAACTGTTGAGGTTTTAAAGAGGAGCCTCCTAATATGGTGAAAATGAATTAACATGTCTTTTTTCTTTTCTTTTTACAGAATATTCAAATAGAAACATCGCACTATTACCAAAGGCCTTTAACAGTCTCCTTAGATCTGCTTCCTCCCTTGAAACCAAGTATTCCAGGACTAAACAACACAACTGTTTTGCCAGGGGAAGGAGACCTTCTCTAGAAATACCTCGGCTGACCCTACATGCAAAGTCATCATGGGCATATGCAGGGATTTGGTAGCGCCCTGAAACAGAAGCAAGGTGGTCCTTCTAATCGCTTTGCCATACTAACTTCTCTATACACATTCTACTCATTTCTCACATTGAAATGAATTAATTTCATCATGATTAGTGCCAGGTTCTATGCTAGGTATGTTACAGACTTTCCCCCTCTAATCCTCACTATCCGCTTTTATATGTGAGAAAGAGTGAAGGAGAACTTTGACAAGTGGCTCCTAACCATACACTGAGGATGCAAACTCAGGTCCCACCTAAGGTGCTATTCTTTCTATTGTACCACAATGCTGATACCGAGACATGGGGCACCTCAGGCCACAGCCAAGGAAATTCTTAGGGGTCACATATATGTAGAGGTAGCATAAACTATTACACCCAACTTCATTAATTTAAAAATCAGAAATCTGACTGATGTTGAGCTTGATCTCTTGGTTGGAGACCTAGCTAAGTATGTGACAAAATAGCACCCTTTCCTTAAAGCCCTAAAGCTACTAGAAGGGACTGTCTCTCTTCTATCTCCAGCATACCCTGCAACCCTGCAGAAAGCAACTCCTGAGCCATAAAAGGCAGTGTGGGAGGACTACCAGCTGCTACAAAAAATCTCCCCCATGCCTTTTACCACCAATCCAGGCTGAAATTTGGTTCTTGTCCCAAATGCCCATCCTTGACTCTGTGTTTGATGTACCCGATTAAACCAAACATGTCCCTTAATACTCTGTGAAGGTCTTTGGTGTAGTTTTTACTAGTTCTTGGAAAGTTTGCCAGAAAACCACTTCAACCCCTATTTCTTTTCCTTTTTTAAAGATTTATTTATTTGAGAGAGAGAGGGAGACAGCATGGGGAAGGAGGAGAGGGAGAGAGAAACTTAAGCAGACTCTGCACTGAGCACGGAGCCCTACTTGGGGCTCTATCTCACAACCCTGAGGACACGACCTGAGCTGAAACCAAGAATCAGACACTTAACCAACTGAGCCACCCAGGCGCCCCTCAACCCCTATTTCTCATCAACAGCCACCTTACTATAATTCAAGCTACAAGTGGGAAGAGAACTGAAGTTATCCTAGAATTTCCATCTGGCAGCCTGACCCATTTACTTACTATTGCTTTCTCCTCTCTAGCCTACACTGTGGACTAAGAGCCTCATGGGATCTCTGGGATTCCAACTCACATTCTTCCCTGGTCCTGGATCTCAGCAGCCCTCCAAACCAGACAACTGCGTCGTCTGCCCTAAAAAACACCCAGATCACTATGAGGCAAATCGAAGGCCTCTGATTAAGTGGTTCAAGCTTAAATACTCTCAAAGTAGGCAAAGTGGGAACTGATGCTCTTGGTCAGAAAATTCTATGACCCTGGCCAAGTTACTTAACCATCTCTGAGCTCCCTTCATGTATAAAATGGAAGAAAATAACACCAACCCATGGGAATGTTGAGGCTTAAATGACAAGGTAAAGCACTCAGCATTAATACCTAGCATGTGGTAGGTACTCAATATCTAAATATACACTTGACTATAGCACTTATCACACATTATAATTACTTTCAACCATGTCTCTATTACCAGAGGAGGGCTTCCTGAAGACAGCGGCTGTGTTTTGTTTATATCCACATATATCCCCAGTGTTCAGTACAGAGGTATATCTCAAACACAACCTTAGCCATAGTGTCAACGAAATAACAAGGAGTAGTGGGGATTGAGGACAACTGGAGAGTGCATGTCCCATCTAAAGGGGCAGCCATTGTTCAGCTCCAACTGACAAATGCCATGGAGGAACACTAGTCCACCGCAGCAAGAGCTTCAAAACCAATCAAAGAAGCAAAAGCCAGATCCTGAACACAAAAAGGTGATGCTAGAACAGCTCCTGATCTGCCATCCTGAGGAATGACTGAAGGACCAGCGTTATGGCAGAAGTTGGCCCTAACCACCATGACAATTCTTGTCAAGTACAAAGTCTTGCTCAGTCCCCCAGATAACCTAATCTTGGAGGTTATACTGTATCACATCAGAAGCATAATTAGCAGCAAAGATATTGGGCTCTTCAGTGCCCTAAACAAACATTTTACTGATGGTACCCCTAACTGATTTCTTTGGACTTAGTGAAGTAAGTAAACCTGGAAGCCCCAAGAAATATCAGAGAACCTCTAAAAAAAATGAACTTTTCATATGTTGTGATGTGAACACAAAGCCATATTCATTTGAATATTAAATACATTGTATGACTTCTTACATACTAAGCTGATGAGAGATATATATACCAGTTTTGTACTGATGTTGTGATAGGTTAAGGGAATGGGGTATTTTTTTATGAATTCCTTTAATGCAACCACTCAGAATCAAACACTGTATTTTGCTTATGTAAATGAGAAACAAGGCTGAGTTAGTCTCCCAATATTAGATAACACTATACAAACTGTTTTGTAATCTTTTGCACTTAAAAAATGTTAACTTTCCTTATCAAATATATATCTATATCATTTATAATTGGGTTATAGTCCATTGAATGGACCATAATCTTCAATCAGTTTTATATTAGTAACTTGTGTTTCCAATTTTTTTTTTTTACCTTTTGAATTTTTTGAGTATAGTTTTCACAATATTACACTAGTTTCAGGTGTGTAACACAATGATTCAACTTCTCTATGTTATGCTCACCACAAGTGTAGCTACCATCTGTCACCATACAACACTATTCCAGTATCACTGACTATATTCCCTATGCTGTGCCTTTCATTTCTGTGGTTTACTCATTCCATAACTGGAAGCCTGTATCTCCCACTCCATTTCAGCTATTCCATGCCCTCCTTGGCAACCATCAGGATGTTCTCTGTATTTATAGGTCTGATTATGCTTTTTTGTTGTTCATTTGTTTTGTTTTTTAGATTCCACATATGACTAAAATCATACAGTATTTGTCTTTCTCAGTTAGAGTTACTTCATTTAGCATAATATTCTCTAGGTCCATCCATGTTGTCACAAATGGCATAATCTCATTCTTTTATATGGCTATGTAATATTCCACTGTGTGTATGTGTGTGTGCGCGCGCGCACACGCGCGCACGCACACATCTTCCTACCCACTCGTCTATTGATGGACATTTAGGTTGCTTCCACATCTTGGCTATTGTAAATAATGCCAAGGCTACAATGAACATAGGGGTACATACATCTTTTTGAATCAGTGTTTTCATTTTCTTTGGGTAGATGCCCAGTAGTAGAATTACTGGATCATATGGTATTTCTATTTTTAATTTTTTGAGGAATCTCCATACTGTTTTCCACAGTGGCTGTACCAATTTATATTCCCACCAACAGCACACAAAGGTTCCTTTTTCTCCACATCCTTGCCAAGCTTATTTCTTGTCTTTTTAACTTTCTGACAGATGTAAGGTGATGTATCATTGTAGTTTTGATTTGCATTTTCCTGATGATTAGTGATGTTGAATACCTTTTCATGTGTCTGTTGGCCATCTGTATGTCTTCTTTGGAAAAATGTCTTGCAAGTCCTCTGCCCATTTTTTAACTGGATTTTTTTTTGGGTACTGAAATGTATAAGGTCTTCATATATTTTAGATATTAATCCCTCAATGTCTTCAATTTTAAAATATTGTAAACAGCATCACAGAGAACATCCATTATGCCCATTCCTTGTACCCTCATTATCCCTTCCAGAACCACTGCAATGGCTTCATAAATAGTATCATTTTGTCTGGTTAAAAAACAAAAAACAGGGGCGCCTGGGTGGCTCAGTTGGTTAAGTGACTGCCTTCGGCTCAGGTCATGATCCTGGAGTCCCGCATCGCGCTCCCTGCTCGGCAGGGAGCCTGCTTCTGCCTCTGACCCTCCCCCCTCTCATGTGCTCTCTCTCTCTCTCATTCTCTCTGTCTCAAATAAATAAATAAAATCTTAAAAAAAAAAAAAAAATGAAAGCCAGATTGTTTTAATGTTAAATCTTTCCATTTTCAATTTTGGTTCGAATTTTTTAATCATAAGCAGATCAAAGAAAATTAAGGGCTGCCAGATTGTTCCTCCTGACCCGTATCTTTCACCTGACTTGGTCATGAACAACTATCAGTTATTTCCCAAACCAAATCCACCTTCAAGGTTTAAAAAAATGTATCAGGGACGCCTGGGTGGCTCAGTCGGTTAAGCCTCTGCCTTCAGCTCAGGTCATGATCCCAGGGTCCTGGGATCGAGTCCACATCGGGCTCCTTACTTAGCAAGGAGCCTGCTTCTCCCTCTGCCTGCTTCTGTCTCTCTCTCTCTCTGATAAATAAATAAAATCTTAAAAAAAAAAAAAAAGTATCAACACATTTTCAAAAGAATCTGACAGAAGTTCTGAAGGTAATTTCCAAAGAAGTCCCAGAAATATTTTGAGCAATGACAGTATCATTAGAATAAGGAACACAGCGCTTCCTGATGCCCAGTAAATGGCTGCTCAATAAATTAATGAAGTGAACCAATAAATGAGACCTTAAGTGGATCATAAATTCTGAATTACTTGTTTTTAAAAAATAAATTATATTCTCCAAAGCATAAATTAAAACCAATGGGTGGAAAACTATTCTAGAAAACTATTCTGTTCTCTCAGAGCTGTCCAAAGATGGCACAAGCTGCCTCAGAAGCTATGGATGGGGTTGTTAGCACAGGCTGTTTGAACACTTGACAGGAATATGTGAAGACAAGATGAAAAAGAGCAGCCATGTGGAGAAGCAGAGGGAAAAAAAGCCCAGTCTTTGCAGCTAGACAGATTTAGATTCTAATCCCTCCTCACCTCTTTTTAGCTGAGTAACCTCAAACTAGTTACTTAACTCCGCTGAGGCCAATCTCCTAAACTATAAACCATCTTGCAAGGCTGTAAGGATTAGGGATACTTTCATTCATTCAATAAATACTTATGTGTAGGTATTGTGCTAGGTATTATGCTAAGATCTGGGGATCCTAAACAATACACAGTCCTGTCCTCAAGGAGACTAAAGTCTTTTATAACAAAAAAGAAAATTAAAATAGGCAATCATAGTGCTGTGTGTTAAGAGTTCCAACAGGAGGAAATGCATAGTACAAGACATAAGTAGATCCCCTAACCCAGGGCCTAACTAAATTTCAGGCTGGTCAGAGACAACTTCTTGGGGGATTTAAAACTGTAAAAAGAATAGGAACCTACTGAGACAGACAAGCAAACTGCATGTGCAAAGTCCTGGAGCTGACAGAAAGCATTACATTCCTGGAATGGCTCTAGTTTGATATGGCAGCAGCCCAGTGACAAAAGGCTAGAAGTTAACCTAGAAAAGTGAACAGGCCTGGACAAGACTAAGATACTAGAACTTTATTCTGAAGACAACAGTGAGCCACTGAAGAGCTTTATGCATGGGACTGGCACAATCAGAATTACCCTTTTAAAAGATCATTTCGGGTATAGTATGGAGAAGTAGACAGGGTGGGAGCATGACAGCTCCAGACAGATAGCAGGGAAAATAAGACCTTGTGTCATCTAGTTACTGGAAAATGTGGTAGTGCAGATGTTGAACAGATGAATGGGAAATATTAAGAAGATAAAAAATCATTAAGACCAGTGGTTAATAATACCTGTAGAATAACAACACTGTGACTGATAAACAGCAAGTGCTCTAAAAAATGGTACTGCTAGTATTATCGCTGATATTGGCAACTGGGTTAGATGACCTTTTGAAATCACATTCATCCCTAAGAGTCTCTGTGATTTTGGAGATATGTTGTATGTTCCCAGACAAATCCTTTCCCACCATTGGCCAAGCTGTCATATACAAAAAGATTCATTTTTTACTCATAAACTCTCTATACCAGAACTGTTCAACTGGGCCCCACTACACACTAGTCGTAACATGAAATGCTTATTAGATGTTCTCACAAACAGGGTTCCAGAACCAAATAAGTTCAAGAAACACTGCATTATGTATCCTCTCTCTTGAAGGGTCATAAGGACATCAACACACACACTCTGAATACTAATTCTGCAGTAAAGAAATGCATTTCACTTTAGACATCATTCTGTCAAGGATCCTTTTTCCAACTCCAGAGGACATTTAATACATTGTATAAGAACTAATGTTCAATGAAACAGCTTAAGAAATGCTGCTCTAAGCTGCCTTACAGATTTTAGTGGAATGAAGATTAGAGGCAACTCTATTCTGACCACTTTCCAAAATGGTTGGAGTTTTACACACATTATGGCATTTCCCTTTTAATTTAGTCCTACTGAAAATGACATTAAATATCACCATAAATAGCAATCCTCTGCCTCCCAAATTATCGCCAACCGAGTGTGCTTTGCCTTTTTAAAAGGCCACAACTTTGTCAGCTGATAATGAGCAAATTCTAAGCTACTTTTACCCTTCAGGGTACAGTAATAATTTTTAAGACAGTTAAAAATGACAAAGATGTTCAACTGTGCAGACTGCATGTACTTTCATTTTCCTCTTTTATGTGAATGATCATGCCACCAGTGAGGGGATGTGTTTTCTTAACACTGGGCAAAGAATCTCACTTCATATAGATCACTGGACAATGTGCAGCTTCTGAGGGCAGGGTTGACAGTAACAGAAATTGTGAAAACCTTCAGTACAGTAGTCCCCCCCTATCTACAGGAGATACATTCCACCACCCACCCCCCCAGTGGATGCCTGAAACTGCAGGTAGTATGGAACCCTATATACACTGTTTCTTCCAATATGTACGTATCTATGATGGAAGTTTAATTTATAAATTAGGAACAATAAAGAGATCAATAACTATAATTAATAATAAAATAGAACAATTGGGGCGCCCGAGTGGCTCAGTCGTTAAGCGTCTACCTTCAGCTCAGGTCATGATCCCAGGGTCCTGGGATCGAGCCCCGCACTGGGCTCCCTGCTCCACAGGAAGCCTGCTTCTCCCTCTCCCACTCCCCCTGCTTGTGTTCCCTCTCTCGCTGTGTCTCTCTCTGTGAAATAAATAAAATCTTAAAAATAAAATAAAAAAGAACAATTATAATAATATACTGTTATGTGAATGTGGTGTCTCTCTCAAAATCTCTTACTGTTCTGCACTCACCCTTCTTGTGATGATGTGAGATGATAAAAGGCCTGTGTGATGAGATGAACTGAGAGGAATGACATGAAGTGAGGGGCACTGTGATGCGGCGTTAGGCTACTACTATCTTCTGACAATAATCAGAAGGATCATCTGCTTCTGGACCACGGCTGACCGCAGTAACTGAAACCGTAGAAAGCGAAACTGTGGAGAATGGGTGGGACTGCTGTAACTCTGATAGATTTAAGCCAATGACATCATACAAAATATTCTATACTCCAAAATCATTTCCTATGAGTCACTGAAGCATTTATTGAAGCACTGCTCAAGATCACTATTTACAGCTCATACCCATGAATGTATTTAAGATTAATTCTTGGGCGCCTGGGTGGCTCAGCTGGTTAGGCGACTGCCTTAGGCTCGGGTCATGATCCCAGGATCCTGGGATCGAGTCCCACATCGGGCTCCCCCTGCTCTGTGGAGAGCCTGCTCCTCTCTCTGTCTCTGCCTGCCACTCCCCCTGCTTGTGATTTCTGTCAAATAAATAAATAAATAAAATCTTTAAAAAATAAAAATTTAAAAAAATATATTCTTGAATCTGATCTAACAATATATTGTTGGTTTTAAATGGAGAGTATTCATCTAAATAAGACACTTTATATATCTTGGACATGAAGATTTGAACTATAAGTTAAACCTATTCTACTGGAAACATTCAAATGTATAGGCTAGCCTAGTCCCTCTCTCTAAACTGCACCTTAAGTTTACCCATTAGAAAGCTTTCATTATATAAAAGTACACTGAATTTAGAAGTAATCTGTCTGCAGACAAGGACTTTTTTTCTTTTTTAATATTTTCTTTTTAAGCAATCTCCACACTCAACATGGGGCTCGAACCCACAATCCCGAAGTTCAAGAGTCACACACTCCACCGACTGAGCCAGTCAGGCACCCCCAAACAAAGACTTAAACCAAAATAGAAAATACAACTCCCACGCTGAAAATGAGCACAGCTGTTGCCTCACCGTTATCAGGTACATCACTGCTACAACATGGAGAAGTGTGGGAAGGGTGCAGCAAATTTTGCAACCTGGCAAAAATTTCTGCAGGCAGAGGGATTTTTTCCTGAACCATTCCACAATGTTGTCTTCCTGCTTACTTCAAAGAAAATGTTACCCAGGTGACTAGAAACCAAACTGACAGTCCTATGTCAACTGACAATTTCTACAATTAGAAAATTTTTTTAAATGACTATAATGCAAATCTCTTTCTGGATTGAAGGATAAAACTGGTTGTTCTGATTTCAATAATTATCGCTATCTGGCGAATATGGAAAAGTTCTCATCTCATCAAAATCATTATCACTCAGGACCTGAGGATTAACAGAGCAATCAGGAGACAACCTAACCCTGAAATAATCCTACTACTTCATACATTCATAAATACAGACTAATAGGGCGCCTGGGTGGCTCAGTTGGTTAAGCGACTGCCTTCGGCTCAGGTCATGATCCTGGAGTCCCTGGATCGAGTCCCACATCGGGCTCCCGGCTCAGCGGGGAGCCTGCTTCTCCCTCTGACCCTATCCCCTCTCATGCTGTTTCTCTCTCTCTCTCTCTCTCTCAAATAAATAAAATCTTTAAAAAAAAAAAATACAGACTAATAATAATATAGATCCACTGTAAACCAGCTCCTAAACCACAACGTAACTAAATTAGGTTATTTCTTTCATGCCAAGTGGTTGCTCCCCCATGTAGACATCTTACCGTACATAAAAGAGTAGATAATTACAAAAGGCCTCCTTATTAGGGAAGCTCTAACAGGCTGAAAGGACAGATTTTATGCTGTTCTAAAAAGAAAATGATGTGTCCTCTCATTTATTAAGGTCCACTTGGTGACAGGCACCCACTGTATGCTACTGTATTCATTTTTCCTAACTACTCTATAAGATAGGTGTCACCACCAATACTTCACATAAGAAGAAACTAAGGCTCAGACAGGTTGAGAAACTGACCCCCAGCTCACACAGAGGGTAACTGCATTGCAGAAGAATTCTTTCCCAGGTCTGACTCCAGCGTCAGCAACTACACTACCCCCTCCCAACAGCACTTTTTGGCCAAAGTATTTTAAATCCATTTCCTCCAACAATTAATCTACTTAAATTATGTTAGGTGCTTTTAGTCTCTGGGAAAATACTAAAATGACCTTGTAGCCTTCCTAACTAGTCACAGCACATGCATGAAAAACTGAATAAACAAAATGAGAAGAGAGACTGGAAGACATCAGATAACTCACAATCAGTCTGCTTTGAGCATAAGAAACTGAATGGAAAAGAACAACTTGCTGGCTAAGGAATGTTCCTCCTAGGTTGTATGCCTGAGGTTGGAATGAATCTCAAGAAGGTCGTCTGTGACCTTTTTTTCTTTTAAGATTTTATTTATTTGACAGAGACACAGCAAGAGAGAGAACACAAGCAGGGAGAGCGGGAGAGGAAGAGGGAGAAGTAGGCCTCCCGCTGAGCAGGGAACCCGATGCGGGGCTCGATCCCAGGACCCTGGGATCATGACCTGAGCCGAAGGCAGACACTTAACCATCTGAGCCACCCAGGCGCCTCCGTCTGTGACCTTATAATGTCCTCTGCCATTCTCCCTCCTATGAATGAGGCAAACTTGTCAAAATACAAAAGGTGCCTTAGAGTCATCTCCATCATCAAGTCAATGTTTCCACAGAAGAGGCAATGCTGCCCAGTGGAATGAGCACTGGACTGGGAATCCAGTAATCTGAATTAAACCTGGCTTTCCCCTTGCATTGCCAAGTGACCTTGTCAAGGTCATCACACTCTTTAGGGCCTCAGTACAAAGCACCTGCCTAAAAGAAATCAAAAGCCACTTCCTGATCTAAGATGCAAGAATTTTTCTTTTCTCCTAATATTTCAGGGTGTCAAGAGAACAGTGTTTGGGGCACCTGGGTGGCTCAGTCTAATGTCCAACTCTTGATTTCAATTCAAGACATGATCTCAGGGTGGTGAGATTGAGCCTCATACTGGGCTCCATGCTGAGCGTGGAGTCTACCTAAGATTCTTTCTCTCTCTTTGAGTGTCTGACTCTTGATGTTGGCTCTGATTGTGATCTAAGGGTCATGGGACTGAGCCTCATGTCAGCTCTACGCTCAGTGTGGAGTCTGCTTGAGATTCTCTTTCCTTCTCCCTCTACTCCCACCATGCTCTCTCTCTAAATGAATAAAATCTTAAAAAAAAAAAAAAAAAGATTCTCTCTCCCTCTCCCCTCCCCTATCCCCCCTCACGCATTCACTCTCTCAAGAAAGAATGAATCCAGTATTTAAGAGTACGGGTTCCGCAAATTTTGTAAGAATTAAGAGTTATAGGGGAGCGTGGGTGGCTGCATCGGTTAAGCGTCTGCCTTCGGCTCAGGTCATGGTCTCAGGGTCCTGGGATCAAGCCCCACAACCGGCTCCCTGCTTCTCCCTCTCCCTCTGATGCTCTCCCTGCTTGCACTCTCTCTCTCACGCTCTGTCTCTCAAATAAATAAATAAAATATTAAAAAAAGAAAAAAGAGTTATAGACCTATGCTTGAATCTGGGCTCTGCCACCTTATGTGACCTTCAGCAAATTACTTAACTCCTCAGTTTCTTCACACCTAACAATGCAGGTGGTAGTAGGATCGGATCTACCACATAGCGAGGCAGATAATATGCATAATACATTTATACCCTAGCTGGTACAATGTAATCACTCAATAAAAAGTAGTAACTATAATATCATTCCTGAGCTTGATTCATAGATTTTTAGTGGTTCAGCATCTCTGAACTAAGAGATGTGAATTTCAAAATTGTCTCAAAAAGACAACTAGCACCAACCCGCATTTCACTTTGCCTCTACTTCTCTTTAAGTGGGCATAAGAAACCCTGTATCTTTTCTAGTATAATGAATCAATTTTGACCAAATGGAAAATATGTACGCATAAATGAGATAACAGAATTGTTACAAGGATTTAGAGAACAAAACATGGACATAGTCTGTTAAACACTAAACATTAGTATGAGTCTACTTAGAAGGCAAAGTTGATGTTCTCAAGTTTTTAACATAAACTCAGACCTACTCAGACCTCCTGGGAGTTCAAGATTTCTAGGGTGGTCAATTCCAGATGATAACAAGGCCCAGCAACTGGCCATGGGTGTAAGGAGCTAAAAGGAATGAAGGTGATCACTGGTGTTGAAGAACAGATAGTTAAGAAATGTTTGCTGAATAAAAAGCAAATATGTGTACGCTTGTTTTTGCAACCTTGTCTAGATTTACTAAAAAAGAAACTAAATTATGGATGCCATAACATTCCTCATATTCTGCTAACTTATGACTGAGTCAAACAAAGGTTAGATGACCAATGTACAAAATGCATGGCAAGCCCTATTTCCCCTTGTTCTTTTGACTCTATCTTCCACACTGCAATGTAATTGCAAATAAAAAGGAGGAGACCTTCACCTAATTGTATCAAGTCACAAAGCAACTCAGACTTCCAATTCACTGGTCTCCCCTCCAAACCTGAGTTATTTAAAGATTTTCATGCAAATACTAGAACTGCAAATAATTTTTTGTATCCAGTTTCAATTTTACACATCATTTAAGATAAGCATATACTAGATTCACTATCCCACAGTTTGAAGAAGGCACTAGGCTTCTGGACAGGTCCCAGTGTTTGGAGACAAACATCTTAAAGAAGTAGTGATATTTGAAAAAGCTCCCAAGTGAGTTCTTTATACACTTGGTAGTTCCTCATTCCTTGGCATTAATCACTTGCATATAGAGAGACTACGTCATCAATTTTCTTAAGTCTGATTTTAAAGAATGAGATTCTTAAACTTTCTGTACATGTTTTTCCCTATTATCTACCTGGCTTCATAAAAACTCCAACAGTTTACTTTGTAAATCTTTCTCTACACAATAGAAAACAAGAGCTATGATTTAAATACCTAGTTGAAGAACCTATATTCTATATGGTTCCTATTCTGTGGTCTGAATCTTTGAAACAGTACAAATTCTTATTATATTCTCCCCACTCAATACACTCCTAACACCCAGCAATCAAAGAAAGATGACCCATTTTGAAATGTAACACTACCTGGCAGTTTGACTAGTCAGGTTTATACTGATAGCATGATATAGCAGTAAAACTACAGGCTTTGGCATCAGACAACTTGGATTTGAATTCCAGTTCAACCACTGAGTGACACTGGACAAGCTACATAACCTCTGTGATCCTCAATTTTCTCATCTCCAATATGGGAATGATAATGCCTACCTAACAGTAAATATGCCCCAAAATGTCAATTCCCTTCCTCTACTACATTCCTTTTCTCTCTTGAAAATTTTGTTGCATTCACATAAAGCTGACCAAATTTGAAAACCAGAGAAGTTTCTTGAAATTGGAACGATAAAAACAGATGTATAACAACTATCTAAAGCTAGAAAGGACCACATAACACAGACAAGGAAAAAAAAGTTAGGAAACACAGAGGTTTAACACAAATGTGTTTCCATGATCCCCAAACCTTGGGAAGAGCAAATATAGAACAATTCATTACAATAAAATGGAAAGTGATAAAATACCCTCAAGCTGACTCTAACAACTC
The DNA here is from genome assembly GCF_029215605.1 of Mirounga angustirostris. Taxonomy (NCBI): domain Eukaryota; kingdom Metazoa; phylum Chordata; class Mammalia; order Carnivora; family Phocidae; genus Mirounga; species Mirounga angustirostris. The sequence continues at coordinate 158,854,087 of NW_026991712.1, forward strand.
TTGACTAGAACGAAAGTTTTCTGAAATACAAACCAGAAAGTGTTGACAAGTTCTGTAACTCATGACAAGATGCAAGAAACTATACACTAGTTTATTCTCCTTCCAAGCTGATAAAAAAAAAAAATTAAGTGCACATGAGGGTGGGTGTACTTTTTAGGCATATATAAAAGAAAACAAATAAGCCAGGTCCAGGATTTCTGTTAAGCTCTCTTCCACTAAAGAGGAACGTGACAATATCTATTCAACAAATAAATGCCAAGTATCTAAAACCTGCTAGCACATGTAGCTTTAGAAACTCAGCCCTGACATGTATCCTTCCTAATGCAGGAAAACTTCATATACATCTCAAAATTAGCTGCATGGTCCTGAGACCCAATAATCTATAATTGCTCCCTTACTATAATTCCCAAGTCTGAAAATGTTCCCCCAAATGCTTCACACTTCCTCATTCCTATAGATCTGTCACTACTTAATGCTGTCCCTCTTAGGCTTGGCATTGTTTCTAGGACCCGGCACGTTCGTCCAATAGGACCCCTCTCTCACGCTGGTTGTTTGTTTTCCCCTGATATCACATCCCAGATCTGGTAACTGAAACCTCGGTTTCAATGCTGGCACTCTCCAGCAAAATCCCAATCTGATCCTATCGCTTAGATAGGTCCCTAACGCCCTGGTGACCCTTCCTCCTATACCATGCCCTCAGACCTGGCATCCGTGGACATCGAGGTCACTCACAAACTGTGTTAAACTCTATCTTAACTATAGAAAACAAACTGATACTTATCAGAGGGGAGGCAGGTCAGACGATGGCTGAAATAGGTGATGGGGATTAAGGAATACACTTGTCGGGATGAGCACTAGGTGATGTATGGAATTGCTGAGTCACTACAATGTACACCTGAAACTAAAGTAACACTGTATGTTAACTATGCTGGATAAAAAGCAAAAACAAAACAAAACAAAACAAAAAGACCTTCCAAGTCTAGCTCTCTTGGCTCTCGAAGACCCTCTCAGCCCCTAACTCAGGTTTCAGGGTTTCCAAGCCTGGCACCCTTGGGGCTTGTACGCCCTTATACTAGGCCACGCATGTTCCATGGAGGATACCTCTGGAGTTAGGAGTGTCACCCACTCCGGACCGTGCACAGGCTATCCTCGAAGTACCTGCCAGACCATAACCCTGTCTTCCCCCTTAAGGTCTCTAGGCTCGCCCCCAGCCTCCACCCCACGCCTGCACCGAAGGGGGTCACCACCCTGCGGCCCCAAGCCGCAGAGGCGCGCATCCCTGCAGCCTCCCATTCCTTCATCACCCCCCAGGCCGGAGCCAGCGCGACCAATAAGGTGCCAGGTCCGCGGCCTCCCCGCCACCGACCAATCACGAGCGAGCCCCCCCGCAGTCGCCTTCCGCCAATGGGAGAAAGCCCGCGGGCCGGGCCGACGAGGCGCACGGACCCCAGGAGCGCGACAGCGGCGACAGCGGCGGGCCCGGCGAGAACACAACATGGCGGCGGGCAGGCCGGACCGAACTACAGCGGCGGCCGCGAGAGGGAAGTGAGGTCTCCGCCGAAGGCGGGAAGCGCTGCCCCTCCCCCCGCCGCCGCCGCTCGCCTCTCACCCTCCCTCCCACAGACGCTCCCGCACACTCACACGCCTCCGCTCAGGAGTCCAGGGAAGAGCAGGAGCCGCCTCCGCGCTCCTGCGGAGTCGGGCAATGCAGAGGCCTGGGCACGGCGGAGGGGAGGGGGAAGCGTGCGTCACGGAGAACGGAGCGCGCGCAAAGCGGGGGCACAAACAAGATGGCGGCCACGCCGTTTGCACCGTCTCCCCCCTTCCCCTCCCCCTCCCTTGGCGCCTTGATTCCCTGTATCTTGTAATGCGCAGGAGCTGAGTTTTTTGAAGTCTCGCGAGAATTAAGAAGGGGCGACGACCTGGGGAGGAGGAATGAGATCAGAGAGCCTTCTGACCCCACCCCTTTCTAGAGGATCCGGAGGCGTTGCCTGGTGACCTCCACAGGGCGTTCTACGCTTGTGCGCCTTTGATGTGGTGCGCGCACTTGAATGTTAAAATACATTTTTTGGGTTTTCGGGTTTTTTTTAATTTGGGAGGAAAGAGAGCTGGGGGACGAAGGACGACATGGGGTTGCTAGATTACGTGCGCCCCTAAAGAAGATAGTTACCAGGGGGCGCCTGGGTGGCTCAGTTGGTTAAGCGACTGCCTTCGGCTCGGGTCATGATCCTAGAGTCCCGGGATCGAGTCCCGCATCGGGCTCCCTGCTCAGCAGGGAGTCTGCTTCTCCTTCTGACCTTCCTCCCTCTCATGCTCTCTGTCTCTCATTCTCTCTCTCTCAAATAAATAAATAAAATCTTAAAAAAAAAGAAAAAAGAAGAAGAAGATAGTTACCAGTACCATAAAAGGGGATTTACACCAAAACTGTAAAATTATATACTCCGGAGTAAAGAACAGCACCTCCCAAGAATTATTAGCGTGTAACCTTACGTCGACATAGACACTGCTTTTCTCATTTGAATGCAGTTTAAAACTTCCATCAAGACAATTGAAAACCCCATGAGCATTACGTCTCTTTCATACCTTATCTCTTTGATCTCTACAACTAATTGGTCCCGAGGCATTAGTGTTTCTGTTACAGATAAAACTGATGCTCAAAAGGGTTAAGTAACTCGATCAAAGTCCCACAGCTTGCAAGTGTCAAAATTCAATTTGAGTAGCTCCAAAAGCTGTGGCTGAATTATCTACATTGAGCCAATGGGTTAGATGTAAGCACTGAGAGAGATGAAACTGCTCTTGCTGGTGGTTCCCTTGAATTTTATAAATGACCTTGGAGCTTTTTGGAGACTTGGGTTGCAGGAGTCTTCAACAATATAATCAACACTATTATTATTTCTTTCCTTTGAGTGTATGACTCTGATGATAAAGGTGTTAAGAATACTGGAATAGCCCTTGACATGAATTCAGGAAAACTGTTTCCAAATCCAACCTGAATAAGTCTCACTTCAGGCACTCAAATATTTGGTGAATGAATGAACAAAACCTAACTAGCTATAAGACACCTGACTTCACTGAGTCTTGATTTCATCATCTGTAAAATGATCTATTTCCTACCTCCTGGGAGTGTTGGGGACATTGAATGAAATAGTGTAAAGGAGAGTGCCTTGGAAATTGCAGAAGTGCCAAAGAAGTTAGTGATAATTATGACATTTTCAGACATGAGAAATGGCATAAAAAATTCAAAACAGACACAAATAGTATGTTAAAATAGTAGACAGATGAGCTTAGCTAATGGGAAAAAGCTAAGTGAGTCTAAAATATTGAGTTAATTATTGCATATGTTTTGTTACAAAAGATGTAAAAATGTGTAGGAATCAGCATGAATTAGTATTATTAGATATTACTGTTATAGTTAAGTATCGACGGCACATAGGGGCTGCAGTCAGTTTCCCTCTAAGAGCCTGGAAATCAGGTTGCCTTCAGAATTAAACTAATAAGAATTTACATAGAGAAAATCAGCCAAAGGTGATCATAAACATATTTAACAAGTAGTGCTGAAGCATTTATCTAGCAGATTTGAAGTCCATGAAGTTGTGGATATATCTTTCTGTGCTAGGTATTAACCCTTTAGTTGCTAAGGCATGAAGAGTAGGTCCCAAGGGCTCCCAGGGGAGGGGAGTTGTCAGGAAGCTTGGGGTAGCAGGTATTTATCAGCTAGTATGAAACTATTTCAATATTTTAATAGTTAATATTATAACGTACCAGTCATACTGGTACACACAGACTGAATATTAGTCCTTGCTATAGACTATTAACAATATTCTCTGCCCCTGCCTTTCTAAATCCCTGCCTATCTAGTCTGTCCCTAGGAGATTATACTTCTCACCCTAATGTCATCAAGCTTGGCATTGTTTTGGTCAATGAAATGTGAGTAGAAATGGCATGAACCACTTCTGAGCAGAAATGTATGGGCCATCTAATGATTCCACCATATTATTTTTCATCTGCCATGAGAGCAGCATGTCCCAAATAGAACTGCTTCTCCAGCGTTGGTCCCAGAATAAAGATGTGCAGAGCCACAGCTGATGTACATGACATACATGTGAGGTAAGAAATAAACCTTTGTTATTGTAAGCCACTGAAATTCATTTAGTTGTTTGCTAATGCCGCATAACCTAGCAGTCTAAGCTGACTAATGCAACCTTAAAATCAGCTATCCGTGGTGGTAAGCCTAGAGTTTATCTACAAACATGATCAAAAAACAAACTGAACTCTGGTCCAGGCATACAAGAGAAATCTCAAGAAGGCAGATGTGATTGTAATTTAATAAATGGATGCCTAATCAGTCTTACCAACCAGTCATTCTGTATCTTATTTGGAGAGAGATTCTGTGAACCAAAGGGCTTAATCAGCCATGACAACCCAAAACAGGGCAGTCACAGAGGCAAGCATTAGTATTGCCCTTCTAAGTTCTGCCCCAGTCAAACTGACCTGGGCATTAGTATTTCCTTGTCCGTGTCATCCCTACAGTGGGTGAGAATATCTCAGGCTGCCTCAGCTGAGAAATGCTTCTTAAGATCAACGTGCTTCCCTGGTGTGATTCTATACTCACCCAGCAAATGACTTACCTATGGGGACAGAATTTAGTGATCTGCCACCTAGAGGATCCCAGTTCTTTTGATAATTACATTTTTCATTGTACATCAGCCTGTTGATTCTGGCTTATATAACCATCAGTTTCTGTGAACTTAATGGATACAAGAGCCGCCCTGGGAGATGGTTCCACTCTGCTTACTATTAAAATCAGGCTTCTGAATTTGCAAGGCTAAAGACCAGTTCTGGGATGTTGGTAAATTCCTTAAGGTTATAGCACTCTAGTAGAGGGACCCGTCTAGAGGGCCGACTAGACTACCCTCAGCTACACCTCTCTATCTCATTATGTGCTTTCTTTGATCTAAAAGAAAAGCAGTAAATGTTAAAGACAGACATAATTCACAAGCTGTGGGAGTTCAAAAAGGAGAGCAATTACTTCCACTTAGTATGGAATAGCGGAAGGAGAAAGATTGGCATGGATGTGACCTTTGGGTCTTAAAAAAATGAGTAGAACAAGGGAAAGAGCATGCCATGTGTAGGTAGCCAATGGAGCAAATATAGGAAGCAAGAGATCAATTGAGGAAATATAGAGTAACAGGAAAAGGAAGAAGAATCATCTGGAAAGTTATATATGGTCAGATTAAGGCTCTTGGGTTTTATTTTCTGCTAAGGGGAGTTAGTATGGAAGTTTTTTTGGTTTTGCTTGTTTTACCGCTTTAGCCATTTTTGAGTATGTAGTTCATTGTCATTAAGTACATTCACATTGTTGTGTAAATATCAGCACTCTCCATCTCCAGAACTGTTTCATCATCCTCTGCTGAAACTATACCCATTAAACAATAATTCTCCATCCTTCCCTTCCCCAACTCCTGGTAACAACTGTTCTGTTTTCTGTCTCTTTGAAATTTAACTATTCTAGGTATCTCATATAAGTGGAATCATTCAATATTTGTCCTTTTGTGTCTGGCTTATTTCACTTAGCATAATATATTCAAGGTTCATCCATGTTGTACCAAAGTTTCATTTCTTTTTATGGCTGAATATTAGTATTTCATTATGTGTATATAGCACATTTTGTTTATCCATTTATCCATCAATGGACATTTGGATTTTTTCCATCCTTTGGGTACTGTGAATAATGATGGCTATGAATATTGGTGTACAAATATCTGAGTCCCTGCTTTCAGTTCTTTGGGGTATATACTGAGAAGTGAAATTGCTGGATCATATGGTAATTCTATGTTTAATTTTTTGAGGAACCACCATACTGTTTCCTACCATGGCTACACCATTTTACATTCCCAGTGACAGAAGTTTTTACAAAAGGATTGACATGGTGAAAACTGTAGTTAAAGACAATCTGGCAGAGATGATAAGATGGAATGGGATTGCAAAAGGACCACTGGAGACTTCCACAGTAGTTCAGGCAAGATGCAATGAGCTCCTGAACACATCAGCAATGAGAACAACTGCAGAGGTGACATTGCCACGGTAGGATTGGAAGGACTTGACTGTTGTGGCTGGCTATTTCAGGGGCAGGGGGAGAGGGGATCAAGAGGTGTTTAATATGACTTTCATATTTCACAGCTGGGAGGATGGTAGTCTCCAGATGAAGAGTTCTGGACTTTTCTAGAGCATGGAGAAGTCATGAGTTCAGGTTGGAACATGTAGAGTTGGATTACAAATGAGACATTGTAAGCTGTGAGGTGAACATTGTTGTCTTGCCTGCTCAACACCTTTGCCCCTTCAACTGGTAGTGGCACTCTACTTTTTTTTCTTCTTCTTTTAGATTGTAAAACCATCCTTCTTCATCTGCATGTAGTGCTGGGCTGAAAAGGTCTGTGGCCATGAGAATGCACTTTTCAGATCTCCAACTGGGAGAAGTGTAATTCATCAGCAGCGCAAGTGCTGAGCTCTGAAATCCATCACCCCTTACTCTCAGGCCTCCCCTCCCCCAGGCTGGTCCTGGCCAATGACAGCCCTGCAGGAATTTTGGGATAAGCTTTTTTCAGAATAAATGATGCTCTTCTAATGGGCCACCTTGGCCCAAGGGCCCTCAATGTTGCCTTGCCAAACTTTCCTTGGAACTACACTGCAGTCTAAGACCCTTCCACCTAGAACTTCTTCCTTCTCTCTCCTTCCCTTAGGGTCAGATCTGCATCATTGTCTGATGGTCCTTGGTCTCTCAGCTCCTACCCCATTTTCTCTCACAGGTGTTTTTCATAATAAATTCCTTGCATTTAATCCTGTCTTGGTATCTGATTTTCTAAGGATCTGAACTGGCATGAGGGAAGGGAGGATGGGATATTTCTTTCCACAGCATATCTTCCATATCCCATCAGCTGTAGGAGTAGGCATATGACCCAGTCTGACTGATCATAATGATCCCCACATCTTGGCCCAATGCTTCCTCACAGTGTCTCAGCGTCATTTCACTCTCAGACCATTAGTTATTTGGTCCACCTCACCCACAGACGTGGCTGACCAACTCTGAGTGAGGCCTTACAGTTCTGCCTGAGGCCAACTAATTGCAAATGTGGATTCTAAGGCTTCTGCAGCTTTCAGACCCTGATGACACACCTCTTCAGAGAACATGAGCTCTGGCTTCCTGAGCAGCTGCTGAAGGGGCCAATGAAGCAACCTGGAAGTATAGGAGATTTAACTACCCATAGGGCAAAGTAATCAATGGGAGACAGGAGACAGGAAGCAGCAGGATAGAACAATCCAGTCTCTTTTCCTTCCTCTAATGGATTGTTTCAAGGTACAATTTCTCTATGCAACCTATCTAGAGACATTCCACATGGCCAAGTGGGTGGACCTCTCAAGAGACTAGCTGTGTCTCTTCGCAGCTCATCGTGAAGAAGTAGCAAACATTTCCTTGCATTGCTTTCCATCTTTTCCTGCTTCCCCTATCCCTTCATTCTCACTGCCCTAGAAATCTGCATCCTACAAAAACCTTTAGCACTTAATCCCTTCTTCAGACTTTGTTTTCTAGGAACCCTTGCTAAGACAGGTCACAGTTGCACAGATGAGCACATGACCCAACCTAAGCTAAGCAAAGCCCTCTGGAAGATGTGAAATATAGATCCAGGAAAGATAGGACTTTTCTTCTGGAGGTCTTGAGCCATATGGATCTGGGGGTGGCCATCATTTCTGCTTCATGAAGAGAGCCTGCCTGAGCATGAAGTCATCACAAAGGAAGGCAGAGCTCTGTGAACTTTCTTTGAGCTGCTAGATCCAACTCTCCCCAATATGCGTAACTGTTTTGTCATTTCTTGATCTCTCTGAAGACCAGTTTTCCCAATCCAGATCAAAACATGGTCACCAGTGGATCCCAAGTCACCTCCATTCAAGAGATCAGCCAAGCAACTAAACTTTTAGGTTCCATTTCGAATTTCTGGGAGAAGAGCTACTGCTTGGGCTAGCTTTGGCCAGATGTCCACCCCTGAAGCAATCAACATTGTGGAGAGAGATGCAGGGTCATGTATAAACATGGCTGTATTCACTGTGACCCTGTGGATAATGGTGTGATAGCAAGGTGTGGGATAGAATAACACGTCCCAGAAAAGTGGGAGGAGAGAGTTGGGCAGATGAAAGAAATGCTGCCCACTCCTTGAGAATAAATAAGGGGACAGAGGATAAAGAGAAGAAGTCAGAGGGCAGAATGCAATCTAACACAATGCTACCCTACACTTTTTCTAAACCAACCCTATTCCATAGAACTTTCTGCAATGATGGAAATGTTTTATTTTTTTTTAAAGATTTATTTATTTTAGAGAGAGAGTGTGCGAGTGGGGGAGGGGCAGAGGGAGAGAGAATCACAAGCAGACTCCCTGCTGAGCGCAGAGCCCAATGTGGGGCTTGATCTCACAATCCTGAGATCATGACCTGAGCCGAAATCATCAGTTGGACACTTAACTGACTGAACCACCCAGGCATCCTGGAAATGTTTTATATTTACGTTGTTCAGTATAGTAGGCACCAGTCACAGGTAGCTGTTTAGCACTTGAAGACAGGTAGTGCAACTAAGAAACTGAATTTTTATTTCACTTTATTTTAATTTCAGTTTAAATAAGCTATATGCATTTAATGACTACATATTGGACAGCATAGATCTAGACTACTGATTTGCTTGGGAAGGCAGTATGGAATGTTAGCTAAAGCATATGCTTTGGAATCAGCCTACTCTGGGTTCAAGTCCCAACTCTATTTCTTAGTGGTATAAATTGAACAGGTGACTTAACCCCTCTGAGCTGTAGAGGTGAAAGATACAAAGAACAGGAAATGATATGTGGTACCAGAAAAAGAGAAAGGGGCAAAAGATCTGCAGAGGCACAAAGAGTCAGTTGAATTTGACAATTAGGAGACTGAGTGGATTAAGACAGAAAAGTGTGAAAAGTGTGAGGGGTGAAAGCCAGACCAGCAGTGTACCTGTCTTTTGCGCATCTGCTATTTTTCTTCCCTCTGGAGGGGTATCCCAGGCAGGGAGAGATAAGGAACACAAGGGCACCTGGGTGGCTCAGTCATTAAGCGTCTGCCTTCAGCTCAGGTCATGATCCCAGTGTCCTGGGATCGAGTTTCTCGTCGGGCTCCTTGGTCGGTGGGGAGCCTGCTTCTCCCTCTCCTACTCCCCCTGCTTGTGTTCCTGCTCTCACTATCTCTCTCTATCAAATAAACAAATAAAATCTTAAAAAAAAAAAAAAAAAGATAAGGAACACATTTTCTCTTAATCCTGGTGGCTTGTGGGGAGCTGAGAACCTAAAGGCATGTCCTGAAAACAAGGCTCCAAAGTCAAGCCAGAAAAACAGAACCAATCACTATGAGTCATTAGGTCTGAAGCCAAAGATGGGATTGCCTAGACCAAGGAAGCCACAAGGCATGAACATCTCATATACATCCCCTTGTTACACAACACTTACTGTGTGACTAGACTGTGAGTCCTTCCAGGTTCAGGGCCTTGTTCATCTTGGTATCTCCAACACCTAGTAAGTTCCTGGCACCATAGTTGGTGCTTAATTAACATCTATAAAATGAATGAATGCAAGTAAGCCAGTTCACTCCCCTCCCTGATGCATAGTGGACACTCTGTTAATTGCATTATCAGAGGGAGAAAACTACGGTAAGAAGGTGCCAGGGAATCCTTCTTGGCTTGGAAACTATTGGTAAGGTCCTTAGCATATTGCCTGGCACAGAGGAATTGCTCAACAAGTGTCACTATGGTAATTATTATTAGTGGGGGGAGGAGGTAAGGTTTTATATAAGGATGGGAGAAGGCCTTAATAATAATAAGAGCTAAAATATACTGATCTCATTTAGTCCTTAAGCCAACTTGATAAGGTAGGTTTTATTAGACTAATTTTACAGATGAGAAAACTTAGAGATGTAATTTATCCAAAATTAGCCAGCTTAGAAATGGCAAAGCTGGGGGGCGCCTGGGTGGCTCAGTTGGTTAAGCGACTGCCTTCGGCTCAGGTCATGATCCTGGAGTCCCGGGATCGAGTCCCGCATCGGGCTCCCTGCTCGGCAGGGAGTCTGTTTCTCCCTCTGACCCTCCTCCCTCTCATGCTCTCTGTCTCTCATTCTCTCTGTCTCAAATAAATAAATAAAATCTTAAAAAAAAAAAAAGAAGAAGAAGAAGAAATGGCAAAGCTGGTATTGAACCTGAGCTTATAAGTCTCCAGACTCCAGGCTCTACCAAAAAGGGAGCCAGGGAGTAGGATTCTCAAAAGAGGAGTTTAAGGAAGGCAGTTCTTGTGTCAAAATTCACTTCTGATTTCTATCTGTTCACGTAAGTTGCGATGCTTTTTTTCTCCCTTCCACACCCACTACTTGTCTTCTTGACAGGGTCCTCATCCCTTCTACTGAGTTTACCTCTAGGCCACCCTTCTAATTCCTATCCCATTCAACCATATCTATTCTGGGTTGACTTAAAGTGGCAGTTGAAATGAGGTCAAAGGGAGCTTTTTATTTATTGGTTTGGTTTTGATTTTAAGAAAAGAGACTCGAGCAATTTTATAAACTGAACATTCCAGTAGACAGGCAGAAATCGGCAATGCAAAAGAGTATCTACAGAGGTAAGTTCTTGGTGTCCTTACCTCAGGTTGGGGAGAGGCTGGCCTCTGAGACCTGGGACGCTGTGACTTTCCTTCATAGCAAAGGAAGACAGGGAATATGCGTACAAAAGCAAGAAAGTTAGTAAAGGTTAGGATGCTTAAAATCAAGAGTTAAGTTTTACAGCAATTATGATGGCATGGTATAGGGCAATATTTTTCAGATTGCAGGTCATAACCCATTAATAGGTCATGAAATCATTTAGAAGTTTGTGACCAGCTTTATTTAAAAATGGAATAGAGGGGAGCCTGGGTGGCTCAATTGGTTAAGCATCTGCCCTTTAGGTCAGGTCATGATCTCAGGGTCCTGGGATTCAGCCCGTGTCAGACTCCTTGCTCAGCGGTGAGTCCTTTTCTCCCTCTCCCTCTGCCCCTCTGCCTGCTTGTGTCCTCTCTCCCTCTCTCTCTCTCTCTCTCAAATCAATAAAAAAAAATTTTTTTTGAGTAAAGCAATAGACATTTATTAAGTGAAGATACAGAAAAGTCTCTCAAGAGTGAGAGGGGTCCCAACAGGGTTGCCCAATAAATAAAATCTTTTTAAAAAATAGAATTGAATTGAAAATTTGAATTGATTGCACTTTGCAGGGTAAATACTGTAGAAACTGTTGTGAAACTTTATTTAAGTTATTTATATAGCTATGTGTGTCCTGGTCACACTGTACAATTGATTTCTTATTGAGGGTACAATAAAAAATGTTCAAAAGCCACTGGTCCACGATGTGACCGTGGGAAAAGTGGCTGATTCCTAGAACTTTCTTTCTCTTCCAGATTTTTCCATGATACTCATAAATTGTCTTGCTTTGTGGTTGATAATAGGCACTGTAAAGGGCATGAGACTGATCAACTATGCCAGAGCTTCCTAAGTAGTGAACACAGTATGTGGGTTACATATGTGCCCCCAAATTAATCTCCTAGTCATCAGGTCTACTCTTTCAGCCTGGTTTCTGCTCCCCTATTGCCCCAAGATGACAGCCAACATCTCCCAAGGCTCGCCTGCTTCCTCATTCATGGTTAGCAAGGAAGAGACTGTCCGTGTACCAGCCTTCTCGGCAAAAATCCTGAGATTCCCTCTGATTGGACTGGCTGATTCATATGTCCATCCTGAACCAATCATTCTCGCCATTGACTATCTCAGCCCTGCTCTACTCCCATGGAGTCGGCTTCCTAGAAACACATGGATCCTGGAAAATAATGAGGTAATCAACTAAGGTCTAATACATATGACCCCTAACGGGCCGAAATGAGCGGTAAGTTTCAGTAGCATTTACGCTGGTCATTTCCCAGACTCCCTTTGCCAGCTGGCTTCCTGTCAGATTCGGTGAATGGGAAGCACAGGTGAGAAATTGCAAGCTGGAGATGGCACGGCAATAGGACAGGCAAAATCATTTTCTCTCTGCATCCACTGGAGACTCTGGCAACAGCTGGTGGTGATGGGCTCAGGGACATTCAGCGTTTCCAGCAGTGGTGGGTTACTGCCCACAGGCTCCAACAGGGTTGGTGGTACTGGAGGGGCAGCAGTGGGTACCTGCAGGCTCCAGGGACCTCTGGCAGTTCTGCCAGCAGCATCATTTCAAAAACTAAGCTCCTGGGGCACCTGGGTGGCTCAGTGGGTTAAGCGTCTGCCTTTGGCTCAGGTCATGATCTCAGGATCCTGGGATCGAGTCCCACATCAGGCTCCCTGCTCAGCGGAGAGTCTGATTCTCCCTCTCCGTCTGCTCCTCCCCCCCTGCTTCGTTCGTTCTCTCTCTTCTCTCAAATAAATAAATAAATCTTTAAAGAAAAAAAGGAAAAACCTAAGCTCCCATAGTGTCAGCAGCAAGCGTACTTCTGGACCCCGTAACACCCTTCCATTTGATCTTCCAAGCCTAGGGGTGGTAGAAGCTTCCTGCAGGTATTAATCTCTAGTCTGGGGGCGCCTGGGTGGCTCAGTCATTAAGCATCTGCCTTCGGCTCAGGTCATGATCCCAGGGTCCTGGGATTGAGCCCCGCATCAGGCTCCCTGCTCCGCGGGAAGCCTGCTTCTCCCTCTCCTACTCCCCCTGCTTGTGTTCCTGCTCTCGCTGTCTCTCTCTCTCTGTCAAATAAATAAAATCTTAAAAAAAAAAAAATCTCTAGTCTGCCTCACCTTACCCTTCTGCTCCTTCAAGCCAACAGGTTTCCAAGCACATTTTCTGGTTTCTTGTCTTCACCTCAGCTGACATATTGTCTGGGCCATGGGATAGGCCAACTTCCTTGACTAATTTCCCAGTTGTGCTGTTTGGAGTTGCCAGGCTGGGTGACTGCCACAAGAAAAGCACACTATGCTCTCCAGGGCACACTGAGGAAGGAGCAAGGACAGACCCTGGAGGAAGCCCAGATGAAGCTTCCTACTCCCATTGCTTCCTTACTTACCCCTAATGATTAGAACTTACTGGTGTCTCCCAGAACAACCTGAGGCCATGTTGCAATTGGGAGAGATAGGCTCATCCTGACCAGGTGGGAGTGCAGCAATGAATGCAGTTGGCAAGGGGCCCGAAACAGAGGGGCCAAGACAAGGTGTCCTTGCTGCAGAGTAGAGTTTAGGAAGGGAGGATGGGCAGGAATGATTACCTCTGCTTCCTCTTTTTCAGAGGTGCTGGTAGAAGGGTAGACCTATGGTTCTCAACCTTTCCTGTCTTACCCTCCATAAAGTGCTCTGTAACCAAACCAAGAAAATGGACTCTTCCACTAGCATTCATTTTTGCCAGTATATAAAGCACTGCTACTAAATGCTTACAGCTAACCTTCTATGGGCTCCTGGTGCTACCCAAACCGCTGTGGGGTAGCCAAGTCTCCACAGAGACTGGAGGGGTAAGATTGTGAATGATTCCTGGGGGCCCCAAAGGGCAGCAGTGCCAGGAACACCACTTCTCTCAGGGGTCCCTTGCCATGGCCAGCAGTGTTTTGCAAGGCAGTGTTAGGCAAGTCCTGTTTAAGTGTGACCCGCAATTGGGAACTTTCTAGATCCAGCTCAGTCAGCTACCTGCTCTGTGATCTTGGGTAAGTCACTTAATCAAGATCGGTCTCAATATTTTCATCTATTTTAAGTTCTTTTAAAATAAATAGTTTTAAGGGGGTGGATGGGATGGGAGATAGGTATTATCCTCTACACTCCCCTTCTTGCCTATCCTCCCTAGGTTTCCGTGAGTATCAAAGACAAGCATGAAAATGCTCTGAAAAGTACAAAGCACCCTACAAAAGCAAGGAAGTATTATTATCAACATAGCTGTTAGCTTAGAAAGATGGAGGCAGGGCCCAGGCTGAGAGCCAAACAGCTGGAAGGCAGGAAATCTTAACACCAAAGAAGGAAACTTTCTTTGTTCAAAATCTTCCTGGAGTGGCACTTTCTTTGGAGCAGACCTGGCACTGGACTCCTCTGAAATGCTGAAGCGGGTCCAGGAAAGTGTTAAGGGGGTAGGTAGGGCATTTAGCAGCCAAAGATACTGGAGAAACACCAGCCCTGGTTTCTCAGTTCCTTTATGATCCAACAAAGGATGCAATGGACCTGGGGTGGGGAGGGGCGGTGTGGAGGCTGACTGTATCAGCTGGACTCAGGTTGAAAGTCAGATGTGTGTTGGATCCTTCCACAGCCTCGTTAACCAGTTACCAAGCTATTTTGGGAGCCAGGATGTCATGGCACTCTGTAATACTGAACTCAGTTGCCAACAACCTAAAATCCATTCTCTCTACGTGGTGTTCAAAGCAAACATTGATCTGGAGAAGACCATAGAGATGGTCTAGTCAAACTGAGGTGCTGAGAGGGGCAGAGACTGACCAGGATAACAAGTAGAATCAGGCTCATTGGGCTGCAAGGGACAGAAATCAACCCAAACTAGCTCAAATATAAAGGATTTTCTTGTAAGGACTGGAACTGAAATGCCAGCAGGAACAAAGCAGCTCTAGGACTCACTGTTCTATTCATTCTCCCTCTCCTGATGCCCTCCCCCATCTCTGCACAGGGCTGCTCCTTTTGCCTCTACCTACTAATCGGCTTCTGCTTCTTCTTGGTCTCTGCTCCCTCTTATCTTGGCGTGCACATGGTTCTACTGGCCAAGGCTCACTTGTCTCTGACCTCCCTACTCTAGCTCTCTCTGTTACCTGACAGTTTCTTTCTGTTCCTTGCATCAAGAGAGCCTCTAACTGGCCTGTCTCAGATTGTTATGGTAGGCCATTAGTTAAAGGTCACCAGCGAGTATATGAAATGGTAACCCTTGGCTCTGGTGCTGGCCCCATTTGTTCAAGTCTAGAAACTAAAGGGGCCAAGTGGTCTAAAGCAGGAGCCCAATAGGGTTTGTGGTCTGGGCAGCTCTTCTTCCAAGTGAATATAAGTTGGGCAGGCACTGTGCCATCACCGGGACCATGTGACTAGAGCCCAAGGCTCCAGATTTTCTTTCCAGAATTTTTTCCATAGAATTTGTCATTTCTTTCCTTTATTTGTGCAGCAGACATGTCTTAGTGCCTGTTCAATGTCATTCATAAAGATCTCCCTCCTCCTACCTCCCCTCCTCCTCCCTGACTCAAGGAAATTATGGTATAGTGAAGATAAAAGCAGGAGAATAATTGGAATACATGAGTGCTTTAGAAGAAGTATAAACAAACTGATAATATCTACCACTTACTGAGTACCCTGTACCAATCACTGCTGATCACTTTACATACATTTTCTCATTTAATCTTTACAACTCCCCTGTGAAGTCGGCACCACATTTTACACAAGTGGAAACCGTCTCAGAGAGCGGTTCACAGATAATAAATAGCACAGCAGGGCTCTGATGCCAAAGTCTGGTCTGCGCTATGCAGCCTTTACCATGCTGTTAGAGCACAGAGGATCACCTTGGCCATGGGAGGAGGCAGGGATGGGTGGCAAGAGCAGTAGACTTCCAGGAGTTGAGCCTTGGAGCAGGAGTGAGCTTTCACCAGGCCAGTGGGGGTGGGCCGTGTGGTGTAGACAGCAAGATGTGAGCACCAGAAGGGCTGGAGTGGGGGTGTGAGCAGGAAGCAGGGCCAGGAGCACGTTGCATATCCCTGAGATATGCCTCCCTAAATTTGTGCTCTAGGTGCCTCTCTTGCCCTGCCTTCATCCAAGCCCTGGCAAAGCATGTGGAGTTGAGGCCACAAGGAGCATTGAAGAGAAGGAGAAGAAGAAGACAAATTCAACACAGCCTATAAAATGCAACTACCAGTATCTGGGCCTTTGTACCTGAAATAGACTCTCAGGGCAC
Source organism: Mirounga angustirostris (assembly GCF_029215605.1). Lineage (NCBI taxonomy): Eukaryota > Metazoa > Chordata > Mammalia > Carnivora > Phocidae > Mirounga > Mirounga angustirostris. The sequence continues at coordinate 158,870,030 of NW_026991712.1, forward strand.
ATGGGTAGACTCCAAAGCAAAAAATTCAAGAGGGATGAAAATCTTTAAAATAACCACATAAACAATCTTCTCCAGGGGTGCATAGATGGCTCAGTCAGTTGAGCGTCTGACTCTTGATTTTTGCTCAGGCCATGATCTCGGGGTTGTGAGATCGAGCCCTGGTGGCAGGCTCTGTGCTGGGCATGGAGCCTACTTGGGATTCTCTCTCTTTCCCCCTCCCTCTTTCCCTCTTCCCCTCCCCCCTTCCTCTGAAAAAAACAAAACAAAACAAAAACAATCTTCTCCAGCCCAGATTCCCCACACAGTTTTCTTCTTCTGCCTGACCTTCAGGTCTTGTCTTGGATGTCAGTTCCCCTAGAAGCATTCTTGTCTCCCAAGCTTGCCTTTAGGCACTTGGGTTACATTTTTGTAATTGCCCTTTGCTTTGTCTGTCTCTGCACTTCAGACTGAATTCCCTGAGGGCAAGGGCTGGGTCTTATTCACCCTTCCACCCCTGGCAGAGCCTTTGGCTCATAGTAGCTGCTCAGTAAAAAATAGGTTAAAGAATAACAAATAGCCTCCAAGAAGCCTTGGCCAAATCTTTCAGGCCACATGGATTTTTTTCTCCCTATCTCTGCGGGCCTACCAACCTCAACAACTGGAATCTTACACATGTTGGAGAAACCTTAAAAATCATCTAGCTATCTCCTTCCTCCTATCATTTTACAGATGGGATGATTGAGGCCCAATTATCAGGTATTTGCCAACAATCTCAATTTTATGTCTTCAGCCACAATTTCTCCCCTGAACTCCAGACCCAAACAGCTGCTTCTGCATCCCCACATCCAGGACTCCCCACAGTGCCTGTGCCTGAACACATCCACAACTGGCCTGAGCACTGCCCCCAGGCCCGGTCCTCCTCCAGGCTTCCCCAACCTGGTGAAGAACATCACCACCTGCCCTGCTGCTGGGGTCAAGATGTTGGGAGCCCCCTGCCACCTCCTACAGTCTCCCACCACCAATCAAACACCAAGGCCAGTCGTTTCACCCACCAAAATCACAAAATGTCTCCAAATGCTCTCTGCCTCCTTGGTTTAAATGCCCCACAGTTCTCAATGCCCCTGCAAAGTGCCCTCATTAATTCCCCAAATCTGCTCTTTCCTTGTTCCCAACCATGCTCCTCACTGCAGCAAGAGTGACCTTTAAAAAATGCTTCTTTGTAGGGCACATGGGTGGCTCAGTTGGTTGAGCATCCAACTCTTGACCTCAGCTCAGGTCTTGATCTCAGAGCTGTAAGTTCAGGCCCGGCCTTGGGCTCCACGCTGGGCATGGAGCTTACTTTAAAAAAAAAAAAAAAAGCTTCTTTATGATTTAACAACATTGCCGATAGACCTTCAATGGCTCTCTAAAGAAAAATAAATAATAATTATTGTTATTATAGCTAACACTTATGGGAAATTTATTATGTCCTAAGACCCGTTCTAAGGACTTTACATATATTAACTCATTTAATCCTCACAACTATAAATATCCCCATAATACAGATGAGAAAACTGAGACTCAGAAGCACCTTTGGGGCCTTTTCGCATAAACTCTTACCCTATCCTTGACTCTGATCTGGTTGACAGCTATTCAAACTTCAGATGAAGTACCTTGAGGAACATTCTAGCAGGCCCTCCTATGGCACATATTCCAGTTTGTAATTATGTATTATTTTGGTGTGGTGGTCATTTGATTGATGTCTGCCATCCCAATAGACTCTATTTCTTTCTTTAAAGAGGGAGTGGGGGCGGGGCAAAGGGAGAGAGAGAGAGAGAGAAAATCTTAAGCAGGCTCCCGCCCAGCACTGAGCCCAACGTGGGGCTCAATCTCACAACCCTGACCTGATCATGACCTGAGCCGAAATCAAGCATCGGATGCTTAAACTGATGGAACCATCCAGACATCCCCCCACCAACAGACTTTAAATTCTATGTTTTGCTCATTGTTGTGTCCTCAGTATTTAACACGTAACAAATACTCAATATTTGTTGAATGGATCAATGAAAAGGGTTTTCAGTAGGAGAGTAGATGTGGGCAGATTCGTTTTAGAAGGATTTCTCTTGGGTGAAAGCTTGGCGATGTCTAGACCTACAAACCAAGTCTCTGCCCCCAGCTGGATTCAGGAGTGAGAAGAACGAGTGTGGACGAGGGGACTGGCCATGGGGATGGATAGCAGTAAATGAACCTGGGGAATATTTAAGAGGTGGGTTAGGCAGGCCCTGATAATTAACTGGATGGCAGTGAGGACAGAGGAGGAGTCAAAGGTGACTCTTAGGTTTCTGGCTTAAGCAACTGGTAGCTTGAACTCAGGTGGGGACCATTTGGGAAGAAAGAAGCAGGTTGGGTTGGCAGAGCAGGTGGCCCCTAGACCAAGTCAACTAAACCATTGAAAAGCTCTCAAAATCTTTGTGCCCAAACTCCTCTGTGCCCAAACTCTAGCTTGGCCCCGGTATACTTGTCCAGCTTCATCTCTAACCAACCCCAAGACTCAGGGCAGGTAGACCACTGCTCCTCCCCTAAGCTCTGTTCTTCTTTGCCCAGACTTATAAGTGTTGCCCCACTCCTTCACCCTTCCCTTAAATTCCACAAGACTCATTTCAAGGACATCTCCTCCTGCACCCCTCCTCTCTCCCCATACCCCTTCTTGTGGTTAATGGGTCCTTGGCTGTTTCCAGGATTCACTGTGTCAGAAATATTTCTCTCCCGTCTCTCTTAATGACTATTTTCCTCAATTCTGAATCCCCAGCACCTGGGACAAAGCCTGGATCAAGGTTAACATCAAAAAACTTCGTTTTAGAAAAACGTTCCATGCTCATGGATTGAAAGAATGAATATTGTGAAAATGTCTATGCTACCCAGAGCAATCTACACATTTAAAGCAATCCCTATCAAAATATCATCAACTTTTTTCAAAGAAATGGAACAAATAATCCTAAAATTCGTATGGAACAAGAAAAGACCCCGAATAGCCAGAGGAATGTTGAAAAAGAAAAGCAAAGCTGGTGGCATCACAATTTCGGACTTCAAGCTCTAGTACAAAGCTCTAATCATCAAGACAGTATGGTACTGGCACAAAAACAGACACATAGATCAATGGAACAGAATACAGAGCCCAGAAATGGACCTTCAACTCTATGGTCAACTAATCTTCAACAAAGCAGGAAAGAACGTCCAATGGAAAAAAGACAGTCTCTTCAACAAATGGTGTTGGGAAAATTGAACAGCCACATGCAGAATGAAACTGGACCATTTCCTTACACCACACAAAAAAATAGACTCAAAATGGATGAAAGACCTAAATGTGAGACAAGAATCCATCAAAATCCTTGAGGAGAACACAGGCAGCAACCTCTTCGACCTCAGCCGCAACAACTTCTTCCTAGAAACATCACCAAAGGCAAGGGAAGCAAGGGCAAAAATGAACTATTGGGACTTCAAGATAAAAAGCTTTTGCACAGCAAAGGAAACAGTCAGCAAAAGGAAAAGACAACTGACAGAATGGGAGAAGATATTTGCAAATGACATATCAGATAAAGGGCTAGTATTCAAAATCTATAAAGAACTTACCAAACTCAACACCCAAAGAACAAATAATCCAATCAAGAAATGGGCAGAAGACATGAACAGACATTTCTGCAAAGAAGACATCAAAATGGCCAACAGACACATGAAAAAGTGCTCAACATCACTCGGCATCAGGGAAATCCAAATCAAAACCTCAATGAGATATCACCTCATACCAGTCAGAATGGCTAAAATTAACATGTCAGGAAACGACAGATGTTGGCGAGGATGTGGAAAAAGGGGAACCCTCCCACACTGTTGGTGGGAATGCAAGCTGGTGCAGCTACTCTGGAAAACAGTATGGAGGTTCCTCAAAAAGTTGAAAATAGAGCTACCTTATGACCCAGCAATTACCCTACTGTGTATTTACCCCAAAGATACAAATGTCGTGATCCAAAGGGGTACATGCACCCCGATGTTTATAGCAGCAATGTCCACAATAGCCAAACTATGGAAAGAGCCTAGATGTCCATCAACATTGAATGAATAAAGAAGAGGTGGTATATATATACAATGGAATATTATGCAGCCATCAAAAAATGAAATCTTGCCATTTGCGACCATGTGGATGGAACTAGAGGGCATTATGCTAAGCGAAATAAGTCAATCAGAGAAAGACAAGTATCATATGATCTCACTGATAGGAGGAATTTGAGAAACAAGACAGAGGATCATAGGGGAAGGGAGGGAAAAATGAAACAAGACAAAACCGGAGAGGGAGACAGACCATAAGAGACTCTTAATCTCAGGAAACAGAGTGGAGGGGAATGGGAGGTATGGGATGGCTGGGTGGTGGACATTGGGGAGGGCACGTACTATGGTGAGCGCTGTGAGTTATGTAAGACTGATGAATCACAGACCTGTACCCCTGAAACAAATAATACATTATATGTTAATTTAAAAAATTAAAAAATAAAAATAAATTTTAAAAAATACTTTGTTTTATTGACTTCTTCCTAGACCTTGGCTTTCTTATAACAAGAGTGGGGCCGGGAGTCGGACTTTGAATCCTGATGCTGCCACTTAGAATTTGTCCAAGTCACTTCTCTCTAACCCTGTGTCCTCATCTGTCAAATGGAGCTGATAATAAAGTAGACCTACCCAGAAGAGCGGCTTTGAGCATTAAATTAAATGCTGTATGTTTAAGTGTTTAGTACAATGCCTGGGACATTGTTAGCTCCCTCAAAAATTTAGCTGTTATTTATTTTAAGAAAAAAATTCCCACGGGGTGCCTGGCTGGCTCAGTCGGTGGAGCCGGCGACTTTTGATCTCGGGGTTGTAGTTTCCAGCCCCACACTGGGTGTAGAGATTACTTAAAAATAAATCTTAAAAAAAAAATCCCGCCTTAAAATCGGGGAGCTGCATGAACTGGAACGGAAGATTACAGTTCCCAGGATGGCCATACGAGGGAAGTGGTGAGCAGCCTCAGGGCGGACTCTGGCTCTGCTGTGCTGAGGCACCTGCTGTGGACCCAGATGGCTGGGCTGGGATTTCCGGGGCTTCCCCGCCCCTGAACAGGTGGGCGCTGGCCGGGGGGCTGTGGGAGGAGCCTCCACCGTGTGCTCTGCCCTCTCACAGCCACTGCGGTCCCTCCTGCTCGCTCCCTTCACGCCTTGGGGGAGGAGCCGGCGGGGTAGAGTGGGCAGGAGTAGAGGACTGCTGGGATTCATCCTCTCCAGTTTGTCATATGTCTTTCAAACTTGAGTATGATCATTTCTTCTCTATAGAAGTTTTTATAGTCAAATTTATCGATGTTTTTCCTTTGGCTTCTAGGTTTCATCATGCCTAGGAAAGTCTTTTCCATCTCCAGGATTATTGAAACATTCACTCATGCTCTCTTCTGGTACATAAAATATATAAATATGCTAGTCACTTGGAATTTATTTTGGTGTAAGGACACAGTTTTCTCTCATTTCCTCAAATGACTTGCCAGTTATTTCACCCGTTTACCTGAAGTGCCAACTTTATCATACACCAAATTCCTTTGTGTGGTTGGATCCATTTCTCTTTTCCGACTTGTTCCACTAATTCGTGTAGTCCTGCTTCGATACCATGCTGCTCTAAATACATTGAGTCTCTGTTTTAATATCAGGTAAGACAGAATCTCTTTCCATTCCTTTTTCTCTAGCTTTTTTTTTTTTTAATTCCTGCATGTTTATGCTTCTACATGCACTTAAGAATCAACCGTCCACCCAATCCTTTGTCCCTGAAGTCCCTGAAATTGTATGCAAAGTGTACATTTGCACATTTGTCCAGAGAGAAGGCCCAAGTTTTCACCAAATGTGCAAAGGGACCATGATTCCAAAGGGAGCCCCTGATTTCCATGTCTCTATGATAGGGTGCTTGGGAAGAGCACAAGGAAATCTTGATTCCTCCCTCCTCCCCCACATCCTCACAGGCTCTGCTCTCCCCATCCTTCACCTCCATTGTTCCAGCTATTTCCCTGACCTCCATGTTGTCCCTCTAATCTAATCCCCCTTGCTGTTCCAGAGCAATCATTCTATGACACAGGCCTAGTTCTAGGCCTGATGTAGATTAGATGATAACAAAAGTTTAATTAACAGTTGAATAAAATTGAGTCCTGGCTTCACCTCTGGCCAGCTGTGGGACCCTGCTTCAGGCTGTCCACATTTTAGGGTCTCATAAAGTCTTTTTCTTCACAACAGGAACTTGGGCAAGTCTTTTCTCCTCTCTCGGCGTCAATTTTTCCACCTGTATATTGAATTTGAGTTTGTAAGTCATTTCCTCTATCTTCCACCATCTGATTTCCCTGGATCTGGTCCAGGATGGAGTAGGGGTACCATGGTGTCAGTGATGTCCTTCGAGGTGCCCGAAAGAGGAGGAAGGATGAAAAAGTACAGATAGACATGGTGGTGGGGGGGGGAGCAGACATGAGGCAGGAGTGTCCTAGGGACGTGGAGAGGCTTGAGGCGTCCTCTAGACCCCAACCCTTCGAGGTCCTGTTAGCCTGGGTTGCCTGCAACCAAGCAAACCTAGACTCTCCCCATTCCCCTAAGTCCGCCCACCACCAAAGGCCCTGCCCCCAGTGGCCCCGCCCCTCCGGTGACCCCACCCGCCTGACCGAGGCCCCGCCCCCATCAGGCCCCGCCTCCCTCTTCGCCTCCCGCCGGCCGGGGCTTGGGCTTTGCACCCGGCGGCGGCTGAGAACCGTGGCTGCTGCGGAGCCGGCAGCGCAGGCGGGCGGAGCGAGCTGCCCGGCCCGGTGGCGGGCGATGCCCCCGTGAGCCTCTTTCGCCGCCCCTCCCCGCCCCGCGCCCCTACACCCTCGGAGTCCGCCGCCCGCCTGGGACCGGGCCGCGCCCACCGCCGGGTCCGCGGGGCGGGGTCCAGGGGCAGCACCTGCCCCGCCTTGTGGAGCCGCCTCGCCCAGCGGAGACCCCTCCCTGTCTGGACCCTGGCCCCACCTCCGGGTAAGTCAGTAGGCCTTGCTCGCCTGGGAGTGGACGTGGGGAGGGGGCTGCGGAGATCTGGGGGATCACCGGGGCGGGGGGAGAGGGTTCCGGCCGTGAGGCGCCACGTAGGGATGTGAGTGTGCAGGGTTGGGGGGGTGCAGGGCGGGGGCTCAGAGGATGAGCAGAGTGTATGTGATGGCTCAGGGGTGGGGGCTAAGGTATGAGAGGGGAACGTGGGGTATTTGAGGAAGCCTGAAAAATGGGGTAGGGGACCCCAGAGTCTTGAGTTCTTTGCTGATTCTCAGAGCACCTGGGGCCCTGGTCTTCAACAGCATTGCCTCGCATGGCATTTTTAGAAAGTGCCTCAAATCTCTCCTGGAAAGGGAGCTGGAAGGCAGCCTGCTTTCTCCCTCCTGCCTGTGCCCTGGTTGCGAAGCAGGCACTCTTTCCTCCCAATGAAACACCACTGTGGGGCCCAGAGGACCCCCCCCCCAGCCCATGAAAGAAAAGGGGTGGTACTCACTCCAGCCCTAGGGTAGGAAGTGGGGACTTTTGGGAAGCTGGGAAAGGCAATTGGTCAATCCACGGTGGGGAGTCCAGGGTTCAGGGAGGCTTCCAGGACTCTTGGTGGGCAACCTGGACACCCTTTCATTCAAGGGGAGGGTAGCTTCACTGGCTTGCCTCCAGGCTGCCTGGACCCATGCCCACATCACCTTCTCTGGACAACCCAGCCCAGAGGAGTGGGTTTCTTCCCAGTATCCTGGGCCTGGAAACCCAGGGAGGGCCCATAGCTCCTGTGGTCTTGAATCGAGTAGGTAATGCCATATCCAAGGCCAGAGAACAAGGGGTGCTGGCTGGCACCTGGGTGAATGTCAGTGTCCACCCCTAGCCCCAAGGGTGTTGTCTGGGTTTGGAGAGGAAGGCTGATGCCCCTTTGGTCCTGTCCTCTGCCTATGATGCCTTTTAAGTCTAGGGTCCTTGGGTTTGGGGCCTGAAGTGGCAGGGAGAGGGCCTTTCTGGGCTAGGCCTGGTCACCAAGGGGTTAACTAGCTAGCCCCCACAGTTGCTGCCAGCCACCAATTAGTCTGTAATCTGGCAGCTGCCAACTGTCCCTGGGGGCATGTGGGTAGCCTAATGGGACATTCTCTGGTTGGGGGGGTGTGGGGGGTGTGGAATTAGGGAAAGGGTCCATGAAATCTGTGCTTAAACCAAGCACTGTGCCCTTCTGAACCTGTTTAGGGCCCACAGACCCCCTTCCTGCCGTAGGTGCCCAGGCTGCCTGGCTTAGGGACCTCCAGCCCTGGGGTTCGACACCTACTCAACCCTCTGCAGGGAATGAAGCTCAGAGTCAGGCAAACTTGACTTCAAACCCGGCCTCTGCCACTTCCCGGCTGTGTGCTATTGAGGGAATCACTTCCCCTCTAGGAGCCTCCTTCAGTAAAATAGACCCACCTTCCAGTTCTGCTGGGAGGAGTGATTGAAATGGTGGATCTGAGCTGCTTCGCACAGTGCCTGGCACTGCTGAACTCACTAACAACCCCCATGCCAAGGACTTGACGGGACAGGCAGGCAGAAGCCAGGTGTTGAGGATGCAGCCAGGACCAGGTTCCCTTCCCTCGGGGCATGTGGTTGTGGGCCAGGCGCTGTCTCTGTCTTAACTCTCATGTCTCCCTCCCTCCCTGCTCACAGACATTTCTGGTCTCGGACATTAATTGGATTTTCCTCTGCAGAGCCTAGGGCCAAGCTGCTACTTTCTAGGCTCCCCCTATCCCTAACCAGGTGCTAAGCTCTGTGGGGTCTCTCAGGGGTCTGGGTGAGGTCTGCAGCTGCAAGAGCAGCTGGCCCTTTAAGGAGGGAAGAAAACAATTATCTGGCCTGGGCATTGCATCAGCTGGAGCCTGGAGGGTCCCTGGGGAAGGGGGGGGGGCAGGCTGGTGGTTGATTTCATTAGTGCCATGTGAGAACTCTCACCCGAGTCTGCCCGCTCCCCAGCTGCAGCCTCCTCCCCCAGGCAACGGCAGCCCCAGCCCCAAAGCTCCCCCTACCCCACCCCAAGGGCTCTACTTTGGAGGACTCTGTGCACCCCCAGCCCATGTCTTAGACCCTGGGCAGAGAGGGGTGGGGAAGTGTCTCTCGCACTGGCTTTTGCTGACTTGGGGTGCAGGGTATACCTCCTGTACCAGCATTTTGCTGACAGTGGGGGTGTCTCCCCCGTTAGTGTTTGGCTGACGGGAAGAGGAGGGGTGTATTTCTCCTAGACTGGCATTTTGTTGACCCAGGGGAGGGGTGATTTCTACATGGGCCTCTCACTAACCCCGGAGCTGCCTTCGGCACTAGGGTTTTGCTGACCTGACAAGGAGCTGAGCTGCTTTGGGTGTGTGTGAACTGAAGGTATGGGTGAGAAACAGTTGCTCCCTGGTTGGAAGTGAGCTGGCTAGGGACAGTCACAGGGGCAGAGAGGACACCAGGTATTTGAGCATCAGACAGACCTTGGTTCAAATCCTGCATTCTCCACTTCCAGGCAACTGGTCTCAGACTCCTCTGGAAAATAGGAATAATTTACACGTATACTGCCCCACCCCCATCAGGAAGGTGCTTGGGGGTTAGATGCAGTGACTTGGATGTACAGCCCCCAGCCCAGGGCTGGCAGGTGGAAGGTGCGTACTATATGACGATTCTCTTCCCTTTGCAAGTTTGGGCTTCTCCCACCTTGAGCTCAAGATACCTGAACAAGAAAAAGAGGATGAGGGGGGAGTGGAGAGAAGGGGAGAAGGTGTGCAGGACCCTCCTGCCTCTGTTGCAGGGGGATGCCTTCAGACAGCTGATGTACCGAGCTCTGTGAGTCACACAGCCCTGCCTCCGTGGAGCCTGCATTCTAGCCCAGGATGGTCCAGGGCAGCTAATTACACTTGTGTCAGTGGGTTGAAAGGAAGGATTCAGGGAGCCTAGGGTGACAAGGAGTTGAGGAGGCAAAGAAGCAGGGATTAGGAGACGGAGCAGTGTGTGCTCAGGCCTGGGTGATGGTGGGAGGGGCTTGGTGTGGCAGGGGAGGGCAGCAGTGGAGGAAAGAGGGTAGAGAGTGTGCCCGTGGCAGAGGCCAGACCTTCCTGGTCAGTAGGATACTAAAGGCTTAGGAGTTCTCCTGAGGCCAACGGCAGTCCCTAAAGGGCTTTAAGCCGAGAAGGCAGGGTTTCATTTCCAGAGCAGGGGCTGGAGTCTATGGCCCTCAGGCAGAGCCTTCTTAGGAGTGACCTTTTGCCCTTTCACACCCCATTCCCTGGGTAGCCCTGGTGCCCAGGGAGCTGGTTGTTTATGTGGTCCGCCCCAGGAGGGAGGGGGCCGGTCCCAGTCCCTCCAGCTCCCTCTCTCTGGGCCTTGTTGACAAAGTTCACCCCTTGGGGCCAGGTTCTCCCTACCTCCCCAGGGAGCCAGAGGGCAAGAGGCAGGGCTTTGGCACCAGGCCTATGTTCACATCCCAGCTCTGCAGTTCAGGAGGCGGGTGACTTCTGGCAAGGCCCACCCCATCTCTAAACCTCAGTGTCGTCAACTGTAAAACAGAGTTGATGTTATTTCTATGGGAAGGATTAAATGAAATTCCAGATGGAAATGACAAAACCCTATCTCGATGACAGTTGGCATTTTTACCCTGTTGCATGGGGCTGACACCTACTCCAGGCCAGGCCCAGGGCTGGATGGGGGTGGGGACAGGGCTGGTTTCATGAGTCAATGGCGGCACGGAGCCCCGCATTAGCAGGACCACACACTCGGGTTAGTGTTCTGCTGTCACCATCTTGAAACTCCTAATTTTGAACAAGGATCCCACATTTTCATTTAGCACTGGGCCCTGCATATTATGTAGCCCCACAAATAGGGGTAGAGGTAGGAAGAAGCAGGGAGAGACATAGACCTGCAAATAGGTCCCAAGTGGAGGAGGTGCGAGGTGGAGGGCATGACTAACTGTCCCAAGGTGGGCAGGATGTTAATAACAGTAACATTTATTGAGTGCTTACTGTGTACTAGGTTCTCTATTAACTACTTTGCATACTAACCCTCCAACAGCCCCGTGAAGTAGGTACTACTGTTATTTCTGTTATATAGATGAGGGAAGTGAGGTTAAATTTCTTGGCCCAAGTCACACAGCTATCAAGTGGAGAACTGGGATTCAAACCCAGGTTGTTGGACAGCAGAGTGCATGCCGGGACTGGGGAAGTCTTCCCTAGGTGGAGCCCCCCCCCCCCCCCCCGAGCTGTGTCTTGGTAGGAGGAAGAGGTGCTGTGGGGAAGGGAGGCTGGAAGGTGTCTGTGCTGAGGCCAGAGGCTTGGCCAGGAGAGGTGGAGCCAAAGCCTGATACCTCCTGGGGCTGAGGGAATTAACCTTTAGATTTCATGGTTCTGATTTGCCGAGCTCAGAGCTTCTGGTCACTCTGCCCCCAGGCCCTGCTGCCACCAGGATTGCCACTGCCCCCTGCCTCCCCGCAACCTCCTCTCTGCACTGCCCACTCCTCCTCCACTGCAAGGTCATCTCATTACTCTCTGGACCTGAGGGGTCCCTCCTGGGCTCAGGCCCTGCAGGTCTAACTGCTTCCTGGGCCACATTTAGATGTCTCAATCTGCCTAGGGTCCAAACCCAGGTCTCCAGGTCCCCAGCTCCGCCTGCTGGCACCTGCTGTGCCTCCAGCATCTCCAGCTCATCTCTGCTGCCACCATCCACCCACTTGCTCAAGCTGGAAAGCTGGAAGTTCTCCTGGACACCTCCCTCTCCCTCACCCCCACATCCCACAGCCATCCTCAGCAAGTCGTGTTAGCTCTCTGTATCTCTCTCCCCGCCTGCCGCCCCATTCCAGGCCACCGTCGGCTCCCACCTGGACCACAGGGACAGCCTCCTAGAGTCGGCTCCTTCCGTTTCTGTTCTTGCCCCACTTTATTTCATTTTTCACACCGCAGCCAGAGTGATCTTCGAAAGATAAACGTTTGATTGTATCATCTCCCTGTGTAAGACCCTTCCAAGACTTCTTGGAACCAAAGCCAGACTCTGACGCAGTCTCCGAGGCCCTGTGTGCTCCTGTCCTTGCCTACCTTTTTCTGTCATGTGGTACCATTCTTCCTCTCCCTCAGCCACAGGACTTTCACACATGGTCCTCCGTCCCGGAATGCACTCCTCCTCCTGCTGCTTTAACTCCTACTTAGCTTTCAAAGAGATACCAGCTCCAACATCATTTCCCTGGTGAAGCCTAAAAACCAGAAACTAAACACTGCCCCCCCCACCCCAGGACCTCATACTTCTTCATGACGCTCATCACACTTGAATCACCTCTTTCTTGTTTCTCTTTCTTGCTAGCCTGTGAACTCCACGGGGTCAGGAATCCTGTTTTGCTTAGCCCCAGCACACAGTAGGTATACAGTGAGCGGGTCAGTGGATGAAAGGAACAGATGAATCATTGCTGCAGCATCCTAACTGGCCTCCCTGCCTTCAGGCCTGCCTTCTCCAGTCCTTTCTTTGTATGGCCCCAGAGGCATCTTTCTAAAGCACAGAACTGACCCCGTCACCCCCCCGCTACTTAAAATACTTCAATAGCTCCCTATTGCTGACAAGAAAGGCCTCAACTTCTTAGCATGGAATTCAAAGCCCTTTGTGATCTGCACTGGACTGCCTCTCCAGCTTCATCTTCCCTGCTCTCCCCCTCTATCCGCAACCCCCCCCCCCCAACACTTTGAACTTCTGGCAGTTCCTCTAACACGTCAGGCTGTTTCGTGCCTCTGTGCCTCTGCACTTGCTGTTCCCGCGCCTGTCAGCCCTCCCCCACCTCTGCTTTGTCTCCCTGGAGAATGTCCTTCACTCTTCAAAACGGGCTCAGCTACCACCTTTGCTGCGAAGCCTCTGCGGACCCTTCCGGCCCTTCCTGGACGGTGGTAACTCACCCTCCTTTGGCCACATCTGTACAGAGTCTACATCTCTGCTTCCATGTCTCCCATTAAGCTGAGCTCATCCGGTGCAGACACACTGATCCCCCCCCCCCCCGCCCCCCAGGATTGTTCATCTTTGTGCCTCTAGCTCCCAGCTTCTCCCCTTTCTTAATTAGGTCTTTGCTTGTATATAGAAACCCACTCAAGCCAGCTTCAGTAATAAAGAAGGGTTTATTACCAGGACACAAGGGATTCCTGAGAACGGAGGGGCAGAAAATCGTTAGCTTCTGGGAGGCAGGACCTGTAGGCCAGGAGAAATGGAAGCAGCCGTTCTCTGCACCTTTCTGGCCGCCTTTACCTTTCTCCACAGACTGGGTTTTCTCTGCTTTACCAGAGCCTGGGCAACCTATAGTTGCTGTATGTTGTCCTTCCTTCCCACCACATTCAGAGAACCCGGGGTTTGGCCCGTCCAAGTCCAAATTTGTATGAGAGGATCTGATTGGCTCTGAATGGGTCAGGTGCCCACCCAGGTCCAATAACCTGCAGCCTGCTGGGAAAGCTCTCAAAGTCAGACAGGCAGACATCACTCTTGACCCCGTTGGAGAAAGGTGGTGGTAGGGAGGGTCTTTGTTGTCTGCACAAGTACGTTGAAAGACATCTGCTAGAATCCTTAGAGTGCCAGGGTGTGCTTGGCCCCCAACCTTCCATCTGGATAGCCCCTGGAGAAAACAGCCCAGGCATTGTGACTTAAAGGGGAGTCTTACTGGGGCAGCAATGCCCAGGGCAGGCTCTGAAGAGCCTGTCAGTTGTCATTCAAAGGCCAGAGCAGAAAGATAGGAAGATGAGACCCTGCATTTTCTCACTTCTCTTTGGAGCGGGCAGAGAAGGAAGAGGAGGGCATGAGCAGACAGGATAGTTCTCTCTACCAAAATCATATTCATTCTCTAAGACGGAACTCATTTCCTCTCTTCAGTGAAGAACCATGCCATGCCTACCCGCCCCCAGCAGCCTTTTTTTTTTTTTTTTTTACCTGAATTAATTCTATTCTTTTTACTTCCCTGGTGATAAAAATTTTTCAGTTCTCACTTTGTGCCAGACTCTATGCGCATGTGTTATTTCATTGAATCCTCACACCCTATAAGATAGGTACTATTATTATCCCCATTTTACAGACAAGGAAACTGAGGTTTAGAGAGGTGCCGTTATTCGGCTAGGGACACACAACAGTGTGACTCCAGAATAAAAGCTCTACTTACTCACTTGCTTGTTTGCCTTCGGGATTGTGAGGGTCTCATAGGCAGATGCAAGGTTACCATTCTCCCTCTACTCCCCTCTGCCCAGGAAGGGGTCAGCCTAGAACAAGGGCTCCCAATGATGGGACAGATAGAGGCAGGTAGAGTAGAAAAGGGGGGTGGGAGTTGAGGATCTACCCTGTGTAGCTATGTGACTCTGAACAAATCTCTTAATCTTTCAGAGCCTCTGTTTTCTCATTCAGAAATGGGGATGATAATTCCTGCTGTGCAGCTCATACTAGATGGTGGCTGTAGGGACAATTTGTAAATAGGAAAGAATTGAGCAATTTCTAAGGATTGTTATTGTCAGAATGGATCGTAGCACCAAGGGTCCAGCTAGCCACTGTGCCCAAGCTCCTCCAGGAGGTGGGAAGCCTAGAGCTTCCCACCGTGGGGGGTAGTACCTTCAGCAAGACCTGAGGTGACTTTCAGTGGCTCGTGGACCTGTCATTACATAGCACTGGCTCCCGTCGTGAGAAAGTCGGTTACCTTTCAATTCCGTCAAGTCCAAGGTTGTTCCAGGGAGAAGGTGCCAGTGTGTCTTTAACAACTTTCCAACACTGCTGCCCTTCCCTTTTGAACAAAGAGGTCTTGACTGGCAACTCCATGTAGCTAAAATTTAATAATACAGTTTGCTTTTACTGTATTTTACCATCATTTTCTATTTATTAAAAGCAATAATAGCCTTTGCATTTATAGTAGTAACACAGAGTTTCTATTTACAGTAAATGCATGTAAGTTAAAAGTGTCAATTTCAAGACCATAAATAAGGAACAGAACAAGAGTATGGAAATTTGGCAGAAATTGACGAGGGGGCACATTATGTGGAAAATGCAAAATTGGGAAGTGGTATGGGGATGTCAGAGACATGGCCTATTGGCCTAGATAATCTTGAAGGGCCCTTCCACCTGCCTGGAAAATTCAGGGGTCTCTTCCTGCTCTGCCAGCCTGTTTCCCTCTCCTCACTTCATGCCCTGTCTTGGGTTTCTTTCAGAAAATCCTGCCATGATTATTCTGCAGAGAGGAGAATTTGTGCCACTCTACCCTCCCCTGCTGGAGAGGGAAGCTCTTGGAGTTGGGCTGTCTGGATGGGGGTAGCATGTCCCCTCAACTCTGAGGCAGCACTTGGGCACTCCCAGGGGGGCAGCGGGAGCTGCAGACTCCACAGTTCTCCTGGTCCCCACGCACAACACAAACCTCAGGGCCTCCCAGAAGGTGGCAGTCCCAGGGAGCACAGAGGCTGTGGGAGCTGCAGGTGAGGGCAAGGCCATGCCTGGAGCCTCATGCCCCAGAGCTTGGGACCTGGGGACAGCAAGGCTAGGGAGGCTTTGGGGTCTCAAAGATCCCCTTTCCCCTGCTTCCCCCCTTCCCACCTCTTTGTACTTCTGTCTGTCTGCCCTGGGGGATTGGGCAACAACCCCCGGAGGCCTCAGAGTACACACAGAATTTATCCACAGGACTCAACACCGGGGCCAGGCAGGAGGGATGGAAGTCCTGCCTGTCTTTTCCCCAGTCCCATGTCCACAGCAGGAGGGCAGGCCTGGGCTCCAGGAGGGTGGTGGTGGGCCTCGGTAGTGTGCTGCATGTGCTTCCGTATCCGTGGTGAATGCCTGAGGGTCTCTGTGAAGGCATACTGTGTGTGTGCACACACAGTGTGTGATATGTGTGTCTAGTAAATGTATCGGAGCTTCTCTGTGAGGGAGTTTTCGGGCAGCATGTGAGTTTGTGTGTGTGGCAGGGTGTCACAAGCTTCTTAGCCCTGCATTCAGGGTCTGCGGTGAACTCTCCGCGCAGTGTGTGTCTGCGAGGCGTATTGTGTGTGTGCTGTGTGTCTAGGTGGCCTGCTGCGGGGTGTGGGGTGTGCCTGTTCTGTGTAGTCACCGTCTTCATACAGCGCGCGTCTGGCTGTGCGGTGCGTCTGAGTGGCCGCGGGAAGCTGTGTGGCGTGTGCGCGGGTCTTTGTGCCCTGGGAAGGGTCCGGGGGCGGAGCGGTGTGCGGGGAATGCGGAGCGCGCCTGAGGGCGGTGTCTGTCTGAGCCGGGCCGCGGGTGTGCTGGGTTCCAGGGGAGGGTCCCCAGGGCGGGTGGCGGGAGCGGGCGGCGCCTTCCGGCTAGGCACGGGGCTGGTAACCCGAACCCGTTCCCCCATGAAATATTGATCGAGCCTCGCGGCGGTCCTGCCTAAACAAGGGCCAGGGGACTGGGAGCGGGCTGGGCCGGTCGCTGTCCATGGTGCTGCTGGGAGGTGGGGGGGGGGCCAGATCTCCCCATCCCCCAACCTCCTCCGTGGGGAGGGGCGGGGGCTGCCTCGGAGTATGAGCTTGCCTGTTCCTCTCGCCTGTGACTCAATTCCGCCACCCCATCTAGAAAGGGGGAACGGGGAGCAAACGGACATTTTGGGGGGATCAGTATCCCCCAGGGCTAGGGTAACCATAGGGCTGGGTTTGCCTGGGAAGTCTTAATGCACATCTGTGCTGTGATTGTTGGTAGCGTCTCTGCTCACTCTCAAAAGAGTCCTAGTTGGATGATAAATTATGTGCCTCCCGGCCATAAGGTTTTGCTTCAAAGACCCCTTCTCCCCACTTCTCTGCTCTGCCCTGGGGGTTTGGTAGGTTCTGGGGTGTGCACATATCATGTATGTGTGTTTGCAGGTTAAGGGATCGTCCTTCCTGTGCTAGGGCTGATCTGGAATAAGTGATTGGGAGCCCCAAGCCCCTTCGGATCCTGCTGAAGCCCAGACCCACTCCAGGGAATCCCGTCCTCTTCTCCACCAATTCAAATGCTGCTTTCCATTCAAGCAGTGCTCTTTTTCGAGCCTGGGCTTCCCTTGCCCTTCTACAGCCTTGGCTGGGCAGGCCTTTCCTTGGTTTTGATGTCACAGTATGGTAGGGCCTCCAGGTTGGCCATCTGTATACCCATGGTATCTTCTCTGACCTCTCTGCTGATTCTCCCTTCAGTGGATTCTATTTTCCTCCTACCCCTAGCTGTGGGTATTACCTGTCACCCTTTGCTCACTCTGTATTACCCTCTGGGCATTCTTTCCTTTCTGTACCCCACTTTTCCCTTCAGGGTACACATCCAAATCCTGCCCACACACATTGCTCTCCTGGGCTCCACTGAATCTGCTTACCTGCCCAGTGCCTTTATGTGGGAGTTGCAGTATTATGTCAGACTCATCACATCTAAGATGGGACTCATCTTCCCCTTAAGCCAGTGTTTTCCTCTGGGACCTCAAGCTTTGCTGATGGTGCTTCTCAGTCTCCACCCTTCCTGTAAATCACTTTGGATTCTGTTTTTTCTTCTCCCCAACTGTGTCCCATCACTAACTCTAGGCAACCCCCAAGCCTTCTCGTGACTCCTAGCCACCCCTTTCCTTTCCCCATCTGCATTATCTGAAGCAGTGCAACCTTCTTACCTGCCTTTTGACTCTTCTTCCTTCTGTCAGACTTTCTTCTGAGTCTGCACTCAGTGTCAGATTGATCTCTGGAAAACATTATCTCTAAGTCATGTCAGATTTCACTCCCTATGGAATTAAAGCCAAGCTTCTTAGCCCTGCATTCAGAGCCCTTTATTGGCTGTTCCCAGCCTACCTTTCTAGCCCTCCCTTCCACAATAGTACTTACCTCCTGTTCCAACTGTATTGCTCAAGTCACCATCCTGCCAACATAGCACTTTCTCTCTGTACCTTTCCAGGTAGTTCCCACCTCTTTCCTGCCAGCTCTACCTCTCCAAATCCCACCTATCTTTTGAGGTACTCCCAATGTGCCTTTTCTGGTCTCCCTATCCCAAAGCATTCACTCTTGCGGAACAACCAGAATATCTTATCTTTAACTTTGGGTGGTTCATAGACCAGCAATGTGGGGTATCACCTGAGATCTTGTTAGAAATGCAGAATCTCAGGTTCCACCTGGGACCCATGGGATTGAGGTCTGCATTTCAACAAGATCCCCAAATGATTAGTGTGAATATTTAAGTTTGAGGGTGCATTCATGAAGGGTAGGATTTTGCTTCTGTTTGGGAATGGCCTTCAGCCAGGGCTGGTTGTGTTCTCAAGTGTGAAGTGTAGCAGCCCCCATCTGGTGACAGGTGCCACATTGGGCCACATCCCATGAGCTATGGGAAGGGTTGAGATTGGCTGAGAAGCATGCATACTTTGCCTGGACCCCTCCCACCTGGAATCTATTCCCCGCAAGGCCCCAGAGCTCAAGCTCTGTAAATCTGACTCCGGAAAGCACTCTAGCAACACAAGGAGGAATCAATTAATCAATGAAAAAGTAGTTATCAAGCAGATAGCAGAACTTCCTCCTCTTCACAAAACACATATTCGTGGAAATGACTGTTATCTTAATGTATGTTTTGAAAAGAAAAATATGTATTTTAGTTTTTCTTTATGATAACATCAATATAGTTTCTCAAGTGGGAACTTAGAAAAACACAATATGTCACATGAAGAAAATAAAAATGACTCACAATTCTATACAACTATAAATACTGTTAATTTAATCTTTGTTTGAGATCATCATTCATTCATTCAACACATTTTTACAGAGCCCTGCTATGGGCCAGACCTGTGCCAGGCCCTGGAGGGTCAGGGTGAAGAAGACATGGTGTCTATTTTTAGGCAGCTCACAGCCAGGGGCTGGGGTGTGGGAGACAAGCACTGAACACATTAGGAATCGCAGTATATGAGTTTACTAGGGCAGCTGTAGCAAAGTACCGCAAACTGACTTGCCTAAAACAACAGAAACTTATTCTCTTACAGTTCTGGAGGCTAGAGGTCCAAGATCAAGGTGTTGGCAGGATTGGTTCCTTCTGAGGAAGATGCTGTTCCATGGCTCTCTCCTAGCTTTTGGTGACAGCTGGTAATCCTTGGCATTCTTCAGTCTGTTGCTGCTCACTCCAAACTCTGCCTCTGTCATCCCGTGGCATTCTCCCTGTGTGTCTCTGTCTTCACATTCTTATAAGGACACCCTTATTAGGGACCACCATACTCCAGCATGACCTCAACTTAACTAATCACATCTGCAATGACTCTCTTCCAAACAAGGTCGTATTCTGAGGTACTGGGGTTTCTACCTCAACATATCTTTTTTTGGGGGAGGGTGGGGGACACAATTCACCTAACAGGTAGGGACAGTCCAGAGTCTGGGAGAGCATGACAGGGGGACTCACTTTATCTGGGAAGACTCTCCTAGAAAATGACACTGCAACTGGGACTGAGCAATGAGTAAGGATCAGCCAGGCAAAGGTGGCTCAGCAGGTAAATACAGGGCCCCAGAACATGAGGGTGGGGAGGCTGGAGAAGAGCATTCCAGGCAGATGAGAGACACAGGGCACTTTTGAGGAATGGGAAAAGGGCAAGTGCAGCTGAAATACAGAAGAGGGGCAAGAGCATGGGATGAGCTGGGTCACTAGGCTTATGGGCCTTGGTGTGAGGGGGTTTTTACTTTATCCTGAAGGGAATGTGGAGCTATGGGAAGCTGTCATTCAGCAGTGATTCATTCTGCTTTGTGAGCGATCTCCTCACAACACTGAGCTGTCTAAAGGCTGTGTGGTTCCTCTCTATCCCCGGTTCTGAGGGAAGACACATGGCCATGTCCTCAGGAGCCCGCTGGCTGAGAGAAGACCCACATGGCAGCCCGGGCTGAGGAATGAAGGCATGGCCATGCCTCCAGGAGCCCCTAGTCCAAGTTGGGAGGATAAGCCCTGCCCTCCACCACCTTGATCTGAGCAGGACACAGGATTCAACCAGCTCTGGGTCTCTCTTGCCCTTCAGTGTCCTGAGTCCTTAGAGCTGGGGACGCAGATTTGGGCCTGGCCGCCTCACCCTCTGCCCTGCCACGAGGCCTGTGTCTGAGAACGTGTCCAGGGCAAGCGCATGACCCATGGAGGTCCCTGAAGCCAGAGGTACAGATGCTGAAGGAGGCGAGGGGCTAGGTTTAGCAGGGGCCATCTTCTTAGTACCTTGCTCCCCTCAAAGAATGTCTGGGCTATTGCCTTTCTATGCAGGATCCAGCCTGGGGCTCAACCCATCCCTTACCACACCCTCAGAGAGCCACCTCTTTACTGTGTGTGATGGGGAGGGCCCCCCTGCCCCAGGCTGCTTGTCCTCCCTTGCCTGGGCTGGGTGGGCCAGGCTGGGTGGAGGAGAAGTGGGTCAGCTCCGTAGCCATGGTGACTGCAGCTGCTCCCTGCCAGTCTTCTCATCTCCTCACCACAAACCTCCCCGAGGAGCTCTTTTGTCCGACCTGCAGGGATGGGGGCCAGGAGCATGGTACTGGGGGCTGGAGCGGGGATGCGTGTGTGTGTGTATTCAAGCTCACACAAGCGCCCGCCCAGAGCTGGCATGCGTGCCTCAGCCAAGGGAACCCAAGATCCAGGTAAGACACTTCCCACTTCCCTGCCCACTGAAGGGATGGGCTCTTCCCGCCTCTCTGGGCTGGGCAGGGGCCAAGGAGGGGTGTGTGTGTATGAGTGTGCGTGGGTGTGTACACATATGTGAGTCTGCAGATGCCTGTGGCTGTCAGTGAGGCGGCTTCTGTGTGCCTTTGTCTTGGGGGTGCATGGCATATCTGTGTACGCATGTGATTGTATCTTTAAGTGTATATCATCTGTCTGGGTGTGTAGGGTGTGTGATCACACATTTGAAATCAAGTGTCTTATGTCTCTCCCTGTGTGTGTGCATAGCGTTGTGTGTGGGAGTCTGGCTGGGGGGAGACAAAGGTCACATAATCAGGAGGGGAGCTGGCATGGTACTCCCAATGCAAGCTGGGTGCGCTCCCTCAGCCCAACCTACCTCTCCCACCATTTGCCAGCCCTGTCACCCGCCCATCTCTTCCTGAGGGGGGAAAGGAGAGACTAGAGAAAAGAGACCCCTTCTCGCCTTCTGTGGAGGCAGACACTGGCCTCTGACATGGGCACAGATTGGGATGGGAGATGTGGTGGGCAGCTCTGGTGCTGGGTTAAGGTTGAATCAGGGGTCTCAAATGCCAGACCCAACATCCAGTGAGGGGCCAGGAGCTGAGATGCTGGCAGAGAAGAACACAGCCTCCGTGTCAGCTCCCACCTCACCTGAGAGGCACAGGGACCCGGATCCCATGCTATCCTGGGCTCGGGGTGGAAGCAGCCCTGGCCGGAGGGAGAGGTGATCCTGTTGGTCTGTGAACCTTCCCATGAAGTGGTTGCATCTGGTGTGCAATCCAGACCAATACACACTGACCCCTGTATAGTCATTACAAAGGCACCATTCTGAGTAGTAACAGTGTAGTTGCCCAGCTGAGCAGTTAGCATGTTACCAATCTTTATTTTGCAACATTTCATCTAATAATCCTAAGGCGGGCATTATTTTACCCACTCAAGAGATGAGGAGCAGTAGGCTCAGGGGGTTTGTTAAGGAATTGCCCTGTGTCATACAGCTTGTAAGTGACAGATCTAGGTTTTGAACCAAGTCTGTCTGTCTCCAAAACCTGTGTGTGTATGTGTGTGTGTGTGTGTTTAAAGATTTTATTGATTCACTTGAGAGAGAGTGAGAGCCAGAGTGAGAGGGAGAAGCAGACTGCCCGCTGAGCAGAGAGTCGGACATGGGGCTCGATCCCAGGACACTGAGATCATGACCTCAGCCACCCAGGCACCCCTAAAGCCTGTGTTTTTAATCACAGTGTTATCCTGCTCCTCCTTATACCCATCCAACACCCAGTCTACCTGGAGAGTGGGGCTGGGTCCAGGTGGCAAGTAGACTCCTCACGTAGAAGAGGAGATAGAAGTTCAGAGAAGCTGAATGATTTGCTCAGGGTCACATGGCTGGGGGTGGAGCCAGGATTCCCCCCCACCCCTGGGCATGTCATAGAGTCTGGGGAAGGACACAGACCCCATCAGTCAGGGGGAGGACTGAGGAAGGAAAAATAGGGTCTAGAGCTCCTTAACAGGTGGACCCCCATGTGTCCCTCATGTGTTAAAAGTCTTAAAGTTGTGTGTGGGGCTTCAGCAACAGTAGTTTGACATTAAAGTGCCAAAAGGCAGATTAGGGGACCCAGGAGTCGGGACGGTTTTACAAAGTAGGAAAGAGAATCAGAGAGTTTAAATGAATTTGCTCAACATCACACAGCTATCTCTGAAGTCTTTTTACACCACAAGCTACTGGAAGCTCTTAAGGACAAATGTTTTCGCTAGCCCTTCCTCTAAACTTCCCTCTTTCCTTCCAGACTCTTAGCACATCATCTCCTCGTGGGAGCTACCCTGATTGCCTTCACCTCCTTCCTGAAAACTGGTGTCTGGGCAGAAGTTAACTGAAGCCTCGTGTAAATGCCCTAGGGATGTGCTGTTGAGAGGGGCACAGCCCCCTGTGATGTGGAACACCACGCTCAGACTCATCAGTTTGGTGAGTTTGGGTTTTCTTCAGAGTGGGGAGGAAGCACCTGCCAGGTGATGTGGGACCTGAGAGTTAGGTGACTTGAGTCAGAGCTCTGGTTTTGTCACCAATGTTCTATGTGACCCTGGGTGTGTCTCTTTCCCATCCCGGGCCTTAAGGTCCCACTCTGCAAGATGAAAGACTCAGGCTGGAATAGGGATGGCAAATCTATTTTTAATTATGAGCCAGTTCTCACCAGTTGGTTGAGAGGGATTCGGAGGTTAAATCTGGCCTTGATGGGAAAGAAATGGATTAGTGATGTCGTGGGTGAACCTACCGTCACCCTGTGACAGATTCCTTGCTCTCTCCTGTTGAAAGGGTGGGTAGCTGGGTTTATCTTGGGCTTTCTGACCGCCTCATTGACGCTCAAGAAAAGGCTCATGATCTGGTTAGACACGTCGTCAAAGGGACCAAGGGGCCTGGGTAGCCTGGCAGAGCCCTGAGACCCCTGTTGCCAGGATTCAAGAGATGGTTTGGAGAGCCCTTAGTGTACTAAGACTCCAGGGTGGAGGCCAAATATCCATGGCTGGAAAGAAAACACTAGCCTCCTTCCTTGAGGAACTTGGAAGGTCTCTGCTGGCATGGAGCTTTGGCAGGAGTGGGGACAGTAGTCCTTGTCCCTGGACGGGAAATCCGAGCCATAGTAGGAGATGCTGCTGTAGTAGTAGTAGATGGGAGTCGGCTGAGAGAACTCCAGAGTGAGGTCCCTGTGACCTGGCGAGGGAGGGTTCCCTTCCTTGGGGAGCCGTGAACTGGGCTGGGGAAGGAACAGGCATGCTCAGAGGCAGGGAATTGTTGAAGTGACTTTTGTGGGGAGGATGTAGTTCATTTAGCAGTCTTTCAGAACGACTGTATGGGGGGTGCTATGTTCTGTGCCTTGCTGGCCCCTCACCACCCTGCCCCCATCTCTGCTTGCTGCCCCTTTCCCTGTAGTGTCATGGCTCAGGGCCATCACTGGGCCCTGTAGTGTCACTGTGAGGAGGCTCTCCTCCTGTCTCTTTGTCTCACTCCTCTCGAGCTAGACCAGCTGTCAGAGAAGCACCTGGAGCCCCAGTTCTGAGCCTGCCAATGCAGTATGTGTTCACAGGCTCTACTTTCTAGTTAAAAGGGCTTCTAGAGATCACCTAATCCAACCGCTTCATTTTACACACATGAGGAAATCAAGGCCCAGAGAAAGTGACACAGGAGTCTGTATAACATTCTAATCCCACTTCCTGATTCTTACTTCTCCCAGGCCACCCAACCCAGGGGTCAGGCCCTAAGACCTTGGGTCCCCTGCTTCGGGTTTGGCTCCTCCTGGCCCCTGGAGGGTGGCCTGTCTGGTGGGGCTCTCTGAAGCATTCATCAGCTCTCCAGGTCCCCTGGGTGATCCCTGGGTGGTTAAAGATGAGAAAGTAGCTCCAGATGATGCCGAGTCCTGGATGTCAAACCATCTGCTTGTCAGTGTCATTCATTATTCATGAGGAAACATGAGCCCCTGGGTTGGCGGGGTCAGGAATTTTGTCCCATACCTTCCTCCCTTCTCAGCCCCTGGGAGTGGCACTCTTGAACTTCCTGTAGGCTGTGCCGGGGAGGCACTTGCTTCTCCAGCTGTGGTCTGAGTGGGGTTTCTCCTGCCCCTCACATGCTCATGCCAGCTGTGATAACCTGGGCCAGAGAGATTTTTTTTTTTTTTTGTGCAGAGTTTTCAAAGAGCCAGAGACCCAGGGCAAAGACTGAAGGGGAAGGATGGGCCCACACCTTTGGGTGAGCTCTGGGTTGAAGGAGCAGGAGCTGCTGAGCATGTGTGCATCTTTTTTTTTTTTTTTAAGATTTTATTTATTTATTTTGAGAGAGAGCATGAGTGGGGGGGAGGGGCAGAGGCAGAGGAAGAGAGAGAATCTGCCGTGGAGCCCAAGGACAGGGGGCTCAATCCCACAACCCTGATATCATGACCTAAGGCAAAACCCGGAATAGGACACTTAACCGACTGAGCCACCTAGGAGCCCCTATGTCTGCATCTTTGTGGGAAAAGGAGAGCTGGGTTCGAGTCCAGATGTTGCCATTTCTTAGCTGAGTAGGATGGGCAAGGCCTTGACTTTTCGGAGACTCAAGTTTCTCATCTGTGACATGGAGATTACCACACACCTAACAGGAATACTTTAACGAGTAAATTAGGCTTATACTGTAAGCCCTCTCCCACCATCCACCAAAAGACCATGCAGATACCTCAAAAAACACACAAACTGGCTCTAGATTTGGAAACTAAAGAGAAGAGATCATCATAGGCCCACGTCCAGGGGACTTTCCATTAGCTGCAAGGTTAGTGGGGGATGGATGGAGAAATAGAATCTGGGACTCTGCACATATCACGGGGTGAGCAAAAACAGCCCAGACAACCACAAAGGAGGGAGAACACAGCTTTGACTCATCCCCACCGTCAGCCCCAATTTGCCTGGTTGGCAGGAGCTGCACTGATCAGGAGGCCAAGCGGCTACCATTCAGAGCTATCTGGGAACTGAATCCTTTAGAGTGGCCCCTTCCTTCTCCCTCATTCTCCTCCACCCACACACACACTTCAACTCTGTCCTTTTGAAGTCAGATACCCTCAGGGTGACAGGCCTGAGGGCAGAGGGTCAAGCAGAGTGACCTGAGCCCTGGGATGAGGAGCTGCCCTGGCAAGAGCTCTGTAGCCGGGGACAGAGCTGGGAAGGGTTATAGGCAGAGCCTGCCAGAGCGCCACTTTTCCTATACTCTGAGCGGAGGACACCCACTGCTGTATGGGACTTTGGGCCAAGTTGTAGAGGCCGGCAGCTGGCGATCCCGCCTCTGTGCAAAACCGAGCCATAGACGCACGCTGCCCTGCTCCCTTGCTCCCCCAAAGTGGGTCCCAATGCCCTCTTTCTTCCCTCATGCTCATCAGATTTATATTTAATTATATAATCAGTGACTTACTGTCTGTCTCTCCTCCTGGACTGGAGGCTCTGGGAGGGCAGGACCACGTTGGCCTGGCTCACTGCCATATCCTTGGCACTCAGCCTAGGTCTTGGAATTTTAGGGGCTTAAATATTCGTTGAATGCAGCTTTGGAAGGAATTTGGCAATATCTTTCAAGAATCAAAGAAATGTTTGTGTCCTCAGTATCAGGTGGGATGCTTTGGGATGTAACGGAGAACACTGATTCCAACTGGTGTAAGCACATTCTCTGCATAACTGGTTAGGCCAGCAAAAGGCAGGCTCCGGGGTGGCCTGAGGTCCTTCCCATTGCTCTGTGCCTCCTCCTAGGACTGGGCCCTCCCTAGGCGGAAGGGTCTTGAGGGAAGAAGTGGGGGAGGGAGACTTCACCTCTCCGAAAAGCATGGAATCCAAATCTTCCCCTTAAGTCACATGGGGCCAACTGAATCATAGGCCTGCCCTCGGACCAGTACTAGTTACCAAGGTGAGTGCCACTCATTGATTGGCTTGAGCTAATCTGGATCTACCTCCGAAATGGGATGGGTGGTACCTGACAAAACCAGCACTCTGCCAGGAAGCAGGAAGGGAGAGTGGACATTGGGGAGGCTCCTAGCAGTCTCCACACCCAGCCCAGGCACTCTGTTTCTGGGAATCAATCCTAAGGAAAGAAGCAGATCAAAGCAGTGTAGAAACATGTTTATTGCAGTGTTGTTTAAAAGGCAAGAGAGAGGGGAAGAAGTCGGACCTGATCTAAGAGGCACTGCATTGAAATAGTTAAGTCCATTATGCTACCACCATACAACGGAATATTATGGTGGTATTAAAACATGTATACCTTATATTAAAACATGCTAATGACATTGGGAAATGCTTGCGATCTGATGTTAAATGAAAAACACCAGGATGTAAAATTGTATTTGCAGTATGAGTTCAATTATTTTTAAAAATGCATAGATAGGAAAGACCCTGGGAGGGAAACAGGTTAAAACACCTCCAGAGGCTGCCGCTCTGTGGGATGCTCCAGGGTGACTTGTGCCTGCTCCTTTATACTTCTCTGTGCTGTCCCCTTTAGCAGGAGGTCCCCTTCCGTCGTCCCCCGAGGCTGGGACCACTTTTGCTCTCCTTGTTCTTATTATTGGCTGTGAAAGTAATCACACCTACTGAATATTTACTCCATGCCTGACACTGTTCTAGGTGCCTTTGCATGCTCTAATTTAATCCTTACAACAATCCTGTGAGGTAAGTGCTTTTATTTCTCATTTTGCTGAGGTGTTCACTGAAACCCCAAGGTGCTTGGTCACAAGATCACACAGCCAGTGTGTAGAGGCCTTTGGAATTCGAGAGTGGGCCAAATGACTCCATAACCTCTGCCTTGACTGCCAAACCAGGTCACTTGCCAGGACAGCCATATGCTCATAAGAATGGTACCATTTATTGAGCCAGACGCTGGGTACACTCTTTACCTTTATTTATTCATTTAATCTTCACAGCCTCAGAGAGGCCAGGTGACTGACCCAAGGTCACACAGCTAGGAAGCGGTGGGCTGCAGTAGAGTGGCTCCAGGGCCTGATGTGGGACCCAATTGTCTCCTGCTCTCCCCCACAGGGTTGCCTGAGGCCTTGCCGCCCCTCGGACCATGTTTAACGGGGAGCCGGGTCCGGCCTCGGCCGCAGCCTCCAGGAATGTGGTTCGGAGCTCCAGCATCAGTGGTGAAATCTGCGGCCCCCAGCAGGCTGGGGGTGGGACCGGGACCACCACAGCCAAGAAGCGGCGCAGCAGCCTTGGGGCCAAGATGGTGGCCATCGTGGGCCTGACCCAGTGGAGCAAGAGCACGCTGCAGCTGCCCCCGTCTGGTGAGAGGGCATAGGACTCGGAGGGCCTGGGTTGGGGCACCTTGTCATGACAGGGCACCCAGAGAAGGTTGTCACGCCCACAGATACTTCTAGAGTACGTACCGTATACCATGTGCTGTTCTGGGTCCGGTCCATGTCCTGACTCATGGAATCCCCGCAAACTCCATGAGGCAGATACAAAAGCACAGAGAACGGGGAGTAAGATGCCCCAAACTACATAGCTAGTGGGCTGGTGGAGCCTGAATTCAAACCCCAGCAGCCGGGCTTCTGGGTTCATGCTCCTAAACTTTAACTCTGCTGCCTCCATGCACAGACGTACCCATTCATCATCGATGCTTTATGAACCAGCCGTCGTATTCCTGGCACTGTGACAAGTGACACAACTTCACAGACACACTTCCACAGGATTCAGGCTTACCTGTGTTCTCTGAGTTTCCCAAGTGCAAACAGCCACCCAAATGTAGTTACAGTTATGCATATACATTCCAAGTCACAAGAGAGACACACACACCTTGCGTAGTCACATAAACAGTGTGCCCCGTTGCTCAGCTGGGCCACCCCTACTGCCAGGAAAGCATAGTACAGCCATTCACACTGTTCGTGGTCGTGCATATCGCATAAGCACAGCGCTCTGCATACTGATGCACAGACCCAGATGACAGAAGCGTAGTTACACACACGCACACACAATGGCCCATGGTCACAGAAGCACGCTGCACTCCCATGTGCCCATACCTCGTGAATCCAGATTCACACACACCTTAACAGCTACATCTGGAAAAGTGTATTTTCTCAGACACCTAGTTTTGGAATGCCAGTTATGCTCAGACTGGTGGGTGACCCACTTTGTCACACACAGTCACACTGGACCCCACATCACAAAAGAGCCAGCCCCCCACCCCCCCGCCGAGACCTCCTCACTTTGTGGCATCAGCCAGACGCCAGCTGGTTTTGTTTTAAAATCTCTTCCTGCTTATTTTGTTCAGAGTAACAACTTCCCCAGGAAACCTTCAAATAGGGCAGCTGGATGGGGGTGGTGAGGGGGTGGGGGCACCAGAGGATCCAGAGAGAATGCTCATCAAGACTCCCAGTTGGGGCTGAGGGTGGGAGACTTTTCCAGGCCTTAAAATAGATTTTTACAAAGCCCTTCACAGGAGCACGTGGGATGGTCTTTTCCAGCAATCAAGCTTCGATGTGGTTTCTGGCTCAGGGAAACGCTGGATGGGGAGGGGGCTGGAGGTTTTCTGTGCCCCGGGATGGGCATGGCCTCTGTAAGTGGGCAGTTTAGGCCTGGTGCTAGGGAGTCAGGGAGCTATGGATCCAGGAGGTGGGCTGGTCCAGGATCAAGGGGTAAGATTAAGTTTAGGAGATTAAGATTAGGTTGGGGAGGTATTGGACCCCAGGAGTTGGCTTCAAGAGTCCAAACCCTGCTAATCTCCAGCTGAATCTACCCGGTTCAGCTTCAGACCCAAAGGTTTCTTCATGCCCAAGCGATCTGGACGGACGGTCTTCCAAGGCCCAGGCTGGGACCGGAGTCACTGGGAGACGTTCTGGTGGTTGGCCTGGGGCTGTCCACCTACCCAGACTCCACAGTCAGCAGGCAGGGATTGGAGTAGACGCCAAGAAGACCTGAAGCCTCAAGGGGAGATGAATGACGATAGGGCTTCAGGATCAGTTGTCGCCATAGTATGCAAGGGTACAACTGAAGGCCTGGGCCTGAGCCAGGTGAACGGCCCAGATGCCCTTTTAACTGAAAGTCTCTGTGGATCACCTAATCTCTGAATGTGAGAGCAGGGAGGGCCCCTTGGGATCATCTAGTCCGATATACTCATTTTATTGATGAGGCATCTGAGCCTGGAGAGAAGGCACTTTCCTGGAGAACAACTTCAAGTTGGCCTTCCGAGCCACACCCTGTCATTTGCTAGTTGGGTGACTCAGGCAAGTTATTTCACTTCTCTGAGTCTGCTTCCTCGACTGTGGAATATGGACAGTGATACTTGCCTTGCAGAGTTGTCCAGGGAACTCCATGAGATAGGGTATGCAAAGGCACCCAGCCTCGTGCCTGGCACATAGTAGATACTTAGTAAATTGTCAGTGTTATTATTGGCCATGGCCACACAGTAGGACCAAACAAGAAGTGAGTTCTCTAGCCCCCACAGCTCTGCCCCCTTGCTCATAGCATACACCTCTCCCCAGCCTTGAGGTTGCCAGTGTCCTAGGTTGGAGCCCCATCCTGGGTGGGAGAGTCTGGCCCCAGAGGGATGTATGGGCTGACTCACCATGGGCACTGGCCCGGGAAACTCTGTTCTGGGAAAAGATCCTAGCAGGGTGTTCCTGCTGTCCCCAAATGGGATGGTTCAGTTCCCTGCTAGAATCCCTGCAGGGCTGGGCTGTGTGAAGTTGGGACCCAATCTTCTGAGCTCTAGGTCTGCCCCTGTAGGGGCTTCCTTCCTCAGGGTCTGTCCATACAATGTATTGGCTCCAGCCCCACCCATCTCCTCTTTGTTTCAAAGCCTCTGTCCTAGTTCAGGCCCCGTGATATCTAGCCTGGACTATTGCCCCAGCCTCCTCTCTAGTTCCCCTGCCTCATGCCTGCCCCTTCCAGTTTATTCCTCACATTTAACTCAAGTGGGCTTCCAGAAACTCACCCTGAAACTTTAGAATTTAGTTCTAGCTCTTTAACTCCCCATGGGACCTTGGGAGAGTCATCTTCTCACTGGGTCTCAATTTCTTCTTCTTAAAATGGAGCTATAAAGACGGTCTTAGTCTCCCAGCTTCCTTCTAGATCTAACATTCTCTAAGCTGTAGGAGCAATGATGAGGGTAGGGGCACAGCTTTAGGGTCCCAGGACATAGGTAGGTTCTGGCCTGGCCTTAGGCTGGGCCATTCTAGCCTCTGCCCAAATGAAGCTCCTCATTTCAGTACCAGGGACAGCAGCCCTTCCCACCTGGGCTCTGGGCTCTGGGAAGAGGGTTCAGGACCATTCCAGGAGATGCCATGGGCAGTGCTGCTAAAGGCTCTGCCTCTCCCTTGTATGTGGTGGGACAGATGAGATGGTTCCTGGAGTCTTTCAGTCTCCAGGCACCACAGAATTATTGCAAGCAACTTGGCCCAGTTCTTTAGAGAGAGAGAGAGAGTCTACATAAAGTTACTCCCAGATCGACAGAGTTCAGACTGGACAAGACCTCTGAAGCTGCAAGAACTTTCTCCCCACCCAGAAGATATGGAACTTAATCTCTGCTGAATCACTTCTCAAACCAATGTGGACTTGATGGAGAGGAGTGAAAAGTAGGCCATCAGTAGATCAGGAGAGGGTGGGCCTGGGGTCTGACCCCAGCCCTGTGAGCACATGAACCTCAGGCTCACCATTTGTGAAATGGCAGTGGGGGGCTAGCGAGGTGTCTCTAATACTTCAGGATTCTGTGACACCCCTACACAGGGGCTCACAGTGCATTGGGTAGGTCAAAGAAGGTAAATTTTCTCCCAAGTGGGTCTAGAAGAGGAGGGTTGGGGCCATGTTGTGGTGAGGCTCTGGCTTCAGCTCAGGGTGTGTGTTGTCAGGGGAGGGGAGGTATGGGGGAGGGTAAAGTGCAGCTCCCACAGACCATCTGTCTCCTAACTGGGTTAGAGGGGATGTGGCAGTTAGGAGTCAGGGATAAGGTGAGCACCCTACACCCACCATCATTGCCCAGTCCTCTGTGTGGTGGGTCACACACTGTTTGTGATCGAGTGGAGGGGTTCAATCAGGTGTTATGGTGTGACGGTCACATGTATGTGGCAGAGTGTGTTGTGTGTATGTGTGACTAAGACCTAGTAGGACTGTTAGTGACTGTGTGCTCATTATATGAACATACATGACCTGGTGTGGGAGATCGCTGTACTCATATATGTGATTGTTAGCACTCATTGTATCTACTTATGCTTGTGTGAAAGAAATACGTATCAGCTAAAGTGACTCTGTGTGTTTGAGAGAGAGACACAGAGAGAGAGAGAGACAGACTGATAGACATATCGGTGGTCTCATTGACTTGTGGATAGTAGCTATTCCAATATCCCAGAAGCTGGGCTGGCTTCAGAGAAGACATTCCTCCTCACCACCAGCCCATCCCCACTCCCAGTCCCCCCATCCCATCCATTGGTGGGGCCGGCCCTCTCAGCCTTCCCTCCCGCTGGGGGGACTTCCTGAAATGTAAGTAGGATGAAGCAGGGAGACTGAAGCCCTCCTTTTCTTAGGCTGGCATTTTGAACAATACCTCCCCAATGCACCATTGGGGTGTGGCCCGGAGACGGGGTTTTCAGCATAACCGGCTCCCCCCTCCCCACTGCTTTTGGAGGCTGTGCTGCCAGCCCCCCTCCCAGCCTCCTCAGCCCTGGTGGCAATTCCACTCTTAATTTGCCCAGGCCTCTAACCAGTGGCTCCTTTGACACAGTCCTTATGTGATGCCACCTTCCCTTCCTATCAAGCTCTTCAGGCAGTGAAGCTTCAGCAGGGGCAGGCCTACAAACCTTCAATTCAACCCGTCTTCTGCTCCACCACCCCCCCCCAGGAGGAGAGGGTGTCTAGGGGGACCTCGCTGCAATGCTGAGGAGGTTGCCATGGAAACCCAGGCAGGATGGTGTGCTACTAGGAGAGGCAAAGTGCCCCATGTTCCCTGCAAGGCTCAAGAGGGGGGCTGGGGTGAGGGTAGAGGGCCCTCCAAACAAGAGGTACAGAGACACGGAGTGAGCTCTCACCATGTGGTTTCTGGGGTTCTTCTGCAGACCTCTCAAAGCCAAGGTCTGTTCAGGTCAACCTAGTGGTCTCTCTCAGTCTTGCTTCCCTAATGGCCTCTGCACCCCTCCACACACATCCCCCTCCACATTCAGACCCACCTTGAGAATGCAGGTTAGTTTGAGAGTGGCCAAGCTTCCCATGGGGGTTTTATTGGGCCTATGAAGGTATCACAGAGGTGGAGTGTGAGGTCCGGGTGTGATAGGGTTCATGAGGGTACCTGGAAGAGGGAAAGCAAATCTGGGAATGCCAGAGAAAGCAACCTTTCCAGAAGAGAAAGGAACACTTTCTCCATTTGGGGCAAAGGCTGGAATTGAGTTGGGAAGGTGGCCATCAGGGAGCCTGGCAGGGATGAGGGTGAACGCTGCAGGGCTGGGCTGCACCTGGTGACTTCCCACCCCACAGCCCCACCATCCTGACGCTGCCTCCAGCCATCCTTCTAGTCTTCGTCCCTGTCACTGTGCAAACCAGCTCAGCAGCGCCCCTGCCTCCAGTCAGAGCCCTGCCCGTCCTGCCCCATCCCAAGAGGTGACCTTGGCAGCACTCCCACAGAAGCCTCATCACTGATCTGACCTTGTTCCCTTTCTTTGTTTTCGGGGGTCCCAGAAGGGGCCACCAAGAAGCTGCGCAGCAACATCCGGCGGAGCACAGAGACGGGCATCGCGGTGGAGATGCGGAGTCGGGTCACACGCCAGGGCAGCCGGGAGTCCACAGATGGGAGCACCAACAGCAACAGCTCCGAGGGCACGTGCGTGCAGCCCATGTCCACTCTGGTCCCCACCTTCCCGCATGGTCCTCTAGTCCCAGAGTCAGGGGGCAGGGTGGGGAAATCTTTCTGGCTGGGTTTCGGGTCCAGATGTCTGGGTTCCTCTGCGTCCCTGCCTTCCATGGACATCCGCTGCCTGCGCCCCAGTCTTCCTCTTGCTCTGGGCTGCTGTTTCCCATCCAAACCCCCCAGCGGCCCCAGGGGCACTGCATCCCATCTGTATGTTTCATGCCTCCCAGCCCCCAGCACCTACACACTGCCCTCAGACGAGAGGGCTCCGGAGGAAAATGTGGACCCAGAATCCTTTTCGATCTGAAACCATTGTTACGGCTCAGATGAATGGAGTTCTCACAAGTGGTCTTGCATGGAGCTGAGAGAAGGAGGTTGGACTGGATTGGTGTTTTTCAAACTGTGGTTGGTGACTCAGGCAGGAAGTAAAATCAGTTTAGTGGGTCAAAACCAGTATTAGGGAAAGAAATAGAAATTTCAAACATATCCTGTGGTGTGAGGATGAATTACCTTGTGAACTTTTGTTTTGGTTTTTTAATATATGGATGCACAGAGGTCTATGATGTTAAATGTATTTTTTCCATTGCATGGGAGTTGCAGTCAAAAATTCAAAAGTCACTGGGTTAGATATTCCCTTGGTCCCTCCCAAATCTATGAAGCTGGCTATACGACTAAGATTTTCTGGTTCGGCTTCATCAAGGCCCATTGATAGCAGGGCCCTGTGGCTCTATTATTTAGGATTCTGTGATCTTGTGTCTCATTACTGTGCCCACTTCCATGAATGCAAATGGCCAGGGGCATTTACTGCATATGCAGGGTGTCACTAGGCACTTCAGATGGGTGCTTCTTACTCTGGGGTCTACCAGCCACCATCAGACCAAAAACTGTGTCTCATTTAACACTGAGGGATGTCGGCACTACCATGATCTCCATGTTCCATGTGGAGAGACTGAGGCATGGGAGGAGAGTGAGGTACCCACCCAAGGTCACAGCTGTTCAGTGGTGGTGGAGTCAGGGTTTGAATTAAGGCCATTTGACTCTATAACCTTTGTTCACAACCTCTACACTCTCTAGACCAAGCTCCTAAAATTCTGTGACCTTGAGAGTCCGTGACCTTATTTAACCTTCTCAGGTTTTCTTCAGAGTGCGGGCTGGGGTTATTGCTGACAGCCAGTAAGAGTGGGTGGGCCTCGAAGCCCCTTCCCTCAGAGTGGAGGCCAGCCTTGTTGGGGAAATTCAGGCCCTCTTTGACAAGTGTAGGCAACCCGTCTTTCTCCTTGTCTGTCGCTGGCCAAGGGGGACTCAAGGCCCAACTTTCCAAGCGGGGAGTCGTTCTGGGACAGTCTGATCTCTCAGGCCAGATACCTGGGCTATTCTAGGAGGTCTTAGAACTTTGGTCCATTGTAGCCCCCCCCGAGCAGAGCCGGGTCCGCCCCCCCCCCCATTGGTCCTTTCTCTGCTGGCCACCCTCAGAACATGTAGCCTTGAGTGCCTAAGGGGGGGGCACTGCCCTCGATGTTCACAGCAACATCGTAACTACCATTTTATTGTGTCCTGCTTGTCTGGAACCTTTCACGCACCAGCTGCCCCAATTGCCACCATAACCCTGCAAGGTGGGCATCGCATCACTGTTTTACAGTCAAGGCAAGTCTTACCTCTCGAAGCCTCTGTTTTCTCATCTGTAAGACAAGCGTAGCTCCCGCTGCACAGAACAGCAGGAATGAACTCGATGCTTGCGGAGCGTTTGGTGCGCTGCTGGCGCCCGCCCAGCTCTTGATCACTATCAGTGTTGCTACTGTTTCCAGACCCCACAACCAGGGACCACCCACCATCGCTCGCCTTTGATCTCAACCCTGCAATTGTGTTATTTTGGTCTCGGTTGCTGTTTTGGACACCACCTCACGTTATCGACTTGGATTCCAAACATATGGTCAACTAAACCTCAGTTCTTAGAACTTGCTCCAGGCATCGAAATTTCTGGCCTATGTTTCTGGTTCTTGGCAGTCATATCCCCAGGGGAGGACATAGGTGGCCCGCAAGCCCTGCCTTTTAAGGGTCACCTTAGAATATCCTGGTGCTTGAGGATTAGGTAACATTATTATGTTTACTATTTCTCAAGGGACACCAGAGTATTTTTATTTAACGTGCAGAGATGAAGAGTTCTGTTTGTCCCCAGCTAAAGCAGGGCACTCATGCTACGGAGAGGGGAAACTGAGGCACAGAGGGGCATGGCCCAGTGTCCGCGGGGCGGAGCCACTGCATCTCACCATCCAGGCCACCTCATGTGCCCCTCTGCGTCTTCCTCCAGGTTCATTTTCCCCACCACTCGGCTTGGGGCTGAAAGCCAGTTCAGTGATTTCCTGGATGGGCTGGGGCCAGCCCAGATTGTGGGGCGACAGACATTGGCGACGCCACCGATGGGTGAGTCTCTCTGAGGGCTGAGCGAGCGGGGGGATGGCGGCCACGCCACAGAAGGGGTGAGCTCTGTGAGGGCCCCGTGTGACACAGGGCTAGCTGCAGAGAGGAGCCCTCACTCTGGCTTTTGCGCCAGCCAGAAGGAGTTGGCTGGGCCCTCTGAGGTCCCTCCCTCTTCAGAGAGGACAGGGGTTCCAGCTTTGCTCTGCGGGCTACCCCGCAGCAGCTTTACAGCATGGGCCGCCCTCACCACATGCCCACCCACTGTCCCACCACCAGCTGCACGCCTGGCAGTGCCGAGTGCCTGCTCGGTGTAAGACAGTGAACCAGAGGGGGCGCCTGGGTGGCTCAGTTGGTTGAGCGACTGCTTTCGGCTCAGGTCATGATCCTGGAGTCCCGGGATCGAGTCCCGCATCGGGCTCCCTGCTCGGCGGGGAGCCTGCTTCTCCCTCTGACCCTCCCCCCTCTCATGTGCTCTCTCTCATTCTCTCTGTCTCACATAAATAAATAAAATCATAAAAAAAAAAAAAAAAAAGACGGTGAACCAGAGGCGTCGCAGCTTTGATGCTCAGCGAGTCTGTGCTACCCCTGGTGCTCTGTGTGACCTTGGGCATGTCACTCCCCTTCTTTGAGCCTCCGTTTCCTCATCTGTAAAATGGGAATAAGAATCCCTGCCTTAGTTCCGCAATCTAACAACAATTCATCGAGTTCCTATCCGATGCTTTGAATGAAGTGTTTCATTTACTCCTGAGGAACTGTGTCTTATTGGACTTGTTACTTCTACCTGCCTGGCACCTAAAAGCCTTTTAAATAATTTTCTCATCCCCCTTCCCTGCAGCTGGGACCTACTTCCCGGGTCTCTACTCGGTCCTCTTAGTTGCACTTCTGGCTCCCTCCCACCTCCCTCCCTCTCTCCCTCTGTCTTAGATACTGGTTGTGTTGGCTCTGGGGGCTCCTCCCAGGAACTTGCTTCCCCAGAGATGCCCCTTGCCTCTCCCCCTTCCCCATCAGTCCGACCTGAGCAGTCTGCCCCCAGGCATCTGGACTCAGTCCTCATTGGAACAGTGTTCGACCTTCGACCTCACAGCACATGAGGAAGCGGGGCTCAGACAGTGCCCTGCTGCGAGCCCTGCACTGGAGCTGGGTTTCAGTCCCAGGCCAGTACTCTTCCCACTGCACTGCTTCGGTTTTCTCAGACATGCTTCCACAGGAGCCTTCGTCCACGGGGACCCTCGGAGGGTGAGCACCAGCTCTCCTCTGGCCCTGGGGTAGGATTTGCCTAATTCTCAGCCCTTGCTTACAGGCTCTTAAGGGCCTGGGGAGTCTGCTTTTCCCAGCCCTAGGCCCAGCCAGGGACTGGGAGGCAGTGAGAGGAGCCAGCCACCTCCACAAGGCTTTTGTGCTTTCCCAGCCTAGAACACTTGTGTGTGGTGCCTCCTGGTGTCTAGAAGTGGGAAGGACAGGCTTGCCTTTGCTTATCTCCTTAGGGATGTTAGAGTAAGACCTCCCCTCTTCCATCCCCACGGGGAGGTCAGAAATAGCTAGAGGGAGGGTGATGACTTCCAGGATGTTTCCTGAAAGTAATAAATCCCCATCTTCCCAAGTATGCAAATACAAACAATTACATGATAGCTCGGAGTATCTAAAATGGGTGGCTGAACCCAAAGTCTGGCCAATTTTAATTTCTCTGCATCAGGCTTATGATTCTGCATTCCTTTGAAGGTTGTTCCAAGTGACTAATGCATAATTTCAAATTCCGCTAACCGATGTTGAACAAAGCTAAGAGTTCTAGAAATAACTGACATGACTTCATACAGAACTTGCCTCGGCGAGGTAATCGTTTGTGGGAGCGCAGTGAGGAGTTCTCAGTTCTCTGCTCCCGGGAGAACTGGCCTTCCCTGCATCCTTTGGCCCGGGTGCAAACAGGCCCTAATTCCCAGGCAATGCCTCCTGTCCTGCGCAGGCTCCTATCTCGGCATCTTTTCAAAAGGAGAGTCTGTAAATATTTGGGGAGTGGCCGAGGGCTGCTATTCTGCTCAGTAAGACAGGAGCCCCCCAGTTCACTGGGACTTACTGGGAGTTGGGCAGCCATTCGTTGCTACCCAAGCATGCCCCTTGAGGGTCATGCCCCCGCCCTTGCCCCAGGGGACCTATCAAAGTATTTCTCACCTCCTTTCAAGGGGCCCCTCGAGAGCCGTTCTGGCACAAGCAGTCCGCTGCATGTTTTGCGGGTTCCAGCACTGTAGCGCCCTCTGCAGACTGTACTCTGCACAGCAGCTGGCCAGCCCGCCCCGGCTCTGCCTCTGCCTGGAGGGTCCCTTTTCTTCCTTGCAGGGGATGTGCACATTGCCATCATGGACCGCAGTGGCCAGCTAGAGGTGGAAGTGATTGAGGCTCGGGGCCTGACCCCCAAACCAGGCTCCAAATCCCTCCCAGGTGAGGCCGAGCAGCGGGAAGAGGGGTTTTGGATACGGGGTCCTGCCAGGCAGGGGTGCGCAGCTGAGCTCCGGGTCTAGCGTGTCCTCAGCTGCCCATTGGCCTAGATCAGTGTTCTCGACCCCGGAGTCATGGCTGGCCCGGAAGGCCCGTGGACAGGGTTGAGGGGAGGGGAGATGGACGAGTCAGTGTTTGAGCCCATCTTCTACTGCTGTCCACTGGTCAGCTCGTCCCACTCACCTTGCTCACCTCCAGGAGCAGTAGGACGTTAGGGGATCAGTCTGTCCTGGACCCCTCCCCAGCATGCTTTCTCCCATCCCTTAGCCACCTATATCAAGGTTTACCTGCTTGAGAACGGGGCCTGCTTGGCCAAAAAGAAGACAAAGGTGGCCAAGAAGACCTGTGACCCCCTGTACCAGCAGGCTCTGCTCTTCGACGAGGGGCCCCAGGGCAAGGTGCTGCAGGTGAGTGCTACGGGGCCCCTGGGGCAGGACGACTCCCCAAAACTGCAAGTTGTAGTTTAAAATCTCTTTCATGTATGATGCGTCCTGTGCCGGGCACTGTACCAAGTGCATTAATGCGCATGACCCGTTTGTTTTCACAGCCCAGTGAGGGGTTTTTGCCCCTGGTTGATTTGTAAGGAAACCAGAGTTCAGGGGGATAAGTCCACTGCCCACCCCCCACCCCAGGTTGCTCAGCTTGTAGGTAGAAGCAGCGTTTGACCACCGCCTTCTCTTTCTGCCTGGTGCTAATGCTTATTGCGCATCAGCTCCGTGCCAGGCTCTGGGCGAAGGGCTTTCCAATCCTGACCTCCTTTCAGCCTCCAGATGATGCTGTGAAGTAGGTATGATTCTCCCCATCTTGCAGTCTCAGAAAGGTGAAGTGACTTACTTGAGGTTTCAGCTAGCGACTTGCAGAGCCCAGGTGGCCCAGGCCAAGGTGACGCCACCCCAACTCCGAGAGAGTGCGGTGCCCTTCACGACAGTCCCGGGAGGGAGGGATCATCACGCTCATTCACAGACGAAGCACCTGAGGTGCTTAGCAAGAGGCTAAGTGGGGGCTGGTCTCTGGGTTCAGTCCTGGGTTCAAGTTCCAGCACCATCATGGT
Source organism: Mirounga angustirostris (assembly GCF_029215605.1). NCBI lineage: Eukaryota > Metazoa > Chordata > Mammalia > Carnivora > Phocidae > Mirounga > Mirounga angustirostris. The sequence goes on from NW_026991712.1 coordinate 158,908,920, forward strand.
CTGTGGGTGGCATACTGTGAAGTGTAAATGAGAGATGCACATGGAGGGCCTCACTGAGTGCCTGGCCCGTAGACAGCCGCTCTCAGAGTATTAGTGGTGGTTGTGGCTGGGGGCCTTGCCTGAGGCCACATGGGTGGCAGAGGAGAGGCCTGAGCCAGGGGCTGTCTGGGCTGTGTAACTACTCATCTAGGGCTGTTCCTCCGGGCTGAGGTGGTTGTGTAGCAAGTGCCCTTGGGGTCGCAAATGGCTAGGACTGCAGAACCCTGGGGTTCTGTGGGGGTAGGGAGGATCCTGGGTGTCTGTTTTCATGTATATATATATTGGGATTCCATTTTGAGAAAAAGATCCACCGATAAAAATACAAGTTTGAAAATCACTGAGCTAATCTCTTCCCCTCTTCCAGTTTTCTGGGTGGGAACACTGAGGTCCAGTGAGGGCCAGGGGTCTCCCCAAGCTCCGCCGTTCGCCAGCAGCAGACTAGAAGCTGTGACTCAGGTCCCAGACTCTTTCCGTCTGCTTCTTACTGGGGAAGGCTGCCATCTGGGATGCTGGGAGGCTCTGGAAGTCAGACCCAGGTTCTGATCCCAGCTCCGCCACCAATTACTGTGTATCTTTGGGCTCATTAACCTCTCTGAGCTGTCGTTGCCTCTTTGTCGAGACGATGGTACGTAGCACCTTTACCTAGACGGTTGTAACGGCTGAGATAATGGAGAGGAGTCGGTACGATGGAGGCTGGCACGTCTTCAGTGCTCAGTAAGCTGTTGCCCCCAAATCAGTCTCGGTTCCGGCTCTCTCTGCCTCATCTGTGCTTTAGTGAGACTTGCCGGTTCCTGGGTCCACTACTGAGCCCTGAAGTCGGGGAGTTGGCTCAGCGCCCCCCGTTTCCCACCCCCTCCCCCGCAGGTGATTGTCTGGGGAGACTACGGCCGCATGGACCACAAATGCTTCATGGGCATGGCCCAGATCATGCTGGACGAGCTGGACCTGAGTGCCGCGGTCACGGGCTGGTACAAACTCTTCCCCACGTCCTCAGTGGCAGACTCTACACTTGGATCCCTCACCAGGCGCCTGTCCCAGTCCTCCCTGGAGAGTGCCACCAGCCCCTCGTGCTCCTAAGGACCTCAGAAGAGGCCGGGAGGCAGTGTGGGAAGGGCTGCCTGACGGCCCCTCCCCGCCCCCTGTACATAGTCTTCGTGTCTCTCTGGACCCCTTGCCCTGCTGCATGCCTGTCGGCTACTGGGCCCACCCCAACTGGCAGCGGAGACTAGTGTGTGCGTGTGTATGTGTCTGTGTGTGTCTGTGACCATGTTCTATCCGTTCACGTGTCTGGGTATAGCCAGTCTTGGTGACTACATGAGCTAAAATCCACATCTCTCTGTGTCTCGTTGAAAAGAAACCCAAAGGAGTGTTGTGTGGGCACGGATCCCCGAGTGCAGGGGCGGAAGCGGGGGATGTGGCCACCCATCCACCCTGCCTGGTCTTGTGCCCGGGACGGAGCCCATGTGTCCCTGTCCGGGCCGCCTCTTGCTGGTCCCTGCTTTGTTTTCTGTCTCGTCCTTTGTCCCACCTGTGCTTCTCCCAGCACCGCTGCTCTATTTTGAGGAATGTAGTACCCACTGCAGCTGGCCACACTGAGGCCCTTCGGGGACCCAACACCCTCCTCCCCACCGAGTGCTCTGGCAGCTCTTCCTACCGAATGCACCTGCAGCATGTCGCATGCTCATCTAGTGCCCTGGCCGGGGGCCGGGGGAGCGGAACATGCCTGGGAAGCTGAGGGCTTGGAGATCGCCTTCTCCCTTCGGCAGGAGCCGCCTCCTTCCTGCAAGTGGAACACTAGGAAGACTTAGTTCCCAGGGTGGCTGGCCAGGCCCCTTGGAGGGAAGTGCGGGCACCTCCCTTAGCGTTGTTCTTCACCTCCTGTCCTCCTCCGAGCCTCCTCGCTTCCAACATGCCAAAGGAGCTCTCCCAGTGGACCCCAGGAGGTGTGGACTTGGAGGGTCTTGACACCCCAGAGGCTGGCCTCAGGGGGGATGTTCTCTGCCAAAGCAGATGGTCCCTGAGGTGCCTGTGTGCTCTCCAGGCCCTGGGGGTGGCCCTGTCCCCCTCGGGGTGCATCCCGGTGGGGCCTGGCTTGTGGAGGAAGCACTGAGGGTGGGGCTGTTGCTGGGATGAGGAGGGTTGGGGCTGACCTGCCCTGTGCCACTGTTGAGAATCCTGTCTGACCTTTGGGGATTAGCTGCGTGAGGTCGATCATTTGGGTCTCTCTTTGTTTGCTCATTTCCAGACCAGGGTCCCTGTCTGGGAGCTCAGACTCACCTGGGCTCCAGCTTCCTGGCCTCACGGACAGCCTGGCTCTGGACTCGGCTAGACTGCCACAGTCACCAGCTCTGTACAAGCAATACTTACCCCTCTCTGCCTCCCCGCCTCCCCGCACTCCGCAGCTGTCCTCTGGAGAGGGGCCTGGCCTGCTCTTGGCACCTCCCCTGCCTCTGCTTTCTTCCCACCCTTGTCTGGTTGGAGCTTCCCAAAGCCACTCAAACCCCGACTTCATATGACAGCTGGGCCCTGTGTGGGGGCGGGTACCAGGGCCTGGACCCGTGAGATGTCTGCTAGGAATGCCCAAATCTGTCCTCTCCCTCCGCAGGTCTAGGGCAAAAGGCGAGAGGTTGCCCAAAGGGGTGGACACAGCAGCCCTTGGGTCCGTGTCTAGTGGGAAGAAAAGAGGTGGCAGGAGGGGTCAAGGTATGGAGAAGACCGTCCCTCTGCCTCTTCCCCAGACGTCAGCCCCAAGTGCTGCATGACTCTGACCCACATGCTCAAGGTGGAGGGGAGCTACCCAGCTGAGCAGTGGAGCGGTCTCGGGGCCTGCGTGCTTGGACTCCGTTCATAACCAAAGCCGGACAGATGGGCATAGAGGCGGATTCTGAGGTCAGGTGGAGGAGGCGGCTGTCAGGAGATAAAGGGCCTCCTTTCCTGGTAGGGACCCACACCAGGTTGAAGCCAGAGCCTGGTAACCTCCCTCCCAGGAAAACCCTACTGGTCCTGCCCACAGACGGAAAGTGGGTAAGGGCAGTAAGAAATGAACCAAATGGGCTTCTGGCTGCTGCCAAAGCCTCCACTCTTGTCTTATCACAGATGAGGACGGTTGTGGGCGTAGGGAGAGGGAGGAGGCAGCTGGGTCGAGTTTTCTCTTTAGGCAGAAATTCTCTCCCGTTGTTGGGATTGGGTAATGCGCACATTTCTCATGTTTCTAAAAATAAGGCAAAGGGCTCTGTACTCTTTGACCCTAGGGTGGGGAGAGGGAAACTCGCTCACAAAAGGATATTTTATGTCCTGTCTGTGATGTATTCACCTCTCCCAAACAGTCACCCTCAGGATGGCGTGAACATACTCTACACGGGATTAGTAATGACTCCTAGGATGGCGTAGACATTTGCTGATGTAGCCCCGAGTGGTGCTACCGAGACCCAGGGGAATGGGGGATATCAGGGAGGGATATCACCCTCATTCCTTGAGGGGCCTGGGAAGACAGGGAAGGTGGAGGGCTGCCAGCAGAGAGCCTGGCCCTGGGTGGCTATAGGCCACGGTCCCCTTGCCTCTGGGGGCAGGTTAGTTAGCACAGCAGAAGGTCTAGCCCGAGCTGGGGCCTGACCTGCGGGTAACTGGAGCTGACCTGCCTCCAGGCCCTAGCTGCCCAAACTGCCCAGGAGCTGGGCCGCTCTTATCCCACCTCTTTAATGGGAAGTAATTCTCCCCAGGTTGACCTTTGGGAATTATCCTCTTTAACCCTTTGTACCAAATCAGTTACTAATCCGCACCTGGATTTCCCCCCATGATGGTGAGTTCACTTGAGGCTGACGCATGTGTGATGGTGAATGGCTAGGTTTCAGGGTCTCTCATCCTCCTCGATACAGGGGCTTCTCTGAGAAGCCGTTTGGGAGCTAGCCTGTCCCAGGAGAGGAGGGGGCACAGTGTGCCGCCTGGCCTTCCCTGGGGTGGGGAGCATCTTTGAAGAGGGGATGGTGGGGGAAGGAGGCAACACGATCTCCCCCAGAGTGCTCCCTAACCTGGGACCGACGCACTGCTGGGTACCACGCCCTGGCTCTGCAGGCCTGTTTCCCCCAGGTGAGACCCAGAGCTGAGGACAGGACGGGACGCTTTGTCATCCCCCTTCCTCTGCTCTGGCAGGTCCGTGGAGGATGCGGCAGAGATGGGGGTGGCCCTGCAGCAATGCTGGGCTGTGGGCAGGAACCGTGACGGATGATTCAGAGCATCTGTCTTCACGTTTCTGCTCTGTTCAACGTGTCCCACTTCCTTCATAGACTCCATCCCTACAGGGACGTCTGAGGGCCTTTGGTATGAATCACGCTCCAGTAAATGGGGCCACGTCTAGGTTTGACAAGGGGGATTTGATCCTTCAGGGAAGAACCAGCTCCAAAACTCCTCCCCATCCCATCTCTTCCACCTCCCCGTTCTCCCAGGAAAGGAGCGGAGGGCTTAGGAGGCTCTCCTGGCATGCCGGCATCCCAGGGGCGGGGGTGAGGCAGAGCCCAGGGGCTCCAGAAAGAGGGCACCCGGGTAGCTCCTCGCTCGTGGGATTGCCAGTTCTCCCAGGGGCGTGACCCCTACCAGGGCAAGCATGCCCAAGCTCTTCTTTACTGCCAGCCTTGAGGAGAACAGCCCCCTCTCCCCCTCAGAGACAATAGAGACCTCCAAGGGTATGTCTCTGGAAACGAAATGTAGCACAATCTTCGACCCCGTGACCAGGAACCCTGACATGCAACCAGGGTTCTCGCTCCACACCCTGCTGCCCGGGGGGGCCGCTGAGCTCCTCCCCGCGGGGGCTCCGGGGCTCCCCGATGCCTCCGATTCCCTATCCTCCTCGGCCCAGAAAGCAGCAGAGCTTCAGGAAGGCCGCTCTTCTGGGTCTCTGATTGCTTCCTGCACTGTGCAAACTCTGTGCAAGAAACGGCTGCCTTTGCTTGATGATGGAGACGAGGCGCCCCGCTACCTGGCTGGAGGGAGAGGGCGCACCGCTCAGGCCCAGGTGGGCCCCGCAGCATTTCTGCGGGCGGGCAGGCGTCTGCAAGGAGATGGAAAAGAAGAGGCCTGCTCCCTGCTGCCTCCTCCCTTTATGCTCCTCTCCCCGGCGTCTTCTCCTCCCCGATCCTGACACGGAAAGAGGCTCTGCTTCCTGTACTGGATTCTCTTTCTTCGAACGAAGAGGGAGGAGACGGGCGTGTAGATTCTTCTCCTGTCTTCTTCCTCAAGTCTGCTTTTCACTCAGGTCAGAAGAGGATGGGGCAAAACCAAACACTCAACGACTGAAGGCAGGGGAGCCCCGCCCAGTCAGGGGAGGCCTGGTGGCGGCTGGCGGGGCCTGGTCTGGCTGGGAAAGGCTGATTTTGAGAGTGCCTGAGCATCTCAGAGCAATGTCGGTGATGCCAAAGAGAGCAACTTGGTCTCCCTGGGCGCCAGCCCTGCCGGTGAGGCCCCACAAAGGCGGCTTCGGCTGTTGTCATGCCTGATGGGGGACCTTGTTCTCTGACAAAGGGCTTAATCTTTCCATGTAGCAAAGCAACTCCTTCTCCCCCCAAACCCCGAGCTCGGGCTTTTGTGGGCCCAGCCTGGCTGTGCCTGTGAGGAAAACCACACCAATAAGAGAAACTGAATTCTGTCAGGGGCCTAGACTAGCTTGGGTCAGTGCTTGTTGAGAAAAGTGCGTTACTGCTTTGGGGAAACTTTCCAGGGCTCTAGTTGGAAACTTAGTAAGGCCGGGGGCCTTGTGCCTCCCCGCCCCCCCCCCCCAGGGAGTTCACACCGATGTCAGGAAGGGTCCCTGGGGACTGGGTTCCAGAGAGTTTGGCTAAAGAAAGGGGCCCTGGGAATCCAGGGGCCACAGAGCATCCGCCCCCCAGCTCGATGGCCTGGATAGCTGGCTACAGAGAATCAAAGGCTGTCCTATACAGTTTTGTCCCAAACTGTGACTCTGTGCAAGACTCCTCACTTGTCTGGGCCTCAGCTTCCTCATCTGCAAAATCAGAGCATTTGCTAGTTGCTCCATGGTTCCCTCCAGGTTTTAAAAGTCTGATCTGGAGCGAGGAGGGTTTCCAGCCTGGTGCGCCTGGGTCCACGGGCTGGTTTTGTCCAGCTCCTGGTACCCCGACTGGGTGCAGGTTCTCATCCATCCGCGCCCAGATGCGCTGCTTCTGACAAGAACTCTGGGAATCCTAACAGACTCTGCTTCCACCTCTTTGTGGTTTGTTCTCCCTCTTTTCTTCTTGTGTAATGACCGGAAATACTTAAGGGTTGTCTACAGTGGACAATTTTCAAGGTGCTGATGTGATGGGACCCCCTCAGCTGCGTCCTGCATAGCTCAGTACCCCCACCGGCAGATGAGACTGGGTCAGTCCTCCTCTCTGCTTCTAGAATGACATCCGTGGGAGAGAGTAGAACACCCGAGAATGTGAAAGGCAATGCTCCTTGACGGGAAGAGAGGGGGCACTTACTCCCCGTCCAAGTATTTTGCTTCTTGACACCACCCCTCTCTCCAGACTCTCTCAGCAGACCTCACCTCAGCAGGCAGAGTGAGTGGCTGCTTCCTTAGGGAAAGTTGGCCTGATTAGTCTATCCACTCCTTCAGAATGTAAATTCACAGGAGGCAGGAACCCCTTTTTTAGAATTTCCAAATGCATCCTGCAAAGAAAGAGATCGCTGATAGGGACTGACAAGCACACTGTTTAGATAAGAAGCAATTAGCCTTTTATATCTGTGCTCTCTACATTTTCTATGTGCAGCATCTTTCCAAACTTGCTGTGGCTCCTAGGTGGCAGGTGGACAGCTGGGGAGGACTTCCGGCTCTTTCCGACAACATTCTTGCCAATTCCCTCGAGGAGAAAATTCTTCACATGGCTTCTGCATGTACGATATTTGGGCAGAAAAAAACAAAAAAGATTAAAGTCAGTTTGAAAATGGTCTCTTGTGTTGCTTTCTGAAGACGGTTCTTAATTCTAGGAGAGAGAAAACAGGGTTGCGGGTGACTAAAACGAGAAAGAGGAGGTGGACGCCAAGGCTGAGAGGCAGGAGAGGGCAGGACATCTTGGGAAAAGGCCTCAAAAGTTCTGACCGGGGCCTCTGACTCCTGTGTGGGGACTTTGTTGCCACATCGATGTCCGTGGGCCATGGAATCTGATGGGGCCAGGCAGCTTCCCAGCTGTCCCCCGCTGCCTGCTTACAGGCCCTCGAAGCCTTCTATTTCCACAGACTCCACAAGGGACGCCCAGTGTCAAATAGAAGAGAAGGTAAGATGGAGCTAAGGCCACTGCTTTTGATCCCGCATGCATTTCTTTCTGAGCTCTCAGGTCCAGGAGCTCTGCTCAGGCATGTGGCTGGGGCAGTCTCGTTGGCTTCAGTCACACTTGCTACAAGCAGTAAACATGCAGTTGACCTCCAGTGCTGTGAACTACAGCAGTCATCGACCCCTGGGACACCCCTTCCCCTCCCTGCCTCAGGGAGGGACAGAAAGGTATGTTAACATTTCATCACTTCTGGGCAGTGCCCTTGTCCTCCTAGGCCTGGGTCTGTGGGGTCAGAAGATGGATAAAGGAAGTGTCCCAATGTCACATGCTTGCCGGGGGAAAGGCTAGCATCCTCTTCCCCAAGAGTCCTCCAGCGTGACCTCCAGTTCTTTGGCTCTGGCTCTTGGCCTTGCATTTCCAGGGGACCCCCTCTCTTGAGGGAAGGCTCATGAAACCAGGCTCACTCTATGAGCCCTAATGTTTCCCAGGTTTCTGTCTTTTACTTATTTTCCACTTCTGCTCTCTGGATTATCTGGGTGGGCCCAGTCTAATCATTTGGGTCTTTAAAAGTGGAAGACTTTTCCCGGCTGTCGTCAAAGCGAGATATGATTGCAGAAGAATGGTCGTAGAGATGCAGTGTGAGAGAAATTAAAGACTATATGGAGAGTAAGTCATACCATATTCATGGATTGAAAGACACAATATTGTGAAGATGTCAGTTCTCCCCATATTTATCACTAGATGCATTGCACTTTCAATAAAAATCCCAACAGGCTTTCTGGAGAAATTGACATGCTGATGCTAAAATTTATTTGGAAATGCAAAAGACCTTGAATAGCTAAAGCAATTTTGCAAAAGAAGAACCAAGTTGGAAGAGTTATGTTACCTGACTGTAAGACTTACTAAGTAAGTGTGGTATTGGCATAAGGATGGACCAAAAGCCAGTGGCACAGACCAGTATGCAGAACCAGACTTATGCTCAGCCAACTGACTTTTGACAAAGGTGCCAAAGTAATTCCATAATCTTGTCAACAAATGGTGCTGCAACAACTGGATATTTGAAGGGAAAACTACAAACTTTGGCCCTTACTTCGCATTCTACACATTATACACAAAACTAACTCAAAGTGGATCATAGACCCAAATATAAAAGTTAAAATTATAAAATTCCTACAAGAAAATGTAAAAAAATCTTCACAACTTTGTGGTAGGTAGTGGTTTCTTAGAACACAAAAAGCACTAACCCTGAAATAAAAAGATAAATTGGATTTCATCCAAACTAAAATCTCTGTGAAGGACACCATTAAGACTCCTAATAAGATGACAACTTAATAAGAGAACCAAAGGAATAATGGGCAAAAGGTTGGAACAGATGTGTCACGAAAGAAGATACACAGATTGCCACCTGGCATCTGAAAAGACACTCCATCACCATTCATCAGGGAGCTGCGTACCCACTAGAATGGCTCAGATTAAAGACTGGCAATGTCAAGTGCTGGCAGGGATGGGAGCAGCATTTTTGCTGGAAATATAAAATGGTGCAGCCAGTCTGGAAAACGGTTTGGCAATTTCTTTTAAATTGCTTATGCGCTTACCACGTGACCCAGCAATTCCCCTTCTGGGTGTTTATCAGGAAAAATGACAACCTATGGCCATCCAAAGACAAAATGTTCATGGCAGCTTTATTCATAACAGCCAAAACTTTGAAACGATACAAATGTCTAACATATCTCTCAGGGGCCCAGCGGAATATGGAAGCCACATGGTAATTTGAACAAGGAAAATAGAATTTTAAAAATTATTACCTCTGCAGTGGAGTGACCCTAAGAGAACTCTACAGAGGATTCTAAGGCAGAAGGAGAGTATCCAAGGAGGGAACAAATTAGAAGGGGACCCTCTCCTTCAAGCTGGGATTCAAACCTTATTGAAAAATGTGTCATGCTTGGCCCATGGTCTCCAGGTCACTGGCGGTAGAGGTTAGCATGGAGTGCCCCGGGAGAGCCCGAGTCGGGAACCTACTTGCAGGCAGAGTGGTGAAGGCCTGGGATGCACGTGTCCGTGTCTGGAGGGCCACCGGAAACACTCCTCTAGGAGCTGGTGGGCTGAGGCCGACAGGTTGGCAACAGGGGACTCGGTATCCTGCTCACCAGCAGGGTGTGTGAGGCTGGAGGTTTGCAGAGTCCATGATGGGAGGGTGTAGCAAGGTGGGCACTGGGGTAGGCCGGAGGCTGTGAGCTCACAGGCATTGTGTGCTCTTGATGCATAGCTGGGGCTGTGCAATGGATGTCCCCATGCATTCATCTCTGGCAGCAGTCTCAGTCAGAGGAGGAGAAGCCAACAGAAGCACCTTGGGCCAGGGAAGGGACGCGCCTTCCTCCTAGGGTGTCCCTCCAGCGCCATCTACTGACATGGCTCGGTATTGTTCTCACTGCAAAGGAGAATTGCTTCAAGGGGCTCTCCTACTATTGCAGAGCAGGTAATGAAGGGCCGATTTGGAGTCGAGAGGCAACAGATTGATAACGGTCATACCTAGCAACAAGTGCAATGGAAAAACAATTTTGGGATCCCACTCAGCACTAAAGAGAATGAACTACTGATATACAAGACAACATGGATGGATGGCAGAAACAGCATCCTGAATGAAAGAAATCAGACACGAAAGGGTAAATACTGTTATATGAAATTCTAGCCCACACAAGAAAAATCTATAGGGACAAAATGCCAATTGGTGTTTCCTGAGAATTTGGGGTGGGTGGTATTGACTGCAAAGGATCACAGAGAAATTTGGGGTGATAATGAAACACTCTACATCTGGATGTGGTCGTGGTTACATCGGCATATACGTTTAGCAACGTTACTTTGTAAATTCCAGGGTAAGGGCCATCTGAGAAGATCACAGCTTTGATAAGAACGTTGGAAACCTTCTCTCTTCCTGCAAGAGGTGCATTCTCAGAGTGGGAAGGCCTTAGAGGTCATAAAGGATTATCCTGGGTGTTGCTGGGATACAGATGAGATGGTGCACCTGGAAGGAAGTTACCCAGGAAACTCCAGCCAGGGTCTCTCTGAGGGTAGGCCCCTGCATTCCTCTCCAGCTCAGCCATCACTAGTCCTGCATCTTCATGGTTTAGCCATAGGCCCAGGTAGTGTAAGAGGACAATTACAAAGGGGGGTGCCTTTCAAGCCTGGCCAATCAATGAGACAGGGATAAGGGACACAGGAAGAGCAACCTGCCTAAGGAAAAGGAACTTACTAAAGATCTCAATAGCTTCTGAAAGTGTGAGGTTTTATGGACTGACACAGAACAGTAACTACTGTAATTGGTAATACTAACTAATAATTATAAGAACAAAGTGTAAAGAGGTTCCAGAAGATGTCCAACATGCAGCCTCTTTATAAATAAAGCCTGACCACAGATGTTAACCCATTCACTCATGTTGGCTGGTGCTGGTGGTCAAGAGTCTACAGTCTTGATTCATAGGCGTGTGTACTTGCCCCAAAACTCCAGAAACAGATAAAGAAAAGCCACTGAGATCCAGGAAAATTTGTGAAATATAGGCTGGTTATTAAAAGCCAAAAGTTATCTTGTAGGTTTCATAAAACTATTTTACTTCCTAGGTCTTGGGCATAGAATGGCCCAGAGGGAGCTTGCTGAACTCACCTTAGGGACATATTTAATGAACAGTTTCTCATCCCAACAAGAACACTTGCACGTGAATGATGGAAGATTAGACTCTTTAACTCAGTGCTCCCCGTGCTGGGCACCTGTCCCAAAAAACTCTCCCATAGTGTCACAAGTGGGCATGTAGCAGGATGGTTGGTTTGGAAGTGCCCACCATGGTGGAGAGTCAGAGCGTCTAGGTGTGTGGCTGTCCCTGGGGAAATGGATGAGTGTAATCTGGAGGAGATGCTCGGCAGGACACAGTGTGGAAGTGAGAAGCAGAGATGACACACACACAGAGGCACATCTTGAAAAGAGAGTGCGGGTGAAAGGTAGTAAACACAATGAAGTCTAGCGCACAATCTCACGTACGAAAATTAAAAATACAGCTAACAAAATAACACCAAAGATTTTGTGAGAATACATACACATACACATCAAAACATTTTGAGTAGTGTTTTCACGAGGGGAGGAGAAGTGAGAAATGGGCATGAAAGTGAATAAATAGAACAAAAGAGGGGCCTCACTCAGGCCAATGATAAAAGCATGATTAACTCAGTCCTCTGATCCTGATGTTAAAAAAAAAAAAAGGTTCCTCATCCCAGGGGAAATGTGTTCTATGGCCACAGGGACCTCAACTGATCAACATGAGATAGAAACTAAGAGATCAGAACCAAGTTTTTTGGATGGCATAAAAGGGTGCGAAAACAGAACGTCTCAGAACATTCCATTCAAACCATCATCAGGCCAAAGCTACCTCGCACTCCGTGCTGATCTCTGCTCAGGGTTGTGGTGACTTGGGCCTGCTGGTGCACACAGCGTGTGTCCGTGTGTGTATCAGTGTCCTTGACTTACGTGTTGAGATGGACAAGAATCATCAAGATTCAGCAATCTGCCCCAAGCTTTACTCCCTGTGGAGTCTCTTATGTCAAATAATAAGATCCCCATTTATCTATGATGTAGGGAATGGAAATGGAGGCATGTGCTATTCTCAGGCAGCAAGATAACCAGGACATGGGGGTAGCTGAGCCCCCCATCTTGGGAAAGAGACCCTTACCTGAGGGAGGTGGCCCTCCTGGTTGTATGCCTGCTGGTCATCACCCAGCGTCCCCCATGTTCACCAGGTCACCAGCATGCTGGGTACCGCCTTCCCAGGAGTTCTGGGCTGGGCCAGGGTCCCCACTGGGAGGGACATGAGGCCCCCACGATGGCGTGTGGGAATCATCAGGCCTGGTGAGGACTGTTTGGGGCAGATGTCCTAGCAGGAGTAGGGGAGGCCTATTTGGGCCCAAGGCCCATGCAGGTGGGGGAAGAAGCAGGGTGAGTAGGAGAGGCCGGGGTAAAGGGAGAAGTGTGGAAGAAGAGGGGGGCAAGTTGGAAGCAGTGGCGGATGCAGGGGAGGGGGGAAGGCAGGTGGTGGGAGGAGCAGGGGGGCAGGCAAGGGTGGAGGGGCTCCAGGTAGGGAGGTGGGAAGGGGTGAAATTGGTAAGAGGAGGCAGGTGGTCTGGGCATGAGGTGGGAAGAAGACCAGGTTGGTCAGAGTAACTGGTGACTGAAGCAGGCACAGGGCGCAGATACAGGGACGTCATAGGGACAAGAGGCAGTAGAGGAGGCAGGGAGGGGGCCGAAAACCCAGCTGGGGCCGGAGAAGTATGATGAAGAGGACGTTGAGCGGGAGCGAAGCCAGGCAGCCTCTTCTGCATAATGAGGGTCTGTGTGATGCACTGAGAAATGAAGGTCTGTGTGATGGTTTCACTGTTCTGCATTCTTTCCTTGCTAGATTCCATTATGACTCAGATTCCATTAAAAGAGAGTCCAAGATTCTACAACGTTTTGACTTGGAGGGCCTCAAGTAGAGCTTTTCCATCTTATAAATTAAGAAACAAAGGCCCAGAGGTTGTTCAAAATCACCCAACAGTCAGTTAGGGACACAGTGTGAACAGAACCCAACCCAGAGCTCATAAAAACAATCCCAAGGGTGTCTGGGTGGTGCAGACGGTTAGGCAGCTGGCTTTTGGTTTCGACTCAGGTCGTGATCTCGGGGTCCTGAGATTGGGTCCTGCATCTGGGGGGGGGGGGGCAGAATCCACACTCCATATGCAGTCTGCTTGGGATTCTCTCTCCCTGCCCCCCACCCCTCTCAAATAAATAAATAAATCTTAGAAACAAACAAACAAAACCAATCCCAGGCTGACTGGCAGTGGGTCAAAGTGTAGGGCTCTCCAGGGAGTAGCGGGGGTCCCTCTGGCCATTCGGGTCTGCCCTAGACAGAGGTGAGGGAGGTGGCCACTCTCTGTCATCCTGTAAGGAGACTAGGAAGGCACCTGCTATCCCTGTCCAGCCATTGCCAGAATTTACAACAAGCACCTTATCTCCCTGCCACGGGAAAGCCTGCAGCATATACCCAGGAAAGAGACTGAACATGAAGGGAACAGCAAAACTGACCCACTCACTGAGCAACAGTTGAGCTCACCTCCAGGCCTGGGTATGGGCGCCAGGGGAGGAAGGCCCTGGAGCACAAGTCGAGGAGAGTTTAGAGCTTCCCTTTGGTCACTGCATTAGATGTCCCCACAACTGTCTCACTCGGTCCCATTAGAATTTCACAGGCCAGGAGTGTTACCTCCATGTTAAGGAAGAAGAAACTATGCCCAGATAGAGGTAGACAGTTTGCCCAGGGCCACAGCCTTGGAACAATAGCAGAACCAGAAACTGGCACCTGGTTCTGTGCTCTTTTCATTAAATGACTACATTGGGGAAGGGGACGGGCATGTAAGGGGACATGTTTGTAATGACAACAGCCACAACCATCCCTTCTGTCTCCGTTGTGCCTCTTTTATGATTTTAGAATTCCTCAAATGTTAGGGATTCTCAAGTACTCATCAGTCACTGATATGTCCCTGTGAGCTGATCTAGTTCTGGCTTTCAGGGATTCCTAATCATTTCTCATCCACTGAGGAAATCCCTTCTTGATTCCCAGTATTAAGATGGATTTATTAAAATATATGTTTTTTCATTTCTCTGATTCAGTACAGAAGGAGGATCTTATAGGATTACTAAGCCTCCCACCTTGGACCAGAACCTCTGCTTTATCAGTGAATCCTGTCCTATTACTGTATGTGTGTGTGCACCTGCCCCTTCCATGAACTCTTAAAAAAAAAAAAGATTTATTTATTTATTTTTAGAGAGAGAGCTTGAGCATGAGGGGTAGAGGGGCAGAGGGAGAGAATTTTCAAGCAGACTTCCTGCTGAGTGAGGAGCCCAGTGAAGGGCTCCATCCCACAACCCATGAGATCACGACCTGAGCTGAAACCAAGAGTCAGACACTCCACCCTCGGAGTGTCCCTGAACTTCCCTGAACTCTTAATACACTGTATTAGTCATGGCTCTTCAGAGAATCAGAACCAACAGGACAACAACCCTCTGTTGTCACAAAACGGCTGCCATCTAGTGGGACACAAACGAAAGGTCATCAGAGACCGTGTGACAAGGGCGGCTAGGGGAGGCCCAGGGGGCATGGAAGCTCACCGCAGGGTGCTGAGCCAGGCCTGGTGGCTCAGGAGCGAGGCAGAGACTGCTCAGGGGACCCCTGGAAGGAGAGTGGGAGCTCGGGGCACGTGGCTGGGCAGGAGCGCGGGGCAGCACCTCCGGGGGCTGCAGCCAGGCCCCAGCAGTGAGAGGGCCGCGTGTGGTGGGGGAGAGAATTCGCGGAGCTAAAGGGGTGGGGTTGCTACGACAGCAACGTCCAGGGAAAAGAAAGAACAGCGCAGGGGCGCCTGGGTGGCTCAGCGGTTAAGCGTCTGCCTTCGGCTCAGGTCATGATCCCGGGCTCCTGGGATCGAGCCCTGCATCGAGCCCCGCATCGGGCTCCCTGCTCCGCGGGAAGCCTGCTTCTCCCTCTCCCGCTCCCCCTGCTTGTGTTCCCTCTCTCGCTGTGTCTCTCTGTCAAATAAATAAATAAAATCTTAAAAGAGAAAGAAAGAACAGCTCAGAAGACGCACGTCCCGAGAGCGCCGGGAAGTCTCGCTGCGGCGCCCAGCTCGTTGCGCGTGGAGTTTCGGGGCGTTTCTGCAGGAGCTGCGTTCTCTCCTGGAAGGGCTCTGTAAGCCTCCTTCAGGGGATGGACTTCACCCTACGAAAGGTAGGAGGCTCTGAAAGCTTTTGAGAAGGAGAAAGATCCTGGAAGGGCTCTGTAAGCCTCCTTCAGGGGATGGACTTCACCCTACGAAAGGTAGGAGGCTCTGAAAGCTTTTGAGAAGGAGAAAGACACGGTTGGAATCGTGTTTTAGAAACACTCCTCGGGTCGCGCACGTGGGCTCCACGGAAGGAGGAAGCGAGGAGCGCGGGTAGGGAGCTGTTGCCGTGAATCTGGAGCCAGAAGGTGGAGAGTTAGCCTCCACCCGGCCAGGGCGTGCGGGAGGGGGCAATCTGCGATAGATTAAGGGGGCAGAACGGGCAGGACTTACTGACTCGTTGGGAGGGAGATACCTGGAGAAGTCAGCTTAGCGCTCTCGGTTCTGATTTAGGAAACAGGGTGCATGGGGAGGACTAGAAGACTGGGTTTGTCTGGCGGGAGAAAGCATGGGAAGGTGATGGGTCCTGGTTTTGACTTACTAAGAATCAAGTGCCCTGGAGGACATCAGCTGGCCTTTGCCTTGTCTATGGGCAGCTCAGGAGAGAGATCTGAGTGAAGCATCCCATTTGAGAAGCATCTGCAGAAATACACTCTTCAAAAGGTGTATAAAGGGAGAAGCGACAGCACCCAAGACCAAAGAACAGCATTTATAGCCCCAGACAGGCTGAGGAGCCTACAAACTGGACTGGAGATGAGCAGCCCAAGAGGCAGGAGGAAACCCAGGAGCGTAGGGTGTTGTGGAACCCCAGGCAAGAGAGTGTTTTAAGATGAAGGGAATAATCAGACAAAATAAGGACCTTTTGCATTTACACAGGGGACAGTGAGCAGCCTCAGTGTGTGGTGGAAGCGGCTGGTCAGGGGCCAGGAGTGATATGCCTAATAACTCCTCCGAGTACGCGCATCTCGTGGCCTTACTAAGGGCCTTCCGCTTGAACCCACCCTGCACTGGATATTTAAAGAAAATTAGTTCAGGGGATAAACAAGCCCATGGAGCTACCACCCTCACAGGTGTTCTATAGACTTCACCCATAATTGAATCAAGGTGATTGAGTTATCAGGCTAGCGGTAACCCAACCCAATCAAGGAACTCCCTAAAGGTGGCAAGAAATACAGCTGTGCCCAATGGAGCGCGTTCTTATTTTAAGGGAGGCGGCCTGGGGAGGGGTTGCCCCTGCTCAGCTGGGACCACCCTGCGTGCAAGCCCCAGAGCTTTCGGTCTGCGCTGGTGAGTATTGGCCTGGAGGAAGGGCCTTCCCTCCTCTGCTTCCTTTTGTAGAATTATGCTCGCTCTGTACATATTTGCCCTTTGCCTTAGGCATGAGGGGGCACCCAGACAGCTTATCTTAAGAGGAATTCCTCAGCTCCTTCTGGTTTGAATGGATTTGGATGTGAATTGAATTGAATGGGAAGGTTTCTCCACTTAGGCCTGAAAAGATAGGGCAGCACAGGTGTTGGAGCTGGTGGGGGAGGGGTTGTTCCTCCACCGGCTTTAGGAGCCTCGAGGCAGGATTGCTCTGCACCCCAAAATATAGGTCTGGAACCCGCTCACCTTGGGAGCCTCGATGCCTCTGCCAACAGTTGGGGTTGAGGGCAAAGCACCCCAGGTTCCAGAGACTCTCCCCACGCTCAGGGCTGGGATGGCAGGGAGGGCAGCCCCAACCCGGAGGGAAGACTTGTCCCCAAGCCAAGGCCCATTGCGCTTCTTACTTTGTGCCAAAGTGTTTTCTCCTGGTCAGGGCAGAGAGAGTGGCGGACGCGTTAATGAAAGAAAAAAAAAAAAATACTAAGACGAAGAGAGTGAGCTAATTCAAACTTGCCAGCTGGCGGGCAGGAGACTGTGGTGTCTGATTGATCAAATGGGAATCGGCTATAATATAGGGAAATATTGAAGTGCGTTACGTGAACTGTATCCCAACTTTGGATCCGAAAATGTAATTGTTGCCTCAAATATCTTCTGAAGAGCTGCCACCCTGGCAGTGAGCACTGAAATGAAAATTGTTGCCCCAAGGGTGGCCACAAGAACCCTAGAGCTAACATCTCTGCGCTGGCTGAGAGCGAGGCGCCGTGTTCAGCCCTTGACGTGGTTTATGAGGTCCTTCTTCTCTCAGGGTCCCCGCGGGGGGGGGGGGGGTCTGTCTTCTGCTTTCCTGCCCCATTCTACAGAGGCTGCCAGGGGACGCAGGCTTAAGGAAGGGCTTGGGTTTTTGTTTTTGTTTTTTTGGCTCTTGTTCTAAAAGTTCTCTGCCTGCTGTCAGCCAGGGAAGTCAGTGACACTGGAAAGGGGGGGGGGGGGCTGGAAGGCAAGTCCCTGAAGGAAGATGGGGTGGGGTCTCGAGCACGGGTTGGGGAGGGGGGGATTTGGCAAGGCTATTTTTAACGGGCAGAGGACAGAAAGAACATCCGTCCGCACAGATGCAGGCATGCTGGTGGGTTTGGGGGCAGGAAGAGGAGGGCTTCCCTTTCTGGTTGCTTTATTCTTTCAGTAGAGTGAGGGAAGCCACCCCGAGACGGGGCTGAGCTGCAGCTGGCTGACGGAAAGAGGAGAGTAGTAACAGCGGACCCGTACTTAGAACTCACTAGACTTCAGGGGTTCTTCTCCGCACTTGGCTGGCATCCACTTGTTCAATCCTTGTTACAACCCTGAGAAGTTACTTGTACAAGTAACTTGCCTGAAGTTACCCAGCTACTCAGTGGGCAGAGAGAGCCCCGCACCTTCAGACAACATTGCCCTAACTCTCGAGTTTTCTTAAAGCCGGCAGGCACACTACTGGTGAGCTGCAGAATTCCCACGTGGTACTGAGTACTCTTCAAAGTGGACGGAGTTGAAGTGAATTGAACTGAATTCAGTTTAGTGAACTGAAACTGAAGTTTTGACTTGGCAAAAAGATCGTCGATGTGAGACAAGATGCAAGGCATGTGAGATCCCAGAGTGGAGGGCCCAAATCGCCCTATGGGGATCTGCAAGGCAAATGACCTAAGGATCTCTCCCAGAACTCCTCAAACCTTCTGCCAGACAAAGGAGGCCAAGAGGAGAGGAGTGAAGGGACTTCTATAGGGCAGTGTTGCCGATGCCAGGCCGAGGGTCGTCCCTCCACTTTGGTGGTGATGCTACTCTGGAACCTCAGCTTCATGCAGGGGGCTTCCAGGGGTCTTCCAGGGGCCCACCAGGATAGCTGAGAATTGTGCTCCTGAGCCGGGAACAAAGAGGCTGAGGGATGATGCTTGGGAACGTGGCAGTGGCCGTGGATGTGGAAATCTGGAGGGCCAGAGGAAGTCTGTCTGATGGCATTGGTCAGGGCGTCTTGCTGCACTGGGACCGATCTCGTGCCTGAATGTGCTATGGCAAGGGGCTACAAATGTTTCCTGTGGGCTGGAAGCTGGAAAGGACCTGGTGGCATGGTCTTGGGTCCCAACCCACAGGACTGTCTGGAGGGTTGAGGAGACCTTGGCGGACAGAGGCTGAGGAATGAATCCTCAGCAGCCACCTGGAACAGAGGGGCATTCCTCTGAGTCAAGCTCACCCAAGGAGAGATGTGTCCAGGCTGTGAAACCTCGGAATAACCGTCAAAGCACCATGAGAACATTGACTTTCTTCATCTACCAGACCCGACCAGAGAGGGGCACCCAAGGGCTTGAGAGCAGATGTCAAGAGCACCAGTTCACGTACTATTATTCTTCCTCCTCCTCTGTCTTTACACTCTGGTGGGTCCCCAACAATGGTTAACAAATAAGGGAGGGGGTGAGCAGAAAGAGCGGAGGGAGCACAGTGATGAAGCCCTTTCCCATTGCAAGCTTCCTACCAAACGCTCCAGGTGGGAAGCCTCAATGCTAAGTCCCTTCGGGACATTCTGGTCACTGCATCTAGACTGGGCTTGGGACCAGAAGTGAGTGTAGAACTGTCTGTTTGCTAAGAGAAGAACAATTACAGGTGTGCTAGACTCTTTTCCAGGGAAGGAGATGACCCCCCCCCCAAATAAGTAGGTAAGAGGCCAGTCCATTTGATTATGTCATAAGTGGTATTTCCTCACCATATTTGTCTGTAGTTGGGGGGTTAAGATAAAGGCAGTCGGTATCGTGTGGCCTTTCTCCTGCAACGATCAGCTACTTGAGTACTGGCCCAGATGTCAGAGTTGGGTTTATTGAGGGTTGGGGGTTTCCTAGATTAATGTGATGGGTGGAGAGGAGCGAGAGGGTTGAATTTGTTTTTAAAAGATCCAAAATGGACCATGGAATCTATGCCAGGAAAGGTGGAAAGCGGAGACAGGAAGAGAAGGATAATTAGTGGAAAGTCGTGGGCATCTGGTCCTGGAGGTCCCAATGAAGCTGAAGAATTATGAGAATGTGGGTACCAGAGAACCCGAACTGGAAAGACAGGAGGTGGTGGTCAGTGATGTTAAGTAGCTACTGTAAAGTCCTAGAGCCACCAAGAGGGGGAGTTGGTAGCCTGATAGCAAAGGTCCTTGGTCCTTCCAAACTCTGGTTCATTGTCTCTGCTATTCAGAAACCTTGGAATAAATCTGACCTTTCCATCTTCATAGCATTCTCTCCTAGAAGCCATGGTGTCAGCCCTAATAAATACTGTATTTCCTACCACAAATGTTCTCCTTGTTTTCTACAGTTTTTCTAGGGAAATACTGTCCTTTCCTGTTGTACACTGCTGAGTGGGTCTCCACCACTCCGTGACTGAAATACAGAATTCTTTGTGAGCATTTACTGCTCTCACACACTTTCTTTCTTAATTTAAATTTTGTTAGTTAACCTATAGTGCAATATTGGTTTCTGGAGTAGAATTTGGTGATTCATCACTTACAAGACCCAGTGCTCATCACAGGTGCCCTCTTTCATACTCCTCCCCGATCTGGCCCATTCTCCACCCCCCCCCACCTCCCCCCATCACCCTCAGTTTGTGCTTTATCATTAACAGTCTTTTATGGTTTGTTTCCCTCTTTCCTTTTCCCCCTTCCCATATGTTCATCTGTTTTCTTAAATTCCACATATGAGTGAGATCCTGTGGTATTTGTCTTTCTCTGACGGACTTACTTCACTTAGCAAAACACACTCTAACTCCATCCATCAACAATAGACAAACTATGGAGAGAGCCCACATGTCCATCAGCTGATGAATGGATAAAGAAGACGTGGTGTATCTACAATGGAATACTACGCAGCCATCAGAAAGGATGACCTCTTGCCATTTGCAATGACACGGATGGAGCTAGCGTCTCACACTTTCTAAGTAATCGTAATGTCTCTGCCCAATTTCCTACCTGAAACATCCAATTTTGTTTATTCTGCACCTGGTAAAAAAAAAAACAAAAAAAACCCTTAAGTGATTCCTTATTCACTGCTTTAAGTCACAGGCCTCTACCTAATTTTCTAGGCCATCTGTACTTTATCCTGCTATACTGAGAGCCTTCCATGAAATCTGAATTGCAGTCCGTCACAGAAGATGAATAAAGGGAATGCTGCTTTAAGTGATCTCATTGATATCTGCAAAAATGACCATTCTTAAATTCCAGAATGTTCCAAGTGACCTACATCATACTGGCCAACCTTAGCTAACTCACGGAGAGGACCGGCATTTCCAGGCCACACAGAAGGGCTCACGGAGGAGGAATGAGTAGGGCCGGCGTTTACACATCCGATTGCCTGGCACAGGACGGGCACTCCGTGAATGCCTCTTAAATGAGTGAATGGCTTTCAATGCAGGAGCATTTACTAAATCTATCCATCCAGTTAGACTGTCAAGGACCATTCATGGTTGAATTTAAGTC
Source organism: Mirounga angustirostris (assembly GCF_029215605.1). Classification (NCBI taxonomy): domain Eukaryota; kingdom Metazoa; phylum Chordata; class Mammalia; order Carnivora; family Phocidae; genus Mirounga; species Mirounga angustirostris. Next base: position 158,929,782 of record NW_026991712.1, read on the forward strand.
CATTTTAATGGGGAACCGAAGCTCTGGAAATTTTAAGAGCAAGTGAGTAAAGTGGCTCCAAGGACTTTATGGCTGGAAGGTTAACGATATTTGGAATTAAATGAACATCCGCATTGCCCAAGGTCATTTTGAAGGTTGCATTCATTTAACTAGAATAATAGGACTAAGTTAAGCAAAGCTTGGCTCAGTATCCCAGATGCAGAGATGTAATAAAATTGTATTCAGAACTGGTGGAGAGGGAGATGGAGAAGCTGGGAGAGAGGGCCAGCTCCCTCGTGCTCCCAAAGCTGCCTTCTGTGTACCATTTCCCTCCACTGATACCATTTAAAAAATGAACTTAGTCGATGCTTATGACTGCTCCACTGAGAGTGTTTGAAATAAGTCCTGGTTGTCCTTGAGGTCCGAGTGAAAGAGCTTGCGATCAGAATTCTGGATGGTGAAGGGACCAGAAGCTCGCCAAGGATTGCCAGGAGCTACAGCATACCCCTGGCCTGAGAGCTGTTACTCATTCCCAGTTCTGAAGAGCAACATGCAGTCAAAGAGCAGGTGAGAAAGAGATCAAAAGTAAAGATAACAATCATAGTCACTTGAGGGTAACGTTTCCAAGATTCGGGAAGTAGGGACAGGAGAGAAGTCACTCCCTGATGCCCAAGAGCCATTCCTGGGTTTAGGCATTCATTTGGCGTGGTTTAATACAAACCAAGATTTAAAAAATAACTTTCTTATTGAAGAGGAAATTTTAAGTTGGGAGAAAGTCTTGATAAAGTTGCCTGAGCTGCTTATGGGTGAGTTTGCCAAGTACACTTTGGCGCTCCGGATGGCCAGGTTAGCAGGAGGAATTAGAAAAGGGTTTGTCTGTCCCTCCTGGTACTAAGGAACGGTTATCCTCCATAACCTACCCATGTGGACTGATCAATTTAGTTGCTTCATAGTAGACTTCTAAAATAAAGGCTTATTTTCAGGGATCCATGGACCTTCCAAAATGGTGATGCCTTTAACCTCACCCCCAAATTCCCCACCCTTAGTCTCAGACAAGTGTGCTGGCAAAGCGTTTGATGAGGCGGCTTCTCCTGACTCTGGCTTGTCTCCTGAAGGGACCTCACCCTTCGCTCTTTGCTGGTTTCAGAGAAGCCAAGGTGTTAAATGTCTTAAAGTGTCATCAAAGCAGGATGGACATCACAGTTGCCTTGCCCTTGACGACTGCTTAATCACTGTGATCTCTCTGCCCCTCCGCAGCCTGTTCTCAGAAGCAGACATCTGCTTCTTCTCGAACTCTATTGAATGTCTTTGAAAAAGTATCAGAGCTCCATCTTAAGGTTTCCATAGAGGGACTGGGGACTGGGGGGTGGGGGGCGGTGCTTGGAGTCTATTGGTTCACTCATCCTCTGGCACTATGTCAAAAAACAGGGCTTATTCATCCCAGGACCAACAGCTCTTAGCAAAATGTTCCAGTACCAGAAATCCTTTTCAGGGAGGAATTGCTGACAAGTGCACAATTATTTTTATATTCTTTAAACAGTGCTTGGGGAACACATTCGCGGGCCCTGCAGCAGGATGATAGGAGATTGCACTAATGACTCAGCTTGTGGTTGCTGGCCATGCTCACAGGTGGAAGCCCTCTTCTCATCTAGTGCTTTACTTCCCTTAATTACCACCCCAGCAGACGCTGCAAGCATCGATACCTGAACAGGATGTCCCGGGCCCCATCTTAATTGCCAGGACCAAGATTCTGAATGACCAACCTCTAGAAAGTATAAAGCAGGGGGTCCTCAACCTGGAACTGAGATGTTTATGGAGGCCTTCTCATAGAAGTGCTGTATCCCACCCCAGGAGGGACCCAAGATAAACTATATATATATATATATATATATATATATATATATGATTTTTTGGATAAGTTATATTTTTAACAAGCTATAGAGTTGATTCCAATGCCCAGTCATATCTGGGAGCCACGGATACAGATTCAGAGAAGGGTACAAATTGCATGTTGATGCCATTCCGTAGGACTATTTGCAGTCACTAGGCTGATGCCAGAGAGTGCAGATTATTTCAATTACAGATTGTGCTGATGTGTCTAATTTAATCATTGCTGCACTAAGGATGATTTCACCATTCTCCCACTCTACTCTAGGAATTTCTCCATCTGTGTTTTATTTCTCATATACAATAGACTCCTACCAGATCCCCCTTATCAAGCTGTACATTCCCACACCAAAGTATGTTTAATGTTGAGGCTTTAGAAATAACATCTGCTTGTGCCCGTGCGTGCTCTCTCAAAAAAAAAAAAAAAGAAAAAAGAAAAGAACATCATTTAAAAGACGAATTGTGAGGGGCGCCTGGGTGGCTCAGTTGGTTAAGCGACTGCCTTCAGCTCAGGTCATGATCCTGGAGTCCCTGGATCGAGTCCCGCATCGGGCTCCCTGCTCAGCAAGGAACCTGCTTCTCCCTCTGACCCTCCCCCCTCTCATGTGCACTCTCTCTCTCATTCTCTGTCTCAAATAAATTAAAAAAAACAAAAAACAAAAAAAACGAGTTGTGACAGGCTGTCCCCATTAGCTTTCATTCGTGGGGATGTCACATTTCCTTGGGCCAGTTAATATGCATTTTCCAGTCTCCTAAATTTTACTTCCCGACTTCAATCAATCTGGTAAAAATTTCTGTATCTAGTGGATTCAGCACACACACAAAAGTGCTGCCTAAGATTTTGTTTCTTAACCTGATCCAAACGTCCCAAAGCACAGTGATTCTCCAACTTTGGTGGACATGATAATCAGCCTCGAGGGCAAGGGGAGATTTTACAGATGCAAACCCTTGTTCCCCTCACTACAGACTGCTTAAGTCAATATGGGGTGAGGCCCAGGAATCTGAATTTTTACAAGACTCCTGCATAATTATGTATACTGATGTCTTGTGTACTAAATACTGAAGTATTATTTACACTCTGGGACTCGCCTTGAGTAATTCTGATATAGGTGATGTGCAAACCACATTTTGAGAAACAAGAATACTCATGTAAGAGATGTTAAAGTGGAAAATTTCAGACATCTCAAGACAAGATTTTCTGCAATGCATAGGACATCATTACCTGAGAGAAGTAGCATTGTGGACCTACCTTCATGGTAGGCAGAATCTTGTACCACAGGATGGGCCATGGTCTGAACCCAACTCTTCATGAGGTTTGTTTTTCTCATTATGGGTCCAGGATATCTCACAGTGATCATTCTTTTTTTTTTTTTTTTGGAAGTTTAGTTGGCATACAAAGTTATATTAATTTCAAGTGTACAACATAGTGATTCAATACCTCTATACATTACTCAGTGCTCACCACAAGTGTAGTAATGTTATTATAATATTATTGACTGTATTCCCTATGCTTTATTTTTCATCTTTATGGCTTATTTATTTTATAACTGGCAGTTTGAATCTTTTAATTCCCTTCGCCAATTTTACCCATCTTCCTTCCCACCTCCCCTCTGGCAACCACCAGTTTGTTCTCTGTAGTTAGGAGTCTTTGGGGATTTTTTTGTTGTTTTATTCTTTAGATTCCACATATAACTGAAATCATATGGTATTTGTCTTTCTCTAATTTATTTCATTTAGGCTAATACCATCTAAGTCCATTCATGTTGCAGATGGCAAGATTTCATTCTATTTTATGGCTGAATAATATTCCATTGTGTGTGTGTGTGTGTGTGGGTGTGTATATATATATACACACCCCACATCTTTATCTGCTTATCTATCCATGGACACTTGGGTTGCTTTCCTACCTTGGCTCATTGTAAATAATGCTGCAATAAACATAGGGATGCATTTATCTTTTTGAATTACTGTTTTTGTTTTCTTTGGGTAAGTACACAGTAGTGGAATTGTTGGATCATATGGTACCTCTATTTTTAATTTTTTGAGGAACCTCCATACTGTTTTCCACAGTGGTTGCACCAAAATACATTCTCACCAACAGCATATGAAGATTCTCTTTTCTCCACATCCTTGACAACACTTGTTATTTCTTGTCTGTTTGATGCTAGCCATTCTGACTGGTGTGAGGGGATATCTTATTGTAGTTTTGATTTGCATTCCCTTGATGATGAGTGATGTTGAGCATCTTTTCATGTGTCAGTTGGCCATCTGTAGGTCTTCTTTGGAAAAATGTCTATGCAGGTTCTCTGTCCATTTTTTAACTGGATTGTTTGTTGGTGTTGAGTGGTATAAATTTTATGTGTTTTCCTAAGCAAAGGCTTTTTATTTTGACATTGTCCCAATAGTTCATTTTTTCTTTTGTTTCCCTTGCCCACAGAAACTTATTCATAAATATGTTGCTAAGGCTGATGTCTAAGAGAATATCGCCTATATATTTTTTTAAGGAGTTTTATGGTTTCAGGTCTCACATAGGTCTACATAGATCTGAGTTCATTTTGAGTGTACTTTTATGCATGGTATAAGAAAGTGGTTGAGTTTCATTCTTTCATATGTAGCTGTCCAGTTTTCCCAATGCCATTTTATTATTGAAAAGACTGTCTTTTCCCCTTTGTATATTCTTGCCTCCTTTGTCTTAGATTAATTGACCATATAGGCATGAGTTTATTTATGAGCTTTCTATCCTGTTCCATTGATCAATGCATCTAATTTCATGGAAGTAACATATTGATTACTCTAGCCTTGTAGTATATCATGAAATCTGGGATTGTGATACACTCCCAGCTTTGTTCTTCTTTCTCAAGATTGCTTTGGCTATTCAGTATTTTGTGATTCCATATGAATTTTAGGATTATTTGTTCCAGTTCTGTGGAAAATGCTATTGGTGTTTTGATAGGAATTCACTGAGACTGTAGATTGCTTTGAATAGTATGGACATTTTAACAATACTTGTTCTCCAAACCCATGAGCATGCTGTGTCTTTCCATTTATTTGGGTTGTCTTCAGTTTCTCTGATCAATGTCTTATAGTTTTCAGAGTATAGGTCTTTCACTTCCTTGGTTAAGCTTATTCCCAGGTATTTTATTCTTTTTAGTGCAATTGTAAATGAGATTATTTTCTTAATTTCTCTTTCTGATACTTTGTTATTGGTGTATAGAAATGCAACAGATTTCTATATATTAAATTTGTAAACTGCAACTTTATTGAATTCATTTATCAGTTCTAATAGCTTTTTTAGTGGAGTTTTTAGGGTTTTCTAAACAGTATCACGTCATCTGCAAATAGTGACAGTTTTACTTCTTCCTTACCAATTTGGATGCCTTTTATTTCTTTTTCTTGTCTGATTGCTGCAGCTAGAACTTCCAGTATCATGTTAAATAAAAGTGGTGGAAGTGGACATCCTTGTCTTGTTCCTGATCTTAGGGGAAGTTTTCAGTTTTTCACCACTGAATATGATGTTAGCTGTGGGTTTGTCATATATGGCCTTTATTATGTTGAGGTATGGTCCCTCTAAATTCACTTTGTTAACAGCTTTTATCATGAATGGATTTTGCATTTTGTCACATGTTTCCCCTGCATCTTTTGAGATAATCATGTGGTTTATATCCTTCCTCTTGTTAATGTGATGTATCACACTGGATTTTGTGAAAATTGAACCACCCTTGCATCCCTGGAATAAATCCTACCTGGTCGTGGTGAATGATCCTTTTAATGTATTGTTGAATTTGATTTGCTAATATTTTGTTGAGGATTTTTACATCTATATTTGTCAGGGATATTGGCTTCTAGTTTTCTTTTTTGCAGTGTCTTTGTCTGGTTTTGGTATCAGGGTAATGCTGGCCTCATAGAATGAATTTGGAGGCTTTCCTTCCTCTTCTTATTTTGGAAGAGTTTGAGAAGAAGAGGTATTAACTGTTCTTTAAATGTTTGGCAGAATTCACCTGTGAAGCCACCTGGTCTTTGACTTTTGTTGGTTGGGAGTTTTTTGATTACCAGTTCAATTTTGTTATTAGTAATCTGTTCAGATTTTCTATTTCTTCCTGATTCAGTTGTGGAAGATTATATGTTTCTAGGAATTTATCCATTTTTCTAGGATGTTGTTTTTTTGTATATAATTTTATAATAGTGTCATAATTATTTATATTTTTGTGGTGTCAGTTGTCATTTCTCCATTTCTGATATTATTGGAGTTCTCTTTTAGTCTTGATGAGTCTGGCTAAAGGTTTATCAATTTTGATTATCTTTCCAAAGAACCAGTTCTGGGTTTCATTGAGCTTTTCTATTTTTTTTAGTCTCAATTTCATTTATTTCCACTCTAATCTTTATTATTTCCTTTCTTTTTACTAACTTTGGTTTTGTTTGTTCTTTTCTAGTTCCTTTAGGTGTAAGATTAGATTGTTTGAGATTTTTCTTGTTTCTTTCGGTAGGCCTGCATTACTATAACCTTCCCTCTGAGAACTGCTTTTGCTGTGTTCCAAAGATTTTGAACCATTGTGTTTTCATTTGCCTCCAGGTATTTTTTTATTTCCTCTTTGAGTTCTTCATTGATCCATTGGTTGGTTAGTAGCATGTTATCTGGCCTCCATGTGTTTGTGTTTTTCCAGTTTTTTTTTCTTGTAATTGGTTTTTTAGTTTCATATTGTTGCAGTCAGAAAAGATGCTTGATATGATTTCAACCTTTAAATTCATTGAGACTTATTTTGTGGCCTAACATGTGATCTATCCTGGAGAATATTCCATGTGCACTTGAAAAGAATGTGCTGCTGTTTTTAGATAGAATGTTCTGTGTATATATCTGTTAGGTCTTATTTGGTCTAATGTGTCTTTCAAAGCCACTATTTCCTTATTGATTTTCTGTCTGGATGATTTATCCATTGATGTAAGTGGGGTGTGTTAAAGTCCCCTACTGTTATTGTATTACTGTCAATGTCTCCCCTTATGTCTGTTAATATTTATGTTATGTATTTAGGTATTCCCGTGTTGGGTGCATAGATATTTTTTTTTTTTTGAAGATTTTATTTATTTATTTGACAGAGAAAGACACAGCGAGAGAGGGAACACAAACGGGGAGTGGGAGAGGGAGAAGCAGACTCCCTGCTGAGCAGGGAGCCCGATGAGGGACTCGATCCTGGGACTCCAGGATCATGACCTGAGCCGAAGGCAGTCGCTTAACCAACTGAGCCACCCAGGCGCCCGGGTGCATAGATATTTTTAATTGCTGCATCTTCTTGTTCAATTGCTCCCTTTATTATTATGTAATGCCCTTATTTGTCTCTTGCTACAGTCTTTAAAATCTATTTTGTCTGATGTAAGTATTGCTATCCTGGCTTCTCCCAACCCCCGCCCTTTTGTACGGGATTTCTTTTACCCTCCCTTCACTTTCGGTCTGTATGTGTTTTTAGGTCTGAAGTGAGTCTCTTGTAGGCAGCATATATATGGGTCTTGTTCTTTTATTCTTTGTTACCCTATGTCTTTTTTTTTTTAAGATTTTATTTATCTGACAGAGAGAGACACAGTGAGAGAGGGAACACAAGCAGGGGGAGTGGGAGAGGGAGAAGCAGGCTTCCCACGGAGCAGGGAGCCCAATGCGGGGCTCGATCTCAGGACGCTGGGATCATGACTTGAGCCAAAGGCAGACGCTTAACGACTGAGCCACCCAGGCGCCCCTACCCTATGTCTTTTGATTAGAACACTTAGTCCACTTACATTTTTAAAAAATGTTTTTAATGTGAGGTTTTTTAAAACATTATATATGTGTGTATAGTCCATTTACATTTAAAGTAATTGTTGATAAGTATGTACTTATTGCCCCTTTGTTAATTTTTTTCTGGTTGTTTTTGTAGTCCTTCTTTGTTCCTTTTGCTCTCTTCTCTTGTGATTTGATAGCTTTCTTTAGTATTATACTTGAATTCCTTTCTCTTTATTTCTTTTATGTATATATTTTAGGTTTTTGATTGGTGGTTACCATTATGTTCATATATAGCATTCCATGTATGTAACAGTCTATATTAAATTGATGGTCACTTAAGTTTGCACAACATCCTAAAAGCACAAATTTTTACTCCCCCATCCATATTTTATGTATGTCATATTCTACATCTTTTTATTTTGTGTATCTCTTGACTAATTTTTGTAGATGTAATTGATTTAGTACTTCTGTGTTTTAACCTTCATGCTGGCTTTTAAGTGATGAATCTGCTACCTTTACAATATGTTTGCCTTTACTTATGAAAATTTTTCCTTTCATAATTTTTCTAGTTATGACTTTTTCTTTCCAGTTAAAGTCATGCCCTCAAAATTTATTGTAAGGCTACTTTGGCAATGATTAACTCCTTTAACTTTTGTGTGGGGAAACTCTTTATCTCTCCAATTCTGAATGAAAACCTTGTTGGGTGAATATTCTTGGTTGCAGATTTTTCCCTTTTAAGCACTTTGAATATATTGTAACAAGCCCTCTGGCCTGCAAAATTTCTGGTGAAAAATCAGTTGACAGCCTTATGGGGTTTCCCTTATATGTAACTGTTTTCTTTTTTCTTGCTGTTTTTAAGAATCTCTCTTCATCACTACTTTTTGCCATCTTAATTATTATGTGTCTTGCTGTGGACTTCCTTGGCTTCTTATTAGGGTCTGTCTGTGTTTTCTGGACCTGGATGTCTATTCCCTTCCCCAGGCAAGGGAAGTTTTCAGCTATTATTTCTTCAAATCTGCACCATTGTCTCTCTCTTCTTCTCCTGGGATCCTTATATTGTGAATTTTATTATGCTTGGTGATGTCAGAGTTCCCTTCACCTATTCTCATTTTTAATTTTTTTATTTTTGCTGTTTGTCTGTGTTGCTTTCCATTACCCTGTCTTCCAGATCATTGATCCATTCTTCTGCATCCCTTAATCTGCTGTTGATTCCCTCTAGTGTATTTTTTCATTTCAGTTATTGTATTCTTTAGCTCTGTCTGGTTCTTTATATTTTCTATATACTCTTAAGTCCAATGAGTACCTTTGTGACCACTACTTTGAACTCTTTATCAAGTGTATTGTTGATCTCTGTTTCATTTAGCACTGTTTCTGTGATTTTTGTCTTATTTCATTTGAGACCTATTCCTCTGTCTCCTCATTTTGTCTGACACTCTGTGTTTGTTTCTACATATTAGGTAGGTCAGCTACATCTCTTGGTTTCAAAAGTAGTGCCCTTGTATAGAAGAGTTCCTGTGGTGCTCTGTAACATAATCCCCTGGTTACCAGAACCAGGAACTCCAGGGATGTGACCTGTATGGGGTGCATGCACCTTCCTGTTGTGTCTGAGCCATGATTGTCTTCAGCCTACCTGGTTGCAATGACCAACTTTGTTTGCTATGAGTGTACTGAGCAGGGTTCACTCACCTTGCTGTTGAAAGGCCCAGCTGTTGCTACCATGGGCTCCTTGGTGGGTGGGGTCAGCACTCACCTAGTTGTCTGCAATTAGCCTCTCTGCCACAGCCGAAGGTGCACGGAAAGGCAGGAACTACAGACACACTGGTGTAGGGGGTTATCTCCCCCCTTCCCCAGGGCAGTGGTGCTGGTCCTGACCAGGGATGCCTGCTAGATGTGCAAGAATGCTTGCCAGGTTGGGCAGGTTGGGTGGGGTGGGTATGCAGGGGAATGCTAGGGCAGGGCATGCAGTGCTAACAAGGTAGCAGTGAATGGAGAATGTTAGACCTGATTTACATAAGCATCCATCTATCTAGGCTGGGGGAGGACAGGAAAAAATTGTAACTGTCAGCACTTTTGTTCCTGGAGAAATCTGCAGATCCTGACTCTCTGGCACACATTCTAAGATGAGTCAATAAATCTTCACCTATATCCTAAGCACTTTTCAAACCACTATTTCTCTGCTGTATCTCAGGCTGAGTTCTTTATCTTCCTGGGCCTTTAAAGGTGGGGACTTTTTTTTCCTGTTATCCTCCTGCTCTCCCAGAGTTAAGCCCCACTGATTTCTAAAACTCCTGGAGTTAAGCCCTGCTAATTTCCAAAGCCAGATGTTATAGGGACTCATCCCAGTGTAGGTCCCAGGGCGAGGGCTTTGCAGTGAGCAGTCTGGTCCCCTTATTCCTGTGTTTGTGATGTTATTCCCATTTACAGCTAGTTGGGCTGGGGGCTTGGTTCCCTACCACATCTCTGCCCCTTCTACCCTTTTTCACATGGCCTTCCCTCTACAACTAGCTATGGAAGATCTATTTGTCAGTCTTCAGGTTAGTTGCATAGCTGTAGATGTTGCCTAGGTGTATCTGTGGTACAAGCAGAGCTCAGGATCCTCCTAGTCCTCCATTTTCCCTAGAGATCCAATGGACACTTTCATGATTGCAAATATTTTTATGCTTCTGACACCCACAACCCACTCACCACATTTGTAAGGCTCTTCTACTGTGTGAACTCCAAGATAAATTCTGCCGAAGTACTTAACACACTCTTCGCAAATATATAGTATCTCCCTTGTCTGGTTTGTCTGATGTAATCAAAGATCCATACTCCAACTGAAGCCCTTACCATGCTCAAACATTTGCAGTGTTTTTCTCATTTGTGGAGTGTCTGAATTTGAAGATATGTACTAAGGGACTCAGCTATATCCAAGCCATCCATTCACATATTTATAATTCATATAATTACATACAATTCATGTGTATATATAATGATTTCACTGAATAATTTTATATTTCTAAGTTTGAGGTATTATAAAGGATTTTCCCATGGTTATTACAAATTTAGGGTTTCTCTTCTGAGTGAGTTCTTTGGTGCCTATTTATGACAAATGATTTTCAGTTATAAATGTTCTTATACCTTTATACATAGAGCTGAATGAAGTTACCTAGCCATTAGGCAGTGGGGAGTCTTGCTCTATAGGGTCAGGCAACAGCTGACCTTGGAGCTTCTCTGAGCAATGTTCTATGGGAGATGTTCTTTACCTCCATTTTACTTCTTCAACATTTTTTCTGGGTCCCAAAGTAATCTTTGCTGCCTGGAGAATAAATCTGTCTTCACGCACATAGGATTTTACAAAAGGCTGTGAGTGGGCAGATTTCTATTTTTCAAGGTGGATATTCTTGGTTTTCTAGGTTCTTAGAATCAGCCTCTTGAATACTAACTTCATTTCAGGTTCTTGCATCTGCAAGTTCTCCTTAACATCTATTATGGGGGCAAGATTTTGTTTTATGTTACTAAAATGCTCCCCCTTGAAGAGTCATAATGTAGTTGTGACTCAGTTTTTTGATGATTGCTTTCCCCTAGATTTGCTGGCAAGAAATCTCTATCTGTAAAATTTCTTAAACTTACTGTCTAGGAAATCTTCAAGTAAAGTATTAATTCCAGTTTTCTGTGAGAATCAATGAGGGCATGTAAGATTCCTTCCTCACCCCCCCATCCCTTCATGCCCCAGAGTTTAGTATTTCAGAATAGGAAGACAGGACTCTTAGATAGGCCTGGGTTCAAATTCTGAAACCATCATTTTTTACAGTATACACAGAACATGGTATGAAATCTTTGTACCTTGGTTTTCTTTTTCAGTAAAACAGGAATAGCAACCTGATTCAGTGACTAGGGCTATAATGAGGATGATAAATGGTTTTTATTATAAAACATATTGCACAATGGCTGGTATATAAGAAATACTGGCAATACCAATTTTTCTTTCATGTTCTTATACTGCAAAGGAAGTACAGAAGAAGAATTAACATGGCTCTGGAACCAAGTCTTCCTGATCTCAAATCCTTATTAGCTCTGTTACTTTGTATAACCTCTCTGTGCTTCAGTTTCCTTATTCATAAAATGGGTATAATAATGGTATCTGACTTTTGGGATTTGGGGAGGATTAAATTAGATAATATAGACAAAGCACTTCAAATCATACCTAGTATATAGTTAACATGCAATAAATGCAACTGTTATTCTCAACTTTTGACTATAGCTATAGTCTCTAACCTTTTCCCTTCTATGTCTATTACAAAACAAACAAACAAAAACTCCATATATTCACTTTTCAAATGTCTAGAAGATTAAATCTTCCCCTAGTACAAAATCTGTGTACTTCAAGGAGGGCTTCTTATGTAATAAAGTTTGTGTCTCACTGGACCCAGCAAATGTACTCTGTTTCGGTCAAGTAGAATCGTCTATCTAGGATGTGCAACTGTCTGGGCAAATATTTTTTTTGTAGAGCCCCCATCTGTATAAACAATTTGATTTTAAAATACATTAAGAATTTCATGGGTTCATGTAAGGCATAGTGATCTATTGATGATTTAGACCAGGTAGAGAAGAGGTATTTATTGTCTAGTCAATGCACACGAAATTCTTTATAGTGTCCAGGTACCACTTCTCCACCTTCAGGTTCAGAAACCATCTCTATGCTTTTTATCGTTAAATATACTATTCCTGGCTGATTTGTATTAGACTGCTTCCCCCAGCCCCTAACCCTGGCAACCACTGATTTGTTCTCTATTTATTTTTGCCTTTTCCAGAATGTCCTACAAATGAAATTATATAGTATGTAACCTTTGGAGCCTGAGTTCTTTGGCTTAGCATAATTTATTTGCAATTCATCCATGTTGTTGCATGCATCAATAATTCATTCCCTTTTATTGATGGATAGTATCTCTTTTGTGGATACCACAATTTGTTTATCCATTTATCCAGTGAGGGACATTTGGACTGGTTCCACCTTTGGGTGATTATGAATGCTTCTATACACTTCTGTGTACATGTTTTTTTGTGAATGTAAGCTTTCATTTTTCTAGGATAAATATTGAGAAGTAGAATTGCTGGGTCCTATAGTATATGTTCAACATTTTAAGAAACTGCCAGTTTTCCAGAGTGGCTGTTAACACTTTACATTCCCACCAACAATGTATGAAAGTGCTGTGCTTTGCACCCTTGTGAGCACTTAGAATTGTCAGTATTTTAAAATTTTAGCTCATCTAAAAAGGGTGTGTGGGAAGGAAGCTTCTGACATGGCTCCCATGGTGTTCATTGCTCCAGGTAATCACATCCTTGGATAATCCCTACCTCTTGAGTTTGGGTTGGACCTAATAACTTGCTTCTAACAGAGTAAGAAATAGTAACTATTAATTTCCCTTTCATTTTCTTAAACTGAATAATTATGGCAACAGTAATGGGGTGTTACTTCTGTGATTAGATTACAAAAGACTGACTTCTATCTTACTGGCCTTCTCTTCCGGCTTTTCTTGTGAGCTCACCTTGATGGACAGAACCACCTGGCAAAGGATTAAGGCAGCCTTCAGCTAACATCCAGCAAGGAACTAAGGCCCAAAGTCCAATAGCCCTCAAGTAACTGAACCCTGCCAATAACCATGCTTAGCATCAGGTCCTATCCCAGTGGAGCTTCCATTTGAGATTACCCCTGCCCCCCACCACCCAACACCTTGATTGTAAACCTTATGAGAGACTCTGAAACAGGGGACCCACTGATGCTGTGCCTAAATCCATGACCCACAGAAACTGAGATAATAAATGTACTTTGTTTTAAGATGCTAGATTTGGGGATAATTTGTTAGAGTAATAGATAACCAATACACTATGTAATAATACCTCATGGTTTTTTTTTAAGATTTTATTTATTCATTTGAGACACAGAGCTAGAGAGAGCGCATGAGCAGTGGGAGAGGCAGAGGGAGAGGAGAAGCAGACTCCCGACTGAGCCAGGAGCCCAATGTGGGGCTCGATCCCAGGACCCTGGGATCATGACCTGAGCTGAAGGCAGACGCTTAACCATCTGAGCCACCCAGGCGCCCCATACCTCGTGGTTTTAGTTGGCATTTCCCTAAGGACTAATGATGTTGAGCATCTTTTTAGGTGCTTATTTACCATTTGTATATTCTCTGGTGAACTGTCCATTCATATTTTTTTTTAATTGAGTTTTTTGGTTGAGTTTTAGGAAGTTTTTAAAAGATATCTTGTGGATATATTCCATTGTTACGTGTCATACAGATGTTTTCTCCCAGTTTGTGATTTGTCTTTTTCTTTTAACAGTGTCCTTTACAGGGCAAAAGTTTTAAATTTTGATGAAATCAAGTTTTTAAATGCATAGATTATGTATTTGGTATCATATCTAAGAACACTGCTTAACTAAAAGTCATGAAAATTTTTCTCCTACGTCATCTTCTAAGGGTTTTATAATCTTATGCTTTACACTTAGGTCTCTGCTCCATTTTTCAAAATTTTTATTTATTTATTTGAGAGAGAGCACAAGCATTTGCGTGCGGAGAGGGGTAGAGGGTAAGGGAGAGAATCTCAAGCAGACTCTGTGCTGAGCATAGAAACCAATGTGGGCTCGATTCCACAACCCTGAGATCACAGCCTGAGCCAAGACCAAGAATCAGACACTTAACCAATTGAGCCACCAAGGTGCCCCAGGTCTCTGATCTATTTTTTTTTTTTTTTAATTTTTTTATTCTTATGTTAATCCCCTTACATTACAACATTAGTTTTAGATGAAGTGTTCCATGATTCATTGTTTGTGCACAACACCCAGTGCTCCATGCAGAATGTGCCCTCCTAAATACCCACCACCAGGCTAACCCATCCTCCCACCCCCCTCCCCTCTAGAACCCTGTTTGTTTTTCAGAGTCCATCGTCTCTCATGGTTCGTCTACCCCTCCGATTTCCCCCGCTTCATTCTTCCCCTCCTGCTACCTTCTTCTTCTTCTTCTTCTTTTTTTTTTTTCTTAACATATATTGCATTATTTGTTTCAGAGGTACAGATCTGAGATTCAACAGTCTTGCACAATTCACAGCGCTTACCAGAGCACATACACTCCCCAGTGTCTATCACCCAGTCACCCCATCCCTCCCACCCCACCCCCCACTCCAACAACACTCAGTTTGTTTCCTGCGATTAAGAATTCCTCATATCAGTGAGATCATATGATACATGTCTTTCTCTGTTTGACTTATTTCACTCAACATAATACCCTCCAGTTCCATCCACGTTGTTGCAAATGGCAATATCTCATTCCTTTTGATGGCTGCATAATATTCCATTGTATATATATACCACCTCTTCTTTATCCATTCATCTGTCGATGGACATCTTGGCTCTTTCCACAGTTTGGCTATTGTGGACATTGCTGCTATAAACATCGGGGTGCACGTACCCCTTCGGATCCCTACTTTTGTATCTTTGGGGTAAATACCCAGTAGTGCAATTGCTGGATCATATGGTAGCTCTATTTTCAACTTTTTGAGGAACCTCCATACAGTTTTCCAGAGTGGCTGCACCAGTTTGCATTCCCACCAACAGTGTAGGAGGGTTCCCCTTTCTCCGCATCCCCGCCAACATCTGTCGTTTCCTGACTTGTTAATTTTAGCCATTCTGACTGGTGTGAGGTGATACCTCATTGAGGTTTTGATTTGGATTTCCCTGATGCCGAGCGATATTGAGCACTTTTTCATGTGTCTGTTGGCCATTTGGATGTCTTCTTTGGAAAAATGTCTGTTCATGTCTTCTGCCCATTTCTTAATTGGATTCTTTGTTCTTTGGGTGTTGAGTTTGATGAGTTCTTTATAGATTTTGGATACTAGCCCTTTATCTGATATGTCATTTGCAAATATCTTCTCCCATTCTGTCGGTTGTCTTTTGGTTTTCTTAACTGTTTCCTTTGCTTTGCAAAAGCTTTTTATCTTGATGAAGTCCCAATAGTTCATTTTTGCCCTTGCTTCCCTTGCCTTTGGCGATGTTTCTAGGAAGAAGTTGCTTCGGCTGAGGTCAAAGAGGTTGTTGCCTGTGTTCTCCTTTAGGATTTTGAGGGACTCCTGTCTCACATTGAGGTCTTTCAGCCATTTGGAGTCTATTTTTGTGTGTGGTGTAAGGAAGTGGTCCAGTTTCATTCTTCTGCATGTGTCTATCCAATTTTCCCAACACCATTTGTTGAAGAGACTGTCTTTGTTCCATTGGACATTCTTTCCTGCTTTGTCGAAGATTAGTTGACCATAGAGTTGAGGGTCCATTTCTGGGCTCTCTATTCTGTTCCATTGATCTATGTGTCTGTTTTTGTGCCAGTACCATGCTGTCTTGATGATGACAGCTTTGTAATAGAGCTTGAAGTCCGGAATTGTGATGCCACCGGCTTTGCTTTTCTTTTTCAATATTCCTCTGGCTATGCGGGGTCTTTTCTGGTTCCATACAAATTTTAGGATTATTTGTTCCATTTCTTTGAAAAAAGTGGATGGTATTTTGATGGGGATTGCATTGAATGTGTAGATTGCTCTAGGTAGCATTGACATCTTCACAATATTTGTTCTTCCAATCCATGAGCATGGAACGTTTTTCCATTTCTTTGTGTCTTCCTCAATTTCTTTCATGAGTATTTTATAGTTTTCTGAGTAAAGATCCTTTGTCTCTTTGGTTAGATTTATTCCTAGGTATCTTATGGTTTTGGGTGCAATTGTAAATGGGATCGACTCCTTAATTTCTCTTTCTTCTGTCTTGTTGTTGGTGTATAGGAATGCCACTGACTTCTGTGCATTGATTTTATATCCTGCCACGTTACTGAATTCCTGTATGAGTTCTAGCAGTTTTGGGGTGGAGTCTTTTGGGTTTTCCACATAAAGTATCATATCATCTGCAAAGAGTGAGAGTTTGACTTCTTCTTTGCCAATTTGGATGCCTTTGATTTCTTTTTGTTGTCTGATTGCTGTGGCTAGGACTTCCAATACTATGTTGAATAGCAGTGGTGATAGTGGACATCCCTGCCGCGTTCCTGACCTTAGGGGGAAAGCTCTCAGTTTTTCCCCATTGAGAATAATATTTGCTGTAGGTTTTTCATAGATGGCTTTTATGATATTGAGGTATGTACCCTCTATCCCTATACTCTGAAGAGTTTTGATCAAGAAAGGATGCTGTACTTTGTCAAAAGCTTTTTCTGCATCTATTGAGAGGATCATATGATTCTTGTTCTTTCCTTTGTTAATGTACTGTATCACATTGATTGATTTGCGGATGTTGAACCAACCTTGCAGCCCAGGGATAAATCCCACTTGGTCATGGTGAATAATCCTTTTAATGTACTGTTGGATCCTATTGGCTAGTATTTTGGTGAGAATTTTTGCATCCATGTTCATCAGGGATATTGGTCTGTAATTCTCCTTTTTGATGGGGTCTTTGTCTGGTTTGGGGATCAAGGTAATGCTGGCCTCATAAAATGAGTTTGGAAGTTTTCCTTCCGTTTCGATTTTTTGGAACAGTTTCAGAAGAATAGGTATTAATTCTTCTTGAAATGTTTGGTAGAATTCCCCTGGGAAGCCATCTGGCCCTGGGCTTTTGTTTTTTGGGAGATTTTTGATGACTGCTTCAATTTCCTTAGTGGTTATAGGTCTGTTCAGGTTTTCTATTTCATCCTGGTTCAGTTTTGGTAGTTGATACATCTCTAGGAATGCATCCATCTCTTCCAGGTTATCTAATTTGCTGGCATAGAGTTGCTCATAATATGTTCTTATAATTGTTTGTATTTCTTTGGTGTTGGTTGTGATCTCTCCTCTTTCATTCATGATTTTGTTGATTTGGGTCATTTCTCTTCTCTTTTTGATAAGTCTGGCCAGGGGTTTATCAATCTTGTTAATTCTTTCAAAGAACCAGCTCCTAGTTTCATTGATCTGTTCTACTGTTCTTTTAGTTTCTATTTCATTGATTTCTGCTCTGATCTTTATGATTTCTCTTCTCCTGCTGGGTTTAGGCTTTATTTGCTGTTCTTTCTCCAGCTCCTTTAGGTGTAGGGTTAGGTTGTGTACTTGAGACCTTTCTTGTTTCTTGAGAAAGGCTTGTATTGCTATATACTTTCCTCTTAGGACTGCCTTTGCTGCATCCCAAAGATTTTGAACAGTTGTGTTTTCATTTTCATTGGTTTCCATGTATTTTTTTAATTCTTCTTTAATTTCCTGGTTGACCCATTCATTCTTCAGTAGGATGCTCTTTAGCCTCCATGTATTTGAGTTCTTTCCTACTTTCCTCTTGGGATTGAGTTCTAGTTTCAAAGCATTGTGGTCTGAAAATAGGCAGGGAATGATCCCAATCTTTTGGTACCGGTTGAGACCTGATTTATGACCTAGGATGTGATCGATTCTGGAGAATGTTCCATGGGCACTAGAGAAGAATGTGTATTCCGTTGCTTTGGGGTGGAATGTTCTGAATATGTCTGTGAAGTCCATTTGGTCCAGTGTGTCATTTAAAGTCTTTATTTCCTTGTTGATCTTTTGCTTAGATGATCTGTCCATTTCAGTGAGGGGGATGTTAAAGTCCCCCACTATTATTGTATTGTTGTTGATGTGTTTCTTTGCTTTTGTTATTAATTGCCTTATATAATTGGCTGCTCCCATGTTAGGGGCATAGATATTTACAATTGTTAGATCTTCTTGTTGGATAGATCCTTTAAGTATGATATAGTGTCCTTCCTCATCTCTTATTACAGTCTTTGGTTTAAAATCTAATTTGTCTGATATAAGGATTGCCACCCCAGCTTTCTTTTGGTGTCCATTAGCATGGTAAATGGTTTTCCACCCCCTCACTTTCAATCTGGGGGTGTCTTTGGGTCTAAAATGAGTCTCTTGCAGACAGCATATCGATGGATCTTGTTTTTTAATCCAGTCTGTTAGCCTGTGTCTTTTGATTGGGGCATTTAGCCCATTTACATTCAAGGTAACTATTGAAAGATAGGAATTTAGTGCCATTGTATTGCCTGTAAGGTGACTGTTACCGTATATTGTCTGTGTTCCTTTCTGGTCTATGTTGCTTTTAGGGTCTCTCTTTGCTTAGAGGACCCCTTTCAAGATTTCCTGTAGGGCTGGTTTTGTGTTTGCAAATTCCTTTAGTTTTTGTTTGTCCTGGAAGCTTTTTATTTCTCCTTCAATTTTCAATGACAGCCTAGCTGGATAGAGTATTCTTGGCTGCATATTTTTCTCATTTAGTGCTCTGAATATATCCTGCCAGTCCTTTCTGGCCTGCCAGGTCTCTGTGGATAGGTCTGTTGCCAATCTAATGTTTCTACCATTGTAGGTTACATATCTCTTCTCCCGAGCTGCTTTCAGGATTTTCTCTTTGTCTCTGAGACTCGTAAGTTTTACTATTAGATGTCGGGG
Organism: Mirounga angustirostris; assembly: GCF_029215605.1. Taxonomy (NCBI): domain Eukaryota; kingdom Metazoa; phylum Chordata; class Mammalia; order Carnivora; family Phocidae; genus Mirounga; species Mirounga angustirostris. The sequence goes on from NW_026991712.1 coordinate 158,948,815, forward strand.
AGTTGACCTATTTTTATTGATTTTGAGAGGGGTTCTCTGTGCTTCCTGGATTTTCATGCCTGTTTCTTTCCCCAAATTAGGGAAGTTCTCTGCTATAATTTGCTCCATTATACCTTCTGCCCCTCTCTCTCTTTCTTCTTCTTCTGGGATCCCAATTATTCTAATGTTGTTTCGTCTTATGGTATCGCTTATCTCTCGAATTCTGCCCTCATGATCCAGTAGTTGTTTATCTCTCTTTTTCTCAGCTTCTTTATTTTCCAGCATTTCATCTTCTATATTACTGATTCTCTCTTCTGCCTCATTTATTCTAGCAGTTAGCGCCCCCAATTTTGATTGCACCTCATTAATAGCCTTTTTGATTTCTACTTGGTTGGATTTTAGCTCTTTTACTTCTCCAGAAAGAGTTTCTCTAATAACTTCCATATTTTTTTCAAGCCCAGCTAGTATCTTTAAAGTGATGATTCTGAACTCTAGATCTGACATCGTACTAATGTCCGTATTGAGTAGGTCCCTGGCAGTCGGTACTGCCTCTTGTTCTTTTTGTTGAGGTGATTTTTTCCGTCTCGTCATTTTGTGCAGAGGAGAATAGATTAATGAGAGAACAAAATGCTAGCAGAGTAACCACGTCCCCAGAAAATATACTCTAAACAAATCAGAAAAGACCTGAAGCAGTGGGATAAGAAGGGGAAAGAGAGAAAAAAGAAAAAGAAAAAAAAAAAGAAAAAGATAAAGATAAAAACAAAAACAAACAAAACAAAACAACAACAACAAAAGAAAAACCAGAATGTGATCAAATATGATCTATATGGTATATAGATCAGTGCCACACACTAGATTTGGGGTGTGTTTTGGTCTTTTAGAAGAAAGTGTCTCCCAAAATTTTAAAGAAAGAAAAAGATATATGTACAAAAATAAGGGTTGATATGATGAAGGGATAGAAAATGACTGTAAAAATGGAAATTATAAAAAATTTTATAAAAGGAATTGATAAGTTGTTTGAAAAAGAAAGAAGAAGATTTAAAAAAAGAAAAAAGAAAAAGAAAAAAAAAGGGAGAGGATGTGATCAGGCAGGGGAATAGAAAACACCATATACTAGAGATTTAGGGTATATTTTAATCTGTTAGAAGAAACTATCTCAAAATTTTAAAGAGAGAACAACTTATATATATAAGCCAAAAATATGGGTAACTACTATGAAGGGATAGAATATGACTCTAAAAATGAAAAATAAAAATGTTTTTTTTTTAAAAAAAGGGATTGATAAGATGTTGTTTGAAAAAGGGAAAAAGAAAAATTCAAAAAGAAATAAAAAGACAAAAAGACAGTTAAAAAAAAATTAACTTTAAAAGACTAAGGAATCATGGTAAAAAAGCCGTGAATTCTATGTGCAGTATTCCCCTAGCGCTGGAGTTCTGCCGTTCTCATTGATCGGTAAACTTGGTCTTGGCTGGCTGTTCTCGCTGATCTTCTGGGGAGGGGCCTGTTGCCGTGGTTTCCAAATGTCTCTGCCGGAGGCGGAAGTGCCCCGCCCTTGCCCCCTCCCGGCTAAGTAATCTGCTCGGGTTTGCTCTCCGGGGCTTTTGTTCCCTGCGAGCTTTCCGTACAGCTTTGGAGGCGGAGAGTGAAAATGGCGGCCTCCCAATCTCCGCCCCGGAGGAGCCGAGAACTCGGGCCTGCTCCTCAGTGAGCCCCCAGAGAAAAGCCGTCAGTCACTCCCGTCTCCCCGGTCTCCGGCTGCACTCCATGCTCAACCGGCCTGTGACTGCGCGTTTCTATCTCTGGCACCCGACCCGGTCTGGAGTCTCCAAACCCAGCAGATCCCTGCGGTGCCCTCCCGCGCGGCTCCTCCTGGGGGAGGAAGGTGAGTCTCCCCGGATCTGCCGCTTGTTGGGTCCCTGCTGGAGGAGCAGTGGCCCGGCTGTGCCGCAGATCACGGTTTATGGCCACCCCGAGCTGAGAGCCCGCGCCTGGGCTCCGCCTCTGCAGCCGGCTTCCCTGCTCCGATACCTGGGAGCTCTGCCGCACTCAGGCACCCCCGGTCTTTCTGTGACCCCGAGGGTCCTGAGACCACACTGTCCCGGAGGGTTCCACCCCCCGCTTAGCCACCAGAGTGACGTCCCTCGGCGGAGCAGACTTTTAAAAGTTCCGATTTTGTGCTCCGTGGTTCTATCACTTGCCAGAAGCGGCCGACGGAGGCCCCTCCCCCGCCGTCTATCCTCCCGAATATCGCCTCGGATTCACTTCTCCGCACGTCCTACCTTCCAGAAAGTGGTCGCTTTTCTGTTCAGAAAGTTGTTGCTCTTCTTTTCTTTGATCTCCTGTTGGGTTTGTAGGTGTTCAGAATGGTTTGATCCCTATCCAGCTGAATTCCTGAGAGGAGACGAAATCCAGGTCTCCTACTCCTCCGCCATCTTGCTCCGCCCCCCTGATCTATTTTTAAAAATAGCTTTATTAAGGTATAATTTACATACCATACAACTCACCCTTTTAACATTAAATGAATGTTTTTTAATTTTAATTTTATTTTAGCATATTTAGAGTTGTGTAATCATTTCCCTAATCTATTTTTGGAACATTTGCATCCCCACAATAAAGAAACTCCATGCCTATTAGCAATCAATCCCCTTCTCCACTTCCCATCTTTAGCCCTAGCAACCACTAATCTACTTTCTGTCTCTATAAATTTGCCTGTTCTAAGGATTTCATATAATTGGAATCATATATGTGACCTTTTGTGACTGACTTGGCATATTTTAAAGGTCCATCTATGTTGTAACATGTATCAGTACTTCATTTCTTTTTATAGCTGAATAATAGTCCATTGTATAAATGCTCTATATTTTATCCATGCGTCAGTTGGACATTTTGCTTGTTTCAACAATTTAGCTATTATGCTGCTCCTATGAACATATGTCCACACAAAAACTTGCACACAAATATTTTCATTTCTCTTGGACATACCTAGGAGTGGAATTGCTGGGTCTTTTAGTAACTCCATTTAACTTTTTGAAGAACTGCTAAACTCTGGCTTAAAGTGGCTGCACCATTTGACTTTTCACCACTAATTTATGAGAGTTCCAACCACTATCACTTGTTAGTCTTTTTATTGCCCAGGCAGTGGATGTAAAGTGGTACCTCACTGTGGTTTTGCTGTGATCCATTTTAATTTTTGTGTATAAAGTGTAGATCAAGGTTCATATTTTTGCACACAGATGTCCAGTTCTAGTACCTTGTGTTGAAGACTGTCCTTTCTCTACTGAATTACTATTGTACCTTTGTCAAAAATCAGTGGATCATATTTGTGTGTCTATTTCTGGATTTTCTATTCTGTTCCATTATTCTACATTATCCTTTTGCCCATATTACACTGTCTCAACTACTGTAGATTTATATGTCTTAAAATCATATACAAGTCCTTCAACTTTGTTCTTTTTCAAAAATCATCTTGCCTAATCTAGTCCCCTTCACCTTCCTATACAGGTTTTTGTTTGGGATTGCATTAAATCTATAGATTAGTTTGGGAAGAACTGACATCTTAATTATATCAAGTCTTCCCATCTGTGAACATGATAGGTCTCTCTTTTTTTTTTTTTTTACCTCTTTCATTAGCACTCTGTATTTTTTTAGCATGTAGAGCCTATACATATTTTGTTGCATAAATATTTCTCTTTCTCTTTGGGAGCTTTTACGAATCGTAGTTTAAAACTTTTCAGTTTCTACTTGTTCATTGGTAATGTATAGAAAGACCATGGATTTTGTATATTAATCTTGTATCCTGCAACCTTGTTAAATTGATCAGTTCCAGGAGTTTTTAGGTTCCTTGGACTTTTCTACAGAGACCATCACATCAGCTGTGAATAGTTCTACTTCTTCCTTTTCAACCAGAATGGATTTTATTTTTTGCTCACCTTATTGCATTTGCTAAGGCTTCCAGAGCAATATTCAATAGTAGCAATAGTAGATATTTTTGCCTTAGTTTCCAATCTTAGGAGGAAAGCATTCCATCTTTCACTATTAAGTATGTTAGCTGTAGTATTTTGCAGATGATCTTTACCAGACTGAAGAAGTTCCCTTCTATTCTGCATCTGCTGAATTTTTATTATGAATGTTAAATTTTGTCAAATGCTTTTTCTGCACCTATTGATATAATCATGTTGGGGTTTTTTTTGTTGTTGTTCAGTCTGTTAATGTGGAGAATTACATTGAACCAGTCTTGTATTCCTGGGATAAATAACATTTGTTTTGTGTTATCTTTTTATATATCAAATTTGATTTGCTAATATTGAGGAATTTTTGCATTTATTTTAATGGGGGATATTGGTCTGCAGTTCTCTTGTATTCTTTGTCTAGTTTTGATACGAAGGTACTCTTAGCTTTATAAAATGAGTAAGAAAGTATTGCCTCTTCTGGAAGAGATTTTGAAGAATTGTTAATTATTCCTTGTACATTTGATAGAATTCACTAGTGAAATCATCTGCACCTGGAGTTTTCTTTTTTGGAATCCATGAATTAGATTTCTTTAATAGGTATAGTTCACTTTATTTCTCTTGAATGAGTTTTGGTAATTTGTGTCTTTCAAGAAACTGGTCCATTTCATTTAAGTTGTTGCATGTATGTGTAGAGTTGTTCACAGAGTAGTTCCTTATTTTAATGTTTGTAGGGAGAATAGTCTTTGTCAATAATTTGTCTTTTCTTTTTCTTGGTCAGGCTAGATACTTATCAACTTTTTAAAAAAGAATCAACTTTTGGTTTATTTTCTTTTTTAATTTAAATTCTATTAGCCAGCATATAGTACATCATTAGTTTCAGATGTAAAGTTCACTAATTCATCAATTGCATATATTTTCTTTCTGTTTTCAATTTCATTGATCTCTGCCCTTTATTTCCTTCTGCTTGCTTTTGAGTATATTTTGCTTTTGTTTTTCTCAGTTACTTAAATGAATTACCCCACTTTTAAGACTATAAAACCATAATAACAAATCCTGATTAAAATAAAACAACTCAAACCCATAAAAGCAAAAATTCTGCATTAAAATATTTATTAAAAATAACAAAATAGGGAAGCCAATATAATATCAATAAATGCTAAAAGCTGTTGGCTCTCATTGAGCATTGTTTTAAAAATAGCATGTTCAAATAAAAACTATATTTAGAAAAAAACAAAACCCTCACTCTGAGCCCTGCTCTCCCAGACAACCATTTCGTTAGTCCCTTGTTTATCCTTCCAGTGTGACATTATGCAAATATAAGCAAATATGGATATATATTTTCATTCTTAATAAAATGTATTATATATTTTATACAATATATTTTTATATATTTATATATACAGGCATATAAACACATTGTTCTCTACCTTGTTTTTGGCTTTTTTTTTTTTTTTAAGATTTTTATTTATTTGACAGAGAGAAAGACAGCCAGAGAGGGAACACAAGCAGGGGGAGTGGGCAGAGGGAGAAGCAGGCTTCCCACAGGGCAGGGAGCCCAATGCGGGGCTCCATCACAGGACCCTGGCATCATGACTTGAGCAGAAGGCAGATGCTTAATGACTGAGCCACCCAGGTGCCCCTCTCTACCTTGTATTTAATAATACATCTTGGAGATATTTCCATTTCAATAAGAAAATTTTTTTCATTACAGCTGCACACCATTCCACTGTAGATGTACAGTCTATTAAATCAGTCCCCTATTGATGGACATTTGTGTTGTTTTCCATTTTTTCACTACTGGAAACAATGCCAAATATTTAAGGCACAAATGCACATATATCTGTGGGACAGATTCTCAGAAATGGGATATTTGGGTCAAAAAGCAAATGTATCTATAGTTTTGGTAGATACTGTCAAATTCTTCTCCATAGTTTTATTTTGTAATCCCCACAGCAACTTATGAGAATGCCTGCTTCTCAATACCTTATTAAGAATGAATTTTTTAACTTTTCAGTTTTTTGCTAATCTGTTAAGTGAGAAATGGTATCTCAGTAGGGCTTTGATTTGCATTTCTCATATGAGAAAATTTGATACCTCTCCATACATTTAAGGGCCATTTATATTATCTCTGAACAGTCTCTTCACATTTTTGTGTGTGTGTGCTTTGCTTGATTTCTAAGAGCTCTTCATGAATAGGGAGGTGAATCTCTTTATGGGTTGCAAATATTTTTACCAGTTTGTAATCTTTTACCCAGTTTGTACTCTTACTCGGGGAACTGGTGAGGGAGAAAGTCTTCTCTTTCTTAAAGCTCTCCCTCCCTCAGGGGCTCTCTTTCCCACTCAATATTCATTAATTCATTCGATCAATCAAATAGGGGAATTCAACAGAATATGGATGAAGGAAGTGACTAGAAAAATAACACCATTTCATGATCTTATATACCTATACCCCACTGAGTTGACACTCCACAATAAACCAGTTACACTTACTTTTGCTTCATAATATTGTGATATTTTACAACAGACATATCATTTTGTAATTAGAAGAACCAATACTTCTGTTGGCAGGGACTAGGAAGCACAAAGTAGAAAATAATCCATTTACACTATTAATACATTAGTGTATTTTTCCAAGTTTTTCCCTCTGTCTTTACATCTACTATATTGTGTACATTTTTTAAGTCATTAAAAATGACCCCAAACATTTTCTTGCTGAAGAATACTGGATTATATAAATATATTATGATTTAGAAAAAAAATCTCTCTAAAGTAATCCTTTCCTTTTTAAAAATAGTAGAAATAGCATGGTAATGTATATCGTTTATATATAATTCAACTGATTATGTCCTTAATATAGATTATTAAATGTGACATTTGAGCCACATGATATGAACATTTTAAAGGACTTTGATATAGATTGCCAAACTGTGTTCTGGAAAGGATGCTGCCAAAGTATTCACAGGAAATTTAATTCACTGAAATACAGAAAATATTAGAAAATAAGAAAAGGCTAAAAATAAGTTCTAAACATGTAACTCAAGAAGCTAGAAAAATGACAAATCTAACAGAAGTACACAAAGAATAAAGAATTAATAGAAAACAGTATGTAGAAGCATAATATGTCCTGATTAGAAAAAAACCTAAGTAAACCCACACCTAGACACATTTCAGAAAATAGCACCTACTTTTCAGGATTTTGCTAAACCTTTTTTTTTTTTAAAGATTTTATTTGAGACAGAGAGAATGAGAGAGACAGAGAGCACATGAGAGGGGGAGAGGGTCAGAGGGAGAAGCAGACTCCCTGCTGAGCAGGGAGCCCAATGGGGGACTCGATCCTGGGACTCCAGGATCATGACCTGAGCCGAAGGCAGTCGCTTAACCAACTGAGCCACCCAGGCGCCCCTTGCTAAACCTTTTTAAAGATAAAGAGGTAATCTGAACATCAACCAGAGAGAGAAGACACACTGTCTCAAAGGGAACAATAAATTGGCTAATTACAGACTTTAAAAAGTAGCACCAGAGGCTCAGGACTGCTGAGTAAAAATAAATGTCAATTGAGAATTCTATACCTAGCTAAGCCATAATTCAAGAGTAAGGGAGAAATAAAGAACTTACTACTCACAGACACTCTTGCTGAAAAATTAGAAAAATCTGAGAGATTAATTTATTTATATAAGGAACTCTTTTATAAGGCTTGCTACAAGCCAGGCACTATTTTAACCATTCTACAAATATTAATTCATCTGATCCCTATAACAACCCCATGAAGTAGATACTATTATCATCCCTACTTTACAGATAGAGAAATTGAGGCACAAAGAAATTCAGTAATCTGCTCAAGGTCACAGAGCCACATATCAAACCCAGGCCATCTGGCTGCAGAGTTGGTGTTTTTGACCACTGCACAAGTTGCCTCTGCTCTGGGAGGCTGAGAAATGGAATTCACAAGGAAGGAGGAAATATAAGAACCAGTGGTAAGAAACTGGCAAATGTGCAGGTTAATCCAAACTTGCATTGTCTACTTACAACAAAATAATGACAAATCTGGGGACGTGTTAAAAACATGATGAAATTAAAACTATACACAACCATAACATAACCTGGGAGAAGGAGAAGCACAGTTAGTGTTCTACTCTCTTAAGGACAGGCATGATGCAGACTTTATTAAGTAATGAATGTTAACAAATGTTAAAACAAAAAGATAAAATTTAACTACTGATCTTGTAGAGGAAAATAGAGAATAAAGAAAACCTAATCCAATGGAAGGAATGAAAGAAAAAGAAACAAAACCCCAAAAATCATGATCCAAAAAATTTTTCACGGACTTTGACAAATTGATTCTACAAGGTCTTTAAATAGGACAATTTCTATAAAAGCTTGAAAATGTGTTATGGGCACAGAGGTATACAAATAATCTTTTGAAAAGATTATCTGATAGAAGATGACAAGCTGAAATTAATTAGTTCTAAAACATCAGCATAAAAATATAAAAAATGTAATGTTTGGGGCATAAAGCAAATTGCAAATAAATTATATTATCTATGTAAAAATTTAAGATACCATGGACATACAGGTAATAAAACTCAAAACATACATAGAAATAATACACAGTGACTTAAGCATAATTGATACCTCTGAACAAAGTGACATAGCTTGAAGCTTTACTTAAATCTGTTTTTTCCTTGCTAGAAAAAAAAAAAATCTGATGCTAATATGGCAAAAATTTTAACATACTATTATAGTCATTATATTTTCTGAACTTTTCTGTATGCCTGATATATTTTATACTTAAAATATTTTTTAAATCTAAAAAAAAGGAAAGGAAAAACAAAGAGGAAGAAGGAAAAGAAACTAATATAAAATGTGAGTTTAGAATTTTATTAATACCTTCATTCAATGATATTTGAGTGCCTCTCCTACGCCAATTGCCATTAAGCCCTCCAGCATATCAACCCTTTCTCCTAACGTGAGCCGATGGTCTCTGGACTGCTCAGCTGACAGTCCTCCTAGAGCCCCAAAGCCTTTCTAATTGTAGATATCCTTCCCCTTGAAATGGCTGCTTAGGGGGCACATAGAACATACTGCTCCTAGGTGAAGGATTCAGACAAAGCATCTCTCTTCCTTACCCACATTTAGTGATGAAACTAGGTCCTTGACCTCTTCCTAACCTCCACTGGTCCAGGTCTTCCCTCTTCATTGCAAGGCTCTGTCTCTGATTAATTTATGCCTCCTGAAAAGAATCAGCCTTATTGCTGCCTTCCTATATGATCCTTCCTCCCATTGAGGGATAATGGTCCTGCCATGCCTGACTTGGGCCACCTGGGGAAATTGGGGCATGGAGTTGCCTTCCAAGGCTCCTCACAGCAGCTCTTCCACCTCTGGTCCCAACTGGCCCTAATGCTGATGGGGTCAAGATCTACCCACTACAGACCACTCTTTGCTCAGCTCAGACTTCCAGGGACAGCCCGTATTGGGGGTCACCATACTTGCTAGAGACTTTGGAGAAGCCTCTGGGCTTTCCTCCCCCACTATTCCACAACCTCCTTTCTAGGCACTGTTCTCTTCCTTTTCCCTCTAATTATTCCCTTTCAGACTTGTTTTCCTCTCCTCTAACTCCCTTCCATAAACCCTGCTGCAGCCCTTTTCTTTAGCTGTCCCTTCTAGAGACATATACCCTGAAGATGCCTTACCTGGAGATTTCTACAATCTATGCTGCAGGCATCCAGCAGCCTGGAGACATGCTGGATGGGGAGATGCTCAATTAGGGCCAGGAGGCTTTCAGCCTAGAAGGGCCTTTGCCAGGTAAGGGGTGTCTTTCCCAGGAGGAAGACCTTATCTGTCATTGGTGCTGGGTAACTCATTGGTTATATCTAACAGAAGCTTCTTTGAGATGGAATGAACCTTCTGAGGAGACAGTGCAGAGCCTGACACAAAATGTCATTTCACAGGATTTTTTTCCTGAATAATACAACAGATACTTTTGTCAAAACTCCTATGTTAAAACATGTATTTTTTACAATTGCGAGGTTAGGGATGAGAATTCTTATGTTGAAGGTATATATTTTTAAATTTACTACACTGATTTAACTTGAATATTTATCTCAAGTCCATTAGTATATTCATCAGGTTAACAGGACTTCTCTCTTACAGGGATTAACTAATGATGAAAACCACGATCTGACCGAAATGTTTACCATGCAGCATTTTTTTTTTTTCTTAAAGATTTTATTTATTTATTTGAGAGAGAGAGAGTGCACATGAGAGGGGGGAGGGTCAGAGGGAGAAGCAGACTCTCTGCTGAGCAGGGAGCCTGATGCGGGACTCGATCCTGGGACTCCAGGATCATGACCTGAGCCGAAGGCAGTCGCTTAACCAACTGAGCCACCCAGGCACCCTACCATGCAGCATTTTTTAAAAAGGTTTCAATGTGTGGACTTTGAAGTCTTCACCACACATCACACTTACAGGGCTTCTCTCCCATGTGGATTTGCATTCAACAAATACTTCGTGAATGGCTACTTGTACCAGGCAGTGTGCCAGGAGCTGGGGACAAAATGGAGAGCAAAGCATGCATAGCTGGACTCTCATGGAACTCAGAGTTGTCAGAGAAAAAGACTCTGGTAAAAGGAGGAGAGATGCACTCTAGCAGAAGTTGTGACCACATGTGTAGGGTATTTCTCCCACAACGGATCTGATGAATGTGAAGACTTGAGCTCACTTCTCATGTACACAAGGTTTCTACCCCTGTGAGACCCTATGGTCTCTCTCATGAACATGAAGGTTCATGTTGTAACTGAAACCCTTACCACATCTATCATATTTAATGGTTTCTCTGTGTGAATTTTTTGGTAAACTTGGAGATCTATGCTCTGACTGAAGAAGCACTTACCACACACACTTGTAGCATTTCTTTCCTGTGTGGACTTTCAGACAAGCATTAAGTCTATGTTTTCAGAGTTTCACATTTAAACAGTTTCTCTTGTGTGGAGTCTCCGATGCACTTGGAGATCTCTGTTCTGACTGAAGCCCTTACCACACTTACCACATTTGTAGAGTTTCTCCCCGGTGTGAACTTTCTTATGGATGCAAAGATTGGAGCTCTGATGGAAGCCCTTGACACACTCCCCACACTTAAAAGGTTTTTCTCCTGTGTGGACTCTCTGATGAACACGAAGATTTGTGTTATAACTAAAGGCTTTGCCACATGTATCACATATGAAAGGTTTCTCTCCGGTGTGAATTCTCTGATGATAGCGAGGATCTGTGCTCCGACTGAAGCTCTTCCCACATGCAGCACAGTTGTAAAGTTTCTTGCCTGTGGGGAAAATGGGATTCTTTGAGAACAAGAAAATGTTTACAACGATGAAAAATATTATCAAATTAAAACTCAATCAAGGCTGCAAACAATAGGGTATCAGACTAGAGAATGTGGAAAACTATAGTCAATTATGGGGCACCTGGGTGGCTCAGTCATTAAGCATCTGCCTTCGGCTCAGGTCATGATCCCAGGGTGCTGGGATTGAGCCCCGCATTGGGCTCCCTGCTCCGTGGGAAGCCTGCTTCTCCCTCTCCCACTCCCCCTGCTTGTGTTCCCTCTCTCACTGTGTCTCTGTCAAATAAATAAATAAAATCTTTAAAAACAAAAAACAAAACCTATAGTCAAAAGACCAACTTGAAGAATTCTACCAGGACTCGGAAAGGATTAAAAAAGTGAAATTATGAGAAAAATATTAAGTTGTGAAGGATCTAGAAGATCTTATATATGTATAAGAAATCCAGAAGGAGCAAACAGAAGAATTAAAGAAAATGTACTTAATCTGAAAGAGAATTTGATTCTTTAGATTGAAAGTATCCCCCCAGTACCATGTAGGATTATTGAAGAAAGAAAAAAAAAAAAAACCTAACATACACATATTTGGATGAAATTTCCGAATTTCAAGGATCAAGAAAACAAAAGCATATAAAACATTAAACAAAATAAAACAAGTTACTCCCTTGAAAAGAGAGTAAGATTGGCAGAAGATAATGGTACAATGTCTCCAGTGTCCTGAGGGGAAAAGACTATAGTCAAGAATTCTAAACCTCAACTGATGATTCCCTTACATATGCAAAAGGAAGATACTCTCAAAAAAGCAAAGACGACCAAAATCAATCAAAATAAAAACTCATGAAATGGGAAAACATGAAATATAAAAAGTAGAAATGAATAATGAAAACATAAAAGCTTTTCCTCCTTTTCACTCAACAAAATCCATGAAATAATAAAGGAAAACTCTGAGCTGAAGAATTCAGAGATGAACAGGCTCAATGACTGGCAAACCTAATTTCTGGGGGGGAAAAAAAGCTGCATACCTAGACATATTCTGGTAAAACTTCAAAATTCCAAGGAGAAATGGAAAAAAAAAAATCTAAATGTTTTCAGTGGGGGGGGGCAGAGAAAAAAACAGGTTAAATAAGAATAAGAGAAAATTGGGTGCCTGGGTGGCTCAGTTGGTTAAGCGACTGCCTTCGGCTCAGGTCATGATCCTGAAGTCCTGGGATCGAGTCCCACATCGGGCTCCCTGCTCAGCGGGGAGTCTGCTTCTCCCTCTGACCCTCCCCACTCTCATGCTCTATCTCATTCTCTCAAATAAAATCTTAAAAAAAAAATAAGAGAAAATTACTAAATGAATCTATCAGATTGGAAGAACCAAAATCAGGAGCTCAAAAACAAAGATACAATGGCTAAAACATTCTCAGGGAAAATGATTTTGAATCTAGAGGTCTCTACTCAGCCACATTAATATTCAAGACTGGGGTGAATATAAATACCTTTACAAACCTGCAGAGATTCAAAAAGCTTGTTTGCAAGTGAAAAACAGATTGAAGCAAAAAAAAAAAGACGTGGGATTTAAGAAATTATGGAAAGGGCTGCCAAAAAATTAAGGTCACTTTAATCTCTGGGAAAATGAAGGTACAATGTAAAAAATTAACACAGTTATATATGGTTTCAACAAAACACAGGACATGGGGAGAGGGTGTGTGAAAGCTAAGTGAAAGTTTGCTAATGGCCTTGTATTGTTCTGGAGAGTGGAAGTTATAAATAACTGTTTAATACTTGCCACCGATAGAAAAATATAACTTTTAAAACATGTTACAATCTGGAGGGTAATTAACTGAAGGATAAAAATGGAGGGAAAAAGGAAAGAAATAAGAATTCATTTAGAACTCCCAAATAAGGGAAGGCAGTAAAGAATTAGAATGCATAAAATGTCAGGAATCAGACCTAATGTATTATTACAGTAAATGTAAACAGGCTAAATTCCCCTTAGAGTCTTAGAAACTCCAAGATTGGGTTAAAAAAAAAATCCAGCCATATTCAGCTTGCAAGAAAAAAATATATACCAGGCAAATGCTAACTGTAAGAGAACAGATGAACAACATTAATATCTGAAAAAGCAGGATTCAAGGCAAAACACACCAACTAAGGGACTTCCAAGGAAGATGGTGAAATAGGAGGACCCTGAGTTCACCTCATCCATGGACACAACTACATAACACTCGCATCACTGTAAGTAACCCAGAAAACAACAAGAATGGCAGAACAAACTCCACAATTAAACTTCCAATACCATCAAAAAGGGAAGAATGGAGATACAGTGGGGAGCTAAAAATAACCTGTGGGCCATCAGTGGAAGGGAGGGAGCCACAGGTGCAGAGAGGGGAGAGAAAAAGATTATCACACCAAGGAGCCTACACAGGGTGGATGAATCCCCATAGCATTTGGCTTTGAAAACCAGATAGGTCAAATTTCATAAGTTCAGTATTTAAAGCCTGGAACTTCAAAAATCAGCAGGCTTGGCTCTGGGAGAGCCCAGAGGGCAATAGGAAACAGAGTCACTACCATTAAAGCGAGAGCATAGCAAACAGCCCATAGAGATATAGTACAGAAGTAGTAGTTTGAAAAATGCCTGGAGCATATGGGAGGGAGAGCTATTTATTAATCACAGAGTGTGTCCTAGAGGGACACATTTCACTGGGAGATTCCTGCAAGAGCAAAGGAGATGGCAAGCACCATTTCCCTCCCCTGCTCCCCACATAAATATATGGTCACCTGCAGAAACCAGTGTGGTGCAGGCATTCACTAATTTGTTTACACTGTGCCCCACCCCCTCCATCTGAGCCTGCCTCAGTCCCAGCACTGTGGGTCCCCACCCCCAGAAGACCAGTGCAAATTTTGCCAAGACAGTGTCTCCCAACGGTGCTCTTTGTGGGGCTTCAGTCCAGGCAGCTGCAGTAGCTGGTTACCTCCTGTGGAGGATGCACATACCTTGTTGAAACTACCTGCCCTTCCCCTGCTTTGTGCAGCAGCCCTAGCTGCCCTGGTCTCAGTGGTGGCTGCATATCCCCTGCGGAACAGGAACAGCACCACCTTGTTAAAAGTGCACATCCCACCCACCACTTTCAAGAGCAGGAGACAATAGTGGGCTTTCCTAACATGCAGCTTTCTGTCTCTTTAGACACAGAGTTAGACAAAATGAGACAGGAATATGTCACAAGTGAACAGGACAAAACCACAGCAAGAGACTTAAGTGAAACAGATATAAATAATATGTCTGATAGAGAATTTAAAGTAATGATCATAAAGATACACACTGGACTTGAGAAAAGAGTGGAGGACATCCGTGAGACCCTTAAAAAGAGGTAGAAAACAAAAAGGAATGAAAGACAACACAACAAATAAAATTGAAAAATTTACCAGATGGAATAAATAGCAGGCTACAGGAAGCAGAACAAATTAGTAACTGGAGGGGCACCTGAGTAGCTCAGTCGTTAAGCATCTGCCTTCAGCTCAGGTCATGATCCCAGGGTCCTGGGATGGAGCCCCACATCGGGCTCTCTGCTCAGCGGGAAGCCTGCTTCTCCCTCTCACACTCTCCCTGCTTGTGTTCCATTTCTTGCCATCTCTCTCTCTGGCAAATAAAATCTTTAAAAAAAAAAAAATTAGCAACTGGGGGACAGAGTAATGGAAAGTAATCAAGCTGAGCAGGTGAAAGAAAAAAATTCTGTGAAATGAGAATAGACTTAGGGAACTCAGTGACTCCATCAAGTGCAATAACATTTGCATTATAGGGATCCCAGAAGAGGAAGAGAAAGAAAAGTGGGAATAAAATTTTTTTGAAGAATTAGCTGAAAAATTCCCTAATCTGGAGAAAGAAGGATACCCAGGAGGCACAGAGATCCCCAAACAAAATCAGCCCAAGGAGGTCCACACCAAAACACATAGTAATTAAAATGGCAAAAAGTAGTAATAGAGAATTTTAAAAGTAGCAATCTTTTCTAAGATGATAGTTACATACAAGGGAAACCCCATAAGTCTATCAGTGGATTTTTCAGCAGAAACTTTGCAGGCCAGGAGGAGGAGCAAGATGCTGGAGGAGTAGGAGACCTAAATTTCATCTGGTCCCAGGAATTCAGCTAGATAGGGATCAAACCATTCTAAACACCTACGAACTCAACAGGAGATCAAAGGAAAGAATAGCAGCAACTCTCTGAACAGAAAAGCGACCACTTTCTGGAAGGTAGGATGCGTGGGGAAGTGAATCTGAGGCAATATTTGGGAAGACAGACGGCGGGGGAGGGAGCCTCCGTCAGCCACTACTGGCAGTTAGAATGGCAAAAATGGACAGGGCAAGAAACAACAAATGTTGGAGAGGTTGTGGAGAAAGGGGAGCCCTCTTACACTGTTGGTGGGAATGCAAGTTGGTACAGCCACTTTGGAAAACAGTGTGGAGGTGCCTCAAAAAATTAAAAATAGAGCTACCCTATGACCCAGCAATTGCACTCCTGGGTATTTACCCCAAAGACACAGATGTAGTGAAAAGAAGGACCATATGCACCCCAATGTTCATAGCAGCAATGTGGAAAGAGCCGAGATGCCCTTCAACAGATGAATGGATAAAGAAGATGTGGTCCATATATACAATGGAATATTACTCAGCCATCAGAAAGGATGAATACCCAACTTTTACATCAACATGGATGGGACTGGAGGAGATTATGCTAAGTGAAATAAGTCAAGCAGAGAAAGTCAATTATCATATGGTTTCACTTATTTGTGGAACATAAGGAATAGCATGGAGGACATTAGGAGAAGGAAGGGAAAAATGAAGGGAGGGAAATCGGAGGGAGAGATGAACCATGAGAGATTATGGACTCTGAGAAACAGGGTTTTAGAGGGGAGGGGGGTGGGGGTATGGGTTAGCCCGGTGATGGGTATTAAGGAGGGCACATATTGCATGGAACACTGGGTGTTATACGAAAACAATGGATCATGGATCACTACATCAAAAACGAATGATGTATTGTATGGTGACTAACGTAACATAATAAAATTTAAAAAAAAAAAGACTGAAGTGGGTCTAAATATTTTGACACGCAAAGATATCTAGCATATATTATTAACTGAAAGGAAGTTGCAGAATTTGTTCTTCAAAACAGATAAATACACAAAATAAATACGTATTAGCTTATATATATGTGCTGCTTATATGTGAATATAAATAGTAAATAGCCTGGAGGTGCCTGGTTGGCTCAGTTGGTTAAGTGTCTGACTCTTGATCTCAGCTCAGGTCTTGATCTCAGGGTCATGAGTTCAAGCCCCATATAGGGCTCCACACTGGGCATGGAGCCTACTTAAGAAAGAAGAAAAGAAAAGAAAATAGCCTGAAAGATACTTTTTACTTTATGTGCAATATACTGTTAATATTTTCCTAATTAAAAAGTAATTATAGGAAGGAGGGATAAGGAGTGATGCTTAATGGGTATGAGGTTCTCTTTTAGAGAGATTCAAATATTTATTTTGGGGTGTTCCCTTTTGCATTGACTCTTTGAGTTGTTTTTTTTTAATTTAAATTCAATTAGCCAACATATAGTACATCATTAGCAAATATTTTAGAACTTGATTGAGGAGGTGGTTAAAAAACACTGATGTACTAAATGCCAATGAACTGTACACTTTAAAAGGTTTAATTATATGTTCTATGAAATTTACCTCAAACTGAAAAATAACAAATATAAATGGGGGAGGGGAAACTCATGTTTTTACTTAGGTAGCAACATTTTTCTTTCTTCAATAGTGATTTGAGAGGAAGGGTCCAAGATGGTAATGTAGAAAGACTCTGAACTCCCCTCCATAGACACAGTGAATGTATGCCTACATACAGAACAATTCCCCCTGAAGGACAACTGAGGATGGACTGAACAGCTTCTAAACAACAAAGGACAGAGGGACCACACAGAGAATGGCAGAGACAGAGACATGGTAACTTCAGGAACCCTACCCCAGATACTGCAAACCACAGTGAAAGTAGAAGGGACAGTACTGAGGGACCAGGAGGAGATTGCTCTCTGGGGCACAGAAAAAAAGCCACAGTTTAAAAGGGCAACTAGAATGTAAAGGAACCAGCCCTTGAGTGTCTGCAGAACACTGGGGAATGTGCAGAACACTCTCTGAGGTCAGAGGGGCAGGTGAGCACCATTGTTTACATTCTTCCTACACCTTGATAGCAGAGAAAGGAGAGGGTCCGGGAACCATAGCCAGCATGACCACACTAGCCTTAGCTACCCTGGGGCATAGGAAAAAAAGTCATGGTTTAAAAGAAAAACTGGAATATAAAGGAAGCGGCCCTAGAGGAGCTTTGGTAACACTCTATAGGGTTGGAGGGGCTGGCAAACACCATTGTTTATGCTTCCCCTCCACCTTGATAGCACAGATAGGAATAGGGTGTTGGGGCCCTGGCCAGCTGGCTGCCTTAGTGAGTCCCAGCTATACCACCAAGGCATCTCCCCTACCCCTGCCAGACTCCAGCTGTCCCACCAAGGCAACCTCAGTGTGGTGCACACTGGGACAACCCTGGACAGCACCCACTATGGCTCCAACCATCTTGCCAAGGCAACATGGGCACAAAGCACTCTAGGACACACAAGGCCCATACCTCCTTCAACTCCAGATGACGCATCAGGGCACCACCTGCATGGAACACAATGGGACTTCCCAGCCCACATGGACTTCAGCCCCAGCTGCCCTGCCAGGCCCCCTCTGCATGGAGCACCTAGAGACCAGAGACCTCTTGACCTGTGCATGCCTCAACTCCAGCCATCTCAGTAGGCAGCCCTGATACATAGTGCTCTGGGAACCCCAATCCATGCCTGCTACATACAGCTCTAGGCAGCCAGGCACATGTAATCTACGCAGGGAATGTTCCTACAGAAGGTCATTCCTTCAAGACCAGGAGAGATAGCTGTTCCATCTAATTTGCAGAAACGAACACAGAAAGTCAAACAAAATGAGGACAGGTGGGAATATTCTCCAAATGAAAGTGAAAGACAAACTTAAGAAAAAGAACTAAACAAAATGGAGATAAGCAGTCTACCTGATAAAGAGTTCAAAATAATGGTCATAAAGTTGCTTACTGCACTTGGAGAAGCATATGAACTCAGAACTTTAACAAAGAAATAGCAAATATAAAAAAGAACCAATGAGAGTTGAAGAGTACAATAACTAAGTGAAAAATACACTAGAGGGAATCAACAGCAGATTAGAGTTGCAGAAGAATAGATTGGTGATCTGGAAGATGGTACTGGAGAGTACCCATGCTGACCAGCAAAAAAAAAAAATTTTTTTTATATGAGAAGGCACCTCTGGGTCAACATCAAGCGTACTATATATAAAACATGAAGGGGGAAGGGGCGCCTGGGTGGCTCAGTCGTTAAGCGCCTGCCTTCGGCTCAGGTCATGATCCCAGGGTCCTGGGATCGAGCCCCGCATTGGGCTCCCTGCTCCTCGGGAAGCCTGCTTCTCCCTCTCCCACTCCCCCTGCTTGTGTTCCCTCTCTCGCTGTGTCTCTCTCTGTCAAATAAATAAAATCTTTAAAAAAAAAAAAACATGAAGGGGGAAGTAAAAATTTAATGCTTTTAGAATGCTGTTCGAACTTAAGTGACCATTGACTTAATATAGATTGCTATTTACATAGGATGTTATATATGAACCCAATGGTAACCATAAATCAGAAACCTAAAATACATACACTAAAAATAAAGAGAAAAGAATCCAATCATAACACTAAAGAAAGCCATTAAGCCACCAAGGATGAGAGCAAGAGAAGAGGAAAGGAACAGAGAATAACTATAATAACCAGAAAAAAAATTAACAAAATGGAAATAAGTGCATGCTTATCTATAATTACTTTAAATATAAATGGACTAAATGCTCTAATCAAAAGACAGGATGGCTAAATGGATAAAAAACAAGGGCCATGTATATGCTGCCTACAAGAGACTCACTTCAGACCTAAAGACTCACACAGAATGAAAGTGAAAGGATGGAAAATTATATCCTTGCAATAAGAAGGGGAAAAAAGCTGGGGTAACAATACTGATATCAGACAAAATAGACTTTAAATAAATAAAATTTTTAAATAGCTATTTATTTATTTATTTGAGAGAGAGAGTGGAAGGGGAGAAGCAGAGGGTGAAGGACAAGCAGACTCCACACTGAGCACAGAGCCCAACATGGAGTTTAATCCCACGACACTGAGCCCATGACTTGAGCAAAAATCAAGAGTTGGATGCTCAACCGACTGAGCCACCCAGATGCCCTAGACAAAACAAACTTTAAAACAAAGGCTAAAGCAAGAGACAAATAGGGCATTACATAATGATAGAGGAATCAATCCAACAAGAGGGTGTAGCAATTGTAAATTGTAAATATCTATGTACCCAACATAGGAGCACCTAAATACATAAAACAAATATTAAGAGACATAAAGGAAGAAACTGATAATAATAGTAGGGGACTTTAACACCCCACTTACATCAATGGATAGATGATCCAGACAGAAAATCAAAAGGAAACAGTGGCTTGAAAGACACATTAGATCAGCTAGACCTAACAGATAGAT
This sequence comes from Mirounga angustirostris, assembly GCF_029215605.1. Lineage (NCBI taxonomy): Eukaryota > Metazoa > Chordata > Mammalia > Carnivora > Phocidae > Mirounga > Mirounga angustirostris. Next base: position 158,968,685 of record NW_026991712.1, read on the forward strand.
ACAGAATGTTCTATCTAAAAACAACAGCATATACATTCTTTTCAAGTGCACATGGAACATTCTTCAGGAGAGATTACATGTTAGGCCACAAAATAAGTCTCAATAAATTTAAAGAAGATTGAAATCATATCAAGCATCTTTTCCAACCAAAACAATATGAAACTAGAAAACTATGAGGAAAAAAACTGGAAAAAACACAAACACATGGAGTAGTAGACAACACACTACTAAACAACCAAGGGGTTAATGAAGAAATCAAAGAGGAAATTTAAAAAAATATCTGGAAACAAATGAAAATGAAAACACAATGGTCCAAAATCTCTGAAACACAGCAAAGGCAGTTCTAAGAGGGAAGATTATAGCAATGCAGGCCTACTGAAAGAAATAAGAAAAACCTCAAGTGAACAATTTAACCTTACACACACCTAAAGGAATTAGAAAAAGAACAAAGCCTAGGGTGCCTGGGTAGCTCAGTCAGTTTAGTATTTGACTCTTGCTTTTAGCTCAGGTCATGATCTCAGGGTCGTGAGATCGAGCCCTGCAACGGGCTCCCCACTCAGCAAGGAGTCTGTTTGGGATTCTCTCTCTCCCTCTGCCCCTTCCCTGCTCGTGTGCTCTCTAAATAAATAAATAAATAAAATCTTTAAAAAGAAAAAGAACAAAGCCAAAAGTTAGTAGAAAGAAGGAAATAATAAAGAGTAGAGATAAATGATACAGATAAAAAAATAATAGAAAAGATTAATGAAATCAAGAACTGGTTCTTTGAAAAGATAAAATTGAGAAACCTTTAGCCACACTCATTGGGAATAAAAGAGAACTCAAATAAATAAAATCAGAAACAAAAGAGGAAAGGTAACAACTGATATCACAGAAATATGAAGAATTATAAGACATTACTATGAAAAATTATACTCAAACAAATTGCACATCCTAGAAGAAATGGATAAATTCCTAGAAACACAATCATCCAAAACTAAATCTGGAAGAAATAGAAAATCTGAACAGACTGATTCCTACCGATTCAATTAACAAAACTGAACTGGTAAATTCCCAACAAACAAAAGTCCAGGACCACATAGCTTCACAGGTGAATTTTCCCAAACATTTAAAGAACATACCTGTTCTTAAACTATTCCGAAAAATAGAAGAGGAAAGAAAGCCTCCAAATTCATTCTATGAGGCCAGCACTACCCTGATACAAAAGCAAACAAGACACTATAAAAAAAAAAAAGAAAACTACAGCCAACATCCCTGATGAAGACAGGTGCAAAAATCCTCAACAAAATATTAGCAAATCAAATTCAACAATACATTAAAAAAATCATTCGCCATGATCAAGTGGGATTTATTCCAAGGATGCAGAAGTGGTTCAATATTCTCAAATCAGTCAATGTGATACATCACATTAAAAACAGGAAGCATTAAAACCACATGATTAGGGGTGCCTGGGTGGCTCAGTTGTTAAGCGTCTGCCTTCGGCTCAGGTCATGATCCCAGGGTTCTGGGATCGAGCCCTGCATCGGGCTCCCTGCTCGGCAGAAGCCTGCTTCTCCCTCTCCCACTCCCCCTGCTTGTGTTCCCTCTCTCGCTGTGTCTCTCTCTGTCAAATAAATAAATAAAATCTTTAAAAAAAACAAAAAACAAAAAACCACATGATTATTTCAATAGATGCAGAAAAGGCATTTGACAAAGTACAACATCCATTCATGATAAAAACTCTAAACAAAGTGGGTTTAAAGGGAAGATACCTCAACATAATAAAGTCCATAAATGACAAACCCACAGTTAACATCATACTCAATGGTGAAAAACTCAAAGCATTTCTTCTAAGATCAGGAATAAGCCAAGGATGTCCACTCCTCCCACTTTTATTCAACATAATAGTGGAAGTGCTACCTGCAGCAATCAGACTAAGAAAAGAAAAGGTATCCAAATTGATGAGGAAGAAGTAAAACTGTCACTATTTACAGATGACATGGTACTATATGTTTAAAATCCAAAACTCCACCAAAACAAAAAACTACTAGAGCTGATAAATGAATTCGGTAAAGTTGAAGGTTACAAAATTAATATACAGATATTTGTTGCATTTCCTTTTTTATCTGTTATATTTCTATACACTAATAATGAAGTAGCAGAAAGAAAATTAAGAAAATAATCCCATTTACAGTAGCACTAAAAAGAATACCTAGGAATAAACTTAACCAAAGAGGTGAAAGATCTATACTTTGAAAACTATAGGACATTGATGAAAGAAGTCGAAGATAACACAAACAAATGGAAAGACAGCATGTTCATGGATTGGAAGAATTAATACTGTTAAAATGTCCATCGTATCCAAAGCAACTTACCAATTCAATGAAATCCTTATCAAAATACCAATATTATTTTTCAGAGCAGAACAAATAATTCTAAAATTCATATGGAACCACAAAAGACCCTGAACAGCCAAAGCAATCTTGGGAACAAAGCTAGATTTATCACAATCCCAGGTTTCAAGATATACTACAAAACTATAGTAATCAAAATGGTATGGTACTGGCACAAAAACAGACATGCAGATCAACAGAACAGGATAGAGAGCCCAGAAACAAACCCACGCCTATATGGTCAGTCTATCACAAAGGAGGCAAGAGTATACAATGGGGAAAGGACAATCTTTTCAATAAATGGTGCTGGGAAAACTGGACAGCTACATGCAAAAGAATGAAACTGGACCATTTTCTTTTACCATACACAAAGATAAACTGAAAATGGATTAAAGACCTAAATATGAGACCTGAAACCATAAAAGTCCTAAAAGAAAACACAGGCAGTAATTTCTTGAACCTTGGCCTTAGCAACGTACTTATGGATATGTCTCCTGAGGCAAGGGAAACAAAAGCAAAAATAAACTATTGGGACTATACCAAAATAAAAAGCTTTTACACAGCAAGGAAAACCATCAACAAAACAAAAAGGCAACCTACTGAATGGGAGAAGGTATTTGCAAATGACATATCTGATAAGGGGCTAATATCCAAAATATATAAAGAATTTATAGAACTCAACACCAAAAAAACAAAAAATCTGATTAAAAAATGGACAGAGGACCTAATTAGACATTGTTCCAAAGAAGACATACAGATGGCCAACAGACACATGAAAAGATGCTCAACATCACTCATCAGGGAAATGCAATTCAAAACCAAAATGAGCTATCACCTCACACCTGTCAGAATGGCTAGTATCAGAGAAGAAATAACAAGTGTTGGCAAGAATGTGGGGGAGGGGCACCTGGGTGGCTCAGTCATTAAGCGGCTGCCTTCGGCTCAGGTCATGGTCCCCAGGTCCTGGGATCAAGCCCCACCTTGGGCTCCCTGCTCCATGGGAAGCCTGCTTCTCCCTCTCCCACTCCCCCTGCTTGTGTTCTCTCTCTCACTATGTCTCTCTCTGTCAAATAAATAAATAAAATCTTAAAAAAAAAAGAATGTGGGGGAAAGGGAACCCTTATGCCCTGTTGGTAGGAATGCAAACTGGTTGCAACCACTGTGGAAAACAGTACAGAGATTCCTCAAAAATTTAAAAACAAAAATATTATTATATGATCCAGTAATTCCACTACTGGGTATTTAAAAATAAACAAAAATATTATTCAAAAAGATATACACAGCGCTATGTTCATTGCAGCATTATTTACAACAGCCAAGATAATGGAAGCAATCCAAATGTCCACTGATAGACGAATGGATAAGGAAGATGAAGTACACACACACACACACACACACACACACACACACACTGGAATATTACTCAGCCATAAAAAATAAGATCTGAAAATCTGCAGTAGCATGGATGGACTTAGAGTATTATACTAAGTGAAATAAGTCAGACAAAGAAAGACAAATACTATATGATTTCACTTACATGTGGAATCTAAAAAAAAAAAAAAAATTAAGCAGCAACAACAATAACAGAAAACACTTTCATAAACACAGAACAAACTGGTAGTTGCCAGAGGGGAGGGAGGAGGGGCAAAGTAGGCTAAGGGGATTAAGAGGTCCAAACTTCCTGTTATAAAAAACATAAATCATGGAGATGAATACTAAAGAATAGGGATAGTCAATGATATTGTAATAACACTGCATGGCAACAGATGGTAAGTACATTTATCCCGGTGAGTGTTGTGTAATGTATAGAACTGTGAAATCACCATGTTGTACACCTGAAACTAATATAACATTTTATGTCAACTATACTTCAATAATCAAATTTTTAAAAACAGTGATTTGGACACTCTGATATTTGAATCTCAAGCCCTTGCTTAGTTAAATACTTTAAGAGCCCACAGGTTTTAACAACCATGAAACAAAAATCCTCCAAAGAGTAGTTGTCCTTACCCACTAAGACCAGGTTGCCATAGATCTCCAGCATCACCTCTTTGTACAGGGCCCTTTGTACAGGGTCTAGTTGCCCCCACTCCTCCTCGGTGAAGTCCATGGCCACATCCTTGAATGTAACAGGTTCCTAAAAGACCAATGAACAGTAGTTCCTCTTAATCATCTACACCAATGTTTGTGGTACAAAGGGTAAACTTGGAAACACTGAAAAAGGTAGAATGGAGGAGACTTCAGAGTTCTGCCCTAAGCTGTAAGAGTAATTAAAGAATTAAAATATTTTAAAAGATACATATTATCTTATGCAGAGGTTCACTAACCCTAATAATACAAAGAGCTCTTAAAAGCATATGCAACTAATGAATTGTTGAACACTACATCAAAAGCTAATGATGTATTAGATATTGGCTAATTGAACATAATAAAAAATAAATTTAAAAAAAGCAATTAGAAGATAAAATGCCCCAGTTAAAAATGGACAAGTGAGGGGTGCCTGGGTGGCTCAGTCGGTTGGGTATCGGAGTCGATTTTTGCTCAGGTCATGATCTCAGGGTTGTGGGATCAAGCCCCCTGTCGGGCTCTGGACTCAGTGCTGAGTCTGCTTGAGATTCTCTCTCTCCCTCTGTCCCTTCACCCACTCTCTAAATAAATAAGTAAATAAATAAACAAAATCTTTTAAAAATGGACAAGTGAGGGTGCCTGGGTGGCTCAGTCGTTAAACGTCTGCCTTTGGCTCAGGTCATGATCCCAGGGTCCTGGGATCGAGTCCCACATCGGGCTCCCTGCTCAGCGGGGAGTCTGCTTCTCCTTCTCCCACTGCCCCTGCTTGTGTTCCCTCTGTCGCTGTGTCTATCTTTGTCAAATAAATAAAAAATCTTAAAAAAAAAAATGGACAAGTGAAAAATGATCTAAGTAATTCCTAGAAGAAAAATAAATGCCTCACAAATTATCAAAGAAATGGACATTCAGGTAATAAGATACTATTTTCTTCTATCCATCGTATAAAGATTAAGACTTATAATACCCATTATTAATGAGAGTGTGAGGAAACAGGACCCACCTATACTGATGGAAAGAGTATAAATTAGTAAAAACTTCTTTGGAGAACAATTTGGCAGTATTTATCAAACATCCTTTGTTCTAACACTCCCAATTCTAGAAATTCATCCTCATTAAGATAACTAATGACTTCCTTGCTCATAAATCCAATGGAAAGTTTTCAATCATTTTTATGCTTCACTTCTTGGTATTATTTGGCCCCAATAACCACATGGTTTTCCTCAAAACTCTACTCCTAGAGTCTGGCTATCATAGTAATCCAGTTTTTTCCCTACCTCTCTGATCACTCTCTCTTTCTCTACCCATCAATGTTGGGGTTCCCTGGGTTGGATCCCAGGCCCTCTTCTCACTCTCTCTATACGATCCCATCTATGCTGACAGCCTCAAATGCCATCCAAATGCTGGAAGCTCTTTTTTTTTTTTAAAGATTTTATTTATTTATTTGTTAGAGAAAGAGCGCACAAGCAGGGGGAGTGGCAGGCAGAGGGAGAAGCAGGCTCCCCGCTGAGCAAGGAGCCTGATGTGGGACTCGATCCCAGGACCCTGGGATTATGACCTGAGCTGAAGGCAGACGCTTGACTGACTGAGCCACCCAGGCATCCCCAAATTCTGGCAACTCTTAAAAGCACTTTGGCAGCCAAGACCTCTAGCCAGGCCTAGAGTTCTAGACCCCACTATCTACTTGATGAACATTCAGTATGAAGTAGGTAATTGATAAATATTTACCAAATGAAATAAAAATCTACTTGGATATTTCAAAGCCATCTAAATCAACCTCCTCAATTCTGACTTTATCTCCCTTTCCAAACCTGCTTCTCCCAACGTTCCCTAACTCAAGAAACTACACCTCCAACCTCTTGGATGTTCAAGTCAGCAAAATAGGTATCATCATTTACTTCCTCTGTGTCATCTCTCACACCCGCTCCATCACTAAATCTTCCTAAAGATCTCTTCTCTCTCTGCTGCCACCACTATTCTGAGCCACCATCCCACCTCTGCCTCCTCATTGGTCTATACCATCTTGCCTTCCTGCAACATAACCTCTACTCTGGCCCCTCTTTTTGTGACCATTCCTTAAATATCTGTGTTCCTCAAGGGTTTTCTCTAGTTACCTTCTTTTTCTTCTCTTGTCACATATCGGCTGGATGATCTCAACCAAGCCCTTGACTTTAATGACCATATACATGGTGACAACTCACCATGTATCTTTAACCTGGATCTGTCTCAGACCTTGATATCTAACTTCCTTCTAGACTTCTTTAATTGGATGTCCCACAGGAACTTCAAAATGTCCTCTAACTCCCCCTCCACAAACACACATGTATACATCTCCATCTCCTGTTACTTATCTCAGTGAAGAGTATCATTATCATCCAGCTGCCCCAAACTTGTGTTTCAGCCTTAACTACTCCCCATTCCTCACTCCCCACAACCGTACACAGACCCATAGTGTTATATGTGTTTTAGATACATACTTGGAGATGTCCATTTTCTTTATGTACTTATTTATCTACACAGCCACGTTCCATTTCATTTTAAAGTTGTAATTCAGCATTAAGTTCACTGAACTCTGCCTAATTAGGCAGGCTAACAGGTATCTTTATTATTAAACAAATCTAAAGGTTCCTTGATCTGTCATTCTTTTTGGCAACACAGCAACTTTAAACACCCTATGTCTAGGAAATTCTTCACTTTATGCATCTGTGTGTCTTCAAGATAGAAGCCAGAAACTCACTTGCCAGTGTCCCTTGGTTAGCCAACCAGATGCACATGCACAAGTCTTTAATTCAGAAGCTAATGGCTGGAAATGGTAAGGATGACAGCAGAGGCATCCAGTTCCAGAGGCAGTAGAGCAAATGTTCTAGGGGTGGTGTCTGCAGCCCTGCGTCAGCAGTGCAAACTGGGTGTCTGCTCTGCAGCAGTGGTCTCTCCACTGGGATGGTCCAGTTGTGTGATTTGGGCATTGTTCCAAATTGTGTGGCTTCCAGGTTGTCTTTCTGGCCTCTGAGGAGATTCTGTGAGCTACCAAATATCCTTCAATAAGTTTCTTTTAGGTAAAGAGGATTTGGGTTCTTTGAACAACTGTCATTAGAAAATCTATTACTTCTGTAATCATAACAAGTGAAAGACGAAAACCTATATGATCATCTCATAGGATGGCAAAACAACATTTAATAAAATAAACTTCTGTGTCAACTATACTTCAGTTAAAAGAAATAAACAAGAAATGTCTAAATTTAAAACCCATTTAAAGAACAGTGGTCTAGGTACTTGGGATACATCTGAAATAAACAGAAAATATAAAAACCAAAATGAGAATAACAGATGTCAATATGCAATGATTATTTTTAAAAACAATAACTATTTCCTTAGGAGTTCAGAACCCTTCTGATCATATTAACAACCTTCTGACCCCCATGTTCACAAAATGTAAAGTTTTCATTTGATTAGGAAGATATCATTTCTATTTTTAAGCACACTTGTAGATTCTTGAACTATCTTACAGACTACCAAGAGCAAATACAGCTGCATTCATACCCAAATAGAGTGGCTAGATCTTTTTTTTTTCTTTCTTTCTTTTTATTTATTTATTTTATTTTTTATTTTTTAAAGTAGGCTCCTTGCTTAGCATAGAGCCCAACACAGGGTTTGAACTCAGGACTCTGAGATCAAGACCTGAGCTGAGATCAAGAGTTGGACGCTTAACTGACTGAGCCAACCATGTGCCCCAAGAGTGACTAGGTCTTTTTTTTTTTTTTAAGATTTTATTTATTTATTTGAGAGAGAGCAAGAGAGCATATGAGAGAGAGAGAGAGCATGAGTTGGGGGGGAGGGCATTGGGAGAGGTAGAAGCGGGCTCCCCGCTGAGCAGGGAGCCAAATGAGGGACTCCATCTCAGGACCCCAGGATCATGAGCTCAGCCAAAGGCAGATGCTTAACCAACTGAGCCACCCAGGTGCCTCATAAGTGACCAGGTCTTAAAATGCTCTTGGGAAGAACTGGCAGTTTGGGCAATAGGCAAGCACATGTCCTACAAAATGAAAATCATTTTATGGGATTACTGAAAAGCTAGTGCTTTTCTTCTCAATTATTGCACTATAAAACAACTACTATGAATAAAGATGTGATAGATCTTTTAGTGTAGTTATTGGATGCATTATGGTTCTAAGAAGAAAGAATAAGTTGTACTGTGGGGAGATTCTAAGAATGAAATTCAGTGCCTTTTGTAAAGCCTTATAATAATTCACTAATGATATTTCAGTCTTAAATCAACATCATCAATATTTAGCGTATAATAATTGTAACTCTTATTTTCTAGGACTATATATTATATGTGACTTAAAGACTGAAAATTAATAAAAGGAAACCTCGTTTGGCAAGGAGAGCTCTCACACCCTACCACTGGGTCAACTGCAGACCCAACAAGAAAAGCACCTGTTGTACCTTCCAAGTGGACACTACTTTAGCTACTACTTTATTATCCCAGCAGGAGGAAGAAAGGTTTTCTCCTGCCCTGACAATAGCCCAGCCAATGAGAGACTGTCACAACTCAGCCAATGAATAGGCACTATATTCTGAACTCCCAGTTTACTCCGATGGACTTTTTGTTTGTAACAGCCCTCCCAATTTCCCCCACTCCTTTCCTCTATAAGAGAGCATTCCTCTCCTGTGTTCTCCAGACTTGTCTACGTCTTTGCCTTAGTTTGCTTGTCCCTACTTGCAGTTCTCTGCTTTTCCTGAATAAACCCAAAATAAATGGCAGTTTAAATGTTAACAAGACACGCTTAAGACATATGTTCTGGATACCTAGCCCCTGTCTTATTCTGTTTCAGAATCCTCACAAACTTATTTCCTATATAAAGCATTTGTTATAATGAAGTGAATTAATGCAAAATTCTAAATCTAGAGATACAACAACTTCAGAAACAAAGCTGATCAAAATAAATGCCCAATAATTAGACATGTTCATACTGTAGCACTTGTTTTCATTCTTAATTATGAGAAGCTTTTGGGAACTGGCTGTAAAAATGAAAATATTCAAGTTGGTCTTGAATATAGAAATACTGCTAATATTTTGACCTGGTCTTGAATATTGGGAGATTGACAATATTTGTTAAAGAGTTTGTTTTACAAATTTACAAAAATAAAATTGGATTTGTTCTTAGTCAATAATGAATGATCACATCAGTTACACTTTGTTATTTTCTAAAATTTATTCCTAAATATAATAGAGATGTTATTATAAATGCCTAAAACCACAGTTTTTAATACCCAACCCTATGTTTTATTTCAGCTATTAAAGAAAAAGCAACATCAAGTCTATATATGGCTGTACCACTACAGATCGTGTGGAAAAATCACTGGCAGTGTTAAGATGTCTCATATTTATAATGATCCTACACACAGTGAGTAGTATAGGCCCACATAAATTAGCTGCTGATATAACTATATACTCTAAGCCTCTGATCTATTTGGTCTTATATAAAGAAAGCACAACCTCTGGTTCTTCTTCTTCCTCTTCCTCCTCTTCTTTTTTAAGTAGTCTCCATGCCCAGCATGGAGCGTAATGTGGGGCTTGAACTCATGACACTGAGATCAAGACCTGGCCTGAGATCAAGAGTCAGACGCTTAACTGACTGAGCCACCCAGGTGTCCCATGGTTCTTCTTCATATTCCTTGCTTCTAGAATGCCTGTGCAATACAATTGTAGTACCACTTGGCTGGGATTATTTTTCAATGCTATATATCCTTTTTATATATATAAAAAAGCACTGATCTACACAAATGATGAATTATTGAATATTATATCAAAAACTAATGATGTATTATACTTTGGCTAATTGAATTTAAATTTAAAAATTTGAAAAAAAAACCCCACTGATCTAGCCCACTAGTTTGATGGAATGCTAGCCTGTATTTCTAGGCTAGACCTTTAAATCATGACCTTCCCCCTGCCCAGAGTATGTGCTAATTAATTACTATTCATCTATGGAAAGAAAACTTGATAATAAAACAACAAACATCTCTAATAACTCCCTCCCACATTTCATTTGCTACTTTTTTCTGATAACAAAAGTGCTATAGAAAATAAGAGAAAACTACAGAAAAAAATACATAATATATAATCACATTGCCCCCCAAATAACTGCTATTTATATTTTGGCATATATATGTAGATTTTTTAAATTGGGAATATTCTTTACAACTTAAAAAATATTTTTCAATTACAGTATCATGAACTTTTCCCTTTATTAGTAAATATTCGTCTACACCTTGTTAATAGCCACAGAATGGTTACCTTATGGTTACATAATTTATTTAACAGTCTCCCTATATTGAACACTTCAATTGCTTCCCAGTTTTTAATCACTATACTGACTATTACTCAATGCAAGTTATAACATTGTATTTAAATTGTATGCACTTATCAACTTTTTTCTTTGGGTAAATTCCTAGAAGTAGAATTACTAGGTCAAAGATATAGGCACTTTAAAGACTTTTTTTTTAAAGACTGTATTTATTTATTTATTTGACAGAGAAAGAGAAAGAGCACACAAGCAGGGGGAGTGGGAGAGGGAGAAGCAGGCTCCCCGCTGAGCAGGGAGCCTGATGGGGGGCTCAATTCCAGGACCCCAGGATCATGACCTGAGCTGAAGGCAGATGCCCAACTGACTGAGCCACCTAGGCACCCCACACTTTAAAGACTTTTGACACATACTTCCAAAAGCCCTCGAAAGGTTTGTGGCAAAATGACATTTTTTAAAAAGCACATATCTACCATTTTCAGGTGGCCAAAATGCCATTTCAATATTTTATAATCGACATTTCTTGGATTACTAGTAAAGTTGAAAAATACTAAACCAGATATAAAAATATGTGTAAGTTTTACAGGCCAATAACATTATTTTACAAAAACAAGGAATTTCACCTAACTAGAAACAACTGAAAAAGGACTATTCTTTTCCCCACAACTGAAAATGAAAAATAAAACAAAACCACAGAGTGAGCTGGTATCAGAGTGGCAGGCAGTTGGAAGGCTTAGGTTTGCCCCACAGAAAGATGCCAACAGCAGCACTGCTATGTCATACAGAACCTGTGCCAGCTGCAGGGTGGGGAGGTTAGACTGACTCTAAGGAACGGGAATCATCTAGTAGCATCCTCTAAGCTACTGGCAGAAACAGAAGCAAATTCCCTCTGGAGGAAAATGTCCCATAGGACTCATACATATTAAGATCAATCAGTGAGCTAACAATTAAAGTAACCAAAGGTGAGAGTCAGCAGGAAACAAATTTAGACTACCAACAACGATAGATATTGAAACTACTAGACACAGAACCAGAGCACCAATACATAAATCACTTGAGAAAATAAAAGACGCAATTATAAGATAATCAAGCAAAGAAATTATCTGGAAATAACATACAATTGTGAAAAAATAAATGGAATGTCTTAAGAGGCATTAAAAAGGAACTTCTAAAGAATGCACTTAAGGGGGAGGAAAAGATGGCGGAGGAGTAGGGGACCCTATTCCAACTGGTCCATGGAATTGAGCTGGATATCTACCAGACCACTCTGAACACCCATGAAATCAGCCTGAGATGTAAGAAGATAGATCTGGATCTCTACAAACAGACTATCACAGGGGGTTGGTTCTGAGGTATGAAGCAGAGAGCCGTGATTCTGCGGGCAGATATGGGGAGATAAAAAGAAGAGGGAGGCTGTGAGGATCCTACACCTCTGGTGCTCGAGGGCCTCCCGTGCTGGGGACAGGGCACAGACTCGCAGACCAGTAGTGGCGGGGAAAGGACTTTAGGGCAGCTCCCTGGACTGAAACCCGGAGCGGTGGGGCCACGCAAGCAAACTGGGGGCTGGTGGTTTTAGAAGCACAAAGGGCAGAGACGTGCCCCGACCTGGAGGCGAGGACTGGGAGCACTGCTGAGAGCGCACAACCCAGGACACTGCAGTTTATAGCAGCATAGACAGAAACGGAAATAGTGTGGCCTGGAGAGCTCACTGAAGAACAGACTGTGATCTCTCTGCTCTGAGGCAGAAGGTTGAAAATGATCTCTTCTGCTCTGACTCTCAGAAGAGACATGGAAAGCTGCCAGGGAAACCTGCCAGAGAACAAAAGCCCCCCAAAAACGGTTTTCACTGAGCCCATCCCCCACCACAGGGGGAGGGCAACTCTGCCCAAACAGGGTTGCCTGAGTAACAGCATGGCAGGCCCCTCCCCCAGACGACAGGCTGGGAGAAGAAGAGGCCAACAACCCTAAGGTCCCTAGAAAACAGGTGCATCTTGCTTGGGTTGTGGTCAATAATTTGGACTCTGTACATTCCCTCAACCACCCCTCAACAGAATGACTAGGAGGAGGAACTCCCAAAATAGGAAAGACTCAGAGACTGTGACTTCTGCCACAGATTTGCAAATGGATACAGATATAACCAAGATGTCAGAAATGGAATTCAGGGTAGCAGTTGTGAAGTCAATAGCTAGAATGGAGAAATTGATTAATGGCAACATATAAGAGTCTCTAAGGGCAGAAATGAAAGCTGAAGTGGCAGAACTTAAAAATGCTATCAGTGAGATCCAATCTAATCTAGATAATCTAACAGCTAGGGTAGGCAAGGCAGAAGAACGAATTAGTGATCTAGAAGACCAACTGATGGAAAAGAAGGAAAAAGAGGAGGCCAGGGAGAAACAACTCAAAATCCATGAAAACAGAATCAGAGAAATAAGTGACACCATGAAACATTCCACTGTCAGAATTATTGGGATCCCTGAGGGGGTGGAGAGAGAGAGGACTAGAAGATATATTTGAGCAAATTGTAGCTGAGAACTTCCCTAATCTGGGGAATGAAACAAACATTCATGCCCTAGAGGCAGAGAGGACCCCTCCCAAGAGCAAAACAGGCCAACGCCCTGCATGTAATATTAAAAATCACAAATCTTAGAACCAAGGAAACCATCTTAAGGGCAGTTAGGGGGAAGAGATTCCTTACCTACAGAGGGAGGAACATCAGAATAACGTCAGACCTATCCACAGAGACCTGGCAAGCCAGAAAGGCCTGGCAAGACATATTCAGGGTACTAAATGAGAAGAACATGCAGTCAAGAATACTTTATCCGGCAAGGCTGTCATTTAGAATGGATGGAGAGATACAGAGCTTCCAAGACCAGCAAAAACTGAAAGAATATGTGACCACTAAGTCAGCCCTGCAAGAAATATTAAGGGGGATTCTATAAAAGGAGAAAGACCCCAAGAGTGATATACAACAGAAATTTACAGAGACAATCTATAGAAACAAGGTCTTCACAGGCAACATGATGACAATAAATTCATATATTTCAATAATCACTCTCAAAGTGAATGGCCTAAATGTTCCCATAAAATGGCATAGGATTGCAGACTGGATAAAAAGACAGGACCCATCCATATGCTGCCAACAAGAGACTCATTTTGAACCTAAAGATACATCCAGACTGAAAGTGAAGGGCTGGAGATCCATCTTCCATGCCAACGGACCTCAAAAGAAAGCTGGGGTAGCAATTCTTATATCAGACAAATTAGATTTTAAGCTAAAGACTGTAGTTAGAGACACAGAAGGACACTATATCACTCTTAAAGGTTCTATCCAACAAGAAGATCTAACAATTGTAAATATCTATGCCCCCAACATGGGAGCAGCCATCTACATAAGCCAACTGTTAACCAAAATAAAGAGTCATATTGATAACAATACATTAATTGTAGGAGACCTCAATACTCCACTCTCAGCAATAGACAGATCATCTAAGCAGAAAATCAACAAAGAAACAAGAGCTTTGAATAACACACTGGACCAGATGGACCTCATCGATATATACAGAACATTCCACCTTAAAACAACAGAATACTCATTCTTCTCAAGCGCACACGGAACTTTCACCAGAATAGACCACATACTGGGTCACAAATCAGGTCTCAACTGATACCAAAAGACTGAGATTATTCCCTGCATATTTTCAGACCATAATGTTTTAAAACTGGAACTCAATCACAAGAAAAAATTTGGAAGAAATTCCAACACTTGGAAGCTAAAGACCACTCTACTCAAGAATGTGTGTGTCAACCAGGAAATCAAAGAAGAACTTAAACAATTTATGGACACCAATGAGAACAAAAACACATTGGTCCAAAACCTATGGGATACTGCAAAGGCGGTCCTAAGGGGGAAATACATAGCCATCCAAGTCTCGCTCAAAAAAACAGAAAAATCCCGAATTCACCAACTAACTCTACACCTAAAAGAACTAGAGAAAAAGCAACAAACGATGCCTAAGCCATGCATTAGAAGAGAAATAATTAAGATTAGGGCAGAGATCAATGAATTAGAAACCAGAAACACAGTAGATCAGATCAATGAAACTAGAAGCTGGTTCTTTGAAAGAATTAATAAGATCGATAAACCACTGGCCAGACTTATCCAAAAGAAAAGAGAAAGGACCCAAATTAATAAAATTATTAATGAAAGGGGAGAGATCACGACTAATACCAAGGAAATAGAAACAATTTTTAGAAATTATTATCAACAACTATATGCCAATAAACTAACTGAGCAATCTGGATGAAATGGATGCCTTCCTGGAAACCTATAAACTGCCAAGACTGAAACAGGAAGAAATTGACAACCTGAATAGGCCAATAACCAGTAGCAAGATTGAAGCAGTGATCAAAAACCTCCCAAAAAACAAGAGCCAGGGGCCTGATGGATTCCCTGAGAAATTCTGCCAAACATTCAAAGAAGAAATAATACCTATTCTCCTGAAGCTGTTTCAAAAAACAGAAACAGAAGGAAAGCTTCCAGACTCATTCTATGAGGCCAGCATTACCTTAATCCCCAAACCAGGCAAAGACCCATCAAAAAGGAGAATTTCAGACTGATATCCCTGATGAATATGGACTCCAAAATCCTCAACAAAATCCTAGCTAATAGGATCCAACAATACATTAAAAGGATCATCCACCACGACCAAATGGGATTTATCCCCGGGATGCAAGAGTGCTTCAACGCTCGCAAATCAAGCAATGTGATAGGAACACATTAATAAGAGGAGAGAGAAGAACCATATGGTCCTCTCAGTTA
Source organism: Mirounga angustirostris (assembly GCF_029215605.1). Classification (NCBI taxonomy): domain Eukaryota; kingdom Metazoa; phylum Chordata; class Mammalia; order Carnivora; family Phocidae; genus Mirounga; species Mirounga angustirostris. The sequence goes on from NW_026991712.1 coordinate 158,984,245, forward strand.
ATGCAGAAAAAGCATTTGACAAAATACAGCATCCTTTCCTGATTAAAACTCTTCAGAGTATAGGGATAGAGGGAACATTCCTCAAGTTCATAAAATCCATCTATGAAAAACCCACAGCAAATATCATCCTCAATGGGGAAAAGCTGAGAGCCTTTCCCTTAAGATCAGGAACACGTCAAGGATGCCTGCTCTCGCCACTATTGTTCAACATAGTACTAGAAGTCCTAGCAACAGCAATCGCACAACAAAAAGAAATAAAAGGTATTCAAATTGGCAATGAAGAAGTCAAACTCTCTCTCTTTGCAGATGGCATGATACTTTATGTGGAAAATCCAAAAGACTCCACCCCCAAATTACTAGAACTCATACAGCAATTCAGTAATGTGGCAGGATACAAAATCAATGCACAGAAGTCAGTTGCTTTCTTATACACTAACAATGCAACTGTAGAAAGAGAAATTAGAGAAATGATTCCATTTACAATAGCACCAAAAACCATAAGATACCTTGGAATAAACCTAACCAAAGAGGTAAAGGATCTATACTCTAGGAACTACAGAACGCTGAAGAAGAAACTGAAGAAGACACAAAAAGATGGAAAAACATTCCATGCTCATGGATCCCAAGAATAAACATTGTTAAAATGTCTATGCTACCCAGAGCAATCTATACCTTCAATGCCACCCCGATCAAAATTCCAATGACATTTTTCAAAGTGCTGGAACAAACAATCCTAAAATTTGTATGGAATCAGAAAAGACCCCAAATCGCCAAGGAAATGCTGAAAAAGAAAAACAAAGCTGGGGCATCACGTTCCTGATTTCAAGCTATATTACAAAGCAGTGATCACCAAGACAGCATGGTACTGGCACAAAAACAGACATATAGACCAATGGAACAGAATAGAGAGCCCAGATATGGACCCTCAACTCTATGGTCAAGTAATCTTCAACAAAGCAGGAAAAAACATGCAATGGAAAAAAGACAGTCTCTTCAATAAACGGTGCTGGGAAATTGGACAGCCACATGCAAAAGAATGAAACTTGACCATTCTCTAACACCATACACAAAGATAAACTCAAAATGGATGAAAGACCTCAATGTGAGACAGGAATCCATCAAAATCCTAGAGGAGAACATAGGCAGTAACCTCTTCAACATCGGCTACAGCAACTTCTTTCAAGATATATCTCCAATGGCTAGTGAAACAAAAGCAAAAATGAACTTTTGGGACTTCATCCAGATAAAAAGCTTCTGCACAGCAAAGGAAACAGTCAACAAAACAAAGAGGACATCCACAGAATAGGAGAAGATATTTGCAAATGACACTACAGACCAAGCACTGATTTCCAAGATCTATAAAGAACTTCTCAAACTCAACACCCAAAAAACAAATAATCAAGTCAAAAAATGGGCAGAACACATGAACAGGCACTTCTCAAAAGAAGACATACAAATGGCTAACAGACACATGAAAAATGTTCATCATCATTAGCCATCAGAGAAATTCAAATCAAAACCACATTGAGATACCACCTTACATCAGTTAGAATAGCAAAAATGGACAGGGCAAGAAACAACAAATGTTGGAGAGATTGTGGAGAAAAGGGAACCCTCCTACACTATTGGTGGGAATACAAGTTGGTACAGCCACTTTGGAAAACAGTGTGGAGGTGCCTCAAAAAATTAAAAATAGAGCTACCCTGTGACCCAGCAATTGCACTCCTGGGTATTTACCCCAAAGACACAGATGTAGTGAAAAGAAGGGCCGTATGCACCCCAATGTTCATAGCAGCAATGTCCGCAATAGCCAAACTGTAGAAAGAGCCGAGATGCCCTTCAACAGATGAATGGATAAAGAAGATGTAGTCCATATATACAGTGGAGTATTACTCAGCCATCAGAAAGGATGAATACCCAACTTTTACATCACATGGTTGGGACTGGAGGAGATTATGCTAAGTGAAATGAGTCAAACAGAGAAAGTCAATTATCATATGGTTTCACTTATTTGTGGAACATAAGGAATAGCATGGAGGACATTAGGAGAAGGAAGGGAAAAATGAAGGGGTGGAAATGGGAGGGGGAGAGGAACCATGAAAGACTATGGACTCTGAGAAACAAACTGAGGGTTTTAGAGGGGACGGGGGTGGGGGGATGGGTTAACCTGGTGATGGGTATTAAGGAGGGCACATACTGCATGGAGCACTGGGTGTTATACTAAAACAATGAATTGTGGATCACTACATCAAAAACTAATGATGTATTGTATGGTGACTAAGATAACATAATAAAATGAAAATAAATTTTAAAAAACATGCACTTGAGGAAAATGAAAAGTGATCCCAAAAGTCTGAGAAGGAATGGCACGTAAATAAGTGATAAATATGTATGTAAATCCAAACGTTGTCTGTATAAAATAATTCTAATAATATCTAATTTATTAAGTTAAAAGAACAGAATTAAAATGCAGAAAATAATCACTTATAAGTCAAGTGAAGATGTGATCAGTAGTAAAGAGTTTTAAAGTCTTTGCAATATTCTTTGAGTTGTTTAAACTTGGATTTGCAAATATATCATAAAATTTCAAGGATAATCACCCAAAGAATAGATATAGGTTTTAAATTTAAAACAAATAGAGAGGGGTAAAAAAAAAAAAAAAAAAAACCCTAGCCACTTAAAAAACAATATACAAAAACCAAAAGGTAAGAAAGGAGGGAAAAAACAGAAAAATGGACAAATAAAATTAAAATGTAAGTATAGGGGTACCTGGGTGGCTCAGTCAGTTAAGTGTCCGACTCTTGATATCAGCTTGGGTCTTGATCTCAAGGTTGTGAGTTCAAGCCCCACATTGGACTCCACACTGGGTGTGGAGCCTACTTAAAAAAAAAAGGTAAGATAGTATAAACACAGCAAATATACCAATAACTACACTAAAAGCAAATAGACTAAATCTGCCAGTTAAAAGGCACAGATGAGGGGGGAGGAGGGAGAATTCAGCTTTAAATTGTTTTGTTTTGTTTTTTTCAGCTTTAAATTGTTAACAAGAGATATACCTAAAGCATAAGGCCATGAAAAGGTTGAAATAAAAGTATGGAAAAAGATAATAACCAAAAGAAAGCTGGAATAGCTATAGTAATATCAAACAAAGTAAATTTCTAGATGAAAAGCATCACTAGTGAAATAAAAGGTCAGTGCATAGAGATAAAAAATTCAATTCTCCATGAAGATACAACAACTCTAAACTTGTATATACCTCTTAAAACATCCACGAATTACATCTTTTTAAACAATGAAAGTACTGTAGAGAGAAACTGACATATCTACTACTCAAAGAAATTTCACATTTTTTTCCCTCAATTATTGATGGGTCAAACAAACAAAAATAAATGGGCACCTATAGATGTTGGCACCTACCATTAGAGAATATATATTGTACTCAAGCACACATGAAACATTGTAAAAATTGATCACCTATTAGGCCATAAAACAATTATCAACAATAAAAAAAGTAAAGACTTGAAAGAGGTATGGAAGTTCATATACTCAAATCTTCTCTTTAAGAAACAAAAGCTCACCTACTTTAGGAAGTCTTCCTCAATCACCCTTCTCTAGCACTGATACCACTGACTTCAATCCTCAGATTGATATTTAAATATGGCTTCTTTCATTTTAATTAATGGATACATGAGTAATTACTATTTTACACATGTATATATTAATCTCCCCCAAAGAAATCACATATTTCGAAGAAGTGTATCTAAGTCAATTTGTCTTACTCTTACAAATAAAAAGAGCTTCACAACTCAGTGGATAAATGAAGGAGCAACATGTCAGGTAGAGAACAAACTTAAAGGAGGGCATCAGGCCTGAAGGTAGCATTTTCTTTGGAGTCCCTCATTTCACAGATTAGACCCAGCCCTTTGGATGTGGACAATTTATGCCCAGTCCATGGATAAGAAGACTTGTCCATTGACAACGTGTACAGCAGAGACAAGGGACCTAGAGATGAATCCTGACTTCCCCATTTAATAGCTTGGTGAACTTGACAAGTCTCTAAACCTCACTGAGGCAGTTGCTACATCTGTAAAACGGGAATAATATCCACTTCTCACACCTATTGTGAGAACTAAAAGTCAATGTTGAGTGTATCTAGCATGCAGTAAGTGCTCCATGAATATTTCCTTCTCCTTTCCTAAGGAAGAAAGAGGAACTTATGTTTTTCCTCAAGAGTCTGGACTGAAAAAGGAAAATTGCATCTTACCTGGGAAGTGGTCATCTCTTCTTCCTCCTAGGCAAGGTCAGGGAGTTAAGGAGGCAGAGCTGGAGGAGGAAGGAGCCATGAGACACCAAGCCTTCCTTGCAGCTCCCAGAGAGTGTGGCCATTGTTCTGCCTTGTCTGAACCATTCCCTCAACCCCCCTGCCCTATGTTGCCTTCTTTTCTCCATGCTACAGATTGTTCACCATCTCAGTTAAGTTGTCCTTCCTCTGTTCTGAGTCAAACCTCGACAGTGTCTCCCTGTTCGCTGAAAGTGGTCACGTGACCCAAGCCTTGCTAAGTAACCTCTGCAGCCCCAGCAGCTCCACAATCCCGTCCTCCTCCACACCCCAGCCTTGGCTCAGTTTTGGCAGGCCTCAGGTCACAGGTGTGTCCCCTCAAGGACGGGTTCCAGCTGCCTGTGTTGCTGCAGCCTTCATTCATTAGTGCATGGCTTGTTCCCACTGGCTCAGGAACAGCATGTCCTTGGCTGGCAACTTTCTCCAGGGCTCCAAATCTCTATCCGGCCCCCTCCCCCCAACAAGTCTTCGAAAACCCAACCGGGCTCAAAGCTCCGCTAAGCACCTCTCAGGATACATACCTGGAGGAACACGGGCTAGGGACCTCTGGACAGAAGAACGGCAACGCAGGCGACCAAACACTTTAGGGAGAAACCTGAGGCACCAAAGGTTGGATGCCCCCGGGGCCACACTGCTCTGAGAGGGGAGACACAGGATCGCGGCCCCGACCTGGGAGGCGCTCAGAGCCGGAGCAGCCGGTCACAGGGCTGCGGAGCCAAGCCTGGAGTCGGAAGGAGAAAGGGATCCACGAGCCACTTGGAGGCAGATGCCACTAACCCCCGTCGGAGATGAGCAGAGCACCGTGAGGTGAGTGCTTTAGAGAACCCGAAATGTTCCCACCCTCTACAGTCAAATCTCGGCATCACACTCTTTTCGAGACCATCGCCCCCGGGGCCCCAGATTTGGGGGTTCAAGTCCCTCCATCGCACCCGCACTCCGGCGTTCTGATCTCCATCGTTCCGCTGACCCCTACTGCCCCTGTAAGCCCCAGTCTCTCCGCGAGTGACTGCTGGCGCTGCGAAGAGCTCGGTGGCCGGGACTAAGCCCGCCGCCCGGCAGCACTGCGCCTGCGCGCGGGGAGCCCGCGGCACCTCCCACAAGACCCCGCGGCGCGCCGCCTCAGTGCCCCCCGGCTGCCGGGTGAGCAACCTGGCCCCGCGACGTGCAGAGATTCCTCTGCCAGCCCTGCCGGTAGGTAGGAAAGTCACTTTTTAATTTCAGTTCCTGGGATCCTCAGTGGGAGGACGTTCTCCCTCCTTCCGATGTGGAAGCTTGCGCCGCACGGCAGAGCTCCGAGCCCGAGCCTCGCACTTGGGAGTCTGGCTTCTTAGGGGTTGGGGCTAAGAGACGGGCAGGGACTGGGTCCTCTTATTTGGCCGGTGGTCCTTTCTGGAATGTCATCGCACTGGCTCCTCTGGGCCGGCAGGCGTTCTCAGATAGGGTCGCCCGGGGCCTGGGTGTGCGGCCCTCCCTCTCGCACAGTTCTCTGATGCGTAGCCCCAGCCCAAGGTGACCCCGCCAAACCCCGGGCCTCTCCCCCGTCCCCAGGCAGGACACTTAATGTGATATCGACTTGGCCGCCCTTCCTCCCTCCTGTTTCTATACAGGTTTCCTACCTCCTCCTTGTAAGCAGCCTCAATCTGCACGAGGGCATCTCTTAGAATCCTCACTTGATTTTTGGAGCAAACCCCGGGGGGCATTCTCCCCCAAGGCTTGATTCATGGCTGCTGGTTTCCATCCCCACCCGCCAACTAATCTTGAAGTTATTTCAGGTGGTGGGGGTTGTCAGAACAGGTCTGGGGAAATGGTGGAGGATGGAGAAGCCTGTTTGGTCACCTTTTAGTAAGTCCTGGAAATGGAGAGGTTGTCTGGCCCCCAGTTATTTATGGCTCTCTTTACATTGTGGGGTGCTTAATGCCTCACCTCTTAATCCTAGTTTCCATCTGAACTAAAGGACAAATCCCAGTTAACGTCATGTTCTGCACCTGTGACTCTGGTAGTCGGCCCTGTTCACAAATGTTCTGGGTTCCCTCCTCTTTCCAGTACATGGTAGGACTGCAATTTCCCATCCCTTGGAAGTTAGTGATGACAGTGCAAACTGGCCACAAAATATGAGCAGAAGTACTGTATGCCACTTCCAAAGGGATCTTTTAGGAGCCAATGCACAATTTGTCATGTTTCTTTTCCCTCTGCCCCAGAAATTGTAATGTTCAGTGTGTAGGCAGCCTCTAAAATGACCCCCAATTATCCCCTGCACACTTCAGGTCTCTGTCACATTTTGGTAATTCTCGAAATTTCAAACTTTCTCATTTTTATATTTGTTATTGTGATCTATGATCAGTGATTACCACTTGCTGAAAGCTCAGATGATGCTTAGCATTTTTTAACCAGAAAGTATTTTTTCAATTAAGGTATGTACATAGTGTTTTTAAACATAATGGTATTGCACACTTATACAGACCACAGTATATACAGTATATACACACATATACATGTAATATAACACATATACATACAGTATATATAGTATATATATACATATACAGGCTTATAACATTTTAAGATTTTATTTGTGATCTTTCAGCCTCCATTCTTTTTTATTTGTCAGAGAGAGAGCACAAGCAGGGGGAGTGGCAGGCAGAGGGAGAAGCAGGCTCCCCGCTGAGCAAGGAGCCCAATGCAGGACTTGATCCCAGGACCCTGAGATCATGACCTGAGCCAAAGTCAGACACTTAACCAACTGAGCCACCCAGGCACCCCTGGGCTTATAACTTTTAAATGCACTGGAAAACCAAAAAAATTTGACTTGCTTTATTGCAGCAGTCTGGAACTGAACCTGCAATATCTCCAGGGTACGTGTGTACTTCAGTGACAACCCCTGTGTTAGTTATAGGGGATTAAACTGCTGTAACAAATAGACTTCCCAATGCATTGGCTCAAGCAAAATAGGAGTTCCCTCCTCTTCCTTATTTCACAGTACAGGGTAGGTGGTCCATGTTGGTGTGCAGCTCTCTCCCATGTGGTCATTCAGTGACTTAGTCCGTTAAGGCTGCTATAACAAAATGCCATAGACTGGGTAGCCTACAAAGAACAGAAATTTCTCATAGTTCTGAAGGCTGAAAAGTCTGAGATCAGGGTGCAGCATGGTCAGGAGAGGGACCTCTTCAGGCTGGCAGACTTCTTGTACCATCACATGGCAGAAGGGGCTAGTGAGCTCTGTGGGACCTCTTTTGCAAGGGTACTAATCCCAATCATGAAGTCTGCCCTGATGACCTAATCATCTCCCAAAGGCCTCACCTCCTAATACCATCACCTTGGGCATGAAGTTTTCAACATATGAATTTGAGGAGAACACAAAAGTTCAGACCATAGCAGTGATCCAGACTATAGTGGCTCTGCCCTCTTCAACACATTACTTCCAAGGCTGCTCTGGCTGACAGTCTAGCCACCAGAAGAGCATCTCCACTCCCAACACCCTAGTCCAAAGCACCATCATCTGTTGTCTGGACTTTGGAACAACTGCCTCTTAACTGGTCTCCCTATTTGCCATCTTGCCATCCCTACTATCTATCCCCCACACACAGCCAGGGAGAACTTTTCAAAAGTAAATCAGACTATACCAGTCTTCTGCTCAAAATCTTCACAACCTTCCCATCACATTTAGAATGCAATGTCACATACTCTGGAAACCTATCTAATGCACAAAACTCATCTCCACATCTCTCCTCCAGCCACACTGGAATTCTTGCTGGTTCTCAACAGGCCAGACTCACTCTTGCCTCAGGATCCTTGCAGGATCTTCCCAGTGCTCCTTCCTTTACTGCATTCAGGTCTCGGCTTAAAGGTCTCTTCTCAGAGGACTTCCTTTGCTACTCCATCTTAGTTTCCTATCACATTCAATGTCCTCACAGGTTTTAAAGAGTTTTACTGGTCAATACCTAAGATGATCATTTATTTGTTTCTTGTTGAGTAAAGTGCTGGTATCTTACGTTTTTTGGTCACTGCTGTGTTATCAGTATACAGTTAGAACAGGGGTAGGCAATCTACACCCGAGGAACAAATCTGTTTTTCTGCCTGTTTTTGTATATAGTTTTATTAGAATACAACCACACTCATCTGTTTGTGTGTCTTTGGCTGCTTTCATGCTACAGCAACAGAATAGTTGTAACAAATTGTATTGCCCACAAAGCAAGGTAACTGATATCTGGCCCTTTACAGGGAAAGTTTACCACCCTTGATCTATGGCAATTAATATTGATACATCAGCTTCCTATTATTTGATTAGTGGATCTTGTACCACTCCTTTATTTTCTATCCTTTCTGGATGATTTGGCTCCAATCTTGCATGCAGCTTATATTTGGATTTTAAAAAACAATCTGCTAGCCTCTGCTTTGGAAAAGTATGGATTTTTAGGCCTCTTTTTTGTTAAGAAAAAGGAGGAGGAATAAAAAGTATCTCCTTCTCCCTCTTGATTAAAATGCAGTGAAGACAGAGAACCCAGAAACAGTCACTCTGACTTTAAAGATATTTGTACCACTGCTGTGTGATGGAGAGCCTTGCTCAAAACAGACTAAATTAATCCTTTCTCTGCCCAACGTAAAGTGATAACTCTTACACTGATTAAGCACACTTACTGCTTTACTAGTTATAATTAATTTCTAGACTTGAAAAAATTATTTGAACTTTTTTTTTTTAGAGAGAGTGTGTGCACTAGGTGGGGAGGGGCAGAGGAAGAGAAAATCTTATGCAGGCTCCGTGCCCAATGGGGAACCCCACACGTGGCTTGATTTCAAGACCCTGAGATCACGACCTGAGCTGAAACCAAGAGTTGGACGCTTAATCAACTGAGTCACCCAGGCGCCCGGAAAACATTTTTTTTTAAAATAAGAGATAGCGTTAGTTCATGAAATAAATTAGTCATATCACCAATTTACCTTCTTTCTTCCTTCTTTTCTCAAAAAAGTATCAGCCTTTGTTTTTGGAGAGCACCTGATTATCTCCCTTTTGCAATGTAACTTATAAAGTGCTTTTGACATGTTAAAAAAGTATCCCTAAATATAATGCAGGCATTATTATTCCTCAGGATAGTGATTTAATCCATTTGCCTTTATGGTGATTAGTGATATACTTGGACACATTCCTGAGTTTTATTCTTCCTTTGTATTTACCATGCTTTTTCCTTGTTGCTTTAGTTTTCCTTTCCTGTGTTCTACTGGATTTATAGTTTTTATTCCCTTTTTTTCTCTCCAGTGACTTGTGACAGTCTGTTTCTTTTAGTGGGTAGCCTTCAGTTTTTATCATGCATATTCAACAAGGTATAAAGTTAATATCTATCCTCTCCCAGAACACAAATTTATAACACTGTAATCCTGATTCCTACCATTTATTCTAATGTTATCTAGAATATTCATTTCACCTTATTTCTAGCCTTCTCCCAAATTAATCCTTAAATTACTTACACCCAACATAAATTCAGATTTATGAACATGTTTACAATTCATTTGTTCATCAATGTCTCTTGCATTCTATTTCCCCCAGTGGCTGATGTTAATGCTGGTTTTCTCAGAAAAATGAGATTTCAGGTAATATTTTCATTAAAATTTTTTGTATGTTATATGTGGTTTTTTTTTTAAAGATTTTATTTACTTATTTGAGAGAGAGAATGAGAGAGAGCACAAGAGAGGGGAGTTTCAGAGGGAGAAGGAGGCTTCCTGCTGAGCAAGGAGCCCAATGCGGGGCTTGATCCCAGGACCCTGAGATCATGACCTGACCGAAGGCAGACGCTTAACTGACTAAGCCACCAGGCCCCCGTTTTTTGTTTTTGTTTGTTTTTTTTAAATAAGTAGTACTATATAAAAAATAACCTATCTTCATACTGGAAAAAATCAACCTAATGTCTGAGTATAACACTAAACAAAGAGAGTGTTGAGTGTTCCTGTTAAAAGGGGGGAAAATGAGGGGCGCCTGGGTGGCTCAGTTGGTTAAGCGACTGCCTTCGGCTCAGGTCATGATCCTGGAGTCCCGGGATCGAGTCCTGCATGGGGCTCCCTGCTCGGCAGGGAGTCTGCTTCTCCCTCTGACCCTCCTCCCTCTCATGCTCTCTGTATCTCATTCTCTCTGTCTCAAATAAATAAATAAAATCTAAAAAAAAAAAAAAAAAAAAAAAAAAGGTGGGGAAAATGAAAAGTAAAAATATATCCAAATGTGGGGCGCCTGGGTGGCTCAGATGGTTGAGCATCTGCCTTCAGCTCAGGTCATGATCTCAGGGTCCTGGGATTGAGTCCCGCATTGGGTTCCCTGCTCAGTGCATAGCCTGCTTCTCCCTCTCCCTCTGCCACTCCCTCTGCTTGTGCTCTTCTGTCTATCTCTCTATCAAATAAATAAATAAAATCTTAAAAAAAAAATATATATATATCCAAATGTAACATTCTAGAGGGAAGGTGAGTGTAAAAAAAGATATTCTGCTTACATTATATATGACTATTTCAGACACTTTTGACAACTAGACAAATGTGTAGACTTCAAATTTTAAAAAATAGAATCTGGGGATTCTAAGATCAAGTTTGAGCTGAGTGTAAATAGTATTTTGGTTTTCTTCTTGCCAAAATCATGTTCTGGGGTTGAGGTTATCTAGGAAAAGAATGAGGTCAATGGTAGAAAGTTCCCCAGGTAGCAATATGTATGTATCCAGTACTAGAATACTAGGTGTCAAAGAAGTCTGGAAATGTGGGAAAATAATTTTTTTCAGGTTAATGGTCATACTTATTGCTTAATTTTTTTTTAAAGATTTTATTTATTTATTTGAGAGAGAGAGAGAATGAGAGACAGCATGAGAGAGAGGAGAGTCAGAGGGAGAAGAAGACTCCCCGCTGAGCAGGAAGCCTGATGTGGAACTCGATCCCAGGATTCCAGGATCATGACCTGAGCCGAAGGCAGTCGCTTAACCAACTGAGCCACCAAGGCGCCCCCTTACAGCTTTAAATATAGAAGTACTTTGCCCACAAATATGTCTGAGGTTGAAAACATATTAAACATATCACTTGAAAATATAATTAGTTGGGGCACCTGGGTGGCTTAGTTGTTAAGCGTCTGCCTTCAGCTCAGGTCATGATTCCAGGTCCTGGGATCAAGCCCCACATCGGGCTCCCTGCTCCACGGGAAGCCTGCTTCTCCCTCTCCCACTCCCCCTGCTGTGTTCCCTCTCTCACCGTGTCTCTCTGTCAAAGAAATAAATAAAATCTTTAAAAAAGAAAATGTAACTAGTTACTGTGTGAAACTTTTCTTGCAGCATTATTATAATAGCCAAGATATGGGAGCAGCCTAAGTGTCCATCGATGGATAAGTACATGAAGATGTCATGCACACACACACGTATACACATACAGTGTAATTGTTATTCAGGAAGAAGGAAATCTTGCCATTTGCGACATGGATGGAACTTGAGGGCATTATGCTGAGTAAAATAAATCAGACAGAGAAAGACAAATACCATATGAAATCACTTATATACAGAATCTAAAAAAGACCCTGAACTCATACAGAAAACAGATTGGTGTTTGTCAGAGGTAGAGGTCAGGGCGTGGAGAAAATGGGTAAAGGGGATCAAAAGGTACAAAGTCCCAGCTCTAAAATAATTAAGTCCTAGGCATGTAGTGTACAGCATGGTGAATACTATGTTGTATGTTTGAAAGTTGCTGGGAGAGCAAATCTTAAAAGTTCCCATCACAAGAAAAAAATTCGTAACTGTGTGGTGATGGATATTCACTTGACTTATTGTGAACATTTCACAATGTATATAAATATCAAATTACGTTGTACACCTGGAACTAATACAATGTTATATGTCAGCTATATATCTCAATTTTTAAAATTTAGCAATATCTATTTGTAAAAATATATTCAAGAAACTAAAACACTACAATAACTTGGGATCAGAGAAATCATTAACAACACAGGTCTTGGCTTAGATAAGAGTCTTCCAATTACCTTTTACTTCACCAGTTTTTAAATTTATGAAAGATGAGGAAGATAATGTCAGTAGAGGTGGTAAAAACCTTTATGTGTAGTTAGTATAAGGCAATAAAGGAAATCTTCATTATTATAAGAGTGCAAAAAAAAACCCAGCTGAATTTTTCTTACTTTTGGAAAATTTGAAGAGTATCAAAAGTCTCAAGCTTCTATATTTTAACAGTGACTACTCTAAGGATTATGTTTGAGGCGCCTGAAATAATATATAAAAAATCAGTTAGCAATAAAGAACACCTAAACCAGAATGCTTACTAACCATTCTTAGTATTACAAAATTCTAGTCTTTCAATAAACTATAATTTGCTCAATAAAAAAAAAGAGTCTTCCAATTAAGTATAAATACCTAGTGCTCCTTGTAACCCTATTTTACTCAATAATATAGTTTCTTTATTTATTTGAGAAAGAGTGAGGGTGCCTTGGTGGCTCAGTAAGTGTCTGCCTTCGGCTCAGGTCATGATCCCAGGGTCCTGGGATCAAGTCCCGTGTCAGGCTCCCTGCTCAGCGGGAAGCCTGCTTCTCCCTCTGTCTCTCCCTCTCCCTCTGCTTGTGTTCCCTCTCTCACTGTGTCTGTCAAATAAATAAATAAAATCTAAAAAAAAAAAAAAAAAAGAGTGAGCCTAAGTTTGAGTAGGGGGAGAGGCAAAGGGGGAGAGAATCTCAAGCAGACTCCCCACTGAGTGCAGAGCCTGATGCAGGGCTCAATCTCATGACCCTGAGATCATGACCTGAGCCAAAATCAAGAGTTGGACACCTAAGCAACTAAGCCACTCAGGCACCCCTAAACATGATGTTTAAAAAAAAAAACTTTAGGGCACCTGGGTGGCTCAGTTGGTTAAGCGACTGCCTTCGGCTCAGGTCATGATCCCGGAGTCCCGGGATCGAGTCCCGCATCGGGCTCCCTGCTCAGCGGGGAGTCTGCTTCTCCCTCTGACCCTCCTCCCTCTCATGCTGTCTCTCATTCTCTCTCTCGCAAATAAATAAAATCTTAAAAAAAATAAAATAAAATAAAAACTTTAAATTCAATTTTACTTAAACAATCTGCATACTTGATTAGTTGACATAATGTTCTGCACACCTCACACTTAATCTCAAAATGTTGCTAATTTATGCATTTGCATAATATGTACACAGCATAGACCAGTTCCCCCTTCTCAAACATGAGCTCTAGCCCCATGAAATGCATTAGAATTAGTGGGATTCATGACTTTGTTTGAGTGCCTGACAATGACTTAGTTTTAATAGGAAAAAATTTTCTTTGTTTCAACTTTTCAAACATTTAATTTTGGTTCATACTTAGCTAATTCTTTTACTCTATTAATTACAGCATTTAAGAAAGGGAGCAAACATTTTAGTTCATAGAGCTCAGACTATAACATCAGATAACACTCCCAGCCTCCTCATTCTCAGTCTGCCCCCCGATGCACAAGACCTCTCTTAAGAGCCTCGCATAATTCTCACAGCAATGAGACATTCTACACCCCTAAGGGCGTCTTCTTGCTGTCTTAAAGTTTGTACTTGCTCAGATGCTATTACTGCTAAGGACAGGAGCTGAGAAAGAACTAGGAGGGGAAGAGTAATGTTAAATAAAGCAAAACGACAGCTTTAAAAGGAAATGAGAGATAAGGCAGTTGAACTTGGGAAAAGCTCCCTGAGTTTATAATTTGTTTACATATACACTTTTGTGGTTTGCCAAATGATTTGGTGTGACTACCTGTTTAATTAGCATGTAGTCTTAGTTATTGAAAACTTTGTGAGACAGGCTTAACTTAGATCTGATGGATATTCTGAAAATCACTCTCATGCGTAAGTCTTCACCCATCACCACCTACAAAAATGCTCAAGAAAGAAAAATAATTCCAAGTTCATACGTTTAATCCAAAAACTTAGGCTTGCAAGAGAAAACCTGACTTGGTGAATTTAGGTTCAAGCTCAATGCTGTATAAGCCTTACAACCACCAAAGAAAGGGTTTAAAGACTTTTTTACATTATCAACGAACATTTAAAGTGAAATATAAAATTTCCACTTAAACTATTGTTGGTTCATGTGTTTTAAAAGAGAAAACACAGAATTTACATAATGTCAAATTATAAAATAGCTGCCAAGCAGCTCATGAAAGCAGAAAAGCTTTTCAAATAGCTTGATGCAACACCTAGGCTAGTCACCCAGAAACTTCCAAACAAGCCTGAGATATTGCTAAATCAATTTCCAAAACAAGAAAGTAATAATTTTCTTCCAGAAGTCTCTGCAAAGTATCATGCCACCTAATTTTTCTAAACAAAGTACCCCAATTATAAGCTACTTGAGCTAGGTTCACTCCTACTTATGTACCTGTGCCAGGGAAATAGGATGGCTTTTATTTACATGACTATTTACCTGAAGAAATGCCTCTCTTCCTGTACTAAGTGCTTAGAGTACGAAACACAGCTGCTTTCTTTCTTCAGTGACTAATCAGGATTAAACACACACACACACACACACACACTTTGGTGTTCTGCATAGACAAGAAAACATATTATCCAATGTCCTCAGCTGAGCAGAGGCAGTACAAGACTTCATCACTGTCCCTAACTTCTATTATTTAAAAGGAGGCTCCAGAAGGCTCGGGCACAGGTGCCACAGCTTTACACAGGTGCCACGAAATGGTCTATAAAATAAGCCGTACGATTTCACTTATAACTGGCCAACCTGCATATGGTGATTTTAGGTTTGAAGAGACAATGATGCTGTTTACCAGACATAATCCTGGTTGAGAGTTTTATTTATACATTTTTTATTACAATAAAATATACACTCCATAAAATTTACTATTTTAACCATTTTAAGTGTACAATTCGTTGGCATTAAGTACAATCACAATGTTGTGTAACCATCACCATAACAGATAAAATTTTGTGTAAGTGCCTAGCATGTATTTCAAACCTATGGCTATACAAATTTAAGCAATGCATTAATTGTATTTGTATAACTTGTATGACAATCGTAAACCGGGGCAGTACATATATGTAATTATAGTCAGCTTGATGCCTTGATTTTTAAATTTTTTACAACTTCCTCGTTTTATGCTATACAGTAAAATTGTCAATTTATAACTCAAAATTTTCTATAATCTTCTCAATAAAATTAGTAGTATCACAGAATATGAATTTCAGAACATGCTTTTCCATATCTATCCAATTGACAGTTTTTCTCATGATGAATTCTTTGCCGCTTTATTAAAAGGCTAACTAATTGTAAGTTTTCCCACATTCACACAGCTTCCCTGTTTTTATGACTCCTTTGATGGAGAATGAGAGTCTTCAGGTTAAAAGATTTCCCACATGCACTACGTTTGTTTTGTTGCTCTGCTGTATGAGTTAAGTAATGTTTAAGGAGATGTGACTTCTTGATGAAGGCTTTGCCACATTTAGTACACCCATGGGGTTTCTCGCCTGTATGAATCCTCTGATGCATGACTAGCACTGAGAAGTCTGCAAAGGCTTTGCCACATTCTCTACATCGGTACGGTTTCTCTCCTGTATGAATTCGAGAATGTTTATAAAGGGATGAGCTGTACCTGAAGGTTTTCCCACATTCTTTACATTCAAATGAGTTCTCAAATGTATGCGATTTCACATGTTGGGTAAAGGAGGAGTGCCAAGTGAATGACTTCCCGCACTGATGGCATTCGTAAGTTTCTCTCCCACGTGGAGTCTCTGGTGGACCACCAGTTGTGCTTTATGCATAAACGCTTTCCCACAATCATTGCATACATAGGGCCTCTCTCCACTATGAATTTTTTGATGAGCTATAAGGTGTCCCTTACTGTTAAAGGCTTTCCCACAGTCATTGCATTCAAAGGTTTTTTTTTTTCCCCTTGTATGTTTCTTTTCATGTCTAATGAGGCAAGACTTCTTTTGGAAGGCTTTCCCACATTCAGGGCATCCAAAGGTTTTTTTTTTCTTGTAGGCTTTTTTTCATGCTTAATGAGACAAAACTTGTTTCTGAAGGCTTTTCCACATTCCTTGTATTCATAAGAGTTTTCGCGGATATAACTTTTATTATAACTGAGCAAGTGTGAATTAGGTTGCAGACTCTTTCCATTTGACTCACATTTACATTGTGTTTGTCTTAAAGAAATATATTTTATACTCAGATTATAATTTTGGACTCTCTCCTTGGTCAGTGTTTTCTCGAAGGTGAGCATATCTTGGTTCAAAAAATTGTCTTTGCTTCCCTCCTCTCTCTCTAGTGCATCACTGAGTAAGCAGATAACTTCTAAAAAGGTGTAAAATGAAATATTCCCAGTTACTCTTTCCAATCTCATGTTATAAAAAGAAAAAAATTTGAAGTATATAATGCCGGCAAGGATGCCTATTCTGACCACTTCTATTCAACATAGTCCTGAAGTCCTAGCAAGACCAATTAGGTAAGAAAGAAGTAAAGGTATCCAAACTAGAAAAGAAGACATAAAAATATCTCTGTTCACAGATGATATGATCTCATATGTAGAAAACCCTAAAGATTCCACAAAAAAACACTATTAGAGCTAATACTCAAATTTGGCAAAGTTGCAGGATGCAAAGTCAGCATACAAAAATCTGTGTGTTTCCATACACTAAAACAATCCAAAAAGGAAATTAAGAAAACAATCCTATTTACAATAGCATCAGAAAGAATCAATTAGGAATAAACTTAACCAAGGAGGTGGAAGACTTGTATACTGACAACTACAAAATACTGCTGAAAGAAATTAAAGACAAGTAAATGGAAAGACATCTTGTGTTCATGGACTAGAAGACTTAATATCGTTAAAATGTCCATACTAACCAAAGTGATCTATAGATTCAATGCAATTCCAATGGCATTTTTTGCAGAAATAGAAAAAACAATTCTAAAATTCATATGGAACCACAAAGGATTCAAACAGCTAAAACATTCTTGAGAAAGAAGAAGCAGGAGGCCTCACACTTCCTGACTTGAAACCATGTTACCAAATTACAGTAATCAAATCAGTATGGTACTGGCATAAAGACAGACATATAGATCAGTGGAACAGAAGAGAGAGCCCAGCAATAAACCCATGCTTATATGGTCTTCAACAAGTGAGTCAAGACTACACAATGGGGAAAGGAATCTCCAACTAATGGCTGATATCTGGGAAAACTAGACATCCACCTGTAAAAGAATGAAAATGGACCCTAATCTTACACCATATACAAAAATGTATTAGAGACTTAAAATGTAAGACCTGAAACTATAGGGCGCCTGGGTGGCTCAGTTGGTTAAGCGACTGCCTTCGGCTCAGGTCATGATCCTGGAGTCCCTGGATCGAGTCCCGCATCAGGCTCCCTGCTCGGCAGGGAGTCTGCTTCTCCCTCTGACCCTCCCAACCCTCCCCCTTCTCATGTGCTCTCTCTCTCAGTCTCTCTCTCTCAAATAAATAAATAAAATCTTTAAAAAAAAAAAAAGACCTGAAACTATAAAACTCCTAGAAGAAAACATAGGGGAAAAGCTTCATGTGATTGGTTTTGGCAAAGACTTCTTGCAGGACTCCAAAAGCACTGGCAGCAAAAGCAAACATAGACAAGTGGGACCACATCAAATTCAAAAGCTTCTGTGCAGCAAAGGAAACAATCAGCAGAGTGAAAAGGCAACCTACAGAAGGGAGAAAATATTCTAAAAACATTTATCAGATAAGAGGTTAATATCCCAAATCCATAAGGAACCCCCACAAGTCAACAGCAAAAATAATGGGCAAAGGACTTGAATAGACCTATCTCCAAAGGAGACATAAATGGTCAACAGGTATGAAAAGATGTTCAATATCATTAATCAGGGAAATGCAAATCAAAACCACAGTAAGATCACACCTTGCATCTATTAGATGTCTATTACAAAACAACAACAACAACAAATAACCAGTACCAGCAAAGCCTGGTGCACTGTTGCTGGTAATGTAAGATGATGGAGCCACTGTGGAAAACAGTATGGAATTTCCTCAAAATATCAAAAATAGAACCACTATACGATCCAGGAATCCCACTTCTGGGCATTTATCAGAAAACTGAAAACGGGATTTCCTAGAGATGTTTACACTCTCATGTTAATTGCAGCATTATTCACAATAGCCAAGAATTGGAAATAATCTAATGTTAATCAACAGATAAAGGTATGAAGAAAATATAGCATATACATATGTACTTTTATTTTTTTATTTTTTATTTTTTAAAGATTTTATTTATTTGACAGACAGAGACACAGTGAGAGAGGGAACACAAGCAGGGGGAGTGGGAGAGGGAGAAGCAGGCTTCCCGCGGAGCAGGGAGCCCGATGCGGGGCTCGATCCCAGGACCCTGGGACCATGACCTGAGCCGAAGGCAGACGCTTAATGACTGAGCCACCCAGGTGACATACGTACTTTTAAAAAGAAGGAAATCCATCATAAGCTATATGAATGAACCCTGAGGACATTAGGCTAAGTGAATAAGCCAGTCACAGAAGGATAAATACTGCAAGATTCCACTCATATGAGGTATTTAAAATAGTCAAACATATATGAGGCACCTGGGTGGCTCAGTCGGTTAAGCATCTGACTCGATTTAGGCTCAGGTCATGATCTCAGGGTCCTTGGATTGAGCCCTCCGTCGGGCTCCACACTCGGGCGGGGGGGGGCAGGTAGTCTGCTTAGGAATTCTCTCTCCCTCTCCTTCTGTCCCTCCCCCCACTCGCGCTTTCTCTCTCACTCTCAAATAAATCTTTTTTAAAAAAATGACCAGACATAAATTCCTTTTGCATCTATCATCAGTTATTTCCACCACTTGATACAACTTTGTCCTGAAAATGGCTTTTTAGTTATAACCTCTTTCAATCTCCCAGATATAAGTCTCCAGAACCCTGCTTTGCCCATGATACCACACGCTTCAACTCAAATTTCCCATTTTGGTTTCCACACTTAATGACTTCTATTAACTCTGAGGACATGAAACAGAAGACTTCTAGTTTTTAGCAACCTTTGCCTTTATATAGTTTACGATCAAGTAGGTCAATTCTGATTGTTACCATGATGCCACACCTTGCCCAGTGTAACAGCATCACTGCTGAGCTCAAATCCTTACAACGCTAAGTCCACTGATAAAATAATGTTAGGGAAAATGGGAAGAAGATGGTTCTTCATTATTTCTGAAATTTGATTCCCTTCCATTAAGAGGGAATATTAGTGCAACACTCTAGATTCTTAGCTCATTCCTTATTTCTCAAATCTATATGATCTGATTACCTTATAAGAACCAGATGTATGGAAAAGATCTGTGCCCATGTTGAGGAAAAAAAGAAGAACGAAGATTTTAGGAATTAAGAGAACAAAGCAAGGACCTCCATGGAACAGGCAGTGCAAGGAGCCAGGGCAGAGAGGAGAGGGCCCTCCCTCCATACAAAAGCTGAGCAAAGAGAAAGAGTAGCTATGCGAGCAGAGTGAGTGAAGGTGTCATCTGGGGATCTGACGATGTTATGTCAAGTGGACCCAGTCACTTCCAAAGCTGTGTGGCTTTTAAGAAGGGCTTCCTGAAAGAGCTGCTTCAGAGGGACCTGTCCCTCACTGACCGACTGGAATCTCAATTCCAAAGACTCCCATCTGCCTGGTTTTCTTTCATTCACCTGGATGGCGCCAACGTGGGTTCTCCCCCTCCCCCATCCATGGCTCTTGTCCTTGCTCTGCCTTGAAGATCGCTTTTGTTTGGGTAACTGGGCCCCCTGTTCATGGGAAACAACAGAACTGGAAACCAAGTGCTAGAGACAAACGACTACCTCACAATTCAGGTCTGTCTCCTTGAGTCTCAGGGCCTGAAAGGATGACAAACAGGCTTTAGAACAGAAAAGACCCTTCTCCTCCATTTGGGAGGCAGAAGCATAAACCCTCTATCTGTTTATGCATCATCTCAAAGGGGATTAAGAATCTGTGACCACTAACATTCAGGGCCAAACTCAGGAATGCTTCAGAATGTCCACAGCTTCCAACAAGTCCTAAAGGCAGGGTGCTAGGAGTATATTCTTAGTTCCCCTGAAGAGTTACCACCCACTGTCCTTACCCACTGAGATGAGGTTTCTAAAGTTCTCCAACATCACATCCCAATACAAGGTTCTCTGCTCACAGTCAAGCAGCTGCCACTCCTCTGGGGTGAAGTCCACAGCCACATCCGGGAATGTCACTGATCCCTGTAACAGCACATTCATCTTCAACCTGTAGTGAGTACCGCTGGGGAATGTGGAGGGGACTCAGAGCAATTCCTCTGATTATGTTCATTGTTCTGAATTTGCAGTAAGTTATACAGAGTAACTAAAAACTACTATATACTTGACTCAGAATTAAAATTTGTGAGAAAAAAATCATATACAAACTATATACCTATAAACACACACGTATATATACACAGATATATATACATCCATATATATGGGGAGGGAGAGAGGAAGAGAAGGAAAGAGAGAAAATATTAAGTTCACTGAGCATTGCTTTAGTCTCATGTATTCTGTTTATACAAAAGGACACTAAACAATGGTCATATGAAAACTGCTACTGCATTTACACAAATCCCCTACATAATAAATACCCCAATTTTTCTTTCACAGTCCATGCCAGGCAAACTTTTATCTGTGGAATTGTTATACCTTATTCTCTAGGACAAGGCCAAGAATTCACTGATTGGGTATCCTTTTTCTATGACTGCCAAGATTAAGCACACATTTGCATCTCAACATTACAAACAGTGTGCAGACCCAATGGTCTTCACATAGGCTAAGTTTGTATTCAATTTAAATGTCTATCTATATTTGTCCGGTTTCTTATATAGTAATACTTTTCCATGTCAGTATATGGATTCTTATAAGTCCCTGCAAATCCACCAGAAAACAAAGTGAAATTTGAATGAATAATTGGATGGACAGATGGATGGATGGATGAATGTCCTGCCTGGAAACTGGTCATTTTCTGATGCTCATGGAAAAGGACACAGATCTATGAAAACAAGACTTCGGGGATTTCTCTGCCTTTCCAGCCTAGAAATAAGTACTCATATGCCAGCTACAGAAAAGGCTACTTGCAAGTCAGGGAAGTCCACATTCTGGAAGCAATAACTTGTCCACTTTTAATTCTGATATGATAGTAGGAAACTTGGACAAGGATGTTCTCTTTTGGGTAGATGTACATATTTCTTCCCTATTGATCTATTATAATTTACTGTTCATTTCTTATCTGGTGATTTCTTTTCTCCCAGAAATTAATCCTAAAGAAATAAAAAGGGATGGATGCAAAGATTAAAGCCTGGGCTGGGGAGCCAGGCAGCCTGGGTTCAAATTCAGCTACCCTACCTCTTGGCAGTGTGACCCTGACAGAGTTACCTTAACCACTCTGTAGCTCACTTTTCCTATCTGCAAAATTCTGGTAATAATAGTACATATGTCATAGGATTTTATGAAGATTAACTAAGTTAATACATGTAAAGCATTCAGAACAATATATGGCACATGGTAAGCACTTAGTAAAACTATAATTATTTTTAAAAACAAAGGAGAGATAAAAAGTAATGTTTTCACATCATTGCTTATACTATGAAAGCACTGACAACAGCCTAAATATCCATTAATATGGTGTTGATTTTTTAAAAAATGCTATAGGAAGATATTGCTAGAAGAGGTTCCATTTATATTTGTAGGTAAAAAAAGTACATTAAAATACATAATATGATCCTTCCCTGTGCTTTTAAAAAAATATACACACAGGGACACCTAGGTGGTTCAGTAGGTTAAGTGTCTACCTTCGGCTCAGGTCATGATCCTGGGGTCCTGGGATCGAGTCCCACATCGGGTTACTTGCTCGGTAGGGAGCCTGCTTCTCCCTCTGCCTGCCGCTGCCCCTGCTTATGCTCTCTCTCTGACAAATAAATAAATAAAACCTTTTAAAAAAGTATTTGGTGAGATATATCATATTTAAAAAAATATGCACACAGACACAGACACAATCTTGGCAGTCATATATCAAAATGTAAATAACTATTATTTAGGGTTGTAAAGAGATAGCAGGGTCATATGTAACTTTTATACTTGTACTTTCAAAATTTTTTATAATGCATTACTTTTTCAAAGATATATGTACCTATATACATACACACATAAAAAAAAAAACAGCTGTACATATACAATCTACAAAGATACAAAGGCTGTGAGTCCCTACACCATCTTGGTTCCACCTCTTCTAATCTCATCTACTTCAATCTTTCAATCACTCTCTTACAGCTCACCTTGATCAGATCTTCAGCTTTCTTGCTGTTCCTCCCAAATACTGAGGTTGATTACTCAGGATCTCTATACATTCCTTCTGCTGGGACAGTTCTTCCAGGAAAAACCTAGATACTGCACAGCTCACTCTACATTCCCCATGTCATTTAGCAGTGAGGCTTTTCTTGGCCACTTCATATAAAATAGCTTCCCTCACTGTCACCATTACTCTGGACACCCTTACTCCTTTTCCTCAGAGCACAGATTATGTACCTGTTCATTTGGGTTTCATTTATTTCCTTCCACGAAAAAAAAAAAAAAGCTCTGTTTTGTTGACTGTGGTATACCAAACACTAGAACAGTGTTCAGTCCACAACAGATACTTAGCAAATGTTTGCTGAGTGTATTGATGGATAAACCTCTCTTAGTGTTGGTTTTCTCCTTGCTATGCATTTTCTAAAGAAACTTATTAAGCACCTTGGGCCCCAAGGAACTGTGAGGCAGGAAAAAGAACAACATTCTGGGAATTAAAGACTGGATTTGGGCCTGACTTAGCCATTAACAAGCTGTGAGGTTGCAGGCACTCAATGGCCATCTCTGGGCTAGTTTCATTCCTTCTTAAAATGAAGAAGCTAGAAGGTTCTTAAAAGACCTTCTAGGACTACCAGTCATTGATTACTCTGTAAAGTATTTCTGCATTTAGGTAAGGGGAGAGAGGGAATCAGTGTCCCCAAAAGGCAAATGTAACAACAAATGGTATGGAGCCAGCCTAATTCTGGAAGATCCAATGGACTAATAGGAAATGAAGGGAACACATCTGTGGTAATGTGTGTTTGTGAGAGCCCAGAGAGGGAGGGAGAGGGAAGGAGACAAGGACAAAGGGAGGGGCGGCAGATGCAGAGAGGAGGAGAGAATGTGTTTAGCAAAGAAACAGTTTCTTTTGGTAGTAGTTCTTGATTCTTCCTTTCCTTGATCATATCCTCCTCCTCCTCCAAGCGAGTTTCCTTTTCTTGTGGGGCCTGACCACATACACCCAACTCTCTGTTTTTCTGTAATTCTCACCTCTCTCCTCAAATACTTAGGATACCTCTACTGACAAAGTCCTTGAAGGCACTCACATGGAATGCCTTGAGTCAAGCCCTACTCTCACTAGATAAGCAGGACAAACGTTGATTCCTGTCTCTCCTAAAATGGGATAAAAAGTCACAGTTCAAGAGAGTCTCCTCCCCCTTTCCTTCTTCTAGAAAAGATGGACTGGTTGACAGACAAGCAACCCTCCAACTGGAACCTTCACGTTGGGCCCCAAGTCTGTAAACTCACCATCACCTGCGGCCCCAAGTTGGCCTTGTGTGGATTTTAACCAAGGCTGCTGGAAACTGAAACAGGCAGGAATAGGCAAGAGGAGCCCACAGTTCAATTACACCGTCTTCGTGCAGGGACACCAAGAGTTCTCTCAAAAAGCAGTGATCACAAGTTGAAATTCACTTAGCACTCACTCCTCAGAAACAATGCAAACTAACTTTTTTGTTTTAGGCAGGGTACTACGTTACAAAAAGAACTTTCAGGTAAAAGTGCTCCACGTTTGAATACTATCGCTTCCACTTACTGGCTGTGTGATCTTAAGCAGGTAACTCCGCATCTCTCTCCAAAACGATGAGGACACTTACATCGCAGAGCAACCATGATAAATAAATGCCATACTCTTTGAAAAGTGCTTAACAGTGCCTGGCACGGGGTATACTGGTTCTCGTCCCCGCCGCCTTGAGGGGGTTTACTACCGTTTGCGAGTCAAAAGGCTCCTGGAACGAGATTAGATTCAATTCAATGCCCAGGCGTGGGCTCCCTACGCAGTGCACAGCACCTACAACAGAGCGACGCACTGACCCGCCACACCCCAGCCAGACCTGGGCTCCACCCAGGGCAGTGGGAGCCCGGCCCTTCCTCGGCTTTCTCTGAGCCAAATGGTCCCGTGCAGAGGGTTTACCTATAGTTTTACTTCTTTTGAATGAACCAACAAGCCGGCCTTTGCTCTTCAACGGTCCCTCCAGCCCTTCATGGTCACCGGCAACTCGACACCCGAGCAAGCCGGAGAACTCGGACACTTCCTGATAGCCCGCTGCGCGTGCGCGGAAGTAGCGACCCGCCCAGTTTCCCAGGGTCTTCCGGGGGAATCCGCTTGAGACAACGTTTCCCACGTGGCTCGTGCAGTTTTTGTCCGGAAAGCCTCACTACCTGGTGGAGATTTCTGATTTGGTGGCCTTTGAGCTTCATGGAAGAGCCCTGGTTATACTGAAGGGAAATGTGTACGTAATTTTTATGTATTAGTGTAGACATGACATATAGAAAATATATGCCATATCCGCACGGCAAATAGAAAAGAGTAATTTATGAAAACAGACTATGGCCAAGTGTGAGTTCTTCTTTCATTTTCTTTTTAAAAACAAACTTCTTTGAGTAACCCAGGAATAACGTAAATACGTTTTATTTTAAATAATTTAAAAATATAATCTGTTTAATGTATTAGGGCCCTGTTAAAAAGGTTTTTTTTGTTTGTTTCAGGCAGCCTAATTATGAGTATGTTTTCAAAGTTTTGTTTTGTTTTTAGATTATTTATTTTAGAGAGAGAGAGAGAGCAAGCAGGGGGGAAAGGCAGAGGGAGAGAGAGAATCCTGAAGCAGACTCCTTGCTGAGCGTGGAGCCAGAGACAGGGCTCAATCCCAGGACCCTGAGATCATGACCGGAGCGGAAATCAAGAATCCGGTGCTTAAACGTCTGAGCCACCCAGGCCCCCTCAAAGTTTGTTGTGTGTGTGTGTTTTGTTTTTTGGGGTTTTTTTTATACTCTTGCTATTAAAGGAACGTTGGCAAGAGGCGAATTTCAAGTTTCACTTAGGGAAAAGACTTTATAAGTGGAAAAGAGATGGATTACATAATCATTTTTGGCTAGCTACAAAAAGAGTATATCTGAGAGGCATCAAGGTGGGGAAACGACTGGTTTCTACAAGTCTTAATTCCATTAAAGTCATGTTAAAATTTCTTATTAGGAATGATCATTCTTCTGAGAATTATCCTAGAATGATCATTTTCCCCATGAATTATGCAAAACAAAAACAAGCCCTTTTCCCAGACCAGGTTTGAGATAATTTCTCTTTTGCAGGATTTTTTAGACCTTTTCCCCTCAACCCTCTGCCCCCACCCTTTAAGATAAAATGTGTGTATGCCGTCAGGCCTTATTGTAAGCATATATCCAGTATTCTTTCAACAAAAACATGTTGATCGAGCTCCTATTATGTACCAGGCATTGGTTTATATATGTACTAGTGAACAAAACAGATAAAAATACTTGCCCTCATGGAGCTAATGTTCTATTTTATTAACACTAATACATTTTTTATGAGAAACAGGATATTTCCCATGCAAATTAATTACAAAGGAAAAAATGGTAATTTTACAAGGGAGAAACCTGGTAGATGCCACCTTAACCAAGTGATCAAAGTTCAAATCACCAATGATGAGACAAGTCAACATTGTGCCTCTTGTCATGAAATGCTGCGAATATAGCTTATGTGATATACTTGCCCCCAAATGCATAGCTTAAATCTAATTATGAGGAAACATCAGACCAACCAAAAATGAGGGACATTCAACAAAATAACTGGCCTGTACTCTTTTTTTTTAAAGATTTTATTTATTTATTTATTAGAGAGCGAGCGAGCGAGAGAGAAACAGCATGAGAGAGGAGAGGGTCAGAGGGAGAAGCAGGCTCCCCGCCGAGCTGGGAGCCCGATGCGGGACCCGATCCCAGGACCCCGGGATCATGACCTGAGCCGAAGGCAGTCGCTCAACCAACTGAGCCACCCAGGAGCCCAACTGGCCTGTACTCTTAAAAAATATCAGTGTCATGAAAGATGTCGAAAGGCTGAGGAATTGTTGCAGATTAAAGGAATCTAAAGAAATATGATGACTAAATGGAGTGGGTAATCCTGGTTTGGATCCTGGACTGGAAAAAAAAAAAAAAACCCAGTTAAAAAGAATATTGTTTGTTTAAATGCGGTGTAATATCTTGGATTGAATCCTCGACTAGAAAAAGGACATTTGTGGAAAAAGTAGTGAAATATGAATGAAGTCTGGGATTTAGTTAATAGTGATGTAACAGTGCTGGTTTCTTTGTTGTACTCCGATAATATGAGACGTTAACACTAGGGGAAATAGGTGAGGGGCATATGGGAACTCTCTACTAGTTTTGAAGCTTTACTGTAAATCTAAAATTATTCCCAAATTAAAAATTTATTTTAAAAAGAACATTATTGAAGAGCGCCTGGGTGGCTCAGTCAGTTAAGCATCTGACTCTTGACTTTGGCTCAGGTCGTGTTCTCAGAATTGTGGGATTGAGCTCTGTGTCAGGCTCCATGCTGGGTATGGAGCCTGTTTGAGATTCTCTCTCACCCTCTCCCTTTGCCCCTCCTCCCTAAAAAAAATTTTTTTAAAGCACATTTTTGAGATAGTTGGGTAATTTTATGGATGACAGATTAGATAATAGTATTGTATCAGTGGTAAATTTTTTGATGTTGATAATTGAACTGTGGTTATGGAACAGAATGTCCATGTTCAAATGAATGAAATATTAGTGGAAATCTGCTCAGCCCCACTTCCTCCTTTTTTCTTTGGAGGGACTGCACTGTTCCTATTACATGGGATCTTAGTGGTAATATAAATAAAGTTTTCCTACTCTCCAGCGAAGGGGTGAACATGTTATCCAATTTAAACTGATCACGCACACCTATGAATTTAAATACTTAACAGAGTGACTATATAGTTGGCTAGGTCTTCCATGACACAATACCACAGACTGGAAGGTTTAAATAATAGAAATTTATTTTCTCACAGTTCTGGAGGCTGTAAGTCTAATGTCTCAGTAGGTATGGCTTCTTCTGAGCTCTCTCTCCTTGGCTTGCAGATGGTCTCCTTGCTGTGTCCTCCCATGATCTTTCTCTGTATGCATCTCTGTGTCCAAATTTCCTCTTCTTATAAGGACATTAGTCAGATTGAGTTAGGGCCTACCCTAAAGACCTTATTTAATTATCTATTTAAAGATCTTATCAGGCGCCTGGGTGGCTCAGTTGGTTAAGCGACTGCCTTCGGCTCAGGTCATGATCCTGGAGTCCTGGGATCGAGTCCCGCATCGGGCTCCCTGCTCAACGGGGGGTCTGCTTCTCCCTCTGACCCTCTTCCCTCATGCTCTGTCT
Source organism: Mirounga angustirostris (assembly GCF_029215605.1). NCBI lineage: Eukaryota > Metazoa > Chordata > Mammalia > Carnivora > Phocidae > Mirounga > Mirounga angustirostris. The sequence continues at coordinate 159,012,107 of NW_026991712.1, forward strand.
CTCATTCTCTCTCTCAAATAAATAAATAAAATCTTAAAAAAATAAATAAATAAAGATCTTATCTCCAAACATGGTTATATTCTGACGCACTGGGGTTAGGCCTTGATCATATGAGTGGGAGTACAGAGGGAGGATCACAATTCTGCCCGTAACAGTGACAAAATGATGTTAGGTGATTGGAGCTGAGTTATTCCACAGGCAACACTGTTATAGAAAATCAGAATTTTTAAAAGTAAATCTGTTAAAGACTTTTTTATTCTTGAGAAATTACATTTGCAAGAAGGAATGTTTTTAGATACATTCCTGATATTAAGAGGGTTTTCAGTCTTTAGAATGTATTATGTTTATTAAATTTGATTGAGTTCATTAGAATTGATTGAGTGGAGTCAGGGTCAACAGTTTAATTATCACAACGCCCAAATCTCATTGGTTTAAGATTAAGATTTAATATTAGGGTCTCAAAGGTTTATTTTTTGTGCTTGCTACACATCCATTACAAAACAGCCTGGGGGGGGGGGCGCCTGGGTGGCTCAGTTGGTTAAGCGACTGCCTTCGGCTCAGGTCATGATCCTGGAGTCCCTGGATCGAGTCCCGCATCGGGCTCCCTGCTCGGCAGGGAGCCTGCTTCTCCCTCTGACCCTATCCCCTCTCATGCTGTTTTTCTCTCTCTCTCTCTCTCAAATAAATAAATAAACAAAATCTTTAAAAAAACAAAAACAAAAACAAAAACAAAACAGCCTGGGGTTCCTTATTGTCACCCAAGACCCAGCCGGAAGAGTAGTTACCATCTTGGCATGCCAGAGGGTAAATCCAGTTTTGAGGGGTCTTGTATCAGCAATTAAGTGCTATGACTGGGAATAACACTTCAGTTTCGCTTATAATTCATGGGCCAGAACTAATCGCTTTGCATCATCCAAACATGAAAAAAATGGAGGGGCACCTGGGTGGCTCAGTCGTTAAGCGTCTGCCTTCGGCTCAGGTCATGATCCCAGGGTCCTGGGATCAAGCCCCACATCGGGCTCCCTGCTCCGCGGGAAGCCTGCTTCTCCCTCTCCCACTCCCCCTGCTTGTGTTCCCTCTCTCTCTGTGTCTCTCTCTGTCAAATAAATAAATAAAATCTTTTTTAAAAAATGGAAATTCAATCCTACTCAGTGCCTACGAGAGTTAGAAATCTTTGGTCAATGTATTAACAACCACTGGTCACCAAATATTCAACTCATGCTCCCCTCTGAAGGCAAAATACAGTCATCTTCTTCCCAATGGAGAAAACCAAAAAGTCCCATCCTGTCAAATATTAAACTCCTAAGCTCAGGATTTCTGGGTAGTGCACAATAGTGTATAAATAAGAGGTGATGAGTGGTAGTCTTTTTATGAAGTCCAGATGTGGCCGCTTGATCTGATATCTGTGACCCAAATGGACAAGTTTTCTGTACATCACACAACTTGATTTGGCAGAGGGTAGAACAGAGACTGATGAGCATATACACTCCCATTGTGAAAGATGACAAGTCTTTTGTCATTTTCATTCTGAAGACAACACTCCCTTTAGGGTGAGAAATGATCCTTCTGTAGGTCTTGGTTCTCCTTCCTGGAAGTAGCTTTTGTTCATTATTGTTGTTCTTTGTTATTGTCCATTATTCTCCATAGACCTTGGCTCCCTCTCCGGGAAGTTCTTCCTTTTCCATTATCCTCGCCCCCATCTAAAAAGGGCTTTGGGGAGTATGCCCTCCTTGTGCAGCTTTCTTACCACTTGCTATCTGTGCACAGCTGGGGCTTCCTATTTTAAATCTTGAGTAGTTGCTGTCTCTTGTAGTTCAGGTAGTACAATGGTCTCAAAGCCTTCTTACCTGTGTGATTCCAGTCAGCCTCACGTGGCGATAGCCACACCCCCAGTTCTTTTCCAGACATACTTATATTTACTACGTGTATCTTCTTTCTCAGCCCCAGCACTCCTATCCCGTCTCAATTCAAGTCCTCTGAGCCTGTAAGGCTTCAAGGAGAGAAGCACATCTTTAGTCTCCCTAGCTCCACCTATTTTGCTCATTGAAGATATTTGTGAGCATAAGGACATTAATTGGGTATTTTCTCGAAGAGACTTTCAACTGTTGAGAGGTTTTTAGGATGTGTGTGTCAGCCATAACCTTGATTTGATCCTTGCTGCAAGACCAAGTTTAATTCAGACTTTTTTTTCCCTCCAAGGCTCTCTCAATTTATCTTGGTAGGGAATGGAAAGTGGTACATGAGGCCAGCAGCTTCCCCCAGCGCCCCCTTGGCTGGTCTTGTAGAGAGTGCCTCCGGCTCCTGCAGCATTTGCCCCTCCTGCTGTGCATGGTGGCCAGAAGCGCCCAGGGGCCAACAGCTCTCCCGGCCTCCCACAGCAGTTACTAAGCATGTTGCTCCCAGTGAGACGCCTACCAGTGAAGAGCTTTGCCCAGTATCCCAGGGGTGGGTTTCCAGCAGCTTCTGCAGGTGCAGTGGCACACTTCTCTGCCATCCTGCGGCTGAGGCCTCACCACCAAGATTGGGATCTCAGCACTGGCTGGGGGGTGCTCTTCCTTTGGACACTATCTGAGCCCTAGAGATGGTGACTGCTCCTTCTATCTATTATTTCTGTATTTTTTAGGGTTCTCTTTACATCTTACCAGCCAATCCCTTGTTATCTGTTTTTTTTTTTTTTTTTTTTTTTTTAAGATTTTATTTATTTATTTGACAGAGAGAGAGACAGCGAGAGCAGGAACACAAGCAGGGGGAGTGGGAGAGGGAGAAGCAGGCTTCCTGCAGAGTAGGGAGCCCAATGCGGGGGCTCAATCCCAGGATCCCGGGATCATGACCCGAGCCGAAGGCAGACACTCAACCGACTGAGCCACCCAGGCGCCCCCAATCCCTTGTTATTTGAATCCTGTTACAGGTAAAAATTCTTCTATTAATAGGGGTGCCTGCCTGGCTGAGTTGGAAGAACATGTGACTCTTGATCTCGGGGTCATGAGTTCGAGCCCTATGGTGGGTGCAGAGATTACTAAAAGAAAATAAACTTAAAAAAAATTCTTATATGAATAACTTTCCCCGTGTGGTTTCTGTCTCCTGGTTGGACCTTGATTGATACATATCTTAAGTGAAACAAAACCAAGCAAGATGCAAAACATTATATATAGTAGTATGCTGTTTAAGATAAAAGAAGAAAGAATATGTAACAATAACATATAACATATGTATACGTGTGTGTGTGTGTGTGTAAGAACCTGGAATAAACAAGAAATTAATGAAAATGATTATATGGTAGGTGGCAATGGAATGGAGGAGATACAGTTTGACATTTAAACCTTGGAAATATTTGTTTAAAAACAAATTAGAAAAAATATATGAGGAATTCAAATACTGATTCAATGTTTATATTGGATTACTTTAATAAGTGTTGTTAGTAGGGATAATCCTATTGTGGTCATGTTTTTAAAAAGAATCCTTAACTTTTAGATATAGATATTGAAGTATTATGAATGTAATGATCTGGTTTCTGTGATTTACTTAAAAAATAATTGAAGAGTGAATGGATACTGGGAATGAATATAAAGAAACAAGATTGGCCTTGAATTGCTGATTGTTGAAGTAGGAAGCAGGTACATGGTTGGGAATTCATTATAGTATTCCCTCTATTTATGTGTATGTTTGAAAATTTCCATTACTTAAAGTAAAAAGTAAATTAAATAAAAAAGAAAAAAACAAAACCCTAAAATTAAATGCCAACAGAAGAAAATGAACCAAACTGCATATTAAATCAATAATAAACATGTAAAGAAATGAAGCAATTGAAATAATTTTGAACATGGTACAGAAAGTATACAATACTGGTGCTGAAACTCCTCTCCCAGCTCCTGTCCCCCATCAAAGAAACTCCGAAGTGTACTTAAGACAACAAGAAGTGAGGGACACCTGGATGGCTCGGTCAGCTGAGCGTCTGCCTTAGGCTCGGGTCATGATCCCAGGACCCTGGGATCGAGTCTCACATCGGGCTCCTTTCTCAGCGGGGAGCCTGCTTCTCCTTCTGTCTGCCTCTCCCTCTGCTTGTGCTGTCTCTCTGTCTCTTTCTCTCTCTGTGTGACAAATAAATAATTTTTAAAAAGACAACAAGAAGTGGGTAGAGGGCTGTTGCAAGTGAAGGGCAACTGAGTGGGTCAAGGTGGCAAGAAGTGTCCAGTGGTCTGCTCTAGCTCACTGGAAATTAGTTATTTTTAGTTTGCAAAGGAGATTATCAAAAGAATGGGGCACCTGGATGGCTCAGTCGGGTAAGCATTCAACTCTTGATTCCCTCTCAAGTCATGATCTCAGGGTTGTGAGATCAGCCCTGCATCAGGCTCTGCACTGGGCATGGAGCCTGCTTAAGATTCTTCCTCTCCCTCTGCCCCTCCCCTCCAAATAAAAAAATAAAAACAAAAGATTAAAGTGCTTCTGGAAAAATCATAATGGAAATTATTCTTCACAGGTGAGTTTAACCCATTTGCAGTTAATGTTATTATTGATAGCCTATTATTTATTTATGCCTTTTTTGTTTTTTTTTTAAGATTTTATTATTTATTTGACAGAGATAGAGAGAGCACAAGCAGGCAGAGAGGCAGGCAGAGGGAGAGGGAGAAGCAGACTCCCCGCTGAGCAGGGAGCCTGATGTGGGACTTGATCCCAGAACGCTGGGATCATGACCTGAGCTGAAGGCAGCCGCTTAACCAACTGAGCCACCCAGGCGCCCTTGTTTACTTTCTATTTACCTTTTTTCTGCACCTTTCATCTTTCCTGATCACTGTTGGATTTATTAAGTTTTCATTATTCCTCTCTTTAGATACATTCTGTTTCTGTGCTTTCTAGTTTCCCTTAAAGCTTTTCACATCTTAGAAGGCCTAAATGTTCTGTTTCTAGAACATGAGGACTCCTAAACTCAGACTTCCCTTTTCCACTTTTTTTCTTCTTTTCATTACATTTTTTGTATTTAATTCTTAAAAATTAGCATATATGATATAATCAGAAAAATGAAGTTTCACTGGGGGAAAAATACCAATCCACCATCCATGTATAAATAAAAGAGAAAGAAGGCATTTTTGAATGATCTTTTTATAGAGTGAAAAAAGAAAATATCAAGGTATGACAAACTCTTAGAGGTGGGAAAAATCAAGGGATTTCTCACCAAAATGCTCTGTTTCAGCCACAGAGCACAATAGACTAGGGAGTTCTGGGAATCCAAGATGTTTGGATGGATCCAAACATAGTTTTGTTTTTCTTCTTGCCAAAATCTTGTACAGCCCAAGACAATGAGGTCAGCGACAAAAGCTCTCTAGGAGGGAGTTTATATTTGCCCAGTACTAGAGATAATTTTATCTTCTATTTGTATTCCTACTTCCACTTAAAGGAGGGAGCAAAATAATTCATGAAATCCAGATTACATGCTCCCTGATCTATTACAATCAAAACACCCCTGCTCTTTCAAGGGGTCTCGCTCATGCTGGCAACAGTAGGGCCCCCCACTCCCTCTCTTCCTGTAGACTTAAGTAGTTTGGCATTTCTCAGATGAGAGGCACGGGTTTGGGAAAGGGAGATAGGATGGGATGGCAGAACTAAGTAGGATGAAGTGGGGATTTCATGTAGGAAATGAGAAAACAGTTGAGCTGAGAAAAAGGCAAGTCCTGTGACTATAAATACCTAAAGAATTTCCTGCATGGCTGTCAAACTGATTCTGAGGACAATTCCAAAAGAAAGAGGTTCCGGAAATTTGGGGAACTCCAAGAGTGAAACCAGCATGTAGCCTCCTGAAATACTTGGGTATTGTTGAAGAAAGAAGCTATTCAAGGACACTTATTAAAGATGGCAAGGCTGATTTTATTCAGATAGGTATAAGGACCACTGTAATGGGATTTTAGTCAGGTAGAGAGATTGGGCTCAACTGTGAATACAGCATGGGTAAGTGGGAATTTATAGCAAAGGAGGGGGAGGAGAGGGGTGGTGGTCAATGGATGGAAAATTACTAAGAGAAAACATCAGAGGTAAGGAGGGTTCTGGCTAAATTGGCCTAAAAGGAGTCCTTTCCTTTTTTTAAGTTTGTTTGTTTGAGAGAGAACATGCACATGGGAGGGAGGGAGGGAGAGAGAGAAAGAGAGAGCACGCGAGCATGAGCAGGGAGCGGGGCATAGGGAGAGGGAGAAGCAGACGCCCCGCTGAGCAGGGAGCCCCACACAGGGCTCAATCCCAGGACCCTGAGATCATGGCCTGAGCCGAAGGCAGCCCCTTGACCTAACAGGAATCTTGCTGAAGAAAGGCCAGGGTGATCAGACCTCACCTGATGGACTGTAGAGGGTGAGGAACCAGATCACATATCAAGAGTAGGGAGTTCTGGGCACCTGGGTGGCTCAGATGGTTAAGCGTCTGCCTTCGGCTCAGGTCATGATCTCAGGGTCCTGGGATCGAGTCCCGCATCGGGCTCCCTGCTCCTTGGGAGCCTGCTTCTCCCTCTGCCTCTCTCTCTCTCTGTCTCTCATGAATAAATAAATAAAAATCTTTAAAAAAAAAAAAAAGAGTAGGGAGTTCTGGTTAAACTGATTTAGTGAGATTCTTGCTAAAACTAGATTTTACAAGGAAGTGCACAGAAGGCCTAGGAGAAGGTTTGGGAGCCTGACTAAAGTTTGGTCAAGCAAAGAATTTTTGTCAGTAGACAAGATTTAATTTAGTTCCTTAAGTTCTAGCATGCTTGTTCAAAAAGGTACTATCATTCATTTACAGTCATTACACAACATTACTCTTCAAAAAATGACTAATGGAAGAAAAACAATGCAACAGAGTTGTAACTCAGCTTAAACTTGAAAAGGCTTGATATCCAAATTTAGGTTCAGGTTGTTTTGTCACCACTCAAGAAGGCATAAAGGTTTTTGACATTAGCAAGGAACACTGTGGACAGCAATAAAAACTCTAGCCTAAATAATGGGTGGTTTGTCCTTTTAAGGGAACAGGTGTAACTGATATAATATCACATTCCAGATTCAAGTTGCTAAGCAGAAAAACTTGCTCTTTTCAACTTGATTAATGCTGCCTATGCTATCACAAGGACAGTTCTAGGCACCCCTAGGTGCTAAACCTGTATTGATTTCTTAAAACAAATACAGACCCAAAAACTCACTCCCCAAAAGTTGCCAAGTATGACACCCTACTTATTAAAATCAAATACAGATGGTACCTGTGATAGACACTACTTGAGCTACACTCACATCTTATGTAGATACATCAATGAAAAAACAGGAGTATTTGAAGTGCAAATGTTTTATTTACAAGCTTATTTAAATACTTATTCTCCTCAACTGAATACTTACTGTAATACGGAATACAACGGCTCTTCCCTCTCAAATGGTGCCTTAAATTGGTTGTTTTGCTGTTTACATACATAGGAAAACATCTTTATAACAAGTTTTATAACTCAAGAGGAGACAGATCAGTAACACTGCCTTGCCCATTAAAAGTGCCAGCAAATAGGTAAAAATATTACTGAAATTCATATTTCATATTAGACCACATTTTTTCCCACTTGTATGTTAGGATTCGAAGAAAAAATGATATGTACTTCACTTTAATTGATATAATTTAATGTAATACATAAACATTTTATACTCACACTTGTATAATTCTACATTATAAAAACAAAAATCAGAGATAATAAGTGTTTTCACTGATTCCTTGATTAATTTATGCTCACTTTCTAAGCTCTATGCTCTATTACTTATAAATCAATGTTTTCTGTGAACTTTTTCTGTAAAAACTTTATTATCACTTCCAGAACATGATTGGCATTGATTCTTTTTTATGGGAATCTACTCTTGCAAATTCATTTAAATTTCTCATTTAGATTTCTCACCATGAATTCTGTTTTAATAAGATTTATCTAGTATTTAAGGCTTTGTCATATTCAACATGAATATTATGTATGAATTTTCTGATGTACGATAAGATTTGACTTCTGGGAAAATGCTTTCCCACATCTATTACATTCATAGGGCTTCTCTCCTGTATGAGTTATCTGATGTCTAAGCAGATGTGACTTCTTGATGAAGGCTTTGCCACATTCGATACACCCATACGGTTTCTCTCCTGTATGAATTCTTTGATGTGTAACAAGCACAGACGTGTTACCAAAGGCTTTGCCACATACAATACATCGGTACGGTTTCTCTCCTGTATGAAATCTAGAATGTTTATAAAGGGATGAGCTGTACCTGAAGGTTTTCCCACATTCCTTACATTCAAACGAGTTCTCAAGTGTATGCGATTTCACATGTTGGGTAAAGGAGGAGTTCCAAGTGAATGACTTCCCGCACTGATGGCATTCATATGGTTTCTCTCCCGTGTGGAGTCTCTGGTGGACCACCAGTTGTGCTTTATGCATAAACGCTTTCCCACAATCATTGCACACAAAGGGTCTCTCTCCATTATGGATTTTCTGATGAGTTGCAAGGTGAGCCTTCCTGCTATAGGCTTTCCCACAGTCATTGCATTCAAAGGGTTTTTTTCTTGTATGATTTTTTTCATGTCTAATGAAATGAAACTTCTTTTTGAAGGCTTTCCCACATTCAGTGCATTCATATGAGTTTTCTTCCATATAACATCTATTATAATTAAGTAAATCTAAAGTAGGTTGCAAGCTCTTCCCATATGATTTACATTTATATGATTTTTTTCTTGTAGGATTAAGACTTGTGCTCATGTTATAACCATGGAGTCTCTCCACAGTCAGCATTTTATTGAACGTGAACAAAACTGAATTCAAAAAATTGTCTTTGCTTTCCTGGTACTTCTCTGATTCATCAACAAGTAGGCAATCAGCTTCTAAAAAGGAGTACAATAAAACATGGCTCTGTTAATTTTTTCCATACCAGTTATAGAAAGAAACATTATTTCAAATCTAGTATCTAATTCTGAAACAAATCCTGTATTTGCTTCCCTCCTGAGCTTTAAGAATACAACTGCTGAAGAGGAAATGGGAGCAGATGCATGACAATAATGAGAATAGATGGTTTAACTTGTGACCTATGGGAAGATTGTGAAATAGGCACAAGTTACAGTGAATAGGGTACAAACATCGAGGCCTGGTTATCTCACATGAAGAGAGCCCACTGAGGAGATCTGACCAATGGATGAGGTGACCCAAAGAACAAGATAGTAGGAGCTAAGGGAAGATACCAGAGGAAAAACTAGATCTGGAGGTGGCAGATCTAGAATCCTCACTACTCCAGTCCTAGATTACCCTGATGGGAGGGCTCCCCATTTCCCTCATTCACATCTCTTTTTCCTCTTAATCACCTGGCACAATGGCAGTTACCTTCAGGAACATTCTTATATTTCCAGTCCTCTAACTCCATCCGTATCACAAGTGAGACAGGCCTACAGACAGGGCTCTAACTCTGCAACAGCTGGGATTCATTCTCCCACGTACTTGTAAGTCCAGGCACAGATTCTGCCTGCTTGCTATTGCTTTTATTCTGGCTGCGTTTCTTTCTTTTTTGGAGCGGGGGGGTTCTATATATGACCATTTGTCATATTTGTATTTGACAAGTACTGTTTTTACATTTTCTTTCAAACTACCTAACAAACTAGTCCCCAGAAAGCTGCTGAAGTCACTTTTCTTTGTCCTGAAGTCACATTTTTTTCATTCCTAACCTCAAAACCCTAAAAATCTCCAATCCATTTCTCCATTAAAAAGGGGGGACACCTAGCTGGCTCAGTGAGAGGAGCATGAGGCTCTTGATCTCAAGGTCATTAGTTCAAGCCCCACACTGGGTGCAGAGATTGCTTAAATAAATAAACTTAAAAAAAAAAAACAAAACAAAAACTAGGGAGAAGGGGTTATATTCCCCACTCCTGAGTTTCCCTCCTTGTGGAATGTTAGTACCACACCCCAACTTCTTGCTTCATGCCTCATTCTTCTCTGTGCAGCTGCCCCGAGTAGCGGGCTATAGCCATTAGTGCACATTTCTTTATGGGGAGTGGGGTTCCTGTCTTCTTTCCTCTCTACTTCAACTAATGGGAAGCAGCATCCTGTGTTACCTCAACTAGCAGTAACCAACTGAAAAATCCAAGGCACTCAGCCTGGTGAACAAAACTATACATTATAATGAATTCACTCATGGTATCTAAGTACACATTCTTCTCGTCCTGAACAAATACTTTCTGTTCCAAGAATTCTAGACTCTAAATAACTACAATATTTTGCTCATGTCTCTTCCCCACCTTAACATGCCCTACCTCACTCCCTCTCATCCTATCTGGTCCTTAGATATTCTTTAGGGAGGAGCCATTGTTCCATGATCTCAAAAAAAGACTCCTCTAATCTTTGTATACTTTAAACTTTAAGCTCCATTTTCTCTGAATTCCCAAGACAGTCACCACTGCTCCCCAAAACCATTCATTCTGACAATTAACTAGAACAAAAATGGCAATGTTATTGTGCATTGAACAAATATTCCACAATCCTAAAACTTTAAAATATTTTATATGGCTGTTTTTCCTTTCAACTACAACTTACACACCTGGAAAATGGTAATGGGCTGTTTTTTGTTTTGGGATTGTGGTGGTTGTTGTTTTTTGTTTTTTGGGGTTTTTTTTTTGCTTTCTTTGAATCCTTCTCAGGAAACATAAAAAAGCCTCATTGAAAGAATAAGAAACACCCCACAATGCCTGACTTCACAATAGTGAATTAATGAAATGTTCATTAAATATCTGTTGTGTGCTCAGAAATAGTGTAAAAACAAACAATGGTACAGGGCTTTCTCTTCAGGGCATTATCACAAGAAAACATGCCTTATAAGCCACAGGATTAAAAAAAAAATCTAAGAGAATATATGTCAAGTTTTCATGATAGAGTCATAGGAGGGCTAGGATGGAGGTTCCAAGAAGGTAGAGATTAATCTAGGCTGGAGTTACCATGAAAGAGGAGAAGACTGAATTCAGACTTACTAGCATGCTGGGCTTCGTTAGGTAGAGCACATCAGCATCAAAAGAGCCGATGCACAGAAGAAAATCATGTACAAAGTTCGCTAAAGAGCCCAACTGCCATGGCATAAGGAAAAGATGGACCATTCCGGGCAAACAAAATGGGATCACATTAAAGAGGGCCTTAAAAGCCTTTTAAATATCACAAGTTATGAAGAAATAATTTGCGTTTGTCAGCAGAGTGACAAGGAATATGTAATGATTTGGATACATCTTGCAGGAACATCTAAGATAAACCAGAAAATAGGATGAAATTGGCAATATAGACTCATGAACAGCCTAGACACCCTATCGGGAGTTAAAATTCACTTGGTTTAGGTCATTAGAAGTTGGGGTCCCAGGGGATCTAAAATACACTTAATTTGTGTCTTAATCATTTGAAACATATGTCTTTTATAGGCTCTGTGGAAAAAGAAAATTTTATTTTAAATCAGTCTTGGATAAACTAATAGTTAAATCATAGGTAATAAGTCATAAAAGTATTTAAGGAGACACTCTTGAGAGAAAAAAGCTAAATTGCTTACCATAGTGATCTGGAGACTGCAAAGTAGCAGGCCAGCCATTATCTTTTATTATAATGTAAACAGAAAGGTGAAGGTTGAAGAATATTAAATAATGGTTACTATGAAAAAACTGAGATGAAGGCCAGGTCCCCAGCTGGAGAATGGGAATGGGAAGTTGGAGATGCACAGATGCCACAGAGAGCACAAAGAAAATCCCATTAGTTCTTCAGAGGGATGCAGTTTCTGAGGGAGTTACTGTGAGAGGAGTTCTGAAGGTGGACACAAAGGCATGAAGCAACGGTGGGGAAGCCGTAAGTGAAGGTGAGGGCAGATTCGTGAGGAACCAACTCACATGATGTTGGGAATTTCCAAATAATATCAGTATTACCAAGTGAAGCAGAGAGATGCACTATAAGGTAGATACCCCAAGTCAGCAGTGAGACTAAAGATGAGCAAGATGGGGTACACAGGTGGGGTATATGCTACAAGAAAAGGAAGAGGTTTTTTTTTGAAAAGGGGAAATAATTAGAAAGCATAATGTTACTAAAAGTTTTGAAATAAAAACAACCAACATACTGAACACGTACTATATGGCAACTATTTGAAGGGTTTTACATGTATTAACTCATGTGATCTTTCAAAGAAACCTGAAGTAAGGATTAATATTATCCCTCTTTTATAAATAAAGTTGTGCTACAAAATAATTAGGTTAGACAGTGATTGGTGGAGTAAGACTCCAAATCCACACAATCTGACTACCTTACGAGAACCAGATGTATGGAAAAGATCTGTGCTCATGTTGAGGAAAAAAAGAAGAATGAAGATTTTAGGAATTAAGAGAACAAAGCAAGGACCTCCATGGAACAGGCAGTGCAGGGAGCCAGGGCAGAGAGGAGAAGGCCCTCCCTCCACACAAAAGCTGAGCAAAGAGAAAGAGTAGCTATGCGAGCAGAGTGAGTGAAGGTGTCATCTGGGGATCTGACGATGTTATGTCAAGTGGACCCAGTCACTTCCAAAGCTGTGTGGCTTTTAAGAAGGGCTTCCTGAAAGAGCTGCTTCAGAGGGACCTGTCCCTTACTGACCGACTGGAATCTCAATTCCAAAGACTCCCATCTGCCTGGTTTTCTTTCACTCACCTGGATGGCGCCAACGTGGGTTCTCCCCCTCCCCCATCCATGGCTCTTGTCCTTGCTCTGCCTTGAAGATCGCTTTTGTTTGGGTAACTGGGCCCCCTGTTCATGGGAAACAACACAGAACTGGAGACCAAGTGCTAGAGACAAACGACTACCTCACAATTCAGGTCTGTCTCCTTGAGTCTCAGGGCCTGGAAAGGATGACAAACAGGCTTTAGAACAGAAAAGACCCTTCTCCTCCATTTGGGAGGCAGAAGCATAAACCCTCTATCTGTTTATGCGTCATCTCAAAGGGGATTAAGAATCTGTGACCACTAACATTCAGGGCCAAACTCAGGAATGCTTCAGAATGTCCACAGCTTCCAACAAGTCCTAAAGGCAGGGTGCTAGGAGTATATTCTTAGTTCCCCTGAAGAGTTACCACCCACTGTCCTTACCCACTGAGATGAGGTTTCTAAAGTTCTCCAACATCACATCCCAATACAAGGTTCTCTGCTCACAGTCAAGCAGCTGCCACTCCTCTGGGGTGAAGTCCACAGCCACATCCGGGAATGTCACTGATCCCTGTAACAGCACATTCATCTTCAAACTAAAGTGTGCATCATTTGGGGACTTGCAAGAGAATCATGGCAGCCTCTTATGATTGTATCATATTCATTGTTGAGTTTTCAGAAAGTTATATATTATAACTACTATATGCTTGACTCAGAAATATATTTTGTGATCGGGCGCCTGGGTGGCTCAGTTGGTTAAGCGACTGCCTTCGGCTTAGGTCATGATCCTGGAGTCCTGGGATCGAGTCCCGCATCGGGCTCCCTGCTCGGCGGGGAGTCTGCTTCTCCCTCAGACCCTCCCTCCTCTCATGTGCTCTCTTTCTCATTCTCTCTCTCTCAAATAAAAAAAAAAAAAATCTTAAAAAAAAAGAAATAAATTTGTGATAGAAATAAAAATCACATTAAAAATATTCACTAGTGTCAGGACAGTTCAATCGGGTAAAGCATAGTCTTTTAACAAATGGTGTTGGGATAGCTAAATATCCACATGCAAAAGAATGAAGCTGGACCCCCTTCACACACATAAACACCTCATATCATATGCGAAAATGAACTAAAAAGGGATCAGAGACCTAAATGCAAGAGCTAAAACTATAAAATTCTTAGAATACATACATAGGAGTAAATCTTTCTGACCTTGGATTGGGCAATGGTTTCTTAGATACGACAGGAAGTGTAAGTGACCAAAGAAAAAAATAGATAAAACGGAAATTATCAAAATTTAAACTTTGTGCTTCAAAGGACAACATCAAGAAAGTGAAAAGACAACCCACAGAATAGGATAAAATATATGCAAATCATATACCTTGATAAGAGACTTGTACCTAGAATATGAAAAGAACTCTTACAACACAACAATAAAAAGATAACCCAACTTAAAAATGGGCAAAGGATTTGAACAGATTTTCTCCAAAGACACACGTGGTCCATAAGCACATGAAAAGATGCTCAACATCATTAGTAAACACAAATCAAAAGCAAATGAGATACCACTGCAGACTCATTAGGATGGTTAAAATCAAAGACAGACAATGACAAGCAGTGACAAGGATGTGGAAAAACTGGAACTCTCATATATTACTAGAGGGGTTGTAAAATGGTGCAACAACTATGGAAAACAGTTTTACAGTTCCTTGAAATGTAAAACATTGAGTTACCATATGACCCAGCAATTCCTCCTAAGTATGCCCACATAAAAACTATACACAAATGTTCACTGAGAAGTATTCATCCAAAAGTAAAAACAATATGAGTATCCATCAGCTGATGAATAGATGGATAAACAAAATGAGGTATATCCATATAATGCAATATTATTTGGCATACATGTAACATTAATGACCCTTGAAAATACTGTGCTAGGTGAAAGAAGCTAGTCAAAAAAAAATCACATACTGTATTGTCCTAGTTACATTAAATGTTCAGAAAAGGCAAATCCATAGAAACAGAAAACAAATTAGGGCTGGGAGATGGGAGGAACAGGGAATGACTGCTAATATAGGGTTTCTTTTGAGGTAATGAAGATATTCTAAAGTTAGATAATGGAGATGGTTTTAGTGAATAGACTAAAAACCACTGAATTGTATATACTTTAAATGGGTCAATCTGTAATATTTGAATTATGTCTCAATAAAATTATTTAAAATATTGCTTATATGTCCTTCATTCATTCACTCAAAGAATGTTTAATAAGGACCTACCAGACACTGTACTAGTGATACAAAAAAGAATAAAGGTATTACTGGTCTCAGAGATCTTACAATCTATTAGACACAACAAAGTAAATATATAAATTAGAAGGGCTATAAGGTTAACATGTCAGACTCACATGACCATAATAAAATAGAAAATAAGGACTCTTTTTTACATGATAAAATATATCCTCTCAACCATAAGGCCAAAATCATGTTTAACTTATGCTGAAATTAAAAAGGCATGTAGCTACATGTCTATCACAAAGAGATAGTTAAGACCATAAAGAACAGGGCTCAGCAAACTACAACCTATACACTGGCCTGCTGTTTTTGTAAATAAAATG
Organism: Mirounga angustirostris; assembly: GCF_029215605.1. NCBI lineage: Eukaryota > Metazoa > Chordata > Mammalia > Carnivora > Phocidae > Mirounga > Mirounga angustirostris. The sequence goes on from NW_026991712.1 coordinate 159,027,345, forward strand.
TTACTGGAACATTTACACCCATTCATTTACTTCAGCTGCAAAGTCAGAGGTGAGTAGTTGCCACAGAGGCCATGTGGACTTCAAACCTAAAATATTTACTATATGGCCCTTTAAAAAGTTAGGAGACTAGCTAGGGTTTGTCCCATGAAGGCATAGATAGTTCAGTATTAAGAAATGTATTAGAAATTATCTAAATTGCTGTATTAAAGGAGACAAAATATATTATTTTATCAACAGGTATTTTAAAAAACATATAAGGAAAAAAGTTTCCAATTTATGAAAACAATCTTAAGCTAAAAATCTTTAACTTAATTAAAAACAACAAAAAACAAAAAACCCCAAATATCTACCAAAATACAAAAGGAAACAATGAAACACTGGAACCATTCCCATTAAAACTGGAACAAAAAAGATACTGGCTAGTAATTACATTGAAAATTATAGTTTCCAGAAGTCCTGTCCATTGCAATACGACAAGAAAAAAAAATGAAGACATACATATTGAGCAGTAAGGAACAAACTCCATTTGAAGAGTATATGACTGTCTACCTAGAAAATCTAAGAACCAACTAAAAAATTCTTGGACTTAATAAGAGTCCTGTAAGTTGACATAAAGTCAAATAGATAAACACATATTTTCCTATACACCAAAATAGCTGATTAGAAAATATAATGAAAAAAGATCCATTCATTCTCAACAGCAACCTAAACCATAAGTAAGAATAAACATTACAAGAAATGTACAAGAATTATAATAATAAACCTATAAAAATATAAATAAGGACCTATAAGAAAAATTGAATGGAGAATACATTATCAAAAAGTTATGAATTCTCTACAAATCAACGTAAAAGTATACTGAAATCACAATAAAACACCTAATATATTCCTTTATAGAGCCTGACATACTGATTTTAAAATTCACATGGAAGAGAAAATGCTCAAGAATACCAGAAGACTCTGGAAAAAGGTACAAGGTTTACTTATGGTTCCAGAAGAATATTAGAAAGGCTATGTAACTGAACTTACAAATTGAGTTCATATAGTGCTGCTTATTGGCACTATGTTCTCTGCTTACTCTGGGAAACACTCTAAGAAAGTCACAGGAAATGTGATGTTATATTTATCACTGGTTTGTTGCTGTGAATGTTATTTCTAACATTATCTCTATAAAAACCCATTATAAGATTTTTTTTTCAGAGAACTAAATCAGGAATATCTTTACTTATCTGAGGAATTATTTAGCTTCAATCCTTACAGATAATACCAATACTTTAACTGGTTGGCTATCCAGTTTCTATGATTGAATAAAGACTGGGTATACACATGCAGCTCAAATTTATTCCAACTATGTGCAGACCCTGTGACCTGGATATCAACTTACCAATTTTCTAGATTTTCTTTTGGACTTGATCTATTCAATCCATGTTTTCCCTGTTTATACATTTCCTTTTTATATGGATTTTTGAGAGATTTAAATGACTGAATAAATGGATACCTTACCTGCAAGTTGATCATTTTCTGCAGCTCTTACACAGAGACCTATGAATATAAAAATGGGAAAAAAGAATAGAAAGGCATGAAAAACTAGAAAGCAATGTAGAAAAGAAAAGAAGCACTATCAGAAAAGAAGGACCCGGGCGCCTGGGTGGCTCAGATGGTTAAGCGTCTGCCGTCGGCTCAGGTCATGATCCCAGGGTCCTGGGATTGAGTCCCACATCGGGCTCCCCGCTGTGCGGGGAGCCTGCTTCTCCCTCTGACTCTCTCTCATGAATAAATAAATAAAATCTTAAAAAAAAAAAAAAAAGAAAAGAAGGACCCATACTGCAGCTTCAGTAAATGTCACCTAGTGGGAGAATTATGATTCTAGGAGATGTCAGAAAAGTCCATATTTTATAAGCACCAAACTCTACTGGTGGTTTTGTTATGAATATATGAAGGTTAGATAAGTATGTTGTACATTTCTGTCCTGCTGATCTATCAGCAAGTTGTTAATCTTTGAACCAGTGACATTTTTTCCTCCCAAAATTTATCCTAAGAAAATAATAATAAATGAATCAAAAGACTAACTAAAAGCCTGGTTTCTGAAACTCAGTATCTCTGGAAGTCTCTGCTCTGAAGCTGGGATAAAAGAGCTCAAATTAGGTTGGGTTTTCTTGAGAAGGCTGGACCCAGGAATTTTTCTTTTTTTTTTTTTTTTAAGCTGAAGCACCTTCAGTTTAAACTCTAAATCAAACTCCCTCTCTCTTTCTCTGGAAATTCACCATCTCCTATGAGCCTAGTATCAGTTTTTAAAAATTCCAACCAGCAAAGCTGGGGCCATAAAAAGGCTAAAATACGCAAAAGGGACTCACAGCTTTATTTACACAGCCTTCCCTGGAAAATCTGCAGATTCAACAGAGACCCTTTAAAAAAAAGAAGACTACAAATCGAAACTTACTTAGAATTCATTGCTCAAATATTTCAAAAGGAGAATAAATCCAACTTTTGTTTTCTTTGCAGGATGCTATCTTGCAAAAAAAGAATAAACTTTGGAGCACAGCATAAGGAATATAGTCAATGATACTGTAATAGTCATTTAAGGGGTAGAGACGGTAACTACACTTGTGGTGAACATAGCGTAATGTGTAAACTTGTCAAATCACTAAGTTGTACATCTGAAACTAATATAACATTGTGTGTCAACTATAACCAAAAGAAGAAAAGGAGGAGGAAGAGGAGAAAGAGAAGGAAGATAATTTGTAGAAAACTCATCTGGGTTTCAATCTCAGCTCTTCCACTTTCTAAGCTGTCAGTCTAAAGCAAATAACCTCTCTCAGCTTCAGTTCATATGCAAAATGGAGAGAACACTTACTTCAGATTATTGTGAAAATACACTAAGAAGAGAACACAGTAGTTTCTCTAGAAATGCTTTCTTCCTAGATCCCTTTGAATGGTTTAATATTACCTTTTGCAGGCTCTGGTAGGGCCAATGATGTTCTTGTAACCAGGAAAGGTGCAGCTTGATGCACATACTCCTACACAGTGATCTCTACCTACAAGAGCAGGAATATGCAAACTGAGCCTGCCCCAGCCCCACCCGGAGTCTGGGAACCCACTGAGTGGTAGTCAGCCCCTGCTCTTGCTCTCTCTGAACTACTCCAGAATTGGACAGGTCTCACACACCCAAACACGAAATCACCGCACGTGGGGGTTGTGAAGTTTTATCTTCGGTAAGCCAATAAACTGGTCCCTGTCTTTCTCCTCGCCCGTCCCTTACGTCCCCAGGCTCCGCAGAGTCATACCTGCCTTTCACCGCCACGCTCCCAGCGATGCCTCTAAAACATCAGGTTACAGAGCTCTCCTAGAGACTCGGGGCGAAACCCGCGTTCCCACTTCGCTCTGCACAGGTTGGAAGATTACGGAATACCGGTTGCCGCCCCATTGCGCGTGTGCGGAAGTAACTGACGTCCAGGTTCCCAGGTCCCTCCGCGGTGCAGCCTATTCATAGGGGACTACATTTCCCATAAGGCCTGTGGAGCTCGTTTCCGGAAGGCGTCAGAAGCGTCGGCCTTTTTGGGGCAGGTTTCTGGGTAGTATCTCTGGGGCTTCCCTGAGAGCTGCGCTCTTTTGTAAAAAGGAGGAGTATATATCATTTTCGTTAAAAAAAATATAAAGACATCAGAATTTTTAAGAACTGGAAAATCTAAATCAGCGGTGTAAAATAATAATCTACCCTTAGTTCAGTTTCTTCTGGCAATGCCCCAGCTTAGGTCCCAACGAAGGAGATGAAGAGGACTCAAGAAAAAAGACTAAGAGATAATTTGTGAGACAGACTTAAAAGTAGGAGAGTTTGGATCTACAAAATCGAAGGAAGAAAATGTTTCAAGACGCGGAGACCGATCCACTGTGTTAAATGCTAGTGATAAGTAGGGTGGTAACTAAGAATTGACCATTGGATTTAGCATGGTGGAAGCTGTTAAAACATGCCGTTTTGGTGTAGTGGTAGAAGTTTGATTAAATCTGATAAGAACTTGATAAGAGTGGGATCAAAGAATGGGAAGAGAGGAAGTGTAGAAAGCAAGTATAGACAGTACTTTATTTTTTATTTATTTTATTTTTTAATTCTTATGTTAATCCCCATACATTACATCATTAGTTTTAGATGTAGTGTTCCATGATTCATTGTTTGTGCATAACACCCAGTGCTCCATGCAGAATGTGCCCTCCTCAATACCCACCACCAGGCTAACCCATCCTCCCACCCACCTCCCCTCTAGAACCCTCAGTTTGTTTTTCAGAGTCTATCGTCTCTCATGGTTCGTCTACCCCTCCGATTCCCCCCCTTCATTCTTCCCCTCCCGCTACCTTCTTCTTCTTCTTCTTCTTTTTTTTTTCTTAACATATATTGCATTATTTGTTTCAGAGGTACAGATCTGAGATACAACAGTCTTGCACAATTCACAGCGCTTACCAGAGCACATACCCTCCCCAGTGTCTATCACCCAGTCCCCCCATCCCTCCCACCCTACCCCTCACTCCAGCAACCCTCAGTTTGTTTCCTGCAATTAGGAATTCCTCATATCAGTGAGATCATATGATACATGTATAGACAGTACTTTTAAGAAGTTTGTTTGGGGGGAGCACCTTGGTGGCTCAGTCGTTAAGCGTCTGCCTTCCGCTCAGGTCCTGATCCCAGGGTGCTGGGATCGAGTCCCATATCGGGCTCCCTGCTCCTCTGGAAGCCTGCCTCTCCCTCTCTTGCTGTCTCTCTCTCTGTAATAATAATAATAAAAATATTATATAATATAATAATAATATTATAATAAATATAAAAATAAAAAATTATATAATTTTTATAATAATAAAATATAAAAATACAAAATAAATATAATAATAAAAATATTATAATATTTTTATAAATAAAAATATTTTTTTAAATAAAAATATATTTTTTTAAAGTTTGACTTTTTTAAAGGTGAGTAGAAAAAGAAAGCTGCCATTGCATATGGATTTGGGGTCCAGAATTTTTTTTTAAGTTGGAAGAAATCATAGTATGTATGCTAATTAAAATGATACAGTAGAGGGGGAAATTGACAATATAGGAGACATGGGACAGTTGCAGAAAGAAAGTCCTTGAGAAAAGGGATGGAATCCAGTACACATCAGAAGGATCAGTTGTGAGTATGGAACATTCATCTATTGAAATAAAAAGGGAGGCAGAATTTATAGGTACAGATGCAGATAGGCACACAGATTTGGTGGTGGGAGAATGAGTATGTCCTTTTCTGAGTGCTTCTGTTTTCTCAGTGAAATAGGAAGCTGAAAATGAAGATAGGGAGAAGGTATTGGAGGTCTGAGGAGAGAAAAGAAATACTATATTACATTGATTCTAATACACTTTTCATAAACTGGTAATGTAGAGAATAAAGTGTTTCTCCAAGTTCTGTGAGCTGCCTAGAAAATTGGTCAAACCCAAGGAGGGACTGTTGGAACCTCCAATCTATAGCCAGTAGGTCAAAAGCACAGGTGACAGCATGGACATGTGACTGGCATCTGAAGTTGGGGGAGAGGGCCAGCCTTGTAGGACTGAGCTCTTAACCTGTGGGATCTGACACTATCACCAGGTGGTGTCAGAGAATTGTTTGGTTGTGGGGAAAAACCCATACATTGGAATTGATATTGGTAGAATTTTCGTTTTGTTCATGACTATATCTCCAGAACCTGGCACATAATAGGTGCTAAATAAATACTGGCAATACTGAATAAATGTGTAATTGTCTATAGTTTTATCTCCATAAATGCATCATGGAATTTGTGTTTCCCAGATATGGGAAAATATGAGTCTGTTTCTGTTCTGCTTTATTTGTTCATTTGTTTTGTTTTTCAGATCCCACATGTAAGTGAAATCATATGGTATTTGTCTTTCTCTGACTGATTTCACTTAGCATAATACTGTCTAGGTCCATTCATGTTGTCAAAAATGGCAAGATTTCATTCTTTTTTATGACTAATATTTCATATTCCGTTTTGTGTGTGTATGTTTGTATGTGTGCGCACACACACACATTTTCTTTATCCATTCATCTGTTGGGAACTTAGGTTGCTTCCATATCTTGACTATTGTAAATAATGCTGCATTGAATATAGGGGTGCATATGTTTCTTCAAATTGGTGTTTGTGTTTTGGTTTTCGGTTTTCATTTTGTATAAATACCCAGATGTGGTATTGCTGGATCACATGGTAGTTCTATTCTTAATTTTTGAGGAATCTCCATTCTGTTTTCCATTGTGGCTGCACCACTTTACATTCCCACCAACGGTGTTTAAAAGTTCCCTTTTCTCATGGAACAAATAATCCTAAAATTTGTATGGAACCAGAAAAGACCCTGAATAGCCAGAGGAATGTTGAAAAAGAAAAACAAAGCTGGTGGCATCACAATTCTGGACTTCAAGCTCTATTACAAAGCTGTAATCATCAAGACAGTATGGTACTGGCACAAAAACAGACACATAGATCAATGGAACAGAATAGAGAACTCAGAAATGGACTCCCAACTCTATGGTCAATTAATCTTCGACAAAGCAGGAAAGAATATCCAATGGAAAAAAGACAGTCTCTTCAACAAATGGTGTTGGGAAAATTGGACAGCCACATGCAGAAGAATGAAAACTGGACCATTTCCTTACACAACACAAAAAAATAGACTCAAAATGGATGAAAGACCTAAATGTGAGACAAGAATCTAGCAACCTCTTCGACCTCAGCCGCAGCAACTTCTACCTAGACACATTGCCAAAGGCAAGGGAAGCAAGGGCAAAAATGAACTATTGGGACTTCATCAAGATAAAAAGCTTTTGCACAGCAAAGGAAACAATCAACAAAACCAAAAGACAACTGACAGAATGGGAGAAGATATTTGCAAATGACATATCAGATAAAGGGCTGGTATCCAAAATCTATAAAGAACTTATCAAACTCAACACACAAAGAACAAATGATCCAATCAAGAAATGGGCAGAAGACATGAACAGACTTTTCTGCAAAGAAGACATCCAAATGGCCAACAGACATATGAAAAAGTGCTCAACATCACTTGGCATCAGGGAAATCCAAATCAAAACCTCAATGAGATACCACCTCACACCAGTCAGAATGGCTAAAATTAACAAGTCAGGAAATGACAGATGTTGGTGAGGATGTGGAGAAAGGGGGTCCCTCCTACACTGTTGGTGGGAATGCAAGCTGGTGCAGCCACTCTGGAAAACAATATGGAGGTTCCTCAAAAAGTTGAAAATAGAGCTACCCTATGACCCAGCAATTGCACTCCTGGGTACTTATCCCAAAGATACAAATGTAGTAATCTGAAGGGGCACCTGCACCCCAATGTTGATAGCAGCAATGTCCACAATAGCCAAACTATGGAAAGAGCCCAGATGTCTATAGACAGATGAATGGATAAAGAAGAGGTGGCATATATATACAATGGAATATTATGCAGCCATCAAAAAATGAAATCTTGCCATTTCCAATGACGTGGATGGAACTAGAGGGTATTATGCTAAGTGAAACAAATCAGAGAAAGACAATTATCATATGATCTCACTGATATGTGGAATTTGAGAAATACGGCAGAGGATCATAGGGGAAGAGAGGAAAAAAATGAAACAAGATGAAACCAGAGAGGGAGACGAACCATCAGAGACTCTTAATTTCAGGAAACAAACTGAGGATTGCTGGAGTGGTGGGGGGTGGGAGGGATGGGGTGGCTGGGTGATGGACATTGGGGAGGGCATGTGCTATGGTGAGCGCTGTGAATTGTGTAAGACTGATGAATCACAGACCTGTACCCTGAAACAAATAATACATTATATGTTAAGAAAAAAAAAAAAAAAAAAGAAGATAGTAGGAAGGGAAAAATGAAGGGGGGGAAATTGGAGGGGGAGCTGAACCATGAGAGACTATGGACTCTGAGAAACAAACTGAGGGTTTTTGGGGGGGTGATGGGTATTATGGAGGGCACGTATTGCATGGAGCACTGGGTGTTATATGCAAACAATGAATCATGGAACATTACATCAAAAACTAATAATGTAATGTGTGGTGACTAACATAACATAACATAATAAAATTAAAAAAAAATAAAGCTTCTAGTATAACTAAGATGATGCCAACAGAACTCTGAGCAAGTTGTTTTCTTGAAGACTGTTAATACTGTTTATCCTATAAAGTCCAGTTTACGTACTATGCCCCCAGTTTGATTCCAAACTTCCTAGGGCCTAGAATAAGATGCAGTGTAGGAGGCTTAACAACAGCAAGAAATATCTTAGAGCATAATGGTGAAGAGCATAAGCACTGCAGGAGGCTGGAGTCTCACACTTTCAAACTGTAGGATCTCAGGCAAGTTATAGAAGGCTTCTAAGCCTCAATTCCCTCATCAGGGATAATAATGGATATACAGATTTAATCATAAAAGTTCTTAGCACAATGCCTGGCACATAACACTCATTCAGTAAATGAGAAAGAGTTATTATCACAAGATTCCCATTGTCCATAAGAAAAGTTTATGTGTAGCTCAGAACACCTCCAGAGGTAATTTACCATAACTCCAAAAATGTCCAGGTTTTACCAGTTCATGTAGAACATAGAGTCACATTAACAATATTCACCATGTTCTGCTGGTTCTTGGCCTTCTAGTTCATATGGAAACCCCACCCCTGCCAACTCTTCTCTCCCCTCCATCTACTTATGCAAATTCTCCAGTAGTGTCTGCATAAACAAGCCTTTTCCTTCCAGGTGATATCCGTATCATTCTTTCCTCTGACCTCTTTGGTGATGTTTACAGTTAAGGGCTCCACCGCCTCCTAAAATGCACTGAGATTCCTCTCCACTATCTTCACGTTTTCCTTAAAATGTTTTTAATTTTGGGCGCCTGGGTGGCTCAGTCAGTTAAGCGACTGCCTTCGGCTCAGGTCATGATCCCGGCGTCCTGGGATCGAGCCCCACAAGGGGCTCCCTGCTCAGCGGGGAGTCTGCTTCTCCCTCTGACTCTACCCCCTCTTGTGCTTGCTCTCAAATAAATAAAATCTTTAAAAAAAAGTTTTTAATTTTGTTGGTTCTCCCTTTAGAAAAAGGGCACTGTACCGTATGTAACCTTTGGGGACTTATCCTTTCATTTAATATTGTGCTAAGATTCACCCATGTTGCACGTCATTGTGGCTCATTTATTTTGGCTGCTATACATTACCCACACTCTCCTGATGATGGGCACCTGGATACTTTCTAGGTTTAGGTTTTGCTGTTGTGAAAGTACTACAAAGTATACTCTTCTTCATATGTGTAAGAGCTTCCCTTGGCCTACCCCTAGGAGTGGTATTGTAAGGTGTAAATGTTACATGTTACTTCATGTATTATATTTTTTATATCTAATGTTTTCATTTTTTATGATCTCCTACTCCTGCTTCATTTTCCCTTATTTCTTTGAGCATATTTATTATGCTTATTTTAAATTCTTGGTGTGCTCATTCCACTAATTCTGCTTCAGAAATATGTTTATGTTATGTACTTAAAGGCTTGGAACACCATACAACTATTTATAGTGGTCATCTTTGAAGGATTGAGATTATGGGGGGGAAAAAAATCAGTTCAACTGACCTGGACAGCATTTCATTTTATTTTATTATGTAAAATGTAGAAAGCCTTGACTAATAAAAAATAGGGAAGAGACTTAATAGAAACTTCAGAATCTTCTTAGGAAAGCAATGATTGCTGAAGGATACCTTTTGCTCAAGCCATGATGAGCAACTGTCTTCTTGGCAATTCACAGCAAAGTTCCAGAGACCATATAATCCCAGATTCCTCCCACTCACCCTTGAACCTTGGTCATAATTTAACTGGTTAGAATTTGAGGAAATATGAAAAGAACCAAAATAAGAACACTCTCCACGAAAGCCAAGCTCAACGACTGGTCCTCTTTTATTCTGCTGATGTAAGCTGAAGTTCCTGAAGAAGGCATACACTTCTACTCATTTCATTTTTTTGGCTTGGGGCTCTAGAATGGAGCTGGGCATCCCACCACCCTTCCTCCACTCACAGATATCTGCATAGTTGCATGTCCGGCACTTCCAAGCCTCCTCCACATCAACCCCTTGAGGCTCTCGGTGGCCCATCCAGTAGGCCATATAGTGCTGCACTTTGCCTTTCACCTCACTCTCTTCGAAGGCCACAATCTCTGTACCCAGCACAGTGGCAGTCTCTTGGTGGATGTACTCAATCTTCAGGATATCAATAACTGGGAGGTCAGACAGTGTTAGAGACAAGAAGACTAGCTCCATGAGGTCACCCAAGGACTTCACAGAGAAGCCTCCCTGCCGGGCATGCCTCAGCACTGAAGGTCCCAGCAGCTTGTCTGGACATAATTTTGTGTGGTGGATTAGGCTGGCACTGGTCACTTTCCCTTGAACCATGGCATCAAAGATGTATTTGTACAGGTTGACTTGAAAACAGTCTTTTTTTTTCTGGGCTTCCAGAGGGAGCATAGGGCGCCTGCGTGTCTTAAGTTCAGCCAGTTCCAGTTCCCCCTTGGCTGTATAGTGCAGCTCATCAATTACTCCAACGAGCAGCACACCCTCCACTTCTCCAAACACTGGAAACTCTCTGATGCGTCCTTCTGACTGCAAGATAGGAATCATTGATAATATATTCAGAAACTTAACTGCCCAAGCATCTTCTTTAGTACTGATGGGGATAGTCACAAGATCATGAACTTCTAGTTCTCTAGCTAGGTGGATGCTGGCACCAGAGTCCAAAACAGCTGCCTTCTCAGGAGCCAAGAAACCAGGAAGCTCCTTCTCATATACCATTTGCTGTTCACACCAATCCTGAGTACACAGGTCAGTGACATACAAATATTTAAGGTGGAATCGCTCAATAGGTGATGAGACATCCAATCGTCTTTTCCACTTTGGTAAGCTGAGCTTGCCATCCTTCCCAGGGAGTTCAGAAGAAGGGCCAGGCTTGCTAAGTGAAGCACTTGACTCTTGAGTATCTTCCAGGTCCAGATACTCTAGAAACTCTGAGTCACTCAAGTCTGAGAACCCTGAGGCCTCTGCTGACACCTCTTCCCCAGTCTCTGCCATGGCACAAAGCCCTGCATATCCTGTTAAAGAAATGTATTATCCAAATAAAAAATTTCTCCAAAGCACTGTCAAATTTTAATAAGGTTAAAAGAATCATGACTATTTACATTCTTTAAAGTAGCCTAGGGCGCCTGGGTGGCTCAGTTGGTTAAGCGACTGCCTTCGGCTCAGGTCATGATCCTGGAGTCCCAGGATCGAGTCCCGCATCGGGCTCCCTGCTCGGCAGGGAGCCTGCTTCTCCCTCTGACCCTTCCCCCTCTCATGTGCTCTCTGTCTCTCACATTCTCTCTGTCTCAAATAAATAAATAAAATCTTAAAAAAAAAAAAAGTAGCCTATTTTTTTAATTTAAATTCAATTAGCCAACATACAGTACATCATTAGTTCCAGATGTAGTGTTAAATAATAGAAGCCTATCTATTTATGACCAATTAGTAATGTAACAGATTTGCCTTGGCCTCAATCTCTTCATTTAAAAGGAGATTGAGGTCAGGGGCGCCTGGGTGGCTCAGTCAGTTAAGCATCTGCCTTCGGCTCAGGTCATGATCCCAGGGTCCTAGGATTGAGCCCCACATCAGGCTCCCTGCTCAGCAGGAAGCCTGTTGCTCCCTCTCCCACTCTCCCTGCTTGTGTTCCCTCTCTTGCTCTCTCTCTGTCAAATAAATAAATAAAATCTTTAAAAAATAATAATAAAATAAAAGGAGATTGAGGTTTGCCTTTTCTGCTTCAAAATTCTCCTGACTTGGGGGCACCTGGGTGGCTCAGTTGGTTAAGCGACTGCCTTCGGCTCGGGTCATGATCCTGGAGTCCTGGGATTGAGTCCCACATTGGGCTCCTTGCTCAGCGAGGAGTCTGCTTCTCCCTCTGACCCTCCCCCCCTCATGCTCTCTCTCTCTCTCTCTCATTCTCTCTCTCAAATAAATAAATAAAATCTTAAAAAAAAAAAGTTCTCCTGACTTGGGACATTATTTCATTATTTTAAGTGAGTACAGATCTTTGTAAATGTTGGGGCAATGTTGGTAAAACCATGTCCACTTCTACAATTCCTTCGATACAAAGTCCTTGACTAGGAAAATAAAATTACAAACTGTTCCTTGAGAAAAATCAGCTTCATAATGACTGTTTTTAAATGTAGCTCTCAGGAACACAGTATGGCAAAATTCAAAGACTAACTATAAATAAATACAAATAGATCTGCTCACACACAAATTATTGGCATGAAGTAATGAGAGAGGATGTTCACAGCAACATGTGGAAATCAGTTGCTTTTTATATTTGAGATATATCAAGGAAATGGCAAAGAGGAAAAGCTCTTGGTGGGTTCTATTTTACCCATACGGGACTTTACAAATTACCCTCCTAACATTACAGAAATTGGTGTTTCCCACTAAGTTTATTTTTTCCTTCCAGAAGAAATTAGCTTATGATGGAAAATCTCTGTCAATAAGCGTTATAAAATACCACTGTATTTGCTATAATAGTGAATATTTTATTGTGCAGTTATTGAGTGTCAGACACTGAGCCAAGTGCTTCACATCCAATACCTCACTACTCTACTGTGGACAGGTACTCTTTTTAAAACTTTTACTGCAAGAAATTTCACATATACAGAGAAATAGAACAATGAACACCTATATACATACAATGTAGATAAACAACTGTTGATATGTTGTTGTATTTGCATCTTTCATGTGTGCATTTTTTTTGGATTAGTTTGGCTATTTTAAAGTAAATTATAGATATCATAACATTTCAGGTATAAATGCTTCAGCATACATTTCTAGATAAGGACATTTTCCTACATTAACTACAATATTGTTACCACATCTAACAAAATTAATAATTCCCCAATACTACCATCCATACTCAAATTTCCCAACTGCCCTAAAATGTTTTGGATAGCTTTCTTTAAACCAGGAAACAAAGACCACACATTATGTTTGATTTGCTTTGTCTCTCAAACATTTTTAATCCTAAGAAACTAGGCAAATTATCCTGTAAAGATACTCTTCTTAAGCCTTCTTCCTAAACTCACATATCTAATCTAGCATAGAGACAAGACAAAACAAAACAAGGTTATGACCACTCCACCAGTATTTGACTTTGGGTGCCAGGAAAATAATCTGACACAGAATTTAAACTGATTGAGGTAACTTTGAGCCAAGTTTTCTCTTTGCTAATCTAATAAGCAATGAATAAATTGACTGCACCAACTCCCATATTAAAAGCTTAAGAATTGATACCTTGAAAATGGTATTAATATTAGTTATGGTTGTACCTAACTCATTTTTAAATACTCTAAGTGTCCCTAATGAAAGCAAACATAGATATAGCTGGAATAAAAGTTATTTGCAATGTAATACAATGTGAAGACTTCTGCTTATATCCTATAAAGTATAGGATAGTGGGAGTGGCACTAAATCCAAATCAATGGACCTTGAAAAAAATTTTTTTTTCCAAATATTTAGACCTGGGCTGTCCAATATGTAGCCATCAGCCACATGTGGCTATTTAAATTAACTAAAATCAAATAAAATTTAAAACTCAATTTCTCTGTTGCATTAGGCACATTTCAAGTGCTCAATAGCTACATGTGGCTAGTGGGTAGTACATCATAAGGCAAAGATACAGAACATTTCCCTGACCACAGAAAGTTCTATTGGACAGTACTGTTTTAGATTAATTCATGTGTGAGTATTAACTCCCAAAGAGAGAGTAAGTTCTTGAGGTATGGACTTTGTACTTGTTTTACATACTGAGAATAGGGTAGCCCTGAACAGGTTAAGTGAAATGTTTTGCAGAGAAGACACAAAAAGGGGGCATTCTCTGTGGAATTATTCATCTAAAAGAAGAAAACAATACACTGATGATGGACAATTTAGACTCAGATGTATTGCCTGGACTTTCCTATGCAGAAAAAATTCAGGCAAGAGCATGATGCAGTACATTGTGTCCCTAATGCAAGTTTGTATCTTTCTAACATGAGATGATTTTACGTGGCACAAAGGTCAACATTTTTAGATGTATCTCAGAATATAAAGCTATTAGAGTTTCCATCAAATGCATAATTTCATAGAGAGTGTTTCTTAGGACAAGTTTGGTTTTTAAATAAATGAAAGTAAAAAATTTAAAATATGACAATAACAATACAGGTAGTACATAGGAATGGCAACAATTATTAGGTGGTAAGTGAATGAAATAAAATATTCGGGAAATACCAGCAATACCAGTGTCAAGAGTCTGGGGTCCTATGGATCTAGATTCTAAACCTTATCCTGACTAGGTCAGTAGTATTTAGTAGGATGCTACTTGCCTCATGAGTATTCTTGGACAAGTTTTTCCTTTTCCTGAAGCTACTGACACTTTAGAGTACTCCTTCCAACCCTACTCAGCTACCCAAAATAATGATAAAACATTATATACATTCTAACATTCAACAAATGTGGATCTCCTTCCCCTTCCCAAGGAAGGGATGATAGTCTATCTATTCCCTCTGACAAATGAGATTAAACTTTAGGAGAGAGGAAACTTCTACTCCCCTGGGACTTGGCTGATCTTTCTCCTCACCAGGTAGTGCAGAATGCTAAAATGACACACGGCTAGGGGAGGAGAAAGGAGCTCTGAAAAACCAGGTCTGCACTGAGGAATCCAGATTAGCAACTCTGCGCCGTGCTGTGGCAAAACGGGGACTTTTGGTCCTTTCTCACCTGACCAGTCCCTCACATTGCAGCATATCATCCTCTCCGATCCCCTCGGCACAGGCTGTTGCCCATCCCAGATACTAGGTAACGCTTGCCCCTCTCCTGGATCAAATTCTCCATGACCTCTTCGTTTTCCCACAACCCGGATGTAGTTACTTAATCCAATCTCTGCTCCCTGCAAGCAAAAGAGTCAAAAATAACCAGAAGTCCCCCAGGAGTCCAAGATCAGTTCCCTCTTCCAGCCCCAAACCTCAGCCCAGGTGCTCAGCAGAGACTCGGGTGAGAGGCTTTTCTTTGATGGGATCCTGCTGCCTGTGGGGCTGCCACGACCTTCACCCTCAACATCCTGACTTGTTCGGAGCAGCCCAGACTTCTGGGCTCCGAGAGCGCTCGCCTTCAGCAGGGACCTTTCCAAGAGCCCCAAACAACTGTCGGCCCAGGAATTCCACGTCTGCCCTAAAGTTTACTGAGCACACCCCACCACGTCTTGGAGGAGCCGGAAATGACAGCAAGGGGTCGCCGGCCTCGGGAAGGGGTCCCAGTGGACCTCCGCAAAAAGTCCAGAAGCCACAGGAGCCTGGCCTGCGAGGGCAGACACGACGAGCCGCTGCCCGGGGACCGCTCCCATTCGGGGGCCGCGGGGACAGCGGGGACAGACCCCTGCGCTCCACACCACAGCCCCTCAGCTCCCCACACCCATTCGCCGGCCTTGCCCTAACCTTGGCTACTCCTTCGAGCCGCGGGCTCTTCCCGGCTCCGCCGCGGCCTCGGAAGCGCTGGCGGACGCTGCCCACGACCAGCAGGCGGAGCTTGGGCAGAGAGCAGCGGGGTTGGCACAGCCCCGGGTGGAAAGCACACCCAGAATGCTCAGCGGCCGCCCCAGACCCGCCCCCTCCCAGAGGCCTCAGCGGCGCCGCCTGGTCCTCGCGAGTCCCGGGCAGGAGCGGACTCCCTTTCGCGGCGGGGCGAGGCGGCCGCTAAGGTAGGGGTAGTGTTTGGGCAGGCCGTCCCCGCGCGCGCGGGCTGTGCGTGTGGCTTCATTCTGGACGGAACGGCGCTGTCGCCTGACCCGGAAGCTCTCACTGCGGCGGGGCTCCCGGCTAGCTGCAAGCCGGGGTCCGAGAGAGGTGTGGGCGCCGCCCTCTCCCGGCGGTGCACCGGCCCCTGTCCGTTCAGTGCTGCCGTCTTGGCTTTGTCTTTCTTGGATCCCGCACCACCTTGCTTCTCGCGCCGGCGTTCCCAGCTGAGAACAACCACGAACTCCCTTTGCAAAGATGCTGGCGCCCGTCTGTTAACCTTTATAAACACAGCTATATTCTGAAATAGGAAATAAAGGTAAATATTAAGTGTTGAAAAGATATGTCATCGTTAGATCAAAAACAGAAAAGCGAAAGTTCCTTTCCAAATACACTCCCATGCCCCCTTCTGGAGGAAACACACTAGCCTGACTTTTAGGACAGTCCCTTCCTTGCTTTTCTTTACAGTTTTATCACATATGGGAAATTTATTTTATTTTATTTATTTGTTTTTTAAAGATTTTATTTATTTGACAGAGAGAGACGCAGCGAAAGAGGGAACACAAGCAGGGGGAGCGGGAGAGGGAGAAGCAGGCTTCCCATGGAGCAGGGAGCCCGATGTGGGACTCGATCCCAGGACCCTGGGATCATGACCTGAGCCGAAGGCAGACGCTTAACAACTGAGCCACCCAGGCGCCCCGGGAAATTTATTTTACAATAAAGGGGGCATCACATAGCAACGGAGAAAAGATGGTCTTTTCGATGAAGGTTCTGTGACGATAGGGTATCCTTATGAAAAAAATATATGAAATGAGACCTCTTACCTTACTTCCTCACAAAAATCAATTCCAGGAGTATTAAAGTCCTAAATGTGAAAAGCTAAACTAGAAAGCTTTTAGAATATAATACAGTAAACTTTTGTTTGGACTTCAAAATAGGCAAAGATTTCTTAAAATACAGAATACTAGAAAGGACAGTTGGGGAAATTAAATGTGACTTGTATATTAGATAATAGTATCTATCAATTGTAAGTACCCTGGATGTGATAATGATTTTGTGGTTGTGTAGGAAAACGTCCTTGATCTTAGAAATATGAAAGTTGAGGACAATCTTTTTAATCAAGTGAAATGAGTAGGCATTGCTGGGTTGAGGCTGGAGAAGGTTTCTTCCTCCTCCCCAGTATAATCTTCTGTAGCCAAAATGTAACTTCCAAAGCCAGGAAAGCCTCTCCTCAACCCTTTCACACATGGACCTGTCTTCAAATGAAGTTTGCAGTGTAGGGTATGCTGCTGGGGGGAGCGAAGCAGGAGAGATTCCCAAGACAGTAGGATCATGTTCCCCAAGGCTTTCATTCTCAACACTGTGGGACTCAAATTTTAGGAAGTGATGCCCTTTCCCCAAAAGGCTGTATCCTAAGAAGTGTGGGCATGTAAGGCCCATTCCTATACAAAACTCACTGATACAGTTCATCCATCTCCAGGGATATCTGTAACCATGGAAATACTGTTAGACTCAAATGATCTGCTTGCCTCTCTTTCCATCTTTCCTTCCTCTTTCAGAGCACGGGATTTGTACCTCTAACATTGCACTGATTATAGTCTATCATATAAGAGTCTATATGATAAAAGTGTTTCTCTGTATGATTACTCTCTAGAGCTGCACTGTCCAATAAAGTAACCACTAGCCACATGTGGTGCTCTTGAGCACTGGAAATGTGGCTAGTCCAAAAAGATCTACTCTAACTACAAAATACTAGATTTTGAAGACTTAGTACCAAAAAAAGAAGAATGAAAGTAACACATAATTTTTATATTGATTACATGTTGAAATTATAATATTTTGGATATATTGGGTCAAATGAATATATTTTAAAGTTAATTTTACTTATTTTTATTATATTAATGTAGCTGCCAGAAAATTTTAAATTACCTATGTGGTCACATTTGTGTTGTGGCTCACTTGTATTTCTCTTGGACAGTGCTGCTCTAGGGCATCAGAGCCTAAGGGCAGGGAATTTATTTTGCTCATTTGTGTTCACAGGTGCTAGAACAATTATTAACATAATTTTTATATGCTCAAGGGAAGCCCATTGGCAATATTCTGCATTTGAAAATCTTTTCTTCCACATATTAAGATCAGCCTCTCTTTAGCCAAACACCTATTTCTGGTAATTGAAAAGGGCATTGCTTGCTTGGAGAGAGCCAGAGAAAATGGCCCTGAGGGAGGGGGAAGTGAGCTAAGGATGTCAGACTGTGCTAAGGATGTAAGACTGAGGCATGGCTCTTCTAAAAACAGTCAGCTTCAGATGTAGGACATTTGAAGCTTTGAATCAATTAGGGTTTATTCATTTATAAGAGATTGGAAACCCAGGTTTCTACAGCTTCAGGTGAGGCTTGATCCAGGGATCAAATAGTGTGACCAGAATTGAGTTTTCTATCTCCATTTCTTGGATCTTCTGTGTTTGCTCCATTTCTAAGCAGCCTCCCCCCTTTTCCACTGCCAGTAGCTTCCAGGAATATAGCCTTCCAGATTTGTGTCTAGTGGCAAAAAAAAGGAAGTCTATTTCCCTGATACCTCAAAGACAAATCCAAAAATTGTCCCCTTAACCCTGATTAATCAAACTGGGGTTATAAGTTTGCCTTAGCCAGAGTCTTACAGAAAACAGAGCTTAGAGCAAAGATTAGATTTTTTTTTCTTTTTCTTTTTGGAAATGCAAACCTATAGTAGCAAGGATAAGAAAAGGAAGTAAAGCAAGCAACAACTTGAAGCAAATTGAAATCGTGCACTATTGTATGACTATTGCTTCATGTTAACCCCATGGTCTTACACACTGATTCCAGAGTGATATTATAAAATTAAAACCCCATGTTGTCAGTCTTTGATTTTAAAAATCTTGTACAATAAGGCCTATCTCGTTATTTAGTAAATTCAGCCAAAAATTCAAGTGTTCATCTGAGAAGGCATAAATTGCGTGTAGTATTCCCTGATGATGTGACACAAATTTAATCTGGGAGGATAAGTAGGAGCTAACTGAACAAAAAAATTAGGCAGAACAAAGAAAAATAGCACAGTTGAGGACCAGAAACCATGCAATATATTGAATGGAATATTTACAGGACTATAAGATCTTTATGACTGGAGCAAAGTCTGCTTGAGGGGAAATTTGGGAGCCACTGCCGGAAAAATAGGTAATGCTCTATGCCAAGTGTTCTGTATTAAGAAGAATACAGAAGATGAAGTTTATCTTCAAGTTATGAGAACCCATTGAGGGGTTTTAAGCAATGTGATTCAATTAGATTAATTTTGATTAGATATGTGTTTTGGAATGATCACTCTAGCAGCAGTGGGGAGGATAGAAAAATGAGTCCAAGTCTGGAGGGGAGGCAGAACTCTGAGCAGGTGATACATTATGGCTGACATGCAAAATCTGGTAGACTGGACAGGGCAGTGGGCCGCCTGGAGGCAGTATCCCATGCCTCTGACATGCACTGTGGGTCTAGAGACAGTGCTCCGAGAGCAGGAGCTGCTCCATATGTGCAAGTATTTGACTCGCTGCTTGCCGGTCCTGTGGCAGAGTACCTGAAGATCAGTAAAGAGATTGGGGGAGATGTGCAGAAACATGCGGAGATGGTCCACACAGGTCTGAAGTTGGAGCAACCTCTCTTGGTTACAGCTTCTCACTGCCAGGAACCAACAGGCTTAATAAGCTTTCTGATTTGTTGGCACCCATCTCAGAGCAGATCCAAGAAGTGGTAACCTTCAGGGAGAACCGAGGCAGCAAGTTGTTCAATCACCTGTCAGCTGTCAGCAAAAGTATCCAGGCCCTGGGTTGAGTGGCTGTGGCTCCCAAGAGCCTGGTCCCTATGTGAAAGGAATGAATGATGCTGCCATGTTTTATACAAACCTAGTCCTCTAGGCGTACAAAGATGTTGATGAGAAGCATGCAGACTGCAACAAAGCTTATTTGAGTATATGGACAGAGCTACAGGCTTACATTAAGTTCTGTCCCACTGGACTGGCCTGGACCAAAACAGGGCCTGTGGCAGAACTAAGTGGATTGCCATCTGGCCCTTCTGCTGAATCAGGTCCCCCACCACCTCAACAGACCCTCCCCATAAAAGTCCGCACCATTTAGGCTCAGATGAGTCTGCTTCCCACTCAGCACTGTTTGCACAGATTAATTGGGGGGAGAGCATCACACATGCCCTTAAACATGTATCTGATGACATGAAAACTCACAAGAACCCTGCCCTGAAGGCTCAGAGTGGTCCAGTATGAAGTGGCCCCAAACCATTCTCTGCACCTAAACCAGGAGTCAGTCCATCCCCCAAACCAACCACAGAGAAGGAGCCAGCTGTATTTGAACTGGGAGGGCAAGAAGTGGAGAGTGGAAAATCAGGAGAATGTTTCCAGCCTGGTGATTGATGACACAGAGCTGAAACTGGTGGCTTACATACACAAGTGTGTCAACACGACATTGCAAATCAAGGGCAAAATTAACTCCATTACAGTAGATAACTAAGAAACTTGGTCTGGTGTTTGATGACATGGTAGGCATTATGGAGATAATCAATAGTAGGGATGTCAAAGTTCAGGTAATGGGTAAAGTGCCAACCATTTTCATCGACAAAACAGATGGCTGCCACATTCCAAGCAAGAATTCCCTGGATTGCAAAATAGCTACTGCCAAACTTTCTTTTTTAAAAGATTTTATTTACTTATTTGAGAAAAAGAGAGAATGAGCAGTGGATTGGGGTAGTGGGGGAGGGAGAAGCAGACTCCCCGCTCAGCAGGGAACCTGACTCTGGGCTCAATCCCTGGACCCCTAGGATCATGACCTGAGCTAAAGGCAGATGCTTAACTGACTGAGCCACCCAGTGCCAAATCTTCTGAGATGAATTTCCTCATTCCTGCAGAAGGCAGTGACTTTAGTAAATTCCCAGTCCCTGAGCAGTTCAAGACCCTATGGAATGGGCAGAAGTTGGTCACCACTGTGACGAAACTGCTGGATAAGCGAAGTGCCACTGGGTCCTTTGCCCTCTCCCTCACACCATGGGATAAATCTGTATCAAGACGGTTCTTTTCTAGATTTCCTCTACCTGTCTGCTCTTAAACTGCTTCTCTGCCCTGAGAAGCACAGCTACCTGCCTTCACTGAAATATACCTCAGGCTGAGATTTGGGGCGGGAGAGCAGGTCAGTTGATCTTCTGCAGGAAGGTGCGGGAAAGCTTTTCCCTATCGGCTCAACCACACCACCAGTCCATTCTTAAGGAACCGCACACCAGGACTGGTGTGTTTTTAGCTTTCAGCCTTTGTGGGCTATTTGACCAACAAACAACCTTTTGGGAAGAATAAAGCAGTCCCCAAGGATTAACAGATCAGAATGTTCACACAAGTTCATCTTTTTCTAACAATGAGCATGAAGTTAGCAGAGGCTGGTGTGATTCTAGCTGATTCTTCTAACCAAACTAATTTTTCACTGTTGACAAGTGAGGCAGGGGTTGCACCGGACCAAAGGCTGAAACTTGGCCAGCTAGCATTCCAAGCAAAATTATTTCCCATAAGCATTCCTTTCATTCTGCGTTCCGTCCTGGGTCTGCCTGAACCTGCGAGAGTAGGTTCTCCTGTGTGAGCGGCTGCGGCAGTGCCCCGCACCCAGGCCAGTTTAAGGAGTCTTGGCCCCTTCCTTTCACTGGGATCCCTGCCCAGCACCTTCCTATAGAGACGACTTAAAACAAGAAAAAAAAAAGAAAAGAAAAAAAAGAAAACACACCATTCCAAGGAATCTGGAATTCCTTCCTCCTTCCGTGCTAGGTGCCTGTCCTCCACCTTCACTGCCTCCTCTGCCCCGTCATGCTCAACTGCTTTTGGTTTCTGTCTGGGCACCTGAACAAAGGATGAAAATCTCCACTGCAGCCTGGTTTTAGGTCTTATGTAAGAATCTTGCACAGCACTGCTAATGTAAATTACACTTTTTCTCTCTAGGACACCTACCAAAATATGCTACTTTTTTGGTGGGAAGAGATTGTCCTGTGTCTTTGACCCACTTCCCGAGGCCTGTAGAAATAAAACTTTATGTACTTAAAGTTATACAGAAAATAGAACCAATTAATAACTTAAAAGTCCAGATTATAGAAAAACCAGTTGGAACCCTATTTAAGCAGTTAGGACGTGCTAACAGCCTAATTAAAGAACTGACAATGGGAATGGAAAGGGAGATAGTGAAGAGATCCCAAATAGAATATATAGGACTTAGTGACTGAGGGAGGTGATGGATGAGAAGAGGAGGAAGTTTAAACTGGAGAATTGGATAGAGGGTGGCACCACTCCCTGGATTGAGGGTACAGATTTCATTGAAAAGATTATGAGTTGAGTTTTGGACATACTTTGAGGTGACTATGGGATATCCAAATGGAGATATTCAGTAGGATGTTGACGATAATGTTCTGGAGTTCAGGAGAGATTCCTAAGATAGAGATGTAGATTTAAAAAGTGTTGAGATGTTAACAAAATCAGACAAAATGTGTAGCTTGAGAAAAGGCCATGCCTAAGGACATAGCCCCAGGGAAGAGCATTTATGTGATCAGCAGAGGGAGAAGTGCCTGTAAGATAACCAGAAAGAAGGAACAGGCGGAAATAGGCAAAACCAATGGATAGGCTCTAAAGTTATTAAGACCTCCTGAAGCAGTAGCAGATCTAAGAAATAAAACTTAGAATGGCAAAGAACAGCTTTGTGTAGCCATTAAGGGCAGGTGTTTGGAAAGCTAAGCTAAACCTGGAGAAAAAAAATGCTCAAAAATACAACTCAGGCAAAGGACATGAATAATTAAGGGGGACTCTGTTTCTTCATCTATAAAGTGAGTTTTTTGGGTTTTTTTTTAAGATTTTATTTGTCAGAGAGAGCACAAGCAAGGGGAGTAGCAGGCAGAGGGAGAAGCAGGCTCCCCGATGAGCAAGGAGCCTAATGCAGCACTCAATCCAAGGACCCGGGGATCATGACCTGAGCCGAAGGCAGACACTTAACTGACTGAGCCACCCAGGTGTCCCTAAAGTGAGGAGTTCTTTTTTTTTTTTAAAGATTTTATTTATTCATTTGAGACAGAGAGAATGAGAGAGAGCATGAGAGGGAGGAGGGTCAGAGGGAGAAGCAGACTCCCTGCCGAGCCAGGAGCCCGATGTGGGGCTTGATCCCAGGACCCTGGAATCATGACCTGAGCCGAAGGCAGATGCTTAACCATCTGAGCCACCCAGGCGCCTCAAGGAATTCTAAATAAGTGAATTCCTAGACCCTGTCCAGTTCTAAAATTCTGATCCTATGAGCTGTTGTCAAAAAGTGAGTTAGGATCTGGAATTCTATGAACAGTAACGCTTTCTGCTCTCTTGCCCCTCCAGACACCCCCCACCCAATTCACACCATACACATGGTTCCCACAGAAGTTCTCTGCCTACCTAGAGGTGGGCACCTGACCTGGCTGGGCCAATAAGAGAACTTTCCTAGGATTTTAAGATAGGAAGTAAGAAAGAGAAGACAGTATCTTTTTTCTGGGCGATGGAAGCAATATATATAAAATCTGGAGCTGATGGTAACTGCAATTTGCTACAAGGTGTTAAAAAAAAAAAAACATAAAAAGCACAGGTGAGAGATGGAGAGAAAGCTGCCTGGGTTTCCTCAAGTGCTTCAGGTCCTAGTTCCAGTCTGCTGTTAGAATGTGTTGCAGCCTATGAATTACAGGATACCCCAATATCCCTCTAATAACACCCCCACTTTGAGACTTAAATTGCCCCCAAATGATTTGTGTTATTTGACCAGAGTCTCAACTAATCTACTGAGCTCAGTCAGAGCCCACATGGGAAGGAGGAAAATGGGAGATGGAACTCTAAAGTAGCACCAACTACAATGGAGGATCTAGGTGCCAGGCTTTGGTTTATAACTGGAGTAGTGGCTGTGGGATGGAAATCAGGGGAAATCCATTACCATTTTACAGAATCACTAAAACTGTAATAAACGTTTACCAGATTGAAAAATGAACATGTACAAAACCATGTGGTCCTAGTCTTGGTGCTCAGCTTTCACAACATAAGCAATGTTAATTAATGCTCTCACTCATTCATTAATGCTTATTAGAAAGTCACATCCTACCTCTTTTCTGTCTTCCTCCATGTGTTAACTGTAACTTGCTAACATAACCATCCTGTAAAAGGCTGTGTGGTTGATCATTCATGGGACACCCTGCCATCTAAGTAACCTGACTCAATTGTCAGTGTTCCTCCATTCCATCAGACGGGCTGCAGACAAAATTTTACTTGCTAAGTGTATTGGTCTCCTTAAAGGGACTCTCATTGATCAGGCAGCTCCAGCCTCAGAAGTCAGGGACTGGAGCAGTTGGTGGAGAAAGAGTTTCTCCTTCTCCAGCTGAGACTTTGGTGGGCGTGGCTGCTGTTCAGGAAGATGCAGATTCCTCTCTGGCTCCAGGAATGGCAAGCACCCCTCTTCCTGGGGATGCATTGAGTTACTGTTAAGTTACTGAGACAAACAGTGATGATTGAAAGGGCAGCTGGTCCAGGACATGCTTCAGCATCAGGCAGCTCCTACAGTTCTCTATCTTGCTGATAGGAAAATAAGTTGGTCTAACCTCTCTATGAAGGCCAGTTTGGCAATATCCATCATAAAAATGTACATACCCTCTAGTAAGAGATTCCAGTTCTCAGAATTTACCCTACATATATACTTACATGTGAGAGAAATTAAAAAAATGTTTCAGACTATTCATTGCAACAAAAGACTGGAAATCCAAAAGTCCATCCATAGTGAACTAGCTAAATAAAGTACAAACCACAGGATATTATGCAGTTGTAAAAAACAATGAGTAGGCACTTTACTAATATGGAATGATCTTCATGATATATGGTTAAGTAATAAAAGTAATGTGCAGATGTGTTTACAAAGGAGGCTGCCATTATTCTTAAAAAGAAAAACTCTGCGTTTGTATTCTCTTGGATACAAACAGAAAAATCTCTGGAAGGGTGCATAAAGTGGTTGCCTCTATAAAAAATTTGGTGGGGGGGGATGTAGGAAAAGGATTTTTCACTTATACAGCTATGCCTTTTGAGCCTTACACCATTTTTAAGTTTCCCCATTAAAAAAAATAAAAGTTAAAAAAAAAAAGTTTACTTAAAAAATAGGGGTGGTGATATTTTTGACTGTTCTTCCCAATTGTTAGTCTATAAATGAGTGAATGCCCACGGAGAATAACTAATCCACATGAAATCAGAAAGATAACAATTATGTGTGCACTTTCCATTATGCTGAATTTAATTTAAAGGACCATCCTTTATTCTTGATTGAGTACTTTGTACAGAGGTGTTAGTAGATAGTAGTTATCAATGCACTGTTTATTTACATATTGGGCAAGATTAAAAGCTGGCATCATGATATCAATTCCTCAAATTTAAAATCCTGGACTTTAAAAACAGAATCACTGATCTAGAGCTTTTGTTCTCATGTTGAATAATCTATTTTCACATGTTATTTCGAAAGGCATTCCTCCTGTGTATCTCATGGTGTCGACTAAGTGACGAATTATAGCTGAAGGCTTTTCCGCATTCATTACATTCATAAGGTTTTTCTCCAGTGTGGTGTCTCTGATGTTTCTTAAAGGATGAATCATGCCGGTAGGCTTTTCCACAGCGGTTGCATTCATATGCTTTCACTCCTGTATGAACAGTTTTATGGTTGCTAAGGTGTATCCTCTGCCTAAAGGCTTTCCCACATTCCTTACATTTGTAGGGTCTCTCCCCAGTATGGATCCTCTGGTGATGTGTTAGGTATGCTCTATGACTAAAGGTTTTACAACACGCAGTGCATGCATAGGGCTTCTCCCCAGTGTGAATTCTTATATGTTCACTAAGGTGTCTAATTTGTCGGAAGGTTTTCCCACATTCATTGCACGTAAAGGGTTTCTCTCCAGAATGAGTTCTCAGATGCTGGATCAAGCTAATGTTCTGGCTGAAAGCTTTCTGACATTTATCGCATACGTAGGGTTTCTCTCCAGTGTGAGTTCTGTGATGCTGATTAAGAGATGAGCGATGTCTGAAGGCTTTGCCACATTCTTCACATTCAAAGGGTTTCTCACCGGTATGGATCCTCTGGTGTGTAGTCAGTGATGCGCTTTGACTAAAGGCCCTTCCACATTCCTTACACCTGAAAGGCTTTTCACCAGTATGAATTCTCATGTGTTCAGTAAGATGAATGGGTTGTTTGAAGTTTTTTTCACATATATTACATTCATAGGTTTTTGTTCTTATGTAACTCGGATGATTAATCAAGTCTAATTTGTATTTGTTCCTCTTTCTAGGTGTTTCACATTTATGGTGCCTCTGCTCTATAATAACATTTGAACTGACAATATTTTCCCCAAATTTGTTAGTTTCTTGGCCACTCTTCTTGTGGGTCAGGATGGCTTGTCTTACATCTCTCCCATGGGTTTCCTGGTGCCTTTCTAAGTCACCATCATACTTAGAGACTTTTCTCAGTGTGGAATAAATGACATCATCTCTCAGGAACCCTTCCATCATAATGCCATGATATAACTGTTCCTGTAAGATGTCATTCTTTGCAGTTGATGCATTGGTTTCTGTTTTATTCTTCAAGTCTGAAAGAAATGGAAACATGCAAATAACTCACATCCATTATGCTTTAAAAAATCAATTATTGTAATGAGTAAGACAGAAATTTAGATAACTATAAAGTATGAGATTTTGATTACAGTTGACCCTTGAACAACATGGGGGTTGGGATACCAACCCCAATACAGTAAAAAATCCATGTATAACTTTTGACTCCCCCCAAAACTTAACTACTAATAGCCTACTGTTGCCTAGAAGCCTTACTGATAAGTCAATTAACACATTTTTTATGTTATATGTATCATATACTACAGGCTTACAATAAAGAGAAAATGTTAAATTATAAGGAAGAAAAAATACATTTATAGTGCTGTAAAAAATCCACATATAAGTGGACCCATGCAGTGCAAACCAGTGTTGTTCAAGGGTCAACTGCACAATTAAATATGGTTATGCAACCACGGGGGAGGTAATGGGAAGTTAAGAAACAGATAAATAAGGAAAATGTGTGATTTTATATAGAGAGTAAAATTTGAGTACTTTAGACCTGTTCTTTCTAATACTAAATAATCAAATTTCAGAGCTATGTCTTATGAATATCTTTTAATTGACAACCACTTTTGGAAAACAATATCAAAAAGATAAAAAGATGTCCCTCTCCCCACACCAGCAGCAGGAGGAAATGCTCATTCAAAAAATAAGGTATGAACTAAGAACTTTCATAAAAACATTAAGCTTTTATTGAAACTTGTATTAATAGTTACATTGTTCTATTTTCTGTGGTTATTAGTCTGTCCCTAGAAAGGAGACTTGTAAGAAACCCAGACTATGTTGCTATTACTTTTTTTTTTAAAGATTTTATTTATGTATTTGACAGAGAGAGAGTTAGCGAGAGCAGGAACACAAGCAGGGGGAGTGGGAGAGGGAGAAACAGACTCCCCACCAAGCAGGGAGCCCAATGTGGGGCTCGATCCCAGGACCCTGGGGTCATGACCTGAGCCGAAGGCAGACGCTTAATGGCTGAGCCACCCAGGCGCCCCACTATGTTGCTATTATTGCTATGTTCCATGAAAGTATCTTTTACCTTTCTTGACGGGGGAGGGGAGTGACAGAGGAATAGGGAGAGAGAGAATCTTAAGAAGGCTCCACGCCCAGTAGGGCGCGATCTTACAACCCTGAGATCATGACCTAAGCCAAAATCAAGAGTCGAACACTTAACTGACTGAACCACCCAGGTGCCCCTGAAAAAATCTTTTATCCTTTAAAATTCTGACTGGCTTTTTTACTTGATAATTTGTTGTACCCATTACCAATATTTCAACTGACAGATCTGTATCCTGAAAGGTATAACTTCTTGTAAGATTTTTTGTTCGGCACAAAAGGATCATTAGTACTAACAAATTTTTTTTTTTTAAGTACTTACAAATTCTTAATGAGTAAAGGCAATAATAGAGTCTATGCTCTGTAGGCTTCTGATTCTAGTCCTGAATATGGGAGGGGGAAGAGAAGAGGACAGGGAAAGAGAGAAGAAGCCACCATCTATGTCCCCTTTCCCAATTCAGTATCCAGGCCTGAAGAAGAACCAAACTATTGAAAAAAAGATTTAACTTTGAATGAAGTTGGGAGTTTTTGTTATTGCCCTAAACTAAACATTTTACTAAAATCAGATTGTTCTTATTATTTAAAGGGACTGGACCATCTAGATGAAAATCATGGTAGCTTTTATTATTTTCATTATTTTAAGTTGAAAAAGATAAAACCCAAGAGAACATATAAACAAATTGTTGGAATTAATAATGGAGTGAAACAAGGTGGCTAGCTATAAGATCAATATATAAAACCAAATGTGCTATTACACACCAACAACAAACAGAAAACATAATTTAAAAATATATACTATTGGGGCGTCTGGGTGGCTCAGTCGGTGCTTTCGGCTCAGGTCATGATCCCAGGGTTCTGGGATCAAAACCCACATCGGGCTCCCTGCTCAGCGGAGAGCCTGCTTCTACCTCTCCCTCTGCCTGCCACTCTGCCTACTTGTGCTCTCTCTATCTGTCAAATAAATAAAATCTTTAAAAAATACACACACACACACACAATCTACAATAGCAAAATATAAGGTCTTCAAGATGAACCTAAAAGGGGATGTAATATGAAGAAGACCTTATAGGGAAAATTCTGAAACTTTATTTTTAAAAAAGTTAGGAAATACCAATAAATGGAGCAATTTACCATGTTTCTGGAATAATAAAACTCAGTATCATAATATTAATTCCCCCCAAAGTTGATCTATAAATCCAATTCTATTCCAATCAAAATACCACCGGAGTATTTGCACACATGCACATGTGTGTATGTGTGTGGGTGTGAAATTTGATGCACTCATTTGTATGGAAAAAGCAGGAGGCTAAGAATAACCAGGACAATTTTGAAGAACACAGTGGGAGAACCTCTACCAGATATGCACCTCACTATGAAACACAGTAATTAACTTGCCATTAGAGTAGGGCTAGAAATTCCAGGTGAATTAACTCTAAATATGAAAAGCCAAATCTTAAAAATATAAGAATATATACTACATCAATTTTTCTATAAATCAAGAAAAAAGATAATAATAGAGCAATTGGCAAAGGATATAAACAATTTATGTAAGAGAACTCTGGATGGTCAATAAACAAGAAAAGTATGCTCCTCTTGCTAGTAATCAGGAAAATGAAAGAAACAACAAGATACCAAATTCACCCACAAATTTACAAAAATTTTATTTTTTTATTTTCAATTTATTTATTTTTAAAGATTTTATTTATTTATTTGAGGGGTAGGGACAGAGGGAGAGAAAGAATCTGGAGCAGACTCCACACTGAGCATGGAGCCTGAGATGGGGCTTGATCCCACGACCCTGATCCTGACCTGAGCTGAAATAAAGAGTCGGGATTCTCAACTGACTGAGCCACCCAGGCACCCCTACGATAATTTTAAAGTTTGACAAGGCCAAGTGCTGACAAAGATGCTGAGCTCTGGGAACTCTTATGGCTTGCTGATGGGAGGACAAACTGGTGCAACTGCTTTGTCGAGCAAATTGGTAATCTCCAGCAAAATGAAGGTGCATATACACCATGACCAAAAATTTTGCTTCCACCAAACATCTCGAAATACTTGCATATGTACATAGGAAGACATTGCATCTTGGTAACCCCCAACCTTAGAAACAATATAAATGTATATTAATAGGAAAATGGATAAATTGTGGTTTATTAGTTCAGTGGAAATAAAAGAACTAGAACAACATAGATTTCAACCATGTTGAATGAGATAAGCAAGTAGAAGTATATACACCATTTATTTAAAGAATAAGAACATGCAAAACAATACTATATATTGTTTCGGGATATACACATATAATGAAAGTATGAAGACATGTGAAAATGACAATATTTAAACTCTGAAAAGTGGGTTATTTCAAAAAGTAGGAGTGTAACAGCAGGGCTTCAACTCTTTTTTTTCTTAATCTAGTTGGAAGCTACATAGAAGTTTGTTTTAATGTTCTCTATGCCTTACTGAGCACCTAAAATATTCCATAATAAAGCAAAATTTAAGGAGATGATTAAAGACCACTGAATTTGTGGTAATTTCTCTTGCAAGAATTTTCATATAGTTGTTACAAAAAATACAAAAGATACACGAGTTTAAAAGAGACTGAGAATCAAAGCTGAAATTGTAAAACGGAAGTTAGCAAAAAGTGGAAATAGAATGGAAGAGAGAAAATTAAAGATCTGTCAGATGCAGTGAGAGTCCTGAAAAGAGGTGTGTTTTCTGTGAGGAGAGACCATGTACATCTGACTGCTTAGAGAAAGGAGCTTTCAATTCAGAGTTCAGGATACTGAAGAAAAGAGGGAAAGTCAAGTTTAACCTTAATGAAGACAAAATTTCTTCCCTCCAACTGCAGAGAGACTTTTGCAAGGTCAGGTGAAGTAAAGGGGTGACGGAGGGAGGGGTGAAGTCAGGTTTAGCGCATGCCCTGTCCAGGTGCTGGAGGAACACTTCGGGAACTCTGGCCTACATATTAAAATGTACTACCTGTCCTGGTCTCACCTGAACTGGGATCTCCTGGGCCTTCTTTCTCTGTCATCCATGGTTCTTGTCCTTTCTCCAACTGGGATATCACACTAGGTTTGGAAAGTTGGTATCCTGCTTATAAAGTAAAAAAAAAAAAGCATGAATGGTTATGCTGAGTTCTAAGAACTATCCCCAGAATTTCGTTCTAGTCCTCTGATATTCAGGGTCTCTGAAGATGGAAAGGGGCACCACAGAATGTCTTTCTATTCTAGCTCTACCAAGTAAAGCTGTTCCCCCAAGGAATGTGACATCTCTAATACAGAACCCAAGGTCAAGCTCCAGACAACATTTAATAATTTAGAAATAAGGACTCTCCTATAATGGGCAGGTTTCCTGGATGAATGTTTGCCATCCTTACCCACTGAGACCAGGTTCCCATAGTTCTCCAGCATCACCTCCCGGTATAGATTTCGGTGAGCAGGGGCCAGTTGCCCCCACTCCTCCTGGGTGAAGTCCACAGATATGTCCTTGAAGGTCAACAGTCCCTAGAATATTGAATATATTCCTTTTCAGAGACCACCTCCATCAAGTTCCAAGGAGTTCTGACAGAATTCTAAGTTCTGAGAGATTCTAAACTAGTTTTACTGGGAACCTCCTTTGGATGTGTTTAAAAATCCTTTAGAGATTATCATAAATAAATATTTGGAAAAACAGGTAGTCATATGTGCCTTAGAAAAAAATTAAGCAGGATAAGGGAGGAACATGGAGAACACAGTGAGGGGAGAGAAGGATCTTTTATGCAGGGTGGTAGGGGAAGGCCTTTCTAAAAAGGTGGTATTTGATCAGAGACATGAACTCAGTGAGGGAGAGCTATGTGGAAATCTGAGGGGAGAGCATTCCAGGCAGGTACAAAGGACCTAAAGTGAGAGCATCCTTGGCTTGTCTGAGGAACAGGAGAGTGAACAGCATCACTGGTGAAGGGTGGCGAAGGAAGGAGTAGGAGATGAGATTACAGAGGCTGGGGGCGGCGGGGCGGGGGGGGGAGGCTTTCAGCACTTATTATCAAGCAACCAATGCATTCCTGCTGAGCTTAAATTCTGGGGCCCCACTGGAGTTTAATGCAAAGATGAACAAAACTGTCTGGAACTGTGGTCTAACCCCAGCCTAGCTCAAATACTTGAAGAGCTAAAAAAGATCAGTTCCTCCCCCCCCCCCCCCCCCCGCCCCAGCTATGGTGGCATGAGCTTTTGTAGTTGGGTTAATCAGAAGTGAACTGAATCAAATAAAAGCTGTATCTCAGCCAGAGCTCAGCCACGGCTCTAGGGGGAATATGAATAATCAGTCCCTCATCTTAACCACCAAACAGAGGAAAGGGCTTAGTCTCCTGAAAATAAACAGAGCTAAACAAACAAACTATATTTCATCCCCCACTGTTCTTTAATACCCAGTATCTGAACTACTATATAAAACTGTTACACATGTAAAAGAGAAGGAAATCCGATCTATAAAGAAGAAAATAAAAATCAATAGAAGCAAACCCATAGGTGGCCAAGGCATTGGAATTAGCAGACAAGAAGTTTAAAGCAAGTATTAAAATATATGTTAAAAAATTTACAATAAAGTATGGATAGAGGGACACCTGGGTGGCTCAGTCGGTTAAGCATCCGACTCTTGATTTCATCTCAGGTCATGAGATCGAGCCCCATGTCAGGCTCTGTGCTGGGTGTGGAGCCTGCTTGAGAGTCTTCTCTCCCCCTTTCCCTCTGCCTCTTCCTGCCCCCCACTCACTCTCTCACTCAAAAAAAAAAAAAAAAAAAGGACAGACTAGGTGAAAACAAGGGGTAATTGAGGAAGAGAAAGAATGCTAAAGAACTAAAAGAAAATTCTACAAATGAGAAATACAATACCTGAAAAATCCACTGAATGGACTTTGGCAGATTGAACCCTGACAAAGATGAGATCCGTGTAACTTAAGACAGGTCAATAGATATTGTTCAAACGGAAGCACCAGGAGCAAAAAAAAAAATAACCCGGGATAATACCAAGTGGTTTAATATACATGTATATTTAGAATTTAGAATCTCAGAAGGAGATAAAAGAATGGGCAGAAAAAAATGGTAAGAAATAAAGGCTGAAAATTTTCCAAATTTGGAAAAAAAAAAAATCAAGCCACAGATCCAAGAAGCTCAGCAAATCCCAAAAAGAATAAATTCAAAGAAAATCATCCCTGGGAACACTGTAGTAAAACTGCTGAAAAGCAAAGACAAAAGGGAAGACCATGACAGTAGCCGGAAGAAGGCAGGAAAGGAGGAACAGAAACACAAGAAAAGTTGGTATAAACAAACAGAAAGATATGTCACCTAGAGGGAGAGAATAGTAACAGCTGACTTCTCATTCGAAACAGTACAAGCTAAAGCATCATGGAACACTTTTAAGTGCTTAAAAGAAAAAAGTCACCCTAGAGTTCTATATCCAGCAAAAGATTCTCAAGTAGGAAGACAACAGAAAGACATCTTAAGATCAGCAAAAGCTGTGAGAATCCATCAGAACAGCCACACTACAAGAAATGCTAAACAACATTCTTCTGGGTGAAGGGAAATGATGTTAGTTAGAAATTTGGAACTAAAAGAAGGAATGAAGAGGGCCTGTATTGGTAATTATGTAGATGGATATGAAAAGACCTCGGGTTTTTTTTCCTTTTCTTAATTTTTTTTAATAAAGATTTTATCTATTTATTTGAGAGAGAGAGCACGTGTGTGTGGGCATGAGTTGGGGGGAGGGGCAGAGGGAAACGGAGAAGCAGATTCCCTGCAGAGCAAGGAACCCAATGTGGGGCTCAATCCCAGGATCCTAAGTCCATGACCTGAGCTGACAGCAAACGCTTAACCAACTGAGCCACCTAGGCGCCCCTCCTTTATTTCTTAAAAACAATTTACTATTAAAAATAAAAATAGGGACGCCTGGGTGGCTCAGTCGTTAAGCATCTGCCTTCAGCTCAGGTCATGATCCCAGGGTCCTGGGATCGAGCCCCACATCAGGTTCCCTGTCTGGCGGGAAGCCTGCTTCTCCCTCACCCCACTCCCCCTGCTTGTGTTCCCTCTCTCGCTGTCTCTCTGTCAAATAAATAAATAAAATCTAAAAAAAAAAAAAAAAATTAAATAAATAAATAAATAAATAAAAATAAGGGGAGTATGCTTTCAATGGGGAGCCTACTTGAGATTCTCTCTCCCTCTGCCCCTCCCCCCGCTCGCTCACACGTGCACAGTCTCTCTCTCTAAAATAAATACATCTTTTTTAAAAATAAAAAAATAAAAATAAGAACAATGTACTGTGGGGCTTATAACATGTAAAGTGAAATGTATGATAACAATATACAAAGAATGGGAAAAAATAAATGGAAATATGAGGCTTTCATACCATATGTGAAACAGTATAATATTAATTCAACTGTGATATGTTCAAAACCTGTATTGTAATGGCCAGAACAACCACTAAAAGCAAATCAAACAAGTATAGCTAAAAGGCCATCAGAGGACATAAAGTGGAATACTAAAAAACTATGCAATCCAAGAGGAAGCAGAAGAGGATCAAAGAAACAAAGATGGGTGAACAGCAAACAAAAAACAAGAATACACACTTAAATCCCACTGTATCAACGAGTATGGTAACTGTAAATGCACGAAACAAGCAAGACACGGCTATATGTAAGGTCACACTTTAAATATAAAGACACAGATAAGGTTAAAAGCAAAAGAACTGAAAAAGCTATGCCACACAAACTATAACTAAAAGGACACTGGAGGAACTATAGTAAATCAGACAGAGCGGCCTTAGGAGAAGGAATATTACTAGCCATAAAGAAGAGACATCTCATAAACTGTCAGTTCATCAAGAAGGCAACAATCCTACGCATTAATGCATCTGATAACAGAACTTAAAGCAGAGTTGACAGAACTAAAGGGAGATACAGACGAAACCACAATATAGATTGTAACACTCCTTTCTCAGTAATTGATACAAGTAGACAAAAATGTATCAAGGGTTCAGATTTGAACAACCTATCAGCCAACGGAAACTAACAGACATTTATAGTATGAAACACTATACCTACCAACCGCAGAATATAAATTCTTTTTAAAACTTTTTATTTTGAGATAATTATAGATTCCCATACAGTTGTAAGAAATAACACAGAGATCCCATGTACTCTCTACTGGGAACAAAGCAGTTTTGATTGGAAAGAGGCATGAGGGAACTTTCTGAGATGGTAGAAATGGTCTATATTTGGTTACAGGGTGTACATATATGCCAAAATACAACTATACACTTTCTTAAGTGTATTTTCCTATATTTAAATTGTATCTCAATTTTTAAAAAATTTAATCTTTTCCTAGCACTAAGAATCCCATCAGTTTTTGATAAATGTCAAGAGGCGAGGAATTCCAGATAGTGGAATGTAGAGATAACTCTTTAAATAATTAGACTATTATAACTTCTTCCCTATTGCTGTAAGTAACGTTGAAATGCATTTCAATCCTAGAAGGAATCAGCATCTGAATCAGCTAAGGAAAGTGGGATTGTAAAAAAAAAACTGCCCCATCACCAAGCAAATAAAGACAAGAGATAAACTCAAATCCTGTCCCATCTAACTTCAGAACCCCAGTTCTTTTCGCTTAAAACTCTGTCATCGAATAACAGCTCATCTTTAATAGTCTTCCTTTCTCACTCATTCTACAATTTTCCTCCTGTTTCTCCTATGCTTCTAGGCAGTAGTGAGGACAGCCTGTGAGAACTGCCCATCCTGTCTAACGTGTGTGCCGTGTGGCCAGACCATTTCTTCCCCATTCACTTCTCCTTCAGTTGCAGTTTGACCTCTGCTCCCAATACTATACTAAGGGTCACTGCAGGAAGTTCACCAGTGATATGTGTTCAGCACTTAAGAATGTCAGGACCTTCTTCTCCCTTAACAAAGCTTGTTTCTGAGTATAAAATACTAAAAAAAAAACACAACAAACTGATGTACATCTTAGACTCCAAGTGGTTATGTGTTTGTTTTTAGGGGCTAGAATTCTATCATTCATTTTGCTTTCTCTACGGAAATCAGCACAGCGTTAAATCTAGATGTTGGTCACAAACAAGAGTTAATAATAGGAGGGAAGCCACCATGAGTAGGGGAATGGCCACCACTGCAGCCCAGGTTTCTGTATAAGAGCAGCTTGCACTGAGCTCCCTATGTTGAACCTGTTAGCCCCAACACCACCCCACACTAAAAGGAAAAAAAAAAAGGCAAGTTAAAGCCTTAAAAACCAAACAGCATGTCAAGAAAATGAAAGGAAACCAACCCACCTGGGATTCTGCTGCTGGGGACCCAGACGTGACTTCATCCTTCAAACTTTCTTCCTGGGTCTCATCAACATCCTGAGAGAGCAGCGCTAAAGAAGGGAAAGAGTTATGAGGTTTGCATCTCCCCAAATCTCCCAAATAGAAAAACTGCCTGAAGATCTACTGAACATGGCTTTTCTCTCAAAACATTCACAGAGAGGGACACTTAGAGCAACTCAGAGCAGTCGGAGCCTCCTTAACGAGGAGTGCCTGCAGTGCATTGCTTTGGGCATTAACACTTCCCAATGGTCAACGCTGGTCCAAAAGCACAGATCTAGGCCACTCCTCTGTTCAAAGGTTTCTGACAAGAAAGAAAAATCCAAACGCTTCCCATGGACTTCAAGGTGCTCTACAACTTGCCTGAAGCATCCTTTCCCAGCATTTGTTTCTGCTATCCACCATCCTTTATCCATCCTACACATACACTAACCACACTCTTAGCCTTCAGTTAGACCAAGATATTCCCCATATTCTCCATTTCTGAACCACTCTTCAAGGCACTCTTTTCTGTACCCTTTCCCCAAATCTTCTACAAAAAACTTAGACATCTTTCAAGGCCCAATTCAATGCTATCTGCTTTGTGAAAATTTCTCCAATAAATACAATCAGAAGAATGTTTCCCATCTCTTGTCTTCAAAAAGAAGTTTACCATAGTATTTTCTTAAGCTACCTTCTATTATTTTAATCTGGATATGTGTCTTATCTCCATCAATTAACAATAAGCATTGGAGATCATCATTCATTTTTCAATCGGTCAAGATGCTTAGCAAGGTCCCTGCCTGACACAGCTAGAATAGATATCAGCTGGACTTGAAGTGTTAAAGGTATGAACTAAGAGACCGTGTGAGACACACAAATTCCTCTGTCCATCTGTCCTGACCAGACCACCAGATAATGTGTAATCTTGGACATGTTTCCCACTGACCACCTGTAAATTGAGAGTCATCAAGCATGTCATTCCTTCCTCTCTGAAAGAATGGTTCCTTTTGAAAAACACTGGCTTTCGGCCAAAATGACCAAAACTTATAAAGGAAGACCTTGGGAGGGCTTTAGGGAGTGGAAAACCTTGACCTCACTGTCTGCGAATCCCATATACTTGGGAGCCACTGGTGGGGAACACTGTTGTGTGCTGTACCTGAGGACTGGAGATGGGAACGCATGGGCACATGGCACAAGGAGCCCATGCTCAGAGCCTAACATTTCCTCTCATCACTAACCCGTTCCCAAAAGCCATAAGCCCGAACCCCAAAGACCTGCTTTCCCCCAATTTTCTCCCCAAGAGACCACCTCAGTGAAGTGTGTACCTATCTTTTCACACACAATTGAGAATTCTTCTTTCCCCATTCCCCTCCATCAGCCTATTCTCACCTTCTCCTTCAAACATCTTAGTCACGTCCTCCCACAAGGGCGCCCCCTCCTTGGCCTTCTTTGGATGGCGCAACTTCACCCAGGTGCTGGCCTCCGTGGGCAGGGTGATCAGGAGCTGCTGCAGCATGACGATGCCCACCCAACTGGGCTTGTCCACTTCTGGTGAGGTAAACTGCCAGAACCTCTACTGAGAGCCTTCACAGGTGTGTCGTCTCCTCTGAGCACAATCTCCTGCCCTCAGGACTTTGGTGTGTCCCTGTGGTACCAGAAGCTGGGGGCTCCTAGAGGCTGATCTGACTTTAACTCTGAAAAACTGACTTCTCTCTTAAGTACTGCCCCTTTGGGAGGCAGCCAGTTGAGTAGGTTTGAGTGCATGCCTCTATATTCTTCTAGAGGAGCAAAAGGCAGAAGAGGGATCCAGAAGCATTCACCACACAGCCAGAACTCCAGAACTTGCAGAAATATATTTTAAACTGCTAAAGATCCAAAAACAAAGATTTGGCATCAATGTGGGAATAAGTATAATCAATGTTCTTGGATGTGGTTGTCTCCCAGTTCCATACGCACAAACACAAACAGCCAAAGATATACAAACAAGCATGGGCGCTGCCTTGACGTCCCCCCTTGTAAGCTGCAAGCATCTTTTGCCTGGACACAGGCTTTGGAGTTAAGAGGGCAAGTTTTGAAATCAGACAACTTGGGTTGGAATCCTGACACTTGTACTTAAAAGCTCTAAGGCACTTCAACTCTCTGACCTTCAGTTTCTTCATCTATAAAATGGGGATAAAATTATACTTTATAGGGCTGTAATATTAATTGAAACAATGTCAGGCATACAGAAAACCCTTAATAAATATTACTATAAAGTTTTGTTATAATGCTGCATCACAGCATTATCTTTTAAGCTACTTTTTAAAAATAAGTAGAGATCTAAATTTAAAGTTCAAGTATCATACGTGATGGAATAATCACACAGCTGCATTTTCACATGACCAAACAGCGCCAGACACATCCCCACCCACGCACATGCCCAGCAGCTGGCAAGTCCTTTTAACCTGTTAAGATGCCTCCTGGTTTCAGAAATGTTAAAATTGGGGGAGAGGTATGTGTTCAGACGGAGGAAATAACAGTACTCTTGAGTATCATGAGGACTACTGCAGAACTGTTTGTAGCAGGAAAATCTGTAAACAACTCAAATCTATCATCTTAACTAACCGCCCCCCACCCCCGACATCTGAGCAGGTGCCTCCGCAGCGACCAGGTCCAGCAGATCTGGGGCCCCACGCACAGTCCGAGTTCCGTGCAAAGGGAGCTGGCTCAACTTTCTGAAGTTTGTGAGGAAGGGTACGTAGCTTACGGGCTCCGCCCCCACCCCCACCCCCCCAACCCGGCCACAAGCTGCGCCCGATGCACAAAAAGGAGCTGCATCCTGCGGGCTGGAGCATGTGGAAATAACCTGCCCCGAATACATAAAAGTAAACGTCTAGTTACCAAAGTGGGGAAACTTCCGAGCATCATTTGGAAGCTGGCCCTCCCCACTGCTCCCGGCCGTGCCTCCCCGGGACAGAGGCTGCAGACCCGCGAAGCCTCACCAGCTCGGCCCTGGACGCTGCTGGGATCAGGGACGCGCCGCAAGAGCGCTCGCTCCCGAGGCTTTCGGCGCCACAGGGTGTCTCTTCAGAGGACCGGGAGGTAGCAGATTTTGTTCTTCCCCAGCTTTCGTAGACCACATGCCCCCGCTCACCGACGATTCTCCAAAACACGCCCCACGTTCCCGCAGGCTTCCTTCGGGAGCCCCGCGGGACCTCGGCCTCCGCCTCGGACGCGGGGCTTCTCTCGGCTCCCCGCGGAGCCGGCCTAAGGCCCGCCGCCGCACCGCATCACGCCGCCGCCCTCCCTGGCGGCCTTCCGCGGCCGCGCGCCGGGGAGGGGGTCTCCGCGGGCCGCAGTGGGAGGGCTGCCCCGACCCCGCTTCCCGCAGACGCGGACGAGGATACACCTCGCGGGCTGTCGCTGTGACGCCGGGCCGGCGCCGGCGGCCGGCTCCACCCGCCGCCCCGCCTCGTGGGCCGCAGCCCCGGGTCGCCCGACGCCTCAGTCCTCCCGCCGCGCCCCGCCGTCGCCCGCGGCGCCGTGGCCCCCGCGCCGCCCGTCCCGCCCCGCCCCCGGTCCGGCCACCCCACGCGGCCGCGCAGCCAGCCGCCCGGCGCGCGCGTCTTCCGGCGGCTCCGCACACCCCGCTGCGGGCTCCGCCCACGAGGGGCCGCCCCGAGCCCGCCCACTCCCGGGAAGCCGGCGCACCCGAAAACCCGGCGCCAGAGCGACGGAGCGCGCCGGGGGCGCCCAGACCCAGGGGCAGCGGCCAGCCCGCCCACCGTGGGCGGGGCTAGGCGGCAGCCGGAGGGACCACGTGGCCCACCAGCTCTTCCGGTGGGGGAATCCCTTCTTTGTCATCCTGTCATTCATTCGTTCAGCGACTAGCTTGAGTGCCGACCATCGGTCCCGCATTGTTACAGGCTCTGAGCGTTATAGCAGTTATCAAAATGGTCCCCGCTCTCTTGGTTCTTAATTCGTGAGGAATTAAATAGATAATGTTAAACAAATTCAACCCAGTACAGTTGAAGATCTAATTGGCTTTATTGATTCATGAATGGGGTAGCATCCCATCTAGCAAGTAGAGGGGAGCACTAGGGAGTTGTATCAAATAGGTTTTTATAGGAGGGAGGGTGGGACGAGGAAGTTGCTAGCAAAGGAAAAGAAAGGATTGTTCCAGGTAAGGTCACCTTCTCTTAAGGGTTAGAGCTGGGGGTCTGATTAGGTGGATTACCTCATTTATCTTTGGGGGATGGAGAGCGCCCATGTGACATATTAGCTTAGTGGTGCCAGATCACAAAATTCCTGGTTGACTTGTTAAAGACTGTATTTCTGGGGGTGGTTGGAATTCTAATTAGCTTAGCTATTAAGCCCCAGTTTAATGACTTGGCCTAGGTGGCCCCATTTTGAGCCTGTGGTTTTCTTTTTAATGATAAAAAATAGAGAAATTAGTAACACCCCAGATGATGGTAAGGGTTATGAGGGAACAATGTGTGGAAATGGGATAATGAAGACTTTCTCTTTCTGATAGTAGTGGGGCTAGGGTATTTCTATCAACTCACCTCAGAAAACAATAAAATTAAAAACTGAAGTCTGGGGTTGCCTGGGTGGCTCAGTCGATTAAGCATCTAACTCTTGGTTTTGACTCAGGTCATGATCTCAGGGTTGGGAGATCGAGCCCCGCATCAGGCATGGAATCTGCTTGAGACTCTCTCTCTCTCTCATTGTCTCTCTCTCCCCCTCTCAGAAAAAAAAAGGGGGGGGGGAGTCTGGAATATATCTTTTTAATGTTCTTAAAGGAGTGCATTAGTTTGCTAGGACTGCCACAACAAAATACCACAGACCGGGTAGCTTTAAACAACAGACATTTATTTTCTCACAGTTCTGAAGCCTAGAAGTCCAGGATCCAGGTGTCAGCAGAGATAGGGAAACTGAAGGGACTCCGTTTTAGAAAGTCTCCATCTCTGCTGTTTCCTTGCTAGGCCCCATTTACTCGTGTTCTATCTTTCACCTTGCATCTGAGTAAACCAAGGAAGCTCTATGTTCCCACTCCAAAGGGGAAGCAAGGAAGTTAATAATTCCCTGAGTTTCATCCTCGGCCCCCACATACCTGATAACATCTAAGAAGAACTGGATCCTGAGCTCCAGGACATTAGCTTTGAACAAACCTCCGCCAACACTGGCATCCATACCCTCTATCTTCAGTGATTTATAGAATAACAGCTATTGTTCACTGACACCTTTAATCAGACCTGGATTCCTAAAGGAACACATATCCTGGACCTCTTTCCAATATAAACACCTAACACCAAGCAACATAGAGATTCGCTTCTCCTTTTATGAGTCTCCCAGACACTCTGTCTAATATACTCTATCACTTACACTATTCAATATACTCTGCTCTCATTTCCTCCTGGCTTGAGCTTGATTTCTATCCTGTGCAAAGCAGAGTACCCTCTTGGCTGGTCCTGCGGGACCCCCTCTGGGTCCTCAGACCAGGCCTGCCTACGTCAGCAGAGTTGGTTTCTCCTGAGGCCTTACTGCTTGGCTGCAAATGGCTGCCTCATTCTATGCCCTCACATGGTCTTGCCTCTGTGCGCTTGCAGGCCCCTGGTGTCTCTCTGTGTGTCCAAATTTCCTCTTCTTATAAGGACACCGGTCAGGTCGGATTAGAGCATACCCTAATGACTCGTTTTCTCTTAATCACTTCTTTAAAGTGATTAATAAATTTAATCAGTCACATTCTAAGGTACAGAGGTTAGGGTTTCAGCATATGAATTTGGCAAGGACAGGGGAGGACACAATTCTTCCCATAACAAAGTGTCTAAGAGAGGGCAAAAAAGAGAAAGTCAGGATCCAGGAGGTAATCCAACTTGTAAAATGCTTTTTTGCCCTGAGGAAAGGTGTTAACTACATATGTATATGGAGTGGAGGATGTTTGCAGCTGCATAACTAAAAGCTGGGTAGGGAGAGAAGGGCGGACATGACTGGTAACAGCCAGTGAAGAAGTGATATGTCATTGGTACAAGTGGGTTGGAAGAATTTTTCAAACTGGGTACTAGAGTGTGTCCACTGGAAAGAAATTACATCCAAAAATTTTGTGTGTGTGTGTGTGGTAAAACACATAACATAAAATTTACCATCTTAACCACTTTTAAGTGTACAGTTCCATAGCATTAACTATATTCACATGGTGAAACAGACCTCCAGAACTTTTTCAGATTTTTGAAAATCTGAAACTCTATATCCATTAAACAAGAACTCCGCCTGTCACCCTCCCTCTAGTCCCTGGGAATGGCCATTCTACTGTTTCTATGAATTTGACTACTTTTGATACTTTATATAAATGGAATCATATGATGTTGTCTTTTTAAAAGATTTTTTATTTTAGAGAAAGAGAGAGAGTGTGGTGAGTGGAGGGGGGAGGAGCAGAGGGGAAGAGAGAGGGAGAAAAAAATCACAGGCAGACTCCCTGCTGAGCATGGAGCCCAATGCAGGGCTCAATCCCACGACCCCGAGATCATGACCTGAGCGAAAAACAAGAGTCAGATGCTTAACCATCTGAGCCACCCAGGCGCCCCACAATGTCTTTTTTTTTTTATAAGATTTTATTTATTTATTTGACAGAGAGAGACACAGCGAGAGAGGAACATAAGCAGGGAGAGTGGGAGAGGGAGAAGCAGGCTCCCCGCAGAGCAGGGAGCCCGATGTGGGACTCGATCCCAGGACCCTGGGATCATGACCTGAGCCGAAGGCAGTCGCTCAACCGACTGAGCCACCCAGGCGCCCCCACAATGTCTTTTTAAATCAACATTTTAACATTGGTATATCTGGGTTCTGTCATGTTTGTATTCTTTATACATCTCTGTGATTTCATAAATGAGCATTTACTTTTTTTATCACAAGCAGAAAAGCCATAAAATGCAATATTAATAGTTTCTGGGTTTGAGTGGTTATGTGTACCTGGCATAATAAACCTGTTGTGTAGCGTCTATTAAAAGTGCCTCTTGACAGATGAAAAAGTAAGATTAAGTTTGACTAAGATCACAAAGCTAGGGGTGGTAGAGTTGGAATTTGAATACATATTTTTATGATTCCTGAATGCAAACTCTTTATCACTCTGCTATGAAGGCTTAGGATCTGAGCACAACCTAATATTCAGTGAAAAAAAAATTGCAGTTCCAAAAGCAGCTAAGCCATGATCCTAATTATGTAAAAGCACACACAAAGAAGACTCAAAATAACAAAAATAATCCTCTATGTTATCCCTGTAATGAAGGAGGGTGAAACATTATTTTAGCTCTAAGGTAATACTGCTGTACTGAATTGTCCAGGTTGGTGCTCCCCCCCACAACCTCCAAACACCACCCACAAGTATTACATTTTCAATATTCTGAGAAAATTAGTGAAACCTGTAACCAAAGCGTTAATGGGACTAATTGTAGCTGCAGACTAATAAGTGCGACTGCAAATTTTTACCCTTTTTGTTTGCCTTTAAATTTCCCAGACTCTCCTGGGAGAGGCAGATTTAAGATCTGCCCTCCCATCTCCTCATTTTGCTGCCTCTAGAATAACCCCTTTCCTTGCTGCATACTCAATGCCTGATTGTCTTTGCTATCCATTAGGTGGATGAACTTGGGTTGGGTTACAAATTTGGGGAGGAGCTCTTTGTGCATGGTTCGTTGGCCTCAGCCTGTAACAGGAGTCCGGTGGTGAGTCCTAGCCACTGCCTAGGCTCTTTGTCGTGGGGACCATCCCCAGCCCCTCCCCCCCATTGGGTGCCTCCCACTTAATTTAACTCTTGTGGCAAGGAAACAGTTTTGGGTTTGGTTTGGACAGAGATCTCTGGATGAGTTTCATATGGAGAGCATGTGAGCTTCTTTCTTTCTCCTGTTTGATTTAGATCTTAGATTTCTTCCCATTCAGATGCCTCCAAATAGGGGGTTTTGGTTCTCTTAGCTTCCTTTTCTAAAAAGTTGAGGAGGAAGTTGTTTGGCTGAGTTGGGGAAGCCCAGGCTTTGGGGAGGAATCAATGCTCACAGAGGTTGGGCTTCATTTGGTTTGTTTGTTGCTGCATCTTCTGGTATCTTTGGATAAAACTGGCTATGTTCTCATTGGAAAATGGGAAATGACAATTTGATCCCCCCATGCAGCCCTTTGGGCTGTATTTTCCAAAACTGGGCAATCATTTTTTGTAATGCTGCTTGGCCACAACACAGAGAAAAATGACCAATGAATGGATCCATACATTATAATACCATCTTGCCATTAGATTTGTTTTGTAAAAAGGAGACATTTGGAAGTTGGGCCTTTAAGATTTTGCTCGCATCTTGTTTGTGTACTTTTGTGTCCATGAATATTATAAATGTGAGATATTTTCTCTACCCCAGGGTGGTATTGCTAAAATTAATTTATAAAAGAGCTCTATTTAGTTGTTTTAAAGTAAGTGCTTGTAGGAGTTGGGTATTCTAAAACTCAAAGATAGAAACTAACCCAAATGTTTTATAAGTTCACATGATCTTGGAAAATATTCAGTATTAAAGCTAATTTAAGGTTGTTGGCTTAATCAAATGGACATGTCTTTAGAATTATCAGCATTATATATAAAACTTTCACTCTGCTTATGTCTACTGGAATTCAAATAAGTTCATGTTATCTCCATTGCAAAATTTGTCAGGAAAGGGGAAAAAAAACCTTAGAACTTTGATGCCTCATGAAGTTTTATGGGTGACCTAAGAACAAACAAGCAGATGTGATGCAAGGAAAGTGAGACTGGTTAAAGAGAGAAAACTTAGGACAAAATCTGAATGTAAAAAGTAAAGTTGTATGTTTGTGAGAAGGGAATCTGGAAAGGAAT
The DNA here is from genome assembly GCF_029215605.1 of Mirounga angustirostris. Lineage (NCBI taxonomy): Eukaryota > Metazoa > Chordata > Mammalia > Carnivora > Phocidae > Mirounga > Mirounga angustirostris. The sequence goes on from NW_026991712.1 coordinate 159,072,059, forward strand.
TTTGCAGGGGGTCAGGACTAAGATTGTGGTGATTAATATGTAAAAAAAAGTTTATTAGGGAGTGATCAACACGTGGAGAAGAGAAGGGAGAGTAGGAGAGCAAGATGAGGCAAAAGTTGAGCAGTCATACAATATCAACAGAAGCCTTCATTGACTCTGAGGAGTTCTAAAAGTTGGATTACCCTTCAGAACCATCCTAAATTGGGGCAAAAGGGCTGGACTTTTATAATAGTCATTGGATGTAACAACCTGGGCAGAGGGTATGCCCTTTGACAAGGCAGCTGTCTTCAGTTAAGGCAGCCTCTGATGGTGTGTGAGTTGAGGACTATTGGCTACATTCCCTGCAGCACAGAGTCCTTCATTCCTAATGGGGATTCTGGTCAGCACGTCACAGCACCCACCACAAAAACTCAGATCCATGCAGCACCCTGCACGTCCTTGTCTCAGTAAGTATATATCAACATGGGAGACGACAGGGAGGAAAAAGGAAGGTCTGCATGATTTTTTAAAAAGTTCATCTTGTTGGGGCACCTGGGTGGCTCAGCCGATTAAGCATCTGCCTTCGGCTCAGGTCATGGTCTCAGGGTCCTGGGATGGGGCACCGGGTGAGGCTCCCTGCTCAGTGGGAGCCTGCTTCTCCCTCTCCCTCTGCCCCTCCACTCCTGCTCTCTTTCTCAAATAAATAAATAAAAATCTTAAAAAAAAATTCATCTTGTTGGAATAAATGAGTTTTTTTTTTTTAAAGATTTTATTTATTTGACAGAGAGATACACAGCGAGAGAGGGAACACAAGCAGGGGGAGTGGAGAGGGAGAAGCAGGCCTCGCACCGAGCAGGGAGCCTGATGCGGGGCTCGATCCCAGGACCCTGGGATCATGACCTGAGCCGAAGGCAGACACTTAACGACTGAGCCACCCAGGCGCCCCGAAATAAATGAATTTTAATATTGGAAGTACACCAGTATAAGATTGGAATTTGGTTCTTCTGTTAAAATGGTAGTTTTCTTAGGTTATTAGTTTAAGTTGTAAACAAAGATTATATCTTTAATCAGCCTAGAAAAACAAAGTTTCTAAGTTCTGTCTTTAAAATGGAATCTTCTCAACATTAAGCTAAATTTTATTAACAATGATGTAATCCTCTGCATTTGCCTTTAGAATCTTATTGCCACCTTGGCTAATAGATAATTATTTTTAATTTTTTTAAAGATTTGAGAGAGAGAGAGAGAGAAGGGGCAGGCAGAGGGAGAGGGAGAGAGAACCTCACGTAGACTCCCTACTGAGCATGGAGCCTGACACAGGGCTCCATCTCATGACCCTGAGGTCATGACCTCACCTGAAACCAAAAGTCGACGCTCAACCAACTGAGCCACTCAAGCGCCTACTAAGTTTTTAAATGATCTATAATCTTACTTAGGCATGTACTTTAAAATCTTCTGATATTTCAGATAAACTTCCCAAAATTCAACTTCTAAATGAAGTCTTTTTGACTAATTAGGCTTATTTGGTAGGTCAAGTCACATGGGAAACATTGTCAAATAAGTGATGATAAACCTCCTCAGGTTATATTTTATAGTTGAATGCTAGAACTCTTCCAGAAATTATATAAAATTTCTAAGGTTTTATTTTATTTATTTTTAATTTTTTTTAAGATTTTATTTATTTTTTAGAGAGCGAGCGAGAGAGAAACAGCATGAGAGGGGAGAGGGTCAGAGGGAGAAGCAGGCTCCCTGCTGAGCCGGGAGCCCGATGCGGGACTCGATCCCAGGACCCTGGGATCATGACCTGAGCCAAAGGCAGACACTTAACCATCTGAGCCACCCAGGCGCCCAAATTTCTAAGGTTTTAATATGACATTATAGCAGGACACATCAAAAGTTCCAGCAAAGCAGGGGTGCCTGCATGGCTCAGTCATTAAGCGTCTGCCTTTGGCTCCGGTCATGATCCCAGGCTCCTGGGATTGAGCCCCACATAGGGCTCCCTGCTCCACGGGAAGCCTGCTTCTCCCTCTCCCACTCCCCCTGCTTGTGTTCCCTCTCTTGCTGTGTCTCTGTCAAATAAATAAATAAAATCTTTTTAAAAAAAAGTTCCAGCAAAGCAGATTTAAAAAAAAAAAAACCCTATATGACCAATTACTATTCTTGCTGTGCTTGCTCGGGGGCAAGAGGGGGACAGTTATTTATGTACTGTACAGCAGGAATGGTAAACTGCAGCTCTCAGGCTAAATGCAACCAAACACCAATTTTTTGCATGAAGTTTATTGTTTATTGGAACAGAGCTACACCCATTCATTTAGGTCAGTGGTTTTCAAGTACTTCATGAGTACAGTCTTGACCCCCAGGGCACATCTAGCGACATCTGGAGACATTTTTGGTTGTTACTGGGTGGGAAGGGAACTATTGGCATCTGTTACTGGCAACTTGTGGCCAGAGATACTGCTAAACCCACTGTTGTGCACAGGACAGCTGCCTAAAACAGCTGGCCCAAAATATCAGCAGTGCCAAGGCTGAGATACCCTGGTTTATAGGTTTCTCTGGATGTTTTTGCACTAACATTGTAGAGTTGAGTGGTCTGACAGAGCTCATATGACCCACAATACCTAACATGCTTACCATCTGGCCCTTTATGAAAAGTTTGCCAATTCTCTACAAGAAACCATAAAATATACTTAAGTTATTTCATGTGTAGTAGGTTATCTATCAATTCTAGAAAGCTTCAACGTTATTTCTTCTAGAAATGAGCCAACCAATATTTTTTTATACCTCTTCTAGCCATATAAAGGTCTATAGTAAAAAATTATACTTTATATTTTATTCTGATTTTTTAAATTTTTAAAAAATTTTTTATTTATTTTTAATTTTTAAATTTTTAAATTTTTTTAATTTTTTTAAATTTTTAAAAAATTTTTTTATTTTATTCTGATTTAAGGGATATTTAAAACAGTGATTCTCAAAAGCCAATCCAAGTATCAGTAACTTTCCACGATGAACTTTTCACTGGCCCATAATGAAATGAGAAAAATAAAGACAAATTTTGGAGATTTTCATAAAGCTAACTTAATTCAATGTTAAGTGTTATTCCTAATGATTACTTCCTTCCTATATTTAAAAATATTAAAATGCCCTTTCTTTTCTGAATCAATTTTGGTAAAAGGTAGTTTCTTTAATATGGCAAAACTGATAGTTGTAACATTGGATCAAGTTGTTAAAAAAATTCATTGCTTCTTGAAATCCAAAAGTCAGAAGACCTCTGATTTAGAGGCTTTTGTTCCATCATGAGGATTCTTTGATGTTGAATATATGTCACATATCATTGCTGAAGGTATTTCTTAAGTGTGTTTTGCAATGTCTAATAAGTGATGAACTACAGCTGAAGGCTTTTCCACATTCATTACAATCGTAAGGTTTTTCTCCAGTATGAATTCTCTGATGTTTAGCAAAGGATGAATCATGCCTAAAGGCTTTCCCACAATGACTGCATTCATAAGGTTTCACTCCCGTGTGGACTCTCTGATGAATAGAAAGATGAATTCTCTGGCTAAAGGCTTTCCCACATTCCTTACATTTATATGGTCTTTCCCCAGTATGAGTTCTCTGGTGTTGAGTTAGGTACGTGCTATGGCTGAAGGTTTTACTGCATACATTACAAATGTAGGGTTTCACACCCGTATGAATAATCTCATGTTGCCTAAGGTGTCTAATCTGGAAAAATGCTTTGCCACAGTCTTTGCAGGTGAAAGGTTTATCTCTAACATGAGTTCTCAGATGCTGGATCAGCCCAATGCTCTGGCTGAATGCTTTCTCACATATGCCACATTCATAGGGCTTCTCCCCAGTATGGATTCTAACATGTTGAGTAAGAGATGATGGATGTCTGAAGGTTTTCCCACATTCCTTACATTCATAGGGTTTCTCACCAGTATGGATTCTCTGATGTGGAATAAGGGATGAACTTTGGCTAAAGGCTTTTCCACATTCTTTACATCGGAAAGGTTTCTCTCCAGTATGAATTCTCATGTGTTCTGTAAGATGAATGAGCTGTTTGAAGATTTTTTCACAAATATTACATTCAAAAGTTTTCATTCTTGTATAACTCCTTGAATGATTGATCAAATCTAAATTGTATCTACTTCTCTTTCTAGATATATCATATTTATGGTCTTTTTTTCTTGGAGGACCTTCTGGTCCAGGAATAACTTTTGAGCTCACATTAATACTTTTCTCAAATCTGTTAGATTCTCGGCCTCTCTCCTGGGTGAGTGTTTTCTTATGGGTCAAGGGGATTTGCCCTTCACCCATTCCTTGGTTTTCCTGGTGGCTTTCTAACTTATCACATTTGGAGACTCTTCCCAACGTGGAATATACAGTGTTTCCTCTCGTGGACTGTTCCTTCATTAGGCCATGGTGTAATTCTTCCCCTGAAATATCATTCTTTAAGGTTGACTCCCTGGTTTCTGTTTTATTCTCCAAGTCTGAAAGAAATCCCAAAATACAAATGACCCACATTCAATGCACTTTATTTTTTTTTTTTAAAGATTTTATTTATTTATTTGACAGAGAGAGAGATAGCGAGAGCAGGAACACAAGTGTGGGGGTGGGAGAGGGAGAAGCAGACTCCCCACTGAGCAGGGAGCCTGATGTGGGGCTCGATCCCAGGACCCTGGGATCATGACCTGAGCTGAAGGCAGATGCTTAACGACTGAGCCACCCAGACGCCCCTTCAGTGCACTTTAAAAAATAAATGGCCATAGAGGGGGAAAATGAACATGTACTAAGCATAGCAACCTTGGACTATCTTCAAATGTAGTTCTGCCCCCTTTAAAGCTAATATAAAAGGAAATGAAGAAATGGTCAAAAGAAAGAAGCTTTTAGAGTATGGAAGGGGACTTCCAGGAATTGGGAGGAGTTCATCCATGTGATTTCCAGAAGGAAGTGCACTAAGAAGAGAGCATTGTTGTAAGGGTAAATATCAAGAGATAAGATTAAGGAACACAGGATTATAGTGCCATATCATCTCAAGTCCATATTTCTATGACAAAATTTTCTCTATTAAAATAAGTTTTTTTCGGGGCGCCTGGGTGGCTCAGTTGGTTAAGCGACTGCCTTCGGCTCAGGTCATGATCCTGGAGTCCTGGGATCAAGTCCCACATCGGGCTCCCTGCTCAGCTGGGAGTCTGCTTCTCCCTCTGACCCTCCCCCCTCTCATGCTCTCTCTCTCATTCTCTCTCTCAAATAAATAAATAAAATCTTTAAAAAAAAAAAAAGTTTTTTTCAAGTATTTATCTCATACTTTCTACACATTGAAATAAAACATTAAATAATATAGGAGAATAGCCTCTCTCAATCTCATCTCCATTCCCTTAGTCTCTTAGGATTTTGGAATACATCCATTTAGATATTCCCAACAGTATGTATATGTGAATGTGTACATTTATGTATGTATGGTCACAAATATACATTTGCACAAAAAAGGGATATATATAGTTCTGCATCTGTTTTGTTTTTTATTTATTTATTTATTTATTTATTTATTTAATTTTTAAAGATTTTATTTATTTGACAGACAGAGACACAGCGAGAGAGGAAACACAAGCAGGGGGAGTGGGAGAGGTAGGAGCAGGCTTCCCGCTGAGCGGGGAGCCCAATGCGGGGCTCGATCCCAGGAGCCTCGGATCATGACCTGAGCTGAAGGCAGACGCTTAATGACTGAGCCACCCAGGCTCCCTCTGTTTTGTTTTTTATTCAACTATATCTTATGGGCCCCCTTCTGTCTGTACATTTAGATTTATCTCATTCTTTTTAACAAGTGCAATGCATCCCACTGCATTCCACTGGTGGGCATATCATAATTTGACTTTACTGAAAAATATTTAGGTTGTCTCCAGTTTTTCATGTTATCATTATGCAAACATTTGTTTACACTCCTGTCAATATTTCATAGGATTTACTAAAGAGGAATTACTGGGTTCTGGATATGTGTGCTCTCAGTAGATGTGGGTGCCCGTAGAGGAAGAATCTCTACAGGGAATAAGGAGTCACTTAACTTTTCAGGGTAAGAACAAGAAAAATGTCATATTTCAAGAGGTCAAATCTGACAGTAACATTCAAAATGATTCAGAAAAATAATAAAACATCAAAAATACAACTAAAAATCATAGTAACAGACATGAAATGATGGGAACTTGGCTTGGCACTGCATCAACAAAGATGAAGAGGAGAAGAAGGGGCACCTGGGTGGCTCAGTCGGTTAAGCATTTGCTTTCGGCTCAGGTCATGATCCCAGGGTCCTAGGATTAAGTCCTGCATCAGAATCCTTGCTCAGCTGGGAGCCTGCTTCTCCCTCTGCCTGCTTGTGCTCTTTCTCCCCATCTCTCTCTGACAAATAAATAAATAAATACAATCTTTAAAAACAGGGGTGCCTGGGTGGCTCAGTTGGTTAAGTGTCTGCCTTCAGCTCTGGTCATGATCCCAGGGTCCTGGGATCGAGCCCCGCATCGGGCTCCCTGCTCAGCGGGAAGCCTGCTTCTCCCTCTCCATCTGCCTGCCGCTTCCCCTACTTGTGCTCTCTCTCTTTCTCTGTGTCAAATAAATAAATAAAATCTTTTAAAAAAATAAAAAATAAAAATAATTTTAAAAAAGAAGAGGAAAAGTGGATCTACTAGCAGGTAATATCAGAGAAGCATGAGAAATGAGGAAGCACTGAGAGTAGAAAAACATGATACATTCTTGCTGATACCATGATTTTTGCTCTTTGAGACTAAAAGAATAGGAGGAGTCAGGATGAGAAATTTGCTTGGGAGAGAAGACGGTCTCTGTTTTCAGATGTATTGGGTTTGAAGTGACAACAGTGCATCTAGACAGAGATGTCCTAAATACCAGGGGTATGTGGGAATAGAGTTCATATGGATGTATGAGACAAAGATGAAAATATGGAAAATATAGGTGTCAAGGAACAAGTGAAACCATCACAATGCACTTGTGGGCATTTGTGCGGATATAAAACAGCAGCGTAAAAGACAGAGGCCCCTCAGGGATTGTGGCAGACACTGTTGGATATTCACCAAAATCTGTTCTTCCCATTTCTGGACAAGCAGCTACACTATATTTCCCAATCTTCCTTGATTTTGATTTGAGTTAAGGGACAAAGGTTTCTCCCATAAGTGACTCAGAGTAAAAGTCACATGAACCACTCCAGGCTGGCCCATTAAAGCTCCCAGATGGGATTCCTGCGTGCTCTTATCCTGCTGCTGGCTATCCTTAGATGAGGAGCAGGCCCTAGGGGATGGTGCAGCCACCGTGTGGGAGAAATCTCAATCCCAGATCCGCTAGGTGGAAAAGAACTGGCCATTGGCCTAACCAGTTCACCCAGACCAGTGTATGAGCAAGAAATTCCTATTCCATTTGAGCCACATTTTAAAGTCTATCTGCTATAGTCATTTAGCCTATCCTAACAGAGGTGGAAATGATGTATCTGCATTAAAAAGAATATTGATGGGGCGCCTGGGTGGCTCAGTCGTTAAGCACCTGCCTTCGGTTCAGGTCATGATCCCAGGGTTCTGGGATCGAGTCCCGCATCAGGCTCCCTGCTCTGTGGGAAGCCTGCTTCTCCCTCTCCCACTCCCCCTGTTTGTGTCCCCTCTCTTGCTGTGTCTCTCTCTGTCGAATAAATGAATAAAATCTTTAAAAAAAAAAAAAAAAAAGGATATTGATGAGAAGCACTGAAAAGGCACTAAGAGAGATAGAGGAGATAAAAATTATTAAACTGGCTGGTGGAGGAAAGGACAGATACCAAGAAGGTGGTGAGGTCTATGAACCTAATGCCGCTGTGTAGAATAGCGCTATAAGAACACAAACTGTGGAGTCAGGAGGATTCGAATTCAAATACCAACTCCACCAACCAGTAGCTAAGTGATGCTGGACAAATTTCTTAACCTGTGAGTCTTCTTTTCCTCCTCTGTAAGATGCGGCTAACGTAGGCACAGGACTCACAGAGGCCACCTGGATGAACAGCTGTCATTATTACTGTTCTTAGATGAAGAAGGCTGTTAAAAGCTGTTTGATTTGGTAAGAAGGAATTCTGTGGGGATTTCTCACAGAGTCCTAAGTTATCTGAAATAAAAAGTTAAAATCAGAATTGAAACTATGATTACAGAGTAAGATTTAGGAAAAAACTTTTAAGGGAATCGTGAGAGTCAGATCCATGATAAAATGACATGAGAATCTGGTGAAAGGTGCTGTCCTTAATGAGAGGAGACCCATGAATACCTGAATGGACAGGAGAAAGAAGCTATGATCAGGGCAAGGTTTGGAATACTGGAGAAAGCAAGACAATCACGAAAGTCAGGTCAGGAGAATTAGTCAAGAAAACTAACCCTGATGAGAAAGGCATCTCTTTCCCCAATACTCCAGAGAAACTAATGAGAAGAGGCAAATGCAGGTGGTAATCAGGTTTCTCGTGGGTCCCATCCAGATAGCATGGTCTCCCCCACAGCCTGGAGAAGGCTTCAAGTGGAGCTCTCCAGCAAACATGACAAAGGCCCCAACTGCCTTGCTCTTACCTGAACTTGGACTTCCTGAAATCTCTCTCTCGATCAGCCATGGCTCTTCTCCTTTCTCCAGCTGGGAAATCACAACAGGTTTGGAGAGCTGATATCCTGCTCATGAAGAAGAAAACACTGCATGTGCTGAGGTCAAAGAGCCATCCCAAGAATTTAAAGATAGTTCTTTGGTATTCAGGCCTGCTGAGGGGTAGAGTAGAAAGACCAGGGCAGAAAAGACCACAGCTATCCTGACTTGCTGTTTAGAGGGAACTAGAAAGCTCTATCATAACCCAAAGCCCAAGCATAGCACTTCGGTTAGAAATAAAGATTTTCTTCCAACAGGCAGGTTCTGGTTGTAAGGGGAACTCATCCTTACCCACGGAGACCAGGTTCCCATAGTTCTCCAGCATCACTTCCCGGTATAGATTCCGGTGAGCAGGGGCCAGTTGCCCCCACTCCTCCTGGGTGAAGTCCACAGATATGTCCTTGAAGGTCAATAGTCCCTAGAATATCAAATATGTTCCTTTTCAGTTCTAATACTGCCTACATGCTAAGAGATTCTAGCCAAGTCTACTTGGACACTCTCTTGAAAATTGGTTGGTTGACTCTGCAGGAGGTTACAAACAACGCAGAAAGCATATAAGTTGTCTTTTGCAACTTATCATTTGGCTGAAGGAGAAATACTCATGAAATATTAAAGAAGGTCTCAGAGCAGTATACAATAATTTGGATTAAGGACAATAAAGATCAGGAATATTTGAGGGAAGGGAGAGTTCAAAAGAGGCTCAGGCTGCAAGAGAAGACAGGGACCTTTGTCGGGCTGAGAGAATTGGTTAAAATGAGAACATTTCAGCATAGGTAAAATACTATTAGCTGGGTATTAGTAAGAAAAGTACATGAGAACAGCACATTCCTGGAGGGAGCATGAATTCTGCCTAGTAAGGAAGATTTGACCAAAGCAGATACCATGTTGTGAAGTACAAGAGCCTGTCATGTATGATCCACACAAATTAAATAACCATTTTATGATTATTTTTAAAAATATTACCAAATGCAAAGAGAACCCAGAAGCCAGAAGGTTAAGATAGTAACACATTCCTTAAGTATAAAGATGACTCTAATGCTTTTTATGTATTATAAATAAGTCTGGAAGGCATTTCAGGCCTATTGGGCCGGCAATAGCATCCACATTTAACCCATTAGAAAACTGAACTTGAGGAACGTTAAAGATATGGGATTAAACCCTATACCATGTTATTTTGGGAACTAAGATCACCCCACTATAAAAGTCTTCTGTTCTCTAAGAATATCTCCTTCTATATTGATTTTCTGATTACTCTATTTTCTGAGTTTCCCTATGACTTGGGGGTTTGGTAGCACGGAGCTTTGCCTGCTGCCAATGGTTTTCTGATTAGCTCATTTATGATACACAGACACTATTAAACTGCTCTTGGAAGTTTTCCTTTCTTTTCTGGTCAGCCTATTTAGTGTGTGCCCTCCATGACCTGCCAGTAACTTCTCTACTCATTTACTTTTTCATCTACAATTCTGCTCCAAATAGGACCAGCAATCCTCTCTTAAAGGTCATTAATGAAGTGCATTACATCTCCAAGAATGTCAGAACCGCATTCTGTTAATTTTTAAATGTTGCTTAAAATGTTTTACATCTAAAACGAATGATGTGCTATATTGAATTCAAGTTAAAAAAAAAAATGTTTTACAATGTTTGTCTTTCCCCTAGATGACACTGTGAGGTTTCAGGGCAAGAACTACATTACATACTTTTACACACACACACACCCCACCCAGGACAATTTTTATTTTTTATTTTTACTGTTTCAAATTTTTATTTAAATTCTAGTTAGAATATAGAATATAGTGTAATATTGGTTTCAGGAGTAGAATTTAGTGATTCATCACTTATATATAACACCCAGTGCTCATCATAACAAGTGTACCCCTTAATACCCATCACCCATTTAGCCCATCCCCCACGATTTTTAAATGTGTTGGATAAATGGCCAGAGGTTTGTCTGAAACAAGAAGGTTCCTCAGGAACCTTCTATTATGGTGAACCTCCTATTATGAGGAACCATCTACTATTGGTGGGAAAATTACCAGTGAAATGAATCAATGTGGCCTGGTTTAGAACAGGCTAAGAAAATCCAACCCAGCAAGTTAAGCCAAAGAAAATCAAAGTCCAGGGCTCTTAAAATCTGAGAAACAAGTTCAAGAAAGTGACAGGAAACCCCAACCCACCTGAGATTCCACTGTCGAGGGCCTAGAGGTGACTTCATCCTCAAGACTTTCTCCCTGGGTCTCATCAACATCCTGAGAGAGCAAAACTGAGAAAGGAGAAGAGCCATGAGGTTTACATCTCCCAAACAGAAAAACAGCTTGCAGACCTGCTGAACACGGCTCCTCTCTCAAAACATTCACAGAGAGGGACACTTAGAGCAACTCAGCGCAGACTGGGGCCTCCTTAATGAAAAGGAGCTACAGTGCACTGCTTAGGGCATTAATACTCCCCAATGGTCAACACTGGTCCAGAAGCACAGATCTACTGGGCCACTCCTCTGTTAAAAAATCCTCAAAGCTTCCCCACTGATAAGAAAGAAAAATCCAAATACCTGCCCATGGATTTCAAGATCCTCCACAACCAGTCCATCGTTGCTTCTCTACCCTTCTTCATCCACTGGACTCACCCACCCACACAGCCCCAGTCACCCTTCTTTGAACATACCTCCTACTTGGTGAAAAACTGAGATATCCTTCTGGACCGGTTCAGGTGAAGTTTTCCCAAACACTCTTAATGAGAAGAAAGCTTCTTCTTCCCTGTACTCTTCCAAAGCTTGTTTTTATCTCTGCTTAGATATCGATCTCAGACTGCCTCCTGTTATATTTATTTATATAATTACCTCCCTCAGTTGAATATTAGTATGAATATATGGGTAGCAACTATCTGGTTCATTTTTTTTTCTATCTGCTAAAGTGTTAAGCATAACACTCTGCCAGATTGCTAGAATTCCAATACTGGCTGAATTTAGGTATTAAAAATATGAACTAGGAATTAAGGCAAATAAACTGTTGTCCTTATATTTTTTCCCAACTTTTTAGCATGCATATTGAACACCCATATATCCACCACCTATATTCAATGATTGTTAACGTCTGCCGTATTTGCTTCATCTATCGATATATTTTTTGAACCTTTTCAAAGTTGCAGACATCATGATACTTCATCTCTAATTACTTCAAATAAGGATCTTCTTCCTAATCCTAATACCATTTATCACACCTAAGCAAGTTAACAATTCATATTCAGATTTCCTCAACTCTTCTCAAACTGTCTTTTATTCTGGATTTATTCCAACCCAGGAGCCAACCACGGTTCACACATTCAAAGTGGTTGTTATCTGTAGTCTCTCTAGAATAGTACTTCCCTCTTTTTTCTTGACGTTGGCTTCTTAAGAAACCAAAAGTCTGTGCTAGGGTTTACCTTACTTGTCAATCCCCTGTATTTTCTTTAAACCAGAAGTTCAGCCTTTAAGCTCAATTTAGGACCAGGTTAAATATTTTGGCAGGAATTCTTCATGAGTGATACTAATGTGCTTTTTATTACACTACCCAGAAGACACAAAATGTGAGGTTATCCCATCATTGACACACTTGGTTAAGAGAGTGACCACCACGGGCACCTGGGTGGCTCAGATGGTTAAGCATTTGCCTTTGGCTCAGGTCATGATCCCAGGGTCCTGGGATCGAGCCCCACTCCTCACTCCTGCTCAGTGAGGAGTCTGCTTCTTCCTCCCCCTCCTAAGTAAATAAATAAAATCTCAAAAAAAAAAAAAAAAAAAAAGACAGTGACCACCAGATATCGCCACTGGAAAAGAATGTTCTTTCCTTAGCATTTAGCAAGTAATTTATGGGAGCAATACTTTGGCACCCTGTGAATACCCTGCCCCATTAGCTTTTCAATTATTTCATTTATAGTAAAATAGTTTCTCATTCCTTCTATTCTTTTTATTGGCAGATATTTTCTGTAAAAAGCTTTCCCTCAGCAATTGCAAATGACCTAAAATGCAAGGTAAATGCATTCTTCGTTCCCATAATAATTTATTTCCAAAGTAAGAAATTAGTGTATGAATCACCACCACTGTTGGTAAATGAGTCTTTCCCCTTTTTCTATATTTTTTTTTTTAAGATTTTATTTATTTGTTTGACAGAGAGAGACACAGCGAGAGAGGGAACACAAGCAGGGGGAGTGGGAGAGGGAGAAGCAGGCTTCCCACCGAGCAGGGAGCCCGATGCAGGGCTCAATCCCAGGACCCTGGGATCATGACCTGAGCCGAAGGCAGGTGCTTAACGACTGAGCCACCCAGGCGCCCCTCCCCTTTCTTTATTTTAAGTGTCATCACGAACTTATGGAATTTTATTTATTCAAGGTGTTACAATCAATCTGGATACTTAACAGTCCTAAGTTTGTCCAAACCTGCCATCCTGCTGGTACATGTCCATTAGTCTCTGGACTCTTCCTTGCTTTCTAGCACAAGATACTCCAGGCTCACCTGGTGCTTTCCCTGCTGCCTTCTACTTCTGACCTAGCCACCAAGTGCCTGGACAGGTCTCTCATTTGATTCAGATTTCCTCACTGTAAAATAAAGAAAATCAGGCAAGTCTTCCTTGCCCCACATGGGGAAAATGAAAAGAAATAACATATACAGTCATGACACTTAGATATCGGGTTCAGGTTGAACCTACAGTATTATTCAGGAAAACTCCAGGCCAGGAGCCATAATCAAGAACTCCAGAGACGTTTTACCCAATTGCCTCCCCAAGAGATGCTTCCGCTCAGCTGTCTACCTTCCTTCTCACACTAGAGGACGCTGCTTTTCTTCCTTCCCGCCAACCAGCCTATTCTCACCTTCTCCTTCAAACATCTTAGTCACATCCTCCCACAGGGGCGCCCCCTCCTTGGCCTTCTTTGGATGGCGCAACTTCACCAAGGTGCTGGCCTCCATGGGCAGGGTGATGAGTAGCTGCCGTAGCATGATGACTTCAGCACTCCTTTATGGGGCTCTCTGTCTCAGCCCACGAAGCAGAAGGTCCTATTTGGCTTGGCCACTTTTGATAAGCAAACTGCTGGGAACTCGGGCTTCCCAGTTGCGCTGGAATCCTCCACTCTGGCGCACCTGGGAACGTACAGTACCAAAACCCGGAGTCTGGACCTTTTAAATGTCTAGGCTCGCAAGGAACATCTCGTCTTGAGCGCTGTCTCCTTAGCAAGCGGCGGGAGGCTCCAGGTTTCTAAGCAGCCACCTCTACAGCCCCCTGGTGACACTGGACAGAAAACATTAGTCAGCAAAAGGATCCAGAAAGTTCAGTCGCACAGTCAGAATTCTAGAACTTACACCAGTAGTGATTATTTTTTACAAAAGGTACATGAAGACGGTGCATATACACAGCCCACGCGGTCCAAACCACGGTACTGGTGCCATGAAACACAGAGATGAATAAAGCCCAGTTCTTTGTTAGGTAGGACTCTGTTTAAACTAGTCTTGAGATCGGAAATCCCAAAGGCGCTGGGCTTGAATCCCAGCTCCTTCGCTTCGCTTGGCCGTGGCAAATCACGGAACCCCTGCAATCCCGTCTCCTCCTCCCGCAACGGAGAGAATAAACCTTTCTCCAGGCCTGGACCTCGCGGGCTTTGTCTGAGCGCGACCCCGGGCCGCCGGGCGCACCACGCGCCACGGGGGACCGCAGGCGGGGCGGAGCCGGCGCTTCCCGTCGCCCCGCCCCAGACCCGGCGCAGCCCCGCTCACCCCGCTGGCCGGCTCGCCCGGCTCGCCCTCGCTCCCTCGCCCGTCGGCCGGCAGCCCTCTACGCAGCGCCGAGATGCTCCCACGTAGCGCAGCCGTGGGCGGTGCGCCTGCGCGGCAGCGGCCTCCGCGCGTGGTTCCCAGCGTCCTCCGGGGCAGCCTCCGGCTCGCGGCGCTTCCCGGCATGCTCGCCGGGAGGCCCTGTCACTCCGTCACTCCGGGCTCGCTGCTGCTCCGGATCCCAACCAGGGGAGATGCAGCCCCACTCCTGCGGAAGGAGACGGAGCGGGTGCTCTTGTCCCCACCCAATCTACTGAATAGAGCCGTCTCCCTTCTGCCGGCAAGAGGCAAGTGAACGTTTCCATGGGGAGATTGGAAACCCTTGACAAAAGGGAAACATCTCTATCACCTTTTTGTCCAAACAACATTGCTCTAAACGAATCCATAGCACTTTTACTTCATATGTACGTGGAAAAGCCTGAAAATGGAATGGAATCCTGTGTTTTATTAAAAGACTACCATGATCACGTCGTTTTTGTGCTAGCATTCAATAAATTCTTATGTTAATTGCTTTCCTTGTATTTCTGAAATGCCAGAAAATACACAAAAGCAAGATAATTATTACCTAGAATCTCATCAAGCAGAGATAAGCATCGCTAACATTTGGTGCAGACTTACCTACACAACCACCCCCCCATACACGCCCCATGTTTTCTTCATGCATTTTTATGTATTCTCTACAAAAATGATTATACTGTAATGCACTTTTTTTTTTTTAAGATTTTATTTATTTATTTGAGACAGAGAGAATGAGAGGGAGGAGGGTCAGAGGGAGAAGCAGACTCCCTGCCGAGCAGGGAGCCCGATATGGGACTCGATCCCGGGACTCCAGGATCATGACCTGAGCCGAAGGCAGTCGCTTAACCAACTGAGCCACCCAGGCGCCCTGTAATGCACTTTTATTGGTGGGTTTTGTCTCAACAGAATAGGGGTACATCATTCTTTTTTTTTTTTTTAAGATTTTATTTATTTATTTGACAGAGACACAGCAAGAGAGGGAACATAAGCAGGGAGAGTGGGAGAGGGAGAAGCAGGCTTCCCGCTGAGCAAGGAGCCTGATGCAGGGCTCCAACCCAGGATCCTGAGATCATGACCTGAGCTGAAGGCAGACGCCCAACCAACTGAGCCACCCAGGCGTCCCCAAGTCCATCATTCTAAATACACTTCTATATCAATAGCTTACAAAAACTTTAGAAAATAGAATGAAACTATGTACTTGCTAGCTGTTGTGGACTGAATCTGTGTCTCCCCACCCACCTCTGCAATTTCATATGTTGAAGCCCTAACCCCCTATTGTAGCTGTATTTGAAGTGAGGGAGTAATTATGATTAAATAAAGCCATAAGGGTGGAGCCCTGGTCCCATAGGATTAGTGTCCTTGTAAGAAGAGACACCAGAGGTTCTCACTCACTCTCTGAAGGTGCAGGCAATGAGGCAAAATCATGTGAGGATTTAGCAAGAAGGTGCCATCTACATGCCAGGAAGAGTTCTCATGCTAAACTGACCCTGCCAGACCTTGATCTGGAACTTCTAGCCTCACAAATGTGAGAAAATAAATTTCTGTTGTTTAAGCCACCCGGTCTATGATATTTAGTTATAACAGCCCAAGGAGATTAATGCACTTGGCATACAGTATTTACACAGCATGAGGCTTTGTTCTCAGTGCATTACATATTTTAACCTGTTTAATCCTTTAATACCCTCTGAGGCAATTCCCAGTTTGCAGATAAGAAAACAGGTTTGGAAAAATTAAGTAACTTGCCCTGCAATATACAGTTTGCAGGTGGTGAATCCAGGCAGTCTATGCTCCCATTCACTGCCTAACAAAAACACTGCATGAAATAGAGTAAAATGTTGGGGTAGGTAGTGATACATGGATGCACACTGTAAAATTACTTCAGCTTTTCTGTATGTTTGAATATTTTCATAATAAAATGTTAGAAAATATAGCTAAGAATAAACAAGAATTATGTGGGACATTATAAATAAAACTACAAAAGTTACTGATTTAAATAGAATAGTGACAAGCACCACATTCATGGATTGAAATAGAGCATTCTACATGTCACTTTTCCTCCACTTTAATGCTCCTCCACTAAATCTCAACTTTTCTTTTTACTCAATTAAATGACTCTAAAGTTAACTTGGAATGGTAGGTATTCTAGAATGGCCAATAAAATTGTGCAACAATAATAAAGTCAGACTTGCCCTACCAAGATGATATAAGATATTATATTATAGAGGGACAATAATCAAGATAAAGCTAGTGCCAAAATACACTCATAAATTAGTGAAATGATTTTGGAAGCCCAAAAACAGACTTGATAATTTATTTAAATTTAATATATTATAAAAGTGACATTTCAGGGACTCCTGGGTGGCTCAGTTGGTAAAGGGTCTGCCTTCAGCTCAGGTCATGATCCCAGAGTCCTGGGATGAGCCCTGTGCCAGGCTCCTTGCTTAGTGGGGAATCTGCTTTTCCCTCTCCCTCTGCCTCTCCCCCTGCTTGTGCTCTCTCTCACACACTCTCTCTCTCTAATAAATGAAAAATAAAATCTTAAAAAAAAGTGACATTTCAAATTGGTGGGGTAATGATGGATTGTTCAGTAAAAGGCATTAGGTCATTAGTTAGCCATTTGGGGGAATTGTATTAGTCTGCTTGGGCTGCTACAACAAAATACTATAGACGGATGACTTAAACAGCAGAAAAAAATTTTAAAAGATTATATTCATTTATTTGTCAGAGAGAGGGAGCACAAACAGGGGGGCAGCAGGCAGAGGGAGAAACAGGCTCCCCGCTGAGCAAAGAGCCCGACTGAGCCACCCAGGCATTCCTAAACAGCAGAAATTCGTTCTCTCACAGTTTTGGAGGTTGGGAAGTCCAAAGTCAAGGTGCTGGCAACGTAGGTTGCAATCTGAGGCCTCTTCTCTTGCTTTGTGGGTGGGTGCCTTCTCACTGTGTGTTCACATGACCTCTTTTTGTGTGTGTATGGGAAGAGAGAAGGAGCTCTTTGGTATTTCTTCTAATAAAGACACTAATCCTATCCTTATGACCTCATTTAACCTTAAATACTTCCATAAAGGCCCTATCTCCAAATACAGTCACTTTGGGGTTTCAACATGAATTTGAATTTGGCTGGGACACCAAACACTGTCTATAACAGGAACAAATCAAATGGGGTTTCTACTACACATGTTACATATCATGTGATTTCGGGAAAGTTAAGCTTTGCTTTAAAACAAAAGCAAAGCTATTGAAATATTCAAAGAAAGGTGACTCTATACATAGTTTTGTGAGTAAGCCTCTTTTATTTGCAAGTAACAAGTTCACCAGAATTGCTTTCTAAGTTAAAAGGATGATGGTTGTGGTGGTGGTGCGGTGATAATAACTGGAAGGATTCTGGAGTGTCTTTGGAAATCCAAGGAAGAAGTGATTAGCCCAGTCTGTGGAAGGTTAGAGACCAGTGTATCTGGTTGGTGCCCAAGGGATGCCCTCTACACTCTACACCACCACCCTTAATATGGTTCAGTTTTTAGTAACTCCAAGTGTCTGATGCTCAATTCAAAATTCTAGATCTTGGCAATATCATTTAATTAGTGAGCTGTGACCAGGTGGGCAAGCAGCGTCCTAGTAGACCTGGTTTCTGGGCACTCACCCCCATGAGTAGGGGGCAGTTCTCAACAAAGGAGAAGTGTTCCAGACTGAGAAAAAATATGTATGTTCCTTGAATCATTTAATGACACAAGAAACTTTAATGCTAAAACATGATTTTTTAAGTACAAAAAAGGACAAATAAATAAATTTATGACTATTCAAATATTCTAAATAAAATATTAGCAAATAGAATCAACAATGCATTAAAGACATAATATATATGACCAAGCAAGGTCAAGAGCAAAACCATATGATCATGTCAATAGTCCATGAAAAAGGCATTAATAAACTTTAGCAGTCATCACTAATATACCTTTATTTGTTTAACAAGTAGTTATAGAGCACTTACTCTTTGTCAACTATTGTTCTAATTAATATACTGAAAACTCAAGGTAAAATAAGAATAGAAGGAAACTACTTGAATATAAAAAAAGACTATTTACAAAAGACCATAGCAAATAGTATTCTAAAATGATGCAACACTAAAACCATTTTGATTAAAATCAGAAAATTGCCAGCACATTATTTTTTAACATTGTCTTGGAGGATTATCAAATACAATAATATAAGGAAGCTAGCAAAAATATTGGAAAAGAACAGTTAGAGCTATAAATATCCTTTTGCTGATAATATGATACATGATAGACCATCTAGAAAAACCTAAGTCTTGAATAAAAACTACTAAAATAAATAGGAGACTTTCATGTGAGGGACTTGCCTTGTAAGAAATACACAGAAAACAAATATCTTTCTCGCTCTAGAAATGAGCATCTCGGGGTACCCAGATGGCTCCGTTGGTTAAGCAACTGACTCTTGATTTCGGCTCAGGTCATGATC
This sequence comes from Mirounga angustirostris, assembly GCF_029215605.1. Taxonomy (NCBI): domain Eukaryota; kingdom Metazoa; phylum Chordata; class Mammalia; order Carnivora; family Phocidae; genus Mirounga; species Mirounga angustirostris. The sequence continues at coordinate 159,090,963 of NW_026991712.1, forward strand.
TCAGGGTCCTGGGATAGAGCCCCGCATTGGGCATCGTGCTCAGGTAAAGTCTGCTTGTCCCTCCCCTTCTGCTCCTCCCTCCTGCTCATGTTCTCTCTCTCTCTCAAATAAATAAATAAAATCTTTTTTTTTTAAAGAAAGTAATGAGCATCTAGAATGAAATGTAGATGAAAGCAGTGAAAACAAACATTATTAAAAGCCATAAAACAAGATTTGAATAAATGTAAAAAAGTATATTACACTTGAGGGACATTTGCTATCATAACGGTCAAGTAATATAAAACTTCATTGCAATTCCTATTAGGATTCCAACAGAGTTTCACTTTGATTTCTGAATTAGATAAAAAGATCTTAAGATTCATATGCAAGAATAAGGTCCATGAAGAGACAAAAATTCTCTTTTTTGGAAAGAGAAAAGGAAAAGAACAGTGATGGAGGACTTGCCTTCCAGATATTACAACATACTGAAAAGTCGTTACAGCCATGTAATTATGATACTGATGAGAAATGACAAAGAAAACCAATGTGAAAGACTAGGGAATCCAAAAATAGGTTCTGGTTTATATAAGATTTTAGTAAATGACAAATATGGTAGTTTAATAAATGAAGCTTATAGAATTTTAGTATTTAGCATCTGAAAGTAAATAAAAATGGATCTCTATCTTAACCCATATTAAGAAATAATGCCAGTTGCATTAAACGCTTACATGTAAAAACAGAACAAAAATCTTACAAGAAAAAAAAATCTTGCAAGAAAATCCAAGAAAGTAGATACATAATCTAACAGTGGGAGAAATGCTTTTAACCAAGTCTGGGAACCTAATTAACATGCTTGACTATATAAAAATTAAAAAGCTTTGTAAGCAAAGGATGCCTGAAACAAAGTCAATATGACACAAAATGTATTTGTAATGCAGATGGCAGACACAACAGGTATTTGACTGACTCTAAAATACCATTTATGTTAAAATACACCATTATGTATGTACCACTAATACAGAAAAATCCTGCAATTAAATTAATGCACAATGCTTTCTTTAGCTTAGAATTTTATGTTACACTTAATGAAAGAGCTCTTTAGATTACTTTTACACATCGATTTTTATCACATCTCATGCTGCTGGGTTTCTCTGCCTTTATGAACATGAGAGTTTTTTCACTGTAATGCCAAGTCACTCTGTAACTATTAGGACAGTTAAAATAGTAATTAAACTCAACACATCTAGTACCAACAGTGCACATAGCTGATGCCTGGGCAATCACAGTCAATGACAACAATATCTCAACTGCTGATTTCAGATTAGCTTCAGCCACGTAAAAGAGGTGGGAGCAGAGGGAGAAAAAATAACCCCATAGGACAGTGGGCAAAGGATATAATTAGATAAATCAGAGAAGAGAAATCCAAATAGCAAGCATATGAAAAATAGCCAAACATGGAAATTAAAAGTCATAATGAGATACCACTTTATACCCAAATTGGTCAAAAATAAGAAGTATAACAGCTATTGCAAATGGGACTGTAGAGAGAGAACATTCCCATATATTGCTAATAGAAGTGTGTACCAGGGCGCCTGAGTGGCTCAGTCGGTTAAGCGTCGGACTCTTGATTTTGGCTCAGGTCATGATCTCAGGGTCCTGGGATCAAGCCCCACATGGGAGTCTGCTTGAAGATTCTTTCCTTCTTCCTCTTCCTTTCCCTCTGCCCCTTCCCCTGCTCATGCATTCTCTCTCTCAAATAAATAAAAAATTTTTTTTTAAGTATGCACCAGCCTTTTGGAAATCAATCTGTCAATATCTCTTAAAATAAAAAATATATACTTCTTTTGGCAAAGCATTCCTGCTCCCCAGGATCTATCCGTTGGAAACAAAAGCACTGTTACAAAGGACAACAGTAGGAGGGTGGTTACTGCAGAACTGTTTCCCAAGAGTACAGAAACTGCTGAATAAATCATGATACACCCACACACCAAGGCCCTGTAAAAGAATTAGAGCTATACATCACTTGGCAGGATTTCTGTGGGATTTTTTTTAAAGATTTATTTATTTGAGAGAGAGCACACGTGCATGTGCGACCAAGGTGGGGGGCACAGAGGAAGAGGTAGAGAGAGAATCTCAAGCAGACTCTCTACTGAGTGTGGAGCCCCCTTCAGGGCTCAATTCCAGGACCCTGAGATCATGACATAAGCCAAAATCAAGAGTTGGCCACTTTACCGACTGAGCCACCCAGGCACCCCTCCATGAGATATTTTTAAGTGAGAAAGTATTAGATAAAGCCATATGAGCTTCCTGGCATGTAATCAGTTTTAACATACAAAAAGGCAATTTCATATGATTAAGCCTAATAATTATCCCATAAATATGTAGTCGTGTGTGTGTGTGTATATGCACATATATACATATGCATACACAATAATGAGGGTTTTCTGAATATAGAGTAGAGAGAAAAATATATACTAAGTTGTTAACACATACAAATGAAACAAAAAGAATATAACGTGATCTAAAAGAAGGCTATTATAACACTGAGCTTGAACCGCGGATTTATGCCAAATGATGTTAGCTGTATCCTCTTGAAGCTCTCAAATCCCTTTTTTATTTCAACAAATGTATTCAACAAGAGAACGATTTGTCTACTGTAAATAGGAAAGCAGCAATGCCATAAAATATGATAAAAATATTAAATCCAAGAAATTAAACTTCTAAATATTTTTGCTCTAAGATTGTATTTATTTACTTGAGAGAGAGAGAGAATGAGCATGAGCGGGGGGCAGGGGCAGAGAGAGAGGGAGAAGCAGACTCCCACTGAGCAGGGAGCCAGATGTGGGGTTTGATCCCAAGACAACAGGATCACAGCCTGAGCCGAAGGCAGACACCCAACGACTGAGCCACCTAGAAGAAATTAAACTTTTAAATAAAACAATTACTAAATCCAGTCAACTTTTAAAAATATATATATTTTTAAGATTTTATTTAATTGTCAGAGAGAGAGCAAAAACAAGCAAGGGGAGCTGCAGGCAGGGGGAGAAGCAGGCTCCCTGCTGAGCAGGGAGCCTGATGCAGGACTCAATGCCAGGACCCCGGGATCATGACCTGAGCCAAAGGCAGACACTTAACCAACTGAGCCACCCAGGTGTCCCCTAAATCCAGTCAATTTTTAAAGTACATATCTGAAAATAAATTTCTCAATGCAAGAACCGAATTGTTTATCAATGTAAAAGGGGAGAGAGATTTAGGTTGATGTCCCATACTTGAAAAAATGAAAGAAAGAAAGAAATGGGCTTCTGTATTAATAAGAAGTTTCTGTTTTTCCATTTTGATATAAGCCAGCCCTGGAAATCCATGCATAGTGTATGAGGGCAAGATACTTAATTGTATTCTCTGATGGAGCTAGAAACTCACCAAAATAATCAGAAATTTTTGTTTAATAAACTTATTTCAATAGTACATCTAATTCAATATCTAGAATACATTCTTCAAAATATATCCAGTTATTTGCTTCTGTCTACAAAGATGTTGGGGAAAGGTCTCCTCATCTAGTCATCTCCACCATTAGATTCAGAAAACCCTTATGAAGACATTTTATCAAGTCTTTCAAATGTCTTTTCATAATCTTCAAAATATAGGCCCAGGGAGTAGTTCAGATGAGTTAATAACCGTATCATCCAAAGAAAAGGTCCCAATTCACCATTTGAAAGAGGCATGCCCCCCAACTCCAGTTACACAATATTGAATGTAATGCACTCTATCCCTCAGTTGGAAAACAGGTTTAAACCTTGCCTTGTGGAACTGAATTTAGATTGTTCACGTTGTCAACATTTTGAAAGAGAAAAATAAGTAATTCAGCCAGCAAAATCGAGTTTATTCAGAATAGCAGAGAAATTGCAATTCAGGATAAGCAAACGGTGGCGCACCACAGGCAGGTCTCAAGAACAAAGGAGAGCATCCTTTTAAAGAGGAAAGAAGGAAGTTGGGAGGGGCTGTTTTGAACCAAAGTTCTTTGAAGGAAAATGAGAGTTCAGGTGGTGGTAGCTTCTCAGTGGCTTGCAGGAGGTGGAAGTCGTGGTGGCCTCTCACGGGCTGTTGCCAGGCACTTGCTGCCGGCTGAGTGTTGCCCTTCTTCCTGTTGGGTTATGCAAACTGTGACTAGTGATGCTCAAGTGAGAGCCCTCCCTTCGTGGCTTCCCAACTCCGATTTTGAGTTAGGTTTCCTTCACACATTATCACAGAGTGATAAATATATCTTGAGCCAGTGCCTCTTAGGCACATGCTCTCACAACGTATATGTGTTCCAGAAAGATGAAGTCATTTTATCATCTTGAAGAGACAAATGGGGATTCTTCTGTGGGAAAACCAATGAGCTTCTGAATGAAACAGAAGCTGTTTTGAAATCATTGCCCATCTCTTCATGGAACTGAGAAAAAGGGAGAATTCAGTGACCCACTCTCATATGACTATCGTAACAGCTTCAGTAGGTACTTGTCATACATGTTCATCCCCAGGTTCTCCTTATGCATAAACAGTATATTTTATTCAAGACACCACAACTGCTCGTATTTTCATTACAGTTTTCATTCTTATCTCTTAGAAATACCTTTTTTTTTTTTTTTTTACCACTGATTTATGGTTGGGTCAAAAGGAAATTAATGTTATCAATAAGGAGGCCCAATTCCAATTTACAATGATATAGCCTTCTACACATTTTCTGTAATAAACGATTGTCAACTTCCAGCAGAAGAATGCTGAAGAGAATGAAGAAGAAATCCAGGCTAGCACTCAGAATCATCTATACTATCCATGCTTTCCAAGCATTTTGGATGGAAAATGTATTTACAGTAGCTAATGCTGTGTTCTGTGCATATCCTTCAGACTTTCCAGTGTGCTCCACTGGATGCAAGCTGCCAGGGTCTGCACCTCTATGCCTGAGACTGGGCTGCCTCCAATGTCCAGGGATTAATACTGACTACCCTCCCACCACCCCAACCACCAGCCCTCAGCCAGTGACTCTTGACGTTGGCCCAGTCTGCTTACCACTAGGTGGCATAATTCTGAGGTTTGTATTTTACAGTTTCCCAGAGTTTTGGTGAGACTAAGCTCTTTTCTCCGACAGTGGTAACTAGCTGAACAGTATGTGCTTTACTGGCTGTCTTCCTTTGCCTGTCTTATTTCCCCCACTTCCTGACTGGTATTTCCTGTGTTTCCCAAATACACTACTTGCACTCCATCCTTGTCTCAGAGTTGGCTTCGGAGAGAACCCAGATCAGTCACTGAAAGCGGGAACAATGATCCTGTCAGTTACACAGTCCTTGTAAGGTGAGTTATCATGCCTCACCAGGCTGCATTACCCTCATCCCAAGCAATAACCTTGAAATTGCAATTTTCAGTACCAGTTCTAATTCTTCTAGTACACATTAAAAATGGATACATAGACAATTCATCAAGCTATACATTTATAATTTGTATACTTTCCTATATGTAGGATACACTTTAATTCCACAGTTAAAAAGATAAATATGTAACAATTAAAACTGTGTTTCAAAATCAGTCACCCCTGGCTCTGAGCTTCTGCTTCCAGTGAATTCATTCAGCTTATAAGTCATCTTGCCACTCCACTTAAATAATCCAGAATTTTGCTGGAGTCCTTCTTTCTTTTCAGGGAACACCCTTCACTAACACATGAGAGTAAACAAGTTATTCTTTCTTCTCTGATCTTCTCTGGAGCAATCTCCAGAGTTGTTTTTTTTTTAAGATTTCATTTATTTGACAGAAAGAGAGAGACAACGAGAGAGGGAACACAAGCAGGGGGAGTGGGAGAGGGAGAAGCAGGCTTCCTGCTTCGAGCCCAATGCGGGGCTCGATCCCGGGACCCTGGTATCATGACCTGAGCCAAAGGCAGACGCTTAATGACTGAGCCACCCAGGTGCCCCAATCTCCAGAGTTATATTTGCAGCTACTGGTTTCACTAGAGGTGGGTCCTCACAGCTAATGCCCCTTCTCCATCCTTGGAAACAATGGGACAGAACAAAGCCATCTTCATCTTGCTTTCCTTAAGCCCCCACAAAGTGAATAAACCAGACACTATAGTTTTGTGACACTTTTTATGGAAGAGTCAGGGAAATTCAGAACTCAATTTGTAATTGACTTGAACTGTCTTAAAGAGAAAGTACTTGACAATATGGGAATTCTCAAGGACTGTGGTCACAACCCCCATCCCACAGGTACCCTTTGCTTTGAGGCTCTAAGTCTGCAATTCCCTCCCCTGGGAAAACAAGATACCTTCACAAAAAAAGGGTCTCATCCCCTGGCCTTTCTGCTTTCCCAGTCTTTGTCTTGTGGTCTTACGTCTAAATAACAGGAACAGATGCAATGCATGTATTTGGCTACACTCCCTCACAAGATCCCATCATAACACAGAGAAAGGGATTTGAAACCAAAGCCATAAACTCACAGGGACAAACTGAATGAAGAAGAGAAAAACAACAATAAATTTCGGAAACTAGAAAATGGATGGATGAATGATGACAGACTTATGAGTTCTGAAAAGGCTGGATCCGAGGCAAGCAGTGGAGAAGGCCAAGAAACAATCCAATTTAACAGTGTGGAATCCCAAAAAGCAATGCAATGGATTGCCTGGGGTAACCTCTGAACATGGGGACTGAAAGTGATGCTAAAAAAAGAATACTGGGTGCCTGGGTGGCTCAGTTGGTTAAGCGACTGCCTTTGGCTCAGGTCATGATCCCGGAGTCCTGGGATCGAGTCCCGCATCGGGCTCCCTGCTCGGCAGGGAGTCTGCTTCTCCCTCTGACCCTCCTCCCCCTCATGCTCTCTGTATCTCATTCTCTCTGTCTCAAATAAATAAATAAAATCTTTTTAAAAAAAAATAAAAAAAGAATACTGATTGCAAATCTATTGCAGAAGCAGATTTCCAGCACCCCTACACTATCTAGTCAAGTGACTATCCTTTTACTTCTCTGCAGGAGCCTGAAAGAGTAGTCTCAGGAGAGGATAAAACAGAAGAGTCTCTGAACTGAAGGACACCAGGCACATTTGAGGCAATGAAAGAGGAAATGGGGCAAGGATAAATGAAAATGTACACATTGAACTTGAGACTCCCAACCTTCTTTCCAGAATGTTTCCACCCAAGTCTATATTCCCTGGGCAACAAATTAGGAAAGAAAAAAAAAAAAAGTTTCCAGTGATTCCAATCGGCCTATGAGAAAACGATCTAAGTGTATTGATATTGGGGGTTCCCCAAGGATATGGCCCAGGCAGACCACCACCCAGTTCATGATGGGCAGCTCTGGTCTCATGGCACCTAGATCTCATGATCTGGGATTCAATCCACACCAGGGCCAGGTGGGGAAATATTTACTTGCCAAAGAGGACATAGCTTCAAAAACCATAGTTGCTTCCTTGGTGGTTCTTTAATTGGGGCTGTAAGAGTCTCCATAAAATATCCTGATCTGCTACTGATGTAAGGGATCATAAGGGCTGAGGGCAGAGCTGCCCGTAGCCTGAACTAGAAGAAACCCCTCTTATTCTGGGCTCTACTTGAAGTAGGCTGCTTTCAGGTCAGTCCAATAATTGGCTGGGCCAACACACCCATCTACAATATATGTGCTTAACAAATCCAAAGAGACTCACCAAGTACTGCACTTCTCTTTTAATACAGAGGGTAGAGAGTTCAGGACTTTAAAGGAATTATCCCAACATGCCTAAAATAATTCAGTGATGTGGCTGGATTCCCTATAGATTGGATTATGGTACAGATTGCCTTTTACTTCCTGCTCAAAACAACAAGAATCACTTACAATCTTTCATAGTTTCCATGAATCAAGAATTTAGACAGGGCACAGTGCAGACAGTTTGCCTTTGCTCTATGACATTGGGAGCCTAACTGAAAAACTCAAAGGCAAAAAGTTGGAATCATCTGAAGGTTTATTCATTACCAAATATGGTGGCTGAGTTTGAAGGGCAAGAATCCCGAGGTGGATGGGGAATGGTAAGCCATATTTCCCTTTCATAACCTAGCCTCGGAGGTCACACTGGGTCATATCTGCTGCATTCTATTGGTCAAGGCAGTTATAAAGGTCTACTCATTCAAGGGGAGAGAAAATGACCTCACCTTTCAATGGAAGAATGCCAATGTCACCTTATAAGACGAACATGTGTGATGGGATATGCATTGGGGAGCCATCTCTGGAAAATACAATCTATCATAGTGATGCAGTCAAAGCCTCTATAGACTAAATTTGGCATAGATCTAAGAGCTGGCCTATTCTCCAGATGGGATGGTAAACTCATACTGCTGTTCTATCGGGTGTCACCAAACTGCTTCTGATATTTTTTCAAAAATATACAATAAGGATAGATGCTCCCTCCCAAATTATCATGGTAATAGTTGTCTATCAGGTGTCATGCACTATCCTGATTTGATTCAATAAGGAAATGACTTCCGGAATAGCAGCTGCAATAGGTATCACTCAGTTTGGAGCTGTTAGTATGATTAAGTTAACGATAATCTGCTGTCATTCTCCCAAACCCATCCATCTGCTGCACCAGCTAGACTGACAAGTTAAATGGACATGTGATGGAAATCAGCACTGCTGCATCTGTTATGTCTCTCTGGTAACACTAATCTCTACAATTCCCCCAGATATGTAGTACTGTTACTGATTCATTAGTTTGGCAGAGAAGAGCTCTAGGAGCTTCCTCTTCTCCATTCATTTCTTTTTTTTTTTAATTTGATTTTATTATGTTAATCACCATACAATACATCATTAGTTTTTGATGTGGTGATCCACGATTAATTGTTTTCGTATAACACCCAGTGCTCCATGCAGTACGTGCCCTCCTTAATACCCATCACCAGGCTAACCCATCCCCCCACCCCCCTCCCCTCTAAAACCCTCAGTTTGTTTCTCAGAGTCCGTAGTCTCTCATGGTTCATTTCTCCCCCCGATTTCCCCCCTTCATTTTCCCCTTCCTTCTCCTAATGTCCTCCATGCTATTCCTTATGTTCCACAAATAAGTGAAACCATATGATAATTGACTTTCTCTGCTTGACTTATTTCACTTAGCATAATCTCCTCCAGTCCCATCCATGTTGATGTAAAAGTTGGGTATTCATCCTTTCTGATGGCTGAATAATATTCCATTGTATATATGGACCACATCTTCTTTATCCATTCATCTGTTGAAGGGCATCTCGGCTCTTTCCACAGTTTGGCTATTGCAGACATTGCTGCTATGAACATTGGGGTGCATACAGCCCTTCTTTTCACTACATCTGTGTCTTTGGGGTAAATACCCAGGAGTGCAATTGCTGGGTCATAGGGTAGCTCTATTTTTAAATTTTTGAGGAACCTCCACACTGTTTTCCAAAGTGGCTGTACGAACTTGCATTCCCACCAATAGTGTAAGAGGGTTCCCCTTTCTCCACAACCTCTCCAACATTTGTTGTTTCTTTCCCTATCCATTGTTGCCATTCTAACTGGTGTAAGGTGGTATCTCAATGTGGTTTTGATTTGAATTTCCCTGATGGCTAATGATGATGAACATTTTTTCGTGTGTCTGTTAGCCATTTGTATGTCTTCTTCAGAGAAGTGCCTGTTCATGTCTTCTGCCCATTTTTTGACTTGATTATTTGTTTTTTGGGTGTTGAGTTTGAGAAGTTCTTTATAGAACTTGGACACCAGCCCTTTATCTGTAGTGTCATTTGCAAATATCTTCTTCCATTCTGTGGGTTGCCTCTTTGTTTTGTTTACTGTTTCCTTTGCTGTGCAGAAGCTTTTTGTCTGGATGAAGTCCCAAAAGTTCATTTTTGCTTTTGTTTCACTAGCCTTGGAGATGTGTCTTGAAAGAAGTTGCTGTGGGCGATGTCAAAGAGGTTACTGCCTATGTTCTCCTCTGGGATTCTGATGGATTCCTGTCTCACATTGAGGTCTTTCATCCACTTTGAGTTTATCTTTGTGAATGGTGTTAGAGAATGGTTGAGTTTCATTCTTTTGCATGTGGCTGTCCAATTTTCCCAGCACCATTTATTGAAGAGACTGTCTTTTTTCCATTGCATGTTTTTTCCTGCTTTGTCAAAAATTATTTGACCATAGAGTTGAGGGTCCATATCTGGGCTCTCTATTCTGTTCCATTGGTCTATATGTCTGTTTTTGTGCCAGTACCATGCTGTCTTGGTGATCACTGCTTTGTAATATAGCTTGAAATCGGGCAAAGTGATGCCCCCAACTTTGTTTTTCTTTTTCAACATTTCCTTGGCAATTTGGGGTCTTTTCTGATTCCATACAAATTTTAGGATTGTTTGTTCCAGCACTTTGAAAAATGTCATTGGAATTTTGATCAGGATGGCATTGAAGGTATAGATTGCTCTGGGTAGCATAGACATTTTAACAATGTTTATTCTTCCGATCCATGAGCATGGAATATTTTTCCATCTTTTTGTGTCTTCTTCAATTTCTTTCATGAGTGTTCTGTAGTTCCTAGAGTATAGATCCTTTACCTCTTTGGTTAGGTTTATTCCGAGGTATCTTATGATTTTTGGTGCTATTGTAAATGGAATTGTTTCTCTAATTTCACTTTCTACAGTTGCATTGTTAGTGTATAAGAAAGCAACTGATTTCTGTGCATTGATTTTGTATCCTGCCACATTACTGAATTGCTGTATGAGTTCTAGTAATTTGGGAGTGGAGTCTTTTGGATTTTCCACATAAAGTATCATGCCATCTGCAAAAAGAGAGAGTTTAACTTCTTCTTTGCCAATGTGAATACCTTTTATTTCTTTTTGTTGTGCGATTGCTGTTGCTAGGACTTCTAGTACTATGTTGAACAATAGTGGCGAGAGTGGGCATCCTTGACATGTTCCTGATCTTAAGGGAAAGGATCTCAGCTTTTCCCCGTTGAGGATGATATTCACTGTGGGTTTTTCATAGATGGATTTTATGAACTTGAGGAATGTTCCCTCTATCCCTATACTCTGAAGAGTTTTAATCAGGAAAGGATGCTGTATTTTGTCAAATGCTTTTTCTGCATCAACTGAGAGGACCATATGGTTCTTCTCTCTCCTCTTATTAATGTGTTCTATCACATTGCTTGATTTGCAAATGTTGAACCACTCTTGCATCCTGGGGATAAATCCCACTTGGTCATGGTGGATGATCTTTTTAATGTATTGCTGGATCCTATTAGCTAGGATTCTGTTGAGGATTTTGGAGTCCATATTCATCAGGGATATCAGTCTGAAATTCTCCTTTTTGATGGGGTCTTTGCCTGGTTTGGGGATTAAGGTAATGCTGGCCTCATAGAATGAGTCTGGAAGCTTTCCTTCTGTTTCTATTTTTTGAAACAGCTTCAGTAGAATGGGTATTATTTCTTCTTTGAATGTTTGGCAGAATTCCCCAGGGAATCCATCAGGCCCTGGACTCTTGTTTTTTGGGAGGTTTTTGATCACTGCTTCAATCTTGTTACTGGTTATTGGCCTATTCAGGTTGTCAATTTCTTCCTGTTTCAGTCTTGACAGTTTATAGGTTTCCAGGAAGGCATCCATTTCATCCAGATTGCTCAGTTTATTGGTATATAGTTGTTGATAATAATTTCTAATAATTATTTCTATTTCCTTGGTATTAGTCGTGATCTCTCCCCTTTCATTAATAATTTTATTAATTTGGGTCCTTTCTCTTTTCTTTTGGATAAGTCTGGCCAGTGGTTTATCGATCTTATTAATTCTTTCAAAGAACCAGCTTCTAGTTTCATTGATCTGATCTACTGTGCTTCTGGTTTCTAATTCATTGGTCTCTGCTCTAATCTTAATTATTTCTCTTCTAATGCATGCCTTAGGCGTCGTTTGTTGCTTTTTCTCCAGTTCTTTAAGGTGTAGAGTTACTTGGTGAATTCGGGATTTTTCTTTTTTTTTTTAAGATTTTATTTATTTATTTGACAGAGAGAGAGAGACAGTGAGAGAGGGAACACAAGAAGGGGGCGTGGGAGAGGGAGAAGCAGGCTTCTGTTTTTTTGAGTGAGGCTTGGATGGCTATGTACTTCCCCCTTAGGACCGCCTTTGCAGTATCCCATAGGTTTTGGACTGATGTGTTTTCATTCTCATTGGTTTCCATAAATTGTTTAAGTTCTTCTTTGATTTCCTGTTGACCCAAACATTCTTGAGCAGAGTGGTCTTTAGCTTCCAAGTGTTTGAATTTCTGTCAAATTTTTTCTTTGATTGAGTTCCAGCTTTAAAGCATTATGGTTTGAGAATATGCAGGGAATAATCTCAGTCTTTTGGTATCGGTTGAGACCTGATTTGTGACCCAGTATGTGGTCTATTCCGGTGAAAGTTCCATGTGTGCTCAAGAAGAATGAGTATTCTGTTGTTTTAGGGTGGAATGTTCTGTATATATCGATGAGATCCATCTGGTCCAGTGTGTCATTCAAAGCTCTTGTTTCTTTGTTGATTTTCTGCTTAGATGATCTGTCTATTGCTGAGAGTGGAGTATTGAGGTCTTCTACAATTAACGTATTTTTATCAATATGACTATTTTGGTTAACAGTTGGCTTATGTAGATGGCTGCTCCCATGTTGGGGGCATAGATATTTACAATTGTTAGATCTTCTTGTTGGATAGACCCTTTAAGAATGATATAGTGTCCTTCTGTGTCTCTAACTACAGTCTTTAGCTTAAAATCTAATTTGTCTGATATAAGAATTGCTACCCCAGCTTTCTTTTGAGGTCCGTTGGCATGGAAGATGGATCTCCAGCCCTTCACTTTCAGTCTGGATGTATCTTTAGGTTCAAAATGAGTCTCTTATAGACAGCATATGAATGGGTCCTGTCTTTTTATCCAGTCTGCAATCCTGTGCCGTTTTATGGAAGCATTTAGGCCATTCACATTGAGAGTGATTATTGAAAGATACGAATTTATTGTCATCATGTTGCCTGTGAAGACCTTGTTTTTATAGATTGTCCCTGTAAATTTCCTTTGTATATCACTCTTGGGGTCTTTCTCCTTTTATAGAGCCCCCCTTAATATTTCTTGCAGGACCGGCTTAGTGGTCACATATTCTTTCAGTTTTTGCTGGTCTTGGAAACTCTGCATCTCTCCATCCATTCTAAATGACAGCCTTGCTGGATAAAGTATTCTTGGCTGCATGTTATTCTCATTCAGTACCCTGAATATGTCTTGCCAGGCCTTTCTGGCTTGCCAGGTCTCTGTGGATAGGTCTGACGTTATTCTGATGTTCCTCCCTCTGTACATAAGGAATCTCTTCCCCCTAACTGCCCTTAAGATGGTTTCCTTGGTTCTAAGATTTGCAAGTTTTACTATTACATGCTGGGGTGTTGGCCTGTTTTCCTTGATCTTGGGAGGGGTCCTCTCTGCCTCTAGGGCATGAATGTTTGTTTCATTCCCCAGATTAGGGAAGTTCTCAGCTACGATTTGCTCAAATATATCTTCTAATCCTCTCTCTCTCTCCACCCCCTCTGGGATACCAATAATTCTGACATTGGAACGTTTCATAGTGTCACTTATTTCTTTGATTCTATTTTCATGGATTCTGAGTTGTTTTTCCCTGGCCTCCTCTTTTCCCTTTTTATCTATTAAATTGCCTTTTAATTTAGGTCACTAATTCATTCTTCTGCCTCACTTACCCTAGCTGTTAGCTTATCTAGATTAGATTAGATCTCATTAATAGCATTTTTAAGTTCTGCCAATTCAGCTTTCATTTCTGCCCTTAGAGACTCTATGTTGCCATTACTCGATTTCTCCATTCTAGCTATTGTCTTCACAATTGCTAGCCTGAATTCCATCTCCAACATCTTGGTTATATCTGAACCCATTTGTAAATCTGTGGCATAAATCATAATCTCTGAGTCTTTCCTATTTTGGGGGTTCCTCCTCCTAGTCATTCTGTTGAGGGGTGGTTGAGGGAATGTATAGAGTCCAAATTATTGTCACAATCCAAGCAAGATGCACCTGTTTTCTAGGGACCTTAGGGTTGTTGGCCTCTTGTTTTCCCAGCCTGTGTTCTGGGGGAGGGGCCTGCCACGCTGTTACTCAGGCAATCCTGTTTGGGCAGAGTTGCCCTGCCTCCTGTGGCGGGGGATGGGCTCAGTGGAAACCGGTTTTTGGGGGGCTTTTGTTCTCTGGCGGCTTTCCCTGGCGGCTTTCCCCGTCTCTTCTAAGAGTCAGAGCAGAAGAGACCGTTTACAACCCTCTGCCTCAGAGCAGAGAGATCACAGACTGTTCTTCACTGAACTCTCCAGCCACAGTCTCTCCGTTTCTGTCTGTGCTGCTATAAACTGCAGGGTCCTGGGTTGTGCACCCCTCCGCAGAGCTCCCGGTCCTCGCCTCCAGGTTGGGGCATGTCTCTGCCTTTTGTGCTTCTAAAACCGCCAGCCAGCCCCAGTTCACACAGGCGACCTCGCCACTTGGGAGGCTATCACTCACCGGCGGTGCAGGATCCCCTTAGCCAGGCTCCCTCCCGCTGGCTTCAAACCTCGAAACCCACCACCCGTGATATTCTGTTTGTAGAGATCCAGATATATCTTTTTACATCTGATTTCGTGGGTGTTCAGCTGGTAGATATCCAGCTCAATTCTGGGGACCAGTTAGAATAGGGTCCCCTACTCCTCCATCATCTTTTTTCCAACCTCTCTCCATTCCTTTTTTTTTTTTTAAGGTTTTATTTATTTATTTTGACAGAGACACAGCGAGAGAGGGAACACAAGCAGGGGGAGTGGGAGAGGGAGAAGCAGGCTTCCCACTGAGCAGGGAACCCGATGTGGGGCTCGATCCCAGGACCCTGGGATTATGACCTGAGCCGAAGGCAGATGTTTAATGACTAAGCCACCCAGGTGTCCCTCTCTCCATTCATTTCTTAACAGTTCTTACTTCACAGGTCGACAAACCAATGTGGGAATTCCATCAGTTGCTAAAGACAGCTTTTCCGACTAGACACGCGGGAACTTAGGGGCTTAAGGTTCCACTAGGCCTATGGTGAGGCTGAATTAGGTCAAAACTCCATTACCTGATCCCCAAATGCTCCCACCCTAACTTCTGGACAGTGACATTTTGGGTACTCAGGAATTAGTGATATCTAACAGCTAGTATCCAAATGTTGCCCAAGTGTTTGCATAGTTGCCCCAGCGCAGTTACCCAGATAAAATGGCAATGGGTCCCTTTGGGGAAAGCTGGGAGTATGCACTTATATAGGGCTCTTACTAAGCTCCCCCCATCAAGGATACCTGGCCTCCGCATTATTCAGTCAGCTCTAGATTTGTGAACTAGTGCAGGTCTAACAACAGAATGCAGGGCTGCATTTCTATCTTGGTGACATCTGTCTCTAAGGCTGGAGAAATTTTTGCTATACAGTCAAATAAGACTTTAGTGTGAGGCCATTTCTCTGGGACTCTATCCTCAACTAATCACCTCCAAAGATCTTGGTATCCAATCTGATTATCATAAATTGCAGGCAGGTCACTGTTAAAGCCTTCTATTTTGGAATATCCCAACTTCACCGAAAATAGGAAGTACATGTCACTAGCATTCTTGACCTACAGGGAACACCTACCACGTCATGTTTTAATGATTCTAGTACTTCTATAACAAAAGATGCCTCAAGCCTTTGGTAAAGGGAATATCTTCAGGGTTCTTCTAGGGATAGGTTGGAAAAAGGTGTGACATATTTCATAATTCATTCCAGAATTCGAGTCTTGGATTCTTTTCTCCACATTAGACAAAGGAATTCCATCATCTCAGCTTCTTAGATTGGCCAATATTATGTTTAGTTTTGTCTATAAAGCATGCCTAGATGCTAGATCCATGACATTAAATCTAAAATCTGTGTTAAATGCATCCATATTAATAAATACCACCATATTGTAAATTATATCTTTCTCTTCTTGATTGAACACCCTCACTATTTTCGTATGAATGCATTTTCTTTTTGCCAGTGACTGTATAAGCCCCTTCCTCTGTATTATTTGCTGCCTGGTGTGATATGATGTACCCAAAATAAATTATGAGATATTCCTGCCAACATATTTAACCTGAATCTAATTGGACCTCTAGACCTAATTTTCAGTTTCCAGGTAGATCAAAAATGTAGAACTTTCTACCAATTGGCTTGAGCCCTTCAAAAAGTTGATGGCATGGGGAAAAAAGATGGCACTGTTCCAAACTAAAAGAAATCAAATAGACATAGTAATCAAATGCAATGCATAAACCTAGATTAGATCTTTTTTTTTTTTTTTAAGCAACAAAAGACATTCTTGGGATAAGTGGCAAAAATTGAAAATGGACTGAATTTTAGGTGATATGGAATTATTTACAATGGTATGAAATTGGTGGTTATATAGACTGTATCATTCTTAGGATGGGCATGCTCAAATATTTAGGGATGAAGCATCAGTATGCCTACAGCATACTTTCAAATGATATAGTGAAAAATGTGTTCAACCATAAGTTTGTGAGATTCCTCTATGTGGTTGTATAGAACTGTAGTTTGATCATTTCCATTGCTGTTTAGTATTCTGTTTATGACTATACCACAGTTTATTCATTTTTCTGTTGATGGACATTTGGGCACTTGTATCCGTTAGTACTCCCACCAGTTGTGTAGGAGAGTTCCCGTTGCTCCACATTCTTGTCAACACTTGGATTATCTTTTTCCATTTTAGCCATTCTGGTAGGTATTTAGTAATGTCTCACTGTGGTTTTATTTGTATTTCCCTAATTACTAATGAGATTGGGCATCTCTTCATATATTTGTTAGTCATTTGGGTCTCCCCCTGAAGTGGCCAGTCAGGCCTCCATTGCCTAGTTTTTACTAGGTTGGCTCTCTTTCTTATTTTGCAGGAGTTCTTCATATATTCTGGATACAAGCCCTTTATCATGTGTTTCAAATATATTCTCTAATTCTGTGGCAAGCCTTTCCACCGTCTTAATGGAATCTTTTGATAAACAGTTCTTATTTTTAACCTAGCCAACTTTATAAATCTCTTCATGATTAGTGCTTTTTAACTCCTGTTTCAGTGTTTTTCCTTCTGCCATGAATGAGATATTCTCTATTACCTTTTAGGAGCTTTACCATTTTAATTTCACATTCAGATGTGCAATCCACCTAGAACTAATTTTCGTTATGGTCTGAGGAAGAGGGTCAACTTTCACTTTCTTTCTATCTGTATATCTAATGTTCCAGCCTCCTTTATTTGGATGACTTTTCTTTCACTGCTCTGCATTGCCACTTCCATAAATCAATGTGTATCAGGCTGTTTCTGGGTTTTGTATTCTATTCTGTTGGTCTGTGTCTATTTTGTACCAGTTCCACCCTGTCTTACTCTAGTTTCATAACAAATCTTAAAATCTGGTAGTATAATCTCTCCAAATGTTTGTTCTTTTTCCAAAATCATCATTCTATTTTAGGTCCTTTGCATTTCCATATAAATTTTAGAATCAGACTGTCAGTTCCTACAAAAAAAAAAAAAGCCCAGTGGAGATTTGTTTTATGCACTGGTGGTAGATTGGCTCTTTCTCCTTGAAGTTCTATAAATTTTTGCTTTATTTTGAAGTTTTAAAAATGCATACTGGTTTAGAATTATATTTTCCTTGTGAATTGAACCTTTAATTATTACACAGAAATCCTGTTTCTAATAATGCTGTCTTAAAGTCTACTTTGTCAATATATTGATCCCTGCTTACTTTTGATTATTTGCCTGCTTTCTTTTTCCATTCTTTTATTTTAAACATTTTCTGTCCTTATACTTCAGGCAAGACTCAAAGAGACTTTCACTAAAGGAACTTCAAAGGATATACTTCAGTTGAAGGAAAATGGTCTTAGAAGAAAGGTCTAGGATGCCAGAAAATGGATTTTAATTATCCAATCTGACAACCTCAATATCTTAAATACTCCATTTATTGTATTTTTATTTTTATTTGTTCCACTTTTCTATGCTTACTTTTTAAATAAGATTTTATTTATTTATTTGAGGGAGAATGAGAGAGTGGGGAGAGGGGCGGGGGGGGGGAGAAGGAGAGGGAAAGAATCTCAAGCAGACTCCATGCTGAGCACAGAGCCAACCTGGGGCTCAATCTCACGACTCAGAGATCAGGACCTGATTTGAAACCAAGGGTCGGATGCTTAACCGACTGAGCCACTCAGGTACCCCTCTATGCTTCTTTTTTATTCTTACTTTGCCTGAAGCTTGTATTTTCTTATTTCTTATTCCAAGGTTCCCTCTTCTTTGGTTTGTGATTTACACACTCTATTTCTATTCTTAGAGTAACCCTTAAAACCTGCCGTGTATATTTAACTGAATAGAGCCTGTTTCTCTACTTTTTCAACTCCTACAATTCACTCTTTAACTCACCATTCTCTGGCTTCTGGTCCCACCATTCCACTAAAACTGCTTCTGCAGAAGTTTCCAAATGCTGAATTCAATGGTCCTTTTATCAATCTGTATCTCAATGGATTTCCCTGCTAATTTGATATTTGTGATCATCCCTCCTTCTTGATATTCAAGTCCCCAGGGATCCTTGACATTGCACTTTCTTGGGAGTTTTTTGCTTTGCTTTGCTTTCCTTACTTCTCTGACTCCTCCTCCTCATTCCCACACCACCTCGTCTCCTTCTTGGGCCTTTCCTCCTTAACCCTGATTAGAAATGAGTATTTCCCCCAAGATACTGTGTCCAGCCCACAGCTCTTAATTTAAAAATCCATCCTATATGATCCCCTCCACCCCCACGGCATCAATTACCAGCCTCCATGGGGCTGACTCTCAAGTTCATTTCTCCATCTTAGCTTCTTCCTTGAACAAACCTCAGATTCAAATCCATTTCCAGCTGGTCAACCAGACCTGGATATATCACAGGCATTGCAAATTCAACCTGCTTAAAACCAAATTTCTAATTTTCTCTATCTCCCCTCTGAAAGGGAAAAGCCAGCTTCTCCTCCTGTAAATTCTCTCTCACACACACTAGAAACATGGGAGATTTGATTCCTTCCTCTCCCTCCATCCCACATCTCATCTCCATTCTACTTGCTAAAATATTTTTTCTGGTTGTTTTTCCCAAATAGTATTCTATAGTTATTAGGTATTCCAGAAAAAAAAATTGATTTCATGGAAAAATAAGTCTTGGTAAATGCTAGAAAGCCATGAAAAAAGGGTCTTTACTAATGAGAATGAGAAGACAAGCCACAGTCTGGGAGAAACTATATGCAAAAAAACAAAAACAAACAAAAACACCTCTGAAAAAGGACTGTTATCCAAAATACAGAAATAACTCTTAAAACTCAACACTAAGAAAACAACCTGATTTTTAAAATAAGCAAAGACCTGAACAGACACCTCACTAAGGAAGGTATATAGATGCCAAGTAAGCATCTGAAAATATGTTCAACATCAGGTCACTAGGGGATTGCAAGTTAAAACAATGACATACCACTATGCACTTATTAGAATGGCCAAAATAAAAAATACTGACAATGCCAAATGCTGACGAGGACGCAGAGCAACGGGAACTCTCATTCATTGCTGATGGGAATGCAACATAGTTCAGCCACTTTGGAAGAGTTTGGCAGTTTCTTGCAAAAGATATCATACTCTTAATATATGATTCAGTGATCATACTCCATACTATTTACCCAAATGACTGGGAAAGTACTCCATACTATTTACCCAAATAAAAACCTGCACTTGGATATTTACAGCAACTTTACAATTGTCAAAACTTGGAAGCAACCAAGATGTCTGTCAGTAATTGATAAACCATGGTATATCCAGACAATGAAATACTATTCAGTGCTACAAAAAAAATGAGCTCTCAAGCCATGAAGAGACATGGAAGAATCTTAAATGCATATTTCTAAGTGAAAGAAGTCAATCTGAAAAGGCTACATGTTCCATGACTCCAACTGTATGACATTCTGAAAAAGGCAAAACTATGGAGACAGTAAAACAAAAACAAAACTGTGTGTGTGTGTGTGTGTGTGTGTATCTCAGTGGGTGCCAGGGGCTAGAGAAGAGGGAGGGATGAATAGGGAGAGCACAGAGGATTTGTACCACTGTGGCATGGGATGCCAATAGTGAAGGAGGTTGTGGGAATGGGAAATAGGGGGCATATGGGAACTCCATACTTTCCACTCAATTTTGCTGTGAACCTAAAACTGCATTCAATAAAGTCTATTAATTTTTTAAATTATGTTTCATATCATTACTATGTGGATAATATATTCTAGATGCACAAGAGGTGACAGAACATGCAGTCTTTCCCAAACTTATTTCAGCGTTTTTGTGGAACACCTTTTAGCATCTCACATGCCTCATAAGCTGCTTATGAGCTGCTGCTTTGAGCCACTCCATTCTCCCCTACCCCCACCTACCATGGCCCTAGTTCAGTTTTTGCCATCTGTCTGCTCCCCTAGGTCTGGTCTTGTTCCCTCAAACACACTGTTCTCCACAGTGCAAGGGTGAGCTGCCTAAAACTCAACTCTGACAATGTCACCCCACCATTCATAACACTAAGGCCAAACTCCCTCCTAGAGTATATAGGAAGCACCCATGATCTGGCTTGGCCACACCTCAGTCTCCTCTCTCCCCATACCAACTCACATCAGACCTTACAAACATTGCACTGCTTGTGCTTCCCCAAATGAGTTGTGTTCTTGCAGATGTCCTTATCTTTGTTCCCAGGGTACTATCTGTCTGGAATACTCTTCTCCCCACTCCCATCCAACCTGCTGGTTAACTCCTACCTCTCCTTTAGGACTCAGCTCAACCCCCTTATCCTTAGAGAGTTTCCCCTGATTGGGCTAGGAGGCCCTTAGCTCCCATAATCCACCATCTAAGCAATTCTAAGTTTGTTGCCCTGTGAGACTGTGAGCTTCTTAAGAGCAGGAACAATGTCAGATTCATTTTTCCTGATCTGTTGTTCCCAAATTCTAAAAGCTGATGGGCCCCCAAGGCTCAGTCCTCTTCTCGTTATGCTTTCTCCTTAGGTATTTCATCTGATCTCATGGCTTTACATACCATCCATACCCTGATGACTCCCAGACTGATAGCCCCAGCCAAACAATTTCCAACGCAGACATTTACACTTCCTCTATTCTTTTTCCAGAACTCCACATGAGTGACTGCTTATTCAGGTCTCAGTTCAAATGTAACTTTCTGACTACTCATTCTTAGCGGTCCCACACCCACTCTCTCCCCTTAACTTGTCTTACCTTGTATCTGAAATTAAATAGCTTACTTGTTTATTGTCTGTCTCTCCCACCATACCATCCCATGAAATTGGTAAGTATTGATTCATTGCTTTATTCCAGAGCCTATGACAGTATTTGGCACATTGTAAAAACACTTATTAAATACTTGTTGAATGAATTAATGCCCAACATAGGTCTGGCACATAATACTTGTTGACATTCGAAGGCTAAGGGTCCAATACTGTGCAGAATGTACCACAGGAATTGCTTCATTTGACCTTAAATATGACCATTAGCTCCATTTTACACTGAGACCCAAGGGTTCAGTAGCTTGCCCGGGAAGGAACATGAATACTGGCAGCCTGATCCAGAGCTTACTTTCTTCACCACTGCGCTATCCTCTCATTTACCTCTGGAAGTATTTAAAAGATGTACTCAAAGGAAAGAAGGGAGGGAGGGAGGGAGGGAGGCAGGTCTCAGCTTCTCTATCTGGTGGAGGAGAAAAGGACTTCTAGTTTCGATGTTCTGTGGCTCTAGCAGGAGCAGATATCCACACTTCCCTCAGCTCACAACTGGACAAAGGACAGGGGTCCCCCCTCTCACTGCCTGAGCCTGGTCCTGGTCCTTGGGCATCCCCAGTACAAAATTTTTTAAAACACAGGAAGTGGGTGAACTGCTCCTGGAAAGCAGAAAACCAAGATGCAACTCAACCTCCTCCATGAGTGATACACAGTAACAGCCAAGCAAAGGGTCCTTCCCTGCAATATTTATTAAGGAATTTACACATACACAGGAGAAAGGCAACCAGGAATTGTGGTTCCCACAGGTGAAATCTTTTAAGCAAAGTTTTCTCATTTTAATTTTCAGGTAGGGTGAACAATGACTGACAGGAAAGCTGTCCAGGCTCTCTGCCTCACACACCTGGAGAAGGTGGGGAAACAGAGCAGCCTGGGATACACAGGCATGAAAGAGTGATTGGCAGATTGGGGGGGGGGGAGGGAGCTATGCATGAGATTGCAATTTTTTTTTTAACCATATGAAAAAATGGCAACAGTTTTAGGCTGTTGATAAATTAACTCCTCTCTGTGTAAACCTAAAACAAAAACAAAACACCCAGAGCAGATGGGGAAAGAGTGGGAGGTGAAACACACACACACACACACACACACAAGCAGTACACACATTAAGCTGTGCATTCCCACTGGAGGGGCTGGTCCTCCAGCCATAGAGCCAGATCCCACTGCAGGTAGGATGGAGGTGGGGCAGGGTGTGTGTTCTTGTGCAGGACCTTTGTAAAGTCTTTGGTGCTAATAAAAGCTGACTGAAGCCATGAGTCCTGAAGCCTCAGGTCCAGAAAGCATTTCAGGGCAAAGTAGAGTAATATTTTTGCTCATTCTCACAGGAGGGGGTTTGCCTCAGCCCAGGGCTAGGGCCAACCTGATCTAAGACCCAAGGAGTATTTAATTTGATTTCAGTACTTTCTTCATTCCCATAAATTATGGGAGCACAATATCTCCCTCTTCAACCAAAAATTTAAACATGTAGAAATAGCTTAGCAACACATACAGAAGTACCTCTGAACCCTCCCCCCTTTGCCTAAAAGACAACACGTCCAGACCTTTCTGAGAGTCTGATAGGAGGTTTAACCTCAGGGGAAAGGTACTCAAAGGTGTGCACCTTTCTCCCAGTTTAAGTGCCTTCTGCCAACAATTCCTAAGGTGCTGGTACCAGGAGAGGACGGGTTGAGGCTGCAGAGGAAGTCGGGATGGCTAAGGGACACGTACAACATAGAGCAACAGAGAGGTCTGCGTGTCCAGGAAGTGGCTGGGCTGGGCAGAATGCCAAACCCCAAACAACAGATTGAGCAATTTCTAAACCAAACAGAGAGGTAGGAAAAGGGGATGGGATGGGGGAGTTGGGGAAAGAGGAAAACTGGGAGAGAGAGGGTTGATGAGAGTGGTAGCCATACAGGTGTTTTGTTTTTACTTCCACATCTGAGGGCTGAGAGTCTGATTTGCTGCCTGTCCATTTCCGCCGCTCATCGACTGTCCATAGCTCAGCACGCCATGGGCTCCACAGAAGTTCATCCCAGCCATCTGCTGGGTCATCTGAAAGGGAGAGAGGAGACTTTCAGACCAGGCTGTGGGCATGCAGCCAATTACTGCAAAAAGGCAGGGGAGGAGTCCTTCCGTCTGTGGGGAGGGGTTGAATAGGACAAAGGGAAACTGTTATGGTACAGATCTGCCCTGAACCTTAATAGATCATTTTGAGGGCTCCAGACCACATAAATGAAGGACTTCTCAGAAGGGGGGTGTTGACAGAGACTAATGCTCAGGGAGGGAAAGGAGTCCTGGAGCTAGTCAACATCAAAGCAGCATGAGACGTTATTCTTTTTCCTTTCTAGTCTCTCATCCTAAAAAGAAGGGGCCTATTGTTAACTTGCCAGCCCCGAGAGTATGCAGACGAGCCCCCAGAGCAGCGCTCCTGTCTTATGTCCAGCAGAGTTATTACTGTCAGTGCCACTGAAAGTGGTTGTGCATGCTCAAGCCGAGAGAAAAGGAAAAAGAAACTGGACTGTTTGGAATGAACAAAGGAAGGCAAAAAAAAGAAAAAGAGAAAAAAGACCAATGGGTCTTCGGTGTGTGAGAGGGGAAGTTGCTGGGAGAAAAGAACCAGTAGAATAAGGTCTGGGTGGAGCTGGGGCCTCTTTATGAATGAGACTGAAAGACTGGCCTCTAGCAGTGAAGAGAGGAAACTATTTATCAAGAAAAATGCCTTAAATTTCCCAAGCCCGGGACATTTCTGTGTAAGTTCTTTTTCTTGAGGAGAAGGGCTATTTTTCTCCCACCAACTTCTTTTTTTTTTTTTTAATTTTATTTATTTATTTGAGAGAGAGAGAATGAGAGACAGAGAGCATGAGAGGGAGGAAGGTCAGAGGGAGAAGCAGACTCCCTGCTGAGCAGGGAGCCCGATGCGGGACTCGATCCCGGGACTCCAGGATCATGACCTGAGCCGAAGGCAGTCGCTTAACCAACTGAGCCACCCAGGCGCCCTCCCACCAACTTCCTTTTTAAGATTTTATTTATTTATTTGACAGAGAGAGACACAGTGAGAGAGGGGACACAAGGAGAGGGAGAAGCAGGCTCCCTGGCTGAGCAAGGAGCCTGATACGGGACTTGATCCCAGGACCCTGGGATCATGACCCGAGCCGAAGGCAGATGCTCAACCGACTGAGCCACCCAGGCGTCCTGCCCACCAACTTTTTAAAAGAAAACCTCAAGCTTATAGAAAATGAAAGAACAATATAATGGAACCCATGTATCCTTCCTTAAATTCACAACTGTTAACAGCTTGCCCCATTTTTTCTCTGAGATCTATATATCTTGTATGGGACCTTCATACATACATATGTGTACATGTTTGATGCGCCCTGAAAACTGCAGATGTCCTGACATTTCACCTTTTAGTAAGTCAGGAGGCATCTCAGAAGAAAGAACACTTTCCTGGACCCACAATACAAGAAATTTAATATGAATACAATACTCTAATATAGGTTACATTTCATTTTCATATCTCCTTAGTCTCCTTTAATACAGAAAAGTTTCCCCACCACTTTTTCTTTCCTGATATTGTTTTTGGAATCCAGTCCAGTTATTTTGCAGAAAATCCTTCCATTTGGATTTATCTCACATTTTCTCATGATGGGATCCAAGTTAAACATGAAGTGATATCGTGTCCTTCTCAGTACAAGATACCAGGAAGCACGTGATGTTCATTTGTCCCATTGTTGGTAATCTTACATTTTTTTTAAAGATTTTATTTATTTATTTGAGAGAGAGAGAGAGAATGAGAGAGAGAGCATGAGGGGGGGAGGGTCAGAGGGAGAAGCAGACTCCCCGCCGAACAGGGAGCCCGATACGGGACTCGATCCCGGGACTCCAGGATCATGACCTGAGCCGAAGGCAGTCGCTTAACAAACTGAGCCAACCAGGCGCCCGGTAATCTTACATTTGAGCACCCGCTACCACGGGTAGTATCCACCATGGTTCGTTTGTTTTTTTTTTATTGTAATTAGTAAGTAATCTAAAGGGTCTTTCTTAGAGAATATGTGAATCTCCTGTTCTTTCTACAATTACCAGTTGCCATTCTTCTGTAAAGAAAGCTTTCCCTCCCTCTTTCCTACACCCATTTCAAAAAATGTATCACTATGGACTCATGGGATTCATTTCCTTTAGTGTTATAATCCATCAGTGTCATTCCTATTGATGTTCAACTTGTCCCATATTTGGACAGTGGGAGCCTCCAGAAGTTGGCTCATGTGTCCTTTTGACATGTTCTCACCAGTTTCATAGCACTTCATTACTTATACAAATAAACATGAAGGACTGAAAATAGCAAATTAAAATCCCAACTATGAAAGCTAGAAAAAGACGATCAGAGTAAGTCAAAAGGCAGATATAAAAGGAAATAATAAAGATAAACCAGAAATTGAGGTCAAAAACAAGCAAAGAAAAAATGTAGAATAAATAAAACAAAATCCTGTGGGTTTTTTATATATGTATATGTATAATTAACAAAATAGACCACTAGTTAACCTAATAGAAAGGGCAAGGGGGAAGGAAACCACAAACATACAAAACAAGACATGACAAGGGAGAAATAACCATTGAAACAGGAAACTTTAAAAAATCATGAGACAGACTGCTTGGCTTAACCTTTGATAAATGAATTTGAAACTCCTGATAAATTAGCTAATCTAGGTAAACAGAGTTTTCCAAAGCTGACTTTCATAGAACAAAGAGAGAACGCTATCAAAGAATTACTATATAAAAAAGCAAAAGGCCTGCACAATTGCACGTGGGAATTCTACCCAATCTCCAAAGACCTATATAAACTCTTCCAGACTACAGAGAAAGGGAAACATGAACATAGTTTTTATACAGCAGGTGAACATTGTCACCCAAACCTGAGAAAGACAGTGTGTGCACGCATACGTGTGGGCACGCACACATGCCACTCCGACTCTTTGCCCATCTTTGTGTTCAGACTTTAAATCACTTTGTTTCAGTGGATTTTTTTGTATCTAGTATAAAATTAGGCATTGCTTTGTAAGCCAATTTAAACATCTTTTTCTTTTCATAGAAGAGCTACCTGTTGATATGACTGATGTTTGGTCTTAATTCTATCATGTTACATTTTTACTGTGTTTGTTATATTTGCTGTACTTCATAGTCTATGTATTCCATTTTGTTGTAAAGTACTCCTTTGGTATTTATAAAGCTTCATCTTTTGTTCTAGGGGTTACCTTTATACTAATAATTTCTGTCTTTTGCTTCCTTTATTCTGTACTCAAGCTTCTACCATTTGGCGTGTCAGCTTATTACACCCTTTAACTTCCACCTATTTCCTATGCAACCATCAATTTATCCTACCTCCTCCTTTTTACCTTCTCCTCCTCTTTTTTTATCTTCTCCTCCTCTTACCATTGTTTGTTCTGAGTAAAACATATGTTTTTCTATCCTTGTCATTACCTTAGTTTTAGTCTTAGATTCTCAATTAAACATTTATTCACCATCAGTCGTTTTGCCAAAATGTCCCCACTCATTTCTTAGATGGATAAAGCTTATCTTCTGGTACATTCCACAGGAAAGACTTGTAAGTATGATATTCTCTGATTTCTTGCATATTTAAGATTTTTTTAAACAGCCTCAATCCTTAAAGGATAGCTTGTCTGGCTGTAAAATACTTGTCTCACATGTATGTGAGTATCTTGAAAATACTACTCCCATTGCTTTTTTTTTTTTTTTTTTAATGTTGCTGTTAGAAGTCTAATGTCAAGCTGAGTGTTCTTTTTTTCTTTAAAAAATGGCAGATCTGGGGGGATGGGAGGTAAAAAGAGGGTTGGAGCCCTGAGAATTTTTCTTGTTCCATAAAATCTAAAAGTTTACTGGGATATATGTTAGAGTTGACCATTCTGGGTCAGCTTTTCCATACACAGTGGGCTCCTTCAATATTATATTGAAGTCTTTTATTTATAGGATATTTTCTTGTATTATAGATTTAAATATATTAATTCTGCTCCACTATTTATTTTTTCTTCTTTGGAGTCTCCAAATATATTTATGTTAGGCCTTCTTTGCTTAATTTCTACATTACCTTCTCTTGGATTTATTTTCTTGCTTCCTATATTTAGTTTCCATTCTCTGACCTGTGTCATACCTTTCTTCAATGGCAAATATATTTTCAGTTGAATCTATTCTCCTTTGGCTAACTTGTAATTCAGACTTTATTTCTAAGATAATTGTGTCTTTCTTCAATTTCTTTCCTGAATTCAATAAAGTTTCATTTCATAACTTCCAGTTTTTTGTCCATTTTGGTTCTAAGTTTTTAAATTTCTGATTCAAGCTGTTTCATCTTCAAGTGTTAAAGGACATTTCATTCACGTTGGTGGCTTGTGTAACAGTTTTCTTCTGTTCATGGATGTTTTGGGAGGGAGAATTTTCATTTCTTGATATGTTTTGATTTTCATTTTCTATTTTCTTCTCATAGCAGTTTGTATAAATGTCACCTGCCACTTTCTATTTATTTTGTAGTGCCTTATTTTTCCGAATCAGGAATAACAGGTGTGAGAGTTCCGGGAGGCTTACTAGATTTCTTAGTTCAAGAGCACCCTCTTCTGTTGGTATAGTGAAATTATTTGGAAGGAGGGGAGAGGATGGTTTATCTTCTCATTTTGTGATTCCTTTTTCCACTTCTCATTTCTTACTTTTCCTTCACTACCAGGTCCCCAAAGAGCACCTCTTCCTTCTAAGTCACCCCCATAGGGGAGGCCTGGGTGGCTCAGTCGATTAAGCATCCAGCTCTCAGTTCTGGCTCAGGTCATGAGGGTCGTGAGATCAAGCCGAGTCAGGCTCCACGCTGGCTGGGCATGGGGCCTGCTTAAGATTCCAAGTCACCCAGGGCGCCTGGGTGGCTCAGATGGTTAAGCGTCTGCCTTCGGCTCAGGTCATGATCCCAGGGTCCTGGGATCGAGCCCTGCATTGGGCTCCCTGCTTAGCCGGGGGCCTGCTTCTTTCCCTTCCTCTGCTTCTCCCCCTACTCTCTCTCTCTGTATCTCTGTGTCTCAAATGAATAAATAAAAAAAAATCTTAAAAAAAAAAAAAGATTCCAAGTCACCCCCATTACCCTAGAAGTAATGCTTTTCCAGAGCTACCACCTTTAACCCCATGTATTTCAAGCCCCTCATTTTCAATTCTCCACATAATTAGAGTTCTAATTGCTAAGTCTCAGACCTTTTCTCATCATGCCTCTAATCAGGGTAGGTCTTCTTTCCAGGGGGTGATTTTATCTATGTTCTGTCACCTCCAGGCCCTGCTCCCTCTCCTCTTTCCACATAGTCACTCTTATGCTGGCTCTGCCGGATTTGGTTGTTTACTGCCATGTAATTTGAAGTTCGCAGTATTCTGTCTACTAGATGTGGCAGTCATGGGTTATGAGTGGTTTTATTTGCATTCCTTATTTACCTATATAGGGTTTTTTAAATTTTTGTTTTCAGGAATGTGTGGAGAAATTTAGATTGAGGCAATTACCCTCATTCTACAGTAACCCAGAACTCCTCAGAAAGTCTGACATTAGGTAGACCTTCTAGGAAAAAAAAGGGTGGGGAAGGGTGGCAAACCTAAGAATGTCTCTGCATTATCTCCTTTATGTTATAAGGGTTCAAAGGATAAGGGAGTGATGATGTGAGACAGCCTTGAGGAAGGCTCAAAACTCTTGTCCCGAGGAAAATGGGGTAGCTTACCTGAGTAAGGTTCCACTGCAGCTGCTGAGCTGGCTGAACCCCATACATAGTCTGCGGCACAGCTGCCATGCCTGCCATGTAGCCAGCCTGCTGGGTGGTCATCATTCCATTTGGCACACCCATCATTGAAGCCTGCATGCCACCCATATAGCCTGCAGGCATGGCCATGGGGGCAACCATGCCAGAAGCTCCTGGCTGAGCTACCATGCCTACTGGCGGGGGCATCATACTCCCCATTATGCTGTTAGGAGGTGTGACCCCAGGGAAGCTGGGGTACGCTGTGGGATACGCCATCTGAGCTGGAGCCATGAACATTGCTGCCAAGAAAACAAACAGAGAACTATTTAAGAGGAAAGTGTACCAAGTCAGTCCAAACCCACTGGCTACTCCTTTCTGGCTAAAATTTCTCAGTAGCATTTCTACCCAACTCAGAATGCTCTTTTACATAGCAGAACACTTAGATTCCCTACAAGACTTGCAGTGGCTTACCAGTGGACTGCTGACCTAGCCACTTTCCTTTCAGGGTCCAGGTCCAGACCTTGAGTCAGACTTCATAGAGGTGTGACACCAGACCCCACGAAAGTATGGCTCTGAGTTACATTAATATCTACCTCCTGACACTTTGTAGCTTCACAAAGAATGTCATGTTCAGGCCTGTTTAGGGTATAATGTCCTGGGCCCCCAAAGCAACTACCCTCTATTACACAAATAATTCCTGCACATAAGTCCTCATGTCTCTATCTAGTATAATGCCACCACCCCCATGAAACCTACCTTGGGCAGGCATTTGAGGTGTCTGGGATCCATACAGCGAAAGGATGGAGTCTTTAGAGAGTTGTTTCTTGCCTGTTTCTTCTGATTTGCTCCCTGGCTCTGGAAACAGGTTCAGGTTTTCAGGAACAGAGCCAGCACTCCCTGGAGTTGGCATGGAACCTACAACCTTAGGGCAAAGAGAGCAGGGGGAGAGGGGAGAATTGGAACGGTCCTCACAGAGGTCTCGGTAAGGACCGCCCTCATTTCTCTGCTGCTTCTACATTCATGGGCAAGTGAATAGCTTCCTGACATTTCTACCACACAAATATTGAAAACACCTGATAGTTAAGCTCTGGTACCATTCTTTATTCTACAGTCGAACAATGTGATTTGGTGAAAAACAAACAAACAAACAAAAATCTACAAATGATGCAGTCACAGAGAACTGAGTTTAGATCCCAGCACAGCCATTTACTAGTTGCATAACGAGAGGCTAGTCATAACTTTTCTGAATTAATGTTTCCTCATCTATAAAATACCCATTTTGCAGGGCTGTGGTAAATATTTTCAGTTATAAAAGAAATATGCAAATGGATATACAAAATCACCTAGTGCTGTGCCTGGTTATAAGCAGGTATTCCACAAATGGTAGCCATTAACAGTTTCAAGTCTTTCACACCTCCAAATTCTCTGGCAGTAACCCTCATGCTGGGGAGCTGACAAGTACCATCCTTTACAGTGTGACACACCTTCAACAGAAGCCCACTCAAAGGACCCACTTTTTGGGGGGCAGGAGACAAAATGGAATGATAGTAATCCTAGGCTGTAACAGAGATGACAGGGTTAAGGGAAGAATCAAGAATTAAGAAAACCAAAGTCCAATTCCATCAAGGAAGTATGAACTGGTTCCATATTATCAAAATTATTCTTTTCAGAATGTTCTTTAATTCTAAGGCGCCCACATGACTCACCTTTCTGGAAACTGAAGAAGAGGGGGATGGAACAGAAGCCAAAAGGTCTAAATCCTTCTCTAGGGTATTGCTAGTCTTACTGTTTGCCATGGAGCAGGACACAGGAGCATCTGGAAAGAGAGAGCAAAGCTCAACTGTAGCACTGCTCATTAAGCCCATGCCTTCCTTCTATTCTAGACACAAAGCAGACAGAGAAAACCTATATGCTCCATCAGGGACCTGGAAATCTAGGCTTCAGAAACCATTTAGCTTGGATGGGGCATCTCAAAAAAGGCTTCACCTTACCTTCCCAGGAGCATGCTGGAGAAGCCTGTGGCCCAGCTATCTGGGATGGGGCAGCAGAAACCCAGACCTGAAGGCTATATCAACCTCCTTGCAAAGGGGCTGGCTGGCTCCCTTCTGGCTATATGAGGCAGAAAGCTGTGTAGCTTTCATTTCTTTTTTTCAGAGATAAATGGAAGGTATAGAAATTATAAACCTAAATAGCCAATAACCTAAATCAGCAGAAATGCACTGAAACCAAAGTACAGCTGTGATATCTGCGAAAGATAAAGAATACGTTCTATTTCTGAAAGGGGCAGAACCACTAGTTCAGGGTTTTAAAGGTTTGGAGAAAAATAACCACAAGGTTAATAGGCCATCTCAGAAACAGGATGCACCTGAAAAATGAGAGAGATGGGGACATGGCTCCTGGGTGCTGGTTTAGTGAAACTTGCTAACATTTACTGAATGCTTAGTTTGTGCCAGGCAAGGGGCAAAGAGCTTGAAAGGAACGATCTCATTGAATCCTCCCAACAACACTTTTGAAGTAGAGATGGTTATCATCCTTATGACAGATTAGGAAAGCAATGTTCAGAGGTTAAGTAAACTAACCAGGGTCACAAAGATAGTAAGTGGCAGAGATGGGACTCTGACTCCAAACCACTACGCTATACTGTCACTCTGAAAAGTGTAAACACTTCTTAGAATGACTGCTCAGATGTAAAACAACAGGAAAAACATGAGAGAACAATCTTAGCGATGAAGACACAAACTGAAGAATCCCATCACTACCTATCTTCCCAGGGTGACAGAGAATTCATCATAATGTGTAAGATTATGGAAGTGGGAAAAGTCTGACTCTTACCAAGGCCCAACAAATCCATGACAGGGGCTGAGGATTTCGGGGAGCTTTTCCGAGGTAGCTGTGGATCTTCTTTTTTCTGTGGCTAAGGTGAAAATATGTTAAAGAAAGAAGTAAGCAGGTGTTTTTGAACGCTTTTTTTCCTTCATCACTGTAAAGCCACAGGTGTTCTTGTGGTATTCCTCAGAGTTCCAAAGAAAGAAAACTCAGGAAGTGTCAGGCGAAAGAATCACATCAGGAAACACAAGTGCATTAACCAAACCTAAAGTGAAAAAGATATCATCTGTGCTTGTTTGGCTTTCTGAAACCAAGACAACCACAGATCAGGAGAGCCAACAAAAACAGCAGGTTTTGATCCCAGGAAAAGCTAAGAATAAAGATAGGTGTCTGGTGGTGTAAGAGCCGAGAGCCAACAAATCTCCCAGTGATTAGAAAAACTTTAATACCAAAAGGGAGATCAGTTTAAAGATTACCTAATTCACTCTGCCCGTATCATTAATGACTGGGTTCTGCAGACAGTACGATTCAGAATGATAATCAAAGACGCTTTCTTAAGCAAATAGTAAAAAGTCCTCTCTCCCAAGATTCCAAGCTCTTATATTAGAGTATCCACTACTACAGCCACAATGTCCTGTGAAAAAAGAAAGGTGTCTACTTCAAGATGACAAAGCAAGAATACAGAAGGATTAAAACAGATCAGACTGGCTTCGGACTGTTCTTAACTGCAACAGGAAAATGAGGTAGAGAGCGTCTAATGAGAGAGGATGCATGTAGCATCTGCTTCAGGAGGTGTCACAGAGTCACGGCATTCTGGCATGGACCATGCCTCTTGCTCAGATGGGACTGATGCAGTTCCCAAACCCCCAACTGGCCCCAGAAAGAAGCATCACGGAGCAGATCAGGCAACAGCAAGGCAATGGGAAAGCATCAGAAATGGCAGCCGGCAATCTAATCTAAATGTGGAACCCTTTGGCCCCAGGTAAAATGGTGCAATATGCTACCAACCCCACCCCACCCACTAGAAAGCCTCCTTCCCCTCCCCTCCGCGTATAAACACATCCGAGGCCATCCACCTAGTGCAAAAACTTTCCCACTTACCATTTTAACTTTCTCAAAAACAACAGGTTCCATTTTTTTCTCTGGAGCTGGTTCACTTCCTCTTTTCCACTTGTCATCTTTTTCTTTCTATATAATGATTTAACAAAACAAGACAAAGAACACAGGCCCCATGGTGAATAACAGTTTGACAAATTATTAATTCCAAATGTGCAAAAAGAACAGAAAAAGTTCCTACTGAATCTGATGCAGGAGTCTGACAAACTTGGGGGTTTCTTTGTACGGGGCATGAGAGCTGGTCTCTTCCACATTAGCCTCAATACTGTAACAGGCATCTTTCACATCTCATTAAGTACCTCCTTGTTCTAACTCACCTATGACTCCTGAAATGTGAGTCCAGGCTACCTACAGAAGTTAAAAACGTTTCATCAGTTGGCTGCCCCTTTGGGACCCAAGTTTAACTTGCTCATCCTTTGAGGGGTCCCCCCTCATCTTGGTACACCAGTAAATAAATTCGTGTTCATCTTGACATACATCCTCTGTGATTTTAAATTCAATCATAAGTCCTCTCAATCTTCATCTCCTTTTTTTAAAATCAGAAAATAAACTGTAATTTCAAGCTTAAAGATTAGGAAAACAAAAAATTAAGGAAATAAGGCAAAAAAAAAAAGAGTAAAAGAATTAAAGTATCCCTTTTAGGGTGTCCTGAATGAGTTGCCTGAATAAAATAAAAAAGCACATCAAAAATAAAAGGTTAGAAAGTCTCAGTTTTTGTTACTTCCAGAGGCAGTTTCATAATACTTTCATAGATTATAATGTTATTGGTCTCATTTTTAACATCAAATGAACATCTAAATGCAAAACAGAACCACAGGGTAAACTTAAGAACACGGACATATAAAAGGAAGTACATTCAAAAAAATATTCAGCCTTGCCAATGATCAAAAAGTGAGATTTAAAATACTTGTTTGGGGGCGCCTGGGTGGCTCAGTTGGTTGAGCGACTGCCTTCGGCTCAGGTCGTGATCCCAGGGTCCTGGGATCGAGTCCCGCATCGGGCTCCCTGCTCTGCGGGGAGCCTGCTTCTCCCTCTCCCACTCCCCCTGCTTGTGTTCCCTCTCTTGCTGTGTCTCTCTGTCAAATAAATAAATAAAATCTTTAAAAAAAAATACTTTTTTGAGGGGAGAAAGATCTCAAAAATAATACCTAATGTTGATAGGGATGGAGTAAAACTAGCTCTCTTCTACAATGCTGAGAAGACAGCATAAAACAGTACAACTTCTGGGAAGTATACTGGCAAAAGTAGGAAGAGACAAATACTGAATCCCTTTGACCTCGATAATACCATATCTTGTAATGTATCTTAAGAAAATAATCCAAAATATGGAAATATAATCTTATGCACCAAGAAGTTCATCCCAGAATTATTTATGCTGAAGAAAAATTTAAACAACCTTTCTTGTCTTCTATATTGTCTTCTCCACAGAAGGAGAATGGTAAAATATACTGTGATCTAGTAACTCACTGAAGGGTGCAACAATTAAAAGTTATGAACATTATATAAGTAACATAAAAATACATGATATGCTAAATTGAACGAAAATAGTAGACAATCTATATAACTATTATAATTGTGCCTCCTAAAAGTAACTACAAAAAAGAGGTTACACACCAAGGTGATCATCACTGGTAAAGATGATAAAGGTAGGCATGGATTTTCCACTTTAATTTTCATATTATCTGTAATATGATATTATAATCACAAAGAACACATGTGACTATGTCTGTTTCATACATGATGTAATGCTTTAATACAGAACACTTTATTTCTTGAAGTGAAAAATGCTTTATCTGTCCATTTAAAAATAATACTCTAACAGAGCCACTTTTTTTCAATTTGATATTAACTGTCTTCACTTACCAAATATTAATTCTTGGCATATAAATCTTCACAAGAATATTTTTAAAAACTAAGTACATCAAATAAAAATTCTTGGGATAGCTTTTTGGTAAACAGGAGGTATTTCTTTCCTAAGTGAAAACATTCAGTGAGTAAAACAGGCTGTTTACATGGGTACAGTACACCAGCAACATAATTCTGAATGAATAGTATCTTCACATGGCAACTCTTCCCTCCTCCCCCATCTTCTGGAGTATCTCAGATACTCTTTTCTGACCTCATCTGATTTCATATCTTTTGGTACAATGAACAGAGCTAAGCAGACAGACTACAATTTTCTATAAATCAAAGGAAATGTGTGTGCTTTGGTTCCAAACTCCTTTTGATGATGCCATCCAAGCTGTGGCTGTACACTGGGTTGATTCTTTCGTGGAACAGTTATGACAAATTCCAAGTCCCTTTTCTGGATGACTATGAAGTAAGAGTCCTTCACACTAAGTTGAGAAGAAATTATCTTTACTTAACTAAATGTAGTACCTTGCACTTACTTGCCTACATTGAAACTCACCTACTAGTTGATACCCCTTTTCACACAAGCCCAAAAGATCAATCTGGAGCAGATTCCAATTAGTTTGACTTTAAATTACCTGGAAGGACTTAGAGCCCTGTATATCCTCCGTTAAAATACAAAACTAGATAGATGATAGATAGGACTCACGCTAGAGCTGGAGAATCCCATACTCTCTATACTTCTGTAGCTAAAGAAATAGTCAGTTATTCCTAAGCAAGTTTACTATAGAATTTATCAAAGGCTTTTTTAGGTTGTCATACTGGTTCCTCTTTAGTTGTCATTAGTCAGGTGCCTTTTCTTCTTCTGGAAACCTTTTGTATTTCCTCCTGTATGTTATACTTGTCCTAGTTACACTGTATTTCAGATTCTAACCACAAGCCTAGGATGGAAAGTGAGCTTGGCAACTGGTAGTCTCTTTCTTTTTTTTTTTTTAAGATTTTATTTATTTATTTGACAGAGAGAGAGACAGTGAGAGAAGGAACACAAGCTGGGGAAGTGGGAGAGGGAGAAGCAGACTCCCCGCTGAGCAGGGAGCCCGATGCGGGGCTCGATCCCAGGACCCTGGGATCATGACCTGAGCCAAAGGCAGACGCTTAATGACGGAGCCACTCAGGCACCCCTGGTAGTCTCTTTCTAAAACCCTTCTCAGGAACAGGGTCCCACTGTGTCCATTGACACACTGGAAATACACACTGGTCAAACTGAAGAAAACTTTGGTGATTTAATTAATTTTGTTGACTTCATTTACAGAAAAAAATACATATATACACAGACATTTATATAAATAGATACACACACATATTACTGCTTGATCCAGTATGCCCAACATGTCCATTTGAAGAATAATTTGGAACTGGGAATCACTTGCACCTAAATACAGATCAAGGCAAAGAACTCACTGATGGTTTGCCCTGTCTGTCCCTGACACAAAAGTCTGCTCCATGATATCTCATGGCTTTGATTCAATAACTGGCTTTTTTCTACTTTTTTAAAATGATTTTGGAGTATTTCAGTAGCTCTTCTCAAATTCTTCCCTGGCCTGATTTATAAGCAAATTACTCATTTTGAACAAAGCTTGAAAGATTTATAACCAACCCTAAAGGCATTGATGTCCAAACTTCGGTCCATGTATTTCTTCTTCTCATATTTATCTCGAATAAATCCCTCGACAGCTCTGCAAAAAGCTTATTAAGGATAAATCAAACAAATCTTTCCCACAGTATGACTCTAAAAGGCCAATCTGTATTCAACGGAATGTTGTTCTCCTCTCTCCCTCCTGCCTGGTTTCTCCATATGGCTCCTGTTTCTTCACATGCAGTTTCCCTGACCAAAACCTTAAAATGCTCCCTTCACAGTTACTGCAGGGAATCACCATTTCCTATGATTTTCCTTCAGGATAATGATAGCAGCAAATGGGATTAATCTTCATATTGACATCAGAGGAACCCGTGGCTCTTCTAGAATACAGGTAAAGCAGTCAATTATCTATTTTAAAGCCCTTGGGTCAAAGACCTTAAACAAAGGCACATGAGTGCCCCTTAAAACTATAAGCCCTTGAGTCCCACTACCAGATTCTGATCAGTGTCTCTTCTGCAGGGCCCCAAAACTGCATTTTAACAGGTTCCACCAGTACCCAACAAAAAGCTAACTCTAACAAGACAGTCTAAAAACCATATTTTAAGAAGCACTGCCTTTAGGGGGTTTGGTTTTGTGAGTAGGGTGCTATCCCCTGTTGAGGGGATGGGGGAAGAAAGTTATTGATTAACTGGTCAATAACAGTTCATTCTTTCACATAGGACATAGAAAAGGCATTAAAAATGAATGGTAGTTTTGCTGATTCAATACAGCAATCTATTCTTTTTAGCACACAATATTTTCAAAGATCAAAAAACTATCAGACATGTCACTTTATGGGAGAATTCACAGTGAACCACTGCAGTCTTAATTCCTGAATGAGTCTTCCCCATGTGACAGCACCATTCCGATATTAGAAAGTATAAATATGCTTTCTGTATGTGTTGGTGGCAGGAGAGAGAAAAGCAAGACTGACTAAACCACATAGAGATGGCCCGGTCAGATCAAGGGGCTTGAGTCTTGTGTGACTCTCCCAAAACACAAAAATACCAGTTAGCCTTCTAAGTTGCTCCAGAAAAGATACGGGTCTATTTGAGGTCGCCGAAAAGTCTCAGGAAGGTAGGCTTCATAAAGTCGGTTTGCCTTTCCATTCCCCATCTCTTGCATGCACTGTAATCAAAGAGATGTGGAAACATGGAATGTCAGATGAGGAAAGACTCGAAAAACTTCTCGCCCAACTGCAGCATTTTACAATTGAAGAACCAACCTGAGAGTGGCAGAACCAAGATCTATGTGCATACTCTGATTTCCGGTCCACAATTCTCTCTACTCTATTGCCAATCATTTGCCTCCACGGTTGTCCTTCCCACCCCCCACCCCCTAGTGCTTTTTATTGAAAAATTTGTCTGACAAGATATATTTAATTCAGTAATAACTCAAGACTCCATTTGAAAGCCCAAGACACATAACTACCAATTAAAATGTCTACTTGATAGGCAATAATCAGTACCTAATCAGGCAGGCAATAATTGAGCAATAACTACAATTCTGAGTTTATACTATTAATTAATCTATTCAGCTTTATCACGAAGAAATGTGTTTCTCATTAGGCCTTTGAAACAGATTCCTTAATGCTTGTGAGGGACAAATCCCAAAATTTTTTAAATCTTCAAATTTCCAAATACCTCCATGGCATGTAATTTCCTTCATAAGATACAGTAAAGTGTAACTGAAAAATACAACTAATCTTTTAGACTTTTAGTGAATCTATAAAAGCAGTCTAAAGCAATTTCTAAAGCCCTTTTCTGGTTAAGAAAACCTCTTATTTCCATCACCAACTTTAGCAACTGTTTTCTTTGGATCCTTTCTTCCCACCCCGAAACCCCCCCAAAAAAGAAAAAAAGTTTTAATTACTTTTAAAAGTTTTGATGTGGGAAGAGAACAGAGAAGAATGAAGCCACATAGAGGTGCAGATCTTAAGCCAGCTAGACTCGCTAACTTAAGTGTCTTACTCCCAGCCCACCAACCTAACAGCAAGCAAGATTCATACACATATTTTAGCGATAAAATATTATTTCTTTAAGTTGGAGGATTTGTGTGTGTGTGTGTGTGTGCGTGACTATATAAAACTACAAATGTTAGATCTGCACATGCCAGGGGCCTTAGAAAATAATCCAAAGATCCCCCTTTATACCTTGGGGTTATATCCATGGGGTCCTAGACCATAGACTTTGGGTTTTGAAGGAGGTAACATATGGGTAGAATAACTTATATCTTAAATAGAAAGAGTAAAAATTTCTCTATTAAGGTATAAGAATCTGACATAAGTGTTTCACAACTAAATTTTTCTTTATCTTCACCTTTGTGCCCAGTATGACTGAAATTCATATGGAACTACTCTTACATAGAAATACGGGAGCAGCTGACTCACTGTTGGGCTATGTAAGTACCTGAATCTGTTCTTGAGTCCACTGGTCGAGGTTAACTGATTTTACCCTGGATATGTGCACCCCCAGATTCCTGTGGATTCCAGCACATCGAATGCAGATGAATACACCAATGTTCCAGGAGGCCCATCGTGGCCCTGTGAAAGTGAGGAACAGGGCAATAAAATACAAATTAAAACAACATTCAAGGCCCAAGCTGGAATACTTAGATTATCAGACAACATTTCTGCTAGAACATAAATGAGAGAAATGTTACCACATTCACAAAACAGTGGTTTTGTTCACTTCTCCATGGATCAGCGCTTTTTTTTTTTATTTAAGTTTAGCTTAAATTTAAGGGTACAGTACTATGGTTTTTTTAGTATATTCACACAGTTGTGCAACCATTACCACTATTTAATTCCAAAACATTTTCATCCCCCCAGAAAGAAACTGCAAACCCATTAAAGGGCACTCCCCATTTCCTCTCAATTCCTCCCCACCAGTCCCCTGGCAACCACAAATCTCTCTGTCTCTATAGATTTGCCAATTCTCAATATTTCATGTAAGTGGAGTTATACAGTATGTGGGCATGTGTGTATGGAGCAGCTTTTTACAGTGTCCGATAATGTGACTGCTAAAGTGCAGATGTTATAATACTGTTACTTATATAAAAAAAATCCCAGGAGAATAGTGCAAAGTCATGTCACATTCTATTTAGTATCTTGCATGAATAGCCTTCTCTCAAGAACCTTTTCAATGACTGTGGAGCCTGGATTCAGTTTTCCTACTAGGAAAAAAGATACAGACATGCCATGCCAGCCCAAGTCTCAGCCTGAAATTTAAAACTTTATCTTCCCCTCCCCACCAGGCCTATAAAATATGCATCCTGATTAACTTAATAGGATCCTCTCCCCTTGAGCAGCTGTCCCTAGTTTACCCAACTACAGAATTATCTCGATTCAAGACTGTCAAATAACAAAGATGCTTATTGCAATAAAAAAGAAATCTCAGGTATACATTTTAATACAAAACTGTTACATAATCTCCCATCCCTTGCCAACTTTGTTTATTCTAATAATCACTCCGGAAAATCATCAAACTCCTCTCATAGTTTTTATACAGGAAAAAAACAACTTGCTTTTATATGATACCTGCCAAAAAATTACTGAAAAATCACTAATATTTCCTTCTCCATCATTCCACTAGGCAGAAATTTACCACATAAAATAAGCATGATATCAAAGTTAGAGGTTGCAATATAGTGAAAAGACACCAAATGATTTTTTACAGAGATAAACAAGATGTTGGAAGAGCCAAGGGTACCAGACTTCAATTCTGCCAGACACAATTACTTGGTTGGTCTGCAGGTTTTGACAGCCATTTTAATGAAACAATGCTAGAATCATATGGCAGAAAATTATTCTTAGAAATCTGAATTCACGATTATTATTAATAAGAACATAATTTTCTTAATATCATTCAGATATTATGGCAAATACTGTAAATACAGAAAGCTCAAATGCTCCCTATAACCACCAGGTGGTGTACTCTGCCTGAAATTTTATCCCAGTATCTTCTGATTGCTACTATCTTTTTTATTGTTATGTTAATCACCATACATTACATCATTAGTTTTTGATATAGTGTTCCATGATTCATTGTTTGTGCATAACACCCAGTGCTCCATGCAGAATGTGCCCTCCTCAATACCCACCACCAGGCCAACCCATCCCCCCACCCCCCTCCCCTCTAGAACCCTCAGTTTGTTTTTCAGAGTCCATAGTCTCTCATGGTTCGTCTCCCCTTCCGATTTCCCCCCCTTCATTCTTTCCCTCCTGCTATCTTCTTCTTTTTTTTTTTTTTTTAACATATAATGTATTCTTTGTTTCAGAGGTACAGGTCTGTGATTCAACAATCTTACACAATTCACAGAGCTCACCATAGCACATACCCTCCCAGGTGTCCATCACCCAGGCACCCCATCCCTCCCACCTGCCCCCACTCCAGCAACCCTTTGTTTCCTGAGATTAAGAATTCCTCATATTAGTGAGGTCATATGATACATGTCTTTCTCTGATTGACTTATTTCACTCCTGATTGCTACTATCTTGATAGGCTCAGATTTATCTTCTAAAAAGACCTTCAGGGGCGCCTGGGTGGCTCAGTTGGTTGGGCGACTGCCTTCAGCTCAGGTCATGATCCTAGAGTTCCAGGATCGAGTCCCACATCAGGCTCCCTGCTCAGCAGGGAGTCTGCTTCTCCCTCTGACCCTCTTCCCTCTCGTGCTATCTCTCATTCTCTCTCAAATAAATAAATAAAAAATCTTAAAAAAAAAAATTAAAAAAATAAAAAAATAAAAAGACCTTCAGTCCCTTGAAATCTCTAAATGGATTTGCATAGCA
Source organism: Mirounga angustirostris (assembly GCF_029215605.1). NCBI lineage: Eukaryota > Metazoa > Chordata > Mammalia > Carnivora > Phocidae > Mirounga > Mirounga angustirostris. The sequence goes on from NW_026991712.1 coordinate 159,132,240, forward strand.
GGTCTGCCATACACTTGATACACGCAAATGATGAACACACATCTTTCACTAGTGGGAAACTATATAAAAACAAAATGAAAGGCCTTCCACAGATATGAATGAGGTTTCTTAGGGTGTTGTGTGTCTACATCGGGCTACAGTTTTCATAAAGGAATACAGGTAAGATTTAAGTTATATGGGATTAAAAATGGGACCAAAAGCTAATATTTCATGTTTCTTTACCATTTTCTCTTTACTCTAGATTCTAGAACACATAACGAGATAGTTAAAATATATTTGTTTGCTAACACAATCAGAAGCCACAACACTTAACTAAAAGTTAGCTATGGAATGTTACGCTATTTGCTTCCAGGCCCTAAGTCCACAGAAGGTGATTCCCAATCATCTAAGCCACTGTCACAGCTGTGGAATTTCTCCAGCTCCCATTACAGAGTATGTAAAGTCCCTTTGCCTCTGAGGAATACAAGACCAAGACCTGATACTCTGGAGCCACTAACAAGGCCTCGGTACAAAAATGCAGGCAATAATATTTTCATGAAAATTCGGAGAGCCTCCTCTGCTCCCCTCCCACATCTGTCCACAACCTTTTCCCAGTGAAATAGTGATAGTTCTAGCTCAGACACTCAGCCTCCTTTAGTTTTAAGCCACTAGATTGATTAGTCAATAACTACATGCTCGCTCCATAAATGATTATGAAACTGGGTAAGAGGAAAACACAAAAGACAAAAGTTACTTTATATGGCTGAAAATGTGGAAAATGGTGTTATTAAAAGTACAATTTTTGCAGCCAGAAAAAGCTTAGGTTTGAATGTTAGCTCCATTAATAATTAGCTGTGTGACCTTCAGAGTGATACTTAAACTTGCTAATAAGCCTCAGTTTCATCATCTATAAAATGTGTACCTCACAGAATACAGAGGGATAATAATAGAAGAGAGCTACATGTAATAACATGGTATAGCATGAGATTTCCAGAACCCACTTCCCATTCATCATCTTCCCTGTAAAGGCTAGTTAACTCATTAATATGCATATACCAACACTCTATGCAACACCACAGAACGCTTCTTTTTAGACAGGAATAGGAGTTCCAGTCTTAAAATGTTAGAACCAAAATTGACTGACTGAACATCTGAAAGAAAAAATTTGCCCTGGATCCAATTTCAAATCTTCTAAAAAACATGAAATTTTATAAGCAAATTCCTTTATCTCCCTGAAAATATTCCTTGAAAATATACTATTTAACCCCCACCTATGCCCCTTCTCTGCTGTATTCCCCCACCCTGCCTTTGTGCCCACACATGTATTCACGACACATACAAAGGCCCCAAACTGTCAACCTGACATACTTGGATTCCACGGTACCTGGGATTGCTGCAACAGGCCAGCCTACTTAAATCTGGTAAACTTACAAAGATAAAAACAATTGTTCAATACACATTGGTCATGGCAACGAAGGAGGAAATACAAAAGATACTCCTTCGAAGCTGAAAATGGAGACTCTGAGAGGCAATATTCTCAACTATTTTGAAAGCAAACAGGATAGAGAAGCGATATAAACTGGTAGTAATTAGCATAACACAAGAACAAGGTCATGACTAAGTGAGCATATTCCACAGGTGCCGAAGAGCAGGTTCCAGAATCATTAAGTAATGGTAAAAAAACTAACATACAACCACTCTGCAGTAAGCAATCAGTGAAAATTTTAAAAGTCTATGGATTTGGTTGATCTGTCAAGAATTTGACTGTGGTAAGTACCAGCCCAGGATCAGGGAAATCTGGGCTTACACTGAGTAGTTGCATATGTTCTGACAAGTCTCTCTAGGGCTTATGTTTCCATTTGTAAAACGGAAAGCATGTAAGTAAATCTTATTTACATTCAACTACTGGACAGCTTCTACATACCAACTGTTGCTGCCCCGCTGTAAATTTCCTTTGCTGCTATAACTTCCCCCACCAGCAGACTGCTAGTCTTAGAGGGTTCTGGACTTGAGAAGTCAGTAGAAAGAAAAAAAGTAGAGTTACAGACAGCTTGAAGCTACTATTATAATAATTACAGCTTGTTGATCTCTAACCTATGGAGTTCCAAACAAATAAATATTGAGCAAAGGGAAAACACACTGATACATCGATGGCTACACATACTGAGACTTGCCAGCATCCTGGAGCAGTTGAAAAGATCTTCAACAGGAAGGGTCAAGGAAGAAAAAAATCCCTTCCATCTCACATCCAAGCCCTGTTGAATCTACCCTGGAAACTCCCCAAATCTATCAATCTCTACTTAAACCTATCTCACCTATAAACATTCATTCTTTGAACATTATTTACTGAGTACCTACTATGTGTCAAACACTCTGCCTGCTTAGGTACTAGGGATACAAAGGCAGAGACAGTACAAATGAGATCCCCTGATTCAAAGAGCTCACAGACTAACTGGTTTCTAGCCTCCTACCAGAATAATCTTTCTAAAACTCAAATCTGTACACATCAGAACCCTGAATATAAACAGGTCTTATATAGAGATGAGAAAATGTAAACTGGTACGAATTTTCTGAATGGCATATTCCAAACTAAGCTCTCAATCTCTTGCCACAAAACCTGCTCTTCCTCCATCCTTCTTAGGATCTTAGTCAATTACACCTCCACCCATTCAACTGCATCAGTCAGAAATGTATACCTTTCTCTCTCAACCCTCCATATCTACACCATCACCAAGGCTGAAATCTCTCTCAGTTCAGTTTCCCTTCTCTCCATCGGCAACTCTATTTCTCTAATACAAAGTCTCCAGATCTCCTGGACTAGTGCAATATCTTTCTGATGTCTCTCCATTTTTACTTTTATGTTCTCTTCCCCTCTAGCCCCAAACCAAAACCATTCTCCACAAAACAGCCAGCTTGAACTCTTAGAGAAGCACAAGCAACCTTGTCATTCAGCTGTGTAAAACCTTTCTGTGAAAGGCTTCCTACTATCACTGTTGGATTAAAGAACAAAATGCTTAACATGGTCTCCAAAGTCTATGTGATCTGGCCCATGCCCACTTCCCCAGCCTCCCAATTCCATACCAGTCTTCTTTCATTTCCTCAAAGCACCAACATGTTCCTTACTTAGGGCTTTTGGCCTTTGTACACACGGAACCCACTGCCTAAAAAGCTCTTTCCCCAACCACCATCTGCCACCTGTAGCCTGGTCAACTCCTATTTATATCAAAGGTCTCAGCTATAAAGTTTCTTCCTCAAAGGAACCTTTCCTTGGCCCCCCAATCTAAACCAGATGATATTCTCTCTTCCGTCTTTTCTTCTGGTTTTTGCATTTTACTATAGAAAATTTCAAATGCACAAAAGCAGAGTATAATTAACCATCACCTTCTGCAAGTATCAATCTCTGCAATTAGCAAATTCTCGTGCTCCTTACCACAACCAAAGAACTACATTAAAAATGCTGCCATCAATGGTTTTTCAGCTGCATCAATGGTTTTTCAGCTATACTTCCACACTTTCCCTTTCTCCCAACCTTGGAACATTTTGAAGCAAATCTCAAATATCATACCATTTGATCTGTACATAATTTGGTGGAAATCAGTAAAAGATAGGACCTTTTAAAGGTTACAAACTTTCATTTACCATTTGCTTTTTCCTAAGTCGTACCACACTTTATCATATTTTTATTTGTGTGATGGTTTAACACATTTTTTCCACTAAACCATGAGTGCCACAAGAGCAGACAGCAGATATGGGCATACATACCACAGTTCCTCAGAGAGGTAAATATTTAAAAGTGAGTAAATCCTGGTGAGGCGAGCGGAGCCAGAGTCGAGACCAGAGGCCGAACTCGGGATCTGACAAGATGGCTGGGCTGCCCCACAGGATTATCAAGGAAACCCAGCGTTTGCTGGCAGAACCAGTTCCTGGCATTAAAGCAGAACCAGATGAGAGCAACGCCTGTTATTTTCATGTGGTCATTGCTGACCCCCAGGATTCCCCCTTTGAGGGAGGGACTTTTAAGCTTGAACTATTCCTACCAGAAGAATACCCGATGGCAGCCCCTAAAGTACGTTTCATGACCAAAATTTATCATCCTAATGTAGACAAGTTGGAAAGAATATGTTTAGATATTTTGAAAGATAAGTGGTCCCCAGCACTACAGATCCGCACAGTTCTGCTATCGATCCAGGCTTTGTTAAGTGCTCCCAATCCAGATGATCCATTAGCAAATAATGTAGCGGAGCAGTGGAAGACCAACGAAGCCCAAGCCATAGAAACAGCTAGAGCACGGACTAGGCTATATGCCATGAATAATATATAAAATCGATCTGATCATCAAGTGTGCATCACTTCTCCTGTTCTGCCAAGACTTCTTCCTTTTTTGTTTGCATTTAATGGACACAGTCTTAGAAACATTACAGAATAAAAGCCCAGACATCTTCAGTCCTTTGGTGATTAAATGCACATTAGCAAATCTATGTCTTGTCCTGATTCATTGTTGTAAAGCATGAACAGAGGCTAGAAGTACCATCTGGATTGTTGTGAAACGTTTAAAAGCAGTGGTCCTTCTCTGCTTTTATTCATTTCCCCCATCATGGTTTGAGTATAAAGCACTGTGAATGAAGGTAGTTGTCAGGGTTAGCTGCAGGGGTGTGGGTGTTTTTCTTTATTACTTTTTTTGAGGGGGAGAGGTAGTTTTATTTTAATTTTATGGGCTCCTTTCCCCCTTTTTATGGTGATCTAATTGCATTGGTTAAAAGCAGCTAACCAGTTCTTTAGAATATGCTCTCTAGCCAAGTCTAACTTTATTTAGACGCTGTAGATGGACAAGCTTGATTGTTTGAACCAAAATGGGAACATTAAACAAACATCACAGCCCTCACTAATAACATTGTGACTTTGCTGTCAAGTGTAGAATCCTTCCTTCAAGAAAAAGCTTGTGACCATTTTGTATGGCTTGTCTGGAAACTTCTGTAAATCTTATGTTTTAGTAAAATATTTTTTGTTATTCTAAAAAAAAAAAAAAAAAAAAAGGTAAGTAAATCCTTTGCCTCCCCCCTCCCAACCCATTCAATTCTTCAGGGAAAGAACAGGTAAGAATTCATTAGGGAAACAACAGGTCAAGAACACAACTATATTAAGAACATTCATTAATATATTAAGAATAATTTAATAAAAATTAGAAACGACAGATTACATAAATGTAACTTTCTAATATATAAGTATTTCCATCTTATACTATTTTTTTTAAAAGATTTTATTTTTAAGTAATCTCTAACACCCAACATGAGGCTCGAACCCACAACCCCCAGGTCAAGAGCTGCACGCTCCATTGATTGAGCCAGCCAGGTGCCCCCATGTTATACTAATCTTAAAATCCAGTGGTTTTTTTTTAAGATTTTATTTATTTATTTGACAGAGAGAGACACAGGAGAGAGGGAACACAAGCAGAGGGAGTGGGAGAGGGAGAAGCAGGCTTTCCGCTGAACAGGAAGCCCAATGCAGGGCTCGATCCCAGGACCCTGGGATCATGACCTGAGCCTAAGGTAGACGCTTAACGACTGAGCCACCCAGGCGCCCCTGTTTTGTTTTTTAAAAGATTTTATTTATTTATTTGACAGAGAGAGACAGTGAGAGAGGGAATACAAGCAGGGGGAGTGGGAGAGGGAGAAGCAGGCTTCCCCCTGAGCAGGGAGCCTGATGTGGGGCTCCATGCGGGGCTTGATCCCAGGACCCTGGGATCATGACCCAAGCCGAAGGCAGACGCTTAACGACTGAGCCACCCAGGCGCCCCTTAAAATCTAGTTTTAAAACAGTATATGCAGGGTGCCTGGGTGGCTCAGTTGGTTAAGCGACTGCCTTCAGCTCAGGTCATGATCCTGGAGTCCTGGGATCGAGTCCCGTATCGGGCTCCCTGCTCGGCAGGAAGTCTGCTTCTCCCTCTGACCCTCCCCCCTCTCATGCTCTCTCTATCTCATTCTCTCTCTCAAATAAATAAATAAAATCTTAAAAAAAAAAAAAAACAGTATATGCAGAACAATTCCATTTTAAAGAGTGTGATTAAATATATACATATGCACAGAAAAAATGTCTAGAAGAACATATATAAAATATTAAAAGCTATTATTTCTGGGTAGTAGAGTTGTGAAATATCTATTTTCTTCTCTATATTTTTATGTACTCACTGAATTGTTTGCAATGAATTTCTATTACTTTTGTAATGAGAAAAAACAGTACAGATATTTGAAAAACAACACAGCCATCCATGACTTCTTATTGGCTGCAGGAGAGGCTGAAACACCTTAACACGACATATAAAACCCTCTAGCAACTTGTGCTTTACTCATGCTGAGCAAATCATCATTCTGAAATCTGCCATGTACTCATACCTGTTTACCTACACCTTTCTTCCTACCTGGAATGGCTTTCTCCCTATATCCTGCTTCACAAACTTCAAAATCCAGTCCAATGTCCCCTCCTCTGTGAGGCCCTCTAATAAATCTTGGCCTTTTTTATGGCTAATAGTCACTGTATGCTTTGCTCTTCTAATATTTAATATCCTATTATAGCTAGTTGCTTACAATTCTCTTTTGCCCTAAATAGACTGTGAGCTCTAGAAGGCAAGGACCACACTCCTTCTTCATTTATCCCAAATATTTAGCCCAATGCTTGCAAATAGTACACCCAAAATTAATATTTGTTAAATGAAGTCCTCAATAAGATAAAATTATATATAATTTTTTTCCTGTTTTGCAAAATGAAGGGAGATGTTTTCAAACACCTTAATGGTGAAGCTACCACACAGAAAAGGGAATAGGTTACTTTGGTGAGGCTCCAAAGGCAGAAGTAGCACCAGTGAGTAGAAGTTAATTTTAGCACAGTCTGGGGAAGAAATTTGTAACAATCAAGGCTGTGCGAAAACAAATGCAGCCTATCCAGAAATGGTAGAATCCAGTGAGTACAGGTGTTGAAGCAGAGGCTGGATGAGTATCTCTCAGGGATTGCAGAGACATGATCCCTGCACAGTGGATGGGCAAACCACGAGCCCCAAGGTCACTTCTATGCCACAGTTCTACTAGCTGATTTGTAGGTAATTGGTGGTGGTGGGGGGGGTCCCTTCCTGCTTGACGTTCAATGGCTCTGAAAATGCAGCATGAGATAATCAATTTATGAAGATGTTAGGTTTTGATGAACCTAAAGAACTGAATCAAATTCAGTGTCTGGAGCCTGTGACTGGCACTGAAAACTGGTCTGAATGTGATAGACACTTGAGGAAGAAGCTAAATCAACAAACTCTGGTTTGAAAACAGAGGTTATTTGACTTGGCCCGTCGTTAACTCCAACACAAAATTTGGGAGTCAAAGTGATGAAGAAGCAGTGATTATGTGAAGAACAATTCTCAATGATAGTTACCTCAGTTCCAATCATCATGTCCCTTCACCCCCTGATTCACTACAAAGAATACACACAAACACCAGGGCCATCTTGGAAAAATTAAGTAAGGCTGCTGAGAGGTACATTCACCTATTTTCATCTCTACAAAAGAAAATTCACTTAGTTCCCTTTTCTAAAATAACAATAAACAGTAACTTTTAATTTGTGTATGTGCAAACATTTTAAGGAACCATCAGATCAAAATAAGGGCTTACTCAATCAACCTCTGCTCTCAGGATGTTCTGCAAGAGAAGTTCCTTTCCATCCGGTCTGTCTTACAAGAATGCTGTTTCCTTTTACAAAAAGAGACACTGTCCACATTCATGTACTTGAAAAAAGCAGAAGTTAAGCTTTTTAAATGTTTGAGACAAAGCAAATTGAAACTTTTCTGAGATTGATTAGAGAATAAAAGTAAATACTACACCAAGGAATTTTAAATTGAGAAATCAAGAGGTAGAAAGAACCTTAGAAGTCACTGAGTCTAATCCCTCACTGAATGCAGGAGATCCTTCTACAGGAGACCACCTGGGTCCTCCTTGAACAGCTCCAGTGCTAAGTCAGTTATGTACCCACTTCAAAAGGTAGTCACAAATACTGTTAGATGGCAATCACTATTAGAGATGCCTTCCTAATACTGAGTCCCATTATTCTGCATTTTTATCTCCTGGTGCTGCTTCTAGACTCCTCCTGTATTTATATAAAATAACAAGGTATGCAAGATAAAGATGGAACTTAAGATAGCAGCTACTCAGGGGTGCTTGGGTAGCTCAGGCAGTTAAGCATTTGACTTTTGGTTTCAGCTCAGGTCATGATCTCGGGGTCCTGAGATCAAGCCCCACGTCGGGCTGCACGCTTGGTGCAGTCTGCTTGTCCATCTCCCTCCCCCTCTTCTCCTCCTCTCTCTCTCTCTCTCTCAAATAGGTAAATAAAATCTTAAAAAAAAAAAAAAAAGAGAGCATCTACTCATGCACCCAACCAAATACGCGACAGATGAACCAACTCAATCCAGGAGGTCAGTGATAGAACAGAGACAGCAATTGGATTGCTATGACATCAGTGGAGATGAAGCAAAGCGACATTATCCTCCTACCAGGAAACCCAAAAAGGGTTAGTTAAGTACAACACTAAGCACTCATTGATGAAATGATTAGTCAATCTACACCTAAACTTATTTCAGCAGTTAACTTAAAATGTCTTTTCTCTAAAGACATTAAAGCTAAGAAATCAACAGGGAAGCAGACATTCTTCATCTTTCCGTAGGTGTTAGCAGTGCTTACAGACCTGGATTTGCCTTGACTTTGCTCAGCCCTGGGCAAGGGAGGACCAAAAAATTAAATACAACTGAAAAAGAGCCTAAAGGAATCAGTCCAAAAATAATAACATAGCCAAAGGGCCAGGGGCCAAAACAAGGCACATGTCTACAGCTGGGTGTAGCAGCTTTCCTCGGCAACTTTATACGGTGGCTATTCATTTCCTTGATATCCTAGCAAAACTAGTACTTGCTCTGAACTAGTCCAAAACATGTTTGTATGTATCTCATGTTATTTACTTAGCCCCGGCTAGCCACACAGTTAAAGATAGGGGTTATCTAAACTGTGCCACTAATCAGCTGTTTGACTTCAGGCAAGTCAATTCACTTCTCCAAGAGTCAATTTCCTTACCTAGATAAGATTATCTCTGAAACCTACCTCTTCTCAAAGGTAGTAACAGTATCTCTAAAATTCATTGAGCTACTCTGAAAAGACTCAAAGAAGGGCAGTTAACTTTTAGTTATTTTAGGTCCGCACCACTCTTACTTTCCTGGTTAGTAGTAGGTAGGGATTCAATGTAGTTTAGGCTGTAACTCTTCCTTTCTGTCTGTCCCAGCAGTGGATAACTAGTGCATACTTAGGTGATGTTTCTGGTAATAAAAAACTACCAAATCAACCAATCTGTACCATTATTACTCAACTCTTCAGAATACTTCAGAAGGGAAAGGGCAGGTCCTCCTACGGCCTTTTTTTTTTTTTTTTACTCTGAAAAGGACATTCTGGCAAAGGTATGTTCTGATGATGTTATCACCCCATTCAAAGACATGTAACTGGACCCCCATGGCCAAGTGAACTTTAAACTCCTAAGTGTAGCTTAAATTTTTGCCTGATCTGGGCCTTTCTAGAATCAATTCTTATTACTCCTCTCACCTCTATATACCAATAACCTTAAAACTGTGTGTACAGGTACCAGCTGCTATGTTCCAGCCACACACAGAAATGTCTGAAGGTAAATCCTACCCACAGACACCCAGAGGCCTTTTTCACATTCAGGAACAGGACACAGGCAGAGGGACTCCTGGGTGAGGTGAGTCCCTGATTCCAACCAGAGGGCCTCCAGCCAGTCCTGGAATGGCTGTGCAGTATTCTGGGTGGTGCTGTCTGAAGGCTTGAGACAAGGTCCAAGTCTCTTGGGGTTTCCCTGGGAGGTACTGGTATGTGCTGCTATGATTGTTTTTATAGTAAAGAACCAACATATTTTAAGGAGGGAAAAAGAGCTAGTTAAAAGATTTTCTGCCCAGGGCTGAAGAATCTCATAAAGTCAGTGAGAAGATTCAGCTGATTACACAAGCTGATGCCTCCAGTGGAGGCCAGTCCTCTGATGTTACAAACATAGAGTACGGCAAAAAATACAAAAAAAAAAAAAGGCCACCTCTTCACTTGAAGACAAAATAATAGGCTTTCTAGAAAAAGAACAGAAAAGTGAGCCCCCTAAGCTTTCATTTCATGCAGGGATGACAGCTTGCCTTCAAGGACAACACATGGTCACCCAAAGATACATCAAAATCTCTCCAATTCCTACTGACTGGTGCCAAAAACACTAAAAGCATCTTGGAAGAATGTAAAACAACTTCAGAGGAAAAGAATGGATGGTATGGTTGAAAATACTTATCTTCAGGAAAGCCTAGAGCTGCTTTCCCAGGAAGCCGCAGGGTGGAAGCAAAGAGCGTGGGAACAGAAGGGAAAAAACGCTTGAAAACTCAGACACAAATGAAATAGGTTGTAAATGATACAGAGAGCCAGCTAAAAATCTCTGACTGAAACTGTGCTGGAGATGATGTGCTTAGAGATGCATGAATGACGGCAATTTGGGATTAGACAAAAAGAGTGGATCAGAAAATGGACCACCTAGACTATGAGTCCAAAGTCGACTGAAGAAATGCCTCCATGACTTAAATGTCCCCTTAAAAAGGCCTGAAGGGAAAAAGCTAGGAACATTTAAAAAATTATGTGAAGAAAAGAGCTTACACATCCAACGAGAAATTTCCAAACCGAGCAAGCATCTTTGCAATTTGAAGATTCACAGCTTGGAAGTGAAATTCAAGAGCTTTAGCTGAAACTTCGAACACTGACCCAACTACAGCAAGAACATATAATGAAACGTGCAGAAAGCTAATCCATGAGGTAATGTACTGCTTAGAAATGAAGAAACTTCCCAAAGTATATGAAAACACCAGCGGTATACACCAGAAGAGCAGCTCCTATGGAGAGAGGGCCAAAGACCTAGAGAGAGAACTGGAAAGAAACACTTCCTCTGCCAAAGATGGATTATGTCCCATGAGAAAAAAGCTCAACAAAGTTGGTTGGCATCCCTGTCGACTGAGAGGAAACCTCAATGAGCTAAGAAAAAAAACTGGTCATAGCAGACAAAAATTGGCTAAAAGAGAGTTTAAATTTCAACTTCCCCCCAGTGGCTATTCAACAAGCAGAGGCCTGAAAGGGCCAGGGCATCCCTCTCCCTCATCAGGTTCCCCAGGAAGGAGGAGGGTTAAACCATGAGGCCAAAGGGACCCAGGGTTACATGCAGGTTTGATTTAGCTTCTACAGCAGCTGCCCCCTGAACATCCACAGCCATCCATGGGACATCTGCCTATTTCTCTCTTTAAAAGTAATTTTGATTTATCTCTTTTTAGGAAATGGCTGTTATTTAATGGATGCTACATTTGCTCTCATTTCCTAAGATACTACTTAATATCATTCTTAGGAACATGTTATTTCCAATTCATTGGACTCTCCAGAATTGGACCGTACGACTACTGCACTTTGATGGAAATAAAATATCCACTATTACTTAAACCATTAAACTGAAGTTTGACATGACCACGTAGAGATACTTGAAACAATACAGGAAATGCAATGAGCTGTTATTTAAAAATCTACAAAAGTAACTTAACATTTATCTCAATAAATTTTGATTAATTTTAAAAAACAACGCAACACAGGGGTGCCCGGGTGGCTTAGTCAGTTAAGCATCTGACTCTTTGATTTCAGCTCAGGTCATGATCTCAGGGTCGTGAGATCAAACCCCAAGATGGGTTCCATGCCCAGCATGGAATCTGCTGGAGATTCTCTCTCTCTCTCCCTCTGCCCCTCCCCCCTCTAAAAACCAAACACACAAAAACAATGCAACACAAACAAAAAGTAAACGACACCCCCAGCTAAACTTAGTAATGTTTATATTCGTTTAGCCCTAAATTCATAGATGAATTTAGGGGAATTAACTTCTTGCAATTATTTGTTTCTTTCTTTTTTTTTTTCTTTTAAAGATTTTATTCATTTATTTGACAGACAGAGACACAGCGAGAGAGGGAACACAAGCAGGGGGAGTGGGAGAGGGAGAAGCAGACTCTCCACTGAGCAGGGAGCCCGATGCGGGGCTCGATCCCAGGACCCTGGGATCATGACCCGAGCCAAAGGCAGACGCTTAACGACTGAGCCACCCAGGCACCCCGCAATTTTTTGTTTCTTAATTTTTAAATTTCCTTTTAACCATTGTTACTTCATTTAGAATGTGCTTTGCTATAAAAAAAAAATATGCTTTGCTGTTTAACTGTTTTTAAATTTTAAGGTAGTCAAAATAAAAGTTTTCCCTTCTAAATCTTTTTTTTTTTTAAGATTTTTATTTATTTATTCATGAGAGACAGAGAGAGAGAGAGAGAGAAGCAGGCTCCCAAGGAGCAGGGAGCCCGATGCGGAACTCGATCCCAGGACCCGGGATCACGACCCGAGCCAAAGGCAGACGCTCAACCATCTGAGCCACCCAGGCGCCCAAAAGTTTTCCCTTCTAAAAGAAAAACCAGTATGTACACAGTTCTTGTTAAATAAATGCTCCCATGAGAGAGCAGTATACAAGTTGTACTACATGCTGCTGGGCCTCCAAGTGGGAAGCCCCACTCTTTCTGGAGAACTTTCATTTCCACTTGGAGGATGAGGTCTCTTACTGTGTCAACAACCTCAGGAAGAGGCCTGGATGCCTAACTACAGAGAAATGAGTAAAAGAGCCCCATGTGAGCAGCAGCACAAAAAGGCTAATTTGGCTCTTACCTCAGGTCAAGTTCTCTAGAGAGTAAACTCCTGGGTGGTGGATCCTTAGATAGCACCTTTCTCCTGGAGGAGAGCGTGGTGCTCAGCAAAAAGAAATCAAGCAAAGTAACCAGGAAGCTACTCTGGTCCCATAACGCTAAGGCATAGAGACCTCAGGATCAGGAAGTAGAAGAGGGACTAGGAACAAACTAAGGTAGGATCAACAACTGAATTTTGAAAGGGTGATTATTTTTTAGTCCAAAAATAGTGGATTATTTTTTAGGGGTATATATTTTGTAATAAATTCCCTTTTTTGTTCTCCCTTTGTACTCAAAGTTCTAAACAGTCTTAACAGGGTTAAAGGGAAAGAATCAAAGGAAGTGATTTGTGTCTGTATGAGCCAGAGCTTTAGAACAGAGATGGCAACATGAAGAAAGCATCACTAATCCAGAAGAAGCAACCCCAAGTGGGGAAGAGAAGCAGAACACATTGGAGCTACCTGGGCAACCCGTCATTTCTACTTTGGACTCTCCTTCCTGAATTCATATTTTGGAGGTTCTAAATTTTGGTCAGTAAGGAAAACTGGACTACTTATACTTTCCTGATTAACTTTGGATCTCTCACAAATAGCTGTACCTGGGATATTACTTGTATTTGCAAAACATCATTTTGTGAAAATCTTGCTCTATCCACTTTCCCAATCAAGCCTCTTCTTGCCTTGATTCCCAGAGAATCTTGTTGTCCTGTGGCACTCATCTATGGTTTTTTGTTGTTGGGTTTTATTTTTATTTTTGTTTATTTCTGTAAGCTCCTTTATGTAACAACTAATTTAGTACACTTTTTTAAAACCTAGTATTTTTCTTATGTGGACTTGAGGTTTAAACTGCTTATTACTCAGAAAATCACACAAAGGTAATTTAAATATCCTACACAGAAAGTTAGGGAAAGGGTATCCTTAATGCTCTTTGTCTCCTGGTTAGCCCATGATATTTTGGCTCTAGCCAATTTCCTCTGCACAAAGACTCTGCTTAAAGCATTTATGAATAAGACAGAAGAGTGGCAGCTGAGACATGGCATCTCCAAAAAGGGAGGGAGGAAATAAAAAAATAGCTGCTTTCATTGGGGGCAGGAAGGAGATTGTTTCATTAGGAGCTAAACAGTGAGACTATCTCAGTACGAACAATTGTTTGGCTTGAAGGCTCTATGTGGGCAATTACTCCAGCAAAAGCTCAGCTGGGATGGAACACGGAGCCTGCCAGGACCGAGGGATAGGGACTGACACAGGCTTAAGTGTCTCAATCATGGCTTTGGGATCCCACAGCATCCCAGTAAGGATGCTCACAAAACATACTCTAACCCAGTCGGCAAACAGCATCATTCTGTACCTAACCCAGTCAAGACTGGATTTGCAAGAAATGAGGAAAAGATGACACCGGGGGCGGGGGGTGGGGGGTGGGGATGCAAAGTTATTCAACCTAAAATCAACATATTGCAGCAAAAGTAACAAGTATTAAAATTAGATCTCATAAGAGAACTAGTACATTTCAATCACTACCTCAATGGCTAACAGCAGGTTGTGGGGAGGAGGTGGCGAGGGAGGGATCACTGAGCTAAAAGCTAGGCAATCATTTCAAAGTCGGTCAGGTGGACCTGATATTTCAAAACTTGATATTATAATTAAATGAATTTCCTATCACTCATGACCTAACTTCAGGTAACAAAAGCTCACTTGATTCACTAGAAGTCATTGTCTTCACCCTCTAGGGACATTTACTTCTGTACATTTTTTAGGTTCTTTCAGGTTAAAGCCTTAACTTCCTCTTGGCAACAACCAGCATCTACTCAGATTCTAAAAAAAATACTGAAGATGCAAAGTGAGCCCGCCCAGTTAGGACAGGTGTATCTTGAAAAGAAGCCACTAAAGAAGAGTGATATAGCTCTTGACCAATGAGGTTGCTCTTCATTCTCCATCCCCAGGATGGGTAATAAGCAGAAGAGGAACAATATGAAAATAGATAATTAAAAATAGCCCACCTTCAAACAGTACCACTCTCCTCTTTCTGGAGCAATGCCTCTCAACTGAAGCAATTTCCCCCAAGGGGCAATGTCAACGTCTGGAGACATTTTTAGTTGTCACAACTGGTGGGGGGGTGGGGGTGGGGGCAGAGAATGCTACTGGCATCTAGTGGGCAAGGCCAGGGATGGTGGTAAACATCCTATGAGGCACAGGACAACCTCTCAACAAAGAAGTATCTAAAATATCAACAGTGTTGAGGTTGAGAAGTCCTCTACAGGAATCATTTCTAGGCCATTTAGTTTGAACATTTAGATATAGAATTCCAAAATTGGAAAGAACTTTAAGGATTATCTAGTCAAGCACAGTTGGGGAAACTAAGGTCCAGAGAGGCCAAGTCATTTAACCAAGTTCATAGAAGAAATTACCAGCTAGGCTGGAATTAGAATCATCTTTATACACCCCCAAATATGTGTTATACATGGATGCTCAATAATGGTCGCTAAATTGATATCCTGCTCTTTAGGTGGTCTTTTCTATTATAACAAACAATTCACTCTCTGCTGCTGGGAAGCCCAACATCTGAGATTGTGTATGAAGGCTTATTCACACCCCTTCTTACCCATATTCTTCCTCCTCAAAGGAAGCCCAGAAGTGGAGAATATACTAGAGCTCAAGAACAAGTGGCCAGGCAGAATATGCCTTTCAATTATTTGAAGGGAGGCTCATGCCTTTCTGCCAGAAGGAGGCTTTTTACACAAAACCTGAGTCCACAAACAAACCCTTGTGCAAGACCACGAACACATGACGTTCTCTCCCCAACGGTGTGCAGCAGCTTTCCTAACACATCAGAGGAGCCCCAACCAATGGCAAACAGACGGAAAATCAGTGCCAGTTTAACTGAATCACAACCGTATCCAAACAAGCTAGAGAACTTTCATTTCCAAACAAACAGAAGACTAGAAATTAATTCTGGGATCAAAGTACAGACGGTTGCATGTTAGTCATCAAAACAGCTCTGGCTTAAGGGAGGAGAACAAAGGGTGAAGATTTGGCTCTTTCAAAAAGAAAACACTACCATGTTTAAAAACTAGGTATTTCAGAATTGGGTATAATGAGATTCAGGTCAGTGTGGTGCAAGGGGGTGGGGCAAATATTAGCGGTACGGATAGAAAGGTCCTGCAAAAAGAACAGTGTGTAGAAGAATCCAGGGTAGGTCTCTAGGAAAAAAAATCACAGCTTCAAAAGAGCTAAAGTAAGGTTCTTCAAATTAAACAGACCTGTTCCAGTGGGTACAAGAAGAGCTTCTAAAACTGCTGCAAGGTTATTATTAATTTCTGCAGCACCTGAGAACAGTGTCTAAATATTTACTCCCATCCCACAAAAAGGCTAAAGGAGTGCTTTTTCAGCCTCCTGTTTCACACCCCATGCTACATTTCTCCCAAGATGCAAGATGATGTGCCACACCACAACCTCCTACTGAGAGGGCAGAGTACTAGCTTCGTGACTGGCTCCAGCTTTCAATGTGGCACGGATGCCAAAAGCACAAAAAAAGAAAGGGCACAAAGAAACTACAACAAAACAACCATGAAATTCACCTGCTTGGCTTCCTGGAATGTCACAGATCTTCAAATATCTGAGTTAACAGCATGAGAATAACTTTCAGAAGACAAAAAAAGAATATGATCTGAACACACATTAAAAGAATAACAGTGTTCACGATGGAGGCATAGACACTATGTGTCAGATGCTGCCCATTAGGCATACAGATATACATGGGACACAGTCCCTGTCTTGATGGAATTTATAGTCCAAGGAAAGCTCTTATTAAAAAAAGAACCAGGGGTGGCGGGGTGGCTCAGTCGGTTAAACGCCCGACTCTTGGTTTTGGCTCAGGTCATGATCTCAGGGTCTTGAGATTGAGCCCCACGTCGGGCTCTGTGCTCAGGGCAGAGTCTGCTTAAGACTGTCCTCCCTCTTCCCCTGCTCTCTCTCAAATAAATAAATCTTAAAAAAAAAAAAAAAAAAAAAAAACTAAAAAACCCCCAAATCAAACAAAAACACGGTAGTATTAACCCCTTTCTACCAATGTAGGACCTCTAATCCATCTTCCCAGTGGACTGGTTAAGTGAAGGAGGACTGTATGAACAACATTAAGATGCTGATCAATACACAACAATATTTCCATATATCAACCATATAATGTGGAAGACTATGCATGAGATAAGAATATATGTTGGCCCATCTTTCTGTGATCATGTTCCATAAATCTGTTCCTTATGGTCAAGCCAGGATTCTCCATAGCTCTCCACTCTTTGCCTCAACAGATGTCCACTACAGTGAAGCAGTTCAGAATGACAACCCCATAGCAAGGTTGTCTCTGCATGGGCTCAGCCCAGAGGACTTCCTGACAACTTTTTAAAATTAGAGGGCCCACGTGACCACTCACCTCTGAACACATAATCCATTAGTCTAACAGCAATACAAAAATTTACATTGTACCATTATTTATAATATTGAAAAACTAAAAATTCTAATGTCCAACAATTGGGCAAGAGTTAAATAAGTAATGACATATTCAAATGATGGAATATAATAAAGGTATTTAAATGTTTTTAATGTCATGAAAAATGCTTATGATAAATGTTAAGCAAAACAATAATGACATAAAATTATTATGGAATAAGCGCAAGTAAAAAAAATGGATGATAGGGATTTTGTGAAGTATCTTCTCCATCATTATATTTTCTCATACTTCACAAAGATTTTTTTCACAAATGAGTAATTTTCAAAAGCAGAAAAAAAATAAAGTGTTCGCTTTTTTAAAAAGATTTTATTGATTGATTGATTGATTTATGAGACAGAGTGCTCGGGAGTGGGGTTGGGGAGGATAGGGACAAAAAGACTCTGTGCTGAGCATGGAACCTAAAGGGGTGACAGAATGGGGTGGGGTGGGGGGTGCTTGAGCCCACGACCCAAGATCATGACTTGAGCCAAAATCAAGAGTCGGCTGTCCAAACTACTGAACCACCCAGATGCCCCAAAGTGCTTTTTTAAAAAATAGCATTTAGGGGCACCTGGGTGGCTCAGTCGTTAAGCGTCTGCCTTCGGCTCAGGTCATGATCCCAGGGTCCTGGGATCGAGTTCCGCATCGGGCTACCTGCTCGGCAGTAAGCCTGCTTCTCCCTCCCCCACTCCCCCTGCTTGTGTTCCCTCTCTCGCTGTGTCTCTCTCTGTCAAATAAATAAATAAAATCTTTAATAAAATAAATAAATAGCATTTAATGATGTTTAGCTAATAAGCGTAAGGATGCTCATGCCTCCCCACTCCCCAATATCCCACAAGACAAAAAATAACTGGTCTATGGTAATGAATCTTTTTTCTTCCTTCAATGCATTAAGAAGTCTAATGAAACTGAGCCCTATTTTTACTCTGCCCACAGTATGGATCTTTGATTTGAGTCACTTGTGTCAGACTCCTGTTCAGAAATGAGGCTCAGAACAAAGTCAGAATGCTCAGAGGAGCTGCTTTGGAATCTTCCTTCCAATGCTGCTTTAAGGATTCTTCCCTTCTCTCACCTACAAGCTGGGATGTTAACACAGCACTCACACTTCAGGAAAGAGTTTTTCTCACAATTCTCCTCCATCTAAAATAGCTCCTCTAACCAAACTCCTCAGGCCTACCTTCAGAGAGACAGGGTTCCGGGTTCCAAACAGCTTTCTTTCAACAAATATGCTTTCAACATAGCAGAAGAGCCTGAATCTTTCCCACTCTTTCTTTCTCAAATCAGCTGTCACACTTATATTGGTTTCCATTAACTGTGCTGTTTATTGCTATTTTGAATAAAAGTGTCATGGTAAGAACAGGGAATTTCCTTCCTATTTCTCACTGAAGGGCTTGTGTCAGTTATAACCCAAGTGGTAAAGTATCAACAAGAAGAAGACACCAGCACCCTCTCCTTTCTGAGCTTTATACTGCAGCATGTTACCCGCTCACATAGAAAATTCTGTAAGATTATTTTTTGGAGGCATAAGAACAAAAGCAACCATCTAAACAATATTAAGACAAAATGTTTAACTTAAGGCTTGAAACACCAGAGAACTCATTTCTAAATCTACACACTGGGGGACTTCCAGTAAGGCAAGGAAAGAGGAAGAAGTTGAACAACAAAATGTACTTTCAGTGCACTTCAGGAAGTAATATTGTAGGATTAATATCAGTAAACCTGAATTTAAAGATGTAAGCTCTGCAGTAGAGGCTTGGGGATTTTATGGTCTTCCCAAAACTAGCTGTGAAAGACAGCATGCTTGTTTGAAAAAAAAAAAAAGAAAAAGAAAAGGTTCTCTATTTTCTCAAATCACTATGCTAGGCCAGGCTTATCGACTATAGCTGAGTGGAGGTCTCTCTTACTCCTGCTTTGCCTTATTACTTTTGACACATCATAAAATGAGAACATTACACATTTATTTTTTGGGTGAGGAGAAAGGACATGGAGCCTGAGGGATCCAGTTCTCATTGTTTCAAATTAAGAAATTTCTTTTTGAAAGTCCTGACTTGAAATTAAAAAAAAAAAATCAACATTCTCCAATTGGGCTTATGAAATCCAGAACTTTCTAAATAAATTGTATCCTACATGCATTTAAAAGCACCCAGAATACCCATAGGAAATATGCAAACTGGGGCAGCGGGGGAGAGGGCTATGGTCAACAAAAATGGTCAGAGAACTACTTAACATTACTTGAAAATGAAAAGTAGCAGCAATATTAAAATCTTATTACTACCCAGTGATATGTTACAAAGGTGGGATTCCAGGGCAAGTTTCAGCCACACATGAGGGAGGATGGGGAAGGGGGGCGGGGCAGAGGAGTGTTGGACAAACTGAAGACAACCGCCAGGGCAACCTTACACTGATGGATGGCCACAGCTGAAGGCAGATTTGGCTCATCTCTGGGGTTTTCCACTGGGAAGGGACCAGCAGTTCAGCCATCAATGGACCAGCATCCACAAAGCCTGTGGGGAAATACAGGAGCCAGAAGAGTGGGGTAGGGAAGGAGAAAGTTTGGAAAATGGAAGAGTCAAATACAGTAGCAAAATGTTGTAATTATTAAACATGAGGCTTCAAAAATGCATAGATGTACCTCTTAAATTGAAATGAACTGGCTGAAAAGAACTGGTACTCTGGGAAGCAGTCTGATACGCTTTTTAGAACCAAATTACTTTTTAATTACATCTGTGAATTATACCTGCCAAAAGGAAATTAATTTTTGGAGGAAAGAGAAAAACAATGAAACCTACGCAATTTTTATAGGTGGTAACTTTACTCAGAGTCCTCTACATGTGGCCCCTGTAGAAAATAACAGCCTAAGAAGAAACATACTCACACTCTACTGAAAACCTTCGCTGGCCTAGTTCCACCAAGTCCATTAATGTAGCAGGGGCCCAAAGGCAGGTGACCTGATTGACAAAAAAAAGCCCTTCTAGAAAGTGCCAAACTTCTATTACATAGCTCATTAAACACTTTATAATCAAGAAGAAAACTACTAGCGCTAACTTGGAAAGCTTGGCCTTGAAATGGGGCAGCAGCAACCTCCCTTGTAAAACAAAAAATACTTTTCAGGTCCAGAAGAAAGTTGATCCAGTGGTGTTACCTCCCTCCCCCAGTGCTAACCTACCTAAAGTCGTGGGGGAAAAACCCCAGACAAACCAATAAGACTAGTTAAAATGATGTGGCACAAGGAAAATTAGGTCTATTGCAATTACCTTAACATTAACTGTCAAGGAAAGTCTAATCTGTACCACGAGGCTGCAATCCTCAAAACTCTCTTTGTACATCTTATGTGTTGACTCAAGTCTTTCAGTTGTAGATGGGACAAGCTCAATGTATGTGTGTGTGTGTGTGTACATACATATGTACACACACACACACACACACACACACTGTCATGCCCAAGGCATCCCAAAATCAATAGGATGGGAAACTTATTTCCTGAATAACCAAATTGATAAACTGCCCCTGGAAGATTCAACAGAAGCCAATTTTCCTAGACACACATTCTAATTATTTAGGCAATGACTGAGTTGTTACGTTACTTCCTGGGACTAATTATTGTTTCAGCAACAGTTAAGATTCTTTAGAAGCACAAGAGGTTGTATCTGCCTGAAAACCCTTCTTATCTCTGGTCCAAAATAACTCAACTATTACCTCCAAGGAGAAAGAATTACATCTTGGGAGATTTTTTTTTTTAAGTGCTTTGTGCCTCTGCCTGTTTCCACTTAGATCTTACCCTTGCTCCACTCTGTCAGTGGGAGCTACATCTCCCAGGCTCCCTTGCCAACCAATTTCTGGGTAAGTTCCATCAATGGGAGGTAACAATAAGGATAAGATGTAGGAGGAGGAGGGAAGCCAGGGTAATGCTCTCTTAACAGGGTCACAGTTCCAGCTGCCACCAAACGACTTTTCTTTCCATGCTTCTAGCTCACACCAGATAGCTCAGACTTCAGGCCTTTGGTATCACCAGCACCTTCTAATTTCCTTAGGGGCACACTAGCTCCCAGGTGTTGTTAATCCTGGGTTGCCTCACCAGCCCATTTACCTTCTAGGCTCTTATATCATCCATGTAACCTATTCTGTATATTAAATTCCCTCTGTTTGGGACGCCTGGGTGGCTCAGTCAGTTAAGCATCTGCCTTCGGCTCAGGTCATGATCCCAGGTCCTGGGATGAGCCCCACATTGGGCTCCCTGCTCAGTGGGGAGTCTGCTTCTCCCTCTACTCCCCACTTGCTCTCTTGCTCTCTTTCAAATAAATAAATAAAATCTTTAAAAAATAAATTCCCTCTGCTTGTACTATCTACAGTGGGGTCTGTTTCTCTGCTAGGTCCCCAACTTTAAAATATGTTTTAAAACTTAGGTTTCTTAAGAATTAAACAAATATTCAGATAACCTGTTAAAGATTTCTTCTAGTAAGAAACAAAAGATTTATAGATGACAAGATCAATTCATTCATTCAAACAAATATTTACTAAGAGCTACATCTATACCAAGCACTACTCTAGGTGCTGGAAATACTACAGTGAATAAAACAGGCACAACCACCCCTGCCCTCATGGAGCTTACATTCTAGCGGACATGTTAACAGTGGCACAGTATAATTTTTTAAAAATTTATCAATATCGGAATATTTCTTTAACAACAGAGGAATTTGGTTAAAGTAAATTAACTTTAAGGTGTTCTACTCTACATAGATTTGGTTCCTACCTTTTCAGTGTGGTAAGCTGAACTGTCACATTCCAGGGGCCAACACAGAACTTCTTCAAAATTAGTATCTACTTAAACTGTCCACTTGCTCAAAGAGAAGTACAACTGTGATAAGGATTTAAGCAGACACAATAACAGAAGTTAGGCACTGTACGCTTAGAATGTAAAACATACGTGTGCTTTATGCAGATTCCTGCTTGGCATCTTTTCTACAGGGATATCATTTGGAGGAGTTGAGTCTGAGTCCATTTAACAAGTCATTTTGTCCCTTGTCTGTGCCATAGGTAGGGTCCATCAACATAACATACAGAGCCAGCTGCAATGTGGATAATTAGTAAAGTGCAGCAGTCACTAATTGCATGACGTCATTTCCAAGATGGAATTTTCAGGCAGAAGAATAGAAACAGACAATGACTCATGTAGTGAACAGTTATATAGACAACTGTGCCCAAGAAAGCTGCCACCTACATATCATAATGACATCAGATGAAAAATGCAGAAAGTAGTTTTCTGATTTATTGGAAAGCAATAGGTTTGCTGAAAAAGTATACTGAGAGATCAGGCTGCAGCTACCTGCTTACACCTCCTAAGCACTGAGCAAACAAGAGCACACATCAAATATTCAGCACTCTTAGACCACTTGAGTATTAAGCATGCTCAGCCTCAAAAATCAATGTCAACTCCAGAAGTGACATAATATCTACCGCTGGCATTTCACTAGACTTTTCTAAGATAATTTAATGTACTTGCGTACACTTCCATGTTCGTCTTGTGGGCACAATACTGAGACCGTTCTTACTACTCATCAGTTAGAAAACATTTCATGTCTCTAATACTTATAATTTCATTTGAGTAGTAGGTGGACTTCCAATAGTATGGGCTTCTTATACAATAGAGAGTCTAAAGCATATTCATAATCCCAATACTATAAAGCAAATCAACTACAGGGCTAGAATTTTAACCTTATTGGCCCCTGCCTACCTTTATCCCTTGCCACTCCCCAACATGTAGTTAAAATATACTAGAGAATCCTCCCACCCACCCACACACTCAATACCTTGCAGGCTTTGCACATTCTGTTTCCTCTGCTTCCAAGGCCAAGTTCCCTAAATTCACCTGGCAAAGTCACGCTTATCACTCAAGACACAGCTTACTTGTCTCTTTGAAGCCATGACTTCCTGAGGCAGACTAGTTTGCTTTCTCCAGAGCTTTCATTTCTCCCTGCACACAATGCCATGATAATACTACACTGCATCATTTATCAGTTTATACATCTGCTTCCCCATTCAACTGTATGATCCTTCGGACCAAAGACAGGGCCTTTGAATCTACCACATATCCTGATACGGTGTCTGACACCAAGTAAGTGCTTAACAAATATTTTCAGAATGAATACATATAGTGTGGGATTGCAGGCTTGCAGAGTTCCCCCTAAACGATAAGGCATTTTCTACTCTCTATCCCACTGCCACAGAATGATATTTAAAGGACAAGGAGAACAAATAGGAAAGTATCTCCCAGGGAACAAGCTTAACAAGTTGATATTAAAAGACAATCTAATGAGGACTTTGATAAATTACTTTCAGTGTAACTGTGTCAACCCAACCATGACTGTTCGAGTTAAGGTGCATTAGCTGTAAAAACCCAGAAAAGGGGCGCCTGGGTGGCTCAGTCGTTAAGCATCTGCCTTCGGCTCAGATCATGATCCCAGGATCCTGGGATCAAGCCCCGCATCAGGCTCCCTGCTCAGCGGGAAGCCTGCTTCTCCCTCTCCCACTCCCCCTGCTTGTGTTCCCTCTCTCACTGTGTCTCTCTCTGTCAAATAAATAAATAAAGTCTTTTAAAAAAATAAAAATAAAAATAAAAAACCCAGAAGTTATTTGATCTTGGCTGGAGAAGGGTGTTTAACAACTAGGGATGGACACAAAACTTCTGTTGTCTTGATCTGATGGAATTTTTTTCAACCTCTCAAAAGGTGCCACAGATACAGGTAAAATAATTAAAAATTGATAGGAAAGTTCATGTTCTAAGGAATGCTAGTTAACAAGCAATGACTTAGCTATCTATCAACACAAAACAAATATAAAGCAAAGCTAGAGATTAATTTACTGAAGTTAAAATTTAGGACTACTGTAGAGAATTTCTACACAAAGATTCCCTGGTCTAATCTTTCATACAAGTTTAAAGAGTGAGGAAACATCCAAAGACCATCCTCAAGGGTACCATAAAGTACATTTGCAAAAGTGCCAGAACCCCCATAGATAGGAAATGGTTTTGGCTTAAAGACTAGGGAATTACTGGGTGAGTCATTCTAACCATGGCTTCCAGTAACCAGAGTACTTAAGGGAATAAAGTCAGAAAGTGAAACAAATAAAACCAAGATAGAATAAATAAGACCAGCATGGTGGTAATAAGTAATGCTTACATTTGTGTAACACTTTAGTTACCAGGCACTTTCATTTTTCAAATGAGGAAAATTAAACTGAGAAAGTTCAGTGCAGTACTGAAGGTCACAAAGCTAAAATAAGCAGAGTGAAAGAGTTTAACTGGATGTTTCAACATCAAGTCAACAGCCCCTTCCATTACTTTGCTTCTGTGCCACCTGAAAGGTGGGCTTATTTGAGCTATGGATGGGCCTAGGACACTTTCTAAGATGCCTTCATCAAGAGCAGATGTTTCCAAATCACTTAAGCATCTCTTTCAACTTAATCAAGATAACCTAGGTATAGCCTTAGAACTGCATGGAGCACGGGGTGTTATACGCAAACAATGAATCATGGAACACTACATCAAAAACTAATGATGTAATGTATGGTGATTAACATAACGTAATTAAAAAAAAAAAAAAGAAAGTCCCTTGAAAGAATGAAGAAGCGGGCGCCTGGGTGGCTCAGTCGTTAAGCGTCTGCCTTCGGCTCAGGTCATGATCCCAGGGTCCTGGGATCGAGTCCCACATCGGGCTCCCTGCTCTGCGGGAAGCCTGTTTCTCCCTCTCCCATTCCCCCTGCTTGTGTTCCTGCTCTCGCTCTCTCTCTCTCTCTCTCTGTCAAATTAATAAATAAAATCTTAAAAAAAAAAAAAAACAAAGAATGAAGAAGCTCTTTAATGTACATGGAGAGAGCACTTACATGCTTTCCACGTTATACTGCTGATTGAAAAATGCAAGGTGTCACGGACTGTGAGCAATACACTACTACTTGCATAAAAGCACTGCAAAAGAATATATTTAAATGTAGTTGCTTGCCTGTGCATATATTATCTCTTAAAAGTCCCATAAGAAATTACCAAAAGTGGTTACTTCTAGGAAGGGAAAATGGTGGCTAAGGGACCAGGAATAAGAACACAACTTTTCATTGTATATACTCGCCTTTGAACCTTTTATATTTTGAACACATGAAAGTGCTACCTTTTCCGAAAAGCATATTTAAATCTAACAGTATGTAGTGGAAACTGGAACAGAGGCAATAGTTAGGTAATTCAAGGTAAAACATTTCAGAGGCATGTAGCAGAAGGGAAGAGTACAAAATATTACAAAGTTTCTGTCAAACTCCAGAATTCTAAGTGGTGTTTCACAGTCTGAACTATGAAGTAAATATTCCACAAGACCATCAAATCTCTTATATTTTAATTCTTTGTTCATTAAAAAGCTCTCAAATTTTTACAAACCTTGGTACTGAGAAAGTAATATCCCAATAGTGGACACAGGTATCCAGGTCATCAGAAAGACAGATCCTTACATGGTAAATAAGATAGTGCCTAGTTTAAACCAGTGTCTGAAGAGGGTGATTAGCAGCTATTCCAGGCACACTGATAAAACATGGAACCGCAGAGCTAAAGATTAAGCCTTGGACTAGTACAACCTCACAAGGGTCTATCCAAAAATGGGACCCAGCCTAAACTATGTAGAGTTACCACTGACATATCTGGAATTTTTAGTATGTTTGTCCTTTGTCCTATCACTACTTAAGTCAGTCCAAAAATTTACCCTAAAGGTCACAATGTCTTTGGGTGATGAGAAAACCGTATCTTTGGGCCTAAAAGTAAGTCAAAGCATTTTTTAAAAGGCAATATCTAAGCAGCTTTCTCTGCCACACAGGAATCACTTCAGTGCCTTAGGGATCCCAGGAACCAGTGAGTCTTATGCTCAAGAGAGTTAAAAATCCCAGGATCAACAAAACTTGTACTACGTAAAGAAAACACATGCTTGTTCTCTACTCTGATGTTCACATTACACATCCAAAGATAATCACATCCTTAAACAAGTGTATTTAAAAGAAGAGCCATTGCCAAAGGGTTATTTTAGAACATCAGAAAAATACTGCTCATAGGTCTGCAGTCCAGGGCTACATCATCTGATTTAATATTAATAGATGAGCACTCACTCACCAGGTCCTGTACAATTAGCTCTCAATTTTCTAAGAAACAACATGAGACACAGGGATAAACTCAGATCCAAATCTCATTTTCCAAACCTAATAGTTTTTAAATACCTCTTCCCACTACATGTATTTTTTACCAGAGCTAACAAGTAACTTAATCTGATATGAGTGTCTCTTCCTACCATGATCCAGTAGTTGTCTGTATGATCATTATGACAACCAAAATTAGGGAAAAGGAGGAGGAAAATTAGTGAGAAGGGTTGAAAGTGTGGAAGGAGTTAGATAATACACAAACTGGATAAACTGAGGCCTAAACAACATGTTATTTAACTGAATTGAAAGATGACTGACACCTTGTCATTTCATGTTTAATACAATGGCCAATTCACTGAGGCCACCAAGCCAAAATGTAAAACTAATTTGTGAAAAGAAATCATTTCAGGAACCAGGATTCTACCATTAACAGTAGTTAATAAAGTTTACAACCCAGCAGTTACTAGTTCTCATCAAGAATTAACTACTGTTTCATTA
Source organism: Mirounga angustirostris (assembly GCF_029215605.1). Taxonomy (NCBI): domain Eukaryota; kingdom Metazoa; phylum Chordata; class Mammalia; order Carnivora; family Phocidae; genus Mirounga; species Mirounga angustirostris. The sequence continues at coordinate 159,159,166 of NW_026991712.1, forward strand.
TCTGATCCCCAGTAATGCTATTGATAAAAAGCAATGGAAAATTTGGGGGAAGAAGTGATGAATCAAGCTCTCTCTTCCATATGTTATATTTCATTGGAATATGAGTAAGTATGAGTGGTAGGAGAAATGGGATGTTGGGGGTAGTCATCAAAATGGCATCTGACTCCCCAAATGTAGCAATGCTCACTCTAGTAGGTTGCTTCACTGTGACTCAAGATCTGTCAATTGAGGTCATAAGGGAATTTGAGTAAAGCCAGGAAATAATACTCCTAAACTTTAAACTGAATCTTCCAAAAAGTCTAGGACAAGATTTAACAAGAGTCAACTATAAGAAATTAACCTATTCAACATAAATGGATTCTAAAATACTTTTTAAATCAAATTCTTGCTAAGGCAAAAATGCAGGAAAGAAGTCTGGGCACATGTTTTCCTAAAAGTACATGCCATTTATTTATTGGCAGAGGACATTAAAATATACTACTAAATGTTTAAATCAATGTATCGTTCCCCTGTTCTCCTTACATAACCTTATTTTTCTAAAATAAAAGGTAATTACCTAAAGGCATCAATTAGGCATGTACTTCCTTTCTCAATATTGATAAACACAAACACATTTGAATCTTTGTTGTATACTATGCACCCAGTATGCTACATGCCAAACGACTGTGGTAAATCCACTGCATTATGAACAGAAGCAAATTAACAACAGCTCCCATAACTATGCCCTTCTCCCCAAAGGGAAAAGAATTTTCCCAACTTCTCCAATTACATCCCAAAGAATTCAGAAAGAAAATAAGGAAACAAAATATTTACAGAAGTTTGTATCTATAAATTCTGAGTGCTAATAACCAAGCTTTCACTTATAACCAAGCTTTCCTATCGTACTGATCTTTAATTGGATCAAATCATGCACCTTGGAGGGCACAGCACACAAGGATTAAATGGCTCTAACAATATACAATGATCATATTTCACCTTTGGGAGGGTAATGACCACGGAAGCAACAAATTTGATGCATCCCCTGCCTCCTTCTCTCCACTGATTAAACGGATCCTGCACTACAGCCACAATCTGCTAGTTTCAGCCCCCGCGCGCGCGCGCGCGCACACACACACACACACACACACACACACCGGCTCCAAAGCACTCCACCGCCAGGGCTAGGCTGTCTAGAAATCCGCACTGTGTCACTGCATAAGGCAGGTTCCCACTTCACACATCCAGGAAGAAGAAAGCCACCTATGCACTCTGTCAGATCTCAGCAAGACTGTAAAATGACACAAGGAGCTGCTAAGCAAATAGCGGGCAGCAACAATCACCTTAAAAAATTATTTAAGCGGTTTTCCTACCGTCATCTCACTTCCCTCGTCTCCCTCCCTCTCTTCCTCCCCCTCTCTCAGCCTCTTCCCCCCCACCGTCCCCGCCTACACACACACACACACACACACACACACACACACACACTGCAGTTCATCCCTCAGCTTTGCAAGTGGAAGGTGGTGAGCTCCAGGCTGCCTCTGGAACGACAGCCGGCCCAGAACTCATTCGGAGCCCTGACATACGGACATTCTCACCTGCACACACCACCCCCACCCCCACCATCACTGGCTCCCCCTCCCCCTAAGCTCTCACACTCGCCCCCCCACACACACATACACACACACACACACACACTGCAGTTCATCACTCAGCTTTGCAAGTGGAAGGCGGTGAGCTCCAGGCTGCCTCTGGAACGACAGCCGGCCCAGAACTCATTCGGAGCCCTGACATACCGACATTCTCACCTGCACACACCATTCCCACCCCCACCGGCCCCCCTCCCCCTAAGCACTCACATTCGCCCTCGCAGCCTCTCCCCACACAGATCGCGGCGCCGCAGAACACCCAGCAGCCTCCTCAGCCAGAGGAGCACGCCTTACCATTTAACAGGATTCGGGCGGCCTAAGCTCCAGAAACCCCCTCCCCACACAGGCCACGTCCCAGGCACGGCCGGAGGCTGGACCCCTCGCCCGCCGGGAGGGATGCGCTACCTTTGGACTGGCAGTCCGCACAGAACTTGTTATCCTCCTCCAGCAGCAGGTTGGCCAGGACCGCCTGGTACCGATCCACGTCCTTCACCGACTTGCCCGTCATGGCCAGGGTGCCGGCGGGGGCAGAGGGCGACGCGCCCTCCCCGCCCCCAGAAACCCCTGCCTCAGTCGCGAGGTGAGGACTCCCGGTCCCCCACCCAGGGGCACCTCCTGAGCGGGGGAAAGCCCTCCCCACACCCCCGGGCCAGGCCCGGCGCCCCTTCTCTCGTCAGGCGCGCCCGCCCCCCACTCTGCAGCCCCTCAGTGCGGCGCCCCCTGGCGGGCTCAGGGAAAGGCTCGAGTCCAAAGGAGGCTGCCGGACTAGAGACCTTCAGCTCTGGCAAACGGGGCGCGCAGAGACGACCCCCTCGCCGGCCTGTCTGCGGGCCGTGTGTCCCGCGCCTCGGTTTCCCTGGCAGCTGCCGCCTGCTCGGCCACCACCTCGGCCGCCTACTTCCGGCAGCTCTTCCTCTCCACCTCCACCCAGCCCAGCCCGCGCATGCGCCCCGCCCCTACCGCGTCGCACAGGGCTCTTTCCTCGGCTCCGCCTCTCAGGGACCAATCCGGGCAGAAGTGAGGGGCGGAGCTTGGGGTGGGTGGAGGGAGGAGTGGGCACGCCTCTTTCATGTCCTTGGAAAAGAATGAATGGAGCCTGGCAGAAAGCGAGTGTAGGGAGTGGAAGAAAGTGAAGGAAAACAGCAATTAACATTTGCTGAGTTCTTACTATGTGCCAGGCTCTGTGTTAAGCGCTTTATATGAATTATCCCAATATAATCCTCAAAACGTCTCTATGAGTTAAATATTTATCATTCTTATGTAACCTGAGGGTTGTGGCTACTCCAAAATCATCCAGCTTATTCTTTTCTTCAATAGCCAAATGGAGGACCCAACCTCCTAATCCAGGATAAGGGGGACAGCACATCCTCCCCAAGTTTTCAGAGGATTCTGGTCGCCTCTCACTGCTCCCACTGAATTCTGGGTTCCTCTGTTCATTACATTTCCTGCCATCTTTGGACATTGCTTACCTGGTGCCTGGATACTTTCTTTCATCTCTTAAATCCTCCCCAAACAGTGCAGTTTTGTGCAGCAGACTTTCACTGAAGGTTATTTGGAGGGATGTGGTGGAGAGGAAGGGTGATTATAGCAAAACACACAATAGAGAACTACTTAAAATGACTAGTAAACATCAGTGTCCAGGGACGCCTGGGTGGTTCAGTCAGTTAAGCATCTGCCTTCAGCTTAGGTCATGATCCCAGGGTCCTGGGATCGAGTCCTGCATCAGGCTCCTTGGCTCAGTGGGGAGCCTGCTTCCCCTCTGCCTGCAGCTCCCCCTGCTTGTATTCTCTCTCTCTCTCTCCCAAATAAATAAATAAATCTTTAAAAAAAAAACAAAAATAAAAAAATAAACATCAGCCCTCACTACTCAGAACTCCTCCACAAAAGTCCTTTTCTTGGGGTGCCTGGGTGGCTCAGTTGGTTAAGCAGCTGACTCTTGATTTCAGCTCAGGTCATGATCTCAGTGTCCTGGGATAAGCCCCACATGGGGCTCCGTGCTCAGTAGGGATTCTGCTTGAGGTTACTCTCTCTGCCCCTCCCCTCACTCACCCTCTCTCACTCTCTTTCTAAAATAAACAAATAAATCTTAAAAAAAAAAAAAAAAGTCCTTTTCTTTAGGGATTCACCTGCTCCCTGGCAAATGTTTTCATTCATTCATTTACTCAGCAAATTGTTACTGAGAAACTTCTAAGTATCAGGCACTGGACTAGGGGAAAGGGACCAACATGATTCAATTAATGGTTTTAAAAGAGCACTCTGGCTGCCATGGGAAGAATGGATCAAGGAAACTGATTAAAAACAGATGCTCACAGTTCTCTTGAGTGAAACCCTCCCCTCCATCTTTTTATTTTCTCCCAAGCCCAAGCTTCCCTCAAAACTTCCATCTCATCAGAGGAAAACCAACATTTTCTATTACTTTATTAATCAAAATTGTTTAATACTCCATCTAAACCTCTTCCTTTCTAGCCATGCCTAGGAGACTTGATTTTCGTCAACACGTAAGTTCATTAAGGTATTTTTCCTAAACAAAATCTCAGTTATTTCTCTAGAAGGAATTTTACATTTCTCCTGAGCGAATTTTCTCAACCTGCAACCAGTTTGTAATCACCTTTCTTACTTTGACTTATTTAATGTTTCTGACTTTAACACGTGTTTTATAAATGAGCAAACTGAGACTTGGAATAATGAACTCCCTCATCTAGCGAGTAGTAGAGCTGGGATTTTTAACACAGATGTCTGTAATTCCAGAGCCTTAGTACTGTCAGTTTTTGCTTATGTTATTTTTATAATCCTCAGAAAAACCCACTAAGATAGGTATTACCATAATCATGTTTCAAGAAATGATGAAACAGAGGCTCAAGCTGATGGAACGGAGGCTCAAGATTACCCAGTTAATTGTAGTAAATGTGCCTTAGTTCAATCCTCCTCATCTCCATCCCTTCACTATGCAAATAGCCTTTCTGCCTTAGTCTAACCCCAGTTCAATTTGATTTTTCACCCCACTCTCTGGAGAACGCTTTCTCAATAGCAAATCTGATTGAATCACATCCTCCTGCTTAAAACTCCTTTAGTGACTCTCGATCATCTCTGACCATGCATCTCAAATTTTCCCATCTAGTGAGAGACTGCATAGTCTGTTTACAGCACCAGAATGACTGGGTTTAAATCTTCAGCTTCATCTTTACTGTCTGTGTGACTTTGATCAAGTTACTTAACCTCTCTGTACCTCAGTTATTTCATCTATAAAATGGGGATGATGATGATATTAATAGTACCTATTTCATAGAATTATTATGAGGCTTAACTGAGTTAATGACTGTAATATATTTAGAACAGCTCTTGCCACAAAGTGAGTGATAGACTATTAATTCTCTTCGGTAAATATTGCTGACTTTCTGCCTTCTGGCCACATGGTAGGATTTTATTTCCTGGCCCTCTCATGGTTGGATGTGGCCAATGAGTTTGAGCAGAAAGGACACATGTCACTTCACACCCAAATCATTTATTTGCTGCTTTGAGACTCCTCTGATTCTCTTTCCCTCTGGCATGGCAACCATCGGCATTCAAAATGGTGGTTGTCTTAGCTCAGACTGCCATAACTGTAGACTGGGTGGCTTATAAACAACAGAATATATTTCTCACAATTCTGGAGACTGAGAAGTCTGAGATCAACCTACCAACAGATTTCATGCCTGGTGAAATCCCCACTTCCTAGTTCATAAGCTGTCAATTTTCACAGCCTGACACTCGTGGAAGAGCCTTGATTTTCCATTGTTGATGGAGCCCACTAAGAGAAAGCTGGTATCTATGTCAACAGCACTACTTCTTGGTATTCATAGCACCAGGACTCCCCGGGATTCCAGGCAATCCCTTGCCAAGAAGGAAAGAATGACCTCTCCCCAACTCTGTGTCACACATTGTCATTTGGGCCCCAAACTACTTGTGTGCAGTATCACAGTCTTTGTTAAAGACAGCTTGGCTGGCTTTTGAACCTCTCCCTCTAATCTAGGGGATCAGGCCCATCACCAGGGACCCGAGGAGCCTAATGGGAACAGACTTCATGCCATACCAACCTGCTTCTTTGAAACAGTTTGTGCCCCTTACTCCAACTAAATATCTCCCCCTTCCCTCCTCACCCCTGGTTCTACAATATAACCGCCCATTACCATCAGCCAGCACAGATTCTGGGAGAGGGAGGAGGCAGAGTTGTCTGTAGTAGTGTCTGAATCCCAGCCTAACTCAGCACCATTGCAATCTCGATGTATTGTCCCCAGGGGCATAATAATGACCAGACATCACACATGAGCAGTTGCATTCCAACTATGTACTGATGCAGGAAAGTGGGCACCTATAGCCATGTTTCTTGCATTTTCAGGGCCTACAAGGGACTGAGCAAGTATATACCTGGCCTGGGCCTACTCTGGGGACCCTGTTGTATAATGAGAGAAACTCACCCCTCACCACATAGCAGAACACTGGGGAAAAGACGATCTTAAGTTTCCAGGAAGGAAAAAACAAGTCACATGAAAAGGATCAGGAGGGACACCTGGGTGGCTCAATCGGTTAAGCGACTGCCTTCCACTCAGGTCATGATCCCAGGGTCCTGGGATCAAGCCCCACATTGGACTCCCTGCTCAGCGGAGCCTGTTTGTCCCTCTGCCTGCTGCTCCCCCTGCTTGTGCTCGCTCTCTCTCTGATAAATAAATAAATAAATAAATAAATAAATAAATAAATAAATAAATAAAATCTTAAAAAAAAAAAAAGAAAAGAAAAGGATCAGGAATCAGAGTGGCACAGAGTTCTCAACAGCAACTCTGGGAGCCGGGAGACAATGGAACATTGCCTTTAAAATTCTGAGGAAAAAGAGTCACCAACCCAGAATCCCATACCAGCCAAAGCATTCCTCTAGAGGCAGTATTGAACAGAGACACTTCTAGATACACTAGATTTCAAACTTTCACCTCCTGTGCTGGCTGTGCCCCCTTGCCCCTCCACATCCATTCCACTCTTCACCCTACTCTGTGCCCCCAAAGGCCAACTCTGTGTGAGACATCCACTCAACTCCAGGGCAGGCTGGCTTCTGATTGGCTTCAGCCAATAGGAGGCATGACTGGGAAATCAGAGGGCAGAGGTGGAGAGAGGTTGAGCTCTTTTCTCTGCTCCCTCCCTGCTGGCAGAACCATCACATCCCTAAATGACAGCTAGAGTCTTGTGAGCATGGCCCTCTCTTACAGCTGAGGTTCTTCTGGAAATACCCTCTCCTCTTGCCCTTTCAGGCTTTGGGGATAACAGCTTTTGGCTGTTGCTAGCCCCAACATACATCATGTCCCTTGTTGGTGTTTCCAACCCTGCCCATACTTTTTTAAATGGTCCTTTCTTTAGGGGTGCCTGGGTGGCTCAGTCAGTTAAGCATCTGACTCTTGATTTCAGCTCAGGTCTTGGTCTCAGAGTCGTGAATTCAAGCCTTACATTGGGCTCCGTGCTGGGCATGGAGACTACTTAAACAAACAAATGAACAAACAAGCAAACAAAACCCTGGGTCTCGGTGGCTCAGTTGTTAAGCATCTGCCTTAGGCTCAGGTCATGATCCGAGGGTCCGGGAATCCAGCCCTGCATCGGGCTCCCTGCTCAGCTCCCTCTGCCTCTGCCTCTCCCCCTGCGTTTGCTCTCTCACTCTCTCTGTCAAATAAATAAATAAAATCTTTAAAAAAAAAAAAAGTCCTTTCTGTAAACTCTCTTCAATTGCCTCTTTTGCATTGGCCATATGATTCCTCTTGGAACTCTAACCAGGTCACCTCCCCTGCATATCTTGTCAAAAATGACAGAGTAAACCAAGAAAAAGGAAAACACCAAATCCAGAAAACACAGCACTTAGTACAGAAAAAGACCCAGTGTGCTGGTGAAGGGGGATTCCAGGGTGATGGTTATGCAGAATGCCTACTCCTGATTGGAGCCATGGGACAGAAACTTTAGAACAGACAGCACCAAGAAAAATGAAATGTATAGATGAGCTGATGTGTTGGAACTAAAAGGAAGTTCTCTTCTGTCAGAGGATACATGGATGGATTAATCAGAGATTCGTAGAAAATGAAGTGAATAAAAAATGGGGTGATTATTGACTCCAAGGGGAAAAAAGTCTAACCAGAAAAGAGATGTAATCAAAGTTTATCTGTCAATACTATTTAGTCATAATATTACAGACCTCAAGCATTAATTTAACAAAATGTGGGAGAGGAAGTTTATGGCACAGGGAGTAGAATATATAAAAAGAAATCTGAATTCTTATCTTCCATAGCAGGAAGTGAATAAACAAAGATGAAAAGGTATATAATGGTAGTATAAGCATGTCATTTAGGAAAATTTGTAAATTCCAGAAGAAATTTACAAAAGTTGAGAATGGTTGCCTTGGAGGAGTAGGCATCAGGGTTGGTAAGGATGGCGCAGGGCATTATCATGTGTCATTATATGCCTTGTATAACTACTTGACTTTTTAACTATGTACGAGTTTTACTTTGATTAAAAAAATTTTAATTAACCTAATATTTTTAAAACCCCACAATCTTTTTTTTTTTAAAGATTTTATTTATTTATTTGACAGAGAGAGAGATAGCGAGAGCAGGAACACAAGCAGGGGGAGTGGGAGAGGGAGAAGCAGGCTTCCCGCCGAGCAGGGAGTCCGATGTGGGACTCGATCCCAGGACCCTGGGATCATGACCTGAGCCGAAGGCAGACGCTTAACAACTGAGCCACCCAGGCGCCCTAAAACCCCACAATCTTACCATTATGAATGCTCATTGATGCTAAGAGATGTTTCAAACTATTTCCTGTTGAGGCAGTTTTTACTCCATGCTAAGTTAGCCTTGGATGAGCATTCCTCTGGATTTTTCTCTCCTTTTGCCCGTTCCACAGTGCCCAGCTCTCTGTAAGTCCAGAATGCTTTTGAAGATACATCATAAGAAACCCAACTAACCATAGCTTAAATAAACAGTGGCTTTTTGACAGAACAAGAAATCCAGAGGCAGGGCAGTTACTTACATTTATTCAGCTTCCTGACAAGGCCATCAGCATCCAGACTCTATCATCCTGTTTTGCCATCATCAGCCTGTGGAATTTTCATCCTCATGTTCAGTGGATCTCATAGTGTATTTCCAGCCCAACAGCAGCAGCATCACCTGGAAATTTGTCAGAAATGCTCATTCCCAGTCCTACTCCAGACCTAGAAACCAGTAACTCTGGGGGTGAGGCATAGTAGTCTATACTTTAAGAAGCCCTTTGGATGGTACTGATGCACACTCAAGTTTGAGACCACTGTTCATGCAAATCGCCTCATGGTCACAAAATAGTTGCCACAGTTCCAAACATCACAACATCTTTGAAGGCAGGAGGAAGGGAAAAGGAATGTCTCCAAATCTGGTTGTTCCTTTTATCAGGAAAGCAAAACTTTTCCTAGAAACTCCCAACAGACTTTCCCTTAGGACTCCTGGGCCAAAACTAGATTTCATGGCTCAACACCTAACTACAAAGGCAGCCAGGGAAGCATGGATCTAGCTTTCCAGCCCCTTCAGTGGGAGGCAGCAGGAGAGAAAGGGCTGGGAATGGCTGTGGCCAGCCAGAAGACAACGTCTGCCACAGGGCCTATGGTTGTCAGGGCCACAGATAACAGCATTCCTGAACCCCACCTGGGAGAACAGCAGAAGATCTTAACACTCATCTGCAAAAGTAGGCTTAGAACTTCCAAATTCTTCCTGTGGGAGAATCTAAGACATAGAAATCTCATTCTTACTGATGTTTTCTGCCTCTCATGGAATAGTTCATTATGTCAAAAGAATCCCTTTCCATCAGAAATGAGCAGGGGGAAAAAAAAAATGAGCAGGGGAAAGAACAGGAGGCAAGAGAGGACCAAAAAACAAAAACAAAAACCTGTCCAGCCACATTGGCTTAAAGAAAAACTTCTTATATTTTAACATAGAGATTTGACGTTCTGACCACTTTGATACCATTGACAAAGCAGCCCATCAAAATACCCTGTTTGGATGCACATCACACAAAAAAAGAAGTGCTTAACTCTGCCTTAATAGAGTTAATCACAGTTTCCAGGCAATCAGGGAGAACATGCCAGGCAGGGAGATTAGCATGCATGAAAGTGCAGAAGTGAGAAAGGAGAATTGCAAATTGTTAGGGAGGATGTATGTGGCGAGCATCAGGAGAAGCTGGAGAAGAAGCAGAGGTCAGATCACAAAGGGCCTTGTGTGCTGGGCTGAGGTTGGACTCCACAGTTTTCCTAATATCATTAAAGCTCAGAGAGTATCTTTATCTGGGTCCACAGATGGACTTTGGGACTTTGTCAACACTCTGCAATTATATGACAAGTTTCATGGCTGTGTGGGTATGTGTACTTTTCTGAGGAGTGGGTGCTAGATTTGCAAAGACATGTGTAACCCAGACTAATTTAGGAATTACTTCTTTAAGGAGTCAAGGAATTAGTCATTTTTTTTTTATCACCAGAATAAATTCAGACTCTAGATTCTAGATCCAGGTTAACTAGAAAAGGACAGAGCTCAGACTAGAACCAGGATTCCATTTTCCCATCCAGAGCCCTTTCCTTTGCAATTTTTGCAATGGACAATCTCCAAGAAGTGCCAAGAGAAGGACAGGTTCTCCTCCAGTATGTGAGAAATGCTAAATGCTAGCCAGGTCACAGAGTTCCTTTTCTCTCCAAAAACCTCTCAGTCCTGTCTCTGTCACCATTCCCATACAATGAGAAAGGAAGGGATGGGACATCTGTGAAGAGAGATCTACTGGCTTCCCATCACAGCTGGGACACTCCAGAATGGCACCCCAGGAAGGCACCAGAAAATGGAACAGGAGTGGATTTTTCCAAGGGAAGTGGGATGAGTGCAACGGAATTTGTCCATGATTTACCCCTGTGATTCCTGGCAAAGAGTAGGATCACTGGGTCTGCTCCCAACCTTGAGTCTTCCGAAGTCTCATCTCTGGAGGCTTGCGATCATTATTTGTAATGAGTGGGCAAGCACAGTGGGTGGGGCAGAATATTATCACTTATTTTTCTTAACTCAAAAAGAAATTACTTTACAAAAATCACGGTGAACAACAGAAGTTTAAAAACATTTGTTTTAGAAGAGGACACAGAAATGTCCTTCACATGACTAAACCTGCTCACCAATGATGTTATTTTGGTTCTTTTGGATTAATTCCTGAGTTTTATGTTCCCACCTTAACACGGAATAATCAGGAAAAGTGTGAAAATTCAAAAGTGAAATAAAAAATTTTATCAGTTAAAAAAAAAAACTTTGGAAATATTCATCCAAATAGACTCAACAGACCTCAACAGTTAGTGCCCTTGATTAGGTAGGAACAACCCCCGACCCAGCGAGTCGGGGCCCTACTTACCCAAACATATGACAGAACTAGTGCCTGAACAGGAAGTGGCCCAGATTTGCAAACTACCACACAAATTCTGTTTTGCACTGTCTTCCTCTTGTTTTGTCTCTTACCAGAAAGACATGTCAGCCCACTTTCCTCTATTCCCAAAGTCCTCACTGATTCCTGGATCTCTTCTGGTCATGCTCTTATGGTGTCATGGGGTAGGGACCTCAGGTTTGTTCATTGCCCTTTGTACCCTTTGCTAATCTCCAACATGGTGTGATGCGTCAGATCTGAGTCCTGCGTATCTGATGCTAATGCACCCTGAGGCACAGCTGGTTCTGTCTGGGTACGCTGCTGATCCCTGCTGAACGTCATGGCCAGGGAAACCAGTGATTTCTCTGCTGGCTCACCTGGCCTGGTCTCTGGTACTGATGATGTGCAGCTATTGGCTTCCTCCTGTGGTGCATTCAGTACATTCAGAGCACCTAGCTGGGCTACCATTCCATGGCTTTTTGAGACTGGGATCCCATGGCCACATACCTGCTCCTCCTCACTAGAGGGAGATTCACCCCCACAGCCTCTCAGAGGGCTGGAGAGTCCACCCCATCAACCTCAACCCTGTGGAATGGTTGAAGACAACACTTCTCTTCTTTCTGACTTACCAGCCCTCTGCCATTTCCAACAGCTGTCTATGAGCTACCATGTTGGGAAATGTGCACCTGTAAGTGACCTGAGAAAGGATGGGGGAACGGTGCTTGGACTGCAGAGAAAATATCATGAGGATTAGAAATCATAAAGAGCCCCCTCCATTTATTCGATGTGTGACCTCAGACAAGCAAGTTACTTAACCTCTGTGTGCCTCAGTGTCCTCATCCTTAACATGGGATTAGAAGAGTAGTTACAAAAATTTGAAATAATGTATGAGATGGATCTGGGATATTGTAAGTATTTAACAAGTGATGTCTATCTTTATTATTAACTAAGAACAGCAGAGCTATTTGGCCCTCCACTTTATCACTGAAGTCATAAAAGCTTATGCATTAAACAACACAGCAGCAACATCAACAACAAAAAGCAGAAATAGTGATCTCAGAAAAATTCACAGAAATGTATTTGTGAGAGAATTTAATAAATTAAAAGTCCCAGTAGAAAAGCAGGGTAGGTGATATGAGCAGGCACTTTGATTAAAGAAAAAAAATGATCAATAAACATGAAAAAATTTGCTCTCACTAGAAACAAATATGAATTAATGAAATAATAAAATCAGTTTCATCTGTCATGTTGGCAGAGGATTTAAAATTATGATACCCTCATCTGGGCTGGGAGATAGAAAACCAGTAATCTTATATATCGCTGGAGGGAGGGATATGTGACTTATTTACCCAAATCTGGGGAACAATTTAGGAATATATATTAGATGTCTCAGAATAGTGCATATCCATGATGATTACAGTTTTAGGAATTTATCCTAAAGCAGTAATTATAGCTGAATGCAAGGATATTCTTTAAGCACTATTTATAATACTGAAAAATTGGAAACACACCAAAATCAGTTTTTAAAAGGTGACTATCTAGAGGTTATCACCACAGAGTTTCCTAAGGATAAAAACTATAGTAGAATTCACATGTACAAAAGAATTGAATCTATATGTTAAAAAATCAAAAAGTATATTTAAAAGCAAGCAGCAAACTGGAAAAATATGTACCACAAAATTGGCAAATTAAGATCCTACCACTACAAATTGAAAAGCCCTCATAGAAAAATAGACAAAGAGTTAGTTCTCTGAAGGCAATTCACAGAAAAGGTATAAATGGTTAATAAACGTAAGAAAAATATTTAGCCTTATTAAAAGAAAGGCACCAAGTCAGCAAAAGAAGTTTAATTATAATACCCAGTGCTGTTAAGGATATAGGGAACTATATACTTTCACTTATTGGAAGTTTAAATTGCTTTAAAAAAATTTTCTGGAAAACCACCAGCAGTATATTAAACAGCTTTAAAAAAAAAATCAGACCCTGTGTTCCAATGCTAGCACTCTACAAAGGAAACGATCCCAAAAATCCATAAAGAATTACATATTATAACTCTCCTCACAGCATCATTCACAGTTTTGCAAATGTAGAAGCTAGTTATGTATTTCTGTAGGGGTGGAGGGGGAGGGCAGGGAGACCAGTTGCATTGGTCTCATCTAGTGCCTCATGCATATTCTGGTGGAAACCACAGATAGATATAAAAATGATTTGAGGGACGCCTGTGTGGCTCAGTCGGTTAAGCGTCTGCCTTCGGCTCAGGTCATGATCCCAGGATCCTGGGATCGAGCCCCGCATGGGGCTCCCTGCTCAAGGGGAAGCTGGCTTCTCCCTCTCCCACTCCCCCTGATTGTGCACACATGCTCTCTCTCTCTCAAATAAATGAATAAAATCTTTTTAAAAATGATCTTAAAAGTATGACATATAGTAAAAATACCAGGTGTGAAGACTATTTTTCTTTTTTTTAATTTTTTTAGAAGATTTTATTTATTTATTTGACAGAGAGAGACACAGCAAGAGAGGGAACACAAGCAAGGGGGAGCAGCAGAGGCAGAGGGAGAAGCAGGCTCCCAAGGAGCGGGGAGCCCATTGTCATGGGACTCGATCCCAGGACTCCGCGATCATGACCTGGGCAGAAGGCAGCCACTTAAAGACTGAGCCACCCAAGTGCCCCTGAAGACTATTTTTCTAATATGATATATAAGAGGAGGGAAAAACTCTAACTTCACACTTTTCCCCTCCCCCTGCCTTCCAGCCAGCTGCAATTTCAGTTCTTCTAAGAGTCAGGATTCTCCTCCCCTCTGGGCCTCCATTTGCTGTTCCCCCTGCCCGGAAGACCACACCTTACTCCACACCCCTCATCCTCGCCTCATCTCTCCTCTTCCTTTGGCCAGCTCCCACTCAGATCTAGACCCCAAATCATAAGCCTAAACCCTGGAAACATAAAGATTGGTTGTATTAAAAAAAAAAAAAGTCAAACTCCTCTCAAGAATACTGTGTGTAACTGATGGGTGGGGATGGAGGGTTTGAGACTCCAAGGTTTTGCTCAAGTAACTACTGAAGGTGATGTAAACAACTTCTTTTTTAAAAACAAAGATTTTATTTATTTATTTGAGAGAGAGAGCAAGCAAGCATGAGCAGGGGGAGTGGTAGAGGGAGAAGAGAAGCAGACTCCCCACTAAGCAGAGAGCCTGATGCGGGGCTCAATCCCAGGACCCGGGTATCATGATCTAACCTGAAAGCAGACGCCCAGTCAACTGAGCCACCCAGGCTGAAAGCAGACACTTCACCAACTGAGCCATCCAGGCACCCCGCAACCAACTTCTAAAGAGGATCGGTGAGGGGCGCCTGGGTGTCTCAATTGGTTAAGCATCTGCCTTTGGCTCAGGTCATGATCCCAGGGTCCTGGGATCGAGCCCCGCATCAGCCTTCCTGCTCAGCGGGGAGCCTGCTTCACCCTCTCCCACTCCCCCTGCTTGTGCTCTCTCTCTCTCTCTCAAATAAATAAATAAAATCTTAAAAAAAAAAATAAAGAGGAAGGGTGAGTCTAGTCAATAGCAGAACTTTTGTTTTGCAAGTTTGGGGCCAGAGCTGAATTGCTTAAGATATAATGAGAAAGAAAGAGAATACTTGCCCCAATAGGCCTTCTTCTCCAACCTTTCTTTTTATAGTATTCATCCTCTCTGCTAAATAAATTTCTGAATAAATTTAGAATAAATATTTAAAGACTCTTGGCTTAAGTGGTGCCAAATTAATATCCTGCCCCAGACACTCAAGGAAACATCCAGTGTGTTTCTGCTTATCTGCACAGTGCAGCCAAAACATCACTTTCATTGTTGCAGGCTCAGTACTAAGCACTCTAAAAAAAGCTTACAGAATGAGTAAGTAATGGGATGCAGTAGAATGGAGACATGACTGGTTCTTTCAGAGAGATGTAATAGGAAACTAGGAACCTAAAAAAGAAGACCGTGACATAAGCCCATTTTGTAAACTGGGGTGTTCCATTCTCAGCCAGCTGCTTCCTGCCGTAGGGGGGCCAGCATGACCCGGTGGAAATAGCTCAGAACTGAGATTCAAGAAAGCTGATTTCTTTTTCTTTTCTTTTCTTTTTAAGATTTTATTTATTTATTTGACAGAGAGAGACACCATGAGAGAGGGAACACAAGCAGGGGGAGTGAGAGAGGGAGAAGCAAGCTTCCCAAGGAGCAGGGAGCCCGATGCAGGGCTCGATCCCAGGACCTTGGGATCATGACCTGAGCTGAAGGCAGATGCCTAATGACTGAGCCACCCAGGTGCCCCAAGAAAGCTGATTTCTTTCTTTTTTTGAAATTTTAATGCCAGCATTAACATACACAGTGATTCAACAATTCCATACATTAGTGCTCATCGTGATAAATGTCCTCTTCATCCCCTTCACCTATTTCACCCATCCCCCTACCCCCCTCCCCTCTGGTAACCATCGGTTTGCTCTCTATAGTTAAGAGTCTTATTTTTTGGTTTGTCCCTTTTTTTCTTTGTTCGTGTGTTTTGTTTCTTAAATTCCACATGTGAGTGAAATCATATGGTATTTGTCTTTCTCTGACTTATTTCACTTTACATTATACCCTCTAGATTCATTCATGTCATTGCAAATGGCAAGATTTCATTCTTTTCTGTGGCTGAGTAATATTCCTGTGTGTGTGTGTGTGTGCGCACGCACATATACATACCACATCTTTATCTTTTCATCTACCGATGGACACTTGGGTTACCTCCATATGTTGGCTATTGTAAATAATGCTGCAGTAAACATAGGGGTGCTTATCTCTTTTCAAATTAGTGTCTTCATATTCTTTTTTTTAAAGATTTTTTTATTTTATTTATTTATTTGGGAGAGAGAGACAGAGGGCACAAGAAGTAGGGTCAGAGGGTGAAGAAGACTCCCTGCTGAGCAGGGGGCCCGATGCTGGACTCAAACCCAGGACTCCAGGATTATGACCTGAGCCAAAGGCAGTCGCTTAACCAACTGAGCCCCCAGGCGCCCCAGTGTTTTCATATTCTTTGAGTAAACAGCCAGTAGTAGAATTATCGGATCAAATGGTCTATTGTTAATTTTTTGAGGAATCTCCATACTGTTTTCCACAGTGTCTGCACCTCTTTGCATTCCCACCAAAGGGTTCCTTTTTCTCCACATCCTCACCAACACTTATTGTTTCTCATGTTATTGATTTTAACCATTCTGACAGGTGTGAGGTGGTATCTCACTGTAGTTTTGATTTGCATTCCCCTGATGATGAGTGATGTTGAGCATCCTTTCATGTGTCTGTTGCCCCTTTGTATGTCTTCTCTGGAAAAATATCTGTTCATGTCTTCTGCCCATTTTGGATTGGATTATTTGGGTTTTTTGGTGTTGAGTTGTATAAGTTTTTCATATATTTTGGATACTAACCCTTTACCTGATATGTCATTTGCAAATACCTTTTCCCATTTAGTAAGCTGTCTTTTAGTTTTGTTCCTTGTTTCCTTCACTGTGCAGAAGCTTTTTATTTTGGTGTGGTTCCAATAGTTTATTTTTGCTTTTGCTTCCCTTGCCTCAGGAGACATATCTAGAAAAATGTTGCTACAGCCAATGTCAGAGAAATTACTGCCTGTGCTCTCTTCTAGGATTTTTATAGTTTCAGGTTTCACATTTAGGTCTTCAATCCATGTTGAGTTTATTTTTGTGTATGGTGTAAGAAAGTGATCCAGTTTCATTCTTTGGCAGGTAGCTAGCCAGTTTCCCCAACACCATTTAAAGAGACTTTCTTTTTCCCATTGCATATTCTTGCCTCCTTTGTCATAGATTAATTGACCATATAATCATGGGCTAATTTATTGTATCTTCCATTCTATTGATCTATATGCCTATTTTTGTGCCAGTACCATACTGTTTTGATTTCTACAGCTTTGTAGTATATCTTGCAATCTAGGATTGTGATACCTCAAGTTTTGTTCTTTTTCAAGGTTGCTTTGGCTATTTGGAGTCTTTTGTGTCATACAAATTTTAGGATTATTTGTCCTGGTCCTGTAAAAATTGCTATTGGTATTTTGATAGGGATTGCACTAAATGTATAGATTGCTGGGGCCCTCAGTGGCTCAGTCTGTTAGGCGGCTGACTCTTGATTTTGGCTCAGGTCATGATGTGGTTGTGAGATCGAGCTGAGCCCCATGTCAAGGTCCACACTCAGCATGGAGTCTGCTTGTCCCTCTCCCTCTGCTCCTCCCCCACTCATGCTTTCGCAATCTCTAAAATAAATAAATAAATAAATTTTTTTAAAAACGTGTAGATTACTTTGGGTAGTATAGTTTTTTTTTAAGATTTTTTTTATTTATTTGACAGAGACAGCACAAGCAGAGGGAGAGAGAGGGAGAAGCAGGCTCCCTGCTGAGCAAGGAGTCCGATGCGGGACTCGATCCCAGGACCCTGGGATCATGACCTGGGGCCGAAGGCAGCCGCTTAACTGACTGAGCCACCCAGGCGTCCCAGTATAGACATTTTAACAATATTTGTTCTCCCAATCCATGATCATGGAATGTCTTTCCAATTCTGTGTATCGTCTTCAATTTCTTTCATCGGTGCTTTATAGTTTTCAGAGTATAAGTCTTTTACCTCTTTGGTTAAGTTTATTAAGAAAGCTGAGAGGGGACATTTTTAAGAGGTTGGAATCTGAATGCTATTTACTATTTTGGTTTTTTTTTTCCAAACAACAATAAAAATTAAAGCAAATAAGCGTCAACCTTTCAAGTCTCTTTCCATCAATAGAAAGGAAACTCCTCCTTGACTAATCTGGATTGTGACAGCAGCAGGTCAAAGTGTTGCCTCCTGAGCTGGGAATGAGCTAAAACCAGCACAGGCATTAGTGGTCTGGCCCGCTGCTCAGCCTTCTCGCTTCTGCCACTCCCATTCACAGCTCAGATGGCTTCCCCTAGCATGATGATTGCCTTCAACACCTCTGCCAAAATCCTTGAGCAAGTCTTGCAATGAGAGCTCACAAAACAGGTGTGAGCTGGAAGGAATCGTGCCCATTAACTTCTCAAAGCAAACACACATGAAGAATTTCATAGTGGACCTGGGCTGGGCACTGAGGACACAGCAAAGAGGCAGACACAGTCCTGCCCTCATGGCATTTGCAGTCTACTAGAAGAGGCTGAGAAGTTCACGGTCATGCCAATGCCATATGATACACCCTGATGGGGGAAGTGCTGGAACATGCTGCAGGAGAGGGAGGGGAAGCCTGCTTCTCCCTCCTCCACTCTTTCCTTTCTCTTTCTACCTTCTAAAGGCTTCCCACATCCCTTGGCTCGTGGCCCCCTCCACAACCCAGGGAAGGCTTCCGGAAGAGGATGATGCCTAAACTCGACCTGAAGAACAGTAAGAGTGAGCTAGCTGAGCCGTGATCTTGATGGCATCATGGAAACTGCGAGGCTGCCAACAGCCAGTGTGGCTGCAAAGCAGGGTGCTTGGGGCGCGAGGGAGGGAAGGGTGGGAGGTAGTGTTTAACAGAAAGAACAACCAGATCACAAAAGTTGTTCTAGGTCAGCCCAAGTAGGAATTTGGTCTGTATCCTGAAGTCCATGGGGAGCCATTACAAGTTGTAAACAGGAGACAAACATGACCAATTCTGTTCGGAGAGACCACATTGGCTAACACTTGGAGGGTGTGTGGGCAGAAAAATGCTCCTTCCAGATGTCCATGTCCCAGTCCCGGGAACCAGTGAATATGTTACAGGACACGGCAGAAGGTTTGGGTGATTAAATTAAAGCTCTTGAGGAGACTGTCCTGGATTAACCAGCTGGGCTCGACGTAACCACAAGCATCTGTGAAAGTGGATGAGGGAGGAAGAAGAGAGAAGCAGAGGAGATTTTGTGATGGAAGACTGGTCAAAGATGTATCGTTGCTGGTTTTGGGGATGGAAGAAGGGTGCCACAAGCCAAGGGATGTGGGAAGCCTTTAGAAGGTAGAAAGAGAAAGGAAATAGACCCCTCTAGAGTCTCCAGAAAGGAAGGCAGACCTGTTCACATTTTGATTTTATCCCAGTTTGATAGGACTATGGATGTTAAAGGATGTTAAAGGCTCTGCGCATAACAGCTAAGAAGAAAATGAGGAACACATTATTGGAAACCCATTCCATAGTAGCAAGAAGCCTCAAATCGCATGTCCTGCAGTCATGTGGAAAGCAGTATTTATGAATAATGAAGTTGGGTATTTAGCTGAGAAGATTTCCAAGCAAAGCGTTGAAGGGTGTGGCCTGGCTTCTTGCTGCTCGTGGTAAACAGGAGGGGACACAGATACACTGAGAAAAGAACCATCAAACAAAAATGAACCGGGAGGGGCGCCTGGGTGGCTCAGTCATTAAGCGTCTGCCTTCGGCTCACGTCATGGTCCCAGGGTCCTGGGATCGAGCCCCACATCGGGCTCCCTGCTCCTCGGGAGGCCTGCTTCTCCCTCTCTCACTCCCCCTGCTTGTGTTCCCTCTCTCGCGGTGTCTCTCTCTGTCAAATAAATAAATAAAACCTTAAAAAAAAAAAAAAACGAACGGGGCTTGGTGATGTAGGGGAATTCGCAGCCTATCTAGATTGCAAATGATATTAAAATGAAGAGAGTCACTGTCAGGAAAAGGGTGCTCTAGAAAAAAAGCTGAGGGTGTGACTGTAGCATCTCTGAAAGATCCGAAGGTCCAAGTAGGTGGTCACGTAAAAGGCTTTTTGAAGAGCTTTAGTGTGTGACTCATAGATCACATCAGCTGTCTCAACAGACAAAAACAGAAATGGGATTATCCAGGGAACACCTGTGAAGGAGCCTCTGGTATAAGGGAGCGAATCTCTGAGACATACACCAGAGACCCACAGGGTTCTTGAGACTTTTATACCGGGAGAAACAGTGGAACCCGGACTGAAAGGAACAGAGAGAGTCTGAAATGAAAGAAGGCTGCAGGACTCCCAAAATTCTGCAGGCAGGAGACAATGGTCCGGCTGAAAGTGGGTACTGTCTTTCATGAGAAAGAAAAAAAATGACACAGAGGGCTGAGCCTTGAGCTACAGAGTGTTATCTTAGGCCTTGAAGCTTAATGGAGTTTGTCCAACCTAATTTTGAAATTACGTGGAAACCATGACTCCTTTATTTCTTCCATTTTCTCTCTGTTTGCACAGGAATGTCTGTAACTGTGACCATATGCCAGTCCTGACATTCTATTCTGGGAGCAGAGAACTTGTTTTCTAGTTTCATGGGTCCACAGATAGAGAGGAGCTCCACCCAGCATAGATTACACTGAGTCTCACCCGATACCTAATAGAGATGATATTGCTGATAAGACTCGGGAATGTGAGCTGATGAGATTTAGATTTTGGACTTTGAGTTGATACTTTAATGGGCTGAGACTTTGAGGCACTTTTGGGAACTGTTTGGAAAGAGGTAAGTGTATTTTGCATGTAGGTCAGACAAATATTGGGGGGTCAGAGAGAGGACTGTGGTAGGCAGAATAGGAACCCTCCAAGGATGTCCACACCTTAATCCCCAGAACCTGTGGATTTATTTGTTAGATTACATGGCAAGAGGGTCTTTGTGGATATAATTAAGTTAAGGATCTTGTGATGGAGAGATTATCCTAGATTATCTGAGTGGGTCCAGTGCAAACACAAGGGTCCTTAAAAGTAGAAGATGAAAACAGAAAAGTAGAGGGACATCCAACTAAGGGAGAATGATCAGAGAGATGTAACTTTTCTGCCTTTGAAGATAGAGGAAGGGGGTCATAAATCAAGGAATGTGGGAAGCCTCTAAAAGGTAAAAGTATTAGGAAATGGACTCTCCCCTAGAGCTTCCAGAAGGAAACACAAGAAGTTAAGAAGGGTAAAACTGAAGCCGAGAGTCAAATTCAGAGGTGGCTGTAATAATCCAAGCAAAAGAGGATGGTGTCCAGGGTGAGGCAGTTGCAGTGGGGAGAGAGAGAGAGGTGGAAGGATTAGATAAACATATATGAGTATTGTGACTGGAGCGTGGTGATAAAACCAGGAGAGGAAAGAGGGTAGAGTCAAGGCTGACACCCATATTTTTGGCGTAAGCAATAGGACAGAGAAACCATTGGCTGTGTAGGCCACACAGGAAGAAGAGCGGGTTTGGGAGCCAACAGATAATTCCATTTTGAACATATCAATGGCCTACAGAACATCCAAGAGGCAGTTGGATAAGCGGGGCTGAAGCTCTGCAGAAGACATAGAGGTGATAGTTAAAGTCGGAGGAGGGGGTAAGATGGGCCAGGAAGAACATGGGGAGTAGGAAGAGAAGAACAGGACAGGATGCTTCAGACTGGTAAGCAGGTGTGCAGAGAAAGGAAACCCACAAAGGAGCCTCAGAAGGAACATCTAGAGAGGTAAGAGGAAAACCATGAGAAAATAGCTCATGGAAGTCAGCATCACAGTCTGTCAATGTTGCACCTGCACTGGGAGACAATCAGATGGAACAAATAGGGGGTCAGGTGGAACCAGGAGCATGATTGGGCAGCTCAGAGGAGTTTGGAGGAGCTCTGCTCTAGTGCAAGAAGCAAGTACAGTGGTTGACACTTTCTGCCCAGGCAAATGAGGGCGGCCAGAGTACAGGCGAGCAAACCTGCCGACTGGAGCTCAGCCTAGAATGGGTACCTGGTTCCCTTCCAGGAAGGGATTCTAGCAGGGAAGGGGGCCCATGTCACCTACACTGTGTTCTAAACACTAGCCCTGTTCCCTGCCTTTGCTTACAAAGTTCCTTCTGCCTAAAATAAATATCCAAAGCTTGCTTGGCACTGTGCTAAGCACTTCTGGGACATCAAGAGGCATTGGTGTTCTCCCCATCTTACAAATGAAGAAACCGGGGCGCCTGGGTGGTTCAGTCATTAAGCGTCTGCCTTCGGCTCAGGTCATGATCCCAGGGTCCTGGGTCGAGCCCCACATCGGGCTCCCTGCTCCGCGGGAAGCCTGCTTCTCCCTCTCCCATTCCCCCTGCTTGTATTCCCTCTCTCGCTGTGTCTCTCTCTGTCAAATAAATAAATAAAATCTTTTAAAAAAAAATTAAGAAACCGAGACGCAAAGCGGTGAAATGACTTGCCCAAGGTCACACGATCAGGACACAAGTCTAGCCGAATACAAACTCTAAGCTCTAATTCCGCAAAAGCCATGATCTCTCCCTCCCTGAGTTCCCACCGTGTTTTATTTTCTTCTCTCCCCATTTTATCTCCCTATGAATTTTTCTCCCTGAGAAAAGGGCTTTTATTCAACTTGTCAGGTTGTCGGCATTGTGTATTGCAGAAGAGAACCACTAGGTGGCGCTAAAGTACCAGACAGCCTGATTTCCTGCTGACCAGGGGTTGGACTCCCTGAAGAACCGGGGAACCGCGGCGGGGATGAGGGGTTGCGTAGGGAGGACAAGGGAGCCTGACCTTTACTTCTTGTTCTCCACGCCCACCCCTCCTCCCCATCAGAGCTGGGGAGGAAAGAGCAAGAGATTCGAAGATTAGGGATTAGAGGTCTGAGGATTGTAAAATGGAGTGGCCCCGGCCTCAAGTCAAACAGAAGATTCTAAGAATTGAGGACCAGCAAAATAAAAGCTTGTGGCAAGCTTGTGGCTGGGGCTGGATTTCAGCCCTTTTTTTTTTTTTTTTTTTTTTTAGGGTAGAGCCCAAACTGCTGTGACCTTCGGGGAAAAGGGAGGAAATGCACGTAATTGGTACTCACCATGAGCCAGAAATGGTGGAAATACAACTGGGTGCCCTTGGGAAAACCACTTATTCCTCTAAGCCTCAGTCTTTACATAAAATGGGGTTAATCACGGGACCTACTTCATTGAGGACTTAAGGTTGTTGACTGAAGGACTTTGAGGTTGTGAGGACTTAACAACAAAAGGCACAGAACAGACTAGTACACTATCTGTCCTATAGCAGGTGCTCAATAAGTATGATTATAAATATACAATAATTATAATATAAATATGTAAGTGATACATTTTATTAGTAGTAACTAGTAGTTCCGAGGGGAGTCTGGCTGGCTCAGTCCGTGGAGCATGCGACTCTTGGTCTCGGGGCTGCAAGTTCAAGCCCCACATTGGGTGTAGAGCTTACTTTAAAAAAATAAAATTGGGCGCCTGGGTGGCTCAGTTGGTTGAGCGACTGCCTTCAGCTCAGGTCATGATCCCAGGGTCCTGGGATTGAGCCCCGCATCGGGCTCCCTGCTCTGAGGGGAGTCTGCTTCTCCCTCTCCCACTCCCCCTGCTTGTGTTCCCTCTCTCGCTGTGTCTCTCTCTGTCAAATAAATAAATAAAATCTTTAAAAAAAAATAAAAATAATAAAAAATAAAATTAAGGGCGCCTGGGTGGCTCAGTCAGTTAGGCGACTGCCTTCGGCTCATGTCATGATCCTGGAGTCCCTGGATCGAGTCCCGCATCGGGCTCCCTGCTCAGCAGGGAGCCTGCTTCTCCCTCTGACCCTCCCCCCTCTCATGTGCTCTCTGTCTCTCTCATTCTTTCTGTCTCAAATAAATAAATAAAATCTTTAAAAATAATAATAATAAATAAAATTAAATTAAATTAAATCTTTGCAATAATTAGTAGTTCCTAGCTGCCCTTTTTATGATTATGTCAATTATTTATTTATTTCCTCACACTATAGACCTGATACATAGCAGGTCCTTGGGAAATATTAGTGGAACAAAACATTAAAAAAATGAATTTCATTCATGTTCTCTGGGCTACTCCAGCTTGTAGAGTCTGGAAGAGGTGGAGTCTTTAAGGACCCACTAAGGATAACCACACCCAGAACAGTGCCTGGGGACAGAGGAAATGCTTAGTAAGTACTTTAGAGAGGAGAGAGGGAATGAGGAAAGAAGGAAATGAGGGAGGAATAGAGAAAGGAAGAGGAATGAAAGAAAAGCTTAAGGAGGTTTTGAGTTAAGCTAAGGATCTCTAAGAAGGGGCTGCAGACAGGATCCTTTGCAAAATGCTTAGTAGAGTTAATATCAATATATGCTAGGCCCCCACGGTCCTCCAGATTTCCCCCAAATACAGCCCTCAGCACACTTCTTTCTTATTTGAGCCCTTGTCGCCCAGTGTGAGCTCTGTGAAGGCAGGAACTATGTCTATATTACTCAAAAGTATACATACCTTGTACAAAGCAGATGTTCACTAAATAGTTGTTTAATTGCTAAAGTGGGCTGAGTTCCAGTTCTGATCATGGTGCAGTAAATTGTCAAAATATGTAACAAAAAACTGTAAAGTGGCCAAAAGCAAGCATAAACTGGAGGAGGATTCAGCATTTAAAAGAAGGGAACCACACTAGATATGGTCCACATTGATATGGATTGTCTGCCAAGGGGATCCCTTAGTCTTCACAGCACAGACAAGCTAAAATTCAAGTAAAAACCCAGGATTCTATGGGTTTGATGAATCAGAAGACGGAGTTCAGGGCAGCCACAGTGGCTAAAAGATTGAGGGAAAACCTCCCAAAACAAAAAAGCCACAAGGAGGGATGGCCAAAAATCTGTCCATCAACTCCCTTCGAATTCAAGGCTAACCCCTGAATTGCACAGGCACAGACAAGACTCCAAATAACCCATGTGGAAATCAGTGATTGGGAGGATGAAAGAACTGAGCGAAGATTTCAGCTGCTGCCCACTGCAAGGAAGACAGTTTGGAGCTTAAGTTATGCCAACGTAGAAGTGCTTGGTAAACACCTGGAGCATTCTATTGAAGTCCCAGAAGGTGATATAGGAGAAAATCCTATTTCGTGTAACTAAGAGATATACCTGAGGATTAGGAGCAAAGCTAAAAGCAGAATTAACCTAACAATGCGTAAAACTCAGCATACATAAATTCAAGATGATCCACCAGTAAATTGACTGTTGGCTGAAAAAACATTTGGCACTCTCCAGAGGAATAGAACACAATTCAGAGTCTCTACAACACATCATTTGTGCTAAGTATACAATAAAAACTAAGAGACATGCAAAATGAGCAAACGAGAAACCAGGAAAATGTAATCCGAGGTCAAATAGAAAAATAAGTCAATAGAAACAGAGCCATAGACAACCCCCAGATATTGGAATTAGCAGCCAAGGACTTAAAAATAACCATGAAAAATATGGTTACGTGTCTATTAAAAAGCTCCCACCGGGGCGCCTGGGTGGCTCAGTCGGTTAAGCGTCTGCCTTCGGCTCCGGTCATGATCCCAGGGTCCTGGGATCAAGCCCCACAACGGGCTCCCTGCTCGGTGGGAAGACTGCTCTCCCTCTCCCACTCCCCCTGCAGCGGGGAGCCTGCTTCTCCCTCTCTCTCTGCTGCTCTCCCTGCTTGTGCTCTATCCCTCTCTATCTCAAATAAATAATCAAATCTTAAAAAAAAATTTTTTTTAAAAAGCTCCCACCATAGAACCTAGAAGAAGAGTAAAATCCAAAGCAAGAAGAATGAAGTAATTAAAAAAGATAACAAGAGAAATAAAATTGAAAACAGAAAACAATAGAGAAAATCAATGAAATTAAGAACTAGGCCTTTGAAAAGACCAATAATACTGACAAAGCTCTAGCAAGACCAACAAAGAAAAAAGGAGAGAAGACACAAATCACCAATAGGAATGAAACAAAGGATATAACCACAAACCTCACAAACATCAAAAGGATAAGGGAATTCTACAAACAATTCTAGACACACAAATTTGACAACTCTGATGAAATGGAGCAAGTCCTCAAAAAACCCAAACTACCATAATTTACTCAATATGAGACAGACAATTTGAATAGCACTATAGTTAATTAAAGAAATGTAATTTGTAACTTGACACCTTCCCAATCTCTAGACTCAGATGGTTTCTTTTTTTTTAAGATTTTATTTTAAGTAATCTCTACACCCAATGTGGGGCTCGAACTTACAACCCCAAGATCAAGAGTCACATGCTCCACCGGCCAGGCACCCCTCCAGACTCAGATGGTTTCACTGGAGAATTCTATCAAATGTTTAAAGAAGATTTAACACCAATTCTATATAATCCATTTGAGAAAATAGAAAAGGAGAGAACACTTTTCATTTCATTTTATAAAGCTAGAATCACTCTGATATCAAAACTAAACACGGTACAAAATAGAGACCAATTCCTTCATGACTACAGATGCAAAACCCTTAACAAAATATTTGCAAATAAAATTCAAAATTCATTTTGAATATGGTGGTTCCATATTCAAAAATCAAATCAATGGAATCCACCATATTAAAGACTAAAGAAGAAAAATCACATGGTTATACCAGTTGATGCAGAAGAAGCGTTGGACAAAATTCAACACCCATTCATGATTTAAAAACAAAAAACAAAAAACAAAAAACTGTCCGCAAACCAGCTATAGAGGGGGAACTTCCTCAACTTGATAAAAACTATCTACAAAAAAAGTACAGCTAACATTATACTTAATAATGAAAAATTAAATGCTTTCCCCCTGTATCCTTTGGGGGTCAACCAGAGGAAAAGAACCAGGAGACACATATTAAGAGATTTATTACAAGGAACTGCTTTACACAATTGTGGGGGCTGGGAAGGCAAGTCCCAAATCTACCAGGCAGATTTGGGAATCTACCAGGAAAAGCAGCTGGAATTCTCAGGAAGGAGCTGAAGCTGCTCTGCACAGGCAGAATTTCTTCTTCAGGGAACCCTCGGTTCTGCCTTTCAAATGATTAAAGCAGGCCTATCCAGATTACCTAGGATAAGCTCCTTTACTTAAAACCTACTAATGGGGCACCTGGGTGGCTCAGTCAGTTAAGTGTCTAGCTCGTGATTTCATCTCAGGTCATGATCTCAGGGTCATGAGATTGAGCCCATATCAGCCTTGCCCTCAATGGAGTCTGCTTGGGATTCTCTCCCTCTGCCCCTCCCACCCACCCCACGCTCTCTCTTAAATAAAAACAAAACAAACAAAACAAAAAACCAATACTGGACTTAATCACATCTATAAAATATTTTCACAGGGGCACCTGGCTGGCTCAGTCAATAGAGCATGCAACTCTTGATCTCGGGGTTATAAGTTTGAGACCCATATTGGGTATAGAGATTACTTAGAAACAAAATCTTAAAAAAATTTTTTTCACAGCAGAGCTAGATTAGTGTTTCAATAAAGAGGACTATAACCTAGCCAAGTTGACATAAAACCGACCATTGAGCCTCCCAAGATGAGGAACAAGGTGAGTTATGTCCACTTCCTCCACTCCTACTCGACATAGTGCTGCAAGTTCTAGCCAGTGCAGTGAAGTAAGAAATGTAAATGAAAGACATATGGAGAGGAAAGGAAAAAATAAAACTGTCTCTTTTTGCAGGTGGTTGTTTACATAGAAAAAGAATGTTTAAATCTACCCCAAAGCAAAACCTGCTAGAAGTGAGTTCAACAAGGTATCAGGATACAAATATACAAAAATCAACTGTATTTATATCTACTACAACAAGCACATGGATGAGGGATTTAAAATACAATACCATTCACAATCACTTGGAAGTTGCATATTTACAATATATAACTAACAAAACTGTACAGAACTACTACCGAAACCCATGCAGTGCCTGTTTGCTGGAAATGACAATGTGCTGGGATTGTGCTGCCATCTTCTGCTTTTGTTATTACTCTATAGTTATGTAAGACGCTATGATTGAGAGAAATTGGGTACAGGGAACATGGGACCCTTCTGTACTATTTTTGAGGCTCCCTGTGAATTAATAATTATTCAAAATAAAAAACGTTTTAAAATCTTTAAAAGAAAACCTCACAATTTTTTGGATCAGGAATTAGGGCTTAGAGGGGCAACTCTTCTGTTCCATGTGGTGTTTGCTCAGGCCCTCAGTGGCACTGAGCAGTGATCACTCTGGTCTGGAAGGTTCAAAATGCCTGGTGGTTTGGTGTGGATAGATGGAAGGATGGGCTCAGCTGGGCCTCTCTCTCCACGTAGTCTCCCCAGCAGAATGGTCAGACTTCTTACACTATGGCTCAGGGATCCCAGTGTTGATTGATTTTAATATCTCAGAGATGAGGCACTTCTAAATGAGACCAAAGCCTCAGGGATGGCCTTGAGAATATGGCTGAAGTGGAGCTGAGGAGATGGTCACTAGAAGTGAGGTGGTTAGGGGTGCCTGGGTGGCTCAGTCAGTTGAGTGCCCTACTCTAGGTTTTGGCTTAGGTCACAATCTCAAGGTTGTGAGATGGAGCCCCACGTTGGGCTCTGGGCTGGGCATGGAGCCTGCTTGGGAATCTCTCTCTCTCCCTCTGCCTCTGTCCCTCTCTGTCTCTCTCTCCTTGAAAGGAAGAAAGAAAGAAAGGAAGGAAGAAAGAAAGAAAGAAAGAAAGAAAGAAAGAAAGAAAGAAAGAAAGAAAGAAAGAAAGAAAGAAAGAAAGAAAGAAAAAGAAAGAAGGAAGGAAGGAAGGAAGGAAGGGATTAAGGCACTGGGAATCCAAGGTGTTAAGGAGTCATTCGAGAAGATGATGAAGCACCCTAAATGGCAGGACTCTGAAGGAGAGGAAGGTGTGACCCAGGTGCCCAAATCATTAGTGAGTGAGGAAAAGTGACCCACAACCTTGAGATTGAGAGCTGCACAATCCACCAACTGAGCCAGCCAGTTGCCCCTAGATTTTCTAACTTTAGATCATCATTACTTTCTTGCAATGAAACCAATTGGTCATGATATATCTTTCAATAGATTGCTATATTCAATCTGCTAATACTTTAAATAGGATTTTTCCATTTTGTTCGTAAGACAGATTGGCCACTAATATCCTTTCTCGTACTGCCCATCACTGGTTTGAAAATCAAAGTTATATTAGCCCCACAAAATGAGTTTGAGTGTTCTTTGTTTTCTTTCATTCTCTAAAAGCTTGTAGGAGATTCAAATTAGATATTCCATTAAATGTTTGCTAGAGGTGCCCCTGGGTGGCTCAGTCAGTTAAGCCTTCACCTCAGGTCATGATCTCAGGGTCTTGGGATCTAGCCCTGCATTGGGCTCCCCACCCAGCTGGGAGCCGGCTTCTCCCTCTCCCTCTACCCCTCTACCCTGCTTGTGCTCTCTCTCTTGCTCCATCTCAAATAAATAAATAAAATCTTAAAAAAAATAAATGTTTGCTAGAGCTTGCCTTATTGACTTGTAAGACTTCTTTGTATGTTATCCATATTAATTCTTTGTCTGGTAGTATATATCATAAATATTTCCTTTCTTTTAATTTTCTCCATACATATTTATTATAAAGACATGTTTAAGGGTTATGAAATCAAACTTGAACATCCTTTCATGGTTTTGTGTATTGCTCAGGAAAGTTTTCCCCATCACAAATTTGTTTTTATTGATTTATTGATTTATTTTACTACAAAATTACTTTTTAAAAAAACACTTTCCTTCAGGTCTTAATAGTTTGTCATTATTATATTTAGGTCCCCAATTAATTCATCCAGGAATATATTTTTGTATACTGATATAGAAATTTAACTTAAATTTTTTCTTTTTAAAAATATTTTATTTATGGGCGCCTGGGTGGCTTAGATGGTTAAGCGTCTGCCTTTGGCTCAGGTCATGATCCCAGGGTCCTGGGATCGAGTCCCGCATGGGCTCCCTGCTCCTTGGGAGCCTGCTTCTCCCTCTGCCTCTCTCTCTCTCTTGAATAAATAAATAAAATCTTTTAAAAAAATAAAATTTTTTATTTTATTTAGTTATTCGAGAGAGAGAGAGCATGAGCGTGGGGAGGGGCAGAGGGAGAAGCAGACTCCTCGCTGAGCAGGGAACCTGACCTGGGGCTCAAGCCAAAGGCAGATGCTTAACTGACTGAGCCGCCCAGGTGCCCCATAACCTGAATTTTTTTCTGAATATGTATCCAATTGCCCCAACATGTACTGACTGAGCTACTTTCCCCAATGGCATTTTTTTTTACCTTTTTTTTTTTTTTTTAAATAAGCTCCATGTCTAGCGTGGAGCCCCAAACGGGGCTTGAACTCACAATCTTGAGATCAAGACCTGAGCTGAGATCGAGTCATAGGCTTAACTGACTGAGCCAGCCAGGTGCCCCTCCTCAATGACTTTAAATTTAACCTTTATTGTAAATTAAATATATAGACCTTTCTCATAAATTAAACAGATATGATAAATGTGTATGTGTGTGTGTGTGTGTGTGGTCTTTCTCTTTTAAAAAAAAATCTATTCTTGGGCTGATAAAACACTATTTGAATACACTCTCTTTTGATCTGTGGTGGGGAAAGATCTTTCTCATTTGCTTTTTCAAATTTTCTTGACTATTTCATGTCATTTCTCTCCTAGAATATCTACACCCAACATGGGGCTTGAACTCACAACCCCGAGATTAAGAGTAGCGTGCTCCACCAACTGAGCCAGCCAGGCGCCCCTAGATTAATTTGACATCTTTGCAACATTGAGTCTTCCCATCCAGGAATGTGAATATATGACTCTCCATTTATTCATGGTCTCCCTGCCCCTTAAGAGCTGTGTATGACCGGCCCCAACCTCTAGTCCATGATTTGTGGGTCCAAAGCCCTCCCTACGATTTCTCTTGATCAGCTCCTGCTTTGAGCTTCACTTTCCACTGAATTGGTTCAGGTTATAATCCCAAGTGGGATAGGTTACATTTTCCAAAAATGGCTGCACCAGTCCCACTCCCCCCCACACATATACTCCATGCTCCTCTTGAGATGTTGTTACACTGGTACTCATTCATCAGGAGGTGGAGTCTCTGTTCCCTCCCCTTGAAACTGGGCAAACCTTTGAAATTGCCTGGACCAAAAGAATGTGGTGACATTGATGCTGTGAGACTTAGGTCCTTAGGGGCAATTCTGCTTCGGTCTGGTGTTTTCCGTGTCTCTTTGAGCTACTGTGTTGGAAGTTCAGCTCCTTTGAAGCTGCCGGGCTGGAGAGACCCTGTGGAAAGCTCACAAACAGAAAAAGGAGAGAGCTTCCCAAGAAATTCCAGCTGTCCCGGCCCCAGCTATTGGAGCCTTCCTAGTACAGACATCAGACACAGGAGTGAAGAAGCCTTCTAGATGAGCCAAGGCCAGTCATCATCTAACTGCAACCTTATAACAGACCCGGAGTCAGAACCAACCAACAGAGCCACTGAATTCCTGATTCAAGAAATTGCTGCTTTGAGCCACTAAGTTTTTCAGTGTTTTTCCTATGCAGCAATAGACAACTGATATACTAATGTGTGCTGTGCAGATGTAAGGAGCACCCCCTTTCCATACACACACACACACACACACACGAAAACTTACTCACATGAGGCCCTGGTGTGTTCAGCCCACAAAGAGATGAAGAAATGAACAACATAAAAACCAACAACTTTGGCCAGCCCCTTTCAGAGAAGTCCCTTACACATATTACTCTCCCACCTGGGGCAATGCCCACCATCCCTCCCTCACCTCCTCCTCCTCCACTCATCTTACTTCCTATAACCCCCGAATTCTTCCGCACTCCCTTAGGCAGAGCAATCAAATTTTCTCAAGCCCCCTTTCTCCCAAACTCAGCTCCAGGAACCCCTCTCAAAGCCCAGCGCCCTTTGCTCACCTGCCGCATGGGATTGGACTTTCCTAGGTTCCAGAGGGTTTTCTCCTTGACTATTTTAGCTGATCTTGTGGTTTTCTCCCCCACACTGGGTACAGGACTGGTAAATAAAGTGTCCTCCATAAATCATAATGAAAGCTAAAATTTATGAAGCACCTACTGTGTGCTGCTAAGTACATCATATGCATCATCTCATCCAATCTTCACAAAAACCCCGTAAGGTAGGGACTATCATTATCCCCTTTTACAGATGAGGAAATTGAGGCACTACATAGTTTTAGGTGCCTGTGGTCACAGTTAGTGACAGATTCCAAAGCACTTTACCAATATTGCTTAAGTGAATGAAAAGGAATTTAAGAGACTGGGAGAGAGGAGATGTTGGACGGGTGGGCTTTGGAAACTCTGGTAAATGGGGGGGGGGGCGGTGGTTGTTTCATGGAGGAGGTTACCCCCAGTGAGAGAAAGCCAGGCCCTAGAGACTCTAGTGCTTAAAGAAGCTGCAGTGAAGAAAAGGCAACAGAAGAAGGAGGAGGGCTGGATGGTGGAAGCCTGGGCAGGGAAGGCTTCAGGGAGAGAATGGCCAAGAGCAGCTCCCCAGCAACAGGACCTTCAGTGTTTCAGGGGGCACTGAAGAGGGGCTGCGCCTCACTGGTGACCTCCAAGAGACTGATGTTCCAACTGGGGCGGACGCAGGTAGGTAAGAGGAAGATGAGGGAGTTTGGAGGTGGGGTAAGGCCAACTCCACTATGGAGTTAGCGCTGAAGCAGGAAGGAAGACAGGGATGGGGGTATCAGCCACGGGACGGCTGATCCAGGAACGGCTCTGGTAGGTTTTCATACAGAAGAGGCCCGACCGTCTGTGGAGTTGAGCGAGGTGGGTGGGGGCTTCTGCTACAAGGTCTGCGGGACCTAAGGCTCGCTCTCGGCCTGGGCCCTGGAGGAGAGAGGATGGACCCAGGCCAGGGATCGCAGGCACAAGTGGCTGAGGACGGGCCAGGCGACCGCGCGCGGACTGCGGGTGGGGGGGAAGGTGCCGGGCCCTGGAGGTCAGACTGGAGGGGGACCTCGGACGGCCGTGTGCCTCCTCCCAGAGAAACGGGACCACGGTCTCAGTCCTGCGCCCCGGTGGCTCCTCGGACGGCAAAGGGTGGGCACTGGCTGCGGGACGGAGCGGGGCGGAGCTGGGCGCAGGGCGCCGGCCTCCCTCCCCCCCCCCCCGCCCCCCGGCCCTCTCAGGTGACAGACCCCGCGGCCCCCGCCCCGCCCCGCCGCATATTCAGGCGGCCCGGCCCGCCCCGTCCGAGAGCAGCCAGCGCCGCCGCGCCCGGAGCCTCTGCGGGCCGGTACGAGCGTGCACCCGGGCACCCGTCCCCGCGACCCCGCCGCCCGCCATGGCCGCCGCGGCCGCCCCCCGCAGCCTCCTGCTGCTCCTCCAGGTGCTCGGGCTCGCGCTGGCGCAGATCGTAAGTCCCGCGGCCGCCCCCGCGCGGGGGCCGGGGTGCGGGGAGTGGGGTCTGCGGTGCGGGGCCCAGGAGGCTGGTCTGTCTCCCCCCACCCCCGGCTGGGCGCAGCCCCCGCGGCGCACGTCCCCTCGGTGGGTGCGCACGGGGGCCGCGTCCCCGCGCCGCGAAAGGAGGCGGACGAGCCGGGGAGCCCGAGGGACCCTGTCGGGAGCCGCTCGGCCCAGCCTGGGACAGGCAGCGTGGCCAGGAGCTGGCGCCCGGTGCTGGCAGCCCCGAGAGCCCAGGTGGCGGGGGAGACAATGGTGCCCATTCACGGGGCTCCGGAGCCTCCGCCCCGCCTCCTCTCAGGGGGCCCCGGCCCCAGCCAGACGCCGCTCCGGCCCCGGCCGCTGCCCCTCGGGCCCGCTCCGGCTCCCGCGTCCCCCGTCGCGCTGCCGAGGGCCGCCGGGGAGCCCAACGGGACGGGGGCGCGACGAGGCCGGGCCCGGGCGCCAGGTTGGCACTTCTCTGCCCGGGGAGGGCGCGGGCACCTGGCGGGCGCGGGCCCCCTGCCTGGGTCGGGGCTGGCCCCATAAGAGGACGACCCAAGGGAGGACGGTGGAACGGTGCTGGGAGAGGGGTGCTCTGAGGCGAAGGGAGAACAGACTTCCCTTCCCTACACCCCCTCTCCCTGCGCCTCCCCCACTTTCCTTTCGGGTTTCCTCGCCCTAGGGTGAGCGGGGGGGGTGTACCTACTCACCATCTATACCCGTTGTTCGTCTAAAAATGATAATACGAGCAGCCATTCATTGGAGCCAACTGTCTGCTGGGCACCGCCTCGCCTACCATCTGTGATTCACTTGCGCCATCAGCATCTTCATCTCTTCCCCACCGCGGCAGCGCGAGGGCAGCCCTGGTCCGGTGGAAGGAGGAGGAATCCCGGCTCCCCCATTGACTCTCTGTGATCATTCCTAATCTTTCCGAGCCTGTTTCCGAAACTGCAAACTGGGGCCGGTAATAGTATCCGCCTCCCAGTTCTGAGCGTTCCATAAGATGATACACTTAATGGTGCACAGTGCGGGACACAGTAGGTGCTCAATAAAAAGAAGGACGCAGCTTTCCTGGGGAGGCTCACGGCTGGGCCGCCCCGCTCCCTGCACAGTCTGAGGGCTGCACCCCTGTGTGTGTTTTCAGAGAGGTCCGCCAGGAGAACCGGGGCCCCCGGGCCCCCCAGGGCCGCCGGGAGTGCCTGGATCTGACGGCATCGACGTGAGTCTCTAACCTGGGACGCGAAGGGGGAGGGAAGGGGCGGACAAAGGGGAACTTTGTGAGCGGGGGTTGCGGGCGGTAGGGGGGGTCAGTGCCTGGAGATGCAGCGCCCCCTGTGGTCAGTGGGCGGCGCCGGCCTGCGCCACAAGGAGCCCGTTTGTTCTTGGAAAACCTCAAAACTGGTCCTGAGCTGCCGAGCGCGTTATAGCGGCCCGCGGACAAGGAGCTGCTGTTCCGTCTGCCCGCCCGAGCTCACAGCGATTCCTTAGCCCCCACCCCTACTCTCCCAACTTTTTGGGGGGTGGGAGACGCCTTCACCTCTCGCCCTGCCCCCTGGCACGTCTGGATGCTTCTCCAGGGTGGCTTGGAAGCCTTGGGCAGACCGCTGACCAGCTGAAGCCAGACTCCTGTCTCTTCCTTTGCATTTTTCTTCCTGATTTAGAACCAGCAGGCCTTGTTCCCTGCTCTCCCTAGCATGGGGAGGGTTAAATGCCTCATTCAGGAGGCTCCCCCGGGAGGCCAGCTCCATGTTTACCCATCTGGACAGGCTTCTATTCAACCTGGTGCCCCCACCCTCCAAACACAGGGCGCTGGGTCCCTGCCAGGCTCTCTGGCTGCTGCAGGCCCTGAACTGCCCGAAGGCCTCTCTGGGGCTGAATGTGACTCCACAGGCCCTGTCTGTCCTCCACCAGGAGTCCTTTGTCGCTGGGAAAGGAGGTCCTTCCTGCCTTGGGAACAGAC
The DNA here is from genome assembly GCF_029215605.1 of Mirounga angustirostris. Lineage (NCBI taxonomy): Eukaryota > Metazoa > Chordata > Mammalia > Carnivora > Phocidae > Mirounga > Mirounga angustirostris. Next base: position 159,194,217 of record NW_026991712.1, read on the forward strand.
TGAATCGGCCCCCTTCGTAGGCCCTCTTGGTCCTTGTCCTTGCCCCAGTCTCTTCTTTTCCTCATCCCAATCCAAAAAAGAGCTGCTGCCCGCCCGGCTCACCTCCCCTTCATGTTTTTCTGAAAGTCCCAAGTTTCTCCCACACTTGCCCAAATCCAAGAAGCACCCAGTCTCTGAGGTAACTTGGAGCCTGCAGCCCTCTCTGCGGGTCTGTAACTGGCACCTCAGCAGCGTGGGTGTGTCTGTGACCTGCTTGCGTGTTGACGGCACCCTCTGCAGCCCGGCTGGGCTTGATCTCAATCCACCTGTTTGGGGCTTTTGTTTGTTTGTTTGTTTGTTTGTTTTGTTTTGTTTTGAGGGAAAGGGAGTTATTTTCCCAAAAAATGCAAGGCTGAGGGGACCCAGGGCAGGAGAGAGGAGAGTGAGGAGAGCGGCACGTGGGACCAGCCAGTCAGGGCCTGCATGTGCCCGTGTGGCGTAACATGAGCCACAGGGTGCTGTCTGACCAACTTGTATCTTACAGGGCGACAAGGGGCCCCCGGGGAAAGCTGGCCCTCCGGTGAGTGCTGCTTCCTCTTTAACCTTTGACCTTTCCAGTTCTTGCCCTCCTCTGGCTCATATTTGCCCCACTTCTGTTTTTAAGGGACCTAAGGGAGAGCCTGGCAAAGCAGGGCTGGATGGGCCGGACGGGAAGCCTGGGATTGATGTGAGTACCTGAGCATCCGCCAAAGCAGGTTAGGGCTCCACTCACTGACTTCCAGAGCCCCGTTCTGGCATCTTCCCTGCTCCTCTGTTCAGAGCAGGGCAGCAGGATGGAGACTTGTAAAGCTATGAGTTCCCTTCACCTTCATGTGACCCGTGACCTCGTGGCCACCCCAGAAACATGAGTCACAGATACATGGGGGTCCAAAGAGGGATTCTGTTCATCTGCAGCAGCCAAGATTTAGTCTCACATTTCTGGCCTCCAAACGTCAGATTAAATGCTGTGGATGGAGCTGTCCTTTCCTTCCCCCTTCCCTGCCACACCCTGCCCCCTTGAAGTCCCAGGAGCAGCTCAGGAGAGGAAGATTATTGGCTGATACCACAGAATTCCCAGGGGCCCCAAGGTCACGGGCTCCTGGACACAGCCAGGGCTATTGGGACAGTCACCTGATTGAGGAATACACTTGGGTCAGTCACTAAAAGATGGGAGGAAAAAGAGGTCCCATGAGTTGCTTTGTCCTGACAGAGGGACCTTTGTCAAGAGGTACCGTCGGGGCTATGGGCAGCCACCAACCAGGGCCTCTCCAAGTTTTCCACGCCCTGCAAAGATTAAAAAGCTCATGGCCTTCCACTAGCACATTGGTTCTCACATCTATGCAGAGAGGGGAACATGATTAGCCCATTTTGCAGATGTGAACACTAAGGCTCAGGAAAGGTTGCCAAGGGCAGACATCAAGAAAATGGCCCATCCAGACCTATATCTAGGTCTTCCAGGCTCCTAAACTGGGAGATGTGAGGCCTGTGCAGACAAATCTTTGGGCCTTGGTTTCTCATCTTTCTAAAGAGGGTATTCGCTCTGCCTGCTTGGCTCCCAGGGTTGCTGTGGGAACTGGGGGAAGAGAAAGCAAGGTGTTGAGGCCCCTTGGCCTTCATGGAGTGGAGTGCAAAGCAGCTTGGGCCCACCCAGGAGAGACCTCAGGCCCTGGCTTGTCCCATGGTTCAGGGAGCAAGTTTGCTCTTCACTGGTCTACCTTCTCTTTCTTCCCCAGGGTCTAACTGGAGCCAAGGGGGAGCCTGGCCCCATGGGGATCCCTGGAGTCAAGGTAAGTGGCCTGCTGGGGACTCGGCTTGGGCAGTCCCAGGGAGGTACTATACTAGAGAGGAGTGGGGACACAGGAGACGCCAGCCTCTGAACCTCTCCCATTGCTCTTTCAGGGCCAGCCCGGGCTCCCAGGTCCCCCTGGCCTGCCGGTGAGTGTAATCTGCAAGGCCTTCAAGGAACCCTTTGGTTGGGGGGCAGGGGGGACTTGTAGAAGGAGCCATGAATCCAATCTCCTTTCCTTCTGTTCCAGGGCCCTGGCTTTGCTGGACCTCCTGTAAGTCCTCCCAAATGGGGCAGGGTCCCTGGGACTCTTGGGGAAGGAGGAAACAGAAGGGCTTCTGGGGGACTGGCCATCCAGGGGAGGGGCCAGCATGCTGTGATGGTGTCAGGAACGGGCAGACGTGCCAGAGAACTCTGGGCCAGCTCACGCTGGGCCTATTTGCTGGCTCTGGGATTCTCTGGCCCTTAAAGCCCTAAGTTGTCGGTCTCTCTGGGCTTGGTTGCAAAATAAAAGTGGGAAGGGGCCTCTGGGTACCAGTCCCTACCTTTGTGTCAGGGTGGGCTAACCCTCCGAGGCACCCTGGCCAGTGATGCCTCTGCTCCTAGGGGCCACCTGGACCTGTCGGCCTCCCGGGCGAGATTGGAATCACAGGCCCCAAGGTGAGCCCCAGCCACCCCTCTGCTCATTCTGCCTCCTGCCCTTTACGTCGAAGCTGGCAAGTTGGGGAGTCTTGCCAGCAGATCCTGGGCCTCCTTCTGGCCAGCAGGGAGCTCTTCTAGGCCTGGGGCAGAACCCCTCCTGCTGAGCCCACTCAGCTATAAGTCTTTCAGGGAAACCAAGGGCTGGGGCCATCCCAGATCTCAGAAGGCGACCTGGAGGACAGGGTGGGGTAGGGCAGGAGCAGGGACTGGAGGAGGGGGCACGGTGACCCTGGCAGAGCCGGAATATGATTTGGGCCCCTCTTGCTTCCAGGGGGATCCTGGACCAGAGGGGCCATCGGGGCCCCCGGGGCCACCCGGCAAACCGGTAAGTGTCCTCAAACTTCCCACAGGGGAAGGACGAGGGTCTCTGGCACAAGCCTGGGTTGGGAAAGGTTCGGGTCAGGCTCCATCTTCATACATCTCCTCTCAGGGCCGACCCGGAACCATCCAGGGCCTAGAAGGCAGCGCGGATTTCTTGGTGAGAGGCGGCCCTGGGGCGGGGCTAATGTGGGGAAGGGGTGGGTCCTCTTTGGAGGTAGAGTCAGGGGGTTGCTGCACAGAGGTTCAACCAAGTGGGCTGAGAGGAGGGTTTGGGAGTTGGCAAGAGGGGGAAGCACGGCCCGGCTGGCCTGAGGCGGGCTGGTGAGCACAGAACCCGGCGGGGTTTTCTTTCCAGTGTCCGACCAACTGTCCAGCGGGGGTGAAAGGCCCCCCAGGGCTGCAGGGAGTGAAGGTAAGCTACTGGCCCAAGTCTTTGGGGGGCAGAGCAGGTGGTTGGGAGGGGACCTCACATGGAGTTCCCTCCTTCCTTTCAGGGGCATCCTGGCAAACGCGGGGCTCTGGGAGATTCTGGCCGCCAGGGGAAGCCGGTAAGTGTGTGGGAAGAGGGCCTTACAAGAGCCTCCCCTTCTTCATCCCTTCTCCTTCCCCTGTGGGTCTCTGGGGACTGAGCCTTGAGCTGAGAGCAGGAGGCCTATGTTCTCGGTCAATGTGTCCCCAGCAAGTACCTTCTCCTTGCTGGGCCTCCATTTCCCCATCCATCTGTCACTTGGGACTATATGGCTTCTAGGGTCCTTCCCGTCTGCTTTTTCTGGGAAGGGGATGGTATTTTTGGTTGTCTGTATGTTTGTTTCTCGATCTGCCTGCCTGTCTGATCACTCCTTCCTGCCCCATAGGGTCCCAAGGGAGATGTGGGTGCCTCTGGAGAGCAAGGCATCCCTGGACCACCGGTAAGGGACACTTTCCCCCAGGGCCCTCCCCTCCTCATCTAGGAGATCTTAGTGGAGCCATTCCCTTGGTCTGGCCTCCAACCTGTAGAAGAAACACCTGTGTCCAGTTGGCATGTCTCTGGGTGGGGAGAGGGGGTTTGAGGCTGTCAGAAATTGGGGGACAGGAACCAAGGCTGTCATCCAGAAAACCCAGCTGGGGCCCAGCTTTTGCCACTGTCCCCTGAGTGACCCTGGTGAGTCCCTCCCCCATCGCTGAGCCTCAGTGTCCCCTCTCTGAGATAGGGACTATGCTGCCTGCCTCAGACGGGCATTGTGAAGATCGGGGGTGGGGGTCAGAGAAGCTGTGATGAAGTGGGTCTTGAAATTGCCATCGCTGTCATTCTTCTGTCTCGACAGGGTCCCCAGGGCATCAGGGGCTACCCGGGCATGGAGGGACCCAAAGGAGAGACGGTGAGTAAGTCGGGGGTGGGCTGCAAGAGTCATCATGACCAGCACTCTGGCCTCTGGGCTCCAGCCAGGACTGACTGTAACCCTTTCCTTTCCCCAGGGTCCTCATGGGTACAAAGGCATGGTGGGCTCCATTGGTGCCGCCGGGTCACCAGTGAGTGTCCTCTTGCTCCTGCACACGTACCTCCTCCAGCTGGAGCTCCTGGGCCTGCAAAGGGCATGTGGCTCCCCCTGAGCCCATGTGATCTGGATTCCTGTTTGTCCTTCTTGCCAGGGTGAGGAAGGTCCGCGGGGGCCACCAGGCCAAGCAGGGGAGAAGGGCGATGTGGTGAGTCCTCAGCCACCCCTTGTCCAATCAGGGCCCCTGGAGAGTACTAGGAGGGACTCAGCTCCCCCACTTCCCGGGTTCATGTGTGAGCGAGTGTGTGCATTACCTGTGTGTCTCTGCAGCTGCGTGTGTGTGAGTATGTGCTACTCTGTGTCGGTGCGGATGCATGGGTGTGTGTGTGAGCATTACTGTGTGTGTCTGTGTGGGTGAGTGACTGGTGTGGGGCGGGAGCCTCTGTGCTGGGGGCCCAGTCACCCCACCAGCCCCCACTCCGGCAAGCCCAGCCTGTGCCGATCAAATTCAATTTGGGAGAAGTCATGGGATCCAGTCCCAGGCTCTCTGCAGCCAGACGATGAAATTCCAGCAAATCAGCCATGGGGCTAATGGGACTTGGCCCACATCCCAATTCTCTTAACTTTTTTTTTTTTTTAATTAATAGACTTTATTCTTGAGCGGCTTTGAGTTTATAGAAAAATTGAGCAGAAAGTAAACTTTTTTTATTATGGAAGTTTTTAAACATACATAAAAGTAGAGAGAATTATATAATGAACCTCCATATACCTGTCTCCCCAAATTGACATTTTGCCACACTCACTTAATCTACCACTCTTGCTCATATTTTCAAGCAAATCCCTTAATATCATGTCATTTCACCCCTAAATACTTCTGTATGCCTCTCTTAAAAATAAGGACTTTTCCTCAGATAATCACAATATCATTCATTACCATGACCAACAACATTATCAATGATTCCTTAGTATCAGCAAATAACCAGTCTGTGTTATGTGTTTCCCAGTTATCTCAAAAATGTCTCTTCAGGGTTCTTGTTCAAATCAAGACCCAAACAAAGTCCACACGTCGTATTTAGTTGTGTTTCTTCAATAAGTGCTCTCAGAGCGCAGGTGAGGGAGGTCTCAGTGAGTACTGGATCCTTCCCTTGTACTGCCCAGCCCAGCCCAGGCCCCTCACCTCGGCCCTGACCTCTACTCCCTCCCAGGCCCCTCTCCTCCAGCCCTTGCACAGTGTGGCCTGTGCCAAGAGAGATCCTGGGACCTGGAGGCCACTGTTCTCAGCTGCTCCCCTCTCTGAACAGGCAGATGGGGGTTCAGCATCCTGAAGGTGACCTCATTTCTATCTACTTTGCAGGGCAGCCCAGGTGTTCGAGGACCCCAGGGAATAACAGGCCCGAAGGGAGCAACCGTAAGTAGCCTGGGCCTACCCAGACAGAGAGCAGGGTCAACTCTGTCCAAGCTCCTAGAGGACGAAGAGCCTGGGATTCTAGACTGAACTCTGTTGCAGGCGGGCTGCTCTGTGACCTTGGGAAACAGCCTCTTGCTGTGCCTTAGTTCTTTCACCTGTAAATAGGGCAGAAGTTTGGGGAAGCTTGGGGTCATCTGGAACACCTGTCACCCACACAGAGGAAGGACTGTGGTCCATCCCTCCAAATCCTCTTCCCATTTTTGCTCCCCTCTCCCAGTTGGCTGGTGGGGGTCCTCGAGATAACCAGACCCACTTCCGCTGCACACTGCAGCGGTCACAGAGGGATATGGGTGGGTGGCCGGACCCCAGGCATCTCCCCACTGTGAGTCTCCCTTCAACTTTCCTTCTGAGCAGGGCCCCCCAGGCATCGATGGCAAGGACGGGGCCCCAGGCATACCTGGCATGAAGGTAGGAGTGGGGATTGCTGGTGGGTTGGGGAGGGTCAGGGCCCCTGAGTCTCATCACATTGATCCCAGAGGCCCAGGGGCCTGGGATCCTCAAGTGTGTCACTGACACATCCCTGCTCACCGCTGGGCCTCAGTTTCTCTACTTGCCCTTGGGTGGAAGCCATAGACGTAGCTGGAGCTTTCACTTGCGCCTCTGGTTCTCCGTCTCCCCCAGGGCAATGCAGGACAGGCTGGGCGGCCAGGAAACCAGGGCCACCAGGGCCTAGCGGTGAGTATGGGGCGGAGTCCCCGGGGGCTGCCCCATGGGAAAACTGCTTCTCCTCCTCAGTTGTTGCCCACTTCCCCATTGTGGCATGAATGGCTGATGAGGCAGAAATCCACACAGCCAGGGTCCTTGCTCTAGTCCTTGTCCCCACCCAGCGCTCTGTGGCCTCTGGCCTGGCTTAGGCCTCTTCATTTGGACAGTTGCTCTAGCCCTCTCTTTGACCAACTCAGTTCTCCATGTTGGCTGTTCCCTGCTACAGCACCTTCCATGGCCCTCATTGCCTCCAGGAGAGTCATCCCATCCAGTCATCCAAGAACTAGTTACTGAGTCCCCAAGGCACGCTGAGTGGCAGGGAAAGTTGTGAACAGGACAGCCACAATGCTTGTCCTCACAGCTCTTCTTCGCATTCAAGGACCAGCGTAATCTGACGCCACCCTACCCTTTGGTCCTCATCAGCCACTGCTCCTCTGTGTCCTCTCCTTTCTCCACACGGCCTTGCCTTTTCTACCCCCATACCTTCAGGCCTTTGCAGGTGCCTTTGCCTGGAATGCCCTTCCCCATCTCTCTGTGCCTTCTCACCATTCAGGGTCACCTCCATCCCACACCTTCCGGGAGCCCAGTCCATGGGAGCCCCCCTCCCTCCCTGCTGGGGCTACTGAGGCCAAAGCCAGATAACACGCCCAGGTGTAGACCATGTTCCTGTATCACGTGTGCCTGTGAGCGCGGGGTGCTTCTCTTCTCCCCATAGACTACAGGCCATTCTGTACCCCGTTCCGCTCCCCCCAGGGCTCAGGGCACAGTCAAGTTTGTGATGCCATGGCTGGGCCTTCTGCTATTTGGCTCCCACAGGCCAGGGCTGAAGAAGGGAGGGGATCTGGATTGGGGATGGGAGGTAAAGCAGGAGGTGCCTGGGGCTCCCCAATGCCAGAGTGGAAACTGATATCAACTTCTTTCTCCAGGGTGTGCCGGGCCAGCCTGGGACAAAAGGAGACCCAGGAGACAAGGTAAGGTGACTCCAAGCTGGGGACAGAATTGGCTTCCTGTGAGCAAGGGAGCCTGCGGGCAGGGTCCAGGGGCGTGGCTAAAAGACTGCAAGGCCCAGGCCTCACCCCAGGCTCAAGGACATGGCCTGGACACAAGTCTCTTGGGCCTAACCACCTCCCTCCTGCCGCTTAACCCCACCCTCTGTGGAGACAGGATGGCATGGCTCCCAATCCAGAGGACCTGACCAAGAACACCTTCTCCCCAATTCATGTGGTTCTAGATTCTGTTTAGGGTTCATCAGCCTTCTCCAAGGTCAAGAGCTTGACTGGGTCCCCCAGACTCACCTTAAACCTGTGTTTTCTTGCAGGGTGAACCAGGCCAGCAGGGCCTCCCTGGATTCTCTGGTCCTCCTGGGAAGGAGGTAAGTGCTTGACCCCTGACACAGGGCTCTTGCATTGGTCCCCCTCCCAGGCCTGAAGACCCTGCACTCAGCATATGGGCCTGGGTGAGAGTGTGTGGTGAAGCCTAGTTTGGGCGGTGCCGTGGATGCCAGTCTGGGCTGTGCCACTGACCCACTGACCCAGGGACACTCCCTTTTCCTCTCTGCAGCCTTGTTTCTCTATGTACAATGCAGTAATGGTGGGGATCGGCTCTGTCCTGTGTGGGCGTGATCTCCTCAGATAGCCAAGCTGACTGGGGCTAAGAATCCAGCAGAGTCATTCATTCATTCATTCATTCATTCATTCATTCATTCATTCCATAAACATTCACCAAATACCTGCAATGTGTTAGATGCTGAGATAGTCTCCTACTCAGACAGAACTTACAGTTTAGTGGAGAAGACAGATCTTAAATATATGATCACATGATGACTAACTACAACTGTGTGGGGTCCTAGTAAAGGAGAAGTACAGGGACCCAGAGAACAGGGGTAAGGGAAGGCTTCCCTGAGGAAGTGACCAGGGTGGGTAGGGGTTAGCCAGCTGTGCAAGGGAGAGGTCCACCAGGCCTACTGCTCACTCCCAGTTTCTGTCCGCCAGGGAGAGCCGGGACCTCCAGGAGAAATCGGACCCCGAGGCATCGTAGGGCAGAAGGTAACAGTGGTACCCCCTCCCCCGGGGGCCTCTGCAGCAGCTGGCTCTACTGGACCCAGGATCTGGGTGCCATCAATGGCTCCAGCATCTGCCTAGTCCTGCCCAGCCTATGTGAGGCCTTCCCAGAACGGCCTGGCTGCTGGTCTGTGAAGTGGAGCAAGGGACCTCCATGCTGGGACAGCAGGAAGGAAGGGCATCCTGCCCAGCAGGGTCGGGGGGCTGGAGAGGGGGCTGAGGACCGGGTGCCCCTGCTGAGTATCTGTGGGTCATCCTCTCTTTCCGTTGCAGGGTGACCAGGGTGAGAGGGGGCCGGTGGGGCAGCCAGGCCCTCAAGGACGGCAGGTTAGTGGAGGCCAGCCGTGAGGGGCCGTGGGGAGCAGGCCTGGGCACCTCATTTGATTTATTGCTCTGGATTCTTTTCTCCTCAGGGCCCCAAGGGGGATCAGGGCCCCCCCGGAATTCCAGGGCCCCAAGGCTTGCCAGGCATCAAGGGAGACAAGGTACCCAGTGGGGTTGGAAAATACCTGGAAAAGAGGCCCCAAGATCTGCGGGGTGGGGCGGGGGGTGGGTGGAGAATGGAGCTCAATTAGGTCTTCCCTTGAGCGCTCTTCCCGGGAAGAGTACTGGGGCGGGGGGCGCCTGGGTGGCTCAGTCGTTAAGCGTCTGCCTTCGGCTCAGGTCATGATCCCGGGGTCCTGGGATCGAGCCCCGCATCGGGTTCCCTGCTCCGCGGGAAGCCTGCTTCTCCCTCTCCCTCTCCCCCTGCTTGTGTTCCCTCTCTCACTGTCTCTCTCTCTCTGTCAAATACATAAATAAAATCTTTATGAAAAAAAAAAAGAGCACTGGGGCGGGTCCCGCGCGGCCCTGGGGGGCGAGGCAGAGCTGCAGAGGGGTGTGGCCAGGACCCGGGGTTGGGCGGCGGGGACCCCCTGGACCCAGCCGTCCCTCGAGAGGGGAACTCATTAAGTCCCTGACTCCCCGCTTGCTGCAGGGCTCCCCAGGGAAGACCGGCCCCCGCGGCAGCGTGGTGAGTAGCCGCGCCTCCCCTCCCCGCGTCCCGGGCGGCGGCGGCGGCGCGGGTGGGGGTCCGCAGGTGCCCTGACTCGCTGGGCTTCATTTGCAGGGCGACCCGGGGGTGGCCGGCCTCCGGGGAGAGAAAGGCGAGAAGGTGAGCGGGCGGCGCGGGGGCGGCCGGCGGGGCGGGGGGCGGGGGGCGGGCCTTCGGCGGGTCCTGACCCAGCTGCCCTGTACCTGCAGGGCGAGTCTGGCGAGCCGGGGCCCAAAGGACAGGTGAGTCCAGCCCCTGCGACGCCGCCGCCTTCCTCCTGTCCCGCCGCCCACCGTTCCCCTCCACCCCTACTTTCCCCCACCATCTCCCCTCCCCGCCACCCACCCCCCCAACTCCCCGGCGCAGGCCAACTCTCACCCCCGCTCTGCACCACCCCCCGCCCGGCAGCAAGGAGTCCGCGGAGAACCCGGCTACCCGGGCCCCGGCGGGGATGCGGGCGCCCCGGGGGTGCAGGGCTACCCCGGGCTCCCCGGCCCTCGAGGACTGGCTGGAGACCGAGGCGTGCCCGGACTGCCCGGGAGACAGGGCGTGGCGGTGAGTCGGCCCGCCGGAGCGGGGGGTCTCCCGCGAGGAAATCCCTTTGCGGGTGCTGCCGATGCCCCAAAGGCGGGGAGTTCCCGGGGCCGCTGGCTTCCCCGAGGCTGGTTCCAGGCGGCCCCACAGCGGACAGGTTGGGCGTGGGTGCGGCAGGAGGGATTTCCGTCAGACGCTGCATGTACTTCCGGTGGGAGAAGGGGGGGCGGCCAGGGGCTTCTTCCTGAGGCCTTGTCTGCCTGCAGGGCCGAGACGCCAGTGACCAGCACATCGTGACCGTGATGATGAAGATGATGCAAGGTGAGGGCGGGGCGGCAACCGTCCTCCCACTCCAAGTCCGCGCGGTGCCGCCCGTCGGGGGCTCCTCCAAGCGGCCTTGCCGAGGGGCTGCGGGCCTGCGTGCTCCTTCCAGCTCTGCTTCCAAGAGGCCGGGGACCCCTGTACATCTCTGCCCTCGCTGGACCTTTGGTTTCCGCAGAGCGCGGAGGAAGGGGAGATGAAGCACGCACCTTTTGCGTCTGCACACCAGGGACCCGGCGCGGGGGCGCTCTGCCTTCCCGTTTTACTGAGCTGACCCCCATCTCACTCACCTCTCCTCTCCCGCCCTCCTTCCCTCCAGAGCAACTGGCAGAGGTCGCTGTGAGCGCCAAGCGGGAGGCCCTGGGTGCAGTCGGGATGGTGGGTCCTCCAGGACCCCCTGGGCCTCCTGGGTACCCAGGCAAGCAGGGACCCCACGGGCACCCTGGCCCTCGGGGCGTTCCTGGCATCGTGGGCGCCGTGGGTCAGATTGGCAACACAGGGCCCAAGGGTGAGTGCTGTTCTGTGGTGGGGGTGGGGGCCGGGCGATGTGCACTTGGCCAAGGCCAGGCTCGGGTTGGGTTATGGGTTATGTGGGCTGATGGCTGAGCCTCTTGTTTTCTCTTTCATCATCCCCCCTCTCAGGATGAGGTACACTTTCCCCCATTCCCTCAGCAAAGTTTTCCAGAAGTCATATGTGACTCCTGGGCTTGCTTTCTCAGTAGCAAATTGATGGAGATCAATATATTATTTTATAACTTGGGGGTTTTCTTGGGGGTGGTGTTTTTGTTATAAATTTGCTTTGTGGTGCCCCCTAAACATCTTTCCGGGTCTCTGGAAGCCCGGAGGCAGGTTAGCAAAGTAGTAAAGCATGCAAACTCGAGTCACAAGACAGCTGTCTGTCCGGACTCTACTACTTTCTCCTTGTAGACTTGGACAGCTTACCTGATAATCTCCCTGGGCCTTAGATTTATCATCTGTAAAATGGGGGATGTTAATAACAACCACCTCATAGCATTGTCCTGAGGAGTGCATGTGGAGGTAATTTATGTAGAGTTGGCACAGAGTAAATGCTAGCTGTGATTATTATTAGACACTTTCCTGTCACGAACTTGATTGCTGTAGCCTTCCATCCTGTCTGGACCTTCCTTTATTTAACCAGTTCTGCAGGCATTTCCAACTTTCCCCTGGTATAAACTAGCACAAAACAGGCATAATTGCTGTGTGTGAAACAGAAATGAAATAGCAGCCAAAGTAGAAAAAACATTCTCCAGTTTTGAAAAACGACAGCCTCTCTCTCTCTCTGCAGGAAAACGTGGAGAGAAGGGGGACCAGGGAGAGATGGGACGCGGGCACCCCGGGATGCCTGGGCCCCCGGGGATCCCCGGTAAGCCCCGGGCCCTGCCCAGCAGCCCTGTCCCTCAGCTCTGGGATTCCTGCCCCGCCGACACCGGGGTCTCTGCCATGGAGGCCTCCCGCTCGGCTGCCTCAGTCCCGTGCATCCAGTGTTGGCATCCCTTTGGAGCGCCCAGGAGCCCTGGGGGGGGTCTGGCTGGGAACTGGACAGCTGAGATGCTGAGGACTTCCTGGCTTGCACCAGGAAGTTTTCTTCATGGAGGAAAACGAGGAGGCATTTGCTCCCAGAACTCACAGATTGGGAGTTGGGAGTGATGGACAATGCCATGCGACTCTCTCAGAACCTGTGTCTGGGGCAGTATCTTTTCCGGACCTCAATCTCCATCTCATCCCCGCCACCCCCACCCCACCTCCCTGAGAAACGGGACTTAGAATCCTAGGGCTGAGACAGGAGAAGACCCTGATGTCTTTCGGTCTTCTCCCTCACACAGGACTCCCTGGCCGGCCCGGCCAGGCAATCAACGGCAAGGATGGAGCTCGAGGGTCCCCAGGGGTCCTGGGAGAAGCAGGCCGACCAGGCCTGCCAGGCCCCGTGGGGCTGCCAGGCTTCTGTGAGCCTGCGGCCTGCCTTGGAGCCTCAGCCTACACCTCTGCACGCCTCACGGAGCCTGGATCCATCAAAGGGCCATGAGCATGAGGCCAGGACAGAGCCTGGCGGGCATCCTGCGGGGAGAGGACTAGGTTCCCTCTGGGTGGACACACATCCCATGGCTCAGACCAGGAAGCCAGCTTTCCCAGAACCTTCCATCTGGGCCCCTGGAGTCCTGAGGAGAAGGAAATTCTAAAACGGGGGGGAAGGGAAGGGAGGGCATTGGAATGGAAAGGTGGAGGCAACACACAGGGCAAGTGTCACTGGAGAGTCCCAGCTCCCAAGAGATGGGTGGTTTTCCTTCCCAGAACCTGACTCAGAAGTTACCAAAACAAACGTCTCCTTAATCTGTGCCATCCTCCAGTGGCTACCCTCTTTGGGGTATGGGTCCCTGACCCCACCTCCCTCCCCTGGACTTTCTGGGTGACTGCTGCTGGGTGACTACCCCGAGGTGGCCATCCTGAAGCCAGCCCCACTACTTCCTCCCTGCCTTCCTCCCATCTGAATATTTAAACACCCATCCCCCTTCTCTTCCTGGCAGGACCCACTCCCACCTACTCACCCACCCCAAGATCCACCCAGGCCTTTCTGTAAATAAAAGCCCCTGACTTGGGTACAAACTAGGATGGGAGTTGCTGGGCTTCATTCCTGCTGGATGCATGCACCTTCCTCTGGGCACTCCCTGAATTGTGAGCAAGAGGACGGCATGGTACCTTTGAGGAGCATCTGTGGGAAGAACCTGGGGTGGAGTCAGGACGGTGACCTGCTGGGTAACTTTGGGCAAATCCCTTCCCAGCCTTTGTGTGGCTACAGCAGGGACTTAGCCATGTCCCAGTAGGACACACGCAGCATCTTGCCAGGGCCTAGCACATGGAAGGTCCTCTTGAGACCAGGTACCCACCGTATGCTCGCCCTGGGGCAGGAGCTGGTCATGCAAGACTGAAAGACTTGGTTCTTGCCTTAAGGGGTTCCCAGGTCTGTGGGACCTGGACAATGGGAGCATAAGGGACGTGCATTCACACCACCTTCGCTCGGGACGTCTAGGGGAGACTGGCTCAGATCTGATCGGTACCCTGGGCACTCCCAGCCTCATAGCTCTGTAGGCCAGCAAAGCTGCCCCAAGCAGCAGGAGCGGCAGGGAAGGGCATGACAGGTACCTCGGACCCAGGCGAGGATGAGAGCTTTTGATATTCAGGGAGTACCAATCCCCAGGCTCCATTATTGCTTTGGGGCATTTGTTCCCAAATGAAGCGTTCTGCTGGCCTCAGCCCCTCCTGAAGGCTGAAATCACCAGTGTGAGATCCAAGCATTTGCTGAAGTCTGGGCCCTCCTATACCTCCCCCTACACTTGGCACTAGGTCCCCACCCAAGCTGGGGCACCCTTCTCTCACTAGCCCACCCCCAGTTGTCCCTCTCCTGCCCCACCACACACACATACACACACACACGAGTGACGTCTCAGTCCCCTTGTCCCAACTGAGGGACAAACAGGAAAGATAAGCTGAGGTAGCCCCGAGGGCCACAGAGGTGGCTTCACCCTCGCTGCTTTGACAAATCCTGTATCACAGCAACCCCGCCTCCCCCAGGAGGCCCCACTTCTGCTGTGGCTACTGGAGCAGGCGCAGACAAGGGGAAGAGGGTGGGAGCAGCAGGGCCGGGGTTTGTACCTGGTGGGGAGGGGCTTCCTCCTTCCTCGGCCAAGTCACTGTGGTGCAAGAAGCCTTGGGCTTAGGGAGCCAGGGATCGCCTTGAGGTTTCCTCACATGCTGGCCCTGGGCTTTCCATGTGCCTCTGCAACTTTCCAGAAATCAGGTCCACCGGAGGGTTTCCGTCACCACTGGAGGATGATTTTGAACCTTAAGAGTTACACCTCATTCCTAGGACTCAGGCATCTAGAAGGGCTGAAAGGAGGCTGCTGATTCCTAGACACCAGCACCTGGCAGCCTTTCTAAGACTTCCTGGAGGCTGAATTTCACCCAGGAGAATCCCATGTCCTTAGTCTGATGCACAAGACTCTCCTAAGGGATGCCTGGGTGGCTCAGTTGGTTAAGCGGTTGCCTTCAGCCCAGGTCATGATCCCAGGGTCCTGGGATCGAGTCCCACATCAGGCTCCTTGCTCAGCAGGGAGCCTGCTTCTCCCTCTCTCTCCTTCTGCTTGTGCTCTCTCTGTCAAATAAATAAAATCTTAAAAAAAAAAAAAAAAAAAGACTCTCCTAAGCCTCTCTGACCTCATGTCTACACTGCACTCCAGCCATGCCAGCCCCTGGGCTGCTCCTCACACACATTGCGCCCCTGCTGGGACTGCTTTTCCCCAAAATCCCATCCCTGCCAGTGCCCTCACTGCAGGTCCTTACTCCTAAGTGACCTTCTCATCCCCACCCTGATATCCCAGGTTCCCCTCCCATGCTTTATTCTCTCTCCTTTGTACTTGTCACTATTCAACAACATCATATAAGCTCCAGAGGGCAGCGACGTTGGTCTCTCGTTTGCTGCTCCATTCCCCAACACCTATAACAGTGCCTGGTGTGAGGATCTAATCACATGGTGACTACAGCCGGGAACGGTGTATTGTATAATTAAAACTTGCTGAGAACTTAAGGGTACACACACACACACACGAAAGAAGCATTTGAAAGGAGAAAAACAGTTTCAAAACTGAAACCAAAAACCAAACAAAAAACATGCCTGGCACATAGCAAGTGTTCAATAGTTATTAGGTAAATAAATAGTATGTTCAGGATGCTGAAAGGGAGACTCCACCAATCATCACACCAGGAAGGAAGGGATTTGGTCTCAGCTTGTGTGGGGCTGAGGCATGTTCCAAGATGGCCCACAGCACCCAGGTTACTTCTTTCACCATCAAGAATGAACCTCCCCATCTGAACCAAGAGACAAAAGTCTAGTATAACAAAAATGAAGTAGGAACTCAACTCCCCTGTTTGCAATTAGGAAAAGGGAGATGCAGGAAGCCTAATGGAGCTTTGCATCAAGTCAGCCCAGCTACTTCCCAGAGGTTTAACAGCTTCTCCTCCATAACGTAGCCTGTTGAGGACTCAGGGTCCCAAACCTGCCCCTGGCAGAGCTCCAGGAGTCTGGAAGATGGGATTTTGTTTCAAGTAATTTAGTGAGTCACTAATCTTCCAACCCAAATGGCCAGCGTCCAACCCACGCTGCTAAAATCAACAGTGACAAGGGCTTTCAGCCAGAGCTTTGGTGTTTTACTGACACACAGGGTCTCGAGTTGGCTGCTGGGTATTTTGGCAATTTCTGAAGTGGGCATTGATATGGTGGCCGGGCGGACTTAAAAGCTGACGAGGTCCTCTGCCAGGTAAGCACGGCCCGAGAAGAGCGGAGCAGCAGTCCAGAGGCTGCCCTAAAGGATCTGTATAAGGGCAAAAATAGCCCCAGGGTAAATGGAGAGCTTGTTTCTTATCCACAGAGCAAGGCTGCGATTGGTGACAGGACCCACAGCCAGTTGTTCTGGTTACTGGGCCTCTGTCTGTCATGTCATGACCGTGAGGTCACAATCAACCAAAGTCTAGTGGGTCTGGCTCTAGGTGGATGAGGAGACCTGTGTTCTTACCCTATCTGATAAAGATCTCAAACTCAATCTGTCCCAAACGGCAGACTTTCCCCTCCTCCCAAACTGCTTCTTCAGCGTACCCTATCTCAGTAACTAGTTCTACCATCTCCCAGGTGCCCAGGACTGAAACCTGGATCATCTTTAACTCCTTTGGCTTTCACCCCCATCACTAATTCGTCTCCAACCAGGTGATCTCTCCTTTTCACGCATTTGTTCAGCAAATATCCATTCATTCCACAAATACTGTTGTCTCCCCAGCTAGAACGTAAGCTCTATGAAGGCAGGGAATTTTGTCTGGTTCACTGCTGGATCCTCTGAGCTTTTGACAATATACGGTATTTAGCAGGAACTTAATACCTATTAGCTAAATGAATATTATTCGGGATAATATCCATATGCTTTATTATGGCACAAAAGCCCCTCGGGCCTGGCCCATCTCCCTCTTCAGGCTCATTTCTCCTAACTTCTTGCAATTCCTAAAATGCCCCCATGTTCTCATGTTTTTGTACCTGTTCCCTGGAATACCACTCCCGCCCCTCTTTAGCAGATTCCTACTCCTCTTTCAAAACCTGATCATGTCCTCTGGGGATCCTCTCCTCCCCAACTGACAGCTGGGTTAGGCACTTTTGTTTCTTGTGCTTATTTACACCATAGCAGTCATAGTAAATTATTAATAGTAACTATTATTACTATTAACCACTTACTGAGCTTTTATGATCAGATATCTGTGCTAAGCACCCTGCAAACATGATCTCATTCTAACCTTACAGCAACCCTATGACACAGGTAGTAGCCCCATTCAGGTTCAAAATACAGTCACTCTCAACCCCACTTCTACCTACTGCTTCCATCCCATAGTTTTGCTCCCTTCTATGGGCCAAAGTGTTGTCTGATTTGGCTTCTAGCTTTCCATACTGCCTTTCTCAGACTCCTTTGCTGACTTCTCATCTCCCCGTACATGAAGGTCAGAGGGCCACGGGGCTTGTCCTTGGACCACTTGTTCTCTCACTCCTCTCGTAATCTCCTTCAGCTTCATGGCTTTAAATTCCATCTCTACAACCCTAACCCAGACTTCTCCCCTTAAATCCATCCATTTTTCCAACTGCCTCCTCAACATCTCCCCTGAGAAGTTTGGAAGGCACCTCAAATTTAAGCTGTCCACAGTGCAAGTCCCAACCTGCCCCTCCAGAATGCCCTTCTCCTTCCTCCTTCCCATTCTGTTACTGGCAATTCCATGCTTTCAGTTACTGAGGCTAAATACACTGGAATCATCCTCTACTTTTTTTTCTCACACCCCATATCTGCTCCATCAGCAAATCCTGTTGGTTCAGCCTTGAAGATACATCCAAAATCCAACCACTACTCACCACCTCCCTGACTACGACCCAGGCACCATTTTTAGTTCTTGGCAGAAGTATTACGAGAGCCTCTCAACTAGTCCACTGATGGCACCCTTGTTCAACAGAGCAAGCAGAGTGATCCTGTTAAAACAGAGATGATCTGCTCTCTGGCCCCAAACCCTCTGATGGCTTCCCCTGTACTCTAGGAAAAGCTGGAGTTCTTACAATGGTCCACAAGACCCTGTAAAATCTGCCTTGTCCCTACCTCTCTGACTGTATCTCTCCCTATTTCCTTCTGGTACATCCCATACCAGCTACTCTGGCCTTCTGGGGTTTCTCAAACACACCAGACTCACGCCCATATCAAGGCCTTTATACTTGCTATTCCTTCCTCCTGGAATGTTCTTCCCCAAAACACCTGCTTCCTGCAAACCACCTACTCAATTCTGTAAGGTCTTTGTTCGGACATCACCTCTAGCAACTCTTTATGATCACCCTATTTTATTTTTTTTAAGATTTTATTTATTTGACAGAGAGAGACACAGCAGGAGAGGGAACACAAGCAAGGGCAGTGGGAGAGGGAAAAGCAGGCCTCCCACGGAGCAGGGAGCCTGATGCAGGGCTTGATCCCAGGATTCTGGGATCATGACCTAAGCTGAAGGCAGACGCTTAACGACTGAGCCACCCAGGCACCTCCACCCTATTTTAAATTGCAACTCCCGGTGCGCCAGGGTGGCTCAGTTGGTTAAGCATCCAATTCTTGGTTTCAGCTCAGGTCATGATCTCAGGGTTGCCAGATCAAGCTCCACATGGGGCTGCGCGCTGAGCGTGGAGTCTGCTTGAAACGAGTCTCTCTTCCTCTGTCCCTCCCCCGCTTGTGTGCACACGCGTGCTCTCTCCAAAATAAATAAATAAATCTTTAAAAAAATTTTTTTAAATAAGTAAAATTTTTAAAAAATATAATAAATTGCAACTCCCACTCCCCACACATA
This sequence comes from Mirounga angustirostris, assembly GCF_029215605.1. Classification (NCBI taxonomy): domain Eukaryota; kingdom Metazoa; phylum Chordata; class Mammalia; order Carnivora; family Phocidae; genus Mirounga; species Mirounga angustirostris. The sequence goes on from NW_026991712.1 coordinate 159,212,557, forward strand.
TGCACACCTCAGGCTCTCCTTTTTCTCCAAAATATGTATCACTGTTTAATATCTATTATATATATATATATTTTATTGTCTGTCTCCCCCACTCTAGAATGTAAACTCCATGAAGTAGCGATTTCTCTATCATCTATTTACTAACGTATCCCCCAGCATCGAGAGCACAGCTTGGTACATAGTAGGGACTTGGTTGGTATTTGCTGACTAAGTAACAGATGAAGAAATGAAGACTCACATTTCTTACCCAAGATTTTACTAGGAAGTGGTATGTGGGATATTGGATTGTAGAACCCCGGGTCTTAACCTGAAGTTACATCTTCCCTGTTTGTCAACCATCCTCCAGAGAGCCAGGAGAGGAGCTCTGACCTGAAGGTACAGGCTCGTCTCTCAGATGCTGGCTTCGTCCTGCTCACCGGGTGTGGGCAATTCTGGTTTCACCGATTTTTAGAAAACATGGGGGTATCATCCTATCTGTCTCTGGTCAAATTGTTGGGAAATCCTCCTCCCTGGAACCCATCCTGGATGAGAAGACCCAGAGGTTTCCCTATCCATGTTGTCTGAACAGGACTATACCATTCCACTATGAGTTATTTCTGCCTTCCCACCAAACTCTATGTATAGCCTCATATACAAGTTACTTGCTCACATCATGGTAGTCTTGAAACATGAGTTTTTGGATCTAAGTTCCCTGTAATTTTCTTTGTATAGCACCTAGGACAGAACTTAAGGCTCTCAGTACTTAGTTAGCTTCCTGCTATTGATGATAAAACACTCAAAACAGTCAAAGCAACATAATGCATATATGTGCAGAAGAATCCAAAGGATTGATGAAGACCAAGCAGAAGAAGGCTTCCTCAGGGAGGGGAATACCACACAAAGGATTAAGGATGACAGTGAGACTGTCAGGGCCAAGGGCAAGCTGGCACCATCACTGGAACTAAAATTACTGAATTAATCCTAGGAACTCTGCTCCTATCCTAAACAGCGGTAAAATTTACTAGTAGCTCTCAGACTTCCACAAAGGGCCAAGTTAGACAAAGGCAGTGTATACTCTACCTTCGATTCAGAGATCAACACTGCTGAGGTCATGCCATTTTACCCGAGGCCTGGATCTGTTTCGTCCTGCCCCCTGCATATCCACCGAGTATTAGGGTACAGAGCGCCACCTCCCGTGCTGGCCTCTCTCCTCCTGCCCCGATTGGTCAATACCTCAGGAACCCACTGGTACTGTCCGCCATCCCTATGCCTCGCGATCCATAAACTGAAGGGGACTAGGTCAAAACAATCACATATTAAAAAGCTAGTTATTGCTGCCACAGGTAAAGGAGCCCAAAGAGGCAGCTGGAGCAGACCAGACAGGCCCAGGCCCATCTGAGCTGACGGAAATGGAAGAGTGCTTCCAGATGCAGCTTCTGAGGAAACATCAAGAACCAGGCGCCCTGGAGCGGGGCAGGAGGAAGGCACCGAGGAGGACTGTGCGGGTCAGGCACAGGGTGGCGCTGACATCTCTCAGCAGTGGAGCTGCTTCTTCCTACTCTTCATGACTAGCCCTCAGTTCTTCTGGGGTTAATAAATACACATCTAGGTAACAAATGACACACAATTTTATCAAATCAAAGACAAAGTCCATCAATCTGCATTGGCAATTTTTAATGTTTCACTTGTGCAGAACTGAAATTTGTATTTAAAGGCACAGAAGGAAGGAAAGGCAGTTATCAGAGCGTGAATTCACGGACAAAGGATGCCGGATAAAAGCAAAAAACTGCTCCTCTTTAGCCTTAGGAAAATAAATAATGCAGCACTAACTAGACCTTCATTTTTATTATATTTCCATGTAAAGACATTACCCAAATATGAGCTGAGTAAAAGACTTTCTGGCCAGATACCAAAGGTGCACTGCTGATTCCACTTTGGAATAAACGCCCAGAAGGGAAACATTACCAGAGCGGGGGAGCTCTGGCACAAAGTCAGTTCTCATTCAGAAAATGGACAGGGATTCGAAGCAGTCCAACACACAGCTTTGAAAACTGGAAATCTTTCATGACATTTGTTTTGAAAATAAAAATTAGCTGCTCATCAAGAACTGATTTTCAAAAATGGAATCAGGCCTAATCGATTAAATAGTACTTATGACTTCCCGATAAAAATTACAAAAATAAAAACTAAAACTTTTCTGTCCTTGAAAGAGATATAAAACTATATTTTTTCCTGAAATACCTTAAAAGAAACATCAGTATTTCACCCTTATGTCTCTTAACATTTCCTTTTTTCTTCTTTCCACATTCTGCCACTTTAAAAATAGCAAAACCTGTTCGATAGGGCAATTTCTGCTAAGTGAAAGGATGCACTATTTTTTAATAAAAAGAGTATAAATGAGGAAAAAGTTGAATGTTCTGAAAAATACTAGTTTACCCCTAATGGGACTATACCCACCATGTAGAAAGAAAGATAAAGACTGATATTTTCCTAAAAACAAAAACAAAACCCAGTGATTTAAAACATTCTAAACATAATTTCTAATTTCAAAGCACTATTAGAAGCTCCTGATCAGTGTAAAGCAAGAGAGGGAACTGAGAAATCTGGCAGAACAGTAGAACATATTTCTCACTGCTTTCATTTAATTAACATCAGCCTTACCGATTATTCTCTTCCTTATTTAAAACACTGATTGGCCACGTTAGATCACAATAGCATGAAAGCAAAAACAAATCTCAACTTACATATGAGCACAATGATTTGGGACACTGTCTCTGCCTCAGAGAGGACTCTGAGGTGGTGTTCCTCTTTTAAACGTACGCCCCTGAACACATTATATGCAGATTCCATATTAGTGTGTAAATAAAACAAGTTTTGTATTTTCTCAAAGAAATTTAAAAGTCGATGGTAAATTAGATGCTAAAGATAAAATTATGCCTTTAAGAACATTAAGCCTCAAAATTTCATCCAGTGTTTTCTTTAAGAAATGGATCATTAAAGTCATTTTTGACATGAGATATTAAATGTATTTAAATCTGGGTTTTTCTGTACTTAATAACTTTTCTTTAAAAAAAAAAAAAGTTTAAAAACATCAAGAGCTGGAACATGCTGCCAGGACAGAAATAATCAGAAATGTCTTCAGTCACAGACCCTGGGCACCTCAGTCTTGTTTTGAATTTTCCAAAGCTTGAAGCCTCTCCAGTAGCGGAGGGTGAGAATAATGCCACATTGAAAACAGCCAGTCCGAAACAGGGAATCCCAAGTTATCTTTGTTTAGTTTGATTAAAGCAGAATATAAGTCTTTAGCTTTCCCAAGTTTCTTGGCAAATGCATCAGCTTGAAACTCAAATCTGCGGCTTAGGACAGTTAGGCAGAACGAGAGAACCTGAAAAAGTAAACAGAAGGGTTTTAACCACTGCCCCCTCCTTTGCTGCCCCCGACGGCTACATGAGCAAGGCCTGCAGGGGAGGTCAGCTCAAGATAGGAGAGGCAGCAGGCCCAAAGAAAGATCACTCGTATTTAGGGAACCTGAGGTGGGGAATTATAAATTGAGCTTTTTTTTCCTCCCAAGCAAACAGACCAGAAACAGATATATATCCCAATGAATGCTATTCTGACCAAAAAAACATGAATTTTTAAGAATCTGCCATGTGTCAGCCACTGAGGTAGGCACTGTACGTATTCCCCAACCATCCCACACGGTATTTACTCTTACTGCTGTTTCTCGGATGAGGAAGGTGACGTTCAGAGGGGTGAAGTAACTTGGTGGAAGTCACACAGCTAGCAGGTGGTGGCACTGAGAGTCTCAGTGGCTCCACAGACCACACACATCACCTTCCTCAGGGTCAGAGTTAAGTCGTGGTGATTTTCATTCAGACTCTTTCTTTCTCTATAAAAACATATTCTTGCTAATTCCACATAAGAGGCTTCAGCCTCTAATGACAACCTCAAAATTGAATTTTCTACAATGTTCTGAGCTATGGCAGCATTGCAAGAATAAATTTCCAGTCACTGAAAATGACCATTACAAAGGAGTCAAATTTCATTATAAATTTCTGAGGGAAAAACAATTTCTTTGCACACTGGAGTACTTCAGGATGAACGACATGAATTCTAGTCTTACCTTAAAATACTTCAGCATTAAAAAAAATAAGTTTAAAAAAAGTCATTTGTACCTCTCACTTCTACTAGCAAATAGTTTCAAAATAAAGTCTGGGAGTTCCTAATACCTTCTTAAACATATTCAAAGCTATCTGAATTCTGCCTGAAATTTCTTTCTCCATCTTGAATAGTTTTTTAGGATAGAATCATTATGTGGTTGGTCCCTATCAACCTACCTGATTTTAAGCATTCTTTGAATCTCTTATTAAATAAGTAAAAACATAAGCAGATACCATACCTGCACTTTCCTGCTCTGCTGTAGGTTTCCAAACTCTTCTCAATAGGTCATTTTCCCCAACTTTCCCAGGAAAACAGCTCTTTCCTATCATGCCTTTTTTGTCTTTTAAAGAAACAATGTCATATAGGGTTCCTTTTTCTTTTTTTAAATTTTATTTATCTTCTTGTGGCGGGGGGGGGGGGGGCACAAACAGGGGGAGTGGCAGGCAGAGGGAGAAGCGGGTTCTTTGCTCAGTGGGAAGCCCAATGCAGGACTCAATCCCAGGACCCTGGGATCATGACCTGAGCCGAAGGCAGTCGCTTAACCAACTGAGCCACCCAGGCGCCCCTCCTATCATGCCTTCTGAAACACTGACATTAGCGTAAGTTTTTTGTTTGTTTGTTTAAATATCTAGTCCTTTTGGGGCGCCTGGGTGGCTCAGCCATTAAGCGTCTGTCTTCAGCTCAGGTCATGATCCCAGGGTCCTGGGATCGAGCCCCGCATCAGGCTCCCTGCTCCGCGGGAAGCCTGCTTCTCCCTCTCCCATTCCCCCTGCTTGAGTTCCCTCTCTTGCTGTATCTCTCTCTGTCAAATAAATAAATAAAATCTTTAAAAATAAATAAATAAATAAATAAATAAATATCTAGTCTGTTTGTTTTTTAAAGATTTTATTTATTTATTTGAGACAGAGAGAATGAGAGAGAGAGAGCACATGAGAGGGGGGAGGGTCAGAGGCAGAAGCAGGCTCCCTGCCGAGCAGGGAGCCCGATGCGGGACTCGATCCAGGGACTCCAGGATCATGACCTGAGCCGAAGGCAGTCGCTTAACCAACTGAGCCACCCAGGCGCCCAATATATCTAGTCTTTTTGAAACAAATCTTCTGAGCTAAGATTTTTTAAACAATTGCTAGTATCTCTGCAGATTAATCATATTTCAAATTACTCTAATACCCACATTTATTTAGGTGGTTTTTGAAGCGAACTCAACCACTCAATATAAGGAAGCAAACAAGAAAAACACAAACCCGCTGCGTAGCCAAATTAGCTAACACAAAGGATAACCACTAACACTGGGCATGCCTATACTTCGAATAGGACCTTTCAAATCAGTCAGAATCTAGTAACTGCTACTTAATGAGTTTGATGATCTGATTTCCCCACCTACGGTAGGCTAAGGATGAAAACTAGAAAGGGATAACAATGTAAGGCAAAGTCACGTTGACAGTAGTAAGGATTATCAGCCTGACAGTGAGGAAGAGACAAAAAATTAGTTAAATAAAGAGCATAACTGCTTAAAAAGCAAAGTAGACATAGCTCACTGTCCTTAAGGCATGCCTGAACTGTGACAGAAGACAGAAATGGCAATGTCATTAAAAAGTGTTTTCTAGGGGTGCCTGGCTGGTTTAGTCGGTGGAGCACGTGACTCTTGATCTCGGGGTTGTGAGTTCAAGCCCCACATTGGGTGCAGAGGTCACTTAAAAATAAAATCTTAAAAAAAAGTGTCTCTACAGTATGGTATTGGCACAAAAACAGACACATAGATCAATGGAACAGAATAGAGAGCCCAGAAATGGACCCTCAACTCTATGGCCAAATAACCTTCGACAAAGCAGGAAAGAATGTCCAATGGAAAAAAGATAGTCTCTTCAACAAATGGTGTTGGGAAAATTGGAAGCCACATGCACAAGAATGAAACTAGACCATTTCCTTATGCCACACACAAAAATAGACTCAAAATGGATGAAAGACCTAAAGTGCGACAGGAATCCATCAAAATCCTAGAGGAGAACAGAGGCAGCTACCTCTTCGACCTCAGCCGCAGCAACTTCTTCCTAGAAACATCGCCAAAGGCAAGGGAAGCAAGGGCAAAAATGAACTATTGGGACTTCAACAAGATAAAAAGCTTTGCACAGCAAAGGGAACAGTCAACAAAAGGAAAAGACAACTGACAGAATGGGAGAAGATATTTGCAAATGACATATCAGATAAAGGGCTAGTATCCAAAATCTATAAAGAACTTATCAAACTCAACACCCAAAGAACAAATAATCCAATCAAGAAATGGGCAGAAGACATGAACAGACATTTTTCCAAAGAAGACATCCAAATGGACAACAGACACATGAAAAGGTGCTCAACATCACTTGGCATCAGGGAAATCCAAATCAAAACCTCAATGAGATACCACCTCAAACCAGTCAGAATGGCTAAAATTAACAAGTCAGGAAATGACAGATGTTGGCGAGGATGTGGAAAAAGGGGAACCCTCCTACACTGTGGGTGGGAATGCAAGCTGGTGCAACCACTCTGGAACACAGTATGGAGGTTCCTCAAAAAGTTGAAAATAGAGCTACCGTACGACCCAGCAATTGCACTACTGGGTATTTACCCCAAAGATACAAATGTAGTGATCTGAAGGGGTATATGCACCCCAATGTTTATAGCAGCAACGTCCATAATAGCCAAACTATGGAAAGAGCCAAGATGTCCATCAACAGATGAATGGATAAAGAAGATGCGGTGTAGGGCGCTTGGGTGGCTCAGTTGGTTAAGCGACTACCTTCGGCTCAGGTCATGAGCCTGGAGTCCCTGGATCGCGTCCCACATCAGGCTCCCTGCTCGGCAGGGAGTCTGCTTTGCCATCTGACCCTCCCCTCTCTCATGTGCTCTCTCTCTCATTCTCTCTCTCTCAAATAAATAAATAAAATCTTAAAAAAAAAAAAGATGTGGTGTATATATACAATGGAATATTATGCAGCCATCAAAAACAAAAACAAAAACAAAAAACCCCAAAATCTTGCCATTTGCAATGACGTGGATGGAACTAGAGGGTATTATGCTAAGCAAAATAAGTCAATCAGAGAAAGACAAGTATCATATTATCTCACTGATATGAGGAATTCTTAATCTCAGGAAACAAACTGAGGGTTGCTGGAGTGGTGGGGGTGGGAGGAATGCATGGCTGGGTGATAGACATTGGGGAGGGTATGTGCTATAGTGAGCGCTGTGAATTATATAAGACTGATGAATCACAGACCTGTACCTCTGAAACAAATAATACATTATATGTTAAAAAAAAAAAAAAAAAAAGAACATAGTAGGAAGGGAAAAATGAAGGGGGGAAAATTGGAGGGGGAGATGAACCATGAGAGACTATGGACTCTGAGAAACAAACTGAAGGTTTTAGAGGAGGGGGATGGGGGATGGGTTAGCTCAATGATGGAGGGCACATATTGAATGGAGCACTGGGTGTTATACACAAACAATGAATCATGGAACACTACATCAAAAATTAATGATGTAATGTATGGTGACCAACATAACATAATAAAATAAAATTGAAAAAAAAGTGTCTCTAACTTCTTTAAGCAGTAACAAACTGCATAAGGCATTTTTATAAATATTTTATAAAAATTTTATATATAAAATTTTATAAAATTTTTTATAAATATTAAATAAACATTAAATTTTTTTTTAAAGATTTTATTTATTTGACAGTGAGAGATACAGCGAGAGAGGGAACACAAGCAGGGGGAGCGGGAGAGGGAGAAGCAGGCTTCCCGCCGAGCAGGGAGCCCGATGCGGGGCTCGATCCCAGAACCCCGGGATCATGACCTGAGCTGAAGGCAGACGCTTAACGACTGAGCCACCCAGGCGCCCCATAAACATTAAATTTTTATAAATATTTTACAAATATTTTTTCCCCAGTTAAAAAAAAAAAAAGATTCTAAAGGTAGTAAATCTCAGTGCTCTGGAAAACTTTGTTAGTTTATATGGACAACGCTATGCAGATATCATCTATTCCTCTCTATTTTTCTTTCTGAATCCCTTCCCTCTTTGTAATGGAGAAAGAGGATTCATTTGGTTTACCTTAAAATCTTTACAACCTGTCTCAAAGAATGAATCTTTCTGAATGGAGACAACTCAAAATCCCCAATATTATTTCTTAGCTTAATTTGACTTAATTTATCAAATATCATGACATGTTGCCATCATCAGATTTGTTAATATACAGTCTCATTAATCCATGCCTTACCACCTGCATGGAGTCCCCCTACTGAGCAATCTGAGCAGTGGTTCTTGAAATTCACTTACCATAATACACCCAATTTTGATTTAAAGGGCCTATGGTGTGACCCCTAAGGTTATTCTTTTTCTTTTTTTTAAAGATTTTATTTATTTGACAGAGAGAGAGAGCACAAGCAGGGGGAGCAGCAAGCAGAGGGAGAAGTAGGCTCCCCACAGTGGAGCAGGGAGCCCAACACGGGGCTCAATCCCAGGAAGGACCCTGGGATCATGACCTGAGCCAAAGGCAGACGCTTAACCAACTGAGCCACCAGCCCCCTCCCCCCCGACAAGGCTATTCTGAAGCAGGTAGTCAGAGAACAGATCAGAGGAACAGTGTCATACAGCCTCCCACATCTAGCCCTACATATACTCAACTATCATTGTTTCATTCCCTCACACACAGAAGATTTTCAGCCAAGCACTGGTGAATATGTGATCTAGGACATAGCATTCTAATAGTTAATCTCCATCCACCAAGTCTCTGAGGTACACGTTAGATCAAGGTTTCCACCACTAAAGTCTAGTCCTCTACTTTTTTCCCCCTGCTAACAGTATGCAAGCATTTGTTCATTTGGGCTTGGGTTTTTCTGCTACTTTCTTAGACAGGCCAGTCAATCAAGGGACTAAAAGACTTTGTTTCATCTACTTGTTAAAACTATAGTTTTTGTTTATTCCTTTTTTCACTATCTTAAAGGTTCTAGATTTGAAATGCAAGGGCATATGTGAGATAATTTTAACAATTATACATTACCTCATTGTAAGGTGAAAAAATAAACTGGAAGATGATCAATAATCCAATTAGAGTGGGTTGGCTGGTATAAAAACCAAATGCAGCAAAAAGCTCCTTTCGACCAATTAATACAGCAAACAAGAAGAAACACAGGAAAGAATTCATCTAGAAAGAAAGACACAAAATTTCTAACTTATTACTAAGGTGATTTCAGAAGCATCAAAAAACTAGAATCAGACATCATGGTGTGATTCTAAGAATGGTACTAGTGTAATCACAGAAAAAGTCATTTAGGTAACTTTATAATTTTATTCTAGAAAGAAAAATAAAATTTCCCCAAATGTCTAACCTGTATAGTTTTCTTTAAAGACAGGCCTAATGGAGCCTCCTATGACTGAGGGTTTGAAGTGGCCAATAGCAATGGAATATTTTCTTTCTGTAAAAAGTTAAAGGGCTAGAATGGATTCTGGCTTTGTTTGCACTAAATCATAATCAGACACAAGGCCCCTCACCTCACCTTGATATGGAAGCTCCAAAAAAACAAGAGTCCCTTGAATACTCTGGAGGACCACTGGAGCTGTACTGAGTAGTTAGTCCAAGAAAAAAGTAGATGTATCTTTAACAATAAACAAGATGAAAAAAACTAAAAGTCTGCACCAAAATATGAGCAAAGGGGTACTAAAGTAAGGCTGGAGAACAAATACCATTCCTTCCCTTGGCAGGTCAGGATCTTAGAGGCCAGAGGTACCATATCTGACTGCGTTGCTCCAAACCATTCACCAGGTGCCTCAAAAGCTACCAGCCTAGAGTGGGGCTCAGCACAAGTTTCGCCCGCTGGCCCAGGATGAAGCACAAGCAGCTCTACCATTCAGTCCTTGTAACTCAGTGGATCCAACATGACAAGCTCCAACAGAAAACTTCAGCACGGGGAAGGCCCCTAGGATCAGAAGCTATGCGAGCCATTTAGGTCAAGTAACTACTTGCCTTTTGAAAAACAACTTTTGGTTTGCTACTGGGTCCTCCCAGAGACTGATTCTGCAGCCTGAGCTGCCCCTCCTAAACTGATCCACCTAGCCAGGAAACTGGTATGCCCTGAAGCACTCCAACATCCGGTCTAAGTGGTATCTATGCAAGTGGGAATGAAGGATGTCATGAAGAGAGAAGTTAAATGGGCAAGTGGCTCATACGCCCAGTATACCAACTCCTGCCACCCCTCAATCAACCCTTACTCACGGGGAGCTCCCTATAATCATTTGAGGATGAAAAAGTTGAACACCCATTTTACAAACAATACAATATTTCTGGCACCGGCTGAAAGTGGACTGCTGTGGCATTAGAGAATCACTTGGGGCTGTTCCTGGAAGACAGCGGTGAAGGAAATACTCTCAATGAGGGAAATTTTAGGTAGTATATCTCATTGCCCACTCAGTCTGGAAGGATAGAAGGCCTGAGCTAAAAATATATAATTATTGGCAGTGGGCAAATAATAGTTTGGCTGAATGATCAGGGCCTTGAAACGAACTCAAGGATGGCTAACAAGATCTGGAAAAGAGGTATGTGAAAAAACTTCCAAAATTAGCCCAGAGTATGATAGTACTTTGGTCCAATGTGAATATTCACTAAAAGAGTCCACGGTAAAGGAGGCTTTCAATAAGGTGGAGAAGATACCTGCTCTGTGGATGTTAGCTTCTCTCCCCAGCCACTCTAGGACTTGGTCAAGGTGCTCTTGAACAAAATGGCCAAGGTGCCAGGGAAGGAGTCAGTGCATTAGTTAACAACCCAGATATCCATCCCCCTACTGGCTTTTGCTGAGTGCATAATCTATTAGAAGGGGCAGTCAACCCCTCCCTGGATCGGGTACCACACCTCCGGGACTAGCCTACTACCCTGTGGTAGCCTGATTCCACTGCACCCCTTCCTTCATGAAAGCAGCAGTGATTTTCCTCTTTAGACTAAATACTCTAAACTTGGATTTGGACTTATTTACTGTCTTACTCACTGCCAGCTATCCATACAATTAGCTTCAAGCCAAGGAATTCATTTTTTACTGAAAGATGCAAGGCAACAAACAGGAAGGGCCCAGAGGAGCTCACAGATCTTCCCACGCAGACCACCATCCAGAACCAGCAGGCCTTTAGAAAAGTACAAAGACCCACTTCTGATCCTTTTATAGTTCTTAAGTATGATGATTGGATGTTTATGCCGTTGTGTGACATCTGCCTCCCTCAAACCTTGTTATGACCTTAGCACATTACCCGTCTGACATGAAAACAAAACAAAAACAAACACCCACTTCAGACTTAGTTAAGGCCACACCTGCTCAGAACCAGTCAACAGGATATAGTGGTATTTTGCCTGGAGCCCCAGAGGAAGAATGTTACAGGAATTGTTATTTTCTTCTTTATAGCTACTACAGTTCTCTTCAATAGATATATAATGGCTTGTAAATGAGAAAAAAAAGTTTAAAAATAAAGCATTTTAATGTCCAGCTTATCAAGACTCATGGCTTTTGATCTTCACAGTTCCTAGAGCTGAGGGATTCTGGAGGGGGCCACGATGGTGGTAACAGCAATAAAAATGACACGGTCCTTACCGCTTCCACATACTACTCCAAACTCTTTATATGCCTTAACTCATTTATTCTTACATCAGTCCTAGGGGGTATTATCATTCAGTAAGGGTTGGAGACAGAGAGAGCTTAAGGAACTTGCCTAAGATTACAGGTATTAGGTCAGGAAGCCGTGAGATGAAGCCACCTCTCCACCAGACCACCTCTCCTGTCTGCCATACTTCTTTGACTACCGTGCCGTAAAAAGAGAACTGTCACTCCCAACTTACCTGGCTGATAATGATATTTTTGACTGTGTGTCCCAACTTCCAGTGCCCCAGTTCATGGCCAAGTACAGCAAGCACTTCCTCATTTTTACATCCTTGTTTCTTATTCTAAATCAAAGAACACATTGAAAATAAATTAACAACCTTCAAAAAGTTTATGCCTTTTAATCAAGTAAGAGCCCTTCTTAGATTCTAACTAACTTAAGAAAACAATCAGACTTTTGTGCAAAACTTCTCATCCACTTAATAAAACATTCTCTGAATCACTCCATGGTAGACACTAACTTAAGCATTGGAGAAAGAATCATGAACAAGACAGACATTCCCTGACTTCATGAAGCTTACAGTCTAATTTAGATTAGAAAAAAGAATGTTAAAAATATAAATCTTTATCAACAGACAATATTTAAATAAATCATGACAAATTTATATGACAGCCATATTATAAACCCATTAGAAATGTTTCCAAAATTATGTTCTGACATGGGAAAATGGTTTATTAAGTGAAGAAAGCATGATACAAAACTAAAAATAATGATTCCAATTTTGAAAAAATGTGAATGTGTATATAAAAACAAATACAGAAAACAAACTGGATATATATCAAATGTTAACAGCAGTTTTTTCTATATGATACAATTATAGTGGTGTTTTAACTGTTTTATATCTTTCCTATATTCCAAATTATCTACAAATAAGCACATATCACTTATGGTCACCTCCCAATACACCATGAATTGCCATTTAAAAAACTGAGACTTCCAAGTTAAGATGGCGGAAAGAACATTCACAATTCACAACTGTTATTCCCTCCAAAATCCCCATTAAAACTATAGTCAAGGAACTTTTTTAGAAGATATAAACCCACACGGATGGGGAAAACATGAGAGGTGACAACAGCAACATTTTGGAAGCAGGAAATCAGACGGGCATATGAACAGACTTAGCAGACTAAAGAAAGCTGACTCACAAGCCAGCAGTGGAGCAAAGAGAACCAGCCTGATTTATACCACACAGTCTGCAAAGGGCTTGGGAACTAACAACATTAGGTACTTCTGGAACTGGGAGAAAAGGGGAAGGCCCTAAAATAAGAATTGGGTAAGAGCGGTTTCAGAAGTAGTTAAAGCTTCAGATTCCGGGGCGCCTGGGTGGCTCAGTCGTTAAGCGTCTGCCTTCGGCTCGGGTCATGATCCCAGGGTCCTGGGATCGAGCCCCGCATCGGGCTCCCTGCTCAGCGGGAAGCCTGCTTCTCCCTCTCCCGCTCCCCCTGCTTGTGTTCCCTCTCGCGCTGTGTCTCTCTCTGTCAAATAAATAAATAAAATCTTAAAAAAAAAAAAAAAAAAAGCTTCAGATTCCTTCTCCAGCTCCACACCAAAAGGCAACTGCTCCTCCCTCATTGTGGCAGGAGCCTGAACATTTATTCTCTCTGGATAGGGCAAAAGAAGAGAACTTTTCAGCCAAGGGTTGGGCACAGCGAAGACTAGAGTGCACTAGCAACAGACTATGTAACTGGTTAGCTGTAGGTAGGGTATGCTGAATACTGACAACTCTCTCTCCTGACCCAGCCCTCACCCCGCACCTGGCTCCCAGAACACTACCCTCCAGGCAGAAGATCAAAAGAGTATTCCCTGGGAACTCTGACCACTCCACCACGAAAGACTGGAGGATACTAACACCAGGTGTTGCCCAGCAAAAAGCCTACCCAGGCCAGCCTACAGCAAAGCCCAAAGTGAAAACACCTTATCGATAGGCTCAGAGATTCCAGGCAAATTTTTAGTCCCATTCTCTTACTAAGGAGTAGACAACCAAGAATTACCAGATATATTAGGGAAGTTGTTAAGATGGAAGATTAGATCCAGAAAAAAGCAATATGGAAGAAACAGACATTATATAAGGAGAAAACTTTTAATTTTTTCCCCTTCGACACATATGAAGACTGGGCCAGGAAAGATGAAAAAAATAACTACAAAAATTGCTAACATTTATTAAACAATGACTACAAACATAGACCCTCTGTGCTAAATACTTAATTATCTCATTTATATACCACAACCACCATATGACATATTCTTATTACCATTTTACAGATGAGAAAATCTAGGCAGAGAAGTTAACTAATTTTCCTCTGGCCACACAGCCGAAGTTTGGCATTTGAAGCCAGGTAGTCTGGTAGACCTGTGCTTTCAACTTTTACACAATTATGAATGTAAAAGTAAATTATTCAATATTCATCAATCAAATAAAATAATGTTAGTTGACACATGTGTAACCATTTGCATATTATTACAGTACTGCAAAATAATTAAACATAAATGGTGGTCAAATCAATGATGAAATATGTTTACTAAGCCAAATAAAATTGTTTATAACTTCCCAGATTCAATCTAAATAGTGCCAAGACACAATGAACAACTTAATCTTATACACACTCACACACGTGCACATACATATTCACTCACCAACACAAACATACATACATACCCACCACTGGACACCTGCTTCTGGCAATGTTACTAACTAGTCTGAAAAACTCTCAGACATCTAAAAATGCTAAAGAGATTATAAATACCCTTTAAAAAAATTTTTTTAAAGATTTTATTTATTCATTTGAGAGAGAGAGAGAGAGAGAGAGAGAGCACGAGTGGGGGGAGGGGCAGCGGGAGAGGGAGAAGCAGGCTCCCCGCTGAGCAGGGCGCCCGATGTGGGGCTCAATCCCAGGGCCCTGAGACTATGACCCAAGCCAAAAGCAGCCACTTAACTGTCTAAGCTACCCAGGCACCCCATAAATATCCTTTTAGACATAGAGTTTAGTTCATTAGAAAGTAAGGGAAAGCCAAAGGTGAGGAGATGAAATTGAGATCCCTTGCACAAATCCATGAAGGACTACACTCTGAGTCAAAGAGTGAGCTAGAAAAAAATATGGTGGTAAAATCACCCAATTGTGTCAAGTCTTACCTAAAGTGGGGAAAAAAGTCTCTGATTAAAATTCAAAATCATGATCTGTATGGTCCAGAAAAATCCCAAGCTGAAAGATGAAAGTACTTCCAGTTTGGTAGCACTGGGGACAGATGACAGACGCAAATGCAAATCCTCTAATTGAGGACTGTACCCTAAACCCAGACCCCTCAGGATTCCTAAAGATTAAAATCAGTGACGCATTGTGAGCTCACAATAAAAATTGCCAAAGACTTCAGAAAATGATGGAACAATGAGTAAGAGCAGAAAAAATAAAGAGCATCATTAGCTCCATAAGACTTTAGATAATGGAACTGTTACATATAAAATATTTTAAAAAGCCTACTTTAGGGGCACCTGGGTGGCTCAGTCGGTTAAGCGGCTGCCTTCAGCTCACGTCATGATCCCAGGGAACTGGGATTGAGCCCCGCATCAGGCTCCCTGCTCAGCAAGAGAGCCTGCTTCTCCCTTTCCCTCTGCCTGCCGCTCTGCCTACTTGTGCTATCTCTCTGTCAAATAAATAAATAAATAAATAAATAAATAAATCTTTAAAAAAAAAAAAAGCCTACTTTACACAAAGAAGAGATCTAAGAACATGAAGAAGGAACAGGAGACATCCCAGAAACAACCAAACTGATTTGAAAAAGAAACAAATAGAGCTTTTTTTTTTTTTTTTTTTTTAAATTTTTTTTTTAAGATTTTATTTATTTGCGAGAGAGAGAATGAGAGACAGCATGAGAGGGAGGAGGGTCAGAGGGAGAAGCAGACTCCCCGCCGAGCAGGGAGCCCGATGCGGGACTCGATCCCGGGACTCCAGGATCATGACCTGAGCCGAAGGCAGTCGCTTAACCGACTGAGCCACCCAG
Source organism: Mirounga angustirostris (assembly GCF_029215605.1). Taxonomy (NCBI): domain Eukaryota; kingdom Metazoa; phylum Chordata; class Mammalia; order Carnivora; family Phocidae; genus Mirounga; species Mirounga angustirostris. Next base: position 159,228,367 of record NW_026991712.1, read on the forward strand.
GCGCCCCAAACAAATAGAGCTTTAAAATTAAAACACAATGGGCTGGTTAAAGAATAGAGTAAATATATCCAGAGAAAGAATCAGTGCACTGGGATGTAGAGACAAAAAGACGGAAAAGATAAAAAGAGTGATTATCACTTGTGGAAGACAGAATGCGATAGTGTAACATTCATCTAACTGGAATTCCAGAAAGACAGACGGGTGAGAATGGAAGAGAGGCAACACTCAAAGGTCTAATTGGCTAAGAATTCTCAAAACTTCAGGAAAGATCTAAGTTGTTAGATTTAGGAACGACAATATATCCCGAGTAGGACTGAGTTAAAGAAGTCCATACTTGCAGAACATGAAAATCAAACAGAAATCTTAAGAACAACCAGAGAGAACTATAAAGAAGTTAACAATAAGCTCAGAGCAGACTTTTTCAACAGGAACAAAGAAGCTATAACATAATGGAATGGCATCTTTTTAAATTTTATTTTATCTATTTGAGAGAGAGAGTGAGCACAAGAAGGGGGAGGGGCAGAGGGAGCAGACTCCCGGCTGAGCAGGGAGCCAGCAGTGGGGCTTGATCCCAGGACCCTGGGATTATGACCTGAGGCAAAGGCAGATGCTTAACCAACTGAGCCACTCAGGCATCCCAGAATGGCATCTTTAAAGTGCTAAGACGAGATGCCTGGGTGGCTCAGTCGTTAAGCGTCTGCCTTTGGCTCAGGTCATGATCCCAGGGTCCTGGGATCAAGTCCCGCATCAGGCTCCCTGCTCAATGGGGAGCCTGCTTCTCCCTCTGCCTGCCGCCCCCCGCCCCCATTTATTTATCTGACAAATAAATAAATAAAATCTTTTAAAAATAAATAAATAAAGTGCTAAGATAATGGGGCACCTGGGTGGCTTAGTTGGTTAAGTGTCTGCCTTTGGCTCAAGTCATGATCCCAGTGTCCTGGGATCAAGCCCCACGTGGGGCTCCCTGCTCAGCTGGGAGACTGCTTCTCCCTCTCCGTCTTCCCCTCCCCCTTACTTGTGTTCTCTCTCCCTCAAATAAATAAAATCTTTTTTTTTTTTAAAGATTGTATTTATTTATTTGACAGAGAGAGACACAGCGAGAGAGGGAACACAAGCAGGGAGAGTGGGAGAGGGAGAAGCAGGCTTCCCAAGGAGCAGGGAGCCCGACACAGGGCTCGATCCCAGGATCCTGAGATCATGACCTGAGCCGAAGGCAGATGCTTAACGACTGAGCCATCCAGGCGCCCCTATAAATAAAATCTCTTAAAAAAATAAAAATAAAGTACTAAGATAAATAACTCAATAAGATAGTCTTGAACTGACATCCAAAAATGAGAAGGAAATAAAAACAAAACCCAGAAATTTCAAAAAAAGTTGCTAAAACATATACTTCTGGAAGAAGGAAAGTTATGTCTAAAAGGAAGGTGTAAGATGAACAGGGAATGGTAAGCAAAGAAACAGGTAAGCATAGGGATAAATCGAAATAGTGACTGTATAAGATAATAATAATGCTAATTTGTGGGCTAAAAATTAAAACAAAACTAAAACACAAGATGAAAGGAATAACTGGATCAAAGTGTGTATGGTCCCTGGATTGTTCAGGAAGCAGTGAAGATACTGGATATTTTAAGATTTTAAGTTATATGGGCAAGCTTAATATTTAACAGCGGTCATTGAAAGAACAATCATACAAGAACCTTCCAATCTGAATAACTAAAATATAATTTTTAAAAAACCCTCATACAGTTCTTAAAAAAAAGCAGGAAGGTGTACATGTGTATGTTTGGAGGTAGGGTGGGGGTATGGAAAGGACAGAAGGAAAGGGCATAAAATAATATGGTAGAAAGAATTCCAAATATATCAGTAATCACAACATATATAAATAAACTAAGCTTTAACAAAAAAAAAGATAGTGAGTCTCAGTTTGGATTTAAAAACAACCATAATGGGGGCCCTGGGTGACTCAGACAGTTAAGCGTCTGACTTCTGCTCAGGTCATGATCTCGGGGTCCTGGGATTGAGCCCATGTTGGGCTCCCCGCTCAATAGGGAGTCTACTTGTCCCTCTCCCTCTGCCCCTCCCCGTACTCCTGCTCTCTCAGATAAATAAATAAAATCTTTAAAAAATAAATAAAAATAAAAATAAAAACAACCATAACAACAAAACCTACCTACATGTCCTGTATAAGGCATCTAAGACAGAGGATGGTTAAGGTGGGAAGTAAGAGGATGAATGAGATAGTGGTGGCTGGTTGCACAACATGATGAATATGCTAAAAACCACTGAACTGTACATTTACAAATGGTTGAAATGGTAAGTTTTAGCTCAATAATTTTTTTAAAAAAGTAAACGGATGACATCTAGCAAACATTAACCAAATGAAAACTGCTGTAGCTATATTAACATCAGACAAAATCAATTTAAAAGGTGACTCAAGAGGTGCCTGGCTGGCTCAGTTGGTGGAACATGGGACTCTTGATCTCAGGGTGGTAAGCTCGAGTCCCACATTGGGGGTAGAGATTACTTAAAAATAAAATCTTAAAAAAAAAAAAAAAGACGACTTAACAGCATTATTAAAGAAGGTCACCACAGAATGGTCAAAGATTGAATTTACCAGGAAGATGCATTAATTCTGAATTTATATGTACCTAATACTATTTCTTCACAATATATCAATTCTGACAAATCTATTAATAGATTTGTTAACATACCTCTCTCAATAATGAAACATCAAGCAAATAAAGTATCAAAGAGATATAAAGATATGAACCAAATAATAAACAAGCTTGATCTACTGACACACACAGTATCCTGCAACAATTAGAGAACATACATTCTAGAAAAGTGAAGGCTAAGGGTTTTGAAATAAACTGCAGCTACTTAAAAGGGTGAAGTACAAAAAAACTGATGAATGTGGAACTGATTTTGTTTTATACAATTTAGAAAAATGCAACCTAATGGGAACACAAGCAGCCAGATTATTCTACCACTTTCCTCTCCTTCCCCAATTCTTCCGGGTAGATACATGACAAAGAAGATAAAGAGATTTGCAAAACAGCATTGACATTTATTATCTCTTTTCCTTTCAAATATTGAAATTTAGGTCAGAGCATATCTGGTAGGGGAACAAAAGAATGAAAAACTGACCTAGTTCTTTAAAAGGCAGAGCCACCTGTGTACCTGTCCCTTCAGGGCCATGAAGAAAGAGTACCAATTTTAAGCACCAATTAACAGACATCTTATTCTAAGGGGGAAATTAAGAGTGAAGATTCACATATGAAGATATTCACTACAAGAATATTTTTAACAGCAAAAAACTGGAAACAACCCATATGTCCAATAGGAGGAGAATGATGAAAAAAATGATAGTTTATAAAGATGAGAAATACATATAGTAAGATATTTATGGTCAGCTAGATTATTCATGCTTTCTTTTCTGTTGCTTTCACAATAAGCAAAAATATGGCTGTTTTGTTTAATAACAGTAATAATATAATAGCTCCCACTCAGCGATGGCCTATGTGGCAGACGCGGATGTATCAGACAGTTTATGTGCGGCTCATTACCCCCCACTGCTGTAAGGCAGCCCTCAGTAGCCTCACTGTAGATAAAGTAACACGGTCCTCGGGCTTCTGTTTTTACTAGTTGCCAGCTTCCTGATACGAACTATGAATTCTTTTACAGAACAACCAGCTCTCTACTAGACAGCACAGGCCTCTGTGTCGTGGCAGGTGGCTGGGTTTAGGACGCTGTTTGGAAGTACACAGTCACAAAGATTTGGAATGATGCGAGCTTAAATGAGGGTCACTTTCCACACAAAGGAGACTTACTTCCTTATGACAGATTCTTGGACAAAACTGGATTTCCTCTACTTCCCAAGCTAACTTCACATAAAGGAACAGAGAGAACTATCACACATCTTTTATTTCTCTATAGCACTTTCTTTTTCACAAGATTCACCCACTGACTCATTTGACCCCAATACCACCCAAACTGGGCAGGATGGGGGGTATTATCTTCATTTTAGAGATGAAGAAAAGGAAGCTGACAAATTAAGAATGTCTGGCTTCAGATCATCTTGCTAGTGAGTAGTGGGTAAACCCCGAACCCACATCTCTGGGGCCTCTGCCCTTTCTATTACCCTTATTAACTGGGGAGACTTACACATAACCCTAGCACTTGCTGGGACATACTTCTTTTCTTCTACAAAGGGGCAGCTTTTCTATAGTTTTACCTTTCCTTTTATTCAAACTACTTTCAAGACAGGTTGTTCCAAATACTCTGTTTGTCTCCAGAAGGGTAAAATCCCAGAGTTAAGTTTCCTCAGCATCTTTTAAAATGTTAATAACCAGTATAGAGCCATTCATCAAAATGTTACTAGCGCTCTCTGAGAGGAGGGATTTCAGATCACTTAGGTTTTTTTCTTTTAAACTTTAAATGAATCGCTTCATTTTCTCTACCTCATCCAGACTGAAAACCATCTTTGCGACCCCTCCCCCCGCACTGCGCTGTACACAGTTGGTGTTCAGTAGCAGGTGAATAAACCACTGTTTCCTAAACTTCTGCTACATCTGTGTGCTCTCCGTGTGATTATTTACGCAATAGCTTTCTTTAAACCAATTCACTTTTTAAAACTTAGCCTTGTCCTAAATGGCCATATTCATGAACTAGTTTTATTTACCTTAATATATAGCTATTCAAATTTAAAATCCTGCTATGCTACCTAAAATAGTAGTGTGGCACATGCACCGGAAAGCACTATAGTTAATGAGTGTTGAGTCAATCTTTGTTGTTGTTGTTTTCATGAAGTTTTTTATTCTAATTCCAGTATAGTTAGCATACAGTGTTATGCTTCCGCTGTACAGTATAGTGATTCAACACTTCCATACAACACCGAGTACTCATCACAAGTGCACTCCTTAATCCCCATCACCTATTTCACCCATCCCCCTGCCCACCTCCCCTCTGGCAACCTTCAGTTTGTCCTCAAGAGTCTGTTTCTTGCTTTGCCTCTTCCTCTTTTTTTCCCCCTTGCTCATTTGTTTTGTTAAATGCCACGTATGAGTGAAATGGTATGGTATTTGTCTTTCTCTGTGTTGAGTCAATCTTTGACTTCCTTCACTCCCCACAATAGCAATCACCAGGTACTTTAAATCCACCTTTTACTGTGACTCTTGCACTTACTCTGATTCTCACTCTACTGCAGACCCTCATTATCTTGGTTACTTTGATGCAATAGGCCCCTAGAAGTCTCCCTGCCTCCAGTCTGCTCTATCCTGTATGCTGCCACCAAACTGTAATCTTCCTAAAGCAAGATTTGGCTTCTACCCAAATCAATCTAAACCTTCCAGGCCACTGAAACAACCACTCGATGTCTTCAGGAAGAATTTTATAAACTGGTCCCAGTCTACCTTTCTATCTCCATCTACAAAAATCCACATAATCATTAGTCTTAGAATAGCCAGCATGTAGCTTTTTTTTTTTTTTTTTTTTAATCTCTACAGCTCTATTCATTCCATAACTTCAACCTGAAAAGCCCCATTCCCAAGTCAAAATTCTACTTAGGTCAAATATCTTCTCTTTGAAGAAAATGTCTATTAGAACTCTCATTAATTTCTTAACTTCTAAAAGCCACACTATCCCAGCCACTATTTACCACTAGAATTCTCATTAATTTCTTAACTTCTAAAAGCCACATTATTCCAGCCACTATTTACCACAGCCTGTGTTAATTTATGGGCTATCTGTGTACATGGCTAGTCTCCTCTACTACAGGTTCTTCAGGGCAGGACTATGTCTAGTGTATCTTCATCATGTAACCTATACCTAGATGCTAAAAATTTGTAGTTATCAACAAAATTAAGCAGGCTTTTCGAGAAGTCAGCAAAATAACTCAAACTCTGCTCAACACACTTCTAAAGACTATCTAATCTTTTGTAAGATTTAAGCCCAAGAATAATGTTTCCCTAGATACTAAAGGTCAGTAATTTCACTACATTGTTTGAACTCAATGGACCACTATCTAACGTCATGGTTTGGCTATGATGTTATCCACCCCCATCCCCACACGCCGGTATGTAGATACCTCTTAAGCAGGCTGACTTGCTAAACTTGCATGATTCCCCACTGCCACTGCTGAGTTACCCTTTCTGGACTTCAGTTTTCCTACTGATAAGATGACCTTAAGATCTCTTCCTAGCTTAAACTCCTGATGCTTGGTCAGACCAAGCAACCTAACTGGCAGGATAAACCCACTTCAAAAATAAGCAAAATCAAAGCACTTAGCCTTCTCCAAATGTTACTTAATCCCTTCACAGAATCTTGCCTCATGTACATATTTATGACTAGGCTAGGCACTTTACTTGACTTTCTTTTTTAGGATCAAAATGGATGTTCAAAAGATAATAGTTATTTTCTGGTAGTTAGAATGTATAAAATGGAGTACAAGGTATTTCCCCTATATTGTTTCATTTAATCCTCCCAACCCTAAAAGACAGGCATCTTTAGCCCAGTGTTTCTCAACCAGGAATGATCTTGCCCCCCAATCCCTGACACCCCGCCCTCCCCAGGCTATCTCGCAATGTCTGGAGATATTTTCAGTTGTAACAACTGTTGAGGGTAGGGGAGGTTGACACTGGCATGTAGTGGGGAAAGGCCAGGGATGCTGCTAAACATCCTATGATGCACAAGATACCCCCTACAACAAAAATTACCTGGCCCAAAATGTCAATAGTGCCAAGGTGAGAAACCCTGCTAGCATTATCTTTTAGTTAAGAAGTCTATGATTTAGAGAACTTACTTATCCAGAGTTACATAGATCCAAAATCATCTCTGGATGACACCAAAGCCAATAGCACATTCCCATATATATACAAATACTGGCAACTGTTTCTGATTAAATTTGTGTTGTTTCTTATCATTGTCCCTCCTCCCCCATTTAGTCTTGGTACTTGAGATCTTGCTAATCAGCCTCAGCTAACCTCATCCAGGAGAGAACTCAGAAAAAGCTTCTGAGACTCAGGTCAGATTTAAGAATGTCTTCTCTTGTGCTCCCACTGCATCCAGGATACACAGCTTCACTATTACAATTATCATATTGTACTGGGCTTCGATGACTTTCTCCCCTTCAGACCATCAGCTCCTCGAGAGCAAAGTTTCCCTCTTTATTCTTGCACTTCTAGTGCCAGGCAAAGTATCTCAGCACAGAATATGTGTTCCATAAATATTTGTCAAACAAACAATAGAAAACTGACCAACACTATACAGTGTACCCAAGGACACACAGCTACTAAATGACAGAACCAGGATTCAAATTCAAGTCTCTCCATTGCCAAAGTCTATCATGAGCTAAAAATCTCAATGAGCTAAAAATCAGATGTTTATCTTCTCTTTATCCTGCCTGGTGAAATTCTTTGAACAAAAACATATAGGGAATATATACAACGTCCCTGTTTTAAAGATAGCTTATAATCATAAGAATTTTCCTATCTTATGCTTCTAATTTTCATGGGTACATTCTGTAAAAGCTTGAGAGGTAGTTAGCATGTAATAACAATAATAATCTCTCCCAAATACCAGAATTATAACGGGGCCACGGGGTTCTTATTTGATAGTCTCCTTGAATTTACCACTCACTACATAGAAACTGATGTTATTTTGAGTTGTCATAGGAACTGTTTATAAAAACTAAGCCAGGGTCTCTTAGGAAAAGAAGAACTCACTTTAACTTTAGCTTTTATTTCTTCACTGTCCCCTTCTCCATCTTTGCGGGGTTCCATGCCAGGCTCTTCCAGGATGTCTTTGTTTAGTACAGAATACTCTTCTAGTAGAGTGTCAAACAAAACTATTCGCTTGTTCTTGAAGAAGCCATAAAAATAAGCATTGCTGTGGGAAGAGCGTTTAGATCCTAAGGGAAAGACAGTTCAAAGCATGGAAAATAATTAAAAAGTTTGGGGTTCTCTGGAGAGACTCCTAGAAATTGCATTAGTGGAAAGGACATTAACATTTTCAAACTGTTTAATATCTGAAGAAAACTGTTATCAACATAAATCACCACCTGCAGTGGAGAGTGTCTGCTTTCCTACAGTCCTGCCAACAAATACTTGTGCTCGTTGCAGCTTTACAGCATAAGTAAATAAATAAAGTCTAAATATCCAACAGTAGTGGAATGGTTAAATTATAGTAGAGCTGTGAAATGGAATTTTAACCAGCCAGAAAAAAAAGCAATACTTTTGAAGAAACTTAACAAGATAGGAAAAAGCTCACCAATATACTGTGAAGGATATAAAACTTCATATATATAAGGTTCCATTATTGTCATGAAAAAAAAGTACATGTAAATAGAAAAGCATAAAATAAGCCTATGAAGACATATTTCAAAATACTGAAGTGTTTACCACTGGCTTCTAGAACTATGGATTTTTGTTCCTTCCTTTATAAAATAAGTACACTTACTTCTATAATCAGGAAAAGTTAAAGCTATTTTTAAAAAGATTGGGAAAAAAAACATACCTAACAGTACGTGGCTAACAGAAGCTGAACTATGGGTGATTTTTTATTTGCTTCTTTATATTTTTCTTTATTTCCTAAATGTTCTACACTGTGCAGGGACCTGTGTGGTTAAGAGCAGACTTTGGGTTCAAATCTTGGCTCTGCCATGTAGTAGTTGTGTAAATATAAGAAACTTCCTTAATTTCTTTAAGCTTAATTTCTTTAAGCTTTATTTACCTGTTTATAACGTGAGGCTAATCTCTACCTCATTGAGCTGGATTAAAGATTACATGAGAAATTCTAAGCAAATCAATGCATGTACTGCCTGATCCATAAACTACTACTATTACTTACAAACATTTTTTCAAAGAAATGATAAAACATTTGTTTCTCTTGAGAATTTGAGATGTCTCACAGAAAATATGTATTCTGTATCTACTCATACTTCTACTATAAAGTATGATTAGCAATAAATTTAGGATACGGTATATTCTACATATATAGCAGTATGCTTGGCAGTATGTTTAGCATTTAGGAAGGCTTTGACAAATAGTAGCTTTTTATTTATTTTATTATTTTCTCATTTTTTGGTTTCGTTGCAGAGAAGAGCCAAACACGTGGTCCAATTTTGACAGTGGTATAGGACCTCAGCATCTGGAAAGCTATGTATCATCATTCAGAGGTCTTACACTTCTCTCTCATTTCTGTCTTCTCTGATTCTAATTTTTAAATAAAAATATTTCTTAGAAGCTGCCTTAAGTTATTTATGGAAGTAGGCAGACTGTATGCTTATAAACAAAATAAAAGTAATGTTTTAGTATCTCCCACTGGTCCAACTTTCTCAAAGTGTAGCCCAAGGAATACCTATACCAGAGTCACCTCGGGGCGCCTATTAAAGGTAGATACTAAGGGCGCCTGGGTGGCTCAGTCGGTTGGGCGACTGCCTTCGGCTCAGGTCATGATCCTGGAGTCCCGGGATCGAGTCCCGCATCGGGCTCCCTGCTCGGCGGGGAGTCTGCTTCTCCCTCTGACCCTCCCGACCCTCCCCCCTCTCATGCTCTCTCTCTCTCAAATAAATAAATAAAATCTTTAAAAAAAAAAAAAAAGTAGATACTAAAACACCTGGGAATGCAGCCCAAGAATCTGTCTTTTAACAAACTCTCCTGAAAATTCTTACAGTCACTAAAGCTTAGGGGTCCCTGCCCTAGACCATAAGCTTTTTGTATCACTGTGCTGGCATGTAATATATATTCAATAATGAGTGTTTACCGAATGGGTTGATGAGACCACTTGAGGTACGAAGTAATATACTCGAGGACCTGAAAACCAACGTAAGGCACTGCCATCTGTGTCTTTATGTTTTATGCCGTCTTACCTTCAACTCTCGGCAGCATTTGACACAGCTGACCACTCCCTCCTCGAAAGACTTTCTCCTGTCTCAAAAGAAATACCACTTTCTCCTGGCTTTCTTCCTACTTCAACCTTCGTTAACTGGATCTTCTTCCCCCGCTGACTCCAGCCTGAGCCCCCTTGTCTTCTCTAAATGCCCCCATTCATGGCATTAAACACCATCTCTGTGCCAGATGCTTTCCTATCAATATTCTGGCCCTGACCTCTCCCTAGAACTCCAGACTCGTAAATCCAGCTGCCTATCTGCCATCTCTACATCTCCATAAGGATGTTGATAATGCAGATTTGTTGTTTATATTCTTATGTGTGTGTGTGTGGTTTTTCTTCCCCCTCCTTTCAGAGTTCAAGGACTTTCTCACCATGTGAGTGTTGTGGGAGACTGCTTCTGAGAAATCTAAAAGGCCAGATATTTGTGTCCCCAGCACTCCTGGCACCTAGCCCATGCCCTGGCTCAGTAAATCAGATACACCCACTGGGGACTGAAGATTTAGCTAATTATGCAAAGAAGCAGGGCAGTGAGGAATTAATGCCATGGGTGCTAGTGGCGGGATGTTAAGAGAGCAAACTGCCGATTTCAACAGCAGGAGGCAACAGCAGGGTCCTCACCAGACCAGTTCTACAGCGAGATTCTGAGCTCCCCATCTCCCTGGGAACAGCCTATTTTCCAAGCTTGTAAACTTAACTTTCCTGGTGATTTGTGAGCTATCAAAGGTTGTCTCAATAAGGAATTTTCCTGCTTCAATCAGCCACAGTTGGTTTGACTGCTTACTTGGAGCTAACCACTGCCTGAGGAACTCTAATCCAATGTTCAATAGATACCGCAACACGTAACATCCAACAGAACTGAATTCCCCACAAACCTGCTCTTTGCTCAGTTTTCCCATCTCAGTAAACCACCATTTATCCAGCTGCTCAGGCCAAAAACCTAGGTCATTACCCTTAATGTCTCCCTTTCCTCAATTCCTTCACAGGTAACCTACAAGTAAATTTCATCAACTCTACCCCTGAAACATATCCCCAGTGCATCTACTTCTCTGCATAAATTACTTCTGTCCTAGTCTAAGCTGCCTGATCTCCGCCCTGACCACGGCCACAGTCTCCAAACTGCTCACCTGCTGCTACTCTTGCCCTCCCACTACAATCTCTTCTCCATAGAGCAACCCACAATATTTAAAAACTACAAACCAGACCATGTCACTAAAACCTTCAATGGCTTTTCCCCCCAAATTCACAATAAAACCCTTATCCTGATTTACCAAGTGCTATGTGGTCTGACTCCTGCCTGTGTCTCACACTTCATGTCATAACACCTTCCTGCTGTGCTGCAGCCACACTGGACTTGTTTCTTGCAGACACAAAGCTCTAGAAGGGCTTACCACATTCCCAGATCTCAACATGGATGGCTTCTTCCTTCAGGCGTCAACTCAGATTCACTCGCTCAGAGAGCTCTTGCCTGATGACCCAATCTAAAGTATCTACTCAGTCATCCTTGATCACATCACACTAGTTTCATTCTCTGCACAACACTTGCTATCTGATATGATTTGGGAGAATGCTGGCTTTTCACTACAATATCCCTATCAACTTACAAATCCATAATGTATGTTGTTATTATTAGTAACAACAGTTAATCATTCAAAATATTTCTGAGGATTGTTACCATTATTAACAAAAACTTATATTACATATCAGTAAACTTCTGTTTAGCAAAGATAAGTTGCCAAAGTCACACAGGAAATTTGTGATAAAACCACGATTCAAACCCAAGCCTAATGACCTCACAGCCTGACCTCTGAAATGCTACCCTCCACTTACTCAAAACTTTTTTTTTTTTTTTAAAGATTTTATTTATTTATCTGACAGAGAGAGAGAGCAAGTAAGCAGAGAGACAGGCAGAGGGAGAGGGAGAAGCAGGCTGCCCGCTGAGCAGGGAGCCCAATGCGGGGCTCGATCCCAGGACCCTGGGATCACGACCTGAGCCGAAGGCAGACGCTCAACCGGCTGAGCCACCCAGGCGCCCCTTCTTTTTTTTTTTTTTTTTTTAAGCAAGCTCTGGCCAGTTTTATTAAAGAAAAAGTCTTGTATGACTCACTTTTCACCGGTCTGTCCTGGCATGCTTCCAATGATATCAAAATCACCTGATCGATGAGAGCCAGTGTGCATACTCCACAGTACTTTCCACTTTCTGTGCCCAATTCAATACTACTGCCACTGAGTGATGGACACCAGTTATGGCCAACATGGCACAACACTCTAAATTTCTGATTTCCTCAAGGCTGGGAGTTGGTGAGGATGATCAGTTTCACTTTGCCATGTCTGATCATTAACAGAGTCTGCTTGTACCCCAGCACATACTTTCCACTTTTCATATTGATCTGGAGCCCAAAGTAGATCAACTCCAGTGGCTCTTTTGTCTTCTTTGCAGCCACTGTCTTCCTGCCTTAGGTGCGAGCCGGCCCCACAAGATGGTCGGGGAGTGAGGAAAAAAACGCTAAATCCTGATATTCCATAAAGTACCAGCTCATGTTATAATTCTCCATAAAGCCTTCCCTATTTCATCTAAAACCACATGGCACTGACAGTCTATATTACATATCTTATCAATTACCTCTATTGTGATATCATTAGTTGTCATTTCATATTATCTGATTATCACTTAAGTGATAAGCAACTTAGGTTGCCCCATCAGTAAAAGTCCCTAAAAGATGGTCCTACTGTACTGATTCATATACTTCTAGTTTACTAACTAAAAGAATAGCGATCTCGGGCGCCTGGGTGGCTCAGTTCGTTAAGCGGACTGCCTTCGGCTCAGGTCATGATCCCAGGGTCCTGGGATCGAGTCCCACATCGGGCTCCCGGCTCAGCAGGGAGCCTGCTTCTCCTTCTGACCCTCTCCTCTCTCATGCTGTTTCTCTCTCGCTCGCTCTCTAATAAATAAATAAAATCTTTAAAAAATAAAAAATAAATAAAAAAAAAAGAATAGTGATCTCAGAGCCTAAAAAGTAGTGGGATTGTCATTCTACCATTTCCCCCATAGAAATGTCCCAACTGTGTCATTAGCTGGGCTGTATAACCTCAGAAGCCACGGATGTCTGAGATTTCTATACTCTTCTAGTTGCGGTTAATTCATTCTTTCCCATTGTGGCCATCTCTGTTCTTCTGGACCCCATAATTACTTCTCAGTTTCCACTCCTTCATCCAATACAGCTGTTTCTCACTGGTGATTTTTTTTTTTTTTTTTTTTTAGTTTAGAAGAGGGATGGGCAAAGTATGGTTTGCAGGCCAAATCTAATCTGCCACTTATTTTTATAAATAAAGTTTTACTAGAACACAGCCATGCTCATGGGGCGCCTGTCGGTTAAGCATCTGCCTTTGGCTCAAGTCATGGTCCCAGGGTCCTGGGATTGAGCCCTGCATCGGGCTCCCTGCTCAGCGGGGAGCCTGCTTCTCCCTCTCCCTCTGCTGCTCCCCCTGCTTGTGCTCTCTCGCTCTGTCAAATAAATAAAAAATCTTAAAAAAAACCCAAGAAAACATAGCCATGCTCATTTGTTTATGTCTTATCTGTGACTGCTTCTGTACTGTAATGGCAGGATTGAACAGCTGTAACAGGGACAGACCATGTGGCCCATAAAGCCTAAAATACTGACTAGCCCTTTACAGAAAATGTTTGCCAAACCATGGTTTAGGGGAAGCAAAGCTGAATCCTGGAGGGGTGAAGGGATTCATCTAAGATCCCATAGCTGCTAAGTGGCAGAGGCAGAACCACTCTCACGCATTTATGAGGATTTTAATTTGTAGATTCCAAAAGTCATGGTATCATACAACACTTTTACTCTACATCTTTTTGGGCCTGAGACTTTAGTAGTTTTATGTAAACTAATACATAGCTTAACTCTCAAAAGCAATTATCAGGGGTGCCTGGGTGGCTCGGTCAGTTAAGCGTTTGCCTTCGGCTCAGGTCGTGATCTCGGGGTCCTAGGATCGAGTCCCGCATCAGGCTCTCTGCTATGCGGAGAGCCTGTTTCTCCCTCTCCCCCTACTCTTCTCTCTCTCTCTCTCTCAAATAAATAAATAAAATCTTAAAAAAAAAAAGCAATTATCAAAAATGCAGAGAATACTGATCCGAAGTTTCCAAAGGTACTACAGTTTTTGGTAATGTGCAAGTGAAATCATACTCCTCCAGAACACTGGAAGTTTTGTTGGATGAGACAAAGCCAGTAACACTGGTTTTATTTATGAGCCCCCAAACTAGCGCTAAATGAAACTTGACTATGCAAAAGTCCAACTCAATTACCTGAGGGAGCCAGGTAGGTAACAGAAGTACATAAATCAATCTAATACACATGATAAACAAGGAGTGAAGAAGGCTTTGGCCAAACAACACTGTAAAGCCAACCAAATACAGCTGCAGGTAACAGCAGGCTTGGTATCGGGCTATTAGTTTCTATCCCTGGACTATGTCATCAATTCCTAGAAATCTTAAAAAGGCAAAATGTAAAATCCTAACAAATCAAAACAAATCACTTGAATAAAACTTCCTTACCCCCAGGTAGCCTTACCTTCAACAACATATACCTTAGTCAAAGGAAAGTCAATACTCTTTGCCATTACTTCAATTTCCTGTTTAAGCTTTCCCTCAGGCAGAGGTGTGAATTTGTCAAATAAAGGGGCAATATAATCAGCATATATTGTGACAAGCACCTGAAAAATAAATGTCAGAACAACCTATGAAAATGTTCTTAAAGAAAAACTGCTATATATATAGATTATATTAAAACAGCCTTGAGATCCAGCCTTGAGAACATGGATCTTTTCTTATTTGCTCTGGTATTCCCAGCCCCAAATAATACCAGATAGTAAGTGCTCAATATCTGTTAAACTAAATCAAAGTGAGTAGTCTCTAATGTGGTAATAACTGAAAAGTCAAATGGTCCATTCAAAACTATCTTGGGAATTTCTGACACTTCATAAGCCCATCATAACTGAGAATTCTGCCTTTGAGAGTAATCATGAGAGACCTGCAGTCTTTGCTAGAAAAATAATTACTAGAGCTTGACTGTGTGCTGTTTTTTGGTTGGTCTGCTAAAATTAATTACCTGCAGTGCACAACTATCCACTGTGTTTGGAATGGCACTTCCTTAAGCATTTCAGGAGCATTTCCTCTGTTCTCTTTCCTCTCACTTCATTTGCCATACACAGATGTGCATAAATCCAACTAGCACCTGTTTTCAGAGTTTGATCCCACCAGTAGAAAGTAAAGCAGTGAACATCATGGCAATTCAGACTAAAGTAAACCTCATCATCAGAGGAGCTGAACAGCTAACAGATGCTATTTTTTGGAGGCTGTGAACAGACCGCTTTCATTGTGTTGTAGTGTGTGTTGTGAAGTGGTTTAGAATATGGTAGAGAGAAGAAGCAAAGACGTGAGGAAGGGAAGATAGGGGGTGAGAGGAAAAGGGAGGGAGAACAGAAGGAGGGGAGGAGAGAAACGAGAGAAGGGAAGGGAGGAGGAAGGGAAAAGGGAACAGAGAAGAAGGGCTAAAGAAGGGAGAAAGGAGGAGGGGAAAGGCAGGGGAAGGAGGGCAGAAAAAAAATTGGGTAAGTTTATGCTTTCTTTTTCTTATCCCTCTTAAATCTAGTCTCTAAAACATCCACAATAGGCTGGGGCACCTGGATGGCTCAGTCAGTTAAGTGTCTGCCATCGGCTCGGGTCATGATCCCAGGGTCATGGGATCGAGCCCCACATTGGGCTCCCTGCTCAGCAGGAAGCCTGCTTCTCCCTCTCCCACTCCCCCTGCCTGTGTTCCCTCTCTCGCTGTGTACTCTGTCAAATAAATAAAATCTTTAAAAAAAAAAAAAAATCCACAATAGGGGCGCCTGGATGGCTCAGATGGTTGAGCGTCTGCCTTCAGCTAGGGTCATGATCTCTGGGTCCTGGGATAGAGCCCCATGTCGGGCTGCCAGCTCAGCAGGGGAGCCTGCTTCTCTCTCTCCCTCTGCCTCTCCCCCTGTTTGTGTACTCTTTGTCTCTCTCTCAAATGATAAATAAAATCTTTAATAAATAAATAAATAATAAAGTCTATTAAAACATCCACAATATTTTAGGCACTGGAGCTCAGTAGAGTCATTAAATGATCAAACTTAGTCATCCATTCTAGTGACAACTCACAAATGCACAGCCCAAAATTGCCTGACAACTGGATCATTAACAATAACTAACAACCAGCTTCTAGGATCTGAGTCAGCATTAGGAGGAGAAAATCTATGGTCAGAGTCAGCTCTCTATTTCTATACCCAAAAGCAGAAACCAAGAGGGAAATTTATATGACCACTTATTTATATTTCATTTGCTTCTTAAGAACTGCTCATATGCTAATGAAGATTAAATCATAGTTATCTCGCCAAGGATATCTTGTAAAAGAAAATGAAACAAAGATTTTACTCACCAGAGAAACAACTAATGTGAACAGCCAGGCATATATAAAAAAATAGTCACCCCCAATTTTGATAATGTAAAGTAGAAGTGAAGACACAGGCAATAAAATGCACTGAGTCACAATAAATTTCTTGACTGCATCTTTCATGAAGAATCCCAAAGTCTGAAAAAAGAAAAGATTATCACAAGAAACTGAAAAAATGCTTTTAAAGTAACTAATAAATGAATACAGAAGGTAAGCTATTAAAGCAATTTTAAAAGTTAAAAGGCAGTGAGTCTATATTATAGGACAATAGGCAGCCTAATACAGTAAGTAAATGTCTGGCATTTTATAGTTCAAAATACACCATTTAAATGTTAGCAGAAAAACACTAGACTTTAGTATGAAAAGTTTACGGCAAGACTTTAAGCTATGAGCTTTACCATATCTGCAGTTCCTTTTCCTTCAATTAATTCATGCTCTAAAATAGCAAATTATGGGGGAGCCTAGGTGGCTCAGTTGGTTAAGCATCGGACTCTTGATTTTGACTCAGGTCATAATCTCAGGATCATGGACTCTGCACTCAGTGGGGGAGTCTGCTTGGGATCCTCTCTCTCTCCCTCTTCCTCTCCCCCCTGCTCTCTCAAATAAATAAATAAATCTTTAAAAAAATAAAGTAGCAAATTATGTTTCAATTATTACCAGCAGAGGGGAAAAAAGCACAAAAAAGTCTTTATATTTAAAAGAGAACATGTGTATTCTCTAGTTTACCTGTTGATTGAAACCATGTTTTTCTTCTATCACAAAAGTATTATAAAGACTCCATGGCAAACCAGTCAATGCACTGAAAAGTGTAGCCAACAGGAGAAACACCAAGGACTGAGTGATCTAAACACAAGAAGAAAAAAATGGCAGTTTTTATAGTGTAATATTAATTCGTTCTTCAAATGAATGATTAGTGAACAAATGAACAAGTAGTTGTTGAGCACTTACTACATCTCAAGCAATGTGCTTGATTCTATGGGCAATGCAAGGTCTGAAAACATCTCTACCCTCTGAGTTTACTTGAGAGAAGGAGACAATAAAACAATATCTCTTTTATCCCAGGCACTATGTGAAAGTTACCTGAAGCCATACAGACAAAGAAGAACTAAAAAATGAGAAACAACCACATACACTGGTGAATTCAAGCAAGACTTACTAGGCTGAGGACACTCGGGATGCCACTCTGAAGAAAGAGGTGAATTAATGGGACAGGAAAGACAAGGAAAGGAGGAGGAATGCCTTGCAATTTGCGAAAGCATGGAGCACCCTGTAAGAGGAAGAGGACAAGATGACAGGCTTTGGGACAAGGTTGGGGTAAGGCAGAGAAATTTATCCCAGAGCATCAAAAAAGCTGGACTAGGGCAGGTGGGGTGGGGTGTCCTAAAGTTTTCACAAGAAGCCAAAAACCAATAGGGGAAATTACCCTCAAGAACTACTTTAAGTGCCTTCACAACAGATCCTTATGAAATCAAAAGCCAAGAACTGCCTCATTTCTCTTTCCAAACTTTTCCTAGGATAGTGGAGGAAAAGGGCTACTTGGTATGAAAGGAGTTGGGGAGGGAGAAAGGGTGATGAGGCCCTCTCACCACACGGAGGTAAATGTCAGTATACCACCCACCGCCAAAACACCTTTGATTCGGTAACAAAGATGCAGCCAATATAAGTTTCTAAATGTAGGAAGAAGGGAGAGGGGATAAGAAAGGAAGGTTTATCTGGCTATAACATGCAGGGCAGTTTATTTCAGCACTGTTCCCAAACAGGAGATGGGAAAAAAATTAACAGATTCTAGGACCTTCCTTAAACCTACTGAATCAGAATCCCATCTTCCAAAAATGCAATCATATTGTACTGATTATGTGAATACTTGCTTTTCTCACATAATATCTCATAAAAATTTTCCATATCAATATATAGCTATTTCTTCATTATTAATGACTCTAGACTATTCCATTGTATAAGTGGACACCTAGGCTACTTCCATGATAGCAGTCATTCCAATGCTATATTGAACCCTTTATACATACATTCATGCATTCATTCTCCATGAATTCAAAAAAGTTAAATGTCTGGTGTCAAACTTTTTGAAGGCACTGGTGACACAGCAGTGAAGAAAATATACAAGGTCTCTGTCCCCTTAGAGCTTAAAATTCTTGTCAGGGAGACAGATAAAAAGTAAACAAGGTAAATGCAGACAGTGGTAAGTACCTTTATTTTATTTTTTTTTTTAAGATTTTTATTTATTTATTTGACAGAGAGACAGACAGCAAGAGAGGGAACATAAGCAGGGGGAGTGGGAGAGGGAGAAGCAGACTTCCTGCTGAGCAGGGAGCCCGATGCGGGGCTCGATCCCAGGACCCCGGGATCATGACCTGAGCCGAAGGCAGATGGTTAACGACTGACCCCCCCAGTGCCCCAAGAGTGGTAAGTGCCTTTATACAGAAATACACAAACACAGTGATGTGTGTCACTGAGGAGTGACAGCAGAATTGTTACTCTAGATGGAGTGGTCAGGGAGGGCCTCTCTGAGAAAGAGACATTTAAGATGAGAACTGCATAAGGAGTCAGTCATGATGTTTACATAAAACCACCTTAAATAATTTCTGAAACAATGGAGTGCCTGGTTGGCTCAGTCAGTAGAGCATCCGATTCTTGATCTTGGGGTTGTGAGTTCGAGCCCCAAACAGTGGGTAGAGATTACTTTAAAAAAATAAAATCTTTACAAATTTCTGAAACAGGGCAGAGAATATGTAAGTAAACCACAATGCCACATAGAACAGACCAGGACAAGAGTCAATGAAGATACAGAAATACCCCAGGAAGAAGAGGTCTTCAAAGAGTTTGGCTGCTTTCGAAAAAGGTATATAGAAATGGGACACAGGATGAGCTGAATTAAAACCCAAGGTACCTATACATATGTAAAGAGAGCCACCATTTCAAATAAATAATCAGGAAAGAGGGAAGAGACTTGGCAATTCCCAAGAAAAAGTCAGGAGACAGTGTCCTAGCATCTATCACAGGTGGGGAGTCTCAGGCTTAAGGCTTTGCCCAGTAAATGGAGCTTCTGTAAGACTGGGTAGTCAACTCAAGTAGCTCCATGGAGATTCTAGAAGTTACACCCTCTATCCTTGTTTGAAGTATCTGCTAAGTGCATATGGCAAAGAGTATCTGCTTAGTGGGTTCAACAAAATTCAGGCTTCCCCTTTCACTGCAAGGGGCTGTCCAGAGAAATAGCTACCTAACCAGAGACCACCATTTCCCAGTTCCCTTACATCTGATACTAAATGACTGGTTAGCCAACAAAATGTGAATGCAAAGGACACTTCAGAGACAAGGGAGTTAAGAAGAGGACGTACTTTCTCCACCCCCTCATTCCATCTGCCTATTGGATGCAGAGAACTCTGTGGCACTCAGGGGATGGCAGAGTCATAAGATTAAAAAAGACCAGGTCCCTGGCTTCCCACATAGAAGAATGTCACCTGCTGACCAAAAATACTCACACTAGGCTATTATGTTTTTGAGAAATAAACTATTGTGATAAGCCATTGGAATTCTGGAGTTTGCTACAATAACCAGCATTATCCTAACAAGCATGTGTGGACAATGACTGTACAAACAGAGAAGCAAGCCTAAAGACAGAGTCAAAAAATTAATTTTCATATAAAGCTGGTCAAGCAAAAAGACTCTAAAAAATATATGCTAATGAATCACATACCTCATATTCTGGTCCAAAGCCAGCATAGCCACAGAACCGTCCAGAAACTCTCCAGAGATAAGGAATCCCTCCAAAAAGAAGAATTAGCTATAAAACAAGACATACTTTGGTTACATTTGAACAGACTAAAAACTATCATATGAGAGCATTTTATAAAGAAAATAAGGACAGGGGCGCCTGGGTGGCTCAGTCGTTAAGCGTCTGCCTTTGGCTTGGGTCATGGTCCCGAGGTCCTGGGATCGAGCCCCACATTAGGCTCCCTGCTCGGTGGGAACCCTGCTTCTCCCTCCCCCATTCCCCCTGCTTGTGTTCCCTCTCCCGCTGTGTCTCTCTCTGTCAAATAAATAAAATCTTAAAAAAAAAAAAAAAGAGAAGAAGGACAAAATAATTATCTCTAAAGAAAAAAAGAGACCTATCTTATTTAGGATAAGCTATGCATTTAGATGAATACAAGCCAATTGAGTTACTAAGTTTAGACCAGTAAAGATTTTTGCTGTACATTTTATTTTACTTTTTTTTTAAGATTTATTTATTTGAGAGAGAGAAAGCAGAGGGAGACCTGAGACCTGAGCTGAAACCAAGAGTCGGATGCTCAAGCAACTGCACCACTCAGGTGCCCCTTGACTGTACATTTTATATGGATAAATTAGTATGGTATGTGAATTATATCTCTATAAAGTTGAAGGGAAAAAAAACATCTTGCCAAAGACCACAACAAAGGCTTTATGAATCAGGAAATAAGCTTAGAGAAAAAGTAAGCAATTTGTCCAGAATCCCACACCTGATAAGCAACGAAAATGGGATGTGAACCAGGCTATGTGGCTTCCTAAGTGGCTTTTCCTTGAAAGGAAACAGCCCCCTTCAATCAGGACAAAGTATTAGTATCAGTGTTGGTGGAGTCAGGTCAACTTACCAAACTGAGAGACAGAATGGGGTATCTGTGCTTTCCCCAGGTAATGAAAAGGTGAATCCTGAGGTAGGAATCAGGGTTTCATAGGAGGAGGCCCCCTTTTCAGCACCACCCTTTGTCTTGGGCAGATAAAGTGAATAAAGATATTCACCAAATCACCATGACATTCGAATGAGTGAGCTGGTCTTAAAATCTGAAAAGAATACATGCTTATAAAACACAACTTCCCCCAACAGATATTAAATTCAAAAGGAATCAATTTATTTTTCCTTTCTGTGGAGCCTCAGGAACACAATGGTCAATCACACTCCTTGGTTAGAAGCACAGTTTTCTCATTGGTTCACACATGGCTCCTTGCGGTTTTGAGGAGTTTGGGCACTATTATATATTTCATGGGTAGCCTTCCAATCTACTTTCCATTTTTACATATGTGTCCATAAATATTATGGTGATTTATATATGCTTTTTAAGACTACATATAAATGACATCATACTGTACTTATCATTCTACAACTTGCTTTTTACACTCTACAAATTTTTAGATCCATCCACGGTGATCCGTTAACTTTATTCGGTATATTACCAGCTTGTTCCTTCTCTACAGTGTTTATACCAAATTACACTCTCATCAGCAGTACCTGATGGTTCCTGTTCCCCATAATCACAAGCATACTTGGTGCTATCCATCTTTTAGATGTTTCCCTGTACACTGGCTTGGTTTAATGCCATGGATCTCAAATATGGTCTCTGTATAGCAGCAGCAGCATCGCCTGGGAATGTGTTAGAAATGCAAATACTCAGGCTCCACCCCAGAGCCACTGAATCAGAAACTGAAAGAGGAGCCCAGCAGTCCCCAGGTAAAATGATGTACACCGAAGTCTGAAAATAATTGGTTTAATAAACTGCTGTCTTAAAGGCTTCCTTAACTCTACGTCCAGCTATTTCCATTCTTCTGCACCTCACTCAATCTTGGATATAAACCCTGTTTTCCCAAAAGACATGCTTTGGCACCACTGTATGGTATATGCTCCACTTGTTGAACTAACTGACTTGAGATGGCACTTCTTTCAGCCTATTCTCAAAACTAATATATAATGCAAAATTAAGGATTTATAAGTCTTCTGGTGAAAGGCTGAAACACCTATTATTAAAAGTCCAGCTTTTAAGTATGTATCAAGGGTAGCTTTTTTTTTTTTTTTAAAGATTTTATTTATTTGACAGAGAGATACAGACAGAGAGCACAGAATGGCAGAGGGAGAGGGAGAAGCAGGCTCCCCACTGAGCAGAGAGCCCGATGCGGGACTCGATCCCAGGACACCGGGACCATGACCCGAGCCGAAGGCAGACGCCCAACCGACAGAGCCACCCAGGCGCCCCTCAAGGGTAGCTTTAATATGAACTTTGAATGCATCTATGAATGCTTTTGGAAACTGCTGTTGCAAGCCTTATTTAGTATACTTTGGGAAATGAAATATAAAGCCCAGTAAACAGTAAAGTTTCTTTCTATTGATAATCTCACTGAGCATGCTGCTGGAGATGTCTTAGAACTAATGAACCCAACAAAAACAAGTCCAATACTTTTACATATACGATTTCACTACAGTCTTGAAAAGCAGGCATGGCATATAGTCATCTCTACTTTATAGAAGAAGCAACTGAAACTCAGAGAGGTTAAAGTCACTGCTATGTATTGGGCACTGTATTAACTGCTTCATTTACATGGTCTCACTCACCTAGTCCTTGCCACAAATCACGTGAGACATGGTAATATGTATCGACTTCTCATCCTTTTTTTTTTAAAGATTTTATTTGACAGAGAGGAGCACAAGCAGGGGGAGCAGCAGACAGAAAGGGAGAAGCAGGCTCCCTGCTGAGCAGGGAGCTCAATGCGGGGCTCAATCCCAGGACCCCGGGATCATGACCAGAGCCAAAGGCAGACGTTTAACGGACTGACCCACCCAGGCACCCCTCGACTTCTCACCTTAAAGAGGAAAAAAATGAAGCTCAAAAAGGCTAAGGTCCTCACTCAGAAATGCGTAGAAATTGGAGAAGCAACAATTTGAACTTTTCTACACTGCCCTCCTTGACTGCCCAGCCATTCCACTTCCTGACGAGTCTTCACTGACATCTGTGAGTTATCAAGAAAGTCTGTCTCAGAAAGGCTGGACATCTTCTCTGTGGGTCCTCTGTCACATTTGTGTGAACAGTGGCACCTGTAATTGGTCACATAAGGCCTACACTTATGTTCCCTCAGGTAGAAAAAAGGAGGCAAAAAAAATCTAACTTAATCTTTCCACTTGTTCTTTGTGACCAAAAGATAAAAACCTATTAATTCTAATCAAGACAAAATAGGAATTAATGAACTTGTTTTCAAACAGAACAGGATTTCAAAGTAACACAAAATGCTTCCTGTGATAAATATAGCTACTAATTCCCCAAGGATAAATGTAGCACATTTATGATATGGTCCCCGGAGTTTTAAGTTTCTTCAGGGTGGTTCAGTCGGTTAAGGTCCAACTCTTGGTTTCGGCTCAGGTCATGATCTTAGGGTCCTGGGATCAAGCCCCGCAATGGGCTCCGGGTTCAATGGGGAGTCTGCTTGAGGATTCTCTCCCTCTCTTTCCGCCCCTCCCCCAGCTCTCTCTCTCTCTCTCTAAAATAAATTAATTTAAAAAAAAAAGAATGGTTTCTCCGGGGCGCCTGGGTGGCTCAGTCGTTAAGCGTCTGCCTTTGGCTCAGGTCATGATCTCAGGGTCCTGGGATCAAGCCCCGCATCAGGCTCCCTGCTCTGCGGGAGGCCTGCTTCTCCCTCTCCCACTCCCCCTGCTTGTGTTCCCTCTCTCGCTGTGTCTCTCTCTGTCAAATAAATAAATAAAATCTTTAAAAAAAAAAAAAAAGAATGGTTTCTTCAATGTAATTTTAAAGACTCAGAAGAGCAGAGTTTGAAACCCAGTTCTACCACTTATTAATGTCATTGGCCATTAAATAGACTAGCCATTTAATTTCTCTAAGCCTTTGCTTTCTCGTCCATAAAAAGGGAATAACAATGCCTATACTTTCTACCTCCAAGCACTCTTGTAAACATCAAACAAAACAATAAATATAAAAACAATATATGAAGTGAAAATCACTACTACCCACATGATGATGATGATGGTGACGATTACTATCCCCAGCTTTAGCCCAGTACAAACCAGTACTGCTTCTGGTTCGAGCTACAGCACACTACGAAGCTCTCATTCTACGTGTTCTCCCTGCCTCTGTCCTCTCCTAGAACAAACTAAGCCATCCCCATGCTCACCAACCATAACCACCAAGCTATTGCCCATCTTTCCTGGAACTGTTTCTTAGTGATAACCAAGGAGATTGAAAATATTTTGCCTGTTTTTCTTATAATGGCCCTGTGGGGGGTAAGCCAAAGAATATCACAGAATCAAACATTAGTGAGGAAAGAAGATGGTGTCTAAATTCACCACCTCTACTTCCATCTCTCTCTAAAGGCTGATTTCCTGCTTGGACCCTAACAGAAGAAATGCTTCAGATAAATTAACCAAAGCCAAATATAATCCACAATAAAGCTACCTTTCCTGGCTTGGTTGGAAAGCATCAGGTTTCAATACTAATCTTCAATGTCTCAGTAACTAAAATAGGCTTGGACTAGTAAAAGTATAATTAAAAAATCAATATTGGAGGAAAAAATCAATACTGAAAAGACTAATTACTAGCAATTGCTATGTATGCCAAAAACCAAAGCAATTTTTTCAGATCATTTACTAATTTTTCTTTTTTTTTTTTTTTAAGATTTTATTTATTTATTTGACAGAGAGAGACACAGAGCAAGAACACAAGCAGGGGGAGTGGGAGAGGGAGAAGCAGGCTTCCCGCTGAGCAGGGAGCCTGATGTGGGGCTCGATCCCAGGACCCTGGGATCATGACCTGAGCCGAAGGTGGGACGCTTAACCGACTGAGCCACTCAGGCGCCCCACTAATTTTTCTAAAATAGGAAGATCTAACTCTTCTTCTTAACTCTGTTACTTTTTCATCATCCTGAGGAGATGGGAAAGTTTTCTAATATTTGGTTCTAACCATACTAGTTCATAACTGTCAAGGAAAATTTTGTACCTAGCTAGACAATGTTTCTCTTACTTAACAAAGCCACGAACAGCTGGTCTTTTCTCTTTAATTGATGAAACAGTTGTGGTAGCTGATCTCATTTATTTTCAATAGGAATCTTCCTCTTAGTGGTACTAGGAGATCTAAGAGAGTTATGGAGGAAGAGTGATGATAATCATGATCATGATAAAAATAATAATAGCCAACACTTACAGAGCACTTACAATGATCAGGCACTGTTCTAATCATTTTACATATATTAACTCATTTAATCCTCTCAACAACATTATAAATGAGAAATTATTACCACACAATTTTTTTTTGAAGATTTTATTTATTTATTTATTTATTTATTTATTTATTTATTTATTTATTTTTATTAAAGATTTTTATTTATTTATTTGAGAGAGAGAGAATGAGAGACAGAGAGCATGAGAGGGGGGAGGGTCAGAGGGAGAAGCAGACTCCCTGCCGAGCAGGGAGCCTGATGCGGGACTCGATCCCGGGACTCCAGGATCATGACCTGAGCCGAAGGCAGTCGCTTAACCAACTGAGCCACCCAGGCGCCCCAAAGATTTTATTTATTTGTTTGTCAGACAGAGAGAGAGTACAAGCAGGGGGAGTGGCAGGCAGAGGGAGAAGCAGACTCCCCGCCAAGCAAGGAGTCCTATGCAGGGCTCAATCCCAGGACCCCAGGATCATGACCTGAGTTGAAGGCAGGCGCTTAACCAACTGAGCCACCCAGGCGCCCCATTGCCACACAATTTTAAGACGAGAAAACTGAGGCACAGAAGTGGTGACTTGCTTGAGGTCCCATAGCTGAGATTCAAACTCAAGCCACCTGAATTCAGAGTCTGCTCTTAACCTCTGCACCATGCACTTTCAATTGTTCTTAGAGGTGAAAAACCAAGAACTGGCTTTTGGGAATGGAAAAAAATCTTACTCATTTTATTTATAAAGCACAGATACACATACATATAGTTCAGAAAGAGATATATAATATATCTGTGGTATCAAAATTTCATGGAGGGGTGATTAAGAAAAAAATGTCTAGAGGTACCTGACTGGCTCAGTTGGTAGAGCATACAACACTCAATCCCAAGGTCGTGAGTTCAAGCCCCATGTTGGGCATGAAGCCTACTTTAAAAAAAAAAAAAATCTAAAAATATACAGGGCCAGAGGCCAGAGTCAATCATGAAAAAAAGACCGAGAACACTGCTCTACACTATAGAGCCTTTCTTCTTTTGGCATGGGGGTAACACTGGGTCTGTTTTACTAAGTAAAAATGATTTGTCACCTGTTTCACTCAATAAATACGGATTATGTGCTTATTTTATACCAGGCACTAGGTACCAAAAGATTATAAAACCTTAAAGTATCCTTTCTTTAAGGAACGCCCTGCCTGTCAACAGGAAAACTCAATACAATGTGATAAGTACTCTAATAGGAATAATGATAGGACGATACCTTATTCAGTCCTGAGGGACAGGGGAAGTTTCAAACTGTTTCTTAGAAGAGATGATGTCTCAGCTGGAACCTAATAGGAAGAGTGGGGATTAATCAGCTTCCAGTGAGAGTGGACTTGAAGAGGTGGGCACCACTGGAAGATACCAACATGTGAAAAGACTTGAAGTCACAGGAAACCATGCTGGGTATGAGATGGACAAAAAAGAAGGGAAAAGAATTCAGGGGAAGGAATAAAAAGATGAAGCTGAAGTAAGCAATGGCCAGGTCAAAAAGGACCTCAAAGGGGCGCCTGGGTGGCTCAGTCGTTGGGCGTCTGCCTTCAGTTCAGGTCATGATCCCAGCATCCTGGGATCGAGCCCCGCATCAGGCTCCCTGCTCAGCGGGAAGCCTGCTTCTCCCTCTCCCACTCCTCCTGCTTGTGTTCCCGCTCTCCCTGTCTCTGTCAAATAAATAAATAAAATCTTAAAAAAAAAGGACCTCAAAAATCCATATGAAGAAATATGGGCTCCACCCTGAAGGAAACAGTGAGCCAGTGTTAGGTTTTATACAGGAGAATAACATGATCAGAACTGTGCTTCAGAATTCCTTTGGCTACAATGTGAAGGACAGTTAGAGTTAAGATAGAGGCAGGAAGGGGCACCCTTCCCAGCAGGGAGTCAGCTTCTCCCTTTCCCTCTGCCCCTGCCCTGCCCCTACTCATGCTTATGCGTGCGCACGTGCTCTCTCTCAAATAAATAAAAATCTTAAAAAAAAAAAAAAATAGAGGCAGGAAGGGGACGCCTGGGTGGCTCAGTCAGTTAAGTGTCTGTCTTTGGCTCATGTCCTGATCCTGAGGTCCTGGGACGGAGCCCTGGGTCAGACTCCCTGCTCGGCAAGAAGTCTGCTTCTCCCTCTCCCTCTGCCACTCCCCCTGCTTGTGCTCATTCTCTCTCTCATATAAATAAATAAAATTTTTTAAAAAAGAAAGAAAGAAACCATTCTGAGGGGGCGCCTGATGGGCTCAGTTGGTGGAGCGAGTGACACTTGATCTTGGGGTGGTGAGTTTGAGCCCCATGTTGGGTGTAGAGATTACTTAAATAAATATTAAAAAAAAAAAAGGGCGCCTGGGTGGCTCAGTCGGTTAAGCGACTGCCTTCGGCTCAGGTCATGATCCTGGAGTCCCGGGATTGAGTCCCGCATCGGGCTCCCTGCTCAGCGGGGAGTCTGCTTCTCCCTCTGACCCTCCTCCCTCTCGTGCTCTCTGTCTCTCATTCTCTCTCTCGCAAATAAATAAAATCTTTAAAAAAAAAAGACAGAGACAGGAACAGGAGGAGGAACTGGTACTTTAAAAAAGGGAAGGGGGGCGCCTGGGTGGCTCAGCTGCTTAAGTGTCTGCCTTGGGCTTGGGTCATGATCTCAGGACCCTGGGATTGAGCCCCACATTGGGCTCCCTGCTCAGCAGGGAGCCTGCTTCTCCCTCTCCCTCTGCCTCTCTCTCTCCAATAAATAAATTAAATCTTTAAAAAAAAAAAAGAGGCAGGAAGATGAGGAGGGACTGCTATAAGAATAACTTAACAATACAAGGTTGTTTTTCACACCTGACCTATGACAGTTATCATACACCACAGTTTTCAACTCCCTAACAATTACGTTTCAGCCTCTTTTGCTCTACACCCATTACTATTGATGACAAAGGTTAAGAAAGCATTCTGGGGGGTGCCTGGGTGGCTCAGTTGGTTAAGCGACTGCCTTCGGCTCAGGTCATGATCCTGGAGTCCCGGGATCGAGTCCCGCATCGGGCTCCCTGCTCAGCGGGGGGTCTGCTTCTCCCTCTGACCCTCTTCCCTCTCGTGCTCTCTGTCTCTCATTCTCTCTCTCAAATAAATAAATAAAATCTTTAAAAAAAAAAAAAGAAAGCATTCTGGGATTTGTAGATATGGTACCCTCTTTTGTGTTACAAAAATACAAGATAAAAACAAACATTACAAAGTATTAAACAATTTGATAGTCTCTCCAAGAAGTAAATTACTCACAGTGCCTTCAATCTCTGAATAGAGTCCTGACCAGAAGCTGAAAGTACTTTTATCCAGCTGATACAGTCGGGATTTCTCAAAGGTTTCTGAATCCATGATCTGTCCTAACTCCGGTGGTACATGAGTTGTTGTTTTATATATCCGTCTCTGAAATATTTTGAAGAAAACACTTTGAGAGAGTCAAACCAACTCATTTTTTATTACAGTAGTCATTTATGATCAAACACTGAGTGGTTTATAGCATTTATTGTATAGCCTACTGAATTTGCTTTATTTATACATAATACTGCATTTAATCAAGTGCACTGATCACTAAAACAATTGATTCAGGAAAGTAAAAGCAAAACGAGAAGCTGCGGCTAGCTGACTAGGTAAAATTAAAATCGGGGTTATCGCACTTCAGTCTGCATATGTAAACCAAAATGGTACATCACAAAGGGTACCACTCACTCCAAGTAAAACATACATCCTATATAATTTAGAAAACAAATTCATGGAAAGGAGAAGGAAGCAAATATGCTAGCCGTAAGTATTAACAGATATTGTGACTAGTTATTAAACGTGGTCCTAGAAACCAAATTAAGGGAAATTTGAGGAATGACAAATAGAAACAGATCAGGTCTTCAAGAAAGACAAACTCTATCATTACACCAAATTCTAAACAGTAATTTCAGCCCATGGGACATAATACAGGGCACAGAAACGAAACAATATAATGGACTGCATCTCCTGCAATGGTTTTATGACACATGGCTTCTCTATATATTATTGGGCACTTTACCAAACCCTCAATAAAAGGCAGTACTTTAAAGCATAAGAGAGTAAAGGAGACATTACTGAAAAGTAGTTACTGTAATTGGGTTTATCATTAAAGTAAGACAGATGTTCAGTGCCTCATCCCCAATTTAGACAGTATATACTGTGTGTTTACTTTATGCAAAGGATCTTCTCTAGGCCCTCAAGGTTCTGTACTAATGAAGTTAGCCAAACATATTTGTGTCCGAGAACCCAGTGCTATACACTTGGGCTAGGGGCACCTGGCTGGCTCAGTTGGTAGAGCATGTGACTCTTGATCTTGGGGTCCTGAGTTGGGCAGAGAGATTACTTTTAAAAAGACAAACAAAATGACTCAAAAGATTATTTAAAAATAAGTAAATAAAGATTCTGGACTAAAAGAAGAGATTAAGATACAACTCAGACATTGACGAAAAACTAAAAATTTCAATATATTCATGCAGAATGTAATCTGAGAAGAAATTTGCAGAGGAAAATGGCTGTAATGCTCAAGAAAAAAGAGTTCCAGCAGTTAAAAAGAGAAAGGCTCTCATAAATAACCATCACGGTTGACACAATTCAGTGACAACATAGAAGAGTGTAGGTAAAGCAAATCAGCAGTGAGAGATTGCAATAAAGGAGACAAACTTAAAATCTCACTTAAAAGTTCAGATCTCTAACCCAGAGGGCTGTTCATTGTGATTATCTCCAGAAATTTGTTATTGAGTAACTTTCACTTCCTGCTTTACAGTTCTAATTGCTTAAACAATAATAAAGACGTTTTTAAGTAAAACAAGAAAATATTGCTCTTTGGGCAAAACAACATACTGTATCCTTTTTTTTTTTTTTTTTTTAAGAAAAAAAGTTCAGGAAGGTCTGTGAAGTCTTTATACTTTCAGAAAATGGTTTCCTAACCCCGGAGTTGAGCATGATTACACGAATGTCATGGGGAAGCTGTGGTTCTAAAAATTTTACCTCTTCCTTTCGAGCCCTATGCGGGGCTCAATCCCAGGACCCCGGGATCAATACCTGAGCCGAAGGCAGACGCTTAACGACTGAGCCACCCAGGCGCCCCGACTGACATTTCTATAACAACATTACCAAAAATTTGCCTGCCTGCCTGCCTTCCTTTTGAGGGGCCTGAGAAAGCTGTGGGCCAGACAGAGCTCAAGTTGACCAGGCGGCAGCCCTGCTTTCCGTTTCACCAGGCCCTGACCCTCCTAGGTCCCAGGATCACGTTGCGGAAAACCTCCCAGAGGCACGAGATACCCTCAAGGCCAAGCCCGCCATCGGGCCAAGTTAGGAGGCCTCTCAGGGACCCCCGGGGTCGAAGCGGGTGCTGGGGCCACAGCAATCATCCAGGGACTCGGGGTCGAGATCGACGCCGGCCTGGGCTGCCCAGGTGTCGGGGTCGGGTGGGCCCTGTCTAGGCTCACCTGCCGCTGTGCTAGGAAGGTCTCCCAAAGATACACCGTCCAGGAGAAGAGCAGCACAGCCCCGAAGATACGCTTCTCAGCTGGCATCTCCCACATCGCGTCCAGCGACGCCCACATCCCCATGGCCACCCGGTTCCGCCGGCTCCTTCAGCGTGCACCAGTGCCACACCGACACCAGTCCCCTCAGAGCGTCCCCGCAGCGCCACAGCGATATCCGTCCGTTCCGAGCGCCCCTACACCGACACCCGCCTCCATCCCACCCCCTCCGCGCAGCCCGCAGTGTTACACCAACACTCTTCCCCATGGCGACGCCCCCAGGGCCTCCTACTTTCTGCCGGAAAAGGACAATCGCGCCTTCCCCACTTCCGGCCCGAGACGTGCCGAAGTCCTTACGCCGAGTTCCGGCCGCAGCCGGCCCCGGCTCGGCGCGATCGTGCCGAGCTGCGTGACGCCAGCTTTCTGCCCCCTCCCTCCCCTCCACGCCCGGTTCCCGCCGAGGGTTCCGGCCTCCCTCCTGGGTCGGGGAAGCTCTCGCTTTCTCCCGAGCGGCAGGCGCATCCTTCGGTCGGGGGCTTGCGCTGGCTTTCCCGGCCGAGGCGAGCCCAGTGGAAGTCGGGACTAAGCGGGGCCTGACGCAGACGGGGCCGCCGCCCCCGCCCCCGCCCTGAGGTGGCTGGGAAGCACGGCCGAGGGGCTGACTTCGACCCGTGTCCACGCCCGGGATACCTTAGGCCTAAAGGGATAGCTAGGAGCGAGACTTGGTATTAAAAGTGCAGTATTTTGGCCCGCATCGGGGTGTTCTGAGTGCAGGCCTGTTGGAGAGTGGGCGGTAGTGATGAGATGTTCGTTTAAAGACCTTGCCTCTGCCCCCCCAAGTGAAGGTGGAGGTGGCATTTTGCCTGAGAGGGTGTTCTGGAGCAAAGCAAGGAAAGCATAGGTTTAAAAACAGCTGAACTGGGGCGCCTGGGTGGCTCAGATGGTTAGGCGTCTGCCTTCAGCTCAGGGCATGATCTCGGGGTCCTGGGATCGAGCCCCATATCAGGCTCCTGGCTCAGCGAGGAGTCTGCTTCTCCCTCTCCCCTGCTCATATTCCCTCTCTCTCTCTCTGTCACATGAATAAAAAAAAAAAAAAAAAAATTAAAAACAAAAAACAGCTGAACTGAAAGCGCCTTACTTTCTCTAAGGACAAACTCAGTCAAAGCCCGGTGCCATGTTTATCTTGGGAATTGAGAAGTGAAATGTGGTCAGGGGAACACCTGTTAACACATTTGTTTGACGTGAAAAGGGAAAATTTTTCTCACCAAGGAAAGTCTAATTTGGTTAATTGGTTTGTCAAAGAGACTGGCGTTGCTAATTTGCATAATTATTATTTACAATAAATTGAGCTAAATCTGCAGCTGCAACTAAAATATATTTAAATTACAGTTAATATTGTAATGCTAAAGATGTGTTGAAATTAACATCTCCAACTTCCCAACTCTTTCTAAATGCCTCTAAGAGAAAGTAATCAGTATAATTAAAAATCACTTGAGAAAGTGAAGGACTGTAATGACAGGATAAATTCTTTTGCTAGACAGATTGTTTCCGTTTTATTTTTTGTTTTTTGCCTTCAACAGAATTAGTAGTAGACCTAATTGAACTGTCAGCTGAGGAAGGAACACTATTTGACTTCTGGCATATCACTCAGAAGGAAACCAAAGAATTGATTGACATTTTTTTAAAGATTTTATTTATTTGACAGACACAGCGGGAAAGGGAACACAAGCAGGGCGAGTGGGAGAGGGAGAAGCAGGCTTCCCGAGGAGCAGGGAGCCGGATGCGGGACTCGATCCCAGGACTCTGGGATCATGACCTGAGCTGAAGGCAGACACTTAACTGAGCCACCCAGGCGCCCAACTGATATTTCTATAACAAAATTACCAGCATTCCCATCTATTTATGTGAGTAGTATTTCTTGGCACTGTATCTATGAAAAGAGAAAATTGAAACTGAACCCTGTTAATCTAGCAGTAAGAAATAGTCATTTAGATACATTCATTAATTGGTGGGGAAGCCCCATCCATCTGACTGAGAGATGCATTTCCAGTACAATTTTACCTTTTATATTTATCTATTATCAAAATTTATAATCGTGCCATTTTGAGCAGCTGTAAATTAAAGATACTTGTAATGATTACTCAACTCAGAATTCTAATACAGAGAGCTATACAATTACAGGAATTTTTTTTAAATTCCCTTAATACATATTTGTATCATGATTAAGTGATCAATAAAAGGTTTTTGAAACATAAAAATTATTTGGATAACATTTTATGGGAGAGTAGAACATAAATATAATGTAGAGATGATAAAAGAACAATATAGAATTACCAAATGTTAAAGAGCTCATTTGTGTGAAAACAGAGCTACCCTATGACCCAGCAATTGCACTACTGGGTCTTTGCCCCAAAGATACAAATGTAGTGATCCGAAGGCGCACACGCACACCAAAGTTTATAGCAGAATGTCCACAATAGCCAAACTATGGAAAGAGCTGTTGATGTCCATCAACAGATGAATGGATAAAGAAGATGTGGTATATATATACAATAGAATATTATGCAGCCATCAAAAAAATGAAATCTTGCTATTTGCAATGATGTGGATGGAACTAGAAGGTATTATGCTAAGTGAAATAAATTAAAGAAAGACAATTATCATATGATCTCACTGATATGAGGAATTTGAGAAACAAGACAGAGGAGCATAGGGGAAGGGAGGAAAAAATGAAACAAGATGAAACCAGAGAGGGAGACAGACCATAAGAGACTCTTAATCTCAGGAAATAAACTGAGGGTTGCTGGAGTGGAGAGGGGTGGGAGGGATGGGGTGGCTGGGTGATGGACATTGGGGAGGGTATGTGCTATGGTGAGCACTGTGAATTGTGTAAGACTGATGAATCATAGACCTGTACCCCTGAAACAAATAATACATTATATGTTAATTTTTAAAAATTTAAAAAGAGCTCATTTGTGTAATTTTAAATGGATGATGATGGCCATTGTTACGTAGAATCTGTTGGATACACTATAAAAAGGGTTTAACAGCTTTATCTTCAAATGTCATTATTTATAGTTTGCCAGAGTTTATATTTATTGTAGCTATTTATATTTATGATGAAAACTTTTTTTGTATTTTTAGAGAAAGAGTGCACACACACACACACACGAATGTGCAGGGGTTGGGCGAGAAGAGGGAGAGGGAGAGAGAGAATCCCAAGCAGGCTCCACAGCCAGCAGGGCTCCAACTCACAACACTGAGGTCATGACCTGAGCTGAAATCAAGAGTTGGAGGCTTAACCGACTGAGCCACCCAGGTGCCCCTATGATGAAAACTTAGTTATCAACTTAAAAATATGAGGGGATAAACATTTTTTCAAAATTCTCTCTCCTTTGGCCTGTCATTGCCATGCCCTCTTCGGTTTTCTTGCTTCATCTGTCTGGGTTCATCCAGCTCCATCCTGCTGCAGTTTGTCCAAAAGCCTCACAGAAACTCCTGCCAACCAAACTTTGTGGCTAAGAGCACAGATTTAGAATCAGGCTGATTGAGTGCCAGTCACAGTTGCACCACATATTAGCAAGTTACTTAATATCTCTGTGCATCAGTTTCTCATCAGTAAAATGAGAGTAATAGTACTTACCACCTCCTATTGTGAGGAACAAACGAGAAAAATCATGTAAAGCTTTTAGCAATGTATCTGGCCCTATAAAGACTAGCTACTAGCTCTCCGTACTTGGGAGAACCTCATCATAGTGTTGATCTGTCACCATGTGTCTGAAGAGATAAGGGAACAGGAAGCTGGTAAGAGGTTTCTCAAGGGAAGACTGGAATTCACTCATTCATTCAATGAATATTGAATATCTGCTAAGTACCAGGCATTATTCTGGGTGCCTGGGATATAGCAGTGAACTAGACAGTGAACTTTCTCTCCTGAAGCTTACATTCTTAGTGGGCTAGGGTAGATGGAGGGGAAGATGGATAATATCCAAATACATAACAGTAAAAATGGAGGAGGTGATAGGTGCTGTCAGAAAAGGCAGGGAAAAGGGGATACAGCATGTTGGTATGAGGGCACCTTCTTTATATGAAATAGTCAAAGAAGGAGCAAAATGGAGAAAGGGCTTGAGAGCTACTTTATCCTTCAGGTTAGATGGGGTGTCTCAGTCCGTTGGACGTCCAACTCTTTATTTCAGCTCGGGGTCGTGGTATTGAGCCCCATGTTGGGCTCCAGGCTCAGTGAGGAGTCTGCTTAGGATTCTCTCTCCCTCTGCCCTTCCCCCTTCTCTTGCTCTCTTGCTCGCTCTCTCAAATAAATAAATAAAATCTTTAAAAAAAAGTTTAAAGTAGTCAAGGAAGACCTCTCAGATTGACATTTGAGCATAAACCTAAAGAAAGTAAGAGAAGAAGCCACATGGGTATCTGGGGAAAGTGTGCCACAGTGAATAGCAAGTGCAAAGGCCCTACGACCAGACAATGGTTAGCATATTTGAGGAATAAGAGGGTGTGGAAAGAAGAGAGTAAGAAGGAGCGGGAGGGCAGATCATGTCAACATGCACAATCCTTTAGTTAAGAACTTGACCTTTACTCAGAGTGAAATGAGAAGCCATTGGAAGGTTTTGAGCAGAGAACTAACATCTCTTTGCCCACTGTGTGGAGAATAAATTGAACGGGAACACAGATGGAAGCAGGGAGTCCAGTTAGGAGGCCATTTTGAGAATCCAGGTGAGAAATGATGGGGGCTTAGACTAGGGTGGTATCAGCAGAGGGAAAATAAAGTATGGAAAGTGAATCATTTGTTCACTGCAGATAGTGTTTGTAAATAGAGGGGCTGGTGTGTGTAAAGACTGAAATGGGAGCCTCAAAACAGATTATTGTCAGCATTTTGCCAAAGGAGACAGCCTGAATTTGGAGGATAAGGATTCTCCTCTCTAGAGTGGTGGACACTGGTGTAGAATAGTTCATCTACCCCATCTAACCTGAAGGATAAAGTAGCTCTCAAGCCCTTTCTCCATTTTGCCTTGATTCTCTGCTTACCACGCATCCAAGTTTCCTTAACTGATGCCCTGGACGTAAGTGCTCTGGTCTCAAGAATGACCGACTCCCCACACTGGGAATGAATATTTGGTGTCAATCTCTTGTGATTGTGGTGTGAATCACACACCCTTTCTGGGGAGCTGAGAGCCAGAAACAAGGTGGCTCCCTCAGTTTCTACAACACTGTGTATCCTCAAAGAAGCAGCCAGCCTGTTTTATCTTCTACATCTAGCTCATTCTATTCTATCTCCCACACAGACTACCATATCTATGTTACTCCCCTGTCTAAAAACCTACAATGATCCATTTCCAACAACATGGTATGACCTTTAAGTGCCTTCATTACCTGACATCAGTCTATTCTTCTAGGCCCTTCTTCTGACACTTCCCTTTGAAATACCCCAGAGATGTAACTAAGACAAGATGACTGGGACTATACAGGAAGACACTGAAATGTAGACAGTGCAAAAAATTGAGACATTGACTTCAATTTTTCCAAATTTCTTTTAATTAAATTTTTAAAAAGTAATCTCTCTACACCCAACGTTGGGCTCGAACTCATGACCCCGAGATCAAGAATCACATGTGCTACCAACTGAACCAGCCAGGTGCCCTGAGAAATTGACTTTAAAAGATTGCATGGCACACCTTCAGCAGCAGAGTTAACAAACTACTCACCCACACTGTCAGATAATGCACATTGTTGGTAACTTCCATCTGTTCTGTTCACCACATCATGAATTAAATCTGACCTGGGATGAGATTAGTGTCTTACCCTGAAGCCAAAATTCTTCACTGTAGCTTAGGAAATAGCCAGTGCTTCAGCCACCCTGAAATTCTCCTGTTCTCCAGCCAAGCCTCCCTCTTTTTTATATGGCTCCAAGGTAATTCGTGAAGCATGAATACCTTCCATTTCATCGTCTGCCCATGTAACCCTTTATGGGACTACTCAGTGTCACTTCCTTAGCAAAGCCTTTCCTGGACCTACTCTGTATTCACCGACCTGTTTTTACACTGAGTACACTGTATTATACAGAGATTGCATTTTAATGCCGTGCACTGGACAAAAATTATGATCAAAATTACCCTCATAATCCCTTAGGAAGATGCCACTAAGGAGATTGTTATATTGTCTCCTGTTGAATAGTACAGCCAGGTTTTTCTTCAGCATGGCAATAAATCACTGTGTCTTTCTTTGCACAAATGAAGTATTTCATTTGGGTGTCAGATACTTACAAAGTATTTCAATGGCTGTATAATCACATTTACTGTGGCAAAAATGCACACACTATAAGGCTTGTGGAATCTGAGAACCACCCGCTGAGGGGATGATCTGCTGCCACCCCCCCACCCCCGTCAGAGTACACACTCATCAAGTGAAATGACGGGTAGGTGCCTCCTTCCCTCCCTGCCAAGCTGGGATTCACAAAGGAGAATTCAGCTGAGTTCAAGATGATGTGATTCCACTGTGTTATATATAACTCCTTGTTCTGAAATTAGCTGCCCAACCAGCCAAACCGGGTGCTCCTGAAACACAAAGGACAGATTCCTAAGGATTATCATAATGCTTAGCCCAGAGTAAGTATCAATAAAAGTTGGATAGAAGTAAAGAGTCCTTTATGTCCACCCCATCCTTGTCCATCTCTGGGTAATTAATGCAGACAGACCTTTAGGCTGAAGGCCAGCACAAGAGCCAGCCTTCCTCTATAGGACAGCACACAGCACTACCCCTCAGCAGCACTTTTTTGCTGTGTTTATTCTATCTAACCCAGCCTCTTCAGCATGGAGCTCAAGGCCATATACCTGACCCACTTTCCCTTCTTTTCCCATGGATCCCAGTTTGGCTCTCCTTTTCTATATGGCTGTTTATGGCCTCCAGCCTACCCAGTGGCATCATCATCTCTGAGACATTTTTGACCACTAGTTCACGCCACATTATCCCACCACACACATAGAAGCCGGGCCCTACTGAATAGAGAGCCAGTCCTTGCAGGGTCATTTCAATATAATTCTCTATCTTTATTGATACACCACCACACACACGAGGGAAAGACAGTGCTTCTCTGGAAAAGATTGGAGTCTGTCACATTTCAGACGTGGACGTGAACCCTGATGTGGGCAAGGGGCTCTGGCAGTCAGAACAGCTGCAGTAAGGCTCTGAGGAGCAATCCCTCTTCGTGGCAGGTTTGTGGGAAATGATCATCCCCTCCAGGTCCTTCACTTTGTTTTCCACTGCCTGAAGTTTTTTCAAAATTCTCTCTTGCAGACCCAAGGACAGAAAGAGATTATTGTCTTGAATTGGGAGATGATTCCCTTCTGGGCTGACCAGCAAAGCCTGAAAAAAATCTGAGCCCTTCTTGTAAAGTTTGTAGAGGGTGATTACAAACAACAATATTTTCTAAAATAAAACAACAGAAGTTGAACGTTACTTGTTTATTCATGGGAATGCCTCAGATTCAAAGCAAAAACCTAGTAGTAACAATAATCCCTCATTCCTATGCCAAGCCTTCTGTTTAGCAAAACATCTTCATATCTATTTTGTCTTTTGATCTTTATCACAAAATAGAGTGACAGGCAGGTCAGGGATTGTTATTTGCATTTAATTAATAAAGATGATAATAACAGATACCATTTGCTAAAAATTTGCCACACGCATGGCTCTGTGCTAGGAGGTTGTTTTGCCTACGAATGACCTATTTATGTAGAAAAAGCCCAGAACTGGGTAACCATTTAAATACCTTCCCGTTTGGACCCTAACATTGTCCAAGCTCATATATTTGGAAATGACAGAACCAGGACTGAAATCCAGGAATTCTGACTTCCATGTAAGTTCCCTCAGGACACTGTGGTCTGAAAAACTGTATTTCCTGGTCATGGGGAAAAACATTTTTTAAAAACGACCTAGGACAGATTCCTGTCAGGAGAAAAATTAAAAACCAATCATCTTTTTTCCTTATTATGATAACTGGCACTGTTTATTGAGCATTCATTGTGTGCTGAGCTTTCTACACACAGTATCTCCTTTAACCCTCATAACCACCGTAAGGGAGGGACTGTTGACAAACCCATCTTACAGATAAGGAAAGTGGGGTTTTGGAGGCTGGCTGCTCTCAGTTCACACAGCAAGTGATGGGACCAAGGTTTGTACCCCAGCAGTCCAACTCCAGAGCCCATGCTATTAATCACTTGTTATACTACCTCTTTCTTGGCTGAGGTGTCTGGAGGGCTGCAAATTCATCTAATTGAGCTGAACATTAACCAAACAAGAGCAGAACCGAGAATTACAGTAATAGCTCTGTTTTGTTTTGTTTTGACCTTATATTCTTCTATTAGCTAATTGAAATGTGTGTGTACCCACATATCCCTGTTGGGGATTTAGGTTAGTTGGATTATAGTAAATGAGATTTTGGAGAAGATTTGAATTTGGAATCCTAAAAATTAGGTTCAAATCTCAGATTTGCCAGTTTTTACAATCTATGTCAACTTGGTTCAATGATAACAAAGTTCCCTCACCCACAAGATGGATATGATACTCTCTGCCTTGCCTACCATGCAGGGTTTTGAAAGGTTAAGAGAATGCATGTGACCATAATTCCTTGACAATAGTGATATATGAAAAGTGAATGCTACAGAATGATCCATGCAGGGTTTTGAAAGGTTAAGAGAATGCATGTGACCATGATTCCTTGACAGTAGTGATATATGAAAAGTGAATGCTACAAAATGATCCAGTAATAACTTCTCTCAGCATTTACCAAGTAAACTTTAAGAAAGTCCTTTTAAAATCCTACCCCCTTAGATTTCCACTGAACCTCAATGCACCTGTTTCCTTGTTTGTCATATGAAAATAACCTCTATCCATTTCATGGAATTGTTGGGATTCTAAAAGCATTTTGACTATATTGTAAATATAGCTATTATTGCTGGTGATTAAACTATTAAGTTATTATTGGTGATTAGAAGTATGTAAAATCCTAAATGTTTCTTACAATCCCAACCAATTATACTCCTATTCCCAAAAAGAACCCCTGTATATTTACTGAGCCTGATATTGTTAAAACAAAGAAATAATGAAAATATTGTGATGCCTAAATGAATATACATGCCTTGCCATCGGTTACAGAACAATGTCACAGTAAGAACAGAAAGGCCAAACCCAAGATCCCAATTATATTTGTAATGCCTATTCTTTTAAAAGGTACCCCTCATGGTGTCTGGCACATAGTAGAAAATCAAAGATGAGTATGTGATCATATAAATTTGGGGTTAGGCTGCCTTCTCAGTTTATGAACTTGTTTGATCTATTTTATTCTAGAACAAGCCGAAGACTACTGTGAGAAAGAGCATTTTATGCTCAAAACCTAATTGGTAAAGTTTTTAAGGTTAACCTAGTTTCAACCAATTTCAGAGACTAGGGTTTATCTTTGCTCATCTGCATGATTTTAAAACTGGGTAGCACAATGCAGGAGAGAGCTAACCAAATTTCAATTTAGAACTATTTAAATTCCTCTGTAACAAAAGAGTATAACCTGAATTGACTGAACACTTCGTTTCCATAAGGCATATACTCCTATTCCCAACAAAAGCAAAAAGGAAATCCCCAGGATAACTTGCACAGTTGGAGCAAAATTATCTAGTAGACCCAAATTTGTTTGCTGAGGTGGACTAGTCTCTCCCAGAAGACTTGCTTGTAGCCAATTCCATATCGAGCTCAGAGAAAGATAATCTATGATGTTGTCCCAGACAGATGAAGGAAAAGATGTTGACATTTTAATAAGACAGCAGCTCCAGGAACTACATGTAGAGAAGCTTCAGGAACCTAGATACGAGTTAGGGAGAGTGGCCTGGAGCCCAGGTGTTCTAGAGCCAGTGAACTGTGCATTGTGATGTCACTGTTCTAAAGGTCAGCTTGCTTCCCACTCACCCAGTGAACTTTCTCACTCCAAACCAACCAGACATGGCCTGGATTTTCAGTTCAGTCATATTGCTTTCCTTGATCTTTGGCAAGTTCTAGCTGTAGCACAGCACTGTCCAATAGAACTTTCTGCAATGATGGAAATATTCTCTATCTGCTCTGTCCAATATGGTAGCCACTAGTCACTTGGAATGTGAATAGTGTGGCCGAGGAATTGAATTTTACATTTAATTTTAATTACATTTAAGTAGCCAATGTGGCTAGTGGTTACCTTCTCAGGGAGTGTAGATATAGAAGATTTCCAATGATACATGGAAGGGACAGCAATTATTTTCACATGGCAAATGAGAAAACTGAGGTTAAGTGGAGATTTGAGGAGAGAATTTAAAGAAATCTTTCCTAAAGAATGAATAGTTTACTTGGTAAATGTGTAGGGAGGTTATTACTGGATTATTTTGTAGCATTCCCTTTTTTCACATGTCACTATTGTTTAGAAATTGTGATCTTTGAGAAGACTAAACATATTTGAGCCTCATTTTGCTCATCTGGTTACAGATGGGGATTCCACATCCTTTGCAAGGTTTGTATCAGAAACAGATGGTGTAATTTTCTAAACACTTTGTGAACTGTAGTGTGCTGTATAATAACTTATATGACATGTTATCAAATCAATTATTTACTGACTAGTACCTATATACATTCAGCAAGGAGGTATGAAAATACAGTATCTACGGTCTGTACCCAAAAAACTTGTAAGAGTTCACTCAACGTGTATATTCTAAACTGAGATCAATTGTGAAGACAGCAAGAATCCAAAAGAGGGTTTGCACCAATAGGAGGGGAGAGGC
The DNA here is from genome assembly GCF_029215605.1 of Mirounga angustirostris. Classification (NCBI taxonomy): domain Eukaryota; kingdom Metazoa; phylum Chordata; class Mammalia; order Carnivora; family Phocidae; genus Mirounga; species Mirounga angustirostris. The sequence continues at coordinate 159,269,987 of NW_026991712.1, forward strand.
AAAAAGGAAGAGGAGAAGGGGCGCCTGGGTGGCTCAGTTGGTTAAGCGACTGCCTTTGGCTCAGGTCATGATCCTGGAGTCCCAGGATCGAGTCCCAGGATCAAGTCCCGCATCGGGCTCCCTGCTCAGCAGGGAGCCTGCTTCTGCCTCTGACCCTCCCCCCTCTCATGTGCTCTCTCTCTCTCATTCTCTCTGTCTCAAATAAATAAATAAAATCTTTAAAAAAAAAAAAAGGAAGAGGAGAAAAGGTTATGACAATTTTTAGAAAAACACTGTCTGATGCTATTCCAATTTGTTCATTCTGGTTGAAAGAACAGTAACAGGGAGGCTTGGAATAGGAGGAATGGTTGTTTTGTTCTTGTAGGAAGTGGTATGACAAGTTGCTTGGGGTGTCAGAGACACATCCAGAAAAAGGAGTCTAGAGTGCTGTTGGAAATGCAGTACTTATGTCAGGGTGAAATGACCTACTGATATATGACTGACTGCTATTGATGTTAGACCCACAGTCTGCTAGTGAGTGACAATAGTCAGAATCCTTTCTAGCAAGGAATAAAAGTGACTCAGATAAGACTCTGGATTTGGCTATTACAGGTTATCATTAAAGAATGGTAACCAGAAACTTTTTGGAGAAAGATGGGGCTGTGACAACTAAATCATTACTTGAGACTCTCAATACTAGATTAGATCTCCCTGTTACATGGCACCTTACACTTTCCTTTCAAAGCATTTAACCCAGTTATAGTTATTTGTGCAATTTTTGATTTAACATGTCTTCCCTGACTGTTGTAAACTTAAGAAAGACAGGGACCATGTCCCTTTAATTGGCTACTGTATCCCTAGGGCTTGGCACATAGCGGGCATTAAATAAAATATTAGGTGAATGCAAAGTCCCCTGGAAGAATTCTAAATACCTTTATGGCCTAAACTGTTCATTCATCAAGTGCCTATTACCCTATTTGTGTACTTGTTCGGATAGAATCTTTACAGAGTAGCTGTTAAGAGCATAGGCCTTTGGGAGTACAATGGATCTGGGTTAAAATTTTTGACTTTCCTGCTCACTAACTTTGTTACCTTGAGCAAATTTACTTAACCTGAACCCTAATATCTTCATTAGTGAAGTGGGAGTAATTCCTACCTTGTAGGCCTGTAACGAGAATTTGATAATTTGTATAAAAGAACAAGCTACCCGTATAGATAAGTGCAACTATTATTTGTAGTGACATCCATGACCAAATACAAGGTATTGTCAATCTCAATTGTGTATGGTGCCTTAAAAGAATCTAGTCCAAAAAGCCCATTTATAGTTTGACTCCCTTCTTAGATACCTGAAAACCTCCAGTGAAGAATTATCACTATGCAAGGCATCTCAGCCCACCTTTAGACAGAGTCATCTATCCATCTATCCAGCCAACCAGCCAGCAGTCAGTCACTTCCACCCAGTAGTCTTCCACATCAGACCGTATTAGGACTGGCATACATACTCTAACTTATGACTCCTGCAGTGCCTACTTTCATGGCTTCAGAAGGTTCTTCATGGCCTTTCAGACAAAATCCAAAATCTAGAAGCTGGTTACATGGCACTAAACTACCTGGTTGCTGTTTACCTACCCAGCCTTCTCTCCTTTCCCCTTCCCATTTTGACTCTCAGCACTAGCTATACCAGACTTGTCAATGTCATGAACACACCACAAAGCCTTTGCACATAATAGGATTATCCTCTCTGGCTAATTCCTACTGGTTCTTCAGGTTGCAGTTCTAACATCGCTTCCTCAAGGAAGCTTTTCCTGGACTTTTTTGAGGTCCCATCACCGCCATAGCTTCTTAGTAGCACTTCATTTGTAGTGTTTTGTTTATTGTCTATCTTCTTTACTAGACTATAACCTCCACAATGCAGGAAACCTACTGTGTCATGTTCAACACCGGGAGCTAGCAGATGGTACGTGCTTAGTGAATATTTGGCTATCTTTCCTGTGCTTCCAGTCTTCTCTACTTTCCAGGCTAAACCTGTCAAATACAGGTTGACAGGTTTTTAAATCTCCTATCCTGGTTACCTTTCTCAAAGTGGTTCGGACCTCCAAATGCAGTCTGTCACAGAATCTATTCCTGCAGGTGTAAACCAAGCAGGTTAGATTAGAGTGGGGCACTCTTTCCAGACTCAGCTCTACCTAAGAGGAGGCTTTGCCCCGGAGTTAGGAGTATAAAGCCAGGAGGCATCACAGTCTATTGTGGGGGTGGGAAGTGGGGAGAAGGGACTGAGCAACTCTTCTTTTACAAGTTTCTCTCAGGAAGAAAAATGGACTCACAGAAACAGTATGAACCAGTTTTCCTTTCTTTCCTCAAATGAGAAAATGTCAATAATAGATGTGTGATTGGAATTGGATCTGCATGACCTGGCTTTTACTTATACTTCAAACTTTATTTCCCATTATTCACTTCCACAAACAATATACTCAATTACAGAACTATGGTTTTTTGGTACTTCTTTAAATGCCACTTGCAACTTCCAATGTTCTTCCTTCACATTAAGTTCCCCTCTCTGATATCAAGAAATTGGGAGACTAGGCTCTGCCTATTCCCAGTTTTTTTTTTTTTTTTTTAATATTTGACAGAGAGAGACACAGTGAGAGAGGAAACACAAGAAGGGGGAGAAGTAGGGAGCAGGGAGCCCGATGCGGGGCTCGATCCCAGGACTCTGGGACCATGATCTGAGCTGCAGGCAGGCGCTTAATGACTGAGCCACCCAGGCGCCCCCTATTCCCAGCTTTTATCGGCAACTCAAAACACTTCACCCTTAAGTTTTTATCTGTCAAATGAGGGTAACAGTACCTACTTCATGAAGTTATGAAAATTCAACAAGATAATTTTATGTGAAGTGCTTTTAAAAAAGTATAATTATCCTGAATTCTCACAGTACTTTCCACTTTGTTCTAGTCATTGCTTCACAGATTTTTCTGTGCCTATGAATCATCTAGGAGATTTTACTAAAATGCAGATTTGGGGCGAGAAGGTCTGGAGTGGGGCCTGGCCTGACATTCATCTCTAACAAGCTCCGAGGTGATGCCCATGCTGCTGGTCCACTGCCACACTTTGATTAACAGTGTTTAAGCTACCCCAGCCCTCACATGAAAGCTCCACACTGGCAGATGCCTTGATAAATTTACTTTGGTATTTTTATCTCCCAAAGCATCTGAAACTGTCTCTAAATAGGGGTGCACTTAAATATTTGGTTAATGACAAATTCCATCCTCCAGTGACTATGTTCTTGGCAATGCAGGTCAGAAGTAGGCAACCTGGGACAAAGAAGAGGACAAATTTGGGATGGAACCTCTAGGAATACTATCAAAAACTTTCTTCTCCATCATTCCCCACCCTCTCTCTTTCACAGGTGTTCATGAACATGGGGAAACCCTGAAACAAGAGAATCCTGGGCAAAATGATAGAATGAAAGTGTCTGGCACACCCTTATACCCACCATTTAGAGGGCATTCTTGAATTTAAAAAGGCTCCGAGGGGCACCTGGGTGGCTCAGTCAATTAAGCCTCCAACTCGATTTCAGCTCAGGTAGTGATCTCAGGGTCATGGGATAGAGCCCTGCATGGGGCTCCATGCTCAGTGCTGAGTTTGCTTGTTGCTCTCCCGCTGTTCCTCCCCCTGCTCTCTAATAAACAAAATCTTTAAAAGTAAAAATAAAAATAAAAAGGCTTTAAAAACGAAGTCAATGCTTCCAGGTTTGGACCAGCATTGGGACAAATCCCAAAGACATATCAAGTAAAAATGATAGTACTAAAACCTACAAAAATAGCTCTGACCTTCTGTATTATCATAGAACTGCACATGCTGTGTTTGACATAAAACATTGTCTTTGATAAAAATCAAATGAAGCAAGATGCTCCAACTGGAACAGAAAGTAATCTTATGATGAACCATTTTGGCTTGTACTTGAAGCAAACTTTCAGTAGAGTTCTGAAAATTAGGATTTGGTTCCATTACAAATGACTCACTTGGTCCTTTCAGGGGTAGAAGTTAGGAGTAGTTGAATGGATGTAGTTCAGTCTTAAGCAATTAGCAACTTTCTCTTGTTCTGGGCTAAGAATCTCTAGTATAAGGAATTTTAAGAATGAAGCCACCAGATGTTTCTCATACTCACATCATAGAAAGTGATTTTTCAAGAGGATATCCCTTATCTCCTCACTTACAGGTGAGGAAACTGAAGCCCACAGAAATTAGCTAAAGGTCCTCAGGAGTCAGTAGTAGCCTTAGCCTCTAGGATGGTCCACGGTTTCTGCCACTTTTTGAACAGATTGAGAACCCCCTGTTACCTACTAGGATCTGAACTAAGAAACCACTTGGGCATGGGGCAGGGGTGTGCTTTAGACTTACGGTAAGGAGGTAGCAGAATGAAATTGCTTAAGAGCCAAAAAAACAAGGTTTAAGAGTCAGAATCACTTCGTTACTAGCTAATGAAAGTGACTTGAGAACCTCACAAGGAACAGAGAATAAAGCTGCTGTATTTGTAAGAACACATTGCTTTCCTTGTCATCAGACATACATGGCTCACAGTCCACTGAGGCTCAACACATCCAAAGACCAAGCTCATCTTGGCTTTCCATCCTCTTCCCCCAAATTCATTTCTTCCTTTTGTATTCCCTCCCCAATTGGATGCATCACTACTGAATCTTCCGGTTTTCCTCAAAATATTTTTTTCACCCTCCAAAGCCTAACAACCTTCTCTTTAATAAAATTTCTCAATTTCATCTCCTCTTCCTTGTGCTGCAACCATCAGCATAAAATCTCATCACATTTGCCTCAGGTACTTCAACAGTCTTAGTATCTGTTTCCATTCTCAGCTCCTCAAATCATACTCAAGTGATCTACAAATTGTTATTAATTTAACATTATTACAATTAATATCATGTTATTTTGTTCAAATCCTTCAAAGGCTCTCAGCTGCCTGTGGACTCAAGTCCAAACTTCTTAGCATTCATGGTTGGGTTCCTGCCCATCTCTCTCTACAATAATCTCATCCACCTCAGTGCTCCCCTTTCATTGCAGCCTACCAAATTATTTGTAGTTCTCTGGAAACATGACTGCATCCATCTATGCTCTTCATGTCCTGCTTGGTATTCTCTTTCTACCCAGGTAAACCCTGGACATCCTCTTTTGGGAGCTACCTTGACTCTCAGAGCTAATTACTCAATTTCAGAATTTTCTTTGCACAAAAATTTTAAGACAATAGTCATTCAAAAAGAAGCTTCATCTAAATGGTTTGGTTAATAAGAAACAAAAAACTACTGGGGCAAAATGTAAGTGCACATTCCAGAAAATACAAGTGCAGTTTCAGTTTACGTATGGCATGAAAACTCATTATGAGTAAACAAGAAATGGGTGAAAAATTGTAATTTATTGAAACTCAACTCAAAAAATATAAGATGCTGTAGTGTACAATATATTACACAAAGCACCCTCAGGTGCACATTCAAGTCAAGTAAGAACTCCATATCCCTTTCCCTAGCCCTCCCACCCTGGGATCTTAGTATTTGTTCCATATACAATCATGCACACTTAATTTGAAAAAGGAAGCCCCAATATATTTTGATGTATTAATTAGCACCAAACAAGAGTACAGTTCCATTTTTTTAATAAACAAACAAACAAAAAAAACCCCAATCAATAAACCAACTGGAGAGCTAATGGACTCAGCCAATACTGCTGACATAGATATTATACATTCATGTAAATACACAGCCTATTCTACCCTAAACAACGGTGTGGCTGGTTCTCAGCCTTTGTTCAAGTTGGCAATTGTCCCCATGTTGCAGTGTTGGAGCCAGTCTGTTTCTAAAACAAAATTGCTATTTAGGAACTTCCTACACAAAGCTCATCTGTCTTTTTTGTTGGAAACAAGTCTAAAATTGGTGTGGAAAACTTAGATCTTTCAAGGACAACCACTGGCCGAAGATAATGAAGCTGTTTTAAGGCAAGCTCTCCACAGTCTGTTAATGCTTTGTCCAATACAACCCTCAGGTTTTCCAAGGAAGGAACTGTTGCTGTCTCAGCTACTATCAAAGGTGGGATTGCAGTCAGGTTCTCATGAATTGCAGAGTCACTGGAAGAATGAGGTATGTCAACTTCAGGGTCATTGTCATTCACCATATTATTTGCCATAACACTCCCTGTTAAGTCATTACTGGGTTGTGAAGAATTACTTAATGTTAAGTGCTCCGAAGGCTCCCAATCATCAAAATCATCTTCTTTCTCTTCACTTTCCTGAATAAATTTCAGAAATGAAGATTCAAATCCCATAGGTTTGTAAGTCTTCAAGTCAAATGACCTGGGCTGTGGATGCTTCCTAAAATTCTCTTTTGGGACATGGGTTGAATTTTTTACAGTGTTTTCTTGCCCTGAACTTTGCTGCCCAGTTTCGGAGTCTTTAATCCTTGGTAAAGGCAGCTGGAAACTTGTGAAGTAAGTCCCACTTTCAATCCCACTAGGATTAGGTATGGAATTTTCTATTTTACAAGGAGGAGGCTGAACTATATTACATTGTTCCAAAGAAGTGGTTTCTGAACTATGATTACATTTCAAAGTTCCTCTGTAGAGCAGATTATCTGCATCAAACACTGGTTTGCTTTCTGTACATCCTTTCTGACCTCCCTCCCTTTCCCCTGGATGAAGGGAATCCGTGTTCTGGGCAGTCACGCTACTGTCACCTGGGGAATGGCTGTGCTTTGTGTGCTCTGATTCACAGCTATTTTCTTCTTTCTTTATACAAGGCTCTGCTTCAGAAGGTGGCTCCTCCTTAATTTTGGTACCGTACTTAACACAGACGACAAGATTTTCCATCTGTTGCTCTAAATAGGCACTACTCATCTGATGGGTGCGTTTATAATGCCTCACTATGCTGCTCTCCAACTTCACCACAGATAAGCATCCTTGAACCATGCAGGGGTACTGTGTGTGCTCAGACTGCTCCACACACATATGAAGGGCTTCAGCTCTTGTTTTAAAACTAATCGGAGCCTTCTTTTCTTTGATTAAACTACATTTTTTAGCCTTAGCATTAAATGACCTCCTGGTAGTCTGATGTTCATGCCCTTGAGTGAGTGCCGCTGGACACACCTTTTCACTCCTTAGTAGCCTTTCATTTGCCACTTTTTGGCTTCTAAACAGATCATCGTAATAGTCCTTATGTCGGTAATATACATGTTGAGAATAATTACTCCGATGGGTGAAAATCTGGCCACAGCCATTAAGATCACAATGAATTTCATAATCTGAATGTATTTCTCCTTCAATATTATGCTGTTCCATCAAGTGGTGCTTCAACTTGCTGAATGTATAAAAAACAGCAGGGCACTGAGGCTGGTTACAGGAAAACCTTGCTGCAGACTCCGCTTCAGAAAGCACTTTAGGCTCTTCAATATGGTCTAGGTTATGAGAGTCACTACAGTGCTTAGCAAGAGCTTTGGAACACAGGAAGCGTTTGTTACATTCCTTATATTTGCAAGCAAATATCTTTTTACATTTGACAAGTTCCCTTTTGGTTCTTGCTTTGTCTTTCTCTAAACATAATTGTTCTTTGTTGTACTGATGTACAGTTCTGTAATGACGAATTAAGCCTTTTAGATTGGTGAATGAGGAGTTACAAGTTTTATGGATACAATGGAATGGTTTGTGATATTTATTCAAAATATAGCAGAGATTTCCTTTGGCAACAGTTCTCCTGCTACCTCGTCCCTCTCGTCCTTCACGTTCTTCTCTATGGCTACCTATTGGTGATGAAATATCAGAGGTTTTACTTTCCGTTTCTTCACAAGATGACTCCAAATCTGTTTCTGAACTGCATTCATCCTTTTTAGAGTGACAGTGTGGCTTCTCAGAGTTACTGTTGGGATCACCGCCAAGTTCTGCAGAGCAATCACCTTTCAATCTGTCTACTGAGCATGGGCCTTCATGATCACATTTTTCATTATCTAACAGTTTGTGAGTTACTCTGTCACTGCCAATTTGATGTTTATTTTTATAATGAATCCTAAGGTGTGTTTTTCTTGTAAATGACCTTTGGCAAATATGACACTGGAATGGGGAATACCGATGTTGAAACATGGTTAACTGAAGGACTTTTTCTTTTGAATAATTATGTTTTTTAAGATAATGCATTAACAAAGCCTCTCTGGTCACAAATTCATATTTGCATCCTTGAAGCTCACAGAAAAAAGGCTTAGCTGCCAACTGTGCAAGGTACTGACTTGGCATATTCTCATCTTGATTCTGAAAATTAAGGTCTGAGATAGTAGGTGAAACCGATTGAAGAGACTTAGCACCACTGGATGGGTACCCCTGCAATGACCCTGAGAAAGATCCGTGTGTTATTGAGTTTTTCAAGCTTAAATGTTTCAAGCGTAACAAAAGTTCCAACATGGTATCCTCTGTACATGGCCTTTTAGAAGCACAAATGGAAGCTTCTGAGGAATAACCTTGATATTCTCGTTTGCATTTAGTATGAATATTGTGATCTAGACCTTCATCCGGAGAGTCACTGTTTGTATCTGAGCTGGGTTTAGGTTCTGCATCAAACTTTTCAGTTGTTTGATTATGTTCATTACCCAAACAGGGAAAGAGATCTTTTGTCTTTATCTTTTTGGGTTTGAAATGGTATGGATGAACCTTCCGTAGATGTTTTTGCATCCCTCTTGCATTTTTGTACGTGGAACCACAGCCATCAAAACCACAGGTAAACTTAGTCCCATCAAAACAAACTGCCACATTGGAACATTTTTCTTTTAAACTGGAGGGCACGAAGACTTTCTCATGAGATAATAATATATCCTGCATGGTTTCAGAGTGATCCAGTGTATCAATTAACTCTTCATTCATGGAAGCTGAAGAGCTATGACTTAACTGATCACTAGAATTACTGTCACTGTTTTCTTTCAGATTTTCTGCAGTTTCTATTTGAGAACTAGCTGATCCTGCACAGAAAAGAAGATCTTCAGGTAAATGTGATTTATCAGTTTGGTCAAGTAGATGGGGCTGATCAATACAATCTTGCTTTTCACCTGGTGCAGCCTCCTCAAGTTTCACCGATTTCTTCATATCTCCATTCGAACTTTCCACATTATGCACTGAGAGGTGATCCTGGTATTCAATTTTGGAATAATAGAACTTTTTACAGCCAACAAAGTTGCAGGTGTAAGATGCATCCCTAAAGTGTTGTGCTTCATGGTGGTAAAGCTGTCCCAAGTCACTGAAAACAATATTACAGCCATTTAATTCACATTTATAACGCAGATCATCATGTTTTTGCTTATGGTTAAGTAGTTCATTCACTGATCCAAACCTTGCATAACAATCTATAGATACACACATATAAGGTTGAGGACCACAGTGCACTTGTTCATGCTCCCGCAGGTGAAAAGCAGACATGAAATGTCGTCGACAATAAGTACACTTCTCTCTTCTGTTTTTCATATCCAAGTAGTGCTTGGCATTTTCATCATTATTTTGGTGTTCAGCTTTAAGATGTACACTTAAGTATTTAAATTGCTTAAATACACGGGAACAGTCTGTGCCAGGACATGGGTACAAATCTCTGTCTTGCAGGTGGCAATCTTCTAATTTGCTGAATGTGACATATTCATGAGACTCTCCTTTGGCTTGTTCATCCAATGACTGGTTTTGCTCCAGGGTTGCAGAGGGGCTCTTGGGACAAATTCCCTTTTGAGAGCCTTTCAACAGTAATTTCTTTCTAGAGCGGTCCCTTCTGCTTGGCGGCATTTTAACATGTTCCATCACATGAGGAACAAATATTTCTTTTCTCTTGAATTTTTTAATACAAACCGGACAGGTATAAATTCCATCTTCCATATGCATCTTAGAATGATGAAGAATCCTGGCCTCTATACATTCCCGCTTACATAACAAACAGAAAAATTTATACTGAAGCCACCTCTGGTATCGTTCAGAAGAACCAATGGGTTTTTTGTCTCTTTTCTCCTTATGCTGATCTGTCAAATCTCTTCTTCTGTATTGTTTATCTTCTTTACCTTCCTCATAGTCACTGAGAAATGACTCTAAAACATCTGTGTCATTAATAGACATTTCATAGCCACTTAGATCATCATCAGAATCAGAGGCTTCTTGTCCTAGCAGTTGGTGGCAGTGTCGTTTTAAAGTTTTCCAGTCCCAAAATTCAGGATCAAAAGGCCAGTGGGCCTTTAAAGCTAGTAAGAGCTCACATCGGAGAGAATTTGGAACTGGTGCATTTTCTTCATCAAATTTTTGATCTGGTTGCAAATACAGTTCTTCCAACATATTAAATCCATCCAAACTGGGTTCAATTAAGAATTCTGTAAGCTGACAGGCTCGTCTGACTTCTAAATCTTCTGGTAAAAGACAAGCAATTGTTTTACAAACTGATGCCTTCATTTCTTCATCCTCACTTGATCTGAGTTGAAGAGCTCTGACACATAGTAAAATTGACACCCCAAGACCAGCATCTTGTGCCTATAAGAAAAACGGAGGGGGGGGGTTATTATTCTTTTTCATTATGGAAATATTATGTAACTTTCACTGGTAAGACATACACTTCTCAAAATGTTTAGAGTTCTTAAAATTATCTTTAATCTTTCTTCCTGCAAGTTACATTTAGATCCTTCTTGTCTCAACATGCAAAGGACTGGATTAGATGTTACAACCATGAACAATAACAATGTACATTTACAGAATGTCCAACTTCATAAGGCACTGCATACAAAGCAATCTCTAACCCTCAAGGAATTTGCTTATATGCCAAATGTATAAACAATAAAGGTACATGAATTCAAAGGAATTCAGGATAAATAAGGTCATTGAAGGATTCAAAAAAGAACTGTCTTAAGCTGGTTAGGAAGGACAGGGCTTAAATAAATGGGTATAAGAGGGAACACCTGTATAAAAGTGAGTCTAGGATTGAATTCAATTGAAGAAACACGTGTGTCATGAACAGCTGGGTGTTTTCAAAATCTCAAGGCTAAAATAAATGATTCTCCCCATTTCTTCCCCCGCCGTTTTTTAGAGAGAGAGAAGGGGCAGAGGAAGAGAGAGAATCTTAAGCAGGTTCCATGCCCAGCATCAAGCCCAGTGTGGGGCTGGGTCTCACAAACCCTGAGATCATAACCTGAGCTGAAATCAAGAGTCCAATGCTTAACTGACTGAGCCACCCAAGGGCCCCTCCCCATTTTCTCCTAAAAGAATTAGTACTTTAGTACTAATTAGCTAGAGGTGTACTGTATCTCAGCTTCCCATGGGGAAAACAAGAGAAATTTTAAAATCTCTCTATAGCAACAGGTTCTCAGAAACTAATCAAAAATCAGGAAAAAGATCTGGTCATATGTGATAAAAGGCTAGTGCATACAAGATGACTTATGTGAAAGGCTGAAATGGAATGTGAAAATACTATGAGCAAAGACAAGTGGAATTATATGGCAGAGTGGCTTAAAATACAGTACTTAAGAGCATAAAAGTTTTTTAAAAAAGTAATCTCAAACAAACAAACAAACAAATAAGTAATCTCTATGCCCAATGTGGGGCTCAAATTCATAACCCTGAGATCAAGACATGCGTGCTCTACCAACTGAGCCAGCCAGGTGCCCCAAGAGCATAGAATTTTCAAATAGACTTTGATGGCCTTTGAACCCCAGCTTCACTGCAGTGACAAGTTCTTAACTCCTAAGCTGTTGCTGCCTCATCTATAAAATGATAACAGTAGTGGTAATACTAGATTTCCCTCCTAACATTATTATAAAAATGAAGATAATATAAAGTGATTACTACATTGCTGGCATATTAAGTATTCTGATGAATACCATGTAAAATAACAGGATAAATTCTACTGTTCAAATCGGTAATCAATTTGTTAAGCAATTATTCTGTGTTGGGCACCATTCCAAATTCTAGGAACACAACGAAACAACTATCATCAATTTACAAAACCCTTACTACATTCTAGGCACTACTCCAAATACTCTTTTTATACATTATCCTCATTTTATAGATGAAGAAACCAAGGCTCATCACGTTAATTGCCCAATGTCACCAGGTAGTGAGCAGAGGAACAAGGATTTAAACTTAAAGCAATCTTTGTGCATAACCTCAGTTCTTAACCACTTTATAGCCTATAAGAATTCCAAAGGTTATCTGACATGGCTATAACCTATGTGCTCTGGATATAATATGCCACACCACTCTTGTTTTCAGCTACCTGGTTTAAAATCAATTTAGTCATGTCTATCAATGCCTTCAAAATTCAGCTCCACATTCCATAACCTAATTCTAATTTATTCACCACTGTTTTAACAAGTAACTTCTTGTTATACCTGTTCAGAATGTATTAACAGTGTTTTTAGACTGTTTTTTGAAAAGTGCTTAGTGATTTCATAGATTTTACCATTTCAACCAGATTTGGCTGTTTAGGAAAGATTGGACATTCTTTGCTGTTTATCTCAGTCTTCTAAAAAGGAGTTTTAACAAATTAATAATAATTTGTTGAGAACCTATGAGTTATTTTAAAACTTATTAGACCCTTCAAGTCCCCTGTGCTCTGATTTACAAATGATAATCTTCTATCATATTATGCAATGTCAAAAGACCCATGGTCTAGTCCTGACTCTGCTGCAAACTAGTTTTATGATCCTTACAAGTCACACACCTCTAATTTTCAGCTTCTTCATTACTAAAGAGAAGGAATTCAACTAGACAAAGTCTTATTTTGCAAACAGTAAGCACCATATGTTCCACCAAAAAGGGCCATATGGCCAAATAAACTGGATTCAAGATGATCCTTCTTACTACTTTCATTTCAAAATATAACCTCATCTACATCCATTCTGTCATACTATTTTTAAAGTCTAACAACTCTAAGCACCCAATTTTTTTTTAAAGTAGGCTCCATGCCCAACGTGGAGCCCAACTTGGAGCCTGAACTCATGACCCTGAGATTAAGACCTGAGCTGAGATCAAGAGTCGGATGCTCAACCGACTGAGCCACCCAGGTGCCCCTACTCTAAGCACCTTTATGTGATGATCTGGTTTAAGCTATTTATAGAAAATGGAAGCCCAGAAAATAAAGAGGTACTATATAAAGCCCTCTCCATTACACACTCACTGTTGCCTTCTGCAAGAGGCCTAAACCCCACATAAGCTTTTCAGCATCATTAACCTGTTCCATCCCAAGGGCTATGTCACTGGTTATTAGTTGTCTCCCAATATCCTCTCCCCTCTTTTACTACAAAAACAGAATGACTGATTTCTATCTGGTTACAAAGTAATCTGAAATAATGAATATCTCATCTCCCTTGAAGCTAGATATGGTGGTGTGTGTGTGTATTGGAGGGAGTGAGAAAAGATTTATCATAGTGTGGTTTGTGTAGTTTGCCCCTCTCTCCTCGCCCCCTGCCACCTTGCTATCTAGAATGGAGACATGATACCTAGGACTGGAATAGTTAGGTCTTAGAATATGAGATGGAAACTTGTGTTGATGGCAGACAGACAAAAGGAACCTGGGTTTCTGGTATGTGGAGCCACTAAAAGCAACTTTGGCCACTCTGCCTGGTTTATCTACCTATATGAGAGGGGGAGAAACTTCCATCTTCTTTAGACCACTACTATTGTGGGATATCTACCATTCATTGCAGAACTAGATCCTCATTGCAATAGGTTAGATCATCTCTCCTTAAAAACCTACAGGTGAGTCTCAATTTGTAAAGAATTCTACACTCACTCCCCTTCCACCTACCAGTCCACACCTTTTCTACCCTTCAGGCTAGTTATCACGAATGATTATAGTGGAAGTACCCTAGACTAGACTTAAAGAGAAATGGGTTCTGGTTATGCAAGTGGACAGCAAATTCCTTAGTCTGTGTCAGAAACCCATTTTCCCTAGTTCTCTAGTAGCTTTCCCATTTTCTGTGGTTTCTCATTTAAGTATAATTCTAAAATGACCTCCAAGTGACCCTCACCTTTGTATGATCTCCTCTCCTCAAGTTTAAGTGGATCTTGTAAATACAGTACCCATTCCTATGATTATGTAGATAGGTGCATTACCTAGGTGGGCCTGACCTAATCATTTAAGCCCTTTAAATCTAGGTCTGGAAGCAGATTCGAATTAGGAGAATTTCTTATACCTCTGCTGGCTTAAAAAAATGCAGGTATGGGATGAGGGAGGCTTTTAGCCACTGAAAACAGAATGTGGCTGACCGCCAGCAAGAAAATGAGGACCTCGGTCCTACAATCAAAAGGAACTGAATTCTTTCAGCAATAAGAATAAACTTAGAAGCGGATTTTCCACAAAGCTTCTAGATAAGAACGCAACCTGACCAACACCTTGATTTCACCTTTGTGATACTATGAGCAGCAAACCTTGCCTCGCTGTGCTACATTGTGTCCTACAAAACTGTAGCTAACAAATTGGGTGTTGTTTTAAGTGCTAAGTTTGTGGTACTTTCTTATGCAATAATAGAAAACTAATACTTTCCTTAAAGGTTACAAAACTTTTTAAAGGCCAGTTCTAAAACTAATTTTTTAAGTAAGTTCTATAATTACTTGCACATGTTGTTTCTGTGATAGAAGATACAACTGCATTCACAGTGATTAGAAATAATTATCACCTAACTTATCTGACCACAAATTTACTTTTAATAAAATATTTTACCTTTTCCAGTCTTCCCTGGAGAAGTCCAAACCAACAAACTTCAAATAAAATATAGGCTACAGACGCTTACAACATTAAAGGAGACTGGATTTATCAACGATACAACTGTGCCTTGACTTCAGTATAAACAATCCTTGGATGTTGTCAAAGAAGTAACCCATAAAACATACCCATCAGCCATTACAGCTATGGGTATATTGAGAGCTCAGTCATGAGCAGATACTAAAAACAACATAAAAATAGAGCACAGTATAAGATTCATCCTGAATCTCTAGGCTGGTCTTAATATATATATAGGGCTGAACTCAAAACACAAGGCTTTATACATGGCACTTCATTTCTTTTTAAGAAATAAATATTTCTGCACAGAAGTTTACTATTTGTATAGAGTTGATTCTGGAACTGTTCTATTATTTCAAAACTTAGAAAATGTATCACTCCATTCTTAAGGAAAATACAAAAAATACAAATGTATTTTCTTCATTTATAATAATTATGTTAACATGTAAACAAACATGCCTGCATAAAAAACAGAAAATCGTCCTAGTAAAAGTAGATATAGAGTAGTTGAGGTGACAGCCCAAAAACATAATCTTCCTTTCCTCTAATGGTCTGTCACGTCAAATCATTATTTTCCATTAAGAAAAGCTGTGGATTCCAGAAGGTCAATCTGCAGAAACGGCTAGATATGTCCAATTCCATAATCTTATTAAAGTCCATTATTTCTCATTTTCCCTCATCTAAGAGGAGTTGCCTGAGAAGTTATCTTCCCACTCATTTCTTCGTTTCAGGACAATCATCATAAAAAAGCAAAATTACTCACTTCAGTTTGTATAACTCTAATCAGGCAAAATAAATGCTGCTGTGTTTTAGCTATGACACCAAACTGACGACAGCGCTCCAAAAAAGTGTCTAAAGAAGGGTCAATTCTTCTTTGCAGTTTACTCCAAAAGAGAGTCAATTCCCTATAAAAAGAAAGATTAAGGTAAAACATTTAAAGCAACTGGTATTTGCTGTCCACCTCCCCATTCCATTTTGGTCTTTTGTTTATTTGTAAAAATAAGCAAAAACTAGGGGAAAAAAAGCTATCTATATTCCCTATTGTGTCCTCTCAAACTGGTAAAATTGTTGAGAATCCTCCCTGATAATTCCACCACTTCTTTCTTCTTTGCAGTGGGGAAAAGTAAAAACAACAAAGACTACTTCCTTTATGTTGACTTTTTTAAGTGGGCTTCATGTTAGGCTAGGTGTGGAGCCCAACGAGGGGCCTGAACTTACAATCCTGAGGTCAAGACCTGAGCTGAGACCAAGAGTCAGACATTCAACCAACTGAGCCACCCAGGCGCCCCTTTATGTTGACATTTTAAAACACTAAGATCCCGTAGTGTTCCAAAAGGTTTTACCCCTTACACTGGTAATTATATTGACTGAATTAAAACCTTATCCTAGTGGGCAGGGATCATCAAACATCCCTACACCGCTAACAAAATATATACACATAATAAATATCCTAATAGTATACTTCTCCACGCTAATCTCCTGCCCCTTTCCAGCTCTAAAATGTCATGATGCTACTTAGGCATGTATTTGGGGATGTTTAAATATTTACTAATACAATTAGTAAAATGGCACTCTTGGAAATGGCTAAAATACAAGAATCCTACAAATATTCATCATGGAAACAAAGAAAAGCTTGGAAAGATTAAGCTTTTTAATTTAATGGGTGCCTGAATGGGTTAAGAGAAAACTCTTAAGGAAAAACACTAGAAACTCAAAAATGCCTAGGATAAAAATGCTAATATGAACGTAAAATATGAATGCAAGGTAAGTTACTTGGTAAAACTAAAGAGAGAATGTTAGCATTTAAAAAAAGTGACTTTTTTTCTGTACACTCCAATATATACTGTAGTATTTGTTAAATAATTTTCATTAAAAAAGTATTATTTTCACAAGCCAGTTCTAGAACACTAATGTCTTACTGCTGTTAAAAGACTATTCTAGGAAGCTGGGCACAAATACAAAGCTTAACAAATGAACATATTTCTTTTTATAACAGAAAATAAACATATTTAACAGAACTTATACTTTTAAAGAGGTAACTGGGGTTCTCATACTGTGAAATTCTTACAAACATACAAAACTTGCCTCAAAGATTGAAATGGATAAACACCTTAAAAGATACATGATGAAAGCTTATAATATTTTGTGATGGCAAATTTGAGTTATAATAAATAAAATTAACTTGAAATGACTTTAAATATTTGTCTTTGGTGACTAGTGTTGCTTTCCTAACCAGGAAAAATAAAAATTGAGACAGGTCAGCTTTGAAAAGAGCTACTGGCCAGGCAAGTAACTGGGATGACTGTTCATTTTTAAACTCACAAGATTGCTTCTTTTAGATGTTAAGTACCTTAGAAATAAAAAGTTTTGAGAATAGTGCAAAATTCAGAATAACAAAGGAAGTGGAGAATTATATATGCTCAGAGATAAAAAGGAGTTCTATCAAAATACGTGTATAAAATCTATCCTATTTGAAAAGAACAAAATTACCAAATCAGTAAAACCTGATTATGAAGAGAAAAGAAAAGGACAAGGAATATCTACGATCTAAAATTCATCAATTGGCTAGAAGTTTAAAGTTAGGCAAATCTGATAAAGTGATTAAGTAGAGTTTAAGACTTAAAAGTCTCTCAAATAACTTTTTTTAAAAGATTTTATTTATTTATTTATTTGTTTGTTTGTTTGTCAGAGAGAGAGCACGAGCACAAGCAGGGGGAGCAGGCAGAAGAAGCAGCAGTCTCCCCACGGAGCAAAAAGCCTGATGTAGGACTCAATTCCAGGACCCCGGGATCATGACCTGAGCCAAAGGCAGATGCGTAACCAACTGAGCCACCCAGGTCCCCCTCAAAAAATTTTTCCTAAGATTTATTTGTTTTAGGGGTGAGAAAAAGAGGGAGAGGAAGGGAGAGAATCTCAAGCAGACTCCCTGTTGAGTGAGGAGCCCACCACGGGGCTCGATCCCATGACTGAAAATGACTTGTGAGCTGAAATCACAAGTTGGCCGCTTAGCCAACTGAGCCACTCAGGCACCCATTAAATTAAAAAAATAAATCAGGGGCACCTGAGAGTGGCTCAGTCGGTCAAGTGTCTGCCTTCAGCTCAGGTCATGATCTCAAGGTGCTGGGAAACAAAACCCACATCAGGCTCCCTGCTTGGCAGGGGGCCTGCTTCTCCCTCTGCCTCTGCACCCCACCCCACCCCGCTTGTGTGCACACACGCTCTGTCTCTAAATAAAAAATAAATATTTAGGGGCGCCTGGGTGGTCCAGTCGTTAAGCATCTGCCTTCGGCTGAGGTCATGGTCCCAGGGTCCTGGGATCGAGCCCCGCATCGGGCTCCCTGCTCAGCGGGGAACCTGCTTCTCCCTCTCCCACTCCCCCTGCTTGTGTTCCCTCTCTCGCTGTCTCTCTCTCTCTCTAATAAATAAATAAATAAATAAAATCTTTAAAAAAAATAAAGAAAAAAATAAATATTAAAAAAAACAAACAAATCAGAATGTCTAGGGCTTGATTTATTCCAAATTAAATATTTCAATATAGTTATCTTAAATCCAAATACCCATGACCAGAAAAGGTCATTGTTATCATGTATTTTGTTTTTATACTTATTTACACAATTACACTTCAATAATTTAGAACTGCTATTACCTACCCAAACATATAAACTTGCCTGAATGAAACCAAAACAAACAGTATATTACTCTTGAAAATGCCATGATGCCATCCATTCACATCTGCACACTGGAAAACTGAAACCACCAATAAATAGTAACTCAGAGCCTGCTGGATCATACATGCAGCACTAGGAAGGACAAATACTTCTTCAGTTACTACAATGATACGATTTTTTAAAATGGATAGCCATGGGGCACCTGGGTGGCTCAGTCGTTAAGCGTCTGCCTTCGGCTCGGGTCATGATCCCAGGGTCCTGGGATCGAGCCCCACATCGGGCTCCCTGCTCGGTGGGAAGCCTGCTTCTCCCTCTCCCACTCCCCCTGCTTGTGTTCCCTCTCTCGCTGTGTCTCTCTCTGTCAAATAAATAAATAAAATCTTTAAAAAATAAAATAAAATGGATAGCCATTAAAGAATATATATTGAAAATGATTCCACTGTATGGATGCTTCCAATGTTCAGATAATTTATTAACCCAATGCCTCAAATTAGCCCCCTGCCTACCTCAAGTCAACAAATTATACACAAATTCATAAAAACTGGAAAGGAAATTTAGTTCTATTAATAGTGGGAAACACATTTTGGCAGAGATCTAGCTACCAAGCAAGAACTTTAAACTACACTGTGTTACAGCATAGCAGGAAGCCCGTGGAGTCCAGCTAATACGTCACACTGATATCCAGAACTTAGGCACTTTGGGAATGAGGCAAAGAAAACTATGGAATTAAGGAGTGACCATCCCTAAAGGCAGCTCCTGCAAATACAGTAGTTGATTCTCATGATTTTTTTTTTTTAACTTTTTATTTCCAACAAAATTAGGTTAAATAAAACATACATGGTGGTCTTTGACAGGCACTGAGGGCAACATACATGTTGACCCTGGTATATCAAAGCCTAGACTCAAGGCTAGGAAAGAATAGGCATGAAATTATATCTGAAAAACACAAATGTACAACATACAAGATTTAAACTAAGTTCTAAGAAAGCAAAGATCAACTTATCAAACTTGCTGAAAGCTTTCTGTAGAGGTTTAAGGTTCACCTGTATGAACTTTATTTTAAAAGTAGCAGTAGTAAAAATAAAATAAGATAAAAACAGGGAGGCAAACCATAAGAGACTCTTAACTATAGGGAACAAACTGAGGGTTGCTGGGGGGGCGGGCTGGGGTAATTAAGGAGGGCACTTTATGTAAGTAAGCACTGGGTGTTATATGCAACTGATGAATCACTAAATTCTATTTCGGAAACTAATAATATACTATATGTTAACTAACTTGAATTTAAATAAAATAAAAATAAAAAATAAAAGTAGCAATAGTAATTACACATCTATATGTATACTGTCCCATTCAAAAATGGTTATCTTTATAATTTTTGTGGTTACTCTAACATTACCACTGCAGACATCTATAGGAAACTCATTCCTCCAGCACATCTTTGATTTTTGCAGAGAGCCAAAACTCATTTGGGGCCAGGGTTAATGAAGAAGCTAAGCAATATACTTTCTGAGATCAATAATATGGTGACTGATATGAAGTAATATATTTTATTGTGGTTTATAAATATCTCTGAAGAAAATTTCTCTTTTTTTTAAGATTTTATTTATTTGAGAGAGAGAGAGGAAGAGAATGAGCAGGGGAAGGAGAGGGAGAAGCAGACTCCCCACTAAGGAGGGAGCCCGACTTGGGGCTCGATCCCAGGACCCTGAGATCATGACCTGAGCCGAAGGCAAATGCTTAACAACTGAGCCACCCAGGCACCCCTAGTATATTTTTTAAAAAATAAGTGACTGCTTTTGTCAGATTCCAAATATTCCATATAACCCACTATCTTCAACACAGGAAATTTCTAGCATTTCTAGCACAACAAAAGAATCTATCCTATCTGAACAGAATCCCTGAGTTTCATTTTCTTTAGTAAAATTCACTGTTTTGTTGTAGTTATTCTAATTCCAATGTCCAATATCCCAAAGCAAAACAAACAACTATGAAAACAACACAAGGGTAAAAAAAAAAAAAAAATGTTTCCAAATTTGAAAACTTTAGATCCTATTCTCTTTGAATTGCTTGGAAGAAGCTTAGTTTTAACAAAGTGTGAAGTGACTTAATATTTTCTTTACTCATTATAGCTCCTCAGGAGGCCAAGAGGGAAATCCCTGTTAATCCCTTCCTGCTGCAGGGGAGCAGCATTAATCCTAGAGCCACTAACATTCTTGGAAGGGCTAATGTGGCTGAGTGAAGAAAGGAAGAAAAAAAAAGTTAGGGTCACTCTAAAAGGGAAGCTCTATCAGGAATATTAAAAGAACTGTATGACTATAGTTTTAAAATTACTTTGTAATCAAGAAAAATCTCAAATAAACAACCTAAACTTACACCTAAAGGAGCTAGAAAAAGAACAGAGACCAAAGCCAGTAGAGGGAAGGAAATAAAAAAGGTTAGAGAAGAAATAAATGAAATAGAAACTAAAGAAAATAGAACAGATCAATGAAACCGGGAGCTGGTTCTTTAAAAAGATCAACAAAATTGATAAACCTTCAGCCAGACTCATTTAAAAGAAAAAAAGGGGGGGCTCAAATAAATAAATCAGAAATGAAAGAGGAATAATAACTGACACCACAGAAATACAAAGGATTACAAAAGAATATTATGAAAAATTATATGCCATTAAATTTGACAACCTAGAAGAAATGGATAAATTCCTAGAAACATATAACCTTCTAAAACCAAATCAGAAGAGACAGAGAATGTGGAGAGATCAACTACTAGCAGTGAAGCTGAATCGGTAATCAAAACACTCTCAAGAAACAAAAGTCCAACACCAGATGGCTTCATATGTCCAAACATTTAAAGAACAGTTAATACTTATTCTTCTCAAACTATTCTAAAAAACAGAAGAGGATGGAAAGATTACAAATCCATTCTACGAGGCAGGCCAGCATTACCCCAATACCCCAATACCCAAACCAGGTAAAACCTACACAAAAAGAAAAATACCGGATGATATCTCTGATGAACACAGATGCAAATATCCTCAACAAAATATTAGCAACCAAATCTAACAATAAATTAAAAAAAATTACTCATCATGATCAAGTGTATTTATTCCAGGGATGCAAGGTGATTCAATATTCACAAATCAATCAACATGATATGTCTCATTAATAAGAGGAAGGATAAAAACTATATAATTGTCTCAACAGAAGCAGAAAAAGCATGTGATAAAGTACAATGTCCATTCATGATAAACACTCTCAACGAAGTGGGTTTAGCAGGAACATACCTCAACATAATAAAGGCCATATATGAAAAACCCACAGCAAACATACTCGGTGAAAAACAGAGCTTTTCCTCTAAGATCAGGAACAAGACAAGGATGTCCATTCTCACCACTTTTATTCAACACAGTACTGGGAGTTCTAGCCACAGCAATCAGACAACAAAAGGAAATAAAAGGCATCTAAATTGGTAAGGAAGAAGTAAAACTTTACTATTTACAAATGACATGACACTATATACAGAAAACCCTAAAGACTCCACTAAAAAACTATTAGAACTGATAAAAATTGAGTAAAGTCGCAGGATACAAAATTAATATACAGAAATCTGCTGCATTTCTATACATTAATAAAGTAGTGGAAAGAAAAATTAAGAAAACAATCCCATTTAACAGCTGCACCAAAAAGAATAAAATACCTAGGAATAAACATAACCAAGGAAGTAAAAGACCTGTACTAAAAACTATAAAACACTGATGAAAGAAATTGAAGATGAAACAAACAAATGGAAAGATTCCATGCTTATGAGTTGGGAAAACCAATTATTGTTAAAATGTCCACACTACCTGGGGCGGCTTGGTGGCTCAGTTAGTTAAGCGTCTGACTTGATTTCAGCTCAGGTTACGATCTCAGGGTTCTGAGATTGAGCCCTGTGTCGGGTTCCGTGCTAGGCATGGAGCCTGCTTGGGATTCTCTCTCTCCCCCTCTCCCTCTGCCCCTCCCCAACCCCTCTCCCACTCTGTTAAATAAAAAGTCCACACTACCCAAAGCAATTTACACATTCAGTGCAATCCCTATTAAAATACTGATAGCATTTTTCACAGAACTAGAACAAATAATCCCAAAATTTGCATGGAACCACAAAAGACCCCAAACAGCTAAAGTAGTCTTGAAAAAGAGGAACATGGAGGTATCACAACCCCAGATTTCAAGATCATACTACAAAGCTATAGTAATCAAAACTGTATGATATTGGCACAAAAACCAATACATTATTCAATGGAACAGAATAAAGAACACAGAAATAAACCCACACTTTTATGGTCAATTAATCTACAACAAAGGAGGCAAGAATATACACTAGGAAAAAGACAATCTCTTCAACAAATGGTGTTGGGAAAACCAACACAGCTACATGCAAAAGAATGAAACAGGACCACTTTCTTATAGACCATACACAAAAATAAACTCAAAATGGATTAAAGACCTCAATGTGAGACCTGAAACCATAAAATTCCTAGAAGGAAACACAGGCAGTAATCTCTTTGATATCAGCCATAGAAACATTTTTCTAGATATGTCTCTTATGGCAAGGGAAACAAAAACAAAATTAAACTATTGAAGACTATACCAAAATAAAAAGCTTTCACAGTAAAGGAAACCATCAACAAAATGAAAAGACAAGCTACTGAATGGGAGAAGATATTTAAAGAAATTATACAACGGAACACACACAAAAACAAATAACCCAATTAAAAAATGAGCAGAGGGGACGCCTCGGTGGCTCAGTTGGTTAGGTGTCTGCTTTCCGCTCAGCTCATGATCCCAGAGTGCTGGGATTGAGTCCTGCATCGGGCTCCTTGCTCAGTGGGGAGCCTGCTTCTCCCTCTGCCTGACACTCCCCCTGCTTTTGCTCTCTTGCTCTATCTCTGACACATAAATAAATAAAATCTTTAAAAAAAAAAATGGGCACACAAAAATACACTTTTCCAAAGACATATAGATGACCAACAGACACACTGAAAAGATGTTCAACATCACTAATCATCAGGGAAATGCAAATCAAACTACAATGAGGGGCGCCTGGGTGGCTCAGTCAATTCAGTGTCCAACTTTCGGCTCAGGTCATGATCTTAGGGTCATGAGCTGGAGCCCAGCAGTTGACACCACACTGGGCCTGGAGCCTGCATAAGGTTCTCTCTCTCTCTCCCCCTTTCCCTCTGCCCACCCCCCTCCTTGAGAGTTCTCTCTTTAAAAAATAAAAAATAAAACCAAACAAACAAAAAAACCCACAATGAGATATCACCTCACACCTGTCAGAATGGTCAAAATAAAAAACACAAGAAATAACGAGTATTGGCCAGGATGTAGAGAAAAAGGAAACTTTGTGCTCTGTTGGTAGGAATGTAGGCTGGTGCGATCACTCTGGAAAGCGGTATGGAGGTTCCTCAAAAAATTAAAAATAGAATTACCATATGATCCAGTAGTTCCACTCCTAGGTATTTACAAAAAAACCCACAAAAACACTAATTCAAAAAGATATGTGCACCCCTATGTTTATTACATTATTTACCATAGCCAAGATATGGAGGCAGCTCAAGTGTCTATCAACAGACGAATGTATAAAAAAGATGTGATATATATATGTGTGTGTGTGTGTACATACAATATATATACATATCCCATAAAAAAGAATGAGATTTTGCCATTTTTAACAACATTGATGGATCCAGAGAGTACAATGTTAAGTGAAATCAATCAGGCAGAAAAAGACAAATACCATGACTAAACTCATAGGTGGAATTTAAGAAACAAAACAAATGAACAGAGGGGAAAAAAAGAGGCAAATAAAACAACATTTTTAAACACAGAGGACAAACTGGTGGTTATCAGAGGGGAAGTGTGTGTGGGGGGGAATGGGTAAAACAGATCAAAGGGATTAAGAGTATACTTGCTAAGATCTCTAATCTGTAATGTATGAAAAAAAAACCTCCTCTACTTAATTTAATGATCAAAACCCTTACTGCTACCTAACTTTTTATTTGTATCACCTCTTTTTTAGTATCTTGACAAAATGCCCACAATGATTATTACAAAATATATTTAACTCCCTATTCCACTATCTCCTTTCTCATAGGAGATATAACTCTGGCATTGTGGACTGAGTGGTAGAAGACTACAATCTGAATTCTGGCCCTGTCCCAAGAAAACAACCAAAGGAGAAGAAAAGCACTGGATTAGCAGTCAAAAATCCTGGATGTGAATCTTAGCTCTAACACTTTAGCCTTAAGATCCTGGGCAATCACAAGACTTCTCGGATTCCTCTGTCCTCCACTGCCTCATCTGCACAATGCTAATTATGAGGATTGGGTAGGATAATTTACAGTACACAAATAATATTTTTTTTTTTTAAAGATTTTATTTATTTATTTATTTGACAAGAGAGAGACACAGTGAGAGAGGGAACACAAGCAGGGGGAGTGGGAGAGGGAGAAGCAGGCCTCCTGCAGATCAGGGAGCCTGATGCGGGGCTCGATCCTAGGATCCTGAGATCATGACCTGAGCCGAAGGCAGATGCTCAACGACTGAGCCACCCAGGAGCCCCCACAAATAATATTTCTATGCAAAATAGTACATAAAAAGAAATAAAGTAGCATAAAATGCTAATAATAATAAAATTGTACAAATACACACAGATGCTCCAAAAGGAGACCAATGAAGGTTAAAGTACACCAAGGGCTTTCCTGGGATTTCCTATAATCAAAATGCTCATTTTCAACTTCAAGCCATCCTTAGGTTCTAAAATGCTCAAGGTTTCTCCCATCAAGATCATGCAAATACAACCCATTCTTTGAATTAAAGCTGGTAATACCTCCTCCTTGACACCTTTCTTAAACATACAGTGAGAGCACCTTTCTCTAGTATCCTATAGCATTATCCATACTACTAATATGATACTTATTGACAGTCTTACATTCTAGAGGTTTCCTGTGTACCAGTCTGTCCCTTTGGCCTAAATAGATTCCATACAGTTAGAATGAAAGATCCGTGGGTTACACTCACTGTTTCCTTCTTAGCAACTAAGTACTCTGTAGGCAAACAAGATATAAATTGAATTAAAACTAAAATAGTGCAATTCTGCTAATATAGTACCAAAATTGCAAGAGATTACTATTCAAATTGATTTCCTTCTCTAGTGCAAGGTTGACCTAGAAACCTACATAATTAGTGGGTTTCTAAATAAGAGGGGGAAAATGACTACCAGAAGATATTCTAAGTGTAAAGGAAAACGACCTAACACCAATTTGTTTCATGTTGCCATAATTTTGTCTTCAAAGACAATGTATCTTAAAGTTAACAGAATGATCAAGAGGAGCTCAAACTTTACCTTCACTTTATTTCTGGACTCTTCTGGAAAAAAACAATAATATTTTTAATTAAATGGTTTAGCTTCTAAACAAGATTTAATTCACATCAGTTAGGCTTTAAATTTGAAACAAGCCAATGTTTTACATAAACTCTAAATGCCCTACTCTGTGCTAAACAAATAAAGAGAATGAAAAGTAAATATACTTACCAAGAACAATATACACTTGCAGTTTGGAGCTGCTGGGTAAGGTAAGTCGTACAAAGAACAAATGCTGTGTTATCCTGACCCTCGGATTCCAGATTACATATGATGTCTAGTATTTCCTTGCAGTCGACCTTTGCAATCTATCAAAAATGAGAAGATGGAGTCAAAAAGAAAATGGTGACTTTCCTGTAAATTTTGTTACGAGATATGAAGTTTCTTTTAATGTTTTCTATCTTTAATAATTGATGAGGCAATTAGAGGGATATAATTTTCTTCTATTAACTCATGGCTGAGTCTTCTGGAATATCTCATAAAGAAAATATTAAAGAGAACACAGTAGACACTATAAGGAGGTTCCACTGTAGTCCCAATGCAGACAAAAACATTTTTGTACAGTTAAAAAAAATTATTCATGGGGCGCCTGACTGGCTCAGTTGGTACAGCATCCAACTCTTGATCTCGGGTCTGTGACTTCAAGCCCCACAATGGGCGTGGAGCCTACTTTAAAAAAAAGAATTATTCATGAACACTGCTACCATATAAATAAGTCAAATTATACATAGTAACTTCAGATGATTTTCACCTGAAGTACTATCATTTTTTTTTTAAGATTTTTAAATAATCTCCGCACCTAATGTGGGCCTTGAACTCACGATCCCAAGATCAAGAGTTGCATACTTCTACAACTAAGCCAGCCAGGCACCCCTATTTCTCTTTCACTTTTATTCAAGTCACTCTAGTTACAGATAGAAAAATACAAGGCTTATCCTTACTGCCAGTAAGCCTAAAGGAGGCCGGTTGAGAAACTGTTTTAAATTCAAAGGCTTTCTCATACAGTTAAGGAAAAAAAAAATCTTTGGTATAAGTGGATTTTCAAACAACTAAGACACTTAGAAATACATTTTTTCATTTATGCTATATATAGAAATCTTACCACCTCTGGGCAAATCAGAGTTTTCTGGGGCTCTTTTTACATACTAATAAAACAGGAGAATAAGGCCTCTAAAGACCCTTTCTCAACTCTTTTTATCACTTCCCTATCTTAATAAAGAAGATGAAGGATAATCTCTCTGTCATTTGTCTATGTGTCAGCACTATAAATGTTAATTATATCAGACACCAAATGTACAAAACAATGTTAAATTTCAGGATAAATGAAGCATATATCAGGGTAAATGAGGTATGTAAGAGTTAGCTCATCTCTTCCAAAGTGCTATGCAGTTCCAATAGGTGGTTCTAAGTCTCTAACTTTAGTCATACCCTCAGGTAGGCACAGAAAGGCTTCTTTCAAAGTTTAGCTCAAATGCCATTTTCTCAGAGAATCATCTCATTTCTAAGACCATGTCAGAATCCCCATCAAAAACTCTATTCTCATCAATTAAAAAAAACAAAAAACAACTCTAAAAGTCAACTATACTTCAATTAAAAAAAGACAAACCCACATTTTTGTAACATTTATCACAACTACAATTCAATCATTAGATGAAGAACTTACTAGCATTTGTCTTCTCTGCTAGAATGTAAAATTAATGAGGTCATGGGCTATGTATACCTTGCTCAAAACTCAGCACCTAATAGTGTCTGAAACACATAAAAGAAAAAGTAGGTGCTGATGAATGGAGTAAATGAATCAACTTTAATCAGGGTAAAATGTTCATGTTTACAAAGTGAACCTCATACAATTCTGTGTTTTCTCATGTTTTCAAAGACAATGCAATGACACAGTAAGCAGTATAGTACAGTGGTTAAAAGCAATTATTCTAGGGGCGCCTGGGTGGCTCAGTTGGTTAAGTGACTGCCTTCGGCTCAGGTCATGATCCTGGAGTCCCGGGATCGAGTCCCGCATCGGGCTCCCTGCTCAGCAGGGAGTCTGCTTCTCCCTCTGACCCTCCTCCCTCTCATGCTCTCTGTCTCTCATATAAATAAATAAAATCTTTAAAAAAAATAAATAAATAAAAGCAATTATTCTAAAACCAGACTGTGTATATTCTCTTCTCAGCTCTATAGCTGCTAGCTGTGTGACCCTGGATAAGTCACATAACTTATTAACTCTATGTATCAGTTTCCTCATCTAGAAAATGGAAACAAGGGATGCCTGGGTGGCTCAGTCATTAAGTGTCTGCCTTCGGCTCAGGTCATGGTCCCAGGGTCCTGGGATTGAGTCCCACATCGGGCTCCCTGCTCCACGGGAAGCCTGCTTCTCCCTCTCCTACTCCTACCCTGCTTGTGTTCCCTCTCTCGCTGTCTCTCTCTAATAAATACAATCTTTAAAAAAAAAAAAAAAGGAAATAATAGGACCTCCCTCATGGAGTTATTGTAAGAATTTAATATGTTTTAGTACAGTATGGTGACTATCGTTAATACTGTATTGCATATCTGAAAGTTGTTAGGAGAATAGATCATAAAAGTTCTCATCACAAGAAAAAAATTTGTGACTACGTACGGTGACAGACATCAACTAGAGTTATTTTGGTTACCATTTCACAACATATACAAATACTGGATATTATGCTGTATGCATGAAATAATACAATGTTAATATGTCAATTATACATCAATTAAAAATGTGATATCTGTGCCTATTACAGTTACAGCTAAGTCTTAAAAAATATGTTCTAACAGGAATTAGCTAATAGTTAGGAGCATGTTAGAAGAGCTGTTAAAAACTGTTTTCATGAAACATATAAGAAAAAAAAAAGAAAGTCAACCTTAATACTTTAGAAAGCATTTCAAAAGATCACTCTCAGATGCAAGATCACACTTGATGCAAATCTGTATCAAAGGAGTACTGAGAGGTAAAGTTAAGTTGTTAAAGCCTAAAACATAAAGTTAAATTCAGTTTTCAGGTAAGGGGAAAAAAAAAAAAGACCTCACCATACTTAATGAAGATGGAATTTTACTGATGCCCTAAACAACCATAACCTCATTCACAGCTAAATATATCAGAAGGGTCATCCAGAGACAAAAGGCCCACGATAGGGTGTTTAAAATTGAAGTGACTGAGGGACCAAAATGAGAATTCCACAGCAAGAGAAAACAACAGCTGTTCCACAGCAGCCATCTACCATCCAGGCCATGTTCAAGCTCCTGTCCAAAACCAAGAATCCTAAAATTTGATTTTGCAGTGTAACAGCAATATCACATCTCTACACTGAGAAATAGCATGAAAAACTCTCTAAGTCAGACATATAAATCAGAATGGGAAGAACATACAACTTGCATTTCTAGAACATTTCTTATCCTTTTCAAATAACTTGAATGAGATAATTGTATTATCTCATTTTATCAGCATGATAAATATGTAAAATTGGCAAGGGAGGCAATATTATTTCTACTTCACAAGTAAAAGATGAGCCTAAGAAGAGACTATTTCTCATCTCCAGTCAACTGTGGCTAATAATCAGAAGAGTAAACAAAATGAAAAATGAATCTCATGTTATTTTATTCCCACAGGGAAGCTCTTACATTTTAAAGGGGTACAATTCAGAGAGGAGCTTTCACCTTGGAACCAAAGTGTTAAGAAAAACAGGACAAAAGTGAAGGAAGCTAGAAATACAGATTTCAAGTCAAAATTCACTAACCTAAAACAATGGGGGAGGAGATGATATGAAAAACCCAGACTAGTAGTTTATAAGGCATATATAGTTCTATTATTTCCATTTATTACAAATACTCTATGGATGAACACTACCTGTTAGTATATAGTAAGCCTAAACAAACAGCTCTCCTCCTCTCGCACAAGCTGATCCTCCCCATCCTTCAACATTCAGTGGAAACGTTCTTCATCATGAAGTCTTCCTTATAGACTACTCTACTGTCCAAGATCTCTTGCCCTGCTGTGAATTCACAGCATCTTATCAACATTTTTAATTGGGATATTTTTTATTCTACTTTGGGTCAACTTTAGAACTAATGACTCATACTGGCCTTTTTATTACTTTCCTGTTTTGAGCTTTTAACTTAAGCTCTCCAACTAGAATTCCTTGGAGACAAGACCATAGTCTTCCAAATGATATCCAAAATCCTCTGTGCACAAAATCCACAGGAAAAAAACAGCCATGTTAAAATTAAAATATACACGTCTTTCAAAGCAGTGGTATTTACTAAGTACTGGGGATACAAACTAGCCTGATTTCTGCCTTCATGAACTCACAGCTGAGTCACAGATAATAAATGAGGAAGCAGGCAATTGCTGAGAATTACAGTGCATGTTAACTGCTACAATGGGGATGTACAAAGTATTTTAAAACTACCTTTGCGGGTGCCTGGGTGGCTCAGTTAATTAAGCGCCTACCTTTGGCTCAGGTCATGATCCCAGGGTCCTGGGATCGAGCCCTATGTGGGGCTCCCTGCTCAGCTGGGAGCCTGCTTCTCCCTCTCCTCCTGCCCCTCCCCCCTGCTTGAGTGCAGGTGCTCTCTCTCTCTCAATAAATAAAATCTTTAAAGAAAAAAAAAAGAAAATAGGACTAGTTTATAGTAGGGTTTTGTACAACCTTCCAATTCAAGAACTCATTTGCCTCACACATACTTATCAATGGTTACTAACATAGGGGCATCCTTCTAGACTTTTTTCACTTTCGTTTAAGTAATAAAAAAAATCTGATCGTTCTTACAAATGAAGAAATTGAATCCTTCAATCTGTTACCTACTCTCCCTGATTCTAAATCCTTTGAAAGCTGGTACTGTATCTTATCTCATGCTTTTATCCCACTTAGTGCCTGCTTTAGAATCTTTATGTGACAAGTAAGCATTCAGTTAACATTTTTAGTTAATTAAAAAGAATATCAGTATTTTCCCCCAAACCCCGTATTTTCTTGAATATAGAAGAAAAAGAGTTACGATAAAGAAACAAAAGTAACAGGAAAATAAAAAATAGAAAAATCCAGTAAATTAAAATGACACACTTTTAACACTTCAATAGTAAGTATGATTATACTACTGGTCCCCAACCTTTTCTAATAAATACCTTAAGACCACACACTAAAAACCAAATTTATGCCATAAAATACTTTTCAGTTACTGTAAATTGAGGTCACTGACAAGCTTCTGAGAATTTCAATGAGTACCAAGGAAATACCTGCATAGGTACTGAAAGATTTTTTTGTCTTAAATATGATTCATATCCCTGTGGTTTACATTCTATAGCTATTAAGACAAGTAGGACACATGCATCAAATAATTAAGTCTTTGTTTACTGTCTTGCCTAGTAGAATATACGTTCTGTCAGGGCAAAAATTTGTTTTTATTCACCAATGTATCTTCAGTGCCTACAATGGTACTAGACACCTTATATATGGTTTTAAAAGTCAAACTTCCTTCTTTTGCAAGTGGATATCCAGTTGTCAAAGACTCATTCATTGAAAAAATTATTCTTTCCCCCATTGAACTGTCTTGGTATTCATATAAATAATCATTTGTCCGTAAGCGTGAAGGCTTATTTCTAGATTCTAGTTCATTGATCTTTCTGCCTATTTTTTGCCAGTACCACAGACTTTATTACTCTAACTTTTTAGTGAAGTGTGAGTTTAAGAGAGAGAAGGGGCATGAGTTGGGGGGGGGGGGGAGAGGGAGAGAATCTTAAGCAGCCTCTAGAGTGGAGCCTGATGCCAGGCTTATCTCAAGACCCTGAGATCATGACCTGAGCCAAAATCAAGATGCTTAACTGACTGAGACATCCAGATGCCCCTCCAACTTGTTCTTTTACAAGATTGTTTTGGCCATCCTGGGTCCCCTGAATTTCCACATGAATTTTAGGATCAGCCTCTCAATTTCTGCGAAAGAGGAAGGTGGGATACCTCCATCTTTACAATATCAAGTCTTTTGATCCATGAACACAGAATGTTGTCCCATTTATTTTCTTTCAACATTTTATAAGTCCAGTGGCTACTACGTCTTCTACTTCCTTTTAAAAATTTGTTCCTAAATGTTTTATTTTTTAATGTTATTGTCCATGAAATTGTTTCCTTAACTTCATTTTCATGTTGTTCACTGTTAAGATGTATATAAAGAAAAGTAATTTTTGTATATTGATCTTACTAGGATTATTTTTATACAAGATAATACATGCAAACAGAGACAGTTCCAATTTGGATGCCCACCTCCCCTTGTCTTGCCTAACTGTCCTGGCTAAAACTTCTAGTACAATAGTGAATAAAAGTGGCAAAAGCACCATTCTTGTCCCTGATCTTAAGGGAAAACCACTGAATTTTTTATTTTAAATACATTACTCACAGGTTTTCATAGCTACCCTTTATCAGGCTAAGGAAGTTTCCTGCTATTCCTAATTTGTTGAGTGTTTTTAACACGAAAGGTGTAGGACCTTCAAATGCTTTTTCTGCCTCTCTTGCGATGACCATGTGGCTTTTGTCCTTTATTCCATTAATGTAGTGTATTACACTGACTGACTTAAACCAACTTTGCATTCCTGTGATAAATTCCACTTGATCAAAGTATAAGTTCCTGGATTTGGCTTG
The DNA here is from genome assembly GCF_029215605.1 of Mirounga angustirostris. Lineage (NCBI taxonomy): Eukaryota > Metazoa > Chordata > Mammalia > Carnivora > Phocidae > Mirounga > Mirounga angustirostris. The sequence continues at coordinate 159,302,446 of NW_026991712.1, forward strand.
CTGTTTTATTTTGCTTATTAATCAGAGAGAGAGCGTGCACAAGCAGGGGGAGCGGTAGGGAGAGGGAGAAGCAGGCTCCTCACTGAGCAAGGAGCCCAAAGCAGGACTCAATCCCAGGACCCCAGGATCATGACCTGAGCCAAAGGCAGATGCTGAACCAACTGAGCCACCCAGGCGTCCCTGTTTTGTTTTTAAGATTTTACTTATTACTGAGAGAGAGAGAGAGAGAGAGAGCGCATGAGCAGGGGGGAGGGGCAGAGAGAGAGGGTGAAGCAGATTCTCCATTGAGCAGGGAGCCTGACATGGGGTTCGATCCCAGGACCCTGGGATCATGACCTGAGGCCAAGGCAGACCCTTAGCCAACTGAGCCACCCAGGCATCTTGCTGTTTTTTGTTGAGGATTTTTGCATCACTATTCTTTAGGGATTTTGGTCTGTAGCTTTCTTTCTTGTAATGTCTTTGGTTTTGGTTATCAGGATAATGACGGCTTCACAGCAGGAGTTGGAAACATTCCTTTCTCTTCTATTATTTGCAAGACTTTATGATCTATATATATTTTGTACAATTCACTACTGAAGCCATGTGGATGTGGGTTTTTCTTTGTGGGAAATTTAAATTACCAATCTCTTTACTAGTTATAGGTATATTCAGATTTTCTATTTCTTTGTGAGTCAATTTTAATAGTTTCTATCAATTCTAAGGATTTGTCCAGGGTATTCTCTGTCAAATAAATAAAATCTTTTAAAAAAAAATTCTAAGGATTTGTCCATTGCATCTAAGTAAATCTAATTTTTTGGTATTTAATTCTTCATAGCATTCCTGTATAATCTTTTTTATTCCTGTAGGGTCAGTAGTAATGTCCTCTTTCATTTCTAATTTTAGTGATTTGAGTATTCTTTCCTCTTTTCAGTCCAACTAAAAGTTTATCAATTTTATTGATCTTTACATAGAACCAACTTTACTACTTTTCTCTACTAATTTTATGTCCTCTATTTCAGTTACTTACATGCTAATCTTTAATAATCTCCTTCCTTCTGTTTGCTTTGGGCTTACTTTGCTTTTCCTTTTCTAGTTTTTAAGGTAGATGGTAGGGTTTTTAACTTGAGACCTTCTTTTTCAAGATTGACATTTTACAACTATAAATTTCTCTCTAAGCACTGCTTTAGCTGCACCCCATAAATTCTGGGTACGTTGTGCTTTCATCATTCATCTCAATATATTTTCTAATTTCTCTTGTTTTTTTCCTTTGATCCAATCCTTATTTGGGAAGATGATGTTTAATTTTTATGTTTGTGAATTTCCCAAATTTCCTCCTGTTACTCATTTCTGATTTCATTCCACTGTGGCTGAAGAACATACTCTGTATTATTTCAATCAAATTTTAAAATTTTCAAGGTTTCTTTTGTGGCCTAGTAATGTGGTCTCTCCTGGAGAATGATCCCTGTGCATTTGAGACTAATGTATATTCTGCTGCTGCTGGGTATTCTATAGATGTCTGCTAGGTCTAGTTGGTTTACAGTGTTGCTCAACCCTTCACATTTCTTTGTTGTCTAGTGGTTTATCCATTATTGAAAGTGGGGTATGAAGTCTCCAAATATTATATTTTTTTTCTTTTTTTTTTTTAAGATTTTATTTATTTATTTGAGAGAGAGAGAACGAGACAGAGAGCAGGAGAGGGAAGAGGGTCAGAGGGAGGAGAAGCAGGCTCCCCGCCGAGCAGGGAGCCCGATGCGGGACTCGATCCCGGGACTCCAGGATCATGACCTGAGCCGAAGGCAGACGCTTAACCATCTGAGCCACCCAGGCACCCCCTCCAAATATTATATTTGAATTATTATTTCCCCCTTCAATTCTGTCAACACATATATTTTGGGGCTCAGGTGTTCCCCAGATTGGATAATCTCAATTGACCTCTTTCGTTCAAAGTTTGCGGATTCTTTTTTCTGCTAATTCAAATCTGATGTTGAGTCTCTCTAGCAAAATAATTTCAATTATTATACTTTTCCACTCTAGACCTTTCTTTGGTTCCTTTTTGTAATTTGTACTTATTTCTCTATTCTATACTTGCTGAGACACTGTTCTCATATTTTCCCTTCATTCTTTACACTCGGTTCCTTTGGTTCTCTGAATATAGAGTTGATCTTCATTATTCACAGATTCTGTAATCACAAATTTGACTACTTGCTAAAATGTATTTTTGATTTCCAAAGTCCACTCATGATGCTTTCAGAGTCATTCATGAGCATGCACAGAGTGGTGAAAAATGTGAGTCCTCTGGTGTGCACGTTCCCAGGTAAGGCCAAAGTGACATTATGCCTTCTAGTTTCAGTTCTCATACTCTAACAAGTGTCTTTTTCATGTTCTATTTAGTGGCGCTTTTTTTTTTTTTGCATTTTTATGCTTTTCATTGGTGATTTCGCTGTTTAAAATAGCCCCCCAGAGTAGCGAAATGCTGTCTAAGTGCAAGAAGCTTTGATGTGCCTCACAGAAAAAAATGCATGTGTTAGATAAGTTTCATTCAGGCTTGAGTTACCATGCTATTGCCTTTGAGTTCAATGTTAATGAATCAACAATATATATTAAATAAGGTGTCTTTTAACAAAAGCACACCTAGAACAAAATTATGTACTCTTCAGTTGACAAAAATGTCACGACCAGAGCCTTGCAAGAACCTAACCACATATTTCCCCTAGGAGCAATGGTTTCGGTATTTGGTAAGTCAGTGTTTGCAGTCAGTATATAGAACATAACTACCACAAATGACAAGAATTGACTATAGCTGTAATAGCTGATTTATAATTCTTTGTCTAGTAAGTCCAATATCTGGGTGTTCTTTTTTTTTTTTTTTTAAGATTTTATTTATTTATTTTGAGAGAGAGAGACAGCGAGAGAGGGAACACAAGCAGGGGGGAATGGAAGAGGGAGAAGCAGGCTTCCCGCCAAGCAGAGAGCCCAATGCGGGGCTCGATCCCAGGACCCTGGGATCATGAGCTGAGCCGAAGGCAGACGCTTAACAACTGAGCCACCCAGGCGCCCCAATATCTGGGTGTTCTTAGGAAAAGTTTCTACTGGCTGTTTTCTTCCCTGTGTATGGACTATCATGTTTCTTTACATGGTAAGTGGATATTTTAAGTAATATATTGTGGCAACTGTGGAAATCAGATTCCCCCACCTCTTTAGGGCTTGTGATTATTACTATTTGTTTAATGACTTTCTTAGAATAATTCTGTAAAGTCTGAATTCTTTGTCAGATGTGTGGCCACTCGAGTCTCTGCCTGGTTAGCTTAATGGGCGGCTACATGTTCAACATATTCAAGAAATTTACTTAAATACCTGAATAAGTAAGTCCCTGCTTTTGCCAAGTGGCTCTGTGTGTTGGGGCATACTTTCAATATTTCAGTAGGCAGGTTAAAATTCTGCCTTGCCTTTCTTTTCCTACTTGTGCAGAGAGCCTCAGGGTACACAGGAGGTGAGGGATTAAGACCATCTTGGCCCATTCCTCACCAGACACATAGCCCTGTACATGCATGTTACCTTACAGAATTCTAGGAATATATCAGAGGTTTTCAAAATCCCCTATGGACAACCCATATCCCAGTTTTTCTTTTTAATCTTTTTGGCCAGTCTCTTGTTGGCCTGACTGGTAACGCCTCCTCAGACAATTGTCTGAGGAAAATTGTCATGTTAAACAATTACCACTGATTGTTTCTGGCAAATACACTGAAGACAGAGCTTTTGGCATGGTGAGCTGTGAGCCAAATAAAGACAAGTCTTGAGAATGGAGCTTTTCAGAAAGATGCCAGAAAGATCAAATACTGACAATTCTCTGGGGATGAGCTTTTGCCGAGTTCCAAAATCCATTCTGCTTCCTCAGCTGGCTGCTAGGCTGCTGGTTTTCATAGCTACTGTAGTTTCGAGGGTGTTTGTTTTCAAGATTACTGTGAAACTGGGGAGGACATGAGAAGTAGGGCAAGTTAAAATGCCACCAACTTCACTGTTCTTAGTGAGATTCATGTGTTCTCCTTGAATAAAACCTCCATGGACTGCAGTAAGCCTTTAGCTAATTTCTGGGGTTCTGAAAAGTTAATCTTATTTGCTCTCTGGTTTCAAATGCTGATAACTTGGATCTCTTAATTTCCCATCAGACCTCTCCCTCTCAGTCTCACAGTATGTGAATACTGTCTCCTTTCTTCTCCTTTTTGTCTTGTTCATCATTGTGTCTCTAGTGCCTAACAAGAGTCCTCCAATGAATATATGTTAAATGCCTGGAAAGCAGGTCTACACTATTTCTTACAATAATATGTGAATCTAAAATTATCTCAAAACAAAGTATCTTTTATTTATTTATTTTTTGAAGATTTATTTATTTAAGAGAGAGAGAGCATGCAAGAGCATGGGGGTGGGGGAGAAAGGGAGAGAGAATCTTAAGCAGACTCTCTGCTGAGGGCAGAGCCCGTCACAAGTCTCAATCTCACGACCCTGAGATCACCACCTAAGCCAAGACCAAGAGTTGGATGCTTAACCAACTGTGCCACCCAGGTGTCCCAATGTCTACTTTTATTTTTATTTTTTTTAAGATTTTTTATTTATTTATTTGACAGAGAGAGACACAGCGAGAGAGGGGACACAAGCAGGGGGAGTGGGAGAGGGAGAAGCAGGCTTCTTGCGGAGCAGGGAGCCCGATGCGGGGCTCGATCCCAAGACCCTGGGATCACGACCTGAGCCGAAGGCAGACGCTTAACAACTGAGCCACCCAGGCGCCCTGTCTACTTTTATTTTAAAAAGAAAAGAAAAAAGACAACTTTGGATATTGTAGGAAATGAACTGTGGGAACAAGTACAGATACAATTAGAAGACTTTCATAATAATCAGTCAATTAAACACCAATGGTACAACAGGTAGCCAAGTGGCATAAGAGGAGGTCAGCAGAGGCAGCATATCTGCCTACTTATTTTCATGATTAGGCTACCAAGGTAAACTAGTATTCTGGTCAGTGCCATTACTGAAATAGTTTATCATTTATCTTTCTCTAGATTAGCAGTTTTCAATCTAGTATTTTCCTGATCAGTTCTAAGGCATAATGCAAATAATTTGTTCCTCATAACGTTTTAAAACTGGGGCACCTGGGAAGATACCTCTTCAAAGCTATTTAAAAGAACTCTGCCTTAGGAAAGAAATTATTTAAATAGGCAAATCCTCAATTTCTTCATATAGCCGTTTTACCTTTAATGTATTTTTTGAATGTACCATTCATTTCCCATATAATAAAGTAAAATTATTTAGATTTTAATTTTAATTATACACTTTGTTATTATTCCTTGCTCAGGATCCATCTTAATCTTGATTCTTATTTAAGCTACACCCCAAATTTCTATGCTCCTGTTTACTTTTTCTTCTACTCCCAAACTGAATTCTCAATGGGTCCTGTTTAAATATATTTGCTCTGTTTATCATCTATACCTAGTGACTGTGTCAATTCCCAACAGTGTTAGACTAGTGAGTAAATTAAGTCCTGTTTGTCTTTTCATTTCCCCATCAAGAGAAGAAACAAACCTCTCCTGCTGTGTCTATTAACATTAGACACTGAAGATACAGTTCATTCAGGGATTAAAACTGAAATGGACTCCTATCTTAACTATGCCTAGAGTTCTACTGACCAGTTCCTTGGCTCTTCATAATAACAGAAGTGTTTCATGTTTAAAACATCATTATTCTTATATTATACATGGAAAACTTGATCTTTGCAAAGATTTCTTCTTTCAGTAATGAAAAAAATATAGGAAATATCCACGTGGGACACTAGGCCATGGCCAAATCTGTAACTTTAATTAAAAACCTTTCATATGGGGGCGCCTGGGTGGCTCAGTCGTTGGGCGTCTGCCTTCGGCTCAGGTCATGATCCCAGGGTCCTGGGATCGAGCCCTGCATTGGGCTCCCTGCTCTGCGGAAAGCGTGCTTCTCCCTCTCCCATTCCCCCTGCTTGTGTTCCCTCTCTCACTGTGTCTCTCTCTGTCAAATAAATAAATAAAATCTTAAAAAAAATAAAATAAAATAAAAACCTTTTATATGTAAAATTAATAGCAATACCATCTCATTCAACTCTAAATGAAACTAGAACTTGAGGATTCCATTGACTTCTGAATTCAGGGTTCTGAATTTTGGCTTTCAAGCTGATCCCCTCAATTAATCTTAACTGTTATGTGTTTGGCTAAATATTCCCCATCAGAGGTTTCCTATTACACACACCATTATAGTGATACCCACAGGAGCCAACATACAAGTACTTTTATTCCCAGCTGTTGCTCAAGTTAATTTGACTCTTCTCCTGAACTCAGTTGAAGTAGATGGCAAATGTGTATAGAACTCGTTACCTTAGAACATATGCTGATTTTAAACTCCAATTAATGAACATCTAGTGATTCATTAGTACTTTTCCAAAGCAAATATTAAAAATTCTCTTTAATTCTGTTGTCAGTTGCAAAAGAAAACATCACTGGAGAAGAGACTAATTATGATGGTAGCAGTGTTCCTTTTAAAATAATTTTATGATGTGTGCTAAATGTTTTTACATTGATATATTTAACTAATTAATCCCAATCATTATAAAACTGTTTTAAATCACACCTGTATATAAATGTATAAATCTGAACAGAATGATGTACCACTAAGATGTTTCCTATTTTAACATGGCTCATCATGTTTACCAACTGGAAATAAGTTGTACTGTACTGCCAGGAAGCAAGGAGATCTGTGTTACAACCTGGGTTTGAACTCTCTAGTTTAATGCAGGTAGGGCCTTGGAAACATTATCATCTTGGCCTCAGTTTCATCACTGGTAAAACACAGAGGGTTACACTAAATGATATTTAATGTTTCTATACACTGGAAAATCTGATTCTTGTAGAGGCCAGCCAACATTTTTTATAAAGTATCAGATATAAAATATTTTCAGCTTCGTGGGCCTGGTAGTTTCTGTTACAGCTACTCAACTCTGCCACTGTAGAGTAAAAACAGCCACAAACCATAAACAAATGGGCATGACTGTGTTCCAATAAAACTTTATTTACAAAAACATGCAGTTGGGTGGATCTGGCCCACAGGCCATAGTTTGCCAACCTCTGTTGTACAGAATCAAATCACATTTCCTCTAACTCCATTCCTTACAAACTCAACAAATTTGTTGAAAGGAATTAATTATGTAACTTCAGGAAAAAAATCCTGTTTTGTTGTCTTGTTATTAAACCAGGACAGGTCATGAATAAAACAAAGCCGATTATTCTCCCAAGTCCTCCCTGTTGTCCACACCTCTGCCATTCTAGTCGGTTAGCAGAACACTACCATTCTTCTGGTCTTCCAGGCCTTATGAGGCTCTTGACAGCGTCTCTGCACATTATCCTCTTATTTCTGTCCTATCAGCAAGTCCTGTTCTTTCTCCTCTTGCTAAATGCAACTTTTTTTTTTTAAGATTTTATTTATTTGAGAGAGAGAGACACAGCGAGAGAGGGAACACAAGCAGGGGGAGTGGGAGAGGGAGAGGGAGAAGCAGGCTTCCCGCAGAGCAGGAAGCCCGATGCGTGGCTCGATCCCAGGACGCTGGGATCATGACCTGAGCTGAAGGCAGACGCTTAACGACTGAGCCACCCAGGTGCCCCTAAATGCAACCGCTTCTAAACCTAATACATCCTCTTTCTGTCTAAGCTTTCGAAAACACTATTTCAGTCATTTTACTTCCTACCTTCAAAACCGTCCTACTTTCTACTGCATCAAATCTTTCTTTTTTAAAAAATATTTAATTATTATTATTACTATTTTTAAGACTTTGAGAGAGAGAGCACTGGTGGGGGGGAGGAGTAGAAGGAGAGGGAGAAGCAGACTACCCACTGAACAGGGAGCCTGATGCTGGGCTCGATCCCAGGACCCCAGGATCATGACCTAAGTGGAAGGAATACACTTAACCGACAGCCACCCAGGCGCCCCAATATTTATTTATTTAAGAGAGAGAGAGCATGCGTAAGCGAGGGGAGGGGTAGAAGGGAGGGAGAGAGAATCTCAAGCAGACTCCATGCTGAGCACAGAGCCTGATGTGGGGCTTGATCCCATGACCAAGATCATGACCTGAGCTGAAACCAAGAGTTGGATGCTCAACCGACTGAGCCACCAAGCGCCCCTCAAACCTAAGTTCTAATGCACTAGAGTCCACAAGGACTTCCCCTTCTCCCCACCCAAGAGGTCTTATTTCTCCTAAGACCTCAACCCGTACTCTGCCGTGGCAAGGCGTGCTCTAGTGGCCCCTGGTAATTTATACGTTCATTTCTCTGCCTTTACTATCACAGGCAGTTATCCCAAAAACATTCTTTCTACCCGTCCAAACCCTACCATCATTTCAAGGTCCAGCTAAAGGATCAATTTTTATAAAGCCTTATATGCCAGTCCACAAAGATTCTACACTTCTACTGAATTTAGGGGCAATAGCATACAGCTTAGTATTTATCTTCCTAGAACTGTTTCTGGCAACCAAACTAGGCAATACATATTCTTCTGTTTTTATCAAGGTCTCATACAATGCTACAAACAAAATAAAACAAGTTTTAAATAAACAAAGGCTGAGACATTAAAGGAAAAGTTGTTACTGTTATAGAATGAAGAGGAATCAACCCATGGTCTAGTATTTTTTGCTTCTTCTGAATTCTTCTGGTGTATATCAGGTGTTGAATATAACAATTACTGTAACTTAATTATGATTAAGTTTCCCAAACACAAAATATTGCAGGTGTTATTTGAGGTAAGCAGCCTCCTATCCCCTTACCCTTCTCAACAATGCAAACAAATAAATTAGCAAACAGGCTTATAGTTAGTCTCTCATGAATGCCTATTACGCTGCTAAGTATTCTTCTAGAGTGTAGAGATACAGCAGTGAACAAACCTATGTCCCTATCCTTAACAGTTTTCAATCTAGTGGAAGGAAAAGCAGCAGCAAATATGATGTCTAGCAGTAGTAGTAATATAAACATAAAGAAGAAACAGGCAGGTAAGGGGACAGAGAATGAAGGGCCATTTTAGATGTATCTGTATATATTTATAATAATGACAACAGGTATTACTTGAAGAAAAAGAGTGCGAAGTTGGGGGATAGGATACTATTTTTTTTTTTTTTAAGATTTTATTTATTTATTTGACAGAGAGAGACACAGCGAGGGAGGGAACACAAGCAGGGGGAGTGGGAGCAGGAGAGGGAGACGCAGGCTTCCCGCGGAGCAGGGAGCCCAATGTGGGGCTCGATCCCAGGATCCTGGGATCATGACCTGAGCTGAAGGCAGACGCTTAATGACTGAGCCACCCAGGCGCCCCTAGGATACTATTTTAGATGGGACAGTGAGGAAGGTCTCCCTGATATGGCAATATTGAAGAGGAATGTGAATGATGTTAAGGGCACAAGCCATCCAAATGATCTTGTGGAAGGGCATTCCAGGCAGGGGAAATGGCAATTACAAAGCTCTAAGTCAGGAATATGCTTGGTTTGTTCAAACAGCAGCAAAGACAAGGTGGCTAGAGAGCAGTGAGTATTAAGTTGTACAAGATACTGTCAGAGATACTTATAGAAGTAGCCAGACACCATGACACAATAAAGACTTCTGGATTTATTCTGAAGAAGATGGAAAGCTGTTGAGTGGTTCTGATCAAGGGAGTGACATGGCCCCACTTAAGTTTTAAAGAGATTATTCTAATTACTTTTGGGAAGAATAAAATGTAGAGGGCAAGAGTGTAAACAAGTAGGCCAGTTCAGAGGCTTGTGGATTCCCCAATGCCTAAGACACCATTTGGCATATAAACCCTTAGGTATGTATCACCTAGGATAATATTTATTATCCTGTATCTTTAATATCATATTAGTGATAGTATACCAAACTCAGGTTTGAATCTCAGCATAACCACTTTCATGTAAACATAAACCTATTACTTGATCTGAGCGTCTTTCCTCACCAATAAAATGGAGCTACCTCTGAGTTGTGAGAACTGAATGTGACAATCTTTTTTTTTTTTTTTTTAAGATTTTACTTATTTATTTGACAGACAGAAAGACACAGCGAGAGAAGGAACACAAGCAGGGGGAGTGGGAGAGGGAGAAGCAGGCTTCCCGTGGAGCTCGATCCCAGAACCCCAGGATCATGACCTGAGCCAAAGGCAGACACTTAATGACTGAGCCACCCAGGCGCCCCTGAATGTGACAATCTATATAAAGCATTTAGCATAGTGCTTAACATATAGTAAGGACTCAAAAAAATGGCAGCTAGTTACTCACTACCTGCCCACCTCCACTTCCAACACTGAGACTGGACGGCTACAGACTTCATTCAGAAGAAAGCCCATAAAAACAAAGCCCTAATATCAGTAGCTTAATTACGGACATGTGAAGTCTGGAGATGTTATTAGCTATGCCAGTAGAGATAGTGATTAGGCAGCTGGATATGAGTCTGGAGTTCAGAGGAGAGGGCTGGGCTGGAGATTTCAGATACTGACCATAGTTGGTATTTAAAGCCATGAGTCTAAAAGAGATCACCGAGGGAGTATGTATAGGTAGAAAACAGAGGACGCACAAGGAGAGTCCTAGAGTACTGCAACTTTTACTCATCAGAGAGATGAGGAGGAAGAGCAAGGTAGAAGTGAGAAAGACTGACCAGTCAAGTGCACAGAAAACCAAGAGAGTAAGTTATATCCTAGAATCCAAGCGGGAAAACTGTTAAAAGTTTAAAAGACAAACAAGTCAGACTAAGATGAAAACTGAGAAATCATCATTAGATTTAGTGATGTGGTGGACTGGCAGGGGCGAACGCCGTATTACAATGTCTTCAAGGGTGCTTGGGTGGCTCTGTGAGTTAAGATCCGAGTCTTGATTTTGGCTCAGGTCATGATCTCAGGGTCATGGGGCTTGATCCCCATGTCAGGCTCTGCACTCGGCACAGAGTCTGCTTAAGATTCTCTCTCTCTCTCTCTCCCTCTCTCCCTCTGCCCCCCACATCTGGAGCTCTAAATAAAGAAATAAAATCTTATAAAACAAACAATGTGTTCAAAGAGAAAAACGTCAGAACAGTAAATTCACACAATTCAATCAAGAAATTATGCTGAAAGGCCAGGAGAAAAATGGGGCGGTCTCTGAAAGGGGAAGTGGAATCTAAAGATTTCCTTTTTAAAGATGAAAGAAAGAACACCATAAATGCTGACAGGATGGTTATAGCAGAGGGGTAACTGATGATGCAGTAGAGAAAAGAAGTAGTGTAGCATTATTCTTGAGGGGGTGAGGGCAGATGGGATGTGATACTGAAGTCAAGGGGATTGCCTTAGGTAGGAGAACAGATAAGAGTTATCTTTAGTAATGGAAGCAAAGGTATGCATGCATAGATAAAGGTAGGTGAACAGACGTCATGGAAGCAGCTTTGGAAATTCTCTTCCAAATGCCTCAATTTCCTCAGAGAAATAGGGAGAAAGTTCACCAATGGAAAGTGCAATGGGGCAGAAGGCATTACAATATAGGTCTGAAGAAAAATAACAAAGTATGAAATAGTAATCTATGAAGTGGAAAGAGAATGGCCTAAAAAAATTTAGTGTGACTGATTTCAAGTAAAATCAGTAGGCTGGTTTTCTCCACCCAAGTCTGACCCCACTGGTGCAGGTAAAGATATAGAGGAGGTAAAGATTTAGTGATAATCAGGATGCTAGTTAGTCAAATAAGCACAATTAAGGGAGAAACCAGTGGAGGAGCTGAGGGAGTGATAATTTTGACTGACTATGGAAAAGGAGAGTAAGGAGGGAAATGAGTACATGAGAAGGATGAGGGACAGTGAACAGGTGAAAGGATTAACAGATTTTTGGTCTCGGAGTGAGGGAGGTAGAAAGAGAGAGTTGCATTTGGAACAGGAAATTATATATAAAACTGTAAGTTGAAATTGTCATTAAAGTTTAAGAATTACTTTATGTCATAAACCAGACCCTTGGAATTCTTACCTTTAATAAGAAAAGTTCAGTGTAGAGGTAAAGTGAGAATCCATCTATCAGATCTAAGAGAATTATAGGTAGATGATGGAATATAGCTAGGAATTCCTCATCTTTCTCTGTATAATTTATCAAAAACTACTACAGAAAGCAAATTCTACTTTTTTAAAGAAAATGATTCAGGTTAAAAAAATGTAATCTGACTGATAAAATAGTTTTTTAAAAAGACTCAACTGCTTTATTATTTTCCACGGTATCCAGTTTGTCCACTTAATAGTTCAAAATGTATTCATGGGTTCTAAAGTCCTACACTTCTCTGCTTACACTTGTATGTATGAAGTAACTTAAACTAAAGCTAAGTGCCATTCTGTTTAGTTTATCCCTTGATGTCAGTATTAATAATTTCGGCATTCCCCAAACACAGAGAAATCAATTAAAATAACTTTCACATTTGAAGATTTCAAAGCAAACCATTGCCCAAACACATAAATACCCATCTGCATATTCTTTAATTATCCACTTTTCAAATCCACCTACAAGACAACTATATATTCAATCTGTTGAACAGTTATATGCAAGTAAAATGGCACTTTTCAGTAGTCAGGGGAAAAAAAATAAGTCTTGGTTTTCATCCTACCATGCAACATTTACCAAAATCTATTAAATTCGTAAGTGTGAATGACAAGAACAGTTATTTGCTTCACTCACCTCCTTAATTGCATCTTCATTAGGGAGAATGGAACATAAGCATGTGATATAGGCTTGCTGAAAAGATGACACATTTGAAATTTCTTTTGATTCTGCACACAGTTTTGATAAAGCAGTGGCCTGAGGGATGCAGTTAGATTTCAACAAATGTTTTATTCGCATCTGCAGAAAGGAAGGTCCTTCTTGTGCAATCAATTTATTGACTAGAAAAAAGGAAAAATAAAAGTTTGATAACATACCTCATAACACATCAAGGTTAAGATGAAAGTTTGATATCTTTTGTTGTTGGCTTGTTGTATCAACTGAATAAAAATTCAGTTGATATACTTAGGAAGTTTATTCTGACCTCAATACTCATCTAATGGAGCAGAGAGCAAAATAAATTTGCTAATGATTCCCACATTACTTAGTAGTTTTATTCTGAACACCAAACCTCTTAATAAAACTACTAACATTTTATCAAAATTAATTATTTGACTTTCTCCTCCCTCACTTTCTGATAAGGATATTAAGGAATATGGAATTGAACTGTAAGCATAAGTGCAAGAAAAAGAAGTAACCTATGTAATATTAACAACTACCACTTGAACACTTTTAGGAGGTACCAAGCTTTAGGCTGAATGTTTCTATATACCTTTCATTTATTCTTCACACCACCACCAAGGCAAGTATTATTATCCCCACTTTAAGGTTAGGAAAATTAATATTCAGAGAAATTAGGTAACTTGCCAAGGATTCCAAAGCCAGTGGTGTTCTTTCCTCTAAACCAGGAATTTCTCAAAGTGTGTTCCACCGACCAAAAGACCTGAGAGATAGTCCTAGAAAAAAAAAGGATTCCTTGGTCAAATCTCTGAACAGTCCTGCAATAAAGAAAACTGTTCACTTTTATTTAACCCAATGTCTCCCAAACTGATTTGACCAGAGAACCCTTTTACACATATTATTAGTACAATGTAAAATATATGTTCCTGGTTCAGTACACACTTTGGAAAACGCTGCTCTGAGCAGTATTAAATATTACACATCTGACCACTGACTTTTACAGTGTTCCAGACAATCCCTCAATTTATGAACAGCAGATACTCAAAAGTATGTGACATCATTATATACCATTATTTAAAGAATGGATAATATTGTATGTCAATACAAGTCATGAGCAAACAAACTGTTTAGGTGTTTCATCTAAAATAGTGTTTCTCAAACTTGAAAGTGCCTCCTGAATAACTAGGGGTATCTTATTAAAATGCAGATTCTAATTCACTAGGTCTGGAATAGGACCTGAGATTCTGCTTTTCTAACAAGCCTCTCAGATGGTGCCCATGCTACTATGTCTACAGGCCATCTATGGAGTAGAAATCATTAATATTAATGATAACCACTGCAGGGAGAGGGATAAACCACTGGCCCAGTCTTAACTACATCAAAACTGTACAGTTTTTTATTTTTTCAAATTTTCATTTAAATTCTAGCTAATTAACATACAGTGCAATTATTGGTTTCAGGAGAACTCAGTGGTTCATCAATTACATGCAACACCCAGTGTTCAACACAACAAATGCCCTCCATAAAACCCATCACCCATCTAGCCCACCCCCCACCCACATCCCTCCATCAACCCTCATTTTGTTCTCTATCATTAAGTCTCTTATGGTTTGTTTCCCTCTCTTTTTCCCCCTCCCCTAGATTCATATGTTTTGTTTCTTCAGTTCCACACATGAATGAAATCATATGGTATTTGTCTTTCTCTGACTTATTTCGGTTAGCATAATACACTCTAGGTCCATCCACGTTGTTGCGTTGTTGCAAATAGCAAGATTTCAATCTTTTTGATGGCTGAGTAATATTCCATTGTGTGTGTGCGCGCGCGCGCGCAATGTGTGTGTATACACCACATCTTTATCCATTCATCAGCTGGCTATTGTTTATAGTTTTTAAAATTCTTTACAAAAACAGGTAATAACCGTATATGCACATGACACAAAATTCAAAAAGCACAAAAAATGCTGTAAAGTTAAAGTTGTCTCCTTTCTGCCCTAACTCCAGTACTCTAGTCTCCTTCCCCAAAAAACAATTGTTTCCAATTTCTTGTTTATCATTCCAGAAATATTCTGAGTACAGAGGACCTATTTATTTTCCCACTAAAATATATCATACAGTTCATTCTATATAGGTGGAAAGTGCCCATTTCCTGTGGTACTTCAAAAAGGTCTAGATTCTAGAGCTCCAACTCTGATTTAGCAGGTAAAGCCTGGTCCCGGGGTGGGAGGAGGGAGAGAGGGAAGAAGAGAAGGAGAGGGAGGAAGGGAGCAAGAGGAAGGAGGAGAGGGAGAAGGGAGGGAGAGTATGTGTGTTGGTTTTAAATTCCATAGATACTCTAATATGTAGTCAAGGTCAAAAAGTATGGATGGAAAACAGATCACTTCCACTTGGATTTTTCCATTTTGGTCTCACAAGCACTAAATTCCACAAAATGAACTCATAATCATATCTCCCAAATAGCTCCTCATTCCTTCTATTTTCAGTAATGGTATTCTCTCAATCATACAGAAATGAAATTTTGGCATTATCCTTCCTTACCAACTCTGTCCTTCAATTATTACTATATCCTTATTGTATCCTAGCAATTCTTTTTTAAACTCTCCAATTTAATTCTTCCATATACTGCCTGCCACATCTGCCACCCCAATATCCTATTCTGCCTAACATCAGATTCTGCTGTTTATTTGTCCTACCAGGTTGTAAGCATATTCACAAATCCCACCATGAATACAGGCATGTCATCTATACATCCTACCCTCTTCTAAATTTTCACAGCATTTTACTTCTTTCACTACACTTACTTTTCTCTTTAAGTACAGGAATAAAGGATTACAGTGTAAAGAGGTTAAGAGCTCAGGTTCTGGAATCACCAATGTGAGGCTGAATCATGATTCTGGCACATACTAAGCTGTGAGACCCTTGGACAAATTAACTGACTTCTCTGAGCCTCAAGTTTCTTCATCTGTAAAAAAGTTAGTAATAGCTACCTCACAGACCAATCATAAATGAAATACCAGTAATGCAGATCAGATAGTTAACACAGGGCCAGGCACAGGGTAAATGCTCAATACTAGCTGCTATTATGTTTGTCATCTCCCTTCCTACACCATCAGCAATCTGTAAACAAATACTATGTCTTGTTAACTTTTGTATTCCCTACAGCACTAAGCACGATGCCTTACATTATTAAAGGAGTTTAATAAAACCATGTATTTTGCAACTGAGTGGTTATCACTCTTGAATCAAAAACTTTTAATATCTCCTCACCTGGGTTCAAATTCTGCCCTCCAATTTTAACTATGTGGACTTGGGCATGTATAATCTTACCTGGTTTATGGACTAAATGAGATATGGAAAGCATTAACATGGTGCTTACCACATAACAAACACCCTAAATTGTAGCTATTATTTCTATGAGGTAAAACTACTTTACTCAATATACTACAACCAATTACACCACTGTATCAACTTTTAACACACAAACCAATGTTACATTTTATTTTTTTTTTTAAGATTTATTTATTTATTTCAGAGACAGCAAGAGAGTACAGATGGGGGAGGGGCAGAGAAAGAGAGAGTCTCAAGCGACTCCACACTGACCACAGAGCCCAGCACGGGGCTTGATCTCATGACCCTGAGATCACTACCTGAGCTGAAACCAAGAGTCAGTCACTCAACCAACTGTGCCACCAGGCATCCCTAATCTTGCATTTTAAAATTCATTTCAAGTTATACATCTTAACTTTTTTATTTATTTATTTTTAAACATTTATTTATTTTAGAGAGCAAGAAACAGCACAAGCAGAAGGGGCGGAGGAAGAGGGAGAGAAAATCTCAAGCAGACTCCACACTGAGCACGAAGCCCGATGTGGGGCTCATCTCACAACCCTGGGATCACAACCTGAAGAAAAACCAAGAGTCAGACACTTAACTTGACTATGCCACCCAGGCGCCCCTTAACTTTGTTTTTTAAAAAGGAAATCCACCCATACATTTCAATATTTAAAATGAAAATAAAGCGTACAATGACAAGTCTCATTCCCAGTTGTATTCTTTCTGTATTTTTGTCATTTTAGTACAAAATAATTTTTTTTTAATTTTCACTTATTTATTTAAGAGAGTCCAAGTGAGAGGGGCAGAGGGAGAGGGAGAGAGAGAAGCCCAAGCAGACTCTCCGCTGAGTACACAGCCCTGTGCAGGGCTCAATCCCAGGACCCCAAGATCATGACCTGAGCCAAAACCAAGAGTTGGATGCTCAACCAACTGTGCCACCCAGGCACCCCAGTACAAAATAATTTTTTTTAGAAGATTTTATTTATTTATTTGACAGAGACACAGAGAGAGAGGGAACACAAGCAAGGGGAGCAGCAGGCAGAGAGAGAGGGAGAAGCAGGCTCCCCGCTGAGCAGGGAGCCCGATGCGGGGCTGGATTCCAGGACCCTGGGATCATGACCTGAACCGAAGGCAGCTGCTTAACCAACTGAGCCACCCAGGCGCCCTTACAAAATAATTTTTAATCATATATCCTTTCTTTCATCTATATTCAACAATTGAACTGTTTTGTTTTATTTCTTTACTTAGCTTTTCTTTTCCTGAACCATTTAAAAATAAATCGCAAAGATCATGAGAGTTTACCTTGTGTATACTTCATCATGTAAAAAAATGGTAACATTTAAGATCGTTAAAAACAGCCTTTTTTTCCCCCCTTTTTTAACAGGAAAGCCCATTTTTGTTTTTACTGGAGGCTGAAGTGGCACATGACAATTCATAAAATGGCTTCAGAGGTAGGGGGTAGAAGGGACACAAAAAATAAACTGGGGTGGGACTAAAACAACCAGGAGGAGGTACAGGAGCTGGTTCCTTGTCAGCCTGATTTAGGGAAAGGAGTTGGTGACTCTGAACAAGGACGGAACCCTTCCTTCAACCCTTAGTAGGGGACAGAGGAAAAAAACCAAAAGACTGTAGCTTTGGCCCTCCTGAGCCTCAAGGAAAAAGGGGAAAAGCCATTGTTTTGATGTCATAAGTTATGGGAAAGTAGGGGGAAAGAGGGTGCTGGGTAGGGTAGAAGTTAATTGGAAAAACTAGCAGATACCAGATGGTAGCTCTGGGTGTCCTTTGAGTTGGGAGTTGGAATGACTCCCTTATGGTGGTGGGGTCCCCACTGTTGATGGTGGGCTGAGGTCTCCTGGTCTGTGGGCTGCCTGGATGCAGGCAGCTGTTGCCATCACCGCTGCGAGGAGGGGCAGTTCCGTGAGTCCTGGGGCTCAGGATGGGAACCATCAGTGCAGCCTTAGCTGGGCGTGGTCTTGCCATCCCCACCTTCTGTGATAGGCCGTTGGGGACGGAAAGGCCTTCAGTACCTGGGCTAACATCTGGTGGAAGAACCCATTATTTCCCTGCCAACTATGCCAGGCAGAAGTGCCAACAACTGGTACTTATTACATACTTCAGTAATAAACTGTTTTTTTAGGGGATGGGGAGGACACAAAATTCAAGAATTCAAAGCAGGAAAAATAAAAATCTTTTATTTATTTATTTATTCCAGAGAGGGAGGGAGGGAAGGAGAGAGAGAGAATGTGGGGGAGGGGGAGCAGGGGGAGAAGGAGAGAGAATCTCAAGCAGACTCCACTCTGAGCATGAAGCCCAATGCAGGGCTTGATCCGAGCACCCTGAGATCACACTGAGCCAAAACCAAGAGTCAGATGTTTAACCAACTGTGCCACCCAGGCACCCCAGGAAAAATAAAAATCTTTTTTTATCCAAAAAATAAACAAAAGCATTTACTGAGTTCCTTGGAGGCTAAAAAAAATGTGTACTTTTATGCTTCTGATTAGTACATCATTGAACAGAGGACAATCAATGAGATGACAGTCACTGCTTTTAGTTTCAAATATATGTTAATACCTGGGCGACAAGGGCAGTGGAGCCATAAAAGAATCTTCCTAATCTCCTGACCTGAAATTAAGTTAAGGGCCAACTGAGAAAGTAGGCAGACTATATAGGCTTATATGAACTGCCACTTATATGGCAGTTCACAGAATAATTCCTTAGATATGTAGGTGTTCTGTACCCACTCAGAGTCTTATAGATAGTGGGTACTTAATTTTTATTGAATAGATATGATACCATGAGACGTTAGGAGAACAGTGCTTCTCCCCATTTCTTGATTTTTTTCTATATGAAAAGAAATTAAGTACTGTTAATTCCTGAGGTGGGGTGATGTATTTGATTAGTACATCAAGAGAAAATAAAGTGGGGACATTTAACACCACTCCACCCTTCCTCCTCTTGGGCTTAGGCTTGCCTATAGAGAACAAGACAGTAAGCGTTCTTCTCGGCCCTAGTCAAGCCTCGTCTGGACTGGGATCTGCCTAATTCTGGGATTCTTCTGAAACTATTTGGCTCTGTCCTCTAAGCAACTTAAATTAATAAGAAAAGTGATATTTTAGCCTCCATCTGTCTATGTATGAAAAGGGATGACATTTACTGGGAACCTCAACAGAAAACAGTAAAACCAACCTTTTTCTATTTAACAGCTCTTTCTCTTATTCTTTTTTCCCTCATCAGTGTGACTAATAAGCAGTAGAATTAGCAGAGAAAAGGAACCAAGAGAAAACTCTTAAGTACCCTTACTGCCAATCTTCTCACTATACAGAAAAACCAAACAGCATGTATATAGTAGGTTGTCAAACTTGATGAATGAATAAGATAACTGGAATATTTTAAGGCATCAATATTCAAATTGTCTGTTCAAGACCTAAATTAAAGACATGCCAAAAGTATAAAAACTCTTCTGAACTTCATTTTTATTCCAGAAACATACTTAACAGAATGTGATCCTTTTAATTTTCTACTAACTTAAAACAAATGAAATCACAATTGGTGGTATTAAATGAGATAATTTTGTGTGCCTAAAATGCAAATATCAGTTCAAATCCACAAATCTTCTGGTCTTTAATAATTTTGTAAATAAAAATGTTCATTCTTTGCATTTCTCTACAAAATGCTAAATTCCAATATTTCATACGTTTAAAATAAAAAAGTAATTTTTTTCATGGTCTTAGTTGTAGTAACCAGTGAACAATATATGAGCAAAGCTCTACTATATACCAAAGACTAGAAACAGATTATTCATTTGTATCTCAGGAACTTCATATGAACACTGTTACTCAATGCAACATTTTAAAGTAAGTACAAGAAATATTTAAAACACTACTAAAAATGCAAGAATATTTAGGCAAAACATTAAATGCTAACGGTTAGTTTTTACTATTCAAAGGAGAACAGACTGGGTATAGATACACAGGTGATACTCACAAAATTTTAACCCATTAATGAATTCTAATTCTCTTAGATCTAAATCTTCCTTCAATATAGTCAGTGAAGTTTTAAGGCTTACCTTCTTCTGTTTCTACTGGCTGTTGAGACAGAATTTTAAGAAGAACTGGGTTTTTCCACACCCCTTCCTTGGTAACATGAACCAATATTTGTAGGTTATTATTCCCAAATTCCAATAATGCATCATGTGACTCCTAAAACAAAAACAGCACATCCAGAAAACAGGCTAATAAGCAACATAAAAAAGAGTTTTGCCTTTTCAATGTATCTGAACATCTATAAAAGGAACTATTATCTTGCATTTCCTAAAAAGAAATAAGCAAGAAAAAAAACCTATCCTCAAAGCTTTGTGAATTGTTACTATTTTCTTTTTCTTCTTTTAAGATTTTATCTATTTATTTGACAGAGAGGGAACACAAGCAGGGGGAGCTGGAGAGGGAGAAGCAGGCTCCCCGCTGAGCAGGGAACCCGATGCGGGGCTCAATCCCAGGACGCTGGGATCATGACCTGAGCTGAAGGCAGATGCTTAACGACTGAACCACCCAGGCGCCCCTATTACTATTTTCTTTAAAAAATGAAACCAGGGTGTTTTCACTAAATTAAAGGGCACCTTTAAAATGTTTTCTTAAATTCTCCTTAGGTAAAATTTTCACCACAATTCAATTTACAACCTCACATTACTAAATTATTTTAAGGCCACTGTTCAGCTTTCTTTTAAAGGATTCTGCAGTACTCACAAAGACAACCTATTCCTTCTAATAGAAATATTACTTAATGAGGCCAATTGATACATTTTTTCATTGTTTAAATTCTTCTATCAAATGACTTTTTAAATGAACAGTGGCTCTATATAAAATGTCATGGTAAGTCTAAGTTATTGGCTATCATTCTATGTCCTCAGAAAACAAAATATAATTGTCAATAGTTTGTTCTTTAAAATATTTATGTACACAAAGGGTCAGGAGAAAGGGGTCAGAAATCTAACTTGACATAAAAGATTAAGTATATGTCTCCACTGTCCTCTATTACTAGTGAGGATTATTGGTTGTTCCCATCTTTTAAAATTTTAATGTGTTTTCTCTTACTTTAGAATGCTGAAATTCTCAAGAAACATAAGCTCCCATTTACAGCAATATTCTCTGGAAAATATAAGTTAATGATGTCCACAGACCTAAGAATATAATCTTATAGCCACTTAAGTGAAATATAAGAAATAAAATTCATTTTTTCCCTTAACTTTAATGTCAAAATTATAGGTTTTTAACACACGCACTCCCAATGTGCTGAGTTACCTTCTGCAGAGAAAGGGTTTAAAATTGAGAATTGACACAGAAAGTGCTATTTCCAATTAACAGTTTACTAACAGCAGTATTTAACCGACGCTGCAATTTTCCCTTTAAGGGCTTGAACTGTCCTCAGGCTTCTTTCTCCTTAACTTAGGCTGACAGGCATTTATTCTACAGTGAAGATGAAGATTCCATGTAAAAATTTCAGAATTTGCAGTGTCTGATTACCTTATATGTAATATTTGACCTGTGTCATCACACTTTGGCAGAAAATAGTACTATCCACCATGATCACAGAAACTAAAATAAAAGACCACAGTCTGGGTTAAAAATAAAAGCAGCTTTCTATTTTTCATCTGTTCAAAATACAGTATATTCTGCATAAGAATGATGTGTATAATCCTTTGTTACCAACAGGTATATGTAATAGCAATGTTACTTTTAAAGGGTAATACTTAAGTCTTTAAAAACTATGGTAGAGGGTGCCTGCGTGGCTCAGTCGGTTAAGTGTCTGCCTTTGGCTCAGGTCATGATCCCAAAGTCCTGGGATCGAGGCCCACATCCGGCTCTCTGCTCAGCGGGGAGTCTGCTTCTCCCTCTCACTCTCCCTTTCTCAAATAAATAAAAAAATAAAATCTTAAAAAAAAAAAACTATGGTAGAATTTTAAAAATCATTTCAAAACTTAAATTTGTTTTTTTTTTTAAGGTAAAAAAATATACGAGTCCACATCTTGAAATCTACGATACAGAAATACCAGCACAAGAAGTTCACTTTAGCACTATTTACAATAAATAACAAATATTTGGCAAAATAATTTACGGTGCAACCACATAACAGAAGCACAGGCATTCCAAATAAGGGAGAACTATACATACAAACTTATTCATCTGTGATAAAATTAGGTTTAAAAAAGTTGCAAAAAATAGGATCTCATTTTTGTTTATTAGAAAATCCATTTCAGGATATATTTTCATATCCATAGGTAAAAGACCCGGAAGGGTTACACAAGCTGAGAACAGTGAATGAGAGGGTTCTCTCTGTGGCCTGCTGTGATAAAACTATTCTCTGACCAAAACTTTCCTCAAAACTATCTGCTGCCTTGTCCATCTATCACTAAAATAACGAAACTTCAGGGTTTTAACCTTTTAGATTTCAACAGGGACCATGTCTTACATTTATCTGTACCTCTACTGCATTTATTTTATTGAACACATATTCAAAAATATATCCTGTATGATAAATAGTAGGAAAAGACACACAGGTAGAGGGAAAAGGCAAATATTTTATGCAGGCATACAATCTTAAGAAAATAATAAAGAAATATGACAGTATTCTCTCTGCAAATAATACTATTATAAATAATAGTAACAACCCAAATAAGAATAATGAGATTTGCCCTTCTAGACTGTTGTATGACAGGACAAAACTGGCAGGCCTCAAAACATGGTGTGACAAAATCAGTGTGTTATGTATGAAAGATGATTTTAGCAGTTTTATGAATATGTGAGGAATTAGGATAACATCACAGGGATTAAAATAGGCCAAGGAATTTCTCGGGGCGCCTGGGTGGCTCAGAGGTTGAGCGTCTGCCTTCGGCTCAGGGCATGATCCCAGGGTTCTGGGATCGAGTCCCGCCATCGAGCTCCCTGCTAGGCGGGGAGCCTGCTTCTCCCTCTGCCTCTGCCTCTCTCTCTGACTCTCATGAACAGAATTAAAAAAAAAAAATTTAAAATAGGCCAAGGACACAACCAGAAACAATCCTCTTTTCCCCAAAAAGAAAAAGATTAACATTATTATCATTTCATTTTGGGTTATATATCCCAGAGGAAAGAAGTTTCCAGATAATGAAGTATGTCTGTTAATATTCAAATCCTTACTTGTGCCTACACGACACAGGTCCAGACTACTACACAGTCTGTGTCCTCGAGGAGCAGCTGGCAAAAAGCAAGCTCTGGCTATAAATCTGAGTGTAACTCTGGGCAAGCTCATCAACACTCTCTCCTGTTTCCCTGTTTGTAATGGAGATTCAAATGATCCCTACATTATAAGGTTTGTAATTTGATTATAAGACACAAAACACATAAAACAGTAGAGCAGTATTTAGTACACAGTGATAATGAATGACCGCTATTACCATTGTGTCTATTTTTTAGAATAGTTTTTCTGTCTCTATCAGTAACACGCAAATTTGCCTCCTGTTGTATTTTCCTCCTATCCTACTCTATCCTCCATAAACTTTCTGATGTGCTCACCTATTCAGAAAGCTGATAATCAAGCCAATATGAGAGCCAATGCAGCTCTTCTGTAAGTAAAATGCATGAATAGAATCTATGATGACTATTTTGGCTGTTTGAGAGACTTACAATGCTAGACACAATCCCTGAAGTGTTAGGGGGAAATTACTAGATAAGTGTACTTAGAATGATCCAAATACTGCTACCTTATAACCACATACAATTTTACATTTTTAATAGCTTTATTCTGTCTAAAACTTTGCTTTTGCTTTTAAACTTTGTTTCTGAGTAATGAAAACTTGTGTTGATTCCTAAGCTATATAAAGACTAACAAAACCAAATGAAAGACAAAAGCAATTTTTAACACATCCCTTCATTTGGAAGACCTCTTTCTCAAAATTTCATGAACTTAATATCAATATACAATATACTTGTTTTTCTTCCAAATTTTCCATTTCAGTTTGCTGGGAGAAATTAATTAGGTGTCTTGGATACCTAAACAGTCATCTTTTTTCAGCCCAAATCAACTCACCTGTAGAGACTGAAGGAAGAGTACCCAGACTTCACATGGCAGTTCACTTTCAGACACTGAAAGCAGTAATTCAAAACAACTCCTATAATGTAAAATAATGAAGTCAGGATATAAATGTGGTTATAAGCATAATCAAATACAGTATGACAATGATACTGAATATACATTTTACATTTGTTTAGACTATTTGAAATTTGTTTCTTACTCTTTAAAATTTTCTTCAACATAGTTATATTGGCTTTTCAACTTTAAAAAAGAGAAAAAAGAAAAACCAGGAGGCTTTATAGTTACATTGTGGCTTTAAAACATTTGGTAATAATATATTCCTTTTAGAAAAAATATTCCAAGCAGTTTAGTTTATTAGGGTATAGGAGGGTACTTGAATAGAACCGTTCTGATTCCAGAAGACAAAAACAGGAGCTCATGCTACTGTCAATTCAGCTGATAAAGAGATAAATATATGTAACTGTCATCTACGTAGGTTCTTGTCACTTGCAGAGGAAAAGAAGGATTGGGAAGGCCATTTCTTTACCTCTCAAGATTAGAAGTTATCCTTCCAAACAACTTGTAAACTAAACCAATCTAAAAACTGAATAGCTGTTGTACCTTTTCAATTTGCAGATGAAAATTACGTTAAAGGTGTAATTTTATCTGCTACTAGGCAGCCAAATATTAAAACAGCAGCTAAATTATCATGGACTCAGGGTGGTAATCTTATATATATCCTGATATTTTCTGCTAGTAAAATTATTCTTAGTTCAAATAATGTAATTGAACTGAAAAATTTCATAGTTATTTCCCCTCAAAGACCACTACAGTTTCCAGATACTCTGTTACTTATATTGATCTATACCTAAGGACAGAAAGAAAATGTATCATTCTTGGATGCTAAGCCTGAGTAAAAAGAGACTCTGAAGGCAATTAAAGATTATGCTGATTATGTTTGGCTGGAGCTTCACTTATACTTTATCTCCTGGGAACCAGAGTATGAAGACTCAGAGCAAAGGAAATTTCATTCAAAGGTATGACTTTCGGTGCTCTGAATAACGTGATGTCACAGTAAAGAGAAGTCAGGCAAACATTACAATCTAAAGTACTCAATTTTAACAGTGACTTAAGTACTTAAACTTACAGTACTAATCTGCCAAGAACTAAGAGGACATCTTCACATTCAGTAGTTAAATATGGGCGTGCACTGGCAAAGCTTTGGATGGCAAGTCGATATACCTCCAGAAGATACACCATATGTTCTGAGGCATTCTTGTTGCTTGCATATTGCAATAAGGTCTAAAAAAATAAAATTAAAGTATTAATTAAACAATAAAAACAATAAAACAGACTGTCTTTGTTCTCAAATACACGGTCCCTCCCCTTTTTCTAATAAATGCATACACCTTTTATTTGCCTTTTTAGGCTCTGATTTGTTTAGAGGATTCTATTTTCATCACTTAATGAACTGATTCTGCTGAGTTAAAGAAAAGCCAAAACTGCTCTTTTGACATGAGAATAAATCTAAGAGTAAAGCCATAAAATGTCTATAGCTGTTCTCAATAGAGGTCTGGAGTTTCAATCTCTGAAATTCAGTAATGATGAGTTTCATTAATACATTAAATTGAGCCCCAACCATGTGCCAAGCACTGGGTATCCGAGTATAAGACTATGATCCCTACCTTCTACAAAAAGAGACTTATTCCTGAGTATGATCCTCAGCTCTATAACTTCATAAAATCCATTTTTCCCTGCATACACAGAACTAATTAGGCCTGATTTACACTAACCAATTTATGAAAGAATGATGTTATATTTGTATTTTTAACTAAGTTTATTTTTAAAAATTAACATGTAGGCCAAATGCCAATTTGTTTATAATAAGGGATAGTCATATTACCACACAGAGTACCCCATTATCCATACTGTGGTTATCTAAGACGGTACCTGGTAGTATGAAATCTAAAACAAAGGAAAATGGAATACAATCAAGCCTGATAAACTACATCTGTCCAACACAAGGAATTTGTTCAAATGATGGTGGAAAGCTGGCTTATGTTCTCTCTGGACAATGCTAGAAAATCACTACTGAATTCTTGTTTGGGGATTCTCTAGGTTCCACAGAGTTGTACTCTCTTAATATATATCTTCCTCCTAACAACTGATTAGGTTTTGCTTATGGCCAGTTGATGTATCTAGTTAGGTTACCACTTGAATTACGCATAGGCAGGATACAAGTTTTTTCCTCTACTTTCTGACTGGGTTAGTCCTAACTCTTTGATTGGGGCTAATTCTATAGGAAAGGCTTATTTTCAGAGGGTAACTTTATCTTGAGTGAATTACATGTGACTTGAATTCATTACCCCCTGCCCCTGCCCCAAAATAATGTCTTCAAAAAGTCCTAACTTCTTGTCTTTAATTTTTCTGCCTGAAGCACTACAAATAGCTGTGGTAGCATTGCAGGATTCCACTGGATTTTCTGCAGCTTTAGTTTCCAAACTAACAGTCTCCATATCAGTTCCGATAATTAAGAACAGTCTTGATTACTTAAAAAAAAAAAAAAAAAAGAACCTTAAAGGAAATATATAATAAACAATTACACCATATATAGTAAAAACTGTTAGCTAACACACTGGATTATCTGGTCTTTGCACATCTGAATGATCAAGCCATTTATTTTAGTATATCAATTCAATTAAGTATCTTGCTGCCGTACCACACTTTAGAGATGTGAGCTCCTTCTATATTTTCAGAACAGCATTATGTCCTCATTTAATCAAATTCCAAATTTTAATAAAAAAACTTAATAACACAGGATCATAAAACTCACCCCATAGCAATTCTTTTTGCAGCTAAATGAGTACAGAGAAGGAACACAGAATATGTGCTTATCTGTTATATAAAAATAAGAGTTCACACAATCTCTCAAGAAATTTATTAAAATCTTTGATAGAAACAAAGTCTGTTTCAGGTCAGCGAACTACTTATTGTCTGCACTGGTTAATCTAAAACCAGAGAACTTGACAAATTTATACTCAATACCAGATTTTATGCTCCCTGAGGTCAGATACTATGTGTTATCAATCTTTACAGGCCTAACAATTCTCCACCCACTTCCACCACCACAGAATATTCTCTCAAGTCTGACTAAATGTTTTCTGATCCATTCACCATTTTCTTCACTGGACAAATATTTACGGAGAGCCTACTCTAACCTATGCTAGGTGTTGGGGAGAAAGACATGGGGGGGCCTATCCTCATGGAGCTTTCTGAATGAGTCAATACAGTGTGACAGTTGAAACCACACATGCAAATTAACCAACTGCTGCCTGAAGTATACAAAGAGAAGGGCACAGTGCATACAGATGAGGTGGGTCTTGCCAAGTCCACCTTCCCACTCAGAATGCTCCTGACACCAACCTAGGATCTTCTGACACAGTCATTCCATTAAGACTTCTTCAAGTTACACAATTTCAAAGATTCAATACCTCATGGGTATTTATGTTTACAGCTTGCCCTATACTGATTTATATATTCTTATATTCCTGAATCTTTTCACCCTCATGTGTTAGTCCAAATAAATAGGTCCCCTTTAACATATCCATTATGACATCCTTTGAGCATGTGAAGAATCACTGGAACAATCTTCCTCACTATCACCTTTTTTAAAAAAAATTCAAGATTAAGTTAAATGAATTACAGACATCCAAATAACATTCCATCAGAAGCAGTAAAGAAAAACAGAGGTCTCATTTATCTTTAGAGATTTAAATTTTAGGGGCGCCTGGGTGGCTCAGTCGTTAAGCGTCTGCCTTCGGCTCACGTCATGGTCCCAGGGACCTGGGATCGAGCCCCGCATCGGGCTCCCTGCTCCGCGGGAAGCCTGCTTCTCCCTCTCCCACTCCCCCTGCTTGTGCTCCCTCTCTCACTGTGTCTCTCTCTGTTAAATAAATAAATAAAATCTTAAAAAAAAAAAAAAAAGAAATTTAAATTTTAGACACCAACAAAACTGAAAGGAAAGATAAGTAATAAATAGGGCTCTGGGGCGCCTGGGTGGCTCAGTCAATTAAGTGTCTGCCTTTGGCTCAGGTCATGATCTCAGGGTCCCAGGATCAAGCCCCATGTCAGGCTCCCTGTTAGCGGTGAGTCTGCTTCTCCCTCTCCCTCTGCCCCTCCCCCCTGGCTCTTGTACGCTCAAATAAATAAAATCTTTAATTTTTTTTACAGATTTTATTTATTTATTTGACAGAGAGATAGAGAGCACAAGTAGGCAGAGTGGCAGGCAGAGGGAGAGGGAGAAGCAGGCTCCCCACTGAGCAGGGAGCCGGACGTGGGGCTCAATCCCAGGACCCCAGGATCATGACCTGAGCTGAAGGCAGCCGCTTAACCGACTGAGCCACCCAGGTGCCCCAAAATCTTTATTTTTTTAAGACTTTATTTATTTATTTGAGAGAGAGAGTATGAGAGGGGATAGAGTCAGAGGGAGAAGCAGGCTCCCCACTGAGCTGGGAGCCCAATGTGGGGCTCGATCCTGGGACTCCACGATCATGACCTGAGCTGAAGGCAGATGCTTAACCAACTGAGCCATCCAGGTGCCCCGTCAAATACATAAAATCTTTAAAAAAAAATTAAAATAAATATGACTCCCACAAGTTCATTAGGATTCTACAAAGACCAAATTAATGGCTCCTCTCTTTCAGTTAACTCATTTATTCCACAAAAGCCTTCTATGTAGCAATACTATGCTGAGTACCTGCCCTTTTAGAGCAAGGTATACTGAAAGGTCAAATACATTTATATCTTTATAGATACCATCTTTGTTAATTTTAAACATTTTTACTGGGGTGCTCTCATTCATATCCCAGGCAGATTACCTCTCAAGTCTTTGTTATATACCTCAACTGCCTATTAGACATTTCCATCTGAATGTCCTCAATTCTCAAACTCAATATGTACAAAACAAACATCTTCCCCAGCAAATATGCTCTTCCTCCTATGTTCTATCTGCCTTTTTTCATGAGCGACAGCTAAAAAAAAGTATCTTTGACATCACTGCCCCAAAAGTTTGTTGATTCAACCTCAGAAATACCTTTTTCCTGCCCCTATACTTTATTTCTATAGCCAGTAACCCTGACCAGGCCCCCAACATAGTACTATGGACTCACCTTGACTTATACAATAATTTACTTCTCTAGGCTAAATACCCTCCAGTTCTGTATATGTTTTTTTTTTTTCAAGATTTTATTTATTTGAGAGAATGAGCAAGCGAGAGAGCACAAGCAGCAGGGGAGGAGCAGAGGGAGAGGGAGAAGCAGACTCCCCGCTGAGCAGGGAGCCCAACATAGGGTTGTGGGGCTCGGTCCCAGGACTCCAGGATCATGACCAAGCCGAAGGCAGACACTCAACCGACTGAGCCACCCAGGCACCCCTCTGTATATGTGTTATAATCAGAACATATTTGTACATTAAAAAAAAAAGTAATGCACAAGAAAAAACCTAGAAGGAACTCAACTAAAATGCTAATATGGCTAGCACTGGGATAGTAGTAGCATTATGAACAATTTTGAGTCTTTATATTTTTCTGAACTTCCCAAAGTTTAATGAACATTACTAGGTTTACGATTAGGAGGGGAAAAAAAAATCTCCCCTCATCCGAATTTTTTTTCCTAAAAGATTTTATTTACTTATTTGAGAGGCAGAGTGAGCACAAGTGGGTGAGGAGCAGAGGGAGAGGGAGAAGCAGACTCCCTGCTGAGCAGGGAGCCTGGTGTAGGGCTCATCCCAGGACTCTGGGATCATGACTTGAGCCGAAGGCAGATGTTTAACCAACTGAGCCACCCAGGTGCCCCTCCCCTCATCTGAATTCTTTCTATATTCCTCACTGCATGGATTCAAAGAGATTGGCGGCATCCTATTTTCTAAAACTATCAAAGAGGGAGCATTTCTTTTTTAAGTTTATTTATTTAAAGTAACCTCTACACACAACTTCCTCAAACTCATGACCCCAAGATCAAGAGTTGCATGCTCTTCCAACTGAACCAGCCAGGAGCCCCAAAGAGGGAGCATTTTATAGAATGGTCATATTTTATGTAGAGATGTATCGCAATTTAAAACTCAAAAGGTGAGGCACCTCGGTGACTCAGTCAGTTAAGCGAAGTATCCAACTCTTGATTTCAGTTCAGGTTGTAATCTCAGGGTCTTGGGATTGAGCTATGGGTAGGGCTCCACACTCAGCAGGAAGTCTGAGATTCTCTCCCTCTCCCTCTGCTCCTACTCATGTGTGTGCGTGCTCTCTCTCAAATAAATAAATCTTTTAAAAAATGCCATTAAAAAATAATAATAATAAGTAAAACTCAAATGGTTCAAGACTAATATTCCCAATGGAATACTCATAGTATTTTTAAGCACATGGTATAAGCTAGGCATTCTCCTAGGAGCTTTACATGCTACTAACACAATTTACAACAACCCTGTGAACTAGGTGACTTATTACCAGCCCATTTTAAAAATGAGGAAACAAAGGGGCACCTGGCTGGCTCAGTTGGTAGAGCATGCAAGTCTTGATCTCAGGGTTGTAAGTTCAAGCTCCACGTTGGGTGCAGACATTACTTAAAAATAAAATCTTTTTTTTTTTTTTTTTAAAGATTTTATTTATTTGACAGAGAGAGCGGCAGGCAGAGGGAGAGGGAGAAGTAGGCTCTCGCTGAGCAGGGAGCCCGACACGGGGCTCAATCCCAGGACCCCGGGATCATGAGCTGAGCCGAAGGCAGCTGCTTAACCGACTGAGCCACCCCAGGCACCCCTAAAATCTTTTTTTTTTTTTTTAACGAAAAAACAAAGACACAGAGAGATTAAGTTATTTGCCCAGTCATCCAGTGCTGGATTCAGGATTTAAATTTGAATTCAGGGTCATTTGGCTCCAGAGCCCACACTTCATTGTTTTGCTTCAGGTCTGAGATTCTCAGAATGTACAATTCTACAACTATTTTAAGTGTGCTTTTAAATTCTGCTTTTTTCCCCTTCGCACTATCTTTAATATTTTGCAGCAAGCAGAATCATTAAAGTGACTGCTTCTGGGAAGGTTTTGCGGCAATGGTGCTGATTGACACCCCACATGCTGGTGGTTCACAAAGAAATGAAAAAAGGTATCTGGTATTTATCATTAAAGCTACATGTCCTATGGCAAAAGGAAATTATGTCACTTTTAATAATAGAAGAGGATTTGCATTTTTCAAATTTTGCACATAAAGCGAGAAACCTTACTGATTTTAATTTCTCAACACATCAAAAGTCCCAGAATTAAATATATTTGAGTAAAATGTGACCGCACCATGACAAACAGGCTTCCAGCAAGACTAAGTTCGGTTTCTGAAATATGGGTCAAGTTTGAATAAGCAAAAGTAAGAGGAACAGGACTCTAAATAGCAATGTTGAACAAAGTCAGAAATGACTAAAACAAATGGGGTCCAATGGTGACAAGACTTAACATCATTCAGTGAGGTTTCCCATAAAGAGACTAAGCCTGGTGTGAGATGAAAAAGAAGGGGAGGAAAATGGCTGGCTGCTCACACACAGAAGGTGGCTAAAGTCAACTAAAACCTTTAAGTCTTTCACATATGTTGCTATTGGGCCCCACCTCACACTTTCCATACTGGTTATAGTTGGTTTTTTAAACCCAGAAATATGACTTACTACTCTATCGTACTTACCTAATTCATCCATCCTGATTAAATTTCATTGGATTCAGTCCATCATCTCAGCCTACCAAGATTATTTTTAGATACTGATTCTGCCATAAGATTTAACTATACTTTCTTAAATCATTTCATTTTGAATTCTAACAGAATTTTATTGTTCTGTCATAAAACTAGTATCACTTACTGTTTAAAAAATAGAGAGATGGAGAAGTAGAAATAAAAATATCAAGGGGCGCCTGGGTGGCTCAGTTGGTTAAGCGACTGCCTTCGGCTCAGGTCATGATCCTGGAATCCCGGGATCGGGTCCCGCATCGGGCTCCCTGCTCGGCGGGGAGTCTGCTTCTCCCTCTGGCCCTCCCCCCTCTCATGTGCTCTCTCTCATTCTCTCTGTCTCAAATAAATAAATAAAATCTTTGAAAAAAGAAACTTAAAAAAAAAAAAAAGAAATAAAAATATCAAGAATCCATACTACCATCCAGGTAATACACCACTGTTAACAGATAATATTAAGTTTGAGAGGTTTTTATAATGCCTAAATAGAAGCATTTTAGTGGAATTATACTACACATTATTTTGTAAAATTTTCTCCAACCTCAGTATGTTATAGCTGCACAGCCTTGTATGTGGCACCACAATTTATTACCGAATTCTCTGTTTCTGGACATTATGGTTTTAACTTTGCATTATTATAATGTTGAAAGCACTGCTCTAACTTCTTCCATGTATCCATGACAATTTTCTCAGAATAATATCCTATGAATGGAATTGCTGGGTCAAAGGATGCATTATTTTTAAGGCTTCACATAGTGCCAAATTCTGCTCCAGAAAATGTTCCAATTTACATTCCTATTATTAGTATTAAGACAGTGACAGATTGGAAGCTGTCAAAATTATTGTATATTACAATCTAAATACAATTTTTTGAGCATCAACTGGATAGGGGAAATACAATTATTGTGTTTATTCAACTTACAATCCTTACTGGTGAAGTTGAGTAAAATTTTCATATATTTCTTTTATGAGATCATCTTAAAAATTACCATAGCATCTATAAGGTATCTTCATCTGAGTTATCAATAACAGTAAGGAAGAGAGCTTGGATGAGGACAGCTCCAAAAGTTAACTTTAATCTTCCAAAAAAAAATCAAAGAGGAAGAAACACTCTCTAATTCATTCTATGAAGCCAGCATTATTCTGATACCAAAGCCAGAAAAAGACTACAAGAAAACTACATAGCAATATCCCTTAGAAGCACTGATTTTAAAAAAATCAACAAAATACTAGTAAACTAATATCAATGGCATATTAAAATAGATTAGATACCATGACGAAGTGGGATTTATTCCTAGAATGCAGGGATGGTTCAGTGCATGAAAATCAATCAATGTAAACTACATTAACAGAATAAAGGGAAAAACCCACACAAGATCACTTCAATTAATGGAGAAAGGGTATTTGAAAAATTCAACAACTTTTCAAGATAAAAAACAGTCAACAAACAAGGAATAGAAGAAAACTATCTCAACATAATATAGATCCTTAGATGAAAAACCCACAGCTATCATTTTACTCAATGGTGAGACTGAAAGCTTTTCCTTTAAGATCGGGGAAAAAAGGGATGGCCTGGATGGCTCAGTCGGTTAAGCATCTGCGTTTGGCTCAGGTCATGATCCCAGGGTCCTGGGATTGAGTCCCACATTGGGCTCCTTGCTCAGTGGGGAGCCTACTTCTCCCTCTGCCTGCCACTCCCCCTGCTTGTGCTCTCTGACAAATAAATAAAATCTTTAAAAAAAAAATGCCCACTTTCATCACTTCTATTCAACGCAGTACTGGAAGTCCTAGTGAGAGCAATTAGGCAAGAAAAAGAAATAAAAGGCCCAAATTTGAGAGAAAGTAGAAGTACTACTGCTTGCAAATAACATGATTGTATATGCAGAAAATGATAAAGATTCCACATTAAAAATAAACAATGAGAATAAACAAATTCAGCAAACTTGCAGGATACAAAATCAACACACAAAAATCAGCTGATTTTTATACACTAACAATGAATAATCTGAAAAGGAAGTACCATTCCATTTATAGTAACATCAAAAATACACTTAGGAATAAACTTAACCAAAGAGACTCGCACACTGAAAACTACAAAACTGCTGAAAGAAATGAAAGAAGACACAAATAAATGGAAAGACATGACACGGAAATGTTCACAGACTGGAAGACTTACTATTGTTAAGATGCCAATACTACCCAAAGCAATCTACAGATTCAATGCAATCCCTATCAAAATCTCAATCACTTTTTTTTGCAGAAATAGAAAAATCCATCCCAAAATTGTTATGGAATCTCAAGGAACCCTGAATTGCCAAAACAATCTTGAAAAGAAGAACAAAGTTATAGATCTCACATTTCCTGATTTCAAAATTTACTACAAAGCCACATTAATCAAAACAGTGTATACTGGCATGAAGACAGACAGACCAATGGAATAGAGAGCCCAGAAATAAATCCTTACATGTACAGTGAGTTTCCACAAGGGTGTCAATACCACTCAATGAGAGAAAGGACAGTCTTCTCAATAAACAGTGTTGAGAAAACTAGGTACCCATATACAAAAGAATTAATTAGACTCTTACCCTAGACCATATACAAAAATTAACTCAATACAGATGTAAGAGCTAAAAACTCTTAGAAGAAAACAGGGGAAAAGCTTCATGACATTGGATTTGACAATGATTTCTTTTTTTTTTTTTTTTTGGTAAGATTTTATTTATTTATTTGAGAGAGAGAATGAGATAGAGAGAGCATGAGAGGGGGGAGGGTCAGAGGGAGAAGCAGACTCCCCGCCGAGCAGGGAGCCCAATGCGGGACTCGATCCCGGGACTCCAGGATCATGACCTGAGCCGAAGGCAGTTGCTTAACCAGCTGAGCCACCTAGGCGCCCTTGACAATGATTTCTTGAGTAAGATATCAAAGTATGGATGACAAAAGTAAAAAACAAATTGGACTATATCAAAATTTAAAACTTTTATACACCAAAGGACACTATCAACATGCTAAAAAGGCAATCCAAAGAACAGGAGAAAATATTTGCACATCATATATTTGCTAAGGGATTGATATCCAAGATATATAAAGAAGCCTTAAAATTCAACAATAAAAAATCAAACAACCCAACTAAAAATGGGCAAAGGATTTGAAAAGGCATTTCTCCAAAGAAGATACACAAATGGCCAAAAAGCACATAAAAACATGTTGAACATCACTAATTAAGAAATGCAAATCGGGGGTGGCACACCTGGGAGGCTCAGTCAGCTGAGTGCCTGACTCATGATTTCAGCTCAGGTCATGATCTCATGGGTCATGAGATCAAGCCCTGGATTGGGCTTCACACTCAGTGGGGCAGTCTGCTTCAGATTCTCTCTCTCTCTCTCCCCCTGCCCCTCCTCCTGCTCATGCTCACTCACACTCTCTCTTGCTAAAATAAATAAATAAATCTTTAAAAACAAATTAGAAGAAGAAATGCAAATCAGGGACACCTGGGCAGCTCAGTCGGTTAAGCGTCCCAACTCTCAGTTTTGGCGCAGGTCATGATCTCAGGGTCATGAGATCGAGCCCTGAATCGGATCCATGCTCTCAGTGCTGAGTCTCCTTGAGATGCTCTTTCTCCCTCTCCCTCTGTCCTTCCCCCACACTTGTGCTCTCTCTCTGAATAAATAAATAAAATCTTTAAAAAAATGCAAATCAAAATCACAATGAGATAACCACTTCATACCCATTAGGATGCCTATTATCAAACAACAAAACAAACCAAAAACAGAAAATAACAAGCACTGGCAAGGAAATGGAGAACGTGGAACGCCTGTGTGTTGCTGGTGGGAATGTCAAATGGTGCAGCCACTGTGGAAAATGTCATGGTTGTTCCTCCAAAAATTAAAACAACTACCATATGATCCAGTATCCACTTTTGGATATATATCCAAAACAATCAAAAGCAGGCACATGATGAGGTATTCGTACCCATGTTCATCGCAGCATTATTTACAATAGCCAAAAGGTGGAAGCAACCCAAGAATCCATCAACAAATCGTAGTATGAACATACAATGGAATATTATTCAGCCTTAAAAATGAAAGGAAACTTGGGACACCTGGGTGGCTCAGTCGGTTAAGTTTCTGACTCTTGGTTTCGGCTCAGGTTATGATCTCAGGGTTGTGAGACTGAGCCCCGCGTGGGGCTCTGTCGGCACTCAGGGCAGAATCTGCTTGAGTTTCTCTCTCCCTCTGCTTCTGTTCCTACCCCCACTCTCTCTCTCTAAGATAAATCTTCTTTAAAAAAGGAAATTTGAGGGACGCCTGCGTGGCTCAGTTGCTTAAGCGTCTGCCTTGGGCTCAAGCCATGATCCCAGGGTCCTGGGATCAAGTCCCACATTGGGCTCTTTGCCTAGCGGGGAGCCTGCTTCTCCCTCTGCCTGCTCTGCCTGCCACTCCCCCTGCTTGTGCTCTCTCTCTCTGACAAATAAATAAATAAACAAACAAACAAATAAATAAATAAAATCTTAAAAAGAAAAAAAAAGGAAATTTGACACATGCTACAACATGGATGAATCTTGAAGACATTATGCTAAGTAAAATTAGCAAATCACAAAGAGACAAATAATGTATGTTTCCACTCATATGTGGTACCACAGTCAAATTCTTAGAGACAGAAAGAAGTATGGTTGTTAGAGGCTGGATAGAGGGAGGAATGGGGAATTAGCGTCTAACGGTTCAGAGTTTTGGTTTGGGAAGATGAAAATGTTCTGGATATGAATGGTGGTGATGGTATCATATCAATGGAATATACTTAACACCAGTGAATGTATACTTAAAAAAGCTTAAAATGGTAAATTTTATATTATGCCCACTTCACTACAATTTAAAAAGCACCCCAAAAAAGAGTCAACTTTATGTCTTGAGATTTTCGATTAGCAACTTTCAAGAAACATAAGTGGGTGAGCATACAACAGGAAGATGGTGAGAAGGAGAGGATAAATTCAAACATCTCCCATTTCTGCTTTAGTGCATTATCATTAATAAAAGGATTGATCTAGAATACTTTTTAAGTTTGGAGATTTTAAAATCCAAGCTTTATCACACTGGTGAAAAGTATTACAATTCAGACGTAGCTGTATAAAATAGTGAAATAATATGCCCTGTGGCTATGCATTCAAACCTCTTACCCTCATCATTTGCCAGCTAACCTCTCTGGGTCTCAATTACTTTAAAATCAGTCAACTGAAACTGAGTATTCATTTTGCCCCAGACATTGTACAATACAGCTTTTAATAAAAGATTACAGTAAAAAAAGAAAAAGACGTAACAAAATTTATCATCTTAACCATTTTTAAAAGTACAGCTCTGTGGCATGATGTGTATTTATGTTGTTGTGCTACCATTACCAACATCCATCCATAGAATTCTTTTCACCTTGCAAAACTGAAACTGAACCTATTAAACAATAACTCCCTATTACTCCCTCCCTTCAGTCCCCTGGCAACCACCATCCTACTTCCTATCTCTATGTGCAATATTGCTTTCATGTTATATTTTCTGTTCAAAAAAGCAACACAAGAGTAGGAAAATGGCATCAGGGTGTAGACAAATAGATCGGTGAACAGAAGAGAATCCAGAAATACACCTACATACATATGGCTAATTGATTTTCAACAAGGTGCAAAGGCAATTTCTTAATTCAATGAGAAAGCAGTCTTTTCAACAAAAGATATGGAACATTTAGCTATTCATTTTAAAAACACAAAAAACTTCCATCCACGCCTCATACAATACACAAAAATTAGCTCCAAATGGATCATAGATCTAAATGTAAAACCTCAAACAAAGTTCTGGAAAAGAACAGAAGAAAATCTTTGTAGTCTTGAGACAGGCAGATTTCTTATATATAACATGAAAAACATAATTCATAAAAGAGAAAGTTGATAGACAGAACTTCATCAAAATTAAGAACTTGTGTTCTCCAAGAGATACTGTTAAGAGAATAAAAAGAAAAGCCACAGCCTAGGAGAGTATTTTTGCAAAGAATATATTCGATTCCATTTTTTCCCCTGACCCATCAACTCTGTGTTATAGAAGGGATCAACTTAATAGAAATTAACCATGGCCTGGCTGCTCGTGTGCCCACCTAGTTATGTAGGACTTTTCTTTCCTGTCTTACCCAGTATTTCCTAGTAGTTCTTGACAGTATCTCACATGAGTTCACCCACACTTCTGTCCAGAATGTGTGACACCCACCTCAGTTTATCCTTGTGATTTGCTCCCTATAAGCAGGTACACAGCACCTCAGGCTTTCCCTGTTGGCCACATCACCACAATGAAATCTGTGTCATGGCCAAGGGTGTTCCCTCCAGAGTCCCAAGTGAACCAGAGTCAGAATGTATATAACTTAGAAGTGATACAAATCACCATCCCCATTCTGCCCACTCTTTGCCATCTAAAACAAACAAACAAAAAAAACCCAACACACACACACATACACACATCTGATGAAGGGTTTATGTCCAGAAACAGACCCCACACACACCTCTCTCAAACCTCAACAATAAGAAAACAAACAATCCATTTTTTTAATGGGCAAAGATATTTCACCAAAAAAGATGTAAGGATGGCAAATAAGCACATGAAAAAGTACTCAACATAGTAAGTCATTAGTGGGGCACCTGGGTGGCCCAATCAGTTAAGCATCCAACTCTTGACTTCAGCTCAGGTCATGATTTCAAGGTCGCGAGATCAAGCCATGTTAGGCTCCACACTCAATGGGGAGTCTGCTGAAGATTCTCTCTCTCCCATTGCCTCTCTCTCCCATTGCCTCTCGCTCTGCCCCTCTCCCCACTCACACATCCACGCATGGGTTATCTCTCTCTCTCTCTCTCTCAAAAATAAATAAATAAATCTTAAAAAAAAAAAAAACGAGGGCCTGGATGGTTAGTTAAGCATCTCCCTCTCTCTCTGCCCGGCCCCTGCCCCATGCTCTCTCAAATGAATAAATAAATCTTTAAATAAAATAAAAATGTCATTAGGGAAATGTAAATTAGAACCACAAAGAGCTACCACTAATTCTAGAATGGCTAAAATGAAAAAGAGTGGCCACACCAAGTGTTGATCAGGAGGTGGAAAACTAGAACTCTCACACATTGTTGGTGGGAATGTAAAATGATACAACTACTCTGAAAAACCTGTCATGTGATCCAGCCATTCCACCTAGGTATTTACCCAAGAGAAAGCATTTGTCCACACAAAGACTCATACATAAATGTTCACAGCTACTTTATTTGTAATAGCCAAAAACTAGAAATAAGCCAAATGTCTATCAACAGGTGAATGAGCAAATCATGACAGAACCATACAATACCCAGCAAGAAAACATATTAACTAGTAATATAAACTTGAATTTCAAAATAATTATACTAAGTGAAAGAAGCCAAAGACACTGCAGAGTTTTATTTATATAAAATTCTTAAAAATGCAATCTAACCTATAGAGACAGAAAGCAGATCAATAGTTGAGTGATGGTGGCAAGATGGTAGGGAAAGAGGAAATGCAATGGAGTGAGAAGGAACTTCTAGGGGTGATGGATATACTCATTATCTTGATTATGGTGATGATTTCATGGGTGTTTGGATATGCCAAAGCTTATCAAATTGAACATTTTAACTACGAGCAGTTTATTGTATGTCAATTATAATTCAACAATGCTGGTTCTTTTTTAAGATTTTATTTATTTATTTCACAGAGAGAGAGCGAGAGAGGGAACACAAGCAGGGGGAGGGGGGGAGGGAGAAGCAGGCTTCCCGCCAAGCAGAGAGCCCAATGTGGGGCTTGATCCCAGGACCCTGGGATCATGACCTGAGCCGAAGGCAGACGCTTAATGACTGAACCACCCAGGTACCCCGAACAACACTGTTTTTAAAAAACATAAGGGCCACAGGGCGCCTGGCTGGCTCAGTCGGTGGAATGTGTGACTCTTGATCTCAGGGTCGTAAGTTCGAGCCCCACATTGGGCATAGAGATCCGCACCCAACGTGGGGCTTGAACTCACGACCCTGAGATCAAGACCTAAGCTGAGATCAAGAGTGGGACATTTAATTGACTAAACCAACTAGGTGCACCAAAAATAAAATGAAGACATATGGGCCAAAAGTACACAAAATCATAAAAAGGAATTTAAATAAATTTTATTTTTCAACTGTCAGATTTATAATTTTTACTGCAAAAAATAGAAAACTTCGGTGCATAAATATAAAAAATGAAACAATAAACTGGAGAGAAGATAACCCTAAGGTATATGACCAGCCAAACATTTATGTCTAACATACATAATTTCATAAAAACTGTAAAGAAGAAGTTGGGGTAAAAAAAAAAAAAAAAAAGAAAGAAAAAGGGAGCCTCGGTGGCTCAGGTGGTTAAGTGGCCAACTCTTGATTTCGGCTTAGGTCATGATTCTTAGAGTCGTGAAACTAAGCCCTACATTGGTCTCCACGCTCTGCTTGTCCCTCTCCCTCCCTGCACTTGTGTGCGCTCTCTGTCTCTCTCACAAAAAAATAAATAAAATCTTAAAAAAAAAAAAAAAAGGTAAAGAAAAAGACAAATAAGGGGCGCCTGGTTGGCTCAGTCAGTAGAGCATGCAAATCTTGATCTTGGGGTTCTGAGTTCAAGCCCCATGTTGGGTGTGGAGATTACTTAAAAATAAAATCTTAGATAAAATACAATGGCAAATAACCCAACTAAAAAATAATCAAAAGCAATTCACAGAAGAGGAAATATGAATAGCAATAAATATAACTAAACGGGTAACTCCTTACAAGTAAACAGGAAAAAAAATTAAAACCACAATGAGATACCGCAGTCCACCCACGCGAATGGCTAAAATTTAACTACACTGAGTATTGGCAAGAATGTGGGGCAATGTTAACTTTCATACACTGGTAACTGGCATAAACTGCTACAGATACTTCGGAGAATAACTTGGCAGTATTTATTACAGTTGAAGGCAGGCCTATATATGAACCCAGAAACTCCACTTTAAGCATATACCCTGAAGAGATTTTTGTACCCATGTATCAAGATATATTGGAAAGATGTCCACCCCAACAGTTAATGTAAATAAATGCCTCTAAATCCATTAATAAAAGAATGGACAAATGAATTATAATATATTTACATAATAAGACACTACACGCCACTGAACAACGAATGTGCCAAAGCTACACATACCAATACAGATAAATCTTAGAAACATTATGTTGAATTTATTTTTCCATTATGTTGAACTTAAAAAGCTTCTGAAGAATACATATAGTACAGCATTTAAGTAAAGCTGAAAAATACATAAAATACTAAAGACTGTATTAAAATGCACAAATGCTAAGTAAAGAGATGCAGGAGAATGATTAAATACCAAAATCAGGATGGTGGTGGGAGATAAAAGAATCTGTGAAAGGGTAGGGACATAGGTAGCTTCATCATTTAATTTCTTAGGTCATGTTCATTTTATACACTCTTTACTGCTTTGTATGTTGGAGGTATTTGACTTTTAATATGCTTCATAGTTCTGAGCAAAACTGGTTTTCAACCTAGATTCTTACACCAAGCCTAACACAAACAAGAGACAGGAGAGATCTCAGAAAGCTATCAGAGGGTATTCCTTCAGACCCAAAGTAAAGGAGTAAAAGGAGAAAAAGACTCAAGGGCTAGGGAAACAGAGAGGAGGGAGAGAAGCAAAGACAAGTACTGAAACAACAGCTGATAAAATGAAAATTAAGGGCGCCTGGGTGGCTCAGTTGGTTGAGCGACTGCCTTCGGCTCAGGTCATGATCCTGGAGTCCCTGGATCGAGTCCCGCATCGGGCTCCCTGCTGGCAGGGAGCCCGCTTCTCCCTCTGACCTTCCCCCCTCTCATGTGCTCTCTCTCTCTCTCATTCTCTCTGCCTCAAATAAATAAATAAATAAAATCTTTAAAAAAAAAAATTTTTTTTTTTAAAGATTTTATTTATTTATTTATTTGAGAGAGAGAAACAGCATGAGAGGAGAGAGGGTCAGAGGGAGAAGCAGGCTCCCCGCTGAGCTTGGAGCCCAATGTGGGACTCGATCCCGGGACTCCGGGACCATGACCTGAGCTGAAGGCAGTCGCTTAACCAACTGAGCCACCCAGGCGCCCTAAAAAAAAATTTTTTTTTAATTAAAAAAAAAAAAAGAAAATTAAAAGGGTTAACAGGTGGGGCACCTGGCTGGCTCAGTCAGTTGAGAATACAACTCCTGATCTTGGGGTTGTAAGTTTGAGCCCCATGCTGGGTGTAGAGATTACTTAAAAATAAAATATTTTTTTATTTTTTTATTTTATTTTATTTTTAAAAAATATTTTATTTATTTGACAGAGAGAGAGACAGCGAGAGAGGGAACACAAGCGAGGGGAGTGGGAGAGGGAGAAGTAGGCTTCCTGCAGAGCAGGGAGCCCAATGCGGGGCTCGATCCCAGGACCCTGAGACCATGACCTGAGCCGAAGGCAGACGCTTAACAACTGAGCCACCCAGGCGCCCCAATAAAATATTTTTTTAAATAAAATAAAAATAAAAGGGTAACAGGATAAGTACAAACCATATAAAAATACAAGAAACAAAGTGAATCTCCTACTAATTCATGCAACACATAACACTTTAGTAATTCTTTCAAAACTTTTTCTATACATCACTGCTTTATATCTTGGATATCCTTTCATACTAATACATATAGCACTACCTTATCATCTGTTTAAATTTTATTTGAAAAAATACTGAAATACAACAAAAGAGTAAAATCCACCTGCAACCCTACCACTTTAAAATTTCGTATGCAATAAAGAGGTGAAAAATCACACTTGTATTCCACCTAATTCCACTCCCAATTCCCCACCTCCAAATAACCCCTATAAATAATTTGGTACAAATGCCTTAGGTACATAAACAAAAGCTTTCCAATTCTTTGTAATAATCTCCTGGACTCAAATGTCTTATGGTTTGGGAACGTTCAAAGGGTACTTATTTTTTGGCATTTCCAAACCTAAAATATGAAAGATTTCTGGCATTCCTACTCTCCCTTAAATTAGTAAGGCTTCCCTTCTTAACTGTATACTTGCTTCCAATTTTTTAGTTTGGCAACCAAGACCAATGAAGCTGACTATAGAAAAGTGGCATGGAAAATCATTTCTTTATAATCTATACCAATTGGAAAAGAACAATAATGCTTAATCAAAACCATTTATGTTAGATCTCAAAATTATTACACAATCATTAAGCATGGAATTGTTTCACTTACGCTCCTCTTACCTAAGGACAAACTAATTTGAAGGTGGATAAATAATCAAACACTGACTACGGCTCTATTGTATCAATAAGCAAAGATAACATAAAAATTGTTTAATGTTTATCTTCTCCACTAGACAATAAACTAGGAAGGCAAGAACCACACACATCTGTTTTTTTCATCATTGTAGACCAGAACCCAGCATACTGAGTAGTATATAGCAGGTATTCTGTAATTACTTGCTTTTGATGCTTTGTACTATTATTAAAGGATTTGCTAACTTATTTTTGAAGCTTGATTAAGACAGTTTTTCAGATACGTATCTTTGATGAGAGTAAAATACAACTGTATACTAAAATTCGGGGGTGCCTGAGTGGCTCCGTGTAGGTGAAGTGTCTGCCTTTAGCTCAGGTCATGATCCTGGGGTCCTGGGATTGAGCCCCATGTCAGGTTCCCTGCTCCGCAGGGAGTCTGCTTCTCCTTCTCCCTCTGCCCCTCCCCCGTTTATGCATTCTCTCTCTCTCAAATAAATAAAATCTTTTTAAAAAGTTCTAAATAAATAAATAAATAAAACAAATTCAACTTATTTGGTTCCAGATTCTCACTGCTTCATTCAAATCCTATAAAGGAGAGCAGCATAATGTTGACCAAACTGCACTTCTGGGAATTTTTAAAAGGAAATGGTTAGATCCTATTTTTTAGGTGGGTGTTCACATCAGATTAATGATGCACTAGCCATGAATTTTGTTTGGTGGTAAATAAATATGTCAATATTCAGAATTTTACTGATATTATATTTTGATCCTCAGCCTACATCTTTTCCCCCTTAAAAGTTTTAAGCTGCAAAGGGAGTGAACAAGGTAACTTCTAAAGTTCTTCCCTCAAACATATGATTATGAAAACATGACCACCTTTTACCCAGGGACTCAAACCCAATGTGTTACAAATTCAAATCACTTTTGATATGTATGGATTTCAATAAAATGAAATACATAATTTAAATGCCAAACAATAAACCAAGTTAAAACCAATAATCAAATGAATCAAAAAAATTGTATATAGAATGATCTGTTAGTTACAACAGGTCAAACTCATTATATCCACTATATATGGATCCATATTGTTTCAACATTAAAAAAAAATTTACTGTAAATTACACTTCTAGTCTACAAAGCTCATCACAGGCTCTCTGAATCTAAACCCATACTGCAAACGCTCTATAAACATCTAGGAAACTTTTTTTTTTTCAATGAGCTGTACATTAACAGGAAAATGGTGGAAAGCTGCCCTCCATGAAAAATTTTATTTTTAATTTTTTTTAAGATTTTATTTATTTGCGAGAGAGAGAATGAGAGAGAGCAGGAGAGGGAGGAGGGTCAGAGGGAGAAGCAGACTCCCTGCCGAGCAGGGTGCCAGGTGCGGGACTCGATCCCGGGACTCCAGGATCATGACCCGAGCTGAAGGCAGTCGCTTAACCAACTGAGCCACCCAGGTGCCCCATGAAATACTTCTTTAAAACATTATTCAGGGGGCGCCTGGGTGGCTCAGTTGGTTAAGCGACTGCCTTCAGCTCGGGTCATGATCCTGGAGTTCCGGGATCGAGTCCCGCATCGGGCTCCCTGCTCGGCGGGGAGTCTGCTTCTCCCTCTGGCCCTCCCCCTCTCATGTGCTCTCTCTCTCTCTCAAATAAAAAAAAAAAAAAACATTATTCAGGATGGGCGCCTGGGTGGCTCAGTTGGTTGGGCGACTGCCTTCAGCTCGGGTCATGATCCTGGAGTCCCAGGATCAAGTCCCGCATCGGGCTCCCTGCTCAGCAGGGAGTCTGCTTC
Organism: Mirounga angustirostris; assembly: GCF_029215605.1. Taxonomy (NCBI): domain Eukaryota; kingdom Metazoa; phylum Chordata; class Mammalia; order Carnivora; family Phocidae; genus Mirounga; species Mirounga angustirostris. Next base: position 159,347,418 of record NW_026991712.1, read on the forward strand.
TCCCTCTCCCGCTCCCCCCTCTCGTGCTCACTCTTTCTCACTCTCTCTCTCAAATAAATAAATAAAATCTTAAAAAAAAAAAAAAACATTATTCAGGATGGAAAGGAAATAAAGAAATTGACACACTGGGTACCTATCTGCTACCAAAACCTATGCTAACGGTAGTGTTATACTGTCCCACTTGATATTCACAACCACCTATCGGGGAACTTTCCATTACCCCCAAATTTTATAACAAGAAAAAGATCCAAGGCAATGTTTAAGGTCACAAGAATGTTAGAATGAGGATTTATTTTTTTAGTATTTTATTTATTTATTTGACAGAGAGAGAGCACAAACAGGGAGAGCAGCAGGCAGAGGGAGAGGGAGAAGCAGGTCCCCCCACAGAGGAGGGAGCTCAATCCCAGGACGCTGGGATCATGACCTGAGCTGAAGGCAGACGCTCAACGGACTGAGCCACCCAGGCGCCCCTAGAATGAGGATTTAGAGTGAAATCGCCTAACTTCAAATCTACTTTCTACTGAATATGCTATCCATTTCATAAGACAATAAAACATAAGACTGACCAAATCTGATGTATCCACACTTACTGTTAGATCTTTATGGGATAATTTTGTTCTAGATTTAATATTTTCATTTAGCAAGTCCCTTAAACACTGAAATAAAGATTTCACTCTGAAGGAAAAAGCCAAATAAGGATAATGAACATTAACTAATGTAAACAAATAACTTCAGTTCAAATTAGTAGAGTGGTTTCCACTGTGTGGGCATTTATACTAGAGGGATAAGTAATAACCCACTGGGGGCAGAAATATAGTATTAACACTTTAAATGATTTTCAAAAACTTCATCACTTTTTTTTTTTTTTTAAAGATTTGAGAGAGAGCAGGAGAGGGGTGAGGGGCTGAGTGAGCAGCAGACTCCCCACTGAGCATGAAGTCTGATGCAGGGCTCAGTCCCAGGACCCTGGTATCATGACCTGAGCCAAAGGCACACGCTTAACCGAATGAGCCACCCAAGCGCCCCAAAAATTTCATCACTTTTATATTTTTCTGTGATTGCTTATAACATAGGTACTGCATAAATAAAACATTTATTATTCATTTATTTCAATAAGGATACACAAATGTTTGGAGACGACTTAGAAAATAGTCCTTGGCGAATGTTTTTCAACAGAATTATATAATTTTGAAGGAGAATCAAACCTTAAAGATTATCTCATTTTTTTTCCTTTTTTTAAAAAATTTTATTTTATTATGTTATGTTAGTCACCATACAATACATCATTAGTTTTTGACGTAGTGAGATTATCTCATTTAAGCAGCAATTTGAAACCCCCAAAACAAACTGATTTGGCCCAAGGTCATACATCCACTCAGTGGCACATTATTTGAAAACTTATCAAAATAACAATACAAGAAAAAGTTAACTAATGGAAAACATTAGGGTCTTTCCAGTTATTCAGCTATGACTTAGTCTTCCTAGAGTCTAGTAGCACTGGTATATAAAACATCAATATATGTTTGCTGGAAATGAGTACACGGACATTTCTCACAGCAACAATCAATCACTAATTTGTATCATATATTCCAATGGCTTCAGGTTAGGCTGCAACTAACTATGTGTCTTGAGAACCTCAAAGCAGCATGGAATCTTAAGATTACATGATCATACTCAATGATTAGACAATCACATTTTAGTGACTTTCAACTAGTAACATTTTAAAATACAGGTATGTAAAAAAAAAAAAAGTAAAGACAAACCTCAAAAGGAAAAAATTTCAAATATCTAATACATGTGAAAAAGCATGCAAATGCTGTTAAAATGAAAATTAGTAAAATGGTATAAGAGCAATTATTTGCCACTATCAGACTGGCCAATATTAAAAAGTTTAGTAACACCAGAGTTAGCAAGGATATAGTCAAACAGGGACTCCCAAACACTACTGATAGGAGTACATATGCAACTTCTTGTAGGCCAGTATCCAGCAAAATTTAAAATAAACATTCTCTTTAATACAGTAATTTCAATTCCAAGACTTTATGCTATAGGTATTAATAACCACTGCTTAATGTTTAAGGATGTTCAATGCAACCTTATTTATGATAACAATAAAGAACACAATGGCTTAATTATGATACATGCTCAACATGTGTTGATATAGAAAATTGTTCTCAATATATTAAATTAAAACCTAAACTGCAGATTTGAGCTTTTAAGAATACACAAGAGATTTAACTCTTCTGGGGAATGACTGGAGGGACTGAGGGGGCAGAAGAGGGCTTTTACTTTTTTCCTTAAGCCTTCCTGTAACATTATATATTTTGAGCATGCTTTTATAGTTGATTTTTTTTTTTTTTTTCCAGTTAAAAGAGTGTTGAGGGGCACCTGGGTGGCTCAGTCCTTAAGCATCTGGCTTAGGCTGGGGTCGTGATCCCGGGGTCCTAGGATCTAGCCCCACATGGGGCTCTCTGCTCAGCGGGAAGCCTGCTTCTCCCTCTCCCACTCCCCCTGCTTGTGTTCCCTCCCTCTCTGTCAAAAAAAAAAAAAGAGTGTTAAAGGGGGTTCTTGGGTGGCTCAGTCAGTTAATCGGCTGCCTTTGGGTCAGGACATGATCCCAGGGTCCTGGGATTGAGCCCCCACATCAGGCTCCCTCTGCTCAGCAGGGTGCCTGCTTCTCCCTCTGCCCCTCCCCCCACTTGTGTTCTGTCTCTCAAATAAATAAAAATCTTTAAAAAATAAATAATTTTATTCTTAAAAAAGTGTTGAAGGCTTTGCTACCTGCAGAATTTAAAATCAAGGTAGTTTTCAATGGAATACTATGCAGTTTTTTCTAAAATAGTAAATGTGTGTATTCCACAAGAAAGATGTCTGTAATATATTGTTAATATACAAGCTCGACACTATTTTTCTAAAAATATGTACATATATAGAAAAATTCTGTAAGTATACATTCCCAAACTGTTAACCTAAGAAAACTATTAACCTAGAAAAACATAGTACTGAAGTATAAGGGTGTGACAGTTTTCAACCTTTACTCTCTTCTTTTACATTGTTCTAATTTTTCTTTAACAATTAGAATGTATTTATGAATTGCTTGGACAATTAAAAATTCCAATCTTTAAGCAATCTTGAGAAAGAAAAACAAAGCTGGAGATAGCATTAATTCCAGATTTCAAGATATACTACAAAGCTGTAGTAATCAAAACAGTATGATACTGGCACAAATACAGGCATATAGATCAACAGAACAGAAAAAAGAGCCCAGAAATAAAGCCACGCTTATGTGGTCAATTAATCTATGATGATGGGGGCAAGAATATACTATAGGGAAAAGACAGTCTCTTCAATAAATGGTGCTGGGGAAACTGGACAGCTACATGTAAAAGAATGAAAATGGACCACTCTCTAACACCATACACAAAAATAAACTCAAAATGGACCTAAATGTGAGGCCTGAGGGGTGCCTGGGTGGCTCAGTTGGTGAAGCAGCTGGCTTCGGCTCAGGTCATGATCCCAGGGTCCTGGGATCGAGCCCCACATCGGGCTCCCTGCTCCGCGGGAGGCCTGCTTCTCCCTCTCCCGCTCCCCCTGCTTGTGTTCCCTCTCACTTGTCTCTCTCTCTCTGTCAAATAAATCTTTAAAAATGAATGAATGAATGAATGAATGAATGTGAGGCCTGAAATAATAAAAATCCTAGAAAAGAATACAGGTATTAATTTCTCTAACATCAGCCCTACCAACATTTTTCTAGATATATCTCTAACGCAAGGGAAACAAAAGCAAAAATCAACTCCTGGGACTACATCCTTTTGCACCACAAAGGAAACAATCAACAAAACAAAAAGACAACCTACTGAATGGACAAGATATTTGCAAATGATATATCCGCTAAGGGGTTAATATCCCAAATATATAAAGAACTTATTAGGGGCGCCTGGGTGGCTCAGTCGTTAAGCGTCTGCCTTCGGCTCAGGTCATGATCCCAGGGTCCTGGGATTGAGTCCCGCATCGGGCTCCCTGCTCAGCGGGAAGCCTGCTTCTCTCTCTCCCACTCCCCCTGCCTGTGTTCCCTCTCGCTGTGTCTGTCAAATAAATAAAATCTTTAAAAAAAAAAAAAGAACTTATACAACGGAACACCAAAAAAGCAAATAATCCAATTAAAAAATGGGTAGGGGACCTAAACAGACATTTCTCCAAAGAAAACACACAAATGGTCGACACACGAAAAATTGCTCAACAGCTCTAATTATCAGGGAAATGCAAATCAAAGCCGCAAGGATACCCATCTTACGTCTATCAGAATGGCTAGAATCAAAAAGACAAGAAATGACAAGTGCTGGTGAGGATGTGGGGGCAAAAGGAACCCTTGTACATGTGGTAATGTAAACTGGTATAGCAAATTTTTTTCCACACTATGGAAAACAGTATGGAAGCTCCTCAAAAAGTAAAAATGGGGTGGGGGGAATAAAAATAGAAGTAGGTATGACCCAATAATTCCACTTCTGGGTATTTTCCCAGGGAAAACAAAAGCACTAACTCAAAAAGATAAACACACCCCTATGCTTACTACAGCATTATTTACAATAAACAAGATATGGAAACAACTTAAGTGTCCATCAACAGACAAATGCATATACATACATATAATGGAGTATTACACAGCCATAAAAAAGGATAAGATCTTGCCATTTGTGACAACATGGTTGGATCTAGAGGGTATGGTGCTAAGTGAAATAGGGCAGACTGAGAAAGACAAATAACAAAGGATTTCACTCTCATGTGGATTCTAAAAAACAAATGAATAAACAAAAAGGAGAATTAGACCTATAAATACAGAGAACAAACAGATGGTTGCCAGAGGGAAGAGGAAGTAGGACAATGGAAATAAAGGGTGAAGAGGAGTGGGAGATACAGGCTTTTGGTTATAGAATGGATAAGTCATGGGAATAAAAGACAGCATAGGGAATATACTCAATGACACTGTAATAACATGTATGGTGACAGATGGTAGCTACACTTGTGAGCATAGCATAACATATAGAGAATTTGAATCACTATTTTGTACACCTGAAACTAAAGTAATGCTGTCAACTATACTCAAAATTTTTTTAATTTTAATACTTATATATACACACATACTGTATACATATTTTTCCAAAAATCAGAGTGAAACACCAGTGAGATTACATAGTGGTTTCACTTTCTTCATTTATACATCCTGTCTTAAGCTTTTAGAATGAGCACATATAAGAATCACAAAAAATTTTTAATGTAAATATTTAGGCTTTTTAAAAGATTTTAGAATTTATTTACTTGAGAGAGGAAGAGAGAGAGTGTGCAGGCACGAGCAGGGGTGGGGGGGTGGGGGGAGGAGCAGAGGGAGAGGGAGAAGCCTGATGCAGGGCTTGATCCCAGGACCTTGAGATCATGACCTGAGCCGAAGGCAGCTGCTTAACCAACTGAGCCACCTAGTGGCCCCCATATTGAGTTTTATTACTTTAAGATACCTTATGTATTTTAAGCATACATATTTAAAAAGCAAACTAAAGAAAATGAAAGCACAATTAAAAATATGCCTATTTTATACAACCATATACCATAAAAATGCAATTTCAAAACTAGGCCATTCATTCTATCGTATCTATCATACACATAATAATTCCTACGTGTGTCCGTATTAATAAAGCATTATTGTGCTGACTAATGTTACACGCTTAGGCTATTTCCTTAGGAGTAAAAATACTATGCAATCAAATGTCAGCACAATAACCTAATAGATTCCCCCCAAAAAGGACAAGCAAGGCATTAAAAAAACATATTAAAGAATTCAAACATAGCACAAAAATGAGAAGAAATAGACAAACACATTTGTAGTTCTCCAGCTAGCTATGTTGCAGAAATACAGGTAAAACTAAATGAATAACCCCTTAACTCAAGATATGTCTGAAATAGGGACGCCTGGGTGGCTCAGTCATTAAGCGTCTGCCTTCAGCTCAGGTCATGATCCCAGGGTCCTGGGATGGAGCCCCGCATCGGGCTCCCTGCTCTACAGGAAGCCTGCTTCTCCCTTTCCCACCCCCCCACTTGTGTTTCCTCTCTTGCTGTCTCTCTCTCTGTCAAAATAAATAAATAAAATCTTTAAAAAAAAAAAAAAAGATAGGTCTGAAATAGAATTCAATCTTAATTTCCAAAAAATTACAATACATGGAAATATTTTTCATATGGGACAGTAAGTATAATTCAAAACCTGCAAAAACTTTGAAGGGAAATTTTTTCATAAAAAGCTCATAGTCATGTTTTAGGCTGAAACTGGGGAATCAAAATTCAGTGGTATGCAGACATAAAGCAATCCACTCTTCCCCAGTGATTTACTTTGCTATAATGAAAGAAAAACATATGATAGGGGGTGATACCAGGTTTAGAACACGGCAAAATGTTAAATGTTCTGGACCGGCTAAGTTTGGCAAATGCTGCACAACACTTAATGCTCTCTAGGAGACTCACAGTGCATCCTAACATATATAAGATGACACATTAAAAAACATTTATCCCAACTTACATGAACATACAATCCTTACTTCAAGAAGTACTTACTAATACACAGAACTCATGGAACAAAAAACAGTTTAGGAAATGCTGATATAGGAAAAAGAGCATGGACTTAGGAATCTGAAGACTGCCACAGCTTACTAACTGTGTGACCCTGGGAAAGTTACTTTATTTCCCTGAGTCTCAGTTTTCTATCTGTAAAATGAAAATAACACCATCTAGGGGTGCCTGGGTGGCTCAGTCGTTAAGCGTCTGCCTTCGGCTCAGGTCATGATCCCAGGGTCCTGGGATCGAGCCCCACATCGGGCTCCCTGCTCGGCAGGAGGCCTGCTTCTCCCTCTCCCACTCCCCCGCTTGTGTTCCTGCTCTCACTAACTCTGTCAAATAAATAAATAACATCTTTTAAAAAAAAAGAAAGAAAATAACACCATCTACCTGAGTGCTTGGCACATAAAAGATTGATAAGTAAATAAATAGTCCCTCTAAATTTTTCACATAATGGCTTATAACTGGCTTTAGTGAGCAATGAGAGCTTGAGGGATCTTTTTATACCATCTTGCCCAATCCCTTATCTATGTACAAGTTTTCCAGTTTGATGTCAATCATATCCAAAATAAATGTTTCAATCTGGCTAAGCAAACTCTGTTAAAAAAAAAGGGGGGGGGCTTTACTTTAAATATTTGTGGAATATAGATAACCATGGGAAATTTTTTTTTTTAAGATTTTATTTATTTATTTGAGAGAGAGAGAGAGAAACAGCATGAGAGGGGATAGGGTCAGAGGGAGAAGCAGGCTCCCCGCTGAGCTGGGAGCCAGATGTGGGACTCGATCCCAGGACTCCGGGATCATGACCTGAGCCGAAGGCAAGTCGCTTAACCAACTGAGCCACCCAGGCGCCCAACCATGGGAAATTCTTAAAAAGCATAAATAAAATTAATTTCTACTCTTTTAAAGATTTTATTTACTTATTCATGAGAGACAGAGAGAGAGGCAGAGGGAGAAGCAGGTTCCCTGCTGAGCAGGGAGCCTGACGCAGGACTCAAACTCGATCCCAGGACCCCCGGATCATGACCTGAGCCGAAGGCAGACGCTTAACCATCTGAGCCACCCAGGCGCCCTAATTTCTACTCTTTAGTAATCAAGATAACAAAGAATAAGACCGGATCTCTACTGGGAAGCAACATAAACTGGCTAACCAAAACATGTCCCTATTTCTTAATAAAGACAGGTAAGACTTGGTACTCTCAAGAAGTCTAGTCAGGGATTTAAGGAAGGGAGGAGATAAAAGATCAACAAATCTTGGGGCGTCTGGGTGGCTCAGTCGTTAAGCGTCTGCCTTCGGCTCGGGTCGTGATCCCAGATCGAGCCCCACATCGGGTTCCCTGCGCCGCGGGGAAGCCTGCTTCTCCCTCTCCCTCTCCCCCTGCTTGTGTTCCCTCTCTCGCTATGTCTCTCTCTGTCGAATAAATAAATAAAATATTTAAAAAAAAAAAAAAGATCAACAAATCTTGATTGAATACCCAGTAAGTGTCAGGGACAATTCTAGGCACTGGGCAAACAAGACAATCAACACCCTCATGATGCTTACATTCCAGATGCAGAGACAGACAGAGAGACAGACATATTTGTCATAGACATCAGATAGTAGCTGGTGATTTAAAGAAACAGAAAGCAGTGTTAAGGAGTTGGAAGATGGGGAAGCGTTAAGATAAGACAGTCAAGGAAGGCCTCTGGGAGAGGTGACAGGTGTCTAGAACTAAGTGAAAACAAAGCACACTTCAGTTTACCAATGCCTTTGCAGGCTTGAAATAAATGGTGCTTTGTATTAGACTTTTTATTAACATTGTTCAGAAGAGCATGATCCACAGGTAGACACAGGAATCACTACTATAAAAGAGACTGGGTGGTACCAAGTACATGACAGCATCCAAAGTTCTCACTGCTTCACAAGTCACATTTATAATTACATTTTGGTCATAATGCAGTGCAATGCTAGCTTCTGCCATTATAACTACCTGTCATCTAGTCTCTAGACATCTCCCAAGAGAAGGCAGCACAAAAAAGAAAAGGTAAAGTATTAAAAATCCTTTAAAATAAAGAGCAAGAGCTCAAGAGTTTTCATGACCACCAATCTCAAGGAGTTAGGAAGACTGATTCCTCTCCAGCTCAACATCTTCAAACTGTTACCTTATTAGGTTGCTAACTCTTCCTCAATACTATAATGCCTCCAATTTTCTCCCTCCAACAACATTACTCCTCGTTCCGCCGATGTAAATGTGTACATTATTATATGAATGTAGGCTAAGTTGACAAGTTATGTTTCCAAGAAATGAGCCAAGTGTCCTCTCCTGTTCCTTTACAGTAATTTCTTATGATAAAGTTGCTTTTTAACATACCAGATTTTACATCAAGTGTTCTTTTTGAAGTACTCACCTCTTGAGTATATCATGAAGTTCTACATATAATTCATTCAACAAATTAGTTTTATGCCAGGCACTGTATTAATTGCTAGGTACCAAGTATACAAAAAAGACTAAACAAGACCCCTGCTCAGGTTGGCTTACTAGTCAATAACAGACAAAAACCAGAAACAACTGTTCAGGTACCACACCTACATAAAAGATGTACATTAAGTGAAAGAATCACCTCATTCTGTCTGCTGAAAAAAGAAAACACTTCTGAAAGACTTAAAATCTGAACCTGTTCTTAAAAGATAAATAGGCAGATGGGGAAGGGAGGACCTTGAGGTTAATTAGGCCAACTGAGAGATGGATACTGTAGTGAAGGTAGACTCCCCCACACCCCCCGCCCTGCCAAAAAAAGAAGCTGGAAAGGTGGGAGCTAGGAGCTGGTAAAGGGGGAGGCAGTGTCCAGATTCTAAAAGGCTTTGTCTGCCAGGCTAGGCTAGTAAGTCAGAATTTTATCTCGTCTTTGGAGTAAGAAACTATTTAAGGGGCACCTCAGTGGCTCAGTCGTTGAGTGTCTGCCTTCGGCTCGGGTCATGATCCCAGGGTCCTAGGACTGAGCCCTGCATCGGGCTCCCTGCTTCACGGGAGCCCGCTTCTCCCTCTCCCACTCCCCCTGCTTGTGTTCCCTCTCTCGCTGTGTCTCTGTCAAATAAATAAATAAAAATTTTTTAAAAAAAGAAACTATTTAAGAATTTTAGGGAATATAGTGCCTAATGAGACTATATTTACAATTTAGAAAGAATACCAAGATGGACTGTAGATGAAGCCAGTCAGAAAGCAAGAGAATTAGTGAAAACATTGCTCCACTGACATTATGAAGGCTGAACTAAGACAGTGACAGCAAGAAAAGCAAGAGTTAAAAGCATAGGTATGTTCAAAGTGTCAAAAGAACACAAACATCTAAGAGGAAATTTATCTAGTGAAATCAGAGAAAGCTTCACAGGGGAGGTGGTATTTGCACTGGGCCCTAAACAAGGAAAATTTGCCCTACAGAAAATGAGAGAAAAGGACAGAACAGCACAGTGAAAGGGAAAGACAGAATGCTTAATGACCTGAGATCTTGTAAAAGTAGCAATTCTATCCTTTTGGAGATCAAGCAGTTGGTAAATATTTACTGAAAGCCTAAGACAGGCCTCGGATCTTGAAGAATCAAATGAAAATTAAGATCACCTTTCCCAAAATAACACACTTGGAAATTCACAGGCAAAATTTTAATCACAGGAGTAACTGAGATCACATTTGGTCCAAGAACCCCAAGTACAGTACCCCTAAAGAAGAGTAGGATTATGGTGATGGGACTGGCTTGGTTAAGAGCTGATAAGTAAACTGGGGGTAAGGTGGTGAAGACTTTTTATTCTCAAGTTAAGAAATCTGGGCAACTCGACAATTCCGGGAACATTGTTTTTTTTACAGATTATCTTATTTAGTCCATACAACAATACATTTACATGGATAACAAGTACTATTATTATTCTACTTGCCAATGAGAAAACTAAGAGTTAAAGAAAGTAACATACCAAGGTCACATCTCTAGCTTAAATGGGGAAGCCAGTATGCCTATCTGACTTAGACCCTTTGTACTCAGTCACTGACCTAGGAGAAACTTAAATATATGCTGTAATTACTTATTTTAACATTTAAAAATCTATAAAGTCACTATTAGACTAGAACCTAGAACTGTTTCATATAAACAAGGTTTACTCATAAAACTACTTTGTCTGGTATTCTCAAAGTATAATCATTCATCCAATAATTTCAAGTTTGTTAATGTTACTTAAAAAACCTTCAAAATATGTATTACAAAGAAACTACCAGTTGTAAAACTTTAGGAATCATGATGCCCAAAATACAGCAGAAACTTGAGAGGATATTAGCAATTTTTCAACAAAACAAAGACTTGTTTTCTGGAGTTAATCTTATCCACACCATTTGGAAGACAATGTTTTCAGAAAAGGAATTAAGGGAAAGGAGGGAAAAGCCATATCCCACTGTCATTGAATACAAATGTTCACTGAATACAAGTTCATCTAAGTATCATTTTCTTAGTAACTATTACTTCTGAAGTTTCATTTTTATCATCTTCACAAACTTCTGAAAATTGAAAACATGCCCAGAATGAGACAAGCTCTCTATCCTTTCATATGTTGGTTTATTTCTTGATCTGGTGCAATTCCAAAGATAGAGCCATACTGCAAGAGCTAGAGAGAATATGGTCCCAGCCTGTTGCAGGAGGGATCTACTTGGTACAACCTAAGTCTCTGGAACACTTCTAAACTAAATACCTGATGGGGCACCTGGGTGGCTCAGTTAGTTAAGCATCTGCCTTTGGCTCAGGTCATGATCCTAGGGTTCAGGGATCAAGCCCCTAATCGGCTCCCTGCTCAGAGGGGAGTCTGTTTCTCCCTCTGCCTCTGCCCTGCCACCTGCTTGTGCTCTCTCTCTTAAATAAATCAATAAATAAAATCTTTTAAAACCCCCAAAAAACTAAATACCTGATGAAAATACTTTTGTGGTAGTTAAGTATCCCAGAGAGCACAAGCCAAGCTACCTACCTTTACATATTAAGTGCTCCTAGAGGGCATGTTCCTATGGCTAGCACTTAGTGCGATGTCAGGCACACCACAGTGAGTGGATGAATAAATCTTATTCTGCCTTTCAAATGTGAAACCAAGAGCTATTCAACCAAATTTGAATGGTGATATTGTTCCTCCTTCATCATAAAATTATGAACAAGGACACCCTGAATTGATTTTATCTGAGCTATTGAAAAAAAAAAGTGACAAAAATATTGTGACAAATATTGTGAAGAGTTGTATATAAACTTTCTATTCTACTGTTTGTATAAAGCATTATAAGGAGATAAAGGCCAGAAAACAAAATAAATTCCACAGGCACGGTTTGCCCAAGGTTATTAGCTAATAAGTGGTAGAGTTACAATTAGGACCCAACTAGCTCTCAATCCAATGTGCTTCCTATTATAACATATCGTCATCATAGGAACTTCTTTCTTATTTCATTTATTAGTCCAAAAAAATATTTTGGGAAAAATTTTAGGCCAAAAGGAAAACTCATAGAAAAAAATTATAAAAGTATTTTCCTTCTTAAATTCTTCTGTGGCCTTACATTTCTAGGTGTCACCAAGACTCAAGATATTAAAACATTGTTAAAATGAGATGAAAGCTGAAAGCACCAGGCATAAACAAACAAACCAAAAAATATATATATATATATATATATATATGGTATCCTCTGACAAGCTTCAATTTGACTAGTTACATCCATTCTTGTTATCTTTCTAAGATAACAACACAAGCTAAGAAGGATTCCCCCAAACCCACATTTCTTCTCCTGTCCTCCTCCTCACTCCTCCTCCTTGTCCAATTGGCTCCCCATTCTCCCAAAGCTTCAACTTTCCTTCTCATCTCTACCTTTTGGCGCTGAAATGCTCTGCTCCTCTCTCCTCCCCTCCCCCAACATTCCCATGACTCATTTTTATCCTTTCAGACATAGGGGCTCCCTGGACCACCCTATCTAAAGTGGCCTCTCCCAGTTACTTCTAAGTTCGTAACTACAACCCATAGTTAAACTTTTAATTTATTTTTACTAGTTAACTGCCGTTCCCATCAGGATGTCCCAGGATGGCTTTCCCCTCTCAACTGTCTCTACAACACCTCCTTTTCCATCATTACCAAAACTGTTTTTTGGAAATACTGTTATTTCTATCACCTCCTCCCAACTGTAAGCTCATCAAGGGTAAGTGCTGTCTTACTCATTTCCTCAGCACTTGGTAAAGTGCCTGACACCATCCAATGCAGTCAGTAAAAGTTTGTAGAATAAATGTGTGTAGTAAAGTAGGAAGGTTCATTACTAGGGAAGAAGCAAAAGAACAATTACACCTCCACACTTCCTAGTGCAGGGAAATGCTGCAGAGTGTATACATAAAAACTATAATGATACAATGTATTAGCAAGGACAAAATTCCATTTGAAAAGGTGAGATGTCTCTAGCTCAGCAGAGTGGATGAAGAAAAGCAATCAAGCAAGTCTACTTCTTATTTTCCACTGGACCAACAGAGCAAACTGTCCCCTAAAATTACAACTTTGGAACACTGCAATTTATTCAGCACACTCAACTACTCATCAAGAGTCCAAGTACCAACATACTACTATTATTTTGCATTTTCTAAGATACACCAGGTGAGGAGCAGAGGGTTGCCCTGAAACCTGGTAGAACAAACCGTAGAAGTAATAATGGCATATCTTTAAATTTATAGAGAAAAATCTCGAAGTGGCCATGGAGACCAAACTAAACATACCAATAAATATGTAACCACGGGTTAGGACCCGCTACAGCACAGAAATGGTCATACCACTGCCAAAAGAGACCACACTCCACATCTTTCTCAATCCTCTTCTACTCAAAGACCGTAATAACCACTACAAAGCTCCATAGCCTCATTCCTGGTAGCACAATCCTCAAAGGAATACAGAAGAGGCGAAAGAACAGTTTAACAATCTCCCCCTTCCCCGCCTCAAAGAAAAATAAATAAATAAATAAATATAAAATAAAATAAAATAAGGAAAAAAAAAAACAACAACCAATGGGCTCCACAATCCCTAATGAGAAAGCCCTAGACGCCTTTCAAAGCCAACTGTCAGACCTTTTAGGGGCCCACATGACGTTGACTCCAAAGATAAGTCTCTGGCCCCAACACATATCTCCGGATTATTCAGGAAAACCCAGGTTTTCCAGTTTGGAGAAATGCACTCAAAAAAGGATCTCCCAGCAGGAACGAGCAATCAATCTCTCAGGAGGCAATGGCGCTCCAACCACCCGGCAGGGGGACAGGCAACGGCGACAGGGCACGGCCCTTCCAGGGAGCCGCCGGCGCCCTCCGGGCTCTCAGTCTGGCCCAGCGCAACCCGCCCTGGCGGTGGCCAAAGTCGGGCAGTGGTGAAGGGGGGCCAGCGGTCGAGCTTCCCAAGCTGGGCCTTCCCGGCCCGGGGGCGCGGCGAGACACGAAGGTGGCGCCTTTCAGTCCGGCCCCGGCTGCGGCAACGGATCCGGGGGCCTCTTCCCCTGGCCTCCCCACCCCGCCGCCCTCAGCCAGCCAGTCAGCCCCTCACCTGGCAGAAGCTCCGGCAGTAGTTCAAAGATGAGACCTCCGACACCTCCTGCTCCCTCAGCTCTGTTTCCAGCTGCCACAGACACGGTCGCAGTCCCGGGGCTCCCGGCGCCGGAGATGTAGGGCGATGACCCCGAGCCATGGACTCAGTCTCGGTTCCGTCTCCGGCTCCCGTTCCCGCCGGAGCCTCAGCCCCGGCCCCGGCGGCGACGGCGGCGTCTCCCTTTCCGTCCGCCATCTTCCCACGGCCCAGCAGCGCGTAGGCAACCAAGCCACGTGATTCAGACTTGGCCCCGCCCCCGGCCGACCGCACGTGGTGACGCACTCCTTGGCGACGCGGGCGCCGACCGGATTCCGTCACGGGGACTCAGGGTGTTCCTCCTCTCGGCGGCCTTCCTAACAGCCGCCCTGGCAACAGCTTGGAAGCAACTGGCCTCACTCCTACCTGTCTCAGCCTTTCCAGACTCTTTGGAGTCACGGAGTCACCGGGCCTGACATACATGTAGACATAACCTAGATATGAGAGGGATGACACTTGAGCTGCTATCTAAAGAACGAGAGAAAAGCATCCCCAGTAGAAGGAACATAAGCAAAGGTTATGAAGCTGAAATGAAGACTAGTTCCGTGAGAAGGTGGTTTATAACAGTGGGCGTTACAAATCAGTAGGGGAAGGATGAACTCTTCAAGAAATGGTGCTGAAAAAATTTTTTCCAGTAGGAAAAAAATAAAATTAGATTTCTACTTCAATCCATATCCAAAAATAAATCCCAGATGGATTAAAGGCCTCGAAATATTTTTCAGGAAATATATCTGTGTGATATCAAAATCAGGAGGAATTTCTTAAATAGGATCCAAAAAGCACAAACCATGTAGGAAAATACTGTTAGATTTGACTGCATTAAAATTTGTTAATTCCGTAACAACGTAAGTTTAAAAAGATGCAACACAAAAGCCAAAAACTAGATGGTATTCATATATACAAAACCATCAAAAGATTAATATCCAAAAAATTTCCCAAAATCAAAAGGAAAAAAAGCATACAATCCAGTAGAAAAGTGAATAAAGGATATACAGAACTAGTTCACCAAAAAAGGTATATGAATGGCCAATAAACCCATGAAAAGATGTTTAACTTCACTGTTAATTATCAAAGTACAAATTAAAAACAATATATGGGGCACCTGGCTGGCTCAGTCAGAACAGCATGTGATGATCTCAGGGATGTGAGTTCAGCCCCATGTTGGGTGTAGAGATTAAATAAACTTAAAATACATGTAGATATAATTTCATATCCATTAGATTGGCAGAAATTTTAAAATTAGTACCGTGTTTTAGGATTTAGGAATATGGAATTTATATATTGCTGGTGGAGGCACTTACTGGTACATCACTTAGAAGAATGTGTAATATTTAATAAAATTGAAGATACATGTCCTGTGACTCAGCAATTCCTAATGATAATAATAAGAGTTGATATTCATTGAGATTTAATATGTCAGGCACTTTTTAAGGTTCCTTACATATTTCAACACATTTAATCCTACTAACAATACCATGAAAAGTTACTATTATTACTTTCATTTTATAATTCAGGCAACAGTCACAGAGAATTTAAGTAACATGACCAAAGTGACAGAACTAGTAAGTTATGGTGCCCAGAATTCAATCCCAAGTAGTCTGCTCCAAAATCTAACCTCTTTTTATTTTAGATAGGGGCAGGAGAGAGAGAGAGAGAGAATCTCTCTGGCACGGAGCCCAGTGAGCTTGATCACACGACCATGAGATGATGACCTGAGCCAAAATCAAGAGTCCATCGCTTAACTGACTGAGCCATCCAGGCACTCCCAGAATCTGACCTTTTAACCACTATGTTGCTGATGTTCATTGCAACACTATTATAATGATAAAATATCAAAAAGAGCCTAAATGTTCAACAGTAGAGAGATGGATAAACAAATTATGGTATACTCACACATGGAAATATACAGCCAGTAAATGAATGAATGAAAGCTTCAGATATTAGCATAGTAAACTGCATACATCCACATTGATGATTAGCACCTACTGTGTGCTGAACACTTTCCCAGGTAATAGAGATTCAGAGAACAACATATTCTAATGGACAAATGTGACTAAATATTAATGGGTTAGATCTAGGTAGTGGACACATGGTTTTCTATAATATTCTCTGTACTTTTTTGGTATCTTTAGAATATAAATAATTAGGTTTTTAAAAAGGCAGGATTGGTGGAGTGGAGAGAAGGTCAGTGTATCTGTAGTGTGGTTCGAGACAGGGAAGGTGGTGAGGAGAAAAGGACCAGATAATATAGGATTTTATAGCTCAAGGCAAGCAGTGGGGATTTAAAGTGTGACAGGTAGGGGCACCTAGGTGGATCAGTCTGTTAAGCATCTGACTCTTGAGTTTGGTTCAGGTTGTGGTCTCAGGGTTGTGAGATATAGCCCCCATGTCGTTAACAGGCTCCGCACTCAGCAGCGAGTCTGCTGGAGATTTCCTCTCCTTCTGTCCCCCCTCCCACTCGTGCTCTCTCTTACTGTCTCTCTCAAATAAATAAATCTTATAAAGTGTGACAGGTAACCACTGGAAAGTGTTAAGTGGTTGTATGATATCATCTGATTTATACCCTTGCTGCCACCATATGCAGAATAGGTGGTGGGAGGCAAGAATGAAGCTATTGTAGCAGTCCCAATTGTGAAGGTAAACAGATTAAGAAAACATTTTGGAAGCAGAACCAACAGACAACGCACTGGTTATGAGGAGTGAGGGAAAGAGGAATCTGAAATGGCCACATGGCTTTGGGGTTGAATGGTTGGCAATGATGCTTACCGAGAAAAATGAAGAATTAGAGAAAGAACAGGTTGGGGAAAAGGGGAGAGAGAACCAAGAGTTCTGCTTGGGATAGGTACAGGTTAATTTTAATTTTCCTGTAAGACATCCAAATGGATGTACTTGGATATATGTCTTTGGAACTTCAGGGAGGGCAGGGCTGGATATGCAGAGCCATGTTATGTTCCTGCTATTAAGACAACAACAACAGAGAAAACCACAAACCTTCTTTGACTCCACCACATCCTCCTCTAGTTTCCGTCCCATTTCTCTGCTCTCTTTTATAGAAAAACTCCTACAGAGAGCTGGCCAAACCCTCCATTTGTACTTTTCTTCTCATTCTCTCTTGAACACTTTTCAGCCAGGCTTTCATCCCCACTCCTAACTGAAACTGCTTTTTTAATTTTTATTTTATTTTTTTAAAGATTTATTTTATTTACTTATTTATTTATTTGTCAGAGAGAGAGCACACAAGCAGGGGGGAGCAGCAGGCAGGGGGAGAAGCAGGCTTCCCACTGAGCAGGGACCCTGACGCAGGGCTCGATCCCAGGACCCTGGGATCATGACCTGAGCCAGAGGCAGACACTTAACTGACTGAGCCACAGGCGTCCCTGAAACTGCTTTTTTTTTTTTAAAGATATATTTTTTTAAGATTTTATTTATTTATTTGACAGAGAGAGAGCGAGAGAGGGAACACAAGCAGGGGGAGTGGGAGAGGGAGAAGCAGGCTTCCCGCAGAGCTGGGAGCCCGATGCGGGGCTCGATCCCAGGACCCTGGGATCATGACCTGAGCCGAAGGCAGACGCTTAACGACTGAGCCACCCAGGTGCCCCTGAAACTGCTTTTTTTAATGTTACCAGTAATTTCCATTTTTGTTGAATCAAATGGCAAATTATCAGTCCTTTATCTAGTCTCTTGGCAGTGTTTGGGCTTCTTGATCATTCCACAACATTGGATTTCACTTGGCTTCCATGTCTCCATATTCTCCTGGTGTTTCTTCCTGGTTTCTTTTCTTGCTCTCCCTTCTCTTTCTAATTTCTAAATGTCACAAGCACAGCCCTTCAAACTTTTTTTTTTAAAGATTTTATTTATTTATTTGATAGAGAGAGTGTGGCCAGTGGGGAGGAGCAGAGGGAGAGGGACAAGCAGACTCCATGCTGAGCACAGAGCCCAACACGGGGCTCAATCCCACGACCCTGAGATCATGACCCGAGCTGAAATCAAGAGTTGGACACTTACCTGACTGAGCCACCCAGGCATCCTAACCTTTCTTTCTACACTCATTGCTATACTCACCCAGTTCTAATACCATTTACATACTTATGTCCATTAATATTATCCAAAGGCACCATGCCCTGGCAAAAATCTCTCTCTCTCTCTCTCTCTGTACACATACACATACACACACACATACACTCTATAACTATATTAAAGAACACAGGTTTCTCTGTCTTTCAAGATCTAGCACTCACCACAAAGTACAACTCTAAATATTTGCTTTTGTAACTACCACTATTTAAGCTCAGGAACATCTTTTCCATATCTTTTGCTCTATGTCCTCAACTGAAAGGCACCAAAAGAATTGAAAGCAAGGACTTGAGCAGTTATTTGTATACTCATGTTCACAACAACATTATTCATGATCACCAAAAGGTGGAAACAACCCAAGCATTCATTTTCAACCCAAGATGAATGGATAAACAAAATGTGGTGTATACATACAATGGAATATTACTTGGTCTTGAAAAGGAAGGAAATTTTGACACATGCTACACAATAGATGAACCTCAAGGACATTATACTAAGTGAAATATGTAAGTCACAGAGACAAATACGTGATACTACCTATGTGAGGTACCCTAAGATTTTAAAAACAGAGACAAGAAGTAGAACAGTGGTTGCAAGTGGGAGAAGGGAGAATAGGGAGTTAGTATTTAATAGGCACTGAGTTTCAATTTAGGAAGATAAAAAAGTTCTGGAGATGGATGGTGGTGATGGTTGCACAATAATGTGAATATGCGGGACACCTGGGTGGCTCAGTCGTTAAGCGCCTGCCTTCGGCTCAGGTCATGATCCCAGGGTCCTGGGATCGAGCCCCGCATCGGGCTCCTTGCTCAGCGGGAAGCCTGCTTCTCCCTCTCCCACTCCCCCTGCTTGTGTTCCCTCTCTCACTGTGTCTCTCTCTGTCAAATAAATAAATAAAATCTTTAAAAAAAATAATGTGAATATGCTTAATGCCACCGAACCATATACTTAAAAATGGTTAAATGGCGGGCACCTGGGTGGTGCAGTTGGTTAAGTGTCTCACCCTTGGTTTCCACTCAAGTCCTGATCTCAGGGTCGTGAGATCAAGCCCTGTGTCTGGCTCAGGGCTCAGCGTGGAGTCTGCTTGGGTTTCTCTCTCTCTCTGCCCCTCCCCCCCAGATAAATAAATAAGTCTTTAAAAAAAATGGTTAACTGGTAAATTTTACATTATGCATGTTTTATCACACACAAAAAAACTGAGGGGTGCCTGGGTGGCTCAGTCGGTTAAGTGTCTTCCTTCGGCTTGGGTCATGATCCTGGCGTCCTGGGGTTGGGTTTCCTGCTCAGCAAGGACCCTGCTTCTCCCTCTCCCTCTGCCCCTTCTCTCCTGCTCGTGCTCTCTCCCATTCTCTCTCTCTCAAATAAATAAATACAATCTTTTGTGTGTGTGTCTGTGAGTAAAGCGAGAAGTTTATTTAAAGTGAAGGTACAGAAAAAGCTCTCAAGAGTGAAAGGTTGCCCAATAAATACAATCTTTAAAAAACAAAACAAAACCGAAAGGCAACTGCATCCTAATGCCTTTACGGTTTTGGGTGGAACCACTTAAGAGAAACAGGTACCGCTTTGCAGTGCCAAGAGAATGTGAACAGCAGAAGTACTTAGGTAAGAGACAACACAAATTAATCTGTCATACTCTTCCTCTTAGAGCACAAATGCAACATATTCTTGCATAACCAAGTATTATTTCTCAGTAATAGTGAATGTTCCTTTTTTAAAATTGCTTCTTTTCATGTTCAAATTCATGGTTCAGAAACAATTGATGAATTAGCACAATTTTCCATAGTGGCTGAAGAAAATTTTGCAATACTAAACAATTCTTTTGACGCTTAAATTTTATATTCATATGTAACTTGTAACATAGGTGGAGAGACTGATTCTTTATATTGTCAATAGATAAGCAATGAGTTGGGAATATATTGGGAGTAACTTTATTTGTATAAAAATATTTAATAAGGCAAAAAATAAAGTAAAAAAATATTTAATAAGGCAATTTGGTTTTTAAAGGATAACTTTCTATTTCCAGCATTGTTTATATAATTTTTATTTGAAATTCTGATATTTGGGGGGGGCACCTGGCTGGCTCAGTTAGTAGAGCATGCAACTGTTGATCTCAGGGTTGTGATTTCAAGCCCACACTGGGTGTAGAGATGACTTACATAAGTAAATCTTTAAAATTCTGATATTTTTGTATTTTATTTTGCATTTTAATGGGTAATTTGAATATTTTAAGACAAAAATAACATTTAAAACACAAAAAACAATTTTTGGCAGTTTATAAATATAAATTTAAGATTTTATTTATTTATTTATTTGACAGAGAGAGAAAGAGCACACAAGCAGGGGGAGCAACAGAGGGAGAGGGAAAGCAGGTTCCCTGCTGAACAGAGAGAGCCCAATGGGGGCTTCGATCCCAGAACCCAAAGGCAGACACTTAACCGACTGAGCCATCCAGGAGCCTCTAGTTATAACTTCTAAATAGCTAAACATATGGCATATGGATGGCCTTCTGTGCTCTTATTCCTGACATCACAAATAATAAGAGTGAACCTACTATTACCACTGTCCTGACATCCAGACTCTGCCTCCTGTCTCCTCTACATATCTAACAAGCATCTCATACAAAACATGCCCCAAACTTTGCCTTTCCCAGTAAATGACCGTGTACTCATTCAGCTGCATAAGCCAAAGACTTTTTTTTTTTCAAAGATTTCTTATTTATTTATTTGACAGAGAGAGAGAGACAGGGAGAGAGGGAACACAAGCAGGGGGAGTGGGAGAGGGAGAAGCAGGCTTCCCGCAGAGCAGGGAGCCCGATGCGGGGCTCAATCCCAGGACCCCGAGAGCATGACCTGAGCCGAAGGCAGCGGCCCAACTGACTGAGCCACCCAGGCGCCCCAAGACTTTGGAGTCATGCTCATCTCCATTCTCTCTCACACACTCCTTATCTAATCCATGCCCTAGACTGAAAATATATTCTCAAATCGAATCCATTCTTACCTCTTCAGCTCTACCCCACAGACTTCTTCACTAGTATCCGCTCCCCCCACCCCCGCCCGCCGCCCGCCCCGCCCCGGCATCTAAACATAGGTGATAATCCTCCTGGTGAACTAGCTACTTCTATTCTTGTCCTTCTGCAGTCAATTCTCCAAACAATAGCCACATTGATACTTTTAAGACATAATACAGATTGCATCCTTGTGCTCAAAATACTCCAGTGGCTTCCCATCATCCTTACCAGAGCCCACAAAGTCCTACCTTACTGGCCCCTGCTACCTCTCCAAATTCACTTCCCCACCACTTCTTATTCACTCCATTGTGGCTCCAGGCACAATGGCCTTAGCATGCTTGAACAAGACAAACCAGGTCCATGACTTTCGCACCTACTTATTCCTTTCTCTAGTGTACGTTTCCTTTTCTCATTTTATTCAGGTTCAAGTATCACCTCAGAGCGGCATTTCCTCATGACCCTATCTGAAATAGCTTTCTCTATCCCTTTCTCTTCTTTAAATTTTTCAAATTAATTGGCTTTACCTTATCATTATTTTGTGTGTCTCCCCTTGCCAGGAGGTAGATTTGTTTGTTGGTTTTTTCTAATTGAGATATAACTGACGTATAACAGAAGGTAAGGTCTTTGAAAGTAGGGTGACTTACTTTATCAATGCTGTAACCCTAGTGCCTCTGGTACAATAGGCCCTGGCATATTGTGGGCAACTGTATGTTAAATGCAAGGAGAAACTTTAAAAGTTTGAGTGTTTAAATGGAATTGGAGGAGGGGCGCCTGGGTGGCTCAGTTGGTTAAGCGACTGCCTTCGGCTCAGGTCATGATCCTGGAGTCCCTGGATCGAGTCCCGCATCGGGCTCCCTGCTCGGCGGGGAGTCTGCTTCTGCCTCTGACCCTCCCCCCTCTCATGTGCTCTCTCTCATTCTCTCTGTCTCAAATAAATAAATAAAATCTTTAAAAATAAATAAATAAATGGAATTGGAGGAGCTCTCCTAGGGAAAGTGTGAATTAAGGGTCACAAACTCATTCTTTTTTTTTTTTTTTTAAGATTTTATTTATTTACTTGTCAGAGAGAGACAGAGCACAAGCAAGGGGAGTTGCAGGCTCCCCGCTGAGCAAGGAGCCCGATGCAAGACTCGATCTCAGGAGCCCGGGATCATGACCTGAGCCGAAGGCAGACACTTAACCGTCTGGGCCACCCAGGTGTCCCCCAACAAACTCATATTCTTATACACCTTTGGCAAATAACCTCAGTGAATGAAGCAGGCTGGATATCAGGTATTTGAAATAATAAACTGATTAAGAAATGACCCAGGCCACAAGTACTCAGCTCCAGCAAATTATTGCTATGGGAGAATGTAGATCCCATTTTGTTAGATCTTCGAATTCTCCCAGAGAAATTGGAAATCCAGGTTTTTAAACATAATTCCCCATTTTTTTTTAAAGATTTTATTTATTTATTCATGAGAGACAGAGAGAGAGACAGAGGCAGAGGGAGAAGCAGGCTCCCCGTGGAGCAGGGAGCCCGATGCGGGACTCGATCCCGGGACTCCAGGATCATGACCCGAGCCAAAGGCAGTCGCTTAACCGACTGAGCCACCCAGGCGTCCCCCCATTTTTTTATTATTATTTTTTAAAGATTTTATTTATTCATTTGAGAGACAATGAGATAGAGAGAGAGCATGAGAGGAGGGAAGGTCAGAGGGAGAAGCAGACTCCCCGCCGAGCAGGGAGCCCGATGCGGGACTCGATCCCGGGACTCCAGGATCATGACCTGAGCCGAAGGCAGTCGCTTAACCAACTGAGCCACCCAGGCGCCCCATAATTCCCCATTTTTAAAGCTGCAGGCCATATAATGTCCACCTATGCATTCGGTTTGGATGATGAACCCATAATTTGTGACCTCAAACATAAAAAAAGGAGGAGGGTCCAGAATCATCCCAACATTGATACACAAGAGTAGAATCTAGCTAGCAAAAATGTTGAGAAGGAGCCACCAAAGAGGTGGAGGGCAAACCAGAGGGTGGAATATTCCTGAAGACAAAGGAAGAAAGTGGCAGGAAGAGAAGAGTCAGGTGTATAGACTGCTAACAAGAATTTGGGTAAGATGAGGACAGAAAAGTGGCCATTTGATATGACATCATAGGTATTGTTAATAGCCTTGACTAGAGAAGTTTCTGTGCACCTCTGGAAGGAAGCCTGATTCGTGACAGTTGAACAATTAACTGGAGGTAAGGAAGTGAAAAGGGTAGGATGGGGAGGAGAGGAATTTTAAACTTTTGAGAAGTTTTTTCTGTGAAAAAAGAACATAAAAATGGGGCTGTGCTATAAGGGGATGTGAGATTTTGGAAGGAATTCTTAAAGATAAGGAAATTCTTATCTTACTTCAAAATAGTATGGTTGTGTGCATATGGAAATGATACAAGAAAACAGGAAAAAATGTGATGTTGAAAAGAGGACAGGGGCACCTGGGTGGCTCAGTTGGTTAAGTATCTGCCTTTGGCTTGGGTCAGGATCCCAGAGTCCTGGGATCGAGCCCCACATCAGGCTCCCTGCTCAACGGGGAGCCTGCTTCTCCCTTGCCCTCTGACCTTCCCCACCTCGTGCTCTCTCTCTCTTTCAAATAAACTAATAAAATCTTAAAAAAAAAAAGAGGAAAAGAGAAAAGTCCCTGAGAAGGCAAGAGGAGATGGCATCCAGAATACAGGGAAAGGTTTGGTCTAGGGTAGAAATGAGAGACATGCTTTAATTTTAACAGGAGGGACGCTGGCAAATATGGGTATGGATGTGGGGAGGTGTGTCAATGTGGCAGTGGAAGACTCGAGTCGCTGCCTGAGGGCTTCTTCCTCCATGAAGTACAAGATAAAGTGTTGAGCTGACACTAAGGAGGTGGGGAGAGGCAATGTTGAACGTTGGAGGAGAGAAGAAACTTCAGAGTTAGAGCTGTTTCAGAGCGAGATGGGAAAGAATACTTACTAATGCATGCATGAAGACTGAAGGGCAGTGTTGAGTGGTATTCTTCATTTGTTTAACAAATATTCATAGCCAGTCTGCTATGTTTCAGGTACTGTCCTAGGGGCAGAAATAGGTCATTGAACATTGAACTCAGCCAGTAAAGCATGTGACTCCTGATCTCAGGGTTATGAGTTCAAGCCCCACATTGGGTGTGGAGCCTACTTAAAAAAAAAGTGTCATGAATAAAGGATGTCCCTGGGTTTCATATTGGTTTTTTTTTTCCCCCAGAAGTTACAATACAGTTAACTTATTTGCAACTTTGAGTCAATTCTAGTTCTACAGATACACCCAGTTCTCCTTGATGAAGCTGGGTATCCCTCAATACACCATCAGTAATACATTTACAAGTGATGATTTAGGGTAGTTTCATTTTGCAGATTCATCTTTTCAGATTCAAAAAACATTGTGGATATCTACCACGGTTGTGGTAAATTCTTTTCAAAATACATGAAAAGCAGAGGATTCTGAAGTTAAGTTTGCTGGGTTTGAATCCCAGTTCCACTGTGTACTATTTGTGGGCCTTTAGATCATTTAATTTCTTTGAGCCTCAGGTTCTTCATCTTAGGATGGACATAATATTAGCATGCATCTAAAGAGCTTTCGTTAGGGGCACCTGGGTGGCTCAGTCGGTTAAGCATCTGTCTCTTGATTTTGGCTCAGGTCATGATCTCAGGGTTGTGAGATTGAACCCTGTGTTGAGCTCCAAACTCAGTGTGGAACTTTCTGAAGATTCTTCCTCCCCCTCTGCCCCTCCCCACCTCTTAAATGATAATAATAAAATAAAAGAGAAAGATCGTTGAAGTGACCAGAAGAGGTCTGGACACATAATAAGTGCTCAATAAATATGATTACTATTGTTTCTATGAGGTTGAGTCTTGGAGAATAACTTTAGCTTCCCTTATTGTAGACTCCCACACATTGTGACTATGGAAACAGTCTATTTTCGTGACTGTTGTGTGAGACACAAAATGATCAGAGGACAGACCTATATTGTGGATCATTAAAGTTGCTGATTAGGCTAGAATTTCCAATTTGCAAGTTCAAGAACTTGACTCTATCATTTCACCTAGGCGGTGATTAAGTCACAAGAGCCCAATTTACTAATTCACCCTAAGAAATATAATGGCGTCCCTATAGAAAAGTCAACTTGGGAAACAAAATTAGCATCAGAAGTTTGCTTAGGGCGGGTAGGATGGGTGTAAAGAGAGCTAAAAGATCTTAAATCACCCCATTCCACACCCAGGCTTCTTCATAATTATTTTCTTTTACTTCTTTTATTTATTTCTTAAGATTTTATTTATTTCAGAGAGAGAGAGAGCAATCAAGCTTGAGCAGGGGGAGGGACAGAGGGAGAAACGACTCTCCACTGAGCAGGGAGCCCGACGAGGGCAGATGTTTAAATGACTGAGCCACCCAGCACCCGCATAATTATTTTCTATTCTCTCTCTTTCCTTTCCTCAAGATCTAATCAGGTTAGATTCCAAATCCTATCCATTTGTCCTCAGGAAACTTTCTTCCAACCGTCTTTTCTCTGACCCATTCCTACCGATTCATGCCCTGGGAATGGGTACATATACAGAACACAGCATAATGTCCTCTAAAGGTCTGAGAAGAGCAGGGAGGGGGAGAGAGTAGCTGCAAGGTGAGGGAGCAGTGTCTATACTCCAGAACCTCCTTTGAATGCTTAGCCCCCGTGACTGTCACCACACCCTCCCAGTCTCTCTCCTTTGGACTCATCACCTCCCTGGGATCCCAGGAGCCTAGTGTTCTATTCTGGGAGGCTTTGTTGCTGTGTTTTGACGAAGGGCTGGGGGGCCCCAAAGGCAGAGAACCCTCAGAGGAGATGCAAACTCGAAAACCTCACAGACGCTGTTTCAGGCTTCCTTCCTGCCAGAGATCCCCCCCACCCCCAGAGAACTATTCTTTGCTCTTCCTTTTGGGGGATTTTACATTTGTTGGATTTATGGAAGGACCGATTCCTTCTCTGTCCCACCACCATTCGACAAGCCCTACTTTTCTCTTGCTTGAGCTATCGCAAGAGTGTCCCAACAGTTATCCCTGTTTCTAGGTCACCCCACTTGTTCCCTGAAATTCATCTTCCTAAATTCACCTCCATGGCTTAAAAATGTTCAGCCCTTTCTTGCTTCAAAAAGAATAAAAATCTTCAGCCTGGGTTTTAAATCCAACTACTTGCCACTTGCTATTCCTAAGAGCACAGAGCTCTTGGCTAGCTCCCCAAACATGTCACCATCACCCCTTATACATTTTTCCTACCTTTGTGTCTTTGCTCAATTTGTCACCTCTTCGTGGAACTCCCTGAGACTTAGACTAAATGGTATGAAGAGATAGTATTATTCAGTCATGGTAGACTGGCCCTTCCTTCAGCCCCTCAAACCCTTATCTTTTTCTTACCTCAAGGGCTTTGTATTTGCTGTTCTGTCTGTCTGGAACATTCTTTACCTATCCAGCTCCTTCTCAATCTTCAGGGTTCTGCTCTTAAAGTAGGTCCTTTGCTTGTCTCTCTTCTAGCAGCCTGTTCTTTTTTTCTTCCTAGCACTTACTAAAATCTGTAATTATGCATGTAAGTATTAGTTTATTTGTTTAAGACCCCCTGCCACCACCTCACTAGATCATAAACGTGCAGGCCTCTGTGTTCCCCGCGCTATTTCAGGGCCTAACACAGAGGCCATGGCAAGCATGAACACTCGCTGGATGCCTGACTGGAGCGACTGAATGGGTTATAATGTGCGGAATTCGTGGTCCATCATCAGCAAAACCACCTGTATTCTCAGTCTCTTCTCTGCTTTAACTTACACCTGGCTCTCCCCACCCCTCAAGTGTTGTCTCTCCTCTTTTGTTTCCTTCATGGATTGGGGTGTGGCACAGAGTAGTTGCTCTCTATATATTTAATTGCTTTCTGCTATGTCCTTTTCCCTTCTGTCTAATGAATGGTCAGGAAAGAGAGCCAACAGAGTGAAAAGCCGTTACTGTTTTGAAGTCAGACAGACTGAGATCGAACCCTAATCTTGCTACTGACTCGTGGGCAATCTCGACCATGTTACTGAACTTCTCTGAGCCTCAAGCTTCATATGTAACAGAATTTTAACGTGGGCAGAGGTACCTTGCTAGGTTGGGCCAAGGTATTAAGCTACACTGCCCCCTAGAGGGCTTTTGTTTCTGGAATAGTGGACTCAGAATCCCAGGAATGTTTGAAGGTCTTTGCCAGCTACACTGACCCCGACAGAGGGGGGGTGGGGCCCTTCGCAGCCTTGCGGCAGTCGGCCCCCAGCATAGACGCTGGGCCACAGATGAAAAGTTCAGAGGCCTGGAAGAGGGCAGCAATCCTTGAGCAGCAGGGTGACAGTGGTAGTTCTAGTTATTTTTGAGAATTGGGGAGGGGACCTGGTTGAAAGACCAGATTTACTGCCACTTAAGCATTTGGTGGGATGCTTAGAGCTTAAAAATTGGGGTTATTGCTACATGTGTGGTACATTTGTGCTAACCATGATTAGATGAGGTTATGGGTGTATCTGAGCCACACAGTAAATGAAGATAATAATAAATACCCACCTTTCAGGGTTGTTGTGAGGATCAAATGAGAAGATGGATTTGTGTAAAGTGTGAATATGGTGCCTGGTACATAATAGATGCTTGATAATTGGCAACTGGTACTATTGTTCTTGAGAATTAGGTAGCCTTGGGCCCTGGGTGGCTCAGTCGTCAAGCGTCTGCCTTCGGCTCAGGTCATGATCCCAGGGTCCTGGGATCGAGCCCCGCATCGGGCTCCCTGCTCTGCAGGAAGCCTGTTTCTCCCTCTCCCACTCCCCCTGCTTGTGTTCCCTCTCTCGCTGTGTCTCTCTCTAGCAAAAAATAAATAGAATCTTAACAAAAAGAAAAGAAAAGAAAAGAAAATTAGGCAGCCTTTCCACTTTTCTTGCTTATGCCAAATGGCAAATTTATTCTCTAAAAATAAAGAATCAGAAAAAAGTGGATTAAAACAAGAATAGGGTCGAGGCGCCTGGGTGGCTCAGTCAGTTAAGTGTCTTCAAAACAGTATCAAGCCCCATGTCAGGCTCCCTACTCAGCAGGGGGCCTACTTCTCCCTCTGCCTCAGCCCCTTCCCCCTGCTCATTTTCTCTCTCTTTCTGTCAAATAAATAAATAAAATCTTAAAAAAAAAACAAAACAAGAATACGGTCAAACTATGTACTTTTTTGTAGGCAGCCCTTTGCTTTTTGGTTTAAAAAGGAAACACAGACATTCTGTTATTGTGTGCAATTAAATATATTTAAAATCCATTAATAGATGTAATATAATTATTAAGTAGTTGCCAATGGCCAGGGATAGGGAATAGAAATTGATTGAGAAGGGACACACAGAACCTTTTGGGCTGACAAAAATGTTCTATGTCTTGATTGTGGTCATTGTTACATGTGTATATACATTTATCAAAGTTCATTGAACTGTACATTTATGTTGTTATTTTACTGTATGCTAGTTATTACCTCAGTGGAGCTAATTCTTTCTAAAAATCCAATCCTTTCGGGGTGCTTGGGTGGCTCAGTTGGTTAAGTGTCTGCCTTTGGCTCTGGTCATGTTCTCAGGGTCCTGGGATGGAGTGCCTGCTCAGCGGGGAGTGTGCTTCCCCCTCATGCGCACTCTCTCCCTCTCTCTCAAATAAATAAATCTTTTAAAAAAAAGAAGAAAAATCCAATCCTTTCATAGGTTTTATTATTTTAATACTTCTTTTATTTAAATTGATTCAAGTAGTATTTGAATTTGAAATTATTTTTACTATTCATTAACTTATGTTTGACATTAAATAATTTAATAAATATTAATTTATCTTAAATAACATCATGATAATATCATACTATCAGTAATAGAAATGAATCAGTGGGAGGAAATCCTGTTTCTATTATACATGTGAACAGGCCAGATGATGACTCTGACCTGGATACAGTGCTGGGCTCTTGGACTACAAATTGAAATAGACATGGTCCCCCACCTCAAGCAGCAGCTTACTGTGTAGTGAGGGACCCACACATAAACAGATAATTTGTCTTTTAAAAAAATTAAATATTTTTGAATAATTAAAATATGCCCTTGTTTTTTAAAAATCTGCACAGAGGGACGCCTGGGTGGCTCAGTCGGTTAAGTGTCTGCCTTCAGCTCAGGTCATGATCCCAGGGTCCTGGGATCGAGTCCCGCATCGGGCTCCCTGCTCCGCGGGGAGTCTGCTTCTCCCTCTGCCTCTGCCTCTCTCTCTCTCTCTCTCTCTCTCATGAATAAATAAATAAAAAATCTTAAAAAAAAATCTGCACAGAAAAATAGTAAAAATAAGTCTCTCTGCGATCCCTGTCTCAGTCCCCCCGTTTCAGTATGGTATATGTATATGTATAATTCCATAATAAAACATATCAAACAGATGGTTTTCTTTCTTTCTTTCTTTCTTTTCTTCCTTCCTTCCTTTCTTTATTTCTTTCCCCCTCTCCCCCCACTCCAGAGTTTTCAATATAAGGACGTAAAAATCGTGGCAGAGGGATGAAAAGAATGCAGTGGATTCCGCGGAATACCACAGATTACTAGCTAGCTTAGCTTAGGTAAAGCTTCCTGGAGGATTGATGGGACAGCCTCATCTTCTTTGTGTGTATTCCACGATAAAAACACGCGAACTCATTAGTAAACCAAACCCTCTAGTTGTATACTAAACTGTGTGCTTCTGTCTGTAATCTGGTGGTTGTTTGATGGGAAGCAAAAGCAGGATAGAGAAAGGATGCTGTACAGGAAGTGAGACCGGGAAGGGGGACTTACCTTTGTCTTTCAAGCAGAGGTAGGAGTTGGATAGGACTTGGTCCAGGAAAAACAGAAGGCCAGTGTGTGCAGGGAAGTCTGGAGTTACAGATCATGTTTCAGATGACCCAGGGACTGTGATTAGGATTAAAGGAAGCTTATTTGTAGTTCTCTAACTAGGATTGCCAGATTCAGCAAATTAAAATGCAGCACATCTAGTTAGATTTCCAATTTAGATAAACAACAAATACTTTTTTAGTATAAGTATGTCCCAGATTCAAACATAACTGGGCTTCCTGTATTTTATCTGGCAACCCATATGAATAAATTAACTACTCAAAACCATGAGCTCAAAAACAATAGGGAAACAGACATGTTTAATGGGAAGAGAGACAAGGAAATGTGAGGAGGTAAAGTCAAGATTTAGCTAATGAGTTTAAGGCTGATGGGGCCCAGGCTAAGAAGGCAACTCTGGTGGGTTGATCTGGGCTGTCAGGGCTGGGGCTGAAGTGTGGCTTGAAACGTCAGGACCAGTAGGCCCTCAGGGCAAAGGAGGCAGCTCTCTCATTCAGAATCAGTGGGGATGGGGCCAAGCAGATGGCTCCTGTGGTCAGGAGATTGAGTAAAAAGTGAATATATCAAGAATTATGAGAGCCAAGTTTCTCACTGTTGGGGGAGACAGTTACAAATATGGAAATGGTAAAGACTAGAACAAACTCTGATGTTAAAAAAGGATTAAAGGTAGAATGGGACGCCTGGTGGCTCAGTCAGTTAAGCATCTGCCTTTGGCTCAGGTCTTTTTAAATGTGGCTTCTAGAACATTTAAAGATGCATATGTGGCTCACATTTTATCTCTAGTGCTGCCTTGCAGGGTAACAATTTGCGATTATTTAGCTTTAATGTGGACTTCTCATAGTTTGGCTTAATCAGTAAATAGTATTTCCAAATGTTTATAAACATACATTGATCATTGACCTCTACATAGCAATTATATTTTCAACCTACTTCAAGTTAAAAAACCATTGAAATAAAAAACAAACCTACTTCATGTTAATATCTCTTTTTTTCATATTATCCTGGATTTAAGGCTTTTTTATAGATTTAACTTGTTCCATTTGATGACAGTCATTGATTTCAATATGTGGTGTAACTGTCCCCAAGTGTGAACATCTACTCACACCGGCCTGTTTACCTCCTCCAACACCATGCGTGAGATCCCCGAACTGCTGTTTCCCGTCAGTAACAAGATGTACCAGGAGTTTCTTTGCCTGGAGATTTGGCACTGGCTGCCCTCCAAGAAGCCCTGGTTTCTTTTCATGAAGGAGAATGTGAGGGATTTAGGACCTAAGGCGGCATCTGTACTGTTCTCAGTGACTGTGGGGTGTCAGCTGGCCTAGAACAAAACAGACTTTAACCATCTTATGGACTGAGTGGAAGGCTTTTAGTCTTAAGCTCCCTTTAGCCCTCACTTCATTATTTTTATCGTAGTCTAATACAAATAATAATTTGAATAGAAATTAAACAAAATTATGCAAAAATCTGGATTCCTCAACAGTGCAATTCCATCTCTCTAACATTCCCTCATCTGCTCTACTTTTACCATGGTACTTAAAATTTTCAATATACCTCTCTCAATTTGCACTTATTTTCTTATCTGAACTGTCAGCTGCTTAATTTGTGATACATGATGTATCCATACCATATACATTTCTTTTTAAATTTTGACTTATTTATTTATTTAGGTAATCCCTATACCCAACATGGGGCTCGAACTCATGATCCCGAGGTCAAGAGTCACATGCTCTTCCGAATGAGCCAGCCAGACCCCCCCAATACTATACACATTCTTTTTTTTTATTCTTATGTTAATCCCCATACATTACATCATTAGTTTTAGATGTAGTATTCCATGATTCATTGTTTGTGCATAACACCCAGTGCTCCATGCAGAACGTGCTCTCCTCAATACCCATCACCAGGCTAACTCATCCTCCCACTCTCCTCCCCTCTAGAACCCTCAGTTTGTTTTTCAGAGTCCATCGTCTCTCATGGTTCGTCTACCCCTCCGATTTCCCCCCCTTCATTCTTCCCCTCCTGCTACCTTCTTCTTCTCTCTCTCTCTTTTTTTTTTTTTTTTACTATACACATTCTTAATATCATGAGAAAGAGAAAAGCAGCCCCTTCCATGTGGAGCTGTCCTTGTACTTTTACCTCAGCCTTAGCACAGCTGGGAGCTGGCCTGGTACTCATGGCTTAGCCATGGTGTTCTCCTGCTGACCATAAAACACTTTGCAAAACACAGACATCAGATAAAGGCACTCTATGATAGAGGCATACAAAACAAGACCACTCCATGATCACATCGGAATAGACAAAAACAATAATGTTGTCTAAATCACAAAAGCGAGTGAGCACATGCCCTTTTCCCGGATAATATGACTGTTTCTGCTCCTTTACCCCTAGAGCTTTAACTCTGCTTTGTTCCTTCTGACTTTCGGATAAACATTATTAAGTTACTCTCTCATTGAATTATTCTTGTTTCCTGAAAGTATCCAGTCCAGGGCAAAGCCACACTTCCTTAAACCCTTTCCCAAATCATCCAGCCCAAGCTCACATTTTGTAAGTCCTTTATGACATCTTCTTAGGGAGACACCCCACTGACCCCATGGCTTACTGCCTCCCGGATGGCGATGAGCCAATAAACCCTACTTTGATTGACTACAGGTGTGTTCCTTCTGGTCTCCCGCTGGCAGACACCGACACACGCCATATATGGCCACACCAAATCTTATGTTTAAATTACAATGCAGGGCGCCTGGGTGGCTCAGTTGGTTGGGCGACTGTCTTTGGCTCGGGTCATGATCCTGGAGTCCCGGGATCGAGTCCCGCATCTGGCTCCCTGCTCAGCGGGGGGGTTCTGCTTCTCCCTCTGACCCTCTTCCCTCTCGTGCTCTCCGTCTCTCATTCTCTCTCTCTCAAATAAATAAATAAAGTCTTTAAAAAAAAATAAAATAAAATTACAATGCAACTCAAACCTTTAGAAACATTTATATTCCATTTTAAATATGGCAACTTGTTCCCATTAAATTTATGCTATGACTCTTCATTTCCTTTGGAAATGAATTTAACCTTTCCAGTTTACTCAACTAAATATTAATATATTCATAGGTAACGGATTCAAGATACTAGTAGCAATACCAAATTCACTAAAATTGATCTTATCTAAGGACATTATGAAGAAATATTCAGGGGCAGGCACATAGGATCCAATAGAATAATTTTTTAGACATTTGAACTAATGTATAGACTCATTTGACAAACAATATACATTTGATTCAAAAAGATTACTACATAGAATAAAAAACATTGAAACACTGCATAAAATCCGTATCACAACAAATAGCTGCCTATAAACTAGACTAGGTCACTAACATGGTGTTAAAACATAAATTGAGGGGCGCCTGGGTGGCTCAGTTGGTTAAGCGACTGCCTTCGGCTCAGGTCATGATCCTGGAGTCCCTGGATCGAGTCCTGCATCGGGCTCCCTCTGACCCTCCCCCATCTCGTGCTCTCTCTCTCTGTCTCATTCTCTCTCTCAAATAAATAAATAAAATCTTTAAAAAAATAAATAAATAAATAAAACATAAATTGAGATGTCCCATAATTTACCATATATCTTAAATTTATGTTATTTTTACCATGTGAATAAAATCTTTTGTTTATTTTCATCTCTCTTTGAATTTTCACATCGAGGAGATCATGTCAAAAAAACCCTACTTTGGCTATTTCCTGTCAATAGGGGGAAAATGAGTTCCTTTGCTCATCATAAACAACTTTGCCAATAATTTAATTTTAAAAAACACAAAAGAAAAAAATAAGCAAGAAAGAAAATATAATTAATTTATGTAAATTACAAGTTATGATTTGGCTTTGCTATGAATGATAAGTACACAGTCAAAACAGTAGAAATATTATGTTGTTGACTTCAACTTTTGGAGTCAACTTCTAGACAAGGCACAGAAGACTGAATGTAAACATTTTTCATCTTGGTCACATAAAAGTAGACATACAAATGATAGAAGTTGGGAGGTGAATGTGGCGAAGAATGCTGAAGGGAAGGAAGGTCGCTGATATTTGTGTTTTACAAAAATGTGGAGTCTAGATATCTTTCTATTGTTGCCTAGACATAAAATAAATATGTAAAATACTGATTAGAATTACTAATTAAGAAGAGAGCAGGAGATGGGTTGTCTTTAAGTAAGCTAAACCCCTATCTATTATAACAGGAAGCCAAAAATAGATGATAAATCAAGAAATAATGACACTGGGGCACCTGGGCAGCTCAGTAGGTTAAGCTTCAGCTCAGGTCATGATCCGGGAGTCTCAGGATTAAGCCCTGCATCGGGCACCCTGGTCAGTGGAGAGTCAGCTTCTCACTCTGCTCCTTACCCCCTCACCCCCTCACCCCACTTTCTCATGCTCTCTCTCTCTCTCAAATAAATAAATAAAATCTTTAAAAAGAAAAAAAATGGTGACATAGTGTATTATTTAGAAATATGAAGATAAGCACAAGGGGGAAAGCTTTTTTTCTTCAAGATTTTATTTATTTGAGAAAGAGAGAGAGAGCAGGGGAAGGGGCAGAAGGGAGGGAGAGGGACAAGCAGACTCCACACTGAGTGTTGAGCTCAGTGTAGGGCTCAATCCCAGGACCCTGAGATCATGACCTGAGCCGAAACCAAGAGCCGGATGCTTAACCAACTGAGCCGCCTAGGTGTCTCAAGAAAAAGAGGTTTACTAAGGAAAAGGAAAACCACAACACTATTAGAACTAATAAACAAATTGAGCAAGATTTCAAGATAACAAGATTAATATAAAAAAATCAGGTGCCTTTGTACAATGAATAATCCAAAGAGTCTGCTTCTCTCTCTGACCCTAACCCCTCTCATGTGCTCTATTTCTCTCTCTCTCAAATAAATAAATAAAAATCTTTAAAAAAATTATTTTGTAGCTGAAATAAGTAGAATTAAGAAAACAAGCCTATTTATAATAGCATCAAAAAGAATAAAATACTGGGGAATAAATTTGAAAAAAGAAGTGTAAGACTTGTACAATGAAAACTAAAAATGTCGGGGCACGTGGGTGGCACAGTTGGTTGAGTGACTGACTCTTGGTTTCTCCTCGGGTCATGATCTCAGGGTCCTGAGATCGAGCCCCAGGTTGGGCTCTAAGCTCAGCATGGAGTCTGCTTGAGATTCTCTCTCTCTCCCCCCTCTGCCCCTCCTGCTCATGCTCTCTCTCTCTCAAATAAATAAATAAATAAATCTTTTAAAAAAAAAGGAAGAAAACTAAAAATGTTGTTAAAAAATTAAAGATCTAAATAAGCAAAAAGATTTGCTTATTTAACAAATAAGCTAAATATTTGTGGATCATAAGACTTGATGTTGCTAAGATGGAAATATCCCCCAAGTGGATCTACAGATTCAAGGCAATGCTTATCAAAATCCCAGCCAGATTTTTTGCAGAAATTGATGAGCTGATCCTAA
Organism: Mirounga angustirostris; assembly: GCF_029215605.1. Lineage (NCBI taxonomy): Eukaryota > Metazoa > Chordata > Mammalia > Carnivora > Phocidae > Mirounga > Mirounga angustirostris. The sequence continues at coordinate 159,383,064 of NW_026991712.1, forward strand.
AATTCATATGAAAATGCAAGAGATCTCAGGGCACCTGGGTGGCTCAGTCAGTTGAGCATCTGACTCCTGGTTTTGGCTCAGGTCATGATCTAAGGGTTGTGAAATCAAGCCCCACATCAGGCTCTGCACTCAGGAAGGAGTCTACTTGAGATTCTCTCCCTCTCCCTCTGCCCCTCCCCTGCTTGCACTCTTTCTCTCAAATAAATAAATATTTTTAAAAAAATACAAGAGCTCTAGAATAGCCAAAACGATTTTGAAAAGGAAGAACAAAGTTGGAAGACATACTTCCTGATTTCAAAACTTATTACAAAGCTACAGGAGTGAAAACAGTGTGGTAGTGGCATGAGGATGGACAAGCAGATCAACGGAATTGAAGTGAGAGCTCAGAAATGAGCTCTTATACTTACAGTCAATTGATTTCGACAAGGGTGTTAAAACAATTAAATCAGAAAGAATGGTCTTTTCAACAAATGATTTGACTACATAACTATAAACTAAAAAGCATTGAAATGTAATTTTAAATAGGCGAGTTTTATGACATGCAATTATATGTCAATAAAGCTGTTTAAAAATACGTAAGATGTCACTCCTCTGCTTTCAACCCTCCAGTGGCTTCCCATAGCATCTGTAGTAGTGGTTCTTGACCAGGGAGAGGAAGAAGGTTCCATTCCAGGGGCCATTGGACATTGTCTGAAGACCTTCTTGGTTGTCTCGTTGGCAGGGTATTTCTGGCATCTACTGGGGAGAAGCCAAGGATGCTGCTTACTATCTTAGTCCTCCACAACAAAGAATTGTCCTGCCCAAAGTGTCAACAGTGCTAAGACTGAGACACTTTGATCTAGAGCAAAGAAAGCAAAGTCCTTACAATGGCCTATGAAGCTCTCCTTGATCTGGTGCTGTCTGCCCCTGTTGTTAGCTTCCTGTTCCTTCAGACATACTGGCCTATTCACTGTTTCTCAAACTCACTAGGCACACTTTTGCCTTGGAGGCTTTGCACATATCAGCTCCTCTGTTAAGGGCCTCCCCCTTCCCCAACCACATGGCTAAATTCCCCTCCTTAAAAAGTCTTTGAAAAAATGTCCTTTCTCAATGAGACCTACCACGACCATCCTATTTAAAATGACAACACCCCCCCAAAAATAAATAAATAAAATAAATAAAATGCAATCCTTTCCTGCCCTGTTGTATTTTTTTAATTCCATTGTACTCATCACTTTTCAACATATTATTGAGTTTGCTTATTTATTATGTTTATTGCTGTTGTCCATTTCCCCTACAAGCACCACAAGAATCTTTGTCCTATTTGCTCACTCACCTATTCCAAGTGCCTGGAATGATGCCTGGCAGATAGGAGCTGTCAATAAATATTAATTGAATGAATTAAATGGATGAACTTCATAATTTACAAAGCCTTTTTTTTTTTTTTTTTGAGCGAGAGAAACAGTTGGGGGGCGGCCAGAGGGAGAGGAAGAGAGAGAATTTTTTTTTTTTTAAGATTTCATTTATTTAGGGCGCCTGGGTGGCTCAGTCGTTAAGCATCTGCCTTTGGCTCAGGTCATGATCCTAGTGCCCTGGGATTGAGGCCCACATGGGGCTCCCTGCTCAGCGGGAAGCCTGCTTTTCCCTCTCCCACTCCCCCTGCTTGTGTTCCTGCTCTCGCTATCTCTCTCTCTGTCAAATAAATAAATGAAATCTTTAAAAAAAAAAAGATTTCATTTATTTATTTGAGAGGGAAAGAGAGAGAAAGAGCGAGTGCACAAGCAGAGGGGAGGGGCACGTGCTGAGTGCAGAACCGGAGTGGGACTAGATCTCAGGACTTTTGAGATCATGACCCCAGTGGAAACCAAGAGTTGCACGCCTAACCAACTGAACAATCCAGGCGCCGCAAGAGAGAATCTTAAGCAGGCTCCACGCCCAGAGGGGAGCCCGATGTGGGGCTTGATCTCACGACCCAGAGATAAGACTTGAGCCAAAATCAAGAGTCAGACCCTTACCTGACTGAGCCAACCAGGTGCCCTGAAAGCCTTTTAAAACATAGGTATTTTCTATTCACTACCAATCCCAAATTTCCAAAAGACTTTTAAAACTCAAGAATTGTTTTAAAAATCCAATTACATATTACAAATTATACCCAACAGTAAACTTTCACCTGCAGACAAAACTTTCTAAAAGTCCATAGACCAGTATCTTACTTCACTATGCTGGTCTGCAGGAAATAAACTGCATAAATTAAACTCTGAGTTCCCAGAATCTCACTGCTTCCATATTGAGGATTCAAGACAAAATTGCATTCTGGGCCAGCCTACTTACCTGAGCTCTGCCCATTGCATTCTAAAAACACATTGCATTTAGATATTAAGAAAATTAACTAAATCAATCTCTGTTCATTTTTGTTTTGCCCCCAAATTTTCCAAATAACTGCAGACACAGAAAACACTCCTCTGGTATAAACATACATACACATGAGCACAAATTGCAGCAATAATTTATCTTTAAAAACAATAGTTTATTTTTGTTAAATGTTAAAATGTTCATTTTGTAAAATGTCTAAAATAAGAACTTAGAAAAACTCCAAATTATTCCCATGTGTCACGCAGCTCTTACTTAGCAATCAACAACTACACCACATACAATCAGCTAATTCTTAATTTTTAACCATAATTACTTAAGGCAACTTTTATTTATTATTCACTTTGTAATATATTTGGTCCACAAATATATCATTCTGAAATTTTTATGTTGAAAAATTATGAATTTTATTAATCACTTAAGTTGAAGTAAGTTAAATAGTGTGTGGTAATTGTCAAATTGGAAAAAGTCTAAGTTTATCATTCTATTTCTTACTTGCTGTCTCACATTGGGCTTTGTGTCTGTTTCTTCATGTGCAAGTTGGGGATGATTGAGCTCACTTCATCATGTTGTTGTTGGCTTAAATTAGATAATCTCTGATTCTGGTTCCTAACACAGAGCTCCTAAATCTCTTACAATTTCCCCAGGCAAAAGAAGTGTCTTTTGTTCTAAAGAGGTGACTCTTGGTAGACTCCTGGATAGCTTCAGGATGGGGCTGGTCACCAGAAAGACCAAGCCATGAGTAGGTACTTGGAACTTTCAGCCCCCCACCCATCCTCTGGGAAGGGGTAAGGGGCTGGAGATTGAGTCTCTCTGTCAAATAAATAAATAAAATCTTTAAAAAAATTAAAAACATGTTTTGAAGATGAATATGGCTCATGGAATCATCCATAAATATAAGTTCTTTTAGTTAGACTTTAATATTAAAAAATTATTTTGTAGGGTGCCTGGGTGGCTCAGTTGGTTAAGCGACTGCCTTCAGCTCAGGTCATGATCCTGGAGTCCCTGGATCGAGTCCCACATCAGGCTCCCTGCTCGGCGGGGAGTCTGCTTCTCTCTCTGACCCTAACCCCTCTCATGTGCTCTCTCTCATTCTCTCTCTCTCAAATAAATAAATAAAAATCTTAAAAAAAACTATTTTGTAGTTGAAAAATATGCTTTACAGTTATTACAATAGACTTTTAAGGGTGTTGGCAGCATAGAGTTGAAGCTTGTGTTCTCTGGTAAAATCCTAGTACTCTAACCTCTGATTTGCTGGCAGCGGTGACCTTAAAAAGAATGAGTCCCAAATAGAAGGTATATTTGAGACAAGCTACATTCTCCAAGTTTCCTACTGTGATAACTCTGAGGGCAAGCAGCAAGCAGTCAGGGATTGCTGACCTCTGTATAGTTTAATTACCTTGTGTAGTCTGCAAATTTTGATAACTGCTCTTATGATGAAATAACCTTGTGTGCATTTTCTATTTCACTTAGAAATAACAGTTTTTATTTGTTCTGAGAAAAAAACTACGTCCACTTGAGTAGACTCTGTTTACTCTGATGGCCTAGTGTTTCTGGCTGATCTCCAATAAAGCTGAGCCTGAAGCATCCCAGTGCTTTTCAGGGCTAAATGGCTAGCCTTTTATTTTGCTTCTCAGCAGACAAGATTATCTCATCAAAGAGAATATTTATTAATAAGTTGGCATTTGTATTGTCCTAAACGGCTCCCAAACGAGCCGGACGAATTAAAGATAGAAGAACTTCCAATTCTTTCTAATTCACCCACAAGAGACCATTGACTGGATCTCTCCTAACACAAGGCTATTAATAAGAGGGGGAAGGGTGCTTATTTACTGGGTACCAGCAGACAAAGGAATAAGGAATAGCACCAATAACCTCATTCTCCCTAATTGCTCACTTCTGCCAGCAGTGTTCTCCCTCAGCATGGGGGTGGCTAGAAGTTCTGAGAGTGGCCCCTCCTGAACTACAGACTGTTCCTGGGCTATTTTTAGAAGGAATAAAGCCACTGAGTTATCTATGGTCTCAGGATATCATCTGAACAAGCAGGATGCACCAACAGGAGCCCACCCCCAGAGCATCCAATCTCCTCTACCGCTGAACCATCCCCTTTTCCCACATAAACAAACTAACACTTGTACTCTGCTTCTCATCTCTCAGGGCATGACTATCGCAAACAAGAACTTTCAGAATTCCTTTATGAAGGCTTCGACTCTTGTGAATTTGGATACTGTGAGTCAACTCTCTGATCCTGATCCTCTTTGGTTCACTAACAGAGCTTAGACTCTGGACTAGGAGGCCCCTGTTTGGGCATGTGACCAACTTCTCTGCATGTCATCCTCAGTTTATTTAGATGCAACCTTAACAATGACAACATTCCATATATTTTAATAAACACTGTCCTGCTAGGAAAAGGTAGTGGTGGCTTCTTTCCAGTTGGAGCTTTATTGTCTCCAAAATGGGGGTCTTGTCAACCCGAAGCTATACTGTGAGCATGCTGTGGAACTGTTAGCTGGAATAGGACCCTCAAAGATAGTTAAGAACCTTGCACTTCCCTGAAATAGAGGATATGTTTGCCTTGGAAGAATTCCCAGGCCCAATCAGCAGTTGCAGAGATCAAGAAGAGAGGAGTGTGATTCAAACAATTTTCTTGTTCTGTAGGTACTTCGTGATAGAAAGACTATGCTGGGAGAGGCTCTAGTTAATGGGAAGATCCTTGGTTAATGAGGAAAATGGGTCTGGTGGAACACTGAGGAGTCCTTTACAGAGAAACAATGGGCTTCCTTGAAGCTCGCCTGTTGGAGACCAATCCATTCCTGTGACCGAAATAGATGTATTTTTTTAAAGACTTTATTTATTATTTATTTGACACAGAGAGAGACAGCGAGAGAGGGAACACAAGCAGGGGGAGTAGGAGAGGGAGAAGCAGTCTCCCCGCTGAGCAGGGAGCCTGATGCGGGGCTCGATCCCGGGACCCTGGGATCATGAACGGAGCTGAAGGCAGACACTTAATGACTGAGCCACCCAGGCGCCCCCGAAATAGATGTATTAAGGAATAGATTGTTAAAAAGGGATTCAGCTGCAGTAATTAAGTGGGCAAAGAGTTTGAAGAAGAGGAACAAACTGTAAACAATACGTGTAACAATATTCCTCCTTGCTAGTAATGAGGGGAGAAAAACCCCACAGAAAGCACATTTAGGATTCCGTTTGACCCTTCGCAAAAAAAGAATGCTGTATTTAAAATAATATCCTCTACTGCTGATGCGACTGTGATAAAATTGAGGTGAGAATAGAAATGAAGACAAGAATAGCATTTGGTGGGGCGCCTGGGTGGCTCAGTCGGTTGAATGTCCAACTCTTGATTTCGGTTTAGGCCATGATCTCAGGGTCATGGGATCAAACCCCACGTCGGACTCTGCACTGAGCATGGAGCCTGCTTGGGATTCTCTCTCTCCCTCTCTCTCTGCCCCTCTCTCCACTCCCTAAAATAAATAAATAAATCTTAAAAAATAAAAAGAATACCATTTGGAAAAACAGAATGGTCATAACCAGCCATAGTCTTTCATTTAGTATACAATTCAATGTTTTTTAATATATTTACCATATATGTAATATGTTTAGTTTGTACACCCATTGCAACAATCTAGAAACAGTCTTGAAGATACTAGTATCCTTGAAATTATTCCTGTGTCAATAAGTAATAATACTAGTCGTTACCCCTACTGAGTACAAACTTAGGACCAAGCATTTACATGTAATGTATCTCTCAATTCCCTCAACAATCCTGAGGAAGGTGGTATTAGTGACTCTTATTTTATTTTATTTTTAAGATTTTATTTATTTATCAGAGAGAGAGAGAGCACACAAGCAGGGGGAGTGGCAGGCAGAAGGAGAAACAGGTTCCCTGCTGAGCAGGGAGCCCAATGAGGGGCTCAATCCCAGGACCCTGAGATCATGACCTGAGCTGAAGGCAGACCCTTAACCAGCTGAGCCACCCAAGCATCCCAGTGACCCTATTTTATTTTATTTATTTATTTTTTAAGATTTTATTTATTTATTTGAGACAGAGAGAGCACATGAGAGGGGGGAGGGTCAGAGGGAGAAGCAGGCTCCCTGCCGAGCAGGGAGCCTGATGCGGGACTCAATCCAGGGACTCCAGGATCATGACCTGAGCCGAAGGCAGTCGCTTAACCAACTGAGCCACCCAGGCGCCCCTCCAGTGACCCTATTTTAGAGAGGAAATACTGAGACAGAGAAGTAATTTGCCCAAAGTACCACAGATAGTCATAGAACTAGTGTCAAAAAACAGACATTCTCTTTCTAGAACCTGCACTCCTAACTACTACCCTGTAAGGTAATGGTACAATGAAAGTAAAAAGTTCCATGTAGGAAGAATCAATTGTAAAATTCTGTAAGGTCCAAAAATGAGTACATAATAGGTTTAATAAATTATGGTTGGTCTACTATCCAGCCATGTTAAGGGAAAAAATAGAGCACTTAGAATCAAAGAGAATATTTAGGAGATTCTACAGCAGAGTATAGTGGTTACTGGATGAACGAATAAACTAGCAGAACACCTGCTGTGGTCCATGTCTGGCCACAAAGGATCATCAGTTGCTGCAAACCCAGGGCCAAGCCCCATGTCTCCACTCACAGATCTTTCCCAGTGCCTGTGAGAAGCAAAGGCTCCTCCCCCCTGGGTGAGCCACAGGCAAATGACTCTGGAATCAGGCTCCATCTGAGCCACAGACCTTGGCCTTGGAGTTGTTCCCCCAGGGACAAAATTTTGATGGTGTCTTCTGTGTTTGCAAAGGTTGAAAATACATCTATCTGCATGTGGACAAAATTTGGAAAATGGTATGCAAAAATAAAAATAGTTGCAATGTTTGCTGGGGGAATTACGAAGTTAATTGCGTAAGAAATTTTTTCGATGTTGTTATACTGACTTTTTGGCAACATTTTGTTTTTCAGAAAGGGGATCTTGACCTTCACTTTGATGTTCTTAAGACGAAAGTCAAATCAATTGAGGGTTTAGTGCTGGCTGTATCCAACCCACACCCTAGACCTTGGCAAGAATTCATCTTCTAGAGAATATCTTGGTTAGGACTATTTAATTGTTCTAATTTCTGGGGTTGCAGCAAAGCATAAAATGAACAAAGTCCCTGTTCTCTAAGAGTTTACATTCTAGGGGCGCCTGGGTGGCTCAGTCGTTAAGCGTCTGCCTTTGGCTCAGGTCATGATCCCAGGGTCCTGGGATGGAGCCCCGCATCGGGCTCCCTGCTCCGCGGGAAGCCTGCTTCTCTCTCTCCCACTCCCCCTGCTCGTGTTCCCTCTCTCGCTGTCTCTCTCTGTCAAATAAATAAATAAAATCTTTAAAAAAAAAAAAAAAAGAGTTTACATTCTAGAACTGCATTGCCCAGTATAATAGCCACTGGCTACATGAGGCTATTTAAATTTAAATTAATTAAAATGCAATACAAATTAAAATTTATTTTCTCTGTTGCACCAGCCACATTTCAACTGCTTAAGTCTTTTGGCAACTAGTGGCTACTGTACTAGATAGCTTGGATATAAAAACATTTCCTTCACTGCAGAAAGTTCTATTAGTCAGCACTATTTTAGAGAAAGGAGTCTGACAATAAGCAAGTAAACAAAAATGGACAAGAATAGAAATTACTCTGAAGAGGGACGCCTGGGTGGCTCAGGCGGTTAAGCGTCTGCCTTCGGCTCAGGTCATGATCTCAGGGTCCTGGGATCAAGTCCCACATCGGGCTCCCTGCTCAGCGAGGAGCCTGCTTCTCCCTCTGCCTGCCACTCCCCCTGCTTGTGCTTTCTCTCTCTCTCCCTAATAAATAAATAAAATCTTAAAAAAAAAAAAAAAAAAGAGGGCACCTGGGTGGCTCAGTTGGTTAGGTGACTGCCTTCGGCTCAGGTCATGATCCTGGAGTCCCGGGATCGAGTCCCACATCGGGCTCCCTGCTCGGCGGGGAGTCTGCTTCTCCCTCTGACCCTCCCCCCCTCATGCTCTCTCTCTCTCATTCTCTCTCTCTCTCTCAAATAAATAAATAAAATCTTAAAAAAAAAAAAAAGAAATTACTCTGAAGAAAATGAAAGACAATGATGCCATAGAGATGGATGGTCTTTGGGAAAGCATCTCTGAAGAGCTGACATTTGAGCTGAAAAACTAATAAAAGGAAGGAGCCAGTCATGCCAAGATCTGGGGATAGAACATTCTAGGAGGAGGGAGAGGCAAGTGCCCATGCCCTGAAGTGAGAATGAGTTTGGGGTATTTGAGAAACAGAAAGATTATTTTGGCTAGAACTTTGTGAGCAAGAAGGAAAGTAGTCCAAGACGAGTTTGAAAAGATAGGTGGAGGCAGAATCTGTAGGTCATGATGAAAGAGCTTGGATTTACCCTCTGCCCGTCTATGAATTGTGTATTCAGTCACCTGAGATCCTGAAGCAGAGCAGAGTTGCAGAGCCTGGCAAACGTTTTAGAAGTGAGCAGCAGGTGGTGTCATAAAAGTTAGGCTTACCAAGGCAAATAGGAGTTGAGGGACTCGCTAGCAGCATTCACAAACCCATTATTGGATCAGGTGATAGACTCACTTGGGCAAGTTGGTGCTTTCATGGGGTTACAGAGAGATCCTCCTTGCCTTCCTCCTGAAAGGATAGTAGGTCTAAGGTTACACCCACTTAGTTGATTCCACCCTAAGAAAAAACCTTTTGGTTGTTAAAGGGACAGAGAATGGTTCTGGGGAGCACAGGAGAAGTTGGAAGTGGGGAAGAGTTACTTCCCCTCATCCTGAAGCATTCAAATACAGAGCTATCTTCTCCCCTTATCTGAGACCCATTCATCTAATCATTCATTCCCTCAACAAATACGGTTTACTTATACTCCTTGTGCCATAACACAAGCCATTGGGTATTGGGGATATAGCAGTAAACAAGACAAAGTTCTTGTTCTTACATAGCTTACAAAGTAGGTAACAAATAGATATATAAAACAGTAGGAGGAAAATTAAACAAGAAAGGAGACAGACAGTGAACGCAGCATTTGTTTCACATATATTGTTTGGGGAAAGCTCTGCATGGTAATGATTGAATGGAGTTTGGAATGAAGAGAGAGTTTACACCAGGCAAATGCTTGGGGGAAAAGCATTCCAGGCAGAAGGAACAGCAGATCTCTGGAGGTGGGAGTCTGCTTCATGGGCTCATGGAACAGCAGGAGGCCAGTGTACTGGAGCCCAGTAAACAGGGGGAGGGCAGGGAGAGCTGCACGGAGAGCTGCAGCCCCGGACGTGAGGCTGGAGACTCGGTATAATGACAGACAAGGATGGTAACTCTGGAGGTGGTGAGAAGTTGTCAGATACTGAGTGTAATTTGCTGATGGGATTGGATGTGGCTTATAAGTGAAAGAGAGGAGGGAAGGATGACTCCAAAGTTTTTGGTCTGAACAACTGGGTGAATGTAATGTCATTTACAGAGACAGGAAACCCTGGGAGAGGCAGAGTTTTTTATGGGATGGGGAGGTTGTGGTAGGTAGTTCATTTTAGACATGTTAAGTTTGCAATGACTGTTGAACCATCAAGTAGAAATGTTGAGGAGGCAGTTGAAAACACATGTTTGGAGTTTAGGGAAAATGGCCTGGAAGCATGAATATAGAAGTGTTCAGTATACAGATTGTATTTATTTATTCATTTATTTTTATTATAGAAAAATTTTAAGCATATACAAATGTAGAGAGAATAATATGATGAATATTTGTGTATCCATCACCTAGTTTTTCTTTTTTTTTTTTTTTTTTTTTTTGACAGAGAGAGAGACAGCAAGAGAGGGAATACAAGCAGGGGGAGTGGGAGAGGGAGAAGCAGGCTTCCTGCTGAGCGAGAAGCCTGACGTGGAACTCGATCCCAGGACCCCGGGATCATGACCTGAGCCGAAGGCAGACGCTTAACCATCTGAACCACCCAGGCGCCCCCCATCACCTAGTTTTATCAATGATTAATATTTTGTTAGTCTTGTCGCATCCCTCCTCATTCCTCCCTGGGCTGGAGTATTTTATTATTTTATTTTATTTTATTTTTCAGTTTATTTATTTAAGTAATCTCTAATCCCAGTATTGGGCTCTAACTCACGACCCTGAGATCAAGAGTCACATACTCTTCTAACTGAGCCAGCCAGGTGACCCTAAGGCTGGAGTATTTTTTTTTTTTTAAAGATTTTATTTATTTATTTGACAGAGAGAGACACAGCGAGAGAGGGAACACAAGCAGGGGGAGTAGGAGAGGGAGAGCAGTCTTCCCACCGAGCAGGGAGCCCGTTGTGGGGCTTGATCCCAGGACTCTGGGATCATGACCTGAGCAGAAGGCAGACGCCTAACCGACTGAGCCACCCAGGCGCCCCACGGCTGAAGTATTTTAAAGCAAATTCTGGATATTTACTGTTCTCCCTGTAAATACTTAAGTATCTAATAGACCGTTCTTAAAGTCATGGGACCAGATGATATTACCCAGGGAATACGTATAAATAGAGAAGAGTTATGAGGACCAATTCATGACATTCTGCCTTTAGAAGTTAGGAGGAACAAGCCAAGGGGACTGAAAAGGAGGAGCAGGTGAGGTGCAGAAAAGGTGTGGGGAGCATGTGGTCTTGGAAGCCAGGTGAAAAATGGGTTTCAAGAAGGAGGGTGTGATCAATTGTGCCAAATGCTATTGAGAAGCTGAGAGACATGAGGACTGAAAGGTAACCCTTGGATTCAGTAAAGTGGCGATTATCAGTGACCTTGATGAGAGCAGTTTAGTGGAGTTATAAGCATATGAGCTTGATTAAAATGTGTTCAAGAGAAAATGAGAGGAGAGGCAACAGAGCCTTAAAGTACATACAACTTTACAAGGGATCTTTTTTTCTAAAAAAGGGGATCTGGGAAACGGCAATAACCAGAAGAAGGTGCAAAGTTCAAAGGAGGTACATTTTTATGATAGGAGAAATTACAACGTATTTATACCCTCCTGGAAACAGTCAAGTAGGGAGGGACATTCTGATGATGTACAAGTGAAAGGGAACAAATTAATGAGCTAAGTCATGGAGTAGGTAAGAGAAGTGGGATCCAGGGTTTTAGATCACTCATTTCAGTAGCTTTGGAAATTCTAAAGACCCCAGGCCTTGCCTCTTGTGGTTGGATCCTAGATGGAGGCATACCCTTTCCTTATCAACACTGGTTCCAGAGAATGAACATCTTTGCCTGGAAAATGGCTGGGGCTTGTTGTTGAGGTAGACAGGCTCCTCTCCCACTAAGTGGAGTCATTTGGATATGTCTCATCCATTGTGGAGTCTCCATCTACCCAGTGACTCCCCATGCAAGTAGTTCCTGTGCCCAGCCCCAGCTATACAAGAGATGAGGGTCTCCCAAGAACTGGCAACACAGTAGACCAGATGTTAAGAATAGAAAACATTTTTTTTGCCTCCCTTCATAGCATTCATTTTGACCAAGGAAGCTGACTCTGACTCGTGAGTGGAGCGTTATCAGTAAATACTTAGCCACAGCGATAGGTCCAGGAGTGGGTATGTGATCTAATACGATCCAATCTATGCTTTTTAGGAATGCTAGACCAAAGATACCCTGTTTTCTATAAGACATGAAAGAGAAAGTGTGTAACCGTGAAAGTATAGGCATCAGTGTTGGAACGACAAAAGAAGTCAGGGTTTTTGTTGTTGTCGTTGTTTTTAAAAAAGTATTTTTTTTAAGGTACTCTCTATATACAACATGGGCTTGAACTCATGACCCTGAGATCAAGTCGCATGCTCTACTGATGGAGGCAGCCAGGCACCCCCAAAAGAAGTTAGTTTTAATGAAGCCAACATTTTAGAAGGCAGAGACTAAGGGATGAAATGAAATTAGATCTTTGTTGAGCTGTTGGGAAAAGCCTTGCCTGAAGTTCTAGTATCAAGTTTCAGCATAGCTCTAAAAATTTTTCAGGTATGTGGAATAATGTATTTCCTTAATTGCTCAAGCCAGTTCAAGTTGGATTTTCCAACCAAAAGCATCCTAACTGAAGCACAAAAGACAGGTGCAGTCCTCTACTGGGTTATTCATTTATTAAACATGTTCATGCACTAATTTTGTATCAAGCACATGCCATGCACTAGGGATACAGTAGTAAACAAAGAAAATTGTGTCCTCACAGTCTAAAAGCCCCCACCCTCCCAGTCACCTTTTCCTTTAAGGGCTATTGGCCCTTTGTTCTTTGTGTGAGCTCTAGTGACATGGCTCTTGTTTCTTCTCAGAGTGGCCACCTCCTGCCTTCACAGCATGGGACTTTCTCCAGCCAATTTTGTCTGAAAGTAGGCTTATCTTCCCAGCTTTCCTTGTCTTGGTCATTGTGTCAGTTGGGGATCAGTCAGGGAAACTGAAACTACTCTAGATATTTTAAGCAGGAAGGAATTTATTTCAGGAAAATAGCTGTTTTACCAAACCATTAGAAGAACTGGAGGATTCAAAGTCAGAGAAAGTCATCCTTTGCTCTCAGACTTGCCACTAGAAGTTTTAGGTGGGCAGTTTGTGGGAAATTACCTGGAAGCCACTGCAAAACCTATTTTCTTGCTGCTGCCTGAGGAAGAATAATGCATGGTTTCTGCTTCTTGTTTTCTGCCCATATCTCTTCTGAATGCCTTTCATTGACTGGCACTAACCTGAACTCCACTGAGAAGGGATTTGGGAAAATGCAGATCCCAAATTTCCAGTCCTTGTGATGTGGAATAGCACAGAGGAGGGTGAATTTCCAACCGACAATCTGGCAAAGGAAGACAATCCACCAGAGGAAGAACCCACTGCTTCCTTTTAAAGGTTTGTCTGCTAATCACAGCATAGATGCTTTCTGAAGACAGTGAGGATTTACCTAGAGCAGGCTCCTGGACAGAATATTTAGCCTGACAAAAAGCAGATCAGTTCTGCATAAAAGGTAGTGTGGGTGGGGTAACGACGGCTTTATTCAGGGATGATTCATGCAGTGTACTCCACCCTCATGATGGAGTCAGTCATGTCACTGGACAACCTGCCTACTCCCCAGGCAACCTACGAAGAAGCCTGCCTGATGATATGATGCATACCTCCTGTTCACGTAGAGTTCAAGGTTAAGGGATAGGTCTATTGAAAAAACACACAGGCAGAGGAAACTCAGGCTAGCTCTCTCTATAGGGATATGAGTAGGCAACCAGGCATCCAAAAAGGGGGGGGGGGGGGAAGCAAGCAAACAAAACAAGTTCTCTGTAAAGGAGTGAGACTTGTCATCGTTAGTAATGAATGTCTTCAAAGTTGTGAGGGAAAAACTATTTGAACCCAGAGTTGTCAAGAAAGAGAGCCAGACAGTAGTTAAAGGCAGCAAAGATAGATTTTATTCAGTACTATTGCAATAGAGCAAAGAGGCTTCCGTAAGACAAACTCAACTCCAAATGCAGCAAAGACAGCTGCACAGCAAGGGGACTCAGGGGATTCTTTAGTCTTTTTATTTTATTTTATTTATTTATTTGTTTGTTTGTTTTTTAAGATTTTATTTATTTGCAAGAGAGAGAATGAGAGAGAGCATGAGAGGGAGGAGGGTCAGAGGGAGAAGCAGACTCCCTGCTGAGCAGGAAGCCCGATGTGGGACTCGATCCCGGGACTCCAGGATCATGACCTGAGCCGAAGGCAGTCGCTTAACCAACTGAGCCACCCAGGCACCCTTAAGATTTCATTTTTAAGTAATCTCTATTACCCGACATGGGGCTCAAACTACCCTGAGATCAAGAGTTGCAAGTTGTACTGACTGAGCCGGCCACGTGCCCTGAGGGTAGGGGGATTCTTGATAAACTTGTCTAACCGGATTCTTTAGACAACAAGAGTGTGGAATGAGGAACTTGATCAAATATCAAAGGTGATCAGGTATCAATGGAATTAAAAAAAAAGATATCAATGGAATTCTTACCAAACTGACTTAGCAGGATTCTTGCTAAAACTGGACTGTGCAGGCTGAGGACAGATCCCAAGAACGGCAAAGGAGTCTGAAGTCGGGTCAAGGAGATAAACTTTTTCAGAATTCTATACCTAGCCAAACTGCCAATTGAATGTGAGAGAAAATAAGAAATATGTAGGAACTCAAAATGCTTAATATCAAATGCTGTGAAAAAAAATTTACTCATAGATGATGCGGAGAACAAAGGCAAAAGAAATGTAGAAAAAAATTAGATTTCCTTACATCTTGTAGCCCTTTGACAAGTCCTTGAGACAGGCAGAGTGACCTTCCTCAAGGGGCTCAACTGCCTCAATGTTAATACTTGGCTAGAGGCAAAAGGCAACCTTAGCTTGGACATTAGCCTGACCTCCAGGATCCTGTGAAAATCCCCTTGGAAATTTCCTTTATCTCTACCCCCAAGATATATGTTAGCAATCATTCTCCATGCATATGGCCCCCCTGATATACCCTGAAGGGTCTCATGACTAAAGTTTTACTAGACAGTCATAAATGACCTTTTCCTAACAACAGCTAGCCGCTCAAGGTCCTAGAAACCTTGTTTCCAAATTCCTTAGAGATTTACACTATCCCTAATTGTGCTCCCAACTTAAAAGTACATAATCAGTCACTCCTCACAATCCCAGTGCAGCTCTCTTTTGCCCACAGGTCCTGTCCCCATGCTTCATTAAACCACCTTTTTTGCACTGAAGATGTCTCAAGAATTTTTTCTTGACCATTTGCTCCCGAACCTGCCAACATTTCACATCAATAGATATACTCCAGCAAAATGTAAATGGAATCTAACAAAGAAGACCACGGGGAATTTAAGTAATAGAAGTATAAGACCAAAGTTAAAAAAGCTTGAGGGAAAAAAAAAGCTTGGGAAAAAATAAAAGATCCATAAGATCCGGATACATGGAAGCCTCCCTTTTGAGTTGCAAAATTTTAATGACCTAGGAATATATTTTCATCACTAAGGTCTAATCATACTACTTGATTCTATAGTTAATATTTATAAAATTATAATATGGTAAGTGTTGGGTTTTAGTTTTTAATTTTTAGTTGATCTATATACAAATTAATTTAGTATTTAATTTAGTCACAAAAATAATATAAATGTTAGGGCACCTGGGTGGCTCAGTCAGTTAAGCATCTGCCTTTGGCTCAGGTCATGATCTCAGGGTCCTGGGATCAAGCCCCACATCGGGCTCCCTGCTCAGCGGGGAGCCTGCTTCCCCCTCTCCCGCTCCCCCTGCTTGTGCGCATGCTATAAATGTTATAACTATTTACAATAATTAACAAAAATTTAGAGGTGCAGAGGAGAAGTAGAAAGAAGGGGAAATTTGTTAATTTATCTTTTACTGCGGAGAGATACAGTTTAAAATCAACAAACCAACAAATAATATCAATTGAAGAAATCATGATAGATATCAAGAAAACAAAACCGCAGAAATGCTAACAGAATTGCCTGTAGGGAGTGAGACCTAATAAGAAATGGGGAGGAAGAGAGACCTTATTTTCTTTTTCATGTCCTTCTTAAAATTTAAACACTGTATGTGTTTATATATGACAAAAAATATCAAAAGCTTTAAAAGTTGTCTCAATGTTACAAAAAAAGGGATGATACTCTTTTCCATTGGGCAAGAAGAAAGCATTTTTCTCAAAAGTTTTTTAACGTAGATGGCATGTCTAATATAACTTTTTCACTTTTATTAATCATTTTTGTAGCTCCCAATAGTTAACAGACCAAGAAATCTTTTTCTTTTTTTTTTTAAAGATTTTACATTAAGTAATCTCTGCACCCATTGTGGGGCTCAAACTCACAACCCCAAGATCAAGAGTTGCATGCTCTAGTGACTGAGCCAGCCAAGTGCCCCCCCAAACCAAGAAATTTTGGTATTACTTTTATCCATTGCTGCCACTAGGTAATGGTATCATGATTTTTTTTATGGCTCAGGAAATATTGTTTCTCAGTCTGAAAGTATTCACTGTAAGTGGTCACTTGGTGAAATCTCTGTTCATTTTATTTAAAAGCCAGTAGACATCTAACTCTGGATTATTAATAAGCATGATATGTTTTTAATTGCCAGCAATTTAATTTAAAAATTTCATTTATATAAAGCAGTTTCATTTCTTGTGTGCAAAAAAAAAAAGCCCATAATAATAACAAAACACAACTGAAACCTATGAGCATTCAGGTACTACTCCGTGTTCTCACTGTTCCTTGTCTATTCTGGGAATAGATATGTATCTTACTAACTTTCAGTACTCTTTGAAGTCACACTGAAATTCAGGCTCTGCAAGTTCTCACTTACTGTTACAGTATTAATAAGCTTCAGAGGCTGTTTATTAAAATAACAACTTGGCATTGACTTAAATTGAAAGAATCTTAGTTGTCTCTCACCAAATGATTCCTCTTTTTTTTTTTTTTTTTTTAAGATTTATGTATTTGCCAGAGAGAGACACAGCGAGAGAGGAAACACAAGCAGGGGGAGTGGGAGAGGGAGAAGCAGGCTTCCCGCCGAGCAGGGAGCCCGATGCGGGGCTCGATGCGGGGCTCGATCCCAGGACCCTGAGATCATGACCTGAGCCAAAGGCAGACGCTTAATGACTGAGCCACCCAGGCGCCCCTAAATGGTTCCTCTTAAAACCAAATCCAGAGGAAGTAAGAACTCTGTTGGTATTTTCTACATGGATACTTCGAAGTATTTGATTAAAAAATGCTTGGGTTGGGGGTGATTGTTTTAATCTCTTTGTGGTTTTCATTTGCCTTTATTGTGATTATTTCAAGCCTTCTTTCCACATCAATAATTCCATTTCCAGCCATGTCTACTCTTCTCCTTGTGGTTTTGATGTATTTATTAGCTCTAAAATGATATTACTTTGGTCTTTGTTTTGTAAGATGTGTAATTTCCCTATTCATCTCTTTCAGTTTATCTCATTTTTGAGTTCTTAGTCTGCTGAGCTCATTTTCTTTTTAGGTTATTCTAGTGCTCAAAGCACTTGGCGGGAATGTTTTCTGTTTCTCTACTTGCCTCCTGAATTCCTTCCCTCTTTATCTGAAATGGACTTGGTTTTCCTAATGAACTGCAGCTTGAAGGTTGCTATTTAATGCTGTACGCACTTTTTCTATGATTTATAAGCTTGTCTGAAAGAGAGGAGGGCAGAACTCAAGGGAAGTGGTATGCAGCCTTTGTTAGAATACACACATTCCCCCACGTCTTCTGAAGTTTTAGGAGTCTATTTCAGGATTCACTCTTCTAGGGGTTGTGGTCTTTCATTCCGATACAAAAGAGTCTCAATCCTTGAAACCTCCCCCAATTTAGTATGTTTTCCTGGAGTCTTCACAGCCACCTAAAACACCTAACCTATTCTCCACCTCTCACTTCACCTTCTCCCCAATTGTCATTTTTACTTTTCCAGAGAGAAGAGGTTGAAGATAAAGAAACCTCTTAATTCTCCTTTCTCTTGGGTATATGTGCATATGTATGTGTTAATTCCCAGGATTTTGTGAACCCAACAACATGAATTTTGATAGAATGGAGGCAGGATTGGAAGCCTTGACTTACTCCAGACCAGAATCTTCTATTTCTTTCCTTGACTGCCACTTGTTGACATTTAAGATACTGAGTTGTGACCCTTTGTTTGTTGTGGATGAAATTTTAACTTTCTTAGGTATTGAAAGAAGCAGAGTCTATAAGGAAGCTTTATTTCATTATCTTAAACAAAAAGTACAATAATTTTTAATGTATATATACATTATACATTTGTTCATTATACATTTGATATATGTATATCTTAAATTTTTCTGATTATAAAAAGTTGTGTATCTATACATATATCAAATCATAATGTTGTACACCTTAAGCTAATACAATGTTGTATGTCAATTATATCAGTAAAACTGGGGGGAAAAAGCCTGGGGAAAAATAAAATAAACATTATGTATCTTTTGTTGTAAAAATGCAAACCATACGAAAGTATAAAAAATAAAAAGTGGCGGGGCATCTGAAAAGCTCAGTTGGTTAAGCGACCGCTGACTCTTGGTTTCAGCTCAGGTCATGATCTCAGTCGTGACATGGAGCTCTGAGTCAGGCTCCATGATCAGTACACTCAGTCCAGAGTCTGCTTCTCTTCTTCTCCTCCCTCTGCCCCTTCCCCTGCTTGCATGCACGTGTGTTCTCTCCCTCTCTCTCAAATAAATAAATAAATAAATCTTTAAAAAAAAGTAAAAGCAGTACATATAATAAAATTGGAACAAAACGGAGGAGATAACATGGCCCCTACGCAAGGATGACTCACAGATTGGTGAAGTGTTCCAAAAAAAAAAAAAGTGGGGACGCTTGGGTGGCTCAGTTGGTTAAGTGTTTGCCTTCGGCTCAGGTCATGATCTCAGGGTCCTGGGATGGAGTCCCGCATCAAGCTCCTTGCTCAGTGGGGAGCCTGCTTCTCCCTCTGTCTGTCACTCCCCCTGCTTGTGATCTCTCTCTCTCCCTGACAGATAAATAAAATCTTTAAAAAAGAAGAAGTGAATAGTGAAAATTCTGGGGTTTTTTGTCAGTGCTTTAGCCATTCAGTGAAAATTAGAAATTTGGTGAAAATCTAGAAATACGTGAATACATAGATGTTTTAAGAACAGCTTTATTCTGGTAGATTTTACATACAATAAAATTCACCCATTTCATGTGTATGATCCAATGATTTTTAGTAAATATAGAGTGGTACAACCATCACCACAACATATATACTTTTTGCAAAAATAAATAGTAACTTTTTTCGTTCCTATTTAACCTATTCTCCCAATTCTAAAAAAGGGGCGCCAGGCTGGCTCAATCAGTGGAGCATGCAACGCCTGATCTCAGGGTCATGAGTTCAAGCCCCCCATTGGTTGGAGAAATTAAAACAAAAACTTTAAAGTGTAGTTACCAATGCCCACAGCATGCTAAACATGGTTAGGAGGCTATTTTTGAAAGCTTTTGGGTAGTTCTGTTCTCGCCAGTTGAGCTACCTGACTACCAA
Organism: Mirounga angustirostris; assembly: GCF_029215605.1. Lineage (NCBI taxonomy): Eukaryota > Metazoa > Chordata > Mammalia > Carnivora > Phocidae > Mirounga > Mirounga angustirostris. The sequence goes on from NW_026991712.1 coordinate 159,402,418, forward strand.
ATGTCAGTTGGGTTTATTCCACTTTCTTATGTCAGTGAAATTTGCTATTGTAATTTAATTAAATTTTGGAAAATTTATAATATGTGAGCATAAAGAAAGATGTTTCTATGAAAACTAAGTTGAATGCTTTGGAAAGGCTTGTTAAAACCAAATTGCTAAAAACTTGTTAAATTCGGTATAGATGAGAATTCTGTGACTGGAAGAAATACATCTAGAACTTTGCATTCAGATTGCTTCACAAGTGCCTTCCAGTTACTGCTCCACTTTAAATAAACATTTAAAGAAATTATGGGTGATTTGTTAAAGGCAAGAAGTACAGATCACTCTAAGAAACACTTCAACCACTGGCCGCATAATCACAGGAAAAGCCTGAGGCTATCTCAAAAGATTGATGAAGCAATTTACATTTACGAGTCTTAAGTTTAAAGAAAACAGAGTGGCTTATAATATACCATAAACTCACTTTTCTTTTTTTTTTTTTTTAAGATTTCATTTATTTATTTGACAGAGAGATAGAGCCAGAGAGCACAAGCGGGAGTGGGGGGAGGGAAGGCAGAGGGAGAAGGAGAGGCAGGCTCCCAGGTGAGCAGGGAGCTTGATGCAGGATCGATCCCAGGATACCAGGATCATGACCTGAGCCGAAGGCAGACGCTCAACCCACTGAGCCACCCAGGCGCCCATAAACTTACTTTTCTTAAAATAAACAAAACTGTATGCTGTATAATGTTTTGTTTTGTTTTTTTTTAAGATTTTATTTATTTATTTGAGAGAGAGCACATGAGAAGGGGGAGGGTCAGAGGGAGAAGCAGACTCCCCGCCGAGCAGTGAGCCCGATGCGGGACTCGATCCCGGGACTCCAGGATCATGACCTGAGCCGAAGGCAGTCGCTTAACCAACCGAGCCACCCAGGCGCCCTGTATAATGTTTTAAAATTCTGAATTTTAATTGATTTTTTTTTCAAGTAACAACTAACCATCCGGTCCAACAGCATCAGTTAAAAGGGCTTCAGATTGGTGTATAACCAGCTTTTCCTTTACAATATACTGAGGACATTTTTCTTCTTTTTTTTTTTTTTTTAAGATTTTATTTATTTATTTGACAGAGAGAGACAGAGCGAGAGAGGGAACACAGGCAGGGGGAGTGGGAGAGAGAGAAGCAGGCTTCCCGCTGAGCAGGGAACCCGATGCGGGGCTCGATCCCGGACCCCGGGATCATGAACTGAGCCGAAGGCAGACGCTTAACGACCGAGCCACCCAGGCGCCCCTCTTCTTTTTTTAAGAAAGATTTTATTTATTTATTTTTTTTTCCGAGAGAGCGCGCACGAGCAGGGGGAGGGGCAGAGGGAGAAGCAGACTCCCTGCTGACTAGGGAGCCTGATGCAGCAGGGCTCAATCCCTGGGATCATGACGTGAGCCAAACACAGGCGCTTAATGGACTGAGCCACCCAAGCGCCCTTGAGGACATTTTTCATGTAGCTATATAAAAATCTACCTTATCCTTTATAAAACTCACTTCATAATACTCCATTGTATAGTGGATACATCCTAATTTACTTACCAAATTCTCTATTTTGATAATTTTCTGAAAAAAAAATTTTTTTGAACAGGGAATTGAGAGGATGAAAGTGGATTAAGATAATGAAACAGGCAACAGAACATGAAGTGGATTAAAGAGGGGAGGATGGAAAAGGGAGAAATGGTGAATGAGAGGCTCCTGCAGTCATCCAGCTCTGAAATTAAACCAGAAAGTGCCAGTGGTCTACACATCCAACAGATGTTCTTGTCAGTCTGGCTGCCCTGCCACACCATTCTTTTCTACCTCTCCGTCTGGGCTCGTTCCAGTCCTCCTGCATTTCATCTCCGCCTGCTGAAATCCTATTTTCCTTCAACATCCAGAACAAATACCACTCCTGGTCATTATTATCCCTGGCTGGAAATGATCCCTCCCCTTCCACTGCTAATAGGGAGCTGAATCCCTCCTTCCTTTCTTCCTTCCACAGAGCATTTTTCTCTCCCAGGTAGTTCAGTGCTGTGGCTCAGTACCAACCTGGGACCCACCAACTTGCTATCTCTGTGAACTTTGCACCTTACCCAAAGTCTCAGTGCCTCAGTGTCCAGACGTGTACAACGGGGAGACGTGTATACAGCGTTGTTATGAGGATTAAATCCGTTCACTGCTATAAAGCACTTAGAATAATGTCTGATGTGCAGTAAGCGCTGAATAAACCCGCACGTTCATTTTGATTGACGGCGGCAGGAGGTGCGGAGCGGGCGGTGCGCCCGGGCAAGCGCCGAGCCCAGGCCGGGGGAGCGCGGTCACATGACTGGGTCAAGATGGCGCCGCCCGGCTGCTTGTGGCTCTTGGCCGCCGCTCTCCTGCAGGGGTCCTGCGCTGCCCGGGCGCTGGGGCATCTCGACCCGGCCGCGCCGCTGCCGCTGGTGATCTGGCATGGGATGGGTGAGTGAGGGAGAAGAGAGTCAGGAGGGTTTGGCGACTCCTTCCCTTTCCCAGCCTGGGCTCGCGTCTGCAAAATGCGAGCGTGTAGGGCGAGGACCGAGGTCGCACAGCGCTCGGCTGGCCCGACGTCTTAGGATTTGGGGGGCTGCTCTTGCGTTGGAAAGGGAGAAGGGGAAGGGACTGTCTTTTGGGGAGTGCTCACAGGGAGCCGTGCATTGCGTTAGGGTATTTCGGGCTGTTCTTGTTTAACCCTCACGACAGTGGTGTCAGGGTGCGGCGTCTGGCACTTGGTCGCCAGTCCTGGCTGTGGCTGCATGACCCGGGCATCCAGCCTTTTATTCATTGACACATTGAATAGAGATGTGTTAGGCACCTGTAGTTCATTTTTGCATTTAACACGTAGTTACTGAGCACCTACTAGATGCTGAAGATAGTGAACAGACCAAATTCTTTGTGCTCTTTCAGAACTTACTTTCCAGGGGGAGAGGCAGACTATAAAGAAATAAGTAAAACGTATAATCGGTTTTCAGTAAAATGGTGATAAGTTCAATGGAAAAAAATAAAGCAGGGAGGGGGATAGAAATGGGAGGTAGGGCTTGCAATTTTATAAGCAAGGTCAGGAAAGTAGTCACTGAGAAAGTGACATCTGTGCAAAGCCCTGAAGTGGATGAGGGAAGATGCCATGGTGGTAGAAGGAACAGTAAATGCAAAGGCCCTGAGGCAGAAGTATGTCTGTTATGTTGAAGGAACAACGTTCAGGTCAGTGGGGATGGAACTGAGTGAGCAAGGAGAAGAAAATGGGGGTTTAGGTTGGGGGGGTGCCAGTGTTGGGCCAACTAAGGGAGTTGGCTAGAATTCGAGATGGGTAGTCCTTGGGGGGTTTTGAGCACATGAGTGACATGATATGACTTACATTTTATTTTATTTTTTTTTTAAGATTTTATTTATTTATTCATGAGAGACAGAGCGCGAGAGAGAAGCAGAGGGAGAAGCAGGATCCCAAGGAGCAGGGAGCCCGATGCGGGACTCGATCCCAGGACCCTGAGATCATGACCTGAGCCGAAGGCAGATGGCTTAACCATCTGAGCCACCCAGGCGCCCATGACTTACATTTTAAAAGGACCACTCTGATTGCTATATATTATATCTCAAGGTCGTGAGTTCAAGTCCCATGTTGGGCTCCACACTGGGCGGGGAGCCTACTTAAATCCAAAAAGAATTGATTGTAGGGAGGTTTCAGACATTTGCAGGGAGACAAGTTAGGAAGCTATTGCAACCATTTCAACAAGAGATGGTGGTGGCATGAAACAATATAGTAACGGGAGATGCTGAGAAGTGGTCAAAGTTTGGATATCTTCTGAAGGCAGAGCCAATGGGATCTGTTAACAGATTAGATTCAGGATGAGAGAAAGAAAAAAGTCAAGGACAATTCCATGGGTTTGGGGCTGGGCAAGTAGAAGGAAGAAGTTGTCATTCTACCAAAATGGGGAAGCCTGTAGGGCCAGCAAATTTGGGGTGGGTAGAAGATCAAGAATCTGCTTTGGGACTTACTAGATGTGAGATGCACGTTAGACATCCAGGAGGTGTTGTAGAGGCATTTGGAGTTCAGAAGGTAGAACAGAGATATGAGTTGGAGATTTAAGTTGGGAGTTTTCAGCATATGGCTGGCATTTAAAGCCATGAAACTGGGCAGGATCATAGGCATGAGTGTCCACAGGAGGGAAGAGGTCTCAAGATTGAGCCCTGAGGCACTGCCAACATTTGGAGGTTGAGGAGATGAGGTGGAAGGGAGCTGAGGAGACAGTGATGGTGGAGGAACGTCAGGAGAGTGCAGTGTCCAGGAAGTCCAATAAAAATGTTTCAAGAGGAAGGGAGCAATCAGCTGTATGGAATTTTATGGGCAGGGCAACTGAGAATGGGTTATTGGATTTAGCAATTTGAAGATCACTAATGACCTTAACCAAGGCAGTTTGGATAACATGATGAGGATGACAGCCTTATTGGATTGAGTTAAAACTGTTCAGAGGAATTAGAGTCAGCAAATATAGACAGTTTTTTCAGCACTGTGTGCTGGGCTCTGGGGCTATCGCAGTAGAGTTAAAAGAAATTATGAGAGAGGGGCGCCTGGGTGGCTCAGTCGGTTAAGCGGCTGCCTTCAGCTCGGGTCATGATCCCGGGGTCCTGGGATCGAGCCCCGCATCGGGCTCCCTGCTCAGCGGGGAGCCTGCTTCTCCCTCTCCCTCTGCCTGCCTCTCTGCGTACTTGTTCTATCTCTCTGTCAAATAAATAAATAAATTCTTTTTAAAAAATTAATTTAAAAAAAAGAAATTATGAGAGAAAAAGAAGGTGCTCTAAGCCTTAGCTTTTCCCTTAAAAAGGAATTCTTGAGCTTCTTCTCAGGTTAGAAATGTGATGATTCAGCTCAAAATGGGAAATGACCTCAGCCTATTTCTCTGATTGAGTGGCTGGTCACTTCGCTTCCGGTTTTTAGTTTTGGTTCCTAGAAACAGGAAACAGGACTGGGAGTAGAGTGAGGCAGGGAGGCCCCCACAGTGCAAAATTTAAGAAGGCACTCACTCTCTAGTTTGTAGAAGTTTAGGGTCAGCACTTGCACAAGGCTGTGAGTACCTCCTCAAATTTGGTGTCCTAGGCGCTTCACTTGCCTTTCCCTGTCCTAGCCCTCGAGTCTGACTCCTGAGTGCTTTTGAGTCGATTAACCCCAAATGTTCCAGATGATAAGGGAGCATAATATGTACCTCTGCTTATTTTTCGGTTATGAATTCGGTGTCCTAATTATATTGTATGGGCTTTTGAAGTTCGTTATTATTTGATAAACATGTGCCAAGCAAAAAATGTTCTTTCTTTTTAATTGGGGTGAAACAAATATAACCTATGATTTACCATATTAAAATATACAATTCAGTGGCATTTAGTGGATTCACAATGTTGTACAACCACTGCTTCTCTCTAATTTCAAAGCTTTTTCATTGCCCCAGAAAACTCCAGTACCCCTTAAGTAATTACACTGTTCCCCATTCCCAACACCCCCTGGAAATGTCCAATCTGCTTTCTGTCTCTATAGATTTGCCTCTTCTGGATATATGTGTATGTATATAGGTAATCATACATTATGTGACCTTTTGTGTTTAGCTTATTTCACGTACAATAATGTTTTTTAGGTTCATCCACATTGTAGCATGTCAGTACTTCATTCTTTTTTATGGCTGAATAATATTCCACGGTGTGTGTATACTATAGATGGTTTACCCACTCATCCATTGATGGACATTTGGGTCATTTCCACCCTTTAACTGTTACAAATAATGCTGCTATGAACATTGATGTGCAGGTTTCTGTGTGGGCATGTTTTAATTTCTGTTGGGTAGAAATCTAGAAGTGAAATTGCTGGGTCATGTGGTAATTGTTAGGTTTAATTTTTTGAGGAACCACAAACTTTTCACAGTGGCTGCATCATATTACAGTCCCACCAGCTATGTACAAGGTTTCTATTTCTCCACATCCTTGCTAACACTTGCTACTTTCCATCTTTTAATTAATTTTTTTTTTATTAAAGCTGTCCTAGTAAGTATGAAGTGGTATCTCATTATAGTTTTGATATGCATTTCCTTAATGGCCAGTGATGTTGAGCATGTTTTCATGTGCTTGTTGGCCATTTGTAGATCTTCTTTGGAGATAGGTCTGTTCAAGTCCTTTATCCATTTTTAAATTAGATTAACTTCTTGTTGAGTTGTAGGGGTTCTTTGTATATCAGGAGTATTAAACCCTTATCAGGTATATGTTTTGCAAATATTTTCTCCTATTCTGTATGTTTCACATTCTTAATAATGGCCTTTTGAAGTATAGAACTTTTTAAAAAAAAAGTGTAATGTTTTGGCTCACGAGTATCTGCCATTGTCTTTGTTGTTTAGGAGACAGTTGTTGTAATCCCTTAAGCATGGGTGCTATTAAAAAAATGGTTGAGAAGAAAATACCAGGAATTTATGTCTTATCCTTAGAGATTGGGAAGACCCTGACGGAGGTAAGGCCCTTCACAGCTCTGTTCCTTTGAAGGTTTGCTGACTGATTTCATAAAATGTACTATTAAAATGCTTTGCCTTGCATTTTTAGTAGTGGGTCATACAATGATACTTTAACTCTCGAGTGGCTTATGTGAGGATTCCAACCTGAATAAGTTTGGCCTCTTAGGGAAGATGCCATTGGTGGTTTTCATCCCGACCTTTCTCTGTGGCTTCTCTTACAGGATGTGGAGAACAGCTTCTTCTTGAATGTCAATTCCCAAGTAACAACAGTGTGTCAGATTCTTGCTAAGGATCCTAAATTGCAGCAAGGCTACAATGCTATGGGATTCTCCCAGGGAGGCCAATTTCTGTAAGTCCCTTTTTGTTCGATCGTACCATTTACATGGAATTGATTTTTTTCTTATATTCAGGTAGATCCACTCCTCTAATTCTTTTGAGCATTTTGTCTATTCTTGGAAGGAAAACTATTCTAAAATGTCTCCATGTAAAAAGCTTTATGGAACTTAATTTATTTTCTTTCTTTTTTTTTTTTTTAAAGATTTTATTTATTTATATGACAGAGAGAGGCACAGCGAGAGAGGGAACACAAGCAGGGGGAGTGGGAGAGGGAGAAGCAGGCTTCCCGCCGAGCAGGGAGCCCGATGTGGGGCTCCATCCCAAGACCCTGGGATCAGGAACTGAGCCGAAGGCAGACACTTAACGACTGAGCCACTCAGGCGCCCCGGAACTTAATTTATTTTCTATGAAAGAATAAAGATTTGCATTTGGCCCTATCGGGGGAAATCCTGACACTCCATGGCTTTGGGGATTCACAGAGGATGAAATAGCTTAATCTGCGAAGTTGGTTGTTGATGATACATTTTTATCTGACAGCTGGAGCTGATAATCGTTTTTTTTTCCCCAGGAGGGCAGTGGCTCAGAGATGCCCATCACCTCCCATGATCAATCTGATCTCGGTTGGGGGACAACATCAAGGTAACTTTGGCCTCTTTGCCTCCTTTTTTCTCTGTTCTAATCCATGTGACCACTTGATTTTAAAACATTCCAGCAGCTCTATTTGTACAAGAAGGCAGCCATCCTTGGAGAATCCCATCTTTCCGGCTCATAACAAACTAGCCAGAATTGAAGAAATAGGAAGAGACTGGATTCTAGAAGCCAGGATCACAGGTGAACCAGTGGACTGCCTGCTGCTTCTCTCCGGTTTAATTGACATGATTTCCTGCAGGTGCGGTGGTTGCAGCTACATGGCAGGTGCTGGTTGAGGAGTCAGGAAGGGCTAACAAACTTTCTTTTTTTAAAGATTTTATTTATTTGAGAGCGAGAGCGTGTGCAGGCGTGTGCTGGAGCTGGGGGAGGGGCAGAGGGAGAGGGAGAAGCAGACTCCCCCCTGAGCAGGGACACCCCCACCCCCAATGTGGGACTCGATCCCAGGACCCTGGGATCATGACCTGATCTGAAGGCAGACGCTTAACGGACTGAGCCACCCAGGTGCCCTGCATTCCCTGTTTTCTGACATTGGTGATGTCTTATTGAATTTAGACTCAGGCAAACAGTAGCATCTAAGCTTTTTTGTCTGTAAACTTAACAGTAGAAATTAAATCCTTTGAAAAACAACAGGCTTTCTGTTTAGGCAGAATTATATACTTTTGGGGAAGGATGCGTCTTTGGGATAGAACTTTTATCTCTGTTCTCATACAGCTGATACAACTTTTATCTCTGTTCTCTGATACAGCTATCAGGTGGCATAGTGTAAGAGCAGAAGGATTCTCCTTATAATCAGGAAATTGGATTCACCCAATTAACTGCTGCCGATGGGCAAATAATTTGGTACTTTAAATCCCTTTCGCAGATGAGGGAAACTGAAAGAAGGCCTTTCCCATTTTGTGGGAATTTTTCAGAGGATGAAGTGAGATAATAAGTAGAAAAATACTTTTTTTTTTGTTTAAGATGTTATTTATTTATTTGAGAGAGAGCACAAGTGGGTGGAGGGGCAGAGGGAGAGGGAGAAACAGACTCCCTTCTGAGCAGGGAGCCCGACACAGGGCTCGATCCCAGGACCTTGGAATCATGACCTGAGCCGAAGGCAGACGCTTAACTGACTGAGCCACTCAGGTGCCCCCCAAAATACTTTTTATTTATTTTTTATTTTTTAAAAATTTATTTATTTATTTATTTGACAGAGAGAGACCCAGCCAGAGAGGGAATACAAGCAGGGTGTGTGGGAGAGGGAGAAGCAGGCTTCCCACGGAGCAGCAAGCCTGACACAGGGCTCCATCCTAGGACCCTGGGATCATGACCTGAGCCAAAGGCAGATGCCCAACGACTGTGCCACCCAGGCGCCCCCAAAAAATACTTTTTAAAAACACAAGTAATATTCAAATGCAAATTGGTAAAAACAACTTTATCATTCACTCATTCAGTCAACAAATATTTATTGAAAATCTATAAATAAAACAGACAAGGTCCCTGTCTTCAGGAAACTTCCGTTCTGGGGGGTGAGGGCTAAGAAATAGACAATGAAGCAAGTAAATAAATAAATACAGATAATGGGAACTATGATCAGGAAAAAGGAGCACCAGGGGGAAGCTGGCTATGGTATGAATTCTCAATATGTTATTTTCTTGAGGAATAAATGAATGAGATCAGAGGCTAGCTCTGGTTTGTTGTGTTCCTCACCATGCCTTGCACATAGTAGGTATTCAGTACACCGCTACTGAAGGAACGGATCTTTGCCTTCTGCTGTAGGTGTTTATGGACTCCCTCGGTGCCCAGGGGAGAGCTCTCACATCTGTGACCTGATCAGGAAAACACTGAATGCTGGGGCTTACAACAAAGCTATTCAAGAACGGTACGTATGGTTGGCTGAAAAGGATGTAGAACTGTCACTGCATGAAAATACCATGCTGACTTTCATGCCAGCAGAGAGTTCAGGAGTAGTGGCCGGTGATATGCACACGAGAGGCTTTTCGTAAATATCTCTGTGCTGTCTACTCAGTTATATTATAAGCCTAAAACTGCTCTAATATTAATTTTAAAAAAGGAAGGGAGGCTTTTTTTTTAAAGATTTTATTTATTTATTCCAGAGAGAAAGAGTGTGCAAGAGAGAGCATGAGCAGGGGGAGGGGCAGAGGGAGAGGGAGATCCAGACTGTCTGCTGAGCAGGGAGCCTGACGTGGGGCTGGGATCACGACCTGAGCCAAAAGTAGACACTTAGCCTACTGAGCCACCCAGGTGCCCTTGGGGAGGGGTTTTATTTTGAGGGTATTTTTTTTAATATAGAAAAAATATAATTACAACACAGTAAATTTCCATTTTTAAAAAACAAACAAAAGAGCCTTTAGAAAGTACCAAGCCCAGGGACGCCTGGGTGGCTCAGTCGGTTAAGCGTCTGCCTTCGGCTCTGGTTGTGATCCTAGGGTCCTGGGACCGAGTCCCACATCGGGCTCCCTGCTCAGCGGGGAGCCTGCTTCTCCCTCTGCCTGCTGTTCCCCCTGTTCATGCTCTCCCTCCCTCTCTCTCTCTGACAAATAAATAAAAAATAAATAAACATTAAAAAAAAAAAGTACCAAGCCCAATATCCAAAATCTGTAAAGAATTTACCAAACTCAACACCCAAAGAACAAATAATCCAGTCAAGAAATGGGCAGAAGACATGAACAGACATTTCTGCAACGACATCCAAATGGCCAACAGACACATGAAAAAATGCTCAACATCAGTTGTCATCAAGGAAATCCAAATCAAAACCACAATGAGATACCACCTCCCACCAGTCAGAATGGCTAAAATTAACAAGTCAGGGAAGGACAGATGTTGGCGAGGATGCGGAGAAAGGGGAACCCTCCTACACTGTTGGTGGGAATGCAAGCTGGTGCAGCCACTCTGGAAAACAGTAGGGAGGTTCCTCAAAAAGTTGAAAATAGAGCTACCATATGATCCAGCAATTGCACTACTGGGTATTTACCCCAAAGATATAAATGTAGTGATCCAAAGGGGCACATGCACCCCAATGTTTATAGCAGCAATGTCCACAATAGCCAAACTATGGAAAGAGCCCAGATGTCCATCGACAGATGAATGGCTAAAGAAGATGTGGTATGTTTGTGGTATGTGTACTCACACACACACACACACAGGAATATTATGCAGCCATTAAAAAAATCTTGCCATTTGCAATGACATGGATGGAACTAAAGGGTATTATGCTAAGTGAAATAAGTCAATCAGAGAAAGACCATTACATGATCTCACTGATCTGTGGAATTTAAGAAGGCCGAGGATTGTAGGAGAAGAGAGGAAAAAATGAAACAAGACAAAAACGGAGACAAACCATAAGACACTCTTAATCTTAGGAAACAGACTGAGGGTTGCTGGAGGGTAGGGGGTCAGGGGATGGGGTAAGTGGGTGGTGGACATTGGGGAGGGTATGTGTTGTAATAAGCACTGGGTATTATATAAGACTGATGAATCATAGACCTGTACCCGTGAAACAAATAATACATTATATGTTGTTTTATTTATTTTTTTTTTTAAAGAAAGAAAGTACCAAGAATTACTGTACATATTTGGGGGACAGATTCTTTGGGTTGTCAGCAGCAAAGGGTTAGCCTTCTATGTCAGTGTCCCCACTACTCAGATGTGTTTGGGTGTTTAAAACTACACAGAATCACAGGGCTCTGGGGTGGCTCAGTCGGTTAAAACATCCGACTTTTGATTTTGACTTGGGTCATGATCTCAGGGTCATGAGATTGAGCCCTGCATCGGGCTCTGCACAGGGCATGGAGCCTGCTTAAGATTCTCTCTCTCTCTCCCTCTCCCTCTGCCCCTCCCCACCTTCCTCTAAAAACAGACACACACATACACAAAAAATAGCATCACTTTTGGAGCCTGTTCTTTTCAGTTGTTTCCAATCTTAAATTATACATCAGAACCTCTGGGACATTCATTTAAAATGGATCCTAGGGCTCCATCCCTGGGATCAGGGATTTAATTTGGATTCAGTAGGTCTGGAGTATTCTAGATGGTAACTGAGATTTGGGATTGACTAGTCTGGCTGTAGCAGCTCTCCTACAGGTTTTCCAACTGTATCATTCTTGTCTAATAACAGCTCTTCAATCTAACACTTCCTTTAAACCGTTTTCCAAGGTTCAGCCCTGCCCCAGATTTGCATGTGGAAACAACCTGCAGCTCGCTCTTCCTTTCTTTTTTTTTTTTTTTAAAGATTTTATTTATTTATTTGACAGAGAGAGAGCGAGAGCAGGAACACAAGCAGGGGGAGTGGGAGAGGGAGAAGCAGGCTTCCTGCAGAGCAGGGAGCCCGACGTGGGGCTCGATCCCAGGACCCCGGGATCATGACCTGAGCCGAAGGCAGACGCTTAACAACTGAGCCACCCAGGCGCCCTTGCTCTTCCTTTCTTACCCACTGGCCGCATGCCCAGCCACAGGGCTGTGTTAGGTCCGTAGTGCCACCTGATGGTCAGTGAAGGAAACTAAGATACCTTTTTTTTTTTTAAGATTTTATTTATTTATTTGAGATTGAGAGAGAGCACAGAGGGAGTGAGAGAAGCAGGCTCCCCGTAGAGCGGGGAGGCCAATGCAGGACTCGATCCAAGAACCCTAAGATCATGACCTGAGCCGAAAGGAGACACTTAACTGAGTGAGCCGCCCATGTGCCCTCATTGTTTTTTTATTCTTTACTCATTATTCTTCTAACTCTTGCCCAGATGCCTCAGAAAAAATTCATCCTTTTCTTTCTTTGTGTTTCTTTTGTGAACCAAACACAATGCCTGGCAATCAGAATTATTAGTGACTAGAAATGAGCAGTCATGGGGAGGAGACAGTAACACCTAAGTACTGATTAAAAGGGGTAGATTGATGTGTTTGTCTTCACTTCCTCCTTAAACTGTAATAATAACCCGGTAGCCAAAGAATAAAAAGTGATAAACCCACAAGGGCCAAGAGAACAGGAAAGGAGAGGGGAGTCAATAAAAGACATCAACATGTCTTTTATTTATTTATTTATTCATGAGAGACAGAGAGAGAGGCAGAGGGAGAGGCAGGCTTCCTGTGGAGCAGGGAGCCCGATGCGGGACTCGATCCCAGGACCCTGGGATCATGACCTGAGCCGAAGGCAGACGCTTAACCATCTGAGCCACCCAGGCGCCCCCCTCAGAAAACTTCTATAGGCGGTGCTGCTGAGGGGAGTGCGCAGAAAGCAGATGAATGAGTGGTAACTGTTTCAGCAGAGCTGAAAAAGCTGAAACCTTTATGCTTCTGAAGGATGCACTGACAGGAAGGGAGCAGATTCACTTTTTATAGCTCCAGAGAGGGTCAGGAATTAGATGCATAAGATCCTTTGGAAGGTAGAGATCAGTGCATGGAGCTAAAAATGGGACTTCTTGTCGAAAAAAAATCATTTCTATATAAGGAATGATCAAACTGCCAGTTCCCCTAAGTGCACATCTAAGTTACTGCTCCTCCCCCACTATGACAAGAGAAGCAAAATTTATTCTCTGGAGCAATTTAAGTAGAGAAGTACAAGACTAAGGTAATAAGCACAGGATGGTGGTGAGACACCACACTGAAAACCCATACCCTCCCCCTCCCCTTTCCTCCCACTCAGCTCCCAGAATGATAGCCACTAGGCTTATTATCTGCTAGGCTGATGTTTGGCAGACCTGTCTCTGGAAAACCTGACTGGCCCTAGAGAAAAGATCTACAGGTTGAGGTTTTGGAGTCCTTCAAGAAATCAGGATTGTTCTTGACTCCCGTGAGGTGAAGCCACAAGAAGGTAAGCTCTGTTGCATGAGGAGCCTCCAGTTAGCTTTGTAGTGCCTCGTTTCAGCATGAACCATGAGCTGGGGACCCCCAGCCAGACATCTGAGGAAAGCCTCTAACATGAAAGATAGACTGAAACCAACAAAAAGTAAAAAGCAACTTGGAAGGAAAATACGACAACTCAGGGAGCCAAAGAAAACCTTAAAAAAGAAAAAAAAAAAGCCTAGAATTACTATCTTCAGAGATAAGCAATTACATCTGTGGCACTGGAAAAGAATGTGAATAAAACCAACAATCGGAGAGTAAGAGCTCCTGGCAATTAAAAATAAGACAACCAAGATAAATGTGAGAGTGATATGGGAATACAAACTTGAGGAAATCTAGAAATGAGAACAAAAACCTCAAAGAGGTTTAAAAAAAAAAAAAGTAGAGAACTGATAAAATTAAAGGAGCCATTTAGGAAGTCCAGGATCTGCCTGATAGGAGTTCCGAAAAGATCCCAGAGGAAAAAGGGTGGATGGGAATTATCAAAGAGGTAATACAAGAAAATGTCTCAGAATGACAGGACATGAGTTTCCAGCTTGAAAGGGCTCACTAAGTGGTCAAGGCAAGGAGTGAAAAAAGCCTCACACGGAGGTACCCCCCTGTGACCTCTCAGAGCACCAGGAGAAAGAGGGGGCCCCAGGGAGGCCGCCCAGAGTCCATTCCAATGACTGCGCACTCTCCTCAGCAGCACCGCCTATAGAAGTTTTCTGAGGGGGGCGCCTGGGTGGCTCAGATGGTTAAGCATCTGCCTTCGGCTCAGGTCATGATCCCAGGGTCCTGGGATCGAGTCCCGCATCGGGCTCCCTGCTCCACGGGAAGCCTGCTTCTCCCTCTACCTCTCTCTCTCTGTCTCTCATGAATAAATAAATAAAATCTTTAAAAAAAAAAAAGAAGTTTTCTGAGGGAAAGTGATTTCCATCCTAGAGTTCAATGCCGAACCTTAATTTAAGGAGCAACCACTTGTGAAGGGAAAATAAAGGCCTCTTCAGACACACCAAAAAAAAAAAAGAATGACCTTCTTTCAGGGCAGGTGTTGGCGAGACTCCGTTCCACACCGTGTGCTGCATGGCATGGTGTGTCTTTGAGCCTCCTCCTCATCCCCAGCATGAGGTTCACTGTAGTACTTTCCCTCACCGAGATTCAGTGCAGGGCCCTCAGCTCATAGTAAGTAGGCAGATGGGCCCGTTATCGCTAGTGATATTAAATGATATAGTTAAAAGTGATATTAAGTGATATAGTTAAAATATTTTTTCAACTTGAGCTGCCTGTTTCCTTTATTTATAAGCGTTGCTGTGGTTTTGTTTTCTCTTTTCGGTTGCGGTTATAAAGTATTTCATAATTCCATCAAATGTTGCACTGCAGTTCGCCAGTCCCTGTGGTAGGTCCGGCAGGTACAGCGGAGAATACGACAGTTAGGGTCCCTGCTCCCATAAAAGAACATACCAGTGGGGAAAGGGGAGCTGCAAGCAAACAGAGGCACTGGGTCACCTCTAATAGTGCTAAGGCTGTGGTGGAAGTAAACAGGGTGCAGTGGTGGAGAGGAGTGTGGAGGAGGTACCTACCCTGGACAGAATGGCCTTTGGAGAAGAGGTATCTAAGCTGGGGTCTGGAGGTTGAGAGGGATGGGAGGAGCTAAGGAAACAGCCCTGGGGCCGAGGGAACAGTAGGCACGAAGGCCCGGTCCTAGGACACATTTGACTTGTTCTAGGCCCTGGTGAAAAGTTGAGTGATAGACGGGAGTTGGCAGGGGTGATACCGCAAGGACAGGAAGGTCACATCAGCCATTTGGGTTTCCTTCTAAACATCAAGAGAAACTGTTGGGAGGTTTTAAGCAAGGGAATATTATGGCCTGATCCATGTTTTTGGACGGTCTCCACTGCTTTGTGGACAGTGGATTGGAAAGCGGGTAGAGGAAAAGCAGGGGGCTGTCACAGTGTCTCGGTAAGAGGTGATGGTGGTGTGGATACTGGGGTGAGATGGAGAGAAGTGGAATGACCTGAGATAAGTTTCATAATGTCGTAGCTGAACGAGACTGGCAAGCCAGGATTCAGCTCAGCATTTATAACACGGTTTCCCTGGGAAATGCTTTCTGAGTTCTCAGTGGCTCAATTACAGATTGATACTTTTCTAATTTTATGGAGTTGGTTTTTCTTTTTAAAAGTTCTTTGTATTTATATGTATATCTCCTTTTATTTTTTTAATAGATTTTATTTATTTTTTGACAGAGACACAGCGAGAGAGGGAACACAAGCAGGGGGAGTGGGAGAGGGAGAAACAGGCTTCCTGTGGAGCAGGGAGCCCGACGTGGGGCTCGATCCCAGAACCCTGAGATCATGACCTGAGCTGAATGCAGACGCTTAACGACTGAGCCAGCCAGGCGCCCCTGTATATCTCATTTTAGCAGATGGCCAGTATGAGATTTAAAGAGGTGGGTATGGGGCGCCTGGGTGGCTCAGTCGGTTAAGCGTGTGCCTTCGGCTCAGGTCATGATCCCAGGGTCCTGGGATGGAGCCCCACGTTGGGCTCTCTGCTCAGTGGGGAGCCTGCTTCTCCCTCTCCCTCTCCCTCTGCTGCTCCCCAGCTTGTGCGCTCCTTCTCTCAAATAAATAAAATCTTAAAAAAAAAAAAAAAAAAAGGCAAGTAGCCCCGGTAGAGGCGAGAAGGGGGTGGGGAGGGGTGGGAGGGACAGAAGGAGAGCACGTTCTTCTGGCAGTATAGTCCTAGGCTGCCCTTTGTATCAGGGAGGATTCTGGTTGTAGGAAAATAACCACATCCAACCAAAGTAAATTTTTAAAGAAGTTCATAGTCTTTTGGTACCCAGGGTTTCAGAGGGACTAGAATCCAGAAATGGGAGCCACCAAGAGCTGGGTCTGTCTCTCCCACTGGCGTTGCTGCTGCCTCTGTGTGCTCACCAGCCTCTCTGGCCCCCCACCGGTGAAAGGTGGACTTGCCCAGCTTCTAAGTTGGTTGGTTGGTTGGTTGTTTTTTAAGATTTATTTATTTATTTTGGAGAGAGCGAGAGAGTGCCTGCAGGAGCAGGGGAGGGGTAGGGGGAGAGAGCATCTCAAGCGGCCTCCCTTCTGAGCACAGAGCCCACCTCGGGGCTCACTCCCACAACCCCCGAGATCATGACCTGGGCTGGAACCAAGAGACCATCACTCTACTGACAGAGCCACCCAGGCACCCCCAGCTTCCAAGTTTTTCATTGTGTCTGCTTAGGATATTATCTCAGGAGGGGCTGGAATCTCTCAGTCCCAGTCCAGCTTCTTGGGGAAGGGACCATGTCCCAGCTCAGGTCAGATCTCCATCACTGGCTGCGGCCAGACAAGTGAGACCACACGGTACCAACCGTACCCGCCCCTGTAACAAGAAGGTGGGCCCGGGGAAGGGTGCAGTTCCCAGACGAGGGAGAGTTGATTTTGATTTAGGCGGAGACCCCCAGAAGGTGTCTTCTGCACTGTTCAGATCATTCAACCTTAGCAAAGCGAATTGGATTAGTCCCCTGGGAAGCCAGTGAGGAGGGACTTCTCCAGCACCTGCTCCTGGCTCGGTGGGGGCAGCAATGAGGAATGGTGAGCGTGACAGCTCTCTCTCACCTTGTGGATGTGAAATCCGCCCTCTAGTTCTCCTTTGAGATACTGGTAGCCCTTCCTGGGTTTCTTCTTGCTCCGGTTTCCTCCTTGCTGTCCTACTCACTGCGCCCCTCCCTGCCAAGTGAGTACAGCAGTGCCGGCCTGGCCTTGGCTTCTCCTCTTCCCCTGTGCCCGCCCTGCTCTCCCAGGTGGCCCTGTCCTTGGTCCGTGGCCCTCAGCCCTGCGTGCCCAGGGTTTGTCGGGGCCTGTGCCCCCAATGGCTCTCACAGCGTGCTTATCCCCAGCTGTCCCGCTTTCCCCACACTTTCGCCCTCAACTCGCCGCTCCCCGTTCTGGAAATATTGAGGCATCCACTTCGGCACTTTTCAGCTGTTCAGAAAAGTAGAGAGAGTAATGTCATCTAAGATCTAAAATTAATATTTTGTCATATTTGCTTCAGATATTTTAAGAACTGAAACATTTCAGATAATACTGAATTCTTTTTTTTTTTTTTTAAGATTTTATTTATTTGACAGAGAGTGAGAGCAGGAACACAAGCAGCAGGAGTGGGAGAGGGAGAGCAGGCTTCCCGCTGAGCAAGGAGCCTGATGTGGGACTCGATCCCAGGACCCTGGGATCATGACCTGCACTGAAGGCAGACATTTAACGACTGAGCCACTCAGGTGCCCAATACTGAATTCTTTTTTTTTTTTTTTTAAAGATTTTATTTTATTTATTTGAGAGAGAGAGAATAAAAGACAGAGAGCATGAGAGGGAGGAGGGTCAGAGGGAGAAGCAGACTCCCCGCCGAGCAGGGAGCCCGATGTGGGACTCGATCCAGGGACTCCAGGATCATGACCTGAGCCGAAGGCAGTCGCTTAACCAACTGAGCCACCCAGGCGCCCCGTCCAATACTGAATTCTTTTACACATCTCTGCCAGGTTCCATTCCCTGCCCGCCCTCCGTAGTGACAATCACTGTTGAGAAATGAGAGTAATAGATCCTTTCTGTCCATTAAAAAAAATTGTATATTTATATACATATATATTCTCCATCAATTTGTAGCCTTATTTTGTATATCTAAAATGTTATGTAATGGATATCTTGTGCACTTCATTCTGCAAATGAGTTTTTCACTCAGTATTAGTTTAATAACATGTGGTTACATATATATATATCTAGTTCATTCCTCTTTTTTTTTTAAGATTTTACTTATTTATTTAATTGAAAGAGAGAGACAGTGAGAGAGGGAACACAAGCAGGGGGAGTGGGAGAGGGAGAAGCAGGCTTCCCATGGAGCAGGGAGCCTGATGTGGGACTCGATCCCAGGACCCTGGGACCATGACCTGAGTCGAAGGCAGACGCTTAACGACTGAGCCACCCAGGCGCCCTAGTTCATTCCTCTTTTTTTTTTTTTTTTTTTTTAAAGATTTTATTTATTTATTTGAGAGGGAGAGAATGAGAGAGAGCATGAGAGGGAAGAGGGCAGAGGGAGAAGCAGACCCCCTGCCGAGCAGGGAGCCCGATGTGGGACTCGATCCCGGGACTCCAGGATCATGACCTGAGCCGAAGGCAGTCGCTTAACCAACTGAGCCACCCAGGCGCCCTAGTTCATTCCTCTTAACTGCTACCTGGCATTCTGTATTCTCTGACTACGCCACTGTGTATTGATTTCCAATAGCAAACATTTCGGCATTTCTAGTTTCTCTAGCAAACAACCTTGAGGGAACATCCTTGTGTTGAAAAGCCCAGCCTGTGTTGCTGCATGTCTCCTTTACTTTTACAATACTGCTGTGTTCACACATGACACTTCACTACCGGTCACCAAATGTGTGGAGGTTTCCCCCACACCAGGGAGTTCTCTGTGACACCAGCTGGTGTCCTACAATTTAACTCAGTTCTGACACTGCCTACCTGGAGATAGCATCAGATCCCACAGATTAAGAGCTCAGTCCCACGAGCGTGCCCCCCACCACACACACACATGCCCATCACCAGTAGTAGGTCCCCAGGTTACCCACAACTTCTGTCCGATGTCGCTACAGGGTGGAGGTTCCCATGACCCTCTCCTCAGGCATGATTAATTTGTTAGAGTGGCTCACAGAACTCAAGGAAACATGTTTACCAGTTTATTAAGGGGTATGATAAAGGACACAGATGAGGGGCGCCTGGGTGGCTCAGTTGGTTGTCTGCCTTTGGCTCGGGTCATGATCTCAGGATCCTGGGATGGAGCCCTGCATCGGGCTCCCTGCTCAGCGGGGAGTCTCCTTCTCCTCCCTCTGTTCCTCCCCACCACTCGTGCTCTCTCTCAAATAAATAAAATCTTAAAAAAAAAAAAAAAAGGACACAGATGAACAGCCAGATGAACAAGATACATTGGCAAGGTCTGGGAGGGTCCTGAGCACGGGAGCTGGGGTGCACACCCTTCTGGTGTGGGTGTGTCTGCCAACCTGGAAGCTCTCTGAACCCCTACTATTAGAATTTTATGGAGGCTTCTTCACATAAGCACGATCAGTTACTAACTCCATTTCCAGCCCCCCTCCCCTCTCTGGAGAATGGGGAGCAGGGCAGAAAATTCCAAGCTTCGGATGGAGGCTTGGTCTTTCTGGTGACCAGCCCCATCCAGGAGCCCACCCAGAGCCACCTCACTAGAATAAAAGATGCTCCTAGTGTTCTTACCATTTAGGAAATTACAAGGGTTTTAGGAGCTCTGTGCCAGGAACCGGGGTTGGGGACCAGTATATGTATTTTCTATTACCTAGCAATCCCCGAACAAGAATTTATGTACTAGTGGAATTCACATGTAGACTCTCAGTTATTTATTGGGTAATTTGGGGAATGCTCCTTAACCTCTCTGCCTTAGTTTCATCATCTGTAAAATAGGGCAGAAGTTCTACCTCATGGGTTGTAGAGGTTAAATGAGTTAGTAGATGTAGATAGAGTGCTTAGAACAGTACTTCAGAGACACTCCCTGCGGGTTAGCTACTGTGATTACAATGATGAGCATGTGCATTTTAGACTTGATTCGACATTGCCAAGGTGGCTGTACCAACTTCTGTTCCCACCAACAGAGTGTGAGCGTTCCCGTTTTCTCCAGTCT